>NC_091073.1:74190000-84190000 GCF_032405125.1 Capricornis sumatraensis
ACAAAAGATTGTCCAATTACTATATAATGTTAACAAATATGCCAAATCCTTCATTTCTGTAGCAGTAAGTGAAGCTGGAGGCTGTGCAGGCTGATTCTCAGAGATTTTTCAGCCCCAAGGTAGATAGGACAATATTTGAAAGTGTATGGCTACAGAATAGATTATTTTTGTGGGGGTGGTGCTTTAAAGCAAAGTTACGAGGGGCTGTCAAACACTTCTTCATGGCTTAATATCCATAACATTAATAATGTGGGTTTTAAAAATATTTCTTTATGTGGACCATTTTTTAACTCTTTATTGAATTTGTTACAATATTGCTTCTCTTTTAGGCTTTGGTGTTTGGCTGTGAGGCATGTGAGATCTTAGCTCCCTGACCAGGGATCAAACCTGCACCCCTTGCACTGGAAGGTGAAGTCTTACCCTCTGTCCTTCCAGGAAGTCCTAGTGTTGTTTCTTGTGTTCAAATAATGTTGAAACTTCTACTCACACTTAGTCTATTGAATAAAATTAAAAATATGATACAGCCTTCTGATGGTTTACAAAAAAGATTGCACCAAATAAAAGTGTCATAGTATATACGATTATCTTAGTGTTTCAGGCAGAATCCAAGAAGATGGAACTGAATAGAAAAATCAAACCTGAAGTCCTTATTTCCTCACCTCCCTAACTGGTTGCTGTGGCTTTCATAGCCTGGGAACTTATCAGCAGGTAGACTAGCAGGTGGAGCTGTCACTGTTGTTGATGAAAAGAAGTTTGTTTTTCTTTTTGTTTGGCTGGCATCATGGATAAAAGAGCTTAGGAAAAGTGAATATCTATATGTATGCTCTCTATCTGACATTGTATTGCCAGGCTTAGGCTTCTCCAGAGCATTGCTTCTTTATATCTGGAGAGAATCAATTAAAAAATTACCTGCTAAAATGGATCTTGGATGGTCGCTTTTCTATTTTTGAAAGGCAGGTTGGCTATTTTGCCCTTGAGCCTTAAGAATTGTTGCTGATTGGCTGTTTGTTATTTTTTAATAATATATGGCATGTATCCAAGTAAGCATTCTGATGACCTCGACAATAAAATGTGATTCTTGGCTGCAAGGTCTATTGGGGGATGGCAGGCTGCCAGCCATTCATACATCATTTACAGGTGGCTGTTTCTGACAGGCCAGTGTTAGTTATTGTAAATGAGTGACAGTCCCTATAACTCACCTGTAAGCCTTACTCCGCCTGCCCAGGGCATCCGAGTTTCCCCCGGCCTCTTCACCACAGGTGTTCCTCCTCCACGAAGATCCAGAGGCGCAGACCCTCCTATGCACACTTCTGCCCACCCGGGCTCATCAGGATGGGGAGCTACCTTGTATGTGATTGACGATAATTAGGTTTCAACTGCCTTCTGATGCAGAAATACACACTATTACAGCACGGCCAATTCTGCTCCTGCAATCTTGCCTGTGAAAGGGTATTGATTCACTCTTTCACATTTTTAAAAGGTCATGGCAATAATTCCATCTGAACTGTGCTAAGTGAAAATAGTTTGTAGAAATAATATGGTTGCTTCTTAGTTCTATTGTAATTGAAAGCCACAATGGCTTGTTTTTTTAGTATATTTTAATTACATGTGTCTCCTTGCCCCATCTTCCCCTGTTAAACTGTTTGTAAAGTTATAAACCAGGTGGCCCCCTGTGGCAATGTCTTCTGACTTTTTGGCAAACAGGACTTTTTTTGTTTCCCTACAGTATAAGGTGAGGTCTAACCAAAACTCTGGGTCACTCTGCCTTATTAATTTAAGATTTAAAAACAGGAGACTTGAGCTTTTTCCCTGGCACTGTCATCTGCCGCCTGTTTTCATAAGATTAGAATATACTGGCTTTGATGAGCAAGATGCTAAATTTGCTCACTTTCCACACATTTTCATTGTAGCTAAATAGCCTTTTCTGGGTTGACTAAAAAAATATTATTCTTGCTAGTTATCAGACCATAATAAAAAAAAATTGGTGGTGAGAGTTTATAGCTCCTATAGTGTACCCACCCTCACAGGTGACAGGAAACTATGAATGATCTGTCGTAAATTACTGGAATACTCAGACAGCAGTTTAAGACTTTTTTTCTACATTTTTAGCTTTTCTGAGGCAAAAGAGTTTTAAAATGCTTGAATTGCATGTTTTGGGAAAGTGGGTGATCGGATTTTACGCTCTAAGCCACTCTGAATCTCTCTTCCAGTGAGAGGGGGGAAAAGTCTCAGCTGTTTCTAGTCTCAAAAATGAGCCCGTCATTGTACTTGCAAACTAAGGGGCATAATCTCATCCAGAGTGTGGGGATTTACGCACATAATTACCATCAATGCTAATGGCATTTATGTCTGTACAGCCCCACACATCAAGATGAGAATATATTTCCATGTCTTCATGCTGTGAAAGTCCATTTACTATCATTCATTTTACAACTGATTTTTTAAGATGATGTCCACATTCTGTCATGGCATACAGATGCCTAGTTAAAAGTAAATGGAGGAAATATTGGGAAGGGATGTGATGGCTAAACCTGTTCATGTCGATGAGCTATCGCTAAACTCAAATCCATTCATACTCTTTAAATGACAACGCTCTAGTCGGCTTTGAAACTGCTGGCACACTTTTCATAGCGTTATAAATTTGTCAGCCTAATGGGACATTTTGTAGATGTTTTCCTCTTTAAGTGCTTTAACAGGAGTAGGTATTCCATTGATCCAAAAATTCAGCTCAGCGACTCATTTCTGAGAGATGAGAATCATACATTTAATGCCTTACCAGAAATTAAGTGGTGGATGGTGCCCTTCATCTCTACAAGGAAGGAAAATTCACTCTCTGCTGAACTCTGCTCTCTTTTGGCCTGGGAGCATCTCAAGAGCAGGACATGATTTGAAACTGGAAACATTAGTGATCATTGGAATCTGAGGTGGTTCCCTCTCTTCATTGATTATATGATTGTCTTTATTCATCAGGCCCAACAGCCTATTGAATGGCGTCTTCACGTCTATGCTGGCCAAGCAAATTCAGATCCGAGTCTTGATTGATCTCTCCCAGGACTTTGACCATTAAAGCAAAATAATGGATCTATCTCTCCTGTCCAATCTCTGACACCCTTATGTTGGAGCCAGCCCAAAGCAAGAGAGTCCCATGCCTAAATCATAAAAATAAGAAGGGGACAGATGTGTGCAGAAGTCCTTCCTGAGAGGGCTGTTTGGGTCTCCTCCAGAGGAACACAGCCTTCTCTGGGAAAAAGAGAAGGGCTTAACAAGAGACCTCAAAAGGCAGCACAAAGGAGCAAGTTCACTTCTGAATGAGCTGAAGTTGGCCAACCGTGCCCAGCTGGATGATCTCAGGCAAGCCACGGTACCTCTCTGAACCAGTTTCCTCTTCCATAAGATGGAACAGGATAAATGCTGAGTGTTTTACCACCTTGAAATTTTAAAACCAGTGCCTTTGGCTTTTAAATATTGGGATTACAGTGAATTACAGTGAATAACAAGAAGGAAACACTGATTTCCATGGGATTATGCAGATGAGGAGGTCTAGGGCACTAGATGCCTTAACACAGTAACACTGGTGGATGAGATGCCATCCTGCACCAAAGCCCAAGTCCACCCCCAACCCTGATATGTGATTCCTTTGCATTCAACTTGGTGGCTTGACTAGTAGTAGCCCAGCTACTGAAGCTGCTGTCAGTGGCACTGCCATTAAATCCCAAGGGGCAGAAGGTAGAGAGTCCTTGGTGAGGAAGTACTAACCTCATCTCAGTACTAGCCTCTTCCTTGGCATCACCAGACTGGCTGTGGGTGTTGCTTTACCTCACCAATCACCAACACTCTCTGGGCTTTTTCCTCTTGTGACCACTGTTTCCTCAGTCATACTGATCACAGAGTTCTTTTCGGCCCTGAAGACATTGCCCTCCAAATTCCCTTGATTCTAATCATGCTTTGTCTTCATCCAGTGCCCTAGAATTGTATGTGGTGCATTTATGGCCCCATTCCACTCCACAGGTGATTTTGAAAGACAATTGCCCCACTTTAATCATGTGGATTCCCTTATTCTCATTTTTGGAAATATCTTCTTTAGCATTAACTCAGTGCTTAATTGGGCACCTACTACAGATAAGCATTGGGCAAGGACCTGGGGAGAGCATTGAACGAAACACCGTCTGTGACTTCTAGGACTTGACTTGTTCACATTTGTAAGGAGTTAATCAATTGCAAAGGATGTTCACATACATTTTCTGATGTGCTTTCTACAGCAATTTGGAAAAGTACATCTAGCAGATGATATTATTATTTCTATTCAGAGAAAAAATGAAGACAGAAAGAATAGACTAGTTGCTCAAGGTCCTGCAGGTTAGTAGTGCTGACTATTGCCTCCAACTCAACGTCCTGAGACTTCAGATGTCTTGTCTTATGTCTCCACCATGCACCTGCTCAGAGCCACAAGTCAAGACCAAGGTATTCCTGGCAGGCCCTTCTCAGTGTGTTCCCTGTGTCTGGGATGCAGCTGACCCTGTGAAAGAATGACCCAGGGGGCCCAGTAGCTTAGAAGGGCTGGCAAGGTGTTTAACCCAAGTCCGTGCCTTGCTTGTTGGATTTGTGTCTCTCTCGGGTGCTGGGCAAGGGCAGCCATTCGCTCCTGAAGTTTCCAAGCTCGCAGTTGTGTACTTTTCGAACTTACACCACTGAGAAATATCAAGGTCAGAACATGATTGAAGAACTTCTCCCTTCTCTTTTAAGTTGCCGTGCTTATATGATATTGTTTTCCACTAAAGTAGGTTCTCTTAAAAATGAGGTTGAGATCCCTAAAGAAATTGCTTCAATCAGCAGCAGGGCTTAATGACTGTTAATGGGAAGTGGAGATAGGATAGTAAGTGTTACTTTGATTAATAAGAGAACTGCAGAGAATTTAAATTGTGCCACTGATGGATTATTTTCTTCAAGCTTGATAAGCACTTCTCATTTGTTCTCAAATTTGGTCAATACTGTTAAAGGCAGCAAAATGAAGTATAATTAATTCTATTACTGCTGCTCAGACCAAGTGTTACTAAGAAATAGATTATGATGCAGACGACAGTAGAAGTCCCAGAGTTGACAGTTTGATGCTTTGAATACCTGTCACTGCTTGTTAGCCTGAAAGAATGAAGAAAATTTCTGTACCCTGATTTCAAGATACCTAAAACTGTTTCTCATCTCTCCAGGTTCCACTGATCTAATACAGGGAATATCAATAAGATGATCAACTGATACAGAAACGATCCTGTTTTGGAAGTATGAAGAGTAAATAAAAGATTGAGATATACATTAGTTAAAACCTTACGAGCTGGATGCTCATTCTGAATTAATCACTAAGAAAATGAGATATTGATTTGATGTTAAAAAAAAGCTTTACATATTTCTCCGTTTTCAAAGATTCTGCCCCATATTATGAGCCATGCTGTTCTTTATTTAGCAAAGATACATAAGCAAATAGCACAAAATAATTTCAGTGAATAAATAGCAAATTAACTTTATTCAGAACTTAGTTGATAAGCAGATGTAATTGAAAGAAAAGATTTTATTTTAGTATATAATTTTATTTGCTACAAGTACTAGTGCAGGATGGCATGAAATTAGACCTACATCTCCCCTTGTTTTCTGTAAACAGCAAGAAGCACCAGTGTTTTCTGAACAGTTTTTTTTTCTTGACACCTTTTAAACCCCTTTTAAATATGCCTATCTATTTATTTAAGGAACATAAATCACTTTATAAGTCATGCTAAGATTCATGCCTGAATGTAGATGGATATATACAAGGTCTTACCTACTACTTTTCAGCATCTTAATTCAGTGATTCTCAGCCTTGTAGTTCATTCTCCAGGGTATCTCTGGTTAATTCAAGGAGTGCTTCCAAACTCTAAAATGAAAATAATTTAATTCCACTTAACACTTAAAAAAAATTATGTGTCAGTCCTATTTTATGGAATCCACCAAATAGCAGCAGGCTTTTACAACTTCAGAGAGACTGGGAATCAAACTCCCCCTGAATGTGTGTCCTTCTGTTCACTATTTCTATTTCCAAGTCTAGTATTTCTTCCAAAGTGTAGAAAGTCGCTGGGTGAGTAATTTTGGATGAATATAAAACCAAGTATGTCGGGCTAGTTGTGCAGTTATCAAGTTTCTGTGAAGTTCAAATTCCATTATTAAAAATGTAAACCTTATCTATTATGAATTGAGGACTAATTCTCTTGCCCAGATGTCCCGTAAACATAATTTCTTAAGATGAGAGAATTGTAAGATGTACATTTCAGACCAGAATGTGAAAGTCAAGCCATTGTAGAAGCTTTTGGCTGGAAAATGTAACTTTGGAGACAGAGTAAAAGTGTGTAGAGAGAGAGCTGGAACTGGAAGGCTGCCAGAAGCCCAGGTTCTGAAGCTTCTCCTGCTACTGCAAAGCATCAAACGACCTTAGATGAGTCTCCCAATTCCCCCGGAACTAAGTTCTCTCCTCTGTAAAGTGAAAGGTTGGCCCAACTGGTCTCCTACGTCCTTTTACTCTTGAAAATTCTGGTCTTTGAGAAGACTTCAAGCATGAGATGTTGAAATGATCTTTTTAAAGGTGTTGACTCAAAATGATGTGGTCTGTACAGACAGTAGAAATAGCCACTGTGCTTCAAGCCTGTGGTCTCCTAGGGTAGATAATGCACTCTGCAAATGCAAGGTGGCCCCCACCACCGTGTACCTGTGCTCCTTTCAGGAGGCAGAATGGTGAATCAGTCTGACTCATCTCTGCCTTCAAGAAGCTTAAAGGCTAGTGGGGAGGCAGGCAGTAATCAAGGGCATAAACCCCATCACATGAGTGAGACATTTGTTCAACAAATATGTTGAAGAGAAGCAAACCAGGAAATGTTTGCATGATAAGATGGGGTCAGAGAAGGCTCTCTGACAGGGAAAATAGTGAGAAAGCTGAATAAGGGGAATAGGGAAGGGAGATTTCCAGGCCTGCTTGCTTAAAAGATTAAGGCGGAAAGAAGCCTGGATCTCATCTGCATTGTCTCGTTGCCTTGTCTGCACTTTTCTTCTCCATTTTATATACTTGTGAGGTGTTCTTATTAACTCAAGAAAAACCATGCAGAGAAAAGATTGTTTCCATTGCTTTTTACCCAGTTATTCTCACCTATAGCAACTCAGATAATTTTGCCTTTGGTTTCCCAGATTGCTGCCAACAATTCAAGTTTAAAAACCTTGAGTTGGGTTATTTCCATTCGCACTGTATGTCTGTGTTTGCCCATAGAATCTGGTACAACTTATGACTTCAGAATTACTGTATAATGCTCAGAGGTGTGAAACGCCATTTCGAGTAATGCCTTTCTTCAGTTAATATAGATAAATATTGATGGCAGGCAGCAGTAAAACAAGTCATTAAATTCTCCAGTGCAAGTGTGTCCCACACATAGCTGGAAGCTACAGACATCACACCAGGCGCGGAGAAAACCACTGCATGTAATTGGAACGCTTGTATCCCTCAGCTCCCTCATGCCAAAATGGAAAACAGGGGCGTTTGGGGGAAAGCACGGACACCAAGGGGAGAGACCAGGCTGGAATCACACTGCTGGTCCGTTCTGCCCACTGTCTGTCTGCCGCCGCCCTGATGAGTTCCTGGCTGAGGCAGAAACCTGTGAAAAATGGCAATCAGCAACAAGCAGAGCTTTGGTGCTCTGAAAACAAAGAAACTTTAAAGTAGTAGCCCTATAAAACCAGCTAAAGAGTTGCAGGGTAATAAACCCCCTTCTCTTTTGTCCTTCGATTGTTTGACAGCAGCGTCTTTGTGTCCCTGCGGCACTGGGCTTGGGTCACCTAGGGGGTGTGGCGGGGCTGGCTTACAGTCCCGGATCACGTGGTTGTTGCTTGAATCCTTGGATGAAAAATGAAAGGACCTGTTTCCTCATTTTATAACACCGTCCTCAAGGATGCCAGCCTGGTATAGATGTTGAAACTCCACAGTACGGGGTACCCTTTCTTCAAGGTGTTTTTAATGGGCTCTGGGTTGTCAAAGACACTGCTCTGATAATGAGGCTGTGAGCCCCGAGTGAGGAAAAAGCTCTGTAATGAGGGAGGCGGACAATTTGTTACAGTGATGTGGTTACTTGGCCATAATATCTTTTTGAGGTTTATTAAATCATATAAAATTTCAATTTACACTGTAATATTCTATAAAAGATGGAGCACACAGAAGTAATAAGTATGACAACATTTCTTTCATTTATGAATTGTGTTGTTGATTGTGTTAACACTGCCACATCCAGCAGCAGGATTATTTATGTCGGGACAGTAATTTTCTATCTCCAATTTAATTTTGTAAAAGTTAATTACAAATTAGAATAAAATGAATGCAGTTATGGAAGGCAGTGAAATGCTGAGATAGGATGTTATTGGGGGGGAAATATTGACTCAGGCCGCTTGTGGTGGAGATCACTGTTATAGAAACCCAGGGCTTCTGGTCCCAGGGTCACACCCACCCATTTGTTGGATGAAGAGAGGTTCTGGATTTAATCTATGAGGAAATGAACTGTCCTTGGGGGGCCTTAGGAAATATCAGTGGTCGTTCTAGTGAAACCCCTTTCTTTCTCAGACAGGTCACAAACCTTGTCCCAGTCATCCAGCACAGAGGTGACAGAACGAGAACACAGGTTGGTCAATTTCATTTCACTCTCAGGTGGGTGTAGATTTGTTTCTTCTTTAAAAAGTGGGCAGAGGTGTATGTGGGGAGAGAGGAGGTATAAAGTTTCTCCAGGTCTTAACGCCAACCAATCTGTGCCCTGCAAGATGGACAATAGAAATGCATGTGGCATATCAAGGGGACCTTCCCAGTCACCCTTTCCTCTCCTGTTGAACTCTTTTTCCATTTCTCCACTGGTAACGACAAAGTTTCTTTGACAGGCTTTCTACCAAAGCCATTGAGCAAAAGAGCCAGTTACAACCCTGCAGGAGTTTCTCCAGCCAGCTCAGCCCCCAAGACAGAAAGGGGCACCAGGGACAGAGCCCAAGCAGAAGTGGAGAGAATCCCAGGCCTGAACATGATACCACAGTGCTTCGCCTCCCTTCCCTGCCATTTCCCCATGTGCACTATGCTCTGTTCCCCTGGGACTTGGCCAATTGAGCCTCTCACTGAGAAGGTGGATAGCTCAGAGGCACCCAACTTACATCCCTCCATGTTCACCCCACTCTTCTCAAGCATGTGATCTCTTTCCCTTGCCATTCTCAATACCGTACTTTCACCATTTGCAGTATCAAGATTGACTTGCTAGGTGAAAGACTTTTATATTTAGTTTTTAATAGAGCAAAAGTGACTCTAAATTTGTTAATATTCTTTAGGTTACATAGGACAAATTACAGATAAGTGAATCAGTAATGAAATTTGTAATGAGAATTTCTCAAGTATGAAATGTTGGCGCAAGGAAAGTTAATTGCAGGATTTTACAGCCATTATAGTTTATATCATAAATGCAAAAATGACGAGGGCCATTTAATTACAGTAGGAACACACTAAATTTTTATGGAGTGCCATTTTGTTAAAGAGGTACTCGGAGCATTAAGAGCAAATACCATCCTAACTGTGGGTCCAGGTAGCTTTCAGAACATCAAATAAATATGCTATTGCTACAAAATTGTTCCTTAGATACTGTAATTGACACGATGACTAATGAGATGGGTTTATTCTCACAGCTTCACATACTCAATTTACAGTATCTGAAAGTTATTTTTTTTGCTATCCACAGACCTGGAAGGAACCAGAAAAATCCCTCTTGGAAAACACTATCTCTGCCGCTTCTCTAATTAACCTTCAAAAATGCATTTTGAAATATAGAAGTTGGTGCCTGGCATAGAAATTGGATTGTCTCAGAAAAAAAAAAGAAAGACCCAAGTGCTAATTTGTTCCTTATTAAATATCTGACATGTCAAAATTGCAGGCAGTTAATGTTTTTGGTGCCTTTCAGCAAGGCTGGAGACAGCATTTCCTGTGGGCCAGGCACAGTGGGGTGGCTCTGAGTACCAGTTACCCCAAAAGCGAACGCTGTCCCACTGCACCCTCCCAGCCCAGGTCTCCCTTTTATTCCCCTCATATCCAGCCAGGGGCCTGTGGGCATAAGATGCCCTGATCTCTAGGGAAGGAGGTGTCTAGGGGGGCTGACTTAGAATTCTGGAGCATCCCCCATCATTGTGGGTTTAGGGGATGCACCCTCCTCACCTTGTCACCCCAGGCCTCAGAGGCTCCTAGAATAGGAAAAAACAGTTCATAGTAAAAGAGCCATATTCGCTCTGGCCCCCTGAACATGTTTTAGATTGTTTTGGAAAGCCAGAGTAATGGTACCCCCACTGTTTTAGAAATCTAGGGTGGCTGTCCCTCTCTCTATTATCCAGTAAAGTTCCCAGGGGGAGATTATTCTAGGCAGTATTTCTTTTCCTAGGAAAAGCAAAGGAACAATATCCGTGGTCTCCCATGTCTAGTCAGTGGAACTGGAAGTTAAGAACTGTTGATTTGCATGGAGCCAGCTGGCAACAGTGTAGAACCATCAAGAGCATCCAGTTCCAGGACAACAGACAGCACACTCAAGGATGAATCTGGAGCAGAGCAGCTATACATTGGTAACTGGCACAGGGACAAACTGTTAATGGTTGGGAATTGGGAGTACTCTACACTATCCTTGAACCCTTCTGTATGCTTGAAATTACTTATGAATTTAAAAACTAAAATAAAAGAATATCATTAGCTGAAACTGGCTGAAATAAATAAAAATTTAAAAAGAACTGTTGATTTGGAAAACCTGCGTTCCACACCCTGCTCTGCCATGAAGTAAACATGAAATTTTGAATGCTCATCTGGAAAATAAGAATGTAATAATGATCCCAGGTTCCAGGAGATATTGTAAACATCTGATAATTTAGTGAAGAATTTGTAAATGTAAGAGCAGGATCTCATATGTTCTTAGCAGCATTGTTCACAACAGCCAAGGGCCAGAGGCAACCCATGTCCACAGATAAACAATATGTAGTATATACACACAACAGAATATCATTCAGCCTTTAAAAAGGGAGGAGAGTCTAACACATGCCCAATGTGGATGAACCTGGAGGACATTTCGTTAAGTGAAATAAGCCAGGCGCAAAAGGACAAATACCATGTGATTCCACTTAGATGAGGTACCCGGAGTAGTCAGATCCATAGAGGCAGAAAGCAGGATGGCAGTTACCAGAGGAGAATGAGGAGTTAGTGCTTAACAGGTAGAGTTTCAGTTTTGCAAGATGAAAAGAGTTCTGGAGATGGAGGTGGGGATGACGGTACGACAATGTGAGTGACCTTAACGCCACAAAACTGCACTCTTGAATGTGGGTATGGTGGTAACCTTTATGTTATGTGTATATATGCTATGCGTATATATGTTTTGTTGTTTCCTTATCATATTAATGTGGGTATTTGTCTTGTGTGTATTAATTTTATTCTAGGTTAGAATTCAGTTCTAATGTTCTTTATTTTGTTGCTCAGATTGTTTCAGCTTTTGTCTCCTTCATAGTTCCTGTGGTCTTTTTTAACAGACTCATCATTTTTTTGGAGCATGTTTCTATTTTCTGGCCCTCAGGATGCTCCAGGCTCATCTGGTGTATTCCACACCTTGGCTGGGAATCAACCACTTCTCCAAAAGCCCTGAGACCTTTCATTGGAGGCTGGTATGTAGAGATACAGATATTGGGTTGTAGATGCGCTCATCATCATTGGGGTGGTAGGCCCTCATATCTAACCCCTGCCTCTCTCTTTCTGTATATATATTAAAAACCATGAATTTATACTGATACTTATGATTCCAAGCTAATACTCCAGGGTTCGTTTTATACTGGCTCCTCTTCTTATTTGTAATGTCAGTCTCCAACAGTAAAGACCCAGGTCTCATTATCTACAATATTTTTACTTACTTGTTCAATTCTACCATATACATAAAGCAATTCCAGACCTGCTAACCCATACTCCTCTGAGAAAGCCAGCACTGGGACTTTCTGGTGATCCACTGGTTAAGAATCTGCCTGCCAGTGCTGGGGACACTGGTTTGATCCCTGGTCTGGGAAGATTCCACATTCCTCGGAGCAAGTAAGCCTTTGTGCCACAACTACTGAAGCCTAGATGTTTAGAGCCCACGCTCTGCAACAAGAGAAAGTGAAAGTCTCTCAGTCATGTTGGACTCTTTGCGACCCCATGGACAGTATTCTAACAGGCTCCTCTGTCCGTGGAATTCTCCAGGCAAGAACACTGGAGTGGATTGTCATTCCCTTCTCCAAGGGATCTTCCTGACCCAAGGATTGAATCTGGGTCTCCTGCATGGCAGGCAGTTCTTAACTGTTTGAGGCACCAGGAAAGCCCACA
The DNA here is from genome assembly GCF_032405125.1 of Capricornis sumatraensis. Classification (NCBI taxonomy): domain Eukaryota; kingdom Metazoa; phylum Chordata; class Mammalia; order Artiodactyla; family Bovidae; genus Capricornis; species Capricornis sumatraensis. The sequence goes on from NC_091073.1 coordinate 74,202,398, forward strand.
AGAGAAGCCACTGCAATAAGAAGCCTGGGAAATGCAACTAGAGAAAACCCACGCACAGCAACAAAGACCCAGCACAGTCAAAAATAAATAGATAAACACTATTCTAAAAAAAGAAAAGAAAAAACCAGTGAGGGAATTCCCTGGTTGTCCAGTGGTGAAGACTCCAGGCTTTCCACTCTCACTGCCAAGGGCTTGGGTTCAATCCCAGGTTGATAAATTAAGATCATGCAACCTGCCCAGCACAGGCAAAAAAAAAAGAAACACAGCATTTATACACAGTTCTTTTTGTCTTTAGCCTTAGTATCTAGTCTGGATGCAATCGAGTTAATTCATGTGTTAGTCCTTGTATCCCAGTTTGGGTTCCCCCTACATCTTGGTTCCTTGGAATTATTAATTTATTCACCTAGGGGATATGGGAAGCATTACTATGATCAAAGAGTCAAAATTGTACATAAAATGTTCTCAGAGAAGGATGGCTCCCTCCTTCTCCCTCCCACTCTCTCAAATCCCCCTCTTCTTTCCACCCATCCCACCTGCCTCCTGTAGGTACCCAACATCCTTGGTTTCTGATTTATCCCCTGTGTATTTATTTTGCACAAGTGATCAGACATCTGAGTATTTTCCTATATTTACTTCTTACACAAAGGGTAGCATATTCTAAATACTCTTTGGGGCTTTGCTTTTTGTTTTCACTGAATAGTATTAATATGACATGGAATTTTTACATGTTTCAAAATGAGGCATGAGTTTCAAAAAGTTGAGAGGTGCTAGGTGGACTGGACAGTCTTCAGCCACTTTGAAATATACAGATTCTCATGGAAGATCAGAAAGGGCCAGTCTAGAAGACTAGTCTAGAAAGACTAAATGGTCTTGGCTTTCAAAGATCCTCCAAGGGAACTAAGGAGACAATGAGCATGCATGGCAAAAATTGTCAGCCTTCAGAAAAGAACTGCATCTTCCTGATCTGTCAGGAGAAGAGTATCAGACAGCAGCAACTTTATCAATGAAAACTCTAGCGGAAAGAGAGCAAAGCAATGAGGATCTAAGGCAGCTGAAAGCTCCTGGATTTGGAGAAATCCCGAGGTTTGGCTGAAACAGATCCAGCTTCCAAGTCTTTGCAGGTCACATGTTACTTAACTTCCTTCAGTCCACTCCCTAAGTTGGGTCCCTTATGGCAGTGCTTCTCAGACCTCAGTGTGCACCCAAATTCTCTGTCTCTTAAAAATGCAGGTTCTGCCTCAGGAGGTATGAAGTGGGACCCAAGGTTCTGCATTCCTAACCAGCTCCCAGGTCATGCTGGTGCAGCTAGTCCCGGGACCACACTCTTCGTCGCAAGGCTTTGTATTGTCTTTGTGATTCAAGAACCAAGAACTTTAAAATTAAAAAAAAATGATAATAGTAAAAATATATCTAGGACTTTCTGTGGAGCTGTTTGGGACAGTGTGGGGTCAGTTCATTTTCAGATAGTTCCTTGGTCCGGCTTGTACTTCTCAAGGTCTATAGGCCCCTTCCTATGTAGACGGTGCTAATTACAGGGTTTTAATCTATTGCACCTGTTGCTTCCAAAGCGGTTCCCTCTGTTTATTTTAGCTTCTTCTGTTTGCTGGCCTCTTCAGTGTCTAATTTCCACCCTGACACAAGGGGGGCAGTGGTGGTCACTTTTTTTAGGCTCACTTGTTCAGTCGTCCTGTGGGGAGGGAGGAAACTAGTACAGCCACTATGGAGAACAGTGTGGAGATTCCTTAAAAAACTGGAACGAGAACTGCCATATGACCCAGCAATCCCACTGCTGGGCATACACACCGAGGAAACCTGAATTGAAAGAGACATGTGTACCCCAATGTTCATCACAGCACTGTTTATAATAGCCAGGACATGGAAGCAACCTAGATGTCCATCAGCAGACAAATGGATAAGAAAGCTGTGGTACATATACACAATGGAGTATTACTCAGCCATTAAAAAGAATACATTTGAATCAGTTCTAATGAGGTGGATGAAACTGGAGCCTATTATACAGAGTGAAAAGTGAAAGTGAAGTCGCTCAGTCGTGTTCGACTCTTTGCAACCCCATGGACTGTAGCCAACCAGGCTCCTCCGTCCATGGGATTCTCCAGGCAAGAATACTGAAGTGGGTTGCCATTTCCTTCTCCAGGGGATCTTCCCGACCCAGGGATTGAACTCAGGTCTCCCGCATTGCAGGCAGATGCTTTAACTTATACAGAGTGAAGTAGCCAGAAAGAAAAACACCAATACAGTATACTAACGCATATATATGGAATTTAGAAAGATGGTAATGATAACCCTGTATGCGAGACAGCAAAAGAGACACAGATGTATAGAATAGTCTTTTGGACTCTGTGGGAGAGGGCAAGGGCGGGATGATTTGGGAGAATGGCATTGAAACATTTAAATTATCATATGTGAAACGAATTGCCAGTCCAGGTTTGATGCATAAGACAGGGTGCTCAGGGCTGGTGCACTGGGATGACCCAGAGGGATGGATGGGGAGGGAGATGGGAGCGGGGGGTTCAGGATGGGGAACACATGTACATCCATGGCGGATTCAAGTCAATGTATGCAAAACCAATACAATATTGTAAAGTAAAAAAAAATTAATAATAATAAAACCAGATGTAATGAAATTTAAAAAAAAGAACCAAGAACTTGTTCCTTCAATATAGAATCAATATGCTTGACCACAATATGCAAAAAAAAAAAAAAAAAGAGAGAAAAGAAAAGCTGACTTATACACTCCCAGCTTTGCATTCTCGTGTTTATGAAACTGTCTGGAATTGCTGATCAGATGAGAAGACAACATAAAAACACTAAAATATGTTTACTGGTGCCTATGATTTATTGCAAAACAAAAGATTTATGTACACTGAAAAGCAGATTCTAAATCTGTATAGATATGCCTGTTGTGTTCTCAGGAGTCATGGTTGGCAGAGTGGTAAAGAATCTGCCTGCCAATGCTAAAGGTGTGAGAGATGAGGGTTCGATCCCTGGGTAGGGAAGATTCCCTGAAGAAGAAAATGCCAACCCATTCCAGTATTCTTGCCTGGGAAATCCCATGGATGGAGGAGACTGGAGGGCTACATCCATGGGGTCACCAAGAGTTAGACACGACTGAACACAAACACACACATTGTGCATGGCAGATTCCACACAGTATTTGCTGAGCTTCTCTGGTATGTGCAAAATGGGGCTGAAGTTAAGAGAACCTTATCTTCTGGTGGATTTTTATTTTAGTTCAATTTAAGGAGGGTTAATTAGACCTTGGGCTTGCTTCGTGATAGCAATCAGTGTGGAACACAGTACTGACTCTGCAAAACCCTCTCCATCTATCTCAGGTTTCCTGAATTGAATTCTTGTTCATGCATATAAAATAAACTCACACACACACTGTATCTCCTTAATGCCTCTCAAAATGTTTTTATAAAATATGTGTGCTACTAAGTCCAAGAAAGACAGGAAACATATTTTTCACACCAGCTTCAGGCCCCTATAGTAAGAAAGTACACATAAAAGAACTTTCCATGGTTAATGTCAATGTATAAGGGTTGGCACACAAACTGTACAACACACTTACTAAATAAATAGGGAATTAACTCAAATGTTCTTGGGAAAAGAAAATATTTTATATGTTACCAGTAAGCTGTTGCCCAAGTCAGATATCTATGGGACCCAGAGCATACTGTCTTCTATGAAAGCAAGACTTGTCTTGATCTGGCTTTAGACACAATCCCTGGATTCTAGGGAAGTACCGTTGATTCATCCAAGACCTTCATGCAAGCTTGAAATTAGGGCGTTTTCTTTCCTTCACGGACTCCCTCTGATTACATTTGATTTTTTAGCCCAATAATAAGTCTGATTCTGTGGTATGGGGGTGTCCACCTTGTGTCTCAGACCCCTCTCCACGTTGTCCTCCCAGCCCAGGCCCTCCTGTCTCACTCAGTTTACTGCAACCGTCTTCCCCGTGCCGTTTGAGCCAGAATTTCAAGCCCCTCTGTGCTGCTGTCCCAGCTGCCACCTCAGTGCCTTCCATGGGCCACCAAACTGACAACAGACTTTTCCACGTGGCCTTCGTACAGCTGCCCGCCTCATCCTTCTTGTGCACCCCTGGGAGCTTTGTCCTGTTATTACTCCCTCAGTGGCTTGCCCCCTCTGAGCCCCTGCTCTTAATCTTCCTTCAGCCTAGGTTTTTACCCCACCCTACCTCCAGTCTTTGCCTACTGTAGTCTCATGCATCTCAAAAAGTCATCCTTCACGCTCAAAGCATTTCCTAAGGCCACAAGCAGAAATTATTTTCCTCCCCATTAAGCAATAGCACACAACTTACAAGGCACCCCATCTTGCCTCGTGTGTCAGTGCGGCTTATCTTAATCTCCATGTGTGGTCATTCTGGTGGGATCTCACTGCCAGGTCCCTCTGAGGGCGAGTGGGGCCATGAACTTGTCGTGGACTGTGCGTATGGGGTGGAAGTGATGTGTGTCCCTCCTGAGATGAGCGGTAAATTGCAGGGTGAGTGCTCTGTCTCTCTCCTCCCTGTTCCTGGGAGACCTTTAGGGTTGGAGGTGGTGGCCACTTTGTCAGGCTGGATCCTTGAGAGACCGTGGTGAGCAGACTCCCCTCAGCTGACCTGCAATGGACATGTAGCATGAGTGAGAAAAAAAGGCTGGATGCTTTAAGTCATTGAGATTTTGAAGTGATTGCAGGCAGCTAGGAATTTTGCCATTTGACTAGAAACATCTCTGACATCTAACACAGTGAGAATCTGTGGAATTAAGTTTAACCCAACTGCATCCAGTGTTAAATGACAAGGCAGGGATGCCAGTGAGCAGGCAGGCAGTGTGGGTGTTGCAGAGTGGTCAGGGGCAGACCCCGTGAAGTCATGCCGCCACTTAGCTTCATGGTTGGAGCAAGGGATCATTGCCCCCTATGCTTCGGTTTCCCCATCCGTGGAGGGCACAGTAACATGACCTCTGTTGGAGACTGAACCTCCACGTCCTAGTGAGGATCAAGTGAGGTAATACATATAAACCCTGTAAACAGCCAATAAATGTTAGCTGTTGTTAGTGATTGCTGTAGTTATCATAATTATGATTTTCCCCTAATATTTATTTGGCTGTCTTGGGTCTTTGTTGTGGCACGCATGTCTTTAGTTGCAGCATGTGGGATCTAGTTTCCTGATAAGGGATCAAGCCTGGGCACTCCCCCTGCGTTGAGAGTGCAGAGTATTAGCCCCTGGACCACCAGGGAAGTCCTTATTATTATTATTATTATTATTATTATTATTATTATTAATGCAGTCAGTTTCTCAGTAGTACAGTAGTATTTAGTGCAACTTAACTGTGGGGCTGGACAAAGGAGAAATATCTGGAAATCAAGTAGTGTTAGCACTAGTGATCCGACCCTGCGCTGAGGTCTGTTGAGGGGCCAGTGCAGAAGAAGCTGCCCAGCCCTTGCTGGCCCCGCCCCCCACCACCCGGTTCCCCCAGTCTGCTCACTTTGGGTAGCCCAAGCGCTGAGCTCTTCACACCTGAGGGCAGGGGAACCAGGACAATGGCAGCAGCTTCCCGAGGACCCCCAGCGGCTCCTCGGCCATCAGGCCCTTTACATACATCTGCTCTCAGAGGCCCTGACTTTAAACTCCAAGAGCAAGATGTATGTGTTGCTCCCAAAGACAGAGCATAAGCTAATGTCACCAGCAGGGAAGAATAATAAGAAAATGTGTTAATTAAGGCTAATTAGTCTTCTATTTTTATCTCTAATCATTTCTTAGAACCAAAGAAGGAGTCATTATAGTCCATTGTGTCTCTGGGGAAAGATGTTGCATTTGCATTTTTACATATGGGCTACATTTTCTGTGTCATGCATTTTATCAAGATCCTAGACACAATACTTTTTATACAGTTACCTATAATCGGCCTAAGTTCTACTTATGCTAACATATATTTGATTGTCCTTCTTAATAAAAGAATTGACAGATCAAATTCCTTCTTTTGCATGTGCTGTCTGGTATTTCTTGAGTGGCCATGATCCCTGTCCCCAAGAAGGCCATGTACATACGTATATACATGCACACACACACACACGTATATATGTTGTTCTGTGCTGTGCTTAGAGTCCGAGTTTTTGCCCAAACCAGGGACTGTAGCCCGCCAGGCTCCTCTGTCCATGGGGATTCTGCAGGCAAGAATACTGGGGTGGGTTGCCATGCCCTCTTTCAGGGGATCTTCCCAACCCAGAGATCAAACCCAGGTCTCCCACATTGCAGGCAGGCAGATTCTTTACTCTCTGAGCCACCAGGAAAGCGCCATATATATATATATATATATATATATATATATATATATATATATATATACACGCACACATATATATATATATTCTAGAAAGAGGTTCAGGCAAACAGCTGAATTGGTAACTCAGGAGAATTCTGACAGACATGGAGAAGTTTCTAGAGGATGACACAGGGCTGTGTGCTAACCTCTGGTGGGTATTTTTATCTTTGACTTGGTTGAACACAAAGAAGAAATGCTTTTCAAGTTCAGAGTTACCAGTGGAAGAAACAGCTGTGTTATAGGTGACACAATTGGGATTCAAAATATGCTCAATGGGACAGCAGAAACCATAATGAGGACTAATGATAAATATTAAGAATAAATGCAAAGTTCTGCAATTATGTTCACAGAACTGATTACACAGATGCAATCACAATGGCTGACACATGGGTTTCACTTGGCTGTGAGCTCAGAAAACACTCAAGTGTTTTTCTTGAGTCAGAACTGGGCCACAAGGACCCCATCATTGAGTTCAAATGGGTGACTCAGTTGATGAGAGAAATTGAGGGGAATTAAGAACATGAGGTGTCTGTAAACATCTGAAATGAATAAATTTTAAAAAACTTAACATTTTAATTTATTTTTAATTGGAGAAGTAGCTTTACAATATTGTAAAGCAATACATCAACACGAATCAGCCAGAGGGATTCATATGGCTGCTACCTCTTAAATCTCCCTCCCTCCTGCCAGCCAATCCCACCCCTCTAGGGGCTGTAACAGAGCAGGGGTCTGAACTCCCTGAAAGTGAAAGTGAAGTCACTCAGTCGTGTCCGACTCGCTCAGTCATGTCCCGACTCTTTGCGACCCAGCCCACAAGCTCACCAAGCTCCTCTGTCCATGGGATTCTCCAGGCAAGAATACTGGAGTGGGTTGCCATTTCCTTCTCAGGGGATCTTCCCGACCCAGGGATTGAACCCAGGTCTCCCACATTGCAGGCAGACGCTTTAACCTCTGCACCACCAGGGAAGCCCTTAAATATAAGAATCCAAGTACTAACATCAAAGATTTCAAGGGAGGAAAGGAAGCCAGGAGGGAGGAAGAAGGGGGAGAAGGCGGGAGAGGGGGGGCAAAATGTCTCCTGCCACCTACAGATACCCAGGTGTTATGGGACTTTTCCCTGGGCCTCCAGAGAAGGGAGGACTGGAACTCTGCCCTACCAGAAATCAGACCAGACCAGAACCAGAATTCGAGTTCTCTGCCAAGAGGAGGTGATCAATCTCCAATCCTCAGCTCAGGCTGAGGGCCCTTTGACCAGATTCCTGCGTCCAGGACCGGGGGACTAGAAAAACAGGGAAGGATAGGAAGGGTTGAGAGGAAAGAGAGAGGGAAGGGGAGAGAGGTCAATAAAGTCTTTTGTTCCCGAGTCATACAACAAATAAGAAAAAAATATTTAAAGAGGAAAAGAAATGGCCAAAAAGTACTATAGATGTGTTCAAAAATATCAAGGATTATGAAGTTGAAAATGGAAATAACATGTTCTGTCTGTTCTGGAGGGTGAATGTCAACTCAGCATGACAGGTCTCCTCACTAGCGCCATCAAGTGGTGGCAGACAGGCACGACCTAAATGAGCCTGTTGCGGAACCTCCCATTATCAAGGTGGGCTTAGCATCCTCCAGGAAACCTGTGTCAGGGAAATAGGCTTCTGCTTTGGCCTTTGTCCTAAACGGCTCTGTCCAGGCCTACAACTAAATTGTGAAAAGGATGGACTTATTCTGTCATGGAATTTTCTGTCTCCTTATAAGGACACACAATTTTATAATGGAAAGCAGTGGAAAAATAGAACTTACTTTACATATATTTGCCCTAATGTACATTTAAATGCATAAGTATGTAAGATATGGTGGTGGTGGTGGTTTAGTTGCTAACTCATGTCCAACTCTTGCAACCCCATGAACTGTTGCTCGCTGATCTTGGGATTCTCTAGGCAAGAATACTGGAGAGGGTTACCGTTTCCTTCTCCACAAGATCTTCCCAACCCATGGATTGAACCCGAGTCTCCTGCATTGCAGGGGGATCCTTTACCAGCTGATCCACCAGGTAAGCCCATATAAGACACCTATTTTTTTAAACATATATCTTTATCAAAGCGTTTAACTCTGTTGCCCAATTTGCACACCAGACCTTGCCATGTGGTGTGTGCTATAGGCACACAAGATGCTGCGGCTGGGTCATCAGCTGCCGTTCCAGAAAATTGGGATGCTGGGCAACCATGTCCCACCGTCTTCTCCAAGCCCACTGGACAACAAATCAGTTGAAATCTCAATGTGAAGGCAGTTTATGTGGCTCTTTTTTTTTTTCCCATATAATAGATGCTCTGTTGAGTAGTGTGCTTCGTGCTGTGACAATTCATTCCTGCACTTGTGACAGGACCGCCGGCTGATTTCACTATGCTCAATTAGGAGAAAATGCATATTTTAATCTGCCCCGTGGTGAGGTCACACTTTGCTCAGCGGCCTTGGCAAACCGGCCATTTAACCATTTAGGTGGGTGGAGGCTTCCTCTCCAGCCTGTCATTTGGCTGCCAGCAGCCTCTCTATTCTCGTTTTATTGCCAACACTTCCCAGGTTCCAGAGTATAAACAATTAAAGTCCACTCCATCATTTTCAGAGCCACTGCGCATCGGCCCAGCTCCTTCGGCTCGGCCGCCATCCTGGCTGCTAGCAATCAACTCAGTGCTGTGTACACGCAGCCGATGACACCTATCCCTCTCTGCTTTCCTGGACTGGGAGGATTGAGAGCCCAGCGTGGAAGCACGTACATAGTCTTTCTGCCCAGGCTCTGTTATTTCTGCCCCCAGACGAAGGATAGAGTTCAGAGCCTGTCTTCCCAGGTGGTGCTAGTGGTAAAAATCTGCCTGCCAATATAGGAGATGTGGGTCTAATTTCTGGGCTGGGAAGATCCCCTAGAGTAGGAAATGGCAACCCACTCCAGCACTCTTGCCTGCAAAATCCCATGCCCAGAGGAGCCTGGTGGGCTACGGTCCATAGGGCTGCAAAGAGTTGGACGTGACACTTTGTTGGAAGTGGGCAGGCTGTGCCTGCCAGCCTGGCTAGATCAGCCCTTGCCTGGACATCCTGGAATGTCTGCTGCTGGTGACTCCTTGAAATGGCCATGTTCACTGCTGTCTCCTCACAATGCCCCCACCGCCCCTACAGAGAGCAAAATTATCCCCCCACATGCTTTAATTTGGTTTTCCAGTTATTGCGGTGATCCCTTTGAGATATGTGTCTTCCTTTCTTTCCATTACATCTTTCTTCTTCCATCTGGCCTTTTAGATTCTTTAGATTGTCAGATGTACACACACAACCCTGGAATTAGGTCAGGTGAGCCTGGGATAGAAACCACAGCTGGTGGACCCATCGTGCTAGTGGGGGCACGTGGAATGCTCCAAGGCTTGGATGCACCTGGAATCTGATCTTAGAACTTCCACTGACCGACTGAAATTATTTAACCTCTAAGTCCTACTCTTCTCATTTTCAAATGGGAAGAATAATATTCCTGGCCTCATAGGATTTCTGTAGGATGATACGCAAATGCCTAAAGAGCTGATGTTTATTGAGCTCTGTTCCTGTGCTCCAAAGAAGTGCTGATATGAGTGCATCATCTCATTCGATTCATGGACCAAACTTCTGAATATCCCATTTCACAGAGGTAGACCACCACTCAGAGAGGTTAGCGAGCTGCCTGAGTAAGGGCAACTGTGAAGGGCTGAGCACAGTGGACTGGAAAATGGTTCACCGTGTTCTCTTCCAAATCTCGGAGGTCTGGGCTAGAAATGAAAGCTGGACCCCAGAGAGTAGAATCCCCCAGGGTCAAAGCTGAGTGTCCCACTGGTGGATAAAATGTCCACAGGAGTGTCCTCAGAGCCAAGCTCTTTCCTTTGCCCATTTTGAAACTAGAAAGAATCTCCAGATTTTTCGTCATCCCTGTTTTTTTTTTTAAAAAAAATTTCATCCCAAATAGTTTCCTCTAACTCTGTGACTAGCAGCTTAGAATCAGGCTCAAGCCGCTAGCCAGAGCCAGACCCAGATGTCCTGGGTTTCTGATGACAGAGCTGAAGTCACTGAACACTTTGTACAAACCTGCTTAAGGACCCAGACCAGACCATGGGTTGGGGACCAGCCAGCCATAAATTGTGAGTAAGATTATCCCATTTCCAATGTTTTTACAGAATTTGTGACTTGTGGTCATGAGGACTCTTCACTATATCACCACTGCTCAAGGCTGGAGGAGGCTCCAGCCCCAGCATCCAGGGGTGGTTTTTTAAGGAGATCACAAGCACACACATCCTTTGCCCCACTGAATCCTTTGCCCATTGAGCCCTTTCCCATCATGCTTCCTCCTGTTCTGGTACAGCAGCATAAAGGGGTCAAGCATCCCACTGAAAAGGTTGAGAAGGGAAACCAGCTTCCCCCCCAGCCTCTTACCCAAAATGAGTGAGGCCACGCCACCGAGGGCATGCTGGATGACTGAGCAGGTGGGTTGAATTTTCCAGGTCATCCTTTTCACCTGGCTTCTCTCTGGAGATACAATGTGTCCCATCCTTGTTGCAAAATATACTTTCGTTGCTCTCCTGACTTTCTTGTAAGATCTGTGTTTTTAGATGACAAAACTTATTTCCCATATAATAAACAGAGCACCTCTGCTTTGCTGTTGCAGTGTATCTCATATTTCCACATGGGGATGGGCAGGAGCTGATATGGAGGGGTGGGAGGAGGGAATGGGTCCTTCACAAAGGTCTGTGGAAGGCCTCTCAGTGCCATCCTCAGAGCCGCATAGCCCAAGGCATCTTCCCCTGTAGAGGTCTCAGGCTCTTGGAGAGAAATGCTGCAAACAGCCAGCAGGAGATCCTGCCAGAACTACCTTGAGTCACCTCACTTGTTCCTTTTGACCATTATGTGATTTCTTTTCCTTTATAAGTTAGTGTGGGAATGGCTCCAATAGAAATGAGAGGAAGGGAGAAAAACAAGCGTTGGTTCCTGCTTAGAAGGACCTTGAGCTTGATTTAATGCTCTGCTGTTGTCATCTTGCAATTCTGAAAATGTTTCAAACACAGGGCCCCACACATTACGTCTCTGGTCCTGGAGAGAACAAACATTTGTTGAGGACTTGATCCTTTCTAGGCTAATGGCTCCCAAACTTTACTGCAAGTCTAAATCACCTGTTCCTGTTCCGTTGCTCAGTTGTGTTTGACTTTTTGCAACCTCATAGACTGTAGCCCGCCAGGCTCCTCTGATTATGGGATTTTTCAGGCAAGAATACTAGAGGAGGCTGCCATTTCCTACTTCAGGGGATCTTGCTGACCCAGGGATCAAACATGCATCTCCTGCATCTCCTGCACTGGCAAGTGGATGCTTTACCACTGGGCCACCTGGGAAGTCCTTGAATCACCTGAGGGAGCCTTTAAAACTCTTGCTGCCCCAGACACGTGCCAGACCAGAGACATCAGAATGTCTAGACCCTGGATTTTCCAAAGATCCCCAGGTGTCATGACTCAGATATGCAACAAGGTTTGGGAGCCACTGTTCAAGGCTCTCTCACAAGAAGGCATGTTATTACCTGGGGCAGGTGAGGGGACAGGGGTCCAGAGCAGCTGAGCAGTGTGGCTGAGCCTACACGCTACCCTGGGGAGCATCAGGATTTGAACCCAGGTCCCCGGTGGCTCAGACGGTAAAGTGTCTGCCTGCAATGTGGGAGACCCGAGTTCAATCGCTGGGTCAGGAAGATCCCCTGGAGAAGGAAATGGCAACCCACTCCAGTACTCTTGCCTGGAAAATCCCATGGACAGAAGAGCCTGGTAGGTTACGGTCCATGGGGTCTCAAAGAGTTGGACACGACTGAGCAACTTCACTTTAACTCGAACCACAAAGCCCAGTTCATTTTGTTCAACCACACAACTTAAGCTAACCTGCTCTGCAGTTCATTGAAGTAGGTCATTGGTAAATTCTATTGTTTTCTGAAAAAAGATGATCAAGTATCCAGCCTTTTCTACTCTTAGGAAGTATTCCTAAGCATTTCTTTGTACCATGGCAAGAGAAAGTGGGACTTTTTCACAAACTGTCCACATATGGGGGATTCTGCGCAGGACCTGCAGGCAGCCATCCAGAAACTTCCTGCAGCTAGCCAAGCCACAGCCACCTGGAGTCAGTTCTGCTCTGGAGAGTAAGCTCGTCTGACTGTCCCCCATTGAAACTGTCACCTCGGGAAAGGGCACCTCCTTTCACAGGAAGTCATCAGGCCTCCCCCAGGCACCCCGGATCTGCCCTGCATGGCCTGCCTCTCCCCAGCACTCCTTGTAATGTCCAGAGCCCCTAAAACCTTCAAGACATCGGAGAATCAGTCCTGTTCAGGTGCAAGCACTCCTTTCATTTTTGCCTTTTTCCCCAAAGAGGATTTTTGCACCAGGCCCCAGGGTCTCCTTTCCTCCAAATCCATCCTCTCCATGCCCATCCCTCTTTCTGACCCGAGCTCTCCCCTCTGCCTGGTAAGGTGGAGGAGGGTGTGCGGTACCTCCCTCTGCTGTCCGCCCCCCACTCCCTGCCCCGGCGTGGGACACACCCAGCTGAGGGAGCAGAGAACAAGCAGGGCCCACAAAGATGAACTTTCCAGAAGGCACCAGCTTATGAGATGATGGACCACCTGGCCACGCTCCTGGCTGCCCCCCCTCCCCTGCCAGATGAACCCCAGTCTGCAGCCTGGGGACTGTGAGCCCTTGTAGCCTGACGGTGAATTTCTAGTTTGCTCAGCTAGACTTCTCTCTCTTTCTCTTTCTTCCTGATAAACAGGCTGAGCAGTTCATCAGCTTCAAGCTTGTTTGTGCTTGCTTCTCTCTTGGGCACACAAAGTTCAGTGGCCCTGGGGGACCCTGTGCCACCCTCAGGTCTTCAAGGGGAGGACCCCAGGGACTTCAGAGGGCACAGAGGCTCTCAGGTGGAAGGGGCTGAGGAGAGCAATGCAGAGGAAGTCCATTGTTAAAAGCCAATTTCCTCAGGCTTGATGTGAGTCTTTGGAGGAATAAGCTAAATTAAACAGGTTTTCAAGGATTATTTACCTTCCCTACAGTAACTGGATTTTACACTGGTTACAGAGCTTTCCCATATAACAAAGACAAAGTCCATAAAAATGCCCCGACAGCTAGTTTTGGAGGTAAGGGGAATTTGGACCTGGCCAAGATCAAGGCAGGCAGTGGGTGCCAGGGGTGCAGGGCCTGGACAGGGCTTTTCCTCCCCTTGTGGGCTCAGCCCTTGACAGACTCTTCTAGGTCAGTCTAAAGAACACGGGCCTTGACACAAGCCTGCTTTCTTCCTCCCTACTTGAGATCACAACCTGAGGTATTAATAAATGAGATGGTGCCACAGGCTTCAGTGAGGCCACTGGTTGATAGTCAAGGGTGCTCAGAGGGAGGCCCCTCCCACTCCAGAGCTGGGCAGGCAGGCCAGGGAACCCTACAAAGCACCTCAGGACACCCACCCCCGTTTATCCAAAAAGTGCCCAGTTTCAGTGTTTTGGAAGTTCTACAAGACCAGCTTAGTGGAACCAATGTGCATCATGGTGTTAAAGGTATATTGACGTTTGCTTAAAAATGTCGCCCTCTGAGTCCATGGAGCCCAGTGAGTGGACGGAGATCCACATATTACTATTCCCACAGCTTTAATAGTTGGGAATCTGCCATTGTAGGCTCTTCCCAGACACACTGGTATCTTATTAGAAATGCAGTAAATAGAATTTAATGCGATTGAAAAGAAATCCAACAGACTCTAAAGAATGTCATTTTGGGAAAATAGCAGCCATGTACAATTTACTGTCCCTAAATTGGAAAATCAGTTTTAGAACATCGTAAACTTTTAATTGCATGTAGCATAAAGACAGATTTCGAACAGAAAAGAGGGAGAGGAGAACGCACACAAATTGAACACCTTCCATTAAGAGCCACGCACTATCATGCCACCTCCCTCTGTCCTCATAGCAGCCAAAAATGAGATTGGGAGCTGTTTTCTCAGAGTTAAAAAGGAGGAAATTGAGGCTCAGCAAAGAAAAGTATCTTGCTCAAGGTCATGGCTAGAAAGTTGCCGAGTTTGGATTTGAAATTGGGCCCATTTGGCTCCAAAGCCTGTACTCTTTGAATCCACTGTGAAGCATATGCGTGGGAACAATTTCTTTCTTCCACAAATTGACCCCGACAACTGCCACGTACATGGTTCCAGAAATCGGTGGCTTGACTGGGGTTGTTTTGGCTTCTCAGTGCTTCAGATCCACTTACAGCACAGGAAATGCTGGGCTCGAGGCCATGAGGAGAGCAAAGAAGGCACGGGAAGGCTCAGCTAACATCTTTCTAAATTGCATTCTGCAAGATGTCACCTTCACCAGCTCTTTCAGAACATATTTGCTGAGTGTGTTTTAATATGCCCCCCAAACTCCAGAACCTTCGCTATCCTTCACATTTATCTCTGTTAATTTCCCCTCCACCACTTGCCCCGACCCTGGCTTGCAGTATTCTTGCTATTTACTATTTCCTGACAAGTCTGGTGAGTCATGGCTTGATCAGATTCTCCTTTGAACAATGCTCTTACCTTCCACACCCAGCTGCTCTCTCCTCCAGACAGTACTCACGCTGCCATTGTCGTCTGAGTGTTTCCAACAGCCAGACAGCTCAGTACAAGGCGAGATGCGGAATTTCTATGGTCAGCAGGATAATTCTAGAAGTAGAGACAGTCTAGCAAGTTGGAAGACCAGTGTCCTCCTTCCCTGGACCTAAAACCTCTGTGGGTCTTGACCCAGTGTATCTATCTCCCCTCTGTGTGGTGTGTTCCCATCCCCTGGTTCCTTCTGTCTCCAGCCAAACTCAGCAGAGCTTTGCAGATAGCGGGCCTCTAGTGAATATTTGTGGTATTTAATTCTGTGATTTCAGCACACGGAAATATTCTCCTTAAAGCCATCTACCCGTGTTCTGTAGAGTTCAGAGCTGAGAAGTTTCCAGAAAGTATAGGCAACCCAGGCAACCAGTCAGGCTGAGTAAACAACATAATATCTCTCCATTGGCACAGGCCGTGGGGAGCTGTACTTTGATTTCACAGTTCACATAGCTACTAACGAAGAAAGTCCAAAGAAAGGCCAGTGTGCAAACAGCACTTCCAAGGTATTCTATCTCCAACACGATTCTTTGTGAGAAGTCAGAAAAGGGGCCAGGTCAACTCACACAGGCCTTCTCTTCTCTTGGCCGGTGTACCCAGCACCCCTGTTCGCACTTGCAGGATGTAGCAAGACCCCCTCATCCTCTACGTGCCTGTCAATTCAGCCTGGCTTTGGATAAAAAGACATGCGTTTGCCTCAGGTAACCTCACACACACACGCATAGCCACCAAATTGCTTGGTGCCTTATAACCCAAGTGGCACTTTCAAGTGTCATGATAAGTCACAGCCATAGCTTCTTGGATCCAAGAAACAGGACTGGGCCAGAGGGAGTGGCCATGTTTCTTTCTTTTCATTCTCTTTTACCTTCTAACTGATCATCCTGTGCACCCTCTTCTTAGGTCTCTCTCATTCCAAGTTATGAGCACGTCCAGCGCTTTCCTAGGGCTGTCTGCTCTCCCCAGGATGATGCCCGCTATGTGCATAGCTCTCAGGGTCCTGCGCACAGCAGCATTCTATGTCTGGCCACCGTGGGGCTTTTCTTCCAAAAATGGCATTGAATGGAGTACAAGTCAGGAAACGGAGCCCCATCTCACGGGACTCTGTGGACAGAGCCTGTTCTAGAAGTCACTGGCTCAGCCAACATCCAGCTGAAAGCCTTAGCAGTGGCAACAGAGCCTGGAAGGGGAGCATGAGTTCATTAAGGGAGGGGGCTGCCCTAGGGGATGGAATCACATAGGGGTGTACTCTGGAGAGCCAGAGAGGGCTTGGAAACCATGTTTTGATTTCATCTCCCTCTGCTCTATGGTGTTTGAAATTTCTATAAGAACTGCTTGGAAAAGAGCCAATTGATGCGCAGTGCTCTCCTTCTCAGGCCTAGTACTTTCAGTAGCTATAACAATGCGTGCTTCCCACAGACTAAGGACTCTACACACACCGTCTTATTCCATCCTCACACCAGTGCGAGAAGGGAAAATATCCACCCTGTGCTACAGAGAAAAGGAGAGACGGTATGTGACAGCCGAGGTCACTGAGCCAGAAAGAAGGAAACTTGGAATTGGAGACCAGGTCTCCCTCACACCAAAGCCAAGTCGTCCTCCTTTTCTACACACAAAGTGGTTATGACCTTGGGGCCCTGGCCTCTGTCTGTGATAGAATTCTGTTTAATCTCAGGCAAAACAAGCGTTTGGCCTATGTGTTTGCTGCCTGGCCTAGAAAGACTCCTGCCGCTAGAGTGGATTGAGCCAGAGTCCTGGCTAAGACAGTCTTGGCATTTTGGCAGATTCATGCTCTTGATGAGATTGCTTCTTTGATGAAAGCTGATCCAAGATCTTGGGATAATTTTGAACACTTAGCCCAGGTTTATTTGAGGAGAATGTGTTGTGGGGGCAACTGGCCAGGACTTACTTTTACCTAGTAACAAGGAGCCAAGGAGCCCCTCACCCTGTGCCCCTGAGCCAGCCCTGCCCCTGCAGGCATGAGCCAATCGTGCCTCATGAACTCAGCCATGGTGTCTGCAAGTGCCTCGGCTAGAGCTATTTTTATGAGCTGTTGGTGCAGGCTCTGCACCTGCGTAGCTGGGAGCAGAATGTCTGCTGCAGAGGGGGAAAAAACAACAGACACTGGAAGGATTCAAGTGCAATCCCCTTTTGTTAGCAATAAAAGGGAAGCATGCAGCTTGGAGCCACTTTGTGAAACACAATTGAAAAAAACTCATGAGTTTCTACTTCACATCCATATCCTTTAATCCCTGGGCTAAAATTCCATGTACCCAATAAGGTAACAGACTTTATTTTGCCCCCTACCAGCCGAGATTTGATGGGCTCGTTCAGCTCTCCCCATCCCCCATCTTTGACCCAGCCATAACTAGGAGAAGAACAGGATCGCAGAGTCGCCTCAAAATCGAGCCCTTCTCAAAACAGAGCTCTTGCTGGAAGTTTTCCTTGAACATTGCTCTTTCTTGATGTAAATCAGAACCCTCAGGCTTACCAGTTTAACCCTTTCCACACCATGGCTATACCTCTGCTCCCCAAAAGCCAAGTGCATCATTGGCAAAGGGAAAGTCAGGGATATAGCAAGAAGTTAGCTCCTGGAGGCCAGCTTCCATGGCCTCACATGGAGAAAGAGAAGGAAAACAAAAGGGCAGAGCCCCAGGTGACTTTGGGAATGGTGGTCGTGGGGTGACACTCTGCTTTCTAGGAAGACTCAGACTTGGGCAGACCAAAGAGGAGGGCAGAGGCCTTGATTTCTTGGCAGAGGGCAGGGCGGGGTGTGCCTATCATCTCTTCTCTTTTTTTTTCATCTGATCAGAATGAGAGATGTGGCTTAGTGGGTCATTCATACTTTCAGAGGAGAACTGGGAGTCAGAGAATTTAATATTCATGAGGATCTAACTGTCAACAAAGCCTTCCTGGTGCTTTCCTCTAATCTCCTCCAACGTCTTTTGTGAAGGCCCATGACCTGGGCTTCACGGCAGGGCCTCAAAACCCTACACATGAGTTGGGCCTTGAATTTCATGCATGAGATCGGCAGGGTCATTTCCATTTTGGTTTCTGTACTCCTTCCACCCTGCGTTGACAACATGGTGCGTTCTTAGGGGGAGAGGTGGCAGACAGCTGGGGGCAACCGAGGATCCATGCAGGCCAAGCCCAGGGAGAGGAAAGCTTGGTTGAATTCACTCTGAACTCACATTTTTTGGGGAAAAAATATCTCTCTAGATATGGTGAATCTTATCTTTCTCCATGAACTGTTCAGTCTTCAAAGCAAATCATAAAGCATTTGAGAAAATTTTTGTCTTTGAGATCAGTTTCCTCTTCATCCACCACAGCCACTTGTGCTTAAATTAGTATTTTGTTAAATATCCTCATTCTGTTCCACAAAGGGACCAACTGTCCTGCTTTGCCCAGGACTCCCCTGCCTGGGAAACCTCCCAGTGCTGGGCAAACTGGGATGATGGGTCACCCTAGCTGGAGGCAGAGTGAAGGCCTTTGGATCACACAGGAGCCACCCTGTTCGAGAGGCTGAGAGGTCGAGTAGACAAGCTTTTACAATGGAGTGTCTAGAGTCTTGTGCGGCTGTCAATTTGCTTCTTCACCTTAGGTCAATCCATTACTTTTCCTGTGTTTCAATTCCTTTTTCCACCTTTACAGTGGGAATTATTATTGCTGTTGGTTGCTGTGAGAATGAAATTATATAGTAGCTGCAAAATAATTTGATTTTGTTGGAGGTGGGCACTGCCTGAACCCAAATGGAATGATTGTGCAATTATTGCTTGCTAGTTGCTAAGTCACTTGTCATGTCCAGCTCTTTGCAACCCTAAGGATTATAGCCTACCAGGGATTCTCCATGGGATTCTCCAGGCTAGAATACTGGAATAGGTTGCCATTCCCTCCTCCAGGAGATCTTCCCGACCCAGAGATCCAACCTGTGTCTCTGACAACTCCTGAATTGGCAGGCGGATTCTTTACTATTAGTGCCAGCTGGGAAAGTGCAATTCTAAAGGGTCTCCATCTTCTGGCCAAGCCGCTTGGGACCAGAACAATAGTTTAGGTCCTGGTTTCTGGCCCACAGCAACCCAAGGTCTAAAATAGATTGCCAATCAGAGCACAATGATTGCTCAGAAATGCTGCAGTGTGATTGACATCCTATATGTCCCCCGTTCAGCAACGATTTCCTGAGATCCCAGCTAGAGCTGATGGGGAGGAGGGAACACAGCACCGAGTAGCAGACATTTTAGTATAATTGTTAGCATGATAGACTGCTATACCTGACTCTCCAGTCTGTTCATCCACTTGATATCTTAAATCTGGAAAGCCTGGGACAGAGGGACACACACCTGAGTGAGTGAGAGAGTGCCTCTGCCTGCTGACTTTCTGTTTCTTAATAAACACACACACCCCTCTAGGGAAAACGCTTATAAGCCCCACTCATGTTCCTGCCCCTCCTCGATCCTCTTGGACATGGCTTCTCCATGTGCACAGACATGATGACCTCTTCATCCCTTGACAATGCCGGCTTGTTCCTGCCTCAAAACGTCGATTATCCCTCTTCCCTCTGCCTGGAATATTCTGCTCAGTCTTGTTGTTCAGGCCTCAGCTATGCCAGCCTCGCTCCCAATCTCCTCCCTCACTTTCCCTTGGCTGATGGGCTGTCTTCAACATGTGTGCTGTGCTGTGCTTAGTCGCTCAGTCATATCTGACTCTTTGCAACCCCATGGACAATAGCCTGCCAAGATCCTCTGTCCATGGGGATTCTCCAGGTAAGGATACTGGAGTGGATTGCCATGCCCTCCTCCAGGGGATCTTCCCAATCCAAGGATCGAACTCAGGTCTCCCACACTGTAGGCAGATTCTTTACCATCTGAGCCACTCAACATAGTGTCTACTTATACTTCAAGCTCAAGGTGTCCAAACCAACCCATCTCTCCGTTTACTTCCCCCACCCCCGTCCCCGGCAAGGCAATCCTATGCTGCTGCTGCTGCTGCTGCTAAGTCGCTTCAGTCGTGTCCAACTCTGTGCGACCCCATGGACAGCAGCCCACCAGGCTCCTCTGTCCATGGGATTCTCAAGGCAAGACTAGATTATCCTATTTCTTTGTATGATGTCCACCATACTCCTGGTCACATAGACTCAAAACTATAGAGATCTTTTTAGTGGTGTCTTCTCAAATCTGCCCTCATTTGCCATTTTTACTATATTTTTTACTATTCATCCTCTGTATGCTGCTGCCAGGTCAGGCTTGCTCTGTCACAGACACGGCACCCCCTTCCCCACTTCCCCAACTTCCCCATGTTTCTACAGACGTGCCTCTGCCTGCTGACTTTCTGATTCTTAATAAACACACACACACCCCTCTAGGGAAAACGCTTATGGGCCCCTCTCATGTTCCTGCCCCTCCTGGATCCTCGAGTGAAGAGTGAAGTTCACACGTTCCTCGAGTGAAGTTCAAGCTCACAGCTTGGCATTTGACTCTTCCCACTCGTGCCTTTAACTGCCTCCCTCTAGCAGGTTACAGTCCTGCTCTGTAAACTTATGCCTCTGTCCCTTTGCTTTTATTATTTCTTTTATCTCAAATGTTTCCTTCCACTTTCCCACAAGAACCATGTTTGTTTTGGTTTGCCATTACCTCCCCGGGACCTAGCACAGTGCCTGACACAGAGTTGGTGCACAATAAAGTTTTATTGAGTGAATTAACGTGGCAAACCTTTCTATCATTCAAGGTTCCATCTCCACCAGGAAACTGTCTTTGACACTATCAACTACATCAGGCACTTGCCAAGAGCACCACCAGTGACTGAACAACAAAAGCGTTAGCCTCTGCCTTTGTGGAGACTGAACCCTGTGCTGCTGCAGGTGCTGGAAAGTGGCAGCATCTGAATTCAAACCCAGGACCTTCAGAATCTCCTCTATAGAATCCAGACCATCAGCAGAGAACACAACTTAGGAAGCATCTCATCCTGATGAAATGCTTTTCAAACAAGAAACCTGAGACCCAGACAGAGGGAGTCACTTGACTAAAGCCACATCATTCATCCTGGTAGAGCAGGACTCAGACCCCAGGTTTCCTGACTCCCAGCTCCGTGTGCTTTCCACTGTCCTGTCCACATGAGGGTAGGGCCTGGTTCCTTCCTGAATGTTCCTCTGTCCTTCACTTAGCAACTAATTGAGGAGTTTTCATGGTAAAATCCATTAGAGAGAGAAGTTGAGATTCTTTTATGTTTGTTTGTTTGTTTTTCTTAGCACAAGGAGAAAATACATGTTGGGAGAAGTTCAGGGCAGCAGTTTGAGATGAAGCAGAGTAGAAGGAGGACTTCTCAGGTGGCTCAGTGGTAAAGAACCCACCTGCCAAAGCAGGAGACACAGATGACACTGATTCAATACCTGGGTTGGGAAGATCCCCTGGAGCAGGAAATGGCAACCCACTCCAGTATTCTTGCCTGGAAAATTCCATGGGCAGAGGAGCGTGGCAGGCTACAGTCCATGGGGTCGCAAAGAGTCGGACATGACTGAGCGCATTACCAAGCACCAAGAGAGGATGGAATGAATCAGGGTGGAGAGTAGTGGAGGGAGAAAGCAGCCACAGGTGCTCCTAGGGGAGGCAGAGCTCATCAGAGGAAGGGATATGGTCAGCCAAGGCTTTCAGATAGGAGAAAAGTTAAAGACAATATTTTGTCTGAATTTGGGGGAGGTGGGTGATTGAAGGAGACCATGATCACTACAGTTAAAGTAGAGGCAAATGGGGGCCATGGTGGTGGACTGGGGGCTATTATGGCTCAGGTGATAAAATTTCCAACAGGGGAACAGGTGCTGCAGTGGGGGAAATTGAGCTTTTGTGGCCAAGGCTAGGGCTCCAAATACTTCTCTGATTTGGGCCAAATCTGTTACCTCCTTTAAGATCTCTAACTCCTCACGGAGTGGCTATGGGGAGCAACAGTGATAATAGTGTGAAGTCATTTTGCAAAGTGTAACATGCTTCCCAAGGCCTCATGTCCTTATCAGGAGCAGTAGTAACATGGTTAGTATTTGGGAAGGGTGGATGGGAACTATGACTCCTGTATTGAAAGCAGCCTTACTGATTGGCCTGTACTGTGTGCCAAGTGTGAGTGCAACGTTATAGAAAACATCAGAAATAACCTCACATTCAATCACTAACTCTCCTGGTTTCCTACCTTGGTCCCCTTCCTCCAGCTGGCTCCTGGGCATCTCTGCTTCCTAAGCTTCTGTACATCTGTTCTTTGCTAGCACTGCCCTCTTCCGTCAACCTCTCATTCCTGCTGCACTGAAAACCATGCCCGAACTGTGCTAACTTTCCCCATCTCCATGCCTTCTTCCACCTCAAGGGAGCTTCCTTCCAAGGAGACTTTTTTCAGTTATTGATTTGCTGGATATATAGACATAGTTTTGCCATAGAGCTCTCATCACAACCATGGAAGATTGGCATTACATTCCCATGCTATATGTGAGAAAAATACCCCAATTTACCCAGTGCTAGAAACAGACTATTTATTCACTCATTCATTCAACAAGTGTTTAATGAGTACCTTCAATTTGCCAGCCTTTGTGAGGACATTGACATAATGATAGACCCAATTTTGTTTTGTTTTTTTAGCTCCAAGAGTTAGAATTGTCTTTACTTTTTGTCAAAGATGAATGAATGACAGTATTTGTGTACTCTACTATGTTCCATTGATCCATTTTTCTACTCTTTCACTGATATCACCCTCTCGATTACTGTAGCTTTATGATAATATTGGAGTCAGAGAGGGTCAGTCCTATAGCTCAATTTGCCTTCAACATTGTGTTAGTTGTTCTGGTTTTTTGCTTCAATGTATAAACTTTTTTTTCAGTTTTTTAAAAGATTTTTTGATGTGGACCACATTTTAAAGTTTTTATTGAATTTGTTACAACATCGCTTCTGTCTTATGTTTTAGTTTTTTGGCCATAAAGCATATGGGTTCTTAACTCCCCAACCAGGGATCAAACCACACCTCCTATATTGGAAGGCAAAGCCTTAACTATTGGACCACCAGGGAACTCCCTGCATATAAATTTTAGAATCAGTTTGTTGATATCCACAAAATAACTTGCTGAGATTTTGATTGGAATTGAGTTTAATCTATAGCGCTATAGGGAATACCATGACACTACTGAATCTTCCTACCTATAAACGTGGACTATCTCTCCATTTACTTAGGAATTCTTTGACTTTTTTTCACCAAAATTTTGTAGTTTTCTTCATATAGGCTGGTCTTATACATGACTTGTTAGATTTATACCTAAGAACTTTGTTTTTTTAATTGACACTAATGTAAACCAAATCAGTTTTTTAAAAAATAAGTCAAATGGAGTCATTATGTTCTTCTTTAAACAGCTTGACTGTTTCTTCTACTAATTTTGCAAGTTAAGCCAAATTGGTTTGTAGAAATGAAAATATACTTAAGCTATCAGCTCTTTTTATTCATACTTAATGATTCTGTTCATATGGAATAAATACAGCTACACTCTAGTTTTGATTATTTGCATGTTCACTAGATCAGAGATCCTCAAATTTGAATAGAAATAAAATCAAAATTTCCATTTGTTATCAAAAATAAAATGCATTGTTCAGGTCAAAATATTTCCCTGGTTACTGGATCCCATATTTCCTACCAATGGAATTCAGAAGAAAAATGAGGAAGTGTTATTTCTTCTATGGACCCTCCCTTTCCTAGGGCTTCCTGATAGCTCAGTCGGTAAAGAATCTGCCTGCAGTGCCAGAGACCTGGGTTTGATCCCTGGATCAGGAAGATCCCTCAGAGAAGGAAATGGCAAACTACTCCAGTATCCTTGTCTGGAAAATCCCATGGACAGAGGAGCCTGGTGGGCTGCAGTCCATGGGTTGCAGAGAGTTGGGCATGACTGAGCAATTAACACTCCCTTCCCAGCCAACTAAAGACCTCAGATCTTAGAATTGAAAACTAGTTTGTATGGCTCAAATTTCTGAATTTCACTGGAAATCAAGATAATTGCAAGATTTCTTAACTGGAAATTAAGAAAGCATCCAGCCACACATCTCAGTCCCAATTTTTCTACCTGGGGAGTGGAGAGTCACTCTTCTTATACCTCTATGCTTAAATGCTATGGATCTGGGAAGCGGACCAGACATGGTGTGACATCCATCAGAGAAACACCTCCCAGATTCCACATTTCCAGATAGGCACATTTTCATGCTTTGATTCATTTTTTTTTTTTAAATAATCTATTTGAAACACGGCCCTCCAGAATTTACCATTTGAAATAACAGCAGACTTAAGAAATGAGTCCCCAGGAACCATCCTGTCTAGACTGTGATGTCAACACTGCTTTTCCAACTGGCAGGCACTCAGCTTGTCAGGTAACAAGGTGGCCTGGGGCAAATCTCTTTTCCCCCATTAGTCCTGCCTCTGCAAATGACCAGGCTCCCTCTCCTGGTTCTTGGTTCCAGGAGGGGCTGCCAGCTTTGCCCCGATACTCTCGGAGGAGTTAACCTAGAAAATTACCAGCCCTGTGCTCCATGTGTACCCACAAGTTCATTTGCTCAAGCTTTCAATCTTGCAGGCCATTTAACACACAGGCCATGAGGCCTGATGACACCTAGGTTTCAGGTGTCAACATGGGCTCAGTCCCTCATCAGGGTGTTCTCCCTTAAAATCTCTTCTCCCCAGGATGAAGGCAGCTCCTCGAAGCAGCAAGGTCAAAACTCTTCATCTCAAGGGTCTTGCCAGAAATCCATTGCTCATCCAAGCATTTCATGCCATAAGACTAACATATATGCCAGCCCACAATGCTGATGTTTAAGAGTAATGCCATGGGAAAGCGTTTGGAGGTTTTTGGCGGAAAAAGTATATTTAGGGTCTAAATTGCAATCCAGTGACTGGAATAAAAACACGAGTTTTAAATTATAAGACCTGGTGACAGTTTCTCCAGTGAAACCATGTATGAGAGCACACACATTTCAATTTTCAGGTCAAACACATCCAAGCGGTTCTAAAGCAGCTTATAGCAGCCGTCTGATGTGAGTTCTGTGATTTGAGTTTATTAGCTTCTGGCATCAGGTCCTGTATTTTGAGTGATTTCTATAAAATGTACTTGGGAGTTATTATTTTCCTTTAGAGAATGTGATACTAAGACAAGTTTTTAATAAAGTGTTTTGAAAGTCAACAAGCTGAA
This sequence comes from Capricornis sumatraensis, assembly GCF_032405125.1. Lineage (NCBI taxonomy): Eukaryota > Metazoa > Chordata > Mammalia > Artiodactyla > Bovidae > Capricornis > Capricornis sumatraensis. Next base: position 74,227,562 of record NC_091073.1, read on the forward strand.
AAAAAGCTGGGCAAAATTTCAATCAAATAATGAACTGAATATGTCTCTAATTATATTGAATTTGCAAGTAACAGAATGAGGCAGATTTAGCAATTACTTTTGAGTGAAATTGTGTGCCTGAAGGAAGAGAAAATGCCCCTTAAAGCTAGGGAAAATGCTGTATCATTGCATTTGAGTTTAAATATCTTTCACTCTAGACTTTTAAAGGTCTAATCAGTTCAAGAACAGATTCTCCAATAAAATATTTTGTAGAAACTGATGGTTTTCTCAAACCCAAGTTTTGTTTTGATATTTGTTTTTTATAAAGCCTTGAATACAGACTTCTCTTTGTCACATAGACCATGAATTTCCAAGTGGTACCCCAAAGTCAAATTCAGAAAGTGATTAGAGAATGCTGAATAGAATTCTTACATGCCAGGCTGAAAACTCAAGAGTTAAACAGGGTTGAGCCCTCCAATAAAACAATGTAATCAAATGTATAAATAATTCATTTGATACCCATAGAACTGCCTCAGCATCATTTGTCTTTAATAGGCCAAATCCACAAATAAATAGGGTGCTGACTGACACTGAGGTTCTTGTCTCTCACTATGTGGCTCTGAATCGAACCCCCTCTTGACCAGAGAATCATCCATCATTTGAGCAGATTGCTCAAGGGATGAGAGCCTGGTCTAGGGAAGCCCTGGGCTGTTATGGAGTTTGCACATGCCTAAGCCATTCCATTCAGCCTACACTCACAGTCAACACAGGTCAGTGTCTGCAGGTGAAGGTTGGTGGAGTGGGTGGTGGGACAGCATTGGGCCAGGACCCCTGAGACCTCCAGCTCTTTGCTTCTAGGGACTTCTTATTCTCTGGTGCGTAAATGCACTCTTTATGGTCCTGAGAGTTTTCTGTTGCATCCCCACAACACCATGCCAGGTAAGTACAGTTGTTACTACTCTGATTTGTAGATAAGGAAACTAGGAGTTAGAAAGGTCTAACATCTTGTACAATATTTTACTGCTAGCCCATGGCAAAGCGTGTCTTCAATTTAAACAATCTCGTCTATTATCTGCTAGATTATAGGGGTATTTTCTAGCGGAATCTTCTCCTAAGATACCCAGACCTTATAGAGTCACTCTGAAAAGTCAATGCATGCAGATATCAACTAGTTTCATGGGGTAACTGAGACACAGAGAATTCACTCACTTACTAGCAACACTTACATATCAAGTGGAAGGCTGGAGATCATTCCAGGGAGCCTCTCTCCCAGTTGAAACAGCTGCTACCCCCAAGCGGGGCTTGCATGGGACAGTCATACCAGTGGCCTGGCCAGAGCTGGTGACCACAGTAGAGCCTCTTATTTTGGCTCTGCCCCCAAGCACTGCCTCCTCTGTCTTACGAAGGGAGATAGATGTTCAAATCCTTGGCATTTGATTCCTATAATTCTATATTCTAAAACTCTATAGCCACCACAGCTGGAAGGGTACTCCATTTTGGAGCCAGTCGTAATGGACCTTTCTGAGATGCAGAGCTCCTGTGCTGTCACTTTGGTGAGGACACTGGCCCATCTCCTGCCCTGCGGTACCTGCTGATGGGCAGATATGACCTCCTTTTCCCCTCCCTGCTCCTCCCAGTGATAAAAGGACTTTGGGAGGCTTAAACTAAAGTATTATGGCTTTTCTCTAACTGCTCACTACCATCTTGGGCAAAATTTGTGCTTATACGTGAATGGCTCCATCCTCCTTTATCCTTCCCCGGAGTCATTTCATCAGCTGGATTATGAGTCCTTGAGTCAGGAAGCAAGATTTTACCTTTAACGTCCTAGAAAATTGCTGCAAGATATGTCACAAGGATGAAACAAAGTCATTTTTACCTGAGGCTTTGATAACCTTTTCAGTCAGATGCTTTAGCATAAAGTATAATCCTGGCTGAGTTTACCCTGCCAGAAGTTCATGCGTTTAGCAACGACACATTATGGCAAATGCCCCTGCCTGTCAGTTGTTAAACATCAGGATCATAAAGAGCGTCTGCTCCAAGTCTCCTTTATCTTTCATCTCCTCCCAGCACATTGGCACTTTCTTCTGCTTTATTCAATCCTTGAATAAAAGACCAGAGGATCGCTTCAGGATTTAGACTTCTGAATAGATCCACATTAGCTCTAAGACGTTCTTTTATTCTTCTTACCAAAACCCAATATATCTGTATTCTGATTTCAAAGACACCGTTATAGTTGACCTTTAAGATGACCCCTTAAAATAATTGACATGCTAGGCAGCAGACCTCCCTATAATCAGGGTCATTGTTTGTCTTTTGGTATATTCAGGGCTCTGCCTTCTAATGTTTATATGCCTGCAAATAGTTTTATTGTATGTCATCATTCTTATTATCATCAGCATTCTGATGCCTGTTTTCTTTACTTTATCTGTTAAACAAGTATATTTAGCGTTCAAAGTGATACATAATAAAGGTAGAAAAAAGGTGAACCCTTTGATATATTAGAAGTCTTTAATAGCATGAAATAACTATTGCCTATTATTTTACTCTTGACATTTTTATTTTTAGGGGAATTTCACTTGATTTGTGGTGCTGACACCTCTGATATGTTGTTTCCAGTGACCTTACATCCAAAATCAGTAGCGTGTGACATTTGATGGCCCAGATAAAAAACATTAATGGTGGAAGAGAGGGTTTATTTTCCTGGTCATAAATTAAGTTTAAATAACTCTGAATTTATTTTAAACTCTCCAGTACTTTTTACTGTCCAGGCAATAAATGTATTTATTACTGGGGGTCTACCTGGGTTTCCTCCACAGAGCCCTTTGCTTGACTGCTTTGAATCCTCTTCTTCTCTCTCCTGGAAAGCTCATCTTGCCTGTAAATGCTGATTTGCACAAACTGTTCTCTAATCTCTACCAACAGGGATCAGGAAAAGGGCTGCTTATCAGAGAAGTAACCAAAAGCATTTTTGTTGTTAAGCAGGTTAAGAAAAGCAGGAGTTAATAAAATATCTACTGATGGTGGCTAATCCAATCTTGATTGATTCCGTTTTGGAATTAGAAATAGAAAACACCGGCACAAGAAGTCATGTCTCGATCCTTCCATAGCCCCGTGTGAAGAGTTTGCTTTAGGTTCTCATTTAATTCTCACACAAATGGAAGCCCATTCCCCCATTTTGGTCTATATTACTTTTCATCTTTATGTGTATGTTTTTGGTACTCATTCATTAGATGTATCATAAAATTGTATTGAGAATTTCTCAGCGAAAAAAATTTTATGATTTCAAAATTTCAATCTGTATGTTTGAAAATTGCCTCCTATATATTTTATTGAGTTATAATTCACATATCATAAAATTCACCATTTTAAAGTCTACAATTCAGTGGTTTTTAGTATCCACAAGGTCAAACAACCATTGTGCTGTGCTGTGCTTAATCGCTCAGTCGTGTCCGACTCTTTGCAACCCCATGGACTGTAGCCCGCCAGGCTCCTCTGTCCATGGGGATTCTCTAGGTGTGCATACTGAAGTGGATTGCCATGCCGTCCTCCGGGGATCTTCCTATTACAGGATCGAACCCAGGTCTCCCACATTTCAGCGGATTCTTTGCCATCTGAGCCACCAGGGAAGCCCATGAATACTGGAGTGGGTAGCCTATCCCTTCTCCAGGGGATCTTTCTGACCCAGAAATCAAACCAGGGTCCCCTGCTTTGCAGGCGGATTCTTTACCACCTGAGCTACCCAGAAAGCCTCAAACAACCATTACCACTATCTAATTCCAGAGCATTTTCATCACCTGAAAAAGAAACCCTCTAACCCCCATCCCTATTCTGCCCTATACCTATTAGCATTCACTCACTCACCATTCCTCCCTTCCCTCAACTCCTGGAAACCAGTAATCTACCTTGGGTCTCTATGAATTTACCTATTCTGGATATTTAACATAAATGGAATTACACAATATGTGGTCTTTTGCATCTGAATTCTCTCATTTAGCATAATGTTTCCAAGGTTCATCCTCACTGTAGCGTGTATCGATACTTCATCCTTTTGGTGGCTAAATAACATCTGGTTGTATGGATATACCAAGTTCTGTTTATCTGTTCGTTAGTTGATTGGGTCAATTTTTCATTTAAAAATTTCATCTATAGATTCAAAAGTTACCTTAAAATTAATTCCTCAGGCATTAACTTGTTAGAAGTATTTTAAAGTTAGGTCTTTGAAAAAATGGTTTAAAGTATGTTATTTTATTATTTTCAATAATGACAATCACACATCTCTTATTAATTATGTATGCACAAACTTCTTACAGACTTTGCCACAAAATAGGACAAAAATAGAACTAAGAAGTTTTTCATTGTATGAGTGGGAAAACAATGTCATTCACTATATATAAATTCACAAACAAAGATTGCTTATGATTCTTGAACATATGAAATGCCCTCCAAATGGCTTTTCATGAAGACCCTGATCCATCTTAGGACCTCAGGACATTTCCCTTGGAATACATCAATATGTGATAGACATTCATCCTCCACTGATCTGTAAGTTCTTTGTGGGCAGGGGCTGTGCCTGCATCGTCTTTGTCTCCAGAGTCCCAGCGCTTTGTGCTCTACCGAGTACAGTGTTTTGAACCTAGAAGGTTTTCACATAACCAGTTTGATGAATGAACTAAATTATATATTCTGTTGTTTGTGCTCAGAAAGAAATAAAGAGACTTTAAAAAAATAGAGAGACTTTAAAGAGACTGATCATTGCAAATTGGTTTCCAGTTATCACTTACATATAGAGGAATGAACAATTCACACCTGTATGGTTGGATGAATGTCCACAAAGTGAGTGACTCCTGCGTGACCACCATCAAATCCAAAACCACATGGTTCAGCCCATCCGGCTCTCTCAATTTTTTCCCACTCTTGTCTCCAACACCATCTGGTATCCTGACTTCTAACAGCACAGGTGATTTTGAACTTTATATAACAGATATTCCTTTTACACGCATGATATTTTCAAAATAAAGCTTAAAAGCATAATTTGCAGACTTATAATTAAGGATATGCATGATAAAGATTCAGATTTTAAGCAGCAAAGACTGAACTGACCTACAGGACAGAGATGCACCCCTCCCTGTTTTCATTTCTGACTACACTGAATATTTTTTTAAAACTGTCTCATGCTCTCTTGTGTTTTAATAGTCATTTCTTATGTTATTTAATTCCCTAGCATAGAAAAGTGTGAAGTAGGCAAAGTTTATCCATGTCCTTCCACTTTGGATTTTTCTTTCTCCATCTCTTTTTTTTCTGTCAAGGGCCTTAGTCTATTCTGGTCATGATAGCCAAAATACCATACACGAGGTGGCTTATAAACAATCATTTATTTTCTACAGTTCTGGGGAGGTCCAGCATCAGGTTGCCTGCAGATCTGCTGTCTAGTGAGGCTCTGCTTCCTAGTTCATAGACAGACGGTGGTCTTCTCGCAATGTTCTCACATGCTACAAGGGGCAAGGACTTGTTCTAAGTTCTCTCTTTTTTAAAAAAAATATTATTTTTATTTTTTGGTGCACTGGGTCTTTGTTGCTGCGTGCGGGCTTTCTCTAGTTGTGGCTGCTGCTGCTGCTAAGTCTCTTTAGTCACGTCCGACTGTGCGACCCTATGGACAGCAGCCCACCAGGCTCCTCTGTCCACGCGATTTTCTAGGCAAGAATACTGGAGTGGGTTGCCATTTCCTTCTCCCTAGTTGTGGCCCGCAGGGGCTATTCTCTAGCTGTGGTGTGCTGGCTTCTCATTGAGGTGGCTTCTCTTGCTGCAGAACTTGGCTCTAGGGTGCTCGGGCCTCGGTAGCTGTTGTGGGTCAGCTCAGTAGTTGCAGCATGTGGTCTCTGGAGTGTGCAGGCCTTAGCAGTTGTGGCCCACAAGCTCAGCTGGCCCACAGCATGTGGAATCTTCCTGGACCAGGGATTGAATCCGTGTCCCCTGAATTGGCAGGCAGATTCTTACCCACTGGACCACCAAGGGAGTCCCAAGTTCTCTTTTATAAAGACTTCTGTGCTAAGTTGCTTCAGTTTTGTCTGACTCTTTGCAACCCTATGGACTGTAGTCTGCCAGGCTCCTAAGGCACTGATTCCCTTTATGAGGGCTCTGAGCTTGTGACCTAATGACCTCCCCAAGTTCCCACTGCCTAACACCATCACCTTGGAGACTAGGATTTGAAATGTGAATTTGGGAGGGATGCATATCTATAGCAGACCCTTTCTTACTTCCATTCCTCATAATTCATCTTAAAGGGTTGTCTGATCATGAAAGTATTCAATAGCTGTTACTGGTCATCTTTTTCTACTGTATCCCTCAGTGTTTGAAAGGTCTTAAACCCTTTGGAGACACTGGAATTTGAGATGGTATGGCTATGAGTCAGGATGTCAGAAGAACAGGGAGCTAAAGGGGATGCATATCTTGAGTTCAGTAAACCCTCTGACAACTCTATCATGTTATCCTTGAAGACCAGAGGGAGAGATGTGTGACTGGCAGAATAACAGTCTGACGCTGAACTGGGAAGTAAAACTAAACCACGAGATGACAGAATTATGATGCAGAAACATCTTGACAGTCTGAAGTGATAGCCCAAACTCATTGAATTTAACAGTGATAAACATACATTTCTGTGATCAGGATAAATAACTAACGACACACCTACTGGATGAGAGAGACTGACTAACATCCTTTCAGGTGTTAAAAAAAAAAAAAAGTCCTAGGAATTTCATTTGACTGTAAAGGCAATGCAGTGTGGCTGCCAACAGACAGCTTTCGTCATAGACTTGTCCAGAGCCAAAGAGGCCATAGTCAGAAGCATTTGGTGCATTTTATTTGGTTTTTGATTATTGTGGTTTTGATACCACACTTAAAAAGGAATGTGGTAAAACCAGAGAGGGTTAAAGAAGGGTTGAAAGGGTAATAAATGATCAAGAAACCTCGTTGTCATAGGAGGAATGGTTGGAGGGACTTTGCAACCTTAGTCAGAGATAATTTCCGGTTTTCTCTCACATGAAGGGAGGTGAAAGAGAGCAAGGAGTGGAGATACTAGTATATGATCTGGGCAGGCATCTAACCTTCCTACAACTTGTGAAATGGATTTTGATCAGATGATCAATGAACTTATCAGAAATTCACTCCAGAAATAAGCTAGGAATAGCCCGCATAAACCAGAGACACATGTAGTTCAGTCTTAGAGTAGTGTTCCATTCAAGAATAGTTCAGCAGCCAAACTTCATTAAAAATCAATTCTATCAAAAAATCAACTTTTCCCAAAAGTTTACCCCACACTCGTTCTGTTTCATCTTAGGTTGTCCTAGCCTCTGCTACCAAATTCCTTCTGAAAGCCCCCAGAAAAGAATTAGCATGTATGAAATGCTTGAGATGTATCAGGTCATGTTTGCACCTAGTGCCTCATATAATTTTCACAGACACCATGCAAAAGATATAATTATAATTATTATGACCATTTTGTGTATGAGGAAAGGCCTTTCCGAGGCATCATTTGCCCCAGGTTACAGCTGGTAAGTGGAGCCTGGGATTTGAGCTGAGGTCTTCGTCTCACAGTGGCCGAAGCTTCACAGAGCTTAGCTAGGTTGGCTTGAAGTCAGCCTGCTCTGTTTGTCATGGGAGGTCTCTCTGGCTCCATAATTCCAGCCTGGTTTTTGTCTGGGGACAAAGAACCAGGCCAACATCATGTGGCTGCATAAGTTTTGCTAAGAAAACTTTCCCTCTGCTCTCTAGTTGCCTCTGCTTCGGATCTCCTCAGTGTCAAAAGTAACTCACTGAGGAACATTTTGTAGAAGGAGCTGACCCAAGGAGAAGGGATTCCAAGCTACAATCTTGTATGTAGGTGAGGCTGCTACCAAGGCCCAGTGCTCAACCTGTTCTTGCTAAGTCGCTTGCTGCTGCTGCTGCTAAGTCACTTCAGTCGTGTCCGACTCTGTGCGACCCCACAGACGGCAGCCCACCAGGCTCCCTCATCCCTGGGATTCTCCAGGCAAGAACACTGGAGTGGGTTGCCATTTCCTTCTCCAGTGCATGAAAGTGAAAAGTGAAAGTGAAGTCGCTCAGTCGTGTCCAACCCTCAGCGACCCCATAGACCGCAGCCCACCAGGCTCCTCTGTCCATGGGATTTTCCAGGCAAGAGTACTGGAGTGGGGTGCCATCGCCTTCTCCTAAGTCGCTTGAGTCATGTCCAAATCTTTGCAACCCTATGGACTGTAGGCCATCAGCCTTCTCTGTCCATGGGATTCTCTAGGCAAGAATACAGGAGTGGGTTGCCATGCCCTCCTCCAGGGGATCTTCCAGACCCAGGGATTGAACCCACATCTCTTATGTCTCCTGCGTTGGCAGGTGGGTTCTTTACCACTAGCACCACCTGGGAGGCCCCAGTGTTCCACCTACCCCTTGGTCATTTCACGTCTTTTATGTGTATGGCTTGATTTCCAGTTTCCCACAGGCTGCCCCATGACCAACCAGAGACACGAGTGTTGTTTCTAGTACAATTGTTCCATTATAGACACGGTGGCCCAGTTTAAGGGTTGAACAGTAGGCCACAGGGCATAGCGTTCCTGCTCTAGTCAGAAGGCTCCACTACTTTTATGTTGAGAAAAAGAGCTTGTCTCTCCACACTCAGTGCCTAGTTCGGTGCCATCGACAAATGTTTATGAGACGAATGAGCAAATGAATGAGTGAGGGCACACTCAGAGCTATGCTCAGCTGCTGCTTTCAGGCAACTCCTAGCTGTGGAGGAGGGAAAGCAGGGATGTTGCTCCTTCCTGCCTACCTGAGTCTGATTTTGGAAAGTCAAACAGGCACATTTGAACAATACATAGTCATTAAATCTTCTTGTTCATTCAATAATTTATTAATGAAGCTTTCTCAGGAAAGTTGGTCCCAAGAATTTGTACCAAAATAAACAAATAAAAGAGAAAAGAAAAAAAGTACAAGGTTGATTCTGCAGATTAGACCTCATCAGAACCATACCAGGGACAGCTTTGGAAGATTTTCCAGCCTACCACCTACTGAGAAATCTGAAGAACCACATCTGGTACCTTGAACCCATTTGCACAATGGGAGAAAAATTGCACAAAACAAAAGCAGCAGAAGAAACTGGTCACAGGGCAAGAAAACCCTACACAGTCAGAAGGAAAAGGCTAACCTCTCTTTTGACTTCTTTACAGAGGAGGGAGGTTGGACTACTCCCATTTTGTGAACGACAAAGCTTTGGGGAAGGAAACTTGGCCTTCTTCCCCTTGAGGCTGAATGTGGAGCTGAGTGAGCACTGCGGTATTTTCTCATGGAGAAGTCTCTACAGTGCAGGAATGCATGTCTCATTAGTGTGGGGCACTGATAATGACCTGATATGTGCTTTCATCCATTACTGATGGATACCTTCCAGAAGACCACCACAGATGCAACACCTTGGCTAATTATGTGAACCCCCTTTCCCTGATCTTCATCATTAACACCAACATACTTCTATTGCTAAAAATCTCATGCTTTATCCATGGTCATTGGTACTTCTGGTTTTATCATGGAGGTTTGGGAGGGTTAGGAAGCAAAAGCAGAAAGAAGGAAACCCTGGAGTCTGATTATCCTGTGAATTTTCAGCAGGAAATCTGGCTCTTCACAGTCAGGAAGGGTAAGCAAATGGCTACAAAAGCCAGGACCCTCTCTTCCACACCTAGTTCAGATGCCCCCCACTAACAAACATTGTCTAATTGATTAACCAAGGATTCTCAAAGAGAATGATCTGATGAGGGTAATTTATAGAGATGGTATCTTTTGTCATCATTTGTCTTTGAAAACAGAGAAGAAAACTGCTTTCAAGAGGATGTAGTCTGCCAACATGAGCAATGGCAGACTCAGCTTCATCAGTTACCGCAGACTGCTCAATTTTGTACCTTTTCAGCCAGTCAAATATCCAATAACCACAAAGGGAGGGAAAAAGATGTATCCTTACTCCATGTGTTTTCAACTTTTCCAGCACTGGCTTGTGAAAATATTTGGGGTTGTTCACTGCTCTGCTCTCTGTAGCATAAACATTTATTTAAATGGGGCTGTCTCTAGTAATGAAGAATGAAGGAAAAACAATGGTCTGATTTTGACAAATTAACTTGTGATTTGGAGAGTCAGTGAAGCAGGGAAGAGACATTCCTAACTATACTAATTAAATGAGCTTGCAACATTTATTTTAATGCAATGGAACCAGCCATATGAAGATGAACATTTTAATTTATTTTGCACTGACATTATGAAAAATTTCACTGCTGCAGATTATCTACAAAAACAAATCTCATCAGCATCTAGGTTTGTGAGGGAAATTTCCATCTTTCACATGAGCTTGACCTTCCCCAGTGGAAGCAAGTGCGAATGAGCTAAGTTACTTGAAAAGTTGTTCTGAAGGTTGTCTTTCCACTGAGGCTGGGCTTTATGTTCAAATGACTTCTGTGCCAAACACATCCATTTTTCATGGTGCGGGGTAGATGAAAAATTCCGAATCCATTCTACGGGGAATGCAAATATAGCTCATTAGTTCTAAAGCATTTTTCATGAAAGACGGTGGAGTATTTGCCAGCAGATGAGGCTGCAGAGTTCCAGCCAAGAATGAGCACCACATGTCCCGCTAATTGTTTTTTAAAGTTGTTCCTTCCCTCTCTGGCACCCAATAGCTATTGCAAATAGGAAACAATATGAAAAATGGAGGGGGGCCCAGCTTACTGTGACATTATTCTGCACTTAGTGTCTCGTCCTTTTTTTCTTTTCTTTTTTCCGCCCTCTCTACATGCAGCCATCTTGTAGAAGGAAAAGGCACAGTTTTATAGACGATTGAAGGAGTTTTGCTTCTCTCAGAGACAAATAGAGGGCACATTCTCTGTAGCATCCACTCTCACCTGAGGGCAGCATCCCTGGAGCCTCTGCTTCAGGGCCACAGGCTCGTTTTCAGGGCTGACAGGGCCCGAGGAAGACACAATGGCCCCTTCCTCACCCCTGCCACGGCCAGCTTTAAGGAAGTCATGCAGTCCAGAGATGCCTTCCAGTCTGGCATTCCTGTTGGAGTTCTGCCAAGGACGTGTGGAGGAGAAAAGACCCCCTTCCTTTCAAGTCAGTGCTGCCCCCTGGTTATCGCAGGAGGGTCTGGTGGGTGCCCACCTCCTCTGCTCTGAAGACCCCCACCTCCATCTGACCTTGCTGGACCATACCAAGCTGAGTAACCTCGGTTCCCACTTGGGCCCTCTCTGTGGTCTTGGCCCTTCCTTTGTGACTGAGAACAGACTCATGGAGTTTTGACCAGTTCTCTTCAGGTGTGGACTCAGCCCACACTTGGGGGCTTCTTCCTGGGATTTGCCTCCACCCAAAGGGCCTGAGCTCTCTGCCCTCCAGCTCTCAGCCTGCCTGAGCCTGGCAGCCTAGCCCCTTGGCCTTCCCCTTCCACCTCCTCCCTGAGCTCTGGGCGTTGGAAGCAATTGAGAGTACGTTCTTTGTCCCAGCGCATCCTTGGCCCTGAGTGTTTACAGAACAGGTGTCCACTGACCCAGAAAATATTCATGGCCTGCAGGGTGAGCTGGAGTCCACCTGGGTAACAGGGTCTGTTTTCTCCAGCCTGATCAGAGTAACCTCAGCAGAGTCTGTAGCCTGGACGCTGCCCAAATGCTTTGCAGGTGCCTGGGCAGGATCTTGGCCTCCTGGGGGACCCAGAGCAGCCAGGATTCCATTTGAGAAGCAGAGGGCCTAGCCCTCCTCCCAGGTGCTCAGGCTGTAGAAGGTCTCTGGGGAGGATTTCACGGCTGAAAGGGTTAAGTTCTTTGGAGTCAGGATCCAAGTGCCTTCTGCCTAGGTGCCTGAGACTCTGCTTAGAAAAGTAACCATGTTACTGTTGGTTCCTCCATAAAAGATGTGCTCTAGCTTAGCTCCTATCAGCTATTTGAGGAATGACTATAGTAAAAAGTCACTGTACCCAGAAGAATAGATGCATAGTTTTCTCATCACAGGGAATTAGAGGGAATTACAAGCAAATCCATCGATCAGACAAATAATTCCCGCTTTCCTCTTACCTTCTCCTCACAAAAGCCAAGTTAACTAGTTAAAGATTAGGAAGATTATAAATCACAGGGTAAGAAGGGCCCATTTGGGGATCTTTGGGAGCCCAGCTGATCGCCCTGTGGAGAATGCCACTGTGAGATGATAGAATTCGGTTTCCTGGAATGAACATGACAAATTTGAATGAGTACCCATCCCCACCCCTGCCCCCAAGGAAACATCTTGGAACCTCACCTCCTGCAGAGAGCCTTCCCCACCACCAAGCCCATCCCTATTAATGGCCTGCACTTCAAATCCCATTCTAAGACAAAGACAGCCCAGCACAGGGCTGGCAGTCACTTTGCATCTCTGAAACGACTAAGTTAGAATTACTCTGGTGGGGGGAATGAAGAACATCTTACAGTGGAAGTGGGTCTCAGCTGTAGGGACTCTGGAGTCTTACAAGCTCAGGAAGTATGAATTCCCATTTCCTCCCTGAAACCAACCTATTGGCCAATAATTCCCCATGCTAGAGGTGGCACAGTGTGGGGGCTGAGGCAAGACTGCAGAGCCATCTGTCTGTATCCAAGGAACTCTACACTTCCCAGCTCTGCTTCCTTGAACAGGTTACACCCTGTGACTCAGTTTTCTTGTCAGTAAAGCGGTCCAAAATCACTATGAATGGTGACTGCAGCCACGAAATTAAAAGACACTAGTTCCTTGGAAGAAAAGCTATGACAAACCCAGACAACATATTTAAAAGTAGAGACATCATTTTGCTGACAAAGGTCCATATAGTCAAAGCTGTAGTTTTCCAGTAGTCATGTACAGATGTGAAGTTTGGACCATGAAGAAGACTGAGTGCCAAAGAATTGATGCTTTCTTGAAAGTCCCTTGGGCAGCAAGGAGATCAAACAAGTCAATCCTAATGGAAATCAACCCTGAATATTCATTGGAAGGACAGGTGCTGAAGCTGAAGCTCCAATACCTTGGTTACCTGGTGCAAAGAGTTGACTCATTGGAAAAGACCCTGATGCTGGGAAAGATCGAGGGCAGGAGAAGAAGAGGGAGACAATTAGATGGCATCAACAACTCAATGGACATGAGTCTGAGCAAACTCCAGGAGTGATGGACAGGAGAACCTGGCATCCTGCAGTCCATGGGGTCGCAAAGAGTCAGACACAACTAGCAACTGAGCAACAACAGCAACAATAAAAATGGTGATAGCAATAACAGAATCTTCTGTTTTATCCTCTTTCTTCCTACACTGACCCTTGAGGAATTGGAAATGCACTGAGTGGAAGCTGCTGATAAAGTGCTAAGTGGATCCTTGAGGAGAAACTGAAGGAAAGCAGGGGAAAGAAAGACAGATGAATAAGAGATCCTTAGGAAACTATTAATTGAAAAGGAAAGTGGATAATCGAAAAATGGAAAAGTAAGGTAGAGTTTCAGACTGAGGGAACAGAAAGGTTCCCAGAACAAATAGCTTGTCTTAAATCTCTAGTATCTCCCTCCCCTCTTCCAGGGGTTTGTTGTTTTTCAGTCACGAAGTCGTGTCTCTTTATGACCCCATGGACTGCAGCATGCCAGGCTTCCCTGTCCTTCACTATCTCCCAGGGTTTGCTCAAACTCACGTCCACTGAGTCAGTGATGCCATCCAACCATCTCATCCTCTGTTGCCCCCTTTTCCTCCTGCCCTCAGCCTTTCCCAGCATCAGGGTCTTTTCCAAGGGGTTCAGTTCAGTTCAGTTCAGTCGCTCAGTCGTGTCCGACTCTTTGCGACACCATGAATCGCAGCACGCCAGGCCCCCCTGTCCATCACCAACTCCCAGAGTTCACTCAAACTCACGTCCATCGAGTTGGTGATGCCATCCAGCCATTTCATCCTCTGTCATCCCCTTCTCCTCCTGCCTCTAATCCCTCCCAGCATCAGGGTCTTTTCCAATGAGTCAACTCTTCGCATGAGGTGGCCAAAGTATTGGAGTTTCAGCTTTAGCATCAGTCCTTCCAATGAACACCCAGGACTGATCTCCTTTAGGATGGACTGGTTGGATCTCCTTGCAGTCCAAAGGACTCTCCAGAGTCTTCTCCAACACCACAGTTCAAAAGCATCAATTCTTCGGCGCTCAACTTTCTTCACAGTCCAACTCTCACATCCATATGTGACCACTGGAAAAACCATAGCCTTGACTAAATGGACCCTTGTTGGCAAAGTAATGTCTCTGCTTTTGAATATGCTATCTAGATTGGTCATAACTTTGCTTCCAAGGAGTAAGCGTCTTTTAATTTCATGGCTGCAGTCACCATCTGCAGTGATTTTGGAGCCCAAAAAAATAAAGTCTGACACTGTTTCCACTGTTTCCCCATCTATTTCCCATGAAGTGATGGGACCAGATGCCATGATCTTCATTTTCTGAATGTTGAACTTTAAGCCAACTTTTTCACTCTCCTCTTTCACTTTCATCAAGAGGCTTCTTAGTTCCAAGGGGTTAGCCTGTTGTAAATCCAACAGGCTGTGAGAGTGACAAGCAAAGGATTTGGGCCCTAATCTCTGGAAACTAAATTTTCCTCTCTGATGTTATTTTCTTTTTTAAAGCTTTTTATTTTATATTGGAGCATAGCTGATTAAGAATGTTGTGATAGTTTCAGGAGGACAGCAAAGGGACTCAGTAACAGGGCCTTCTTCATCACATTGTTACATAAAGCACTTAAAACAGCCTCTCAATAGTCCAAGCTGTAGTATGGCTATGCTCCGTTATTCCATATGGCCCATTGGAAAGATAATAAAAGATGGACTAAGAGATCTCACAGTGTCATACAAGTGAGACCTCAAAAGGAATCTTTATGGGACCCAAGATCAACTTTTTTGTTTCACAAATGTAGAGACCAGTGACCAGTGTCCTAAAGTGGAAACAACATGTGAGCGGTCCCAACATGACATCGGGGCTAGCCCCACCCAAGAAGTCATCAGCTAGGATTTTTGAAACTTGCTGCAAAATCCACAGACATGCTGAAGTCCCACGGTGCAGGGCAGCAACACAATTGCTTAGCTGACAAATATTTACCAGAACTCTGACCTTGGCACCCTTTTAGCTTCTGTTCAATAGTAGTTTATAATGTAGTTGGGAGGATAAAAATGCATGAGAATTAATATGAACATCACCTACTGTATTAAATAGGTACACAGCACAGCCTATATATAATAAGAGACAGAACAAAGGGTGGAGCGGGGCAGGCATCATTTACACAAACTCCCAAGATGCTGACATCCAGAGAACATAGCTGTAGTCCCCACCCCGACCTGTCCCAGGGAAGAAACACACCCCTCACAGTTGCCTCTGTGGGGGGGGGGGGGTCACAGATTCATCTTAGATTACATTCTGTGTGGGCAGAGGAAAGATGACACCTTTCTTTGCTTGTGACTACACTAGCCTTTCTCCTGAGCCCCAACCGGGAAGAGGGGATAGTGAACTAACTGTCCTGTTCCATCTCTAGATGACTTAACAGTCCCTTGAGGTGATGTCAAGACTCTTTATGATAAAAATGTTCCATCTCTCAGAGACTCCCCTCCTACCCCATCTTCTTCCCCTCTGGGGGTATTCTGACATGTGCAGGGAGGGGAGGACACCAATGAGGTCACAGCAAGCAGGGCAGATTGGAGATCCTTGCACACAAGGTCCTCTGCCTCCTGGTCTCCAGGGTGACGCTGGCCTGGGAGCCGTCTGCTGTTGGCCGTGGCAGCTGAAGTCTGCCGTTGGTGGGATGCTTAGTCATGTGCCTCACTTGGGCAGGCCTCTGCAGCAGCCTCTGGACCTGACTCAGGGCTCAGCCTTTGCTCTGGGGCCACCTCATCCCCAGGAACATGCCTCAAGGAAGCTTTTCTCAGCCAGACTCTGGGCAGGTTCTAGGTCCTGCCTGTGTTACATGGACCCTGAGACTGACTTGAAAGGCAAACTATAAGGTCTCTGTCTTAACAAAGCTGCCATAGCAAAGTACCATAAACTGGGGACTTAAACAACAGGAATTTATTTCTCAAAACTCTGGAGGCTGGAAATCCCAGATCAAGGTCTGGCAAGTGTCAGTCTCTGGTGAGAATTCTCTTCCTGGTTTGCCTTTTCCGTGTCTTCACATGACCTCTTTTCCCTGTGTGCACATTGAAAGAGGTATCTTTCTCTCTTTCTCTTCTTTTAAGGCCACTAACTCTATCAGATAAGGGCCTCACCTTTATCACCTCAATTAACTTTAATTACTTCCTGAAAGTCCTATCTGCAAATACAGTCACCTTAGGGGTTACAGTTTCAACACAAGAATTGGATGAAGATGAGGGATGGGGACACCTCACAGGCCATCCTGTGAGGCCAAGTTCCCAGCAGAACTCTGAGAAAGGGTCTCTCTCCAGAGGTCAAAATAGGGTCAAAGGGACAGTGGCTTCTCTTTGCCCTAGATACTGACTAGTTCAGGAAAAATAGTACGCATGTGGCTTGTGGGCTTCCCTGGTGGGTCAGTGGTAAAGAATCCACAAGCCAATGCGGGAAATGTGGGTTGGATCCCTGGGTCAGGAAGATCCCCTGGAGGAGGAAATGGCAGCCTACTCCAGTGCTCTTGCCTGGGAAATCCCATGGACAGAGGAGCCTGGCGGGCTATTGTCCATGGAGTTACAAAAGAGTCAAACATAATTTAGTGACTAAACAACGATGAATATGGCTTGTAGATGAGGAAAAGAAGTTAACAAGACATTTCTAATGGAAAAGCAAAGCACTTGAGACTTGGGAGACCTGAGTTTTAACTTTTTAATGACTTTCTGTGTGACCCTAAAGTAACATAATTTCCCTTTGGGCTTTATCCCTTTTCCACTAACAACAGGGGCTGTTGGCCTGCTTCTTAAAATGGTTGAGGAGAACTGGAAAAAGACATAATTGCAAAAGTTTTTTTTTTTTACAAACATGAAGATACTTTTAAATGCTGTAAATAAAAATAACACAGAAGAATATACCTCCTTTCGAAATCCATGACATTTGCAGAGTAAAACATGAGCTCCAGTACCCAGAGTCCCAGTTTCTTCTGGTAGGATTCCCAAGAGGAAAAATGAGTCTTTCCAACTAAGGAAGGAAGGGAAAACTTGGAGAAATTTGCTCAACCAAAGAGAGATGGATTTCATGAAAATCAGGACAACACAGAAAACATGGTGCACAATCCTCCGGTGACAGTTTGTCAAAGAGAAGCAAATCCTTCAGGACACTCTCTTTAATATACTTTTAGTAAATGTTTTATTGTATTGGATTATGGGAATTAAGGGAATGAAGGATCCATACCATATTTTTCAAAAGCAATATTTTTAGAATCACAAATTATATTGAAATTTTTATACCAAGAAAATAAAAACAAAGATCAGAAGAACTAAACAGCATTTATATATGTCTCTGCAGAGATATATATGTATATTAGCAAATTGAAATATAGCAAATACACATAAAAACATCCACATAAAAGAGATGCAAATTATACTTTTGACACATTTTCAGCACAATCACCTAATACAATTTTCTTTTATAGGCAGAGGTAATAAATAGTGCAAATGTATATTTATGGTGTGTTTGACAAATGGATTTGCTTTGAGTCAGAGGGAAAAGCTCCAGTGATTTTACAATGGAAATGCTTCTCATCTACCTGGACTAAATCACTCGTCTTTCTTCTGGGTTTTTCACTGTGACCAAGTCTGAAGTGGGAACCACCTTTTTGTCTCAGAGAGTGGTACCTGCCTGGAATAAGGATTTGATATACTTGAAAATCAAGATATCCTAGTATTTGTGTGTGTTTATATCTTGTCTCCCCTATAAGACTTTGTGCACCGTGAAAGTAAGAACAGTGTCTGTTACTTCTCCATGAATCATTTTACCTCCAGAACAGTGGTTTGTATGTAAGGGGTGCATCATAGGATGCTGTTATTTTTCTGCAGGGTGCTCGTGTGGTCTTCAAGGAAGCAAGCGCATGCTATGTGCTCTGAGATGGTGCTTCACTTCAATGTGTCTGAGAATCAGAGCACTGATTTGCTTTTTTTTTAATTGAAGTATAGTTGACTTACAGTGTTTTGTTAGTTTCAAGTATACTGAAGTTTTATATATACGTACGTGAGTGTACATATAAATTCTTTTTCAGATTCTTTTCCATAATAGGCTATTAAAAGATATTGAATACAGCTCCATATACTATAGAGTAGAATCTTGTTACAAATAGCTGAGAAAAGAAGAGATGCAAAAGGCAAAGGAGAAAAGGAAAGATACCCATTTGAATGCAAAGTTCCAAAGAATAGCAAGGAGAGATAAGAAAGCCTTCCTCAGTGATCAGTGCAAAGCGATAGAGGAAAACAAGATAATGGGAAAGGCTAGAGATCTCTTCAAGAAAATTAGAGATACCACTGGAACATTTCATGCAAAGATGGGCTCAGAAAAGGACAGAAATGGTATGGACCTAACAGAAGCAGAAGATATTAAGAAGAGGTGGCAAGAATACACAGAAGAACTATACAAAAAAAGATCTTCATGACCCAGATAACCACGATGGTGTGATAACTCATCTACGTAGAGCCAGACATCCTGGAATGCGAAGTCAAGTGGGCCTTAGGAAGCATCACTATGAACAAAGCCAGAAGAGGTGATGGAATTTCAGCTGAGCTATTTCCTAAAACATGATGCTGTGAAAGTGCTGCACTCAATATGCCAGCAAATTTGGAAAGCTCAGCAGTGGCCATGGGACTGAAAAAGGTCAGTTTTCATTCCAATTCCAAAGAAAGGCAATGCCAAAGAACGCTCAAACTACTGCACAATTGCACTCATCTCACACGCTAGCAAGGTAATTCTCAAAATTCTCCAAGCCAGGCTTCCACAATACATGAACTGTGAACTTCCAGGTGTTCAAGCTGGTTTTAGAAAAGGCAGAGGAACCGGAGATCAAATTGCCAGCATCCACTGGATCATTGAAAAAGCAAGAGAGTTCCAGAAAAACATCTATTCCTGATTTATTGACCAGTCCAAAACCTTTGTGTGGATCACAACAAACTGGAAAATTCTTAAAGAGATGAGAATACCAGACTTCCTGACCTGCCTCCTGAGAAATCTGTATGCAGGTCAAGAAGCAACAGTTAGAACTGGACATGGAACAACAGACTGGTTCCAAACTGGGAAAGGAGTACGTCAAGTCTATATATTGTCACCCTGCTTATTTAACTCATATGCAAAGTACATGATGCAAAATGCTGGGCTGGATGAAGCACAAGCTGGAATCAAGATTGCTAGGAGAAATATCAATAACTTTAGACATGCTGATGACACTACCCTTATGGCAGAAAGCGAAGACTAAAGAGCTTCTTGATGAAAGTGAAAGAGGAGAGTGAAAAAGTTGGCTTAAAACTCAGCATTCAGAAAACTAAGATCAGGGCATCCGGTCCCATCACTTCATGGCAAATAGATGGGGAAACAGTGGAAATAGTGAGTGACTTTATTTTGGGGGCTCCAAAATCAGTGCAGATGGTGACTGCAGCCATGAAATTAAAAGATACTTGCTCCTTGGAAGAAAAGCTATGACCAACTTAGACAGCATATTAAAAAGCAGAGACATTACTTTGCCAACCAAGGTCCAGCTAGTCAAGGCTATGGTTTTTCCAGTAGTCATATATGGATGTGAGAGTTGGACTAAAAAGAAAGCTGAGTGCCAGAGAACTGATGCTTTTGAACTGTGGTGTTGGAGAAGACTCTTGAGAGTCCCTTGGACTGCAAGGAGATCCAACCAGTCAATCCTAAAGGAAATCAACCCTGATTGTTCATTGGAAGGACTGATGCTGAAGCTGAAACTCCAATACTTCGGCCACCTGATGCGAAGAACTGACTCGTTGGAGAAGACCCTGATGCTGGGAAAGATTGAAGGAAGGAGGAGAAGGGGACGACAGAGGATGAGATGGTTGGATGGCATCATGGAATCGATGGACCTGAGTTTGAGTAAGCTCTGGGAGTTGGTGATGGACAGGGAAACCTGGCATGCTGCAGTCCATGGGGTCACAAAGAGTCGAACACGACTGAGTGACTGAATTGAACTGAGGATCTTGTTTATTTTACATACAGTAGTGTGTATCTGGGTTTCCCAGGTGGTGCTAACGGTAAAGAAGCCGCCTGCCAATGCAGGAAACATAAGAGATATGGGTTCGAAAACCCATTCAAGTATTCTTGCCTGGAGAATCCCATGGACAGAGGATCCTGACAGGCTAGGCCCATAGGATCACAAAGAGTCAGACACGACTCTACTAACTTAGCACGCAAGCAGTATGTATCTGCTAATTCCAAACTCTTAATTTATGCATTGCTTCCCTTCCCCTGTGGTAACCGTAAGCTTGCTTTCTATGTCTGTGAGTCTATTTCTCTTTCCTAAATAAGTTCATTTAATTTTTAAATGCTATATGTGATAACCAACATTTTCCTTTCTCTAACTTACTTAGAAGTGACTTACTCTCAACCCAAGAGTACAAGGATACCTCCCTGGCTGCTTAACTTCTGTATTAAATGTTCTCTCTAAGTGCATCTATCCTTCTAGTGTGTTCTATTAGGGTGCAGATATTGGGCCAAACAAGTGAAGAATGGCACATCCTGGGTCCAGATAGGGGAGAAGCAAGCCTGAGGCTCCATCCTGGCAAGGGAGGGACAGCTGGAGAATAGGAGTGGAAAATGAGGTTCTGGAGCCTTTAGCCTTTAGCGGTAGAGACCCCATCCCAGCCCAGGCTGCCCTTGGGGGCTTGAGTGGAGATATTGCCAGGGGAAGCCTGTGTGTTTACTCACCTTGGAGCAGGAATAGGGAACCAGCCCACAGGGGCAGAGGGAGTGGGCATCCAAGGTAAGTGGTGATGAGGAGAGTCACCACACACACACAGAGCCAGGTGGTACCCACCTTGGGGACTGTTTCTGGAGAGAATACCTGACACGGGCGGCTCATTTCATCACAGAGACTCAGCTGGTGAACAGCCCTTTTTCCTCAATGCCTCAAAGCCAGAGAACTCCTGGAAACAGAAAACTTGACAATATTCAAATGCAAAAGGATCTTAGGGACTCGAGAGACCAGGACTGTCCAGCTCTTCCCCTATTCGGTTCCCATTCTTTCCTAGTTCCATGTCTAGTCAGGAAGGCCTCATTAGGAAGAACCAGGTGCTTGCTTTCTTCAGATGTGCATGTCTCTCTGCAGGCCTGCAAATGAGACTCACCCCATCCCACCATGCTGCTGTGAACAGCTACATTTAAATTTCTTTAAGCTTGAGTGATGTCCTCGGATGAGGAGTTCTAAGTACCAAGAATTATTGTTATTACTATGTAGTTACTGCCTAGCATGCAGCGAATTACCCTGCCCTGCTGTGTAAAAGATGTACAGTGGGATGGGAAGTTCAGAGAAGGGAGGTGGGAGGAGCAGAATGAAATGTACTAAAGAGGGACCAGGCCGGAGGTGCCCTGTGCATGGGGTCTCCACCAGACACACTCTTATGGCCAGAAATAAATATTCTCTTTCCACTCAGCAAATGGAAGATGCTGTGAAGATGCTTGGGTTATAAAGGTGGGGCTTAAAGGCATAGATTTCAATCCCAACTTCAACGATTATAACTATGTGCCTTGGACAAGCTCAAGAGCCGGTCTGAGCCTTGATTTGTGGGACTGCCACATAGAAAGCTTCAGATATTTGTAGCAATTATTACTACTATTACTATGGGTATCGTTAGGCTTTGGTCCAGTTGTCAGCAATTTACAAGACTCAGTACAGAGTCTGAACCATTGTTTTCAGATTTTCCAGGACAGGTCACCAAAGAGATTCAGGAGAAATGGGAACCCACAGCCAGCATGGAACCACCAAACAGGGTCAAATGGACACCTCCCAGAACTGCTAAAGAGCCTCACTGGGGACATAGAAGTGGGTCTAAATTCAACTTAAAAATAGTTCTTGAGAAGTTACAGTCTTGTTAGTGAACTGTGTTTAGGAAAAAACATAAGCCAATATGGCTTATGAGTGCTCAAGGAAGAGTAAGAGCCATAACCCACAACTATCTCTCCACCAGAAGTCCTGAGACTCTTCTGGAAGCCAAGGCTGCTCTCTGGGGATCCGCTTCTCCAAGGCACCAGGGGTAGATGTGGGGCTGGGTGCACTTTACTGACACTTCACATCCATCTCTCTTTGAGGGCACCACACCAGACTGGGTGGACCTCTCTGGTGACTTAATCACCAGACAAGTTTGCTAACCCCTCGAGAGTCTACTATAAGAAGTATCAGACATGGTACTGCCACAGAGAACTCGTGACAGAGGATGTAAGACATCCAAGCGTCCAGGGAAAGGTGACTAATCGTACACGGTGAGAAATGACTGGAGAGCCTGTGCAGCCTCCGGTCAGTTCCAGCGGTCAGAGAACACATCACTGTTTCTTGGGAGATCACCAGGCAACTCACTAGAGAACATTCGTCCTACTTTGTTTAATTGACATATAGTTGATTTACAGTGTTGTGTTAGTTTCGGATGTACAGCAAAGTGATTCAGTTATATTTATATATAGATAGATAAACTGTTTTTCAGATTATTTTCCATTGCAGGTTATTATTACAGGATATTGATATAGTTCCCTGTGCTAGAACATTTGATGCAGAATGCAGATAACCTCCCTCTCCCCACTCTGCTCCATACACATACATACCCACAATGATACACTTAAGTGATATGCATGCTACGTGCTAAGTTGCTTCCTGTCACGTCCGACTCTGCGACCCTATGGACTGTAGCCTGCCAGACGCCTCTATGGGATTCTCCAGGCAAGAATACTGGAATGGGTTGCCATGCCCTCCTCCAGGGGGCCTTCCTTGGTTGGGAAGGTCAAACCCAGGTCTCACGTGTCTTGCATTGGCAAGTGGGTTCTTTACCACTAGCGCCACCTAGGGAGCCTCAAGTGATGTGCACATGCTGTCAAACCAGTATAACAAGTGATTGCCTCTAAGTAACTGGTTGCTTGATCCACAAGTGGGTTGAGGATGTAACGGTTGGATTGTTTCCCACCCAATTGTTGGAAATAGTCTGGGGACATGTAACTAAAAGCACCCTTCTCAGGTAACTGAGTGATATGAGTTAATTCGAAAGAATAGGCTTCACCCTGAATAAAAACCATGGTATCTGAGTGGCAAGAATTATGAGCTCTTGGATATACAAGCCACATCCCTCATCTTGTGTTTCCCTCACTGTTTTCCCTGAACTCATTCCTAGCTTGGTCCATTCCTGAAACAGTTGAACGTCCAGTGTTGGGTATCATCATTCATCAGACCATTTAAATGAAAGGTACATTTTCCATCTTCTTTCTTAAAGGCTGAAGAATTATTTCTCAAACTTCTGTCTCTCTATTGAACTAATAAAACAAAACACTTTTAAACAAATAAAAAAATAGAAAAAAAAATGTGACCAAATAGAACAGGCTGTGAGATGCCAAGCAATTTAAATTTGTTTGCTATATTGTATTAATTCTTTTCTAATTCAGGCAAACAGTGCAACTCAGAAGACTGGGTAACTCATAGGCCTCCTGGTTTGGGTACACCTCCTGGTACATACATCCTGTTTTAGAAGGAAGCTATTTTGAAATCTGCTCTTGGCCATCTTTCCAGATCTTTAGTGAATTAATTTGGATTTAGGGGGAGAAAAAAGAAAGAAAAACCTCAGCTTCTCTGTATGTGGTAGAATTTCACTGGGATGCAAAGTGAGGGCAAGAGGAATGTGAACACTCAGCTTCACTTACGTTGCAAGATTTTAGGGGCTGGATGAACGTGCTGTGTGTCACCCAGCTGCTTCCTAGACTGCAGGTAGAGGGGAGTTAGGGAGGCCCCACCGGTGTGTGAAAAAGCAATGGTCTATCTTGAGTCCTTTGACTGATAGTAATAAAAGAATAATTGCTTCATATGTTGGACTAAAAGTTTTCAACAGATGACCTAATTTTGGTTTTTCAAAAAATATATAAAATTGCAAGGGAACCCCACAACTCGTCAATGAGAGGAACACATACTTTTGTTCACTGGAGGTGAATTTTATGGAAAGTTGTACTTTGCAGATTTGGACCAACCCGCCCCATCCTCCCCCTCCTACTCTTTTTCTCACTTGGCTCTGAGGAAACATGCTTCCAAGTTTGAGACTTCATCTTGTCTGATTAATGATGTGTACACAGAGATTTCGGTCTCATCTTCCTTCTCTTGGTCTTTCTTATTCCGTTGTTTGCTATACTTCAACCCTGCG
Source organism: Capricornis sumatraensis (assembly GCF_032405125.1). NCBI lineage: Eukaryota > Metazoa > Chordata > Mammalia > Artiodactyla > Bovidae > Capricornis > Capricornis sumatraensis. The sequence continues at coordinate 74,251,872 of NC_091073.1, forward strand.
GATAGATGGTTCTGCCGTGATAAATGTAAAGTTTGCATAAGCCATGTAACAGCAGGACAGCCTATTATCACTGTACATTTTCCATGGCTGTGCAAACCTCTGTAGGCTATTTTATTGCTAATAGATCCATAGAGAAACAGTAGTGATTTTACGACTCTTTTTAAAATGGAAATTCATGTTAGAGAAATACAACTGGGAGGAAACAGATGTAAACCACTTAAGCATTTGCAGAAAATTGAGATGCACACTCTTATTTACAGACCTACATAGCCTCCATCGCTTTATTTTCAAAATTAAAATAAGCAATCTGTTTACCATGGGAAATGAGGAACTGTAAACTTGTTGTTTTTCTGTTTACACGACAATGGCCGCCATCGTTGGGTTTAATGGCAGTGCTGAAACAGGATGGCAATTTTTCCCTCTTAGATTTTATTGTCTAGAACGCATTCCCTCCATAATCTGTGTGAGAGGTAGGCAAGTGGGAAAGATTTTAGTATAACTGTATGTCTGAACTCATAGTATGCTTTAACAGCCAAAATGATTACCAGACACTTTTGAAGGATTTAAATCAAGTATTTACCACTACCTGTAAATTGCTTAAAATATTGGAAGAGTCCACCAGCCCAGCCTCTATGAAAATGCTTTTATATATTCAAACACAAAAGCCCATCCCATCTAAAAATGTTTATTCTTGCTTTGTCCCAACCTTTTCACATCTAAAAAAAATTGTGACACATTTCACATTTTGGAAAGGAGATGTAAATTAAACTATCACAGAACAGCACGTCAGTAAGATGTCTGTGTGATGGGTTCATTGGAGCAAGTTCCTTATGACGTGCAGAGGCTTCTCTGATTTTTCCTTGTTTGTTTTGGAACAACATTTTAAACAACTTTAGTAAAATATACAAAACAAAATGGATCGCTTTAACCACTTCTAAGTGTATGATTTAGCAGCATGAAGCACATTCACATGGTTGTACAGCCATCATCACTATCCATCTCCAGAACTCTTCCATCATCTCAAAGAGAAATTCTACCCATTAGACACTAACTCCCTATTACCCCCTCCCCATAGTCCCTTATAACTTCTATTCTACTTCCTGTCACTATGAATGTGACTGCTCTGGGTATCTCATATAATAAAGTCACGCAATATTTATTCTTTTGTGTCTGGCTTATTTTACTCAGCACAATGTCTTCAAGGTGCATCTATGCTATAGCACGTGACAGAATGTCCTTCCTTTTCAAGGCTGAATAATATTCCTTTGTTTACACAGGCCATAGTTTCCTTATGCACTCATCTGTCAGGGGTCGTCTGATCCTAATAGTGAGGAGGATCCCAGCACCGTGAGGATTCTTTACTGAAAAGCTGCTCAGGACAAGCCGAGCAGAAAGAGAACTGCCCAGAACCAGCTGTGTGAAGCAAGGCTGGAAGATCTCCCGTAAACTATAGATTTCCAGGCTCTGTGCAATCCTTGGCTGGATGAATCTTTTGCTTTCATCCTGTTGGATTGTTCAGTCGCTAAGTCATGTCTGACTGTTTGTGACCCCATGGACTGCAGCACGCCAGACTTCCTTGTCCTTCACTATCTCCCAGAGACTTTGCTCAAAGTCATGTCCATTGAGTCCAACCATCTCATCCTCTGTCATCCCCTTCTCCTCTTGTCCTCAGTCTTTCCCATCATCAGGGTCTTTTCCAGTGGGTTGGCTCTTAGCATCAGATAGCCAAAGTATTGGAGCTTCAGCTTCTGCATCGGTTCTTCCAATGAATATTCATCTTAGGTTTTTATTTTAATGTGAAAGGAGGCTACACTAGGCCCTCTTAGAAACTAAAATTTTTCTCAAAGAAATTATGACTGGCTTCAGCCTCAGATGGGAGAATAGAACATTTTCTCCAGGCTCCTCCGTGACCCTAACGCTTCCCTCCCAAAGCCAATCACTTCTACCAGCCTGGAGGGTTGCATTAGGAGACCCCCTGATCATACCCTTTGGGTCACATCCAACAAAGCCCATGTACAGACAACCAGGCACTGAGCTCACCCATACTTAGTGAAAACTGCCCTATGCAGAGACGCATTCAGTACATGCCCAGGCCTGTTTACCATGTGCTCTGCTCTCTCGCGCTTCTCTGCTGACTCAGCTGGTGAAGAATCTCCCTGCAATGTGGGAGACCTGGGTTCGATCCCTGGGTTGGGAAGATCCCCTGGAGGAGGGCATGGCAACCCACTCCAGTATTCTTGCCTGGAGAGTCCCCATGGACAGCGGAGCCTGGTGTGCTGCAGTCCATGGGGTCGTGAACAGTTGGACATGACTGAATGACTAAGCACACACACACCGCTTTCTTAGCCAAGGGATTAAACAACTACCCACTATTTGCCTTCTTCTTTTATGGTCCATGTGATGTATCAGAGCTTCTGTTTGTGGTCTTTTGGTGACAAAAGCTAATTACAGACCTGGGGGGAGAAAGTTCTGTGGCTCGCCTGCCATAGCTGCAGTTATAACCACCACAGTCTCCCATGGACTCACCCACATTCTCTGCCTCTTTGGGTGTTGTTATTAATGAAGCAGGGTATTTCACAGTACCTGTGAAATTAATTTCTGTTACCAGTGTATTATCTAATAAATATGTAACCTTGGGGTGTGCCTACACATTGCTGGCATTTTACAATGGAAAATGGACATTTGTTGAGGAGAAATCTTATTAACAGAGCAATTCTCAGGCATCACATACGTGTTGTAACATCACCACAGACAAAAAATTTTCACACACATGGTGGTTCAGCAGTAAAGACTCCACCTGCATTGCAGGAGCCAAAAGAGACGCTGGTTCAATACCTAGTTTGGGAAGATCCCTTAGAGAGGAAATGGTAACCCACTACAGTATTCTTGCCTGTAGAATCCCATGGAGAGAGGAGCCTAGCGGGCTACAGTCTCAAGGAGTTGGGCATGACTGAAGCTACTTAGCATCCCCACGTTGACTGTACACAGAAATCCTGTGAGGTTTGCCCCATTTTATTGATGAGGTCAGGGGGTTTGTCCACGGACTTCAGGCAAAGCTGCTGTTTCTTCTGAGGCAAAGCCCGCCTCTCTGCCCAGCGAAGCCGTCCTCATCCCTGCACCTCCGGGCTTTCTCTCTGGAGACATTCTTTTGCAGTCTTTAAATTTTCCCCCAGGTGCTCATGGCCCCTGCTCTAATTCATCGTACATGCCTCATTCTCAACCCCCAAATGGAGTTTTGTCACTGTTACCAGTACTAACAGGAGGGCCAACATTTCCTGAGCATTACCTAAACACCACGACTTGTGTTGCTTCAGTTAATCCTTAGAACAACCCTGTGAGAGAGGTTTGGTTGTGAATCCCACCTCACAGATGAGAAAACTGAGGCACAGAGAGATCAATTGAGTTGCTCAATGTCACGCAGCTAGTCACTGTGGGGACAGGGGGTTGAACCCTGGCAGTGGGAGGCCAGAGCAGGTTAGCTCCTCACCCCAGGTGGCTGGCTCCTGCAGGGTCTTACCATCTGCCTCCTTCTTGCCACAGGGTCTCCGGTGTCCATTCCTTCCCTCTTGAAGAGAATGAATAGAGTACTTGACCTTGACCTGCTAAGTGGAACAGCAGTGATAAAGTTCAGCCAACTTTCCTGTCTCATTTTCTCCCTTTTGATGGCCTCCAAAACGAAACCTGTTTATCTACCACTGAAACTCAGGGACTGAAGACTGTAAATGTGATCCTTGGTCTCATCCCCACCGGCGGCCAGCTCCAGTCTTTTATCCATCCTTAGATTCCTCCTGTGTCTCTCCCACCATCACAAGTGGAGACTTCAGCTCTGTCTCGCCTCCCATCCAGCTGGCCGCCCTGAGCACCACAGTGGTTGATGCTTCTGACCCAACCCAAGAGGTTTATCACTCTGAATCTCCAAATTCATACAGACTCTTTCTGGTAAGGACTGTTATTCTAGACACTGACTTTCTCCCCACTCCCTGATGCAGATTTTGCCCACACTTACCCACTCCCTCCCACCCAGGTTCCTGTCTACCTGCCAGCTCCTTTCAGATACATAGCTTCACTGGACAGGTCTTGACTCTTCTAGCCCTGGGGGAGATGGGGAGGACGGGTGCTTGCATCCCTGAGAGATGCTTCTAAGAGAATTCACTCCCCGGTTACTCAGCACTATAACTTCTTCCTCTTCCAGGAAGCCTTCCTGGATCACTTTTCCCAGTGACTGGCCTTTTTCTGAATTCACAGCATCAACTTTCCTGGGTCCACATTCCACAATTCATCCCATTATGCCTTGTGGCATTTCTTGGATTACTGTCAAGCTTCACTATCAATACTTCATATATTTATGTTTTTGTCTCATCAAACAAATTGTAAGTTCCTTGAAGGGCTTTATATCTCTGGATATTCTTCATACTGCCTTGATCTCAATAAGTCTGCTATTTAATTTAAGCTCAGTTGGATAGAAGAATGCATTTTATTGAGTGCCCAAAACAAGAGGATTAGGTAAGCCATTTTGAAATTCTTTGAATTCTAGTCAATCATTTTCCCTTTGCCAAATGGGATTCTATTTCTATATTAGGGAATGAACAAAAGAGCTAACAGAAATGTATCCTCTAACTTATAAGAAATTATTTTTTTAGCATGTCTCTCTATGGCCTGAAAACAAAGTTTTTTAGTTATTAAAATGTAAAACAATTTCTTTATGGGCAGCATCATTACTTACTAGTAAAGAAGATGCATGTCATGAGCTGAAGGGCATTCCCCCACAACCTAAACTCATGTGTTGGATTCCTAACAACTACTATCCGTGATATCATGGACTATCCAGTCCATGAAATTCTCCAGGCCAGAATACTAGAGTGGGTAGCCTTTCCCTTCTCCAGGGGATCTTCCCAACCCAGGGATTGAACCCAGGTCTACTGCATTGCGGGTGGATTCTTCACCAGGTGAGCCACAAGAGAAGCCACACAATCATATTTAGATATCAGGTATTTAAAGAGGTGATTAAGTTAGTATGAGGTCATTAAGGTTGGCCCTAATCCAATATGAATGGTGTCCTTATAAAAAGATGAAATTTCTGGCACACAGAGAGCAACAGCAGACACACAGAAAAAAGCATAAGCCAAGGGAAGACAACGAAAGGACACAGCGAGAAAGTGGCCACCTGCAAGCCAAGGAAAAAGATCGCAGGAAAAGCCAGACCTGCCAACACCTCGATCTTGGGCTTTCAGCCTCCAGAACGGTGAACGAATAAGTTTCTGTTGTTTAAGCTACCTGGAAATAATACAATGCTATTTTTTTTTTTGAACTTCTGAATTTAGTAAACTTCCTTTTTCATGGGCATGTTATAATCCATTGTGCAAAATTTAGCATAATTTAAGTTACCATTTCCCTAGTGTAAGACATCTAGACGTGTGTGTGTGTGTGAGAGAGAGAGAGAGAGAGACAGAGAGAGAGAGAGAGAGACATCTAGGCTTAATCCAAGTTTTGTTTCATTTTTATAAAGCTTAATACAAAGAACACATATGTACAAAGGTTTTTGTTTTTCTTTGTTGGGGCTGTGGAAATGTTTTCAAAGGAGCTCAGTGATGCTAGGATGAGGCCAATTAGCAAGTTCGCCAGCCTGCCTTGGAAAAATTCTGAAGAATAAAGCTAGCTGTCTTTTTTCTTGTAGCTGGTGCCCATGGAAGCCCGTTTGGAGGAGGTGTGTGGAGTTGAGATAGGTAATAAGGGCAAAGGGTCCAGGAGCGCCCCAGGAATACTCCCCTAGGGCACATGCACAGTGAAGCCATTTCCAGAGAGTATGTCTGGTCTCCTAGCTCACTTCGACTTTCATCTCCAGAGCTGGCTTGCATGGCAGCCCTTCGGAGTCAGTGCCTTCCACAGCCACATCTTTAGGAGGTGCATGCAGGACAATCAAGACTGTGAGGACGTAAGTTCAGTTACTGCTTCCAGCCCCATACATCCCATTCCCAGGCTCATCAGTACACTGAAGAGCTCTCATTGACATTTCGTGGTTTAACATAAAGATTTCTTGCGCATAGCTCATGAAAGAGAGACAGATTTTCCAACAGCTGTCTAATATCTCTGTCAACATAGAAATTAAATAGATTTAGGAACTTCAGAAAAACATACGCACATTTAATACCCAGTAATGATCAATTCCAATTTCCAGTTGCAGAAATTGGAATAGGAATAGGAATTGTTTTCAATGTGTTCTGTGGGTTATTCCAAATAAACATCTGGCATCGTGTTATTTCTTTTTAATCATTTGAATGGTGATATTATAGGTCTATCTATTTATTTGTCCAGCTATAGAGCTGATGATACTATGAAGATATGGAAAGAATCCATGTTACCATCAACTTTCAAATGAAAATGTTATACTGTTTTTAAAGCAGTCATTTGCTTTTAATATACACCAAGACTGAATTACAAACTTCCTCTAAACTTGTTAGCAGTAATTTTTTTTTTTTCTTTTACCAGCAACAGTGAAAGACAGAAGCACCACCTTGACTTAACATCATGGTCAAAAACAGGTTTCTGTTTTGAAGGAGATTAACCCTTTGTTTTCCATATTGTAGAGAGAGCACGCGGAAGAAAGATCCAAAACTCCAGATTCTGGTGTATTGTTCTTTCAGTTGACTTGTTAGTCTCAACCAACCAGAAAAACAATTCTCCTAAGGAATCTTGTGCAGTGAGAGGAGAGGATTTGGCTGGTCTGAGCTCAGATCCAGCCCCACTCCTTCCTAATGCTGTAAACTTCATCAATGTGATTCACTTCCATGAGTCCCAGATTCTTCATGCCGGTTAATAATAATCTATCATTAAGGGAGATGCTGTATATGGAGCATCTCAAATCGAACACAGTAGGTACAGAACAGATGACAGCCATTCAGGTCATGAAAGCACAGCCACGGAGGCCTCACCAAGAGCTTGCTCAGGAATGAGCTTGGGGAAATGGGCTGAAACGAATTAGGCTGTGTACCTGCAAAGGTAATCCTGATTTACAGTAATAAGACCAAAAGCAAATTAGCCTGTGTCTAGAAGCCCAGCTCCTTCCTCTCTCAGAGGGCCACTTCAGACTTCAGAGCAGTCCCACCTCTGTTCAGGAAGGAAACGTGAATTCAGTCGACAGCTCTAGGTTTCTGCCGAGCAATAGAAACCAATCAAAATTGTAGATCATTTTAATAAGAGGTCACTTTGGAACCTTGAGGACAGTTATAGTTGATTTAGGCTAGTGTGAGGATTGTAAGGTGGTTCAGTAGTAAAGAATCCGCCTGCCAGTGCAGGAGATGCCAGAGACATGAGTTCAGTCCCTGGGTTGGGAAGAATCCCTGTAGGAGAGCATGGAAACCCACTCCAGTATTCTTGCCTGGGAAAATCCCATGGACAGAGGAGCCTGTAGAGCTGCAGGCCACAGGGTCACAAAGAATCAGATAAGATTGAGTGACTGAGCACACACACATTCATGAGACTGTGAAGAAAACGCACCTTGGGTGTTTAAGTCCTCTAGCTTCCTTTGGGTCTTTACAAAGAAACACAGCAGTGCAGAGACGTCCACCTCTCCATGACCTTCCATGGGTCAGATGCACAGCTGGACCAACCAAAGCCAGTACTTCATTCAATAAAAGCTTGCAATAGTGTGGTTTTCCTACTGCATTATATGTCCTTTCCCCGACATGAGGATTGTAACCACATTCCTCAGCACTGGACAGTATTTCAAATGCCATTTGCTTTACCCAGATCGAGTTCCTAAAAGAGGCAGCTTTATTTTCTGTTCACACAGGCAATTTTACAGCATGTGGACAAACAGCTGTGAATCCCAATTCTGGCTCTGTCACCTCCTACTTGTGTGACAGCTCTCTCACCTCAGAAATGAGTCATTGTTAATGAGAGTCATTAAATGAGTTAGTGTCTGTGATATATTTTGTTCAGTGCCTGGCACATAGTAAGTGCCCACTGAAATGGGGGAATAAATGATAGCTTTAACCATAGATAGGTTGCATGGACTCTAAAAGAAAGTATAATGAGTAATGAGTTTTAGATGGGTTAGAGCTAGTTTTGCTTTATGCTGAGGCTTCTTAAAGTATTAATAGATTAAAAAAAAAAAAGCCATTTGAAAAAGCCATAGGAATAATGGCAGCCCGCAGATTTGAGACCCAGAATGAGTAGGCAAAGCCCCCAAATCATCATTCGCTCTTCCTTTCTCTCCTCTTTTGCTTGGTTTTCAAAAGAAGCCACCCTCACACCTTCTGTTCCCCACTGCCTGCCCTGAGATAACACTGTGGTATATTTTGTGTTAATAACTCTGCTTTATCCAGAGTTTCCTGCCAATCCATGAAAGATGTATTTTTAGATCTGCCCCCATCATGCTCTTTTTGTATGACATGATGTTTGTGAGATTCATCCACGTGGCCACAGTTTATTCACTCTCGGGGCTGTATTCCTTGGTACAAATATATCCCATGTGTTCTTCCAATCTATTGTTTAGGAACATTTCCAGCCTTTGCTCCTATGAGCATTCTTATCCACTCCTGTAGCTAACAATGTTTCCGGGATCCTTACGATAAAGAGCCCTAGAATTTTACAGAATTCTATACCTATCGAGATGATTGTGTGATTTTCCTTCTTTAATCTCTTAATGAGGTAAATTAAAGTAACAATTTGTCTCTAATATTGAACCAAAGGTGCATTTCTGGCATAAACCCTCCTGGAGAGCTTGTTTGGAGGTTTTAGCAGGGGAGAACAGCTGCCCTTTATCAAGGAATGGTTCTCCTCTACGGAGGAAGGTCATCCTCTTCAACCAGCCACTTCAGGAGGAACGCATGTGGAGCGTGATTGGGGAAGAGGACACCCACCTTGGCCATATAAGCCCAATCAACCCTGGAGATCAGTGAGGTGACATGTCTCAGCCATCAGCCTCACATCCCATAAATTCTACTTGATCTTTATCTAGATTGGTATCAAGATTATTTGTTGTTGTTATTGTTGCTTAGTTGCTAAGTCAGATCCGACTCTTTTGTGACCCCCATGGACTGTAGCCTGCTGGGCTCTTCTGTCCATGGGATTTCCCAGGCAAGAATACTGGATTGCCATTTCCACCACAGTCTTCCCACACCAGCTGCAGTGGGTTCCTCAGGGCGGGGGAAGGGAAGGTCTGAAGCCCATACTCTAGTTGGGCTTCCCTGCTGGCTTAGTGGTAAAGATTCCACCTGCTGATGCAGGAGACACTGGTTCGATTCCTGGGTTCCCTTCAAGCCCAACCAGCCTCAATAAATTGCTTCGTATTTCTTTCTTCCCTCTTTCTCTTTCTTTTTTTAATGCTTGAGAAGAGCTTGTGTAAGATGACATTAACTTATGTTTTAAAAGGTTGGTGGGCCTGGAGTTTTTGTTGTTATTAGCTTTTACCAAAGAAAGCTGCTCTATATATTGTGTATACATTTTTGTCTGAGCAGAAGTTTTTATTTAAACCCTTTTTATAAGAGTTTATAAAATCTTTCTTCCTAAGTTTCCTGGACAGCTGCTTAAAAATTTAGGTCTGGCTTAACAGTTCTCTAATGGGTAGGTTTTTTCTTTTTTTCATTAGTAGAGAAATAAGGAATGCTGCTAAATTGAAATATGATTTTCTTGTACTAATTGCTAAAAGCAAAGGACTACCATTTCTAAGATTCTGCCTATATTGAAGGCTCTGTGATGACACCCTGAAAGATTCACAATCTTCTGAAATAATTAGCAAATGAGCTATTTCCTTTTTTCCTTCTCTTGAGGAAATAAAAAAGTTGAGTCTGATGAAGTTTCCTGTTCCAGAGCCAAATGATGTGTGCTTGCAGACAGCACCCTCTCGTCACACTGGTGGCTCTGATGTTTACATGTGCACCTGAATTCTCTGGGAAGTGGATTAAAACACAGTCCTCTAGATTCAGGAGGCATAGAGAAGGGTTCGGGTATCTGTATTTTTATCAAGTCCCTGGAAGATTGCAATGTATCCCAAAATGAAGAACCAGTGTTTTGCCTTCTTGGATCATCCATGACTTCCTTCCTTCTCCGCAAGGTAGGGAAGGAGGTGTGGGGCTGACACCCTAGATGGGTTCTCCAGGGCTGAGCTAGCGGGCGATGGCTGTCATTCTTCAGGGGGTGCCAAAACCAGGGGAAAGGGCAAAACAGCTCAAGCTCACCAAGCTGAGAAGAGGTTGCTCAACCTGATGCCGGCACCAGTGAGGTCATGACTGCAAGCCAGGAACCCAGCGGGAAGCTGAGAACAAAACCCAGGGTCCAAGAGAGAGGCCAGGGCCACAGTGAAGGTCAAGTGTTGTCTTCTACCTGTCGCTAGGATATTAGGTGGAGCAGCTACACCTTAAGCATCAGCACTGCCTGAAAATTGGAGCAGAATCTATCAATCTGTTTTTTTCCCAGGAAATATTAACTGAAAAACTGATCTTTAGTGGAGAGAGGAGCTGCCTGAACGTAATTACTTGATCTGCTCTTGGGTTGGCCAGCTGCTTAAGAGATGGCCACTGTGTGGAGGCAAGACCTCAGGACCCCAAAAACAGAAGCTGAGGTTGGAATCCTGACTGCCGTCAGGATGCTGTGACCTTGGACAGGTCAGAATTTTCTCCCCAGTGTCTGATTTCCTCTAATATTGATGGGAACAATGCCTACCACACAGAGTTGTGAGAATGAATGGAAAAAGCCTAGCACAAAGTCAGCTCTTGGTCAGTGTTGGTAAATTTGAGAGCAGACCCCTCATGTTTTAGGTTTTTATACCTATGTGATTGATCATCAAGCGGAGTGCTTCACACATAGTTAGTATTCAAAAAATACCTGTTGAATGAGCAAATTCCAAAAATAGTTAAAATAATGTAGCCAAAGTGAAGTGATACATTGTTAAACAGCAGGCTTATCCTGTTCCTGAATAGGAACTATTAACTCAGTCATGCTCAGCCATGGTGAGATTTAGATAAATAACAGTGATAAGGACATAGAGACATTTAATGAACAAATGAATTATTAAATGAATGAATTGTTGAAACCTAACTCCTATGTAGACATTGAATCACAGGCTGCAAAATACTCACATAAAAAATGGAGGCAAGTATTTCTGTTTGCTATTAAAATTCAATCAAATGTTTTAATTATATCCAAATATCTGGATATCCAGGCTAGGTGTGCCAAATGACTGTTTCTTGACTGAATTTTTCATTTTAATTGAGTGTCCTTTGAGATGATGCAGATTTAGTCACGCTTGAGGACACAGTGAAGGAGAAATGTGAGGAGGTCTCACGCCATGGGTCGACTTGGAGTATCTCATGAGTTCGAGTTGCAAAGAGAATTTGAAGGTCACCATAGTCATTGCAGGTTCACAAGGAAGGAATCACTTCAGAGTTTCTATTTTTAGATTCCATCACAGTAAAATAGGGCTTTGAAGTTTTCCAAGACCTTTATCTCATAGTTCTTAATTAATGAGAATTGCATTATCACTGAAGTATATAATCTCAGAGCTATAAAGTTCAGCTGGTGGGCAATTATGTTTTAATCTGTTTAATGAAATTTCCTAATAAAATATCTGATCAATGAATATTTGTACTGTGCAAGCTTACACTAATACATGGTGACATAAATGCCTAGTCAGAGGTGCGTGTGTGCTTACACACATCAATACTATTCAGGCTCTTCTGTCTTATAGATGTATAACCAATTTGTTTTCAGTGCTTTCCGAATTTTTTTTGAGCAAAATCCCTTGTTCAGTTTAAATTTCTGGTATTCAAATTTATATCTAGATGTTAGCAAGCAAAGGGGAATTATTTACCCACCACTACATATTCTACATGCAGATTTTTATGGAGTCCCCCGAAACCAAGCATTATGATATATGGGGTGCCAATTTGTTGCTGTTTTTTTTTTTAAAAAAAATTATATTAACTACGGAATTGTAAAACAAAAAGGGAGAGAATTTTTCACCCCAATCCATGAATTGAATGTGGCAGGTCAAAAAGCCTAGGAGTTCTGCCAGCAACTCAGTGGAATCTGCACACTTCTCTCCTTAGGACACTACTACTCTTTGTGCAGTGTTTTCCTCTAGCCCTGGGAAGGGACAATTAAATTAATAATGAATAAACATGTCTCATTGAAGCGACTTTGACATTTCATCTAAGTTCACTCGTTAATTAAGATAAGATTGTTCTAGTCCCCCTGAAGGGTATTTTTTTCTCTTTTGAGCAACTAGACTGAAATATAGTATAAAAGTGTATGAACACTCTGTTAAATGCACAGATTTAACCCCGCTGTTTTGCTCCTAATCATTATTAATTGCCTCCAGTGGTGGACATTAATTTCCCTATTGCAGCAACATGCATCTTGAGCTTGGGCATATCCTAATACATCAAATGGGACAGGTGATATAATTCAGTTGGTCACAGCTGGAAAGGAGACAGCCACCCACATGCAGGCATTCTGTCAACCTTAGTTACATTGCAGACACCACCACAGCCTCTGAAACAACATCGTACATTTATCTCTGGGGATAAGTTTACAAGAAGTATGGCCGCTTGGCTCATCCTATTTAATCTGTTATTGTCTTAGCAACTATAAGAATGAAACGGTTGAAACTCAAAACTCAGAATTTGTTTCTAGTCTTTGAAGGGGGACAAAACAGAGACATATGGCGGAACTCATGGTTCAGATGAAGTGATAAGTGCTTGGTTCACTGTGGATTATATTTGAAGATATATGTCACCGAAGGATTTAGAGTGAGCCACTAATAATGTTTACTGTGAGGTGACTTCAGAGTCCTGCTTCGCTCTGTGGAGATCTTGACAAGTTGTCCATAGTACCTTGTGTTTATACAAGACTGGCTCTTTGGAACAAAGTTATTAACTTTGTGACCCTCAAAGATTAGCTCAAAGCTTCTTAGTAGTAACACAGAAAGCAGAGGTAGGGTGGTATTACAGTTGATGTTATGGCTGAGAGAAATGAGGTGATGATGAGGTATATTGAGTTATGAGCCTACTTCAAAATTGTGACTAGGACTCAATGCCAAATTTTGGCCCATTCGCCCGGCTTTTCCTGGAGAGGCATTTCTTCTTCCTCTGTAGGATTCATTCTAGGTTAGAGAAATGCACATCAAACCACTGTGAAATATCATTTCATACACTTTATAGGATGGCCACTGTCAAAGGAACAGAAACTATGTGTTAGCAAGGATGTGGAGTTGGAATACTTGAGCATTGCTGGTGGGGGTGCAAAATGATACAGCCACTACAGAAAACAATACGGTAGTCTACTAAAATATTAAAAATAGAGCTGCTATATATCCAGCAATTCCACTTCAATTAACAGGTATGTATCTGAAAGAATTTAGAACAGGGTCTCTAACAGATATGTACACATCCATCTTCATAGCAGCGTTATTCACAATAGCCAGGAGTGGAGAGCAACCAAATGTCCATCGATAGACAAATGAACAAAGAAAATGTGGTATATAAATACAACAGAATCCTATGCAGCCTTTAAAAGGGAGGAAATCCTGTCACAGGCTACAACATGAATGAATCTTGAAGACAGTATGATAAGCAAAAGAAGCCAGTTACAAAAGGACAAATGCTGTACTATTCCCCTCGTATGAAGTATCTAGCACAGTCAGAGTCGTAGAAACAAGAAGTACAACAGGTGGGAGAGAGGGTGGGGAAGGGGAACAGGAATCAGTGTTCAGTGGGTGTAACGTTGCAGTTTTGCAAGATGAAAACATTCAAAAGATGCGTGGCATGACTGAGTGAATCTTCTTACTACTAAACTGTGCATTTGAAAGCAGTTAAGATGGTAAATTTAATGTTATACAGTTTTCTTTTTACCACAATACAAAATATACATAGACAGATATATAAATAAAAAAGTCTAGAGAAATATCCCCACAATGTTTACAGTGTTAGAATTAAGGGAATATTTTGTAATTTTTTTGTTCTCATATACTTTTATTTGTAATTTTTCTGTATAATGATATGTACTGAAATTCTATCCAGATATTAGCTTATCATAGTGACTACATCTTCTAAAAATAGCCCCAGGCCCACAGGTGTCTTGCCTGCGACACAGAGTGATAGTCACTCAGTTGTGTCCAACTCTTCGTAATCCCATGGACTGTAGCCCACCAGGCTCCTCTGTCCATGGAATTCTCCAAGCAAGAATATTGGAGCAGGTAGCCATTCCCTTCGCCAGAAAATCTTCCTGACCCAGGGATCCAACCTGAGTCTCCTGCATTGCAGGCAGATTCTTTGCCATCGGAGCCACCAGGGGAACCCAAGGACACAGAGAGTCCGCAGCAAACCAGGAGGAGTGTTAAGTCGTTTTCTCACCCAGAAGGACAAGCAAGTACACAAGTGCTCCTGTCTGACTCCACACTCATGGATGTAAATTATTTCATAGCAGGATCGCAAGGCCTTCTCTACCAAGGCATCCTTGGGATCTTCTTTTCCACCACCCAGCTCCCTACCTGTCCAGAGTTGGTTCAATTAAAACCTCTCGGTGGAAGGCCACAGCACTTCCTCTCACCTTTCTTTTTGTATTTACCATATCCTGCCTTGTTAATAGCTCTTTATGGATCTGTTTTCTCTTTCTCATTAGATGATAAACTCTTCGAGGGTAAAAGATCCATGTTTGCTGCATTTGTGTATCTCCAAAAACACAGTGTCTACTCACAGCAACCCCTGGAGGGATACCTGCTAAATGAATGACAATGTATGAACAAATGAGTGAGTGAATGAATAAGACATGATCATTGAACTCTCAGTGAACAAATCAGCAAATCAAGTCAGCCAGGACACAGAGCAGCAAGCTTTATCCTCAAAACTTCTTTTTGATCAAGGAAATTTCGCTCCTTGCACTTAGTAAGAATTATAAGAAGAAGAATTATAATAATTATAACTATGACATCTCAGCTCCATATTTTAAATAATAGGAATCAATTTTTACCTCAATAAAGGCAAATTTTCATTACTTAAATTTACTTTAGCAGGGATCTCAGATGTTTTATACCAAGACAGGAGACATGTTTTATGAAAATGGTTCCGTTCTGTCGTATGTCTCCTAACTAGTCCCTTGGAGCAGAGTTATAGGCAGGTCCTCTTTTGTGTATTAGGGATGCCTCTTTGTGTAAATAGATTTTTCATAAATCAAAGTATATTCTGGACATCGTGGGGGCCCTGCTGTTTCAATGGAACTTTTCAGAAGGGTTCTGTAAAACAAACTTCACAGGGCTTTCCTAGTGGCTCAGATGGTAAAGAATCTGCCTGCAATACAAGAGACCCAGGTCTGGGTTGGGAAGATCCCCTGGAGAGGAGAATGTCTACCCACTCCAGTATTCTTGCTTGGAGAATCCCATGGACAGAGGAGCCTGGCGGGCTACCCCAGAGGAGTCCATGGGTTCATGAACATTTAGACACCACTGAGTGACTAACACTAAAGCAAGCAGTCAGTCATCATTTGTGAACCTGGACGTATCAGATTTTCTAAAAGTGCAGCAGAAGGTATTATCTACCAGCTTTGTCATTAAGTTAAAAAAAAAGTTAGGAAAATACATTCATGCCCTCTGCATGCAGGCGTGTATGAGTCTAACCACCACAAAGAATCAAAGAACTTGCAGTGACTGTCACTCTTTCCTTGCTTTCATCTCCTCTGCCTTTCCAGAGGAGGGTCTTGCAGGATTCGTGTGTAAGCACCACTTTCTTCCAGGCCCCCCATCACAGCTGTTTATCTTCCTCTCTTTCTGTTTTCTCTTGGAAGAATCCGCGCTCTCCTGAAAAGCCAGCCTCAAATGCTGTGGTCAACTTTAACTTGAGGGACTGACTGGCTTTTCCACTAGTGCCTCCCTGCAACATTCACGGTCCCTTACCTGCCTGCGAGGAGTCTGACAATGCTCAGACTGCTTCCCTCTCACATGGAGGGGAGAAGCACAGCCAGGCTGATGAAGGGCTTCAGAACAGCAGATAGGCTGTGTGCCGCCAGCACCACCTCAGACCTGGAGCTCCTCTGGGGTTGCTGTCAGGGACTCACGCGTGACATTTTTGTTATCTAGGCAGAAAGCGTGTTTGGGTTAAACTGCCAGTGCCACCATGTCACCGAGTTCTCTGCTGAGCCCGAGACAGGCCTTCCCTATCAGTGATGGCTACAGCGGGCCAGATCAGCTGTCTCTCCAAGCAGCCTGGTTTCTGCAGCCGCAGTGTTCGCAGGGCGTTACAGGAGGCCACCAGAACCTGGATTAGCATTCTCTCTGAGGCTGCAAGGAACAAAGACTGCTCTGAAAGATGCACATGGAGGAAAAGGCACGACAAGACACCCTGTGACTTCAGAGAGGCCTTTTACAACCACATACAGCGGTGCTGTTAATTAAAAGAGTTAAACTTGGAAACCAGACTTTGATGCAATATGTTGTTTCCATTCTTGGAAATACAGTCACGAGGAGCTAATAAATAATCCATGAATGCTAATCTTTTTAAGTCATTTCAAAGGGATGAAGTCAGCCTGGATAATTGTAAATGCAATGGCTCAAGCCCAGCTCCATTAAAATGGAAAGGTGTGAACTGATTAGACACTCAGCTGCTTTTGATAGAAGTCTTAAATTCAAATGCCACATCATTTGTTTTTAGCAAATGGAGTAATTACAATAATATTTTCTTCATTTTTAAGGTCAGATCTCTTAAAGTCTATATGCCTGTGCCTTATTTAAATGCAGCCAGAATCATTTTCCTTGCATTTGTTAATTAAAGTGTATGTACCTTAAAGGTAACATCCACTCATTTAATCTGGAGGGGAAATAAATAAATATTCTAGGTGTCTAGCTCCAAGGTTGGAGGGGGGGAGCTGTAATGTTATTTCATTTCAGATATTATTAGTGAAATGGAAATTAACCTGATTTTCCACCCTGGTAACTCTCTTCTTGCTGAGAAAGATAGCTTTTGTTTAAAGCAAAGGCTTCCTACTGCTGTAGCTTTTCAAACCTATTGTGATCTAAAATTTTTTTTTTTTATTGGATAAAAGATTCCTAGTGGCTCAGATGGTAAAAAAACCCCCTGTAATTCAGGAGACCCAGGTTGAATCCCTGGGTTGGGAAGATCCTCTAGAGAAGGGCATGGCAACCCACTCCAGTATTCCAGCCTGGAGAATTCCTTTGACAGAGGAGCCTGGTGGGCTACAGCCCATGGGGTCACAAAGAGTTGGACACGACTGAGCGACTAACACTTTCACTTTCAAAGGATTTATGCAGTGGTAAAGTCAAAGACTTTTTAATATTCTTACAGCATTAGTGCCCAAAGCAAATTTTGTAAATACTTTCCTCTTGTGGGAAATGCAGTATGTTAACAAATATGTATTTTTCTAAAGTGAAAGTGAAATCGCTCAGTCGTGTCCAACTCTTTGGGACCCCAGGGACTGTAGCCTACCAGGCTTCTCGGTCCATGGGATTTTCCAGGAAAGAGTACTGGATTTTGATAAATACCTGACAAGCTTCTTATAAGGAAAAACTAAACAAGATTTTACTGTTTCAAGTGAGTTTGGCTTTTAAATGAGTCCCCAAAACCCACAAAAGATAAAACTGATCTCTGCTTACTATAAATTAAAGGGTTTCCTTTGTCTCCTTCCTCCTGGCTGTGGAGGAGTTAAGCTCCGGAAGTCAGTCACTGTACAGAAGTGATGGAACCGGAAACAATCAATTTGCTGAGGTCGGGCAAGTCTGGTTATAACCGGGTCCAGAAACCTCCAGATGCACCCGTCTTCTGTGCTGTCAAAATACTTAAACTTCCTGTCAGCAAAGAGATTGGTCAGTCTATTTTCAGAATCGCAGCAAAACAAAAGGGTGAATAAAAGGATTCAACAAAACCAGGTAACGCTGACCAGATAAGGAATCATCAATTTAACTGAGTTGATCCCTGGGCAAAGTTCTAACCAGGTCTAGTAGGATTACTGGAGAACTCCTCCCAAAATATATATCTGCAGAGGTTCTGATCTCAGGGTCCATGGGACCCAGGTGTTTGTCCTCTGGTGACTGTGGTGTGCTACCCTGGGAAGGGATCACTCACTTTTTTTCCCATCTGTTTATGTATTAGAAAGAAAGGTGGGGCTGAGGAAGAGGGTGAAGAATAGACTTGGAAGTATTTAACCAGGCTAAAGAAAGCTGGGAAGGGGCAGCACTCTGATAGACACTGTCCGTGACCCCAATAGTGTGTCTGTGTTCCAGTCTTCCCCATCGTGGCTAGGGAACCATGGACCCACAATTTATCCTCTCCAAGATTCAGCTTTTTCATCTGTTAAACAGGACAACTGTATTACCTCCTTCATTAAATTTAGGAGAAATAAATGAATTAATGAATGTAAACCAAAGGCAATTAACAATGCTTAGTACATAGTAAAGTGTGAAGCCATTATTATTTATGGATTTGTAGACCTACAAAAATGGTCTACAGGACTGGAAAGGATTTTAAAGGTGCTCAAATCCAGTCCTCCCTTCAGCATCTCACGCACATCCCATTGGAAACTTGACTGTGTTGGTTTATGGATTATGGAAGACATGTGTAGATAGTAGTGAGAAAACTAGTTGGAGGGGAAGCTTTGGAGACAATCTTGGCAAAGAATTTTGAATGTCAGTATAATCAACAAGGGAATTGGTTAAGGCAGTTTCCTTCATGGGTGTTACATCTTCCAAGCATCAGTTTAAGACCTGACCTGACTGCTGGGCTTAGAATACATGGAAAAGTACTACAGAACAGGGGTGTGAGGTCAGGTGGCCTTGACTTTGCCGGGGTGGTGGTGGGGGGATCGTGGAAGTGGGACTAGAAGGGAAAAGTGAGGTGTGAGGGTGGCTCTGAAGGTTAGAGAATGAGTTGCTGGGCTGGAGGCTGGGACAGAAGGTGAGACCGAGGGTTCTATGGTTTGAGTCTATTTTGTGCAGACCCTGGTTATGCAAATTTCTGCTGGATTTTTAAGGTTGTGCTGTCTTTTAGCTTTGTAATAATTTGATTGTATTCATCTGTGTTCCTTGGGCAGGATATTTATTACCTGCAAGTAGACTCACATAACTGAATTCTGCATGCAAGGGAGTATAATAAAAAGCAGCTGATATTTATTGAACACTCACTGTGTATATGGCAGGTACTTAATTAATTTCCTTAGTCCTGACAACAACCCTGAGAGGTAGATACTATCTTATTCCTCATTCACAGTAGGGGAAACTGAGGCACTGAGAGGTCAAGTGACTTTTCGAAAGCTGGGGATTTGAGCCCAGGCAGCTGGCTTCAGAGTGTTGGCCCTTGACCTCTGGGAAGGGATGAACACTACCCAATTTCCCAAGGTCACAGCTGAATGGTGATCACACTGAGATTCAAATCCAGGTCAGATATCAAAGACCAGGCTCTTTCCTTCATTCCTCAGATGACCCCAAAGATGACATTAGCAATTGAAAAACCAAGTTCGACCAACTTAAGCTAAAAGTTGTTTGGGGTTCAGAGAAGCAATTTTTCAGTGATCTAGGGTGACATTCTAGAGTTTTCCTAGAACACAAAATGTGTATGAAAGAAAGCGCTTTCAAAAAAGATTTTTCTTAGATTTTCTTTGCACATTAAGTTGATAATTGCGCATACATAGAAAAAAAAAAAGGGCAGTGATAAACACCAAACCATTATCTTGCAGGGAGATTGAGTAGGGTAGGGGGGAATGAGAGCCTTTTGGAGTTTGGATCATGTAAAAGGGAATTTCTCTTATATTCTCCTATGTCCCTTCTGTAGCATTTGAATCTTTTATAATGCTATTATAGTCATGAATCAATTTTCAAATTTAAAAATGAATTAAAAATATATAGAAACAGAAACTTCAGGTTTTTAGGCAGAAATAAGGAAATCCTAGTTACCCAATAATATAAACACATTTTTACAATTAGTATTCTGAGGCAAGTAAATAATTCCAATGTAACTAAATGTTGTATCTTTATATCTGTGTGTGTGTCCACAGATAGACACAGAGAGGGTGTCTTACCAGGATGACAGGACATGGCTGTGAACAGCTGGGCAACTAATTACCCCTCACTTCTCTGATGGAAACATTTCACAAAAGCTTCATAGATTCTAGGAAACGAATCTGCAAAATTATTTTTTACGGCAGCTTACAGTTAAGTACCCACTGTCTGGTGCTGGGTTTCTCCTAGCTGCACCCCCTCCCGCTACTTCACACGTTTAGTTAAGAGGGTTTTTCTGAAGTGCCCAGGAATGACAGAATTTCCAAGTGAAACTCACTCGTAATATATTGTTCTTCTCACATCAGTTTGCAAGGAAGGGAACATAGCGAAGTGACATACATCCTATTTGCCTGAGGCAGTCCAGTTGACCCCTTCTGTTCTACCAGTTATTAATAACCACCACCCCCCCATATACACACACCCAATATCTGATTTTGGATGATCAGACTCATGGTCACTGTCAGTAGAGCAAAGCCTGTATCCAAAGGAGAGAGCGGCCCTTTCATCCTTGTACACAAGCAGTCATGGGCCCTTCCCAGCCTCACTGTCTGCGCAATCACAGAAATGTCTCAGCCCTCTTATCTCAAGCCAAGCCTCAGTTTGTCCTCTCCCATCTTTTCCATCCTCCTTTCCACTTCCTTCACCTAAAGTTTCCCAGAATTTCACCTCTCCCCACTGACCTGCTCAAGTTCAAGGAAGCTTCACAAGATAGCTCCAGCTTTAGATGAGTTTCTGGATGTAGTGGAGCAGAGAAAGTGAGGTCCGTAGGAACACCGTAGCAATGTCTGCCACGTTTAGCCACTTCCTAGAGTGGAACGAAGCCAGGGGTGGGAGAAGACATTCAACCACCTTTGACATCAACACATAATGCAAATAAGTAGTTGGAAGCTTGAAATCTGATTCAAGAAAAGAAAACACATACATAGACCTCTCTCTCTCTCTCTCTTACACATACACACACACACACACAGGAAAACATGCTTCTAGAATGATAAAGTGCTTAAGAAAAATAAAAAGAGAATGGGCATCACTTGGGTTTCTCTGAGAGGCAGTATCTGCCGTGGTAAAACCTCCAGTCCTGGATTCAATCACATCTTAGTTTATAATCCAGCTCAGCCACTTCCTAACTATATTAGGCTGTTTTATTATCTGTACAATGGGAATAATAAAAGCATCAAAGCATTGTTTTGAAATTTAGAAGATTAATGTGATGGTGGGGGTAAAGTAACCACAATAATGATTTAATAAATGTTAGCTAGTATTGCTACTATTATAGATATACTACTGACAATGTCATGATAAAGGAACATTGTGATCTTAACTAAATATGTTACTGGAGCATAGCACACACTGCATAAATGTTAACTGTTATTATTATTACAATTGTTAGTTCAGCCTGTGTAATGATTTATCACTACAATGGCAAGAAATTGCTGGTGTGGTTCTTGACAGTGGGTTTGCCATCCTTTGCTGCCTCCTTGGTTTTCTCTCATCTGGGGTAGGGGCTGCTGAACACCGGGGTTATGTCAAATCAGGTATTCCCAGTGGAGTCTCCCCGGCTCCCCCATCCCAGCTGCAAATATACAAGAGGCCCTGCCATCAGTGCCTTCACTACAATTCTCCTGGCCCAGCAGGCAGCATTTTCCAATATGAATTCGGGAGAGTTTCTGATCTAAAATAAGAGGCAAGGAAGGTCGTGGGGTAATTTAACACTAAGGAAGTTTTCCCCACTGGCCATTTTTACAGCATTGTACTTAAGGAGGGCTCTTTCTGATGGCACTTATCCTGTTTTTGTGTCAGTTTGGTGGCATAGACAGTAGCGTTTTCCTATTGAAAAATGAAAGCTCTAAAATTAGATGGTGACCGTAAATTTTAAATGGTGCCTCGCACTGTTCACATTCTCACTTTACCTCCTGTCCTCCACTCAGCTGGGATGGCACGGAGCTGCTGGCTTGATTTGCAGTCAGTTCTGCTCGCTGAGAAAGTGAAAGTGAAGTCACTCAGTCATGTCTGACTCTTTGCGACCCCATAGACTGTAGCTTACCAGGCTTCTCCGTCCATGGGATTTTGCAGGCAAGAATACTGGAGTGGGTTGCCATTTCCTTCTCCAGGAGATCTTCCTGACCTAGGGATTGAACCTGGGTCTCCCGCATTGTAGGCAGACGCTTTCCCGTCTGAGCCACCAGGGAAGTCCTTAGCTGCTGCCAATGGTCTGAATGCTGGGCAGGGTAGGACCCCAGGGCCTTCTGCTGGCATCACATCCAGCTGCATCCATCATCATGGAAAAGCCCCTCTCTCTTGGACTCCTTAGACCCCAGCTGCCAGGGGTCAAGTCCAGCTCTCCGTTTTCTAGCTGTGTAACCTGGGCAATGGCTTGACCTCTTTGAGCCCCTGATCCTCACCTATAAAGTGAGAACAACAATGAGACTCATGTCCCATGGTGATGGGAGTGAAATGAGATGGTGTTCAAGAAAGCTCTGGGCATCCATAGCAATTCCTCTCAAGCACCCACTTTCCAGACTAGCATTTCCAGTCTGCTGGAATTTTCTGAGCACCTGCTCTGTGTCACCTCCATGCCAGGTGCTTACTGGTACCCTCTTGTTGAAGCTCAACCACCCTGAAGGGCAGCCCAGGTCATCCTGTGTATATGGGAGGGAATGAGGTCCAGGGCCAAAGTTCCCCACCTCTGACCACAGCGGATGAGAATGCAACTCCAACTGTGTGTATTTCCCAGTCTTACGCTCCCAGCCACAATGCAGATGCCTCATCAATAACACATCTCTGGTGGGGCTCCAGGCCTGTAGACGGTGACCTTGGCGTGGCTGGGGGTCCTTTCCCACGAGCAGCCCCACAGAGTCTGCCCTGGGCTTTGTGGTTACCCAGAGCCATTTGTTAGGCAGGACATAAGGTGAGGGGAGCTTGCTTACTAGCCTGGCTTATCTGCTTAGGGGCAGGGCCTTCCTGGCTCAGACCCTGTGGGTTCATGACTTGGCACCATTCCTGTGACCACAGTGAAACCACCAGCCTTGCTGAGGAGCCATGCAGGCCAGGAGCCTGAGAGGAAGCAAAGTGGGGCCTGGGCTTAGGTTTCAAAGGCTGAAGATGTACAGGTCATCCCAAGTACATGGAAGGGAATGAGGTCCAGGGGTAAAGTTCCCCGCCTCTGGACCACAGGGGATGAGAATGCAACTCCAACTCTGTGTATTTCACAGTCTTACACTCCCAGCCATAATGCCACAAGGCCTCATCAATAACACGTCTCTGATGGGGCTCCAGGCCTGTAGACGGTGACCTTGACTTGGCTAGGGGTGCTTTCCCACTAGCAGCCCCACAGAGTCTGCATGGGTGGTGCTTCCCACCTGGTTCTCTCACAGAAAAGCAGTCATCTCTTTATGCTTTTGGTCCTCCCGATATTTCAAGGATTAAAAACTAAATGAAAATGATTTTTCCCTCTTTCATACCTACTTCACTCTTTACTGCAAATGGCAGCTCTAGAGACAGTCCTCCGATTGCTGTTTTCCACCTGCATAGGTCAGCTGCTGCTGGCCCACCTAGCAATCACCGCCCCCCCACCCCCCACCCACATCCGTATTTCCCTCTGAGGACTCACTGCTTCTCTTCTCTCAGCCCTTGAGCTGCCAGTAACACCTCTCGCCTTTCCAGGCTCAAGGGTACAGCATATGACTCAGCCCTAGGCAATTAAAGCATTACATTCCACTGACCACAGGATCAGTCCAGGATTAGGCACTACCCCACCGAAATGGAGAGATACCTTTGCCAAGACTTCTCAAAAATCATTTTGAATTGCTTACCATCAACAGAGCAAACAAAAACTTTTCATCCACTTCTGCATGCCTCCTGACTGACTGCTGGGTATCCCTGAAGGTGTGTGCTGAGTTGCTTCAGTTGTGTGTGACTCTGTGTGACCCCAGGGACTCTAGCCCAACAGGCTCCTCTGTCCATGTAATTCTCCAGGCAAGAATGCTGAAGTGAGTTGCCATTCCCTTCACCAGGGGATTTTCCCAACCTAGGGATTGAACTCAGGTTTCCTACATTGCAGGCATATTCCTTACTATCTGAACCACCAGGAAAGTCCACCTCTGGAGTTGCATGGCTCCATTTTGAGAAGTATATTACAGACAAATTCCAAACTCCTATGTACTCTGTATAAAGATCTTTGCAGTTTAACACAAACTCCTCTTTTCAGCCCCATCTCTTGCCATCCTGAATTTCTGACCATTTCTGGAAAAAGCTTTGCTCTTCCATTCCTCTGGATCTTGATGTAAACTGTTCCTCTTGCCTAGAATGCATTGCCCCCTTCTATGCCTAGAAAATTCTACCCATGTTGCTATCTAGATTCACGTCAAATGTTGCTTCCTCAGGACTCTTTTTCACTTCCCAGATTTTTGGCTGCTTTCTTCTCAGCTAGACACGTATCTTAATTTGGGTTTATCTGATTCTGTCTTCCTTTCTAGGCTATGAGTACCACTAAGTACCTCAGTAAATGCAGAGTTAACACAGGGCCTGAATAAAGGTTTACTGGATGGATGGATGGATGGATGGATGGATAGAGAGACTGATGGAGAGATGGACCACTGTGCTTAGAAAAACCAGCTCCTACACCTGCCACTGCTGCTAAGCTAAGTCACTTCAGTCGTGTCCAACTCTGTGCAACCCCATAGATGGCAGCCCACCAGGCTCCCCCGTCCCTGGGATTCTCCAGGCAAGAACACTGGAGTGGGTTGCCATTTCCTTCTCCAATGCATGAAAATGAAAAGTCAAAGTGAAGTCACTCAGTCGTGTCCGACCCTCAGCGACCCCATGGACTACAGCCTACCAGGCTCCTCCGTCCATGGGATTTTCCAGGCAGGAGTACTGGAGTGGAGTGCCATTGCCTTCTCCTACACCTGCCACGGTCCAGCTGGAATCACTTTCACGTCACAGTAACGGTAAATAACATACAATCTGGTTTGTACACAGGCATAATTCTATTTATTAATTGCCAATTTCATAACAATTTATTTCACTGTCCATGCCGGTTACACTTTTGCATGTTCAATAAGGACAGGAAAACAGGGCCAGCTGCTCTTTTCCCTTAGTCCACCTGCTTCCTGGCTGCAGCCAGGGCGGAAGCCACTCTTAGTGCTCTGACAGAGACTGGCTGCTCGCCAACAAGCTCCATGTCCTTTCCTCTTGGGCACATAGCTCGGTTTTCTTTCCCAGCCTCTTTTGAAGTTAGATGTGGCCATGTGACAGAATTTCAGCCAGTGGAACATGGATGAAAGATACCATAGATATCATAGATACCATTTCTAAGGCTGGTCCGTGAAGACTACTCACGTGAGATCCTGTGTGCACTTCCCCCACCTGCTGGCTGGAAGTGAGGGACTCTGAAGTTCCTAAGGGGTAACAGAGATTCAATACAGAGGGACCCTGAATTCCTGACTCATCATGTGAGCCGCTGCAAATATTAATGTCCACATTGGACTGGGTTGTGAATAAGAAATGTCATTTTATACTCTTAAGCCCAGTGATGTGCTGGAGCTGGCTTATTCTGACTTGTGAAAACCAACTACAAAATTTGGAGGAATTTTGCAAGTCAGTTGTTAAATACAGTCATTACTAAGAGTTAAGTTTTATAAACTAACAATTAAATTTTATAAATTACATTTATAAAAGGTAATAATACTCAAAACCTATCCCAATGAATTTTACTGTATTTATTATTTTCTGTTCTTGAGGTTATTTTTGTGGAAACACTGTGTAATGAGAGTGTTACAAATACCTCTTTCCAACTCTTCATTTAATGATGTCACATTGCATCTTGAAATCAGTCACAGCAGCAGAATTTACACTATTGTTGTTTCGTTGCTAACTTGGGTCCGACTCTTTGCAACCCCATGGACTCGCCAGGCTCCTCTGTCCATGGGATTTCCCAGGCAAGAACACTGGAGTGGTTTGCCATTTCCTTCTCCAGGGGATCTTCCCCACCCAGGGATGGAACCTGCATCTCCCACATTGGCAGGGGGATTATTCACTGCTGAGCCACCAGGAAAGTCCCTAGAAATTGGCAACTACTACAAACTGGGCTTTCCATCCACCACTAGGGATGGAAAAAGTTAAAATATTTGCCAGCACACCACTCTAAGGCTCATCTGTTACAGGAGCAAATACTTCCCTAACACATTGACTTTCTCCTTTAGGAAAAGACAGCCTAACAGATTAAATGCATGTTAGCAAAATGCAGTTCGGCATAAAGGAAAAGCAGCTGCAGCGCCCACGGCAGCAGCCCAGAGCCACGACACATGAAGGGCCACACCAACGCTCAACTTGCTCCAGCTGAGTGTCAGTGCATTGCATACGTGAGCACACTAATCTTTAGAGCATGAGAGTGTGATGACCTAGGCCCAGCAGTTGTCACTGCCTGCTTCCACATTTATTGGGTGACAAGTGTAAATAAGAGGGAATGGAAACAAGGCTGCTGAGTTTCCACCCATAGCTCTTGCCGGAGAATACAAAAGGGAAGATGCTCTGTGTTCCTGCCCACATTGTTTGAGGAAGAAAATTTCTCCATGTTTTACTCTCAGCAAAAGCCTCTGTTTTGGCACCAGTGTCGGGAATGAACCCATGCCGAGCAGAGAAGCTGAGAGGGTGGGAAGTCTGTGGCCAAAGCTGATCATGGATCACAGGTGTGAGGATAGCAGGCTTTGAGCCAGAGCCGGAGCGACAGTGTTTGAATTCACCAGGTTTGCACATGGCAAATGATGGAAATAATTATCCTTTGTGGAAGCCTTAATATTTCACTTAGAGGAAGGCAGGCAGATCCTTGGGCAGCATGGCCCTCCTCCACAGGATATAAACTGCTGAAGTAGACCCCAGAGTGCAGGGCCATTTGTGAGAGACATCACGCAATTCACAGGACATTTCAGTGCAGACACTGAATGAACTAATTCTGCTAATAGAGTATTTGATTTAATGGCACATTAAAGGGGAAAGGGGAGCGCGGAACACATTCTTCAGCTCAGCAGCTGATGGGTTACTGTAGATATCCTAAGTGAAGGAGCCAGATTTTCCTCTGCCTGCACCAGAGCAAGAGGGTAGCAGGAACAGACACGTTGTAGGCTGAGTTTTGGTTCAGGAGCTCGGAAATCGTCAGGTTAAAGCAGTGCTTCTGCACAGAGGTTATAATGACTGGCTGGAAAAACTGACCCACACAACGGCAATGAGTTTCGTTCCCTTTTTGTTAAAAAACAAAGGTTGCCAGAGCAGAATAAAATAGAACTAGGGGTCACTTAGTGGATCATCACTTTTCCTTTCTCAGTCATTTGTTTTTAGCCTTTTGCCCTTTGGTTCCTTCTGTCATTTTTGAGTGCTTTCAATGTGCCAGGCTCTTTACATGGATTCATGGGCATTTACTTTTATGGGCTTCCCAGGTGGCACTAGTGGTAAAGAACCTGCCTGCCAATGCAGGAGACGTAAGAGACCTGGGTTCAATTCCTGGGTCAGGAAGATCCCCTGGAGGAGGGCATGGCAACCCAC
Organism: Capricornis sumatraensis; assembly: GCF_032405125.1. NCBI lineage: Eukaryota > Metazoa > Chordata > Mammalia > Artiodactyla > Bovidae > Capricornis > Capricornis sumatraensis. The sequence goes on from NC_091073.1 coordinate 74,279,407, forward strand.
TGCAGTATTCTTGCCTGGAGAATCCAAGGGACAGAGAAGCCTGGCAGGCTCTAGTCACCATGTAACTGCTGAAAGGAGATGCTATTTTCATCCTACTTTATAGATGCATAATCTGGAGTACAGAGGGGCTAAGTAAATTTCTCAAGGTCACACAGCTAACTGGGGCCAGATCCGGGATTTAAATCCAACTCTCTGACTTAGAAGCTGGGTTCTTAACCTGACAAAGTACTATCCTTTCAGCTGGAAGGTGGGGCACAGCAGGACTCAGCAATGTCACCACCCAGAAAATCCTATCAGAAGTGATTGGTTCAAAAAATCAAGCAATAGTATACATATCTCCAAAGATATGTATTTGGAGCAAACCTTTACTTTTTCCATTTCAAATTCAATTTTTCCACTTTTAAACAGTCCTTCCCTAAAACAATCCAGTTGGAGTTTTATGGTAATTTTTTCAAGAACACTTCACTTTCCATCTTTTTCTTCAAGATTCATATGTAAACAGTAATTGGAAAAGGTGGCAAATTTTAATGGTTTTGGTTTGCTCAATCTCTATTTATGGCCCCCTCCTATTTATTTTTTCATTCAGCTGCAGTGGCCCCTTTCTGAAACTGCAATCTGATCAGATCAGTCCCTTTGATGGGTTTTCCTGTAAAACGTGGGCTGACTTTCCCAGTGTGGTGCACTCACCGCAGAGCTCCGTTCACCTCTCCTCCCACCTGCCCTCCCTCTCCTCTCACTTGTGTCTCAGACATTGATCACGGCAAGCTCCTGGGAGAGTCTCTCTTCCTGCTCCTTTCTTTGACTGGATAACACACAATTCTTGCTTCTTTGAAAGCAGCTCTGTGTCATCTCCTCCAAAAGTCCCCAAGGACTTCTTCATCTCCGTGCTCTACCTGCGTTTGAGGTTGCTTCTCTCTGTCCCCATAGAAGCCTGGGTTTACATCTTTCATGGCCCTTGACCCATTTCATCACCATTACAATATCCTCCAAGCCTGACACAGTCAGGCTTGCATGATAAGTCAGCCTCGCATGATAAGATCACCCAGAAAGTCTGATTTAACTGGTCAGAGGTGAACTAGAGTTGAGAATCTCTGGCCTCATTAAGGTTTGCTGACTAAGTGCATGGATAAATGAATGAAAGAACACACTGAGGCACAGGGCCAGAGATTCTGACTCGCTCCCACCAACCCTGGAGACTATGACTCACTCCTCCCTAAAGTACTTAGAATTTGTCTAAGGAGGCTTCGTGGTCATGCATTAGGTTGGGGACTATTAATCCAGACCCCAAAAGTTCATAGATTCCTTGTTTGACTTCAAGAACATGAACAGACTTCCACTTGTCCCAATACACAAATTGGGAAAGATGATTCCTCTCACAGGAAGGGACCTTTTTGTGGAGCTGATGGCAGATGCTGTAAAGTTATCAGTTCCGACTTAAAAGATACCCCTTTCTACCTTGATCAGCTGGGAGGAGAGTTCAGGTTCCCTGCCAAATAAGAATCCCAGAACCCTTGGTGGTTGGAAAGGGTAACAGCACTGCCCAGTGACCACTGATAACACCCTCATGTGCCAAGGAGGAGGTGTAACCCTCATCCTGACTCGGGCTACACCTCCTGCAGAAGTGTCCTGACAGCCCACCCCTGAAGTCACAGTAGTGCAAATCCCCCACCATCATGGCCATCCTAGAGGCCAGTTCATGGAACGAAACCACCTCATTCTGCTACTGCTGAGACCTGCAGGCATGAAGAGACCTGTTGCTAAACCTGCACCGCTTTGTCCTCATTCTGAGCAGAAAAAAGCCCAAAGTCGTAGAGATTTTAGCTCGCAGAGTCCAATCTCACAGGCTGGAAAATCACTGGAGATCTCTTGAGTTTGAAAAATCACAGATGCATGCTCTGCCTTCCAGCACCAGGCAGGAGAAATGAGACAAACAAGCTTTGAAAATAAATCTGACTCTCCCGTGGCTCCCGATAGCCGACAAGTGTTCGTCCATCTGCCGCGAGCACTCACACTGTGAATTCATTGATTTGATAATACTCTAGCATAATTGATTGAGGAGACCAGCTTCTTGACTCGCCTCCATGTTTACTGTCTGATATCTTCCAACACCGCTTTCTCCTCCTTATCTGTGGCGAGGAAGGAGAAACCAAGGACTTTTCTGGAACTTTCTGATGGGATGACGCTTACACTATTGGCTGTCCTGAGATGGTATGCTTTTTGAATTCTTGAGTGGCAGGAATTGTTAGTTGAGTGCTTCTGTCCACTGACAAATCTTACTCATCTTCACAATACTGCCTGCATCCACTCTACCCTGGCTGTCCATTTGTATTTATAGGTAATGAGAAATAGCTAGAGATCTGTTGCTACACCTGAAGCCTCACCCTAGTAAGAGGGACATAGCAGCAACCACGGGCTGACACAGAACAATGATAACCACAGAACTGTCACATGAGCTATTAGCTTAGGGAATAATACTGATCTTTCCACTCTGAGCAACCACAACAACCCATCCGCCTCTCTGCAATAGTGACATTCAGATGTCACCACCATTTCATTAAATGGAGTCAAAACAGCTGTGAGGATTGCTGTTTTATTTTATAGCACAAAGTCATCATAACTTACTTTGCAAAGCAGCTAGCAGAATGCAAGTGCAGCTGAAATGGAAAAGCTGACTGCAAAAGGGTGAACTTGAAAGGGGGGACAACCAGGGAGGGGGCTGGTAGAATCTTGAGTTAGCTATGACCCCTGTGGCTCACTGCAAATTATGTCATATGGTTATTTACAAAGATATGGTTATTTTCAAGGATATAAAGAAACCTGAGCTCCGAAGAATTGATGCTTTTGAACTGTGGTGTTGGAGAAGACTCTTGAGAGTCCCTTGGACTGCAAAGAGATCCAATCAGTCCATCCTAAAGGAAACCAGTCCTGAATATTCATTGGAAGGACTGATGCTGAAGCTGAAGCTCCAATACTTTGGCTACCTGATGCGAAGAACTGACTCATTGGAAAAGACCCTGATGCTGGGAAAGATCGAAGGCGGGAGGAGAAGGGGACAACAGAGGAAAAGATGGTTGGATGGCATCACCGACTCAATGGACATGAGTTTGAGTAAACTCCGGGAGTTGGTGATGGACAGAGAAGCCTGGCTTGCTGCAGTCCATGGGGTCGCAAAAAGAGTCTGACACAATTGAGTGACTGAACTAAATTGAACCACAGGACAAGTTGAGCTTGACATCTAGTAAACAGATACGTAGATACTAAGGTTCAGTTTACCCTTTGATAGATCACTCTCTGGCCACTGCTAGAAGCAGAAGCTCAGACACTATAGCCCTTGCAATGCCCTTCTCCCTGCCACACTCAGTCCCCACCCTGATGCAATGTCAGTCTCCACAAGATACGATTTGCAAGTGTTGGAAGGCATGGCAACCTCTTCAGCTGGACAGCATGGCCAAGACAGTATAGCTAAGTGGTTAAATCACTGACTTTCAAGTGAAACTGGTTGTATTTGCATTCTGCCTGTCTGGCTTAGTAGCTGTGTCGTGGGGAATTCTACTTAACCTCCATGTCTCAGTTTACTCATCTGTAAAATGAGCTTCATAGGGAGAGCAGTTCTTATCAGTGCCTCATCCTTACCCTCAACCCGACTGCTTCCAGTTGTGTTCCTTGCCCTAAGCTTTTTCTGGTGATCAGAGCCTGCTATGTGGTCAGCTGGCAGGGTGCATACACCAGAGGATTGAGGCTCCCCAGGAGCATCTCAATCGGTGAGAATGGGAGTTGGTATATGCACTGGTGCTAATACATAAATACCACAGCTTCCCTTGAGTGGGACAACTCTAAGACACAGGCTCCATGCCACCTCTCCGATCGCCACATTGGATCAATCTGCAGTTGACCTCAATGGTCACTTGCTTAATAGCAAACCCTTGGTTAACTGCCTCTTCTCTTTGTCTCACTATCCTGCTCACCTTCTGGGTTTTCCTAAAACCATTGCCCAGATAATTTCAGAGGGTACGTTTTCTCATTGGTTTTGCAGAAGCCTGAAGGCTGTCTTTTTCTCATTGGTCTCGCCAAGAGAATGTCTATTTCTAATTGGTTCCCCCCACCCCAGTAGATGTGCTTTTTTTTTTTTTTAAGTCAGGGAGACCCTGCAGATCTACATATGAGATTTTCCCATTCCCAGATAAATTTGGTCTCTCTTCACAGCCATCCTCAAAATACAACAAGAAGCCTTCGCAAAATACTGTAAGTTTCTGTATATTTTTTTTATACAAAAATATCCTAGCATTACCATTTGTAAACTCCCTTGTTAGGACAGTGAATTAAGTTACATGTTGCTATTTCCTTTTTGAAACTGGTACACTCAGCCCCACATTAAGTTTTGATAATGTGGTGTATCAATACCACATTCTGATCAAGTAAACCACTTGCTGTCTCCAAGAACAGCACAGCAAATTTTTAAAATCACAAAATCCATTTTATTCTTGACTTCCAGTATATGATAGAGAATATTTCAGGGGAAAAAAAATCCGTGAATCAATTTTGCTCTCTTAACCTTGTAGGATCTTGTAAGAATTTAGGCATTCAAAAAATGAGCAGCTGTACCCCAAAGGTTTAGAGTTCCTTGGTAATGATACTCATTGGGAATTAGCAGCTAATCATGGGAAGGTTGAAGTATAGAGCTTGTTAACACATTTTGCTGGAGCAAAGGTGTTAGTGAAAGTAGTATTTGCATTTACTTCTCATCAAGGCTAAATGAAACTGGGAAGAACAGTCAGGTCAGGTTCATCTTATGGAGGAAAAAAACAATTCAGAGCACATAGTTTCTAAGTAGAAAGTCACATAAGAATGACAGCTGATAGTATTATTAATCCTCATTATTTTAACTTCAGTCTTTGTTTGGGTCAGGACATCTGTGCAGAAGGGTATCTGTGGACTTGGGTGCCTGGGACCCATGCACACTTACATAGTGTTGTCAGGGCACTTTGCACAGGCCACCAATCTCTGATAGCAGGGCTAGCGTCAACTCACTCTGCAGAGCTGACTCCTCTCTGAGGGGCCATGAGAAGTCTGGCAATTCTGATGTGTGTCTCAGGGTAACATTTACTCCAGTTCTTTCCCTTTTTTATCAGTTCAAAGTCAGACCTGTTGCAGTGTTGATGGGCCAGCACCATCCTTAGGGAGCATTCACGACCTCTTTTCTGCCTATTGAAGGATCTTAGGGATGCCTAGTAGACAGCCTCTTATTGGAACCAATGAGGCCCACATAAAGCTTAAGAGATGTTGACAAACCTGCTCTTGGCTTTTGTAAAATTTCTTCCTCTGTTGTCCTGGACAGCCCCATAACTTGTCCACGGAAAGGGCTACTTCAGAAAATTGCACTCTTTATGGTGGCAATTCAGTCTCACATTTGAGTCCTTGATGGTAAAAGGTATTTAAATTTAAAAGCATATTTTGATATAAAGTCTATGGAAACCCACTCCCTCCCAGTTATCTGGATATTCTTGCCAAGCAGAGACCTTGGGGCTGGCTGCTTCATGCCTATTTCATTTTCCCATTCAATCCATTTTCACTGAAAAGGAGACATAAGCAGTGAAGCCAATATAGTTTTATTGGATCCAATGCACTGCCACTAAAACAAATATATGTACACTCAGGCCAATACACTTTTATTAAAACAAATAGAATTTAATTCAAACCAGCATTCAATACGTTTTCTCAAAGCAATGAAATTAAGCTCTACCAGTTCTTCTGCTCAATATGTTTTCCCAATCAAATCCATTTGAACAAAGTGAAATATATTTATCATAGATAACACAGTTTTATTAAAAACAAATTCACTGAAACCAAGTTTTCCTTTGAACTGATAGATAAAAATCCTAACCAATTGTACAATTAGATCATAGAACAGATGTATTTTTACTTTAGCAAAAAGCATTTTTGTTCAAGTTCACTTTGAAACACACTAATGAATAATAAAAGTTGCTCCAAAAATGTCTTTAACAAAGTATTTTCTCAAAAGTATGTCCTTCGGGGTTGAAGTACAATCTAGAAAACAAAAAACACTTAGGGAAAAAAAACAGTGCTGGGAATATGATTACAATAAATTCAGATTTGTAATAATTAAATTAAGCCTACTCACATGTACTTAGTGTGAAGTTATTGGATATGTGTGAACACATAAACATGCTTGGGGACATACTGTAGCTGTGTGGATCTGCCTGCAATGCAGGAGATCCCGGTTGGTTTCCTGGGTCAGGAAGATCTGCTGGAGAAGGGATAGGTTACCCACTAAGATATTCGTGGGGTTCCCTTATGGCTCAGTTGGTAAAGAATCTGCCTTCAATGTGGGAGACCTGGCTTTGATCCCTGGGTTGGGAAGATGCCCTGGAGAAGAGAAAGGCTACCCACTCCAGTATTCTGGCCTGGAGAATTCCATGGGGTCGTAGAGTCAGACACATCTGAGAGACTTCCACTTTGCTACTATATCCCATTATTCAGAGAAAAATCTTCCTTATCAGTGCTCAAACATATAAATTCTCTTTTATCTGAGGTCCACTAGGGACTACCATGCTTAGGGCAAACCTGAAGGAATGGGAAGTAGGATATGTGTATGGCTCCTTGGAGGCAGTTTCAGTCTTGGTGCTTAGATCACAAACCACCTTCAAATCTTCTGAATTGTGGAGAGGGAGAACCACTTCTAAATGCTATGCACCTTCCCCCCCCCTTTATTATTATTATTATTTTTAAATTAGAGGATAATTACTTTACAATATGGTGGTGGGCTTTGCCAAAAATCAGCATGAACTAGCATTAGATAGACCTTTGTCCCCTCCTTCCCCCTCCTGCCCCGCCCCCGCTTACCTCCCTCCCCATCCCACCTCCCTGCGTTGTCATAGAGCACTGGCTTTGGGTTCCTTGCATCATACATCAAATTCCCACTGGCTATCTATTTTACATATGGTAATGCATATGTTTCAGTGTTATTCTCTCATATCATCCTACCCTCTCCTTCCCCCACTGTGTCCTTTTTCAGAGTAACAAACTTACTACATACAAGCAAGACTATCCAAATGCATTCCACCTCTACCCTGGGCCACCATGCTCCTACCCTGAGCAAACCCTCAGGTAAAGCAGCACATCTAGGGAAACTGGAACCCTCCCCATCAGGGAACATTAGGGATCTAATCCGTGGCCAGTATGAATCCCATATGTCTGTTTCTGCAGTGATCTCCACTCTGTATTCTCTGTCTCCATTCTTTCCTGAGACTACAGGTGATAGAGACAAAAACAAAGAATTCTATTCCCTTCATGAAGCATCCCAGGAAATACTCTCTAATCAAGACTGTGGGTTCCCATCACTGTTTCCTCCTTCCTGCCTAGAAGAGTACAAAAGGTACATGCAGATTGTGCCCACAAGTCATCAGGCAAGTAATTCACTGACCTCTAGAGCACAGTGACCTTGAATGAACTGGCTGTCCCTCGCTGAAACACAGTTAGTCACAGAGGATCCCTGGAGAACAGTTAGTCCCAGATGATCACTATGGAATTATTTATAAAGGTGAAATGTTAGATGTTTAAATATTTAGCACAGAAGGAATTGGCCAAATATATTGCAATACTATCTTCTTGATGTATTCTATAGTACTGATACCAATACAATATTGCAAGCATTCAAAGTGATGTAGAGAGATTTATGGAGTGGGAAGTGTTTATGGTATATGATTAAATAAAAAAAAGTTTCACAAAACATTATGTGTAATTATTTATTTTTGTAAAGTAGACATGTGTGTCTATGCACAGATAGAAAAGATGGAAATGTTAATAGTGGTTACCTAAGTGGAGGAGTTATCATTTTGTCTGTTTTTCATCTGTAATTGACAAGTTCCCTACAATACACTCATATCACTTTTTATATAGGAAAAATTTATTTTAAAAGTGATTATTTTTTAAAAGATAATGTTGAGTCCAATCTAAAATGTAGTGACCAATGGACCTGGAGGAATCAACCTGCCTGACTTCAAACTATACTACAAAGCTACAGTCATCAAGACAGTATGGTACTGGCACAAAGACAGAAATATACATCAATGGAACAAAATAGAAAGCCCAGAGATAAATCCACGCATCTATGGACAACTTATCTTTGACAAAGGAGGCAAGAATATACAATGGAGAAAAGATAATCCCTTTTACAAATGGTGCTTGGAAAACTGGTCAACCACCTGTAAAAGAATGAGACTAGAATACTTTCTAACATCATACACAAAAATAAACTCAAAACAGATTGAAGATCTAAATGTAAGATGAGAAACTATAACACTCCTAGGGAAACATAGGCAAAACACTCTCTGACATAAATCACAGCAAGATCCTCTATGACCCACCTCCCAGAGTAATGGAAATAAAAGCAAAAATAAACAAATGGGACCTAATTAAACTTAAAGGCTTTTGCACAACAAAGAAAACTATAAGCAAGGTGAAAAGACAGCCTTCAGAGTTGGAGAAAATAATAACAAATGAAACAACTGACAAAGAATCAATCTCAAAAATATACAAATAGCTCATGCAGCTCAATACCAGAAAAGTAAAAGACCCAATCAAAAAATGGGCCAAAGAACTAAACAGAATTTTCTCCAAAGAAGACACACAGATGGCTAACAAACATATGAAAAAATGCTCAACATCACTCATTATCAGGGAAATGCAAATCAAAACCACAATGAGGTACCATCTCATGCCAGTCAGAATGGCTACTATCAAAAAGTCTACAAACAATAAACGCTGAAGAGGAGAAAAGGGATCACTCTTACGCTATTGGTGGGAATGCAAACTAGTACAGCCACTGGGGAAAACAGTGTGGAGATTCCTTAAAAAACTGGAAATAGAATTTCCACAAGACCCAGCAATCTCACTGCTGGGTATACACACCGAGGAAACCAGAATTGAAAGAGACACGTGTACCCCAATGTTCATCGCAGCACTGTTTATAATAGCCAGGACATGGAAGCAACCTAGATGTCCATCGGCAGACGAATGGATAAGGAAGCTGTGGTACATAGACACAATGGAATATTACTCAGCTATTAAAAAGAACACATTTCAATCAGTTCTAATGAGGTGGATGAAACTGGAGCTTACTATACAGAGTGAAGTAAGTCAGAAAGAAAAACACCAATACAGTATGTTAACACACACACATACACACACACACACACACATATATAAAATTTAGAAAGATGGTAAAGATGACCCTATATATGAGACAGCAAAAGAGACACAGATATAAAGAACAGACTTTTGGACTCTGTACAAGGCGAGGGTGGGGTGATTTGAGAGAATAGCACTGAAACATGTATATTATCTATGTGAAATAGATCACCAGTCCAAGTTTGATGCATGAAACAGGGCACTCAAAGCCGGTGCACTGGGACAACCCAGAGGGATGGGATGAGGAGGGAGGTGGGAGGGGGGTTCAGGATAGGGGACATGTGTATACCCATGGCTGATTCATGTCAATGTATGGCAAAAATCACCATAATATTGTAAAGTAATTTGCCTCCAATTAAAATAAATTAATTAATTAAACTAAAATAAAATGTAGTGGCAAATATTGGATCTGGCTCTGTCATCCTTTCAGAAAGGGGCAGTGGTCCATGTCACTTTGTTTTTTTGTCTTTACGTAAGGTTCTATTTGTAGGCTCTGTGCAACTGGTCATCCAATATTCACTTATACAAGAAACCAGGTAATAAATTCTTCCCTGAGTTGTTCTAGGAATCAGTGACTCAGCAGAAAAAAAAGATGCGCCCCCGCCCCTGCTTTATTTTGTCAGATGAAATGAAGCCTGTCACCCCAGATTTTCTTTTGCCTTAGCTCAGAGCCCTGCCTAGGGAACATCCAGTGCCTCTGCTCCTTTTCAGTAACTTCAGTTCTACTTTCTTTTTTTTCTACTTTCTTTCTTTCTTTTTTGTTCTTGTTTCTCTTTTTAACTATGTTTACTTATGAGAGATTCAGATTTATTTTAGAAATAGATATGAATTACAAAAAAAATCCAATAGAAGCAAACTTTAAACAAATGTAAATATTTGACCATGATTATGCAAAGAAAGCTCCTGTTGCTTTATTGGTGTCATTGAGTCCCAGCTCCGCTGGGTGAGCGACACCTAAGGAGGAACCCTGAGAGAATGGGGTCATCTCATTTCTCTTGCTCAGGTGCATGATCCTCTAGTCTCCACTGGGCACCGATAGGGACAGGTCAGCTTCCCCGCCTAGGGTGCCCACCAGTGGCCTGGAGGCATTGGGCACTGAGCCCAGGAACGGAAGGCATCCCTCTCCTTCACTGGGATCCTCCTTGCGCCCTTCTGGGAAAGATTTGCTCTCTGGGTTGCTTCATGCACATGGTTCAGCACCTACAGCTCAACTGTGTCCCTATTCTGTATTTTCCTGTGACCCACTGTGAAGATGAAGGATGAGAACGAGAAGGAAGGACAGAGGACTAGTTTGATGACTGGTGATAAAGAAAAGTACAGACAGATGGACAATTAGGGAACAGAAGAGACAACACAGAGTACACAGAACATGTTTATTTAATACTGACATTTATCCAACTGCATTTAAAACCCAGGTGGAATAATTGTTGTTCATTGTACTGTTTTAGATGAAAATGGTAGAAATAAATGGAACTGTCAAAATTGTAAACCTTCCTGTCTTCATTAACAATAAGGAGTTAAGAAATGAAAAGCAGTAGGCAGGGAGGCAAGAGTGTTTCGAGATTTGTTGTTGTTGTTGTTGTTTTTCCCCACCTAAGGCAACATTCCTGATGAAGCTTGGCATCCAGGTGCCCTGTTTTCTGCTCTGCTACTAACAGTTACTTCATTTTCTCCTCCCTTGGGAAGGGTGACCTAGAGCCCCATGTCCCACCCCCAGCCCCTCCTAGCCGGTACATCTTCAGAGACTAGTTACTCTCCCTCACTAGCCTTCAAATAATCCTACTCACCCATTCTTCCTTCCAGTCCTGGGGAAATGCCTTCTCCAGAAGCTGTGCATGCGTTAACCATACTAAACCTCTTAATGACCCTTTGAGCATCTCAGGTGGCGCTACTGGTAAAGAATCCGCCTGCCAATGCAGGAGACACAAGAGACATTGGTTCCAACCCTGGGTCAGGAAGATCTGCTAGAGTAGGAAATGGCAACTCATTCCAATATTCTTACCTGGAAAATTCCATGGACAGAGGATCCTGGCAGGCTACAGTCCATAGGGTTGCAAAAAGTCAGACACGATGGAGCGTGCGTGCTTTAATGACACTTTGAGGGGGACTCTTTTCCCCATTTCACAGAGGTAGAAACTGAGCTTCAGAGAAGTTGAATAACTGACCCCGGGCCACACACCTTATTCCAGGACTGACTGATCTAAGATTCAGAGCATCAGCTGACTCCAGAGAAGCAGACCTGCCCTACACCTCGCTGCTTCCCCAGGAAGTCACATGTACATCTCCATGTACGTCTGGTGCAGAAGAGGAAACTGAGGCCCAGAGAGGTGAAGCGGCTTGCCCGCCTGACCCTGCCAGATAGCGTTTAGCTAATACATTCAGATGCCCAAAGACTGCCACTAAAATGACTGCCAGCATTTTCTAAGAGAAATGACAGTTCAGTTCCAGTCTCCTTCTCCATCATTTTTTAACTCAGAGGCATAATAAATAGCACAGCCATGGTTTTGCTTCTCACCATCCTTCATTTCCTCTCCCTACTCTTGAGTGGGGCTGCCAGTGCACGACCACATGGCTCTAGAATGGGCTGGCAGGAGAAGAAGGAGGCTTCGGAAAGACATGAAGAGGACTGGCTCGCAGGTCATTTCCAACTCATGTCCTTCCTGTGTCCCTGAGGAATTCAACCTCAGTCTGTTGGGAAGTGACTGAAGTCAATGGCTGTCTGTGAAGGAAAGAAGAGGCCGACACACCAGGGAACTGAAAAGTACCTGGAAATCACATCCCACCTGCCTAGGTGTGGGGAGCCAGCAGGCCAAGCTCCAGCCCTCACATGGGAGAGGGCCAGTCACCAGTTTCTGTCAGATTCATAGGCCTTATCAAGAAGAGAGACCAGATAGAGACATTTACTACTTCTTGAAAAATGGAGGTTTAACTATTGGTCTATTGATAGGATGGTAGAAAGAAGGTGAACTTGAGAATCAGATTTTGTTCAGAATTGAGACTAAGCTACAGACTAACTACTTGGAAGTTACTTAAACTCTCTGAACCTCAGTTTTCTCATCTGTAAAATGGGACAGTAGCACAGTGGGTGCTCAAATATGTATTTGATGAAATGATACTAGAGGACTCAAAGTCATTCGGATTACTGGTTTAAAATAAGCAGAGTAATCCAATTCCTGTCCATCTGGAATCCAATTACTCCATGTGGAGTTCTAAAGGCAGCCAAGATCGCACTGGCTGACCATCACTGTTGCTGTTGTTGTACAGTCACCAAGTTGTGTCCAAAGAGCACCACTGAGGACATCCTGAAATCTATCAGATACCTGAGAACTTATGTTGATTGTATTCTGGAGGTAGCACACAACGCACAAAGTCAGCTCTCTCTCTGTTGTTCAAGTTGTTAGACCAACTTTAATTTGCAGGACCACTCACTTATGAGTAATGGTGTGCATGAACGTACACACATACACACATGTCCACACTGACTCACTCACAGGACCACAGAACTCACCAAAAGGCAGGAGCGGAAAAGCAAATATTACATTCAACCATCATGAGCACCTGCAGAGCTCAAGAATGCATGTGAGTTTTCCCCCTAATATCCCAACAGGCTAGAGTATTCCTGAGTTTTTAAATGATGTATTTATTATCCAAACACTAGCAGATATCTTCCAGAAATCAGAAGCATTTTGTCAAGAAGGAAAAGGAACTAACAAAACAGAAGATGAGTAGCATTTCTCAGATGTTTATGCACATCGCAACTTCAACAAACACAAGCCTGTTCTTGCCTCGTCTGTGATGGCTCTGCCAGCAGAGTGGGTGAAAGGGGCAGATTTCAGTTTTAAATGCCTCCTAATAGCATTTGGGCAAATTAACGTACATGGCTGGACATTGGGTTCCAGTCACGGAATGCTCTTTTCCTGTCAGAAGCTCTGACAGCCCAATGCCAGAATGAAATATCAGTAACCTCTTAACATTTTTCTTGATTTCTTTAAGAGTGAACATGAGACATATTAAGAACAACAAACCAATCATTAAACCCCAATGCGATTCTCCTAGGAGCCAGCTCTATCGCTTTAATCAGATTACGGACAACTCATTCTCATCCCAGCCATTTATCTTCTTTGTTTATACACACACCAAGTGGCATTCTTCTTAGCATCAAAAAATGGTAATCAAAATTGAGGACCACAAAAGATCTTTCATTATGTATGGTGTTAAGTAACATCTATTTGCTTTCATTAGTTTCCAAACAACAAGTACCCTGGTCTTGATTAAACCTGGCATGTGTTAATTACATCCGAGGTCCAGGGTTGTTTTGTCTACAATAAAGGATGACTTAAGAATAAAGCCGGAGCTGAGATTTGAGGTTCCCAGGCCTCAGGAGTCACCTGCCTCCAAGCACTTCTTCAGTGAAAGTTTCCAGCCTCAGAATAGCAGTCACAAATGTGAGCTTGTCACAGAAAGTTACATTTTTGGAGGGTTTTGTTTTGGTTTTAAGCCCTTGGCTTTATCACCCGTTTTATAGGCTGGAGTTAAATAGCAGCACAATGCAGTTTGCTCTCTTACTGCTCAGCACTAACAGCCATCATAAGCCATAATTAGAAGTAAAACCACCACATAAATAACATGGCAAAAAAATTGCCACCACGACAAGCCAGTCTGTGGCTCTGGGAAACTCCAGCAGGTCCGGGGTATCCATCATACTTAAGGGGCATTGCGTGTTTTAGCCCATATTTGTCTTACTGAAGCCAAAATGGGAGCCATTTAGACTTTCAAAATAGCTCTTAAAAATAGACAATGCTGGTTTAAACAGACTGCTACTGAGTGGGTTGTAGAAACCCTTCGCTGGGAGGCAAGGACAGCTGCGAGGGCTGGGAGGGAGAGGATGGGAACCAGCAGGGAGGAAGGAGAAAGAGTGGCTGGTGAGGAAGAGGCCCATGGACTTCCCTGCTCAGGGAGGTCTGGATCCATTTCACCACAGAACTGAGAAGTTCCTGCACACATCACAGAGCCAGAAGGTCACCCTTCCACTGGGGGAAACAGTGAAGGCCGGTGGCCTTGCATAGCTTGCCTCTGGGACTTATACTCAGTGATGAAGTGATAACAAGAAGGCTAACATTTTTGTACATTTTACTTGGTTTTTGTTAATTCTCTTAACAGCCTTAGGAAGTCAGAGAAAATAGTCCTGCCCTTGGACAGAGCCCTGAGGCAACAGGACCACCAGTCTGCTTTCTGCCTTTACCTGTCCATTTGCAAAGAGTCAGCTGGTATTAACATAAGGAATTAACATAAGGGCACCATACAAATAATTAGAAAGAAAGAAAGAAGTAGCTCAGTCATGTCCATTTCTTTGTGACCCCATGGACTGTAGCCCACCAGGCTCCTCCCTTCATGGGATTGTCCAGGCAAGAGTACTGGAGTGGATTATCGTTTCCTTCTCCAACAAATAATTAGAAGCATTTCCTCTTTCCCTGATTTAGCCTCCCTGTCTGGCAACCCACTCCAGTGTTTTGGCCTGGAGAATCCCAGGGACAGGGGGAGCCTGGTAGGCTGCCATCTATGGGGTCACAGAGTCAGACAAGACTGAAGTGACTTAGCAGCAGCAGCAGCCCAGGGGTTAGGAAACAAACTAGAGTAAGCCGGAATGGAAGGAATATGGACAGTGGTTTTTCAATGTGAATCACTTGAAAACCTGATTTAAGTACACGTACTTGCCTTTAAAAATGAAGTCTTATGTAATTTTCTATGGAAGAGCCAGAATAGTTAAGGTCTCATCTTCATATAGGATGAAAGAAACTCCTTGGAATGCTCTAAAAGCCCATGTGTTCTCTAAAAAAGGATGATTTGCTTTCTCCTTTTCTTTCTTATTTTGCAAAATCAAACAAATAAATAAAAACAAAACAAATGCATCAAAAACTCTGTGTTGAGAGTTTTCAAAGAAAAAGAAAAAAGAAACATTTTGTCTGTATTAAGCAATGCATTTACTGGAATAGCCCTCTATATACACCCGTGGATACCGCAGTTCCATTTCACATGTGGATTTTTGTCTGCATTTATATCTCTGCAGACCACATACGGCGTGACACCGACATTTTTTTAATTAAGATATGAAGTGCTCATTTTTTTTTTTTGCGGACCTGCTATATTCTAACAAATTTACTACACGTCTCAGAAAACACATAGCTTTGCCAAAGTTGGTGAGCAGCCCAGCATGGTTTATCTCCAGCCCACAGCTCTTTCCCTGAATTCAATACTGCAGGCACAATTTAATGCAAACCCAATTTATGACTTAATGCTCTAGGGACCGTAGTGGGAGATTGTTACATTATTCTTTTCTAATCCTATTTGTGTTTTAATTTGCTAAGTCTGTAATGAGGTGCATGCCTTGAATAGATTCAAGATCTTTCACATCGCTTTTGACTTTGTTTAATATAATAGATTTTACAGTTTGCATTAAATACCCAGGTGCTACGGTCAGTATTACCTCTTTATTTTTTCAACTAGAGTGAATAAAATTACACCATGAAAGTAATTGTGTACATGTTTCCTTGTTTATTGTAATGGTTTATTTCCTATTATAATTCTTGATTCAAATTACATCTAGTTCTCCAAAAGTCGATTCACCATGGGCTCTTGCTTCCCCCCTTTCCATACAACTGTTAGTCTCTGAAAACAATGGCGTTCTGGCTGACAGTTGATTAGCTGAGTAACAGTAAGATTTCTAGTTGAAGTTATGATACTTCAGTTAAATGGAAGGGAATAAAATGAGGAAGTAAAAAGGGAGGAAGGGAAGAAGGCAGGGGAGGAAGGAATGGGAGAATGAGGGAAGGGAGGGAAGGAGGCAGAAAAGGTGCTGTGTCACCGTACACTGACTATTTTATTCTGATATTCAGCTGAATGCGCCATCCCTAATCAGAGCTGCACCATCACCCAAATCCACAGTGTGTCATTTGCTGTCCATAACTGTATTATAGCCAATTATAGCTAAATTCTCTGTTCTGTATGCACATTCAAAGGGAGTCTGGAATGCATTTTGCTATTTTCTGAATCCTATTATTGCAGACATGTTTATTACATTCAGAAGATGGCTTTCTGAAATTACATTGGAATTGTACAACCCACCTGCCATTTACAAACAAAAGGAGTTAAACATTTCTTAACAAGGAGAAAGTTCATTGAGCTCTTTCCTGGTAACTTTTCTCATGTTATTTTCTTCCACGGCCATTTTTGTAAGACTCATTGCTCAAGCCTCTATATTTGTAAAAATACTCAAGTTCTCCAGTTAAGGTTTATTTTTAAATTGATAACAATACAACTGGTCAAAAAAGGAGTTGCAAATTGGCTGTTGAAAACTGGGGTAGATGCTTGTGACAATTTTCATTGAAATTTTTCTCAGGCTATGTATAAAGGGATTGTAAAAGAAGGGACTCTAAATTATATGTATACGATAGTTCTGAAATCACTCTTTTAGGTTGCCTGTCAAAAGAAAAAAAATTCAACTTATGTCCTTAAATTTTATTTGGGGCCATTTTAAGAGGCAAGTGAATGGTGTTAGAAAGACACATGATGTCTATTTGAAAACAGAGCACCTCATCATTAATTATTAAGGGAGAAATAAAAGTGTTTCTAAGCCCAATGCTTTTCTTTTCCCTTCTCCTGAAGTTTATTCTCTTAAATCCCCCCCCGACCCAAACCTACTTTATTACTGGTGTTTGCCTCCAAGAGCCAAGGGATATTACTACCTTTTTATTTGCTATTTTTACAGGACCCAACAAAGTGCTTTTAAAATATATAACCACTTAATTCAAGTCAAGCTTCTTCAATACTCCTTTCATTCAAGCCCTTTCTAATTTGTTTTCCTCCAGCCAGGAGCCCAGAGAAGACACTGTGATTTATGTTTTCATTTATTTATTTTATTTTGGCTTTTCATTTAAGAAAAGAGTTTCTGCACACCCCCACCACCCTCAATTCTGCATCATCTCAGCCTACTCCACCCTTTTGTATCTGGAACATTAAGATTTTCTCAAGGCCAGACTTTAGAGTATTAAATGGATTTCTTCAGAGCTTTGACCACAGTCAGGAGGAGGCTTGGCCTGGGGTGCTTCTGGAGACATCAGGGGTAGGGGGGGTGCTCTTTACACCCCTCAGGGTGGCAACACCCCAGTGCATGACATTGCCATCTTCTTAAGGATAGGCTCTATCTCTTTTTTCCTTCAACACTTCACACCATGCCAAGTACACAGCTCTTTAGACAGTGCCCTGAAGGAACTCAACCTTTCCCCAGTGATAAAGAATGCTCTGGCACGGAGCTTTAATTACCATGTTATTGCTCAGATTGACATACTGTTTTTGTTTGGGCACTAGGCATGGGATGGAGGAAACTTCTATATGACATTTAAGAGCTTGGACTTGAGAGTTTAGAGCCATGGGTTTGTGTCTCGGTTCCACTTCTTACGCAGTGGGCTTGAGTGAGTTATTCCTCTCCACACTGATTCGCTGATCCAGCCAGTCAGTCAACAAAAACTTGTGAGGGACCTATCCTATGCCAGGTGCTAAGTTAGGTACAGTGGATAACAGGTAACAAAACAGGCATAGTTCCTGACTGCACTGATCTAGTGAGGCCAACAGATGGGTAAACATCTACCATGAAATGTGTCAGGCAGAATAACAAGGGATTACAGGAACGCCTTCTGGGAAAACCTGATCTATCTCAGAGGTAAAGAATCAGCCTGCAACACAGGAGCTGCAGGAGACTCAAGTTTGATCCCTGGGTTGGGAAGATCTCCTGGAGGAAGAAATGGCAACCCACTCCAGTATTCTTGCCTGGAGAATCCCATGGACAGAGAAGCCTGGCAGTCTACAGTCCGCAGGGTCACAAAGAGTTGGTCAGGACTGAAGTGACTTAGTATCCATGTATAATACCTGCCTCATGGGGGCACTATGAGAATAAATGAGTTAAGGTACAATGGTCCCCTGCATTGCTCCCAACAGGAAGTGAAATCTGTGCTGAAAAAAAAAAATTGGAAATGGATTAAAGATCTAAACGTAAGACCAGAAATTATAAAACTCCTAGAGGAGAACATAGGCAAAACACTCTCTGACATAAACCACAGCAGGATCCTCTATGACCCACCTCCCAGAATATTGGAAATAAAAGCAAAAATAAACAAATGGGACCAAATTAAAAGTAAAAGCTTCTGCACAACAAAGGAAACTATAAGCAAGGTGAAAAGACAGCCTTCTGAATGGGAGAAAATAATAGCAAACGAAGCAATGGACAAGGCATTAATCTCAAAAATACACAAGCAACTCCTGCAGCTCAATTCCAGAAAAATAAACAACCCAATCAAAAAGTGGGCCAAAGAACTAAACATACATTTCTCCAAAGAAGACATACAGATGGCTAACAAACACATGAAAAGATGCCCAACATCACTCATTATCAGAGAAATGCAAATCAAAACCACAATGAGGTACCATTTCACGTCAGACAGAATGGCTGCTATCCCAAAGTCTACAAGCAATAAATGCTGGAGAGGGTGTGGAGAAATCAAACCCTCTTACACTGTTGGTGGCAATGCAAACTAGTACAGCCACTATGGAGAACAGTGTGGAGATTCCTTAAAAAACTGGAAATAGAACTGCCATATGACCCAGCAATCCCACTGCTGGGCATACACACTGAGGAAACCAGAATGGAAAGAGACACGTGTACTCCAATGTTCATCACAGCACTGTTTATAATAGCCAGGACATAGAAGCAACCTAGATGTCCATCAGCAGATGAATGGATAAGAAAGATGCGTGCATATACACAATGGAATATTACTCAGCTATTAAAAAGAATGTATTTGAATCAGTTCTAACGAGGTGAATGAAACTGGAGCCTATTATACAGAGTGAAGTAAACCAGAAAGAAAAACACCAATATAGTATATTAATATATATATATATGGAATTTAGAAAGAAGGTAACGATAACCCTGTATTCGAGACAGCAAAAGAGACACAGATGTATTGAACAGTCTTTTGGATTCTGTGGGAGAGGGCAAGGGTGGGATGATATGGGAGAATGGCACTGAAACATGTAAAATATCATATGTGAAACGAATCGCCAGTCCAGGTTTGATGCATGATACAGGGTGCTCAGGGCTGGTGCACTGGGATGACCCAGAGGGATGGTACGGGGAGGAAGGTAGGTTCAGGATGGGGAACACATGTACACTCATGCCAGAGTCAAGTCAATGTATGACAAAACCAATACAATATTGTAAAGTAAAATAAATAAATTAATTAATTTAAAAAATTGGAAACTGATTATTGTCATTATTGCTAAGTACCGCCCCAGGATTACCAAAGAAATTAACATTGGAGAACCAGATAGTTCTTTTTTTAATATAAATAACTAAATAGTAATGTCGTCTGTAGAACATTAAAGTAAATTTGGAGATAGTGAAATAAAATTAATAGGCTCTCTCAAGTAAAAGTCACTAGCAATTGAGTCTTTATCAAACATCAGCTTCTGTAGGGCAGAAAGGATCTGACAGCTTGGTTCTACCCACTGATAAAGAGGACTCATTCTCCCCATTGAGCCTTAGACATTTTCAGCAGCAGAATTCTCCCCCAAAGCATTCTTATCAGTTTATGAAAGGTAATAACATTTACTTTCATTTAAAGAGAGCCAGGAAGAATTTTTAAATAAGTATTTATCCATTGGGAATTGTATTGTATTTGTTCATGATAATTTCAGAAATGAAATTCCCACAAACTGACTTTATCTGCTGCTAAACTGCTAAGTTGCTTCAGTCGTGTCCGACTCTGTGCGACCCCACAGACAGCACCCACCAGGCTCCTCCATCCATGAGATTTTCCAGGCAAGAGTACTGGAGTGGGTTGCCATTGCCTTCTCCAATTTGACTTCACCTGCCATCCAACAAAATTGCGCTTAGGAGACCATGGTTCATTCCATAAAGTACAGTGTCTTGGTGGATGCAGTGGTAGGTAATGAAGCTCTCCAACACAATTTCTGAAAATAATTTAAAAAATAATAATCAAGCATTAATGAGCATGATCTTTGATTACTTACATCAATGTCACAAATACCTGCAGATAAATCATCTGTTAGTTGGAACAGAATTTGTCTTAGAAGAGAGAACAGTCTTCATTTTTGCAAATACTTGATGGTAATTTTGGTGCCTTTAGATGGGGTCCAAGACAATTGTTCTGCTTAGTAACATAGGAGTAACATTAGTGAAATGCTCTGCTTAGTGATTTTGTGTGCTGCGAGCAGCCTAAGAAGCAGAGAGAGGGGATGGGTATTTTGAGGGGTAGGGACAAGGCAGTTGATGTTTAGGAGGAGAGCTGCAAAGAGGTTACCTTTATGTGGTTACGATAGAGGCAATATTACCAAAAATGATGTCCAGTATTCAATTTTTAGTTAGCAATCTGCCAAGCTGGATTGCTAAGTAACACTTGCTATATGTAAGCACACAAATACATAGAACCTGTCACCATTGGTCTCGCTCTCTCTTTTTTTTCCCCCATAGGTCTCTTTATATTGTGTTATATGAGTAGTTATGGAAGCTCTCAAGGAAACTGAGGGTGTATTGGTGACCACAGGGCAGAGAAGATGGAGCAGCCTTGGGATCCAAGCAAGATCCAGAGGTCAGCAGTTAACAACGTATTGAAGGAAGAGACCCCCAAGAACACAAGCCCCTAGAAAGCCACAGAAACCACGGGCAAGGTAGTGATACTTATACATCATGTGAACAAGGACATTTTAGCCTGTTTTACCCCACCTGGGCTATGGTGGTGTTTAGTCACACTGTTGTATCCAACTCTTTGTGACCCCATGGGCTGTAGCCCACCAAGCTACTCCATCCATGGAACTCTCCAGGCAAGAACACTGGAGTGAGTTGCCATTTCCTTCTCCAACCTGGGCTATATGTCTACATATAAACTACAACAACCCTTTGATTCTCCTTTCATTGGAAATTCTTCCCAAGGCAAGGTAACCCGAAAATTTAAACTGCTATACTGGATGAGCCCTCATGTCAGATTTTGGAGTAACTGACAAGTTGAAAAGACCCATGGATCTACTTTTCAGATTTTCAGAGATACCAGCAAATGCTCCTTTGCATGCTAGTGGTACTATCCCTTTAAGATGAATTCCCCCACTGTCATCAATGAATGGTTTCTGATCTAATGATTAATTGATGGCAAAGAGTCTCTAATGACCTAATAGCTCATTAGGGTTGACTGAGCCAGGAGGAGTCTTTGAAAATGTTTTTTATTCCACTGTGAGGCTTTGTGAGTTTTCCTGTACATACATCAGACCACAGTCCAGATTATTAAACTATATGAAATCACAGCAAGAACAGGATTGACCTACAACTATAACCTGGTAGGATAAAGGCAACTAGTGAACCCACATGACAGAGGTGTAGAACACTGCCAAAATTATATGATGGGAAACTAGAGAGAGATTTGCTGGGAGCCAAATGGGTTCCCAATAGGTGATATGCCAAGAATTAAACTGTCACCATGATAGTGTGGGTAAACTCACCTTTCATTCATCATCTAATAAATTCATATTTATTAAATGCATATCACTAATATGGTGTGTGTATATATATATAATATCAATTTATGCAATTGGAATGGTCACCTCACATATAAGAAAATAGAGCCTCTGACAAGGTAGGAGGCTTGAAAGAGTTATATAACATTTGCTTTATAATTATATACCAGGTCAGCAACAGATCTGGGACTCAAACCTAGGTCTCTCTCTAAAATTCCTGCTCCTTTATTTTTCAACACGTTGTCCCATAGCAGGGTTCAGCAACTCAGGCATCTTATTTCTTGTCAAATGTTTGCCTCTAAAGATATAGGGAAAGGTGATTACTGTTGGTATTCATTTTTAAAAAGCAGTCAATTCTGGTAGCATGAATCATTAAAATACCCAGGTAAGTTCCAGGCCGTAGTGCTGAAGAATTCTCATTCATCTCTTCTTTCCTGCACGGAGGCCGACATTCCTGAGCTTTCACGAGGATGCTCTGTGGATGGATGAGCTCCCTTCCTGGCAGCAACCCTCATCTGCTGATGGAAATGAAACTGCCAAGAAACAGGGAAAGAGATGAGAAGCAAGGATCCTGGCAGACTGACCTTACAGTGCAGAGGTGTCTCTAATTAAATTTGTCTCTAGTAATACTTTTGTTCAGTACAGCAAATCCCACCTAATATTTCACTGAACTTCAAGTTTGAAGAGAAAACAATTATCAGGGAAGAGATGAGGGTATCAAGACCATGGCCAAAGGATAGATTTCAAAAGAGAGGTATGTCCGTAAAACTTGGCCAAGATATTTACTCTCCAACACCACAGTTCAAGAGTAAATAAATATCTTGGCCAAATTTTATGGACATACCTCTCTTTTGAAATCTATCTCTGGTGTTAGAGAAGACTCTTGAGAATTCCTTGGACTGCGAGGAGATCCAACCAGTCCATCCAAAAGGAGATCAGTCCTGAATATTCATTGGAAGGACTGATGCTGAAGCTGAAACTCCAACACTTTGGCCACCTGATGCAAAGAACTGACTCATTGGAAAAGACCCTGATGCTGGGAAAGATTGAAGGCAGGAGGAGAAAGGGACGACAGAGGATGAGATGGTTGGATGGCATCACCGACTCAATGGACATGAGTTTGAGCAAACTCCAGGAGTTGGTGATGGACAGCGAGGCCTGGTGTGCTGCAGTCCATGGGGTTGCAAAGAGTTGGACACGACTGAGCTACTGAATTGAACTAAACTGATTTTCTCTCCAACTTCCATCCACAACTACTGAGGGCTGCTTCCAGGAGCTTTAATGCCCCAGGATTTCAGGCTTCTGCTGGTGGGATAAAGCCCTTATGGTAGAGACAGGCTTGCTGAAGGATGCTCAAGACAAGTACCAAGGGAAAAGGCAATATGAGCAGGCCTTTGAAAGCATCTGCTACATGCACTTTCTTTCTAGAAGAATGACCAGAACAGCCCCAAGGCCCACATCTGTTCATGAACACACAGAATAGGAACATATTTTTACCTTAGTAGTGTGTAGTTGATACACCCTGCCCAGTACCAGGAGAGTATATAATACTAGCGTAAACATCCTGAAATATGTCCAGCTATGGAGAGGCAGCTGTTCATCCCTCTTTTAAAGGATTCAGGCAATGTTGGTTGACCTCTATTATAGAACTGGCATATATTAGCTGAAATAATACTTTAACAGTTTTTTAGTACCCAACTATATGTTCTGTTATAAGGAATAGCAAATGTTTAATCATAAATATTTTAATGGCTTCAGGGATTCATGGTATTCAATGACCGTGTTAAATGATAATAATCACATCTGGTTTATTGCTATAGTAATTCAGCTGCTTCTCTTGAGCAGTTATTTTTTATTATATGTGCTGTGCTAGTGTCATGGTCATTTATAGCAGTAATATTTTAAAGTGGCTCATTTGTTTGTTTAAGGACAGTTTCACAATATATTTCTGTATTAATATACATTTCACACTATTATTTCCAAGCTGCCACTGGAAAATTGATCCTAGCCTGTTATGACTGGAGAGGCCAAAGACACTTGAAATGCCCAAGCAGGGATGGAGTGGGGTGACCAGATGGGGTTGTCCTAGCGCCCACTAGGGTTATGACAGTGGCAGTGAGCCTTATTCATAAATGAAGGTGTGTGCTAAGAGTTGTCTTTGTTTAGTCACTAAGTCATGTCTGACTCTTTTGTGCCCCTGGGGACTGTAGCCCTCCAGGTTTCTCTGTCCATGTAATTCTCAGGCAAGAATACTGGAGTGGGTTGCCATTTCCTTCTCCAGGGGATCTTCTTTACCCAAGGACTGAACCCGTGTCTCCTGCATTGGCAGGTGGATTCTTTACTGCTGAGTACTGTTAAGCAATAATAAATATAAAGGGAAGACTCTAGATATGGGGAGGCATTTCAGGGGAAATACCATCTGATACCATGCAAAAGCATTTGGAAAGAACCCCAAATTGCATGGTTTGCAAGATTTGAGGTCATCATCAGGCCTCAGCGTCAATAACAAAAGAACTGTGAGGTGGCTAAGAGTGAGAACCTGTGAACTCGTAAGAGTGAAGCAAGGGCAGATCAAGGTTAGTCACTGGGTGGTTTAGACACTGACAGCAATTTCAGATCTACTCAAAATGAGCATTAGGAGTGAATCACTGAGGCATGGGCAAGCAGCACCCCGTCCCTGTCCTTTCATTTGAGTAGTTCAGAACAGCAGGGATTTCACTGGATTTGTGTGCAATGCCCAGGGTACATTTGCCCTGTACGTCACAAGGTGTTGCTTGTGATGGGGTAAATATTAGCCTGAAATCATATATTGCTGTTTAGTGGGGAGGTGTAAGGGAAGGGGTTCTTAATAACCAAGGAGAGTTAATTTTCTGTGACATTCTGCTGAACCAGGTTGTGGAAATTCAGAGAAGATGGGAGAAAACTGCCAGGCTCCTGCTCTGCTTTCTCTTGGCTGGATCCTGATTGGCTGGGTGACAGAGGGCAAATAGCTTTTACAGCTATGAATGATGTAT
This sequence comes from Capricornis sumatraensis, assembly GCF_032405125.1. NCBI lineage: Eukaryota > Metazoa > Chordata > Mammalia > Artiodactyla > Bovidae > Capricornis > Capricornis sumatraensis. The sequence goes on from NC_091073.1 coordinate 74,304,207, forward strand.
GACCGTAAAATGGTCTGTAACCAGAAGTGCCAACTGACATGCCTGCTGATTTAACCGACACTCAGGGTTATGTTTGCAGAGATGCTTAAATAAACACGTGCTAGGTTTGAAGCTGTTTCCTAAGCAACCATTTCTCTCTCTCTTCCTTTCCATTTTATCTTATTTCATCATAGAAACAAAGAGAGTAAAACTACAATTCGGATGTACTCATCGCCCTGGCAGTTCCTGTCTTCCTCTCTACTGACTCTGGCCCTTTTTTCCTCATCTACCTGCAGGGGGCGCTACGATAGACTATGGAAGCCCAGGCCGGGCTGGCAACCGCAGCCACTAGAAGAAGCTGCACCTTGTGTGTGGAAGAGATATCGCCTATTTACTTTTGCACTCGGTGAATTAGGAAAAGAGAGCCCTGAGGTTGCTTTCAATCAACGGAATGGGAAGATTTCCTTTCAGCTACAAATCACCAAAGATGGGAAGATGTTCTTCCCATGATGGTCCTCCAACTGGAAAGTATCCCATGAGCTTATAGGTTTCTTCTGACATATTTGCTACATCCAGGGCAGTGAGGATTCGTGCAGTTGGATTTGGGTCTGAAAGTTTAATCTGGATGATGATTTTCATATGTCTGCTGAATAGTCATTAGAGGAATATAAATTTTACTGAACGTGTAAGTTTTCTCAAATAAATTGATCAGAAACCCATTAGACATCATAAAGTAGTCTTGGTTATATCAGTGGAAAATATCTCATAAGATCCATTTGACTTTATATTCCAGATTTAGTCAAACGGCAAATCAAATCCCAATTTTTCTCCACTGGATCTCGACTGTGTCTCACAATCTCTTGCAGAGAGTCTCCAAGCAGACAATACAGATTGATTTGAGTTTGCATTCCATATAAAATTTAGGTGCTCCTCCTGTTCTAGAGCTTTTAGCTCCTTACTTTTGAAGGAGAGAAATTTACAGAATTTTCCATCTTTTTCTATTGCTGGGACGGTTTTCTTTTAAACTAGTAGAATTATTTGTTTATCAAAGAGTATGCAAATCTATGAACCCGTCTGACTCTGGTGTATTTTTCAATGGTAAACCTTTAATCATCTTTCTTTTATGGCTTGGTCTACTCAAGTTTTCATTTCTTCTTGGATGAATTCTGATAGTCTGTGCGTTGTTGTTGTTGAGTCACTAAATCATGTCTGACTCTTTTGTGACCCCATAGACTATAGCCTACCAGGCTCCTCTGTCTATAGGACTTCCCAGGCAAGAGCACTGGACTGAGTTGCCATTTCCTTCTCCAGGGCATCTTCCTGACCCAGAGATCAAATCCACATCTCCTATACTGGCAGGTGAATTCTTCACCACTGAGCCACCAGTGGGAAACCTGGATAGTGTGTGCTAGGAAATTGCATATTTTAGATTTCCAAATTTATTGCCATTTGTTGCAGTATTCTCTTTGATTTTAAAAAAGAGATTCCTGCAAATGTAGTTAGACCTTCCTTTTTCATTGCTAATCTTGTACATTTTTGCTGCTCCCTTTTTCTCTTAGTCAAACTTCCAAGAGTTTTTTCTATTTTATTGGTCTTGACACCCAGCTTTTGGATTATCACTTCTTTCTATTATTTCCTTTTTGTTTCCTATGCCATTCATTTCAACTTTTGTCTTTATTAATTTCTCTTCATAGTTTCATTTGTCGCTGTTGTCATTTTTACCTCTTAAAATTAGTACTGAAGTTTTAGTGGGGAGGAATCCTCCTTAATAATAAAACAGGGGTCAGCAACCTATTGCACATGAGCCAAACTGGACCCACAGTTTGTTATTGTAAAACTTGGCAGCTAAGAATTATTTTTACATTATTAAAGCATTACCAGAAAAAAAAAAAACACCTCTGTAACAGAGACCATATGGCCCACCAAGCCCACCAAGCCCCAGCCCATTACAGAAAAGCTTTCTTACCCTCTGAGAAAAGCATTGGCTGTACTTTTCCCTCTGAGCACAGCTTTCAGTCTATCCCATAGATCCATAGGAAGTGTTCTACTTTCCCGTATTGATTAGATATGTCATCATTTACTTTTCAATTTTCTTTTTCATCAAAGGGTTATTTAGGACTGTATTTCATGCTAAGTATATTTTACCCACCTTTAGATTATTCATGTCTAATGTTATCAACTTATAATAAGAGAATGTGGGCCATCTCCATTGGGAGGGCGTCCCTCCCAAACATCCGACTGATTTTTCCTGTCTGGTCCTGGGGGCACCAGGGTTTACTACTCACACACAATATTTTTGTTATTATATGGTACTTTTTAAACTTTCTAAACCCATGTTCCCCTGACTACTTTTTTTTTTTGTCATTCAAGACTTTCTTTGTTTAATTGAGATATGATTGTCATATAACATTAAGTTTAAGGTGTACAACAACATTGAGTTGATTCATTTCTGTATTGCAGTATGACTACCAGTGTAGTATTAGCCCACACCACCATTATATCACATACTTATTATTTTTGTGTGTGATAAGAACAATAGTCTCTTGGCAACTTTGAAGTTTGTAACACAGTATTGTCTATAATCACTACGCTGTGGATTAGATCTCCCAGACTTATTTATCTACTAATTTCAAGTTCCTGAACACTTTTGATAAGATTAAATCCTCTTCTCCTACTTTACTAATAATTGACTTTTGATCTAAATTAAATATTGAAAATGAAATAAATCAAAACAATGGAACAAAATACTGCTCTGCTTTCAAACTGCAAACTCCTGAGATAGTGACGCTCCATCTTTAGGGTCGCAGTCACTACTCCAGAAAAACTTGCTTTGGTCTGACATGTCACATTTCTAGTCAGATGGGACTCCAGGACTCCTTAATCTCTGCACAATGCTCATTGTAATCAACATGACAAAGCTCTTCGGTGTAATATGAGTGATATAGACAAATATGTTTGCACCTAGGCATCAGTAAACATGTGGTTCAGTAAATAAAGATGTCCAAGAATTCAGGCTGAAGGTGGAAGTAACACTCAGAATTTTGATACCACCACATTGGACTACATGAAAACAATGACTTAATTACCTGGGTTTCAAGGAAAGAAACTTTCAGTCTCCATGAGTTATATAGAATTTAAAATAAATAAATAAATGCCACAGACTGTGGCCCAGAAAGACCACTTGGTAACTCATACTGAGGTTGGTACTTGCCTTAGTGAATTCAGTTGTCTAGAGTCTGGCCTCAGTTCTAAAGAAACATCATTGCATTTATGACTGCAAGTTGATTGCACATGGGGACACTCTTACATGCTAGCAATTCTCAGAGAGACTGTTATATCAAATCATATGCCAACTTCTTTATATACTATAAAAAATGGAACTGTTGTGTGGGTGGAACTTTTATGTGTACATAGCCAGTACATCCCAATAAAACCTTTTGTCCCATAAAGTTATTAATATATTGCACCACGCTTATTCCTTCTTTGTATTTCTGTAGGTACTCTAAAGAACCACTGAGTTCATCAGCGAAGTTGCTCAGTCATGTCCGACTCTTTGCAACCCCATGGACTGCAGCCCAGTTTCCCTGTCCATCACCAACTCCTGGAGATTGCTCAAACTCATGTCCACTCGTGTCAGTGATGCCATCCAACCATCTCATCCTCTGTAATCCCCTTCTCCTCCTGCCTTCAATCTTTGTCAGCATCAGGGTTTTTTTCAATGAGTCAGTTCTTCATATCAGGTGGCCAAAGTATTAGAGCATAAGCTTCAACATCAGTCTTTCCAATGAATATTCAGGACTGATTTCCTTTAAGATTGACTGGTTTGATCTCCTTGCAGTCCAAGGGATTTCCAAGAGTCTTCAACACCAAGGTTCAAAAGCATAAATTTCTTCAGAACTCAACTGATGAGTAGATAACTAAAATATGGTGCATCCACACAACAGAATATTGTTTGTCAATAAAAAGTAATGGAGCAATGCTACAACATGGATGAACTTTGAAAACATTATGAAAAATGAAAGAAGCCAGTCACAAAAGATCACATAATGCTTGATTCCGTTTATATGAAAAGTCCGGAACAGACAAATCCACAGGGACAGGAAATAGATTAGTTGTTGCTGCCTAGGGATGGAAAAGGGAGCTGGGAATTGGGCATGGACCTATCTGCTAAAGATTTCTTTTAGGGGCTGATGAAAATGTTCTAAAATTGATTGTGCTAACTGCACAAATCTGTGAATACATGAAGAACCTTTGAATTATATGCTTTAAATAGATAAATTATATGGTACTGAATTATATCTGAATAAAACTTCTACCAAAAAAGGATGACTGAGATAATTTTGGATCATAGTGCTTCTAGGTTGATATCTTCACATCTTTGTACTGGACTTCCAAGGAACGTTTGTGTATTTTCATACATGAGCATTTCATTCAAGTCTCACAGTAGATGGCAGGAGCCTAAGAAGACAAGCAAAAACACCCAAGCACATTTAAAGACTCTACCTGTATTGAATCCACTAACATCCCATAGACCAAGCATCAGTTCACTTCAGTTCAGTTCAGTCGCTCGGTCGTGTCCAACTCTTTGCGACCCCATGAGTCGCAGCACACCAGGCCTCCCTGTCCATCACCAACTCCCGGAGTTCACCCAAACTCATGTCCATCGAGTCAGTGATGCCATCCAGCCATCTCATCCTCTGTCGTCCCCTTCTCCTTCTGCCCCCAATCCCTCCTAGCATCAGGGTCTTTTCCAATGAGTCAACCCTTCGCATGAAGTGGCCAAAGTATTGGAGTTTCAGCTTCAGCATCAGTCCTCCCAATGAACACCCAGGACTGATCTCCTTTAGGATGGACTGGTTGGATCTCCATGCCTAAACTCAGTGACGAGAGTGTATATTCTGTCTACTCACCAGGAAGCATTGCCAGTGTCGTGTGGTAAAGGATATGGATGTAGAATCCTTTTATGGGACAAGGTGGTGAATTTGGAATGATAATCAAATTCGTTGCAGGTGACTGTTTCCTTTCTGGGGGTGGCAGTAGGGGAGTGTGGCCCTAACACAATGGAATGCTGACACACTCGTGCAGTCAAAATGCTGTGTTTGATAGCCATTGCTCTAGCCTCTTTCTTTGTTCAGTTTGGTACAAATTGGGAGGACTAAGAAGGAGTGTGCAAGGCTTCACGGCCAGCCACCTTGAGTTCAAATCCCAGCTTCCCAGCTTGTAAACTTGAACAAGAACTCTTTTTACCCTGGTTTCCCATCTGTAAGATAGTGACTAAGATGCTTTCCTCCAGAAAAGTCATGAAAACAAAATGAACAGATACACACAAAAAAGCCTAGAACATAGCAAGATGGCTTTCTCATCCCTCTCTAACGCAACAAGAAAACAACGTAAAATGGCTATAAATTATCTAAAATAAGCAAGCCAATTGCCCTGATTTAGCTACAATTGGTACAAGAATAATAAGCCAAGGATCCACATCTAAAAAAGGCAAAACACGTTCGCTTTGCTTTGCTCATGACCATCTCTGAGGTTTTGCTCTTCACCATAAATGGCAAATTTGTTCAATTCTGGGAGAATCAAATCCCACCTAATTTCTAAATACATGTAATTGCCAAGCATAAGAGAGTAATCAATTAGAACAGAAGTTAACTTTAGAGTCAGTTTGTTTACGTTTAAAAAAAAAAGTCAAAGCCACTGAATTCCAGAAACCACTCTGCTAAAGACAGCAGAGCTGCCCTGAATTTAACCTACCCACACTCCAGCTCTCTCCTAGTTCAGGCAAAGCTCTGATTGAGCTTTTAAGAAGCTGGAGGGATCGGTTGCTGGAGACAGATGGGGAGATTTTATAAACCAGATAAGAGGCCCGGGGGGGCATTAAGCACCTTCCCCATGTTTCTAATGATTAAAAAAGCCAGTTAATCTGCTACAATTCGTGTCTTAACGGGCCTGCAGTAGTCAGTCCTTGGGCCACTTGCTTACTCACTTACCAGCCCATGAGGGTGCCTATCCCACGTGGCAGTGATTCCACATGGGCATTCACACCACAGTGGCAGGAAGAGCAGGAAAGCACAGCTTCCTCCCAAGTGGAGTAAAGACCGGAACATTCTCCAGAACCACCGCCCCACCACCCCATGTTCCCAATCTGGAATGAAGAGTCTTTGTTTCACTTAACCCTCTACACCCAAGCTGGAGATAGAAAATGAAACAGTAGCAGCTATAATATGCCAAAGGGTGATAAGTACCATGGAAAAACTAAACCCGGGAAATGGAAGAAGTGCTGGGCAGGCATAAGAGCAGTCTCAAATGGGGGTGACGAGAGGGCCTGGCTGAAGAGGCAGCATCTGAGCAAAGACAGCAAGACAGTGAGGGAGTGGCCACTGGGCCAGTGGAGCAAAGGCCCAGAGGATGAGCACCCAGAGACACCCAGAGATGAGCAGGGGATGAGCGTTCCAACAAAAGGAGCAGAGGAAGGTCAGCGTGGCTGGAGCAAAGTGAGCTGTGGGCAGAGGAAGAATGAAGGCCAGCGAGGTAATAAGGGGAGGGGGTCGAGGGCCCTGGTGGCCAACATGAGGATCTAGACTGTTATTCTGCATCACATGAGAAGACACTGGAGAGTTTTGGGCAGAGGCATGACACACGCTGCTCTATCGGATGATGACTCAAGTATAGACGATGTGTAGCACTGTATAAACCACAAATGTACAATATTTGTTGTTGCTCAGTCATGTCCAACTCTTTTCTGACCCCATGGTCTGTAGCCTGCCAGGCCTCTCCATCCATAGGATTTCCCAGGCAAGTGGACTATAGTGGTTTGCCATTTCATTCTCCAGGGGATCTTCCTGACCCAAGGATTGAACCCATGTCTCCTGCATTGGCAGGCAGATGCTTTACCACTGAGCCGCCAGAGAAGCCCCGTATATAATACAATTATTCACAATTTTAAATTTTATACTCCATTCATAATTATAAAATATTTGCTATATTCCCAAACTGAGCTGTTTTAAGAGGCAAATTCTGGCACCTGTGTTGAGAAATATTTCATGGTGGGACAGGGCAGAGATGAGGAGAGGAGGTGTGATAATCCAGGGGAGCAGTGAGGGTGGCTGGGAAAGACGTGGATGTTGTAGGGATGGGGAGAAGTCGGTGGGTGTTGGATGTCTTTGGAATGAAATCCTCCATGAAGGCAACTAGGCTTAATTCTGCACTGCCACCCATCATGGCTGCATGTTATTCACGGGGACTCACTTAAGGGCAGAACCCATGCATAATATGGGGGAAAGCCAGAGTTTTGGGAAAAGTAAAAAAATGTGTCTGGCTTTTAATCAAATTAACTTCCTTGTAGGTCATCTTCTAAAAGGAAAAACCATACAGATATTGGTTTCAGTTTCCACTCAGTTCAGTTCAGTTGCTCAGTCATGTCCAACTCTTTGCAACCTTATGGACTGCAGCACACCAGGCCTCCCTGTCCATCACCAACTCCCGGAGTTTACTCAAACTCATGTCCATTGAGTCGGTGATGCCATCCAACCATTTCAGCCTCTGTCATCCCCTTCTCCTGCCTTCAATCAGACCCAGCATCAGGGTCTTTTCCAATGAGTCAGTTCTTCACATCAGGTGGCCAAAGTATTGGAATTTCAGCTTCAACATTAGTTCTTCCAATGAACACTCAGGACTGATCTTCAGGATGGACTGGTTGGATCTCCTTGCAGTCCAAGGGACTCTCAAGAGTCTTCTCCAACTCAGACTCCCCCAAAGCAGTGTACACACATTGTTGTTCAGTCCCCAAGTCATGTCCTAGTCTTTGTGACCCCCGTGGACTGCAGCACTCCAGGCTTCTCTGTTCCTCACCATCTCCTTGAGTTTGCCCAAGTTCATGTCCTTTGAATTGGTGATGCCATCCAACCATCTCATGCTCTGTCACCTTCTTCTTCTGCCCTCAATCTTTCCCAGCATCAGGGTCTTTTTCAGTGAGTTGGCTGTTTGCATTAGGTGGTCAGCAAATTGGAGCTTCAGCTTCAACATCAGTCTTTCCAGTGAGTAGTCAGGGTTGATTTCCTTTAAGACTGACTGGTTTTGTCTCCTTGTTGTCCAAGGGACTCTCAAGAGTCTTCTCCAGCACCACAGTTCAAAAGCGTCAATTCTTCAGTGCTCTGCTTTCTTTATGGTCCAGCTCTCACATCCATACATGACTGCTGGAGGAGGAAATGGCAAATCACTCCAGTATATTTACCATGAGAACCCCATGAACTGTATAAAAAGGCAACACTCATTCTTTCTCTCTAGGCACATCCTCGTCCCTTCTCCCCTCCTTTTCCTCTGGGTCCCTCCTAAGATCTCTGTAGGTTTCCTGGGGATGCCCTGAAGCTGTGGGGACCCATGAACTTTGATTCCTCTGACTGCCACCCTCCAGAGCCTCTGGACAGCCAGAAATCCAGCTGGCTGGCTGTTCCCTGACACTCCTGCAGGGCCTGGGCTGCTGGCCAGGAGCAGGTTGTGGAGTTTGCAGCTAAGCGAGGGCAGATTGCTGGAGTTTGGTCAAGAGAACAGATGTGCATAATGGGCCAATCTGACCACAGAGAAACATTTCCCAGTACCTTTTAAAGGTGCACGATTGCCTGGTTAAGCCAAAACAATTTGACACACATTACCTTGTTCATAAACAGAGAGAGAGTGCGCCCTTCCTCCCTGAGGGTGCGCAAATGATCGGAGAGGAAGCCAAGGACCTCACAAATGCTGCAGCGCAGCTTCGAGAAACAAATGCCCGTGGAAAGGACCCAACAGCATATTAATGGCCTGGATGTTACCACACCCAGGCCAAAGCAAGAAGCTATTGATCATCTGTTCACACTTCATTTCAGGGCACAAGTGGAGTTATCTTTACACCAGAGGACTAAACCTTCCATTACATTTAAATGAGCCCGCCCTGCAGACCTTTCACTCACTCCTCCAACACCTACCCAGCATCTGTTCTTCTTAATAGTGCCTGCTCCTTCTAGGAATTTCACAGAATCCCAAGGAAATGGCAGCATCTTTGTTTCTAAGACACTTAAAATAGAGCAGGGGAGACCAGATGTCCATTAAGTGAAACACCCAATGCAATATAGTGGAAATGCTGAGAGAGAAAGAAAGGGCTTCATAAATGAAACCAATCAAATATTCCCTTCACCCTGCCTGGAATGTTCCATCCTCTTCCACCACCATCCACTTTCTGTTATCCCATGACTTGTGCCTGTGATCACCATCATCTCTTTGAGACTGAACATTGGTATCAACTTCTGGATCATATCTCCTCCAGCATACACCTCTCTCCTCTGCTCCCTGTTTCTGGGGCACTAAACTCATGGAGTCCTCCCCTCACATCTGTCTTTCCCACCAAACCATGCACAATGCTGGGCACATAATGTGTCTCAATTAATACTGAAGTTCATGAAATCAAAGTCTGGGCTCTTATTTATCTGAGGGAGCTTCACAGAGTCATTTCTTTGAAGGAATAGGGGAGAATATGAACAATAACATGGAGACATATTGAGCAAAACAACTTACTCCTTGGGTATGTGGCATATTTAAGCCAAGTGCTTCTCATGATCGGAGAAGGCAATGGCACCCCACTCCAGTACTCTTGCCTGGAAGATCGCATGGACGCAGGAGCCTGGTGGGTTGCAGTCCATGGGGTCGCGAAGAGTGGGACACGACTGAGTGACTTCACTTTCACTCTTCACTTTCATGCATTGGAGAAGGAAATGGCAACCCACTCCAGTATTCTTGCCTGGAGAATCCCAGGGACGGGGAGCCTGCTGGGCTGCCATCTATGCCATCTATGGGGTCGCACAGAGTCGGACACGACTGAAGCGACTTAGCAGCAGCAGTAGCAGCTTCTCATGATATATGGAATGGAAAAAAACCCTAGGATTACTCAAAATGTAAGAACCTCCCCCCGAAAAAAGTTAATTTTAGATGTGCTAAGAAAAACAATGAGACCTGTATCAGCAAGATGATGGGAGACTCTCAGGGAGCAGTGGGAAAAGTGAGATCGTGGAGATAGGGAAAGCTCAGGAAGATGTGAGAAGGTCTTGGAGCACTTAAGGGAACTGCGTTCAGGGTCACAAGGGGGAAGAGAGAAACAGGGTTCACCACAGTGTTACTGTGGGACATTCTCCGGGCAAAACTCACAGAGTTCATCAGCCTGAGTGAGGTGATTTCAGAAAAGGGACTGTCACCCAAGAATCAAGGGGGAACCTGGAAACCAGCAGATATCCCCCACCCTGGCCCTAAGAAACTGCCAGTCTGCTCTCGGTCACTATAGATTAAGTTTTGCTTTTTCTGTGACTCAGTAAAAAGAAATCACACACTACGTAGTCTTTGGTTCCTGGCTCCTTTCTCTCAGTATAATGCATCTGAGATTCATCCATGCTGTTTCATGCTTAGTTCTTTTCCTGTTATTGCTGAGTAGTATTCCGTTGTATGGATACACTATAATTTCCTTATCCTCCCAACAGTTGATGGCCATTTCGATTTTTCTAGTTTTTAACTATTATGGATAAAGCTACTATGGACACTCATGAACGAATTTTTGTAGGGATACATGATTTTATTTCTCTTGGTAAATTATCTAGGAATGGAATTTTGAGTATATTACTTATAGTAATAGTATAATTAACTTTATAAGAAATTGCCAAACTGTTTTTCAAAGCAGTCATACCATTTTACATTCTCACAACAGTGTATGAGAGTTCTAGGTGCTCCATGTACTTACTAACACTTGGTATTGTCAGTCTTTTTTCAATTTTAGCTATTCTCATCAGTATACGATAATATCCCACTGTGGTTTTGATTTCAGTTTTCTACATGACCAAAGATGTTGAACAGCTTTCCTTGTTCTTTTGTGCCATTTATATATTTTCGTTTGTGAAATTATGTAAATTTCTACACATATTTGTGTAAATTTTATGTAAATTCACAAATAAATTTATAAATTTTAGTGTAAATTATGTAAATTATACATATTTTTGCCCATTAAAAAAACTGGGTTGTTTTTATTATTATTGAATTGTAAGAAATCTTTACATATTGATCCAAAGGGTTTTTTATTTTTTGGTGAGATGTATGTTTTGTGAATATATATCTGGCTTATTTATTTAATCCCTTATGGTATTTTCAAAGAGTCAAAATGTCTTATTAATCTAGTCAAATTTAACTCTTTTTATGATTATTGTTTTTAATGTCTTAAGACAACTTTACCTAAAGGAAAATTATACAAATATTCTCTTTTCTTTCTTCTATATTTTATAATTCCAGCTTTTATAAGGAGGTCTCTGAGCCATTTCAATTAACACTTATGTATAATATGAGATAAAGGTCAAGATTTGTTTTTTTCCATATAAATTTCCATTTGTTTCAGCATCGCTTATTGAAAAAGCTAGCTTTCCCAATTGAACTGCTTCAATACCTTTGTCAAAACACAACTGACCAAATACATGTTGATCAAGTTCATTGGTTTTTTAAAAAATCAAATATTGAGCTTTGAATCCAATACATTTCAAAAAAAAGTTATTCAAAGCTATTGAAGATGGATTAAATCAGAGAATATATTCAGGACATTTGAAAAATGAGAACAGCCCTGATGTGCATGTGTGTGTACATGTGTGTTTGTGTGTGTGTGTGCCTTCAACAGGCACCAGCCCTGGGAAAGCAGAGACTGGGCCTGACTCAGAGACTCAGGCTTGTCTACCCAATGTGTGATACACAATAAGTTCCCAATATACACGTTCATTGAATAAAGAAAAGAATGAGTGAGCGAGTGAATGAATTTTCGGTAGCCCATTATACAATATCGTGGATATTGCTACAGCCCCCAGCACAGCTATTTATTTCCCCAAATTTATTCACACTCACCACAGTCTCCAAGTGGTTCGTCCTTTACATGAAACAGCAACTTGGACTAAAACCAGAGGGTTCTCACCATCCTTTAGTGAGAGCAAACTCTCAGTGAGTGGGGGGCGGGGGATGGCTCCTGCCTGGGTTTCTATCTGGCTCCTCTATCTCTCTGTGCCTTAGTTTCCTTATTTTATAGCAGTTGTATGAGGATTCGCAGAGCTATTGCCTCCAGATACACAACTTCTTCTATAATTCCACTCCTTTTCTGATTGTGAGACCTCACTTCCCCAGGAGGGAAGAGACAGCAGGCGGCTGACTCACTGTTCACAGTCACTGGAGGTCCCTGTGGAGAGGTTTGCTGCCGCTGCTACGGCTGCTAAGTCGCTTCAGTCGTGTCCAACCCTTCGCAACCCCATGGACTGCAGCCTTCCAGGCTCCTTCATCCATGGGATTTTCCAGGCAAGAGTACTGGAGTGGGGTGCCATCGCCTTCTCCGGAGAGGTTTACACTCTTGGCCAAGTAGTCCCTTGGGACCTGGCTGCCCTCCTCTTCCGAGCCAGGCCGGTGCTGGCAGCATCTGTAGCTATCCCCAGAGACTCCCTCTCAGAGGGTGTGGGAGACCCAGGCAGCAGCTCCGCCTAGGAAATTAGATGTGGGGCCCCTGGCAGCGCTCGGACCCAAAGGCCTCCCCACTCACACACATCAGCTCTCAGGAGAATTGATGTCTTGGTAGAGGTGGGAAGCTCCTCCATCCTCTAGTTTTTTCCAAACACTTTCTTTCTACTCCACACCCTCTACACTCTAATCACATCTGTCCCCTGAGAGGATCAACACAGCTGAACTGCTTAAAAGGGAATATGGAGAGTAAAGGGGGAAACATCAGGGGCTGGAAGAACAAAGGCTTTCAATAAGATGAAGTATCTAGACCATCATATGTGAACAATAAGTGTCAGTTGATGTTGTTGCCAATTATTATTATTATTAAGGGGAGAGTTGGAGAAGAGGAGCCCCAGTTCCTGACAGGAATTAGAATGAGGCCTCAGCACCAAGCTGGCCACAGGGCGCCGCCCTCCTCCCCCTGCTGTTCACAGAGCACCAGCCAATTTTCAACCCATGTGACCACGCTCCCATCCAAGACAATTTGAATTAATTTTGTGCATGAAATTTGGTGGGAGGCAGTGCCAAATGTTTAACTGAAATCAAGATGCAAACTTCCCCTCATCTACTCGTTTTGTAAATCCTGTCAAAAATAAAATAAAAGCCATTAAGCTCGTCTGGCAACATTTGTCCTTTATGCAAGCTACCCGTGGCTCCTGATTCCCTATCCTCTGTTTGCCTCTCCCCACCCCCAGTATTTGTTCTGTTATATTTATGGTCCCTCGGCTGGCCCAGCACACTGTCAGCTCTACTGACTCTGCCAAGTCTAAGATCCCTTTTAGGGACTTATTTTATTTAAAGAGCATCCCATTAATGGGTTTAATGGCCTTTCAATCTCTTAGTATGCATTGTCAATGAGGGAGAATCGGCTTTCTGAGAATTCCTGTTCTGGGAGGAAAACAAACAGCCTTCCTTCCCGTTGCAATTTGGCCAATGAACAGATGCAGGACTCCTCCATCCTGGGTTCACAAGCTCCCCCCTTGCAGCCTGCTTGTCTGTGAGGCAGCGACCTCACCAGCACAGCACTGAATTAGACTGGCTCCTTTTTTTCCTGCACTTCATTTCTCCTTTGGGTTGTACCTGCTGGGCCATGGGGAAACCCTGCATATAAACTCTTGATGAGGTTGATGGATGCTCTCACAGCAGACCCACTCTTGGGTTCTCTTTGGGGAACTGTTAAGCCATTACCTTGAGGCTTAATCAGATCCTCGGGTCCACAGCAACAGATGAGAAAAAAATGGCCACCGTTCCAGTGTCTCCCTGACACAGAGTTTTAAGAAGGGCATTTGTGCCCCAACACTCTTGAATTCCAGAACCCTGAAACAATGGTCAGACACATATACACTCACTGGGATAAATTCTAATTAGCTAAATTCTCACTGGTGGACCTCTCATTCCATAAATATCTGCTGTATACTTTCCATGTATAAGACATTACACTTGGCTCCATAGGAGACACATGCCGGGGACATAAACAGAGTAAAAGGCAGTCTCAGCTCACATACAGGTTTGTCTCTTCCAATCTGGGATCTCCTGTAGGTGCTGTTAACCAGCTTCTCTCTCCTTGCTCTCTGGTTATACTCCCCACCTACACTTCCTCTCTCTCTTTTCAGCCCTTCCTCCCAAATCTTCACATTCTCGATTACAACAGCCGTATTTTGTAGAGATTAGCAACGAGTGGGAGTCCCCTACTTAGCACCCTACATGCATCAGGCTACCTAACCTCACCCAACTCTACATAAATGCTATTATTTTATTACAAGCCCCATATTTCAGAGAATGAAACCGAGCTTAATGGAGGACATGTCATTAGCTGCAGAGCCCAACCCATCTGACTTAAAAACATTTTCCCTTAATCCTGACATTTAATTTCCCTTCTCTTGCTTTCTTGGAGGAAACTTGTTCCCCCAGGGAGTCTTAATCAGCAAGTATCCACCTTCTTAAGGTAAATGAAAAAGGCTTGCTGACATCTAGCTTGTTAGAACAATCTTGTTCATAATAGCCATCACCTACCAAGGGCCCACCCTGTGCCAGACATCTATCTTTTATCACTTAATCCTCACAACCAGCTCAAGAGGTGAAGGATACCATGAGGTTAAGGGATTTGCCCAAAGTCTCACAATTATTAAGTAAAAACAATAGGAAAATGTTAGCATTGTTTGAAATTTTATATGCCAAGTGTTGGAATAAATGTTTTATCTTTTATTTTAAATTAAACTTTTATTTTTTATTAATTTTTTTTAAAGTTTTATATGCCAAATGCTGGAATAAGCTTTAAAAAAAAAAATCCAAACAAGGTAAGTATTATTGTTTATAGCTTCTAGGTAAGAATACTGAGGCTCAGAAATTCAAAGTAACTTGCCCCAGGTTATCCAACGCCTCAGCGGTGGGCCCAGCATTTACTCTCCTTCTTATTAGAATAATGCAACAGTACCGCCCCAAAGCCATCATTCTTCAGATTGCACCAACGCTGCCTCTGTCCTCTCCAAATGCCCTTTGGAAAATGGCCCATAAGTTTCCCCAAAACAACAGTTGAAGACAAACTCCAGAGACTCAGGGTTTTCTGGCAGGGCTGTCTCTCAAAAAGCTTCTGCCCTGAACTGGAATCTTATTTGCATTTGTCCTTCCACGGTAGTTTCCAATTCCCAAGCAGAACACACATTTAACTGTAAAATTCGCCTTAACTAGGCAGCTGTCTGCTGCAGTCAGGCACCAGGCTCAGGTGCGGCTCCCAGTAGGGTCTCCTGAATCAGCGTGCCAGCCTCCATAAAGCAATGTAAAGTCACCTCCGAGAAATGAGATGCCGCTTGGAAGAGGCAGACGCTGACATGCCCGCTTGTTGTCAGAACCGTGCAGGGGATGCCAGTCATGACTCAATTACTCCCGGGACTTCTCTCCTGAAGGTTTCCCTGTCATTTATGAGAACCAGTGCAGGTAGGACTACCACACGTCCTAGACCAGGAACCTATCTAGGAATGAGGAGATCACAGGTTTAATTGGCCTCCCCTCACCACAGTGTCAACAAGCCATCAAGATAAGAGCTCTTGACATCCAATGGGCAAGATAACACCATTCAACAAATGGCATCTGAGCCTCTATTATATTCAAGACCTTATGCCAGGGGACACAAAGGTGAATCGAAAGCATAATCTCAGCCTGGGATGACCCTACAATTTAGACAGGTATATAAAGTGCCAGGTGGCTCAGACGGTAAAGCGTCTATCTACAATGCGGAAGACCTGGGTTCGAGCCCTGGGTTGGGAAGATCCCCTGGAGAAGGAAATGGCAGTCCACTCCAGTACTGTTGCCTGGAAAATCCCATGGACAGAGGAGCCTGGTATGCTACAGTCTATGGGGTCGCAAAGAGTGAGACACGACTGAGAGACTTCACTTCACTTCCTAAAGTGCCAAGTAAAGTAAGAAGTACTCTTAGAAAGGTGTAACCAGTGAAGTGCAAAGGCATCTGCTTAGAGGCTCTAGTTAAAAAGGAGGGCGCAGACGAGATTACTGGGGAAAGATCACAGGAAAAGACAGGGAAAATGCCCAGAAGAAGGCTTCAGCTGAGGCCTAAACCTGTGGGGCAGAGGAAGTGGCAAAAATGTCCAAGAAGGAGCAGCTGAGGATCCCAGGAAGCACCCAGTGACAGGCGGCAGGGCTATGTCCACAGTGTTCAACGAGATTGGGATGATGAAAATGACACAGGAGAGAAGACCATGGGCCCTGGGGTTCAGGAGGATGCTGACAACCCTTAGAAAACTGTTGGTCAGGGGAAACCAGAAGTTTGCCCAAGGCCAAGGAGACAGATGCGTGATAGGGAAAGTAACTGAAGTATGTAAGCTGCTCTTTTAGAAATGCTTAATAATGAGGGGAAGAGGTGTAGGTCCATAAGGTAAGGGGAGAGCAGGCACTGGGGAGATTTGAGCAGGTCTCGGGAAAGCAGAGCTGGAAGAACCCAGGCATGGGTGCCTGAAGGAGTAAGATTCCAGGGCAGGCAGGAGGGAGCAAGGGCATAGGGGACAGACTTTCACACTGGGAGAGCAAGAGACACTCCAGAGACAGGGTCAAAGAAAGAGGGGGAAGGAATGATGCAGGTGTTTTGAGCTGGAGAAAAGGATCTTGAAAGAACTTGCAACGAGCCACCTTAGCTTTGCCATAGTGTAAAAAATGACCTCCGAAAGAGTGATTGTCCTGTCACAGTAGTGTGGGGACTGTGCTTGAATGGTCATCTTCAGAAGGAAGGGAATAATTCACTACATTCATTCTTCAAGCAAATTTGCATCTTTTCCTTTCTTGTTGCTTTTTTTAAAAATTACATTTATAATTACAGTAGATTTAGTTCTTCAACCTTCCCCGTCTTTACTTCTCCATAGGAGTATCTTATAACCTTTATCTCAAGGATTTGCTTCCTCTTACTACTGTCAACTCTAGAGTCTGTTGGGGCTAATTATCCAGTCTAACGATTATCTGGGTCTTTCTCTATCTCCCCACTCAGACTTCCTGCACCTTAGCCATTTCACTGCTTATCAATCCTTCCACTAGATGTGGGGAGGGGAAGCACGAAAAGCTAAAACCCAAATCAATTCATTTTACTACTTCTTTGGGGATATAGTCAAATATTTTGAAAACATTAGCTCAAATGAGGTTGGGGGCTATCTGAAGTTCAGTGCTATTTCTTTATCCCTGAATAGAATGACCACCCATGATTAGTCCTGAAGTGAAAAAGATGAAAATGTCTATGTGAGAAAAAAGACACATTTAGTGAAGGTCCTACTGCAGGAGCTTTAAGTCAATACCTCTTGTATCATCTCTTGAATGTCTCCTTGCTTTTCACTCTGAGTCTTGCTTTCTCATCAGAGCTGTCTAATTTGAAATTTCACATATTACATTTTCAGATTGGGAACCCTAAGAGTTAGCACTGCCAATATTAACAGATTAGCAGTTCTTCCAGGCCCTGAAATGCAATACTAAGAGTATTCATCAGCATTTATGGCTACAATAGCTTCCCTGCTCTGTGACTCTGCCTATCTCACTGGGCACAGGGCACGATCAGATGGTGCCTAGTATCTGCTTATTTATTAAACTTTGAGACTTCTGTATTTTGAAAAGACTCTAGTAGTTGTGATATTGTGCTATAGTTTTTCAAGAAATGGGTCAAGGAACCATAGGTTCTGTTGTATGAACATTATTGAGACTCTACAGTTGTGTTGTGAATCTACAATTATTTCAAAATTAAAAGTTTAATTTAAAAAAATCTTCAGGAATTTTTACCATCAGAACAACAAAACTAAAATAAAACCTAACAATGATTTTCATATATTCAATACATCCACTGAAATGGCTAAAATTTAAAAGGTTGACAACATTATCTGTTGACAAGGATGTGAAGAAACTAGAACTCTCATTCACTAATGGTGGGACATATAACCACTGTAGAAAGCAGCTTGGTAATTTATTATAAAATCAAACACACACTGATCATATAACCTACAAAAGTCTATTTCCAGGCATTTACTCAAGAGAAATGAAAACATGTCCACAAAAAAGTGTTGTATACCAATGTTTATAGCACTTTATTCAAAATAGTTCCAAACTGGAAACAATCCAAATGTCTTTTAATAAGAAAATGGATAAAAAATTTTTGATATATTCATACAATGGAATACTACTCTGCAATAGAAAGATTAAAACCACTGACACATACAACAAGAATGAATTTCAAAAACATTATCATGAGTGATAGAATTTAGACACAAGAGTACATACTAAGTGATTCATTTATTTAACATTCTAAACAAGCAATACAATCTATGCCAAAAGAAAGCAGATTTCTGGCTTCCTGGAGACATGGGGGATCAGGATTGGGGACTGACTGCAAAAATGCATGGTAGAACTTTTTAGAGGTGTACAAATGTTCAAAATCTTGATTGGGTAATGGTGGTGGTTACACAAGTATGTATGTATTTTATTTCAGGTAAAGTATACCTCAATAAAGTATATTGGGGGGTGGGGGGAAAGAAGGCTCCAAGAACCTCTACCCAAATCAGAAAAAAAATGAAATAAAACTTAGCAATGATTTTCTTATACTCAGTAGTATAACCTCCTTATCTTAAATTCATCAACAATGAACAAGTATCCTGAGACAACAGGCTCTGGCTTAGATCAGCCAGTAGAGGGAACTCTTTCTCAAACTGAG
The DNA here is from genome assembly GCF_032405125.1 of Capricornis sumatraensis. Classification (NCBI taxonomy): domain Eukaryota; kingdom Metazoa; phylum Chordata; class Mammalia; order Artiodactyla; family Bovidae; genus Capricornis; species Capricornis sumatraensis. Next base: position 74,322,913 of record NC_091073.1, read on the forward strand.
GTTCCATTAACTCAATGACCTATGAAATTAACCTCTAAACTGAACAGGTAACTCTTACATCTCCACATTTCTCCCTGCTCCATAGGTGCAGACAGCCTCAGGTAGAAGGAGCTCAAACCATCCCAGTAGAGAAATCAACCCCATTCCCACTGAAGGTGAGCGAAAAGAAGGGGTCCATACCAGTAGGTTGGTGCTTCAGCATCCAAGTCAATTTCCCACTTTGATCTTTAAACGAATCTGATAAATATTAAAGATCTCGGTAAACAAGCCCTCCTCTTACTTGCCAGCCCCAGCAATCAGAACTCTGCCACAGTGAGGTGCCTGCCTGCTCCACCACCACCCCCTCACCCCCAATCCATCTTAGTTGCCTGAGAGTGGGGTCTTGGCTTATTTTTGCCAACTGTTCTATAATCTGGAGTCCTAGTGCTACCTGATGTCAAGTCACCCTAGAGCCATAGTGGTCTGCCATTTGCTTGCCGCCAGATTTCCATGACAACCCACTCAGCCTGTTTACACCATCACACTCAGAACACGAAACAGGGCCCTGGCCTACCATTCTCTGACTTGGGTCTGCCACAGCCCTGGAAGGCCACCTGCCCATCCCGAGTGTCCTTGACACCATCTCCTGAAGCCTTCACAGATTTATGAATCTCAGATTTGTCCCCAGAATGCCCACCCACCACCACCCAGATTTCTGGCCCTCAAAGGCATTTCTTTAAGTTATTGTTCACCAGAAAATAAGTTGATGAGGGAAGTTTTTAGAGGGCAAATTCTGAATCACTATAAAATAGTTCTGTTTATGTTGCATCTAGAATCATGAAACTTTGAAGTTGTTTCCAGAGCCCATGTGCATCAAGCACTTTATCAATCACTGAGAAATGGACATGGAGGTCCTACTTTTGAACAGTTCCAGTAGGAGGCACTCACTACTTTTCAAGATAATCCATTCCACTGTTCAGTTCAGTTCAGTCGCTCAGTCCTGTCTGACTCTTTGTGACCCCATGAATCACAGCATGGCCAGTCCTCCCTGTCCATCACCAACTCCCAGAGTTCACTCAGACTCGCATCCATCGAGTCAGTGATACTATCCAGCCATCTCGTCCTCCGTCTTCCCCTTCTCCTCCTGCCCCCAATCCCTCCCAGCATCAAAGTCTTTTCCAATGAGTCAACTCTTCACATGAGGTGGCCAAAGTACTGGAGCTTCAGCTTTAGCATCATTCCTTCCAAAGAAATCCCAGGGCTGATCTCCTTCAGAATGGACTGGTTGGATCTGCTTGCAGTCCAAGGGACTCTTAAGAGTCTTCTCCAACATCACAGTTCAAAAGCATCAATTATTTGGCGCTCAGCTTTCTTCACAGTCTAACTCTCACATCCATACATGACTACTGGAAAAACCATAACCTTGACTAGACTGACATTAGTCAGCAAAGTAATGTCTCTGCTTTTGAATATGCTATCTAGGTTGGTCATAACTTTTCTTCCAAGGAGTAAGCGTCTTTTAATTTCATGGCTGCAATCACCATCTGCAGTGATTTTGGAGCCCCCCAAAATTAAGTCTGACACTGTTTCCACTGTTTCCCCATCTATTTCCCATGAAATGATGGGATCAGTTGCCATGATCTTCATTTTCTGAATGTTGAGCTTTAAGCCAATGTTTTCACTCTCCTCTTTCACTTTCATCAAGAGGCTTTTTAGTTCTTCTTCACTTTCCGCCATAAGGGTGGTGTCATCTGCATATCTGAGGTTATTGATATTTCTCCCGGCAATCTTGATTCCAGCTTGTGCTTCATCCAGCCCAGCATTTCTCATGATGTATTCTGCATATAAGTTAAATAAGCAGGGTGACAATATACAGCCTTGATGTACTCCTTTTCTTATTTGGAACCAGTCTGTTGTTCCATGTCCAGTTCTAACTGTTGCTTCCTGACCTGCATATAGATTTCTCAAGAGGCAGGTGAGGTGGTCTGGTATTCCCATCTCTTTCAGAATTTTCCACAGTTTATTGTGATCCACACAATCAAAGGCTTTGGCATAGTCCATAAAGCAGAAGTAGATGTTTTTCTGGAACTCTCTTGCTTTTTCCATGATCCAGCAGATGTTGGCAATTTGAACTCTGGTTCCTCTGCCATTTCTAAAACCAGCTTGAACATCTGGAAGTTTACGGTTCACGTATTGCTGAAGTCTGGCTTAGAGAATTTTGAGCATTACTTTGCTAGCATGTGAGATGAGTGCAATTGTGCAGTAGTTTGAGCATTCTTCGGCATTGCCTTTCTTTGGGATTGGAATGAAAACTGACATTTTGCAGTCCTGTGGCCACTGCTGAGTCTACCAAATTTGCTCGCATATTGAGTGCAGCACTTTCACAGCATCATCTTACAGGATTTGAAATAGCTCAACTGGAATTCCATCACCTCCACTAGCTTTGTTTGTAGTGATGCTTTCTAAGGCCCACTTGACTGTTAGGCAGATGTAATTGCTAAAAATATCCTTTATATGGGTTTCAAATTTATCTCCTTGGACATCTACCTAATACCTTGGTCTCTATTCCTTTATAAGGAGTACAGAATTCCCTGTTTTATACAGTAGCATTTTAATTGTTTAAAGTCAGCATCCCTGTGCTCCTCCTATTCCTGCTTCTCACATTATTTCTTCTCAAGATTCAGGGGAAAAAAGTCAATTTAATTCCATCCTGTTCTTACTCAGTTCTAGACAGCATCCTGAATGCTTGAGATGCAAAGATGAGTAAGTTATGGTTCCTGCCTTCAAAGAGTTTATAGGAAGAGTTAGCAAGTCAGGATGGACATTCAGAAGAGATAGCAACACTGAATGGGTGGGGTCGGGGGGTAGTATTCCAGACTTTGGAAATAGTGGAATATTCTAGAAAAGAACTAGTGGCATTGCTAGAGTTTTGTCTATTGCTTTGGGAGTTTTTTTGGTGGTGAGTGTAATAAGAGATAATTCTAGAAAGCAAGCCAAAACCAGATCTCAAAGCACATTATAGACTATGCTCAAGAGTTCTAAGCAAGAGAATGACATTACATTTCCATTTTAGAAAGATTCCTTTGGTTTCTATGGTATAGTGAAGTGAAGTGAAGTGAAGTTGTTCAGTTGTGTCCGACTCTTTGCGGCCCCATAGACTGTAGCCTACCAGGCTCTTCTGTCCATGGGATTTTCCAGGCAAGAGTACTAGAGTGGGTTGCCATTTCCTTCTCCAGAGGATCTTCCCGACCTAGGGATCGAACCCAGGTCTTCCGCATTGTAGGCAGACGCTTTACCATCTGAGCCACCAGGGAAGCCTCTGTGGTATAGTGCTAGGCACAAATTAAACACTATTGTAGTTTTAATGATAAACTAAGTAGGAAAAACTACAAGGACGCAAATGACCTCTACACTGAAAACTGCAAAACAAAATACTGCTAAGTAATAAAAGGAGGCATAAGTAAATGGAAGGAAGGACATCACGTGTTCACGGATTGAAAGACTTAACATTATTAGGAAGCCAGTTCTACCCAAAGTGATCTAGAGATTCATACAACCCCTATCAAAATCCTAACAACAGTCTTTTTCTGCAAAAACAAAACAAAACAAAACAAAACAAAAACTCATCCTAAAATACATAAGAAATCTCCAGGGGCCCTAGTTCACTTCAGTTCAGTTCAGTCGCTCAGTCGTGTCCAACTCTTTGCGACCCCATGAATCGCAGCACGCCAGGTCTCCCTGTCCATCACTAACTCCCAGAGTTCACTCAAACTCATGTCCATCTTGTCAGTGATGGCATCCAGCCATCTCATCCTCTCTTGTCCCCTTCTCCTAATGTCCCCAATCCTTCCCAGCATCAGAGTCTTTTCCAATGAGTCAACTCTTCACATGAGGTGGCCAAACTATTGGAGTTTCAACTTTAGCGTCAGTCCTCCCAGTGAACACCCAGGACTGATCTCCTTCAGAATGGACTGGTTGGATCTCCTTGCAGTCCAAGGGACTCTCAAGAGTCTTCTCCAACATCACAGTTCAAAAGCATCAATTCTTCGGCGCTCAGCTTTCTTCACAGTCCACATCTCACATTCATACATGACCACAGGAAAAACCATAGCCTTGACTAGACGGACCTTTGTTGGCAAAGTAATGTCTCTGCTTTTTAATATGCTGTCTAGGTTGGTCACAACTTTCCTTCCAAGGAGTAAAAGTAAAGTAAATGTTGCTCAGTCGTGTCCAACTCTTTGAGACCCCATGGACTGTAGCCTACCAGGTTCCTCCGTCCATGGGATTTTCCAGGCAAGAATACCCGAGTTGGGTGCCATTTCCTTTTGCGGGAGATCTTTCCAACCCAGGGATCGAACCCAGGTCTCCTGCATTGTAGGCAGACGCTTTTCCGTCTGAGCCACCAGGTAAATCTCCAAGGAGTGAGCGTCTTTTAATTTCATGGCTGCTATCACCATCTGCAGTGATTTTGGAGCCCCCCAAAATTAAGTCTGACACTGTTTCCACTGTTTCCCCATCTATTTCCCATGAAATGATGGGATCAGTTGCCATGATCTTCATTTTCTGAATGTTGAGCTTTAAGCCAACTTTTTCACTCTCCTCTTTCACTTTCATCAAGGGGCTTTTTAGTTCTTCTTCACTTTCTGCCATAAGGGTGGTGTCATCTGCATATCTGAGGTTATTGATATTTCTCCCAGCAATCTTGATTCCAGCTTGTGCTTCCTCCAGCCCAGCGTTTCTCATGATGTATTCTGCATATAAGTTAAATAAGCAGGGTGACAATATACAGCCTTGATGTACTCCTTTTCTTATTTGGAACCAGTCTGTTGTTCCATGTCCAGTTCTAACTGTTGCTTCCTGACCTGCACACAGCTTTCTCAAGAGGCAGGTTAGGTGGTCTGGTATTCCCATCTCTTTCAGAATTTTCCATAGTTTATTGTTATCCACACAGTCAAAGGCTTTGGCATAGTCAATAAAGCAGAAGCAGATGTTTTTCTGGAACTCTCTTGCTTTTTCCATGATCCAGCGGATGTTGGCAATTTGAACTCTGGTTCCTCTGCCTTTTCTAAAACCAGCTTGAACATCTGGAAGTTCACGGTTCACGTATTGCTGAAGCCTGGCTTAGAGAATTTTGAGCATTACTTTAGAGCCTGTGAGATGAGTGTAATTGTGCGGTAGTTTGAGCAATCTTTGGCATTGCCTTTCTTTGGGATTGGAATGAAAACTGACCTTTTGCAGTCCTGTGGCCACTGCTGAGTTTACCAAATTTGCTGGCATATTGAGTGGAGCACTTTCACAGCATCATCTTACAGGATTTGAAATAGCTCAACTGGAATTCCATCTCCTCCAGGAGCTTTGTTCGTAGTGATGTTTTCTAAGGCCCGCTTGACTTCCCATTCCAGGATGTCTGGTTCTAGGTGAGTGATCACACCATCGTGATTATCTTGGTCCCAAACTACCCCCGAATAGTCAAAACAAAGTTAAAAGACTTAACCGCCTCCGGATTTCAAAGCTTATTACAAAGCTATAGCAATCAACATCCTGTGGTACTGGCCTAAAGACTAACATATAGATCAGTGGAATGAAATAAAGAGCTCAGAAATAGACCCTCTCGTATATAGTCAAATGATATTCAATAAAGGTGCCAATACTGTTCAAGGACAAAAGCACAGTCTTTGTCTCAGGTAGTAAAGAATCCGCTTGCAGCACTGGAGGCCTCTGTTCCATCCCTGGGTTGGGAAGAGAATGGCTACCCACTTCAGTATTCTGGCCTGGAGAATTCCATGGGCTCACAAAGAGTGGGACATGACTGAGTGACTTTCACTTTCAACAAACAGTGTTGGAGAAACTGGATATCCACATGCAAAACAATGAAGTTGGATGCTTACAGTACACTATGTACAAAAACTAACTCAAAATAAGTTAAAGACCTAAACATAAGAGCTAAAACTATAAAACTCTTGGAAGAAAAGATAGAGGGAAGCTTTATGACATTGGATTTGGTAATGATTTATTGGATATGATACCAAAAGCACAGGCAACAAAAGAAAAAATAGATACATTAGACTAATTAAAATTTAAAACTTTTGTAAATCAAAGGACACTGTCAAAAGAGTGAAAAGTCAACCTATAGAATGGGCACTTCATACCCCCAATAAATAGCCATTATTTCTTAAAGAGAAAGAAAGAAAATAATGAATACTGGTGAGGCTATACAGAAATCAAAACTCTTGTGTACAGTTTATGGGAATGTAAAACTGTGCAGCTGCTGTGAAAATCAGTACGGTTGTTCCTCAAAAAATAAACATAGAATTACCTCATGATCCAGCAATTCCACTTCAAGGTGCACACCCTAAAAATAAAAGTAGGGACTCAGATAGATCATGTGTACGCCGATGCTCGTATCAGCATTATTCACAATAGCCCAAATATGAAAACAACCAAATATCCATTGACAGATGAATGGGTAAACAAAATATGGTATGAAAATTCAATGTAATATTATTTATCCTTAAAAAGGAATGAAATTCTGACACATGCTATCACATGGATAAACTTTGAAGATATTATGCTATGAGACATAAGCCAAACACAAAAAGATAACTGTTGTATTATTCTACTTATATGTAATGCTTAGAGTAGTCAAATTAATAGAGACAGAAAATAGAAGCTATCAGAGGCAGAGGGGGAGGAGATGGTAGAGAGTTATTATTTACTGGGCACACAGATTCAGTTTGGGATGACAATAAAGTTCTGGAAATGGATGGGTGATGGTTGCCTGATGATAATGTGAATGTACTTAATGTGACTGAATTGCATATTTTAAATGGCTAAAATGGTAGATTTTATGTTATGTACATCTTACCACAATAAAAATTTAAGAAATAAAACAAAAGCAAAACATGTGCTAGGATGCTTTGTGCGTGTTGCTTGAGTTGATTTTTTCAACAATCCTATGAAGCAGGGACTATGATTCTCATTTTACAGATGAGAAATAGAGGCTCAGAAATGTTATGTGTTTTCCCTACGGAAGTGGAGCGAGTAGGTGACAGAGCCCCTATAAGCTGTACGCTGCTCACCCTCCCAGGTGACTAACAAATCATAAGCATTCTCTATGGTTGGGTAGGGGTTTCTCTGGTGACTCAGACAGTGAAAAATCTGCCTTCAATGCAGGAGACCTAGGCTGATCTCTGGGTCAGGAATATCCCGTGGAGAAGGGAATGGCTACCCACTCTAGTATTCTTGCCTGGGAAATCCCACGGACAGAGGAGGCTGGTGGGCTACAGTCCGAGGAGTCACAAAGAGTCAGACACGACTGAGAAAATGGTTGGGTAGACAGGGCTAGGTGAGGAGGGACCTCTGCCCAGCTCCTGGCCTTGACAAACCCTTGATTCAGCTCTTCTCTGATGCTGGACGAACCAGGTGTGCCCCAGGGCCTTCTCTTTCTGACCTTTACCACTTGCTGGTGGTAGAGACCTGTAGAAGATGCAACCCAGATATAGTCACTGGCAACATAAAGGGGCAGGTGACCTACTCCCTAACTGGTACGGAAGGAGTTTCTTTGAACACTCTCTGAAAAAAAGTTTCCCAGGTGGCGCTAGTGGTAAAAGAACACACCTGCCAGTGCAGGAGAAGCAAGAAACACAGGGTGAATCCCTGGGTAGGGAAGATCTCCTGGAGGAGGACATGGCAACACACTCCAGTATTCCTGCCCGGAGCATCCCATGGACAGAGGAGCCTGGAGGGCTACAGTCCGTAGGTCGCAGAGTCAGACATGACTGAAGCGACTCAGCGCAAGAAAAGGCTAAGGGAACACATGCCAGTCTAAAGATGTCTGGAGTTTACTTGGTCCCTTATTCAGCTAGAAATCCTTTGAAGTTCAAATAAAAAAAAGGAGAGTAGTAACTAACGCTGTTGGTGAATCATTCACTAAAATACTTGTACAGTCTGATTTTGGGGAAAAATCATACATTTGCAATTTCAAAATGTTAATGTTTTATTAATATGTGTGCTGGTTTTCAATAAATTAATAGATTGAATTAATATATTATTAACTAGTAGTATGCTGGGTTTTAGTATATTAATAAATGTATATTAATAAATCTTTCTTTTCTGAACTTTCCCTTTGAAAGAAAACAGTATTATTACTAAAGACTCCGTATTATTAATATTTATTGAGCTCTTACTACATGTAAGCTTTTCACATGTATTATTTACTCCTCACAAAATCCTCATTTTATAGCTGGGAAAACACACAAAGATTAAGTAACCAGTCCAGTGTCAAATATAACAAGGAAGTAGAGAGTTGATAGTCACACCAGACAATCTGATCCAGGTCCTCACTATAAGCTAGACCCATGATCTAGGGAAACACATCCACTCTTAGGAGCCCATCCTCCTCACCTGGGAAATGAGGGCATTGGACCAGAAGATGTGGAAGACTTGCTTCCAACTTGGACACCTTTATTTCCTTGTCTCTACAGGCAAATGACACTCCACAAGACCTTCCTACGTGGGTGTCCACCAACATTTCCCTGCTTCAATTATGGGAACCATTAATGTTGTAGGGCTGAAAAGGAGAGGTGAGCTCAGCTGAAACTAACATGCCCCGTCTGCCTTTACTCACTTCAGTCACCCTCTACTACCTAAACATCTCAACTATCTTAACAGAGCATCCCCCAGCTCTGAAATAACCAATAAAAGAAAGCAACAGACGTAAACATTCAAGACCGAAGAAGAGAAAAGGGTTTGAATTGGTTTTCTCATCGCACTTCCTTCTTTCTTCCCCTGAAGTCACATTCTTCCCACTTATGAATTCCCTAACAAGCCTAGGGAGTGGTGCGCTGGTAAATGTGTAACAACTAGCTCTCCAAGATAACAAAAAAGTCCTAATTGGTAGCATCTACTGAGTTTTGTAAATATTCCTGCCATGACTGATTTCAAGCTACCAACACCAAGTCACTGGCCATGACGTTGGAAAGAGGTATGAGCCACTAGGAGTGAGCATCAGCCCACCACTGAGTCTGGGTCATGGCATTATTTCATCTGTAAGCCTTGCAGTCTAAAGTATTACTCATGCATCCCTTTGACAAACTTTTTTAATGCTGGGAATATGAACAAGGTATCCATCAAATTAGTTCTTTATTACAAATCAAATCTTCTATTGGGTTCAATCTGAAATAATATTATTTCCCCAGCATTTCCCCATAGAAGTTCCTTCAGACAAGACAGGTGGAATGATGGCTTTTCTACCTTCAAATAATTCACTTACCCAAATCAGAAGAGACAATTTGTTCATCTAGTGATTCTCATTAACATTCAAAGTATTATATAAAGTGGCCTCAGAATGACCTTGACTATAGAACCCTACAGGGTTTTGTTACAGAGAGTTTACAAAACCAGTGCAAAAGAAAAGAGTCACCTCTAGAAAATACTTTCTTTACAACCCACACGTATCTCAAATATGCCAATGTAGAGAGAAATTATTATAGACCTATTATAGAAAGTATTAAGATATAACCCTTCTATAATACTTTCTCTCTGTGCTGGCATATTTGAGATATGTGTGGGCTATGAAGAGCTCTGGAGCTTAATTGCTTGGCTTCAAATCACACTTCCACTGCTTACTAGCTGTGTGATCTTGGGGAAAAATTACTTAACCTCTCTCTGTTTTGATTTTCTCACTGTAAGATGGGGTTCATGACAATAATAGCTGTCATGAGAACTAAGTAAACATACATACAATACCTAGAACAACATATAGTAAGTTTCATCTAACTATTAGCTGCTGCTGCTGCTGCTAAGTCACTTCAGTCGTGTCTGACTCTGTGCGACCCCATAGACGGCAGCCCACTAGGCTCCCCCATCCCTGGGATTCTCCAGGCAAGAGTACTGGAGTGGGGTGCCATTGCCTTCTCCAATGCAGGAAAGTGGAAAGGGAAAGGGAAGTCGCTCAGTCGTGTTCCACTCTTCGTGACACCATGGACTGCAGCCTACCAATCTCCTCCATCCATGGGATTTTCCAGGCAAGAGTACTGGAGTGGGGTGCCATTGCCTTCTCCCCTAACTATTAGCAGTTATTAGCAAAGGTTTCTTGAATGTTTGTCTAAGTATGTCTTTGCAACCAGACAGAGCAGCCCTCCAACTCTGTGTAATCTCCTGCAGTATTTATTAACACACATACTATGACTTCAACAAATTCCTGAGGAACTAATTAATTGATTAAATGTGACTGGATCAATATGACTCCAAAACATTCTCACTACAGGGACTTCCCTGACTACACTCCACTAGTTAAGACTCAGGGGGCACGGGTTCCAGCCCTGGCTAGGGAACTAAGATCCCACATGCCATGGGCATGGCACCCCAAAAAATTCTTGACACAAATAAACCATTCAATCTCTCACCATCTTGGGAATACTTATCTCTCCATAAGCCTCTCTGAAGATAAGGAAAATAACCAGGAATAAGTACCTGGAGTAATTTGTCAGAGTGCTTTATGTGTGTACATGTTCAGGAATGTTTATTGTATATAAGCAAGAATAAATTAAAACAATCTAAACATTCTACATCAAGGGAAAGGTTGAATAAATTATGATATAGCTATTAGATATTTATGTTTTCAGTAAGTATTTATTAACATGAAAAAATGGCCTAATTGTAATAATGAAAACAGAAGCATATAAAATTATATGAACAAGATAATCCCAATGTTTGTTTTAAAAAATGTGTTTGTATTAGGGAGAAATAAAGAGACATAAGAAATATGCCATAATCACTAACAGTAGCTATCTCTGGTTGGTGGGATTTAGGGTGATTTTGGGGGGATATATTTCTCTATTTCCTAAAGTGATAAAAAAGAAAGATGACATAGATCTGGAGTATCAACCTTGGAATTAGTGCATCAAGAATGAAATTATGTGTTCCTATTTGCATATAGATTCACTGACCCAACCACCTCTGTGGACCAGCTACACCACCCACCTGAATATCCAACCAGTCTGACATTGGCCACCACCTATTCCATCTCTCTCCCAACCTCCCAAAGTGTCCTAAATCTGACATGACAGCATAATCTATGTTTTGCAAATATGACTCCAACATCCACCCAACTATTTGGAAGTACCAATGATTACCTTAATTTTTCACATTCTTTTCAGATATCTGACTATATTAGGTAACAGTCAACCTCACATAGACATATTTCTACCTATTTAAAATCAAGCACATTTGCGTTATCTCCTGCCCTTGAGGTGCCTGATACAAGGGAAGCATGATTGAGTACTTTACTGATAAGACTGAACAAATCTATCTTTTGAAATAAGCTACAGGAAAATCCGGGTTGGAGATGTGTGATATCCATTAAAAAGTAGCTAAATTTGGGTAAAAGGTGGGTCTCAATTTAGTGAAGTGAGAATTCTAGAGTATTTATTTAATAAAAACCACATTATTACTCTCAAATCCAAATGGGCTTGAAGCACAATGTTATGAGTCTAAACGGAGGTAGCAAGTATATCATTGGCTCCTGCTTTTAGGAATAGGTTAAGAGCTATTTATAATGCGCAAGTCTGATTTCGTTTTCCGATGTGTTTAAAATAGCATATTCAAAATAATAAAAAAGCTACTTATTCCCTTAAGGAGTGCAATGTTTAGCAATCTTATTTTTATTCTTAATTTACTTACATTCACCTCTCCTCAAGGCAATCTCAAGCCCAAGCCTATCTAAAGCATCATAAATCTCAAACTGCTAAGCTAAATCAATAAGGCTTTATAGTGTATCTTTCTTTTAAAAAATGAAGAAGAGGCATAACTTAAATGCAGCTGGAGAAATGCACAGAAGTTATTTCTCTCTTAGCTCCTTTGCCATGGCTGGAGGAACCAAGCACAAGTCCTATTTTCATTGTGAGGAAAATCTCACAACAGCAGGCACATCTCAGGACACAATCAGCCCAAGTAAGAAGAAACAGGAGAGCGGTTTTAGCAGCTCCTGAAATATTGAGGAGAGGAAATAGCTAATACCAAGGAACAACTTTATTGTGAACCAAAATGTGTTATTTCTGTCAGCATGTCATTAATTTCATGGAAATTATTTATGTATGTGATATTTGTTAAGCGCCCCTCCACCGTGTCACTAACATGCTATATTTTTTTTCTTATTTTTATTGTCTGTCTCCGGACAGACAGATGGAACTTAGAACGTAAGCTCCATGAAGGAATGGATTTGTCTTTGGGCTTTTTTCTTTTTTTTTTTTGCTTTGGCAGTATTAGATTGAAAATTTGCCAGCACATTGGAGGTGCTCCAAAAATATCTGTTGAATGAGTCAGGCTTCCTCATAAACAAGGGGTATATTCCTGAGATGTCTGTGGCGCAGGAGAAAGAGCACTGGGTTTGGAGTCTGCGGTAAGTAGCACTTTGCTTGGCTCATACTAGACAATGACCATCTTGAGGGTAAAGAGATGGGTGGATGGATGCAGATGATGGACAGATGTTACAATGATAACTCTCCTTATCTGTAAAATAAGGATGATTATCCATTAAGGAAACCATATGAAAAAGGTGTGACATCTTGTTTGCTCAGTAACTCTCTTTTTCTTGTAGCTAATGTAGAGGAAGATGGAAGTGGGCAGTGAGAACCCCAGGCACCTAAGACAAGGAAAGAAATCATCTAATCTCCTGTGTAAATGAGAGGAGACAGGAATTTGGGTAGAAGTGTATGTTTTTATTCTGTCTTGTAGTGCTGCCAAATCAAGACAGGGTTTGAGCAGAGAGGCAGGCGGGAGGCAGCCAAGTGGAGCAAGTGAGCTGGGCACCCGGCGTCCAATGAGACGTGAGTGAACAGCCGTCAGTTTCACTCCGGCAGCTTCTGTGAACTGAGAGGCATGCGGCTGTCAGATGAGGTGACGAAAGTCCCTGATGGATACTCGGGATTTTAGTTCTGGTCATTAAGTCTCAAGGGTAATCCAGCCCCAGTGGTCCTGTTCTTAGATTTGTGCTTTTCGCTACAAGAGATAAAGCCTTTGGCGTCCCCATCCCCTGTGCAGCCTTCAGATGTGTGGTGTGGGAGGTCTGCTCAGTTAAAGCCGAGGTCTTCCGAGTGCAGCACCAGCTGCTTTGGTGGGCAGAATCAGGGAAGGACCCTGTGTCCTGAGAAAACAGAGGGGGCTGGAGGTGCAGAGGAAAACCACAAGCCAGCGGTGGCATGAGACCTGGACTCCCGAATAGTGGCAGGCAGGTTTGGGAAGATGTTCCAGGGTCTGGGTGAAACAGCTCCCCCGGAGAAACCTCAAATGGCTATTAGCAGTGAACTGGGGTATCCCGGTTGAGAAGAGTTTTCTTCCCACTCTTGCTGCCTTTGGTTTGGAGTTCTCACTCTGTCCCAAAGCTATTTAGTGCTGTGATGTGGTCAAGAAAACCACCTTGTCTGAAGACCTCAGCCCTCCCTGTGGGTAATGGGTCAAGATGCAAATTCTCTTTCTACCAATAAGAGGCCCCCAGGCTCTCATAGGACCCAGCCATTGTTCTTTCAGTGTGGACTGCTCCAAATCTCTGCTGTTGTAAAGCCTGTGAAAGGCTGGAGAATCGGCAGTCTTTGAAACCAAACCCCAGGAGCAGTCAGGAAAACCTAAACATGCCCTTATCCTGTGAACACAAGCTGGCCTGTGTTAGGAATAGACTTTCCTATCTCAATCAGTAGGAACGGTAAGGCTGCTCAGATGTCCCCAGACAGAAAGGAACTGAGATCAGCACTGGGTTGGCTGGTTTCCCACCTGTGATTGACACGAAAACTGTACCTCTTAATCTCCAACAAGCAAAACGTCTCCCGCAGGGATGTGGTCAACCTATGGCTCAAAATATAGTTAATTTGTCCATGCCTTTTTGTGGTTGTTGTTCCAAAGAACAGCCCATGTTAATGGATGCGCCACCCTAATTTTCACAGGAGTCTTTTTGTGTTAAAATAATAATGGTGGGAGGAATCCACCAACCAGGTGTGGCAGGCATGTGGGGAGAGAGTGAACGACAAGGAAAAGATCTGGAAACCATGTGCAAGTGAAGTATGACTAAGAGTCCATCCTTATTTAAACCCAGTTTTCTGGTAGTACTACTGAGAGCCAGAACATAGAGAGGAGGAAGCCCAGAGCAGGTTCCAGAGAGTTGGAAGCAAGGGTGGGAGATGCACTCGACCCCCAACCTCATGAAAGGAGAAGGGACTCAGGCATTTGACTCAACTGTAGGGGGTTGGGGGGGGGTTTGTTACAGAGAGCCAGCTCCCAGTGAAGATGCGACTCAGGGTCTCTCTCAGGTGCAAGCCCTCTTTTCTCCCCTTCCACTGCTCCCTCTGGAATTTCTGTAGAAGGGGTACCTTGAGATTATCATATTAATATTGCAAGCTCAGCCAAACTTCTCCCTAACCCCACAGTCTGCCCATTCCACTAGGATCCCATAATAAGACCTACCATTCTCTGATGTGATCCAGGTGCCTAGGAAAATGCTGGGTGCCTCAGTGCTTAATAAATATTTGCTGAGTACATGTACTTAATGAATACTTCCTACATGTCAGTCATTGTGCTAAGAGCTTTATGACTATTATTTCTTTTCATTGTCACAAGAAGCTTGCAAGGTAAACACCAATCTCGTTTTTCAGGTGGAGACATTGAGTCTAATAGATGTTGAACAAATTATTCAAAATCCTGCCACCTGTTGTAAAGTGTGTTTGTTAGTTGTTGTGTCTGACTCTTTGCCACCCCTTGAACTATAGCCCACCAGGCTCCTCTGTCCAGGGAATTCTCCAGGCAAGAATACTGGAGTGGGTAACCATTCCCTTCTTCAGGGGATCTTCCCAACCCAGAGATAGAACCTGGGACTCCTGCGTTGCAGGCAGACTGTTTACCATCTGAGCCACCAGGGAAGCCACCTGGTGTAACAGGAAGTTGAATCTGGATCTCTCCTCACATGTTCAAATACAGAGCTCCTCCTTACAGCTTTATGCAGTGCTTCTGTTCCCATCATCCTTTGGGGACAGTAGCAGGAGTTAGAACACGGGAAGCGAGGAAGGATCGAAAGTACACTGGGTTGTCCCACCCACAGCCCTGGCGATGGATTCTTGGAGCTGCCATTGGATTCTAGAGACCCAGGAAAGGGTACCATGCCTGTTTCTGGTTGAATGACCTCAGGTTCTGCCAACAGAGGTGCTCCCTTCCCCCACCCCACCCCCTTAGCTCCAACTTTCACGAGAATCAGTTGGGAAGGGTAATCCATGGAAGTCAACTTTCAAATTGTGTTTCTCAGGATGAGAAGAATGTCATCCTTAACACCCTATCATTTCATTTGCCAGGTTTTTTGTTTCATCCAGGAAAGCCAAGTCTTTATGTCCTCCAATGTACACATTTCACTATATGTGTGAACATGTCCCTCGAGGGGAGACATGAGCAGAGCTTTTAGGTATATCTCCAAGTGGAACAAGTTGTCTCAGAATACATAACCACGTGACACCTTTGGTGGGAATGTTCTACAAGGAGATGTCATCTCTCCTGGGCCTTTCCTGCCTTGAGGCTCCAAGACCAATAAATCAAGTTTCTCTTCAGTCTTCTGGGAAACTTGGCTCATGACCCAGTCTGTGGGCCTTTATGGGCTGGATAATCCCCCAAAACTAGTATGGATCAGAAGTAAACTGGAGACGGAGCATGCTCCTGTTCAGTTTATCCATGGCATTCAATTAACGAGCATGGCCTCAGTGCCTGTCCCCATGGGAGATCTAGGGAAAGGTGTTAATGGAATAAATACAGAAATATAAATAAGACTCTGCCTTCAGCATCATTTTCATCCAGTCAGGGAAACAACCCATACATGTATCCAGTGAGGCGCACAGATAGGGATAGGTGTAAAATAATATCACAGGCCAAGAAGACTAGAAGTGACGAGGGGCTAGATGAGTCTTCTTAGGGCTTGGTTGTCTGGGAAAATTGGGGGGAGGAGTGGAAACCACCTAGCACTTGCAGAAAGGCTTGGAGGGGTGCAGCAGTAGAGAAGTGGGGAGGGAATTTGTCCAATGACCTGAGAACATGCATTTATCCATCCTCACCCCAACCCCAATGGGAGTAGGAAATGGCAACCCACTCCAGTATTCTTGCCTGGAAAATTCCATGGACAGAGGAGCCCAGTGGGCTACAGTCCATGAGGTCACAAAGGGTCGGACAGGACTGAGTACGCACTAACACACACACACACACACGCACACACACATCCCAACCCAAATTTCAGAGGTGGTCATCAGCTTAGATTGGGGAACTCACCAGGGCAAATGCTGAGTGCTCTGGCCTTCTTACTCTCATCTGCCTGACAAGGCACACCCAAAGCAGCTATGAGTGAGTGAGTGAAAGTCGTTCAGCCGTGTCCGACTCTTTGCAACCCCATGGACTATACCAGGGAGGTTGAATTGTCTTTTAAGGCAACTCTCAGCTTAACCCAGGAGCTACGTTTCTGATCAGCTTTGTGATGTTTGAAATCCCTCACACAGCATTCTGATGATTGGAAACAAAAATCATTTTTGGCCCAAGTCTTTCTGGTTCCCAAACTCCACCTACCACCAGTATTGTTTCTTTTCTGATAATTATAGATTCATATTTGCTTTTCTATCTCATAACCACTATCTTCTCCAAGCATAATCACCTTCAGGGCTCACTGCATACAGATTACTGCAACCTGCCTAACCGTCCCCAGCGGCTCTCTATAATAACTCATTCACTGAAAGTTTTTAGAGTGTGAACAAGCTTTGACCCATTAATCCCATTTCTCAGATTGCATCATAGCCTGGCTTTCCTCTTCTGCTCCTTCTTTCATTTGATCATCCGATGTATACGGGGAGTCCTGCTAGATACTGGGGCTACACCATGAGAAACAAGCCAGAAGCTTGAAGCCCTGCATGGAGTTTATGATCTAGGAGATTTTTTGTTTCTTTCTCCCCTAAATCCTTTTTTTTTTTTTTAAATGTTGGACAAGACACATCTGGAGTAGTCTCAGAAAGAATATACCATTACTGCCCCATATCATAAAATAGAAACCCCTTGACACAAAATGACAGGTGTAGACAGAAAGAGAAGTTTTCAAATGGAGGACCACATCCCCCAAGCCTCGAGCTGGGGTTGGGAGGGCTGTCTAGAAGACGGGGAGGGGAACTGTACATCACAGGAGGATTGTCATGACCCCAGCACCCTCATCCACTAAGCAGCTCTGTGTACGTTTTCCCTGTGACTTTGGGTTTCTGGGTAAGATTTATTTGAACAGAATGTTCTGTGGCTTAAAAAGTTTGAAAACTACTACTTATCTCAAGTTTCTGTGTTTAGCCTGGAAACCTTCCAGACTAGGACGTGTTTTTTCTTTTTCCCAAATTCCCTTTAAATCCTCTAGTTTTATATTTAATGAATGGGCTTTAACGACACCTGATATGTGTTGGGTGTGTAATTAACGGGCAATCATATCATGGGCATGATATGTTACAAAATCTTATAGACTGTGAAAGTGTGCTAGAGACTAAAAGTTCTGGAATGAATTGTTTTACACAGTATGTAACATGAGGATGGGGGGGGTACTAGTTTAGTTAAGAACATATCAAAAGCAACAACAAAAATGTAAGCAGTTTGCAGAAAAAAATGTAAGCAGTCTGAACAATCTACATGAATTCTACATGGTATCATTTGTTATTTTATTTAATATTTACTGAGTTGTCAGAATGTGCTAGATAATTTTTTTTCTCTAATTCTCTTTAGTACCTTGAACCAGACTTTACATCTAAACTTTAATAGTCACAAATGATCATTGTGATTTTTTCCATAATATCTGTAGGCCACTTTTATCAGTAAATATTTTATTCAAATTGATACATTTTAAATGAAAATACTTTAAAATTTATATCACTACCTATAAAAAGAAGATGAGAAACACTTGTCGAAAATAAAAGTTAACTGTAACTATAAATACATAATAATGAAAATAGTAAATATTTTTCTCTTATACCACCTAAGATCTCTTTTGATTCCACCAGGTTCCATCCCTTTTGGTTTCACATTTTGGGAAATACTTGTTTTAACTCATATTACCATAGTACTCAGTCAAGAAATTATAAGGCAAACATAGCTCCTCTTTGTTCCCTCTCATTTCATCTTACAGGGCCTCTGGTACCCACACACCCACATCCCAATCCCTTTCTAAGTACTTGCCTTGCTCCAAGCTAGCTGAGAACTAATAGGTGATAATTATTCATCTTATAAATGACTATTTTGCATGTTAATAATAGATTATTCATTTTTCAAAACTCAAATATCAGAAGTCTATCAGAATTTAGAAATAATGCAAGAAAATTGGGCCATTTAATTTAAATCACATACATTAGGTGATTTGTTAACCACCTACTCATAAACCAGTCCACATGCTTCCTTGCTGACTTAGACTTCCCCAAAACATGGAAATTTGCCTTAGATGTATTAAAAGCTTTAGGATGTGACAGACATGGTCTTTTCAAACTGTGATGGCATTCTAGGAAAAGAAATATGGGTCAATCACCTCATTAGCATACATCTTACTGTAATCCCACCCCCTCGGTATAGTCTCCCTCCATCTACCTAGAAAAGGGAGGCAAAGTTGGTATAAGGTCTGAATATTGAGTTTATATCACTGATGATGATGGTCCCTGCCTTTTCTCCCACTCATATTTCAGAATTCTTCCTTCCCTTGCTGCTCACCTGGAATCCTCCTCCCAGGGCACTTCAGGAGAGTTGTCACAGATCAGGTGGCTGGGGAAGCAGAAACTAAGAGACTGTGGGGAGGAGGTTTGTTGGAGAGAGGGAACCACACCTGTGGGTGCATGAGGGGAGCGGGGCTGGCAGAGGGGAGGCTGTACTGTGCTGCAGTTACAGCAGGGACCTGGGCCAGCCCCAGGGGAGCTGGGACAACCCTTCAGAGCTGACCCAACTGGGGCAAGAGAATTGGGCCCCCATCCCCCAACAATGGCCAGTCATTGCTATAAGTCACCAGCAGGGAGAGCTCCTGGCAGGCGGAGGGAGGTGGGTATTGATACCTCAGTTCTGCAGGAAGATCTGGTCAGAGGATCCACCGCAAGAGTAAACCCACGAGTGCCTTGCTCTCAGTGCCTCCCACATGGTGACAACATGGAGAAGCCACAGGGTCTGAGGGTTCCAGGCAGTTCCTCTGGCTATGAACCAGAGGCCTGGTGGCTGAAAGAGAAGGCAAGAGCCAGGAAGCACAGAATGTGTGTACATGTAGTGGTGGGGGTGGGGAGAAGAATACCCACAGAGACCTTGATATTCCCTTTCAACTTCTGCATGCATCCCTCCTCCACTGAAAAAGTGCTGCACAGGAAACAAATGTGGTCTGGATGCCTAATGGGGTTATCCATCTTGAGATAGAGCGTTCAATTTCAAAGTTATTTGACCAAAGCCAAGTAACAAATCCTGAGGGACGCTGACTTTCCAGAGAGGCAAGTACTTTCGGAAGCATGAACTGAGATGAACTTTGTAAAAGACGTCTCAGGAGTCTTTGCCTGCAAACAGCTGAGCATTTGCTGAATTGCTTGCCTTCCGTAGGTCCAGGGAAGAGTTTAAGTGGAGCTGGAACTTCCAGCACAAATCCTGAGAAGCCAGTGTAGAAAGGAGTCTCCGGGCCTTAGATTTCCTCGTGGCCTGCCTTCTTCCCTGAAAGTCACACCCCACAGGTGAGCAATACAGCACCATCACAACCCAAGCGATGACCTTGACTTCATTCACTTTGTTCTTCTGGGGAACCGTGGTGGAACCTGAGCATTTCTTCTTCCACATCATCTTGTTGAATGCATCTGACTTAGGGAAGGAGGGCCTAACATCATTTTGAGGGGAAAAGCAGTCTTGTGTCCACAGTCTTCCACCCCTGCTCATCATATGAGAAGAGACCTTGGGCCCAGGACACTGCCTTACTGAGAGAGAAAGAGCCACACAGTTTGCGGTGGGCTTGTCACCTTATGTGGGGTTCTCTTTTCCTGTTTCAGACTCAGTGAGTGTTTCTTTGTTCTGCTTAAGCCTGTGCTGAATGTCTTCAGCCTCAGAATTTCAGGCTCCACAGGAATGGGGTCAGAGTCCTTTGACTGCTGGGCGAGCGTGGGCCGGTTCCCCAGCATCGCTGCCAGGGCACCTGCTGGCCTTTACAGCCGCGAAGACTCACCCACGCCACCGGAGCAGATTTTGCCTCCTATTCTCTTTCTCTCTGAGTGAAAGTGCTGTTTCCCTCACAGCTGCACTGTCGTGTGTTTTCCTTGGCAACTGATACCATGATGCAGCGGGCAGCAGGGTTGACCTCTCCCTGGTGGCTGGCATAGTGACGGTTTTTGCTTTCCCTCATGGAGCTGGAACCCCCACTGGCCTTGAGAACCAGTGCACCATGATCTGCCCAGTATTTTTGTAGTGCCCAGTGTCGGTGGATGAGGAGGAGATGGTTCACACTGGACGCCAGTACCTATAGCAGCGTGGAACCATCGGCATCTTCAGTCTGGCTGACTGAAGTTCATTGCCCTGAGGCCCATTTAACCTGGGATTTCTCAAAATGGGACCTACCTCCTAGGAGGGTCCCAGAGGAGGTACCTGGTAACCATTAGTCATGGCCGCAGGTCGGGCGGCGTGACTGGAGTTAGCCACCGCCTCTCGATGTGGTCTCTCCCCCGATGTCTAGACGTGCTGGCACTTCCAAAAGGACATGATCCTTGTGTGTGCAGGGGAGGAAAGGGAGGTGTTGGATCTGGGGTACCAGCGGGTGTCCACTAGGAGACTAAGCAGGGCTGCTCTAAAGGCACGAGGGGCTGCAGCCCCTCATTCTAACTGAATGTTTACTGGTCACTTCACTGGGTCAAGAAAATTCTCCGTAATGCAGGGTCAGAGTGACAAGTGTCAGGCTAGCTCAGCACACAGCTACCGACAGTTTTCAGTGTGCCTTGCGCCATGCTAGGTCCCTGCGCTTATTTCTTCATTTTTTCCTCACAAGCGCCCTCTGAGGCAGATCAGATTATTCTCTTTTTACGTAGAGAAATCAAAGATGAGAAAAAGCAAAGAAGTAGCCACGGACTCACACACAGCCAGGAGAAAGCAAAGTTAAAATGTGAACCCAGGTCTGTCTGGCTCCAGCCCAACTCAGTTGGTGGTTAAGAAGCCCGGATTCTCCCATGGCCAACCTACACCTTTCACATAAAAGGGGGGACAACTTTTGACACTGATGTCCAGCATCCCATTCATCTCCATACCCAGCTCAGATCCCCTGGGCCCCAACAGTTTGCCTCCAGGACAGAGGTCTCTCTGCATCTTTTCAACCTTCCCAATCACTCACTGCCAAGCCTTGAGCACAATAAAAACCCAGCAAACGCTGCCAGCTGACTGGCTGCTGTACAAGCGAGGCTGAAAGATAAATCAGCCGAGGAGAGAGCCGGCCCGTATTTTCACAAACTGGCAGCGTGTCATTCCACATAAAATGCTCCTATATACCCTGTTTGGTTCTCTGGGTCCAAATCTCCTTTATTTGCTCTGAAAATCTGGATCACCATTTGCTTGTATTATGCTGATCATTTGTTTAAAAAAAATTTTTTTTTAACCCAGGCAGAAAATGTCACTGGTAATTAAGCCTGTGTCTGTAATTAATTCCTGTAACAGGTATAATTCCTCTCCCTCCTGGTGCTGGCACGCCGGCGCATGTGGATGCTGGTATGAGTGGTCATACCTGTTTATGTATGGCTTGTCCTTCTCCATATTTCACAGATGATAGGATATGGCTCTGCATCTCTTCATGTTAATTCTATTTGAAATACTCCCCACCAACATCTTAGGGCTCTGCCATCTAATAAGTGCAGCCAATTTATTGATAGTAAATCTAGGACAAGACAGACTCACATTGATGTGGGCCACAGGGCATTTAAATTAAACAGGAACTCTCCAGCCATCTGTGTTTTAACTTTTTTATGCCTTGATAATAAGCCCTGTTTAGAATAATTTGCTGTGGAAACTGGGACTTCGTGACTGACAGAGAAAGGCCGGGTATAAACAACCCAAGCAGGCCCCTGAATTTGCGAGAATGTCAGGCGAATTTAGACTCATCATAAAAGAATTCTCAGTGACTGTATTTCAATATGACACTTTTATGGTTTTTTATTTTCTAGTCCATTGCAGCCCCAGAGCCCTGGCATGATTTATATAGCCTGGCAGTGCATAATCTTTTGTATAAGATATACAGGCCTCCGGAGGTTTAATTTCTTTCCTCACTGCCACTGACAGCATTTGTGCTTCCCTTCTCTTCTATTTTCATTTCTAATGAGATATTGGACTTTGCTCAGTGAGAGGTGATATTTCCACATTTGCAGCCTGACAGGCTAAATCACCAGATCTCAGTGGTGAGGATACAAACCCATTTAAACTGTGTCAAAATATTCATGGAGCCCCATTGATTTGGGCAACGGTTATTAGGAAGCTATTTGGAAAGTTCAGGTTTAATTTTGGAAGCTTTCTGCTGCAAAATCACTCAGTTACATCACAGAGAAAATGGTATCAAAAGGAGAAAAAATACTGAGGGGTGTGGTGTGTTGCATTTATTTTGTGGGATTATTTTTAGGACAGAGACGACCTTTGTTAAAAAAAAAGAGAGAGAGAGAGAGTCTTTCCATGATGCATTGGTCAATCTGTGGCATGAAGCAAAGTAAATCCTTCCTATTGCATATAAATGAATAATATGTCAAGCTATTGAAATGTTTTTTAAAAAAGCAACAGTGAACACAACTGACATCAGAGATTAATGCTTTGCATTGCCACACTGACTTTTACCTCTGCCTTTGATCTTAAATCTAGTTGAAACTATTGCAACAGGAGTTTAGCTCCTAAGTGGGATGGGTTCAAATAGCCGTGGTTCACTTAAAATTCAGAAATGTCACAGAGGAAAATTCCCCTGAACTGGAGAGGTGACTCTGGTTGCCCCTGTGAGGAGCCATAGGGATAGAAACGTAACAAATGGTCACTTGAGGGAATCTGGGAGCTCCCAGTAGAGAACAGGAAATGCACACACTGAAGGGACTCTTGACATGACAGCCCTGCAACAAAGTGTTTGGATGTCCTTGGACCCCACAAAAGATCAAAGCCCTTTGAGAGGACCCAACACATCCGACCTTTAGATGGTAAGGTCATTGGCAATAGTTGCTTGATTTATGACCTGGGACTTTATATGAAGTTTATATTTACTAGGGCTCCCAAATTCACAAGGACCTCATTAAATGGCACACACAACATATATACACCCACAGGGGGAAATCCCTTTGGCAATCTGTGGGCGGTGAAGTGTTTTCTGCAACACTTTACAATAAGTGGACATTAATGAATGCTCAATTATAGCGGAACTCCTATGGAATAGCATATTACATTCACATTAATTCCAAATGAGTTCATTGTGAGGCATGCTGTTGCAGCAAACATCACACGAATCGGTGCAGAATTAGGAAGTGCGCTGCAATTAGACCCATGTGGTTAAAGTGACCATCCATCCACAGGACAGTCCGCTCACATACCAGTCCTTTCCATCCAGGCTTGAGTGAAAACTCTGGTGCCAAGAGGCTTGAAGAGTCCTCTGAGAACTCAACATTGCTATGCTCACACACGTGAGAACTTCTCAGAACCCAGGTTCCTCAAAATCCCCAAGGACTCCTGGCTATGTGAGTTCTCTGATAACAGGGCACCCTTGACATGGGAAATGCACTAAGATTTGGTGAGAAATTCGGGGTAGATGTAAATTAGAAATTCTTGGAAGTAAAGATCGTTAAACAGTGGAATAAGCCACTTGAGGAGTGTGCTTTTAAGGTCAAACTTGGCACGCAACAGACTTCCTCATGAGCCCTTCCTCCTCCAGGGACCAGGCCTCGACCTCCATGAAAGACAAGGAAAATTCCCAGCCCAGGAGCTGTTCAGTCGTCGGCAGAGCAGCAGAGCCCTGTAGCAACCTCTCTCACTTCAGAGAAGTTCCAAATGTACCCGGTGACTCATGACACTACCAAAACAAAAAAGGCCCATCTATCCTCTTAGGGCAGATTCATAAACACCAAAATGTATCTCCAGTATTATCCCCACAGCCAGGATACCAGGAGGCATGAGAAAAGAAAGACCTGTGTTAATGCCAGACCTCATTCCATCAGTGCCAGGGTGGCATCTGCTACCTTTGATTAGGTTATTTCACCCCTCTAAGCCTCAGTTCGTACTATTCTCCAAGCCAGGCTTCAGCAATACGTGAACCATGAACTTCCTGATGTTCAAGCTGGTTTTAGGAAAGGCAGAGGAACCAGAGATATAATTGCTAATGTCCTCTGGATCATCGAAAAAGCAAGAGAGTTCCAGAAAAACATCTATTTCTGCTTTATTGACTATGCCAAAGCCTTTGACTGTGGGGATCACAAAAAACTGTGGAAAATTGTGAAAGAGATGGGAATACCAGACCACCTCACCTGCCTTTTGAGAAATCTGTATGCAGGTCAGGAAGTAACAGAACTGGACATGGAATAACAGACTGTTTCCAAATCAGAAAAGGAGTACATCAAGGCTATATATTATCACCCTGCTTATTTAACTTATATGCAGAGTACATCATGAGAAACGCTGGGCTGGAAGAAGCACAAGCTGGAATCAAGACTGACGGGAGAAATATCAATAACCTCAGATATGCAGATGACACCACCCTTATGGCAGAAAGTGAAGAGGACCTAAAGAGCCTCTTGATGAAAGTGAAAGAGGAGAGTGAAAAAGTTGGCTTAAAGCTCAACATTCAGAAAACTAAGATCATAGCATCCGGTCCCATCATTTCATGGCAAATAGATGGGGAAACAGTGGAAACAGTGGCTGACTTTATTTTGGGGGGCTTCAAAATCACTGCAGATGGTGATTGCAGCCATGAAATTAAGAGATGCTTACTCCTTGGAAGGAAAGTTATGACCAACCTAGACAGTATATTAAAAAGCAGAGACATTACCCTGTCAACAAAGGTCCATCTAGTCAAGACTATGGTTTTTCCAGTGGTCATGTATGGACGTGAGAGTTGGATTATAAAGAAAGCTGAGCACCAAAGAATTGATGCTTTTGAACTGTGGTGTTGGTAATGACTCTTGAGAGTCCCTTGGACTGCAAGGAGATCTAAACAGTCCATCCTAAAGGAGATCAGTCCTGAGTGTTCATTGGAAGGACTGATGATGAAGCTGAAACTCCAATACTTTGGCCACCTGATGAGAAGAGCTGACTCATCTGAAAAGACCCTCATGCTGGGAAAGATTGAGAGCAGGAGGAGAAGGTGACGACAGAGGATGAGATGGTTGGATGGCATCACCAACTCAATGGACATGAGTTTGGGTAAACTCCGGGAGTTGGTGATGGACAGGGAGGCCTGGTATGCTGTGGTTCATGGGGTCGCAGAGTTGGACACGACTGAGCGACTGAAGTGAACTGAAGCCTCAGTTCTCTTAAAAGTAAAATGGAGTGGCAATGTGATTTCATGAGGCTGTTCATGAGGTTTATGTGAAACACTGCTTTTTGTTTTCAATATTTATTTATTTGGCTACACTGGGTCTTAGTTGCAGCATGAGAACTCTTAGTTGTGGCACATAGGATCTAGTTCTCTGACCAGGGATTGAACCCAGGCCCTCTGCATTAGGAACACAGAGTCTTAGCCACTGGACCACCAGGGAAGACCCTAAAACACTGTTTTAAAATATTGAATATGCAGTGCAATCCCTGGCACCTAGCAGAGCATCACATAACACCGATATAACTAGTATAACTAACATACCCTTACCCTCCACTTCTTGTTCTTTCTTTCTCCCACCTCCTTCCTCATTCCGGCTGCACTCTACCCCATGGGCCAGCATGATGGGACCAGAAACACCAAAACAAACTGGTTTTCAAGGACCATTCCAGAAGCAGAGAAGACAGTTGACAGATAGTCAAGCCCAGCAACCATCCCAACATCCCAACTGTAAATTATCAGGGAGCTTCTCACAAATAAACAGCAGGCTCATCTTAATTGCTATTCCCAAATTGTCCTGGACCACAAGTCTACATTTCTTTGCTCCATTCTAGTCTTCCTGTATTTTACTCCTACCAAGGACACGTGATATAGTTCATCACTAGCTGGCATGCTTGTGTTGAGATACAGGTGGTCCTCTGTACCCACGGATATGGGGGCCAACTATACCACGGCTCTACACCATTTTATTTAAGAGACTTGAGCATCTTCAGATTTTAGTGCCCCAGGGCGGCTCCTGGAACCAATCCCCCGTGGATACCAAGGGAAAATTGTATACCATTTATATAGTATTAAAGAACACTTGCTGAGTATAATTTCTGAGTTAAGTAAAATAACAGATAAAAGACTGAATCAGAGATAGGCTCTTGACTCAAGAAACATGTAATCCAGTAGATAAGACTTCCTCTGAATAAGTTTTGTCCCTCTTCAATGCTGACTATTCTGTCACATTGCAGGCACATTTCCGTGGGGTTCCTAAGGAAGAAGCCACGTTTATATTTGTAATTTACAAATGTGATTAAGACAATGATGTGCTAGTAATTGTTTAACTTCAGCATAGGGGGAAAGGGTGTAGGAGGAGGCTGCCTGTATATGTGTGCATGGGCTTATTAGAAATTTTACTGATTTGAAGGATGCACAGCAAGTAATTTACAAATAAAGATAAAATGAGTAAAACTGTTATAATTCTACATACTCAGAGGCTTTGCCAATTTTTCATGAACTCTTGTGTCCATCACCATCCTATATTGCGAGTGATGAATGAAATGTAGTTCTGACATGAACAGAGGTGGATATTTTCATTTACATTAATGAGTAGGACAGAAGTGGAAAATGAAGACATATGTCAGAACTATATTCGTTCGTCAATGGTATGAGTAACTTCTTTGCTGAATCAGATAATGATTTTCAAATACTAGAAGAATATTTCTTCAAAGCTTTGTGTTATCACAATATAACAGCTATAGGCACAACACACTTATACGTTTAATTATTAACATTTTCCCCAACACCTTCTAGTCCAAGTAGTCCACGAAACAATAAACCAAGTGCTGTTTCACAGCATTTGCTGATTCCCATGGTGTAAATACACCTCCCCTGGCCAGTTCCAAGCTGCCAAGACGATGTCACTGAATGCAGAACTGGGATAAGACACAGCATAACCCACCACAGTATAGCATTTCTGCCAAAGAGATCCAACTGATGTAAAAAAAAAAACTCCAGAGCACAGATAACAGTAAAATACTAAAATAATTAGGAATTGAAGAATTTGAGTATTTGCTACTTTAATATATTTATTTTACTATTGGTTTTCCGTGAGTTTTCTCCCCAAGTCCTAGTGGGTCCTCCTAGATCTGCACCGTCCTCCAGGCACCACCTTTCAGCAAGGATTAGCTGAGAGCAAAAGCAGGTTTGTGGTGCTGTGTCCCTTTCCTGGCAGCATCTGCTCACACCCGGCCCTCCCTTGATGCCCCAGGATGTCTCCCAGTGACCCATCCTCAAGGAAGAGGGTCTGCTGCTTCCTTGAAGGCAGCATTTGCCTAGGGCCTCTGGAGGGCTTTGTTTCTGAGCAGCAGTTTGGCCTATATTTTATTCTAGAATGTTTTTCTTCTTCCTCTCCTCTCCTTCTCACCTTTTCACTACAAAATTCTATTATGTGCCTAATTGTTTTGGAAAAGAGAGAGCAGCATTAATATAATTTTTTATTTGGGTCTTTCTTTTAAGTGGTCATGTTCTTCTCTTTACCATTGTTTAGTCGCTCAGTCATATCCGACTCTCGAAACCCCATGAACTGTAGCCCACCAGGCTCCTTCATCCATGGGATTTCCCAGGCGAGAATACTGGAGTAGATTGCCAGCTCCTTCTCCGTGTCCGACTCTAAAATACTTCTCTAAAATACTAAAGGTAGACCCAGAAGAGGTGGAGCCCTCAGAAAACCTTTGCGGGGAGGTGGAGCTTAAGGGCAGCCTGCAAAGAGGGGGTGAAGCCTGGGGGAGGGCTACAGGGTAGGAGCAGAGTCAAGGTCAGCTGCATCACAAACAGATGTCTGGGACAGAGTCCAGGGCCTCCTGCCATCTCCTTGCCAACCCTGAATCACCCCCCACCGAAGCACACTCTGCCCCTCAGCCTCTTCCAGGCATCATCTGAGTGATCATTGAAAATGTAGATTCCTGGGTCCTGTCTCACACTTCCCACATTTATGAGGTTGGGACCCAGGAGTTTGCTTTTTGACAAGTTTCCACAGTCATTCCCACACATGTTCAAAATAGACCCTGTGCCTGGAAATAATCTGACTTCTGGTTACTTTGTAATTTGGGAGTAGTTTTTCACATGGCTGGTGAAGATGGCTTTGATTGGTTCAGGCATCTTCAAGATTGGTGAGAAATTAATAGTACAGGATGATGGAGCAATTCTATTTATAGACCAAAACAGCAGATTAAAGTAAGAAATGCTGGCCTAAGTGACAGGAGAAGGCAATAATCGATATCCTAACATACAACAATAATGCAGCTGGTCCCATAAAGCACTCCCACCCGGAACTGCCTATTACATCCTTAGTGTCCTGTCCTAATGAAGCCCAAAGAATGCAACTTGCATTAACCAGGCAAAGCCTCTTCAATGCTGACTATTCTGCCACATTGCAGGCACATTTATTTTTTTGAAAGAAGAATGGGCCTGTTGCCAAGCCATCAGATGGTAAAAAGAGATATATTTGATGGATAATAAAAAAGGGTCTGCCACAGCCTCACAAAATACGTTTCTAATGTAAATCTAGTACGTGCAGTTCATACCTCGGATGTGCAGATACCTGCAGAGAAAAGCAAGTCAGGACTGAGGGAGCTGTGGAGGGTGAGTCGGTGAGTCAGGAGTGTGGCCAGAGAGAGGGAGACCATTATTTTTTTTTAACAATAACAAACAACAACAGAAAACCCACTCCACAAACATCACTCACTTTTTCTCAACCTGTTCTTGTGATACAGATTGACAGCCCTTTTAATATGAAATAAATCAGGCAGGAGAAGGAGTGTCTTGAAGAACATACAGATTGAGGGCTGACTGACAGAACGCCCTCGAAACACACTCTGTTTGCATTTGCCTTTGTAGCAGCTAACTTGAAAGGATGTCAAGCACTCTGAAAGGCTGTGAGGATGCGTTTTGAACTTGGCGGATGAGTGTGATGTGCTTCTTGGGTGCTCCTTAGATGCCGGAGCTCTGCCGGCAGGAACACAGAGCTGGCAGACCCTGAAGGAGGAGCGAGTGTTCTTTTCAATCTCCCTCCCGCATATTGGGGTACAAAGGCATTTGGCCTTGTGTCTGCTTTCATATTTGGTTAGGACCAACCATTTGTCCCAAGCCAGTATGCTCACATCACACTGAAGCACTAGGGTCCAGTCATTTCTCACCAAGAAAGCTGCCAGGGAATGAGCCGTGTCACCTTTTCAAGGTGTGCGGCCAGTGAACTTCCATGCAGCCTTCAAGGTGCTGACGTCCCTTTGGTTAGCTTTCTCCTTGGATTTCCTGGACTGTCCAGTGTTCATGGTTATTGTGCAAAGCAATACTGGTGCCCATCAGTCATGAGATACCCAAAGTCAGTTTCAACATATCCCAGGGCTCAGGGGAAAGTAGAATATTTCTGCTCTAAGACAAGAAAGTGCTTGCAGGGTGTGGGGTGAGTTGGGACTAAGCCTGGAGGGAAAATAAGAGAGCAAGACAGGAAGCAGATACAGAGAAAGTAAGCAGTCTCCATGCATCTCCATCCTGTAGGGAGCCCCACGCACGACCACCGAAGCACTCTGCCCTCTTCTGCAGGGAGACGCTGTCCAGCCTTCATACACACTGGGTATCAAATCTGCAGGCTTGCTCAGCTAACCTGGCTCTGTGATCACTCAACAAATAGTGGCTGAGCATCTGTGGAGTGATCGTCACTGTCCTGGATGCTAGAGCTAGAGTAACAACTAATTCAGACAAAGCTGCTCTCCTCGCAGAAAAGCAAGGAAACACAAAATGCAAGGGTGCCCCATTTCACATGGGACAGTAATACCTGCTTAGGGCACCCACCTAATGGGGTTCTGGTGAAGATGACAGCAGAGGAGGCAGTGCTTGAGAATTTTCACGTGCCTGGCATGAGTCAGCACTCGAGATGTGAACGACTACTATTATTTTCAAAGACTTGGGGTCATTTTCCGGTGGGATGGGAGCCTTGAGACAGTTCTTTGGGGCCGTTCTGAGCCAGGATTTCTGAGTCCCTATGATGTCAGGCACAAAAAGCATTCTAGTACAATTATAAAGAAATTACTTTCCCAGCAATTAATCAGTGGTATGAGATTGCCAATACATATCATTGCCACACTATGACACACTGCATCACACAATCAGAATGTGGAGTAGAGAGAGGGCCATTTGTAGCTGACCTGATTCAACTCAAATCAGCTCAATCAACTGAAAATCAGTGAGAGTTTTGCCTGTATAAAGGTCAAGACAAATTATAGAAAGGCATAATAGAATTAGGGGATGTTTTTGAAGATTTTAGATCTTATAGTAATTTTCCATAATAGTACCTCTATCATACAAGAAATACATTGTTCATAAAGGTTTTCTAGTCCTTTATTTCAAGATAGTCTGTCTGCATCTTTTAATTATTATTTTTAGGACAGACATAGGAATAGGGTAAAAAAGTACAAAATGGCTAATTTATGTATCTAAAACTGAAGTAGGGTAATAAGAAGACAAAGACTTCTTGTCAACTACCACTTATGCTATTAACTTGTAGTATCTGCTCCTCTCCGGTAGCCAGATTGAAGCCAGATACTAGAAAGCTCCAAAGTCTAATTTTAACCATCAGATGTCTCCTCCATCTTTCTCCCCTTCTTTAAAAATTTTTAGGATAATTGCTTTACAACGTTGTGTGACTTTCTGCTGTACAAGGATGTAAATCAGCTATAAATATACATATATCCCATCCCTCTTGCCCCTCCCTCCCACCTACCCCCAGTCCCACCCATCTAGGTCATGACAGAGCCCCAAGCTAAGCTCCCCGTGGCTATACAGAAGCTTCCCACAAAGGCAATGGCACCCCATTCCAGTACTCTTGCCTGGAAAATCCCATGGACAGAGGAGACTTGTAGGCTGCAGTCCATGGGGTCGCTAAGAGTTGGACACGACTGAGCAACTTCACTTTCACTTTTCTCTTTCATGCATTGGAGAAGGAAATGGCAACCCACTCCAGTCTTCTTGCCTGGAGAATCCTAGGGACGGGGAAGCCTGGTGGGCTGCTGTCTATGGGGTCACACAGAGTCAGACACGACTGAAGCGACTTAGCAGCAGTAGCAGCAGTGTATATATGTTAATGCTACTCTCTCAATTTGTTCCACCCTCTCCTTCACCTACCTGTGCTCTGGAGAATGCAGTTGAACCTTTAACATTGGCCTAAACAAGTTTTAATTTGGATTATAAATCTGCTATTAAAAATAGTTATTCTATACATTTCAGAGCCAGCATTGTTTATGGACTGCTTGCTGGTTTTATATCATCTGCAGATCTACTCCCTTCAAGACTCCTCAAAATGTCAGTAAGCAGCAGGAGGAAAAGGCTGCTTCAACCCACCAGTGAGCTTTCACTGGCACCAACTACTACATCTTTTTCTCTTCAGTATCTGAGCCTGTTTTGTGCCTCCTGGCTTATCATCACCAGGATTTTCAATGGCTCCAATAGAATCATTTGAATTTTGAAACATCTTGGTCAAAAAACATTTATAAAAATATTTCACATGTCTATCAGGTAAGTATAATACCAGTTTGGAGAGAACAAAAAGCAAAAATGCTTGATAGACTGTAATTTGAGAGCAGAAATCATATCTTTTATTCTTCATACCCTTCACTATGTCCTGCACTTATGAATTCTCCTATAAATAAGTGCTCTGTAACTGGTAAATTACCAAGAAGTTAAATTGCTTTGTTTAGGCAGAGAGGATTGATTTGAGTTAAGCTGATGAAGTTACAGTTCAGATTCTATGCATAAGGGATAAGTAATAATAGTTCTTGACATCGAAACTTGTATATAATCTACAACAGGTCTTTAACTGGTCAAAAAGAATCAACTGAAGCTTTGCAGTAGGAATTTCTTAAAATTTGCACGAGATACAAAGTTAGAGAGTATGTTTCGTACAACAGGCGTGTGGCTGTAATCAGTTTACAGAGGGGTTTGCTCGTTGATAAGAAGATATAGGCTTCTGAAAAAATGAAGTCTGAGACAAAACTTACGTGGTGAGACTTTGCTAGGAGGTGCAATCCTGGGAAGGCAAAAGTGAGAGGAAGGGGATGAGACATCAAACCAGGCTCCACACTGAAGTACATGCCTGACTGCTCATTGGAGCAGATGCTTTCCAGGGAGGCCACGTGAATGACTGCATCCTGGGACAGGGAAGGGCAGGAAGAATATCCACTGACTCCCATACCTCAATCATCAGAGATTTATTTCACAGAGTATTAACCCTTTGTGAAGAGTAATTTTATGTATCAACTTGGAGGGTATTTTTGTTTCTCTTTTGGAAGGGCGGGCATGTAGTTTGTGGGATCTTAGTTGCCCGACAAGAGATTGAACCCCAGCCCTTGGCAGTGAGAGCACTGACTCCTAACCACTGGACCTCCAGAGAATCACCAACTTGGAGGGTGTTCTTGGCTGCAACTAACATCTAAATCAGTAACAGCCTGCTGGCCTTCAGAATGGAACAGCATCGTCAGCTCTCCTGGGTCTTGAGCCTGTCTTGGGTCAGCCCAAGCTGGAGATTTTGGACTTGCCAGCCTCCATTATCAGATGAGCCAATTTGTTTATCACACACACATACCCATATACATTTGGTTGTTTCTCTTGAATGCCCTGATGAACACCCCTGTATTACCAAGCTGTAAAGATGCAGAATGGGATTCCAAATAGTATCATGCATCAGTGTCAACAAGGCAGCTCATGGACAGGCATGAGGCAGGCACTGCTGGCGGTATCCATAAAAGATGGTCACTGTGGGGCTTGCCTGGTGGTCTAGTGATTGAGAGTCTGGCTGGCAATGCAGCAGACATGGGTTGGATCCCTGGTCCAGGAAGACTCAACATACCACAGAACAAATACGCCCATGCACCACAACTACTGAGCCATATGGCCCAGCTACTGAAGCCCATGCTCCTAAGAGCTCGTGCTCCACAACAAGAGAGTAGCCCCCGCTCACTGTCGCTAGAGAAAGCCCACAAGCAGCGATGAAGACCAAGCACAGCCAAAAAATAAATTATTCAATCTTTTTTTAAAAAAAGAGACAGTTACTGTGGCAACCTGGGGAAAACAAGTGGCCAAGGGCTGGGAGATATTTCAGGCAAAAAGGATGTGAGGTGATGCCTAAGAATAGTGAAACAATGTGGAAATATCAAGGCCAGATTCTGACTCTTAAAAGGTATGTTTACAAACCTTCTTAGAGTGGTCTTGTGGATAAGGTGAGGAAATGTGTACTCATTTTACAGTAGGGTAAATTTTCAAACAACAAGACAACATATACCTAAAGAGTACATGCGTGTATGTTCAGTCACTCAGTCGCGTCAGACTGTTTGCGACACCATGGACTGTAGCCTGCCAGGTTCCTCTGTCCATGGGATTCTCCGGGCAAGAATACTGGAGTGGGTTGCCATTTCCTATTCCAGGGGATCTTCTTGACCCAAGGATGGAACCCACGTCTCTTGCATCTCCTGCATTGGCAGGCAGCTTCTTTACAACTGCACCACCTGGGAAGATTACTCAAAGAGTAGCATGGTTTAATGCCACTCAGATGTATGACTTTGAGACAGTTGTTTAACCTCTTTAGTTCTTGTTTTATTGGTTTTTAAAATGAGAGATTAGATTGATGATGTCCATGCCTTCTTTCAGCTCTAAAATTTCCCTTTTCCTCTGTGATTGGGAGAAAGATATACAACTTTAAAAATTACACAAATATGATGCATTAAATGTCAGAAAGCAGAATTTTTAAATATTCCATTAATAGAAATAAAGGATCAAAACCAATAGTATGAAACAATGTAACTAAATGTCAAGTCCAAAATTTGGGTCCAAGGGATCTTTTTCACAAGTGTGGATTAGGGGAGATTTGGCTTGAAGGTCATTTGCATTAGACAACAATAATAGCCAACCCTGGGATTTGCACGGACCCCAAAGTCTAATGAATCAACTGCTAAAAAGCAGGTACTTATTGGGCTCCCTTTACTGAAAGAGAGGTTGGCTAATATGGATCAGAGGGACTCTGATGATCCGTTCAAAGATTCCATGCTTCATTCATACTTGTCTCTTCCCCTTAGCCTTTGTCTCAGTACAAGCAGAGAGTGGCATGGGGCACCGTCACCACAAGGTCAAGTGCTCCTCTAGGATTTCAGTGGGATGACTGAATAGTACAAGGTCATTCAGAGAGCCTCCCAGCTTTTCCTTCTCTTCACCCTCAAAGGGCAATTGTTCTGGATTGCGGCTCCCTTGCCTGGTATATAAAGTCACCTAAACACAAAACTCATAGCCAGAAGGCAGCTTCGGGAATCCTCACTCAGCCCTTAAAGAGTTATAGGCATTAAAAGGCGGTCCTCGGGAGTGCTCCGCCACTCTGCTGACTGGTACCAAATCTATCTTAAAGTTGGAAATATGATCCAGGTTGGAGCGGGCTGTGATTTAATGCCATCCAAGTACTATAGGGCACACTTCTTAAAGCAACTATTGTAAATTATTTGTGGCTAATTCTGCTGGTGGATGGAGGGCATGGTATGTTCTCAAGTACAAGAGCCCAGCTTGTATCTAATAATTGTTATATCTTCTCTGAAATTTACTGCCGATGTCTCAGTTTTAACAATTTAAATAACAAGCTTAACCAAGTGGAACGAGGCTCAGGCAGGCTGGCGCTCTTGATGAAAGCAGGACAACTCTTATGTCTGAGTACATTTTTACTTTGACATGAGCGGTGACACACAAAGATGAAATCTGGTTAAAGCGGCAGCCTTCTCAACACCGTGACAGCTTCTTAGGCTAAGCAAAATAATTTCAAGAGAGTGAACACATATACTTGTTAACTTTACTCGGGAAGACTGATGAGGGACAATGCTTATGAATATGATAATAAGAGGTGGGTGCTGGAACGGTAAGCTGAAGGGGCTGGGTAATTGGCATGCTGCTTTCTTCATTTTTAATGAACTGCTCTGTAGCCTTAATCTTTGGGTGCATCAGTTAGTTTAGAAACCAGGTGGATCTCCTCCATGCCTCACTGATGAGTGAACATTTTTTTACCTGCTGTTGAACTGCTGTTGATACTATGCGTGGTCAGAGACGACCTCCTGTAGGTTACACTCTTATTTCCCTTTGGATACTCTTTACTCCATCTCCTGCAAAATCCCCCCAATTTTCAAACGATGTTTCATGTCCAAAGTTACATATCACATGTACACTGAGGCTTATTTTGAATACTGTGCCCTTGGCGGTCAAAACCCAAGGCCATGCTGAGAAGTTGCACCATGACTAGTAGCATTCTTCCCAAATGGCAGGGTTTTATAAAAGACTGAAGAAACTAGCCTGTGAGCTGAAGACCTTGGAAAAGTTACTTACCCTTTCTAGATCATTGTTTCTTCTTCAGTAAAGCAAAAAAAAAAAAATCACAAAATTTCTTTCTAGCTTCACTGTCCCATGGTCTTATGTTCCTATTCTCAGGGCAATTAAAACTAATTCAGATTCATTTGCATTATTTTAAACTAAATATCAAAAAGCCTTAATAGGGTACTACTACTTTATCAAACAGTTTAGCAGTCTTTTAAAAAAGTTAAACATATTCCCACCATATGACCCAGCCAATGCACTTCTAGGTATTTACCTAAGAGAAATGAGACCTGAGGTCTGCATAGTCTTGGGCACAAATGCTCCCCATATTTTTATTTGTAATATAGGCAAAGCCCATTTTATTGTGCTTTGCTTTATTGCACTATGCAGATATTACGTCTTTTACAAACTGAAGGCTTGTGAAAACGCTGCATCAAACAAGTATATTAGTGCCACTTTCCCAGCAGCGTTTGCTGACTCTGTGTCTCACATTTTGGTAATTTTGACAATATTTCAAACTTTTTTTTATTATTGTATTTGTTATAGTGATCTGTGACTTCCAGGTGGTGCTAGTGGTAAAGAACCCACCTGTCAAGGCAGGAGATGTAAGAAAAACGGGTTCAGTCCCTGGGTTGGGAAGATCACTTGGAGCAGGGCACGGCAACCCACTCCAGGATTCTTGCTTGGAGAATCCCATGGACAGAGGAGCTTGGCAGGCTACAGCTCAGAGAGTCGCAAAGAGTTAGACACAACTGAAGCAACTTAGCATGCGTAGTGATCTCTGATGTTACTATTTGTAAAAAGATTCATGATTTGCTGAAGTCTCAGATGATAGAACTTTTTAGCAATAAAGTTTGGGGGTTTTGTTGGTTTTTTGTTTTTTTATCATGCAGGACCTTAGTTCCCTGACCAGGGACCGTGCCCCCTGAGTTGGGAGTGCAGTACTGACCACAGAACCACCAGGGAAGACCCAGCGGTAGGTATTTTTTAATTAAGATATGAACATTGCTTTCCTAAGGCAGTATTTTAAGTGCTATATTTTAAGACAATAATATTATTGCACATTTAATAGACTCTGGAAAAGTGTAAACATAATTTTTATATGCATTGAGAGACAAACAAAATTTCTTTGACTTGCTTTATCCAGCTATTCACTTTATTGCAGTGATCTGGAACCGAACTGCAGTATCTCCAGGGTATGCCTGTAGCTGCAAACTGGAAACAACCCAAATATCCAACCACAGGTGAATGGATAAATAAATCATGCTTTATCCGTAGGATGGGATACTACTCAGCAATAAGAAAGAATGAACTGTTGATACACTCAGCGGCATAGATGAATCTCAAAGTAAGT
The DNA here is from genome assembly GCF_032405125.1 of Capricornis sumatraensis. NCBI lineage: Eukaryota > Metazoa > Chordata > Mammalia > Artiodactyla > Bovidae > Capricornis > Capricornis sumatraensis. The sequence continues at coordinate 74,359,911 of NC_091073.1, forward strand.
TTGCTGAACACAAAGTATACATACAGTATAATTCTATTTATATAAAACTCTAGAAAATCCAAGCCATAGTGATAAAGATCAGATCAGTGGTTTCCTGGGGAAAGGGTGAGGAGGGCATGAGCGAGGGCTTACAAAGGGTACAGAAACTTTTGAGGTGATGGATACAGTCACTACCATGAATTGTGATGATGGTTCCATGGGTGTGTATAGATATGTCAAATTTTTCAAAATGAACACTTTAAGAATATACAGTTTACTGTGTGCCAGTTATATCTTAATAAAGCTGCTTTTGAAAACAAAACGTCTAAAAAATGTTATGCCTATATCTTAATTCCAATTCTAAGATTTTTATCAAAAAGAATCAGAAGTGTGTGCTAAGATATAAAGTCTCCAGGCATTTACTGTAGCATTATTCATACACATACACGGAAACAGTCTAAATGTCTAAAAGAAGATAATTGATTAGGTAAAGTATGGCATATCTCTGTGTTGGAATGTAATACAGCCATTAAAAATCATGCCACAGACAAAATATTTATTGTCATGAAAAAATGTTTATAATCTATTTCTATGGGGGGAAAAAGCAAAGCACAAAACAACATGTATAGTGTCATGGTGCTATGTTTGTAAAAGTCTATGTTGGAGTTTGATATTAATCACACTTCTCTCTTTCTCTCAGAGTTAGAAACCAATTGAGAAATGGACTAAAGAGTCAAAGAACAAAATACCAGTTTTGTTACCAAGAGTTCTGATTGGGAAAATGTAGCTTAGAGCTAAGGCAAAGTGGGCTTTCTACTCTTTTCCTCTGTGAACCCTCCTGACCCACTCAGAACCTAAGTTCCTCCTGCAAGGAAGGGGAAGTCCTGTAAGCTTATCCCTGGGAAGAGCTTCTCAATCCCAGGCCACAGGTGGTGAGCATCCAAGCCCTGCCCATGAGACACCACACTATCCCCCAAACAGGGTGACAACCAAGAACCTTCCCCACGTATTTCTCAGAGCTCACCAACCAAGGGAGCTGTCGGCTAAAAGCCATTAGAGACGTTGAGGATGAGTTGACATGAAATCCTTGAATCTCAGAGTGGAAGGGGAATGCTTAAATAATTTCCCTAATCTCTTCCCCATTCCAGTAAGTCATCTCCCCATGAGTACAGGGGAGTAAGTGAGGCAGCAGAGGGGAAGGTAGAAGTACTCGGCCTAATGTTCCTTTAGGGACTGAAGTCCCAATGTAAGTGTCCCCTTACACTCTACATGTCTCTATAATGGTAAAGAGAACCTCCTGGAAGGACATGTACCATGCTGCCATAACAGCCACATTGCTTGGCTGGGTAGAGGGACTGAGAGAAACAGGAAGGATTATAGGTGATTATTTTCCTTTGACTCTTTGTACTTTTGGTCTTCCAAGTTTTCTGAATACAAGACTTTCGCTACTGGGGCAGGGAAAGCAAGAGAAGACCTCTTAAAAAAAAAATAAACTAAAAGGGAAGAGAATTCCTGAACTTTGCAGAGCTGCAGTGCTGGGTAGGCATTTGACCTGAGACCCCCTCCCTGCTTCATTCTTCCTGGGTCATTGTCATATATTATGTGGAAATGCCATTTGGGGACACAATGCCTAACATCTGTAACAGCATTGCCCTGGAATTGTCCAAAGTGCTCTTAAACAGGATTAGAGGGATTAGAGTCTACTTTTACCTTAGCTAATGAAGAGGGTGGCATGAAATAACTTTTCCAGAACAGCCTCCACTTAGCCTTCCCATGGGATCGACATTCAGGCATGCCCTAAATCAATCTTCTCAAACTGACTAAACCAACACCTCAGAGGTTCCAATCTATTACAACACCAAAGTCACAAAAAATCTGTAGATATTCAAAGAGTTCAAGTTGGCAACATCAAAAAATACAATGTAATGTCACAGTGCTGTCCATAATATATTGACATGATTTGTCTTAAGATATTAATTTATAAAGCTATATCAGTAGTTTTGTCCTAAAGTTTTGTGAAAACCATCTGTGATTCTACCCATAGCCTCATCGAAAGTCTAGGCTGACGCCCTCTTTGAATGTAAGGCCAGGTCTCACATCCCATCCTCACACCCCATCTTGCCCCAGTGTTATCTCAGATGCAAGCTCCAACTATCATGACAGACTCAGTCCTGATGGCAAGCCCACTTGGAATGGCAGAAATTCCTAAGATAATTTGAGACACGTTGCTGAAAATGCAGCTTAGTAGCATGGAGATGCTCTCTTGCAAAGCCCCCACCAACACACACGCAATCAGAAAAATAAAAGTTTCTTTAAATTAATAGCTTTTCTATCTGTGGTTGTAGCAAATTCCGCAGAGAACCTCTGAAACTATCCAAGGGTGAAAACAGTCTTCACAAAGTGTTGCTTTTAGAAATTCTGGCCAGCTTACCCCACAGGGACCTCACTGACTCTGGGCTCTTGTGAGTCTTCTGTGAAAGTGTTTTACCCAGAGACTTTTCTGATTGAAAGTATTCAATCAGAAAGCCCAACATCGTTTGCTGGTGCCTAAGTCTCCGTATGAGTGGTGCCTGAATCTCTGCCACCTAAGTCATTGACACCTTCTCTCTGAGCCACGTACTTCAAAATGCCAGCTCCCCCTTCCAGGGAGTAGGGCAGAAAAAAAGTTTAAAAGTACACATTGAATCCTGCCAGGCAAGCACTTGGCAACCAAGAGCACTGCATTCTGGATCCAAGGCTTGGGTTAGCTAGGGGAGAATCTTGGAGCCAGAAGTAGTTCAGGGATGCATGGATGCTGGGAACTTCATCAGGGATTCACCAAGATTTTCTACACCAATTTATGGTTCAGTCCAGTTCAGTCACTCAGTCATGTCCGACTCTTTGCGACCCCATGAATCGCAGCACGCCAAGCCTCCCTGTCCATCACCAACTCCCGGAGTTCACTCAGACTCACGTCCATCGAGTCAGTGATGCCATCCAGCCATCTCATCCTCGGTCATCCCCTTCTCCTCCTGCCCCCAATCCCTCCCAGCATCAAAGTCTTTTCCAATGAGTCAACTCTTGAGGTGGCCAAAGTACTGGAGTTTCAGCTTTAGCGTAAGAGATACATTTTATATTGCGATCCAGTACACACAGAGAGCTGCAAGCAGACACAGATAAAAACACAGAACTAAAACCAGCTCCTAAATTTCAGACCCACCAACTCTGCCTGCTGAGGAATAACCATTTAATAACTATTTCTTGAATGAACAAGCAAACCCAGACCTTACTGAAACAATGCTTACCAGTCTGATATTTTCTGTTCTATTTTATTCTTTTTCATCTCTTTAAAAAGGTAATGAGTTCCAACTCACTAAAGGGATGTCACTGCTGCCACAAACAGAGTCCTGTTCTGACAGGACTTCTATGCACGGCCTTATCTTCATTGAAGATTCCCGAAATTTGACCAGTGGGAAGGCGGGGCTTGGGCACATTGGAGGCAAGTGGGACCACACTGGGACGTAACCAGTTCAAGGGAAGACTGTTGGGGCACATTGGAGGCAAGTGGGACCACACTGGGATGTAACCAGTTCAAGGGAAGACTGTTGGGGCACATTGGAGGCAAGTGGGACCACACTGGGACGTAACCAGTTCAAGGGAAGACTGTTGGGGGCGGGGGCGGAGGCAGGGATGCCACAAAGCTGGTTGAGGGCAAGGGCACTTCTCTCTGGGTGAGACAGACCTATGTCATGTCTCCCCATCCCAGTCCCCGTGCTTATAAAACCCTCTTCACAACCAAGAAGATTTTGCAAATAGAGTCAGAAGTCAGGCTGGCTTCATCTAGGTATCACTGGAAGGACCAGGCAGGGGGTAAAAAAGGGTTGTTTAAGCTGCTGTGAAAAATCACAGAGTAACCTGGTAAAGGGAAAATCCACTCAGATCCAAAAGGGAGGAATTAAACAACTTTGTAAATAAAGGGATCATTACTCTTGATGCATTAATACACCCTCAAGACCTATCGAAAACTTCCTATTTCAAGATGAATGAACAGCATTAGATGCTCATTTCCCAAGCTGGGTGGGCTGTTTTCACTGCCCAGCGCAGGGGGTCAGAGGTCAGCAGGGGCTGGCCCAGGTGGTGCACTAGTGGAGCCACATTGGGGTTCCAGGAGGGGATGGTTCCCCCCTCTCTGTGATTATGAAGGTTGTAACCACAGCCCTGTTTTTCACTGAAGGGATGTGCCCACTGCACACCTGATGAAGTTGGGAGGAAAGTTCTATGCCAGTGCACTTGCCTCCTCCAAGTTTCATCATCATTCACCAAGTAAGCATAATTGCTCCATGTTTAAGAGATGCTGGGAACAGGGGCGCTGTTGGTAATTGCCTAATGGGCAGACGAAATGAGGTGTGAGGCACATTGGTGTGAAAAAAGCAATAGCCACAAGTTTATTAACACTGAGAATTAAAATAAGCTCTGCCCCAGCCAAGCAGTCCTTGCTGCAATGAATCCCATTATCCCTCTAATAACTGCACAGTGCTCCGCTGGATGCTCCCTGCCCCAGGAGGTGGAGAGGCCTTCATACAGGTCACCTCTCTGCAAGCTTCAGAAGCTCCAATCTCTGGTTCACTGATGACTGTCAGGGAGGAAACACAAACACCCCCTGCCTCCCCTGTAGCTCCTCTACGTGCATGCTAAGTGGCTTCAGTATTGTCTGACTCTTTGAGACCCTCTGGATGGTGGCCTGCCAGGCTCCTCTGTCCATGAAATTCTCCAGCATTCTCTTCTGTAGGGGATCTTCCCGCAGCTCCTCTAATTCCACTTAAATCCACAGGCAGGCACTTGAAGAGCTGTGAAAGAGGGAAGCCAAAGAGAATGATACGCCATTGTGATGTGGATGCCTTTTTAAACAATTGCCAATCAGCATTTGCAAAGGTGTACTATAGGGTTCTGGAGCTGAATGTTACTGTGTCCACCTGATGGGACTCAGGGGCCCTGCCTGGGGCTCGGCAACCAGCCTTACCTTCTTTCTTAAACCTTGATCATGTTATCAAATATTTCTAGATGCCCAGTGCTAGGAGAAGAGTTGCCCTTGACCTCGAGCACATTTAATCTATGCAGAAAACAAAGCTTTCCTGGGTAGAATAATCAGAAAGCAATCAGTGAATGCTGAAGCCCAGAACCTAATGAAAATGCAGAGAAAGGAGAGCCAGGGCTGTCAGAGCTCCCAGAGGATGTGCCGCTTAGGTATAGGAAACGCAGCGGGAACTGCATGAACAAAACTTGCAGACTCAAGGCACGCAGAGTAAAAGAAGGAGGCTGACCAGGCAGAAGGCTGGCTCTGAGCCGGGAACTAGCAGAGAGTAAGCTTGGGCAGGCAGAGAGAGTTGCACAAGGAAAACCAAGTGTGGAGTCTGGATCTAATGCTGGATTTAAAGCGAACCCTTATAGGTTTCAGAAAAGAGGAATCATGGGATTAAAGACTTTAAATCACTCTATGTTACATTTGCTTTGTGTTGTTAAATTTTGATTTACCTTAAATTTCATGAATTTCACTCACTTTATATTCACAGCCACCGACTTCAAATGGGCCTTTGGTGTTTCCCCTGATCCCTTTACTCCCTTCGTTGCTGAGTGGCGACTGTGCACTTTTTTCCCTCTTCTCAAACATTCAGCACTTCTGCCAGCATCCTGCCCTCAGCTGCGGACCCTGAATCCTGTTCTTACTCCTCCCACCTCTAACCCACTAGCATGCCTGCCTGCGCCTCCCCGCCCCCACCCCCGGCCCCCAAGCTCTGGTCGCTCTCATTTCTTTGAATGGACCTTCCTGCTCCAATGGAGGGCATCCCTCCACCTGTGTGCCAAACCAGCCCCCTCCCTTACTCAAGGTCACTCCTCCTCTTCTCCCCAACTCCCATCAGCATACACACTGCAACAATTTCTCTCTTCTTAAAGAAAAAAACAAACAAAAACTGCTTCTTGCCCTCACGTTTCAGGTCAGGTCCCATTTCTCTGCTCCCGTTTGCAAGATGATTCCTCTAACGAGCTGAGCTGTCTGCATCTGCACCCTGGATGGCCTATAGCAGGCATCCTCTCCTGAACCCGCTTCAATCAGGCTTGGCCCGCCCTGTCACCATACCGCTCTCCTCACCCCTGACCTCGAAGCTGTTAAATGCAAGGGTCATTCTCATCTTATTTGAGCTCTCAGCAACTTTCTTCACTTGGTTCCCAGAACACTTCTCCTCCTTAGTCTCTGGCTGGCTTCTTCCCATTTTTTTCAACCTCTAAAAACTGTAGTGCCTCAGTGCCCAGTCTTTGGGCCTGTTCTCTCTCTAAACTGACACTGAGACCTTTGGTCTCATCCAGTCTCATAGTTGTAAACACCATCTATTTGCTAACAAGCCCCAAATTTATGTCTTCAGTGCAGACCCACTCCAGATTCCAAAGAGACCTCTATTTGGATGTCTAACAGGCAACTCAAATTCAGAATTTTCAGAAACAAATTCCTGGTTCCTGGTCCACCTCCCACTCCAGCATGACACACACACTTATCACCTCCTCCTCTCTCCTCCTCCTTGCATGTCCTTTGGTCAGGACCAAAACCTTGGTCCTCCTTGTTGCCACTTTCGAATCCATCAGCAAATCCAGTTGACTCTGCTTTCACACTCTATCCAGACTCCGACCACTTACCATCTCCACTACCACCTCCCTGCTCCAAACCGCCACCTGCAGCAGCCTGTTGGCTGGTCTACCCCGGCCTCTGCCGTTGCTCCCATATCAGTTCAACACATCAGCCAGAGTGATGCTTTTCAAATAGATGCAAGTCATGTCATTTCTCTGCTCAAAGCCTTCAAATGACTTTGCAAATCACCCAGAATAAAATCCAACAATCTTACAATGGCCCAAAGATTCTTACACTCTCTGGCTCCAGTTCCTTCTCTGACTCTGCCTTCCCTCTCTTGCTCTGCTCAACATGCCAGCCCCTTGCTGTCTCTCAAATCAAGTTCCTTCTGGTTGAAATAGAATTTTCTCAGACAGTCACAAGGCCTACTCCTTCAGTTCCCCCAGATCTGGCTCGGTATCACTTGATCAGTAAAGCCTTCCTTGGCCAACTCACATAAGCCCATTCTGTTTAACTTCTCTCCATTCAGCCTATCACCATCTGTTAAAGCACATTTTACCTGCCACTCATTCAGCATCTCTCCCTTAGAATATAAGCTCATTTGGGGCAGGATGTATGTCAGTGTCTAATATGTAGCAGGCATTCAAGAAATACTCAGTGAAGGGATGGGATGGGAGGGAGCTGGGAAGGAGGTTCAATTGCGGAGTGGATATATGTATACTTACAGCTGATTCACCTTGCTGTATGGGCTTCCCTGGCAGCTCAGGCAGTAAAGCATCTGCCTGCAATGCAGGAGACCTGGGTTTGATCCCTGGGTAGGGAAGATCCCTTGGAGAAGGAAATGGCTACCCACTCCAGTATTCTTGCTGGGAGAATTCCATGAACAGAAGAGCCTGGTGGGCTACATTCCATGGGGTTGCAAAGAACTGGACACGACTGAGCAACTAACATGTTCACATGGCAGAAAACAACACAACATTGTAAAACAGTTATTCTCCAATTAAAAATTAAAAAAAAAAACACGGTTGGTGAGTGAACAATATTTATTTGAACCCTCTCTTATGTGTACTTGCCATGGACAAGGAAAAAAGTTTCCTCTGCTCTAGCTATCCTTTGCTGATGGTTCAACATCCATGGCTTGATATAACTTCCATGGATGTCACAAAACCTACCTTGAACATAGGGTGTTGCTGCCATCCCCTTTCCTCCATGCCCACACCTTTCAGGATCACCAACATGAGTTTATATCCACCTTCTGTTTCCTTGTCTGGGAAATGAGTTTTCTGATGCCAGCTGCCGCTTGGCAAAACGAAAGTAACTGACCATAACGCACAGTGTCCTTCCATTAAGCTGAGGAAGCAGTGGCCGGGATGTCAAGTTTTAGTCCTTCCATCTACTTACTATGTGATTTTGGCCAAGTTTTTCAATCTCCTGGATCTCAGTTTTCTTAAAAATAGGGTGGGAAAAGTAAAGCTAAATTCTGGAGTTATTATAGGATTAAATGCAGCCCATAGCACTTGCCCACTAAATGTTGGTTGTCTTTCTCTCCCCATCATGAAATGAAGCAGAACTCCATGGTTTTCCCCTTTGTCCTTCACCTGCCTTTTGTCAGCAGGAAAACTTCAAAGAACAAATTGAATAGAGAAGTGAGAAAATGCAGAAGCAAAGGAAAACAGACAAACAAGACCAAATAGTAATAGCCTACCAGACTCCTATGTCCATCGAATTTTCCAGGCAAGAGTGCTGGAGTGGGTTACCATTGCCTTCTCCGAGTTTAGCCATTAGACAAAGCCAAAGACCTTTAGTTCCTCCTCCTCAAGGGCTATAGATAATATTCGGAGCCACATCTTCTGAGCTGTCTTGTAGATACTGAAAGCCCTGCCAGGTGGAAGAAGTTAACTACATGACGATCAGACTGTACCCATGACATAACTGCCACAATTCTGAGAAATGCCTCAAAGAAATGGGAACAAACAAACCCCCTAGAACTGAAGATTAACTATACTTAAGCGAAATAATACTGATCAGACCACATGACCAATCAAGATGACTGTCAGAGCTCACTGTGCTTTTTCTGCACGTAGCCCCTCTCCTTCTGCCTCTATACCCCTGAAACCCCTCTTTGAAAGCTCTTGCCCACTGGTTGTCAGGAGAGAGACAGCCTTTGAACATAAATCTGCCCTCTCCTCAAATAAAGCAAATTTTCCTTTCCACCAACCTTGCCTGTTGAGTATTGGCTTTTGAATGGCAAGCAACTGGACCTCACTTTCATTAATAATCAGAAGATGATCCTAGAACCACTCTGAAATCACAGCTTCTGTTCTTTTTCTTTCTTTCTTTCTTTTTTTTTTTGCACAGCTTGCAGGATCTTTGTTCCCCAACCAGGGACGGGACCTGGGCCCTCAGCAATGAGAGCACCGAGTCCTAACAACCACTGGACCACTATGGAATTCCCCCAGATCGCAATTTCTAACTGAATACTTGACCATTGCCCTCCAGATGGAGATGCCTGATGCAGACCAGCAACGGCTGTCTGAAACTGTTTAGGCCATTCCCCACCCCACCCCCTCCTTCACACACACCCACGGAGGAACAGGCTGCCCTTGGCACCCCTGTTACATTTATGGCGGTACTTCTCCGTCCTGCAAGGGTGGTGAACTGAATTCAGAAAAATGACAGGTCATTACAAATATATTGCATGTTGTAAAATAAAAGAATGTCCTTGTTAGAGTGCCAAATGACTTACTTTGGGGATAACTTTAAATATTAGGCATAAGATACTGCGAATGCAGAATGCATGTGTTACACTCTGGTAGAGCACTTTAAATATACATGTGATTCTCCAATATCGATACATGTAGACGTTAGCATTAATCCTTTAACTGGAATGCTCCCTGACAGTAACTCTCCATTACTCAGTTCTTTATTGATTTGGGTTCATCTCTAAAAGTTCAGACTTGGAGAATACTCAGGCCAAGTCACAGTTGAGGAGAGCAGCATGGACTGTTGGTAATTATCCAATGAATTCCAGTAATTATGCAATGAATTACAAACTGTCTATACCAGTATTTCCTGGAATTCAAGAAACATGGATATGTGAATTCAGCAACATACCTGTGAACTTTTCAGGATACTTTTGGGGAGTGGGTTGGGGAAGTGGGGTGTCCAATGGGAGGACCTCGTTCAGTTCCCACTGCCCAAGTGCTTATTCATCCACATCTCCTAACCCCAATTTTTATAAACGTATGTATTCATATGACTTTTGGTTTAAATCTGCCACCATTCCCTTATGCCTCTAAAGAAAAAAGAAAAAAAGGAAAGGAAAAACTAAAGAACCTCTATCTGGCTATGTGTATTACTTTGGGTAAATCACTGTTTGTATACATAGCCTAACTAAAGTTCTATGATTACGGCTCTGAAACCAGCACTTTGACATAGGTCATGGACCTTTCAAGAGTCAAGAAATAACAGGCTCTGCCCTCAACAGAGTTGACAGGTAAAATTCTCACAAAGATATATCTGACTGTGGGTGTTCCCAGGCTCTTGCAAACCAACTGTTTATGAGTCCACCATTTGGCAGAGTTGAGTATGTCTTTTGTTGAGGAAATAGTTTTTCTGACGTTAATTTTCACTTTGTTTCATTTATTTTCCTTTTTTGGCTGTGTTGTGTGGCTGGTGTGATCTTAGTTCCCCAACCAGGGATTGAACCTGCACCCTTGGCAGTGATAGCACAGAGTCCTAACCACTGGACCACCAGGGAATTTCCCTTGTTCGTTTTCAACAACAAACTTATCAGATTGAATGAGTATGTAATTCTGACGGTAAACAGGCCTGGGAGTGAGGGAGAAGCCTCCCGATACTTCTGAAGACATAGCATCTCTCCCACTTTCAACGGTCCTTTCCTGTGTCCTCTGTCATAACAAATATTCAGTGCATGGTCTTCCAAGCCAGAGGAAGGCAATGCTAACCAAACTCCTGAGCTTGCATTTTCCCTATGAGTCATGCCTAGCCAGACGACCAAAGGAAGATGAAGCTGCAATTCTCTCCGGGGAACTACAGGGCAAGAGAAAGCTCGTTCAAACTCTCATTCCTCAGTGAGTTCAGGTTATCTCCTGGTGCAAATCAGTATGTCAAGGAGCGGTGCTCTCCTTGGAGTAATCACATATGGCACTTGCTACAGAAATAAGGAGTATGGAGCCTGCTGAAATCAAAGAAGTGGGTGCAGCTGTCACCCACCTCTGAGGAGAGCCTCCTTCAGTTCAGTTCAGTTCAGTTCAGTCGCTCAGTCGTGTTCGACTCTTTGCAACCCCATGAGTCTCCTTCAGTCAGTCAGAAAACTAGTCTTCCTACGGGACTTTACAGTGGTCTTCAAGACCCTTTCATGTCCTCAACCAAGGACCATTAACAAATGTGTTCCCTTGAATATCCATTCAGCACTCATGCTGTTGACTGATGGGGCAAGGGGGAGGAGCACTCATTCAACAAATGTTCGCTGAAATGACCAGCCCTGCCTTAGGACCTCGGAGAAGGCAATGGCACCCCACCCCAGTACTCTTGCCTAGAAAATCCCAAGGACGGAGGAGCCTGGTGGGCTGCAGTCCATGGGGTCGCGAAGTCGGGCACGACTGAGCGACTTCACTTTCACTTTCCACTTTCATGCATTGGAGAAGGAAATGGCAACCCACTCCAGTACTCTTGCCTGGAGAATCCCAGAGAGTGGGGAGCCTGGTGGGTTGCCGTCTATGGGGTTGCACAGAGTCGGACACGACTGAAGAAACTTAGCAGCAGCAGCAGCAGCCTTAGGACCTGGGGCGCAATAGTTAATAAGGTAGACACTGTGCTGTCCTCAGAGAGATTGCTCTGTGGTAAAAAGAGCCCTAGGCTTGTGATTAGAAGGCAAGCATTTGAGTCCAGCCTTCCCCTCTTTCCTCTCTGAGCCTCATTTTACCTTCAGCAAGTGAAAGTGACAGCCCCATCTACCTCCTTACTCAGCAACCTCAAAGGATCAAATAAACATGTTGACACGCTCTGTAAACTCTAAAGTTTACACTATGGAAAGATCAGATGTGACTGCTATGCTACAAAGATTTAAAATGCTTTCTCTCATTCTCAAAAGAATTAAAAGCAGGGATTTCAACAGGTATTTTTGCCTACATATTCACAGCAGCATTATTTACAAGAACCAAAGGCAAAAACAACCCAAATATCCACCAATAGATGAAGGGATAAATGAAATGTGACATACACATATGATGGAATATTGTCATCCTTAAAAGAAGAATGAAATTCTGATATATACCATGTGCCACAACATGGATAAACTTTGAAGACATTAGACTAAGCAAAATACATCAGACGCAGAAAGACAAATATTGTATTATTCCATTTAAATGAAGTAACCAGAATAGTCAAATTTACAGAGACAGAAAGTAGAATAGTGGTTACCAGGTGCTGTGAGGAAGAGCAATGGGGAATATTATCTAATGGGTATAGAGTTTCAGTTTGGGATGATGGAAAAGTTCTGAATATGGATGGTGGTGACTGCCGCACAACAATGTAAATATAAAATTTTTTTAATTTTATTGAAGTATAGTAGATTTACAATGTTGTGTTAGTTTCTGGTCTACAATAGTGATTCAGTTACATATATATTATATGTATTATTTTTTGGGTTCTTTTCTATTATAGGTTATTATAAGATATTGAATATAGTCCCTTGTGCTATATAGTAGGCCATTGATATTTATATGTTAATATTTTATATACAGTATTGCACATATGTTATTTCCAAGCTCCTAATTTATCCCTCTCCCCTTTCCCCTCTGGTAAACTTAAGTTTGTTTTCTATGTCGGTAAGTCTGTTTCTGCCCATTTTTTGTTTGGGTTGTTTGTTTTTGTTGTTGCTGTTTTTGTTATTGAGCTATATTAGCTGTATTTTAGAAATTAAGCCATCATTTGCAAATATTTTCTCCCAGTCTGTAGGCTGTCTTTTCACTTTGTTTATGGTTTCCTTTGCTGTGCGACAGCTTGAAGAGGTCCCATTTGTTCATTTTTAAATTCTATTTATTTATTCTTGGCTGTGCCGGGTCCTTGTTGCTGCACAGGTTTTCCTCTAGCTGCAGCGAGCAGGGGCTACTCTCTAGTTGTGGTGCGCAGGGTTCTCGTTGCGATGGCTTCTCTTGTTGTGGAGCCTGGGCTCTAGGGCACGTTGGGCTCAGTGGTTGCGGCTCCCGCGATCTAGAGCACAGGCTCAAGAGCGGCGCAAGGGCTTAGCTGCTCTATGGCATGTGAGATCTTCCTGGATCAGGAATTGAACTGGTGTCTCCTGCATTGGCAGTCAGATTCTTTATCATTGAGCCACCAGGGAAGTCCCCCATCTATTTTTGCCTTTATTTCTATTCCTTCAGCAGATTGACCTAAGAAAACATTGTTATGATTTGCATCAGAGAATGTTTTGCCTATGTTCTCTTCTAGGAGTTTTATGATGTCATGTCTAATCTTTAAGGCATTTTGAGTTTATTTTTGTGTATGGTATGAGAGAGTGTTCTAACTTTGTTGATTTACCTGTGGCTATCCAGTTTTCCCAGCACCATTTGCTGAAAACGGTCTTTTCTCAATGTGAATGTTCTTAATGCCACTGAACTGTACACTGAAAAATGGTAAAAAAAAAAAAAAAAAAAAAAGTTTTTTTAAAAGCTTCATTAAAAAGAAAAAAAACTCAGGCACACAGCTGTGTCAAGGTGAAGCACCAGCAATTTTTCCTGGAGGAGTTTCCTTAGCACGCATCAGCTTGGTGTATACCCACTGTCCAGGGTCTGGTCTTCAGCTTGAAGGTTCATGACTTACCTTTGTCAGCACAGAGAGAACTAACCCAGCTCTTCATGGGCACACATCCAGAACACAACGTGTTTCAGTTCAGTTCAGTCACTCAGTCGTATCCGACTCTTTGAGACCCCACGGACTGCAGCAAGCCAGGCCTCCCTGTCCATCACCAAATTCCCGGAGTTCACTCAAACAACATGTGTATATAAGATCAAAATGTACCAACCACACTTTTAGTGAGAAATTACTACCCAGAATATTCTAATGATGACCCGGTGTCATCATTCCCTCTGCTTTCCGTTAGCAAGTACTCACAGGAAGAAGCAATCTGAAGGCAATGGTGAGACACAACCTGAAGGCTGTTTGGTGAATGTTGAATCAAGCCAGGGAAAACCACATATTTAAGGGGCACTATGATAGGATGGGACGTTCCTGCTAAAGGAACCTGACTGCTTGCAGTCTGTTGATGACCCACAGGTAATGCCTATGCTTTCCATCAGAGATGCCTCTTCAAGAGCATCAGAAATTACCTAAGTCAATGGATTTCAGCTCCCTCTCCCTTGGACAAGTTCTGGGTGGGCCCTGCTAATGTTTGCCTCTGAGACCTTCTATTTATCGTGCTTCTATGGCTAAATAACATTCCCCCTTTCTCATCAAATCATTCCTTAGAATTTTCAAATAAAATGTCAAACAGGTTGTATGTTAGTTGTGTGGTCCTGCGAACTATTTCATCTCCTTTTGATGATTTCTAGGTTTAAATCTCAGAGAATGACAGCCCCTCTTTATAGAGTTATTGGGGACATACCCTAGAGTCCCCAAGTACTTATAACTATTACCCATTTTTTCCAGTTTTCTCAGAATAGGGGTGACTAGGGAGAAGCTACTAGATTCCTTTTCTGTGCAACTGATCTGGGAGTGCAAACCAGTAATGTCTCCAACAGTGACCGCTGCAGAGAGGACAATCTCTATGGGCAGGCAGAGCCTTCCCTCGCTCTGTTCTCCTTCCAGTCTGTATGCCAAAAATTGCCTGATGTCCATGACAAATCGCACATAAATCCTAGGCTGAGGGCTCAAAATGAACTTTGGATATTTCTCTTCCTGGCAGATTCTTGTGGAAAGAGGTGAGGCATTGCTGGCCCTGAGGTTTTCTCCTCTCAAATCCACCTGGTGGAGGTCAGGGATGAGGTCCCAGGGTGTTTTTTGCCTTAAGCAGACCAGATCTACAGATAAACAAAGGCAACCGTGGTTTCGAGCCTGGTCAGTTTCTTAATCTTCTATAAGCACACACATCACTCACTGCAAATCCTTTTCCCAAACTGGAACTCACCGGAAGAAATCAATTTATGGAGGCAGATGTTTCTTCTCTTGCATGTCTTCTCTGAAACAAAATAAATTGCACAACTAGCTAGATTGATAGTAATAATATTAAGTCCATAATAACCCAAATCAATTCCAAGTGTGAAATCTGGAATGGTAAGTTGGGGAGCAGTTTATGATAAAAGCACAGTTTCTGGAAGATATAGTAGCATTACATTATACGCTACCTTTAAAGCAGAAAACACAGACTTGGGAGTCAGACCAACCTATGGTTAAATCCCAGCCCTTCTATCATGTCATTCTAGGACATGATTGGGCCAATTCCTAAATCCTAAAATGGGATAATAAGCTTTGATAAGAGTTAAACTGGAGAGCAGGTATCAAGAGCCTGTTAGAGCCCTTGGCCTATAGTAGGTATTTAATAAGTGGTGGTTCCTGTCTTCCTTTCTTCATCCCCTAAACAAGCACAACATAGCTTGTGTGTTTGACAAGTAATTCCTGCTTCAAACTCCATCGCTTTAGAAGTTACAGCAAATCCACACCTTTGATAAATAGCTTTCTAATAGGCTGCTCTTGTGCTGTATATCCCAAGATCAAATGGACAGACAAGGATCTAGGAAATCTAAAAGAAGCAAACTTTGCCCATTTTCATGACCCCAGGGCACATCAAAGTGTCATGGGCTCCTGTGGCAGGAAATCTCCCATCCCTTTTCACTGGGAGAAAAGCTGTGGTTGGGTCAGTGCCCAAACTAGTCATCCAGGGACCCTGGGTGAGCAGGGGCATGGGGAAGGAAGCAAGAAGGAGAGGCTGACAGCAACCAGCTTGTTCTTGACCTATGGCTACATCTCAGGGCCAACTTCAGGACACCCAGGTCTCTCTAGCCATCAGAGAATGAGGACTCCAGAGATGTGCAGGGCAACCACTCCAGTGGGGCAGGCTGCCCAAGCGTTGAGTGAAAAGGGGAGGTGAGGAGAAATCAGAGGTCTCCCTGCCCCTCCTGCCCTTCGCTGACAGCCCCTATGAGACTACAGCTTCCCCAAGACCAAATCACTTCCTTCTTAAGCTGTCCTCACATTTGGAACTCCCATAAAGACAGCAATAAAAAGAGAGGTACCCTCAGACTACCACTTGCTGGTGTTCCAAGATGCAGCGAGTCATCTGAATCCCCCTTAGGCCAGTGGGATTCACTCCATCTGCGCTGGCAATTCAGTCGAGACCAGTATTTTCTGATGTGCGGCTTTCCTGAAATGTCTCTTTCTCTTTTTTTTTTTTTAAACATCAAAGAAGAAAAATCAGCATTTCCATCCATATGATTAGAACCAAAAATAGCCTCTTTTCTTCCCAACCCATATCATTGCCCCATTACAAATATATTTTGTGCAGCAACATTAAAGGTGGTTGTGTTTCCCTCTTGCTCGCTCCTTTTATTATACAAGATTTCCAGTTATTCAGTATTTTGTTCTCATTAGAACACTGTTTGTCACATGTTTTCACCAGAGACATTCATCACCAAGGTCAAAGGGTGAATATCGTGATCTATTATGCTTAGAGGAATCTAATGAAAAGCCACATAATTATCCAATTTAAAGAGAAGCATGTTAAAAAAAAAAAGAAGGGGAGCACTTGCTATAATTTAAATTGTTTTGTTTCCCTGAAGCAAAATTCAGCACCTGATTGACAGGACTTAATGATAATTCTTATTGATATGGTGATGTTAATTGTGGAGAGATATTTAATAAGCCCCATATTCCCGAGGTAAATGTGTGCTCTTAACCTGCACCTGAACCTGATTTTTGATGCAGCATGGGGATGAGGTACAGATACAGATAAGTGAGCACAAGTGGATCTTCAGTCTTCTGTGGCAGAATGGAAATTGGAATCTTCAGAATCTATTAGGAGAACAATTCCACAGTTGCTCACACTTTTATAAATTATACTGTATATTATAGAAAGACACAAAGTCAGAAGAGGTTCAAGAAAGGATATTGTTGAGACTCTGAAGAGAAGTTTGTGGGGTAGTGTTTGGTGGTGGCGTTGTGTGGTTGTTTTTAACCGAAGTCATACATGTAAGGTTGTGATCTGCATTCACTTGCAAACAAAATGAACTCCACTTTCTGTATTAACTCTCTCCTGCCCACAGGGGAGGCTAGAAATGAGAGCAACTCAAACACCCAGGTAAACAGACCCAGGAGTCTGTTTTTGTTCTTACACTGTGAACAAAAAGTATTTGAGAAGGCACTGGTGGCCCTAAATTCCAAAAGGAAGTGATCTGTGGAGGCTAAAAAGTTCAACTGGATCTGCATCTCATCCTGAGACTATGGGGCTTCAGCTGCCAGGCCTGTGGGCAGAGCAAGGGTCAGCACTGACCTCCTGAGAGGCTGTTTCAAAATCATCACCTGGACAAGAGGAGATGGGTTGTCAGATCAGGTCATGTGTGATTTGACTCTGTAAACGGTACCTTCCTTCAATGAGTAGCTGTGTGCTTCTCATATTTTTATCATGTTCTAACAAGCTTTAAAATATTGGAAATTTAAAACTGAATCTGCTTTTGGGAGACAATCTCATCATTTGGGAAGTAATACTCATATAACCATCTTTGAGCAAATAATACAAAGTAAAAAAATGAAAGCTACTCTAAGGAAAGACAGACTTCGAAAAAAAAGTAATCAAAGTAGCTTAAATATGATGGCGAGCAAGTTCTGAAATTGAATTCAAATTCTTTTTAAATTCAAGTTAATTGAGTCTTCTGTTTTTATTTATGGAAAAAGAGTATTACATGGTTAGCATTTTGATATTCTGGTCAATGTAGTTATTCATGCCAAAGTGTGTGTGTGTTAGTTGCCAAGCTGTGTCCAGCTCTTTGCAATTGATGGACTGTAGCCTGCCAGGCTCCTTTGTTCACAGGATTCTCCAGGCAAGAATACTGGACTGGGTTGCCATTCCCTTCTCCAGGGGATTTTCCTGACCAGGGATCAAACCTGGGTCTCCTACATTGCAGGCAGAATCTTTACCACCTGAGCTACCACAGAAGCCCATGCCAAAGTATCTGCCAAAATAATCAAGCCAAAGATTGTTAAACATAACCTGAGTCATAAATGGGCCACTGTCGAACTTCCCCAATGGCTAAGATTCTACACTCCCAACGCGGGGGCCCAGGTGTGATCCCTGATCAGGGAGCTGTATCCACATCCTGCAACTAAGAACTCCCATGTTTCAGCTAAAGATCCCACATTCTGCAACAAAGACCTGGTGAAGCCAAATAAATAAATGTTACAAATCACACACACACACACACACACACACACATGGGCTACGGTCACCAGAAACTAAAAGCTATCAATCTACAAATAGGAACATGAGTCAAAATATGATCCTTAAAAGAGTGTCAGAGAAAACAAGAGTAATTTTTAATGAACAAAATATTTAAAATATTCAAAGTATTCCAGGATCAAATACTTCTGAACACAGCACCTGGGGTCTGGCACGTAGTAGCTGACATAGTGGAAAATGAGAAAAGACTTAGAAATGCCCTCTTTTTGCTTTCTGAATTGCCTTTATTGTTTCTGCTTTTAATGCACACACACACACAGGAACACACAGCTTGAAATACTCCAGATATAAATTATATTGACTTTGAGCCATGTACTCACCTTAAATGAAAAAAAAAAAAGTCAACTTAATTGAAGATGACTGAATTGATTGCAGGTTATGATACCAATGGCACTTAAAACTACTGCTATGATTTTCAACTTCCCAGGCCAAAGCATTACATCATGCACAGGAGATTATAATTTCTCTGAACACTTCTGGTATCTCTCTACCCGAAAAGCGATATGCCAGCAAATTGAAGAGTTCAGAGAAAAGCAATAAAGATAATTAAGGAGGCCCTCAGATTGACTGATGGAAAGAGATGAAAAGAATTCAGTGTGGACTGTGTGGCCCAGTGATGACCTGGCGGTTCTAGGAATGATATGCAGATATCTGGAGGGGCAAGATTCCCGTCTGCCGCAGGCATTAGTCCACACAGAATCACAGTGCAATTGTGAACACAAAGAGCCTGCTGCTGGCCCAGGTCAAAAGCCTGGATCACGCCTGCGCTGGGCAGCAGCCTGTACCCACTCTGTGCTTCTGTGCCTCTAGTGTGGAATCAGGATAAGACCAGAACTGAGAGGCTAGGATGTTGCCAGAGCCCCCCTATTTCCACTCTGGTGCTTGTCTAACTGTCCCCTCAACCTGTGCCAGACTCCTGCATCCTTGAAAAGGCCTGCACCCCAAAAGGGGAAAAACAAGGACTGGTTAACATCACGGTTAGGAGTCTGGGTTCAAATCCCAGACCCAAGCCTTCCCAGCTGAGTGACTTTGGGAAGGTTACTTAACCTCTCTAAAGAATACAGGTAACAATAGTGCCCTTCTCCTAGAGCTGTTGAATGAAATTGGTCACATAAACCACTTCTCAGAGTGCCTGGCCTCTTATAAGTGTCCATGACACAGTTGCTATTATTCTTTATTACAATTAGCAGCAAAAGCAGGGAAAACCCTAAGCGTCAACAAAGAGCTGACCCTCCTAATGTTGTTGTTTGTTTTTATTTGCAAAGTCATGTCTGACTCTTTTGCAACCCCATGGACTGTAGCCCACCAGGCTCCTCTGTCCATGTGATTTCCCAGGCAAAAATACTAGAGGGGGCTACCATTTCCTTCTCCAGGGAGTCTTCCCAACCCAGGGATTGAACCTACGTCTCCTGTATTGGCAGGTGGGTTCTTTACTGCTGAGCCACCAGGGAAGCCCTGATCTTTCTCATAGAGATCCTTAGAACACTTGCCTCTGGGTTGCCTGGCTTGAGCAGATCCCACAGAGCTTCTGTTATCCATGCACTCTCCTCACATGCCTGTTTCTTCCATATCTATTACAGGCTGAGGGACCAAATGTCCCAATTTGCCCAGGACAGTCCTGGTTGATGCCTCTTGACTCAGGCCAATTATTAATAGCACCTCTTCTCACTCATACAGTCACAGTTATGATGATAAATGGTGTGGTCACCCTAGCCACTATGAAAAAATATTTTCATCAATCCTTACCTTGTATTTCATACCTGTGACTCATTTATTTTGTAAGTGGAAGTTTGCACCTCTCGCTCTCGATCACCTGTTTCTCTTACTCCCATTCTTATGGGAAAAGGGTTTAATGTTCTGCCACTAAATATGAGGTTACCTGCAGATTTTTCACTGATATCATTGACTTCTAGCACTACCTTACTGAGAGTGTTTTCTCTATTCATTGTAACCATCTCATGATTTTCTCTCATATTTTGTAATTTATTAAATCACAATGATACTTTTCAGCATTTAAAGAATCTTACATTCTTGGGATAAATCTCATTTCTTGTTGGATTTAATTTGCTAATATTTTGTTAATGACTTGTGTGTCCACATTATTAGTGTAATGCTGTAAGAAAACTATTTTTACTCCCTTCCTGTATTTGACAATCAAATGAGATTGTGAATTCAAAAGGGTCTTTTAGACTGTAAAGGGCTATCCACATGGAGGCCAGGCTGCTGCACCTGCTAATGATGATGGCCAAGCATGGTATAATGATGGCCCTCATCATGGCAACAGAGCCCAGGCTGGTCAGGAACCAGCCTCAGTGACTCATTCTCATACTATCACAGATTTAGTCATAACCAATAACTCAGAATCCTCAGCTTGTGAGTCTGGAAAAGATGTCTACTGGATTCTCCAGGGAGGCCCAGTTTTAAATATTCTCTTATTGTCATTACATCATATATCCTGATTTTAAGAGTAATTTTCCCTGAATGCATTGACTTATTCTTGCCTAGAAAGAAACTCACCTGCCACTTTCCTGACTACTCAGGTAGACGCAGAACACTTTCCCATAATCTGCCCTAATGCAGGAAGGGCTAATTGATTTCATTGATTTCATTGACTTCTAGCACTAGTTTACTGAGAGTGTTTTCTCTATTCATTGTGACCATCTCATGATTTTCTCTCATATTCTGTAATTTATTAAATCACAATGATAAATTTTCAAACATTTAAAGAATCTTACATCTTGGGATCAATCTCATTTCTTGTTAGATTCAATTTGCTACTATTTTGTTAATGACTTGTGTGTCTACCTTATAGGGCCATACCTAATGCAGGTAGGGCTGATGATGCGTGTATAGTTTTAATATATCTGTAAAGATTTCAGTCTCTGCTTAGGAAGTTTAAAGCCAAGTAACGTTTTTCAATTTTGAGAAAGTTTACTGAAAGTATGCTAATTTGTATATCCTTTGCATAATTCTGTTTGTTACTTCTTTCATTTATTCATTCAGCAAATATCTATGAAGTGGCTGCTATGTGATAGGCACTAGGCATTGTTCTAAGGGTAGGAGACACAGCAGAGGACAAGATAGGCAAGGCCGTGAGTGCCCTCATGAGATTGTCTGGGTACTAACTGGATGCTGAAGCCCTGTAGTGGATGCCAGGCAGTGCCGCCTAGACCCTGCTTCAGGACCCTGACACGCATTCCCCTAACAGCCAGAAGTTTGGGCTTTCTTGATAATTCACATCCAAGACCCTCCATAGGCATGCCCTTGGAGCTACCTCACCAGAAGTTACATTCCCTTCCAGCTGCATCTCTTGACAGGTGGAATGGGGGGAGGGGAAGGTACAAAGGCCCAGCCCCTTGGCCTCAATATAGGACAACTCTGGGGGCCCCCCTAGCTCTAGATCCCAGCTTTGTGGCAACTTAACTCCTCTTTCTGCCCCATTCTTCTTCCCTCACTCCTCCCAGGTATCATTTCCAGAACATTCTCCAATCAATTTCTCCAATAAATCCCCATCTCAGAGTCTGTTTGCTGTAGGCACAGCCCTAAAACCAGCCTAAGTCCTGATATCTCTTTCGATGCTACCTCTGGGACAAGGCAAGAGATTAACTGCATGACTACAAAATGTCTTTCTTCAAACACAGTAGAGCTTAAAAATACACTGGACCTAAGTATAGAAGTTTATTGAGAAAGGGAAAACTATTTTTCTCCATAATTAAAGCCATACCTGACAATACTTCAAGGAAATCATGACTTCCAACTAACATTGCTCCCCAGAAGATCAATAACCAAACAAAACCACCTACCATCATCTGAACAAGAGTTTCATGAAAAGTTGTCTAACAGCAAAATTTCAAGCAGGAAGTGTCACAGACATTAACCATGGAAATGAGTATAACATTATCAAAGGGGCAGAACCCTCTGCTATGATGTGGGTCATGGGTTCCCATAAGCTGTGAGATGACATTTCTGTCTCACACGAAAACTTTTATAACATAGTGACCTAGAATCTTCACACAAAAAGCATTACTTCCATGCTTTGTGATAGTCTTTCAAGTTTGGTCTCTTTTGGATGGAACAGCAAAAACTGTTCAAGGGTGTAGTGAGACACTGAAAGCCACAAGGGAGCTTTGAGATGGGAAAAGAAGGGGAATCCCAATCAGCCTGAGATAGTTCCTGTGTGTGTTTCTCCAAGACCTGACAGGTGCTCAGTGAATGACTCCTGGTGCTGGGATGACGGAACAGAATAAAATAGTGAGCCCCTAATGAGTCACTCACTCATCCAACAACCACTTATTTAACACCGTGTGGTCAGGTTGAAAGTTAAGTCAGATAGCAAAGAGATCACCAAATATAGAAGCCTAAAGAAGCACAAGCTTACTCTGTTATTTATGTAACACTAGAAGGCAGATGGTCCAGGTTGAGAGAAACTCTGCCATATGTGGTCATGGACTTAAAGTCCATGTCTTTCCATTCACTTGCACTGCCGCCATCCAGAGTGTTGCCCTGTCTACACAGTCAAACTGGGCACGGCAGTGCCATGTGCCTGCCCTCGGGTAGGTGAGCACCAGTCTAGGGCTTGGCTTCCAGACAAACGAGGCAGAAGTTAAACACATCACTTCTTATCTCACTCCACAGGTGACAACTTGGGCATCGGGCCTCCCAGTCACAAAAGAAGCTGGTAATGTGGTATAGCTGGTGCCGGGCAATGTGTGGCTTAAATCCTGTTACTTTAGGGAGGAGAACAAACTTTGGTGGACAACTGGCAATCTCTGAGCATAGCATCCTGCCAGGCCTAGATGGATGGCAGTGAGAGGACCTGTAACACTTGCTGCCAAGGAGCTTACAGGCTGGTGGGAATGAAAACGGGAATCAAGAGAAATAATTACCAAACATAAAAGTTCATGAAGAGCATGAAGATGATGTGATAAGAACAAGAATGAAGTCTACTAGACAGAGAAACCCAAACCTCAAGGTCCCTGGAGGGACAGTGAGTTGGGTGTGCCTGATACCCGTCCAGAGAGCAGAGCTGGAGCAGACAGTGAAAGGGAGGGACATGGGCTGGGGATTCAGAGGAAACAGGGCAGGTCTGAAGGACTGGCAGCCATGGTGAGGCATTCTCATGGGGAAGTACAGTGAGAAGGCAGTTCACTGGATATGACTGAGATTTTCAAAGATCCCTAGTGGCTGCCACAGGGAGAATATAGCCCTCTGTGTAAACCACCAAGTACTCTGGGAGGGGAACTCTAGGGTCATTAGGGTGACTGTTTAAATCTTGTCTCTGAAGCGTAATTTTGAGATGAGAAATTAACCCCCTGATAGCTGATGTGTCTTTGGATTTTCAGAGGGCCTACTGAGACCGGGCACACAGAACAGCAGTCTGAAGAATGCTCAAAAATCCAGGGCCTTCAACTAGAAAATATACACGCATCCCAGTGTTCACAGCAGCACTATTCACAATAGTCAAGACATGGCAACAACCTAAGTGTCCAGCAACAGATGAATGGGTAAAGAAGATGAGACATATATAAACAATGGAATATTACTCCGTCATAAAAAACAATGAAATAATGCTGTTTGCAGCAACATGGATGGAGCTGGAGATCATCATATGAAGTGAAATAAGTCAGAAATAAAAAGACAAATACAATGTGATTTTCACTCATATGTGGAATTTAAAAAGCAATATAAATGAACTTATTTACAAACCAGCAACCAACTCAACAGACACAGAAAACAAGCTTACTATTACCAAAAGGGAAAGGGAAGGAGAGATAAATTAGGAGTATGGGATTAACCAATGCATGCTACCAAATATAAAATAAACAACAAGGATTACTGTATAGCATAGGAAACTATATTCAACATCTTGTAATAAACTATAATGGAAGAGAATTTTTAAAAAAGAATATAGATACACACAAATATATGTTGAAATCACTTTGCTGTACAATTAAAATTAGCATACTATCGGAAATCAACTATACTTCATTTTTTTTAAAAAATCCAGAGCCTCCAAACTAACTTTGCTGGAAGGCAGATGACTGGGAAGCACATTATAGGGAGATGGGGATAAGTGCTGGGTTTTATGTCTAAGTGCTTCCCTGGTGGCTCAGACGGTAAAGCGTCTGCCTGTAGTGCAAGAGACCTGGGTTCGATTCCTGGGTTGGGAAGATCCCCTGGAGAAGGAAATGGCAACCCACTCCAGTACTCTTGCCTGGAAAATTCTATGGACTGAGGAGCCTGGTGGGCTACAGTCCATGGGATCGCAAAGAGTCGGACACGACTGAGCGACTTCAGTTTCAGTTTTCAGTTACTTCTTACCTTCAGTGGGGGGATTCTTCACACTTGAATTGCAAAGTTGTTACTTGACTTGAAAATGCAGGCAGCTGGGAAGCAAAACTAGATTCTCCAGAGGACATAAAAAGGTGTGAAAAGTAAAAATACCTTCTCTGGTTTTGTTTATCTTAATATGGAAAATAATAAAGATTTATTTGTAACAGAAATGGCAGGCAAATACCAGAAATGGTAGGTAATTGTCTACACCTTTAAAAAATACAGTCTTATATTTATAACTATATGCAGACATTAATAATACCTAAAAGTGGCATAGTTTTCACCAGTTTACAAAGTCTTTGTCCATGTTACCTTATGCAGATACTTGTTTGAACTGGATTTCCTATAAATGGATTTTAACAAGCGAATGAAATCAATGGACTAAAAACTTAAATTTTAATGGGTCTATATTACCTATTTGGGCTTTCCTGGCAGCTCAGTGGTAAAGAACCCAACTGCCAATGCAGGACACATGGGTTTGATCCCTGGGTTGGGAAGATCCCCTGGAGGAGGGAAAGGCAACCCACTCCAGTATTCTTGCCTGGGAAATCTCATGGACAGAGGAGCCAGGTGGGCTACAGACCACAAAAGAGTCAAACCACAACTTAGCAACTATACAACAACAATATATTGTTATTAATACCTATTCATGCATCTGAAAGAGATGGGAATACCAGACCACCTGACCTGCCTCTTGAGAAACCTGTATGCAGGTCAGGAAGCAACAGTTAGAACTGGACATGGTACAACAGACTGGTTCCAAATAGGAAAAGGAGTACATCAGGCTGTATATTGTCACCCTTCTTATTTAACTTATATGCAGAGTACATCATGAGAAATGCTGGGCTGGAAGAAGCACAAGCTGGAATCAAGATTGCTGGGAGAAATCTCAATAACCTCAGATACGCAGATGACACCACCCTTATGGCAGAAAGTAAAGAGGAACTAAAAAGTCTCTTGATGAAAGTGAAAGAGGAGAGTAAAAAAGTTGGCTTAAAGCTCAACATCAGAAAATGAAGATCATGGCATCTGGTCTCATCACTTCATGGGAAATAGATGGGGAAACAGTGGAAACAGTGTCAGACTTAATTTTGGGGGGCTCCAAAATCACTGCAGATGGTGATTGCAGCCATGAAATTAAAAGACGCTTACTCCTTGGAAAGAAAATTATGGCCAACCTAGATAGCATATTCAAAAGCAGAGACATTACTTTGCCAACAAAGGTCCATCTAGTCAAGGCTATGGTTTTTCCAGTGGTCATGTATGGATGTGAGAGTTGGACTAGAAAGAAAGCTGAGCGCCGAAGAATTGATGCTTTTGAACTGTGGTGTTGGAGAAGACTCTTGAGAGTCCCTTGGACTGCAAGGAGATCCAACCAGTCCATTCTAAAGGAAATCAGCCCTGGGTGTTCTTTGGAAGGAATGATGCTAAAGCTGAAACTCCAGTACTTTGGCCACCTCATGCGAAGAGTTGACTCACTGGAAAAGACTCTGATGCTGGGAAGGATTGGGGGCAGGAGGAAAAGGGGACGACAAAGGATGAGATGGCTGGATGGCATCACCGACTCGATGGACAGGGAGGCCTGCCATGCTGCAACTCATGAGGTCGCAAAGAGTCAGACACAACTGAGCGACTGAACCGAACTGATGCTTCATAAAAGCTTTGATTTCTTAAGCCCTTGGTTTGTAAAATGGTGACAACTTTGATCAAATTCTGCACATTTGTAAGTAAAATTTTGAAGCTTTCATGATAAAGGGTTATTTCAAATCTTTCTTATGAGGATATACACACAGTCTCTGTTTACTCAAATTCTAAATTAGTTGCAGTGTGAACTAATCATTTCAAACATTAAAGTTTGGCCTCAGGATGAATTTAAAGGAGAAACATTTAGGCAGAACCATTGGAGAATTACCCTCAAAGTAAGATTGCTAAATCCGTAAATATTTTCCTCAGGGAGAAAATGACAGTATCATCAGTTTCTAATTCCAAACAGAAAAAAAAAAAAATTAGTCTGTGGACCATAGCAAACAACCTTGTGTCGGAACACTGAATTATATAATATTTCCTAATATATGCAACAAAGAAATGTAAAATAGAGACATGCATTAGAGATCTTTGATTTATTAATATCAACCACAATAGCCCAAGTAACTGTTCTGGTACAGGGATATTATTTGGGCAGCCATGCCCCAAATGCACAAAATCCAGCGTGGTAGGTATTTCCAGAAAACTAAGGAGGCACCAAAAACAATGAGTTTAACAGGAGCAACACAAGAGGGAGAGAATGAATATAAAACAGGAGGAAAGGAAGCAGAGGGTACCACTCACATCTCTCGACTTATCACTCTTTTCAGAAAACCTTCTCTCCCGTCTTTGACAGAGAGCATGCCCCACTCCTGCCTCCCAGGCTTCGATTCATCCATCAGCAAGCACTGACTGAGCTCATCCTATTTGCTGGACACAGAGCTAGATCCGTTCTATAAAGATGAGTTGCACATGGCCTCCATCCTCAAGGAACCACAGACTTGCTAAGAAATGGGCACAGAAACAAAAAATCTGGAAAGAGCTCTGACAGAGGGATTGTCAAGGGCTGAGTGACTTCATCCTGGGATATAACAACTTCTTTGCTCACAGATGCTGTGGGGCAGGGGACTGCGTGGTGAGGATGGCTTGTCTCTGGATCTCCATGATGTCTTGGATCTCAACCAGGAAGACACAAAGCCTGACTGGGGGACTTTGTGACTGGAAGCTGGATTCATCTGGTGCCTGGAGGGAAAAGGTTTAGGGTCTTCTATGTCTTACGTCTGGGTGAGGGGACCTTTAAAACAATCTCCTGCTGCTCCATGTTTCTCTGTTTCTCTTTTATTTCTTTCTGTATTATCTGGCTGTGACCATAAAAAGGCCTCCAATATGTGTCCTGCCCAGCCCTTTTCAGCTTCAGCTTCCATACCCTTTCCCTAAGTCTGAAGCAGACAGTTGCTTGGAGTCGCCCAAAGACACTCTATTCTTTCTCCCCTCTCGCCTTTCCACTGAAGGTTTCCTCTGCCTTGAATGTTCCCTGTGGGCCTGGCAACCTCCTACTTTTCCTTTCCAGAATCAACCCTGCTGGAGTCTGGCCTCTGAAACCTTTGCTGAGGTCCCAGCTAGAGTTAATGCCTGCCTCCTCTCTGTCCCTCACACAGTGCATTCTCTCCTGGCCTACACGTTCAGTACTGTTGTAATAAACCGTCTTCACATCCAGCTCTCTCACCACCCTGTAAGGCCTGAACAACTTTAAAGGCTACAGAAGGTGCCACTCCCGTTTATCATCTCTTCTGCTCTCAAGCATCTGACATGTAGGAGATGTTTAGCCGATGTGGACGTTTCATGGTGACCTTCAAAACGACCCTTCGCAGCCCATGTGGCACAACTACTGAGTCTGTGCTCTAGAGCCCGGGAGCCATAACTACTGAGCCCATGTGCAGCAAGTATTGAAGCTGGTGTGCCCTAGAGCCCATGCTCTCAACCAGAGAAGCCACGCAATGAGAAGCCTGCCACACTGCAACTAGAGAGTAGCCCCTGCTTGCCACAACTAGAGAAAGCCTGCGCAGCAACAAAGACCCAGCACAGCCACAAGTACATAAATAAATAAAATTATTCTTAAAAAAAGATGACCCTTCACCTTCTCGGGCTTCTTGGGCTTCACAGGTGGCACAGCGGTAAAGAATCCACATGCCAACACAGGAGATACAACTCAGTTTCAATTTCTGAGTTGGGAAGATCCCCTGGAATAGGAAATAGAAACCCACTCCAGTATTCTTGCCTGGAAAATCCCAAGGACAGAGGAGCCTGGTAGGCTATATTCCACAGGACTGCAAAGAGGTGGACATGACTGAGCACGCACGAGTGCGTGAGCATGCGCATGAGCGCGCACACACATACTTGCAGCATTTTATCAGGCTTACATTAGGAAAGCCCTTCTGACAGCTTTCATCTTCTACACACAACAATCTTGCAATTATTAGCCCCATTTAGAGAGGAGAAAACAGAGGCTCAGAAACATGTGGTGATTTGCCCAAAGACACTTAGCAAGAAAGTGGCAGAGCTTGTTCCTGGGTGGTCTGTCTGCTGCACTATAGGGAAGTGGCACTGAGCTCAGGTTTAGAGATTTGCCTTGAACCCAGGATCCATCCTGAGCCCAGGGCCACGTCTGCTCCTCTGCTCACTCGGTCCCATCAGTTTCAGTCTGAGCCCCCCTGAGGGTAGGCCTCCTGGAACCCAGAGGGAGGAGGGCCTGTGGGAGGTGACTTGGGTTGGCCTCCAGCAGGCTGACTGAAGTTCAAATTGTGGTCAAGTCAGCAAAGCTGAGGCTCCAGCCAGGACTGCACTGGGAAAGGGAAGGATGAGAGCTTAAATTATTTCTCCTGCAACTCCATCCCTGGCATTATTCTGCACGGAAAATCTACATTAGAGGCCCTATCCTACCTAAATTACCAGAAAATCTGGGCCAAATTAATGGTACCTTCAAATACTTATGAATGGTCTTCATTTTGATTTAATTACTTAATTTTTTGAACAGGAAATACATTTTACAGGGTCTGACGCAAGAAAGTAGACAGCAAATGTGGTCCTTCTCACCTTCGACCTGTCACCCATTTCCTTTCCCCCAAAGTGTTACTTCAATATTCAAGAAAATACACTAATATATACGCACATACATATTCTTTTTTCTCATTTTTACATGGACAGGCAGGCTTTGTATATACTGTTCTATATCTTGATTTGTTTTACCTTGCCAATGTCTTGGAATTCCTTCTGTATCAGCACACGAAGGGCCTCCCTCTTTTTTACAGCTGTACAGTATCCCATTGTCTGGCTACGTCAAAATTTGCTTAACTGGTTCCCTGGGGTGGGGGTGGGGGCCATTCAGTTTGTTTCCCATCTGTTGCTTTTAAAATATTATAAATAATGTTGCATTGAATAACACTATACATACATCATTTTGTTCACATGGGAGTATATCCATAAGACAGATTCCTAGCCTTGGAACTCCTGGGTCACAGGGGGTGCGCATCTGTAATTTCAATGAGGAATGTTGCCAAATGGCCTTCCACAGAGTTTGCACTGATTTAAAATCCAACTAGAAGTGTACCAGCAGACCTGTCTCCCAATGGAAGCCTCTAACTTCTCAGCCATCAGGGAAGATCTGAGGAGTCAAAGGAGCCAGGAAGACCAAATGACTCCTCTGCATTTAGAAAATAAAGATGTGGGGTGGGGTGGGGGGGGATTGCCAATGGAAATCACAGGGAGATACCACTTCACATCCTCTAGGGTATCCATATTCCAAAAAAGCTGAAAACAAGTATTGGAGGGGCTCTGGAGAAATTGAAACTCTTGTGCATTGCTGGGGGGAATGTAAAATGCTGTAACTGCTTTGGAAAAGAGTTTGGTGGTTTCTCAAAAAAAATAAATATAAAATTACCACATGATTCAGCAATTCTACTCCTAGGTAAATATACCAAAAGAGAATTGAAAATTGGTACTCAAACAAATACTCATTCAGGAACATTCACAGCAGCATTACTCACCAGAGCCAAAAGACAGAAACCCAATGGATGAGTAAAGAAAAAAAATGTGATAAGTTATGTACAATGGCACATTGGTTAGTCATTAAAAAAATGAAATTTTGATGCATGCTACAACATGGATGAACCCCAAAAACATGCTGACTGAAAGAATCCAGCCACAAAAGGTCACATATCATATGATTATATTTACATGAAATATCCAAAATAGGCTAATTCAGAGAGATAGATACAAACTGATGGTTTCCAGGGACTGAAGGAGGGAGGGAATGGGGAAGTAACTGCTTACCAGGTACAGGGTTTCCTTTAGAACTGATGAAAATACTTTAGAACTTCATAGAAGTGGTACTTACACGGCATGATGAATGTACTAAATTCCACTGAATTTTATACTTTAAAGTGGTATGCTATACAAATTTCACTTCAACAGTAAAAAAAGAAAAAAATTGTAAGTGGGAATCTCTTTGCGTCACTGTTTACAATATTCTTGGTCACTAACTTTCTGACTTTCCCACAGAGAAATGTTTCTTTGTGACCCCCTTCCAGGGTTGATCTATTGGTGGAAGCAGACAGGATGCTTGCCCAGGAGTCACTGGTAAAGGAAGGTCACAAATATTAGTGAACACCATATGCCAGGCAATAAGCTCAGTGCTTCCCATGCATTTTCTCATAAAATCTCCACCACAGCCCTGCAATCATTATCTTCATTTTACAGATGCAAACACGTGGTTTTGGAGAGTGCAAATAGTTGCCCAGTGTTACTCAGTTGGAAAGAAGCAGAGGGTAACCCCAAAGCCAAGTCCCTTCCATGAAGCAGCCAGCTAACTGTTCTACCCATCTCAGCAAGGGTCAGGGAAAGCAGGCCTTTGTGACCCCCCAAACCCCTCCTAATAACTCAATGACCTGGGCCTTTAGCCAGGCTGCTCCTCTGGGAGGCACCCAGCTTCTTCTCCTGAGGCCTGCTGTGTTCAGCTTGCTACAGGCATTTCCCTGAAGCCCAGCTTGTCCCTTCTTGCCCTCCTATTTAACATAGTGAATTGAGTTTGTGGTACCCCATAAATACTAAGTGAATTAAATTGATCTCAGTAGGCTGGAACAAGTGAAACAAAATGAATTCATAGTGTTCTGACTCTGTCCTATTCTGAATCAGGTTGTTTGAATCAAATAACCTCACCTCATTCCTGCTGTGATAGGATGAGTGAGGGCTTTGGTGTTAAAACAGACTTAACTTCAAATCCTGGGTCTGCCACTTCCCTGCTTTGTGATCTCTGAGACTCAGTTTACTCAGCTGTAAAATGGGGTTGCAAAACTGTAGGAAGGACTGAACAATACAGTGTGAGAAACTGTCAGCATACTTCATTCAAAAAATATCTACAAAGGCCCCACTATGTAACAGGTAGGATATTGGTGCAGGGGACTCTTTTTAATGTGGTTAAGACAAGCACGATCTTTGAACACAGGAGACTTTCATTATAAAGGGAGAAAGAGACATTAAATCACTACAGTCTGCCCTCTCTATCTGAGGGATCTGCATCCACAGATTAAACCAACCTTTGATTTTTTTTAAAAAAAAAGGAAAAATTCCAGAACATTTCGAAAAGCAAAATGGGAATTCAGCACATGCCAGCTGCTATTTACATAGCATTTACACTGTACTGGGTATTACAAGTAATTTAGAGATGATATAAAGTATACAGGAGGATGTGCATAGGTTATATGCAAGTACTTCATCATTTTATATAGTGCAGTGCAGTCGCTCAGTAGTGACCGACTCTTTGCAACCCCATGACTGTAGCCTACCAGCCTCCTCCGTCCAGGGATTTTCGAGGCAAGAGTACTGGAGTGGGTTGCCATTTCCTTCTCCAGGGGATCTTCCTGACCCAGGGATCCAACTTGAGTCTCCTGCATTGCAGGCAGATGCTTTACCGTCTGAGATAAGGTGCATCCTAAGATTTTGGTACCCAAGGCTGTCCTGGAACCAACCCCCATGGATACTGAGGGATGATTATAATTGCAAACCAGGAATCTCATCTGTTTTGTGAGTGGAGGGGCATCTGAGAAGGCTTTTGAAGGGAGTGACATTAGAATTGAGACTGAAGAAAAAGTAGGCTAAGCAGGAGGGAGGGAAGAATGTTACAGCAAAGGGCACAATAGCTGCACAGGCTGTAAGGAGAAAATGAGCTGGGTGAGTGTGAGAAACTAAAAAGGGATCACTGTGGCTGGACCTAAGTGTCCAGGGGAGAGGGGCAGGAGATGGCTTCCATTCACTGGCAAATAGAGTCACCCACCCAGTTCTTGCTGTCTCTCACCAACCCTCCTAACTGGTTTCCCCTTTTGTATCCATGTGCCCCCCCAGCTCTGTCCAGGACAGAGCCACAGGGACCTGTTAAAGAGGCAAAAAGAGTCCGAGCGCCCTCCATTTAATGCCCTTCAATGGCTGTCTGTTGTTTCTAGGAGACCCTCGGATCAGTATGTCTAAGGTGCTGCTGCATAGTCAAGTTCCTTCATCTCAGCTTCATTAAGGCTGCAGCCTTTTCTCCAAGGAACCTGCCCCAAACACAGCTCTGGTCACCCAGGAGATAATGTTTTATACAAGAAGGTAGGCACCCCTCACCCTCAACCCACCTGGCAGGCTGGACCAGATGCCAACCTAAATGCTTCCCAATGACCCATGGCACAGAACCTAAGATGTAGTGGAGGAAAAAGAACTGGACCAATCAGAATCTCTCTTGGGAGTTAAATTAAGGAATTCCATGGGAGTGGCCAGAAGTTAAAAGGGAGACTGAGGCCCAGCCAGGGCCATGTTGAGCCAAAGCCACATGTAATCTGACACCATGAGAGAAGAATTCCAAGAGGTATCAGGAAAAGTCCATCAGTAGATGCAGAGAAAATGGAGCAAAGGCACAGAGAGAAGCCGAGATGCAATGAAAGACACTGAACACCAGAAACTAACACAACATTGTAAATCAACTATGCTTCAATTAAAAATTAACAATTTTAAAGAAAGAAAGGACACTGTGGTTCTAGAGAAAGATGGGGATTCTCTGAGCTGGTACAGCAACTTGCTCCTGCCCCAGATTCATTCTTGCCCAAGCTAGCCCTGAGGCCTTTTTCCTTTGTCACCCTAGGTGAACCTCCTCCATAAAATTCCTCCTTGCCTGAACTAGGCTGAGGGACCTCTGCTCCTCACATCCCTAGGACCAAAGCAGACAGCTACTTAATTGGGTCACTGCCTTTTGCTCTTTCCCATCTCCCTTGCACACAGGGCTTACACGAGCTATTGGGGGAAAAATGAGCGAATGAGATTTACACCCAAAAAATAATGGCTGGAGAGGCATATGGAGCTTGTTTTTCTCATTCATATCAGTTTCAATTGGCACATTCTGCACTCTAAGAAATGGCATTTTCACAGTGTGGTCCCCATAGTGAGCCTAGAGCAAAAAGTCAGAGAGGAAGCAGGTGGGAAGGAGGCAGAACAGGGCAGATAGGGAGGCCTGTAACACCCACTTGTACAGACATTTACCTACACGCAAGTGCCTATAAGCACCTCCTCAATCACTAAACTTGAGTGAAGACAGCGGCATAGCACACACAGAGGAATCTGTGCCTGGCTGAAGTCTACATTTTCTCTGTTTAGTTAATGGTTTCCTTTCCTTAGATAACACATTTTGAGCCTTGTGTGAGGCAGAAACTTCCCACTATAATGTAGAGTTGTGCCCTTCTTTTCTTGCAATGGCCTGATGTACCACTGCTATCCTTTCTGTTATTACAATGTCAACTGCATGGGTACCACTCTACTCTGTGAGCACCCTCAGCGTGCAGCACCCAGAATGGGTTCCTTGACAGGACAGAGCTCTAATATCCTCAGACACAGAGAAGAGATGATTCCCTGTGCCTTGGATTCCAGCTGCCACGGCTATGGAGCCAAACTCCTTGAGGAGTGGTCAGTCAGCCAACTGGGGCCTTGCCATTAACTGAAGAGAGGGATCAGCCATGTAGGAGCTAATTCAGTCGCAGAGCAAAAAAAGAAAAGGAAAGAAAATAATCTGCCATTTCTAATTCTTTACAAGTAACTAAAGTATTCTTCCCTGGACATTCTCTCATGTTGACAATCATGAGGCAATATGCTTATGGGGTAAGAAGCAGATTCAACAAACACCATTTAGCTTCTGTGACAGGGACAATGCTCCCCAAATATGAGCTCTCTTCCAGTTCCCAGCCTCCCTTGCTGTTAGGAGGCCATGTGACCAGTTCCAGCCTATGGGCTGTGGGGGAAGATCTGTGGGTCAGTTCCAGGCTGAGGCAATCAAGAGCCAGTTGGCCACTTCCATCTCCTGCCCCTGCTAGAGTCTCCCTGAAGGCCACCTACTCCTGAAAGCATAGCTACAAGATGAAAAAGGGCTGCCCAGCAAGCAACAGACTTTATATGAACAAAAAAATGACTCTTGTGTTCAATCGCTGATATTCTGAGGTTTCTGTGTTACCACAGGGTGGAACAGTCTCCTCCGGGCCTCACACTATGAGAATCTAGGTAGGAAACACAGAAAGTTAAGAAATAATCCTGATATCAAGGAACTTACAGTCTAAATTGAAAGAACAGATAGGCAAATATTCCCATGTCAAATGTTGAAGTTGAGGCCACAAAGCTGGTAAATGGATATAGATTCAAATGGCTTCATAATAGAAAGGTGATTTTTACATGTGGGTAAAAGGACAGACTAACAGACTTAGGTCAAGGACCTAAGAGATCAAATTTCATTAAGTATGGTGGCCATGCCATCCTGAGATGGCATGCTAACTTCTTCTAACTATAATATGGGATGTTTTAAAACATGAAGGAAAATAGAAAAGTGTAATGAGCCCTCATTCCACTCAGCACCCAACTTGAAGGTTATTGTCCTTTGCCAGTAAGATTTTCTCTACTCCATATGTGTCTTTCCCTTTTGTAATTTTTTTTTTTATTTTAGAGGCCCTACCTATTCTGCTGTCACATAAGAGCAAAAGAAATCTTATAAACATCAGCTAAAATGTCAAGAGCCACCTAACCATGTTGTGTTTGCTGAGCTTACACAGCAAAATGTCTGGCCAAATTGCTGGCAGCAAACACACATAACACATGGCCGCAGAGGGGGACAGAGCCAGAGACCCAGACGGGCCCTTCACAAAGCACCTACCAGAAGAAGAAAGACAACACAAAATGTGTATCTGTCCTTTAACTGCTGGGACACATGGTCCTGAGATTCAGGGAACTGTCAAGAAGGTTGTATTCTATCAGGTAACATGGAAAGTGGCCCCTAACTCTGGATCCTATCTTTGGCTTATCACCAAGAATAAGTGGCTTCTATGAGGCAAGGCTATGGTTTTTCCAGTGGTCACGAATGGATATGAGAGTTGGACTGTGAAGAAAGCTGAGTGCCGAAGAATTGATGCTTTTGAACTGTGGTGTTGGAGAAGACTCTTGAGAGTCCCTTGGACTGCAAGGAGATCCAACCAGTCCATTCTGAAGGAGATCAGTCCTGGGTGTTCTTTGGAAGGACTGATGCTAAAGCTGAAACTCCAACACTTGGGTCACCTCATGCGAAGAGTTGACTCATTGGAAAAGACTCTGATGCTGGGAGGGATTGGGGACAGGAGGAGAAGGAGACGACAGAGGATGAGATGGCTGGATGGCATCACTGACTCGATGGACATGAGTTTGGGTGAACTCTGGGAGTTGGTGATGGACAGGAGGCCTGGCGTGCTGTTATTCATGGGGTCTCAAAGAGTCGGACACAACTGAGCGACTGAACTGAACTGAACTGATAAGGCAATGACCCAGAAAGATGTTCAATCACTGGCTCTGGAAGTGAATGATTGCCTCCTGGGTTTGAGCCTGTGACTTTGGCATAACCACATCACTACCATCCAACCGGATGAGTGACTCTACAGCCTCATGGCCAAGTTCCAAACTTAGAATTATGTTTACTGCTCCTATAGAATCAGAGAGGATTTTAGAATCTGAGTGACAGAGAGAGACGAAGTGTGAGGACAGATGTAGACAGAGACTCAGAAGAGGACAAGAGTGAGGAAGCATCTATTCATTCATCCATCTATCCATCCACACAAAGGTGAGACAAAGGTAGCAAGAAGGAGCCAGCAGAAGGGCCAGGCTGAGAGCAGGTGTGAGGCAGACAGGGAAGCACAGAGGTGAACACCAGCTTTTCAAGTCCATCCTGAAGAACTCCACTCCAAAATCAATCCACTCCAAGAGAAACTAACAGGCAAGCTGCAGCCTGGGCCTTCTGTTTTCTACAAAGCACAGAGCTCAGGCAGCTTTGTTGAACCACCCGTGCGGCCCTCTCTGGATGGGTATGAACAATCGGCCTTTGTTCTATTTTCCCAGCTTTAGTGGAAAGGAACAGAAGCAGTCAGCACAACAGCATATCAGAAGTGGATTATTGGTTTAGAAGGGGACTCAGATCCCAGAAGCACCCTCCTCAACAAGATAGTGCAAAGGTCTGACGAGAAAGCAGAAGGTTGTGGCTGGGGTGACGTGCCAATTAAAAGGACTTGTTTGGAGTGACTTGGTGTGGCAATGAGAACAGTACATATGAATGATCAAAAGCAGGCAGGACCCTCTCCCATCAGTCACAGAAGATGCTTAAGGCCGGTTCCTTTGAATGCTGTTTTAGTAGTGGTCTCATACAATACATCTTAAGGAACATTTATACTGTGTTCACTGTGCATTCAACTGTGGCCACTTCAAAGGTTTAGCCAAGTATTTTATGGCCATGGTAAAGGGTTCTTATTGATTTAAATTACAAGCTTGGCTCCCGTCAGCTCCACTTGAGGGCAAAAATGCAATAAAATATCCCTCAGCACAAGAGACAGACATATCACGTTGAAAATCTTAAGAGATCCTTTTCACTATAATCACTTTCAGTGATATTTATTTATATGGGCAAGGTTATCAGAGAGATTTGTCTACAATCTTTAGGCTTTGGGGAGTTTGTCTTGGTTTGGATGCTTGCTTTTTAAAAAATCTAGTTCAGACTTGGGCCAAAAAAAAAAGGTCATGAGTGCATTCCACCTCCCCTGGTTTAGTTCTGCACCACTTCCTGGCTACTAACAGAGGGTTGTTCCAAGAACAGTGACAGTGACATACTGGCTATCATGGCTGAGGGATTATGGTTTTCAGTCCTCCGATCATTTGCATATCCAGCAGGCCAAACTCAGATGAATGAGAGGTGTCAAGCCGTGAATGACAAGCCTGTCAAGGCAATGGAAGGCTGTCCCAGAATTAACTGTCAGGGAGACAAACTCCACTCTGGAGACAGAACCAGGAACAAGCTATTGGAAGACTCTAAAATTGAGAGGGGTTCGAAGCTGTCAATGTGAGGCACTGTTTATTGTTTATCTGTTCACTAAACCCTGTGATAATCAGCACAAAGGAAGTTGCTTTATGCTGAGAAAAATGGAGAAAATCAAAGCAGCATGCTCTGGTCTGGTTCATTCCTGGTTCCCTTATAATAATTTGCCTGAAACATAGCCAAGACAGAGCTAACCCCTGGACATACACAGAAAATAGCAAATGACTATTATGTATCTGACATTTGAAATAACATGTTTCTGGAGGGTTGGCATTACAAGACTCATTTCACTTCAAAATGTTATTCCTAATGTAATTTTTTAAAATTCATAAGAGGCACTTGCTAGAATTCAGTGTAGCACTAAAGTCGCTCAAAAGACAGAGGTCAAATTCATTTCATTTCTTTTATGTTTTCTTCTCTCTGCTAGATGAAATAAATGATTAAGCCTAGAACACTTGGCAGTTCAGCGAATGTGCTCCATGGCACCATTACAAGATCGATTTTCTCAATACAGGAGTCTTTCTAGGGTGCACATTGCTTAGCTGACATCTGTCGCCGTTGTCATGGCAGCGCTCTCTCCAGCATAGTGAGAGGTCAGGCCTGACAGGAAAGGCCTCGCCAGCTCTACCCCAGTCACTTCAAGGTTAACAGCCAATGGACCAAAGAAATAGGCAATTATAGTACAGTCAATTCCAGTTAAGGAAATATCTGAGAAGTAAATATGGCTGATAAGTGAATGGAAATGAAACAGCCAGTGCTATTGATGCAATCCCATAATATCAATATCATTTTGTGGCACAGTTTGGTTGTTTCTTGTAAAATTTCCATGATCAAACAAATCTAGCATGAGAAAGGATAAGCAAAACT
This sequence comes from Capricornis sumatraensis, assembly GCF_032405125.1. Taxonomy (NCBI): domain Eukaryota; kingdom Metazoa; phylum Chordata; class Mammalia; order Artiodactyla; family Bovidae; genus Capricornis; species Capricornis sumatraensis. Next base: position 74,398,071 of record NC_091073.1, read on the forward strand.
TCATCGTGCTGCCATTAATCTCTGTACTTGAAGGACAGAATTCCCACAAATGGAGAGATGAAGAACAGAAGAGCAAAGGTTCTTCCAGGAAAAAGTGCAGAGAAGATTCCCAGGGTCTCCATCCCCTGTTGGTTTAGTCCCTAATATTTCCAGCTGCGTGCGTGCCTAAAAAAGATTATCAGCATCTTAAAGGAAATTGCATAAAATAATGTTAATACTTCTCATTGCAACCTCATAAAGTTATCAGGGTAAAAATTCTTCCTACAGTTTCAACAACCCTGAAAAATATCAAGCTTTCCAAATTACCTACATGTTGGAATTAATAATTTCCCATAATATACATTTCTACTAAAGCATAACTTTTGATAGACATTCTTTGAATAGAATTAGAAAAATGACAGTGGAACTAAACTGTAAAAATTTTCAATTACAAGTTGCATACCCCAGGAATTCAGTTACTGACAACCCCTGCAGGTTGCACTATTTGAAATTCATTACAACACATGCAATCATATTACCCACTCCTGATTAAATCCTGCAGTTAGTATGAACAGATCTTTAGATTTCATCAGACACTTGAAAGAATGACAATGACTCTTCTTCAGCTGTGAGATTTTGTTACTCCCAAGAATCGAAAACTAAGTGTAAAAAAAAAAAACATATGTCACTGTGGTAACTTGTCTCAGATTTTTGTCAAAACGTTCTTGTCTCTGGCCAGTGTAGACCATAGTGACTGCTGAGGCCTTTGGTCCATCCTTGGCCACATCAAGAGGTGGAATCTCACCAAGCAGTGGTCAAGTTGCACTTGTTAATTTGTTACCCAGAGTTTTCACTAATAAACTGAAGCCATCCATGTCTTTCACCATCTACATGGGTGGAAGCTGGCCTAGCACCTAAACTGGTGAGCTGACAATATTCCTTTCAGCCTCACGGTCTCTTAAAAACCAAAGACTTCATTTGAAAATCCAGCATTATTTTAGAAAGGTTCTGTGTGGATGAAAGTGTAACCCACTCCAATTAGCTTAAGCATAGAGGATTTTATTGTAAAGACACAACAATCTTGAAAAGGGTTAACAGTATAAACAGGAAACACACTACCTGCAAGCCAGGTAAAATAAAAACTGGAATTGGAAAACCAGAATCCAGGTTTATTCTCTCTACATACATGTCATCTCTACCATGTTTTTCTTCTTTCTCTCTCTCTTTTGGCAAGCTTCCCCTGCTTTCAGCGTCACTTAACCTGGCACAACTTTTCAGTCTGGCACCATCCTCATCTTACTAATTCAGTTTCTCAATGTCTGAATTTCAAATCCACATAAGACAGAGGCTGATGAGCTCAGCCCAGACAATGGATTGGCTCTCCCACAGTCAGGTGCCCAGGTGGATTTAACCAGCCAGAGTGGGCATAAGAGCGGGCATGGTTATGCAATTTAAATATGACAGACCAAGTCCACCACTTCAGTAAGGGAACACACTCAAAACATGTCTTCTGTGTCTTCTACAATGATCAGAGATGACACATAAATTGAAAATCCTCCACATGCCCAAAAATTTCACCAGTGAGCAAGGCTTCTAAGAAATAATAATAAATTTTAAAAAGGATGCTGAGATGGTTATTGAGCAATACAACCATGAACTCGTATTAGTTTCAATATTATCAGAGTCATCCCCATCAATGTATAAAAAACCTTGCCTAGTCACAGAAAAAGTACACACTCTTAAGCCTTGACCTTTACAACAGGCTTCAGCCAGCATTGTACCCTAGAGTGTGGCCTGCATTTGCCCTGCACTTCAGTCAACATGAACCCTTCTGCTCCCTGTTCAAGCTCCACCTTCTCCCTTTCTCTGTGTCTCCTTCCACAGTGTTTCCAGTCCATATTCACCCTGGACCACACTATAATTAAATACAACTAACACACAGTAGCTCTCAAAGAATAACCAGGAAGTAATGAATGGCCCCTGGAAGTAGGGTATTTGCTCAAGCAGATAGCTTAAATGGATACTTGATGTCATTTGTTAAGAGAAAGCATACGGAGCCTGTCCTTGAGGGCCAACTCAGATGCCAATGCCTCATAAAACCTTCCCTTGACTACACAGATGAAAAATCAATAATCTCGCCTCAGAGGAAGCATTTATTGTCTCTATCACTGTTTTCCAAATGTAAGAACTTGTGGATCCTTGAAACTGTAAGCCCAAAGACCTCAGTCTGAGAAATAGTCCACTTGCAGTTAAACCCTGTCACCTAACAAGCCCCTTGAGCCACAGTCATAAAAGCAGGACCTGAAATTATTAATATATGGCATGCCTAAGTTATTAGACTGACCCTCCAATGATCCGGAATATTCTTTTACCAATGTTTGCTGCTGCTAAGTCGCTTCAGTCATGTCCGACTATGTGTGACCCCATAGACGGCAGCCCACCAGGCTCCCCCATCCTTGGGATTCTCCAGGCAAGAACACTGGAGTGGGTTGCCATTTCCTTCTCCAATGCATGAAAGTGAAAAGTGAAAGTGAAGTCGCTCAGTCGTCACCCATGTTTAGATAATCACTAAAATAAAAACACAAATCATCATCACTAAATTTCCATTTTAAACAGCTAATTGTTCCATGCAGGGCCTGCATAGTCTGGCATACCCAGAAGACTAGAATTCCAAATCACTGGCCCCACATGGAATTAACCAGATACCACCTCTGCCATTTTCAATGTGGCTATGTAACTCTAGCTATTGAAAATAAATACCCTCTGTAGTTTGGTAAATTACATCTTCAAGTTACACTTGGTCAAAGCCATAAATTCAAGGCTTGTTTTGGGCTGTGATAGATTTCTAACTTATTCACCTGTAAACCTAGTCAAAACACTGATCCTGGCTTTTTACAGACCCCATGATTCTAGACATACCATCTGAGGAGGAACACCTATCATTCACTAAACAAGAGCACAGAGAACTGCTTTATATGCTCACAAGTTATGAAAATACAGTATTGACTCCATCTGAGGACTTTTCTGCTTATTTACCATCTCTGGTCAAAGCTGAGGATTTCTGTATTAGACATAAAGATGACTTCTTTTATCTTTTGTCCTATTCTTTGAGTGCCTTTTTTCTTTTTCAAATTTGGGCTGTGGCTATTTTTCAGTTCTTTATTCAATATATAAGATGTAAAGAATTGTGCTGGGCATCTGAGAATACAAATATCTCACAGCCTAATACAGGAGACAGATATGTAAATAAACAGTGCAATTGAATAAATTCTGCAAACAAGATATATATTAAAAGCTATGAAAAAGAAGAAAATTGTTAACACTCGCTCAGGCATTTCAGGAGAGTATCACAAAAAAAGAATCTTTTCAGTTGCATATTGTTATTAGTTATAGACTGCTGCATAACAAAGACCCCAAAACATAGCAGCTTAAAACAAATTTCTTCTCACTCAGTTTCTGTGCATCAAGAATTTGAGTTAGCTCACGGGATCACTCACATGGCTATCGGGAGGCAGCCTCACTTAGCTCCTCTCGGTGGGCTTCTCCATGTGGGGCTGCTTGAGTGTGCTCTTGAAATGTCAGGTGAATTTCCCAAGAATGAGTGAGCTGAGAAAAGATGGAGACAGAAAGACAGGTCCTAATCTTGGGCATCACGCACCATCACTTTCTACATATTCTCTTCCTTAAACATTACCAAGTACAGTTCACACCTAAAGGGATAGCGACCAGATCCCATCTTTGGAACAGAAAACTATCAGAGAACTCATGGATATATTTTTCAATCACCATGAGTACTGAGAAATGAATAGGAGCCCTCTACAGAGAAGCTTAGAAAAAAGAGAGAAAGAAAGAGAATCTAGAGCAGTCTAGGCAGAGGCAACAGCATGGACAGGTGTGAAAAACCATGAGTTCCCAGAAAAGTAAAGCATTCACTGGAGATGTTCAAACTTATCTGAGCCTTTTAACTAGATAAAATCTTACAAAGAAGCCCAGCATGCAAATCAGAGAAAATGAGCTCTACCACAGCTGAAGCTAGGTAAAGGAGGGAGAGGGGGAACTCCGTCACCCAGGCAGCCTTTATGAAAACTCTCAGAGGCCCTAGAATATCAGAGTTGTTTGAAAACCACTGCTATACCCTGTGGCTGTTATTGGTTATCTATAGAAGCAAGGCATGCTCTTGGTTAATCTTTGTCTCATCAGGTAAGAAATTGTGCTCTTGTTCTGTCACTGGGCTACAACTAAATAAAAACAGATAAAACTATCATTTAAAGGAGAACAGTGATCTCACTGCAATGCAGAAAACCCCAATTTTCCTAATGAATTATATTTCAAGTATTCACTTGTAAGCGAGCTCTTTAAAAAAAAAAAAAACCTCTGTATAAGTTAGCTACTGCCACAAAGGTGCTGTGTAACAAATTATCTCAGAACTCACTGACCTAAAACAATTATCATTTATTCTCACATATCTACAGGTCAGCTGGAGGTCAGCTAATTTACACTGGTTATGCTTCAAGTTGCAGGTCAGCTAAAGGGGTAAGCAGTTATCTACAGAAAGTTCATCTCAGAGAGACCAGAAGTGCAGAAAGGCACAAAAAGGTAAGCAGGAAAAGACAAAGTCTCTTAAGTCCTAGGGTTAGATCTGGCACGCTTCTGCCTACATGGCTGGTGAAAACAAGTTTTATGGGTAAGCCCAAAGTCAAGGAGTAGGAAAGTGCACTCTGCCTACATGAGGCTAAAACAAGAGGGTGAAACACTAGAGCCGGTCATTCAATCCACTACATTCTGAACACATTTTCCCATTAAAAAAAAAACACAAAACTTTAGTTGTGGCCTAACAGCTTAGCTCACCAAAACTGATTTAATGCCAAGAGGAATAACAACAGTAGCTAGGATCAAGTATGGACAAGATGCAGGCACACTTTTTAAGTAAACTGAGTGTGTCTTTCCAGCTCAGTTTCTTCACCCACTTTTGACAGTGTACACGCTCTGCATCTTCACGGTTGCCTAAACCCCTCACCTCTGTGCCTCACTCGTGCCTCGTTTCCCTCCTCCCAATCTTGTCGGTCCCAAATTTAGAACTTGGAACACCTGCACGGAGAACCTCTCGGCTGGCTGCCAAAAGGAAGACCATCTGATCAATTCAATTCAGGTTCACATACAAATAGCCCACCGCTTCTTCACACTCAAGACATCTGCTTTATTAAGGGGCTTGTCCCATAGCCTAGTGATCCTCCCACCAGTGAGATTCAAGATAGTAAACTGGGAAGAGTCAGAAAGCCTGGAATATTTTCAGAGAAGGGGAATGTGTCCTAGAGACGGCTGCCAGTTACTCTCATTATGTGAAGAAAGTGTCATTCATACATGAGGAACATGCTGTATTCATTTTATTACTCTCAGTTCCAATATTTTCTTTTCCTCTCTATGCTGCTACAGGGAATTGAACTCACCAAGAGAAGATAAATGTCAGTGTTATGATTTACATCTCATTACAGGACTAGTGTTGTTTCCCATTTTGAAATTTACTCTATAGGCCAAATCTTTAAAGACATTCTTTTTTTTTTCCTTTTGACATTAAAATGACATATTTCAAAATTTTCTTTCGCCATTAAAATGACATATTTCAATGTGAAATATACCTACTTTGACTTAGGAAGAGCTTAATAATTTGGACCTTGCATTGGGTTTTCATGTGAACATCCCTATTTTAAACAAATAAACAAAAAAAGAAATTACTGTCTTGAGAACATTGCAATTAATCATCTTTGAAAAATGTGTTTACTATTAAAGACATCACAAAGAAAGATACCATGTATTACATTTTAGTAACACCACTTTTCTACCCTGTACAAATGTCTATGTACAGACAAAGGGCAGTAGAAAGTCGAGGATTGAAGATACCACGTAAAAGACTAACCTGAATAATTTGGACCAAAAAAATATAGCTTTATTGATCTTTAGGTATGAATTTATGTATGGTTCTTCATTTCTGCTGATGTTTTCATGACAAAAATTAGCAATGCCTCGTGACAGTATGATTATGTCATATTTTAGCCATTTTGATCAGTCTTTGAAATAGTCAATATCCTCTGCCATTGCTTTGCCACACAAATTATGGTACCCAGCATTAAGCTCCCTGAGGATGGGCCGGGAGGAACAGTTATTTCTCTTCTTGTCTAGTCAAATGCCAATAACCACAGAATCAACTTCAAGGAGGCTGTGCTAGGTCAAGATTTGGGGTGTTTTAGCTTAAGGGCTCCTTCTCATATTTTTTAAATTACATATTTGGCCAGAAATCATACAAATTCCATGCTACCCAAGGTGGGGGAAAAGGCTTTTCTCTTGCTTCTTAACTGTGAAAGGGGGTGTGTGATGATTGGAAAGGTAAGTCCCACCCTTTACCAATGGCAGGGTAGCCAACCAATCATGAGGTTGCCCTTCTTATTGTCTCATTTAGCATGAACTCACAGGTTAACAGTTGAAATGAGACCTAGGGTTCAGAGCAACATCTCAAATTCCAGATCTCACATATACCAACCATAATGATGTGGGCAAGTTACTCACCTCTCTCTGCCTCAGTTTCTTTACCTACAGGTGAGGATAACCATATACCTCTCAGAGTAATCATAGATGAGTCCATGTGATTGAAGTGTTCAGAACAGTGCCTGGCACACAGTAAGCACTATATTGGGGTTTGCTGTCCTTGTCACACATCATCATCATCTGTGGATTCCTTTTAGCCATGCAGTCTCTCTCTCTCTTAACTCCAGATACTTGAGAGCAGCTAAATCAGCTCATAGCTGATTGGAATTCTTGGGTTCCTTCTTAAACATTGTTGTTGGAACTATAGCTTGGACAACCACCAAGATCTTGACATGATCTAATACAGCTGAAGACGCTCATTCTCTATGAGCCAGCAAAGCTACTCTCAGGCATATACAATGAGGAAATTCTTAGATCTGTGCACCAAGAGACTAGATTGGATTAGCATGGTTTGTAATAACAAAAAAAAGGAGACATTCAGATGGCCATCAACAAGAGGATGGATAAATAAGCCTAGAGTATTCCTATAACAGAATAACAAACAGTTGTATGAATAAATTATGCTTCATGTATCAACTTAGACAAATCTCAGAAATATAATATTTAGTGGAAAAAGTTACTCATAGAAGATCTGTATGATTCCATTTACATAAGGTTCAAACATTGGCAAATTTTTCTTTAAACAGCAGAATGATATGCATGAAATCATGAGAGTGGTTTACCTCTGGTAGCAAGAGGGGTGTTCTGGAGTCTCCATGGTAATAATAATGTATTTTAATTTGGGTGGGAGGTATGTAGACATTTTACTGCAAAGTTTTATAACTCACATAGATTATAAAATTTGTAAGTATTTTAACATTTTATTCAAAAGCTCTTCCACGAAGAAAAAATAAAACCACCACCTTGCTGGAGTCCCACCCTGTCTCTCTCCTGTGGGGCTCCACACACACTTGTGTGCGTGTGCTGAGTTGCTCCAGTCATGTCTGACTCTTTGTGACCCTATGGACTGCGACCCCCCAAGCTCTTCTGTCGATGGGATTTTCTAGGCAAGAATACTGGAACGCATTGCCACTTCCTTCTCCAGGAGATCTTCCCAATCCAGAGATCGAACCATAGACTCTTACATCTCTTGCATTGGCAGGCAGGTCCTTTAGCACTGGTGCCACCTGGGAAGCCCTACAAACACTTACGGCAGCACAGATTTCAAGCAGCCCGTTTCTCCTCTTCAGTGCACTGGGGAACTCTGCTGCAGGGATTTTTCTGTTGTTCAGTCTCTAAGTCAAGCCCAATTCCTTGTGCAACCCCAAGAACTGTAGCACGCCAGGCTTCCATCCTTGGCCATCTCCCCGAGTTTGCTCAAAATCATGTCCATTGAGTCAGTGATGCCATCCAACCATCTCATCCTCTGTCACCCCCTCCTCTTCTTGCCCTCAATCTTTCAGAGAACCAGGGTAGGAATGTGCAGTAGGGTCTGGTTAGGAAGGTATCCTGCCTCTATTGACATTTTTATTTTCTTAATAGAAGAATGCAATATTATGCCAAAATGACATGGACACCTCATCTTACAAACATTGCTCTGCCCATCACCTCACAGGCAGGAGGTGGGTTTGCTTTCCCTGTTTGGTAAAGAGGAAATGGAGGCACAAACCACCACAGTCCTACCACCTAACTGTGCCAGTCACTCTGCTTCCTTCAGGGGGCTTCTGTTCTGTTGATCCCCAAAGGTGCCTTCAGACACTACCTCTATAAACCATCCGCAAGTTCTTTTGGAGGTAGGAGCGTTATAAATCTTAAATTTAAAAAACAATGAAGGGAACACACCTTTGGGATTAAAGCCCAACTCTCCTGATTACAAGTTCCATAACTAAACGTCTTCTAAGTGGGATTGAAATCCATATGCGGTGTTCGTTAGGCACCACATGCAAGCTCAGAGCTGGGGAGAGAGGAGGGAACGCTGGAAGCTGGGGCCAGTGGTACACCTGCAATAAGGGCACAAGTCACAGACAAGAGCCACCAACCCCCACCATGGGCCCCTCCAGGCAGCCACCCAGGGCTCCTCTTTGCATCACGTATTTGTTTCTCAGACTCGGGGATGGGAGAGAAAAGAGAGGAAGGAAAGGAAGCAATTTTTCTTCTTAATAGGTTTGCTCCTCTTGCTCTGGGTGGAATCAATGCAAGTGGGGTTGAACACACTCCTTAACTTTCCCTCCCCTCAACTGCTTCCTTCCATTGTAAATAATTCAGACAGAATAAAATAATCATGTGCTGGTAATTACCACCACCCCCTGCCCCTAAACGAGTGATGACTGCAGTGTGGTCTTCCTGGATGTTATGGTGCCTGGGCTGCTAGCAAGTTAAAGCTGGGATGTGTGTGGCATCTGAAGTTGAGGGCAGGACGGCTGTTGGTTGTTCTTCCCGAGCAGAAGGACAATGAAATGATGCCGCTTCCGGGGAAATGGCTGGCGTTCTGCTAAGAGCCCTGGAAGCAGCACAGTTTAAACCAGCTGCTCTAAAGCAAATTCCCCTTATTTTTCATTCTAATTTCTAGCTTCATGCATCAGAATAAAGCTTCTGTGAGAGGCTCCAAGGCACCCCTACCCTCATCAAGAAAAAGTATGCCTTTTCTCCCAGCTTCGCAGAATTTTTATTTAGTGGGCTTATTTCTTCATGCCAACACCTTGCCACCTGTGTGGGCCTCATTAGCAAGAACCTTTAGGAGAGGAGTAAGCGGTTGTTCTGCTTCAGAATATCAGTAAAGTTCAGGCAGCGATGGCACTAGTTACAATATAAGAGTGGGCATGTCTTGACCCCATAGAACAAAGTGGTGGCAACTCACCAAAAAGGGAGGGAGGGGGTCTCCCAACAAAACTGTGTGTGTGAGCAGTAGAGGGTAAGGGCTGTGTGGTGGAAAGGGTGTCATCTGGATAACAGTCATTTACAGGGACTCTGCTTGATAATAATAGTTCCTTCAAAAGAGACGCTCTGCAGACTCATCACCTTCATGGAGAATTAAAGAGGCTGTAAACGATAACTTTAAAAACAGCATAGATGGGGCTGTTATGATCTCAGCTTGTTACTGATACTCAGCGTGCATGCACGCAAAGTTGCTTCAGTCACGTCCAACTCTTTTGCGACTCTAAGGACTATAGCTTACCAGGTTCCTCTTCCACGGGATTTCCCAGGCAAGAATACTGGAGTGGGTTGACATGCCCTCCTTCAGGGGATCCTCCCGACCCAGGGATCTAGCTCACACCTCTCAAGTCTCCTGCATAAATAGGCAGGCAGGTTATTTACCAATAGCGCCACCTGGTAAGCCCAATAGTCTTTAAATAAAAAGTTGGACTAAAGAGACTAAATGCATAAACAGGTAGACCAAACTCTGGCTCTTCCTTCTTGTTCTTACCCAGTCCTCTGAGCTGGTGGGGAAGCCTCAGGCAGTGGAGGGAAGAGGCCTTCAAAGCTCGAGGATTCTCCAGGCTGCCCGATACAATGGGAGTAGAAGCTGACCCCTTCTCTCTGGCTGTTTCTCAGAGCCACGAGGCTCTCAATCTGACCTGTCCTATGCTGTAGGTACTAGGCACATATGGCTATGCACACATTAATTAATTTTAAATAAGATTTAAAATTCAGTTCCTCATCTCAAGAACACAGCGGCCACACATGGCCACTGGCCACCCTAGTGGTCAGAGCAGACACAGAACACTTCCATCATCTTAAGAAAGTTCTCCTGGACAAAGCTGCTTTAACACTGGCACATTGTAGAAGAAATGCAGGCGTGCTGGCCACCTGGGGGAAGTCTTTCACAAGAGAAGGAACAGGATTCCCAGGGTGACATCATTTCCACATTTGGTGCAACTACTGAAATCAGTAAGTATCCATGGGAAACTGCACAACACCCAGTGTCTTTAAAATCCTATTTCTACATTAGTGAGTCTTAAGATATAATTACAGGACCTTTTCAAGTACTTAATAAGTATAACCCTCAATTTGGTTAATTTTCCTCTTCCATTGGATGTTCTTAATTACTAGCATAGGGAAGTTTTTGGACAGAGGAAAAAGCATAATCTGGGTGAAATTATTTTCCATATTCTAAGGGAGGAGTAGTGACTGCAATGATAATAAGAATTTTTGCATTAAAATATTACAAAATACATTAGGTGGAATAAATTCCAAGATATTAGCATTTGGAGTCACAAAGAGTTGGACACAACTCAGCAACTGAACAACAACCCACAACCCCTCTGTTCTACCTCAGAGATAACCTGGGTCAACCCTCAGGTGTGTCTCCCAGCTTCAATCAGGAATCGGGCACTGTGACTGGCTCTGGAGGGTAAAAATGACCCAGACAGCAGATGCCAGCCTCACTATCAACCCAGGGAATGGAAAGTACAACGATAGGCTGCCCTAGAAAGGCGTCCAGCAGGGAAGGGGCGTGAGCCTGGATGAAGTCTTAACACCATGTGTAAAACTCATTTTTAAATGCCATATTTAAATAACACAAATATTATGATGCTAGAAGATTTCAGTATGTTTCACTCTAAAAACAGCACAGACAATAGAATATTGGTGTACTGCACTTAGCATTGGAGAAGGAAATGGCAACCCACTCCAGTGTTCTTGCCTGGAAAATCCCAGGGATGGGGGAGCCTGGCGGACTGCCATTTATGGGGTCACACAGAGTTGGACACGACTGAAGCGACTTAGCAGCAGCACTTAGCATTGGAGAAGGAAATGGCAACCCACTCCAGTGTTCTTGCCTGGAGAATCCCAGGGACGGGGGAGCCTGGTGGACTGCCGTCTATGGGATCGCAGAGTCGGACTCTACTGAAGCGACTCAGCAGCAGCAGCACTTAGCATTACCGTCACTGGGGGGAAAGTGGCATTCACATTTCTTGTTCCTATACTTTGAATAAGAGCAGAAATTTCAAGAGATTTCTTCTGACATCTAGAGCATTACACATTTGTTTCAAGTATTATTCATCTTTTTAAGGAACTCTGATACTTGACGTGTGTTCCTCTTGATTTTCCACCTCAGTATCCAGACATTTACTCAATCACTTATTTATTCATCTATTATTTTTTCCTTTGTTCATTTACACAAATGTTTTCCTTTCAACGAAAACATACCAAGCATCTGCTGTATGTAAGGCACTAAGTACAGAGCTGTGGTGGATTCAAAGATGCATCAAAAGCCTCTCCAACTAGCAGGCTAGGAAAGACCAGACCTTCTGTTCATCTGGTCATCTTCCGAACCCCTGTTTACAGGGAGAATCGCCATGTGCTGGGCTCTATGTTAGGCTCTGATAAAACTTTCTTGCAAGATTTTGCAGTCATAAAGGAGAAACAAACAGTTACTCTTATAAAGGTGGTGCATGACTACACGATGATTGCTAAAGGGAAGTGTAGGCAAAGAAAGTGCTTGGGGGTTTAGAAACAGGGGCGCCCGCTTCCCACCAGGAGAACAGGGTCACTTCCTGAAAGAGGTGCCTTTTGAACTGGATCTTAGAGCTGGAGGCGCACAGGCTGAAAAGGCAGGTCACAGGGGTTAACGGGGAACCTAAATGTTGACTGGTCTAGAAACTTACTACCCGAATACCATCCCAACTAACAGTGGAATGCAGACTCCAGCACCTGCCTTTATTAATGAAGGGCAGTCACTTTATCCATACTTGTAAATACCTAAGAACCTCTGTCTATTATATCTACTCCGTGATTGGTGCTCCACGTCCCAGGAAATAATTATGTCATCAGTTATAATGCCAGGCAGCTACCAACACCAGAATTCACTTACATTCCAACTTGGTTCTTCTCCTTTCCTTAAATGTTTACCTGATAGTTCAATTCATCTTCAGAGTGATAGATGTTTTACAAAAGCCCCAGGAAGTGAAGGAAAGGATTCGTTCTCAGCAGGTAGAAATTTGTAATGTAGGTGGTAAGAAGAACCCTGGACTTGAAGCCAGAAGACAACTTATGCCTGCTCTGTCATTTAGCAGCTGGTGACGCTGGGCAAAGCATACACATGCTCTGACCCTCGATTTCTTATCCTTCTATAAAATGGAAGAAGACAAATCATGTGCGCCTTCACTCATCTATAAAATACTGGGGAAACAGCAGCTATTACTACATTTAGATAAGAGTTTGGAATAGTTACTGTTAATTCATCATCTGCCAAAAATAAATCTAGAATAACTTTTTCTTTGTGAATAATGCCTTCTTCCTCAACAAAATACTAATTTTCTTTCTAATTTAAAGCTACTTATTCTTCAAAAATATTTTATAATCCACATTGATGTGAGTTCTGGCTCTTTTTTATCTTCTTTCTAAGCTTTTGTTAATTTAGGAAAAACACAAAGAACTTATTTTCTGATTTAAATTTTGAAACTTATGAAATTTTTGATTTCCTACTGTGTGCTTAAATTCATATTTCTTGTCAGGCAAGATACAGACACAGTAATGGACATGGGCTCAGACCTCAAAGATATTACAATCTGACTAGTTACTTAAGGTTCTTATGATTGATTAGATATTTCATCAGAAATATGCACTTTATCCCCCCAACCTCCATGGGAAGAGTGTGCTTCCCTACCCGTCAACTTTGGGTGGGCCAAGTAAACATCTTTAACCAAAAGGAGACACAGGCTGAAGCTTAAAATGTGCTTGTGCAATGGGGCTTGCCTTCTTGTACTCCTGCCATCACCTGGAGAAAACACTGTCCCAGTTAGCCCCTTGGTCCAAGTCAGGCCAGACCCAGATTCGCAGGATGAAGCAGAGCCAGTCCAGTTAGCCTGCAGATCCAGGAGAATAAGTGATATAATATAATTCACACAAACTGGTAATGCAAGGCACATAAATTGCAGAATCCAACATTCCACACACTGGGATTGTCCCTGCCTCCCTTGGTAACTGTACCTATTGATAACACCATAACCTTACTGTATTGTTCACAATAAGAACTGTAAAGAAGGGCCCTACCTGAAGAATGTTGTTTTACTTTTCTGTCATTGAAAGCAATGATTTACTCCAGCTTTGGCCAAAATAAAGCACAACTATAAACAAAAGCTAAAACTGGCCCAGACTACAAGTTGTGCTCTGCAGTGGAAGTTTCTGGAACTCAAGCAATTATTTTTTCTTTCAGTGCATCATTCCTTTTCTTTAAATATAATTTGTTACTTTGGAATAACTTTAGACTTACAAAAAGCTGCAAAATTAGTATAAATGGTTCCTATAATCCCTTCTCTCAGCTTCCTCTAATGCTATCATTTATTTGGATTTCACCAGTTTTTCTCCTAATGTCCTTTCTCTGTTCCAGAATCCAACGCAGACTCCCACAATGCTTTGTCTCCTTAGTCCCTTCAAATTCACGACAGCTCTTTAGTTTTCCTTGGCATTCATGTCCTTGACACTCTTAAGATTACTGGGCAGTTATTTTTCAGAATGGGTTTGTTTGTCTGATGTTTTTTCATAACTGGAGTGAGGTAATGCATTTTTAGTAAGAATACAGTGATGGTGTGTCCTTCTTAGTGTAGCACGGGGGGCCAGGCAGGTGAGGAACTGTCTTATTGCTAGTGATAGTAACCTTAACCTTGATCACTTGGTTAAGAGGGTATCTCCTGGGTTTCACCACTGTAAAGTTACTATTTCTCCTTTATAGTTAGTAAATATATTGAGAAAGCTACTTTGAAGTTGTACAAATATCCTGTTTCTCTTCAAACCTTCAGTGCTGATTTTAGCATCCATTGGTAGATCTTGTTGCAACAACAGCTGTGGCATGTGCCGAACAGCAGATTACACCTGAAATTAGAGGGAAGCAGCTAATGAACCATCCCTTCTCTTTCAAACCTCTATTTAACCAGTAATGAGATTTGAACTAAGTGTGCAAAGGGGTAAAAAAGGTCCAGTTCCTGAAACAAAGGTGCCTCCGGCATAATTTCTGGGTTGCTTTGCACAGTCAACTAAACAGCAGCTGACAGATCTTGCTTAGAAGGCAAAGAGAACAACTGGGACTGCACCCAAGTCCCATGCTAACCAAGGGGAACAAAGCCATGACATAGACGAGAAAACTGCAGTACTATGTTCAACACAACCAGGGGCTCAACTTATTCAGCTGGCTACCTTGTTTTCCATTTGTAATTATAGTCACAAAGAGACAGCCTCCTCGCGTGCGACCCTACAGCAGAGCCCCAGACAACATCCTCATTTTCAATAACTCTTCCCCTTTATCTCACTCTGCCTGATGCCTAATAAGCTGATTGCTATTTACTTTGGACCAACAGCTAATCTGTTAATGATTGATTTTAAATTTTTACGGTCATTTGTCTCTGGCAGGACCTGAGACTGCAAAAGGCAGTCCTTTCCTACCTGATGAATTGGCTTTTTCTTTAAGAAAGAAAAAAGAGGAAAAAGATTTAAGTCAAAAGTCTTCATAGTTGCGTTCTGCTGACAAACAACTGACATTCAGTGAGAAATTTCAATGCAAAAAAAAAAAAAGAAAAAAGAAAGAAATGTTAACTCTTCCTCTAAAATTCATCTGCTTTTGAAATAGTCAGCAAATAATAAAAGTGGACATTTTGCTAATGGTGGCATGGGGTAAAGACCCTCTTCCATACGAAGTAAATTGTAATTGTACCATAAATTTGCAGAGCCTGAGATTCTTAATTAACCAAATTGATGCTCATTGTCCAACTGGGATGGGATATCTAAACTAATGTCTTTACTGTCCTTTAAAACGATCTAAATTGCACACCATATGATATGCATATTTTTTGCAGAAAAGTAAATTTTACTTTCAATGAAAAAAAGAAAAGTCTATTGAATAGACAATGGTTAAACTTGTATCACACAGCAGTGCTCTGCAATTTAATCACTGCTTCTAAAAATGAAGCTATAGATAACTACAGTATTCTAAAAAGTAGAGGGAACACCAGGCATGAAAACACTGTGTGCATTTATAAACATTGCTTCTTCCACAAAGTCAAGCTTGCCTCAGAGATGCCATCTCTAATTTTGTAAATGAACACAACCCCATGGCTAGTATTCCCATCAAATATTTATTAAAACGCACCCCAAGACCTCTCATCTCAAAATGGAATTAAACTCATCCAAGTGTCTCTGAAAGATGTGAGTGATTTCAAATGTGAACCAGCACTTCCAAGAAGTGAAAAGGAAGGACACCGGTTCGAAATGATGTTTGGGTACCTGTAAGTGGTAGCAGGTCTTCCTGGAGGGCCAGTGTTATAAATTAGCAGATTCGACATTTTGCAGAGCCTCTAAATGGAAAGGCTCAACTGTGTGAAGGATAAAAGCCCTGATCTTATTAATATTTTAGATCCTGCAAGACAGTGAGGCTCCATCTGCTGTCAGTACTACGTGAGAAAGAACCGAGGCAGAAGGGGGACAGAAACCACGGCCTCCCAAATGGTCTACTGACCTTCCTGAGAGGCAGATATCATGTGACAGCAACTGCCTATCTCAGCAGACATGCTGGAAAACAGGAGAAAGTGTTAAATATAACCAGGTAGACAGTGATGAATTGACATACTGAAAAATCGAACGCTTCAGTAATCAGCCTAAGGATCTGATATCAACAACATTTTTCAGTTTTGTCCAAATTCATTGAAAGGTGTACTTTAGCAAGTTCACTTCTCATTGGTAAGACCTTTCATCTTTATGTTGCTTTTCTGATTGGATTCTGTGTCATCATCAGTTTGGGTGGCTCCGCACACAGGAAGCAGACAGACTCTTCACTTGTGAGAGAAGGAGGCCTGGGATGAGCACAGATATAAATGGGTTTTACTCCAACATTAATTAAAAAACTATTAAATATCTATCACAGTGGTTATTTAGAAAGAATTATTAGAGCCATGGTATATGAAAATGCATCAGGTACTGTGTTCTAACAGCACAGTAAACCTGAAATATTAACATATTGCCTTCTATTTTGCAGTAGGAAGCTTCTATAACCATAATTCTAATTATAGAACTCTAATTAATGTCTACATGGCTTCAGATAACTTCATTAAATCATCGGAATATTTATATTATCCAAAGACAATCTCTATCCATTAGAATAAACAAATCCTTTAAAATAACTTTTAAAAATGCTACTGATGTGCTTTTCTTTTTATGAGACACATAAATCATATTATTTACTTTAAGGTTTATTCATCTCTGTAGCAGTATTCCAAAAATTCTTTACCTCTAAAACACTTTTTATCCCTGGTACAGATGGATGTAACAAGGCTGTCAGCTGAGGTCCTTCCCTCCTTTGAGTGTGAGGGATAGTTGCTCAGTCATGCCTGACTCTTTGCAACCCCATGGACTATAGCCTGCCAGGCTCCTCTGTTTATGGAATTCTCCAGGCAAGATTACTGGAGTGGGTTGCCATTTCCTTCTCCAGGGGATCTTCCCGACCCAGGGATCCTGCATTGCAGGAGAGTCTTTACCATCTGAGCCACCAGGGAAGCCTACAATTAATCTCCTTTGAGATTGAAATACTGACTCAAGTCTCCAACCCTCATCTTGTGGCAAGTTCAATATTCTCCCCTAGATTTCTGAGAATTCCCAAGAGTTTGTGTTCTCATAGTCACTTCTCTCTCCCCAATGACTTCTTTGGGGTGAGTTCTTGATCTCACTGTCTCTCATCTTTTATAGCTGCCCATATCAACCAAGATTTTGAAGGTAATCCCTTTTACTTAATTTGTGCCAAAACACCACGCCAATAAAGTATCTGTGTGGAGGAGACTTTGTTCCCTTAAAAGTCTCTCATCAGGTCCCATCTCTTGCCGCCACCTTACATTCTGCCTTACTTCATCGCTCTCTTTTCTTCCTCCTTTGCTTGCCCCCATCCCCAAGTTCCTGTAAACTTATTCCACAGAGCAACTTGCTATCTCTTAGCCTAGCTCCAGACTGTTCAGACTATCTCCTGGGGACCTTATCTTCATAGCCAAATACTTCTATTAAGGTGGCAGACAGTCTCCTCCCTAAAAGGAATTCCTGGCTGGCTCTTAAAATAACAGCATTTTCCTCCAAGCTGCTCATATATTACAAGAGATAAGTGACTCATTCCTGCAAACATTCAGGAAAAGAAACACAAAGGACAACTAATTTTGTGATAAGCACCATAGGAAAGCATCTACAACAGAAGGCCTACAGCAGACAGCAAGATAAGATCAGAACCTGGAGGCAACTGTAACTTGGAAGGCAGGATTCTGAGGCAATCCTGTCCTGGAAAGGACCAATAAAAGGGTTGATTCATAGATAGCCAGAGGGCGAGAGCCGTGTTGAACTGGAAATGAGCCTCTAGCCCGATGTCTTCCTAAGACTCTGAGCTCCTGGCTTTTCCCAGATATTTCAGTGTAGGAGCACCACAAATAGTGTTGTATGTGGCTAACTTCCTATTGCAGACTAAGCCAGAACTTAAGATGAGACAATTCCCTGCTGCATGGATGGGTAGAAAGAATTCCAGGAACTGACCAGAAGTCAAATTCTTTCCCTTTACCAGCTTGAATACACAAGATAAAGCATTTTTCCACTACCTATAAGTGTCAAGCCAATCAGAACTATATGGAGATCATTCAACCTGTGACTCACAAACCCACATTAGATCAACAGCCTTAACGGGGTGTTGAAATACCAGATCCAAGAACCCAAATTGAGAGGATGACTTGATTCATTAGCAAATTCAGACACATCCTAACTCCTTTAAGACAATTCAAGCAGAATTTTACCTTAAAATGTTCAAACAGGTTTCTATTCAATGCATTTTTTATTTGCTCTCATAATAACAAAGAAATTATGACTTCTAAACAGATAATAAAAGTAATTCAACTAGGTTCAAAGCTAAACAAGAATTTATTAGTTCAGTGCTGGAAGTGTATATTCAATGTCTACTGTGTTTAACTCAGTGGGAGGCAAGTGTGAATGCCCATCAGTATACACTGGCATAAAATCATTGCAGACTGCTTGTAGGTGGTGGGGAGGGAATTGAGTCATTTTACCAAAATTTGTTTCAACTCATAGAAACATTTACCCAGCTATAATATGCTGGACAAAATTTGCCCATGCACTGAGGAGAAGTTACATCTCAAGGTCCGTGAAAGAAAATGTCTTGTAATTCATCCAACATTGTCCTTTACATCATAATAATATTATTCACCCTATGCTTATTGAATTAATTTATTTGATTCAATATATATTAATATATATAATTATATAGCAAGGGCTTCCCAGGTAGCTCAGTGGTAAAGAATCTGTCTGCCAATGCAGGAGACTCAGGAGACGTGGATTCAATCCCTGGGTTGGGAGCTAGCCTGCAGAAGGAAACGGCAACCCACTTCATGCCTGAAAAAAACCCCACAGACAGAGGAGCCTGTTAGGTTACAATTCACTGGATCTCAAAGAGTCAGACACGACTGAGCAACTGAGCACACATACAATAACTTGCAAACATTTTCATTCTTACTGTAAGCCAGGCACCATTATAAAAGCTTTATATATGCTAACTCAAATCTACATTAAAACAACATTATAGGATAAGGTCTATCATTTTTTCCACTTTACAACAGGGGAAACTGAGACATGGAGAGACAGTATAATCACCCAAAGTCCCACAGATAACAAGTTACCAAACTAGGATTTGAACACAGGCAATCTGGCTGCCAGGCTTTTATACTTATCTTATAGGCCTTCTCCAGCTTCCACCAAATGTGGGTCCACAACTGATCCTCAGCAACTCCACAGCAGCAGCACCAGAAGCAAGAGCTGACTTCTTGTGATCTGATTACCGGTAAATATTTGAGGGCGGAGGACCCAAGAAAACCCCAATAATCCAACCTAACTGCAGGGAGGGCAATAGCCAAATTAAGGGAATTTGCATTACAGAATATTTTAGAATGTACTGGTTTGGTTCATTCCAAATGCATATAGTGCTCTTAACCACAAGTCATTAAATGTTTCACATCTAGGTTCCAGTTCAGTTGCTCAGTCGTGTCTGACTTCGCAACCCCATGGACTGCAGCATGCCAGGCCTTGCTGTCCATCACCAACTCCTGGAGTTTACCCAAATTCACATCCATTGAGTTGGTGATGCCATCCAACCATCTCATCCTCTGTCGTCACCTTCTCCTCCTGCCTTCAATCATTCCCAGCATCAGGGTTGTTTCAAATGAGTCAGCTCTTCAAATCAGGTGGCCAAAGTATTGGAGTTTCAGCTTCAGCATCAGTCCTACCAATGAACACTCAGGACTGGTCTCCTTTAGGATGGACTGGCTGGATCTCCTTGTAGTCCAAGGGACTCTCAAGAGTCTTCTCCAACACCACAGTTCAAAAGCATCAATTCTTCAGCACTCGGCTTTCTTCACAGTCCAACTCTCACATCCATACATGACTACTGGAAAAACCATAGCCTTGACTAGATGGACATTCATTAGCAAAGCAATGTCTCTGCTTTTTAATATGCTGTCTAGGTTGGTCATAACTTTCCTTCCAAGGAGGAAGCACCTTTTAATTTCACGGCTGTAGTCACAATCTGCAGGG
The DNA here is from genome assembly GCF_032405125.1 of Capricornis sumatraensis. Classification (NCBI taxonomy): domain Eukaryota; kingdom Metazoa; phylum Chordata; class Mammalia; order Artiodactyla; family Bovidae; genus Capricornis; species Capricornis sumatraensis. The sequence continues at coordinate 74,418,123 of NC_091073.1, forward strand.
ATTTTGGAGCTGCCCAAAAAATAGTCAGCCACTGTTTCCACTGTTTCCCCATCTATTTGCCATGAAGTGATGGGACCAGATGCCATGATCTTCATTTTCTGAATGTTCAGTTTTAAGCCAGCTTTTTCACTCTCCTCTTTCACTTTCATCAAGAGGCTCTTTAGTTCTTCTTTGCTTTCTGCCATAAGGGTGGTGTCATCTGCGTATCTGAGGTTACTGATATTTCTCCCAGCAATCTTGATTCCAGCTTATGCTTCCTCCAGCCCAGCATTTCTCATGATGTACTCTGCATATAAGTTAAATAAGCAGGGTGACAATATATAGCCTTGACATACTCCTTTCCTGATTTGGAACCAGTCTGTTGTTTCATGTCCAGTTCTAACTGTTGCTTCCTGACCTACATACAGGTTTCTCAAGAGGCAGGTCAAGTGGTCTGGTATTCCCATCTCTTTGACAATTTTCCACAGTTTATTGTGATCCCCATAGTCAAAGGCTTTGGCATAGTCAATAAAGCAGAAATAGATGTTTTTCTGGAATATTCTTGCTTTTTCAATGATCCAGTGGATGTTGGCAATTTGATCTCTGGTTCCTCTGCCTTTCCTAAAACCAGCTTGAACATCTGGAAGTTCATGGTTCACGTATTGCTGAAGCCTGGCTTGGAGAATTTTGAGCGTTACTTTACTAGCGTGTGAGATGAGTGCAATTTTGCGGTAATTTGAGCATTCTTTAGCATTGCCATTCTTTGCGATTGGAATGTTCCAAAGACCTGCTTAAATAAGCAAATAAATACTATTTGCATATGAGGTTTTATATGCGAAAGTATTAAAAATAACTTTTTAAGATTTTTTTTCTTTTGATGTGGACCATTTTTTAAGTCTTTATTGAATTTGTTACAATATTGCTTTTATTGCTTCAGTTCAGTTCAGTTCAGTTCAGTTCAGTCACTCAGTCGTGTCCGACTCTTTGCAACCCCATGAATTGCAGCACGCCAGGCCTCCCTGTCCATCACCAGCTCCGGGAGTTCACTCAAACTCATGTCCATCGAGTCAGTGATGCCATCCAGCCATCTCAATTGCTTATGTTCTGTTTTTTTGGCTGTGAGGCATGTGGGATCTTAGCTTTCCGACTAGGTATCAAAACTTTGTATTGGAAGGCAAAGTCTTAACTATTAGACCCCCAAGGAAGTCCCCTAAAAATAATTTGTTAACACATTCCAAGGAGTATATTACTTGGACTATTTGATTTCTTTGTGAACCATTTCTCCCATGAAAATACCAGAGTAAATACTAACCTGAGCTGGTGCACACTTGGAATTAATGGAGGATGCATTAGTGAGGACATACTGCCACAGTAACAGCAGGTCTGCATGTCTAACCTAGTCTGTGAGACATTGCAACACTGTGAAATGTATCTTGCTCTACTTCATCTTACATTGAGCACCCTCTTTGTCACAGCCACTTGGCAATCCTGAATATATCTGTATTTGAATCAGGCAGCTGGGTGGGCTACACTCCTCCAACTCTCAACATGCAATTCTCTCTTCAATTCTTAGTGCCAACGCTTAATTTGCATATGACATTAAACACTTAGTTGCTCATGCACTTGTTTAATTAATTTTTGCTTAATCATTCTTTTTTTCCTAAGACTCCAAGGAGGAGGTAAATCCAACACAGCTGACTGCCCGCCATTCTTCCTTTTTTGGCAAAGGCAAGAATCTGTTCAGTTACCTACCCCTCCCACATATTCTGTTGTTGTTGTTATTGTTGTTCAGTGGCTTCAGTCATGTCCGACTCTTTGCAACCCCATGGACGGTAGCCTGCCAGGCTCCTCTGTCCATGTGGTATTTCAAGGACGAATACTGAGTGGGTTGCCACTTCCTTCTCCTGATCTTCCCTGACCAGGCAGCAAACTCCTGCATTGGCAGGTGGATTCTTTCACTGAGCCACCAGGGAAGCCCCAAGATAACTCAGGACAAATCCTAACTGATCCCTGTGTGCTAGTGTGTGCCAGTGAGCAAATGCCAGCTGAAGGGTTTTCAGCAAAAGTCAGCTGGAGGGTTTCTGAGTTTCTGAATGCAAACTTATACAAGGATCAGAGAGGCTCTCTCCATTTCTATTGGATGTTACTATGTCTAGATGTGATGTCTGGCACCATGGCAGCCATTTATGACCATGAGATCAGCTAGCATGAAAATGATAGAGCGGAAAAATGAGAAGGACCTGGGCCAGGCATGTGTTAGTGAGCAATTAAATTAACCAGCCACAGAACTTCTCTCCTTATAAACCTCTAGTTGTAGGAAATAACAGATATCCTCACCAGTTTAGCAAGTGAACACTTTCTGTTGCCCAGAGAGCTGAAAGCATCCTAAAAGAGATAGCAGGGAATGTGACTATATAATTCACTTTAATTAATTTGTCCAACACATATTAATTGAGCGTTCACTATCCCCAGGCATTCTTCTAGAACTTGGGCATGAGCAATAAATAAAACAGATAAATCCCTGCCCTTATGAACATACATTCTAATGAGGAATTCACTTTGTGCAATGCCTTATCTGCTCATCACAGACCAAAGTGAGAAGAGAAAAGGCATCCAATCCTGGAAGGATGAGAGGAAAGTTGCATTTATTGTGCATCAGGACACTAAATCAACGGCTATTTCATTCAGTCACTATGGCTGCATGGTAAGCTTGGTGCTGTGGCTCCATTTTACAGAAGAAGGTGTTGGGGCTCAGAGATCATATGTGGAAGAGCCAGGATAAGAATCCAGATCTTCAACACCAACTCTGACACTTTTTCAGCTCTCCTGCTACATCAAGGCTGAAGGATGTCCAGTGGGTCAAGAACTAGAGATCAACCAGATCCTGGTGTCCAAACAGATGGACACATCATGGAGATATATCTCTACCTGGTACCAACACAGGGCTATTGTGTGCCCCATAAGGACTGTAAACAGGACAAGGCAGTAAAATCCAGAACAATCCCAAACAGATGGATGTCTGGCAACTGTGAGATAAACATTCAGAGTTTTTGATGAGTTGGTGACAGTGCAGGAAAGAATAGAGACGGGCGCTCTGAAGGGTCTGTGATTTCCTGGCCTGTCAGCTCTGATCCAGACCGCCCTGCAAGGGATGTGGCACCACCCTCTGCAGATGATAAACACAGCTCGGTGATCACAGATAAGCTGACAAAAAGAGGGGAGTCAAAGGATGGCTGCTGTTTCACTTGAGAACTGCATGTTTTGCTATAATTATGCATAAAGGAATCCTTCCATAAATTTCTGTCTGGGATGCTATTTAATGACAAAATGATGGAGGCTTCCATTTATTGAGCATCTGATACATGCCAGGCAGTGTGCTAAGTCCTTTCTATGTAGGATCATATTATAAAGTTAATTCTACTGTTAATTTTGTTTTTACAGATGAGGAAACCAGGGCACAAAGCATTTTCGTCATTTGTCAAATGTCTCAGAAAATAAGGGGCAGAGATGAGATTTGAACCCAGTCTGTCTTTTAACTACTGGTCCATACTCCCTGTGTTGAGGATTGATAGAACTTCAAGGCCCTGTGTGCTCACATCCTCCACTCCAACTTAGGATAGCTTACCCAAAGTGAAAGACTAGGTTGCTTGATTGCTTTGTTTTGTCCAATCTGCCATGGGCCGATAGAGAGTTCTACTATATCTATATAGAACAGTTCCACCACATATGACTTATAACCCAACCTGCTCTATATTCTATAAGACCATCCTCTGACTACTTGGATGGTATGACAATGTCAAATCACTATGAAGGTTTTCATTCTAAACATTTCCTGTCAGTCTCCATACTGTCTCATTGTGGACCAGCAGCAAATAGTTCAAGACAGGCACTGGTCCACAGACCATGCTTTGCACAACACTGACCCAGGACACTTAACAGGCACCCCCGAATCCTGCAAAGGCAAGAGGGTCAGTTGACAATGATGGGTGTTTTTATGTACAGGAACATCTTAGAGAAGGAAGTCCAACATTTAAAGATCCAATTGAAAAGAGTGGGGGGGGGGTGTGGAAGAAGCAAAGACATTTATAAAAAGGTAGTTCACAGACCTAAAAGCATCCTTCATTATTATAAACTGTATTTGTCGAACAGTAGAACAGAAAAATAATTCTGATAAAACCATTCATTGGAAAAGCACAGTCATTGGAGGGGTAGATCTAATATTAAATAGAAAACAAGATTAACATACAAAATTACCTACCTAATGTGATCCCATCTCCAACACATCCAAATCTGCTATCAAAAAAGGACTGTGTAAAATATCCTGTCCTTAATTGTAATTTGGTATATATTTTAGCTACTGACTAGTATCACTATTTTCCTTAGCATACATATTCATATCTCCTAATTTTAAGAAAGTTGTTATAGGGGAGTTCTCTGGTCACCTAGTGGTTAAAATTCTGGGCTTTCACTGCCGTAGCCCCGGGAACTGGTTGGGGAACTGAGATCACACAGCAACAAGGCAGGGCCAAGGAAAAAAAACCAGAAAGCTGTTATAAATTCATACTCAACTAAGGTATAAATGACTGATAACTCTTAATATTTCCCAGGGAGCATTTGCCTTTTAATGGGAGATATAGTTAGCTGAAAAGAATTAATTCAGTAGGTAAGTTGAAATCAGATAACAGATGAGGTTGGCTGGAACCCCTGATATTATATGGCCTGTGCCTCACAAGCTTGTCCCAGCTCTTCTTCCAAATAAAAAGAATAAGAGTGCTGGCTAACACCAACAAACCATGAGGCCAAAAATACAGTTGGCTGCCTGGTTCACTCACTTAGGAGGTACATATGTGGAGGCTTTTGAATTATTTAGGTTTTAAAACTCACCTACTTTCCAAAAGAATTTGAAAACACTAATGAAAATTTAAAAACAGATTACAAACAGTTGACGATATCCAAAAGACAGATAGAAAGATATCAGTAGATATCATATCAAATTCATTTACATTTTCCTCCCAGGACACAGCATTATTTTTTTACTCAATAAAAATTTGCTGATTGTGTCTTCCATAGCACCTTCCCCAGCAGGTGTTCCAAATGAACAGATTTAATCAAAGCACATCAACTTCAAGGCTTAGCTATTTCTTCCTAAGGAAACGTGGAAATTGATATATAAATTAAGAGTATTTGTTAAATTTCAAGTAAACAGCATGTTCTGTTCACTGTCTTATTTTCCCACTAAACCATCAGGAGCATCTCAGGCCTGAAGCACATTATGCACATTGTGTGTTATCACTTTATAATGGATTTAGAACCCAACAGACTCTTTCCCCTCACCTCACCACCAGATGATATCCACATAGGTTGAATCTGGTGTCAAGCAAATTAAAAGTGTTATTTTATTATCCAAAGTAATTGTTTAAGTATTAAAAGGCCATTATGCTGAATTGGCTATGTTGGTGATTATGCCATTAAGAATGTGGGGCTAACTATCGGTTAAGCTGAACGCCCATGTTCGTGAAAGCTTTCTTTAGGCTCTCCTATACGTGGCAAATCATTCTTAACTGGGTACTCCAAATGGTCTTTGTACCTCAGATGTATTTGTCTAAGCCATTAACACATTGAAGCCCATCCCCAAACTCCCCAAGCAACTATTAATTAACAGTGTAAGAAGAAAGAGCCAGGCCTCCCATTGTGATGTGGTTGGGACTAAACCGTTCAGCAGTGATGGTGTTCAGAACCAGTCACTGGATGAGATCTCTTATTGACATCAAATATTTCTATCATGGGAAGAAGCAGGCTGGGGAGGAAGGCTATTAAAACAGTGCTTTTATTCAGAGCACTTTTTAAACATCTGGGGGTGGGGGTACAAATATGTTTTTGAAAGATTCAAGGAATCTCAACCTTGTGAGGAATTTTGAAATGAACTCCTCAGCCTGACCCTCAAACAGCTCCAATATCTGAGGACTCAGTAGGTGCTAAGCCCTAGGTGTTTCAAGTATTATCACTGATGCTTACAAATTCCTGCAAGGTTTCTGTTTTACAGATGAGGAAAAGAAGCTTAGAGAAGAGACTCTTTGCAAAGTGTCATGGCAATCTAGAAGATAAAACAAAGATCCACACAGGTCAGTCTCCAAACCATAGGCTTCTATTGTACACTGACCCCCTAAAACAGCAATCTAGCTCCAAGCTTATATCCTATGCCAGAGGGTAGCTTGTGCAAGCACATATCTAAGAACCATATGGTGAATCATAAAAGCAACAAAACCCTGTAAATATCCAGAAATAAACTTTACAGGAAACAGGCAAAATCTGTTTGTGATACATACACACACACACATACACACAGAGGGACAGGCTTGAACAATTGGGAAATCATGTCTCATTCATTCTCTTGTAAGACTCAGAACTGTGAAGAAGCCAATTCTCCCCCCCCCCTCCCCCGCCCAGTTAATCTATAAATTAAATGACTTTAATGAAAATCCCAACAGGATCTTTCTTGAAACTTTGAAAAATAATTGTAAAGTTGATCTGGAAGAATAAACATTCAAGAATAGCCAGGGAAATTCTAAAAATGAATATTGAGACATTAAAAAGTATGGTCCTGGCACAAAAATGCAGAGTGATCACATGAAATGACCATGATAGAACCCAGAAAGTATATGGGCATTTAGTACATAATAAAAGTGGCATTTTTTATCAGTGGTAATAAAATAAATTACTCAAGAAATAATCTCAAAAAACTAGCTAGCCATTTGGGAAAAAAAAAAAAAAAAAGGGCTGGACCCTAGCCTCTTTCTTTATACTGAGTTAAATTCCAGAGGGATTAACAATTTAAATGTAAAAATTAATACTATAAAGCAATAGAGGGAAAAAGAAGATTTTTATTATCTGGGGAAAATGGCAGTCTTTCTTATCATGAGTCAGAGGCCAGAAATGAAAAGGAGAAAACCTGATCAATTTTATTTTGTAAAAAAAAAAATGTAAAATCCCTATAATTTACAAAAACGCAAATAACAAAAATATTTGCAATAAATACAGTTTTTAGAGTTAATATCACTTATCTAAAAATTATATAAAATACTCTTCTGGGACTTCCCTGTGGTCCAGTGGTTAAGACACTGTGCTTTCAATGCAGGTTTGATCCCTGGTTGGGGAATTAAAATCCCACATACTGAGCTGTGTAGCAATAAAAAATGTCTTTAATTTAAAAATAAATACTCCTTTCCTTATATTTTCCACATTGCTTGATATATTTACAATGAGCATACACCATTTTTCTACTTAAGAAAATAATAAAGCTATTTTTATAATTTTAAAAGAAGTATTTGCTTAACCACGCCTATTTCCTCCTGGAGAAGGCAATGGCACCCCACTCCAGTACTCTTGCCTGGGAAATCCCATGGATGGAGGAGCCTGGTAGGCTACAGTCCATGGGGTCGCTAAGAGTCAGACACGACTGAGCGACTTCACTTTCACTTTTCACTTTCATGCATTGGAGAAGGAAGTGGCAACCCACTCCAGTGTTCTTGCCTGGAGAATCCCAGGGACAGAGGAGCTTGGTGGTCTTCTGTCTATGGGGTCGTACAGAGTCGGACATGACTGACGTGACTTAGCAGCAGCAGCAGCCTATTTCCTCCAGCGTATAGCTTGCAATATTTAAAGGAACCAAAAACTTTAGTAACCAGTAACCTTTAGATCATACCATTGCAACCCTAACCACAGAGGGTCTCAAAACTGAATGCCCTGAAGAATCACTCAGGATGGTTTTACTACCGATACCAGGGTTAGAGGACTTTGCTTTTAAAGTTTAACAAGCATCTTGATGTGTCGCATCTGCTAACCTCACTATGAAAACTACAGCAGCATATACAATCACAGAACATTTTATCCTGCAAAAAAGTACACTGAGACTATCTCCACATTACCAGGAGATGCAGAAATATCTAGTGCTTCTTCAAGCAGCTACATTGCCCACTGAAGAACTGCTTTCTGTCTTGTAGCTTTGGTGGCCTCTTAAGACCTGACATTAGAATCTTGGTGCCAGAAGAAATTTACTGTCTAGGTTTATCCTCAAGATGGCTTACATTTTAGGCCAGGAAAAAATTCTGGGGTATGACACTAAATTCTCTGCAGCTCTGTGATGTGAAGTAATGGGAAGTCTGTCTTCCACAGTTATATGACTCTTACAGGAATTCAATCTTCTGCATGCAATCTGAATTTCATTTGCTGGAGATGTCACATATGTTTTCTAAGGTGAAAAAAAAAAAAAAACCACTTTTGCTCCTTTATCGAAACTTTCCTGCTTCATCCTGATGATCTGATTTTTTCATAAACTTGGAAATGAACTTTATAAGTTTCAATTGGCTCCTCTTTTCCTCTCCAGTTTTCACTTCAATATTAGGATCTTCACAGGCTTTAAGTATTGAGACACTAGTACAGTTCACTAGGTATGTGTGATTTATTCAAAGCTATCTTGTTTGATCGGGGCTTCCCAGGTTGTGCTACTGGTAAAGAACTTGCCTGCCAATGTAAGAGACAGAAGAGATGCAGGTTGGATCCCTGGGTTGGGAAAATCCCCTGGTGGAGGAAAGAGCACCCCAATTCTGTATTCTTGCCTGGAAAATCCCATGGACAGAGGAGCCTGGCAGGCTACAGTTCCTGGGGTTGCAAAGAGAAAGACACGACTAAAGGTCATGCTCCTTGTTATATTAGAAACTTAACATTTTAAGTCAATTGATGGAATGTCTAGACTTAAATGCAATCTACTCTGAGAGATCTTCCCATAATTGGGTTTTTCAAAGGACTTGAAGGCCTTAGAAATTGATCATTTTTTCCTAATTGTTTTTTCTCTTCTTTCAACTTTTAATGACAGTAGTTAGGTCCTATAACCCACATGTTTAAATTAAGCTTGCAGTCATTTCTCTCCTCATACATAGGTATTATGGTACTAGATAAAAACAATTGTTAACTCTTTATTGTTTATCCAACAGTTCATTTCATCCTTCTTCAATCATTATTTGATTGATTCTTACTGAGCACCAAGATAAAGTTTGATTACTTTGCTAGATCACAAGCATATAAGAATTTTGGAAACTAATTCTGAGTTATATAATTTTTTTCTTCCCCATGCTTCCCCCAAAAGGAGCCAAACTCTATAATCACAACATAGCTCCAGGAAAATCAACTGTACGACTACTATGAAGGAAGTCTCAATAATCTTGGTAAATGGCCATGAAAAAATTTTGGAGTAATGTCTAATGGGGGACTAACTAGCATTACTTTCATCTGGCGCTCATGGCCCCTAGATGGGTGCTCTCGGATCTCCTAGTCTTCACTGGTGTAGAAATACTCAAGCGTCCTGCCACCCGCTGATGTATATGACACTGCTCTGCCAGCTGCTCTACATCATACTGGTTGAGGGACACACTCACAATGACCATTCTTCCAAAATAAAATTTACTCTCCTTCAATCTGGGAGTGGATCACTTGAAGACTTTTTAAGTTAATTAATTAGCTTGTTTGCCTGTGTTTGGGTCTTAGTTGCAGCTCGCAGGATCTTCACTGTGTCATGCAGGAACTCTAGCTGCATCGCATGGACTCTCTAGTTGTGGTGTGCCAACATGGTAATTCCATGGAATGTGGGATCTTAGTTCCCCTACCAGGGATTGAAGCCACGTCCCCTACATAACCAGGCAGATTCTTAACCACTGGACCTCCAGAGAAGTCCCTGAGAGTGGACTGATAAAAGACTGCTGTGTGAACAAGAACTGCTTGTCTCCAAAGTCCTGATATGCCAAAGCCTTTGACTACATGGATCACAACAAACTGTGGAAAATTCTTAAAGGGATGGGAATAACAGACCACCTCACCTGCCTCTTGAGAAATCTGTATGCAGGTCAAGAAGCAACAGTTAGAACTGGACATGGAACAATAGCCTGGTTCTAAATCAGGAAAGGAGTATGTCAAGGCTGTATATTGTCACCCTGCTTATTTAACTTATATGCAGAGTACATCATGAGAAATGCTGGGCTGGAGGAAGCACAAGCTGGAGTCAAGATTGCCAGGAGAAATATCAATAACCTCAGATATGCAGAAGACACCATCCTTATGGCAGAAAGCGAAGAATTAAAGAGCCTCTTGATGAAAGTGAAAGAGGAGAGTGAAAAAGTTGGCTTAAAATTCAGCATTCAGAAAACTAAGATCATGGCATCTGGTCCCATCACTTCATAGGAAATAGATGGGGAAACAGTGGAAACAGTGGCTGACTTTATTTTGGGGGCTCCAAAATCCCTGCAGATGGTGACTGCAGCCATGGAAATTAAAAGATGCTTCCTCCTTGGAAGAAAAGTTATGACCAACCTAGACAGCATATTAAAAAGCAGAGGCATTACTTTACCAACAAAGGTCCATCTAGTCAAAGCTATGGTTTTTCCAGTAGCCACATACAGATGTGAGAGTTGGACTATAAAGAAAGCTGAGCGCTGAAGAATTGATGCGTTTGAACTGTGGTGTTGGAAAAGACTGTTGAGAGTCCCTTGGACTACAAGGAGATCCAACCAGTCCATCCTAAAGGAGATTAGTCCTGAATATTCTTTGGAAGGACTGCTGTTGAAGCTGAAACTCCAATACTTTGGCCACCTGATTTGAAGAGCTGACTCATTTGAAAAGACCCTGATGCTGGGAAAAACTGAAGGCAGGAGGAGAAGGGGATGACAGAGGATGAGATGGTTGGATGGCATCACCGATCTCCATCAATGGACATGAGTTTCAGTAAACTCCAGGAGTTGGTGATGGACAGGGAGACCTGGCATGCTGCAGTTCATGGGGTCGCAAAGAGTTGGACATGACTGAGCAACTGAACTGAACTGAACTGAACTGAAAGTCCGGATAATGATTTGGGATTGGCACCTGCTCACCCAGGCAGTAATAAAATCTCTCTTTATCTCTCAACAACCTTGTGCTGCTGCTTGATTTCTGAGAAAATTAAAAATTTTCTCTCAGTGTCCAGACCTTGCTCCATGCCCCCTCCCAAAACATATATCAAGCTGGGATCCATCAGGGGTCTCCCTTGGAAGTCATTACCATGGATTTCACATACAAGATGATCTCATAGGAAGCTATTTTGGAAATCCCCAATATCAACGTGTGGGGTAGATGGCTTCACTCTGTGAAGTTTCAGCAAATCCCCTTGGATCTCCCATTTGCATTAGTGTAATTCAAGACTCTGAGCTGTGACCAACAGGAATGGCAAAGCACCCTTCTTCAATAATTCAATACTTTCACCAAATTCCCTTATCTTAGATGACTCATTAGTCATAAGAGTCATTATCATGACATGTGTTTTGTTTGGTCCCAAGCAGTCTGCTTGTGTTTATTTTGCTTCTAGATAGGCTCCAATACAACTTGGAAAACCTTGAGCCTAAAAATTGGGGGAATTACATAAAGTTCATCAGGAAGTCAGCACAGACTTTAAGCAAGTCTCTCATGCTTTGGGACAAGATGGGCTGGGTAATAATTCTCAAGTTGTCAGCCTGAAGGAAGGTCTCTAATCAATAGGCCACAGGGTTCTCTCTGTCCTTAGACATTGTCTCAATCAAAACGCTTCCCTCTGCCCCAGACAAGGACATGGATGGCATGCTTATCAAACCCAGTGAAATTCATTCAGCATATGAACCCCAAGAAACAGGACACCTGACATCCAACTCTGCACTATTTCTCAGGAAAGCCACTCAAGTCGTGTCTATTCAACTTTCAGTGAAGATAGGATTTAGTTGCTTATGAAGAGTAAATTAGCAAAAGATTTACACTGCCTGCCATTGTTTTGGTTTTTTTCTTCATTCTCATTAGCATTGCTTTGTTGGAGTGGGGGCAAAACGTGTATGCAGACTTTGGAATTGTGGTAAGTGTCCACGGTAGTTAGTTCCAGCAAATTATAGCCAGCATTTACTACCATCTTAAAGGAACAACCCAAGATATCACGCAGTGCTCCTTGACACACAAAACAGAAAATAAAAGTTCTTGCAGGCAAGTTCAAGTCCTATAGCTCAAAAGCTATTGAATTTTAGAGGTGATAAAAATATTAGAAATTATCTAGGGTGTATGTTCCATCTTACAAATGAGGCACTTAAAAGCTCCAGGATTCTCAGGACTTTCAAACACCCCACAACAATCAGACAGAGAGCCTGGAAGAGAAGCCCACTCCTTCCTTATATGTCACTCCTTTAATGTTCCAGCATGGGAACTCAATACCTCCTTTTAAGTAGGTGGTGCCTCCCCTTCAAGTCCCCTTCAAGTCCCCTTCCTCCCAACACATTCCCCGTGAGCCCGTCACACCAGCATTCCTCCAAAATTCCATCCCTTTATTGTGACTTCTTCTGTCTAGAAGTCCTTCCTTCTCAGGCTGGAAACCATTCCTGAATCATCTTCCAGCTCAAATATCAGACTTCAGGGAAACTATTTACTCCATCACAGTTAGTTGCTTATGTTCACTTTGCCCATATTATGGAATTTTCAGACTGGTCTCCATCCCCCTGTCTCTCCCACTGTGAGCTGAGGAACAATGACTGTCAGCCATCTTGAAAATCCGGCTTCAAGCAGAGCCAGGTATTTGGTGAACAATAACTGGCCATATTAAAACAATCAAATCAACAACGACAATTAAAAGAAAAAACTTTAGGTCAAGCCCCATTCCATAATTCCATTCAAGCCACAGAGATTAAAAAGACAAAGGTTTTCCTCTCAAAGGGCTTACAATCCACAGGAGAATTCATTTATAACTTAACAAATATCTGCTGAATGATGAATTAATGTGATCTAATTCCAATTCTCCCGTGTTGACAAGCTATTACCAAAATTCAACCGATCTCAGGGTGTTTTGTGGAGCCATCGTTTTTTATCTTGATTAACGAGACTTCCTACTTTGTAGTCTAACTTCCTTCATTTCATTGCATTTATCACAGCCTCCAGTGCTGGACTCTTACCATAAAGCTGTGCAGAGAACATAGTGGAAAAATTCACTCACATACAAGTGTCCCCATAAAAAGCTATACATTGGCCTGGAGTGAGGAAATAGGCACACACATATTGCTAGCTGGAGTATAAAGCAGGACAATCAATCTGGTTATCAGATATGCATCAACATTTTAAATGTACACCTCTTAGTCCCAGCATTTTCACTGTTGAAAATTTACCCTGTGAACAGATTTGCACAAATCTGCAAATATATATTCACTGTAGTAGGAGGTTGAAATAGCATAAATTTTTAAATTAAATCCATATCCTAGATCCACATCCATGCAATCATTGCAAAGGATGTAACAGATCTAAATGCCCTGAGGAGAGATGTTCAATATATTATTAGTTTAAAATACAGGGCATTGGAGAGTAAGGCTTGGTGTTATCCCACTTGTGTAAACAAAGAATTGATACACATATTTTTATATGTATAAAAATTACTAAAATATACAAAAAATATTAACAGATTGTTAACAGTTGATGGTATAAAAGAAAGGAAGGAAAAGGAGAGTTACTTATTTTGTACACTTCCGTAGTGTTTGAATTATTTTCCTATTGAATATATTCTATGATGTCTAAAAGTGTCTTCCACCTCCTTATCATCTCCTTGTTTCATCTATTTCAGTTTAACCAACTTGGTTTTCTCAAGACTAAGGTTATAGATTCTGTACTAACTCTCTCAAACTCATACGCATCTCCCAAACTTATTCTCTCCAAACCACTTTTTCTGTTGTAAATATGACCTTCCCAAGGTTTTTAGCTTATGATTAACCAGATGAAACCATCAGTACATAGACCTCCAATCCAGGTTTTGAATTACAAAAGGTACTTTGGGGGGGAGAAAAATGCTAACTAAATTGCATCAGTTAAAACATCAGCATTAGCAACACCACAGTGTCATGATGCAGGAGGTCAAAGATCCATGGACTCAGGGAGTCACAGCAGGGCTTAACTGGGGCAGTTCTGGTTCTGCCATTAGAACCATGAGCACTCCAATCTCAATGAAAATGCATAAGACACCACAATTATCTCCGGATCATCGACTCGGTAGACCCAAACAGCTCCAGTCCATCGTGTCAACGTGTATTCTGGGAGTCTTTAATGCACGGATCATTGGCGAGCTGCGCATAAAAGCCCTGTAAGAGCTGCGGCCGTGCGTGCAGTCAATGCACACTCAGGGACTCCCCCAGGTCCGCATCATTGGCAGCACATTGTGCCAATGCATACTTCGGGAGCCCTGTGCATGCTAAGGAACCGTGTACTCCAAAAATACCTCTGAAATAGTTGTTACAGGACATGCACAGTATTCACTCCTCTAAACGGCATGTCAGCGAGTTTAGCGTGAAACAAATAACTTCTAAAAGGCACAAAACATTCCTAGAGGCCCAACTTCACACACAGACGGGTTAGTCCAGGGGACTGTGGCACAACTGTGGTGGGAGCATGGGTCTCTCCTTACAGTGAACAAAGGGATAGGAACAGCCAGTTTATGCAATCGAAGCCACCGCTTCTACTCCGAGCTGTCAAGGTTTTCAGTATAACACTGACTACTTCCTAATTATCTGCCTGGGTATTTGATGCTTAAGAACTGAGAACCTTCTCTCTCTCCCTTGTCTTGTTCCAAAGCACCTGCAGTGTAAGGTGAGAGGGTTAGAGGAAAGCGCCTTGGATCTTAAGCCTCTAGACTAGCACCTGCCCAACAGAAATATAATGTGATCCACATGTGTCATTTTAAATGTTCTTTGTGGTCACATTTTTAAAAGGTAAAAAGAAACAGCCTTAATAGGTTTTAATAATATACCTTATTTCACCCAATATATCCAAAACATTATCATTCCAATGTCCCATCAATATTTTAAATGATTGAGACAGTTTACTTTTTTTTTTTGGCTTCACAATCTAGTCTGTATTTCACACTTACAGCACATCTTCATTTGGACCAGCCAAACAAAGTTCAAGGGCTCAACAGCCCCACGTGTCCAGCGGCTGCCCCAGGGACCGCACAGCTACACAGGCCTAGGAGAAAGCACCCATCCTAGGAGCTTAAATGTTCACTGCGCCCCGTCGACTACCTGTCTCAAACAGGGGTCTGTCTAGCCTGCGCCTTCTCTCCTGGCAGCGCTGAACCTGCCGAGCCGCCTTTTCTCAGCCGCTTCTGCTGGTGAATCTGTCTGAGGCTTTGAAATCCTAAAAGGGACCACAAATAAGCTTTCAGAAACGGGACAGAACGACTTTAGGCCAAAGTGATACTGTCAGGGTCCGGTCCTCTTTCTTAGAGGTGGAGATGAAGAGAGCGAGGGGCTGCTGGGCGCGCGGAAGGGGAGCGGGCACAGCGCCCATTGCGAGGATGGCAGCCTCCCTGCTATACTACACCGCCCCCCACACTTGCGGATCAGCAGGGCTTGTGGGTCACGGGGAGTCGGCCCCAGCGGCGTGGCTGGGGTCTGGGGCTCTCTTCCCAGGGACACAAAAGGCAAGGATGCGAGGAGAGGGAGACAGAGACAAAGATGCGGGGGAGGGAAGAGAGGAGAAGGGCCAGGGCGCTGGTACGGGTGCGGGCAGCAGACAAGCCAGGGCGCTGGTACGGGTGCGGGCGGCAGACAAAGCCGGCGGCTCTCAGGGGGACAGCGGGCGCCGCGCTCATCCGGGGACTAGCGGGACGTGGGAGGCGGGGGGCGGCCGGCGCCCGGCAGGCCTATTTGAATATCAGCCTCTGCCACACTCGGGGCGCCGCTGACAACTTCATTACCTCCGCGGATAAAAATGACTGCGGGCGAATGCAAATGGCGCGCCCGTCTCGCTGCCTGCCTCCGCTCCGCCGCCGGCTGCGGGCGGGGCCCAGCGCCGCGCCCCGCGCTCCGCGCCCCGCGCCCCGCGCCCCGCGCCCCGCGCCCCGCCCCGGACCCACCTCCCCACTCTGCCCCCGGCCCCGCGCAGCTCCGCCGGAGCCCCGCTGGCCCGTGAGTCTAGGAAAGGAACGCGGTGGCGGCGGCCGGGAATTGCTAATCTACTTTGATTTGCTCGTGAATGTTAAGAAAATGCCCTGCTTCTTAACTGTCGTTGAATTAACGTGTGAAAATGCCAGAAAAAAAGACTACTCTGTGCATGGGATTCCTAAGCTTGAATCCTGGTAAGAGGAGGCTGGACCTCATTGGTTTCCAGCCACCAGGCCCGAGGTGATTAAGCTGGACGAAAGCATCCCCAGCGCCCATCTTTGCCCACAGAGCAAGCAGGAGAGAGGATGTGCGACGCCCTGTTCCCAACCTTTCGGGTCCTCCTGCCACCAGGGCGTTGCTCAGTCACCGTGCTGATCCCCCTCCCAAATTCCTGGCCCAGCTGAGCAGTCCATATGGGAATGGAGGCAAGTCTTGTGCAGAAGGGAAAGCAGCTTTTCCAGAGCCTCTCTCCTTCCTTTGCATAGAGGAGGGGAGGGGTCACTCCCTGGCAAGAAGTCACCTCCTGCCTTGGACAGCTGCGGTTATTGCATGTGGACTCCTTGCGAACTTCCTGAGGTCGTTTTTATTAATAACACCAGTAACAGCAATAACAATAATAGTAAACATCTACTGAAGCCTTATTATGCACAAAACATTATGCCGACTGCTTTACCGAGATTATTTTAGTTTTTCCACACCAACCCTATTGCTGCTCTCCTGGAAACCAGGGCTTAGCCAAGCCTTGCAAGGAGCCCAGGGTAAGCCAGGTAGGAAGCGGTGGATCACGGGTGAGAACGAAGGCCTCCTTCCATCTAGAGCCTGTGCTCTCAACCATTCTGCAGTTTTCTGGGCCTCTCTTTCAGCTCACGTTGCTGTACCATGCCCCCTTCTTTCTCCCCTATCTCCCCCAGCCCCCGAGGCCATTCCTCCCTTGTGGCTAAAGGGTAAACCCTAAATAGTATAAATCAATCAGATCAGTCCCTTCTTTTGTCCAGGGCTTGACTCAGAAAAAAGCACGTGACCTGTCCTGGCCTACGCGGAAGTTGGGGGAACGTCTGCTGGGTGGGGGCAGGTCTGAGAAATGCTTCCCTAAGGGATATCTGTATAGTTTCAGGGTGTTCACCACCTGGTGGCGCTAGTGGCAAAGAACCAGCCTACCAATGTAAGAGACAGAAGAGAGGCGGGTTGGATCCCTGGGTTGCGAAGATTCCCCGGGAGGAGGACTGGAGGCAACCCACTCCAGTATTCTTGCCTGGAGAATCCCATGGACAGAGGAGCGTGGGGTGTGGGGCGGGGGGAGACAGCCCATAGGGTCGCATAGAGTCGGACACGACTGAAGCACGCACGCACCCCCTGGTAACCAGCAACAGAGCTACTCTCAACAGAGACAGATTTGCAATATTTAGCGCAATTAATGCCAGGGCTGAAGTTTAGGAAAGTGGCGTCCTAGTCCTTTATCAACAGTGAAATCATGCTGCTGCTGCTGCTGCTAAATCGCTTCAGTCATGTCCGACTCTGTGCGACCCCATAGACGGCAGCCCACCAGGCTCCCCTGTCCCTGGGATTCTCCAGGCAAGAACACTGGAGTGGGTTGCCATTTCCTTCTCCAATGCATGAAAGTGAAAAGTGAAAGTGGAGTTGCTCAGTCGTGTCCAACTCTTCGAGACCCCGTGGACTGCAGCCTACCAGGCTCCTTAGCCCATGGGATTTTCCAGGCAAGAGTACTGGAGTGGGTTGCCATTGCCTTCTCCTGCTTCATGTTTATTCAGGATTTTATTTAAGGTTAATTTCTTTTTGGAACAAGAAATAATATAAAGAAGTTAACAAATGAAAACTCGAGAAATTTGGCCGTGTCTATTCGCCACTCTGTTTCTGTTTCTTTATCTGTAAAATGACGCAAGGACTTCTGCTCCTGGGCAAGTACATCCAACCTCATTCAGTCTCAAGGCTCTCAACAGCTTTTACCCAGCTCCCTTTTCCATCAGGACTTCTCTTTGCCTACACAGGCAAGTCATCTCTTCCCTCCCAGGGCATCATACCCTCCATCTAACTGTGCTGCAAGCGCACATCCAGGTGTCTGAGCTTGACTGCCTTTAAAATGTTGTTTACTAGCCTTCAAGTAGTCTCTCTGGGACACTTGGATCTGGTTTTAAGCATTTTGGAAAACAATGGCTACTGAACCAGTCATTTACTTGATTCCCTTGGCAATTGCTTTAAAATACAGAATCAAATTAGAATGGAAATTTTCTTTGATTGTTTCATTAAAGTCATGGACACTTTCTATTAAAATATGCAAAATATAGTATAGTATACTATACATATACTATAATATATACTGTGTTCTTTAATAATTCATCCAGAATCAATAAGTGGTGACCAGCTCAAATACCCTCCAGTGTTTCCCACCACCAAGGAAAGGAAGCCCAAAGTCCTTAACAAGACATTCAAGACAATTCACAGTCTACACCTAACCAGCTCCAGCCTTATCTATCTACCATTCAGTTCAGTTCAGTTGCTCAGTCGTGTCTGACTCTTTGCAACCCCATGAACTGCAGCATGCAACACCTCCCTGTCCATCACCAACTCCCAGAGTTTATCCAAACTCATGTCCATTGAGTCGGTGATGCCATCCAACCATCTCATCCTCTGTCGTCCCCTTCTCCTCCTGCCTTCAATCTTTCCCAACATCAGTGTCTTTTCAAAAGAGTCAGCTCTTCGCATCAGGTGGCCAAAGTATTGGAGTTTCAGCTTCAACATCAGTCCTTCCAATGAACACCCAGGACTGATCTCCTTTACGATGGACTGGTTGGATCTCCTTGCTGTCCAAGGGACTCTCAAGAGTCTTTTCCAACACCACAGTTCAAAAGCATCAATTCTTTGGCGCTCAGCTGTCTTTCTAGTCCAATTCTCACAACCATACATGACTACTGGAAAAACCATAACCTTGACTAGACAGACCTTTGTTGGAAAAGTAATGTCTCTGCTTTTTAATATGCTGTCTAGGTTGGTCATAACTTTTTTTTCTACAGAGTAATTTATTTTTATTTATTTATTTATTTATTATTATTATTTATTTTTTTTAAAATTTTAAAATCTTTAATTCTTACATGTGTTCCCAAACATGAAGCCCCCTCCCACCTCCCTCCCCATAACATCTCTGTGGGTCATCCCCATGCACCAGCCCCAAGCATGCTGTATCCTGCGTCAGACATAGACTGGCGATTCAATTCTTACATGATAGTATACATGATAGAATGCCATTCTCCCAAATCATCCCACCCTCTCCCTCTCCAAGGAGGAAGCATCTTTTAATTTCCATGGCTGCAGTCACCATCTGCAGGGATTTTGGAGCCCCAAAAAATAAAGTCAGTCACTGTTTCCCCATCTATTTGCCATGAAGTGATGGGACCGAATGCCATGATCTTAGTTTTCTGAATTTGAGTTTTAAGACAACTTTTTCACTCTCCTCTTTCACTTTCATCAAGAGTCTCTTTAGTTCTTCTTCGCTGTCTGCCATAAGGGTGGTTGGTGTCTTCTGCATATCTGAGGTTATTGATATTTCTCTCAGCAATCTTGATTCCAGCTTGTGCTTCTTCCAGCCCAGCGTTTCTCATGATGTACTCTGCATATAAGTTAAATAAACAGGGTGACAATATACAGCCTTGACGTACTCCTTTTCTGATTTGGAACCAGTCTGTTGTTCCATGTCTAACTGTTGCCTCCTGACCCGCATATAGGTTTCTCAAGAGGCAGGTCAGGTGGTCTGGTATTCCCATCTCTTTCACAATTTTCCACAGTTTATTGTGATCCACACAGTCAAAGGCTTTGGCATAGTCAATAAAGCAGAAATAGATGTTTTTCTGAAACTCTCTTGCTTTTTCGATGATCCAACGAATGTTGGCAATTTGATCTCTGGTTCCTCTGCCTTTTCTAAAAACAGCTTGAACATCTGGAAGTTCACAGTTCACATATTGCTGAAGCCTGGCTTGGAGAATTTTGAGCATTACTTTATTAGTGTGTTAGATGAGTGCAATTGTGTGGTAGTTTGAGCGTTCTTTGGCATTGCCTTTCTTTGGGATTGGAATGAAAACTGACCTTTTGCAGTCCTGTGGCCACTGCTGAGATACCCCTAAGTCATTCTAGTGCATTTCTTCTCCCACGACATAGTACTTCAGTAGGCTGGGTGCCCACATTCTCTAGGATGCCCTTGAACCTCATCTCCAACTTTTCCAAGTTCAGATTAAATACCACTTTTTTGCAAGAAGCCTCTCCCTTTCCTCATATTTAATGACACAGAATACTCAGTTGTCTAGTATTTGTTCTCAGTAAATTTAACATGTTTTGTGTTTATTGATACCCAGTATTCTAGAAATAACTCCCATGTCCAAATAGCAGAGGACATAAACATTATTATGCAAACAAGAAAAATGGGTTATAAATATTATAGCAGACTGTATAATAAAGCTCATTCCCAGTTTAAGGATGAGCTGTTCTCATGAAGGCCTTAAAGCTTCTTTCACCTTGTTTGTGTTAGAAAAACTTTGATGCAGGTAATAAAAAACCTGTCTCTACTAGCTTGCCTGGAAAATTCCAGGGACGGGGGAGCCTGGTGGGCTGCCGTCTACAGGACTGCACAGAGTCGGACATGACTGAAGCGACTTAGCAGCAGTAGCAGCAGCAACTAGCTTAAACAGCAAACAAAATGTAATATTTCCTGTAGGAAGGCTCAAGATAGCAGGTGCTGAGGTTAATTAATTCATGTTTAATATTGTCAAGGACCCAGATTGTTCTCATCTTTCCAGCACTCCATCTTCAGCTTACTGACATTGTCCTGAGGTAGTTCTCCTCAGGGTCCCAAAATGGCTGCCATACTTCCAGGCATCACTTGAAGACATGGTAAAGTCCAGCCCAAAAAATGAGACTCAGTTCAGTTCAGTTCAGTCGCTCAGTCGTGTCCAACTCTTTGCGACCCCATGAATCGCAGCACACCAGGCCTCCCTGTCCATCACCATCTCCCGGAGTTCACTCAAGCTCACGTCCATAGAGTCAGTGATGCCATCCAGCCATCTCATCCTCGGTCGTCCCCTTCTCCTCCTGCCCCCAATCCCTCCCAGCATCAGAGTCTTTTCCAATGAGTCAACTCTTCGCATGAGGTGGCCAAAGTACTGGAGTTTCAGCTTTAGCATCATTCCTTCCAAAGAACCTCCAGGACTGATCTCCTTCAGAATGGACTGGTTGGATCACCTTGTAGCAGTCTTACTTTAAATTTCTTCTTACGAATGAGTCAGTTATACCAGCAGACCCCTCAGAAGATCTTTCCTCCTATTTATTTGGCCATAACAGGACCACATGCCTCTCTGTACAATTTCACTAGCAAAGGAGATGAGATAATCATCACTGATAACAAGTCAGAATTTACCTTTGAGTTATATTGGTGGGGAAGGAGTGGGGGAAAGGCAAGAATTAAGACAGACAATATCAAAACAAAAGCTGAACTTTAGTCACTATCTCAGTCATCTGTTCCTGCATACAAACTATCACAAAGCTTACTGGCTTTAAAAAAGAAAATCTATTTTCCTGAAGAATCTGGGCTGGGGAAAAAGGAGTGATTCTCAGGGAAGAAGGGAAGATTATTAGGTAGGTATTTAAAAGTATTTCTCTGCAACTTATTATGGTTTATGATTTTAAAATCAAATATCCTCATATTTAAATTATTCTTGTGAGTATGTATGTGTGTCTGTGCTCAGTTGTGTCTGACTCTTTGCAACCCCATGAACTGTAGTGCACCAGGCTCCTCTGTCCACGAGATTTCCCAGGCAAGAGTACTGGAGTGGGTTGCCATTTCCTTCTCCAGGGATCTTTCCGACCCAGGGATTTAACTCACATCTGCATCTGCCTGCGGATTCTTTACCACTGAGCCATCTGGGAAGCCCCCAAATTATTCTTATGTTGGTCTTTTCCACAAAATATGGCGTACATTTTGTATATTTGGAAAATATACACACAAAAAATGGTGTATATTGATTTAGTCAATAGTAAGTTGGCTAAACACAACCAGCAATTTTCTTAGAGGGTGGTAAAATCATTTTTACTCTTTTGCTTTGTTTTTTCCTAAAAACTAGCTACATAATGGACTCCACATCTTAAGTTTTCCTGTCAATAATAATGCTTAAATGAATGAAGTAATTTTTGCCCTAAATCTTTAGCTTGCAGATATCTAAGAATTAAGATCAGGAGGATAGCAAGTAATTCTTTTGATTTAGCAAATGATTTGTTAATGGAATTACTAACCATGGGAATATTTACCCTTTTGGAAATCAGTAAATCACAGAAGCTTTTGAAGACATCATAATTAAGTAATCATTCCCCTCTTTTAATCAGGGCCAGTAGGAAAATTACAACATACAGTCTTTGTTTTGTAATGTCATGTTATTGTAAATAGGCCTTCTAGTTCTCTTGTAACTTTTATATGTCTGAGGCAAAAAAAAAAAGTTCTTAAGTGGTTGCTATAGTTAGATTCATATCATTTACTAAAATAATACATGGTATTCCTTTTGTGACTATATCTTCCATCTTCTTATAAATGTATAACTGCCGCTATAACAATACCCAGTCAGATGATGAATGTTCATATATTAATGCTACCTCTCTCCCTTTTTTTTTTTTTGCCCAAGAAACTCATGGCAGCACTGGAACAAAACTGAATGTATTTCAACATCATCTTTGTGAATCACAGACCATTAAAGCCGAAATCAGCCCCAGAATCAGCTCTCTCATTTGATAAGTGTAGAAAGAACTTAAAGAATTTTCTGGAAGTTTCCAGGCTAATTAGTGGTAGTGTGAGATCTCATTATCTTGTTTTCTGGTTGACTGCTCTTTACAACGCTTAATACTATTAATGATTAACATTAAGGACAGAGCTAAGTTTAACCAGGTTATCAAGTCAGATTCTTTAATGTGGAATTGGTGACGCCCACTCAGTCATGTTCCTGCAGGAGGCAGGGTTTCCATTCTATCCTCAGGGGCAGAGAGCTTATCCTCTAACCTCCAGCCCATCATACCAAGAGAGCCCACCTAGCACTATATATACCGTCAAGCCCCACTCACAGATACCTCAGATCTCCTCAGATCCCTGTTTTGTTACATGTCCTAGCAGCCCAGGAAAAACCAGGGTACAAGGAACGTACTTGATAAGGTGCTTCTCTCTTCCATGCTTGTTTTTTAATTAGTGAGGAAAAGGGGGAAAAGAAGAATGCAATTGATAGTGTATTTCTTACCATCTCCTCAGCATCACAGTGAATTGAAAGCCAAATTTTAAGATTAGAATCTGACAGCTCAATCATGTTTTTTGTTCTCAAATGCTAGTTGAATTTTCCCCCTTAAATAATTATTTGGATTTAGAAATCCCAGGGTCTGTATTTTTTCAATAGGAAATTATTCCATTTGCTTCATTTATTTAAATCTACAACTCATCTGTTCAATTCATACACTTATAAACAGGAGGAAGGAAAATGTACTCCAACTCTCTAATATTTTTTTAACAACTAAAGCACAACTAAGAAAATGAAGCCTCTACATTCGCCTCTTCCTCCACCTTCTCTTCCTCTTCTTCCTTTGACCAACAACTGCTATAATCCACACTAATGAGGTAGACTGTGCTAAGAATTTTCTTCACTTAACATTTCTCATTATTAATAAATTTTACACTGACAACTATAAAGTGAACACTTAGGATTTATGCACCTAACCTAATTACATATGCTGCATGTATGCATTTCATTATTTACTTGACAGATTCATTCCTTGATATCATAAATGATTAAACAAGAATCAAATATTAACAATCAGATACATATTAATTCTCCTAAAATCTGTAGAAACAAACTATATTTTTATCTTCAGTTCAACAAGCACTGATTAAAATGTCTTCATTAGGCAAATTTCATAAGCAAAGTTCTTGGTCTACATTTCTTACCTTCTCTAAAAATTAAACCTGGGCCAAATTATTCCAGAATTACTTCATGGAAAAAAAATAAATGTAGCAGTATTTCTAACAAGTCATTGGATTCATAATCTTTGTCAAGCACGGTTGCATCTTATATATGAAACATTAATCTTTGTGTTTGTTAGGAATTTTCAAATATACTTTTTATTATAAACTAGGAACCAGCACCATCTTGGTTCTTAGTAGCATATTATCAGAGCTTCTTGTCTTATGAGTTGATGGGTTTAACCAAATAATAATTATATAACTCGTTTAAAGAATAATATCTAGGCATTGGATAATGGTAAGAACTACATTTATTGGGGCTGAAATTTTACCCTGAGATAAAATGTGTAGCTGTTTCTTTATCTGCTTTTAATGAGCTAGGTTTAAATTTTTTTAGTCATGTATATCAACATCTTCATTGATCAATCTTTTCTCACATATTATCAAATTTGCTTTGGTAGAGCATACCATACAATTTCATCATTTAAAAAATGTTAAAGATTCATGGATAGCCACATTATTCATAATAGAAGATTAATGCCGGGCTGACAGGTTTTTGTAAAGATCTAACTCTTTTTTTCTAAGTGCATATACCATATCTATGTGAAATGTACCTCTGATGTTGCATATTGATTACTCTCCTCTCTTCTTTTCTAAAGCTAAAGAGAGAATATTATGGAATGATTGTCAGGGTTAGTGTGTCTCTGACCTACACATGTACTATTAATAATTTATGAGCTGACTTGAAATACAGCATCAAGAAACCAACTGAGGACCACTGCTGCTGCCTGGAATGACATATACTCGGGGTTGACAGCATGTGAACCCAGATTTTGAGGTCCTGTTGTTAAAATATGTAGAGAGACACAAACGTTCTAAGTGCCAGAGCTAACTGAATGGAAGGAAGCCACGCTTCTTTGTTACAAATCTCTAGTAGCTATATTTATGTCTTTTCATCCTATCCTTTCCATGCCATGAAATTTTCTCACTGAATTATTTAATCAGCTTGCCAAGTGAACTCATGGTGTCTATAAACATTAGAGAGTCTCCACTCAAGAAATACGGAGGTATAGCAAGCAGAAGCTCGGGTCTTCTTATTAACCACATTCCTTCACATCCAGAGGTTGTCTGGGTGGATCCTTCCAGACTGTGTTCTATGCTCACACAAAGATAGTGGGGGTGGGGAGAGAGATTCCCCCCTCCCCTCAAAAATGGTGTCACACTCTACACACTGTGCTGCAATTTGTTTTTTTCACACAACATATCAAAGACATTTCCCAGATCAGCATATATATTTGTAGTTTTTTTTTCACTTTTTTTCTCATTTATTTTTTAATTGGAGGAAAATTGCTTTACAATGTTGTATTGGTTTCTGCTGAACAATAGTGCAAATCAGCCATAATTATACATATATCCCCTCCCTCTTGAGCCTCCCTGCCCTCCCCCGATCCCATGCTTCTTGGTCATCACAGAGCACTAGCCTGGGCTCCCTGTGTTATATAGCAACTTCTCACCAGCTATAGTTCATTTTTTAAACAACAACATAATGTTCCATTTTATAGAATACCATGGCTCATTTATCCACCCCCTTATTAACAGATTGTTAAGCTTCAGATTTTTCACAATTGAAAAACAATGCCACGTACACTGAACATATATACTATGTACTTGCTTAACTGTTTCGCTAAGACAGAGTTCCAGAAGTGAAATTGTTAGGTCAGTAACTAATCTTTTAAATCTTCTTAACCCATCAGTTAGGTAAGAATCAAGAAGTATTACTATTTAGGATTTAAATATTATAACATTTCATTAATAGATTCGCTTATAATATGTAAGTGTATTTTTTAAAAAACATACTTTTACAACTTTAAGAGTATGGAGTAATTTTGGGAAAGAGTATGTTTTAGTTACATTAATTTCATATGTGAGTAGCTTTCTGCAAAAGCAGACTAAAGTCAAAGTTGTTTCCAATGTTTTAGCAATATGTCATCAAGTCACATGTCTGTATATATTATTTTTAACATCAATGTCCAAAGCAGCCAGTCTTCATTTCAGCAATGCTACCCATAACTAAGGATGTTTATGGAGATTGACAACTGTTAAACCACTGAATGCTTTTCAAAATATATTCAAAAAATTTTATGTGTGAAAACATTTCATCTAGGAAATCTAATTAAAAGCAAGGTTATATGTATTTGAAACCATCACAAGTAAGTAAACTTATAAAATTTCCTGCTTTTCACCTAAACTGTTTGAAGCCTTCTACAAACAGCGTAATGGTTACCTAGTGTGTCAGGTTCTATTATGTGAACTAGAATGTTTTCAGAGAAGAAGCTTGCATCCGATGACAGACACTTCCTATCTGCTAGGACTCATATATAAAAATTGGAACATTGATCATTTCATGTAGAGATTTTCCATAGCAAGAAGATAAAGGGAAATCTTGTTATGCTAACTGATTTACTAGTCAAAAGTAGCCAGGACATTGAAACCTAGAAACTAGTTAATGGTTTGTAACAAGTCAGAAATAAAGATGTTCAACCAAGAAAATGACATTAAGCAGCACTGGCTACAAGAGAAAAGAGCAGCCTGTCAGAATCACACGAGGACTGTGGTGACAGGTAGACAATAAAATGGAATGACACTGGGTCCTCTCACCAGGGGTGTTTCCAACAGCTCTCTCTTGGGAGTTTCCATGCACTTCCTTTGTAGGAAACCTTCCCTTTAAAAATGGCAGCAGACCCCTTGGAGGTCTTATTAAAATTCTCCTTCTGTGTTATGAAGTGTGTTGTTTAAGGCAGATGGCAGTGCCAGAACAGTTCATTCTTCATCGTATAAAGGAAAGTGAGAACAACAGTCATACCAAGAAGGTAGCTTGTGGCTGACACATCCCAGTAACATTGCACGGTGGCCATCGTCAGAGAGGAGATGAATCAAAGGGGAAAAGCAGTCCGCAATCCCACCTAAGATGGCAGAAAGCATGACTCTAAACAGAAGCAATATGGTACGTAATGAATATTTCATATTCAGATTGATACCCATTATATCTGCAAACAAATTTCATATACCAGTTAAAACCTCCATAGCACCACTAGGATAAACATTGTTTTTTGTTTTAAGAGAAATTTCCTTTCATTCATTCTCCACTATAAAACTGCAGCTAAAACAGTGTAACTCTTCCTACCTCATTATGGACTATAAAGGCTATGCCACGCAAGAACTGAAAGAAAGCAAAGAGCCTAACTATTGCCCCATGACTTCTTTCATACAAGTAATTTCAAGGAATCAATCTACTTTATCTAAAATAATGCTATCACTTTTTTACTTTACCCTGTTCTAATGTAAAGTTAAATAATTTCCTGTAATACCACTAAACTATTTCCAATAGAATAATAGCTTTGAGAACACTCTTCTAAACCATTTCTCTCTTTTTTTATTCTATCCCAACATATTTTAAGTTATATGACAAAATAAACATTTCATAACCTTTTTCAGCTGAATTTTTTTCTACTAATGTCATTTCAACCAGTGGGAGATCTATATTTTCCATGCTGCAGTTCAACATCTAGAATTATTTCTGATATAGATTAGCTGTCCCTTCATGAACCATGAAAGACAAAATCTAAGCCTCTTTAAGCCTGTCTTGTTTGACAGCATGCACGTATTTACATGAAATATAAAGCAAATATTTGTTCTTTTCATACAAGCTGTCAGCACAAACTTGTGTTGTTTAGACACCTGTTCAGACAAACAGAATTGGCATTTACCATATAACATATGGTAAAAGGTCAACAATAGGTAAAATCAAAGATTATCGAAAAAGAAAGAAAGCGTTGACATGCATTTGTGGAACCAAAGTTGACCACATTATGCTGTAACTCATATAGTACACTGACAATTAAAACTTCATTGTTTGTTTAAGAAAATATGAGGCTTAATTTTAGTTGCTTACTTATCAGAGTATTAACTTTTGGTTCACTGCAGGGATAGGTGTCAGAAAACTGTTACCTGGAGAGTTCCCAATTAAAATTGCTTTTCAGATTTTTCTCCACAGAACTTTCTAATTGTTCATAGGAACATACTCTGGACATTTCTTGATATTACTGCCACCTAATCAGGTCACTGAGCTACCAACTCCAACTGCCCGGGACAGTCAGGCTCTTGCTTTAAGGAACTAGTGACTCCTGAGTGTGCAGGAGCAGTGGTTTACCGGAAAATCAAATGTGCTTTCCTCCTGCCTTTAGGATGTGCACTGTCATGGCTTTCCTGGCGAATGCCTCCACCCTGGGGGCACATTGCCTCTACCTCTCGACCTGCTCTGTTCTGACGCCACAGAGACAGGACTTCTGCTTCCTGTGGACAGCGTCCCATCTGCTGAACACACATTTTAATAAGTGAACTCTATTTCAAGGGAAATACCTATTGGTATTAACAAGAAAATAGCATCTCTACAAGATTCTCTGAAAAGAAATGCTGGCAGTGCCACTCATTCTACCTTCAAAGACAAGTCCCTGTAATTACTTTCTCCCCTTCATTTCCTTGTCCGGATAAAGCAACAAGATCAAGAGAACCTATCCATTTTCCCCAGATACCTTCCAAACTGTGTGTCTGCTTTTGCAGGCTGGGATCAGAAATTTCATTATCTGTATTTGTATTAGTAATTCACTGCACACAGAGAACAGGGGGCAGAGGAGGAGAGCAAGCATGAAAGCAAACATCAGACAGACAATTGTATATATGCAAATGCTTGCAAATTTCTGCCAGCATCTCCCTATCTATAACCAAGCAACATGGAAGCCTATTCATTCCTCAGTCTCTTCACTGCCAAACATGGTTGTGGATTTGAAGGGGAAAATTCAGGAAACATTGAACTTTCAGCCACTGAGACTAAATCTAACTCAAAAACTATTACATAAAAGGCTAATGCATAAATATAATCAATGATTTTCTAGAAAGACATGAGATATGCAGCCTCCTGGCCACAGAGAGCAGAAAAACAAAGATGCCCTGGGAGGGGGCAGGAGAAGGGATCTGTAGCAAGTGACTCTCCAGCCCAATTGTCAGAGGACTGAAAGGTTTACCTTCAGGCTTCGTGTCATGCATGTGCACAAGGTGCCTGGGCAAAAGGGGTATGGGAAACCAAAAAGAGGCACAATGAAGAAAATGCCCCCCAATTCATAAATACAAAGCGTTCACTGTCAAATGAATATACATGGTGTTTGAAATGACAACAAAAATCATCATGTATTTTGTTTTGCCTTGAAATCAATTATTCTCAAACTGTTGGTAATAGAAAATTTCATGACTTCATTCTTATATGTATACTCTACTCACTGTAAATCCCTTTCACATATAGTAATTCCATTCATCCACAAAATTATGTTTCAGTGTAGGGTCAGCATTATACCCAGTTTACAAGTAAAGAAACCTGGACATGGAGGTTGAGCCAGCTCCGCTGTGAACAGAGAGCTAAAGGGGTGTGCCTGAAGAAAATCAAGAGACTTGTGAGAAGAGAAGGGAAGTGGGTAGGTGAAACAACGGATGTTTACTATGTCTACTAGCTGTCCTTCAGCTACGGCCCCTGATTCATTCTGTCTGGTATTATGGTGAGGTGTTTTCATGTGTATCTGCTCTCAGATGGACAGCCCCTGAGAACTATGTATCTGTTATCATTGTATCTCCTGAAGGACTCAAGACAATCCTTAGAATATAGGATATGCTCAATAAATGTATTTTTGACATTATTGTTTCATTAAACTAGTTTAAAGAAAGTGAAAGTGAAGTCGCTCAGCCATATCTGACTCTTTGCGACCCCATGGATGGTAGCCTACCATGCTCCTCCGTCTATGGGATTTTCCAAACTGGTCTTTTAAACTAAAAGACCACTTCAAGTTTTTTAAGTTCTGTGGTGTCTTGTTCCTTTTATTTCATGGATATACATAACATCTCAAGCACTGTTAAATACTTTCTAACACTGTCACAAGAGAAGACTCTACACATGGACATCACCAGATGGTCAACACCAAAATCAGATTGATTATATTCTTTGCAGCTAAAGATGGAGAAGCTCTATACAGTCAGCAAAAACAAGACTGGGAGCTGACTGTGGCTCAGATCATGAACTCCTTATTGCCAAATTCAGACTTAAATTGAAGAAAGTAGAGAAAACCACTAGAGCATTCAGGTACGACCTAAATCAAATTCCTTATGATTATGTAGTGGAAGTGAGAAATAGATTTAAGGGACTAGATCTGATAGACAGAGTACCTGATGAACTATAGACAGAGGTTCGTGACATTAAACAGGAAACAGGGATCAAGACCATCCCCATGGAAAAGAAATGCAAAAAGGCAAAATGGCTCTCTGGGGAAGCCTTACAAATAACTGTGAAAAGAAGAGAAGTGGAAAGCAAAGGAGAACAGGAAAGGTATAAGCATCTGAATGCAGAGTTCCAAAGAATAGCAAGAAGAGACAAGAAAGCCTTCCTTAGGGATCAATGCAAAGAAATAGAAGAAAACAACAGAATGGGAAAGACTAGAGATCTCTTCAAGAAAATTAGAGATATCAAGGGAACATTTCATGCAAAGATGGGCTCGATAAAGGACAGAAATGGTACGGACCTATCAGAAGCAGAAGATATTAAAAAGAGGTGGCAAGAATACACAGAAGAACTGTACAAAAAAGAGCTTCATGACCCAGATAATCATGATGGTGTGATCACTCACCTAGAGCCAGACATCCTGGAATGTGAAGTCAAGTGGGCCTTAGAAAGCATCACTACGAACAAAGCTAGTGGAGGTGATGGAATT
The DNA here is from genome assembly GCF_032405125.1 of Capricornis sumatraensis. Taxonomy (NCBI): domain Eukaryota; kingdom Metazoa; phylum Chordata; class Mammalia; order Artiodactyla; family Bovidae; genus Capricornis; species Capricornis sumatraensis. The sequence continues at coordinate 74,448,851 of NC_091073.1, forward strand.
CCAGTTGAGCTATTTCAAATCCTGAAAGATGATTCTGTGAAAGTGCTGCACTCAATATGCCAGGAAATTTGGAAAACTCAGCAGCGGCCACAGGACTGGAAAAGGTCAGTTTTCATTCCAATCTCAAAGAAAGGCAATGGCAAAGAATGCTCAAACTACCGCACAATTGCACTCATCTCACAGGCTAGTAAAGTAACGCTCAAAATTCTCCAAGCCAGGCTTCAGCAATACGTGAACCATGAACTTCCAGATGTTCAAGCTGGTTTTAGAAAAGGCAGAGGAACCAGAGTCAAATTGCCAACATCTGCTGGATCATGGAAAAAGCAAGAGAGTTCCAGAAAAACATCTATTTCTGCTTTATTGACTATGCCAAAGCCTTTGACTATGTGGATCACAATAAACTGTGGAAAATTGTGAAAGAGATGGGAATACCAGACCACCTGACCTGCCTCTTGAGAAAGCTGTATGCAGGTCAGGAAGCAACATTTAGAACTGGACATGGAACGACAGACTGGTTCCAAATAGGAAAAGGAGTACATCAAGGCTGTATATTGTCACCCTGCTTATTTAACCTCTATGCAGAGTACATCATGAGAAACGCTGGGCTGGAAGAAGCACAAGCTGGAGTCAAGATTGCCGGAAGAAATATCAGTAACCTCAGATATGCAGATGACATCACCCTTATGGCAAAAAGTGAAGAGGAGCTAAAAAGCCTCTTGATGAAAGTGAAAGAGGAGAGTCAAAAAGTTGGCTTAAAGCTCAACATTCAGAAAACTAAGACCATGGCATCTGGTCCCATCACTTTATGGCAAATAGATGGGAAACAGTGGAAACAGTGTCAGACTTTATTTTGGGGGGCTCCAAAATCGCTGCAGATGGTGATTGTAGCCATGAAATTAAAAGACGCTTACTCCTTGGAAGGAAAGTTATGACCAACCTAGACAGCATATTCAAAAGCAGAGACATTACTTTTTCAACAAAGGTCCATCTAGTCAAGGTTATGGTTTGTCCAGTGGTCATGTATGGATGTGAAAGTTGGACTGTGAAGAAAGCTCTGAGTGCCAAAGAATTGATGCTTTTGAACTGTGATGTTGGAGAAGACTCTTGAGAGTCCCTTGGACTGCAAGCAGATCCAACCAATCCATCCTAAAGGAGAACAGTCCTGGGTGTACTTCGGAGGGACTGATGCTAAAGCTGAAACTCCAATACTTTGACCACCTGATGCAGGGAGCTGACTCATTGGAAAAGACTCTGATGCTGGGAGGGATTGGGGGCAGGAGGAGAAGGGGATGACAGAGGATGAGATGACTGGATGGCATCACTGACTCAATGGACATAAGTTTGGGTGAACTCCAGGAGTTGGTGATGGACAGGGAGGCCTGGCATGCTGCAGTTCATAGGGTCGCAAAGAGTCAGACATGACTGAGCAACTGAACTGAACTGAACACTGTCAAAGACAGAACTTCAACAGTGGAAGCAAATAACCTATGTTCATAATTTACACATATTTTGACTGTCCTCTAAAATAATTTCCTCTGTTAATTTTACACAGGTAAGAAAGAGTAAGCTTCTGTGGTGCCTTTCTAAGTCACTTCATTTTGCTCTTCTATTTTTGTTCAGCAAATGTTATATTTGCTAAAAATCCGAGTGCCTAAGACTCCCTGTGTCCTTTCATAATCTGTTAGCATGCAGTTGTTCATCATTTGGATTTCACTGCAGTGTAGAAATGACCTTAGTCTTTCCTTGAGTCATTTAATTTCCATCTTTCTGGCCTTTCTCAAGGAGTCTCCTCAAAGCCTGTAATCTCAAGTACCACTTCTTTTCCTTCTTTCTGGGTTTATAGCCGCCCTGCTTGAGATTGCCCAGCCTTTCCTGCAGTTAGACATGGCCATGAGCCTGAGTTCTTACCAAGAGATGTGGTAATGGTTACAACTACCAGATCATCTGTTTAAGGATGTCTGGGGTTTGATTTCAAAGATTCCAGGAAAGGGGGACATATCTGGGGCACAGAATGGTACAAGTTCTACCATATGACCCTAACTTGAAACTGAGTGATGGGCACATGGGGATGAATTATACTACATTATCCCTACTTTCATTTCAATATATTTGGAATTTTCTATTGAAAAATAAATTCAAAGGTGCTTGCCCTAGTTGTGTTGTCTCCTTTCCTTATCACTGGCTGGAAATAGAAATGACTGGAGCGAACTTGGAAAGCACCTGTGGAGGATGGCAGAGCCAGCCCCCCAGCCTGGGTCCTGGAACAGGACTTGTCCACCTGTCTTGTAGACTTCCTGAAAGAGAAATTGATTTCTCGCTCATTTGAGCTATTGCACTGTGGGGTCTCTGATATCTACAGAGTTCTCTACATAACTCAAGCCCATTATTTAGTTACATTCTATTTCAAAACAGACTGGACCATAAAGTCTTTGGACCATGAAGAAGGCTGAGTGCCAAAGAATAGATGCTTTTGAATTCTGGTGTTGGAGAAGACTCTTGAGAGTCCCTTGGACTGCAAAAAGATCAAACCAGTTAATCCTAAAGGAAATCAATTCTGAATATTCATTAGAAGGACTGATGCTAAAGCTGAAGCTCCAATACTTTGGCCACCTGATGCAAAGAGCCAACTCATTGGAAAAGACCCAGATGCTGGGAAAGATTGAGAGCAGGAAAAGAAGGGGACGGCAGAGGATGAGATGGTTGTATGGCATCACTGGTTCAATGGACAGGAATTTGAGCAAACTCCGGGTGACAGTGGAGGACAGAGGAGACTGGCTGTGCTGCAGCCAAGGAATCGCGAAGAGTAGGACACGACTTATCGACTGAACAATGAATTTCAAAACAGTCTCCTTTACTCTAACAGCCAGCATAATCTCACTCATCTTCCCCATTCCTTTACTTTTCTTGGGCTCTCTTATTGGTCGGCAGGGTTTTAGAACTCAATCAACATGTACTATGGTTACATTTTTTTTGTTCCTCTGGAGATCAGGCTGAATCACAAGCCATACAAATACCTAGATGGCACCAAGACTACCTTAAATTGCTCACAATCCAACTCACCGTCAAAACCCTTATAAAAATGTCACTTTTTAGTCTGGAAGTCTATTATTTATACAGTTAAGGAACTATACGTTACTATAGCAAAACTTAGGATGAAGTAGTAATGTAGAGAACATGTCAATCAGATAATAAAAGGTTAAGAAAATATTTAATTTTCTTTACACAAGATATGTTTGCATTCTAAACCAGTATTCTTGCCTGGAAAATCTCATGGACAGAAGAGCTTGGCAGGCTACAGTCCATGGGGTCACAAAGAGTTGGACACAACTAAACGTGAGTGCACACACACACACATTCTAAACCACTGTTTAGGCTGCATCTGATCCACCAGTGTTTTGTCGCTCACCTCCCCAGGCCAGCACAATCCAACACAGTGCTTTCAGGATCTTTGAATTTCAGTGTGTATACAAGGCAAATGCTCCCCAGTCCAGAAGTTTCTGTCCTTCCCTGTGGCCTCACACCAGCCTCTTCCACACTGACCCTGGCCATAGATTGGGCTTAACATGTATAGCATGAGGTCCGTGGGTTAAAATAATTTTCTAAAAGGAGTTGTTAATCCTTGTGATGAATTGCCAAAGAAGGTCACAGACTCTTTCTCCAAAGGTCCTTAGAAATACAGTAGATTTTCACAGAATGACTTTTAGAGGAGGTCCCGTGAAGGTCAGAGGATGAACTTAGGTAAACCAACAAAGAGAAAAGCAAAAACAGGATGCAAGCTAATGTTTGTTATTCGTTGAAACTAAACAAAAGGAGGCGTTTTGGGAAGTTCTCTTTTCAGGGTTAGACTGCAGGTTTCACTCTACTCACTTTTGCTCACAGGGAAAAACCTAGTCAGCTGTAAGTACAGCCGACTATTCCCACCCTCTGCCCCCCAGTATTGTTCACACTCCACACTCCTCTCCCCGTCCTCCTGTCCACATCCTTCAGGAGAATTCTGTCTTTGCCAGACTAGTTCCTGAGCTATGGCTGCCCAGGTTGAACGAAGTATGGGCAGGAATCGAGAGAATTGGGTTTATATTAAGAGTAAATAAGGTTAGAGAACAAGGGAAAGGCAAGAGCCAGTATGGGCTAGGATCTGGAAATTTGGAAGAGACTAAAGTTATCACAAGTTCAAAAAAAGCTGACAAGAAATGTGAGATGTAAATATCTCTATCTATCCATGTATATCTATCTAGAGACAGAAAGAGAAGAGGACTGAGGCTTTTAAGAAAGTTTTGGAGGTTAGTATCAGAGTCCTTTGGTATTTTTTAAAGAGAATTCAGTAAGGCTTTAAATTATTTTTCAGTTGCTTTTTAAAAGTCAGACTGGGCTTCAGCTTTAAATGGGATTATATGACATAGCAGACTACAATTGGAAAAAATACTAGTCTGTCCATCAAGTCAAATATTCCAACTTAATCATACACTATTTATTGAATATTGATCACTCTATTATGTACAAACTGAGCTAGGCACAGTGTCTTAGAAACAAATTAACCAAAAGAAATATTTCACCAAAATATTTCATCGAACGGTTTCTTTGATAACCGAAAAGAGGAATCTCAAGCAAAGCTTTGATTGACTGCCATGTAGACCTCATGAATGGACAACTACATCACCATGTGAAGGTCTTCTGCCACAGAGAAATGAGACATGAGGCACTGTAACAGCAGGTTCTTCTACACCCTCTGAACAACCAACATTTTCCAGTTCCAGGAGGCAGACCTCTCTGAATCACCTACCACCATTCCTGAAGTTGGTCTACTGCTACTTTTGCTAGTTCTACCACAGGAAAGGGGCTTTAAGAAGGGTCTGCATACCCTTTGCCTACATAGGAGTGTAACTCATCTCTGACTCTGGAACTCCCTCTATATTAAACTGTGGCTGGTGCTGGGAGGCTGGGGCGGGCCAGAGATAAAATGCATTCTTCATCCTCCAGGGGCTTCTGCCTGAAGAGAAGATGGGTGACCAACCGTGCAGCGCAGGGGCATGGGTGCTGCCAGAAAGGCAGTGCGAAAGTGAAGTAGGTCCTGCGTGGAAACAGCAAAAGCGTCCCTGCCCTGCGGGGGGTGTGGTCAGAGTGGGCATCTGCACCAGGAGACATTTCATTAGAGTCTTGAATAACTAGGTGAAATGAACCAGGCAAGAAGGCATGAATAAGGAAACCCAAAGAGCCTTTCAAGCAGAGGAAACTTGCTCTGATTTCATCAGCACCTCACAACTTGCCCTCAGGGTGTATTATTATCTTCATGTTGTATATAAAGAAACAAACTCCAGAAGGTTGAGGGACCTACCCCACGCCACTCATCTTTAGGCAGTGAACCTAAGATTTAAACTTAGCACCATACTCCCTACCTCTTTACAGAACCTGGTCACTGAAAGGGAATCCTTCTCATTTAGTGATATCCACATTGACTTCCCTGGGGGCTCAGGGGGAAAGGACCCGTCCAACAGTTCAGAAGACGTGGATTCAAGCCCTGGGGCAGGAAGATATCCTGGAGAAGGAAGTATTATTGCCTGGAAATCCCACGGACTGAGGAGCCTAGGGAGCTACAGTCCATAGGGTCGCAAAGAGTCAGACATGACTTAGTGAGTGCAGGCACCCATCTCTCACACCGTATCCTCAAGCACACTTACAACGAACACGTACGTGCTCAGTTGCTCAGTCATGCCTGACTCTTTGCGACCCTATGGACTGTAGCTGCCCAGGATCCTCTATCCATGGGATTCTTCAGGCAAGAGTATTGAAATAAGTTGCCATTTCCTCCTCCAGGGGATCTTCCCAACCCAAGGATGGAACCCTCATCCCCTGCATCTCTTTACATTGGCAGGCAGATTCTTACCACTGAGCTACCTGGGAAACCCAAGGATGAACACAAGTGTCTCTTAATCATTCTGGGAAAAGTATCCAAAGTATTATAAACTCAAAAGATCATGAAATTTTTATCATTTTTTTGGACAAAATTTTGTAACAGTATCCTGCCCCCACCCCCCGCACACACACACATACACACACACACACACACACACACACACCACACACACACAGTATATCAACATATGAAAGGGACTGGGAAGTCCTGCAAAAATAATAGGCCACGAAAACTTCCACCCTACCTCCTTTTTTCCTTTTCTTTCTTTCTTTTTTTAAAATAACATTTATTAACACCTTTAAAGACATTCTGTATTTAGTCTTTTTATTGTACTGATGAGAATACTGCAGTCTACAGAGGGTGGGAGCTGCCTTTGGGTATGTGTTAATGGCAGAGTCAGAACTCAATTCAACAGATTTCCCTCCTGTCAACACTCTCTTGGGTAAATCACACTTCAAAGTGTCCATTCCATACCTCCAATATATAAACAGTACACACAGCACAAGAGCTGATAACCTTGTAATTGTCAACTTACAAATTACTCTCTTAAAAAAAATACAAAGAAATCCCTAGGTGAGAGCTGAGATGGTGTATACAAATTTGAAGTGTGTTTATACACACTATTAATCGCCCTTGTCATGGTTTACACTAGTTATCCAAGTCTTGCTGATATCAATTGTTTATCTTCACAGACTTCCCACTGAAATAATAATACTAATAACAACTACTAGCTCTTTTTTTGCTCTCAATGTGAAGGATAACGTTAATATATTGATGCAAATTTCCAGTGTTTATCTTCATGCATGCACTTAAATGGAACCACAGCTGAAGAAATCACTTCTTAACAAGATAATCACAAAACAAATCTTTGTACCAAGAACTTCATTACTAGATCAAATTCCATTATCACTAACTAAAAAAAAAAAAAAATACTTTGGAATCTGGTTGGAATCAAGACAGCAAAAAAAAAAAAGGTGGGAGAGGAGATTGGAAATCCTTTTGTTTTTGCAAAGATTTACATTATAGCACTATTTCTTATATTAAAATTGAAGTTGTTTGACTGGAAATTCTTTAAAGTAACGTACAAATTTAAAAACATATTTCAAGAGCAGTCAGTACTCAACTTCGTAGAGTATTTATGAATAATAACATACTAGAAAAGGTCAATTGGGCTTTCTGTCTAAAAAGTTAAATATTCAGCGCCTGTATTCTGCATTTGTTACCAAAGTCCCCTTTATCAGCAGAAGGAGGCAAATGATACCCTGAAAATGTTTTAAACGTGCAACTTTGCTTATCTTCCTGTATTAATGATCCTTATGGCAGTTGTTACATTAACCTTATCACATTGCACAGCAATAGGGGAAACCGATTGTGAAAAGAAGAAAAAGAAAAAGCATTTAGTTTAATCTTGAAACCTTTTTTTTTTCTAATCGAGCATTTTTCTGATTGTCAAGGAGGGTGAAAATGAAAGTTAGATTTTTACTGGGTTTTCTTAAAACCTCAAAGAAGAAACTAGACATTTCCAAATGGGTGACTCATTAACCATCATATACTGTGAAAAGGACACAAATTAGACTATCGACGAATGGCTCATTCTATGAATTCTGGGTTTCCTGAGATCCACAAAGAGGCTCTGACTAGGAGACAGTCAATGGCTCCGGAGAAAGCCAGTTTCTCTTTCAAGGCTCCAAATCACTTATTTGTGGATATGTTATTCAAAACTTGCCATTTTCCTCTAAGACGTCTATGTCCTTCTTCATACATTTGTGTGCACATAGAGGAAATTCAAAGGCTCCATCTTTTAATCCCTTTTACCTTTGACAATAGTAAACCTGACCCTGAGACCCTTCTATCTTCTTATTCTCTCAAGGTGCTTGAGAAACCACCTAACTTTATGACTAAAATTAATGTTTTTATTCAACTGCAGATGCTTGAGCTCAACACCCATACCAGCAGGGTGAGAATCAGCCCCTTTCGTTCCTTCAGCCAGGTAATATGCTTTTTCCTTTTTTTTTTTTTTCTTTCTTTTTTTCATTTTCCTTTTAATGCAGAGCAGGGCTACTGATTACAAAGAGGCAGTCTGACTCCAGCAATAGGTCTTCTTCACTAATCCTCACTGTCATGGAAATTTCAGCTGCTACAAGAATAAGAGGCTCAATCCATATTTGCCAGCTCTAATATGAAATCTGTCAGAACCCAAATTAATGAGTTCCAAATTCCTTACATCACGATAACAGGTTAAGACTGGTCAATTAATTACATAAATCCTTCCCGATTCATTGTGCGTTTGCAGCCCAGATTGTGTCTTACATTACTCCATGACACAGGCCTTTTGGCTCCTGTTGTTCTGCAGAAAGGCCCCATTTAAGTGGAGGCTGCCTGCCACGGCAAAATGTTAAATGTCACCCGTTAAATTTGCACTTTTCTATAATTGCTTTTGTTAAAAAAAAAATTAAATTACAGCACAGGGCTCCCAGTACACCACTACGCAGAGGGCTGGGGTTGTACTGAATGGATCCCAGGGCAGGCAAGCTGTCTCTTAAGGTTTACACAGGTGTGATAGTTTACAGTCTCCTTTTTACCTGGTGCCTGGTAGGCAGCAGAGCCCAGAACGTGCACGTTTATGAAAAATATACCAAATTTCCCTAAGATCGATGGCAACAGAAACATGTATTCAGAAGATTCTTTTATGAAAAGATTAAAATAGGATTCTTTAGCCAGCTTCCCTTTTGTTTACCAGTGCAAGTATTAGATATATGAAACACTTGATCTAATCACCTTTTCAGGACTATATATTGTACAGATGTGAGTTATACCTGTTCAGGTCTTTGTGTTGAATGTTGCTGATGGTTTTGCTATTTGTAACTGGCACACACCTACAGAGGGCGAATAATTGAGGATTAAGATCTCAAAAGACTTTTAAAAAAGTATCCAGACTTTAATCCTTATTAAAACATCAAAATGCACCTGGAATTACAATGGTTAGATTTAGATCTAGAACTGTAAGGGGTCCAACTTCCGAATTCCAAGTGCCATCTCTCTTCACTGCACTACACTTCTGGTGGAGTGGACTCATTATGCACCTAGTTGCTCTGTATCCAATGGAACCAGTGCCGGTTGTATTTCCTGCGTCATCCTTTTAACAGCTGGCTGTTCTGAGAATAAGTAAATGAACAGATGACGCTCCGAAGTACCGACGGAAACCTGGGTAAGGCGTGGGTTCTTTCCACTTGGAAGCCCCACCATCACACCACCAGGCAGAGGCTAGCCAGACCCCAGGCGGCGCGTTCTCCCACGGATCGCCGGGCCACCCGCTGGCCTGGCAGCGCCCCCCTCTGTCCTCCTGCAGCCTTGCACCGGGTCTGCTACCGGCCGCGGCCTTTTTTCTAGGGTAAAGGAAGCTCGGCCTCTGGGCTCCGGCCCTAGTGGGGTAAGGGACTTGTCTGTCCCTATACATTCCCCCCACACTCCCTCCACACACACGCACACATCAAACGTTGACCCAGGGCTGTTTCAGGACCCAGAAGCACGCGCTTCTTCCTCGGCGACCCAGTACCGCAACCAAGCGCACCTGTCCCCTCCCTACCCACAAGGAAGGGGGCGCATTAACGCGAAGGCGCCTCCACCACCGTAGGGTTTATTTAGGGCTCTGGGGAGACTACAGGGGAGAGGGGACAACCAACGTGTGCGGTGCGGGCGCAGATAAAACATTTGGAACTCGTGGGCTTCGCCCCAGCTCCATCGCGACCCCGGAGCGCTTCCGGGCCCCTACAGGCCACAACCACACCCTAGCCGGCGGCGCGACTTCGCCCTCTCTTGGGCCTGGCGGCGGGGTCGAGGGCGCAGCGCCGCGCGAGCTGCTTCTGCAGAACAAAGACGAGTCCAGCCCTAGAGTGAGAACCGCCGCCGCCGCCGCCGCCTCCCCAGCTCCGGCCCGGCCGCCCTGACCCAGCTAAGCCTGAAACCCACCCGAGCGACTGGCGGCAGCCGGTTCCACGCCCGCTCCCAAACCAGCAGGGCCCCGGAAACGACTGAACCTGCAGTCCCCGGGAGTCATCGATATTCAAACCTCCCTCCCGCACCAAGCCCGTCACCTCAAGCCCCTCTGCATTATTATTTTTATTATTTTTTTCAAGCCGCCAAGCTGTCATTCTATTAGGAAGGGGGCCTCGCGGTGCCCACGTTTGAGGCAGGTGGGCAGGGGAGGGGGCACTGTAGGTCGGAGCTGTAAATCCTGTCTCTTTGCGGTTGTTGTTCCCACTCACCACCCGCCGCCCCCCTCCACCCGGGTTGTTTTTTTTTTTTTTCCTTTCTTTCCGCCTAGCAGTTGCTATGGGTTACCAGGACGGTTGCCATGGGTTACCGGACTGAGGCCGGCTGGCTCGCTACCTGCCACCCAGTCTCCGCGGCCGGCGGAGCGGCCCGGGTGGGAGGCAGCGGGAGCGCGCGTGTGCGGGCAGCGGCGCGGGGAGTGTGCGCGAGCCGGCCGGGCGCCGCAGCCAACAGGCGGCCTGGGTGCCGCAGCGGGAGCGCCGCCGCCGGTGGGGTGGGGGGCAGAGCTATAAAGAAGGCCCGGAGGTAAGAAGCAAGCAAAAACACAACCACAAGTTATGCCCGTGCTGTGCCTCTAGCAGCAAAGACAAGCGGTGTGGGGTTTTGGATGCGTCTACACTTCTCGTCGGGGGAGAAAGGGTATTTTCCTGTTTAGCATAAACCATCTGTATAGTGTCTTTAGAGTTTAAATTCCGCAGAAAAATTGTAGCTAATTTTTTTTTTCTTGTTTCCTATTATTTTGAAAGGAAGTCTTTGGAATTTTGGAGAAAAGGGGTCAACTGCCAGTTTGCGCAGCTAAAATAAATTAGCGTCCAGTGCACTGTTCCTAACAATGATCTAGAAAAGTTTCCATCAAGAGTGAAGAGCAATTGTGTTTGACTTAAAGGAACAATGATGACTCGTTTGTGAGCTGCATATGGCAAAGAAGAAAGCCAGAATCCTTTGTAAATATTTCAAATTTAAAGCAATTGTTGCTTATGTACATCCTAAAGTTTTTGAATTCCATTCTACTAAAATGTATTAATTCCGTATGACCTTTATGTGCAAAGGAAAATTGTACCTATGCTTTGAATGTATAATTACAATAATTTCAGACAGTTTTTTGTATTTGAAAATGTGTGTATATACATATGTTATATATATATAATAAAGGTCTATATTCCAAACAAAAGCAGAAAATAGTATGAAATAAATTGTCCCTCTGTTGAAAAGATGCTGCATTGTATTCACAAAGTGACTTAAATTATTAAGAAGAAAACTTACTTAGAATAAGCTTTTGCTATTTTTGTCTTAAAATTTTAGAAGCCTTTCATGGAAAAGGGTCTTCCTTTATGGCTGAAATATTGAAAACCTTATCTGTACCACAGCTGCTCAATAATGATGAATCCTCAAGGCACCAAAAAACATAAACTGAGTTCAAAACAGCATTCAATTTAATGTTGGGATATAATGGTAATTGTGGCTAAGCAAAATAAATTTGTTTATATTCTTAAGAGCCATAAAAGAATTTTTTTAATCTTACTATAGTAAGGTTATTGCATATCACTTGTTTGTATTTAATTATTTAGTAAAATGTGAACCAGAGTTAAAAAGCTTCTGCAAGATATTTAATATCTTAAGGTACATAATTCAAGAGTAGCATTTCTGTTTTTCCTTAGTAATTTTTAAAACTTGAAATTTTAACTCAATTTCTTTAATCACTTTCTTCCAAGTGAGACTTTAAAAGAAGCCCTAAGTAACAGGTTGTTGACTTTCATTGTTGGCACTTTCGGATTATACATAAACTCAGTTCTGAAACAGAACACATAAACTAGCTTAAACTAGCTTAATAGGTGAATAGCGTGCCCTTTCAGAATTAGCCAGAGAAACATAGTTTTGCTGTATATAAATCATAAAACATCCAGGTTAAGAATTCTTTAAATTTGTTACATTTTAAATAGTTTTAAATAAACATCTATTTTATTTAGTTATGTAAGTACTTGTTTTCTTTCTCTAAAGAAAGCTTTATAAAAATCTGCCAGAGAAAAATAACAGACTTGAACAAAGCAAGAAAGCCACTAGGGGCTGAAGTTCATTTAAATCTCTCAGCTGCTGGGAAATCAGTTTTAAGAAGCCAGTACTTAGATATCAAAACAACCAAACCAAGGCTATGCCTTAAATGTATACAACTACAGTGAATATGAAATCAAATTTTAACAAAATTATGCATTAAAAATTACTGATGATTCAGAAATATACTGAATTTAGATCTAAGTCAGAAGAAATATATTGTATAAAATAAGCAATCCAACAAACGTTGTTTTTTTCATGTTTAATGTGAAAATGATGATCTCATGAAGTTTACATACCACAGTATTACGCATTACTTAATATCAATTTTGACGGCTATAGTTTCGTCATCTAAGAATTACATTACAATTGGTGGCACGATATATGCTTTTCAAAACTACTGTAAAACATAACATGAATACAAATACATATTGCCAAGGAGCTGGTGACCACACTGAAATGACTGAATAGCAAACTTCACATGTCAGCAAGATAAAAAGAAATTGCTAAATCTTTTTTCCTCCGGTATTAAAATAATGAGTCTTAGATGATAAAGTAATAAGATCCAAGATACATTAAATCAAAATATTTACAAAAAATTCAATAACATTTTAGACCAAATAGAAAACAAAAAGGCAAAATTAAGGAAATCATTTGTATTCTATATTTAATTTTTTTCTGTTGACTCTCAGTTACAAGCATTTCAAAGACTTTTTAAAATAATACAGTAACTTTTAATAAACTCCTAGTTAAAATGAGGGTGAGGTAACATTTAATTAAAGCAACAAATTATCCCCCTTATATAAAGATATCTTCTTGTTAATTTCAGAGATATTTCATACCATTCAACAAGGAAGAAATATGAACAGTTATCTCAAGAAAATGCTGCCTCATCTGAAATTTGAAGTTCAATGTAGTTTATCTAAGATATTTTATCTTTGACCACTATAAAAAGAGACATTTTGTTAAATTATACCAGTCCTTAGGCAGATGCCTTAAAAGAAAGGACTTTTTAAAAATGAATAATTAATTCTGAAATTAGCAAGTTCATATCCTTTTCTATATTATGGGAATATTTACTAGCAAATTTTGTTAATTTTTATAAGATCCTACTTTTAACTTAAAGTAACAAGCAACCGTCACAGATACTGAAAGTTATCTAGTGCTAAGAAATTGCACATTAAGTCAGAAAATAAATCATGAACCTCTAATTCTAATTACACACAGATAATGAAAACAAATGGTTGTTCCCAGAAACCATGTGTTAAAGCTGATTTTGGACAATGAAAATGTATTTCTGAATCTATATATTGCAGATTCGTTACCGCTAAGCCACCAGGGAAGCCCTCTATATATTGCAAATATAAGCAAAATGACTAGCGCTATTTCTGGGCTTTTTATTTTTAAAGATGTAAACATTATTTTAACATGTCTCTATTCATAAGATACATTTTCCATCTAAGTGTGAAATAGAATAATGGAAAGGTTAAACACTCTTAAAATATTTCAATCAACCATTCCAAAGCTCAGTGTTTTTCCAGTGCAGAGGAGGGACCCACAAAATTCCAGCTGCCTGTCTGAGAGGCGTTCTGGTCTGTGCCGTCAGTCATACACATACCTGCTGTGTTTATGCTAACACTGCCCCAGTAATACAAGAAGAAATGCTCCATCTGGATTTGAAATGCTACCTATTTACCTATCTTTTAAAATGCAGTAAAGCCAACTAGATTTTGTTTAAACATATAAATCATTTCATCTGAGGGCAGGATCTCATTTTACCAATAGTGTGCGCTGATCAAGGAGAGTGCTGCATTCACAGGCTTTTAGCTTTTCACAGAAGCTTAGCCAAAATAAGACAACATAAAAATACCACTAATAAACAACACAACATCTCTACAAATTTAAATACTTAATATGACAGTGAGCTTTAGGTAAGAATATATTATTTGCAAGCTTTATTCTCTATGACTGGACACAATTTGCTATTCCTAAAATGGTAACATTAGAATTATTTTTCAGGATTCCTGTGGAGCTGTGCTCATTTTACATCCGTGCGAATTGCTGTCATCACTACTATGTCCAAACCCAGAGGATGAACTGGAAAAGAAGAGAGGGGGGAAAATAATAAAAAGAGGAAATTGGTTTTCACAACACACTCAAAGCCTGAGTAACAGAGGAGAACTTTAATTATCTCCAGTCACAAAGAGAGACAGGAAATTTGGACTTTTAATTAGCCATTTGGAGTGCAGTTGGATATTTTTTTAGCTAGATAATTTAAACGCGAATAATTCAAGTCTGACTAAATGAAAGTCACATAATCAGAATGCAGATAATTGAATTTCTACTGCATTCATTAATTCAGTGTGGAGGTGTGTGTGAAGACTACTATGATGAGCTGTCACAGCTCAATAAAATCTCAGTCAATTAATTTTTTCATTATCTTAGTATTACATCAACAAAAAGTGGAGTGTATATATGTCTATACACACGCATATGTGTACGATGTGTTATATAAATATGTATACGTTAAATCAAAATGCAAGGAAATACCTTTCTGAATCATAATCTATATCATTTTCTTTTTTTCCTTCCTCTTCTTCAGGGAAACGTCTGTTCATCAAGGCAAACTTGTGAATTGCTTCTTCTACAGAGTACTTAGTCTGCCCAGAAACACATGCCTCAATGTCTTCTGAATTCAGATGACTTTGCAGGAAGAGGTGAAGGCTGCTATCTGAAAGCAGAAGTGCATTCTGTAGAACCCTATGTAAAAGAAAAAAGAAGACATGATCAGTGCACAGGGAGGGACAGTTAGAGGATGGGAGAGAGAAAAACATTAGAAATGTGCCACTGAAGTGATTTCTCTACTCTGGCAAACTTGGCATCAATTACAGACTCTCCCTATTAAAAGGATGAAAGCATATGTTAACTTTTATTCGATTATTTGGAAATTTAGGTGAGTAAAAACATGAATAGTTAAGAACATCTGTTAAAAGAATAACTTCAAGGACATTTCTTCAATTTAACCATCTGTTATGACCATGTGGATTAATTATGGAAATATTTTGCTTAGATAGTCAGAGAAATTTATTCTGCCTTTAAAAAATTTACTGCCTACCAGCATGTCAGTTCTGTGATCTTTATTGGCTAGGCTGTCATGAAACATCAAAACTTTCAACAACTATTAAAAACTGTATCAAAAAGTCAATACATTTCTCAGCATGTCTTACATTTTCAAACTTTACAAATTGCTTATATATAGGTTCACAAGGGCTCAATTGAGAGGGAGCATTTTTTGAATAGTTAAGGTTGACCTGAAATTTCTCCAAAATCTTCAGCATATTTTTAAATGAGTCACTAAATAAAATTGCTCCCAGCCAGTTTTACCATATATGTAATTAAAGTATGATAAGTCTATAACAAGTACATACAAGCCTTCCCACATTCCAAGATCAAAGTTTACAAAGGGAGTACAGATTTCAGCTAGTACATCATGGAGAATGAAAAAGTGCCCTGTAGCCAAAGATATACATGCTCAAATTCATTTTATCAGTTAATGTGTCTTTTCTGAAATGCATATCAAAGAACACCCTTATGTTTAAATAAAAACTGGTTTTCTCTTTTTAGCAACGATTTTGACATATGATAATTTAGTCTCTGTTAATAGTTCAATAATGATATAACACAAAACACTAAGACCGGATGCTGGGGACAAACCTGGAACACTGAAACGCAAGTATAATTCTGTTCAACACAGGATTTTTCATATGGAGATCTATGAGAAATAGAGTCTTTCAGACCAACAAAACTTACCTTATATTCTGCATGTTTAGATGCAAAAAACAAGTTAATTAGAAAAGTAAATCTCTTTTGATCATTCATGTCAATTTACTTAAAAACGAAGGTCACTGGAATATTTCCTTCTCTTTCAAATAAGACAGTTATTTCTTAAAGAAGGCAAGCATCTAAAAATACACAGTATCAAAACTAGAATCTGGCTGTCCTCTTTGCTTCAGATAGGTTTACAAATGGTTTTTGAGAAAACTTTCTTTACTGACCTACTAAAATGAAAAGTAAAACCTTTGTGCGTTTTTAAAAGGCAAAGCCTCAAGCAAAATAGCTAAATATTTCTACTCTTCCATGTCCTCTGCCCTGAATTCCCTCAGTAAATGACCATATCACATGATAAAGATTAATTTACCAAGTACAAGGAGTAAAGTAGTAAATCCTTTTTACTACTCTTTGAGATTTATTTTCTACATTTATAAATGTTTACCACTCTTGTTTTAAATGCTTCAAATCAAGAGAAGATTTATACAGCAACGACTCATTAATATTAACTTGCATTCGCTGTGAAGTTTGAACTGAGTGTTTCCTGTGTCCTTTTGTCAGTGGTTTCCTGCCCACGATGTTACAAGTAACTGTTCATGGGATTATACTTACTGCTTTGTTTCTGTTGGAAATGTGTTTTATTTTCTTTATAAAATAATGGGTAATCTTTAAAATTGATTTTGGATGCTTCGAGGCATTACACCACAAAAGTAATGAGCACTAATGCCAATGATATTGGACACAAATTCATTTTAGCTTTATTTCATGTCTAAAGCAATTCTGTTGAGCCTTGAACTGGTCACACACTGTTATTAACTTGCTAGTAACCTAACACATGGGTACAGCAAACAAAAGTGATCAGAGTCCAGGTTGATCAGAACCTCGAGGCTACTGTCTTTTTTCTTGAACTATAATTCAATTTCCAATTTTACTGTACATTAGACTCATTATTTCCGTCTTGTCTTTCTGCTTCATACTGCCATCTGGAGGACACACAAGTGAACAGCCAGAGGGAGCTTGGCACACCTAGTTCAAAATTCTGAAAGGGGAGAAGGATGTGGCTGGGAACATCTGAAGACCGGTACAGAGTCTTGAGTGCAAAAACATCTGCCCAGTTTAGGTTTTGTGAATTTCCTCTGTCTGGTTAGCTAAATTTATGCCATTGTACTCCATGGATAAGTTTTAAATAAGCAAAAATAATTTTTTAATTGTATTTATGATTTTTATTTTCAGTCGTGCTTCATTCCAAAATTAAAAATACAAAATTTTCAGTGTTTTCCCATCTGGTTCAGTAAGCATAATTAGTTCATTTTAAGTAATATCTGATTTACTATATATCAGAGTATTGTGGCTGCCATCATAATATTAAATCCTATTTTTACCCTAGTCATACTTATACCACATTTTCCACAAACAAATTTAATAGCAGAAAATCAACTTTAAACTTGACATCAACTTCAAACTTAAAATAAGGAGTACTTTGTAAAACAGTCAGTAAAATGTCACCTTTATAAGTCTCCATAAAAATAAATGTATATAATTTTCAAGCCCTCATAAAAGGAACAAAAAATAGCCTCTAGAATTTTAAAGGAATTTTAAGCACAAGGAATTTATAACATGAGTCAAAAGTTATTCCTTTCTCCATAATAACTTTAAACAAAGCAAAACCTGTTTTTGCTCGAATTAAACACATTTGAAAATCTGGTTTTCCTCAACACGAGTTTATTAGGTGTATTCTATATTGCTTCAGCTGAGAATATATATAGCTATGCAAATCATGTAACCCTAACTAAGGATGCCCTGAGTCTACAGAACCCAATATAATGATATATATACAACATCTGTATAGCGGGTGGAAGGTTAGTAGTTTGATGTAGAAAAAAAAATTCAGCCTGTTTACCTCTTACCATGAGAAAAAAAAACAAAACCTACAAATCTTCATTGAAGACATTCATGATCTGTGCTGTGGTGCCCTCTATTGAACATAAAGACTTATAAAAATTGTGTGTGTGTCTATGTGTGTGTGTGTGTCTGTGTGTGTATAAAACTAGCTGTAGTGTTTCCATGATACCCTTTCATAAAAAATTATTTATATAAATTCATTAAATTTTTAAGACATACAGAACTGTAATATGAAAGTCTACCTTGTAAGGTACGTGTAGCTATATTAATGGGATGAATTCAGTAAAGAAGAAAAGCTGGCACCCACTTGTGATAGCAAAGTGCAAAAAAATAGTAGGAATGCCAGTTTCATAGCTGGAGACTTACCAACAGGGCTATAATTTAGTCTATAACTTCTCTGTTCATAACTATTCGTAAAAGTGACTGACAATTTAAAATTAGCCAGGGAGGAAATCCCAAAGGGAGATTATACCCAAGACTGAGTAAAAATGAATATATTTGAAAAATTTCACAATCATACCAACTTTAGATAGCATTTAAGAGTTCTAATTATAAAGCTGCCAGTTCCTGGGATTAATATAGTACCTCCACCTTTCTTATAATTTCCTTATCTATAAAACTGAGATGAAACTTGACCCCTAATATTGTCATAGGTATTGAGATAAAACATGTAAAAAGCTAAACATAGCCAGTCTTCAATAAAATGGTATAAATTCCTCTTATTTGGTACCTCAGCAAAGGAACTACTTTCTAATTTCTCTATGAAGACTGCCTGGCTATGTACTTTGCTATCAAATATGTATTACTTCACAAATGACCTTAAAATGGAAAAAATACATATTTATATTATAGATACACACCTATGCACAGAAACAGCAGTATTTTGGTTTCAAAGAGGTTGAACATATATAACACTCTTGGTTTATAACTTCAAAATTTATATAAAAGCAAGTTTTTTAAGAATTCAAAAAGCAGCATGTTTTATTTGGGGCATTTATTGGGGAGCCCCCTAATTTCATTCCCCTTCATCATCACCAGTTTAAAAACCACGTCTTAAAAATACATGCTAAAAAGGGAATTCCTGGTGGTCCAGTGGTTGGGACTCTGTGCTTCCACTGCAGGGAGTTCAGGTTCAGTCCCTGGTCAGGGAACTAGGATCCTACATGCTGTGTGGTGCGGCCAACAATAATTAAAAATACACGCTAAAAATCTACAATACACAGGCATATTCCGTACTTTAATATTGTGGTGTTTTCTTCTTAAATTCCAAAAGTGCCTTACAAACAAGGAACAGGCTACCAATAGTAGCCTCACTTAACGGGTAATCCACAGGGCCTCAGAGGACACCAAGGTGGGGCCAGGACACAGATGGCTGAGTTGCACATGGCATCCAGGTTCCCAAAGTGGGCTTAGGCTGGGGGGACAGAGGGGTCCACTAGAGGCAAAGACATGCAAGGTTGCTATTTCTACACACACGGGACAAAGAACAGGACTATGTATCAGATTTGAGGGGCACAGAAAAGACGGTGGGGAGGATAGCAGGGGCCACAGCATTCAGAGCATTTAAGTGAGGTCTGAATCCAATAGTGTGGAATTAGACTCCTTGTTTCCTTCAGGAGCAGACTACATAGAAGCACCAGCTTTCATTTTTCATGTGAAATTCATCTCTTGGAGACTAATGTTCACAGACCATAATGGGACAAATAACTCACAATGGTGTCTGCTCCATGATTTGACTTCTGGATGACGTCAAGATTCAACTCTGATGAATCAAGACATCCCTGATAAGTAAGCAGTTGCCTCTCCGCTAGAATGGAAGCTTCAAGAGGACACGGATACGTGTCCGTCTTGTGCAGTCCTATATCCTCAGTACCCAGCCTGGTCACAAGCAGTCACTTCATACATTGGCTCACTGAGTCCTTTCCCAACCCTCCTTTGAATGACACAACTACCCATGAGGTCGGTGATGCGTGTATTACATTATCGCACTTTCCAGCAAACCAAGGCTCACAGGAATGATTGACTTTTCTGAGGTTACAGAGCCAGAAAACAACCAGGAGCCAAGATTCACAGGAGAGCTGGAACCCAATCCCTCGAGCTCCTGACCCAGGACACTTTCCATTATGACCTCTGCATGAAATTCAACCAGCAAACTGCCAAACCATACAGCATGCAAGAATAACCTACAGTAACTAAGCACAACCCCTCAACAGCCTACTGACTCTCACGCCGGCATGAATTTGGTTGCCCAATTGTGCAAGGAAAGGTCGTGTTCAAAACAATGAAGTAATTCCTAGTCAAAAAAACACATGCCTTGAGCTTAACAAGCAACATGACCAAAGAGACACATGGTGTCCTTTGATGTCAAATAAGGATACTTCTCTACAGAAAACAGACAGCTCCCCAGATGCTTACGGGAGACTGCAGGATATGACTAGCCCTGTCCAGGACTCACTGGCGATGGCTGGTCTGCAGTTTTCCCCAGTAGCATCTGGAGTGACAGGCCACTCTGCAAACTTGTCTGTGGGGATCAGCTCTTTAGGGAGAGGCCATCAGCCACCTGGGTCTCATATAGACAATTAAAATTGGAGCTATCCCCAAAGGGAAAGGGCAGGAAAAACTTGAGCAGGTCTTTGTTCTGTCATGCCTATGAAACGCCACAGAACACCACTGTTAGGATTTCTGAGGACTTGGCTTGGTTAGATTCTTCTGTTCTCTTGTCATTTTTATTCCTCTGTTTCTACCCTCCCTTTTTCTTTTCCAGCCCTCCCTCAATTTATAACCTTGGCTGTTTCTGTATGTCTCCATGACCCCTTCAAAGGAAATGCATGATACCAATCTAATAGAAATAAATATTAATATTCATGTGGATACTTAATACCCAAGCCTTTGATGAGTGAGCCATAGAGAGAGAGAGCCAGAGGGCAGTATATTATTTCAGGCTAGCTCGAAGGTGCCAAGTAGAAAATTCAAGATGGCTTCAGATCCTGAAGCTAGTAGAAAAAGAGTTCAGGAGACTGGGCCCTGCCAGTAACTAGTAGTCATAGGACTCAGCTTATTCCCTTATCTATAAATAGGAAGATAGAAAAATTAACTCAAAGCTATTTCATGTCTAAGTGCATTAAAATAGTAGCTGGCGCTTGGATATCACACATTATATTTCAGTCTGTTGTGAGAGCTTTACATTCATTAACTGATTTAATCCTCTTGACAGCCTTATGAAGTAGATACTATTATCACCCCATTTTACAGGTGGGCAAACACAAGCACAGAGGAGGTAAAAGGCTTGCCTAAATTCCCAGCTAATAGGTAGCAGAAGCAGGATTTGAACCCAGGCAGTCTGCCTCAGAGTCTGTGTGCAGATTAGTGTGTTGTCCCATGGGATGAATATTCCAGGATTACAGAGTAGAAATTAAAAAAAGAGGAATTATAGCAGTACGAATTCAAGTCACTTTCACTGCCGTACCAACCATTACCAAGTGTTCCAGAGCTAATAACCCACTGTGTACATGTGTGCTAAGACAATCAGTTGTGTCCAACTCTTTGCAACGCCATGGACTGTACCCGCCAGGCTTTTCTGTCCATGGGCTTCTCCAGGCAAGAATACTGGAGTGGGTAGCCATTCCCTTCTCCAGCAGATCTTACTGACACAGGAATTAAACCCATGTCTCTTACATCTCCTGCATTGGAAGGCAGGTTCTTTATCACTAGCACTACTTGGGAAGCCCTAATAACCCACTAAGACTATTTAAACACCAATAAATACTCTCTTATAAACATTCCCTCCAAAGAGTAGCAACAAGTTATTCACTCAGAGGATCTCAGAACAGTGTTAGCAGCCCACTGTAGAGCTGATGTTGGTATGTCGATCCTAAACGTTGTAAATAAAGAGAGTTTCTAAGAAGTGCCTTTTAATAAGGCACATTTATTTCCTGGCAAATTTTACTCTTGTCAGCTAAACTCCCAAGCAATTTGGCTCCGCTTTATAGCTTAAGGGAGTATATATTTATTATCTCATTCAATTAGTTCACTGTTTTCTTTCTGGAAGGTTTGGTCCTGAATATGCACTGTGTGAGGTATGCCACAAGGTGGTGCTCTAATATAGGAAATGACTGAGCACAGCACAGCACAAATGGATTTATAGTTCTGAGGAGGATTAGTATTGGCTTCTATTGCCCAATACCTGAAAGTTACTGTAGAGGACTGAATTGTGTCTCCTTGAGAGAGATGTTCTTAAATCCCAGTAACCTATGATCATGACCTTATTTGGAAATAAGGTTTTAGCAAGTGTAATTAAATTAAGGATCTCAAGACAAGATGATCCTGGATTTAGGGTGGGCTCTAAATCCAATGATTGATGTTCTTTTGAGAGAAAGGAAAGGAAATCTGAGACACAGAGAAAAGAAAGACATGTAAGGATGGAGGCAGGGATTAAACTACCTTCCCTGGTGGTTCAGACTCTGCCTACAATCTTCCCAGGTTCAATCCGTAGGTTGAGAAGATACCCTAGAGAAGGGAATGGCAATCCACTTCAGTATTCTTGCCTGGAGAATCCCTTGGACAGAGAAGACTGGTGGCCTAAAGTTCACGGGATTGCAGAGAGTCAGACACGACTGAATGACTAACAACATAGGAAATAAATTATTGAGCATCCCTCCAAAGCAGATTATCAACATTTTAGAAACAGGAACATTCTCTCCGGCTTGAACACAGGACCCTCAATTCTTACAGAATGCTGTGCTCGCATGTCCCATCTGGCCACCAGAGTTTCTGCACACTTACTTTCTGAGGAAATCTTCCAAACCCTGACGGCGCTGATCTACATGCTGGCGATTGTTCATGTTGAAAAATAGGTTTTTAGATGGAAGTTCTGGCAGTTGTCTTATGAGAAAGAAAAAAAAATTTTTTTAATCATCAAATCAAGGTGATTTAGTTACAGAAATCCCTCAAAATGAAAGCAAATCATGCATGATAATTACACACAACTATTATATAATTATACACATATTTTATAGTTATATTATACAATAAGGATATGAAAAAATCAGTTAACTTAAAGAAAAAATATTTTTAAACATTTTTGAGGACTTTCACGATCAATACTCATATAAATTAGTATAATTCCAGTGGTAAATTTTGAATTCAGAGGCAACAGCCAAAAAAATAAAGCTATATATTGCAATTGAGAAGAAAGCCTACAAAATTCTTCCTATATATCAATACATGTCAATTTTTTAATTGATGTATATTGTTTACAATCTTATGTTAGTTTCAGGTGTTTTCCATTGTTTTTCAGGTTGTTATCCATAAATTATTACAAGATATTGAATATAGTTCCCTGTGCTATTCATTGTTACTTATTTTATATATAGTGGTGTGTCAAATTTTTAAGTATTGAATATAATAATAAAGTCTTTTTCAATATACTGTTTAAATCACTTACACCAGTAATGCATTACTTTGGAGTCTCTGCCTCAGCCACACAAATTCTCTATACCTTCTTCTCACACAGGATGTTTTCATTGTAAAACACATGCTATTGGTCTGTTTAAAGAAAACAAAAAACATAAGCCAAAAAAGTGCTTTTCTTGTATCTTTAACACTCTATATGTCCCAATATTCATTTAAAGTAGGATTTTAAAAATCAAAAATAGATTTGCATTTATGCCAGACTCAAATCTTGCATATAACCCACCAACATAGCATCCATGAAGACAGCTGGGGTGACATTAATGAGCAGTGATGTCCTGGGGCAAGGCATGAACCTGCCTTTCCCTGAGTCCTGACGTAGCTTCCTGCTCATCTATAGCACTCCTTTCAGAGGCAAATCATAAACATTAGGCAAAATCTTGAAGCATAAATGATCAGTAAAAGCTCAGGGTTATCCACTGCATTTAACCCCATCCATCCACCCATGCAGAAGTCTTTGGGGATTAGCACACCTTCTCATGGTCCTCAACATGACATTGCAGAAGGCCACATCCTTGATACAGCCATCACCACAGACCACACAAATCACCAGGGATCCTGAAGTCACCTTTAAATAAGAGATCAGCATTCCCCTTGTCTACTAGGTGTGCAAGAGAGTGTGATCAAGTGAAAGAGGTGTGTGGTGCACAGGACAAGTATGTGTGTGGAGCCAAAGTCCAGTCCTGGCTCTGCTATAAGGAAAGTGACTTGAACTCCAGTTCCTCAGATGGGAAAATAGGGATGAGCTAGCACATCCCTGTTTCCCAGGGTCATTGTTAGGACTGACAATATGCAATGGTAAATGT
Source organism: Capricornis sumatraensis (assembly GCF_032405125.1). Taxonomy (NCBI): domain Eukaryota; kingdom Metazoa; phylum Chordata; class Mammalia; order Artiodactyla; family Bovidae; genus Capricornis; species Capricornis sumatraensis. Next base: position 74,472,869 of record NC_091073.1, read on the forward strand.
TATCTCAATATTATCATTAGTTACTAGATGTAACTGGTACTTTCTGTTACTTTTAGGCAGATTTAGGAAAAGACACCCTCAGAGTCCCTACCTGAAGCAAAACCTCGATGCTTCTCCTGTGGGTTTTACCCAAGGCTGTTTCTCCTTTGTGTAAAATTAGAGATTGGCTATGTCTATTTGTTTTGTAAGAAGATCTCTATTCTGCCTATTAATTTCAACATTCTATTTAATAATCTTTATACTACCAAATGAGAAATTTTTTTGCCCCAGAGATTGATATTATTTCAAAAACTGTTATCTACCTGCTTAATATGCACCAAAGGCTGTTTTCTCTGGGAAGTGTCAGTGATAGTAGGCATTAGTTCCTAACCGTCCCCATGAGATGTACAGCACAGTTCCTGGTATTCCTGAACTTTATAAAATTCAAAGAATCTCAGGATGCAGAGAAGTTAAGAAATTTGTCCACAAAGTAGTTACTGGCCTAAATCTCATTGTGGACAATTTGGCAGCAAAACGCGCTAGATGGAGTTTGTAGCACAATAATAACATTGTGTGTGTGGATTTCAAAGCACACCAGGGCCTCCCTCTGATATGACCCTTGGGGACTCAGTCAGCAGGCCGTTTACATCAGAGTTTGTGCCCCAGCGAGGCCTGGGTGGGCATCCTCTCAGTGCTCTCTCCCCAGAGAGGACCAGGCCACTGCAGAGCCTCCTGAGCCTTGGGCACAGACGGAGTCCAGGTCAGCTCCCTTCATTTCTCTGCTCAGAACCACTGTGGATGGAATAACTGGAGATCCATGTGGTGCCCACACCAGACAAAGGTCTATCTATAAGCCCTTCATTTGCAGGACAAGCTCAGGAGAGAATGCATGAAGGGCTACTCACCTCGACCATCTGTTAGTTTAAAATTCCAGGTAAATGCTACGACTTCAGAGTTGTCTGGTATTATTTCCCTTGAGGCTAATTTAAATGGTTTAAACACCAGCTCCTCTACCTGCAAAGCTCTATGGGTCTATGGGTGCAGTGTCTAAGCAAGGCTAACTAGAACTATCCAGGCTCCCCACCCATTCCTAATCATACAACAGGTGGAAGCCTCTTCAGGATCAGGTTACACTGAGAAAACTAATTTATTAAGTTCCTCTAAATTTAGTTGCTGACTTCTGCTATCTACCAAGCCAAGAACATGTATTTATTGTCAATTTATTAGAATCTCAGAGAAATGCCAACCACTACCACCACAGAAAAATGCCAGAGCACTACCAAATAGTACTTGTGGAACCCATTATTTCTGGCTTTTAATGGACATTTCTGAACTCACATCAAGTTATTTATGTAGAAAAGAAGGATCTATACTTTCATTAACTCCCTGAGGATAATTCAATTTCATACCTACTATAAAGTGTGTCAATAAATATGTCAAAATTTGACCCACAAATTTTTTAGAGGAAGTCAGAAGGCAACTAAAGAATTTCATTTTCAAATGCTCAGTCTTATATACTCGTGTTATAATTTTCCACACAGAATGCATATCTAGAGTGACCTTATGGGTAAAACCAAAGCAAAATCAAAATACAAGGCATACCCTGATAATGCCCTTCAACACCATCATCAAAAAAAAAAGCATTCTGAGTTTTTACTGATTTTCTAAATTGAGGAAGTTTGAAAGAAAAAGGGAAGAAAGGAAAAAAAAGAGAAGTTTAGTGGCATTGAGGTGACCAATATAACAGTTTAGCTACTAACAATGGGAAGAGTAAAAAGTGGCTAAATTTTATCTCACTTGTATAATACTACACAGTCACTGATAAAATCTGAGCCCATTTCTATGCTCTCAAGAGAAGTCTGAACTAAATCAGACAGAAGAAGTGACTATCTTCATGGTCAAGGGCTAATAAGCTATATACACCTGTGGGCCAAATCCAGACAACACTTGTCTTCACAAATAAACTTTTACTGGAACACAATTACACTCATTCATTTATGTATTGTTTATGGCTGCTTTCAGTTATTCTGAGAGTCTGTACGGCCCACAAAGCCAAAGATTTTTACTACCTGGCCCTTTACAGAAAAAGACCTTTATTCAAGATAATTATAGGAGGCCACACAACACACAATACTCCTCAAAAGATTATGATACAGTATTATTTCCTAATGAAATAAGTCATTTCTAGTTAATTACTTCTCTTAATTACTCAGAATTGAGACCAAGGCAAAAATAATTGCACATATTCATTTCCCACTTTTCTGTTCTACATATAAAACACTGCACATCTCTTTTCCAGAGAACTCTACATCCTCTCAGAACTTAAGATTTATCAGGTAATATAGTCTGCAGAAATATGCTATAACAGATCATAAAGAAATACCATTAATGAGCTATAAAAACTCTTTGTGAATTTTAGATGTTTCACATCTTCAACATGAAGGCAATAAACATTAAAATATTAATATTAACAAAGGTACAACGAGGAATTCAAATAAGTCCATTTTTCAACTTTAGGAACCATCATATTACTTCATTTAAGAGACAAGCATTAGTTGCAATCATTCAAATTCAGTTCTTTGAATTAGAAACATTTTTATAAATTTCACTTATATCGTAGTACCCATCAAATGTATGCTACTTAAAAATTACTATGATTTCTATGTACTATTGATGGCATACTTACATGAATACATATCTCATAGTCGATATAAGAGTGCCAGAAGTCCTCCTTCTGAATCCTAGGATCTCGAACCCAGACACTTACAAATTCCTGTAAGGGCATCACAAAGAAATATGTTTCCAAATTGCAAGTAGGGCTCGGAAGGGCTGAGAGAAATGACTGTACTAGAACAAAACTGAAAGGCGCTTTAACTTATGTGGTTGTAATCCTTTAAAAAAACAAGAAGTTAATGAATCAAGCACCACAGGAAGTCCAAAAAACACTACTGCCACAAATGGAATTTTTACAATAACGCAAAACTGAGCTGGGCGCGATTTGGTTTTACAGGTTATATGAAGACAATAAGAACAGAGTATTCTGAAACTGATTTTCAATTTTTAATCATGAAAAATAGGTTCACATTTTTATCAAGTTTTAAAAAAGGTCATTTCATACTTTCTTCATTTCTCTGCATTAAAACTACAGGCCCTGCCTGATAAGTTACTTGCTGCTGCTACTGCTAAGTCGCTTCAGTCGTGTCCGACTCTGTGCGACCCCAGAGACGGCAGCCCACCAGGCTCCCCCGTCCCTGGGATTCTCCAGGCAAGAACACTGGAGCGGGTTGCCATGTCCTTCTCCAGATAAGTTACTTGCTAGAACACTAACAAGAAAGAGTGACAAAGGCCGTGTGAAAAGCAAGCAAGGAGGGCTGAAAATCACTTTTGTGCGCCCCATGCCTGAGAATAAGCAATACTAACTTAGTAATATGAACAGAAAGATGGGTACTTTTAACATATGTTTCTATTCTTAAAATATACTTTCCCATGTGGCAAACTACTTCTTCATAACAACCTCATGTTATAGGTAAAAGTTAGAGAAGTTAAAAAAATACAGAGTAGATCATTTTATTCCTTTTTAAAGATAATTAGAACAGGAAACACAGGGTAAAATTTAAAATACTTTTTGAAAAAGTGCTCTTCACTACATCAGCTTAATTTTAAAATATGAAAACATGTACAACAAAAAATTGTTATGTTTGGCATGATAATCTTTGAAAGTATCATTTATTCATTTGGTGATTATAAATTTGCTAACTGAATTTCATTTTACATATTTTTAACCTTTTGTTTTGAAGAAGAAAAAAGACTTCAGGACTGAAATTGTAGGCATTTCTACTGCTTTGCTTTAGCACATCTGAGAAGCAGGCTGTCAATCCTCCAGAGCAGCAGCAGAAGATATATTATGGAGTTTTCTGGACAAAGAACCTCCATTCTGTTATGCAGATAATAAAATGAGAGTTTGCAAGACAGAAAATTAACAGAAAGGGAGAAAGACAGTCCACATTTCCTTAAATAGCTTTTGCTACCTGTAAGTCTCAGCTTCTAAAATAATACTTTGTTCTCGCATTGGCGATTTCTACCCAACTGCTTGTTCTCAATACGCATACAGAGGTGATGACTTAATGCTCCAAAAAGACTTATTTTGAAATCTTTTCATTATGTATTTTTAAAGTCATTTAGAAGACAGACAATAAAAACAAGGCAACAATACAGCAATGTTCTAAACATTTTGGCCATTATTTCTTAAACACATTCTTAATTATAAGAAGGATTATAAAAACAATTGTTGATAAGAGCCCCTCTTACATAAAGTGTGGCTGGTTCAGTGTAAAGCAGATTCTGCCCAGGGGCAGAAATGAAACAGAACCCAGGCACCCTGCCCTCAGGACACATTTCACCTCCATCTCCTACCAGAGTGTGTACGTAACTCATTTTCCCGCAGTGCTTTTCACGCACCCATAGTTCTTAGAAGGAATGAATCAATCATCAGTGAATCAATAAACAGAGGGACAAATAGGTTAAGAATAGGAGAGAAGACCAGAGTCCAGGGTAGACCACATCTAACCCTCTAAAGTGTCCCCACACACTCAGGGCAAGACAGAATGTTGACAAAGGCTACCAAGGTTATCCTGCCCCCATTCAGCCGGGCTAAGGGAGAAGTCTCCTAGTCAACCAGTCACATGTAAGCCACACTCCCTCACAGGGTGCTGGCAGCTCCACTTTTCCACTGGAGAAGCAGAAGTTCTTGAAAATCCCACAGGGAAAATTAAATATTTCCAACAGTTCAGTGTTCCACATTAACAGCAGAAGACACACATCCGTTACTGAAATAGTGAGCCTTTCCCCAGGTTAAACAAAAACGAAAAGACAAACAAATGCATTTGTCAATTTTATACAAACCTGTCATTTAAAAAAGGGTTTCTGAACTAAAATTATAGAATCCACAGTTACTACAGCATCACAGACTCCTTGACCACTCAACATATTATTAATTGAAGATGGTAGTAATGACAAATATTTCTCAAAAAAATCAGAACTTTCCCCTCCTGTTTGTCTGCTATTGCCCAACTACTAACATCTAAACTTTGAGTAATATGTCCCTTTTCATGGAAAGAACACTGAAATTATGGTCACAAGACCAGGGGTAAATTCTTGTTCACTTACTTCCTAAATTATATGCTTATTCACTGAGCCTCTGTTTCTACATCAGGAAAACAGGAATGATGGCTATCCAACCTATCTCAGCTGTTCATTAAGAGGATCAAATTATAAAATACCTGTGAAAGCAGCAGGAAAATTTTATTGTGCTACATGAAGTCAAATATTATATAGAAAGGAAAGTGCTTATAAACCCAAAGCATGAAGGTCTTCCCATAGACCTTGGTAATAAGCAATTCAGAAACGCTAACACAATTATCTTTTTTAAGTACAAATTTATTAATTTAAGAACCTAGTAGCAAATACTTTAATACTGTAATTTTTCAGTAAAAGGCAGAGAGACCTAAAGATTTCACAGGACTTGCTCGGAGCAGGCCCCTCATAATATTTGTAGAAGGAATGAATATCATAATGACAAATTAAAGTAAGGAACCTAGTTTCCTCATCTTAATGGGTTAGAATTCTCAGATTCTACCTTTATTAATACTCATTACATCTAATCTTTATGTAGGGAAGGATATGTTGAAAACAGATTCTAAAACTAAGCTGGGAAAAAAAAAATCTCCTAAGAACACAGCAATGCACTTTAAATGCACACTCAAAATTAACTATGGTGCTAAGTCTCCAAATACTTTCTCAGTCCTGAAAATCTTTAACTTGGTTGAAGTGCTAAATGGTAAGCTTCCTTCCTTCTCATTCCCTTCCACATCTCTGTGGCCCTGAGAGCCATCCCAAGCTGCTGTTCTTCACATCCTGTTACCATTCCAGGGTGACCTCATCCAAACATATGGTTTCAAGCACACAGCACGAACTGATGATTCTCTCTCCATCTCGGTCCAGGCATCTCCCCACATATCCAGCCTCCTGCCTAGAAGGTTCACTTGAAAATCCCATTAGTGCACAGAGTCCACACCCTTCCCACATCTTCCTCCTCATCTCATCCCCAGCAACCCAAGCCAAAAATCCGAGTCCCCAGACTTCTGTCTTTGACTCACTGACCAAGCCCTGCAGTTTCACACTCCTTTGATACACATACCACTCTATTCCCTCTGTGAGTGCTCTGACCCAAGGACGGATAGCATGCCCAATGTTAATGCAAGTGCTACTAATTGATCTCTGGGCCTGTATCCAATTCATCCCCCATACTAAAACAAGAACAGTTCCAAAGCACACATCTGATGATGTCATTTTCCTGCTGAAAATCCTACAAACCTGTCCCATGACCTTCAAGATCAAATTCAAACTCTGTAGCTAGCACAATACAGCCTTTCATGATTTTCACGCTACTTATCTCCAAAGACGAAGCTTGGGTCACCATACATGATAGGTCATTTCACACCTGCACGCCTCTGAACATGCTGTTCTCTCTGCCTGCACTGCAGTCCTCATCTCGCTTTCTGCTTTTTCCTTTATTGTCATCATCTGGTTCTTTTATTTTTTGCTAACTCAAGTCTGTTTTCAAAACGTAACTCAGTCTCTAGAAATCCTTCTGGAATTCCTCTGGAAATCCTCAGATTCCTCCAGTCTGATTAATTTGACCCTTCTCCAAGCCCCTATCGCCTCCGGGCAGACCTTGGGCATCCTCTCTTTTCACCGTGCCTTGTTGCACTGTACTTACCTGCAGGCCTCCTTCACTAGATGCTAAGCTCCTTTAGGGCAGCTTAGGCTTTGCAGTATAACTTAAGTGCCTGGCACATCCAAAGCAGTCCATTAATATCACTTAATGAATAAATGAATGCCTGTAGGAATAAATGAATTGTCTTCAGGGGGAAAAATAAAGATGAGATCAAACTTCAACTGAAATAAAAACCTCATCCACTTGGGCTCTTGGACTCCATGAATTAATGATAAGTTATTTAGCAGCTGGTCTAAAGTTTATCTTAATTTAACAAACCCCTTCCTCTAAGGGCGTGCCAATTAACAGCACATGGCTACAAGAGCAATGTTTAAGATCTATGAGAATCAACTGTTTTTCGAGCACCCTAAAGGACTCCAGAAGCACCTATTTACATAGAAATAATTGAAAATCATCCTGAGAGCTCCAATAACTGGAGTCCCCTAAGACTTCTACCAGATGACAATTTGTTTGCCTAGTTGGAGTTAAAATACGTACTTGAAAGTAATAAAAGTACATTTATTTTAAAATATTCCATAATTCAGATGGGCCTCCCCTCCCCCACACCACAATTAGTAGGAATTAGTGAAGTTTCACGATACTTCCAGCTATGAACAGCACACCCAGGAAGCCAATGTTCACCTATAATCCCTTAATTAGACGCAACCCTCATGATCCTGCCCACCATCCTTCAAGGGAATGTTGACAGCCTGTCAGCCACAAAGGACAGCTCCAAGTTCCATACCTAGAATCATATGGATTTCCTATGAAAATTGCTTCTGCAGCAGCAGTTAGTCAATTTAATAACCTTATTAAACACTTTAATGACTTCTTGGACCTAATGATTATTTCTAGTATGAAGGAAGAAGTCAGGCAGAGTAGAATTAAAAATTTAAGCTAACCGATCCCTACTGTTCTCCATGTGAAACAGGCTTCTGAAGAAAGACTGCTGCACTGTTTGAAAATCTAATTCCTATGTTGTCTTATAATAATCACACCTTGGTTTCAGTGTACCCCCTTCCTTCTCCCAGCCCCATTCCACGTTCAACGTTTATCCATGTATCCATCTACCTTGTCTTTTTTCCCTTAGTCCTTTTATGAGATGAAATCAACAGTAAAAATCATCATACTGAATAAAGCATGCATATGGGTCATGCACTGTGGTGTTTTACACATGTTTTCCTTTAATCTTTACAACAATCCTAAGAGGTCAGTAATATTATTACCCCATTTTACAGACTTTAAAAAAAAATTGGCTTTTAAAGCTTGAACAACTGGCTCAAAGTCAAATGGCCATTAGGCTCAGCTAGCTTTCAAACTCTGGTCTGCCTTGCTCCAAAGCCTGGGCCTTACACACATTCTATCTGGTGGTTCTTAAGCAATAAATAATAAATCTCCAATTTCACTGTATTTTCAATTTCACATAAGTGCATTATTCTGGAGTGGAAAAAATTATTTTCTTTGCTCTTAGCTACAGCATCAGTTCAACCAGCATGCTCTTCTGAAATTCTGTCCCACTAGCCTCTCAAAGGCCTTATATTTTATTTTCATATTTGTAGCACCAAGCACAGTACTGGCATCCATTAGTAAGTACTCATGAAATGCTTGAGAATTAATTAACCAAGTGATTTCCTAGAAGATTCAAAAACAAAGGATGTATAGGTTCTGTATGCTGAAAATTATAAGATGCTGTTGAAAAAAAATCAAAGAAGTATATACTTCTTTGTATATATTTATGGATTGGATGGTTGGCTGGCAACACCGACTCAATGGACATGAGTTTGAGCAAGCTCTGAGAATTGGTGATGGACAGGGAAGCCTGGTGTGCTGCAGTCCAAGGGGTCGCAAACAGTCAGACATGACTGAGCAACTGAACTGAACTGAACTGATGCTGAAGCTGAAACTCCAATACTTTGGCCATCTGATGTGAAGAGCTGACTCACTGGAAAAGACCCTGATGCTGGGAAAGATTGAGGGCAAGAGGAGAAGGGGGCAACAGAGAATGAGATGGTTGGATGGCATCACTGACTTAATGGACATGAGCCTGAGCAAACTCAGGGAGACAGTGATGGACAGAGAAGCCTGGCATTGCTGCAGTTCATGGGGTCACAAAGGGTGGGACATGAGTTAGTGACTGAATGAACAATAAAACTTTTAGAAAATAAATATAGGAGAAAACTTTTGCAACCTACATGACAAAAAGCTCTTAGATTTGACAGCAAGAGTATAATTCATACAAGGTAAGAGAGCTAAGGACTTCCCTGGTAGCCCAGTGGTTAAGACTCAGCACTCCCAATGAAGGGGGCACAGGTTCGATCCCTGGTCAAGGAACTAAGATCTTGCATGCCACACACTCCAGCCAAAAAATAAAATACTATAAATAAATCATTTAAAATGTTTAAAAAAAAAAAAAAAGGAAAGAGAGCTAAATTCTACCTCACCAAAATTAAAAGCCTTTGCTCTGTACCTCCTGCAAAGAGGCTGCAAAGACAAATTGCAGACTGGAAGAACATATCTGCAAATCACTCAATCCTCAAAGGACTTATAGTTAGAATATATAAAGAATTCTCAAAACCCAACATTAAAAAAAAAAAAACACACAAAGAATTCAACTAGAAAATGGGCAAAACACATGAAGAGACATTTCACTAAGGAAGACAAACAGACAATGAAGAAGCCCATGAAAAGACATGCAACGTCATTAGCCGTTGTGCGTGTTTGTTAGTCGCTCAGTCATGTCCAACCCTTTGCGACCCCATGCACTGTAGCCCGCCAGGCTCCTCTGTCCAAGGAATGCTCCCAGCAAGAATACTGGAGTGGGCTGCCATGCCCTTCTCCAGGGGATCTTCCCAACCCAGGGATAGAACCCAGGTCTCCCGCATTGCGGGCAGAGTCTTTACCATTTGAGCTACCCAGGAAGCCATTCAGTTCAGTTCAGTTCAGTTCAGTTCAGTTCAGTCGCTCAGTCGTGTCCAACTCTTTGCGACCCCATGAATCACAGCACGCCAGGCCTCCCTGTCCATCACCATCTCCTGAAGTTCACTCAGACTCATGTCCATCGAGTCACTGATGCCATCCAGCCATCTCATCCTCTGTCGTCCCCTTCTTCTCCTGCCCCCAATCCCTCCCAGCATCAGTCTTTTCCAATGAGTCAACTCTTCGCATGAGGTGGCCAAAGTACTGGAGTTTCAGCTTTAGCATCATTCCTTCCAAAGAACACCCAGAGCTAATCTCCTTTAGAATGGACTGATTGGATCTCCTTGCAGTCCAAGGGACTCTCAAGAGTCTTCTCCAACATCACAGTTCAAAAGCATCAGTTCTTCAGCGCTCAGTGTTCTTCACAGGAAGCCATTAGGGAAATGCAAATTAATACCACAATGATATGCCACTACATACCTATCACAGTTTCTAATGGTATTATCACTATTTTTTTATTTTAGCCATCTTGACAGATATACTTTTTAAATCTTCACTGTAGTCTAGCTTTAATCTTTATAGTATAGTAAACATAACTGTGTTAACTGAAAAAACATTTACTCGGATTACAAAAAGATGAATACAGACAAAAGATAATGCCCAAAGCAGAAGGTGTTAGGTGCCAGTGAGTTTCGGTTTTTTATAGCCTTGATGAGAATTTTATATCACAAAAATGAAAACTTGTTTCATTTTATACTCCCTTTCTCAGAACATTTTTTTCCTATTCCAAAGTATATACCATTTTATATGTTCATGTATTTGAACTGGAAGACTCATTCATTGAATTAAAATCTGTTGAGCCCTGGCTCAGTGCCAACAGAGAACAGAATTTAACCCAACACCTTATTCACCAGGGTTCTAGCCAGGACTCCCACATAACAATCTCAAAATGAAAACTGAGCCCATTTCACACAAACTACATTCTTTTACAAATAACATGCTTGAAAGGCAGAAGAAATGTACGAAGTAACCTTCCTTTATTTCCTGATAACAATTATAATAAATAACCTAAAAGACATACTACAAGGGATGTTACTTGTCACTTTATAGCTTGAAGTAGGTTTAAATGCCATGCTCTGGCAGTTTTGAATGATGACTTTTAAGAAAGCTTTTATTACTTCAGGATAAATAACTGTGGGTGAGCTTTGTCTTTTACATGAATTATAATAATTTGTGATGTTACAAGCTTCTCTACACAAGCAGCATCCAGAATTAAGTACAGTTACCTTTCTGCATCTCATAATAAATTAGGAAAAGTGAGTCGAAAAAGACTCACCTTTTACAACAAGAAATAATTGCCAACCTGTGTTAAACTACACCACAAGAACATGAAAGATCAGCAAAATCCAAAATATGAAAATGTCTACAGGTCAAAAGGTGCAGTTTCTTCAACAAATAAATTGCACAAGGGGGAAAAAGGGCAGAATAAGAGGTTTTAAGCAATCTATTAACCAAATGCCATGTGTATTCCTTATTTGCATCAGGATTAGAATAACCAAATATACAAAGTTTTTTTCAACATCATCAGGGAGACTTACACACTAATATTTGATGGTATAAAGGAATTAATGTTAGTTATTTAAGATGTTATAATGTGGTATGTTTCTAAGAAGGGTCATTTGTTAGAAATGCATACCGAAATATTTACAGATGAAATTACACTGTGCCTAAAATTCATTTCAGATCATTCACCGGGTGGTAGCAGAAAGAAATGGGTGGGGGTGGGGCTTGGTCATGGATTAATAATGTGTTAATTGTTGAACCCTTAGGCATATAAGGGTTCATTACACTGTTCTACTTTGTATATGTTTAAATTTTATAATGAAAAGTTAAAACCAGTAAAAGAAGAGAAGCAAGAGAGGAAGAGAAAAAGGGATGGAACTCATCTCAAGAGGACTGCTTTACGAAGAGACACATGTGGCACCCAAAAGTGAGAGGAAGTCAGAAATGTGAATCTAAGAGCTAACCTGAGTTCAGCCTGTACTAACACCACCAATACAATGACGTCCTAACACTTACCTACCTCTGGAAAAGAAGAGTTTCTCACTATCATTAAAATAAAATATTATGTAACTAGAGAGAGACGCAATTGCAAATTCAGATGATAACACCATGAAAATGAAGTCCCCCTCCAACTGCACTCCTAGTTTCTTGTCCACCTATCTAGGACTTTTATATATTTTTAATATTATATATATATATACATATAACTGGCATATATATGGATACAGCATGTATACATGTGCCACATATATATAATATTATATATATAAGTAACATATCAGTTCAGTTCAGTTCAGTCGCTCAGTCGTGTCCAACTCTTTGCGACCCCATGAACCACAGCACGCCAGGCCTCCCTGTCCATCGCCATCTCCCGGAGTTCACTCAAACTCATGTCCATCGAGTCGCTGATGCCATCCAGCCATCTCATCCTCTGTTGTCTCCTTCTCCTCCTGCCCCCAATCCCTCCCAGCATCAGTCTTTTCCAATGAGTCAACTCTTCACATGAGGTGGCCAAAGTACTGGAGTTTCAACTTTAGCATCATTCCTTCCAAAGAACACCCAGGGCTGATCTCCTTTAGAATGGACTGGTTGGATCTCCTTGCAGTCCAAGGGACTCGCAAGAGTCTTCTCCAACACCACAGGTCAAAAGCATCAATTCTTCGGCATTCAGCTTTCTTCACAGTCCAACTCTCACATCCATACATGACTACTGGAAAAACCACAGCCTTGACTAGACGGACCTTTGTTGGCAAAGTAATGTCTCTGCTTTTCAATATGCTGTTTAGATTGGTCATAACTTTCCTTCCAAGGAGTAAGCGCCTTTTAATTTCATGGCTTCAATCAAGTGATTCTGGAGCCCAAAAAATAAAGTCTGACACCGTTTCCACTGTTTCCCCATCTATTTCCCATGTGATGGGACCGGATGCCATGATCTTCGTTTTCTGAATGTTGAGCTTTAAGCCAACTTTTTCACTCTCCTCTTTCACTTTCATCAAGAGGCTTTTTAGTTCCTCTATATATGTGTCTATATATGGATGTGCTCACTTGTGTCCAACTCTTTGCAACCCCGTGGACTGTAGACCTCCAGGCTGCTGTGTCTATAGAATTTTCCAGGCAAGAATACTTGAGTGGGTTGCCATTTCCTTCTCCAAGGGATCTTCCCAACCCAGGATTGAACCTGAGTCTCTTACATCTCCTACACTGGCAGGCAGGTTTTTTACTACCAGAGCCACCTGTACATATATATATATAATTTTTAATGCAAATGGGAGCACACTGTAAATACTGCTTCATACCTTGGTTTATTCATTGCACAATCTTTTAGAAATCTTTATGTGTGAGCACATAAAACTCAATGCTATTTGTTTTAAAACAAATTGTTTACTTTAGTACAGTTTTAAACATACAGGAAAACTGTTCAAAGATAACAGAGAATTCTCATATATCCTATATGGGATATATGGAAACTATATACACAGTTTCCCTGGTTATTACACCATATCACATATGTAGGGAGGAAAGGAGGAAGGAAAAACAAATTGATTTCTGGCGATTGGGAAAGGGTCATGTCTTGTCTTATTGTTGCCCTTTAAATGTCCCCAGCATCGCAGGACACCAGGTAGAGGCCTTGCTTATGGATATTCTTCAATATTATTCATGGGTTCCAGGTTAGTCAGTTTCCAGTCAGAAATCAACATTTAAAAATGCTTTCCTAGAGCAAGCCCAAAACGTTACCATCAATCAGCCTAAGTGTATCTTGGACATCTAAGTGTCAAGCTCAGAGCCAACACATCCAAAATAGCAGCACCTCCCTTCTAACTCTCCCTGTAGGGGCCTGAGTGGATGGGTCCTCATGGGGCCTGGAACTTTCCCAGACACTTTGGTTCTGCTCTGCTCAGGGTACCTGCTGCCACAGAGCTAATGGATTTATTGTCACTCAAGTGTCAATAAATGGTGAAGTGAAGTGGAAAGTGTTAGTCGCTCAGCTGTGTCTGACTCTTTGTGATGGCACGCACTGTAGCCCCAGGCTCCTCTATGCATGGAATTCTCCAGGCAAGAATACTGGAGTGGGTAGCCATTCCCTTCTCCAGGGGGTCTTCTCAACTAGGGAACGAACCTGCACTGCAGGCAGATTCTTTACCATCTGAGCTACCAGCAAAGCCCTAATAAATGGTAACTGACATTATATCCAATATAAAGTACATGCATTTTGAAGGAATAAAAACTCTTATCCAAAAGGCATGAACCTCTAGAAGTTTAACTCAGCCATCACGACTCAGGAGAGCTGGGGAGACACATACACACAAAACAGGTCTCAGCACACCCTTCCTGTCACATCACATACACAAGACTGTCTCACTTAAACCAAGAAAGCCCTGGGCAGAGGAACAAACCCAGTTCCTTGGAGGGGCTAGAATGTCACACTTCATGAGACTGTAAACTGCTTATTTACATATCACATAAGATGAGCTCCATGTAGCTGGAGCCAAAGGGCCTTAGTAATATAGAAAACTCAAACTGTTCATTCTGGACATTACAGAGAGCAAAAATGCCTGACTCCACAAAAGACACCGTCTGAAACGTGTTTCCTGTCACAGCCACCTGCCTTTTCATAAGGGTTCTGGGTTCTGTCTCATTAAACAGAAGAGTTGATTCAGTTGGGTCCATCTAATTATTCTTATTAAAATATGTAACCATAATATTTTAATTGTAAATTAAAGCTGCATGCATGAATGAATCTGAATTCATTTTAATTTTACAATGGCCCAGTGCCAAGGCCTTTTTATGGGGAAGATCCATCAGCACGGATACTGCTCCCGTGGGAATTCAAACCAATGTGCAAATGGAATATGTTTAACTAACAAGGGAGCCTCTCCCTCCCTGCCCTCCTCTCTCTAGATTTATTGCAGTAATAAAGCTATTTTAACGAGAGAGTGCAATTGACTCCCCACCACCCTCGATCTTTAAAAGAAAAATTTACCAAACTTCTAGGCTGGCACTACCAGTTAGGTAGAACCAAGATGTCAGTCCGGGGCCATCTGCATCTTAAATTTTCTTTTTTTTTGCCACACTGCATGGCTTGTGGGATCTTAGTTCCTCGACCAGGGATCGAACCCAGGCCCTAGCAGTGAAAGCATGGAGTTCAAACCACTGGACTGCCAGGGAGTTCCCCGGTGTGCATCTTGAACAAGGATGGTAACTAGGTCTCGATTCATGTGCCAACCTCATGATTAATTAGCAACGTTTCCTGTGGGCACTGAGTGCAAAGTGCTTATACACACACTGCCCCCTGGGTCCGGATTCTAGAATAATTAGGGATACTGCATTCAGCCCTCACATACCCAGTTGTGGGGGAATCAAATTCTTTTCCACTAAACAGCCACCAGCCACTAGAATATTTAAAGTCTCCACCAAAACCTCCTCCTGCACTGACTCCAGCATGCTGCTGGGTAGGTGCTGATATAAAAATACCTTGATAACTGAGGCTTGAGGAAAGCCTCTTCTTGACTTATAAGCTGAGGCCTGAAAAATAAGGAGGAGTCAGTCAGCCAAGGTGGTGTGAAAGCAGTGGGAAAAACATCTATGAAAGCGCAGGAGCCCAGGGCTAGCAGAGCAATAAAGTCCCTGAAATAAGGAGTGAGATGGGTGCTGGGTGGAGGAAGGGTGGGAGACAAGCCTGGGGAAAGAAGCTGGGTAAGATCATCTGGAGCCTTAGAAACCACATTGAGGAATTTGCACTTTGTTCTAAGAGCAACGTGTTAGAAGCCAGGAAGTCACTCTGACCACATGCAGGAAATGAACTGATATGTGACGAACATGAATGTGCTATGGCACATTGAGAATCTCGCTTTGCTGTGCTGGTTTCTTGCTAACAGAGGCCAAAGTAAATTTCTAGACATTATACCTCTTTCTCCTTATGGGTATTTTCCTTTTCAGTTGAAGGACTTTCCAGTTTAAAATTCTTTAACGTTATGCAGCTGCATTAACACTCTGTGTGTACAATGTGCTCAGTCATGTCTAACCCTTTGGAACCCCATGGACTGTAGCTCACCAGGCGTCTCTGGCCATGGGATTCTCCAGGCAAGAATACTGGAGTGGGTTGCATTTCCTTCTCCAGGGAATCTTCCTGACCCAGGGATTGAACCCAGGTCTCCTGCATTACAAGTGGTCTCTTTAGTGACTGAGCCACCAGAGAAACATTAATGTTATAATAACATTAAGATTATGATGTTATATAACCTTAATGTTATAATATTACATAATTATTTATAATAAAGGACTTTCACAAGGTCAATAAAATGCTTTATGTAGTCGGTTAAAATTTGTGTCTAGTTTTTATGAATTGAAATGAACTAAAAATTAACATCAAGCAATTAAACCAGCCAAGTCAAAAAGAAAAAGAAACGCTTCTTCTAACCGGAAAAAAAGTCTCTGTTGCTTTCATGGGGAGCTTTCCCCACCAAGAGAACAATTTTTAAAATGTGCCTTTGGAATAATGCTGGCTGTCAGCACAGCTCTGCTCCCTTGGCATAGCCTGCCCAGGGCTCAGGCCGATACAGGTATGTAGTGAAGCATTCAGCTTACCTGAAGGGAGGTCTGGCCTCTGCCTCTGACTACTGGGAGGTGATCTCTAGGGCCCCAGAATGTCCTGACTGACAAGAGTATCTCTGTTTGTCTGGGCTTTGACCACAGGACAGTCTAACAATGTGAATAGGTTGGAGGCTTAAGGTCACGCTGTATGAGCCATGACCTCTGGAGGAACTGGAGACTAAAGGCCTGATCCCAGGAGGAGTGGACACTAAAGACTGACCATGCAGGCAGGATGTTGTTGTTGTTGTTCAGTCGCTAAGTCGTGTCTGACTCTGGGACCCCATGGACTGTAGCACGCCAGGCCTTCCTGTCCTCCACTATCTCCCGGAGTTTGTGCAAGTTCATGTCCATTAAGTCAGTGATACTATCGAGCCATCTCATCCTCTGCCGCCCTCTTCTTCTCCTGCCTTCAATCTTTCCCAGCATCAGGGTCTTTTCCAATGAGCTGGCTCTTCGAATCGGGTGGCCAAATTATTGGAGCTTCAGCATCAGTCCTTCCAAGGAATATTCAGGGTTGATCTCTTTTAGGATTGAGATCAATATCGGAATATCCTGGTTTGATCTCCTTGCAGTCCAAGGGACTCTCGAGAGTCTTCTCCAGCAGGCAGGATGAGCCTCAGAGAAATCTCTGGACACCAAAGGCTCTGGGGAGCTTCTCTTAGGCATTATCATACAGAGAACTACTGTCACACCCAGGAACCCTTCCAGGCTGACCCTCTGCACCTCTCCCTTCAGCTGATCCTAACTGGTATCCTTGCTCTGCAATAAACCATAACCGTGAATGCAACTGCTCTCAGTGAGTTCTGTGAGTCTTTCTTGTGCATAATCAAAACTGAAGCTGGTCTGGGGAACCCCTGAACTTGAAATCACTACTGGAAGTGACGGCAGTGTGAGGACTTGCAGTTTGGCCAGCTTCACAGAGAAGGTGTTTCCTGAAGCAAGCAGCTTGGTCCCAGTACTGTTTAATACAAGGACAAGGAAAAAGCATCCCTGATCATGGTACTGTGTGGAGCTCACTCTGTGAGGATGTTAGGGAGACTGACTGGAAAGGGATACAAGGTACCTTCTGGGGTTCTGGAAGCATCCATACCTTGATCTGAGTGGTGGTTACACAGTTGTACACATAAGTGAAAACCTACTGAGCTGCATACATAAGATAAGGGCATTGTATGCATTTACTGCAGTTTACATGTGTTATACCAATTTTAAAAAACTAAAAAACAAAAACACTGCCTTTGAAAATGGGGTGGGGGGGCAGCCTGGACTACAAGTGTGGAAGTGGGCTGGACTACTGAAGAGACTCTGAACTCAAACACGGGGCTGAAAGAAATAATGAGAGATCTAGTAAAGAAGTTTTCTGGAAGAATTCTCTGAAATGGATTGTTTAGGGTTTTACATTTGGGCAAAGCAAAGTAAGGACCATGCAGCCGTGTCTGACTGTGTCTGCGACTATGTGTGTATACACGGAACTGTTGTGTGTACACATGCGACTGAACCTGAAAGGTCCAACGAAACTACTGAGTTTCATTCAGCTCACCTAGTAACGACATGTGTACTACCACAATCATCAGGGCAGACAAACAGGTTCTTCCGAGGGAGACTGCTCAACCCAGGGCTGGTGTGCTGGTCATGCTACCCATCTTCCAGCCAGACAGCAACTCAGCAAGCTGGGGTCGGAAGCCTGGGAGGCCAGGCTGGGATGGGGAAGGGACAGCCTTCCCCAGATTATGTGAAACCAACCCCAGAGATCTAAGAGGCAACAAGCAGGACAAAACTGAAACTAGTGGCAGACAGTTACCCTGGGTGGTTACCAAAGGTGGGGGAATTCAGAATTAAGTAACGGAGCAGAAAACCCGAGACAGCAGGCCAAAGGGAGACTGTTCAGCGTCCCAGAGCCTGGGAGAATTCTGAGTCATGGAAAACGATACTTTCAGAAGCAGTGGATGGGAGTGAGCAGAGAGAAAGTGCAGCCACTGGAACCAAAGATAAGGGCCAAGATGGCTGCAGCGATGCTGGGGAGAGAGGGTGTGGGAGCAGGAAGACAAATGCTTTGTTCTTTCATTAGCCCCCTTCTATGATGCCCTATGGTATCTTGACTTTCCTCTACAGATTTATGGTTAGAGAACGAAGATCCAACCTCGAGTGAGTCAAAGCACATGAAGTCTTTATTTTCTGATTTCTTAAGACATACCTCTTTCTGCTGTTCTGGAAACATCTTCAACACAGAACACGATCAATCTGAAAAATAAGATACAACACTTGGTGATTTGGAACCTCCATACAGAAGATAGGCCCCTCAGGGCCTCCCGCCCAAACTCTCACTGAGAACCTGCCCTCTGGGTCTCTGAAAAGTGTACCTGTGCTCCTCCCAGACCCCAGACCCTGCAGACTACACCAGAATGAAGATCGGTCCACCTGGGGATTGGGCGTTTGGGACATGGCAAGACCAAGGCAGCTAGATGATGACAGGCCTTTGAACTGAAGATGAGGCACAGTCAGGCCAGAGTCAAAATCTTGGGGAAATCAGAAGGGGCTGGAGACGTCAGTGAGCAGAGGAGACATGAGGCACAGCAGGGCATGCTGGTTAGCACTGAGAGAGAATGAAAACGATACCCAGAGATCCACCACTGAGAAAGGCCCTGACGGTTTCACTATCAACCCTGTATCACTATCAACAGCCCATTCCTTTGACATTTAAACTACTCCCGAGTTCAGGTAAGAGATGGTGTGGCCTCAAGAAGGACAAAGGTTGGAACCTTGACTCTGACCCACAGTCAATGCAGGCAGCCTATCGGCTGATTCCAGACACTGCATGTCCCTAGGATTGCCTATTGTTCCTTAAACTCTCATTTATTACAACAGCTCATTGGAGTTAACACCTATTCCTTGCCCCCGCCCACACCTCCCCCCCAAAAAAATTAAGTCCCCCGACTATAGACATGCACACGCACCTTACAATGGAAAGGTGGCTATGACTGCAAAGTCAGAATCTGCCTTTATTCTGATAAAGTACATCTGACCTCATTTTTCCAGATGATTATCATCCACAAGTATTTCCTGAATCTCTAAAAACATCCCTGGAACCCTAGGGAATACGAGGAAGCAGGAACACCAGCTCTGGCCTCCAGTCCCACGTGGTGTTGGGGAGGAGAGAACCCAGAGCAGACAGAGGAAAGAGCTCCTGCAGGAGGAGAGCAAGCCTAAACAGGGAGATGGGGGAATGTCACCTGAGAAAGCTTTACTGAGAAAGTACTTAAGCTGAGGCCTAAACAGTGGTGTGATTTAGCCCAGAAGGTAACAGGAAAAAGGCATTTTAAGCAGAGGGACTGGGATGAGCAAAGGGGCAGAGGCTGGAAGGAGGAGCAGCTCAAAGAGTTTTGGTTATTGAAGGAATCTCTGCATCCCCTGAGAAGTAGGCCATGGGTTGCATCCATCTGGGGATTTGGCTGAAACAATGATTGGGCGGGTTCTTGACCCCTTCCAGATCCTCCTGCCAAGTCCCACTCCTCTTCCACGATGCTGCCCAGAAATCACCTACCAGCTCTTGCCCCAGCTCTTGGCCCCCATTACACAGTGAATTACACGATTCCCTGCTGGCATTAACCTCACTTGCATCACAACCTTTGTATATTCTCTGTCTCCCCAGTTGGCTGAATTTCTCCAACAAAGCATTCTGTGTTTCCTTGTGTAAACTTCACAACCATCCTGTGAAAGAGATTTAAATGTCCTTACTTTACAGGGCTTCCCTGGTGGCTCAGATGGTAAAGAATCTGCCTGCAATGAAGGAGACCTGGGTTGGGAAGATTCCCCTGGAGAGGGAAATCGCAATCCACTTCAGAATTCTTGCCTGGAGAATTCCATGGACAGAGGAGTCTGGTGGGCTACAGTCCATGGGGTCACATAGAGCTGGACATGGGTGAGCGACTAAGCACACACTTTACAGGTAAGGAAATAGAAGGAGGGTTAAGTTGCCCCAGGTCACAAAGGAAGGGAGAGATGGCAAGTCCACTTCCCAACCCTTGTCTTCTCATTGCCCAAGACTGCCTTCATAACTGTGTGATGTAGACAAATGGTTCAAAGTTTGGGTCTTAATTTAATTCTCTCCAAAGGGTTTGAGTTTTCCAACCTCTCCCAGCCAAGGCAGAGGGACTCTGCAATTCCCATGGGGCATTGGCTACCCTGAGAAGCTAAAGACCAAGTCAAACTGTAAAAATAGGAAGCTAAGAAGTTTAAACCTGTCCCAAAACATCACAGAGAACACATGGTCAAGCTTTAATATTTTGAACCTGGATAGTGGGATAGGGGTGTGGTTAGGGGGCAAAGAGCTTTATTTTCCACTGATACACTTCCATATTGTTTGAATTTTTCCATAATTTTACACTTTATGAAGTAATAGTCATTTAAAAATAAACACCATAATTCTATAAGAAGTGTTAAAAAAAAGAGATGACAGGCCCAACATAGTTACTTGTGCTCAAACCAAGACTTAATTCCTAACCCGTCTGCCATTACAAGGCTGCCCAGGTGGTGCTAGTGGTAAAAAACCCACCTAGCAATGAAGGAGACACAGAAGACTCGGGTTTGATCCCTGGGTCGGGAAGATCCCCTGACGGAGTAAATGGCAACCCACTCCAGTATTCTTGCCTGGAGAATCCCATGGACAGAGGAGCCAGGTGGGGTACAGTCCATAGGGTTGAAAAGAGTCTGACACGACTGAAGAGACTCAGCACGCACTGCCGTTACAACCTTTCCCAAGAGTGCAATCCTAATCAGTGTGGAATTTTCTAGTCAGCACCAATGAGGCCACTCTTTCGATCCCCCAAAGGAAGATGAGGTAATCCCCCGTCTGTCCCCCCAGGGAGGTTACCTAAGCCAGAAATGATCCTTTTGTTTGTTTGCGGCTTCTTTGTCTTGCCTCTGAAAACCTCTCCCTCTCTGCAAGCCTCTGGAGCTCCTCTCTGCTTGCTGGGTGGAATCTGACAGATTCATGAGTCGTTCAATATGCAAATTACATCCGTAAAATCTATCAATACTTGGTTGCATTTTTGTTATTCTACAGAAGAAATAATGACTCAAACACAAATTATAGAAGTTTTTACTTCATGTTAAATAAATAGCAGATTCAAATATAGGAAGAGATGCTACCTTTACAACATGTGACACACCGATAAAGTGGGGGGAAAAAAGAAAATTATATACTTTTAAAAAGAAAATAAAGCAATGTATTTGATGACTTTTCTTACTCTCCCTTTGTGGGGGGGAGGGGGAACAGCTCAGTTAATTTCACTTTCTGTGTTTGTTTCATTTCCTCCCACAATGTTCAGCAAGCTTTCTATTCAAAAAAAAAAAAAATCACTGACTTCTTATTTTCATCTATTTAACCCCACCATCAGTGGGGTTATTTAAAATTCAAGGTTTAATTCAGTGCCAGTTTTCCCCAGAGCAACTCTTGTTGGCACCTATGTCCTTTGCAGGTCTGCAGTGGAGACTGCAGGTGGGGATAGGGGTGGAGGGCACAGTCCTCCCCTCCTCTGGGGGAAGTTCTTGGCCAGGGTCTTGCTGCAGGGGGTGGCTCTACAGGTATCCTGTTTCCTATCACCTGGGGGGCCCTCCTCAGACACAGAAAACAGCCTCAGGGATGGGCATCGGACTCCAGAGGAGCCCATCCCTAGGGTAGCCAGGTGCCAGAGGCGTGGCCTGGCGTGGAAAGCAGGGAGGGCTGGCACCGGTTTCCTCTCAGCATCTGCAGTAGGAAACACCAAGACTTGGCAGCTCTCTGGGTCCTGAAGCTAGGAAATGATGGTGAGAAAATGGAAAGATAACAGTGCTTTAACTGGAGTTCTGCAGACCAGAGCTTATACTTAAAAAGAAGTCATGATGTAGATAAAAGATCTCTTGAGATATTAAAGAAACTGGCCACCAGAAAAGCTGGGTTTGCAGAAGCCAACTTCAGCTGCTGATGTGCACACGGCTGCCTGCACCGGCACCATAACTCGGAGGTCTTACTTCCCCAGAGGCTTAAGTGCCCAGGGTCTCCGGTTCCCACGCACAGCATCCTCACGATAAACAACCTCTTGGTTGAGCTTGAGGGAGACAGCAATTCATGTAACCAAAAGAGCTCAACAAAAAAGAAAAAAGAGCTGCACCAAAACATGAGAATGGACAGAAGCGGGGTGTCCATGCACTTTTGAGAAGGGCCAGCAAGGTATGCAGAACCATCCGTAAACCAGACGCACGTTGCTCTTCTTAGAGCTTTATAAAGGCAAAACTCAAATGGAAAAATAAGATGAAATATGAAATTCAGTTAAAGACAAAAATTATCATTTTTTTGTCTGGAAAGACAAAATTACCATTAAATTTTCCCAGCATTTATCACGCAAATACTCACAAATATATTAAAGAGGGTGGCTGTTGTTCAGTCGCTAAGTCATGTCCAACTCTTTGTGACCCCATGGACTGCAGCACGCTAGGCTTCCCTGTCCTTCACCGTCTCCCAGAACTTACTCAAACTCAGGCCCATTGAGTTGGTGATGCCATCCAACCATCTCATCCTCTGTCACCCCCTTCTCCTTCTGCCCTCAATCTTTCCCAGCATCAGAGTCTTTTCTAATGAGTCTAAAGAGAATAAGCAGCCTGAAAAAATTACTGGTTCATAATACATAAAATAATGAAATACTAAATTGCTAATCTCTAAGACATCTCTACAATGGATTCCAATCATGGTCATAACTCCAGTACTCTTGCCTGGAAAATTTCATGGACTGAGGAGCCTGGTAGGCTACAGCCCATGGGATCGCAAAGAGTTGGACACGACTGAGCGACTTCAGTTTCAGTTTCAGGGCAAAGGTAGGGTCTGAAATCCAGAAACAAGAAAAAATATACACATGCATATAATATTTTAGCCTCACAACTATTTTGGAGGCCTTTAGGATAAGGGCTACCTTTGACTTACGGCTGCTCCAGACACAAGCATGTGCATGACCTCTCCTTCCCTTCATACACATGCTAAGGAGAGTCACTGAGGGATAGCAAAATACAACCAGGATAAACAGAGTTCAAGGGGGAAAGTCATAAAAAGCAGATGAAAGAGAGAGGAGGTGACCACTATAGCAGACAAGCAAGCAATACTGGACTTCCTAACTTGTGCTGTGACATCCTCTCTCCTCAAAACAACCCAAACTTCCCAGATCAAATCCGAAAATATTTTTCACACTTCCCGAACAGTCTCCTTCCTCTTTAATGCTACTAAGTTTCTCCTAATTAGTGATTCATCTGGTCTACTCATTTTCCCCTTGTAGAAAAAGCTGATAAATCTCAGAAGTTGGGGGAGGGGTATTAGTAATTTAAATATTTAATGTGAGTTAGTCCAATTGGATTGCATTTCTATTAACCAAGAGCGATCAGTCTTCACCTACTCACTCCCATCCCCCACAGCACAAAACCATGTGCTCTTGGTTATATGGAGTTCTTTTCAGGCTGATGTATCCCTCAGTGCCCTGCCACAGGACCATGAAAGACCTAGGCACACAGCCTCCTGAAGAAGAATAGAAGATGCCCTGCTCTTTTCTCCTGTCAACAATTGGAGAGGCATTCTTTCAACTCTCCACTCACCCTACCCCTTCACTTGATAAGAGGACTTCCCATCAAAATACTACCTGATGGTAGCATCAAAAGAAAAAATATCTGGAGGTCCAGTGGCTAAGACTCTGTACTCCCCAATGCAGGGGACCTGGGATCCTTTGTGCTGCAACTAAGACCTAGCACAGGCAAATAAATAAATATGTTTTTTAAAAAAAGAATAAAATGCCTAGGATTAAATGTATCAAAAGTGCAAAACATAGTCTGAAAACTCAACACACTATTCAAAGAAATTAAAGATCTAAACAAATGGAAAAACATCCCATGTTCATGGATTGGAAAACTTCGTATTGTTAATATGTCAATTCTCCCCCAAACTATTTGACAAATTCAGCACAATCTATATCAGAATCCCAGATAAATTCTTGCTAAAAACTGACAAAGCAATTCTAAAATTCCTATCTAATTGCAAGGAACCCAGAACAGCCAAAACAACCCTGAAAAAGAAGAAAAAAGTAGGAGGACTCTTATTTGCTGATTTCAAAACTTGTTACAAAGCAATAGTACTCAAGACAGTGTGGAACTGGTACAAGAATAAACAAACAGATCCACGGAACAGAACTGAGAGTCCAGAAATAAACCCTTACCTCTATGATCAACTGATTACATCAAGGGTGCCAAAACCATTCAGTGGGGAAAGAACAGCCTTTTTCATAAGTACTCCTGGGACAAGAGGCTAGCCAAGAACTAAGTTGGACGCCTACATTATACCATATATAAAAGCTAATTCAAAATGGACCAAAGACCCAAGTGTTAAGAGCAAAAACTAGGAACTCTTAGATGAAAACAGGTAAATATATTCATGGCCTCAGATTTAGCAAAGGATTCTTAGATATAATACCAAAAGCATGAGCAACAGAAGGAAAAAACAGACTTCATGAAAATTAAAGTTTTGTGCTTCAAAGGATACCGTCAAGAAAGTGAAAGTCAAAGCACAGAATGAAAAAATATCTGCACGTCATTCATCTGATAAGGAACTTGTATTCAGAATATATAAAGAACTCTTACAACTCAGTAATAAAAAGACTTAAGGATCTAAAGTAAAACAGGCATGGTATAAATGAAATTTTCTAAGAGAATAGAATTTATATGTTCTCACCAAAAAATAAAAGGTAAATAAGTGAGATGATGGGTGTGTTAATTAACTCAATGGGGGAAACCTTTCACAATGTAAACATATACCACTGTATTGTACATTTTAAAATTTTGTCAAATGTACCTCAATAAAGCTGTAAAAAAAATACTAAAAAGACTTACTTTAAAAATGGGTAAAGGATCCTGAATAGACATTCCTCCAAGGAAGATACACAAATAGACAATAAACACATGAAAAGATGCTAGATGTCAATAATCACTGGGGAAAGCAACTCAAAACCACAGTGAGATACCAGTTCAGTTCCATTAGGCTGGCTAGAATAAAAAAGTCAGATAATAACAAATGTTGGCAAGAATGTGGAGAAATTGGAACTGTCATATATTGCTGGTGGAAATATAAAATGGTACAGCCCCTTAGGAAAACACTCGTATTTTCTCAAACAATTAAACAGAGATACCATTTGACCCAGCAATTGCATTTTAGGTATATACTTAAGAAAAATGACACAAATGCCCACAGAGAAACTGGTATATAAATATCAGCATTATTCATAACAGTGAAAAAGTGTAAACAACCCAAATGTCCAGTAATGGACAAATGGGTAACAAAGTGTGGTATATCTATATAAGTGGTATATCTATATAATGGAATATTATCTGACAATAAAAAAGAATGAAATACTGACACAAGCTACAACAGAGATAAACCTTGGAAACATCATAGGAAGTGAAAAGAAGCCAGTCACAAAAGTCCATATATTATGCAACTTCCATTCACATGAAAATCCAGAATAGGGAACTTTATAAAGACAGAAAAGAGATTTGGGGTTGCTTAAGGCTTGGGGCGGGGGACAGTGGGTGAAAGAATGGAGATGGGGGTTACAAAGGGTGATAGCTAAAGGACAATGAAATGAAGTAATGAAAATATTCTAAAATTGACTGTGGTGATGGCTGCACCTATCTACGAAGACACTAAAAAGCACTGAATTGTATATTTTAATTGGGAAATTGTACAGTATGCAGATACCACGGCAAAGCTATTTAAAAAAAAAAAAGGTAGAGTACTATCTAAAACCCTTCATTCATACCCCTAGTGTCAATCATCCTGCAAACCACATCTGCCAAGAGAAAAAGCCTGCAGGCACCATCTCTCCCAGCCCTTGTGGCTTCCTCATCCCTACCTGGTTCTGACCCCCTCCCACCTTTGCCATCTCTTCTTCTAACCCTGTCTTCCACCATGCCCCAGGAACCCTCAATCCCAAGCCAGCAAATGTCTCACACCTGCATTATCTCAGCAGCTTTAGCTGAGCTTAGTCCTGGCTTCTCCACTCTCCTCTTCCCTGTAACCCTCCCAGGTTGAGGCTGCTCATGTCCTCAGCACTCCCATTTCTCAAGATAAGGAGAAACCAAATTCCCCTGGTCATTGTCATCTCCAGACAATAATTGCCAAGAAGCACCCAGAACCTAGGCATGGGATCCAACTCCCTTCTCCTCACCTCCCAGCATCAGTTCCTTCTCCCCAGACTCCTGCTCCTCATCTCTTCATTTTTAGAGGCCTCCTCCGTGTGTTTCCCCCCACTTTTTCCTGATCCGTCCAAGGAGGACCTCATTCACAGCATGACCTAACGGTCCCTGGTCTCACCCTATTAGCCTGTTCCTCTTCATTCCTGTAACCTAATCCTTTGTTTATCAATAATTTATCAATCATGTGGCCACATCCCAACCAGGAACTATTCTTTGAAACAGAACACTAAAAGCCTCCTCTGACCACCACAGCCAACCCTTCCTTTTCTCACTTTCTCACTGTCATACAATTTGCTCTTCCACTTGAATGGAAAGCCACCAGAAGTTTTGATCCTACCCTCCTATTCCTGCTCCAGACTTCACTTCCTCACCATTCACGTTTTCACCCCTCCAGCATCCTTATTTTCCTGTTCCATTGACACACAGCCCCTTTTATCTACCAGTCCCCCAAACACGGATCAACATAGCCTCTGTCTCCTCCACTTCTCTCTTGTCCTGTTCACTGTCAAAGAAAAATCCAGTCATTTCTGTGACAGGCTCCATCTCCAGGTTCTGAGTTCCAGCCTAGGTGGGATCCTCCAGGGTTCAGGAGTCCCTCCGCTCATCCAGCAGCCTCCTCCTCCTCCTGGTCTACTCCCATTTCATCAAACAGTAAGACCATCAGGTTTATACGCTTCATCTTGGTCCTCTGCTACCTTGAAATCTACCCATACATTCACTCACTTCCCTTAGTCTCAAAAAAACAAAACATAAAACTCTTCCCTGTCTTCATGATCTTATCTTCCCTACCTTCTTCAATGCATCAGTCCATCAATTATTCCACCTCCTTAATAACTCCAGCTTCTTTCTTTTCACTAGTCCCTTCTCCTTCCCCAACAAGCAAGCTCGGGTTCCTCTCACCCCAGTGTAGAGGGGAAGGCCTGGCTAGTCCATCAGTCTAGGCAGGACCCAGCACTGTGGTAGACATCAGAGATGGGAAAATGACCAGGTCCTGGGTTTACTTACATCAGAGTGGGAGAAAAAGGAGAGTTATCCAATAAATGGACAACTCATCCATAAAAAAGAATGAAAGTTTGCCATTTGCAAAACATAGATGGATTCAGAGGATATTATGCTAATGAAATAAGCCAGACAGAGAAAGACAAATACTGTATGATATCACTTATACACAGAATCTAAAAAATACAAAACCAGTGAATATAACAGACTTCCCAGGTGGCGCTAGCGGCAAAGAACCCTCCTGCCAATGCAGGAGACATAAGACATGGGTTCAACCGTGGGTCAGGAAGATCCCCTGGAGAAGGAAATGGCAACTCACTCCAGTATTCTTGCCTAGTGAATCCCACGGACAGAGGAGCCTGGCAGGCTACGGTCCACAGAGTTGCAGAGTCAGAGTCAACTGAAGTGACTTAGCACAGCATGGTGAAAATAACAAAAAAGAAACAATCACAGATATAAAGAACAAATTAATGGTTACCACTAGAGAGGGGAAAGGGAGAAGGTCAGGATAGGAGTAGAGGATTCAGAGGTACAAACTATTAGGTACAAAATAAATAAGCCACAAGGATATATTGTACAACATAGGCAATATAATCAATGTTTTATAATAACTATAAATGGAGCATAGGAGAAGGCAATGGCAACCCACTCCAGTACTCTTGCCTGGAAAATCCCATGGGTGGAGGAGCCTGGTAGGCTGCAGTCCATAGGGTCACGACAAGACTGAGCAACTTCACTTTCACTTTCATGCGTTGTAGAAGGAAATGGCAACCCACTCCAGTGTTCTTGCCTGGAGAATCCCAGGGATGGGGGAGCCTGGTGGGCTGCCGTCTCTGGGGTCACACAGAGTCGGCCATGACTGAAGTGACTTAGCAGCAGCAGCAGCAGCAGCTTTTAAAAATTGTGAATCTACATTGTACACTTGTAACATATAACATTGTGCATCAACTGTACTTCAATTTTTAAACACTCCAGGAGGAGCAATCTCCTTGTGCCAAAGTCCCAAGGCAGAGCAAGCCTGGCTTACCTGGAGCTAAGGAAGCTATGGGGATGGAGCTGGTGGAAGACAGAGAGGGGCTCAGAAAGGGAGGCAGGCGCCCTGTGGACCTCAGTGAAGAATCTGGACACCCTGCGGGCATTTCCAGCAGGTGAGAGATAGAATCTGACTTACAGACTATCAGGGCCAGAGCAGAAGCAGGGAGGTCTGTTGGGAGGCTACCGACGTGGTACAGCTCACAGGTGGTGGTGGCCCAGACACAGAGCAGCAGCAGAGGGAGGTATGAGAGGAAGTGGCTGTTGGTGTGCTTCCCCCTTTGTGCATATCCAACTGGACAAGAGAGTAAGCAATGACCCACAGCTGCGAGGAGAAAAGGACCACGGCATCTATCTATTCAAGAAAGGTCCAAGACTTCTTGGTGGTCTGCGCTCCCAATGCAGGGTGCACATATTCAATCCCTAATCAAGAAACTAAGATCCCACATGCTGCAGAGTACAGCCAAAATAAATAAATGCATTTTAAAATAAATAAATAAAGTTTTTTTTGTTTTTTTTTTTAAGAGAAAGGTTCTGTGAGACATGCTTCAGGGGAAGAAGGCAGACACTCACGGTAGCTCAGGCCCTGCAGGTGATGAGTGAGGTCCTGGTGGGGAAGAGGGTGTTCTTCTCCCCACCTCCACACTGACACCAGAGGCTGGTCTTAACTTGCAGATGGTGAGTGGCCTGTGCTTGGTGGGGGACCTGAGCAGTTTTTGTGGTGAGGCACTACGCATGGCTTCCCAGCAGAAGCCACAGACTCACACTCACCTTCCGCTTTAATCAGGGCAATTCCCAAAGGGTCACCACAGCCTCATCTCTTCTGCTCCACACTCGTTCTCTGTCTCAGTCACCACCCCCATCTCACACCCAAAGGAGGCCACAATCAGAACCTCCTTGTGCACATCCCCATCCAGACATCCTCCAGGCACCTCAAATTGACTGTGTCCCATCCAGGCTGGCTGTCGCATGCCACCTCTTCCTGCCCGCCCCCAGAACACAGCCAGTTCTCCCTCCTCTTACGCCATCTGTCTTAGTTAATGGTATCAGTATCCACACACTGACTCAAGCAAGAATCCCAGACACCATCTTTGATTGCTTCCTTTCCCTTACTTTATAAATCTAGCTGGTCAACAAGCCCTGACCATCCTCTCTCTCTAAAGCCCATTCCCTGCTCGCAGCCTCCAATGTCTCTAGCCTAATTCAGGCTCTCGACACTTCTATCCTGGACTCGAGCTGGAACAATGGTAGATTCCTGGGCCGGTCACCCTTAGCAAGTGCTTATAAATGATTTTTGAACAAATGAAAGAGAATGCATAAATAAAGAAAACGATTGAGTGAACAGATGAGTGAGGAAATCAAACAAAAGAATCAATGAATGCCGTGTAGAAACAAAGAAAACTAAAAAAGATACAATCTAGTGGAAGAAATGCAGCCAAGCAGGTACAAGGTATCAGGTGACATACTGCTATAGCGTGGGAGGGACGGAAAATATAGAGATTGTCTTCCAGGTGTCAAGGATGAAACTGGGCACTTCATATATGCTTCACACATGACTCACCCAGAAACCATGTGATATACTGTGCTCCAGATGGGGAAATCGGCATTCAAAGAAGTTACTGAAAGATAACTACCCAAGGCCATCCAACACATAGGGGCAGGGCTCAGACTCAAACCTAGGTCTGCAGTCCCTAAATCCCATGTTGGTTAATGGCCACAGGCTTAAAGGAAGGGCCAGACTCCAAAAGATAATGATAATAATCAACACCCAGAGAGTCCTTCTGCCAACGGTCACTGTGCTAAGCACTTTACATGTATCCTCACAAAAAATTCTGAGGTAGATGTGAATATTAGCACCATTTTAGACTTAAGAAAACATAAGTACCAAGAAGGTAACAACTAATTTGTCAAAGGTCATACAGCTACTAAGCAAAAGAATTGAGATTTGAGCCCAGGTGGTCTTGCTGCCATGTCCATGTTCCCCTAATGATGGAGGTGAGATGCCAGAGGTGGGTTCCAGGTGGGAGGAGTGGTCTGATTACCCAGAGAAGCAAGAAGTTACAAATCACTTTGGAGAACAGGAAGTGGCTCATTGTGGCTGGGATCAAGAGGTGGTGGAAAGTGGGACTCCAGGGAAAGGTGGGACTAGACAGGCGGCTTCCTATCACCTGGTCCAGGCCATTGGCCTGTCTTGTCTGATCAGGTTCCTCCCTCCTCCAAAAGGTAGTCAGCAGCTGGAGGAACACATTCACCATATTCTTAACCAAGGTGTTTCGTTTTCTTGCATCTGAACATGGAAAAGGCAAAGGAATAACTGACTGGTTCAAGGTTTTACCGTTAACTCCCCCATATTCCATGGAGATAATATCAGTGCCATGATCCCTTGGCACTGATCTTTTTAAATTATTTAAGATAATTTTATTTATTTGTTTTTGGCTGCGCTGGGTCTTCATTGCCGTGCGGGCTCTTCTCTAGTTGCAGAGAGCAGGGGCTACTCTCTAGCTGAATTGTGTGGGCTTCTCCCTGTGGTGGCTTTTCCTGTGGTGGAGCACGGGCTCTAGGGCATGCAGGCTTCAGCAGCTGCAGTTCCCAGGCTCTAGAGCACAGTCTCAGTAGTTGTGGCGC
Source organism: Capricornis sumatraensis (assembly GCF_032405125.1). Classification (NCBI taxonomy): domain Eukaryota; kingdom Metazoa; phylum Chordata; class Mammalia; order Artiodactyla; family Bovidae; genus Capricornis; species Capricornis sumatraensis. The sequence continues at coordinate 74,504,106 of NC_091073.1, forward strand.
ACAGGCTTAGTTGTTCCACGGCATGCGGAATCTTCCTGGATCAGGAATCAAACCCATGTCTCCTACATTCGCAGGCAGATTCTTTACCACTGAGCCACCAGGGAAGCTGTGGCACTGATTCTAATACATATTTAGTTTGAAAAGATTACCCTATTTTAAAAAGTCCTCTCTGATTTTTTTCCTGGTACTGTAAGTGTCCAATACATTGTCACCTTTACACCTCATTGTGCTGTGCTGTACTTAGTCGCTCAGTTGTGTCCAACTATTTGCGACCCCATGGACTGTAGCCCACCAGGCTCCACTGTCCATGGGATTCTCCAGGCAAGAATACTGCAGTGAGTTGCTATACCCTCCTCCAGGGGATCTTCTTGACCCAGGAATCGAACCGGGGTCTCCTGCATTGCAGACGGATTCTCTACCAGCTGAGCGACCAGGAAAGCCGTTACACCTCACTACTATGAGGTTATACACAAGTCTGTCAAATACAAATTTCTGTTAGGAACACTTTAGCAGAAAAAACGAAAAGGCAGATCCCCAAAACTAACTTTTAATTTGAAAACTTCTTTGGGAAATTAAAAAAAAAAAAGGGAAGACCAGGTCTACCAAATAATCCAAACAAGTCCTTGGGTCATTTTTGAGCCTACTGTGGTCATAATCCATCAACCGCAGGAAAAGGTCATCTTGGAATCTGCAAGTGCTATTCTAGTTCCTTCTTTCTTGAAAATCTCAGGGGGGAAAATGATCACAGCATCAAAGCCTCCCAGCTTGAAAGAGACCAAGATGGTCCTTCCCCATGGTCAGGAGGACAGACTAAGTAAGAGAGCCCAAAGAAACGCCCTCTGACCTCTGAAAGTAAATATTCTAAGGCAAAAGAACTATTTTGCATTTTTTAGTTCAAATTAAATTTAAAGTGGTATAATTCAGGAAGTTTGAAAAACAGAGAAGTAAAATTACCACCCATACTTAGGATGACCATATGGCCTGGGTTAGTCAAATCAGTACTGGCTTATACGGGTCACTCTGTAATTATTAATAGCACGCACACACATACACACACATTTTAAGAGTGCTCAAAAGCATTGTCGTTTAAATGGCAAGTTATTTCTGGTCATCCTAGCATAATCCACTGTTCAAAAGAATCATCACAGTTTTGGTATATTTCTTTGCTGACTTTTTCTTACATGCATATTTTTTTTATCATCATAATCAAGTGTTTTCACAAACCTAGATCTTTTCTTCAATTTTCATTACAACAAAAATAGCATTCTATGTTCCTAGATAGTTAAGTCACAGCATTCCACTGAGTAAATGTTACCTTTCTTCTACTGTTGAACATTTAGGTGGCTGCAAGATAGCTTTAAAGGAAATGAATTTGTGGGGTACTTGGCTCAGAGGTTAAAGTGTCTGCCTGCAACATGGGAGACCTGGGTTCGATCCCTGGGTCGGGAAGATCCCCTGGAGAAGGAAATGACAACCCACTCCAGTATTCTTGCCTGGAGAATCCCATGGACAGAGGAGCCTGGTGGGCTACAGTCCACGGGGTCACAAAGAGTCGGACACGACTGAGCGACTTCACCTTTTTCTACCTTCACCTAGAGGACCAATGTATAAATCTCAAGAGAAATTTCAACCTAAGTGAGGAAGAGTCAAAAAAATTAGTCATTAGGAGGAATTTCACTAACTCCATTTTTATGAACAGGGGAGTCCCCTCTTTCCCTCTAGACCAAGCAATTTCTGCATTCATCCCTGATTAAGGGCTTGCCGGATTCAATTCCAGCATGCCTATGTGACTTTTCCATTTGTGCCCGTACAACCCATGCTCCACACAAGCAGAATGAACCTCTCAATACAAAATTCAGATCAAATGCCTCTTCTGCCTCAAGTCCACCAACACTGGCCACTGCAGTGAGAATAAACTCCAAATCTCTGACCATGACTTAAAAGCTTCCCCACTCCCCACCAACTTACAGACCCTGTGGGCTGATCGCAGCCTACATTCCTACTTTACCTACTTCTACTCTCTCCTTTACTCTCTGCCCTTCTCTCCATCTCTTATATGTACCAACTTCATTCCATCTCAGGGCTTCTATACCTACTAGTCCCTCTTTCTAAAACATTTTTCTCTAAACCTTTTCTGATTGTGTCCTCAGCTCAAATGTCACCAGAGTCATCTTTGCTGCAACACCTTAACTAAAAGTTTCCTCCCAAACTCATTCTCTTTCCAATTACACTGCTTTATTTTCCTTACGGCACTCAACACAACCTGAATCTATGTTATTTGTTTATAGGTGTATCTGTCCCTGTGATGTGGGCTCCAAGAGGGCAGAGACTCTGGCTAGTTCACTGCTGTACCCCAGAGCCACCTCATAATAGCAGATGGACAGCATAAAACTAGAAGAAATGAATGACACTGGACAGAGAGTCACCATGAGAACAGGTACCTATTCAATCTGAAAAGTACTAAAATTCTGAAAGAGATGGAAATACCAGACCATCTGACCTGTCTCTTGAGAAAACTGTATGCAAGTCAGGAAGCAACAGTTAGAACTGAACATGGAACAACAGACTGGTCCCAGATAGGAAAAGGAGTATGTCAAGGCTGTATATTCTCATCCTGCTTATTTAACTTATATGCAGAGTACATCATGAGAAACGTTGGGCTGGAAGAAGCACAAGCTGGAATCAAGATTGCCGGGAGAAATATCAATAACCTCAGATATGCAGATGACACCACCTTTATGGCAGAAAGTGAAGAAGAACTAAAAAGCCTCTTGATGAAAGTGAAAGAGGAGAGTGAAAAAGTTGGCTTAAAGCTCAACATTCAGAAAACTAAGATCATGGCATCTGGCCCCATCACTTCATGGGAAATAGATGGGGAAACAATGTCAGACTTTATTTTTGGAGGCTCCAAAATCACTGCAGATGATGACTGCAGCCATAAAATTAAAAGACGCTTACTCCTTGGAAGGAAAGTTATGACCAACCTAGATAGCATATTCAAAAGCAGAGACGTTACTTTGCCAACAAAGGTCCGTCTAGTCAAGGTTATGGCTTTTCCAGTAGTGATTTATGGATGTGAGAGTTGGACTGTGAAGAAAGCTGAATGCCGAAGAATTGATGCTTTTGAACTGTGGTGTTGGAGAAGACTCTTGAGAGTCCCTTGGACTGCAAGGAGATCCAATCAGTCCATTCTAAAGGAGATTAGCTCTGGGATTTCTTTGGAAGGAATGAGGCTAAAGCTGAAGCTCCAGTACTTTGGCCACCTCATGCGAAGAGTTGACTCATTGGAAAAGACTCTGATGCTGGGAGGGATTGGGGGCAGGAGAAGAAGGGGACGACAGAGGATGAGATGGCTGGATGGCATCACTGACTCGATGGACGTGAGTCTGAGTGAACTCCGGGAGTTGGTGATGGACAGGGAGGCCTGGCGTGCTGCGATTCATGGGGTCGCAAAGAGTCGGACATGACTGAGCGACTGAACTGAACTGATTAACCCCTTTGTGTTGTTCTGCAAAATGATCAACCACTACTATTACGCACAAATAATGAAATTAATGAAATAAAATGTTCATCCAAGAACACATCAACACCAATATACAATATTACCTGGATTAAAGGAATTAACTTTTTGCTTTGTAGTTCTCTCCACCAAAATATAAAAAAAGAAAACCTTTAGCAGTCTGAAATAACTAACAGGGGTCTCTAAATGGCATTTAGGTCCATGACCAAATTTTTAAAGGTCCACAGTAAAATGGGAAAAAGAAAACATTGCACTGAATTTCTAGAAAGCTAAAATCTTTCTATGTTAAGTACTCTGCCTTATTTTTAGATTATGTCTTTTCTACTTTCGGGGTATCAAAATTAGCCTCTCTTTCATAAGAAAACAATAATTGTATCTGATCTGTTTTGAGGAGGTTTTTATGCCCTTTATATAAAAAGCAAAAGGTTGGCGATCCTGTGCTAGGCCTTAACTTTCTTCTATCATTTTAGAAACCCAAGAACTCCGTAGAACTGGGTATCATTCATCTCTGTATTCCCTGTACTCCTTCTCAACTGTGGCCCTTGGAGGTTTTACTAAGCCCACAGGTGTACTGACACTAATTCTGCAGCACCGGGGGCCCCTGGCTCTACGGTGAAAGGTCAGGATCAATCAATCAATCATTCAATCAATGAGTGACATCCATCACGATAGGGAGAAGGGTGGGCAGGAGATGGGAGATGGAGTTGAGGGAGACTGGCATGCGCAATGCATCCAGAAAAATAACCCCTCCCTAATATCAAACCAGGCTTCCCTGGAGGCCCAGTGGTAAAGAACCCACCTGCAATGCAGGAGATGGGGGTTCAATCCCTGGGTCAGGAAAATCCCCTGGAGAAAGAAATGGCAACCCATTCTAGTATTCTTACCTGGGAAATCCCATGGACAGAGGAGCCTGGCGGGCTACAGTAAAAACAGTTGCAAAGCGTCGGACACAACTGAGCGACTAAACAACAAACAAACAATATAAAAACTACCTGGAAAATTATAAGTGAAAAATTTAAGCGACTTGTCTAGCCCCTTAACAGAAGTCATTGTTGAACCCAGAGAAGTGAGGACAATGAAGCCACAAGGATGCCCAGTGGTCAGCCGGCCTTCTTCGCTGCCTCCCGGTATGTGACCAAAATCGTGGGAAGCTGTCAGTGCGGCAGCCGTGAATTCATAGGCTGTGGTGAATTCATGACCAAGGGAGTCTGGCCAGGAAAGAGCTTGGGACAAGGTGTCACAAAACTGACCAAATTAAACTAACCCAGTGGGAATCAGTTTCAAAGAAGGCTAATCTTGTGATCTTGTCAGCAATTTTTAGAAGTCCAAAGGTTAACAAAACACCAAGAAGGAAAACAAATGCAGGCAGCTGGGGAGTGGGAAAGAAAACCATGACTGGCCTCTTCTCGGGGCAGACTGGGCATCCTGGAGTGAGCAGAAGTCAAGATTTGAAAACTGTTACCCGCATAAAGCTTGGGAAAGCGTGAAACAGAGGGGAGAAGCATCATGCTCATTAACTAGCTCTGTCCAGGCTCGGGGGCTCCGGGTGCCGCTGCTTTGCCTGCCTTGGTGGAAACCAAGACGGGATTCTATCCGAGTCAGGCCAGAGCTCACACTCCACCTGGACCAGAACACAGGATTACTGGCTCCAAAGCCTGGAGCTCACACACCCTTCGACCTGGCATCCCTACATCTGGGAAGGGATCTTCGAGAAGGACCAGCACCTAGGCGCTAAGCCACACATCTGAGTCTGCTCACCGTGGCCATGTTTATTGCTAAAAAAGTTGAGAACACCCGAATGCCCATTCCTAAGGGAGCGATTAAACAAAGTGAACCCCATTCACAAAAACCTTGTCGTTCAAAACACAGGGTAATATGGAAGTACTGAGGGGAGGGGGCGTGTCCATGACACACTAAGGGGAAATGACAAAGGGGAAACTGCAGAACAGCAGGCAGGGTGATCCCAGTGTTTCAGTATGGACATAAATGTGTATACACACACTGATATGCACGGGGATGCACAGAAAAAGATTCCAGAAGGATACACGCCAAAGCGTATGCATGTATATATACACATGCATGTGAAAGCAGGGGAGAAGGACCCATTTTCTTATTTTTTACTTTATACACTCCTGGACTGTTGACAACTTTTTTTTTTAATATATTGCCTTTGTGATTTGAAACTATAGATCAAATAAACCTGTAAGGACATAAAACATATATAAAATAAACAAGAGCCCCTCACCCCAGTCATCGTTATTCCTCTTGCTCAATCAGGAGAAACCAGTCACTAGGACGGAAAGCAAGGCTGGAGAAGGGACTGCTCTGGCTTGCCCTCCTTCTCCACCAGCTGCTGGATATTTCTCCCTCCCTTAGCTGACACATCAGGTTGTATTTTTATTTAGTTCTGATCAAGAACAACACATACTTTTTGAAGCAGGATTTGCACTAGCAGAGAACAAAATAAGAAGTGCAGAACAAATCGGTTCAGAAGTGAGCTCTGCCCAGTCTGCGGCAGTATCAGGCGCTGACAGCCAGCAGCTTTTTGGCCGAATGTCTCCTTGATAGGCCTTCCTGACTCCACCCACAGAGTCTACACCCATCTCTGAATTTTTTTTAGGGGGGGCCACATCATGCGGTTTGTGGGATCTTAGTTCCTTGACCAGGAATTGAATCCAGGCCCTTGGTAGTGTAAACTCAGTGTCCTAATCACTGGACTGCTGGGGAATTCCCTATATCTTTTATTTATAATGCATCCTCCCTTTGCTTCCAAATGAATGTGAAGTAGTTCTCCAATAGATTTAAGGCAGCAAACAATAATTGATCTAATGATTGTAAAGTTATTAACATAGGCACTGAGGTAAGAATGAGGGAAAAATGAAAATCTTATTTGAAGTATAAAGTCCTACCACTCATAAGCATATTTAATTTTTGATTGCTATACACTAATGCTCCTTAAAGCCTGTACTTCAAAAGCAAAGTTTACAACTATCAGGAAAATAACCTAGAAAGACATTACTACAATATCTACTTCCGATTCACTGAATAAATCTAAATTCAGTAAGCTTCCTCAATGCTCTTCAGAGGCCACTAACATTTTTCATAAGCCTTCCTCCTAACTATATAATCTATAACAAATCTTCTGACACACACCTACCTTGCTAACACAGCAGTTAGATCATCTTCAAAAACTTAGCTTGAAAGGCAGCAACAAAATGTTTAGAGCTCAGGTTTGGAGCCACTCACATCTGGGTTCAAATCCCAACTATGCCACTGATGGCTGTGTGACCTTGGACAAGCTACTTAACCTCTTTGAGCCTACATGTTCTTATAGAAGAGGGGGAAAGCATTCTTAATAGTGCCTATTTTATAAGGGTACTGTGAGAACTATTTAAGTAATTTAAGCACTGAGCAAATGTGCAATAAAAATTAAATCTGATCACTGGCTAAATTCTTGGTACTTTTTAAAAAAAAATATTTGTAAAAACAATGGAAAGTGCAAAAAATAGCATTACATTGAGTAAAAAGCTAGATTGGATATATGTATATACATGTGGGTCTCCAAAGATCAGAGAAAAAGTAAGACTTGCCTCTCTCAAAGGATGCAGACAGACCCTTGCACATTTAGCTATAATAAATACCTATAAATAACTACAAACACCATGGCAAAAATTACTGGACAAACAGAATACAGTATCAGAACAGAAAACATACATTAGCCTAGCTATTCATGGTTGACTGCCATGGGAAATGGAGGAGATGTGATCTAATAATTCATGTATCTTAAAATCCTAGTATATTCAACGGCTTCCAAAGTAGCCCCATCCTGAATGTGACTTCACACCAATGACTCTATAAGAAGTCTTTCCCCTAGCTTCAAAGCTGAGGACACTTGGCCTATCTGAAAACCATCATTAAATCTCCCTTAGCTTCCATTTTCCAAGTTAACTATTCTGGAGTTATTTAGTAGCTCCTGCTAACCAGAACAAGGAAAGATTCAAGTGTCTTTTCAAAGTTTCCAGGAAAATGAACAGAAAGCACAGAGAGAAATAAAACAGCTATCATTATGAGTGTCAACTGCATGCTGGCAGCATGCTGAGTATATTCTGTGCACTGTCTCATTTAATTCTCATAACTGTCCAATTCACAGAGGAAGATACTAAGCCTTAGAAAGAGGAAGTAACTGGCTCAAAGTAACCACCACAAGATCACCCACTTGCTCGGGGGCAATGCTGGAATTCAAACCCATCTGTCACTAGATGACTGCTACTCCCTTTCCAGATCTCTGTTCCCGTCTCACTATCTCTGGGGAGCTTCCCCTAACTCCCTCCAGCAGAGTCAAATCCCCCTCGTTACAGTTCCCCTCCACCAAGCTCTTCCTCTGTGGTTCTGATCTCAGCGAGATTCTTACCCTTATTCATTTAGGCATTGAGTTAATGTCTATCTCCCCACCAAACTGTAGGCTCAGGGACAACACAGCTCACACTGTTCTTTATTTAGAATCTCTGGCCTAAAGGGAGATCTCTGCCTTAAGGGACCAGGTAATTAATGGGTTCTCTACATACATTTATACTGACTGAACAAATAAATGGGAGAAAACAGTGCTCAGAAATCACTCAGCCACTCAGGCACTGCACTAAGGAAGCACAGGCAGCCCAGTGTTCACTGATGTATGGGCATCATAACACTTGAGACGGAGGTCTTCTTTGGAACTGAAGAGGATCTCAGGTACAAAGCCTCGCAGATGCTGCTGTACATGGCAGCATCCTCGCAGCTGAAGGAGAGCAGTGTGAGGTATGGACTCTTCATCAACCCGGTTAATACATTATTAACAATAAACTGCTTTTCTGATTCTTCTGATTGATTTTTCACTACATATGGCTTCTGTTTTATTTTTCCTGCAGATAGCTTTCCAATCCCTTCCTTGAATATCTTTTTTCTTAAAATACTTTAAGCAGAATCACATGTCATTCACAGGCTAGGTTCTTAACACTCAATTGTGAAACTGAAAACAACTGTAATAAAGGAAACTATATATACACACATACACACAAAGTTACCAAATCTATGTACTTCTCCACAAGCCACTGTCACAAGGAAAAGCCCAAGTGTTTCAGAATATCATATTTTTAAGCAAGTCATACAGCACCATCCCACATTACACTCACTCCCAATGTAAAAATACTAAGCCAGTAGAAACATTAAGTTCTTTATGAGAAAGGAAAATATCCACAGGAAGCTATTTTAGTCTAAAAAGATTTTAAAAAGAAAATTATATTTGTTACTTGTCAAATAGTGAGGTTCTCAGGGTTTCAGGATTTTGATTATCACTCAACAATAGGCTTGATTTCACAATGTTTTTATTTTTTTTGCCACGAGTGAACAACAAACTTTAAGAGGTGAGAAAAAGTAGAGAAAAGCAGGAGATGGAGTTTTGCTACATGAATGTTCAGGATAAAAAGGAAAATTACGAACTTAGCCACATTGGTTTGGCAGAGCCTAAATTCACATAAGGCCTAAACTATCTGCCCCTTTTCAGTAGGCATGTAATTCCTCTGCACATTTTTTCCAGAGATTTAGAGATGTTGCAGGTCCCACCAGACAGGCCAAGCAATCTTGAAAAGTCCAGTTAAGCAACCTCCCAACCAAGAAAAGTGCCTCAGCTGAGTGACACTATAGCCTTGGGGAGGAAAGAATTCATTTACAGGATCTAACAAGATCACGTGTCTCTTAGATGAACGGGGCTTCCCTGGGAGCTCAGCTGGTAAAGAATCCACCTGCCAGTGCAGGAGACCCCAGGTTGAATCCTGGGTCAGGAAGGTCCCCTGGAGAAGGGATAGGCTACCCACCTCAGTATTCTTAGGCTTCCCTGCTAGCTCAGCTGGTAAAGAATCCGCCTGCAATGTGAGAGACCTGGGTTCGATCCCTGGGTTGGGAATATTCCCTGGAGAAGGAAATGGCAACCCATTCCAGTATTCTGGCCTGAAGAATTCCATGGACTGTATACTCTATGGGGGTCTCAAAGAGTCGGACTGAGCAGCTGAACAACAGCAACATCTCCACCTACTCCTGCTGGTGACTCTAATAAGAAGTCGACAGTGCCCAAAGTCTCTGCTTTGCTGCGAAGCTGAGCCCCTCTGCCTAGGAAGCAGTCCCACATCCAGGGAGCACACCTGAGCATCAGGCTCACCTGTCAGCCCTGGCAGAGGAAGAGAACCCTCACAGACCGTCTTCCAGTTGTCAATACTAGGCAACCCATTCCAGGCACTTCACACGTAGTACACACATGACTCAGGAAGAAACCATGTGCATCTTGGGCTCCAGATGGGGAAACCAGCTGAGGGAAAGGAAAAGATAGGGCTCTCAACTGCCCATTCACCACCACCCAGGACCAAGGAGACCACAGCCCAGGCTGCTGCTTCACAGGGAGCCCTTAGTCCTGGCTAACCAAAGACTGCCACTTCAAATCACAACTCAGCCCTGTCACCGACATTACCGTATGCTTGTGAGTCAAAATCACATATGCTTTTATTTCCTGTTTGCTCTCTGTCTCCACAAGATAGCCTGTGACTCTTCTGCTCAAGAAGCCATTCTACATACTGAGAGGCCACAGCCCCCAAATGGCCAAGGCCGGAAGGCAGTCGGCTTCTGAAAGACAACAGGGCAGGACCAGCCATCAGCCCCTGGGGACCTACCAAAGCCACACAGTTGGGGTTGCTGCTCCTCTCTCTGCAGGAACCCAGGAGAGCCACTGTAGACACCAGAGTGCTCTCTCTCCAGACACTGAGTCCTGGGATCTAACACCAGGTACCAGGGCTTCCCCAGTGGCCCAGTGGTAAAGAATCTGTCTGCAGTGAATTCAATCCCTATTCAGGAAGATCCCCTGGAGAAGGGAATGGCTACCCACTCCGGTGTTCTTGCCTGGGAAATCCCATGGACAGAGGAGCCTGGCAGGCTACAGTCCATGGGGCTGCAAGAGTTGCCCATGACTGAGCACCTAAACACCACCCCCAGCCCAGGTACTAGGTAATGGCCCCTGATCCAGATATACCTCCAGGGTGGCCCAGTGGTCAGAGTCAGGGGATGAGGCGTGATCATCATGGTTAGAGGTCAGGCTGCTCAGGGAAAGGAGACAGAGGCAACGAGGGGGAGGGGGAAGAAGATTCTGAAGGCAGGGCTCAGAAACGAAGCCTCCCTCCCCTCTTAAGGAAGCTTGACCAGCACCCTAACTGCACCCACTGTCACCCTACCTACTGAAACCCTTGGGCACTAGGTGGCCGCCTCAGCCCAGCTTCCAAGGCCACCGTCTTCTGGCTTCACACTCCTCCACACATTTTCTGCTCCCTCCTCACCACTGCACCCACCACTGGGGTGAGAGCCCCCTCCTCGTCTCCCCAGCAAGAGGCCTGCTGTCCCCAGATGCTCCCCCACCTCTCTCTGCCTGGCCCCGCCTTACTCTTCCCTCATTAGGACAAAACATCAGCTGCAAGCACTCCCACAGCCCTTGGAAAGGCCAGGAACCACTCCAAGCACTTTATACACATCCACTCCTTTCCTCAGCACGAGAGCCCCTTCAGGAGGCATTATTAGTATCCCCACTTTACAGATTAGAAAACCGAGGCACCCAGAGATGATGTGACTGTCTCAAGGCCCCACAGGCAGCACCCAAGTCCCTGCTCCCAAGGAGGGAGCTGCAGTGCCTCTTACAACATAACTCCAACTGCCACCTCCTCCCCAGCTCTCCCCTGGCCTCCGCGGACACCTCGTGCAGAGCGCCTTGCAAATCTCCAGACCACTTTCCACACTGGCTGGAGTGAGGACTGGCTAGGTTCTTGTCTTCTCCCCACTCTTAGACTAAAAAGCCCCTGACTAAGGCCTTCGGGTATTTCTACATCATCTTTGTATTAGTTTCCTGTTGCTGCTGAAACAAACTGCCATTGACTTAGTGGCTTGAAACCACACAAATTTATGATCTTAGTTTTGTAGGTCAGAAGTCCAACACAGATCTCTTCAGGTTAAAATCAAGGGCTCGGGCTGTGTTCCTCCTGGAAGCTCTAGGGGAGGATCCATTTCCTGCCTTCTCCCAGTTCCCAAGGCTTGGCTCATGGCACCTTTCTCCATCTTCAAAGCCCACAAGATATCATCTCTCTGACCCTTCTTCAGTCACATCTCCCTCTGAACACAGCTGGGAAAGGTTCTCTGCTTCTAAGGATGCACATGACTGTATTAAGCTCACTTGGATGACCCAGGATAATCTCCTCATTGATCAAGGCCCTTAACTTAATTATACCTGCAAAGTCCCTTTTGGCATGCAAGGAAAAACGTTCACTGGCTCCAAGGGTTAGAATGTAGACCAATGTGGAGGCTGTTATTCTACCTACCACACTCTTTGTACATAAACCTTGAACACAGTGGCCCCCACTGAAATTCAGGAGCTGCACCAATCCCCAAAGGCTGGATTATATGGCCCTTCCATGGCCTCTGATTGAGGTGGACATTAGTTCTGTACCTCCCAAATCCACCAAGAACTCTTTGAAGGAGTACCCCCAAACAGAGATAGTGATAATACATGGTAGACATCTAAAGATGTCTGATAATCTGGGGATCAAACACGCTGCTAAGGAATTTACTGCATTCAGCTCATCAATCCCTACCTCAACCACTATTTTCTATTTTTTGCTCTGTATTTTACTTTTATTATTTTTTAAAGCTTAACACTTGTTTCAAAATGTAAATAATGCCCAAAGGTCAAGAGTAAATATTCTCCTTCTCTCTTCTGCCTCTGAGTCATTTTTTGGTATCCTTCCAGAGACATTTTATGCATCTGCAAGTAGGATATATTCCTATTTATTTCCTACCCCCAACTCCCTTTTCTGTAAATGCTAACATCACTTACAGTCCTTCCCATGCCTCACTCTTAACACAGACTGCTCCACAGCTGTCCACAGAGCATCCTGGTTCTCTTTTTGGGTACTATTCCACTGTGCACAGCTAGAGCACAATTCAGTTCACCACTCCCCACACTGACAGATACTCTTTTGCCATTAGAAACAGTGCTCAGCAAGTTTGTGTGAATTTGTCTGAAGGATAAATGTCGCTAAGTGGACTGAATCAAGCAAGGCAATGTGAATTATTAACTCTGGCAGGTTCTGGCAGATGCCCTCTGCAGGGGACTAATACAAATTCACGAAGTGCGTATGTGTGAGTTCTGTTTTCCCACATCCTCCCTAACATGGATGGTTATCAAATTTTTTTACTTTTGCCAAACCCGTAGGTGAAGTGTAGTATGTTTCAATGCACTTCAATTGGTATTTTTTAAATTATGCTTGAGGTCAAGCATTCTTCATGTGTTTAGGAGTCATTAACTTACTTTACATGGACTTTTTGTTCATATCCTTTGACATTTTCCTACACCGTTCTGTTCTTTTCCTTATTAATTTGTAATTCTTTATGTATTAGGGAAATTAACCCTTAATGCATAACATGAAACATATATATTTTTCCATTTTGTAATCTGCCTTTAGTTTTGCTTACAGGGGTTTTGCTATGCTGTTTTTAAGTAATGAATTGTATCAATTTTTTCCTTATGGCTTCTAAGTTTTACAGCACACTTAGAAAGCCCATTCCTACTGAAAAGTTATAAAAATATTCTCCTTTGGATTATTCTAGAGATCAGTCACCTATGAGCAGTGAAAAGTTCTTTTCTATGGTCATGGATTTACATCCTGGCTATAATGTGCTTATCACATGCAAACAAATTTTAACTTTATAAAGTAACTTTTATTTTCTGATACTCTGCTGTTTATAAAGCACTGTCCCATGACAGTCAGTGAGACAGGCAGTGCAAGACTTATCTGTCTTATTTTATAGAGGATAGCTTCCTAAGCCAACACCCAGAGAGGTTAGTCTCCTATCCACATCCACACAGTATGGTCCAGGCTCACACTGAGGACTCCGGAAGCTCTTCTCTCCTCTCCCCTCCACTGCCTCTCTTCACAAAAGGACATCTATCTCATTAAAATCTTAAAGGACATCGCCAAAGGCATTTCTAAATAACTTCAAAAGAATGGGAATAACTTTTCTATTGAAAAGACAGTATTGGACTTCCCCAGTGGCGCAGTGGATAAGTATCTGCCTGCCAACTCAGGGGATACAGGTTCAACATGCCAAGGAGCAACTAAACTCGTGAGCCGCAACTATGGAGCCTGTGCTCTAGAGCCCGGGAGCTGCAACTACCGAGCCCAGGTGCCACAAGTACTGAAGCCCACACACCTGGAAGCCTGTGCACCGCAACGAAGAGTAGCCCCCACTAGCCGCAACTAGAGAAAGCCCACACGAAACAAAGAGGACCCAGCACAGCCAAAAAATAAAATAAATTTTTTAACAAGGCCTTGAATGCCATGCCAAGGACTACAGGGGAAAAAAAAAAAAAAAAACCCACAGTATTATTTAAATGGACCACACAGTGATCCATTCAACAGTGACTCATCCTCAAATGCCTGTGCCCATGTTCTCAACAACAGGCAGGATTCCGTGTTCCTACAGTGTGCCTATATAACGCTGCAACATTTACTGAAAATTAAGAGATGCAAATGTCCCCAGATCCCAAGGCTTCTGAGTGGATCATCAAGAGCAGCGCTTCTCATTTTGTGGTGAGTTATATTTAAGCTATGGAGGGCTCTTTTCAAATGACACATATCCCAGCCTTCTCATCACCCACCCCTCCCAAGGGTATCCCCCCAGGAGCGTATCACTTGCCCCCTCAAGTATACTGATGGAAGAAAACATTTGAAAACCACTGTCCAAAGCACAGAGTCTGTATCTGCACAATTCCTGTATACCGCACGGCCTTGGTTCTCCCACCAACCCAGACTCTTCTGCCATAGTGTCCAGTTGCCCTAATGAGGTCAGTTCTGAAGTTCCCCCCTCCGGTCCTTTGTGCCTTTTGCTTCCTCTGACATCCCCCTCACCCTCTTCCCTCCCCAACCCACAAAGAGGGCCCCTTCCCACCCTGCAGGTATTGGTTTAAATGCCACCTTCTCGGGAGCCTTTCCTTACTGCCCACTAAAGCAAATTCCCCCCAGTAGCGCTCCATCCTTTTATTCCATCCTTTTATTTTCTCCTTTAAATGTGTCAGTCTGCATGATTTTTATCTATTAATTTACTTTCTTGTTTATTGTCTGTCCTCTCAAAAGTCCCACAAGGTCAGGGGCTTTGTTCATGTCATTCACACTTTATAACCCTAGAACGGAGCAACGTCTCTGGCATATAATAAGTGCCCATTAAAAAATGGGTCAGTTAAAAGTTGGCTTAAAGCTCAACATTCAGAAAAGTTGGCTTAACGCAACCGGTCCCATCACTTCATGGGAAATAGATGGGGAAACAGTAGAAACAGTGTCAGACTTTATTTTGGGGGGCTCCAAAATCATTGCAGATGGTGACTGCAGCCATGAAATTAAAAGACGCTTACTCCTTGGAAGGAAAGTTATGACCAACCTAGACAGCATATTCAAAAGCAGAGACATTACTTTGCCGACTAAGGTCCGTCTAGTCAAGGCTATGGTTTTTCCTGTGGTCGTGTATGGATGTGAGAGTTGGACTGTGAAGAAGGCTGAGCGCCTAAGAATTGATGCTTTTGAACTGCGGTGTTGGAGAAGACTCTTGAGAGTCCCTTGGAATGCAAGGAGATCCAACCTGTCCATTCTGAAGGAGATCAGCCCTGGGATTTCTTCGGAAGGAATGATGCTAAAGCTGAAGCTCCAGTACTTTGGCCACCTCATGCGAAGAGTTGACTCATTGGAAAAGACTCTGATGCTGGAAGGGATTGGGGGCAGGAGAAGAAGGGGACGACAGAGGATGAGATGGCTGGATGGCATCACAGACTCGATGGACGTGAGTCTGAGTGAACTCCAGGAGATGGTGATGGACAGGGAGGCCTGGTGTGCTGCGATTCATGGGGTCGCAAAGAGTCGGACACGACTGAGCGACTGAACTGAACTGAACTGAACACTTGATTGAATTAGTCCTAGCTAATTCTCTCCATTTCTGCATCACCGTCAAGTTTTTAAGTAGCCCCAACCACATGGGCTGGGAGGATGGACATTGGACAACTTGCCCGGCCCCTCCTGTTGGCCATCTCTGCTCATGATTACTCAATCATTTTGGGAAAAGAGAAAGCAATTTAGCCAGCAACAGTCCAGGGTGGCATGTGTTGAAGACCACGTGCCTTCCTCTATCGTTTTCTCTTTTTCCTTCTGGTCTAATTCCACTGGACTGTGGAGGATGAGACTGGAGAATGATGTTAAAGTCACACCATTCATCATCAAAAACAGCAACCCAACTAAAAATAACAGACTGTTCATGATGGGGCCAGACACTGTGTGAAGAATGCAACATGAATCATCTCATCTAACCCTCAAGAGAGCCCCTCGGGCAAGTCTCACTACCTCAGTTTTACAAATGAGGAAAAAGCGTGCAAGGTCATAGAGCTAGTAAATGAAGGAACCAGGACCCAAACCCAGCTAGCCAGACCCAGGAAAGCCCTTGTCCTCCCCACACAGTATCCCCTACATCTAACACAGCATCCAAGTTACATGCTTAGAAATAAATGCTAAAAAGGGAAGTATGAGAGGAGAATACTAACCAATAAATAGAATTATTTAAGTCTCAGATGCTTCAGGGATGTGGAGATTGGAGGCCAAGTTCTGTCTGTACATGAACTGGGAAAGTTCACAGCCATACTTCCAGAAATGATTTTTTCATTCTCAGAAAGGAGGTAATATTGAGACAAGTGTAGTGTCTTCCTCTGAAAGACCTCTTTTTAGGGTCATTAGCTATAAAGGAGGACCCCTAAGAATAACTAGAGGGCAACAACAATCCAATTCAATGAGCAATTACTGAGAGCCCACTATGTTTAAGAGTTCTAGGTTTGGTCCTGACAAGGGCTGTTTTTAATGGTTAAGGCACACGCCCTGAGTTCTAAGATGTAAAGATGTCCAGATACAGACATGAAACAGTCTCCTTGTAATGCAAACTTCACTCTATGTGCCAAAAGAAATAGCACTGGTAACAGGGTTACAGGAAGAAGGAGGGTGCAAAGGGAGAAGCTTCATGAAGGAAAGGAGGACCTGACGAGGCCTTGATGCTTGCATCAAGCAGGGAAAACAGGACCAGCCTGGGGTGATTAAGGAGTAGCACCACTTGGGAATTCCCTGGTGGTCCAGTAGTTAGGACTCCATGCTTCCACTGCAGGGAGCACAGGTTCAGTCCCTGGTCGGTGAACTACAATCCTGCCAACTGTGATGTGTGGCCAAAAAAAAGGAAGCAACAGCATCACTTTCAGTAGACCTAAGTGTTCAGCCCCCCAGCAGTGGAGGGCCTGCACTGACAGAATATCATGAGGAGGTAAGCTGGAAAGAGCTCTAATGGGCATCCTAAGATGGGGAAGTCCTGAATGATGAGAGGAGGAACACTGACTTCTCTTAGAAGGCAGGGATGTAGTACTCAGAAGCCTGCCATGATGGTGATGATTCATCTGGGGATGGGGTGGAGGATGGATTGATAGGCCATGAGCTTCATCAGAGAGCTGCTGGAATGCACCAACCAATAGAAGAGATCAGGAGGGTGGGAGATGGCCAAGCACATTTCAAAATAACAAGAAGCAGAACCCTAAGGATTTGGTGGGGAGGGGTGAAATCATTTTGTGTGATACTACAATGGTGGACACATCATATATTTGTCAAAACCTGGCGTGTACAACACTAGGAATTAAGTGAACCTCAATGGAAAGTACAGACTTTGGGTGACAAATGTATCAATACAGGTTCATTGACTATAATGACATACATGCCACTCTGATGCCAAGGCTGATAACAGGAGAGGGGAGGCGGGTCATACATAGGATCTCTCTGTACGTTCCATCAGTTTTGCTGTGAACCTAAAACTGCTCTTAAAAATCAAACCTATTAGGGCTTCCCTGGCAGTTCAGTAGTTAGGACTCCGTGCTTCCACTGTAGGGGGTCCCAGTTCAATCCCCAGTTGGGGAAATAACACTCCACAAGCTGCACAGCACCCCCCCCTAAAAAAAACACATCAGGTTTATTTAAAAAGATGTATGGGGACTTCCCTGGTGGTCCAGTGGCTAAGACTCTGAGCTCCCAAAGCAGGGGACTCAGATTCCATCCATAGTCAGGAAACTAGATTCCATACACCAAACTAAAGATTCTGCATGCTGCAACGAAGACACGGCACAGTGAAATATTTTCTTTAAAAAAGATGTATATAACAAGAATAACTTGGAGACAGCATGATGGAAGAAGGGCGTCAAGAGTGACTCACCAGCCAGGGACTGGAAGAAGACTGGGGTCACAGGCAGAATGGGGAAGCTGGAAAGGAGGTCTGTTTTTAGAGGTGAGAGAGAACAAAGATGAGTTCAGCTGGGAACAAGCCAGGATGATGGTGGACATCCACACAGAACAGCCTTCAGGCACCTGAAGAACAGTTTGGGGCTCAGATAAGAAAAGGGTAGAGGCATGCAAACTGGAAGCAAAAGCAAACACTACCTGTTCCTCTTTTAAAGTGATAAATTGTCTTTCAAAAAGGAAAATCATTGCAACACACCGGAAACAGTCATCCCACTATGTTGCAAAAAACTCTTGCTGGGGAGGCAAGTTTATTTACAAAGGAAGACAGCAGCACCAGGGGTTGTGATATACTAGTCACTTTCAACTCAGCCCAAAGTGACACCAATCCAGATAGGAAGAACTGGCAAGTTATCTGAGGCACAGCAAGAGGGGCATTTCACCTTTAAGCAAACTGTCCCCTAACAAGGTTTTCCAGGTGGCACCAGTGGTAAAGAACCCACCTGCCAATGCAGGGAGACCTAAGAGACCTGGGTTTGATCCCTGGGTCAGGAAGACCCCCTGAAAAAGCAAATGGCAGTCCATATCGTCACTCAGAGTATCAGACATGACTGAAGAAACTTAGCACGCATGACCCCCTAACAAGAGTAGGAAGGACAACGTGAATGCCCAATAGCCTGACTCCCAACCCTGATTCTGCCCCTCGCCTGGGGAGATTGTTTCACATCTCTGTGCCTCAGTTTCATCATCTGCAAATTGGGGATAATGGCCTGTTTCATGGATCAGCTGTAAAGATCACATGAGCACATGTGGAGCTCAGCTACTGCATCAGCTACTGTCACTGAGCATTACTTTCTAGAGTTTTCCAAGACTCCTGAGGAAGAAAATGCTGAGGTCTCTTCCTGATTATCACAGAGCAACTGTGCCTTTTTAAAAATATCCCCTTCAAGTATCGGATTTGTCAGATGGGACAGGAATATTTACAGAAGCAAAATATTTTAAGTCTATATGCTCTGAAACAGCCCACACAAGAAGTGCACACCTTGGCCTTTCCCTGTGGCACAAACTTACCCACAGTTTCTTGGCATTGGGCTTGACCCAAGAAGAAAGAGATAACACATAAAGTTATTATGTGTTAATAACAGTTAATAGTGGGTAAAATGCCAAACATAATATTCCTTAAACTAGCTGCCCAAAGCACTGACTGCAATCCAAAGCATCTGACTCATATCTGTCCACAGACCCAGTCTGGCAAAGGTCTCACCTCAAACAGAGGTCACATTTTTTTCAAGGTTTCCCAACCATCAGGGAAAAGTGCAAGCTACAAAAAGCCGGTATCAGGTCTGCACTTCTCCATAAAAGGTGAAACTGATCTCCCAGTGTAGGAATTTTGAGGTGCATCTGGGCAGAAGCAGTCCCAATTCTCAGGGTCTGATCACCCAGAGAGAGCTGACAGAAAGGCTCCACATCCCCTGCTTTGAGACACTAGAATCTAGAATCTAGGGCTGTGGGAACACCTGGCTCCTCCTCAGCGGTCCCAAAAGCCACTCTACAGTAAACAGGGCTGATGTGTTAGTGAGGCAGGGGAGGATAATGATCAGTAATAGAAACCTCCTTCCTGTGTGTTACATTCATAGTTTCTAAGGAGCAGCAGTTCCCTGCCTACAGTGCCCCTTATTCTGTTCTGCACTTTGAACTGTTAGGGTTCCTAAGTCTGAGATGAACCGGAGAGCATCCATAGTCATAAAGATAAAGACCCTGTAGCTCATGGGTAAGGGAGGAGGGTGAAGGGCAGGGCTGAGAGACCCAGAGAGGGACCCAGGAGATGGTGGAAGATCAGGAGGCCCACAAGGTGACTGCTCAACTCACCTAGTAAACTCTGCTGAACCAGCAGAGCACGTGGTGGGGTAGATTTCTCAATCAGTGAAAGATTTCGCCATCAAGATGGAGAAATGGGCTTGGACTTCTCTGGTGGTCCAGAGGGTAAGACTCTGAGCTCCCAAAGCAGGGGCCCTGGGTTCGAAGCCCACATGCCACAACCAAGCCCACATGCCCCAATGAACAACTAATGATTCCCATGTGCCACAGTGAGAAGATCCAATGTGCTGCAACGAAAATGCAGTGCAAACCAATTTTTTTTTTAAATCTGACATATGTGTATATATATTTTAATATCTATAATTTTGGTTTTGACATTCAATCTTTATTCTAAGTGGCATTTACTTTTGTGAATGGTATGAGGCTTGGATCTCATTTTTTCCTAACTGGACCGATAACAGTCCCAATAAACTTTACTACAGTAAATTTAATCACATGATGAATTTCTATCTTGACAAGGGAACTAATTCTGGACTTGCTATTCCTGGTCTGAAGTAACGTATTTTGATGTCCAGTTGAACAATACATTTCAAAATATATTGCCTATTAGTATAATGTATTGATATTTTCCCAGGAAAATTTTTGTTAATTTGTAAAAATTAAGTGACTTTAAAGTGCTGGCCTAAACTAACAGCAGGTTCATGACCTATTAGTCTTATTTAGTCACTGGAACATCAAGCTTTGGCCTGACTTCCCAGTGATTCACACCCTACATGGAAATCTCAGACTTCGTGGAATTTCACTTGAATTTACAAATCCCTCAGCAATAACTTTCCAACACTACAATTCGACCAACAGGCCTGAACAGCATCCTTGTGCCTTAACCAATACACGTTCTGACTCCTTCCTCGCTTTCTCTCAAAACAAGTTTTATCCTCCTGGCTCTCATCACACAGTGCTATAGATTCCAATCTTAAATCACTGCAGAGTGGTTCCGCTAACAAGACAACATGCCAAAAGATGATGTATTTTAATAGTGCTTCCAGGACACTTTGTTGGCCTCTCCCACACTGGGGAAGAGGGTGGGAAAGCTGGGAGTCTTTTGGCTTTTTGTAATTCATTCACCTGGCACCACTCATTCCAAAGGGAAATACTGGGGTGTGATGGAAAGAATATGAGACTGGAAGTTAGGAAACCTGAGTTTTATAGTCCCCTTTCTACTTCTAAGTAGCTGCATAGCTCAGATTAAGCTATTTCTAAAATTAGATTATAGGAATAGAATAGTCATTACCAAATTTTCTTTCTACCGTGAATGACCCTTTAAGAATGTAAAGGAAGGACCTCCCTGGTGGCCCAGTGTTTACGACTCTGCACTTCCCTGTAGGGGGCACAGGTTAGATCCCTGGTCAGGGAACTAGGATCCCGAATCTCATGCAGACAAAAAGAATAAATAAATGAAAAAGTATTTTTTAAAAAGAGAATCTAAAGTAAGCTGTGGATTCTCACCTCTAGAATAATATACTCTTGTACAAGAGTATGAAATCATATGTTTTCAGGGAGTTCACAGACTCCCTAAAGTCTATCTCTGTATTCCCAGGGTCAAGATCACTGAGACCTACCACAAACTTCTAAAAAATAACACAGAATACAACAGAAATGTATGTAGAATCACAAAACCTTAAGCAAAGTTGAATCATTTCCAGAACTAAAAGCATCTTCTTCTCCTCAGAGACTGAGAGGAGGAAGCGGTTTCTTAGGGTAAAATAAATGAAAATGCCAATTTAGGGCTGCCCTTGATTGAGGTCTGGCTAAGCCCTTTACCTACATTCAGAAAGGAGTGCCTGAGGGAGAGCACCCATTCCAGAGCCAGGCTGCCTCGTTCAAATCTTGGCTCCATCATTTATTAATTGACTTAGGCTTTTTGCCTGTTTCTTCTTCTGTTATTGAAAAGGGGAGAAGGGAAGGAAAAAAAAAAAAACTAGGGCAGAATAAAAACAATACATATCTCAAGGACTGTTAATATACATATGGTACTTGAAATCAAGCCTGGCAGACGCTAAGCCCTAAATAACAATTCCACATTATAGAAATCTGGGACACATTTGCTGGGTGGTTAAGATCTTGAGCTGAAGAGTCTAGGGAAGCCATAGATATCTTGATAACTCATTTTCCCTCAGATGTAAACAGAATCTGCTTCAGAGGTTTGTTATAAGGAT
Organism: Capricornis sumatraensis; assembly: GCF_032405125.1. NCBI lineage: Eukaryota > Metazoa > Chordata > Mammalia > Artiodactyla > Bovidae > Capricornis > Capricornis sumatraensis. Next base: position 74,526,020 of record NC_091073.1, read on the forward strand.
TAATGAGCCTGCCATGTTAAAAACTCTTTTCACAATGCCTAGCACATAATCAGTGCTCAGTAAATGTCAGCTATCGTTATGAACAATTCTGGGAGGCAAGGATTATCAGTACCTTTTTTTAGTTCTGAAGAAAGGATAAATCAGAAAGTTAAGTGTTCTGCTGACAGTACCTCAGTTAGTAAATGATTCCCAGATTTCAACTCCAATGAATCTGAAACCAGAAGTTGTAACCACTATCACACACAGCCCCTTAATTTGAACAGGGCTTAGAGAACAGAAAAGCTGATTCATACCTACTAATTTTAAGAGAGAGAGAGGAGGAAAAAATAGACTGTTGGTGATAAGAGTCTTTTATCCAAAATGCAAGGTATTTATTCTCCAGGGAGGTCAGTCATGACTGGCCAAAAGCTACTCTTAGAAATGGAAAACTGGAAAGGCTGGACCCTGGTCTCATTGATTTCAAACCCCTGGCAAGTAGTTGTTAAACCACAGCCCTCACATCAAAAGAGGAAAAAGAAGCCATTTCCCATAATAGCTGAACAAACAAACTGAGTTCCCTAAAATGCAAGTAGAGACCCTAAGGCTGAGAAAAGTATTATTAAGAATGCTCCAAAATCACATAGAAATGCCACAGTAGAACACATTAGTCTTTAAACAACAAACTTTTATGCGGGAAGGAATGAAGGTGTTTATGTCTGTTTCCAACACCAAGCTCCAGGAGGCCTTCCCTGGAGGAAGTAAAATAAGAGGAAGTTCCTACCACAGCCCACTGTTGCAGGAGGAAAAGCAGAGGTTCAGTCAGTCAAGAGACCCCTGGTGAAGGGCGGTGTCACCTGACAGCCACACCCCACTCCTCCAACACCAGTTTCCTCCCTAGTGAAACAGTCACCTCAGAAATGAGAATGAAATAGACCAGCAGGAGAAACAGGGTGGTCCACTGAAATACAGGTCAGTGCTAATCACCTTTCTTCACATCTTCTATATATTTACTTCTGGGTGTATGGTATTTTTTTGTCTTCTTTCAAAACAGTCCCATTAGTCAATCTTAAATCTACCATGCCTTTAAAAAGCGGGGTGGGGTGGGGGTACAGTGCTTAGGACTAGGCATCATTGATCATTGGAAGGGAAGGTAGGAACAGCAGAAGCATCTCATTCAACTGCATCCTTGGAGCTTGGTCCATCGGATGGAGTAGCCAGTTCCCCTCTTTGGCTGCACTCATCCCTGCCGCCCAGCCCCCTCCCAGGGGCTAAGAGGGACTTTATGCATTCCCAGACTACCCCCACCCCCACGCCCCTAGAGGTGTGGAGAAGGCTGCGGACGGAGGGGGTCAGAAGCCCACCACAGTCTAGGCCTGTTTCTGTTCTCACTGGCTGGATGACTCTGCTCCCTGGGGCCTTAGTTTCCCAGCCTTAAAATGAGAGGTTTGAAGGAGATCACATGAAAGCCTCCTGCCTGCTCTAAATTTCTAAACCCATTATTCTGATACATAAACGTGTTCTGCAGAAATAGAAGCCCTTACTGGCAAGCAGGGCTTGTGGTTCTACGTCCCCCTTCCATTCCTCTCAATCCCTCGCGGTCCATCTTACCGAAGTATGATACATCAGAACTGAAAAACAGGCTGTTGCTTTCCCGTGGCACCAGACCTAGTAATCAGTCAAATCAGTGGATTTTCTCTCGGGTCTTTTCCCTCAATCCCACAATCCCAAGAAAACCCCCTGCCTACCCCTCCCAATTTCTAAACTCAAAGCTATCCTTTCGTGAATTAAAAATACCCACCCCAACCCGGCCTGGTGTAAGGTGTCTCAGCACATTTCCCGCGCCCCGCCCCCCCCTCCGCCGGCGTCCGGGATTCCACCTCTGCCCCACCTTCTCCCCGGGGTGTCTTTTTAGCAGGATCGATCCGATCCGTGCCCTCCCCTGGCAAACCAGCCGACCGATTCCTCTTCCCCGGCAGGAAAAGAGGCAACGCCCGGCTCCAACCCCAGGAGACCCAAGCATCTTCCCAGCCCGCAGAGAGAGGCACCTGGGCGCAGAGGAAAGGGCCTCAAGCCTCCGCGAAGGAAAGGAAAGGGAGGCTGGCTAGTCCCTGGTCGCGGTTCCCACCCGGCGGCGAGGGGGAGGCCTTCCCGGCCGATCGCCTGTCACTTACGGGCGGCACCTCCAGGCAGAGCCGGGCAGAGCAGGGCCAGCGGGCCAGCGGGTGGCGGAGTTTGCTGACTCAAAGGCGCGGCGGCGGCGGCGAGCGCCGAGGAGCGCACACGAGCGCAGCCCCGCGTTCCCCGTGCACGTAGCGGCCCCGCGCCCGCGCTCCGCGCCCGCTATCGTGGATGCCGCACCGCCCAACCCAGGTACGGCCCCGCGGAGGCCTGCCCCGCCCCTGCCGCGGACCTGGAAGCTGCCCTCGGCCCCCGAGGCTGGGGAGAGCTGTGCGGCCGCTGGGGGGCGCCACTTAAAAGCCACCAGGAGCTTGCTAACCCCGTCCCGCCCCCTTAGTTACTTACGGAGAGGATGGTTGAATGGGAAGAGTGATAGATAGATAACCGTACAATGTCAATGGTAGAACCTAGGTGGTGGGCATATGAGTGTTTACTGAAAAATTCTTTTGACTTTTCTGTATGTTTGAATTTTTTCACAAGACATCCTGGGGGAAAAGAAATGAGGTCTGTCAAGGTGGCTGAATCAGTAAACCGTTTTCCAAGTGGCATCTTGGGTTGCATCTGACCCACTTGTTCGCGTGGAAAGCCGCAATAATCACTTAAACCGCTAAGGGGTGACTACATGACAGAATAATAAAGGCAGTGTTTTTAAAAATCCACTGAGTAAATGTTAAAGATTTTACTGGTTTTATTCAATGATTCATGATTCAGTTCAGTTCAGTTCAGTCGCTCAGTCGTGTCCGACTCTTTGCGACCCCATGTATCGCAGCACGCCAGACCTCCCTGTCCATCACCAACTCCCCGAGTTCACTCAGACTCACGTCCCTCGAGTCAGTGATGCCATCCAGCCATCTCATCCTCTGTCGTCCCCTTCTCCTCCTGCCCCCAATCCCTCCAGCATCACAGTCTTTTCCAATGAGTCAACTCTTCGCATGAGGTGGCCAAAGTACTGGAACTTCAGCTTTAGCATCATTCCTTCCAAAGAAATAGCCAGCATCCAGTTCAGCAGATAGGAAGAAGCGCTAAGGAGTTGTACAAAATAAAAGGCTCTTACAGACATAAGGCGGGGAGACAAGGAAGTTATCCTAGCAAAAATCGGATTGGTCATGGCAAGATCACTTTTTTCTAGAAGACAGAGGTCTATCAGGGAGACAGTCACACTGCTGACCAGGTTGATATTAACTTCCTATTTTGTGATGTCTCAGCAGATGGCCATAGTGGTAAAGACCCAACTGCCAATCCAGAAGACATAACAGAGCAGGTTAGATCCCTGGGTTGGAAAAGGTCCCCTGAAGGAGGGCATGGCAACCCACTCCAGTATTCTTGCCTGGAGAATCCCATGAGCAGAGGAGCCTGGCAGGCTACAGTCCATGGGGTCCCAAAGAGTCAGATGTGACTGAAGCAACTTAGTACACAGTGCAAGTGCTCACCATAAGTGACTCCTTTCTGGGCCTATTCTCTCTCTTTTAATAGGAGTCTAACATTTCATAATTTAAACATGAATTTTCTCACTAGACACAGCCAGCCCCATTGATCATTCTAGGTCATTCCAGGCTTACCTGAAAATATCCAAGTCTATATTCCACACTCAAATTGGCTTAAGAAAACTTCTAAATCTACAATGTTGTGTCCTTAACATCTGGGATCCTAATAATTCATTGCTGAATCTTGGATCACTTGCATTTAATTTCCTAAAATCGCAACCCAGCTATAACACACAAGTAAATGTAAATATGATCACTTCTGAGAATCAAGTTAAATTATCTTTCTCAAATTCTTTTCCCTATGCTGCACAAAGCATTGACTAGAAAACAAAATGCAGTATGTGTCTAAGATCCTAAGAGATTCTGCAAAATTAAAATCTTTCTAAGTATATTATCAATAAGAGCATGATTTTACAATGTGGGCAGAGCATTAAAAAATAAAATAAAAAACCTTTGGAGAGTCTATAGGAGTCATTTAAATATCTGACTTCCACAGAAAGGAAGAATATGAAAAAAATTCAGAATAGAATAAAGTAATAATGGATTTTAATCCACTCTATCAGGGTAGCTACTAGGTGGTGTTTCTAGTTTAAGAATTGTAATGTACAACCTGAATCCAGGGGACTGAGCTAAGTGACCACCACATTTTTAGATTGTGACTTTTTATTATACTATCAGGGAGAAGACTGGACTCTCTGGTTCTTAAGAAATCCTAGGATGCTAATAAAATCACCATAAAATTGCTATTAAGAAGAAATCCTCTTGCCAGTTCCAATCCTACCTCAACTCTGGCTTCTAGGGTCAAGTTAACTGATTCAAACCCCAACTTTATCACCTCCCACTATGTGATACTGGGATAATGAAACTCTCTGGGCCTCGTTTTACCATCTGAAAAAAAAAGAGATGATAATAATAGCACCAGCCTCATAGGGTTGTTGTGGGGGTTAAGTGAAACATTTCAGTAAAGCTCCTGAACTATGCTAGAACATAGTAAGTGCTCAATAAATTTTTATTATTATAACTGTTATTACAACATTATTCTCTTCTCTAATTTCTTTCATCTCCAAATGCCCTTAGTTAGACATATTAAGGAAAGCCAACTGTATCCCCTACCTCTAACTCAAGAATCAATAAGAAGACAGAGTCCATCTGTCTCCTGGGGAAATTGCAAAATGTACAGACAGTAAAAATAGAATTTGCCTGGACTTGATCTTCAGCGGTTATAATTAACTGATACAATACAGTTATTCTATACTATCCAAAATGTACATGAATTGTCCTGCCTTCTTGAGAAACACTGTCATGGTACATATTCATTCTGTAAAAAAATGGTCTTATCATTCATCAAACAACTAATAATGAGATGTGAGCAAAAAAATTTAAGCAAATAATTTGGATTTTGATTTCTCATTTTACATCATCTTTTTGCAATAATATGAAGACATACTGATTAATGTGAATAAAAGAATTTCTCTTGACTATCATTGATGGAAAATTAATCAGTCAATCTAAGAAAGAAATGGAAAATTTTATTAGTGCCAAATTGAGGATTATAACCTGGGAACAGCCTCTCAGAAAACTCAGAGAACTGTTCCACCCATTAGAGGTCAAAGCATAGTTACATAGGTTTTTGACATAGAGGACTGTACCTTAAATGACCTATTAATAGTTTGCACAATCTGGATCTGCAAGTACCAAGTAGTGGGTCATCATGGTGCCTTACAAGATTAAGAAGGAATGTTATCTTTAAGGAGTTGTCTTCTTGGTGCTAGGAGAATGTTGTTCTTTATGACTGAGTAGGCATTTTTGCTGCTGTGGAGGTCTGGTCAATGTATAACACAGATACACAACACACAGTAGAGTGGGAAAAGAAGGCCAAAGGCCAGAGAAAATTTTTCATGTTTAAATTTTCCTTAACTTGCCTTAGAATATGAGCTTTTATTTCCTCATGATCAATCTAATGTGTTTTTTCAAAATACCTCTCTTATGCATCCATCCCCCCAAAAAAAAGCTAGAAAAAAGTTTTGAGACTGCTTACTTACTTGTAAGGTAAAGAGGTTTAGACTTCTCCATCTACTCACTCCTCCATCTTCCTTATGTGTTTATTGACTACTGTTCTGCCAGTTAACACCCCAAACCTATTAACTTTGGCATAACCTTTGACCAACTCCCGTCCCCTGATTCACTCAGATCCAAGTCCTGTATATGTCTTCTCAGTTAGATCTTGGTGTTACCTTCTGCTTTCCATTCTCGTGTCTAAACTCTCAGTTCAAAATCCTACAATAGCCTCTTTATGAAACTAAGCAGGACTGTGTGGGACTCTTTCCTGTAGCCCCTGTTTTTCTTGTTTACAGGGAAGAGACTCCAGCCTCCAAGACCTTCCCTGAGTTCCAAAGGGTAGATTGGAACAGTTGCTTATCAGGGAAGAGAGAATATGCAGAGACACAGAAAGAGATGACTTGAGGCCAGACTGAAGGGAGGGCAGGCCCTGCAAACACCGTGATCCTTATTTGCAACTCAACCCTTGAACTATTGCTATAAAACTCCTCACCAAATCCTCCCAGTTTGGGACACCCGGGTTTTTGAGGCACAAACCCTTTGTGTTCCCATTTGCCTGGCAAGTCAATAAAGCTATTCTTTTCTACTTAACCCAAAGCTCTGTCTGAGATTCGATTTGGCATTGATGCAGAGGCTGAGATTTTGGCATCATTTACAATGGTCTGATTAAGTAGTTTTCAAATATTTTTAGCAACAGGATATTGTCTTCACAAGAACCTCATTTATAAACTAGTGAAACCAGTATTTCATTACTATACACTTATTAGAAGATTTCAATTTTGTAACATTAGTTTATCATAAAGAAATTAATGTACTCCCAGAAGTTGCTTTGCTGAATCAGTTCAGTTAAGTCACTCAGTCATGTCCGACTCCTTGCGACCCCATGAATCGCAGCACGCCAGGCCTCCCTGTCCATCACCAACTCCTGGAGTTCTCTCAAACTCACGTCCATCGAGTCGGTGATGCCATCCAGCCATCTCATCCTCTGTCATCCCCTTCTCCTCCTGCCCCCAATCCCTCCCAGCATCAGAGTCTTTTCCAATGAGTCAACTCTTCACATGAGGTGGCCAAAGTACTGGAGTTTCAACTTTAGCCTCATTCCTTCCAAAGAACACCCACGGCTGATCTCCTTTAGAATGGACAGGTTGGATCTCCTTGCAGTCCAAGGGACTCTAAAGAGTCTTCTCCAACACCACAGTTCAAAAGCATCAATTCTTTGGTACTCAGCTTTCTTCACAGTCCAACTCTCACATCCATACGTGACTACTGGAAAAACCATAGCCTTGACTAGACAGACCTTGACTAGATAGACAAGCAAAGTAATGTCTCTGCTTTTCAATATGCTATCTAGGTTGGTCATAACTTTCTTTCCAAGGAGTAGGCGTCTTTTAATTTCATGGCTGCAGTCACCATCTGCAGTGACTTTGGAGCCCAGAAAAAATAAAGTCTGCCACTGTTTCTCCAACTATTTCCCATGAAGTGATAGGACTGGATGCCATGATCTTTGTTTTCTGAATATTGAGCTTTAAGCCAACTTTTTCACTCTTCTCTTTCACTTTCATCAACAGGCTCTTTAGTTCTTCTTCACTTTCTGCGTAAGGATGGTGTCATCTGCATATCTGAGGTTATTGATATTTCTCCTGGCAATCTTGATTCCACCTTGTGCTTCCTCCAGCCCAGCATTTGTCATGATGTACTCTGCATATAAGGTAAATAAGCAGGGGGCAATATACAGCCTTGACGTACCTTTTCCTCTTTGGAACCAGTCTGTTGTTCCATGTCCAGTTCTAAATGTTGCTTCCTGACCTGCATACAGGTTTCTCAAGAGGCAGGTCAGGTGTCTGGTATTCCCATCTCTTGAAGAATTTTCCAGTTTATTGTGATCCACACAGTCAAAGTCTTTGGCATAGTCAATAAAGCAGAAATGGATGTTTTTCTGGAACTCTTTTGCTTTTTCCATGATCCAGAGGATATTGGCAATTTGATCTCTGGTTCGTCTGCCTTTTCTAAAACCAGCTTGAACATCTGGAAGTTCACGGTTCACGTATTGCTGAAGCCTGGCTTGGAGAATTTTGAGCATTACTTTGCTAGTGTGTGAGATGAGTGCAATTGTGCAGTAGTTTGAGCACTCTTTGGCATTGCCTTTCTTTGGGATTGGCATGAAAACTGACCTTTTCCAGTCCTGTGGCCACTGCTGAGTTTTCCAAATTTGCTGGCATATTGAGTGCAGCACTTTCACAGCATTGTCTTTTAGGATTTGAAACAGCTCAACTGGAATTCCATCACCTCCACTAGCTTTGTTCGTAGTGATGCTTCCTAAGGCCCACTTGACTTCACATTCCAGGATGTCTGGCTCTAGGTGAATCATCACACACCATCGTGATTATCTTGGTCGTGAAGATTTTTTTTGTACAGTTCTTCTGTGTATTCTTGTCACCTCTTCTTAATATCTTCTGCTTCTTTTTCCTTTAATGCATATTATTAATGTTACATGTTCTACATATAAATAGTGTAATATTCTATATAGTTCTATATTAGCTGTGTACCCATAAATTTCTCAATTTCAGTGTTCATCATCAAAATTCTTTCAAATGGCTCCATTAAGAGTTCATAATATATCTGTGTCATAATTTACCATTCCTTTAGTGATTGACATTTCATTAGTCATGTGGCATTGGAATTTCATTTTTATACATCATTTAATAATTTTACAGGAAAAAGAGTTCAATATACACTTATTGAGTCACCTACCCCCTGAAGACAGGTGAGGGGAAGTACATAAATGTTTTATCTTTCTTCTTTGTCTCAGTGGACATTTTTAACCTAGCATAGTTACATGGGTGTAAGGAAATTTTTTAAAAAATGATATGGATGTTAATACTTCATTAATAAAAAATGAACACTATAGGAACAATCTAATGAGGTACTATTACTGTTCCTTCTTAAAGGATCCTTCACTTGCTTGAGTTTCTGTCCTGAGTTTATTTATTTTTTCTCATGCTGGTGTTCTGCCAGATTAACAAAATTAGCTTCATCCAATTTTCTTAGAGTTCTCTGTGTGAAAGACAAGGAAGTCATCTGTATTAGTTATCTATTGCTGCATAACAAATTAGCAGCTTAGAGCAGAAAACATTTATTAGCTCACACTGTTTTCTGAGAGTCAAGGATCTGGGAGTGGTTTAGCATAGTGTTCTCACCATATAATGTTCCTCTGACTCCAAACTCAGTCTGGCCCTGTTGTAACGGCATAGCTGACACACCGTTCATGCCTATCTTTTTGCCACCACAATGCTCATGTCCTCACTTACTCTGATGGAAACACAGCTTGATGCTATGTTTCCTCTATGTCCTCTCCCATAAATGCAACCAGTCTCTTCAAAGCAAGACACATTAGGGAATAATGGTGGCCAGGGAATGTGGCAGATACTTTATATAACACCAGTGATCCCAAATTAGGGGTTGTTACCCTCCAGGGGAGAATTGCCAACCTCTGGAGACATTTTTGGCTGTCACAGCAGGAATGGGTGTTACTGGCATCTAGTGGGCAGAGGTAATGTATGTTATTTAACATCCTACAATACATGGAACATTCAATATGTCAGCATATCTGGAAGACTCAGAAGTGGCCACAGGACTGGAAAAGGTCAATTCTCATCCCAATTCCCAAGAAGGATGGTACTAAAGAATGTTCTAACCATCGGACAGTTGCACTCATCTCCCATGTTAGTAAGGTCATGCTTAAAATCTTGCATGCTACACTTCAGCATTATGTGAACCAAAAACTTTCAGATGTCCAAAGTGGGTTTAGAAAAGGCAGAGGAACCAGAGATCAAATTGCCAACATTCGCTGGATCACAGAGAAGGCAAGGGAATTTCAGAAAAACATCTACGTCTATTTCATCGACTAGGCTAAAGTCTTTGACTGTGTGGATCATAACAAAGTGGAAAGCTCTTAAAGAGATGAGAATACCAGGCCATCTTAACTGTCTCCTGAGAAACCTGCATGTAGATCAAGAAGCAACAATTAGAGCCCTATATGGAACAGCTGACTAGTTCAAGATTGAGAAAGGAGTATGACAGGCTGTCTGCTGTCACCCTGTTTGTTTAATCTATACGCTGAGCACATCATGAGAAATGCCAGGCTGGATGAGTTACAAGCTGTAATCAAGATAGGCAGGAGAAATATCAGCAACCTCAGATATGTGGATGATACTAGTCTAATGGCAGAGAGCAAAGAGAAACTAAAGAGCCTCTTGATGAGGGTGAAGGAGGAGAGTGAAAGAATAGACTTAAAAACAATATTTAAAAAAACTAAGACCATGGCATCTGGCCCTATTACTTCTTGGCAAATAGAGGGGAAAAGGTGGAAGTAGTGACAGATTTCCTCTTTTTGGCTTCTAAAATCACTGCAGATGGAGACTGCAGCCGTGAAATCTGAAGACAATTACTTCTTGACAGAAAAACAATGACAAACCTAGACAGTTGTATTGAAAAGCAGAGGCATTATTCTGCTGACAAGTCTGTATAATCAAAGTTATGGTCTTCCCAGTGGTCGGTCACATACGGTTGTGAGAATTGGACTGTAAAGAAGTCAGAGTGTCAAAGAATTGATGCCTTTGAACTGTGGTGCTGAAGACTGCTGAAAGTCCCTTGGACAGCAGGAAGATCAAATCAGTCAGTCTTGAAGGAAATCAATCCCAAATAGTGGAAGGACTGATGCTGAAGCTGAAGCTCCAGTAGTTTGGTCCTCTGATGTGAACAGCTGACTCATTGGAAAAGTCCCTGATGCTGGGGAAGATTGAGGACAAAAGGAGAAGAGGGCGTCAGAGGATGAGATGACTGGATGGCATCACCAATGCAATGGACATGAACGTGGGCAAACTTCGGGAGATGGGGAGGGACAGGGAGGCCAGGCATGCTGCAGTCCATGGGGTCGCAAAGAGTCAGACACAGCTGGGCAACTAAACAACAACAATACATGAAACAGCCCCCACAACAGTAATTATCCAGCTCCAAATGTCAGTAGCGGCAAGGTTGAGAAACCGTGCTATACACTGTCTCATTTAGTCCTCACAGAAGCCCCACAAGGATCTTATCCCCTTTTTTCCAGATAAGGAGGCTTTTCCTTTCCTAAGAAACTGAGGCTGAGAAGTTTTTGCAGTTCCACTCTGTGGTGGTAGGAGAATTTGCACTCATGTTTCAGTGTAGAAAAGCTATGGTCTTTTTTTCTGTTACTTCCTGCAAGGAGCAGGGCTCTCCTGACTGCCATTCAGGAACAGCTGGGCAGGACAGAGCATGCTCTGTGCCAGTGCTGTTCAAACTGCAGTTTCCCATCTGTTAATACGTTGTACACAAAATTAGTGGTGGTCTGGGATCAGCAAAATAATAATCATAATAATAAAAGAAAAATATTAGAAAACATGTAGTATTGTTTTGTGAAACTTTAATTTCAGATATGTGGGTGGGTGGGTATATACACTTCTGTTTATGTGAAATTTATATCTTCTGAAGATTCACCATCAAAATGTTTGAAAAGCCTGCTCCACATAGTTGCTGAGTTGTGGGTATAACCCATTAAGAAATCCTTAGCCATAATCCCTGAGGATAATGAAGCCAATTTGATCTAATTCATGGATGATAAGAAAGAAAAGTAAAACTGGGTTGATTGTATACTGGACACACTATCTCTGCAGTAATCATCCATTCATCAAATATTTACTAAGCATCTGCTCCACCTGGACCTGTTCTAGATGGTAAAGGCACTGCTGCTGCTGCTGCTAAGTCGCTTCAGTCGTGTCTGACTCTGTGCGACCCCATAGATGGCAGCCCACCAGGCTTCCCTGTCCCTGGGATTCTCAAGGCAAGAACACTGGAGTGGATTGCCATTTCCTTCTCCAATGCACGAAAGTGAAAAGTGAAAGTGAAGTCGCTCAGTTGTGTCCGACTTGTAGTGACACCATGGACTGCAGCCCACCAGACTCCTCTGTCCATGGGATTTTCCAGGCAAGAGTACTGGAGTGGGGTATCATTGCCTTCTCCAAAAGGTACAGTGGAGAACAAAACAACTATGTTCTAATGGAGCTTAGGCAACAGTCATACAAATAGTAGAAGTGACCCACCTGATCTTTCTGGGAACTTCCTTCCCCTCAACATCCCAGTCAGTCATTCCATTCAAAGGTGATACCCTGGTTTCTGGTGATTCTAGTTCATATCTCCCTTAAGAATCAGTGCAGTGATCAGCCTCAGCACACATGGAATTCAGAGACAGGAAAAATTGAAGAAGAGGGCTGAAGATGAGTGAGAAATCGGATTATACAATCCCCAAAACTTATAATTTACTAGCCCTTTTAAAATACTGTTAGGATGCTTCAGAATTAGAGTTTTTAGCCCTTTAGTTAAAAATATTATAAATTCAAGAAATTTGTCTTCCCTATTTGTTTTTTGAAGAGCTGTTTTCTTTATCTTTCAGAGGCATCTATCTCATGCTTATAGATGATGAACAATGCATCTGTACATAGGAGTTATGAATGAGTTGTGAATTATTGATATGGAATTAATACATAATCAAACTTGTGCTTCCTTTGTCACTGTGATACAGTGACACTGTTTAATATAGATGTACTGTTAGGATATGTTACACAACTTGGAATTTTACAAGATGTATACATACATGAACTGCATCTGACTAGGGCTGGAAGTGTCTGGTTTGTGAAGTGAGTTGAAAATTTTTGGTCAAAGGCAGGTAAGGACATTACAAAGGATAAACCTACAAGTTTAGACGGAAATAGTCTTTAGGCTCTGGGAGCATGTGGATGTGTGTGGTGCTTGAGCAGATTAACTAGTTGAGCTTTTATTTACATCTTTGTCAAATGGTTAATCAGAACCAGTTGTGTGTGTGCTAGACACAGAAGATCAAACAGTGACCAAGATATAATCCCTGCCACCTAGGGGGTTGTCATAGGAAGACAGGCAAATGAACCAGCAATTATAATATCATGCAAGGTAAGAGGTGCTATGGGGCAGTAGCAGGAAGCTCACGGTAGGAAGTCTAACTTATAAATTTCTTTTCAGAGGGGGAAATGTAAAGTAGCAGGTAACAGAAGGCAGAAAGATTTCATAAGAAATGGAGGAGATAAGTAAAAGAAGGGAGATCACAGAAGGGCAGGGCATGTCTAAGTCTGTGTGAGCATTGTAAGCGGTACTTTGAGACCTCTAGCCTACCAGTAATTCCAATTTGGGTTTAAGTAAGTGTTAGTCAGGAACTAAAGAGCCTCTTGATGAAAGTGAAAGAGGAGAGTCAAAAAGTTGGCTTAAAGCTCAACATTCAGAAAACGAGGATCATGGCATCCGGTCCCATCACTTCATGGGAAATAGATGGGGAAACTGGAAACAGTATCAGACTTTATTTTTGGGGGGCTTCAAAATCACTGCAGATGGTGATTGCAGCCATGAAATTAAGACGCTTACTCCTTGGAAGAAAAGTTATGACCAACCTAGAGAGCATATTCAAAAGCAGAGACATTACTTTGCCAACAAAGGTCCGTCTAGTCAAGGCTATGGTTTTTCCAGTGGTCATGTTTGGATGTGAGAGTTGGACTGTGAAGAGAGCTGAGCACCAAAGAATTGATGCTTTTGAACTGTGGTGTTGGAGAAGATTCTTGAGAGTCCCTTGGACTGCAAGCAGATCCAACCAGTCCATCCTAAAGGAGACCAGTCCTGGGTGTTCCTTGGAAGGAATGATGCTAAAGCTGAAACTCCAATACTTTGGCCACCTCATGCGAAGGTCTTTGAAAAAACCCTGATGCTGGGAGGGATTGTGGGCAGGAGGAAAAGGGGACGACAGAGGATGAGATGCCTGGATGGCATCACTGATGGACATGAGTTTGAGTAAGCTCCAGGAGTTGGTGATGGACAGGGAGGCCTGGCATGCTGCGATTCATGGGGTCACGAAGAGTTAGACACGACTGAGTGACTGAACTGACTGAGTCACTCTGCGGTATCCAGCTTTTTGCAGCCCCATGGACTGTAAACTCCTCTGACATGGGATTCTCCAGGCAAGAATATGGGAGTGTGTTGTCATTTCCTACTCCAGGGGATCTTCCTGACCCAGGAATCGAACCTGCGTCTCTTGCATTGGCAGGCAGGTTCTTTACCTCTAGTGCCACTTGGGAAACTTTGGGTTTGGGTATTGTTTCCATGACACTGTTAAAGTACATACATATTAAAAAGGATGGGGAAGGAGGGTTAAAGTATTTCTTTAGTTTGCCTATTTTACTGTGAAAAAATATTTTTGGAATGGGTAATGGGACTCTTTTTAACATAGTAATTAAATTCCACCACAGAAGACACTGCAAGATTCTTTTCACTTTTCCATTTAACAAATACAATTGAATAAAAATTCTTTCGCAAGCAATCTGCCTTTCTCCCCTCTGCAGACTTCATGGGAGCCTCCTGTGGCCACTCTTATGTAGCTACAACACTCACACTGGAGCTCCAGCTGTGTCCATGTCCCTTCCCACAAACCTCTTTTCCCCTCACTGGAGATGGCTACATCTCATTTAACATGCCTGCAAATATTACTTAGATATGGTTCTGAAAGATAGAAACAGGACATGTGGCTTTGAAAAACGCTGCAGAAAAGAACTAAAATAGTAGTCTTAAACCAACTTTTAGTTATAGAATTACTTGAGAATGTGTTCCAATTATGGGCCATTCTCCCTGACACACACACACACACACACACACACACACACACACACACGCACACGCACACGCACACGCACACACTCTCTCTCACTCTCTCTGTTTTGCATTGGGCCTCTGGCATCAGGTTAGGAATGTCTGGTTTAAAGCACAGGTATGGGTAGTCCCCTGTAGAGGATACCCAGGGCAGCTGTTTAGGAATCAGTGAAGGAAAGGAGAATCTCAGGAAGTGAGGATGAGGGACTAGAAATCTAATGATTTTTCCAGATATTGGCCCTGGAAGGTAGTAGTGTACAATGAATAAAAAGAAAGCTATGCCTCACTGATAATGTAGGGTAAAGATTCTTAACCATTCTTTTAGAGAGAAGGTTTATTCACACACTTTAGGCTATAGAACAGGCATTGGCAAACTACTGCCTTTAGGGCAAATCTGCCTGTGCTTATTTGATCAACTACCTGTACTTTGGCCACCTCATGTGAAGAGTTGACTCATTGGAAAAGATCCTGATGCTGGGAGGGATTGAGGGCTGGAGGAGAAGGGGACGACAGAGGATGAGATGGCTACTCGATGGACGTGAGCCTGAGTGAACTCCAGGAGTTGGTGATGGACAAGGAGGCCTGGCGTGCTGCAATTCATGGGGCCGCAGAGTCAGACATGACTGAGTGACTGAACTGTACTGAACTGAACCTGTTTTTCAGTGATCCAAGAGCAAAGAATGGGTTTTACATTTTTAAATGGCTGAAAAAATATTGACATATTTATTGAAAATGACTTGAAAATACATGAAATTCAATTTTCAGTATCAATAAAGAGTTTTTTTGGAATATAGCCACACTCATTCATCTATGGCTGCTTCCCGGCTACAGTGGCAGGGTTGGTAGTTACCATAAAAATCATATGGTCCACAAAACCCAAAACTATGTATTATGTGGTCCTTTATAGGCAAAGTTTGCCATCTTCTGCTTTAAATAAAGGTATAAGGCATGGGACTTCCCTGGTTGTACAGTGGCTAAGATGCTGTGCTCTCAATGCAGGGGTCCCAGGTTCAATCCCTGGTCAGGGAACTAGATCCCACATGGTGAAACTAAAGATCCCACTTGCTGGAACTAAGACCCACCCGGTGCAGCAAAATAAACAAATATTTTTAAAAATAAGCATCAGAAGACTTAAGTGATGAGGTGAATTATTTGGGGCTAATATCAATGAAATAATTATTCTCATAAAAACAGACTTCTGAATTTCTTATACACCAGTTGTACTAGACAGAGATTTTACAAAGATCTTTCTTATGTACTCACTTTCATATTAATTCTTAGAGAATGTATCATTAGAACTAAAACAGCTTAAAAAATGCAATAAATCTACATATTAACTATTAATCTAGGGTCATTCCTTACTTAAAATACAGGGGAAAATCAAGAGATATAAACATCAAGGTATAATTTTAGAGTTGACTCACTCTACTTTCCATCCCCTTAACAAACAGAATTGCCTGTTTGCTGATTAGTATGCACAGTCATTCTGCAAACTTCAGCGCTGTCATTATTTATTTTAGCATCTCTAACATCTTTCTATGCTACAAATCAGAGTACTGTGACAATCACACAACTTAAAAAAAATTTTTTTTCCTAAAATTTAGTTGACCAATTTGGTACAAGAATCCTTTCAATGAGCATGAAATATGATACCTCTCAGGAAAATTTCAGTTAAGATCTAAGGATTCTTTTATGATTCGTAAGCTAGTGAAAGTGTTAGTCTCTCAGTCATGTTTGACTGTTTGCAATCCCATGGACTATAGCCCACCAGGCTCCTCTGTCCATGGAATTCTCTAGGCAAGAACACTGGAGTGGGTTCAGTTCAGTTCAGTTCAGTCTCTCAGTCATGTCCGACCCTTTGTGACCCCATGAATCGCAGCACGCCAGGCCTCCTTGTCCATCACCATCTCCCGGAGTTCACTCAGACTCGTGTCCATCGAGTCAGTGATGCCATCTAGCCATCTCATTCTCTGTCGTCCCCTTCTTCTCCTGCCCTCAATCCCCCCAAGCATCAAAGTCTTTTCCAATGAGTCAACTCTTCGCATGAGGTGGTCAAAGTACTGGAGTTTCAGCTTTAGCATCATTCCCTCCAAAGAAATCCCAGGGTTGATCTCCTTCAGAATGGACAGGTTGGATCTCCTTGCAGTCCAAGGGACTCTCAAGAGTCTTCTCCAACACCACAGTTCAAAAGCATCAATTCTTTGGCGCTCAGCCTTCTTCACAGTCCAACTCTCACATCCATACATGACTACTGGAAAAACCATAGCCTCGACTAGACGGACCTTAGTCGGAAAAGTAATGTCTCTGCTTTGGAATATGCTCTCTAGGTTGGTCATAACTTTTCTTCCAAGGAGTAAGCATCTTTTAATTTCATGGCTGCAATCACCATCTGCAGTGATTTTGGAGCCCCCCAAAATAAAGTCTGACACTGTTTCCACTGTTTCTCCATCTATTTCTCATGGAGTGATGGGACCGGATGCCATGATCCTCATTTCCTGAATGTTGAGCTTTAAGCCAACTTTTTGACTCTCCTCTTTCACTTTCATCAAAAGGCTTTTTAGCTCCTCTTTGCTTTCTGTCATAAGGGTGGTGTCATCTGCATATTTGAGGTTATTGATATTTCTCCCGGCAATCTTGATTCCAGCTTGTGTTTCTTCCAGTCCAGGGTTTCTCATGATGTACTCTGCATATAAGTTAAATAAGCAGTGTGACAATATACAGCCTTGACGTACTCCTTTTCCTATTTGGAACCAGTTTGTTGTTGCCTTATCCTTTTCCAGATCTTCCCAACCTAGGGATCAAACCCAGATGTCTTGCAGTACAGGCAGATTCTTTATCATCTGAACCATCAGGAAAGCCTGTTATCCTAAAGATATTTGTTTCCTGTGTTTGAGAATTAAACTGCTGGCTTGTTGTTGCATAGGAACAAGTTGGTAATAATAGTTAATTTGACACCTTAGGAGAAATTATTCTAAAAATTTGCCAACTTTAAAAAAATACTTTATTGTAGGATTTTTCTTTGGGTTAGAGATTGCTTTGCATGTTCATTTTGAAATTTGGTGGGTCAGGGGAAGGGTCAAGGAGAAATCAGTAAAAATCAATTCATAAACGAATGATAAAAAAAAAGTGGGTTATTTTTTAACTTTCTGTTGAAAATCTATAAGTCTGCCAAAGTTAAAAAATTGTTGAGCCTTCTTATATACCAACCTTTTCTTTACAAACTATTGATATAACTTACATACCATAAAATTCACCAGTTTAAAGTGTACGATTCAATGACTTTCAATATATTCAACCAGAGGCATGATTCTTAAATGTGGCATATTTTTTTTCGGTTGACTGAACATGGTTTCACAACTGAATGCCTGTTGTATTCAATGCTTTATTTTTAGGTCAACCTGCTTGGGTATTCTCACTAGTGTCCATCTTAAAATGTAAATGCCACCAGGAAAAGTAGTATGTCTAAAATAGACCTGCATCCACCACCTAGGACAGTACCAAACAAGAACAGAGCAAATGGAGCAAGTATTTCATAATAATTGTACCATTTTTAATTGGAACCTGTTTGTTGGAAGGGATGATTGTGATTTCCACCATAGATTTAATTAATCCGTGAAAATGAGTATGTTCTCACAATCTCTAAGTTCTTACTTTTCCTCCTTCCTCTTATTTCTTTCAGCTCAAAACCGCAAACTAGGACCTTTGAGTCCCCTTTTCTTGGAATATATATGCTGGATGGGTAATGTGCATTTGCTACTGAAGACAAATACTTATGTTCTGGTTAGACAAATGAGAATAGAAATTATCAGAAGTTTAAAAAACATTGATGAGCACAAGGGAGACCATTGCAAATTATGTGGGGGTAAATGAAAGTAGGCTTCATGATTTTGAAAAAACAGAAAAAGAATGAATATTCCCAGATGTATTTTTATTAATTCAGGTACTTGACTCTCCCAAACTACAGAACTTTAAATTTTAAAATATATAATTTTGCCCTTTTCAGTCTTAATTTGAGGCCCATACACAGAGCTTGTTCAATTTAGGGGTTTACTATTTTTTGCCTTTTAAAAATTAAGCTATTATTTTTTGTTGAAGTATAGTTGATTTATAATGTTGTGCTACTTTCTGCTATACAGCATAATGACTCAGTTATGCACGTATATACATTATTATATTCTTTGCCATTATGGTTTATCCCAGGATGGATATAGTTCCTTGTACTATGCAGTAGAACCTTGTTTCTCCTTTCTAAATGCAATAACTTGCATCTATTCCAAGCTTAAAACTCCCAGTCCCTCCCCCTCTTGCTTGATAACCACAAGTCTGTTCTTTATGTGTGTGTATCTGTTTCTGCTTTGTAGTTTCATTTGTCTTATTTTAGATTCCACATATAAGTGATATCATATAGTATTTCTTTCCTACTTACTTCACTCTGTATGATAATCTCTAGTTGCATCCATGCTGTTCCAACTGGCATTATTTCATTCTTCTTTATGGCTGAGTAATATTCCATGATATATATGTACACCTTCTTTATCGATTCATCTATCAGGGGATTTTTTCCATGTCTTGGCTTTTGTGAATAGTGCTGCTGTGAACATAGGTGTGCATATATCTTTTTAAATTATAGTTTTGTGTGGGTATATGTCCAGGAGTGGGATTGCTAGATCATATGGTAGTTCTATTTTTAGTTTTCTGAGGAACTTTCATAGTGTTTTCCATAGTGACTGTACCAACTTACATTCCCAGTAACAGCGTAGGAGGGTTCCCTTTTCCCCATACCTGTTTTACTCTTTTGACAGATCCTTTTGGAATTTTTGAATGGTAGCAACACTATATTTATTACAAGCCGAAATTTAAATACAGTCTCCCCCCACCCCCCTATCATTCCCTTCCTCAAGCTGATGCCAGGCCCTCTTATAGGGGCTAGGCACACTAAAGTGAAAAAGCCAAGTACTTGTTTCCATGACACTTACATTCTAGAAGAGAAAACAAAAGTTCAGAGTTCTTTTCTGCCTTCAATTGGTAACACCCACCTGTAGTGAGATCAGTATTCTATTTATCTATGATAGTATAAGAAAATATAATTTAAGAAGCCTCTCCTATTAGGTGCTCTGGTGCTAGAAAGTTGCTGAGCATGGCTTTCTCTGGAGAAAAACTGGATTTCAGAGTAAAACTGAGTTTTCCTTTGTATTGCCACTCTGTACAGCAAAATGCATGAAAGCTACAGTATTCCCTCTGCAAAATTTACGGACTCTTATCCCTTTCAGCACATCAGAGATAAATTTCTAGAACTCTGAAATTCCTGGTGCAGAGGAATTAAATGTCCATGAAAGCTAAATAAAGAGACCAGAGGAATGAGAAGGTGTGGTAGGAACCTTATGGTGACACTATTTGCTAGAAAGATCAATTTACTTAAAAGTGAGTCCACCCTGGGATCTATCCAAAGATACTGAGTTATTCAAATACCAAAAGGCCTTGTTAAGTGCAGGCCTGAATCCTGAATGTAATATGTATCTTTTTTGGCTTATTAATCACATTCTCAAATTTTTCAGTGCCCATTCTCATCTAGATTCTGCCCATACCCAGACATCTGCCTCTTGATTCTCTCCTACTGCTCATCAATGGCTAAGAGCTTTGAGATACTAAAAAGAGAACTTGGAGAAAAATATAAGCTGTAATATAACATACCACAACAACTACTTCAGGACATTGTATTAGGGTGCTATCAGTATCCAGTAAAGGCATCAGGGGAAGAGGTAGGAGATGGTAGATACCAATGAGCCTGATATATATAGTCACATTGGAGTATCATGGTAACGAAAAAGGTTCCTATGAAAGGTCACTTTAGTTTCAGTGTCGTTATTTTCTCCTTTAAGAAGCTAAAATGCAGGATTTATGAATAATGATAAAAGACTGAATGTATGGTTTTATTTTTAAGAAGTGAGGAATGACATCACCAAGACGGCAGGATAGTCCATTCCTGACTTTGGTCCCCCTGACAAGAACAACTTAGAACTACTGAAGAATAAGACATCACTGAGAGAATCCTAGATCATGAGAGTGAGACCCCTGCACCACATGGCCATGCTGAGAGGTCTCCTTTGAACTTCCAGTTCCTGTAGCAGTCACAGAGCTAAAAGCAGTTTTAAATATGAATGTTCTTGTCTTACTCTTACAGGTCAATTTTCCCCCAATAATTATACATTTTGTTCATAAAAAATACCTACCATTTTTTCTGGAAAGCACTCTTCCAGTGATTGATCTAATTGTATTTCTCCATACCTCTGGTTACAGTTGATAGTTCCAGGGAGGGCATCTAACCAAGCAGATCTCTTACAGGATTTTGAATTGGCCATCAGAGAAAGAAAAATTCAGTTTCTGTAGAAGCAGACTTGGAGACCTGGGAGCTGTGAGCACTTGTTTTTGATTTGCAGAAATCAGTTCCAAAGAAGAAAGCCAATAACCAGCGATGGTGAGTCCTGGGGTTGTGCCAGTCCAGGGCTGCAGTCATCCTGAGGTTTACAGTGGAGAATGGTAATATGTATCTGGTTCTTATTAAGTACTGGAGAGTCAGCTCTAGGTGTTATTCACTGAATATTGAAAAATCCTGAGATAAAAACTGTCATGATCATCCTCCTAGTTTTATGGATGAGAATATTGAAAAATAGGTTAGGCTTCAGAACGCATGCTCTGAACCACTATTCTTTTGTTTCCAGGCCAGCAAGTAACTTCCCTTATCAATGTTTGAGTTGGGTATCTCCCACTTTCGGCCAAATTATGTAATATGTGTACTAATGCACTAACCAAAGGAATATCTCAATATATGTCCAAAGCCACTTTTAATATCCCCCCCTTGAGGTTTTTCCTAGCTTCCCTTTCTCACTAAATGACATTGTCATCCATTACAGAAAACAATGGCATCTTAGGAATTGTTCTGGATCCCTTTCTTCCTAACCTCCACATCACCTCATTTTATATGCAAAACCACTTTATTATACAAGCACATACTGGGCAGTTAATACGGACAAAACTCTTACCTTCAAGCCAGTCCCCTTCTCTTTATTCCCATAGTTAATGCTCTGGTTCATACAACTGACCTTGACCTTCCTTCAGCCTTTTTGTGCCCTTTTTCCTCACCTGTAATCTGGGGTCAATCATACCTATTGCAGAAGGCTATTTTGAGAATTAAATGTGATAAAGTATAAAAACCAGTAGTCATTCAACTATCAGAGTATTTCTTCTAAGAATGAAACCATTCTTATGCGTGATCAGGGAGATTTTCATACTGCTTGCTTTTACAGTAAAAACATGGGTTGTAATGGTAAAGATTCGATGAACACAATTTCATATTTTTGTGCTTTTCCAGTTAACATGATTGCCTGAAGAAATCTTTTAACATAAATTCTTAGAACACACACATAAAACCCCACCATAAGACCCAACAACCCTAAATCCTCCTTCCTTATACTCTACTAGCAGATATGCTAAAGATTGTTATGTATCTGAGTAGTGCAGCACATTTACAGGAAATACATTCATAAGGAGAACTGAGCCATGAAGTATTATTAATGGGATAGATAGGCACCTACTACAACCTTCTTAGTTATACCAAATCACCTACTGGTGCTTTAAGTTGTTAGGATTGCTCCACTTGTTTAGCAAATGCTCAAAGGTACAAATTCATTTATTTAACAGAAAAGGGTTGATGTATCATATACGGTTGGGCTTTCCTGGTAGCTCAGCCAGTAAAGAATCCGCCTGCAATGCAGAAGACCCTGGTTTGTTCTGGGTTGGGAAAATCCCCTGGAGGGCAGGGCAACCTACTCTGCTATTCTTGCCTGGAGAATCCCCATGGACAGAGGAACCTGACAGGCTTACACAGAGTCCATGGAGTTGAAAATTTGTTGGACACAACTGAGCAGCTAAGCACATCATACAGTGTACATACACACACACACTATTCACATTCAACTTATAGAGATTTTTATCTTTTCCTTGATGCCAATCTGTCCAGGTATTTGAACACATTTCAGGCCTTTTATGAAAAACTTCAGTTTTATATATGGGGCAAGTCTTTTTTTTGTAGTGGCATTATTTTTTTTGATCCATGAGATCAGGGAAACTGCTATCTACACATCTGACTTCTTCAGAGGAACTGATGTCCATCTTGGAAAACAAAAATCAGAAATGTTCACAATATGGAACAAATCTTTTGACTAAACACCTGACTATAAAAATATGACATGAAATCCAGAAGACAAAGACTGACAAGTTTCCCTGGTGGTCCAGTGGTAAGATCCAGTGCTCCTAATGCAGGGAGCCCAGAGTTTGAACCCTGACAGGGAACTATATCCTGCATGCCACAACTAAAGAACCCATGTCACAAAAAAGATAGAAGATCTTCGTGCTGTGACTAAGACCTGGTGTAGTCAAATACATTTTTTTAAAAAGCTGACTACATAACATTTGTTACAACAAAAGGATCTCATAAATCATGTCAAAAAAATTGGCAGGAAAATTATTTGCAACACAAAAATATTACGTAAGTAACTCCCACCAATTAAAAAAAATTTGTAAAACTACCAATTTATTGATAAGGAAATGCAAACGGTATGAAAAGGATGCTCAACAAAAATATCAGACATGCAAATTAAAACAAGATGCCACTGGACTTGCAACAAAATCAGACTCAGTATTAATCTACAGTACAAATGAAGATGTGGGATAATGACTACTGATAGAAGAGTACACCAGTACAAGCTTGACTTCAAAAATTTCTGGGAATCCATCTGTATCTACTCAAGTCTTACTATACATTATGTAAAAGAATGTTCACAATCATCTAAAAGCAGAAAACTACAAACAACCTAAGTGTTCATACCCAGTAACTGATTCAGTTGGGGAATCTCCATACAACAGCTTACAGTGTCCCTATTAAAATCAGATAAAAAAATTCTTATTACCACTTACAACACACTAAGTGTCTCACACAATTATTATTTCATCATGATTTATGTTTCACAGATGAGGAAACTGAAGTATAGAGAGGTCAAATAATTTGAGACACTACATTACACTGCTGGTTTTGAAGAAGGGGCCAGAAACCAAGGAAGAGATGGCCTCTAGGAACAGAGATAAGCAGATTTTGCCATCAGAGGCTCCAGAAGGAACCAGCCCTCACACTGTACTTCGGAATTCTGGCCTCCAGAACTAGAACAAATGTGTTGTTTTAGGCCATTCAAGTTTGTGACTTTTTAAAGTACCCACAAGAAACATACAACATAAGGAATATTAAAATACATGGACAACACAGTTTGCAGAAATGCTCTAACGCTTAATGCAGGTCATCAATTTCTGATCAAAACAAAAAGTTCTTTATCACATACAAACCCACTGTTCAGAGCAAACAGTAGGTCTACAAAAAGGTTAACAAACAGTTTAGTATTTTTCCTTTTCTCTGTAGAAACTTTCAAAATTAGTAGAAATGTGTCTGTCATAACAGTCCTCAGAATACCTATGATTTAAGATGGCAGTTTCAACAGCCTTAGATACAAATATCAAAACTTCACTTTGATGAAAAAAGTTCCTCTTAAGCATCACTAGAAACTGTATTTTAGTAAGAAAATCTTTTCATGTTAATACATATTCCAGTTAAAACTGCTAAACTCAAAGGGTCTAAAACAGGTACTCTAATGCCTTAAGTGGTGAGTCAATTCCTAGGTAGGTTGATAAGAAGTCCAGGGTTCCCGAGGACAAACAGGTCTGGAGCCCTAGAAAAGGAGAAAAGGGGTCTGGGGCTCTCAAGGAGAAAAGGACAAATTCTTTTCTACGTTGCTTTGTCTTAGACAATATAACAATGTTATCTTGCTAGAGGACGTTTCTCCTTAACAAAAAACCTTCTGACGAATCCTGTCATCTTAAAATGTATATTATGGAGTGGGTCTAGTAAAATCAATTGTTCATTCTGATCTTAATTTAAGATGTTGTTGGGAGTGGGTCTGAAAAGAGTATATAAGGCCTTGATAAGACTAGCTAGGGGGGCATTCCTCATCCCCCTTCTGATGTGTCAGAAGCTTCCTTTGTCCCTTTTCTTACTTTAATAAAACTCTGCTACACAAAAGCTCTTGAGTGATCAAGCCTGGTCCCTGGTCCCAGAGCTAAATCTTTGGAGATCACAAATCCAACATCGTTCATGGTAAGCTATCAGTGATATCACTGATCATATTTATAAACATGATGTTATTAATTCAATGAATATGTCTCTACTCCCACCATAAAGGTCACCAGATAAAGAAAAAAGAAAGTCTAATCACATAAAGGAATATAAAACTATTTATTGACCACTGTTCACCAGTATTTACAATAAAGTAAACAATATACAGTTGAATAACATTCTGATTACTACAAAGTTATTGTTTTTCTTGGCTTCTGCTAAACTAGTAACCCAATATACTGAGAAAATTGAGCCTTCGTGTAAGGAATGGATCGGAGTCAAGTCTGAAAAAACATGTAGGTCAAGCATAGATTAGAAAAGTTTGTTCACTCATTTATTCCTGTAGATCGTAAACTGCCAATATTTTAAAACTATCTGATTAGGTTTCAATGAACAAATCTGAGACATCCCATGTATCACAACATTTCCTAAATATAGCACAGAGACTTCAATTTCTTGTAAAACAATGGTTCACCAAAAGGAACCATCAAGTGTCCATTTAACTAAGTTTTGCTTTGCTGTATTAAAACATACTAGAATTTTTCTACTTTTTTCATTTGGTTGGGAAGGTTGTTGATAGTGATAAAAATTCTCTTTCCAGGGTTTCTGCATATAAAACTGCATTTATATGCAGATTCTGATAAGGATGCTTTAAAAAATTACCCAATTTAAACTCCTTAATTTATCTAATTAATTGGAAAATTATTTAATTTGAAAGGTTAAGACTTAAATTTTTAATCTAAGTTGAAGTTCATATGTTGCTCAAAATGATGTAATTCCAGAACATGGGCTTATCCATGGTTATGAAAGTCTGTTGTTTAAATATATTTACCAAAACAAAAACCACAAAAAAAATTAACTCCCAAACAATTTACATGTCTTTTATGTATACACATATAAAAAACTTAGAATGGTCCTCAGGCATATATGAGTTAAATGCAAATTCTAAATTCTGATTGAGTAATGACTATGGAGATTTCCTCCAACATTTAGAAAAACTGTTCTCTAATGCTGAGGAAACAACATACCATGGTATCAAATTCTTTCCTACTGAAGGAGGCAACTACAGAAAGCTTTTATTTGTTCAAAGTAACCAGTGCTACAGATGGAAAAAAAACAAAAAACCCAATGTAACTTCCCCAATATTACTTCAAAACAAACGTATCAAACCTGATTTTCATTAGATTGTAGTTATTTCTTCACACTAATAAATCAAAAAACCAAGACCCACATTTTATATATATATATAAATATATATAAAAGGCAATGCAAACAATTATTGAGCCTCATCTTCCGGACAAGAATGCCAAGTTAGTCTCTCTTCATAAAAAGCAATTACAATTTGAGGACACTTCATATTTGCCTCTTTTGCCAGTACCAAGTCTGCCTCATCAGAATCTTTCCTGTCATGAGAGAAAAAAGTATTCAGTTAAAAAGCCTAAACATTTTTTTGTCAAGTGATAACCATGCATTTTAAAAATCGTAATTCAATCAAAACATGTTTAAGTGCTTCAAGAGGGTTATGTGGTTACTTGTAGCTGTGTTCCAATAAAATTGCATTTTCCAAGACAGGTCAGTTTGCCAATCTCTGCTTTAGCTAAGTAAAAGCGAATCATTCTTTCAACAGATAACTACTTTCTACCTAGAGCTTCCCTGGTGGCTCAGTGCCAAGAATCTGCCTGCCAATGCAGGAGACAAAGGTCTAATCCCTGGCAAAGCACTCTAGAATTTTTGCTTGCAAAATCCATGGATAGAGGAGCCTGGTGAGCAATAGTCCTTGGGGTTGCAAAGAGTCAGCCACGACTTGGTGACTAAAACCAACTTGCTACCTAATGATTGTGAACTATTTATAAAGCCTAGATAGATAGGTTTTTAAAAAATTCACAAGTTTTTTTTTTTTTTTTTAAATAAAAAACATATCTATTCTTACTTTAAAATGTAACAGCAATTCACACTCACCATTTCATGAGGAACATTAATTCTCCACTGCTGTCTGTGGCACCAATTATTCGTTCTGGATCAAGACCTCTGGCAAAACCTCTTGGTTTATCAGCCTGTTCAGAAAAAGTTAAATGATTATATAAATGTTTCCACATATTTCATCATAGAGGAAACTAATATTAACTTCCAATTTGTCTTCAGGACATATAGCCTTCTGATAGTGAAACAATGATTAGAGCAAGAGTACTAAACACCTTTTAATTTCCATTAAACTTATAAGCAGAAAAAATAAATCTGGATGTCTATAAAAATATTCTGAATCATAAATCAAGAAAACAGAAATTTTTTCAAAGACACAAAGCAGGAAAAAACCCAAATCTCTTATTTTTAATTAATGATTATAAATTCTTGAAAGTAGTATTTCAAATTACTTCTAGGAATCAGTCTAAATTACATATTTTTAAAAGCATAAACTATAAATAGCAAATCTGTAAAAAGTTTTAAAAAACCGACAGTAATCAGTGCTGTAATCAATCTGAATGATAACAAACCTTATAAAAATAAACCTGTGGCTCTCAAAAGTGTGGTCTGAGGGACCCCCAGGGATGCTGAAAATCTTCTGGACTATTTATCTTCATGATCTCTTTTCATCTATCTGTGACTTCACATAATATTCACATACTTCTACCAAGCAACATATCACAGCAAACTGAATACTGAACTAAAGTCTTATTAAGACAAACACTGACAAAATTCGCAAAAATGTAAAATGCCAGGCCTTGTTATTCTTAACTGAAAATATGGTATTTTATAAATTTCTACTTTAATTTCAAATGCAGTTAGTACTGACAGTTACAATCCATATAAACAAGTTTTTTGGGATCCTTGAGAATTTTCTGCTGCTGCTAAGTCACTTCAGTCATGTCCAACTCTGTGTGACCCCATAGACAGCAGCCCACGAGGCTCCCCAGTCCCTGGGTTTCTCCAGGCAAGAACACTGGAGTGTGTTGCCATTTCCTTCTCCAATGCAGGAAAGTGAAAAGTCGCTCAGTCGTGTCCAACTCTTAGCGACCCCATGGACTGCAGCCTACCAGGCTCCTCCATCCATGGGATTTTCCAGGCAAGAGTACTGGAGTGGGTTGCCATTTTCTAGAGTGTAACAAATCCTTTTTCTCCCCATGAGACTTTTACATCATTACCTCAAGCTCTGGAGTCCGACTGCCTAGGTTATAATGATGCCCCTAACCTTTGTGGCTTTGGGAAAGTTAACTTGTGATTCAGGCTCATTTTCCATAAAATACATACTATTAATACTATCTGTTTCATAGACATTTCAAAGTATCTGAAACGCAAATTTAGTTATTCAGAACACTCCCTGGCACATTACATGGGCACAATACAGGATAACCATTGTTCCTTGGTGGCTCAGTGGTAAAAGAATTCACTGGCGAATGCAGGAGATGGAGGTCTGATTCCTGGATCAGGAAGATCCCCTGGAGAAGTAAATGGCAACCCACTTCAGTATTCTTCCGTGGGAAATCCCATGGACAGAAAAGCCTGGCAGGCTACACAGTCCATGGGGTTCCAAGAGAGTACCAGAGGACTTAGCAACTAAACAACACTGTTATTACATGGTGCTTCTATGGAGCACGTGGTAGACTTTCAATTTACTTATAAATGATTCTTAACATTGCCACCTTTTTGCTTTGGTTGCTAAAGCATTCAGAACCAAATCTGTAGCCCCCATCTGTTTTCCTTCTATAAAAACAAAGATAACATACCTACGATCTTGACAGACTTGACATTAAGTTATTGGACTACCTGTAAAGTACTTATAGTTCAAATTACCTATTTTTAAATCCAAAGTCCCGATCAATAAATCTGTATTGTATATTAGGTCCCCAAGCCTAGATATAATTCAGACCCAAGATTTTTCCCAAAGTTACCATGTTAGGCCAAAAGGCAGGGCAAGTATAATCAGTTTTAAAATTGAGGGTAGAAGCAAGGATATAATTTGCCCAAAGCCACAGAGAAACCAATAAAGCAAAGGTTGATTCAAAATACACACGCAGTGAATGAACCAGTTTTCTCAATTCATGCCAATAAAAAAACTATTATGCAAGATTATATACTTCAAAATCAAAGTATTTTTTGGGAATACCAAGGATCATATACCAAAGTTTTGGTCACTACCACTCACTAATGACTGATAATCAGAACGTGTGATGTAGATTGTTTTCACTGTATTGTAAGTGATTTTCGATGAAATAACTTTGTATTGTTTTTATTTGATACAGCTGGTTTAGATCAGAGGAAATTGTCTCATCTGGCGCCAAATCCATCAATGTACCCAAAATAACAGTAGCACAATGATTTAAAGAAATGTAAGTGCTTACTGGACATTTACACAATGTAGGGTTAAATCATGCCTCTCCTTTCATCCTAAGTACTTAAAGAGCCTTTTTAATATTTTTGAAGTACTCATGTCTTAAAAAGTATTTTAAAAAATCAAGCCATCCTTTTACAAAGAAGCCAGTCTGCTGGCCAATGTTTCATACTTACAGCATCTCTTTTCTTCTTTGATTTGCTATCATCAGATTCACTGTCAGACAAAGATTTTCTTTTTGTTCCATCTTTTTCTTTACCAGCTTTTTGAGAATTAAGAAATGCTTCAATTAACTCTGGACAATCTAAATTTTCTTCAGGTTCCCAAGTATTGTCTGCACTGTGTCATTTAAAAAAAAAAAGTTCTTGGTTAATAACCACTGTCCAGATCAATTTAATAATACCTGACAAAAAGCCCTCTGTACTGCAGATACTTCCCCCTACCTCCTACCCAATACATGAAGAATCTGTACTTCATTTTGTGTCTACTTCCACAGTTTGTGCTAAGCGGGTAATGTGTTGTATTACCTCCCAAGTAACTGAACCTGACTATCGGAATAAATGCAGCTAATATTTTTCCAAGTTATATGGACAACTCACTTTGGAATTTCTTTCTTTCAGAAAAGTGAATTCTGGATCCCACCCCAAATTACTTTATCAGATAGTGCCTAGGGTTAAGGCCTCCAATACTGTGTTTTAAAAAACGTAATTCAGAAGCATTCTCAAACATGAGACAGTATTTTCAATTTCTGCTGCAGTATTTCAATTCTACTCAGAGTGGGAAATGAAAAAAGAATTTTTTTTTACATTTTTAATTGGTTGGGGAAAAATTTCAAAATAAAAATCATGTTTTTGGGACCCATAAGCAAAAGCATTATTATGAACACTGTTTACTATATTGCCTATTGTTGCTTTTGTACTATAGTCACAAAGTAGCTGGGACAGAAAGCCAAAGCCCCAAAAGCTCAGACTGTCTTCTATTTTGGGCTCTTTAGGGAAAAAGCTTGCCAATCTCTGATATAAGGCCAAGATGACCATTTTCATGTTTTTCAGAAGGGCTGGAAAGAAAATGAATGTCAATTACCAAATGTGAAAGTGAGATCAGCCTACAACATTTATGACAAGATTGCCAACTTTGTGTGCTTTGATCCAAAAAACTTTTACAGAACTACACACAACGAAATGAATCATTTTAGAGATGCTAGGAAAGATGCTTTAAACCTCTGGTTACAATAAGGTCTGTTGATGTCCCGAGACTCTAAAATTGGCAGACTTAAGAGTGGAGGATGAAAGAGCTAAAGTGGAGCCCCTGTTCTGTAATGTTATTTCAATAAAATATTACCTAATACATTACACAGAAGATAGCAGGTCCTTAGTCACACTAGTGGCCTCAACCATGGAGAGAAAGAGGGAGGAGTTAATTTTCCAATGTTTTGATGGGTAAGATACAGAGACAAACAGCTTTTAATGCCTCATGGGATAAAATAAACAAAACCCCACAAAACTGTCTGCCATATGAGGGTAATCACTTCTTTAGCAAATTGGTTAAGTCTTACTTAAAATACTGCAGACTTGGTTCTAATTGTAAGAAATTTTTTTCTAGTGCCTAAATCACAAACTTACATATATATATATTTAAGCTCAACTAAGGGTACTGCAAAAATAGAACAGAGAAACATAAACCTTCCACTCAAATCATAATTCCCAAATTGCTGTGGAGGTGATTTTAAATGTGAATGGTAAAAGCAGCAGTAGATAAGAGAACCATCATACTCCCCATCTCAACCAAGCTCAGAAAACTGTTGTCCACTTCCACCTATCCATTTTCAATAGTCACTGCTCAGTCTTGCTGTTTTTGTGGTCTAAGATTAGAATTCAAGTAAACTGTACATGATAAAGTGAGTATAATTTCTGCATGCAAGTTATTCACAAAACAGTAACATTATAAAGACTGTTTTGTTAGCAGTTAGTAACAGGGAATATACAAGAACCAGGTCGCTTAAAAAATACCTAGGCTCTACTTAAGAGATTAGGAGAATACTAAGCCTAGGGTAGGATCTGAATCATGATAAGCACTTTTGTTTAAGACCCACTAGTATACCTTATATAGCTTCAATATTTTTTTAATGTCCACTGTAGGGAAACAATTAATTAGCACAGTATCCAACTACATTAAAAAAAGCAACCTGTACTCTATATAATTATATAAATTTGACTCTCCAAGGTAATCAACTAGTCTCAAATCTACTTGTTTACAATTGCAGGCTAAAGCCTTGACTCTTTAAACAAGATACCCTGAATTATAGGTGCCTTTAAATTCAAAGAAACCTATGAAAAAATGGATAAAACGATTTTTGAGCTAAAAACAAATTTTAAACACTACTTAAGTACAGTTAAACATATTATAAAAGCACTGAGATTTCTTACTCTGTAAATCCCTTCCACTTCAGGAAATACTCCACCTTCCCATTCACTACACGGCGGTCCAGCACTTTTTCTACTACAAATTCTTCAGGTTCTGCCTCTTCAACTTTTTTACTCTTTCCGTTTTGCTTCTTTCCCATTTTTTGCTAAAACAAAAGAGAGAGATTTAAGAAATGTCTTTTTGTTTGATTTTTGAGTACATTTTAAAGACTAAAACTGCTGATACTATCATTGCATTTGACACCTAAATTTTCACTTTTATATCCCAAGGCAAACCACTTTCTGAAAAAGTTAACAGATAATCAGCAAAATAAAGGAATGGTTGATTCTGTGGGTTTAGCTCAAACCTATCCCCCACTACCCTTCACTGAAATAATTCATCAAAGACATTTCCCTTGAAAATTGTTTTATCTTTTCCTAGTTTTATTTCTACATAGTCTACAAGACCAAGTATAGTAGAGTTTTCACTCACTGTAACTACAAGACAGCAAAAAAAGACTATTAGAAAACTACTAGAGACTAATACAAAGGAGAATAACAGCGACAGGTCTTATTAGGTGAACCATAGACCCATTAAAAATATAGCTCCCAAACACTAAGTAAGACCCCCTTTTTCAATTCAAACACCACCGTTAAAATCTGAACAATAAAGAGAAAAGATAGCTGCAGAACGAAAACGTGGTTCAGAACCCTGATATCAATTGCAGGGTCAACCAAGGAGACCATAAGTAGGTTAAGGACAAAATCGTTTCCCCATAATTTCGGTAGATATTACTGACCACTTGGAACAATCTATAACACTGTTAACTTCAAGAGGCCAAAATGCTGGATCATTTTAATTCTCTAATGAGAAAAAAAACCCTTTTTTTCCTGGTTTCTCAAGAGAAAGACTCTAAACTGGTCTACAAAATTCACTTAAAACAAGGTTTTAAGTGTGTGTGTCTGTGTGTGTTTACCACTATTTGAGAGAAGCAGGACACCAAGATCCCTCTACTTTCCAATAACTCAAAATGGAGACTAACGGGGGAAACCCCACATTATGCTCATCTTGGAATCATTTCACCTTAAAAGAGGTGCTATTTTTAAAAAAATATTAATTGTCCAATTACTAAAGTCATCCCGCACATTGCATGAAAGCAGGGAAAATTAACACCAATGCCTCAAGATTACAAAGGATATCAAAAAACATATAATCATTTAGAAGTGTATACACACACTTCTGAATAAATATCCTATGAAAGAAATAAAAATCCTGTGAAATTTAAATAATGCAGCCAGCATCTGATTTTGCTGGATATCATTCTCCATGTTAGGCTGTACAACTCTCATTAGTCAAGATACTTGGATATTGTACTCAGTCCAATAACTTTCTGCCTCTGTACAGTACAACAAAGGTAGTGGCAGTGGGAAGAAAGAAGAAAAATTAACGTAACAAAAGCTTACTAGATACTGATCCTAAATGAAAAACAAAACTACATCCAAGAAAGTTAAGAGGCTAATGGAGTAAAGAAGAGACAAAATAAACACAGAAAATTAAAAGATAAAAAAAATTTAGCAGAGAAAACAAAATATTTACTACTACAGCACTCATAAGCTAGTTTCAAATGCTCATCTTTTTCAAGAGAAAATCCACTCACTTTCCTACTTAAAGCACACATTACCTCACAACACTTAACAAAATTATTTTAAAATGAAAGGTAGATACTGAAGACTATCAAACTGTAAGCAGGAGCAATTTAACAGAACCATCTATTTGCTTTTTGTATCTATATATCTATCCCCACAGTCTCAGGGACAGGTAGCTCCTTTCCCATCCAATACTTTAAAGATACTGGTGATTGTAAAGCCAATTTAATTATCTACATTTTGGTTTACTGATTACGAAATTTGAAAGACAGTTCATTCCTGAGAAGTGTTCGAAGATGCTTTGGGCTTTCCCAAAAGCATGGGAATAAAGAATGCCACCAGACAGGCTTTATATTTCATATTTAAACATTTCTCAGGATGTCTGACTTAAAAGTGCAAATGTAATGAAACAAACAAAAAAACCCACCAACTTATCCTTTTGTTGTGAAACCCAAGGGGAGAATTTACAAACCAAAACGAAATGTTTTGCTCATTTAGATGTTAAAACACTAACCTTCATATACTTGCAATTATTAACACAATGTATTAGAATTACATACTGTGGGAACCATAACTGAATTTCGTGATTTTTATGTGAATATTTCAGTGCTTAAGTTAAAATCTGTAACTTAACAAGGCTGAAAACACATATCAACAATCTGTAGAACTTTTAATGAAACCTAAGAATGCAAACTGTGGGTTTAAGAACTGCTGGAGAGAAAAAAAATTGCTCAGAAGATCTAGTCTCTCTTTTCTGGACATGTGTGATGTTTTTCATGCTGAGTATTTAAAAAAACTGCACTGCAATGATTTAAAGTCCTTCTGTATTTTAGAATAAGCACGTCTGAAACATGACAGTAACCAAAACAATTTGAAAGACACAACGACTTTCATCTCAATCTAACTGTACAAGATATCCGTTTTTTAAACAGGGCAATACTGAAAATACCTGCTTTCTCTAGAATTCAGTATAGAGTAACCTAGAGAACAGTAATCAACAAGGCTTTATTACTTTGTCTGTTTATACCTGTAACCTTCTTCCATGTCACATAAATTTGTGTATCTTTCTTCCAAAATAAAAATACTTGGTAAAACTCACATTGTGCTACCCTCCCAAAATTAGGTTTCTTTAAATGAATCGAAACACTATGAAGTCAAGTGAATGTAATAATTTCCTTTTATGCTCCTAACTTCTCCCCATTAAGTTGTGGGGGAGAGGGGACTTGGAACTATATATGGGTGTAATTTCCCAACCACAGAGATGCAGTTATAATTTTGGGAGGAAAAAAGTTTGAGTTAGATCCTTAAATATTTTAGGTTTTCATTAACTTACCAATGTAGTTTTATTGGAGGCCATTTTTTATTGCAGACTTGAAGAGCTATTACTAGAAAAATGCATGACAGTTAAGAAGTTTGTAACACATAAAAAGATAGCTACACATAAGTTTTTGTTTGGATTCCAATCCCCACCTAGTTAGCTCATGTCATCAAACGTATATACAAATCCATAGAGAAGCAGTTTTAAGATTCTGCGTAAACTAGCGATACGTGCCTGAGAGAATATCAGTGCTGTAACTTATCTATACAACCTGAGAACCTAGTATCCGCGAAAGCTTTACAGGGTAAAAATTTGACAAATTTTTTTTTTCCAATCCGAATCCCATTTAAACCATAGTCAGCATTTTAAAAAACTAGCAAAATAACCTGGTTCAAAATCAGACAAGTGCCCAATCGATTACAATAATTAGTGTGAATTTTCCCTCTAAGACATTAACAATCGGAAGAGTCGTCTATGTAATTTAATTCTAACTTCTTCTTAGAGACCTTCCCAATCACTAGTTGAAAAACTAAAACATACCGAGATGCTCCAGTTACATTTCGTGCCACTTTTGAAAACAAATCAGTTATTTCTGCACTTTCATCCGCTCCCCTTAAACCTCTACCCCACCCGGCTTAATGAGGCCTTAGCGCCCGGCCCCTAACCCCGCCACACGAGAGCGCGGGCCTCGTGGTCAGCGCATCCGCGGGGAGAAACAAAGGCCGCGGCGCGGGGGCTCAAGGGCACTGCGCCACGGGGCCCGTGCCTCTCCCCACCCGGCGGCGGCCACGTAACGGAGCGCACGCCGCAGTCTGCGGACACTCGGCTGCGCGGATGCGGGAGAATGCACCGCCCTCCCTGGAGGCCCAAGTCGCCGACCAAGCACGGGACGGGAAGGAAGGCCCCCTCAACCTCGTCCGGGATGGGGGAGGGGAGGAAAAAATGCGCTTTGTCTAGAAATAAGGCGGCTGGCGCCACAGCTTTCAACCTTGTGAAGAGTCTCATCCCCTAAACCAACTGCAGACGCCGGCCCGAAGCCAGGCCCGCCACGGGGTCTCTGTTCGCTTCTCCTTTCCTTCCCGCCAGGTCCTGACTCGGGGTCCGGCGAGGAAGGATAGGAAGCGGGGAAATGCGGGTCTCTGGGGCTTATGTGGTATCTTAAGCAACACCACCGAGTGAAAGCTAGAGAAAAAAAAAAGACACCGACTTCACCGCCTCTGAGCTGCTCCAGGTCCCGGGGTCTGCGACGTCTCCGGCCCTGCGCGCCTCAAGCTCCAGTCACATCCGAGGGGGAGGGGGGCTGGGGAGCAGCGCTGCGCGCGGGGCCGCCGCTGGGGGGAGGGGAAGGTGGCACCGCCCACGCCAGGCAGCCGCCAGGGGCGGGGTGGGCGCGCGCCCCGGGGGGTGGGGCCGCGCGCCGCGCAGTGCCCGCCGGGAGCCCGAGCCCGAGCCCGAGCCCGAGCCCGAGCCCGAGCCCGAGCCCGGGCCCGAGGGAGGGGGGAAAGCAGGGGGTGGTGACAGCGGCTCTTAGAGTTCGCGGCGTGGCGTCTGGTGGTCGCCCGAAGGGAGGGCGAGGAGGGAGCTGAGGGCCGCGACCTAAGTTTACTCAGCCGAGGTGTTTCCTGCTTTGCTGCCGCCTTAGCGACTGGCGCCAAAACAGGACTCCGCCCACTTCCTCGCCCCTGGGGTTGGGTGCCTCCAAACGTTGGGGGTGGGTGGGAGGAATCGGGAACTAAGAACGAGCACCACTTTCGACTACCTGAAATGTGGGCCCCAAAAACATTGGCCAGGGTTAGGGTGGTGGATCGTTAAGTGTAATTTGTTGACTAGAAGTCGCTTCGGGTGTTTCCGGAAGGGGCCAGTCGGTTCTCCGCGCAGAGAGGGGAGGATAGAAGAAGGTGGGGGAGGGAAAACAGTGTTAGAGACTACAAAGATTTTTTTAAAACTGGGGACCGAGGAA
The DNA here is from genome assembly GCF_032405125.1 of Capricornis sumatraensis. Classification (NCBI taxonomy): domain Eukaryota; kingdom Metazoa; phylum Chordata; class Mammalia; order Artiodactyla; family Bovidae; genus Capricornis; species Capricornis sumatraensis. Next base: position 74,562,328 of record NC_091073.1, read on the forward strand.
AAGCCATCGAAGCGTAGCTGTAAGGACCACTTCCCGGGATGAGGGGGCTGGACTTTTGGGTTGAGGATTAAGCTCCTCCCAACAGCGTTAATTTCAAACTGCGCGACCGTTTCTCACCTGCCCTGCGGGGGCAGTCCCCAATTCCGAGAGACAGAAATACGCAGGACTCGAGCCTTCCGCAATTTACAGAGCCCTTTTACGCAACTGACGTCCAGCACCAGTGCTGGCCTTAAAGGGGGAGGGGCACGTACTTGGCGCTAGGAGGTCGTAGAGCGTTCCCGCCATTGGCGGCGGTTAGGACGTTTACGCAACGGCCTGACGTAGGGAAGACGCGTTGGTCGGGGGAAGGTTCTAGAAAAGCGGCGGCAGCGGCTCTAGCGGCAGTAGCAGCAGCGCCGGGTCTGGAGTGGAGGTGCTCCAGCGGTGTTGTTTCTCGAGCAGCGGCAGTTCTCACTACAGCGCCAGGACGAGTCCGGTTCGTGTTCGTCCGCGGAGATCTCTCTCATCTCGCTCGGCTGCGGGAAATCGGGCTGAAGCGACTGAGTCCGCGATGGAGGTAACGGGTTTGAAATCAATGAGTTGTTGGAAAGGGCATGGCGAGGCCGTTGGCGCCTTACTGGAAGTCGGCCATCCGCCTCCGTGGGAGAGCGGCAGCGAAATTGGGCCACTTCATAAGCGGTTGGTTTCAGGATATTTTTGGAGAGGGGTCGTTAGCAGAGGCCTAATTGTACAGCACCTTCCCCACCCTCAGCCTCACGGCGCCATTTCCCTTTGCTGGGGGGTGGGGGATGGGGAGCTTCCACATGGCGGACGCAGCCCCACTTTACTGAAAAGTGGGGCGCGGAGGCAGGAATTCCTACTCCGTTTTTAAAGAAGGGTGGTCTGGGGGTCCTGGTGTCCCCGCGTTGGAGCGTTTCGGCGGGTTTTGGGTCCTAGCGAACCGGGCTGCGGAGCTTCCCCTCCCCCCTCCCGGGAACCGGATTTGGCGGCCGCCATTTTCATTTCTCTCCTTCCTCGCAGCGATTTCTTTTTAATTCTCTAGATTTGACTAGCTTGACTTTTTCAGTGAGGACTAGAAGTGGGTAACTATTTATTTCTCTTTTCGGACTGTTTTCATGCTGTTTCGAGGTGGATTCCGAGTGGGTAGGGAGCTTGAATCTTTAAAGTCCTGCGCACCTCGTTAGAGGCTCGCTCCTTTCCCCTCGATGAAATGGCGCCATTGCGTTCAGGAGCCGCACCGAAGGGCGGGGGGAGGGGCGGCGTTCTCCTGGGCGGTTTCGCTCGGCTTAGGAGGTAAAAGCCTCTAGGGTGTTGGGCCCGGTTTCACGCGTGCCACGGTATAAAGACCTCACATTTTGTTTTTCAGTCCTTGTTTGAGTAACAGTTTTACCTGCGTTTCCGGTGATTGAAAAGGCAGTTGAATCGTAGAAAACCTAAAATGAAAATTTTAGAGAAGATTATCGGTTTTGCGGGAGGCCGTGGGGAAGGTGGTCTCGGGGGGGCGGTGTTCGGTTCAGAATCCTTTATTTTCCTGACGGATTATTTTTTAATCGTATAATTTATTTGTATTTTAAGTAGTATTTTTACCGGGGAATTTAGTCTTTACTGGGTAAGGTTATGGGTGTTTTTTTAGTGATAAACTTGAAATTATGAGTTTAGTTGTACTCTGATTAAAACATGGCTCGGTCCCTCAATGCGTGTTCTGCTGTATACAAAACTTTTATTAGGCTGAGCCACTGTGTTTTTGAACTTTGTCACTTGCTTTTCTCGTTTATGTTTGCAATCATGGTTGATGATTACATTGATAAGCATAAGGTCTCAAGCGAAGGGGGTCTGCCTGGGTATTTTCATTGACCCTAAGCACGCTTATAAAATAACTTTGTTTGTAATCGATAGTGGACAGCGGGTAAGTTTGGAAAATGAGGTAAGTAATGAGTTTTTGCCTTTTGTTAGTGATTTGTAACGTTGTAGATGTATTTTAGTCTCTTTATTTGGGTTTTAAAAGGCCAGTTAACTGACAAGTGTTTGGAATAAATAAAATATGTTTAAGTGAAGTGTACAAATACCAGTATGCCAAGTTACCGTTTTAATAGATTGTTCTTTTAAGTGTTTGATAAGCTAGTTTGAGAATTTGTCTTTTCAAAAATTTCAGAATCTTAAAAGTAACTATACAGGCAAAGAAATCTCTGCATTATTACTGTTTGCTAACATGTTGGGAGAATCTATCATGCATGGAGACAAACTTGATGGAACTATGGGTTGAGTGTTGTAGTTCTATTTAATTTACCTACGTGCACTTGGTGGCTAACTTTGGTTTCTGAATGTTATTTAACCTAGTCAACTGAAAACCAAATAAAATGATCCAAGCTTCCTTAACTGATAGCCCAAAATACAGAGCTATTAATGTAGCTTATATGCGTGCTGGTTTGTAAGGATTGAGATTTCAGCTCAGGCTCTCTTCTCACATGAAAGTTGTTTTATGCTGTGTAATTTGCCAAAAGACCACTGAGTTCTACATGGTGAAGTGTAAGTCGTAGTAGTGATACTTTGTAAGTAGAGAGGATAGTCACAGTGGTCATTTAAATATTTTTATGGTTCTTGAAAAGTGAAGTTACAGTGTCTTTTACTGTATTTGTCTTTTGGTTCAGTAATAGTTGATTGGGCCGTCAACAAAACCAGCTATGTTAAAATATGTGCTTTAGACACCGTCAATCATAAAAGTCATTTTTATACCTTGGTCAGAAAACAAATTTGGAGGCTATTTTGCCACATATATTGAACGTTTTAAGATTTTCTGTGGAGAGTTGGTATATGAGGAAAGAAAGTCAATACTAAGTTTTTCAGGGTTTTGAAAATTGAGTTACGTTATAATTACCACCAGAGGGAGCAATGAAGGGAAACTCATTTCTTAAATGCTAAATCCAGAAATAAATGGGAACTGTGGGTTATAAAGCAAAAGTTGTTATATTTTAAAAATTTGTATTTGAATATGTAAAAGTGAACTCTGTTCTGAGTTATAGGATCGAATGCAGATGTTGATAAGACTCTTAACTTTACAGTCACCAGGGAATAGATTTGCTCTTTTTTCTTCAGAAAGATTTTTTTTAAAACTAAGTGATGCTATATTTGTTTAAACTCATTGAATGTCAAGTAAATTTATATCAAGCATAATGATTTTGAAACGTGTAGTTTGGCTGAGGCAATTTTTTTTTTGGTGTAACACAACTAATATGCAGTTTAACATATGGTTTAAATTTGATGTAAGTTTTTTTTTTCCCCCCAGAAAACTTTAGAAACTGTTCCTTTGGAGAGGAAAAAGGTACTCTGCCAGCAGGTCACCTCATATTTAAGAATTTTATTTCCAGCATACAAAGAGAAAATGTAAATAAAAATTGAAATGCTGTTTTCCTTTGCAGAGAGAAAAGGAACAATTCCGTAAACTCTTTATTGGTGGCTTGAGCTTTGAAACTACAGAAGAAAGTTTGAGGAACTACTACGAGCAATGGGGAAAACTTACAGATTGTGTGGTACGTTAATTGTGGAAGTCCTTAGGGGTACTAATCCTTTAACTGTTGGATTTCTCTGTTGAAGATGTTAAGTGACTTAGAGAAACTCACTTAAATTTATGTTGATTATTTTAAAATGCTGTAAGTAATGAGATTAAATGGTAACATCACTACTTTGTATTTCAAGGTAATGAGGGATCCTGCAAGCAAAAGATCAAGAGGATTTGGTTTTGTGACTTTTTCTTCCATGGCTGAAGTTGATGCTGCCATGGCTGCAAGACCTCATTCAATTGATGGGAGAGTGGTTGAGCCAAAACGTGCTGTTGCAAGAGAGGTGAGCAAATAGGCAACTTGTTTGTTCAGTAAACAATTTGGGCTGAAATTCTGTTTCACAGTTAGTGGCTTTTCAAAGAACAAGGTTGTTTACCATAAAGGTGCTTTACTTAGTATTTGGCCATAAGATAGAAGCCATGCTTATTACCCAGATAGTGTGCTCTTACTCCTATTTGTGGTTTCTTCTGTCAGGATGACTTTTTTCCTCTTATTTCAGGAATCTGGAAAGCCAGGGGCTCATGTAACTGTGAAGAAGCTGTTTGTTGGTGGAATTAAGGAAGATACTGAGGAACATCATCTTAGAGATTACTTTGAGGAATATGGAAAAATTGATACCATTGAGATAATTACTGACAGGCAGTCTGGAAAGAAAAGAGGCTTTGGATTTGTTACTTTTGATGACCATGATCCTGTGGATAAGATTGTGTGTAAGTGTCTGTAAGTGCTAGGATTGTAGCTCTTGAACATTTTAGGTTTTGGTTATGTTAACACCTACAACTTTGTTAAAAAGTAAGCTTGTAACTTAACTATTATAGGATACTGACTTAATGGACTCTGAACTTTTCATTCCAGTGCAAAAATACCATACTATCAATGGTCATAATGCAGAAGTAAGAAAGGCTTTGTCTAGACAAGAAATGCAAGAAGTCCAAAGTTCTAGAAGTGGAAGAGGAGGTAACTTTTAATTCCATTTTTTTCTTAGGATTTATTTGTATAAATGTTAGTTACTAACCAGGGTGTTTATTGTAGGCAACTTTGGTTTTGGAGATTCTCGTGGTGGCGGTGGAAATTTTGGACCAGGACCAGGAAGTAACTTTAGAGGAGGATCTGGTAAGTCCACCTTTTAAGCTTAGGAGGGTGAATGTGCTTGAAAAACAGTTTTGATTGGAATCTAGGAAGTCTACCTACTTTGTTATCTGTAAGACTTTAAGGTGAGATCTGTCCTAATGGGATATTCTAATTTGGTTGGCAACAGGTAACATTTAAAATCAGAGTTGTATAGCTCTTAATCATGGACAGATAATTGCAGAGATTGTTTCATGGTCTTCAGTTTCTGGAAGAGTTAAAAGGACATTGTAGCCATTTTAAATTTAGGAGACATTCTATGAATAGTGAGTGGAAATACAGTAGAGGTTTGAAGAGATCTAAAAGTTTCTTTGCTCCAGGCTTTATATATGGGTTAATCTCAGTTAACTATGTAATAAATCGAAAAACTGCCATTGTCCATTGTTAACTGATTTAAAAGTGGACAACCTGGAGGAAGTAGAGGCTAAAAAATTGAGTGACATAAACCAGAATAAAATAATCCTCCTTTTCTTCTGCCCTTAACAGATGGATATGGAAGTGGCCGTGGATTTGGGGATGGCTATAATGGGTATGGAGGAGGACCTGGAGGTCAGTTTCTTCTACTTTTTGATAATACGTGTCTAAAATCTTAATCATACCGTGTGCTATTTGAGCATAAACATGAAATGTCTTTGCTAAATTTTCATCTTAGCTGTTGAAAATTACCGAAAAAATTACTTGCAGGTGTTATACTTCTGCAATATCAGTTGGGTAGATTTTAAATGAGAATTTAAAAGATGCCCTATTATTTCTCAAGCAAAAGAATTGGAGATAGTAATATTTTGTATAGTGTTTTCCTCAAAAGTATTAAAAAGTGGTTATGAGCAAGATGAACATGATGACAGGGGAGTGTCTGTAGGAGCACTGTGTTGTTTCATCTCTTACCAGGATGAATCTATCAGGACAATATCCCCAAAGTCCCCAAGAGAATTTTTCCAGAACATACCTGGTGTGCTGCTTCCATGCCTAGCTAAGGTTTTAAGCCACTGTCATTAGTTCATGTGTTTCATTGAAGTACAAAAAAGATAGGTACCTACTGACAAATGTCAAAAGAAGAGGTTTGAAACTGAGCTCAGGATAGACCTCATTTCTGGTTTTGCACTGATTAGGCATGACTTAAGTTATACTCCTACATGTCACTATTTCCAGCTTTGTTTTGAAATCCAAATATTGATTTGGTTTTATGAGAAAGAGGAGTTTTTACAGTTAACTGCAAGCAATCTGAAACTACCGATTAAATTTTTAAGTCAGCGTGAGTTTGCTAATTTCTGGTTCTCCCCCCCCCCCCATTTCTACTGAAGAGAAAGGTATGGTGGGTATTTTATTTACGAGAAATGGTAGGTAATTTGCATTAGCCCACACATCTTGTCTGCCCCGACTTACCCCACAAACTTAACACAATAAGTATTTCAAGATACTGTCAAGAGAATCCATAGTATCTTTAGTTTGGACCAGTGGCATTACAGGTATTTGCAAAGGTTTTATCCAGTTGGTTTGTGGGTAGGCCTTCCTCACTGGCAACTGTTCACCAAGGTGGATATTCAGAATCTGCCCTTGAGGCTATTTTAGAGAAGATGTTATAGAAAGAGTCTTTTACCTGTAAAATTGAGTTTTGGAAAGCTGGAAATGGATGTAATAAGACAGTTCAAATGGCATTGAAAATACTAATTACTTAAAGGCTTATTTTATAATAGGTGGCAATTTTGGAGGTAGCCCTGGTTATGGAGGAGGAAGAGGAGGATATGGTGGTGGAGGACCTGGATATGGCAACCAGGGTGGGGGCTACGGAGGTGGTTATGACAACTATGGAGGAGGTAATAAATTCACCTGCAACCTTTATGTGGGAATTTGGATTGGAATTAATGGCTTTAACACGTAAGATTTTTCATTTCATTGTTGTCAGTAGTTGTCTTTAAAAATGTAGAACTGTAGATAGGTGTTTTGTATTCTGATTTGTTTTTGTGGGAAATTTGTCTAAAATACTTAGCATGTATCATCGGTTTAATACTTGTACGAGGTTCATTGTGCAAAAGTTTCCAAATTTTTCTTACAGGAAATTACGGGAGTGGAAATTACAATGATTTTGGAAATTATAACCAACAACCTTCTAACTATGGTCCAATGAAGAGTGGAAATTTTGGTGGTAGCAGGAACATGGGGGGACCATATGGTGGAGGTAATTACATTTTTCAGATTCGTGATGAAATGTTAATAACTTCATGACTTGAAGATGACAATTGTTCATTATTTATGTTTGGGTAACACGTCCCACCAAATAAAAAGTTGTGGGAAAATAAGAATGTAACATCACTTTGGGAAATTATTGTAGAGGTTGGGGTATCTAGTAGTGCAAAATAAATGAACTACATGTTTTCAGTGGGATTTTTCCTTTTGGCGGACTAAGAAAAAGCCAAATTTGCTGAGAGCACTTTGCAAGTGGTATAAATTTTGTATGACTTGTATCTTTGAAAGCTAGCTTAGTAAATCTGACTTTAGTTCAAATCGTTACTCTTGAGATAGATTTCTTACATTTTCTTAAGCTGGGTATATTTTAAAATCTTTTAACTTGTATGATTATGGGAAAGAGCCCTCTAAAAGAATAGCAGTGATAATCTATGAATTTGGATAATTTGTCTCTTGGGTAAAGAGGTTAACTAGAAACAAGTAATGGTCTGTGATCTGCTTGTTTTAAAGAGTGGTTATAAAATAATTTGGGAAATTAAGTTTGTTTTCTCTTATTCCATTAATTTTAGGAAACTATGGTCCAGGAGGCAGTGGAGGAAGTGGGGGTTATGGAGGGAGAAGCAGATACTGAGCTTCTTCCTATTTACCATGGGTAAGTAGCTTTTAAGTTTTACATTGTTAATGTCTTGGGAGACCTAGCTGCCAGGAGTTAAAAGCTTTTTAGGATCATGTTATCTTTCCTTAAAATCTGGTTAGATGGATAATTTCATAACCTATTTTTTTTTTACTCTTTACTTCTGTTGAAACAGGCTTCACTGTATAAATAGGAGAGGATGAGAGCCCAGAGGTAACAGAACAGCTTCAGGTTATCGAAATAACAATGTTAAGGAAAATCTTATCTCAGTCATGCATAAATATGCAGTGATATGGCAGAAGACACCAGAGCAGATGCAGAGAGCCATTTTGTGAATGGATTGGATTATTTAATAACATTACCTTACTGTGGAGGAAGGATTGTAAAAAAAAAAATGCCTTTGAGACAGTTTCTTAGCTTTTTAATTGTTGTTTCTTTTTAGTGGTCTTTGTAAGAGTGTAGAAGCATTCCTTCTTTGATAATGTTAAATTTGTAAGTTTCAGGTGACATGTGAAACCTTTTTTAAGATTTTTCTCAAAGTTTTGAAAAGCTATTAGCCAGGATCATGGTGTAATAAGACATAACGTTTTTCCTTTAAAAAAATTTAAGTGCGTGTGTAGAGTTAAGAAGCTGTTGTACATTTATGATTTAATAAAATAATTCTAAAGGAAATTGTGTAATTATAGACTTTTTATTTTAAATAAGTTAAGGAGTGGGTAGTATAATTAAGGTCTATTGCAAAGCTGTTGTTATATTTGTGTAAGATAAATGCTGGTCAGATGTAAGTGTGTTGTCTGCAATTCATGAGGATTAAATTATCTAGATAACTTAAGGGATATCTCTGCAAGGAGAAACACCTTTTTAGATCTTTTAGATGCTGCTGCTTCAATGCAAGGAAAGGAAAATAACCCCAGCGAGGTACTCTTCAGGGATACAGGTCTAGTACAAGAGAACTCTTTGACGGCTACTAAGGTCAGCCAGTCTTAAAAAACTGTGCTGTTTCTACAAAGCTTTAACTACAGTAGTTTTTAAGGATGCCAACGAAAGCTGAGGGTGTAGAGCAAAATAGTTCTAAGCTTCAGTTAAACTTCTTTAGGTAAGATCTCATTTACTTTTCCTTTCTTAATTTTCCTCCCCCAAAGATAAACTAATACTCTTCAATGGTCTTTCAGTATAGTTGGTTCTTATGTAGTATAACATAGCTATAAATTGAGTTTAACAATTTTATAAACTCAAGAGAATAATTTTATAAACCCTGTTTTCCAATCTGTCATTTTACTTATATTATTTTGGTTGTGTTTTTTTTTCCCTTTTTTTCCTTCTTTCCCACCCCCTCCCCCTCTATGAAGATTCAGGTGCTTAACATATCATTTTTTTCCCTGCTGGAATTTTAGCATTGATATGAACCATGGACAAGTATATTCTGCTGCCACAAAGACTGTAAAGTGCTTCATTTCAACAGCTGAGGCAAGCCAAGTGATCATTAATAAAGCTTTTCTTGGTTCCTTCAGTGGTGTTGGTAGTAAAATGGTAGGTAAAAGTTAGGCTGCAAGTTAAATAAATCATGAGATTTCCCATCGTTAACACCCTTCTGTATTCACATTTCTTGGATCAAGCATTTTGAGTGAACTAGGGGTTTTTTTAATTAAAAATAAAAGACTTTTTTTTTATTTCGATACTGTTCTAGCTTTACATGCATAACAGGATCAGGCTAAGAAAAAGGTAGGGCAAGATGGTTGGATCTACTTTCAGATAATATGTATTTATGAATAAAGTGTCTACATTATAAATCTGTACATATCCAATTCTAAATACTTGGGTTTAAATGCGGTAATTCTTTCCCAATCCCTACCCTATAGGAGAGATATAGGTTGGCTGCTGAAATTTCATTTCTTAGATGTCATCAGAGATTGATTGCCTGGCTTTATTGCCTTTTCAGGAATGTGATAATCAGGGCATATTCTACTGTATGCACCTGAGTCTTCTTTGATCCTAAGACCACCACTGAAGTTATTTAGGTTCTTTGGACAAACATGATAAACTTCTTCAGATACTTTTTTTTTCCTTTGGCAGGAAGGTGTCTTGCTGCAGGTAACTAATGAAGAAGTGGTCAACCACAGAGTCTTCAAGAAATAAGAAATTCTGTACCATCTGAAAGTAGTTCTTGTTGGTGCCTTCATTTTAAAAAAGCACTCTTTTAAGATTAAAGGGAAATGTTTTCTGATAAAACAGACTTCATTTAGTTATAGGGTCTTAATATAAAACAATTACAAATTGAGTATTGTTTGTAAAAGAGTAAACATCAAGTCAGCTAGAGAGAAATGTTATCATGTTTTGAATTAGGTTTTGTGAGTAGACAGATTAAAATTCTATTTTAAATATAAAGTTATCAAATAAATACTTTTGTATTCAAATAATTGGTGTAATGTTTACACATAAAATGTGAATCTTGTTCTATGAACATTAAGTTGTCTAAAGGATTGCCATCCCCTAGATTTTTAAAGCAGTTTCACAAAGCAAATGCATATTGCCATTTTCCTTTCGATATTGATAGACATGAGAAAAGCATTGTGGACATTACTGGCTGTCCCTAATAAAATCCCATTCTTTATACACTGTATATTCAGCGTTTGAATAATGCTATAGATTTCTGGCTTTGCCTTGTATGTTTAACGTTGCTGGTGGTGGTTTTAAAATAATTACAGATTTTAACCAGCTAATGTGGTCCAAAAGAGGTGGCTATGCAAACGCATGGAGACATAAAATCTGTGAATTAGGTTTGTTTTGTTGTATTACGCTAGTATCATGGTTGTCTTGAGGGTTAAACATGATGGTATACCTGGATGTTCACTTGAAACAATGAAAAACCAAAGGGGACAGAGTAAAGTTGACTTTTTACTATTTTGGGTCTTAATGAGGTCTCACAGGTAAGTCAAAATAATGATGGTTAACAGAAGATGAACTTTGTTTAAAATCTGCATCCATTATTAGCTATAAACTTGTTAACATCTGGCTGTAGATTTATTAGGGAAAATAAGATCTTAAAAACGTCCATCTCTGTGAAGAAGTTAAACTTTGAATATAAATCAAGTTGGTATAATAAGATCTTAGAACACCCAGGGTTTAACACCAGCACAAATAGGGGAAGGCATTTTAATATGAATGAACAGGCTGAAATGAACTAACTTTGAAATAGGTAATATGGAATGTTCTGTGTCTTAAGTGTTGAGCTGCTAATTTTCTTTTAGAAATGAGATTTAAGGAAGTTTCCTGAAAGAGGGGAATCAGTACTGTTAAATACATTCACCTCACAGTGTATTTATACATAAAGTGTTTGGGAACAGCTTAGCTGTGGTTCTCGCTGAAGCTCAGGGTTGTATAACCTGAGCTTGAAAACATGATTGGGGCTTGAAAATTTGAATCTAAGGTGCTGGCTATTTCCTTCACCCATAGTGAAGCAACAGACTTTTTAAAATGCAACACGTTTGAAAGTGTTCTTGTGATCACATCAGGGGGCCTGGGGGAGTTGCTCACATGATAAAAAGCAAGCATTACTGGGAATCTTCTTGGGTGGGTGGCTCCCACCCCTGGTGTCTGTCCCTCTGGTGAAATGTTTTGAAACTGGATATTCTTTGGTTTTCATTATCTCAAGTAAGTGTGTGAGTATAAGTTAAAGTTGGTCTCAAATTCTTTTAATTGTATTCAGTTACTGTTCAAGTGTGGAGTATATGGTGCCTTTGCAGGAGGCAGAAATTGCAGTATATCTGAAGTGGATGTTTACAATTTTGTCTTGGTTTCACTTAAATGTCTTCAAAATTTGAAACATGTTCTCAGGTAGTTATACCCAATGATTTTAATGCTGCTCTGCTGTTACTGCAAGTAATAAAAGAAGCAAATTCAGGTCTTTGAAGGGAGACTAATCCAGGTATTTTAATATTTAAATGAAAAATGTTTAAATTGTCAAACACAGATATATGTCCCACAGGATGAGTTTTTCTGGGGTAGGAAGTTTGGCATTTAGGCTTTCAATGGCATCTGTATCCTAAGGGTTAGTGCTGAGCTGGAGCCAGCCTTGAAATGGGCCCTGAATATACAGATCTTATTGAGCACCCATTGTTTCAATTGCCTGGTGGCTCAGACAGGAAAGAATCCACCTGCAGTGCATGAAATTTGGGTTTGATCCCTGGGTGGAGAAGGGGATGGCTACCCATTCTTGCCCAGAGAATTCCATAGGATGCCAGCAAGTCCATGAGGTCAAAAAGATGACTGATTTAATACATGCCTTGCTTGAACTACGTACAGTAGTAACTTGATTTCATCATGGCCTGTTAGGTGACAAAAGGGTTGTAAGCTTTTAATACGAAGAAAAAGTGGTTAAACCAGATTTCACCTGATTTTCAACTGATGTAATTTTATCACAAAGGGATTTCAGGACCAACAGTGTTCTATAGGAAAGGAAAGGGCGTACTTTCATGTTGGGAGCAATTCAAAATGAAATGTTTGGGTCGATCTGTGAACTCAGGAAGATCTCAGAACTAGAAGTCTGGTCAGTCTTAAGGTATGAATTGGTAAGTGGGGAACTTCGACTAAAATGCTGAGAGGAGGCTTTGCTGATAACAACTGGAGAGTAAACAGCTTCAGTACTGCACCAGAGAGTCCAATGTGTGTCTTGTATGAAGTGACTGTCCAGACAAGCCCATGGCAAGTGAGATTGAACTGGCTGATGGCTTCATTCATTCACCTATGGGGACAGTGCACCAAATACCTTAGATCTCAAAATGTTTAAATTTTACGGTGAATGTTTTGAATTCCAACTCTTTAGCTGCATCCCTTTCCTCATTTGATGTTCTATATAGTTCTTTGTGATCTTGACATTTCAGGGATTGGGGAATATGCTGAGCCTGAAAAGGACACTCAATTGAGCAAACCAGGGTATCTATACAGTTGCATAAACTTTCACAAGTAAATTGGTTTTGTGGACACAACTTGAAATAACTTGTGCTTCTAAGAAGCCAGAACACACGAGGTGTGTTGCCCTCCAAAAACCAAGTGGGTCAACACTGAAGTGGGCATTTTTCAGAACTGGTCAAAAGAGCTGAACTTTGATCAGGAATCATTTTGCTTTGACACAGATTTCTAGGTTCAGTTTAAAATGGAAGTTTTCTGTAACTTACTCTGCACTTCAGTAACCTAAAATAACTGATTTGTGATACTAGGTAGTGATTCTAATATCTGAACCTGTGTGTATGTAGGTGTTCAGTTGTGAACACTTGACTGAAGTGGGCAGCCACTTGTTCCAGGGATCAAAGTTGGCATCTCTTGCATTGGCAGGTGAGTTCTTTACCACTAGCACCATTCAGGGAGCCCTATCGGACAGATTGGACAACTGTTCTCATGTTCTTGTTTTCAAGTGCTGCCATTTCTAAGATGACCAAGTTGTTTTATAAAAGCATTTCATTTTGCTTTTATTTGTTGTCTGCTTATTTACTGATTTATCATTTAGTGTAAGTCTTGAGTTCATGTATGATCCATAATGTTTTCACGGTTAAGGGGGGTTTTTTTTGGTGTGAACTTGTCAATTTTCTAGATAAGAGAGCCATCCCTACAGGCTGGATTTACTGCCAGGGAGTTTCAGTTCCCCATATGCAGGTAGTTATGTGGGGGAAGACTCTCTGTCCTCAAGACATTAATGTAGTGCATTATTTTGAAAGCTCCTGGATTATTTGGGCGGGGCAGGGTGTATCCTAGAGTAGAACCTGGTCTATTTCATGTCATGTTATGTGTTAATTTTGGAGAGGTGGGGGAGGCTAATAGTTCAGCATACTGACTTGAGTTTGGCTAGAGTCTGATCAATTTGTAATTTAATACTATTGCTGTCCTATTTGCTGGATATTAACCTGTATTTTTGAATGTGGGTATTTTAGAGAACTATAAATTTGCTTAGAATTTATAAACGGCAAAAGTGAACACTTTATAAAATCAAATATAAAGTTTATTTCCACAGAAAAAGCTATATAAGTTAAGGATTCATAAAAATTAAGCTAAAAGGCTCTTGAAAAGTCACTAAACTTCAGTGCTAAGTGAACAAACCTTGAGTAAAACATGTTTTGAAATCATTGCATCCAGTGTTTGCTTCTTTTTAAAAGACCATCTTAAGAGATGGCTACTAAAGTAGGCTCTTTCCATGTCACACTGTACATACTATTAGGACTTCATGAAGTTGTGGCTTCTGCCCCAGGTCTGACACTGATACCTAAACTTGTCCACATAAGCTTGAAAACAGTTTTAACTGAGTGATTCAAGTTGTAGTACTTAAAAGCTAACACGAGCTAAACTTGGAAGCAGATTTGTGAGCCTGTATCAGTTTCTAACTGCTTTTATGTATATTGGTGTAATCCATCTTCAATTTTTTCTCTCATTTTTTCGTTTTCCCTTTTGGTTTTCCTTTTTCTGGCCTGGGATCATTAATTCCTTGGGTACAATCACAACACTTCCATCGTGGGTGCACTGAAGAGCATACTGGTTTGGACTGACTGGTCTACCTTGATCATCTCTTAACCTACTAAAAACATCACGATAGAGGTGGTGCAGTTTCTGTTTCATTATGTTTATAGCTTTGTGACACTGGGATTGCTCTCTTTTAAGGGTTTCCTTCTTTGCTTGCAAGCTACATACATCATCTTCCAGATTCAAAATTACATCCAGTTTACGCTTTCGGCAGTTCTGAGCAGCAACTTTATTTTTCCCTCTTCGTCTAATGTCACGGATGAGCGACACTTGTAAATCTGTTAGATAGTGCCTGCTTAACATGCTGTTGAAAGAATCTACAGGCATGCGGATAATTTCATCCACAGAAAAAGGGATATGCAAAGCTTTAGCACGTCGTTCATCACGGCTTAAGTTTCTGTCTGTGTCATTCAGGTATCTACTTATTTTCTGTGACTTCCCAGGCATTGAAAAAGATTCTGAAGTGGATTCTAGTGCACTTGGCTGTGAGTGGTAAGTGTGGTTATGTGATACATGTTGAAATGCAAGGTCCCCATGAAAATGAGAATCATTTCTGTCATTGATGTAACACAGCTTACTGGGCTCTGGATAGTATCCTCCTACAGCCCCTTGTAGGTCATGGTGGGAGAGGTCACTGCTAGAACTTGTAGCACCTTCACATATAGAGTGAGAAGAATTAGACTTGATAACAGAGATGCTATTGTTACTTGAGTCTAAGGAAAGCCCAGAATCATAACCTGTTTCTTCAAGCAGCCAAGAAACTTCCATTGGCTCAAAACCTGTGGCCAAAGACATTAAGTTTGTCTCATCAAGTATGTTTATATCAAGGTCATACAGATGGTCTTGGCTCAGATTCCTCATCTGATTGTCAACAAATGGAAGAAATCCTGTCAAATTAGTTCCAGGAAGGGTCTGTTCAGTGTTGGTAGTAGGAGAATTTAACTGTAGAATTTGTTCTTGTGGCTGTGAAGTCCTTGCTGCTGGATCCCTTCTAAATGTATTGTCAGAACATAGTAACATGGCCTCGTGGAGACTTACATCATGACTTACAGCTTGGCTAAAATTTACATTATAATGTGTGGGGGAATTCATGCCATCATTGATACTTCTGGGGAGAGGAGGAATATCTCCCAGTGAGACTCCCTGAAAAAGGAGAGGAAAAGTGCTGTAAATAAAACTATTTCAACACCAGTTCTAATACACAAAGCACTACTTCTGGTTCTCTTTTTTAACTCCTCTATACAAATAAGGATATGCTGTTGGCTATGAATAACTTCTCTTAAATGCAGGCAACTGGCTGTACAATGTGAGCTCAAATGAGACTATTGTACAGTGGGGGAACGATTAGGTCTTTGAACATCACAGAAGATTTTAAAATAGATTGTCAATATAAAAGCTGGTCTTGAATATTATCTTCCTGTTATTACTTATCCTAGCTGTTTATAAGCTAAGCTAAATCCACCCTGTGGACTGTCATGGGAGTACAGTGCTACCAGAGACTAAGGTGTGCCTTACTTTGTCAAGTCTGTACTGTTGTATTGATTTAACATGGGTTTTATGAATTTGATTATACTTTGTGATTATTTGGAAGGGGGGAACAATGTATGGAGGAGCCTGGCGAGCTACAGTCCATGGGGTTGTAATGCGCTGCTGCTGCTGCTGCTAAGTCACATCAGTCGTGTCCGACTCTGTGCGACCCCATAGATGGCAGCCCACTAGGCGGCTCTGTCTCTGGGATTCTCCAGGCAAGAGTACTGGAGTGGGGTGCCATTGCCTTCTCCTGTAATGCACTAGGAACCATTAAGTATTAAAGCTGTATATCCCAGATAAAAATGTTAACATTTACTCACAAAGAGGTCAGTGCAGATATTTTCCTGCAAGGGTAAAAGCCAAGTTTCTAATTACCTCCAGTAGATTTTCAGGCTGCGATGAAAGCAATTGAAACAAGTCTTCCAGAGAGAAAAATGCATCTGTTCCATTTTGATATCTCTGTAGAAAAAGTCATTTAAATTAAAAGGTTAAAAGTGGTTGCCTGGGACTTTTAGACAATCTAGAAAGGATAACCAAGTCATATCCAAGCTGAATTTATCTTTATTTTGGAATTTTTATAGTTCCTTTTTTAGTACTGTATTTTAATATCCTGCTTTCAACATTTAACTCAACTCTTCCTCCATTCTTGCTCTAATAATTTTCCATCATTTTTTTGGCTTGTGTTCTTAGTTCCACATTATTTTGTCCCTCCCCAGCCAACCTTCCAGAGTGATTGAGAGGATATTGTAATTTTCAGTCAAACATGTATTTAGAGTTACCAAGATTTATCAATCTCTTTATTCGCTATTGTTTCATTAAGTTTCTTGTTAAAAATGATTTCATAGTTTTCTAGAGTGGCTTCATGAACTCTTTAGTCTTTGTAATTTGGAATTATTTTGCCTTCATGCTTAGGTCAGGCTTAATATTTACCCTCAGCACTGTCTTGTGGCATTTAGTTATAAAATGACAGACCTATAGTAAACTAATCTTCCCCCTCCCCCTTCTGTTCAGTTGTTCAGTCGTGTCCGACTCTTTGCGACCCCGTGGACTGCAGCATGCCAGGCCTCCCAGCCCATCGCCAATTCCTGGAGTTTACTCAAACTCATGTCCATTGAGCCGGGGAGGCCATCTAGCCATCTCCTCTGTTGTCCTCTTACCCTGCCTTCAATCTTTGCCAGCACCAGGATCTTTTCAAATTAGTTAGTTCTTGGCATCAGGTGGCCAAAGTTTTGGGGTTTCAGCTCGAGCATCAGTCCTTCCAATGAATATTCAGGACTGATCTTTAGGATGGACTCGTTGGATCTCCTTGCAGTCCAAGGGACACTCAAGAGTCTTCTTTAACACCACAGTTCAAAAGTATCAATTCTTCAGTGCTCAGCCTTCTTCACAGTCCAACTCACATCCATACATGACTACTGGAAAAACCATAGCTTTAACTAGATGGACGTTTGTTGGCAAAGTTACATCTCTGCTTTTTAATACGCTGTCTAAGTTGGTCATAACTTTCCTTCCAAAGAGTAAGTGTCTTTTAATTTCATGGCTACAGTCAACATCTGCAGTGATTTTGGAGCCCCAAAAAATAAAAGCCACTGTTTCCCCATCTATTTGCCATGAAGTGATGGGACCAGATGCCATGATCTTAGTTTTATGAATGTTGAGTTTTAAACCAGCTTTTTCCACTCTCTTTCATTAAGAGATTCTTATTTCTCCCGGCAATCTTGATTTCAGTTTGTGCTTCATCCAGCCCAGCGTTTCTCATGATGTACTCTGCATATAAGTTAAATAAGCAGGGGGACAATATATAGCTTTGATGCACTCCTTTCTGTATTTGGAACCAGTCTGCTGATCCATGTCCTGTTCTAACTTGCTTCCTGGCCTGCATACTGATTTCTCAAGAGGCAGGTCAGGTGGTCTGGTATTCCCATCTCTTTCAGAATTTTTCACAGTTTGTTGTGATCCACACCGTTAAAGGCTTTGATCCAATCAATAAAGCAGAAGTAGATGTTTTTCTGGAATTCTCTTGCTTTTTTGATCTAAGGAATGTAGGCAATTTGATCTCTGGTTCCTCTGCCTTTTCTAAAACCAGCTTGAACATCTGGAAGTTCACAGTTCACATATTGCTGAAGCCTGGCTTGGAGAATTTTAAGCATTATTTTACTAGCGTGTGAGATGAGTGCAACTGTGCGGTAGTTTGCGCATTCTTTTGCATTGCCTTTCTTTGGGATTGGCATGAAGACTGACTTTTTCCAGTCCTGTGGCCACTGCTGAGTTTTCCAAATTTGCTGGTATATTGAGGGTAGCACTTTCACAGCATCATCTTTTAGGATTTGAAATAGCTCAGCTGGAATTACATCACCTCCACTAACTGTTCATAGCGATGCTTCCTAAGGTCTGACTTTATACTCCAGGATGTCTGGCATTAGATGAGTGATAACACCATTGTGGTTATCTAGGTCATGACTGTCTTTTCTGTATGGTTCTTCTGTGTATTATTGCCATCTTAATATCTTCTGCTTCTGTTAGGGCCATACCATTTCATGCCCATCTTTGCATGAAATGTCCCCTTGGTATCTCTGATTTTCTTGAAGAGATCTCTGGTCTTTCCCATTCTGTTGTTTCCCTCTATTTCTTTGCATTGATCAGAAGGCTTTCTTATCTCCTTGCTATTCTTTGGAACTCTGCATTCAAATGGGTATATCATTTCTTTTATCCTCTGCCTTTCGTGTCTCTCTTTGTCAGCTATCTGTAAGGCCTCCTCAGACCACCATTTTGCCTTTTTGCTTTTCTTGGGGATGGTCTTGATCACTGCCTCCTACACAATGTCATGAACCTCCATCCATAGTTCTTCAGGCACTCTTATCAGATCTAATCCCTTGAATCTATTTGTCACTTCCACTGTATAATCGGATTTGATTTAGGTCATACCTGAATGGTCTAGTGGTTTCCCTTACTTCAGCTTAAGTCTGAAGTTGGCAATAAGGAGTTCATGATCTGAGCCACAGTCAGCTCCAGTCTTGCTTTTGCTGACTGTATAGAGCTTCTCCATCTTTGACTGCAAAGAATATAATCTGTTTGATTTTGGTGTTGACCATCTGGTGATGTCCATGTGTAGAGTCTTCTCTTGTGTTGTTGGAAGAGGGTGTTTGCTATGACCAGTGTGTTCTCTTGGCAAAACACTATTAGCCTTTGCCCTGCTTCATTCTGTACTCCAAGGCCAAATTTGCTTGTTACTCCAGGCATTTCTTGACTTCCTACTTTTGAATTCCAGTCCCCTATAATGAAAAGGACATATTTTTTTCTTTTTTTGGTGTTCTAGGTCTTATAGGTCTTCATAGAACTGTTCAACTTCAGCTTCTCCAGCATTACTGCTTGGGGCATAGACTTGGATCACTGTGATAGTGAATGGTTTACCTTGAACATGAACAGAGATCATTCTGTCATTTTTGAGCTTGCATCCATGTACTGCATTTCAGACTCTTGTTGACTATGATGGCTACTCCATTTCTTCTAAGGTATTCTTGCCCACAGTAGTAGGTATAATAGTCATCTGAGTTAAATTCACCCATTTCCCCCCTTGGGTAGTTTTATTTTCTTAGTTTTTGTTGTCCTGTCATTTCACTGTGATAGGTCTGGGACTTAATTTTTTATTTACTCTGCTTGGGATTCTGTGTATCCCTTTAATCTGAGTCATAAGGTCATTTTAATTTTGGAAATATTTTGGCATAAACTTTGAATACTGCTGCTTCATACTTCCCAGTCTCTCCTAGGACTTCTATTAGCAGTAATTTCGATTTTCTTATTCTATCATTGTCTTTTATTTTTAATGCAAAAGCTCATCTTTGAGAGCTGTTTTCTATAGGAATGCCACTTACCAAGTGTTTACCAACTCAGTTTTATATTTTTCTCTTCAAGGACCAGTTTTTCTATCACTTTCTACACCTTTTCTTGACTCAAGATTCCTGACCGTGATGGTAGTCTGAATCCACAACACGTGGTGGTCTGATTTCTGAAAGTTGGATGGACAGCTTCCTTGCTCTGTCTCCTAGCTCATGGCTAGAAGTGTCCTAGCTGTCATTTCCTAAACTAGAAGAGCCTTTATTAAAGCAGGGAATTCAGGTACCCACAGGCATGGACTTGTGATCTACTGAACCCCAGCCTCTGTCATGGCATCTGGATAGCTTCAGCTTTTGTGCCTGATTTGAAGATAGTATCCATTATGCCTCATCCAGGATTTCTGTATCTGGTGTGTCAAAGGAGTGTCTTTATATGTTAGTAAATTCACATTCATGACTTGTGCTGTGTGTAACTCCCACCCATAACTTTTTACTCAAAGAGTTTTCTTTTTTGAAGATTCAGATCAGCTGTACTGATTTTGTGGTGGTGGTGTTCACTCAGTCATGTCCAACTCTGTGTCCCCACGGACTTTAGCACGCCAGGCCTCCCAGCCCATCGCCAACTCCGAGTTTACTCAAACTCATGTCCATTGAATCAATGATGTCATCCAACCAATTCATCCTCTTGTCTCCTTCTGCTTCTGCCTTCACTCTTTCCCAGCATCAGGGTCTTTTCAAATGAGTCAGTTCTTCACATCAGGTGGCCAAACTATTGGAGCTTCAGCATCAGTCCTTCCAATGAATATTCAGGACTGATCTCCTTTAGGATGGACTGGTTGGATCTCCTTGCAGTCCAAGCGACTCATAAGAGTCTTCTCCAACACCACAGTTCAAAAGCATCAATTTTTCAGCACTCAGCCTTCTTTATGGTCCAACTTACACATCCATACATGACTACTGGAAAAACCATAGCTTTGACTAGACAGACCTTTGCTGGCAAATGTCTGCTTTAATACGTGGTGTAGGTTTGTTGTAGCTTTTCTTCCAAGGACCAAGCGTCTTTTAATATCATGATGTTGTGTATGTGGTACAAATACTTGGGTATGCCATGTTTTCAAGGCTTTCTGTGTGTCTCTGGATACTGTAAGACATATTTAAGATAAGCTGGTGGATAGTGTTTCTTGTTCTGGAAATTACACATCCTTAGTGGGTATCAAACTTCTTCATCAATTGGTGAAGATTTTAAATGATATTTTAAATGATACTAAGAAAGATATTAAGAAATTTCAGAAACTTGATTCATTCGTCCTGGCCAACCATTGACTAAATTTTACCTGATGGTCACAAGTGTGAGAACGGGTAACATCACCACAAATCTATATTCATTCCTGAGAAAACAACCCTTAATTATGGGTAAATAACATTGTTTGCAGAAAAGAAAGCCTTAATATTTAGAACATGGAAATATGGGTATAAAGATCATTCTCTTTAAAGTGAATTATGGACTGATCCTTCAGGCTATTCAAAGAAATATCTGTCTCATTAGAGCTTTTTTACCTGTTTTTTTCCTCTTCAGTGCCCGTCGATGGAGGCCTGAGGAGCTAACCCCTTAAAATCAGCATTCTGGTTGATTCCGCAGGAGATGGGAAGATGGAAGGAAGAAGTGACAGGGTCCCTTAAACACCCATTATCTCACTATTACCACATTACCACCTCTTATGTCCACTCTCACTGAGCTGTATTTTTCCCCAGGTTCCTTTCTGCTGTGAGGGTGGTTTTGGGTTCAGGTAGTTGCTAGTCTACAGGGGTCTCCCTATTTCTTGGTATTGTCCTTAAGCCTGCCCTTACTTCCATTACAAAGAAAATCCCCTCACTTCTCTTCAGAATCCCATGGGCCTGTACCTTTTACTTGAGGGCCTAAATGACTGCAGTCATACATCTTCACATAAAAGTCCTTCCTAATCAGTTCTGTTTTTGGCCAATAAATCACTGTATTTTGAACAGAGGTTACTAGAAATGTTAAAAAAAAAATATGGACACATTTTCTACCTTTAAAAATATGCAACAATACATAAATTCAACTTGTCTTTAGTGAGAAAAATGTGTCTTCAGACCAGTTAACCTGTATATATTTGTGTATTTAGTTTTCATTAATAGCAGTCTAGGCTTGCAGTGCAGCTGAAAGGAAGTCACTGTTAATGAGTAAATTATGTCAGTCATCCTAAACATTCTCAAATGCCAGTGATTCAATGTGGCCACAGATAACTCCTTTCTGCTTTGTTAGAAGCTCCTACAAGAAGTGTAATTTAAACACAAAACAGAAACATGGACCTAGAAAAATGTAGCTGAGTCTGGTAATTAAGAACCAAGGCACAAATTCCACACTGTTAAGTGATTGTGTTTCTAGACAGTTTTGTCCAAACTGATGTCTGTCTGCAGTTAAATATTTTAAATTCTCCAAGGAAGCTAAATAGTGAGTGCCTGTTACCTAGCAGTGAGTGAGTTACTATAGGCAGTTCAAAAAAGGAGAAAATAAGGTCCTACTTTTCTGGGAAGCCTTGTGAAGGGGTATAATTGCAAAGACAAACCCAGGAAAAAAATGAATCAACAGCATGAATGAAGTGGCAGTAAGACCAGTCTGAGGACATCTTTCGCCTCAGAAAAGATGGTCTGTGAGGCACTCAGTAAAGTGGTCTGAAATGTCTCCTTCAAAACAGACATGGTTATTTCAGTACTCACTGGCACTGATGTGACAATCCTCTGGCATTTGTGTGTGCGCGCGCACATGCGCATAAGGAGGTGGTGAAGCCACATAGCGAGTACACAGATTACAAAGGAGCACTTGGCCTGGGGAGAATACCCGTGTGTAAAAGCAGGCAGCTGGGCACACCTCTGCATGTTACAGCGAAATGCCAGGCTACAGTGGGACCTCATTTAACTGCAGCTCATAAAAGGGTTGAATAGCCTGAGGTAAAGTGAAAATGGGAAGGGGTTCCTTGGGGGTGAACTCCACATCATCTAAAGACTAGCTAACAAGGACTCAAAGAGACCACTTAGAAACATGGTGTGTTGAGGGAATACAACAGATGAGCATCCAGAGCTTGCCTGAAAAATAAGGGCAAGGGGCCAAGCATGGGCTGCAACTAGAGAAATGACTGACAAAGGAGGTGAGGTGCAGCTTTCCAGGACCAGCAGGTGCTTGAGAGGCCACTTGAGGTGGAGGTGCATGTGTCCTTGAGAAGGACAGTGAGAGACTTCCAGCTGTAGGGGACTCCAGTAGGGGTCTCCAAAGAACCTGCAAAATCAGAGTGCCTAACCAACAGAGAAGTGGTTTTAAATATATTCTGCGGTCCAGGGAAACCAGTTTCAGACTGGCAACAGTCAAGGAACACCTTTTTTGAGCTCTTACCACCCATCACACCCTCAGCTTCAGAGAAGATGGCTGAACAAACAAGGGAGGAAGAACTGGGGAAACCCAAGAAGCAGGCCACACACACCCTTTTCCTCCCCGCCAGGCTTTGAGGTTGCAGCAGGGATAAGAGTGGGGAAACTACAGACTTGTTGAGAATTTACACTGGTTCTGTCTACCAACTGGCTGCACTGGGATGAGCAGAGAGGTTTTTGGTCTGATTATCTAGCATATGGCCTGTCCTAGATTTCACCCAGCATGCAGGGAAGAACTAGTTCCCTAAAACAGGTTAGAACAGGCTGGAGGAGAGGGGGAGTGGTGGGTGAACAGAGGGAGCAGAACTGTTTTCAGGCTTCATTCTGCCAATCATGTTATATTCAGGGTGATGTTAGAAAGTCAAGGCTGCAGTGATGATGGGCTGCCTGAGAAGGGCCAAGGCATAGTACTCTTTACCCTCCATGGGTGTTCAAGGCACAGCCCCAAATTCCACCTGGGGCAGTGCAGGGCGGGGAGCCCCATCAGGGCAAGACCTGCAAGGGTGCCACCTGCCAGGGGAAGTACCAAGTGGTTAAAGCTCTCTGGAATTCCAGACCTGTCACTGCTGAGTAGAACCCAGATTAGGTCCCATGTTAAAGAAGGAAGGAGTTCAGCCTGGCTCCTGGAGTTCACCTTTCTCCACTCTCTCCGCTATTCATGAGTGTGGTTATTAGTTGCAAGGAGTCAGTGAGGCTATCCAACTCCACCTAGGCCAAAGATGCAAAGTGAGCATGGTGCACCAGGAGAATGAGCGAGGATGTGAGCCCAAGTTCCAACCGGATTCAGGGTGATGTCCCTGTAGGGCCCTGTCCTTACTTTCCCAGACCTAGCCAACCTGTCTACTACTTCTGAAAGTGGCTGGTCTTGATCGAAGATTCCAGGGTTCAGGATGCCAGCCATCTCTACATCCCTTGCAAACACAACTAAACCTGCTAGCAGGTTTCTAGACGGGTGAGTGAGAGTTTAACCAGATATAATGGTCTATGGCTGATTCCTTTCTAAACCAAATAACCACATCCACAATTTTAAAAAATATGTATTTTCATATATCAAATTTACTTCTAGTAAGGCACACATATAAAATCCATTCTCAACACAAATTGTCAAAAGTCCTAAAATCTACCTTAAAGCCAAAATAGTATGGTTGGAATATTCCGACATGCTTACCTCACTTCTAGACTCAGTGGTTTTTTCTGCCTCCCAGGCAGGCTTATCTGCTACTTTATTTTCATCTTCGTTCTTCTGCTGTAGTGATTTTTCCTTCTGGGTTGATGATCTTTGCTCATTTTCTTCATGCTGGGGACTGTGACTCACACCTCTTAATACCTCATTCTCCTATAAAAAGGACCAACCCCAAACTGTGCTAAGTACAAATCCACACTTTATTAAATAAGTAAAATCTTTAAAACTGTTTTGTACTTACTGCTCAGTGATCAGGAAAAAGGAAAACCCACAAGTCTAAAGCTAAGACTGACATTTCATTATTTTGGTATCAAAGAAACATTTTAATTCTGAAACAAAGGTCAGTTTTGTGTCCTGTCCTTTTCAAAAACTCACTGTGAGACAGGCTGTTCTGATCTGGATAATGTAAATTATTTGCATTTATAAACCCCCTGACTTCAAGGAGGGTAAAGAGAGTTGACTTCATTTTATACATTTCTATACTGTTTGAATGTTTTACCACAAACATGTATTTCTTTTACAATCAGGAAAAAGGTAAATAAATTTTTATTTTGAAAAAAATTTAATGATAAAAGCTTAAACTAACATCTCCATTGATATTTTCAACTATGCTTATTTATACAGATGAGTCCTTCACCTTTAACTTAGGAGACAGATAATTAAAAGGAGACAGATAATTAAAAGGCTAGAGAATTCTTCTGAACATTCAAACAGTTGCCATTTAGCATATAATATATATTCGGATACTTCCAATTACATTAAAAATTCTCTGTATACTGTTTCCCCACTAAGCTCAGTCGTGTCCAACTCTATGCGACTCCATGAACTGTCACCTGAGGGACTGTCGCCTAACAGGCTCCTCAGGCGACAGTCCATGGAGTTTTTCAGGCAAGAGTACTGGAGTGGGTTGCCATTTCCTTCTCCAGGGGATCTTCCCGACCCAGGGATTGAACCTGGGTCTCCTGCATTGCAAGCAGACGCTTTACCATCTGAGCCACAGGGAAGCCCAATGGCCCAATAACATCAAGGCCTCTTAAATTCTTTCCAAGGATCTGTTTTTAATTTCTCTCTTCCAGCAACAAAACATACTGGACTAACTCAAGGACAGCATTACTGCCCCCTACTCTAAACCATAGGAATGTTCATCTTTAAAAAGAAAACAAAAGTCAAAGAAATGTAAATACACAGATGCTAAAATAAGGAGAGAAATCAAAGCAAGAGCAGAAGAAAAAGGAGGTTAATGTGCTGATGGCCCACTTGGTTTTACTTGCCTCTCTGTTCACTGTACCAAACTCTTGACACTGTAGATGTTGGTCTTCCTACCTCAATGATCTCTTGTTCACATCCTCTATCACAAGTAGCTCGTGTGCTTCAAGACATTGCTTCTGCTACCCTGTTCTCTTTTCTGTGTCAACAATACTTCCTTGTCTACTGGATAATTCCCATCAGCCTTCGAACACACAGTAACTAACACCTACATCTGTTGGATCATCGAAAAAGAGAGTTTCAGAAAAAAATCTACTTCTGCTTTATTGACTGTGCCAAAGCCTTTGACTGTGTGGATCACAACAAACTTTGGAAAATTCTGAAAGAGATGGGAATACCAGACCACCTGACCTGCCTCTTGAGAAATCTGTATGCAGGTCAGGAAGCAACAGTTAGAATGGGACATGGAACAGCAGACTGGTTCCGGGGAAAGGAGTACATCAAGGCTGTATATTGTCACCCTGCTTATTTAACTTATACGCAGAGTACATCATGAGAAACGCTGGGCTGGAGGAAGCACAAGCTGGAATCAAGATTGCCGGGAGAAATATCAATAACCTCAGATACACACGACACCACCCTTATGGCAAAAAGTGAAAAAGAACTAAAAAGCCTCTCGAAGAAAGTGAAAGGAGAGTGGAAAAAGCTGGTTTAAAACTCAACATTCAGAAAACTAAGATCATGGCATCTGGTCCCATCATTTCATGGCAAATAGATGGGGAAACAGTGGAAACAGTGACAGACTTTACTTTTGGGGGCTCCAAAATCACTGCAGATGGTGACTGCAGCCATGAAATTAAAAGACTCTTGCTCCCTGGAAGAAAAGTTATGACCAACCTAGTCAGCATATTAAAAAGCAGAGACATTACTTTGCCAACAAAGCATCCGTCTAGTCAAAGCTATGGTTTTTCCAGTAGCCATGTATGGATGTGAGAGTTGGACTATGAGGAAGGCTGAGGGCCAAAGAATTGATGCTTTTGAACTGTGGTGTTGGAGAACTCTTGAGAGTCCCTTGGACTGCAAGGAGATCCAACCAGTCCATTCTGAAGGAGATCAGTCCTAAATATTCATTGGAGGGACTGATGCTGAAGCTGAAACTCCAATACTTTGGCCACCTGATGCTAAGAACTGACTCATTTGAAAAGACCCTGATGCTAGGAAAGACTGAAGGTGGGAGGAGAAGGGGACAACAGAGGATGAGATGGTTGGATGGCATCACCGACTCAATAGACATGAGTTTGAGTAAACTCTGGGAGTTGGCAATGGGCTGGGAGGCTTGGCGTGCTACAGTCCATGGGCTTGCAAAGAGCTGGACAAGACTGAGTGACTGAATCGAACATGTTATTGTATTTGTTTATTGTCTAATCTGTCCCACTAGAATGCAAGTTTCCTGAGGGCAGGGACTCTGCTTGATTCCTGCTGTATGCCCTCTGCCTACACCACAGCCTGGCACACAGCAGACCCTTAATAATAGCTGTTGAACAGATGAACTCCTAGATACAACATCCTGAGTTTGTATGCAATTTCTGATGAGTGAGATTCCATAGTCTTGCTCTTTTCTGCAAGTGAAACACTGATTCCCATCTAAATTCAGGGAAAAAGGGAAAAGATAAGACTGGTCATCACTCTTTTAACCTCAATCTTTTGCCAAGGTTTCTTTTGTTAAGCCTTAAGAGAATCTAATTCAAAATTCTAGATTCCTGAGGCAGTTAACTTTGTTTACAAATAAATTTGCTGCTGGTGGGCATAGGAGCGTCTAACCTCTAAATCACAGGATCTATTTTAGAACCATGAAGCAAGGTCTCCTTAGTCTGTAATATCAGAATTAATACAACACATGTAGAGAGACACATAAACTTGCAAACATGAGAATGTTATCTATAACAATACATAAATAAACAATAACAGAGGAAACCAGTGGCTAATACCTAACGAGATCAAGCCCATAAGGAAACTTTCAGTGTATGAGAGCTCGGTAACAAAAGTCTGTAAGATGCCCTGCCTTAAAACTCGGGAGAATAATGGAAGATAGAGAAATTCTGTATGACCACAAATCACATGGCAAGAAGCAGAAAACAGGTTAAAAATCCTATTGTGTCATATAATAATGGATCATAATTCAATAAATGTGTTAAATAAAAGGACCAACAAGTTCATTTCAGTATAAACAAGTAAATGAGGAAAAAGGGAAATATCTCCCTTAGAGTAGAATGCAACTAATAAATATAGAAGGAGAATGATGGAGTTAGAAATCATGAATGAATGCTGAAACTAGGGAATAAAAACTTGATGAAAAATAAAAATATTTAAGCAGCCTCAAAGTATCACCCCAGATTACTTTTTAATTACAAAGAGAAAAATAATAACCCTTTAGGAGAAACCCAGCAAACACCATCTAAACCAAGTGGTCAAATGTTATGCGGCAGCCTGAATGGGGTCACGGCGGGGGTTGGGGGAAGAATGTATGTGTATGGCTGAGTCCCTTTGCTGTTCATCTGAAACTATCACAACATCGTTAACTGGCTGCACCCCAACACAAAATAAGCTCAAAAGAAAAATAAACCAGCGGTCAAATCTATCATCACAATATGGCGATAAACCAAGATGCCTCCTGACACAATATGAAGGATACAATACCATTTCTGTGGTGTTCATAATCTCAATGTAATGAGGAAACATCAGACAATTCAAAATTGGGAGCCACTTTACAAAATAACTGGTTGATATTCTTCCAAAATCTAAAGGTCAAGAACTGAAAGAACTTTTCCATCTTAAAGGTGATTTAAGAGATTTGACAGTAAATGCAACATGTACTCCTGGGTTAGATGCAGACTCAGGAGAAAAAGTAGTTACACAGGATATTACTAGGGCAATAGATGAAATCTGAGTATGGACAATAGATTATAGTCTTAGATTCATGTTAAATTTTCCTGATTCTGGTTAACTGGTTATAGACCATACTAGGAAGTCCTATACATAATGGCTGCAATTCTTTCTTAGATGTTTCAGAATGAAAGAAATGTATGTGTATATAGATGTAATTATAAACAGGTAACTCAAATGGGGCCAAATGTAAACAACAGACAAATCTGAGTAAAGGATATATACTTTTTTTAAAGTTTGAAATTATATCTAACTAAAGTTATCCCCTAAAATTCCTACATGGCAAACTCATTTTGTCCAAGGCAACCACAGAAGGTAATCTCAGAAAAACTATTCTTCCATTATAATTCCTGTTAATCTGTATTTTTCCCCAAAAAATATATACAGTCATGTCAATTGGTTTACTGTTTTTCACCTCTTCCTTCTCACAATTTAAATTGATTTCATTTTCTCGTCTCATTGCTTTGCTCATACTTTCAGAATACTGCTCAATAATGATGATGATATCGGATGTAAAGGAAAACAGTGTCGTCCCTCCACTCTCCATGGTCTACTATTTCACTTCTGACACCCGATGTGTGGGCTGTTCATACACCTAGCAGTTCTGTGACACCACCTTTGTGTTCTATAACTTAATTCAGTTCTGACACTACCTACCTAGAGGCAGCATCAGATCCCACAGGTTAAAGGCTCAGTCTCAAAACTGCTCTCTCTCTCCCTCCAGAGGTCAGTTCCAAGTCTAGGTGGTTACCTGTGCTTCCCACCAAGTGCCTATAAATTAAAGGTCCCCATAACCCTCCTCCTCCTCTGGTGTGATTAGTTTGCTAGAGTGGCTCACAGATCTCAGGAAAACATTTTACTCACTAGATTACCATTTTATTACAAAAGGACACAACTCAGAAACAAACAGATGCCTAAAAGCAAGGACTGTGGAAAGGTCATAAGTTGTCATGCCCTGCACCACTCTCCCAGCACCTCCATGTGGTCACCAACCTGGAATATCTCCAAAGTCCTCCTTCTGGCTTTTTATGGAGGAATCACTACACAAGCATGGTTGATTGATCATTGGCTGTTAGTGACTAAACTCAATCTACAGCTGCCCTCCCTTCCCCGGAGGTCTGGGTGGGAGGGTGGGGGATTTAAAGTTCTAATCCTCTCATCATGTGATTGGTTCCCCTGGCAACAGCCCCCATCTTTAGGGGGATTTCCCAAAGCTACCTCATCAACAGAATGAAGGGACTTCCCTGGTGGTTCAGTGGCTAATACTCCACAATCCCAATGCAAAGGGCTCAGGTTCAATCTACGGTCAGGGAACTAGATCCCACATGCTGCAATTAAGACCTGGCACAGCCAAATAAATATTAAAAAAAAAAACAAAAAACAACCCTGTAAGTCAGGTGTGGTTAGAAGGGGCATGTTATAAATAGGAAAAGCTTCCTTTCACCTTCAGGGCTCTGGAACTATTTCAGGAACTGAGGACTGAGAGACCAAATATTGTAATAAAAGATGCTCCCATCACTCTCATGCTTAGGTCTCATGCCAAGGTCTTTGGGAGCTCTGCAACATAGGGGTCAGGGGTGGGGGCAGATGAGGACTAAATACATATTACATCACATTGTCACCTGCCATTCTTATTTTTTACTCATAATGTTTCATCAATAAGGATATCATGCAGCTTTCCTTATTCATTCACTCATTCAATCAATACATATTAAATGCCAAATAGTATACTGGATGCTGGGGATACAACAGTGAAAAAGTCTAGATTGCCTCTTCAGAGATAGATCTGAAGGGAGAGGAAGCCCCAAATACAAGTGGTTAGGGAAGACCTCTCAAGGGAGTGATATTTTAGCTGAGCTCTAAAAACAGAAAGAGCTGTGTACAGAAAAGAGCAACCAATACATTCCTGTCACCACAATGGATTTGATTAGTTTCTTAATGATGGGTATTTGTCTCCAATCCTTTCTTAAAAAAGAAAAAGAATTAAATGTCCTTATGCATACTTCTTTGCACATGTGTTAAGTAAAATAAATTCCTAGAATGTATGCTAGGTCAACACATACATGCATTTTTTAATTTGATGGATTCTACCCAATGGCCCTCTGAAAATGTTTCTGGTAATTAACTTACACTCCTACCAGTAAACGTGCCAATGTGATAGATGAAAACTGGCATCTCGCTGTAGTTTTAATTTCTATTCCTCTTATTATGAGTGAAGTTGAACATCTTTCACAAGTTTAAAAGCATTTGTATTTCCTTTTCTGTGAAGTCTTTGTGGTCTCTGTCCATTTTTCTGGGGTCTTTTCTACTGGGGTCTACTACTGAACAGTAGTAGCATTTTCACTCACCTTCTCCCATTCAGTCTCCGATCAACGTATGTATGAAACAAGTGGTGACTATGAAGACAGTAAGGGAAGAGTCCTAGCCAGGAGTAGGGGAGAGACTCGAGACAGGAGAGAAAGCCTGAGTTCTCCTAAGGACGGAAGCATGTGGAGCAAAAGGGCCAAGGCAGGAAAAGTCACAGAGCAGGAATCTGAGCTACAGGTTATTTCTTCTTCCTCTGCAACCACAGAGTAAATCCAAGAGTAGACATGGGGAGACCAGTTAGGAAGTTACTACAATAATTAATTGACAGTAGGTAACAGTCTTCCCAGATTGCCTAGTGGTAAAGAATCTGCTGGCCAATGCAGGAGACATAAGAGACCCAGGTTCGATCCCTGGGTTGGGAAGATTCCCTGGAGGAAGGCATGGCAACCCACTCCGGTATTCTTGCCTGGAGAATCCCATGGTCAGAGTAGCCTGGCGGGCTATAGTCCATGGGGTTGCACAGAGTCGGACATGACTGAAGTGACTTTAGTACACACACACACACACACACACACACAGAAATAAGAGTCTGGAAAAAGGTGGTGGTGACAGAGAAGCGGAAGAATCCATGATACACTGTGTA
This sequence comes from Capricornis sumatraensis, assembly GCF_032405125.1. Taxonomy (NCBI): domain Eukaryota; kingdom Metazoa; phylum Chordata; class Mammalia; order Artiodactyla; family Bovidae; genus Capricornis; species Capricornis sumatraensis. The sequence continues at coordinate 74,593,427 of NC_091073.1, forward strand.
AAATGAGACAGGGCTTGTTGATGGACTGGAAATGGGAGAGCAAGGAAAGGGAAGAAAATTTAGAATGACTACTAGATTTCCGGCTTGAATAAAGATGGTGGATATTTACAACAGCCATTAAAAAGGGAAAGTGGGAGGTCTTCCATTTTGGAAATGTCAAATTTGAGACGTAAAAAGTCAAGCAGAAATATCTGCATGAATGAAATGAGAATCTGGAAGTTAGAGCAAAGGTTTGCACTGGAAGTAAAAACTGGGAACACATCAACATAAACACACACACAGGAACTAATGAGATTCCAACAAGTGAGCACAAAGCAAGAAGGGGCTCAGGACAGGGTTCTGCAGAAATGAAACATTCAGAGGTCAAGCAGAAAAGCTGGTGAGAAAAGACTCAAGACAAGAAATGAGTCGCAAGAGCAGACAGAATAGCAGTGTCTCAGAATCCAAAACTGTTTCAATAAGAATGGAGTGGTTCACTGTTGAATGCTGCTTGGAGGCTGCACACAGTAAGGACAGGAAAGTATCCAATGGATTTGGGAATAAGAAAGCAGTGGGTGGCCTTCGAAAATTTAGGGTAGAAGCCCAATGATACTGTGTTGAAGAGTAAATGGGAGATAACAAGTTGGGAACAGTATACAGACCATTCTTTCAAGAATTTCGGCTATGAAGTGAGTGGGGAAGTGGGTCAGAGCAATATTTTAAAGATGAGACGCTGGAATATGTTTGTAAGGCAATGACTGAGGAGAAAGGATAACATTCAGAAAGCTGTAGATAAAGACTCCAAAGGACAAATGGCAGGACTGAGTTTGAAAGAAAGAGAAATAAAACCTTCATTTCAGGATAAGGAGTAGAAAGTGGATACAAAACTGTATCTGAGGATTTGGTAGTATGACGCTCTATCCTTATTTTTGAAGGGCATTTTTAAAAGTAGAAATGGATATTGAACACTAAGGTGTTTCAAAAATATCCACAAATTATATATAACACTCTTTTCTTCTTCTTCAAGATTAACCCCCCTCCTGAGTTGGGGCCAGACTTAATAAATGAGTGGTTTTTAACAAAAGGAATGTTATTAGGTGGGCGTAATGGTTCAGCTCCGTGGCTTCCTCTTTGCTCTCCCTCGGATGACTTGTCCTGATGAAAGTGAGCACTCACGTTGCAAGGACATTCAAGCTTTTTACGGAGGCCTTGGCCCTTCCAACTCTACTTGGCACAGAGTTGCGGCCTCCTGACCACAGCTGTCAGTGGTCCACCTTGGAACTGGATCTCTCAGCTCCAGTTCAGCCTTCGGATAAATGCACTCCAATCACCATCTTCACTACAACCTCTTGAAACCAGGAAGGAGAACCACTCAGATAAGCCACTCCAGAATTTCTGACTCACATAATAAATGGGATAATAAATGTGGTATTAAGTCATTAAGTTTTGGAACAATCTCCTCTGCAGCAATGGATAACTAATACATCCATTTAAAAAAATGCTTTATGCATCTATATTTCTGTATGACTTGCTAGCATTTAATGTTTTGCAGGAATATGCATAAGAGTAATTCCTGGATTCTTCCTTTCTTTTTTGGTATCATTGTCATGCTGGTTTTGAAGAGAAAAGAATTGGGAAGCTTTATGGAACATTAGAACTCCTCACTGGAAAGTTTGAAAGAATTCTCCTTGACCTGGGAGTGAAGAGCCTCCAGCTGGGCCTTCACAGAATGCCTCACCTACATAGGGGCCCCTCACCTAAGGTCACACCCTTCCTGGGGCACCTACATCCCAGGACTGAGCAGAGAGAGCACAAAGGCCTGGCCACCTCACCCATCGTGGGACAACTGTGAAGGGCCACTTAAGCCCCAGTGCTCCTGGCACTGCCAACCTGCTCCAGAGCTTGACTCCTGCTTCTGTCCAAATTTGCTTTCTTGTATTCCCTTCCACAGCTGTAAATTTGAAATGTACTCCCTTAGAAACATCCTGCCCACTCAACTTGGGCTCAGAGAGAGTCCTCTTCCCAGGGACCGATTTGTGACAGTTAAGCAATTCTATCTTGGGGAGGGGGCGGGTGGGGGGTGGTGGTGGAGACACCAGGAACGCAAGACAGGAGAGGAAGATCCAATATTATTTCTATTTAGAAAGTGAAAAAGGGCTACTGCACTTGTATACTCTGCATAGTCCACAAGGTACCACAAAAGCCTCCTGGCTAGGACAGCTCATGTCCAAAAACAGCTGAGTAAAAGAGGCCACTCCTAATCCTACCAGCTGTGACCTTGGGCCACTCTCTCAGTCTCCTTGTCTGTGACATGAAGGGTAATAGTTTTAATTCATATTTTAAGGAAGTGGTTGAGGAAAAGCACTTTATACATTTTAAAATACTATGCAAACATTAATCAGTACTTTCTACTGCTTTTTGATTCTGAAGAGCTATAATTAATGACTAACCGCTGACAACTCAATCAGAACCCCAAGAGAAAGCGACCCCAGCCCCTAGTAGCCAGTAATTACTATCTCTTTGCTTTCTTCTTTTCCTGTTTTCCTCAACTCAACGACAAGGAGCGACAGTACAAGTGTTTTACAAGCATTGTTGTATATACTGGAGATTTATGGTCCATGCTCTTAAAGAATGGGTAAGCAAAACCCATCATTAAGTTACTTTTTATTTGTGTGTAGGTAGGTGATTTTTACTCTCAGGCTGGGACTCAATTTTTAAAAAAAGGAGAAGAAAGTTTCCATGCTCACCACAGGAAGCCATCGTAAACTTGTGAGCTGGGGTGCTCAACAACCCCCAGGGACTCGCACTGAACTGGCAGCTGCTGAAAAGGCAGGCCCTCCCACCACAGCCCCGACTGCTGGCAGCCTAGCCACCCCATCCTCTGCATGGATCCAAACCTTCTCAGTTTGGGCCCCTTAGTTAAAACTGGTTTCTTCTGTCTCAAAAATCCCATGGCCTGTAGGGTTTCTCCTATGACATGGCTTCTATTCTATGTAAAATTACAATTATTTGGGTCTCTTCTTACCTACTGGGCTGTAAATAATTTTTTTTTTATTTTATACTCGAGTTTAGTTGATTAACAATGTTTGTCTCAGTTTCAGGTGGCAGCAAGACACATGTATCTCCTTGGGTCGGGAAGATTCCCTGGAGAAAGACATCATGACCCACTCCAGTATTCTTGCCTCGAGAATCCGATGGACAGAAAGTCTGGAGGGCTACACAGTCTGGAGGGTTGCAGAGGGTCAGACATGACTGAGCAAGTAACACTTTCACTTTTTCTATAGATGTATCTATTCATTCTCAGATTCTTTTCCCATTTAGGTTATTACAGAATATTGAGTAACTAAACATCCTTGTGCTATATACAGTAGGTCCTTGTTGGGTTATCTATTTCAACTACAGCAGTGTGAACATATCAATCCCAATTCCTAACTACCCCTCTCCCACATCCTTCCCTGTTGGTAACAAGGGCTGTACCCTTCTGACACCTGTCCTCCAGCTGTTAACTCATCTTTGCCACCACAGATGAGTTAGGGAGCAGAGCTGAGCCTCAAAGGAAGGTTTTCAGAGACAATGAAGGATAGTGGAGAGGGGAGAAAGAAGCAAAGCTGGCCTCTTCTCTTTGCTGAGTCTTAGAAGTTCTGGTATCCGGCAGCATGATTTCTGACTTGGTACTTACTATCCTGTGCTGGGACCGGAAGAGGACGACGGAGAGTTTGACCCTGAAAACACTCTTTGTGAACAGTTCCGGCGGGCTTCACTGGCTGGGCCTTTCATTTAGTGATCTGGGGGAGGAGAGACTAAGACCTGCTGTGACCTTTAGGGTTGGAAGAACCTTCAAAGACCAAGAACAGTGTGGGGCCTATGAGAAGAATGACATCAGAGGGAGAGGGATGAAGGCCAAAGAATTCTGAGGCCCTGGCTCTAGGCTGGAGGCAAGCTGGAGTCATCAGGTCTAGAGAGAAACGAGGAGCCAGATAAAGAGAGACTGTGTCCTGTCTGGCCTGGGTGGTTTGCTGCAGCTGTTTATAATAATTATAGCTCACACTGATTGAGCACTCACTCTGGGCCAGGCATCACAATCATGATCTCACTGAAGTTGCCTGGCATCCCAGGTACTGCTCTTTTCTCCTTTTACGAAGGGGAAAACTGAGGCACAGGGAGGTTAAGCAACTTGCTGTTAAGTCACAGACCTGGTAAGTGACTTAACAGGGTGTGGCTGCAGGTGTTTTTACTTGACAGCCTGCTTATGGACACTGTCCTGGTTCTTGTTTGCCGCCCCCCAGGTCCCCATGTGTCCCCCAGAAGCTGAGCCCCGAACACTGTGGGGCTCCCAACAGGATTCACTGGTGAGAGGGTACAGTAGGAGGCTGGAGGGGGTGATGAGGAACAGGAGAGGCCTGGACATTTCTCCCCCTACCCAGGGCTCCGCCTTTCACTGTAGTCGCTGGGTGTCCCAACACCCCTGTCTGCTGCTGTGAGAAGTCATTCACTGAAGACTCTTCATTTCCTCTTCTGTAGGAAGAAGGGTGCCTTCTGCACCACCACCCACGATGGCTCCCACTTGCTTCACACAGATAAGAACTGCAGACATGGGAAGAGTTCGCTCCATACAAATAAAGCAAGTCCCTCTCTGAATATCAAGCAGAACAGCTGGCTACAATGCATTGTACTGATCTTATTTGGATTGTGAGTCCAACAAACCAACTGTGAAAAAGTTTATCATGAGATAACTGGGGTTGAATACGAACTGGACCTTCAGTGATAACAAATTTTTGCTGATTTTTTGAGGTGTGGTCTTGGCATTGTGTCAATGTTTAGAAGGGTCCTTTAGGGATATATACCCTGAAGTATTTTTAGAAGATTTTCTGAGTTGATGAAAGTAGTGGGAAGAACAGGAAAGGAACAAATCCAGGCTTTTTTCTCCTCTTGACTAAGTCCCTGCAAAGAGCTGGCACAAGAATCACAAGAAATGATGTCTGGAATTTGTTTCAAACTAATGGGGGGAGGGACAAGGGGAGTGACAGATGAGCCAAGACTGGCCCTGCACTGGCGACTGTTATGCTGGTGACAAGGATGGAGTACAGGACTCCATTATCCAATCTCCATTCTCTCCATTTGCTATTATGCTCTGGAAACTGCTCACCCTAACATGTGCTATAGACTAAACTCACTTCTGAAGGCTCCTAGAGGAAGCAGCTAAAAAAATTGGCAAGCATCCTCCACGAGGCTGAAACTAAGCCGTTCAGTGTGACTGCCCACCAGGAGAAGCCAGGTATGAAAACAGCCAGTGTTTCCAAACAGGAGACTCAACACCTGGGACACAAGGGCATGAACTCCAACCTGCAGGCTTTGATTTTAAAAGGAACTGCTTCTCCCACATGTAATCCCCAGGTGCAGGCTGAGGGCCTGGGAGAGGGGAGGGCAGAGGGCAGTCGGGGGGGTGGGAGCAGAGGGACCAGGAGAGGGCAGGGCAGAGCAGAGGGGAGGTGGGGAGGGGAGAGCAGGAGAGATTCATGTAATGCTACATTACTCCAGCAGGCAGGACAGGCCAAGTGGCCTTCAACATGCATGATGTTTTTGTATTTTCTTCACAATGGAAAATTTCAAACACACAAAATAAACAGAAAACAATATAGCAAGCCCTCCATGAACCCATCATCCAGTTTCAAAAATTATCAACAATTTCCTGCTATTCTTTTTTGGTTTTGTTTTTTGACTGCACCCTGAGGTATGGGATCTTAATTCCCAACCAGGGATTGAGACCAGGAAGAGACGGGATCGAACCCAAGCCCCCTGCGTTGGAAGCGCAGTCTTAACCACTGGGCCACCAGGGAAGTCTCTTACCTGTTGTTCTTATATCACTAATCCCACCACCCCTCCCCTCCACACTACTCAATCATTCTCTCATAGTTTTTAGGTAGGGTATACCTGGCCAGAACTGTATAAACCTTAACTGCACAATTCTGACAAATGCAGGCACCCATTTAACTTGGACCTCAACTGTGAAAGAACATTTAAAGTTCTCAGACACTCCCAGAAAGTTCTCACATTTGTACCCTAGCTTCACCTATTCTAGAACTTAAGCATGAGTTAATTTTGAACTGCACTTATTTGCAAGTTAGTTCTGCATTCATTATTAGTTATTTTTGCAAGTTAGTTTCTCATCCCCAGCAAGGAACTAGACAGGTCAAGCTTTAACTTTAAAACAACACCTGGCAAACCAGGGCTCTAGCCCAGGTCCTGCTGCTCAAGCAGGTAACTTTGGCTCAGTCTATGAGCTCTTTTGGGCTTTAAATTCAGAAGGATAGTTTTCAACCAGGCACCGTCCCCCACCCACCCCCCTCCTCCCTCCATTCCTACATTGCTGGGCATCAAAAAGCCCTGAGGCAGTAAAACCGTGGCTAAGATCAAGATGGGGTGGCAGAAGAATCATGTGGAAGTCTGAGAAACTGCAGACCCATCCCAAGCCCCATCTGAGAGGCTCTGATTCAGCCAGTCTCAGGCGGGCCCTGAAATTTACATTGTATCAAGCAACTGGGTAATTGACACAGTCACTGGGATGAGAAACCCAGCTCTAAAGTAAGGCGGCTGCTGCTGCTGCTGCTAAGTCACTTCAGTCTAAGCAGCTCTTTTTTCAGATGAGCTTAAGGGTTCTGCCTCCTCAACAAGCCCAAGGCCTCCTTGCAAGACCTGGCAGTCATCTACCATTTCCTCCATATGTCAGGGGTTTCCTGGGAGTTCAACATTCCCCAGCTCTGGAGCAATGAGAGTAAATCACTTGCTGAGTATCTATTACTATGCTAAAACCTGCACTAGCCCTTTAACATACAGTATAATTTAATGCTCAAGGAACTTTTCTGGAAAGAAGTTAATATTCTTTTACAATTTGGACACCAAGCCTCATGGAGGTTGCCCAGGAAGATACGGAGCTGGGATGGGGTGATGACTGGTTTTACATGTCAGTGTGGCCAAGCTACAGGACCCAGAATTCCATCAGATGCTAACCTAGTGTTGCTGTGAAGGTACTGAGGTACTGTGCAGATGTGGGTAACAGTGGCCCCCAACTAGGTGACTGAGTAAAAGAGAGTGTCTTTGATAATCCAAGTGGGCCTCATCCAATCAACTGAAAGTCTTTCAGGACAAAATGGAACAAAACTAAAGTCTCCCTGGGGAAGAAATTTTGCCTCAAACCTCCATCAGGAAACATGGGTTTGATCCCTGGGTTGGGAAGATCGCCTGGAGGACATGGTAACCCACTCCAGTATTCTTGCCTGAAGATCCCATGGACAGAGGAGCCTGGAGGGCTACAGTCCATGGGTCACAAAGAGTTGGTCACGACTGGAGCTACTTAGCACACACACACACACAACCACAAAAGGCACACACACACAATCACAAAAGGCCATGCCTTCCTTGCCTCTACAATACTGACCATGATCTGCCAACCACCACCTGCAACTCAACCAAAAACCACCCAGGTGTGTACTGGAGCCTCAGCCTGCTTCAGCTGCCCAGAAGTGTATTTGAATATTACTGTACATCTTTAATTAGATTTTGAGAATAAACTATTTATATCGAAAGGCTACCACAAATGCAAGAAGCTTGTTTTTATGTTTCAATTTTTTAGTGGGTGTTGAGGGGGGCAGCATAGTCTACCTCAGCACTTAAGAACAGTAACCTGTCTATTCTGGGCAAGATCATACTTTAGGCAATCCTGAGTTTCACCACCTGATTAATTATATGCCAACCTGAAAGTCTACTTTCCACTGCCCCATCCACTCAAATCAGCATTAAGCGGTCAGATAGCCCATCAAGATTTCGTATATTTTGTATATTTGTAGTTGGGACTCTGGCCTGGAAGGTCTCAAGACATGTGAGCTCTCAGCACCTGAGCAGCTCTGCAGAGTCAACATGGAGGATGAATGAGGAGCTCAACACACGCTGATTGAACGGGCTTCTGCTCCTAATCCTGTCCCTGGGTGCCACTTGCACATTAGAGTGAAGACCCAGTTTCCACACTTAAGGCAGTGCAGTTCAAAGTAGAGAACGCAAGTCCCATAGAAGAAATGTCACAAAATGCAGTAGGGCACAAAGGAAAGAACAGGAAATGCTTGAGGTAATAGTGGAGAGAAGTCAGAACTTAACAGCAAAAGACTTGAAAGAAATGAAAGGATGCGTTCTGGGCAAAGGTAACCGAGTCAAAGGCAGGAAAGAACCGGCTATTTGGGGAAGAGGAAGGGAGAAAGTCAAAGTAGCCAAGTAGGCTACAGGTGTGGGCCAGCTGGAGAGATGAACTCAGAACAGGGAGCTGCATCAGATGGGGAGCCTTGAATAACAAAATAGCAAACTGGCAGGCAATGAGGAGCCCTGGGGGACTTCCCAGATGAAAACTGGAAAAGAACAAGGCATGCGCTGGAGACCTGTATGTGGCAACGAAGCACAGAGGAATAAGTTAGGAAGGGGCACTGGAGCGCCTCCAGCCCCCACTGAGTTAACAGCAGCTGCTAACATGGAGGGCTTACCAAGTGCCAACCCCAAAGAACGCATGTGATCTCTTTAATCCTCCTGAAGGGACTCTTACCAACCCATTTCACAGATAAGGGAACCAAGGAACAGGGAGGTTAACAAGTGTGTTCCGGATCATATAACCAGTCAGCAGTGAGGCTCCAGGGCCAGCACACTGACCACGAGAGCAGCCTGCCTGAGTCGCCCACAGGGGCAGGCCTGGGCCCTGCGCTCCAATTCCAAGTGGAGCTGAGAAGCAGGGTGAGCGAAGGGGAGACTCACACACTGCAGAGATGATGTCTCTGTAACCTACCACTTTAGGTCAAAGGCAGACTGGAAGAAGTCTGGGGTTCCTTGGGGTTGGGGCACAACAAGCCAGCCAAAAACCAGCTTTGCTCAAGAACTTACACCAAGTCTTGTTGCAAATGGTCCCACACGTAGTCCAGCTGCTTCTAGACACCATGGACTTTCAACAACTGGTACCTCGTTGGTAAGCAAGTGGAACACCCCCAAGAGTTCCCAGAAACGGGAGATGGTGACCGCATAACGGATTGAACTGAGTCCGTCAAAACTGATGTGCTTGAAGTCATAACCCTCAGTACCCCAGAATGTGACCTTATTTGGAAACTGAGCCATTGCTAATGCAATTGGTTAGGATGAGAAGGTGGGCCCCTAATCCTATATGACTGGTATATAGAGGGAATACAGTACTTTATACTTTCCTATAAAGAGGGAAATCTGGCTACAGGCATGCGTACAGGGACAACGCCATGTGAAGAAGGCAGAGACTGGGCTGATGCAGTAAAAAGCAAGGGCTGCTGAAGACTGTCAGCAAATGACCAGAAACCAGGAGCGAGGCCTGGAACCTCTCCCTCACAACCTTCAGCCTCACCATCACAGCCTGGAACCTCAGAACTGCTGAGACCCTTTCTCCACCTTTTTCCCTCCAGAACTGTGAGACAGTAAATTCCTGTTAAGTCTCCTGGTTCATGTTACTTTGTCGCAGCAGCCCTAGGATACTAATGGGCTTCCCAGGTGGCTCAGGGGCAAAGAATCCCTCTGCCAATGCAGGAGACATGGGCTCGATCCCTGGGTCAGGAAGATCCCCTGAAGAAGGAAATGGCAACCCACTCCAGTATTCTAGCAAATCCCATGGACATAGGGGCCTGGCAGGCTTCAGTCCATAGGGCAGCAAAGAGTCGGACACGACTGAGGAACTAAACAGCAACAACACTAATACAGTGACCCATGCTATTCCTTCCCAGGAGAAGATCACAGGTGCATCTTCACTGCATATTTTAGTAAGTAAAAAGTCTACTGTGAAACGTTGTACTGCAATGCATATCATTCCACTTCTGTATCATGGTTGTAAGTTGAAAACAGGCAAGTGTTTGAAATTTCATCTATCTCCAACTGCCCAGGCATCAGGGACTATCTTTGATTTTGAAACAGAAACCAACTTTCATTTTAACGATCAAGGGCCTGCTTTCTCTTCCGTTTATGTACTCTTAGAAGCAAATATTGACTGTATCAGATTCTTCCTGTGATCTGAAGAAACCAACTCCAAAGGTCAGAGGTCCTGCTGGACCCCTCAACCCAGCAGAAGGTCCCCATCTGTCCCACGGCATGAAACCGCATCAAGATGACCACAAGCCCTCTCAGTTTTAAAGTGGCAACAGCTCTCTGAAATACGGCTGCTGGCTGTAAGTAGTCACCCCATCTTCAAATATGCTCACACATTCAATTCTGCAACTACCATTGATTGCTTTGTTTAACCAGTGCATGACTTTGAAGAACATGTGCCTCATAAGTTGTGAGAGAATGGTTGTGGTCAGGAAGGGAAGCTTGTCTGCCCTGGGGAATTCCACATACTGTTTGCAACTAATGATTAGCCTCACTAAGAAATGAAACCAAAGCTGTACTTCTTTTGATAGTTGGAAAATCCCCTACTCCAAAATATTTTTGCACATGTACAAAAATTATGGAAAGTTATACTATAAAACCAGAATCTCCTACAACTCAAATGTAAGCCACCATAATTATCTATAACAAACTTAAGATGTTCTTATATCACAGCACTCCCTCTCTTTGAAGTTAACCTTGAGCATTTAAGGTGGGACAGGCACAGTTCTAAGCCTATTCCATGGTATGAATGTTTAATTCTCACAACAACCCTCTGCAGTAGCCACCTATATTATTCCTATTGTGCAGGTGAGAATAAAGCACAGATAGATTCAGAAATGGCCCAAGGTCACAGAGCAATGCATGGTATAACTGGGATCCCAAACCAGGCAGTCTGGCTCAAACCCACCCCACCTCCTTAACAGACAACCAATCAAGCTAGATACAGAGATAAACAAGACAAAATGTTGAGTGGGGACCAGTTAAGGAGGGTGTGTTGAGGATGGAGGCAAAAGAAGAAAACAATCACATCCCAGGCACTAGGCTGGCACTTCACACATGCTTTTCCCACTTAATGGGCACAGCACCCGAGGGAAGCATTACTCCCCCACTCAACAGATGAGACACTGAGGCCTGAGGGGTTACGGTGGTCCATATGAGGGCACATTATTATGTGATGCCCCCAAACCCAGGTTTGCTGATTGCAAAAACCAGAGCTGTTTGGTTTTTTCAGTCTATTTTCTCCAGAGTCATGGTTTCCAACTGTAACTTCAGCATTACTGATGGTACAATTTGCTTTTTAAAGTCAATCCAGCAGTGGAGAGCAGTGGTGCTGGGGTCAGGAATGGGAGTAATGCCCATTCCAGCTGCACGCTTGCACAGAAAAGTGCAGTGGAGATGCTTAATGTGCCAGCCTGGGAGTCAGGGGGGCTCAGGGCCTAGATCCACTTCTGGTACTAATTGTGCCGGTTTAGCCAAGCCCCTCAACCTCACTGGATCTCTATTTTCCAAGTATGAATTGGATATAAGGATGCCTGGCCTGTGGACCTCACAAGGGCCATGTAAAAGGTGTTACCAATGCAAGTGAACTGGCTGTGAAAACTGTAAGGTGCTCCACAGCTAATTATCGCCAGAATGAACAAAACCAGGTCATCCCAGCAGCTACCACAGTCCCGCAGGTCCACACATGTCAGCTGGGGGAGGTGACACCAGGAGAATGGCCTGGGGTGAACCTCACCCTCTTCCTTAGGAAATCTGGGCTCAGGGCATCCAAGGTCTGGCTCTGCCTAGGTCCCCAGAGCTTTCCCCCATGGCAGCCTTGCTGGTCTAAAGAGCTATCAACCAGGAGAGCCTGGGCGGGGGAGCGAAGTCCTTGAAGAGCAGCCTCCTATGCCTCCAGGTCCTCACACACTTCGCAGGCCGGCTGGCACTGAGCGGTGATGGGGGCAGGGTGCCATCTGGGACAGCATCCAACACTGGGTTTCATCCCTGGGTGGCACGGAATCCGGAAAGGGAGCGGCACAGAACGCTCCACCCCTGCACGGGGAGGGATTCAGGTGAGACCACCCCCCAGGGTGGAGACTGGAGGACCGAGGGGAAAGGACCTACCCACTCCTACCCTCCGTTTGTTCGGAGCCCACCGAGGCTCCCCCACCCCCATCCGATTAGTTCCGGCCCCAGGAAGAGGCAGGGATCGGATACATTTAACACTGAATCACCCGGCACTTGGGCACAATGACCCCTCTAGGAGAGGGCGGAGAAGCTCGTCTGGCAACTGCCTACACAAACAGGGCAATTCTGAAGAGCAGCAAACAAACGAGTCTGGCTCCGTTTTGCATAAGATTGCACTCCACAAAAACAACGTCCAAGGAACTCTTGCTGATCAATATCAATTGCTAACACTGAGGTTTAGGCCAATTACAGAGGTCCCTTTGGAGGGAACTTTGGATAAGCCGATTTTTTGGTAATTGCTATGCTGTGTCTGTAGACACCAACTCGCCGTTGGGAGCACCAGACACTTCAGTCAACAGATTCTGGTGAACTTTGTTTTAAAAGGAAGTTAAACTGAAAGGTTTGAACCTACGAACCAAAGGAAACTTGTTAGTCACTAGGTGACTGTCAGGCTACCCGAGTTCTTTATGCTAAGGGGTTACACAAGTTCTGGGGGGAGATGTGAAGAATCATTAAGTACGAGCAGACCGGTCTGTCTGCGGGCCTCGGAGTGGACACTGACCACAGCCCCTCAATCCAGAGAAGCATTAAAAAACGAACTGCAATGGGTACAAATCCGAAGGAAGTGAGCACATTGGGCCGGGAGCGCGGTTAAGAGAAACGTGTATCGTCCCGGATACACCGTCCAAGGCCGCCTTCGGTTCCGGAAAAAGATATGTCATTTTACACGAGGTACTAAACGAACACAATGGGCCAGAAAATTTCCAGCATACTGTCCGCCCTCTCCACCCCCGAACTACTGCCCTTGATGGCCGTCAAACATAGGACAGGTGTTCTTTATAACCTAACTGATGACTTCACCCACTTGGTTCCTAAGAGCCATAGCGACAGCACTAAGCCTTCTTCGGTCGAATTCACAAAAAGGAGAGGCTAACAGTTTTCCTCAAACCTGCAAACCCCACCCGCCCGGGGGCGACGGGTGGAGGTGCGCAGGCGTGCCGCCCCCCCTACCCCCGCCCGCCACAACCAGGGCTCCCGGCCAGGTCCCCCAGCACCCGCTCGCGTCCCGCTCTCCTGTTACCTCGCTCGCGTGTCCGCCGGCGTCCGACACTTGAGCCGTCGGTTCCGCGGGTGCCTTCTCCTCCTCCTCGGCGGCCAACCGGCTACTCTGAACCGCTCGCGGATCCCCGCCGCCAGCCGGCGCAGCCTGGCTAACGCCGTCCACGCCTGCACCCACTCCCCCGGCAGATGAGGCGGCTGCGGTGCCGAGCAGCGCGTGCGCCCCGTCGGCGTCGCCTGCAGCCACGCTGTGCACCAGCCACGCGTCCACTCGGATGCTGGGGATAAAGGGGACCCCCAGCGCGCGCACCTCCCGGAGCAGCCGGCCCTCTGGCGGCGCCGCGGGGTCCCGCTCCCAGCACTTGGGGTGCAGCAGTTCGGCGCGCCCCCACCCTCCCGAGGCCGGGAAAGGACTGAGCGCAGAGATGTGGCTCGTCTGGCCGTTCCGGAGCAGCAGCTCATCTCCAAGCAGAGTGCGCGACGGGAACAGCAGGTCGAGGTCTAGGTCCAGGTCCAGGCGGAGCTCCGCCAAGCTCAGCAGGATGGTGAGGTGAAGAAGGCTGCCGCCGTCCGACCACCACGGCTTCAAGTACTTCATCCCCCGCCGCGCGCCCGAGGACGCCCAGGAGGGCGCCCGCGGATCCCTGCGCTCAGGCCGCGCGGCTCTGGCACGTGCGGGCCCCGCGCGCCGCCGGCACCTGTCTGGAAGAGACAGAGCGGCGAAACAATGGACCTGGACGCGCAGCGGCCGTCGCGGGCCCCCGGAGCAGGGTACAAAGGAGGTTCCACCGCAGCCGGCCGAGTACCTGCGGCTGTGGAGTGGCGGAGGAGGAGCCACCTGCGGCCGGAGCTCGCCCTCTCGGGCTGCCTCGCAGCGCCGAGCTACAGCCAGGCTCCGCCCCGGGCCGCGGGCGCCGCCGCCGGGGACACGCCCACGGCCGCCCAGGGCCGGCGCCCGTGGGAGGGGCCCGCGCGGGGCGGGGCCCCCGCGCTCAAAGGCTCTTTATTCCCCGGGAACGCAAAGCTTCCTGGGAGCAGAAGTAGTTCTGGGCGCGAAGTGGCTTTCAACCCTGTGGTGGTCGGCTGGGCGGCTGTGGCTGAAACCGCGAGGTGGGAGTAGGGGGTCGGGGTAAAGGTGGGTAGGAAGGGACAGGATGTATAGACTGAGGTGGGGGGGGAGCGGGAAGTCGAGGCACTGGGCGGCATGCAGAGGGCTTCCACCCACGTGAAAACACTGAGCTGGCACAGTAGGTTCAGATCCCAGCGCCACTACCAGTCGTGTGACCTTGAAAGGTTACTTCTCTTTGCCTCAGTTTTCTTATCTGTAAAATGGGGATAAAAGTACCGTTCAATAGGCTGTGGGGAGATCAGGCAGTGTATTGTAAAGCTGAGAGTTTGACATATAGATTCCAAAGCTGCCATAAAGATCAAACAGAACTGTTATCTGTTCCCTCCCGCTTCCCCCGGCTTGCCCTGCCAGAGGCTAGGCCTTTCCTCACCATCTCCTTTGCTCCTTAAGTGAGAGTTAAGAGCGCTAGTGCTCCATCCTTACTCTGTATGCGTCCAAATCCCCCCTCTACTGCTTACTAGCTTGGACCTTGGACAAATTGGTCACTCTCAGTACCTGTTTCCTCACTGTGAAGTGGGACTAATGAGAGCACGCCTCGGGACACGTGTTGTGACCCCTAAATGAGGTGTGTATACCACCAACCACAGCACTGGGTAGATAGGAAGTGGCCTCTGAGTGTTACCTATCATTTGTATTACCCATTTTCCGAGGCTTAACCCAAAGATACATCCTTTGAATTTTCACCATTTGGAATTCTCTTCCCCCATCTGTTCTCCCACAATGATTTCTCCATATGCCAACATTGCAACACTTGGCACATTTCACTTTGCACTGTAGTTGAAATTGACCTGATTTGTCCATTATACATTCTTGAGGGCAAAAAAAAAAAAACCTGTTTGGCTTACCTTTGTGCTCAGCACTGGGCCTTACCATTGTAAGTTTTGCTAACTCACTCCCTTCCTGGGGAGGGGGGAGGGAGGGATAGAGTGGGCATACCCAGCTGAGGGTTGGCAGTTGTGTAAGAAATTGAGCAAGACTTGCTTTTAAAGGTTCCTTCCTCCACCTGGTTTTCTCCTCTGTCTTGGGGCTAATGTAATGAGAACTCCACATCAGATGCCAGTTTGCTCTATGAGAACTAGGGGAGCAGAAGCAGACTTCTGAAAAGTTGGCTTCTACTTTAAGCCCTGGAGAGTGGGTTATCAGGTGTGAAGAGGCTGGAAGAGAGATGCTCTGCCAGGTTAGTGAGATTTGGGACACTTAGTCCCTGGACAGGGATTCAGGTTCTGGGCTTAACACTGCTGAATTCAGACATCTAGCTCAGTGTTTTCTGAGGACCCACTGAACTGCCTGATGTTGTGAAGGATAGGAAATGAAGTACTTTTGCTCTGTAAGTTAATGGTCTCATTGGGGAGTGAAAGAATGTTCTCGAATGCCTAAATATTTTGGAGATGTAAGTGACCACAAAGTAAGTGCCGTAAACCAGGTGAGAACAGAGGTAGTACCTTCTTCAAGGTAGTATGTCCCAGAAACTTGCACTCAGTCGGTACTCAAGACATATTTTTTTCAGTTGAATTGAATCTTTTACACTTGAGATGTGTTTTGAAGGATCCCAACAGATGAACAACAGGAAGGACTTTCAAACTTCCTGATATAGTTGGGGAAGGGGCTGACTCCTCACCTTTAAAATGTGAGCTGATAATCACAGTATCTGTCAGACTTGTTGTTCAGTCACTAAGTTGTATCTGAATCTTTGAGACCCCCCAGACTACAGCACATCAGGCTCCTCTGTTCTTCATTCTCTTCCAGAGTTTGCTCAGATTCGTGTCCATTGAGTTGGTGATGCTATTAACCATCTCATTCTCTGCTGCCCCTTCTTTTGCCTTCATCTTTCCCAGCATTTGGGTCTTTTCCAGTGAGTTGACTCTTCAAATCAGGTAGCCAAAATATTGGACTTTCAGCTTCAGCATCAGTCCTTCCAATGAATATTCAGGGTTAATTTCCTTTAGGATTGACTGGTTTGATCTCACGGTCCAAGGGACACTCAAGAGTCTTCTCTAGCACCACAATTCAAAAGCATTAATTCTTCAGCACTCAGCCTTCTTTATGGTCCAGTTCTCACATCCTTACATGATTATTGAAAAAACCATAGCTTTGACTGTATGGACCTCTGTTGGCAAAGTGATATCTCTACTTTTTAATACACTGTCTAGGTTTGTCATAGCTTTCCTACCAAGGATCAAGCGTCTTTTAATTTCATGGCTGCAGTCACTGTCTGCAGTGATTTTGGAGCCCAAGAAAATAAAATCTGTCACTGCTTCCACTTTTTCCCCTTCTATTTGCTATAAAGTGATGGGACCAGATGCCATGATCTTAGTTTTTTTTAATGTTGAGTCAGACCGTGCAATTCAAATCTGTGGCTTACAGACTGGTGAGAATGCAGGCACAGAAAGGACCTTGAAGCCAAATATTAAACAGGGGACTCATAATCAACCCTACATGCCTTTGACCTTCAACATAACAAAAGATCCCATTTTTAGGAAGTCAGAGAGAGTGGAGAATGGGTTTGTTTGTTTGTTTTTTGGGGTTTTTTTAAAATTTTTTTTCTAGAATCCCTCTTCCCAGGAATAGCCAAGTGAAAAGTACAAATCGCTGACTTGTAAAAGCCTTGAAAAGCCATCTGTGTTTATTCAGATCCTTAAACCAGTGCCACTCAGAGGATGGTCTATAACTGAGATTAGTCCATAAACTATTTGTTTCTGGTCCAGATGAGATAAGTAATAGAATTGAATGTCTAGAAATGTTTACAGTCTTTTGACATTGTTGCAACAACCAAGCCATGATCAATAGGTTCACTTTTCTATACTGTAGTTGTTTAATTTTTCTAGAAATGTATTTTTTTACTGTACAAAAGTACTGACCTATAACAGGGGAAAGAAAGCTGATCTATCACCAGGATTAGTTTGATAAGCACTGCTTTAAATGCATTCTTGTGAGGCAGACATGTTCTGAAATGACTTCCTGTCCTCAGTTGTGGGCTGATCCTGGTTACTTGCTTCTGACAAATAGAGTATGGCCAAAGTGATGCAATGTCATTTCCAAGATTAGGTTATAAAAAGACTGTGTCTTATATCTTGCTTACTATCCTAGTCTGTTTGGGCTGCTATAACAAGATACTATAGAACTGGGTAACTTATAAGCAGCAGAAGTTTATTGCTTACAGTTCTGGAAGCTGAAAGTACAAGGTCAAGGTGCCAGCATGGTTAGTCTGGTGAGAGGCCTCGTCTGGGTTGCAGACAGCTAGCTTCTTGTATCTTCACAGAGTGGAAGGGACAAGGGAGGCTTTTAAAAAGCCCTTTCTCAGTGGCTTTTTAAAAATTAATTTATTTTTGGCTGTGCTGGGTCTTCCTTTCTTTGTGGTCTCTTCTCTAGTTGTGGCGATTGGGGGTTCCTTTTCGTTTCTCATTGCGATGCCTTCTCTTGTTGCAGAGCATGGGCCCGAGGGCTCTCGGGCTTCAGTAGTTGTGGCTTGGCGGCTTAGTAGTTGCAGTTCCCTGGGGCTCGAGCACAGGTTCAGTAGTTATGGTGTGCGGACTTAGTTGCCCTGTGGCATGTGGGATTTTCCCAGGCCAGGGATCTAACCGCATTGGCAGGAGAACTCATTACCACTGAACCACCAAGGAAACCCCTCAACAGCTTCCTTAAAGGGGCTCATCACCTAATCACCTTCCAAAGGCCCCACTTTCGAATACCATCACCTTAGCGGCTAGGTGTCAACACATGGATTTGGGTGGAACACAAGCATTCAGACCACAGCACTTACCTTCTCTGTGCATCTCTCGCTCTCTCTCTTGAAGAGTAGCCCTATATAGAAGCTCATGTGGCTGTGCAAAATTGATTGCTAGTGGGAAGCTGCTGTGTAACACAGGGGAGCCCAGCCTGATGCTCTCTGATGACCTAGAGGGGTATGATGGAAGGGGTTAGGGAGGCTCAAGACAGAGGGGTTTTATATATATAATAATCGCTGATTTGTGTCGTTGTGAGGTGGAAATCAACTCAACATTGTAAAACATGTATCCTCCTATTAAGAAATTTTAAAAAAAGAAGAAGCTCACATGGAAAGGCACTGGTATCTTCAGCCAACAGCCAGTGAAGACCCGAGGCCTACCACAGCCACTTGAACAAGCTTAAAGCAGGTCTTTCCATGCTTGAGGTTTGAGATGATGATAGCCCTAGCCAACTCCTTGATCACAGCGTTGTGAAAGATCCCCAAGTCTAAAGATGTAAGCTGCACATAGATTCTGACTCAGAAATGACTCTAAGATAATAAATATTGTTTCAAGCCACTCAATTGTGGGGTAATTTGTTACATAGTCTCGTTAACTAACACAATCTGTGTCAGAAGAGAACATAAGACAAGTGGAAGGAAAATCTAAAAATGCAACTGCAGCTGTGTAGTATCCTTAGTGAAATATTCCATGAATAATTAATGACTGTGAATTAATAACATTACAATAGTACATTCTGAGCCCTTCATGCAATAATCTGGCTTACCCCTATAAATATAAGATTACAACTTGACATGAAAGAGATCGCTGAAACATTTCTGGTGTGAGGTGAACACAAGTATTTTTTCTCATGGCAATTGCTTTATCCGAAATTAGTAGGAAAGAGAACTGGTCAAAACCTTGTATCCTTCTTTTAGAAAATTTCTGCTCATATGAGCCACAAGAAATATAAATTCGTGGTAAAAATTCCAGGGTTAAGAAAAACAATTTCCAGGATTAATAGCATATTTAAAATCTAAGATATAAATTAAGATATAAATCATATTATCTAGGAGGAATTAGATAGCTATTCTATTAAGCTCTTAAGATAGCTATTAAGTATAGCTAGTTTCGTAACAGGCATAGTCACAGGAATTTAAATGAGTCTGCAATAGTTAAGACATTTTGCCAAAGGCTTCTGCAAAATACGTTCATGAATGACCTGATTTGCAGTCTAATATCTACCAGTCTTGATGAATCAATGATACTCATGAAGAGGAACTTTATTCTTGCTCTCTTGTTAGTCTATAATCTTCTGAAAGTTGCTTTGGACATTGGGATGGTGATGATCACCATCTGTGAGCCATGGGCACACACGGCTTTCATTAGAGGAGCTGCGATGGACTGAACCCCACTCTTCTGGGACCTTTCCAGGCAGGAGCTCATTTACTCCTCACAGCAACTCTATGAAGTAGGCACTACCTCCATTTTGTATGGTCTAGACAAGGAACCTGAGTTTCAGGGTCGTGACCATGGACATGCCCTCGGTCAATGCTAGAGTGAGAATTCAAGCTCTCCACTTTCCACCACAGTCCACACTGCCTCCGTGCTGTTCCTTGTTTACTCCTGACTCATCCTCCTCTTCCTGCAGGAGAGGATGCCCTTTCTCAATCACCACCTTCTTCCCACGGCTTCCGAAGGTGTAATATCTGCTCACATCTTATCTTCTCTGCAAAGTTTCAAGGGAAATGAAGTCCTGTTTTGTCTCTCAGTACATTGCTCTGTCCTTCTTGATCTTTTACACAAAAATAACCAGCCCTGTTTTCACAGCAGCCTGTGTGGTGTGGCTCTTTGGTGATCCCTACACTGTTTTGACTCCTATTCGTCCATGTCAGCCGCAATTACTATCAGCAACACAGTAGGCACCCATTGGTGACAGTCATTGGGATACAAAGTAGGGGAGGACAAGAGCTTACAGTCCTATTAGGGAAGCAGGATGTGAACGGGGCAAAATGCTGCCACTGATCTGGGCACCTAAGTCTCCTCCTGTGAGAAGTACGCTTGTGTAAGGCCAGGCTTACGCCAGGAAACTCAACAAGCTAAGTAGCTTTGCTGCTCCCCCACCCCCACACCTTGTCTCTGTATGTGAATTGGAATTCTTAAAAGTCAGGTTAAGGTTCCAGAGTTTGCAGTTGCTGTGTGTGTATGTGTGTGTGTGTGTGTATAGAGGGATTGCAGGGACACAAAGGGAATTAGGAAAAGAGGTCTATGAAACACTGGAGTGAGGCCAGCCAGCAGGGAATGAGAAATCTACAACAGTTTGCAATAGAGACACATGACAGCAAAGGGAAATAGCTGTAGCCAGTCTTGGTCCTGTCTATGAATGGTGGATCCCTAAACTATTGTGGGCCTGTTCTGCCTAACCAGTCACACAAACCTAGTCAGGGTGGCTAACCACTATCATAAACAATCCCCAGACTCAGTGACCTAACCCAGTGAAAGTTTGCTTTATTTCACAGTCCAGAAAGGGGTTTACAATAGGGGAAGTCTGTGCTCTTTGAGGTCATTTGAAGACACAGGCCCTCTTCTCATTGGCTCTATCCTCCTTTAGGTCCTCAGCCTTCTCTCCATTCAGCTGGCAGATAGAGTGATGATCAAGCCCAGTTGGGAGGATTTTATGGGCCAAGCCTGGAAGTGGCCCCCATGACTTCCGCTCACATGTCATTGTCCAGAACTCAGCCACGTGGCCTCACCTCAGTGCAAAGGAGGCTGGAAGATGGGGCTAATGGTCTTCCCAAGACCAGGGTGGAGAAGGTGGATATCTGTCTTTGGCACATCTGGTGAGCTGCTGCCCCTTGGTCTGATTTTTGTATTCTACTCATTCAGAAACCATTTATTCAGTACTACTGGGCATCTAGTTCTTTTTGACTAAAAATATTATTTTAGCCACTCATAGTGAATTAACATACAAATGTAAAACCAAAATGGTTTGTTCAAAGTAAAGCAGCACTTCACACTGACAGTCTGAGTATTTAGGAAATGCTGCCTGAAACAATATGGTTGGACCTAGACATGATCACACTGAGTGAAGTAAGTCAGACTGAGAAAGACAAATATTATATGATATCACTTATATGTGGAATCGAAAATGTGACACAGAAGTAGACTATGAAACAGACTCACAGACATGGAGAACAGGCTTGTAGTTGCCAAGGGGAACTTGGCATTGGGAGTTTGGGATTAGTAGATGTAAACTATTGGGAACTTAGCATTGGATTGGGAGTTTGGAGTTAGCAGATGCAAACTATTATATATAGAATGGATAAACAATAAGATCCTACTATGCAGCATAGGAAACTATATTCAATATCCTGGGATAAACCATAATGGAAAAGAATATAAAAAAGAATGTACATATATAACGGAATCACTTTGTTGTATAGCATAAATTAACAAAACATTGTAAATTGACTTTACATCAATAAAATAAAACTAATAAGAAAAAAAGAACTGCCTGATCAGATTGATCATAGCCTATGGTACATATGTGGGGAGAGTTTGGGATTCTTCAGTTTAATCCTAACTTGCCCCAAGTAAATCATCTTGGAAAGGGCACCTATATCTCTGGACACTGTGCCTCTTGCCTGCACAGTCAGAAATTGAACTGGACAGGTTTCTAAGCTCCCTTCTCATCTTGAGTGTCTCAAAGTCTTGGTGACCAATGATGAGTTATGTTAGATTACAACCAAATTCATGTTCTTACTTAACTATGAGGCTTTCAGTCCGATGACACAACCACACAGCTTTAGAAAATAATTCTTAATACTCTCCAACTGGAATAAGAATCTGAACAGCATCCTCTCTGACAGCTTTCCATCTTTGTGATGCGTCCTCCTTATTTTTTGCACATGCCCCTGCCTGATGACATTTTGAAAGTCTAGCACTCAAATTGGTCTTCACTCTCCAACTTTACACTATTTGATGAGGGAAGCAGCAGATAAGGTGGATTGTAGGGAAAGTCACTGGTCATCCACAAAGTAGGAAACCCAAGCAACCACCACCGAGAATTCATGTAAGTGCAGTTTGCCAAGGACCGATTTACTGCTCCTTTGTTAATAAGAAGCTCATTTTGAGGCCAACAACCCTAATCATTATTTAATAAGGTTGATGGTTTTTTAAATTATCTAACAGAGGTTTAGTTTAGCACCTGAATTGTCTCATTTGCTTAATCATCTCTCAAGCATATTTGTATTTTTGATCGCAGCTATACTATTCTCTTTACTAATTCACATCATTAACCAAGTCCTTCCTGTTTCTTTGTCCTTGCTGTTTTTTTCTCATTAGTAGCTTTATCCTCCCAAATTCTGGAATCTCTATCTGATCTTAACTCAGCAGCAGCTTTCTGATTGCCAGACTACAAGAACAGAAGGCAGGCCTTCCTGGTCCATCTAGATCTGCTTCTGAGCCCCCGCCAAACTTTGACTGCCTTCACCCACATTTTTTAAAATAAAACAATTTTAATATTTATTTGACTGCATCAGGTCTTAGTTGGGACATACAGAATCCTTTCTGTGTCACTTGGGATCTTTTCCTGTGGCACACAGGCTCGGTACCTCTATGGCATGTGGGATCTTAGTTCCCTGATTAGGGATAGAACTCAAGTTCCCTGCATTGCACGGCAGATGTTTTTTTTTTTTTACTTTACAATATTGTATTGGTTTTGCAAGGCAGATTCTTAACCACGGGACCACCAGCTAAGTCCCTTCACTCACCTTTTTAAAAGATAAATACTAGTCATAGTTTCTGCTTGCTGACCAAATCTTGTTTATGATATTGTAGCGGGTTGAATGTGCATGCGTGCTAAGCTGCTTCAGTTGCATCCAACTCTTTGTGACCCTTTGGATTGTAGTCCGCCAGGCTCTTCTGTCCATGGGATTCTCCGGGCAAGAGTACTGGAGTGGGTTGCCAATAGACCCTCCTAATTGATGTCACCATACTAGACCTCAAAATGTGACCTTTTTTGGAAATAGAATCTTTGCAGGTCAAGACTGAGGTAAAGCACACTGGATTAGGGGTGGGGCTGAATCCAGAAGACGCACAGACACACACAGCCCTACAGAGAAGAAGGCAATGTGAATTTGGAGGCAGAGATTGGAGTGACGAGCCACTGGAAGCTGGAGGAAGCTCAGAAGGGTTCTCCCCTTGAGGCTACAGAGAGCACGGCCCTGCCTGCCCTTTGATGTCAGACTTTCTGGTCCCTGGAACTGTGAGAGAAACACCTTCTGCTGTTTTAAGCCACCAAGTTTTTGTGTGGTAACTTGTTAGGGCATTTCTAGGAAAGTAATGCAGATATTTTTCAATTTTCCTTCTGCTTTTGTTTTGTTCTTGTTATTATGTAAGAACGATATTTTTTCCTGAGTAAATACTGTGATACTCTGGGTGCTGCCGAGTCACTGGCAAACTCAGAGCCAAGGTAAAGGAGTGTTGTGGAACAGGAGTCACAACGATGAGGTCAGCGCTCTGGAGGCCCGCTCAGGTAAGGGCGCACAGGCTGGGGGCTTGTCTGGGAAGCCGCCTGAACCCTGTGCCTCGTGTCTTCCTTCAAGGGTCCATCTGCACTGGCTCTTGCCCTGTCCCCCACCTCTTACCCGCTGGGAGGTCCCAGCCAAACAGGGTTGGGCTTTTGTAAGAGAAGTGGATAAAACTCATCAGTGACTTCGTTTCTACAATGTGAAATACTTTTTAGTTTTTCTCCTGCTGATAAAAGTGATCTATGTTCCTTGTTAAACAACACCAATAGGTAATACAGAAAGGCAATATTAAAATCACTTAGAATTTTACCACCCAAGATAAAATTACTTTTTTAATGTAATACCCACACCTGTATTTATATTGTTTTTGTAAAATAACTTTTATAATTTATATAACTTACCATATGTAAGTTATATAACAATTTTTATAAAAATAATTTTTTTGGTAACTGCTTTATAAAAACCACTTATAATGCTTGCACCACTTATTTATCTTCCATATAAACAAATATAGTTCTATACTGTCATCTTTACAGGGAACAAAATATCTCAGAATACAGATGCACCTTAATTTAAATAGTTTTGACTGATAAATAGGTTGCTTAGGTTGTTGTTATATTCTCACTATTATAAACTACTTCATGATAGACTTCTTTTATATATAATTTTGGTCATGCATCAGATTATTTGCATAGCATAAATTCTCCCAAATTTTTGAGTGAAAGAATATAAACGTTTGGAGGAATTAGACATATTCTGCCAATTGCCCTCTAGAAAGGACAGTGTATGATGGACTTTTAGTGCTTTTTACCAGTGTATCCTAATTTTGAATTACAGCAAATATCCCCTGATTTTCTGAGTAAAACTGTCATAGCCTTGCTGTTACTGACATCTAGATTAGAAAGAATCTTAAAAAAAACAAAAGAGTTTCATACAGTAATTGGAATTTTTTTGGAGAGCATTTTCCTTCAGTTATCTCTTCTTTCCCTCTGTGTCTCATTTCTGTTTGAAAGTGCTTTGTGATCAGTGTGTTTACTACTCGGTGCCTTTTACAAGCATCAGTTAACTGTGAACATGACTCTCCCTGGTATGTCTGTCTTAATTCAGTGGCAAGTGCACTTTCCCAATTCTGCTGCCCTATATCTCTCCAAACCTTCAGGATTGCCAAGATGAGTTAGGAAGAAACAGTATCTGGATCTGTTTCCTACAGAAGTGTCAATATTTGCTAAAACAAAGAGCTGGGAGTACCCCCATGGAATGCCATCTGTCCTTGTCTTTGAAAGCCTGCCAGAAAACCATTTCACAGCCAAGAGACACTGAAATTCCACAAGGTGGCTTTCAGAGCTGAAACTGGCTGATGTAAAGAGAGGCTTTGCTATGGGTAAACTGGAAAGTATAGAAATGTGGTTCATGTTTGAAACTCTAAACTAAGGATTGTTTACCAAAATATTTCCCACAGGAATCTTTGAATCAGCAGGATCACCTAGCTGATTGAAACATTCAGATCGTGAACATGTCATTTTCTTGTATAGTTTTTCAGGACATGAGCATCTGGTAAGATGAGACAGTTTCCTTCTTACAGTCCGATTATTTCAACCATGCTGTTTCTTAAGCA
This sequence comes from Capricornis sumatraensis, assembly GCF_032405125.1. Taxonomy (NCBI): domain Eukaryota; kingdom Metazoa; phylum Chordata; class Mammalia; order Artiodactyla; family Bovidae; genus Capricornis; species Capricornis sumatraensis. Next base: position 74,618,525 of record NC_091073.1, read on the forward strand.
AATAAGCCTCCTACTTTCTTCTATGACATATGGAAGCTCAGTTCTGTTGCAGTTTTAGAGGGGAGGCATAAGACACAGAGCCCTGCTTCTGAAGTACCGTTGGTTGCCTGACTTAGGTTCCATAGGGAACCTGGCTCCCTGCTTCCCTTGGAGAAAACCCAGATTCCCATGAGCAGGAACCTGAAGAGCAATTCAAGACATCATCTTGGGTCTGAGTGAAATCCTTCAAAATACATTAGATGGCTTTCAGGGCCTGGTCCTCCTCCTCCAGAGTAGTGCTCAGTGGGATGTTTGCCTCTCAGAATGTCATTCCATCTGCGTGTTGTCCAGCTCTCCCCAGAGAATACATTTATTTGGGAATCTTGAACCATCTGTAGAGCCTGAGTCCACAACATTCTTGTGATCCCCAAATACGCCATTCAGCTCTGGCATTTCTTCCAAGTTTATTTCCAGCAGATGCTGCCAGTCCTCAGCAGGACCTTCAGCTATTCTTGTTCTCAGGAATAGAGTAGCTATCCTGGCCTCAAGAGGGCTGTAGGCCACCCCCACTGGCTGTCCCTACTGCAGGCTGGAATGGACCAGGAGGGCAGATCTTCCCACATTGCTCTGCATCTTGGGTATCTTGGCCCAGGTTCACTAGATCCAGCTAATCCAGGAGGGTCTTGGCCACTATAGAAACATATATTTCAGCCCCTAAAGATACATGGGTATGTTTACCTAATGGATTTTACATGGATTAAGTGTATGCATTCATTCAATAAATACTTAATGAATATTACTCTGCATCAGGCTTTGTTCTGAGAACATGTTTCTGTGAATAAAACCTCAGGTTTATTGGGGTTTGTACCTGGTAGCTCAGATGGTAAAGAATCTGCCTGCAATGCAGGAGACCTGGGTTCGATCCTTGGGTTGGGAAGATCCCCTGGAGAAGGGAATGGCTACCCACTCCAGTATTCTTGCCTGGAGAATTCCATGGGCAGAGGAGCCTGGTGGGCTGCAGTCCATGGGATCTCAAAGAGTCAGACACAACCGAATGACCAGCACTTTCACTTTTCATCCATTGGGAGCAGACAGACAATAAACAAATAGTTTGTCAGGGATTGATATATGCTAAAGAGAAATAAATAAAATGGGGAAAGGCTGCAGAGAGCAAATTGGGTGTTCAGGTGCACATTACATAAGGAGGGAGATACGAAAAGTCTGACCTGCAGGAGGTGAGGGAGTTCAGTTGGGGGAAGGAGAACTTCAGGAAGGCAGAATAGCAAGTTCACAGGCTCTGAGGCAGGAGAGCACCAGCTATGTTCAAAGAATAAGGGGGAGGCTGTGCGGTATGAAGGGAGAGAGAGCAGTGTCAGGTACCAACTCATACTGGACATCACACCATCGTGTTTTGTATTTTGCTCTGAGTGGGATGGAAAGCCAATAGAAACTTGTAACAAGAGATTAATACATGTAAGACACTTAAGGCTTGCCAGGTGGTGTTAGTGGTAAAGAACTCGCCTGCCAATGCGGGAGACATTAGAGATGTGGGTTCAATCCCTGGGTCAGGAAGATCCCCTGGAGGAGGGTATGACAACCCACTCCAGTATTCTGGCCCGGAGAATCCCATGGACAGAGGAGCCTGGGGGGCTACAGTCCATGGGGTTGCAGAGTCGGACACGACTGAAGTGATTTAGCATGCACACGGGACACTTAAAGCACTACACACAGTAAGTACTCAAAATTCTGGATTTTCACTTTCCTTGACTCTAAAGGTGACCTCCATTCTGCTTTATGAGAATGATCATTTTTATTCTAAAATACAGCAGAAAGGATAGAAATCCTGATCTTATAGATCAGATTTGTGGTTGCCAGTGGCAAGGGGTGAGGGGAGGGGGGTTTGGGGGAGGGGCATCAAAAGACACAAACTTCCAGTTATAAGACAACTTAAGCACTAGGGATGTAATGTACCACATGATAAATACAGTTAACACCGTTGGGCTTCCCAGGTGGCTCGGTGGTAAAGAATCCACCTGCCAGTGCAGAAGACACAGGAGATTTGGGTTTGATCCCTGGTTCAGGAAGATCTCCTGGAGGAGGAAATGGCAACCCACTGCAGTACTCTTGCTCGAAAAATCCCACGGACAGAGGAACCTGGTGGGCTACATTCCATAGGGTTGTAGAGTCAGACACAACTGAGTGAGTATGCACGCTCATCATGTATGAAAGTTGTTAAGAGGAGAAATCCTAAGAAGAAAATCACAAGAAGAAAAATTTTTTTCTATTTCTTCAGTTCTGTATCCATATGAGATAATGGATGTTTGTTAAATACTTAAATACATGAAGTGATAATCATATGTAAGTCAAATCATTATGCTATGTATTGTAAACTTAACCTGTGTAAGTGCTGTATGTCAATTATATTTCAATAAAACTGGAAGAAAAAAACTTCATTAATATTGAAAAAAACCCTGATTGTACAACTTTAGGTCCAATTTTAACATCCTCCATCTACAAAGAGGATTGGTGATTAGAAAATTATCCCATATCCAAGACTGGGTTCTTTACATTTGCTGTTTGACAATTTGTTTTCTAAAAAACTTCTTATGGGTATTTTCCATCTTAAAATTAAGCTAGAACCACCCAGCTTCAAGAAATTATCAATTCATGGCTAATCTTGTTTCTTCTGTATTTTTGTCGATATTCTTTCCCCTCCTCACACTGAATTACTTTACAAATCTCAGACACATTTTTTCATCTGTGAATGCCTCAGTATATATCTCTGAAAATAAAATCTTTCTTTTTCGCTTTACCACATTACCCTGATCACACCTACAAATTAAATGATAATTCCTGAGAGCATAAAAAAATCGAGTCAGTCATCAAATTTTCCTGGTTGTCTCCTTAATGCTTTTTAAAAATAGTTGATTTGGGGACCTCCCAGGTGGTCCAGTGGTTAAGACTCAGCACCACCAACGCAGGGGGCAAGGGTTCCGTCCCTGGTTAGAATAGAATAGAACGGGACAGAGTGAGAGGTAAAATAGCGGATCTGTTTAAACTGCGATCCAAACATGCACTTTGCATTCGGGTGTTCAGTTCAGTTCAGTCGCTCAGTCGTGTCCGACTCTTTGCGACCCCATGAATTGCAGCACGCCAGGCCTCCCTGTCCATCACCAGCTCCCGGAGTTCAATCAGACTCATGTCCATCGAGTCCGTGATGCCATCCAGCCATCTCATCCTGGGTCGTCCCCTTCTTCTCCTGCCCCCAATCCCTCCCAGCATCAGAGTCTTTTCCAATAAGTCAACTCTTCGCATGAGGTGGCCAAAGTACTGGAGCTTCAGCTTTAGCATCATTCCTTCCAAAGAAATCCCAGGGTTGATCTCCTTCAGAAGGGACTGGTTGGATCTCCTTGCAGTCCAAGGGACTCTCAAGAGTCTTCTCCAACACCACAGTTCAAAAGCATCAATTCTTCGGCACTCAGCCTTCTTCACAGTCCAACTCTCACATCCATACATGACCACAGGAAAAACCATAGCCTTGACTAGATGGACCTTAGTCGGCAAAGTAATGTCTCTGCTTTTGAATATACTATCTAGGTTGGTCATAATTTTTCTTCCAAGGAGTAAGCATCTTTTAATTTCATGGCTGCAGTCACCATCTGCAGTGAAGCCTACGTACGCCCATTTTTATTTTGGAAAAATCTAGTCCTTTCCACTTTGGGTTCCAAAATATATATATTTGGTTTATGTTTAAAAATTGTTTAAGGATGTCAGTGCAACTAACTGCCTTCCTCTCCACTCTGCCAGCACCTTCCTGCCTCTTTTTCTCATATTTGCCATGTCCTCTCTAGGCTGTGTCCTCAGCCCTGTGCTTGGGTAGGAAACTATCCTGGATATTGGGCATCTATGTCTTCCTGCCTCTTGCCTGTTCTGTGTCCCTCTGCCCTCTATCAGCACCACCTCTGGACCAATTTGGCGGATCCCAGCCCTGGGTTCACACTTTTCTGTTGTGGGATCATACAGCAGCTTGGTATATTTAGGACAAACTTCACTGGCATATAGGAAGCTTTGTGGTTTCCCATCCACTACTTTCATGTTCCCACACCAGCAGCAGTCTCAGTCCCTGGGTCAGACTGAGAGCCAACCCCCAATTCATAATCACCATTAACCTTAAAAAGTAAGTCGAGGGACTTTCCTGGTGGTCCAGTGACTAAGACCCACTGCTGTCAATGCAGGGGGCTCGGGTTGGATCCCTAGTTCAGGAAACTAGATCCCATCAGGGAACTAGATCCCACATGCTGCAACTAAAGATTCGGCACAAATATGACCCAGAGCAGCCAAATAAATGTTAAAAACAAATACAAAAACATTAGGTCCATAATTGGCACTGCTCATTCAGAAAGCATGAGATGCTAAGTCTAAACTAGTCAAGGCTAAACTCTTTGTGAATCTGAGTCAGCTCCTTATTGTCCCTGTTGTAGGGTAAGGTAGTCAGAGAAGGCGAGGTTTGGAAAAAGAGCAGGACTGGCACTTTACAGGAACATCTGTAACACCTTTAATGAGGCGAGAAGGGGCAGCAGTCAGATTAGTGAGCTGCTGCACTAACCCAAGAAAAGAGTAAGTATATATAGGCATATATGTGGAAATCTACTGTCTTAAGGGGGCCTGTTCTTCTCCAAGATTGTTCGGTGTAGCTATCTCTTAAATGGCTGGGGCAAGGAATTCTGGAGAAGCTGGACCAGCTGGGAGCTGGGTGTAATCAACCTTAACGTCCACTTTTTTTCCTTGGGGTGAGAGAGTTCTTTGTTTTGCATAGAATGGTGAGGAGGACCCGGAAGGGAGTTTTAACTCCAGGCTATTTTGAGCTGTATAACTTTCCTTCACCTGTTGTATCTGACTCTTTGCAATCCCATGGACTGCAGCATGCCAGACCTCCCTGTCCTTCACTGTCTCTCAGAGTCTGCTCAGGTTCATGTCCATTGAGTCGGTGATGCTATCCAAACATTTCATCCTCTGCCACCCTCTCCTTCTGCCTTCAGTCTTTCCCAGCCTCAGGGTCTTTTCCCTGTCCCTGAGAAAGTTGCTCAGTCATGTCTGACTCTTTGCGACCCCATGGACTATACAGTCCAAGGGATTCTCCAGGCCAGAATACTGGAGTGGGTAGCTGTTCCCTTCTCTAGAGGATCTTCCCAACCCAGGGATCGAACCCAGGTCTCCCACACTGTAGATGGATTCTTTACCAGCTGAGCCACCAGGGAAGCCCTGTCCCTACTCTGTCTCTAAAGGTGGCCTGTGGTTCTTTTCCCAGATTCACACTTTGGGTGAGGAGAAAGGTAGTGAGATGCTCCTAAGACGAAAGTCATGACTGCTCCCCTTTCCCGAGCGTCTCCAGCCCTGGGCTCAGGGCACATCTAGGGAGTGCCCCAAACTGCTGGTGTGTTCGGAGGGGAGAACTGATTCCACAACAGAAAGAAGTTGCCTCACAAGACTGAAAGGACAACTTCAAACATGCTGTCAGAAACGCATCAAACGTCAGCCATGAAGCAACCCTCCAGGTCATGCCCAGCAGCCAACCTGTCCCGGGCTGTGGAAACCAATGACCAAAGAAAGAAGGAAGCACACCTGAGCCAGCTTGCTCTCGAGCTGCAATATGCAGATGAAGGTACAAGGTAGTTGCTTAATTCCTGCACCTGTTCTGACTTAGGACCAAGTGGAAGTATTGAACTAGGATTTTGACAGGTTGCCAGTGCTGGCAGTGGATGCAGATTTCACAGTGATACCACCCACCTGGTGCCAGGGAAGGGACACAGAGCCCATGGAGCCTGCCTTCAGCTGTGTGGAGAAGCCTTCCTCCCACCCACAGGGAGGACTTGGGCTGCTGCTTGGCTTCCCTGGAGTAGCTTACAAAATAAATTAGCAGGACCTGACATTTAAAATTTTACCAGTTGTAGATTTTTAGAGTGTCAATGGGGTTTGGGTTTCATGGTTGCTGCTAAAATAAATGTGAGCAACTTGCATGACTACATTCAGTTTTCACTGATTTAATTACTGCTTAGAAAAGAAATTGCCAGATGGAAAAGACATCGCCATCATGCCTCACATTCTTCCTGGTGTTCAAGTTAGAGTCAATATTGATCAAAACCTTTCAGTGGCCTATAGTTTCCACCCAGTGGTTTTCAAGTGACATGCAATTAGTTGGCTTATTTGTGGCCCCTTCCTCATGGCTGTGCCTTGGACAGTATCAAAAGAGACCTGTCTGGGGCCATTTACTAAATCTTTAAGTTCAGTATCTTGTGAGCTTCCAGAACCTTTGTTGCAGAATATGGAAGTGTTTTAAAATGCAAGTGGGAGAAAAATCTTGAAAAGATGGTAGACTCGTTTATAGAAGAGCTAGCAGATTATGACTTTTCTGAAACATTTAAAAAAGTGTATGCATCTGCTTTAAGTGGCTTTTTATTAGTGGAGTGCATGGCCTGCTTAACAGATAGTAAAACCTAAGACCTGGCAGCAGTTTTAACTCTCTGGGGAGCACAGATTATGTTCAAAGGGCTTATGTGGTTCATGGTAAGATCAGAATGGGTTATGAGAGAAAAACCAACTAAAATGTCAACTGAGTGGTTCTAGAACTGGAGCATTGTTACTTGCAGGTGGGGTGTCAACCATTTGGGTGGATTTGAACTATCGTCACAGATTGGGAGAGGACTTTGGCCATTACTGTCTCCAGCTTCCCCAGCCTCCAGTCCTGGAATCTTTGACAAGCTAGATGGTTGACCTTGCCCAGGACCTCACAGGCAGCCTACTTCATGGGTGCCTGCCCAGATCTAAGCTTATACAGTTTCCCTGAGGCCTTTAACCACCCAGCCTGCTCTCTGAATGTCCCAGAATGAATGCACTTCTATAAGACAGGTTTTCTAACATCTGAAGTTAGATCGCATGTGTCTTCTAACTTGTCTTTTCCTTTTTCAGGATCATTCTGCAGATCCAGATCCTTCTGAGGTGGCTTAGTTAATCAAAGAGAATGAACTTCCCAGAGACAAGAGAACAGTGCTGCAGCCAAGCAAAGAACAGTAGCTGTGCTTCTAAACTAGACCCTCCAAAGAGCCCATGAACATTTTCTAGACCAGCATCCCATCTCATTCAGCCTTTCCTCCCTCTCGGAGTTTCCAGATATTTTACCATCCTGAGGTCCAGCATTAGCCAATGGTCTTAAAAGGGATGCCTAGCAAAGAAAGGAATATGGGAGGTATGGTCTGGTAGGGTGCCCTTTTCTGGGTAGTGTACTTCCGGATGGTTGGATGTCGAGACACTCAGCTATCCCCTAACTATACTTTAACATTTCCTGAACATCTTTTGCAAATTATTATTTTCATGATGTAAATTATGTAACATAGTACAACCACTTTGGAAAAAAAATGTGGCATAGTAAAGTTGACCCAGCAATTCCATTTTCAGGTATATTCTCTATAGAATCTCTTGCAAATACACAGGAGACATGTAAAAGAATGTACATAGTAACAGTGTCTACAAAGCAACAAAAACAAGCAAATGAACAAACAAAAGTGGAAATATGTCAAATGTCCACTGCCGGTTGGATAAGTAGATACATGTACATTCTTTTTTATTATTGTGGTAAAACGTACATAACATAAAATGTACCATTTTAACTATGTTAACGTGTACAGTTTTGTGGAATTAAATATATTCACATTGTTATGCAACCATCACCACCATCAGCAGAAATTTTTCATCTTCCCAAACTGAAACTCAGTACCCATTAAACTTTAACTCCCCCTGTCCCATTTCCCTCAGCCTCCAGCAAACTATTCTGCTTCCTGTCTCTATGAATTTGACTATTCTAAGTACCTCATGTAAGTGGAATTGTACAGTGTTTGTCTTTTGTTACTGATTTATTTTACTTAGAATGTTTTCAAAGTTCATCCATGTTGTTATCATGTATTGGAATTTTACTCCTTTTTAAAGCTTAATGATATTCCACTGTATATTTATACATAGCACATTTTGTTATCCATTCATCCATAGATAGATGCTTGGATTGCTCCCAGCTTTGGCTCTTGTGAATAATGCTGCTATGAACATGGCTCTACAAATATTTGCTCAAGTCCCTGTTTCCATTTCCATGCAGTATATACCTGAAAGTCAAATTGCTGAGAGTCAGTTCCATGTTTTGAGGAACTGTTATGCTGTTTTCCAATAGGAACTACACCTGATCACTCTTTTTTTTTTTAAACTGCATATATTATAGTATAACTACTTATTAGGTATTGCCAATAGATATTAGATATTCCTAAGATTTTATCTATATAGATATATCTACATGTATTATATTTACATTTTTATAGAGGTATCTCTATGTATATCTATAGAAATATCTCTATATCTATTTCCATATCTGAAGTGTATTTAGAGTTTCTGGTGACCCAAACCTTTCCAACACTATTACCAGATTTCTTAACTTTGGCCAATTTAGTAGTTTTAAAATCATCATTTTATCATGGCCTTAATTTTTATTTCCATAATTACCATTGCAGTTACTCATTTTATATATGTGAAAGTTTTGTTTTCACATGGGTCTTTAATCCATAAAGAATTAATTTTTGTATGATGTATGATAGAGGTTTAATTTTGTCCCTTTTAACATGATAACCAAATGTCCTGACTCCATCCTCTTCCCATTACCATTCTCTCATATGTCAAATTCCCATATATAGTTGATCTGCCTCTGAGCTGTTTGTTCACTTGGTTAATTTGTCCACCTTCATTACTGGCATCTGTTTTATTTATTAGGAGATAACAATGAGGTATTGAGAGAGACTGATGCTGAACACTCAGGTACTTTATTGTCCAGTATTGTAACTGCACCAGGGTATGGACGAGGTGGTTGGAACGGGCCTGCTGGTTGATTAAAGTGTATGCACTCATAGAGCTCATATATTTAAATATGAACACATACATTTAAATCCTGATGATGCAATGTGGTAAGTGTGGGAATACAGGAATAGCTGAAGCGATATGAGGAATCACAATGAAGGAAACAACTGATTCTAGTATTTGGGTATCCAAGAGGGTAACAGAAGCAAATAGCATTCCAAATAGCAAGTGTATGGTGTCATAGTTGAGGGCTGAGGTCTAGAGGTAGACAAATTCAATATTGAATCCAAGTGCCCACACTTATTAGCTGTGAGACTCTGACTGTTCTCAGGGTTGAATCTCAACTTCCTTATCTATTCAACAGAGATAATAATACCTCAGAAATTTGTTGGGAAAATTAAACCCAAAATAGAAAAACAAAGGAAAAAGAAATGAACAAAGAAGAAATACAAAAACAATCGGAAAACAAGGATTAAAATGGCAATAGGTATATATCTATCAATTATTATTTTAAATGTCAATGGACTAAATGATCTGATCAGAAGACATAGAGTGGCAGATTGGATAAAAAAACAACCAAGAACCTACAATATGTTGCCCAGAAGAGACTCACTTCAGGGCAAAAGATACAGACTGAAAATAAGGGGATAAAAATATACTTCATGCAAGTAGAAATGGCAAGAAAGCGAGGGTAGCACAACTCATATCATACAAGATAGAGGTTTTTAAATACAATTTAAAATAAAGGCCATGAAGAAAGACAAAGAAGGCACTATATAATGATTAAGGGATCAATATTAGAAGAGGAGGCACCCAATATAAGGGCACCTAAATATATGAAACAAATACTGACAGACATAAAGGGAGAAATTGACAATCATACAATAACAGTAGGAGACTGTGACACCCCACTGACATCAATAGACAGATTATCCATACAGAAAACCAACAAGGCAACAGAGGTCCTAAACAACAGTCCAATTGGAGTTAATTGATATCTATGAGACACTACAACCAAAAAACCCAGAATACACACTCTCTAGGTTAGACCACATACCAGGTCATGAAATAAGCCTCCACACTTTTAAGAGGATAGAAATTATTTCAAACGTCTTTTCTGACCACAATAGAATGAAACTAGAAGTCAACCACAGAAAGAAAAATAGGAAATGAATGACCATATGAAGATTAAACAATATGCTACTAAGGAAACCAATAGGTCAACAAAGAAATCAAAGAAGTGAGAAAATATCCCAAGACAAACGAAAATGAAAACACCACCTTACAAAATCTATGAGTTGCAGCAAAAGGAATTCTAAGATGGAAGTTCATAGTGATACAGACCTTCCTTAGGAAACAAGAAAAATCACAGAAGACCACAAAAGACCCAGAACTGCCAAAGCAATCCTGAGGGAAAAAAACAAAGCTGAAAGTACAAATCTTCCAGACTTCAGACAATATTACAAAATACAGTGCTGAAAATAGCATGGTATTGGCACAAAAACAGACATGCATCAATGGAACAGAACAGAGACCCCAAAATAAACCTTGTTTATTATAAATAAACCCCATATACCCAGGATCGATTAATCTATGACGAAGGAGGCAAGAACATACAGCGTGAAAGACGATCTCTTCAGCGAGTGGTGTAGGGAAAGCTGCATGTAAATCAACAAAATTAGAATATTCCCTCACGTTAAATTCAAGACTAAATTCAGAATGGCTTAAAGACCTAAATATAAGACATGACACTATAAAACTCCTAGAAGAGAACATAGGCAAGACATTCTAGGATATAAACCATAGCAAAATTTTCTTAGATCAGTCTCCCAAGGCAAAAGAAATATAAGCAAAAATAAATGACCCCTTATCAAAGTTAAAAACTTTTGCACAGCAAAGGAAATCAACTCCAAATAAAACGACAACCTACAGAATGGGAGAAAATATTTGCAAATGATATGACCAACAAGGGGTTAATGTCTAAAATATACAAATAGCTCATACAACTCAATTAAAAAAAATTTGAAAAATGGGTAGAAAACGTAAATAGACATTTTTCCAAAGAAGATACACAGATGGCCAATAGGCACATGAAAAGATACTCAACAGTGATAATCATCAGAGAAATATAAATCAAAACTACAATGAGGTGTTAATTCACACCAGTTGGAAAGGCTATCATCAAAAACTCTACAAAAGATAAATGCTGGAGAGGATGTGGAGAAAAGGGAATTCTCATACAGCATTGGTGGGAATATAAATAGATGCAGCCACTATGAAAAGCACTGAGGTTCCTTAAGAAACCTAAAAATAGACCGACCATATGATCCAGTAATCCTACTCCTAGTATATATCTCGAAAAAGTAAAAACTCTAATTTGAAAAGATAATGCACCCCAGTGTTCATAGTAGCACTATTTATAATAGACAAGACATGGAAACAACCCAGGATCTATCAACAGATGACTGCCTTAAGAAAATGTGTTTTATATATAGAAGCCCACATATATACATATATATGGGCTTCTCTGGTGGCTCAGACAGTAAAGAATCTGCCTGCAATGCAGGAGACCTGGGTTCAATCCCCTGGAAGATACCCTGGAGAAGGGAATGAAGATGGCTGGGAGAAATATCAATAACCTCAGATATGCAGATGACACCACCCTTATAGCAGAAAGCAAAGACGAACTAAAGAGCCTCTTGATGAAAGTGAAAGAGGAGAGTGAAAAAGCTGGTTTAAACTCAACATTCAAAAAATGAAGATCAAGGCATCTGGTCCCATCACTTCATGGGAAATAGATGGGGAAAGAATGGAAACAGTGAGATTTTATTTTCTTGGGCTCCAAAATCACTGCAGATGGTGACTGCAGCCATGATATTAAAAGATGCTTACTCCTTGGAAGAAAAGCTATGACCAACCTAGACAGCATGTTAAAAAGCAGAGACATTACTTTGCCAGCAAAGGTCCATCTAGTCAAAGCTATGGTTTTTCCAGTAGTCATGTATGGATGTGAGAGTTGGACTATAAAGAAAGCTGAGCACCGAAGAATTGATGCTTTTGAACTGTGTCATTGGAGAAGACTCTTGAGTCCCTTGGACTGCGAGGAGATCCAACCAGTCCATCCTAAAGGAGATCAGTCCTGAATATTCATTGGAAGGACTGATGCTGAAGCTCTAATAGTTTGACCACCTGATGGGAAGAACTGATTCATTTGAAAAGACCCTGATGCTGGGAAAGATTGAAGGCAGGAGGAGAAGGGGACGACAAAGGATGAGATGGTTGGATGGCATCACCGACTCGATGGAGATGAATTTGAGCAAGCTCTGGGAGTTGGTGAGGGACAGGGAGGCCTGGTGTGCTGCAGACCATGGAGTCACAAAGAGTTGGATGTGACTGAACTGAACTGAGCAACATGGATGGAACTAGAGAATATCGTACTTAATGAAGCAGGTCAGAAAGAGAAGGACAAATGATATAACACTTATATATGGAATCTAAAAAAAATACAAATGAATCTATATACAAAACAGAAACAGACTCACAGGTATAGAAAACAAACATGATCAGCCCTTTGGAGAGGCAAGGGGCAGAAAGATAAATTAGAAGTATGGGATTAACAGATACACACTACCATATATAAAATAGATAAGCAACAAGCATTTACTGTATAGCACAGGGAAATATTTGATATCCTCTAATAACCTATAATGGAATATCATCATTATAGGTTATTACTGAATTATTTTGCTGTACACCTGAAGCTGCTGCTGCTAAGTCACCTCAGTCGTGTCCGACTCAGTGCGATCCCATAGACAGCAGCCCACCAAGCTCCGCCATCCCTGGGATTCTCCAGGCAAGAACACTGGAGCTGGTTGGCATTTCCTTCTCCAGTGCATGAAAGTGAAAAGTGAAAGTGAAATTGCTCAGTCGTCCCCAACTCTTAGCGACCCCATGGACTGCAGCCCACCAGGCTCCTCCATCCCTGGGATTCTCCAGGCAAGAACACATTATAAATCAACAATAATATTGTGAGGAGAGAGGATCAGCAGGTGTTAGCTCCATTTGTGAGACAATCTATAAACAATAACTGAATAAAAACACTTCTAATAAACTTTTGGGGGCTGTAAAAAATAATTTAGACACCCTGGCTGTTCCCAAGGCCTAGGTAGGTGTTCTCACGGTCCTGGGCTCCGTGTTTTTAACAACCTCCAGAGAAGACTCTGATGTTCCAGAACACTCTTTGAAAGAACCTTGTAGATTAAGCATTTTCAACTGTCCTCCGATCTTTTTTCGCCTCTGACTGCAAATTCTTCTTTAGAAAAGTCCAAGAATCGCTCTTTCTTTTCCATTCCCGCCTTCCCCACCCCTCAACTCGGTTCCCCCGACCCCAGCAGCTGAGGGTCTCAAGCACAGTTTCCTGGGTAGGTCAGGTGGCATCTCCGTGTCACTGCCGCCCTGTGGCTCCTCTGCTAGACATAGCCTGCTCAGAGACCCCTCTCTTTCCACCCCAAAACGGAACGACCTTCTCTTCAAGCAACAGTTCTCAGACAGCAGCAGAGTTTGCACTAAATGTGATCCCACGCGTGTGTCTTTCTCTTTTGTCTTGAAATACAGCATACAGCTTTCCGATTTCCTGTACCTTAGTTTTCTGTCTTCTGGAGTCAGTCTCCAAAAGAGCAGCTTTAAAGGAGGAACTTGGGAGCCTGGGGGCTTGATCTTTGATTTACAACTCCCTTCCCTTTTCTCCCGCGAAGCCCAAGGTCATTAATACAATGCGCCCTCTAGAGGCCGGCTGAGCCATGCCAGTTGAATCCCGCGGAGGTTCTCTTCCGCCCTGACGACAAATGAAATAAACCTAAGCAACCCGCAGTGAACTGGGTCAGGGAAACGTTTTAAAGTCGCTGTTTCTCTTAGAAAAATAATCTTAGCCTTAAGTCTGACTGATACTTTCTCTGACAACTCCAGTTTCTTTTGTACATTTTCACGTGAAGCTGGTCTGCCCTGTGCCAAATTTTTTGGCGGTATCTGAGAGCAGGTCCGGAAGCAGCAGTTAGAACTGGACATGGAACAGCAGACTGGTTCCAAATAGGAAAAGGAGTACGTCAAGGCTGTAAATTGTCACCCTGCTTATTTAACTTATATGCAGAGTGCATCATGAGAAACGCTGGGCTGGAAGAAGCACAAGCTGGAATCAAGATTGCCAGGAGAAATATCAATAACCTCAGATATGTAGATGACACCACCCTTATGACAGAAAGTGAAGAGGAACTAAAAAGCCTCTTGATAAAAGTGAAAGAGGAGAGTGAAAAAGTTGGCTTAAAGCTCAACATTCAGAAAACAAAGATCATGGCATCTGGTCCCATCACTTCATGGCAAATGGATGGGGAAACAGTGGAAACAGTGTCAGGCTTTATTTTGGAGGGCTCCAAAATCACTGCAGATGGTGATTGCAGCCATGAAATTAAAAGACGCTTACTCCTTGGAAGAAAAGTTATGACCAACCTAGATAGCATATTCAAAAGCAGAGACATTACTTTGCCAACAAAGGTCTGTCTAGTCAAGGCTATGGTTTTTCCAGTAGTCATGTATGGATGTGAGAGCTGGACTGTGAAGAAGGCTGAGCGCCGAAGAACTGATGCTTTTGAACTGTGGACTGCAAGGAGATCCAACTAGTCCATTCTAAAGGAGATCAGTCCTGGGTGTTCTTTGGAAGGAATGATGCTAAAGCTGAAACTCCAGTACTTTGGCCACCTCAAGTGAAGAGTTGACTCATTGGAAGAGACTCTGATGCTGAAGAGGGATTGGGGGCAGGAGGAGAAGGGGATGACAGAGGATGAGATGGCTGGATGGCATCACCGACTTGATGGACGTGAGTCTGTGTGAACTCTGGGAGTTGGTGATGGACAGGGAGGCCTGGCGTGCTGCAATTCATGGAGTCGCAAAGAGTCGGACACGACTGAGTGACTGAACTGAACTGGATGTCAGGAAGCATTTAACAGGAAGCTTCCTGTGTGCTGTTTTGGATCTGTCAGGAATTCTCTGCTCCTTGTTAATGCCTGAATACTCAGGAATTAAGAGAGGCAAGCCTCTCCCATGGGTTGAAGAATCCAGGCATTTCCTTCATTAGTTTTTCTATATAGTGATAAGTATCCTCTTCCTCCTTGTGACCCTTACGGTAAAAGTGATTGTTTACAAATCTCTCGCTTTAATATGGATTACCTATGTTTTGTAAGTCTGGAATTTTAATCTTTATCTTTGCTAAGAATAACAACTTTGTAAGACAGTATATATACACACACCACATTAATTAAAACACCTTTGCTCCATTAGAGCCTTGGTACCCTTGTCTTTCTCTCTCTCTCTCTCTCTCCCTTTCTTTTTCAGGCTGAACCCCTGGAGCTCAGAGGCTCTCTGAGTTCACTTTCCTGCCCGGGCTTCTAAGACCCTCTCGAGAAGGCGCCCTGCGCCTTCACCCCATCGAGAGGGCACCTGAGGCCTTCGGGAACAGAGCAAGCCCCGTGCAGGAGCTTTATTGGCTTTCTGTGTAAACCAGGGAATATCAGCCTCTTTCTCTCTCCTTTACTTTCTTATTGGTCGACTCCTGACCACCAGGTTCCGGTCCATTAAAGGACATCAACAAACTGAGACCCCCAAATGCCTAATTTTCCATCTAGATTCCTTGTTTGTATGAGGGAGTCTCTTCATAAGTTTGTCAAACCCAGGTTTTCGAGGTCGACTTAATTTTACCCTTTATGAAACAGCTTAATTTAGGATGGGAGAGGAAAAAAAAAACATGGAAAAAATGTCCACCCTGTGTGGACACGTTCCTATAAACTTACCTACTGCCTGCAGTTAGTTGTGGTTTTGATAAGTTGATAAATGAAAAAGAACTGGAGGGTTTGCAAGGTCCTCTTTAGGAGGATATTGAGAAGGACCAGAATCCTGCCCTATCTGCATCTGAGGTCCACAGGAGCGGCCTTCTTGGAGGAGCTTGACATTTCACGGGACCATGACTCTGTACGAGGCTTGCACATATGCACTGCGCTTGGGAGCCAGCGTCTGAAGACCACGTGAAGTGGCCTACCCTGGGGAGAAAACGTGCCCAGGTGTTCTTAGTTAAGAGACTGCTAATACTCACCTTGAGGGAAAAATTCACATTAGTTTAACCAACCTTGTATGCTTCCAGTTCAAGTGAAAAACCTGATGCTGCCAAATAGCAACATTGGCCCTTATTCATTTCTCAAGTAGAGTGAAATAAAATTGATTGTCAATAAAATATTTAGCACATCTAGGCTAGTATTTGAATTATAATGTCTCCTGCAGGCTTTAAAATCTCCTCTCTCTGCTTATTTCATTATTGATTAGGCAGACAAAATTTTTACTTAATGCAGTGACTATAATGTGTTTACTGGGATTAATTTACTCACTCTTGAGGATTAATTTAATTCTTTTATGATAGCAATTTTTCCTGGGACTTTTTTCCGCCAAAGGGTCACATCCAAATTTATTAGACTGCTACATGGTTCACAATAATCTGGGTGTAACTGAATAATTTACTCCTGTGTTTGCTAAGTCTGGCTGCTCATTAGAATTATCTTGGGGAAAATCTTAAAAATACAGATTCCCAGATCTCACCCTAGACCCAGTGAAGCAAAATCTCTGGAGGTGCAGCCGGGACATTCTTCCATTTAAAGATGTTCCTCAGCGATTTTGGGGCAGTGGCCAGGCCCCTCTTGATGGTCTAGGGTTTAGAAACTAATCAATATAGTTTGCTGCTGCTGCTGCTAAGTCACTTCAGTCGTGTCCAACTCTGGGTGACCCCATAGATGGCAGCTCACCAGGCTCCCCCGTCCCTGGGATTCTCCAGGCAAGAACACTGGAGCTGGTTGCCATTTCCTTCTCCAATGCATGTGAGTGAAAAGTGAAAGTGAAGTCACTCAGTCGTGTCCGACTCTTAGTGACCCCATGGACTGCAGCCTACCAGGCTCCTCTGTCCATGGGATTTTCCAGGCAAGAGTACTGGAGTGGGGTGCCATTGCCTTCTCCGCATATAGTTTAGTCTTGGGTAATTTTAAGGCTAAGATATTATTTACATTAAATGTAGAATTTTCTGCTGGTAACACCATATGTCCTTATTTCTTTGCATCATACCATTCACTCGAATTACTGAAGCACCCCTCATGTATTAGCAATGAACTTCAGAGGAGGTGAATGTACTCTGAACTTCATAGTACAACCGTGTTGTCATTGGGAGTGGTCACTGTGGGTAGAGGAGGCAGCCTGAGCAAGTGGAACAGCCACATGATGGCTTTTCTCTCTCTCTCCTGCTGGACTAGATTCTTTGGGTCACTGTCACTCCACTTGACTGAACCCCTAAAGATCCCTGGGAAAGCTATGTCAGTTTGGACTATCTGGACGGAGGAGCCTGGTAGGCTACAGTCCATGGGGTCAACTGAGTGATTTCACTTTCACTTTTCATTTTCATGCATTGGAGAGGGAAATGGCAACCCACTCCAGTATTCTTGCCTGGAGAATCCCAGGGACAGAGGAACCTGTTGGGCTGCTGTCTATGGGGTTGCACAGAGTTGGACACGACTGATGCGACTTAGCAGCAGCAGCAGCCGCCAGAGGAATTTACCATGTTCAGTGATATGAATTGGTACCTGGACATAGCACTTGAAGAATATTGACCTGTAAAGTCACTTGGTGAGTAAAGACACAGTCAGAACATTTCAAAACTCTCAAGACTTAAAACACTCAATTATGTCTCATTTAAAAAAATAAAACACAACAAGAGCAAGCAAACAATGACCTAAAACACTAAAAATCCTAAAGTGTTGTTTCTTTCCCTCTCTAGTCAATCAATAGGTTTTTCATTATTGAACAAAGGTTGTCCATCTATTTGATTGAGGATTTCATGAAAAGAAATGTTTCAATTAGAAATGATCCAAATTTCACTCTCAGTCCCCACCAGGGTTGTGCCAGTTTACCAGTCACCGAGAACATACGAGAGTCCTCTTACAGAATGCTCTAAGAGTTTTTCTGTTAATTTTCTGTTTCTGTGTTTCTCCGGTTATATAATTCATCAGCATAGATAAGGATAATTTACCCCCTTATTTCCAGGTTTAAAACCTATATTTCTTACTTTTTCAGTGACTAGTAATTCTAGAGCAATACATAGTGGGGAGAGTGTGTATCTTTGTCTGTTTTATAACTCGAATAGGAAAATTTCTATTATGTTCTTTATTAAATGTGAAATTTTAAAAACTTTATTTGCTTTACTGAGAATTTTCAAATTGGAGATAAGATTTTAGGTTTTATCAACTGCCTTTCTGGAATCTATATAATTTTATTGAAAATGATTTTTTAGGGACTTCCCTGGTAGTCCAATGGCTGGCACTCTGCACTCCCAATGCAGGGGGCTTGAGTTCAATCCCTGGTCAGGAAACTCGATCCTTCATGCAAAACTAAGACCTAGTGCAGACAAATGAATAAATAAGTAATAATTGTTTATATTAAATTAAAATTTCCCAGGAGATCTAAGACTTCTGGTTGCCCTGAATCTATCAAAAAACATTACGGTGACAACATTACTTGTCATACAAAACAAAAACAAAAATCTAGAAACTGTGAAAATGCCTTTCAATGGGGAAATGGTTAAATAAATTATAACACTTTCATGTAGTGGAAAACAATTCCGTGCTTTAACAAATAATGAAGTAGATTAGATATGCCAAGATGGATCAGTCTGCCATCTGAAGTCAAGTAAAAACAGCAAGCACAATACAGTGTGTGTCCTCATTTGTGTCAACAAGAAAAAGGGACATTCGTATATCAGTATGCATGTATATACAAAGGAAATTTCTGGAAGGATGCAGAGGAGCTATTAGAAATGTCTGCTTCTTGATAAAGGATACTTGCCTGGAGATAAGAGATAATCTACTCTGTGCTTCAATGAAAAGCAAGCCACATGCATTATTCCTTTTTCAATGAAATAAAAAACTAACAAAAAAGTAATGATTAAAGTTATTTCAAAAGAAAATAAGGGAGTTCCTTGGTAGTGTTTAGGAATCAGTGCTTTCACTGCAGTGGCTTGGGTTCAATCCCTGGTCGGGGAGCTAGTCATGTAGTGTGGGCACAAAAAAATTTTTTCCTTTAATTCATGTTAAAGGTTTAAATGCTAGTAACTAAGAGGTGAAAGATAAGCAATATTAAATACAACTCATATGGGTCAAATTTGTCATGTAGGTTTTTGGTTTTGTGTTTTTTGTTGTTCTTTTTGCACATGAGGTGGGTACCTCTCTCCTGTTACCCTAGTCCCAATTCTAGTATGGAACCTCAGCTTCTGGAATTTTTCACAAGCCCCCAAGCCCTCTTAGGGGTACTTATTCTGGCTGAGTTGGCCTCACTCTTGAGGAGTCATGTAGAGCTTATATAGTTAATGTTCTCCAAATAGAATTCCCAATTCCATTCTTAACAAAAAGCTCTTTTGGCTTTGTGCTAATAGGGACTCTTTCAACATGAATTAGTAAAAGGAAAATGAATTACTAAGCTGGGGTCAACAATATGGTGATGTATGCTTTTGTAAAAATTATGATTATGACACTTGAAACAGGGGGAAATGCCTGCCATAATGATACATAAGGGCTTCCCAGATAACTCAGTGGTAAAGAATCTGCCTGCCAAGCAGGAGACATGGGTTCAATCCCTTGGGTTGGGAAGATCCTCTGGAGAAGAAAATGGCAACCCACTCCAGTATTTTTGCCTGGGAAACAGAGGAGCCTGGTGGGCTACAGTCCATGGGGTTGCAAAAGAGTTGGCCATGACTGAGTGACTAAACAACCACAACAAATGATAAGTAAAGAGAGCAGACAAACAGTCCACATAGCCACTATGATTTTAACTTTGCAAAACTAAAGGAGGGATAAGGTAGCTTTGGTAGAGCAATTTGATCAAGTGATGGGTTTTCCCCAAATATCTTTTTAGTATTCACATTACATTAGAATATTTTATTTAAAAATTAAAAAGAGGTAACAAAACAAATTGTTCTTAAAATCTTGATATGAAAAGAAGAAATATATTTTCTTGTTTCCCTTTATGGCCCAATACGGAGAAGGGAAGTGCCCAGGCTCAAGGTCACACATAGCTAAGAAATTTAAGACAGCAAGTCAGGCAGGCCTTCTTTTGCTACTTTCAAGCAAATGAATTGAGCTTCTGCCATGGCAAGGCTGGATTCCTCTTTGGTGCTTCCTAAAGAGTGGTTGCCCCCATGGTTATAGTTTACCCCAGAGTGACTGGTCCTGCTGCTCATTCATCACTTCAAGTGATCTGTCTCACCATCAGACTCCCTCTCGCTGGAAATGCACAGTCTTGGTGGAACTGTCAATCAAGAATGATAGGGGAGGCAGGGTCTGAGACCCAAGTGAGTCAATTAGACTCTTCTACAAATTTGAATCACAAGTGAAATAGCATCAGATTAGGAAACTGATTCAAGTCCAGTGAGGCACCATTAATTCCTGCTACTTAAAGTAGCAGATGGAGGAGGCAGTGTCCCCTTCAGAGTAAGGTTTTTGGAGCTAGATTGAGTTTGGAATCCAGTTCTGCTGCTTTCAAACCTAATGATCTTCCTATGCCTCAGTTTCCTCAGATTGTAAGCAGGGAATAATAATATTGCCCCCTGCAACAGTAGGGTTGATACATGAATCAGTGCAAGTGTATCAGGCAGAGCTCTTGTCAGGAAATAAGAACCACTCTGAGTATCTGAAGCAGAAAAGGAATTTGATGCATGGAATTAGGAACATAGAAATCAATGAAAGGCTAGAGCAGTAGGCTCCTGGCTGCAGGAATGGTTTCGGGAACACAGTTCCAAACTGGCCTGCTGGAGAGCTGCCTTGTGTGCCACCATCAGGAAGGTGACCACTGGACTGTGACAGGAACACCTGACTTCAGGAACACAGTGCCATAGCTGTGACCCAGGGACCAGGGAGCCACTTGGCTGTTACTGTGCCCACTTCTCATCATTCAGGAAGCTGAGGATCAGACAATGGACAGGACTCTATCCAAGGGCATCAAGATCACTGAGTTTCCATTTTTAAGTTTGAAGCGATGGCTGCTAGTAAAAGTGTTTGCATTTGTAAATAAGCAGTAACTTATAGCTGAATGATCTAACTTTGAGGACCCTTTCAGCTCTATAATTTCATAATTCTCTGGTCTGTACAAATCAGTTTTATTAACTTATAATTATGTGTCATATCTTCTGTATTGCAAAGAAGTAGGATGGTAATTCACAGTCCCTCCAGCAGAATGGAAACATTTATTGCTTGCATCTTTCTGACTCCCTTGAAATGCAGTTTTAATACCATAATTCACTTTTTATAGAGCAGCCTGGCGAACTGGAGACTTCAGTAGTGCAGTAACATATGTGGTTGGAGCTTTGACCGAGTCAGAGAAGCACCTGGACTGCAGCATCGCGAGTCTGGCAGGAAGGAGGAGAGAAAGAGGGTGGGGAAGCTGACTGTGATAGAAAACTCACAGCCAGGCATCAACTGTGGGGGACAGTGGGGGAACCCACCTGCCCTGTAGAAGGGGGTGGAGGTGGTGGTGGGCTGGGCTGAGCAACACCTTGGGTTCAAAGGCTCTAAATTCAGCGGTGATTCCAGTATCCATCTATACCAGGAAGTCTGACCTAACAGCAGAATCCTTCACAGGGGTCTAGACACTGCATGTTCAGAAACTTGGTGAAGTAGCTGAGTTCAGGGGTCTTTGCATAGCAGGACCTCCCTGGGGGTGGGGGAGCGAGGGCCGGAGTGTGAGGAGAGGGAGAGGTGGGGAACAGGGTACTTGCAGAACTAAGGTGGGTATCAGAGCCCCTTCCTTTTGCAAAGTCATCACTGAGATTTAGTCTGGGTGCTAGTTACCCTGAGCAGAAACCACGAGATCAGAATTTCTTTCACTTGGATAGACTATAGCCCTTTCTTTTTTTAAATCAAGAAAAATTCTATGTTAGCTAGCTTATTGTGGTGGTCACAATATATATAAATAAGGAATTATTATGTTGTACACCTGTAAACAGTATAATTTACATGTCAATTATTCCTCAAGAAAAAAAGAACTTCTCAGTTGGGTATTGGATCAAATGGTTTTTACTGTAACTACTTAAGTATGTAAAAATACAAAGCTATGTAAATTTTTGTCCATAGTGTTTACATAATTCCATATTTATATTTATGTATGAAATATATATGTGGGTGATCCTTGAACAACATGAGTTTGAACTGCATAAGTCCACTATGAAGATATTTTTCAATAATTATCTACTCTAGTATTCCTCAGTACATAATCAGAGGTTGGTTGAATCTGCAGAGGGTTGACTGTAAAATTATACGTGGGTTTTTGACTCTGTAGGGGGTTGACGCCTTCAAGGGGCAGCTGTATATTCCATGCCATGCCAGTCCCACTGTGATACAATTATAAAACAGTACAGTGCTGTGGTTAAGAACACAGGCTCTGGAGCCACACCCACTTGGATTCAAATTCTAGGGCCACCATTTACTTGGTATGTAATCTTAGGCAAGTTGATCTCTCTGTGCCTCAGTTAGCTCACTGGTAACATGAGGGTAATAGGACCTATCTCAGAGTTGTTATGAGAATTAAATGAGCTAAACCACGTAAAGTATGCGGCACAGTGCCTGGGCTGCAGTAAGCTCTCCATGAGTACTAGCTATTACATTATCTTTAAAACAGAGTGAAGAACAAACCATGTATGAGTGAAGCACAAACACATCTGCAAAACCAATATTATTCAAGTAAGTCACAGTCATTTAATATAACAGATGATGCTATTGTTCTGATGCTATTGTCATGCTGGGTTTAACAGTAGGAAGATGTGGTCTGAGGTTCAGTTCTGTATTTATTTTGGCCCTGGGGTTCAGTGCTGAAGGAGAGAATACCAGTTGGCCTGGTCTTGTTTGCTAGTGCAGAATAATTAGACTTCATAGTTAATTAAAAGTCTACCCTTGAGCATTTCTGAAATGCCAGTTCTAATGAAATGCCACTTGATAACTCTGTGGAACTGTCTTGTTCATTCGTAAGTCAGGTTAGCCCTGACATATCCTGGAAGTCTGCATTAAGTGAGTGTCTGGTAGCATGAGGGCAAAAGTGAGGAACAGAAAAGTTCTTCATTGTTCATTTACTGCTATGTTCACAATAAATGAACTTTTACAAGCTGCCAGGTGCAACACAGACTCTGCAAACAGAACGAGAATGTAGTTCTGCCTACTACAAGGTTTCCTTCAGTTTGGACACCAAAACACTTGGCATTCCAACTACTTAGATTATTTTGGATCGTCATTGTTCATCATCACATGGCATCATTGGGCATTAACTTGATAAGATTATGTTTACAAATATAAACATAATGAGCTCTGAATTATATGGGAGGATATCAATTTAAAAAAGAATATCATCAAAATGAAGATAGAAAATTGGAGGGAAAAAAAGAATAAATCACAACCTATACTCTTTTGGAGAATTCAAGACTCTAGGGAATTTAGAATTCTTTCCCTTTGGTTACTTACTCAGTGCCTGGTATACAGTGGGTGCTCAATAAATATTTGGGTCTCAATGAGGAAAAGAAACTAGTAAGGGAAAAGAAGGCAATAGCCATTTCTGTGGTCTGGGTCATTATGGTGTAAGATGCTGGGATGTAGAGGTCTGTGGACACACAGGGCTTACTTCTGGCCCTCTGGGTTGGAAACAGTTAGGAGCTGGGCTGACTGGGCCCACGACATCAGGTCTTGAAAGGATGACCTAATTATCAGTGGCCGTAGGTAGAGGGTGTGGCTGAGATCCTGCTCTTGGGATTAGGGCAGAAACTAGGACTGCCTGCCCTGCAGCTGGGCCCTGTGTGTAAGACAGAGTCTGGGAAAACCGGTCCAGGGTGCAGGTTGAGTGAGAGAACCTCCACCCTGGACCACATCCCCCTGAACAGTGGACCAGTCACATCAGATGCCTTTATATGAAGCCCATCAGTGCTTCTATTTTGTTCAGCCGGAGAAGAATTACTTTTAACCTGAAGTTCCCAGTAAACAGGACTCAGGGTGCAGCAGTTTCTTGAGTGGATCCAGATGGCCCACATCTGTAGCACTGCAGCCCACAGCAGGGTACAGATTCCTGGGTCCAGCCCTGGAGCTCAGGATTCCTTGTGGATTCTTTGGAGCCTGGTATCTGCAGCTGAAACATGCTCCCACGTGATTCGGATGGGCGAGGGCCGTTTCCTTGAAGACACGGCAGATCTGTTTTAGCTAAATATGCTGCCGAGTCAGTCTTTATTGATTTGCTACACGGCACAGGGCTCTGGGGCTGGGTCTCTCTGCAAGAGGCGATTGTACAACTGTGTCCCCTGTCCTTCCCTATGCCCCACATTGGGCAACTGCTATCTTTTTCCTGTAATTAAGCCTCCCTCTGGTGCCCTGGTTTTACTCGCTGGCTACCTGTATTGTTCCCCTGAGTCAGAATCCATGCTGGCATTTGCCTCTTTGTTCCCCTGGGATCCAAATTCCTGAAGTTGCTGGAGTCATCAGGTTTCTGGAGCTTGCCTGCCCTGAGTCCCGTTGGCTAAGAAGCCACACCAGTCCCAGGGCGCTGTTCCCTCATCAGCCACGGCCCATGGGATAGGTGAATCAAGGACAGCCTTCCGGGTCGGGCTGGAGGTACATTTTGCTAGACAAGCTGGTTCTTTCCTTGGGAATTTGGAGTCTAGTGTCATTACAGACCATGAGGAAATCAGGTGCCAGTTCTGTAAATTTTTTGGATTAATTTTGAAGTTGTTTAATTTATACCTAGAGTTGAGGAACATAATAAAAACAACAGACAGTAGAAAGAAGTGTGGCCAGTTAGCTGTGGCAATCCCAGCCTTCCTGAGACACCTGGCTGCCTAACCCATCCTGGGCATGTGAGTCCCGTCTGTACGCTCTGCTGTGGACAGGGCAAGCCCTGACTCGTACAGTCCGTCTGCCTGCTGCCCTGAGCCTGTGTCTGCTCTCCATGTCCCTCCCCACACGCCCAGACAACCCCCAGCCCCAGTCAGCACAGTCTTACTTTACCGCTCTTACTGCTTGTCCCTGTGTGGGGTGTGGCCCCAGGGTCTCAGCTGCCTCATTTGGGGACGAGCCTAGCCTGTGACCAGTCTTAGCTCACATTTAGACTTCAGAGTAAATGCTGTTTTCATTTCTGATCCACTCTTATATTTTGGAAAAGAAATATCACTTCCTAATTTTTTGAAAGATTGGGCCTTCTCTATTTCCATATTTTCAGCTAATATCAGAATTATCTGAGGAAATAAGTATGATTTAAGACGAAATAACATTTATTTTGCAGGATGCTGAAATTTTTACTTGAAGCCTTAATTATATAAAAATTCTGGCACAGCTTTCTTCTTCTTCTTCTTCTTCTTCTTCTTCTTTGTAGAGGGGGCATTAGAGTTCTACAATTGTGGCAAAAGGGTTCCCTAGTTGTGATTTCTGACGTAAAAGTTCCTAACTTTTATGCTTTTTATATCCTGCTTTCACAAAGCAACAATCCATAAGATTATACCTGTTCTTCCTTAGCAGTTTCCTAGGACCTGTGATGTTTCATGCTCCTAGAAGTCATTGCTGATGTATAGTTAGTGTGTGCCTGTTTTAAATTCTGGAATATATCTGTTCCCTTTTCCCTCTCCTGTTCTTTTCTCTTTAGCACTAGAGTGCTCATCTCTCTAGAAACTGAATCAGATTGCTCCTAAAACCAGGACTGTATCTCATTGTCAAAGTTTATATCTGAGAGGCTGCATTCAGCATGCTTGTGGCATTTACTGAGCTCTTGGAATTCTCTCAAGCTGAAAGGCAATGATGTTCAAGAAGATGTTTTCCTGCTGGTTGGGACCATCACTCAGACCTGGGACTTTCGCTTTTGTTGGGGCTAAAAGCGGCACCAATGATAGCACCAGTGTTGGAGTGTGTTCTTGAGGGTGTGTTGGAATATAAGAAACACTTCGTGGGACTGAACTAACTGTAAGGCCCCATGCTGGGGGCTAGAAGTAGGGCAACAGTAACTTTTATTATAGGAACTTTTACAATAATAAAAGAGAAAAATGGTTTACAAAAATGACTTCTTTAGGACTGCAAAATTCTAGAGCCAGCAGGAAACTAGGAGATGATCCAATCTGTTGGTTTAAATATTTGCCTTAAACCCACACCAAGCAATAAATTTAACATTGAGACCCCGTGCACATGGATATGGGGTTCTCAGGTGGTGCTAGTGGTAAAGAACCTGCCTGCCAATGCAGGAGACTTAAGAGGCATGGGTTCTGTCCCTGGATTGGGAAGATCCTCTAGAGGATGGCATGGCAACCCATTCCAGTATTCTTGCCTGGAGAATCCCATTGACAGAGAAGCCTGGTGGGTTGCAGTCCATTGGGTCGCACTGAGGTGGACACGACTGCAGAGACTTAGTATGCATGCACACGGACATAAGGACATATGTAATTGCAACATGCTTTACACATACTTCCTTGCCGTGTGCAATGTCCTCTAATATTTTCTGCTTGTTTTGATCTATTTTATTTCATTAATTAAAAATCCTGTTTTGTACCATAAAACTCTTAGAAGAGATCATAGTAAAACATTCTCTGACACAAGCTAGTGTTTTCTTAGGTCAGTCTCCCAAGGCAATAGAAATAAAAACAAAAATTAACAAATTGGACCTACAAACTTACAAGCTTTTGCACAGCAAAAGAAATCATAAACAAAATGAAAAGACAGCCTACAGAATGGGAGAAAATATTTGCAAATGATGCGGCCAACAAGGGCTTAATTTCCAAAATACGCAAATAGCTCATACACCTCGACACAAAAAAGCAAACAACCCAATTGAAAAATGACCAAAAGACCTAAATAGACATTTCTCCTAAGAAGACACATGGGTGGGCAAGAGGCACACAAAAAGGTGTTCAAAACACTAATTATTAGAAAAATGCAAATCGAAACTACAGTGAGGTACTACCTCACACCAGTCAGATGGCCATCATTAAAAAGTCTACAAATAACAAATGCTGGAGAAGGTGTGGAGAAAAGGTAACCATCTTATAATGTTAGTGGGATTATAAATTGGTACAGCTACTATGGAAAACAGTATGGAGGTTCCTCAAAAATCTAAAAATAGAGCTGCCATATGATCCAGCATTCTCACTCCTGGGCATATATTCCCAGAGTAATGATGCTTATGATGTGTTCTTTGTTCTGGCTTTGTCCCCAGTCTGGGAGCGAGGAGACTGAGCAAATCAACCTCTCAAAGACCATTTTTGGACCTGCTTCTTAGGATTTGCTTCAGGCCCAGTTTATCAGCTATGTTAGAAAATTCTAAGTCTTACTACATCACCATTATATCCCCCCTTTGGCTTTAACCTAGAATACTCAATCACCTATCTGTTCCTAATGTTTTTGACCTCTCTAAAAGAATCAAATTTACCTTCCAAATATGAAGATTTGCCACAGTAACATATTAAAAAGACTAGGCCTCAAGCTCTGTATAAAGTTCCAAACAGGAACCTTAGAGGGCAGACTTCTCAGGCTTGCACTCATGAAGCTGTGTAAGTCTAGATGCATTTTTTTAAACATCTGTCACAGTGCTTACTGTCTCTCTAGATGCAAATGACATCTGAACTATGCATCAGCTTGCTGTTGCTTACATGCTGTCTTCAGCCTGAAGGAATATGAGTATGGTTCTCTAAATTATTCCTAATGGAGTATGAACATTTTCTGTAACTCAAAATAGTCATATAATTTCATAGGATTCTTCACCTTTTTGTGATTTGAAACTGTTATGCCAACCTGGTTCTTGGGACCTGTTTCATGCACGTCAGGACAGATTTGAGTAAACAAAGTAATTTATTGGGCCATATAGTAAATATTTACTGAGCACTTATTTTGCACTTGGCTACGCAGAAGAAATGATTTGAACGCCTTATGCTTCTAATGAGTTGGATTTCCCTTTGTGTTTGAGGACTTCCTCTAACCCCAGACCTGGAGTGAAATTCAAGGATTATAAACACTATTCAAATGAGAACAAAAACACCCCCCACCCCCCAGCCTCCCCACCCTAAGTCCTCTGTAAAGTGAAACTTTGCCTCTCCTGGCAGGCAGGATAATTCTCAGATGACATGGGGTATATTTTTCTTCCTTGGGCTCCACTAATCAAAGTGTTAGCTCGTCTTGAACAAGCTTTACCCATCTCTGGTACCTTTCATCTAACACACCGAGGTTTTCTATAAATAGCAATTATGTCTTATAACACCCTTGTTGGCTCCATTTGATGGAGAAGAAAAGTGAGGTGGTGCAAGATTCTACTGCTTACAGAGGAGCCTCAGTGAGGCATGATGCCTTGTCTACGGAGTCCGGCTTTGTCTTTGGGTAACCAAAAAGCACCAATAACTCATTCTGCTCCAGTATACAGCTCAGAAAATTAAATGCTTCGGTTTCTTGGTTTGCTTTTCTGACTAGCTGGGTTCACAAAGTGGGCTAATACTGTATGAATCCGTTTATATCAGGCTGCTGCTGCTGCTGAGTCGCTTCAGTCGTGTCTGACTCTGCATGACCCCATAGACGGCAGCCCACCAGGCTCCCCCGTCCCTGGGATTCTCCAGGCAAGAACACTGGAGTGGGTTGCCATTTCCTTCTCCAGTGCATAAAAGTGAAAAGTGAAAGGGAAGTTGCTCAGTCGTGTCCGACTCAGCGACCCCATGGACTGCAGCCTACCAGGCTCCTCCATCCATGGGATTTTCTAGGCAAGAGTACTCAGGCAAAGTTAATCTATGACATTATTTGTCAAGATAGTGGTTATTCCCCTTATACACGACTGGTAGGACTGTTAATTGGCACAGTCACTGTGAAAAACAGTATGCAGGTTTCTCAAGAAACTAAATGTAGAACTACCATATGACCCAGCAATCAAACTTGAGGGTATATATCTGAACAAGACCAAACCACTAATTCTTAAAGATGCATGTACCCCAATAATAGCCAAAATATGGAAACAACCTGTTTATCCACAGATGAATGAAGAAAGATGTGGTATGCGTCTATGCAATGGAACACTGCTCAGCCATAAAGAGAGTGAAATGTTGCCACCTGCAGCGACATAGACAGACTTGGAGGGCATTATTAGTGAAATAAGTCGGAGAAAGACAAACAGTGTGATATCGCTTATATGCAGAATCTAAAAAAACACCACAAACTAGTGAAAAAAACAAAAAAAGAGGCAGACTCACGGATATAGAGAACAAGCCAGTGGTTACCAGCGTGTGTGGGGCAATGTGGGAGTGGAGAGTACAAAACACTGAGTGTTAAGACAGGCTCAAGGATGTATTATACTACAAGGGGAACAGAGCTACTATTCTGTAATAACTATGAATGGAAAGCAACCTTTAAAATTTTGTTAAGGGACTTCCTTGTGGTCCAGTGGCTAAGACTTGAGTTCCCAGGGCAGGGGGGCCCAGGTTCGTTCCCTGTTCAGGGAACTAGATTCCACACGCCTCAACTACAACAGAACCCGCGTGTCACAACAAAGATCAGAAGATCCTGCATGCTGCAACTGACTCAGTGCAGCTAAATAAATAAATATTAACAAAAAAAGAATTCAGACAAAGTGGTGAATGAGTTTTTTAAAAATTGCATAAAAAGTAAATTTCTTTATAAAAAGGTGGTTGTTTGAAAAAATCACTGCATTTATAATTTGTGCAACTTTTCTATGTACATTATACTTCATTAAAATGTTTACTAAGAAATGTATCCATTTACTATCTGCAGAACAGTGTTCCTGTTATATTTGCAAGATAGATTTTGTTATTCCCATTTTACAAATGAAGAAACTGAGCTTGAAGGGTTTAAGTGCCTTGTTGAAGGCCACACAGTTACTGGTTAGAGTCAGGCTCTAAGGGGACCTGCCTGGCCCCCAGGACCATAATTTCACAGCCTTTCCCCAGGTTCCTCCCTGCCAAGTTTTCAGCCCCCCTCCCACTTTGGCCATGAGTGAAGATTTCTATGGAGAAAATCGTTCCTTTTGTACAATAGCTATAGAGCTAGAAGGCTTTCCAGCCCACTTCCTCCAGGAGGGTCTGTGGGGCCAAGTCTTCTGAGGCCTGTCCTGACATTGTGACCAGCTCTGTGGTGTGAGTGTGGCCCTCTCTATTGCTAGCATCTTTTACCAGCTCTCAATTCCCCTAAAAGCTTCAATAAGGGGAGCAGCATTCGAAACAGACGGATGGTATTCACCTGTCACATAACAGCTAAAAATAAAAAAAGGGGAGGTGATAGTGAGATGCCATTGGTGGCATATTACCAGCTGATTGACACATTCTCATTGTTATTTCAAGTGAAAGGAAATACCTAACGCACAGTTGGCCCTGTCATCCAACATGGCTGTAAATTCTGGTCACTCATTAGTACAGTTTGAGCCAGAAAGAGGGTGTTCTGCATCTCATTTATACAATGGAGAATGGTATATTGTGAAAAAGTGAAATTTAGACTGCTTAGCATAGGCTAATTCGATCAATGCCGCATCCAAGGATGACTCTCCCTTCTACATCCTGGAGAGGTAAGTACTGAGAGGCTGGGCCAAGATCCTGCTGCAAAAAGACAGAGCTGTGTGTGTGCTGATGTGCCTTTCATTTTAAAAATGTGTTTTTCAATATAAGTTGACTCACTGAATTAAATCAGAATTTTAAGTGGAATTTTGAGATCTTCTGAATAATTATTGGAAGTCCTTGAGGCTTTATTTGTACTGACCCTAATCTGCTCCTTTTTATGTAGATGTGTGTTTTTAAGTGATGAAATAGGAATTGATGAGTTTGGCTTAGTGGTCAGGATATAAGAAGGTGTCACCATAGAAACCTGAATCTTGAAGGGAACAGTTTGCCTGGGGCAGGTTTTGAGTATTTGGCACTTGACATTCGGAGGTTCTGGATGAAGTTTTCCTGTCTCATGAGGGTCCTGTTTACTGAAAAGAGTTCCAGCAGGACTGGCCTGCTTTGATACAGGGGACGCCGTTTCTCATGGATATATTAAACATGGGACCCCTATAGAGAGAAAAACCTCAGCAAATATTATTGTTTTTACTTAATTTTAAAATTCAGATTTCTTGAGGAGGGGAAAGGCGTAGCAGGAAGGAAGTAATAGAACATCTGAATTGCACTTTGGGAATATTTTAAATGAAAAATTACTTCCATCAGAAGGTTCAGTTCTTTCCTGGCAGCTCTTCTACTTACAGAGACTTTCAGAAGAGTGTGTTCCATCTCTGCTCAAGCTGGGCTTTTTAAAGTATTAACAAAAGGTGGTCCATTCAGAAACTTTTGCTTTGAGCGCCTAGAATTTCAACTTTTATCCTTGGGATGACTCTACGTTCCTTAAGCTACTTCTGCCAGATGTAGCAAAATTTCCCAATGAATAGAATTTATGGTAAGGACTAAAGCTGAGGATAGCATATCCTAGCATAAGCTTGGTTTCATAAGATTTACTAGAAATGGGTATATGAGACTTGAACGCTGATTTTTAGGACACATAGACCCTAACTCACTGTATTTCTTATTTAAAAATTAAAAAGGAAGGGAAGTTCTCTGCTTTTAGACAAAAGTGTGTTGGGATCTCTGGGGACAAACTGAGAACTGGTTTTTCTTTCATTGCTTCTGAAATGCAGTGGTTGAGAAGGGACAGCTAGACTTTCAGGAAAAACAGAGCCATCTGCTGGTAGATTGGCAGACTTACTTCTCTAGATGATCCAAAGGCTGGAAAGTGGTAATACTTGCAACCTGGCAACAGATCTGTCACTGTTTATGCTGTCTCCGTTTTTAAAGAGCTGTTGTGTCATCATGGAATGAGAATGTTCAATATAATATACACACACAGTGTACTGAGCCATGTTGCTTTCGTAAGACTTTCTCTTGACTGAGAAAGAGATCAGGATCAGAAAAGGGGTGCTTTTGTCTACTCTTGTTTTTTTGCCTCCTTTTAATCAGCAGCCTGCAGTGAAAAGACCCAGAAGGGAGCAGCTCCGTGAGAAGGGGTTGCTCATTTCTAGTTGAGCCAGCAGTTTCTGGAACAGGAAGTGCTTGACCTGGGTCTAAGCCAGCATCTCTGCCGGGAGGCTTCTCAAGTCTCAGGGTGGACTTCCGGGGGTACTAAGCAACACTCACTTCTAGGACTGTCATATAGATTAGATGAGCTTTTTGGATGCAAAGGTTAAGCGTGGTCTAGAAAGGCTCTCAAGGGCCCTCCTAGGCATAATCACCATCTTTCAACTGGCCTCCAAGCTCAAAGGTGAGCTCTGTTCTTCACCTGGTGTTTTAAACTCTCTGAACAAAAGCAGTGTAAGCTCAGACCCAACTAACCCCAAACAGAATGCATTACCTCCAAGAGCCTCCCTGCCCTCAGCAGGCTTTGAAGCCATCAAAGTAGTCATCTGTGCTGTTGAGGCATCTGTTTGTTGCCAGAGCCTGTTCGTGTCACTGTGAGCACAAGCTCTGGAGTCAGGACCTTGGTTTTCTCTTCCTTTGATGGGGACAATAACACCCCCTGCCAGGGCTGCTGTGACGGTGCCACAAGATGAACTCACGGGTTCTTAGCACAGAGTCTGGCCGACGGGAAGACTCAGCACGGTTACTCACTTTTTAATAACATGGTCTCACAGATGCGTCCTCTTTTCCCCATTTCTACTGCCTCCAGGCCTGGCTTAATGCAGCCTCTGCCATCTTGACCTCCTGGCATTCAAGCTGCTGCTCTCTTCCATTCTTCTTACAGACTGTCGCCAAGCTAATGGCCTTTATAGCCCTTGCTGGGCTAGTTCCTACTCAGGAAAACAGATAGACTTATTAAGTAATCAGCCAAACTCCGTCCCCTGGTTGTAAGGCCTTTAAACCTGGCTCCACCTGCTATTATCCAAGCTTCTCACTAATCTTGATGTACAGACTCCGTCCCAGGCAGGAACACACCTTGGCCATTCCCTCTGTATCCTGGTCCTTTCTTTTATGCGGTTTCCTTTGCTCTTTATGCTCCTTTCTCCCATCTCTTAACCTTGTCTGAATTTTAAGATGCAGCTCAAATCTCACCTCCACTATGAGTTTTCCTCCAGCTCTGCAGCTTATAATTGATTTTGCCTAAGGACTAACTCCTATTACCCTAATAATCCTAAATTCCTATTGCACTAAGAAATCCCACCCAATAGCCATACATTAGAAGTTACTTATTCTCAAAGTTTTATTACAAGTTCAGTGAAGGGCCTGTGTTAATTCACCTCTCTGTGCCTCAGTTTTCCTCCTCTGTAAAATGGTGATAATGACAGTTCTGCCTCACAGGACAGTTGTAATGATTAAATTAATGTATGCAAAACCAGTGCCCAGCACCTAGAAAGTGTTCGATAAGTGTTAGTTATTATTTTTCTGGACACATGAATAAGGGATCAATACTGCTTATTTGATTGCCAGCCGTATATTACCAAGAAGCCATCAGGTGCTAGACTTGGGCCCTTCAACGTCTATCTGATCCACCATCGCGTATCTTTTAAAGAAGACAGCAATGCACTTGACAAATATTTATGGAGCACCTACCACGCTCCAGGTACACACTGTACTGTTGTCAGTGCCAGTGTTAGCTTTGTTTATTTTTACATATGTGGCCAGCCAGCTATTCACACCTGGAATGAACAGTGTAGATCAAATATATTCATCACAGAGGATTTGAGTTCAAGTCTAGGCTCCACCCATGTGGCCATGAACAAATAATTTACTACATCTGACCCTGACCTTTAGTTCCTCTATGTAAAATGAATTCTAAAGTCTTTCTAATCATGATCTGTCAAAAGAACCAACTAAGGTTTAAGTCGGATGTTTTCAGGCAGATAGTGGCCCACACAGACACACACAGACACACACAGAGTTCATTTACATGCTCTTTAACACAAGGCCCTATGATATATTTTTAAAAACCTCTCAGTGCCCAGCACCCTCCTACTTCCTTACCGTTGTTTAGTGCATACTTACCGACAAAGGGCAATTGCTCTAATTGCCATCATGGAAAAGGAATGTTTTTGTTTTCTAGTGGCTTCTAGGTATGGGTGAGCCATGAACTCCACCACCTCTTTCTCTCCCTTCCCTGTCTGAGTCAGAGTTTCTGGAGATAGGGCTCAGGAACCCGTGCATTTGACAAGCACCCAGGTGACTCCCCTGCACATTAAAGTTGACAGTCCATGGAGTCTGGTCCACCCATATCCAATTCAAACCAACTATAGCTGCACAGAAGCTAGATGTGGATGAGGGCCCCATTCAGTTCTGGCTTGTCAGATGGCCTGGATTACCAATGCTGCCTTGTTACATGCCAACTCCCTGTCACCCAGTCCTCAAGTATGGTGTCCCCATGCATTTCCTCAGTGCTCTTAGTCACCAATAGGGCTTTTTCTTCTATGCTTGGCCTTCATGATGTATGGCTCCCTTAAGGAGGTTAAACATCCTTTGAAGGTGAGATCTGCAACCTGGGCATGATTTGGGTGCTTGGATTTCTCAGGAATAGGTTGCTACATTCTGGAAAGTAGCAGTTTCTAGAGCAGATTCTAGATTTTGGACCATGACTCAATATGAGAAACCCATTTTATATGGAAACTCAGGGTTCATACAAACATGCATGCATGCTAAGTCTCTTTAGTCGAGTCTGACTCTGCAACCCAGTGGAGCCCACCAGGCTCCTCTGTTCATGGTATTCTCCAGGCAAGAATACTGGAGTGGGTAGCTGTTTACTCCTCCTCGAGGGGATCTTCTCGACCCAGCAATTGAACCCGTGTCTCATATCTCATGCACTGACAGGCACATTCTTTAACACTAGCACTACCTGGGAAGCCCCCACACAAACATACACCTGTATAAATATGCCCAGTGAACAGATAAATACATCCATCATATCTTTGCCCTTTGATATTTTCTTTTTTTCCCCAGTGTCTATCTTTTTTAAAAACTGTTTATTTTGTATTGGTGTATAGCTGATTAACAATGTTGTGATAGTTTCAGGTGGACAGCAAAGAGACTCAGCCATACATATACATGTATGCATTCTCCCCCAAACTCCCCTCTGATCCAGGCTGCCACATAGCATTGAGCAGAGAGCCCTGTAACATTTTCTATTCTATTTCATCAAGTAGATGGTCATTAGCAGCAAAATCCAGGCAGATCTAGAATCTGTGTTGAAAATCTGATGGAAGCTGCAGCTCTAACCTTCATTATTTGTGAATGATTTTGGGGTCCACAATCTCCCCAAATCATCTACAGATTATAGGCAATGTAGTTGCTTGCTTGCATTTAAGGAAGCATGCCACACTGCTTATGAAGCAGGATGACACTGGGTTAGGCTTCTCTGAGCTAGATGCAGAATTTGTTTTAAAGTATGCCACTCCTGCAATGCACTTTCAGAATATCCATGGCAAGGCAGGGGTTCTCAGTCTTGGGAAAAATAGTTGAAAATCTTCTCAGATGATTTCTACTCTCCTCAACTGTCCTGGGGGCAGGACATCAATCCTTTGAAAATTCACTGCAGTTGGAAGCCAGTTTAGTATTTTCAAAGTGGATACAAAGCTGGGAATCTTTCCACTATTAATAACAAAGTACTTGCAGTATATCCCACAACCAATATTGCGTGGTCACACCATGGCTCAAAAGCTGGTTCTGCTTGACCTGACTATACCTTCCCCGGGGGCCTTCCAGACACTGGCCTCCCCTTTCCACATGCCATTCCTTCCCCTACAGTGCTTCCTCCCTGTCTTTCTGAATGGTTCTTACCTTCCAAGATTTCTCCGTTTGAACCTCAATGACACTTTCTGTCTGTGTTGGTTAACTCCCTGCTTATGTGATTAATAGCAGATATATACTTCTTAACTTCAATGAATGGATAAAAGGAATAGGTCTTGCTCTTTTTTTTTTTTAAATTACCACCATGCCCTAGAAAAACAAATGCTCAGTGAGCATTTCCTCCTACAAGTCCAGACACTGAGGCTGGCACACAGGCCTTAGCTTACCCTCTTAACTGGTGCCCAGAGGAAATGTGGTGAAATGGTCATCAGAATAGATTTGGGTTCTGGATAGCCTGGTTCAAGTTTCAGCTGGGCATAGAAAGTTCTCTAAAAAACATGGGAGAAGCAAGCTATAGGGCAGTGAGTTTACTCTGCTATCATGTATGAATGAGAGATCCTGTGCTCATATGTTTGTTAATGTTTGAAATGTCTTTGCATGAATCCAAAAGAAATTAAGCAGTAGCACTTTCCTCCACTGGGGGAGGAAAGGGCAGGAGATTTGATTATTTTTCACTGTATAACTTATAGTTACCCGTGCATGTATTGTTAAGTTGAAAAGTTTAAATTAAAAAATTTCCAGTTTTGTTCCTTCCTAGGGGTGTGATTTTTAGAAAATTGTTTGATTTTCCTGATCTTCAGTTTCTTCATCTGTAAAATGTAGCTAAGAAAGCCTGCCTGAATGGATCCATGCTAAAGTCGTTTCAGTCATGTCTGACTCTGTGAGACTCTATGGACTGCGGCCCGCCAGGCTCCTCTGTCCATGGGATTCCCCAGGCAAGAATACTGGAGTGGTTTTCCATGCCTTTAGGGGAATCTTCCTGACCCAGGGATCTAACGTGCATCTCTTAGGTCCACCTTCAGTGGCAGGTGGGTTCCTTACCACTAGCGCCACCTGAGAAGCCCACCTGCGTGGACTGCGTGGGTTAATATAATAATATATACAAAGTACTCAGCAGAAGGCTAAACACATTTCTTGGAAGAATTTATGAAATGGTTAACTGACCCAAGTCCTTGGAATTCTGTCCCATGCTCTCCTGTTTTAACCCCAAACTTAGAATCCTAGAAACTTAAGGCCATTTCATTTCCATTGCTGTGTTTGGCGGTTCTTAACAAGGTCAGTGTCTGGCGAGGGCAGTGTAACCCAGCCGCCCGCACCAGGGACTGACTCTTGGTTTCACCCCCTCAACAATTCTCCTGCTTCCTTGTTACCCACAAGAACTTTCAACTATGTTCCTTCCAATGTTTGTTCTTTAATTTAATCCTTCATATACGCCTCAGATGACACTAATGAGCATCTTAAAAAACTGAAAATTCTTGAATTGAAGCAATGAGCTTCTACCCCGAGGTCCCTAACTTCCAGCTAGTTGCTTTTGCCAAAAGGAGAGAGCTCTTTACACAATGATTCACTTCAGCTCATGTTGCCTGAGTTGGTGTAACTTTGTTAGAGTGAGTCATATTACTTCTCTGCCTTAACTTTATCTGTTAAAGTGGTTACAGGATGATTTACTTGCTTTTATTTAAGTCATGGGAAATAAGTAGAAGGTTGAATTTCCAGGGGCTAGTTGTTGGTGCAAAATGATTGTCAACTCCTGCTATTCAATCGCTTTTCCTGAAATCTTTTGGGAGTGGTGCTACGTTGATTTGGATGACTTTCCATAGTCTTGTTCCAGAACAAGAAGTATTCTAACCTGAAATGGAGGTCAGGGAGGTCAGGGAAGAATACTATAATGTGCCACTTTCTAATCACATTAAAACAAAAATAGCTAACATGTATTGAATTTTTACTATCCACCAGACCCTGAGCTAAGCACTTAGTTTAGTTCTTACCCTCACTCTACAAGAACTGGTCCCCATTTTTCAGCTATGGAAAGTAAATGACTTACCTGAGAAGTTAATCGGTGCCAGTGCATCCAGCTGGACCACTTGGCCACAGAGCTCATGCCCTGAGGCACGACATAGATCAACATGGAATAGATCAGGGATCCAAAACCCTTTAAAGGGCTAGATAGTAAATATTTTAGGTTTTGAGAACAGAAAATCACCATAGACAATACGTAAAAAAATGAGACTATATTCCAATAAAACTTAATTTATAAATAGTGAAAGTTTTCCCACAAACAAACCAGTTTGTGGGGAAAAGGAGACTATTAGAGGTTTGCTCAGCCTATCCCAGAACCTTCTGGACTTTAGCTAAGGCCTAAAAGGAAGACAGGCTTTCCTGGTGACTCAGCAGTAAAGAATCCACCTACCAATGAAGTTGATGTGGGTTCCATCCCTGGGTCGGGAAGATCCCCTAGAGAAGGAAATGGCAGCCCACTGCAGTATTCTTGTATTCCAGTATTCTTGCCTGGGAAATCCCATGAGGAGCTTGGCAGGCTACAGTCTTTAGTCACTAAGTTTACGCGACTTAGTGACTAAACAACAACAAAAGAAAGCAATGAGGAGAAATGTGACCGTCCCTGTCTGCCCCGATTCTGACACTTGCATTTCCTATTTATCACTTTTCACCCGAATTCACTCTTTGAGCTCCCAAAGCTCCCTGTGCTCCTGGGTTGCCTGGAGCCTCTCTTGGGTGCCCCACTTAGATCACCCTTCCCTAAGTAGTTTTTCTTCCTCCTTCTCCCCCAGCCTCCCATTTCTTCAGAGAACCAACTTAGCTAAAGTGCTTTATAAAAATTTGCCTTAATGTATTTGCATTTTTAAAGGAAGCTTTTGGACAGAGCAATTCAAAGGTAAGACTTTCTGAAGCATTTAGCCTGGGAAGATGAGTGAGGTGCACTGAAGGTTGGGGAAGAAACTACTCACACTGTCTTAAAATCGTACTTAAACAGATGTCTAGTGAGGCTGGTCCTGCCAGAGGACCCAGGGCTTCCTAAGGCCCCTGGACTAAGCTTGGATATGGCAAGTGATGGGTTATTGGGGATGTGCTGTGAGAACCTTCAGGGGCTCTTTACAGAAAGGCTGAAGAGGCCAACTTGGTTCAGAACTAACAGCTAAAGGATCGATGAGCTGAGGGCTGGGTGCAGGAGGTGGTGACTTACCTCCTGGGCCCACTTAGGCAGATTTCCCTGAGGTAACAACCACTCCAGGCACTTACCTTGGCAACCGAAGAGCGCATGGGAAGATGCTGCTACACCTCTGTGGTTCTTTTAGTTACATCCGGTGGTTCTTAAGTACTGTATGCAGTGGAGGCTGGTTGAACCCCTGGACAGAGCAGAGGAGGAGAATGCCGGTCTTTTGAAAGGGGCGTGTGCTTCCCGGACTGTTTTACGTTTCCTGAACTTTCCTACGTCTTGTGATCACTTTCAGCCCGCTACCCATCTCTCCTCTCCAAATGTAAACTACTAACACTTAATCTTGTGTTAGTTACAAATATGTTTCTGAGCCTACCAGATCATCTGCACCCAGCTGTTTCCTCTTTTATCCCATGCCAACCTCACCAAGCATAAATACAGGTCCTTGTTGTCAGTCTTCCTGAGAAGGTTGTAGGATACGTGACTCCTACTATTAAGGATCCAGCTAAGACTAGACCTGTCCAGGGAGGGGTGTGTGTGTGCGTGTGTGAGTGTGGTATTCTTGTAGTAACTGCAACTGGGTAAGGATAGAATTTGGCAGGCTCATGTTTAAGGAATAGCAAGATAGAGAAAACGCCTGACCATTATCCTCACTGAGGTAGAATTTTCCCAGCGAAATACCTTCCTTTGCAATAGGCTAAGTTTTTTTTTTTCCTTTCTTTTTTCGGGGGCTAGCTAAATGTGTGTGTGTATTTTTGGATCTGGAGAAGCAATGGAATGTACTGTTGTATTTTAATTTTCTTAGGTTTTTTTTTTTTTTTCTGTCTTCGGGTTAGGTAAATTCGTAGATAGACTTCTGCAAGCCCAGAAATTTCCTTTTCTGGGGAGGAAAAAAAAGTGAAATGAATAATCTGTGATATTATTTGATTGTCCCATATAGCTTCAGAAAGGAAATGTGTACAGAAAATATCTGTCTTTGACCCTTCCTCTCCCCACCCCTCACCCTGGGGTCAAATTTAGCTTTCAGAGGTAGCCTATAATAAATATCTTTATATTGACACAGTGAGTTGGACACTCATCAATATTTGAACATTGCAAAGTGGATGATATGTGGGAAGCATTATCTTTGGCTTCTGTGTCTGCCTCTGAAGTGTGGATTGAAGATGGGTTGATTAATTCAGAATGTTAAGGCTGGAATGAAATAGTGGGTAGCTCTGAGTTCCGGCTCTATATATAGACTTTTTTTTTGGCTGCTAAACAGTTTGGTGATTCCATTCACTTCACGCTGCTTTTTAAAGACCTATGCTCTTTTAGCACACCCACAGGTTTGAATTTCTGTTCCTGTTTGAACAGAAGAAAGGAGCGGTGAATACCCAGGGAAGATAAAGCACAAGAGGAGGCAACCCACTTAGACAACTTCATTTTCAGACGCCCTAAATTCTAAAAGAGGGATGGGGGTTATTTAAACTTGTCTTTCAGTTTACGTTTCTACATGGTCAGTCTAGGGACAGCGATGTTGCACGGTGACGTCCCTTACATATTTGGAATGATGATTAGAGCTATGAAGGTGCGTGGTAATAACGAGTACCATTTATTGAGCATCTACCACATACCAAGAAGCTAGGCACGTGTTTCTCTTTAGTCTCACAATAACTCTACCGGTGGATTCTGAGACTAAGAGAAATTATGGCA
This sequence comes from Capricornis sumatraensis, assembly GCF_032405125.1. Classification (NCBI taxonomy): domain Eukaryota; kingdom Metazoa; phylum Chordata; class Mammalia; order Artiodactyla; family Bovidae; genus Capricornis; species Capricornis sumatraensis. Next base: position 74,658,955 of record NC_091073.1, read on the forward strand.
CTTGCTCCAAATTACACAGTTACTATTATACAGGACAGCACTCATACCCCGGTCGGGCTGACTGCGTCCGGGCGGTGCTGTTTTAGCTTCGTTGCCGGGCGCCACCTGATCCCGCTAGCACAGCGCATGCGCTAGGCCCGCCCTGCGCCGGGGGAGCTTCTTTCTTCCTTTGTCTGCCCCGGCTGGTGTCGGCTCCAGGTCCTTAAGCAGCTGGGCTTTGTTTTCTTGTGTGTTGTGTTGTTTGCAAGCCCTTTAACTCCCTGAATGGTTTCTTCGGCGCACAATTAAGAGATATTTAATGTTACCGAAATGTATGTTCACAGTCTTGTGAGATAAAATGATTCTTGGGGATCAGACACAAAAGTCGGCTAACAGAGCCGCAGAACTGTTGCAAGGAGTAGCATTTAATAGGTTGTTACAGAAACACCTGGTAGCATAATGAATTATGTGAGATGAGAGAACCAAATACGTGGACTTCTGGGCTGTATAAACGACAGTAAAATGGTGATAGCACAAGCCCATGTCACTGATGTCTTGCTCCGATTTTTTTTTTTTTTACGATGCATTCTTTGAGATACCGTTCCTATTTGTAATCATGCCTTACTCTATTAAAAAAACGATCCTTCTCCTATCAAATATGATTGATCTTAAATTGCTTTTAAGAATAACTGTTTTTAGGAATACTGTTTCAGGAAACAGTTTACAGAAATCTCTACCATGATAGTTTCTTGTTAATAAACGCTATTGGGGAAGTTGGGGGGCACTCCATTATAGTTCGTAAATTACCCAGGGTCTAGAATTAGAGTCGTTAACAAGAGTACTGCTGATTTAATGTAAGCTGTAAGAAATGAAAACATAGGAAGGAATTTTGAATTTGCTTGGTCATTTTATTTTCAAAAATGCATTGAAATGATAAAGCAAGGCTTTGTTTCGTGTTAACCTAGCTTTGCTTTTACTTATTTACATTTCCTAAATACTGCAAATTAAAAGAAAAAATAGCCAGAATCCTAATTATTGTAAGTTTAAGCCTTCCTCCCTCCCTCACCTCCTCCTCTTCCTTCCTTCCTTCCCCCCACCCCCTTCTTTCTCCCTGGTGGGAATGAGACAAGCGCTTAAAAAATATATTAATCTTTTTATTTGTTTACAGATGTTATTTGAAATTTAGCTTCCATACTTTTCTTCCTTTATATTAAAAAACAAAATGTTTATCCTGAAGCCAGTCTTGTTGAAGACTAAGACAGAGACATATCTTAGTTATAAGGCATTTTTATAGAGACTCTGATAGCAAATGAATTGAGAGAAATGCTATTTGATGCACCATGGAAATGTAATGTTATTGTCTTCCTGTCAATGTAACCTGGAGTGATATATAGCCACCTCTCCCCGGCATGGGAGATTAATGAAATGACTCTAATTTTGGCAATCCTTGCACACTGAGAGTGGGTAACATAACTCTAAGTTGATTTGTGTAAAGGGTGGAGCTGACTTTAAAAAGCATATCATAGTATCTAGTCATTTTGGTGACATTCAAACTACTATTTCAGCCTTGTTCAAGGCAGGCTGCCCAAAACCTCTCTGCCTCTTTTATGGTGGTACCAAGATGACACTGTGGCTATAGCTGAACTCTCACCCACTATCAGATGATGTGCCCTTTCAATGATTGTGCTTGCCAGTTATTAAAGTTACTTGGTACTTTGATCTGTTTTTAAAGGAATAAAGGTATACTGCATTTTTAAAGACTCGACCCTTTTTTTGGCTGCAGTTTCTCCTCCACTTCTTTCAATTATTTATATTACCTAAGCTACAAGGGCTTCTCCTTTTGTAGCTCATGTGATTTGTTTCTGTGGTAGCTAAGAGGATGGGCTTTGGAGGAAGACTGATGAGGTTCAAATTCTCCCCCAGCCCTGCTGCAAAACACAGTGCCTGGCATAGAGTACAATTATTATTTTTTTTTTTCAAACAAAATTTTTTGAGTGTTTTGGTTCAGTACTTTTCTCTAGACCAGTGGTCCCCAACCTTTTTGGCACCAGGGACCGGTTTCATGGAAGACAAATTTTCCATAGACTGAGGTTGGGGGGCAGGGATGGTTTCCAGATGATTCAAGTGTATTACGTTTATTGTGCACTTTATTTCTATTAGTATTACATCAGCTCCACCTCAGATCATCAGGCATTAGATCTCAGAGGTTGGGGACCCCTGCTCTGAACACCCTATATTAACAGAGACCATCGATCATCAGTGGCCACTAATATCACAGAAAAAGACAACCAGATACCATGACGATTCTGATGGAAGTACATGACACCTCTAATAAAGTGGTCTTGTCAAAAAATCAAACCTGAATCTAATCAGGCTCAATCTACCACCACTGCTCAGAAAATAATAGGGTACAGAGGGCAAAACCAGAATGTGGGAAACTCTAGGACAGATGACTCTGTGTCTTCAAGAAGTGAATGGCCAGGAAAATTAAAGTGGGGAGACAAGGACCTATAGACTAAAGAAGATACCAGTCATGACAACCAACTGCAACATATGGACCTTATTTGGACAGTTTAAACAAACTGTAAAAAGCATTTAGGAGACAACTGGGAAAAATGAACACTGAGTGGGTATTTGATGAAATTAAAGAACTACTGTTAATGTTTTAGTGGTGATAATGGTTTTGGATTTGTGGGTTTTTTTAAGTTTATTTTTAGAAATGTGTACTTAAATATTTTAGAGATATGCACATAAGTATAATATGTATTTAAAATTTGTAGATGAAATGATATGATGTCTGACTATAGATGAAATAAAATAGCTCTGAGTTAGTAATTATTGAAGCTCCATGATGGGGAGGGAGGAATATTTAATCCTGTTCTCTCTAGTTTAATGCATGCTGACATTTTCCTTGAGAAAAACTAAAACAAAAGAATGCAAAACATTCTTAACCACCAAGGCAAAAACTCTGCCAAAATTTAGTAGGCACTTGATCTAAAGCAGCAAACTCCCAGAATGCCTTAGCACCTGATATTTTCCATCCATATCATGGTGCCTGTTTCTAAGTCATTGATTACAAGAAGCTTCCCTATTCAGGTGGGTGATTTTCCCCCAAACATGGTTTATTACCCTTAACAGAATTTGAGAAAATGGCTGTTTCAGGTTAGTTTCTGTCACCTGCCTCTGAGGTCAAATACTGCTATCAGGAGTTGACAGTTGCTATTTGGCTCTAGTACTTAAGGTCACGGTCATTCCATTATCTTCCCAAGACTGCAATTTTTGAATCTGACTTTACTGGATATCAGGTGCTCAGTTGGCTGTCTTTTTATAGATGACATCAATATCAAGTGGTATAAGAAAGCTTTCCCAAACCATGATTGCCTTATTCATCAACTCCTAAAACTGATCAGGAAAATGTGCAGGAATCTGTTAATGTGGTAATTAGGAAATAAATCTAAAACCTGCCTTTGTTGAATAAATAGGCTTTGAAAAAGGACTGGTGATAAAGTTCCAACAAACAAATGCATCTTACTATTTAATTTGCTCTTCTTTCTCTTGACCCATACTTTTTCCTCTGTGACAGTCTCTCCAGATAGCAACTAAGAATACTTCTCTTATCTGAGTGAAGATAGCCATAATTTGATAGCCTGGGTTCCTTTTGTTGTTATTTTCCTATCTTGGAGAAATCCAGAGCTAAAAGATTAGATACATTAAAAAATTTTTTTTTAAAATTATCAATTCATTTGGCGTAAATAAGATCCTCTTTCTTTATGCCATTACATTTTTGTTTCTCAGAAATAATAATCAGTTTATCTGACTTCTGGACCAAAACATTTAGTGTTTAAATGAAAGAAAAATACTTGTTAAAATCACCATATTGGGGAATTCTGATTAACTCTTAAAAATCTGTGGCTGTGTTAAAAGTTGAAAGGATAAGTAAACGATACAAACGGTATATCAGAGAAAGAATGGTGTGAATATAGTTAACATTTATTTAAAATTCCACATATTTAATGAAGGATGTTAAATTTCAACATGAGGTTGGAATTTAAGAGTTTCTGATCCCCGACAGCTTTAGAAGTTTCTGTAGAACACTGTTTCACTCTCCTTTTCAAATCTTGACTACCTATACGTTCCTGGTTCCTGACAGCAAATCAAATGCCTGTTGGTCGTTTTCTCCACCTCCTTACAGTTTGTGTGGACCAGGAGTCTCCCTTCTCTGTTCGTCTAACTCCTTTACATCCCGCAAGAGCCAGTTTCAATGTTACTTCTTCCTTGAAGTAACATTCTTCCTTCTTTCTACTTTGCTATCACACACCTCCCACCTCCCCAGATGATTTATACACCTCCTCAGGACTTAATCTGCTGTGTAAACACTGCAGAGTTTAGATAACCCCCAAACTCAGGTCTGAACTCCCCCCAGGTCTCACCCAGTTGCTCTTCTTGGTTACTCAAAGGGCCCCCATGGATGTTTATTGAATGTAGGTGTTTCCTGTTCCCCTTGGGCCTCCATTTTGTCTTCTGAGCTGCCTTCTCTATTTGCATTTGTAGGGTGCCCTTTGCTTCTCCGGGTGGGGGGTGGGGTGGGGATAGTGGTGGTGGTGGTGGTTTCCTTTCAATTAACCCTTTAGCACCTCATACCCATCCTGAGCGGTGGGTACGGAACCTGTAGGCCTGAGTGTACAGAGGCAGACAGCTTACCCAAGGTCCAGCATCAACCTGTGGGAGAAATCTGACTGCTACCCGGAACCCTGTGTTCTCCTAGCCTAGGTGGATGACTTTATTTTGCTTTTTGTTTGTATCAAGCAGCTGTGAAAATAATTTAAATATTAGTAATATTTCTTACATATTCCCCACTTCTGAGAGATAAGACTCGATCCATTATTCATTGCTCCACAGCAACCCCGAGGCTGACTTTGAAGCTGTGTACAAAGCATTGGGCCTCAACTCTCTCCATGAACTCCTGGGGCTGCTGGAAGGGGAAGTGACCTGAGATGGAGGTGAATCACCTCGGAGGTCTGGGTGTTACTGTTTTTAAGAGTAGGAGTCACAGTGGAGAAAGGAAACTATACCATAGTCTCTTGCATTTCTCTTTCTGATTGTAGTACTTTGGAGTCACGAGTATTTTCACTGAAGTGTGTCACTAAAATGTGACAAACTCAATTTCATAAGTTTGACTACTTCTACTGGAACAGAGTAGCTGAGTTCCTTACAAAAGAGAGAATCACCCAGGCCAGGCAGTCACTGAGTCAGGTCTGAAATCGCCAGCCTGCCTTGCCTTTTGGGGGTACCTATGTGACTGGTATTTCAGGGTTGAAGTTAGATGCATTCCCTATAAACACAGTTCTATCCAGCTAAAAAGAGTTAGACCAAGGACTCCATGTATAAATTGCACATGACTCTGCATCCCAGTTTACAATAAATGTGTCATAAAAATTGCTTAGCCGAGAGTTGCTATGCAGCACTGTTTAGCAGCTTGCTTCCAATATTGCATTTACAAAAATTACATATTTCATATAATCAGGCCTGTCTCTTACTTAATCATCCCACACATCATATAAATCTTTAAAATGGACAGGTCTATAAATCACTAGCATTTTTCATTTACCACTTATTCTAAGCCAGGCAGTTTCTTATTTAAATTGCCATACGAATAAATCTAATAATCCTTATTCACTTACATCATCTCAAACTTTAAATCTTATTCCAGCTGAGGTCATAAGTGAAATCAGTATTGAGGGCAAAACTAGCAGCTGTAACAACTATAATAGCTTGCCAAATTATATTAAAGGGCCCAAATAACATTAAAAAAATGAGGAAGAATTGAATTACATTATTAAAGTGTGATCTGCTGAATCAGGCAAATTGAGGGCCTAAACAGAGCTCCTGAATAGTGTGTAGCTCCTGTGTGGGGCTTATGCCAACTGGAAGAGAGAGACACTTGCCTGAACTCTCATCTACAGACCTCAATTAAGATCTAGATCAGAATTTTTCAACCTTGACACTACTGACACTTTTTGTGTCAGGCAAGTGTGTCTTGTGGGAGCCTGTCCAATGAATAGTAGGATGTTTAACAGCATCCCTGGTCCCTGTCCCCTACCCCCAGTTGTGATGATCAAAAATTTCTCCATTGTCAAATCTCCCCTGCAGGAAAAATTATCCCTATTGAAAACTACTGGCCTCAATGATCCAACAGGATTGAACTGGAGCCTCTTGCAGGGAGAATCCAGGATGTTCTGATGTGCTCCACATCGCACCACTTTCTGTAACATCAGTGCTGCCTGCTTTGGTGGGTGAGCAGTGAGTCCACTACAGTTCTCCAATTAATGGAGGGGGTAACAGGGAGAGGGACAGGGGAGAAGGGACCACAAGAAGGAGAGTAGGGAGAAGATTCAGTGAACAGGTCAACTCTCTGAACTCAGGCACAACTTCTCTCATGTTAGGGGCAGACTTTTCCTCACCTTTCCCATCAAATTAGCAGCCTGCATCTCCACCCTTTATGAGAACTCCAGGGCCTCACAGCCCTGACACTCACAGCAGCTCTATCAGCATGGCCGTGGGGTACGAATGATTTTTGTATGCAACTTACATGGTTCAGAAAGGTCATGTGATTTCATAGCGATCAAAGGAAAATGGTGAATGTTTGTCAAGGGGACTTTCAAATTTGAATAACTGGTTCATGAGAAATTTAGGATTATCAGGCATGTACAAATGCTGAGGATGAGGAATCTGGCTTCCTCTCCTCTTATGGCTGGCAGATTGTATCTTATGATGGCTGGCAGAACTGCTGATAGTTCATCTCCAAGCCCTGGAAGGAACTGGCTGCAATTAGTTTTCCCAGAAAGATTCTGCCAGGTCTTTGACAGACTAAGGACTTATTCCCCATATAAATCATTCTTGCTCTGCCAACTTAAATGCACACACTTTTCTAGAAGGGCATCCATCCTGTATCACCCAAGCCTAAATAAAGCAAATAATGCCATTACAATTTAAAGATGAAACTCACTGACAGCTCATTGTAACAGAGTGCTGGCTGAGGGGCTTGGTGGAAGTGGTGGGGATTTGTAATTATGGATTAGCAGTACCTCCTGCTTAATTAAAGGGACTGGTGATATCATTTATACTGGGGACCAAAAAGACAGAACCAGGAAACAATATCAGAATGAAATCTGTTGTGTTCAAGATCTTTCCTTTTTGAAAGGTTTTTGATTAGCACTGAGAATGGCAAACCCATTTCATTGTCTTAAACCTGTGGTGACTTCTGGGTCATTGAGATGTCGAGCCAATTCACTCTACAGGAAAGAGGTTATTAATCTAGCTCAATTTTACCTGTAATTTTGGGAACATCACTACATTTTTCCTTTTGTTTCTCTATATAAAACAGTATTTTCATTTGTGCTCTTTTAGAAATGAATTTAAAGCTCTCAGTTATTTCATTTAGTCATTTTATGGAAGACACAGATCATGTGTTCTGGTGCCTTCCCACCTAATGAAAATGCTCCAGGGTGCCTTATATTTAAGGTGGCATTATTACTTCAGAGTATGAATCTCCCCATAGCCTATTTTCTATGTGTCTGCCAGTAGATGGAGTCAGGACAAGAAGGCAGGGAGTATCAGATGCTTTCTTGGTGGCATTGGGCCCCCTTGCAATGGTTGTCCCTATCTCAACCTCTGCTTTATCTTTCTACTAGCAATGAATATTGGCAGTACTTGGCACCGAGGCTCTTAGAGTGCTTTCCACACCTTTGTGAAACATGCTAATGTGTTTTCTGAGTTCCAGCACTGATACTCTGTGACTCCAAGTCCTGGAATAAAGAGGAAGAGATGGACAGATAAGATTTCTTGGCCTCTAAACTGGACCATCCGTGGGCTCTGCTCATCACCAAGGACATGAACCCCTTCATTCAAGGTTCCATGTCAGCAGTATGGGGAGCAGGTGCTATTTGAGAAAACTCTTCTTTCAAATAAACTTCTAACAGTAACATCGTTGCCTTTTTAGGAAAGTATGAAATACTTTTAAATCAGACAAGCAGCCAGCTGTGTAAACAGTGCATTCACTGACTTACCCTCTAATCAGGGAAGATTACTGAGCCCATGCCTATTTTATTGACAGATCATTTTGTGTCTCAGTAAGAATATTTTGCATTTTAATGACCTTTTTCATTCTAAGAAAGAAAACATTTATAGGCCCAAATCAGCCTGGTTTTCTCCATAATTCTTGGTGCATGAGGTGATAATATTCAGGCTCTGATGTTGGCACTTGAACTATCGTGGTGGGATAATGCCCTCTACAAGATTTTACTCTGGAAGCCCAGAGAATTTGTCATGGCTTATAAAATGGGCTACTTGCTAGACTGCTTGCTGCTGGTGGCAGAATCCATGTCTTTTTTTTTTTTTTTATTCATGCCTAGTTCAAGCCTGTAACATATATTATTACATGAAATGACACTGATAACTCCCATTAGGCACGCTCCATACCAGGTGCAGTGTTACATACTTTCCATACCTCTCGTTTAAATCTCACAGCAGCTCTGTGAGGTCCTGAGCTGACTGCTAGTCTATTTGCCGCTCTCAGATCCAGTCTCTGCCCTTTTCCTGCTCTGCTCTGTGCCATGTTTCTTAGACTCCTGGGCTTCTAGTTGGGTTTAGCCAGTAAGAGGCAGTGGTAAAGGCTGATGGGCAGGAAGTGGGAAGAAGCAAGGGGAATTTCTCCTTTCTTGCTCTGACGCAGTAGTGGTCCTAGAGCAGTTGGGTCTTCTCTATGGGTCCAGCCCTCACCAACCCTGGCTTCTGAGCTAGTACCTCCACCTGCTCCAACATCTATGAGGGGTGGTAGTGGCTTCCCAATGCAGCTAATTTCTGGTTTGCCTCCCCCTCCTATTTGGCTTGACAGCCTTTCCATCACCCAGGTAATCAATTCTCCATATAAAGTGCCCTCTCTTATAAGTGGAGTGATTTTCTCTCCTGACCGGGACCTGACTGACAGAGGCAAGTACCATACTACCTACTTTCTCCATATGAGGAAACTAAGACTCAAAGGCATTAAGAGACATATCAGTACCTAAGTCTGGTCATTCAGTCCATGCGACTTAACCGAGAGAAAGTCCTGCCTCAATGTACAAACGAAAAGTCATTAAGTGATTAACATAACAGCTAGAACTTGGGCTCATGGGGCTAAGCAGACATCAATTACACCCGCATTAGGTCAACTGAGAAGACCTCGGTTCCAGTACTACTTACTTCCTCCTCTAACAAATTGTATGATTTTGGAGACATTCCTTAACCATCATAAAACTGCCTTGATCATCTTACAGACTGATTCTGATATAAAATACAAGACAAATAGGAAGTCGGACTTAGCAATTTGAATTCTTCCAAGAAACTATGTCCCCCTAGCTGGATCTTAACCATGTCATAACATTTCTGTGGCATTTGTATAGAAGATGTTACATCTCTCAGTTCAACCACAAGTTCAACACATTATTTCTGAGTGCCTGCCATGTGCCAGGCACTGTTCTAGGCTCTTGCAGTTTAGCTGTGAACTAAACTGACAAAAACTGCTGCCCTGTTTGTCAATGGGATTTTTGGTTTTAAATACCCACCATGTTAACAACACTGTTCCTTAGAACCTCAATGCTGAGGTGCAGTCTTAGACACCAGTCTCACTTAAAAATGTGTCTTATAGTTTTTTCCAGGAGTGTTCTCTCTAAAGAGTATAAAAAACAGATAACACTGGAATACCTGTGGGTAAAAGGGGAAGAAAGTGGAATATTTGTCCTTCCAGGGTGCAGTACTGTGCAGATGTTAGGAGCATGGACCCCAGAGTTGAACTGTCTAGGTCCGAATATCTGAGCTACGACTTACCAGCTGTGTCACCTTGGGCACATTACTTCACTTCTCCAATGTAGTTTCGTCACCTGAAAAATGGAAATAGCAATACTAGTAAACCTAATCCATGGGGCTATGAGCAGATTAAATGATAATACATGTAAAGTTCTCAGAATGGTGAGAACTGGTAACATTTCACTTCATGAAATTAACTGGGTTAGCAAAATTTCATGGAGGTCCCTCAGGTCATGTCTTAAAGCTTTAAACAGACTAGTTCCATTAACGTTGAACACTGCTAGTGTTTCTTAAAATCTTACCCTTCGGATTCCTTCTTCTTATTATAAGAAAATGTCCCTTTTCCTGTAATTCTCATATCCTCCTGCACCAAGTAATTTTCCTTCTTCTGATGTATAAATGCGTTTTTATAAGAGCCTAGCATTTGGGACCCCACTAATAAGGCTTCATTGTAATTGAACTCAGTCCAAAGGACTTTTATTAAGTATTTACCTACCAAGGGCAACTGGATCGCTGAGAGAGCTATAGGGACTGACACACACTGAGGGGTAGGGTGGTCCAGTTTAGGGCTTTACAGGCCCTCAAGCTGTCTTTAGCCATCTTAACAATCATACTTGCTGGTTATTTTGTTTACTTCATTTGTAACCCTCCTTGTACCAGTTTTTCATTCATTCAATCAAAAAATACTATGTGTTTAGGCCTCTCACTGGGTTCTTAGGGGTACAGTGATGAACAAACAGGCTTGATCCCAACCTTCCCCAGTGTCAGATAGGTCAGATACTGTAACAAGTTATGTGAAAGCACATTCTCTTAGGTAAGAAGAGTAATTCACTGGCCCCCACACCTCCCAATTGTTTTATGGGAAACAATTCCCATAAATATAAAAAGTAATTCCAATTGTTTTATGGGAAGGCCTACTGGGCTTACAGAGAGATTGCTCAGCCCTGGGAAGTCTAGTGAGAAAGCCCGATATGAGATGGAACTCTGCCAGGCATCTCATTGACAGTGTCTCAGGATCCTCAGAAGTTCTTCCTTCTTGGGAGCAGCAGGAAGGGCTCTTGCACCCCTTCTGTGTTCCCCAGCTATGAAGAGAATGAGGGTGACTTTTGAAGACCACTGCGTTCCTGCTGGTGGATGAGGGCAGGGAAATCTCTCTGCAGCTGCAGGAGCCAGATTAGTGCTGTTGGGTTGGAGAGTGGCATCCGTCTGTGTGCTGGAATCCGATGTGATGCATTAATCTCCCGGAGGGACAAATGAGATTAATCCTCTCTTCAGATGGCAGCAAAGTGACAAGGGTGTGGAGATTAAAATAGATTGTGAGGTTGTACAGCTGACAGAACCATCAATCGGGTTATGACACCCAGCACTTTGTTCTCACCCTCTCACTTTTGCAAGTCGGTTGGGTCTGGGGTTCTGGAGAAAAGCCCATTCCTACTAACTTTCCTTAGATTTAGCTCTAAAGTTCAGAATTTCTATGTATAAGAAATATAAATTTCTATTCATCTTCATTCATCTGTTAAATTTTATTTATATATCAATCTCCTTGTGTCCAATTCTTCTCTTTTTTATGTTTATTGGTTTTCCTAAGCCAGCGCAGCTGTTGGGTTCCCAGGGAAGCAGACTGTGAGATGGCGATCAGCTTGTGGGAGGTTTACTGGGGGGCACTCCTAGCAACAGCACCTGTGTGGGGAAGGATGGGGTGGAGGTTGGGCCACAATGCAGTCACAATGCTGGGCGTCAGTTGATTTCATAGCGAGTTCTGAAGCTGGGATGACTCTTCTGAGTTGTCGGTATTTCTGGGAAAGAACTGGGTCTTCATAGCCCCAGGTCAACCCGTCACTGATGCCAGCTGCCCCAGGACGGGGCATGGCTGAGACAAGATGGCTTTCCTCAGGGAAGCAGCTGGGAGCTGTCAGCCAACAACTTTCCCTGGGGAGTAAAACCTTGGGTCCTGAAGGACCTGAAACTGCCTGGCACAGAGTTCTTCTTAACTGACGCTTAAGAGATGCCTTCAGGATGACCTGCGCTTTGGAAACTTCTGTGACGCCATCAGTCACCTCATTGTTACCGCATCCAAAGGCATTTTGGTCATTCGTTTCTCGTAGTAGCATTTGGCAGTGGCTACTCCATCTTTCTCAATAACTTGCTCCTCTTGCTAACCTTGTAACTCCTCCATCTCCTTCACAGGCCTCTGTCCTAATCCATAACTATTCTCGTATCTCCTGAGACTCCTTCTTAGAGCTCTTCTTTCAGTTCCTCCTCTCTAGGTTATGTCAGTCAAGGCTTCAAGGACAGTCCTTGTAGGAGGGGCTTCCAAACCCATCTTCTCTCTCTCTCTCCTAAGCACCAGTCTGGCAGCCCCTAACTGCCTTCACTTCAAACATAGCATGCCTCAAATCAAGTGTGCCTGTCTTTCAAACCAATTCCCCTCCCTGACTTCTCATTTTCTTCCCATGTTACAGTTTTCGTAACCATTATGCTTGATATCTACACTCGTTTTGAACCCCTTCATCCGGCTCATTTACCATCCTATTGTGATCATGCTAGCTACCCTGTTTATTCCAGTGCCACAGCTGCTAGTGGTTCAAGTCATCATATCACAGCTGGACTACCGCATCAATAAAGATAATAAAAGAGTGATTTTAGAGACATTTCTTCCATCTATGCACTATTTATAAAGTGTCTAGCATTGATCTAAGCACTTTGTACATAACATTAAGATATTTATTTCTCATAACAATCCTATGAAATAGCTACTATTATTAGACCCGTTCTACAGACGAGAAAACTGAAGAACAGAGAGGTTAGTAACATGCGTGAGGTCACACAGCTAGAAAGTGGGAGTGTCAGAATTAAGAACTCCCTCCAGGGCTTGTGCTCTTAACCATTAGGCGAAATCGTCTCAAGCTCTTGCTTGGCCACTGAGAGTATCAGCTTCATCATCATCGTCATCATCATTCTTGCCTACACTGCTTAGCAATCACTCACCATGGAACAATCACTCCTAGCCCTTATAAATTTAATTTAATGTATGTCTTATTTCTCCGAGTTGGCTGAAATCTGAGAGCAGAGGTCATATCTGATTCTTTGAACATCACTGTAAATAGCAGGAATCTGGTAAAATTCCCCAGTTGAATTGTTTGAAATACTATGTTAGTAGCCTCATAATGGCCCTCTCAAGTTAATTCTCCCTGTTGCACACAGAATGACCTATTTAAAGTGAGAAGTAGATTTACTTAATTCTCTGTTCAACACTGCAGTGAAGTCCTGTGATATCCAAATTTCCTGCTATGCAAGGTTCTGTATCTTTGGCTCGTCTCCAAACCTTTGCTGCCTCGCTCACTCTAGCCACATGCAGCCCACCTCCCTCTGCGCACCTCCCTCTGTGCCTGGCCTGGAATGCCCCTCCCATAGATCTTCCTCCCACTGCCCCCTTAGCTTCATTCAGTTCAAATGTTTAGTCTTCTATCTAAAATAGCATCCTCCTCCCATCACTCTCAACTTCCTCCTCCTGCTCTGTTGTAATTCATAGCACTTCTGATAGTATCGATCCCTACTTGACCTTATATTATATATTAGAAATAAAACATATATATATATATATATGTATGTTTTACATTGTCAGAGCTCCAAGAAGGCAAAGACTTTGTCTGTCTTGTTTAATGTTTGTGCCAAGAGCCTAGAGCAGTGTCTGGCACATAGCAAGCCTCAACACATATTTTGCTCCATGAATGAAACAGGAATACTGGCTATCTGCAAAATGACTGCCCATTCGCAAAAACGTGCCCATTTTGGCTCTTTTTTCAGCCAGCAGGGGGCTCTTCTACTCTCTTTAGAATTCAGTATCCTCTACAAGTACCTTGTGAGATTACCTGAAATTCTACAGCTCCCTGAAACCAGAAATACCCACCTCCTCCTTTCTCTCCCCGCCCTCCAAGTAGAATTTTTCCAACCCAGGCAAATATTGAACTTTGCGTTAGCAAACAGATTTTTGTTTTTTATAGGTGATTTTTCAAGGATTTTTTGGTTTTGGTGTTTGAAGGGTGTTAGGTTTGCTGCTAGAAATTCCACTTTTAAAATTCACTCACAAAGACACATTGTTGTTAGAAACAAAATGTGTGCAACCAAGGGGACAACAGTGCGGTGGTAATGTGAGTTTATGTAAGTGCTTAAGCCCCACAGGTTAAACTGCTGACTGGACGTAGCCAATCAATTATGATGTGCATTTATACCCTTTTGAAAGGGAGATGCCTCTCTCTGTCTTCTCTAACCACCTTCTCTCCAATAACCTGACAATACATCTTGTTGAGAACAGATGTCAGAAATATATAAATATAACATCTTTGGGAAAATAAATCTTCCCCTACTTAAAATAGGGTGGTTTTTAAGTTTGTGTCAATTTAAAAATTGAAAAATCCCCACTGGACAACACTGCTAATGCACTTGAATGGGCTTATTGTCTCTAGCCCATTTCCTTTAGAGTCTGATTCTGGCAGGAGAGCGCCTGCTACATTGCCAAGACATGAAGAACTATATATTATGGTGTATGCTCTGCCAACACGAAGTAAAGCTAGTTTGGCAACACTTAACTGTTGTTGGGAAAGCCCAGGAATCATAAAGATATTAATATGGCTAACAGACTCTTACTCATGTCTGTTTCTGTAAAAACTGTCCTTAATTTTGTACACAAAAAAAATTCACCTCTCTTGTGAGGCAGTAGTTTCTTGGAAAAACCACAGTAACCTTCTATAAATGAACCAGAATAAATGGGTTCTTGTAGAGGAAGGAGTATAAGAACTCATGGCAATGGACAGCTTACCTCAATGGAGAAAGCTGCCGATTAGGTTATTTTTAACAAAGAAAATCGCCTCACTGTATCAGCTTCCAAATGGCAAACCAATTTAGGGCTGTGTGTGTGTGTATCATTTTTCTTTCTGAAAAAAAGTGATTGAAACTGTTGACTCTAGGCAGGGGGAAATGAATGCCAAGACTCGTATGGATTGAGGTAGCAGGTAAAGACGTGTGTGTGTTGAGTCTGATGACCCAACTCAGCAGCTATTGTTTAAAGGGATTTCTTGGAATGAAGTGCTTCATATGTATGTTAAAATGATATGCTTTGTCGATTGATAGTATTTGCCCAGTGTGGGCAGAGATCCTTACCAGACAGGTAGTATGTGTGAGCAACAATTTCACCAACGAAATAGATACAGTCCTGCCCTTAGAGAGTTTATGAAACTGTACATATAGAAAAGACACACCTGGAAGAGGATCAAGACATTATGAAGCAGAGTATTAATGGCTGTGACCCAGACTCATCTTTTTCCGGAAAGTGTCGTCTTCATTCCATTTTAAAAAACTGAAATTGGGCTGAAGTCTGAGTATATCTGGTCTCTGGGAAAAAACATTATAATATATCCAAAAGGTATTTAGCAGTGTGGCAGCTCTCCTGGTGGGCTGCCGTCTATGGGGTCACACAGAGTCGGACACGACGGAAGCGACTTAGCAGCAGCTCTCCCGAGCACAAAAGCATCACCTCTTAAGTCAGATCTGGAGATGGCTGGGGTGAAAGGTCAGTGTATTTTAATCAGTATTTAAAAGTTTATTCATTCCAAGGTATTTAATGAGCACCTGCTGTGTGTAAGGCACAGTGCTTGGGACCTCAAGTTGTTTACGATCAGAAAGAAGCTATGACTGGTGTATACATTGTTAAAATGGACATAGAGATGAGTGTCTCAAAGGAGGCACATATGAAATATTGAGGGAGTTCAGAGGAAGGTGACTACTCACAGATGGGAAACCTGATGAAGGTGTCGACGGCCGGTGGATTATAGGACAAATAGGACTTGAACGCTTTGGAGACTGGCACAGCCCGAGGGCTAAGTCTGGACCAGTAACAGGTTCTGAAGCTTTGGTTCTCTGTCCTTCTGCATCAGATGCCCATCCAGGACTCCATATCGATCAGTCAAACCTGGGACATGATTGACACTCCACTCAGTGTCTTCCCCCAGTATAATCTTCTCCTGGCTACCTTCAGTAGTATTTCTTCAGATTATTTTAGTTCATTCTAAGAAGACATTTCTTCCAGTAGGCATGAATAAATAAACGGTGTTTATCTTCCTGATCCTTTCATTTCTTCTTTATATACAAAGACAGTTGTCCCTCAAGGTCATAAGATGATGGGCTTTTTGGTAGCTATAGCACAGCCTTGCCCTGAACAGAATGATTGCCAAGGTGCTCTCTTTTGTACCACTTGTTTACATGATGGTCCTGCACTCTCATGTAGAAAACTGGGGACTGAAAGCTGCCCCCGCCTTCTCTTGCCTAAATAGTAAAATTGATGGACACCTCTTGAAAGAAAAGTAGAAAGTGGAAGGAATGAATGATACTTGGATTTGAGGGAATTAAACTTCCTGCTGAACCACTAAGCACCGAGCGCAGGTGTCAGCTTCCCTGAGAGACCTCCCACAGACTCTTCAGGTTTTGAGTGGATTCCACATTGCCATGGGAACCTCATTTTATATAAAATGGCAAGTTGGCAAAATACTGAAGCACACTGAGGTCACCAACCAGGAATAGGGCTTGCTTCAACACAACTAAAAATGGAATTACATGTCCTGGATATAGAAATGACATGATAAACATAGAGCTTTTAAGTTGCAGAAGCACTCAAATAGTAATACTTCAAAGCCAAGAAGGGCTAGACACATACCAGATACTTTACAAATGCCATTAGTGTCATCTTCAAATGGAAAGCATGACTTTAGAATGAGCTTGAGGCTACTGTCTACCTACTGACAGATGCCCTTCAATGACTGGCATTTTCAAATAAATCCAGCTGTGACCACACTTCAAAAGAACGCTAACTCAGCTGTTCCCAAAGCCATATGGTTTTATACCCATTTCATGTATTTGGAATCCCTGCAGAATCTTTCTAAGCTATTTGATGGAAAACAGAGACAGCCAGCTCTTCTGACTGCCGGTAGATTTCAGACACCACCAAACAACCTGACTACTGCATAATTCTAGGATTATTTCTACATTTACGAGAATACCCACTCACTTTCATTATCCATCAGCTGTGATGCCATGAGTCGCTATCACACCTGAATTCTTCTAAAATGTGCTTCCTAGGTGTAGAGTTACAGACGAACTTGGGTGCACCCCTTGGTAAACCTGTAACTGCCACTTCTTTGTGGCTTTGCTGAAATTCTTTCTCTGCCTCCTCTCCACCAGCAGGCTGCTTCCTGTCACCCATGGCAGTTTTCCATCAGGATTATTTCTAACCATCAATTCTTCCACCCGCTGCCTGAGCTAAAACTGACGCCTCTTTGTGGATGTGTAGAAAAAAATGTGGTTACACCCTGTATTTCTTTAGAGTCAGCTAATTATGAATTTAGAAACTTGGAAATAATTACAAAACATTCTTTAAAATAAATTGCCATCCAGACTGAACTTTGTTATCTATGACAGCATTATGTGCTAATTCTGATTAAGGGCATAAAATCCATATTTTTGTTTTAAAAATGGATCTACTTTTATGCAGCACCCAAATTTATTGTTAAAGCTTTTTAGGATCCCAGATGAAAGATGCTAGTGCAGTGGGAAGTTCTAATATTATTTGTTTCTCTAGTCATGAACATTAGTTGGTTTCTTCTTTCTTGAAACCTATTTATCATTTCTATAAATATGGTATTTGGGGGAGCTTCCTGCATTAGATCATCTCCCGTCCTTTTAGTGCCCTTGATGTTCATTGCACTTTCCTGGTGAGGCTTGCTGAGACATTAATGCAGTGGCCTCTCCTGTTTTAATACCTTTGGAAAGTCTTTATATTACTTATTGCTACAGAGATGAGCATTGACAAGTATTTTTCTTGCTTTTCTCCTATGCAGAACACTATATTCTCTCTTACCAGGGTGATCAAACTTTTCTCCTGATGTCAATATTCATTCGCAAACATTTACGGTTTCCTCCTCTGGTGCTAGATACTGCTAGGTTGTAGGGCTGTCAAGCGAATTCTGGGCCCTTCACCTTCTTCAAAAGCCACATCAGATTGTGTGTCCTCTGAGAGGTTACATCTGGCACGGTCTCTCCTACCCATTCACCTTGTAATATGGCAGATAGACCCTAAGATAGTGCCCACGATCCTGTCTTCTGGTATTTGTACCCTTCCAGCATTCCTTCGCCTTGAGTGTAGGAAGAACCTATGACTTGATTAACCAAATAAGATACAGCAAAGGTGATAGGGAGTCATTTGCCTGATATTCTGTAAGACTGTGATATCTGCCCTCCTGGGAGGTCTTTCCCTTTGCTGGCATTGAGGAAGCAAGCAACTAGGTTGGGGAGTTATGTGTGGTGGAACTGAGGGTGGCCTCTGCATGACAATCACAAAGGATTTGAAGCCCTCAGTTCAATACCCAACAAGGTATTGAACTACTAAGCATCCCAGCATGGGTGTTGGCTTCCCTGAGAGACTTCCTACAGACATCTCAGGTTTTGAGATGCTGCCAGAGACCACATCAGCTTAGACACAGATCCTTCCCCAGTCGAGCATTTGAATGAGGATCCATCCCTGACCAATACCTCCACTGAAGCCATTTCCTTCCCCAGGCAATCTTCCTGACCCAGGGATTGAACATGTGTTTCCTGCATTGGCAGGCAGATTCTTTACCACTGAGCCACCAGGGAAGCCGTGAAGCCTTACAGAAGACCCAACTAAGCCATGCCCTGACTCCTGATCTACAGAATCTGTAAGATAATAAATGTGTGTCTTAACCTGCTTAGTTTGTGGTAATATCATTGCAGGACAATAGAAAAGTAATATATGTAGCTAATTTCCCCCTCCTCTTTAGACTGTATGTATATGGTACATAGCTTACTATATTTAGATTGCACCGTAATCTTTTTCTTTTTCCATGTCTGGCTTCCCCATATACAACAAGGACCACAGTAGTAATCACTGAAGCAGAGTAGAATTGTACACTGTAGCTCTCAAATGGGTAGAAAAGAAAAAGCAACTTTCTATTATTTTCTCTAACTGCTCTCATTTCAGTCTCAAGGCCCCATCCTATTGATGACTGTGTATACAGCAGAGGAGGAGTTCCTTAAACCTGCTAATGAAACATAACTCTTTATGTTGGCTTGGTCTTTTGTCAGTAAAATTCAAGAACTGATTCCCTTATCAGAGCTGTTTTTCTCCTTTTGAAACTTTCCTTCCTTCCCTCTCCCAAACTGTGAAGTACAGGGAAGTCTTCTGTGTTCTTTGGCCTTTAGGGAAAATGGCTACTTCATGTGACGGTCCTATACTGCTGCCTGCACCGCACTGGCCTCCTCAGAATTGTGCCTTGTCCACCTTGTCACCAGACACCCTGCTGGCATCTTCAGGATGCTGAGGTCTGCAGCTAACAAGAGTCCTGGCCAATCTCAGTTTGATCACAAGCTGGTAGATGTGTTTGTTGACCAAGCTTCACATCAACCCTAGCTGCCTCTGCAGGTACTCTGGTTCTTTCCCTTGTTCTCCATCCAGTACTGGCCTGGAGTGTTTATTCTGCGGTCTCCACTGTGGATCACTTTGACATCGGGCAGGCCAGCACTGTGGTAGTCCGGTTGCCTGTCAGTGGTCAGCTAACTTCTGCGTCAGTCATTCTAGAGCCCACTGTATCACGTGAATTTCTTTTATGCTGCAAGGGAGTAAGGAGAGGCTTAGGATGTTCTCTGCCTCACCTTGGCAAAGGGATACCCTGTGACTTTCTCCCACAGTCCTATAGAAGGAGTGGCACAGGCCCCACCTACTTTCAGTTTCCCTCTTACTCTGTGCAATAATATTATGGCCCGCGTGAGATCCAAGGAGGAGGCAGTGCTGAGTTTCTAAGCGATTCAAGTAGTTGTCTCTTTACCTGCTTCTTTCCAAATCTCTCTCTATGATAGCCGCTTCTGGAAGAACTTCAGGCTCCTCATTCTGCCTGGTGGGAATGCTCCCTCATACAATTTCCATCTCCTTTCCTTCCTTACTAAGTGAGACCTGACATTTTCTTCCCTGGGACACTAGCAACAGGGACACTAGGAGTTTAAGGAACTCCCCCTCCGCTGTATGGCATGCAGGCTGCAGGAAAAGAAATGGCTTACCCATTGAGAAAGGTGCGCCAGGAGTTTAAGCAAGAAAAGCACCCCAAATGGAAAAGGTGAATCTGTTTTACTCCAGTGAAATTAAGAACTTACTTTCATCAAAAATCCTATACGAAGATTAGAAATACAACTCAGGAGAAGATATTTGTACACATACTACTGACAAAAAGTTAGCATTCCAGAATATATATTGTTTGCCTTAGAGAAAGAACAGAAAAAGATAAGTTTCAGTAGAAAAATAGGTACAGGACACTAATAGGAATTCTCCAAAAGAAGTATAAACAGATGCTTAACCTTCTTAACAATCAGTGAGATGGAAATTACAGCCACAGTGAGATACTATTTACATCCACCAAGTTAGCAAAAATCTAAAAGTCTCATAATGTTTAACACGGTAGCACGTGGGAATTCTGATATAAGGATGAGAGCGCAGATTGATACAACCACTTCAGAAAACACATTTCCATTACCTGAGTGTGCATATCCAGGAATTCTACTCCCAGATAAATCCTGAGAAACTCTTGCACTTGTGCACCAGAAAGCCACGCAGGAGAATGTTCACAGCAAAGATCTGGGAACAATTCAAATGACCACCAACAAGAGAACGGATAAATACTCCAACACAATATCAAGACTGTTCGGCAGTGGAATAGAATGACTGAACTGCAGCTACACAGGTCAACATGGATGCATCTCAGAAACATAGTATTGAGTGAGGAAAGGAAAGTCACAGCAAGAGAGAAAAAAAGCAAGCATGAATTCTTTCATGAAAAGGTCAAAAACAGGCAAAACTGAGTGTATTTTGTTTAGCAAACACATTAAAGCTGAAAATGAAAATAAAACATTAAGACATGATTCAGGATAAAGGTGACCTCTTTGTGGGGAAGGAAGGAGGGATGGAGAGGCAATCAGGAGGGATGGATACCCCAAACTTTCAAATTTAACAGTATCTTTCCATTTCTTAAGTCAGAGGTACAAACGTCCAGTTTTCCATGGCCAGAGAGCAGCTATTTTAGACCTTGAGGGCTGTATAATCGGTCCCTAGCACAAGTACCACTGTAGCCATAGACAATGGGTAAAGAATGAGCATGACTGTGTTCCAATAAAACTTTAAGGACATAAACTTGAATTATAATTTTTACATGTTATAAATATCATTCTTTAGGTTTTTTTTTCAACCATTAAAAAATGTAAAGCCATTAGCCTGTGAGTCATATACAAAAACAGGCACAGGCCCATCAGAGTTTCTATGTATGCTGTTTATGTTTGTGTATGTATGTATATCTATTTATCAGCTACTTACCTTTAGACTGTTTTGTGTATGCTTGATATTGTTTATAAAGAGATTTTTTTTAAGAATAAAAAAATTGTTATCCAGCTCTTACTATCACTTGTTTATCATCTGCTTTGTGCCAAATACCATGGTAGGAGCTGTGCATATTTTTTTTAATTTTGGCAATAAGAATGAAAGGAAAGTATTTTTAAAAATTCCTTTCAGGTGATGAAACTAAACCACACTGGGGATAGCTGACTTGAGCAAGGGTCCATAGGATGTAAGGGCAGGATGGGGAGGTGAATCCAGATCTGTCCCAACCGCATATTCTATACATTCCAACAGAAGTATAACCTATATTGTATTCATCTCTGCACCTTCATGATCAGCCTAGAGCCTGGCACATTGTAGGCATTTCTTAAATATTGGTAATGTGCTGCTTCCTTATCCCCCTTTCTTTCTTCTAGCTAATTCTAACCATTTCACCTGGTTAGCAATTGGACAAATGAGGCACAGATGTAGTGGTTAGAATTCTGGCTGCAAGCTATTCAACCATCTTTGGCTGTCGCAAGAAAACAGACCTTTTTTGGGAAAGACATTGAGTGCATGTGTGCTTGCTAAGTCATTTCAGTCACATCTGACTGTGTGACCCTATGAACTGCAGCCTGCCAGGCTCCTCTGTCCATGGGATTCTGCAGGGAAGGGTACTGGAGTGTGTTGCAGGACATCTTCCTGACCCAGGGATAGAACCAACATCTCTTATGTCTCCTACATTTGCAGGCAGGTTCTTCATCACTAGCGCCACCTGGGAAGATATTCACCAAAGATATTGGTGAACCTTGTACATATAGCTCAATAATCAGAACAAGGGAAGAACTAGGTAGCAGGAATGAAAGGGCATTTTCTTTGCAGCACCTTCATTAGAATAACTCACTCCTATCACTTCCACCTCTGTGCTCCTTTATGTCTGGGAGGGTGAGTGCTTGGCCTCTCTGGGGTCAATGGTCACCCTTTGGGTGAAAAGAGGCACCATGATTGGTCATCCCACCAAGGCCACGTGGGATGGGGGAGAGGATAGTTCCCCAAAGGGAAGGCAGCTGTCCATTACTCCTTGGAAAGAGATGATCCTGTTTCCCTGTTCCTGATTAGAAGGAGCAGCGATTGTCCTTCACCACTCTTAGGAAGGACTTAGAGTGCTGGCAGCAGGTTAGCAGCTGTAGGCTCATGCTGGAAGAATACTTTCAAGATATAAATAGTTTTTGTTAATAGTTTATTTATTTTTTTCCCCATGCCACGTGCCTTGTGGGATCTTAGTTCTCCAATGAGGAACTGAACCCAAGTCCTGAGGGTGAAAGCACCAAATCCTAACCACTGGACCTCCAGCGAATTCCCTAGACTTTATTTTTCAGAACAGTGTAAGTTACAAGGAAAAGATAGGAGCAGATAGTACAGAAAGACCCCATATAGTACCCCCCTAGTTTCCCCTCTTATTAGCATCTTGCATTAGTATGGTGCATACAGCTAATGAATCAATATTGATATATTACTATTAACTAAAGTGGATAGTTCACCTAAAGGTTCACTCTGTGTGGTACAGCCCTATGGATTCTCACAAAAGCCTGATGTTTTGTACTCACCATTACAGTATCATACAGAATAGTTTCACACCCCAAGAATCCTCTGTGCTCCAGCTGTTCGTCCCTTCCCTTGTCCCTTTGGAATATCTGACAATTACTAATCTCTTTATTCTGTCTCTAGAGTTTTGCCTTTACAGTGTATGATATAGCTGGAATCATGCAACATGTAACTTTAAAAAATAATTAATTTTTATTGGACAGAGTAGCCTGGCGGGCTACAGTCCATGGGGGTTGCAAAAAGTCAGACATGACTGAGCAACTAAGCAACAAGAGTGCATAGTAAGTCTTGAGGTCGGGTGTTGGCAGTCCTTTGATATCGTGTTCTTCCCTGTCAATATCATGGTAGCTATTTTGGAGTTTTTCCTTCTTCATATAAAGTTTGTAATCAGTTTGTTGATATTCTCAGAATATCGAAATATTTTTAAAAGTAGCAATTCTGATTAGAGATACCTGAGGGGCAGCAGAGGGTGAGATGGTTAGATAGCATCACCAACTCAATGGACATGAATTTGAGCGAACTCTGGGTGACAGTGGATGACAGAGAAGCCTGGCGTGCTGCAGTCCATGGGGTCGCCAAGATTTGAACATGACTTTGCAGCTGAACAACAACAACAACAACTGTCTTCACAGGAGCCTTTCTATACCATATTCATTTTCACACTTTGTGACACACCAGGGAACATTTTCTTTGGAAAGCCATGTGGTTAATGTGACTGTTTTTATTTTTTATTTTTTAATGTGACTGTTTTTTAAAATGTAGATTCTACAGTCAATAGTGGCAATAACACATTTGTACAATTTTAGTGCCCTGAAAAAATTTTTTTAAGACTTTTAATTGTGGTAAAATACACTTAAAATAAATAATCACAATGGTGTGATCACTCACCTAGAGCTGGACATCCTGGAATGTGAAGTCAAGTGGGCCTTAGGAAGCATCATTACGAACAAAGCTAGTAGAGGTGATGGAATTCCAGTTGAGCTGTTTCAAATCCTGAAAGATTATGCTGTGAAAGTGCTGCACTCAATATGCCAGCAAATTTGGAAAACTCAGCAGTGGCCACAGGACTGGAAAAGGTCAGTTTTCATTCCAATCCCAAAGAAAGGCAATGCCAAAGAATGCTCAAACTACCACACAGTTGTACTCATCTCACATGCTAGCAAAGTAAAGCTCAAAATTCTCCAAGCCAGGCTTCAACAATATGTGAACCATGAACTTCCAGATGTTCAAGCTGGTTTTAGAAAAGGCAGAGGAACCAGAGATCAAATTGCCAACATCTGCTGGATCATGGAAAAAGCAAGAGAGTTCCAGAAAAACATCTACTTCTGCTCTATTGACTATGCCAAAGCCTTTGACTGTGTGGATCACAAGAAACTGGAAAATTCTGAAAGAAAGGGGAATACCAGACCACCTAACCTGCCTCTTGAGAAACCTGTATGCAGGTCAGGAAGCAACAGTTAGAACTGGACATGGAACAGCAGACTGGTTCCAAATAGGAAAAGGAGTATGTCAAGGCTGTATATTGTCACCCTGCTTATTTAACTTATATGCAGAGTACATTGTGAGAAACTCTGGGCTGGATGAAGTACAAGCTGGAATCAAGATTGCCAGGAGAAATATCAATAACCTCAGATATGCAGATGACACCACCCTTATGGCAGAAAGTGAAGAACTAAAGAGCTTCTTGATGAAGATGAAAGAGGAGAGTAAAAAGGTTGGCTTAAAGCTCAACATTCAGAAAACGAAGATCATGGCATCCGGTTCCATCACTTCATGGCAAATAGATGGGGAAACAGTGGAAACAGTGACAGACTTGATTTTTGGGGGTTCCAAAATCACTGCAGATGTTGACTGTAGCCATGAAATTAAAAGACACTTACTCCTTGGAAGGAAAGTTATGACCAACTTAGACAGCATATTAAAAAGCAGAGACGTAACTTTGCCAACAAACGTCCATCTAGTTAAGGCTATGGTTTTTCCAGTAGTCATGTATGGATGTGAGAGTTGGACTGTGAAGAAGGCTGAGCACTGAAGAATTGATACTTTTGAACTGTGGTGTTAGAGAAGACTCTTGAGAGTCCCTTGGACTGCAAGGAGATCCAACGAGTCCATCCTAAAGGAAATCAGTCCTGAATATTCATTGGAAGGACTGATGCTCGAGCTGAAACCCCAAAACTTTGGCCACCTGATGCCAAGAACTAATTTGAAAAGATCCTGGTGCTGGGAAAGATTGAAGGCGGGAGGAGAAGGGGATAACAGAGGATGAGATGGTTGGATGGCATCACTGACTCAATAGACATGAGTTTGAGTAAACTCCGGGAGTTGGTGATGGACAGGGAGGCCCGATGCTCTGCAGTCCATGGGGTCACAGAGTCAGACACGACTGAGCAACTGAACTGACTGACTGACGCTTAAAATGTGTAAGTGTATAGTAATGTTAAGTATATACATATCATTATGCAACTAATGCACAGAACTCTTTCCATCTTGCAAAACTGGAACTCTATACTGATTAAAAAACAACTGTCCACTTCCTTCTGTCTCCAGGCCCTGGCAACCAACATTCTACTTTCCATCTCTATGAATTTGAAAACTCTATCTATGTCATATAGGTGAAATCATACAACATTTGTCTTTTTATGACTGGCTTATGTCACTTATAGGGCTTCCCTGGCGGCTCAGATGATAAAGAATCTGCCTGCAATGCAGGTGACCCAGCTTTGATCCTTAGGTAGGGAAGATATTCTGAAGAAAGAAAAGCTAGAATACTCCAGTATTCTTGCCTGGAGAATTACATGGACAGACAAGCCTGGCAGACTACAGTCCATGGGGTTGTGAGAAGCTGGACAGGACTGAGCGACTAACACACACTCAAACACAATATAATGATACTTGTAAGTTATATCTGAATATTTAGTTAATTACATAAGTAAATCTAGGTTATATTAATAATTTTTTAGTAAATGACAATTTCAGGCATGGTTTTGGAAATATGGATTTAAGTAAGACTAGATTATGTTTTACTTAAACCCATATTTCTAAAGCCACACCTGAAATTGTCATTTACTAAAAAATTATTAATATATCCTAGATTTACTAATGTAATTGCCTGGAAAATCCCGTGGACGGAGGAGCCTGGTAGGCTGCAGTCCATGGGGTCGCTAAGAGTCAGGCACGACTGAGCGACTTCACTTTCATGCATTGGAGAAGGAAATGACAACCCACTCCAATACTCTTGCCGGGAGAATCCCATGGTCAGCGGAGCCTGGTGGGCTGCCATCTATGGAATCTCACAGAGTCGGACACGACTGAAGTGACTTAGCAGCAACAGCATATTATGTTTAAATAAACAAAACCTGAATATAAAATAAAGTGTGGCCTGAATTTTTTTGTTCCTGTTGTTCAGTCACTAAATCATGTCTGACACTGCTACCCCACAGATTGAAGTACAGCCAGGCTCCTCTATCCTTTCCTATCTCCAGGAGTTTGCTCAAATTCATGTCCATCAAGTTGGCGATGCTATCTAACCATCTCATCCTCTGTTGCCCCCTTCTCCTCCTGCCCTCAGTCTTTCCCAGCATCAGTGAGCATCAGTGAGCTGGCTCTTTGCATCAGGTGGCCAAAGTTCTAGAGCTTCAACTTCAGCATCAGCCCTTCCAATGAATATTCAGGGCTGATTTCCTTTAGGATTGACTGGTTGGATCTCCTTACAGTCTAAGGGACTCTCAAGAGTCTTCTCCAACACCACAGTTCAAAAACATCAATTCTTCAACACTCAGCCTTCTTTATGGTCCAACTGTCACATCCACACATGACTACTGGAAAAACCATAGCTTTGACTATATGGACCTTTGTCAGCAGTGATGTCTCTGCTTTTTAATACGCTGTCAAGTTTTGTCATAGCTTTCCTTCTAAGGAGCATGTGTCATTTAATTTCATGGCTGCGATCATGGTCTACAGTGATTTTGGAGCCCCCCAATATAAAATCTGTCATTGCCTCCACCTTTTCCCATTCTATTTGCCATGAAGTGATGGGATCAGATACCATAATATTAATTTTTTTTTTTAATGTTGCATTTCAAGCCAGCTTTTTCACTCTCTCCTTTCACCCTCATCAAGAGGCACATTAGTTCCTCCTCAATTTCTGCTGTTAGATCTGCATATCTAAGGTTGTTGATATTTCTCCCCGAAATCTTGATTCCAGCTCGAAATTCGTCTGGCCTGGCATCTCAGATGGTGTACTGTGCATATAAATTAAATAAGCAGGGTGACAATATTCTGTCTTGACGTACTCCTTACTCAGTTTTGAACCAGTCAATTGTTCCATGAATCTGAATCTTTAGAATGACGATATTGTTAACTCTGATATGCTCAAGTTTGAGAGTAACTTTTTTTTTTGAGAGTGACTTTTGAAAATATAATTATTAAGTAAAAATATCCAACAGAAGAACAACTGAAGGTCACAAGATTTGCTGAATGCCAAAGAACAACTGAAGGTCACAAGATTTGCTGAATGCCAAATATGAGGGTGATTGGCGATATGATGGTAAAGTAAGATGTTGTCTGATGCAATGAAACAAAGCAAATTCAAATAGCTTGATCAGTTTTGATGGAAGAAATCTAAACCCAAAGCATGTGAATTAAAATATTAGAAAAGATACTCATGGCCTTAGGGGAACAAAAAGGTAATCATAAATGTGGCGCTGAGTCAGGCCAGTGGCCCACAGCCCCAAATTCTGTCTTCCTTGACTGTGTGAGGTGTTTTGTTGCAGATCAGTCCTGGCCCTGGGCTCCCAAATTACAGTTGTTGAGCTATCATTTATGAATTGATATAAATATCTATTATTTTTACTCACATTTTATGGCAGCTTCAGTGTAAGGTTTTCAGCAAATAGTATTTACCTGGTATTGAACCCAAAGCTGGTATTTTCAATATTAAATCCTATCTTCACACTTCAGAGTTTTGGGATTTAGAGAACAGATTGCTGATCTGTGTGTCTGTTTCTTCTATGGTTTTCAGTCTGAGACACAGTTGGCTAACATTCATTAGCCTTCTCTGTCCTATTCTATAGAAATCATACCACTCCCTTCCTGTTTTGGTTTCTCCTCTCTGATTGGTCTCCCACTCTTTCACGTCTTCCTTGTGGTGTCACTACAGACATCTTACACAGTTTTCCAGGTAAAGCTGCATCATGGCTTTGTACGGGGCGGGGGGTGGGGGCGGTGGCTAGTGCTACTGCTAAAGGCGTAATTCAAGGTTGTAGTGTACATGTTGTAGCACTGACTTCTGGGTCAGGTATACTGGCCTGGATGATGGGAACATTCTTTTCACAGCTGGGTGATGTTGGGCAAGTCATTTTTGCCCTCTGAGCCTCAGTTTCTTGTGTTTTATAACCTCCCAGGGTAGTTACAGGATCAAATGGGACACATTACAGGCATAAAAATACATGTCTTTGTTTCTTCTGATATAAAAATCAACACATACTCATTGTAAAAAAGTATAAAAGCAATATGAAATGGAAAACAAAATTTCTGGAAATAACCACTAAGGCTAGCTTGATTATATTCCTCTAGGTTTTTTCCCTTCCTCTGACTAATAACATGCAATACAATTGCAAAAGCAAAATAATTCTGCATGCTACATTTTCTCTCGTTTCATTCCCTTTGTACATCGTGATATCTTTCCAGGTCAGTGCTTAAGAGAGTTACTACATTCTTTTTCATGCCTCCATAGGATCCTAATTGCATGGGGGCCCCCATATATTAATTATTTAATCCATTTTATAGTGGCTGTCATTTCCCCTTGTTTCCAATGTTGTACTCAAGCTTGTTTCCAATTTTTAACTTTTTGAAACAAAGTTGCAGCAAATAACTTTGTGATTGGTAGTTTCGCGTATTTGAATGATTATTTCCATATTTTAAGGAAAGGAATTGCTGTGTCAAAGGTATGAGCATTTAAATTTTAATGGATATTGCAAATTCAAACAAGTGTTGTAAAGCCATGGGGCTCCCTGGGAATTTCCATTATTAAACTAGTTTCTAGAAAACAGTGAGCAAGTGGAGGTCATAGGATGGTGCTGGGAACAGAGTATGTTTAGGCACACATCGTTTAACCTCTGTGTACCTCAGCTTCTTTATCTGCAAAGAGGAGATTTAATGAAGATTTAGATGAAAAAGGCAGAGTTAAAGTAATAACCAATGGCTTTCAGGTAAAACTTTCTAATAGCTCTCCACCCGCTGGACCCAACTTCTCCATGATGTGGGTTAGAGGCTACTCGTCTGCATTGAGCGCAATCATTGTCTCATTGCTCCAGTTTTCTAAGTGGAATTAAATGCCCCTGTTTTCCTGTGACCATGGTTAAAAAAGAAGTTTCCTCTCTGGAACATTTTGAGGAGATTTCCCCTTGTAAAAACTGTTTGCAAATAAAGGTAAAATCATGATTCATATAAAAAAAGATGAACAATGTGGAAGATTTCATTTATTAACTCACTAATTAATGAGAAAACAAGATATTACTACTGGTTCAAAAGAGAATTAAAAAAAACCACATACAGACACAGGCCATCAGGAATGCTGAAATGGATTTACAAATAGATGCAAAATTGGTCAATATTCACTGGGAGATAACAAATGTGTCCCACTGGACAAAATTGATTTGCATTTCAGTGGACAAGAATCATTTGCACTACAACCTGTGTTAGTTTCCTAGGACTGCATAAGAAAGTCCCACAAACTGAGTGACGTAAAAGAATAGCAATTTGTGTTCTCACAGTCTGGAGGTTAGAAGTCCAAAATGAAGATATTGGCTGGACCAAGCTCTCTCTAATACCTATAGAGGAGAATCCTTGCAGTCTTTCTCAGCTTCTGATGGTTTGCTGACAGTTCTTGGCATTCCACTGCTTGGAGCTGTAGCCTTTCAATCTCTGCCTCCATCACCACATGCTGCTTCCCTCTACGTGTCTTCCCTCTATGTATTTCTGTGTCTTTTCTTTTTTATATAAGGACACAAGTCACATTGGATTGAGGACCCAGTGTACTCCAAGATGACTGTAACTATTAATATCTGCAGTGACCCTATTTCCAAAAAAGTCACATTCTGAGGTACCAAAGGTTAGGACTTCAATAAGTCTTCCTAGGCAACATAATTCAACTCATAATACTACCCATTTTCCACAAGTACATATTTGTAAAATAGCTCAAAGGTAACAAGACACTCTATCTAGTAACTGCTATTTGCCCATTTCAGTCTTTCACAGTTTTTCCTAATACTTTTCCAAAGTGAAGTGGCTCAGTCATGTCTGACTCTTTGTGACCCCATGGACTTCCATCCTCCATCCATGGGATTTTCCAGGCAAGCGTACTGGAGTGGGTTGCCATTTCCCTAAATGTGGAGATCTGTACTTCACACTGGTCACCACTGCCGTGCTTGATGGAAGGCAGGAAGCTTTACTGTTTTTATCAGTTGGGTACAGAGGCCTTTGCAGCAGCCCAGAGCTCCTGTGCTCAATTCCAGGTGCTCCTGTAAGGTGGCCAGGTAACCAAGACACACTATTGAGGGGATGCTGCAGAAGGTTGCTGAGAAGGCTGCTGCTGCAAAGGTGAGGCCAGTGTCTGTGTTGCACAGGAGAACAAATCTGACTCCCTGTTAGATCTGTTTCTTTTACTTTAACCTCTGTATTCTATTGCTTTAGCTTTGAGTTAAGAATGTCACCTGGGATTCCCAGGTGGTGCTAGTGGTAAAGAACCTGCCTGTTAATGCAGGAAACATAAGAGACACGGGTTCAGTCCCTGGGTTGGGAAGAGCCCCTGGAGGAGGGCATGGCAACCCACTCTAGTATTCTTGTCTGGAGAATCCCATGGACAGAGGAACCTGGCGGGCTACAGTTCATAGGGTCACAAAGAGATGGACTCACCTGGAGTGACTTAGCATGGATGCACACAAGAATGTTGCCTACAGCCTGAAATATATAGGAGAGCTTGTTCTCTGACTTTTAAGGGTACAACACTTTCCCATTCACATAAATGGCTGCAGAACAGAGACTAACACCTGTCCTGTCGGAGGTTTACAGGAACATTGTGACCTAACCTATATGAACAGCTATAAGAGCAAAGGATTCCTAAACCAAGAAGTTTGCAACAACCAACCACGCCCCTCTTCAACTTTGCCTTTGAGAAGGCTTTGCTAAAATCCTTCAAAGACGGGATTTTTGAGGGCACAGGCCCCTCTTTCCTTTCCTGGCCCTGAAATAAACTTTCTCTGCACCAAACTCCACATTTCGGTTTGGCCTCACCGTGCATTGGGCATATAGACTTGCGTTCAGTAATGCCCGCTTTTTCTAAAACGTCCAAATTCTACCCCATTCTCTGCCTCAGGGGCATCCAGTGTGTGTTCTGCCCTTCCCACACTCCATTCCTTTCCTGACAAATCTTTCAAGGTGCCTGTACAGGATGAGAGTCAGAGGATAAAACTTTCTTTCTAAATCATTCTTGTAGCATATATTCACAGTCAGCCCTGAACAGGGAACGCTGTGATGGGCTTTTGCCTCAAAAGACTCTGAGTTCACAGTCATGCTGCTTTTGGAGAATGGAGACCAGACTGGTGAGTTTGAGAAGGGTTGACATTGAGTGACAGAGGTTTCCAGGAGCTCAGCTTGGGTTGTGGTGGAACACTCCATTCTGATGATACCAATTTTATCATGTCAGTGCTTAAATTGCACCCCTCGCGTGAAACTGCCTCCTCTTCTCTCCCTCCAGCTTATCCTTCTCTGGGAAGCAGTGGCAGCCAATTGGTGAGTAGCCAACAGGATCCTAGTTTCACTGCTTCTGACTTTTTTCCAACCACTATAGGAAAACTGGGCTGGTGGGGGTCTCAGCCTCTCTGCTTGTCCCCATTGGATCATTTTATTAACTCCTGACTGCCTTGCCAGGCTTTTAGCAGTCTCTGTGTAGTTTGACATTCATTGTTTAGAAATGTTTTGTCGTCTTTAGCATATTTAATCTTAGCAGTTAGATGACATTTTTTTCCTAGTGAATACTCATTTACCTATATAGATTCCAAAACCTTGTGTGTGTGTTTGTGTGAGTGTGTGTGTGTGTGTTCAGTCGTGTCCAACTCCTTGTGACTTCATGGACTGTAGCCTGCCAGGCTCGTCTGTCCATGGGATTTTCTTGGCAAGAATACTAGAGTGGGTTGCCATTTCCTACTCCAGGGGATCTTCCTGACCCAGGGATCAAAATCTGCATTGCTTTGCTTCTCCTGCTTTGGCAGGCGAATTCTTTACCACTGCACCACCTGGGACTACTCCAAAACCCCACAAAGAACCTAAATCTTTACTAAAAATCAGCAGATTTTTAAAGAAATGATTTTACCTCCTTCTTCCACAGGTGGCATTTGGCAATGTCTAGAGACATTTTTATTGTCACAACTATGTGGCTGCTACTGATATCTAGTGGGTAGAGGCCAGAGGTAACACTAAATATCCTACAGTACAGCAGACATGCCCCCACATCCCTCACAAACAATCATTAAGTCCAAAATATCAACAGTGCTAAAGTTGAGAAACTTTCTTTAGAAAAGACAATTACATTTTTAAAAATTACAAAATAATGCATGATCCTTATGGGAAAAAAAATTAAATATAGACAAGCTAAAAAGAAAAACACAAACTTTATGAAATCTCATGAAAGTACATTTCTGTTAAGGTTAAAACTATTTTTTTTTCCTTAAAACTATGTGAAGAATAATTTGAATCCTTTCTCCTTCTCAGTAAAACTTAGGAGCAAAAGATTTATTCTTGTTTATTTGTAACATTCAATGAATTGAAACAAGTTGGCCAAGTTCTTATGGGCTACCAGGAGGGAAAAGCAAAGTTACAAATAAGGACTAAAAGCTCTTTCTTTAATGCATTGGATTGATTTCAGATGGATTTCTAGATATGAAATGCCACCAGAAATGCAGAGCCAAGAACCCTGCCAAAGGTGTAGGAAACTGCTTGGCCTCCTGCTTGCCAATGAGCTGCTGGAATGTGAAAATGCATTCGCAGCAGACTATGGGGCTTCAGGATGACGAGGAGGCTGGCTATGGGCTATTTTTAAAATGGAAGGCTTCTAAAATAGTAAGATGTTAAAATAATAACCTGTGAAAGGAGAGAGGCCCGTCCATGGAGTAAAAAGGAAGAGACAAGGCGGCACCAACTGGGGAGTGTCTCTGAGTGACGCTTTTGGCCACGTGGGAATACAGGAAAGTGGGTGGCTGAGTGTATGTGGGGACTCTGTGTCTGGCATCAGCTGAAAAGGAGCTGAGTGTGAGCTGACAAGTGTGGTTACAGAGAGAAGCAGGCCAGTGAGCGCCCTGCCGCTCTGGTGCATCTTGGAGAAAGTGGAGTATTGAGGGGACCAGACGCATTTCCTCACCGAGAACTTCCTGAGCTCCCAGTCTGCGGCAGACTTTGTGCCGGGCTGTGTGTCAGGGACAAGAAGATGAATTAGGTCTTTGTTAAGTGGAGGAAGACATAGAGTTCGCTGAGTTTGGGGCCACTTCTTTTACTTTCTTAAACAGGAAGTTGCCTGTTCTTGAAATTTAGGGCCAGGGCAGAAATTTTAGAGCTGCTTTTGTTCGACTAGGTTGTATCAACATAATTAACTGAGAGTGAATCTAGGCAGAGGCTGTCAGAAGTTTAGCCGAAGAGTTTTATCTTGTAACGGAAGCATGATGGGCTGGGTCAGTGCCTCTGTGTGAATTAAGTTCCCTCAGCTGAAAAATGGCTCAGATCTCAGGCTGTCTAAGTGGCTGTAGACAGCAAGGCAGATGTGAATAAGAGCAAGTCAGCAAGGAAGGAGTGAGAAGCTGAGGTCTGAGATCGAGGGTGGAATTGAACCGAGTAATAGCTTGTTTAAATTAAAAAAATTTAGGTGACATCAGTGTGGTTTGTAACAAGACACTCTATACTTGTAATCTACCCAATGGCTATGTAATTAAGCAAATTATTACGGAAAATCTGAGACATAAATAAAAGTAGAAAGAATAGTATAAAGAACCTAATGTACTCATCACCCAGTTTCACCGATTTTTAATAAATGGCCTATTTTGTTTCTGCTCTTCCCAGCCTACTCAATTCCCCAGTACTTCTGAAACAAACTCCAGACAGTTTATTATTTCATTTGTGTATATTTCAGCATGTAGCTCTAAAAAGACATAGAAAACAGTTTGAATTTCAGTTCTTTGTGTACTACAGAGCTATGCTGTAAATAACGCTGTCAATGTGAAAACACACTGAAGAGAAGGGCAAGTATTACCTCCTCACACAGGCTTCATCTGCTTCTCCGAGGCTGAGGGGAAGGCCCTTTATCTGTGCTTCCTTAGCGCCCTGTGCAAACCTGGATCGCTGCTCTCAACATGTTGTGCCTCTTGTCTGTGTCCTTTGCTAGTGTGACGCTGATACTTATTACCCAATAAATATCCATGTGCTCCCCACGTTTCCCTTGGGATTAGGCTGGGGCCATGACCATTTCAGGCCAATGACATGTAAAGTGAAAAGTGAAAGTAAGTGGGACTAACACAACACTTCTGAGTCCAAGCCTTGAAATACCAGTGTGCCATCACTGAGTTTGATATCAGGCTGGACTTTATCTGAAGACATTGCACCTTTTTCTTCTAAGCTGGCCCATTCCTTGTGGCTAAAGCTAGAAACTTAATCTTAGCAAATGCCAGGAATTAAGTGGCATTTAATAGAAACCTTCTCCTGGTTATCCTTGGCAGAAGTAAGAACACTTTTAAAGCACCCACTTTTGCATTTGGCCCACATTTGGGAGAAAAGGATTATTATGTTGAGGGATGTGGGAGAAATTATAGGGGAATTCCTCCCTGACTCCCCTTTGGCTTCCTTTATTTAACTCCAGGGATGTTATAAAGGATTTCAGCTTCATTCTGCCACAGAGAGAGAATTTCCAGAAGGAGGGATGCCTACTCTGGTTTCTTTTTCTTTTAAGGTACTTATTACTGTGATGCTGATTCTGCCATAGTGCAGAGCACAGAGCAGCAGCGAACATTCGGAGAGAGCAAACATTTTTCAAAAGTGAGCTTCTCCTAGCTATTCATTTCTGTGATCCAGTATGAGATAGAGATGTAATGAAGTTATTTCTAGAAGATAAAAATGAGTAATTTACTTTATAGTGGTCGTAAATCTTTAATGGCAACATATTTTTGTGTATAAAACATATTACTATGAATCTATTCTACAGACATAAAATGTCCCAGTAAATAAGGATAGATGTGTGAAAGATAGCAAAAATATGAAAATGAAATATCAATGTCTATTGATAGAGGACAGCTGAATAAATTATGATTCATCCATGCAATGCAATATTAGACAACTATTAAGAAGACAAGTTTGATCTATGTATATTGCCTGGGAAGATGTTTATAATGTAATGAGAAAAAAAAGTTTGCAGAGTACTTTGTATGATATGATGCTATTGTTTTTTTAAAAGGAGCAAGTCCCACAAGTGTGAATATATGTTTGTGTGAACCTAGTGAATGAATGCAAAGACACGCACCAGCCGTTAACTTGGATTTTCTTTTGTGGTTGTTGTGGAAGCAGAGCTGAAAGGAAGTCTATTCATTTCCTTATAAACTACTTTTGTGTTGATTGATTTGTTTCCATGAGCATGTTATATAGCAAAAAATAATTATGGAAAGGCTTAATTTTAAATTATAATAGAAGCATAATATATGGATTGAGAGAAAAATGCAACATGAATCTTCTTGTTGCTTGTAAATTCTTGCTTACAAGGAGTTTTTATTCTAACAGCTTGTGGATGTCAAGTTCACAAGTATAAATCTAAAGTGCGTACTTTGGCTGATAGGATAAGCCATGCAAATTTAGAAGGCTTTGATCTAAAGAGAGTGAGAAAAAACTGGGAAGGGTTATGATTTGGGGCAATTAAGGTGAGGCCATGTATTATTAAAGGGGTGAAGTGATATAGTAGCTTTGTGGGCTGTCAGTGCCTGCTAGGGCCAATCGTGTAACTTTCATGTTGGGAGAAAGCTTGTCTGATTGGTTCCAAGGTCCAACAGATGAGCTGCACAATTTACAGACACAGTTTCTGAAACTACAGCACTTACTGTGAGAGACAAGGCAAGGAAAAAAGTGTGGAGAGGACTTGGGGGAGGGGCTGAATGAGTGTTTCCACCCTGATATATACTGTGAGGAGACATGGGGAGAGTTTTATAGAAATGAAATCTTTATTCTGAAGTGCAGCCTTCAAGCCCCTCTTCTCACCTCACTACCTTACAATGCCGATTTTAAGGGTTATCTGCTGGCAACAAGCAGAATCCTGGGGCTTCCCTGGTAGATCAGCTGGTAAAGAATCCGCATGCAGTGCAGGAGACCCTGGTTTGATTCCTGGGTTGGGGAGATTCCCTGGAGAAGGGATAAGCTACCCACTCCAGTATTCTTGGGCTTCCCTGGTTGCACAATTGGTAAAGAATCCACCTGCAATGTAGGCGACCTGGGTTCGACCCCTGGGTTGAGAAGATCCCCTGGAGGAGGGCATAGCAACCCTCTCTAGTATTCTTGCCTGGAGAATCCCCATGGACAGAGGAGCCTGATGGGCTACAGTCCATGGGATTGCAGAGTTGGACATGACTGAGCAGCTAAGCACAAACACACAAGCAGAAGCTCATTCAAATGGTCTCAGGTGAAAATGTTATGCCCAAGTCGCGAAATCTCCCAATGACCACCAGGGAGCCGATATCCGATGCAAAAGCAAGAGAGTTTTTATTACCAAGCTCGAGCTGGGGCTCCCACCGTTACCAACGCAGCGGCTAAGGAGAGGAGCCCCAAACTCTGGGTTACATTGCTTATATAGGGTATTCTTGTGCAAAAAATTCGAAAAACGGGAGTTTCTGGGTTGGGAGATGTCTAATTGGTTACCTTCTGTGGACGGGTTAGGTGTTGGGTTCTGACTGGTTTTCTTATTTCCATGGTAAATCATTACTTCCAAGGTAAATCACAAATGTAACTCATCACTTACAAGGTAAATCACAAAGGTAAATCATTACTTCCAAGGTAAATCACAAATGTAACTCATTACTTCCAAGGTAAATCACAAGGGTAAAGCATTACTTCCAAGGTAAATCACAAAGGTAAATCATTACTTCCAAGGTAAATCACAAATTCTTGAACTTAAAGTCAGGAGGTTTAACCTAAGGGCCGATTGCCTCGTGCACAGTGGGGCAAGTTTAAGCAATATCCAAAGTCTAAGTCTGTTTGCCCGGTACCTTTGCAAAATGGAGCTCTTTTACAAGATGGAGTAGCTTAGGCTCTTCAAAAAGAGGATCCATTATAAAAATATAGGGCAATCTCATCAAACCCAGTTGCAGGAAGTGCATGTGGGCCTCCTGCTGCTGCTGCTGCTAAGTCGATTCAGTCATGGCCGACTCTGTGCGACCCCATAGACGGGAGCCCACCAGGCTCCTCTGTCCCTGGGATTCTCCAGGCAAGAACACTGGAGTGGGTTGCCATTTCTTTCTCCAGTGCATAAAAGTGAAAAGTGAAAGTGAAGTCGCTCAGTCATGTCCGACTCTTCGTGACCCCATGGACTGTAGCCTACCAGGCTCCTCCGTCCATGGGATTTTCCAGGCAAGAGTACCTGGGTGGGTTGTCATTGGCTTCTCCTGTGGGCCTCCTAGGCACTGAAAAATGGTCAGACAACTGCTCTTTCACTTGTCTGCATGTGGGCCAGCCTGGTATCTTTCATATCTGCTCTCAGACCTAGTTTAGATATAATCTCTGATATGTAACATATCCAGAGATCTCAATTAAGAATGGATTATTTCTTCCTTTGGGGCCTCCACAATTTGTACTTGCACTTCATACACCCCGCATCTGTGTCTCTGTGCAGTGACTTCTCCACCCACCTTCCCACAAATGGGGGCACACCCCGCTTATCCCTGTGCCCCCCGAAACCTTCCCAGCAGGGGCAGGGGGGTTCGCAGATATTTCCTGAATTCAGGTGCCCTGCGGTTTATTGAATCATGAATGCCTGGATTTATTTCCTCATTAGCATCACCATAAAATGATGGAAAGGATTTTACCATGCTCTCTCTTACATTCAGAGAAGTCAACTCTTCTGTAATTTTTTTCCTCATGGAAGCATGAAAAGATACAAGGACAACCATGTATTTGCACTTTTGTTTTCCAGAGAAAATGAGAAGTACCCCCCAAAAGGTAGTTTTTCCATGAGTTCTCAGTAAATCAAAATTATTTAAAAAATAGCATCCTTATGCCCAGTCAGGTTTGTTAGGGTTAGGTCTAAAGTTGCCCAAAGCTTCACTTGGGCAGCATAAACAACAGTAATTACTTCTTCAGTGTCTATAGTCTATTTTTTGTTGGTTGGTTTGGTTTTTGTACTACCTGAGTGACAAAAGTGCCATGTCAGCTCAGATGAGCTACTGTCCTTTTTAGTCACCCTTGGCAAATATCTATAATCCCTGACTTTCTTTTTCTCTCACACCCCATGTTCAACCCATCAGGATATCCTACCTTTGAAATACCTGGGGAACCTGGCCATTTCTTGTTCCTTTCACTGTGAGCACACACCCTTTTACCAAGATCACTGCAAAGCCCTCTTCATGCATCTCCTGGGACTACCCATTCTATTCTGGGTACAGTGGCAACACAGACCTCTGAAAACACAATTCAGATCTTGCTACTCCTTTGCCTACAATCCCATTTCACTAGAAGAAAACCCAAATCCTTCTCTAGACTGATGTGTGTCCTGAACAATCCCTCCACTTGTTTCCCTGACCAGAGGCCAGAGGTCGGAAATCAAGGTGTTAGTAGGACCATGACGGTGGCGCAAACATTCTTGGCTGTGGCAGCACCACTGTGGTCTCCACCTCCATTTTCATGCAGCTATCTTCCCTCCATGTCTGTGTATCTCTGCATGGTGTGCTCCTGGAGTGTCTGTGTCCAGACTTCCCTCTTCTTGTGAATGCACCAGTCATTGCATCAATGTGCTTCCTAGTGACCTCATCTTAACTTGATTACATAGCAAAGACCCTGTTTCCAAATAGGTCACAACAGATATTCTTTTTTGGTGGTGGTGTGGGGTGCAGTTGCAGAAGAGAGGATGACATAATTCAACCTGTAACAAACATCAGGCAGCTTCCACTCCTATCAGTTATCTTCTTGGACCACTCCATCAACTTCTTCAAGGCTTTGCTTAGACATCATCTTCTCCTAAGATTATCTCTCAGTGGAGCCTCTTCCGATGACCTCTTTTAATACTCCAATCTGCCCCAGCGCCCTGCACCAACTTCCAATATCTTTTAAGCTGTTCTTTTCTCCTCCCATCACGCATATTATCTTTTAACACACTAGGTCCTTTGCCTGTTGATGATGCCCACAGTCAGCTGTCTGTCCCAACACTACCACTCCCCTGACCTTGAGGAGTGGAGGAGGTCATCTCTGGCTATTATTCACTCATACATTTCATCTCCTATCACCGTGCCTGGCACACAGACACTCAATATATATTTGTAGAACTAACTGATTGTTTCCGTATTTTTAAAAGGAAAATGTATATCTGTATTTCTGGAAATTCACTATCTTCTAACAGTTCAGTTCATTTCAGTAACTCAGTTGTGTCTGACTCTTTGCAGCCCCTCGTACTGTAACATGCCAGGCTTCCCTGTCCATCACCAACTTCCAGAGCTTGCTCAAACTCATGTCCATCAAGACAGATGGACAAGCAGAGATGTCATCCAACTATCTCATCCTCTGCCGTCCCCTTCTCTTCCTGTCTTCAATCTCTCCCAGCATCAGCTTTTTTCCCAATGAGTCAGTTCTTTACATCAGGTGGCAAAGTATTACATTTTCAGCTTCCGCATCAGTCCTTCCAATGAACATTCAGGACTGATTTCCTTTAGGATGGACTGGTTGGATCTCCTTGCAGTCCAAGGGATTCTCAAGAGTCTTCTCCAACACCACAGTTCAAAAGCATCAATTCTTTGGCACTCAACTTTCTTTATAGTCCAACTCTCACATTCATATATGACTACTGGTAAAACCATAGCTTTGATTAAATGGACCTTTGTTGGCAAAGTAATGTCTCTGCTTTTAAATATGCTGTCTAGATTTAATATGCTGTCATAGCTTTTCTTCCAAGGAGCAAACGTCTTTTAATTTCATCCCTGCAGTCACTGTCCACAGTGATTTTGGAGCCCAAGAAAATACAGTCTCTCACTGTTTCCATTGTTTCCCCATCTATTTGCCATGAAGTGATGGGACCAGATGCCATGGTCTTAGTTTTCTGAATGTTGAGTTTTTCTAACAGTATTGTCTATTTTTTAAAAAAAGTTAAATTTTGGGTTGATGCCATACTGAAACACAGTATGTGATTAAGACTTATGTGAAACTTTTCTTAGGCCTCTTTTCCATACATATATTTGTTCTGGGTGCTTTAAGAAATGGCAATCCACATCCTTACATTTCTCAATCCCATACTTAGGACAAACTATATAACAGTTTTGGGTTGTGGTTTCAATTAGCATAGCAAACCCAGTACATATTTTCTCCCTGGCATCTAGATTAAAGAGGCTGTTTTCACTTTCTAGCCTAGTTTTTATTTCTGCTTTCTCTTTTTCTCACTAAAAACATCTATGGTATCCACAATGTATTGGTAGGTTAAAAAGGCAAGTCATCAACTTATTGGCAAAGCAGAAATAGAGTTACAGAGGTAGAGAACAAACTTATGGTTACAAATAGGAAAGTGGGGGCATGGGATGAACTGGGAGATTGGGACTGAGATATATACCCCAGTATGTATAACATAGATAATTGATGAGAACCTACTGTTTAGCACAGGGAACTCTACCCAGTGAGCTATGGTGACCCAAAAGGGGAGAAAACCTAAGAAAGAGTGGAAGTATGTATGCAAATAACTGACTCACTTTACTGTACGTAGAAACAGAACACTGTAAAGCAACTATATTTCAATAAAACTTAAAAAAAAAAAGCAAGTCATCAAACAGAATCTACATTATTATTCTATTTTTGCAGGTTAAAAACAACGTAGGTATAGATCACATATGTTTCATATGAAAAGGAAAGAGTTTGAAACAATACACATCAAATGTAGGATAGGGAGAGGCTTTATACATTTTTATATTGTTTGGGTTTTTTAAAAAAAATAAACAGGTATTGTTGTGGTAGTAAAAAGATTAAGAGACAAATAAAAATTGAAAAAGCCTTCCTCAACAGAGTGAATTTTTAAGGGCAGAAGGAACAAGGCTGCTGGATAGTGAACACAGCATATTCTTCCATGAGGAAACCTAAAGAAGAAACTTTGTGCTTTTCTATTTACTGCCCTGGATGCCAAACATGAATGTAAATACAGATCTCAGCCACGTTTTTAAAATGTGTACTGAAAGACCAGAAGGAGATATATTGGGTTGGCCACCCCAATAAATACAGCCCAATAAATGACCACTCCAATAAATGACCAACTGTGGTCATCCTGGTGTGGTGGGATTTCAGTTGATTTTTTATTGAATATTTCGCTTTTATTTTTTTACTCTATTAAAAGCAGGTATCCAGGCAGATGATGTTGACCAGGGACAGGAATGGTGTCCCCGCTTGGTGTCTTTCCTCTCCTGGCCCAAGGAAACCCTCTCCATGTGGAGATGAGGGTCTGTGTTCATGGGCCCCTACATAGTGCACTCCCCCCTGCACATTCCTTCCAAGAGGGGCAGCCTCTTTAAGGCTCAGACTCAAGCCCCCACTTTAGAGATATGGAAGTTCAGCAAATTCAGGGCTGGTGAGGGGCTTCAGAGCCCAGAGAGGATTTGGGAAAGGGACTACACAGAGGAATCCACCCCGCTTAGTGCTGGGTTTACAATCCCATCTCCCTACCCAAGGAGTCAAGTAGAAAGGGATCATGAGGCCTGGCTGGACCAAAGTGATTCTTGAAGTGCCAGGGCCCAAACTCTAGAAGTATCCATTGTCCAGCTTCTCCGATTCCAGGTAGGCAGTACACTTGGCATGCTGGTTAACTGCCAGAGTCCAGAGCGTAGTGTCTCTGGCAAAATGAACGCTGGGTTTGATATGGAGGTTGCCAGAGCCGAATGTGAGATAGGGGTTCTCAAAAGCTGGCATGCCTTGTGACCACCTGAAGAACTTCCTCGGTTCCACTCACAGTCAGTTCACACTGATGAATTAAAATTCTTACTCTGAGGCAAGTCAAGGAAAATTTAAACATACAAAGTTCTCTCTGCTCTTTGGCTTCCTCTTCCTCCTCTATTGAGCATTGTGTACCTGCATTAAGCACTGAGCAAGCCTCCCACTGGCAAAAATGCCTGCTCAACTATGAAGAATATTCTTCTACCACCACCAAGACAACTCCTTAAAGACAACATTCCTTTTTATTCTAATAAGGGGTCACGCTGACCCATCACTTGGTACTTGCAGATCTGGATTGTGTGGACTAACATTTAAGGTACAGCCCTCTGCCTCAAAAATGTATGTAACTGTGCTTGGACCTCAAACGAGTGGAACAGTTCTTGGAGCTTTCTGAGAGGCTCTTCCTAGGTTATAATCCTCAATTTGACGGGAATAAAATTTCTCATTTCTGTCTGAGGTTGGTTAATTTTCACTGGCAGTATTCTGGGCCTGGGAAGTAGAATTTGAATAAATATTCCTATGATGTTTTTCAACACCAGCTCTCTGATAGGATCCTCCTATTCTGCACAAACTATGTGTCCTTTGCATCAGGCTCCACAGGTTTAAGGAATCAGTCTCACAAGATGCTCTCACTTCAAATGTCAGTTGCCAGGCCAGGTCCCCAGGCCACCCATACTTTCCTATGAGTTGGCTTCAAATTCAATGGTTCCCATACCAACCCCCTCCCCTGGCCCCCATTTCAACTGAAATGACTCATATAACTCAGGAAAGCTCTGCACTTACAATTATAGTCGTCCCTCAGCATCCTCAGGGGACTGGTTTTAGGAGACCTCACGGGTACCAAAATCCACCAATGAGCAGGCCCCAGATATAAAATGGTGCCAGGTCTGTGAATACAGTAAATCTTCCAAATGTGCGGGGGGTTTGCATCTGCAGATTCAATCAATCACTGACCTTCAGTTAGCAGCTACTCAA
This sequence comes from Capricornis sumatraensis, assembly GCF_032405125.1. Lineage (NCBI taxonomy): Eukaryota > Metazoa > Chordata > Mammalia > Artiodactyla > Bovidae > Capricornis > Capricornis sumatraensis. The sequence continues at coordinate 74,701,967 of NC_091073.1, forward strand.
ATCTCCTGATTTGAAACCTGTGGTTATAGAGGGTTGACTCCACTGCTTAATTATAAATGATACAACTCAGGATAAGACAAATGTATTATGAATGTAACAACTCTATAGGGTAAGTAGGAAGTTGGGAGCACAGAGAGTCTGTGCCATCTCTGGGTGTGCCACCCTCTCAGCCCATGAATGTGTTCACAAATTTGGAACCTTGTGAACCTCATTATTCAAGAGTTGTTATCCAGGCATTGGTAGTAGGTAGTGGGCACCATTGATTACATCCTTTGCTGTGATTGAACTTGATCTCCAACCCCTCTCTCCTCCAGGAGGTGGCACTGCAGGTTCCAGCCCTTTAAATACATATTTGGTCTTCCTGTTGTGGCCAGCCCCTCCCCGGAAACATAGGGCCCAGCGAGAGTCACCTTGCTCTCGGTGGGCCTTTGACTGCGTTGGAGGACACAGTCAGGAGGACACTTATAAGTTAAATGTCAAAACAATAGCTTTGACATTTTTGCCAGTGGGAGGCTTGCTCAGTGCTTAATGCAGGTATGCAATGCACAGAAGAGGAGGAAGAGGAAGCCGAAGAGCAGAGACCATATGCTCAAGAATGGTTCAAATATCAAACGTGCTTCTATCACTCAGAAAATTCCAAGAGTTTTAGGATCTCTTTGCCAAGAACCAGGGACAAAGAACAATATATTTGTGATTCCTATGCAGGTGATTCTCACACACTGAGAACCACTGTGTAGGAAGATATTGATAACACTTGAAAAATCTAAGTATTAGCACCATATTTGGCAAGAAGAGAATTTTTTAGATGTAGGTGTCTCCCTGCCTTATTAGCATCCTTCCCTCCTCTTCACTGAAGTTGTAGCCCATATCTCAGTCCCCATTGAGCTCCCCCTTCTTGGTGCTCCACGGTGCAGTCCTGATTTGCAGAATTCTCTTTGGCCTGTTACACATTTGAAATGCTCCTTAATTCTTGTGTGTGTCTGCCTGTCTCATCTCCCCAGCTGTGTATGGACATTGCCTTACTCTTTATTGAGCCCTGATGTGAGATTTCTTATCCTTAGAGTATGTTGCTAACTCAAAGGAAGCTCTCAATAAATGCTTAATGGGAATAAGTGGAAGTATTTTCACTTATTTTTAATAGTAGGAAGGTGCAAGTGGCTTATGTACAATTTGGACAACACAAATTTTTGCCAATTACCTGAGTGACTCAAACATTATGATTAAATTTCTTACCTTGAAGCAGGTATTTAGTAATGAATGTATTAGCAAAACTTGTACTTGGCAATGACCACAATGAAATACTAGGAAACCAACTTGAGGTACAGTAAGTATGATGACCAGTGGAATGATCACTAGACTTGAAATCAGAGAACATAGGGTCACAGTCTTCATTTGTTCATTGCCGACTGTGAGTCTTGGGGCAAGTTGCTTGCTTGAGAGTTTCATTCACTTATTCATTATTTCAACCTTCCATCATTGAGAGCATATCGTCTGATGGGCAATGTACTAATAGATAGGCATCTTCCCATTTTATAATTTTGTACTTGAAGAAAAATCACAGAAGTCTGTCCTCCTTGGCAATTGCATCTTTCAACCTCCAGATCTCCTTCCCAGGGTTCCTGAGCTTTAAACCCTCATTGTCGTTCAGTCACAGTCATGTCTAACTCTTTGCGACCCCCAGGACTGCACCACGCCAGGGTTTCCTGTCCTTCACCATCTCCTGGAGTTAGCTCAAACTTGTGCCCTTTGAGTCGGTGATACCATCCAACAATCTCTTCCTCTGTTTTCCCCTTCTCCTCCTTCCTTCAATCTTTCCTAGCAGCAGAGTCTTTTCTAATCAGTCAGCTCTTAGCATCAGGTGGCCAAAGTATTGGCGCTTCAGCTTCAGCATCAGTCCTTCCAATGAATATTCAGGGTGGATTTCCTTTAGGATTGAAGTTTTGATCTCCTTGCAATCCAAGGGACTCTCAAGAGTCTTCTCCAACATCACAATTCAAAAAAGCGTCAATTCTTTGGTGCTCATGGTCCAGCTCTCACATCCATGCATGACTACTAGGAAAACAATAGCTTTGACTATATGGACATTTGTCGGCAAAGTAATGTCTCTGCTTTTTAATACATTGTCTAGGTTTGCCATAGCCTTTCTTCCAAGGAGCAAGTGTCTTTTAATTTCTGCCTGCCGTCACTGTCCACAGTGATTTTTGAGCCCAAGAAAATAAAGTCTTTCACTGTTTCTGTTGTTTTTCCATCTATTTGCCATGAAGTGATGGGACCAGACACCATGATCTTCGTTTTTTGAATGCTGAGTTTTAAGCCAGCTTTTTCACTCTCCTCTTTCACTTTCATCAAGAGGCTCTTTAGTTCCTCTTCACTTTGGGCTGTAAGGGTGGTGTCATCTGCCTATCTGAGATTGTTGATATTTCTTCCAGCAATCTTGATTCCAGCTTGCGTTTCATTCAGCCCAACACTTCTCATGATGTACTCTGCATATAAGTTAAATAAGCAGGGTGACAGTATATAGCCTTTCCCAATTTTGAACCAGTCCATTGTTTCATGTCCAGTTTTGACTGTTGTTTCTTGACCTGCGTACAGGTTTCTCAGGAGGCAGGTAAGATAGTATGGTATTCTCTTTAAGAATTTTCCACAGTTTGTTGTGATCCACACAGTCAAAGGCTTTAGCATAGACAGTGAAGCAGAAGTAGATGTTTTTCTGGAATTCTCTTGCCTTTTCTATGATCCAATGGATGTTGGCAATTTGATCTCTGGTTCCTCTGCCTTTTCTAAATCTAGCTTGTACATGTGGAAGTTCTCAGTTCACACAATGTTGAAGCCTAGCTTGAAGGATTTTGAGTGTGACCTTGCTAGCATGCGGAATGAGTGTAATTGTGTGGTAGGTAGTTTGAACATTCTTTGGCACTGCCCTTCTTTGGGACTGGAATGAAAACTGAACTTTTCCATTCCTGTGACCACTGCTGAGTTTTCCACATTTGCTGGCATATTGAGTGCAGCACTTTCGCAGCATCATCTTTTAGGATTTGAAATAGCTCAGCTGGAATTCCATCACCTCCACTAGCTTTGTTCATAGAGATGCTTCCTAAGGTCTGCTTGACTTCATCTCCAGGATGTCTGGCTCTAGATGAGTGATAACACCATTGTGGTTATCCTGGTCTTTAAGATATTTTTTGTATAGTTCTTCTGTGTATTGTTGCCACCTCTTCTTAATCTCTTCTGCTTCTGTTAGGTCCATTTTTGAACCCTGAAACACAGTTATTATTATCCTCCATGGCCTCTGAGGCCTTAGATTCTATAAAAAAGACTCAAAGTTGAATAAGATTTTAGCATCAGAAAGAACATGAGAGATGGTCTAATTCACTTGAATTCAAATGAGGACGGCAGCCAGGATCCCAAATCAGTAATGGGAGGAGAGATGTCCAGGAAAGTTTCCAGTGCTGCGGGTCTCTCTAATGCTGGCTTCTCCTCACTGCTTTTGTGTTGACTTGTGGAAGGCAGGGCCACAGGGAGCAGTGTCAGATCCAGGATGTTTGCAGAGGCTAGCAGCTCTGAAGTTCCCATCCAGACACTGAGGATTCCAGTGGAATCAAACATGGTCCCTGCTTGCACACGGTCCAAACTCAGAATTCCCATTTTTACATCAGGCTAACCAATGTCAACCAGTCAAACTCTGGGCCCTTGTCGGGGAGGGAAGGGACCAAGAAAGCAGGGGAGGAAGATGTGTTTGTCAGAAAAAAACCCTTGAATGTTCTTGAACCGGATGTAAGTTCTGAGATTCCCAGCAAAAACAAAGGGTTTCTCTTCAACTCTGACCACTGGTAAGGTTAGAAGACCAGAGATGAAAAAAACTCAGAGTTAAACTACAGCCTGGTGAAATGAAATAAAGACACAGTGTTTAACTCACTTCTAAATGTATGAGCATTTGTTGTTATGTTAAAAAAACAGATCCTGTGGGAACTGTAGTTACGTGGGGCTGGTTTGGATGGACTGTACCACTTCCCCCAACCTCAGGACAAAACCAGCCAACAACAACAAGAATCCTACAGCTGGAATGCATTCTGGATTTCTAATCTGAATATTTACCCATGATTGCACTTTTTTTTTTTCCTCACAGTGTTCCCATATCCATAAGCATACATTTGAAATCAGGATCCCAAATCCCTTAAGTAAAACATATTTCATGAGTCACACTTTTTATCCAATTCAAGCTCAGCGACTTGAAGGAAAACAACAATGACAACAACAAAAAAAAAACACTGACTACAATCTGAATTCACAGGCAAAGCACTCAATTAGGGTTGACTTGTCAAAGTCTTATGAACAAGAAGGTGCTTTCTTTTGTGTATGGGCTGGCATAGCTCTGATGATGCCAGTGTGCTTTCTATTGGACTTAGGAAGGAATCAAGCGACCTTTCTGTCATGTTGTTGTTAGCAGCAGATTTGCCCTCCAGGTTATGTTGGACATAAGCTGACACTAAAAGTAATTTTGCTTTCCCAGGGCCACCCAGGTCACCCAGGGGAGAGGACATATGGCACAACTTGAGGAAACACCACCGTCCAGTGGAGACCCACCACATCATTCTCTGGATGAGCCTGACGCCTAGCAGAACTCTATAGCTTTTGGAAAAGCACATTTCCTGCTCGGAACTGAATTTTGCCTCGGGCTTGTCCTGTTGCTCAGAAATAAGACACTCTATCTGCAGCAGGCACTGGAGAGATCTCTGCTGTGCATTTGCTTCAGGGCTTTCTCTCAACTATCTGTGCCTGGACAAACACAAAACTGCAGTTCTTGTCTTCCCGCCCATCTGGAGTGGGGACACATCCTGCTACATTGGCAAGACATCAACCAGAGTTTATAGGAGAGTGAACAACAAGAATGAGCTCTTCTCCAAGTCTGGAGAAAAATCCCTCCCAGCATTTGAAGTCTGCTGCAAACCAGAGAGCAAATGCCTTATCGGTAGGTAAGGGAGCCGTCCTACCATTCTTTTTAAAATGAATTAATTAATTAATTTGGCTGCACCCTGTGGCATGTGGGATCCTAGTTCCCTAACCAGGGATCAAGCCCCTGCTCCCTGCAGTGGAAGTGCAGAGTCTCAACCCCTGGACTTCCCACTATTCTTAGAGCATCGCCCTCTCAGTCCAAATGTCACCTACACTTTAGAATCAAGACAAAGCCATGGCAAAGAGATGAGAAGAAGGTAGGCGAGCAGGTCCTCCTTAGTGGCCAAAGTAGAGGGATTTTTTAAAATGCTTTATCTTATTGAAGCATTGTTGATTTACAGTGTTATGTTAATTTCTGCTGTACAGCAGAGTGTTTCAGATATATATATATATGGAAAACCATTTTCCATAATGGTTTGTCACAGACTATTGAACATAGTTCCCTGTGCCATACAGCAGGACCTTGTTGTTTACCCATTCTGAATGTAGTAGTATGCATCTGCTAATCCCAAACTCCCAATCCATCCCTCCCCCACACCACTTCTGACAACAAAATGGTAGGATTTTAAAGAATCCTGATGGTGTTACAACCTGGCATTTAGAGGTTGCCTGCCACTGAAAGGGCATATCTAGATTTTCAGTGAAGTGAGGGTTACCAGACTTTGAAAATCTTCAGTGCAGGGTGGAAAGGTAACGTAGGAGCTGCAGGGGTGTGGGGCTTGGAGCGCACGTGTGGGTCCTGCCTTATGACACTCATGGTCAGTTCAAAGTAACAGCAGTAGCAACAGTGACATGCAAGCAGTTTCCTATGTGGCCCAGACTCTCAGTCCAGACATCTGTGCTTACATGCCCCTGAAACTGGTACAGTTGGGGGTAGGCAGAGAAAATCTGTTCCTGGAGGATCTTGAAGGGTTCATGTCTTAAAACACCACTATTTCTATATTTTGCTATTTAGCAGCCATCAAGCAGCCACAGATGCTGCTCACTACCATGAGGTATAACTGAATGGGTAACCAATGTAACGAATGTCACCTGAGCATCTACTATGTGCCAGGCTGCAAACTGAGTGTGAGGATTCATTGACTCTTTCCAATAAGCTTGTGCAGTTGGCACTCTTACAAACCCAACCTTGCAGATGAGGAGACCAGCGCTCAGGGAGGTGAGGTGGCTTGCCCAAGGTCATGCAGCATTGCATGCTGGGCATTTCTGGTATGTAGGCAGCACTGTGGGAATGGGTCCACACGTCAGCCCCATAACTCAGTTTGCAGAGAGAGGTTTTGATGGTCTGCCCAGTAGGGAAGGTTGATCAGCATTTCAGAGCTGCTGTATAGTGGATCTTCGAAGGCAGGGTCCAGGCATGTAGAATATGCTTAATAAATATTGATCAAATGATGGACTGCTTTTCCATCATGTGAGACCTCACCTAAACTCCCTCCCTGGAAATGGGAGTTTATTGGCTGGCCTTTTGGGAGTCATAGGAAGCTCTCTGGAACCTGCATTGAGAAGGTGATGTCCTTGACGATGGCTGGGCAGAGCCAGGTTAGCTTAGAAGGGTTGAGTTCCCAAATGCCTGCTCAATAGCCAGCTTCACCTGAGCAGGAAGTTGGGTCAAGAAATAGAGCAGAGATCCTGAGAAGATCCTGAAAAGCCAGGATTATCCCTCCTTCTCCACTAAAGCCAAGAAGAAGAGGACTATAGGCCCTTTAACTCCCGAGAAGTGGTCAAATCAAATCAATTCTGATTAATCTAAGAGTGAGAAATCATTGAGCACGAAAACAGGTGGGGAATTTAAAGTGTTTCCTGTGTATTCTCCATGCTCAGCTTTGTAGGTTGTAGGTGATCTATGTAAGCAAGAACCAAGTGGACTTTTCTTTCAAAACTAATATGTTCCCATTACCAGGCAATGCCCTTTTTTAACAGTCAGTATTTTAACACACGGGCACCCCAGTTTCACAAAAGAATTGAGCTTTGAAATTAATAAAATGTTCTGTAACTACAATACAGCAAGAGGAAATTGCTTCAAGAAACAAGAAAATGCAAAGAAACACTTGCAGTGACTTCTTTGGCAAAAAATACAATACAAATGCAAAATACTTCCCATGTGGTTTAGTGAGATTATACTTTAGGCATGTAGTTACAGCAATCTGTTAGAACAAAGTGAATTTCTCCAGATTAACACAGTTTCCTGGGAACCAAGGCATGGTGTATGAGGGCAGGGATCATTTGGGGAAGGCTCAGACACAGCCCACATATCCCAGTGGGAAGATTCTAGGTCAGTGAAGACAAAGCAGATTGCTTCCACAGTAGGGCGAAGGGACTGGGGTTTCAATAATGCAGGTGTTACAGCTTTACGCGCCATGTGGTCTGGGTGGTGGGGTGCTGTTTTTCATAACTGGGTGGTTCTGCGTGACTGATTCTTCATTTTGTTGCTATTTGTGCCATGCATGACAATGTGTTGGGTCTTCCCTAGCACTGGTTTTCCTGGTGCTGACTCATCATGAAGAATTTGCTTTGGTTGACTCTAACTGACCCCATCCATTATTTTCGGAACAACATTGGGCAGGCACTACACTAGGGGAGAAACGACCATTCTGCCTTTAGCCACCATCCTTTCTCTCCTGGATAGTTGCAGTCACTTAGCCTGGTCTGCTATGGGCTATTCTTCTAAGAATGATGCCCTGCCTCCTCTACTTTTGACCTGGCAGGGACTCCCTATGCCACTCAAAGGCCTGCAAAGTCCTTCATAACGCACCTTCTCTAACTTTCCGTGCTCTGATTTGTCTCCAATCATGCCCTGGGCCCCAAGCTCCTTCCACTCCAGCCACTCTTGCCTACTTGCTGGAGTGCCCCAGGCCTATTCCTTCTTCCCGCGTATCCACCTGGCTTGCTTACTCTGATGATCCTGTTTAATACAAACTGCCCTACTCCTCCCACACTCCCTGATCTCCCTTATGTTCCTTTACTTCAGACACTTATGACCCTCCAACACATGATATAATTTGTTAATTGTTTGTCTTGCACTGAAGATGCCAGCTCTATGGACAGCAGGGATCTTTGTTTTGTTCATGATGTGTCCCAGTCATCTAAAACAGTACTTGGAACATAGTAGGTACTCAATAAATATTTGTCATCTAAATAAATAAGTACATAAATAAGTAAATAACACATACACACACACATCCTCCCATCGCCACTCATACATGAATTGTTTGTTTTCGCCAGCTGCAATGCTGATTGCATTTCTAAGAACTGGAATCATTGCTGGATCCACATTTTACAGTCAATGATTGCACAGTTCCATCATCAGGATGCTCACCAAGAGTGGAGTCCAGCTGAGGTTGCAGATGAAAGGGAACAGTACAAGCATGGTCCCCATCCCCTTAACAGTGTTAAATCTAAGATGAACATGCAAAAGAGATATGGATAACCCAGGAAGAGCATTCACTATCTAATTGCCAGGGAAGTAATGGCATCTTACACACACCAGAGGTACCCATCTAGCAAACAGCTTTTAAGTCCTAGCTTCTGCTGCAATATATCCTGACTCTTCCTGCCACTGCCTCAACTCCATCCCAATTGAGTGAATGACTATTATCCAGATTAAAGACACAAAGGAGGGGCCTTGATGTGCTTTAGTGGCTAGTTTTGCCTTCATCACATCACGTCTTGGAAAGTGATGTAGCCTGGTGGCTAAGAGCGTGGGTTCTTGGGACATACAGCCTGGCTTCTCATCCTGCCCCATCACTTACAAATTATGGGGCTTGCGACCCCAGGGAGTGCTTGCCGAATTCCTGCAGGTTTTCTCAGGCAGGAAATCAGCCTTCCTTATATGAGGTAATAATCTCCATCAAGTGCTCAGAGCAGTGCCTTCCTGCAGTGACCATGCCCCCACCCCAATCCAAGTTCATGGTCATTGCTATTGTTATGAAGGAATCCACTGTTACAACGTTTTTGCCTGAACTTCAAGTTCCCCATCAACTTGCCCCCCCTCACAACCTTATTTCCCAGTGTCAGCTCTTCATTTTGCCTGAATCATCTCTTTAACCCCTCTTGGCTTAGACTTTCCTTGTTTTACTCATGTGCACCTTTTCTTCTTTGCTCTTACTTCTTACACCAACTCAGCCCTAGATTTTTCTTCCTCTTTATTCTCTTGATCCTTCCAAACTGAACCCATATCCCTACATAAGCTCCTGCCTGGTTCCTCCCACTCCCTCTCATCTCTTCTCTTTTAAAGTTTTTTTTTTGTTGTTTTTTATGTCGACCATTTTTAAAGACTTTATTGAATTTGTTACAATATTGTTTCTGTTTTATATTTTCATTTTTTGGTCCCAAGATACCTGGGTTCTTAGTTTCCTGACCAGGGATCAAACCTGCAACCCCTGCACTGGAAGGAGAAATCTTAACCACTGGACTTCTAGGGAAGTCCTGCATCTCTCCCTTTTCTGAAAGCTTGGGGAACTTATCTCTTGGCATACATGTAAGTGCTATTGATTGGAAGCCAGCTGTACATGTTCTTGCCTCTTTCAAGGACCTCCTGAGAAAGAACATTGGTCGTGCAATTGTCAACTTTTGCTGAGCCTTTATCTCCATTTTTGTTTTCCCAGGTGCAGCCTGGCCTTGGAAAATAAATAGCTCTATTTAGCTCAAGGGTGGAGGAGAGGGTTTCATTCATTCAGTCAACAAATATTTATGGAGCACAAACTAAATGCTTGCTATAGAATATATCATTCTTTCCCCACAGGAGTTCATGTCTTCTGGAGACGACACTGAAATGTATAAGTACTGAGAGGCTGTTGTGGCCTGGCTTATCTGCATGAATGTGGCCTTGGAGGCAGCCTCACTGGGGTTGCCTCTAACCTGTGCAGGTAACCTGCTCAGGTTAACCTTAGAGACTCAGTTTCCTCACCTGCAAAAATGGAACAATAGTGCACACTTCCACAGTTACTACTTTCTCTTTTTCTGTATTTTTTATTGGCCTCCACTCTGCAGGGTAGCCCAGGGATGGGTGGCTGGGGTGGGGTGGCTGGCTCCTTACACTTGCTGATGGCTGATGGCGGTACCTTAGTTTCCTCATGCTGTGGGTTCTCAGCGTGAAACCACTGCCGCTGGGATGGATGCTCAGTTTTAGGGTCTCTTCCCCTCCTCTTCCTCTCTAAGCTGGTGCTTTGGTTTGGTGTAGCAGTTCTTCATCTGCAGTGATTTCTGCCTCCCAGGGGACATTTGACTATGTCTGCAGACACAGTTGATAATCACAACAACATTGGGGAAGTTGCTGGCATCCAGAGGGTAGAGGCCAGGTAAGCTGCTGCATATCCTACAATGACAGGACAGCCTTCCTCAATAAGGAATCATCTGGCCCCAGTGTTCACAGTGTTGAGGTGAGGAAGCCTGTCCAGTGGGTAGTGTACAAGTTGGCGTGACATGGTACCCATGCTGCTTTTGTGGGTCAGTGGTCTGCCAGCCCTCTGCACTCCTGAGCTCTCCTCTCTGACTTTCTCTATCTGGCAGACTTCTCTAAATGTCAACTTTGACCTCTAATTGACCTCTCTGGTGGGGTCAACTCACCCCTCAGCACCTCAGCTTGTTGGCAGTCCTGTTCTCTCCACTCCGCACAGCACACAGGAACCAAGGCAGGGGTAGGAATACTGACTCAGGACACTTCTCTGCTTTGCGGGGCTCCCATTGGACTCTGCGGTGCTCCCCTCTGCTGGCACAGAGATGTCCAGTCCTGGGAGTCACTTCCTGAAGTCCTTCTGAAAAGCAGGATTATGAAGGCTTCAAACTGCCACCATTCCACCCCTCCAGGGAAAGCCCGCTCCACCCAGGGCCAGAATTTCTGTTCCGAGTGGGAGGAGGGGCAGGACCCACGACTATGGCTGTTTTGCTTCCCCTATTCTTTCAGAACTGGAAGCCTTTCTTTTACTTACCCATCCTTCCCGGCTAACCCACCCCTCTGGGCTGTATTCTTGTCTTTCCCAGAGGGCATTTTCTCTCCCTCTTTTCTGGAGCTTGGTAATGTCTGCAGGGAACATGACTGTGGGGTGGAATAAAAACCCACACCATCAATATGTTTGACATATTATTCATGTTATATAGCATACGTGGCCTATGTTCTTTCAAGCATCTAGTCCTAGACCATCCCTGGCCCTCCCTGAGTGTCAGCTTTCCTCTTGCCATGGGAACGGAGTCAAGAAAGTGAGTGACAGGACAGCATCTCCTCAACACTCACCCAGGAACAAGTCATTCCTGAGTTTCTCCTGAAACTCATTCTTCATTTCCCTGACTTTGGAAGGTGCCCTCTGATGAGGTCGCTTGGCTTGTTTCTAGACTTTGAGCAGAGGTAGGGCAGGTCAACACCTGTGCTCTATTTGCCTGGTTTATCTTTCTTTTCTTTTCTTTTTTATAATGGGAAAAGCTGCAGCTTTTCACTCTTAATAAAGAGTATTAACTGCGGTCACCTCATGACAGGTGTTGAGACTTTGATCATGTGTTTTATTTAACAACCCCCTCTGCTTTATGGATGCTGATCTATCTTTGGGAAACACATTCCAATATCTCAATTCCACTAATCTTACTGTGAACTCCAGAAATATTAAAATAAGAAAAGATATGCATATACATACCTATCTTAAGAAAACACTGTTTCATTACATTATATATTCTTTTTTCAGGAATTATGACTTGGGAAAACTATTTTTAATCATATAAAAGGCAAAATGCAATTGAGTTGTCAAGTATAAAAGGAAAATATTTTCTTTCCATAAATCATTTTCAAAAAACCCTTAGGACTTTATATTCTTTTAAATTGTTTTTTAATTTAAAACTCCCACTTATATCACTTTATCTTTATGGAGGTGATTTTAAAAATGCATAACAGTGCTCATTTTATTATAAATTATAATTGTATGAACATCAGAATTTCAAAGTTGCAAACTTGTGTTCATGTTTATATATCAACGTACTTAAGTGCCAGCAGATGTTCTGTGATCAATAAGGCACAATTTATGTACATTATCCTGACGTGTCCTTGGCTGGAAATGTTGGTTGGCAATATCCAAATTATGGCTGAATATGAATGATGATAATCAACAAGAAGGGTACCATCAATATGGCTGTTGTGGCAAGTTGTATTTCAGCAGGCAAGTAAAGTAGGTATTGATTTGAGCTAAGTTGGTAAGCCTAACCATGATTTTAAATAGACTGGTGGGTCCAGTTTGAAGTGTAATGGTGCTAAAATTAGCCTTTGTGTTTCTCACACAAAGTTTGCTCCTAGAGTACACTTAGACCCAATAAAAGGTCTGAAATGTCTTGTTTGCATTTGCAGCTAGCAAGCAAAATATACGAGACTTTTCTTCAGGTGCCTAGTAATCTCACCAAGGATAGAGATTAATGCAATGTATTAAATATCTTGAATTTGGGCTGCTATTTCATCTTAAGTCAATGGTTCTCAGCCTTGACTGGTATTAGAATCACCTGGAAAATTAACAAATTATACAACAAAAATTGGACAGGCCAATCAAATTATCTCTCTGGAGGTGTGTCCTGGGCATCAATGTTAAAAAATATATATGCTAAGTATTTTTAATATGCATCTCACTATTACAAATTATGCCCTAGGTGAAGTACACCTGACTTGCAGTGTTGTTAAGTAAAGCTTTAAGTAATGTGCAATCAAATTAGTTTCTGTTATAGTTTTATTTTAGCTAATATACAAGTAGCATTAAGTATCCAAGTATATTAATATATGAGTCGCATTTAAAAAAATGTGTAAGATCAAAGGAGGTTGTAACTTAGCACTTCCTTGTGTTTCCAAAGCATTCATAACAACAGGTGAGTCTGACTATGGCCATCTGGAAATCTGTGAATTAATCAATCCATGGAGATGATGAGAATCTATCTGATTCTCGGCAGACACTTTTTTCTTTACTCCGTGTGAAAGTGAAAGTGAAGTCACTCAGTCGTGTCCAACTCTTTGCGACCCCATGGACTGTAGACTACCAGGCTCCTCTGTCCGTGGGATTCTCCAGGCAAGAGTACGGGAGTGGGGTGCCATTTCCTTTTCCATACTCCGTGTGAGGGTGGAGTGGTTTCTGAGAGATTCTCTGAAAAAGTCGAAAGAACTCTTGCTCATGAGTCTAACGAATCAGGTTCTGAGTCAGTCCTGCTGCTGCCTGGTTGCCACCCAGGGCTGTGGTCTGTCGACTCCCAGCATTGCTTAAAACAGCTAGAAATGCAGTCTTGGGGCCCATGCAGACCTATTGAGTCTGACTTCTGCACTGAGACAAGATCCCTAGGGATCTTGAACAAGTCAGTGGATCCCTCTGAGCCTTAGTTCCCATATCTTAGTAATGGGGGATTCTAATATCTCCTCTGCACCCCCACAGAGTATTTGAGAACAAATGCATGATATATAAGCATTTTCATAAACTATTTATTGTGGTAAAATATACATGATGTAAAATAGATCACTTTAACCATTTGCAGTGTGTAGTTCAGTGGCATTAAGTGTATTCACATTGTTACCACTATTCACTTCTAGAACTTTTTCATCATCCCAAACTGAAACACAGTGGCAAAAACTCTGCAGACAATAATTCCCCATTTACTCTTTACTCTTCCTTGCAGTCCCTGGCAACCAATGTTTTTCTGTCTGTTTGAGATAGATTGAAGGGGACAACAGAGGATGAGATGGTTGGATGGCAACACCACCTCGATGGATATGACTTTGAGCAAGCTCTGGAGTTGGTGATGGACAGGGAAGCCTGGGGTGCCTCAGTCTGTGGGATCGCAGAGAGTTGGACATGACTGAGTGATTGAACTGACTGATGCAATAGATTTCTCTAGGTACTCATATAAGTAGAAGCATACAGTGTTTGTCCCTTTGTGACTGGTTTATTTCATTCAGTATGACATTCCTAACATTCATTTGTGTTGTAGCATGTGTAAGAATCTCATTCCTTTTCAAAGCTGAATAATATTCCATTATATATATATATATACCACATTTTGTTTATCTATATATCTGCTGATGGACATTTGAGTTCCTTCACCCTTTTGGCTATTATAAATAATACTACTATGAACATGAGTATATAGTTATCTCTTTGAGTCCCTGCTTTCAGTTCTTTTGGGTATATACTTGGAAGTGGAGGCTTCTCAGGTGGCTCAGTGGTAAAGAATATGCAGGAGATGGAGGTACAATCTCTGGGTTGGGAAGATCCTCTGGAGGAAGAAGTGGCAACCCACTCCAGTATTCTTGCCTGGAAAATCCCATGGACAGAGGAGGCTGAAGGGCTACGGTCCAGGGGGTCACAAAGAGTTGGACATGACTGAGCACGCATGCGCTAGAAGTGGAATTGCTGGATCATTCTATGAATCTGTTTATTTTCATTTCGATTGAATTTCATAGAAATTCTATGTTTATTTTGCGGGGAACTGCCATACTGTTTTCCAAAGTAGCTGTACCATTTTACATTCCCACCAGCAGAGTCCACAGGATTTCAATTTCTCTCTATTTTCACCAACACTGTTTTATTTTCTGTTAAAGTATAATAGCCACCCTAATGAGTGTGAAATGGTGTCTCATTGTGGTTTTTATTTGCCTCTCCCTAATTAGTAGGGCTTCCTGGTGGCTCAGTGGTAAAGAATCTGTTTGCCAATGCAGGAGATGCAGGAGACATTGGCTCAATCCCTTCGTTGGGAAGATCCCCTGGAAAAGGAAATGGCAACCCACTCTGGTTTTCTTGCCTGAAGAATCCCATGGACAGCTGAGCCTGGCAGGCTACAGTCCATAGGGTCGCAGAGAGTTGGATACAACTGAGCACGCACACACACACACACACACACACACACACACACACAATGATTAGTTATGTTGAGTATCTTTTCATGTGCTTATTGACTATAAAGTATCTTGTATTATATAGCTCTTGCAATTTTGAGATGATTACATTGAGATTTGAAAGTACTGACTACATTGTTCAAGAAACTTTACAGATTTTCTTCAACTGTTTTTGGACTAAATTAGCCAGGTTGTCTTTTGGAGCATGCGCGACCTGTAAATACTATCTGAGAGTTAGATTGTGAAGTCTGAAAATACTACAGCATTTGTCCTGTTTCCTCATCCATTTGTTGTTGTTGCTCGGTTGCAAAGTTGTGTCTGACTTTTTGAGACCCCATGGACCGCAGCACGCCAGGCCTCCCTGTCTCTCACCATTTCCTGGAGTTTACCCAAGTTCATGTCCATTGAATCGGTGATGCCATCCAACCGTATCTTTCTCTATTACCCTCTTCTCCTTCTGCCTCCAATCTTCTCCAGCATCAGGGTCTTTTCCAATGGGTCAGCTGTGAAGGAAATAACTCTACCTTGTAGAAATGTTTTGAGGATTAAGTGAAATGATACATGTAAAGTGATTAGTGAGGATACAAGAAGCTTCTTGTTATTTGCTCTTACCATATGCAGTAAGTGGATCATTACTCATGGTTCAGAGAAGAGGAGGGACTGAAGTTGGGTGATGGAGAAGGCACAGGATGCCGAGAGACAGAGGAAGGAGAAGAGAGTATTTTGAGGCCATGAGTCCCGCAATGAACTGTGTATGGCTTAGTTGGTGAATTTCTTCACAGAAGTGGGGAGTAGAGGTAAGGCTGGGAGGGTTAGTTGGAACCGGATGGCAGGGGTGTGTATGGAGGGGGAGTCCACCACGAAGTGTGGACTTTTGAAGGCAGTGGGGAACCACTGTAGGGTCTATGTTGGGAGTGACATGATCAAAGCTGCCTGTTTATTGTTCGCTCAGGCAGGCGTGACTCTCAAACCACAGTAGCAGCACCCATACCTGAGGCTTTGATCTTGAGCATTACTGCTATTTACCTTTTGGGGAGTACCTTGGATGTTTACAATGTGCCATGTAATCAGTTGCATTGGTTAAGAGATAAGATTAACTATCTTAAGGCAAGGGAGGACTGGACTTGGCTTTGGAAAGCTCAGGGACTAAAGGAAATGGTGCTGAAGGTTCAGCTGGTGTTTCTCTCTGCAAATCTATGAGGCATGGTCTCAACAATATTTTTAGTATGCAGAACATTATGCCAAGGTTTTCCCCAAAGGGATAAACTTGCCTTCAAGAAGGTTACAGTCTTACCCAGGATGGGGAAAGAAAGCTGCATTAATACAGTATGGAATATTTTCAAATATACTATACAATACTCATGGAAAGTGTTGAGACTGTAAATGAGGGATGTGGTATGAGAGAGGCTGTTCTCAATTCCACTGCAGTTTAGCAGAATCATTAAAGAATGACTGTGTTTCTAACAAATTGCCTGGCTTTCTTTTGTTTTCAATTAAAATAATATAAAAGTTACTAATGAAGTTCTGTGACTTCAAGTGCAGCATGTCAAACTAGGTGGGAGAACAATAAACAAGCATGTAAAGCATTTATGTTTCCATTGACAGAACTAATCATTTCAAGTTTCTGTCTTAAAGAATGGGCTATTAGAGGTCCTTGGTAAACAAAAGTTTCATCTGGTTTCTAAATATATGTTTGCATTTTATAAATTGTACTTTTCTTACCAAGAAAACTATTTTATTTTAAAATATGATATGATTTTATAACTAAGGTGTTAGAAATGGTTATATTAACCAAATAAATTAGTTTAATTAAAGTGCCAGTGGGATAATGAACAAATTCCTCCACCTTGCTCTGGAGAACTCTGAAGTCTTCAATTTTATAGGACATTCCACAAACAATTTATACAGGCCAAAGGAAGTGATTTAACTCAAGGATCATTTATACAAAAGCCACTCTTTGGGTATGAAACTTAAACTCGAATAGATATCATTCAAGATTCAGAAAAACAGAAACCATGTTAGGTGTTTCAAGTAGGGAAGGATTTAATAGAAGGAATTAGAGCTTCTAAGAAGAGGTTGAAAGGCTGATGTTGCAAATGAAGTCAGAAGAGGTGAAGTGAAGTCGCTCAGTCGTGTCCAACTCTTTGCGACCCCATGGACTGTAGCCTACCAGGCTCTTGGTAAACAAAAATTTCATTTGGTTTCTAAATTATATGTTTGAATTTTATAGATTGTACTTTTTTTTAACCAAGAAAAATAGTTTATTTTATTTTAAAATGTGGTATGATTTTATAACTAAGGTGTTAGAAATGGTTATATTAACCAAATAAATTAGTTTACTTAAAGTACCAGCAGGATAATGAACAAATTCCTCCACATTGCTGTGGAGAACTCTGAAGTCTTCAGTTTTTTAGGACATTCCACAAACAATTATATGTATGCCAAAGGAAGTGATTTAATTCAAGGATCATTTATACAAAAGGCACTCTTTGGATATGAAACTTAAACTCGAATAGCTACAGCTTTGCCACTGCAGTCTTACCATGAGAAGCTGCTGTTACTACTCAGATCAGGAAACTACAAGAACCTACTGCCTATGGTTACAGCTGGTCATAGCCATCCTGTGGCACCCAGGCTGATAACTAGAAGGGAAAACTTAGAAGTTGCTGCGAAACTTCACATCTGCTAATCCTTGAACTTCCATGTCTTACAGAATGTTATACATTTCATTGTCAGAATGTATTTCTTTTTGAGAACCATGAAAGAAATGAAATCTGAGGCATCTAATTACCAGCCTTTCAGTCCTGGGATATGGGGGAGAGCATGTAAGCGGGAGGGTGAATGCTGGTTGTCAATAATAAAGCAAAGAGATGTGGATACTATTTATAGATGAGGAAATTGATGCATGGGAGTTCGTAACGTGCTGAAAGCCACCGAGTGTGAGATTCAAAACCAGGTCTATCTGATTTCAGAACCAGAGATTTTTAGCATTTATACTGGCAAATATCGTGTCACAGATAGCTCCAAAACAGAATCTGCTTCCTTGCTTTCTTGGCTTTAAATCCTCATCAGCTCACATTCTTTTAGGCTATAATTCAAAACAGGCTGTTACAAAGGGATTATTTGGCAATTTACTTGGTGGTTTTCCAAATTTGCTAACCTTTATAACTCCTTCCAGAAAATGTGATTTGGGTAGCTTTTGGAATTAGGGTAAGCTCCCTAGATATGAAGCGTTGATTTGGGTATATTTTAGGGAGTGGGGTAAAGAATTATTTGTGCCACAACTCTTAAATCCAGACTTAAAGCCAATTTATACCACAAACAATATGTATGAAATCTCTAAAGCATGTCCCGTTTAACTTATTCTTTAAGTTTCTTATCAATCTTGGCTGAAGATGAAGTTATAAGCCAAGGAACAAAATTGGCATTTACTGAGTATTACTCTCACCCCCAACAAAAGCCGAAATAGAAGGATGTACATTTGGTATAACTCACTTATTCATTCCTTGCCACGCATTAATTACTGTGTACCTTGCTGGGTTCCTTTATTCATTCAACAGACATTCGTTGTGCTGTTTATTCTCCATTTGGTGACTGCACCCTTTTCTCCCCACGTCACACAGATCCATTGCATGAATACTGATTACATGCAGGTTTCCGGGGGTGGTTGTTTCAACTTGGATAGATCCAGATTTTTCTAGTTCTTATTGCTAGGTGATCATTTGTTACTCATTTGATGGGACAATGAACAGCAGTGGCGATTCTGGAGATTATACATGTAAACTTTGCAACACAGACAAACACCAGGAGAAGGATTATGGTCAGAGTTTGTAGTACACTTCTGTGTCAGGATCCAGGAATGCCAAAATTCAACCAAGGGAATAGATTCCTCCCTTGACCAGAAGTCCTCAGAACCAGATATGGGGGTATTACCCAAATAACCTACTTTTACTTTTTGTTTGTTGATCTGTTTGCTTTCTGGGTCTTTTTGAGGAACAGCAAAGAGCTCAGAGGCTTCCGTGGGAAAGTAAAGATAACACTTTTCTACTATACAGCTCCTTTTCTCCCTTGAGGGGATAGTATCATATCTAAAGTGCTGCTTGACGGATGAGAGGAGACAACCCAGTTGGAAAGAAATGTTTTGCTGGCTTGAGTGGGAAATAGAAGGGGCTGTAGTTGGGCCTGGAAATACAAGCTGGATTTGATTTAGAAACTCTTTTCATCATGGGTGGTTCAGAGGTTCTAAAGTAAGCTGAAAAATTTCTTTCCTTTCAGTTTAATATTTGCTCCTTTAGTCCTAATACTTTTAATCTGCTATATGGTTAGATGGTTCCTTTTTTTTAAGGCATCTTATACTCACCTTTAATTTGGCCATCCCAATAGTAAGGTGATAACGTTTTATTATACTTATTTGCTTACTGGTCTGTCTTCTACCTGGACTGTGAGGTCTCAAGGGCAAAAAGTGTATCTTAGTCATTGGTTATCTGAAGTATTTAGCCTGAAATGTAATATGTCTTAGTAAGGCAGTGAGTTATGACCACTGATGTTCTTCTATAAGGTAACCCAGGCATTAGCTGGGGCCCCAGGGCAGACTCAAGTTCTTGGCCTGTGTCCACCATGAAGAAACAATTTGGAATCTTTATTGATTCCCCAAAATAAAGCCATTAGGCAAAAGTAGGAAATGAATGTTTTCTTGAGGATGATTACTTTCACTGGTGGGGAGGATTCACTGCATACCTCTCTCTCTCTTTAATAACTTTATATAGACAGAATCACAGAATATATACTCTTTATAAGGCCTTTCTTTCTATATATGCTTAGTTATTTTGAGATTTCTTTATGTCATTGCTTGACTTAAAGTTCATTCCTTTTAATCGCTGAATAGTATTCCATTGCATGGATATAGCAGAATTTGTTTATCCAGGCTCTTGTTAATGACAGAAAGTTGTTTATAATATTCTTTATGGTCCTTTAAATATCTATAGACAGTATTGTGATGTTCACTTCTCACATTCTTGATATCGATAATCTTCTCTCTTTTGGTTCTGACCAGTATGGACAATAGGTTTATACATTTTATTGATCTTCTCAAAGAACCTTTTGGTTTCATTGATTTTCTCTCTTGTCTCTCTGTTTTCTGTTGGGCAAAATAATTTTTTATAGGCAGAGATTAGGGAATGAGTGAAAAATATGCTAATGGTTTTTGATAGATTCTGATCTTGATTCTAATTTTTCTCTTTTGCTTATTTTGTGCTTAATGCATAGTACATACTCAGTTAAGTGGTGGACCCCTTCTCATTTTTTAATTTTCCCCTTAATTTTTAAGGCATTGACTTAATATGTACAACACATCCCACTGTCCATTCTATGTTTAGTGTTTTGATTGAATAGAATCATGCCCTCACTAGCATATTTTATTTCTCATGATTATATGATTGCTTGAACTAATCTCAACCAAGTTATTTGCCACAATATCCTCTGACTTTCCCATTTTTAAGATGAGGGCACTGGGATGTCTTTTAGTGTTTTCCAAACTGTGTTTATGATCCATTAATAGGTCATGAAACAAATAAGGTAGGTCACAGTCATTTTTAAATAATGAAATAGAATAGAATAAAAATATGAGACAGCTTCACCCATAGTAATGGTAAGTACTGTCTTGTGAAAGTATTTATAGTGGGTCAGAAGAAACAGGTTTACAAAACACTGGTTTAGATCATCTCTAGGGACCATTCCTTTGATTCTCTAATTCCTGTAATTGATGTGTTTCACTTTATCATTGTACAGCATAAATTTGTCTAAATAAAAACGTAACAATGACCTACATGTAAATAAAAAAGATAAATTGTCCTGTGGTTTGGAAGGTTCTGTTTGTGAAAAATTAAAGTGCTTCATCAAACTGGTTCTTCTAGCTTTTCACCACAGAACTTGGATTTTAAAATATTTGGTGTGTTAAAACCTTAGGAACCTTTGTGAACATGAGTAATTTTCTTTAAAAAATTTGAAAATTTTAAACATGCTTACTTTCTTTTGAATTTTCTTCTCGTTGTTCATGTGTATATATACATCTTATTTTTTTTGATTGCTATTTATAGCATTTAATGTACAGAACCTATAAAAAGGATCTGTATATTATAGTGAATATAAAATGTACTTAGTGTTCTCTATATTTTAAACTAAAAGTTAGATAGTTTTGTCTTAAGTTTTTTTCTCTTTCAACTTCTTTTCCATTATAGTTTATTACAGGATATTGAATATAGTTCCCTGTGCTATACAATAGCATCTTGTTATTTATGTTTTTTTTTGAAGCATATATTTATGTTCATGGTCACATTTTCTTATAAAGATTTCTACATAGCAAAAATCAACCCACTTTAGGATTGTTACAGCTATCTATATAGTATTGAACTGTATTAATATGTAAATAGCTTGATTTAAAACAACATAGTAATTTACACCATTAGGAATTTCTGTATTGATTAACTGTGACAAAAAAGGTGAGCGTTTTCTTTGGTTAGGCACTGTGCTAATTTTAAAAAGTGGCGATTTATGATGTTAGCTGAGTCCAGTGTTTAGAAGAGCAGGGATTGATGCCCCTACCCTCAGAGACAGGTGAATGGTTTCTGTCAAGCTAGGATACAGGCAGTGACAGGGCAAGGAGGGATGTTCAGATGAGGGCTGTGGCCAGAACTAGGTCTGGAGGGGACAAGTCTCTAAGAACCACAGAGTGTCAGAGATAGAAATCATCTTGAGTATCTCCTAACCAAATCCAACACTCGTTTTTCAGATAGGAAACAGGTTCAGGTGGTGACTTTCCCTGTTACCCTGTGCAGGTAACAAAACTTGAATCTTTTGATTACACAATCTTAGCTTGAAGCTTTAGGATAGGAAAACCGATCAGACCCTGGGAGTGCAGAAGAGGCGGAGAATACAGAAAGGATGCAATTAAGAGAGTTCAGACATAGGTCAGGGACTGGACCATTTTTCATGGTCAGAGAGAGAGAGGAGGTTGGGAATACAGAGATCCCTCAACCCAGAAAGTAAGAATAGTAGATGTAAGGTAACCATCAGTGAGCTCAGCACTTAGGCGAAATATCTGGGGACTAGTTGCTCCTGCTGTACCGAAAGGAGTTGCGGTCATGACATGAACATCCCCAAGTATGCAGGAAAAGGTGACTCCTTCTGCTGTATGATTCTGACACAGAGACGAAAGCAAAGAAAGTTCAAGGTGGGGAGCAGGGAGCACAGTTCTTCTTTCAAAAAAATAAAACACCCTATTAAGTTGGAATTTCAGATAAACCACAGATAACTTTTTACGTGTATCCCATGTATTATCATAATATAATTTTATATAATATATATGGGATAAAGTAAAAATTATTTGTGGTTTATCTTAAATTCAAACTTAACTGGGTACCTTGTGTTTTTATTTCCTAAATCTTGCAACTCTACTCTCACAGAGTAGCAAGAAATATGATCACTCTCTGGGGTGATAAAGGCTCAAAAATCATGTGTTTTGGTGCCGTGTAGCTCTCTCCAGTATCCTGATACCCTATATGCCTGCACATACCAAATATACAAACCTCTGCTGGGCTTTTATTTCCCTATTTGAACAAATAGCTGGTAGTTTTACAAAGGACGTCATTACTAACACGGTCTTGAGTCTGACTGTTCTGCGTTTTATACATCTCTGTTAGTTTCCAGAGGAGTGAAAGTTTACAAACCAGTTATAGAGCCTGCAGGTGGGGAAGCTTGTTCCCAGTGTGGAGAGGCCCAGCAATGATCAAAACTTTGCAGGACACTTCCTGCTCCAGCAAGGAGCAGCTGCTGCAGCAGTTCAAGATGGAAAGCTGGCTTGCAGTTGGTACTCAATCAGTATAAAAACATGCATTTTAAAAAGGAAGGAAAGTAGTTTGCTCCAAGATATTTCTAGGCTCTATTAAAGTTAGCTCTAATTATTTTAAGGAAAACAGATATGAAAAAATCTAAACTTGGAAAGGAAGCCCAAGAGTTGCTGGGCCTTCAGGAAATGCATACCAGAATGCTTCTTGCAACACTGTTTATGATGATCAAAAAAAAAAAAAAAAAGACAAGGGAAAAACAGAATGTCTATCTAAATGTGTCTATCTAAACGGCATGGTTGAGAAAATCATTAGATATTCACTCTGCGGACTATTTGGTAACTATGGCTGTTATTGGTCTTCCCCAGTTGGAGAAGGCAATGGCAACCCACTCCAGCACTCTTGCCTGGAAAATCCCATGGACGGAGGAGCCTGGTAGGCTGCAGTCCATGGGGTCACTAAGAGTCAGACACGACTGAGCGACCTCACTTTCACGCATTGGAGAAAGAAATGGCAACCCACTCCAGTGTTCTTTCCTGGAGAATCCCAGGGACGGGGGCGCCTGGTGGGCTGCCGTCTATGGGGTCGCACAGAGTCAGACACGACTGAAGCGACTTAGCAGCAGCAGTGGCTCAGTGGTAAAGAATTGGCCTACAATGCAGGTGCTGTGGGAGGAGATGCAGGTTCAATCCTGGGTTTGGAAAATCCCTGGAGGAGGGCATGGCAACCCACTTCAGTGTTCTTGCCTGGAGAATTCCATGGACAAAGGAGCCTGGCGGGCTATATAGTTCATGGGGTCTCAAAGAGTTGGACGCAATTGAAGCCACTTAGCACACACATGGCTGTTATTAAACATAAGGAGATAGAATCATGAGTCCTAAACTGGAGGGATGATCTACTATACAGGTAAGTGAGAAAAAAAAAAAAACATCTACAATAGAATTTGTTTCAATAAAAAAGAGTGAAAGCAAGGACTAAAACTCCACCAGGCCTCAGTAAGTATATATGTATATTTGTACATATTTTTATGAGTAGAGTGTGGAAATGTCCACATCAAACTGTATTAAATACTTGGGATGAAATGGGAGCTAGTGAGAAGATTATTAACCCTTTGGTTGAACCTCTCTGTATTCTCTGGCTTATTACAACACATACGTATTACATCTGAAAGTTAAAAAAATAATATCAATAAAATATTAAAAATTATATGACAGGTAGATAAAAAAGATTTACTCATGGGCTCCTTTAGACAGTGGACTCTTTACCAAATTCCTTTTTCATTTCATCATACACATATACAATATAGATCAATTCACAAAATTTCAGTTGACAAACAATTATTCTAGGAATGGACTTCTGTTTTGAGGTATACCTATACCTTTTATCTAAGGAATTTAACCAGAAGTAGATTTGGCCTTACTGGGGAAAATTCTAGATTTTATGAGAAAACTGAGATGAGTTAATGGTAACAAACTGAGATTTACCAAGAATCCTAGTACAAAAGCTCTGGCTCAGTTATCTGTGAAGCTGCCCAGATGCTCTGCATATCTTTATTGCATGAAGGACCAGTACATGTAAAGCCTTATTTTTAGGGCTATGTCCATTCCTTGTTTGTACCATCTTGCAAGCAGCCAGCCTCTGAAGGTCCCTTTTCTCAATATTGAATAATAATTTGGTATTTTATAGGTTAACCTATCACCTACCACTGTTCTAGAAAGTTCTACATACTCAGATCCAAAGCCAAAAAAGTATCAGATGCTTTTTTATATCTTTGTATATTTTATGTATTTACATTACAAATTTTTTAATTTTTTCCCTGTTCTACAACTATCACAGATTTTTTTGGAATAAGATGCATAAGTAAAAATAAATACAAAACATATAACAATGTTGTTAATGGGGAAAGGGCAGATGTTCAATAAGGCTGATAGGTAAATAAAATAAGTGTTATCACCTTTGTAGCTTCCTCAGTTCCCTGCTCAGAGAAGGCAATGGCACCCCACTCCAGTACTCTTGCCTGGAAAATTCCATGGACGGAGGAGCCTGGTAGGCTGCAGTCCATGGGGTCGCTAAGAGTCGGACATGACTGAAGCAACTTAGCAGCAGTACCAGCAGTTCCCCACTGAACTGAAGTATTGAGTTGGTTTTCAGCTAACAGATGATTATAGAGACTAGGAGAATTTTGCTTCTAACTTACTGAAGATCATTAAATTCGTCAGACACCTGCCCCATCCATACAATTGGATGGGGGGATGTGAATGCCAAAACCAAAAGTTACTGTGAAGACAATGAAATAACAGGTATGAATTGTTTTGAGGTTCTTGGAAACAGCTTCTTCCGCTGCTGCTGCTAAGTCACTTCAGTCGTGTCCGACTCTGTGCGACCCCACAGACAGCAGCCCACCAGGCCCGCCATCCCTGGGATTCTCCAGGCAAGAACACTGGAGTGGGTTGCCATTTCCTTCTCCAATGCATGAAAGTGAAAAGTGAAAGTGAAGTCGCTCAGTCGTGTCAGACTCTTAGCAACCCCATGGACTCAAGCCTACCAGGCTCCTCCATCCATGGAATTTTCCAGGCAAGAGTACTGGAGTGGGGTGCCATTGCCTTCTCCGTGGAAACAGCTAGATTGGTCCAAAGAACATTTGTTAATCAGCTGCTCTCTTAGTCTCAAAACCCAGTCAAAACAAAACACCCACAGGTTATGTATTTAACAATATTCTATTTTGCATTAATTAAAGGTAGTTTTTGATTATATGAGATTTGTTAAGACAAAATAGGACTCTGGGCTCCCTCTAGATGAAGTGCTTATGGCTTTAGGAATGAACTCAATGCAAGGCAGCCCTTTAAACAATACAAAGCACAGCATCTTACGCTTTGCTTTCCTTCAACACCTGAAGGGACTTGACCCAGGATTTGACCTGAAGGGACCTGTTGCAGGTGCAAAGATGTCTCCTGTTCATGGTGGCCCTTTTCAGCTGAGGGTCTTTCCACAACTTCCTGAAGGCCATGCTACTGGACCACTTTTCAGCAGATCTGTATTATGTCTAATATTTTGAAGCCATGAGAAACAAATTATTCTTTGGACTGGAACTTTTGGAGGAAATTAAAATATATGCAACTTTTAAATGACTTTACACATCCGAAATCATTTTATGAGCACAAGAGAATAATCCAGGAATCTGTATAATTTGGCTTCCCCATAAAGTTTGGTGGAGAAGGAAATGGCAACCCACTCCAGTGTTCTTGCCTGGAGAATCCCAGGGATGGCGGAGCCTGGCGGGCTGCCGTCTATGGGGTTGCACAGAGTCGGACACAACTGAAGTGACTTAGCAGCAGCAGCATAAAGTTTGGTACTTTTGAGACTGAAAGAGCTGAAATATTTTCGTGAGAAATGTGAGCTTTTCTTCTAATCACAAAATTTAAGAAAACATTTAATTTATTGTTATTATTTCATTTTTACCAAAAAAAATGACCTTCAAGATTCCTTTCTTTTGTGAGAAGAGAAAGGAGTTAAGCAAGGACTGCCCTCCTTTCACAGAGGGTCTGCTGGGGTCCCTGGGACAACGTGAAACAAGACATGCCTGCCCATGGCTGTATCTGTTCCCTAACTGCTGCCTGCTACTGTGTGTTCTGTTCTACACCCTTCAGGGTGGGAGGAACAGGTGGTGAATCCATTACCAAAACCATCTTGCTATTAGCTAAACAGAACACACACAAAGTCCAGAAGAAGGAACAAAACAAATCAGGTCTATTCTAACCCATAAAGGTCTACAAGGCAGAGATTTGAGAAGGTCTTCTTTGCTTTGTTCAGTTCACACAAGCTCCTCAGTGGGTCTGGCATAGGGCTGCCAGATATAATACAGGACACCCAGTTACATTTGAATCTCAGATAAACAAGGAATGCAGGGAGTATTTGAGACATATACAAATATAGTATTGCATACATTCCATGATTATCTGAAATTCAAGTGTAACTGTACGCTCTGTATTTGTACTTGCAAAATCTGGCCACCCTAATCTCAGGCCTTATTCCTGGATTCTTGAGGTCCCCCTGACCCCACATTCCTTCATTTGCTCACTCATTCATTCCGCAAACACTTCTGGAGCATTTACTCTGTGCTAGGCTCTGTTCTTGGCTCCAGAGAAAGAGTGCCAAGTAAGATAGGCAGTCCTTGCCCTGTCCTAGAACATTTGGTCTTGTAAAACAGACCAAAAAAAAAAAAAAAAAAAAAGATTTTAAGCAAGGAAGAAAATAAAGAATCAACAAGATAACTTCAAATGGTGATAAGTGATATAAAATAATGAAGAAGAGCGAGGTTGGCCCACGTGAGCAGAGAAGGTCACCTGGGAGTGCACTATCTGTGGCTTGAAGGATGAAGAGACAGCCACGGCTGGAGCTGAAGGGAGAGCAATCCAGGCAGAGGGAACAGCAAGTGGAAAAGCCCGTAGGTGAGACATGATTGGATTTACAAATGACAGGAAGGAGGCGAATGTGGCTGGATTGAGCAAGTGGTAACAGAAAAGGCTGGGAAGGAACTGCAGTGGGGTGGGGGCAGAACATAGAGCACTGTTGGTGCTGGGGAAATGGGTGCTGATTTATGGTTTTCAAAGATCACCCTGGCTGCTCCATGGAAAATGTACTTTAAGGAGGAACGTGTAGGAGCTGGGAGACCATTTAGGAGACTGTCCCTACTGGGTGATGGTGGTGCATTGGACTAGGGAGAAGAGGCTGATGGATTGGAATATGTTGAAGAATCAAGACGAGTTGCTGGGGTATAGTGTGGAGAGTGGGGCAACACAGAGGATCCAGGATGATTCCTGGAAGTTTCTTGAAGGGAAAACCATTTCTTTCTCCTCCTTTCCCCCTCCCCTTAATTCTTCCCATTCTTCCCTCGTTCACTGGCTTTGTTTGTCCCTGCCTGGCTCAACCCTCCTGATCTTGCTCTTCTGCTGGCTTCCAGGCCAGATTCTCATTGCTTGAGGTCCATACCTGGCTTCTGTTGCTAGGTGGGTCTGGGGCAGGGGGACAAGGAGGTGTTGAATGCTGAGGTCAGGGAAGAAAAAGAGGGAAGGGTCTTTCACCACAGTTAACCTTCCTTTGGACTCATCCTTGGGTGTTGTAAATGTATTGGGTCTTTTTTCCCTTCAACTGTTGTAACTTCATTTATCAATCTAGGCTCCAGAAAGGGGCAAAAGATGCAAGGTTGTCCTGTTTCATATTTTTCCAAAGAATAGCTTCCCCAGGTGGTGCTAGTGGTAAAGAACCTGCTTGCCAATGCAGGCAACTTAAGAGACATGAGTTCAATCCCTTGGTGGGAAAGATCCCCTGGAGGAGGGCATGGCAACCCGCTTCAGTATTCTTGCCTGGAGAATCCCATGGACAGCGGAGCTTGGTGGGCTCCAGTCCATAGGGTTGCCAAGAGTTGGATACAACTAAAGCCACTTAAAGTGAAAATGTGAGTCCCTCAGTCAGATCGTAGCCCTCCAGATTCTTCTGTCCATGAGGTTTTCCAGGCAAGAATACTGGAGTGTGTTGCCATTCCCTTCTCCAGAGATCTTCGCAACCGGGGAATTGAACCCAAGTCTCCTACATTGCAGGCAGATTCTTTATGATTTGAGCCACCAGGGAAACCTCTTAGCACACACACAAAGAATAGCTACATTTCAAGTAAAAATTTCAGGCAAGAGTGAGAAAAGGCTGTCATCTTTGATAGTGGCTGGCTCTCACCTTTGAGAGTGGCTGGCTCTCACTCCTTGAACCCTAAGCTTGTTCTGCTTGAATTGTGACTCCAGCCAAGAAATTTCTTTGTCATTCCTAAGTTCAGGAAAAGTGGTAAATATGATAAAAAATGGTAAGTATCTCAGAGAAATAATGTATGGAGGAAGGAAATGAGGGGGGAAGAAGGAAGGAAAGAAGAAGGAGAAAGGAAAGAAGGGAGGGACAGAGAAGGAGTGGAAAAAAGAGTAAGAGCAAGTTTTCCCACAATAATATCTGAGCAAAAATTTACTGCTTTTTTTCTTAATCTAATGGTGACCAAACCTCACCAACACAGACATAAAGCAGAACTAGTCTGAGAGCCAGTACTGATTCATATCTGGGATAGAGGAGGCAATGACTTAGGAGGAAAAACAACAGATGAGAGCAAAACCCAAACTACTCTAAGTTGGGTTTAATGGTGACTCTGTAGCAGCTGGTGTTGAGAGCCCCCAGAGGGTGGGGCTGCCTGTGTCTCCGACCTTTGCAGCCCTGTGTTTCATAGATGACAGACGCAGCCAGCGTTCACTCCTGTACAAGGGAAAAAGGAAGGAGCCAAGCCCTCCTCTCTGGGCCCCATTACCTCATGTTTAAGGGAAGGGGTTGGACCAAATGAGCTCAAAGGTCCCTTTCAGCTTTCAATACCGTGTTCCCTCACCTTTTCTGTTTTCTCACTCCTGCTTCACTCTCACACATTTCTCTGTAGCCAACACTGTTCTAAAAACTTTCTTTTCCTTACCTCTCTTACAAGCTTCAGGCATTGACCAGAGTTCCAGCAGTTTCTGACTTCTGATGTTGGCAGCTTATTATATTTAGACCTTGAGGGAGGATAGATAAATAAAACAGTTGCTTGGTGGGTCAGAGTCATGTACACGAAAATCTTCATATTAGTATATAATCAAGTACCAGAGAAAAGATCTGTGAAATTTAGATTTGGAACACTAGTTCCAAAAATGCAGCAGACTGTGATTATCACATCAAGCCTCCTTCTCTGTGAAGCCACATAAAGCTGCTTTCAAAGACAATGGCTACCAAGTTGTGCATGGTTTGGAGACTGGCAGCTGGCCAGGGAATGGCTCCCTCCCCACAACTTACAGAACCCAGTGTAACTGCCTATGTGTTACTACAGAAATGAGTCAATCTTCTATTGCTGGGCAAGGCCCACTTCTTATTTACATCTTGAAAAATAAAGAAAAAGAAATGTAGAGTATCAGTCAGGGAAACTAATATTTTACCAAGCCATTTCAGCCACTGAGGATTTTTGTTTTTCCAGAGACATGAAAGATGATGGTATTTGGAGATAGATCAGAAAAGAATTATCCAAATATTTCTCAAGTGTCCCCCTTATTTTTCAGATTATAAATGAAGCAGAGGGATGACATATACAGGGATAACAGCCTTCTGATACTGTCATCCGTAGATGAACCAGTTAAAATGCTTTTGTCTACAGGGAATAGAAAATTCATTCATATTTGGCTTTAACAATTTATTTATTTAACACAAAAAACAATTTTAATGTAAAAATTCTGTGGGTTCAGGAGCTCAATTGTGTCATCAGGGACATAGCTTTCTATCTTTCTACTCTTATTTTCTTAAGCCAACTATCCTCAAGGTCCCAAATGGCTGCCATTGTGCCAGGCAGTGCCCTGTGATGACAGTATTGATGCCAGAAAAAGGAATGTCTCTTTCTGTCTTAGCTTCCATCTGAAGAGAGAGGAAAAAGCCCTCCAAGAAGCCTCACCACTGAGACCTCCCCCACCATTTTCATTGGTCATAATGGTGTTATAGGCGTACACCTTCCTGGATCCTTTACTAAGTAAGGGAATGAGAATACCATGAGTGGCCTAGGCCTGTGCTGTCTAGTAGAGATATGTAAGCCACACATATAATTTTAAATTTTCTAGCATTCACATTAAAAAGGAAACAAGTGACATTAGTTCTAATAATATATTTTATTGACACCAGTGTATCTAAAATATTATCTCAACATATAACTAATACAAGAAATGAATCATGTTTCATTTTATACTCTTTTTTTAATATTGATTTTTTGTAATCTAGTGTATATTTTACACTCACTGCGTATCTCAATTTGGATTGGCCACATTTTGAGGGAGCAAGAGCCATATATGGACAGTGAGGGTCTAGATTGAACAAGATTAATTGTCAGCATTCTAGAAAGGAGTTTAACCTCCCCTGACATCATGGTCCCTCAGAGGAGGAGCTGTTTTCCTTCGTCGTCCTTGCTGTACCTCTTCCCATGATCCCTTGTTTGGAGAAAGTTGTTCCCACCTACTCAGTCACCAAGAGAAACATGGAATTCATTCGTCATTCTGGGCTCTTGTCCTTCCCTTATTCCTTTGACAAAACCACTCAGTAAATTCTGGCAATTCTGCCTCATACACAGCTCTTGAGCATACCTTCTCTTCTCCATCTCCTCTGCTGTGGCCATGATTCAGAACCTGCTACCAGAATCCTGCCTGCATCAGATCACGACCTTGACTTCTGTAAGGCTCCTCAGTGGTCCTCCAAGCTTTCAGGACACAGTTCAGACCCTGTAGTGTAGCACATATCGGCACACGTGGCCCCATTCTCACACGTTCTCTCCACTCTGGCCATGGAGTGCTGGGCTTCCTGGAATGTCTTTGGTCTGCTGTGGTGCTTTCATCCTGTTTTTGCATGGGACTCCCTGTCTTTGGATCACCTTCACCCTCTCCCTTCTCCTTCCTCCTGTCCTCTTCCAGGGTCCTCTTCTTGGGAGCCTTCTCTACCTGGGGAGGATCAAGCACCATAAGGCCACGCTCATCCTCTGCTCTAGCACACAGCAAACTGAACTGTGCTCTCTGTATCCTTTCTCCACTAGACAGCGAGCTCCTTGAGTGCAGTGGATGTGCTTTGATGTCTGCAACCCTACTGCACAGCACATGATTCAACAGGTGTGGAGGCAGGGAATGGCAAAGGAAAGCCTCTACACCTATTGAATGGCTGGATGGATGAATAGAAATTCTATTCTCCTCCCAGCCTTTCCTCACCCATGATTGGAGAGCAGCCCTTTCCAGCTTCCTCTTTGCCTTTGGGAATTGTATCAGTTTCCAAAGTTTGCCATATTATTTGTTTATATAATTTTGTATTTTATTTGTTTATATAATATAAACAAGACAATATAAATGTATTGTCTTCCAGTACTGGAGGCTGGAAGTCAAACTGTCGGCATGGTTGGTTCTTCCTGTGGGCTGTGAGGAACAATGGGTTCCATGCCTCTTTCCTCACTTCTGGTAGCCTCAGGCACCACCGCTTGCTTGTAGATGGTGACCTTCTCCCAGTGTCTTCATATCATCTTCCCACTGTAGAGGTCTGTGGTTCCCAAACTTCCTTTCTTATAAGTTCAGTTCAGTTCAGTTGCTCAGTCGTGTCCAGCTCTTTGCGACCCCATGGACTGCAGCATGCCAGGTTTCCCTGTCCATTACCAGCTCCCATAACTTGCTCAAACTCATGTCCATAGAGTCAGTGATACCATCCAACTATCTCACCCTCTGTCGTCCCCTTCTCCTTCTGCCTTCAATCTTTCCCAGCATCAGGGTCTTTTCCAATGAGTAAGTTCTTATAAGGACAGCAGGCAAATCGGATTAGGGCCTTGTATTAGCTTGATCATCTGCAAAGACCTTATTTGTAAATAAAGTCATATTCACAGGGACTGGAGGTTAGGATTTCAACATCTTTTGGCAGGACAAAATTTAACCTATAACGAGATTCACAGGTGAAGGCAAGTGTATTTATTTTCAATTGTTGTGCAACAGATTATCATAAATTTAGCAATTTAAAACCATTCATACTTATTATCTCTCAGGTTTCATTGGCCAGGAGTCCAGGCACGGTTTAGCTGGTTTCCCTGCTTGTTCTCAGAAGGCTCTACTGAAAGTGTTGGCAGAACGCATTCTCATTTGGATGACTCAGGGAAACAATCTGCTGCAAGCTCATTCAGGTTGTTGGCACAGTTCACTTACTTGCGGCTGCAGGACTGAGGGCCCTGACTTCTTACTGGCTGTCAGCTGCAGGCTGCCAGCAGTTCCCTGCCCAGGGTCTGTAAGGCAGTTCCCAGTGGGGAAGTTTGCTGTTTCAAGGCTGGCAGGAGAGTCTCTCTTTGACTCCGGATGGAATTACTAGCTTTCTTAGGCTCTCTTTCTTACTCTTTCTCCTTCTCTCTCCAATCATGAGAGGGACATTTCTATTGCCGTCTTCTGTTGGTCATAAGCAAGTCACAGGTTCCTCCCCTTCTGAAGAGAAGGGGATTATACAGGGTGGTGACTAATTGGGGTCACATTAGCATATGTCTGCCATAATTGGTATGATTGTTTCTTAGTCTCCCCAGCTTGCCCATAGCAGCTTTACTCTATTTCAGTCTTTCAGGTTCTAGAAAATCTAAGGAATCAGGGGAGGAAAAGGAGTTATGTTCAAGAGAATCTAGTGGCCCCAAAGGAGAACATAATGTAAAAAATTAAGCTTTTGTTGAATTGATTTTAATTTAATATTAAATAATATAAAATATTTAAATGCATTCAAATTATATTACTAAAGAGCATTGTTTGATACTGAAATAACAATACAGACATATAGTTATATGGACAGCAAGGAGATCCAACCAGTCAATCCTAAAGGAACTCAACCCTGAATATTCATTGGAAGGACTGATACTGAAGCTGAAGCTCTAATACTTTGGCCACCTGATGTGGAGTGCTGACTCATTGGAAAAGACCCTGATGCTGGGAAAGATTGAAGGCAGGAGGAGAAGCGAGTGACAGAGGATGAGATGGTTGGATGGCATCACTGACTCAATGGACATGAGTCTGAGGCCAACTCTGGGAGATGGTGAAGGACAGGAAAGCCTGGTGTGCTGGAGTCCATGGGGGTCACAAAGAGTCAGACGTGACTTAGCAACTGAACAACAACAACAAATACAGACATAATAATGATAACAGCTGATATTGAGGGCTGACCATGTGCCAAGCACCATTCCAACACAATTTAGCACATGATACTCAATTCATCCTCACAATTGACCCATCTTACAGATGATGATACTGACATATAAAGGGGCCAATGAAAAGCCCTAAAGTCACGTTACAGTAACAAGTAATAGATGTTAGGTTCAAATATCTGACCCCTAAAGTCTGCTTGATGGCACAGCCCACATTGCTAACTATTAAGCTTGACTTGCTGCCCCTGGAATGGTGTTTCTCAAAGCAGGTGATGTGAATCTGCCAATATTTGCCTTTGTGATTCCCATTCTCAGTCTTAATGACTGATCTAGTTTTCATGAATGATTAACTCATTCAGTCAAACTATGGAAAAAAGTACAAACATCTTATAAGGCAAAAGGGCCTTGTTTGTACTGAGCTATTTCTCCACTGGTCTTAGAGAGATTCAAATGTTTCTTCTACAGTGGGACATCTTTAGTTTTAACAATCCAACCTCAATTCTCCTGGCTTGTTTTGCCTCTGTCCACTCAAATTGGGAAATATTTAAGAGTATTGTCAGTCATACTACTTAGGAGTCTAAATGTTTGTGAACAGATAAGAATATTTTATTTCATTTATGAAAATGAAGATAAGAAGCAAAAATTGGAAGGCATAATTTCCAGAAGGATGTTTGTGACACTGGAATTTTTGGGACCACTTTGTATTTGTGATGTGTATGTAATGATCACATAGGTGGCTGAAGATTCATTGATATCCAGAGGATAAACCACAAGAAAAGCAACCAGGAACAACACCATGCTGTCTGACTTTCCCCAGATCCTTGTATCTTACCTGGAAATTTGTGCTTTGACTCAGATCCTAGCTCTGAGTGTGAAATCTCACAACAAAAGGAATTAATCATTCAAGTTCTATGGGAAATTCTGGTCTTTTAAAAATCACTTGCATACCATTTCTTTGGGTGACATTTTCTTATCGACAAAGCTTAAGTCATGGGTCTGTTAACTTTTTACATATTGTGGCTACAGTGATATAATTCAGGATCTTCTTAAAGATGTGAAAATTGTTTTGCTATCTAGTGACTAAGGGCTTTCTATTTTCAATCTGATGAGGTGTCATTTGGGGTGCTATGAACTTTACATACCCATTTACACATCCGCTGATGATTAAAATTAGGAGCTAGATAACTTATTTAACAAGAAGAAAAAATAAAATTATTATGGTGTTTATGCAACATCAAAAAACCTACTTCTTGATGCTGAAAGACACAAGTGTAATCATCAGGCATTTGGCAATGTCTAAAACTTAATTTCATTGTTGTCTTCATCTCCCAATCAAAATGGTATTACTTTCCTTTCTCCTTCTCTGCCCATTCAGCATTTAGAAGAGAAAGGAAGTAGTTTTCAGCTTTTAGCTGCCATTTTCTTGGATAGTCCAAGTGCATGTGGTCCTGAGCATGCTCACCTAAAATCTGCTTCTCTCTACCCCTCACTTCCACTCCATATTTTTTTTTCTCTTTATGTACTTTAAACAGTTTACCGTAAACATAACTGAATCTTTGTAAATTTGGAGGATAAGACACAAGAAAAATGTAGAGGAATTAATCAAAACACAAGGATGATTTTTTTCCCCTCTTCTGAATGTCAGCTTTGAAAAACTCTTACTGCTAAAGGCCAGAATAAATGTTAATGATTCAAAACAAAGAAGAAGGTTGCACTTGTAGCTGTACTGTGAAAAAACACTTGTTAGCTTGAGTGATATCCTTGAATTGCTACAGTTTTCTTCTCTAAAAATGCAAGTATCTTTTCTTTTTCTGTTAATTTTTTTACAATACATTTATCTCATTTATTTTTGGTTGTGCTGGGTCTTCATTGCTGCACACAGGCTTTCTCTCTAGTTGTGGCTATCAGGGGCTGCTCCTTATTGCAGTGAACACGCTTCTTATTGCTGCGGCTTCTCTTGCGGAACACAGGCTCTAGGCACACGGGCTGCAGTAATTGCGGCACTCAGGCTCAACAGCTGTGGCTTGAGGGCTCTGGAGTACAGGGTCAGTAGTTACGAGGCGTGGGTTCAGTTGCTCCATGGCGTGTGGAATCTTCCCAGGCCAGGAACTGAATATGTGTCCCCTGCATAGGTTACTAGTCCCAGAACTTCTGATTTAGTAGGTCTGTAGTGGGACTTGAGACTCTGAATTTCTAATAATACAGAATGGTAAAGCTCCAGATGATACAAAAGAACATAAAGGAGAAGGTTATGAGTCACTTAGAATACTCCCTAGAGACAAACCTTGCTAACTTCGGTTTGATATATGCTCTTTGATACACTCCTGGGGCAGACACTGCCAGGTATACCTGGTCTGTCCCCTTTACCGCATTCAAAACAACAAAAACGTCCAACTGAAAATCAAACTGGGTTGTTGCTGCTTGTGTTGAGTCCACAGCCGCAGCCGGACATGGGGCTAGAGGACGAGCAAAGGATGCTGACCGGGTCTGGAGATCCCAAGGAGGAGGAAGAAGAGGAAGAGGAATTAGTGGATCCCCTAACAACAGAGAGAGAGCAATGCGAGCAGCTGGAGAAACGTGTAAAGGCTCCAGAGCGGCTCGAGCTCTGTGATGAGTGTGTATCCTCCAGGTCACAGACAGAGGAGGACTGCACAGAGGAGCTCTTTGACTTCTTGCACACAAGGGCCCACTGTGTGGCCCACAAACTGTTTAACAGCTTGAAATAAGTGTGCAGATTTGTTCACCCCAGCCTTCATCACCTGGGCATTGGGATATTTCCTCATGGTTTTGAACATGATGTTTATTTGTGTAACTAAGTTCATGTGAATCTCAAGGATTTTGGCTTAGGCAAGTAATTTCTGTGTAATTATCAGTGATTTCATCTTAATAAAGTCCAGTGATCATCAGTCTTGCCTTTTTTTTTTAATTTAAAAATTTTAAGCATGAGGAAAGATAGAATAATAATCATCCCCCATGTACTCATTACCTAGCAATAATAAGGACTTAAAAAATTTTTACTTTGATGGCATTTGTAACACTAATTGCTAAATACTCAGTTCATATCAAAAAAAAAAAAAGAAAATCAAACTGCATAGGCTCCCTTGCAGCTAGTCACGTCACAACAGTTATGAATACAATTTTGGCCAATAAAATCTAAGTAGAAGTGTACGTGGCAAGGGCCTTCTGGAAACACTATCATCTTCTTAATTAAAAAAAAAAAGGTTCATTTGGCCTGTGTCTTTTGTACTTTGCCTTTTCTTTCTTCATGTTGCCTGGAGCTTAGATGTGAAGTCTGGAAGGACAGCTGTCATCTTGTGACCTTACGTGGAAGATGGTTTTCTGGGGAGATAGAAGGTGGTTGATTCTTTGAGCAGCTGCGCCGGCTCTGTACTGCCTACTCTTTACACATGAGAAAAATACTTTCCATATCAATCCATCAATACCTTCTACATTTGTTTCATGTCTATGTAGTTTTCCACTGTTTGGATTTACTATAATTTAATTTTTAAAAGCGATCCTTCACTGATAAACATTCAAGTCCTAATTTTTCCTTGTACCTATGAAAAAGAGCACAATTCCTGAGGTTTGTTCTCAGAAGAGGAAGACTTGGTCATCTTCTCCCCACTCTGCTCACAAGGATGGTCTCAGTTGTGTTCCCCTCCCTGTCCCAGGAAGATCAACTGCAGAAGCAGGGAAATATGCACCTGTTGTGTATGGTCCTGCATTTCTGGCTTGAATGAGGAAATCCCAATGATTGATTATATCTAAAAATTGTTATATACCTGAGTTGGGAGGGGCAGGGAAAAATGATAAAATCTGGGTCATTTTAAGCAACAGTGTATATGGCCCTCATAAGTTCAGTCCAAACAAGTTTAGTCCCTTTTCACAATCTGGTACAAACTGGTGAGAAAGATAAACCTTCTGGCAACATATGATCTTATCTCTCACAGGAGCAAATACTTGTACAATGAGACATATACATCCATCCCCCAAACTAACTTTCAGAGATAATTTAGTCTAAACCAATTTACAAAGGAATTGATATTTTAAAACTCTCCAATAAAATATTACTTAAAATGAATCCAGTTTCCCTCAGTAAACACACTACTTAATCAAACTGCATTCAAAGGTAATGACAATCTCACAGACTGTTGTTTTAAAACAATGGGTGGGTTTTGCTTTCTGTTTGGATAAAGGGATCATTTTGGTAATTTTTGCCCAAACAAAGGAAGCAGGCTACAAAGGCAAATTGATATTTTCTTCAGAGTAAAGTTTTTTCAGCAATTAAATAGATAAAAAGAAATTTCTTCAGTTTCAAAACATTTTAAGCCCCACTGGACATCTCAGTAAATTTATAATCTTTCCTTTTTTGCTGAGGCTTCTATGAATTCAAAACAAACTTATATCCCACTATTGAATAATCATATGACTCTTTATGACAGAAGGTTCTGTAGGCTAGCCTTTAGCTACATGTAAGGAAATAAGAATCACAAGCTGGAATCAAGATTGCCAGGAGAAATATCAATAACCTCAGATATGCAGATAACACCACCCTTATGGCAGAAAGTGAAGAGGAACTAAAAAGCCTCTTGATGAAAGTGAAAGAGGAGAGTGAAAAAGTTGGCTTAAAGCTCAACATTCAGAAAACGAAGACCATGGCATCTGGTCCCATCACTTTATGGCAAATAGATGGGGAAACAGTGGAAACAGTGTCAGACTTTATTTTTTGGGGCTCCAAAATCACTGCAGATGGTGACTGCAGCCATGAAATTAAAAGACGCTTACTCCTTGGAAGGAAAGTTATGACCAACCTAGATGGCATATTCAAAAGCAGAGATATTACTTTGCCAACAAAGGTCCGTCTAGTCAAGGCCATGGTTTTTCCAGTAGTCATGTATGGATGTGAGAGTTTGACTGTGAAGAAAGCTGAGCACCGAAGAATTGCTGCTTTTGGTGGTGTTGGAGAAGACTCTTGAGAGTCCTTTGGACTGCAAGGTGATCCAACCAGTCCATTCTAAAGGAGGTCAGTCCTGGGTGTTCTTTGGAAGGAAAGATGCTTAAGCTGAAACTCCAATACTTTGGCCACCTCATGCGAAGAGTTGACTCATTGGAAAAGACTCTGATGCTGGAAGGGATTGGGGGCAGGAGGAGGAAGGGACGACAGAGGATGAGATGGCTGGATGGCATCAGCGACTCGATGGACGTGAGTTTGAGTGAACTCTGGGAATTGGTAATGGACAGAGAGGCCTGGCTTGTTGTGATTCATGGGGTCACAAAGAGTTGGACACGACTGAGCGACTGAACTGAACTAAACTGAAGGAAATATTTTGAAATTTTCAAATGGGCAAAAGCATGGCTGGATATCCTTTCAAAGGAACATTTAAATCTCTGGGATTATCTGATCTTATAGGAATGTATACTCCGGGTTATCTTTGACTAGGCTTATTTTATAACTCCTTAAAAATTTATAGAAAACTGATAGGAATGTAAATAATTCTTGTCCATAAAAATACAGATAGTTTGAAGAATGTATTTAATTGATTCTTGCTTTATGGATAGATTAATTTTGAAAATTCATTTCAAATGTTTTTATTGCATTTATAATTTGTAGTTCTTTGATTTCTCCTTTGAACCAGCTGTAATATCTTACTGATTCCCTCATAACTTACTTTTGACATGTGTTCATTTTATATTTTTATGAGCATTATGACTTTACCATTTTTGGAAAATAATTTTTTAAGCTCAAATGGAACCTTTATTTTTATTTCATTTCAAAAATAAAATGTACTTTCAAATTATAAAAGTAATACACCACTTACTTATAAAAAATTGATTACAGAAAAGAATATTGAAAGAAATTAGAATCATCTGGAATCATACTATATCCACATATAACCATGATTAACAGTTGAATTGTTTTCCTCTATACTTCCTTTCTTAAAAGTGAAAGTGAAAGTTGCTCAGTCTTGTCCAATTCTTTGCAACCCCATGGACTGTATGTAGCTCACCAGGCTTCTCTGTCCGTGGAATTCTCCAGGCAAGAATACTGGAGTGGGTAGCCATTTCCTTCTCCAGGGGGTCTTCCCGACCCAGGGATTAAACTTGGGTCTTCTGCATTGCAGGCAGAATCTTTACCATCTGAGCCACCAGAGAAGACCTCTTTTTTTAAGGGCTTTTTAAAATTAACTTTTAAAAATTAGTTTTTTATCTATGTAACATAAATTAGAGGAGAAGGCAATGGCACCCCACTCCAGTACTCTTGCCTGGAAAATCCTATGGACGGAGGAGCCTGGTAGGCTGCAGTCCATGGGGTCGCTAAGAGCTGGACACAACTGAGCGACTTCACTTTCACCTTTCACTTTCATGCACTGGAGAAGGACATGGCAACCCACTCCAGTGTTCTTGCCTGGAGAATCCCAGGGACGGGGGAGCCTGGTGGGCTGCTGTCTCTGGGGTCACACAGAGTCAGACACGACTAAAGTGACTTAGCAGCAGCAGCAACATAAATTAGCTTAAAAGGTCAAATAGTACTAAATGAAACACTACAAATTTCCTGTTCCATCTCTCCCCAGCCCATCAGTACCACTTCTCAGAGGAAATCACCTTCAACTCTTTTGGCTGCATCCTCAGGTGTTTGTCTCCATTTTAAGAAATAATATGCTCTGCCCTCTGTCTCTTTAATTTTCAGTTTTATATATTAACTGTTGACTTTAACATCTTGGTCAATGAGGCCTGAGTTCTCTTTCTCTCCACTCTATTTTTATCCCTTCCCTTCTCCCTATCTCCCTTAATCAGTTATATCACAATTTTTAGTTAAGAAAATAAAGAGTTGGCATTTATATAGTTTTACCTATACAAATCTTATTTGCTTCTATGACTACTACCCTGACCCCTTTCTTGTACATCCTTTGTTTGTACTGGAATTGAAAACTGCCTATTTTTTTAATCAGCCTGATTTTCTGTGTTTTTACATTCCACCTGCTCCCATCAATGTATAATTAATCAGTAGTCAATCTAAGAGAGAAATGGAAAACTTCATTTGCACCAACCTGAGGATTATAACCTGGGAGATAGTCTTTCAGAAAGCTCTGAGGACTGTTCTGCCTGTTAGAGGTCAAGGCACAGTTATATAAGTTTTTGAGACAAATGATTATATATCGGCGTAACATATTGACAGTTTACATAGTCCAACAAAGCAGGTAGTGGGTTAGTGTGACCCATTACAGGACTGAGAAAGGAATGTTATCTGCTAAGGAGTTACGTTGCTGGCGCCAGGAGAAAATTGTGTGTGTGTGTGTGTGTGTGTGTGTGTGTGTGCATTCCTCTGTCTTCTAAGGGGATCCAGTTAATGTGTAACACAAAAGAGGGTTAGAGGCTTAAATGGACAAAGAGAGAACTTTATGTTTAAAAACTTTCTTTTCCTGCCTAAAAGTTTTTTATTTCATCAACTACACCCCCAATGCTCTGTCTCTACTGCATGCCTATCAATAATATTTTCTGTATACTCAATTATATCAATTAATCTTTCCCCCTGGGGTCTATCTTTTAGAGCTCATATATAAGGATTCTTTTTTAAAGCATTATCTCTTTTTTAGAGATGGAGAACAGAAGCAAAAGAGGTCGAGTAACTTACCCAAGGTCATATAACTAATAAGTTGGGTTACAAGTCCAGAGTTTATGCTCTTAACTACTCTCTGCTACACTATGTTACTATGTCATTCTCTTTCCAATACTTTCTATGTGGGTATTCTCTTTCCAATACTTTCTACTGTCTTTGTGGGAACATCTAGGTCTTCTCTTTGGTTCTCAGCTCTAGCAATGAAGGGCCTTGTTTGTATTTCATTTGTCATGCTAGGTTTTCAGTGGGTCATTACTACGTGGAGACATGTTTCTTTCAGTTCCAGAAAAATTTCATTCATTATTATTAGCACTTTTATTATTGCTATTTGATAATTTTCTTTCCCCCATCTCTCTTGCTACTATTTGACAACTTCTATTATGCAGATGTTAGAATTCCCAAATTGATTTTTTATTTTTTTCGTCTCTTTATTTTCTTATTTCTTCTTTCCCATTTTTAAACTCTTTTGTTTTACTTTATTTTGTTATCTTTATCTTCTAATGTTCTGAACGAGTTTTAATTTGCTACCATATTCTTAATTGCCAAGAGGCCTTCCTTATTCTCCAATTATTCTCTTTATATCAAATTCTCCTTCCATATCTCTCAAAGGATATTAATTAATTACTGATTTTAAAAAATGTTTTTTTGGTTCCTTTTATGTTCCTCTCTTTCCTCTTTGTACCTTTGTTTATTCATTTAATGTCCAGCTTTCATAGGCATTTCCGGACATTTCTTCTAGTATCCTATTGTCCTTTTGTATTTAAGACTGAGATGCTTAAAGCTCACTTAACATTCCATAAATGGGCAAGAATTGGTGACTGGTAGGCATCACTATAGGATAACCAGGTGTGGAAACAGTCTTTTGTTGGGGAACCTTAAATATCATTATCACAAGACATTCCCCTGACGCCATTTGGGTCTTCAAGTGTGGAATCTTCCAGCCTCCTGTTTTTGTATTTGTATTTCCAGTTGCAGGTTTTCTAAGATCTGGGTAGGGGATGAGGGCTGAGACCCTGCCACAGGGCCTATGGGCTCTCATTTAAGACCCCTGGTTTTAGCTCTGTGCCTGCTCCCTGTCCCAGCCCTTTTATAAGCCTGGTGTCCTCTCAATTGGGCTTTTCCATTTCCAACTCTCCAAAAATAAATCTCCTGGTACTTTTAGGAGGCTATTTGGGAAATATGGTCATCTGGCTGTGTGGTCTGTCTGTGTCCAGACTGTAGACCAACATCTGTGTTGAGCTTCTTGCCTGACCTCTGCCTCCCCTGGCATCTGGCGTCTCCCAGTACAGGGTCTCTGGAATGCCACAGAGTGATAAAATGCCTCACATTTTATTGGCCTTGGGTGGTAGCTTCATTCTTTTCTGCCAGGTCAGTTTCATCTCTTCTTTCTGCTTTCTACCCTCTGTCTCCTATCGTCTTCCTGTCCTGTCGTCTTTCCTGGAGCTTCTTTCTGCACACGGATTACTAACTTTTGATTTTCACTTAATTAATTTAGCAAAGTTTTAGGAGGATGAATAGATAACTGTATGTGTTCTGCCTGCTGGGAATTCCCCTGTGCTTTCCTCATTTTCCTTTTTTGTTAAGGATTGAATTGTATCCCCTCAAAATTCATATGTTGAAGTCTTGACCCTCTGTACCTCAGAATGTGATCTTATTTTTAAATAAGGTCATTGCAGATATAATCAGTTACTGCTGCTGCTGCTGCTAAGCAGCTTCAGTCGTGTCCGACTCTGTGCGACCCCACAGACAGCACCCCACCAGGCTCCCCCGTCCCTGGGATTCTCCAGGCAAGAACACTGGAGTGGGTTGCCATTTCCTTCTCCAATGCATGAAAGTGAAAAGTGAAAGTGAAGTTGCTCAGTCGTGTCCGACTCTTGGCGACCCCATGGACTGCAGCCCACCAGGGTCCTCTGTCCATGGGATTTTCCAGGCAAGAGTACTGGAGTGGGGTGCCATTGCCTTCTCTGATAATCAGTTAAGATGAGGTTATATTAGAGTAGGGTGGGTCCCCAATCCAATATAATTGGTGTCCTTATAAAAAAGGGGAAATGTGGAAACAGACACCAGCAGGATGCTGTGTGAATATGGAGTTACACTGTTGAAAGCAAAGAGGCCACCAAAAATAAGGAGAGAAGCCTGAAACAGACACTTCCCTGGCTCCTTCAGGAGAAGCTAACCTTGCCCAAACCTGATCTCACACTTCTAGCCTCCAGAACTGAGAGACAAGAAATTTTTGTTATTGAAGTTACACAGCTGGTGGTGCTTTGTTATGGCAGTCCCCAGAAACTAAAACACTTTAAATATCCCATTTGATGTACCTTTTATGTATATTTGATGTATCTTCTTGGTCACCTCAAATCTTTTGTGGAAGGTGGGGAATAAATCAATCAAAGCAAGACTGAGGCTTTGATTATATCCAGCAGCAGCTTCTGTGACTGGCTGGAGAGCCTGCTGGGTAGGAGGTCAACTGTTCCTTAGCTTAGCACAGTTCCAGGAACTTAGTTTGTGTTCAATACATTTTAATTGTTGTTGTTGGTAGTATTGTTGTTTTAATTAGATGTATTTGGTACACTTCTAATTTTAATTCTTTCTTTCTTCTTAAATTTAATTTAGAAAATTGTTATAACTTCTCTGAAGGGATTACTTCATTCAATGAATTTCTGTGACAAACAGGCTCTGGGCTAGATTCCTGCCAACGGGAAAGGAAAGGCGACAAACATAAATCAGGTGTGGTTCTTTCTCTTAAAGGTCTAATAAGTCACACTGACTTCTCATTGGTTTTGTTAAGGGCCTCTGCCTCATCCTGCGCCATGTGAGAAGTTTTGGGGAGGCGATACAAGACAGAAAACGATTGCATGTTGCCATTTTTTCTGCTAAAGCATCCCTCAAAAGGAAAGGGTCTGGGACGCTTAGACATAGTCACACTAAAAATCCC
This sequence comes from Capricornis sumatraensis, assembly GCF_032405125.1. Taxonomy (NCBI): domain Eukaryota; kingdom Metazoa; phylum Chordata; class Mammalia; order Artiodactyla; family Bovidae; genus Capricornis; species Capricornis sumatraensis. The sequence goes on from NC_091073.1 coordinate 74,745,884, forward strand.
ATCATTAAAGCTGCTGTACAGTACCTAAAACTACAGTAGTTGGGACATTTCTACAGGCAATAATAGAGGCACAGGCTTTTCAGGGCAAAGGTTAGGAGCCGCCTTATGCAGTTTTACTGCAATGGTGACCATCCTGGCCCGACTCTGTGGGTCTCCCCTGTGGGAGGCAGCTCCCACCCTTCTCCGAGCTGCGGAATTAGCCAGGCAGAATTTAGGTCGCAGGAACGTATCGTGTACCGGTTGCACTCCAGTCCTTTGCTGGGCAGCTGTGGCTACTTGCATAGGCCTGTGCTGTTTATGACTCAGCATATTTGCTTTAAAGAACCATCTCATTTTCTGACTCCAGCTGCCCACACTGGTCTGGCTGCCGCTGGGGTTTTCCAGCAGGCCAGCACGCTGCCACATCACTGCAGTGTCTGCCGTCATCCTCTGCGGTTCTTCTGCTCTCCCACTGTACCCAGAGTGCACCTCGGCCCATTCATTCATTTAACAGTGAGCACCTACTTTGTGCCAGACACTGTTCAAGGCCCTGGAACTACGAAGACCAATGAGGTGCAGTTCCTCCAGGAGTAGCTTGCAGCCTGCCAGGGTGGGGAGGGAAAGGAGGTTTGGGGGCGGGGTGAGGGTGGGAAGAGTGAAGACTGGCAGGTGATTTATTGTGCAGATTCTTGCCCCTTGGTGTTGGTCTCTACTACCTCTTTCCTCCATTTTAAAACCAGATCCTTTGTGGACCCTGCCGCCTGAGAGCTTCTTTTTGTCTCTCCATTCATTGTCAGACTTTACTATGTGATGGCACCGAGTCAGTAGACAATGTGGCTTCTAGCCTAGACTAGGATACTGGTAAGACTATGAATCACTCACCTGCTCCTCTTCCCCACCAAGGAAGCCAGTTCCTTTCCCCGGGTTTCACTTACCTTTCCATTGCAGGTAAGTGGTGTTTGACCAAACCTGTTTGACAAAACACCTGTTTGTCTCCATAGATGGTGCCTGCTCTGCCCTGGAAGTCTTGGTTTCATCCTGATTTTCCTTCTTTCTAAACAAGAACCCAACCACTTCCAACCAGACCAGTATGGTCTCTTCCCTCTCATGATCATTCATTTGGCTCTCATGGTTTTTCTTGTAACATCCTTCATATTGGTATTTGGTGGTGTAATTTTTGTTCTATCATAATCTGGCTTTTTATGTAGATCATGCATGGTCCTTGTTCTCAGACCTAATAATATTCACCACTCCGTCTTGTGGAATCTGCTAAGACTGGGATTAGAGTTTTTCTTTTTCTTTTTAGTTAATTGGCTAATGTGCCAGCCCTGACGTGTGAGCCCACAGATCGACCCCTTGCCCATTCCTGCTCTGCATCACAGGAGGCTGAATTTCCCAGGATCCTGTGTCGGCTGGCTTCTGTCTGGGTTTGGTCAATGGGAACTGGATGGTGGGAGAAAGGGAGAAGCCATGGTATTTCTCCTGTCCTTCCCTGTATCCACAGGTTCTTCTCTGACGGCGCCTATGGCAGCGCCTTCATGGCTCCAGTCCCCAGTGGACAGGCCCATTGTAGTTCCAGCTTCCACAGGGTGATCCGGCTTCTGGATTCTGACAATACCACCTTTTCTTTGTGACCCTCCATTCCAGGGATGGTAGTAACTTCCTGCTGCTGCTAATTTCTGAATTACCTCAACACCTCCTAGTAGCTACCCTGTGTTTTCGTCTCTCAAGAAACCAAAATACTCAGAATGCTGTTTCTTGGTTGGCCCATAGCTGATATAGCTATTCCTTCCTCTTTCTTTGCCACCCTTCCTTCCTTCCCTTTTGGAAGTGGTAGAAATCATTAGAAGATTTTTTTTTTTTAAATCTTGTGCCACAGATTTTCTTTCCAAGGCCAACTACTACTCTTCAAATCCTCCATCCTTGTTTGTCTCTCCCAACACCATCAGCAAGACATGAAGGAAATAGATGTCTATGAGCTGTTCTGGGAACCTGTCATTTTTATATTGCCTAGATAAGCACTTATACTTGACACTCTATAATCCAAATATACAAGTGAAATTTTTGGACATGATCCATTTGTAAATGATCAACTTGCTGGGATAACAACAAGCCAAGTCTGCTTTTTGGAGAACTATTGATGATTAAAACTGGAAAGATTGTAGTGCTCTTCCTGGCTGGGTTCGTTTCACCTGGGATTGACATTAAAGGAAGTATATTGTTCACAGTACAGATACAGGCTCTTCACTGCATCTGTCTTTTGGGGATGAACTAGAGCATGAAAGTCAATGCAAAGGCAATATTATTTCTTTAAAGGTAACTATCCTTTTGGAAATGGTACTTAATTTTTTTTAATGTCACTGAGTTGCTACTGTTATCAGTAGCAAAGCCGACTTATAGAACCTCCTCTCTGTCATGTTAGCATTCCTGTGAAATGCCACCTCCTTGATTATATTGAATTGTGGTGAGTTACACTGCATCACTCAAAGAAGAGGTAAGAAATGAAACAAACATTGTATATACCATCCTTCTATTCAGGTACAAGAGTTGGTATTCTGTTTTCTTCTGAGTACTGATTATTCCCCATCTCATGGCATTTTCTATGCGTGTCTTTGTAAAGAAATAAAGCAACATAATGAGAAGGAAATGATAACCTGTAAATGTTGATCCCTTCATAGACATTAGGATGGATTATATTCTGACATATTTGTCATAAATACGGATATGGAAGACTGCCCATTGCAAAAGTCATCCATGTGTTTGCCAAAACAAATGTAAGCACTGTTTAACATTCTGTCCTTAGAAAGTACAGAAACATACCAATTTTTAAAAATTGAGTTTTAAAGATTATAATCAAACACTCTGATTTATTCTGCCTATCCTGCCAAAAGGGAATCATTTCTTACACAGTTGTCTAGCATTTAGGGCTTGGAAGAGACATGACATTTACTGTGCTGTGCCGAAGTAAGACCAAGGGGAGAGGATATAATGTTGGCTACGGGTTTTATAAAAGAAATTGCATAACTTGAAAAGTGAACCAGAAACCAGCACACCCAGGTAATTTCATAATGATCACAGTAGGAATTTGGGGATAATATTGCATAGATAACTTTCATGCCTAATTTTCAGTGCTTCTGCACATGTGGTCCATATGTTTACCCCAAAGCTTTTTTGCCTTCAGCTGGAACATGCTCAGAAGGGATTTGTGACATTTTCACATTCACAAGCTAAAAGGATCTATATCTCTTCCTCAGTGTCCCTTTACTTCTGTGTCATTTTCTGTTCTGTTGCCATTTCACAGGAGTAGGTTGAAAGGTGCCCTTAAGGTGATCTTCATGGCTCACAGTCAAGTGCAGAAAGCCAATGTAAAGACAGAGGCCAATTGTTGGAAAAGGTCACTGCTGCTTTCATCAGCTGAACCAGGGAACAGGTACCATATCAATGAAAAAAAAACCCATGGGCAAAACCAGCCCACTGCATCCTCAGTGCCATATTCTGGGCAGGCTGCAGACCAATCTTGCTTCTAATGAGAGATACTATTTGCTTTGGCTGGAGCAGGCTTTTTTTTTTTTTTTTTAAGAAAAAACAGGATAAAAATAGGTTGAACAGGAAGGCACACATGCCTTATTGAAGGAAAGTATGCTAGTTGCTGAAATTTAGGGCTTCATTTTTAAAGACTAACATCTTAATGGAGATAATACTCTTAGAGAGGTAATGAAGTCAGAGTTAACTGCAGTTCCTATGCATGCTGCCCTTAAGGGTGAACCATCCAAGAGTGATGGGCTGTGAGGTTGCTGAGCTTTGCTAAGGCTGTTCTAGACTTGTGCTGTTAGTAGATGGCTCTAGATCCTAGCTGCAGTGCCCATTCTTATTCATATCTGCAGAGAGTCCCCTACTGTAACTGAGATCACAAAGATGCCCACTGTTACTTTTTTGATCAAGCAATCTTCACTAAAGATCTCTGGAAGGACTTGTTGCTTAGGTTTTTTTCTGTTGGATTATAGATGTCACTGACAGGAAGTGTACATGAGCCAGAAAATTGGAGCCAAGCAGCAGATGTAATTTAAAACATTTGTAAAACAAACAAATCCACTGTATACATATATATATATATATATGTATGTGTGTGTGTGTGTGTGTGTTTAAATATGTAGAAAAACTTAGTCCTCTAGATAACTGGAGTTTGCAACTGAAATGTTCTGTGTGTGAGATTGAGTGACTTGAATTTTCTAGTGTTAAAAAAGAAAATGTACATATTTTGTTATAGCACAGACCCCTCACAGTACTAGCATAGCACTTGCTCATTGTTTTTCAAGAAAAGTGTTTATTATTAATAATTAGCTAGGTTAGATAATTTTGCTACCAGGGTTTTAGTCCTGGTTCTGCCACCGGGCAGCGGCTGTGTAACCTTGTTTAGATTACTTAACCTTTCTTGACTTCCATTTCCTGTTCTACAACATGAGGGGATTAAAGTAGATCAGTGATTCTCAAATTGTTGGCCCCAGCCCACTAGTGAACCATGAAATCAACCTAGTGGGTTATGATGGGCATTTTAAAAAAATTGAATAGCATAGAAAATATTAGGGTGCATTATATGTCACATGACTAAATTGTTTCCAGAAGCTTTTCATATAAATCTGTGTTCATATAGTTATGTGTGTACAGCATTGCAAGGAGAACCTTTTTCTTACTCTGAGGTGAAGTCAAAGAAGTTTGAAAACACTGAGATAGATTAGTGAAGTGAAGTGAAAGTCGCTCAGTCGTGTCTGACTCTTTGCGACCCCATGAACTTTACAGTACATGGAATTCTCCAGGCCAGAATACGGGAGTGGGTAGCCTTTCCCTTCTCCAAGGGGTCTTCCCAACCCAGGGATCGAACCCAGGTCTCCCACATTGCAGGCAGATTCTTTACCAGCTGAGCCACAAGGGAAGCCTAGATTATCTCTAGGATTAAAACCTAAAATTCCCCCAAAGAGGCATTCCTGGTCATACTAGGATGCATACCAGTATATGTCAAAGCACCTTGAGCTTGGCTGAGAAAATGGGACCGAAAGAGCTCTGTATCCCTCTCTTTGTTCAGAATGAGCCTTTAGCCTCCCTAGAAGAGGGCTTTCCAGAGAGACTACATATTGGTGGCATCACCATTATTAGACAAGATCAGGGAGAAAAGCAACCATTGGTCCAATGCCTCCAGACTGTGTTGTGGGGATATTGTTGAGATCCCAGTAACAAATGCCTCTAGCCCTTCTCATGCCTCTTTTCCTTCCCTCTCCCCTTTTGGAAGAGTGTGCAGGAGGGAGAACAGATCAAGGGTATTTTTAGATGGTCTCAGGCACAAGAGGAAAGCACTGTTCCATTTTCCTCTCTCATTCTTATGGAATGCCCAAGATAGAAGACCCGCTCTAAAACAGTGAGAGGTCACTGAATAGCTGACAACCTGCAGAGCACACAGTTGAAAATCGTGTCTTGTCTCTAAAAAAATCTTTCTCACACAAAATGTTGACCAGGTTCTGTTTATTCTGGAAGATATTCAGTCTTTACAGGAAAACTCTCACTATTGTTAACAAGATACATCTTGCAGTTGAACTAAGCAATGAAACATGCTGTTGTTGACAGATCACTCTCCTATTTCGTGGTAGAAGTGTGGATCCAGGAGGAGGGAAGATGAGTGTCCTCTCTGCCCTAATTTGTCCCTGGAACTTTATAAAAATAAATAGTTGGCGTTATCCTATCTTTCTCTGACTTCTCCAGAGACGGGGTGTCTTTTTCTAATTCATACGAGGGTGTCTTATGGGCTAGCAGTGATCCTGGATGTGAATTATTGATCTCAAAGCACTCTGATAGGTGCTCTAGGGAGATGTGTGAAAGTGTTACTGAAACATAAAGGAGAAAGCAACCGAGTGGTGCCTGGTAATTCAGAAGAAAGCTGGAATTCCGGGCAGGAGTAGCAGAACACTGGAACAGCTGCTCTGCATCGTGTGAAAGGCTTCCTCCACTGCTTGGAGTGTTGATGTCATTGAATCTCACAATCAAAATCCCATCAGTGGTTAGAAATAAGCCTGAGGATCAGTATCAGCTCCAATAGCAACTTATATTTAATAAGCAAAATTGAATCCAGAGCAGAGTTATCCCTGCTGTGTGTGTGTGTGTGTGTGTGTGTGTGTGTGTGTGTGCGCGCGCACTCAGTCGCATCCAACTCTGCAATCCCATGGACTGTAGCCCGCCAGGCTCCTCGGTCTGTGGTGTTTTCCAGGCAAGAATACTGGAGTGGGTTGCCATGGTCTCCTCCAGGGGATCTTCTCAACCTGCATTTCTTATGTTTCCTGCATTGGAAGGGGGGATTCTTTACCACTGCGCCACCTAGGAAGCCTTGGTTATATGAGTTGGTAAATTTGAATGGAGCTGCATTTGTAATGCACTCAGCAACATTTGATTTAACAAGAGATTCCTTGATCCTGAGTAAATCAAACACTTTCCTGTAACATTGACAATAGATGGAGAAATAAAATGATAAGAGATGAATCATTCTGGAAGCTTAAATGAGGATATAACATATTCTTCTCCCTTTCCCTCGTCTTTAATTTTTATTTAAAGAAACAAGCTTTCTGGCTAGTTCTGAACCTTTTATAAAGTACCATATGATGGCAGGCTACAGTTCATGCGGTCAGAAAGACTCTGAGCAACTAACACATGCACCTATGTTTCTGTAGCCAGTAGCTTAAAGAATATTGTTTTATAAGGCATATGTACTATTCATATGATCTTTGGTGAAGGTGACTCTTCTCTAGAAAGATAATTAAATTACTTTAAGTGGTATATCAGATTGTTGGTGGTTGAAGCATTCGAAGAAAGAAAAGCTCAAAATTCATTGTTTGATGATAGGTCTCTGAAGTCTAGGTTCTAAATAAAAATGTTTCACATGTTTTTCTAAAAATTATTTCTTTTAAAAAAATCCTACAAAGAATGTCAGGTTGCAGTATATATCTGAAAGCAAAAGTCATTTTTCCCCCTACTATATTGAAGGATTGGTCTAGAATGTCCTTGACAGTTTAAACATCCATTGAGTAATTCTATAACTCTTTGCCAGATATTCATCACACTGTTAAATGAAAAAATATTTAAAAAGTTATTTTATGTAAGTTTGTTCTTCACTCTCTTCGTTTACATCATGCAATCTAGGCACATTTATTCATTCATTCAACAAATATTTATAGATTGCCTTTAACATGTGTGTGTTGCCTCTGGGGACAGAGTGGTAAAAGACAAGTCCCCACCCTCAGGCCACTTACAGTTTTGGGAGAGTAGGGAGGAAAAACATTGAGTAAACATATATTAGATGGTAGAAGGAGGATAAGAGGGGTGAGGAGCCTGAGTACGGAGGTGGGTGTGTTATTTCATAGAGTTCCAGGCATTCTTCCAAAAGGGTGGCTATATCATTATTTTATCACTAAAGAAGAAAAGCTCTTTGGAGCGGAGAGAAACAGAGGGGAGGAAAGTTAGAAAGGCCAGGAAAAGGGCACTTATCCAGACCTCTCCACCCCATTGGAAATCTGAACAGGAAATGAGGTGTCCAGTAGCCTGAAAATCAGGAGAGAGACTTCTAAAAGACCTTAGAATTGGCCTCTCTTTTATGAGTCTGTGCCCTGTGGCTTTCATGAGTCCTTAGGGTTTCTGATGTCTCCCAGAAAGAAGGGCTTGTGGGTAAATAGTCTCTCTCTCACGTTAGAACAAGATGAACTGAATTTAGGGGAGAGAACAAAATGTGAGTAAACAACTGGGGTGCTTGGTAGGGGCTGCCATGCTTTGTATAATTGCAAACAACTGCAGACAAGACTGCAAGATACCCCAGCTCAGATAAGTGATCCCCTAAATCTCTCTTCCCTTAAAAGAAAACTCCTGAGAACCTGGAGAAAAAGAACAATTGTACTAAGAATGTAATACTATGTCCGTGGGACACAAAATTAACAGATTTAAAGAGAGGTTGAGGGACTTCCCTGGTGGTCTAGTGGTTAAGAATCCACTTTCCAATGCAGGGGATGTGGTTCAATCCCTGGTTGAGGAACTAAGATCCCACATGCCCCAGGGCCAGCTAAGTCCTCCTCCCCAAGGAAGATCCCACATGCTGCAACCAAGACACTATGGTGTGGGTGCTCAGTCACTTCAGTCGCATCTGATTCTTTGCAGCCCCAAGGACTGTAGCCTGCCAGGCTCCTCTGTCCATGGAATTCTCCAGGCAAGAATACTAGAGTGGATTGCTATTTACCCCTCCAGGGGATCTTCCTGACCCAGTGATTGAACTCACTCTTCTTATGTCTCCTGCACTGGCAGGCAGGTTCTTTACCACTAGTAAAGAACCACTATGTAGCCAAATAAACAAATACTAAAAAAATTAAGAGAGGTTGAGGGTAATTGTATGTGTACATTGGTGGGGGACAATAGTGGGAGTTTGATCTTCATAAGTGAAGTCTGACTCTTTGTGACCCCATGGACTGTAGCCTACCAGGCTCCTCCGTCCGTGGGATTCTCCAGGCAAGAATACTGGAGTGGGTTGCCATTTCCTTCTCCAGGAGATCTTCCCAACCCAGGGATCGAACTCGGGTATCCCGCATTGCAGGCAAATGCTTTACCATCTTCATAAGGTGCTATTAAAGGGGCTTATATTAAGAAGCATGATACATTCCACTTTATAAGATCAGCATCTGAGGGGTAAAATCCATACTGATTTATGAAATTTAAAGATTAGAAGCTGAGTTTTCAAATGATGCTAGAAAAGTTAAATCGTTTGAGATTTGTAACAAAATTTCCCAGGGATTCATAAATGCAAGATGCCATTTGATCAAAATTGTTTGAATTTAGGGGGAACACTTGCCCTTCAATTTGGCTCTACCTTCAAACCTTGGGCAGGAATATTCTTTGTGTGCAAATCAAAAGTTAAGTGATTCACAATCTAGTCCAGCCTTTCTACTTCCTCTAGCTTAGAAATAATTATCTCCATTGAATAGTTAGTTCAGAGTATTTTGAAAGGACTCTGAAGGAAAATTCTTTCCCACACAGGTCTACTTCAGGAGAGTCAGCAAGCAACAAGTAGGTCTGAGCTGCTTTCGGAAATAAATCGTCTCTTACAATGTTCTGTTCAATTAAACTAAGCAAATATATGGAATAAGACAGACTTGCTGGGCAGGATTTTGAGCTGGATTTCAATCTACTTTAAATTCCTCCTCTCCTTGAATTGTGATTCTTGTGTGCATGTCAACTCCTGGCTGGAAGTTTGGGGGTGACTGCAAAACCTGGGCTGCGTGCTACACACTTTACTCATTCTGTCTGAGCCACTTGTTCACTGATGTTAGGTGAGCTGCACAGATAATGATGGCCCTTGGGGGCTTAACTCTGATGCTTGACCCTCTGTGGTAGCAGCCACAGTCAGTGGGAGGGTTCCCAGCTGGGCGGATCTCTTTGGATTTATGAGGGACTTTGACATCAACTCATCTTTTTCCTTTATTGATGACATCATTTCTAATGTCACATGTGCTGCTGCTTAGTCGCTTCAGTCGCGTCTGACTATGTGACCCTGTGAACTGCAGCCTGACAGGCTCCTTTGTCCATGGGATCTTCTAGGCAAGAGTACTAGGGTGGGTTGCTATGCCCTCCTCCAGGGGATCTTCCCAACCCAGGGATCAAACCCAAGTCTCCTGCATTGCAGGCAGATTCTTTATCACTGAGCTACTAGGGAAGCCCAATGTGACATATGCTTAATTATAACCAAGAAGTTAGGAAATTTTAATAATGTGAAATATACCTAACTATTAAAATTTCCTAACTTCTTGGTCGAAGATAGCTAAAATTGACCTCTTCTTACACATAAAGACTCCTCTATGAAACACTATATCTGACATCAACTACTGGACAAAATTTATCCAATTTTCTTGTTTTTTTTTCTCCCCTTTCATTTCTGATCTACTGTATTGAGCTTTCTGTCAAGTTTATAAACCTGATTTGAATGAAATTTGTGCTTCTGATTTGACCTCAGGATCAGATTGCCTGGATAATATTTCTTCTATAAATAACTATAGACAGGACTTTAAGTTTCTCTCTCTATATATATATACATATTCTACAATAGCTAACATATGTAGATTACATATGCATATATATATAATATTTATATATATATATATTCAACAATAGTCCCTAAATATTTTCTAATACTTCCTTTAATTCCTTTAACAGCAGTGCCCTTGAATTTTAGCATTAGTCAATCTCTGTATATAATAGAATGTGCCTTAAAACAGATTGAAACCATAATTAGTTGCCATTTTTTTAGGCCAAAAGGAGTCAAATAGCGACAATTTGATATGGTAAAACCTGGTATAATATCCACACATCCCACAAATATCCAAGTGCCTGTGGTGTGCCTTTGGCCAGTTGCCATGGGAGGTGGGAAATGAGAATGAGTGGCTCCTCCTTGGAGCCTCTAGTCTATACAGCACAACTTGAGTACTAGGTAGAAAGCAATTCATTCTTTAGAAGAGTAGCACCTTGGTTTGGAGGAGTGGCCCACGCTTTCAAGGGTAATTCCGTACACTTTCATCTCAGTAACTACAGAAGTCCACAGAATCCATGACAAAGCCCTATTCTCAAGAACCTTTGGTGCCCTAAAGCCTTCTATGTCAAGTTCAGAGCCCATAGTCAAGCAATCAAAGTACCTTGCTGTTGTTCAGTCGCTAAGTCGTGTCCAACTCTTTGTGACCCCATGGACTATAGCATGCCAGTCTCCTCTCTCCTCCAGTATCTCCCACAGTTTGCTCAAATTCATGTCCATTAAGTCGGCGAGGCTATCTAACCGTCTTATCTTCTGCTGTCCCCTTCTTTTTCCTTCAATCTTTCCCACCAAAAGGATCTTTCAAAGTGAGTCGGCTCTTTGTATCAGGTGGCCAAAGTATTGGAGCTTCAGCTTCAGCATCAGTTGTTCCAACGAATATTCAGGGTTGACTTCCTGGAGGACTGACTGATTTGATCTACTTGCTCTCCAAGGGACTCTCAAGAGTCTTCTCTAGCACCACAACTCAAAAGCATCAGTTCTTTGATGCTCATTCTTCTTTAGGGTTCAACTCTTAAAGTACCTACCTGACATTTTTCCCTTCCCCTTATGTTTGTATCAAGGGCTTCCCTGGCGGCTCAGCTGGTAAAGAATCTGCCTGCCATGTGGGAGACCTGAGTTCAATTCCTGGGTTGCAAAGATCCCCTAGAGAAGGGAACGGCTACCTGGCCATTCTGGCCTGGAGAATTCCATGGACAGAGGAGCCTGGAGGGCTGCAGTCCATAAGGTCCCACAGAGTTTTGGACAAGACTGAAGCAACTTAGCATGCACATAGAGCCTGATGCAGAGTAAGGACTCATTAAACATTTATTATCACAATTTCTGCATGTCCAAATCTCACTTATCATTTTTTTCCTTTCTAAAATTTTATTTATTAAACTACAGCTGATTTACAATATTGTGTTATTTTCAGGCATACAGCTTCAGATTCTTTCTCTTAATAGGTTATTATAAGATATTGAATATAGTTCCCTGTGCTGTACAGGGAGCTGCAGAACCTTGCTGTTTATTTTATATGTAGTGTTTATCTATTAATCCCTTACTCTCACTTTATCCCTCCCTCCCCGTTCCCCTTTGGTAACCAGAAATTTCCTACATCTGTGATTCTGTTTCTGTTTTGTAAGCAAGTTGGTTTGTATCATCTTCTTTTTTTAGATTCTACATATAAGTGCTATCATAAGATACTTATCTTTCTTTGCTTGATTTCCTTCAGCTGGTATAATAATCTCTAGGTCTGTCCATGTGGCTGCAAATGGTAATATTTCATTCTTTTTTATGGCTGTCACCCATCTTTTAAGGCTCCAGGCAGGGCCACCTTCTCCCAAGGCCTCCTCTAGTGTCCCTAGTTGCAATTTCCCTTTCCTGTCTCTAGTTTCCCACAGCACATCTGTAACTGTTGCATGGTGTTTTTACTTCTCATTAGCATCTATGTCTTATCTCCTCTACTAATTTGTGAAGTTTGAAGATGCGAGCTGCAGGGCTGCAATGCAGTGGAGAACTATTGCAGACTCCATGGGTGAGCAGCACGGCTCTTGGCAAAACTGCCCTCCTTCAGGTTCAGACACCAGCTGCGCTGCAGGAGGTCCCCAGGCCACTATACTTCTGACCAACTGGCTGCAAATTCAGGATTTCCCACAACTCTCTCAAGTTTGCTAATTACTAGAAGGACTCACAAAACTCAGGAAAGCACTATACTTCTGATTACAATTTTATTATAAAGGACCATAAAGGGTATAAGCCAGCCAAACGAAGAGACACAGAAGGCAAGGGGCTCAAGCACAGAGCTTCCGTGTCCTCTCAGCATGGACTTGGGACACGTCATCCTCTGGATACTTTGATGTGTTCACCAACCAGGAAGCTCACTGGAATTTTGAGTACCCCACATTTTTATTGGGGTCTCATTATTGAGGCACGATTGATTAAATCATTGGTCACATGACTGAATTCAATCCCCAGCCCCCTTCCTTCCTGGAGATCAGGTTGATAACACCTGGATCAAAGCCCTAACCCTGAAATCACATGCTTCATCTCTCCATCATGACCCCACCCTCCGATGAGTGATCTCCTTATCAAAATCTCAGGTGTTGTCCAGGGGCCCACCATGAAGAAAAAAGGCACTTTTATCACTTGGAAAACTCCAAGAGTTTTTAATTCTCCTCTCAGAAACCCAGGACAAAGACAAAATTCCTTATTATGGAAAAACAGATACTTCTGATTGGCTTTAAATCCCCTCCCAAGTCTCCTACAATGCATTGCACATAATAAACACTCATATTTATTAAAAGAATGGGCAAAGGTGTGCTTTTGGAAGATAAGTTTATATAGGATAGATTATACAGACCAGTTAAAGCTACAGTTGCTAACCGACTTGATGTTATTTCACTGACCCTTTCAATACTCTGTTGATAGTGAGACTGAAAAAATAAAAACTTTACAAAAGTTAATCCTTCTATTGCTCTCTTTAATCCCCCCAATTATAAAGTCCTTCAGTAATTCTCCATATCTTGAATTTTTCCAAGAGCGCCCTCCACTAGGAAGTTAAAGGTAGTCTTAAGTGGGAAGAACTCTGGCCTCTTCAGTTAAGTTAAGTCACTCAGTCATGTCTAACTCTTTGCAACCCCATGAACTGCAGCATGCAAGGCTTCCCTGTCCATCACCAACTCCCGGAGTCCACCCAAAACCCATGTCCATTAAGTCGGTGATGCTATCCAACCATCTCATCCTCTGTCGTCCCCTTCTCCACTTGCCCTCAATCTTTCCCAACATCAGAGTCTTTTCAAATGAATCAGTTCTTTGCATCAGGTGGCCAAAGTATTGGAGTTTCAGCTTCAACATCAGTCCTACCAATGAACACCCAGGACTGATCTCCTTTAGGATGGACTGGTTGGATCTCCTTGCAGTCCAAGGGACTCTCAAGAGTCTTCTCCAAAAGCATCAATTCTTTGGCGCTCAGCTTTCTTTACAGTCCAACTCTCACATCCATACATGACCACTGGAAAAACCATAGCCTTAACTGGAGGGACTTTGTTGGCAAAGTAATGTCTCTGCTTTTGAATATGCTATCTAGGTTGGTCATAACTTTCCTTCCAAGAGTAAGTATCTTTTAATTTCATGGCTGCAATCTCCATCTGCAGTGAACTTGGAGCAAAAAAAAAAAAAAAAAAAAAATAAAGTCAGCCACTGTTTTCACTGTTTCCCCATCTATTTGCCATGAAGTGATGGGACCAGATGCCATGATCTTAGTTTTCTGAATGTTGAGCTTTAAGCCAACTTTTTCACTCTTCTCTTTCACTTTTATCAAGAGGCTCTTTAGTTCTTCTTCACTTTCTGCCATAAGGATGGTGTCATCTGCATATCTGAGGTTATTGATATTTCTCCTGGCAATCTTGATTCCAGTTTGTGCTTCCTCCAACCCAGCATTTCTCATGGTGTACTCTGCATATAAGTTAAATAAGCAGGCTGACAATATACAGCCTTGACATACTCCTTTTCCTATCTGGGAACAGTCTGTTGTTCCATGTCCAGTTCTAACTGTTGCTTCCTGACCTGCATGCAGGTTTCTCAAGAGGCAGGTCAGGTGGTCTGGTATTCCCACCTCTTTCAGAATTTTCCACAGTTTATTGTGATCCACACAGTCAAAGGCTTTGGCATAGTCAATAAAGCAGAAATGGATGTTTTTCTGGAACTCTCTTGCTTTTTCGATGATCCAGTGAATGTTGGCAATTTGATCTCTGGTTCCTCTGCCTTTTCTAAAACTAGCTTGAACATCTGGAAGTTCACAGTTTACGTCTTGCTGAAGCCTGGCTTGGAGAATTTTAAGCATTATTTTACTAGCGTGTGAGATGAGTGCAATTGTGCGGTAGTTTGAGCGTTCTTTGGCATTGCCTTTCTTTGGGATTGGAATGAAAACTGACCTTTTCCAGTCCTGTGACCACTGCTGAGTTTCCCAAATTTGCTGGCATATTGAGTGCAGCACTTTCACAGCATCTTTCAGGATTTGAAATAGCTCCACTGGAATTCCATCACCTCCACTAGCTTTGTTCATAGTAATGCTTTTTAAGGCCCACTTGACTTCACATTCCAGGATGTCTGGCTCTAGGTGAATGATTTTTAAAACTAGCTTGCAATAAGTTTGCAAAGAAAGACTGTACTCTATATTGCCATTAACAATACTCTTTTAAGGCCTTTGAGATTACTTATCACAATGATCCATTCATAGTATCTGCACCCCATGATATTAGGGATTTGCTTTAAGATAATCCTGGAAGGGAAGGTGTTACAAATGAAACAAGAATGTTCATGAGTTAATAAATGTTGAAATTGCTGATGGGTTTCATTAAGCATTTTATGTAATTTTTGTGTTTATTTTATAGAATATATTTACGTTATAGTTTTTTTCTTTTCTGCTGTATTTTTTTGGAATTTTTCATGATAAAAAGTTTAAAAAATTTTGTCTCCAAAACTGAGGATCTCACACAAGGTGGTTAAGTAACAGGGGCCATTCTACTTTAGGTAGTGAGTCTTACAAACCAGTACTTCACCCAACTGATGTGTTTATAGTATCCAACATCCAAAAGGTGAGTTTTGGAAGACAGGTGTCACTGCTGCCTCAGAGACTGCCCTCATCCATCCTCCTCCATGCATCTGGCACTAACTTCAGTTGGCAAGCCCTATGCAAGCTAATCCTCTCACTGGAAACGTTGATGTTTACTCAGGTACCCCTGAGTTCTGATAATTACCTGCAAATTCCTCACTGAGAGTTAAGGAAATAGAAAAGCAAATCAACAAAGCTGGTTTATTCTTTGGGAGATGATAGGATCAAGATGGAAGTCAAAAATAACATGAATGCCAGGGTTGTTGCTGAGTGTGAGACCATGTCCCTCTGGACCATGACTAGATGGATAAATCTTCTGAAATAACACAAAATAAGTCAGGGAAACAGGAATGTGATTCTTCAGCTTTGAAATATACACTGTAATGAATTGGAAGAGTAACAGATTCACCTAGGCTGGGCTGGCTATTTATGAACCTTGTGTCTCAGACCCAAAGAAGGAGCCTCCAAAATGGCTAGCTTTGGGGCACACAGAAGACAGGCTGCAAGAGACTTCTGGAGGTACTTTTTCTGTAGGTATAACACCCTCTGCGGTTATGGGTCTCAGAGAGTATGAGGTTCATTTGAAGCATACACTGAAAACAACAGTTGTACAAGCCCAGGGTGTTAGGAAGTCTGCTTAACTAGCAGGATCGCAAATAGCAAGTTAACCATAAAGACTTTACTTTCATGAATTTGAAAGGAATCAGAGTGATTAGCATCAACTACAGGAAGCATCCTAGATCAGAATACAGAAGTCCTAAACAGTATTCTTTTTTTAAAAAAATCATTCTAATTTAATGTGTATAAACACAAAAAATATAACTCACACAAATGCAAGTTATGATGCATAATTAAATAAACACTTAGGAGCCTACTGTCCAGTTAAGGAACTAGAACATTACTAGTTACATCCCTCCCTCCTTCTCTCCACATTGCATCAATAACTACTATCCTGAATTTTCTATTTACCATTTCCTTCTTTTTAATTACTCATTTTGAACCCTTACAAAATATACATTGGTTTTACTTGGGTTTGGGCTTCCTAAAATGACATAATTATATTTGTAGTCTCTCAGGACTTGGTTTTCCCCCCCACTTAGTACTGTGTTTCTAAGCTTGATCCATGGCCACGTGAAGAGTTGTTTGTTCATTTTCTCTGCTGTATAATAATCCATTGTGTGAGCAGAGCACAGTTTATCCACTTGCTGTGGGCTGTTTTCAGTGTTTCAATGTCATGAGCAGTGCTGCTATGACCATTCTCATGTGTGCCTCCCAGGGTACATGGATGAGAGTTTTTCTGGGTGGAAAGGCTGGACATCAGGACATCCGTGTTCAATTTTACATGATAAACGGAATGTCATTACAATACAAGGGAATGTCAAATTGCTTTCCAAAGTAGTTGTCCTCATTTTAACTCCCAGCAGCACTGAGCAAGCATTACCATTCATATACATCATCTCCAATCACTTACACTGTTGGACTTCTGGATTTTTGCCAACCTAGTGGTATAAAATATCTCACTGAAGGTTTAAATTGCATTTACCTGTTACTAGTGAGAGTTGGACTGCGAAGAAGGCTGAGCGCCGAAGAACTGATGTTTTTGAACTGTGGGGTTGAAGAAGACTCTTGAGAGTCCCTTGGGCTGCAAGGAGATCCAACCAGTCCATTCTGAAGGAGATCAGTCCTGGGTGTTCTTTGAAAGGACTGATGCTAAAGCTGAAACCCCAGTACTTTAGCCACCTCATGCGAAGAGTTGACTCATTGGAAAAGACTCTGATGCTCGGAGGGATTGGGGTCAGGAGGAAGAGGGGACGACAGAGGATGAGATGGCTGGATGGCATCACCAACTCGATGGATGTGAGTTTGAGTGATCTCCGGGAGTTGGTGATGGACAGGGAGGCCTGGCGTGCTGCGATTCACGGGGTCGCAGAGTCGGACACAACTGAGCGACTGAACTGAACTGAACTGAAATGAAGTTTAACATCTTTACCTATGGTTATTTACCATTCGTTTTTCTTCTGTGAATGCCTGCTTATGCTTTTTACCCCTTCTTTTATCCATATAAGGCTATCTTTTTTCTTACTAATTTTTAACATTTTTAATATATTAAGCAGTGTTCACTATGATTTATCAACTTGTTGATGTTTAAAATCTCAGATGTACGGCATTTAGAACTGGAAGGACCTTGCAAAGTATATAGTAAATCTCCTTCAGATTACCAGTGAGAAAAACTGAACTATAGAGAGGTAAGACAGCTTGTTCAATATCACAATTTGTGTTCAATTAAGTTGTGTTCCCATTTTACTATGACAGCCTCCTTTATTTGTCTCATTTTTATTTCAGAGAAGGCACTGGCGATCTACTCCAGTACTCTTGCCTGGAAAATCTCATGGACGGAGGAGTCTGGTAGGCTGCAGTCCACGGGGTCACTAAGAGTCAGATAAGACTGAGCGACTTCACTTTCCCTTTTCCCTTTCATGCATTGGAGAAGGAAATGGCAACCCACTCCAGTGTTCTTGCCTGGAGAATCCCAGGGACAGGGGAGCCTGGTGGGCTGCCGTCTATGGGGTCGCACAGAGTCGGACACGACTGAAGCGACTTAGCAGAAGCAGCAGCATTTTTATTTAAAAAATTTAAAAGTGCTCAAGTAATACTTGGCCATGGAAGAAAAGGGAAAAACACATATGAGCAAAAACAAAGAAAGTAAAATCAATTTAATCCCACCTTCTAGATGCACCTCCTGTATACATTCTGTATTTCCTTTCCAGAAAATAATGTAATAGATAATCATTATAGATTGCTGACTATGGGATAATTAGTATGGAGTGCTTACTGTGTGCCAAGCACTATTCTAATCATTTTACATGTGTTTGTTGATGGTTTTGATCTTCTTCACAACCTCATGATGCAGATTATTACCATTATCCTGAAGGTGGTAGGCAGAAGAATAGCCATTCATAGATGTCCATATCCTAATCCCAGAAGCCTGTGAATATGTTATGTTTCAGGTCCAAGGAGAATTAAGGTAGTAGACGGAATTGAGGTTGCTAATGAGCTGACCTTGAAATAGGGAAATTATCTTAGAATATCCAGATGGGCTCAACATAATCACAAGGGTTCCTAAATGTAGAAGAGGGAGACAGAAAAGTCAGTGTGGAAGTGATATAATCTGAGATTCCACCAGCCATTGCTGGCTTTCAAGAATAAGGACTGAAACGACTTAGCAGCAGCCATGAGCCAAGAAATACATACAGCTTCTAGAAGCTGGAAAAGACAAAAAGACAAATTCTCTCTTAGAGTCTCCAGAAAGGGCTGCTACCCTGTTGACACCTTGATTTTAGCCCTATGTGGTAGAATAATGGTTCCAAAGACATCCTGTCCTAATCTCTGGAACCTAAGAATGTGTTACCTTACCTGGCAACAGCGACTTTTCAGATGTGATTAAGAATCTCGAGACAGATTATTCTGGATTAGCCAGGTATTATCACAAAGATCGTTTTAAAAAGGGGACAGGAGGATGAAAGTCCACCCAGACTGCAGAGATTGGTGTGCTGTGCTTTGAAGACGGAGGATAGGGCCATGATATAAGGAATGCAGGCAGCCTCTAGAAAAGGCAAGCAAACAGATTCTCCCCTTGAGCCTACATAGGGGAGATTTTGGCCAAGTGAAAGCTAGTTTGGGCTATCTCTAGGGCTGTAAAATGATATTGATATATCTGTGTTGTCTTAAGCCACAAAGTTTGTGGTAATTTATTACAGCAGCAATAGAAAACCAATGTATTTAGTTTATAGCTGACCACAGCCATACAGCTAGTTAGAGGCAGACTGTGCTTAGTCATTCAGTTGGGTCTGACTCTTTTCATCCCTTTGGACTGTAGCTTTCCAGGTTCCTCTGTCCATGGGATTCTCCAGGCAAGAATACTGGAATGGGTTGCCATGCCCTTCTCCAGGGGATCTTCCCCATCTAGGGATTAGATCCCTGCACTGCAGTCAGATGCTTTACCCAATGAGCCACTGGGGACCCCGGGCAGTAGTAGATCGAGATCTGAACTCAGGCCAGCTGGCTCCAGAGCCCATCTCCTTTACCATGCTGAGATATACATAGATAGAGATTTAAATAGTACATACATTTCAATGCAAATCTTTGACATTATTTTAATATCCACTTAGTACCATCATACTAAATAGTTGTGTTCCACTGAATAATTACAATGTTACTGAAAACCCCAAATGAAATTTTTAGCCAACCCAATACCGTATTTTATCTAATACATGTCCCTATTATTGGATACTTACATTGTTTCTAATGTTTCAGTGCTCTAAAACTGATGGTGATAAACATCTTTCCAGTGATAGTAATAATTTCTTTAGGAAAAACTCTTAGAAATGCTAGTTCAAAAGAAGTGCATAAAAAAAAAGGCCAAATTACTCTCATAAGATTGCACTGGAATAGAATTTAAAAGAAGTAAAATACCCAATTAGAGCAAGACTTTCTGTTTCTGCAGCACTTCTGATATTAGTCTATTTTTCTTATCCATGGTATACACTACATTTTATTTTTGTTTTTCAAGGTTTTAACTATAATCTTTTTTTTCCAGTAGAATCATAGGTGTTAGAGCTAGAGAATGTGTAGAGGTCATTTAGTAGAACCCTATAATTTGTAGGTAGAGTCCCTGAGGCTCAGAGAGGTGAGGGAATTAGAAAGGCTACCCCAGTGGAGCACATTTGGCCAGAACCCACTGGCCTGACTCTAAGCCCAGCATCTTTCCACATTTGCTGCAAATGTCATGAGGATGGCCCCTAAATTGGTAGAGTTATTATTTTTTTCTTTAAATCATGCCAGGAATCTCTTGTCCTCATTAATCAAAAGCATATGTTAAGGACTGTAGATTAATAATTAATGAATAATGATCCATATATCCAGTTCATCCAAAGATGAACTCTAGTCTTTTCCTGGAGAGAGTCTGTTTTTCTTTTCTCATTGTGAAATTTGGTAGGATAGAGGCAGGCGATAACCGCCTCCTTCCCAATATCTTATGTAGCAGTTCTTAGAATGGATAATCTGAGGTTTCCATCCCACTTTTGCCTAAGAATGTATAACTTTCTAACTTTGGTTCACATGTCACCCAACAGCACCAAGGTTACTCTGTCCTGGAATCTGATGTACACAGCGGTATGCAAACTCCTTCCTTCCCTCTGAAGCAAACAATGAAATAGGAAAACACACTGCCATTTTCTGACTGACCTCAATCGCTGAGGGTGGACCCCGCACGTTACATCAGCAGCCCGGCTCCATTACACTGTCCTGCGCTGTGCTCGAGCTACTGAAATATTGATTTTTACAGAGCCGGCGCGCATACACTGAAAAATCAATATTCCAGTGCACACAACTGAACAGGAAGCAGAGCCAGGACCAACTCCGAGGCCCAGCAAGCGCTGCCGCTGCCGGCAGGCCTTGGCCGAGGAGGGGTCGGAGGGCTGGACGAGACAATGCCAAGGGAGAGGCCCCTGCAAAGCCGGGAAGGGTCAGATAAACCTAGAGTGCAGAGGAAAGAGAAAGGAGAGTGGATAAGCTCCTTGAGGATAAAACAGTTGGAAGGAGCAATGATTTATCTTTCCATAGGGGGAAATGGGGAGAAGGAGAGAGTAAATTAAGAAGAGAGGATGGGAAGAATTTTACAGGTAAGAATCTTCCCATGAAAATGTATCTTTTGCTTTTCTGTATCAGACTTTTGATCGACAAAGGATTAAGATGATACAGATATTTTATTACATGAAGGAAAAAATAATTAGGCCAATTTTGAGAAAGGTTTTTTTTTTTTTTTTTTAATTTAGCCCCTGCCCTTTTTCTTGGTGACTAGAAGCTGGCAGATCTTACAATAGCCATCAGAGTCAGCATTTATAATATGGGCTTTACCTTTGCATTGCTGCTACTCTTTTCCTTGGGGAAGGGGGAGGAAAGGAAGAGGTCTTGGTCATGTGGCCATTCATCGATTCCCTTTCTTTCTAAAGAGCACCATCCTTGGCATGCTTGGGGAACCACGTTAGGCATTGATTGCTTTTACATGCCTCGTGACTTCTCACGGAATTCTGAGCTCCCGAAGTCACACCTCCATCCAGATGTAGGGAGGAGAACGCGTCCCTGGGTTCCACTCTCGGCTGCCCAGTACTCAGCGGAGGGCGGGGTGGAGATGGACCGGCCTGTCGGTTAGTCCTTGTAGACTCGTTTGCTTGTTTTTTAAATCAGGACTTTTAGTATTTTGGTCTCTTTTTATGGGGGTGGGAAGAGGCAGAAGGCAATTAATTAAAAGGGGGGTACTTTTAACCCTGACGAATTCTTGATTTTGCTTCTGTCCCAGAATTCTGACTGGGAGTCTCGCTGTTAGTTCTCTCAACTCCCTGCCAAAGGAGGAAACTGCCCTCCTCGAGGTTTCCATTTTGTTCTCAGCCCTGCAGGCAGCTGGCTGTCTCCCCTTCCCTGGTCTAGGAGACCCGCGGCCCAACCGGGCTCGGCTCGGGTCTGGTGGAAGGGACTCGGGAGGAAGCGGGCAGTGAAGGGTATCTTACAAAAGCTGGGGTTCCTGAGGCCCAGCGGGGCTAGCGGGGGACAAGGTCCAGCAGACTCACTAGAAGCAGAAAAAGCAGGGGGGCCGGGGTGGGATGGGGTGGCAGAGGGGCGTGGCGGGACGCCGAGCCAGGTGGCTACCTGGAGCACCCCGCCCCTCCCGGTCCCTCCCCCGGCCCGGCAGGCGAGCCGCAACCCCGCCCCCACCCCCGCCCCGCCCCGCCCCGCGCGCCCCCGCCTACTCCCGCCTCCGTCCCGCCCCCAGCCCGGCGCGGCCGCTGTATTTGCATGAGGAGGTGGCTCCGGGGCCTGCCCGGGGCGCACGTGACCCCGGGGAGGCGGAGGGAACCTGCTGACTTGACACGAGCCGCTGTGCGGCTCCCCTTGGCGCGGAATAGCGAGAGCAGCCGTGACCTCCGACCCCGCCCGCCGGCAGCCAATAAGAGCGCAGGTCGTCTCCAAACCCAAAATTTCCACGTCGGCAAAAGTCAAGATGGAAGGGAGCTGAGCGGAGCGCGAGGGGGGGAGCCCGCCCGGGAATGCATGGCTGCTGCTGCTGGAGGGGCAGGCTGGGGAGCCTGTGGCGGGCGCAGGAGGGGCCACGCGGGAGGGCGCCCCGGCCCTGGGAGGCCGGAGCCCGACCACCCGCCCCCAGTCCCCGGCGCTTCGGGGCATCCCGCACTTCGTCAGCCGCCTGTGCACCCCACTGCCCCTCCGGCCCTGGTTCTAGGGGGTTGTAGGGTAGGGGACGGTGGCGAGCGGTTGGGGGGAAGTGGGGAAGACACTTTCCAGACCTGTTGCACGGGTGCAACAGCTGTTCAGGTGCGGTATGTAGGGGGAGGCGGGCTGTCGGGGTTGGGAGGGCGCTTGGCCGCCGGGGGTGCAGGGCGGGGGGCTCAGAACAGAGGGGCTGGTGTGTGCTAGGGGGAAGCACAGGGGATCCGCGGGAAGCTCGCTAACTACTGGGGCAGAGAGAATCCCAAAGAGTGGGTGGGTGGAGCGGAGGGGAGAGGACTGCATAGACGCGAGTTCTGGAGCTGGGCGCGGGCAGCGGGAAGACCGGGAATTGAGTGGTGGGAATGGAGGGGGGAAGGGGGGCCGCTGTGGAGGCCCCGCGCTGCCTTGCTTCCCTGGGCCGTCCCATCCGCGGGGCATTTCCCGAGCCTGTATTCGTCCCTCTTCCCCCTGCTTTAACTCTTCCAGCTCCGAGAATTCGTCTTCGGGCAGCCCCCTCCCCCACCAGCTTTCCAGAAGGGAAGGTAAAAAGTTGCCACGAGTTAGGTGGAGTGAGTTAGCAGCTTGCAAAAGTTTAAATAGCAGGACGGAGGAGAAGGTGGGGTTCGCCCGGGAGTAGGTTCTAATCTGAGATGGGTTGGAAGGCGGGGGAGGGTGTGTGATTGCAGTAGCCCGCTTGCTGTGACATTGCGACCAGAATTTGTCGAACCGGGCTGTTGAAGCACCATTTTTGTTGGGCATTTGCTCCTGCTGACTGCGGCAGTAACTTTCCATAATTAATGACCCGTTCCATTATCGGTCGCATCCTGAGCTAAATTGCTTTTAACGAGTTGTTCTTTGTTTTAGCTGGGGGTTGGTGGGGGAGCACACCTGCAGGAAGAAACTTCTGGAGGAGGACAGTTTGGTCTTTTGAGGCAAAGTTCTGAGACACTCCGACTCTGAATATGATAGAAGTCAGTGCACTACAGAACTTTGTCTCTAGGGACTCTGGTCGTCGTCGCCTCCGCCACCACCGTCACCACCCGCTGCGAGGGCGTCGGCGGACTCAGGACCGGGTAGTCCCGGTGGCCACGTCGCAGCGCCTTTCCCTTGGGGGGAGGGGCGAGGCCAGAAGGGGTCCAAGCACTGTTTGGGGAAAGTGGTCAACATCCTTGAAGCTGGTGGCTTAAACCAAAATCCGAATCTCCCTTCCTTCATTTTGCCCTGGTGGACTCCTGACTGCAGAGATTTTGGTTTAAAAAAAGAAAGAAAGGGGAAGGAAAAATAAAAAAGGTTTGGGCTTTTCAAGGTTATTTAAAAGGTACTCAAAAGACCGACTTCACTTATTGAGCTAGGAGAGGAGAGCCACAGGTTTATTAATGGGTGTGTGGGTGTGCAGTGCCTTACAGGAATTTAAACTCTCTACCCTTGAAGAAGAAAATGTATTTGTACAAAAGCCATGGATAATGGTCCTTTTACTCAAGTGACCTGCTAGATAAATGAGATCCTGCAAGGACTGAGTTTGGCGATCCAGTCTCAATTCTGTTTCTGATTTAGGTCCAATTCACTTTTATATTTAAAAAAATAGGTTTTATTAATGGAAAGGAAGCACTTTTTTCAAGAAAATTTTGAAAGGCAGCTGGGTGGGAGGCAGATGGGGGTAATATTTACTGTTTGGGGCTGTAGAGATACTTTTCTCTGGAGACACTGCTCCTCATTGCTGGAATGTGGGTTTTGGTTGGGGAGTTCCTATCAATAGCCTGCTCTGTGCAGTGGGCCAGTGACTGGCACCCGTTTATAGTCCTGTTCCATTGACACTGCCCTATTTTGATTTTATGAGCTTTTGGCTGGAGAGCTGATTGATCCAAAGAATTACAAAAACTTTGTGTTAACAAAGGCATTTATCCAACAAATATGCTTGAAGTGTTTGCTGGGTGCCAGGCTCAGGGCACAGGGTGGTGAGTAAAAAGGAAACAGTTCATGTGCCATGTTGCTGACAGTCAAGTGAAGGAATGACTCAATTTTGATGTAATTTTTAGGATTTTTCAGAAGCCTTGGGGGTGGGGGTGGGGGGTGGGGGTTGGTTACTTGTTTGTGTCTGTGAAAGGTCCTTGATTTTGTAAAAGCCACCATTTCCATCCAGAGAGGGTGATAATGGAGGGAGGATCAATGGAGGGCAGGGAGGAGAGAAGTATTCAGTTGCTTGATAGCAGAGCTTAATGGTAAGACTTAGTTGCTTTTCACAGGAATGATGTGTCCTCATTCTAAGACATCCTGGATTCTCTTTTATGTGGCTATTATCCATTTGCCTACCTTTCCATCATCAGTGACTGTTTTGCTTCAGTTCTTCAATCCTTTACCCCAAAGATGGCTGGATTATATCTGTGCAGTAAAATGAAGTATTTCAAACTCATGTACTTGTATTCATTTGAGATATAAGATGTGCTTACTTGTAAAAAGGATTCTTCCCCCTGACATTTGTATCCAAATATGTCCATGAGATATTCTAAAAGAACTAAAACAACAACAAAACTTAAACCAGCCTTGCAAGAGAATGAAGTGACTCTTTGAGGGTGGGGCTGCGGAGTGGTTGACTGGGAGAGCAGTCATCCAGGCAAAGAGATGAGAAGATTAAGGTTTGGGGTCCTCTGATGGGATCATGTCTGCTTTCACTGTGTGCTTTAATGATTTGCTTAGAAATCTTTTGCTTTGTCTCCTACCTGTGACTGCTGATGAGTTAAAGGACTAAGTAGAGGGAGCTGTGGTGTACTCTGGTGCTGAGGATGATGGGGGTGGAGCCAGGAAGATTGGCAAGCTGAGGGTGCTTATGGTAAACTTAGTATTTTCTCATTGACCTTGGTCATTCAGCAGCCTGTGTCTTGTCATCTCCTGAGTATCAGGTGTTACTAGAGGCTAAGGATTGGGGAGTGAACAAATAAGCCAGAATCCCAGGTTGGAGGTTATTTTTGTGCCAGAAGTGGACAATAAAAATATCAAAGAAGAAGGGGAATCATGCCAGGAAGGGGAGAACGGGAAGTGCTGGGGAGGCAGAATGCTATTGGAAGTGGAATCGTCAGGCTGAAGGGCACCATCACCAGCAGCTTACATGGACCAGCCCTCTCATCTTTGTTTTCAACATTTCAAGTGAATAAGGTGCAATGGAAACTATATATTATTAAACATGGGTCTTTTTCACTTTTTAAAAAGAACCTTTTAATTTTCAAGTACAAAAGTTGGAAATAGAAAGGTGCTAGAAAATTCTTCCCATGAGAAACTGAGGAAACATGTCACTGATTCCTCACCTGAATTTAATATCCAACCCTACCTTCTAGGAGCAGAATGCTAGGTAACCTAGCATTTCTAAGAAAGCTGATTCCAAAGAACTCCCAAGTGCTCCCCCAACATTCTTCAGATAGTGGAGGGGAGGATTGGGGGGTGGACACGTTTTTGGGGATTCCCAAGAGCCAGAGGAGTCCACCATCTAGGCCCCATGTGATTTCAGGAATGACTCTTCCGCTAAACTTCTCTTGTTACTTAAATTTTTCTTATTCATGCGGGGAGTACATACAGGTCGCTCTGATGACATAATTGCTGCAGATACAGAGGAACCTTCGAAAAACTAAAGCTGTGGGCAGGAAAAGAAAGAACTCATTGTGCACCCTGCTGTCTGTGACCTGTCAGGAATAAAAACCTGTGTTGCTTTGGTCACCTTGGCGGAACCAGATGGAAGGAGGACGGTGTGTCTTCAGCCGACCCCTGGCGATATTAGACACAAGGTCTCATGATTCTGACCTGTGACTTTATTAACTGGTGCTAGGAGAGCTAGCAGTGACTTCACCACAGCAAAAAGCTACTCTTGAAATGACTTGTCTGCTTTGCTCCTCAAACATGCCTCTTTACCGTTTAATAGGGAAAAACCAAACAAACAAAAAAACTAGTAGTTAAGTAGTACTTTATTTATGCTAAGTGCTATTAGAAACATTCTCACTTGTTAAGTCATTTACTGTAAGGTCAGTTCTGTTAATGCCAGTTCCATCTTACAGATACGGAAGCAGCCTTTAAAGAGGTTAAATAACATGCCCACAGCACAAAACTGGTCAGTGGCTAAAGCAAGGCACGGGCCCAGGCAGTCTAGCTCAAACAGCTGTGCTGTACTGGGTATCATTCAGTTGTCTAGTTGGTTACAGCAAAGGATAAAGCCTGAGAGGTTCAAAGTTAAAAGCATTGAATACAATCAAAGTCTATACCTCAATGCAAATCTTCATCTGTCTTTAGCATGTGAGGTTGGTTCCCAGGGCCCTGTGGTAGCACTACTTTAAGCATTATTTTACTATTTTGAATCCACTGGTCACTTTTGCCGCTGGGCAGAATTGAATCTTGAGAGAACAGAAGTTTAGTCAAAGTGTCCTGGTTGATACAGTACAAAGAAAGCAATAGAAATAAAAAATAACTCTATTAATGTACTTATTGAATAACTTTGCATTCCTACCATGAGTCAGCCCCTGGATGTGAGCAGTTACAGTGTAGTGTGAGACGATCAGAGTGCTGGGAACTACTGATCACTCAACGTGGAATGTCCAGGAAAGCCTCCAGAACAGGTGATAACTGAGCCGAGTGGTGTATAGGATAAGTAGGAGGTAGCTGAATGGAGGGAAGGGCGTTCTAGTTCAAGGGAACAGCAAGTACAGATTTGTGAAAATGTGTAGCAGTATGATGTGTTTAGGAATCTGCAAGTCTTTATGTGTGGCAGGCTAAGTCATGTGCAAGTGAGTGACAGGAAATGAGGCTAAGGAGATGGGCGGGCGGGGTTGGGGGGGTTGGGTGGGGGAGACCATGATGAGCCTTGTGTGGTATATTTAAATTTTTGAACTTGATCCTGAAATGGAGTAACTAAAGGATCTTAAACCTGATGAGCTCTGCTTTTTTAGATGTATTCTGGCAGCAAAGCAAAGTGTGAGCTGTTGAGAGGTGGATGAGCCAGTTTCTAAGCTATGAGAGTAAGGCAGGGAACAGAACAAGAGCCAGTGGGATGCACAGGAGGGGTGTGGACAGACTGAGCAGGAAGGCCAGCGGACCAAGGGCAGCCTTCCAAGGCAGCCTGCTCCTAGGCCCTTACATACATTTTGTTGGTCATACTCACCCAGGGAATGAAATTGGCACTAAACTGCACTGTGTATGATATTTCGAAATATTAAACTTGCTTGGCTATCATCTCAAGTAAATTCTGAAAGTGTAATATTAGAAACATCTCCTTAACCCTTTATGGTATATTGGAAATTTTACCCTAGTTCATCAAATCTGAGAAGTCAACAATTTCAAGATGTACCTTCATTTATGTGTCACTAAGAAAGAAAAAGTGCTTCCAATTAAACTATGACACAGTGCTTAGGTGTCACTTAGATTTTCAAGGAAATTTTAAAGATCTCTTTTAGATTAATTAAGATATAGATTAAGAAAAACAAAAACCCAAAACCCCAGCCAGAAACAAAAATCACCCTCAAAAGCCCATCCAGAAACAAAGAGCACCCTCAAAAGTTGGGGGACTGTTGAGGGTTTGATGAAAAGAATACTAAACAAAGGGTGTAGGCAGGGCTGGGGGAAACTAGTAGGAAAGAGTTAGATGCCCTGGGGTTGGTTGGCATGGAAAGCAGGGACCACTTCCAGGCCACAAAGGGTGAAGGACAGATCCTGGAGAGAGCCAAGGTTGTAGAACAGCGGTCCCCAATCTTTTGGGTACCAGGAACCAGTTTCATGGAAGATAATTTTTTTCATGAACCTGAATGGTGATGGTGGGGGGAGGATGGTTTTGGGATGATTCAAGCACATTAATTTATTGTGCATTTTGTTTCTGTTATTTCATCAGCTCCACCTCAGATCATCAGGCATTAGATCCCAGAAGCTGGGGACCCTTGCTGCAGAAATCAGCTGTCCCATAGCATAGGATCTGGGGCCTTTAGTGGAGGAATGCAATTATGACCAACCCACAGCCCAGTAAAGAGGGAGCCAGGGGAGCAGATGTGTGTGTGCCTGCTAAGTCGCTTCAGTCATGTCCGACTTTTTTGCAACCCTATGGACTGTAGCCTGCCAGGCTTCTCTCTCCATGGCATTCTCCAGGCAGCAATACTGGAGTGGGTTGCCATTTCTTCCTCCAGGGGAATCTTCCCGACCCAGGGATTGAACCCACATCTTTTACGTCTCCTGCTTTGGCAGTCAGGTTCTTTACCATTAGAGTCATCTGGGAAGCCCAAGGGAGTAGAAACTTGGAACCAAGCGTCCATAGAGTTCAGCCTTCCACGAGTAGGAAGGGGTGGAAGGTGCATCTGCAGGCTCAAATAGAGAACTGCCAAAACAAAATGTCGTCTCCTGTCTTGTGCAGACATAACAAGGAAAACTATCAGAGAGAGAAATTGCTTAAAGTCTTCCTAGAACCTCATATTCAGCATCCTCAATGGCTAATTTTTTCAAAAGTCTCATCCTCTGTGCCAGTAAGAGCACAGGTCAAGATGCAGTGTTTCTTAGAATGGTACCCCACTGTTGTCTCTGCATCCAAGCCACTGATACCTTTTGTGTAAGGTTGATGCTGGGCCTTTAAATTTTTTTTTGATTTAAATAACATTAAATTTACCATTTCAACCATTTGTAAGCATACACTTCAGTGGTGTTAAATACATTCACACTGTTGTGCCCCTATCAGCATCATCCATCTCTAGAACTTTTCGTCACCCCAGACTGAAACTCTCTACCCATCAAACAATAACTTCCCATGATGCTGGGCTTTTCCTGGCCTTACCAGAAGGGACCTACAGAAGATTTTCAGATTGAATTTGTGCAAAGGTAGAAAATGTCAATGAGAGGATACCTGCTGCCTGGCTGGCAGTACTTACGAGGTGTTATCCGTTGTAAGATGCATCTTAATTTCAGAGATAAAAATGTGAAAAAATACATTGCTTAGAGTCAATGAGATACAATCAATCTCTCTAGAGTATCACTCACAGTTCGTGTTCCATGAATGGGTTTCAAGTGGGCCAAATATTGTTCTCTGCCCTCAGGGAGGCCAGGCAGCTGGAGCCCTTAGACTGAAAACTGTTGGCTTTGAACAGTTTTATCCATTTACTCCAGTGTGCCCTAAAATATTATCATTTACTATACATAGTGTGATATGAGAAAGTCTAGGAAGCACAGTTCTGGAAGTTTCCCATCTTTAGTCTGGCCAGATTTCTGATTTTATATTTATTACAAAGATGGTGCTAGTGGTAAAGAATCCACCCGCTGATGCAGGAGACATAAGAGACCCAGCCAGGTTCCATCCCTGGGTTGGGAAGATCCCCTGGAAGAGGGGATGGCAACCCATTCCAGCATCCTCGCTTGGAGAACCCCACGGACAGAGGAGCCTAGTGGGCTACTGTCACAAAGAGTCAGGCACAACTGAAGTGACCGAGCACACACACAGTATCATCTGTGTGCATCAGAAAGTGGGGGACACTGAGGGATGCACTGCTTAAATACACTTGGACCAGTGCAGCAATAAAGCTCCCGTTCTAGAGAATGGAAAGAAAAGAAAGTGAAGTCACTCAGTTATGTCTGACTCTTTGTGACCCCATGGACTGTAGCCCACCAGGCTCCTCTGTCCATGGGATTCTTCAGGCAAGAATACTGGAGTGGGTTGCCATTTCCTTCTCCAGGAGATCTTCCTAACCCAGGGATTGAACCCAGGTGTCCCGCATTGCAGGCAGATGCTTTGCAATCTGAGCTGACAGGGAAGCTCCTAGAGAATGGAAGATGTATCCAAACCATTAAGGTCCTTTTCATGTTTATGCTATGAAAAGGATAAACAGAGATTAGAGTACTTATCAGAATAAAACCCCTTTCATACCCTTTCAACCAGCAATCCCATTTGCATTGGTTAAAATAGTTTGGGTTCTAAGTATTACAAACCCAAAGTCAACTGACTGAAATACTTAGCTCACTTGACAAGAAGCCCAGAAGGAGGGAGACTTCAGGGGTGGTTAATTCAGCAGCTCAACAGCGCGTTAAGGATTTGGGTTTTTCCATCTTTTCCCTCTGCCATTCCAGTTCCTTTGCCTCATTCTCAGACTAGGTCCTCTCATGGCTGTGTGAAGGCTACATCAACTCTGGATGTGACAGGACAAGGTCCCAGAGTCCCTTGTTTTCTCAAAGGCCCAGACACTTCACACTGTTTCCCATTGGACGCAATCGAGTTAGATGCTCAGCCATTAACCAATGACTGCCAATGGAAGTAGAACCATATGACTGGCCTAGACCAAACAGGACTTCATTCTCACTCATGAGGAGTTAAGGGACCCTGATCTGAGTCTATTCAGTTAGTAAAGAAAAGATGGAGGAGGGTGTGTCTTTTGGGTAGGCAAACAGAAAAGTCTCTTGAACCATTTTTAAGGAGCAGTCTAACAAAGCAGAAACTCCATGCTGAGTGAACACTTGTTGCAATATTATTTTTAAAGGCAAAAATTTAGAATGAAAATATCCATCAGTGGAGAACTGATAAATTGCCATACAGTGAAATAGCTACTAGGAGAGGCTAAGGTATGGTATTAGGTTGGCAAAGATGTTCATACAGATTTTCTATAATATTTTATGGGAAAACCCAAATGAAGTTTTTGGCCAGCCCAATAGCTATGCATGCAATCAACATGGATGAATGAATGAGATTTAGGTTTCAGCAAAGAAAACACTATAGAATAATAGAGGAGGTTGATGATCCTATTTTGATCCTTCTAGGTACACTTATGTATTATATAGACATAAATAATAGACATAAATTTGAATGTTCTGCTCTGAAGGGGATTAAGATGGGGAAGGCAGTGGTGGTGGAAAGAGGAAATTTCACTTAATAGATTATACACGTTTGGTTTTTTAACTTTTTTAACTATAATACTTCTGTGATAAAAACTTTAATTTGCCACATGGAAAGAAGGCAAATAGAATATGACTGTGACAATAGTATACTGCTAGTAATGAGATAATGCTCTCCCGCATTATAGTCACATGTATAAATAAATTAATCCCTACTTTGTAACTCTTTTTTGAAGTCTCATGCCCACACTGGATGGGCCTAATCTTCGGTAGTTAATAGTGTAGCCTTTTGAGCTGGCCTGTCAACACAGTAGCAACGAATCGCACCACGTGGCTGTTTAAATTTAGATGAATTAAAGTGAAAGAAAATAAATTCAATTCCTTAGTCATACCAGCCACATTCCAAGTGCTCACTCATCTCATTTGGCTGGTGGCTGCCATGTTGAACAACTTAGATTATAGAACATTTCAATCATGGCACAAAGGTCTTTCAGACTGCGCTGCTTAAGTGAAGGCTTAGCCTCTTAGTAGCTTTGTGGCTCTGGGAAAGTGTTTTTAACATCCTTGTTCCTTAGCTTTCTAGTCATTAAAACAGGGAGGATAATAGTACTTACCTTATAGGACTGATGAACAGATTAAAATTCTTAGTGCTTGCTACGTGGTAAATCATCAATGTTTATTCATTCTTATGAGAATTGTTATTAGAAACATTTCTACCCACAGTGACTGAACACTTACTGAGTGTTGGGTACTGTCCTTACACCGTCATTTTATGGATAAAACTGTGGTTTGACAAATGAAGTAAAGCAAGCCTGTCACCCCAAAGAGGCAGAGCAGAGTCCGAGCCAGGTCATGGACCAAGACTTGTGCTCCTTGGTGTATAATCTGTAAGTGACTTTTTTTTAAGGGGATGGGAGAACTGAGTAGTCACTGTCCCCCCCATCCTCCCGCTGCTTCTGCCCTCCTTCTCCCTTTCTGAACAAGAGCTAACTGATTCAAAAGGACTACAGATTTTAGATTTCTGGTTAGCTTTTCTTCTTTTTTGACAGCAGAAGGATTGGAGGTAAGAGGACAATGAAATTTATTAGCAGCTCTGTGCCCATATTCTGTGGCATGTGATTACTGTTTCTTCTTGTGGGTTTTCTAAAATTCGAATGGTCCTTTTAAAAAGAAACCACTTTGTGACCAAATTAGAGAAGGGGAGATCTCACTTGAGGATGAAACAGGAAGAGACAATTATCTTCAAGAGCTCCTAATCAAAGTTTAAAATCATCATCATATGTCGCTGCTTGAAAGTTTAGTTTCACATCCCTTGCTTGAGGGTAGGAAATCTATAGGAAAGGACAGGGATTATGCAGACATTTACTATGGGCCTCCATAGGCTCACAAGAAGAGGCTGCTGCTGCTGCTAAGTCACTTCAGTCGTGTCCAACTCTGTGCGACCCCATAGATGGCAACCCACCAGGCTCTGCCATCCCTGGGATTCTCCAGGCAAGAACACTGGAGTGGGTTGCCATTTCCTTCTGAAATGCATGAAAGTGAAAAGTGAAAGTGAAGTCTCTCAGTTGTGTCTGACCCTCAGCGACCCCATGGACTGCAGCCTACCAGGCTCCTCTGTCCATGGGATTTTCCAGGCAAGAGTACTGGAGTGGGGGTGCCATTGCCTTCTCTGACAAGAAGAGGTTAGACGTATCATTTTTTCAATGATTTGGGAGGGGACTTGTGGCCGTCACAACTTCTTGGGCTAGACCTGGGTTCACCTTCACTGAAAATGGCACCCTTAATTAGAGGATCTTTAGAACTGTTTTCCTAATTATGCAGCATGCTGTCAGAAAATGTGTGCCATCTCAGTGGTGAAGATAAACCCCTGTTGCTGCTGCTGCTGCTGCTAAGTTGCTTCAGTCATGTCCAACTCTGTAAACCCCTGTAGCAGCACAGAAAAATAACTAGTATTTGCAGATAAGGTCTTGCTTTTAATTTCATTTCTTAAGTTACAATTCCAGTTGGCTGCTGTTTCCCTGTGAGTCAACATTTATCTTGAAGTTATTACCACAAGCTGAAGTGCTATGGAAAATACGCCTTCAGTTTTTTTCAGTCTTCATAAGCTGTGTGTGTGTGTCTGTGTGTGTGTGTGTGTATGTTAGGGGAGAGGAAAGACAACTAATGCAGTTTTGAAAAGCCATTGAGAACTGGTTTTGTAAGGGTGTCACAGTGTTGTCTGGGGATGAGAAAAAAGGAAGAGGATGGTCAAGCAAGCCTAGCTGGGGCTGTTAAACCATCTGATGTTAACAGTTGATCAGGATTTATCTGTGCCTTGTGAAAACTGAAAATTGAATTCAGATCATCTTTCTGGCTTCCAAATAGTGATTTCAAATTGAAATCACTCTTTGGCACGTCACTGTACAATAAATCGTGAATAATTTACCTTGAAAAACTAAATTTGAGTAGAAAAACACAAAATAGTAGAAAACTTTTACTCCCTTATATCATTCCTTCCTCCACAATACAACACAAGAGATTTCATTTTGTTTCTGAAATATGATTTACTGAAAATAAATTTTAGCCCAATTCCTAGAACATGGGCCACACTGGTTTTGACTCTAAGCTCCATGAGGGCGAGATCATTCGTACTTGACTTGTTGCTACATCCCAACATTTGTCAGATGGTTGGATGGCATCACTGACTCAATGGACATGAGCTTGAACAAGCTCTGGGAGTTGGTGATGGACAGGGAAGCCTGACGTGCTGCTGTCCATGGGGTCGCAAAGAGTTGGACATGACTGAGCGACTGAACTGACTGACTGGCACACAGTGGCCATTCCATAAAGACCTGAACCTGTAAGTGAGTTTGGGGGTCTTAACCTTATGTGTGTTTTAGTATCTTTGAGAGTTAATGTAATTTCAATCTATCTTCACTGATGTGGGTTCTTTAGATGTTTAATATGATGATAAGTGAGATTACCACATTCTTCCATATATTTGCTTTCCAGGGTTTTCTTTTTTTGGACTTAGTTAAAGCACACATTTCTCTTCCAACATTTCTTTTTAGGTTGATCCTGGATTGGAAAGTTTCCAGCCTGGAATGATTATAATCGAAAGAAACCTTTCTCCGTATTCTTCTTAATGCCAACACGCCCACTTCTCTCTTTTAAAACAATAGCATGATATCTTTGATTAATGTTATGAAGCCCAGAGATCTTCAGAATGGGTCTTCAGAGATCTTCAGTGACTCCATGCATTTCTACATGCTGTGTTTGAGACTTCATGGGCTGTTGTAGTATGGGCTTGTAAGTGTAGGAGAAAGAAGACAAGGCGAGAGAGACACAGGGACCACACATCATGGGGAGCCTAATATTCAATGCCAGGATATTGGACTTTATGCCGAAAGCCATCAGGAGCCTCTGAAGGGCTATACACAGGAAGAGACGTGGTGAACATGTGGAAAAATAGCTCCTGCTGCAGAGAGAAGTATGATTTGGAATAGGTTTGCGGGTGTTGAGCAGGGGATGTGGGCAGTAAATCTGGAGAATGGTAGACCAGATAGGAGGTTATGGTAGTAGTAACTTTAAAAAAAATTATTGAAGTATAGTTTGCTGTACAGCAAAATGATTGTTACACATGAATATACCTTATTTTTCATGTTCTTTTCCATTATAGTTTATCACAGGATATTGAATATAGCTTCCTGTACTGTACAATAGAATCTTGTTCTTTATCCATTCTATGTATAATAGCTTGCATCTGCTAATCCCACACTCCCAATCCATCCCTCCTCCATCCCCCTCCTCCTTGGCAATCACAAGTCTGTTCTCTCTGTATGTGAGTCTGTCTCTGTTTCACAGATAAGTTCATGTTGTATCTTAGATTCCACATACAAGTGATATTATATGATATTTGTCTGTTTCTGTCTGACTTACTTCACTTAGTATGATCATCTCTCGGGCCATCCATGTTGCTGCCAATGGCATTATTTCATTCTTTTTTTATGGCTGAAAAGTATTTCACTGTATGCATGTCCCACTATTTTTTCCATTCAGCTGCTGATGGGCACTTAGATTGCTTCCCTGTCTTGGCTGTTGTAAATAGTGCTGTAGTGAACATTGGGGTGCATGTGTCTTTTCAAATTATAGTTTTCTCTGGATATATGCCCAGCAGTGGGATTGCTGGATCATATGGCAACTCTATTTTTAGATTTTTGAAGAACCTCCATACTGTTTTCCACAGTGGCTGCACCAATTTACACTTTCATATAGTAGTAACTCAAGTGAAATTGCTTAAGAGAGATTTAGGATGTGAGAGAAGCCAAACTTAGTTTTGGCCTAAATGAAAATGAAGCTTAGGCTGACATTCAGATTTCTGGCTTGCAAAGTTTCTAGACTACTACTTTTGGAGGTGTTGGTTGTGGTATAATAGAGAAGGGAACTTGGAAGGATAGGTAGTAGAAATTCAGTACAGAATGCTGGTATGGGAACTGTTAGTTCTCTCCCAAGTCCAGTCTTCTCTTCTTTTGGAGCAATAGAGACTTTGATTTTTAGTTGAACTAAATAATTAAATTTTCAGGGTTTGTTTTTGTGTGTGTCTGTGTGTGTCTCGGCATGGCCATGTGACTAAGTTCTGGGCAACAAGGATAAAACTGGTAAATGTCATGTGATAAATCTGGGAATCATCTTTGAAACACAGCTGATATATGCCTCTTACTCAGTCTCTAAGTCATGTCTGACTCTTTGTGACTCAATGGACTATATGTAGCCCACCAGGCTTTTCTGTCCATGGGATTTTCCAGGTAAGAATACTGGAGTGGTTTGCCATTTCCTTCTCCAGAAATACCTTTTACTTTCTTATTTTTTGTTCCCTCCTTCATCACGCTGCCTGAAACATGGTTCTGTCATCTTCTAACATTGGAGCCAAAAGAGGATCTTGAGAGAGCTTAGCCTGAGCTCAAATGAGCCTGGATCCCTGAGGACTTAGTGGAAAACAGTGTCATAGCCACCCTGGACTGCCTGCTTCTAGATTTCACTTACATGAAAAAGACAAAGCTCTTACATTGTTTAGGCTGTTGTTAAGTTGATTATAAGCCACAAAGAGCAAAACCTAACCCTAATGAATTCACAACATATTTACGGAATTGATACATACTCTATTTTGAGAACTTCCATGCATTATCAGTTCAAGTGAGTGGTTTTATGGTTATTCATTGAAAAGTCTTAGACAAGTAAGATTTCATTTCTTTACTTCAGCTTTCATTTCTTTGAAACTCTCAGAAAGAATCTTCCTGAGTTCAGGAGAAATGAGGGGTGAAATACATGTTTAGACCTTAACTCTCACTTCCTGTTTAGTTCCAGAGAATTACAGTTGATATGTCTATTAGTCATGTCTTTTTATTCTGCATCTTTGGTGCTTTGACATCTCAGAGCCTTGCTGACCCTGGAGAGACTGCCCTTTCCGGGGCCAGGTAATGCCCAATGAGAGCAAACACCTCACCTGTGAGCCTGCCTTTCATATGCAGACCAACCAGTTCAGAACCCACATCCCAACCACTGCCTCTGGTGGTTCTTACTCGTTGAGCCATCACTCCTCTGACCTCATCACTCCAGATCCAGATACCTAGAGACAGCCCCTCACCCTGGAGACTCCTGAAATTATTCAAACTTGCCAATACTAAACTTGCTTACCTTACCTTGTCCACCTTCCTGCAGAAATCACAATAAATGCTCTTGCCCACGCTTTTCCCTCTCTCTGCTTCCTACTGACTTTTGTGTGCATGTGGGGGCCAAGGAGAAGTCTTTGTTGATACTAATACATGGGTTACAGAGAAATAAATGGAGTGATGGTTTTTAGGGGAATAGAAGAGTAGAATCTCAGTCTCTCTCTACCTGCCTCTAACTCTCAGCTGCTGCCTTCTTATTGGCCACATTGGATGATGAGGGCTTGGTGGGAATGCCATGTTTTCTTGGGTCCTTGGGGGCCTCTGCCTTCCTGGTCAGTGGTACAGGTGCCATCTTGGAAGTACCACCCTCAGGAGGAGCAGGGGCCTTGGCTTTCATCCCCTCTGTGGCCCCCTGGGCAGCGACCTCTTTAGACACTTTGTTCTCCATCTTTTTCTTGTCTGAGGAAGTAGCACCATTCTTGCCCTTGACTTTCCCACATAGCCTTGTGTGGCATGCTATGTCACCTGTTTTTAAGGATCTATAAATATAAAAAACTTCTTCCTTTATGACAGTCTTTTCTGTATCTGCCTGCCTTACCATACTTGATTAATACAAATCCCAAGTGCCCGTAAAACAATGTTTGCCTCAATTTACCTAGCTGAAAGATCAGTGTACAGTTCTTCAGCAGGACACACTGAAATGCTTTGGAAAGAGAAAAATGCAAGCGGGAGAGGACTCAATAAAATGATGTACATTCATTCATTCATATTGCTTTACCAAAATGATGATTCAGTCCAGCTGAGAATTTGTGTTTTAGATTTGATGCATAATAGTTATTAATAAAGGAATGTTATTGAATCCTTAGAATAAGTACATAGTCTTCTAGGTGCTTACTGTTTTTTTCTCTGAATGTTTGTTCCATTAATTCATGTTTATGTAGCACTTATAAACTGCATGGTATACTTTTACACAGGTGAACTATATGCTTAATAGGAAATATAGGCCCTTGGGAGCCTGTAGTTAAGAAAACTATGTTATTTGGAATTCATGTAATATAAGTAGTTATAACTAAGATTGCCTTTCATTTAAAAGGAAAGAAATTCTCTTCTTGAGGACCACAATGGAGCATGTTAGAATCCGGAGTGAGTCATCCCCACACATGGTGCTGGAGGCCTGAGCCATCGCCTTCCTTCTTAATCCCAATTGCACTGCCAAAGCAGTCATGCATTGAGAACCGCAGTTTGTTAGCTGCAGCTGAAGAATAAATCACTCCTGGGGACCCTGCAGTTCAAGTATATATATATTTCAAGCAAACCCAGGATATGGAAATCTGTATTTACACAACAGATAGATTAAGGACAATAATTCACTTTCCAAAGGATTTACTGCTGCAGGCCCTATGAACTAACTCTCTCTGTATAAAGTATGACTAGATTTTCAAAAGATCCCTTTTATAGGCAATTTTGGAGGAAGAGTCTGTTCTGTAAATGAAGATGGTCAGGGGAGATAGGAATTATAGGCTAGCTATGTAATGGGGCAGTTTGTTTTTTAGTTCCTTTGTGAGTTTATGCTTTGTCAACCTCAGAGTTGTGACATTCTTTAGAACGTGTCATGGTGTACAGAGATGGAGGCCTGATTGCAAGCAGTTAAAAGATTAATCAAATATATAAAAGTCTAGCATTCTTTAAGGTAATTGAATGCTAACTGTCTTTGCAAGGGTCTAGATAACTCTGGGCTTCCCTGGTGGCTCAGTGGTAAAGAATGTGCCTGCCAATGCAGGAGATGCGGGTTCAGTCCCTGTGTTTGGGAAGATCCCCTGGAGAAGCAAATGGCAACCTACTCAAGTATTCTTTCCTGGGAAGTCCCATGGACAGAAGAGCCTGGCAGGCTATAGTCTGTGTGTGCATGTGTGCATGCTAAGTCATTTCAGTCGTAACTGACTCTGTGTAATCCTATGGACTGTAGCCCACCAGGGTCCTCTGTCCGTGAGATACTCCAGGCAAGAATACTGGAGTGGGTTGCTGTGCCTTTCTCCAGGGAATCTTCCCAACCTAGGGATCAAACCCACATCTCTTGAATCTCATGCATTGGCAGGCAGATTCTTTACCACTAGTGCCACCTGGGAAGCCCAGGCTATAGTCCATGGAATTGCAAGAGAATCGGACACGACAAAGTGACTAAACAACAGCAACAAATAACTCTGCCT
This sequence comes from Capricornis sumatraensis, assembly GCF_032405125.1. Classification (NCBI taxonomy): domain Eukaryota; kingdom Metazoa; phylum Chordata; class Mammalia; order Artiodactyla; family Bovidae; genus Capricornis; species Capricornis sumatraensis. Next base: position 74,785,019 of record NC_091073.1, read on the forward strand.
TCAGTAGAGCAGTTTATAGCTTTCTGAGCTTTCTGTATATAATATCTCATTATCTCATTTGCTCTCCATAGCAATGCCATGGGGTAGAAGCCATGGTGATATTTTCATCCCCATTTCACTGATCAGAGTCCCAAATTGGGTGGATCGGAAGAGGTCGAGCTGGGTGTAGAACACAGATCCTAGTCTATGGCATGTCCCATGACCACAGGAGTACCCACTCTAACTGTGGTTGGTTTTAGAGTGAGCCAGTGGCCCCTAATTTATCTTTTCAACTCCTTGAATTTCATAAACTTTCATCATCTCTGCAAGAAAACTAGCCCTCCTTACTACTTTATTGGTGTGTCTTAATCAGCTCTGAAATGCAGACTTAGTGATTTCTGGATTGTATTTGTGACTGGAGATATTGATAGTGGAAAATATTTACTCCTGAAGCTCTAGGGGAAAGTAACATGAGTTGCACTGCTTTCCTGCCAAACACGCATTTGGTTCTTTAATGTAAAGAGAAATGTTGAGAGATTCCTGTATTTATTTGTGGCGATGAATGCTTATATAAAATGAGAATTTGAAAACTACTTGGATAATGATCCAAGTTTTTAGAGAAATTATATTAATAGTGTTCTCTTTAGTAGTACATGGCAAATACTTTCAGGAGAATGGAAAATTCAATGCAAGCATTATAAGAGTAATTCTGTAATAAAACTTACTTTCAAAAGAAAGGCTTTTAAAACGTCAGATACAATTGTGGTCCAATAAATGCACCAGTTAGGATAGGCACTTTGGCAAGGTCAACCTTGCCTAGAGTAAGACCTTAGGGAAGAACCATCTTCGAACCCTCGACTCAAAAGGAAATGCTCCCCAGAGTAATGGATAGGTACTGATTTCAATTCAATTTGACTCAAGAACAGATAACAGCAATTATCCACTGGTAGCAAGAATCTTCTGACGTTGCTCTGAAGTTGCACATCTAACAAAACATGGTCCACTGGAGAAGGGAATGGCAAACTACTTCAGTATTCTTGCCTTGAGAACCCCATGAACAGTATGAAAAGACAAAAAGATAGGACACTGAAAGGTGAACTCCTCAGGCCGGTAGGTGCCCAATATGCTACTGGAGAGCAGTGGAGAAATAACTCCAGAAAGAATGAAGAGACGGAGCCAAAGCAAAAACAACACCCAGTTGTGGATATGACTGGTGATGGAAGTGAAGTTCAATGCTGTAAAGAGCAATATTGCATAGGAACCTGGAATGTTAGGTCCATGAATCAAGGCAAATTGGAAGTGTTCAAACAGGAGATGGCAAGAGTGAACATTGACATTCTAGGAATCAGCGAACTAAAGTGGACTAGAATGGGTGAATTTAACTCAGATGACCATTATATCTACTACAGTGGGCAAGTATCCCTTAGGAGAAATGGAGTAGCCATCATAGTCAACAAGAATCTGAAATCCAGTACTTGGATGCAGTCTCAAAAACAGCAGAATGATCTCTGTTCATTTCCAAGGCAAAGCATTCAATATCACGGTAATCCAAGTCTATGCCCCAAACAGTAATGCTGAAGAAGCTGAAGTTGAAAAGTTCTATGAAGACCTACAAGACCTTCTAGAAAAAACACCCCAAAAATACATCCTTTTCATTATAGGAGACTGGAATGCAAAAATAGGAAGTCAAGAAACACCTGGGGTAACAGGCAAATTTGGCCTTAGAGTACAGAATGAAGCAGGGCAAAGGCTAATAGAGTTTTGCCAAGAGAATGCACTGGTCATAGCAAACACCCTCTTCCAACAATACAAGAGAAGACTCTACACATGGACATCACCAGATGGTCAACATCAAAATCAGATTGATTATATTCTTTGCAGCCAAAGATGGAGAAGCTCTATACAGTCAGCAAAAACAAGACCGGGAGCTGACTGTGGCTCAGATCATGAACTCTTTATTGCCAAATTCAGACTTAAATCGAAGAAAGTAGGGAAAACCACTAAACCTTCAGGTATGACCTAAATCAAATCCCTTATGATTATACAGTGGAAGTGAGAAATAGATTTAAGGGACTAGATCTGATTGATAGAGTGCCTGATGAACTATGGATGGAGGTTCATGACATTGTACAGGAGACAGGGATCAAGACCATCCCCAAGAAAAAGAAATGCAAAAAAGCAAAATGGCTGTCTGAGGAAGCCTTAAATAAATGTGAAAAGAAGAGAAGTGAAAAGCAAAGGAGAAAAGGAAAGATATATTCATTTGAATGCAGAGTTCCAACGAATGGCAAGGAGAGATAAGAAAGCCTTCCTTGGTGATCAGTACAAAGAAATAGAGGAAAACAACAGAATGGGAAAGACAAGAAATCTCTTCAAGAAAATTAGAGATACCAAGGAAGATTTCATACAAAGATGGGCTCAATAAAGGACAGAAATGGTATGGACCTAACAGAAGCAGAAGATATTAAGAAGAGGTGGCAAGAATAAACAAAAGAACTGTACAAAAAAGATCTTCATGACCCAGATAATCACGATAGTGTGATCACTCACGTAGAGCCAGACATCCTGGAATGTGAAGTCAAGTGGGCCTGAGGAAGCATCACTATGAACAAAGCTAGTGGAGCTGATGGAATTCCAATTGAGCTATTTCAAATCCTTAAAGATGATGCTGTGAAAGTGTTGCACTCAATATGCCAGCAAATTTGGACAACTCAGCAGTGGCCACAGGACTGGAAAAGGTCAGTTTTCATTCCAATCCCAAAGAAAGGCAATGCCAAAGAATGGTCAAACTACCACACAATTTGCACTCATCTCACACACTAGTAAAGTAATGCTCAAAATTCTCCAAGCCAGGCTTCAACAATATGTGAACTGTGAGCTACCAGATATTCAAGCTGGTTTTAGAAAAGGCAGAGGAACCAGAGATCAAATTGCCAACATCTGCTGGATCATTGAAAAAGCACGAGAGTTCCAGAAAAACATCTATTTCTGCTTTATTGACTAAAGCCTTTGACTGTGTGGATCACAATAAACTGTGGAAAATTCTGAAAGAGATGGGAATACCAGACCACCTAACCTGCCTCTTGAGAAATTCTGTATGCAGGTCAGGAAGCAACAGGTAGAACTGGACATGGAACAACAGACTGGTTCCAAATAAGAAAAGGAGTACATCAAGGCTGTATATTGTCACCCTGCTAATTTAACTTATATGCAGAGTACATCATGAGAAACGTTGGGCTGGAGGAAGCACAAGCTGGAATCAAGATTGTCGGGAGAAATATCAATAACCTCAGATATGCAGATGACACCACCCTTATGGCAGAAAGTGAAGAACTATAGAGCTTCTTGATGAAAGTGAAAGAGGAGAGTAAAAAAGTTGACTTAAAGTTCAACATTCAGAAAACTAAAATGATGGCATCTGGTCCCATCACTTCATGGCAAATAGATCGGTTAACAGTGGCAGACTTTATTTTGGGGGGCTCCAAAATCACTGCAGATGGTGACTACAGCCATGAAATTAAAAGACACTTATTTACTCTTTGGAAGGAAAGTTATGGCCAACCTAGACAGCATATTAAAAAGCAGAGACATTACTTTGCCAACCAAGGTCCATCTAGTTAAGGCTATGGTTTTTCCAGTAGTCATGTATGGATGTGAGAATTGGACTATAAAGAAAGCTGAGTGCCAAAGAATTGATGCTTTTGAACTGTGGTGTTGGAGAAGACTCTTGAGTGTCCCTTGGACAGCAAGGAGATGCAACCAGTCCATCCTAAAGGAAATCAGTCCTGAATATTCATTGGAAGGACTGATGCTGAAGCTGAGGCTCCAATATTTTGGCCAACTGATGTGAAGAACTGACTCATTGGAAAAGACCCTGATGCTGGGAAAGATTGAAGGCATGAGGAGAAGGGGACAACAGAAGATGAGATGGTTGGATGGCATCACTGACTCAATAGACATGAGTTTGAGTAAACTCCGTAGCTGGTGATGGACAGGGAGGCCTTGTGTGCTGCAGTCCATGGGGTCGCAAAGAGTCAAACATGACTGAGTGACTGAACTGAACTGATGCCACATTTTCCTTATCTTAAACAGGAATAAAGATGCCCAATTTGCTGAATTGTTGTGAGTAGTGCATGTGGTAAATAAGTTAGGTGTTAATGTAAACTTGGCACATAGAAGGTACTAAATAATGTAAGTTTGTAAAAGCTAGAATTAAGCTTCATCATGAGAAAATTCAGCCTTGGTCTATCTAAATACTCTCGCTTTAAGCCATAAATTCCCAAAAGCTGACAATGACAAAGGTTTTATTTGCCATATATTAGACATGGTTCAGCCAAACCATGCAAAAAACTGTTCCCTCAGATAGGGATGTGAAACGGGTTGTATCTAATACCCTACCCTGATCTGTTGGTATATCTGCCTGAGAACTCTGGAAAGGGTTCTGAGAGCATGTGTAGCCTCAGAGGGACAGAGGGCCATCATTGATTAGTCATTCCTGTCATGGAGTTGGGAGGAGGGGTGGTGGCATGTGTGCAGGCATTTTGTATGCCTGGCCTAAGTTACTTTTCCTTGTATCTTTGCCCAAAGAGACGAATACCTAGTTCTACCACTGCTGAACTGCATGCAAGACTTCCAGAGGTAACCTTTCATTCTATTGGAAAAGCATAGAGCAGGAAGTCTATCTCCCTGGCTTCATGCCTCCACACTCTGTGCCATCCCCCTAGCGATTCAGTCACACTTCAGTGTCTCCATTTTCCAGTATGGACCCTGCCCTCTCACAACTACATGCCTTGGCACTTGGTGTTTCTACTTCTAAGAATCCTATTCCCTATCTTTTGCCATGTGGCAAATTCTACTTGTCCTTCACGATCTTGTTCAACTGTAGGTGCTTATTGTGAGGAAGCTGGATAGATTCATTTTCTGATTTTTCTTGTATCCTTGATGCCCAGCTCACAACTGTCCCTGGATTGGTGTTGATTGTACGTGGATATAAAGAGGAAGATACTGATGTGCTAGAGGTCAGGAATTTTCCTGAGAAAATAATCTAGGTTTGGTGACTGTATTGTTTCTGTCCAGAGTTTGTATAAACATGTTGTTTCAGTTCAGTCGCTCAGTCGTGTCTGACTCTTTGCGACCCCATGAATCGCAGCATGCCAGGCCTCGCTGTCCATCACCAACTCCCAGAGTTCACTCAAACTCACGTCCATCGAGTTAGTGATGCCATCCAGCCATCTCATCCTCTGTTGTCCCCTGCTTCTCCTGCCCCCAATCCCTCCCAGAATCAGAGTCTTTTTCAGTGAGTCAACTCTTCACATGAGGTGGCCAAAGTACTGGAGTTTCAGCTTTAGCATCAGTCCTTCCAGTGAACACCCAGGACTGATCTCCTTTAGAATGGACTGGTTGGATCTCCCTGCAGTCCAAGGGACTCTCAAGAGTCTTCTCCAACACCACAGATCAAAAGCATCAATTCTTTGGTGCTCAGCTTTCTTCACAGTCCAACTCTCACATCCATACATGACACAGGAAAAACCATAGCCTTGACTAGACAGACCTTAGTTGGCAAAGTAATGTCTCTGCTTTTGAATATGCTATCTAGGTTGGTCATAACTTTTCTTCCAAGGAGTAAGCGTATTTTAATTTCATGGCTGCAGTCACCATCTGCAGTGATTTTTGGAGCCCCAAAAAATAAAGTCAGCCACTGTTTCTACTGTTTCCCCATCTATTTGCCATGAAGTGATGGGACCAGATGCCATGATCTTAGTTTTCTGAATGTTGAGCTTTAAGTCAACTTTTTCACTCTCCACTTTCACTTTCATCAAGAGGCTTTTTAGTTCCTCTTCACTTTCTGCCATAAGGGTAGTGTCATCTGCATATCTGAGGTTATTGATATTTCTCCCGGCAATCTTGATTCCAGCTTGTGTTTCTTCCAGCCCAGCATTTCTCATGATGTACTCTGCATAGAAGTTAAATAAGCAGGGTGACAATATACAGCCTTGACATTCTCCTTTTCCTATTTGGAACCAGTTTGTTGTTCCATGTCCAGTTCTACCTGTTGCTTCCTGACCTGTATACAAATTTCTCAAGAGGCAGGTTAGGTGGTCTGGTATATCCCATCTCTTTCAGAATTTTCCACAGTTTCTTGTGATCCACACAGTCAAAGGCTTTGGCATAGTCAATAGAGCAGAAATAGATGTTTTTCTGGAACTCTCTTGCTTTTTCCATGATCCAGCAGATGTTGGCAATTTGGTCTCTGGTTCCTCTGCCTTTTCTAAAACCAGCTTGAACATCTGGAAGTTCACGGTTCACGTATTGCTGAAGCCTGGCTTGGGGAATTTTGAGCATTACTTTACTGGCATGTGAGATGAGTGCAATTGTGTGGTAGTTTGAGCATTCTTTGGCATTGCCTTTCTTTGGGATTGGAATGAAAACTGACCTTTTCCAGTCCTGTGGCCACTGCTGAGTTTTCCAAATTTGCTGGCATATTGAGTGCAGCACTTTCACAGCATCATCTTACAGGATTTGAAATAGCTCCACTGGAATTCCATCACCTCCACTAGCTTTGTTCGTAGTGATGCTTTCTAAGGCCCACTTGACTTCACATTCATTCCAGGATGTCTGGCTCTGGATGAGTGATCACACCATCATGATTATCTGGGTCATGAAGCTCTTTTTTGTACAGTTCTTCTGTGTATCCTTGCCACCTCTTCTTAATATCTTCTGCTTCTGTTAGGTCCATACCATTTCTGTCCTTTATCGAGCCCATCTTTTTATGAAATGTGCCCTTGGTATCTCTAATTTTCTTGAAGAGATCTCTAGTCTTTCCATTCTGTTGTTTTCCTCTGTTTCTTTGCATTGATAGCTGAAGAAGGCTTTCTTATCTCTTCTTGCTATTCTTTGGAACTCTGCATTCAGATGCTTATATCTTTCCTTTTCTCCTTTGCTTTTCACTTCTCTTCTTTTCACAGCTATTTGTAAGGCCTCCCCAGACAGCCATTTTGCTTTTTTGCATTTCTTTTCCATGGGGATGGTCTTGATCCCTGTCTCCTGTACAATGTCACGAACCTCAGTCCATAGTTCATCAGGCAATCTATCTATCAGATCTAGGCCCTTAAATCTATTTTTCACTTCCACTGTATAATCGTAAGGGATTTGATTTAGGTCATACCTGAATGGTCAAGTGGTTTTCCCTACTTTCTTCAATTTAAGTCTGAATTTGGCAATAAGGAGTTCATGATCTGAGCCACAGTCAGCTCCTGGTCTTATTTTTGTTGACTGTATAGAGCTTCTCCATCTTTGGCTGCAAAGAATATAATCAGTCTGATTTCGGTGTTGACCATTTGGTGATGTCCATGTGTAGAGTCTTCTCTTGTGTTGTTGGAAGAGGGTGTTTGCTATAACTAGTGCGTTCTCTTCGCAAAACTCTCTTAGCCTTTGCCCTGACTCATTCCTCATTCCAAGGCCAAATTTGCCTGTTACTCCAGGTGTTTCTTGACTTCCTACTTTTGCATTCCAGTCCTCTATAATGAAAAGGACATATTTTTTGAGTGTTAGTTCTAAAAGGTCTTGTAGAACCATTCAACTTCAACTTCTTCAGCATTACTGGTTGGGGTATTGACTTGGATTACCATGATATTGAATGGTTTGCCTTGAAAACGAACAGAGATCATTCTGTCGTTTTTGAGATTGCATCCAAGTACTGCATTTCGGACTCTTTTGTTGACCATGATGGCTACTCCATTTCTTCTGAGGGATTCCTGCCCGCAGTAGTAGATATAATGGTCATCTGAATTAAATTCACCTATTCCAGTCCATTTTAGTTAGCTGATTCCTAGAATGTCAATGTTTACCCTTGCCATCTCTTGTTTGACCACTTCCAATTTGCCTTGATTCATGGACCTGACATTCCAGGTTCCTATACAATATTGCTCTTTATAGCATTGGACCTTGCTTCTATCACCAGTCACATCCACAGCTGGGTATTGTTTTTGCTTTGGCTCCATCCCTTCATTCTTTCTGGAGTTATTTCTCCACTGATCTCCAGTAGCATATTGGGCACCTACTGACCTGGGGAGTTCCTCTTTCAGTATCCTATCATTTTGCCTTTTCATACTGTTCATGGTGTTCTCAAGGCAAAAATACTGAAGTGGTTTGCCATTCCCTTCTCCAGTGGACCACATGTTGTTTGGGTCCCTTCGAATTTGAAAGGAGTGCTAGCTCTGATTAAGGGTTAAGACAAAAATCTAAGCAAAAATATCTTAAATGGACTTATCAAATTATGATAATTGAGTCTTATAAGAACTAAGACTAGAAAGGCTTGAAGTTTAAAAAAATATATGATAAAATGTGAAGATTTAAGTAACTGAAAGTCGCTTAGTAGTGTCTGACTCATTGTGACCCCACGGACTGTAGTCCATGGAATTCTCCCGGCCAGAATACTGAGGTAGGTAGACTTTCCCGTTTCCAGGGGATCTTCCCAACCAGGGGTCCAACCCAGGTCTCCCACATTGCAGGCGGATTCTTTACCAGCTGAACCACAAAGGAAGCGATAAAATACACCTAACATAAAATTTACCATCTTAGCTATTTTTAAGTGTACAGTTCAGAGGCATTTACATTGTTGTTCCACTATTACCACTACCCATCTTCAGAAACCTTTTTATCTTGCAAAACTGAAACTCTGTACCCATTAAACAGTAACTCTCCATTCCCCTACAGCTAGCCCCGGGAACCACCAGCTCAGATAAGTGGAATCGTATGGTAATTGTCTCTTTGTGATTGGCTTATTTTACTTAGCATAATGTCCTCAAGGTTCATCTATATTGTAGCATGTATCAGTTTCCTTTTGAAGGTGAATAATATTCCATTATATGTTTATTTCATGTTTTATTTATCTGTCCCATGGACACTTGGGTTACCTCTACTCCTTGGCTATTCCTATGAACATGGGTGTTCAAATACCTCTTCAAATCCCTATTTTTGATTCTTTGAATATATACCCAGAAATGGAATTGCTAGATCAAATGATAATTTTATTTTTAATTTTTTGAGGAACTATCATACAATTTTTCATAGCATCTGCATCATTTTACTTTCTCACTAACCGTGTAAGGGTTCCAATTTCTCCACATCTTTGCCAACAGTTGATATCTTCTGGCTTGTTTTAATAATAGCTATCCTAGTGTGATGTGGGTGTGAGGTGATATCTCATTGTGGTTTTGATTTTCATTTCCCTAGTGATTAGTGGTGTTGAACTCTTTTCACTTGCTTATTCACTATTTGTGTATATTCTTTGGAGAAATGTCTGTTCAAGTTGTTTACCCATTTTTAAAATTGGGTTGTTCGACTTTTACTGTTGATTTGTAGGAATTCTTTATGTGGTCTGGATAGTAATTCCTGATCAACATATATCACTTTCAAATATTTTCTCCCATTCTGTGCAATGCCTTTTTACACCATTGATTGTGTCCTTTGATGCACAGAAGTTTAAAATTTTGATGTAGCCCCAATTTATCTATTTTTATTGTTGTTTCCTGTGCTTTTGGTGTCATATCCAAGAAATTATCACTAAATCCAGTGTCATAAAATGTTTCCCCTGTATTTTCTTATAAAAATGTTTGATCCATTTTGAATTAGCTTTTGTATATGGTATAAAATAAGTGCCCAACTTTATTCTTTTGCATGTGAATATCCAGTTTTCCTGACACCGTTTGTAGAAAAGAATGCCCTATCTCCAATGAACTGTCTTGGTATCCTTATGGAAAATCAGTTGACCATAAACGTTAGATTTCATTTCTGGGATCTTTGTTTTATTCTGTTGACCTATATGTCTGTCTCTATGCAGGTACCAAAATTTTTTGAGTACTATAGCTTTGCAGTAAGTTTTGAAATCAAGTTTTTTCAATATTGTTTTCAATACTATACAGGGTCCTTGAAATTCCATATGAATCTTAGGAGGGATTTTTCTATTTCTATTGGGATTTTGATAATGATTGAATTGAATCTGTAACTATCTTTGGATAATGTTGAATCTTAACAAGATTAGGTTTTCCAAATAATGACATAGTATCTTTCCATTTATTGGCATCTTCAATTACTTTCAGTAATGTTTCATAGTTTTCAGCATATGTCTTTACCTCCTTGATTATATTTATTCCTAAGTATTTTATTCTTTTGGATGCCACTGTAAATGGAATTGTTTTATTGATTTCCCTTTCCAGTTGTTCTGTTAGTGTTTAGAAACAACTAATTTTTGAATGTTGATTTCATATCCTGTAATTTTTTGGAACTTATTAATTAGTTATAACATGTTTCCAGTTCCAAATTTTTCTTTGTTGGGAGGTTTTCTTTATTATTACAGACTCAATTTCCTTAGTAATTATATGTCTGTTCAGATTTTCTATTTCTTCATGACTTGGTCTTGGTAGCTTTTCTGTTTCTAGGAATTTGTCCATTTCATCTAGGTTATCTAATTTGTTGGCCTACAAATGTTTAAAGTACTATCTTATAATCCTTTTTATTTCTAAAAAATCAGTTGTATTGTCCCTTGTGTACTTTCCGATTTTAGTTGAGTCATTTCTTTTATTCTTAGTCAACTTGGCTAAAAGTTTGTCAATTTTGTTGAATTTTTGAAGAAGGAACTCTTGATTTGATTGACTTTTCTATCGTTTTTCTAGTTTTTATTTTATCTTTGCTCTAATCTTTTTTATTTTCTTCCTTCTGCTAGTTTAGGGTTTAATTTATTCTTTTCCAAGTTCCTTTTGGTGTAAATTTAGGTTGTTGATTTGAGATCTTTTGTCTTTTTAATGTAAGTATTTTGAACACATTTAAATAACACTCTATATATGTATTAATATTTATTCTGGTAATTTTGCAGCAAAAATTAGTGAGCAGTTGGCAATATTTCACTCCAGATGAGATACCCTCATTAAACACTTTCCCACTCCTTATATTTCAGTTTCAGAGTTCCACACAGCTTTGGCATCTAAGATTTTGGAGGGACTCTTCCTGTCTCTATAACCCCATCAAGTTTGACAGTAATAATTTTATTTTTTGTATTGTGGATTATTTGGCTCTTTTATTAGGATAGGAGTTTCTTTCTTTAAAAGATTTTTAAAATGTGGACCTTTTAAAAAGTTTTTGTTAAATTTACAAAGATGGTTACAATATGGCTTCTGTTGTTTAGGTTCTGATTTTTTGGCTTTGAAGCATGTGGGATCTTAGCTGCTTGACCAGGGATTGAACCCATACCTCCTGCCTTGGAAGGTGAATCTTAACTGCTGGACTGCCAGGGAAGTCCCTCAATTTTATTTTAGACCTAAGTAATTTTGTACAAAAAAGATCTTCACGATCAAGATAATCACGATGGTGTGACCACTCACCTAGAGCCAGACATCCTGGAATGTGAAGTCAAGTGGGCCTTAGAAAGCATCACTACGAACAAAGCTAGTGGAGGTGATGGACTTCCAGTTGAGCTATTTCAAATCCTGAAAGATAATGCTGTGAAAGTGCTGCCCTCAGTATGTCAGCAAATTTGGGAAACTCAACAGTGGCCACAGGACTGGAAAAGATCAGTTTTTATTCCAATCTCAAAGAAAAGCAATGCCAAAGAATGCTTAAACTACCACACAGTTGCACTCATCTCACACGCTAGTAAAATAATGCTTAAAATTCTCCAAGCCAGGCTTCAGCAATACGTGAACTGTGAACTTCCAGATGTTCAAGCTGGTTTTAGAAAAGGCAGAGGAACCAGAGATCGAATTGCCAACATCCGCTGGATCATGGAAAAAGCAAGAGAGTTCCAGAAAAACATCTACTTCTGCTCTATTGACTATGCCAAAGCCTTTGACTGTGTGGATCACAAGAAACTGGAAAATTCTGAAAGAGATGTGAATACCAGACCACCTAACCTGCCTCTTGAGAAATTTGTATGCAGGTCAGGAAGCAACAGGTAGAACTGGACATGGAACAACAGACTGGTTCCAAATAGGAAAAGGAGTACGTCAAGGCTGTATATTGTCACCCTGCTTATTTAACTTCTATGCAGAGTACTTCATGAGAAACGCTGGGCTGGAAGAAGCACAAGCTGGAATCAAGATTGCCGGGAGAAATATCAATAACCTCAGATATGCAGATGACACCATCCTTATGGCAGAAAGTGAAGAACTAAAAAGCTTCTTGATGAAAGTGAAAGAGGAGAGTGAAGAAGTTGGCTTAAAGCTCAACATTCAGAAAACTAAGATCATGGCATCTGGTCCCATCACTTCATGGGAAATAGATGGGGAAACAGTGAAAACAGTGTCAGACTTTATTTTTGGGGGCTCCAAAATCACTGCAGATGGTGATTGCAGCCATGAAATTAAAATACGCTTACTCCTTGGAAGAAAAGTTATGACCAACCTAGATAGCATATTCAAAAGCAGAGACATTATTTTGCCAACAAAGGTCCATCTAGTCAAGACTATGGTAGTCTTTTTCCAGTAGTCATGTATGGATGAGAGAGTTGAACTGTGAAGAAAGCTGAGCACCGAAGAATTGATGCTTTTGAACTGTGGTATTGGAGAAGACTCTTGAGAGTCCCTTGGACTGCAGGGAGATCCAACCAGTCCATTCTAAAGGAGATCAGTCCTGGGTGTTCACTGGAAGGACTGATGCTAAAGCTGAAACTCCAGTACTTTGGCCACCTCATGCAAAGAGTTGACTCACTAGAAAAGACTCTGATGCTGGAAGGGATTGGGGGCAGGAGGAGAAAGGGACGACAGAGGATGAGATGGTTGGATGGCATAACTGACGCGATGGATGTGAGTTTTAGTGAACTCGGAGTTGGGGATGGACAGGGAGGCCTGGCATGCTGCAATTCATGGGGTCGCAAAGAGTCGGACACGACTGAGTGACTGAACTGAACTGAACTGAATTTTATTTTATTGTGATTATATCTATATTTAACAATGGACTCATTTTGTTTGAAACAGTGCTTAGAGGAAATGAGTCTACTTTTGCTTCTAAAATATTTAATATGAAGTGCTACCTTAACTTCATTAAGAATAGATCAATTGGAGTAGTATTTGAACAAGAGTAAAAATAGTAACTCTCCAGGGAAATAGATGGATTAGGGTTTTATTGGCTCTCCAAATTTATAACCTGGAGAAGAAATGTGTTTGGCTTGTATCCACTTGCTTGGAATGGCAAGTAAATCCATCACACCAAGGGTTGGAACACTCCTTTGTGGTTTGAATACTGAGGGGAGGGTATATATATTAGCATGTTTTTGCTGCATGTAACAGAAAGGGGGACTCATACAGACTTCAATAATAGAGAAATGTCTCTCTTCCTATTACTAGAAGTTCAGAGGCAGTCATGTTCTGAAGCAGCAAAACTCAGGTATATGATCTAGGACCCAAGGATCCAGCCCGGATTACCTCATGGTCATAGAAGGCTGCCAGTAACCAGAAGGGGTGATACGTTTTCTTACTCAAAGCTTGGAATATTCCCCATTCTGCGCATCCCAGTCTAAAACATGGGATTAAAGGCCTCCTATACGGTCCATTATGGTAGTGGTTACCATATGTGACTATTAAACACCTGAAATAAGGAGAAGGAAATGGCAACCCACTCCAGGATTCTTGCCTGGAAAAGTCTGTGGACAGAGGAGCCAGGCAGGCTGCAGTCCATGGGGTCACATGACTGAGCACACGTGTGTGAGGGTGGAGGGAGGTGGGTTGGTAGCAATAAACTGTAGAACTAAAAATAAAGAAATACCTGAAATATGACTATTCCAATGGACATGTGCTGTAAGTGTAAAAAGCACACTCAACTTTGAAGACTTCATATGAAGTAAAAGAATGTAATTGTTATACTGATTATATGTTTGAATGATGATACTTTGGATATGTATAAGGGATACGTAAATGTATTTTAGAAGTTAGTTATTTCACCTGTTTCTTTTTACAATGTGCCTACTAGAAAACACCATTATGTTTGTGGCTTGCTTTATGTTTCTGTTGGACAGCACTGCTCTAGTCTGATGGGACCAGCTTTGGACCCAATTTGGGCTGACAGGAATGCCATGTACTAAGCGGCTGAGGGAGTGAGTAGCTATTGAGAAGAGTCGATCATAATGTCCCCCACAAAAGGAGAGGAATGGGGGACACCTGTGTGTCTCTGTGCTCTGAAAATGACTTTTCAGTTCACATCCCTGTGTGTTCTGGGATGTGAAACAATGCCAGCCCTTCCAAAGCCACTCCTCATTTCCTTCTTTCATGCCTGTTTTCTAGTCTACATGAAGCCATTCCCCGATCTGATTGCAGAGAGGACAAGATGAATTAAAGAGTGATGGGAATAAGAGGGCAGAGTGAGCATGCTGGCTGTAGTAGGTTGGCTGCACAAATAGCTAAAGTTCCATCACAGGTGAAGACACTTCGGAAAGGCCCTGTTGAAACTGCTTTGCATAAGCTAGTCATTTCCCTACTTCATATGATGGAACATTCTAACAGATACTCCTTTTCTGCTGGCTGTGTTGGCCTGCATGAAAAAGCACATAGAAGGACTTGGTTAATAGCAAGGGGGGAGTTGGTGGCTTCTTTCCTGGCACCCTGCCTGGGAGAGGGAAGAAGCTGGGGGTGGAGGTGCTGTGCTGATCCCCTGTTCTGATTGCTTTCCACGGTTGCCATCTTGATGCTTTCTGCTGATTTTCTACTCTCTTAACCCTATACAGACTGACCACTTTTATCCACCACGTTCTTTACCATGGAGTTTCTCCAGATGCTCTTTGGCTTCCTCTCCACATAAAACCTAGTGTGTGTTACTCACCATCACACCGTCTCTACCAGGCTTTTTTCCAAAGCATCATCCGGGCCGTGTGCTTCAGAATCATCTGAGGAGCTAGTTTAAAGGCAGCTCATCAGGACTTCCCTGGCAGTCCAGTGGTTAAGACTGTGCTGCCAAGGCAGGGGACGCAGTTTTGATCCCTGGTCAGGGAACTAAGATCCCACAAGCCACGGGGCAGCTAAAAGATGAAAGTAAATAAAGAGTTTGTTTGTAGGTCAGATGTTTACAAATGGAATTGAAAAAGAAAAATGTAATTCATCGAAGCTACTGGATTAGAATCTCTGGTGAGGTAGAATTTCTAACAGTCTCCCCAGGTGAATCCCACCCTTGCCCAAGTCCGAGAACTTCAGAGACTCTTATGGAGAGAGCGAATGCAAGCAGGTGGGGAAGAGATTGTTTTCCAGTGTGGATCCTGGTAAAGGTTCAGTCCTCAGTTGGGGAAATGGGCTTTTCTGGATTTCTGTAAGGAAAGCAGGACCAACGTCAGGTGGACTGAAGGGTGATGGTGGTGTCAAGATGAAGAAATACGGCCAAGAAAGTGTGCTCTCTTCGGGGGCATGGCAGCCGAGGCCAGGAAGTGACTCGTCCCTCTAGTGGCTCAAGGCGTCTCAGAAGGAGGCCACACCCTGGGGAACCCAGGTGTGTTTGCTTCTGAGAAAAGGCACACTCACTGGGGATTTTCAGAGACAACTGTGGAAGTGGGGGAGGAGGTGAAGTCCTTCAGCTGGGCAGATGAGGCTTCACATGGTTTCTGGGCTTGGTAAAAATAGTAACCTGCAGTTACGCTAGTGAGGCTGGAGGACAGTTCTGTCACCGTCAAAAAATTTTGCAAAATAGCAGGAAAGCGTCACGCATAATGCATCTCCCCCAGGATTCTGTAGCTTCAGTCTACCCAGTTGGAGCCCCATTTGTGTGGGAGATGTGAGTAGAGACATTCATGCTTGTTTTCCCAGCTCTGACCGGATCTCTGTGCCCCTCGCTTCACTATATATTCAGGGACTCAACCTTTTGCCTTGAAGGCAGGGCCAGAGCTCCTCAAATCTGGCAGAGCCACTGGAGTTGCCCCAAGCAGGGAGTGTCCTGGCATTTCCTGCATCCCAGCAGATGCCAGAGAAGCACCAGGCATCTGAATCAACTGCCCATCCTGGGGCCAACATAGGCATCAACACTGTACTTCTCCGCTGTGCCTTTGGAGGGTATGGTTGTGTTTTTGGAAGAGACCCAGAAGAACTGGGAGCCCTAGGCCACATTGTGAGACTTCCACCATTCCCAGAGAGCTCAGGAGCTGCTCCTTGGGGTGGAGGTGAACAAAGAGGGCAGCTGCCTGGCAACTTCCCTTCCATGCATCTCCTCTGCATCAGAGGCTTCAATCTTCAGGCTTCTTCCCTGTAATTCCTCCACCCAAGAGGCCTTTGAAATTGCTGCAGTACCACCCAGTACACTGGAACTTCGGACTTTCTCGCGTCCAGAAAGTGGAGGCACCTGGAAAACCAAGTCTACAGGCAGGAAGGGGAAGGGGTCCCTATATGTGGAGGGAAGGTGGTTGTGGGGTAGGAAGCACCCTGAGATCTGGAATTTTGGGTGCCCCAGTTGAAAAAGCATTTCTCTCTGGTCCAGACAGTCAACTGTCTCTGGCTGCACACATTTTGGCCTTTGACAACATGAATGTTAGTTATAGTCCTGCCTGTTTTCTATTGATCTTACCTGTGAATAACACTTTTTATTATATTGAAAATTAAATTGCTAGAGAACACCTTGGTATCCTCTAGATATAAAATGCAGGAGCCACTTCAGTTTGGACCTTTCGGGCCATTGGGGTCACCATTATATGCAGGCTGCCTCTGATGGAAGGAATGGAGCTGCAATGTGTAAGAGCTGTTACTGTTCCCACAGAGCATGTTCATTCCTTTCTGACAGTATTTGAGGCTATAGGCTCTATTTCTCTCTAAAGAAAGAAAACAGTATACAATAAAAATCTTGTGACGTTAGACTAGGTGAAACTGAAGGCACTGATTTTTCTTTAGTCTAGGACACCCATTTCAATAACTGAAGGAATTGAGAATGTTTAGCATTCTGAGACCATGTGAAGCTGAGTTTAAGTGAAAGATGACTCCTGGTTCTTTCAGTCTTGCTTTAAAAATAAACTATATAATTAAACAGCTATAGATACTTCTCTTGTGGGGAGGAAAACAGCAGTCAAGTTATTTTTGCAATCGTGCCAATAGGGCAGTAGGTTTCCTAACCCTTTGGCAAAATAGAGAATCAATACTAATCAGAAAAAATGCTAACAAAAGGGAAAAACCTCATGGGAGCCTCAGGCGATAAAAGATTTAAAATGTGAGTAAAACATCACAGGTCAGCATTAAAATAGACAGTGCATTTCTTTGCCGAGGCAAAGTATCCAGCTAATAACTAGAGTTGTAAAATGGACTTAACCACACTGAGGGGTCCTAGAATATCTATTTCACTTCCCCCTCACTTCCATACAGAAAGAAGCCTTCACAGGGAGCCAGTCACTCCACAAGCAGTCACTTGATGTCAGATGTTTCTCCCTGAAGGTAAAAATCTCTGGGAATATAAAATTCGTCCATGCTTAATTTCTCAATTTTGATAGCAGAGACCAGACTTGCTTTCAAAGAGGAAAACTGATTACCTGTTGGTTAGTTTTGCAAATCAATAAGATGCTTTAAAATACTTACTGGGAAAA
This sequence comes from Capricornis sumatraensis, assembly GCF_032405125.1. NCBI lineage: Eukaryota > Metazoa > Chordata > Mammalia > Artiodactyla > Bovidae > Capricornis > Capricornis sumatraensis. The sequence continues at coordinate 74,802,528 of NC_091073.1, forward strand.
TGATGAAGAAAAAGTGGTCCATTATATAGACAGGCTGAATTCTGACTAAAAGCAAATTGAAGTCATCTCCACTTAGAAGGGTTTTATGCTCAGTTGGTGAAGAATCCGTCTGCAATGCAGGAGATCCTGGTTCAATTCCTGAGTTGGGAATATCTACTGGAGGAGGGATAGGCTACCCACTCCAGTATTCCTGGGCTTCCCTTGTGGTTTAGGTGGTAAAGAATCTGCTGACAAGCGGGAGACCTGGGTAGGCTCTCTGGGTTGGGCAGATCCCCTGGAGAAGGGAAAGACTATCAACTCCAGTATTCTGGCCTAGAGAATTTCATGGACTGCACAGTTCACAGGGTCGCAAAGAGTCAGACATGACTGAACAATTTTCACCATGGACTTATTAGAGAGGAACTCTCAGTTCAGTTCAGTCACTCAGTCGATCTAACTCTTTGAGACCCCATGGACTGAAGCATGCAAGGCCTTCCAGCCCATCGCGAACTCCCAGTTTACTCAAACTCATGTCCATTGAGTCGGTGATGCCATCCAACTATCTCATGCTTTGTCGTCCCCTTCTCCTGCCTTCAATCTTTCCTAGCATCAGGGTCTTTTCAAATGAGTCAGCTCTTCACATCAGTTGGCCAAAATATTGGAGCCTCAGCTTCAGCATCAGTCCTTCCAATGAATATTCAGGACTGATTTCCTTTAGGATGGACTGGTTGGATCTCCTTGCAGTCCAAGGGACTCTCAAGAGTTCTCCAACACCACAGTTCAAAAGCATCAATTCTTTGGCACTCAGCTTTCTTTCTAGTCCAACTCTCACATCCATACATGACTACTGGAAAAACCATAGCTTTGACTAGATGGACCTTGGTTGGCAAAGTAATGTCTCTGCTTTTTAATATGCTGTCTAGGTTGGTCATAACTTTCCTTCCAAGGAGCAAGCATCTTTTAATTTTGTGGCTGCAATCACCATCTGCATTGATTTTGGAACCCCAAAAAATAAAGTCTGACACTGTTTCCACTGTTTCCCCATCTATTTGCCATGAAGTGATGGGACCAGATGCCATGATCTTAGTTTTATGAATGTTGAGCTTTAAGCCAACTTTTTCACTCTTCTCTTTCACTTTCATCAAGAAGCTCTTTAGTTCTTCACTTTCTGCCATAAGAGTGGTGTCATCTGCCTATCTGAGATTACTGATATTTCTCCCGGCAATCTTGATTCCAGCTTGTGTTTCTTCCAGCCCAGCATTTCTCATGATGTACTCTGCATAGAAGTTAAATAAGCAGGGTGACAATATACAGTTTTGACATTCTCATTTTCCTATTTGGAACCAGTCTGTTGTTCCATGTCCAGTTCTGTTTCTTCCTGACCTGCATACAGATTTCTCAAGAGGCAGGTCTGGTGGTCTGGTATTTCCTTCTCTTTAAGAATTTTCCAGAGTTTGTTGTGGTCCATATAGTCAAAGGCTTTGGCATGGTCAATAAAGAAGTAGATGTTTTTCTGGACTCTCTTGCTTTTTTGATGATCCAGCAGATGTTGGCAATTTGATCTCTGGTTCCTCTGCCTTTTCTAAAACCAGCTTGAACATCTGGAAGTTCACGTACTGCTGAAGCCTGGCTTGGAGAATTTTGAGCATTACTTTACTAGCGTGTGAGATGAGTGCAATTGTGTGGTAGTTTGAGCATTCTTTGGCATTGCCTTTCTTAGGGATTGGAATGAAAACTGACCTTTTCCAGTCCTGTGGCCACTGCTGAGTTGTCCAAATTTGCTGACATACTGAGTGCAACACTTTCACAGCATCATCTTTAAGGATTTGAAATAGCTCAATTGGAATTCCATCAGCTCCACTAGCTTTGTTCATAGTGATGCTTCCTAAGGCCCACTTGACTTCACATTCCAGGATGTCTGGCTCTACGTGAGTGATCACACCATTGTGATTATCTGGGTCATGAAGATCTTTTTTGTACAGTTCTTTTGTTTATTCTTGCCACCTCTTCTTAATATTTTCTGCTTCTGTTAGGTCCATACCATTTCTGTCCTTTATTGAGCCCATCTTTGTATGAAATGTTCTTTGGTATCTCTAATTTTCTTGAAGAGATCTCTAGTCTTTCCCATTCTGTTCCTTTCCTCTATTTCTTTGCACTGATCACCAGGGAAGGCTTTCTTATCTCTCCTCACTATTCTTTGGAACTCTGCATTCAAATGGGAATATCTTCCCTTTTCTTCTTTGCTTTTCACTTCTCTTCTTTTCACAGCTATTTAAGACCTCCTCTGACAGCCATTTTACTTTTTTGCATTTCTTTTTCTTGGGGATGGTCTTGATTCCTGTCTCCTATATAATGTCATGAATTTCCATCCATAGTTCATCAGGCACTCTGTCTATCAGATCTAGTCCCTTAAGTCTATTTCTCACTTCCACTGTATAATCATAAGGGATTTGATTTAGGTCATACCTGAATGGTCTAGTGGTTTTCCCTACTTTCTTCAATTTAAGTCTGAATTTGGCAATAAAGAGTTCATGATCTGAGCCACAGTCAGCTCCCAGTCTTGTTTTTGCTGACTATATAGAGCTTCTCCATCTTTGGCTGCAAAGAATCTAATCAATCTGATTTTGATGTTGACCATCTGGTGATGTCCATGTGTAGAGTCTTCTCTTGTATTGTTGGAAGAAGGTGTTTGCTATGACCAGTGTGTTCCCTTGGCAAAACTCTATTAGCCTTTGCCCTCCTTCATTCTATACTCCAAGGCCAAGAGGTCACCTTTATCTTCATTATCTCCCCCATAGTTTAAAGTGAAATCGCTCAGTTATGTCCAACTCTTTGTGACTCTATGGACTGTAGCCTACCAGGGTCCTCCATCCATGGGATTTTCCAGGCAAGAATACTGGAGTGGGTTGTTATTTCCTTCTCCAGGAGATCTTCCTGACCCAGGGATTGAACCGGGGTCTCCTGCATTGTAGGCAGACACTTTACCATCTGAGCCACCTGGGAAGTCCCCTCCATAGTTTGGCCCCAGGTAAATAACAGAGAGGGAACACAACCTTACCCATCAACAGAAAATTAGATTAAAGATTTATTGAATTTGGCCCTGCCCATCAGAACAAGACCTAATTTTCCCCTCAGTCAGTCTTTAAGCTTCCATAAGCCTCTTACCCTTCTCAGAGGGCAGATAGACTGAAAAACCATAATCACAGGATATTAACCAACCTGATGTCATGGACCACAGCCTTGTCTAACAGTGAAACTATGAGCCATGCTGTGTAGGGTCACCCAAGACGGACGGGTCATTTTGGAGAGTTCTGGCAAAACATGGTCCACTGGAGAAGGGAATGGCAAACCATTTCAGTATTCTTGCCTTGAGAACCCCATGAACAGTATGAAAAGGCAAAAAGATAGGACACTGAAAGATGAACTCCTGAGGCCAGTAGGTGCCCAAAATGCTACTGGAGAGCAGTTGAGAAATAACTCTGTAAAGAATGAAGAGATGGAGCCAACAGAAAAACAACACCCAGTTGTGATGTGACTGATGATGGAAGCAAGGTCCGATGCTGTAAAGAGTATAGGAACCTGGAATGTTAGGTCCATGAATCAAGGCAAATTGGAAGTGGTCAAGCAGAAGATGGCAAGAGTGACCGTTGACTTTTTAGGAATCAGTGAACTAAAATGGACTGGAATGGGTGAATTTAACTCAGATGACAATTTTATCTACTACAGTGGGCAAGAATCCCTTAGGAGAAATGGAGTAGCCATCATAGTCAACAAGAGTCTGAAATGCAGTACTTGGATGCAGTCTCAAAAACAGCAGAATGATCTCTGTTCATTTCCAAGGCAAAGCATTCAATATCACGGTAATCCAAGTCTATGCCCCGACCAGTAATGCTGAAGAAGCTGAAGTTGAATGGTTCTATGAAGACCTACAAGACCTTCTAGAAGAAACACCCAAAAAAGATGTCCTTTTCATTACAGGGGACAGGAATGCAAAAGTAGGAAGTCAAGAAACACCTGGAGAGGGGAACTCTCAATAGTTAGTAGTTATTCAGGGTCATCTGTGGTTACTGAGTGCTCTCACCGGGAATTTCTATATTTCAAAACCAAATCCTTACACAAAACAAAACAAAAAACACTGTTATGGAATGTAGCTATTATCAAGAGAGTGCATTTGCCAAATATAAATCAATTCTTTTTTTTTTTCTTCCCCATATCATGGAGAGTGGATCTGCATCTTCACCATTTGAAAGAATGCAGTCCACTTCCAGAGACAATCTATCTGGGCTGCCCAGGTGACCTGATCGTATGTACCCTAAAGCTGCTACATCAGTGCCTGAAGATCTCCATGATAAGGCTGGCCATGACAAATTAAATATTTTAATAACTAGAGTCTAAGCTTGCACACAGATTTCATAGTATTTTAGAATTTAAAATATTATTATTATTTTAGAATTTAGAATTTTTAAAAAGTCTATTGCAGAACCAAACTTACATCTTTGTGTTAAAATGAACTGCATTTTATGGGGAGGGAGGTGGGAGGGGGGTTCATGTTTGGGATTGCATGTACACCCGTGGTAGATTCATGTCAATGTATGGCAAAACCAATACAGTATTGTAAAGTAAAATAAAGTAAAAATAAAAATTAAAAAATAAATAAATAAAATGAACTGCATTTTAAATTCATTTAAAACGAATGTGAGTTTATCACAGGGGCATGATAACAACAGCTAGTTCTTATTCCTGTTTCTCAATTAACCATGTGGCTTTTCTTAATAATATCTTGGCATTCATATAATAATGGTTAATACTTAATAATTATTGAGCACACACAAATGTGCTAGGCACTATGCTAGGCCCTTTATTTACATGGGTTTTTGCAATCAATTCTCATAGCATCGCTATGAGGTACAAGATGTTATTACAGCCACTTTAGAGATACAGAAACTGAGGGTTGGTGAACTTGGCCAAGGTCACCCACCTCTACTACCAAAATGAGGCCAAGGCAGTTTGATAGGAAAGTGGGCCCTTACCAAGCACTGCACGTGGTTTCCCTGAGTTCAGGCAGTGTGGACTGTGCCCATACTCACATGCATACCACCTCATTACTCGGCTACTATTTCTGCTCCAGAACTGCCAAAATTTTCAGTCCTTATGAATTTTCACTCAATTTTCTTCCTTTTAGTTTTGCCTATCCCATTTATTTCCTGTTTCCAGAATTGTTTGTCTTACACAATAGGTAGTTATCTAGAAATGCTTGTTTTCTCAGTGTTAAATGCCACGAACATTGTTCAATTTGTTGTTTTTGCTGTTCTGGCTGGTCTAGCTTCAGTAATGTAGCTTTTCAATTTAGAGGAAGCCTGCAGAGGAAATAACTCAGTATCTCTTATTTACATACTGGTGTGTGGGACCCACAAATTATAAAGGTGGCATCTGATAATGCAGTGCCTATACTGCCCTTTTCTTTATTCTTTCTAAAATGGTGACACAAATCACTATCCTAAGTTGATATTTTCCTGGAGCAATCTGATATTTGCTGAAAGATCTAAAATGAAAGTTTCTTTCTTTTTGAAAAATTACAGCTATTCTTCCTTCGGATGAAGTTGTTATACAGTTGATCTCCAATTGGGAACATTCTAATTAAGAAACATAGGAGGACTTGATGGTGCAAGATATATTTGTGAACAATGAAATAAAAATATTAATATTTCATGTTCATTATAGCAATATTTATAATAGCTTAAAATTGAGAATAATGTAAATGTGCCAAAACAAGTGATTGGTTAAATAAATTATGTCATCCATATTTTAGAATATCATACTGCCCCCCAAAATATTTTAGAACACATTTTAAAGGTATAGGAGAAAACTTTATAATAGATTATTAAGTGACAAAAGCAAATGATGAAGTCGTATGAGTTATTCCTCAATCCAATAGTCATTTAGATGTCTATTTTTACTTTTCCAAAAATAAGCTTTTATTTTTGTTGTTGAGTTTACTATTTGATAATTTCTGTATTATTGTGGACAGACAACACTGTCTCTATGATATCAGTTCTTGGAAATTTGTTGAAATTTTCTTCTTATTTGGTACAGGCCTCAGGGCAGCCAATTTTTATACTCGTATATTGGCTGGATTTTCTTTTCACATGACAACTCAAAATTAATTTCCATACACAAAACTGGGCTTGGAACTCCAATCTTTCTCAGATATCTCCCAAATCAAACTGTACCTGATACTGATATTTGTGTTCGAGTCTTGTCTGGATTTCGGAAATAAAAGACACATTTTTGACCAGTTCTAGAATGCAAGTCAGAGCCTATGGGATTAACCATTTTCTTTTCTCAGTTTGACATTTTATAATATAAGTATTAACCTACAAAAGATGATATATTTATTGGTTGATGTTGGCTATAGATCAGGGTTTCTCATCTTCAACACCATTGACATTTCGAGCTGGGGAACTTTTTGTTGAGGGGGCATGCAGTCTAGTGCATTGTAGAATGTCCAGCAGCATCCTTGGGCTCTACCCTCTAGATGCCAGTAGCAAAGACTCCCTCCTCAGCTGTGACAATTAAAACTGTCCCCTAGGGGGCAAAATCACCCCCAACTGAGAATCATTATTATAGAGAAATGGCAAGTTCCCTTTTAAAACTAGTGACTAAGGGTGGGTTTCACTGAGTTGATAAGCACTGTATTGTAGTAAGTCAATGTATTGAGTCTTTAATGTATACAAGGCATGGTGCTTTTTACAGAAGCAGTTTTATTTAGGCATATAGAAAGTAAGCTAAGGTCTGCCTTACTCTCATGAAGCCATCTGTGGAGCATGACGACTTTGTAATACCAGGTTTCACTCTGTACTATGAAGGCAATCACTCTGTCTTCTTAGAGCCCTTGAAAGAATGTGTGCACAGAGCGTCAAACCTGCTGGGACATACTGTCACTCGGCAAATTGCAACTTTAACTATTATTATTATTCAAGCTGACTTCATGCAGGTAGACCATCAACTGGCTTGAGGAGTCTGCCCCTTCAGCTCACAATACATACCACACCCACACATCTTTCTGAATTGTTTTTACCAGAACAATCTCAGCATCCATGAGCAAACAAACAAGCAAACAAATGCATTAACGAAAATCATGTGAAGCAACTGAGTATCTGGCCAATAGTTAAAGTTCATGTTCCAAAGCCCCTCTGTGCATCGGAAGAACCATGGTCTCTGCAACAGCGTATGACCCATGTGCTATTTATGTCTTGGGTGGCACATCGCTGCTACTGCTGGAGGAATGAATGGCTGTTTGGAGATTTCTTTTGCCTGGTTCATTATCTGTTTTAAACTATCAGGGCTCCATCTGAGTGGGCCAACAGGAAGCCTGCTTTTGATTTAACAGTGCTCTGAACAAGCTCCTTCTATGGCTTTCCAAGAATTAATTACAGAGCTTAGTAAAGGCGCCGGCTGCAAAGTCCCACAGATGCCTTTATGAGCAATTACAGCAGCCACACTGATGCCAGTAGAATAAGAATTTCCTTGGAGGACTGCTTGGAAAGAGAGGACTGGCTTGTGGAAATATGAGCACACAGAGTTCCCCATCTGTAGTTTACAGGGGAATTAAAAAAGTCACAAAGCGAGAAGAGATTGGTTGGTGGTGCACAACATCTGTGTTATTGGGCACTTGTAGAAATAGGCTTGTGTAATTTGACCAGAAAAAAAAAAGAGAGAGATCATTTGATATGTTGAGATTGGAGCACTGTAGAGGGAAACACCTTAGTGCTCACCAGGGAAGGGTGCAAAGCTGAAGTCTGGGATCTAATTGCATGTCCGTGCAGCACAGAGTCATTCAAACTGGTGGGCTTGCAACTCTGGGCATGAAGCAAATGCATACAGTGGCTCTTAACCAACTGTAGCAGTCGAGTGAGTTCGGGGAGCACATTTGCTTTAGGAGGGCAAATTGAATACTGCTGGACTCCTTGCTCAGATGTTTCCATTGTTTGTATTGGCAGCATGATTGTATTAACAAGATGCAGAGGTGAATCCAGTGGGAAACCCATTGAGAGAAGGGGGTTCCTTTGCTGAGCAAAGGATTGTACAAATCTTCCTGGGGCAGGTGCCCACTGTCTCCTAAAGGCAGGCTCACTGCTCCCATGCAGGTGGATGGAGCTAAAATGGCTTTCCATAGCTACTTAGTGAATGCATGAAGAGATGAATGACTCAGAACTGGTCACTTCACAAGCCACTCACTTACACCATTAGGAAGAAATTAGAGTAGTGGGAGAAACTACTCAGCCTCTTATTCTTGTTGGTAACAAGGGTAGATTTCAGAAGGGCAGACGTTTTAATATAAATATCCAGCTGTGCAATAGTCTCATGGACTTAAATTAGGGGTCCTACCCACCAGGGACCTGTATGTCCCCTCTCTCCTTGTGTCCTGGGCTGTTGGATGCTAAGAGTAAAACTTCATCTCCCAGTAATTGAAGAATGTGGCTTCTGGGTCTCTATGCACTTGTGGGTTTTGCCTGGTGCCAGTGTTTTCATGTACACAAGGAAGTTCCACATTTACTCCTTGCCCACACATTTGTAAGCTTTTTGTAGAGGCATGGGGCTCCTGGCCAAAATCTGTTACCATAATTGAGAAAAATAAATTTAAAAATTAAATTTGCTCCTATAATTTTGTTTTTCTGTGGGGAACCGTCTAAATCATTGTCAAACAATCCTTTTGCTCTTAATCATTTCTCCCTGTCCTTAAACATTTGGGGAAATGAAATTCTCCATTTGGATGAATGGGTCATTCTAACCAGCCTTTATCAGACAGCATAAGCCCCTTAGTGGTCTTGTCTAATCTTGCAGTTTTTGTAGACTGTAACTTCCAAATTTGCATTTCCAGCCCAGCCTGTTCTCCCAAGACAGGTTCATGTCTCTAAGACAACCACACCCAACTCCTGAATTCACTGATGCAAATCTGTGCCACTTGGTCTCCCATGACATCAGGAGATGGCCAGTTCAGCCTTCCAGCAGCTCAGGTTAAATACTTTGTCATCAGGGACTTCCTTGGTGGCCCCATGGTTAAGAATCTGCCTGCCAATTCAGGGCACACAGGTTCAGTCCCTGGTCTGGGAAGATTCTACATGCCCCAGGACAGCTAAGACTGCAAGCTGAAACTACTGAAGCCCAAAACTAGAGAAAGCCTGCACACAGCAATGAAGACCCATCACAGCCAAAAAAATAATTTAAAAAAAACCTTTGTCATTCATAAAAAGGAATGAAATATTGCCATTTGCAGCAACATGGACAGACCTAGAGATTATCATACTGAATGAAGTCAGACAGAGAAAGACAAATATTATATAATATCACTCCCATGTGGATTCTGAAAAATAATGCAGATTAATCTATATACAAAATAGAAACAGACTCACAGACATAGAAAGCAAATTTATGGTCACCAAAGGCAAAAGAAGGTAGGGAGGGATAAATTAGAAGGAGGGGTTAGTAGATACTACTATATATAAAGTAGATAAGCAATAAGGATTTATTACATAGCACAGGGAACTATAGTTGATATCTTATAACCTATAATGGAAAAGAATCCTAAAAAAGAATAAAAATACATATACATAAGAATATATACATATGGGCTTCCCTGGTGGCTCACATAGTAAAGAATCTGCCTGCAGTGCAGGAGACCTGGGCTCTGTCCCTCGGTTGGGAAGATCCCATGGAGGAGGGAATGGCTACTCACTCCTGTATTCTTGCCTGGAGAGGTCCATGGACAGAGGTGCCTGGTGAGCTACAGTCCATGGGGTCGAAAAGAGTTAGTTGGACATGACTGAGCGCTTTTACACACACACACACATATATCACTGAATCACTTTGCTGTCCACCTGAAACTAACACAATATTGTAAATCAATTATACTTCAATTAAAAAAAAAAGCAAACAAAAAACTTTGGCATCAATCTGGACTCTTTCCTTTTGCTCACCTACCCCATCCTACACCATCTAATCTGCTTGGAAAATCTGTGACTCCTCCTTCAAAAATCTATCCGAAATCCAACCATTTCTCCCACCTCCTCTGCTACCACTCGAGACTAGGTTACTTTTGTCTCTTAACTAGTTACTTCAGTTAGTGAAGATTCTGGGCCAAGTTCCAATGTGTGTGTGTGTCAGGGAGGGGGCGGTGTGTGGGAGGGGTGATGAGTTTCTCCACAGATTCCACAGGAACTCTGCTTCATCAGTTATGTGTCCTATAATTCATTTCAATTCTGACACTGTCTACCCAGAGATAGTATCAGATTCCACAGGTTAAGGGCTCAGTCCTGCAAGATGGTCCCCCTCCCCCTTCAGAGGCCAGCCTCAAGTCCTGGTTGTCACTCGTGCTTCTGATCAACCTAAAGGTGGGAAGTTCCAATGACGCTCTCCTTTGTTTGATTAACTTGTTAGAGCAGCTCACAACACTCAGGGAAACATTGTACTTACCAGACTGCTTGTTTATTATAAAAGGATAGAACTTAGGAATAGTCTGGAGAAGAAAATGGTAACCTGCTCCAGTATTCTTGCCTAGAGAATCCTGTGGACAGAGGAGCCTGGTGGGCTGCCGTCTATGGGGTCGCACAGAGTCGGACACGACTGAAGCAACTTAGCATGCATGCATGCTTTGGAGAAGGAAATGGCAGCCCACTCCAGTATTCTTGCCTGGAGAATCCCAGGGACAGAGGAGCCTGGTGGGCTGCCATCTATGGGGTCGCACAGAGTAGGACAAGACTGAAGCGACTTAGCAGCAGCAGCAGGAATAGTCAGATGGAAGAGATGCACGGGGCAAGGTATCAGGAAAGGGCAAGGAGCCTCCATGTCTTCCCTGGGTGCACCACCAAAGCTGCATGTGTGTAACAGTCCAGAAGCAAGACAAAGCCTGTCCTTTTGGACATTTATGGAAGCTTCATAGTGAAGTCATGTAGTATAGATGTGATTGATGAAATTGTTGGCCATCAGTGATTGTGTCAACCTCTAGTTACTCTCCCATCCCTAACACCTGGTTGGTTCCTCTGTGACCAACCCCCATCCTTAGGTGACCTAGGGACTCACCAAAAGTCACCTCATTTACATAACAAAGGGCATCTGTTTTGCTTTCTTCACTTAAGAAATTTCAAGGATTTTAGGAACGCTGTGCCAGGAAGAGGTCGAAAAACAAATATGTATTTCTTATTATGAATCACAAGATCACACTTGGATATTTAGCGTCTCCTAACTGGTCTCCTAGGCAATGGCACCCCACTCCAGTACCCTTGCCTGGAGAATCCCATGGACGGAGGAGCCTGGTAGGCTACAGTCTATGGGGTCGATGAGGGTTGGACATAACTGAGTGTCTTCACTTTCACTTTTCACTTTCATGCATTGGAGAAGGAAATGGCAACCCACTCCAGTATTCTTGCCTGGAGAATCCCAGAGACCGAGGAGCCTGGTGGGCTGCTGTCTATGGGGTCGCACAGAGTCGGACACGACTGATGCAACTTAGCAGCAGCAGCAGCAACCTCTACCCTTGCCCCTGAGGTTCTTCTCAACACAGCGGCCAGGGCGCTTCTTTTAAAACCGAATCTCATCATATCACTCCTCAGCCTGCAACCCTCAGAAGTGTCCCATCTCGCCAAGAGTAAAGCCAGGTCCTTCCAGGGGACTACGAGGCTGTGTAAGATCACGACCCTCCCACCCCCTTTTCTGTCTGTGGTCTTTCCTCTTCTCTCTCTTGCTTACTCTGCTTTAGCAACACTGGCCTGCTTACAGCTCCTGGCCATGACCTTGCACCAACAGTTGACCTTGCTGGAACATTCTCACCCCAGAAATCCACAAAGCTAACTGACTCATGTTCAATCAAGCTCAGATATTCCCTATGAGCCCTGCTGTGGGCATCCTCTTTAGAACTGCCATCCGCCCCACTGCCCCTCTGAATTCCAAACTCCTCTTCTCCTGCAGCATTTCTGTTTTCCTCTAACCCACATCACTCTCCAATATAATACATGGTTTCTTTATTCACTGTGGTCCTTGTTCATTGCCTGTTTCTCCCAGTTAGGATCTAATCTCTGTCAGGACAGATATTTTTGACTATTTTGTTTAGTGATACATTTCAACTGCCTAGAAGTTTCTTTGTACAAATATTTGTACAAGGAAACACCTTCCTTCATCATATGTAAAAATGTACGAGGTACTATAGAAATAGGCAAAGGATTCAATTATTGAAAGGGAACGAGTATACAAATTAATGGTTTGGCTCAATTTCACTTTTTTCCTCTTCACCTATGATGTACAATAGAAGAGTCAAATCCATCAAATTTTAGGTTCATTAGGCTGGAAACTGCTTATGTAGGTAGGGATCAATCAACCCAGTTTGGCACTCTGTTCTAACCCTGACCCTGAGCTCTGCGCTTGGTAGGTACTCCACATTATGAGCTGAATGAACAATGAATGAATTTAGGGCTTGGACTTTCCATCCACACAAAGGTCTATGACGGACTGCTATTCTGGGTCATTGAAACAAACTATTTACCTATATTTTTAAACTAAGATATAAATTCACTAACGCGAGTGTTTTTTTTTTTTTAATGAAGGATGGGGTAGGGTAGGGAGATGTTGTGGTGGAAGAAGTAGATTTAGGAGTTGGAAATCCTGGGTACAGTTTCTGGCCCCAACACACTGTGAACAGTTTTACTTATTCAGGGTACTATATGACTTTGTACGTGCTATTTCATTTGTCCAAATATCTGTTTCCTTTTCTAAAAAGTGTGGGAAATGACTGCAAAAATCTGGAGAGATTTTTCTAAACATTCTGAAAAAGAAGCAGCAGTAACTTTTGTTCACTTTCCTTCCTTCTTTCATTCTTCCTATTCCCTTCCTCAGCAGCTAAAGAATGAGACTCTAAGGAAAAATAATTATTAATGCTAGCTCAGCTGGACCAGGTTTGAATCCAGGATCTGCTTCCTAACAGCTGTATGACTTGGGGGTAAATAATTTAACTCTGCTGAGCATCATTTCCTCATCTGAAAAATAGGATAACTACTTCCTGCCCTACAGGATTATATCATATGGATTATAGGAGATGATGTCCACTGCACTGTACACAATCTGGCACAAAGGAAGCATTAGGCAGATGGTAGCTATGGGAAAGGACGCATGGGAAGGAAAGAGGGCATGTGTGCCCTTTGAGAAGTGGAGTAACTCAGAGGTGGGGGCCTCCCCGTGAATAGCGTTTGAGGGATTTACACACTGACCTGCACTGCAGGGTTTCTCAAACTCATTTTATGACATACATAGAAGATGGCAAAAGTGTTCTATAACCACATTTTTGTAAAAAACAAACCAAAAAAAAAAACCCACAAAAACATGCCACTGCTTTTCGGTTCTTAATAGTTATGGAGAAGAATGTGGTCTCTGTGATGGGTGGATATATTTGACAGAAGGCTCTCTTTCCTGCTCTAGAGAACAAAATGGCCATCTGTATTGGAAAGACTCTGACTTGGGCTCAGTAATATGAGGATATAACTTCTTTTTTAAAAAAATTAGTTTAAATTTAAAATTTTTATTTATTTATTTATATTTGGCTGTGCGGGGTCTTTGTTGCTATGAGAGCTATTCTCTAGTTGCAAAGAGTGGGGGTTACTTTCCAGTTGCTCCGAAACAGATGGGATCTTCTGGGATCAGGGATTGAATGTGTGTCTCCTGCATTGGCAGGTGGATTCTTTACCCCTGAGCCACCAGGGAGGTCCTCTTTTTTTTTTTTAAGTTCATTTTTTAAAAAAAGTATATTTATTTTTTTATCTGGGCTTCCCTGATGGCTCAGTGGTAAAGACTCCACCTGCCAAGCAGGAGATGAGGTTCAATCCCTGGGTTGGGAAGATCTCCTGGAGAAGAAAATGGCAACTGACTCCAGTATTCTTGCCTGGGAAATCCCATGGACAGAGGAGCCTGGAGGGCTGCAAATCCATGGGGTCACAAAAGAATTGGATATGACTGGGTGACTAAATAATAACAACAATTTATTTAATTTATTTTTGATTGCACTGGTTCTTTACTGCTACACTCGAGCTTTCTCTACTTGTGGTGAGCTGGGGCTACTTCCTAGTTTCGGTGAATGGGCTTTTCACTGAAATGGCTTCTTATGGAGTACAGGCTCTAGGGTGTGTAGGCTTTATAGGTTGCAGCACACGGGCTTAGATGCATGAGACATACAGAATCCTCTGGGACCAGGGATCAACCCCATGTCCCCTGGGCTGGCAGGTGGATTCTTATCCACTGTACCACCAGGGAAGTCCTGATTTTCTTTTTTTTTTGAGTATTTTTCAAATATATATTTTAGTATCTTAATTTATTTTCATTTATTTATTTCGCTGCACTAGTCTGAGTTGTGGCATGTGGGATCTAGTTCCCCAACCAGGAATCAAATGGGGCTCCCTGCACTGGGAACTCAGAGTCTTAGTCACTGGACCACCAGGGAAGTCCCAAAGCTATGGTTTTCTAAGCAAATTAGTTTTGAAAAAAAAAGAAAGATAAAAGGGGGAAAAAGCCCAACTGAGTGTTTTTTCTCCAAAGCAGAATTCACAAGCAAAACTGATGGCCTGAAGGCTATATCATTCATATCCTTTCTCTTTGTGTAGGCATTCATTAGCCTCTATTGGATCCAAATCCTGATGTGTTTAATTAGATTTAATTTTTGGAAATGGAGAAGAAATAATTAAATTATCTGGGTTCCAGAAAAACAAAAGATCCTAATTTTAGCCATCCATCAGGCCTTGACATCTAGTATATTACAAGCTATAATTCAAATGAAAATATTTCACCTAAAAGTATAGTGCCCCTGTCCATGATATCATTAAAGGAAATCATTAAGCATTTATGCAGCACTTTGTGCCGGAAAAGTGCTTTACAGTTATTTTTATTGCTCACCAAAACCCTCTGAGGAAGGTCCTTCTCTACTTAAACCAAAGCAGAGAGAAGAGATTAAATTACTTAGGGTTTGAGAGAGAAAAAATGACTAAATGGCTGAGAGACCTCTGAGTGCCAAAGTCAGCTGTTTTATTGAATCCGCTGAACCACTCCCTTAGAGGTTTATTCATGTATAAAGCATTATCTGATTTGGGGTTGACTGTTTTTTCTTTGATACCTAGATCATTGAGGCTGTAGCCCTAGTGCAAGAATTACTCCGTGTACAATCACTTCCTTTCATCATGAGCATCTCTGAAGAGCACTAATGCCATGTTCCTAAAGAAATTTAATTAAAAAGAAAAAAAAAAACAGTGTATTTTAAAAGATAGGCTTTATTATGCTCTAGCATTAAGTGAACCCTGGACTCTCTGTGACTTAGCCCTCATACTAACATTTGCCTTCCAGGTTGGAAGGTATACCTCCATCGAGTGACTCAGGCATCCAGGCTCCTTCCATCTCAGTGCCTGGTTTCCAGGGTTACTGAAGCAGGAAGAAGGCAAATGTGCGGGACTCTTGAGTACTTTTGACTGTTCCTAAGTACTCTGGACCAAAGCAATACACAGTCCAGCAGCCCTTCTGCTCATAGTCTTTTGGTCAGAGATGGTCACATGGCCCCTGGACTAACAGCAGCAGAGGCTGGAAATGTCAGGGACCACAGGGACCGTTTGCGCACTAGTGCTTCTTTGGCAGACTGGTTTTGGTTGGATTTCAATTCTTTCTTTTGAACTCTGCATTCAAAATGTTTGTGATACAATTAATTCAATGTTTGCCCAAAATCAGTGACATGACACTCCTTGTGATACTTCTTTTATGGCATCACATTGTCTACTGCTTTATCCTTTTCAAAGTCCTTTTCCATGTTTCATTTCATTTCATTGCAGTAGAATTTCTGACAGTTAAGGGAACTGCTGGACTTCCTTTTCATTTTCTTGGGTTCAATAGCTTTGGTACCCAGGAAGCAAGATGTATAAACGGAAGGAGGATATAATCTGTTAGCTCACCTTCTGGAACTGGTCTAGCACACAGGATTATCAGCAAAAGCAGTCTTACATAACTGGAACTAAATCTTGGTAGACTGTTACTGTGTCTTTTGTTCCCTGTTAGAGATGTGAGTGACATCTGGCCTGTGTTTGTGGAAGCTGTTTGGAGGGATGGGAGGTGGGATGGGATGGAGTGACTGAGTCTGGGAGCCAGAGTAAAGCTATACTGTTCCCCAGGCAGACCAAGCCAGGGGTTGGAAGTTATTCACAGTCTTACCTAATATCTTCGTTTCAGTAGTTATAAAAAAAAAACTTCTGAGGTGATTCTGAATTTAAAAGATCATGAAGATAAAAATGAAGTGTGAAATGGCATGAACACAGCTACACAAGTAATTGAAAGTTCTGAATTGTGGAATATTTCCTTTGGTAGTGGTGAGGGCAAATATGGAGAAGGAAATGGTAACCCAGTGTTCTTACCTGGAGAATTCCGTGGACAGAGGAGCTTGGCGAGCTACAGTCCATGGGGTCGTGGGCAAACTTAGATTTCAACTTCTGCTCCTAATATATTTTCTTAAAACATTATTGCCAGTAGAGTGGATAGAGTCCATGGACTAGTTTATGAAGAAAGCCAATAATGAATATGTTTATAGACTGACTGGTCTGACTTTAATATCTAGGTCCTTCAACTAACGCTGACAACTTTGACCTGATTTGAGGAGTCAATTATATTTGGCTGGGTGGCTGAGCTCTTTCTCAGAACCTCTTTTCCAGGCAGTTGCCAACTGCTCTTTTTGTAACTGTGTTGTAAAATCTGAGGAAAGTTGTCTTGGGTCATTGCCCAGGACCTAATGCCCCAGTTGTAGACATACATGGTTGCAAATCTTTATCTTCCATTAGAGCTGAAACCAGACGTCACCCACATCCTCCCAAAGCTCTCAATAACTAGAAAGATTATTTGATGTCCTCGTTGCCTAATGGAATGCAAGGAATCTTATCTCTCTGTTAAGGTAACAATTCCCAAGTCCAGCATAGTCCTTCTGGATGCTTTTAAAACCAGTATTGTCTTTTATAACTTACACAAGATTTCAAGCTTGATGTGCTGAAAAGATTAGTATAGCTCCCTTACCTCTGTTCTGTCCACTGACTTGAATAATTTGGGTAGCTTTCTATTTCGTACAATCACATGTTGCTTAACTAAGCCTCTGAAAACTGAAACGGTGTCTAGAAGTGTCACTAAAACATCATCAAGTTTCACCTCTCCAAAATGTGAGCAGGATATTATTGTCCTCAGAACATTAATATTTCTTTGGGACTCATAATGATTATACCAAAATGTAGCCTCTTCTTTAGATTTATTTAGAAGAAAACAGTAATGTTTAATCAGAAAAGAGATATATTTAGAAGGAGTGTGGGGTGGGGGTGACTCTGGAAGAGTCCAGTGAGGGAAAAAATGAAGAAAGAGCAAAATTGTCTACATAGCCTTTGCTGCTGGGCTTTGAGCTATTCTCATCCTGTCAGCACAATTAATGAAGGAAAAATTGTCCCCAGAAGAAATGTGGCTGGAGGCACTGACCTGCCCTCCATTCCCCTCATGCCAAGAGGGAAAAAGTCTAGAGAAAATTTCCCCAGTGGAGTTACTGGGAAAGAGACTCCTTGGCCCTGGGTAAAACCTCCTTTCTTTATCAACCTCAGGGACAAGTAAATTCAAGGCTGAGAATATATACAGAGCTGCCAGTGCAGAGGAAGAATCTCTTTTCTCAAATAGTTTCCGGCATATCTGGGGAGGAAATATTTACACCCTAGAAATGATGAATGGACCTCACAAAGCAGGGGGTATCCCGGAGCTGGCTTTTGGGGTTTGCAGGCAAGAATAAGGGTAAGGTAAGGGTAAGCTTTCCCCCTGGGGCACCTGGGAAAGACTTCAGGAGAAAGGCAATCCTGGGTAAACCTAAAAGGAAATACAGCTACAGCTGGATGGGGAGATGGAAAGAATATAGATGAAGGGTTGTGTGTTGGATTAATGGAAACAGCCTGATCGGAGGGAAGGCTTTCAACTGGGTTGCTGCAGTTAACACTGAAAAATTTCTTGAGTTTCTGCCACCTCCCTCTAAATGCCAATTACACCTGAATCCACTTTCCATAAAAGTGTTGACTGTTGGTTTAGTCTGCATAATCCAAGTCAGTCTTCAACTTTATTTCATGCATTTTACAGTAGGCTCATCTGAGATTTCAGACATCTCATAATTTTTGTGTGTATATGTGACTTCAGAAAGAGATGTGAGAAATTATGCTAACAAGAAAGTCACCTCTTATTTTCTTAAATGTCTCTTTAAAAAAAATATTGTTTTGATGTGGACCATTTTTAAAGTCTTTATGGAATTTGTTACAATATTGCTTCTGTTTTATGTTTCCGTTTTTAGGCTGCCAGGCATGTGGCAGACCAGGGATCAGACCAGCACCCTCTACATTGGAAGGAGAGTCTTAACCACTGGACTCCTAAGGAGTTCCCACCTTCTCTTATTTTGAAAAAGGAAAACTTAAATCAATATTTCATCTTTTGTTTATAATGTACATACTCAAATTCTAATATTTCTTAGGTACTAGTAGCAATGGGTAGGGCTTTTCTGGTGGTTTAGGTGGTAAACAATATGCCTACAATGCAGGATACCAGGGTTTGATCCCTGGGTTGGGAAGACCCCCTGGAGAAGGAAATGACAGCCCACTCCAGTATTCTTGCCTGAAGAATCCCATGGACAGAGGAGCCTCGCGGGCTACAGTCCATGGAGTTGAAAAGAGTTGGACATGACTAAGCGACTTTCGCTCACTCACTCGGCAATGGGTAAGCACCTGGCAGTAATAGGAAAACCTTGTGTCTGTGCATGCTAAGCTGCTTCAGTCGTGTCCGACTCTGAGTGACCGTATGGACTGTGACCTGCCAGGCTTCTCTGTCCATGGGATTCTCCAGGCAAGAATACGGAGCGGGTTGCCATTTCCTCCTTTAGAAGGTCTTCCTAACCCAGGGATCGAACCCTTGCTCCTTACGTCTCCTGCATTGGTGGGCAAGTTCTTCAGCATTAGTGCCACCTGTGGCAAAGAGAAACCCTTACATTTTACATTTACAAAACATTTTCATATTTATTATCTCATGTGGGTAGTCATTACTGTTTCAATTTTTCATTCTTCCTGCTGAGGGTTTTCCACAGAGTTGCAGAGCCGACTAATGGAAGAGCCTACATTCAAGCCCAGGCCTCCTGATTCCCAGATTACAGCCCTCCCTATCCCTGGGCCACACCACCTGTTTCGACACCAGAAGTATCTCTTGTATTGACCAGGGTAGGAAAACAGCAGTTTTCCACGTGGATGAAAACACAGCTAACTAGAGCATCTCAGTCACTGCTGGTGGAAGCATAAGTGGGCAAGCATTGGAAAAAAGAGTTTGGTGAAATGTATTAACACTGCTCCTCTACATGTTTACCCAGTGATTTTACTTCTAGGAATCTATGCTAAGGAATTAATACTAAGGATATGTGACTAAAGATTCACATAGGAATGTGTTTACTGGAATGTTACTTATAATATCCACCAATAGGAGGTTAGTTAAGAGTATTATGATACATTCCAATGATGAAATGTTAGCAAAGTCATTAAAAACCTCATTTTAAAGATTATTGGTAGTAAATAAACATTGAGAAGATATTCATAATATAAGATGTAATGAAAAAAGTCAGCATAAAGATAGTGTAGCTACCAGAGGAAAAAAAGAATTTATGGAAATGTTAACAATGCTTAACTGTGGGTAATGAAATTATAAATAATATTTTTAGATTTTTAGTCATTTCTCATGTTCCATATAGAGCATGTAGCAATTTTATAGTGAGGAAAAGTTCTATTTAACTTTTTAAATATAGTAAAAACAGAGTAAACACTAACAACAAATAGTGGTTAGTATTTAAAATCATCATTTTACCTACGCTAGTCTGTAAACTAGCTCATATAAAGAGAAAAACAAACAAATGGAGGGCTAATTTGTTACATTACCAAGGAGAAGATGATACAAGATTTATGATATAAGATTTGCAATAGAGTGTGTGGTAAATACTTAAAGCTAGAAAGTTTTGACTCCAAACAATTGACTCTCTTGCATGAGCTGAGCCAGTTCCACGAAATGTGCAGGAGCTGGGCTCTAGGAAGCCTTGCTACGAGAACTTCTTGAAAGTTCCTCTACCAAGTAGTCACGTGGTTTCTGCCTTCACTGACTTTGGCCCTGGCTTGTCCTGTGGGATCAGGAGAAGCAGACTCAGCCCTGAACAACATCCCCAGCAAGCAAAAGCCCAGAGATAATTTGGGACTTTCTAGAGGGGAAGAAAGAGAAGTACAGACCCGGAGGGAAAGCAGCCGAAGGACTCGGGGTTAACATTCCACTCTGGGAGGAGACTTTAGTCCTTGGAGGGCTTCCAGTCTGAACTTGGAGAATTCATCAACAGGAAAACAAATAGCTGGCGTGCTCTGTATTTACTTTGCCTTTCTCAAGGTTGCAACATAAATTTCCCAACTTTGCTAGCTGTTAAGGCTGAGGAGACATTTTGTGAGTTCAGGGCCTTTCTTCCAGCCTGTGTGACCCGCGTGTGGGGCCCGGTTTGGGGACGATCTAGAGCCCCTCAGGGTGCAGGGGAAGATGGTGTAGACACTGTTGGACTCTCGCGGCACACACAGTGTTGGGGGTGTCAAGGAGCTGGAGAGCTTGAACTCTTCAAATGAGAGCTCCAGGTGGGCTGCTTGGGAAAAAAATCCACTTATGCCACAGGAGTGAAAGCCCTGAGACTTTCTCACTGGGTGAATTTATGGCAGACCGGCCACGCAAACTACTCAGTGGTGTTTTAGTGGAGTGGTGTCTGAGGTGTGGTACAGCTGGATCAATTCCTGAAGCAGCCTTCTTCCACACCACAGACATATTTGTGCTCTCACTCCCAGAATTTCCAATTAGCTGATGTTGAAAACCACCACATATAATCCAGAAAAAAACTGTCAACGTAACATTATAAAAATTGAATATGTGTCAGAAGTGGATTTAGATTCTTTAGGTTAATATTATTTTTGCTATTAGGTAATGAAGTGACATTAATTTACTTGTGCTATGTGATTAGGTTAATTTACTCCAGAATAATCTTGCATTTTAAAAATTAAAAATGGTGGCTCTATCTTCTCATTATCAATCAAAGCAGCAGTAACTCTATAGAAAGCTTCACCATTTTGTACTCAGTTGTGCGCTTATAAGCAGTCAGATGAGCAGTAAAAATGACAAATGACCACACTTGGATAGATCTTCATGTTTAAGTACCTACAAATAACTGTCCATTTGTGAACGGTTAAACTTAATCAATTATTTTTCCTATAGGCAAGATAACCTCTTTCATAAGTAAAAATCTACTATTTACTAGAAATAATATCAGAGCAGCTTAAATCTTACATATAATAATGCCACAGTGTGTGAAAACCAAAATAGGCTCACACACAACACAAGAAAGCTTAAGAGTTCATCCTTTTTTTGACCTTCGAAAATATAAGTGCTCTCTTCATGGCTCTATAAATTGTTTAAATCCTTTAATGATTCAAATGTGCTGATAATGTTCCTGCACTCGCTGGAACTGTGGTGCTCTTAATATTTTGAAAATTACTTTAATTAACCTTATTTCTTCTTGTAGTAGTTATAGAACACGTTTATATATTTTAAGTATGCATTAATTTGTTTCATCATTAACCTTGGATTTTACCCTTGGTAATTATGGTAATTCATAATTTGGGTTGCATCAGGTGCTAATGCATTAGAACAATACATATTATGGGTCCTGTCAATAGCTTGAATGGTCAGGATTCTTTTGTTTACAGCCTCGAAGAGTGGAAGCAGGGACAGGGGCCATGCTTCAGCAGATAATCCCAGGGATGGATTTATATGGCCAGTGATTTTGGTGGAGAAGAAGGGATTCTAAATGGCCAAGCCTGGGACAGACATCCCCCTGCTGTCCACGCCACCCCCTCCTGAGATCAGTGAAGGTGTAATAGACCAAGGGAAAGGAAGAAAACCAGGGGCCCGCCCCCAAACAGTGTTCATCATAATAGTTAATCAGATTTAGGTTAAAATGTAATGGTGTACTATTAAGAGCATCTACTGTGTCCCTGCTCAGCTGACAGATTTCCCTCCTCTGTTCCTGTCTTTTCTGACACATCCAGAAATCTAGTACCACCGGCATAGGAGTCCTGGATTTTTATATCTGCCCCCTAATTTATCACAACTTTCAAAAACCCAGGTCTCATCCCTCACTGGTTCTTTTAGATATCCCAGCAGTATCCAATTCAAGACACCCTGCTGTGGGCCCCGTGGGCACCATGAGCCACAGGGACGACAGGCTCCCTGCCCCCAGGTGCAGAGCTCGGGAAGCAGGTAGGCAGCAGCAGGAGCAATTTGCGAGTGTTCACATCTCATTTCTGAAAGTGCCAAGCAAGGCCAGAAGAGGGCGAGATTCATCCCAGCATAGGGCCCCCAGCTGGAATCACAAATGCAGCAAACAACACACTCCTTCCTGACTGCTCTGGTAGTCTGTGTGATTAAAACCCTCCCTCTGCAGACTTTCTCCATGTTAACATTATCTTGATGTTGCACACATCGTATTCAGGGACAGAAAATTATGTCACAGGAACTATTGTAGATATTCTAACTATCTTAAGTATAATCTTTTGTAGATGTCAAAGTGACACTATGTGAAGAACCATTACTTTCAAAGAGCAGAATTCCTTTCTATTTATTCTGATGCTTGACCACTTTTGAGGTCTTGGTCTACGGTCAACTCTACTCCTGTGGAAGGTGTTTTTATTCCCATGCAGATCACAGAGGAGGCAGGAGTGGGATAGGGGAGGTTGTGACATCCAGGGGTGAGCTATTTGGAGACACTCCTTCCCTTGATGGTACATCTTGATCTCATGTTGTGGTTGAGAGGGGTGCCCAGCAGGTGGAGGAAAGGTGTCACGTGGGAAGGAAACTTGGGCAGATCAGAGTTTGAACTGAGTCTTTCCTGGTCCAGGCAGCTGTGATCCTGCATAAAAGGATGGATAGTGGGGGTGGGGGTGGGGGGTGGCAGGGACTGCAGTGGGTGAGGGAGGGCACCACAGAATTATAGGACTTTCTCTTCCCTGGGTTGGGAAGATCCCCTGGAGAAGGAAATGGCAACCTACTCGAGTATTCTTGCCTGGAAAATCCCATGGATGGAGGAGCCTGGCAGGCTACTGTCCATGAGGTGGCGAAGAGTTGGACATGACTGAGCAACTTCACTTCATTTCTCAGACCACAGAAAGACCATAAAGATCATTTGGTTCAATGCTTATCTTTTAATGATGCCCAGGAAGGTTGTGACAAGTTTATGATCTGAGAACTAGAATAAGGGCCTAAGGCCCCTGGGTGGGTGAATGGAAGCCTTCAAGATGCCATCATCTTTCCTTGTCTTATTATTATGTATTGAAAGCAAACTAACCCACACCCCCAAATTATAGTGGTTTAACACAGCAGAAGTTACGTCTTGCTTGTTGAACCATTTAAAGTCGGTCTGGTGGGTACCTTTCATGCAGCGATTCAGCAATGCAAACATCTTTTGTTCTGTGGCTTCCTTCATCCACAGGGCATTGAAATTAGTTGTTAGATTGAGACAGGTAGAAAGAGGGAGTGAAGGATTGCATGTGAGATGGGCAGGCCTGGAAGTGGGGTATCTCACTTCTTTCTCTTCATATTCTTCTGGCTGGAAGCCACTTACAAGGCTGCCTTTCTGCAAAGGAGGTTGGGAAATGTAGTCCACCTGCGTGCCCAGGAAGGAGAAGGGGTGGGTCTCCTTCCGCAGCACTGTCATTTTCAGGCTTTGGGAGGTTTTTGTTGAGTGGCAGAGGGTGTGTGATCTTTATAGTTGGATGGATTTGGGTTTGGATATTGGTTGGATGACCTTGGGCAAAGAATGAATCTCTTTCAGCCTCAGTTTGTTTAGCTGGGAAATGGGGCCGGCTTGTGGGGTCACCATGAGAATTAAATGGTTGTAAAATGTCCTATGTCACAGTATACTTTCACCTTGATTTTAAATACCACTGGGATGAGAAGGAGGGGAAAGGAGGAGAAAACAGACTGAGTTCCTGTGTCTTATTTCCATCAGCCCTGTGTGCCTGAACTGCCAAGCAGGGCCCAGCTGAGTCCAGAAAGCACGCTCCATCAGATGCCTAGAGTGGTGGGATGTTCTTCTGTCTCATTTTAAATTTCAACACAATTCATCCTAATCGACATAGGGTTTTGAAAGGAAAAAAAAAAAAAAAACAAACTCAGGAGCATCTATTTTATTTGATTAGTAACAATTCAGTCATTTAGCATATAGTACCTGCTTGAGATTTTAAGCCCTCATGCTCAGGCTGAAACCGATACATCTAGAGAGCAATGATTTAACTATTTTCTTCTGAAAAAAATAAATTTCTGGCTAGCAGTGGAAAGAGAAATGATCTAAACAGCAGTTGTCACCTTCCACTTAGGGATTTTGCTGCTCTAAGACGAAATCTGGCTCTCAGTAGGAAACAGAACTGCTTTCTCACCTTGGGTAAGACCCTGGGGGAAGGGACATGGCTCAAGTCTTCTGACATACCCAGGGCCTGGCACATTAAGGGCTTAATAAATATTTGCTGATATTGAGTTAATAAATGAATGAAGACAGGTACACAAGTGATAACAATGAAAGCAACCCATTTGCCTGACACCAAGATTTGGGGCGGGGGGCAGGGAACTCCCTCCATTGTAGTTTTGAACTCTGTGAATGGTTGCTTTAATTGTAAAGCTAATAATAAAATGTACAGACACACATCCACCCCACCCCCGCCACCACCACCCCCTACCCCACCCCCTCCCGCCGCCCCCAACACACACCCAGGGCGACATTCAACAGGGAAATAAAGCCAAGAAGCTTGACTGTGTTACTTTTCATGGCACTGTCCTTTAAAATAACCTTCCAAGCCGGGTTAGTTAAGATGAGTGGCAATGGCATATTGAAAGTAATAAATAAAACGACGTCCGGGGCTCAGAAGGTTAACGTTTTTTTTTCAAGAAATTATTTTCCCAGGCCCAAGGGTAAAATGGCGCCTGGAATTACCAAATGTGGTCCTGTAGTGCCCCCTGGTGCCCCTTCTATGGAATTGCCAGAGCCTGTAAGTGTGCCCTGCTTTAGTTATTAGCATGATTCTTGATTTATTTATAAGCTTGGGGCTTACTTAGAGGCAGAGTGGAAGACGCAGGAGGAGGCTGGGAAAATCCTTTCAGTCCTTTTTCAAATGGGTTACCACCACAATGTCAAAATAATTAATACATTAACACTGGTATAATATTTAAAACTGAAGCCATGTGCTATCTTGAAAAAAAGCTCTTTCACCTCCAAAAAATTATTGGTTTTTAAATTTTATTTGTCAGAAGGCAGATTATTAAGCAGTTTCTTTTGCCCATTAAGAGGTTCTTTGTAAATCAGTTGGACAGAGGACAGTTTTTAATTTCAGAGATTAATTATCACATATAATAATTGAGCCATTTTTTATGTTTTTCTTGAGACCTATTCATTTAAATAAAAGACATACAGAGCTAGTCTATGAAACAAGAATGAAGATTTTGGATGAAATGTACAAGTATTTTGTCATTAAAAAGTGTGTTGAAATTTATTTCAATAAGGATATTCATATTCCCAGGAAAGGGAGACTAAATTATATCTATTTAGTAAGCAAAAATGGTGACAAGTAATTGTCAAGGATTTGAGGTTATTGGATATCTATGGGTGAATTTGGCTTAGCTCTAAATGTTGCAGCCAAAATTATGAAATGTGATGAAAGAAGGGCCTTTTCTTCTTCTATCCCCTCCATGATGACAAAAGTCAGCTTAATTCAGTTTGCAGATATTTAACTCTCAGTTCTAGGTGCCAGGTGCTTTACTGCACTTGACTGAGGCATAGTGGGGTCCCTGCCCTTCAGGAGCTCCAGGCCCAAGAGGGAGACATGCCAGGAATTCCCACCATTTCCAATCCATAGGATGGATGCTGGGCTAGAGAGGGAGCAAGCAGGCTGAGCCTCGAAGGATGGAGCAATCAGGGGACACTTCCCTGGTGGACATGACCTTGGGAGACAGGAATTAACCAGGGGGCAAAAGAGGGTCAAGGGTGTTATAAGAAAGAGGCCCTGGTCCAGGCCAAGAAGCCAGAATCGCATTTCTGTCTAGTGAGGGTGTGTGAAGGGAAGAGGACCACGCCTTGAGAGCATCCCCAACTTGTGTACTAAACAGAGGCCTGGGCTGCTCCGGAGGGTTTGGCAGGAGAGGGACATGAGGGTGAGTTGGAGGGGGCTGGAGATGGATCAATGGAGGGAGACAAAAGATTTTCAGTGCAACGACCGGTGTGGCGTCTCCAGCTCTCTCCTGGCTTTATCACTGGGGCTTACAGGGATCATTGCAATATGAGGAGGGAGCTGGGGGTAAAGAAAAAACCAAGAGCCTTGGAACTTGTTGGTCCTCATTCAAACCCTGGCTTGGCCCCCGCCAACCTCTGGTGGGTTTCCTAACCTCTCTCAGCTTCAGTTTTTCTCACCAGTAATTGGGCATAATAATGCCTACTTTACAGAACTGGGGTGTAAATAGGAGAGGGGCTGGCACATTGCAGGTGTCCTTTGTAAATGGTACTTAACTTTGATTAAAGTGAAAATGATTCACGAGTAAATGTTCCAAAGGAGCCTGGCCCCTGTATGCTCTCACAGCATCCTGAAACCATCCACAGTGCCTGGCTATGTAATTATACAATGATACCATTAATGCCTGCTCCTTCTAGCATGTAAGCCCCATGAGGTCAAGGGCTGTATATATTTTGTCACCACGATTCAAGTGCACCGCAGGTGCTAAAAATTGCCATCAGCCGAAATCCAGAACACTGACAACACCAAAAGCTTGCAGGATGTGGAGCAGCAGAAACGCTCATTCATTGTTGGTGGGAATGCAACATGGGACAGTCACTCTGGAAGACAGTTTGGTGACTTTTTATAAAACCAAACATACTCTTATTACACGATCCAGCAATGCACTCCTTAGTGTTTACCCAAAGAAGCTGAAACTTACATCCACACAAAAATCCACACACAGATGTTTATAGCAGCTTTATTCAAAATTGCCCAAGCTTGGAAACAACAAAGATTCCGTTCAGTTTTAAGTGAATGGATAAATAAATCATCCAGACAATGGAATATTACTCAGTGCTGAAAGGAAATGAGTTATCAGGCCATGAAAAGACATGGATAACCTTAAATGAGTATCGCTGGGTGAAAGAAGCCAATCTAAAAAGAATACATGCTGTATGATTCCACTTATATGATGCTCTGGAAAAGGCAAGACTGTGGCCACGGTGAAGAGATCACTGGTTGCTGGGGGTTGGAGACTAGGGGATGTGAATATGTGGAGCACAGAGGAGTTTTAGGCAGTGAAACTGCTCTGTCTGATACTGCGATGGTGGAGACACGTCATTAGACATTTGCCCAAACTCACAGAATGTGCAATGCGAAGGGTGAGCCCTAATGTAAACTACGGAGTTAGAGTGATAGTGATATGTCAGTGTCGGTTCATCAGTTGTAACTAAGGGACCATTCTGGTGCAGGATGTTGATAGTGCAGGAGGCTCTCTGGGGACAGGGATATATGTGAAATCTCTGTACCTCCTCTTTATTTTGCTGTGACCCTAAAACTACTCTAGAACAATGAAGGAAGGACGGAAGACAATACCCGAGGACGGCTCTGCCAACATCTCATCTTGCTAGGGTGACGACAGAAGTGAAAACAGTAAAGGAACCCTCCATTGGGGGCAATATTCCCCACAATCCTCTGATTCTGGGACTGAGAACTTGTTTTGGAAAGAGCAGTTGAATTAGAGGTATTAGCATCCTCATTGTAGCCAGGTGAGAGGATGGAGCAGTGGCAGAAAGGTCTGGCTTCCAAGGCAAGACCTAGCTTCGAGTTCCAATCTCATCACCAACTTCTCCCAGCCTCCATCTGCTCATTTGTAGAGTAGGAGTAAGATGCTTTACTAGCAGAACCCTTCTGAAGATTAAACAAGATAATCCATTACAGACCCTTAGCACACACTCACACCTGTTATTATTAATTATTGAATTTACTGACAACAAAAAAATCTGTGGTTTTGGTTCACTCTTGTGTCATATCAGTACCCACATTTATTCTCTGCAGTAGGGACAAGTTACGCTATATTCAGCTTTACATTTCAAAGAAATCTTAAAAACAATTAACTCCTCTTTCATCACTAAATTCACATCAAAATTTGTCACTCTACAGATGAAAGTTGTATATAGTTGCATTGACCAATATTTATCATGTGCCCTTTTCAAGTTTCACATACATTTTTTGAATATATGTGTGTTTATATCTATTTTCATGAAATAAAGAAATTGATGTGTTTTTCTGTCTATATAAAATATAAGTTCATTTCTATACAAACATGAAAATGACGAGAGACTGGATGAGTTGGACTCACCCTGGGAGCCTGGTGGGCTGTCTTCCCTGGGGTCGCGCGGAGTTGGACACGACTGAAGTGACTTAGTAGCAGCAGTCACGCCATGCACTAAGTGCTTAATAAATATACCATCGCTATTATTATACTACTTATTTTTTTTTGCATGGGTCTCACCCTGCTCACACATTCTTCCCACAAGTAAGGGCCAAGTGCCCTATGCAGGACTCTCGGCTAGACTGGGAAGATCCAGAAAAGAACAATGTCGCTGACCTCAAAAACTGAAGGCTCTAGAAGAGGAGACAAAGGAGCAAGCAGCGGCCACCTAGGGTGTGAAGTCCTATGGCAGGAATGTGCCCAGCAGGTTGTGGAAACTGAGAACAGTTTTACAAGCTCCAAGCGCTTATGTCGGGGTGAGCCCTGGTGGGGGTGCAGATGACCAAAAGGAGCTGTTAGAGAGGGCTTCCTGGAATGTTCAGGGTTTTGTCTGGAGGACAAAGTGGAGCTGGCCAGGCAGAGATGATCCACCTGGTTCTCTGCCATGTAACTGGGGATAAGCTTCTTCCATATCTGCCATTGAGGCAGTCACAATGGGGATAGATTTTAAAAACGCATGCCTGCCTTAAAGACGGCATCCAATGCATCAGGAATGAAAAAACACATCCTGTTTTGCTCAAAGGATACCAAACTCCCATCACTGAAAAGTGCCACCATCTCTTCCCTAAAGCCAGGGAGTATTCATATGGGGCCCAAGGGGCATGCACCCTGTGTGAGGTGCCAGCCAGGGAGGTGTGATGTGTCCACTGCTTGCTCATCCCCCTGGGCCTGGCTCTCACCATCCAGAATCTAATTAGGATGGCATTTCCATCTACTTACAATTTGCTAACCCAACAGCCGAGACAAGCTCCCTCCCACCCGCCACCTACCCGGACATGAGATGAAATGGGAAGTGATGGGCCTTCCTCTTGCTGCCCACATGAACACTTGAGTTAATCTGTATCTGGACCTTATGACTCAACAAATTATTTTGTGCATTTGCTTTATTGCAGACTAGTGGTGGTAATAAAATTAGTTCTATTCCACATTATTGGTTCATAATTAGAATTACATGAACAAAACAGATACAATCTCACCAAGTCTTCTATGGCTGAGCAATTGAACTGACTGCACAAATTCTTTTTCCTTACCTCCCTTGTTCCAGTTTCATTTCAGGTTGATTTCAGAGCCATTAAAATTAAAAAAAAAAAAAAAAAAAGACTTAGACTTATTTCAGCTGGATTTCCCTACAGCTTTTAGGTAGATTGACTATATAATTTAGCGTCCAAACTGGGACAACTGTGAAAGTGAAAGAGAAGCTATTAATAGTTGAGTCGAGACAACAGCATCAGCCAGAACGGCCCCAGGCAGCTACCCAGTGTGGTTACCCTACTTTTGGGGGTGGACCACCCTCTCCAGCAGTCAGGGATTAGTCTTGTTGGTTGGCCTTGCTGCTTTTTCTGATTGTCTTTTTAAAAATGTTAATTTGGGGCAATCATCTTTGTAGATTAAACATTTCCCCTTGCTACATGGATAGTTACAGTGCAACTTCACAACAAATCTGAGAAATTAAGACGACAAGAAACAAAGTGATATTTGCATCCAGACAGGTGGATGCTGGGGACTTGCTTTGACATGACCACTTCAAAGGGTAAAGGGAAATCTGCACTTGCTGTAATTTAAATTTTAAGTGTGTGACCTGGACCACAATATGAAAATACACTTACCTTCCCCTAAGGCATAGGGACCTTGGCACAAAGTAGCTTTATGATCTCTCTCCATTCCACAGAAATCAGACTGCATAAATGAAAAGCTCACCTTTTGGCTTGAAAATGGAATATGCATCAGTAAATATGAGAATGTATTTTTCTGGGAAATAACCCACACTTAGTAATATCTAGGTGGCATCCAGTGATGCTGACCTTGACGCTGGGTTGATTCAAGTGAAACTGGCTGTTTAGCATCCTTGTCATTAAAGTTGCCATCAGCCACCCATTTTCCACTCTTGGGCAGCCGAGGAATCGTTTTGCTTATTGAAATATCAGACTTTCCACTTTTGGTTTCTCCAGTGATACTGAAACATGTGAACCTGAGGCAGAAAAATAAAGTACCTTTGGTCCTTGAAGCAGCAGTGATTTGTCCAAGTACAAGGACTGCATGTCAGATATGCCCTGCTCACCACCCAACCTGTCACTAAGGTCTGTGAGAAGACCAACTGTGATAATAATACCTAGTATAAGTGAGTGAAGTCGCTCAGTCGTGTCCGACTCTTTGCGACCCCGTGGACTGTAGCCTACCAGGCTTCTCCGTCCATGGGATTCTCCAGGCAAGAATACTGGAGTGGGTTGCCATTCCCTTCTCCAGGGGATCTTCCCGACCCAGGGATTGAACCTGGGTCTCCTGCATTGGAGGCAGACGCTTTAACCTCTGAGGCACCAGGGAAGCCCAAGTATAGGGACACATTTATTTTACTAATTAGCACACACACTGGTTATTTCCAGGCAATTCCTGAATGTCTCAGTGGTAAAGAATCCTTCTGGGAGATGTGGATTCAATCCCTAGGTTGGAAAGATTCCCCGGAGAAGGAAATGGCAATGCACTGTAGTATTCTAGCCTGGAAAATCCCACAAACAGAGGAGGCTGGCAGGCTGTAGTTCATGGGGTCACAAAGAGTCAGACACAACTTAGGGACTAAAGAGCAACGAACTGTAAAG
The DNA here is from genome assembly GCF_032405125.1 of Capricornis sumatraensis. Classification (NCBI taxonomy): domain Eukaryota; kingdom Metazoa; phylum Chordata; class Mammalia; order Artiodactyla; family Bovidae; genus Capricornis; species Capricornis sumatraensis. The sequence goes on from NC_091073.1 coordinate 74,833,757, forward strand.
TACCAGTACAGCATGAGTATTATTCTCACTTCATTGTATTCTGGATGGAGTTGAACTATTTTGGCAGCCACAGAATGAACTGTAGATTTGTATCCAAATCTGTAAATGATAAATTGTATTTTCACAAGTTCATCCTTCACTAAAATGTGGCGTACGTGTTTCCCTAACTGTCAGAAGCAACCTACACTTAGCAAGGTGGGCAGTAGCCTCAAGTTAAAATGTATATAGACTCATAAGGAGCTCTAGAGAATAGATGGCTGCCACAAGGAGAGAACGGAAGGTGAAAAAAGAGAGAGAGAAAGGAAGGAAGACAGGCAGGCAGGAAGAAGGAATTCATGATGGTTTCAAAATAACAATTTGCAATTCATCCTAAGTAACCAGGGGCAACCACTCATATGACCATCCAAAGGAAAATCTTGTTAGAATGAAGTCATCTTTTCCCTCAAAACAAGACAATCGAAAGCAGCAGGTGAATTTGCATAGCACTATCACCTTGTAATATGTGGAAATTTGATTTCTCTGTATGGTGTGATGGTCACAGGCACCCGTGTGGACGGGGCAGGGCAGCGCCGCAGAGGGACAGTGGGAACCCACAAACTAGATGCCTCCTGCAAAGAATCGTTGACAAGACAAATCTTCATCAATATACAAACGGTTATCTTTATCAAGAATGTTTGGTCTCTTTTCTCATAATAAACCTGTCTGTGTTTGTGTGTGTGGAGGGCAGATGCTGCTGAGTGAGTACATATTTGTGCGTGTGATGGTTTGAGATCTCATCTGGTGTGATGAAGGGAAGAAACAGGGTGTGGGGACCTGTTCTTTGTTTATTTTGCAGATAAATCTCGTCTCTAATCCGGACGCAGAGCAACGTCTTGTGCAAAGGAAAGGAAACCCTTCCACCATCCTGATGACACCCGTATAAATCACAGCCTTTATTTCTCTGCTGTGAGGGGCATTGCAGATCGGAGCAACGTCGCAGACTCTCATTGGGTGATGCTTCATTACTTGGTGGAAAATCCCCAGAGCCAAAACATTATTTAAATGTGATATGAAAATAAACATGATTTATATGTGTGTTGTCTGCCGAGACGTTCTTGCCCGTTACTGCCCATGCTGTTATGCATCAGGAATAGGGCCTCGATTTATCGCCAGTTCAAGCTACACACATGCTCCACGACAAGATGTTGTCTCCATTCTCAAGTTCCAGGAAGGAGACGGTGTTTGCTGAGTGGTGGGTTTCAGATATTCAGAGGTGTCATTGACTTTTATGGGCCAAGGATGTATGTGCACATGTGCGTGCATGTGAACATGTGTTGGGCCGAGTATGTGTGTGCACGTGTGAGTGCATGTGTGCTTGTGTTAGGCTGAGGATGTGTGTGCATGTGTGTGCATGTGTGTGCATGTGGACCTGTGTTAGGCTGAGGATGTGTGTGCACGTGTGAGTGCATGTGTGCTTGTGTTAAACTGAGGATGTGTGTGCATGTGTGTGTGTTTCGTTAGGCTGAGGATGTGTGTGCACGTGTGTGTGTGTGGACTTGTGTTAGGCTGAGGATGTGTGTGCACGTGTGTGCACGTGTGTGCGTGTGGACTTGTGTTAGGCTGAGGATGTGTGTGCACATGTGTGTGTGTGGGCTTGTGTTGGACCCTGGACCACACTCATGAGAAGGATGCAGGGAACAGATACTTTGTACTCAGGTGCATCAGTTTCTGACGGCAGCTGAATGGTGTTTCTGGTGAAAAAGAGAAAGAAGAAAACACCATTTCCATTTTGGCCCAGGGCTGGGGCCCACATGTTTAGCTCAAAGTCAGCAGAAGTCTCTGAAAAGCAGATTTGAATTAATAAATGTCAGCAGGTCTTCAGCCCAAATGGAATTCGATTCACAGGAAGATGTGCAGTTGGGATGTTTCCATTACAAAGAGCTACAGGGAAAGGCTTGTCTTTGAGGGTGAGGACGATCCCCCAGGTGCCTACGTGGAGCTTTGATGATCACTGTCTTTCCCACTGGGCTATCATCAACACTCAGAAACTGTGGGGCCCTTTGTGAGCCCTACCACATGCCATGGGTGCCATTACACTGCTCCAGAAGGGCAGGAGAGGTGTCCAAGCTGAGAGTAGACACCCCTGAATGAGCAGGTGACAGGCTCTGTACAAGACAAGACATCCCAAGCTGATCCTCACGACAGCCCTGCCTTCATGTCCATTTTGAAGATGACGAAACTAAGGGCCACAGACGGAAAAAGTCCCAGAGCTTGGAACTCTATAGGCCGAGAGAATCCAGATCTTCTCCTTCCAGAGCCTCTCTTCTCAGGACAGACTCTTAACTGGTAGTTTTACCAATCTTGTCTCCAGCTCCCCATCCTCTGTTTTGCAAGATTAAGGGTTCTAAGTGATATCCAAAATGGTGAGAACCTACACCAAATCATTTTTAGACTGATGTGGGGAAGCAAATAAAGAAACTTACAAATATACTCAATTAGGATTTTATTTTTCCTTTACACTTATTTGACTGAGTTGTAATCTTGTTTCTTTTAAATCATGTCTTTCAAACTATGTTTATAGGCTTTTATTTTAAATAAGAGAGTGGGGAGTGGGCTAAATGGGTGAAGGGGGTCAAAAGTATAAACCAGTTATAAAATACGAGTCCTGGGGATGTAACATATAGTGTGTTGACTATAGTTAACAATAATGTATTGCATACTTGAAAGTTACTAAGAGTAAATCTTAAAAGTTTTCATCACAAGGCAAAAAAATTTCATAACTCTGTGATTGATGTTAACTAGACTTACTGCTGATCATTTCACAATGTGCGCAAAGATCAAATCGTTATGCTGCACACCTGAAGCTAATATAATGTTATGTCATTATGCCTCAATTAAAAATAAATGAATGAGTATTTTAAAAATAAAATTGAAAAAGAAAAAGACATAGTAACTCTGGAGGGTCTAAATAGGGAGACTTTTTATTTTTAAGAAAAGAAAAAACTTTTGCTTTTGAAATAACCTCGGATCTACATTAAAGGGGCAAAAAATAGTAACAAGAATTATTGTAAATTCAGATTCTTCAAATGTTAATATGTTACCATGTTTCCTTTCTCTGTGTGTGTGTGTGTGTGTGTGTGTGTTTGTGTGTTTGTTAACACTTTTCTGAATGGTTTGGAAATTGTAGACATGCTGCCTTTTATTCCTGAATGTATTTCCTAGATTCATTTATACAACCACAGTGCAGATATTAAATCCAGGAAAGCGACATCGCTAACTTGCAGATCTTTTTCGAATTTCAGTACTTATCCTACTAATGTCCTTTCTAGAAAAATGTCTTCACATACTTTGGGTTTGTGTTAGACCTGTGTTCCACTTGTGGGGACTTGTGTGAGTCTGCATAATTTTAGGCTATTTACCTAAAAACTCAATATTACCACACATACACACACACATATATATATATATATTTATATACAATTCTGTTTTTATGGTTGTAATGAAATATCCATACTAACAAATTAAACATCTTTATATTCTAAATTAAAAAATCAAACCAAACTCTAGGTTTCTCCATGCATTTCCGTTTCGTGTGAGTCTCTTTACACGTCGATTTGGACCCTCTCTGATGCTGCGCCTCTGCCTGTTCACAAGGTTTCCGAAAGTCTCAGCCATGACTTTGCCTCTGAATACAGAGTGGGTGAAACAAAGGTTTGAAGGGTGTTTGTTTGTTCGGTAAAGTGTGATGAGAAAGGGTAATCTGGTCTGTAAGTGGGTTTCTATGAAATAATTCCTGGTGAAGCTGTGACACTGGGGATGTCACTCCATACATCTGCTGAGAGCAGGTTATCTGGCTCCCAAGATCAAATGGTGAGTCCCGAGACCCAGGGACAGGCAAGTGTCAGAATGAAAAGACAACACGAACCCAGGATTTAGGGCTGCCCACGAGGAGGATTAGTGAGCCGCCTTTACGATGCCGGCGTTGACAGACAGGACTAGCCTCTATTTTATGGGCTATCGACTGAGCTGTATCAGGGTTCTCCTGTGGACAGCAGTTATGTTCCAGCCGACTCGATTCGTCCTGTAGTTTATCCAAATCAGTGTAATAATAAGCTAGGTTATAAGGCGTTTACTTTTCCATATATGCTCGAGTGAAGTCAACCTGTTATAAAACCAAGCAAATCAAGGCTTCTGTTTCTCCTGCTGGTACCCGGTGCGGGTGTGAGAGTAATCAACCTGTCCCCTCCGAGACGTATCCCTCCAGAAAGTTTGTAAAAGCTCTTTATTCCTCGTAGGGAAATGATTTTAGTCTTAGGAAGGAAACACATGGCTTTCTTCTTACAGCTTCAAACTCAGTCTTGCCAGCTGCGTTTATTTCCCTCGGCGTGGCGCTAATGAAAGGAGACTTTGATGAGCTGTGTGAACCGCCATTCCAGAGGAAGGGCTGCAGAAAGACTTGCTAGAAGGTGCTCATTTGAGAGTATTTCTGCCTTATCTCTAACACACATCCCCGAGAAACATCACTGGCGTTGGGTGGAAAGCTCAGGGGGCCTGATTTACCTGCCAGAATGGCTTTCTATGAGTTGGAGTCTGCGGAGAAGTGATAAAGGGAAGTCAAACCAACTTTCACGTTCTGAAGGCTTGTGTCTCTCCTGTTCCTGCTGGGCCTGGAATACTTTAAAGCGAATTCCTGCTTTGGGGGGTTCAGTGTTTTTTTTTTTTTTAAAGGTGTTAGCAATCTGTCTTACGTTCTCCCACCCCTGCTGGGATTTATGATCCAGTTTGTATTTTACTACATGGTCTTGGCAGGCTCCCCCTCGTTGAAATTCAAACCGAAGCAACCTGATGGGGGAACAGACATAAAAATATTAATTTGGTGGATATTAAAAAAAATCACACTGGTTATAAATCAGGGGCTGTCCACTGGTTCCTTTCATCATCTAAATGGTCCTTCTAACCAGACCACAAATCTTACTGGGGAGGAGGTGGGGGCTTAGAAGGTGGGGGTTCCCTTCCTGAGGTTTTAGAGACAGCTTCCATCCAACACTTCCTCAAACCTGGCTTTGTTTTATTAAAGGTAATAAAAAGTGAGTACTTCTGGTACAGGCAGGCTAATTAGCTGGCCTCACAGAACAGACTGGGCTTAAAAGAAAGTTGGCTTGGTCTAAAAGAAATCAGTTGTGCAAATGCCTAAATTTTGATTAAAAATAAGGTTTGGGAGACTCAGGAGGCATGTTTTGCTTCTCCAAGGCTATGGTGGTGGAAGGTGGGTGAAGTGGGATTGGGGAGACAAGAATGGGAGGAAGCTGACCTGGGTGTGCGTTTCCATGACCCAGGCTGAGATGAGGATGGTGTACGTGTGTCTCCACTGACCTCCGCATCCCAGTCCTTGGATTCTAATCGCGCGCTATATAGATGGGGGGGGCGGGAGGGGGAGAGGGAGGGCAGTTACATTCCCGTGGGGTAGAATTAAGAAAAAGTGGCAGGGAATTTCTTTCCATAATGAGATTTTAATGGACTCTTCCATTTCCATCTTATGGCTGATCTTTATAGTTAAAAGACTCTTGATAGATAACTAAAATTTTATGAAAACTCCAGGAATTGGTTTTTAAAAACTGTGGCTGATTAGAAGGCTAAATACTTCTATAAGAAGGTGCTAATACCAACTGAATGTATAATACAAGTCTTAATGCTGGTGCTGAGATCTCTTCAGAATACTTATCATGATATCAGAGTTTGTTTCAAAATTTGCAAGCATCAGGTGTCAATCAAAACAAACCCTAATGAATGTTGAATTCTTGTCTATTGGTATACTTCCTTTTTAGATTTTTTGGTTCTTTGTTGTTTTTACCATACTGTTTCATTCAAATTTCCTACATGCTAAATTTTTTGTGAAATTTAAGTAAAATTGCAGTATATACAAAAGAACTATTGACTGTAAATCTCATAGTAAATTTTTTTAACACTATGAAATAAAAAAATACATTTAAACAACAACAAAAAAGGGAAGTGCTAATAAAAACAGAAAGCTGGCACTAGTACAAATATTCACATGTACAAATGGAGGTGTAGCTATGATGGGAAATTCAACAGCATTCTAGAAGTTCAAGGTTTTATTTAATGACACAAAATCTAATAAAGCAAACAAACCAGAAATTCACCCCAGCCAGGCTAACAGCTAAAATGTATGCTATAATGAAGTTCCAAGCACATCGGTATCTTGGGGTTAAAGAGAAAGAAAATTCAGTAGCTGGAAAGAAGGCAAACAGTTTTCTTTAAAAATCAAAGCAAGTTCTTTGATTCAAAATACTACCATGAAAGCAGGAAGGAAAATGATTATGAACCAGTTTTTCTAAGGGAAATGATTTCTAACCAACAATTGGTTCTTATTACTTCTCTACCATCTCTATAGGCAGCATTAAAGAAGGGGCCTCATTTTTGCCTGATGATTGTAATGATTATCATCTCATCTTAAACAGAGATTTTCCTATTTGGTCACCATGCAACCTAATACTGACAGTGCCTTGGACTTGAAAAATGGTTTCTCCTGTCTAAGAAATGGGAGGCCAGAGAAGGCACAGTGGTTCTGAGCTTCACTCTAAAGCAATTATGAGCCCTTCGCAACCCTCAGACAAGAGTTGATTTTTATTTTTAGATTATTAAGCTGTGGGTATAAGAAAGTCGGGATATGTGACCCAGCTTTGACCTTGTCGACTGAAATCTTGAACTGATTCAATATTGAAAAGGAAAACTTTTAAAGAAGTATTTCTGCCTTATAATCCTCCCAAATTTACTTTGCTTCTTTCCCACCTTTACAAAAATCTTCATGTTCATAAGGATAGATGAATAAACAGGACATAAGTACAGGATATTGGAATATCAGGATTAATTGCAGTGTCCTAAAAAAAAAACTAGAAAAAGGGAGAACCTCCAAAAGGTAGTAATATGTTAGATCTGTTTCATGCGTGCTAAGTCACTTCAATTGTGTCCGACTCTTTGTGACACTTTGGATTGTAGCCCACCCAGCTTCTCTGTCCATGGGATTCTCCAGGCAAGAATACTGGAGTGGGTTGCTATCGCCTCCTCTAGGGGATCTTCCAGACCCAGGGATTGAACCTGCATCTCTTATGTTCCTGCATTGGCAGGCAGGTTCTTTACCACTAGCACTACCTGGCAACCTCTGTTTCACGCCTTCATCAAATATATTTCCACTCATGCACCCAGGACACCAAGGTGTTCAGCTTTTATACTCATATTGTGGGCACTTATTTTACTAGTCGTTTCTAGAAGTAGTGGTGTTTACATATACCTTTATATGCTGAATTTAATTGCGTTAGTAAGCCAAGAAGGGTCCTCCAGCCAGATTCAGGGCCCCGGCCAAGAGGCAGAAGGACCGTGGTGACTCTGTGACCATTTGGGTCACCTTGCTTCCTTCTTTAACTCCTTGGAACAGCTCAGAATGTGTCCAGATTGAGCCACTTCCAATGTCTAGAGTGTGGACTCTAGAGCCCACCAGCTTCCTCCCACCCCAACCTGAGCCTTAAGAAGGCCAATACCCTCACGGCTCCCTGAGAACATGCTCTGTTCATTTCTCACTTAGGTTCTCTTCTGGAAAGTTCTCTATGCCTGCAGCTATCCAGCTCTTACCAGTCTTTTGTGTGCTTCTCCAAACCATCTACCCCAGCTTTTGCTCCTCTTTCTCTTTTCCTAGCCTCTGTGGCATTTCTGGCAGGGATGGCCTGGCCTGGCACTTGATAGTTACATGCTCTTTTCAATTGTGTTGCTTCTCCCCTAGAGAAAATCTAACTTCTTTGAGTCTCAGATTCACTGTCTATAAAATGATAACATTTGCAAAGTTGTTACGAAGATGACAGAGCACAGGCCTGGCTCATAATAAGTGTTTATGAGGTCCCCCACGTCTTCCTAAGGACTATGTCCCATTTCTGCTGGGTCTTTTCTACCTCACAGAGTAAAATGAAATGTTTTGGGGTGTTGTTATTATTGAATGGTTCTGCAAAAATCAAGCCATTATGTTGTACCTTACTCTGTTGTAGGCAGACTTATTTTCTTTGATTTTTCTGGAAGGGAAGGGTACAGTCAAATGTTTGAATGGGAATGACCTGGTCTGATGTTGGGTGAGCCTAGAGAAATGATAGAAGCCAACGCTAGTCATGACAAAACACTCTAATTCTAAATCTCAGAGTCAGAGGTGTCTGTTAGATCAGCCAATGCAAACTTCTCATATTCCTGAGAATGACAATCTCTGGGATAAACCATGATGGGTAGTCCCCAAAAATCACAAACACAATATTTTCTATTTAGAGAAAGGAGATCATGACAACAAAGGGGTCCCGAGGAGGTGCTGACACCTCCTTCTGATCAATGTTCGAGAGACCTGGAACGGGTTAACTTTCTGAAGAGCAGTGCCCTTGTTATCCAGACTGTTGACTCGACAGTTACCCCTGACTTGGGACACAGCATGCTCCCTTCATGACCCTGCTCCTGTAGGGCCCTCCCAGCAAAATGGAACTTCGGAGGCCATATTCCCACCAACCGTGAGGTGAGTACACCCTCCCAATGACTGCACAAGGTAGAACCGTCTCAGCTCAGCAGGCCTCTTGCTAGAAATGGAAATCAGAGATTTGAATTCATATTTCATGTTCATTGTGTTTGGTTTAGTCTGTGAAACAGACTAAAGTACAACGCATGTGCATACATAAATGCTATAAAATCAGTGCAGACAGCTGGCAAATCATTAATTAACAGCAGTAATGGTCTTCAAATAGCACTCTAGGGAGGCCACAGAAAGAGGAAGTTCCCTGGACCTGGTTTCAGTTTTGCCCATGACCCAAATTCATCCCCATAAAATAGAGGGGAGGTGGGATGGAACAGGGAGAAAAGCCACATAGATACCACTATACCATTTTTTAGCCCCTCCTCCTTCAGCAGCCTCCCAAAAGACAAACAGCAAACAAGCCATACCACCCCTCTGCCTGCAGGGCATCCCCCCAAACCAGACAGATGCCAAATGAGCAGCCGGCACATGAGGATGTGCCCAGCACAGGATAATTGTGTCATAAATATAATTAAAGTCAGCAGGAAGACCATTATGGAGAAAACCAAACTTAGAAAAAAATTAGTACTAGTGAAGAAAATATCATACATTCTTTTTATTTCAGTCTAATTTTGTTTACATGATTCATACAGTTTCCAAGAGGACCCCTGGAGGATATTAGGCTGGGACCACATGCATAAACATTCATATATAACATGTAAATTAGAAACAATCTCAGGATTTATATAGAAATTACAGCCACTTCTAGCAAATTAATTCAATGACAGAAAAAGGGTTACTGTCTCTCTTCAAATCAAGAGGGGGAAATATTAGGCAAAGCAGATTTATTTATTCAAGAGGCTTGTTCCTTGCCAGGAGCTGATGTCCCCTTGGCCTGAAGATTTCCATTTTTTTTATTGGATATGCATTGGTGATTAAATTTGCTTTGAATGCAGGAGCAGTCCACGAGGACCATGGTGGGTGGTTTTAAGTTATAGGATTGCTAATATAGTCATAAAGTCCATTAGGCTGCCCGAGTTTGCTGAAGGGAAATGATGGAAGAAGGTAAGTAGCTTGAGTTAAAATATTCAAGAATATCAGATCTTAGAACTGCAAGGTCCTGGAGTGCAGGTTACCATTTTATAGATGAAGAAACTGAGCCCCAGAGAAGAAGGGTTCTGTCCAAGGAAACAAAGAAAATTTACAAAGCCGGCCTAGAGCTCAGTCTTCTCTCCTGTAGCTGAAGGTCCTCAATGCTTCCTCAATCCATGCCTCTTCCTTACTTGAATACAATGGACAAGTGACATTTGAGTACTTCTTATTCTAGGCTATTGTACCCACGGGTTTCCCCCGTGGCTCCGCAGTAAACAATCCACCTGAAATGTAGGAGATGTGAGTTCAAGCCCTGGGTCAGGAAGCTCTCCTGGAGAAGGAAATGGCAATCCATTCCAGTATTCTTGCCTGGAGAATCCCATGGACAGAGGAGCCTGATGGGCTACAGCTCGTGGAGGTGCAAAAGAGTCTGACTCGACTTAGCGACTAAACACCACAATATTGTTCCTGTGCCTTTGGCTGGTGATTTTGCCATTGGGGACTGTAGTAGAGGATTTGTCAGAACAGCTCCAGTTTTCACCTTCTCTGCATCTATGTCTTTCTTGGGATGACTCTACAGCCCATGAATCTGGGCTGGGCTTGTGACTTGCTTTGGCCAATGGAACACAATGACGCTTCAGTTCTGAGCCCAGAGTCTAAGGAGCTGTGTGTGCGTCTGCTGTTCTTTCCCCAGCTCGCAGTGGGAACATGCCACACTCACCTGCTAGAGGGACAAAAGAGACACATAGGTAGGGCTCCCAGACTCAGCAAATATTTGGGACGTACTTATACTCAAAAATACACATATATTTTATCTGAAATTCTAGTTGAACTTGGTGTCCTGTATTTTATTGGTTAGTTCATGTGAAGAGATTCCAGATGGTTCTATTATGTAGTAGTCAGCCAATCCTTAGACATAGATGAGGGCCCAGCCAGGGTCAGCACATATCTGCCCTCCCCATGCTGACATAGGTGCCATAAGTAAGCCCCACACAAATCAGAACTTCCCTTCAACTCATGAGCAGAAACAAATATTTATTGGTGTGTGATACTGAGGCTTTGTGGTTGTTTATTACGTGGTATTATTGTGTCAGAAGCTGACTACTTAAAACTATCTATAAAAAGTATTCCAGGAAAAGGAGTCTGATTTGGGCTTCAGGTGAAGATGCTCTAATTGTGATAAAGCCCTGTGAGCAAGCAGAAATGGCAAAAAAAAAACTATACCGACATACATTCCAAGGCTAGAGACTCAATCCGTAAAGATACATCAGTAGAATTTGTGTCTAATGCATATTTCTGCCTTTTGGGGATCTTGCCATTGTTCTGATGGTTTGTTTTAAATGACTCACTTTGTGGTTATGTCTTTGTCACAGAAGAACACACCAGAATGAGATCAGATGACTTTTCTGACTTAAGACCTATGATATATTTTCTCTGGACTTGTGCTTCTTTGTGCTATTGCTTTCCTGTCTTCACATGTCTCCTGTCCCGTCCTCCAGGGAGGCAGGTGATTTAAGTGAAGGTTCGCTGCAGAGCCCAGTAATTGTACCTGATGTCTACTTACAGTAACATTTTTCAAATGTCAGCTTCACTTATCACAGGCCCTGCCATTGTGTAATATTTTGTACTTTCCAAGCCTTTTCACATTTCTTGCAATCAGAGCAGGGGTTGAAATCTCTCTTTTGCAGATTAGGCAACTGAGGCTCAGAGACTTCAAGTGACTTTCCCAAGGTCACACAGGCTAGTTAAATGCAACATTAAAACTCGAATCCAAGTTCTTGTCTCCTAACCCCGGACTCTTTCTGGTATGCTCTGCTGTCTCCTTCATCCTGGGGTTTTGGAAAATTGATGCCAGAGGCCAGGTGTTCAATGGGGACCTGAATAATGCTTCTGTCTGGGACTGACTCAAGTGGAAACAGGACATTCTTAAAGAGGCCATTAGAAATCCCCAGACCTCCACTAAACCAAGGTATGGTGCAGGTGACTGATGATTGTATAAGTGCTTTCACCTTGTAATAACCAGTCTCAGCCTCCAGAACAGAGTTCTACATTGTGGATTAATCACTCCATATCTCTGTTTTAAAATCATGTTATGGTCATTTAAAGTATGTTTTAAGACGTAATGTTGTGTAAAGAGGCATGGTCCATTTAAAAGTTGGGCTGCTTGCAGGCTGCTGGTTGAGAACAATTGAATGCAGATGAAGGGGAAAATACAGGATATTATTACCCCAGGAAACATTTTTTTCTCCAGATTTATAAAGTATTAATAAATGCCTGAGCCACCCATACAAGGGTAGTATTTGCCTTGATTCTCTGCTTCACCTGGATTCTGGAAGATCAGTGATATTATTACCAGTCTTAGGGTGAGCAACTATTTTGAGTTGCCCTGGACTAAGGTGCTTCTTAGGCTTCCCAGGTGACACAGGGGTTAAGAATCTGCCTGCCAACGCACAAGATGCAAGAGACACCACTTCCATCTCTGGATCAGAAAGATACTCTGGACTAGGAAATGGAAACCCACTCCATTCTTGTCTGGAAAATTCCATGGACAGAGGAGCCTGGAGGGTTACAGTCCATGGGGTTGCAAAGAGTCGGACTTGGCTGAGCACGCACACCCAAGGTGCTTCTTGGGATGAGGGACTTTCAGTGCTTAGACTGGGTCAGTCCCAGGCTCCTGGGTTGCTCCATCACCCTATTGGATCCTCTGGAGAGCCCTTTGCTTTGCACTGATGGCACCTCCTCCTCCTCTGCCAACTCACAACTCCTTTGTGTGTTCACCCTACATACTAGAATCCTTGTGCAGAGGAAACACAAAATGCATCTCTGCTGAAAGAATGAAAGAACGAATGACTTTTTCTGGTTCTTGGAACAGGTCTGTCACTTAATCAGGAAGGGAACTAGGAGCCTGACTCAATTGCTCACTGATTGTTTTAACTTTTACCAAGTCATTAATTCATTGCTGTACAGTTTTCTCAACTGTAAAGAGGGGCAGGGGCTAAGGTCCCTCTCTGTTACACATTCTAGGGTTTTAAGTGAGTCCACTCTGTTCCAACTCCTTTCCTCCTGATGCCCCAGGAGTCTTCACCAGGCCGTCTTGGAGGCCTCTCTTTCAGCTCAGCCCAAAGGATGAAGCTCAGCTCATGGTCAGACAGGAGCCACGGTCTCTAGGCTCTTGCTCAGGGGTAAATCCTTTAAGTCAATGTTGTCTCATAAATTTTCCTGTGATGATGGACATGTTCTATGTTGGACATGTCCAATATTATAGCCACTAACCACATGTGACTATGTAAAATTAAAATAAAGTGAAATTTAAAATTTAGTTCCTAAGTCGGATAACCACATTTCAAATTTCGAAACACATGTGACTTATGGCTGCCATATTGGACAGTATATAGGACTTGCCATCATTGTGAAAAGTTCTATGGTACACCACAGCCATAGAGGGTTATCTTGACTATCTTTGCAGTAACCCAGAAAGTTGCCAGGGTAGGAAGAGGAGCAGGAGGGTAGAAAATGGGAGAGATAATTGCCTTTCTTACCACTATACTTTACCTCTTGGTTTGGGATCATGGGAATGACATAGTCAGCTTCCTGGAGACAGACCATTTTAAGTCTTAAATTGATGGTGATCTTATAAATGTGGTCATGTATGGATGTGAGAGTTGGACCATAAAGAAAGCTGAGTGCCGAAGAATTGATGCTTTTGAGCTGTGGTGTTGGAGAAGACTCTTGAGAGTCCCTTGGACTGCAAAGAAATTCAACCAGTCCATCCTAAAGGAGATAGTCCTGGGTGTTCATTGGAAGGACTGATGCTAAAGCTGAAACTGCAATACTTTGGCCACCTGATTTGAAGAGCTGACTCACTGGAAAAGACTCTGATGCTGGGAAAAATTGAGGGCAGGAGGAGAAGGGGACAACAGAGGATGAGATGGTTGGATGGCATCATCGACTCGATGGACATGGGTTTGGGTGGACTCCAGGAGTTGGTGATGGACAGGGAGGCCTGGCGTGTTGCAGTTCATGGGGTCGCAAAGAGTCGGACATGACTGTGCGACTGAACTGAACTGAACTTATAAAAGTTAATAAAAAGAATATGTCCTTTACTTCATAATAAAAATATGCCTTCACTGACACCAAAACAAAAGGATATGGTAACTTTCTTTTCCCCACTAACCCCGAATGGGCTAATTCTTTAGTCAACTATAGAAAGCACCAGAAAATAAAATTTAAAAGCCAAATGTAAAAGGTGTGGAAAGTTCTCTACTTTTGCAAGGATCATGATTGAAGATTTTTTCCAAGCATCTTATACATGGATACTATTTATCTTTGAGGTTAGGTAAAAATCAAAATGCATGGTTAATTGTTAAACTCTTGAAAGCACCATTACTGTCCTTGTTTAGATAGTAAATAGTGAATGCTTTGTGGAATTAGAACCTTAGTGACAATGTTGGTGATGAAGAAGTGAAACTGCAGGAGCAGATTCTTAGCTCCATCTATGCCACTAGAGGCTGTGTGACCTTCGGCAAGTGAGTTACCCTCTCTGGGCCTACCCTCTCTGGGCCTTAGTTTTCATCTTTAGTTGGAGAAAGATGGCACTGAACTGGATCCGTGATATCTTTATCTTTCTGGGATCACTTTTGTGACTGTGTTTTTGACTTCTGCTACAGACATTAGAGCTTATATCTGTTATCATAGCCATGAACATTGTTTCTTATTAACATTTATAGATCATCAGTGTTGTCAGTTGCCCCCACTTACAGTTCCCATAATCAAACCTCCAAGTGTGCAAGGCCTGGCAAACCTCTAGATTTTTGGAATCCTCACATATGAGGATGTTCATCATTTAGCTATTCTTTCAGAGTTAGAAGCAAACACATTTCCCAGAATAGAGGCTCCAGCAATCTGTATTTACACAGGTGAGAACAGAGACTCCACCCTACTTCCAAGTATAGCTGTGGTGTCACACAAACGAGGATGACTGGGAGCTGGTTCCTGCTCGGCCATTCATGAGCCTCACACTCCAGGATGTGTTCTTTCTCTGAACCTCGGTTCCCCATCTGTAGAGCAAAGATAATAACATGAGGGTAGGCAGGCTGCTATACCAGGCAGCTAATGAAGCTCAGATCTCAGGGCCTTCATCTGCACGGCACCCTTTCAAGACCCTGGGCTTCATTTTGACTTTTTTGCTGTAGCTTCCTGATCTTTCCTCAAAGTGAAAGTGAAGCCACTCAGTCATGTCCGACTCTTTGTGACCCCATGGACTGTAGCCCACCAGGCTCCTCCATCCATGGGATTCTCCAGGCAAGAATACTGGAGTGGGTTGCCATTTCCTTCTCCAGAGGATATTCCCGACCCAGGGATCGAACCCAGGTCTCCCACATGGCAGGCAGATGCTTTAATCTCTGAACCCCCATTGCCTGCCTTTCCTCAAAGAGGGGCCCTCAAAATTTTGAGCTTCAGGCCCTGGAAAACCTGGTTGGCAGTATTTAAAAATGAGATGGCACCAGGTAGGCCGCTCTCCCTAAAAGGAGATCACCCATCAAACAAGATCTTGCCAAACCGGCAGGTCTGCAGCTCTTGTATTTCTTCCAGATGCCAGCCTCTTTCACGTCTCAGTGCACCTGTGGGCCATGCTGGCTTGCTCCTCTGGATGCCACCGGTGAAGTGACACTGCCCTGATGCCCTGGGCATCATGGTGCATGTTCTTAGCAGCTGCATAATTATGGAATCTGAGAGCCAAAAAGCATTGCTGGGGACACTTTACACTCCCCCTCCCCACAGATGTTCCTTCCTCTCCTTCCTTCAGGTTCCTCTCATATATAGATCCCACAGTCTCCTTTCAAAATCTGGTCTGGTATGATGTCATAGGTCAGGAAGATCCCCTGGAGGAGGGCATGGCAACCCCCTCCAGTATTCTTGCCTTGAGAATCCCCATGGACAGAAGAGCCTGGTGGGCTGCAGCTCATGGGGTCACAGAGTCGGACACGACTGAGCGACTGAGCACACACCTGATGTCATAGATTCTTAAGAACATTTTCCTTAGGGTTAACCCTAATTTCTCTTCTAATTCAGTTATGAGTATGCCTTCAACTTTTTTATTCTGTTTTATGTAGATTACACATCAGTTTCACAGATATAGTCACTTGCTGCTAGCTTAGCATCCTCCTTTTAGAAAAAAGTAACTGAGGTTCAGGTGGTACAAGACTTGCCCAACAGAGTAGATGGTGGACGCTGGGACCCCCAAAAGGACAGTTCTACTCTCTTGTCCCCATTGTCATCAGAGGGAGTACTAGGCTTCCCAGATGTTACACAGTTTGTGAGGGAGTCAAAGCTTGGAAACAGCTTGCCTGACTCTCGGGTCAACTGTCTCTGCTTCTGTCAGCTGCGCTGGCTCTGTTATTAGAAACTAACTTCATGGTCACTGGACTCAGAGTTCTCAGTTTCTGTCTTTGGCGATGATCCCAACTTCCTGCAGGTGCTAAGGAAGGGACTTATTTATGCCTCAGCTCTTCACATATATGACCCCTTTCCATCCCCTCCATTATTAAAAAATGAAGTCATGGTCCATTCTTTCTGCATTTATTCACAATAAAATTATTTATTGGGTACTTGTTATGGGGATGGCACTCATCCTATGCAAAAAAAGAGAAAAAAGAAAAAGAAACAAAGAGAAAAGAAAGCATGTAAAGAGCCCTAAGTATAACGAGTGACATCAGTAAGATGGTAGCATATGAAGCCCTTGTTTTCCCCATGGGACACTAGCTTAACCACAATATATGGACCAAATTTCCTTTGTGAGAATTCCTGAAAAGGCCTAAATATCCTGTTTTCTAGGCAAAGGGAATTTCTAGTTTTTCAGTTGAATAGGCCACCTAACACTTGTAGTCTTTGGAGAAAATAATCTTTTGATTGCCTGCTATGTGTCAGGCACTAAGAGTTTTACAGATATTAATGTAATTTTCACCCCAATTCCTTGAGGTTGTGGATGCTCTCTTATTCTCTTTGTGCCAATGAAGGAGAGAGAGACATAAACAGCTATAAAACTGGCCCAGGGTCAGACAGGTGGCCAGTGGCTGACTCAGTAGAGAATCAGTCTGGCCCCAGGGTGTACACTCCAGATTGTGTTTGAAACTAAGAGTTGGCACAAGCTGGGCACATTTCTGTACTGTTCAGATGAACAGATGCTTGAGTTATGCTGCTTTTAGGGATCTGCGTTTCAAAACAAAGATGTGGTCTTCAAAGGAATAATTGAATTCACCCGGTCTTAACTCTTGATTTAATAAACAAAAGATGGAAGGAAGGAGCTGGTTTAAGTTTGGGGGTCTCCATCTTTGATCCTAACTCTTGATGGATTTTTCCAGAAAAAAGAACCGAATGATCGATTAAAAAGGCTAACAACGACAGGGAGAGGTCTTTTAGAATAAATATTTCTCACAAATACAATCTCCTCGGTCTAGAATTTCACTATATTTGCACACAGAAGTAGAAACTACTTTATTACTCCAGGCACTTGAATGTTAGCAATCCATACAGTCACACACTTGTAGATATTTAAATAGATAGACACAGTGGAGACATACTCATAGTTCCTAGATTTTTCTATAATTCAGAAAGAAATAAAAGTTCAGAAAATATTTAGTTAATGAATAAAATTGAAAAAGATTAGAGAAATCTGGGTGGCTTAAATTCAGAGACTACTTTTGTTCATATTAATTAGAGAGAAAATAAATATCTCCATTCTGTGCTCTGAAGGTAAAGCTCAAGAAGGATGAATGTGCAAAGATTTAGTTTGCTTGTGGACAATATGGCATCAGCTCTGATGCCAGAACCTAGGAGGTCTATGAGATTTTTTTTCTTCCTGAAAGACTTGATGCCTTTGTAAGAGACACTGCATAAAGAAAACCCAGACATTTCTGAAAGATCAAATGTTTGTCAGCACCTCTAATGGAGCAATAATAATTAATTTCCCAGTGCAGTAAAACCATATAATTAGAATGGGTTGGGGTTTTTCAAAACTTTCCAATATGGGATGAGCAAATGGAAAAACTTTCTTTTTCTTTTTTTTGTTTTCAGTCTCTTCTTAACTATTTTGGAGTTGGTGTGAAATACCGAGAGGAAGTGAGCCCATCTGTTTCTGATACTTTCAGGCTGGATGTATCAGAATGTTTTGTAGCAGTTATTTGATGTCTTGTATGCCTCTAAAGTATTTTCCATAAGTTTGAAGCCTGTGTCTTTACTGACAGGAAGTTTGTTTTCACGGCGTTTTAGCATCAGTTTGATGCTCAGAAACGGAGAAAGGAGTTAATTGGTCAATTTCTAAATTCGACCGGGTTTAACTCAATTCAGTTTTGTTGATTTGCATACTGGGAGAAATTTCGAGGAGAAACAAAAATGAATGGAGTTATAGATTATTCATATTCTTATTATTTACATAGCTCTTCCTCTCCCTTCTTCTGTTATCTTATGGGCAGCCCTCTGTCTCCGCTACACTTCTCCTTTATGGTAGGAAAGGGTGATCCCACTGGGGAGACAGATAATGGGAAAATCTCAAATGGAAGAAAGGAAGTTGGAGACTCATCTTTGCGTAAGGGTCAGGAAGAAGGGCCCCGCGACGACACAGCTGTACCCTGTACTACTACCTTCATACTCTTCTGCCTCCCCGGGCTGCGCGTCGGGAATGTGCGGGTCGGTGGGGGAAGGAGCGCCGGGAAGGAGACCTTGCCCTGGGGATCACTTTATACCTGCAGGAAGCACTTCAGTGTGCTAAGCCCTCTCCCTGAGCCCTTCCACAGCAGCATCCGCTTCACCAAGAAGGTAACAAAGCCCCCGCCCCCATTCCCCTAGAAGCCACACGCTCCCGGGTCTCCCTCAACCTTCCCCGAAACTGGTTAAAAGGGGCGTGGAGGATTCATAATTCTGTTCTGTCGCTCCTACGCTGAGCACTGTTGGTACTTATGGCGGGAATTCAGTTCTACCTAGTTCTAAAATTGGTTATAAAGACAGAAAACGTCCAGGCTTGGTGTTCATTGTCAACAAATCTACTGGGCATTTCCTAAGGTAATATTGGTTGGTGCCAACCAGGATACACAACTGCACGCTAGGGCTGATAGGATTAGACTATATACTAGGAATGACTCTGCTTGGCAGTCCAGGGGGCTTCTCATCACCTCTATGGATTGAATAAACTGTGGGCTGACTTGGCACTAGGTAAAGAAAGGATCACTTTTTTTTAAGCTGCCTTTTCCAGTAGTGGAAAGGAAATAAGGAAATCATTACCTTCTTTAACTTAGGTTTTATTTTTATTTTACCTGATTACAGTGCTTTTAATTTCTCTTCCTTTTCTCACAAGTGATGTATGATCATCACTGAGAATAAGTGCAACTTGAATTATTGTAATCGTATTTAAGACTATACAGAGTATGATATATTTTCTATATGTACATATATGTTATCTGTAAATGCATACAAAAAGAAATAAAAAGCTCCACGCCAAACTGAGGAGGAGAAAGCTGGTCTATGGGAACTTTAGCCCTTTAAAGCTTTTAATGTTTTGATTTTTCAAAGCAAGAAGAGAGTATTTATCAGTCATTTAAAAAATAAAATAAATCCAAACCAAGCAAAAAATCTGAAGACCAAAACACATTCACAACATACCCACCCCCAGCAAAAAAAAAAAAAACAAAAAGGAAGAAAAGAAAAAAGAAAGAAAAATGCAAAAGAAACAAAGAGTTTTGAAAGTATGCCATGTCTCTCATAGGAATTTACCCTACAAAAATAGCTACAGCTGCTGACAAAGATATAATGTCATGGGTGCTGCAGCTCTCTTCCTGATGCCAGAAAATCTGACACAACTTAAATGGCTCATGATGTGGAATGTGTTAAACAAACCCAGTTATGATCATTGAAAGTAGAGCTGTCAGCTAATCCAAATAATGTTGTAGAAGAATCCTAGACCAGGGGAAGATTTCCATTATCTATTAAGTGTCATAAAACACTCAACAGTTTACAAAATAGCATGTGCAATGTTTAATTTTTTGAATGAAAATATATACACAGAAAAGATCTCAAGGAAACTTGTCACAATCTGAGCGGTGATTTTCTACAGTTGGGGGTAAACTTTCTTGCCTCTTTGTGCTTTTAAAAATTTCTCCAATGTACATATGTTATATATATATATAGTTTTGAAAGTTCATAAGCCCGTACATGGTCATTTTCAATGCTTGATGACTCTTTCTAGAATCAAGGCAAACAGACCCCAGAGATAGTGTCAGCTGCCAACCTCATACTTTAATTTGGTCAGCAAGATACATTCATATGCCTTGAGTATCCCTTCAAATAATCTTATGAATAACAGTGACATTTTGTATATGTTGCTGAAGATAACTAAAATGGGAGGGAGAAAACTGCAGTGATGAAATACATTGCTTTTTTCCAGTTTTCCTCTCGGAAATATGTAGTATTACCACCTCTGGAAGTTACAGTACTATTTTACAATCTTAAGAAGTATAATTTTGCCTGACATTCTGTTGTTCATGATCATGAGCATGTGCAAATAACACTGTAACGAAAAGTTGATTCAACATGGATCCTGGAGGGTTTTTTTCTATACAAAATTCATATTACAATCAAATTTAAATAAATAAGACTGGTTAGTTTGGGGAGGCTGAATATTACTTTGAAACCTCACTTGAACTATCTATGATGTGAAGGGAGAAAACTGAGGCACTTTTCAACCTAACCCAAGCTTAAAAGGAAGCAGCAAAAATGTTCATTTTACATTTTGGAAATAGACTCTGTTTCTTTCTCCAGATAAATTTTGTCTTTGCATGGAAAGCTGGTATTCTGGCACTATTTGTTTTTGTTCCATATATTGCATTTTTATAGCAAATGAATATTAAATTACTTTATAACTGCTTCACCACTTTTTAGAAAAGGGCATAGAATACAGGATCCTTAAATAGGGTAGCTATTTGTAAAGCTACTCATTTTTTAAAAAGTCTGTTTTCATTACTTAATTATGGGACTCTGGACACAAAACACTTCTTGTTTCCACGAAATAAAAATTTTCACACACAAATACACACACATCCGTTTTCTATGCTGAATTCATGCTGTTCAAATATTTTAAAAAACATTCATGATGAAAGAAACCTGAAACAAACACCTCCACTATGTTCTTAATTTTCTTTCTTATGGATGGTGTATAGCCACAAGGGCAAATGCAGTTTTTTCAAATGTATATGAAGCAAGCACCTTCCCAGCTGTGAGCAAGTAACTGGTCAGTCAGTTCTTACATAGAGATTTTAAAACGTATGTTCTTATTCAGTTCTTAGATTGTTGAATCCATAAAAAAGTGGCCTTAACTGTTGCTCTTTCATGAAGGATACCCATTTCCATGTCTTTTTTCTATTAAACCTTCCTGGAAAATTGGTGAAATCATCCACTTCATGCACGTTGTGCATTTAAATAAAACAAAAGAGCAAAGAACACAGATTTAGACATCCTCGTGGTTGGCAACTTAGTTTAGAAAAAGATTCAAAGGTTCAAATTTGCCACTGGAATTCTTGCTTAAATTTGTAAGTACCGTTAAGGGAGCCAAGATGTAAACATGAGTTTTTATTTGCAACTGTCTGCTGTCACTATGAAATAACTTGGCTTAGAAATTTATCGGATATGTGATATATTTAAAGACTGCATTGTTACGAATTCATGATTTAATGGTTAACAGGGTTATTTGCTTTGTTACTGGAATCATAACATCAAGATGGGTAAGAGATAAATAGCATTAGACTGTAACATGAAATGGTGAGATAGGTACTTTGGCTTAATTTAGAGGCCACAAACAGCCAACCATGTATTTGGTTAAGTACTTGCTTGATGATATTCTTAATTACATGTCCTTTGTGGCTTGCTGGTATTTTCAGGTGCTATTAATAAAAATCAGTATTTCTAAAAGTGCAGATAGATTGGAAGCAGATGCTGTTAGTAAAACATAATTGGACTAAAGGAAAAATTTTTGCAATTTGAAAACAGACCACTATCTTTAATATGTTGGTTTGCTGTGATTATGTCTGCTCATAGAATTTGAAAGAGGAATAATCAACAGATACATCTTAAGAGGAGTAGAAAGTGTAGGGAAGAAGGCTATTTGTAAAACTCAGAGAAAATGTGTACATGAACAATATTGGAATTGGTGGTTATGTTGTAGAAGATAAGTGGAACATAAAGAAAACTCTCGTTAGTCTTTGCTAGATTAGAGCATGAAAATGCAACTTTAAAGAAATCATTTTTAAAGTATACAAAATGGTAAACTAATTTGGGGCATACTCTTTTGCTTTTGACCCAATGGTCCCATTAGTTATGTTTTAAAATTATAATTATATAATTATACTGTGTTTTTTAAAAAAATGCAAACAAGTAACAGTGGGATTATTTATGAACAGATCATCATACTTTATTTCTATGTTTTTGGTAGATTCAAATGGTTATTTTATTAACATATTTCTTTATAATAGAACAAAGTTTAAAAATATGAATGTAATAAAAATGTAAATTCTTACAAAGTTAAATTACAGTTCTAGTAGAAACTAAGAGCTGTGTAAATCTGAGCTTTGGACAGTGAGTTCTTACTATACAGCCCAAATTGTATTTTGTAACAAGAGGAAGGAACAATACTTATATATAGGAAAAGTTAGAAAGGAAATATAGGAAAATGTTTAACGCTTAATTCTTGACAGTGAGAATATGTGCCATTTTGAGGGTTTTTTTCCCCCCTTATGCCTTTCAGTATTTCTCAGATTCTTTTCAGGAACATATATTACTTAGAACTAGAAAAGCCATATTCATTAAAAAAAAAAAAAAAGGGCAAAGAAAAAATTTGATAGCTTGCATTAAAGAAATTTTCATTTAGATTTGTTTAACTGGTATTTTATTTATCATCCCAAGGCTAATTAAAACAGAACCAACAGTCATAGAGAGCTAACTCCTAATACTGATAAACCTGAACATATAACTTTTTGCCATTATATTGTAAAATTAGCCATTTATAATGACTAAGAATTGAGTGTATACAACTGCTAATGTTTAACTGGTCTGTCTTACCTGGAGTTCAATTTCAAGTAACAATTTTAACAAATTATCAACTGACATAATGTTTCTTGGCTTAAAGATGGATTTGCATTATTTTATTGCTTGGAATATCATATTAACATGCATTTTAACTTTAAATCACTTGTTAGAAATGGAATCGTATTTCTGAATATCATTTCAGTTATAATTATTTCATTATTGAAATATTTCAAGTCATTTAAGACTACAGAATTAAACATGCATTGAGTTAAATGTAATCAACACACTGATAAATCTCAACGAAAGTAGTAAGTAAGCAAAGTTTTCTACCTTTACTGCATGTCAAAAAATGTTTCAGAAAAAAAAATTAGACCACACTGACTTATCAAGAAAAACTTTCATTTCCCCTTGATCTTAATTTTCCTGGAACCGGTATTCTCCATTGAGAGATCCCTCAGTATTTTACTAATGTAGTACTTGGAAACTAATTTTTGCGCCGGAGGGACAAAGGAACTAAAGAAAGGAAAGATATTATTTGTCTTCTAGTATGGGATCCACACAAAATTTAAGTATGGGATGCTATATATTTGTTACTGCTATAGATTTTAACTTCTGTTTAAATAAAGGCCTGCAAGCCCGCTGCTTCTTCCACGGTTCTTTTATCAAATGGGCCTGAGAATAAGGAATCAACAGTCCCAAATTTTAGTTTGGAGCAAACTACAGTAATTAGTTTTCTGAAAGCTATCAAAATGTTATCAATATAAACGCACAGAAGGTATTTAAAAACTCAGGTTCCCGGAATGCATGTTCATCCTTTGCTTTTCCAAATTATTTGTCACCTGACATCTTATTTCAAGAGTCCTGAAAAGTCCATGTTCAGCTGGACATAAAGCAGAAATTTTCGTAAAAAAACCCAACCAAACCCAAACAAAAATCACAAGAATAATTCTCTTATTTAAAGAATGTCAACTGAGTATCCCTTGGGCATATTACTGTTGGAAACAATTTAACACTTGCATCATTCATGAGCAATTCACGACGCTTAGCCTGCAAGAATTTTCCACCCTTTCTTGGCTTTTTACACCCTTCAACTTGGCTTTCCCTAGTTCCGCTGGTGGAAAATTAGGGAGACAGGAAATTCATAGTAAAACATAATGAATTCTCGTGAAAGCTTAATTTATTACAAAAGTTTTATTCCTCCTCACAAAAGGCCAGGAAGGAGCCGCGGACCTTACGCAGATTGAAAGGAAATTAATTTTCTTTTTGGATGTATTGGTAATGTCTACTTATTTCATGGCACACCCCTGAAAGACTTGTAAAAATAAACGAAAAGACCCATTTAGAAATATGTAATTCCCTTTAAAGAGTGAAATTAAACGAATCTTTTCAGAAAACCGTTTCCTTAAACTCTTTGCGGAAAGCTGGGCGAGGCTGGTCGGGATCCACCCCTCTCCCGCCCACACCCCCAGGGAAGAGGGGCGAGACTAGTTCTCCAGTTACAGCTAGAACCCGGGCCGCCCGCCTACTCGTTATACAAAATAAGCCCGCCCCCGCTTTCATTAACCCAGCCAATGACCAAACGGCATCTCTCCCGGCGGGAGGTGGAGCCGCAGGGGAGGAAGCTAGGAGATAAACCCAATCCCACGTGTTACGGCTCTCTCCGCCTCTTCCTTATCTCCACCCTCCGCCCCGCCCTCATTCGGCTCCTCCCATCCACGTCCCGGGAAGAGGCGGGGATGCAGGCGGAGACAGGAACGCTGGCGTTCTTTTATTTACATGCAGCCATTCTATTGGCTAAGACTGGCAACGGGCGGAGGCTGGAGGGGCGGAGGAGCTTGTCAAAGTGAGCTTCACGGATTGGCTAACAGTACGATGACGTAAAAGAGGGCCGTCTGAGCAAACGAGAACGCAGAACAAACGCATCTCCTCCCTCTTGCCCCACCTCGTTGGGAGCAGTCCAATGAAAGAAGAGCCTGTGAGGCACAGGGTCTTGAATATTTAAATAAGAAATCTAGAACTCTAGCTATTTAAATATTCATGAAGAGGCGGGATAGTGTAGCGTGTCCCCCGGAAACTCTTTGGATTGGCTTGTTTTCTCAAGCTAGTGTTAGCGTCAGGAAACAGACTTGCACCTCACCGATCATTTAAACGATTGCTGCATTTTTTCTTCCTCGAAAGCGCAACACTATATACACTTATTTTTTTTCCTCGGTAATTGATTTCATATGTGGTCCGACTGGCTCAGCTTTGTCACTCTTTCGATGTCAATATATTTTCTTTTTGTAACTCAAGTCCCATTTTCATCAGTTTTTAAAATGCGAAGATGTAGTACAGATGGAAACAATTAGAACCTCCGCTCTGCTGATGTGTATAATCTTATTAGTTTAATGGGTCACAGGGCGCAGGACCTATTTCCTATGGATCAAAGTGAAAACAAACACGGTTAATATCCCATTTTGTTTTAGAACCACATCGGATCGGATTCCCTCTGTTGGCCGTGGTAATGACAATATTGAGATCTTGGATTGCCTTGAAGTTTATAGGGAAAAAGAAGTCATTGAAATATTCTGGCTTAAAAACGCATTAATATTAACACCAGGTAGCCGTTTGCCAGTTCCACAAGTTCTCTTTGAGTTTATCACAATGGCATGGCTATTAAAGGATTTCAGAATTGCTTGTTTTGATCTATTGCGTTAAATCTAGCGAAAAATCGTGCTTAGTGCGCTGCTAATTATACCAGCTTCTCAGATTTCTTCTGTCCAGGCCAGACATAAGGCTTCGGAGCTCTTAGTGTAAATTTCAATTTATGGCTTCTTGATGATTTTTTTTTTCTTCATCTGTGAGTGGTGGTCACAAACTTTTTTTTCAAAGTTTGATTTTCAAAAAGTTAAAGAACCGCATAACTGCTACTCAAATTTTAACTTTCCATTTGAGGGAGTTCCAAGGCCAGTTCACAGACCCCATAAGCATCCGTGGATCCTAGTTAATTCATGTCTTAAGGAAATATTTTTCATATTTTGGGTTGTGTTTGTGTGCGCTTTTCCGAGGTAAAAATGCAATCTTCAAGCACCTACGGGGTTGGGCCGCGGCTTCTCTCTTCGTGCAAAGGCCCCCTTTGGAAATCCCCAGCAGTAACTTCTCACCCCAATAAATTAAATGCAGCCACAGTGTGGTCCATTACCCGCGAGTGTGAGGTGACGGCGCCTGTCAAAGGTGGCCGGCTGAATACAGACCCTTAAATATTCCTACAGATAATAAATATCTGTGCAAGGAACGGATGTAAATAATAGGTTCCTATTCGATTAGAAAGCTCTGAAGTACAGCAATGAATAAACGCATTGCAGACTTGATGAATGCTCCCAAGTTCTTCACGAAGGTGGGGGGCAGGTATTGAAAGTATTTTGCCCTGTGCTTGGAGGCCGGATGCGGGGCTCTAGGCACTGAGGACCAAGCACCTCT
The DNA here is from genome assembly GCF_032405125.1 of Capricornis sumatraensis. Classification (NCBI taxonomy): domain Eukaryota; kingdom Metazoa; phylum Chordata; class Mammalia; order Artiodactyla; family Bovidae; genus Capricornis; species Capricornis sumatraensis. The sequence continues at coordinate 74,859,909 of NC_091073.1, forward strand.
GCGAGATCCTCAGCGGGGCCTCTAGGAATGTAAATACAACGAGTTTAGACAGGCTGGGGCCCGGGAAAGCGAGAGCAGTAGTTATTAGCCAATCATTTTAATTCCGAAGCTGTGCAGAACATCGGCTTTCCCTTGGCTACGCGGGGCTGGGGTTGCTAAGAGAGAAAGCTGTTCTTATCATCTTCTTATTAGGAAACAGTGTCATTGAATCCTGGGCTCGGCATTCGTAGGTTCTGGGATGAGTTCACAAACATGCGGAGAGCGAAGCCCGCCATTGCTCGTTGGGATTGCAGGCGCTCCCTTCCCGGTTCCGAAACCAAAGTGTAACAGCGTGGAACACGTTGCAAGAAAGTCTGACATCTGGGACAGATGTGGCTACTCCACCCCTGGCAATGACGGCCCTTCGTATAAACCCTCAAGGCCTTTTTGAAAATCTGCCTTTGAATTTTTTATTTTGGCGCGTGATCTTTAAACCTGTCTCAACATACCACAGTCTTCTTTTTGTTTTCCCCTCTCTTGAGGTTCTCTATACTCTTAACTTTATTTGGGGAAACTATTATTCCCCCCCCCGCCCCGCTCCCCACCAATGGGGAAAATGATCAAATCTCCAATCTGTTATTTCCTGAAATTTAATCTTGCTTTTACTCATGGATCATAAAATATTTAAACCGTCAAAAATGTATCCATCACTGAACAACTTCAGAGTTATTTTATGCTTTTTAAAATGGAAATATAATCCCGGTGTGTGTGGGTGTCTATGTACCTTATTATAGACAGATCATGTTAATCTCCCTCCCACGGAAAAAAGAATATTTACATGTGTGAATTCAAGTAATTGTTCATCTATGATCACGAATTCTACCAGCTTGATTTTTCGTTTTCGGATATACTTTTTGAGGGGGAGGATATCTAATATGCAGGGACACTAACAAAATTTAGTGTTAAAATTTAAAAAAAAAAGATTTTCCGGTGTACTGGAGAGACCTGGCTGAGGTCCAACAAAAGATGCCTTTTCTTATTTTCTTTTTCTTTGCCCCCCTCAACCCCCACCCTCTTGGTCAACAATCTCTTTCAGTTGTTTACTTTAACCTGGTGAGCCCAAGCTGTAAGCTCCACGTAAACTACGGCGCTGTGGTTGGCTATGAGGCAGTCGCGTCCCACTCGGGATGTGATGCGCAGTTCTGGGGTGTTCGGAGTACAGAATGTCATTTTGACAGAAAAGAAATACCGCGTCAGGGCCCGCCTGGAAAGAATCCGGGAGAGAAGAGAACTTCTATGAGCGTCAGCCCACTAAGCGCACCGGGCTTCAAGGATCGCTGTCGCTTAGATTTTTTTTTTTTTTTGGAAACGTGGTGTTTGACTTTATCTTAAAATTGTGTTTACTTATGGTTACTGGTGGGAACGTGGGCCCTTGTGATGAAGATTTTCCTACCCTTGGGCAGGTCTGCTCCCTAGCCCCCACCGCGATGGCTTTCATTTAGGGAGGGTTAGCCTCTAGGTTCAGGTAGCATTTCCCTTAATCTAAGAGTCAGCTGCAAGGTGCTTGGTCCATGCCTGGGGTTCTCCGCGCGGTAGAGCCGGCAGACCTTGACTTGATTTTCACCATCACCCCGGATGGCCCCATCGGGACTGGAGGCGGACCCTTAGCGGCTTCGTGGGGGCGCCTGGCCCAGGGTGCCACCAGCGCGCTGTCGAGTGCCGCGTTACAGGCCCTGGACCAGCCAAGATCAGAGGCTCCAGGACTTGCTCTGCTTTCACCCGGGCTCTACTACCGGAAGTCATTTGATAAATCTCAAGCAGGCCTTTCTAGCCTTTACTGCTCGGCAGAGAACTGCAAATCTCGAAACACGCTGTAATCTTCTAACTGTGCTCTAGACACACTTGAGGGTTGGGTTTTATTTTAGGACCCGGCGGAATGGAAGTGGCCATTTTAGGGGCTTCTCTGTGGTCTAGCCTCCGCCCCCTTCCCCCCGACCCCCGCTTCCAACAGCGTCTTCCTGAGACCATCACCGCGCCCAGTAAACCGATTCCCGCCCACCCAGCCCCAGGAGCCCTTCTGCCCGGGGAGGCCACAGACAACCTGTGGCTGGAGGATCACCGCGCGTCCCTGCGGCTGGCGGCGGAGAGAGAATCTCTCGGGAAACTTTTAGGACCGGCGGGGGTGGGGCGCATGATTTATGACCCTGATCAACTTTTTAGGAAGCAGAAATTAACCTGAGGGGGATTAGGCGAGCTTTGAAGTTCACGGTTTTGTTTTCCTTCAACTCAGCCCTTCGATCAAACAGTTCTTATTTCCTTTTACCCACCTCCTCCTGCTCCTTGGGTCTCTCATCACCCCATTCCTACCCCCCAGCAACCCTTCCTGTACAGATTTTCATAATTTCAGGTAGAAATATCTCCAGACCAGCGATTTAAGTTCCTGACTGTGACCTATCAGACTTTCCAAACCCCTGCCTTCTTGGAATCGTGTCTCACGTTTGAAACTTGTATTTATATTTGGAGGTCAGAAGTAGCAAACTTGTATCCATATTCCCCCTCTTGGCTTTTTTCTCGCTTATTTCACCCTTGGAGACTGGTATTATCCCGCAGAAGTGCAGCCATTGTAGCACGGTCAGCGGCTCTGTGGGTGACCGCTAACTTCTTAGCGAGTTCTCTAAGTCCTGTGGATTTGGGCCGAAAATTCAAATACAAACATGAAAGACCTGCCTTGCCACCCAGCACTCTTACCTTGGCCCCCTTTATTTCTATACACCCAGACTCCCCTCCCCTTCAACTGCAGGTCTCCAAGGGGAATCCGTCTCCTGCGGCTCTTTCCTGCAGGCGCCTGCTGAAAAGGCAATTTCCTTAGGGGTGTGGTCGGGGAGAGAGAAAAACAGAAACCAGGATTGTTTGGGGCCTGAAACCATCCAAGTTTTATTGCATCCGCTACAAAGTCAACTAACTCTTAATGAGCATCCAAGCGGAAAAAGGCCGAGGTTTACTCCATGTTAAGGCGGGGGAGGGAAGGGGGTACTTTCTTTCTTTCTCTTGCAACCAAAGGTTGCAACACCTTCTCGAGAGGCTCTTCCCAACGCCAAGAATACAGGCATGAAAGTGGAAGGCATCAGGTTTCAGTTCCCTGAGTGATCGAAGATCATTCGGCCACGAGGACCTTCGAAGTTGGCCCTGTCTACAGCTTGTAATGAAAAGGATAATCTGTCTTGTAATAAAAAACAGGACCCACACAAACAAACCCGGCATCCAACCACCTTCCACTGTGCCTCACTCTTCCTTAATAAGGGCCAGTGACAAATATTGCCATCCAGTTCCACCCCAAAAAGAGGAAGCAGTAGATCTTCCTTTTAATAACTTCCCAAAGTGTTACAAATAATAAAAGAGACGCATAAATCATCGCGGGGGCGGCTGAACGTGGACCACGGAAGGATTTACTCTCCTCAATCCTTGACTTTCAACCGCGCTCTCATTGGCTGTTTTCTTGTAGCCCGGCCCCAAGTCCGCCCTCTTATTGGTCCATCAGGCGGGGTGACGCACGGAAAGGGCGTGGGGTCGTTACGGGCCGGAGTCCGTCAACGCGCATGCTCTTTGTGGCGTGAGTGTGTGATTGACAGCAGGGGGTGTGCGCGTGTGCGCGTGCGTGGGTATGTGCGTGTGAGTGTGTGGTGGGAGGGTGATGGTGGTGGCGATGAGTGCTCGAATTGAAGCTGCTTCTTCTGGTTCGGTGGCTGTAGTTCGCTTTGCGGGCATTTTCCGCTGAGTCAGAAGGGCTGACGGAGACCCGGCACTCACTGGCTGGGGATACCGTCTGGAAGCGATTTACTGAGGAGGGTATCTAGCAGCAGGTTGATTGGGGAGGAAGTAAAGAGAAGTAGAAAGGCATGCGTGCTTTCCTGGGTCTGAAGAAGATAGTCAAAAACTCTCAGGAAGAGATTTAATTCTACTACTTTGTCGTTTGTGCGTTTCTTGTAAAGCACACAGTAAGTCGTGATTCGTATCAAAGCTGAGCCCTCATAGGCACCTCACAACTCACTTCCTCTGAGTTGACACAACCGGCTCGGTCCCCCAGCACACAGGTACACACGTATCTTAGCCTCCTGTAGTTATCCAAACCAGCAACTCAGGGCGAACTTTCAAGACTCGGAACACAGTGATAATCCTTAACTGGAAGGTAAAAGGAGTAAAAGGAATGAAGGAAGGAAGAAGAAAGGAAAAGAAAACTTGTAGCAACCAATAAAGCAATAGTGTTAAAGATACCGAAAAAAAAAAAACCCACTGTCTATTGAATGTAAAATTTGAAATTAATTTCCCAATCAGGTCAATGGCGTAGGAGCAGTTCCAGTTTATTCCAGTGCTTGTTAACGCCTGGTACAAAATTCTTCAGAGACGAGAGCTGGCTTACTGGAGAGCAGAAACATTTCTCCGTTGCCCTGTTGCATCCAAATTCTCGTTTCGGAGAAGTTTCTTCGGAGGGCTGGAGCTGGCAGGAGGCTGGAGAGTTTTCTCCTATTAATAAGGTGTTAGGTCGTTGGTTTGTGTTTGCACGTATTTTAGGAAGATAATAAAGGTCTTACAGCTGCGCACGTATTTTAAGTTACACTAGCCCTAGATGAATTTTGTAACTGGTAAATAAAATCTTCGGTTTTACGAATTCTTAAATTCTTTGCGGGCCCTGAGATTTTTTTTTCTTCTGTTCTTATTTTGAGGTGTTTCTGTGTGGGAAGAAATGCACAAATACAATCATTACAAAATCTCCATTCAAATACTAGCCTACGTGTGCACAGTAAATAAGTAAAAAGAGCAGAGTGGTGGAAATATAGGACTGTTAAAATAACGTTCTTTTAAATCCCCGTGGTGCAGTTTTTCTTTTGAGTAAGTGCTTTCAGCCTAAGTGTTTAAAGTCATGTTTTTAAACCCTCACAGTAATTTTATTTAGAAACCCCCATGTTTACCTTTAATTTTAAAATTACTATTTATGACATGAATTATTAGCAACCATTCTCTATTTCGCAACCATTCTCTGCATTTCGATATGCTTTTTACTATATATATATATATTTAAAGCAGCGAACATGAAATAAAATTAGTAAACCAGGTTTTGATAGCTGCTTATTTTTGTTTAATCGAATGTATTTTATTAGATAAACATACACTTAAATTTATTTAAAAATAAACAACAAAATAATGCTTTTCTTTCGCTTTGCTAGAACAAAGTGATTTTTCATTCTTCTCCGTCTGATTCTTTCTCTTCAGCAGCCACAGGCGACTGACGAGCTCCGAGGGACCAGCGGACTGGTATGCAAATTTCAGATGATTGACACATAGGGTAGAAACCAATCACGCTGGAGTAGGTTGCTGATTGGTTGACAAATGTTTGACGTAAAATAGACGTTTTAAACGCCTAACAGCCAATCAAGGCAATACATGCAAATAAAGGAAAGAATCAGATTACCAGCGGCTGGATAGACTTGAGTGCGCCCTCACGTGTTCAGTGGTGGATATTGCACAGACGCCTGCACAGAAAATAAATACAGCAAAATGTTCAACCCCACAGTTTGCCTTCACCGTTCCCAAACTTTTATGTCACTGGACTATAATTATCCGTCTTAAAAACCCAAGAGTTAGGTCGTGCACATATATGATGGTTTAGCTTAGAAATCCATGTCATGTAACGATGGACTTCCATCGCACACGATTTTCCTCTCATTTTTACCAACACAGGGAATCTCTGTCTTCAAATTAATCCTTGGAGAGGGAAGCTGTTTCCCTCCTTGGTTTCAAAAGGACAAGATTTACAAAGCCTTTCCAGGCACAGATGGTCGATCAATTTAGCTTCTTCAGCGAAATTCCGCGTGGCACCGCCAGATGGCACAAGGATCGCCTTCTAATCTCCGTATCCCGCCTTTCCCTGTACCCCGCAAGTAATTTAGAAAAATTGAAAACCAAACACTTTTATATTTCATAGCTAAATGAAGTGAGAAGGTACTAGCACTCTTAAGGAGCTCCATATTACGAAAATAAGCTTTGTTGGTCGTTGCTTTGATGTGAAACTTCCTCTTGAGACTTTTGTCCAAGGACAGTTTTTCTTCGATTAAAATACTCATCCAGTTAATTTTTTTGCAACAACATTTCCTTAAAGTGTGCACCATAAGCACAGCACCACGAGAGATGAAAAGGTTAAGAATAAAAGGGATAAAAAGCAGGTGAAGTGTTGTGTTCGGCTTCCTAGGGATTAAAATGAGATTGAGGGTGAACCTAAACTTCTCAATGAGTCTGGCTGGACCAGTGGAGACGAGGTCGGATCAAGCTGCTTTTAGAGCAGCGTGGGTTTTTAAAACAATTCTTTTTGGAGTCTCAATTACAGATAGAAAAGACTTTTCATCCACAAGTCTCTAATCAGAGGCAGCGCCTTTTCCAACCTGCGCAGTCGTTTTGGGGAGTGGACCCTGGAAAGTACTGACCTCCATTTCTCATGCCTTTGACTTTATGAGTATATATGTTTTTCTGTTTATCAGGAATAGAGATGTTCGGTTGCCCATACTTCAAGGCCAGACTTAGAACTAATGGTACTGACACAGGGGAGAAGGGCAGATAGAAGAAAACATCCAAGCAAAGTAACAAGGAAAGCCCTTTACAAGTTGATTCTCTCTTCCTGGGAAACTTTTCTGTACTCCTTTATACAAGCAGGACAGTTGTACATTTACTTTTGACCATTTTACCCCATAATCTTGCATTTTAGAATTGCAATCAGCAGATTTATTTTAGAAAAGCTTTCTGAAAATACCCTTCACCTTACAAAAAGTGGGCTCCGTTAAATTTGTTGCTTGGCTTTGTCTACTTTTGTTTGGGCAGAAAGTAATGGTTAGGGTGCTCAGGTGAACTCACGCCTCCCTCACAGTTGGGCATCCTAACTGTGAGTAGTTGCCTACCCTAATACCGTATTCCTTGTGCACGTTTTTACCAACTCCCGTTTCTAGTGATAAAGGTGTAGGTAGGAAAACTCATCACAGCCAGCCAAGTATATTTACAAAATTTGAATAAAATTACGTTTTACTTTAGAACTACCACTTTAGTTCAAGTTGAAACCATACGATTATTTTATTTCACTATTTGCACACGCCCCCACCCCCAAGTGATGTTTAGAGAGCATACAGAAACTAATGGAAAAGCCAAAAATTTAGGGAGGGCTTATTTCTTTTAGGTATTAAAAATGATGAGGAGAGGCGGAGAACTCAGCAACGAAAGTCTCGGGTCATTTAGAAGAAAATCTTAAGTTTCTAAGCACAGCCTCCCTGCTCTCTTCATGTTTATTTTCTGAGCTACAAAAAAAAAAAAAAAGAAGAAGCAGCAGAAGCAAATTGTGTTTAAATAGAGGTGGGACCTAGGGGTTCCTAGGCTTCTCTGGGGACCTCTGGGAGCTAGCGTCTAAGTTCCTTTTGCTTCCAACCACGTAAAAGCAGGCCCAAAGGTGCAAATTTGGCGCCCCGCATGCGGTGGAACAGCAGCGTTCTCGGGCTGGGCGGGTCCGCGTGGAAAAGGCCCGGAGCTTGCGTGGCGGGCGCGCAGGGCAGCGATCCGCCGGGGCGAGGGATACCCAGCTCTCCCAGGAGCTCAGTTCCTGGCACAGAGGTGGGCATGAGCGGGAAACTGCATGGCCGCTGTCTCCGGAGCCCAGCCCGCGCGGGTAGTGGAGGCTGGCCTCCTCCTGCCCCCGTTCCTCTCTCCCCTTTCAGGGCCTCTTCCGGTCTGAGCCTTGGGAGTCGAAGTGATTTCGCTCGAGTCCGCCCGGCGCGGCTGTAAATCACCCCCCTTCCCCCACACCCCGCATCGCACCCCCAGCCGGCTTTTCTCTGGAGCCAGGGCGGGGGCGCGGGGACGCCGGGAGGCGCAGGGCTGGGCTCGCGGCCACCCGAGGCCCGCGGCCGCAGCTGGATCGGCCGCCTCCGGCGCGGCGGCTGGGGTTAAACGCCGTGAATCAATCAATCAGCCCACGCCGCCCTCCCTGAGACCCGGAGCGCCGCCCGCCGGGCCTGTTTTGTGTCTCGCCCGCCTGCCGGCCCAGGGCCTAGGAGGCCGGGCCAGGCCGCGGCGGGGCCCCAGGGGCGCGGCGCGTTCCTACCAGGGGCCGAGGTGGCCCGAGAGCCGCTCCACCCAGTCCCACCCGGTAACGGGGACAATTCAGGCCTATGACAACTCTGTCGCTCCGCTTGCCCCCTCATTTGATCACTCCCTCGTGGCTTCCAACAGAGTGAGGCCCACTCTCCTCAATCTTTCCTGGCAGCTTGAACCCCCAAGCCTGTCATCCCCAAAGACCAGAGTGGCCCGGGTTATGATCAATCCACAGCAACCGGACACCCCGAGCAAATCAGTCTTTCTCGGCCTCAATTTCTTGTCTGCAAAATGAAGCGACTGTTAGGATCTGCATTGTTTGCCCAGCTCTAATGAATTTTTGTTTGGGTGTGGAGAAGCCTTAATTCTTTTGACTGGGTGTATTTCCAGAAGGTCCTTCCCCTCACGTTTATTATTCCTCCTGTCCCCCTCCTTCTGAACTGGGACCCCAGCTGGCACCGGAGAGCTGCTCCAGGCGGAGGGCAGGACCGTTCAGCCTTCCAGCTGAACCTTTGACCATATATGTTTGGGAGACGCCACCAGGGGGCGATAGAGCCCAAGGATAGAGCAGCAAGGCTCCCTAAGGTCTTTCCGAAAGTTTTTCAAACTCGGAGTTGATTCCTTTTTCTACTTGTGTGACTTATAAACGGCGTAGACTTATTTAAGATTCCATTTGGTCATCAGCTCTGGATGCAGTCTGAGATTCATGAGAAATCAAGTACAAAAGCATTAATGAGGAACAGGCTTGCACACCCCCCAACACCCCGTGGCCCACCAAAATAAAGTGAAACTTGCGAAGTGCTAACTTTAAAAACTTTCTTTGCATACTTAGTGGGCTCGAAGGCCCGGAGAAAGCCTTGGAGACGAAGGCCAAAAGGCACTGCAACAGCGAGGACACACAGTAGTGGATGTTCCTCCCCCCCGCCCCCCTTTTACTTTTTTTTGCAAACATCGAGTTCATTTTGGGATCATGAACAGGGGTAGGCTGATGGAGTGGAAGAATGCAGCAGAAAGCATTTAAGAGAGAGACATTCTCGGGGTGGGGGAGGAGGTGGGGATGGTTTAGGTTAGAGAGCCCTAGTGAAGCGACGTTCGTAAATTCTGTAAAGTTTCTGTCTGCGTGAAAAAGAAAAGAGCCACATCTCTGCCCCTGCCTCTGACGGCGGTGTCGGATAGTTCTTTGATTTGGTCCTGCGAATGTTTTACAATACGGATTACCGGGGCCTCAGAGGGAACAGACTTGTTCACTACAAACAGCCAAAGTATCTTCAAGAGAAAACGTGTTCGAAATAACATCTTTCCTCACACATGGAAGCCTCTTGGATTGTGTTTGCTTTCAAAGTCCATAAATGTTTTTATTAAACTATATCTTTCTTGTGGCCCCTGCGCATATAAAGTACTCTTAGCGTATGCAAACGCTTCCATTTTGGTCCTCCTCTAGGGAAACTTTGTACCTCCGCAGTAAATATTTGCTCTAAGGTGAATCTTGGCAAGCAAGAGCTAAAGTCTAAAATCTGGTTTCACTGTATGTTTGTGTGCACTCGTGTATGTTTGAACAATGTATGTATATATATTGGAAAATTTGCCTGAGAGCTTGGTATTTTTACTTCTTTGCTGCACATGTGGAGGTATAATGACTGTAATTACTTGGATGACATTTAAAAATTAACAAATTCTCCTTCAAATTCGATTCTTCCTTGTGTGCTGCCAGCCCTCTTGCCTCTAATCACATCAATTAAATGTTCTTACAGTGTCACCCTCCATAACACCCTTTAATGGAGTGATTTGGGAAGTATATTTTAAAGCAATTAAATGTTGTTTTTGCTTCTTAAATTCTGCCCTAATAATTAGAATGTTAAAAAAATCAAATCATGATCTTTATTGTTCTTTTTATGTTTATAGTTTTACTTCTTATAACGTTTTAATTTGTAAGCTGTGCCTAAAAATGTCAGGGGGAAAAATGATGACAGCTCAGCAGTATGGCACAGATGGAGTTAGACTTTTGGGGTCTCATCCCTGGAGGAAAATTTGAACTGAAGCTCTTCCTCTGTAAAGAAAGGGGCTTTAGTTTTATGAAGGTGTTGAGTCTGCTGAGGTTGATTAAAGAGAATTCTACGGAAAAGTATTTTAAAATACGCACACAGTAGATGAGCTCGGGCTGTGCGTTAGTCATCTTGGAGGGAATAATCAGGAGTTACTAACTCAGTTCAGCCTCATGAACCTGGCTACAGTGATTGCAGTCGGTGGGTTCTGGGGTCTGCCCCTCCCCTCCACACTGCTCCCCACCCCTCACTGCTGAAGTCTACTCAACAACAGAAGGCACAAGGAAAAAGCTATCACAAGTGGAAATTTCAGAGTTGTGTGTTCGTGCGCTTAGTGTGTGCTCTTTCCCCTCTGTCCTGGAGGGGACTGGGATCACAGACTTGCCATTTCTGAGAGCGCCCTGCTATGGAAGAATGTAACTTATTACTTCTGGCTGATGGGGCTGGGAACCAACAGACCTCGCAGTGTGTTTTCCTTTTTTCTTTTCTTCAGCCCCTTGCCCCCCAGCACTGAAAAGATAGTGTGTCCTCTGTTCCTTATATTGACAGTCAGGGTTTTATTTATTCTAATGACTGCTTCAATGAGAGCATACAGCTCTGAGCAGAGAGAACAAGGTCCTCTTGGTCCACATTGTGGTGAGGTGGGCTAGCCGTTAAAGTTAGCGTAGCCTCTGGCCAGAGAGCTGAATACACAGCTCCCCCTCCCGTGAAAACACTGTCCCTGGAAAACATCATGTGGGTCTGAGTCATTCTCTGGAGAACCTGTTCCTCAGAGTTTGGTTTGGCAGTTCAGGCAGATATAATCCTTCCTTTCATATTTTCCCTGCCCTTTTGAAGAGTAATCATCTTCAGTCTCCTTATATGAGGGGCACTTTGAGAGACGGCCTTGAACCCCATGGAGGAAGTCTCTTTGGCTTGGCTTTTGGGGACTTGGCGAGATTTGAGGCTGTCGCAGATGGGGACTGCACCCTTTGAATGAAGTGTTACACAGATATGTAAGTGAATCCATGAGAACAGAGGCTGTCCACTGCAGATGTTAGGGAGTTAGAGAACTCTGAGATATGTGTCAGTTTGAAGACAGGCAAGATTTCCTTTAGGTGTAGCTGGTGTGTACGATTGCCCTGGAATTGGCCTCAACTCATCCGTGCTTGGAAATAATGGTAGTTATCTGACCACTGAAAGTGTAGTGCAACTTAAACCAGGGGCAGGGAATACATTTTATGGGGACTATAGATGGGGCTTGGGCAAGCAGTCTGTATGTACATCCTGTATCTCAGAAAGACGATGGATAATTGATCAGACTTCTTCAGAACTTTCTGTTTTTAGATCATGTAAGTCTAATAGAAATATGATGTGAGCTACACAGGTAATTTTTCATTTCCTAGAGGCCACATAAAAGTTAAACATGAAATGATTTCATATTTTTAATTTCACTCATTATCTCTAAAATATCTTTTTAATGTATATTTGGTATCAAGTTATTGATAACATATTTTACATACTCTCTTTTTTTCTCCCCGCATCTTCAAATATCTGATGGGTGCTTTATATTCACAGAACATTTCAATTCACATTTCAAGAGGTCAGGAGCCACAAGTGGCTAGCGTCTACTTTATTGGACAGTGTGGTTCTAGAGGGGCTTGCCTTGTGGGGCTAGTGGTAAAGAACCCACCTGCCAATGCAAGAGACATAAGAGATGGAGGTTCGATCCCTGGATTGGGAAGATCGTCTGGAGGAGGGCATGCAACCGATTCTAGTATTCTTGCCTGGAGAATCCCATGGACAGAGGAGCCTGGTGGGTTACGGTTTGGGCCAGGGGTTGCAAAGAGTTGGACAAGACTGAAGTGACTTAGCATGCACGGATATGATTCTAGAGAGTTCCAGTTCTAGAAAGTAGACATGCACGTGTAAAGTCAATAGCAGATTTCCTCCCAAATTTCCATTAAGCTCAACAGAACTTTTAAATATCAGAGAAAAGACTGAAGAAAATAGTTTGTAAAGCAGAAATGTATTTTTAACATTGTTATTTTAAAAAGCTTTAGAAAGGAGAATCCTAGACCCCATGCCATGAATTAAGGAAAGTCTGGTGTTTGAAAGAAGCAGATGATGCCTTTTAGGGATTTTATTCTATTAAATTAAAAAGAAATTATAAAATGAATCCCTACTTGTTATAGAGCACCTAGATGATACGAAGTATAGAAAATAATAAAAACCATCTATAACATCAGTATGCAGAGATGACCACCATTCAGAATTTGGGATATTGCAGTTCTCACAGGCAGATTGTTCCTATAATTGTTACTATATGGCAAATGCACTCGTCCATCTTGCTGCTATCCTTTTAATGTAACTTCAGAGCATTTTAATATGTATAGAGCTCTTTGTAAGAATAAGTTTTTGTGTTGGGATGGTATTCCATCACATGGTGGCCATAGTTTACTGAAGTTGGTGACCTTTGGTAAGGTGAATGTTGCAGTATTCTTATTAAATGGTGACCAAGACAAATAGACTACTTTATGGAAAAGTTGCCCTCCAGTGTGATCATCCTCACCCCTCATGTGGGGAACTTGCCTTCTGTGACTGTAGTCACAGCCGGCAACCACCTCTGCTTATTTTTGAGAGAATAGATGTAAATATCTTAGAAAAGAATTGCCCCTCCTCATGCCTAGTCATCCACTTGCTCAATCTAGGTGTGTAGATACTATTTTGCCACAAGTGGATTACAACTTAAGGGTGAAAAGTAAATTTTTCTAAAGAGATTTTGAATGGGAAACAAGAACACTATGGAGATACTCATGAAGCATTTTCTTTCTGTCTTGTTGAACCCATGCCCCTTAGGATCTCACAGGACCCACTGGGTATAGGTATGGAGCCACCTATGGTTAAATCATAGTTGGATTTATTTTTACTTCCCCCTTTGGCCCTGTTTCCCACCATTTGTCATTTTTTCAGGGTTTCATGACATAAATCTTGTGGAATGTTGGCTATGCACATAGCATGCAGGATTCAAACTCTCCCATTTCAGGCGGGTTGGCCAATGAAAGCAACAGAGGGTGGTGGAGATCGAGGGTAGATATGGCTGGAAGAGGCCGGGATAGAGGAACATATGACGATGAAAACAACAGCTCTGAGAGGGCTCCACTTCTGGAAGTTTAGCCAGGGGTGATTGCAATTGACTGATGAACACCAGGTAATAATGCAGGCCATTGGAAGTTGCACAATTATGAGCTGTCATTATATATATTTTTTTCTATCTCTATGAAAAGGCCTGTGAACTGCCTCTCTTGACACAATGCTTTTTGGGTGTGGTATCTGGCTATGGTAGATGCCTTCTCTGGGGATCCAAACACTTGCCTTGAAGGAAAGCTCAGGACTGTCTTCCTGGGGCTGGTCTTCTCTTCTGTTAAGCTTGGCTCCCCAAACTTCCAAGCACAGTTGGGCTGGAGGGGGTGGGGGCTCTTTGACAACTTTCTCTTTGGTCTCACACTTTCTGTCACAAAAGAGCTTTTCCTGACTTGTTGAAGAACATGAAGGCACGCAAGTGCTGGTGGGGTTTTATTAAGTTGGCAAATATTAATACAAGTTTACTTAAAACCAGTGGCTCTTCTCTCTCAGTCTGGCCAAGTTTACACTTTTTTTCCCCTGGAGCTCTTTTTTGGCCCAAGCAATTCAGGGCAAGGAGTTTGAAGGGTATTTTGTTTCTGAAGTGGGCAGTCTGTAAAATAGTGGACCTTTTAACATCACACTGACAGACACTTTCAGGGCTAATATAATTGATGTATTCATAGAAGCTTAACTAAAATAGCTTTCCAAAAGGGAGAAAAACTTGTCTTTTCACCTAAGCACTGACCGATTTGTGGTTTGGATGCTTACACGAGATGTTAAACAGACTCGATGGAAAAGGTTTGTTCGCCTCAAGTTTGCCTTTCCCTCATCTTGTAATTTTTGGCTGTGAGTCAAGTTTTTGTCCATTTCCCCTGCACTCCTTGGGTGGAGGCCAGAGCCACGGGCTTGCTCTCTCCATGGTGTTGACAGAGTGTTTTTCAGCTGTACCAAAGGCCACAGATTTTATGTCAGACTGCGAGATGCACAGCTTGATAAACATGTCTGCCTCTGGCGATTGGCAGCATTCTTTCTGGAAAAGAAAACAGAAATTGTTTTATATAAATAAGGAAAGTGGTGTGAATAGCATAGAATAACACGACTTGGAAGGTGTGCCTGAGCCCTGAACTTTTTTGCAGCGTGTTTTGGTCTTTAGCTTGCTTTATTTTTGAATTCTTTTTTCACCCCACCGCCATATGATGGCTTTCAGTGGGCAGATGTGTCTGGTTCTGTAATGAACAAACAATCAACAACTGATTTGTTTGGAAAGTTGGAGGGTGGTAAATAACTCCCGGATGGTGTTTTAAAAAAGTATCTTGGCTTTAGATCGATATTTTCTTTTTCATGCTGGATGAAATGGCACAAAAGCACTTTTCATTCACTGTAGTTTAAAGACACTCCACAACGCTCCCTCTCTGATATTTTCTAATGGAGATTTTTTTTTTTTTTTAACATTGACTTTTTTCTCTTGGCCAGGGGTCAGGCCACCAAATTTGGGTAGGGGATCAGCACATGGTTATGACACAGTTCAGTTCCATGCTAATTAGAAAACTCACCCTTCAGGGTAGCAGTCAACTCTTTCCTGATTCCCACAATAGGAGGACTGGATAACTTCTTTTGACAACTCCTGATGTTCAGAGAGGACTCTTGGCTTACCACCTAAACTTCAAAGTCTCTTGTTGGGAAGGAAGAGGGGAAAACACACCCCAATGGCCAGCACTCTCTTCCTAAAGCTACTCTGCGTTTGAGCAGATGTCCTGGAAGCCTGCAGGTAGTACTGACTTTCAGGCTGACCCTCCTTTTGGAAGACTGATGGGAGGCCAGAGGGCTGTTTGGCAAGCCTGTGTGGACGTGGGGTCCAGGCCCAGTCTTTGCTATAGGTTCTGCCTCACCTGGATACTGGCTGCCGAAAGATGCAGGCTGTCAGGTCCCTTGGAGATGGCTCACTGGATTCCTCAGTGGCACTTAACATTACCCACCCCTTCCCTGGAACCAGCATCAGTCCCCTGATGTCATTGCACGCCTATGATTAAACGCCAGCTCCTAGAGGAGCCCAGTGACAGGGAGGGTCATCAGTAATGGGTCTGAGAGAGGCTTCAAGGCCCAGGGTAATATTTTATTCATTATCAATGTCAGTGGAGGAACTGTGAATCTGTCTGTTGGTTGGGAGCCCTTTATCTGACACCTCCCCAGGGTCAGTGCTGGAGCTTCTGGTAGCTGAAATGTAGTTTTTGTTTGATGAGTGTGTGTGTGTGTTGGGGGAGGGGTGTAAATACCTCATAATAGTATCTTATCAGGTAACAGAGCTGGATAGAGGTGAGACAGGTCATCAGTTTCAATCAACTTTGGAGAGCAGCATCCAAAATAATAATTGGTGAGTCCTAGACATGATAATTCATACATACATATAGACATATATGTGTGCTTGTATGTAGGCACATCTATGGTGGTGTTTTTGATGTTTTCGAATGAGCTTTGATTTACGACATCCTCAGTCACATCTTGAAGAGTCCTTGTGCAACTGTTCTGTCTCTGGGGGGCAGGTTCTTAACCTGGGGTCCTGCTTGGTGGTGCACAGTTGGACTTTAGTAAGGTCTGGGAATCCCTACATTCCTAAGCAAATTTTTTCATGAGAGGCTAAGTAACTCAACCTCTCCAAGCTTCTAAAGTCACCCGTAAGATGGGGGAAATGATAACTACCTCACTGGGTTAGTCTGAAGATTAAATAGCAAAATGCACTTAACACCATACCAGGCACTGAAGTATTCTCTAAATACTAGATGATACCATTATAATAATTGAGGTTATTAGGATGTGCCTCTGTGAATTTTAGAACTGGACCTGGAACAACAGACTGGTTCCAAATTGGGAAAGGAGTACTTTGAGGCTGTATATTGTCACCCATTTATTTAACTTATATGCAGAGTACATCATGCAAAATGCCGGGCTGGATGGAGCACAGGCTGAAATCAAGATTGCTGGGAGAATTATCAATAACCTCAGATAGGTAGATGACACCACCCTTATGGAAGAAAGTGAAGAGGAACTAAAGAGCCTCTTAATGAAAGTGAAAGAGGAGAGTGAAAAAGCTGGTTTAAAACTCAAAACATTCAAAAAACAAAAGATCATCAAATCTGGTCCCATCACTTCATGGCAAATATATGGGGAAACAATGGAAACAGTGACAGACTTTATTTTCTTGGGCTCCAAAATCACTGCAGATGGTGATTGCAGCCATGAAATTAAAAGACGCTTGCTCCTTGGAAGAAAAGCTATGACAAACCTAGATAGCATGTTGAAAAGCAGAGACATTACTTTGCTAACAAAGGTCCATATAGTCAAAGCTATGGTTTTCCCAGTAGTCATGTATGGATGTGAGAGTTGGACCATAAAGAGGGCTGAATGCTAAAGGATTGATGCTTTTGAACTGTGGTGTTGGAGAAGACTCTTGAGAGTCCCTTGGATTGCAAGGAGATCCAACCAGTCAATCCTTAAGGAAATCATTCTTGGATATTCATTGGAAGGATGGATGCTGAAGCTGTAATACTTTGGCCCCCTGATGTGAAGAGCTGACCCCTTAGAAAAGATCCTGCTGCTGGGAATGATTGAAGGCAGGAGGAGAAGAGGGTGACAGAGGATGAGATGGCTGGATGGCATCATCGATTCAATGAACATGAGTTTGAGCAAACTCAGGGAGATAATGAAGGACAGGGAAGCCTGGTGTGCAACAGACAATGGGATTGAAAAGAGTTGGACACAACTGAGCAACCGAACAGCAACAAAAATGATGTGAATTTTAAAGGGATGTAAATTTTTTATCAGATGTTCAGAGGGACCTTTGGATCAAACAGGTCAAGAACCACTGTCCCTGCTATAGCCATCGAGAATAAATCTTTACTAGAGTCCAACTCATTTTGTCAGAAATAGAAGATGAAGATGTGTGACTTGTCATGTTGACCAATCTGAGGAAAGTCCTATGATCCTCCCAAAGCAGGAAGACTCAGCCAAAGTTTTATGTCACCACTGTTTTTCTTCCACCTTCTACTAGTTAAAATAATTTTGCTTAATCTCCCCATGTTTTTTCTCTGAATAAAGTCCACGGGGCATAGTCATCTGTTTTGTACATAAATAAAGCCTGTTTTCCCACATCTTGCATTCTTTTGGCGTCTTACCTATAACAGCAGTAATACTTTTTTATCATTTAGTTTCATTTCATAATTATAAAATACACATTTCAACACTAAATGGCAGCTTTTCTTGTGGCATAAGTAAATGTTGCTATTCTTACTTTACAGGTTTGCAAACTGAGCCAGAGATGGGCACATTTTCTTTGTATGTACTAAGTCAGAAATAGTTACTTTCAATTCAGGTTATGCCAAACCCATGTGCCAAGAAAAACATCACAAAGGGGACTTGCTACAGTCAAGTGGCTCAAGGAATCTATTGACCACAAACTCTTTTGGGGAAGAAGTATCTCCCTTCTGTCATAAATCTGCAAACCCTGTAGATATGGCTGAATGGTTGAAACTACACTCCTGATAATCTCTTTGATTTTTCCCATAGAAACGAAGACCAATAGCTGTGAAAGTTACAGAATAAGAAATTTCACATAGTAAAAACAGATGGTTAAGCCCTTCATCTAAAAATTAACTTAACTGCTTGAGGAAAGATATGATTATAAAGTTAAATGGCGTAATTTCGTGTATGGAAATGGCTGTCCTTTCTTATACTTAAGATTTACCTTAGGACATAATTACCTCTCCATGAAGCCAGTTTTTAAATGGGAAACATTCCTCTGGCTGGATGTTCTTTCCATTGCTTGGGGCCCTGTGGAATAGTGCTACTCAGTGATCCGGGGAGATGGTGTCAGCGCTCAGAAGCGTACTTCCTCAGTGAGAGCCTCGCTGGAAAAGGGCCTCATTCATCACTATCTGTTCTCATCTGGAGGCAGCACACCAGCTTTCCATCCTGTGGAATTTGGCGGGAAGTCTCTGAGATGGCTCTTCTGGGGGGTGAGAAACTACCCCATATGCAGAGGGGTTTCTGGTGCAGTTGCCAAGGAGATCAGAGGGATCCCTGTTTAGTCAACTCACTTTGCTTCCCCCACATCCTCTAGGCAACTTTAGAGCCCAGTGTTGTTCTGAAGGCAGGACTGTATGGTGAACCAGCGAGAATGTAATTCAGGATCATTTTGCAAATGACATTCTGCTTTCCTATCTGCAGTGACACCATTTCTCTCTGGAATTGGATTCATCAAGCCTTCCTTATTCCCATAGCTCTTCAATTAGCCCTACAGAAAAGCCAGTTGATGTTGATTTTGCCTGAAATTTTCTTGTTATCAAGGAAGCAGAGGTCTTTTGTATTCTTTGAATCTTAATCAGAAGGGAAGTCCCATGCAATCACATCATGACTTATAAAGCCAAATACTCATGCTGATGTTGGTCCCTGGAGTTCCAGAGACAGAGGCAATAGCTACTTTGCTCATTCATGACATATTTGTCTGGCCCTGACTTCATTTGAGGCACCGTTGGGTGCTACAGAGACTGCAAGGGTGGATGGGATTTGATTCCTGCTCTAGAGGAGACAGACGAGGTGGGGAGGATGGGCACGTTCCCATCGAAGCATAAAGAAAGACTGCACAGGGCGTACTGGGAAGATGCAGAAGAATTCCTACAGAAGCTCAGAGACAAGAGAGATTGCTTCTAGCTTTTAGAAGGGGCAAAGCTTCATGAGGAGGTGGCATTGAACTAGGTGAATATTATGGGAAGATCCAGAAACAATAAATTAATGTGGAAATGAGATTTTTGACTGTTTGCTCCTAAAAAACATCATTCTAAGTACTTATGTTCTTTATGGTAATTAGGGTTGGATGATGATCACAATGGACCTTTCTCTCAACTTTCAACTTGACATACTTTTGCACAAACCATGTGACTAGAAAGCAAGAGAGTGGAAAAAAAAATTAAAAAGACAAGAAAAAAGAGCAAGTCAACATGGGCATTATGGATCATAAAGGGTGTCTCTTCACATCGGAGTAATTTGTCAGGTCATCATGCCAGTTAAATATAATCTCTGGAGTTAAAAAACATGACCAAGCTTTCAGTCTTTCATTACCAAGTGGCTATCACGTGGTCTTGCCTTGTTTACAGAGGAATCTCAGCAGAGTAAGTCTATCACCCTTTCCCGGAAAGCAAGAAGGATGCATTTCCTGGCCCTGTAAATAGAACCTCTGTGAGCCTGGCCACCCCCTCTTCTTGTAGACTGCAGATGGTGGAGGGTAACACTCCCCCTCTCCCAGTTATTTGGGCAGGAGTAATTAATGGCATAAGTGTAGGTCTGTGGCTTATGAGCAGCCAGGGTGAAACTGCTTGTCCATTTCAGCTTTCACCTAAACCACCAGGACACTTACTTCCTGAGTTGATGGAGATCCTGCGATGCTAACAAAAGACCCCCATTGATCACTGCCCTCTAGTAATTGCTGCCAGTGTGAGGCTGTCCCTCACAACTTGTTGACATCTCCTGACAATTTAAATACGGCCCCTGCTAAAGGCCTGACGCCATCACAACACAGGGTGAGGAATGAAAAGGCAAATGTGAACTTTTCCAGCAAACTCAAGTTGGAAGGTTGAGTGCAAAAATGCATCTCCAGTGATGACATTTTAACTGTGTACTCGGAGTGTTTTCAGTGGAACCTCCAGATCCTCTTTGTGCCAACACGTTGCTGGTTAGCTCACGTTCAGTGGTCCCCATAACATTTTGTAAACGAGAACTCAGAAGGCAGTGGTGTAGCCAATAGCACATAAACATTCCCTTGAAGATTGAACAAAGGAACCACTTTGAATCACTTTGCTGTACAATAGAAATCAACACAACATTGTAAATCAACTCTACAGTACTTCAATAAAATAAATTTTTAAATTACTAGGTAAGTAAGAAATAAGTAGATAAGACCATGGAAGCTCCAAGGGGCATAAGATTCCACCAGTTGTCCCATGCTCCCTAAAGTCATGGGAGGCTGGACTTGTTAGTTACACGTACTAGTATCTTAGGGCAGTAGAATCAGCATAATGTAAAAGAATTTTGAAGTTTTCATAGTAAGAAAAGACCAGACTGTAGCCCCTCTCTCTCAAGCCTGACTTTTCAGAAGGAAAAGTCTCATTCCAGGACTGGGGGTGGAACTGTGGCAGCCATTCATCTGGACTCAATGCTGAGCAAACAGTCATGAGGGCTCAGCAAAATGGCCTTGGACCAAATCTACCCCAATGCCAGTTGTTAATAAAGTTTTACTAGAACACAGTTACAACCATTTGTTTATTTAGGGCTGCTTCTGCTTTGTAGGGCAGAGGTGAGTAGTTGAGGTAGAGACTGCATGACCTACAAAGCTGAAAATATTTCCTATCCAGGCCTTAACAGAAAAACTTGCTTGACAATTTTCATGCTAACTCATTGAACCGAGCTTTCAGTAGGAAGGTCTGTAATCTTAGAGAAGCTGTGCGATTCATTATGGGCTTTGAGGACTAGAAAACTGGGCTTGAGAGAGATGGGGCCCAGGCTGGTCTTTTCTTATTATGAAAACTTTAAAATTTGTTTGCGTTATTCTGATTCTATTGCCCTAAGATACTAGTGCTTGTAGCTAACAAGTCCAGCTTCCCATGATTTTAGGGAACGTGGGACAACTGGTGGAATCTTAAGTCCCTTGGAACCCCCATGGTCTTAGCTGCTTATTTCTTATATACAATTTTATTTTATCAAAGTACTGTATAGTTGATTTACAGTGTTATGTTAATTTCTGTTGTACAGCAAAGTGATTCAGTTATACACGTATACATATTCTTTTATGTATTCTTTTCTGTTATGATTTATGATAGGATATTGAACATGGTTCCCTGTGCTCTACAGTAGGATCTTGTTGTTTGCCTCTGCTTGTCCCAAACTCCCAATCTACCCCCTTCCCCGCTGCCCCTCTCCCCTTTGGCAACCACAAGTCTGTTTTCTATGTGTGTGAGTCTTAAACTCCTGATTTCTTAAGTGGAGGTGTAGAAGCTCAACACGAGATTTTGACTGGCTTTCGGTTTAGATGACTATAAACATTCCCAGCACCACAGGCAGATTTAGTAAAAGTTTGGTGTGCTTTTTCTGACATTCCATAGTTAAGTCCATACTTTCTGGGCTGCTTAGAGAAATAATTCTTCTTTATAACTGGAAAGGAATTGACCTTTAAAGCACCAAACTGCTGTAATGTTAAAATAGTTGTTTGGGTTGTAAACTTTAAAATGTACTTCTACTCAGTATGTCCCTGATTTGGGTGTGTCACCAACATGGGTGCTGAATTGAGACCCAGCGCTCAGGCTCCTCTTCCTTTTTCTTCCCCTTTCTACTACCAACTTTGTAAAGTTCTCACACACATAGAAAAGATGTCCTTTGCTTTGGATAAAAAGCCAGTGGGTGACTGTGTTGAGAAAGATTCTGAGGATGCATTCAGGAGCAGTAGGAAAAAGATCCATGACGGGCGATTGATGTCTGTGATAATTCAAGAGGGGAAGTCACCTCGCTTATGCTCTGTAACTCTAACCTTGCTCTGTGGCTTCCAGGATTTCTCAGTTGATGAGTAGTCTTTAGTTTCTTTATCAGAACTCTTTCCCTTTTCTGTTGGCAGCAGGACTGAAACTCCACGCTCCTGTCACCAGGTCTTATCAGCACCTCATAGTCTGTAACCTTTGGTTACTTCACTTTTTCACCCCGTTTCCAGATTTGTGAAGGCTCCTCTTGACTGTAATGACTTCCCTGGAGAAGTCTGTCTTTCTGACTCGTGTGGTCAATAAGGAGCTTCTTTCTGTTCCCTGGGGCCACTGTCAAATTGTGATCAGACAAGGTAGCCTGGGTAAAGGGAGGGGGTGGAAGCTTAAATCCAGAGTGCACCCTACTCCTTTCACATTTCTATTTAATGGAAGGATCTTCCTTTCCCTTCTCTCTCTCTTTTATCCATTATTCACAGATTCCTATTTTATTAAGTGGATTATCATCCATTTGTTTTGATGCTCAAATTGCCTCAGATTTGGCCCGTGGGAACACTTTCAAGGGGGCTCCTGTGTGCTTTTGACAGATCTCTGTCATTTTGGTGAGAGCTTTCCTCCTTTCTGCACAATAAAATATTCCAGACTCATCTTTACCTTCTCTGCCCCAGTCCTGGAATCAGTCATTTCTCCAGAGATCCCTGGTTCCTTTTAGTTGTGAATGATACTTAGATACCAAGACTTTGGTGCCAGCTGTGCTCACAGCTAACTGGAGTGTAATTGACATTACGTATTTTTCTTTTTTTAAAAAGTTATTTTTATGTATGTACTTATTTGGCTGCACTGGGTCTTCGTTGTGTCATGTGGGATCTTTAGTTGCAGCGCACAAACTCTGATTTGCAGCAGGATCTAGTTTCCTGACTAAGGGTCAAACCCGGGCCCCCTGCATTGGGAGCGCAGAGACTTAGCCACTGAGCCACCAGGGAAGTCCTCTGATTTTAGAATTTAAAACATTTAGGCAGCTATTAATGATATTATGAGTTGATATTGATACTGTCAATTCCAATCCAAACCCACAGATTCTTCCTTGTGTTCCCCATTCCATTTTTATACGTCTTTATAGTTAGAACCTTGACTGTCAGCATCACTAACCCATTTACTCATTTGTTCTGTTTTATAATGTGTTTAATTTATATTTGAATCTATTCTCCCTTGGACATTATGTAGTTACTGAGATACTTTTGTCTTTTCTGTTTCTTTCTCTCCTTAGTAAAATGAACTCTATTTCTTCCTATTTCTTGTCCATTTTTAGTTTTCGTTTTTGAATATATGTACATGTGTGTTTATTTGAAAGTAACTCAATCTCAATATTCAATCAGTGTTGTGTTATATGTGTCTCTGCTTCATGGTTGGATTTTTCAGGGAGAGTTTTTATTAACTGAAATATCTTTTACAGTTTTGTTTTCTTTTTACAGCGGTATTACATACAGTGGGTTGGATTTTTTTGATTCCCAGGCATTTTGTGGACAAATGTTCTCTCCATGAGAAACGATTCTGCATCTCATTTTTGGTAATAAAGTTCAGTATCCATAAAGGATAATATTGGTGGTGATAGCAGTGGGGCTGACTGGAATCAGCCGAGATGCTGTAATTCTTTTTGTTTCTATAGAAATTCTAAAAATGTCTTAGTTTTTGCCTTCTTATATTCTTCTATCCTCATTGCTGCATCTCCAAGGCACATGGCTCTTTTTCTATGTTTCTGATTCTTTCCTAGAAAGAATGATTCTTCAAGGCTGCCACCTCTGTCTTGTTCACTTTCAGATCTCTTCCAGTAGCAGTTCCCTGAACCACCAAGTGCCTGATCACTGTTTAATATTTTGGCAGTTAGGGTCAGACTTGCCCTTTCTGAGACTTTCTCTTTTGTCTTCAGACCAGAAATCTTCTCCTAATGTTACTTTTTTGCTTCTAGGTATATAGGTCAGCTCTGACTTGACTTGGCTCTGCTGAGTCCCACTTTTCTTTTCATTCTAGGACTTAGGTTGAAGCAGCTGTCCTTATCTGGGACACATTCTTCTCATGACAGAGGGGAGGAACAAAGAAATTGACCCAAATTATTCAAGCACATCCAAAGCTTCTGGTTAGATATGGTCTACATAATATTTGGGGCTTCCCTGGTGGCTCAGACTGCAAGGAATCTGCCTGCAATGTGGGAGACCCAGGCTTGATCCCTGGGTCAGGAAGATCCCCTGGAGAAGGGAATGGCTACTCACTCCAGACCAGATGGTGACCGCAGCCATGAAATTAAGATGCTTGCTCCTTAGAAGAAAAGCTATGACAAACATAGACAGCATATCAAAAAGCAGAGACATTACCTTGCCTACCAAAGTCTGTATAGTCAAAGCTACGGTTTTCCAGTAGTTGTGTATGGATGTGAGAATTGGACCGTCATATTGAGGTTTGACAGAAAACAACAAAATTCTGTAAAGCAATTATCCTTCAGTTAAAAAAAAAAAAAGCTGAGCACCAAAGAATTGATGCTTTTGAACTGTGATGTTGGAGAAGACTCTTGAGAGTCCCTTAGACTGCAAGGAGATCAAATCAGTCCATCCTAAAGGAAATCTGTCCTGAATATTCATTGGAAGGACTGATGCTCTAGCTGAATCTCCAATATTTTGGCCACCTGATGAGAAGAGCTGACTCATTGGAAAAGACCTTGATACTAGGAAAGATTGAAGGCAGGAGAAGTGGATGACAGAGGATGAGATGATTGGATGGTATCACTGAATCAATGGGCATGAGTTTGAGCAAGCTGCAGGAGTTGGTGATGGACAGGGAAGACTGGTATGCTGCAGTCCATAGGGTTGCAGAGTTGGACACGACTGAGCGGCTGAACTGAACTGAACCCACTCCAGTATTCTTGCCTGGAGAATTACATGGACAGAGGAGCCTGGCGTGCTACAGTCCATGAGGTGGCAAAGAGTTGGACACGACTTAACAACTAACACTTTCACAAAATATTTGCTAGTATTCTACTGGCAAAAGGTAAGTCCCATGGCCAAGCCTCCCAGTGTGGCCAGAAAGTAGATTTTGCCCACAGGCAAGCGCAGAAAAGGCGAAGCATGGCTTCTGCTTTTATAGGGAAGAAGATGTTTAAATGCTCAAGTGCATAGTAAATCTTCCAGTGGGAGGTTTTTTTTTTTTTTTTTTTAAAGCAGAATTTCCCAAACTAATTGACCACAGAACCCAGAACCCTTTGCTTGAGGGCCGTCTCAAATTCCCTAGAGAACGCTTTGGGAAATGCTGCTCTGATTCATTGTGAGGTGTTAGAACCAACCTTGGAAAAAACATTGCTTTGAAAGTCTGGGTGAAAGGAGTATATAGAGTTCTGAAACTCATGTTTCAGTGAGTGAGAACCAGACATGAAAACCTTCCCATGTCAACAAGTCCAATGCCTCTTTATTAGCTAACACGTCTTCAGCCCTGAAGAGCTGTAAAAAATAGATTTGGAAAAGAATCTTTTAAGTTCTCATGCTTTCTGATCCTTATAGATCATCAGTAATCTCTTTAGAAACCAGCCCTCTCCCAACCACCATTTTTTTCCCCCAAAATAATTTGTTGCTAAGGAATTATCATTTGTATTTCTTCAAATAAGAAAACCAAGCATCTCCATTTGGTTGTTTTATGTCTCTTTTCTGCATGAGTTTTATTTTTCTCAGATTCTAACATCAGTCAGAACTGAACTGTTTAACTCACTAATTGTATCACCTAGCTTGGTGTCTGATATGTGAATAATAAATTGCTTTTTAATGATGAAAAATTGTTTATTGAGCATGTGATGAGTACATGGCTGACTGTCGTCCTTCTGTGGGCGTTGGCTATATGCAAAGCAGAGAAACAAAACTGAAATTAGGGATATACATTATTTCTTTATTGCATAAGATAAGTGTTTCATAATCTTGAAGTTATGTGATACAGGTCACTGGGCTGAAAGATAAAGTGGAAATAAGGGTGTCCTCATTTGACTACCCTACTTGGGGGTCAACTTATTGGGTAATTTATTATTCTTTAGTCTTCTTACCTTCAAAATAAGAAATCCTACATAGAGTCTTGAAGAAATTCTGCTAAGGAAGACTGAAAAGATGAGAAAAGTGTTGCAGAGGGATAGAAATGTGCTGTACAGAGTTGTTTAAGTTGTGTTCATTTTCTTTTTATCCAAATATGTGATCTTTCAAGCTTTTGTTTTCTAAGGTGTTTGTTATGATAAACTATATATATATATAAAACAAAATTGATCATTTTAATAGTTTCCAAGTGTAGAATTCAATAGCTTTTAAGTATATGCATGACTGTTGTGCAGCCATCACCACCATTCTCTTCCAGAACTCTTTGATCATCCTAAACAGAAACTCTACCCCTTAGGCAAAACCTCTGCCTTCTCCCCACCCTCAGCCTCTGGTAACTTCCAGTTGATCTTCTGTCTCTATGAATTTGCCTATTCTGGGTGTCTTATATGAGTGAAATAATATAATATTTGTCCTATTGTGTCTGCTTATTTCTCTCAGCATAACATTTTCAAGTGTCACCCATTTTGTTGTATGTGTTTGCCTATTCTAGGTGTCTTACATGAGTGAAATCATATAACATTTGTCCTATTGTGTCTGTTTTCATTTATTTTTACAGCCAAATGACATTCCCTTGGAAGTTTCTACCACATTCCGTTTTCTCATTCATCTGTTGATGGATACTTGGGTTGTTTCCACATTTTGGCTACTGGGAATAATGCTGCTATGAACATTGATGTGTAAGTTTACTCTTTTCTGGAAAATTCCAGTCCATCTCTGCAATCTTGAAGTCCTGACACACAGCTCTGGGTGGAGGTAGGAGTGTCTGACTCTTTGCGACCATATAGACTATAGCCTGCCAACCTCCTCTTTCCATGAGATTCTCCAGGTAGGAACACTGGAGCAGGTTGCCATTTCCTACTCCAGGGGATCTTCCCCATGGATCAAACCCTTGCCTCTTATTTGCCCTGCATTGGTAGGTGGGTTCTTTACCATTAGCACCACCTGGAACGCCTGAGTGGAGGAGGTACAGCATCTGAAAATTAAAGTTCAAGTGGCAGCAGGCAAATAGTTAAAATTCTGGCTTGACATTTTATAAACTTGGTTACCCCCTCCTTTTTTTTTTTCCCTTAGGGCAGAACTTTTCCTAGAATCAAGTTCAGCTCTTAGAACCACCCTCATGGGTGACTGATGAACAAAGCAATAAAGCTGACTGAATCCTGTTTCTTTCCATATTAACGAGGCCATTTGCTGCTGTGGAATTGGCTGTATTACAACTGAGTGACAGTTGTTTAATATTCTAATTACATAAACTTTCTATTTTATGGTTTTGCCATTTGACATATTAGATTTCATAAAGTGATTGAATTTGTATGTGGGAGCCATGTTTATTAATGGGGACTGACACAGTTCTAGTAAGAATTTATGTTAAACTGACTGAGAGATGTGGGAAATCCATGGTGAGTGTTTGAGGAAAGCTGGAGAACAAACTGACCAGAGTCTTTTCTGTTTAAGTTTCACAAGAAAATTTCTTGGAGATGAAATACATGTTTTCACTCATTTGGACACATTCTGCCGTGATTGGATGTGAGATGAGGGAAGACTGGCTCGGAATAAGAATTTACAGAGGCCAAAAGTCAAAGGAATTACTCTGTAAAGAGATTGCCCGAGGCAGGGGCGGGGTCACAGGAAAACACTTAAAGAGTCTGATTTTATTATCTTTTTCTTTCTGAATGCTTTCCTGACTGTGGGTATAATTGGGTAGGAGTTAGCAGAAGCTTCAGGCCTGCACTTTTTCTGGAAGATAGCTAAAGTCTACTCATTCCAAGCTAGATAGCTGGGTTTGGAGCCATCTCTCGGGGCAGCTGTGGTCTAAAAATGTGGCAGCCCGGTTTTCGCTTCTGCACTCAGCTTAGAGCTGAATCAAACTGGGACTCAGCCAGGAGGCTTCAACAGTTTATAATTTACTGAAGTTAGACTTGCCCTGGTCTCAAAAAGTGGTTTAAATTGAGTTTAAACCGATTTTGCAAAACTCTAGTTCAGTATTGAAAGTGAAAGTCGCTCAATCATGTCTGACTTTGTGCCCCATGCACTCTATAGTGTCCATGGAATTCTCCAGGCCAGGATACTGGAGTGGGTAGCCTTTCCCTTCTTCAGTGGATCTTCTCAACCCAGGGATCCAACCCAGATCTCCTGTATTGCAAACAGATTGTTTATCAGCTGAGCCACAAGGGAAGCCCAAGAATACTGGAATGGGTAGCCTATCCCTTCTCCAGTAGATGTTCCCAACCCAGGAATCTAACTGAGGTCTCCTGCATTGCAGGCAGATTCTTTACCAACTGAGCTATCAGAGCAAGATCCAAATAAATCAGATAACCATAATCTTTTTCATTTTCTGGGATAGTATGGTTTAAGCTATGTTTTTAAATTTGTAGGCTAGCAAGGTTAAAAATAATAAAGCAAACATTTAAGGCAAAAAATGATAAAAGGATTCTACCCCTAATAAGGTTACAACTTTAAAAAAGGATTCTATATAAATTTTTTAACTGATGAAGGTAATACAATTATCTTACAGAAAATATAGAAAAGAAAAAAAATTACACATAACTCAGCATCCTAAAGCAGCTGCTATGAACTTTGGTAAAATTCTTTACCATCTTTTCCCTCAGTGTAACTATTTATCTATTTTTTAATCTATTTCTCTTTACATATTTGTCATCGTAAGTTAAAGACAAATTTGATTCTTATTCTTTTTATTTAATGTTCCATCAAAATGTTTCTCAAGTTTCCATATTTTCTTTTTCGAAAATTATTATTTATTTATTTTTGACTGCCCTGGGTCTTTGTTGTTGGGTGCAGACTTTCTCTAGTTGCAGTCAGTGGGGGTTACTCTTTTTTGTGGAGAAGGCGATGGCACCCGACTCCAGTACTCTTGCCTGGAAAATCCCATGGATGGAGGAGCCTGGTGGGCTGTAGTCCATGGGGTCGCTAAGAGTCGGACACGACTGAGCAACTTCACTTTCACTTTTCACTTTCATGCATTGGAGAAGGAAATGGCAACCCACTCCAGTGTTTTTGCCTGGAGAATCCCAGGGATGGGGGAGCCTGGTGGGCTGCCGTCTCTGGGGTCGCACAGAGTCGGACACAACTGAAGCGACTTAGCAGCAGCAGTAGGCTTCTCATTGAGGTGGCTTCTCTTGTTGTGGAGCACAGGCTTTAGGCATGCTGGCTTCAGTAGTTGCAGCACTTGGGTTTAGTAGTCTCAGTGTGCAGGCTTATTTGCCACTTGGCATGTGAAATCTTCCCGGACCAGGGATTGAACCCGTGTCCCCTGCATTGGCAGATCGAACCTTTATCACAGGACCACCAGGGAAGTCCCTCCATATCTTCTCCATAGCTGTAACTTTAAGTGGCCTACTTGAGGGAGAGCATGTAATGTAGAGGATTCACCTCACTCCCAATTTTATAGTAAACCAGACCATGTGCATTTGCATATTTGTCTTTGAGATTTGAGCTCAAGCAATTCCCAAGGCCCAGGGCATGTGATAAGTAGTAATCTTAGCGAAGCATTAGGGGAATGTGAATCATAAGATTAGAGTCCAGGAGCTAGCCAAACAGTGCTGGAACTGACTGCCCAATATCAAGATAATGAGCACTTGTCTATTTGTCCCATTTGAATTTTATGGAGGAAAATATTTATTAGTTTTTGCTGTATAACAAATGACTTAAAACTTAGAAGTTTAAAACAATATACATTTATTGTTTAGTTTGTGATTCTGTGGTTAGCTGAGATGGCTAGGAGAATTCTGGCCTGGGATGGCTTGGCTGGGGCTGGATAGCCTTGGAAGGGCTCAAGCACATACCTGGGGTTTGCAGGCTGTTGGTGAGTGTGCCTCGGTTTTCCAGCACAGAACCTTTCAGCAGACTAGACTGGACTCACAGAGACCTCAAGGTTCAAGTGCAGAAAGAGAAAGCAAAATTCACATGCAAATATTTCTCAATCATTTTTCAATGTGCTTCCATCATATTTGCCAGTGTTCCATAGGCCAAAGTAAGCTCTATGACCAAGCCCAGACCAAAGGATGGATAAACATATTTTACCTCTTAAAGTGTGGAGAAGCAATATCACATTGCCAAGGAGCATGCATACTGAAATGGAAACAATTATTCCTTGCAAATAAACTAACACAATTTCGTACATAGCTATATGGTTAACTTTGGGAATCTGCATATATCTCTGGAAGATTCTACCAGAAATCTAAGGCCACACAGCTTGCAACTCATGGTGGTGGGGGAATCACTTGTAGTCATGGGCAAGTATTATAAATAATACTTTAATGAGCTTCTTTGTGAATATGTTTTAAAAAATATTTTGAGTGATTTTTAAAAAGATTCCCAGAAGAGGAATTACTGGGGCAATGAGAATGAACATTTTTATGTCTTATACTTATTTCAAACTTGTTTTTCAAAAAGTTGTGGTGAATCATGTGCTGTCAGCAATGTAGTTTTGATTATGGATGAGATTACCTGTTTAACTGCACTTCAGTTAGCACTGAATGTTATCATTAACAAAATTTGGTAGTGGAAAAGTTAAAAAATGGTTCCTAATTTCTAGGGGTGTTTATTAGTCTTCTAGGGCCGCCATACAAAATAGCCATGTGGGTGGCTTAGACAACAGCACTTTATTTTCTCACAGTTCTAGCAGCTCAAAGTCCAAGATCAAGGTGTTGGCAGGTTTGGTTTCTCCTGAGGCCTCTTTCCTTTGACTTGCAGATGGCCGTCTTCTCACCATGTCCTCACATGGCCTTTTCTCTGTGTGCGTGCAACTTAGATGTCTATTTTCTTATAAGGGCAGCAGTCACATTGAATTAGGGCCCGGTTTTTAACGCTTAATTTAACCGTAATTACTGCTTTAAAGGCTGTGTGTCCACATACAGTCACAGTGGAGGTTAAAGCTTCTATATATTCACTTTGAAAGAATACAGTTCAGTTCATAACAGAGTAGATCTAGGTTTTGTGGAGTCTGAAACTTATATAATTTTCTTTAGACCTCCCTGGTGGCTCAGTGGTAAAGAATCTGCCTGCAATGCAGGAGCCACAGGAGAGATAGGTTTGATCCCTGGGTTGGAGATCCCCTGGAGGAGGAAATGGCAACCCACTCCAGTTTTCTTGCCTGGAGAATCCCATGGACAGAGGAGCCTGGTAGGCTACAGTCCACAGGGTCACAAAGAGTCTGACATGACTAAAGCGACTTAGCAGCAGCTAAGGATATTGTTTTTGAGTAAAGAGAGGCAGGCAAAGAGTGTTGTCCTTTAACACAGGTTTGAAGCTTTGGGTTTAAAGAG
Source organism: Capricornis sumatraensis (assembly GCF_032405125.1). NCBI lineage: Eukaryota > Metazoa > Chordata > Mammalia > Artiodactyla > Bovidae > Capricornis > Capricornis sumatraensis. The sequence goes on from NC_091073.1 coordinate 74,891,075, forward strand.
ACACATAAGGTTTTTAGCAAAGGGCTTACTCGCTCCAGTGGAGCAGCAGGCCACTTATCTGGTGCTTTTGGTGACCAGAGATATGTTTTATTACCTTAAGTATTACTGCTGTCATCTGAGCACTGATGGCTGAAACATGACTAGCAGGAAACAGGTCTTCATTCTTAGGTAGAATGAAGCTACTTTCCCCTGGGAGAGGAAGCACACCAATTGCCTGATGCTAGATTTTCAAAGGATAGGTTATCTTACTGGGAAGCAAGGTGGCATTGAATTCTTCAGTGTGTGTATTTGAAGTGAAGGTACTGAAAAATAAAGTTTGGGGTGCTAATAATAAGCTTTTACTCTTAAAAACTTTGAATGGGCCAGTGCTGGCTACAGAGGACAGGTTAGTTTTGTCCTGGTGGAGAGTTTGTTCACATGGAGAATCTGTTGTTTTAGAAATGTGTGTTTGCTGCTATTTCTTGCTTCCCTCCCTGTCAGACACAGGGGCCTGAACATAACTTGGAACTCATGGGAAGGGGTGGGACTCTAAGGGGACAGACATTGCTTTAGACCAATGAGAATGTAGAGAATGAAACAAGGGTCTTTAGAGGTTCAAAGGAGTTGGAAAGTTGGTTTGCCAGTGGGCTGGGTGAAAGGCAAAATAACATGGGCATAGAGGTAAAGAAGAGAAATTAAGAAGAAAAACTCTTGTGAAATAACATGTTCTTTAAAAATAAATAAATTAGTTTAAAAATTTTATATATTTATTTATCTTTGGCAGTGCTGGGTCTTTGTTGCTGCACAGGCTTTTTTCTAGTGCTAAGATCGCGGGCTACTCTCTAGCTGCAGTGGGAGAGCTTCAATGCGATGGCTTCCCTTGTTGTAGAGCATAAGCTCTAGGGCATTCAGGCTTCAGTAGCTGCTGCATGTGGGCTTAGTATTGAGGTTCCCGAGCTCTAGAGTACAGGCTCAATAGTTGTGGCGCACAAGCTTAGCTGCTTTGCACCGTGTAGATCTTCCCAGATCAAGGACTGAACAGCATCTCCTGCACTGGCAGGTGGATTCTTTACCACTGAGCCACCAGGGAAACCCAGGAAGTGACATATTTAAAGGCACATTAATTACATACCCAAAAGGTAAATCTAACTTTCTTTCCCTTTTGCTAAATAATACAGATAATTCATATAGCTATGGAGATCATTATTCAAAATCACTGTGAACTTTCTGCCTCCTGGAAGATGGCCAGGGAGATTCCCAGAGATTAAAGGGGCCTGTCTTAACCACCAACTTGAGTTACTACTGACACTGATACCAAACATGTAGAAAAATATTAGCGTTTCCTATTCAAACAAATATGATACAGTCTGGGAACACAGGGTTATCTAATTTTCTTTGAAAAGACAACATTTAAGAAAGCACAAAGTTCAAACAGGAAAATCATTCTGCGCAGCATGACGAGCGATGTAAAGTGGGGTAAGCCTCCCCGTCCTCTGAGAACAAGCAAGGGTTTGTCTCAAGGATGGAGGGAAAAAGCACCCCCTGATTTTCTGAGTTTGTTCTGAATAAAATTCATGGTTAGAGTCTATGGGTGTACTTTCTTTATCCTCCTCTTGCCTTTCTTAAGTTTTTTTTTTACCTCCTATTATATATATATATATATATATATACACATATATATATCAATATATATATTGTCCTCCTATTTTTAATGGGGCTATCTCAGTGGATGTTGAACTAGCCTGAATGTTCAGAAAGAGTACGTTTCCTAAGTAAACAAACACAACCCAGCTTAAATAGAAAGGAAGGCAGTCTTGTCAACCCGAAAGGACCCAGCACATGGTAATTTTTGTAATTGAAGTATTCCAGGGATTCCAGAGTGCAGGAACAATCCATAAAAAAACGGGAACTGGACCACACAAAAACGCCCCCTTGGCTCCAGCCGGGCATGTTTGAAAATAAGCAGACTGTTGAGAGTAGGAAGCAGGGGGGTTGCGTCAAATGATCTTTGTAGATGTCTTTCTAAAATTAAAATCCTCTCTAAACTTCTTCCAGGTAGTTGTCTGATGGGGCTGGAGGCTGTGAAACCCAAGTGTTGCTGAGAGGAAGATAGACTGCCGAGGTCAGGGCTGGAATGACATGACCTTGAGACTTTGTTTTCTTTCTCAAGGCCTTTTATATGCATTATTAGAGTACAGGCTCAAGTCTGGGATTCCAGCAGAATTCATATCCACTGAAAATATATTGTACCCTATGCACAGAACTAGATGGCTTTATAGACATTCTTTCATTTGGATTCTTCAAAGACAACATCTAATTATCCCCAGACAAGTCATAGCTGAAAAGATCGGATGGTGAGAGAGTGCCTCAATCTATTACAGACCTGGTTTTCTTTGAACGTTCTCTGCCACAGTCAAAGATGCTTTCTTGATTATCTGTTGGTAAGATCCTTGATTGTTCAAATTCTCTGACTAACCATCATTGGAGCAATCAGATAATTTTTAAAAACAGGAGGAAAGATGTTAATGTTTTAAAATATCATTTATCTATGGTTCTTGCAGCTTCCATTCTAATTCCAAGGGAAGGGCTGTGGGTACCAGAGTCCAGGTGAGAACTATGGCACCTCCAAGGATTGGCAGAACACAGGGAGATAAACCGAGACTCATTATCTTTCCACTGGGGTGTCCGTATAGCCTCTCAGAGACGGAAGTCATGATTTCCTTCAGTATAAGTGGAAGCTTTTGACTGGTTGCAAGGAGAGCCTGGATTTGTTTAATTTGGAGTAAAGTTTTATGAGTTAGTCTCTAGTGAGGGAAAGCAGCAGTAAACACAGAACATACTGGTCATTATTCTAAGTGTTTCTACGTTCTTTCTCATGCATGAAACGAAAAAAAATTTTCAAAAAAAAAAAAAAAAAAAGGCGGAGGAGGCATGGTGCTCAAATATGTGGTGTGTGTATATGATTTTGTTTTGACCAAACCATCTGGTGACAGCATGCCCCAGGAGTATGAAGGCAAACATTTACCAGGAGATTCACATGGTTTCTTCTGTGTATACACATATTTGTAGAAGACTCTTCATGTTTCTAGAAAGTGGAGATAAACATAGATTTCTCTATGCATATATTAACCCAGTCCAAGTCTTTGCAGACCAAACAGTTATTTATTTTAGTGGGCCGTATAAACTCAGGTGGGTTAAAATGCCAGAGAAACACATGCAATCTGGAAACGATCAGTGTTGTGTCTGAGGAAAACTACCTTTCTCCTCAACTTTAATAATACGGGTGAAAAATTCTGGGATATTGTGATATGATTGTGTGCTGAAAAGTGGATTAAATCTCTATTAAATGACAACATAAATAATACCTTAACTAAGAATGCTAACAGTGAACTTGAAATGGTCTTAAAAACAAAGGAGGCAATTTACGTGATTTATTAGGGGAGAGAGAAAGTAGCTTGGTGTGTGTTCTGTAGATTTTATGTTTAATGCGACAGACTTTTAGGGAAACTGCTAGGATTTGGGGATGTTAAACCAAGAGCTCGTAGCAGGCAGGCTAGATTTTTCAGAGGATGGGGAAAAAGAAAAAACCACCCACACACCCACCCATTCATCCACCCAACCAATCAACAAATCAACCAAACAAACAACCATCAACCAACCAGACAAATAAATGCTGAGGGTCCAGGCCTGGGAACAGAACACCGCTATTGTTGCCGAAGGGGGTCCTGGCTATCAGAGGACCACTCAAGAAGGGAGCACTTAAACTTCAAAAAGGAGAAAGGAGATTTATTAGGAGGCTGGAGGGGAATGTTCCTGGTAACTGGGGCTCCTGCTGTTCTCATTCCCCAACCTTTATATTGTTGAAAACCCTTCTGTAAGGTCCAAATATGGTTTTGGTTCTTTTAACATTAGCTGCAGCTTGAACATTTTGAACTACCGCCTCTCTGGCAAGTTCAGGATGTAAGGCATTCCTTTTGAAGATCTCTCGATTCTTCATAAAGAGAAGGCCATGTTCAGCTTCATTACGAGGTAGGGATGTGGGATGGGGGTGCTGGAAGGTGTGCGTCCAGCTGGTCATGCGCCAGGGGGCAAAGGATGTCACTTCTTGGGTGCATCAGTAAAGAGGGGAGCTGTTCAGCAAGGGCCTTTCCAGCTCTAAACCCCCACGAGTATCGGTGGACTAGAAAACCCAGATTTTGAGCAAACACACCTCAGAGTGGCAGAGTGGAATAGTTTGGGAAAGGTCTTACAGCAACTGATTGTCAGTTATAAAAAGAACTTGAAAGCATCCCTCTCTTCTGATGGGGCTGTGGACTTTGGGAAAGTGATGACCATGCCTGTCTTACTCACCATCGTATGTCTAATGTGCCTGGCACATGGCAGGTAGTCACAAGATATCTACCCCATCAATAAAAGAAAGGATGAAGAGAAACATGGGACTTCCTGGGAGCAACTCCATTTTAGGAGTAGGGCTTGTTGAGTTCTGTGGCAGGGAACCTCATGCCATCAGCAGGCAGGAATTTCAGGCAGAGGAGGGCAGACACCTGAGCACTCTGGGAGGAGGAAGGACAGAATGGTTGTTTGGGAGAATAAAATATTTCCATCTGTCATTAATAAGAGAAATAGAAAGTGAAACTGTTAATTGCTCACTTGTGTCTGACTCTCTGCAACCCCTTGGACTGTAGCCCGCCAGGCTCTTCTGTCCATGGAATTCTCCAGGCAAGAATACCGGAGTGGGCAGCCATTCCCTTCTCCAAGGGATCTTCTCCACCCAGGGATCAAACCCGGTTTTTCTGCATTGCAGGTGGATTCTTTACCATCTGAGCCACAAGGGAAGCCCATCTGTCATTAATACTGATGGCAAAAGTGGGATTGCTGTTTCACAGACCCAATAGTCAAGTTTGGGAGGCCTTCCAAGGAAAGTGCGTGATGGCTTTGGCTCTAGACATTGATGGGTAAAGTGACCAACCTTGAGCGGTCTAGAGTTGCATAACAGAGTCACCTAGGCTGATCAGATACAAGAGGAATGGGGGTCACTTGAAGACTCTCCATAAAATACATCATAAGTTTTTGAATTATCACGTTTTGACCTGGTGCAAGCAGATCAAGTGAAAATTAAATCTTTAGGAGATAATACTTACCTGTACTCTATGCAATATTCTCTGATATTTTCTGTTCTATTTTTTCTGTTTTATTGTTTAAAAATAGTCAATACAATGCACTAAGTGAAATACTCAAAGTTATGTTTTAACATGGACTGATTGTGGCATATGTGGATTAGGCATTTCATCTTTTTTGTTTTGACTGAAAATAGCTTTACTGAGTACATGTGAAACTAACACAACATTGTAAATTGACTATACTTCAATTAAAAAAATTAGACTTATTAAGGTATAGTTTGTATACCATACAATTCACCCGATTAAGTTATACAATTTAGTGGTTTTTTAGTATATTTACAGATATGTGCAATTGCTCTTACAGTCAGTTTTAGAACATTTTCCTCACTCTCACCTCAAAAAGAAACCCTGTGGGACCTCTCTGGTGGTCCAGTGGTTAAGACAGCATTTCCAACGTAGGGGGTAGAGGTTTGATCCCTGGTCAGAAAACTAAGATCCCACATGCCCCACAGCATGGCAAAAAAAAAAAAAAAGAATAGGAGCTGTCATGCTCAAAAAAAAAAAAAAAGAAAGAAAGAAAAAGAAAAGAGCTGTCATGCTCAAAAGAAGAAAAAGAACTCCTCATCATTTATTTCCCTGCCACCCACAATCCCTCCATTCTGCTCGGTCCCCAGCGCCCAGAAACCACTAGCCTACTTTTTGTCTCTGTAGATTTGTCTGTTCTGGACATTTCACATAATGGAATCATAGAATATGTGGCCTTTCATGACTGGCTTCTTTCACTTAGCATAATGTTTGCAAGATTCATCCACGTTGTAGCACATATCAGTGCTTCATTCCTTTTTAGAACTGAATACTATTTCACTGCAAGGGGAATACCATATTTCCTTTATCCATCCCTGTGTGCATTGCATCTTCATTTACAACATAGGACTGGTTCTGATGGAAATGAGGGCCACAGAGGCACCCCCAATTCCTTCTTGGCAGACAGCCACAGTTGGGAAACAACTAGTGTCCCTGAAAATCCTGCTCTGTCCTCAGACCAGCTCACAGAGCAGAGCCACCTGACAGCAAGGAGACCTATAGCCACCCGCTGTGATTTCAGAGAAACCCTTCCGCAGAAGGAAGTTACTCCCAATGGAATTTGATCACCTCTGGGCTGCTGTCTATGGGGTTGCACGGAGTCAGACACGACTGAAGTGACTTAGCAGCAGCAGCAGCAGTTCTTTAAATGTCCTTTTTTAAGGTTCCTTGGGCTCACAAACTGCTAAGCCATAACTTGAACCTCTTTTAGGGCCAGTGTTATTATTTTTTAAAACATCTCCTTTCATGCTTTTAAATGAAAACAGAAGTGATACATGTACACCTCCCCAGATACAGGCTTGCCCTCCCAGGACCTTGCAGCACTAAATGGAGGATTTGATTTAGTGTTCACTGAAAAGCCTTTTCATACTGTTCATACTGTTCATGGGGTTCTCAAGGCAAGAACACTGAAGTGGTTTGCCATTCCCTTCTCCAGGGGACCATATTCTGTCAGACCTCTCCACCATGACCCGCCCATCTTGGGTGGCCCCACGGGCATGGCTTAGTTTCACTGAGTTACACAAGGCTGTGGTCCTAGTGTGATTAGATTGACTAGTTTTCTGTGAGTATGGTTTCAGTGTGTCTGCCCTCTGATGCCCTCTTGCAACACCTACCATCTTACTTGGGTTTTTCTTACCTTGGACATGGGGTATCTCTTCACGGCTGCTCCAGCAAAACGCAGCCGCTCCTCCTTACCTTGGATGAGGGGTATCTCCTCACCGCCGCCCCTCCTGACCTTGAACGTGGAATAGCTCCTCTAGGCCCTCCTGCACCCGCACAGCCACCACTCCTTGGACGTGGGGTAGCTCCTCCCAGCTGGCGCCCCGGCCTCAGACGTGGGATAGCTCCTCTCGGCTGCCGCCACTAACCTTGGACACCTGGTCCTTAGCACGGGTGGCTGCGACCGGAGATCTAGAGGTCTCTTCGAGAAAATTAGAGATACCAAGGGAACATTTCATGCAAAGATGGGCTCAATAAAGGACAGAAATGGTATGGACCTAACAGAAGCAGAAGATATTAAGAGGTGGCAAGAATACACAGAAGAACTATAGAAAAAAGATCTTCATGACCCGGATAATCATGTTGTGATCCCGGACCTAGAGCCAGACATCCTGGAATGCGAAGTCAAGTGGTCCTTAGGAAGCATCACTATGAACAAAGCTAGTGGAGGTGATGGAATTCCAGTTGAGCTATTTCAAATCCTAAAAGATGATGCTTTTAAAGTGCCACACTCAATATGCCAGCAAATTTGGAAAACTCAGCAGTGGCCACAGGACTGGAAAAGGTCAGTTTTCATTCCAATCCCAAAGAAAGGCAATGCCAAAGAATGCTCAAACTACTGCACAATTGTACTCATCTCAGAGGCTGGTAAAGTAATGCTCAAAATTCCCCAAGCCAGGCTTCAGAAATACGTGAACCATGAACTTCCAGATGTTCAAGCTGGTTTTAGAAAAGGCAGAGGAACCAGAGATCAAATTGCCAACATCTGCTGGATCATGGAAAAAGCAAGAGAGTTCCAGAAAAACATCTATTTCTGTTCTATTGACTATGCCAAAGCTTTGTGGAAAACGGTGAAAGAGATGGGAATACCAGACCACCTGACCTACCTCTTGAGAAATTTGTATGCAGGTCAGGAAGCAACAGGTAGAACTGGACATGGAACAACAGACTGGTTCCAAATAGGAAAAGGAGTACGTCAAGGCTGTATATTGTCACCCTGCTTATTTAACTTCTATGCAGAGTACATCATGAGAAACGCTGGGCTGGAAGAAACACAAGCTGAAATCAAGATTGCCAGGAGAAATATCAATAACCTCAGATATGCAGATGATACCACCCTTATGGCAGAAAGTGAAGAGGAACTAAAAAGCCTCTTGATGAAAGTGAAAGTGGAGAGTGAAAAAGTTGGCTTAAAGCTCAACATTCAGAAAACTAAGATCATGGCATCTGGTCCCATCACTTCATGGCAAATAGATGGGGAAACAGTGGAAACAGTGTCAGACTTTTTTGGGGGGAGCTCCAAAATCACTGCAGATGGTGACTGCAGCCATGAAATTAAAAGACGCTTATTCCTTGGAAGAAAAGTTATGACCAACCTAGATAGTATATTCAAAAGCAGAGACATGACTTTGCCTACAAAGGTCCGTCTAGTCAAGGCTATGGTTTTTCCAGTGGTCATGTATGGATGTGAGAGTTGGACTGTGAAGAAAGCTGAACGCCGAAGAATTGATGCTTTTGAACTGCGGTGTTGGAGAAGACTCTTTAGAGTCCCTTGGACTGCAGGGATATCCAACCAGTCCATTCTGAAGGAGATCAGCCCTGGGATTTCTTTGGAAGGAATGATGCTAAAGCGGAAACTCCAGTACTTTGGCCACCTCATGTGAAGAGTTGACTCATTGGAAAAGACTCTGATGCTGGGAGGGATTGGGGGCAGGAGGAGAAGGGGATGACAGAGGATGAGATGGCTGGATGGCATCACTGACTCGATGGATGTGAGTCTGAGTGAACTCTGGGAGTTGGTGATGGACAGGGAGGCCTGGCGTGCTGCGATTCATGGGGTTGCAAAGAGTCGGACATGACTGAGTGACTGAACTGAACTGAAAAGCCACTTTTGGCTTGACCTGATTTCTGGAATTTTCTGGGTTATTGAAGCTATGAAGTTCTTCGTTTTCTTGGCCTTGTTTGTGACTTTCGCAAAGATATGGATGTGTCTGCCTTGTCATGTCTGAAATTTCCCCAGCATTTCCCTTGGGTGTTTGCAAAGCTAAGGATTAGCATGACAGAATCAGAGAAGAGAAGTGATGCCCCAGAGCCAGGGCAGACAAGAAGCAGTGCTTCTCAGAGGGAATCCCTGGAGTTCTCACAGTGACAGGTACCTGGGGCGTAATGCCATGCAGTGATTTCTCTCGCCTCACCCTGACGCCTCAGAGGGTGTTCCCAGGCTTGGGCTGCCTAGGTGTGCATGCCCAGACCTTGCAGAATGGGTGGGGCTTTCTCAAGCAGCGGGTTCTGAGAATAAGTCGTGTGGGTAGTTCCCATGAAGCTGGAATCTAGCAGGGCATTCATCATCATTAGGGTCTGTGTTGGGAATACATGACTTACTGAATTTATTCAGTAGATACTTCTTGGGGGCTAGCTCTGTTCTAGGCAATAGTCAAGTCACTGAGATTGTATTTCAGGACAAACTAGATGATATTTTTATCCTTACAGAGTTTTCTTTTTTTGAGGGAGGAATCAATATATCAAATATCTATGTATGATATGATATCATGGAGGCTTTTGAAGAAAAAAAATCTAAGTAAGGGATGTCGAATGAGGTGCTGTTGTAGAGGTCAGGGAACAATGTTTCTAGTTGGCTGGGGGTGGTGAAGTAAGAGAGCAAGCTGATGAGTTCCCGGGATGTATGTTCCAGGCTGTGGAGGCAGCACGGGCAAAGGCCCTGAGGAAGGTGCTGGTTTGGCATGCTAGAAGAGGAGCAAATGGGACAGTGTCGGTGGCACGAAGTAACCAACAGGAAGTGGTAGGGAGTGGATCACAGGGCAGCCAGAGACCCCATCATATGGGGCCTCACAGGGAATATAAAACTTGGTGTGAGGGCTGGTCTGTGCCTCAGTTTCCTTATTTTATGCAGTTGTGGTATTATGGAATATGAAGAATGTGAAATATCCAGGGTGTAGGAGGCCTTTAAGAAACGCTAATTATCTTTCTTCTCTCCTTAAAGATGGCAACAAGAATGTTACTTTTTTCTATTAATTTTTATTGCAGTACAGTTGCCTTACAATGTTGTTAGCTTCTGCTGCTGCTGCTGCTGCTAAGTCACATCAGTCGTGTCCGACTCTGCTTCTACTGCACAGCAAAATGAATCAGCCATGCATAGACAGACCATCTTTCCCTTGGAGATTTCCCTCCCATTTGGGACACCAGTGTGCATTAAGTAGACTCCCTGTGCTATATAGTAAGTTCCAAACAGTCGTCTATTTTATACATAATATCAATAGTGTATTTACGTCAATCCCAGTCTCCCAATTCCTCCCACCCGCTTCCTCCCCTTCTCTACCCCTTGGCATCCATACGTTTGTTCTTTACATCTGTGTCTCCGTTTCTGCTTTGCAAATGAGATCATCTGTACCATTTTTCTGGACTCCACATATGGGCATTAATATGTGATACTTGTTTTTCTCTGATTTACGTCACTCTGTGTGACACTCTCTAAGTCCATCCACACCTCTCCCAGTTTGTTTACAGAAGCGTTTTTGATGACCATATTTCTTTCATGTCTGTAAAGTGCTTGGAAGGGAGCCTGGCACACTGTTATATACTTTTTGACACTAATTTCTTCTTATTACAACAGCATCATAACTTATAAGTAAATAAATATGAAAATATTAGATGTATGTGCCCTACATTTTTTTAATGATAGGGTGTATGATTAAAACAATTTGGAGATCACTCTTTGAGGTGATGAAAATCATTCTTCATCTAACAACTATGACGTTAATCTTTTTTAAGGGCATAGGTTGCTGGTGGCTGTACTTTTGTATGAATAGAGCAGGTTTTCATAACAACGCCAGGGAGAAAACACTCTCAGAAAGGAACAAAGCCTCCAAGGGCACTCAGTGCCTTTCCCATTATAGATATATTTTCTGAGGCTCATCTACAAAGAACTGAGCTGCGTTGAAAACACAAGGATGAGCCAGTCTTAAGATTCTTGGAAAAACAAATTATTCTGGAATCATTGCACTTTCCACACTCTAGTAACTGATCCAGAGAGAGATTAATTTTGAAAATCAAGAAGACCTTGGAGACCCTTCAACTAGGAATTTTGTTTTTGAAGTATTGGGGGAAGAGAAAAGAAGTAAAGTGAGATTCATTTTAATTCAAGGTATATTTGCCAGATAGTTTCTTTTGCTTGGATCTTGGAGTCTCAATGTTTCAAGTTTAAACAGCCCTAGTTAACCCAATATTTGCCGGGCTGGTGACAGACTTAGTGTGGACTTCGCTTTCCAACTTGGAGCTGAGACGAAGAGCTCTCTTGGGAGCTAGACTTCGCTTGTGCCGCTTTTTGTTCCTCCCCCTTCTCCCCTTCTCCCATGGACCGGAACAGCCTTCCCTCCTCCCCCAGTTAATCCCCTGTGAGTCACTCGCAGGTGTGGGGTGGAGGTGCCCAGGACTCTCTCCAAGCAGTCCTCTCTGACCAGTGGATACAATTCTGCCTCGAAGGGAATCCCACAGCGTGGGTTTTATAGGACTCAGCCTTGGCTCTGGCTCGTGGGTCAGTAGCAGCATCTGTTCATAATAAAAATGAAGTGTCTGTGCTCTGACTTTGTCTGCCAAGGGCCACCCTGCCACAGCCGGCTAGAGTAGACCAGACCATCAGCCTGGCTGTCCGGTAGGAAGCTGCACATACATTCTCAAATAACAGAATCAAACCAAAACGAAATCCCAAACAACGCCAATTCCTAACAACAATATTTAAATAACTTTTATTACGGAAAATTTAAACATAATATAAAACAGAGAGAAAAGTATAACAAACTCGCTTTGTACCCATCACCCACATTAGAAAATTACCGACTTACGGCCCATCATATTTCCCTTATAGCTCCCTCATCTCCCCTATTCCTTGGGTTCTTTGGAGGAAAATCTCAGACATCATATTATTTTATTTATACGTATTTTAAAAGACCATTTTGGATGTTGAACCACATGGTGAATAGTAAGAGGCAGAGAAAACAAAACGTAACCTAACTGAAAGCATCCAGTGTGCCTCTGTGCTCATGAGGGCCCTTTATGAAAAAACTGGGTGAAGACTCGGCCAACGATACCACTCTCCCGACTCTGAGGCACCTACTGGGGGCACATCTGGCCGGGAGTCTTCAGCTCATTTACAGCAGCAGTCAATTAGAAGTAAATTTTCTGTTTTCAGCATTCTATTGCACTTCAGTACAGTTATAACCATGACAAAGAACATATTAATGGAGGAATAAGTTAGAATCTGGGAAGCTGGCTAGAGCCTGAGAAGGGATTCTGATATTCCTATCAGTTTAGAGGTATTTGACTCTTGGAATGGTAGAATCAGTTATTCAGCTGTGTCAATCAAGGATTTTAAAATTTTCTAGTGGAAAATGGCAAGATTGGTATAGAAAAAATAATAATGCTCAATTTGCTTCTAAAAACCTGGAGAAGTTCTCAATGGCCTTTAAGTTGCTTTCAGTTGTCGTCCTGCTTAAGAGGGTCTATGTATCTATTCCCCTCCTTCCCTAAGCAGGCCAGTTGCTTGGGGACGAGCCACTTGGATCATTTTGGAAAGGTTGCCACCTCCTGTCATATACAATCTATAAAAAATGCTAAGCAAGTAACTTTTTTTTTTTGGTTTTGTTTTTGTTAGCAATCTGAAATTCCGGCATGTTTTATCCTGCGTCTACATCTATTTCCTTTCTGGAAATGCACAATAATATCTTTTATTTTACACACTTTGTTGGATAATTTTATTTTTCTTTGCTACCACAATCCTAATATATTGGGTTCAACTTCCTTTTACTTTTTTTTTCCTGAATAATTTCCATTTGGTAATCAGTGCCACAGGAAATGATAGAGTTTTCACATGAAAGCAATTTTTCTTCCACTCAAGTAAACCATTAAGGACAATGGAAAGGAGAAGAAATGTGCTTTTCAAGAGCTATTTTTTTTTTCCTCTCCATTGTATCAGCTCATTGCAGATGGCACGTGTACAATTCACTTTTGACTGAATCATAATAAATATGAGACGATCTGGTATAAACCACTTTTTAGAATGCAATGCTTGCCAATAAATCCCACTTATAACTTAAATCAAATTGGTGCAGATGCAAAAATTATGTAAAACCAGTGGTACTTGCTCCTGACCTTGTGTGGGCCCTTCCAGATTTGACTCAATAAACTTTTTCTTCCCTAATGATCTGGCAGTTATTCCTATCAAGAGAATACAATGGAGGTGCTGAGAAGTGGGGGGAGTGAAGCAGTGATTCAGAGACCACCAGGGCCCTTCAGAAGATTAATTTGTATGAGGTACCCAAAAAGTTGAAAAAAAATCTCAATGCATTTCTGAATACACATATTCATTTTGAGCTGATTTCTGTTCCTCCTGTGCCTTGTAAAATTTCAAGGAATGTAGTTGAGGTCTGGAGATTTCCACAAAGAGATTAAGAGAGGCTATAAACTGAAGAAATAGTGGTTTTGTATAACTGTTGGGCATGGAGTTTTTTCAGTACCAAGATATCCTGATTTTCAGTATAGAAATTAAGTAAACACCTTGTAAACATTCAGGGAACATTTCTATTAATGCTCTTCATAATTGGGCATGTGAATTTAAGTCTAAAAAGGGCCTGCCTTGTTAACTTTACTTGGGATAATGTATGAGTCTATTTTTAATGTTTATTTCATAACCGAGTCAATGAAGTATACAGAAACCTGGTTTCTGTAGACATCCAGGTCTGATTTTGTGTTTTTTTGTCTTTAGAGCCAACCCATTTTAGACCCTCAATAAACACTTTTATTTAATACTCACTGGATTTCGTTATACTAACCAAGTACTTATAATTGCTCTGCTTTTAAGAGAAGTTGGGTCCTCTTAGTCCATGTGAAATCCTGAATTGTTTTCTTGCAATGTGTGAGTCTAGAGTTTACAATGAGGCTAGAAAGACTATTTATTTCCTGGTTTCTTGCAGTCTAGATGTTGGGATGCTGTAATTGCTTGGAGGAAAGTGGGGGAGCTTACTTATCTTTTTGGAGTGGTAGGGCTGGAGGAATTTATGGAGTCTTACCCAAGATTTTGGGTATTTCTAGCTCAGAGTGACCCCGGCGTGAAGAGGAGCAGGACAGGATGGGAGTAGGTATAATCATGTAGGTCTGAGATGCAGCCTCATTTGAACTACCTACGCTATGTGGACTCTGGCAAGTGACTAACCTCTCTGAGCGTCTGTGTTCCCTTGTACATTAGGAATAATACTATTCCCCTCCGCTTCCCTGGTGGCTCAGTTGGTAAAGAATCTACTTGCAAGGCAGGAGACTTGGGTTTGATCGCTGGGTTGGGAAGATCCTCTGGAGAAGGAAATGACATCCCACTCCAGCATTTTTGCCTGAGAAATCCCATGAACAGAGGAGCCTGTTGGCTACAAGTCCATGGGGTCACAAGAATAGGACATGACTTAAGCAACTAAATCACTACTATTCCCCTCAAGGTAGATGTTAAGGTTAATTGAAGGACATAGCAAAGTGGTCTGTAAAATATTGTTATCTTATTGTCATCATCTAGTTATAAAGTGGTCCAGCATCCTGAGGGACAACGGACAGGAACAGAACTTAGGATGATGGGAATTTGATGGTTTCAGTACATTTGGTCACCCATCTCAAGGTACTTTTAATTTGAAATATATTAATTAAATGTTCTCTATATACTAAGGAGCAGTTTTATATTTTTAAACAATGCTGTCTTGGTCTACCATAAACTATGTTGCTAAAATTAATAATAGTTATGATACCTTACTTGTGGAAATTTTAACAGCACTGTTAAAGTATGATGGATACAATACACAGCACATGTTATCTCTTAATAGAAATCTATCTTCCCATCAGCTTCTTTTGGGACATGCTGATGTGAAACATTTCTGGCTAATGAGATATAGAGGATGTCTTAGAGAGGTTTACTTCCTACATGAAAAGGTAGAATATGTTTGGGAGAGAGCCTTCTGACCATCATCCCTTCTTTTGTTAATTGCTACAGTTATGTGAGGGCATGATGTTAGAGCTTTAGCAGCCATCTTGAAACCATGAAACAATTGGTAAGAGGATGGAAAACTAAAATGTAGAGGATTATTGAGCTGAAGGAAAGAAAAAGCATGAAATTTCAATAAAAGACCGAGCTGCTGAAACAGAATTGAGTTCACTCACTTTCAGGCCTTCTATTTGTTTTTTTCGTTCAAAACTAATGTTAGGTTTTCAATTATTTTTACAAGAACCCATTGGCTACTACATTGCAATATTCAAAGTGGAACATGGGAACAGTGACTGGGGAGAAGAGAGGAAGCCTCTTCAGAATTAGAAAGGGTGAATAGTATTCAACTGTCAAGGAAGAAAGCTCAGATGAACCTTTCAGGTATAAGGAACAGAATATGCAGTCATCCACAGGAGCAGTATTGTATGGAGTATTTTAGGGGCTGTGAGAGGTCTAACAGAGTTAAATTGAATGGCTCTCAAGAGGATAATCTCAGAGAGAATTTGGAAATGTCACAATGCCCTGGGGGTGAATCTAGGGTATAGTGTATGGTTATATGAACTGTCCAGCAGTGTGAGAGTTGTGGAACTAACACAAATACGAAGCAGGAAATCCACATAGAAACAACATGCCTTCCTTGTCTATATAGCAGCTCCTCTGGGGGCTTCCCTGATAGCTCAGTTGGTAAAGAATTTGTCTGCAATGCATGAGACCCCGGTTTGATTCCTGCGTTGGGGAGATCCCCGGAGAAGGGATAGGCTACCCATTCCTGTGTTCTCGGGCTTCCCTTGTGGCTCAGCTGGTGAAGAATCTGCCCGCAATGCGGGAGACCTGGGTTTGATCCCTGGGTTGGAGAGATCCCCTGGAGAAGGGAAAGGATACCCACTCCAGTATTCTGGCCTGGAGAATTCCATGGACTGTACAGTCCATGGGATTGCAAAGAGTCAGACATGGCTGAGCGACTCACACTCACTTGGGGGCAAGAAGGCTTCCTTTCTTTGAATTCTGAGGAAGAGAAGGGGTGATTTCATATCCTAGGGGAGAGAAATTGTAACCATGTTTAAAGGGTGACTAGGGCCCTCCTGACAGTTACTCATTTAAATATCATTAGCATTGTCTTCCTAAACATTTCAATTCCTTATTCAGAAATTTGTCATTCTTGTCATAAACAAACCTGACAACAGAAACAACCTAAGAACAAGGAATAAACTATCCACCTGAATGAAAGTTTGTTTTTATGTTTTGAACAGATCAAACTGTTTGTGCAATGGACTAATTCTGATAGGAAAACCTTTAGGCAAAACTCTGCAGCTAGCATACGTTAGGATTTTAAGAACTGAAGAGTCAGGATATTTACAAATATAAGACAAGGAGGAAAATTTTTTTTTTTTACTACAAAATATTATGTGCACATGATAAAGCCACAGTCTATAAAGTAAAAGTTTCTTACAATTTCCTTCCTTTCTTCCAGTTAAACACTATTAATAGGTTGATGAATTAAAATATGTTTCTATTGGGACTTCCCTGGTGGTTCATTGGTTAAGGTTCTGCTCTTCCAATACAGATATAAACAACAGACTTTTGGATTCTGTGGGTGAGAGTGGGATGATTTGAGAGAATAGCACTGAAACATGTATATTACAGTATGTGAAATAGATCACCAGTCCAATGCATGAAACAGGGCACTCAAAGCTGGTGCACAGGGACAACCCAGAGGGATGGGATGGGGAGGGAGGTGGGAGGGGGGTTCAGGATGGGGGACACATGTTCATCCATGGCTGATTCACGTCAATGTATGGCAAAAACCACCCCAATATTGTAAAGTAATTAGCCTCCAATTAAAAAAAATTAAAAAATACAATGAGATATCACCTCACACTGGATGGCCCTCATCAAAATGTCTACAAACAGTAAATGCTGGAGAGGGTGTAGAGAAAAGGGAATGCTCTTGCACTGTTTGTGGGAATGTAAATTGATGCAGCCACTATGGAAGACAGTATGGAGATTCCTTAAAAAACTGGAAATAAAACCACCATATGACCCAGCAATCCCACTCCTGGGTATATAGCCTGAAGTAACCAAAATTGAAAGAGAAACATGTATCCCATTGTTCATTGCAGCACTATTTACAATAGCTAGAACATGGAAGCAACCTAGATGTCCATCCACAGATGAATGGATAAAGAAGTTGTCATACATATACACAATGGAATATTACTCAGCCATAAAAAAGGATCACATTTGAGTCAGTTCTAATGAGGTGGATGAACCTAGAACCTATTATACAGAGTGAAGTGAGTCAGAAAGAGAAAGATAAACACCGTATTCTAACGCATATATACGGAATCTAGAAAAGTGGTACTGAAGAATTTATTTACAGGGCAGCAATGGAGAAACAGACATAAAGAATAGACTTATGGACATGGGGAGAGGGGAGGAGAGGATGAGGTGTATGGAAAGAGTGACATGGAAACTTATATTACCATATGTAAAATAGATAGCCAACGGGAATTTTCTGTATGGCTCAGGAAACTCAAACAGGGGCTCTGTATCAACTTAGACGGGTGGGATGGGGAGGGAGATGGGAGGGAGGTTCAAAAGGGAGGGGATATATGCATACTTATGGATGATTCATGTTGAGGTTTGACAGAAAACAGCAAAATTCTGTAAAGCAATTATCCTTCAATAAAAGTAAAAAAAATATATATATATCCTGCTCTTCCAATGCAGGGATTCAGGAGGCCCAGTTTCAATCCCTGGTAAGGAAACTAAGATCCTATATGCTGTGTCTCAGCCAAAAAAATGTTTCTATTGATCAAGCAACATGTTTACTTCTGTACATGAATGGATAAGAACTATTTTTGCATTTTTGGGTGGTATACTATGTGACAGAAGCTATCTTTTACATGCACAGTGGAGATTTTTCCAGGAGGAGGCCAAAGGGAGGATTTTGCCTCGTTTGTTTCATCCAGGATATTCTGCTGGTATGCACCAGTCCAGCTGGCATCTGACGGCAAGTATCTGTTCTGATTGGCTGGTGCCTGGGGCCAATAGTTAAATATTTTGAATATTAGCCCTCTGCTATGGACTGAATTGTGTTCCTCCCTCTCCATTCATATATTGAAATCCTGATCCTCCAGTGTGGCTGTATTCAGACACAGGGCCTTTACAGAAGTAATTCAGGTTAAATAAGGTTGTGAAGGTGGGGTCCTGATCCGATGAGATTAGTGTCCTTTTCAGAAGAGACACCGGCGATTTCTCTCTCTTTCACTTTTGCTCCCCATCATGTGAGGGCATAGCTAGAACACAGCTGTCTGCAATCCAAGGAAAGCGCTCTTACCAGACACTGATGCTGCTGGCACCTTGATCTCAGACTTTCAGTCTCTGGAAATGTGAGAAATAAATTTCTGTTGTATAAGCCACCCAGTCTATAGTATCTTTTTTATGGCAACCTGAGCAGACTAACATATCCTCCTAGCAAATACTGATTCTTCCTGGAAATTCAAGCAGATCATTTAGTTATCTTGAAGTTACAATAGCTTATAAGAAGATTTATGGGTTTGGGTGGCCATTCGTAGTTCATATGTCTATATGCAATTACATGAAAGCAGATTTCAAGTTCAAATTTCAATAGCATCGGCTTTCTAGGTTCACTTTATTTAGGGCACCATCTCTTCTCTTCTAAACACCATCTGGAAGAAGATTGTCCTACTCAGGAGGATTTCCTCACCAAATTCCCAGCTAAGTGATGACCTACACTCACAGCCTAGAGTCATCTTTCCTTTTCCTCCAACCTCAAAATCTTAAAGCCTGAGTAAAGACAAGAAGAAAATCTTCCCATGGAAATACAGTTTCTCACACACTCTCTTGTCCAGAGATAAGCCAAGCCATCATTTGGGACAAGTGTATTCTGGAGTGGGCCGTGGGTAGAGAAGGGGAGAAACAGGAAAACAGTTTGATTCAAATCATAGTTGTTGCTAGAATTTGCATTTGTCCTTAATTATTTATTAAAACATTTGGTCCTTGTTGTTCATGAAGGATATTTTTTTCTCTATGTTTTTAGAAAGGTGACTGTGTTTTCTAATATACATTGACACAACAGGACACATGTAAAGCTGATAACCTTGGAACTTGTGATTTGTTTTTATTTTGAGTTTATTTGAAATCTCATGGCTTGGCAAAAATGTTCTCAAGCAGAAATTTCTTAGCTTTCTTGGGAAATGTTGGGCTTTCTCATTGTTTGTATGAAGATGACTTTATTTGACAATCTATTTGATTACTTTATTGGTATGGTTCTTCAATATTTCTTGAAAAAAATAGCTTATTAGTTCTTTTATTTAATTCATTTCAGAAAGTCTTTGAGATATTTTTGCATAGATATGAGAGTTCTTTGGTTAGATGGAAATTTATTTCAGTATATGCTACACAAGTACTTTTTATTCATCATTGGAAAAAATCCAAAGACTAGCTTATGACACTGACTCCTTATTTCCCCAAAGGTTGGGGCAGACATAGGCTTTCCTCAGCTTTTTAATAGGAAGTCCTAATTTGCTCCTTACCAGTGGTCATACTCATTAGGATTTGTCTAGAATACCCTTAAGATACCTGTCTATCTTGTACTCAGAAATGATAACATCATGTCTAGAACAGAGGGGACTTTTCTCTAGCCAAGAAGAGTCAGGTAAGTGGAATTTACCAGTGTGAAAAGAATGGAGGAACTAGGTTATTGATGCCCATTCCCTGAGCCATGGTGCAAAGTAAAGGTAGAAGCTAAACTGATTTCATAGTCATGGTGGCTTCCCTATGACAACCTTGCCCCGCTTCATGTGACACAAAGCCAGGAAGATCCTCAAAGGGACGAATCCCCATTTCCCTGTTACCAAATAGCATCCTGTTCCCATATCTGGTTTGATTTTAATATGTCTCACATTTTCTCTTTTCAAATGCAAAAAAATCTCAGTCGAAAACTCACTTTATTTACAGGTCATTTATATTCTTGGAGAAAACACAGCCACAAAATCTCAATGCTGTGAGCATGTGGCTTCAAATTATGGTGGAGGTTTTTTGGGAAAATGCCAGGAAGGTTGTTTCTGGAGGAGAAACATCAGCATTTTTTCTGTGGAACTTTAATTGGAAATAGAATGGTGGTTTAGCTTAGACCAGAGATCAAAATGAAATGAGCTGGTATTTTCATCCTTGTCCCTAAATGGACCATAATCCTGGTCATAAAAACCCACCACTTAAACTTTGGCAGTCCTGCTTTCCCAGGAAGCTTTATTACTAAGTATCAAGACATAGCTTCTCCAAGACAGCTTTGAGCCAATGCCACGGGTGAAGAGAATGTGTTTGTGGGCAAGTCAGGGCTCCCCTATGATCCTGCAATAAGCTAGGCAGTGGTCTTCTGAGGCCTCATGACATTTTCTGGAGTGGAGAAAATGTGCTTCAGCCCATTCCATACAAACCATACATCTGGCCAAGGACACAAAAGGAGGTGTAGAGAGTTCTGAGCCTCTGGTGTTTTCAAGAGTGGCAAGCCAATACATAACCATAAACCACTTCAGGAGCATTTCTCCCCCTTCAGATGAATCCAGCATGCTCTGGATAATCTCATGCAAAAGGGTCAGGACCTGCAGGCCTTCTGAGGATGGTGTTCCTAACCAGTTCTTGCTCATTTATGCCTCGTGCTTGGTCTGTTTATTTTTGTGCCAATCAGTCAGCCCTGGGTGCTCTTGACCTTGGCACTTGGCCCTGAATGTTTCATGGTCAGATTGCCTGACCTGCATTCATCTTGCTAAGCAGGTCTTCTCCTGTGTAGGCAGTTACACGCTCAGCAAGCAGCCCCCTCAGCTTTCCCTCATAGTAATAAGAAGTAAGTGGGATTTCTTCCAGCAAAAGACCATCCATGACTGCTTTATGTATCAGTAGTTTTATTGCCAAAAGTGGACCTACTCCAGGGGCTACCTAGACTGGCAATCAGCCATACTTCCATGATTCTAATAAAAGATCATTCATTTCCAAATTAAAACTTTGAAAAAGGCACAAACAATGGACTTCTGATCACTCCTGTCACTTTAAAAATGTAATGGGAGATGAAGTGTATTGACTTAACATGACTAAGTCTCATTTTCCTAAATGTATTATTAAAGCGCTTAGATTTCTGTTGCCCATCCCCCTTTCCCCAGAGCACTTTACAGCCCCACCCGCCCTCCACCCCTGACCCCTCCTTCTCCCATGCCTTGAGGAATGCTGCTTCGTTATACCACGCCCTAGCAACAGCAGTCAGGTGAAAGCCAGCACAGTCTTGCCTGGCTAGCTTTTAGAAGATGAAGTGGAAATCATTTCTGTGTCTGAAAACGAGAGTGGGGATATTGTGTAGGCGGGAGGCAATTATCCAGGTTGGATTTGGTCCAGGCCAGTAGGGTTCAGTTGCTTCTCTTGCAAAAATGACCATCTGGTCTTTAATGACCCAGAGTGGTCAGGCTGGCATTAATTTACACCTCATCCCAGGAAAGCACCTCTGAGAATGAGAGTGCCTAGGAAAGTAATACTGGTCCTTGGGTTGGAGGGAAGGGGGCTGGTGTTGAGTGCAGACGAGAATTGATGCACATAGGACAGTATATTCCAGAAAGAGGGCAGAAGTTCACAAGAAGGCTACCCTTTGAAACAGAAGCCAGTAAGAGGCAACAACAAAGGGATGAGCCTGGACACTAGTCATGGGACCCAGCCTAAGATATGCTGTCCATTTGTATCATTTACCTGTTCATTTGGCAAAGGTTTATGGGAAGTTCACCAAGCACTGAGCGCTGTGCAAGCAGGCATTCAGTGATGAATGGACACTGGCCTCGGCTCACAGTCTAGTGGGGATGTGGATGTAAACACAGGCTTTCGGAGAGACTAGTTCAAGATTCTATCACAGTACAGGAGAGGCAGAAAGGGATATTTTCTGGGGGTAGTGGGTATAGAGTGAAACAAAATTGAGAGTTTGCAAAACTCATGTCAGGTGACCCAAGTGTTGAAAATAATGCTCTAATACGGTATTTTTAAAAAGCCAAAATAGTTCACATTCATTTGAGCCTCACTATGTATCAGTTGCTGTTCTAAACTCTGTGCATGTATGCCAAGTTGCTTCAGTTGTGTCTGCCTCTGTGCAACCTTATTGACTGTAGTATCCCAGGCTTCTCTGTCCATGGGATTTTTCAGACGAAGATACTTGAGTGGGTTGCCATGACCTCCTACAGAGGATCTTCCCAGTCCAGGGTTCAAACTCATCGCTTATGTCTCCTGCATTTGCACTAGTGCCATCTGGGAAACTTCTCTAAACTCTTTGCATATGCTAATATGATTGTTCTTCAAAACTCTATGAAGTAGAGGCTATTATTATTCCTATTCCCCAACCTGGGAAATTAAAGCACAGAAAGATGAATTAACTTGGCCAGGGCTAACCAGAGACTAAGTGACAAATTCTTTTTTAAAGAAATTTTATTTAATTTTAGGTTTTTACTGAGGTATAATTAATGTACAATATTATATAAGTTTTGGATGTAAAACATAGTGATTTACAACTTTAAAGGTTATACTTTACTTATACTCTATACCAACTCAATGGATGTGGGTTTGGGTGAACTCTGGGAGTTGGTGATGGACAGGGAGGCCTGGCGTGCTGCGGTTCATGGGGTTGCAAAGAGTTGGACGTGACTGAGTGACTGAACTGAAGTGAACTGAACTCAACTCTACTTATAGTTATCATAAACTATTGACTATATTCCCAGTGTCATCTAATATATCCTTATAGCTTATTTATTTTATACATAGTAGTTTGTACCTCTTAATTCCCTTAAGTGGCAGATTCTTGACTAGAACTTGGAATAAGACAAAGTTATAGAAAAGAAAATGAGAAAGAGATCACTATAAACCAAAAGATTACCTTGAAAAATGAAACCTTGGTTAACAATGAAATACATTTTCTTAACTTTAAATATATTCCTAAGGAGACCAAATTATCTTGTGAGTCTTTCCTTTTGATTAATAGAATATTCCTTACTATGTTGTGAAGAGAAAATGAAACAGTTATTATAACTTTGAAGAAATCTTATTTCAGTGGTTTTTAAAAGTCATTTTGTCCAATACAAATTTCTGCAAACTCTACAAATAGTTGAAAGAAAAAGTTTTTAATAAGTCAGTAAGCTTGGAAAATTTAGTGAATTGAGCATTTAGCAAAATGGATTATTTAGCAGTTGATTTTCAACAAATTAGTTTTTGATCAGTTGATTTTCTGTTACTGATTTATAGCCAATTCTCAAACTGGGAGACCAGCAAATGCTTTCTCTTGTGCCTATGGTTGCAAGTTATGAGAACAATGTGTGTCTTTGAAAAAAATTATTCTATTGAAATATAGTTGATTTACCATGTTGTGTTAATTTTTACTGTACAGCAAAGTGATTCAATTATATATATCTGTGTGTGTATATATATATTTGTTCTTTTTCATATTCTTTTCCATTATGGCTTATCACAGGCTATTGAATATAGTTCCCTGTGCTTTATGGTAGGACTGTGTTGTTTATTCGCCCTGTATTGTTGTTATTGTTCAGTTGCTAAGTCATGTCCGAGTCTCTGCAACCTCATAGGCTGCAGCAGGTCAGGCTTCCCTGTCCTTCACTATCTCCTGGAGTTTGCACAAATTCATGTCCATTAAGTCAGTGATTCATCCTATGTATTAATATTAGAGTTCACATCTGGAAAGCAATGTATTTCTAAGCCCAATGATATTTTGAGTGGCAACCAGAGATACACACTAATGTGATGTGATAAAGAAGAACTAAGGTAGGTTTTGGGTAAAATAATTTAGTGACTGCAATTCTTTATGACTTGAGCAGATTCAGAATTCAAATCCATTTCTAACTTGAAATTACACGTCTTCTCTACAATGTTCTGTTGCCTCCTGTAAGTATTTTCAGACCACGCTCTGAAATCTCTATAGGGCTCCTTCCAGAGATAGCTTTGTGGAACCACACTTACAGTGTCTTATCTCTTACAAATTTTAAGCGAGGGTGGAGGCAAATGTGAAAGAGATAAAACAACAAAACAAAGCAACTAACCTACTCACAGTCCTGTAGTGAGTGATGGATGATGTTAAAATGGTGTCTGTCAACTCTCAAGAGGTCGGGGGAGACATGAGGAGGAGGCATGAGTTGGGCTTCGAGACTTTCTTTAGCTCCTTGCTGTCTTGTGAGTCTGACAGCTGCTGGATTTTGAGGGATGCTTATTATTTGTTGGATGAACGACTTGGCTATGGTGTCCGTCTGTAAGTACTGCCAGGGGTATGGCTTCCCCAGAGAGTTTCCATAAAATCTTTCCATCTTAGTATTTCCATTCCCATCTCCATAGCATTTCCTAAAGAAATTCTCTGGATTACATTCTACCAGTTTTCTAGCACGTCACTCCAATGAGCCCAAGTTGTGCTCAGCATTGCTACCCATCAAGTAGGTGTCTGTGCCATTTTGGCTCCAATCTGGCACTGCTCTACACAGAATGCGTGTGTTTGGTTCACAAACATAACAACACTGAGCTTTCTCTAGGGTACAAGGCGAGTCCTAGCGCTTAGTCCTCGGCCAGATGGGAATAAACTGGAGGCGCTAACATTACCTTAGTTAGCATCTCTTGAAGACAAGCCCTCTTTCCAAGAATGTTGTCACGTGTGGGTCTTTCTCAGGAGTATTTCTGCATTTTGTACCTATTACGTGTGCCCGGCTGTGGACCTTTCCTTTTTTTCTTCATAAGCTTTTAATAAAGTCTGACATTCTTAAAACAAAGAGTATTTGCTCCAAAATCCACTTTGGTGGCCATCTAATGATTTTTTTAAAGCATAAAAATAGGCTGTTAATACTGGAGACATTCCTTAAACCAGGGCTACCACTCACCAGGGGCCTGGGAGGATTTATATTTCAAGTGGCAGGACTCTCAGAGAAGAAGCTTTGGTAGCTGTAAGAGCCATTCAGATTTATAGTTGTGAAAATTTGTTTTAGAAACAGTTTTTTTTTTTTTTAAATGGGTTTACAATACCACACTGGTCTGGTGACCAGGACATCATACTGTTTGGCGAGACTTTGCTCCTCAATTCTCCCAATATTAGCAGCTTCTTAATGGGTTACAATTGCTCCCGGGGACCCCATTTCTGCTGATGTGGCAAAGTATGGTGCCCTGGTTGAGTGCAGAGAACTGCCAATATTTTCTTTTTTGGTGCTTTTATCTACAAAAGGCAGAATTGGCCCTAACCATGTGTATTTTATTTACATCTCATACAGATATTGGAAAGAATTATTAACCAGAACTAAGGCTTTTAATGTTTTCCCACCACAAATTTGATAATATATACAAAGACTATAGTAGCTGCCCATAGGTCTGTTTTGCTTTGCAAGCTATCTTGATGGACAAGTTTCTATTTTTAAGCTAACAGTTTATTTTCACTTGTCAATCCAATTCTGGCCTTGTAATAATAAAGTTGAAGTATTTTTATAGTGTTCCAAATAGAACTATCAAGAAAAAAAATTGTGACTGTCTTGGGCCTTCAGTTCCAAGATTAATGAATTTCATTAATTAATGTTACCAACTTGTTTTTCACCACAGAAATATTTGGTTAGGTTTCTTGGCCGTACATTAATAATTTGGAAATAGGAATGGTTTGTGCTTGAGGTCTGTTATCGTTTGGAAGAAGACCTTTCTGTGAGTGATCAGGAAAAGGGCAAGTTGGTTTGCATTGCAACTGAATAGCAAATGAATACAAAAGTGCTTTATGTGCCTCTGAAGGAGTAACTGAACTTAAGGAAATGCTTGTCTTGAGGGTTTGGGAAGGTTGGGAGGTGAGTAGATGAACTCTTTTAAAACAAGAGAAATCTCAAAGCAAACAGTATGGAAATAGTTTCATCTCAGGAATTCAAACAATGATAGATATAACTGAGGAATGGTACTGTGGATGGTAAGGTAAAAGGAAATAAATTTGGGTGTGGCTAAATGTTTAAAAAAATGAAAGTCATGATTGAGTCTATTAGATTCGTTTTGCAGAAAAAATATGGTTTGCAGAAGTCACAGCCTTCTAAGAATTTTGTTCTAGGAAAGTGAGAGGAAAAACTTTCAACTTGCTGTTGATAAGGGATGTTGGGAAGAGGCGCACAGCGTTTGTCATGCTCTTTGAGCATCAAGTGCTATAGTCCCACTGAGAGGAGGAGACAGGCTCTCTGGGGACATAATTTCCAAAGAGATTCTTTTCCCACATCAGATAACATCTCTGACCACAATAACATGTTCCTATGCTTTTAAATTGGAAGGAATGATGCTAAAGCTGAAACTCCAGTACTTTGGCCACCTCATGCGAAGAGTTGACTCATTGGAAAAGACTCTGATGCTGGGAGGGATTGAGGGCAGGAGGAAAAGGGGACGACAGAGGATGAGATGGATGGATGGCATCACCGACTTGATGGACGTGAGTGTGAGTGAACTCCAGGAGTTGGTGATGGACAGGGAGGCCTGGCGTGCTGCGATTCATGGGGTCGCAAAGAGTTGGACACGACTGAGCGACTGAACTGAACTGAACTGATACTTTTAAATATTCTTGAAAGAGTGCTCATTTTGCACAATGGAAACCATTTTGCTGTATTTGAAAACAGGTTTTATGAATTAACCAGTTCCCATTCTGCATTTTCCTACTGTGCTAGACGTGGTCTTTACACAGCCAGCTCCCCTTTAAGTTAGAAGAGGGGGAATTAAACATTTTTTTAAAGAGGAAATAAAAACTTTTCCTTTTCTAGAGGCAAATCTTTTAAAGAAAGTGCCATGTAAAATTTCTAACCAAAAACGAAAGGAGAGAACAAACCAGAACAAACCTCTGTGTATCTATTATCAGCTTTATGAGTCACCAGTCTTGTACCTAGTGTTGGTCTTTTAGTCGTGTCTGACTCTTTGTGACCCCATGGACTGTAGCTCACCAGGCTCCTCTGTCAGTGGAGTTCTCCAGGCAAGAATACTGGAGTGGGTTGTCATTCCTTTCTCTAGGGGCTCTTCCTGACCTGGGGATTGAACCCAGGTCTCCTGCATTGCAGGCGGATTCTTTACCAACTGAGCCACCAGGGAAGCCCGTAGGAAACACAAGCATTCCTATAAAGAGGCATATACATTGGGTACTGCGAAGATATTGGGGAATCATCTCATACAAATCATTAAGGAGAATCCATTTGTTAAAGTGAATAATCACCCTCTTATTCCTCTGTTTTATAAATAGAATAAATATCTTCTATCTTCTCTTTCTCCTTCCCTCCTTTCATTTTTTTAAAAGTTATTTATTTTTTTAAGCCATGCTATATGGCATGTGGGATCTTTGTTCCCCAACCAGGGATTGAACCCGTGGCCCCTGTATCGGAAGCACAGAATCTTAACAATTGGACCACCAAAGAAGTCCACTCCTTTTCTTTTTGATTCAGTAGGAAGTACTTTTTGTAATATATTGAACCAGGAAGTTGTTCTTTTCTACAGGACTATATAATCTGATGGACTTTCCAGGTGGCTCAGCGGTAAAGAATCCACCTGCCAAGCGGGAGACTCAGGTTCGATCCCTAAGTTGGGAAGATCCTCTGGAGAAGGAAATGGCGACCCACTCCAGTATTCTTTCTAGGGAAACTCCACTGACAGAGGAGATTGGCAGGCTACAGTCGTGGAGTCACAGAGAGTCAGACATGACTTAGTGACTAAACTATCACTACCAGGTAATCTGATAGTTTCAATGAGAAAGTGAAGAGTTTTAGAAAATCGATTAAAAAAAAATAATGATGTCTTCGGTTTCTGTTTTATGTCAATCCTGTACGAGAAAATCCTGAAGCCACTTGCTTCCAGAATTACTAGTGATTATATTGATATCATAGAGATCATATCCATACTTTGGCCACCTGACGCAAAGAACCAACTCATTGGAAAACACCCTGATGCTAGGAAAGATAGAAGGCAGGAGGAGAAGGGGACGACAGAGGACGAGATGGTTGGATAGCATCACTGACTCAATGGACATGAGTTTGAGCAAGCTCTGGAAGATGGTGAAGGACAGGGAAGCCTGGCATGTTGCAGCCCATGGGGTCACAGAGTCAGATATGACTGACAGGCTGAACAGCAATAAATATTGATTCCATAATTGCCCACTTTGTGTGAGTTGTGATATAGCTCAGGATTTCACCCCCTAGGAACTGAGTTCAAAATCCTCTCTCTCAGGAGGTGAATGTCTCTGGTGCTCCTGGAGTCTTGGAAAAGATAGCCTGTCTTGATGAAGTCTGAGTATGGCCTTCCCCTCTGGGTAGAGGTATGTAACTAAGGATGCGCTGTTGTGGGCTCTGCTAGAAACCTTTCCAATAGCTAGTCTTCCCCTTCTACCTTGCTGATAATGTACCAGCCCCTAAGGCCCCTGTTTCCACTATGAGATATTAGTAGCAATTCACTGGGGATTTGAGGCGAAGATTTTGCTTTTCTGGTATAGGCAGATGTCACCTTCTTCTCCGCTTTTCTTTCTGCTGGGATGAAGGGCTGGAGGTAGACTGCCATCTCGTGACCTGAGGTAAGAAGCATGAGGATGAACCCAGTAAGACTGGGGCCTGGCTCTTGTTGAAACTTCTACACTGGCTTGGAGCATCCTCTTGAGGAACTTGTAAAGTTTGAGAAATAAATCATGTTTGATCAAGCGCCTGAAGTCAGTTCTCTGGCCTGCACAGAAATGTGATTTCAAATAGACACATGCACGGTATAAAAGAAAGAGTATGGTTTTTTAACCCAATTTCAGATAGCAGCTCTTGAATTAGGGAAACTTTCTCAGAGAAATGTGAGACCAGGACTCAGACCTCCAAGTAGTGAACGTCTTTCTTGAAAATAGCCTGTATTTCCTTTGGAAGGCACGGTTGAAACATTCCCCCCAGAAGAAAAAAAAATTAAATAAAGATTCCCATTTCCAGTCTATGCTCACCAAGTGGAGCAGAGAACTAAGGAAATTGCCTGCCTTCCTGAATCCTGCACAGGAACTCCTCATATAACTGAGTCACAGATGATTTTTCGGTACATGAGGGGATCACTTTCCCGGGCTGGTGTAGATTTGCCTTGAATGTTTACGTGTGCTGCGCTAAGTAACGTCAAGAAAGTCAGATGTCCGTAGGCCTATATTTAAAAGGGCTTTTGTTGTTTAGCTGAGAAGGTGCCAAATGACGGTGGCTTATTTTGAGATGAATAAGTCGGACCTGGGCTGCTGCCACCAAAATGCCTTCAAATGTTCAAAGAGCAGTATATGTGGAAAGGACATTAAAGCTGGGTGTTTTTGAGAAGTGACAGATTACCTAACACAATAATCCACGCTATCAGACAAATTGGTTTGAAAAGGAAGACAGCTGGCTTTGTTCCAACACCAATAATGCTATTAACGGCAGCTACAGAATGATGCCAGGAGGGCAGCGAGGCTCCCTGGCAGATCTGGCTCTGGGCCAACTGAGGGGAACATCTCAAAGAATTTTTTTTTCTCGTCTTTCTGTTTATATTTGGCATTCAGCAACCACATGAGAGTTGTAACATCGGCTGTTGTGTAAACCTAAGCAGGTAAAGAACAGCACTGATTTTTAAGATGGAGAATTTTCCAGCAATTCATCTTGAACACAGAACTCCAGCATTCCTCATTCTCTGAGAGGCCTCCCGTTCCACCAGATAATTTATGACTCCCAGATCTTGGCATTTCGTTAAAACCCAACACATTTGACAAACTATATTTTAGGAAAGTTTTTCCGTAAGTTGGTTTCTCACAGAAGGAATTTATGATGAGTTGACTTAATCCATGCCTTTTGGAGATGTTGAAAAAAAGTTCTTTCTACCAACAATGGGATTGTGTGTAGGGCATCATGCACCAAGCAACGGGTAAGGTGCCAGTGTTGCCTTGTGAGAGAAATCTCACCAAATGACTTCTTAAAGGCCCCTGTGTGCAGCCCAGCACTGGCATCTGCTCTTGGAGCTAACTGCGCTGTCTGGGAATTGCTGGGTTTCTAGTTTTACCTGGACCAGCTTCGCTCCTGGGCCCAGGGTGCCTGTGTATTCACTTATTGCAACTAACCACCGTGAAATCATTCACAGACCTTGGAAATAACATATGTAAGGTGATTTATTTACATATTTTGACTAATAATCTTAACCTGTCATTTAGTTTTTAAAATTTGATAAACGGACTGGGAATTCAAAGAGGGAGCTGTTTGTGTTAAATTTATAACCCTGCTTCCTGGCATTTTGGGATTGGTTACTGCTTTTGGATTCCTTTTTTTTTTTTTTTTGGTTAGAGGTGTGTGTGTGTGTGTGTGTGTGTGTGTGTGTGTGTGTGTGTAAGAGGTCTCTTGCTCACTCCCTTCTGGTTTTTCCCACTATGTCAGTGTGATGTTACACAGAAAATTTTTGAGAGGTATAGACTTCACAGGGTGCATGGTGTTTTCCAAATTTTGATGCACCAACAAAGAAGAAAACTGAAAAATGTGGGTAGAGTGCTTTATTAGTGCCATTTTCTCTTTTTATTGCTATATTACCCAATTAAAAAATCAAGTGACATTTCAGTAATGATTTGGTTATTCAACAAAATAGGAAATTCAACCCCCAACTAGATTTCCTTTTTGTTGTTGTTGTTGTTGTTGGATATTACCATCTATGAGGAACTCAGTGATGTTCACAGTTTCACTTCACCTTGGCCTGAATAGAAATGGAATCTTCTTAAAAACTTTCTTATCTATTGACAAGAAATAAATGAGTGGAGAGATGCAAGATGGAGTTTGAACATTTCATATTACAGCTACAATTGCTGGAGAGAAAACATGAGTCGTGGTAGGCTACTTATTTTGACTAAAGGCAATTGATAAATTCCTTGCTAGTCTCTGCCTCTGTAGATATAGGTCAATGTAGCTTGGGTAAACAGCAATAGTACTAGCCAAGAAACTAGGGTTGTGGCAAAAAACTACTTACTTGGAAGTATTTTGAGGGAAAAATGGATTTGTGAGGACTTAGAATCAGGGTCTGAAACTACTGTAAAGGGTCAGACAGTAAATACTTCAGATGTTATAGACCACATAGACTCTTGCAACCACTCAGCTTTGCTTTGAAGATGGAAGCAGACATAGAAAATACCTAAAAGGGTAGGCATTGCTGTGTGCCAATAAAACTTTATTTTTCTATTTTAAAAGTTTTAATTCAATTTTTATTTTATATTATAGTTTTAAAGTAATTTATGTATTTATTTATTTTTGGCTGTGCTGGGTTTTCGTTACTACGTGGGCTTTTTCTCTAGTTTCAGTGAGTGGGGGCTTCCCTCTAGTTAT
Source organism: Capricornis sumatraensis (assembly GCF_032405125.1). Taxonomy (NCBI): domain Eukaryota; kingdom Metazoa; phylum Chordata; class Mammalia; order Artiodactyla; family Bovidae; genus Capricornis; species Capricornis sumatraensis. Next base: position 74,922,370 of record NC_091073.1, read on the forward strand.
GGTACACACGCTTCTCATTTCAGTGTTTTTTTTCATCTCATCATAAGTCAGTTCAGTCCCTCAGTCGTGTCTGACTCTTTGCAACCCCATGAATCACAGCACACTAGGCCTCCCTGTCCATCACCAACTCCTGGAGTCCACCCAAACCCATGTCCATTGAGTCAGTGATGCCATCCAACCATCTCATCCTCTGTCGTCCCCTTCTCCTCCTGCCTTCAATCTTTCCCAGCATCAGGGTCTTTTCAAATGAATCAGCTCTTCACATCAGGTGGCCAAAGTCTTGGAGTTGCAGTCCTTCCAGTGAACACCCAGGACTGATCTCCTTTAGGATGGACTGGTTGGATCTCCTTGCAGTCCAAGGGACTTTCAAGAGTCTTCTCCAACACCACAGATCAAAAGCATCAATTCTTCAATGTTCAGCTTTCTTTATAGTCCAACTTTCACATCCACACATGACCACTGGAAAAAACATAGCCTTGATTAGACGGACCTTTGTTGGCAAAGTAATGTCTCTGCTTTTTAATATGCTGTCTAGGTTGGTCATAACTTTCCTTCCAAGGAGTAAGTGTCTTTTAATTTCATGGCTGCATTCACCATCTGCAGTGATTTTGGAGCCCCCCAAAATAAAGTCAGCCACTGTTTCCACTGTTTCCCCATCTATTTGCCATGAAGTGATGGGACCAGATGCTATGATCTTCGTTTTCTGAATGTTGAGCTTTAAGCCAACTTCTTCACTCTCCTCTTTCACTTTCACTAAGAAGCTCTTTAGTTCTTCTTCACTTTCTGCCATAAGACTGGTGTCATCTGCATATCTGAGGTTATTGATATTTCTCCTGGAAATCTTGATTCCAGCTTGTGCTTTCTCCAGCCCAGCGTTTCTCATGATGTACTCTGCATATTGGTAAAAGTGTCTGTCTTCAAATGTCAAGTTGCATATACAATCTGCATTTTCCTAGAAAATCTGTTTCTTTTAGACAAAACTGATGCTGCTATAGTCCTCTTACATTCATTATGTTCCTAAGAGAAGTAAAAGATACCTTTCAATGTCCTTTTAGGAAGAAATGTATACGTATATACAGAACTTTATGAATTTATATATACACACTCATGGGGCACACATACACAATTACACTTACACCTCTCTCTTTCTCTGCAGGAAAGGTTTCTATTTTGTGTGTGTGTGTGTAAAAGCTACCTTTCACAAAAAGCACAAACAATAAAATTTCACAGAGGTTTAAGCCATTCTAGAAAAATCCAGCCATTTTTTAAAGATTGTTTTCATTGTTTCAGGTAATTCCTTAAACTTTGAATTCAGAAATTTAGTTTCCACAGAAAGCCTGCTGAGGTTTTGATATGGTTTGCATCAATTTTACAAGTTAATTAGGGAGAATAACCATTCTAACAATATTGAGCCTTCTAATCCATGAAAACTGTCTATCTCTTAATCTAAGTCTTTCAAAATTTTCCCTTTGCAGTTTTTTGTCATTTTGGTGTACAGAAATAGTGCAAATTTTTTGTTATATTTATTCCTAGGTATTTTATGATTTTTGGTGCTGTTGTACTTGACATTAAAATTTTTTCAATATTACATAACTATACAATCATTTTTTATATCCAACAATCTTGCTAAATTAATAAACTGGTTTCATTTGATTCTTTTTGTACACTTAATCATGTCCTCCATGAACACTGATATTTTACTTTTTTCTTTCTAGTCTTTACTTTTCTTTCTCTCACCTTATTGTGTTTTTACATTGTTGTTTAGTAGCTCAACTGTGTCCGACTCTTTTGTGACCCCATGGACTGTAGCCCACCAGGCTCCTCTGTCCATGGAATTCTCCAGGCAAGAATACTGGAGTGAGTTGCCATGCCCTCCTCCAGGGGATCTTCCCAACCCAGGGATTGAACTCATGTCTCCTGCATTGGCAGGTGGATTCTTTATCACTTTTATGTGCTCTAGTATAAAAATGAATAGAAAATGAATAGAAAGGCTAGTCTTACATGTAGAGTTTTGTTTATATCCTTTATCAGATTAAGGACTTTCTCTGCTATTCCTTGTTTGCTGATAGTTTTCTTCTTTTTTTAAGATCATGAACAATTGAATTTGTCAAGGTCCTTTTTTGTGTGTTTTTTTTGTGTGTGTGTGTGAAAGCTTTGTTTGTGAGCATACTTGAGATATAGAGTGTATTTGAGATGCACATATTTCCTTCTCCTTTATTCTGTTAATATGATGAATTACTTGATTTTAGAATAAGCCAATTTTACATTCCTGAAGAAAATCCCACTTGGTCATGATATATTTTCTTTTTGCTCTATTATTAGATTTGATTCATTAATATCTTGCTTAGGAGTTTTGCATTTGTAATACTCTTACACCAGGTTCTGATGTCAATGTTAAGGTCTTCATAGAAAATTTGAAAAAAGAATTTCTTCTTTTTCTACTCTCTTAAAATGTTTGCGTAAAAAATCATGATTGAAATCATGTATGTGATTTTCATTGTGGGAAGTTTTTAAATTTTAGATTGAATGGACATAAGAGTACTCAGATTTTCTATTCTTTGTCAGTTTTGGTAAATCTTTTTTCCCTCTGGAGTTTATTTCACTAAATTTTCAAATTTATTGTCACGCAATAAATACAGTCATTATTTTGTTAATATCTGTAGAATTTGTATTGATGTTCTCTTTTTAATGCTTGGAATGGGTTACTCATGTTTCATCTCTTTTTTTTATAAATCAGTTTTGTTAAGTGCTTATGAATCTTATTAATCCTTTCAAATTGCCACCTTTTGGGTTTGTTGATTTTTCTCCATTGTACGTCTATTTTGTATGTCACTGTTTTCTGTGTTGATCATTAATATAGCTTTCTTTTTATTTTTCTTGGGCTTGTTTTTTTCTCAAGCTTCTTGAGATGGAAACATATCATTGATTTTCAACCTTTCTGTTCTTGAAATACATGTCATTACTTTCATATTCATTTATATTTTAATATGTGCATTTATTTCCACAGCTATCCCTTTTAGCATTGCTGTAGCTGCATTCTACAAAGTTTGATACATTGTATTTTCATTTGGTTCAAAATATTTAGTTTCCATTTTGATTTTTTCTATGATCTGTGGGTTATTTAAACATGTGCTACTTAATTTCCAAACATTTGATGGTTTTCTATTTATGTTCCTGGTATTTGTTTCCCATTTAATGCCTCTGATCAAAGAAACTATTTTGATTTTGGTCTTTTAAAAGTTGTTGAGAGCTTCCATGATGGCTCAGTGATAAAGAATTTGACTGCCAATGTGGGAGAAACAGGTTCAATCCCTGCTCTGGGAAGATCCCACATGCCGTGGAGTAACTAAGCCCATATGCCCCAACTATTAAGCCTGTGCTCTGGAGCCCAGGGGCCACAACCACTGAGCCCACGTACGGCAACTCCTAAAGCCCTCGTGCCCTAAAGCCAGTGCTCTACAACGAGAGAAGTGAAACATCCATCACAGTCAGAAGTCCGTGCACCCAACTAGAGTAGCCTCTTCTTGCTGCAAGTAGAGAAAAGCCCAAGCAGCAATGAAGACCCAGCACAGCCAAAAACAAAACAACACAAAAAGTTGAGACTTAGTTCATGGTCGAGTTTATAGTTTATTTCGGTAAATGCTTCACATTCACTTAGAAAGAATGTATATTCTACAGATATGGGGTAAAGCATTCTAAATATGAGAATTAGGTCAAGTTGGTCACTCATGTTGTTTCAGATTGTTTTTTTTATTGATCTTTCTATCTGCATGCTCTGTCAGTTCCTGGGAGAGGTTTGTCACAGTTGGTACTAGTCTGGCTGGAGAATATGGGCAGGGCTTCCCTGTACAGCTGCAGAGGCCAGTCCTGTTATTTCAGAATGTGTGAATGGCACTCTCTGGAGTAGGAACTTATGCTGAAAGTGAATGACAACCCTAGGTGTATTCGTGCTCAGTTGTGTCCAACTCTTCGTGACCCTTTGGACGGTAGCCTACCAGGTTCCTCTGTGTGTGGTATTTTTTAGGCAAGAATGTTGGAGGGGGTTGCTATCTTCTCTTCCAGGGGATCTTCCTGACCCAGAGATTGAACCCATGTCTCCTGCATTGCAGGCAGGTTCTTTACCGCCGAGCCATCAGGGAAGCCAGTCAACCCTAAGACTTGGGCCTAAACAGACTAGGCAATGGTAAGATGAGCCCGAGGGCTGTGTTGAAAACTTAGCACCATATTTGATTGAAAAAATCAGGCTGTCAGTTATATAACTGATTTCTGGTACAAATTTAAATTTCTCTGATCTGCTAGTTTTTCTTAAGTGAGATCATAAAAAAGCTCTCTTTTCCCAGCCTATACAGCATACCCTAAGGTCTCAGCCAAGCCCTCTGAAAACTCTGAAGAATTTGGATGTGAAAAAGGATAACACAAGTGCTGAGGGTGGGGGGTGGTGCATGGTAAGTACCCTTTATCTCTAAGATTTGCCTTCTCAGCAATTTCTGAGGAGTCCATTTGACACCGCCAGATATATAGGTTCAAACATCCCCTCAAACCCATATCTAAGTAGCAAACTTTTTCCAGATGGCAATATGCGCTGACTCTAAATTATCTATGGATCTGGGCTTGGCACTAGTGAGGGGTTTATAGATGAGCATCAACTTCTTACGAGCATTGGGGTGGGGAACAAATGTTTTTGAATTCAGAAACCTAGAATAGAATCCTATTCTTGCACTTTGAAGCTATGTGGCAAGGGCAAAATCACAACCTGTGTGAGCCTCAGAGTTTTTATTTGTAAAACCTGATTCACAGAATTTGTGGTTTGGATGAAATAGGTAGGAAGCTCCTGGCACTGTGCCTGGCTCTAGAGACAACCAACACATGCTAATCCCTCCTTTTTCTTTCCCAGGCTCTCAGGTGAAAGAATCAAACTCTCCTTTTGGGTTTAGTGTCAGAGACTGAGAGCGGGGTTGGCTGAGGAGCTCAGCACTGGGATAAGACTGGGAATAGGGAGAACTGGGGTCTGCAGGTCCCAGGGTCTACTGAACAACAGCCAAGTTTTCTCGCACGAGGAATGGGGACCAGTTCATAGCTGCATTCTGACACAGTTACGCATCCCAGGAGAATTGCAAACCAGTCAGGAAAGCCGTGACAGGCATTTCAACTTCTGTCCAAACGTGGGAAAGCCCATCACACATCCGAAGCTGACCCAAATACAATGCTATCATGTTCATTTTGCATAGGACTGGGATCTGTTAGTAGTCACAGCTTTCTGAGATTTGAGTTAAAGCACATCATAGGAAAATGTTACTGCCAGCCACTGAAGGAGGGTTGTTAGTCTGGGCTCAGCAGGGAATCCACCAGAAGGGGAAGCATCGGCCAGGCTGGCAGAGGGCGGGTCAGGAGAGATGACCTAATTCCTAGGGCCCCGTGGGAGGTTCTGGGAGGGTATTCGGGTTGACCTGGAATAATGGAAGACCTGCATCTGGGCAGAGCCTGTCTAAACTGTGAGAACAAGTCAGAGATTTTCTCCCAGGATGGGCTTCATCTCCGGCAGGCTGTCTTGAGGATCCAGAGGCTCCTTCTGGATCAGTGGGAGATCACACTGAAGCTGATTAGTAATGTCTGCCATGGAGCTGAGAAGGATTGATTGACCAATAGGCTCTTTCTTTTCTGACTTCTTTTAAAATTTAATTTTAATTTTTCCTCAAAGGAATATATTTACATAATGGGAAAAAGCAGTGATACTACAGAGCTTTCATGCAAATAGCAACTCTTGGTCTCACCTCTCCCAATACCTGAAAGGCAAACTCTCTCCATTTTTAAAAGCTATAGACTCCTATGTTCATAGTTCTCTTTTTCTTTTATGAATGATAATTTCAAACCTACACAAAAGTTTGGAGAACAGTGTGAGAAACCCTGTACTCCGTCACCTGCCTTCACTCACAATCCTCACCCAGCCAGTCTTGTTTCATTTCTCTCTCACCACTCTCAGATTGCGTGTGTACTAACCTGCTTCAGTCATGGCTGACTCTCTGCGACCCCGTGGACTGTAGCCTGCAAGGCTCCTCTGTCCTTGGGATTCTCCAGGCAAGAATACTGGAGTGGATTGCCATGTCCTCCTCCAGGGGATGTTCCTGACCCAGGAATCGACCCCTCATCTCCTGCATCTCCTGCATTCCAGTCAGATTATTTATCCACTGACCCACCTGGGAAGGTCCTATTCTCAGATTATTTCAAAGCCAATTCAAGTCCCTGAAACACTTTACCTGTCAATAATGTAGTGTGACTCTCCAAATAGATAAGGAATCTTGTTTTTAACATAACCACATACCATCGTCTCCTTAGTATCATCATATATCCGTGTTCCAAATTATCAATTATCTTATCATTAAAAAAATATTTTACCTTAATATTTCTAGATAACATGCTTAGATCTGAGTTATTTATGTTCAGATCCAATAGAACAGTCACTTTATTCCAGGCATCCCCATTTATTTTATAGCAAGTCTGTAAGTCACCTAGAGGCAGAGAGGATCCTGTAGGTGAGATGTGATGGTCTTCCAACTGGGGTCCCTTTGCAGATGCTGACCTTCTAAGCGGCTGCATCTTCTGATTTGGTGATGTGGGACTTTGTGTTTTCACTCTGTGGATGTGAGCACAGTGTTGGAGATACTTGTTCCATACAAATGTACCTGGAATGCACTTATTCAATCACTCTTGGATTCATTCCTGACACAGGGAAAACGGATGACAGTGCCAATTGTTTCTAAGGTAGCCAGTGTGGATAATGGAAAGACATGGCAGCTGTTGAAACGAGAGAGCTCAGATTTTAATCCAGGCTCTGCCACTGGCAGCTGTGTGACCTTGGGAATATTACATAACCTCTTTGGGTCTGTTTTCATGCAGTGCAGGAATAACCATGCTAATCTGGAAGGGAAGTTGCTGTAAAGACTCAATGCAATAACATGCAAGCAGAACACACTGGAACACCTGGCACATAGCAGGGACACAGTAAATTCACATGATCTTTCTCAGTTGTACATATACACACTGTATTTGTATGTGTATGTGTGTGCATGTGCGATAAGTTGCTTCAGTCATGTCTGACTCTTTGCGACCCCATGGACTGTAGCCTGTCAGGATCCTCCGTCCATGGGATTCTCCAGGCAGGGATACTGGAGTGAGTTGGCAAGCCCTCCTCCAGGGGTTCTGCCTGACCCAGGGATCGAACCTGGGTCTCTTCTGTCTCCTGCACTGGGAGGCAGGTTCTTCACCACTGAGCCACCAGGGAAGCCCATGTATTTGTGTACATATGTCCAAATATAATATTTTACATTTTATTGATAAACAGACAATAAATTGACTTCCTTTTGGCATATTCACTACTGTGTTTATCTAAAAATTATCTAGCCTTTCTACTTAAACTGCTACTTATAACTACCTAATATTAAAATTCAAAACAGTAAAAACAATTCCTTTTAGTAAAATTTCCTTCCAAATTAAAAACCAAAATTATAGAATTTTCTAAAAAAAAACCCCTTTTCTTAGTTTCGTATAATGGTAATTGAAAGTAAATTCTTCTCTTGTGGTTGGATTTGCCTTATGAGACACATGACTGACACAATAAGAAGTGTTTCGCTCTGGGCTTCTCTAGTCGCAAGGGATGGAAAGATACCACAAACTAGCAGAGAGGAATTTTTAGGCCTAGAGGGATTTTACTGGCTCACAGAAGTTGAGTTGTCTCCACAAAGTTATGATCCAGGACCTTATAAAATATTGTTAGATTTTTCTCTTTCTCTTGCCATCACTCAGCTCTGCATGGACTTCAATCTGTAGTCTCTTCCAATTTTCAAAGGTGTTCAAAATAGCCGCCTAGCATCTCTAGCTTGTGTTGTCCTTACAGCTCTCGATCCCCAGGGAAGAGGAGCTTTTCTTTCCCAGGATCCATAAATCACATCTCAGGGAAGGCTCTGATTGAGTCACTTTGGTCATATACTCACACATACGGTGAGAACACAGCACAGGAATGAGGCGGTTGCTGAGATAGGCAGTCTTACCATGACCATAAGGAAGGAAAGGGGTGATTCTCTAGAAAGTCAAGAGTTGATATCCAAAAAGAATACTGTTTAGGAAAAAACAATTGTATCATTTACATAACTTATTTGATAAATGATTATTGGCTATGCTAACACAGTCAATATTTTTATCAATTTTTTCAGTTAAGAGTGAACATTCTTCTCTGAAAATGTCTTTATTCTAATTAATTTCATACCAAGATAATTCAGTTACAGATAATAAATAAAAATGTTCTTAAGCAATTATTATGTGTCAAACACTAGTCTAAGCACACAACATACCTTAACCCATTTAATCTTCACCCAAAGCATATGAGATAGAAACTCTTACTATCTCCATTTTACAGAGGCATAACCTGAGGCTGGGAAAGGTAAGTAACTTTCTCCAACCACATAGCTAGTAATTAGAAGAACTCAGATCAAACTTGGACAGACTGGCTTCAGAGCTTACACCCTGAGTATCTAATGACAAAAGGAAATTTCAACTCAGTTTGTGTCACAGTGCCACAGATCACCGCTCAGTGAAGTCCGTGTTACCTGTAACTCATGTGACACTCTTTATTCTGAAATAAAGTTGATTCATCAAAGATTAAGATGTCTCTGTGTAGTTAGTGTTATGGTAGGTGTCTTAAGGTTGGCTGGGTTGTCAGCAACATAGGAAGACCTGGTTCTTTCTTGAGAAGAATTTATAATTCTATTTGAGGAGATAAAACATGCAAACAGGAAACAAAAAACAGTAAAATCAAAGCCCCCCTGAAAGACTTATTCATACTTGCTGGGAAACAGGGCTGAAGTCATGCCTGGGGCTGTCTGGGTTTAGCTAGGGAAGCCTTGTGATGAGGTGAGTTAAGTTGAGCTGTCAGGGAGGAAACATTCATGGATTAGCAAAAACTCAAGGGAAACCCTTAATAATGATAAACAATAGGCATGATGGCTGATATGTCTGTGTGTGACCCCATACCAGGACATTGGCTAACCCTGCCATGTGACCTCTCCTATAGCATTTGCGCATGACAGCTCTGTGACCTAGGTATTATCATTCTCCTCATTTTTAAAATATGAGGAAATTGAGTTACAGAGGTTAAGAAATGCATTCAAGTTCACACAGCTACTAAGTAGAACTAGATTCCTGCTGAAGTTGACTGACTCCAGAATCCACTATATATATAATTCCAACCACTATACACTGAGACATAATCCCATTAAAAAAGAGTCCATTTAAAAAATGTTGAACGATATTATGTCTCCAGTACACTGGTAGGGCCGACAAAACGTTCATTGGATTTTAGATTGTGATACCCTCAGGGATCCCAGTGCACGCGTGGATGTACTGTCCATCACCTTACACAAGGGCCTTGCGGCTGACCTCTCGAGTTGCATTTACAGACATAAGGAGCGAGTATGAAACCAGGAAATGCCCGGGCTCCATTTCACCCAAGGTGGTCATTACAAAATTTTCACAGGTGTCCTTCCTGAAGCCATCAATTATCAAGGCTCTGCTAAGATAGTGAAGGTTTGACTATAAAGCATCAGTCTAACCTTAAACCAGTGAAACTGCAAGGCAAAATTATTCACCGGGTTTGCTCACATCAGCATAATCTGAGTGAACCATCCCCAAGGACAAGCCATAATGAGCAGGAGAGGCATGTGGATGAAATATAATCAGAGGCAGGGGAAAAGATGAGAGAAATCACAAAGCTTGCTGAAGGACAGTGTCTTACTGACTTTTCAGCATCCTTTTGGATACAAGGTCGACAGGCACACCCACATCTCAAATTCCTTGAAGCTGATAAGGAAGAAACTGGCTGTGTGTGTTCATTTTGTGTACATGCAGGAGTGTGTGTGTGTCTTTAAATTCATGGCCAGAAACTCTGTTGTAAATGGCTGAAAAATTAGGAGAATGCCAGGCTTTGCTTTAATTGGATTCTCTAAAGTATAAATAAAAAGAGGGAAGGGAAATGCACTCTTTGATTGATGCCTTCCTTCAGAGTGTGATAGCTGGTCGAGAGTCTTTCTCTTTCCTAATTAAGAGGCCTTATTCTGCTCTCACTCAGAGCTGCTGCCTGTGTGCTGGTCTGCAAGCTGACATCAAACCCATGTGGCCAGAAATCCCTTGAGAGGTGGAGTGGGCACAGAAGGCTGAACCCCTGGGGTGTCACAGAATCTATATAGAAACAGATGGTGATATAATGGACAACAGAGGAACATGATGCCCAGCTCTGGTCTGGAGAAATGATCCCTAGAAACATGGCTTCAACTGAGACTTGAAAGTACACCCAAGGGGTTACCTTAGGAAGTTTAATGGAAGTAAACTCCCTATAGTTTTTGAAGACCAGCCTTTGTTGGGTTGGGAGGTAGGGTAGAAGTGGGTTAGCCCAGGCTGGGAGAAGAGAGAGATCGGCTCACAGTCTTACCTCTGTTGTCCATTTTCCTCACTGGGATCAGGACTACAGGGAGGCAGATGAAGAACTTAAGGGGCAAAATTTAAGGAGATTCACTGTTTGATACTTGCAGTTCACAGCCAAAGGAACCTGCCAGTTATGCACATGTAAGTGGCCTAAAGATGGAATCCAAACATCTTCATAAGACTTCCAGCAGTGCTTTCCCTACTTCCATGTGCCTGCAAACCAGCCGGGGAGCTCTCGAGCATTGGATGTGGACTCTAGGTATAGTACCTCATAGATGGGTCTCGAAATTCTGCATTTCTAACAAACTCCCCAATGATGCAGGGACTACTGATCTGGGAGCCATACTTAGAACAGTGAGGGTTCAGGTTCCAGGAAAGCAAGGCTGTGAGCCATATCTGACCTGCCACCTGTCCTTCTGTTCTTGTAAATGGAGTCGGGTTTTTTAAAACCATTTTCATGTATTTATTTTTGGCTGTGCTGGGTCTTCATTGCTGCAGGTTTTCTCTGGTTGTGGCAAGAAGGGGCTTCTTTTCATCGTGGTGCACAGGCTTCTCACCGTGGTGGCTTCTCTTGTTGTGGAACACCGGCTGTAGGGCACGTGGGCTTCAGCAGCTGTTGCTGTCAGACTCTAGAGTGTGGGCTCAATAATTGAGGCACATGAGCTTAGCTGTCCTGCAGCATGTGGGATCTTCTCAGACCAGGGATCGAACTCACGTGCCCTGCATTGGCAGGAGGATTTCTAACCACTGGACCACCAGGGAAGCCCCATAAACAGAGTTTTATTACAACACATTCATTTATATATTGTCTGCAGGCACTTTCCTGGATGCAGTGGAAGAGTTGAACAGCTTTGACAAAGATCGTATGGACCACAAAGCCTAAGATATTTACTATCTGTCCTTTATAGAAAAGTTTGGTGAGGCCTGGTTTATAGAATCCTGTTTCTGTTTCTCATCACTCACATTTCAGCCAAATGCCACAGACTTAAATTTCTAGGGCTTTGCAAATGATGTGAGCTCCCCTTTGATGTTCCATCCCTCCTCTTCATTATCTCTTACCTTGTCATCTCAGCTCAGCTCAGATGTCATTTCTTCTACTATGCCTTCCTTGACCTTCCCAAACTGAGCTAGGTGACTCTCATTTCACCCAGAGAGTCTGAAACTTCCCATTGGAACACTAATTCCTCTGAAGTGTAATTGCCTATTTTTTCATCTGGACCTCCCATTCCATCATAGATTTCTAAAAAAATTATGTTATTGAAATGTAGTTGACGTACAGTTATGCGATAATTTCTCCTATATGGCAAAGTCATCCAGTTATACATACATATATTCTTTTTCATCTTCTTCTCCATGATGGTTTATCATAGAATATTGAATATAGTTCCCTGCGCTCTACAGTAGGACCTTGTTGCTTATTCCTTTGTATATAATCATTGGCATCTGCTAATCCCAAGTCCCAGTCTTTCCCTTCCCCACCTCCTTTCTGCCTTGGCAACCACAAGTCTGTTCTGACTTCTTAAGGGTAGGGATTGTATCTGTTGACGATTGAATTCCAAGCATTAGGCATATAACATTCAATTTTAAATGTGATAATTTCATGACAACTTTAGACATTTTATTTTTAAGCACCCAGGATAGAAAGAGGTTTTGCCATTCCAGAGAAATTCAGCCTAATCTGTTTCCCTGCACTGGTCCCCTTGTAGAGGGTGAAATCCTTGGTGGTTGTCCACCCCAGTGAGACAGTGCCACCTCACCTACGCAACACCGCACATGCATACATGTAGACACAGCAGTTCTCAGGTCTGATTCTTGGGTTGGGCAGAGGACCTACATTTCTTTTGAGATTAAAATATTTGAGAATTTAAGGACCGCCTAGTTTTCCTGGAATCTTCTGTACTCAGACTCTTAAGAGTGGTGGTAAAGGTTTTGGCAGGAGAGAGAGTGAAACTCCTGTATGACAATTCTTGGATTGTATTTATCCTTGTTCTCCTTGAACAGGGAGAATGGGAATCCAGTTCAACAGGTCATTTCAAGAAAGTAATCAGCCATTAGGTCAATTGCCTCTTTCAAGAGGCCAAGCGGTGGTTTTCAAAGCTCACTTCACTCAACAGGGCTGGTAGAACCTTGGGTAAAGAGCCAGAGTCTGCCCAGAGGGTTGCTGTGGGCCAGCATGGGGTCTGGTCACTGGAGACAAGCCCTTGGGTTCCCTTGGATTCTTCCTTGAAGGCATGGTGTATGCTTCCAAGGTGGCCCTAGTGTGGTAGGACCGAGGTGTCAAAGCAAGACTTAAACACTTTAAGCCAACAATTGATAAAAGGTTGGTAAAATTATCTGGGCGAGATGTTCCGAGTTAACTAGATACACCTCAAGCCACCAATTCTCAAATTCTTTCCGGAGGTGTTCAAATCATCACTCCAGTGCTCACACACCACGAGGCATTTGCCCCTTTCCCTCACATTCTTTATTTCGGCTTGTTTCTGGTCAGTTCCCCCAGGACCTGTTCCCTCAAGTTCTTAGTTAACACTGAGAATCTATGGATGCCCAGTGCCACTGCCTTTTCGTTATCTCAGATGAGTACTTATGACTTTTTAATATCACAGGCATTTCCTTTGCAATCTTTCTAATTCCTTTTTTGAAGCCAAAAAAAAAAAAACCAAAACCACTCCTTAGGAGAAATTATGTAACTCTAGAAAGAACAGCCAACATTTGAGATATCCTGTGACAGTGAAAAGGCAAATTCCAGATGTTGGGTTTTGAGTCTCCAAAGCAGTGTGTGCAAGGCAGGGAGGCTGGCAGCAGGATCGGGAATCCATCAGAGATTTGCTGACTTCCCTCCCAGGGCAATTAAGAGTTCAAGGCAGGCAGCTGAGGAGGGCTTTGGGGAACTGGTGGGCACCTTCAGCACTATCTACTGAGCAAGCAACCATTCTCCATCCTTCTGATGCCTGGACTATTTTTTCTCCTGATGCTGTCAATAGATGACCACCAATAACCAGCCGTCTGAGGAAGGACAAACAGGAGCCTGCCTTTAAAGAAGGTCATTTATTTACCGCCTGAATATGTTTATTTGCTGCCTGAATATGCTGAATGAGGAACATCAGGATTTTTTGAAGTTTGACTTTCTTTTCCCCCTCCTCTTAAAAATATGAAGTAGTTGCTCATTTCTCTGTTTTGGTTTTATCATAGTTGGGATTTTTTAGGCCACACACAGGCATACTTTTTAGTTTTGGCAAGAAGTAAACATTCAAGGCTCATAAATTACATTCATAAATATTTAGTGTACTTCGATGTATTAAGAGGTTTTAAAGGAAAGGAAAGAAAATCAAGACTGGGTAAAAACAAGCATTTATCCAGAGGAAAATGAAATCCTTTATTTCATTGTTTGAAGACTTGAAAGCAGTCACCAAGAAACAAAAATGAACTGCTGAAGTTTTCAAAGGAATCATATTCTGCTTCCAACACAAGAGCAAGGAAAATATCTCTTGATTTTAATAAAATTTTGGATTAAGTGTCCCACAATGACAGGGCGAAGAAATAGTTGCATTTAAGAGTTGATGAATCATGGAAAGAAAGAAACTGAGGACCTGGAACCAATCAGTGATCTAATATGGAGTTGCTTTGGGGTCAGACAGTGGGCAAGAGTCAGGGACCTGGCTTCTCATCTTTGACTTCTCATCTTCCATTTCTTGGGATGGGGAGCCTACATTGCCCTCCTGTATCTGGAAGAGAAAATCAGATTAAGAAACTTGAAAGCACTACTATTTGTATATATCAGAATAGATGCTGGGTAAGAATGATGCTTGCATTAGGAAAGAAATTCTTCACTTTAGAAGAGTATTCATCTCCGGATTTAATTTACTAAGTTGCCTCAGTACATTTACAATAGGATTTAATTTCTGAAACATTGATTGCTGCAAAGTTGTTTTTAGGAATCTCTCTTTTGCACAAAGTGAGATATCCTTGTGCTGGCTGACTTCCTCTCAGGTGTATGAAGCATCTGCACCAACATTAGTTTGTCACGTCCCTGCTTAAAAATCCCCAGTGTCTCCTGCAAGGTTTCTCAACCTCATATTCTGATACAAGGATAATCCTTTGTTGTGGAATGTTATCCTGGGCATTAGAGGATGTTTAACAGCATCTGTGGCCTCTACCCACTAGCAGCCACTCTCAGCATGACCATCAAAAATGTGTCCAGACTTTGCCAAAAGTTGTTTCCTGGGGTGCACGGGTCTATCAAATACAGGGTGTAGGTCTTAGCTTCTCCAGCACCAAAGGTTCGGTCCCTGCCCCTCTTACCCTCATCTTGAAGCACTCGATTTCCTAGTTCCCATGCTACACACTCTGCTCATTATTACCCTCTGTCCGTGTCTTCTCCCGCTTGCAATGCCTTTCTCCTTGCTTGTTCTCCTTGGAATCCTTCCCTGTCTTCAGCTCAGCCCCACCTCCTTTAGAGCTCCCAACCCATGTAACTGTCTGCTTCCTAATACAAGCGGTATCTATTGTCCTCCTTGCTCTTTGGGGGACAACAGGAAGTCCAGACCAGGTTAGGGTGACCTGAGAGCAGGGGGACCTTGCTTCTGGGGCAAGGCCTGGAGAGGAATTGAGAACTCAGTAGAAATGACTGCCTGGGGGTGGCCCCTGAGCTCCTGTTACTCAGAGGGGACCAGATGTTGCTGGGAGAGGACCAGCTTTATTGGCCATGAGAAAACTGATACAAGAGCCTTTAGGCTAACAGGTTAAAAAAGGTGATTTATTGGTTTCCTAGCATTGCTGTAACAGAGTACCATAAGTTAGTGGCTCTGAACAACAGAAATTTGTTTTCTGCCAGTTTTGTAAGTCTGAAATCAAGGTTTTGGCAGGGCCGTGCTCCCTCTGAAGGTGCAAGGAGGTGTTCCCTGCATCTCCCTAGGCTTTTGGTAGGTAGCCTTAGGCATTCCTAAGCTTGTAGCTGCCCCGCTTCACTGCCTTGTCCTAACATGGTGTTCTCCTGGTGTCTTCACATCATCTTCCTTCTGTGTGTGTCTCTATCTATGTCCCAATTTGCCCTTTTTATAAGGGCACCAGTCGTATTGGATTAGGGCCCCATCCTCATGGCTTCATTTCAACTTTATTACATCCCTAAAGACCTTGTTTCCAAATAAGGTCACATTCTGACATACTGAGGGTTAGGATTTCAATGTATCTTTTTTGAGGGGTGGGAGGGGCACACAATTCAGCCAGAACAGGTGGGAAAATCATCTCAAGTTACCACTGAAAGGCATGAGAGTCATTTATCTGGTGTGACTTATTGGCAGCCTTTTAATACATCTCCTTCCCAAATCTCTCCTCCTAACCCACTTGTATTATTCCTATGGTCTGTCATTTTCCCACAGGGGAAAACAATCCCCTTATAAATGTCCCCTTGGGATGTTGAGGCCAGGATATAAATTATTATTAGCTAATATCTTTGTTAAAAGCTAAAGTGAAGAAAAAGATGACTGAGCCATAAGAGGGGGGAAGAAGAGAGGGAAATCTGCAGGGAGGGGAGGGGTCAAAGACCACCTCTGCCCACCCAGCTGTTGTCCCTGAGCCTGGACTTAGTGGCAGCACTGGCATTCCTGGGGGCCAGTTGGGAGGGGTGTGGCCCCAAGAAGGAAGGCTCAGATTCCTGCGAGGCACTCCTGTACTTCCCAGGGGTCCTGTCCCTAAGTTCCATCCTCCGGCCAATGATATTTTTTGGCCTGAACTACAAAGATAAACACTCATCTAATTCTGTTTGTTAATTAAACATGTATAAAACGGGTCTAAATGTTTTCAAGTCAATACACCACAAAAACACCAAAGTTTTGATACTTAAAATTAAAGCAAACAAACACAGGCATACTGCCTCTTGCTGCTTCAGCTTCAGATTTCTTTGTGTTTTCAAATTTTCTCAGCCAACAAGCAGAGAAATTTTGCAAATATATTATCAGCTAGTACTATCAGCTTTCCTGAATTACCTGCTATAGAAAATGCTCTGCCCTGCTCTGGCCACAAATTTTCCTGCCATCTTGGTGAGATTTATTGGCTCTCAACACAAGCCTCCAGTATCTCATGTCAAACCATAGGTCATGTGCAAATGAACCATTTCATTCCGGATTTTCCCAAGTTTTAAAAATTAAACCTTCTCTCTAAGAGAATTCCAATTTGAGAGGGCTTGGGAAGAAAATGAATCGAATAAATAGAAAAAACATTGGCTATTCACTGAAAATGATTTGGAACCTACAGTCAGAAAGATTTATGCAGAATGTGATTGCCTTACATACATTCTATAAAATCTATAAATGCACCTTTTGGCTCCACCTATTTCTGTACCTACAGAAACTTTCTTTTCCTGAAAGAAGCAGTACTTGGTTTAGACAAACACCTTATCTGTCTGTATCCTGGACAGTTTGTTAATAGCTAGGCAGGTTTTGGTTTTGAAGCGGTTGTAGGCAGTTGTGAGTATGTGAAATGACAGACTAGTGGTTCTCCACCCTGGCTACACAGTGGAATTAACTGTGGGGCTTTAAAATGACCTGTGATGGTTAATTTTATGTGTCAGCTTGACTGGGCCATTATGCCCAGCCATTTGATTAAATTTTATTCTGAATGTTTCTGTGAAGGCCTTTCTGGATGAGTTTGATATTTAAATCGGTAGATTTTGAGAATAAAGCAGACTGCCCTCTATAATGTGTGTGGACCTCATCAAATCAGCTGAAGGCCCCAAGAGAACACAAGACTGACCTTCCCACTAGCAAGAGGAAACTGCCAGCAGATGGCCTTTGAACATCAAATGCAACACTGGCTGCTCCTGGGTCTCCTGTCTGATGGCTGTAGATATTGCAATTGCCAGTCTCCATAATGACATGAACTGTTTCCTTAAACTTAATTTTTTCTCTTTATATGTACACATCCTGATGGCTCAACTGCTCTGAAGAACCCTCACTAGTACAACTCCCACTTCTGAGTCCTTTTCCCCCCGTCGTCCTGATGCAGTAGGCCTGCAGTGGGCCAGGAGAGTGTTATTTTAGAAGGATCTCCAGGTGATTCTCAGGTGATCGGCACTGAGGGCTACTGCCAAAACCACTCTCTTCCCCTCCTAGATAACACAGGCTCTGGTCCAATCACATCAGTGTCACTGGAGTCCTAACTTTGCCATTAATTGGTGAATAACCTTAGTCACATAACTCAAACTTTCTGAGGCTCAGGATTCTTCGCTATAAAGAAGAGAAAATAACACCAGGGCCATCAGGTTGTTGTGAAGATGGTGAGATATCAAGTGAAATGAGACATGAACAGGTACAATATTTTCCTTTTCATTAGCTAGGAGTGAATGAGTGTATTGCATGCCTGTGACTTTTGTAATTACTATATTGAACCAAATACGTGCCTCTGTAAGTTGGGTGGTTTTTTTTTTTCTTTTACATTCTCAGACACTAACCTTTGGCCCATTTCCTTGACAGTGTGCTCAGCCTTTGCAGTTTGCCTAGTGTGGCTGAGAGCCCTGTATCTGGCCTGTATCTGGCCATACAGCAGGGGCTAAGTCAGGATGGGTAGGAACCTGGATGTTCAAGGTTCAGCAGTCCTCATTGACTTGGACTCTCTGTGTGGGGGCTGCACACACAGGGACGATCTGGGACTTTGGATGAAGTCATAGATCACTTTGCAAGTGTTGGTGAAACAAATTAGAAATACTGTGGTCAAATCAGACCCTGTAGAAGAGTCTAGGAAACATATGTGAGCGATTTTCATGGTTAGCTGAGAGGCCCACAGTTAACCTGGAGTGAGAGGCTTCAGCTCATGCGCTGGTGAAAATGATCCCCCTCCAGCTCTGGCGCAGCAGGCAGCTAGCAGTCAACAGCTCGCGATGATGATGCTGTTTCCGGTGGCCATGCACCCCTTCGGATGGGAAGCATGCCCTCCTGTCTGCATGTGTTTCATACCGCGACATTCGAGAGGGTTATGGGAAACCACTTTTCTCTTACTCCATCATCCTGAGTGAAATGGATTCAGGACATGTAAAAAGCGTGTCCTTTAATTTATGGCAACATAAACAAACCTGAGCTGCTTGGACCAAAACTACAAAGAGGAGGGTGATGGGAGAGAAGCATGGGCGTGGATAATGTGGTTAACATCCCTTCCCTTCACGTGGAGGGAGCCTGGGCAGCATGACTTCACTGTTTGGTTCATTAGCGACATGCTCTGCTGACATTAAAATTGTGAAGGCGTTGGCTTTGTTTATAGCATGCATTGTAAGAGGGCATTTTTAATAACTTAAGGAAAGTGCTTCATTGGACAGGGTAAGAACAGGAAACAAGCCTTCAGGAAGGCTTATACCGGAAATGCAAGTAGTGTTTCATCCAGGAAAATAAAACTTCAATGGCTGCCAGTAGAAACCACCTGCAAGATCATGAAACTCTTGATGGTTTCAGATGGAATCATTCATTTTCATTGTATACTTATTGCTGATCTCTGGGTTAGGACTCTGCTAAACTCTGACCAGGTTTAAAGATGTGTTTATCTAATGTCAAGCTTAAAAGGATTTGTTTTAAAGTGCTGTACATGGCAGTGATTAATTCAGTAAACAAGTTCCACGTGTTACTAGTTTACTATGCACACATTACTTTAAGCCTCTGTTTCCTCATCTGTAAAATGGGTCTGATGAAGATGATGATAATGGTGATGACGTGGTGATGACAGACATGTACTGAGCACTTGCCACGTGCCCAGCTCCCAGTGAGCTCATTGGTTAGAGCTTTTCGTGTGTTCCTTACCCAGTGTTCACAATAACATGATAATAAGGTAGGTAGCTATTATCTCTGTGATCTGCACTTCTACTTCCTTCATAGCATATATTGTGTTGAGTCGTGTCCAGCTCCTTTGTGATCCAATGGACTGTAGCCTGCCATGGAATTTCCCAGGCAAGAACACTGGAGTGGGCTGCCATTTCCTTGAGGAGTAAATGAATATAAAGCCCTTAACACAATATCTGACAATTGGAGACCTCAGTAAATGTTAGCAGCAATTGTAATAAATATTACATTTTAATTGGTTGCTAGAAGCCAGTTCCCCAAGTGAGTTTAATAGCTGCTCTAAGAGAGATATAAGCAAAAGGTTATGAGAGTTCAGAAAGGGGAGAGAGTACATTTAGAAGCTGGGCCTTCCAGAGAGGACGTGTGGCTCAAATGTATGCAAGCACGGTCGGCAGCAAGGATGGGACCAGGACAGGGGCCAGGACGTGGGAGCAGGAGAGCGTGAGGCATGCTGGGGACAACTGTGATGAGGTCAGTTGGCTAAGGGTGGAGGAAACATCTAAGTCAAGACTGAGAATGAAGTGGATCATATTGGGTAGCACCTCAAATGTCTTCAAAGAGTTCAGGCTGCATCCGGTAGGCAAGGAAACCACTGGACGAGTGTAAGTGGTAAACGCCATGGTTAATGCTGTTTGTTTCTTCAGTGTAGTGGTGCTCCAAGAGTTACCCGGGGAACACATAAAATATTGGCAAGGCCCTCGGTCCTGGGATTTAAAATGAACTCAGAGCCAGGACACAGTCCAAAGTGGATGTGAATTTGGCGTAAAGAATGAGGATTAGATCAGACCTAAAAACTCACAGGGGCCAGATTTAGCTGGTCTGGTCCCTGCATCAAGGGCAGTGCCAATATTTTATCTGTTTTTAAAGTGATCCCACCTGTCCTGCTCTTGTCTTTTTGTCTGTGTGATGGAGACAAAGGAGCTCCTGCACACAGCACACAGCTGAGACAGAACCATGCTGGGTGACGTCTGTATAAAACTCACCACTAAATGTTGCAGCATTTCCCGGCACCCCAGCCCCCGACTCCCACTCCACCCAGTAACTTCAAAGTGGGACAAAAAGTGATTCAAGGACAATCAATGCCTTTGTGTATTTCTTATGTGCTTTCTGTGCAAGATACAGAGCTGGAAAGCCATGTCACATGGCCCCATCCTCTAAGAGCTTAGAATCTAGCAGAGAACCTAGGACGAGTGTAAATAACTCATGATGACTCATAAATAACCAAGATAAAGTGAAAAGAGGATAAGAGTACTTGTGCTTGGGTGGGGGAAGGGGTGTCGTGCTAGTGAAGGCTTTTCATTAGAGGACAGCAGGACAGCATAAACGGCCCCCACTCCTCTTTGCCCTTTATCATTTAAGACATCATCTACTGTGGGCTCTTCGATATAGAGAAGAAGTCAGAGAGACCTCAGTCTGAGTCTTGGCTTCACCTTTTACTGGCTAGGATTCCTCTGGCAAATTTTCTGAGCTTGTTTGTCTACAAATGGCGATTATATTGCGTCCCTCACTTAATTGTTATTGGGTACAAAAGGGCAGCAGCCAGGATATGCAGATACTTTTGCGAACAAGTAACAGAAAACCCAAACCAAACTGGCCAAACAGGGAACTTGCTAGCTTGTGAAAGGGCACTTAAGAGTGGAGCGGCTTCAGGGTTGAACCATCCTCTGGAGGAGCAGCTCTACCCTTCTCTATTCTACTGTCCACAGTGGGAGCTTTCCCAGACCTATTCCACTCAGGTTGGTAGCATCATGTCAGGGTCCATATGTCCTCATTCATTTCCACTTTAGTTGGGCTAACATAGGCCAGTGCCTGCTTCTGAGTCAGGGACAATTATCCTGGGTTCCTGTATGAGCTGCTAAAGAGCTATGTGATCTTTTATAAGTAGCTTAACTGCTCTGTGTCTAAGTTTCCTTATCTGTCATGGACTTCATGGTGGTACCTACTTAATAGAGATGGTGTTGGGATTTAATAAATGATGATTACTTGAGATCAGTATATATATTTTCAGACCATCCATAGCAACCTATTGGTAAATTATGAAATAAATTTAGTGAACTGTGGCTACCTTGAAAACACAAAGGAAAGAAACGAGATAGAACCTTAGTGAATCAAGAATCCCAGAGCACGTTGCTATGGTAGAGGTGAATAATGTTTCGTGAAACTTTTGTTTAAATTTTGTATGTATTTGTGAATATACTTGGTTGTGATAAAAAGAAACTTATTTCATGAACTTGGTTCATGAAAATAAAAAAGTTGAGGAACATTAGCTTGGGCTAATCAGGGTAAATGTTGGAGACAGGCCACCCCTTTAACTAGGGCTTTGGGAGAGGGGAGGCATCAATGTTGAGGAGAAATACAGATTGCAAGCCCTTCTATAGGGTTTACCAGGGGCCAAGCATTGGTTTATAAACTTTACATATATTAACACCTGGTGACTTTTACAGTAACTGTATGAGTTAGACATCTTTACTATTAACCCCATTGTCTAGAAGAGAAAACTGTGGTAGGGAAGTTAAGTAACTTAGACAAGGTCGCACAGCAGAGGTGGAGTTCACACAGTTCACACAGTTCAAGCTCATGGAGCCTGATTCTGGATGGAACCCATGTTTTTACTATGCGACACAGGGAGTCAGTGGTCAACATTCACTCCCTGGATATAAGTGCTTAGCACAGTGCCAGGCACACAGAGCAAGCACTCCATAAACTGTAGCTGTCAGAGAGAATATTACCTTGGAAAGATTGATTTGCAATCATAAAAAGCCCCTCCTTGATGTTCTCTGCAGCCTGAGGACTTGTAGCAAGTCCAAGGAAGGGAAGCAAGCTTTGTGACTTTATTCTAAGTCACATGCTTAAGAAATGGGGTAACATAGTGTCCTGAGAAGAACTTTTAGAGCACGGCCCTGTTTTTCAAAGTTTGTGTGTATATCTGGGGTGGCATTGGTCAGGGGCAAAGGCAATTTCCTCTAAAACAGGTCACTTCTGTCATCCTGAGGTGTGTTAAGTAGTGCTTTCATGACATGTTTGAAAGTACACAGAGCTAGCCACTGAGAGCTTGTAGTAGATGGAGGATCAGTTTGAATCTGGTGTTTAGAAGATGTGCTGAGCTCTTCCTGGTGTGTTTGGAAGGGAAACTAAAGACAACAAAGTGACCTTCATGTGCCCTGGTGTAGGTAGGAGTGACAAGGAAGTACCCCCAAAGAGCCTGACCTTATTTTATAAACAGGGCAACCATGGGGGGAGGGGAGCGCTAAGGTAATTTGGCAGAGAAAAAAAATTTTTTAAGAGTCCCAAGAGGACTAATAAAATGGCTTTGAATTACATTATATTTGAGATGGAGGCATTAATATAAATAGGCGCTAAATGAGAATTTTCCTACCCCTTCTGTTAGAAGCAGTTCTGAAGACAGACTTGCACCCTAGGAAATGCCTGGGCTGCCTTTGGATCCCATCTTCCTCCTGAAGAAAGACGGTGCTGGTCAAATGGCAGGCTGGCTTCTGAGCCTTTACTTCTCCCCTCTGGGAAATTATTGGGAGTGCGAATGGCATCCGGAATCGAAGTGTAGAGCTTTTAGTCTGCTTAAAGTCTCTTCTCTTGGTTTCAGATCTCAGCTCTGCCATTCTAATGGGTATGTAACCTTGAGCAAGTCACTTAATCTTTATGAGCCTCAGTTTCCTCATCTCTAAAGTGGGGATAATGAAAGTAGCATCATAGTCATGAAACTCTTATGAGTATTAACTTAGTTAATATATAGTAAAGCATTTAGAGGGCTTCCATGATGGCTCAGATGGTAAAGAATCTGCGTACAATGCAGAAGACTCAGGTTTGATCCCTGGGTTGGGAAGATCCTCTGGAGGAGAAAATGCAACCCACTCTAGTATTCTTGCTTGGAAAATTCTATGGACAGAGAAGCCTGGCAAGCTACAGTCCACGGGACTGCAAAGGGTCAGACACAACTGAGCAACTAACACACATATACACACAGCATTTAGAAGTGTGCCCGGGACAATCTATCAAAAGTGAAAGTGAAAGTGAAATTGCTCAGTCGTGTCCAACTCTTTGCGACCCTGTGGACTGTAGGCCACCAGGTTCCTGTGTCCATGGGATTTCCCAGGCAAGAATACTGGAGTGGGTTGCCATTTCCTTCTCCAGGGGCTCTTCCTGACCCAGGGATCGAACCTGGGTCTCCTGCATTGCAGGCAGATTGTTTAACCTCTGAGCCACCAGGGAAGCCCCAATCTATCAAAAGGTTGCTGTTATTATTGCTGTGTGCATGACCCCATACGTGGAGCTGAAGCTATAGGGGTGATCAGGGGAGATTTCTACTCCTCAAGACTTAGGATCTGTAGACATGTCACAGAAGAGAGTCAGCACACAAGTGGTCAGTGCTCTGACATGGCCTACTGAGGAAGAAGCCTTTTCTTCTGGAAGATAAAGGGAGGGCTTTACATAGGAGGCGAACCTGGATTTTGATAGATAAATAGCAGGCTACATAACAAGTGAATGGAGAAGACATGCCAGACAGGAATAGCATTTTCAAAACCAGGTCTTACAAGGCTGTAGGGTGTCCAGGGATTTGTGGGCATTTACTGGGCCATGAGGCCAGGGGTTCATGTGAAGGACTGGTGATGTCTGAGGCTGGAAGGTCACTAGGGGCAGGCAGTGAGCAGGACCATTCACTTTGGGGAGACAAGATGGTTCTGTTAAATTAGCACTTCTGTGAGCTTTATAGAATTCAGTAATCTTGTCCAGGTTTTTCCGTGTACAAAGGACTTCAGGCATTTTTGGAGCAAGCTTATTCCATAGCTAAATAGTTAATCTTGGAGTTGACATTGGGTCTTTCATTGGTGGCTACTCTGTTTATCCTACCTCCCAACCCCACCAATGAGGGATTTACTGTTCTGTTTAACAGAATACTTTGTGAAGATGAGAAAGAGAATAACTGCAGTTTGTTAGTCCTAAACTTGCTAAATTATTAAAATCACGGTTTGGTATGTCCGTGGGGTATATGGTTTTTGACTTTGGCAGAATATTCCATTTTGGTGTTGGAATTATTCTCATAAGTATTTTCATGTATCAGCTTCACTATCCAATTTGCTCCATACCCCTATTGTAAATGCATCATGTTCTAGAAATTCATTTTTAAGTCAGTTGTTTCGATCACAGATTGTATAATTCCCTGGAAATAACAATCTAAGTGGGTTGTGATTGAATCTCTAGGCCAGTCCTCCAAGACTTAGTTAACACAAACTGTAGCTGAATACAGCTAATATTTATTAAATTAACAATGCAATTATAATACTCATTTGAAAATACTGGTTTGAAAAATAGGAAAACAGTAACATTGACTAGAAAGTTTAAATTTTGACTCCATTTAGAACTTGTATCAGCCTTGCTAGGTTCCTGGTCTCTCATAGCCTTGACAGTTTATAAGGCATTTTGGGATCCATTATCTGATTGGAGCCTCAAAACCATACTGTGAGGTCAGTGCCCATGAGGAAACTATAGCTCAGAGAAGCAAACTGACTTGTCCAAGAACACACAGTGCTTGTCAAAACTTTTTTTTTGTTTTTGTTTTTTTTAAATAAAGGTACAATATAAATGAATGGATTATTGATAAACTAGAGTTATCTTTACAATGTCAAAAGCGTAGAAATGTTGCCACATTTTGACAGAGTTTTGGGAGGAGAGGTAGGTTATAAGGTGACAGGATCTTGCAAGCACTTGTCTAAACCATTAAACATTCACTGAACTCTTACTATTCATACCTGTGTTTTCTTGGGGTGGGGAGCATAGAGAATCATAGTGATTTAAAACATGGCTGCTGGTTTTTATTAGTTGTTGAAGAGGTAAAAATTATAGAGTAGAAGGTCCCTTATTTAATGCAGCTGGGCCTGGAAATCTATTGATTAATCCAAGATCATGGTTTAATGTAATAACTAGAACAAAAAAAAATGCATGTCTTAAATATCAAATATCACAATGTCTAAGTAAACTAATTTAACCAAAATAAGTCAGTGCCTTTGAGAAATAGAAGAAAAAGCAAGTTGTTTTATAGTAGGATAAATATATATCTTATTATTTTCAGAAGACATTGGACAAAAAAAGAGGAATTGCTAGACTGAGGTGACAATGAAACAATCATCTGGTAAAACTGAGCACCTTCTGTGATAGCAACTTCTGGAGGATTTATTTTCCTCTAATTTTTAACTTGCATGAATAGGGCCTTGCTGGTGGCTCAGTGGTAAAGAATCTGCTTGCCAATGCAGGAGACACGGGTTTGATCCCTGGTCTGGGAAGATCCCACATGCCGTGGAGCACCTAAGCCGGTGCTCCACACCTGTTGAACCTGTGCTCTAGAGCACAGGTAATGGCACCTCCTTCAGCCCACGCACTCTAAAGTCCATGCTCCACAATGAGAGAAGCCACCTCAATGAGAAGCCCGTGCAGCACAATGAAGAATAGCCCCCACTTGCCGCAACTAGTGCATTTAAGATATATAATATATATATAACATTAGAGAAAAGCCCAGGGGCCCTGCCTTATTTTTTGTACTCCCTGGCAGCTAATCCTGCGCTGAGTACATAGTGCTGGATAAATGTTTGACAAATGAATGAAAGGATAATTTAACACAGTTTTAGTGATGCTAGCTGAATAATAGCCTAAATCTGAGACCTGAAGAATCAGCTCTCCTTTCTACATGTTTAACTATCTCCCAGAGACAGCCCTAGGCCTTGGGAGATGAGAGATTCTGCATGGGCTGAATTTCCAAATGATGTGGCCAGCTTTCTTAAAAATGTATTTCTGGTCCATTCCATTACGCACTTTGTTATGATCCTTGGCTGTCTCTCTGCACCTTGTGACAAATCCTCTTGGAGCAAATACCTTCTACACAGGGACAGGGGCCAAGAAGAAGAGAGACAGAATTCTACCCTCTACCTTCCTTTCTTTCTTTTTTTTTAAAGGAATTTTGAAGATTCTGAAAGGGAGTGCCGAATGCTTTCATCCTATCTCCAGGTTTTTCCTGGAATTTATTTTTCCCTTCGGTGGTACATTTAAACTCTATTGTTCCCAGTGTATTTATTTGTAAAATGGATTTAATTCCATCCTTGTAAAGCCTTTAGAAAGGAATGTCAGGGGCACACAGGGCACACCATGCTGAAGAATGATGGTAAAGTTTTAAAAGAGATTTATTTGACCCTGAGACCAAATGGCACAGGCTGCAAATGTGATAAATCTAGCAAATAAATAAACAAATAAATAAATAAACATACATGCCTTTGAGGAGGCAGCTGGCCAATAGGCAGTTCCGCCATTGGCATTTACTTTTACAAGAGCACTTGTTAATCCCACAAGCTCCGGACAGTTATAAAGGTTTCATTTCCTCCCCAGACCTTGTTTCCCCCTGGGCGTGTGGAGTGGAGCACTTTATTTGAGACTGGAGTCGTGAATGTACTCCCTGCAAGGTGATGACTTCATGTATATTGATATTGCCAGTAGGGGTTTATTTTCTTTCTTGTGAGGCTGTGATCCTTTGAAGTCAGGAACCACGACTTACATAGCTCTTTGCACAGAGGTTTATAGGTAGAAAGTGTTGGGCAAACATTTGTTACATGAAATGAGGACTGTCCCGCTCACTGCGTCTCTCCAGCTCTGAGCCTCGTGCCAGCATGTGGGAAGTACTCAGTACATGCTAGTGGGACGAATAAATAAATGAACGAGTGGTGCAGATCACAGTTTCCCCAGGTGTTGCTATCTTCAGTACTCCTCGCCTGCCTACCAGAAGCCAGGCTTCATTGGAATCTTTTTGGTTGCTAGAGTGGCATATTGTCATTGTTTGAAAAATCAGTATCTTAACTTAATGAGATAAGGTTCTGCACTATAGACAAGAGAGGAGAGATGGATGAGTAGAGTGAGGAGAGAATACAAAATACAGATGTCAAACATATCTATCTGTCCATCTACTTATCTATCTATCATCTATCCATCCATCTGTCTAATCTATTCATATCTATCTATACACACATAAAACTAGCTGTTGAAATTTATTAATCAATGTGGAAAACTTTAAAAATTTATATTTCTTTCTATCTACTATCTATTTGGGCTTCCCAGGTGGTGCTAGTGGTAAAGAACCCACCTGCTGATGCAGGAGATGTAAGACACATGGGTTCCATCCCTGGGTTGGGAAGATGGCATGGCAACCCACTCCAGTATTCTTGCCTGGAGAATCCCATGGACTGAGGAGCTTGGCCAGCTACCATCCATGGGGTCGTAAAGTCAGACACAACTGAAGTGACTTAGCATGCACTGTCTATCTATTATCTATCTGCTTTTCACCTTTCTTCCAGGTTTAAGACCCACAATTCACCTGCTCTTGGACATTTCTACTTGTATATCCACTTATAGCCTAAACTCTGCCATTTGCTCTTGAGGGCTGGTCCATCATCGATCCATCATTGAAGCTGACTGTCTCCATCTCCAGATCCACCACTTTAGCTGAAGTCTTGTCTATCTCAACGATTCTCTCCCATGGTTACATGAAGAAATTTTCCATGGGATCCTCCACTGACATGTTGCACACCAGCTCCTGCTCAACAGGTTTTGGTGGCTCCTCATTATTTCTAGGTTAAAATTAAAATACCTTAGTTTCTTGTCAAGGAACTTTGCAACCTGCCCAAAGATCTCTCTCTTACTACTCTATAAGACCCTCTGCTCTAGCCAGGCTTGTACTCACTTACTTGGGACAGACTGCTGTTTGTCTCCATTTCCCCTTAGTGACCTTCACCGAACACCCTGCTAAGTTCTGAGCCCTAGATAAGGTTTCATCTGTTTCTTCACCTGTTTACCAGACAGAGGAATGTGCCCTTCCTCCTCCAGGCTGAGCTCGATCTTGTGCTCAGTCACTCAGTCATGGGTACCTCCTTTCGATTTCATGTCCTATAGCCCTCCAGGCTCTTCTGTCCATAGAATTCTCCAGGCAAGAATACTGGAGTGGGTTGCCATTTATCTTAATCAGCCTTTAAGGCCCATCTCAACCCCTTCTTTCTCCAAATTACCTGCTTTGACAACCCCAGTCATAGTTCTTTCCACCCCCCTGATTTGAGCTAATCATCTATGATTTTGTATTGATTTAATTTAATTTTTTATTAAAGTATAGTTGATTTATAATGCTGTGTTAATTTCTGCTGTATAGCAAAGTGACTCAGTTATATTGTACATATATATATGTATGAAAGAGAAGTGAAATCGCTCAGTCGTGCCTGCCTCTTCGCGACCTCGTGGACTGCAGCCTACCAGGCTCCTCCGTCCATGGGATTTTCCAGGCAAGAGTACTGAAGTGGGGTGCCATTGCCTTCTCCGGAATAAACTTCAAAGATTGACCAGGAGAGGATGCTCCAGACCCTGCATGATCTGGAGTTCCCGGAAGACGCTGCGCACCTCGTCGCTCTAGAGGCACTTCTGCTTGTTCATGCACTTCATCGCATACATTTTCTTGGTCTCGCTATTGCACGATGCACACCGTTCCAGAACTGTCTTTACCAATGGCCCGCAGAATCTGAAAATGGTCAAAGTTGACTTCCTCATTCTCGTCAAACACTGGGGGCTTGTGGGAGTGGTTCCGGCCCATATTCCGCCGAGGCGGCTGCCGCTGCTACATGCCCTGCCTCCGGGATGTGGGGCCCGGTATATTATTTTTAATATTTTTTTCTACTATGGTTTATTCCTGGATAGTGAATCTAATTCCCTGTGCTATTCAGTATTGATATATTTTAAAATGTTGACCTCATCCCCTAATTCCATTATGATTGCGTCGTCTGTTCCCAGGAGGAAGAAATCCGTCACAGTCTTTCTGTTCATGTGTGCACGCTGATTGCTTGCTGAAGGCACTCGTCAACGTGGGGCTAATTGGTGGTGCGAATACATTCAAAGTTTTGGACTTATTATTCTTTTTTAAATTTATATCACTTTAACAATTAGAAAAGTGTGCCTTTGAGGCACAAATTACCATATTAAATTCCAATGATCAATATTAATGTAAACATCATTTTAAACACCATGACTTAAAACAGGCATTTGCCCCTTTTCACTGTCTTTACTAACAATTTTTTTTCTGGAATGTTAGTAAAAAATAGATTTATCATGATCATTATTCTACTTCTTGAGTTTGAAAGGGTTGAAGAAAGGTCTTCCTATGGCTAAATCTTCCCTGTCCCCTCATGGAATAGGTTAAATGTCATAGGAAAGATCATATGTCTCAGGAATCTAGTCATTTCTCTACCATTCACTGTGCAACCTCAGGGAAGGCACCCAGGTGTGCGCTTCAATGTCGTCACCTATAAAGACAGACAACAATACTGGCAGGGTCTGAGATTATGTGATGTTTGAAAACGCTGTTCTGAACGCTGTATAGTTCTATCTAAACGTTAGGTCTCATCATTGTCACCATCATTTTATCATTTCCATCACTTTACCACCTTTGCCACCATCTGCTCTCAAGATGAGAGCAGGCTCCTCTTCACTAGGTGGGGTGGGGGTGCCCACCCTTTCTTCCCAAGTGAGCATCTCTACCTTGCTTCTGTCTTAACAAACTGTCTTTGTGCCCTCTCACTTGTTTTTCTGTGTCTCTAATAATAAACTTTGCACCTGTTTTTTTGTACTCCCCCCCACCCCAAATAAAGATGAGAAGCACTACATGGAGCTGGGGGCTTCTTATAGGAGGCGGTGGTATGCCATTTGCCAAATGTGTATAGTTCACAGGTCATCCTTCTTTTGTATGTTGTAACTTCTGAGGAACTGAATGCCTAGATCATTTCTCTCTCTTGCTGTATTGGGAACACTTTTTGTGATTCCTGTTCCCACTGCTGCAATGGACTGTAAAATGTCTTTGGGGAATGGGCAGGAAGTCTTAGTTTACATGGTGAGTAGGTGGTCCTGATATACAACATTTTCTTTTTTTTATGGCTGCACCGTGCTGTTCAGAATCTTAGTTCCCTGATCATGGATAGAACC
Source organism: Capricornis sumatraensis (assembly GCF_032405125.1). Classification (NCBI taxonomy): domain Eukaryota; kingdom Metazoa; phylum Chordata; class Mammalia; order Artiodactyla; family Bovidae; genus Capricornis; species Capricornis sumatraensis. The sequence continues at coordinate 74,952,666 of NC_091073.1, forward strand.
TGGGCCCCTAGCAGTGAGAGCGTTGGGTCCTAACCACTGGACCACCAGGGAATTCCCCATACAGCATTTTATTGAACCTAAAACACCATCAATTATAAAATATACCATTATTTCAAAAATCATCAAGAAAGGAAAAAGTGACACCCATTTTAAAGTATGACACATCACTGATTATACGATGCACCCCTACTTTAGTGTTGTGCAAATGTGAAACATGAGTGTCTGGGAATTAGTCAGATACAGTGGGGCTGTTGCAGCAAGAGGGAGCTTGGAGTCTCTGAGCCTCAGCCACGGTGGGTCCAGAGGTCTGCCTGCACCCTCCCCTGCCACAGCCTCCTTTGCAGACCTCCACTGAAAATTTCCCCTATGTGAGTTACAACTGGCTGGCCTTCTGCTTCTCCTCCAGCAGTGGGAGGAGGAGCCTGCGGAGGCTAAGGAGAGGTGAGTGCAAAGCCCAGGATCCTGGGAAGCTTCTTGCTTAGACTTGGCAGTGCCATCTCCTCAAATCTCCTGCTGCTATTTTAAATCAGCATGGTAAGGAAATGCCCCAGAGGCGGACCCTCCTAGTTCTGAGGAAGCACGTTGCTGGGCTTGTATGTTCTCTTAGCCAGAAGCTCTAGAAGATCAAGTGCCCACTTGGGGTTTTCCCCCAGCCTGGAGTAGCTCCTGTTTGGTGAGGGTTCATCTTGTGATGTGGACCTGCCAAACATCACTTATCGGGGACAAGAAGCTGTAGGCCTAGACCCAAGAACAAAGTACCTTTCTTCTTTCTCCAAGAGAGAAGTCAGTGCTGGAGGTGAGAAGAAGGTTCAGAGCTATTTACAGAAAAGTCATGATCCCTGTGCTCATACGTGGAGTTGGGGGGTGGGCACCACTTTCTCAGATGTCACTGCCAACTGCAGATATTTCAGCACCTCTTTTCCTTCAGACGTCTTGGGTTTCAGACAGAGAGGTAACCAGACGCTTCACATTTGCTACACTAATGCTGTTTCAGGCCCTATTTCTTGACCTTACAATCACCTGTTCCCCTTGAGATATTGTTACCCTGTGGGCTAAGATAGCTACCATCCAGATTTACTAATAATATTGACGACAATGTATAGTTCAAACTTATGTCATCAGTTAGTGTGGATCCTTGGATCACTCTGGATAGCAAAGTTTATCACCCTGTTACGGCTGTAGTGTTGGTTTTACTTCTTCATTCCCATAGTGAATTAGAAGGGTTTGTGGATTATTGCCCCTGACTCCTGAAAGATTATTTACTCCCTCCACAGTCTTTTTTTTTTTAAATTATTTATTTATTTGGCTGTTCTGGGTCTTTGTTTCTTTGAGGGCTTTTCCCTATTTGCAATGCATGGGATTCTCACTGTGGTGGCCTCTCTTACTGCGCAGCACAAGCTCTAATATGTTCAGGCTTCAGCAGTTTCTGCACGTGGGCTCAGTAGTTGGGGCTCCTGGGCTCTAGAGTACAGGCTCGGTACTTGTGGAACACAGGCTTAGTTTCCTCACAGTATGTGGGATCTTCGTGGTCTAGGGATCAAACCTGTGTCTTCTGCATTGTCAGGCAGATTCTTTACCGCTAAGCCACCAGGGAAGCCCTCTCCACAGTCTTACACTGTAGTGTAAGTCTCTATTCTCCAAGCATTTAAAAGTAGAGGTTTTCAGTGGTTCTCCTATCTCAATAAACTCAAACTCTTTAGCATGGCACTCACAGCTGTACTAGTCAGGACTCTTAAACTAACTCAAGCAAAAAGGGACATTAGAGTCAGATAACTGAGCAGCTCATTCAGACAGAGATCTAGAGCCTCGGGCATGGGTGAATCCAGATGCTCAATCAGTGCCTTGTCAGCTCTGTCTCCCTCTGTCACCTCCTTGCTCCAGGTCTCTCATTATTGCAGCTTCCTTTTACAGACACTCTCTTTCCAGGTAATGGGGAAATTGGCTGCCCACATCCAGGAGTGGAGGAGACAGGCATTTCTTTCTTCTGATGTAGTTACATGAATCCTGCTGGGAACGCTGTGCCCACCCCCATGAATGTGTGTGTCTGAACTCAGTGATGACAACCTCACCAGGACCACACTCAGTGAAGGAGAAGCAGCTGTCTAAAGGCGGCAGAGGGGCGGACAGAAAAAAACACCAGACCTCCTCCCTGAGGTCTTCTATGGTTTGGCGCTTCCACCTGTCAGCTCTTCCTTCCTAAGAGTTTTCTATAGGCTTTTACCTCTTATCTACTAATCACATTGGACTATCACCTTTGTGAAAACTTGGCTTTGCCCTAACACCCTGTTTTCTTTATGTTCACCATTCCTGGAATTTTCTTCTTCCCCTGCAGTCGTCAACATTCTTCTTAATCTCCAAGTCTTAATTAAAATGCTACTTCCTTTCAAACTCTTTCCTATACTTGTGATTCTTCCACTTCACACTCGAAGGATGTGGCTGATAGTACTGGCATAGACATTTTGTTGATTCTCCTCTCTGTTTGGAGTAACTTGTTAATGTTTCTGCCCAAGTAATGCAAAGATTAACCTAACCATTTATTATTCTTCCAGTATCATGTAGGAGATATGCAAGAAACATTTGTTGGACAGGTAAATGTTCTCTCAAGGCTTTTTTTTTTTTGAGATGATGGTATGTATGGGGATTTACCCCAATATACACAGTCATGTACTCTCAGAGCTTGAGTTCATGTATGTAATGTCTGCTAAAAATAGGCATACAAGACTTTTGTAAATTTCCAACAACACTTTGGGAATGATATTGTTAACTTAGTTACAAGCACCTTGTGTGTGTTATCTGATGACCTGAAGAAAAACCTGTCAAGCAAAAGAAATTGGGTGGACTGTGGGACTGAATTGCCTCCTGTCTGGGAAAAGAACAAAAGCTGGGGGAGGTAGTCGAGCATAATGGGCAAGAATACAGCCTCCACATTTGAAGTCAGGTTCCACCGCTTCTTAGGTGTGTGATCTCGGGCACGTTAACAAATGTCTCTGAGCCTCAGTTCCCTTGCAAAACAGAGAAAACAGTTTTCTCATGGTAGGACGGTCATGGAAACAAAACACAATGGATTTAGAGAACCTAACATAGCACCAGCTTCTAATAGGTATACCCCATCCTCCCAGCCAGCCAGCCACCCACTTTGCCATCTCTCAACACAGTCACAGGGGCTGTGACATAAATAAGGGCATGTTTTTTCCTTCAGGATGGCCAGTCATTGAGTGAGTCAATACTGGGATGTACTAAAGAATGTTTTATTCAGTTTGTAGTTCCCTGGCTAATATCTATCTATTGTCACTATCTCATATTCAGTTCAGTTCAGTTCAGTCCCTCAGTCATGTCTGACTCTGCAACCCCATGAACTGCAGCACAGCAGACCTCCATGTCCATCACCAACTCCCAGAGTTTACCCAAACTCATGTCCATTGAGTCGGTGACACCATCCAGCCATCTCATCCTCTGTCATCACCTTCTCCTCCTGCCCTCAATCTTTCCCAGCATTAGGATATTTTCCAATGAGTCAGCTCTTTGCATCAGGTGGCCAAAATATTGGAGTTTCAGCTTCAACATCAGTCCTTCCAATGAACACCCAGGACTGATCTCCTTCAGGATGGACTGGTTGGATCTTGCAGTCCAAGGGACTCTCAAGAGTCTTTTCCAACACCACAGTTCAAAAGCATCTGAAGTGAAGTGAATTTGCTCAGTTGTGTCTGACTCTTCACGACCCCATGGACTGTAGCCCATCAGGCTCCTCCCTCCATGGGATTCTCCAGGCAAGAGTACTGGAGTGGGTTGCCATTTCCTTCTCCAGGGGATCTTCCCGACCCAGGGATTGAACCCAAGTCTCCTGCATTCCAGGCAGACGCTTTACCCTCTGAGCCACCAGGGAAGCCCCAAAGCATCAAGTGACACTAACATTACACACACTATCTAATACCAGTGACGGTGCACTGAAGGACAGAATATATGGATGGTGAGAAGCCAGTTATTGCTGTTGAGATGGCACTGGCGTCAGGACCATCAGCAATGGATGACATGTTTTTATTTCCACTGCATCTAAAATGTACAGTTGGCCTGGAGAGAGGGAGGAAGGAATAGCCTCTTTTGTCCAGATGTATGGAGGGCCTCGCATACTTTTCTGGCTGAAGGATCTGTGTGTTGAGGGAAGAAGACTAAGCCATTTTCTGGGTTCATTCAGTACCTATATGTAATGACCTAATTGTAGGCACTACAGGAAAGGAAACTCAGACTGTCATCTACTGTTGGAATGATGAAAATACCTGGAACTTTCTCTGATTCTTATTCCCCTTCCTATGATACCCATACCAGCACATATTCAAATGCTTTTCATATTTACATAGAACAGCTATGATGCTTCACCCAGATCAATGTACCTCTTATCGGGGAGGAAGACACATGTGTGATTCATTTTCTGAAGCCTCAAATCTAAGGATTTACTTAAGGACCCAGGGATGTCCTGAGGTAAGTTTTGGCAGTGTCTCAGGTGGTGTGATTATAGATTGGCAGGCTCACTTCCTCTTCCACTAACTGGCTACAGGTTTGCATTTCCAAATTATGACCCACCATGTTAATCATCTGATGGAATCTTTAAGTAGGCAGAGAAAGGTAACAGGGCTTTCCCAGTGACCAGATGGCCATGAGCACACCAATGCCCGGTGGGGCCATCGTGGACAATGGGAGAGATGCCCTAAGGAACCGACACGTCCTTGAATCATAGAACGTGGGGGTGGAGTCCAGGTGGAGGCTCTTTAAAGACTGCTATGCAGACCTAGTCATTTTACCCATAGAGTCCCCCAAAGAAGCAGTACTGTCTGTCCAGTGCTTCTTAAGCACTTCGTTTTCTTCTTCACCTTAAGGTTTATCACATTGCATTGTGACCACGTACATTATCTGTCTGTCTCCCTTTATCAGTTCAGACAGGAAACTCAAACTACTTTAAGCAAAAAAGACTTTATTGGCTCAGTAAATCCCACCTGGGATTCCCAGGTGGTGCTAGTGGTAAAGAACATGCCTGCCAATGTACTACATAAGAGATGTGTGTTTGATCCCTGGGTGGGCAAGATCCCCCTGGAGGAGGGCATGGCAACCTCCTCCAGTATTCTTGCCTGGAGAATTTCATGGACAGAGGAGCCTGTCGGGGCTACAGTCCATAGGGTTGCAAAGAGTTGGACATGACTGAAATGACTGAGCACATTGGCTCACTGACCAAAGAGATCAGCTGTGTTATACCAGGGATCCTACTCTATTTCAGATATTGTTGAAGCACCACCTAAGTACTGATGCTCAGATGCAACTGATTAACCATGTTACCGTTTTCAGATACCACAATATACATTCATCTAGAAAAGGCAGTGCATCAGTCTAGTATGAAAGCCATTTCTGCACATTAGAAGCCTGAATTGTAAATGTCAAATCAATGTTAAGAGCATAGTAGTGTTTTCTGACACCTATTCAAAAGTACATGAGTGTGACTGTTGTTGAAAAATGGCCAATTATAAAAGCATTTCAACGATGTAAAGTAGAAGAAACTCAGTTTTAATGAAATGTACATCTAAAAGAATTGAAGAAAAGTTTTAATTTGCTTGATGTTCATAAACTTATCCAATTGAAGAAGTTGGTTTTAAATTCTTGGTTGGCTCTCAGCTTGGATTTTGATTTTCCTGGTGGCCTGGGTCATGGAAGAAACCAGGAGATAAATCAAAACCAAAGATGGAAGATCTTTATCAGGAATTTACAGAAAGGCCACAAGTATAGTCTGTCACGGCACGACTGATATGAAATATTTCTTGTGTTGTGTATTTAAGAATCAGAGAAAGACAGTGGCTTAACCATGTCGTCCTTGGTGAGAGAGACCCTTAAAAAGAAAGGAATGACATCTTTTAGTATCATTATTTTTGTCTGTGGCTTATACCAGTCTCACTTAACCTTTTGGTTGAGTTCCATGTTCTCTCTTCTATGAAATAGATCAGATCCAATTCTTTTGGAAAAGTGGGCATTTAAAATATTCTGAACAAGTGTATTGAACAAATAAAAACCAAGATGAATCAGATTCTTTTGATTCTTTCATCTTCACAGTCTTAGAAGAAAAAGTTCTCCTTTCCCTGGAAAGATAAAAAGGTTCCAGCAAGGAATAAGAATTGGCTGCTTCACACTGTGAATTTGTCAATGCCATCAGAGAGAAACAAATGGGGAAGGGCAAGAAAACTGAGTTTTGGCTCCTGGAACCACATTTTAAAACAAAAATCTTCTGCCAAAACTTCTTTAATATTACTCCCTATAAAATTATAATAAAAAAGTGTGAAATGGAATGAAATACATTCATTTTCAACATACAAACAATGCTAGACTTTTGGTTCCAATTAAAGGCACGCTTTCCCAGGACAGCAGAAGGCATTGTGCTTTGTGAGAATTTGCTTGCTTTTCATTTTACAAATGATTAAACAGCATTTTAGTACAAAGTGCTTCAGTTTCTAAACACATAAAAAGCAATAAAGGGTAAGAGTTAGGAAAAAATATGATGGGACAGGAGTTGTTTGGTGACAAGTTCCTTCAGGCAATGGAGCACCATGATGCCCAACTTCACTTTGGAACAAGATCAACCTTTTCTCATTACTTAGTTCAAATGTTAATCAAATGTCAACAGGTTGAAGAAAGTCATCTGTGACTGGCTTGCTTTCCTAGAGCTCCCATTCATCTTTTGGGCTCTGTGCCTTTCTTAACACAGCTGATGAATGGACATTTCAGGGGTAAGTCGTTATTAAGCTTAGTAACACGTTTAACCATCTTTCTTTCCTACCTCTTGCTTTGTTCTGTCCTATTTTTTTTCCATTCCTTCTCCTTCTGTCTGTAAGAAAAAACAGGTGTTGAAAGTTAAAGGGCATACTTTTAAAAAAAGTGGTCTATCATACAAAAGAAACAAGACAAACCCTAAATATTTTGATTAAATTTATAGTCCATGTAATACTCAGTTCTCTCAACTTGGGTTAATTTTACCTTTAGATTGACTTTTCTTAGCTAAGTTCCTTTTAAAAAAAAAACAGTTTTCTCCTAGATAATGGTTATTCTAGTTAAGTCATTTTATATTATAATCCAGAGGGTCTAGGAGAGTAAAAAAAAAAAACCAAAACAATAAGTGTGTCTGTGTATCTTTAATCCTTAGTCTAAGATCACTGCTGAGGAGTGAGAGGGTAACAAGCAGGAAGGCTACAGGGTCTCCAAATGGAGGAAATAGGCTGCAGGTGTTAGAAGATTTTTCCCTTCTCTATACAAATTTTGACTTCCTTGGTGGCTCAGATGGTAAAGTGTCTGCCTACATTGTGGGAGACCCAGGTTCAATCCCTGGGTTGGGAAGATCCCCTGGAGAAGGAAATGGCAACCCACTCCAGTATTTTTGCCTGGAAAATCCCATGGACAGAGGAGCCTGGTTGGCTACTGTCCATGGGGTCGCAGAGTTGGACACGACTGAGCAACTCCACTATCTATCTATCTATACAAATTTTAAAGGTTTCTCTTAAAATTCTGTGTTGCCATGACGACACCTGGTTCCACCAGAACTTAACTTTTCTCAAACCTTGAGCTAACCAGTGCGGTTTTTCTTATGGAAATGCTTTTCTTAAGCTATGTTAATGGACTGTGTATTTACCCTAGACTGTTTTTTTTTTTCAAGTCCATTCAATTTAAGACTCAGAACCCAGAAAGGCTCAACAAACCAGTATGTTTTACTCATATATTGTTCTCCTAATCTGTGTTAACGAAACTATATCTTTACTTAGAAAACTGCCTTACTTCAAGATTCATGTCAATTGTTTTATGGCCCCAGATAACTCACCTTGTGCCAATGTTATCTCAAAATGCATGTTGTGGGTGAGGGGCCTGATGCCACTCTGAGTTTTAAGACACCTTCTTTCTCTGACTAACAGCTTGCGTATAGGTATATAACATACTGCTAAAAGCTAGCAGGGCAACACTCTTTCTGCCCCCTTCTGATGTCTATGTCAGCTTTCTCTATCTCTTTTATACTTTAATAAAACTTTATTACACAAAAGCTCTGAGCGATCAAGCCTCATCACTGGCCCTGGATTGAATTCCTCTCCTCCGGATGCCAAGAATCCCGGCATCTTTCACAACCCAGCAACAACCTTTCAGGACCAAGTTCTCAACTTGGAAAAATTTAGCCTTATTACTATTTTGGGATCTGACAGCTGTCTCTGTACTTTTAATAGAGAAGTTCTATTCATTTTTTTCTAATGAACTTTTCCAAAATGTTTCTTTGAAGTGCTAAGAATACATTTCTCATATGTAAGTTTGTTACTTAAAGCTGATATATTGGATTTTTTCAATCAATTATTTTTGGTTATTCTGACACTTTTGTATCCTAATTCCTTCAAAGTTTTCTATTGTATCAGGAGAGCTGGATGTGTAGCTGAGAAAGTGGTAGATAATTTTCACAATAATGGAGTTTTATGTACGTTTGAATATGGGTCTATGTGATCTTTTAGAACTTTGCGACATCCCAGGCAATGTTTTGGAGCTATGCTCACCAGCTTGGTATCAGTGAAGATTATGGGTGGTCATTCAAATCCCCACTTCCTATTCACTTCTGGAGAGAGACTAAAAGAAGTAACCATCAGCACAAGGTGACATGCTATGCATTTATTTGTTTCTTGTTTTAGAATTTTCCCAAGTTGGGGTGTGGGAAAGGAGTTAGGTATTTTTCATGTCAAGTGCGTCTTACATAAAGATATGTCAAGGGCCTCCTATATATAACGCCTCATGGTTTGCATGAAAGTGAAAATGAAAGATGGATGAGTGGCATTTGTCATGGATTTGATTGTTCTTTTATGTCTATAAAAGGAGACATAAAAGGAGTACTAATTCATAATTGGGGCAGTCCCCTCCTATTGGTGAGAATGAATTGTCTGAACTTACAGATAAAGACTAAATAGGCTTTGGATTCCAAATATTTATTCCATTGAAATTGAATTGTGCCAGATTTGGTTTAAGGTTATCCCCAGTATAACTAGTCACGGGAAAATATAAGAATAAACAATTCAAAGATGGTACTAGTCAATGGATATCATATGCAGGGAAGGCAGCCTCACTGCTGTTGAGGGCCCAAAGGATCGTTTAGTTTTTGCTAGCACAACGTAAAGAAAATCAAGAAGTGCACAGTGGCTAATATAATAGATGTTGGAGCATGAGGCCAGAGAGTACTATGTAGAATCCAGGGTGGGTGCAAATAGTCAGGAATTCCTTGAGGTGGTGAACAAAGACAGCTGTCTTTCCAGCACAGACAATTCCATATTCAGATCTTATGCAATCAGGTGTTCGAGAAATGTTTGGAAACCACCGTCTATGGTAAAGCCAAAAATGTGAGCATCTTACAATATTGGATCTGAGGTCCTTGTGAACAATCATGAAGAGAAGGAATCGGTTTTCAGGACATTGGATTGTGAGGTGGAGCCCCTGGATGGGAATCCATACTACCATCCAGCACCCAGGAGCTCTAGGCGTTTGCCCCCTGGAGGCTACTCCAAGTGGTATTTTGAAGATAATTCATCCTGAGCAAAATGCTCCAACATCTTTGGATCCAATAGCTGAAGCTGCTTTTGGGGGATGCTTGCAGGATGTGTGTATCTTTACCTCCCCATCCAATCCCTTGGCTTGGTTTCCTCTCTTCTTCAGTAATGAAAATGTGCAGCAGCCACAATGAAGGGCATGCAAAGCAATTTGGAAATATTCACTCCTTAGTGAACTGTTAGTGCTTCCCTTTGCTGCTGCTCTTCTATTGCTGCAGATGGCAAAGGGCTAGCTCCTGAATGTGTCTTCTTGAGGCTGTCAAGCAGGAAGATTATGGTCAAGTTAGTCTCCTTCTCTCTCTCATTATCCTGTCCATTTGCTCCTCTGCAAATATGCTTGGTGACAAAAGTCTGGCTAATTCTGAATTTCCCCAGGCATGGTCCTCATGGAGGTGGCAGATTACCTGAGGTCTAGCATCAAGATGCCAGAGACCAGTGTATTGCTGTGTGAACAGGTTTTAGCCATCCTAGTGGAGTTTACGATCAGGAAGTGCAGGACCCCAGTGGAGCTTTCAGAATGACAGAAGAAGCAACAGAAAAGAGACATCACAGCGCTGGGAGCACGGAGACAGCTTTATGTACATGTTCTTACAGGGTTTGGCTAAACATTTTGTACGGTTCATGTGGAACCCGTGAAGTACTGTCGTCTCCTTCCTGACGTGAGGCAGAAGTATTGCAACACAATGGCCCGGCTGTGACACTTGGCAGCCGTGCTTGGTACGAAGCGCTGTCCTGTTGTTACTCTTTGGAAGTAGCTCCCTGTGATGTGAAAAGGCTCCTAGGGAAACAGCAGCTATCCCAAGCCACAGAAAGGCCATCAGGCATATTTGCAGGTCACCAGTGAGGCTCTGATTCACTTCCTGCTCTCATGCAGAATTGGAAGAGGGGAGAGCAGGGAGAGAGTCAGAGGGAGGAGGGAGATTTTTTCCCAGTCAAGCCACAAAGCTTGGGGACCCCTCTTTCATAGTCTTGGGTCTTCAGAGTGATCAACTGTGGCCAGGAGTCTTTGGGGCCAGCCCAAGTCAGCCCATGAGTCTGGCCTTGGGGGAAAGCAACGAATGAGGCAGAAAAACAGACAAGTGGGAAGTGGTTGCTTGGTGCTGAGTTTGGCTTAGAGTTTAGAGCTCCACTGAAGCTTTCAGCCTCCAAGCAGAACTCACAGGGGAATGAAACCCACAGGAACCCAAACAAGGTTAAAGCTTGGCAGGAAACCACTGGGGAGGCCACATGGCTTTTCACACAGCTCGGCCCGAGGTCTTTCAGGGGCTTGAGCCACCTTTCACCAGTTTCTTTGGACTCATTTGAACCAGAGTCATTGAATGTATTCAGTCAGGACTTCAGTCTTCCCAGAAACAGAACCCCGTTCTCACACCCAAGCCCATGTCCTCAGCTGGTGAGTTATTATTTACCCCCGTTGCCCAGCCAGGCAAGGAAATCTGGCGTTGTTTTTGTGAAGAAATTCACCCTGGGATGGAGGCAATGTGGGGTTGGAAAAGGAAAATACGAGCCTTGGAGCAGAGACTCTCAGGCTCTGTTGGGTGAGCCTCCACCCCGACCCCCCCTTCTCTATAATAGACATAGAAAAATGGAGGTGATGTCGTCATAGCAGCTGCTGATGGCCTGACAGACAGTTTCCGCAGCGCTACATGAGGCCCTTTGGTGTCCCTGTCAGGAGATTGGCAGCTGAATGACACCAATGAGGCCAGGCCCGTATTCCCTCTGGGAATGCAGCCCTAATTGATAGACAGAGGCAAAGAGAAGGATTGTTTTTGAACCTGAAAAGAATCCCCTTTTTCTCTCCCTAAAGCTCATGCCCCTACTCTCCACAGCTCTATTTTCCCCCTCTCCCCCGACACTTTTTTTTAAAGGTGTTTTGTTCCAGAGCAGTTACAGAGCTTAATGGAACTGAATGACTTTTACCCTTCACAATCTGTCACTCAAAAGCCCGACTCCAGGACGGTTAAATAAAGTCCTTTCAGAGGCAGACAGGAGAGGAATGTGTCAGTCAGGCAACAGACCCTGTTGTGTTTTCATCTGTCAGAGGGGTGACGGGGAGACTGGTGGGCCCCAGGCGGGGCGAATTCCCAGCAGCCGCTAAGAGGCCTCGACAAACCCAGGTGTGGAGCCAAAATGTCACCCAATCACCAGCATTCTTGAGGTGTGGGCTCACAGCCCCCAGGCACTCGGGTTTGCAATCAACTATGAGATGTTTGGGCAAACTTTCAGCACAGGTTTCATACTAAGCATTTTTAACATAAAACCAACCACTAAGTGCTTGGTATCCGTACAAGGCATGGCTTTCAAATTAATACACAGCTTAGCTGCGAGCACCACCGACAGTAATCCTCTGGCTGAGAGGTCTTCAGGTAGACTCCAATTCCAAACCAATTTTGTAGAGCCACTTGTTTTCTTTTTTCCTAATACTTTCCCTTCATATTATATGACAATCCATTAATCTTGCCCATTAACTTAAAATTACTGGGCAATTTTTTTTTTTTTTTGGAGGGTTCTGAACAGTTGCTTTTGTTCGCTCAGAGCTTCACATGGAAAATGTCCACCATTAGACACCCTACTGATCTATTGATCTTTTATATTTTGGTGATGTTTCCTGTAAGGGGTTAAAAAAAAAAAAACGAGAAGGATGAGAATGGGATGAAATGAGATGGAGGCCATGGAGACGTTGATTTAAACAAGCAGGGCTTGTTCTCATCAGAGCGCTACAATAGATTGTTTTACCTGGGGCTGACCTTCTAGGTAGGTGTCCAGGTGGGAGAGTCACCCACTGACCTGGATGAGTGGTCTGCTAACGGCCCCGGGGCTGGCAGGAGAGGAATTCCGCGGGGTCTCAACTCTGAGGGTTGTTCTGGCTCCAGGTTAAACTTGGGCATGTTATTTATTACTTACTTGCTTTCTTTCCTTTCTTTGGGATATTTTGCATAAAATAAAGGGATTTCTGCCTCCTCCCCAGTATTTTTTGTTGTTGTTTGTTTTTCTTTGATGGGCTACCTTCCACCTCCTAACACACTATTCCCAAGACAGGTAGAGATTAGCACTAATTCTGTCTTCCTCTTTTCCCCCTTTTCACCCCAAGGTCAGATTGAGATATTGGGGTGTCCATTTCCTAACTGTTCCTGGGACCACTCATGACACTTAGTGTCTGTACACCGGTACTTTAGTTAATAAGAAAGTCCCCCCTCTTCTCTCCTTCCTTCTCTCTGTAGCCAAAATGTAGACAACTGTTTTCTCCTATCTGTGTCCTGGGTTGGGAAGATCTCTTGAAGGAGGAAATGGCTACCCACTCCAGTATTCTTGCCTGGAGAATCCCTTAGACAGAGGAGACGGGCAGGCTACAGTGCATGGGGTCGCAGGGTCGAACGTGACTAAGCAACTAACACTTTCACTTTCAGACACTGCTTTCTCTTATCTGTGCGTTGGGCCTCTAGGGCTAAGCTGGTTTTAGACAAACAGGGCTTCCCATGTGGCACTAGTGGTAAAGAACCTGCCTGCCAATGCAGGAGATGTAAAGAGATGTGTGTTGGATCCCTGGGTCGGGAACCCTGGAGGAGGAAATGGCAACCCACTTCAGCATTCTTGCCTGGAGAATCCCATGGACAGAGGAGCTTGGTGGGCTACAGTCCATAGGGTTACAAAGAGTTGGACACGACTGAAGCAACTTAGCATGCGTGCATGCCGACAAACTGAACTGAAATTCCAAAGGCCTTCGGACAGACTGATATACTCTGTCAAGCTGAAGAAGTTCAGAATGTGGTTAAGATTAACTGGCACAATTCTGTGTTCACAAAGCTAAACATTTTTCAAAGAAATAGATTTTCAGCATTTTGCCACAATATGGGAGATTAGCGAGTCAAGGAGACTCAACCAGAACCAGTTAGCAGCGACCAAGCCAAACAGCTCATTCCTACTTTGGGGCAGAGAACACAGCTCTCTTATCTTCACTGATCAGGTGCCTGAGCTGCCTGAGAGCTCACTGCTCCTCCTGTTGCCAACAGGGGACTCTGGGTGAGATTTTCGGCCCTTAGAAAACTTCGTGGGAACAATATTCCACTAGAATACTAATGAAGTCTTCAACTTCAGTCCTAGAAATATGTGCTTGGAGGCTTCCTGAGTCCATCCTTCACTGATTATTAATGATCTGCCACACTTAGAAAAAAAGCCACTTCTCAGCTCACTTTCTGCCTGGCTTCCCTTCCCTCAGCCTAAGACAAACATCACGTCTGGGGTACTGCTGGGAACACAGGAGGCATCTACACAAGGGAAACAATTTTTTCTTTATGCCTGAAACTGAAAAAAGAGGCAATGGCTTCTGTTTTTAAAATTAACGGCTACATGAAAACTTGTAAGCAAAGGCTTACTGTTTTTGAAAATTTTTTAGGGAAGACTCCATTCCTCCAAATTCTCCATAGGTGGCACTCAGAAAGTTGCTCTTCCTTAGTGGTCCAGTGATTAAGGGGTTTGGGTTCAATTCTTGGTTGGGGAACTAGGATCCTGCATGCCAAAAAAAAGCAAATAAACACATACACAAACCTCAAACCAAAAATGAACCAAATCCTACTTGTTGCTCCAGTAGCCCCCAAATTTAGTCTATTAAAGCACAATTAGGAGCAAACAGTTTTTATCTTTCCTGCACATTTTCTAGTTGGTGGGTGATGAGAGGGAGATAGCAGCTTGTTGATAAGTCCTGGTCCTGTCACCCGGTGCTGACACCTCAGAGTTGGTTTGCTTGTGCCCACATCTAACCAAAACCTCATGTCCACTCAGTTCCAATTGCAGTCAGTCCTGTGGTTTGATGGTGGGTGGATACGACATTCACATATTGGTCATAATACATCTCTCAGCCTTCATACTCAAATGCTGCTTGTTAAACATATATCCAGCTGGGTTTTCATTCAGACGACTGTTAAACTTTTTATCTTGGATGGACGCTATAAGGGACACAATTTCCTTCCTAGAGTTGTATATGGAAGCAACCAAAAGCCACATTTGAAAGTCTGGTTAATAATGCTAAATTCATTTTTATTTATTTCTTTATTTTTTTACTGATTTAAGTATGAAATTCCTTTGAAAAAGTTTTACTGTTTTAACATTCGGCAACTTTAGTGCCAATTCTGCAATAAAACACTCTTGGAGTTTCATTTGAAGATCTCAAAACAAGATTACCAAAAAGCCAGAAGAGTTGTCTGTACAGGCAGGGCTGGGGGAAACAAGGGATGAGTTTGTGAATCAGTCCATCAAGGCTGGAAGCAGGCGCAGAACCTTGGCAACCTTCAGGTCCAATTCCTTTGTCATTAGTTCTTATATGATTTTTATTCAAATCAGATCAGCTTTCCCATTAATGATTTGAAATTATAATCCCAGTAATGATAATTATTAATTATAGTATGCTGACCAGACATTATATTATTGGTATAACAAGAATAGTATATGCTAGGTGCATTTCACATACCTTCTATATACATTGTTGTTTAGATGCTAAGTCATGTCCACCTCTTTGCGACCCATGGACTATAGCCAACCAGGCTCCTCTATTCATGGGATTTCCCAGGTGAGAATACTGGATTGGATTACCATTTCCTTCTCCAGGGGATCTTCCAGACACAGGGATCAAACCCACCTCTCCTGCATTGGCAGGTGGATTTTCTACCACTGAGCCACCTGGGAAGCCCTTTCTATGCATATGCTTGTTTAAAAAGACAAAAATCCCCTGAATGGGGTAGCGGTTATAGCAATTAAGAGTATGGCCTCTGGTGATGACTGCCTGTTTTCAAAAGTTGGTCCTGCCACTTACTAGGTGTGATCCTTGTCTATAAAATAGGGGTGATAATAGTACCCACTGCATAGGGTGAAGTTCATGCACAGAAAGCCCTTAGAACTGCATCTGGCACATCATAAGTCCCATGTAAGGTTATGACTTATTATTATTTTGTTCTGCTATGTGCAGCCTATGTTAATAATTCAAGGGGTAAGTTTCAACTGGTTAGGAAGAGCATTCTTCATCAATAACAGTAGCATCCTGCATTTCCTCCCACCACCATTCATCTTCCAATTCATTGTTCTGTTGGTATGTAAAGTGGCCCAAGGCTATGGTTTTTCCAGTAGTCATGTATGGATGTGAGATAAAGAAGACTGAGGGTCAAAGAATTGATGCTTTTGAATTGTGGTGCTGGAGAAGACTCTTGAGAGTGCCTTGGAGAGCAAGGTGATCAAACCAGTCAATCCTAAAGGAAATCAACTCTGAATATTCATTGGAAGGACTGATGCTGAAGCGGAGGCTCCAATATTTTGGCCATCTGATGCAAAGAACCAACTCATTGGAAAAGACCCCAATGCTGGGAAAGATTGAAGGCAGGAGGAGAAGGGGACAACAGAGGATAAGATAGTTGGATGGCATCACTGACTCAATGGACAGGAGTTTGAGTAAACTCCAGGAGATAGTGAAGGACAGAGAAGCCTGGCGTGCTATAGTCCATGGGGTCACAAGAGTTGGGCACAACTTAGTGACTGATTAGCAACAACAAGGCTGGCAGCCGTGAATTTCTGGTAAGTGAGTGGGTTTTTAAAACCTTTCGGAAAAAGCTCTCTGGTGAGCAACTCGCCTGGAAGGGAAGGATTCCTGAGGATTCCAGGATGGCACCTTGTCCTCTGAATCCCTGAGCATTCTTCTTCTTTTTTAAAATTTTTATTTATTATTTATTTGGCTGCATCAGGTCTTCATTGTGTCATGCAGGGTCTTTCATTGAAGTGCACAGACTCTCTAGTTGTGGCTTGTGGGCTCTTAGATCCCTGACCAGGGATTGAACTAGAGTATTCTCAACCACTGGACCACCAGGGAAGGCCCCTTGTGGATTCTTCTTGCTCTGCAGTCTCCAAAGTGCTGGGCCTGAACCTTGAGGGTTGTATTCTTTCAAGATGTTTGACACTGGTCTCATTAAACCTGTCTTGGGTCTCCCCCAGGCTGCTCTTGATCTTCACTGCTAAGTGCCATGGCAGGATATTAAAGTGGCCTCGTCTGTTAAGAAAATAGTCTTGAAACAGGAGAAGGGCTCTGAGCAGGGCACTGAAGAGTATGACTGCTCAGTGAGGGCATTCTTAAAACCCAGACCCCCTCCCGCGGCCCAGCCTGGGGCGTTCTCAGGCCATCTCATATGGTGGATGCAGTCATAGCCTCAGGGTATCAACCACGGTCATATTCTGCTGCGATGCTGTGGCCACTTCCTAATTGCTGCCAGATCTGCCATTTTTCTTTCGGCAAGGTCCACCAGCTCTGCATACTAGCCAATTTAGTGACAGGTCAGATAACCCTCAATTTAATTCAGTTTAACTGAGTTACTATTCATTAACCATCTATCTATGCCTTTAATCATTGGTCTTCTTTCCTATAAAGAATCTCCTGTGTACCTATTAATGTGAAACAAGAAAACCAGCAGAATCAAACTATTTTAACTTCAATTTCTGATAACTTTTGTCCTCCACAAGTCAATTTTGAAGCATCTATCATTTTTGTCTTCTTTAAGAAATCAGCCCAGCCTGCTGTCTGGCTCTCACCTCTTGCAGGTTTGCCTGGGTGTGGTGGGTTTGCATGGATGTTCCCCTCCCCACCTTTGTTTGGCAAATGTGAAATAAGGAATGCCTGAGTTTGAACCTTGACTGTGTTTGACCTGGCCGCAGAATAGTCCACAGGCACGATGCACAGCCATAGGATACACTAACTCTCGTAGCACTAACGTCCACCCCTGCCAGGAAGCACTCTGCCCAAACAACCTGTTGCTGGGGGTGGGGGAGGGTGGGGTTCAAATTAGAGTAAGTAGTGGTTTGGTCTTTCAGTCTCATGAATATCAATTTTGTAGTGAGGACATAGTTGTAAATCAGCAAATGAATTGTTTTAATGTTCTCAGATAGGATGGTGGGCACATGGGGATGGACTGGAAAGGTAATATTAGGCGTCAGTGGTCTTGTCTGCCCCCTTTCTCTTTCCGTTGGGAAATTGCTTCTTTATCCTAGATGCCTCTGGTGGATTGTTAAGCATTGAACCTCATCCTTGGCTATCTCAGTCTATTCAGGCTACTGTAATAAAAGAGCACAGAACTGGGTGACTTATAAACAGCAGAATTTTTTTTCTCACAGTTCTGAAGCGGGAGAGTCTGAGATCAGGTCGCCAGCACAGTGAGAGTGCGGGCTGCGGGCTGCGGGCTGCGGGCTGCTGGCTTACTTCTGCTTGTGTCTTCACACTGGAGAACGGAAAGAGGAAGCTGTCTCCTGACTTTTCAGAGCACTAGTCCCAATCGTGAGGGCTCCACCCCCATGACCTCATCTAATCCTAATTATCTCCCCAAGGCCCACCTGCTAACAGTGTCAGATTGGGGTAGGGTTTCAACACATGTATTTTGAAAGGACATGGATATTCAGCCTATAACATAGGACCTGAGAGGTAAGCCCGTGACCTAAACCTGGCTGAATCCAGTCTTCCTTCCCACTGGGATTGGGCCAAGGCTTGAGCAGGTGATCTAACTAATGTCAATCATGTCTTTCCAAGATAGTTTGTGGGCCCTGGGATAGATTTAGGGCCTCTTGCTTTTGTATATAAAGGTATCCTATGATAAGAAAGAATGAGGGCAACATATTAAAAGAGAGAGACAGGTAGAGAGATGGGGAGGGGGGAGAAGGAGGAGGAGGAGGAAGAGGAAGAAGAAGGGGAAGAAGTGGAGGAGGATGGGGGGAGGGAAGGAAAGAGAGATACAGACAAAAAGACAGAATGTTGCTGTTACTTGAGTACCGATGCCTAAAAATAATTCCCTCTTTATCTTCCCAGCTTGTGAGCTACATTATGCTTCTGGTTGTTTATGCTGGGTTTCTTTCTCTTACAGTGGAGTGGTGACTGACTAATCGACCAAGTTTAGCTATTCTTCAACTAACTACTTGGCTTTGGCAATCTCTAATGCACGCAGTTCTTCCCTCATTTTAAAGTAAAGTTTAGCTACATGGTGAGTACACAGTGCCTCTTAGGAAATTTTCGTGGAATAAATGAAGTAGCTAATACTACAGGGTAGTAAGTATTGGGTTTCGCTCTGAAATTGCCAGTGTGTGATCATTTTGACCTATGAAAAAAGTGATTTCACGTGATTAAGCCAATAGCATCTTCAGCTACTGAGAAGGAGAGCTGGACTGTCAGTTACCATTTATTGAGACTCTGCTCTATGCAAGTATGAGGGTGCTGTGAAGTTAAGATAGAGGAAACAGGAGGCTTCTTGGGGAGACTAGAGACTCATGAGGGACTTAGAGCTTACAAAGAAAACATTGCTGGAGTGGGGGCCTCACTCCACAAACTAGTGAAGAGATTAGTCATTTGCAGGGAAGATTTCATCTTCGTCAATGAAGTGCACCATGTACAATCTACGAATAACCTGGATTTAGTGTCACATTCAGAGAAGAGCTCTGTCACTACGGTTCCTAGAATCCCTCCTTTGGCAAACTTTCTCGGAACCCTTGTGGAACTGTCATACTTCAGCCCAAAGAGTCAAACATCAAGGAAAATATTGAACACGGTATGCCTTTTCAATATCTTATGCTAATTCACCCTGTCCCCAGGAGAAATTTCTCTTTTCATCCCCTTTGTTTGGAAAACAACCAACTTAAAATTTTATCTGTGTTTCATCAAATCCGAACTCATATTAAGCAGAGGCTGAAGAATAAGTAATGGGACACAGCCAAAGAACAACGGAAGTTTTGCTATGACTTCTGACTCCCTGTAACTGGGCTCTCCTATTAGGTGGCATTTGAAATGACCATTCATGCTTCTTCTGTCCATTCGTCTTGATTTAGATTTCTCGATGTGGTGCAGCTGTCTGGTGTGGTGATTTTTCCTAAATATCTTAACTTTGGGGTATTTGCTCACCAGTTCTCCTCCACGTAATGTGCACTTAAAACAACAGAGCCAGAGCCTGGCAGTTTGCCAAAATCAGGCTGTCAGCTGATCTCATGTAGAAAAAGGATTCCTTGTTGAGAGAGCATGGTTCTTCACCTTCTTGGAGCGGTCATTAGGTTCACCTGCCTTTGGCTACTCGCTGGAGCCTAATGACTTCCCGGAAAGGGAGCACTTCCCAGTTCTGAGCAAACAGCATTTACCTTCTTTTCTTATTTATTTAAGGTGAGGCATTGTTTTTTTCCTGCTCCCTCCTTTTACTTAAAAGAAAAAAAATCACCTTCTTTCAGAGTGACTATTTTGCCAAACCTGCCCATCAACATAAAGAACTTTGGGGATGTCTTAGTGGACCTATAGAATATGTGCTCTAATTTATGTCTGATGGACTTAAGAGTAAAAATACACGTGGTAGAGGCCATGGTCACTAGCGTGCAACACTGATGTTTTAACTTATCTTCTTCAAACAGGAGAGGTGTTCTTCTTCCGGGCTTACATAAATACAGCAGTTGAGTGCAGTCTAAATCATGGTATGCGACTGTGGAGCCCTTCGACTTTGCCAAACCCTCTTGCTTGTGCACTCACATTTTACAAGAGGGCAGTCCCGTTGCTAAAGGAACTCTAGTCACTTTTTCATGAATGTCCTGTGATTGGCAGGAGTGCTGGCTGTTGTTAAGCATCATATTGTTCTGTTGTGGAGAATATTTTTTATTGTTAGTTCAATAGCTTTTCACAGTTATTAAACCAGAGTCATTGTCCCTGGAGGCTCCCAAAGGCTCAGCGACTTTGGAGCCTGGGGGGAAAAAGTACACATGCACAAAAACCTGTCAGTTATCCTCATTGTTTCAATGTGGCTGTCATACTTTGACTGTGGCACTTAAGGTGTTTTGGAGGAAATGTTGAGAAAGTGGCTTTTCAAGTATATCATTTATAGCTGACTTCTTTTCATAAATAAGAGCTCATGGGACCAAATTCAATCACAAATATTTTTTTGAAATGCTTAACTTTAAGGAATAGTAGACCAATACTTGGAGAAGGAAATGGCAACCCACTCCAGTATTCTTGCCTAGAGAATCCTGTGAACAGAGGAGCCTGGTGGGCTGCGGTCCATAGGGTCGCACAGAGTTGGACACAACTGAAGTTACTTAGCATGCATGCATGCATTGGAGAAGGAAATGGCAACCCACTCCAGTATTCTTGCCTCTGGAGGATCCCAGGGACAGAGGAGCCTGGTGGGCTGCTGTCTATTGGGTTGCACAGAGTTGGACATGACTGAAGCAACTTAGCAGCAGCAGCAGCAGCAGACCAATACTATTATAATGATACATTAAAGCATGTAGATTAAAAAATGTTTTCTATGTTAGTAGATCTGGCCAAGTATCCCATAATTCCAAGAGAAATGCCTGCCTGAAATCATTGCTGCATCTAAGTAAAATGGTCCAAGAAGGAGATGAATAGATGTTATCAATAAGGGAGGCATGTACATGTCTCTGCTAGAAGATCCCCCAGCTTACTTAGTGGAAAATGAAAATATCCCATATTCCCATAAGTGAGCTGGGTGGATGGCCTTGTACTGCAGTTCTTAGTAACAACTGAGGACTTGCCAGGAGAATAAGACAGCCCTTGACACACCTAAGTGTTAGTGTGAGGAGAGAGTGCAGGGCCTGGGGCTGTTTCCTCAGGGTCAGTATGAGATCCTAACAGGAGCACATTGTCTTATGGGAGTCACCCTGGGGAGGAAACACTTAAGATCTTTCAAGAACACTCAACTTTCTGGGTATTGACAAATGATTCATTATATCTCCTGACCACACCGAGCTGGTTCCTGCAGATTTCACTCTGCTCAGCTCTTTGTGCACTTTCTGTATTGTTTTCTTTTTCTTCTTTGGAGCAGAGATGGTGAGGCCCCAAGAACCATACTAACCCTCAAGTCAGTGGATGCACAAGTTAATCTGCTGAAAGAAAAATGGATTCTTATTTCTCTTTTCTCTGGCAACAACTGGGCTGGGCAGGAACTCTGTTTATCTAAACAAAACCAGAAGATGTATCACCTACCTAAGCTTTGCTGGCCAGCTCTTTTCTGATCATGCCACTCCAGGGCAGGTTTCTGCAGATCTTTTATTTTTCTAGAAATCACTGCAACTGTATAGGAACATACCCTGATACTGTGGTCGATGAGTGCATGATGATTGCGTTTGTTCTGTTTGAACATGGTTTTCTGCTTCTCTTCGTAAAAGAGTCTCTCCATTCCTGGAAGCTTCCTTTAGATATTGTCTCTTCCTCCTTGCCTGTTCCCCACCCCAGTTCCTGCCACTCTTTATTTCCCATCAAGGGAAGTTGCTGCTGCTAAGTCACTTCAGTCGTGTCCGACTCTGTGCGACCCCATAGACGGCAGCCCATCAGGCTCCCCTGTCCCTGGGATTCTCCAGGCAAGAACACTGGAGTGGGTTGCCCTGTCCTTCTCCAATGCATGAAAGTGAAAAGTGAAAGTGAAGTCGCTGAGTCGTGTCTGACTCTTAGCGACCTCAGTTAGGGAGGCCTTTAACAGAGACTTGGAGGGCCTACCCCTCCCTGTGAAAACATTGACGGACCATTGTGCCCTGACTGAATCTTTCCATCACCTATAATGTATATTTTCTACATTTAATCTATGTTTTTAGTCCACATCTTACATTTTGCCTGCAAACATTTCCTGCATCATTTGAAAGGGGTTTGCCGGGCTCTGCCTACTGTATTAACAGTTAAAAGAGGGAAGAGAAATCTTGAATGTTAACTCAAGACTATGTCGGTAAAACTGCTTTTTAAGAAAGAAATGTAATGGTTGAGTTTATTCATTCACCAAAACAACCCCACTTTACTTAGTGTTGAATCCATCCTTCCTGTTGGTATACACTCAAAGAGGCTTTGTGGGATGATTTCAATAAAATGGACCAGCATCTGATCTTGAAAAAACAACATCTTTTTGTAGAAAAGAGGCTGGAAGGATACATACCCCCAAATGGCAGCATGATTAGCTTTGGGATATTTGCATCATTTTTTCCTATGCTTTTCATACCTTTTTATATAGTGTGAATTTGTGCATATATTTTAAAATAGGATATTTTATTCATAAAAGTGAAAGTCACTCAGTCATGTCCAACTCTTTGGGACAGAATTCTCCAGGCAGGAATACAGGAGTGGGTAGTCATTCCCTTCACCAGGGAAATCTTCCCAATCCAGGGATCGAACCCATGTCTCCCACATTGCAGGCAGAATTCTTTACCATCTAGGCTACAAGGAAAGCCCAAGAATACAGGAGTGGGCAGCCTATCCCTTCTCCAGTGGATAGTCCCAACCCAGGGATTGAACTGGGGTCTCCTGCATTGCAGGTGGATTCTTTACCAGCTGAGCTACCAGGGAAGCCATTTTATTCCTAACCTTTCCCCAAAGCTATTTAGCATTGTGGTGATTTCTTAATGTGTTATTTATGAGGAGATTATGCCTCCAGTGAAGATCTGCGTGTAAGGTCTTAGTCTGCTACCTACATATGTATGTCACTCAGAATAACTCAGATTTTCTCATGTGCAAAATGAGGACAGTAACCTCATAGTAGAAATTAAGGTGAGACTCTACTGAGATAAGCACAAAGAAAATGTTGATATGTGTGAAGGGCTACCCACATGAGAGGAATAACCACACCTCTCCTCTGTTTGGGAGGAATCCATGGGGCAAATGTAGATAAAAGATTTGAAACAAGCGTATGTATACCTGGTGACCTGACATTCAGGTTAGCATGAGTGGAGGAGCCTTTCCCAGGAGCCTTTGAACTTGTACAAGTAGCTTAATTTCTAAGTGGTCCCTTCCAGTGCTGTTTTGTGAAGGGAAAGTATATGTGTGTGTGTTGGTAACCAAAGTGCTCAAAATGTAATACGTGAAGACATTCAACTACATGCAAAAGTAATCATTGGAGCACCATATAACCTCACCACCTGACTGATCCAAGTTGTTAGTTAAAGTTAAGTCGCTCAGTTGTGTCCGACTCTATGCAACCCTGTGGACTGTAGCCTACCAGGCTTCTCCATCCATGGGATTCTCCAGGCAAGAATCCTGGAGTGGGTTGCCATTTCCTTTTCCAGGGGATCTTCCTGACTCAGGGATTGAACCTAGGTCTCCCGCATTGCAGGCAGATGCTTTAACCTCTGAGCCACCAGGGAAACCAAGAGTCTTTTTTTGAAAGACTGGTTGATATGGTGCCAGATGTTTGATAAGTCACAGAAAAGTAAAATGATTAAATAGCAGAAACCCAAACCAAACAGGGTCTCTCATAGGACACCCAACTAACTCACTAAATATAACTGCTATCCAGGGGACATGAACCTCAGTGGAGTGTTCCTGGCTCCCTAGAAAGCAGTAGATGATAGGGTCTGGCTCTGGTGACAATGAAGTGAACTTCTGGAAGCAGAGACAGGTGGTAGAGAGCATTGGGGGGGAGATACCTTGACCATCTGTGGAAGCTCCCGACCCCCTGGGTCCTGGTGATGACACCCTGTCTATGGGGCTCAAAACCATTTTCAACACCACTCAGATGCCAGGAGTGGCTGTTGCTTATGTAGCGGACTGCTCAGCACTGAAGGGGTTACGTGTAAGAGTGATCAAAGATTTAAACTGTCATGTTGACGGTAAGCTGGGGAACAGGCTGTGCAGGAGTCTTAATAAATCTGCCCTTGACTTATGGCCGAACCTCATTCAGCAGAAAATTATTTCTGTAGCATATTGAGTGCTGCGCTCTGATGGAGACAGAAATAAAAGAAAGGTGGAAATGAGGAGAAGAGAATGGAAATTCAACCCACATGCGGTGGGGAGGATTCTTCAGTACATTCTTTCTCAGATAAAATAAGAAACAGAATGTGTAGGACTCTCAAAGTACGGTGCATTCCTTTGATTACTAATATGTCTTAGGGGAAGAAAATGGACGAGGAGTAATTCTCAGTGAAGACTGATATGGAGTGGAGGGAGGGGGTTAGGAGGGAGAAAACCTTAGTGATTTAGACGTAATTGTCCATTCATTTGTTCACAGAGACCACCAGGTTTTATTGAACGCTCACTATGAATGAGAAGGTGTGAGTATGAGGATGAGCATGGTGTCTTACTGAGTTAGATCTACACATTCATTCAGTTCAGTCGCTCAGTCGTGTCCGACTCTTTGCGACCCCGTGAATCGCAGCACGCCAGGCTTCCCTGTCCATCACCAACTACCGGAGTTCACTCAGATTCGCGTTCATAGAGGCAGTGATGCCATCCAGCCATCTCATCCTCTGTGGTCCCCTTCTCCTCCTGCCCCCAATCCCTCCCAGCATCAAAGTCTTTTATATACCTAGAATTGGTTCAGCACCAGCTCAGTTGGGATTCTCTGGTGGCTCAGACAGTAAAGAATTTGCCCGCAGTGCAGGAGACCTGGGTTTGATCCCTGGGTTGGGAAGATCCTTTGGAGGAGGACATGGCAATCCACCCCAGTATTCTTGCCTGGGGAATCCCCATGGACAGAGGTGCCTGGCAGGCCCCAGTCCATGGGATCGCAAAGAGCCGGACATTACTGAGCGACTAAGCACAGCACAACACAGTTCCGTGTAGCACAGTGGCAACCATCTTTGAATAAAGTGTGAGAGAATATAGTCAGATTTTAGGTATGAGAGAAGGGCCAACACTTTTTCCCCAAACATTTTCCCAATTCAATGTAAAGAACAGAGTTTTCATTAATTTGAAAGGCTAATTTAAAATAAAACAGCTAATCTCTTTCTTAGTTGATATGTGATTTAAATCTTCATATTGTTTTTCTTTATAACATTTCAGAAAGAAAACAAAGGTTAAGATTGAGAGAGACTGTGCTTTTCAGGCCAGTTCATAAAAGCACAAAGAACCCTTTCAATCCCAGACCAGAGATAATTTGAATTCAATGGATAATTTAGGAGACAGGACTTCTCTTTCTGCCTGTTTTGAAACTATTGGGAAAACCTCAAGAAAAACTCAAGAAAATAATGAAAGATTTTCCTCTTTTGAATAATTTATTTGCTGCTTGTTTGTTGGTCTTCTCTCCATCCTTTCACTCCTAGAGCTGTAATGAGTTAGGAACATAAGGTGTCAGATATTGGTTTGTTGTTGGTCTTGGGGTCTCTGAATTCATGACCCCTGTGGGCATTCCAGGCACAGATAATATATAATTTACAGAGATCTGCAGCTTTCATTTTCTCTTCCCTCTAGTTTTGAAGATTTTTGTTCAAAGAGGTGATTTGTTACACTCTGTTGCTGGAAGTTTTAGCAGAGAACCTGATGCTCTGTGGTACCCAAGCTTTGGGAGAATCTCCCTGACCCATCTATCTATATGCTTCTGTGGGCAGGGATGCTGGACTCTTCTTATCTCAGGGTGTAGCAGGACCAAGACAGAACCAGGTGGCTGTCATAAGGCAAAAGGTTTAAGGCAAAGATTTAAATCACATGTGAAAAGAAAGATTCTTGTCTAAAGTAGTGAGTGTGGTGGTTGGACGAATGGGGGCAAGGAAGTGGCGCGCCAGAGGGAGGAACTGTGCTCACGTTAATTTCTCGGCGATTCAGGGGGCAAAGCTATGGTTAGTCCAGGGCTTGTTCCATGAAGGACTGGACTGCCAGTTAACTGAGCTGGGTTCACTCTCAAACATGCAATATTCTAGTACAGTTTATTTGCCCCCTGAGTGTCCAGTAAAGAGTGTCCAGAAGGGTGTAGGTCCCTGGAGGTGGAATGAATCCAAAGGATCCTTTGTGATTTTCCCATTTCTACCCCTTTCGCTAACCCCATTGGCATCTCCATCTGAGAAGGGAGGGTTGAACTCAGTAGTTTGAAGAGGATGGTGGGGCAGGGGGGTGGGGGGTGGGGGGTGGGCAGGGAGGTGGTGTGCGGTTAGCTCTCCAGGTAAACTTGGATAGAGCCTTGGGCTTGTAGACTTGGAGAGGCTGATGAAAGCAACCATTGCCAAGAAAACAGGCTGCTATTGATCAAGCTTCTCTCAGTGTGTTAAATATTTAATGATGTATTTCATTATTTGAAGGATGTTACTCATCAGCTCAATTTAGTACGTTTTTATGAACACATTAAAAAAAAAAAAACCTTACCACCTATTTATCTATACAAATAAATTTTATCCTAACAGGGACCCTGGTGAAGAATATATTATGTACAGATACTTATATACCTTGTGATGACTTTGGCCACCCTTGGTGGATTATGTCATCAGGCTGTTCCTGGTTACCCCCACATAATTACAAGAAAAGAACACACCTCTTTTACTTTCCTCATGGTGTGTAAAGACTAAAGCGATGCTACTCCCCACCAAGACTCCAAGTTCTCCAGCAAGCTTTTGTAGAAGTGAAAATAATGATGATTTTATTTTGATTATTGTAATTTGGTCACCTTAACTTAGAACCAGAAGTGAAGCAGACATTTGATGGTGTCATGAATATTGTGAGTTATATGATATCTACTTTAATTCACAACCTATGAATAAATTCATGCTGTCTTTTTACAAGGTCATATATCTCTTTTGGCCCAAATCCTGCCATGACACATACCAAATGTGTTCTCTGAGAACCTTTCTCTCTCTGCTTAAGAGATGACTATGAGAAAGCATACGGTCTAGATGTTCAGAGTGGCTGAAACTCTCTCTCTTCTCCTTTTCCACTGTCCATTCTCTCCTTTTCTTACCTAAACTGAATTCCATTTCTTCACACTTGATTTCGGCGAGATCTTGCTGCACAAAGGGACTGCAGAACTCCGAGAGAACTTTTGACAAGTGCTTTGGTGTAAGGGGGTAAGAAGGAGGTGGGAGAAACTGAAGGGGAAAAAAAAAAAGGGAAGCTAAGAATGAAGACGAGGGAGTACCAGTGATCACAGGAGGAGGGCTTGGTGATCAATTGCCTTTAAAATTCCTGAAACAAAGGAGACTTGAAGCATTTAAAAGAAAGGCAAACCATGGAACTCAATCAAAGTTGGAAAATTACAGGAGAGAGTGTTATATGAGCACTCCATGGTGTCAGGATATTCCATCCTCAGAGGGCATGTGTAAATCCACCGATTGGCTTTGATTAAAAACTCAGGAAAAATGAAAAGTAAGGAATGTGCCTGAGTAGAATTTTTCACAATGCAAACTTGTTTTTTAGCTTGGTATATCTCAGATTGAAACTTAGCCAAATAATTGCTGGGAAAATATTTGGTTAGGTTTCAAAAGACTGTTTGGAGAAACTGACTAGTTGTAAAATGGAATATTTGGAATGACTGTCTGGGAAAGATAAACTTAAAAGCTGGAGAGGTGTACTCGGAAGGCCAAAGGGAACAAAAGGGCATAGAGGAGGGCACGGTATTTTGTATTCTTGAGAATGAGAGTGAAGGCGTCTAAGCAATAGCTAATTTGCCAGATTTTGAATTGTGAATGTTTTTCTTGATATGGTTTCCAAGAAGGATTATGACTTTAGTCTTTTATGCAAAGTGGTGTCTTATTATGAACAAAAGGCAGTAGGCTTTAGTTGCTGTATCTGAAACTCTGAATTCCACTTCAGGCATCCATCTCCCGTCTAGTTAACTGTAGAAATAAAATTGGAGGGAATTTGGCCTTCAGGTTATAGGGCTGGAAAATGCTTTGAGAGGCCTTCTGGTTGGATTACTTCTAAACCTTCCCTGACAGATGAAAATTTATCTTATTTTTAAATGTTCCCCAGAGGAAGAGTGTCCACAGACTCCCTTAGTAACTCATTCCAGTTTTTAATGATCTCCACATTCAGGAAATTCCTTCTTCTGTCTTACCTAAACCCACTCTGCTACAGCTTAAGTCCATTTTCTTTTGACCTGCCCCAAAAAGAGATGGGAAAAAGAGGTCACTCTTTTGCATCAACATCCTTCCACATAATTAAAGATAAATTTTTAAACTCAAAGATGTCTCTGCCTCCTTTTCTTTATCACATCACATCCCCCCCCTTCCTTCAGCCTTCCTGGAGGGGTTCCATCTTTTGACCTCTCGTTCACCTTTGCTGTAGCCTCAGAAATTCCCTCTGTTGTTGGGAGCCTTGCTCTGGGCTGGGAGAGAAAAGAGACTGGCAATGTATGTCCTAGCATCTTTCCCTGGAACAGAGCTGATGGAAGAGGCTAATGGCAATGACAATGTTTTAAAATTTTCATATTTTTCTTGCCCACATTATATTATATTTTTTGTGTTTAAATCACATATTATATTTCCTTGCTCATATTATATTTGTTTTCAAAGTCGAATTGTGCTCATACAGTAGGTCTGTGGACATTAATAAGGGTATATATCTTTAGGTTTTGGAAGAGCAAAAAAAGAAAAAAAGTAGGACCGTACAATCATACAATATACTAAGAGTTACTCTGTATAATACAAGGCTAAGTTCAATGGTGGCTCCTAGTGCCAGGCTCCTCTGTCCATGGGATTCTCCTGGCAAGAATACTAGAATGGATAGCCATTCCCTTCTCTAGGGGATCTTCCTGACCCAGGGATCAGACCCAGGGATCAATCCCAAGTCTCCTGCATTGCAGGTGGATTCTTTACCATCTGAGCCACCAGGGAAGCCCAGATAAGCAAAATAGGGGTATTTTTGCTCATGGTTTCCTTCCACTAAATATAAGCATCTCAGAAAATATCCTCTCAAATCTGCCCAACTGATATTTGAAATTTTCCATGGATCCCATTCTGGCTCTTGGGTTAAATCACTGATCTTGCCTTCATTCTTGGGGATGAGACCCTAGATCCTAGCTAGACACCACTTTTACCAGAACATTACACAACTACTTCCAGGGCAGGCCTTGGCTTGCTTTCTTGAGCATCAAAACTTTTAGCTAAACAAAGTAATATATCTTTTATAATTTATTTTTGTGTTAAACTAAATTCATTTCTTATTTGTTTGCCCAGTGTCCAACATATTTTGATATTTGGGGATCAGAGACTCACAGAGATGGCTTTATTGTAACTTGCATATGTCCTAATTTCTAAAAGAACTTGAGAAACAATTTGAAGCATTCTTAGATTTCCTTGTAGTTTTCAAAATATGCTTGTGAGGGAGTTAAATGAGAAACAGGTGCTAAAAACAAAACCTATTGCTATTTTTATGAATCATGTATTTACTCTTACTTGTGTCTTAGCAACATATCATAGAAGTAAGCAAAGTACAAACAGAGTAGCTACTTGTCAACCACCATAAAGAGAGAGTCAATGGCAAAGCAGGGCACAGTGCTGGAAGAGAGGGTCCTTGTGGTCTCTAGGACTCCACAAAGTCACCCATGCTTATTCTTATTCAGTAAAGGACCCCTATCATGGAACAGGCATTAGTCTAAGTACCAGGGTTACTGCCCAAAATAAAGAGACAAAAGTCACTGCCCTCAGAAGAATGTACATTTAGTTTTTGTTTCCTACATTTATGGCCCACAGCACCTAATAGAGTTAGAAATTGTACTTTTAAAATGCATTCCTTATTTGGCAGCCATTAAAAATGAGTATTTATGAGAAGTTTATAATCATGTAGAAAATGCTTCCTGGGTTAAAATGTTAAATGAGAATTTGTATATGTAAATTCGTATTTGAATCTGTTCTAAGTTAGAACTGAACACAACTATTAATCATCCCTTTTAATACACACACATGTTACAATAAATAGGCATGCAGAAAAGACTGTAAGAAAATACAACACAATGTTAATGGTGCTGGTCCTTGAGTATGGGATGACAGGAAATTCTGCTTTGTATTTTTTGCATCTTTCTTTTTTGGGTAGTAATTATATATTATCTTTCAAATGGAAGGACACATGTCCATTGAAAGAAAATTACTGAATCAGAATTTTAGTAAACTTGAGAGGTATTTTTCTAGGGCTTGTCTTCTAAGAACTGGAGGCTGTAGGATGATCCAACTGGTATTTTATTGTTTCCTTTCTCAATGAAAGGGCTTTGGAGTTTACTAATCACTGCATTGAAGATTCTCTTATTTACCACTTTAGAGGAAGTAGAAGCAAGAAGGTTGAGTCAACTGGTTATGTATGTGCAAACATCCAGAGGTTGTCCAGCATTGGGTGGTTGGTACACTAATGCAGTTTCTATTTTGAGAACCCAAATAAGATGACTGTTTAGCACAATCAAGATTGGTCAGTCTGGAAGGCAGGACTCTAGGACTCCTTTTAAATTCCTGTTGTCAGGACATCTGAACCCACCACCCAACACATGGATAGTAAGTTACGGAGGGAGCAAAAGCTGCCTGGGTGATTTCTTCTTCTTCTTTTTAATAAGAAGGAAACTCAATCAAACTTTTACGTACAAATATGATAAAGTTCTGTTGCTCAGCTTTTAATGATAGCATGGAATTCTAAGTAAACATGGATGAAATACAACTTGTCAGCACAAAAATACTGCCTGTCATAGTCATTCGTGTATAAAATATGACCCGCAGGTTTGAACCATATGGTTACATGAGTTCTAATTTACGTGGCATCTTCTTAAGTCAGCAGAATGTGTCCTGGCCTGCCTGTGGGAGATGGAGTCAGCACCTCACTCAGTGAAGTAGAGAGGGCTCCTGGGGGGGTCCAGGGGTGGGGTGGGGTGAGGGTGGCGGGGGTTAGGCCAGTTTCAGCTACTACAGTGAGGCTGGAAGCGTTGCAAAGTGAATGGCATGTCCCCAACACGATGCAGACACTTCTACCTAGAGACTGGGCTGACCAGCCTGTCTCCATGATTAGATCGAAAAGTCTAACATGCAAAATTGAAAAATATTAAACATCACAGCTTGTGACTTAGGCGTTCCTTCTGTTCCCACTGGGGTGGGGGGAGTAACACAATCCCCTCTCAACTTGCAGAGGGGAGCGGACATTTGGATGCCGTTTTAAAGCAATGTTTAATGAAGTGAGAAAAAGTATTTCCAGCGTTGTGCTCCGTGGCACATATACTCAAGCCCAGAAGTGCACAATGGACACATTTTGTGATTTAGACATGAATTGGAAAAGCCAAGGAAATGCCATTGAAATAAAAATCAGACACGAAAGTCTAAGCTGAGCCAGAAACAGATGGACTTTTTGCTACTTAAGAAAAAATTCTTCTGCCTTCTCCTCTTTTTCCCCCTCAAGCTGTGCCCTGTCACTATCGTAAGGTGACCTTTCCTCTGGGTCTCCTTGAGACGCTTTCAGTAAACTGGTCAGAGCAAGTGACTCTTGACCTTTCTGCAAATTCTCGGGGAGCCCCAGGGCTCTCTGTCTGCCCTCTGGGTGGTCCCCGAAGACCGGGCTGCAGATGTCTGTGCCTGATAAGTTTGGAGACCAGGGGTGGGAAGGGATCCGTCATGAGTTCTGCTGGAAGGTTAAGTAGCTGCCAGGCCAAGTGCTGGGCCCTGAGCAGCTGCTCATGCTGGGAGACAGGGCTTTGAGCTTCAGTGTTTTGTTTTCATGGCAGGTGTGGGGGAGGTTCCTCTTGCTTTTTGAAGATTCTTTTCTCTTGCCACGGTCAGCTGACAATGAAACCTTCCAGTGTTGACATTCTGCTATAGGATATTACCAGAACTAAGACTTAGATTAAGGCTCAGATATTCATTCTAAGTGGGAAAAATCCCCTGAAGGAGGGCACAGCAACTCACTCCAGTATTCTTGCCTGGAGAATCCGAGAGGATCCTGGTGGGCTAGAGTCTTTAGTGGAGAAGGCAATGGCACCCCACTCCAGTACTCTTGCCTGGAAAATCTCATGGACAGAGGAGCCTGGTAGGCTGCAGTCCATGGGGTCGCCAAGAGTCGGACACGACTGAGTGACTTCACTTTCACTTTTCACTTTCATGCATTGGAGAAGGAAATGGCAACCCACTCCAGTGTTCTTGCCTGGAGAATCCCAGGGACGGGGGAGCCTGGTGGGCTGCCGTCTATGGGGTCGCACGGAGTCGGACACGACTGAAGTGACTTAGCAGCAGAGTCTTTAGGGTCTCACGACTGAAGCAACTTAGCATGCATGCATTCATTCTAAGTCTCCACATGGAGACTGCCATTCACATTGCTTTGGAAGAATAAACAGAGCAGGCTTCTCAGGAAAGAACATTTGTCTAGCAGGTATAAAGGGGGTGTAACTGATTAAGCACAAGAGAGAAAATAAATCCAGAAACCATTTATTTTGCTGCTAACAAATCGTTATCGCTACAGAGAAGTCATCTAATATTTGATTGCCTTCTAAGTACCAGGTGGTCTTCTTAGATGGTGCAGTGGTAAAGAATCCACCAGCCAATGTGGGAGATGCAAGAGACGCAGTTCCATCTCTGGGTCAGGAAGATCCCCTGGAGTAGGAAATGGCAACCTTCTGCAGTATTTTTGCCTGGAAAATGCCACAGACAAAGGAGACTGGCAGGCTGTGGTTGGCGAGTCGCAAAGAGTCAGACGCAATGGAGAGACGGAGCACGCATGTGCACCAAGTGCCAGATACTGGCCGGGCACTTTTCGATCTCACCACACTCCTTCACCACATGCTGTGAAGGCACTATTTTCAGTTAAGTCACTCAGTCGTGTCCGACTCTTTGCGACCCCATGAATCGCAGCACGCCAGGCCTCCCTGCCCATCACCAACTCCCGGAGTTCACTCAGACTCACGTTCATCGAGGCAGTGATGCCATCCAGCCATCTCATCCTCTGTCGTCCCCTTCTCCTCCTGCCCCCAATCTCTCCCAGCATCAGAGTCTTTTCCAATGAGTCAACTCTTCGCATGAGGTGGCCAAAGTACTGGAGTTTCAGCTTTAGCATCATTCCTTCCAAAGAAATCCCAGAACTGATCTTCAGAATGGACTGGTTGGATCTCGGATCTCCTTGCAGTCGAAGTGACTCTCAAGAGTCTTCTCCAACACCACAGTTCAAAAGCATCAATTCTTCGGCGCTCAGCTTTCTTCACAGTCCAACTCTCACATCCATACACGACCACAGGAAAAACCATAGCCTTGACTAGACAGACATTAGTCGGCAAAGTAACGTCTCTGCTTTCGAATATGCTCTCTAGAAGGCGCCATTATTGTTCCTCTTTTAAGATGAGGAAACTAGTTCACAGAGATTTGTGCCCACACGTCCTTGGGCACAGAGCTAATAGCCGCTGAGCCAAATGACTCAGTTTTGTCAAATCCTAGTCCCATGCTCTTTTCCTTATACCATCACAGTAATGCTGTTTCAAGGGACTATTAGGCTATTGTTCAAAATTGAGAATATGTTTTCATTTCTTGTAGTAAACTGGAATTCACTTATGATTTGAGGAGAAGCATCCTACATGGTGTTCTCCTGGCAAGAATACTGAAGCGGTTTGCCATTCCCTTCTCCAGTGAACCATGTTTTGTCAGGCCTGATTCGCAGGAACATGCCCTTCAGCTGCTCCATGTAGCTGGGCGATGTGCCTGGCACCCTGGCTGCCCCACTGCTGGTCCTCGTTGAGCATGTGAACTTTTACCTGCTGCCAGGTGTCAGTCAAGGTGCCGCCTGGGGGCCAGGGGAAATGCCCTGCTGGAGTCAATGGATATGAGTTTGTGCAAACTCCAGGAGATAGTGAAGCAGAGGGAAGCCTGGCATGCTGCAGTTCTTGGGATCACAAAGAGTCGGACACAACTTAGTGACTGGACAACAACAATCCTATATGGTAGAGTTTTCTGGACAAAGAAGTTCCTCTCTGGTCCCTTTAAGTGCATCCTGCTTGTCTGCAGAGACCCATGCTCACTTGTGTAAAACCCACCCCAGGAATTTTGTCTTCAGAATTCCTCTAGCTCCTTTTTTGATGGTCTGCTCTGCTCTTTTTGCTCTCAGAGTCTTTGTTTGGTTTTTTTTTTTTGGTTCTTCAATTTCTCCTTTTGGTTATTTGGATTCTGTGTCTTCACTACTGTTCTTTCTATCCTCATTGCAACAGCCTGGCTTGACCTTCCCCTCCTGGTGCTGCCACTTACCCTGGCATCTGCTCCCAGGTCTCCTGTGTGGCTGTAATGGGCAAGGGGAACTGGAGGCAGCAACCTGGGCTCCTTGGTCAGAAAAAGGCCTGTACTATAGCTAATTTGATTGTTTTTCAAACAGAAATACCCTGATGATGCGATACATCCATGTTGTTGTTTTCTCAACTAATAATTCGAAACATTATTGTAATAAGATGAAGCTGTCAGGCCATTGAGACAGTCAAAACCAAAGTCTCTTGACAGTTCTGCTGTTTTATTTTTTTGTTTATGTACCTTTGTTTTTGGCTTTTGCAGCAGTTAATGCTGTTTCTTTCTACTATCAACGAGCCTTTTTATGCACAATTGTCTCAGTCAACCCTGAGGTTTTTATCACGCCTATGGGATGAAGGGCACAGGCTTTTGGAAAAGTCTGTTTTTTAAGGAGCTCTCCTTTCCTTGAGTGGGGTCGGGGGTAGGGCTTCCCTGGTGGCTGAGACAGTAAAGAATACACCTACAATGCAGGAGACACGGGTTCAGTCCTGGGTTGGGAAGATCCTTTGGAGAGGGGAATGACTATCCACTCCAGTATTCTTGCCTGGAGAAGTCCATGGACTGAAGAGCCTGACTCAATGGACACGAGCTTCAGCAAAATCCGTAAGATGGTGAAGGACAGGAAAGCCTGGCATACTGCACTCCATGGGGTCACACAGAGTTGGACACGACTTAGCTACTGTACAACAACTCCTTTGCTTACTTGCCTTTGTTAGTCTCTGTCCTACAAGATTAATGTTGCCTGAATGGGGTGGTATCGACAAATTAAAAGCACTGAAGTAAAGTGAAGTGAAGTTGCCCAGTCGTGTCCGACTCTTTGCGACCCCATGACTGTAGCCTACTAGGCTTCTCTGTCCATGGAATTTTCCAGGCAAGAGGGCTGGAGCGGGTTGTCATTTCTACTCTGAGGCAAAAAAGTTCTTCACTTTTTCTTTTCTCATAGATCCAGGATTTTGGAAGATTTGATCTGCAAATTCCTTTTATTTTTCCCATTATTCTATTAATTCTCCAGGGACACAGTTGTTAAGTAGCAGGGGGAGATTTGAATCCAGGTCTGTCTGCCAACCCTGGAACTCTTGACCCCCATGCTATGGGTCAAACTGAGATAAGCAGTAGGTTGCATTACATGCAGTTGCCAGCATTTTACTGTTTTGACCTACAAAAAAATGGCAGTCATATATAGTTCCACCAAACAATAGTATTAGTTTAATTAATACAATTTTTGACTGAACCAATGCTTTATATGTGGCCTAGAAGATTTATTCTGGAAAACACACAAAAGTCTTCCGGGAAGACTTTTATAATAATGGTAATAACTCTAACATCACTTTCCCTCCACATACCCCCTTAGCCCATCTGCCCTGCTCTGCCCAACCCTCAGACTTCCATAGGCTCCTTGCAGATGCAGACATTAGCTTGGGAAATGGTAAATAACTTAGGTGTAAAATATGGATTCTTCCTGGTGTGATTTTTTTTTAAGCTTAAGAGTTCAAATAGGATTCTGGGGACTTTTCACTTCTACATGGTTTAATTCTTCGTCACCAGTTATGGAGTGAAGAAGAAGCTTTGAAGAAAAAGAGAGTATATGATTGGAGGAAAAGTCTCACAACCTGAGATTGTGTACACTCTGAGTGAAGACTGAGATTGCTATCATTTCTAACTATATGATGGCTTCCTATATAGAAGTCATTCATCATCATCATCATTATCAAAATAGCTAACATTTATTTGTTTTATATCTTGCAGAGAACTCTCCCAATTGGATTCTCGGCACCCCACTCCAGTACTCTTGCCTGGAAAATCCCATGGATGGAGGAGCTTGGTGGGCTGCAGTCCATGGGGTTGCTAAGAGTCGGACACAACTGAGCAACTTCACTTTCACTTTTCACTTTCATGCCTTGGAGAAGGAAATGGCAACCCACTCCAGTGTTCTTGCCTGGAGAATCCCAGGGATGGGGGAGCCTGGTGGGCTGCTGTCTATGGGTTCACACAGAGTTGGACACGACTGAAGCGACCTAGCAGCAGCAGCAGCAACATTCTTGTGAGACAGATAGCTTCCTAATTGTGCAGATAAGGAAGTTGAGAGGATTTCAAGTCCATGGGGGCGGGATTGTTGTCTCTAGAGCAGAGCTATCTGATAGATCTTTTTATGATGATGGAAATGGTCTCTACTTGTGCTATTCAGTGTGGTCACCACCAGCCATATGTGGCCACTGAGCACTCAAAATGGGGCTAACATCACTGAATTTTAAGTGGCTAGGGGCTCCCACATCACACAGAGCATCTCTAAAATCTGTCCTGTTCTTTTCTTTGCCATATTTCCTCCATTTAATGCAGAAATTCTGAAGACTGAAGGAAGGAGAATGAGCACAAACTCTAGGATCCAATTCTTTGGCTACAAAACTTTTCCAACACCAAAAGGAATTACAGGAGGTTGGTTACCTATGAACCTTGCATGATTTCCCTGTGTGAAGGTTGCTAGGCTGTGGAATATTCTCATTTGTCTGGGGCTCTTAATTACGTATGCTGTCCTCCCAAAAACCTCCAGGACAGGCTAAACCAAACTCTCTCAGTCTCTTTCTAGCCATATGGTCTTATGACAAACATGACTAATTCCCGCTCTGTATGGTCTGAATCTTGTTAATCTGCCAACTGCTTAGTAGCCATTATAAAGCAGCTTTATCTGGAGATTCTCATTAGAATGTGAAATTAGTCTAAGCCTAAACTACATTTTGCCAAATCCCCCCTCAGTACGCTCTTGAAATAGAGTCTGTTCACAATAGAGCTTTTGTTTCTTGAGTGTCAGGCTGTCTTGGCCAGATACTCTGCTTTAAATTTTTTTTTTTTTTATTATCAGATGTATAGCATCACTTGCTGTAGCCTAAACTTTGGTAGCATTATATATGTATATATTTTTAAAATTTCAGGTCTGCACCAGAGGAAAAAAATCCTTTGTTGTCCAATAAATAAATGATTTTATGGCCTCATAAAAATAATTTTAACATATTACTTTGTTAAATTTCATCTCACCTATTGATGCATCTAATTATTCCCTTGTCATTAAAATTTCTCAGCATTGTCAAGAAATCACTTTGCTTTTCTATGCTCTTCTTCAGTGATGGTAAGTGATACAAAGAATCAGAAGCGGACAGATTAAAACAAAATTAAAAATAAGGTTATACTAAAGAGGATATATATATATCCCCTAAAAATTTATAACTCATTTTTTAAAAATAACTTTTTATTAGGTTTTACAAACTAGTTCATGCTAAGATGAAAAATTAGAAAAATAAAAAAGTTAGCCCAAGACTTTAAGTGACAAAGTTTTTTTAAAGTATTTTTTTTTGAAAATAAACTTCATTTCACCAGACCACTCTTTACTTAGTGAAATAAAGACAATTTAAAGAAAGAGAAAAAGAACATTTTCTATCATCATCCTTCTTAGGAAAAAAGGGTATTTTAATACTGAAAAAAAGGAGGAAACAAGGGCAAAATTAAGAATAACTACTTAAAGTGAGCAAATTTAGCCTTATAATGATCACTGCCAGGTCTTTTTCTCGCTCTGAGCCAGACCTGGAAATATGGCATGTTGGAAGGCATTTGTAGTACAGAGTAGAAAAATAAGTACAGAGAAGAAAAATAAAACTCCCCTTGAATTCCACCTTGCATGCTGCTTAATTATTTTATTATACTTTATCAGGATAGTTATGACTTTGTGAAAAAACCTGCATTTTCATTGCTGATTCATTTCTTGGTGCTCCCTGCCTCTGCCTTCTCCATCTCCCTTTTCTAGAGTGTTTGCAAAGCTTGCCTAAAGGCAGAATAATTTCAAGTAGCATACTATCAACACAGTTTTTAGAGTCGCATAAGGTTTTTCCATGCTGTTGATTCTCCTTAAAAAATATTTATCAGTCCAACCAAAACACAGTGGGAGATCACTTGAACAGGAAATGAGTGTCACTTGAAGCCGTATTTTCCTCTCTCCCTGCCAAGCACAGTTACCAAGCAGTAGGAGGAATTATTGTACGTTAGGTAAGAGCTTGAGGTTTGCAGCCTGCTGCTCTTAGCATATCCTTATACTAGTTTAAGATAAGATTCTGAGTGTTGGTTTGCCCATCTGCAAAATGGGGATGCCTATGTCTTCTCACTTATTTAAGTTGTTGTGAAGATTGAATGTCAGTTGGTTTGCACAGGGTCTGGACCATGGTAAGGGTGCAGTGAATGGCAGCCATTGTTATTTTTATCTGCAGGACACTGGGCGCTGGGTGGAAGGTAAAGAAGCCTTTGTGTTTGTCATTGTTTGGGCTGCATTATGACTGCTCACTAAGTATCAATGCTAATCATCAGAGAAAGTGGGTGGATGCTCTTTGGAAAGGGCACGAAGGGTCTGTGGAGGGCAAATGTCAGACTCTTTGATGTGCTTCTGGGTCATAGCTAGCTTCTCAGAAAACCCTCCGGACTCAAATTTGCCTTCTGCTGAATGTCGAGGTTTTCTAAGGCAGGGCATCTAAGAGGGAGAAATTGAGAGAAAGCACAAGTGTGGGTGGGACTCCCCACAGAAAAAGCTGCCCACGGAATGCAGCGAGGGGGTGGGGGTAAGGGGAGAGGGTGGTGGGGGTGTGGGTGGGACCCGAATCATCAATTGCTTTTTGTGAAGGGGTCCAAGATCTCAGATGCTCCTTGGGAGGGCTTAGCTTTCAGAGAAGACAAGTTCCAGAAAAAAGTTTGTTGCTTGAGGAAAAAAGTGAAGATATTTTTATTTTTATTCAATTTTGTTTTTGTCGAGGGACAGGGGTGGGGTCCGGGAAAGATGGAGTAAGTCATAGAAGCACTCAAAACTCCTTTGCAAATCTACTGAGTTAAAGCAGTTTTCATGTCTCACGTTCTAAACAAATGTTAATTTATTTTATTTTTTTCCATCCGAACTGACTTGATCTTTGTTGGGGAATTTTTGGTTAAGGGGAGAAACCCATTTTTTGCTGCAGATAACAATCTCTCCTTTCTTGGCTGCTCCCATCACTGGGAAAGAACTCCCGGCCACCAGCTGTGTTCCATATGGTATTGTTTGAATCTAGAAACAAGGGTTAACTGGAATATTGAGGCTATAACTTGAAAAATTATTTCCAAATAATAACTCCCCTAAGCTTTATTTTCCCACCTTTCAAATGGGGATAATAATAATACCTAGCTTATAGGGTGTTTGTGAAGAACAAATGTGATAACGCTTGCAAAATATTGGACATGGCAATGGAGGAGTCAGCCCCCAGAAAACGTCTGTCGATACCATGATTGTTGCCAGACAAGTGCAAAGAAGCTTGGTATCTCACAGCTTACATGGCTGATTTCTGAGCTTGGGACCAGTGCATTTCCTTCTGTTAAATTTTCTGCCCTTAGGAACTTGTAGGGGCATGTTCCCCCAAGCCCCCACCTCAACCAGAAGCCAAACTAGGGTTGGTGATAAAAGAAATCGCTGCTCCCAGTAAGCACAAACTTCCTAAAATGGTGTCTTTTCAACACATTTTAATATATGATGACTTGAGATTTGTTCTATTTATGATGGAAAGATATTGGACAAAGCCGTGAGAAATACGTCATTGGAACGCAATCAAAGCAGTCAGAGGGTGAAGGCTTTCTTACATATTCATTCTCTCACCTACCTGTGCTGTGGGTCCTTGCCTCTCCCCACCCCCTCACTCATGTAGTTACAGGAACGCGTCTGTCCTCTGCCTCCAGGTACTGCAGTCTCAGGTCCCCTTTCTTCCCCAGACTCTTCTCAGGGTTGAGTCATGCTTTATGTGGAAGCTAGAGCTATGTGAGCCCCCTCTCCCATCGTCATAGGAAATGAAGGTAAAATGAGGCGAAGGTGCTTAAAAGTCTTAATAAAAGTGAAAAAATGAAGCCTGTCAAGAGTGGTGCCTTCTTTGAATCTTCCAAGCATGGCGATAGACTGTGCTGCACCTGCCACATTTTCACCTTCGTGAGCAACACTTGCTAAATACGTGGTTAGGCTCCCAGATGCATTCTGTGGCTATGAAGCAGAGTCTGTATGATGTTTCATTTCTGGTTTTCCTGTTTTGAGCTAATTATTCCACTGTAAGGACACAGTGCATGTCTTTCAATCTAGGGAGTATTCTGTTTTCCCCGTGCCTCCCAAAGCTGTTTATCAGAAAAAGCTGGGAGCCGGGTTGGTCAAACAATTATAGACCTTGCCCTTGAGGATAATTCACTGGATCTAGGGTGGAGCCTAGGGAAACCTATTTTCATCACCCATTCTGGGAGATTCTGATGGGGTCAGTTCATAGCCCTGTGTTTAGGAACTGCTTTATCAATTATACACACACACAAACACTCTGTCTCTCTCTCTCTCTGTCCTGCCTTCCAGCAGATAATAAATCCCTCCACAGGATCAGAAGCTCAGGGCCTCCCTTTTCCAAAGGAGACAGTCCTCAAGAAGATTTTGAATGATAAGGAGCCAGGCCTGGTCA
Source organism: Capricornis sumatraensis (assembly GCF_032405125.1). Lineage (NCBI taxonomy): Eukaryota > Metazoa > Chordata > Mammalia > Artiodactyla > Bovidae > Capricornis > Capricornis sumatraensis. The sequence goes on from NC_091073.1 coordinate 74,993,650, forward strand.
AATTCCCAAGGATGGAATTTAACAGTGACTGATTACTCATCATCGGCTAATTTAATGTTATAATAAAGATGAATGAGAACTTGGGAGATGATCTCTCTATAACTCACCTATAGCAGTCAATGCCCTGTTGGCCATGGGATAGGCTGCTGGGCCCTGAGAAGGGCACTTATTAGTTAATAGGTATGCACTGTGCTTATAGAGTGTTTTATTAAATGACAAAATCCTAAACATACAAGAGTCCTATTTTGTGGCCCATATGCTGACTAAATTCCCGATGAATTTAATAAGCAAATGATAGCTCATTAAAATTACAGTAGTTTTGGAGAGAAAATAGCTCCCCAGAGGAGAAGAAAACCACTAGGCTACTAAGTTGATAGTCATCCCATGAGCTCCCTTCTCTTGCCCAAAGCTCACCAGTGGTAGAAAATCTGCTGTTCTGAAAAATCTTTGCTCCCACCTGGCTTGTCTTCCTCTGTCTGAAAGACACTGCTTGCCCTTCCTAATCAGTTCCCAGTCTTGCTGACCTGGAAGCAATGGAGAAAATAATTTTATGTGCATTTTGCTTAATGAAGAAGACATATAATATTAACTGTTGGGAGAAAATGAGTTGTTTTTCCATTTTGGTATAGAAACCTCAGCTTGCTTTCTAAGAGATGATATTGTAAAGCAATAATTGCTTACTTCTATTAAATTAGCAAACTGCAAACTTTTGCTTCTGTTAGAGTTTACTAGAATGTTTTCTTTGCTCTCAGAAAAAGCACTGTGCCATGCAGACCAAAGGGGCAGCTTCTGAGCTCCTCTCTTTTGCCCCCTGTAAGTTCTAAGTGCCCATATAATGCCCAGACAGGCTCAGGACACAGTTCTCACCGCCTTAGTGTTCACTCTCTGGAGACGGCATCTCGAAGATCTCTTTTCAGAGCACATCATCATACAAGTGTCCCTCATCCTGAGGCATGGGAAGAGTCTTTAATAATGCCAGAGGTGATAAGCCTTCCACTTCAGCTCCAGTATGTGCTTTGTGTTAAATTTAGCATTCTAGAACCCTTGCCACTGCAGGTCCCTAAGGAGACCTCAGTCTTTAATTGACAAATTATGCAAGGCAACAGAACAAAAAATACATTATATTAAATGATATTATACTATACTGTACTGTAGCTTATATCAGTGCTATCCAATGAAACTTTCTGGGGTGATGAGAATGTTTTATATCTGTTCTATGTAATAGGCAGCTACATGTGGTTATGGAGCACTTGAAATGTGGCTAGTGTGACTGTGGAACTAAATTTTAAATTGATTATTTTTTTAGAACTTCTTTTTTCTTCAGCAGCTTAAAGTTTAAAGCAAAATTGAGAAGAGGTTATAAAGACTTCTCATGTACGCTCTGCCCCAACTCATGCACAGCCTCCCCCATTCTCAACATCTACCACCAGAGCGGTACATTTGTTACAGCTGATAAACCTCCCTTGACACATCATCATTGCCCCAAGTACATGGTTTACATTGGAGTTCACTCTCGGTCTTGTACATTCTGTAGGTTGGGAGAAATGTATAGAAAGTATCCATCACTAATGGTATCCTACAGAATATTTTCACTGCCCTAAACAGTTCTCTGTGTCCTGCCTTCTCATCTGGTCTGCCTCCACCACTTCCACCATCTACTCACCACAGCCTCCAGCAGCCACTGATTTCCTTACAATTTCCATTGTCTTGCCTTTTCTGGAATCTCATAGATTTGGAGCCAAATGGTATGCAGCCTCTCCAAACTGGCTTGTAAGGTGCATTTAAGTTTCCTCCATGTCTATTCATGGCTTGATAGCTCATTTCCTTTTGGTGCTGAATAATACTCCATTGTCTGGATGGATGTGCCAGTGTGTCCATTTACCTACTGAAGGATTTTGGTTGCTTCCAAGTTTAGGCAGTTATGAATAAAGCTGCTATAATATCTGAGTGCAAGTTTCTGTGTGGACATAAATTTTCAATTCCTTTGGGCAAAAGCCAAGGAATAAGATTGCTAGATCTTTTAATTTAATTTAATTATAATGAATTACAGTTTAAATTGAAATAGCCAGATGCACCTAGCGGCTACTGTATCAAGTAAGATGGTACACATACTAAAGCTTTTTCCGAAAGAATTTGAAACAAAGTAGGGCAAAACAGTATAACTTAAAAAGAAAGGTTAAAAGGATTAAGAAAAGCAAGAGTGAGGTCATTTGGAGCCAAGAATAAAGGCTCAAAGTGTATGCCAGAATCCACCTCCATTATGGATTGGCCCTGAATTGGACTCTGTGTTTTCTAACAGAGGAACATATGAAAGAGAAATCTGGTCAATTACCCACATGAGGATGCCAACCCCCACCTGCCCCCTGCAAGCAAACCATTTGTTTAGGAGAATTACAAAGTAATTGTAGTTCTAAGACCATCACTTCCACACATCACTATGGGTGAGTGTGGATCATCAGACATATTTGGAAGCCTGACACCAGAAACTAAAAACTTGGCCTTATTATTTTCTGAGTGAAATCAGCCTTCTGAAGAATGAGTAGAAGAAAATGACTTTTCTCCTCTGAGGCAATTTAATACAACGTGGAGGCAGGGGTGGTGGGAACCAGCATAAATTTGGCATAAGTTCAGTTCCCAGTCCTTTATGAGGTGCTATCATGTGCAGACCACAGTGATGTGCTGGGGATACAAAGTGAAAAAAGTAGACATGTGGGGAACCCACAGGCATTAACTGTACGGTCTTCATAAAGTGCTTTCAGAATTCAGAGCGGGGGCACCTGACTTAACCTGGGGTGTCTGAGCGAGTGAGTGAACCTGAGGGATGATGTCAGGCCAGGGCAGGTGAGATATTATGTCCAAGTCTTTAAGAAGAATTAAGAGTTATGACACAGACAGAAGGAGAGTGATTCTAAACAGAGAGAAGAGCATCTCAAAGTGAACAAAATCAGAGCAGCTCCAAGGGACTGGGCTAGAAAATGCAAAGTTGGAGAGGATGTAGGAAGGTGATGTCATCAGAGCCACCAAACTTTCTGAAGAAACAAACATGGCAGCGAGGTGTGAGGCCTCAGTCTGCCTGGAGATGCGTACAACAATTTTTCCGACAATAAACGTACTAGTAAGGGTTGAAATAAGATGCATGTCACATACCTCGAGCTCATTCAGACACATGTTGGGGGAAACTGAGAGACTTAAGTTCAAGTAATATTGTTCATATTCTCCATCAAATGTGGGATCCAGGCCAGAGAGAGTTTTCTGTAGTAAGTTTTCTTTTCCCCTGGACTTTATCCTGTATAATATATTAATGTTTTGAGTTGTCTGTTGAGAAACATTCTGTAGACTAGAAGCAACTGACATTTTGGTCTTGAAGTAAATGAGTATGTATGGCTACAATCTGAGGGGGATAGAAATGATTTTTTTTCAGCAGCATGTCTTTGTTGGAGAGATTATAAAGCCTGCTACAAACATGAAGTCATTGAGCCTTCCTCTTTGTATGGAAAAATGTGCTTGCATGGCCCATGTATAAATCGATTTTCTTGCCTGAGATGGCAAAGAAACACTGAGATGAGAACTGAACTTCATAGGTTTGGAGAGATACACACCAGTCATGTACCGGGCGCTCCCTAAAGACTGGAGACAAATACTGTCCACTCTAGGATACCACCAGTTATCTGGCCTCTAGGGTTCACTTTAGAATTCAGTGAGTATTTAGGAAATGCTCAGCACCAGACTGTGGGGCATAGTGAACAACAAGACAGAAACAGGTCTCTGCTCTCATGAAGCTCAAGTTCCGATTGGGCTCAAGCTCTTCTTGACAATAATCAAATTAAGCGAGAGAATGTAGGATGGTGGTTCATGCCATTAGGCAATTTAACAGGGTCAAAAAACCAAGAATTACTCTACAGGGAAGGGTAGGGCAAGGTATCTCTGAGAAAGGGACACTGGGCAGACTTGAATGAGAAGGAGGCAACCATGCCTCCAAGATCCAGGGGGAGGGAAGAACAAAGACTTTTAGGAAGGAGTGGGATGGGCAGGTTCACTGAATGCTGTGGGGTGATTCAGGCTCTCAAGTTTTCTGAGGGTTCTGAAAGAGCCTGTCCTAATTTGATCCCAGTTCCACCACATACACACTATATGATTTTGGGCATGTGACTTAACCTCTCTAAACTTTTCTTTTCTCTACAAAATGGGAATATTATACAATCTACCACAGGATGTGTTTTATAAGATAAAGCTAGTAGAATATCTGACTAATACTGAGCTTAAAGAAGCATCAGTTCAGTTCAGTTCAGTCGCTCAGTCGTGTCTGACTCTTTGCAACCCCATGAAGCGCAGCACGCCAGGCCTTCCTGTCCATCACCAACTCCCAGAGTTCACCCAAACTCATGTCCATTGAGTTGGTGATGCCATCTCATCCTCTGTTGTCCCCTTCTCCTCCTGCCCCCAATCCCTCCCAGCATCAGGGTCTTTTCCAATGAGTCAGCTCTTCACATGAGGTGGCCAAAGTATTGGAGTTTCAGCTTCAGCATCAGTCCTTCCAATGAACACCCAGGGCTGATCTCCTTTAGGATGGACTGGTTGGATCTCCTTGCAGTCCAAGGGACTCTCAAGAGTCTTCTCCAACACCACACACAGTTCAAAAGCTCTTCTTTAATAATTGGTTCAACAGAATTTTACTGAGCATCTACTATTTGTGCAGCCATTATGGAAACCATTGTAGAGATTCCTCCAAAAATCAAAAATAGAACTACCGTAGGATCTAGAAATGCCACTTCTGGGTATATATCCAAAGGAAACAAAATCGTTATCTTGGAAATATGTCTGCACCTTGATGTTCACTGTAGCAGTATTTACAATAGCTAAGACATGAAAGCAGCCTGAGTGTCCAACAATGGATGGATGGATCAAGCAAATGTAGTATATATATTTACTAGAATATTATCCACCCATTACAAAGAAGGAAATCCTACCATTTGTGATAACATGGATGGATCTTGAGGATATTATACTAAGTGAAATAAGTCAGATAGAGAAAGACAAATACTATATGATCTTACTTATATGTGGATTGAAAATAACTCATAGAAACAGACTGGTGATTTACCCCAGGTCAGGGTGGGGTGGGGTGGGAAGTGGGTAACATGAGTAAAGGTGGTAAAAAGGTAAAAACCTTTCAGTTTAAATGAATTAAGTCCTGGTGTCATGTGCAGCATGGTGATTATAGTTAACAATTCATATTATTTATACAAAGATTACTAAGAAAGATCTTAAAAGTTCTCATCACAAGAAAAAAATATGTAGCTATATGAAGTGATGGATGTTAACTAAACTCATTGTGATGACCATTTCACAATATATACATATATCAAATCAGTATGCTGAAAAAAATTATTATGTTGTGTATCCTGGACTAATACAATGTTATATGTCAATTATATCTCAATGAAACTGGGAAAAATAGTGAGAAAAAATTTTAAATTGAGTAATTATAAAACCCTGGGAAGGTTTTCTGTAAAATGAGACTAATATTAATTAGCCTGTCTACAAAAAACAAGGTTCTGGAGGGGACAATATATGTGAAAATGAATTTCAAGTCAATAGGTGAAATAATAATGCAAGGACTTGTAAAATTGTAGTCAATGGCCTAGAAGAGTAGGTGGAGTTAACACATGGTTAACCCAGGCACGTGGAGGAAAAAAATAACAATTATTATTTCAGTATATTTTTTGAGCGTCTATGTACTATGTTTCAGTCTTTATGCTGTGAACTTTTTGCCAGGGTATCTTCTTCCACTGAGCTAGTCCTAACGTTTGGGGAAAGAGTTCCCTTTTTAGGCTATGACTTTAGGATTGAAAGAAGACATATTCACAGGGGAGAAGCTCTTTACTGCCACATCACAGACGGTGTTTGTGAGCTAAATGTTAGGTTATCGTACCTCAAAACATTTATTTTCCCAATAATATTTATTGCGTTCCTGTTGTATGTTAAGCGATATTTTAGGTACTGGAGACAAAGAGAGAATAAAATAAAGTCCCTGAGCTCATGGATTTTACAGACTCTTGGCAAAGGGTTATCAATGTCTAACTTGATAGAGATTTCAACAGATAATCCTGGAAAGACATGAGATATACCTATTGTAAACTTTTTCTGGGCACAACAAACATCAGATGTTTGGAAGAAGGATTCCACTTGGCCACCAAAGTTTTCACCACTCTAAATCTGGAACCCAATTTTCAGGGTTCAACAGGTGGATAACATAGGAAATTGGAATGGCGATCTAAGCCATTGGCTCATTTTCTTGATCAAGGAGAAAATTCCATGGCAGCACATTGTGTATATGAAAAGAGCTTAAGTGTTGGAGTTAGGCAAACTTGGGTGTGAGGCTGTTCTTAAGTCTTAAACCTTAGTTTTCTCCTCTGTAAAGTGGGGATAATATCTACCTGCATTTTTGAGCAAATTAAATGAGATAATATAAAGCTTCCAGCACAGTACCTCATATTGGCTTGCAATGAATGCCACTTTCTAGCACTCTCCTTCCTTAGCCATGTATACCCCGAACACCAACACACATATAAGCTCAAAAAAGCAAATCTCAGCAATGAATTTGGCTCATGATTGAGCTCAATGATAAAAACTTTGTTAAGGCTAGAGATCTGGGGCATCATATGTGGAATATATTATCCCAGGTGCCCACCACTTCCTGGTCTGCGATGAAGTCGTCTCAGTTTTAAAAAAGGGAGAATGATGGCTATTGACAACAATCACTTAGCTGGTTGAGAACAAGGGAAAAAGACATGCCTACTATTTATATGCAGATATTTTAGTTTCACCACATAAGATTCCCAGACCAAACTTGTCATTGTTGATTGGTCTCAGGAAAGAGTCCACACTCATAGACTGAAAACCCCCTTGTCCTAAATAGGCAGACTTTAATCTCATTCACTCTTGGGCACTGGCAGTGTGCTGTCTCTTGGCAAATAAAGTCAAATAAAGTGCAAATAAAACATCACTTTGGACATTGGACAAACAGCATGTAGGATTAAGTATGAAGAAACAGAAACTTACAGGGTGTTTTCTTCTAGGACACAAATGGGTAGAAAGTCAAAGAAAATGAAACTATTTATGAAAATTTCACATTTTGGTTTGCTAAATAGAAATTGGAAGGACTGATGCTGAAGCTTTAATACTTTGGCCACCTGATGGGAAGAGCCAACTAATTGGAAAAGACCCTGATGCTGGGTAAAAGGAGTTGAAGGCAAAAGGAGTTGGGGGCAGCAGAGGATGAGATGGTTAGATAGAGGCATTGACTCAATGGACATTAGTTTGCGCAAACTCTGGGAGATAGTGGAGGACAGAGGATTGGTGTGCTGCAATTCATGGAATCGCAAAGAGGTGGACACTGTTTACCAACTGAACAAAAACGACAACAGAGAATACTAAAAGTATGAGTAGCATTATGCTTGGAAAATCATTCCAAAGTATAAGTTTTACATACATATATTCATTCAACAAATATTTATTAACATCCAGTATTTTCAGGACAATGTTTTCTGGCTTTTTATTCTAGGATCACAGACACCCATTTCATTGTGTTTCTTGCATACTCATCCCTAGCTTATTCTGAAAGTGTAGCTAAAACTTCATCTAACTACCAAAAAGTCAGCATATTAATAAGAAATGCATGCCTTTTCTTTTGGTTAAACTTCACATTTTAATTAGTAACTCTCAGGAGAATGCAGTGGACATTATTTTCAACATAATATAATAGGTGAATCCAGCAAGCCCTTGGCCAAATTTGTTCCAATTGTACAATAGGAAGAAGACGGCTTAGGCTTTGCCAGAATCAGCAAAGCCCAAACCCTTCAGGAAAGGACAGAATCTAGTCTGAACACTAATTTACACACACACACACACACACACACACACATATATATATATATATATAATGTTATAACCCAAAGGATAAAATAGCCAAGATTTCACATTGATATAAATACATGATTAAATCAATAAATACATGAGGAAGAAGGGAAAACTCTTCCTCAGTGAGGAATTCCAAGTAATAAATACAGAAGGAATGAGAGAAAAAGGAAATCCCCATTAGAACACCACAGGAATAGTTGTTGCAGGCAACATCCATTGAGAAATTCTAAAAATAGTGGATGAAACTTCACAGAGAATTTTACATAGCCTCAAAGTATATTCTTCAAAATGTTTTTTTATTTCTGTGGCAGTTTTAACATGTGTTTGAAAATTCTTAGATTCTCTTCCCTCCAGGAACTGGAATTTAATTTGTCTCCCCTTGAATGTAGTCTGGACTTAGTGAACTGCCTCTAATGAAAAGGGAAAATTAGTAACATTTCCTTGAAGTGTTAATACTACCTTAATCAAGTGATCAAGGTCAACATTACCACTGATAAGGCATGTGCAGGGGACACATCACCCCTGTGGTCTTCCTTCCAAAAACCTCTAACTCAGCCGAATCCTGAGAAAGCATCAGGCAAACTCACAATTGATGGACTCACAACAAAATGTCTGACTTGTCCTGGTCGAACACGTCAAGGTCTTGAATACAAGGAAAGACTGAGGGACCATCAACCACCAGAAAAGACAACTACAGTAATGTGGTTCTCTGGATGGGATCCTGGCACTGAAAAGGGGCAAAGACCAGAGAAACCTCAATAAAGACTGCAGTTTAGTTAGTAGAACTGTGTGTGCATGCTAAGTTGCTTCAGTTGTGTCCTATGCTGTGTGGCCCTATGGACTGTAGCCTGCCAGGCTCCTCTGTCCATGGGATTCTCCAGACAAGAATACTGGAGTGGGTTTCCATGCCCTCCTCCAGGGGGATCTTCCTAACCCAGGGATCCAACCCTGGTGTTTCTTACATCTCCTGCATTGGTGGGCCGGCTCTTTGCCACTAGCCCCTGATAGTATTGTACCAAGGCTAGTGTCTGAGTTTTGATCGTTGTGCCATGGTTATGTAAGATATTGACATTAAGAGAAGCTGGGTGAAGGATAAATGGGAACTTTCCTCTGTGACATTTCCACAGTCTTTCCTGTCTTTTATGACTTTTGAAGAGTACTGGCAGGTTATTTTGTAGAATATTTCTGGATTTGGGTTTTTCTGAATTTGATTTTATCTGATGTTTTATGCTTTTGTGACATGTATACATTGCTCTTGTTGCAAACAAAAAAATGCATAATTCAAATAAATATATTTTCTCGATGGACATTACCTGGGCCGTGTTTTCTGACGTTAAACACACTCCTTTGTCAGGAATTAATTCTTACATATTAAGCCTTTTCTAAGGTTCTGAATGTGGGGTTTGTGTTTTTTTGGTTCCATCTTTGGTGGAAATGAAGAACTGTTTGCAGTTCTAGTCCCTTTCACAGGATTCAAGCTGAGAGCACAGGAACAGGTTGGCTTCCCTCTGGTTGGGAGGAGAGCAGCTGGAGTGGCAGGGCCTCTCTTTGACCCATGCAAATGTGCCTCCGGGGTTGTTGAAATGAGGCAGCCTCCTCAACCGAGGGTTCTGGCACACCCACCCAAGCACCCTTTCTCCCTTCTGTTGCCAGCCCTTAGGTGCCGACCTCTTCAGGTCTCTGCCTGTCAGACGCTTGCCTTTGGCCTGGTCTTACCCTCTCATTCCCTTTATAATCAAGGGAGTGGAGACTGTCGGCATCTCCAAATGCTCTCTCTGCCTTTTGAAGCTTTTGAGAGACTCTTTGCACTGGCATAAATCAAAGGTGAGGGAGCGTATTCATTTAGCTCGTCAGAAAAATCCCACTGTCATCATGTCACATACAGGAGTTTATTCTTTTAATAGCTTTATTCTTTTCCTGTTAAGAAAGGAATTGTTCCAAGGCACTCATTCCATTGTGTATATTAGCCATTTCACTTTTCACAGAAGGGAAAAAAAGCCTTTCCACACATGATTAATACTGCCGTTGAATACCAGAGGAGCCGAGCATGTGCTGGCTTTGGGCCATCCATCAGCAATTTAGCATCTGCAATCTAGCCACAGTGAGTCACCGTGAACATCATGAACAAATCATGGCTGCTTCATGGTCAGAGCAGTTTACAGACCTCATGTGAACAGAGCATGCACTTTCCCTCGGGATTTGAACAAGAGGATGATCTAAAGGAAGGAAAGCCACATATGAGAAGAGGACCCACACATTTTTGTCTTTAAAACCTTCCTACTAGATTCTTGCCAATGGGAGTTCAAAGCCCTGTTCTCACCTCTCAAGTCAAGCCTGAGGCTCATTTTTTTTTTTTTTTGAAAGATGTTATAAGCTTGTCAGAATGGTGTTGTTTGCTGAATCTCAACAGTGGCATCAATATTCTTTTAATTTTTTTTTTTCTCCCACGGGTCTCAATTACGAGAGTACACAATTCTTGCTGCAATGCTCAGTGTAGGTCCCTCCCATCAGATGCTCAGGCCTGGTGAAAATAGCACAGCGTGTCTCGGAGTCAGTGGACTGGGTTTGAGTCTCCACTTGCACCTCAGCATTTGTCTCTGCATGAGCCCCTTGCCCTCTCTGGACTTCCAGTTTCTCTGGGTTGTTAATTTCCACTGCACAGGACTGTGGGAGACGCCATGGAGCAGGGCTCATGTTTGTGCTGGTGCCTGACGCATAGTAGGTCCTCCCAGAACATATGTTTCTGCTCTTTCCTTCCTCTTTCATCTCCAAAGAGAACAAGGTGTCTTGCCAGGATTAACCAATCAAGACAACTTTTCTGGAAGTTAGTTGAAGGGCAGATCCTTTAGGAGAACACGAACAGCTTTATAAATTGCCTTCAAAAGTTGCACCAAATCCTTCAGTCAGTTTTAAAGGAACTGTTTACCGCTGCATATGGCAGTCATTATTTGGAATAATAAACCCTCTGAGAATCTGAACACTCGTGGGCCAACAGATGGGTCAACCTGCTTCGCAATTTAACAAAGTAATTTATTTCAATCACTTGGACAGCGCATGTGAAGATTACTAATTCAGTTCACAAGCGAAAGGAGCAAACATGACGATGGGGCTGAATTGTGTAGCCATTATGGAAATGCACACCTGCTCAATTGGTTCTGAGACTGTCTTCATTTCGATTAGTGTTTCCTTTTCTTTGAAGGTGTGTATTAAATTGCTATGGATTCTTCTGCTGAAACTCATCTGCTAATTGGTGTCAGGATGAGATAAAGATCTCACTGAAAATTTATACCATAGCGTAGGTAAAATTAAGGTCGTCAAAGTTGGCTTTGGGAAGTAAAACAGGTGTATCAGAAGTATATTCTTATAATAATTGGGCAATGTGTTTTCTTTCTTCTTGAAACTGTCTTCCTAGGACTTAAGGGGAAGGAAAAAGGCCAGGATCTTCTGTCCCTCATCTTCAAATTTGCTTCAGTTGCTCACATCTTGACCTCATGTGACTCTCTCCATCCATCTTCTTTCAGAAGCCAAAGGGAGTGAGGAATAGAAAAGGTGGTTAGAGAGATTCTTGGCAGAAGTTTGTATGGTGTTCAGAAATGGGATTCGAGTTGTTAAAAAGAACTGAGGTGAAATCCCCATCATCTTCCCATCTCTTCACCCTGCATCTCAACACCGAATTGAACAGAACTTCCACGATATAATGTCAGGAAGCTGCACACAAAAGATGGAGCTGGTTTGAGTTCAAGAACTGCCAGATGTTATGTAAGGTTGCTAATGCTGCAAGACTGTGTTGTTGCAATTTTTGAAAGAAAGATAATTTCTTTTTTTCTATATGGTCTTTTCCCACTTTGATTTCTATAGTTATTACTTCAATATAGATGACTTCCCTTCTCCTCACCAGCCCTCCTCAAATGTTTATGAAGTTGCCTTTGTCTCTGTCAGAGGTCAGGCTGACTTACTGAGATTCTAACCCCATGCCATCCCTTAGGTAGTGGGGATGTGGGTGAAGAGACAGCGATTATAGTTTAGTGGCGACATTGCTATGATTGGTGGTAAGAGCAGGTTATGAGTGGACTCTCTAGTCAGAGCTATGAAAAGACACTTCTATTTTTTTTTTTTAAAGTTTCCCTGTATATTAGGACAGTGAATAAATATCCCAATAGGGTTGCAAAATTGTGATATACTTTTCAGGTTTATATTTATTAAATTTTCAACACCCAACAAATTCAAGGACTGTATATATAAACTCACTTAGAGGCAATGCCAGAAGTCTCAGTGTGAGAAATTTCATGACTATGAGGCCTGGGCCATGTGGTCCTCCCTCCTTCGCTCCGCACCCTCCCCACCCTCCCTCATTCCCTGCTCCCTGTTCAAACCATTTAGATGTCCCACCTTCCTAATCCTCTACCCTGCCTCTTCCGAGAACTGCAAGCTCAAAACATCTCAAACCAAATTTTGTTTTCCTTTTTGTTTTGACTTTTAAAAAAACATTTTATTTTGTATTGGAGTACAGCTGATCAACACTGTTGTGAGAGTTTCAGGTGGCCAGCAAAGGGATTCAGCCATACATATACATGTATCCATTCTCTCTCAAACTCGCCTCCCATCCAGGCTGCCACATAACACTGAGCAAAGTTCTTGTGCTGCACAGTAGGTTCTTGTTGGTTATCCATTTTAAATATAGCAGATGGTACTTGTGGATCCCAAACTCCCTAACTATCCCATCCCCCCATCCTTCACCCCTGGCAACCATAAGTTTATTCTCTAAGTCTGTGAGTCTGTTCTCAAACTCAACTTTCCAGCTCTTCCTCAATCTACAAATGAGTTCTTCTTCCCAAAGTTCCTCTTCCCAGGAATGGCAGCAGTAGCCCTCCTAGCCCGCCTCCTTGGTCATCGTTCCTTAAAAATCTGACCAGTTGTCAAGAGATGTGGGCTTTTCCTCTGCCTTGTGCTCCACCTTCTCCTGCCCTGTCCGTTTTCTCAGATAGGGCCCTGATGCCATCCGCCTGCGTTGATTTCAGGCCTGGCAGAGGCCTCTCCTCTTCCAACCTCTCTCATACACTCTGCCACTTGGCAGATTGATGCTCCTGGTACCAGACCTCCCCCAGCTCCTTGGCGCCTCCAGAATTAAATGGAAACTTGTCAGCCTGAGACTCAGAGCCCTTTGTAGAATATAGTCATAATCTCGCTTTCCATTCCTGTTGCTTACCCCTCCCTTTGCGCACTTTACGTGTAAGATAAACAAGAGTACGACCTATTCCTCGAATGCATGTTCGCCTTTTCACCTCTGAGCATGGCAGATGCGGTTCCTCTGCGTGTAGGGCCGTTGTTGAAGCACTGCATGTTGAAACTCTATCCTCCCTTTAAAGTCCACTTCAAATGCTTCAGGAAATCTTCCCCCCTCTCCCTACCCTTCCTGAGCCAGATGCGTGGTCCTCTCTTTTGAACACTAGTTGCTCTTTGATTCTTTAACTGTCTTACGGAATTTATCTTTCTCTAACTTGCACTCAGATCAATCCCATTCCACAAGTGTGTGTGTGCTCACTCGGTTGTGTCTGATTCTTTGCTACCCCATGGACTGTAGCCCGCCAGTCTCCTCTGTCCTTGGAATTTTCCAGGCAAGAAAGCTGGAATGGGTTGCCATTTCCTACTCCAGGGGACCTTCCTGACCCAGGGATCGAACCTATGTCTGCTGCATCTCCTGAACTGGCAAGCAGATTCTTTACCACTGCGCCACTTGGGAAGCCCCCACAAGTGTATAGGAGGCACCTATTGGGAGCCAGAGTCCACGGTGTGTGCTGGGGGCAAACAAGATAAAGAGGGTCTCTTTCCTCATGGATTTTATCATCTCAGGGAAGAGGCTGATAGGTAAATGTGCAAGTACCATAAGATGATGAAGTTGGATCCTATTTGGTGGTACCTCAGAGAGCTGCTCACAAGAGCTGGGCAGAAAAAGGAGGCACAGGGTAGGGAAGGAGGGACCCTCAGATGACCCTCAATTATTCATATTTTAACTTACCTTTACAAGCTGGACATACTCTTGAGGGAAACTGGTTCACATCACTACATCACCTTAGCTCTGAGTATTGTCCCTGCACATCAGCACTTAAACAACTGTGGAAAGGTTTTTTTGTAGAGTTCCTGAGTCTTAAGTTTGCATAAAGTTCTCTTGTAGAGAAATGGCAGCTTTGGGAGAAAAGTAAAACAGAATAAAATGCAAAAAGAATTTTTGACTCCAAAGCTTATAATCTTTTCCAGAGCTGGAATTGATTACTGTGCATCTCCTGTCTCTACCACTAAGCCCATTTCACAGCTTTCACAAATAAAGGCTTTGAAGCTGAGCTCAGGAAAAAAATGCCTATAGCTAGTGGCTTTCCTGTCTGCTAATGTCCTCAAATCTCCCAGGACCTTCAGTACAGTGACTTATATAGACCCCACAATAGGGGCTAGAGTAGTGGATAATGAATTCAGAACGTGCTGAAATTTGGAAAGAAATTTTAATCCTACAGACTGCCTAGTTGTTGGCCAAGCTCTTTCCTTGGCCTTCCTGGGACTGGTCTGCCGTTCTCACTTCCTGGTGGTTAGTCTGGTCACGTGATTGAGTTCCAGCTCATGGATGTAAGCAGGCCTTGTGGGTACCACTTCAGTGTCCATCTTCTATCTCTTTGCTGCAGAGCTCCCCATGGAAGGTGGAGAGTCAGAGATGGAAGCAGTTAGAGTTCCCACACCTTGATGTGGGAGCTGCTCGCCTACTCAGCACACCCACGTTGAACTGTTAGGTGAACAGGAAAAAAAACTTCCCCTATGTTAAGCCACTGAGATTTGGGGTTTATTTGTTAGAGCAGTTGGCATAACCTTAACTAATACATTCCACTTTACACTGTGTGAAGGAAAGTGAGGATGAAGATGTAAAACATCCCTCATGGGCTCCCGGTGAGACCAGATGTGCCTTTCAGTGGGTTTGCCGCTGTGTCTTTGAGTGCCCTCGGTGGGCCTTTGGAAGCTGTTGCTTTGAGATTTGTTCAATAGTATGTTTGAAGTTATTCTGCTTTAAATTAAAAAATCAGTAGTTTGAATGTGGATGCAAATTCCTAATAGATTCTGCAACTGGAGAAAAATTTCCAGATGTTTCACAAAGCACTAAAATATTGTACATTGTTTTCTTTTTCAATGGGAAATTATTCACAGGGCAATAAAAAGTTGTTTTTTCAGTAAACAGATTATGTTTCAGTCTGCGGTGTGAACACTTAAATGGAACGATGCAATATGCCACTTTTTAAAAGAGGGTTTTAAACATGTCAGTACAAACCTTTCAGTCCTCTGTCCCATAAATTCAACTTTTAAAAATGAAATCAACCTGAGCCCTGTGAAAGCTCATACTACTATATCAAAACCAGTGGAATTTGCCTGTTTATTGCCACCTATGGAATATGGCAAAGAAACATTCTTTTCACATGGGACAATTTCTTCAACTTTACACCAAGTGAAATTTAATTGCTTTCACTTCCTGGAATCATTAGGCATTAGTCCTGCAGGAGGTGGAGCCCAGAGGAGATGCTGAAAAATAAGTCTGTGTTTAATACATTTCACCTTGGACTTGTATCCTTCTTTCTCCTACCACTTGTATACAGTAGGCTTCTTTCTCCTACCACTTGTATACAGTAGGTTTCAGCCTGGGAAGCCACTTTAAAAGCATTTAAAGAGATGGGAAATTATGGAGAAAGAAGAAATAACAAGTGTCTTATTGGGAGAACACATCAGAGGTGAACTGGTCCAGAAAGCAATGGCTAGTCACACCTCCATCATTACTATCAAAGGATTGGAATATCTCATTCTTCCAAGTTCATTTCCTGGTGTGTTTTTGTCTTCCTAAGAAAAGTAGTAGGCGCAATATCAGGTAAGCAAAAAGATGCCCAAGTGATTCTTTCACTGAACTATGTTGTATCACAACCAGTAAAACAGGAATTGTATAGGAAAGTACTGTTAAATCATTTTATTCATATGACAGTAGGCTGTTACATTTTTAAAGGGATTCACAGATCATATTTAATTATAAATCACATACTAAAGTTCCTTACAGAGTATCTGAATGAAAATTATGGTAATTACTCAACAGAGAGGATGAAAAGGGATAAAATTAAAGATGCTTGTGGAAGTCACCAGCCAGAAATGAAGAGGAAAAACCTCTCTGCACAGACAAGGTAAAACCAAGGAAGCTGGAGCACTGGGGAGCACAATGCTTTCCAGATCATGTACACACTGTAAAGCAAGGTCTACCCATGTGACATGTAAATGTTTTTCCTCACTGTTTGGATCCCACACACATGATAACCTGCAAAATGCTTGCGGTAATCACAAGACTGGGTACTGTTAGTTGCTGGCTGATACTTGAAGATCCTTCAGTCATTGGGGGACCCCAAAGATGGAATATTGAGTTGGAAGATGTAGAAAGAAAGAATAGAGCATGACTTTGTTCTTGTGATAGATATAAAAGGGGAGAGACAATTAAGTGAGAGTGGCCGTTTCTTTATAGGCAGGAACTTCCCATTGTACACATGCAGGTTTCACAAGTTCAGTAAAATTGGATTCTGAGCTTCCCATATATATCTTAGTATTTTTTTAAAACAATAGAAATTATTTTTCCTAATGAATAGGGATAACTATAATCTCGGGGGGGGGGGTGTTGTGTGTGTGTGTGTGTGTGTGTGTGTGTGCATTTAAAGGATGAAGAACATAATTACTTCCTACTGAAGAATTGTCAGATGTGGATAATTTTCGTGTTGAAAACCCAACTTGATTAAAGTCTCCATATTTCACTGTTTGATGACCTGACTTCCAGTTTACTTTGAAGGCATATTTTTCAAGATCGGATAGAAGATATTTCATGTGACTGTTCATTAGTTTGATTTCGAGCTTAGAAGTGTTTAGGGGTTTGGGAGCCATCATCTGCACTGTTGAACCAGCCACACAGCCGCTAGGGGAGGACCTGCTCTCATATATCTGCAATCACCCTAAAACTCTCAGCCTCTTCACTTTCTCTTCTTTACATCTAGCATATCACCAAGAATTTTTGCCCTCTGACACTTGCCTAGACGTTCATTCCACTGACTTTCACCCCAGTGTAAAGTTTGGTTAGGAGGGGTTTCTCCTTATTAAGGATTTTCTGGCACAAGAAAGAAATGCTTTCCAGGGGCCTATTTATAGATTCTTTCCTAGCTTTTGGGAGGTTATACTAGCCAAATGGACCCAGTCTCTGCATTTATGAGGCTTAGTGGGGAGATAGATATTAAAAAAAATAGACTACTTCATAGCTAGTCATCTACCATGTGGTCAGTGTGACAGAAGAGGCCGACAGAGTCTGAGTATGTTTGAGGCAGAGCTGCCTAGTCTACTTGAGGCACTGACTCATGCTAAATTGAGTAGGATTTACTTGAAACTTGAAGACCATTTTGGCAGAGCCTTAGTTCAGGAAGGCTGGGGTTGGGCAGTGTGCAGGAGAGGGCTGGAGCAGGTGGAGGGCTGGGGGTAGGGCTAGTTGTGCAGGCAGGCAGGAAGGTTAGAGTGCTGGAAAGTCAGTATCCATTATTAGGGTAAGAAGATTGGAACGGGCCTTGGCTAAATAAACATCGCTTGCGAACATTGCTTAACCTGTTCGTCCGTGTTGGGCGAGTCCAAAACCATTTTTTTTTAGCTGGGCTTAATCTACTCTTGATGGGTGAGCAAGCAAAGCCTCGTGGGCTATGATGAGACTCTATATCATGTCCTGAGAGCAAGCAGTTGGAAGCCATAAGAGGGTTTTAGACAGAGAAGTGCCTTCTGTTTATTAAATGCCACCAGCTGAACTACTGTCTTAAGCCAATAGAGTAAGTGGTCTCTCCTAATGTTGAGATCTCAGGTGGGGGTGTGTTTGTAACAAATCATGACAGTTAAGTTTTAGAAACTGTTTAAAGGATGAAGAGACTAGTTAAGCATGAAGACATTAGATCTGCCTAATTGCTGTCAATCTAACAAGCATGTGACTTCACTAAATGAGAATTGAACTCAGTATTAGCACCTGACTTGTGACCATTTTGAAGCACCTCATTTTTGGAGTAATCTCACTCTTTATAAAATTGTCCTCTTAAAAGAAACCCAGGGTGAGAGGAGCAGAAGCAAAGGCTGACATATCGGTCTTTGATATGGAAGTACAGTAGGCAGACAAGAATTTTCCCAGATTAGAAACAAATGTGTAATAGAAGTTGAAATATAAAAAATTCTCCATTTATCTTCTTGACTAAAGGGAGAAAAAAAGCATCATACACATTGTAGATCATCTGAGTTTTCAGCTGATGATTTGAAACATTTTTATAATAATTCAGTGGCTCTTTTTGAATAACCAGATGTTAATAATGGTTCCCTGCTATGTGATTAGGAATGAATCTGCCAAGAAAAAATGAAGTCTTTTCTCTTGGGGGAAGTTGAGTTCCTTTTTGTTATTTTCCCAGGCTTCCTGGGGAAGTCTATCAACAGAGGAATAAATGATGGGAACAGGAGTCTGGCTGGTCACCATGAAATTATCAGCCTTATTTCTGAGTTCAGCCTTTATTATGTACATGCTCAGCTTGAAGTATGATAAAAGTAGTAACTCTCCAATGATTCTGTTCCTTGAAATCTAACAGTCCTTATAGATTTGGAAGTTGAAAAGTCTGCTCTATTTGAATAAAGATTTCTGTTGTGGTTGGTTGTGAAGGTCATGACTCTTACCCAAATTAAGAAATAATATGAATAACAACCTGGGATTCATTCCTATAGATTACGTTTTTCTTGGCAAAAAATATCATTCTTTGAATAGAAATATTTAAAAACTGCAACACTCTCTTAGAGATGCCCAGTAACCAGCCTGGATAATTTTTGTTTTATTGTTCTATGTCTGATATGCCACCTGCTTTAATCTTCTCTTTAGTACTAGGTTTGTCTTAGGTCTAGAATCCCTTTCAGAATAATTATGTTCAAGCATTAAAACACTGTGGTCTTTATTTTTATAATCTTCATTTATACTTAGTGGCAGAAGCGTTCCTTTTATGATAATCTAAATATAGAGACACTTATGCAATGATCTCTTTCTATATATACCTCACTCTTCAGTCAACAGCAGTTATTGAAGGTGTCTTTACTGATTGGTTGTTAAAGCAGAGCTTTCAAAAACAGAAACTTATCACCTGAGAAATGAGGAGACTAGGTCCATCTAGTCAAGGCTGTGGTTTTTCCAGTAGTCATGTATGGATGTGAGAGTTGGACTGTGAAGAAGGCTGAGCACCGAAGAATTGATGCTTTTGAACTGTGGTGTTGGAGAAGACTCCTGAGAGTCCCTTGGACTGCAAGGAGATCCAACCAGTCCATTCTGAAGGAGATCAGCCCTGGGATTTCTTTGGAAGGAATGATGCTAAAGCTGAAACTCCAGCACTTTGGCCACCTCATGCGAAGAGTTGACTCATTGGAAAAGACTCTGATGCTGGGAGGTACTAAGGGCAGGAGGAGAAGGGGACGACAGAGGATGAGATGGCTGGATGGCATCACAGACTCGATGGATGTGAATCTGAGTGAACTCCGGGAGATGGTGATGGACAGGGAGGCCTGGCGTGCTGCGATTCATGGGGTCGCAAAGAGTCGGACACGACTGAGCAACTGAACTGAACTGAACTGAACTCCTCTTTTAGAAGCACTTATTGGACACAATATGTACACTATTTTGCAAAGGTGCAGAAGTTAATAACAACGTTAACAACAACAACAGACTTACTTCATACTTCATGCTAAAATTGGAAAGTTTTATTTTAGTCTCAAATTACATACATTTCATATATGTTAACACTGAGAGCTAACATTTGTTGCATGCAGGGGGCCAAGCACTAGGGTAAACATGCTAATTTTGGCTTATTTCTTCCTCAAGCCCTCTTTTGAGGCAGGTATCATACTATCCCCATACAGAGAAGAAGAAACAGAAGTTCCCTAAGTTTAGTAATTTGCTTACCATCACATAGTCAGTGACAAAGCCAAGACACAATCCCAGAAAATCTGTTCTAAAGCCATCATTTCAGTGCTTTTTCAGTGGGGACCCACTAGATCAGATGCCCTCAAAACATGATTCACAGATTGCTTTTTGGGGACCCACAAGATAAAAGGTTTTTCCTGTTAACAGTAAGATGTTATTTGCCTTTTTTCACTGTCCTGGCATCTACAATGAAGGTGCAAACACAATGGCAGGTAAGCCTACAACCTCCTTAGCAAGAATCAAGGCTCTGGCATCAAACTGGTACTGGTGGTCATTGCGTTCTTCACTGCCACACACTCCCAGGGGGAAAAAAAGCCAGTTTCACTTAAGAACATCCTTAATGAAGAAGTAAAAAAAAATATTACCTTTATTAAACCTTGAGCTTCAAGTACACATCTTTCTAATATTCTGTAGGACAGACGGGGACATGCACATAAAGCTCTCTCACATGCCAGATGACAGCGACTGTCTTGAGGAAAAGCTCTTGTACTATAGTTGAGTAGTGAGCTGAAGAGTTACATACTTTCACAAAGCCCCGCTTTCAGTTGAAAGAATAATAGACACACTATGGATATTTCACATTGGCATATTTAGTAGATTTTTTACAAGAATAAGCAAGGTAAGCTTATTGTGTTGAAGAATCACTGATCGTATTTATCGCTAATACTGAACTTGAGCTTTCAAGAGAAAATTAGAATTTTGGAAAATATTCACCACTGTCAGCTCAATAGCTTCAGAATACTTAAAGACTTTTCTGACAATATCAGAGGTGTTGCTGCTGCTGCTGCTAAGTCACTTCAGTCGTGTCCAACTCTATGCGACCCCATAGACAGCAGCCCACCAGGCTCCCCCGTCCCTGGGATTCTCCAGGCAAGAACACTGGAGTGGGTTGCCATTTCCTTCTCCAATGTATGAAGGTGAAAAGAGAAAGTGAAGTCGCTCAGTTGTGTGCGACTCTTGGCGACCCCATGGACTGCAGCCTACCAGGCTCCTCCGTCCATGGGATTTTCCAGGCAAGAGTACTGGAGTGGGGTGCCATTGCTTTCTCCAATCAGAAGTGTTAATAACATGTAATTTTTCATATTGTAAAATTAAATGTATCAACATTTGCAAGAGGGTATAACTTAGTAAACCTGTATTCCCCTAATACCCTATGCTTGATGTTAAAAAAGTCATGAGTAAAAGATTCATTCAAAGTGCAATTAGAAAATGGATTTTAACATAACAGTGTATCTAAAGTTAATTTTTATAGTTGCAGATTCCACATCACAATGAACCTTTAAGAAACTACCACTTATTGAGTTTTGGTATAATATCAAAGAAGATCCAAAATTATTTGGTAAAGTTATCAAAATGCTCTTTATTTTTCTAACACTTAACCATGATGCTGAGTATTCTTCATATACTTCAATCAAAGCAACATACTGCAACAGACTGAATGTAGGAGTAGATATGAAAACCCAGCTGTGTTCTATTAAATTAGAACAAAAATAATAGATGTGCAGAACTGTAAAACTATACCATTCATAAATCTAGAAGTTAAAAAAATTAATTGTGATAAAATACACAAAATAAAAATTTACCATCATCACTGTTTTTAAGTGTACAGTTCAGTAGTGTTAAGTACACTGACATTTTTGTGCAATCAATCTCTAGAACTCTTTTCATCTTGCATAACTGAAACTGTATACAAAAACCCCCTCCCCCCTCCTCCTCCCTGGTCCCTAGACACCACCATTCTACTTTCTTCTCTATGAATTTAACTACTCTAGGCGCCTTACCTAAGTGGGATTATACAGTATTTTTTTATATGATTGGTTTATTTCACTTAATAAACTTTGTCTTGGGGGAAATGTAGTCATTTTCATAGAGTTGTAATTTATGTTAGCATGTGTATATTACTGATATTTTAATGAACAAGAAATAAATTCTAACATAATAAAGACAGATAGATCTAACCCACATAACTCTTTGGGATTTTCAATAATTTTTCAGAATATAAGGGGGCCCTGAAACCAAAACATTTGAGAGCCTCCTTTCTAGATACACTGAATCACTGAACACATCACTCTGTATGGTTCAGAGAGGCTGAGTGATTTTTTTCAACATTCTACAGCTAACAAGTAACAGAACTCAGGTGCCATCTTTTCCTGGAAGCTTCCCTAACAGAATTAAATGCTTTCTCTTCTGCTCCTCTTAGTGCTTTATACATATCTCTATTGTGTCACTCGGAGAAGGCAATGGCATCCCACTCCAGTACTCTTGCCTGGAAAATCCCATGGACGGAGGAGCCTGGTGGGCTGCAGTCCATGGGGTTACTGGGAGACGGACACGACTGAGTGACTTCATTTTCACTTTTCACTTTCATGCATCGGAGAAGGAAATGGCAGCCCACTCCAGTATTCTTGCCTGGAGAATCCCAGGGACGGGGGAGCCTGTTGGGCTCCCGTCTATGGGGTTGCATAGAGTCGGACACGACTGATGTGACTTAGCAGCAGCAGCAGCATTGTGTCACTAACTGCATTATGATAATTTTTAATTCTAATGTTTGATAGGAAGGAACTGTGTAACACTCAATTTGTATATGTGTGTATATATATTAATTTTGTATCTATATCAACTTGGTATTTAAAAGTGGATGATGAGTAAAACCCAGATGGTAGACAACAAACTTAGAAAGTTACAGATTAACTCATTGTGTAAGCACATAATGTATAATTTTAAGGGGCTCTGAAATGGATGTTTTTAATAGCTGTTCTATAGTTAATATGTTTGGGAAGAAATAACCTACACATTGAACTTGTCATCTCACAGATTTCATGGTTTAGTATGAGCATCAAGTAAATGTTTAGTAAATAATATTGTAGTGAGTATATTGGAAAGGCAAAATCTGTGATGGTGGTACTTTAATGCTAAAATTGGAAAGTTTTATTTTAGTCTCAAATTGCATTTCCACTGACAAGTGAATTTTTCTGCTTTCCTCCTTTTGTGCATCTCCTGATAAGGAGAAGACTGTTGGTTGAGAGTCCTTGAAATTTCCATATTATATGCAAATATGAATTGATATAGAATATAAGAATTACATAATATGGGGCTTGAAAACCAGTGCTAATATATCCTAATAGCTGTTTTTTAAAACCTCATCTTTTCTTGACAATCAGTTAATTTCTCACTTGTTGAAAACATCCTTTAAAATCTTTCTTTTGATGGATGTTCTTAGTTTCTCTTAAGACAAAAGAGCCATTGAGGAAATTTTTTGAGCTTGATTAAAAATTGTTTGTGTTAAAGACAAAAACTTATGGAGTGACACATTAATCCCCTCACACTCTCCATATTTTATTAGTAATAAATAATGTTAATAAATATAGATGTTGCCATGATAAAGGGATCTTCAGTGCTGTAAATGTTGTTTTCTGATTTACTGTGATTTGGATATTTATTAATCTAGGGGCAGTCACCAGCCTGAATTTACTATTGCTTGGGGTCTAAACTAGGCAGGGTTTCAGATCTTAAATTCCCTAGGGAAGCGAGAATGGGAAATGTGCTTTTGTGGGTCTCCATGGAGTAAAGCTTTTGATCTTCTGCATAATTGGTTTTGATTTACCTCTGGAGCTGTGTTGACAGCTTTGGTGCACAACTAAACTGAGTCTCAACAAGAAGGACAGGACAGGCTTAAGTTCCTGCAGCATTCAGACCAGATACGGGTCTTGCCTCTGCCTCCCCACTGAAGAGGCTGGAGAAGATTCACTATGAATCTCTCTTCCTGGGGACCTAATCCAGGTATCAGAAATTTTTTGTACTTGACTTATCCTGATCTTTTATCTAGCCATGATTAATTATGAAAAATCACAGATTGTCTGAATAGAAAGAAAAGCAAAGACAAGACTATCTACACTACTTTCATAGGTGAAGAAACAGAGAACTAGAGGCTAAGCGACATGCCCAAGTCAACTGTGAGTCAGTGACAGAGCTAAACACTCAGGTCTCTCATTAACAGTTTAGTTCTCATTCAGCTACCAGTTAATGGAGAATATTCACAGAACTTCTTGGAGTGGTCTTGGAGCATATAGTGAAGTAGGATCAACCCTACCCCAACTTATTCAGTCTCTGTCTCTCTTTGGTCTATCTGTCTGTCTATATCTCTCACACACATACACACGCAATTCAAGTTTTGCTCCAACACTTAGCAGACTTGTGACCCAGCAGTGGGCCGCTTATGGAATCTAAGACTCGGGGTGGAGGGGAGGGGCGGGCAATGGGATCCAGTTCAGTTCAGTTCAGTCGCTCAGTCGTGTCCAACTCTTTGCGACCCCATGAATTGCGGCACGCCAGGCCGCCCTGTCCATCACCAACTCCCGGAGTTCACTCAGACTCACATCCATCGAGTCAGTGATGCCATCCAGCCATCTCATCCTCTGTCGTCCCCTTCTCCTCCTGCCCTTAGTACCTCCCAGCATCAGAGTCTTTTCCAATGAGTCAACTCTTCGCATGAGGTGGCCAGAGTACTGGAGTTTCAGCTTTAGCATCATTCCTTCCAAAGAAATCCCAGGGCTGATCTTCAGAATAGACTGGTTGGATCTCCTTGCATTCCAAGGGACTCTCAAGAGTCTTCTCCAACACCACACTTCAAAAGCATCAATTCTTCGGTGCTCCACAGAGATCCTAATTCCTGAACTGTTGAACAGATTTGATGAGAGCATGTTATGTGGAGGATTTCCCAGGTGGCTCAGTGATTTAAAAAATCCACCTGCTAATGCAGAAGAGGCAGGTTTGATTCCTGGGTCAGGAAGATTCTCTGGAGAAGGAAATGGCAACTCACTCTGGTATTCTTGCATAGAAAATCCCATGGACAGGGGAAGCTGGCAGGCTGCAGTCATGGGGTTGCAAAAGAGTCAGACACAACTTGGCAACTAAACAATAAGAAGAACTACATGTATGTGGAAACCCATTCTGAGGTGTAAAACCCCAGACCAGTGTAAAACAAGATTTTAAAAAGAAGCTCTGAAATGCTTTAGTTCCTGCAGTTTTGGCTACAGGTCCAAGAAACCTCGTAAAATTGTGAATCCTGCTGTCCATTCTCTTTTGTGTAATTCACAACTCTGTCATTATGGCGTCGTTATAACCAAATAGGTGGACCCCTGCTGGCGACAGACTGAAACACCAACACTGCAGAGTGGTTTAAATCTTTATATTTTAACACTTGCTTCTTACAGCTACTTTATTTTATATCCCTTGCACAACAACCTACAGGGCAAGCTGCCAAGCACTATGATTCAGAGACTATACAGTGCGCAGGCGCAGGGCGAGATAATCTTTACCTTGACTTATTTACTGCAGCTAAGACTTTGTTTTGGGGAACTTCCTTATCAACTTAGAATCCGTTTTGTCCCAGGGTCTGTTCCTTTTGAGGACTCAGAGAAACATCCTTGTGTGCAAGAAATGTTCTTTTCCCACGGGAACAAACAGGATTCTTAGCTGAACATCTCGTTTGCAAGAATGTTCAGCTCAGGTTGAGAGTCTCGTTTGCAAGCACTTCTCAACCTTCCTTAAACCTAGTTCCCTACACTGGGCAGAACATCTCGTTTGCAACAATGTTCAGCCCTGGTTGAGAGTCTCGTTTGCAAGCACTTCTCAACCTTTTTTATACCTTGTTCCCTACAGACCCCTCTTTCTGTCCTCATCTCTGGAAGGCTTTGAAGCCAAATTTTCAATTTCATACCTTGCTAGTGGTCCTCTTGGACCTTTATTTTGTTATTTCAAAGCTAGGATAAAGAGTTTAAACATACAGGTATGTTTTAGAAAAATGCGCCCATTGCTTTGGGCCTTTTCTTTCATTCTGCAGTATTTGGCAAGCTTGTTACACTTACTACAGTTGATGGCTGTGGGTTAGGGGACTGGCTGGGTTTTTGATGCTGGCCTGCTCTGTGTCCCTTTGGATCTCTATGTAAAATTAGAAGGCTAGTTCAGAGGACCACGTAACTCTGTCTTCACCAGCTCCAGCTGCCAGAACAAAGTATCATAGACTGAGTGGCTTAAACAACAGAAACATATTTTCATACAGTTCTTGAAGTTGGGCATCTGAGATCAGGGTGCCAGCCTGGCCAGGTCCTGGGCCCAGCTCTGCTCCTTCCTTGCAGATGGCTGCCTTCTTGCTGTGTCCTCATGTGGCAGGGACAGAGAGAGAGAGAGAGAGAGAGAGAGCAGCTTGAAAAGAGAGTTTTTGGTTTGTCATTTCACTTTTTTACTTCCTGTTGTTGTTGTTCAGTCTCTCAGTCACATCCAACTCTTTGAGACCCCATAGACTGCAGCAAGCTAGGCTTTCCTGTCCTTCACTATCTCCCAGAGCTTGCTCAAACTCATGTCCATTGAGTCAGTGATGCCATCCAACCATCTCATCCTCTGTTGTCCCCTTCTCCTGCCTTCAACCTGTCCTACGTGATTTAAAAAACAAATATATCCAGAATAATTATAAATCTATGTAATTGGGCACACAATATATAAAGATATAATTTGTGGTATTAATAACATAAAGGGAGAACAGAGTTTTACAGAAATAGTGATTTTGTATGCTATGGAAGTTAAGCTGGTATCCATTCAAACAAGATTGTTATAAATTTAGGATGTTAAATGTAATTTCCATAGTAACCATGAAAATATTTAATACACACAAAAGAAAATGAGAAGGAAATCAAAATGATTCACTACAAAAAATCAACTTAACACTAAAGAAGGCAGTAATAGAGAAAACTAGAGACCAGAAAGGTGGAAGGTATAAAGAACACAGATAAAAAGGCAGAAGTCCTTCCTTATACTAGTTATTTTAAATGTAATTAGATTAAGCTCTCCAAACAAAAAGCGAAGATTGAGCCCTGCTGAGCAGTGGGGGCTGATGGTTTGGACCTGTGGACTCAGGAGCACCTGCTCTGAAGGGGCTCTTCAACCAATGGTTAGTTATTAAACACCTCTACTGAATGGATGTTTGTGGAGAAACAGAGATAAATAGATCTCTCTCCACAGAGCTCATACTCCACTTGAGACAAACATGTAAATAACTGCAGTTAAACATTACTGTGATAGCATTTCCTTCTTTTTAAAGGTTCCTGTGTTATATGCCATTGAATGCATATACCACATTTTCTTTATCCCACTCATCTGCTGACGGAATTTACAACAACATGGATGAAGCTGGAAGACATTATACCAAATGAAAGAAGCCAGTCTCAGAAGGACTGATTCTGAACGACTCTACATATATGAGGCATCAAAAGTGGTCAAACTGACTGAAGCAGAAAATGGAATGGTGGTTGCCTGGGCTGGGGGAGGGGGTAGGGAGTTGTTCTGTGGGGGAAAGTGTCCATTATACAAGATCAGCATGT
Source organism: Capricornis sumatraensis (assembly GCF_032405125.1). Classification (NCBI taxonomy): domain Eukaryota; kingdom Metazoa; phylum Chordata; class Mammalia; order Artiodactyla; family Bovidae; genus Capricornis; species Capricornis sumatraensis. Next base: position 75,020,974 of record NC_091073.1, read on the forward strand.
TCTAGAGATCTGCCCACCACAGTGCCTATCGCCAGCACATGGTGTTGTGCATTTTGTTAAGAGGGTAGTTCTCATGCTGATAAGTGTTCTTATGACAAAAGGGGAACACAAGGAAACTTTGGGAGGTAACTTGATTGTGATGACAATGTCATGGGTGTATATGTCCATGTTCATTGAATAATATACATTAAGTGTGCGTTTTTTTAATATCAACCATATCTCAATAAAAGTGTTGAAAATGCTGTGGCTGAGATATCCTATAACACAGAGAGACATTCAGCAACAGCAGTAGCAGGAGACAGAAAGTAACAACATTCTGAGGGGCCAGGCAGTGATGCTGGCCTGCGGATCCTCTGGGTGGATGAGGGGGTTGAGTATGTGGAGAAGGGACAAAGCATGGGCGGGGAAAAGCAGTGGGGCACGCAAATGCCTGGTGAGCACGAAGCATTGCTAAGAGTGCTGACGGAAGCAGGAATCCAAGGCAAGAGCCTTGTTTCAAAATGGGCCTCGGCTAAGGCAGGGGTGAAACACATGCTCACCAAAATGTTGACATGAGAAGTAAGTCCTGAAGACCCCTGGGTAAAGCCATCCCAATACTCTCTGTAAAGATCTAGTTTTATAGAAATATTTTCACAGACATAGAAAACAAGCTTGTGGTCACAGGATGCAGTGGGGTGGGGAGGGATAAATTTGGAATTTGGGATTATTAATAATAGATATGCACTGCTCTGATTAGGATAGATAAGCAACAAGGACCTACTATGTATCCCAGGGAACTATATCCAGTATCTTATAATAACTTAAAATGAAAAGAATCTGAAAAAGAATATATATGTAAATATATGTAACTGAAATACTTTACTATATACCTGAAACATTGTAAATCAACTATACTTCAAAAATTTTATGTAAGAAAACCTATAGCTGATTTATGTTGATGTGTGGTTCAGTTCAGTTTAGTTGCTCAGTTGTGTCCGACTCTTTGTGACCCCATGGACTGCAGCATGCCAGGCCTCCCTGTCCATCACCAACTCCTAGAGTTTACTCAAACTCATGTACATTGAGTCGGTGACGCCATCCAACCACCTCATCCTCTGTTGTCCCCTTCTCCTCGCACCTTCGATCTTTCCCAGCATCAGGGTCTTTTCAAATAAATCAGTTCTTCACATCACGTGGCCAAAGTATTGGAGTTTTAGCTTCAACATCAGTCCTTCCAATGAATATTCAGGACTGATTTCCTTTAGAATGGACTGGTTGGATCTCCTTGCAGTCCAAGGAACTCTCAAGAGTCTTCTCCAACACCACAGTTCAAAAGCATCAATTCTTCGGTGCTCAGCTTTCTTTATAGTCCAACTCTCACATCCATACATGACTATTGGAAAAACCATAGCCTTGACTAGATGGACCTTTGTTGGCAAAGTTCCGTCTAGTTCAACTGTGCAGTGGTTTGAATATTCTTTGGCATTACCTTCCTTTGAGATTGGAATGCAAACTGACCTTTACCAGTCCTGTGGCCACTGCTGAGTTTTCCAAATTCGCTGGCATATTGAGTCTCTGCTTTTTAATATGCTGTCTAGGTTGGTCATAACTTTCCTTCCAAGGAGCAAGTGTCTTTTCATTTTATGGCTGCAGTCACCATCTGCAGTGATTTTGGAGCCCACCCCCCCACCCCCCAAAATAAAGTCTGTCACTGTTTCCACTGTTTCTCCTTCTATTTGCTGTGAAGTGATGGGACCAGATGCCATGATCTTAGTCTTCTTAATGTTGAGCTTTAAGCCAACTTTTTCACTCTCCTCTTTCACTTTCATCAAGAGGCTCTTTAGTTCTTCTTCACTTTCTGCCATAAGGGTGGTGTCATCTGCATATCTGAGGTTATTGATATTTCTCATGGCAATCTTGATTCCAGCTTGTGCTTCTTCCAGCCCAGCGTTTCTCATGATGTACTCTGCATATAAGTTAAATAAGCAGGGTGACAATATGCAGCCTTGACGTACTCTTTTCCCCATTTGGAACCAGTCTGTTGTTCATGTCCAGTTCTGATTGTTGCTTCTTGACCTGCATACAGATTTCTCAGGAGGCAGGTCAGAAGGTCTGGTATTCCTATCTCTTTAAGAATTTTCCACGGTTTGTTTTGATCTACACAGTCAAAAGCTTTGGTGTAGTCAATAAAGTAGATGTTTTTCGAGAACTCTCTTGCTTTTTGATGATCCAACAAATGTTGGCAATTTGATCTCGGTTCCTCTGCCTTTTCTAAATCTGGCTTGAATGTCTGGAAGTTCACGGTTCATGTACTATTGAAGCCTGGCTTGGAGAATTTTGAGTATTACTTTACTAGTGTGTGAGATGAGTTCAACTGTGCAGTGGTTTGAACGTTCTTTGGCATTACCTTCCTTTGAGATTAGAAAGCAAACTGACCTTTACCAGTTCTGTGGCCACTGCTGAGTTTTCCAAATTTGCTGGCATATTGAGTGCAGCACTTTTACAGCACCATCTTTTAGGATTTGAAGTAGCTCAACTGGAATTCTATCACCTCCACTAGCTTTGTTCGTAGTGAAACTTCCTAAGGCCTACTTGACTTCACATTCCAGGATGTCTGGCTCTAGGTGAGTGATCACACCATTGTGGTTATCTGGGTCATCTTTTTTGTATAGTTTTTCTTTGTATTCTTGCCACCTTTCTTAATATCTTCTGCTTCTGTTAGTTCCATACTATTTCTATCCTTTATTGAGCCTATCTTTGAGTGAAATGTTCCCTTGGTATCTCTCATTTTCTTGAAGAGATATCTAGTCTTTCCTATTCTATTGTTTTCCTCTATTTCTTTACATTGATCATTGAGGAAGGCTTTCTTATCTCTCCTTGCTATTCTTTGGAACTCTGCTTTCAAATGGGTATATCTTCCCTTTTCTCCTTTACCTTTAGCTTCTCTTCTTTTCTCAGCTATTTGTAAGGCCTCCTCAGACAACCATCTTTCCTTTTTGAATTTCTTTTTCTTGGGGATGGTCTTGATCACTGCCTCCTATACAATGTCACAAACCTCCATCAGAGTTCTTCAAGCATTCTGTCTATCAGATCTAATCCCTTGAATCTACTTGTCACTTCTACTGTATAACCATAAGAGATTTGATTTAGGTCATACCTGAATGGTCTAGTGGTTTTCCCTACTTTCATCAATTTAAGTCTGAATTTGGCAATAAGGAGTTCATGATCTGAGCTACAGTCAGCTCCTGGTCGTGCTTTTGCTGACTGTGTAGAGCTTCTCCATTTTTGGCTGCAAAGAATATAATCAATCTGATTTTGGTGTTGGCCATCTGGTGATGTCCATTTGTAGAGTCTTTTCCTGTGTTGTTGGAACAGAATGTTTTCTATGACCAGTGTGTTCTCTTGGCAAAACTCTGTTAGCCTTTGTCCTGCTTCCTTCTGTACTCCAAGGCCAAAATTGCCTGTTACTCCAGGTATCTCTTGACTTCCTACTTTTACATTCCACTCCCCTATAATGAAAAGGACATCTGTTTTTGGACAACAAGGTGGCAGAGTAGATGGACCTGTGCTCATCTTCTGTGAGAACTCCAAAATTACTACTCACTGCTGAACAACCGTCAACAGGAGAATGTTGGATCCCACCAAAAAAAGATATTCCACATCCAAGAGCAAAGGAGTAGCCCCAGCAAGATGGTAGGAGTGGTGAAACCACATTTAGAATCAAACCCCATAGCTGCCAGAGACGCTTGGAGGGCTCAAACAAACCTTGTATGCACCAGGACCCAGAGACGCTGCAGGGTCAGAGGCTGAGCCAGAACTGTGTTTGAGTGTCTCCTGTGGAGGTCTGGGTCAGCAGGCGCCTGCTGCAAGGGCAGGGGCTCTGGGTGCAGCAGACCTGGGTATGGCAGAAGCCCTCTTGGAGGAGGTCACTGTTAACCCCACCATAGAGCCACCAGGACTTACACAGGACTGGGAAAATAGACTCTTAGAGGGCACAAACAGAACTTTGTATGCACCAGGACTCAGGAGAAAGGAGCAGTGACTGCACAAGAGACTGACCCAGACTTGCCTGTAAGTGTCCAGGAGTCTCTGGTGGAAGCATGAGTTGATGGTGGCCTGCTGCAGGGTCAGGGACACTGAATGCAGCAGTGTGCGCACGTGACCTTTTGAAAGAGGTCGCCATTATCTTCATTACCTCCACCATAGTTTGGCCTCAGGTCAAACAGCAGGGAGGGAACACAGCCCACCAACACTCCCACCCCACCTATCCACTTTACTGAGCATGGCCCTGCTGATCAGGAAAAGACCCAGTTTCCCCCTCAGTCAGTCTCTCCCATCAGGAAGCTTCCATAAGCCTCTTATCCTTCTCCATCAGAGGGCAGACAGAATGAAAACCACAATCACAGAAAACTAACCAAACAAATCACATGGACCACAGCCTTGTCTAACTCAATGAAACTATGAGCCATGATGTGTAGGTCACCCAGGGCAGATGGGTCATGGTGGAGAGTTCTGACAAAATGTGGTCTACTGGAGATCGGAATGGCAAACCACTTCAGTAGTCTTGCCTTGAGAACCCCATGAATAGCATGAAAAGGCAAAAAGATAGGACACTGAAAGATGAACTCCCCAGGTTGGTAGGTGCCCAATATGCTACTGGAGAAGAGTGGAGAAATAACTCCAGAAAGAATGAAGAGACGGAGCCAAAGCAAAAACAACAGCCAGTTGTGGATTAGAGTGGTGATGGAAGTAAAGTCTGATGCTGTAAAGAGCAATATTGCATAGGAATCTGGAATGTTAGGTCCATGAATCAGGGCAAGTTGGCAGTGGTCAAACAGGAGATGGCAAGTGTGAATATCAACATTTTAGGAATCAGTGAACTAAAATGGACTGGAATGGGTGAATTTAACTCAGATGACCATTATATCTACTACTGTGGGCAAGAATCCCTTAGAAGAAATGGAGTCACCATCATTGTCAACAAGGAGTCTGAATTGCAGTGCTTGGATGCAATCTCAAAAACGACAGAATAATCTCTGTTCATTTCCAAGGCAAACCATTCAATATTATAGTAATCCAAATCTATGCCCTGACAGTAATGCTGAAGAAGCTGAAGTTGAATGATTCTATGAAGACCTACAAAACCTTCTAGAACTAACACCCAAAAAAGATGTCCTTTTCATCAACTTGTATATTCATTGAAATTTAGGTAAATACTAGCAAATTTCTTTCTATAAGGTCATACCTCTTTGTATTGCATTGGTACTAGAAATGTATGAGGGTGCCATGTTCTTACCAACACATTCTGTTTTTAAACTTCTTGGTGTTTGCCAAACTTATTGGTGAAAAAACGTTTTTTCATGATATCTACAATTTATATTTCCTATTATCCTGAAAGAGATATCTTAAGAGAATACCTCTAAAAACCATCTACCGTCCAGTTCGTTTTGGAATAGGCAGAGGCTGGAAGGGAATAATAATTCAGAAACAAAGGTCTCAATCAGCTGAAAGATAATTTTGTGTAATAAGTTCCTTGAGAACAAGCATGTGTCTTTTCCCTTTTCATCTTCATTGGTGCACAAAACTCACTATAAATGTATGTCAGGTTGAATTTGTGTCACATTGGTGTAAGAGAGGGAGTCTTTTTAATATCTGCCCTTCAAACTTTGATGTTTCCTTTTCAAGGGTTTGAAAGTGCTTTCCTGAAAAAGTCAGTTCAAAGAGTTCAAGTTTCATTTCTTGTTATAACATTACCATCCAAAAGACCCATTAAACAATAATACTATTATTCCCATGACTGGTTTTGGTTGTCTTTTCAAAATCATGCTATATCTGTGAGAAAGGTGTCAGAACCACACTGATCTCACAGTATGAGGAGGAAATATTCTGTGAATTGCTTGGGCTCCAAAGCTTAAAGAAAAGTTTCTCAACAGTCTGTTTTTGCTACTGAATTTTTCATGTTGCATCAGCCAGTATTAAATGTCAGTGAGTTACAGCTCTTTGATGCACTAACCTTAACTCTAGGACATTTCAGAGGAGTTCTGATTACTCAACCCCATGGGAAACATTAGTATTATAATCTACATTACAGCCAGTATTAAAATTTTTATTAGAATGTAGCATGATATATCAAGATCTCTAAAAAAAATCATTCTTGCAATTTGACTTTGCAACCATTAAAACTTTCTATAAATATAGATCTATGCATCCAATAAGAGCATCAGAAATGAAGCTTTTGGTACACTCAAATATTTCAGATTTCAGGATAAAAGGGTTAGTGGCAATAAAGTTGATATTTATGTTTCTTGTTTTGCCCCCTTAGGAGTAGAAAAATATCTCTTTTTAGTAGCCAAATTCCATGCTAGAAGCCATGTAAAAAAGGATTATGGATTGCATCTCTTCTCTTTCTTCTTCCCTTACTTCCTCTCTGCCTCCTTCCCTTCCATCATATATTAATCAGCTATCACCTGCGAATCACTGGGATAGAGACAAAAGCATATGTAATTGAGCTTACAAGTATCACTGTATGTTTTTTCAGCCTTTGTATGGGCAATTTTTTTTTTCCCAAAAACCTTTTTGTTGGCAACCAATGACAGTTTTTATTCATTTGGTTTAAAGCATTACCCACAAAGTCCCTATTTAAATGTCAATACATAACTTTGAATAAATAACAAACTGATAGATCCTGATATGATATCTGGGATTTAAAAATTAGATAACTAACGATCATCTAACAGAGAACTGACTCTTGAGGAAACAGAAACCCAAGTGGGTGATGTTTGATGAGAGACAGGCTGGACCAGAAGATGGGATATTGCTGGGGATTTGAGAGGATGTGCCAGGCAAAGACCCTACAACCTCGGTGGGTGAGCACAACTGCTCCATTGTCTCTAGACCCTAGGTAACCTGGTGCTGCTGGGGCTACAGTCTCTTCTCTGGGTATCTCTGCCCTTCTCTTGGGTGATGAGCAGTGTTTGTGGATTGAGCTCCTTCCTGTTTATAGGATTAGGACTAAGCTCCCCTGCTGGCCTGTGCTCCATTTCCAATTCTCATCCTGGTCTCTGTTTCTCCACCAACGCTCAGCCAGGGGGGAATTACTGTTATTTCCTCCAAAAACCAAACTGATACACTTTCCCCCATGCCTTTGCTCCCTCTGCTGCTTGTGTTGAGGATGGTCTGCCTGACAAATGCTGACTTATTTCTCAAAGTCCAATTCAGAAATCCCTTGTTGCTTGAAACCTTTTGTGTCTTTGCTATCTTCATATCCTGATCCCCAGGTAGAGCTGATGCTCCCTTCTTCGGGCACTCACTGAACTCTATAGCAATTCTAGCCCGGCATCTATAACCCCGTAACACTTTGCTTTCCCTGTCCATCCCCTTACTAGATTCCGAGCACCTTGAGGACAAAGGCCATGTCAAACATATCTCAGGATCCTTAGCTTCTCTTTCAGTGCCTGGTAGACAGTATGAGCTTATGTTTTCGGGCTAAATACATAACAAATCTATGAATGTCTTAGAGAGGGGACCTAGAGATGTACAGAATAATTTATAGACTAGGAAGACTGGGTTTTGCTTCTCAAAAACTCCATTGATGAGATAGCTCCTGAACACTTAAACTTTGTGTCACTGTGATTTAATCATAGATCCTATTTTCTGACAGTTTTGTGTACTATCTAATCCTTAGCACAATATAAGAGGTATGTACTATTATCCCTTTGTTTTGAATCAGAAATTGAATCTCAGCAAGATTAAGAAATTCATTTGGAGTTGCACAGCTACTACTCAAGGTTCAAACCCGAGGCTGTCTGACTCTAAAACAGTGGCAATTTCTGAATTGCTGCACTAAGCTAGGGATCCAGGGGATGCAAACATGCTGCAAGCATTTGCAGGCTGGTGGCCAAGGATCAGCACGCACTTGCAACTCTGTCTAATCCCAGGTGTTTAATAACTGTTCTAATAAAAGTATAAATGAAAAGATTTATAACCAAACACTTGGGTACACGCAAAGTTTTATCCTTTCAATACATAAATAATTAACCTCTATTGTCCATGTGTCTTATAAACAGACGTGAAAATAGGCTTATTGCAACTTCATGTGTGTACATTGGGTTGCACGCACATTGTCATATTCTGGTTTCTCTCAGTGAACCAAATTCTAATCAATGATCACTGGCCTATGGCTCACCCAGCTCAGGGAATGTCTGTGGGTGACACTTTCAGTTTTGCCTTTGTTTGAATTACTACCTTTAGCATTACAAATTTTAACCTGGAGTAGACTGGTGGGGTCACAGTGGTGGGTGCATTGTAGTATGTGTGTTACTTTAAAAGTTGTTTGAGGTTAAATCTGAACCAAACCATGCTGTAGCCCATCAGAATAGATGATGTGTATATTCAAACAAATAAACTAGATGGTTCATGTGGGAAAGGCATGAAGGGTGAATGGGAATTTAGCCAAGTGAACACATGAGGACAAAAAGTTTGGCAAATTCTGGGAATGGTTATTTGGGGCAAGGAATGGGGAAACATATGGCCGCTTCGACTAGACCACCCAGGCTGGGTCGGCTGATGTGCTAATCACTGTGGTGTGGATGTTTGCCTAGCCAACTCCCACCTCCTGCTCTCCTTATAAAAAGTCTTGGGTGGGAGAGGGTCCAGATAGAGGGGGCAGAGAGATTCTATCTCCAGATAGAGCCATCAGGAGAGACACTCCAGTGGGGTCAGCCTGATGCTAACTTGTTCCCAGTCAAGATGACTTTCTGAGAGGTTGTTCTAGGAAATAATTTGGGCTTTTAGTTTATCCTTGAGAGCTCTGAGGGGTTGGCTGAAGAGAGAAGGCAAGGAATTAGAATTACATTCTGATGAAGTGGCAAAAACCCCAAAATAACAGTGACTGAAAAAAAAAGCAAAACTCTATTACTATTTCACATTAAAGAAACCCAGATATGCCATTCTTGACCTGATATCTTATTCTACAATGTCAGGGACCCAGTCTTCTTCTGAACATGTGACTTACACTACATGACCCAAGGTGGCTGCTCAAGCTCCTGCCATCACATTCTTATTCCTGAAGGAGAGAGGAGAAAAAGCGGAAGAAAACATGCTTATTGTAAGCACAGTTTCTAGGTGCTACATATAGCACTTCCTGTAGTTGTATACCTAGCTGCAAGGAAGGCTGAGAACTGTCATTTTACTCAGAGTGACTTTATGTCCAGCCAAAAATTTATTACAGAAGAAAGGGAAAAATAATTTTGCAGGACAACTATCAGTCTCTGACACTTTAAGGCAAACAGGAGGAACTTCTTGAAGTTCTATGAGTAGTTGAGGCTGAGGTCTTGGGACTGGTTATCCTAGGTCTGCATCTTAAGCATTACCAGAAGCTGTTGTCTCCTTGTGGGCTGAAGAGAAGGCAAAGAAGGTATATATATAGAGAGAGCTTGTTTTCTGAGGCACGACACATAACAAGCAGTTGGATCCTGGATAGACTCACCATGTGGATCAGCGACATCTCCTGACACACACTCCTCAGAATAACAATTCTGCAAAATGGTAGAGGCATGACTCAAAAGATGGGGTTCTAAAATAAGCTTGTCAATGCTTATTTATAGACACTAAGCAGGCTTCTTTATAGTGAGGAGTCTCAAGACCTTTAGTGTGGACTGATGAGTACTGTGGAACTCCAAGAGGAGAAGAAGCCACACAGCATTTTCCACTGTGCATCTCCAGTGTCCTGGGGAGCTTGCCCTGTGAAATTCCCAGAGATAGGCAGGACAAGGGACCCTGCATCTGAATCTCCTGACACCATCCCTAACAACATGAGTGGCAGCGGATTGGTGCTACAGGGGGAGATCTGGTGCAGCAGCAAAGACCAGAAGATGCTGAGGCTCAAGTTGAAAAAGGAGAAAGTTATTTGAAATCTGGATGAGGCAGTAAAGGCATGAGTTTTAAAGTGGAAACTCTCAGATAAAATGGTGTGGAAAGAACCCTGATCATTTTTCCAAGATGGCAGAGAGAGAGGACTTGTTCCCACCTCAACAAAGATCAGCAGCATGTTCAAACCTGCAGGAGTGGGCTCACTCCATCTATAACACACAAGCCAAGCACGAGGGGAAAACTGCCTGATGGAGACAGAGTACCATTAGCCACATCTTTCCACAAGCCTTAGCTATTCTGATGAGGGCTCATCATCAACACAGTTTATAAGCTGAAAAGTAGTCCTCCAAAAATATATCGGATTATCTTTCCCCCAGATTAAAAAGGTTGCTTTTGCATAAGACTTTCCTTTTCCCTTGAAAGGTGTAAGGAAAATAAGCTTCCATAGTAGTGATTTGGTGGTAGTGGTGATACAAGTGATGGAGAAGTGGGACCGGTCTCTTCTGTTTTCCTCTTTCCTCTGTGTGGACTTCTCTACATTTTCTTCAGTTCCCTTGCTTTGAAAATCCCATTTTTGACAGAGTGAAGGACCAGAGGAGGAGGAGGTACCAGCCAAGGCATGATGCTCTTGTGCATAGGAACGTTCCCAGTTATCTCACAGCTTCTGAAAGCTGCCCTCGATGATGATTTTAACCTGATTTCATTGAAATAAGTATGTTCTATGTGGAAGTCAGGGGTGAAGGCAAAGTCACACACTCTCCCTTCCCTCTGCCCATCACACTGGTCCAGTCACTTGGTGCTGCTCTGCAGAGTGGAGCAGAAACATCCCTAGTCTTGTTTGTTTCCATGTCAATTGGAATTTAGAGTAGAGAGCACCTGTAAGTTTTGGAGAGTCTCTACTTTCTATATTTGAAGATAGGTCCTACAACACACATTTCTAGAAGGACTTGATAAGACCTAAGAAATGTTACCAGCAGTGCTCTAGGAACACTGTTCTGTGTACAAGCATGTCTCACTTGGGAAGATCATTTGCCCTGCTGCTGCTGCTGCTAAGTTGCTTCAGTTGTGTCCTACTCTTTGCAACCCCATAGATGGCAGCCCACTAGGCTCTGCCGTCCCTGGGATTCTCCAGGCAAGAACACTGGAGTGGGTTGCCATTTCCTTCTCCAATGCATGAAAGTGAAAAGTGAAAGTGAAGTCGCTCAATTGTGTCCGACTCTTTGCGACCCCATGGACTGCAGCCCACCAGGCTACTCTGTCCATGGGATTTTCCAGGCAAGAGTACTGGAGTGGGGTGCCATTGCCTTCTCCGATCATTTGCCCTAGAGCTGTGGAAAGCTAGCAGAGAGAAAGACAAGAGAATCCATCAATATATAATTTAAGTCTAGGTAGTCCTTTCCTGGATTCACAAGCCTAAATTATTGATAAGGAAGAGGAAAAAGAGCAGAATTGAGAATGACATTTATAATCTATGCCAAAGGGGAGAGGCACCTACATACTCAGGAAGGTGGGAGAAAGAACACTATGTATGCATGTCAATGGGATGAGGAAGCTCAGGAACCTTTGGCCAGTGTAGCTTAAATAACTGTATCCCAGACTCCAAACCTGAGAATCTCCCATTGAGACCTGATAAATGTGCCTCTTCATTTCCCTGAGTTTTGCCTTCCATATGTGGCTCAACACTTCAACACTTCAGACCACATCTTTTTTGATTTTTGAATTTTTCCAAACAGAGTGGGTATGAAAGCCTGAAATCTTGGATGCAAGAAGAAAACTTTTGTGGACTGACTGAGAAAAATGTTCAGCTGCCTGAGGCTGCAGAGCAGGAAGACAATATAGGCATTTACAGGCCGGGCCTTCTGGAATCCTCGTTGAGAAGTATTGGGTGGAGGCTCGTATAGGACTGCCTAGCCCCCTCCCCTGCCCAAGCTGCTCCCCCTTTAAACATCACACATGGCAGGCACCAGAAACAGAGAGCTTCTTTCTTTCCCTGGCTGGGAAAAATTGTCTCAAATTTTGTGATGTATATGAAGCACGAGGTGGGGGGGGGGGGGGTACTTTTTATTTTTATTTTTTTTTTTACCCTCTTTAAATATTTTGGAATCAATCTACATTCATTGCCCCCTGCCTCCACCTCATTCCTCACCCCTTGCTCAGTGGCACTAAATTTTTTAGGTCTGGAATACCCTCCAAACCCAAGAAGAACGAACCTCCACTAGCCAATTGGTTTTCCATCACACATGTTATATATGTAAACAACGTATGTGGCACTATCCCACATAACACAATTAAAAGATGTAAATACAGGGTCTTTCAGTTAAATTAATGACATGAATAAATACGCTATCAAATGTTTTACATATGTGCATCTTTAAAATTATAAACATGCACATCTGTTTAAGCTGTGTATATGCAAAGCTGACACACAAGTAAAAGTTAGTAATATTATTTACTCTAGCCAAACCGTTAGAGAAATGTCTGTGTATGTGAGCAGAAAAATTAGGCAGTCTAAAAACAATACAGATTTCCAACATGTATTTTTGTATAAAATGAAATTACCCATCCAACTTGGCACCTGCGTTCAGCTCCTTTGTGAGTAGTATTCTGAAAGGATGGTTTTATTATTTCTGTGGTGCCTGCTGGAACCTGCTAATGATAATTGTGACTGAGGGATTAAGGTAAACCCAGACCTGTGATAGAAGCTCAGGCTTCTACCCTCCTCAGCCTGGGGCAGCTCTGTGAAGTGGGCAGGGACGCCACGGTGAAATGAGGTGAGTGGTGATTCAGTGACACTAAAGGGCGCCTCTGCCTATAAATATTAGCCCATCTTCAGAGGCCACCAGGGGCTGCCAGTCATGCTCTCATTCACACGGCAGCTGGGGGGCTGGCACAGGCCAACTTTCTGTCAGCGAGCTCAGTGCACAAGCTCAAAAGCTTGGTGGAGAAGGAAGACATTCTAATTCTCAATCTACTCCTTTGAAGTCAATGCCTTTTGTGGGTACCAGTTTCTATCATGCTGCAAAATAATTAGCATTGAAAAACACACTTCTTTTAATGCTTGAAGAAGTTGGGATTTGGTAACTACTCTAAACAAACAACAATCACAGCCACAAACGTCTAGGTAATTGGGGTCCATAAATGCAAAATGACCTCATATGCAAGAGGAAAGTGATGTCATGGCTTCAAATATCCAAACCCTCTCAGGGCCAACATTCACGAACCTGAGGCCCAGGCACATTGGATCTCTCTCTCACTCTTCAACAAAGGGAGAAAATTCAGCCCATGTACATTATCTCAGAATCAGGGGATGTCCCCTGGTGGTGGGCCATGTAGTGACTTCTTGGTTTGTAAGACTCAGAGGCTGCAATTTGCTCAAAGTGTTGATTTGAATCTAGGTCTAGTCCACAATCATTTTTTAAATTTTTTATTAATACTTTTTTCAAGTGATTTTAGTTTTACCAAAAAAAAAAAAAAGATTGAATGAACCACTATTTCCTCAGTTTTTTACTGTCTGGCATTAATGTACTACAATTGTTATAATTAATGAGCCAACACCGATGTATTATTATTAACTAATGGCCTTAGGAAGCATCACTGCAAACGAAGCTAGTGGAGGTGATGGAATTCCAGTTGAGCTATTTCAAATCCTTAAAGATGATGCTTTTAAAGTGCTGCACTCAATATAACAGCAAATTGGGGAAACTCAGCAGTGGCCACGGGACTGGAAAAGGTCAGTTTTCATTCCAATCTCAAAGGAAGGCAATGCCAAAGAATGTTCAAACTACTGCACAACTGTACTCATCTCACACACTAGTAAAGTAATGCTCAAAATTCTCCAAGCCAGGCTTCAACAGTACGTGAACCATGAACTTCCAGATGTTCAAGCTGGATTTAGAAAAGGCAGAGAAACCAGAGATCAAATTGCCAACATCCGCTAGATCATGGAAAAAGCAAGGGAGTTCCAGAAAAACATTTATTTCTGCTTTATTGACTGTGCCAAAGCCTTTAACTGTGTGGACCACAACAAACTGTGGAAAACTCTTCAAGAGATGGGGATACCAGACCACCTGACCTGCTTCTTGAGAAATCTATATGCAGGTCAGGAAGCAACAGTTAGAACTGGACATAGAACAACAGTCTGGTTCCAAATAGGAGAAGGAGTATGTCAAGGCTGTATATTGTCACCCTCCTTATTTAACTTATATGCAGAGCGCATCATGAGAAACGCTGGGCTGGAGGAAGCAACAAGCTGGAATCAAGATTGCCAGGAGAAATATCAATAAACTCAAATATGCAGATGACACCACTCTTACGGCAGAAAGTGAAGAACTAAAAAGCCTCTTGATGAAAGTGAAAGAAGAGAGTGAAAAAGTTGGCTTAAAGCTCAACATTCAGAAAACGAGGATCATGGCATCTGGTCCAATCACTTCATGGCAAATAGATGGAGAAACAGTGGCAGACTTTATTTTTTTGGACTCCAAATCACTGCAGATGGTGACTACAGCCATGAAATGAAAAGACACTTGCTTCTTGGAAGAAAAGTTATGACCAGCCTAGACACCATATTAAAAAGCAGAGACATTACTTTGCCAACAAAGGTCCATCTAGTCAAGGCTATAGTTTTTCCAGTAGTCATGTATGGATGTGAGAGTTGGACTATAAAGAAAGCTGAGCACCGAAGAATTGATGCTTTTGAACTGTGGTGTTGGAGAAGACTCTTGAGAGTCCCTTGGACTGCAAGGAGATCCAACCAGTCCATCCTAAAGGAAATCATCCCTGTGTATTCATTGGAAGGACTGATGCTGAAGCTGAAACTCCAATACTCTGGCCACCTGATGCAAAGGACTGACTCATTGGAAAAGACCCTGATGCTGGGAAAGATTGAAGGCAGGAGGAGAAGGGGATAACAGAGGATGAGATGGTTGGATAGCATGACTGACTCAATGTACATGAGTTTGAGTAAACTCTGGGAGTTGGCGATAGACAGGGAGGCCTGGCATGCTGCAGTCCATGGGGTTGCAAAGAATTGGACACAACTGAGCAACTGAACTGAAATGAATATCCATAGCTTATATTATGGTTCAATCTTGGTGCTGTACATTCTGTGGGTTTTGACAAATGTAAAATGGCATGTAGCCGCCATTATATTAATAGGATCATACAGAATAGTTTCATTGCCACAAAGTTCCCCTGTGCTTCATCTACTCATTTCTCCCTCCCTGTCTCCAGACCCCTTTCCTTTTCTGTTTCCATAGTTTTGCCTTTTCGAGAATGTCATCTAGTTGGAATCATAGAGTAGTAGCCTTTTCAGATCGATTTCTTTCACTTAGCAATATGCATTTAAGGGTTCTTCATTTCTTTTGGTGACTTGATAGTTCACTTTATTGCTGAAATATTCCATTGTCTAGATGTACCAAGGTTTGTTTATTCATTTACTTATTGAAGGACATCTTGGTTGCCTGTAAGTTTGGGCAGTTATGAACAAAGCTGTCCTATTAGTAACCTTTTTACCTCAGCACATTTCTTCCGTATGGACTCAACATCAAACGTCAAGACTTCGAAACACCTATTCCTAAAATTGATTGCATTTGACAATGTTTAAGCCCAATCACACCCTTCCAGTAGTACCTGCTGTGTGCAAACTCTGTACCTCCAAAAGACCTACCTTTTCCATCTCTGAAGCACCCTTAATATAACGTGCCCATTCCAGTGTCTATTTTTTTCTTCCCATGTCTTTATTCTATTTAGAATGCTTTCTTCCCTCCAGTCTGACAATCTGAATCTTACTCACCCCTGCAGTCCCCTTCACATCCTACCTTTTCAATGAGATGTTCCCTGGACATGGAGAAAAGAGCAGTCAGACAAAAGTGGTTTGGATCCTGGCTCTTCTACCTTACTAGCTATGTGCCCTTAGGCAAGTTACTCAACTTCTCATAGTTCAGTTTTCCTATCTGTAAAATGGACTGAATATTATCAACATTTCAGGTTTTAAATAAAGTGCTTGGAATATTTCCCTACACATCAATAAATGACGATGCCTTCCTTCTCCTTCTTATCACTGACATCATCACCTCCAAATCCAAAAATGGTTTATCCTTCTGTGTTCTCATAGCCTCCTTTGTGTGTCCATGTTGTGTCTCCAAGCTAGAGTGTGTGTGTGTGTGTGTGTGTGTGTGTGTGTGTGTGTGTGTGTGTTGGGTAGGAGGGGTAGTACTTAACCCTTTGAGCAGGGACAGGAATTTCTTTTCAATGTTTTTTTTTTTTAATTGTGGTAAAAACCACATAATATAAAACATACTCCTTTAACCATATTTAACTGTACAGTTCAGTGGCACTAGCTACATGCTCCTTGCTGTGTGACTCTCATCATCATCCATTTCCCCAAATTTTCACTTTCCTAAACTGAAACTCTGTCCCTTGAAACAGTAAGTCTCTATCCCTCCTCCCTACCACACTTTTCTGATATTTAATTGGTGAGTCTAAGCAGTAACAGCTCCTTTGTGTGTGGAGTCCTGTCCCAGCTAACCTCTTCATGTCTGTGTGAGTATGTGCAAACATTCCTAAACACTCATTTTTGCTGGAGCTGCAGCAGGATAGCATTGTTGGGCACCCAAACATTTTTGACAGAGTAAGAGGATGTCAGTCTCGTGGGGAGCGATGGGAGTTCGTGGTTGGTATGCTCTTATGTTTTTCTCTCCATCACTCGTGGCTAAGGACCCCTTGGAGGATAAACCACAACCTCTGGTCTTCTCCTGTTGGCTTCCTATCCTCAATTCAGGTTAAAGCTGGGGAAAGAGACTAAGAAGAGAGCCTAGTTCTGAAGCCACAATTGCTGAAAGTTATATTAGGAGTAAGAAAGTTATGGATGGACAAATTGGAAAAAATGACTTATATATAAGTGGCCCCTTACCAACCTGATGATATCTGAGTATACAATGTGTAGAAATGATGTACCATTATTTATGTACATATTCCAGTGACTTGTGGGATCCAGTCCCTCCATGAAATCATTGACTCTGCTGTGTAGGTCATATAATTGCTCTTAAGTTTCATTTTATGGATCAGTAAACTATTTTTGTAAAGGGCCAGACGGTAAATATTCTAGGCTTTAGGCCCATATTGTCTGTGGCAATTACTCTGCTGCTGTATTTGTAAAAACAGCCACAGACAACTTGTAAACAAATGAGCAGAGCCAGGGTGCACTGAAATACAAATTTCATATAATTTTCACATGTCATAAAATATTATTATTCTTTTTTTAAATCAACCATTTAAAAATGTAAAAGCCAGGTGTCTCTACAAAAACAGATGGCAGCCCTATCAGACTGTGTTTTGCCTACCCCTGCTTTGTAACATCACAAAGAAAACTGCCTTACTTGGAACTGATGTGATCAGGCCTACCTAGCTCTTTTGTGGGGCAAAGTGGTGATGATGAAAGAGGAATCTGGTAGCTCTTTGTCTCATTGCTTTTAATCTGAGCCTAAATCCATCGATCTATCCCGTCACCTCAAATTATGTTGGTTAAGTCAGTGTAGTATTTCTCAGCCTAGGCACTACTGACATTTGGGGCCAGATAATTCTTTGTGTGTGTGCGGGGAGGGTGGGGGGTAGGAGGGTGCCTGTGCATTGTAGGATCTTTAGCAGCATACACTAGATGCCAGAGGGAGCCCTCTTCTACCCCAGTTGTGATATTGTGACAACCAAAACCATCTTCAGACATTACTGATGTCTGCTGGTGGCAAAGTGGACCCCTAGCTGAGGACCACTGAGTCAGTGAAACAGTCACAATGACAGGAAATTCAGCAAACTCTTAACAACCAACTAACTGGCACAGAGGAGAAGTTTGTGTGTGTGTATGTGTACCTGTTTCCTGACAGTACAGCAGTCTTCCTGAGACTTCAGTGGAGGGCTGAGAATAGTCTGCCTTCTCTAAGACAAAAGTGTAATCACAAATACCACTTCCTCTGAAGGGGGCACAGCCCCAGGACATCTGACCCTGTGGTTGGTCCCATGGTTAGCAGAGCGCTTTGATTATCAGGTAATCAAGTCAAGCTCCACAGCAAGTAAACAGGGCTCTGGGCTTTTAATAAGGCCTTTATTGTGTGATCACCCTTTAAATGGCAATGAAAAAGGTCTTTTGTTTTCAGTGGAGAAAAAATATTTCGATGGAAAAGTAATCTCAGCAAGAATGGAATCTCCATTTTTTGTCCAGGAGGGGAAAAAAAAGAAAGACAGGATCTTTCCTAGGAAGTGGGAAGGAATATTTAAATTCAAAGGAAACTTTGCATGAAGGAATTTAACCTGCACTTCTTCCAATTAGAAAATGTTGACAGATAACTGCTATGGTGTGGAGGGTCTGGACCCTGGTGTGTGATTGAGAGAGATCCGTGATAGATGTTGTATAAAGAACTTGTCATCTAAACAAACAAGAAAACAGACAAAAAAGCACAGGCTGAACGAAACATTTGTCATGGTTTTTTACTTTACAGGACACCATTCTGCACTGGTTCTTTACTATTTCTGGTAAAACTGATGTAGAACCATTAGTTTTGCCTCTGAAACGCGTAGATGCTTTGTTGGCCCTGCCTTTTGCTTTTCTACCAGGGCAGCTATGACTGGGAACAAGAGGCAAGTTTCAGCCCCTTGCCAGGAGCAGTAAGTAGCTTGAAGAACCTGCTTTGAAGACCGCACCCGCCCCACCCCCACCCTTGGCCAAATCACCACCTCCCATTCAAAATTCAAAAGGAAATCAAAATAATCCAAAAGACCTTTGATCCTGGGCAAGAAGTTAATTGAAATTGCCTGAGTGGGTTACAGCTCTTCCTTCACTCATTAGCCACAAATCAGTTTATTTTTATTTGCCTCAAAACTCCCATTAAATGAAATTCGTTGTGTAGCACACAGGTCATTTCCCATGACCACAATGTAGATCTGTCTCCTTTTCCAGGCAAAGAATCTGAGCTATGTTTCTTTTCAACAAATCCCTATTCCCCAACCCATATTACACACTGCACCGTGTTTTGTCTGCTTGTCTTCTGGTTCCAGCTGTGTCATTTTTGTTATCATGCTTTTGTGTCCCAGGACAAACAGGGTAGGGTCCTGGCAAGGCAGAGATGCCTCCGTGCGCTACTAACCCAAATTCCATTCTATGGAACCAGCATCCTAATCAATGACCTACACTGCCTCACTGTTGACAGCAGTTTTTTTCTTCCTAATGCATATTTTAGTCTTGATTGACCATCAACCATATGGCACGATTGTCCTGTGGGTAAGTTTATTATTAACAGCTCGCAGCTGGAGTTACAATAACTATACACGGCGGCGACATTGCTCTAATTGACCAAGACATGTCTGAGAACAAGATGCAGAAAGTGGCCCTTGCTAATTACTTCAAGCAGAAATGGAGAGCTTAGTGGGAAACACCAGTTTCAGATTAGAACTTTCTATGTTAAGACCAAATTGGTGTGGGAGAGAGGCTGGCTAGGGGAGAGGGGAAAGAAAGAGGAAGTACATGAGTTAAGCAAGGGCATTGTTCTGAGCCTCCATTAAGCCTTTATTCAAATGAGTTATTTTAAGCAGAGTCCCACTAATGAGAAAGAAGCAACCACATGCACAGTGGCATTAATTTAGAATTCTTAAGCGCTCAGACAACTAACTCACTAAATCCATTGGGTACCTTTCTGTCCTCAGTTTCCTGTCTAATCTTGCTGTCACAGGCAAGGCTGGGCAAGGCTTGAGAACAGTGTGTGCTGTGTTAGCTAGATCACGTAGGCTTAGAGTTGAGGAAGCCGAGTTTGGAAGCAGGAAGCCTGGGTGCTGTCTGCACCAGCCAGGAGGGTGATGAGGGGCAGGGACACTGGCCAGGGGATGTGCATGAGTTAACAGTTTACCACCGGGTCCTCTGGGGAAGGCTCCTGGAAATTCTGGAATGTGAATAGGCTGTCTGTGCATCTCTCAGTAAATTTCTTTCTCAGATGTTTCCAGCCAGTGCAACTCGATTGAGAAATGACTAGGGGAGAAGAGGGGAGAAAGGCAGTGAGCTCAGTGCCTTATAAATCAGCAGCATTGAGCTGAACTGGAACTGTCAAACTGTGGAAAAACCTGCTGCCATGCGAGCTTGTGAGTCTTTTCAAAAACAAAACCTAACCCTTGCCTTGCTCTCTAGATGGGAGAGGGCTTAATTTGAGTTCACGGAGGAGTGAGGAGTGCAAGAAGAAATATGGTTTGCTAAGAAAATAAAAAAGAATCAACTCAAGGTAGTACATATGCAACATGTCCCAATTGCGATCTTGGCTCAGGCACAGAATCACAAGTGGGGTCATGAAAAATAGCTCAGAGCTGTCATGAGTAAATCCCGCCAAGAGGTCTAATAATACTCTCTGCTTCAAAGGCAAACTAACCAAATAACCCTATCATCTACCAACAGCATCATCTCCATTTGATGGATGGGAAAACTAAGGCACAGAAAATGTAAGTATCTTGCCTGAGGTCATGCAGAAGAGCTAGGATTTGAACCTGCAAAGTCTGGCCTCAGAATCCATGCTCCAAATCCATGGCATAGGTCTCTTTACAGACTTCGCAGACTCCAGGTTATAAACCCTGCTCTAGGCAGTTTGCAGGTCTCATCCTGACAGTTCACATTTCTATAAGAAAGTCCTGCTTGCCATTCTATGCCTCAAATGTATCCTGATGCTGGAGTTGTGCCCATGCTGCTTAATCTTCCCATACCTATTCATGTCTGAGATCATGTTAGTACTTTTTCCCCCCAAGTCTTTATACCAGTTGCTTTAAGTTTGGAAGCCCAGGCTTTTGGAGGCTCCAGTTGGATTTCCAATGGCAATTGTAAGTCTGCCAGATTTGCACTGTCCCCGACATGTGGAGGCGTGAGGGTCAACCCCTTGTGTGCCAGGCCTGAAGTTCAGTTACTGTTGCTGGGGAAACCATAATTGAATTTCCTGAATTATACACAGTGCGATAGAACGTTGAATAACCATATTTATTTGCCTTCTAGGCCCTGTGGCATCTGTTGTGCAGCTCACAAAGCTTCTATTGACTGAAGGAGGGGTTTGTTGATCCAGAAATCTGTGATTGGCACACGAGGCAGTGGGAGCCTGAGGACTCCTGTGTCAGGCTGAGATTTCTCATCCAGTTCAGCAGTCACCAGCCAAATGGCCTGCTGCAGGAAAACCCAAAGATACGGCTGAGACTCTGGCATGAAACCGACCCTTCTCTTCCCTGATGCGCGCGCTTCTCGGCTTAGGCAGTGTGGGAATGGGCCATATGGAAAAGGCGAGGTAGCAGGAAGGAGGAGAGGGGATAGGAAGGCAGAGACAAGTGGTCAAAGAGGGTTGCAAGGTCAAGGGCTGCTCTGCACAGGAGGGGAAGGCTGAGGAAAGGGTGTGTGGCTCGGGGGATGTTCACAGAGGTAGAGACATACTCCGGCCCTCAAGGGATGAACTGCCCAGTTGGGGCTCTAGGAACTCAACCATTTTATAAAAGGTCTACAAGCAAAGAATTGGGGGGAATTTGAGGTAGGGTCCCTTAGCTCTGAGGAGCAGGTTGGAAAAAGACCTGTGTATTTGGTGACATTTAAGATGGCCCTTAAAAGATGAGTAAGATTTTGGTGGATCAGCTTCTTGAACTCAGGGAAGAGCATAAGTGAAAATACAGACAAGGAGGGTGCAAAAGCCTTCAGCAGATGCTGGGGATTCCCTGAACTGGCTACGCCCAGCCGCCCCAGATCCTCATGGCTACCACTGAGCTAGCAAACGAAAGAGTGAGTTCTCTGGAGCAGAGAAACACGAAGCAAAGGAGGAAGAAGGATAAGAGCCTCAGGTTTCAAACTAGGAGACTTGGTGGCCAGGAGGCCTCCTTTCAGACAGGGAGCTGAGTTTGAGGCTCATAGGGTTTTGCAGCTTGAACTGAAGTCTAGGAGTGTCTTCCATTAGAAATTAGTTTCTAGCTGAGGCACTGAAGTTCTGACCGTCTGATGGGGAGTGATTTCCTCCCTAACCCTGGCTTCAACTTGGTGTTTCAAAAGCTCAGGCACCGAAAGTCATGCCCTCAGACTCGGTGACACCTCTCTTCTGATTTCCCTTTGTATTCACTGTCAGAATTTCCAAATAATCTGCTTTGTCCAAATTGATACAGAAAGCATTTTAGAAGTATTCTCTTCCATAACAACAAGGTGAAAAGAAATGACTTTTTTCCCTCTCTATTTTAAAGCTCTTTAAAAGGAACATTTCAAGCATTTACAGAGAGTAGAGTACATGGCACATGAACCTCAGACTCTCACCATCCTGCATGTTGTCTCATCTCTCCCCAGGCAGAACTTCCTCAGGATCTCCATGGCCCAGGGCCCCATCTCCAGGGTTATTTTGAAGCAAATCCCAGACATCGTATCATTTCATCCACAAGTATTTCAGTACTATCTCAGTAAGATAAAGACTTTTAAAAATATGCCATTACAATCCCATTGTCATACCTGACAATAACAATTCCTTAACTGAATCATGTTTTGGGTCAGAGCTAAAACTTCCCTAGTTGACTCATAAATGTTTCTTTGCTAATAAGCAGGACAAAGCCTCCCTTCTCCAGGCGATCTTTCTGACCCAGGAATTGAACCAGGGTCTCCTGCATTGCAGGCAGATTCTTTACCAGCTGAGCTACCAAGGAAGCCTGGCAGGCTGCAGTCTGTGGGGTTGTAAAGAGTCAGACATGACTGAGTAACTAAGTACAACAAACAAATAAACGGACAAAGACTCCATACTGCATTTGGTTATTGTTTGTCATAAGTCTCTTGTATTCTGTAGGCTCCCCCTTGCCTTTTCTCCTAGCAATTTGTTGAAGAAACTGTTGTTTCTGCTGTAGAGTTCACCAGTTGCATTTTTAGCTTCTAATGAAATAATTTCATGCTAAGTCACTTCAGTTGTGTCCAACTCTGTGTGACCCTATGGACTGTAGCCTACCAGGCTCCTCAGTCCTTGGGATTCTCCAGGCAAGAATATTGGAGTGGGTTGCCATGCCTTCCTCCAGGGTATCTTCCCAACCCAGAGATTGAACCTGCATCTCTGATGTCTCCTGCACCGGCAGACGGGTTCTTTACCACTAGCACCACCTGGGAAGCCCATAAAGAAGGCTGAGTGCTGAAGAATTTATGCTTTTGAATTGGTGGTGCTGGAGAAGACTCTTGAGAGTCCCTTGGACAGCAAGGAGATCAAACCAGTGAAGGAAACCAACCTTAAATACTCATCGGTAAGACTGATGCTGAAGCTGAAGCTCCAATACTTTGGCCACTTGATGTGAAGAGCCAACTCATTGAAAAAGACCTTGATGCTGGGAAAAATTGAGGACAAGAGGAGAAGGGGGCCACAGAGGATGAGATGATTGGATGGCATCACTAACTCAATGGGCACAAGTTTGAACAGACCCAGGGAGATAGTGAAGGACAGGGAAGCCTGGCATGCTGCAGTCCATGGGGTCACAAAGTGTCTGACACAACTTAGTGACTGAAAACCAATGACAATGATATAATAAATCTAGGCAGTGATAATCAATGGCTATGAACCCACTGGGTTAAAGGCCAATTGGAAACTTTATAATGGATGAAAAAACTGATGGAAAGTGAAGCCACCAATATTCCTAACATCTTAGAATAATCTGATATTCACATCACTTCCTATCATATACTCCTACCAAAAAATTATACTGGAGTCCCCTAAGTCCCCAGCTCTCACTACTAGTGTATAGAAAATACAAGGGACAGAAAAACATGAAAAATCACATGCTAAGCCTTTTTGTTCTATTTTAGTATAGCAAACATTTATTTAAAATTTGTTTGGTTACTATGTTTTTGTCAGGCAATATACTGTGATGTTTTCCACAAAGATGACTAAGGTATAAGATATATTCATCCTGCTAAGTAGATTCTGATTTCTATGTTTTTGTTCCATTGCCTACTTTGGGTAGGTTTTAATCTACTTTCTAATAACCAGTAATAATACTGTAACAGCTTCTGCAGCCTCTGAGATCTTCCTCCACCCTAGCCCCTCCCCTCAAGGCTTTTTCCATTTTATTGTGGATTGAGAAACCAAATAACCAATTTTTAAAAAACTTACAAAAGAAAGCTTTTACCCATAAGAGCTAAATAAGGGCTCCTATCACAGAATCGATGGACGTGAGTCTGAGTGAACTCCGGGAGATGGTGATGGACAGGGAGGCCTGGCGTGCGGCAATTCATGGGGTCGCAAAGAGTCGGACACGACTGAGCAACTGAACTGAACTGAACTGATTAGTAAATACATAAATACTAGTAACCAGACTTTTGAATAATCGTTGAATTTTTCAGATTACTTTTTCCTACTTAATTCTTGACTGCATTCTGGATTGCCAAGGCATCTGGGCAAATGAGATGTAACCCAGTGTTCTTATACTAATCACGTTAGATAGAAAGTTTGGTCACAACAACCATCAGTAAGCCATAGTGTGCATAGGAAGATGGCAAAATTCCAAGCTGGAAAAACCCAGGACTGCACACAAACATGAAAATTCAATAGGAATGTCACCTGGACTAGGTCATTAGAATAAGCATATGTAACAGCCTCGCTATTGACATTCTCTTTTCAAAACACCTCCTCCTTTGAATTCCATGACCTAACACTCTCCTAATTTTCTTCTCCCTCTGGGGGTTCTCTTCAGTCTTTTTCCTGGCTCATCTTCTTCCTCCGAGCTATTAAATACTGGAAAATTTCAAGGCTCTCTTTTCCTTCACATTCTACACCCTCCCTCTGTGATCTCGTCCATGCTTATGGTTTTAATTATTATCTATACGTTGATGACTCTTAAATTTATATCTCTAGGCTAGACTCTCCTCAGAGCTCCCAATCATAAATCCAGTTGCCTCTTCAACATCTCAACTTGGCCATCTCACAGTGCTTCAAACTCTGCATGTCCCAAAACTGAACTCATAGCTTTCCCCTCAAAATCCTTCCTCCTCCAGCATCCCCTCAGTAAATAGCACCTACATCCAAAGACGAGCGAGCCAGACAGTTGGCAGCCATCCCTGACACCTCTTTCTCCCTTCCCACCATGTTCATTGGATCAGGAAGGGTTGCTGACTCTTATTTCCAACTCTATCCATGTCTCTTCATCTTCACAGCTGCCACCACAGTCCGAGTTCTCACAGTCCCATCCCTGGATTACCTCCAGAGCCTTCTATTCTCCCCAGGTGTACTCTGTGTCCAATCCATTCTGTGGTCAGTATTCCATAAAAATACACCAATCCATTTATAACTGTATCGCCTTCCCAGTGCCTTTAGAATAAAGACTAAAGTCCTTACCATGGCTTATAAGGATTATAATGTTACTGGCCCATACTTCCTTCACCAGCCTCATCTCCAGTCCTCTTCCCCTTGTTATCTGAGATCTAGCTATACTGGCCCAGGAGTTTGGGCCCTAGGACCTTCGCACATGCGGTTCCATCTAGTAGGATTGCTCTCTTCTCCTCTTCAACTAGCTAATTCTGATGGTGAGAATTAGCTAATTCTGATGTGTCTCTCTAAGTTTAATTCTTTTAAAATGTCTCCATTGGCTGCTGGTACATCTTCCTATTGACCTGCTCACAGTTCTTGTTCTTTATGGTTGAAACAACTCTGTCCCTAAGGAAACTGAGGCCCAGGAATGTTATATAACTTGTATGGGGATCCTACATCCAGGTGGTGGGTATGCTGAAACATACACTGGATTATCTCACTATAATTACAGCTAGACCTGCTGTTAAGTTTTGGTCTCTAAATAATGTGCAGAAGCTGGAGTGAGTTGAGAGAAAAGGAACATGCTAATTAAAGGAAAGTCAAGTAAGGCCTTTGAAGAAAGGTTAAAAGAGACAGAATAGTTTGGGATAATGCAATGTACATGGGAAGAAAAAGAGATTTAAAGTTTTCATGTTGAGGAGGTTATTACAGGGTAATGGCAATATACACACACACACATACATATATATATATATATATATTTTTTCTTTTTTGGCCTGACCACAGGGTACAAAAGATAATGTTAGGTTTTATATTTCCTTAGGGATGAGAAATTTTAGCTGGAATGGGTTTGGTTTGATAAAGGAAAAGGTGATTAAAAATTTGAACAAATACAGTTAGTCCTGAAAGTCTTTGGTGGAAGTAGTTAAAAGCGGGGTCAATAACCATCTAAGTTACATGATGGTTTCAGTGTTGACCTACCTCAGGCAGGAACCTGGGCCAGCTGACCTCTTGAGGTTGTTTGGAATGAATGAAGGAAAGAGTGGATGTGAAAGTGAGCCTTGCCATCCATCACAGGCTAGATGGTACTCCTAGTCCCGCCTGGTGTGGAAAGAGAAATATTGAGTGGCATGAGTTCCCAAGGTCTCCTCAGTTGATCACGCTCAGTTGGCCTTATCTGGTTCCCAGGTGTTTCCATTTATCTCTGATAAACTGTCAGCCAAGAGTCAGCTTTGGGGTGGGAGGTGAGGGAATGAGTAGAGGGGAGGGTAATACCCCAGATGTTTTCTGAGAAGATGGGAGAAAGTTATTCCTCAGTACTAATGCATTTCGTCATCCTCTCTGCTTGCAGATGTTAAATTTGGGAATACTTCCAGGTTCCCTCTTCTCTCTTAAAATATAATTAGCTGTGTATTTAAAACACCAGGACCCAATCATCCCCAGGGATGTATCTCTTTTGCATATGGATGAAGCTTTGGGGGTTTAAGAGGATTCTCCATTTTACTAGCTGTATCTCTTCTCATCTGACCAGTCCTGTGGGCTTTCTCCTTTTGAAGTCAGGAAAAATGATAATAAACAGAGGTGGCATTTACTGAATTCCTACTCTGTGCTAAATAAAGTCAAATCTCCATGGCAACCCCACCAGGGTTGGGTGAAATTCCATTTTACAGATGGGGGAAGTCATCCCATATTGTTGTTTCAGCAAGTTCACAAAACTACCAATTAGCAGAACTTGTTCAAACTCAGGACCATGGGACTCTCAAATGGTCATTGCAACATTTTTTAGAGCTTTCTTCTGTGCCATTCATTAAAGCCTGTGGAGCACTTATTAACTATTAGGTTCCTTTTGCAGGTGAGGAAACCAAGGCATAGAAACATCCAGTAGCCTGCCCAGCTCACCCAGTTAGTAAGTAAGTGGCAGAGTAGAGAGCCAGGCAAACAGCTCTGCCACGAGCCTGTACTGATTGTAACCCCTTTTCGACACTCTAGAGAGAGCCGGGGTTGGTTGGATGCATTTTCTTTTTCTCAGAGTAGCTGATCTGAGCTTGCAAGGTAGGAACTTCTCCTGCTTGCCTTGTCTTATCTTTCCATTGATCTTCTGTCATCGGAGCAGCTGTGGGCTCCGCAACCTGTGAAAGCCTTTGCATCTAAGCCATTGGATACAGGTGGCAAGGTTGTGGCTCCAGTTCAAGCCTCCCTCCCTGGAGCTGGATGTTCCAGAAAGGACACTCTGTTCTGTAGGGCTGTCTCTCTGGCGCAGGCTTTGATCTGGGAAAGGATGAGCCTTGCTGCAGAGCTGAAGCTGTCTCCCTGCTTTGTTTACGTGAGAGTCCTTCCAGGACTCTGTCTGCTTTTGAGGTGGAAGTGCCCTGCCAAGAACTCCAGTTCTTTACTCTGGCTGTGCAGCCAACACACCTCCCCCCTTTTCGATGATTTCTCTGTCCTGGAGAGAGAGCAGTGTCTCATAACAGTTTGGAGACTACAGAAAGTTTCCCTGGCAGGATGAGTGATGGACTCGGCAGCATGTTCTTGCCTTTTGGAGTTGCCCTCCAGTTTTTCCAGGCTTGATTCTGTAAATCATTTCATCTTGTACAAATACTGGGCTGTGAGCACAGATGATCTCAAAGGCGAGGGTTATTTGAAACTCCGTTTAAGTATCTATCCTCCTTTCAGCAGATTAATGTAGCTTAAATTTGTGAATAAAAGTTTTCTTCTGTGCGTGCCAGTGCACAGGTAGTTCTGGGGTCTTTGGGAGGAAGTAGAATATGCTCTTATTCCAGGAGGCTTTGGAAAAGGGGATTTGTCTGTGCACTGACAACTCATTTATCATCAAAAGCATTTAAGGCCCTACTTTATGCAAGTACTCACGGGGTGGATGGAGGTGGGGTTAGGAACGAAGTGGGGAAAACTGTGAAATGTTTTGAAAGAGATATGTAAGCCTGAAAAGATCACTTAGAATATCCACTTGCTTTCTTTCTTTTCAAGAAGATGGAAACCTATTGTGGTTTTCAAGATAGATTAAGGTTAAATAACTCACAGATTTGGAAGAGTATTTTGGGTAGCTATCTGATGTATTTCATGTCAGAGTTTACGCTCATTTGTCCTTATTCCAACAAGGAAAGAGAATTGGTTGAAGGCAGACTGTGATAGAGAAGGACCAACAGCCACAAGTTGTAAATGTTCCATCAGAAAGTGTCTTTGACATCTCTGCTCTTCAACTTTTTGATTAAAAAGTTGGCCAGATGCAGTGACTACATGCTTTTGAAATGAATATGCTTGAATTCTGAATGTTAGAAATTATCTTACTGGTTTGTGAAGACAGAAGTGCCTACCTTTTAACAGTACTTCGAATGGAAGACCTAGCTTGTTTTTCTGAATTAGAGCACATGCAATTCAGTGTGACCCAAGGAGTTTTAAACTTAAAAATCTTTTTTAAGATGCTTAACTCCTTCCATCAAACTATACCCAGATGGCAGAATTTTAGACATTGTTTAGTAAAGTTATAGTGATGAAAACCTATCACAAGGTGATGTAAACAGATTAGCTTGGGACTGAGAAAAGAAGACCTGGAACGTATAGAAATGTGTTAAGCCCTACAAAATGTTCTTTCATTTAAATCTTAACAGAATTTTCTCCTTTTCACAGGCGAGGAAATAGAGGCTTAGAGATGTGAGTAAGCATTTCTAATATACAACTAATCAGTGGTGAACTTGAAATGGAATCACGGCTTTCAAACTTTGAAACTAATGCTCTTCCAGTTCACCAGGCTACCTCACTTACTTGGGCTTCCCAGGTGGTGCTAGTGGTAAAGAACCCACCTGCCAGTGCAGGAGACACAAGAGATGATCCCTGGATTGGGAAGATCCCCTGGAGGAGCACATGGCAACCCACTCAAGTATTCATACCCGGAGAACCCCATGGACAGAGGAGCCTGGTAGGCTACAGTCCTTACGGTCACACAGAGTCAGACACAACTGAAGCGACTTAGCACGCACCTCACTCATTACCTAGGAGCAATCATCATGGAAAGTTTCCCATCTGCCTCTTGCCAATGCCTCTACGGATCTGAGACAAAGCTGCCTCCTGACTAAGGCAATGATGATAGATCAAGGAGGCATAGAATTAGGCTACCTGGACAACTAGGACTCCAGCCCTGTCGTTTACTAGCTGTGTGCCTTGGGAAAAATTACTGGGACTCTTTGGATCTCACTTTTCTGATTCCTTAATAAAGGGTATAATACTCATGCCCAATTCATTGGGTTTCATGAGCATTAAGTGAAATAGAAAGGGTCTGCCCAGGGCCTGGGAAAAAAAGTTCAACGTGTGTATAACTTTCCTCATTCTACTTGGAACTTAAACTGTGTTTAGTTATTTCTTTAGCAGAAGACCTGCCAGAACAAAACACAGAGATTCTTATGAACGGCAAAATGAACAACTGTGAGCATGATTGGATACAACAAAGAAAATATGGGTAATCCTAGAGAGTATCATGACATGGCTGACCATATTTTTTTCAGACAAAATAGAGGTTAAAAATTAAGAAATGAGCCTAGAACAAAGGTGAACATTATAAGCAATTGCCGTGAAGCCCAGTATCCTGTTAGTAACCAGTTACTAAAGAGCTACCAAGCAGGGGAACTAGACTAAGCCACGTGCCTTGCTCTTCCACGTGTGCTGTTGTGTCCTACTCTCCGCGACCCCACGGACTGTAGCCTGCCAGGCTCCCCTGTCCGTGGGATTTTCCATCAAGAACATTTGAGTGGGTTGCCATTTCCTCCTCCAGGGGATCTTCCCAACTCAGGGAGAGAACCCACATCTCCTATGTCCCTTGTAATTGTAGGCAGATTTTTACCACTGACCTGGGAAGCACTTGTGCCTTCAGTTCAGTTCAGTTGCTCAGTCGTGTCTGACTCTTTGCAACCCCATGAATCACAGCACACCAGGCCTCCCTGTCCATCACCAACTCCTGGAGTTCATTCAAACTCATGTTCATCGAGTTGGTGACGCCATCCAGCCATCTCATCCTCTGTCGTCCCCTTCTCCTCCTGCCCCCAACCCCTCCCAGTATCAGGGTCTTTTCCAATGAGTCAACTCTTCGCATGAGGTGGCCAAAGTACTGGAATTTCAGCTTCAGCATCAGTGCCTCCAATGAACACCCAGGGCTTATCTCCTTTAGGATGGACTGGTTGGATCTCCTTGCAGTCGAAGGGACTCTCAAGAGTCTTCTCCAACACCACAGTTCAAAAGCATCAATTCTTCGGTGCTCAGCTTTCTTCACAGTCCAGCTCTCACATCCATACATGACCACCATAGCCTTGACTAGATGGACCTTTGTTGGCAAAGTAATATCTCTGCTTTTCAATATGCTGTCTAGGTTGGTCATAACTTTTCTTCCAAGGAGTAAGCGTCTTTTAATTTCATGGCTGCAGTCACCATCTGCAGTGATTTTGGAGCCCAAAAAAATAAAGTCTGACACTGTTTCCACTGTTTCCCCATCTATTTCCCATGAAGTGATGGGACCAGGTGCCATGATCTTAGTTGTAGTTAATTCTGTTACTCCCATTGCTACCAGTGTATTTTTCAAGATTTTTAAAAAGACTCAAAAATTCTTTTAAAATAGAGTGTCATATAGCTTCAAAAGTGAGATATGAAATACTTTCCTAAGCCAAAAAAAAAAAGTTAGCCATCTTGTGAGAGTATTCTTCTAAAAAATTGAACAATTTTCTTGCTAATTATTATTACTATTATTTACATTGAACATTTAAAATTTTCCATTTTGTGAAGGGTCTAAAGTCTTTTGCCAAGAGCAATGAGAATTGTGGGAAGAAAAAAGTCAACCTCCCCCCTCCTTTGTATAAATTTCATTAATATCTATGTAATCAGAACACATACTAGCTGTTCTTGTACCAACAGAAAGCATGTTGATGGAGCGAACCCATCCTGGGTATGTCAAAATCGGACCTTTTCCAAACAACTCAGACAATTTAAAATTTCTCCTTGAAACAGAAGCTTATGTTTCTCTCCTAGATGTCCTGTTAGGGGGTTTGGTTTCTGACTCAACTCCCTCCACATCTCAGCCCCTCATCTCAGGGGTATGATATTCAGCATTTCACCCTTGGTGGTGATCTCATCCTTCACTGGTTCAGTGGGGAGGGAGTGAGGGATTAATGAAAATATAGGTCAGCCCTTCTCCATCTCCACTGGGGCCATGTTGTCTTGGTTTTGATCATTTCCCTCAAATTAAGATTTCTGCATAAAACCCCCGTGTCTGTGTTTGGCTGGCAGTTTTATGGCTGACCAAACTGCACTGGCCGGGGTTCTGGTTGGCTGAATGTTTACACAGCCTGTTAATCAGATGAGGAGAGGGGAATGGATGTGGGGACTGTCTGAGAGCTGGAGCAGCCCTGTTTGCTGTCGTGTGCAAGGGCCTGCACTTTGTTACTACAAATTACATAATGACATGTTACATTTCAAAGTGTATTTTTACTTCAGGGAAAATTAAACCAATAAACAAACAACCCTGGTGGAAAAAAAAAAAAATCCCTGTTTTCCAGATATTCCTCTTCGAAAAGGCTCTTAATTAAATTGTAGCTATAAACAAATCTTTGTTTTATTGAAAAGAGCACAATTGCATATAAAAGTTATTTTTAAAAATTAGCATTCAAACCGTTTGCTGGACTAGGGTCTGGATGGTGTTATGTGTTTTATGATCTGTTCAAAAATGAAAAGGCAAGCTTGTGTAGTGATGGTAGATTTTCAATATTTGATTGCTAATCCCTTTCAAATGTTGCTCCTGGCCTGCTTGAAAGGAGTACGTAAAACAGGAATTATCTTAGTTTTTCCAGGTACTGATTCAAGCAAAGCTGCTTAGCGTAAGCGTGAAGTGGCTGACACTGAATTTTTGGTCATTGTAGAAAATCTTGGTCTCTTCTGAATACTATCTACATTTCAGCAACTTTAACACTGTTAACAAAAATCAACCACTCTAATTCAGCTTCTACATCTTTCACTGCACACCTACAAATGCAGTTTTAATTCTTTTCTGTAAACTGCAGAAATTAAGTATATATTCAGGATCCAAGGTTAAAATGATTGTCTTTTGAGTCTGTATTATTCAATTATGCATGTACGTACTTGCTCAAACTTTTTTTCAGCCTAAATGGTTTTTGAAAAGAGAATGTATCCTCACTTTATTTACCTGAGCTAAGAGAAGTACTGAAAATAAGGACACTTATTAAACTGTATTTTAAAAGACTTATTTTACCAATCAATCCTGTCCCAGATCTGCTGTTATCAGAACCATTTGGCCCGGAATTCACTGGGTTTGTTCAGGTGTTTGGCTGCTATTAGGAAGAGCAGCAGCCCAGTAACTGGCTGGATGAAAGATTGCCCCCCTTATATTTTAGAAACATCCCACAACGCTTACTTTTCTTAGGCAAAATTACGATGCAACTTTGGATAATTTATCAGTACACGCCACAAAATGAAAAAGCACAAGAGCAATTGAAATAGACTGTCCATGTCTTCCTGTCCAGTTTATTTATTTTTAAATTCAGGATGTTTAAAAAGAAATCTTTTCCCCTCAAATCTTAGAAATAAATAATGGGATTTTTGAAACTTGTAGTTAAAACTTCAGATTTCGCAAGACTGAGAAAAACTTAAGAGGAAAGCAAAGCAAAATAAAGGACAGATGCATAGTATAGATGTTTTTTGGCTAAAATGGGACCATATTGGACAATGTTATTTGGTAACAGTCATGCAGACACTCCTATTTTATCTTGTGGAAAAGAATGCTCTCCTCTTTCTCATCTTGGATTCTTGATAGTCTGTTTGAGTAATTAATTTAGATGACTTTGTTACTTATGAAAGTACTCAACCCTGACCTAAACTGACCATCCCCTTTTCAAGTGGTTTTGTATTTGATTTCAGGCATCTTAGTGTAAAGATTGCTCTCTGGGACATTCTGATGGGGCTTGAACTTGACTTTAGAGGAAACAGAACTAGATTTTTTACCAGTGACTGAACTTGCTTTCACTTCCACCAAATAAACAACAGTCCAAAGTGAAGAGTCAGACATTAATCTGATGTTTTCATTCTTTGAATGACTAATTCAATAAGAAAGAAGATTTTGACCCCAGCTATAGACAAGGAATTGCCTTAACAGGCCAAGAGATGCCAATAAATGGGTAAGATATCCTTATTCATAAGATATCCTCATTCTGGTGTTTCACTTAGGCAGCATTTGAAGTGATAGATGGGGAAAAGTTACACCCATAGCTTGTCAAATGAACGAGGAAAGTGGGCAATATAATAGTAGTAGTAGCTTCAAGGCCTTCCCTTGTCAGTCTTTTCGATAGGATGTTCTCAGTTTACATAGGTTGACAACTTCTCTCTTCTGCCTACTTTGCCTTCCATGTCATGGTTTGTGTCAAGGCTCCAGGGAAGTCCACCATCAGCACCGCAGACCCTTTGCACAAATCCAGACAAGAGAAAGAGAGACGCTTAGGCAGAAGGAAGGGTAAAAGTTCAATTCTCAGATGGCAGTTCAGATTTAGAAAACAGAATGAAAAAGAGCAGTGGTGGCCATCTCACGACTTCTTTCACCTTCTACTTTGAATTTAACTCTTAAAATGTATCTGCATTTATTTCTGTCAATCTATCAGATCTATCATCTATTATCTTATCTCTTCCTTCCTTTCTCTTCCTCCTTCTTTCTTTCCTTTTCAGCAATAAAACTCATACTATCGCAGAACTCTGAAATTAGACTTTAAAAGCTAGTACTACTCTTATTTCAGAGGAGTGAGTGTTTGTTTTTCCTTGTTTGGCTTTAACTCTCTCTATTCTGATATTGTCCTTACTATGATATATCAAGGAACCTCTTTGTAAATATTTCTGTTTAATGGGACCCAGGGAAATAAAAGTCCTTTAAAAGGATAAAATGAAGCTTTGTGATATGGTTTGTCCATTTTCATAGTATGTCCATTTTCATAGGCATGCAATTCTGTTTAAAATTCTGTTTTAAAGGTTAAACTGTGTATACATATATAAAACTCATTTGTGTGTTTTAAATACTATTTAAAAATTTTAAGTTTATACACACACACACAGAGCACTTAGCGTGGATTATATCAGCATGCAACCTGAAAAATATAAGTTTACTTGAAAGCTTAAGTTTGCAATGCATCCAACTAATCAAGTAACATTTTTTATAACATACATGCCTATGAGTGCTGCATGCAAATGTGTTATTTCAAATATTTTTCTGATTGAATGAACACGCTCACAGGTTCACCATTTTATATTTGTTCATTTAAAAGCATGAAACTCGTTTTGAAAATGTTGGTTTAAATGGGCATTATTAAGTCTTTATCAGTTCTGAGCATTTCAGCCTTTTGCATCCAGAAATTTCTCAATCTGACAGAATAAGAAATGCATTTACATGGCCTAAGCTCTTAAATTGTCCCTTTCAATTAATGCCCCATCATGGAGCAATCTGGAAACCATTACTCAGTAACTCTTCGTTATAATTGCTTGCAGCTGAGTATCCAGCCCTTGGTAATATAAGAATAAAAGAAAACTCAGTTAGTAACAAGTGCAATTGATTCCATTCAGAATTCCCCTGGTGCTTTGCCATGTTTGGCCTGCATGAGAGGAAACACGAGGTTTTTTTTTTTTTTCTTTTTTCCCTTTTTTTTCTTTTGGGGCCAGGAAATGAATTGGCAGACATAAGATGGTCTGTGTGGTGCTTGCCTTCATTTTTCAGCTGGTCCTAGTTAAAAATGAGACGGTGGGGCTCCTGCTTTCTCCCCCACTGGCTACATTTTTTTTTTTTTTGAGGGTTTTTCTGGTAATAGATAAGACTACAAAACTTCAATTTGCTACAAACTAACAGCATCCAGAAACTGTCACCTTCTGTGGCCACAGTCAATCCTGGGACTTACTTCTGCTAAGGATTGGGTTTTAGAATTTGATTCACTTCCACCTTGATCCTGCCTTTATGAGACAAAGTCCCTGGTGCATTTTGTACAGGTGGAGAGTGTTTATGTGTTTGGAGGCTATCAATCACCAACTCAAGAAATGTAAAGATCTAAATTATGATAGATGAAAATGTGAAATGTAATGTGGTAAACTTCCCCCAACCCACCCCCCACCTTGTGTAAATCAGGAACTTGGCTTTTTAAAAACAGTGGAGAAAAAATTCTTATCACTCAGTCCTCTGAGACTGTGTAGCTCAATGCTGACGTTGAGCTCCAGTGTCCAGCGCCTGTGTCTCCCTGGACTCTGAGCACCAGGGACCATGGGGACACTCCATTCATAACATCCTGTCCCCTTTTCGCCTACAGATGACTGGGGCCAGGTGACAAGCATGCCCATGAATTTAAAATGTGTAAATTATAAAATGAATTTTTATTATAAAAAGAATTGATGCTCAAATGTAGAAAAGTTAAATTTAACAGAATTCTGTTCTAATTAATTTCCATTCTTTGCTTTCATAATAAGAAAAAAAATTCATCCCTCTCTGTGAATTTAAGTGGCATTTCACTTTGATTTGCTATAGAAAGAAAACTGTAAAATTTCCCTTGACCTAGGAAAATTGCTCTAAATATTTGAGTATTTTTTCCTATGCATTTATATTGGAAGGGGCATTATTTTTTGCACTGGTGTGATTTCTTATATTTTCTACCCTTTTGTAAACTTTTTAAAAATTGCTGTTACAGTTATTACTAATTACGTATTTTGAAAGCCCACTTTGGGATTTAATTAAAACAACAACAACAACGACAAGAGAAGTGCTTTCCTAATGACAAGAAGAGCAACTGAAGGAGTAAAAGTCTTCTTGATCTTAGGAGATTTAAGGACCTAAGAGAACAGGAGCTGATGCTGTATCAGTTGGTGTTATAAACTGTGCTGGAACCTGAATCCCAGCTTTCCCAAACTCTCAAACTCTACAGTGATTAATAGGAACTACAAAGAAGCCTTAAGGGAGAACATTTTTCCATTAAGAAATAAATAAAGATGAAGACTTGGAAGAAGGTTTCTCGAGGGTGGGGAGAATTGCCTGGTTTTGTGTGCTCCTGATTTCACATTCTCTTATCAGAGAGCTATACATCAATCACCTGAGTTATCTTAAATTTATGTGGATTAAAAATTATCAATCTCTTCAGTAGTATTTTCAATTTTTTCTTCAGTTTCGTATCTTTAGAGATAAAGAAATGCAGAACATTCAGCCTGGGTGAGCTGCAGTCCATGGGATCGCGAAGAGTCGGACACAACTGAGCGACTTCACTTTCACTTTTCACTTTCATGCATTGGAGAAGGAAATGGCAAACCCACTCCAGTATTCTTACCTGGAGAATCCCAGGGACGGGGGAGTCTGGTGGGCTGCCATCTGTGGGATCGCACAGAGTCGGACACGACTGAAGCGACTTAGCAGCAGCAGCAGCAGCAGCAGCCTGAGTGGGAGCAGAGTTTGGGGGAGAATGGATACATGTATATGTATGGCTGAGTCCCTTTTCTGTTCACCTGAACCTATCGCAACATTGTTAATCGGCTGTACCCCAATACAAAATAAAAAGTTGAAAAGGAAAAAAAGAAAAGAATGCAGCCTATTAAAACCTGGATTATCAGAAATATAGCCATTGTTTTGTAATAACTTTAAATGGAGTATAATCTATAAAAATACTGAATTATTATATTGTACACCTGAAACATAATATTATAAATCATTTGTATATCAATAAAAATAAAGTCTAGATAATTAAGATCTTTAACTAGAATTTTAACAAATGTGAAAATGAGCTAATGTCCATTGACCGTGTGCAGTGACTATGAATTCAGGTTAATTACTTTTATTATTGGTTCCCAACCTATGGAGGGTAGTGGTGGGATGAAGGTAAAGGCCATTTCTGATAAAGAAGAGTTTGTCCAGTAGTTTAGGCTCCTATGTTTGAAACAATCAATCCCCAAACTCCAACATTTATAAGCTGGTCCAGCCCAAGGTTTCAGCCAAAGGGACTTATCACTACTTGCACATCTACCAATTTTCCCTGTTGAAAGTCTTGTCCATCTTTCATGGGAACTGGTCTCGTATGGGTCTTGTTCCTTAATGAGCCAGACAGGGCTGTCTGCTCCATTCTCTAGGGTGTTTACAGGACTTTGGTTTTGTTTCAGGTTTTCAACACCTTTATAAAATCCTCTCTCTCTTCCCCTTGAGGCAGTATTTAAGCAATTCCCCCTTTCCAATCAATCAACAGATTTTTCTTGAGGTCTAATTGAGTGGAATCCTCCGCTCCTGCCCAAAGCTGTTGATTAGTAATGTTTGTAGGCTCTTCCGCCGACCAAAATCCTGGAACTTTATGACCTTTTCTTTCTCCCCTAAATTGTGGTTAAATACACATAACATAAAAAATTGCCATTTTAACCATTTTAAAGCATATTGTTCAGTGGCATTAAGTGTATTCACATTGCCTAATGACGATTTGAGCTTCCCAGGTGGCTCAGTGGGTAAATAATCTGCCTGCAATGTAGGAGACACTCTGCTTCAATCCCTGGTCAGGAAGATCCCCTGGAGGAGGGCATGGCAACCCACTCCAGTATTCTTGCCTGGAGAATCCTACAGACAGAGGAGCCTGGTGGGCTACAGTTCATAAAGTCACAAAGAGCTGGACACGACTTAAGAGGCTGAACAGGCATGCACAAACACCTTTAAAGATAGTCTTTTCCAGAAGATCAACTAAAACGGTGGCGCAAGAGGATGTGGAGCTCAACTCACCCCACGAATACATTAAAACTACATTTATATGTGGAACAGTTCTCACAGAAAATTAACTGGGCACTGGTAGAAGGACTCCTGTACAATTAAGGCTGTAGGAAAGTTACACATATAATTGGGTAGGAAGGGAAGAAGCAACGGAATCGGGACCTAGACCCCTGGGAGAGGACTCAGGAAAAGGGAGCCTCACCCTGGGAGGGAGTGGTGAGGGGCACAGATTGGACGCCTCAGTCCTGGGGCATTATGTGTGGGAGACAAGCCCCCTTGGCTGGTGAGTGGGCCCGCGGGACTAACAGGAAAGATTTGGAAGACTGGATTTCATCCAGGAATGCACCTGTGTTGGTTTGCACCTGAGCCAGGGTGGAAACATGTTCTAGAGAGGGCTTCCAGCTTGCCCACAGCCACCTTTAGGCACACCCCAGCCCCAGCAAGCTAACACTCCAGCCCTGCTTACCCCATCTAGGACTGCCACCTCTAGGGAGAAAACTCCACTGTGGGATGCAGACGTGACGTGGTCCTGGATGGAGTGTGTGTGGGGGGATGGTGGTGACCAGTTTTGCCACTTACTAAGTCAACTTACTCATCAGAAGAAGCTCAGATCTCTGACAGCAGCCACAAAAACAGTTCATTCCCAAAACATGTTGAGTTTATATGGTCCCTGCCTGCCCTGTGTTGTAACTCCACAACAGGATGGGGGCGGTGGAGGTTAGGGGTAGTGGAGTTTAGGGGCAGTGATTGGTTACGAAGGATGCAGGAGATTTGTACACAAGAGCCCCCTTGCTTCAGCACTGCCTGCCATGGGGCAAGTGTCCCCATGTGCGAAGAGGGAGAAACACACACTGAAAGGGAACAGAGCCAGCTTGGACCTGATCCAGCAACTTAGGATCAGACCCTGCCCTGATACAGTGGTGATGACCACTGAGCAGAGGGGATGTTCCGCTCACACCCAACTCTTGCTCCAGCCCCTAGTTCCACCCCTACCCCTTA
Source organism: Capricornis sumatraensis (assembly GCF_032405125.1). Taxonomy (NCBI): domain Eukaryota; kingdom Metazoa; phylum Chordata; class Mammalia; order Artiodactyla; family Bovidae; genus Capricornis; species Capricornis sumatraensis. Next base: position 75,059,833 of record NC_091073.1, read on the forward strand.
CCATTGTGATAGCTGCCAGCACACCCTGAGGAAAAAATGTGACTTACATCCACATCAAGTCCACAACACTCTCATATAAGAACACCCCTTTAAGTCTGCAATAGCTAACTATTTAACCTAAATTCATAGAGGCAGAGAAAGCTAAGCAAAATGAAAAAGCAGAGGACCTGCTCTCAATTGAAACAGCAAAAGAAAACCCCTGGGAAAAGAAAACAAAAATAATTTACCAGATAAAGAATTCAAAGCACTGATAATAAAAATGTCTACTGAATTAGAGAAAAGAATAAATATGTACACTGAAATTTTTAACAAGGAACCAGAATATATTAAAAAAGACCCAATCGGAAATGAAGAAGTCAATAGCTTGGGGGTCGGGGGGAAACACTAGAAGGAATGAACAGCAGACTAAATGATACAGAAAGAAGAATGCCTCAGTCAGCTGGAAGACAGAATAAGGAAAATCACCCAGTCATAACAGTAAAAAGAAAGACAAATTTTAAAAAATGGGAACAAAAAAAAAAACAAATTAAAAAAAAATGCAAACAGTTTGAGAGATCTCTGAGCTAACATTAAGCAGAACAACATTCACATTATAGAGGTCCCAGAAAGAGGAGAGCAAGAGAATGGGATCAAAAGTGGTTGAGGAAATTATGACTGGATACTTCCCAAACCTGAAGAAGAAAACAGATATCCAGGTACAGAAAACACAGAGGTTCCCAAACAAAACGAACACAAACAGACTCACATCGAGATATATCATAATTAAAATGGCAAAAGTTAAAGAAGGAATTCTAAAGGGAGCAAGAGAAGAACAGAGTAGTATACAAGGGAGTTCCCATAAGCTTATCAGCTGATTTCTCTGCAGAAACTCTGCAGGCCAGAAGCAAATGGTGTGATACAGTCAAAGTACTGAAAGGGAAAACCCTGAAATCTAGGATACAATATCCAGCAATATCATCATTTAGAATCAAAGCAAAGATAAAGAATTTCTCAGACAAGCAAAAAGTAAGCAAGTTCTGCAATACTCTTTCTAACCTAAAAGAAATGTTAATAGGTCTTCTCTAAGTGGAAAAGAAGTTAGAATCCCAGGAAAGGGAAAATTCCACTAGAAAAAGCAATTAGATAGTAAGGACTGAGGATCAATTACTTAATTAAGCCAGCATGAAGATTAAATGACAAGCAAATTATAAAAGCAACTATAATAAGTAAGAGATAAACATGAAATTGTAAAATAGCACATCAAAAACACAAAATGGGAGGGGGGAGAGTAAAAAACATAGATCTTTTACAACGTGTTTGAACTTAAATTGGTACAACCACTGTGGAAAATAGTATGGCGCTTCCTCAAAAAGCTAAAAATAGAGCTATCATATGACCCAGCAATTCTACTCTTAGGTATATATTCAAAAAAATAAGAATGCTAATTTGAAAAGGTACATGTACCCCAACGTTCATAGCAGCACTATTTGCAATACCCAAGATGTGGAAGCAATCTAAGTGTACATCGATACATGCATGAATAAAGAAGAGGTGGTGCATATGCAATGGAATCTAGTAGTGTTAGTTGCTCAGTCGTGTCCGACTCTGTGTGACCCCATGTGTAGCCTGCCAGGCTCTTCTGTCTATGGGAATCCCCAGGCAAGAATACTGGAGTGGGCTGCCAGTCCCTTCTCCAAATGGAAGACTGCTGCTGCTGCTGCTGCTGCTAAGTTGCTTCAGTCGTGTCCGATTCTGTGCAACCCCACAGACGGCAGCCCACCAGGCTCCCCCGTCCCTGGAATTCTCCAGGCAAGAACACTGGAGTGGGTTGCCACTTCCTTCTCCAATGCATGAAAGTGAAAAGTGAAAGGGAAGTCGCTCAGTCGTGTCCGACCCTCAGCAACCCCCATGGACTGCAGCCTACCAGGCTCCTCCGTCCATGGGATTTTCCAGGCAAGAGTACTGGAGTGAGGTGCCATCGCCTTCTCTGAAATGGAAGACTACTTAGCTATAAAAAAGAATGAGATATTGCCATTTGCAGCAACATGGATGGACCTAGAGATTATTATACTAAGTGAAGTAAATCAGAGAAAGGTAAATATCATATGATATCACTTATATGTGGCATTAAAAAAATAAAACAAATGAAAGTATATAGCCAAATAGAAACAAACTCAGAAATAGAAAACAAACTAGTGGTTACTAGTGGGGAGAGAGAAGGAGAGAGGGGCAAGACATGGGAATAGGGTTAAGAGACACAAACTACTTCATATAAAATAGATAAGCAGCTAAGATAAATTATATAGCATAGATAATTATAGCCATTATCTTATAATAACTTTTCATGGAGTATTATCTATAAAAATACTGAATCACTATGCTGAATGCCTCATATTACTTTAATATTGTAAATCAACTATATGCCAATTTTAAAAAAACCTTCCCTTTTCAGTGAAAATTGTATCTTGTCACATTGAGTAACTCACAATGTAGAGGAAAGATCACACTTTTAGAAAAGGCAAAACACACAAAGATTCTTACTTCTCCCTATAGGTTGTATTTATTTTGTTTATCTCTATTTCTAGTAATATGTTCTGAATATGTATTGGTTTATTTTGAACATGGAAATCCTATGACCTGAGATTGCACCAATGAACAAATGGAACATTTCAGTAATAGCTGGTTCTCCACTTTGCTGTATACATGAAAGTAACGCAATATAGTAAATAAACTATATTCCAGTAAAAATGAAAAACAAAACAATAGCTGGCTTTCAGTTACTTGTTCAGTTCAGTTCAGTTCAGTCACTCAGTCATGTCTGACTCTGCGACCCAATGAACAGAGGGGTATCATTGTAAGGCTTCCTTGGTGGCTCAGATGGTAAAGCGTCTGCCTGCAATGCGTCTCTCAAAGAGTCGGACACGACTGAGCGACTTCACATTCACTTTCACTTTGCTGCTGCTAAGTCGCTTCCGTCGTGTCCGACTCTGTGCGACCCCATAGACGGCAGCCCACCAGACTCCCCGTCCCTGGGATTCTCCAGGCAAGAACACTGGAGTGGGTTGCCATTTCCTTCTCCAATGCATGAAAGTGAAAAGTGAAAGGGAAGTCTCTCAGTCGTGTTCGTCTGTTAGAGACCCCATGGACTGTGGCCCACCAGGCTCCTCCGTCCATGGGAGTTTCCAGTCAAGAGTGCTGGAGTGGGGTGCCATTGCCGTAGAGGGGTAAAATTGTAGTGGTTATGAACCAGAGGCCCTATGGACAGCCACCATCAGATACGATGGGTTAAGCAAGCAAAATATTTTAAATGAATTGATTTTCATCATTGTAGGATTGGGATAAATTCATACAAAAGTATTTATTCCCAATTTCTCTTGAGGGGAAAAAAACCCCAGTAGATCTGGCAACATTGGGTGGGGTTGGTGGCCGCTGCAGATGCAGCAGGTGACGACCCCATGTTCCATCCAGCTTTGTTGACCCTCCAGCCTCCCCACCCCCATTAGCCTTTGAATATGTGACCTCTACCATATCACAGAGCTTCCCGAAGTTTCCTAATTGCCCTCCTATTCATCATTGATGGCAAAACTCTTCTTAATGTTGTTTTATAGAAACTTGGGTGTTGAATATGAACAAAGACCTTCCTGATCAACTTGGAATAAAATGACATTCAGGACTGAGTAAAGAAAGTCTGGAGGAAGCCCCATTTCGTTCACAGAGGGAAGGAGGTAGCTTTTAAATTTCCTATGTGTGTCCATTGACCACAAAGGTAACAACTACTGAAAGGAACATGAGATGGGAGACCAGGAGGCACAACAAAGAATCTGCCTGCAATGCAGGAGACACAGGAGACTTGGGTTTGATTCCTGGGTTGGGAAGATCACCTGGAGGAGGAAAATGGCAACCCTCTCCAGTATTCTTGCCTGGAAAATCCCATGGACAGAAGAGCCTGGAGGGCTACAGTCCATGGGGTCACAAAGGGTCGGACCACTGAGCGGCACAGCAGCAGCAGCAGCAGCAGCAGCAGCAGCAGCAGCAGCAGCAGGCATTCTAATCCCGAGAACTACATAAAATGGCCCAGATACTTTGCTCCGTAGGGACTATCGAGTTCTTATAAGGGCTCTCACCTAGGCAATGAAACATTTCTGAGGTAGGCTGAAGGTGGTGGACCCTGAAATCAGTGAGAGAAGGACTCTAGTCTTCTTAGTACGAGAGAGTCCTTCTCGCAGTTCTTCAGGTGTTTTGTTGTTGGCATTCCTTGTGCATCTGAGCAGGTACCACCTGGGTTTACAGCATGCATTGTGCTGACATCTCACAGTTGCTATGAGATGACACCAACAAATTGCATTATGTAGCTGGCAAAATCAGAATCCTCAGAATAGCCTCTCTCTTACAATGGGAAGCAAAAGGCCAGCCTCAGTTGTATACTAAGAAGGTGCTAAAATTTTGTGGGCTACCAGTTATTTCTCTGAGCTTCTCACAGTGAATTCCTAACTTCCTGTTATGTCTGCTTAATTGTTTTAAATTTATGCACATACATCAATAGCAACAAAGGAGCTATAATTTCTTGGTATTCGTTTTGTCATTTTTTCCTTTCCTCTCATCCCTTAGAAGACTCTTCCCGAGGGCAGGCCTAGGATTCCTCTTACCAAGAAGTCCAAAAACTAGGAATGATAGAGGCTGCAGATAGCAGGTCAGCCACGTTTCCTCACTACTTCCATCTTCAATTAATGAAAGAATGTCCAAAGATCATTGTGGCAGAGGCTGCTGGGAAATCACTCAAACTTGCTTCCTCTTCTTCCTGGGCTTACAGACATAACTGCACTTCCAGCCTCCATTGCAATTGGGTGACTGTGCAACTGCACTTGGGCCGGAGCAACATGAGTGGCAATGATTTGCCCCGCTATCCATGAGAGGTTCTCCATGCTTATTGCCCCTTCAGCTGGTTAGGTGGAAATGACTTCTAGAACAACTTTGGGAGCTGCCTAATGAAAATGCTGAGCCACAAGATGGGAAGAGTCTGGGTCTGTAAATCATCATATGAGGGGAGCCTTTCAATCAAGAACAATCTCAGTGGGCTGTGACATGAGTGAGAAAAAAATTTGTTAAACCATTGAGATGTCTGGGTTCTTCGATTCTATCAATTAGCGTAGCTTTGAAAAATACAGACATTAATTTGGGGCTTTCCAAAAGCAGGAGATAGGGGAATAAGGTCTAGGAATAGCCTATAGGAGCTGGAGAATGGTGCTTATGATAGCTAAAGGAGGAAAACAAGAACCTCAGGGCCTCCCCAATCCTCAATGTAGATTAATGTCCAGAATAGAAGAATAATATTTAGTGTGGGTCAGTCAGGGCTCACCATATATTCTCCAAACTTTAAATCCTTGTAGCTTGAAGATATTGACCCTTTTCAGGCAATTAGGAGCCAATGATATTTGTGGATGTTCACTTGGGAAATGTCATAAGTTGAGATTGTAAAAATTCTTACTAAAGTTTAAATTGGCACAGAGTGCAACATGGACTATGTAATTAGGTCTATCCTAGAATTACAGCTTTTATCCATGAAAAGCTGGAGCCAAGAGAAAGTATTTATATGCTGGATATTTTAATTACAGAGTAGGAGGGAAAAGACATACAGAGAAAAAGAATGTTGCAGTATGTTGGATATAATAGTCCTAGAAATGTAGGAAGAAAGTTATGCTTTCACAAAAGCTCTCAGCAGTTCCCTAACTAGGAAGAGAGAGGATTATGCGTGGGTACTAAAGAAGTGGGGATTGAACTACCTTGACATGATTATTGTAGAAAGTTCCTCAAGTCTTCTCTGAATAATTGGATCCGCTAATAGATGTATTACTTTGCAATCCTAAGATTGGATTGAATTGGCAAAAATGCTTTTCCAGAGCCTTCTGTGCTCCTGGGGATCAGAATTTGTAGAAGTACTCACCACGTGTATGGTGATACTCTGGGACAGAGACTGCTCCTAGCTTCAGATATGAAAAATTAAAAAACAGACAAAGGAAAATATTTCCACTTTCAAATATCAGAAAAGTAATCATTCATTTAAAAACCACTATAAATTTTTGGTTAAATCAGTAAGATTTGAGATAAATATAAGAAATATATTTTGCTATTATTCAGTCGCTAAGTCGTATCAGACTCTTTGTGACCCATGGGCTGCAGCATGCCAGGTTCCTCTGTCCTTCCTTCACTATCTCCCAGAGTTTGTTCAAATTCATGCTCATTGAGTTAATGATGCTATCTAACCATCTCATCCTTTGCCACCCTCTTCTCCTTTTGCTTTCTATCTTTCCTGGCATCAGGATCTTTTCCAAAGAGTCAGCTCTCTGCATCAGGTGGCCAAAGCACTGGAGTTTCAGCTTCAGCATAGTATTAAAATTTTTTTTAATTTGTCTACCTATTTAATTTTAAATTTCTGTATAGTTAATTTAATACATGTATATATATATATATATATATATACATTTTTAAAAAGTAAAAATTCAAACATCCAGGCACAAAACAAGTCTCAACCAAAATTTCTTAAATGAGTCTAGACAAAAGATGAAACCTGATTCTGAAGTTTTCATAGTTTAGGATTTCTGGGCTTTGGGAAAGAAGCTCTTCTGGTCCTGATGGGGCCATAAATGAAGTAAATTTTGTTCAGTGTCTTTTTCTTTCCACTGTGTAAATTGCCTTTTATTAGCTTACTTTGCTTTATTGGTCACCTTCTGAAGCCAGGGAATTAGCTGTGAGGTAGATCTCTGCCTTTCTTCTTTTTATTCCTTTGAATAGTCTAACTTATATTTTCCTTTTAACAGTAAAAGATATTCAATGGAATACCTCACTGATGCAATTTATGTGATTCAACTATGCGCACTTAGCATGAATTTAATATTTAAGCCCTACCTGTGAAGGAATGCTGTATGTAAAACAATGTTTTAACATTATTTGTCTCCGAAATGTTATATATCTCTAACTTGCACTTGATGAATATGCATGCTCTGAATCTTGTCATAAGCCATTGCTTTAACCCTTTATCTTGAGTTGAATATATTCTGCAACTTGTGTTATTTACTCTTTTATGGCTTCTTTTCCTGTGGGTAAGTTTGACTGATAATAGCTAATGTTTCATGTGGGAATGCCTGGCCTAGCTAAAAGGAACAAAAAGAGTATTGCCTACATATAAAAATATGGAACATTCTGGCAAATCTAGGTACTGTCGGTGAAATGATGGAAAAGACTGCAGGCCAATATCACAAGGAATTAAAGATGAACTCATTTGACATTATAAAGGCTATTATATATTCATCCTCAGCCTGGGAAAATAGACCAATAATAGAATGAAGTGAAGCTGATGGAAACGACAGCCAGAGACAGGTGATTGCTTCGGGTAAACGGAAGAGTGGCAGTAAATGTGCCAATAATGCACGGTTAGAACAGAAGCTCTCTACCATCAGTGCACAAAACAGAAGCTCTCTACCATTAGTCCACAAAACAGAAGCTCTCTACCATCAGTCCACAAAACAGAAGCTCTCTACCATCAGTCCACAAAACAGAAGCTCTCTACCATCAGTCCACAAAACAGAAGCTCTCTACCATCAGTCCACAAAACAGAAGCTCTCTACCATCAGTCCACAAAACAGAAGCTCTCTACCATCAGTCCACAAAACAGAAGCTCTCTACCATCAGTCCACAAACACCATCAGTCCACAAAACAGAAGCTCTCTACCATCAGTCCACAAAACAGAAGCTCTCTACCATCAGTCCACAAACACCATCAGTCCACAAAACAGAAGCTCTCTACCATCAGTCCACAAAACAAGGTCGGCCCTGAAGTAGTAGTTATCAAAGTGTGTTCATTGCGCTAGCAGTAGCATCACCAGGAATGCAGATTCTCAGGCCTAGCTCAGACCGACTGAATCAGAACTCTGGGGCGGGTCCATCAGCCCGTCCTTCACCCAGCCTCTGGTGATTCTAATGAAGGTGAATTCTGAGAGCCATCGTGCTGCAGTGTCTGTGGAGTGGAAGCTCGACCTTGTTCTCTTGCAGGTGACTTCAGCTTTCCTCTCCCCTCACAGAATCAGCCTCCTTTTACACTTTGTGACATTCTAGTGTTAGGGACACACAAACTTACATGCCAACTGGTCTCTAAATAAAAGCTCAAGAGAGGACACAATCGTGTATTTCAAGACCAGAGAAAATCTAGCTGGGTTGACTTTACTGAGATCCAGGCTGTCCACTTCCAGTAGACACTGTCCTGAATGATGTTCAAGGATACTTTTGACTATAATTAGTTTCACCTCATTGTGATCACTTTGAACCTCCAATAGATTCTACTCTACTAGTCTGCTCCCTTCCATCTCACTGTTTTGTCTTCTAAACAAGAAAAACTGCCTCGGTAGCCCAGCATACACTTAGCCCCTTCTCAATGATTTCTTTTATGTTGCACATACCTGTCACATTCATCTAAAACTCCAGCTCGACAACCTGTAACACAGGAGATTTTTGAAGGGAACAAATATTCTTTTTCTATTTTTCTGAGTGCTTTAAACACAATTGAATTTCTCCCAGCAGTTGCCCTCCTATACTTGGGATGACCATCCTGCATTACAGTGTGTATTATTAAAAGATTTCCTCTCTGATTAGGAGCCTGGAGATCCCAGCTCTAAGAGGGCTAGGAATCTGAGTCAAGTGGTGACACAGAGAAAGCTTTTTCTCTGGGCCCCAAAGAAATAAATGCTCAATAGATGCAGCTCAGGAAAATGCAAGCAAACCCTGCTATTTTGTTGCCATGGAGGACAAGAAGGACTTGAATAAATATTGTTTTTAATGGGAGCTCCCTAAGCCCTATGTAAGCCCCAAACATGTGGTGGTGCCGGCTGCTTTGCTGGGTGTAGCCTGTTCCACTGTTAGAAATGAGAAGGTTGGAAATCACAGAGGAGGGGAGTGAGAGAGCTATAGCTTACAGAGTGTCAAGCGTTACAGCCTGTCTGGCACCTGATGTCACACACAGATATTAGACTTTGTAACTGTCATCAGATGTCAGAGGCTTCATGGATGATTGCTCCGTAGGGAGCTGGAGAGGGCCACCTTACACAAAGGTCTCTGGCTGGCTCCTTCTTTATGTCTGCTACCCAACAAGAAACCAATATCAGGAAAAGATTTACAATTTGGTGAGCTAAAAGATAAATGATTTCAGTCTCTGGATGCTTTAAGAGAAAATTTTTGTACCTCATATGGTCAAAATTGATCACTCCATTGACTTTTGTATGGGATGGGCCCAAACTAATGATGTTAGGTAGTCAATGAGAACAGGCTGTGCATGAAGAATTAAAAACCACAATAATGGATTGCTCCTCACAGCAAGAAGCAAATAAGGGCTGGCCACATCCAGAGAAGATTGGACACAGGGCTGTCTCCCCTGGCTCTGGTACCCTGAACAGGCGCTATTAGAGACCATTTGAAGAAGCATGGCTCGCAAAGTAAGCCCTCTAATGGCTGTATTTCTTTTCATGGAGAGTCTGATTTCTCTGTCTATGCTGGCATTTCTTGTTTCTATAACTTGCCTTGAATGCCTAAAAATAGATTCCAGGGTGCTGCTGTTTGTTATAATTAGCTCTAGCTATTAGTTCTTCCTGTTTAAGCGAGTGTGAGAGGACCCGACCTTGGTAGAAAGTCACTCAGAGGGACAGAGCGCTCTTTCCCTGGCTCCTAACATATGCCTGGGCCACTAGCCTCCCTATGTAACTGCTGCACATTCAGGCCATCTGGACCTGTGAGACCTGCCCCTTGCTCCTGACTTCACAGCCAACGTGTGGAGAATAATACAAGGGCATTAAATTAGACCTCATTACCTAGCCAGTTGGGCCGTCCAGCTCTCCCGCACATAATAATGAGGTCTGATTTATTGTGATCATTATTCAGGCATTACAGGTCACTAAATAACATGCTCTGCCCACACATGTCTTCTGAGCTAATAAATATCCTGAGAGGAAACGGTCTTGAGGGTGTGAGTCTCAGGTTTAGATCAGTAACTCCAGGCTCATTAATTGTGTGAAGGTACTTTGCCTATTGCTCACAAAATCTTGGGAGCAGAGATGGCAAAAGTCTAATTAATAACCTGGGGGTTGTGAGTGAGAGACGAAGGAGGGCATGTCCACTGGATTCTCTGGCCTATGGGGCGCAGCATACCATGGAGGTATGCTGGTGGGTGGGTGGGTGGGTGGAACAGAGCTGAGGCCAAACAGGCGAGTCAGCCAGGGCCCCACCCTGGCAACACAGCATCCAGAGGCCAGGCCTTCTTGGAGTTGGCTCTGCTTTTCTCTCTCACCTGGCTATTCCCTATAGACCACTTGCGAAGTTCCTGACATGTCACTCTCTCTCATTTCTGGGTCTTGGCACTTGTGGCTCCTTTCTGTCTAGAAGGCTGTATCCATTCTCGCCTCCCCTTTAGTATGGTATTATTATGTTTGGGGGCTTCCCAGGTGGTGTTAGCGGTAAAGAACCCGCCTGCCAATGCAGGAGATGTAAGAGAAGCTGGTTTGATCCCTGGGTCTGGAAGATCCCCTGGAGGAGAACATGGCAACCCACTCCAGTATTCTTGTCTGGAGAATCCCATGGACAGAGGAGCCAGATGGGCTGCAGTCCATAGGGTCACAAAGAGCTGGACACAACTGAAGTGACTTAGCACATACGCATGTTTGAAGACTCAACTTAGATGCCGCCTCCCCGACACAGCCATCCACAACCCTATGACACCAAGCATTTATGCTTACACTGTGGGACACACTGAAAAGTGTTCATTGACTTGTTTGTGTTCTCTGCTGGACTGTAAATCTCTCAAGGGCCTGCTGTGCATCTCACTGGGCACTGTATTCCTAATGCCTAAAGTAGCACCTGGTACATGGCAGGGGCTGACTAGCTGCTTGATAAATGAAAAAAATGAATGCCTGTGCTCAAGAGAAGAAGGAAATGGAAAGCAATGCCATAAATGTGACAGTGGTTGGAGAGGGCAGTGAGTTTTTCACCTTAACAATCTGTGCTCAGGGAGAAGAGGCCCCAAGCCACCCTGCACATCATTGCCCTGAGCCTCTCACTATCCGGACATACAGCAAATTGGGAACTTCTTGAAGGAGGGAAATATAATTTGGTTAATCTTACATCCCTCAGAGCCTTGCCTGGATCTTGGAATGTAGTCAGTGTTCATTAAACGTTGATTAAGCTGTTGGCTTTGGTACTGGGTTTTCCTATTCACCAGATCCTGTGGCCCTGGGGTCTCTTCCTGGAGAGTGTGGGTGAATGTGGTTTGCAGCTAGCGAAACAAAGGCTACTTTTTGGTTCCCCTCAAGTTAGAGCTTGCCAGAAGGCAGGGGAGAATGAGGCTCCTGAAGGCTTCAGTGTTCTAAGTCTGCCTAGAGTAGGTCCACAAGGTGATGCTTGGCTGTATGCTTTTCCTTGCAGTCATAATCTCACATCATTGAGTACTGAGCTTCAACTTTAGACATAATGGAATTACAAGGAAATGACAGCATCAATAGATTATCACAAGTCCTATATGGATAACATCCATATTTATCTTTTTAAATGGCAATATATTCTTTTAAAGGCCTGTTTGCCTCCAGGAAGACACTGGGGATCAGGAAAACGGGATTAAAAATAATCCTTTTTTTCTAAGTCATAATGCAAAATGTGTAATGGGTAAATACTAAGTAAATCTGAACATATATCTACATTATTTATGGGAATAATTTAGGTTTATTTGCTTTATAGGAAATTTGTTGGAATGCTTTAAGTCACTGAAATTAAATGAAATCAGGCTCCTTGAATTATCCATGAATGCAGCTTCACATAATCAATACTTTAGCTGTTCTGGGATGACATTACATCTCAAGACTATTTTCTAACTTAATAAAATTAGAAATAATAAACAGATATTATTTCTTTGTGAATTGGGGCCTCTGACCTGGTAATTTAATGCCTTCATTATTGCACTCAGAGAAGCAGATAGACCCACTGAGACCCACGTATACAAGCAACTGCTTGTCCAAGGCATAGCCTGGTTCCTCCCACTTTCTTTGGATGGCAGGTTATGTGCAATTAAGGAATGTATTTATTTCTAAAACCCTGTGACCATTATTTTCAGGAGAGTAGCGTATTCATTTAAAATGGGGAACTTCTTATTGATTCAATAACAAAGACCAATAGAAAATGAGATGACTTATTTCTGAATTGGTGTATTATAGATATTTTCAAGCTAGACCAAGAGGTGAGCTCTATATAATGGGGCCATGAGAGAGTTGTTATTGTGCATGTGTGTGTCCAGCCTGAGCTTAAGGCACTCTTGTGGTTCATGATGCTTTTTGCTGCTTTCTGGGAGAAAACACAAGCAAGGGTGTGGATCTCTGAAAGAATGGGGGTCTTAGATCTGAATGCTTATCCTATTTCTCATGAGCTCTGCTCCTACCCCTTCTGGGTTTAGAAATCCCTCGAGTCTGCACGTATTGAAGCACTTTCTCATGAACATTCATCATGGTCTCTGCAGCTCAAAGGGATTCCCTCTCTACTTAAAATGTGTTGGGTCCACATCTCAGTCCAGGAGATTGTCAGAGTCTCTCTGTGAGGCATGTTCCCAGAAAGTCACCTAGGGTGAGAAATGAATGGAGGATGTGATTCCCAAGGCTCTGAATCAGACACCAAATTGAAGCTGTGAATCAGACTCCAAATCAGACAACACAAAAAAATGGATGGAAGCATTCCATAAGATGGTCCTGGCTGGGAGGGGCTGGACTAAAAAGGCGACAGAAATGTGTTCTGTTTACAGAGTGTGGTTTAAGATGCTGAACACTGAGGATAGGAGGTGATTATGACTTCTTTAACTGACCAGAACAACAGGAAATTGTCTCTCTCTCTGGGAGAATAGAAATTGCTGGCCCACTGGCTCTGTCGCTTGAGGGGGACCTGCGGAACTTGTTCTGTTATCAGGAAGCTCTGTTGGAAGTTATGTGACAAGGAAGATTTGGGGTTGGTTAGTTCTGAACGAGCCGACAGTAACAACCAGGGCAGCCTACTGTGCTCCAGGTGCTATTATAAACACTATGCATGCACCCTCTAACTGTGATTCACTTGTTAAATCAACCACAACTGTATGAGGTGGGCATTGCTGTTCCACACATGAACACTTGGTGAGACATGACTTGCCCAAGGTCACCCAGCTGGAAAGGCAGAGGTGGGACTGAAATCCTGGTTGTCTGAATTCAAGGTCAGGTGCTTAAACCTTGCATCGTTTGCCAGACCTTAGATTCAGTTGCTTTCTAAGGGAAATGTATTTATTTTGTTCTATTTCTCTCTCTCATAACTCGTCCCAGTTTTATGGCATAGTGCTTTGGAAATATTGTAAATAGGAAGCTGTTATTGCCAAAACACAGGCTTCTTAATACTTAGTCCACTGCAATGTCTCCTCAAAGATAATGAACTCTGCTAAATGACAATTGTTGCTGCTCAGTCGTTGAGTCATGTATGACTATTTGTGACCCCATGGACTGCAGCATACCAGGCTTCCCTGTCCATCACTATCTCCCAGAGTTTGCTCAAATTCTTGACCATTGAGTCAGTGATGCCATCTAAATATTTCATCCTCTGCTGCTCTCTTCTCCTTTTGCCTTCAATCCTTCCAAGCATCGGGGTCTTTTCCGGTGGGTTGGCTTTCCACATCAGATAGCCAAAGTATTGGAGCTCCTTCTTCAGCATCAGTGCTTCCTATAAATATTCAATGAATATTAATACCCTTGATGCTGGGAAAGATAGAAGGCAAAAGGAGAAGAAGGAAGCAAAGGATGAGATGATGAGATAGCATCACTGACTCAATGGACATGAATGTGAGCAAACTCAGAGGGATAGTGAAGGATAGGGGATCCTAGCATGCTGCAGTCCATGGGGTCACAAAAGTCAGACCCAACTTAGCAACTAAAAAAAGACAATAACAAATGCCAATAAACCAACTGCCTGTGAATCAATGAGAAGCTTGTGATACCACTTGATTATAAGCACAGTGGAAGAGTCATAATTAATCTTTCTGCAATAAACAAAAAATTGGAAATCCAAATAATAATGATGACTGTGACCGACATGTATTGAGTGCTCACTTAGAGTCAGGCACTGCTCTAAATCCGTTATGGGACATGTTAGCGCATTGCATTCTTGAAGTCACTCTGTGGAGTTAATGTTATTGTACAGTTTATTTCTGCTTATATCTTATTGGCTGTAATGAGTTACACAGCACAGCTAGATTCAAGGGAGGCCCAAGCTGAGTGGCTGATGCTCAGATAAAATTCTGGACATTATGCTGCTAAAATAAAGAGGAAGAATGCATCTGGGGGACAGTGAACAGTCTCTACTCCAATCACACTTGAACAAAGGAGCTTATTCTTGGAATAACTCAAGAAAAAAAGCCTTTCTTGTCCTGTCCTCCAGTTAGTTTCCTAGATGATGAATACAGAAGAAGATGATTTTACAGGGGTCCTAATTTCACTGAGGTTCCAGATACTCTGAATAGATAACCGATAGGAAAGGGTGAGTATGAGAAATGACCGTGCTTAAGCATTGGTTTTTAGGGCATCTTCCTTGAGAAAAACCAATGCTTTGGTGCATGAAATGTTCCCAGATCTTTGCCTGGTTTTAGAAGCTGTAGCGGTTGTTCACTTGTTTATTCAAAAGTGTATTTGAAAGCCTGTGATGAACTGGGCCCTGGGTCTACAAAGACTCTCAAGACAAACAAGGTGCTTCCTGTTAAGGAGTTTTTCTTCTGTTTGGAGGAGACAGTGGAAAACAAGTAAACAAGTGAAACACACAATTTCAGAAGTTGATAGATACCACGCAGAAAGAACATAAAGCATGTAAAACTCAGTAGCTTGTAATAACAAGCTACATATTTGGGGAGCCCAATACAAAATGAAAATGTGTGGCCCCTTGAAAAAAAATATTAAAAATTTCAGAATAGGAACAGAGAACTGTTGAACCAAGCGTGGGCCCTTCTAAGCAAGGAGCAGGGAGAGTTTGACCTATAGAAGCCTGCTGAGCCAGAACTCACATCTGATGAGCCTCTGATCACTGTTAGGGAGAATTCAATCAAGCGGCTCTTCTGGGAACATGGTGCACAGTCAATATTGCTTTCATGGGCTTCCCTGACTCTGGCATTTGTAAAACCTGAAGTTAATTAACCCAGTAAATCTAATTATTATCTCCTTCTTTTCTCTGTGCAAGATGTGGAAAGTCTGTTCAGAGGTATTTCTGCTTGGAGGGGGATTTCACGATAGTCGGGAATGTGGTACCCTGTGGCGCTATCTAGACTCAGAGCAGTCAGCCTCGGCACTATGGATGTTTGGGGCTGAGTGATTCTTTGTTGGGTGGGGCTGAACTGTACATTGTAGGATGGTTGGCAGCATCCCTGGCCTTTACCCACCAGATGCCCCTCAATTATAATGACCAAAAATTACTCCAGACATTGACAATATCCCGTGGAACAGGTGTCCCCAACCTCTGGGCTGAGGAGTACCCTCTGCCAGATCAGCGGCAGTGTTAGATTAGAGATAAAGTGCACAATAAATGTAGTGTGCTTGAATCATCTTGAAACCATCTCCCCCATGCCTGATCTGTGGAAAAACTGTCTCCCATGAAATCAATCCCTGGTGCCAAAAAGGTTGGGAATCCGCTGCCCTGGAGGGCTGGAATCTGAGAACAACTCTTTCCTTGGCCATCTCAGCTACAGTAATAACAGTAATAAGTATAGCTAAGTGTGTATTAAATATTTTCCCTGGTACTGATAGTTATTTGGATTATTTTATTTAATTAAAAAATTCTACGTGGAGGTCTCTGTTTCCTGTTTTACAGTAGAAGAAACCAAGGCATATAATCTATGTCTCTCTAGTGCTGAGGATGTCAACTGCTTTTTCTTTCCCCACTATATTCTAGATGAATTTCAACCCCACCACCTAGAAAGTTCAGAGCATCTGCCCAGTAATTACTCCTATTAGTTAGTTAGTTAAGTCGCTCAGTTGTGTCCGACTCTTTGCGACCCCGTGGACTGCGTAGTCTACTCTGTCCCTGTGATTCTCCAGGCAAGAATACTGGAGTGGGTTGCCATTTCATCCCATGCAAAAATTGACATTGGATCCCTGAATATTATATTTTATGAATTCTTACTGTATGCCAGGTGCTGATACAAGCACTTTCCAGATGTGAACTCATTTGATTCTTACAACAACCAAAGCAGGTAGGTCCTATTATCACCTCCACTTTATGGATGAAGCCGTGGAAGCACAGAGAGGTTGAGCAACTTGCCTGAGGCCACACAGCTAATAAGCAGCAGAGCCAGGGTTCAAACCCAGACAGTCTGACTTCAGAGTCTGACACGCTCTACCTGGTGCCTGGTAGCAGCCAAGGCCAGCTGTGCTGCTGGGTTTGGGGGAGTATCCAGTGGCCATAAGGAAGCCAGGGAGGGGGGTGGTAGCTGGGTCTCTGGAACACATCATGGTGGACCACAGACTGCTCACAAGAGGCTCAGAGTTCAGGCTCAGGAGGCCTGCTCTCAGGCCCTGTGGCTCCCGATGACCCCAGAGCATAGAATCAGGTTTATGCGGAGCTCCTATAGTCAGACAGAACAAGCTGTGGTGCTAACTCCTTCCAATGGTCTTTAATCCATATAAGGACAAGGCCGCCCCATGTTACAGCATTGCCAGGCAGCTCTCCCTGACTGAGAGGCAACACTTTCTCCATGAGCACCCAGAGAATTTCTCCCAGGCATGGTCCTCAGAACCGGGGAGCAGCTAAGGCTGCTGTGGGCTCAGAGACCAGCCCGGAAGTGGGAAGGCTGACACGTGGGGACCGGTTTGGGCAGACGGGACAGAAAGACAGATGTGGTGGACAAGAGGCCAGAACGGGCCAGTGACCACAGGGCTTAAGTAACATCAGGAGAAGCAAAACATTCAGAGCACAGCCTCCAAGGTGCAGGATGGGGTGATGACAAGGAGAATGGCAATGGCTGTAACAAAGCAGACCCGAAGGGCCACCTTCACAGCTTGGGGTGACCCGGGACGGGGAGCTTCAACACTGACCTGACCTTTGTCCCAAACCTAAGCCAAACTTTCAGGAGACTGAAGAGAAGACATTTTCAGATCGTCGTGCCGTCTCTCCAGATTTCTGTGAAGGTTCAGTTGTCTGAAGAGTAGAACTCGGAGGGGCCATCCGTGAGGCCACTGGAGGCCGCAGGCCCCACAGGAAGCAGGGAAGGGTAAACAGTCATGAGGATTCTTCTCTCCGGAGCTTTTCACTGCAGTTTCCAGACTGCAAAGGTCTGAAGCGGCAAATGGCTGGGCGTCCTGGGCTTCCTCACTGTGTCCCCCCGAGCCTCCCAGGGCTGGGGTCAGGGGAGGGTTACACACACAACCCTGAGCCTGGCTCACTAGGTTGCCTGAGCAATTTGTTAAAAAGTTAAAATCACTTGTCTAACAAACATGTATGGGAAGACAGGAAGCTGTGGTGGAAGGAAGGCTGGTAGGTAAGGAAAATAAGAACAACGAGGCATTTGCTCCATCCTGAGGCTCCCAGGCTCTGAAACCAGTGTCTTCTGTGAGTAGAGCTTCTTCTCTCACGTTGGGTATACGTGGAAAGCAAGCTGCCCATGGCAGGTAACTTCTCTGAAGTTAGGATTATTCTTCCAATAATCATCAATGTGACAGTCACTTACCTTCAATGGATATCTATCTCAGTGGATGTTCCTATCCCAGTGGATGTTCCAGTGGGCATTTCCTTGAACCCAGGAAAGAAGATGAGGGAACCACGGCCGCACATCCCCGCTTAGAAGACTGACCATTGTCTCCGTGGTGCTTTGCAGCCTAAGCCGTACTTTCTACTGTGTAGACGAGCTTATTGGATCATTATCACAACCTCTTGCTGAGACAGAGCCTGGGGCATTATCTGTGTGAGAAAAACTATGACAAGAGCAAAATCTCCCATCTATTGAATACTTGAGATGTGTAGGGCACTGGGCCGAGCAGTCTGTGAATGCTTAGTGTTTAATTCTCACAGCAACCCTATGAAGAAGTCACCTTTCCATCATTTTGTTGATAAGAAAAAGAAGTTCAGAGAGGTCAAGTGATTGGTCGCAGAGCTAGTTAGTGCCAGAGCCTGACTGACTCTAAGCCCTTGTGCAAAGGCATCGAAGTTTGTCTGCAGTGCATTTGGGGAGCAGCATCATGGGTTCCCGCTCCAGCATCCCTCCCTCTGCCCATTGTCAGCTCTGTCAAGTCCTCGAGTGAGTGGCTTCCAGCTTTTCTTGTCCCTCCCAATTGCTCTTCCAGCCCACTCTGCCCAGACAGGGACACTAAGGAACCCTCAAAGCTGAGGCAGTGGCCTCAGGTGCCAGATTAGAGCCACAGGGAGAGTTAGCCAGGAACAGAGGCATCTCCTGCTTGTTTTGGGAAGGCACCAACTCTGGATCACCCAAAGTGCCTCTTAGCCAGGGCTCCATTTGGGAGCTCTGACCTGGAGTTGGCAGCTTTCCTGCTCTTTCTCTACCTACTGATAACCCCCTGGCCAAATGCTCCAGTACCATAAGCGTCTCAAAGCCCCAAGACCAGCACACTCCCGGGGTCGATGACATAGCCCTCAGCTGGGGTGTGCAGTTTCCCTTCCTTCAGTTAGGTGAGAGCTCCAGTAGCCTGACCTGAAACAGTGGTGCCTGCTCCCTCCCTCCTGGTCCACCTGGCCTCAGTCTCAGCCTGTGAGGATTTGTACCAGGACTGCCCGCCTCCACAGCCAGGCCAGCAACGAGCTTGCAGCCTGGAGCATCTTGCTCACTGTCACGGCTCCTTTACTGCCCCATGAAGATGGGAGGCTAGGGCGAGGCTCAGCGTGTGCCTTGAGAATCAGACTGTTCTGGCTCCGAACCACACATATGACACTTAGGAGCCAAGGGACCTTAGGAAAAGCCACCTTTCTCACCAAGTTAGAGAGTCTTTAACTCACGATGGGACTGATGCTACCTCCCTCTCAGGGTTGTTACATGGATTAAAGACGATGTTGCCTGGAAGGTGCCTAGAGCAGGGCATAACAAGCACTCCAGGGGTGGGAATGCCTGCCGCTCACTTGAGCACACTCAGCTCCACCTCCTCCTGCTATTTCTGCTCTCTCTCCTGTGTGGAGCCCTCGGGGAGCTGATCATACCACGTCCATATGCAGATGGCTGAAAGGGAACGTCTATAAGCAAAGCTCCAGATGGCTTGGAGACAGAGGCCAATAGGGCACCCTCTCTACACAGAAAGTACAAGCACCAACCATTCTGCTCAGCGTTGAGACTCCCCCTTGAGCCCCCGACTATGTTTTCAGGCACATCATGGATTTCCCTCATTTGTGGTTCCCACTAACACTGTGTGCTTCCTTGCCTTCACATCTTGGTCTTCTATGCTCTTTATTCTCTTTATCGGGAGCACCCTTCCTTCCAATCTTTGTCTAAAACTCAGTCCATTAACTTAGACAGCATATTAAAAAGCAGAGACATTACTTTGCCAATAAAGGTCCATCTAGTCAAAGCTATGGTTCTTCCAGTAGTCATGTATGGATGTGAGAGTTGGATTATAAAGAAAGCTGAGCACCGAAGCTGAGCTTTTGAACTGTGGTGTTGGAAAAGACTCTTGAGAGTCCCTCAGACTACAAGGAGATCCAACCAGTCCATCGTAAAGGAGATCAATCCTGAATATTCACTGGAAGGACTGATGCTGAAGCTGAAACTCCAATACTTTGGCCACTTGATGCAAAGAACTGATTCATTGGAAAAGATCCTGAGGCTGGGAAAGGTTGAAGGCAGGAGGAGAAGGGGACAACAGAGGATGAGATGATTGGATGGCATCACCAACTCAATGGACATGAGTTTGAGCAACCTCTGGGAGTTGGTGATGGACAGGGAAGCCTGGTGCACTACAGTCCATGGGGTCACAAAGAGTTGGACACAACTGAGAGACTCAACTAAATAGTCCATAAAGGGGCTTCCCACATGGCACTAGTGGTAAAGAACCTGCCTGCCAATGAAGGAGACTTAAGAGACCAGGATTCAATCCCTGGACGGGGAAGATTCCCTGGAGAAGGAAATGGCAGCCCACTCCAGTATTCTTGCCTGGAGAATCCCATGGACAGAGGAGCCTGGTGAGCTAGTCTGTGGGGTTGAAAAGAGTCGGATACAACCGAAGCAACTTAGCAGCAGCAGTTGTCCATTAAAATGCCTTCCTGAGGAAGACCTTTCTTAACTTCTTTGGAGGATAGTGTTATAATTAAGTACTAGCAATGGCTCCTCCTTGAACACCCCAACTAGAAGGAGTTCATCCTGGAGAGCACTGACTATAAGAAGTTTTCCCCAACCAGAGGCCAGGGCAGAGTGCCTTGAAGGATAGCTATTTGTTTTGTCCTGTTCTCTTTGGAAGACTATAAACTCTATAAAGGCATAGAGTTTTTAATCGATTTATCAACTCTATCCTAACAGGACATAGTCTAGGCCAGAGTTTCTTAATCTTGGCACTGTAGACTTTCGGGGCTGGGTAATAATTCTTTCTTGGGGGGCTGTCCTCTTCATTGCAGGCTATTTAGCAGCATCTCTGGCCTTGCTTCATATATTAGATGCCAGTACTATTCTACCTTCCAACTGTTATTATACAACCAAAATTTTCTCCAGAATTTACTATATGAATTTAGGAGGAATAAGGGAGCCAGGTTACCTTGGTTGGGAACCACTGCTCTAGAATCTTAATCAATACCTTTCAATGTATTTTATTACAAAAAAAATTATAAGCAAACATAAAAGTAGAAAAAGAAGGGGTAATGAACCATAAATATCCACCACTGCTCTTCAATAACCATTGATATTTTACACATATTATTTATTATATTTCATCTCCCATCACCTGCTATCTTTCTGGAGTATTTTAAAGCAAATCTCAGGCAACATGTCATGTCATTCCTAAATACTTTGGTATCTAAAAGTATAGAAAAAGTATTATCATAATAGCATCACATCTAACAAGGTTAATAATTATTCCTTAACACTAATACTCAGTCAATGTTCAGATTTCCATGATTGCCTTAAACTATGGAATTTTTCTTCAAATCTGTTTGTTCAAATCAGGATTAAATAAGACTATGAAATGCATTTAAATTCCTTTTTATCTATCTTGTCCATGCTGTTAATGATTATTAATATTTAATATGTATTTCCAGTTACTGACAGTAAGAGATGCTGAACAAATTTTGAGGCAAATAAAAAAGATTTCTGAAAGTTGGTATGAAATTTTCTTCCCTGAAGGTGATAAACACTCTTTTGCTGTCAATGTTGGTTTAGTTTTGCTCCAACTCACCACTGACACACTCATTTGTCTAAAATATAATTTACTTCATGCATTTATAAATGAAATGTTATTTTATTTTTTAGTGCGCTTGTAATGTTCAAAAGTTGAATTCAACACACTCTCTTGTCGAGAATGATGCAATGTGTAATTCAGAGAAGAGAAGAAACATGATCTCCCCCTGTTGTTTTCTTTCTTTGGTCTTCCAATTCAAAGCCAAGTAGAAATGGAAAGGCATCTCCTATTGATATTGGTTGCTCCTCTAATGACCAGGAAGTTCAGATATTCAATGCAATTGCTTGATCCCTTTGATCAGTGGTATACTCATGCTTAAGTATATGTTTCCAGACTTCTGATAAAGACTTTCTCTCTGTGTTTACAGGATTATTTCTACAGCAAAACAAGAGTACGATTTATTTTTCTCCACAAAAGTAACCTCAGGGTGATAGGAAAAATTATATATCTATCATGTTGCTTTGTTGTTTGCTTGTAGAAGCTGCGATTTGTTTTCTTCTCTTGAAATATTTGCTTTCTCTGTGACATGGAGAATATTTGGACATATATTATGCATGCATCTGCTTTATGCATATATTCTTGCCCTTGGGTAGAAATCTAGTGTCCATGGAAGAACATGGCATTTGATTGAAAGCCACAGAGTCTGGTAGTTTTCCAACAGTTACAATTCACAGTTCTGCTTGAAGCAAATACCTCCAACTGTGGATAATGGACCTTCCTTGAGAATCTGAGACAAGTCACTGGTTAATGTCTCTGAAACAGCCTGTTAAGACTGTTACTACAAATTAGAGTCTGGATCATTGTGAAACCCAAATAGACTTCTTTCATCTTCCAGATGGCCGTCTGATTGGGAGCTGGGCAGGATCACGTTTCAGGTTGTGACTTAATGATTCAGGACAATATTTATGGTTATTACTTGACAGAGGGCAGTGAGGAAAATTAAAGCACAGCCCCATGCTTCATTTATGACAAAAAACAAATTCATGGCAGAACTGTAGATTGGAGATGGCATCTTCAAGCTCCAGGCAGAGCCCTGGCATCGTTCTGGGATGACCCACTTGACCAGGTACAGCCTGCTTAGCCTGGTGAGTCCTGACTTCAAACTTCCACTGATACATTATCTCTAGAAACTATCAAGCAAATCTCCAAATAGAAATCTTAGCAAAGGTAGAGCTGTGAGTGAGAGCTTTCAGAGGAGACAAATAATGCAATTATATTCTTCACTGGTATGATGACTACATGCAGCTGAAATATTATGTTTTGAGGCACATTTTAAACTTTATTATTACAGTTGGTAATATCAACAGGAGAAAAATAATTATGCCTGCCAGTTGTGGGCATTCTGTTTATGTAGTGGGTAATTTCTGCATTAACTTTTTCCTCTCAAACATGCTCTACATGATATAATATTTATCTCTCACATTACCCAGAATTTTAGGAATTCCATAATTGGGTGCTATGGGGAAGAGAAAGATAAGATGGAGAAGATGGAGAAAGGAGATAAATAAAGCTCGAGGCAGTTAATGAAAGTGTAGATTGTCTAGAAGAAAAGCCAGGAGAAAGTTTATCTTGCTCCATTAATCCTCTACTCACTCCGTGAAATGAGAATGCACATATTGTTCTGGGGGAAAAAAAGAGAGAAAACTAAACCATATGCCATTAATACATTTGACCAACTGTGACATTTTTTAAATAAGGCTTTAACTGGTTTTATTACACCAACTGTGTAATTTCAAAATGACTCCATCATCTATTATATCTATTATAAACAAGTACTTTGTTTAACCAAGCCAATAATAACCTTTGCAGACAGAGAAGGTTGGGATTTGAGAGAACCAAATCCTGATTGTTTAGATAAGGGGAAAGAGAGTCTTTGGCTAGAAATATAAAAAAGACTATGATCTTGAAAAATTGTAATTTATCACAAAATTACCAATAATTTGATATTTTTCTGTAGTGTATGGGAGCAGCTGTCCAGCGTCTGAAGAGGCACCCACCACCCCACCACTCCTGCCCCATCTCACACACACACACACAAACACACTCAGGTTCTTGGTTGCACACTCACAATTTAGCTCCCAAAGGGATAGTAAAGTCTGGCTGTGTGAACATCACTGGGGGTGTCCTGATGGGGTGGGGGTGGGGTTGCCAAAGGACGTGTAGTCAAGTGACTTACACAGGAGTCTCTACCTCCTCTCTAGGCCTCTGCTTGGTCAGCCCAAACTGTGAGCAGCTGCTGATGGCAGATGGATGGGAGGGCAGAGCAGAGAGGTTTCCTTGCCTTTCAGTTCCTGTGAGGTACATCCAACACTCTCCTGGGTTCAATGAAAAGGCATCAGCGGTCCGGGTATTTTTTAGCTGGTAGCCTTTTTTACTTTTGATACAGGCTTTTGACATGTTGCTATGCTCATCACTTTTATTTCTTTCCAAGCACTTGGCTTTGCTCCTGCCTTCTGGAGAAGCATAGGTCTTTCATTTTGCAGGAGATAGACTGGGTGCTTCTTTAGTGTATTGTGTGTACCTTTTGTTTTCCGTGGTGTGCAGTATTTGTGGTGAGCGAGGCCACAGCTGGCTCCCTTGGTGAAGGCATTGGTCTCACTTTGGGCTGCTCCTTGGGGACACTGGGGGCCTGCACCGTGACTCAGCTGGAAGGACACAGCTAGACTCACATCCTGCTTCTATCTTCCATGTCAGGGTCTCCAACCTCCAGGCCATGGGCCTATACCTCCTGCCAGATTAGTGGCAGCATTAGATTAGAAATAAAGTCAGAATAAATAAATGTAACGTGCTCAGATCATCCCCAAACCATCCCCCCCGCCCCCAACACATACACACCCCAAGTCTGGGGAAAAATTGTCTTCCACGATATTGGTCCCTGGCTGGTGCCAAAAAGGTTGAGGACCACTGTTCTATGTGACAGAAGGAAACAGACCCTCTGCATGTCCAATTTCATCTGTAAAATGGGAACAATAATACCAGACTCAGAAGATTGTAAGGATGACATGAAATCAAATGCCTGAGACATAGGAAAAACACTCCCTAGTTGAAAGGTTGACCCCTGATCTCTGCGAAAGGAAAGCCATCCCACCCGAATATCATGCCATCTGTGTCTCACACCGCGCAGCTGGAGCGGGAACCATAAAGCCAAGGCCACAGGACAAGTGCTGCTGGGTCATCCATGCTCCGCAGTGTAGCCCCTTCCCAGCACCAGCGGCCCGTGAAATCCATCTTCCCCTTTTCTGATGCGACGCTGCATTTGCACCTTCGTCACACTCAGTACCCTCAGGTGGCTGTTTGATATTAATGTCATCGGAGTCACAAACTTTGTCAAGCTGAAATTGATCTAATTTACTTTCTGGGCCAATCCTTCCCCTTTAGAAGGGAAGTCCAGGAGACCCAGAAGGTTGTGTGACTTACTGCGAACACCAAAGCTCACTCGTGGCAAGGCTTGGTCTCCAGATGCATGGGGCAGCAGAGTTTTCTCCAACCCAGTCTCACAATATTATTTAACTTCTGTGTTTTCATGTGTGACTCCTACCTCAGCATCCACCCCGAATGCACCCACACTGGTTTTTAAAGTTCCCTCCAGGCATATCTGCTCACAGGCTGTCCTGCATTTGAAGGGAGTAATCGATGAAAACTTGCTGAACTGGGCCAGTCAAGAGAAGGAGGAATTCCTAGACATGTCAGCAGACAAACATTTCAAGTAGCTTCCCCTTCAATTTTACAGACATATTGATCTGAAAAGTGATATGGATAAAATTTTCAGGTAGGTAGAGGAGGGTTATCTTGAACCACTGGCCACTGCGTTCCTTCCTCTGAGAGAGCAGTGCCTTTGTGAAGGAGGGAGCTGGGCTGTGTACAGGGCTGCACATTGATACTGTTACTCAGAACACAAAGGAGCAGGATATTTGAAGTTTTTCCTGCACCTTATGACGAATAGGACCTCTTTACAATAAACTAACTGTCCTCAGACTCAACTAAGCAGCATCTCCTAACCTGGTTCACTTTCAAGCATAGTGGTGCGGGATAAAGGTACAAACCCAGGGGAAAGCACTGCACACATTCAGAGAGAGGTGGATGCCGGGAAAGTGGAGGCCAGTCTGCCAATTAGGGGAGAAGTGAAGCAGATGACACCTGACACTGGGTGGAGAAGGCGGGGGTTTCAAATACGTATCGGATTCCGTTTTTACCAAGAGGGCAGCTTTAATCAAGTTCCCAGTGTAAATATTACCAATATAAACCAAATAATGGAGGTTAAATGGCCACTCTCGAGGTCACTGACTCTTGGTCAAGCTGGAAGATTTCACATCAAATGGACCATTGGAATATACCTGGAGGGGCTCCGTGTCTGACCATGAAACCTGAGCCCTCACTGACTCTTTGGCTGTGGATGGAGTGCACAGACTTGTGAGAGCAACAGGGCTGTCTCTGCTTTCAGCTCAGGGATTGTAAACCAGATGCGCTGCGGCCCAGGATTTCCATAAACACAGAGAGGGCTGTGGTTTCTTCGTGGCTGAGAATCAAAGTGAATGTTGGCTGCATGAGCTGATGTATCCTGCTCACTGATGTCCACAGGGATGGATACCTGGTGGTCCTGGGAGGGGACCCTTCTCCTACTTGGTTCTGGAAGCTGTGGTTTCTCACGAACTCTCAGGCAACTGTTTATAAGGTGTGCTATGAATTGAGTTACTAGATCTTGCTGTATATATACAGAGAGCCAAAGTGTTAGTCGCTCAGTCACGTCTGACTCATTGTGACCCCGTGGATTGTAGCCAGCCAGGCTCTTCTGTCCGCGGAATTCTCCAGACAAGAATACTGAATAGGTTGCCATTCCCTTCTTCAGGGAATCTTCCTGATCCAGGGATCAAACCTGGGTCTCTCACATTGCAGGCAGACTCTTTACCATCTTAGTCACCAGGGAAGCCCATAGAGATAGGTCACCATATCAAACTAGAGATGAGCCTGGAGTGGAAATGGGGTCGACATAATCCTGATCAGCTAGGCAATTTTGAGCATGTCTTCCCCTCTTGCTGCCCTCCGCTTTTGCTTTTGTCTGGCCATGCAGCCTCATTTGTCTCTGTCTTCTATTGTCCCTGCTGCCCAGTTCCTAAAATCACTGTCCTCAGCCTCTCACACAGGCTTCCTTGCTGTCAGGAGTTTATGGTCTTCCAAAGAGAACAGTATAACAAGACAGTCTCCCGCAAGGAACTTCTCACAGTTAGTGCTCTCAGGAGGGGAAAGAAGGAGGGTAAACCCCTTCTGGATTGGGGGTGTTCACAGGAGATGATTTTTACTATTATTTGTTTAAAACCCTAACCTTCAGAAAAAAAAAAATGCCAAGAAAGGTCTTCACTGAAAGGCATTTTAATGGACTGAATTTTAGACAAAGGTTGGAAGGCAGGGTGTTCTCGATAAACAGAATAAGTGCTCAGAAGGCCAAGGTGTGGGCGTGGGGAAGCATGCAGTGTTAGTAGGACCATGAATGAGGGAAATCCACAAGGAGCCTAAAAACATGGTCGGGGCTCGAGGGAAGTCTCTAATGCTGAGCACAGTGGTTGGTGCTTGCACTTTCTGTGTAGAGAGGGTACCCTGGTGGCCTCTGTCTCCAAGCCACCTAGACCTCTGGTTATAGATGTTCCCTTTCATCCCTCTGCATGTGGATGTGGTGTGGTCAGCCACCACCGCCCTCTTCCCCCGGACTCCATGCAGGGGAGAGGCCACACAGTCAGAACTCCGCTTCCCGAGTCTTGTGTTTTTTTTATTTTTTTAAAGAAACAACCAAACAAAATCAGGTACCTTTATTTCACTGTACCCTATTAAAAAATAAAATCATTGCCAAAGTCATTTTTTGTTCTTGTAAAATGCTAATCATTATGCTGAGATTTATGTGCTTCATTGCATTTAACCCACACAGCACTCCCACAAGGCAGATTCCATTCCCAATTTACAGATAGAGAAACTGAGTCAGAGGGACGTTAAGAACCTTGTCATACAGTGGAAGACATAGGGATTAAACTCAAATCTATCTGACATCAGTCTGAATTCTTAACCGGGACTCATGGTGCTTCTTTAAATGAAATCATTGAAATGGTATCTTCTCAGCAGGTGTAGTTTTGGGGTCTCCTTCAGTTCTAACCAGGTTTGTGGTAAATAAACAATTTGTCATTTGCTTGTCTTAGCCCTTTCTTCCAAAAATGGGCTTGTAATCAGAACTATGGAAAGACGCCCCACCCCATCCCACCCCAAGGTAAATCTAAGTGAGAAGAACAGCGTGGACCGGCAGTGTGTCGGGCTGGCCAACTTTGAAGGGTGCAGAAGAGCGTTCCGTGGATATCCCCCGAGCAATGCTCAGCAGCAGCCAGGACTGGCATGACTGTCCAAGCTGGTGCCTCACTTGTCACCGAACTACGCATCCTGGAGGAGAGCACAGACC
Organism: Capricornis sumatraensis; assembly: GCF_032405125.1. Taxonomy (NCBI): domain Eukaryota; kingdom Metazoa; phylum Chordata; class Mammalia; order Artiodactyla; family Bovidae; genus Capricornis; species Capricornis sumatraensis. The sequence goes on from NC_091073.1 coordinate 75,087,643, forward strand.
TATCCGGTTGTGCTCCGGTTGAGCACCGTGTCTCATCTAGTTCGACACAACACGGCCAGGGCACGGGACGGCTGCTGCCTGTGAAACGCAGCCCTTGTCATCTTTATGGGCACTCCAGACCATAAAACCCGAAGACAGATGACTGCAATAGCCACATTATCTCTTTCAAAGCAAAAAGGAGAGGAGGGTGCACAGCGAGATTGATGTACAAAAGCGCTAGTCTAAGTAAACAATCTACATAAATTTGCATGTGCATGGGAGCATTGTTGTAAAATGTGGTCTTCATTAAAGAGAGGCTGGTGATGTACCTTTAGGAGGGCCTGACGCCAGTGATTTCTGATCATCTGGTTCCCTTGTCTCTTTGAAGTCGTCCTGTACATGGAATATTTGCCTTGTCTAAATAATGCAACAAAATTGCCTGGAGTGAGAGCCACTGAAATCTAGATGAGGTAAACATAATACCTACTGTATAATTAATAGGGATTAAAGATGGATATTCACGTGTGCAATTTCCAGGGTCTTAGAAACAGATACATCCTGGTGAGATATTTTGGAAAAATGATTTAAAAGAGGGTATCCTGGTTAAGAACTAACTGTAACTCACTGATCCCAAAGGAAAATAGAGTAAAGAATAATCAAGAAAGACCTAAAAGAACTTCCTTAATAGAAAGATGGTAGGAAATAGTTGCTCTCATTCTCTCTCATCCCAGGACTGAATAAATAGAGAAAACAGCCTTTAACAAAAGCATAGATGATTTAGGTTAACAAAATGACAAGCCTTCCTTTCAGAAAATAGCTTTGTTCAGGCTTCATCTGCTCAAAGAGGCAGATGAAACGGAGGCAGAAAAAGTAGGATAACTTGGGACTCTTTCAGTAGAAGAAATAAGGAGAAAGAAAAGTGCTCAGTCTTGCTAAAGATAATCGAAAACAGAACTACAGTCACTGGATTTAAAATTAAAGAACAATATTCCAGACTCTGGCTTTCAACTAGTAGCTGAGTGACCTTGGAAAGTTACATTGCTTCTCTGGACTTTATTTTCCTCATCTGTAAGACTGGATGGAACTTTGAACTAGAAATATTAATATCAATGGTTATTTCCAGTTCTAATACTTTGTCAGTTTGAGGTTCTAATGACAGGGAACAGTATGTTGTGATCTGCCTGCAATGGTCCTGATTTATGCCTAGTGTCCTGGTGTGATTATTCGCAATGCACATATTCACTCTCAGAGTATCCTGGTTTGGACCATAAACTGTGGTCACCCTACTTATAACAGTTACTATAACAATTTCCCTTCACACTTGCTTAGATTGTTTTCCACAGTACAGGTTTTAATCAAAAAAAGCAAGAGAAATATTTAGCTGAACAACTAGTTTGTTTTCTTCCTAGAAACAAGTAATAGTAATAATAACTGCTCTTGTTTTTTAAGTTGACCATGTGCCTGGCCTTCTTGTCTAGACCTTTCCAAGCATTAGCTAATGTGATTTCTCATTAAACTCTAGAAATTAAATGTTACTCATTTCTCTTTTACATTTGGGACCATTGAGGTACAAAAGGTTCAGACAACTTGCTCAAGTCAGTATTTGAACTTGAGTCTCTCTGACTCCCAGGCCCCAGCGTTTCAGTTTTCCATCATGCTGCTTGCAGTACTATGCATTTTATTAATAGCCATACTGTGCCCCCCTCTCTTCACCCAGTGTTTTGGCTGGTTTTAGCAGCCAATTATCTTGGATGTGAAAGCAAAACCTTTGCAAGTCCAAACCATTCCATATGACATTTAGACTTACAGATGAAAATCTTCCAAAACCACTATGATTTCATGTGAACAACATTTTCTGCCTTCCAGCAAAGAAACTCAGACCCCTGGGTCACTGTGAAAGAGCCTTTGGAGCTCTACACTTTTTGATATTTACTAAACAAGGTCTGCCCAGAGATTATGGCGAATTGTGATGTTGATTAAACCATGATGTTCCTGTTACCCGGCAGGGCAAACGGTTGAGTGATAAAAGCAGTCCTGTGTTCTACAATCATTTTCAAAGCAAAGAAGGTCTGAACAAAATAAATGATTTGAATGCAAGACATAAACAACCAAACAGGCTGGCAAACGAGACCAGTAATGAGGCATCTGGGACACCAGTTCTGCTCCTGATGACTTTCAGGGCCAGCGTTGATGCCTTTCAGATTTTAAAAGAAAAATAAACTGGTGACAAAAGAACAGCAGCTGTGGGCACAATAAGGAAATTAGTTGGAGCAGATTTGTAATTAAGCATTGAAAATGGATCAGTATGATCCCTCCCTGCATACAAGTACCTTTCGTTTTTCGCCTCTTTTCAAAATTCCTTTTATTTTTTTTTCCCTGAAATAAACACACTTTTCAGCTTCAGTCATGCATGTCCCAACCTGGGATATTAGCTAAGGATATTACTTTTTTTTTTTTTTCTGGGAAAGAAACAAGAAATTAGCCCACAACAAGCCCAGAACTCTGTGAAGTAAAATAACATTGACTTTGGGTTCCCATTTTGTTTTTTTGTTTTTTGTTTTCATTTTATAACTTTGGAAAGACAAAAGAGTTGTCTCTGTTCAAAAGATTGTATGTTTATGTATAATAAAGAAAGGGTGAAAGATCCTGGGGTATTGGAAGGATGATTAAGTTTTATTTCCCAATACACGATGAGGAGGAAAATGTTATGATCTTCACAACTGTCTTTACACCATTTAACAATGGCATCACAGACAAAGCTTAGGCTCTAAAGATATTGTTATACACTCTAAGTTTTTTTTTTTAATAACAGTATTTTTGTACAGAATGAACTTTAGTGTTAAGTATTTTGATTATGCCTTCCAGGCTAGAGATAGCTCTCTGCTCTCCTCCCATGTCAATCACTTAGTTGCCCCCACCTCTACAACCCCTATTCAGATCCCGCTGTGGGTGTCATGGCTAAGTCTCGGTAGCTACTAGATGGTGACAGATCTGGGCCCTTGGAGAACTGGAAATTAGCGTATTTCTCAGAGGAGCCGATTCCTACTGTCTGGTCCGCACCGGAGAGTGCACCCTGTCTCCTGTCTCTTGGATCCTAGCCCCTCTTCCCGTAAATCACTCTGAGCCCAGAGAAACGTAAGGGGAGCAGGTCAGACCCAGGTGTCCTGAATCATTAAGCATGCTGGCTCCTCTGGGGGGCCAGCTAGACCCTCTGAGTTTTGACAGCAGTGAAATGTGACAAGAAAGTAAATATCCTGGTGCCCCACTTCTCCAGAGGTCAGGCGTCCCTCAATCCGCCTTCTGGAACTCAGTTGAGAAGCAGGAAGGAAGCAAAACAGGCTTGAAGCAGCGGAAACACAAGTCACAAAGCAATGCACTTTAACTATGTCTAATTGACTCTTAATTAACACACACTCCTAACAAGCCCATTTCTGTAGTCTCCCAGCCCACAGGGGATTAAAAGCAGAAAATTAGAGGAGGATGAGGAAGGATGGAAGAGAGATTAGTAGTGATCACACTGAAGGCAGTCAGAAATGATGACAAACAGTCTGAAATCAAAGGAAGAGATACAAACAGTCCCCAAATTAGCAAGATCAGCAGTCCACAGCTGCGTGGGGTCAACAGCATGGTGCAGCTGTTCTTGAGCACCATGGTTCCTGCTCCAACAGCAGAGACGACCCGTATGAAGGAGCAAGCCTGTGCTGGGAACACAGAGACCCTGGCCAAGTGACCATCTCCTCCTTCCTAGGTTGTCCACCCCTAGAGTGCTTGGCAATCTCCTTGGGAACTTGCTGTTAATATGGAGCCCAGAATTGAGGCCCTGCCCTGGGGGATTCTGATCCAAAACACCCGGATCCTCAGCCCAGGACTCTGCATTTTCACAAGGCCCCTCCCACAGGGATGGTGACTCAGAATCACACTTTCAAAAACACAGCTAACTCCTTTGCCAAGCTGGGAAATGGCTTCCTCAAACCATGTATTGTTCTGGGCCCTACTGCTTCTGTGAAAGAAAAGCCCTAGCGTATGATCTCTAAATTCAGCCAGACCAGCTAAAAGCATATACTAATTTTTATGAGCAACTCCCAGGCAGCTGCTGAGCAGTCAGGAAAGCGTTCATGAGGATGACAGACTGATGCTTTTTTCAAAAAGGAGGCCTCCCAAAGTGTGCTCCGTCAGGGTCTCTAACCTTTTTGTAATGGTACACCTCCTTAGTAAAAATTTTGGGGATACTCACTTTGAATAGATGTGTATTTTTATTTATTTATAGTGTATACACGTGCTACTAAACCCATATATTGTTTTATCATAAAAACATATACAAGATAAAAATGAAATTAGAAGTTCTAACATTTTCTACACATATACCCCCTTTTACGACTCTTGGGATAAATTTTTGGCCAAATTCTATTCAACATCCACTAGAATGTAAGCTATTTTGAGGGCATATTTTGCTTTATTTATCACTGTATTCAAGGCCCAGCACAGTTCCTGGTTTGTGGTCCAGGAATGTTTTTGGGTGAATGAATGAAAGCATGTCTTGGAGTTTGAAGTGGCTAAGGTTTGGTTATCAGGAGGGTTCATCTATATGGAATATTTTTTTCTTCCATGGTAGTCAACAATGTGACTGAATAGAGAAAATACAGAGTGAAGTTGAGAAGCATCATTCACATTTGAGGAAACTGTCTGTTAGAATTTAGGGAGTATGATTAATATTTATGAAGCTCAGGAAACCCTCTCTGGAACAGGGGAATGACTCATAGTTCATGAAAAGGTAAAAGTGTTGGTTGTTGTATAACAGGTATGCATTAAGTGCCATATGTGTTCATGAAGGGTTGTGTGTATGTGTGTGTGTGTATGTGTGTGTGTGTGTGTGCACGCGCACGTGCCTGTGTGTTGATATTCTCTGTGAAGTAGTGAATTCCTTTTTCACGTACATTCTCTGTCAGATGCAATTTATTTAACTGAGAGAATTTTTTTTTGGTTTGGGGAAACAAGGTAATATTTTTTAAATGTACTTTAAAATTAATACATACACTGGACCCTTCTTATGCAAAGACATTTAAAATCTTGTTGCTCACATAAAACATAATTGATGCTTATGTCATATGAAGAATCACTTTACAAAGCCCTATAGTTGTATAGCTTTAGTATTTTGGTTGTCAAAGCGACCATGAATTATAGTATCTGCCCATTGGTCATTGGCATGGCAATCTCTTAGTGAGTTATAAGAGTCAATGGTGACTGCTGAGACTGTGAGGAAGAATTTATCTTGGGAAGGAGAGGGTAGACCCATCTTTGAAGAAAATGCACAATGTGATGGATACCTACTTCACTTAGTCTAGCACTTCTCAAACTCTGAACTTAGGACCTCTTTACATTCTTTAAAATTACTGATGACCTGAGCTTATCTGGCTATACATATTAACTATATTGGAAATTTAAATGAAGAATTCTTTAAAATTTAAGAATGCACATTCCATTTGTTAACTGACAGAACAATGTGTGTGTGTGTGTGTGTGTTAGTCACTCCAGTGTGTTAGTTGTATCCAGCTCTTTGTGCCCCCATGGACTGTAGCCCACCAGACTCCTCTGTCCATGTAATTCTCCAGGCAAAAATACTGGAGTGGGTTGCCATTCCCTTCTCCAGGGGATCTTCCCAACCCAGGGATTGAACCCAGGTCTCTTGTACTGCAGGCAGATTCTTATTGTCTGAGCCACCAGGAAACCCCCTAACAGAACAATGATTATAGCCTTTAGAAAACTCCACTGTCAACTAAGTAAAAGTGAAAAAGGCAAATAACATTTTGATATTATTACAAAAATAATTTCAACTGAATGAACGCCTTGGTAGAGTCTCCAGAACCTCCAGGGCTCCCTGGAGTGTATTTTGTGAACCACTGACTTTGCAGATTCTAGAGACAAAAACCAAACTTTGTCTACTCTTGGAAGAAGCTATCAACCAAGACATAAGAGTGACATCTGGCTGCTGAAGACTGAGGAATTTCAGTTGGATGGAGGCTCCACTTGTGACAGCTGGTGACCCACCATATTATGACAAAGCACGTACCATGGTGTGCTGAATGTGAAGGATACGGTATTTATAAGAATGACCTTTTCACCCCTGAAATATTTGGAACTGGTGACCTTGTCTTTTTGACATGATCCTTGACACAGTGACCCATGTTCCTGTGAATTCGTTGCTGTGGCTATCTCTGGAAATCATTAGCTTCTGGGTGTGGGTGAAGAATTCTGAAGGGTGGTTGCTCCAGATCTCAGTCTTTGAGTTTCAATAGCATTCTTTTGAACTGAGATCTCTTCATTTCAGTAGGAATTTTCTGCTGTGTCACAAACAGGGTAGAAGAGGCAGCTATTCTCTTGGGTGAATATTTACTATTTTCTTATTTAAAGTTTAACTATACAAATATACAAATATTTACTTGTTGAATGAATGAAATTTGAAGCATGAAATCAACTAAATGTATTAACCATGGTCTTGAAAGGACAGATCTTTTCTTAAGGCAAAATGGAGGAAGATCTTATTTCTTCCAATGACAGAAAGAAGTGGGGTGGACTCACTCTTGATAGAAATAGGTTGGTCATTTAGAGGTGAATCAGGGGCCATGGGGAAAGAGACAAAATACCAATAAATACCATATAAAATACCAGTGCAAAGCCCTTTGTTCAAAAAGCAAGAACAAAGGTCATTAAAAGTAGTTAAATATAGAATGCTTTCCTTCCTTTCACAATCTCTCAACTTGTCAGTTTTTCATTTGCTATCTCATATCTTTTTAAGTAAGTAAAAATAAAATTTTTTAATTATTGGAATGAATTATACTACTTGTCTTTATATTTTAGAATGCCAGTTTTAAATGCAAATGGAAGAACATTTAACTTGTGTGCAGAATCACTGAAATTATACAATTTGTTTTTCATAGTATGTACTTGCATATAGATTCAGTTCTTACCAGAACAGTAGAAACACTTCACAAAACTCAGTTGTTTGTATTTCACTTCTTGAGACATGCACGTTCTGCCACACTTGGGAAGCAGATGGCTTCTTCCATAATATGCTAACCTTGAACTCACTTTGAGTCTCGTTAAAGTCCCACACAAAGTTGGTCCACCAGAATGCTATACTTGAAAGGCATTGACAAAGCTATATGTGAATGGGGCAGCAGGAAACCGGAGATGTGCACTACTGTGCATATCTTCTCTGCTTGCACACATGCTCCTTTGTCCCATTGGACCTCACAAGTTCAAGGATAAAATTTTTGAAAATTTCAAGATGGCAATAGCTGTGGTTTAACCAAGCATGGGCCCCTATTGAGAATGAGGCATGGGGTCCTGTCTGACTGCACAGATTACAAACCCATGAAGCTGAGCCTGACTTGGAGGTGAGGCTCCTGAGCTGATAGTGGAGGCTCATTCTGGCCAGCTCTGGGTTATGGTGTGTGTAAATCTCTCAAAGGTCAGAGGTCCAGGATCCCATGGGAGAATGCTCTTCTCACAGTGCCAGGGAGATAAGACAGCAGCAGAGGGAGCCCATGGTGATCTGTTGGGGTGCACAAAAGAAATTATTTAACTCATTTATCTACTTACTTTTTAATCTCATTCTTTAAAAATTTCCATGTGGTGTTATATATTTTCAGAATGCGTAAAACATATCAGCAGAGTACCACATGTATAAAATTTATGAATATATAAACATACACTGATGTGTACACTCAAAAATGTTTTACTGTAAGGAGTACTGGAGAGAACAATTGGAAGGCACCATCCCCAGAAGACAGCATAAGGAATGAATCAAGGAGTGTCTAGGGACTGAGGAGATGCCCATTTTGTTTACTTAGCAATGGCTTCCTGAGACAAGACTGAGTAGAAAGTAGAGACAAACCAGCACCCTGGCTGGGGTCAGCCCAAATCCCAACCCCACCTTCCCCTGATGTGAGGTCAGCAGTCCTATGTGAGCTTCAGCCAGACAGGTGGACTTGAGTAGATGGGAGCTCCTTGATTTATAAGGGGAAGAATTTAAGTTGTGTCCATGGAAGAGACCCAAGAATAAAGCTTGGGCATCACTGGCTCTTGTTGGATTTCTGTGAGCAAAAAAGAGACTAAAAATTCAAGGCAAACCAAAAGGAGCCAAGTCAGTAGGAACAATTTATTGACTTTTATGCTGTTGAACTCACTATGAAGTGGGTCTTTACAGATGAGGAAATGGAGAGCCAGAACATGAAATGACTTGCTGCGGGCCATGGTTCTATTATCCTGTTCACCTATAGGTTGCAGCAGGCTGAGCAGAGATACCCCCATGTGGCAGGAATTAATAGTCATCATCCCCATTTTACAGATGAGAAAGGCTGAGGTTCAGAAGAAGGCTGTAATGACCAGAATTTGTTCTGGACAGAAGCTGGGGATGTGGTCCATGAGTGTGTCAGCCTGAGTCAGTCTAGAGACCAGTTGCCATGACTGAGATGCTGGCCAGCATCCTTTTCAGAGTGAACCCAGCTGTTTAACAGGAGGTCCCCAACCCATAGTACCAGTCCATGACCTCTTAGGGACCAGGCCACACAGCAGGAGGTGAGCAGTGGATGAAAATTAAACCATCCCTTTCTCCCTGCTGGCAGTGGAAAAATTGTCTTCCCTGAATCCGGTCCCCGGGGCCAAAAAGCTTGGGGACGGCTGATCTAAGAGGGTGGAGGGATCCAAGGGCTCAAATCTTAATCCCTGGTTTTAGAAATGAGTGAACACAATCTTTAGCTGCTGGACTGGAAATTATAAACTCAATTTACTTTATCTTTCAAAGCAAGTTCAAGGGCATTAAGAATCACTTTATAATGATCTCTTTGGTATTTATGATATCCCTAAAAGGCAACAAGGCTGCTTCATCTCATATTTATATCCACGCAGAGCTAAGGAGCAGGGACAAGGTCTTCCCCCTTAGGATGAGAAAGATGCTAACCAACCCAAAACCCCTGTGCTGGCTCTGACATGGTGCTGCAAATAAGGCAGCTTCTTACTGTCTTTCTTTTCTTATTTTACCTCATTTGGTTAAACCACACAAGCTCCGTGCTTGGAACTTCCGTTTCCTTATCTTGAACATCATGTACTGTTCCAGCTCACAGGCAGCCACCCAGGAAGGAAGCATTTCATTCCTTTCAGACAGAGGGCCTGGCTAGCCCATGGCCACGTTGCTGAAAAGCTCTGTAAGTATTAAAGAAGCTTCTTTTTGCTGCATTAAAAAGGTCAAGAACTGGAAAGTGTGCAGAGTTAGAGTTTAATAGTTATCTCTGATCTGCTTACCTTGAAATCAAGTATCAAAAGAAAACTTGGAGAAGCAATGGTGAGAGAGACAGAAACAGAGACAGACAGACAGATGGAATCAAGCTCAGGTCTCTTTCCCTATCCATTTTGAGTTTCCCTGCTGCTGCTGCTGCTGCTAAGTCGCTTCAGTCATGTCCCACTCTGTGCGACCCCAGAGACGGCAGCCCACCAGGCTCCCCTGTCCCTGGGATTCTCCAGGCTAGAACACTGGAGTGGGTTGCCATTTCCTTCTCCAAGGCATGAAAGTGAAAGGTGAAAGTGAAGTTGGTCAGTCGTGTCCGACTCTTAGCGACTTCATGGACTGCAGCCTACCGGGCTCCTCTGTCCATGGGATTTTCCAGGCAAGAGTACTGGAGTGGGGTGCCATTGCCTTCTCCCTACGTGCAAGTAAAACTTAACAAATCAATACATCAGGCTTCAGCCTACTTCATACTTGTTGGAAACCTAAGTGGTGCTAATTCTTTATTGTAATCAATTCATTATTCAAATTTCTATTATATGCTTATCATTTTCAATGTTACATGAAATGCGTTTTCTTTTTAACCAACATAACTTGGTTAAGCATTTATTTTCATAAAATATATAGATACCTCAGTGAATGCATTCTTTGGACTGGGCAGGGGTGGGGGAGGAAGGAAATTTGCCCAGCAAATTGTCAATCTTACAGTGTTGTTGTTGGTTTTTTTTTTAAAGCTCCTGGTTTCTTGGAAAATGCTCTTTAAATGAGCTATTTACTTTTGATTTACACAGCAGATGACTTTGGGAAGTTCTAAATTAAATAGGTAAAAAATGTTTCAAATGATGCAAAAATATAAAGAAATGTGACATGGAAAAATACCTGAGTCTGTCTTACCTAAAAAGTTATGTTGGGAATTAAACTGTGAATTGGGTAGAAAAAAACCTCACACTCATTTTTTTTTTCTATTGTCGGAAATTTTAAAATATGCATTCAATTCTGGACCACTGGGAGTCATGGAAAGTTCATGAATGGTCTCAAAAAGTATTTCTGTTATACTTTCATATGTAGGAAGCATATATAGGACTGAAGAGAAAATATATAATGTTTCAAATATCAGTTTTACACTAAACACCTGACTGTGTGACTGGAGAAGTGTTTGGTTTAGCTCTTCTTCCACCTCTTCACCTCCAATCCTCTCCCCAGCCTAGAGATATGTAACAGACAGCGCATGCTTGGTTGGAATTCCTCTCTCTTCCTCTCCCTTGCTCTACCGTCTTTGAACCTTCTTGGCCTTCCATAAACAGTCTCTGAGAAGGGAGAAGAGTCCAACCAAAATAGCCAGTGTTTTCTGAGGGCTTACTCTGAGCTTCTCTATCTACCTTGACCTAAAGCTCTTTAAATGAACCACAGCATTTAATCTTTACTGCGAGCTTTCGAGGTAGGTTCTGTTAATAGTCCCATTTTACAGTTGAGAAAACTGAGTCATAGGGGAAGCAAGTTGCCCAACAATATATAGTTTGTAAAAGGTATAGCAGGATTTCAACCCAGGTAGCCCAGCCTGTCTCCAAAGTACATGCTTATAACCAAATACTATACATACACACAGACACACACACACACACAACCAAATACTCAACACACACACACAGAAACCCATCACCCCTGGCAAAAGAGGAGACAGGAGTATAAAGGAATATAATGGTTGGAGGGATGGAAGAGTAATGATTTGAAGGAGGGCAGAAGAAAGGCTTGTTGGAAATGACCTGTTTCTTGATCCAGCTGCTGGGTTCGGGCATCTTGTAAAAATCTGTGGCACTGACTCAGTTCAATTCAGCTTAGTTGCTCAGTTGTGTCCGACTCTTTGCAACCCCATGAACCGCAGCACGCCAGGCCTCCCTGTCCATCACCATCTCCCGGAGTCCACCCAAACCCATGTCCATCGAGTTGGTGATGCCATCCAACCATCTCATCCTCTGTCATCCCCTTCTCCTCCTGCCCTCAATCTTTCCCAGCATCAGGGTCCTTTCAAATGAGTTAGCTCTTCACATGAGGTGGCCAGAGTATTGGAGTTTCAGCTTCAGCATCAGTCCTTCCAATGAACACCCAGGACTGATCCCCTTTAGGATGGACTGGTTGGATCTCCTTGCAGTCCAAGGGACTCTCAAGAGTCTTCTCCAACACCACGGTTCAAAAGCATCGATTCTTCGGTGCTCAGCTTTCTTTATAGTCCAGCTCTCACACCCATACATGACCACTGTGGCACTGACTACTTGTGTACTTTTATGTATGTACTGTTGTTCAGTTGCTAAGTTGTGTCCAACTCTTTGTGACCCTATGAGCTGCAGCACACCAGGCTTCTCTGTCCTTCACTATCTCTTGGAGTTTGCTCAAACTCATGTCAATTGAGTCAGTGATGCCATCCAACCATTTCATCCTCTGTTGCCCTCATCTCCTGCCCTCAATCTTTCTTAGCATCAAGGCCTTTTCTAATGAGTCTGCTCTTTGCATCAGGTGGCCAAAATATTGGAGCTTCAGCTCACCATCAGACCTTCCTAGTGAATATTCAGGATTGATTTTCTTTAGAATTGACTGGTTTGATCTTGCTCTTCAATGGACTCTCAAGAGTTATCTCCAGCAACACAAGTTGAAAGCATCAATTCTTCAGTGCCCAGCCTTCTTTATGGTCCAACTCTCATATCTGTACATGACTACTAGAAAAACTATAGCTTTGACTAAATGGACCTCTGTTGACCAAGTGCTGTCTCTTCTTTTTAAAACTCTGTCTCAGTTTGTCATAGCTTTTCTTCCAAGAAGCAAGCGTCTTTTAATTTCATGGCTGCAGTCACCATCTGCAGTGATTTTGGAGCCCAAGAAAATAAAATCTGTCACTATTTCCACTTTCTCCTCATCTATTTGCCATGAAGTGATGAGACCTGATGACCTGATCTTCGTTTTTTGAATGTTGAGTTTTAGGCCAGCTTTTCTATTCTCCTCTTTTACCTTTGCCAAGAGGCTCTTTAGTTCTTCATTGCTTTCTGCCGTTAGAGTGGTATCATCTGCATATCTGAGGTTATTGATATTTCTCCCAGCACTCTTCATTCCAACTTGTGATCCATCCAGCCTGGCATTTCAAATGATGTACTCTGTGTATAGTTAAATAAGCAGGGTGACAATATACAGCCTTGACGTATTTCTTTCCCAGTGTTGAACCAGTCTGTTGTTCTATGTCCAGTTCTAACTATTGCTTCTTGTCCTACATACAGGTTTCTCAGGAGACTGGTAAGGTGGTCTGGTATTCCCATCTCTTTTAGGATTTTCTACAGTTTGTTTTGACCCACACAGTCAAAGGCTTTAGCATAGTCAATGAAGCAGATGTTTTCTGGAATTTCCTTGCTTTTTCTATGATCCAACAGATGCTAGCAATTTGATCTCTGGTTCCTCTGTGTTTTTAAATCCAAAGTGTGTATTACACTTCAATAGAATTAAAAGAGAAAAAGGAAATGAGCATAAATATCTTAATTATTTTTGCTCATTTCTCATTTCCATATATATATATGGAAATATATATGGTGTGGGAAAACTGAATAGTCATTTTCCTTAATTAATCTTGTCAAAAGAGTCTCTGAGGGAATTTTTCCCATATGCAGATAGCTGGGCAGGTGCCCTGGATTTGCATGGAGGTCTTGCTGCTAGATAATTTTGCGTAATGACTTGATCTCTATCTCTCAGTTTATTTCTCTGCAAAACTGGGTATGGCTGATTCCTACATTGCAGGGTAGGATTAAATGATCACTTTATATAAAGACTTGGAAGTGGAGATAATCTTGCCTTCTTTGATGCTAACGTGGTGAGGGCAATTAGGGTGTCCCAGCAGGTGCAGGGGAAGAAGCACTGGGCTTCATGGCTAGTGACCGGGATTCTGCCACTTAAATAAAGTACAGATATTTAAAAGCCATTTCATTGGCAGGGTCTAGGTGTGTTCCTTCTTCAGGTAAAAATCTCTTTCCTTTACCACAAGCTGTATGACCAGATCCAAGATTAGCCAGCCTGACACAAATGAATCCACCAACTTCTCCTTGTTCGGAAGGTGCAGACATTGCAAAAAGTACATTTCCCTGTCTCTGGAGTAAGTTGTGTTCCAGAATTAAAACGCTAAGGTGGAAGTGAATGGATCTATCACATTTCTCAGCATCTGTGACAAAGACTGAATTCCAAGGAGAAGTAAATGAAGGAAGGAAGAAGTTGAATTTCTTAGACAATGTGACTATTACTGTTTCTTCCCATTAGCTTGATGTGCTTTAAACCTGTAACCTCTGAAATATTTGTTCCCTTCTTTTGGGGCGTCCATCACACAAAGCTGGCCTGCAGGCATTTGTAAGATGCCTACTCTCTGTGGCCCTTCACTGTGTCCATCCACACCTGATGGCCTGCCCTTCACAAAAGCCCATTCTAATTTTGCCAGCGGTCAGCTCCGCTTGCCACAGTCCCGTCAAAGCAGACAAATTAAACATGTCAGGTGACATATGGAAGAAAAGAGTTACTGATTTATTGAGGAGATTTTTATGGATAGGAGTTATTTCTCTTGGCCTGGTACCTACTCTCCAGGCTTGATCGCATTTCAAGGTACTACAGTCATCTACTCAAATATTCTAGGTCCTCAGATGTTTGTGTGCACACATCTGTCTGTGTGTGTACATGTCTGAATACAGTGGGGAAGCTGCAGCGAGGCCATTGATTGCAAAGGGAGAATGAAGGGGGAAAGTTAAGGCTCCCTCCAGTCCCCGCTTCTAATGATTTTCTGTGCCACTATGGCTATCTTAGTTGAGAAAAGGACTTAGGGTCACATTGTTAATGAAAAAACTCTTTAGGTGAACAAGTTTGAAAACATTGTACTGTTTATTTGAAGAAGTACATAGAAAGCCCTATTTTTCCTTCAATTTTTGTTTGCAAATTGAATGCTATTGTGTCTATCTCTTGTATTGCTTTATAAAAAAAGACCTAGTGGTATGGGAAGGTCAGATTTGGGGGTGATCATTCTCCCTCTAGCTTTTCAGATGTCACAGCCAGATGAAGGATAATTTAAGAAGCACGGAGCTGGGTGATGGGTCTTACAGAGCTGCCTGTCTGGTGGACCTGGAGGAAAGCTTACCCCAGCAAGGTAATTTACGACAGAAGACAATGTCAGCTCCCTGCAGGCAGCACAGCCTAAATTCTCCGAAGAATCCTGTTTTATTGGAGAGAGCTGTAAGGCTGGAGACAGGATAAGTTATAGCTTTCCAGTGGCTTTCCCCTTCCTCCTTTTCCTTGTTGTGATTGTTATTTATTATTTGTGGGTACGGATGAGAGGGTTCACTTTGCCAACTTTTGAACTCTCTGGATTCATGGCTCCAAGTTTTGAACTGTCCCTGAACCTTCCTGCCTTCGAGTTCCTATTCTCTTAGCATTCTGTAGCGTCCTATTGTGAATGGAGAAAGACTCTAAAAGGTTTGTTTTAAAAGGTTGAAATATTTTCTTAAACATCAAATAGAACTTTTTTTTAAAAGCAGCAACCTATTGTAATGGGTCAAGAATAAATGAGTCAAAAACGTATGCTCCAAATTTCCCCCCGGTTATGCAGCAGGTTCATGGCTGAATTACTATTAAGCTTTCTTGGATTCAAAGTCGATATGAAATGACATGACAAGGGATGAGCCCAAACACATTCATTCTTTTAGTTTCTGTTGCTTTGTTCCTTATTTAATAAAAAATGGGCTTTGGCTGAACTCTGGAAGCTAGAGAGAATAGGAAAGAGCAGGAGATATTTATAAGAAATGTTTTGCCAAGTAAGAACTCTATTAGGAAACAGGGCATTTTGGCTAAAGAATTAAATTCTTGATTTAATGGTTGTAACATTAGGAGGTAGAAATAGCTTTGAAATCTCGGCTGCCTAGCTCTCCACTATGTTGGAGCCTTTCTCATCACTTTCACGCTTACAGTTCACTTGGCACCTCTTCCTATGCTTCAAGACCTGTCCTTAAGAACCCTGAGAGGTTATTTGGGTCTAGTACTTTCTGTGGCAAATTGCGTTGAGTATGCTTTACTGAAAGTGGGCCCTGGGGGTACACGGGAGTAGCTCTGCAAAGGCAGCCGGGAACGAAGCCGAGGAAATATACTAAGACATTCTGCTCTTCCTTGTGGTTCCTTTATCAGGGGTGTCCAGTGCTGTTTCGACCTCAGAAGACCTGTGTGGGGACAGGGCAGGCTACTGGGAGTCAGAGGGCATGGTATGTGGCTGAAGTTTCGAGACCATTTGCCAAATGAATGTCCTGGCACCTGGGCAGCAAAGGCATATCTGAAGCCTACGCGATGATACACTGTAATGTGTGTTTGGGTCAGAGTAACCACGAGCCCACAAACCAGACAGAGCCATGCAAAGAATGTTTACTTTTGCTGTAACATTCCCCCATACATGCTTGGGAAAACTAACTCACCACGTGCTATGAGTCTGCCCTGTTTCCCCACCTGACAAAAACACTGGGCTCGCCATTTGCCACCCACCTTGTGGAGTGGATGCGAGACGTCCTACAGAGAGCTTAGGGATCCCTGGTTGAAAGTTAAGTACCCATACAAAGTACCAAGCACCACTTTTTAGCATTAGAGACAGATGCTCAGAGGGAAAGGTAGGTACATTTTGCCACCAGTTCAAAACATGCCTTCTACTCCTGTCCAGAGAGTAAAACATGGTTGTTAAAAGCTGAGATGACAGAATGTGCTAAAGAGAAGCTGCCAGGAAAACCCCTTTGCCCAGTCCTTGCCCCAGGGTCCCGCTGCCAGTGGGGGATTATCTAAAGTGGGTGTCCTTAGAGAAAGCAGGAATTCTCTTCCACCACAGACTGTTGAAACCTTCCCATTTCACTGTTTTAAAAGCTGCAGAGAATTAAAAATAGAAGCTTTTTGGAGGGAGGAGAGGGTCCTTTGGGGGCACTCTGTTTGCTTTGGTTTCTATCTCTCTCCCTGGAATGCAGTAAAAACCTGGGGAAGTCAGCACTCAGAGAGGAGGCCTTTGCAGAGAAATGAAACCCCCTCATGCCAAAGTGAAGGGTGAGGAACTCTTCTGGGTTCTGGTTTTATAATCATTTCTGTTTATACTAGGAAAGAAATAGCCCCCTTCTTGAATTCAGCACATGTAGTCTTTTCTTAACGGCTCCCCTCCTTATACAAACATGATCAGGCCTAGTCCTTCAATAGGTTATTATTTAGCAGCTAATGTTAAATACAGATGAAAACTTGCCAGTTGAATGGGATGACTGTCCCCCAGGTGTAAAAGTGCCATTCACGCACAGGAAGTGACGATTGTAAATGGCGGCTGTCAGAGTCAAAATAGCTGGGGAACAGAAAAGTCTGTATATTCTTCTGAAAGTTCAAAAAATGGTATGAGGCGAGGACTGTGAAAGGTTGTTTTGGGAGCCACAAGTACCTGGGGTCCTAAGAAAATGAGGAGGGAGGAAAGATGTTGGAGCTCAGGATAGTCTTGAGCTATGCTTTCTCTCTCTCTCTCCCCTCACCCCCGCCACACACACATTTACACACAGCCCTATGGTTTATTCTCCTAGCTCAGGTTATATAAAATACCAGGATACAGTAAGTGTTATTCTGGAATTATCTGAAATAAAGTTTTTATTGGGGATCCTAGTGTGTTGTCTGGCCCTGAAATTTTCATCCCTTTTTTCAGAAATCCCTGTGAGGAGAAGAGCCCACAAAGAGAAGCAAATAAATATACAGAGATTCTGAACACGCTGGCTTAAAGAGGGAGGGACCCAGTGTCCTCCCTGCTCTGCGGTGGAGCTGAGTTCCCTGCTATTTCCCTCTTCCTCACCCCTGCCTGGCTCTAGTGATGTGCTGCTGCACCCGGCAGGCTGCTCTGGCGGCCTCGCTGTGAGGACGGGTCTTTCTCCCTCCTCGAGGCAGGACTCTGAATTGGATTTATCTGTGCCCAGTTGAGACCTGTGCAATACACAAGACACAGAATGGGTACACTTAAGTTACTTCCTTGCTAAGAAGAAAAATTTCTCTTTTCTTTCTGCAGAGAAAGATTACAAGAAGAGTCCCTCCTCTCTTTAGCTCAGAAGGATGATATGAAAATGAAAAAGCTAATGTTTTTGACGGGCATTGTCATGCCCAGGTGACAGGCAAGGCAACATTATGCTTATTATTATGGTTCCCGCCAAGTCCCTGTGTGCTCATTACTTTCTCTCTCTCTCACATCACAGGGGTATGTACGGTCTCCCTGGGAAAAGAAAATGGTGCAGACTGTTAATGAGAAAATTCATGGGGCCACACTAGACAAACATTTCAAATTATGGTTTCCTTGGGCATTGATCATGCTTCATTCCCATGTGAGGAAACCCGGTAACCCAGCTACCTTGAAAACAATAGTATGAGCATGGAAGGGTTGGGACAGACCTAAACATTTAAATTAATATTTCAAGAAATGCAAAACTTGGATAGCTCATGAATGTTTGATTTATACAGCCCTGTGTTGTCTGGTAGCCATGGGCCACATGTGGCCAGTAAAACATCTGAAATGTGGTTATTCTGAATTAAGATGTGCTGTGATTGCAAAACATACACTGGCTTTTGAAAACTTAGCATGAAAAAGAGGATACAAAATACCTTATTAATATATCATTCTTATGATTACATGTTGAAATGATATTTTGCATGTTTGCTTAAATATTTTATTAAAATTAACTGTAACTGATTTTTAAAAAATGTAGTATGCGGTGGTCATTCCCTGACAGTGGTTTCCAGAAAATTAAAAATGCCATATATGGCTGCATTTGTGGTTTACATTATATTTCTATTGGACAACTCTAGTATAGACTTAGAGACAGTGTGGGAACTGCTATCTGGAATTCAGTATTTCAGGGATAAGAGTGACCTGAAAGGACTGTTGTTAAAATGTTGGGACAAATTGTGAAACACTAAACAGATAAAAGAGAAGTTACTGGGTGTCCCATCTAATGTATTCTTGTTGTTATATCCACTCTTCACTGTTTTAAAGCTTCTTTATAATTCTGCAAGTTGTAGAAAGCCGATAATAATGAAAATGACTCTTACCTATTAAAAAGCAAACTAATTTGGTCTGATGAAATGTAATTGATTATTGCCATATGCTTAGAGCTTTTAGCATTTCTGTACAAATTCATCTCAGCATTCCTTGTAGTCCATATATGTATGGTTCCTTGAATTATTTGACCCTATGGTAATATCCTACTTGTTATCTCACTAATTAATGAGTCAAAAATCTTCAGCATGAGTTCATTGTATATTTGTGTGAGAGTTATTATGTTATTGTTGTGAACAATACTAGAAAATTTAGGAGTTAATAGTGGTCAAAAATTAACTACTCTGTCCTTCCCTCCCCTCTTCAACTCCTAGCTACCCCTATAGTCCCAGTGGTGGAAGTACTTCTGAAAACCTGAGACAGGGTAGAAAGTGCATTTTTCTATAGAAAGTATTTTACCTGACGGTTGATTGCCACTTAAGCTCTACTCACATATAGAGCAAGCTAAATCGTGGGTTATGTTGAATTTTGTGAACGAGCCAGGAAATCTTTCCACCTGGTGGAGTACCCGATAAGAGAAGATGTGTTGAGTTCCAATAATGAGGCAGAAATCTAGGATGTAATTCATTCACAAGGCATACACTGTGGATGTAGGCCTCCCTGGTGGCTCAGCGGTAAAGAATCCACCTGCAATGCAGGAACCATAATGAGACACGGGTTCGATCCCTGGTTTGGGAAGATCCCCTGGAGGAGGACATGGCAACCCACTCCAGTATTCTTGCCTGGAGAATCCCATGGACTGAGGAGCCTGGTGGGCTGTAGCCCATAGGATTGCAAAGAGTCGGACACAACTAAAGCGACAGTACACGTGCACACTGTGAGACTGATCAGGCGCCCTCTTGCACAAAGTCCTCAAGTTTAACAGTAAAAACATTTAAAAGAAAGTGAGTTGTTACAGATTTTTGTTGCCACTCCCCTGGTTTTTTCTTTTTTGTTTTATAAATGTTAAGGGAAAAAAAAAACAGCCCCATTCTTATTTTACCTTGCTGTCATTTTCTAAAAAGAACTGGCTTCCTTCAAAATAATGTGTGACAAGATGAGCCAGGCATATCTGTATGTCTTTCATATTTCCATCTGTTACTGTGAACAGAATGAATTTGAACAAATATAAGCAAATTAAAAATGTAAAATAGGCGATTTATGCACTCTGATTTTGTTAAGAATTTGGAAATAGTACACTTAAGGTATATGTTTTATTTCTTTTTCTTTATTATTTTCTTAAAGAAGTCAGCTTTTATTAGCAAAAAGATCATTAAATTTTGTGAGTATTGGCCTCCAGCATTTAAGTTTTTATAGAACATGTGAAAGTTTACCAGTCTTTCACCAGCAGGGACATATGATTTTTATACATCTATAATTCTGAAAATGAAACATTTACTCTACAAATACAGAACAGTTCACTTATAAATTTTATGTTTTGTGGGCTATATTTTTTAGTATAAAGCAGCTACCTTGAAGAGTCCATTGAAAGTACAAGTATACCACATACAATATTCTTACCTATATAATCTGCCCATATGTAATTATTTTCATTTTTGGTTCTTTGGGAATATAACCTGAGACAGCTTTAATAAAGCCCTGGACCCAGGTATTTTAATATCACAGTTTACTTGATGGTATTATCAAGGAAAATAAAACATATGCCTTTTTATAATTTTCAGTTGTATGAAATTAATTTTTGATGTTTAACTAATATATTTTTATATTAAGAAAGTTTTATATTATAAATCTTTATATTAAGAAAAATTTTTGACAACTGTTAACAAAGAAGAGTATGAATTTATGCAACTATTTGTGTATTAAGATAACACTGCTTCAAAAAATGGATTTAATTAAATAAAAATTTTTGATGAAAGATCTTTATGTGTTTTTAATGTATCTTATAAAAGACACGATATATCTTAATTATCAATAAAATGGGGAAGGAACACTGCCACATTGAATCTTCTATCATTATTCAAAAGTAATAGAGTATTATAATTTAAAAATAAAACCAAGTTTTTATTTGTATGGAAAATGTGTTTCTCATAGAAGAACTTTAGTCTCGATCCATTTCTATAAAAAGGAATTATATATCCTTGGCTTTTTTTAATACAGCAATTTTCTAATTGGTATTTTCTCTTAAGTTGATTTTACTTCTCTAAGAAAAAGTTTGTTACAGTGATGGTCAACAGTTAATGCAAAGCTATAGATTCCTTCTGGAAAGAAAAGAGTTGAGGAATCTTTTCCAGAAAATAGTTTTATTGTTTAACCTCACAATACTTGAAAGATTAATAAAAAGATGATATTTTTATCATCTACTATCTATTCAGGACTAACAACATTTAGAAACAAAAAATTACTATTTATGGCATATACTATATTATTTATCAATACTATTAATTATATAAATAATATCACATCCTGTATATGACATATGGTTTCCTATGTCAGGAGATTCTCCATTGTTAATAGGTCCATTATTCATGTGAAAAATAGTTAAGAAAGCGGTGAATTCAGAAAGTACACAAATACTTCAGATACTTGTAATTTGGAGTCCAGACAATCCATTAAATGCCTGGGACTGTTAGACAAAATTTTTGTGTTTATTATTATCTTGGAAGAGGAAATCTTTGTCGGAACACTTTAGAAATACTTTGGACCATCTCCCTTCAGAAAAGGTCCAAAATTCTCAGCTTGTAGGATTGCTAAGGCCAACTGCTTACCTCTGTAACATCTAGATGAAGATTTTAAAGAACATCTGATTGTTTTGCCCATATGATGCCCATTCAATTTACAAAAATGTGATTTTCACAATTTTGGCAGTATGACTTTAAGGAGACATGGTTCTTTAAATAACAGACCACTTTTCCTCATCTTTCTTTTGATTATCATACCTTCTTGTCTCCTGTCCCACAGTTTTTTTTACCTTCTTCCCTGAATTAACCCAAGAAAACCTCATTGTACTCCTGATTTACAGAGGCATAGATGATTCCAGCTTAACAAGTAGAAATGCAATCCTGTGATCCATTTAAGAATGTGATCAATATATGATCATACAATGGGTATATGTCTGGAATAAGTTATCAAAGGAATATTGTGCTATGTATAAAAGGTTTTTATTAATTTAGAAACTCAGGACTCTAGTGTGTCTATAAATAATATGAGCAAGAAAGCGATGAATCATTTACAGTCAACCATGATGGAAATGATATTGTCAAAGCCTATTTTTGCTAGTACCATTCCAAAAGTTTATCCACAATTGATTCCAATTTTTCATTCTTCAAAGATTTTCCCATATCCTGAAATAGTTTAACCTGTAGGGAAGCAGAAGTTGAAGGAAATTGCAAAGCAACCTCTGAATAATGAATATCTTGCCAAGAAAATGTGTGTGATCTCCAAGGGAAGGGTGTTGGAAGAAATATGAGACGGCAGGAGGATCTTCTCTGACACAATTTTGAGTTTTCTACAGGAATATTTCCCTGTATGTGAAGCATATAGAACTATGCTCAAGAACTGAGGAAGTTTTGGAGACATAATCAGAAAGAGAAATGCAGATTAGGAAGTTATTCAAACCAGGTCACTTCTCATCTTGATATTTTCAGAATTCCCCCCTGCATCCCACACTAGTGACAATCCATACAAAAGGCAAAACTATTCCAGATGGTTTGGTGAATTTACTATTTTTTTCTCTATAAATAATAGTAAATAACTTTCAATTAGGGCTTTTCCAATTGAAAAAGTGTACATGTAACGTTTCATTTTCACAATGATCTTTTAAAGTTGCTATAATAATAATGTTATTATACTGACTTTATATGTAAAATACTGATGCTCAGACTCTTTTAAATCATCTGATAATAAGCAGAGTGGAAATTTTTAAAGCCAAACTATCAAACCTCAAATTCCCTGCTTTTCTCCCTCCTTTCGGAATAATAGTGAGATAGAATATGACATGCATCTTTTAATAAATTGTATTTGCTTTTTTTTTTGCTAGGAGCTTGGAGGGATATAGTATGTCACTTTGTGGATTCTTCTAAATCCTTTGCTTAAAGAATCTAAAGTACTGTTTACTAACACAATAGACACAAATAAATAAAATTATTTATTTCTAAATAAATTTAGAAATATTTAAGAGAAGAGGAAATACAATTCTTTACTATGAAAATGAACTGACACAATCAGGCCAGGAGTTGATTGCTCCATATGTTGTTGGTGGCATTTCTAAAAGTTGGTGATTGGAAGAAGTGGCACACGCCTAGATGGATCTGTGAATCTATGCCAGACCTCCAGGGTCACCAAAGGGCCTTTCCTCCTTCTGTCACTTCCTTCCACTCCTCACTCAGTGTCTTCAGAGGTGTATGAGAAGCCTCCCGGGCCATTAATATGCAGTTTGTAATATGGACACTAACCATTCTTATGCTACAGATGGAAGCAGATAAGCAAAGAGTTGTTGTCAGACATCTACAGCAAATCAAGGGGTCTGTGATGATCTTCCCATGGTGCTGTGCACTTGCTTCTGATGGCTTTACAAGAGTGCTTCTCAGCTAAACTCAAAGATGAACATCAGAGAGAGGAAACTTTGCAGCCATTTTGTCTCAAGGACTGGGCTGCCTTTCAAACATGGAATGGCTTCTCAGTAATATGAGATTAGTTTTCAACAATAGATGGGTCTCTAAGTGAAAAGAGACCTCATCGTTTGTCTGGTGGCATGTGGCCCTCTGCAAATTTACATGCGGTTCTGATTGCCATGAAGGGACCACACGACATTAATGCAATTTCCCCTTGAATGAGCCACCTTGGTATCAGCCCTGATGTTCAGGCATCCATGGTTAAGATGCAGACTTCCATCAGACCAGCATGAATGCCACAGAGCTTTGTGGAGATCTGCCAAAACCACAGGCCAGCATTTGGGAGAAGGGAAGGATGATGTGATTTCAATTTCATACCATCTGTCCCCAGATTTCTTTCACTACCAGGATGGTCACTGACTTTGGAGAAGAGTCAAAATGCCAGGGCTCTGGACTGCTCTGCATAAGTTGAAAGGAGCCAGCAGTCCTGTGAACCCCATTCTTGCCATGGGGAAGTGGACCGAGACTGCTGCCTTCCATTAAAAGTGTTGAAAGGCCTAATGAAAGCAATGTTAAGCCTTCGGGAGCTGACTTCATGTCTGAGTGGCTGGGAAAGAGATGTCAGATCACTCCATGGGCAGGAGAGAAAACACAGGCAACCAAGGGAAAGGGAGAAGATATGCTGGCATTCTCAACAGGAGGCATTCTTAATTTTTTTAAAAAAACCAATTGTATGGATTCGTTTTGGCTGCGCTGGGTCTTCGTTGCTTCGCTGGCTTTCTCTAGTTGTGGTGAGCGAGGGCTGCTCCCTGTTGTGGTGTGTAGGCTTCTCGCTGTGGTGGCTTCTCTTGTTGAAGAGCATGCACTCTAGGGCATCGGGGCTTCAGTAGTTGCAGCCTGTGGGCTCAGTAGTTGCAGTCCATAGGTTCAAGAGCTTAGGCTCACTAGTTGTGGTGCACAGGCTTAGTTGCCCCAGGGCATGTGGAATTTTCCCGGACCAGGGATCAAATCCGTGACCCTTGCATTGGCAGGCAGGTTCTTAACCACTGGACCACCAGGGAAGTCCAGTATTCTTTATTCTTGGGTTAATAAAGCCTTACCCTCTATTGTCAAACTGTAACCATCTTCCAACCTCTTTCTCTGGGAAGATCTCACCATTCCAATAAGAACATGATCCATAAAGCAAAAACAGGGGAAAATGGCTTTTTTTGGCTAGTGAGTAAGAGATTTTTTTTTTTAATGGTGAATTATTTTACACAAACTCTTGAGTTCTTATTTGCTTTGTTCCCAGGCAATCTGGATTAATTGATACAATAAAGGTCTGGAAGTCCTAAGATGATGGTTCAATTCTCATCTCTGACACAAAGAAGCTAAATGACTTGCAAGAGAATTTGTAGGAAAATCAACAACAATTTTCCTATCTGCAAAGTAACGTTGGGGTGCCACTGGAACACTGTATGACATTTTAAAAATTTGTTCCAAATGCTAATTATTCACCAGTTGGCATTCCAGATCATATGTCTTGACACCAGTAAGTTGCTTGCTAACAGGATGATGATATTGGTTTAACTTTTACACGTGAGTTTCAGAAGTATACCTTTCTTAAGTCATCAGAGAACTAGAATGTTGGATGCAGGGAAAAAAAAACCTTCTGCCAGAATCATGATGTCAAATCCTGACACTTTACAATGAGGAAACCAAGGCCCAGAGAGGTTAATGACTTGGCTAAGGCCACAGAGAGGGTTAGTGACAAGCCAGGACGAGAATGCTGGCTTTACCTTTGATCAGTATCACAATTCAGAAGCCATGGTGATTTTTGTATGCCTGTTTCTGTGATGACTCCTGGGGAAAGGATTTCTCATGACATGGGTTTTTCATGGTTTGAGATGGGTGATTTGGGGGCAAGGCGTAAGGGCACTTTTTGATACAGCTGCTTCTCCACTGTGTTCAACACTCACTCTGTGAAGACAGAATTGCCAGCATCTCCATCAGTCGCAGGAGTCTTAGAAGGTATGAAATAAACACAGCTTGACAACTCTGTTCCCGTGTTATGACCTGTTCACCTTCCTGCCACTTTCAACTTGACTTCTCTCTGAGTAGCCTCCATGTTATTTAAGTCAGCAGTACTTTCCGAAATCAGGCAATGTGTGCTAAGGCTGCTAGGAGATAGGGCTGTGCAGCTGGCGTGTGGATCTGAGCTCTTTAAAACTCTAGGTTTTGACTGGTACTGAAGGAGTTGAGGTCATTCTGAAGGTTATAGTCCCCAAATTTCCAAGTGTTCTGGTCCTTTTTCTTAATCACTTTATGTCTTGGAATCACTACGATTCTCACTCTAATAAATATTATTTCTTGAACCACTGAGAAGCCTACTTCATTCTGGAATGTTCCAACTGACAGCTGTAACAAATTCATGGATAGCCCCTTTTAAAAAAGTGAATCCAAATTACATTTTACAGTGAATGACACTAACAATCCTACATCAAATTCATTCAAAAATGCCCGTTTGTACACAAATGTTTACAGTCACATTTTCCTAACAGCCACAGAGTGGAAGCAACCAAATGAATGTCTGTCAGCTGATGACTGGGTGAACAAAATGCGGTATATCTATATGATGGAATATTAGTCAGCAATAAAAACAGAGTACTGATCCATGCTGATATATGGATGAACTTTGAAAAGTTTATGCCAAGTGAGAGAAGCCAGACAAACAAAGATCACCTATTACATAATTCAATTTATATGAAATGTCCTGAAAAGACAAATGTATAGAAACAGAAAGTATTTGTGACTGCTAAGGGTTGGAAGTGGGAATGTAGAGAGACAGGAATGGAGAGTGGGTACAGGGCTTCTTTTTGGGTGATGGGCTTATTTTCAAAGTAGGTTGCAGTGATGATTGCACAACTTTGTATATTTATTGAAATCCTTGAATTATATGCTTCAAATGAGTGAACTTTATGGTATGGAAATTATACCTCAAGAAAGCTGTTAAACAAGCATGCAACAGATGTCCCAGCTCTTAGCATGGAAGATATTTTTGGGATAGAACAATGTCTGGTGTGATTGGACCCCTAAACTGATTCAGCATTAGGGTTTCCCAAACCCAGCCACTCCTCATAGAAAGCCAGCCACCTTCAAATCAGAGTAGGGGCCCTTGACATGATGCAACAATTTACAAAATCAACTGGCTGCCCTTGTGAGGTGAAGTCTGACAAAAGCCTCAGTTCAGGGACAAATGAATTCAAAGGGAAAAACTCATGACAGTGGTAGCAATTTAGATCTGCAATTAAGACACTTAAAATGTTTAGGGTTGACAAGGAGTTAAAGTAAATGTTGATTTGGTTGTAAAGTTTTCAGAGCCATAACTATGCAGAAGGGTCTTGCACAACTACAGGGTTTTATTTATTTATCCATTGTTACTGTCTCTAAAATACTCTTTTTTTTTCTTTTAGAAAATTTCTAACCAGCACTGGGACTCTTAGTGGGGGAGACAAAACAGGTCTGAATAATGCATTCAAGATAATTTCAAAAAATCACCCTTTAACGAGTACCATATTCCCTCCAATTTTCCCTTATATATGATTCACCATTTTGCAAATACTGATATATAAAGAATGCATTGAATGTGGCAAAAGTTGAAGATAGCCCCTGTGGATAAGACCTAATGGACACCATCCTGAAATAATACATACAGCTCAGGCTCCAGACATGTGTCTTCAATTTAAAATAATTCAGCAATCATGTTCAACCAGAACCTGATTACACAAAATGGGACTTTTTAACTCCCAGACTTGGATCAAATTTTGAGGCCACAAAAAAGAGGGGAGATATAATATGTGCCATGTTTATATATTCCAGATACTGTGATTAAATAATCCACACACAGATTTAACTGTTTCTTTGAGCTTATCGAGGCACCTATTACCAGTTTCTATCTGTAAATATTTGCCTTACCTTCATGAGAACTGAGTAAAAGTCCTGGGCTGAGATGCAAAGGAAGGAAGCTGAAAATCAGTTGGGTTCTTCTGTCAGAATATTACGGTTTTCCAAAGCACTGAACCTGGCTTCATTCTCCACTTTGTAACGGAGGCCCAGGAGGGAGGCAACGGGACTGCACAGAGGTGGCTGTACCTGGGGTGGCACTGGGGAGCCTGGTACATTGTGTCTGCTGTGGTCTCCAGAAGATGCTCCGTTCCCCTTGGACCTTTTATTTTATTTGTTTTTTTATTGAAGCATAGTCATTTTACAATATTGTGTTAGTTTCAGATATATAACAAAGGGACTCAGTTATACTATATATTAAATAAATAAGCAAGAAGAGTTTACTGTATAACATCAGGAGCAATACCCAGGGTCTTGTAATAACCTACAATGGAAAATAACTTGAAAAAAAATATACACACACACACAAACACGCACACACTTATATTCGTTTGGATCTTTTACTTTGTTGCTAGCAGCCTTCTTATCCTTGTAACTATGGCCAGATTCCTTTCTCACATGTAAATTGAACCTCTGCCTGTATTATGATTTCTGAGGTGCTAAGTCCCCAGGTCCTTCTCTTTTGAGAGACTGCTGAATACTTGAACTGCTACCATTATTAGATACTTATTACTTCAAATTCCTTTGACCAGAGGAAATAATGTATAAAAGTGTTTGGTGAATCCCAAGGAATGGTCTCTAGTGATAAGATTGTCAGATGAAATACAAACACCCAATTCAATTTCAAATCCAGATGAACAAATAATTTTTAGTATATGTATGCTCCACATGTTGCATATGACAATCACATACTAAACAATTACTTGCTAAACTGAAATTTAAATTTAGCCAAGTATCGTGCACTTTTACTTGCTAAATAAATTATATTGTAATAAGGTCACCTCCGCATCACTGAGAGAAGGGTGAAGATGGGCTGGTTCATTTTACCCTTTATTAAAGGCTCAACCCCTAGGATTTGATGGTCTAAAAACGAAGCGTCACATCTAGTTTACCATCTATGGGAACTTGGATAGAATTTGTATGCTACTGTTGTGTGAAAACTGTATAAATCTCAATTATCTTGAACTGGTTCATAGTGCTTTTCAGGTCTATTACATGCTTCTACTTCTCTGTACATTCTATAAATTTTTGTGAGTTTGATATTGAAACTCCAACTAAAAATCTTAATTTATCTGCTTAAAAAATAATTGTAATATACAGTGGAACCTTGTTCTGTATTTTCCAAATCTCCCATAAATGTGTTATCATACTTTCATAATTTAAAAAAAATTAAAAAAATAAAAATGAAGCATCATAAACCTGAGCATACTAGAAATAAAGGTTTTTGTATGCTTTGTGTTTCAATAAGATGAATATATTTAGAATACATTTTCTTTTAAAATTGGCAGTATTTCTACTTTTTCTTTTGTTTACATGTCTTTCAGATATTTTATGAATTAAAAGGAAAAGGCAGGGCTGTTTTGAATACTGGCCGAGCGAGGAGTTCCTGTTATTTTGGACTCTGACTTCTGGGTCTGAACCAGGGGTGGAGGGGAAAGTGGCAGACAAACCCTGGTGGACGGTGTGCGGGGTAGGGGGCTGCGGGTGGTGATGGGCATCCACAAACTTACTGTCTCACGAAGTCTGTCACTACGAATAAAACAGCAAAATTTGCAAGTGATCTGCTACCCCCTTCCATAAATTGGAGTGAATTCAACGTTATCTCTTTAGTAGCTTCACTTCTAGTCGCTTGCATAGCAGGTAGGAGAGAAAGGTGGCTTGCAAGCCAATGCCCTGAGAATTTCAGGTAAATGACGAAATCTCCAGTCATCTGGCATTCAGGTGACTGTCAGCTGTCACATGTGCTGAGGCAAAGGTTAGATTGAGATTCACCACTCTCAGATGATACTTTCTAGAGGGAAATCCTAGAGGTGAATTTTCCCAGCACTCCATGATACAATTTCTTCTTGTGGTGGCCCCCAGCCTCCTTCAGTTCATTAAGCTCACAGAGTCAA
Source organism: Capricornis sumatraensis (assembly GCF_032405125.1). NCBI lineage: Eukaryota > Metazoa > Chordata > Mammalia > Artiodactyla > Bovidae > Capricornis > Capricornis sumatraensis. The sequence goes on from NC_091073.1 coordinate 75,116,554, forward strand.
TATGAGAAGCTATCTTTCTTTCTTTCTTCCCTGATTCAGCAAAATTTATTTTTAGGGTCTACTCTGGGTCATTCGGGCTTGGTGCCTGCCCTTGAAGAACTTGTAGTTCCAAAAGAGGTGAAGGAGCATTTTATAAGGAAATTGAAGATGAAGAACTTTGAAGGCATTGGAAAGGGTTGGGAAGAGTTAAGGAGGAGCTGAGTAGGGGAGAAATAGGATAGAACATCATGGAATGAAACGGATTTGTGAGTTTCGCCTCCTCTTATTTTGCATGTTCTTTCTTCTGGTGAAAGCAGAGACATCCTGGACAAAGTGACATTCCATCAAATCTAAAAGGCCATTGGTTGAAAGGCACGGGACTGTTTTTGTTTTTTAATATTTACTTATTTATTTAGCTGTGCCAGGTCTTAGTTGCAGCATGTGGGATCTAGCTCCCCAACCAAGGCTCTAACCCAGGCGCCCTGCACTGAAAGCACAGTGTTAGCCACTGGATCACCAGGGAAGTCCCAGTCATGGAACTGTTTTTAGTGCCACTAAGAAAGAAAAAGACAGGGCCATGGATGCATTCTGAATTCAGAAACTTTAAAATGTTGAAAAATGCATGTCTCAGAATCTGTGAAATACAGAAAATTCTGCCTAATGCTGGGCCAAGAGCTTTGCATACTGTAGTTCAATTCAGTTCAGTCACTCGGTCGTGTCTGACTCTTTGTGACCCCATGGACTGCAGCACGCCAGGCTTCCCTGTCCATCACCAATTCCCGGAGCTTACTCAAACTCATGTCCATTGACTCGGTGATGCCATCCAACCATCTCATCCTCTGTAGTCCCCTTTTCCTCCCGCCTTCAATCTTTCCCAGCATCAGGGTCTTTTCCAATGAGTCAGTTCTTTGCATCAGGTGGCCAAAGTATTGGGGCATCAGCATCAGTCCTTCCAATGAATATTCAGGGATCATTTCCTTTAGGATGGACTGGTGGGATCTCCTTGCAGTCCAAGAGACTCTCAAGAGTCTTTTCCAACACCACAGTTCAAAAGCATCAATTCTTCGGTGCTCAGCTTTCTTTATAACTCTCACATCCATACATGACTACTGGAAAAACCATAGCTGTGACTAGACAGATCTTTGTTGGCAAAGTAATGTCTTTGCTTTTTAATATGCTGTCTAGGTTTGTCATAGCTTTTCTTCCAAGGAGCAAGCGTCTTTTAACTTCATGGCTGCAGTCACCATCTGCAGTGGTTTTGGAGCCCCAAAAGGTAAACTTTCTCACTGTTTTCATTGTTTCCCAATCTATTTGCCATGAAGTGATGGGACCAGATACCATGATCTTAATTTTCTGAATGCTGAGCTTTAAGCCAACTTTTTCACTGTCTTCTTTCACTTTCATCAAGAGGCTCTTTAGTTCTTTGCTTTCTGCCATAAGGGCGGTGTCATCTGCATGTCTGAAATTGTTGATATTTCTCCCGGCAATCTTGATTCCAGGTTGTACTTCTTCCAGCCCAGCGTTTCTCATGATGGACTCTGCACATAAGTTAAATAAGCAGGGTGACAATATGCAGCCTTGATGTATACTCCTTTCCCTGTTTGAAACCAGTCTGTTGTTCCATGTCCAGTTCTGACTGTTGCTTCCTGACCTGCATATAGATTTCTCAGGAGGCAGGTCAGGTGGTCTGGTATTCCCATCTCTCGAAGAATTTTCCACAGTTTGCTGTGATCCACACAATCAATAACTTTGGCATAGTCAATAAAGCAGAAGTAGACATTTTTCTGGAGCTCTCTTTCTTTCTCAATGATCCAGCAGATGTTGGCAATTTGATCTCTGGTTTCTCTGCCTTTTCTAAATCCAGCTTGAACCTCTGGAAGTTCACGGTTCATGTACTGTTGAAGCCTGGTTTGGAGAATTTTGAGCATTATTTTAATAGCGTATGAGATGAGTGCAATTGGGCAGTAGTCTGAACATTCTTTGGCATTGCCTTTCTTTGGAATTAGAACGAAAACTGACCTTTTCCAGTCCTGTGGCCACTGCTGAGTTTTCCAGATTTGCTGGCATATTGAGTGCAGCACTTTCACAGCATTATCTTTTAGGATTTGAAATAGCTCAACTGGAATTCCATCACCTCCACTAACTTTGTTCATAGCGATGCTTCCTAAGGCTCACTTCACATTCCAGGATGGACTTCATATTCCAGGATGTCTGGTTCTAGGTGAGTGATCACACTATTGTGGTTATCTAGGTCATGAAGATCTTTTTTGTACAGTTCTTCTGTGTATTCTTGCCACCTCTTCTTAATATCATCTGCTTCTGTTAGGTCCATACTACTTCTGTCCTTTATCAAGCCCATCTTTGCCTGAAATATTCCCCTGGTATCTCTAATTTTCTTGAAGAGATCTCTAGTCTTTCCCATTCTATTGTTTTCCTCTATTTCTTTCCATTGATCACTGAGGAAGGATTTCTAATCTCTCCTTGCTATTCCTTGCTATTCATACTGTAGGTGGTCACGAAATATTTGTTGAATGAATGAGTAAACAAAGATGGCAGGCAGAAATCCTTGGGTTTTATGATCCCTACAATCAGCCTCTGAAAACAGGGAACCAGACCTCTTTTGAGGTTTTAAGTAACCACTGAGAAAAGGCAGAAGACTCCTCTCTGATTACTAAAAGTAAAACACAAAGGAACAAAAAACTAAGTTGCAGATTGCATCTCTCCCATCTACCTCCAGAGGACTTAGGCCTCATGTGTTTTTCAAATAAGAAGAGTGAGTTTTTCATTCCTCTGTCCCTATGAAAAGAGATTTTTCTCTGAGCAAAGAAGGGATCACTTATACAAGGATCACACCAAAGTGTGTAAGAATGTGTGAATGAGTGTATGTGAGTTAAGGAAGGCAGGTGGGTATAATACATAACAACAACAACAGAAAGCCCTAAACAAATCTTGCTGGGTTTAACATATACATCAGCAAACAGCACACACTCATGACTGAACCCACAGATCTCAGAATTGCAGCTTGCAACTGTGTCTCCTCTCTGTGATAAATATGGGCAATATTAATGTCATCTTCCAAGCCCCCCAAAATATAGCTGAATCTGTTCAACAGAGCTGGTCAGACCGCTGCAGGTAAATCATCTTCTGATCAGAACTCCATGTACACATAATCTTCTGGCACCTGCAAATTCTAGGGGCACCGAGTGACAAGTCTGGAATATTGATATCCCTCTAGGCCTGTCCTACTTGAGTTTGGGTTTTGTTTTGTTTTGTTATCCCCACCAGTAATAAAGATATGTTCTCTGATATAAAACCTCCTTATGACTTGACTTTTAGTTCTTTTCGGGGGTCCTGCAAGAAAACCATTTAAATTAATCAAAAGAATTATAGTTTTGGAACAATGACCTGACTTCTGAAATACTCCTTTTAATTCTTACATGTTCGTGCTATTTTCAGGAGAATACTGTAAGAATCTCACTCTTTTCATCCAATCAAGGACAGAGCTTAGGAATTTGATCACTGTTAGGGCCTGTAATGAAAGGATTTAATCATTGTATGTGATTTGAGTGGGCATTTCCTGAGGGCCTGGCTTAAGTTATTTTTACCTAGCACCCTCTCAATTAATGTTGATAGGGTAATGTTATTAAGCAAACGAATGGATAGATGAATGAATGATGTTGAGAGCAGACATCTCCTGGTAGTACAGTGCAGCAACTAGGATTTTCAAGCATATCTAAATTTTGTTTCCTGAAATGCATGTCTGAAGACTGTGAATAAGTGTTATGCAAGAAAACAGACTTGTGTTTAAAAAAATGTTGAGGTGTGGCAAATTTGACAGAGGTTTTTGAATTCTTTTGCTTGCTCATCACAAATTGCAAGTTACAAAGAACATAATTTCTGGCATGTTTTAAATACTGATATTTAAAAAAAGGTTTTAAATGTATCCATAAAATCTACAGGTAACATAGCAATTTGATATCCATCTTACCATTTTTTAAAAATATAGAAACTCTTGAAATTTTATATTTATTTCCATAAATGTATTATTTATTTTCTACTCTCCTTCCAAAATTTCATCCTAATAGAATTATTTTATGCTTAAAAGTCTAGTTACTGAACATTTTATTTTACTTCTTTGTAACAGCACATATATGACTTGAAGTAATTACATTTATTTATTGTATTTTTAATGCTCCATATTAAAAAGCCTATTGATATTTAACAAAATAAAAACCTAAACTTTGATTTAAATTATTAAACATGAAAGTAAAGGTTACTGAATATTCACCTCTTAATGAAACGAAATAAGCTTTTTGTTCAAATCAGGATTTAAATAAAGTCCATGCGAGCATGCTCAACCACTCAGTCGTGTCTGACTCCTTGCAACCCCATGGACTGGAGCCCGCCAGGCTCTTCTGCCCATGGAATTTTTCAGGCAAGAATGCTGAAGGGGGTTGCCATTTCCTTCTCCAGCAGGTCTTCCCAACCCAGGGATTGAACCCATGTCTCCAGGACTGGCAGGTAGATTCTCTACCACTGAACCAACTGTGAAGCAAATAAGGTTCAGACATGGAGAGTACATGGTTGATATGTCTCTTAGGTCTCCTTCAGTCTTTAAATCTCAGTCTCTTTCTCTCTGTGCCTCTCTCTCTCCTTGTCTCTTAAACATAGTTATTTCATAGAAGAAAGGCTATTTCTTTCCCTTTCCCCTTGCCCTTGATAAAAATAAAAGAACAAGAGTTTATAATCTTTGAATAAATGACAATTCTTCCCAAGAAAGAACATTCAAAAATTTATAATTTCTCTCTCTCTCACACACACACACACACATACACCCACCTATATATCACTGCTCTTATTTTTCTGAGTCCGCAAAAGATTTACTATGAACTGGCATTTGGAAACAACTGGTTTAGAGCATACAGTTATCACTTATGGTTTCTGAATATATCCCACAATGTGATGTGTATGTCAGAATTATGTCTATGAAATATATCTCATATATAAAATGTAGGTACTTCTCTCAAAAGTTTCCTTCGTAAAGTCACTTAATATGGCAAAACTACACTTGCCTCTTAATATGGCAAAACTACAAAATTTATTGTTATAAGTCACCAAAGAAAGACATGTTTCATTATTCAATTCTAACTCACAATGTTCGTAACATTTGACTCAAAATATTCTGATGCTGCTTCAATACTGTAGGTAAGTCAGGCTCAGGTGAAACTGAGTCAGGGAACAAAGGTAGCCGCAAACTGTATTCCATCTGGGCTCACTGTGAAAACCTGGCATAGGGAAAGACAGTCCCACGTGAGGCAGTGAGCCAGCGCAGGCTGCGTGTGTTCTCATCCGTTGGGAAAGGGGGTTCCAGGTGCAGGGCCCATTCTTCTGGGGCTGAGCAGGGGTTGAAAGACTACATACAGGAGACCACCTCTTCCAACAGAAGGCTATAATTTGGGAAGCAGCAGAAATGAAGTTGAGAAAAGTCAGGAGGGGCAGGATCATTGAAGGCTTTATATTGCAAAGTAAAGGTTTAGGGCATTATTATGTGAGCAAAGGGGCAGCTCAAACAGGCCTTAGGCTAGAAGAACATAACGGTTAAATGGGGACTCGCAAGCAAAATTACCTGGGTTTGAATCCTAGCTCTGCTGCCTAGTATTGTGTGACCTTGCATAAGTTACTTAAGCTCTCTGTGCCTCAGTTTCCTCGTATGATATGAGGATGATAGCAACAAGTCCTAGTGTATGGGTCTTTATGAAGATTAAATAAGATAATAAGTAAAGTGCTTAGAAAAGTGCCTGCCCCTGAGTGATAACGTTGTTTTATTGGAAGGAATTTAAGGACAGGATAACATGATCAGCTGCTTTGCAAGCCATTTTGTTTCATTTTCTCCCTCTACAAAATGAAGAGATTAAGTCAGATGCTCTAAGTCTTCCCCACTGCTCTGTTATTCTCTGATTGCAGTTGCAATGCAATGATAGACTTGCATTTGAACTTTGAAATGGACCTCAGTCCTCACCCTACCCCTTTGAAGGCAGGAGACTGACAGCCTAAATGGAACCAAAGCTCTTTAAGCAAAAGAGCTCACCTGACTGTCAAGTGTGATCCAGAGAACTCTCCTGAGAAGCCATCTTCCAATTCTCAGGATTAAAAAAAAAAAGGCAAAGCTGTCTGATATCTTCTGAATTTACACAAACCAGGTCTCCTCCTGCCCCTCCTTCTGAGCATCTCAGGCCAAATGAATTCTCAATGTCAGCAGAATTTTACATACGTTATGCAAAAGCACATCAACAGAACACAGAGAAAAGACATAAATAATGCAAATTGAGCATCCATCTTCAAACCAGCCAGATGACATACGGGGCCACAATTAGCTAGTCGAGGCCTGACAGTGGTCACTGTGGCAATATTATCTATGGGCAGCGTCCAGTTAGAATGGCACATTTGCAAGGCAGAAATATAGTGCTTGATAAGAGGAAGGGACAGAGAAAAATTGTGAGCAACTGTGAAGCAAGGGAGGGAGCAAGGTAAACAGGGATTCTGAGAGGGACGGAAAGAGGAGGTACCCGTGGGAGCAGGGCCAGCATCACAGCTCTGAGCGAGGATGGAAAATGGGTGTGCCACCCTCAGAGTCTTCACTATGGCATCTGAATCGAGCTATTGAATCTCTTTGAGCCTAAATTACAAAAGGCTGTGAATTATACATGGAAGATTGTCTGGGCCCATCCCTTAGCAGATGGGAAAACCGTGGTGGCAAATGAAGTTAGCAGGCTGCCTCGTGGAAAAAGCTTCTATGCCTTTCCTCCTTGATGTTTTGAGAGCCTGCATGGAGAATCAATGCCAGGACCATCATCAGGAGGTTTTTCCATCATGAACAAAACAACCATTAAAAAAAAAAAAAAAAAAAAAACAATAACCTTTTTCTTTTTTGCAGACTTAAGAGACAAATTTCCTTTTCCAAGAGTTCACTACTGGTCTCAATCCTTGGTGGCTTGGGTTGGAGTAGGTATAAGTTGAGTAACTATGGGTACCCTGAGCTACACTGTCAGCTCAGGAGGGTTTGACATTGGGCACAGGTAGAACAGTGGAAAGGTGAAGAAAATCAGCCATCCCAGGAGTGAAGTCTGCTTGCTTCCTCCAGGAGGCACACCAGCCAGAATGGATAAATTTCTGTTTCTTGTAACTTGTTCAGTCGCTAGGCCATGTCCAGCTCTTTGTGACCCCTATAAACTGCAGCACACCAGGCTTCCCTATCCTTTACTACCTCCCTGAGTTTACTCCAATTCATGTCCACTGAGACAGTGATGCCATCCGACCATCTTGTCCTCTGTCACCGCCTTCTCCTGCCTTTAATCTTTCCTAGCATCAGAGTCTTTTCCGATGAGCTGGCTCTTCGCATCAGGTGGCCAAAGTACTGGAGTTTCAACTTCAGACCAGACCTTTCCTGGTTCCTTGGAGGGTTCCAAGGGACAGAGCTCCAGGAGCTCCAAGCAGTCAGCACAGCAAAATCTCAGAGAGAATGACACTCACTAAACAGCCATCAGAAGGCAAACAGGGAGCTCCATAAAATCATCCTTCTCTGATTAGTAGGCTTCTGGGGAGCCAGCAAGGATTTCCATAAACCTAGACTTTTGGAAACTATTTTACTAGATTTGCTTCCTGGGGGGAGTCGTAACCCAGCAGACAGACATTCAAAATTACAGTAATCATTATAACCATGATAATGATGATAATAATACGAGCCATAATTAAAGCTAATACTTATTTAATGCTTACTCTGTGTCCATCACTGTGTGGAGTGCTTTACATGCATTTTCTCATTTAATCCTGAAACAAGATTTTGAGGTAGATACTATTATCAGTTTCATTTTAGAGGTGATGAAACTGTGGTGTAGAGAAATGTCTTGCTAAGGTCACGATGGTAGACTGATGGTCAAAGTGGTCATGATTCTTCACTCTCCCAGCATCCTCACTCTGCAGCATGACTTTGCAGGTTTTGGCTGGTCTCAATGCTTGCTTTCGGCCAGTAGGATGAGGCTTTGCTCATAGTGTCTCCGTTCTGAGTCTAGACCTCAGAACTATGGCCAAGCTCTTGGAATCTGGGACTCCGTCAGGCTGTTGAGGGAACAAGCCCAGATTAGCCTGCTAGAGGATGCGGGACCATGCGGAGCAGGGAAAGAGAAGCTGTCCCAACCGAGACCATCCTACACCTGCCAGGCTCCTGCGGACACTTGAAAGAGTCCAGATGTGTTCAGATAAGCCTGGCCTAGATGAGCACAACCCAAGGCTGTTCTGCTGACCAGTGTGCAATAATAAACGGTTGTTTTAAGCCACCAAGTTTTGGGGTGGTTTCTACATAGCAGTTAACAACTGAAACAATGACCTAAGTAATACTAGCATTCCAAACCAGGTTTCTCTACTCCAAATTCCTTTGCCTTTTAACTTCTAACATCTAATGACACACTCCCATCTCATTCACCAGCACCATCTTCTCCAATCCCACCTTTCTCTTTCCAGCAGCTCCCAGTAGCAGACATTTCTGATTGCCCACTGATACTCATTTTCTGACAAATGAGAACAGTTGGGATCCCTATCCCAACTCTAGGGGCAAATCTTGACTGAGAAAGCCAGCAATGGTGGCTGTAATCTCTTCATTGGTCATTCAGCAGGAGTGCACACATGACCTGTTTCTGACTATGAGCTGGGGTGGGGCGGTGGGGGTGGGGTTGGGCCGCCAGGAGGGCTTAGGGAAAAGATTTCCTTTTTCTTCTGAGAATAGAAACACCACAACATACAGTCTTTTTTTTAATTTTTATTTTTTTAACATACAGTCTTTTATTGATTTTGTTTGCTGTCCACCACCTTGCAACAATGAAGGGGGACTACCTGAGTGGAAGATAAAGCTCAGGACGGCAGAACACAGACGCTGAGATCACTGGAACTACTCGGGCATGGAGATAGAACCACACATAGGATCCATACTGTTCTTCTTTTGAATTTCCTCTTTTCCCCTTTTGTTCAAGCCATTTTTTTTTTTTTTTAAATACTAGTAGCCAGAAACATCCTAAGGGCTTCCCTGGTGGCTCAGAAGCTAAAGACTCTGCCGACACTGCAGCAGACCCAGATTCGATCCCTGGGTCAGGTAGATCCCCTGGAGAAGGAAATAGCAACCCACTCCAGTATTCTAGTCTGAAGAATTCCATGGACAGAGGAACCTGACAGGCTACAGTTTATGGGGTCGCAAAGAGTCAGACACGACTGACTGACTTTCAGAAACATCTTAATGGGTAGAGTTCCAATCATCAGCTGAAAGGATGTAGCCATTTGGTTGTTGAGTCCATTATTCCTACAAAAACCAGATCAAATGCCTTTTATTCCTACAAGAACCAAACAGTTTAGAGGCCACTGACGCTGATTCCCAAGAGGCAGACCCCAATTTCCTGGAGCCATGTATTTTTGGCCCATATCTACTTCTTTTGTCTGACTTTAGCAGTAAGTAGTTGCCCTGGGACTCGGAGCAGGACGACTGTAGGTTGGAGGTAAAGGCAGAAGACTTCTGGGAAGTTCTGGGGAGCATGACTGAAATGTGGCCAGAGGTCCAAGGACACAACAGACATTCAATCAACATATGTTCTTGTGGGGTATTCTCATTTCAGCTGGTCCCAACTTTTCCTCTCCATCCCTCTACCCCTGGGGAGCACATGGAATGATCCTTTACAGAGATGACACTCAAAATATTTAACACTCTCTATCCTCAGATGCAGACTAGTCCAAACAAGGGCTGCAGTGCTGAGGCTGGGTCTTGGAGGCCCTTGTATTTGGGTCCTAGGGAAGGAGGTGGTCACTGAGGGGTAAAGGAGGTTCTTGAGGAGGGCTCAGGGCAGAAAGGGTAAAATAGTGGATAGTGTGGGGCAGAGGGAAGGGCAGCAAGGACAGTGGATATTTACTTGTTTGGTCTTTACAAAATTTAACAACTTGTTCAGCCATACTGGGGCATACCAGAATGTTCTACAATACGTGCTACATTTTACGTGTGTCTGTCTGCTCTACCGGCCTGTGTACCCCAAGGCTAGAGGTACTGCCATACTCACCTGCCTGTCCCCAGCACTCAGCACAATCCCCAGCACTCAGCACAACCCGTAGCACACAGCCCATCACAACACAGTTGGATGAATTGCGCAGAATCAACCACATAAACACCCAGATTCTGAATGAAGAGGAATCTAACTGGTCACAGCTATTTTCCTCTGAAACAATTATTTCTTAGGAGCAGAGTTATGGAGAATTAAGGTGACCTCTGACATTCCAACCTCCTTTGCCCTAAGATGGCTCAAGATTAAACTTTTTCACTGAGGAGAGCAGATGAAAGAGGGAGCTGGGGGTGGAGAGCAGCCCCGGGGTCTTGCAGGCCTTGGAGCAAGCTGTGCCCAAGGCTGCTGGGCCATCACCATCAGTAGTGATGCCACAGTTCCCATTGGGCTGAGAAAGGATACAAGACCTCACTCCAGGGAACTCCTAAAGTAAAGCCCCAAATCCTAGGACTTGGACACTGGTTATCAAAGGCACTACTGTGTCTTACTCATCTTTCTTTTCCCTAACCCTAAGTAAGGCAGAGGCTCAGGGGCCACCTGCTGAGAACACAAGTGAGGGAATGAATGAACAAGTGAATTAATGAATGAGGGCACCTCCTTTGCAAATAGTTTTGGTACAAAGAACATGAAATTAACTCAGGAGTCATATTAATTTGGGTTAACTTCCAGGTCTTGTCACTTAATGGCTATTGAGTCAGGCAAAGTCTTTAACAGAAACTTAAGAATCTGTTTCTTGTGTACACAAAGTAAAAAGTAAGTAAAATGAAACCAACATCAAGGGCTTACAACTCATGTAAAGTGCCTAGGGGAGCACCCAGAAGTACTCAATAAACTGTAACTTCTTCTCTTCTCTCTTCATTTCATCTTTTTGCTTTATTATTAAGCTCACTTCTCAGAGATATAGAGATAATTTTGCACACTTTAGAACTGGCTAGTTTGAATTTTTTTCACCTAAATAATGTCCAGATGAATCAGCATATAAATGGTCTATGTCAGCAGTCTTTGTCATCCAAGTAGAAGACATTCCTTTCTCCTCTCTAAGGAGGAAGACGTATTTGAAACAAGCCTATGAAAGAATAACATCCAAATACAGCAGGCACCTGCTTTAGTTTTAATCTCCTCCCTCATGCTCTTTACTGAGCACTTAGTGTGACAATCGCAGCACAAGCTCTTTATTATCCTTGTCTTCTTCCTAATCTCCACCTCAGCCAGGGAGGTGGACAATCTTTATTTTATAGATGAGAAAACTGAGATTCAGAGAAGTTAAATGGCAATGCCAAGTAGTAGAGTCAGATTCACGAACATGATGGGTATCTCCTGACATCTATTCTTTGCTCTTCTCAGGTGTAGCAGACTTTTGGTTTTGCTGCCCCAGCTCCATCCCCAACTCCAATGAGTGACTCTAATTGATTTAAATCAACCACAGTATCTTATCCCTTTTGCATAGTGATTGGCTCAGATGACTCAAACCTAAGCCAATCAGTGCAGGGCATTCCTCTAGCCAATCATATTGAAGTGACCGATGCTCCTTCACTTGCTGGACAAGACCAGTTATCTGTTTTCTTTCCCTTAAGTGGGCACTTAAGGTCACTCTTGCAAATTAGTGGTTGGAGGCCATCAGAACAAAGCTGATGTAATTTCTACATACAAAGCAATGATAAATGTCTTTGGGTGTGACTTCAGCCAAGGAAGACTTCAGAGAAACACAGGCTTCAGTGGGACTAGAAAAGCAGACAGCTGAAAGGTTGCTTATCAGGCCTTGATGTATTCAACACGTAAAAATGCTAACCTCCTCCAACTGCAATTGAATTTGCACAAGTGCTTAGAAAGAACACTGAATTTATCAGAGCTCGAAGTGCACAATATTAAAAAATAAATCACTGCTGGTGAAATCCTAGAGCTATCAGGAGATCCATTTGAAAAGAGAGTTAGCAAAGTCAATTTGAGGCACATTCATCAAGCTTTGAAATCATGGAGGAGGCTCTGTCCACATGGGCTTCCTTCTAGCCAACCCAAGAGGATACTAGAATTTAAGGCTGAGAACAGCGGAAACCTGACAACTAGGAATCAGATCACAGGAAATGCTAATAAGAATGTTTAGAGAAAAAAGCAAATGCCCACCCAAGTAGCTGAGATCAAGAGGATGATTTTCCTGGGTAGCTCTTCCTGGGGGCACCCTTGGCAGGGATTGATCTTGGTTTCTACCTGCAGACCTAGTCATGTGTGAGCTTCTATTAAATATTAAATTTAAAAAGAGAGAGAGAGAGAGACATCCCTGGTGGTCCAGTGGTTAAGACTCCACACTTCCAATGCAGGGGGTGTGAGTTCAATCCCTGGTTGGAAAACTAAGAGCCCACATGCAGCGCAGCTAAATGAATGAATGAAAACATAAGTAAAATCATTAAGTCAATTTCCCTGGGATTCAGGTGACTATGACAATTGAGAATTTTTTGCATTGAGTGTGGACTCTCCTTGGCTGCCTGCAACTAAGGGATCTGTGTTGACCTCACTGGGAAGCATCAAACCATCCTGCTTACCTAATCTGACCTTTGCAGAGGACTGGGTACCCTAAATTCTGACTAGCCAGTTTCTCTGATAGACCTCCAGTCTCAAAAAATCTTTTCCTAGATCCCTGGGCTGACCCACAGATGTGTGGTGTCATACCCAGGGCCCATCTCTACAGCCTTGTCTGTTTCCCCTAGACTCCTCCAGGGTCCAAGGCCTGGCCCCATTTCCCTCCCAACTGCCCTATACTATATGAGAGGGAATGACCCTGGCCCTTTCGTGAGTATAGCACAATGGTTTAAACAGCATTGCTTCTCCAACCCTCTGTGGTGAACAACCAGTGTTTAATACTTTCAATCTATCACTGAATAAAATGTGGGCTCCCTGTGCATACTAGCATGTAGCTTGTACCATGTGTGACTCACAATGAAATTTTGACATCCTTGAGCTCATCCATATTTGGTAAGATATGCCCACTGATCATGCACTTGATGTCACAGCAATGTCAAATTACAAAAAATTCTAATGCTTCCTTTCAGTTTCTATACTTGTCACAGACTGGTGGCAAATAGTTCATATCTGCACTTGGCATTCTTAGTAACAGCATCAGTATCACCTGAGTACTTGCTAGAAATACAAATTCTTAAGCTCTCTCCAAAAGTTAAGGAATCAGAACCTCTGGAGATGGAGCTCTGTACTTTTACCAGCTTTCTGGGTGATTGTAGGATCTGTGTCAAGCTGGAGAACCCTCGCTCAGGCAGTTGGATGGGGAGAAAGAGCACTGACAACAACAGGTGTGTTACGAGATTTCTTCTTTTAGAGCCTTGAGTATTTCAAAGGAAATGGTTATATCTATCTTAGTGACTCTGGAGCTCCATTTTTAAAGTTTTGAAATGTAATCTCCCTGAAATCAATGAGTCGTGTAAGTCCACAGAAATGTAGTTATGTATTCATCTTAACCAAGCCCACAATTTGGGTTTCAAAGTTAATCTTTAACAGATTTAAGAGTGAGTGACCATTTTATAGCTACTACTCACCCTACTCATATCTTTCGCACCATTCTTCGCCAACTCTTCATTAGCAAACACACAGAGATGTTCCGAAGGAATCACAAGAGGCAGGGAATACCAAGGGAGGGAGAGTGAGTATCTCTGAAAGCAAGGATCCCGGAGCCCTTTTTTGTGTGTCTCTAGTACCTGAATCATTATAGATGCTCAGTCTATCTTAATGGGATGAATGAGTGGATGAATGAATAAAAGGAACAATGAAATTTGATGAGCTAGAACACTTTGTTTGTAAAAGTGTTCTAGGTTAATTGAACTTAATTGAACTTGCTGGTTAATTGTATATCCTTTTTGTTCTGGTTTTTATTTTTGAAACACTTTCCTAAAAAAGTGCATTTTGGTTTTCACCTTTAATTGAATGCAAATCCAATGGTCATATGAGCAAAAGACAACTCTGTTCAAGTGTGATGCATTCAAATTACATCTATCCTAAAGGAGATAGATAAGAAGAAACCCAAATTTCTTGGATCACATGAAACAGTAAAGTTGAGAATTCCATTTTTAAAAATTTTATTACTGAGAATGAATTTTTTTGGAAACCACATTCAGAGAAAAGCAAATAAAGCGATTATAGCCCCCAAAGCATGGCAACCATATGTCATTATTTGGGGGTGAAATCTAGTTATATTTATTATTAACACTTAAATTAAGCACAGCCATATTTGGTATTCCCATGAGCATAATTGGTAAAATGGTTCTATAGCAAGCTCAGAGATGTTTAGGCAGGATTTGCCAAACAGAAATAGAAAAATTCAGCACACAAATCATATGACGTAAAAAAAAAAAAACCAAATCAGAGAAGAGTAAAAAATGTATACCAACTGGTTTGTATACAGAGGACCAAACAGTTGGAATGATGTATTCACCAAACTTGACTAACTCTTTGTCTTTAGATGCAATGCTAAGACAACCCATCAATTTGAACAGTTCAGCCCTTAATTAACCAAATGGACCGGTCAGTCAGAGCACCTTGAGGATCTGTCTGTAACATGTTTGTCTTGAGTACAATGCCTTGTCTCTTTTAGGAATGTCTTCAGTCACACACCAGCTCTACCTGACGGAGAATAAAAATTCTGTGGGAACCTGAACGTAAGTAGACCCAGGAGGGCCAACAAGAAATTTCCTTCATTGGAACCCCTTTATGATTCAGGCCAGCTCACACTGGAGAAATTGATGGCCTTTTCCAAAATAAAGTTTTTAACATGACTTTACATTTTAACATGACTTTACTTTTTAACATGACTTTACATTTTAAAGAGTGACTTGAGTTCAAATATAAACTCTGCCTCTTTAGCCTTAGGGTTGCGCTCTGTAAAATGGGAATAATAATACAATCTGCTTTATGAGCTTTCTTGAAGGATTAAATAAAATAGTGCATATAAAGTTCTTACTGCTATGCCTGGCATTAACATTATCTGCCATTATTAAGCATCAAGTGTGTAGAGCTTTTCTTGGTTTGCCTAACAACATCTCCTTGGTGTTAGATATTTGAGTGAACATCCAAAGTCAGAGATCAGTTGTTTAATGCCAAACTCTTCACTCCAGTGCTGAGCTTACATTATACTTTATGAGCTGGTTGGAAAGGAAACAATGCTTTTCCCACCCAAAATATATCATCCCTAGAAATAGTCCTATCAATGGCCCTGAAGCCAAAAAGAAATAGTAATGAAAATAACATCTATCTCTAAAAAGAGGGACAAACTTTAGTTTTGAGTTTTGAGAATTCTAAACTCATTGCCTGACAAGTTTTCCCTTATTTGGAAGTAGCTCAGATGAAATTCTAGAACCCTCTGCAGGTCACTCACAGTCTGTCCACTAGCTTTCCTGTTTGCTGTCTTCTTGTCTACTTACATCAACTCTTCTTAATATTTAAGAACTTTTCAGGAAATTCAGTTTTAAAAAGACAGCAAAGGAGCTTTGAATTGGCAAAAGTTTCACATTTCAGAAGTGATAACTAATCTAAAGAAACACACTATTATCTCAGTAATTTCCAATTGTTCCTGGAAGCATTTTACTGCAGAGAGCATTGCCAGCTATTAAGTAGAGGAGACTCGCTTTTGGTTGCCAGAATTAGCTGAAATTAAGATCCTTTGACATCTTCTTACAGAAAAAAGTCAGTTTAAGTACAAACAATTTGGAATTTAATAGATTGTGACAGGTTATAAAATTCTATGCATTTGAAAGAAAAGCTTTGCTGGTGGAATAATGTGTTTCTAATTTACACATAATAGGCCCATGAAGCTATGACTAGAAGGACATTAAAGTAATGAGGAAATTCCAGTTATAGACACTTTCTGTAGAGATCTTAAAGATTATGATTAGGGCAGTCATTTTCCCAAGTACCTTATGCAGCTAAAGCCAAAATGAAGGTGGCCAGGACAAAGAGAGGAGGCTGGAAGGCAAATGGACTTCAGTTGAGAGGGTAAGAAAGCCTTTTAGGAAGAGCTGCTCAACCCAGGGATGGAGGATTTTATTAACGTAAATAAATGCTTAACCTACTGAATACGCACTCAGGGCCTAGCACAGGATACTTGTTCATGAAAGGGGAAGACTCACCAATCATAGGAGCAGTGAGAAAGGCAATGTGATTTTTGTGGCTTACACTCTTGCCCAGTAAAAAAGAATTTCACTTTGCTTGGATTCTTTGTCCCCATAGTTGTCCAATCAAGCCCCTCTTCTCCATTCTACTCATGATGAACTCAATGCAAAACAGAGCCACTGAATCCTTTGCTTATTTAAAAAGTCTCAGCGCTACTATGTAACTTAAAATGCATGCTAAATGGCAGAAAATCTGGAGTGTGTCATTTGATATGACTTTGGGTGGCTGTTCTCATGCCACACATTGAAACAGAGATGGGGAAGCGGCCCGTGCAAAACAGCAGAACATGCTCGTAATGAGAGGCACAGGCTTCACTTTATTAGCAATTAGTATTTTCCTGCCCTATTTTTTGAGATCAGTTCCTTGGGTAAAATTCGTATAAGCTAGAAACCTTCTTTCTGACTAGAAAGCAGTTGGAGTCTTCTTCTGTTATTGTTTCTGCTATCCAGCATATTTTAGGTAGTAAATACTAACCACCCACCACCCAAGTGTTAGAAGATCTGGAAATTTTGTTCTTTCTTTAAAAATGACTCCAGTACAAATTTCATGGCTCTCCTTTTCTCTCCGTCTTCCAGAAAAACTTTTTTTGGAGCATGCTTTATATGCCAGATGTATTCTAAACTCTGGAGAATGAGATTTCTAGGTTTATAGAACTTCAATTCTGGGAGGACAGGTAGGGAGGTAGGAAATAGTCAACTTAGAAAACAAAATAATTCTTCTTTATGTCTCATTTTCTTATGTATCGTGTTTCAGCTCTTGTGCTCTTTGGTTTGTTAGGGTCTTATCTACCATAGAGGTTTTTATTAGCCTTGGCCTTAACTACTGAGTATGGGGTGGAGGTGGGGGTGGGGTGGAGAGAGCGAAGAAAGTTTGCAAAGAAAGTTGGTAGATGTCATCTCTCACCTAGTACCCTGCCATTGGGCCAGTCTGAGAAGATGATGGGTTTACAGTTTATAGATCATCATGTAACCACAGAAGAGTAGAAAAGATCCAAATGAAACAAAGAAATGCTTATGCCAGCAGTTTTGCTTTCCCAAAGCCCCTCTCTTCCTGATTCATTCAAGAGGCATGATATCTAGCTATACTATTTCATTTTTCATCCTCCATAATGAAGAGTGTCTTTGTGACACTGACTAGCTGGGCAGTCAGGTCAATTCAGTTGGAGAAACAAACCCATCAAGTTAACATCAAATAGATAATTTTTTTGAAACTTTGCAGTTGGTCTGTTATCTCAGAGTGTTCTAGAATTCATTTGTCTGTAACTCAAGTTTCCTTCAAAAAAGAATATGATAGGATTTTCTTCCCTCATTCTTATGTGGTCACTGTGTATTAACCATGAATTACATTTACACAAAGAAGATCAAGAGCCATGGTGGCCCCATTTATTTAGAATGTACCATGTGTTTTCATTGTACTCAGTAGAATTTCTTACTATAATAAGATGAAAATTTCCTTGTTACAGGAGAACTATTAATGGAATCCAGGTCTTTGCTGTTCTCAGCATCCTGAGGACTTGAAAAGTTCAACTTCATTCAAAGTGAAATCATACTCTCCTGAAAGAATTTTGGACATAAACTTGGGTTGTGGAGTAATGAGGGGTTGAAATTACTTCAGTGATCTTTAACATGAAAAACAGCCCTGGTTTGTGGTTAAAAGATAAGCTATTATCACTGCTTGGGATGCTAGAAAACTAAACTCCCAAAAGACTGAAATTTGGCCCCCAGACGGGTCTGTGATTTTTTTCCAG
The DNA here is from genome assembly GCF_032405125.1 of Capricornis sumatraensis. Classification (NCBI taxonomy): domain Eukaryota; kingdom Metazoa; phylum Chordata; class Mammalia; order Artiodactyla; family Bovidae; genus Capricornis; species Capricornis sumatraensis. The sequence continues at coordinate 75,134,539 of NC_091073.1, forward strand.
AGTAGGCCCACGCACCAGATAATAATATTCATTTCCTTGTAAAGAATATTAATTGTCATTTAGTTTTATCTTCACCTATCCCAAATCTAATGTTTGTATCTCTTAAAGATCTAAATGTAGTTAAAAATAAATCATCAGTTTTTTTATACATGGAAAAGGCATAGCACAGATGTATGCAGTGAGATTCATATAAAGAATCCATGGAGGAACAAAAACATGCAAAAAAAATTGCAAGTAGCCAACTGCACATCAGCAACCCATGGTGTGGGAGGTATATATCAAAACTGGCCAACTCTATCCATGACTTGACCGTGATAAGTAGAAGACTAAAAGCACTTTTTTAAAAAAATAGAAGTTCATAGCATATTCAAAAGCAGAGACATTACTTTGCCGATTAAGATCCGTCTAGTCAAGGCTATGGTTTTTCCAGTGGTCATGTGTGGATGTGAGAGTTGGACTGTGAAGAAGGCTGAGCACCGAAGAATTGATGCTTTTGAACTGTGGTGTTGGAGAAGACTCTTGAGAGTCCCTTGGACTGCAAGGAGATCCAACCAGTCCATTCTGAAGGAGGTCAACCCTGGGATTTCTTTGGAAGGAATGATGCTAAAGCTGAAACTCCAATACTTTGGCCACCTCATGCGAAGAGTTGACTCATTGGAAAAGACTTTGATGTTGGGGGGGATTGGGGGCAGGAGGAGAAGGGGACGACAGAGGATGAGATGGCTGGATGGCATCACGGACTCGATGGACGTGAATCTGAGTGAACTCCGGGAGTTGGTGATGGACAGGGAGGCCTGGTGAGCTGCGATTCATGGGGTCGCAAAGAGTCAGACACGACTGAGCGACTGAACTGAACTGAACAAAGAACATAGATGTTACTTGCTGCCATTTTTCTATAATCTTTATTTCCTGAAGGTGCCTGTACAATTCTGCAGTTGCTGAAATCTACACTTCAAAGTCAGTATTTTGAAAATAACAGTATTTCCTTGTGCATATGTTTTTTCAGCATGAATTTATTTAATACTTAACACATATCTAAGGTCTATTAATACTAGATACTTAGAAGCAATTGAAATGAAATGTTTCAAATGGCTTCCCAACTACTAAGGAATATAAGAAATCTGAAAGGAATTTTGCCAATACTTTTCAAAAGTAGTACAAATGTATATACATTTGACACTGCAATTCTATTTCTTGGAATTGATCCTGAAAATACAGATTATAATAAGAAAAATGGGAAGTAATCCAAATGCCCAATACTAGGCATTAAGGGAGCTACACATTAGCTTGCTCTAACAAACAATGCCACATCACAGTGGCTTAACAAAATAAACAGTTCATTTTTCTCTCACAGTGCAGTCAGGGGTGATTGGGTGGCCTTTCGTGCAGTGATTTAGGGATCCTGGCTCCTCTGTCTTATACTTCTGTACTCTTTCAGAACCTCTAAGTCTTTATCTAGACCCCAGCATTTATCCAACAGGTGAATAAAGAGGGTGAGAGTGAAGAGAGAAGTCTTAGTTGTTATGGGCTGGACATGCCAGACATCATTCTGACCCTATTCTATTGGTCAGAATGGTCACGTGGCCACAGTTAGCTTCAAGGAATGCTGGGAAATGTAACCATCCACTATGCCCAAGAAGAGGAAATAGGACTGCTGAGCTGATGGCTGGCACATTCACAGACTGGCTCAATGCATGAACGCTAAGTTGCATCGGACGCTGTGTTCCTATGTACTGTAGTCGGCCAGGGATTCTCCAGGCAAGAATCCTGGAGTGGGTTGCCATGCCCTCCGCCAGGGAGTCTTCCCTACTCAGGGATCAAACGTGTGTCTCCTGCACTGCAGGCAGATTCTTCACCACTAAGCCCTTGGGGAATACCTATCATTTCATATATAAAAATTAAAATATTAGAAATAAAAAATTGAAGTATGACATACTTTTAAGGACTTCTATTTTTATATAGAGTCTTTAGAATACGGTTTACACTACAATAGATTTCAGTTTGAACCAGCCACAGTGAGGGTACCCAATGGCCAGCTACACGTGGCCAGTGCTACCATTTTAGATAGCATCGCCAGAAAGGGGGTAAAGGGTAGACTGGGCAACAACCTGAGGCAGTCCGGAGGAGGATGCTGTCTTAGGAAATCTTCGTGAAAGAGGTGACTTTGGGCTTGGGCCTTCAAGAGTATCAATAATCATATGAAGAATAACCATAATACAGACAGCATCTAACTTTATTTTATGTATACTTGCTTCCCTTGTGGGTCAGCTGGTAAAGAATCCACCTGCAATGCGGGAGTTCAATCCCTGGGTTGGGAAGATCCCCTGGAGGAGGGAAAAGCTACCGACTCCAGTATTCTGGTCTAGAGAATAGGGTCGCAAAGAGTTGGACATGACTGAGCGACTTTCTCTTCACTTTTGCTATGCCCATCACTGTGCTCACCACTAGGGGTCGGTAGAAAAGATGGACTATCTGAACAGGGAGAGCACCAGTGGCAGCAAAAGCAATGACCTGCAGGAAGGCAATACACTTGAGAATATTTAGAGGAGAAACTGGAACAATTGGTTTTGGACCCTCAGGAAAGAAGCAAGAGAAAAGACAGGAAGGCCAACTGGAGCCAAGTTTAGAAGCACCTTGAATGTTAATGGAGAAAGTTCATTTATATCTAGTTCAGTAAGAATATATGGTACTAATAACACAAAACATTCCCTAAATACTTTGTGGGAAGTGTGATTCCAGTGGTTAATAGGCATTAACTTCCTGTGAGATAAGTACTAATATTTTTCCCATTTTACAGATGAAGAAACTGAGGCAAAGAGCACTTAGAAAATTTCCCCAAATGATACAATATGTAACAATATTTGACAGAGCTTGAATTCTAACCCAAGTATTTCTGGCTCTAAAGTCTATCCCTTCAGTTCAGTTCAGTTCAGTTCAGTCGCTCAGGCGTGTCCAATTCTTTGCGACCCCGTGAATCACAGTATGCCAGGCCTCCCTGTCCATCACCAACTCCCAGAGTTTACTCAAACTCATGTCCATCGAGTCTGTGATGCCATCCAGCCATCTCATCCTCTGTCGTCCCCTTCTTCTCCTGCCCCCAATCCCTCCCAGCATCAGAGTCTTTTCCAATGAGTCAACTCTTCACATGAGGTGGCCAACATATTGGAGTTTCAGCTTTAGCATCAGTCCTTCCAATGAACACGCAGGACTGATCTTTAGAATGAACTGGTTGGATCTCCTTGCAGTCCAAGGGACTCTCAAGAGTCTTCTCCAACACCACAGTTCAAAAGCATCAATTCTTCGGCGCTCAGCTTTCTTCACAGTCCAACTCTCACATTCATACATGACCACTGGAAAAACTATAGCCTTGACTAGACGGACCTTTGTTGGCAAAGTAATGTCTCTGCTTTTGAATATGCTATCTAGGTTGGTCATAACTTTCTTTCCAAGGTGTAAGCGTCTTTTAATTTCATGGCTGAAATCACCATCTGCAGTGATTTTGGAGCCCAAAACTACTCACAAAGACCATGAATTCTGGAACCAGGAACCCAGATTGGCATCCCAGGCTCTTCACTCCCTTACTGGGACTTGAAGCAGTTGCCTAAACTTCTAAGAGCTTCAGCTTCCTTCTCCTTAAATCGGGGCATGTTCTGCCTGGCTACAAAGTGTTACTGGACGCAGAAAGGACCAATCATACTGACTAGCACTGAGTAGACCCCAAGAAACACTGGTTGTCCTGCAAAATGCCCTGGGGAGCACCTTCAGGCCTTTAGGCAGGGGAACAGAATCATTGGACTTGTACTTTAAGAAGTTTATACTGGAAATACCCATTTCCCCTCATTACTCTGCTGACCTGGAACCGGGAGAAATGTGTTTGAAAGATATTGCAAGAGTCCAGATAAGAGGTGATGAGTACCTGTGCTGATACAGTGGCAGGGAGAATGCAATTGTACAGTCTAATTGTAGGACATTAGAGCCAGGACAAACACTATCAATAACACACTCCAAACTATCCTCTTTTACAGAATAAAAGAGCAGATATTCAGCCTTCAGTGACTTGGAAGTCATGAAACTGGTAAATTCCTTCAATTTCCTGGTTCACTATTCTTTCCTCAGCTCAGAGTCAGAGCTGATGTTAGACTTCATCACCAATATTTCCAATTCAAAAATAACAAAGTTATCTCAGTTTTGTCCAAATCATATACTTTCTACCCCTCAGTAGCATCCATGGACATTAATCTCATTTAATCCTGTAAATGGCAACTCCACCCACCCCTAAGGGAAGGTAGGTAGACTGGAGTCAGAACAATTTCCACACTACAGATGGCCCAACCAAGGCACAGGGAAAGATGACTCTTATTTCTGGCTCGAATCCTCGCACATTTACTTTTAAATTAGCTTTCTAGAAATTAAAGTTAGTTTTAGCTTTGAAATGTTACCAAGATGTTGATACAGGGATGGTATTCATAACATTTCATGCTGAACAGAATCTCCTGGGGACAAAATAGCTTAGATCTTTTATAATAATTCAGATTTTAAAATTTAATTATCCAGTGATTCACTTGAAATTTTGTCCAAAGGAAGACTATCGTGTGACCAGTTGGAAACTGGATATTTGTAGTTGTTCTGTTTTAAATACAGTGAATGCAGGCATCTTTTCCTTAGAAAATATGTGGAGATGTAATCTGTGTTTGTCTTCCATTCAGGGAAGAAATCAGTTTTCCTGCCTGTGAGGAACGCTCAATTCTACCACAGTGGGGCGCAGGAAACGTCCGATGCTTTTTTAGATAATTGACACTAGGTGGCGCCGCTCTGCTAGTTTTCTTTACGTCTGTTTTTGATTTCTTATTTTTTATTCCTTTGTTTGGTAGCAATGTTAATAGGTTAGCCTTAGTCTTATAAAAAAAAAAAAGGATTTTTTTTCCATCCTTGTAAAAATATGTCTGGGACTGTCATTGTGCCTTTATAAAAAGAGGATAAAGAGAGTAGAATAAGTTATTCATCAGTGTATTTTCCTTATATTTTGCTTTTACCGTAATTTTCTGGACATTCAAATGTGAGTCCAAATTGAGCTTTCCTTTTTTTGTCTGTCAGTCTCAGATTCTTTAGAGATTTCATTTTAGTTTGATTTTAAAAGAGACATAATTCTGAATCATATCAGAGCTGTAAAAATGTAACATAACTCAAACACTGAAAAGAAAAATAGATATCATTAACGTCTCTGTAGCTCAGATGGTAAAGAACCTGCCTGCAATACAGGAGACCTGGGTTCAATTCCCAGGCTGGAAAGATCCCCTAGAGAAGGGAATGGCAACCAACTCCGGTATTCTTGCCTGGAGAATCCCATGGACAGAAGAGCCTGGTGGGCTATAGTCTACCAGGTCGCAAAGAGCTGGACATGACTGAGCAACTAACACTACTCCTAAAGGAACTGAGAGCGATCCTCTTGTGTAAAGAGGAATTCTCCAGCATTATTTAATTAGTTGTGTGTCTGAACCCCTCTTTTGAGTTCAAATTCCTAATTTTAAAAATAAGGAAGTTCCTCTAAGTGTCCTCAAAGACCTTTCAAATTTGAATAGTTACAATTTTATGAGTACATAAACACAGTTGTGCCCCCTGCCTGCTCTAAACATATATGCACAAGTTATAATATAAAAAAAAGAAAATCTGGATAATTCTCAGTGGTACAATGCAGGCAGTTATAAGTCCCCGCAAGCTTTCCATGTTACTCTACAGGGAGTTCTGTGAGAATGAAGTCTGAACACAGAGGAATAAGCTGACTCTGGCAGAAACACGCCCATGGAGCAGATCTAGTGTAGCACTCTGGGTTTGCCTAACAGGGGACAGAATCCAGCTCTGACTCCAGCCCTTACTGGCTGGGAGATGTTAATCTATTAATTAGCACATAGGCACTGAGCTCCATGCTGGACACCATGACAAAGTAAAAGGCCAGGTGCTGGGTAGCTCACAATCGCCCAGGGATCCAAGTTGTCTGTTACTAGCGAGTTCGTAACAATGGAAATATGAGCCAAAGGAGAGCAGGTCTGTGCCTTTGGCCTAAACCCCACCCAATGTCCCCACCCACAGGTGTCCTCCTGAGAAGTGCAGTCACCACTGAGGACTGGATGGTTGTAGAGAAATCTGCAGATTTGGGTCAGGAAAGAGCAGGGAGGGGTTAGAGAGAGGCAGTCATGAAATTAATATTCCCTGCCAACTGGAAGCGCAAGTTAGATATCAGAAGCAGTATATTTTTTATGAAACAAAAGAAGATGGCATTGACATCAGTGTATTAGGTTTCCATGGACCTTCACCAACCTGGAAGCTAGTGTCTGGAAATCTGAAAGGCAGTGGGCAGAAATGGAGTAACAATCCTGAAGTCACGCTATCCTTGGTGATGGCCACCGGAGTTGGTAAAACCACCAGTGTGAGCTCATCAAACCAAATGGTTCATACAGAACACCCCTTCAAATGCAGCATTGGCAATACAGGGCTCTTTTCTAAGCTCTTCTCAATGAAGGCTTAAACAGGTGTGCATCTTTTGGGATGTGATGCTAATTGCTCACTATGACAGAGTAGCTAAATGACCTGCTGAAGACCACGGAACATATTAGTTTTTACAAAAACCAGGCAAACTTGGAATTATTTTGTATTTGATGTTGTCTAGGCTTTGGAATTGGAGAAGATAATAGCATCTCACTCCAGTACTCTTGCCTGGAAAATCCCATGGACCGAAAAGCCTGGTAGGCTACAGTCCATGGGGTCGCCAAGAGTCGGACACAGCTGAGCAACCTCACTTTCACTTTTCATTTTCATGCATTGGAGAAGGAAATGGCAACCCATTCCAGTGTTGTTGCCTGTAGAATCCCAGGGACAGCGGCGCCTGGTGGGCTGTCGTCTATGGGGTCACACAGAGTTGGATACGACTGAAGCGACTTAGCAGCAGCAGCAGCAGGCTTTGGAATACATGGTATGAACAAATTTTCTCCTTAGTGAGAACTACTTAATTGAAAAGTGGCTGAACATAGTAAAAATAGAGTAGGCCTGGGCCTCCCTGAGCCCTGCTGCACTTCATAGTGATGAGCCTGGCAATGTGGCAAGTTCTCCTGGGGCATGGTTGGGGGTGGGGAGGTGTGGGGAAGCGAGAAACCGAGAGTGAGTGGAATAGAACCCGAGGCAGTGAAACAAGGGAAAGGGAGACAGATGAAGAAGTAGCCATTCCCTACTCCAGGGAATCTTCCGCTGCATTGGCAGGTGGATTCTTTACCACTAGCACCATCTGGGAAGCCAGAGAAGTAGCTGCTCGGGAGCATAAGTTCATGAACCAAACCTCTGTAAATCAGGAGTGCATTTCAGTTCAAGATGGCAGCAACAGTGGCCATCCACAAAGGTGTGGGACTTCTAGGAACGAGCTGGCCTTCCTTCTTCCTGATCTAAGAGAGATATTTCTCCAGGGTGTTGCTCAGTGCACTGGCCTGCAGGGACGTTAATGAATGGGGAGAACAAATGTTTCTGCATCAGATTAATTGGCAAAATGCTGGAGTCAACCAAATCTCTTTCCTGCCTGGAACCTTTAATACGCCACCATATGGTACAACTCTTTAAGAAGTTATAAAGAGTGTTTAGGGGCTTCTCAGGTGGTGCTAGTGGTAAAGAACCCACCTGCCAATGCAAGAGAAATAAGAGGCGTGGGTTCAATCCCTGGTTGGGAAGATCCCCTGAAGAAGCGCGTGGCAATCCACTCCAGTATTCTTGCCTGGAGAATCCCAAGGACAGAGGTGCCTGGCAGGCTACAGTGCAAGGGGTAACAGAGAGTCAGACACGACTGAAACAATTTAGCATGTACACAGAGGTTATCAGGTCAGTTTCCCAAACTATTTGAGTTCAGAATCTTTTTTAAAATCACAGAGTATCTCAGGACAAATGTTCTGAGAAATACCTTTTGGGAAATAATATCCTAAAGCATTCTATTTTATTTCAGATTAAATTCTACTTTAGCAATTCTCAGTGTGAAATTTTCAGGATGAAAGAATTGACAGTAAAGGAAAAGATTCATTGAAACACCTTTCTTTGTGACATGATCAAAACCAGGGGTTCTTTTGATTTATTTTTTGAATCAATTGTGGGTGTAGACCCACTTTTTAGCAACGTTTTTAGATTATTTTTCTCTCAGCCAGCTACAGTTGGTCAGCTCTGCACCCCCACGATTAGCCCTTGCCTAAACAGTGCTGCCACCTTGGGGCCTGTGTCACGGTGGCTGTCAGTCTAAGTGATAGCTTCTGCTATAAGAATAAGAAGAATAAATACAGTTCCAAATTTCCAAGTCAAAGATAGTGTGAATTGATATTACACAGTAAAATGCAATGAGATTAAATCAATAACATCTGCAATAAGGCATAATGAAGGTAAAATTATATCTCTGGCTTCCTGAACAGCTGTGAATCTATTTTTAATGATCCTCATTTTTGGCAGTCAGCTAACAACTTCTAAAACGTCCTAGAAATTGGATTGTTAAGCAGATGAGCACTGCAGTGGCTCAGAAACTCATTAATTTCAGCTGCCCTATCCATCTGCATGGGTGAGATGGAGGCATCAAGAAATCACCGCCCCCCATTTGCCCAAATGAGCGCCCCACTAACTGGGCCTTGGGTGGCCCCGCAGATGCTGGGAACAGTGAAGCAGGAGAGCCGGGGGGAGACGGTCTATCCTGGGAGGATGGTGGGCTGCTGAATTATAGAGTAAAGAAAGTCCGCCTCACTTTTATAATGCCATAAGAGCAGTAATCAACTTCCAGTCTATACTGTGCTACTGGAACCTAAAATCCAGCAAAGGGAGCAGGCCATTCTACTGATCCTTACTGACTGATGGTGTCCTGGGCTTCCCTGACCTTGCTCTGCCCACGACTTGGTCAAGGTCACACCGCCAGCACGTCAGGAACCAGGACTCAACTCAAGTCGTATTTCCAAGCCAGGGGCATTTGCATGGCCCAGCAGGCCCCTTGCGGTTGAACGGCAGTCATGGGAAAGGCACTGTGATTTGAAATCAAGGAAATGTGGACTACCCACGTTTTTCTTAGCTGCCTGGCATCTTGGCATTTTGCTGAAGCATTTACTAGAAGTTGCGACTGGGAAACAGGCAGTTGATCCCTTGGGCTGATTGTCCTGAGTCTGCCTCTCTGAGCTGGCAGGGGCAGGAGCATGGTGGGTGGCACCCCACAAGCAGATTCTCAGATTCCCCAGTTAGCCTCACTGGCTGGGAGACTCAGGAGACCCCAGGCTGAATGGTGTTCCAGAAGATTGCAACTGAGAGTATAAATAAGCCATTTAAATTCCTTATTCACCTGAGACAAAGTCAAGGGAAGGAGAATGCATTCCTTATTCTCGTCCTTGCACTGGGAAGCCCACGATATTGAGAGAGAAGGTTTCTCGGACAGAAGATAAAGCTGCAGCTAAGACAAGCCATGAGTTTATGGGGTTGATCCTGTTGCCTGGCTTGCTTTCAGCAGTGGCGCTGATCTTTTGCTGCCCAAAATATCTGACAGTCAAGACGTTTACATGCAGCATGGAAGGTTTATGCTGTGGCATGTTTTTGGACTGGAGAGAAGAGTTTTGTTTCCAGGAGTCATCTAAGACAAAGTGTTATTGAGTAGAAAAGTAAAAATGAATACCACTCTTAAGCATGGGGATTACCTCTCTTAAGAAAGGGGATGCCTTCCAGTGGCTGACTTGATGGTCAGGAATGCTGCAAAGAGAGGTGGGAACAGACCAGAGGGAAAGAGGCATTTTGTAGTAATGAAAGGATAACATGCTAATGAGTAATAATGTAATAATGTAAGGATAACATGCTAATGAGTAAAACAATGCCTGGGCCTTTCCTGGTGGTGTTGTGGTTAAGAATCTGCCTGCCAATGCAGGGGACACTGGTTCGATCCCTGATGAGAGAAGATCTCACATGCCACAGAGCAACTAAACCTGTGAGCCACAACTACTGAGCCTGCATCCTGCAAACACTGAACCCCGCGTGCCTAGAGTCTGTGCTCCATAACAAGAGAAACCACTGCAATGAGGAGTCTGTGCACCGCAATGAAGAGCAGCCCCCACTCACCAAAACTAGAGAAAGCCTGCCCGTAGCAGCAAAGACCCAACACAGCCAAAAATTAAAGTCTTTTTTCTTTTCTAGTTCGAAGTGCTAGAAAACTAAGGTTTGCACCTGAAGATAGTGGGGAACTGGGAGCAATCAGGGTTCATGTGAAGGTGGAAAATGAAGCTCAGAAAGAGAAGGCAAGGGAGGTCTAGGGGAAAGTGGGAGCTGGCACTACTGAACTGATGTGGGCAGGCAAACCCCAGAGCCAGAGGCAGTGTACTGAACGAGGGGAATGCTGGGGCTGTCCTGCACCAGGACCTGCTTGACATGCCAGGGGAACAGTGGCAAGCATCTCAACGCACAGGGAATTGACACATTTCCTCTGGCCCCTGTTCCCTCAACAGTCCTCTCCACTCCCACATCTGTTAATGAACAAAGTGGACTTTTTGCTGTGGTTTAAGAGTTCTTAAGCAAGCTCATCTAGCTTTCTTGCTTAAAAAGAGCACACGTTGACTTTAAAGCATTAGCTGGGGGATACAGCCCTTCACTGCACGATGAACTAGTTGTCAGTGATGCAAACCTCACTCCTTCCCTGTTCACTGACAAGGGTTTAGTGTAAGGTTGGGAAGTAGGTTTCATCTTATGTGTCGACTTCCATCTTTTGGCTCACTATATTCAGAAGGACCATGAGGCTAGATCCAGGTTCACGGAGAAGAGTCTCGCGTTCAGTTGGTCTGCCCTGGATGAGGCAAGGAGGAGGCAAGTTGTCATGCCCCTGCATCTCTACCCTTTGACTGCACCCACTGATGTGTTTGCATTTTAAGTGGAGCTGACAAAAGTATTAATGGTCAGGGAAACCTCAGGCTCACAAATGAGGGAGATGAAGTGGATAGAGGAGGGCTTCCTATCAATCTCAAAACACACTGCCATTTCAGGCTTTGCAAGCATCGAGTCCAATTCACTGCTAATAAGCCTATATGGGACTTCCCTGGTGGCTCAGATGGTAAAGAATCAACCTGCAGTGCTGGAGACCCAGTGCTCTCTGGGTTGGGAAGATCCCCCAAAGAAGGGAATGGCTATCCACTTTAGTATTCTTGCCTGGAGAATTCCATGGACAGAGGAGCCTGGCAGACAAGACTGAGTGGCTAACACTTCACTTCACCTCAAGCCTTCAATGGAGGCTCTGAAGAAGGGCTAAGCAGAAGCCAGAGGCCAAAGTAAGCTGTCCAGTTAACCTGACTTAAAGCTAAGGGTCAGGAAATTGGGACTGTTACCCACCAGATATGAGGTAGATGAATGGTCTTTTTCTTCCCATTGCAAACAGTGAAGGGGAATCAAATCCAAAGAAAAAAGATGGAGAGGGATGCATATGTGTACACACATTCACACACACACTCACACAAACATTCACACACACACATATAATACACAAACACACAGATCATACGTATTCATCTGCATCACCTGTTTTGGAAATGAGGAGCATTTTAGAGAATGTAGTGCCAGAAGCCATATTCCTTTACAGGTCTGGGTTGGTTTGCTTTATCATCACTACCCAATTGAGACAAATGACCAAAGGCAGTGGGCCAGAAGCCAAGATTGGAGGGCAGCCACCTGATGGTCAGGTATCTAGAAACTGACCTCATGGTCAGCTGTGATTCCCCGGGGCTTCAGAGCAAAAGTCACAGAGCTGGCGAGGCAATTCGCTTAGTGGCTCTGCACAGATAAAAACCTGGATGTTCGGGGTGTGTGGAAGCTTTGCCAGAGTTTCATTTGGTTTTGAAAGGATCTACAGGGCTTGAGTGGGCTTCCCCAGTGGCTCAGCGGTAAAGAATCTGCCTGCAATGCAGGAGACTCAGGAGACACGGGCTCGATACCTGGGTCAGGAAGATCCCCTCAAGCAGGGCATGGCAACCCACTTAAGGTGGCTTAGAGGTAAAGAGTCTGCTTGCAAAGCAGGCGACTCGGGTTCAGTCCCTGGGTCGGGAAGACACCCTGCAGAAGGAAATGATAGTCCACTTCAGTATCCTTACTTAGGAAATCCCATGGACAGAGGAGCCTGGGGGATTATGATCCAGGGGGTCACAAGAGTCAGACACGACTTTGTAACCAAACCACCAGCATTCCTGCCTGGAAAATCCCAAGGAGAGAGGAACCTGGTGGGCTACAGTCCATGGGGTCGCAAACAGCTGGACATGACTGAGCATGTATGTAGGACTTGAGTAAATTAAAAAGTGGATCTTAATAGTATCTTAAACAGGAAGGTATCCCATTTCTGAGGTACCTCTACATGTTAATATCTTTCTCCAAATGATAGCTTCTTAATAAACTTCATTTCACTGGTAGGTAGTATATTGTGATACTAAAAAACACTGGAATTTGTTTTTAAAAGGAAAAGCCACATCGAATGTCTGCTTTGACTAGTCTATCTTATGTACTAACTTCACACGTTTGGTGTAAAATTTACTCAGCAGGCCTGAGTCAAGGCACCTGCTGGACGTGAGGGGCATTAAGTGATAGGCTGAAGGTCTAGGAAGGAGCCTCAGCATTTAATAGGATTAAGTGGTCACCACTCCTCCCCTTCTGGGCTCAGGAGCAGACATCAGTAATCACAGGAATCCATCACAGAAGCCACCAACACCCCTGGTAGGAACCAGAACCTCAAAATTGTTCTCAAGCAGCACACTAGCATTCCCTACAACTTGATAGCAGCTGACACAAACAAAATGGATACGATTTGCATTTAGGGGGATGCTGCCTAATAAGATGGGTAGCTTTTTGTGCATTCTTCATAGAATGACAAAAAAAAGTCTATTTCGATTTTACTTTTGCTAGTGGTTGAGATTGGAAGTCATCTCCCTAATTAAATGATAATGGCTTATTTAACATCTTGAGTCCTTTGCACTTTCTCCCAGGTGCCTTCCAAAGTGGTGCAATATAGGGCTTCTTATCTTAGGGTCTATGAACCCCCAAGTGGTCCATGCATAGAATTTGAGAGTCTATGATCTTGGCTGTGAAAAAATTAAATTTATTTCTATTTTTGCTGCCTTTTAACTGAAATGACATTAAGTGACACTATACAGGAGACAGGGATCAAGACCATCCCCAAGAAAAAAAATGCAAAAAAGCAAAATGGCTGTATGAGGAGGCCTTACAAATAGCTGTGAAAAGAAGAGAAGCGAAAAGCAAAGGAGAAAAGGAAAGATATACCCATTTGAATGTAGAGTTCCAAAGAATAGCAAGGAGAGATAAGAAAGCCTTCTTTAATGATCAATACAAAGAAACAGAGGAAAACAATAGAATGGGAAAGACTAGAGATCTCTTCAAGAAAATTAGAGATACCAAAGGAACATTTAATGCAAAGATGGGCTCAATAAAGCACAGAAATGGTATGGACCTAACAGAAGCAGAAGATATTAAAAGGTGGCAAGAATACACAGAAGAACTATACAAAAAAGATCTTCATGACCCGGATAATCACGTTGTGATCCCTCACCTAGAGCCAGACATCCTGGAATGCGAAGTCAAGTGGTCCTTAGGAAGCATCACTATGAACAAAGCTAGTGGAGGTGATGGAATTCCAGTTGAGCTATTTCAAATCCTAAAAGATGATGCTTTTAAAGTGCCACACTCAATATGCCAGCAAATTTGGAAAACTCAGCAGTGGCCTCAGGACTGGAAAAGGTCAGTGTTTATTCCAATCCCAAAGAAAGGCAATGCCAAAGAATGCTCTAACTACCATACAATTGCACTCATCTCACATGCTAGCAAAGTAAAAAATTCTCCAAGCCAGGCTTCAGCAATACATGAACCATGAACTTCCAGATGTTCAAGTTGGTTTTAGAAAAGGCAGAGAAACCAGAGATCAAACTGCCAACATCCACTGGATCATTGAAAAAGCAAGAGAGTTCCAGAAAAACATCTATTTCTGCATTATTGACTATGCCAAAGCCTTTGACTGTGTGGATCACAAGAAACTGTGGAAAATTCTGAAAAAGATGGGAATACCAGACCACCTGACCTGCCTCTTGAGAAATCTGTATGCAGGTCAGGAAGCAACAGTTAGAATTGGACATGGAACAACAGACTGGTTCCAAATTGGAAAAGGAGTACATCAAGGCTGCATATTGTCATCATGCGAAACGCTGGGCTGGAGGAAGCACAATCTGGAATCAAGACTGCCGGGAGAAATATCAATAACCTCAGATATGCAGATGACACCACCCTTATAGCAGAAAGTGAAGAAGAACTAAAGAGCCTCTTGATGAAAGTGAAAGAGGAGAGTGAAAAAGTTGGCTTAAAGCTCAACATTCAGAAAACAAAGATCATGGCATCTGGTCCCATCACTTCGTGGCAAATAGATGGAGAAACAGTGGAAACAGTGTCAGACTTTATTTTTTTGGGCTCCAAAATCACTGCAGATGGTGATTGCAGCCATGAAATGAAAAGACACTTACTTCTTGGAAGGAAAGTTATGACCAACTTAGTGTGTTAAAAAACAGAGACATTACTTGGCCAGCAAAAGTCTGTCTAGTCAAAGCTATGGTTTTTCCAGTAGTTGTGTATGGATGTGAGAGTTGGACTATAAAGAAAGCTGAGCACTAAAGAATTGATGCTTTTGAGCTGTGGTGTTGGAGAAGAGTCTTGAGTGTTCCTTGGACTGAAAGGAGATACAACCAGTCCATCCTAAAGGAGATCAGTCTTGAGTGTTCATTGGAAGGACTGATGTTGAAGCTGAAACTCCAAGATTTTAGCCACCTGATGCGAAGGGCTGACTCATTTGAAAAGACCCTGATGCTGGGAAAGATTGAAGGTGGGAGGAGAAGGGGACGACAGAGGATGAGATGGTTGGATGCCATCACCGACTCAATGGACATGAGCTGGGGTAAACTCCGGGAGTTGGTGATGGACAGGGAGGCCTGGCATGCTGCGGTCCATAGGGTTGCAAAGAGTCGGACACGACGGAGTGACTGAATTGAACTGAACTGAACTGAACTGAAATTTAGCATTTCCTTCAATAATGAGTGTCAGCAACAAACCAATGTTAGTACTTGTGATTGTCATTAACAGAAACCACAGATTTCATATCTCATAATAGTCATTGCAGACATAAAATCACACATGTTCATCATGACTCTGAAATTACAATAGTTCTCAAATCAGCTGCTGGTTCTTGCTATTTGGTGTGGTATTATAGAAGCACATATATATTACTATATCACAAATTTAGTTTAAACAATATTTGATAATGACATTTTAATATCATTTATTTTCTTTGTCATTCCATGTATGATATTTTATACTTTAAAATATGATTTCACAAAGAAGCTCTGTGAAGAGAAAGGGCATTCCCTTCAGATGAGCAGGCCTGGATTATGGTCCTTGACAGAAAACTTTGCTCAAGTCCCCTCACTACCTTTTTCCTTTTGCCCTTTTTGTGGGCCAATTAAAATAAAGATAACATTCACATAAGATAAAATTCACTACATTAGAGTGTACAGTTCAGTGGGTTTTAGCATATTAACAAGTTTGTACAAGAATTATCTAATTCCAGAACATTTTTATCACCTCCTCCAAAGAAACCCCATACATATTAGAAGTCACCGCCATTCTTCCCTCACCCCCACCTGGCCCCCCAGCCCCAGCTCCTGGCAACCACTAATCTGCTTTCTGTCTCAATGGATTTGCCTATTCTGGCATTTCAAGATTCTTTCATATCAAGGCATGTATCAACACTTCATTCCTTTTATGGCTGAATACTATCCCATTGTATGGATGAACTACACACTGTTTATCCATTTGGCCAAGTCTTTCTCCAGTCTTTGTGTCTACACTTTCACAATGAAGTGATTAGGTCAGACTATGGCCAGTTTCAAATCCTGTTTCTGTACCTCCTTTTAGCCTTGTTGTGTTGCTTTGTATACAGTTCTGTTTATACTCAATTCCAGGTCTCCCATCCTCAAAAACTGACCTGTCAAATTGCTAAGCATGTGGTTTTAAATTCCATCTGTTGAAATCCACCAAAAATTTTTTTAAATTGGTTTGGAGATCTTATCTAATTTAAGCATTGTGTGTCAATGACCTAAAATGGAATGCTATCTTCTCTTCTCCAATTTCTGTTTACAATATTATAGCAACCAAGAAACTATGATGGGCTGGGCGCATGCATAGGAGACTGAATGTTTTGAAGTGCAATCAAGAGGGAAAAAAAAAGCCATGGCATTTTGTATGCCCTAGGGAACAATTCAAGGTCTTATTTTAAGGTTCTTTGCCACTCCCAGAAAAAAAATTTTTTTTTCACCTGTCACTTTAAAATTCCAGCAGATCACAACAGCTTACTTCCATAAGACTGTAACAGATTGGAAGATAAAGGAGGAAAGGGCTCATGGAGATAAGGGACTAGCAATAAATCCTCAAACTGTGTAAGCATGTTGTTAACAGAGTTCATTTGAGGATCCAAGACAACTTCTTAACTCATGGATTTTCACTCTCGTTTTTATTAGTTATAAAATAGCACCCACTAACTTCAATCAGAAATAACACAAAGGTTTCTTATGCAGCACCACAAATATATATGCATTGTGAGAAAAGAAATGAGTAAATTACTGATTATATTTTGAATTGTATGCTATCTCCCATCCCCCATATACATAAATAAAACACGAACCATCCGTGTTTTATCCCCCCGCCTTTCTCGACATTCGCTAAGCTCCGTTTTGCTTTCAGCTTGTTCCTTTGTTACATAACCACACTCTCAGTCCTTCCTTTCATTTCCTTCCAAGTGCTTTCCATCACGGCTGTGGTGTCTGAAGCTCATTACACCTACTGGCGTGTGGTGCTGAAGCATTTACTGTTCTCAGCCCAGCACATTCTTTGCTTGCAAATGCTTTAGATTCTTTTCCTTGGACGATAAACCAAGAAATCTGCAAATTCATACTTAATCTGTCATAGCCCTGTCACCTAATCCAATCCTCTCTAAACAAAATCCTTTTGGTGAGAGGAAGACAATACCTCTGTTTCATAAATAATTTTTCCACCCACCTTAATCTGCTGTCTATGAATATTAATGAGTCTCATCGATTCATGTCTCCATTTTATGTCTGATATTAGACACCTTCCCAGAAAGCTAGCTGTCAAGGTTGCAAAGGAACCTATTTCACTTTCACATTAAATTAGCGAAATTAAAAAGGGTGGATTCTTTGGCTTGTAGATTTCAAGAGATACTCCTTTACATTGTCCCCAAATTACAGATCAGTCCTTGCAGGAAGGAGAGGAGGGTCACTTCTTTTTTGTCTGTGCCAGGCAGACAAAATTGATGACTTGATATCAAGAAAAAATTTTCAGATACCATTAAATGTGCTTGTTTTACCAATCTCCATTCCTTTGCTTGCCTTTTAAAAAATGTCTTCCGAGTCTAGGTCTGAATTCCCATGAGGTTCTGCTTCCTTTGGCTATTTTTGCCTTAAAGTTCTCTGTGTACTGACCACAGATTTAACTGGGATAGATTTCAGGGCTGCTGCTGGCCTATAAGAAATCTTTGTGAAAATTAAGAAAGTGTTCTTCTGACAGACTTAATTAGGAAACAGCATTCCTTCTAAATGGACATATTAGAGGGAACCCCCCTGGGTGAGCGTGGACCAGGATCCAGGGCCTCCTGAGAGGAATGTGGGCTGCATTTCAACACCTACTATCTCTCCACAGGGCACCTTGGTTAGCTCCTTTCTTAAATCTATCACATGTATCTCTTTGCTGATTTCTTGAACCCAAAGTGTTTTGGAGACCCCAGAGATTTGCTTAGATCCTTCTCAACTGCAATTCATCTTTTTTCTCCTTTATTCTTTTTCATAGTATTAATGCTAAACCCCTTGTTTAACTGCCAGGTTTTATTGGAGCACCCTGAATTCATCTTTCCATCTTTGAGCAATTTGAACAGGAATTTAAACGATATCCTTGGGTACTTTTTGTTTATGTGGTTGGTTGATTTTTTAATACACGCTTTCATATGTTCAAAGACTTGTTTGCTGATAGCATTATTTGTTGCTTAAATGACAAACGTATGGTCAGCTGCCTGAGGAGCTGTGCTATTTCAAGGGGGTTCAGGAAGCCTGCTCTAGGTCTGACTATACTCTTCCTTGGCTACCACTCAGGCCTGAAATTCTACCTTAAAACCATATTCTTTTCGATTAAGTAACTAGCAGCCCTGTTGCAATGTATTACACTTGGAAAGAACTAAGTAGACCCCATTTTCCCTATCAGTCACTGATACTTTAATGAAAATTACTGTATCAAGTCCTATTCTAAGGGCAGTTATGTGAGAGAATAAAGATGGTTTGGGGCATGTAATGTACTATCCCCCTAGTGGGAAGGTCTGCTTAGGCTGACGGAATTCACAGAGTCCTTTGGCCATTTTGAAGGATCCTTTGGAGGACAAGAGACATGGAAGGCAAACTTCCTTTTGCTGTGTCTTTGTCTAGAGTAATCCTAGGGTAGTAAGACATCTAACTTGGTATTACCTGTTCAGCAGCCTTGGTGTTTCCTGGTGTGACTAAGAGTGGGACTCCTGTTAACTTGTTGGAGCAGCTGAGAACTCAGCTTTCTTCCTTTGGCCTACAATAGTCTCACACCATTTTGACCTTGCTGTTTGGTATATGCATTGGGCCCAGGGTTAGTGATATTAACAGGGCAAGACACACATCTAAGAAATTATTCTAACATGAACATGGCCCTCTGTGGAAAGATCTATAGGAGACAGATCATGGATGCAAAAATATTGGAGAAATAAGAGTTTTTAAAAAAAATCATATTTAGTCTAGTCCTGGCCCTCTCGAAGTGGGCTGCATACATATCTGAGAGCACAGAACCGTGAGTTATGTAGAAACCAAACACGGTGCATCTTCCTGAGTGTCAATTTTACTAGGTAATTAAGTGTTTTAAGTGCTAGTTTTAAATTAAAACAAGCTTGACTGTATCATGGAATGGAATACGGCAGCCACAGTAATACTTGTAACAAGTGCCAAAGAAAATGAATACATGATCACAGAAAACAGGTCGTAGATCTTAGAAATCCTCTAGGCCTGTATTTTCACAAACGACTGTTGATCAGATCACCTGCAGAACTTCAAAAGAAACATCAAAACACCACCAAGGCTGGGCCCCTTTCCAAATGGATTCTAGAATACTGATATTTCTCCAAAGCCTCTCAGGTGATTTGAAAGTGCATCCATTGTTCTATCTATCATATGCTTCTCACCAGCATATGCTATATAGTGTGTGAGGCCTAGTACAGAACAGAAATGCAGAGCCTTTGTTATAAATTACTAAGAATTTTCAATGGTGGCAGCAGAGCATTAAACTAAGCACAGAGCCTGAGTGCAGTGCCCAGTGCTCATGCCCATGAAGCCAGTCCTGCCCCTTAGAAGCAGGAAGAGCATATTCAGCACCCGCTGCCCACTTTAGAGAAGCACGGAGCAGGTGTGCAGGATGGGGAAGAGCTGTGTCTTCCTCTGCATGTGCTAGTTAAGGGGGCACACACACACACACACACACACACACACACACACACACACACACACACACACACACACACCTGGGTAGTTTAGGGATACCCCTTGGTAGAAGTATTTGGCAGAGATTAAATGTGGTTTTCTTAATGTGAAAACACATTTGTTTATCTAAGTTGAGAATGAAACTGTCACATCTTGGCTCTGAACTACCTTGGCTGGGTTTTAAATTCTAGTGTATATTTTTTCCCCAAATCACAACCTCCCTCCCCATTCCTACACAATTTCTCATACATCTAAATCTTTATCCAGAATTGTAACTCAGATTACTGGGAAGTGTTTTGTCCTTTTGACCACAACTGAGTTGTGGTCTTATTTTGAAATAACTGTGTCTGCTGTGTTGGGGAGTGATGAGAACTAAGGTTACACGTGTGCACACACACACACGCACACACATGTGTGTGATGGGGTTACACACAAACACACTCCAACATCAGAGAAGGAAAGGTCGGCAGAGCCTCTAAGGATTACAGATCTGAGAATAAGCCTCACAGTAAGGAGTTCAGGAGACTGTCTTCTCCTGAGGAGGAGAAAGCCTGCTGGATAAAGACTTTGGTGGGGGCAGGAGCAGCTGCACATGTGTGGTCCCGGGGGAAATGCAGGGAGGAGAGGACCCAATGATCTGCTGAAGGAACGGAGTGCATTTGTACTCTGGAGAGTCAGCACACAGCAAGGTACAGAGAGTTAATGAACCAAGGGGAGGATAGGCACACCGGGGAATTCAGAGTAAGTGAATAAAATTCTCATTACGTCGTCTCTGGAATTAATATGCAAGCTTTCCTCTCGCCCAGGGCCTCTTTTCAGTATTGGCTGCTATGAAATACTTGGGGCCAAAGACAAGAACAGAGCCCTAGAGGAAAGAAGGTGATTCATGTAGCTAGGAATTTGCAGCCAACCTGGGAGACACAGCAGACAGAGGGGGTCAGAGCCTGTAGGATTGCAGAAGCTTTCTCAAAGCCCTGGAAATCATTAACCAGTCCTGATGGCAAGGGCAGTCTGCTCGGATGGGTCTGTGGAAAGACCCAGTGTGGGCCCTTCTGTAACAACCACTGTTCACCTGATGATCAGCCTTCTTGACGCCAGACCCCTGTCTGTCTCTGATACTTAATGTCTGAGGCTCATCCCTTATTATCTGAAGACCATCTTTCAACCCAGAACCTTACACAAATGAAAAAGAGTTCACTGAGACCTAGAAAGTCCATATGATGGAACAGACCATAAACAGTCTGCTAAATGTGTAACTGCAGGGCATGAACATGTATAGTGAGGTAATGACACGAAACAAACCACAAATCCTGCAGAGAGGTTCTTGTTGCAGTGGTCAGGACAGATTTTCAGGTCAGGCAAATGTGAGTTCTGCTCCCATCTCTGCGTACTTGGAGACAGATTACTCAACCTCTCTTAGACTTATTTTCTCCAAATAAAAAAGACATTGTGTTGAATACCTGTTTTATAAATTTGTCTTGAGGATTAAATGAGAAGGTGTAGGCAAAGGTCTTAGCATAGAAAATAGAAGGTATTCAGTATACCTATACATACATACTATTTAGTAGGCTAGTAGGCACATAGCAAGTATTCACTAATAATTATTGTTAGCTATCAATCCTTTCCTTCCCTCTGTGCCCATTTTTGGGATACATGAAAACGTCTGCCAAGAGAGACTTAAAAAGGAGATGTTTCTGGTCAGGTTCTGGCTAGGTTTTAAGATATTCTTGTCCTAATTTCATGTACTTGGCTGGTCTTCTATGCCCCACAGGCCCTTGTCAGCAAAGAGCCTAACAGCCTGGGTCATAACAGGCTTGGTAGCAGGGCTGATACATTAATAAAAAGACAGATTTCTCAGCCTCTGTCTTCTGTTGTTTTCAGACATTATACTGGGAGCTGCAGTTGCGACTGCAATCCTGATTTACTTCCTGATCAATTTGGACAATGCTGGAAAATGAAGTGGTTCCTTCTGTTTCTTCCAATGTGTGTCAAGAGACAAGACCTCAGAATTGTGACTCTTAGAGCTACCTTCTAGCAGCCAGAAAGAGAACTCACACAGATCAAAAGGTCCCATGGAGTACATGCCTTTTCAAAAATGCATCTTTGAGCATTCTGTTGCAAAATGGGATAAGTAAGGATGATGAAGTGAGACTTTTTTTTAAACAAAGTTTTTCATTAATAGGATTATCTTCTGTGCCAAGATTATGGTATGCCTTATAGCTTCCCT
The DNA here is from genome assembly GCF_032405125.1 of Capricornis sumatraensis. Classification (NCBI taxonomy): domain Eukaryota; kingdom Metazoa; phylum Chordata; class Mammalia; order Artiodactyla; family Bovidae; genus Capricornis; species Capricornis sumatraensis. The sequence goes on from NC_091073.1 coordinate 75,156,391, forward strand.
GGTGGCTCAGACGGTGAAGCGTCTGTCTACAATGTGGGAGACCTGGGTTCGAGCCCTGGCTTGGGAAGATCCCTGGAGAAGGAAATGGCAATCCACTCCAGTACTATTGCCTGGAAAATCCCATGGACAGAGGAGCCTGGTAGGCTACGGTCTATGGGATCGCAAAGAGTCGGACACGACTGAGTGACTTCACTTTCACTTTGGGTATCAAGATGTGTTTTTTTTTTTTTTCTTAAGCTTTTGATTTATTTATTTGCTGCATTGGTCTTAGTTGTGGCACATGGGATCTTTCATTGCAGTGTACAGATTCTCTGGTTATGGCACACATGCTCAGTAGTTGGGGCACAAGGGCCCAGTTGCTTCAAGGCATGTGGGATCTTAGTTCCCTGACCAGGGATAGAACCCACATCCCCTGCATTGCAAGGTAGATTCTTAATTACTGGACCACCAGGGATGTCTCTAACTTTTTTTTACCTTTTAATTTTATATTGGAGTATAGTCCCTGGAGAATCCCATGGACAGAGGAGCCTGGTGAACTACAGTCCATTGGGTCACAAAGAATCAGACAGGACTGAAGCAATTTAGCGTGCACACGTATAGTTGATTGACAATGTTGTGATACGTTCAAGTGCATAGCAAAATGATTTGGTTATACATATACATGTTTCTGTTCTTTTTTAGGGCTTCCCTGGTAACTCAGTGGTAAAGAATCCACCTGCTAAGGCAGGAGACCCAGGTTCAATCCCTGGGCTGGGACAATCTTCTGGAGAAGGAAATGGCAACCCACTCCAGTATTCTTGCCTGGGAAATTCCATGGACAGAAGAGTCTGGCAGGCTACAGTCTATGGGGTAGCAAAGAGTTGGACACCATTGAACAGGTAAACAACAGTGTTGTTTTCAAATTCTTTACCCATTTAGGTTATTACATAATATTGAGCAGAGTTCCCTGTGCTACATGAGCACAGTGCTGTATTTAAAATAGATAAACAAGATGTGCTTTTTGTGTGTGTGAAATTATAGATGAGGTTTTTTTATGCCCTGATTCGGAAAAATAAAAAGTAGGCAAACCTATCTTTCTCCCTACTACCATTCAATTAAAAAAAAATTATTTTTACCAGCTCATGAAATAAAAATGCTGGAAACCACTGATATGGACCACCCTGGCTGTTTGGGGAAAGGTAAATAATTTCCAGATTAGCAGCTATCTGGAACATTTCCCCAGATGATAGACCCCTGGGCTTTTGCTGCATAAATTATTTCATGTGTCTTATACAGTGAATATGGCAAATGAGAGTGAAAGGAGTTTTATGAGAGTTCATAGGTTCCCCCAATAAACCAGTGGTGTATAATAAGGAGGGATGCAAGGTCAAGCACGCTGCTCACACTCCCACTGTGGATACAACCCTTCTTTTACGTACACAGGCCTGAGCCCATTCACTGTTGATGCTGATCCAGTATGTCCAAAATATTACGTTAATATTTTAAAACTTTAAAAATAAAATATTTTTTGTTAGAGTTTCAACTTCAGCCTGGTTTTGTTTGGGTTAAAAGACCATGTTTCTTTTTTTTGGTGAGGGTCCAGCGTTATAAAGGGGCTCCCCAGTGGCTCACTGGTAAAGAATCCTCCTGCAATGCCGCAGATGCAGGAGACTTGGGTTTGCTCTCTGGGTGGGGAGGATCCCCTGGAGGAGGGTATGGCAACCCATGCCAGTATTCTGCCAGTATTCCCATGGACATGGGGTCGCAAAGAATTGGACATGACTGAAGCAACTGAGTGTGGCACGAGATACTGTAAAATTGGTCCTTTCATCATTATAACTAGTAGGTGCCAAACTTCACTAGCCATGAGGTCACATTTCCAGTGATATATCCTGAATTATGTGTTTTGCCCTATCTTCTCATGTTTGCCAACCTGCTTCAGTGAGTATTTCTAGAACTCTCTGAGAAGAGTTCATGCGATTCTCTTAACTTTCCTGGGAGTTACATGATACTGGGCTCCATCCCTGGATGGGGAAGATCCCCTGCAGAGGGCATGGCAACCCACTCCAGTATTCTTGCCTGAAGAATCCTATGGACAGAGGAGCCTGGCAGGCTACAGTCCGTGGGGGTCACAAAGAGTCGGACATGACTGAGCGACTTTCACTTTCACTTTTCACAAGATACTGACCAGCCGCCATTGGACCCTCACACCATCCCGCGGCCCCAGGTCATTCTGCCTTTCCCCTAGGCCTCAGTCTCCCTCATCCTCTCTTCATCTCCCAGGCCATTGTGGCTCATTTCTGCTGCCTCTGCCTGGAATGACTATTCATTCAAATCCTCCCCCTCCTCCAAGGTTCTGCTCAAGTCACACTTCCTCTAGGAATTCTACAATCCCTAGCATACAAATAGCCTCTTCTCATTTTCTGGATGCACTCTGTACTCCCTGAATCCAGGGCGCATGTGATGAAAGCTGAAATTGCTATTTGTGTGTCTATCTTCCTACACTTCCCGTCATCATGCAGCTTTCGATGCAAGGACTAGATTATTTTCTTCTTTTTCTTCTAACTCACTGAAGAACTGGCACAGTATATTAAACACAGTAAGTCTGGTAAATACTAAATAAAACTGAATTGCCTTAAATTCTCACTAAGCTCTACTCAACTGATTGTCATACTTCTCTGGAGTGTTTAAGAAAAAACTGTTTCCACCAATAGGAGTATTCGCTTTAATCAGTCCACAGAGGGAAATATCAACTCTTGAACCTTCCAGGAAACCACAGAGGATGAGTAGTCTCAATCACATTCAGGAAGGGAAAGTGCCAAATAAGTATATGGATTCACGACAAGAATCCGCACTGTGTCCCCCACCAGTCACTCCAAACAACATCGCTAGTCGATTTTGCGCAATATTAGCCTCTTTTAACCAGCCATCATTTCCTCTTTAAAGAAAATAATAAGAAGAGTTAAGGGCAAGTCGAAAAAAAAAAAGCCTTTGAATTAAAATCTTAGCTTTTCTTTGAACATCCAGATGATTAAATGAGATCCAGACGAAAGCAGGCAATTTCCAAAAAATAAAACCCAGCCGGGGGTATCTGCATTCCCTCATGTTTCTCCTGGTAACCCCGTGGTAAAGTAAAGTAATGATTGATTCGGAGAGAATTATGGCTATTATAAACTGTAATCAGTGGTGGATGAGAATAATTACACAGGGAAAGGGGAAAAAAGCTGAAACATGGCTGAGCAGTGTTCTGATGGATGGGGAAGTCATTTCCTGGCCGTTAATGACTGATTTTTCAACAGTCAGCACACAAGCTTTAATCCCAGAGGCGAGAAGGAAAAAAAAATGGCCACACTATTAAGGATGCTACTGATGTAACCTTACCAATTTTAATCTGAATATAGTTGGTGCCTAGCCCCCTGTCTGTCCCTGCAATTGCAAACATACCCTTTGGGGGTGAGGTTAGGGCTGGCCTTTATCTGACAGACACCAGAAGGAGTTATGGTTGGAGAGAAATCTCTTATATTGTGGTAGTGGGATACAGCATCCTGATGTCACAGCATTGTAGGTTGCTAGAACTAGAAGGGCCACAGAAATCCCTTAATTCTCTGTTTATTTTATAGATGAGCCCAGAAAGGTGAAGTAACATGTTCAAGTCACACAGCTGATCAGCTTTAGCTTTAAGGAGAAATTGCCCACACAGGACCAGAAGGGAGGTTGGCTTTGTCAAACAGGCATGATGGGATCTCTGAGGGAGACAGCTTTGCTAAACCTCTTTCAAAATTGGCATCAGCTTAGTCTCTTGCCCAATGAGCCAGGCTTTGGAGTTCAGTACCCTGCCTGCATGAGTTGTTATGGGGGAGGTTACAAGCAAGCTGAGAGGCCATGGTCTTGCTTTCGTTTACAGACCAGCAGTGAGTCCTGTAGCCTGTGACACTGACAGAGAGAGAGAGACAGAGGACCCAGTTTATCTTATCGTTTGCAGCCATAAAGCAAGATAACTGATGGAAATAGATTAAAAGTGATAAAACTGTGTAAAGCAGAACAGCCAAAAGTCGGTTGGTGACAGCAACCCCCTTTGGAGCCCCGTGATTTCAAAGAGCCTTTGGAATACTTTAGTGAAGTACTGGGTCTCTCTCTCTCTCTCATCTCTAGAGCAGAGTCTCCTAAAGCAGAGAAGATGGGTGATAGTGACGGGCCTGTGACAAATTCCAGCAACCTCTCCTCTCTCCCCCATTCAAGGGCAAAGCACATGAGAAGGAAGGAGCGGATCGTCTTCTAAGAAAATATGACTGCCTCTGGGACTAAATTATGTCAAGATATAAGATCAGGAATGTCCAGATGCTGTTTATCCCTTCTTAATTAAATTTGGACTTCTTTAGGGGAAAAACTACCTCAGTTCCAGGAAAAGTTGTTTTGACTCTGAGGCTATTTGGACTTTGTTTTATGAAAACAAACATTTTAATCAAGATACCACCATTCCTGAATTTTCACTGTGAAGGTATTTTCTGAAGCAAACTCTCTTGAGCAAGTAATAACTGAATAATGATAATCTATTCAGCACTTTTAAATCATCTCAGTATTTTCTCTGTTTCCACTTTTAGTTTCCTGAGACTATTTTCGTCAGAATCAATCCCTTTCCAGTGACATTTTACGATAATGCTTTGAGAAATTATTTGTCCACCTGGCATTTTTTTACCCTTCTTCTAGCAAGCACACCTTACTTGTCCTTTAGGGAACTGTGATTCCCCACTTCTACAGGATCCCATATATCCACAAGTCCCAGAGCAGATCCCAGTCTGCCAGCCCTTCACCCCACCAGCTCTCCACTCTACAAGGCCTCTACATGACCCCAAATGCAGAAGAGGGCCATGATCCTGAGGGCTAGTCCAGGTCCTCTATTTCCAAGCCAGAGTGATTGGCATTGAGAAGGTCGTTTTTATTGAGCTTTATTACATAGATGCTGAGAAAGTGTGTGCATGCCTGATCAATTTGGAGCAATAGCTGTAAGGAGATGGTTTTTGAGCTGCCAGTATTATCTTCTCATCTGTAGGCAAAGAGAGAGAGAAAGAGAGACTGAGGGAGAAAGAAACCCTGTATGTCATCCAAGCCCTTGGATCCACCAGAGCCTGACTTTTAAAATCTGATAATGGTGGACTTCTCAGCTATGTGCATGGATGGACTCCTCTTGTGCTGTAAACTAGATGGAATCAGGTTACCTCCTCTCTAACTACTCAAAGTCCTGACAAAGACTAATGCTTTTCACTGGACTTGCTCTGATTTAAATTTTGACCGGAGAGTTTAGTACTTATTTTCAAAATTGAAATATTTGTAGTGAATTATTTTGCTAGTAACAAAGACCTATTTACCTTATACAGCAGAAACATGTATCCTTTGACTATAACTTGGATTTCCAAGCCCATTATGCATCCAGTTACAACCAATCTTTGCATCATATGTTTGGCATGTATGAACAAATGAATGAACAGACAGATGGGCTAAAAGTCTTTCAGATATTACCCAGAACCTACTGGAAGCCTCCATCCTGCCAATGAGCTATTGGAGTGAATAAATATTTTTCTTAACCATGCATGTGTGCAAACACACACACACGCCAACACTGTCCTATTAAGCTTAACTAGAAAAAAAGCAAAAAGTCTCTGAAGAAATATTGGAAATGATTGCTTAAAATGTGATTTAAGGAAGCATGCCATTCCCCCACACATGTGCACATGCTAAGTCACTTCAGTCGTGTCCTACTCTTTTCGACCCTATAGACTGTAGTCCATAAGGCTCCTCTGTCCATGGGATTCTCCAGGCAAGAATACTGGAATGGGTTGCCATGCCCTTCTCCAGGGGATCTTCCTGTCCTAGAGGTTGACTTATGTCTCTTATATTTCCTGCATTGGCAGGCGGGTTCTTTACCACTAGCGCCACTGGGAAGCCCTCCATTATAGGTAACACCAAAGGTAGGATCAAATGTTAAGAACTCCAAAGGGAGGCAGAAATTACAGAGGGGAAATTTAGATATCTGGCTCAGCATCCCTTCCCCTTTCCCTCTGGAGTCCTCCCTTTCTCTGCTGTGTCTCTAAGGATTTAGTCGTGAATAATGAAGCCCTCCATTCCTCACAGGCTTCACCCTGCTCTGCACCACGCCTCCAGGATAAGAGCATGGCAGGCATTGAAGTCCTGACCAAGTCCTAAGAGCTCTCAGGTGTGGAGGCTGAGTGCTCGAGGCTGTGGGCCAAGGCATTGCCAAGGCTCTTCCCCATAAGAGGATCCTTGGGAGGGTGCCACATGGCTTGAGGGGGAACCTGGCAGAACACTGGTCGGTGACTGGCAGAACAGGGTGGAGGGGCAGTCAGGCCAGCCAAGCACACAAGGTGTTCCGTAGCTGGTTCTGGCCTTGCTCTGCTCTAACGGAAAACACCCTACCTGGCCCTACACCACGCGTGTGGAGTGCAGTTTCTCACTTGGGAGGAGGAAGAGAAGCCGCCCCTGGGGACAGATATCAATTAAAATCACTGTCACCGTGATGGCACACAGTTTCTGCTCCAGGCAGGGCCTTCCCCATTTTATTCTGTCAAGATGGCCATCTTCACGAAGAGTAAATGGATTATTCTGCAACAGTCACTTAACCCCAGAAAATGAAGACAGGCCCTATCACAGCTATTGGGTGTCTCTTTGGCTAATCTGTTGATGGCCTCCTGGGTGTGACGTATTTCTGTGGGCTTACCAGTAGGTCAATTTGCTGTATTGGTGGGTCTCTGAAGATAATCATGAAACTTTATATATATATATATATATATATATCCATTTGCTTGCTCAGTGGTTTCAATCATGTCTGATTCTTTGTGACTCCATGCACTGTAGTCCACCAGGCTCCTCTGTCCATGGAATTCTCCAGGCAAGAACACTGGAGTGGGTTGCCATTCCCTTCTTCAGCTCACTGGCATATGCCACCCCAAATCCCCCTCTCGCCCAAGCTCCAGTGGTGAACCCACCACTTGCCATGATCCCAGGGAAGTCTCTTGCTTAGCACTGGCAAAGTGCACAGCCCCTTCCCTAGGACGTGGAGGGCAGCCCTGGCCTCAATATGACCACCACTTTGCCCTGCAGAGGAAACACCTGTGAGGCCAGTTAGAAAGCCGCTGGTAGACTCGGCTTCTGACCTCGGGCTGGCACTTTCCATCTGGCCTCCCCAGGGCATCTGAACACTTAGTTGCTGAATACTACTCTGGAGGTGCTCTCAGCTATTTGCGTAAGTGATGGCTCCCTGTGAGGTGTGTGTATTATTCAGAGAGAGGCAGGGGGATGAGCTGCCTGGGGGCAGAGTCTTGGGGATGAGCTGCCTGGGGGCAGAGTCTTGGGGATGAGCTGCCTGGGGGCAGAGTCTTGGGGATGAGCTGCCTGGGGGCAGAGTCTTGGGGATGAGCTGCCTGGGGGCAGAGTCTTGGGGATGAGCTGCCTGGGGGCAGAGTCTTGGGGATGAGCTGCCTGGGGGCAGAGTCTTGGGGATGAGCTGCCTGGGGGCAGAGTCTTGGGGATGAGCTGCCTGGGGGCAGAGTCTTGCCGAGTGACTGAGTGAATAATGGGCCTTAGCAAGGGCAGCAGCTCATGGCTGCCAGCCCCCACCCCATCCACATCCACACTCCAGCCTTTACCAGATCCGCTTCCATTTGGTTGAGCCCAGAAGCTCCGAACTCAGAAAAGGGTGGGGGAGGGTGCAGAAATAACCCAAACCCAGGATAGAGAGCAGTGTAGCAAAGCCTGTTTAGAAAAGATTTAGGCATAAAGACATTTTTATATATTTTTAAAGCACCAATAAATTCCTTCTCATAAAAATGACAGGAAACCAATTTGGAATGAAAGGGAGAAACTTACAGAATTACCTAAGATACTTGAAAGCAAATGAGTACAAGAGAAAAGAGCTCAGAACCTTGGCAGTGATGGAGGTAAGAGGCCTTTGCTGGCTTACCTTGAACTCAGCGCTGCCCTGCAGTAGTAGCCTGACTCCACACTAGCAGAGGTGCCCTCCTAGAGGCTATGCGAGTTCAGGGGAGAAAGTCAAGGCGTGAGGGGATCCCAGGACCAATACAGCTCTCTATTGAAAATCTGCCCATTGAGGTGTCTGCTGAGACGTGGCCTTCCCCCTCCCAGAGTGGGACATCTAGGTAGGGTTACATGCCCTGTGAGGGTCTTTGAGGGCCTCTGAGCCCTCTGAGTCAGCTGTTTTAAGACTGTCTGGGACTCTGCATTCATTAGCTAGGCCTATCTTATTTCTCTTAGTTCACAATGCATAGAACATTTCTCCTAAAATTGCGAAACACTGATTTTGTTTTTAAATGTCTACTTTTATTTTCTTTTCTCAAATCTTAGCTAAATTTTAAATTAGAAAAATATTGTTTTAAAATACATGTTACTTAGTTTTTTGATTACAAAAGTAACCTACTTTCATACATCTAGAAAAACCGAGAAAAGTATAAAATATTCACCCTTAGTAATATTTGGACGTTGTTATTCTTTTCCTTCTTTTCAGTGATCCTGGAATGATAAATCCTTGGGTCTTTCTTTGAATTGGGGCATTTTTGAAAAGTCCTGGGAAATAATCTATAAAACACAGTATGCTGTAAAACACGCTATACCAGCCCCTTCTCAGAGATGCTCAGAGGAGTTTTGGAGAGAAGTATCATTGTTAAGACTTGGTTTACAAAGTCTCAAAATCTTGTTTGATTCCAAAGCACTTTGTTTCACGGAACATACATTGCCATCCTGTGGAACTCTTCTGCATACACAGTTTTGAAACTGCTGTTTTATCATGAGAAAATGTAGCAGCCTGCTGCCTTTTCTTGTGATGCTGGCTTGTACGCTCTAAAGAGCAGCTGGTTGACATCCCCAGGCCCTTATATGATGATGTTAATTCAGGGGCTGGTCTTTGAAATACCATTGATTGCAATTCCAGTTTGATATATTGGATAGTTTTATTATTGTGCCTCCTCTTACTGTTCTGTTAAAAACATTCAGTGTCTTGTTTCCTAATGATTATCATCATCATTATCATTAATGACATTTATTGAACATTCACTGCTTCCAGGCACTGTGCTGAACCCTTCACGTGAATTACCCTATTTAACCTCACACCAGCTTTATCAGGGAGACAATATTATTCTTCTCATTTATTAGATGAGAAAACTGAGGCTCAAATTGGTTAAGTAATGTGCCTGGAGTCAATTAGCTACTAAGTGGTTCAACCGGGATTGAAATTCATATGCCCTGTCTGTTCTTAACCATCACATGCTATTCATTTTAAGTATCTCAGGTCCAAGGTTTGCAAACATCCATGGAGATTTAGTGTGCACATCTTAAGATCTTATGGACTTTCCCCCTTAACATATTTATAGCTCTAATCTTTCTAATCACCTAGCTGCCTTCCCTTTCTCTTCTGGCCCTTTCCTCTAGCAAGTATTTATTAAATTTCTACTACATTTCAAACACCAAGTTAAATGTGAAAATGAAAATTCAGTTTGAGACTTAGTCTCTTTCCTTAGGAGACTAAGAGTTCAAGGTAAGATTCGAATGAGTGAGACAACACAGAGGAATCGCATCTACATCAATGGGAGTCAGAGAGAATCCCCTAGAGTGGCTGATAAGAGAGGTGAATTTTAAAGCGTAGGTGCTCACTATCAAGGCCAAGGACTGACATTCCAACATCAGGTATGTGAAAACAGACAGGTGTGTGAAGGCCAAGGAGCCGCAAGTGCTGGAGCTGGGTTGGGCTGAAATGAAGGCAATGGGCTCAGACAGGAGGAAGACTAGCAGGACAGGTAGTCTGGTCTAGAAGAGACCCTGTGTGCTAAACGGAGGGATTTTAGGTGTATGGAGAATGAGATAATTAAGTTTGTGTTTCAGAAAAACCCCTCCACCATCAGTGGGGAGCTGCCTGAGGAAAACCTACCTACTATTTGACTTGTCCATCCTCCTAGAAGTGTGTTAACAGTGTTGTTTTTTTTTTTTAAAAGCATGTTTTTATTTTCTGTGCTCAAATCTTAGCTAAATCTTAAATTTGACAAAATTGTTTTAAGATAAACATTGAGTACTTTTTATTATAGAATTTATATATTTATATTGTACACATTTAAAAACACAGAAAAGTACGAGAGGTTTACCCTTCTTGCCTTAGAGAGCTATGTTTGGAGGTTGTGTATTCTTTTTTTCTTCTTCATTCTCCCCCACCTTCTCTCATTTTCTCTCATATGTATGCATTTTATTTAGTCATTTATTCATTCATTCATCTATTTATTCAACTGGTATTTATTGAACATCAACTCTGTGCCAGACATTGTTGTAGGCACTGGGGAAATAGCAGTAACAGCAGTACCTCAAGGAGCATAAATTCTAAAGAGAGAAATTCTGACAATAGATAAGCAAATAGATGTAAAACAGGAAGGAAGAAAGGCAGGGCACACCCTTCGAAAGAATAAAATAGCCTGAGCACGCAACACAAACTGATTAGAACCAAATGGGTCCACGATGGTGGACAGGTCGACTTCCACTAGACCTTGAGCCGCAGCAAACACTCATTGTAACACATCAGCAGAATAAATGACAGACTCTCACGTGCCATGAAAGTTCTAGGGCTGAACATCAGAGACCAAAAAGTGGCACTTCCGGGAAACCGCAGTGGAGATTGGCCATCTTATGTAGAGTGGTCTGAAAAGACCTCTGATAACATGAGGCATTCAATAGAGCTGCGAAAAGAGTAGAGAAGCAAGCTGAGAAGCAAACGCAGGCAAAGAATGTTCTGGGCAGAGGGAAATCAAGTGCCGAGGGCCTGGGAGAAAGAATGCTTAGCATATTTGAGGAACCTCTCATGACTGAATGAGAAGGAGTAAAGGGGAGAATAGTAGATGAAGTCATGGAGGGAGAGGGAGCCAGATCAGAATTGTTAGAGAACAAATTCTTGGAAGGGCTCATAGAGACCTGTTTAGGAGGCTAATTAAATATTCTGCTGAAGAGGTGATGGTGGTCTGGACTGGTGGGGTCGTGGTGAAGTGGTGAGAGGCAGTCAGATCTGGATCCACTTCCCAAGCAGTGGGAAGGGATGTGTGAGGCAAGGGTCAGAAGATAACAGTTTTAATGGAGGTTTTGGTCAAGAATGTATAGTACTTGTTTATGTACATACTTACATATCTTTTTATACAGTTGAAAATAATTTTATATCCTGCTCTGTCCCTGGAGAAGGCAATGGCAACCCACTCCGGTACTCTTGCCTGGAAAATCCCATGGGCAGAGGAGACTGGTGGGCTGCAGTCCATGGGGTCGCTAAGAGTCGGCCATGACTGAGCGACTTCAGTTTCACTTTTCACTTTCATGCACTGGAGAAGGAAATGGCAACCCACTCCAGTGTTCTTGCCTGGAGAATCCCAGGGACAGAGGAGCCTAGTGGGCTGCTGTCTATGGGGTTGCACAGAGTTGGACACGGCTGATGTGACTTAGCAGCAGCAGCAGCTCTGTCCCACCACCGTCTATTTATTCTAAAAGCAAAAAGCTAAAGGATGTGAACAGCAGACATACTTCCTGTTTACTTTTTTTATCCTTATCTACCCTTTTCTCTTTTTCTTGTTGGACAAAGAAAATATACACAAATTAAGCCATGCATTCTGGATTTTGCTTGTGAGGGGCCTCCGCTAGAGGCTGCACTTTATTTGAACTGTGTGGCCTGTGGCCAAGGGAAATAAAGTTTAATTAATGCTAATTTTTCTAACCCCTTTCTTTGCCTTTTCAGCAAAATAAAACTACCTTTGGGAGAATGGCCAAAAAAAAAAAAAAAAAAGATAAAACAGATACCACACCACTAAATCTAGCCATTGATACAGCTAAAATATTTTGTTATGTCGCTGTATTCGGTCATAAACAATAAAATAATTTTTGGCTTGCTCCTTCCCCTATCTACCTCTCTCTAAGTTTGAACAAGTCAGTTGATTTTCATTTATCTTTATTTCCTTAGAAGATTTAGACGATCTGTGAGTTTGTTTGTATTGGGCTGTGATCTGAGAGCTGGTCTTGGTTGGCTGTTATTACAGCTCGAATGTAGAGTATGGAGAGAGCTAGCAAGGTGGGCCACCTGCTGGGATGCTCATTAGGGTATATTTGTTGGCCTTTAGTGTCTGTGAAATCACATTAGACTAGCTTCTTAGGAAGCTAGCAATCTTTGCCTATTTCCATAAGTAACAGTCTTTCCTTAATTAAGTTTAGAAACAAGGCCTGTCCTTGTTGTTCTATAGTAAAGACCCTCAGCAGCTAGTATTTAAGGGGTTGCTTTCCTGCCTTTGGTCTACTTGCTGAACATTTTCAGGTTATGTTTATAAAGTAGTTAAAGTGTAGACTATGAAGTGATCTCGAAGCTAGAGCATTCCCATGAGAAAATGGTATAACTTAGAGCCTTAGAGTCTTATGGCTAGATAATTGTTTGAAAGAATCGATTCTGGTCCCATTGTCTCCCTCATTTCCCCATGCCCAGATCAAAAACAAAGCAAACAAAACAAGCAAATGAACACAAAATTCTCCACCACTATCCTCCACTATTACCTCCATCCTATTTTTAAAATGAGGACGCCCAGGCCTAGAGTGTGAGGGGCCACCCAACCTGGGAACTGCAGAGCTAGTGTGAGCCAAGTGAGGCTTGGCTCAGGAGGTTAGCACCGAGGACCCAGTGGCTGCCATGAAAACCCAAATACATTTGCTGTTTGGTGACTCTTCGGCCCTGGCTTTGGATTACATCACAAGTGAGGGTAGTGACGCATCTCATCTGGACCACAGCAGTGGCCTCCAAAGTAACATCCCTTTATAACCCTTTCTCTCCTCCAGTTCCTACTGGAAAGATCTGGGGCACTGAGAGCTGAGGGAGGTTAGGGCAAAGGAGTGGAAGCTTGGAGCCACACAGAGATGAAACCAAGAGTTGTGACATGGAGCTGCCTTCAGTGGAGAGCTGTATTTGTTTATGAGCCTTATTCCTGCTGATGGTGGAAAACACTTGATCTTCAAAATTCAAGCTACATCATTCTCCTCTGGTCATAATAATAGCCTCTTTAGAAAAAATTGCTTTCCTCCTCTCAAGGGCTTCCCCTACCTCCTCCTGCACAAAGAAGCATCTTGGTTAGTTGCATGGAAAATCCATGTATCCTCTTGGCATTGGGATGTTTATTCTCTAGGACTTTGTTGAATCTGTCACTGAGTGCTTGAGGTTGATGAGTCTACCTGTGACCAGGCATGCCACTCCTGGTGTTCCTTTCATCCTCCACAGGTTTGCTTGTGTGTCCTTATGACATGATGACATGGCAGATGGCTTCCTTCAATGTGAGTGATCCAATAGACCAAGGCAAAAACTCCAGTCCCTTTATAAACTAGCTGTGGAAGCCATATGTTCCCATGTTTGCTGTATTCTGTTGGTCACATGATCAAACCCTGATGCATTGTGGGAGGGACCTATATAAAGGTGCAAATATGCGGAGACAGGGATCATTGGCATCCATCTTGGAGGCTAGTTTCCATAGCAACTGAGGTATGTGTGCTCTGGTGGGAACAGATGACCCAGCAGACAATTTAGAGAGCTCTATATACCATCACCAAATTCACTGCTCTGTCAGTGAAACTTTCAATAATATATATGCTGTGGGAAGGACTTGAGATTAGGAGGAACTCAAATATATCTCATGTGGAAATATTCTTACTCACAGCCTCTTCATGTTCCTTAGTCTTGGAATTACAAATAATGCCCCCTCTGTCATTTTGTTATGTCAGAGGTAAGTATTTAGAAATCCATTCTTGGTGAGCACCTTAGAGGGGAATGTGTCTTAAGTGTCATTTAGTATTGTGCAACCATCTCAGCCAAGGCACCCTCTAGATAGTAACTTGTTAGACTTACTGGGAGAAGAAAAGGAGGACCCAGAAGACCCATGAAGTCTTTCCACCAGTCTTTATTTTAGATAAAGACAGTCCTTCTCACTTTTGTTAACAAAATTCATGCAGTGCAGTACACATTTATGGAATCTCACCATGTTAGAACTGAAAGAGATTTCAGCAATCATGCATTCCAGCTCCACTCTTTCACAGGGAAGGAAGCCAATGCCCTGATCATTGAGGAGATTTGTCTATTATCAGACAGCTTATCAGAAGCAAATTGAGAACTAGAAGCCAAATTCTTAACCCCAGTCCATTGTGTTTCTCACTACTCCAAGCTGTTTCTAAATCTTCATTTCAAAAAATTTTTGATGTAAAATATTCTGCCTTTATCACAAGCTTTCTGATGTAGATCATTCTTTTTTTAAAAAAGGAAGTCATTATTAATTCTTCTGGAGTCAGAGTCTATTTTGAGAATTCCATGTCAGTTACAGGCTCACTTCCAGAAATATGCATATACTCATAGACACACAAGATTTGATGCACAAATTCAGGGAGTGCAGACCACCTGAAGGCCATCCTAGGGGAGTGACCAAGTCAGGTCACAAAGCCCTGTTTAAAAGTTTATTTATAAATGCTGCTTTAAAAATTAATGTGTTCTGTACTTCCGAAATTATACTGTAAAAATATTCTTGATGAGCTTTGTTTCCCCAGCATTTAAACACCATTCTCATTTAGATTATGTTACCATCTTTGGAAGCTGAATTGTCTTCTGTCTTCTCCACTTGCAATGATTTTTCCTCGAGCCCAAAATATTTCTTTAATAAATCTTCCAAAGTATTCTCTTTTAGGTCTCTTCTTGTCTTAGGAGATCACCTTTATCTCATTTAATTGAGAATACTTTTGTTTTATAGACTGTTTGATATTTGAAAGGCTGTGAGGTTAAATCCACCACCTGTAGACTTTCCCCCACTGTGCATCAGGCATTATTTCATCACTACATGACAATTCCAATCAGAATTCAAAGCTTGCACTGACAGCTTGAGTCTGTGGGGTCACATCTAAGTTTATCACCTAACAATCCAGAAATAGGTTTCTTTGGGTTGTTCATCTAAGTCATTCATTCTGCTGTCCAGCTAGATGAGTGTTTCATATCTTTCATATTTTCCTCCTTCCTCAAATTCCAGTGCCCCTTCCCTTGTCCTCATCTCAGATGAAGACCTTATTTTCTATTTCACTAATAAATTGAAGCAACCTGAAGAGAACCTTCACAGGCTCCCATGGCCGTATCCTCCCAACTTTCTGCACCTATACTGTGGGGACCAGGTGCTCGCTGATTAGAATAAGTGAACTGTTCAAGGTCAGTCCCTGCTCATGCATTAGGTCTTATTCCTTCTTTCCTACTCAAAGACACAGCTCCAGCAATCTCTTCTTTTTACTCAAATGTAACTCAAGCCCTTCTTTCTGTACTGAATTGCTCCAATCAGCATGCAACACTATCATGATTTCTCCACTGTATAACAAAGCTATGATCAGACTTCTCTACTCTCAGTTATAGCAAAACTCCTTGAAAGACTTGTCTCTACCCTCAAGAGTCCATTTGTATTCCTCTTATTCTCTTCTGAATCCACTGCAACCAAGTTTCCACCCCCACCACTCTGGATAAACAGCTCTGGTTAAGGTCACCAATGAATGCCATGCTGGTTACCACAACTACTTACCCAGCCTTGCATGTGCCACATATTGTTTCTCTGAGACCTGTCCCCAGACTTCCTGTTTGTCAAATGCTCAAGCTATCACAAATGGAAAGAAGGTGATTTTACCCGTGTGCTCCCCAAATTTGATAATGCTTCATATCCAGCCTTTTTTATACAATGAAAATTTATGAAACAATTAAGTCCATTCAATGGACTTGTATGGACTTTCATTTCACATGGCATGAAAATGACTTTCATTTATATGGAATGGAAAGATGGACTTTCATTTTACAATGAAAATGTAAAATTTTCTAGTCTACACTACAAAGAGGTGCATTGGCAACTATGCAATAACTCTGGACTGTTTAGGCAAAGAGATAAAATAACGGAGACATTCTGCTGCCCCTGGCCCCCAATCTCTTGGCCTTAGTTGGAGCTATTTGGGCTTGAAGGATGTGAGCAATGGTCTCAGTGTTTGCTTTCCCTTTTCCTGGCAAGAAGGGCCCAAAGTCTAGAATGTCACATATCTTACTTCAAAGGAAAATGCACAGCATGAAAATGGAGTTTTAGGAGCCAAGCAAGCTGCACCCTATCTTAACAGACAGCAACCAAGATGGTCTCCACGGGCCCTGGAGTGGATGACCGTGCATCAGACTCCCATGGGAGGCTCAGACTGATGGACAAGACAGTGGTGGTGGACGCTGGTGGGTGGGGGAAAGCATTCCTAATAGAGCTACATTGGAAGGCACTGTGTTACAAGCTATTCACAATTTATTGCAGTGGGATATATATGTCTTCCTCACCAACCAGGAGGAGAAAAAAAGGAACTCAATTCATCTTTTAAGAACTCAGACTATTTCTTCTTTGTCTCCTCATGGGGCATTCTCCATTCTATCTCCTTCCAGAATGAAAGGTTCATTTATTTTCCTAGATAAGGTCTGAATAAGGGCAAGATATAATTTAAATGCAGTCAAGGCTTAAGATAAATCAGTCATAAAAAGGCAATTATTTTATATTAAATCTGTGTCCTTTCTAAAAAGGAATTTGTATTTATCAATTAACTCATTTTCACCATTTAATTTTTCTAAAGGAGATCATGAACTTAAAAAAAAATCATGCTTTTTTTTTTCTATTTGTAGAAAGATTTAGATAGCTTGGGGATTCATATCATGGTCATCTTTTTTCATCAACATTTTATAAATACTGAGAAGTACTGAAGATCTCATTTTATTAACTTAAACATCTAAAACTCATGCTATATTTCTGTCATACTTTCCAGATTATTAGATTAGTGTTAGGAATACACAACAGGCAACTGAGCACAGCAAAAAATCCAATGTCATTTGCAACCAGACTTGAGTGTGAATTTCAAGCCTGCACTGCAAGATCTGGGACTTGTTATTTAATCTTACAACATCTCAGTATCCTCAACCAAAAACAAGGACACAAAGGACATGTAATGGTGTGACTATCCATTGTTTTTGCCTGGTTGTCATGCATTTTCTTTTCTCCTAAACCAGGTCATTTTTTTTTTCCCTTAGCAACTGTCCCTCCCCAATTCTTGGCCCATAGAGTCCTGCTGGAACCCATCTCCCTCTAGGTTTGGGGTTGGACACATGAACTTCTGGTCAGGGGATCACATTTCCTTGGCTAGAGTGACAGGTGATAGGTATTTATTCAAGAAAGACCCTCTGTCAGCAAATCTACTGATGGTCAACTATAAGTCTAGACATTGAAGGTTCTCTGGTAACAGAATCCATTAGGAAAATGATAATGAACAAGACCCCTAATATGCCTGCTTGGACCTATAATCCAGCTGGGAAGACAGACTTTAAATAAATAAAGACAGAGGACAAGACAGTGTCTGTGATATTTAGGACTATGATAGAGCTGTGGAGGGGAAAGTCAGGGCTCAGGGAGCATGTTAGAAACTGGAGGGTTAAAAGTCACTTTCCTGAGACTGTCTTGAGTCCCTTTCCTCATTCACAGAATGAGATGGACATAACTGTCCTTCCTATACAAAAAAAGCAGAAGGGGCCTGAAGAGGATTGGATTCAAGTTTGGGTTTATTCATGGCCCCATGTGCCTCTCTTTCCCTCTCTTCCTTTGAGTGATCATCAACAGTTGTGTCCCAGGTTCTTCCTCTTCAGCCCTGGCCTTTCTTTAGTCACTTGAGACCATTGGAGCTCTGGTGTTACAATTTGTAATGTAGTCTGTGAATGGCATGAACAATTTATACGGCTTTTAAATGTTCTATTATGTCATCAAAACTCCGGGACTTAATTAAGGCATGCCACCCAAGGCTTGTGAGGCTCCTTGTCCATCCTCCAAAAGAAAAAGAGCTGTACTTAGAATGCATGGAAATAAATGCAGCCTGTCTGAATGGAGTAAGTGCTCAAAGCACAGGAGCTGTTATGAGTATTAATGAACACATGGGTTCATGGAGAATCATGCCCCTCATGGGCTTGTCAGCCAATCTACCTGTTTTCTCCATTTTCTAGTAATCAGAAAAAAGTTGGTTTGCAGTAATGGTTATCAAGAGAATATAATAAAAGAGCAGATTCCTCTCTTTTCTCATATGCCAGAAATGAGAACCACCTTGTCCTTGCCTGGCCTCTCTGGGGCTGTTATGTGGTCCATTTGCTTTTGTCAGCCATCATATTAACAGTGTGAGGAGCCTGACCATGCTGCCTTCCACCCCTCCCCCTTTGCACTGGCCTAAACCACCGAATCAACCATTTCCTAGGTCAACTACTTGATCATCATTGACATGATCTGAGCCTCAAAATGTGTCCTTTGTAAAGTATGTGGACCAAAACTTCTATATATAAAGAAACACAGGAAGATTTTAATGTTCAGTTTTAATGTTTCCACTCTGAATACACCACTCGAACTTTGTACATCTCAGTGTAGTTAGAGAATATCTCTGTCTAGATATAAAATGCTGTAATTTTTCTTTTGATCAATTCAGGATTTCAACTCAGTTTCTCTGTCAGCTAGAGAAATCCCTAAGGTCTCAGTACTAGGAATAGGTGTGCCTCCAAACAAGATTGTTCTTTTTATCTTTTGGTACTAAGAAGCATGGAGTGGCCCATAGTTCCCTCTTTGCAATGGCCACAAGGAAGCTCAAGCTCAAATTTGCAGCCTGATGTTGGTAAAGGCAATGATCTACATACACTAGCAAAATGTAAGGTCTATATTTTATATGTAAACTCAGATGGTAAAGAATCCGCCTGCAATGTGGGAGACCTGGGTTCGATCCCTGGGTTGGAAAGATCTCCTGGAGGAGGGCATGGCAGCCCACTCCAGTATTCTTGCCTTGAGAATCCCCATGGACAGAGGAGCCTGGCGGGCTCCAGTCCATGGGGTTGCAAAGAGTCGGACATGACGGTGACTAAGCACACACACCGGAGAAGGCAATGGCACCCCACTTCAGTACTCTTGCCTGGAGAATCCCATGGGTGGAGGAGCCTGGTAGGCTGCAATCCATGGGGTCGCTGGGAGTTGGACATGACTGAGCAACTTCACTTTCACTTTTCACTCTCACGCATTAGGGACGGGGGAGCCTGGTGGGCTGCCGTCTATGGGGTCACAGCATTGGAGAAGGAAATGGCAACCCACTCCAGTGTTCTTATCTGGAGAATCCCAGGGACGGGGGAGCCTGGTGGGCTGCCGTCTATGGGGTCACACAGAGTCGGACATGACTGAAGCGACTTAGCAGCAGCAGCAGCAAGCACACACATACATCCCTAGTTTTGCTTTACTTTTTCCTACTTTTATCTGAATCCCCAACCTTTTCCTCACTTTTCAGATTTTGCTTTTTATTTTTATATCACTGGCAAACATAATTCATACTAAAATAAAATGAAAAGTCTTAGTCCAGCTGAAAAAGCAACCCCATCTCATGTTGCCCCCGATCGCCCTTCTAAATGCATCCCCTGTCACTTTTTCCCTTGTTTACCCTGCCCGCTGCTGCTCCTTACACTCTCCAAGCACTTTTCTTTCTCAGCTTTTGCACTTGCTATTCCCTCTCCCTGCCATGCTCTTCCCAATTAAGGCTCACTCCTCCCTTCATTCAGGCCCCTGCTCCAATGCCACCTCTTCAGATAGGCTGCTTCTGCTCTCCATGTCTAAAGCAGCATCCCCTTATCCCTTTTGCTTCGTATTCTGCTTTTCTTATATTAGAAACTTTATCATGACCTCACATTACAGAATATTTTATATGAGGCAGACTAGGGGAGTCGTTATGAGCACAGACTGGGAACCGAACTGCGTTTATATTCTAGCTTTACCACTTACCAGTTGTGCAGCCTTGAACAAGTGATTTCACCTCTCTGTGTTTCAATCTCTTTCTCTGTAAATAAAAAACATATAAAAATAGCACCCAGAACATTGTAAATGCTAAACATCTCATTTGCAAATAAATAAGTACTACTTTTTGTTTAATCCCTACTTGATCTGTCTTATGTATCACTATATTTTTAGCTTGAAGAACAGTGCCCAGTATATGGTTGTATTTCAATACTTGTTGAATCAATTCTCTTTGGGAATATAAATGCATTTTAAATCTGAAGTTAAAAAGAATACTGGGCTGAGATTTGAAAGATGAAGATTTCAGTTCTTGCTTTTTCACTTACAAGTTAGTTGATTTTAGGCAAATTAGTTAAAATTTGCCCAAATCAACTACAAACCTAGAATGAGACATCGCAACTCTGCTCCAGAGGCATAGGGAAAGTAAATTAAAGCTTTTACAAACCTGCATTTGCTCCATAAATAGAAGTGATATTGTTCCCGAAGGAGAAAATGAAGCTGTGTTTATTAAGCGCTCCTATGCGGTAGGCTCTCAATTAAGAGCCCTGGGAATGTGGAGGCTAAAGGCATGCTTCACCTTGGGAATGCAGGGACTAAAGACTTTGTCAGCTCCAAAGGAACTGACAGAATTGTAAGGAAGACAGAAAAGTCAGCAATTGCAACAGAGTGATGAGTGCTCTGGCTGAGGTCCCTTCCAGAAGCACAGAGAAGAGGCACTTCTAGGTGTGACCTTCACACTGAAATGTGGAGGATAAAGTGGAGATGTCTGGGTGGGGAGAGCTGTTTTAGACAAGGGTGTGTGTGCAGATGTGGAGCTGTTTTCATAGCATGATTCAGGATCTGAAGGTAGTGCAGCCTGCCAGGCGGCAGGTGCCTGAGAGGAAATGGCAAACGATGATGCAGAACAGGTAGGCAGGGATCAGGGCTCGTGGGGTGCTGCTAAGAGTCTCCTCCTCACTCCCTCACTCTTCCCTGAGAGTGGCCTGAGTACCCCCGCAGCTCAAAGATCCCTTTTGGCCCCAGGAGCCTTTCTAACTCCTGTTGGCCTCAATGCCGCCTACTGATATGTATGTCCTGGGCCTGGGGGATGCCAACAGCACTTCTCAGAGATGGGCTGGATGATAACTCCAGCCATCAGACCTGGCCAAATTTTTTCTAGACAAATATGCATTAAACCTTCCAATGCTTAAGGAGAAGGCTAAAGAGAGTGTGTAAGCAGAAGAAAAAGAAGGGCAGCATGAGTTAGACTCAATTGTATTCTCTTAAACACCTTGACCCTATTTCTCCTTTTCCCCAAATTATTTTTTTCATTGCCTTCTTCCATCATGGCAAATGAGTTATCCTGATAGCTCCAATTCTCCAGCCTGCTCTGTAGCTGTGCCTGTTGTCACGTGAGTTGTGGCACGAAAGAGCTAGATGTATTTCCCCACCCCTTTGATATGGCTTGGCCACGTGACTCTTCGGCCGTAAGAAATCATTGGAGGTGCTGGCAGGCAGGTTCCAAGCCTAGCCGTCAATTCCCTGCTGGAACTTCACCTCTATCATGAGGGAAAGACTGGGCTACAAGAAGAGACCAAGTGTGAGATTGCCAAGTCATCCGCTCTGAGGCTGTTCTAGAGCAGCCACCACCTCCACTTCCGTCTCCGCCTCCACCCCTGGCCCCAGTCGGTCAGGCAACTGACTGCAGAAGCATGAACCAGGCCAGCTGGGATGCGCCAAGCCCTGACTACCAACCACTGACTCAACCCTTGCTGCTGCTGCTGCTGCTAAGTTGCTTCAGTCGTGTCGGACTCTGTGCAACCCCATAGACGGCAGCCCACCAGGCTCCCCCATCCCTGGGATTCTCCAGGCAAGAACACCCTTAGGCTTGGGAAAGATCATTAATGTTTGTTGGTTAAACTACAGAATTTTAGAAGGTTTGTTATCCTGAAAAGCTAGCTAATATTTTTACCAATATTCAATTCCGTTTGGTTCCTCCTTCCCCTAGAAGTGTTGGGGAAGCATGACCCTGGTGAGCAAGTTAGGGAGAGGGCTTGAGTCACCATATGGGGACCTCTTTACTTTTTCATACCAGGATATAAAGTTTCTATTGATATGAGTACTAATGACCCAGAAGAAACACTATTTGTGCTACAAGATGAGTTTTCCCTTTCAATAACCCATTTTTCCCTTTACCCACAGCATGACTCCTCTTCATTTCTGAGGCTCAAGGTCAGTGCTAATTGGCATGGTTGCTCAAAGCTTCTCCGGGCATCGCATCCTAGAAAATCTTCGCAAATTGGAGGACCCAGGGGGAAATGGCAGAATTTGATCACAGGCTGCAGATAATTTCACTGGCTCGCCATGGGCCTTGTTTGCTGGTGATAAAATAAAGGCTGGGAGCTCAGCAAGCAAAGTGGCTCCAGAGCTGATGTGTGGCCAAATGGTCTTGATGAGAAGGCAGGGAGCTATAAGGCCAGCTCGCCCTTTAATGGGCACTTTGTGCTTGTCTGGCTCGTCGTCTCGAGGTGAGGGAAAAATCTATTAGTGAGATCCAAGTCATTCACTTCACATGCTAGAGCCATTTGGGAGAAGTCTTACTCATTTCTTTTCTGATCCCCTAATTGGAACTGCTGACGGACTTGTGGGTACCTGAGTGGCTTAAGATGGGGATGCTGAGAGCTCTAGTACCAAAGCATTTTAAAGGGCAGCGGGAGATGTCATTCACATTGTCTGCACATCCGTTTGGATGGATGTGGATGGATGCCAGGAGCAGGCGGCCTGGAAGGTCTCTGTGCAAAGACTGCTGATTTGTAGTGACCTCTGACTGCACTTCAGCTGCTAAATCCTGTTGACCCCAGTGAGCTGAGACTGAATGTGTTTGAAGTCAGCTGGCAGAGAGTGTGGGCTCATTTTCTCAGCCTTCCTTCAGCATCTAAGCGTAACACAGACAGGATGTCTTCTGGAAAATGCCTTCTGGCTATGGTTTTCAACGGCAGGAGGTAGAGGCTACTTCCAAATGTGATGTGAGAAACAGTTCAGGCGTGGTCAGTTGGTTCCAATTAATCACCCTCATGGGTCTAGAGATGACTGAAGAGGTTATGGACCAACCTTTTGGTTAATGGTTTACACTTTCACAACTTGCTCATTTAGTCATTCCTTGGGAGGTTAGGCTGGTGGTTGCTTCAGGTAACTCAGTTGCAGCATCTCCATGGGAACTTGTGAGCATGAGTGCAGGTGAGATGGGGTTCAGGGGAAGCCAGGATTCCTTCTGCACTGTGTTCCTTTGCATCTCACGAAATAGGCTCTTCCTACCTATGTAAGGCATTCAAGTCATTCATCAAATTTTTATTGGGCAACTACAACGTGCCAGGGACTGTCGTGGGTGGGAATGCTACTACTCATGTGTTGCTCAAGAGGGATACACTGTTCTTCTGATTCTCCTAGCCACTAGCAGAGCAGCAGGACCACCCTCTCTGTTGTTTTTCCTTTTACCAAATGAACATGAGAGTCCTTACACAGGAATTGTTAGGCTCAGGTGCCAGTCATGTGTAGGTACTAGATTTTAGAGGGTGCTGAGCAGTACCAGCTGCCTCACACTTGGAGGTCTTGGGTCCTGTTCTTTGAAAGTGAAGGTGGAGAGCAGCCTCTCTAGCTAGAGGAAAAGGGGCTCAGGTTATCAACTAGCTTGTTGCTATGCAGCCCAGAGAATGTCCTGAGGTCATTCCTTGAACAATCCTATTTCCAAAGCTCTATATTTGCACTTTCGACCTTCCCAATATCAAAACCTTCATCTCTGGGCAAAACCAAAGTAATGAGACCATCAAGCCACAGGGTATGTTGTAGCGGTAAACTTGGGGCCAGAGGATCTAATGTTGACCCCCATTTCACTTTGCAGAAATGGCTGCCCACAAGATATCACATGAGGGACCGCCTGTGAGAACCTCCCCTCCCTCCCTATATAGGGAACATTCCCATAATATCTGTTAGGTGGGAGAATCCTGGGACCTTGTTCCTGGAGGCTCCTCATACTGTGCCCTGAGGGCTTTGATTGCCTTTCATCTCCCTTCCTATCTGTATATGATCTTTATCTCTTCTTATTTCCTCCAGATAAATGAACATACTCTCCCTGCATTTGTCATATAGCTGGTTAGTATATTGGATCAGTCACACATTCTTTCAGTCCAATCTATTATTGAGTGCCGAGAAAATCAATTTTTTAGGTAATAAAATTAATTTCTTAGCAACTAGATGAGTCTGCAATATCTGTGACACAACTGTGCCAAGGCATTTCAAAAAATCTACAAAGTGATGATGAAGGATCTACTCATTATAGGTTAATAAACTGATAGTATAAGACATTTACTCATTTTCATAAAAATGTAGGAGCTACCCATTATCATGATCTATCTCCCAAATTTAGTCTTGTGTGCTTAAATTGGGAAGTTACAACATAAAAGGTTTATCTTTACAGCTGTCATTGGTGTCATATTTATATACATGCTACATCCACCAACATTTTAACAACTGAGTAGCAATATAAATTGAATAGCTTTAAAGACTATATATGTTTCCCTCTAGTACAAGCGTACAGTCATTTATATCACAGCCTTGTTTCTCTACAGACTTGGTTGCAGCAGAATGGAATCCAAATGGATTCAACCATTGCCCCCTTTTATCCACTTGAAATACACATGAAAAATCATGTTTCCTTTCCTATCACAGTACAAATACCTTTAATATTAAATTGGAAGGAATGCCTGATGAAAGTATATGCACGATGAATTGTTAGGATTCCAAATCAAGCTTTCTGTACTTTCCTTATAAGTTCTTTGAGTCAGTTCAACAGTTCAGTTCAGTTCAGTCGCTCAGTCATGTCCGACTCTTTGTGACCCCTTGAATTGCAGCACGCCAGGCCTCCCTGTCCACCACCATCTCCCAGAGTTCACTCAAACTCATGTCCATCGAGTCAGTGATGCCATCCAGCCATCTCATCCTCTGTCATCCCCTTCTCCTCCTGCCCCCAATCCCTCCCAGCATCAGAGTCTTTTCCAATGAGTCAACTCTTCACATGAGGTGGCCAAAGTACTGGAGTTTCAGCTTTAGCATCAGTCCTTCCAGTGAATACCCAGGACTAATCTTCTTTAGGATGGACTGGTTGGATCTCCTTGCAGTCGAAGTGACTCTCAAGAGTCTTCTCCAACACCACAGTTCAAAAGCATCAATTATTTGGTGCTCAGCTTTCTTCACAGTCCAACTCTCACATCCATACATGACCATTGGACAAACCATAGCCTTGACTAGATGGACCTTTGTTGGCAAAGTAATGTCTCTGCTTTTGAATATGCTCTCTAGGTTGGTCATAACTTTCTTTCCAAGGAGTAAGTGTCTTTTAATTTCATGGCTGCAATCACCATCTGCAGTGATTTTGGAGCCCCCCAAAATAAAGTCTGACACTGTTTCCACTGTTTCCTCATCTATTTGCCATGAAATGATGGGACCAGATGCCATGATCTTCATTTTCTGAATGTTGAGCTTTAAGCCAACTTTTTCACTCTCCTCTTTCACTTTCATCAAGAGGCTTTTTAGTTCCTTTTCACTTTCTGCCATAAGGGTGGTGTCATCTGCATGTCTGAAATTGTTGATATTTCTCCCAGCAATCTTGATTCCAGCTTGTGCTTCTTCCAGTCCAGGGTTTCTCATGATGTACTCTGCATAGAAGTTAAATAAGCAGGGTGACAATATACAGCCTTGACGTACTCCTTTTCCTATTTGGAACCAGTCTGTTGTTCCATGTCCAGTTCTAACTGTTGCTTCCTGACCTGCATATAGGTTTCTCAAGAGGCAGGTCAGGTGGTCTGGTATTCCCATCTCTTTCAGAATTTTCCACAGTTTCTTGTGATCCACACAGTCAAAGGCTTTGGCATAGTCAGTAAAGCAGAAATAGATGGTTTTTTTGAAACTCTCTTGCTTTTTTGATGATCCAGTGGATGTTGGCAGTTTGATAGTTAGCTTATCTTTTTTCTAGGACTCAGATCAACTGAAGGAAAGAGTTGGAGTTCCTGACAGTTTCTCTCACATGGTAATTTCACATTAAAGAAATTAGTGGTGGGGAGGTCTCTATTAGCATTTGGGGGCACCATGTTTTAAGGTGAGAAGATGGAGGCAAAGGAAATTTAGACTTTTGTCCTAGACCACAGAGTGGGAAACAGAGTAGAGACTAAAATGAAGATCCTTTGACTTTCAAGTCAGTTTCTTTCTGTATCACTTTTCAAATGATTATTGAATTAAACTCATTTAGTATGAAGTTCTTCTAATATGAATATGGGGTCCAAATATTAGAACCTATTATTAGGATTATAATAATAGGAATTATGTTCATATATGAAGAAAACTCTCTTGAAATTATAGATACAGACCTGCCACACAATGTGTGCTAATATATGTTATATATCATCAATGCCCAACAGCTGCATTTCTATACTGTTTAACATTATACAGCCTTTTTCAACTCCAGTAAAAATTAAATATTTTATGTTAAGCTCCTCCTACTCTTACCCTGCCAAAAGAGGAGAGAGAGAGAAGAGATGGATACACTTTGATTCTTAATCTTCATCAAGTAGAATTCAGATAAAAGTAGTTGCTAATTTCTAATAAATTAAAGTTTGTCCTTTTATTTCCAAATAGTTTTAGTTTTTAAACCACTTCAGTTGACCTCGAATTTCCTTTGCAGTGTTATTTATTGCCATCCATGTAGCTAGGGTACTTGAGAGAACGTAATGGAAAACTTTCTAAAGTGTACTGAGAGTACCAAATGACATATGACTGATTCTTACAGAGTGGAGGATGTGTTCTTGAGTTGTTAGCAGTTCTCAGCACTATATGTCACCTCTTTTTTTTTTTTTTTGAAGTTGATGTAAGTGTACTTTAGATGCTATTTACATTAGACTTGACTTGCTTTTCTAGCTCATAGAGTGACAGGATCTTCTTAGGAGGCTGTGAGAAATAAGAAAGAATTCTGAGAAAGAAGGATCTCCTGACCCCTAACAGTACCTGCTGCCTCTTTGAAGATCCCAAATTGGGCCCACCACATGCAGGCAGCAAGTCTCCAGCAGCAGACACAGCATCATTAAAAACTTCAGAGAGACCTGGGCAAACCATGTCACCATCCTTGTCTTTCAGTTTCTGCATCTTGAAAATGCAACTGCTGATACCTACCCTACCTCTCAGGATTGACATGTGATCATTTCATTATGTGATTGAGATCAGTGATTGTGTGATCATTGAAATGTGCGTATGCAACATACTTGCTGCACAGAAGGAAGCTATTATCGTTACCAGTGGTGGTGCTTTAACAGTGAAAGTGAAGTGAAAGTGAAAGGTGCTCAGTCATGTCCAACTCTTTGTGACCCCATGGACTGTACAGTTCATGGAATTCTCCAAGCCAGCATACTGGAGTGGGTAGCTTTTCCCTTCTCCAAGGGATCTTCCCAACCCAGGGATCGAAGCCAGGTCTCCCGCTTTGCATGCCCATTCTTTACCAGCTGAGCCACAAGAGAAGCCCAAGATTACTGGAGTGGGTAGCCTATCCCTTCTCTAGGGGATATTCCTGACCCAGGAATCGAACTGGGGTCTCCTGCATTGCAGGTGGATTCTTTACCAATTAAGCTATCAGGGAAGCCCACAGCAACAGATTAAATATCAGTACATCAGGGAATGTTGCCATTGCAGCAGAAGAAATGTGGTCTCAGAGACCATCAAAGGTAAAGGGAGGTCTGTGCTCAAAATGTTGAGAAGAGAGGAAAGGAAAGTGTGGTTAGAGACTAGAGTGCTGTTGGCCCGAAGACAATGCTTTGTCAGCTTGAAGACGTTGCTGTCAGGCAAACACTAGAAAGCCCTTGTTGAGAGAAACCACTGTATTATGTCTATAAGACTAGTCTGTGATGGAGAGCATGCCACATGTTCTTCCAACAAAAATGCACACTCACATGCATCCTCAGGCCTCCTTTTGCATCCATTCAATAGCAAAGGAGCGATCAGGCCCCTGCGTCTGCTGATGACTTGAGGTCTTTCAGGTCTTCGTTTTCATGTGCATTATCTCCGTGCAACCCCAGGGAACACATTAAAGGGGCAGGGTCTGCAAGGACATTTGGAGTCCAGATAAACAATTTTAATCAGGAGAAAAAGTTGGACAAATCTAAAGGAAGAGAGGAGAGACTTGTTCTAAATGTTCTAAAAGTGAATACTATGTTTAAAAATAACTTTTATCAGACTCCTCTCAACACAATACCAGTGCTACCAGCAAAGATGTCATATCAACAAATCCTTAAACACAGGAAGAGGATCTGAAGTCAGGTTAATATTTTTAGACCTCAAGCAAAAAAAAACTTTTATAAAGCACCTACCTCATGCACACACACAGACATTCATTCAGTATTTTTCAAAATTATGCATCCCACATCTGGCGCACTCCTCTTTCCTGGACCTCAAATCTGCCAGGGCTGCTTCAGAGGCAGTTATATGAACAAGACAGGAGCAATGAGAAGTGGTCAAGGTGTGGCTGCCTGTCACAGACCACGAAGCTTGAGCAGAGTAGAATCGGGATCCTCTCAAGGAGACATGATGTTTCTCATACGTCTGATGTTGTTGAACCATATCTCCACGTAGCGGAAAGTTTACCATCTAAGCCCAGCCCATCTTCTCTCGGAACATTATGCATCAGTCTGGCATAAAATGATCTGAAGTCCAACAATAAGAACTCAGTTGCTGACTAGCATGGTCCCTCAGAATTTCCCAAAGAACTTTTCAAAGGTTTTGTAGTTTGACAAAGCTAAAAATATCCCAGTTTAACTAAACATACTTTCCCCTTCATCTTTTAAAATTGTGGGTAAAATACACTTAACACAAAATTTACCATTGCAACTATTTTTAACTGTACATTTCAGTGACATTAAGTACCTTCACGTTGCTATGCAATCATCACCACCATCCATCTCGAGAACATTTTTATCACCTGAAACTGAAACCCATTAAACCATAACTCCCCACCCCTCTTCATTTTAAAATCCATTGATATTATAAGTGAAATTTAATGTTAGATATGGTTTTGATTCCCATTTGCTCCCTTGTAGGTGGGACTAGTGGTAAAGAACTCATCTGCCAATGCAGAGACAGAGACGTAAGAAGCTTGATCCCTGGGCTGGGAAGATACCCTGGAGGAGGCTTTGGCATCCTACTCCAGTATTCTTGCCGGGAGAATCCATGGACAGAGGAGCTTGGTGGGCTACAGTCCATAGCGTTGCAAAAAGTTGGATACAACTAAAGCGACTTGGCATAACGCACACAGTTTTGATTCCCATTTGCTCCCTTTTCTGATGCCTTTATGTGCTGCTACACAAGATGCTGAAGGCTTCTGGAAATTGTTACTTTTCATCACCGAACTGAGTTTTCACCAGATGCATTAAAACATTAAACCAGAGTGGGTGACGGTACTTAAATTCTGCTTCTTGTCACCCCTAAATGGTTTCTAAAAGGGACACATTGAGACCAACCGTTACTAGTGACTACTCCAGATACATCCTGACATATGTTCTCCTGGTCAGCAATAGGGTATGACCTCAGAGGCTTGAGCTGGGGAAGGGTGCCAATATCTAGCATTGCTATGTGAAGTCACTCAGTCGTGTTCGACTCTCTGTGACCCCATGGACTGTAGCCTACCAGGCTCCTCTGTCAATGGGATTTTCCAGGCAATAGTACTGGAGTGGATTGCCATTTCCTTCCCCAGGGGATCTTCCTGACCCAGGGATCGAACCCGGGTCTCCCACATTGTAGACAGACGCTTTACCGTCTGAGCCACCAGGAAGCATCACTATAGCTGCCCTTATTTCTCCATCCTTTACTCTTTCAGACTTTCAACATGCAGACAACTCTATTTTTCCTAAGATTCACTCCTTACAATTATTCCTTTCTAGAATCTTTCCAGTTGTACAGTTATTTTTATAAAATCCAGTATTCAAAACGACTACCTTCTACCATCTCACTGTGCACTGAATTGGCCATATCTCAAGTCCCTTTAAAACCTTTAAAAATGTCACAACAGATTAGATGTACAACTTGGATCAGTATAACCTTAGGAACTGTCGCTTAGTTAAAATGAGGTTTTCTATCTTAGTTTACATTTAGCTAATCATGTCTTCACTTGTTCCTTCATGAACGCTACAAGCATTTACTAAACACCATCTATGTGCATGTCGCAGAGGTGTGTGAGTTACAGTCCAGTGGGAAGTCAGCAGAACACCTGGTCAGAACACAGCCCAGGTCCCTAGGAGACATGTTTCGAGGAAAACAAGATGCAGTGGGAACCAGTAGAAGGAGCAACAAACCATCCTGAATTCACAAAGGAGGTGCTCCCGGAAAGATCCTGAGCGAGGAGGAGGGGGTGGCCTGAGAGAGAAGGGGAGGAAGGTGTTTCCATGCAGAGGAGTAGCGTGCTAACAGACATGGGGTGCTCCAGGTGGTCACGTGGTGCCTGACATATGCATGGAGAGAAGAAGCCAGACTCAGGAGATACTATAGGCAGCATCCTTGGTGCTGGTGACTGGGTGACTAGGTTTGAGGACAGGGGAGTGAAGGAGGAGAATTAAGAGTGAGTTCTGTGATGGCCTAGAGGGATAGGATAGGGGGAGAGAGCTCAAGAGGGAGGTGATATATGTATATTTATGGCTGACTTGCATTGTTGTATGGCAGAAACCAACACAACATTGTAAAGGAATTTTCCTCCAATTAAAAAAAAAAAGAGCAAATGAACCTATTAATTTGAGAGACTAAGTAGCTGGTTGACTATGTTCATTATTACTCTACCACAAATAACATCTTCAGTTTTAATAGCAGTTTAGTTTATGATTCTGAAAAAGAAAAAAAAAAAAGAGTTGCAAGAGTTTTCAAATAGACCTATCCTCTATCATTTTTAATAAATCTCAGTGAAATATTGCCTGGAGAGCCAGTTACAGAGATATACGACTGTAACAACTGATATCTTCCCTTCACAGAACCACTAATTTATGACTTTTTTCCAACTTTTTATTTTGAAAAATTTCAAACCTACAGCAACTTTTGAAAGACTATTACATCTATGACCCTTCACCTAGATTCAACAACTGTCAATATTTTACCACATTCTCTCTTTTTTCTCTTTCATTCTCTGTCACTAATGAGCCCTTTGAAGTGAGTTGTGCTTATTATGATATTTCCCCTCTAAACATCTTCTAACAAGGACTTCTTCTTGCATAACCACAGAATCATTATTGATGCATTTTGTTTACTTATTATATTCAAGTAAAACATTTTTGTTAAGTGTACAAAATAAGTGATGTTATATACTCCCCCATCACATCAGAAGGCATAAAATGATGGTCTAACATGTTATTGGAAATGGTTAGATGGTTAGATGACACTCTCTAACCAGTATTCTCTCCATTGTAATGAACAAGTAATCTATATGATGATAATTTGAGATGTCATATATTATCCAGCAGGTTAAGCATCTGTTGATGACTTGCCTGAATCAGTTACTACATTGGTAGGCATTACTTTTAAATTAGCTATTTCTTAATGTTTCCTTCATTCTAGCATTTAAGGTCAGATATAATTTTTTGCTGTTGTTGCTTGTTGTCAAAAAAATGAGACCAAGGAAATCATCCAATTCTATGAAAACACTGGTCATGAAATAGAGCACATGTTAGGAAAATGGCCAAAAAGCATCGTGCAGCTATATTTTAGAAATCAACATGTATTTTTTAAAAGGATAACTCTTGCACAAGATTTAGTGTTGTCCATGAGGTCCAGCTTTTGTAGTCAGTAGAAGAAGCACTGTAATATGTCGTTTAACATCGTAAAGCAACCTCATGTCTGTCCACTGATAACTCATTGGCAACGCACCACAGCTGTTAAGACGCAGCTCAGGAAGACAGGAAAAAGACAAAAACCCAAACCCTACAAGCTGACCATCTGACTTTAATTAGGAAAGAGAACAGTCCCCAAATGTATAAGGATGGGTTCTTTTGTAGGTCAAAGTATTATAGTGGAACTTAAAAAGAGGTAGTATAATAACCCTATATATGAAGGTTAGCTCATACTTTAAAGGATCTTATAATATGGAGACAGACTCCAGCTTTCTGGACAAGCCATCCTGTCCTATAGCTGTAGTAAACACTCATTTAGGCACAAAAATCCATGCTTTCTAATTAATGAAGGCCCATTAGATACCAGCACAGTAAACTCCATCACCTGAGAAGGCAAAGCCTACATGTAGAGCAAGTTCTGCACATGAAGAAGAGGAGAATTTCAGTTTGGGACATGATAATCTAGATATTAGACATCTGAGTGGAGAGACAGCATTGACGGGTAAATATATGAGCTGTTGCTAAGGGGAGTGGTCATGACTGGTGATATACATTAGAGAATCATTTGCAGTTAGATGCTACTAAAAGCCTTGGAACTGAAGAGAATCTGCAAGGGGGTGAGTATAGAGAGAGAAGAGATTGATATTCATGGGCTGAGCCTTGGGGCACTTCAAAGCTGGGAGGTTCTCAAGCAATAGGGGATCCAGTAAAGGAGTCTGAAAAGGAACAGCAAGTGGGGCTGAAGGAAAATGAAGTGTACAGTGTCTTAGAGGACAAGTGAAGAAATCACTTCCATGGGGAGGGGGCAATTAGCTGTGACAACTGACAGGTGAACTTTGATGGGGATTGACATTTGGATTTAGCAACATGGAGGGCGTTGATGATACTGACAAGCACAAGTTTGGTGGGGTGTCAGTGTCCAAATCCAGACTGGAATGGGTTTGTGTGAAAAGAGGAGAGAAAACGGAAGCACTGAGATTGGGTCATCTTTCAAAGAGGCTTCAATTTCAGGACATCTATTGATTTATCAGCCATAATAATAGATTTCACAGGAAAATCATATGATCAACCCCATAAATGGTGAAAAAACATCTGATTTGACAAATGTCCATTCAAATTTTATTTTTAATAAATTCAATACAAGCGTTTCAATCTTGCCACTGTTGCCGTTCAGTTGCTACATTGTGTCCGACTCCAAGACTTCATGGGCAGACTTCCCTGTCCTTCACTGTCTCCCAGAGTTTGCTCAAATTCATGTCCATTAAGTCAATGATGCCATCCAACCATCTCATCGTCTCTCACCCCCCTTTTCTCCTGCCCTTAATCTTTCCCAGCATCAGGCTCTTTTCCAATGAGTCGGTTCTTTGCATCAGGTGGCCAAAGTACTGGAACTTCAGCTTCAGCATCAGTCCTTCCAATGGATATTCAGGGTTGACTTCCTTTAGGATTGACTGGTTTGATCTCCTTGCAGTCCAAAAGACTCTAAAGAGTCTTCTCCAGCACCACAAATCAAGATTATTTGGAGTGGGAGGGAATGTGGGCCCTGGGGGGCCCAGATCGGGGCCCATTGCTGACTCTTACTTGTACTGCCTGACTTCAGGCATATTGCTTTTGCATTTCCCATTTGCAAAGGGGAAAAGGCATAAAGACAGGAATTGGGTCTCATCAAATTGTCATATGAATGTCAGTTACCACTGTTTGCTATGAATCAAAAAGTCTTTTATTTCTGCCTGGTTCTTTCTTTTTATTTGTGTTTCTGTTTCTCTATCCTTTGTCTCTTTACCTTTTCAATCTAACTTTATTGTTTCCCACTCAGGCCTTTCTCTTCTCTTTTTCTTTTTCTTTCTCTTTTTCTTACATTCAGTCTGTGAATGTAAGGTCCCTGTGAATGTAACCAATTCTTCTGAAGCAGCTTCAGTGTAGTCTTGAGACTTTTAATGGGAAAGAGGTTTTGCAAAGTCCTTTTTGGCTGCCTGGTTTGACTGGAGATGGGAGATGCAGGTCTCTGGTGCACTAAAGGTAAAAGACCCATGCATGGCAACCGAGTCTCCATGCATCATTTCAGAATTTAAGGACGGAGGCCCGAATATGCTCTGAATCAGTGATGCCTCTCCATCTTGACAGATATTTTTTAAAGTCTTTAAGTTTCACCCTTAATAGAAATAAACTCTAGCCATGTGACCCACAAGGATAATTTCAAGTCTTTGGAAAATTATTCTCTACTCTTTGATAGCTGATGTGGTAGAAGTGATAGTATATCTACCCACTAATTCTAATACTCAGGTTATAGGAAAGCAATCTATTTCATATTTATGTTTTCTTTTATGGGCCTGATTGAAATAAAATGGTGGCTGGAGTTACATTAGAGTTCTTCGAATGGAGTCTCAACAGAATTGGAAAGAATATAAGGTGGTTGTTCTGAGCAGAGACTTGAAGTATAACTGTTTCATTTGTTCTTCCAGAGACACTTTTTTGTGGTTTGTTTTTGGTTCTCTTCCAATTTGCATGTTTACCAAAATCCCAAGGAAAGGAAAAAAAAAATTAAGATTTTTTCCTATAATCCATTTAAGTCAAAACTGGAGAAGAGAGAGAAAAATTTGTAGCTTTCAAACACCATTAGTTTGCTAATGATAGCTTTCATCCTATGACAGTTCTCAGACTGATAAGATGCTCTAAACATCCACCACGAAGGAAGAGGGCCATTTACAGGCCCCCGCTCTGTCTCTGCAGCTTGCACATGTTTTCAAACATAATTTCATGCCTGCTTTCTGACAGCTCATTAAACAAAGGCCTCTCGGTGCCTATATTGCCCGTCTCCCTGCTGAGAGTGTAACGTATTTACAGCCTCTGAAGATCGCTGGCTGCTGGCGCCTTCTCTACCCCGTGGCCTGCCTGCCAACTGCTTATCAGTCTCCCCCAAAGGTGACATCCTCCTCATTTGTTTAGGTAGCGATGGTCCCCTATTTGACCCTCGGAGGCCAGCAGCAGCGAGATTAGGAGTGGCTCCTGCACCAGCTAGATAAAGGCAATCATGCGGGCGAAGACAGCGCCGGCTTCTAGGGAAGCCTCGCCAGGCTGAGCCCTCCCATTCAGGAACGCGCTGGCAGTTCATTAGCTTGACAGCTGGCAGTGTACAGACCTTGTGGGATTTCTGCCTCGGAGAAAGCAAACAAGGTTTCGGGAGTGTTGAGGAGCTATCTGGGGCTATGTACAAGGGTGATCAGAGCGGATTGCTCCTAATTACCTGTCTCTTGACTGACATTAAACCATCATTACACATCCAAAGCCATAAAGGGCCCTACAAATGCAGCACCTTATACTTAATTTTTATCCTTTCCTCCTGTGTTTGCCAAAAGCATTTTGCTGGGGTCCTGAGGGGACAGATGAAGACATCTTGGATGGAGGGAGAGGCTGCAGGCTGCATCCATCTGCCATTTGAGGATCTGAAAACTGGTAACAGGTTTCTGCCGCTGCAGTGTTCTGGGGGTGAAACATCATTTCCACTGAGTAGGAATGGGGAGAGAGCAGGCAGGGGAGGCAGGAAAGGAGGGAAGGAAAGAGAGCAAGACCTCTTTTTTCCTAATCAGGTCTCAGTTAATTCAACCTTTAGCTGTAGTAGGTTAATGGACAGACTCCAGAGGAAGGATTTTTGTTAAAGCTTCAGATGATCTTCGCCCCTGAATGGTGGTGTTGTACCTCTGGGATCCAGTTGGTGCCAAAGCAGACTAAGCTTATGGTGTGATGGCATTTGCCTCCTGGGCAGGTGACAGTGATGGCTACCACTGCTTAAGCACCTCCTCCAAATGAGACAGCACGTTAAGCATTTTCTTACAGAAGGTAAGAATTTAACACAATACTACTCTGGGGTAGGCAGCAGTAGAACTATTGCACCAATAATAAACATGACGTGAACTTGGGCAAACTCTGGGAGATAGTGAGGGGCATGCTGCAGTCCATGGGGTCACAAAGAGTCAGACACGACTTAGCAACTGAACAACAACAACAGCCAATAATAGACTGAGGCTTAGAGAGATGGGAAGTCGCCATCAAGCTCCTAGTTAGTCAGCAACTGAATGCAGATCTGCTGGTTCCAAAGTCCCCATTTCTGATCTCCCATTTTCTGCCCAATCGATGACTACACTGGAACACCACTACGGGGGCTAGTCTGCTTCCCCTCTGCAAGCTCTCAAACCCCAGCATGTATGCCCATCAACCAGAGAAATGGGGACTAGGGGAGATTCCCAGACGTGCTGCATTAGGAGAGGCCTCCAGGCAGGGGATAAGCAGTCTTCCTTTTTTCATTTTTTAGAAGTCCCTTGGGTGATTCTACACAAAGGATCTTCAGCCAATAGTTTGAGAAACGCTTTCCCAACTTGGGAGTTCTCCTGAGGAGAGAGCCGTCTCATTTACCTTGGTTCCTTTTGTACTCTATCAAGAGCTCCCAGCACGTAGAAGATGCTCAACAAATGCCAAGCAATCAGAGGAATGGTTCTGTTCAACTATTTTGCCTCTGATCTTAAGTTGTACTAAAATTCCCATATCCTTTAATCCTCTTGGAAGAAATCAGGGAATAAATCTTATCCAAATAAAACTGATGTTTCCAATATGCCCTTAGCAATAAAAGACAGGTGAAGTCTTTTATAATTACATTGCCTCCCCTTTATGTGCAGACAACCGAGCCTCTGACCTCCAGCAATTCAACATGGAGATGGCTCTGCCAGACTTTATTGTTTTATTAAATATTTACAACAGAACTATCATTGCTAGGAAAGCATCCCCATGTGCACATTTGTTAGCTGATCGATATAAGCTTCATTATCTATTACATACAAAATTTATTTGCTACACTATTTATAAATAATTTGAACTGGGTATGGTATATAGGTCCACGCACATGACAGTTTTTGCAAATTGATATGTGTGCACTTTAGTTCTTTTTCTTTTTTGTCTGTGTTTCTTTGACCTCACCACGTGGCATGTGGGATCTTAGTTCCCCAACCAGGAATCGAACCTATGCCCCCTGCAGTGGAAGCAGAGTCCTGATCACTGGATAGCCAGAAAAGTCCATGTATGCACCTTAATTCTTTATGCATGCTATTTTTAATGAATCCTGACTCGGAAAATAGGTATCACTGTCTTCATTTTAAGGAATAGGAAAGTGAGGCTCAGAGAAACTAAGTAACTTTGCTAAAATGGCATAGCTAGGAGGTGGCAGAGACAAGACTTAACAAGCTCTGTATGAATCTAAAATAAAATACTATTTCTGTTTCATTATGTTGTCAAAAAACCAATGATTTTAAAAATTAATAGAAAAAATACTGTAAGGAAGTTAGTGATTATTAATGGTGACTGAATTTGGGAGATGAGATTTTGTTTTTTTATAATTTTCCATATTTTCTAAATTGTTTACATACAAATTTTAGAATTGCAGTGATGTTTAAACACACACACATACACATGTACTATTCTGAAGCACACTATCTGATTAAAGTTTACTATCGTTCATTTATTAGGAGGTTTATGTTTTGTTAATTTGAATACATGAGTTTTTGACAAAACAAAAAAACAAACCAGAGCAAATATTAAGACACAGTTGGACTTGTTCCTAAAGGACATTCTCTCTCATCATTGCTATGCACCCCATGGACCCGGTACACACAAGTGATTCTGCAAACGTTAATTACTGAATCTGAACACAATTCCTAGAGCTGCCTCACAAGGGAGGTTTGCTGAATTCTATTATCTCCTTTTACCAA
Source organism: Capricornis sumatraensis (assembly GCF_032405125.1). Taxonomy (NCBI): domain Eukaryota; kingdom Metazoa; phylum Chordata; class Mammalia; order Artiodactyla; family Bovidae; genus Capricornis; species Capricornis sumatraensis. Next base: position 75,193,909 of record NC_091073.1, read on the forward strand.
AAAGGGAACTGAGGGCTGGAGATGAAGTGACTTGCTCAAGAGCTCCCAGTTAGCCAACACTGGCCTGAGAACTCCAATTTAACCTATCTAATGCAAACCTATGGGTTTCCCAGGTGCCACTAGTGGTAAAGAACCCACCTGCCAATGCAGGAGACAAGAGACATGGGCTTGATCCCTGGGTTGGGAAGATCCCCTGGAGGAGGGCATGGCAACCCACTCCAGGATTCTTGCCTGGAGAATCCCAAGGACAGAGGAGCCTGATGGACTATAGTCTATAGGGTCAAAAAGAGTCAGAGACGACTGAAGTGACTTAGCATGCAATGCAACACGAGCCTAGTTTCTTTTAACTGCACAACTTCCTGGTGCTTCTTAGGGTCAGATCTGTTCTGGAGCAGGACAGCAATAAAGGTTATGTTGGACCTTTTGTTATCTTTCTAACTGTTGTATTTCAGAACCCATAACCCATTTTTCAGCCTCACACTTACTCAGGGCCTACTGCACCATCCATGGATCATCCAACCCCCTTACAGAAGAGTATCTCTGTATTCCAGACTCTTTCTTCTCTTTCTTCCTCTTCCCTGCCTGTCAGTCAAAACCTAAAGAAATTGTGTCCTGTTTGCTCAGGAAACAAATGAGTTAGACTGTAATAATGCATGATGAAGATTCCTAGGTAACATTTTTGCTTTTTTAAAGAGGAGATTTATAAATGCTGGGCATTTGCCCAAAGGAATGCCCTAGTAGTAAGATAATTAGAAAATATAGGCAGTCAGTGGGGGAAAAAAATGAAAGCGAAAAACATACCACAAATACACTGAAAGAAAAATAAATGAAAGTATCATTTCATTTTAGAGAAATACTCAGTTAGTAGATGCCCAAATTTTACAATTCTTGGAGAGTCATTTGGCAAGGGATAATAAAAATCTTTTAAAAGTTTATAACCTTTGGCATAATGAATCCGTTCTGAGAATTCATCCAGAGAAATTATTCTTAATACAGAAAGCGCTTTGTGCATGAAGAAGTTCATTATTTATGATACTCAAAAATGGCAAAAGGGGCACTGATTATGTAAATTATGATACAATGGAATAATCATTACAAACCATGTCTGCAAGATGTTTTGAAATAATATGCAATTTTTCTATATTGTAAGATAAAAATGAGAAGAACAATGTAATTTAAATAGGCACTGAGATAATCATGTTCAAAATATTTGGAAGGTGGTTATCTAGAAGTAATTATCCTTAGAAATTATGTTCAGAAATTGCTACTATATTTTTCTTCTTTTTATATTTTTCAAGTTTTCTTAAACGAAAATTTTTACTAATGGAAAAAATTAAACTTATTTGCAAAAATATTGTCTTACTTAATACTGTTTTTTGCATAACTCAGGTAATATACAAGGGCTATATTCAAGAGTGACTTAAGAAATGAACATACTGTATAACCATGCAAAAAATAGTTAAGATAGCAGGTCTGATTGGTGTCCTTTTGAAAGGCTTGCCTACAAGGTTGACCCTTGCCTGGGGTCTTGGAACTTAAATTTCAGGAGGGTTCCTGTCTTGTTTGGGCTCCTATTACAAAATGCCAGAGACTAGGTGGCTTATAAACAACAGTCATTTCTCACAGTTCTAGGATCATGGGATCAGCTGCTTCCTAGATGGGTGTCTTCCCTAGGGGCAAGGAATCTTTCTTGGACCACTTTTACAGAAGCACTGGTTCCATTCATAACCTAAGCTCTACCCTCATGACCTAAGCACTTCTCAAAGGCCTGCCCTCCAAATACCATTGATTGGGCATTAGGTTTCAACAGATGAATTTGGAGAAGGACACATTCAGTCTAATAGCAGTTCTCACCATCATTAACTAAGAGGGGCTCACTATATTTAAACTGTTTGTACCGACCATACAGTTTAGGCTGAACACCTGCCTTCCCTCTGGGAGGCTGGAATTTGTGGCTGCCTCTGTGAAAATCCTCCAGTAAAAACCCTGGGCACTGAGTCTCTAACAGGTTTCCCTGACTGATAACATTTTACACGCATGGTCACACCTGTTGCAAGGGAATTAGCGTATCCTGTGTGCCTTCTTGGGGGAAGTCACATGACTCCTTGGAAGTGTACACCTGGTTTCCCTGGACTTACCTGTGTGCCTTTTCTCTTGCCAGCTGAGTTTGGTTTCCTATTACTATAAGAAATCACAGACCTGAGTACAACTCCGTAGAGTCCTGTGACTCCTCCAAGTGAATCTTCAAACCTAGGGATTGGTCTCAGGACCTCTCAGTATAATCATTATGATGTAGCCCCAAACAAAAAAAATCACTTTCCATTTTCACCCTTAAGAATTTAACTATATATAAACCACAGACTGATGCATTTCTAACATGTATTAAGCCTGCATAATTTCAGTGCCAGAAAAAGAAAGAGCCTGGCAATACTTTTGCTTTACAGATGAGAAAACAAGCTGAGAGCCAGTAAAGTGAAACATCCAAATCAGCATCAGAGCCCAGAATTCCTAATTTTCCGATTTCTTCTAGAGTATTCCACCTCCTTCACAGATGGTTGCTTTCCTATGAACTGGAGACCATGAAACATAGTGGGCAAAGGATAAGCAATGCTAACAATATAAAGTGGAATAAGAGAAGAGTAACTGAGGCTCTTGGACATAAACCAGCTAATGATAAAGTGGCTTTATTTCATTATTTATAAGCTATGTATAAACAGCTAGTGGTAGCACAGGGAGCATATCAGTGTGGTTTCAGGCTACAGATTCAGTTACTCTAAATGAGAAGTTTTTTTAAAGGTGAACCCGAGAATGAAAACTCGATCAACTTGCTTTCATTCTTTTGACTGTTGATATAGTTCAAGTCATTAAAAATTAGTTTTGTTGGCATTACTCCTTGGAAACACATGCCCAACTCAGATCGGCTACAACAAAAATGAATATTTAGATGATTATTTCAAGTAGGCCTGCTTGCTTCCTAAGGGGTAAATGGGAAGAGTAACAGGGAGGGAGAATCTTAAAAAAAAAAAACTGGGAGAATCCAATCAAATAGTTCTTACACTTCAAAGATTTTATTTATGAAGTTCAGAAACCTGCCAATATTCATGCTCATCACTCATAACCTTTTTAAAGATCTGTGTTTCACTTATCATGCTGCTGCTACTGCTGCTAAGTCGCTTCAGTCGTGTTCAACTCTGTACAACCCCATAGACGGCAGTCCACTAGGCTCCTCTGTCCTTGGGATTCTCCAGGCAAGAATACTGGAGTGGGTTGCCATTTCCTTCTCCAATGCAGGAAAGTGAAAAGTGAAAGTGAAGTCACTCAGTCATGCCCGACTCTTAGTGACCCCATGGACTACAGTCTACCAGGCTCCTCCATCCATGGGATTTTCCAGGCAAGAGTACTGGAGTGGGTTCTTCAATCAAGGGATAAAGCCATTGATTATCTAATCAAAAATAATTTATTTTCTTATTGGAGTAATCTCTCCAAGTAAGAAGGACTGGGGAAATAAAGAACAGAATGACCATTTAGCTACATAGTAAGTGCTTACTGTGCTTCTTCCACTTTCCCATGTTTTCCTTAATCAGCTCAATAGTGAACGGGATTGGCTTCATACTGGCTGGAGTAACAGGAGAGAGTTCCATACTGATCTCTAAGAACAATTAATGAAAACATGATCCTTTGTAAACTATAGGGGGATTGAAAAACATTATAAATCAACATTTTATTAGTTCATATGTCTTATTACATTTCTTTGGTATTTGGCATTTTTGTCAATGGCAACTAATATATGCTAAAAATGAGCTTCCAAAAAACAGTTCTGGCATGTGTCCATAAGAGAAGGAAGTTAGACAATTTAGACAATTGTCTAAGTCTAGACAATTTTTACCTTTGTCCCATTTCTTATTTCTTAAGACAACTTAAGAATTCTTTTCATTGAAGAAAAATTTGTATCAAAATCTACTCTTCAATAAATACAAAGAATGAGATGTCTGGTTGTTAGAAGTATCTGTCTTTGGGAAAAGCTAAAATTACTGTATTTGTTTAATGGGAAAGGACTGGAGTAGTTTGTTGTAGCAAGTCAGGTTTCCTGGAGACACCTTCAGAATCTGAGACAGAGATTTGCATCCAGTGAGTTCACTGGGGAATGAACTTGAGAACGTTTGTGGGAGGTGAGGGTAGCGGGCTTGGGCCATGGGAGGAGTTGAACTGTGATACCTCTGTGACAGAGGCCTCAGCTGATCCCACTGGGAGCTCTGGAGTTGAAATGGCCCTTCAGAATTACCACAAGTTGAGGTATCAAGGAGCATCTTTGTGTCCCTGCATGGATTCATCTTTAGACTCAGGCTACTTCTGAGCAGAGGGCAAGGCTGCTTCCTTTGGCATAGGGCAACACTCAGAAAGAATCACAGCTACGATCCTTTAGCGGCCACCTCTCCTGGAAGCTGAGAGAATGAGGGCCTCAGTCCAAAATGGGAACTGATCAGGTATGCTACATTTGTGTCATTCTAAATCTTCATAAACAGTGTGCACAATCCAAAGAGTAAATCATTGGATCATCCCTTTATCCAATATTGTACTCAATCCTCAAGCTCAGATGTCCAAGAAATATATTATCTTTGATGTTATCTAATTTCAAATCCAAGTCTACATCTTGCCAGGATCTATTAAAAATGTAACTTTAGATGTTCCTGGGCCTTCCTTTCCAAGTCAGGGGTATTTACAGGCTCTAGGATCTAAAGCAGGGCCAAGGCTTAGAAGCGGGGAGGAATAGGAGATAGTTATAAATAACATGGTCATTCTGGTTGTCCCCAGGAAGATCATTGGACCCTTTCGTTTGTTCCCTTCAAAGCCATATTTGGGAAAAGCTTAGACCTATGGTCCTATTTCTCTAGCCATTCCTTCTGGAAACCTACCAACTCCCAGAACACTGACAAGGAGAAAGGTCCCTTTCCTCATCGTCCCAGAGCCACTGACCTCTTTATTCCCGTGGCCCTAAGGAACACCTTTCTGACTCAGGAAAAGTCCTTATCTACAAACTACATTGACAAGTCACTCCACTTTTTTGTATAAACCCCAATTCCCTTGAGACATCAAAGAAACATCAAATGCTTCTCTTCCAGAGGCAGGGAGGACTTAAACTTCAAACCTTCCTTGAAGGAAATATTTTCAGTCTACCTTTAACAAGAATCAAAGAAAGGGGGGGGGGAAGCAAAACAATTCAGATCCCATATTAAAACAATCTAAAGATTAATTTCTTGCCAAATCACTTAGAGAACTCTCATTTGCTACATATTCTGGCTACAAGAAAAAAGTAACATATTTTTCAATAGTCACAACCAATTGGGTTTTATATATAAGATGATTTCAAGAACTGTTGTCCAAAATGACTCTTAAGTTGAAAGGTTACCTCTTTGAGGCTGAGTTGGAATATAAACACATTGAAACATTTTCTTTTAAATGTATCCAAATTTTAGGCCGGTATTTCCCTCCAACCTAGCCTGTGTATTGTAATGATTTCTGTTAGCAAGCATTTTGAACTTAAAACCCTGGTTCTGACACACTGGCAATGTAATCAGCTGCAGGCAGCCCCCAATCTTTGAACGTGTTGCTTGCCAAAAGATTGTTTGCACATCTGTTTTTATTAGAGTATATGTTCTAAGTGTCACAAAACAATAGCATAAATTGTGTGTGTGTACATAAATTTTTAAAGTTCTTTATGGCAGGGATACTTCCTTTATCCCTTTCTTTCTCCTTGTTTATAGAAGCTATTATTTAATATTTATCCTATAAAACTAATGTATGTGCATGCAGAAAAAGTTAGGAAACAAAGGGTAAAAAATTTTAATCATCTGTAATTTCACCACTGCTAAAATTAAGTATATATCCTTATCTTTTCCTATGACTAGGAATACCTATTATTTCTTTTTAACAAAACTTATTATCATATTGTCCATTGTTTATTAGAAGTCTGTATTTCACTGGGTAATACACTGCTGTTGCTGAAGCTGCTGCTGCTAAGTCACTTCAGTTGTGTCCGACTCTGTGCGACCACAGAGATGGCAGCCCATAAGGCTCCCCTGTCCCTGGGATTCTCCAGGCAAGAACACTGGAGTAGGTTGCCATTTCCTTCTCCAATGCATGAAAGTGAAAAGTCAAAGTGAAGTCGCTCGGTCATGTCCGACTCTTAGCGACCCCATGGACTGCGGCCCACCAGGCTCCTCCGTCCTTGGGATTTTCCAGGCAAGAGTGCTGGAGGGGTAATACACTAGAGATATAAAAAAGGCTGGTATCTTAGGAGATGGCATCGTCCCACTTTCCTTCCTGCACCTCTAGCCTAGGTTTATCCTAAATCTTGCTCTCTTCTCCCCAGTTTTCCACTTTCAATACTTCTGCCCAGTCTGCCTTTCCTCTCCCACTGCCTGGGTTCCTTCTCAGTCTCCTGATTAAAACTTCTTCAGTACAGTTGTTCTTGTTTAGGACTTGGAGAGAAATCTGGGTGACAATATTCATAGGCAGCATCTTAGCACCCACTTCCAAGTTGCTTTTTAAAGAAATTTTATTATGTCTCTTCCCTATCCACGCCTGCTCCACCCACCGTGCCGCCCAGTTCCCATCTATCCAGTCCCAGGCCTGTTGAGCCTCCACGCCCCTCAGCAGTGGCCCTTTCTCTCTGTGTTCTCCGGCACTGTCCAAGGGTGGGAGTCTTTGAACTCCACTAAGGTCTGCAGCATTCTTCTCCTGTGCATTCCTGGCCCCTATCTTTGATACTCCTACCTGTCTTACACGGCCAACACTGATCTTTCTGAAGCACAGCTCAAACTGTGCCCCCTGCCTACAGAATAAAGTCTCATGCTCAGGCCCTCAGCACCTCTTCAGCCCCATCTTCTATGACACTTGACTTCATACATACTGTGAGACTAAAACTCAATAGGACCTGCAGGGCCCTCCTGGGTACAAAAACCTTTCCATGTCCCCTGTTTCTTGTTGGCAGGCCGTCCCTAAGTTCCAAAGGCAAGACCTAAACAGTTATTAACCAGGGAAGTGAAGGAACGCAGAAACAGAGGAATAGTTATCAACAACAACAAAAATAGGGATATACCTGACTCATATCTTTGTGGTTTTTTTAATATAAATTTACTTATTTTAATTGGAGGTTAATTACTTTACAACATTGTATTGGTTTTGCCATACATCAACATGAATCCGCCACAGGTATACACATGTTCCCCATCCTGAACCCTCTCCCTCCTCTCCTGATGCTGGGAAAGATTGAAGGCAGGAAGAGAAGAGGACAATAGAGGATGAGATGGCTGGATGTCATCACCAACTCAATGGACATGAGTTTGAGCAAGCTCCGGGAGCCGGTGATGGGCAGGGAAGCCTGGCATGCTGTAGTCAGTGGGGTCGCAAAGAGCTGGACATGACTGATTGAACTGAACTGAATTCAGGCTTCAGTTCTTTGCTGTTGCATCCACACATTCACTTGACTTGGCTGATAAGTGAAAAGAACAGATATTCAGAGTTCTTCTAAATTTCCTTCACTTTCAAGTCCAAAGCATTTGTTACATCAGCAAGAAAAAGTAATTTTATGAATTTGGAAGTTAACAAATAAATTATATCAGAAAACTTTAATTCTTAAAACTCCCATGATCTGAGATATCAATGAAACAAAACTTTTAAGCCCATTTTTACCACCTTGTTGCTGTTCACTTGTTGTGTCCGACTCTTTGCAGCCCCCATAGACTGCAGCACACTAGGCTCCTCTGTCCTCCACTATCTCCTGGAGATTGCTCAAACTCATGTCCATGGAGTCAGTGATGCTGTCTCATCCTTGGTTGTCCCCTTCTCCTCTTGCCTTCAATCTTCCCAGCATCAAGCTCTTTTCCAATAAATTGGCTCTTTGCATCAGATTGCAGAAGTATTGGAGCTTCAGCTTCAGCATCAGTCCTTCCAATGAATATTCATGACTGATTTCCTTTAGGATTGACTGGTTTGATCTCTTTGTAGTCCAAAGAACTCTCAAGAGTCTTCTCCAGCACCACAACTCAAAGGCATCAATGCTTTGGGGCTCAGCCTTCTTTATGGTCCAACTCTCACATCTGTACATGACTACTGGAAAAACCATTACTTTGACCCTTCTACCACCCACGAGGGTTTTCAAGGTTTTTGTGATGCTTTCTTTGCTCCCATTTTTGACAAATATCCTAGAAATTGGCCATGATTAAGGCCAAATGGTCATGATTAAGACCAAAGCTTATAAAGAAAGCTGAGCACCAAAGAATTGATGCTTTTGAACTGTGGTGTTGGAGATGACTCTTGAGAGTCCCTTGGACTGCAAGGAGATCAAACCAGTCAATCGTAAAGGAAATCAGTCCTGAATATTCATTGGAAGGACTGATGCTAAAGCTGAAACTCCAATACTTTGGCCACCTGATATGAAAAACTAACTCATTGGAAAAGACCCTGATGCTGGGAAAGATTGAAGGTGGGAGGAGAAGGGGATGATGGAGGATGAGATGGTTGGATGGCATCACCAACTTGATGGACACGAGTTTGAGTAAGCTCCAGGAGTTGGTGATGGACAGGTAAGCCTGGCGTGCTGCAGTACTTGGGGTTGCAAAGAGTTGGACATGACTAAGTAGCTGAACTAACTGAAGACCAAATGAAAGAAGGTTAGAAATCTTGATTACATTCTCTATCTTAACATAGAATTATCCTGGCTTGCAAAGTTCACAGCAGAGTCTCCATTAATGAATGAAAAAATGGAGATGATATGAAAACTTTTCCTTGAATTTCACTAAGGCCTTTGAAACACCTTTCCCCGCTCTGTACTAGAAAATAACCAATCTTTTGCAAGTTTTTTTACAAAAACTTTTTTTACAGAAAAGCTTTTGTAGGCTTTTACATTTACTCTTTTAGACATTTAGACCAAAGTTCTCAGATGTTTTATAAGTCTTACAAGTGTATACAAGATTTTTGCTAAACTATGGAGGTACACAGCATTTGACCCACACATCATAAACTGATGCCTTTATTATATCACTAAGTACGTTCAATAAATGCTAGCTTCTCCTCTTTGTTCTGAAAAAATTTTTAAGAGCTATAATTATTGGTTATTGTTATTATTAATAACTCTGGAACAGACAGCCCTTGGTCATTAAGTGCCTATATATACATATATATATTTAACACATAAGTTTCTTTTAATGTTCTCTGTTTAATTTGCTTTTCCTATATTCCATGATCCCTTTCTCTATTCAAGTTGAAGCAGGTTTGGGTTTATAGTCAGCAAGTTGTGACATATTGTTCTATAATTATAACTGTCGCTCTTACTGACACTCAGCTAGAACCCCTGGAAATAACCTTATTAAGCAGTATTGTTAATTCCAATGTATTTATTAAGAATCTCTAGTATGTGTCTGCTCTGGGAATTCCTCCTTAAGCATTTTGAACACAGCCAGAATTAATCTGATGGAAACACTAAAAGAAGACCTCTTTTCACTGTCCCTTCCACTCAGAAATGCTGAGCCCCACCAGTTAGGGACAGCCTTGATCCTTATCATGATGATATATGGAGCCAGAACTACAACAGCAAGCTGGTACCACATCTGTCCACCAAGACTTTGGTTATGGAAAGGGGGCTTGGCTCCATCAAGATATTAATTTGGCACTATTCATCTTCATTCAAATGCCTTTGGCAGGGAAGAAACTCTGAACCAACCCTGAATAATAAAACGGTAATAAAAATGAGAATCATTATCATTGGAGTCTCTGGATTTGATTCTCAGCAAAGAAAATGCATAGAAAGTGCCTTTGAGGAAGAGCCAACATTCCAAGCTCTACCTTTGTCCTGCCCCCACCACCCCCCTCATCCATTCTTTGATGTTCATGGGGAAAATCCTTTATAGGGGCCAGATCGTCTCCCATTGCATTCCCTTCAAGCCCTTATAATAAGAGCAAGCCCTTTCATTTGTGTGGTGCTCTTGGCTTACAAACTGCTTCCACATCCTCAGCCCCACCTGTGCAGTCCACTAAAGTAAAAGAAGCCTCTGTGTTCTCAGGATGTACTCTCAGCTCAAGTCTCTACCCCAGCCGCCTTGCCTAAGGTTAAGCAGGTCCACATTCCCAATAAACCTTGTGTAAGCTGGAACTTCCTTAGCAGTTACTGGGCAGTACATACCTCTCATCCAGGTTTCTCTGACCTGACAGCCTGACTGGCAAGTGGCAGAAGCAGGGAGAAACCTGAGGGCTAAAGGAACAAGCCACATGTGCCCAGGCCAGGGCCTTTCTGTCACGGCTTCTGTGTTTTGCACACCTGCTGGCTCATGTTTCCAAAGGCAGTTGATATCTGCTGACCAAAAGTCTACCTGAGTCTGGAAGAAGAGGAGGCTGAAGTCTCTCCATTTCTATTCATAGATTTCAACATCTGCAACCCATAAGCAACAAGAAGTAATGGGATGTGGGCTTCATGGTTCCAGCAGTCTTCCCTGCTTACTTGTGACCTGATCCGTCTTGTAGTTCTTTCTATGAATTCTTTTATTGAAAAACTGAATGTCATACAAAATAAAAATATAAAAGTACAAAGTTGTATACAAAGAAAAATAAAAGTACACCTCTCTTCCACCCAGATTCCCTCATGCATTCTGTCAGAAGTGATAACTGTTAACAGTTACTTGTGTATTCTTCCAGGACTCTCTATACATCTACAAGAACTACAACTATACATATACTACTCCATACATATCTATATATATGTATGTATGTGTAAATTAAATTTCTCAAAGAGTGAAATTAACCCACATCAATATAAAACCAGAAAAGAGGGACTTCCCTGGTGGTCTGGTGGCTAGGACTCCATGCTCCCAGTGAAGGGGGCCCAGGTTCAATCTCTGATCAGGGAACTAGATCCCACATGCCACAATTAAAGATCCTGCAGGCCGCAGTGAAGATCAAGGATCCCATGTATTGCAATTAAGACCCAGTGCAGCCAAATAAGTAAATTCCATAAATAAATAGCTTAAGATAAGAAGGAGAGAGTGCCAGACTATTCAGTATCACTCAGAGGACATGGTGTTGTGGTTTAGTTGCTCAGTGATGTCCAGCTCTTTGTGACCCCATGGACTGCAGCATGCCAGACTTCCCTGTCCTTCACCATCTTCCAGAATTTGCTCAAACTCATATCCACTGAGTCAGTGGTGCCATCCAACACTTTCATCCTCTGTTGCCACCTACGGACCAAATTCTTCACCAGTTTTAAAGACATTCATATCATTCATATGTTAAAGCTTTTCAGATGATAAGTTAAATATACATTAAGCACTTTTTCTCTTCTTGGTAAGGCTAACAACCAAAGTGAATAATCTTTCCTTATTAACGTAACTCCTTCCCTCCAAGAGAGCTGGTATCAATCAACCTTTAAAACTTAACAAATACTTCATTTCTGAAAACATACTGGCTCCTTGTAAGTTGGTTGTTGAGCCTTTGCTTAGAAAACAAAGTTCTTTTGCATATTGAATAGGAGGGCTACTGAGGAGCACCCCTTTAGCCTCCTACAGTGTGCTACTTGCTTCTAGCTACCCAAGTCCTGCAGGAACTTCTATTGGCAGAAGTCACAGCCTTTACAAGTTGGCTTCTGTCTACTGGAAAAGACTCTTGGACCAAACAAACATTGGACAGTACTACTGAGTCCTAACAATACTAACTTTAATATTCACTTCAGTCAGTTCAGTCGCTCAGTCGTCTCCGACTCTTTACAACCCGATGGACTGCAGCGCGTCAGGCTTCCCTGTCCATCACCAATGCCAGAGCTCGCTCAAACTCATGTCCATTGAGTCAGTGATGCCATCAAACCATCTCATCCTCTGTTATCCCCTTCTCCTCCTGCCTTCAATCTTTCCCAGCATCAGGGTCTTTTCCAATGAGTCAGTTCTTCACATCAGGTGGCCAAAGTATTGTAGCTTCAGCTTCAGCATCAGTCCTTCCAATGAATATTCAGGATTGATTTCCTTTCGAATTGACTGGTTTGATCTCCTTACCATCCAATGAACTCTCAAGAGTCTTCCCCAACACCACAGTTCAAAAGCATCAATTCTTTGGTGCTCAGCTTTCTTTATAGTCCAACTCTTACATACATATATGACTACCAGAAAAACCATAGCTTTGACTAGACAGAACTTTGTAGGCAAAGTAATGTCTCTGCTTTTTAATATGCTGTCTAGGTTGGTCAGAGCGTTACTTCTAAGGAGGAAACTTCTCTTTAATTTCATGGCTGCAGTCACCAACTACACTGATTTTGGAGTCCAAGAAAATAAGGCCTGTTACAGTTTCCATATTTACTTAGAACCTCTCTGTTCCAGCCTCTACCCTAAAATTGCATGTACATACACATGTACACCTCTAACCCCTTCAGGTAGGTATGTCTAGAAGTCATGCCTTATAGCTGATGAAAATGGGTCTCAGAAAGGTTAAGTAAACTAGCCCAGGAGCACAGCTTTGCTTTAATAAGTGGCAGGGAGAGAACGTTTGGGTTCCACAGCCTGTGCCCATAATCCCTCGGATCACTAGAGCCACCCCTCACTTTTCGAAAGTTCACGTTATACCACTAAAGATGTTTTACTGAAGACTTACATTAGCACTTACTTTTGATAACAGAAAGAAATTCAAAGAGGATTTTTGCTTTTCTAAAAACAAGTGGCAAGTGAAAAGAGTGGGGACCATTTGTTTTGCAGTGAGTGGTTACAGAGGTAGCAGCCTGAACAGTGAGCGTGCCGCCAAGCTCCGTCCCCAGAGCCACTCTCAGCATCGCAGCATCAGGCTGCCTTCCCTTGGAAATGTGTCTGTGAGCATCTGTGCCGTATCTCCAGTTATTCTGTGTACCCATTATCAAGAAGTGTCCTAATGTAACTGCTTCTTTGCTTTATGCCATTTCAGCTTAGGAGAGTTTTCGTAGGAAGGCCCTTCCTTCAGATAGCAGGGGAGTTCTGCGTATCATACCAGCTTTCAAGTGACTCTTGATTCCCATTCGCTGCATTCATCAACTTCCCCAGCAATCCCTCATGCCATGCAATGTACACCATTCCACCTGTAAGGAGGGCTTTCCTTTCTCCTCCAGCAAGGCTGACCTGGAGGTCCTCAGGCAACCCTCTGATACCTGTTCATAGATCTTAACAGATGCCTCTGGGTATGAATTTTTACATTTGGCATCTTTTCTTATTTATTATAATAACCTGTGATTTGTATGTGCCTCACTGTGGCAATGCCAATCCTGTGTCAGTGAATTCATGCCATCAGAGAGAGGTGTTCCCTTTAATATGAAGGGTTAACCAGAAATGGGCTTCCATCATATCTGCCTGCAATGTGGGAGACCTGGGTTCGACCCCTGAGTTGGGAAGAAACCCTGGAGAAGGGAAAGGCCACTCACTCCAGTATTCTGGCCTGGAGAATTCCATGGACTGTATAGTCCATGGGGTCACAAAGAGCTGGACATGACTGAGCGACATTCACTTAACCAGAGATAGGGAGAGGGGCGAGCTCCACACCAAAACTTTCATGCTGCTCTCATATGGATGTGCACTTTGGAAATCAAAATAAGTTATTTAATCATGTTTTAGGAAGTGACATGTTCAGAGAGAAAGGAAACTGTCCTGATTCTGGAGTGTGGGCTGAACACAGGCAGTGGATTGTGACAAATGCTGGATTTGTCTCATTGGTATTCCCAGCAAGGACTGTGCTACCAAGAATCCAGAAATTACATTTTATCTGGGGACTCCTGCTCCTGAACCCCAGGGAATCTTTGCCTTTGGAGGAAAGACAGGTCCCGCGGTCTCCAGGCGTGTTCCAGAGTTGCTGCGGATGCCGAGGTGTGAGATGAGAATGCCAGTCTGCACGGAGCCTCGCCATTTCTGTGCGCCCTTGGGCAACCATGCTTACCTCTCCTATGACTCTCACTGTGTCATATTCACCATGCTCGCGCTGGAGTGGAAGTGCAAGCAGGAAGGTATCTCCAAAGAACAAACTGGGCAGGCAAGAGCAAAGCTACAGCCCAAAGTACTGGAGAAATCACATGCCCCACTGAAAAACACAGATCAGAAATAGCAATACGGGGGTCATACCTGATTCCTGGGTGAATGGCTTTATCAAGCCAAAGGCCTTAATCAAATAAAAAACCATTTTGAATAACTGCATTTGGCACAGGAAAACAGGCAAGGAATCCAAAAGATGAGGCTGACCCATCTATTCCCTTCCACAGACACATCACCAACCTCTTCCTTTTCAGCTTTCCCTTGGTGACCCTGAGAAGGTGAGCATTCCCTCCTGAGCTTGAAGCACAGATTAGTTAGAAGCTCTGTTGGAGCAGCACCCTGATTTTGGCACTGCTTTCAAGAAACACCTGAAACAAAGCTGTTTATCGTCTTTTATACTCTAGGGGTCCAAGTACATTTGACACACAGAGAAAGAGCAAAGAGCAGCAAGGGAAAAGAGAGGGTCTGGGATCTGTTTTTTTCCTTAGCCAACTACTCATTCTCTCTCAGATTCTTGCCTCCAAAGTTGAATTCATTCCTGATATGCTTTTAGTTTAAGAGATCCATTATTCTTTTAGTTTGAGAGATTAGCATGTAGTATGCTGCTGCTGCTAAGTGGCGTCAGTCGTGTCTGACTCTGTGCAACCCCATAGACGGCAGCACAACAGGCTCCCCTGTCCCTGGGATTCTCCAGGCAAGAACATTGGAGTGGGTTGCCATTTCCTTCTCCAATGCATGAAAGTGGAGTCACTCAGTCGTATCCGACTCTTAGTGACCCCACGGATTGCAGCCTACCAGGCTTCTCCATCCATGGGATTGTATAGATAGGTATAAATGTAGGTGGAGGCACAAATGTTGAAGGAAGCAGAAACGTATACATACAATTTTCTCCTGACGCCATCACAAGTGTAAATAAAGACAATCGGCTCTATTCTGCTTAATGGATAAGCATTAGGTGGAGAGTGGGCTGTCATACTCCAAGCTCTCTTTGGAACCAAAAATCTTTCCTTCCTCTGCTCTTGCCCCTAACCCTCACTCTGCATAAAAACTATTGCAAGGGTAGATTTGAAATGTTCCTGTTTGTTTGGTTATGGATTCCTTACAGCCCTTCAACTTTGAGTTGCTAACATTTCAAGATAAAGTTCATCTGTATCAATAGAATGTAATATGAATACAAATAATTTTAGCTTCACAGTGTGCTTTCCTACCTGCTAAGAAACAAAAGTGTGTGTGGTTTTCACAAATGGGATGTTGTTTATTAGATACAAGAAACAAGTATCTGGTCTCCAAAAGAGTCAGCCTTGAAAACTCTTGCCTAGTCATTAAACCAGAGAGGTCTGTTTTCTTACAGTTCCATTTTCTGCCACATTCAACCTATTTTGTTTATGTATAGGGGACTTCTGTTAGGAAAAATAAAGTAGATTAATGGGAGGTTCTAAAATTATTTTCTTGTATGCCTAAGGTCCCTATAGAATAGATTTCATAGTTTCTACAATAAAAGCAGCACCAGCTTTAGGTTTTCTCTGACTCAGATAAATATCTTTAACCACTTTCAAGCTGAAGCAAAGGGAGCTTGGCAATGAGCAACTTAGGAACACTTTTATTCCTAAAATGAGAACTTAGGGGCACATTGCAGGTACATATACAAGTCATCTTGTGAGCATCAGAAGGATTCCTGATCCCTATGCTAGTTTCAGGATTCCCTGTGTCTTGACAGCCCCTACCTGTTGCAGTTAATATCCATGAAACTCATGTACTCTGTGCACACATCAAAAGCCAGCTACTCAACTTCAGCTGCTCCCTCCAAAGCCAAACCTTGTCATTATGAGGCCCACCAGCACTTAGCAGGTTGAAGACAGATTCTAAGTAGTAAGTGAGCTGGATCCCTGCAAAGCAGTAGATAAGAGCACAAGTAAGACAAAGGCCTTAATCTGTCTACAGTGCCCCCTTCATCTTTTCCACGTAGGGGAGAAGGGAGGCCAGGTGGAGTAATGTGCCCAAGGGGGACTCAACAGTGATGGTCAGAAAAATGCAAACCCAGTCAGATCTTCGGGGCTGTGGATTATGGCCTTGAGGGAAATATAAGGAAAGAGTTAAGGCAGGAATGTCTGGCTCCCTCTTGGTCCCTTGACTCTAAAGTGAGTGAAGATGACTTATGCCCAGTTTGGCCTCACCTTGCTTTGGGGACCAGATTTCCTGATGCACTGGAGAGCTTTCCCATTTCCAGAGCAATTGCTTCACAGGTTCCACCCATTTTCCACTTTATGTCTAAAACCTCAGCTCTTATTAAGAACAGCTGCTCAGTGAAATAGAAACACAACTCCTTCCCCTGGGGTGTTTCAACTCAACAATGAAGAAGACAAACAGAAACCTAAGAAGAAAGTTCTCCGTTCTCCACTTTCATAACCCTCTTAGAGGCTAAGCGGAAAGTGTTTGATGCAAATATGCTCTTTCTGGATCCTATTAAAAGAAGATTTTCCAGTGCACAATAAAGGAACGAAGTATCAACAAATTGCCACTGCTCATCTGCTGGCTGCTCCTTGGTTTCTTGCTGAACCTGAAGCTGTATCCACATAGAGACCTTCTCCCCCAATGTCTTTTCTGATGCTGGTGTCTAGACTTAATTCTACCTGGTTTTCTCTTACAAGGAAATTACTAGTTTCAGTTTTGTGTTTAAAATTTTATTTTCAAATTTCTCCTAAAGGCAGAACTTATTGTTTTAAATTGATAACACTACCCATCATTCTTTTTTACTAAACAATAACTCAGTTCTCTCACTGAGAGAAACCTCTCCATTTTGGACCTCAAAGTTTATCCAATTCAGTCCTAGATAATTTTCTCCTAAGAGCTTTAAACTTCTACATGGATTCAATTAAGACTCTCTGTCATTTTAGAGGCTTGGGGAACCACCTTTATCAGAAATATTGAATCAATCCCCTTTGAGGACCTCACCTTTTCAAAATATGAGCTATATCCAACAATGATTTCTAGAAAATTCCCTTTGACTCATGAGCTGGACCTAGACATCGATTTCAGAAGATGGACCTACATTTTCTCACTAACTGGGTTTTGCTTTCTTCTTGTGATATAATATGGCCCTCATATTCCTAATACAAATTTATGAACTTTTCACTGCTGAATTGGTGCTATAAAAACAAAATAATTTTCAGACCAAAGGCCATGTATGTGTGATTTTGACAGCCCTGTGCATCATATTGCAAGCAACAATTTTTCTTAATATCAGCCACTGAAACAAAGTTATATGTGAGTGATGTTGTTATTATATGGAACCACTGATGGCCAAGCTAAATGCAGTGTGATTTCTCTTCTGGAAATTGTTTGCTGTCTCTTCCTTATATGCATCCAGGCACTAAAAAGTCATTTTGACTTCAGCCTCAGGTTGCCCTGTCCCTAATTATGTGTTCCAAAACTTACAAGGGAAATCAAACCCTCCCAGAGAGAAATCATGTCTATTTTGGATCATCAGATTATAGAAATGATTCAGGTGTTTGACTCATAGTTTTCCTCCTCTTAATTAAAACTCTTGGGAGTTAATTTATTGGCATTTTTAACCTATTGCACCATTTGCCTAAAGATGCAATTAAAAAAATTCCTACCAGTAGTAACCACAGCAATAACCAGGTGGCTTTCAGCAGTGCTTGTTTGTTTTGAATGCAACATCTTGGCCTTTCTTTATTTTTAACTTCACAAGGGGAAAACTCAGTATTCATAGTTTTTGTTTGAGGCTGTAATCACCGGAACAAACTCAAGAAAAGAAAACAGAGCCCAGAGGAATGAAGAATAATTTACAATTAAACCCATGAAGATGAAAGGGAGAGAGTAAAAAGGGAATTAATGACTTAGCAAGAGTTCAGCCTGACCTGCTCCACAGTTTTGTTGACATCCTGACAAAACTCAGTCTCACTTTGACCCACTGTGAGCTGCCCTAAAATTGGCACTTGGTCTCAGTTTGGCCATAAGTGTGGATCTCAATCTTTTCTTTCTGTACCTCCAAGAAGTAGAGGAAAAGAACCTCTGAGAATCTGAACTTATTTTTTCCCTGTCTGGCTTTTTTCAAGTTTCCTCCCTGCATTCTGTTTGTACATGACGTTTCTTTAAAAAATTTAACCAGTTTCTTATACATAATCTTCAAAGGCATTTGCTCACATTTTCTTTCATTGATTTGCACATTCATTTATTTCATTTGTTCTTTCGGTGGACCAGAATTAAGCTCCAAACACAGTAACTTCTCACCACAGTCACTGTAACATGGTAATACACATTCAAATGGAGTCTCCAGTTTGGCATGGCTGATAAAAGGCATTTTGTTACCCAAAGATTAGATAGTAAAGGAAAAGAAATTCCAGGTAAGTCAGATCTACCTTAAACGAGAATTAAAGTGGTAAGGTTTGATTGTGATCCTGTCTTCAAAATAAACCTAAGTTCTATAAAAAGTAAGGTTATTGTATTTATCAATATAAAAATTTATCTTACAATTGCAACTACTAATTTTTAGGACTACAAATTTTAGAACAACTATTTATTTTTGAGGGAGAGGTATAATTTTTCCATATGGTTCATTGACTTACATTCTACTTTCTCAGTATGATCATTAAGAAGGTCATTTCCTTTACAGAAAATTTGGTAGTATCAAAGCTCTCAAAGGTTTCTTTAATCCTTTGCTATGGAACTACTATTCTGTTCTCTTTCTACTATTATTAACTTAAAAGAAAAACAAACAGATACTCTTTTGTCAAAGTCCTTCCAAATTGGCAGGGTTTTTTCTTTCCTACCACGTGAAAATCTTCATCTTCGCTTGAGTTATAGCTTTGCTTTGCAATTTATTTGCATTGTAGTTGCATCACCTGTATTTTACTTCAGAGGGCAGTCCTCAGCCTGATGTCACTTAGGGAGTTTATTTCAAACGTACAATGATTCCTTCTCATTTTTATCTTTTTGGATTCTGGAGCAGCTTAGGCTGGTTTATGTTCTGAAACTAAAGTGCTAGTTGAAAGCCTAGTCATGCCCACACGCACACACAAAATCCCCACATGCATATACCATCTGCAGGTTAAGACATCTCTTTCATGTGACTGAATTTGGGAGGAAATGTGTTGCCACTATCATCTCACCAGTTAAGAAATCATGATTCTTGTGACTTCTAGAATAACAATTTTAAGGTTATTTATAAAACCTTTAACATGATGCCATAATTTATATAGTGAGTCCTTTGGTAAGGACTACAGTCAGCTCTCCTGGAGAACATGGGCCCACTGAAGGCTGAGAAGTGGCTGGTAGGGTTATGGGTTCCATAAATTATACCCCCTTTTCCATTACAATAAATCCAACATTATAAATTCTATATGGGGTGTGACTTTAGGTCAATGACTCCAGAGGGATGTGGATGGGTACTAGTGATGGTAGAAGGTTCTGTGTCCACCTGTGATGGTTAATTTTCTGTGCCAACTTGACTTGGCCAAGGGAGGTCAAATATTTGGTCAACCATTTACTCTGGGTGTGTCTGTGAGGGTGTTTCTGGATGAGACTGGCATTTGAATTGGTAGACTGAATAGCGTAGATTACCCTCCCAAATGTAGGTGGGCCTCAACTAATCAGTAGAAGACCTAAATTAAAAAGGCTGAAAAACAGGGAATTCCTCCTGCCTGACTGTCCTGAGCTGGGACATCACTTTTTCCCCCCTTTGATTCATATGCAAAGTGAAATATCAGTTCTTCTATCCTTCAAGCTGGATGCTTAAACCATACACTCTCCTGGTTCTTGGGTCTTCAGACCCAGACTGAACTACCCTATCAGCTCTCTTGAATCTCCAGCTTGTTGAATGTTCTTAGGAGTTGTTCTCCTTCATATATATGTAAGGGAATAGCCTCTGTATTAGACGTTCAAATCTCAGTTCTGTTGTATACTAGCTATGACTCATCCACCTTCCCTGTGTCTTAATCTCCTCACTTGGTAAAGGAGACTAATAATAAAACCTCTCCTGTAGGGTTTTTGTAAGGATCTAATAAGTGAAAACTTGTGAGGGTATGTGGAATATAGTGAGTGCTCAATAAATATTAGCTATAGACTTTGAACTCAGAGATACATACAGACAATGAATCTTATATGTATGTCCCTCAATTTGACATCTTCTGGAGTCCAATCTACTTCACTGATGGGGTCTTGAGGTCTGACTCATGCTCTCTTTGCATCTCATCTCTGCCTTTTGTGAACTTTTGCTTGTTTTTCCTTCTCTTAACTACCCTGAATCACAACTGTTTCTGCAAACATTTATATCTCTGGGCTGACATTGTCACCCTGACCGAAAGAATCCATCTCAGAGATCCAAGAACTCAGGATCTCGAAAAATGTCAGTACCAGAAAGTAGCTTTGCGATCATATACAAGCATTTTCTTTTATGGAGATAATCAAAAGTTATATATGCTTTTGGTAGTAAAATGCAGAAAACAGAGAAAAGATAATCATTCTTTAGTTTGCATAGTAGATAAAGTCACTTCATTCTTTGGACTCCCACAGCAATTTTTAATCACCTTCTTCTACAACAGTGAGGCTCTCCCTGGTAGCTTAGCTGGTTCAATTCTTGTGTCAGGAAGATCCTCTGGAGAAGACATAGGCTACCCACTCCAGTATTCTTGGGCTTCCCTGGTGGCTCAGCTGGTAAAGAATCCACCTGCAATGTGGGAGACCTGTGTTCGACCCCTGGGTTGGGAAGATCCCCTGGAGAAGGGAACAGCTACCCACTCCAGAGTGTTCTGGTCTGGAGAATTCCGTGGACTGTATAGTCCACAGGGTCGCAAAGAGTTGGACATGATTGAGTGACTTTCACTTTCACTTTCTACAACAATGGAGGGTTTGTGTTTTTCCCTTGAGACTGAGGTCTCCAGGGCAAATCAGTGTCTGCTCTGTATTTGCCACTTTTACTCATGACTGGATGTATGACTAAATTACTGGTTAATTATGTGATAGAATAAGCAGGTGAGTGAAGGAAGGAAGGAAAGAAGGAATAAGACTAATAACCATTTTCCACCACAGTCTTATCCTATAGGAGCCAAATCACTGGAGACTAGAATGGAAGTCTTAACTATAATTCAGGCTGTATTATATGTGTACACATTTTTATGGCTTACACTGAAAATTAAGCACTTGATAATGACCTATTTCATTTTTATGAATGTGTAAATTAGGATAATAAAACCTGAAATTAAATTCGAAGACCAGCCTCAATTCAGCCATCTACAGTTTTCCTTGCTGTGTCCTTTCTAGGACATTCAGCTCAGTATTTTAGCTCAGTATGTTTTGGGGTTATCTCTTTCCCTGTTTTAATTTTTTCACTGATTCCAACAGATTCTTTTAGAGATGACTGAATGATCCAAGGTTAGGTGTAATAAATAAAAAATAAATTCACAAAGACATGTCTCTGTTATTTTTCCTCAGGAATTTAGCTCAAATATAAAGAGCTAATAAAGTACATTTTAAAATGACATTGAACCTGGACCTGATCAAGCTCCTAGATCCATTACTAATTAGTAGGAAATAAAGACTAGAGAAATAGGGGGATGTAGTCAGTAAAATCACAATTGCAAAAATCTCTACAAAGGCAAAGCCTGGCTCCTGAAGAAAATAAACAGAGAGCAAGGTGTGAAGAGAGAAGAAGGAGACAGAAGGGTACCTATAGATTAAGAGAGACTAGGACATGCTCCAACTAAACCCAAGGTATAGACCTTATTTGGATCTCGATTTAAGTAAACAAATGGTGCAAATAAAGTGACGTTTATGAGATAATTAAATAAGAAACATTTTAAAAGTCATCAGTTTTTAAAAGGTGAGATAATGGTGTTGTATATTTTTAAGGTAGTCTTATCTTCTATAGATATATACTAAACTATGAGTAAAATAATTTTTCAGATTTCAAATAATATAGGAGAGACTTCTACTTCCAACCAAAGTGGAGTAACAGGGGGCTGGATTGACACTCTGTCTAAAACTTGCTTTCCTCCAACAAAAGATGAAATGTATGAAACAATGGTTTTTAAGGCAGTGGACATCAAGCAAAAAAGGACAGTGTTCCCTGAGAGATCAGGGAAAAAATAAGTGAATCCTATCATTGCCACTGCTTTCTGCTTTGAGAAAGCATCATCATCTTCTAGATGCTTTCTAGATGCACCCGAAAGAGTCCAAGGCACTCTCTGAGTTGAACTGAGAATCCAAGAGGAAGATTGTTGGCAGGAGAGTCCTGCAAATGAGAGACATGCATGGAGAATCTTAGAGACATACAGCAAGTCACTTTGAGCATTCAATTAGATATAGGCCCGTGCATACATGTGAGGAAAGCAACCGATGCTGCGGAAAGAACTATTCAAAAGGGAAAGAGGGTTAGGGTTAGGCTGGCTAAAATAGATGGAATTCTTTGAAAAACACGAACTATCAAAGCTCACTCAAAAAGAAGTAAATTGAACAGTCCAGATCTATTAAAAAATTAAGTAAGTAGTTAAATTATTCCCACAAAGAAAACTCTAAGCCCAGATGAATTCACCAAACATTTAATGGAGAAATAATGCTAATTCTACAAACACCTCCAGTAAATTCAAGAAGACAGAATATTTCTAGATGGCCAGCATTATTCCAAAATCAGACAACCACATCATAAGGTGGATATTTCTGTAAAATATTCACAGAAAATAGAGATTCTTACAAAGTTATTATGAGCTCCAGTGAAACAACCAATGCTCAGATTCTCTCTATTCTACCTTCTGATTACCATCTAAGTCACTTCCTCCTGCCCCCAAGAACTTTCAGGTCCTATCCTGTTGTATCTGGATCACTGCCCAAACTGCCTTACTGTCCTCTCTTTCATTTTCAATCCCTCAAATCCAGTCTCCACACTCCATATGGAGGCATCTCCTTAAAATGTAAATGGTGGCCTCAGTGGCCCTCTGTCTCCAGGTTAAACTCCTTAACAGGCTTGTAAGATCCTTCATGATCTGACCTGGTGGTGCCCAGGCTCATCGTCTCTCCTCTTCTTCATACTTCTCTCTTTGATACAGCCACACAAACCTGCTTGCACTCCTCAATACATAAGTCCTGGGCTCACTCTTTGTTCTGGACTCTGATACCCACTGTTCCCTCTTGTGGGAATATTTTCTCTTGCCTACCCATCCCCATCTCATCTGCTTCTGGTTAACCACACGTATTATTTTAAAATAGACAACAATTCTTCCGTGAATCTTTTCTGACTCTTCCCACCACCCAATGCTGGGCCAGGTGCCCTCCTAATGCTCCCCTAGATCATTTAGTTACCACTGCTACACTGTTTATTGTGATCTAGGACACTTTCCTGTTTATTAATATTTTCTCATTAGGTTATTATCTCTTTGAGCTCCAAGACAATGTGTTGCTTACTGTGATCCTTCTAACACTCAGAAAATTCTGAGAGATAGAAAAGATGCTCAACCAGTAATTTTTAAATGGATAACAGTTCCATTTATTAAATGTTTACAATGTTCCAGACACTGTGCTAGGAAGTTTGCAGGCCTTATGATTTTATTAGCACCTCCATCCAAGAGGTACTATTCTAATATGCACTTTTCAGAGGAGAATACTAACATACAGAAAATGACAGAACTAATCTGACATCACAGATTATCAGATATATTCTAGAGCCAGAATTCAAGTTCAGATCAATTGGTCTTTAGAGTCTAGGCTTTGAATCACAATTATCTACAAACAAAAGAATGAATGAATGATTTCAACACCTACTTACTGAGTATCTACTACATGTCAGGGCCTGTTCCAGGTCATGAGGATACTGTACAGAATAAAATAAACCAAAGTTCATGCCTTCAATCTTACATACATTGAGAAGACAGTCAATAAGCAAAATACATAAATAATTTGACAGATTATAAAGGGAATAAAGGCAAGAAGGAGGTATTGAGAGTCACACAATCTTAAATCCAGTGATCAGGGGAGGCATTACTGGGAAAATGACAGGTGCACAATAATTTGTGTGAATAAATGAACAAACGCTTTTCTAACATTTCACAGTGCTTCAAGCAAAGACTTTCAGATAAATAACAAATGTGTGGTGTTCAGTACCAAAAAATAGTTTGTTTTATGTTTGCATTTGTTAAATTTGGCAACCTTGCACTCATGGAAAACCTTACTTCTGTGTCAGGCCAGGAGGAGCTGCTCCTCATTACCAATGTGGGTCTATGGGATCTGAGATTTTCTGAAAATTCTGAAAGATGAGCTTGCAGGGCATGGGTGTATTAGCATGCGGCTTTAGCAGACTTCTCCTTCGCAGGGCATTCAGCTCTACGGCAATGTCTCCCATAAGCAGGAAATAACATTTTGTACATCTTGACAGATGGGTCTTGCCCATGAGGGAGGACGTTTAGGACGATTCATACCAACTGGCGTGTCAACAGACTTTGAAAGAGAACTATTAAAGATGGGATCGTGTTAGCTCTGATTTATGCTGAACAAAACAAGCAAAACAAAGAACCTATTAGAAGGAAGATGTAAGACATTTAACATTTGAAGACTTTGAAAGGCTGAAGGGCTACATGATTAATTTTTATTTTGCTAGACTGTAAAATTCTTTTCACAGAAGAGCTTAATAGTAGCATGATTTTTCATTGAACCTAAAATTTTGATTTTTCCAAGGGGTCACAGTGTTGGACATGACTGAGCAACTGAACAACAACAAAACTTAGGCAGAGCCAGATACGTGTACAATTGGGTTTCCTCATCTGTGTTCTAAACTATTCGACAACATGGCAAACTCTAAATCAAGATCAGTTGTAACAAGTACACCCCCCAATCATATGTCTTCTAATTCTTCCTTCAACTTCAATTTCAGTAGACTCCTACCTGACTCATTCTTCATGTCAAAAGTGTAAATGCCACTTTCTCAGCAAGTATTCCTGCACCTCTTCCATAAACCTCTTATCCTTATCCATCAGAGGGCAGACACTAAAAACTACAATCACAGAAAACTAACCAAACTGATCACGTGGACCACAGCCTTGTCTAACTCAGTGAAACTATGAGCCATGCCATGTGGGGCCACCCAAACTGGATGGGTTGCATGAAGAGTTCTGACAAAACGTGGTCCACTGGAGAAGGGAATGGCAAACCACTTCAGTATTCTTGCCTTGAGAACCCCATGAACAGCATGAAAGGCAAAAAGATAGGACATTGAAAGGTAAACTCCCCAGGTCAGTAGGTCTTCAATATGCTACTGGAGATCAGTGGAGAAATAATTCCAGAAAGAATGAAGAGACAGAGCCAAAGCAAAATAACACCCAGTTGTGGATGTGACTGGTGATGGAAGCAAAGTCTGATGCTGTAAAGAGCAACACTGCATAGGAACCTGGAATGTTAGGTCCATGAATCAAGGCAAATTGGAAGTGGTCAAACAGGAGAAGGTAAGGGTGAACATCGACATTTTAGGACTCAGCAATCTAAAATGGACTGGAATGGGTGAACTCAGATGACCATTAGATCTACTACTGTGCGCAAGAATCCCTGAGAAGAAATGGAGTAGCCGTCATCGTCAACAAAAGAGTCCGAAATGCAGTACTTGGATGCAATCTCAAAAATGACAAAATGATCTCTGTTCGTTTCCAAGGCAAACCATTCAATATCACAGTAATCCAAGTCTATTCCCTGACCAATAATGCTGAAAAAGCTCAAGTTGAACAGTTCTATGAAGACCTACAAGACCTTTTAGAACTAATATCAAAAAAAGATGTCCTTTTCATTATAGGGGATTGAAATGCAAAAGTAGGAAGTAAAGAGATACGTGGAGTAACAGGTAAAATTGGCCTTGGAGAACAAAAGGAAGTAGGTAAAAGGCCAACAGAATTTTGCCAAGAGAACGCACTGGTCATAGCAAACACCCTCTTCCAACAACACAAGAGAAGACTCTACACATGGACATCACCAGATAGTCGATACTGAAATCAGATTAATTATATTCTTTGCAGCCAAAGATGGAGAAGCTCTATACAGTCAGCAAAAACAATACTGGGAGCTGACTATGGCTCAGATTGTAAACTTTTTATTGCCAAATTCAGACTTAAATTGAAGAAAATAGGGAAAATCACCAGACCATTCAGGTATAACCTAAATCAAATCCCTTACAAATATATAGTGGCAGTGAGAAATAGATTCAAGGGATTAGATCTGATAAAGTGCCTGAAGAACTATGGATGGAGGTTCGTGACATTGTACAGGAAGCAGGGATCAAGATCGTGCCCCAAAAAAAGAAATGCAAAAAGGGCAAAATGGTTGTCTGAGGAGGTCTTACAAATAGCTGAGAAAAGAAGAGAAGCTAAAGACAAAGGAGAGAAGGAAAGATATACCCTTTTGAATGCAGAGTTCCAAAGAATAGCAAGGAAAGATAAGAAAGCCTTCCTCGGTGATCAATGAAAAGAAATTGAGGAAAACAATAGAATGGGAAAGACTAGAGATCTCTTCAAGAAACTTAGAGATATGAAGGGAACATTTCAAGCAAAGATTGACACAATAAAGGGCAGAAATGGCATGGATCTAACAGAAGCAGAAGATATTAAGAAGAGGTGGCAAAAATACACAGAAGAACTACACAAAAAATATCAATGCAACCCAAATAACCATGATGGTGTGATCACTCACCTAGATCCAGATATCCTGAAATGTGAAGTCAAGTGGGCCTTGGGAAACATCACTATGAACAAAGCTAGTGGAGGTGATGGAATTCCAGTGGAGCTGTTTCAAATCCTAAAAGATGATGCTGTGAAAGTGCTGCACTCAATATGCCAGCAAATCTGGAAAACTCAGCAGTGGCCACAGGATTGGAAAAGGTCAGTTGTCATTCCAATCCCTAAGACAGGCAATGACAAAGAATGTTCAAGCTACCACACAATTGCACTCATCTCACATACTGGCAAAGTAATGCTCAATATTCTCCAAGCCAGGCTTCAGCAATCAATGAACCGTGAACTTCCAGACATTCAAGCTGGATTTAGAAAAGGCAGAGGAACCAGAGATCAAATTGCCAACATCCACTGGATCATTGAAAAAGTAAGAGAGTTCCAGAAAAATGTCTACTTCTGTTTTATTGACTATGCCAAAGCCTTTGACTGTGTGGATCACAACAAACTGTGGAAAATTCTGAAAGAGATGAGAATACCAGACTATCTGACCTGCCTTCTGAGAAATCTGTATGCAAGTCAGGAAGCAACAGTTAGAACTGGACATGGAACAGTAGACTGGTTCCAAATTGAGAAAGGAGTATATCAAGGCTGTATATTGTCACCCTGCTTATTTAACATATATGCAGAGTACATCATGAGAAACGCTGGGCTGGATGAAGCACAAGCTGGAATCAAGATTGCCGGGAGAAATATCAATAACCTCAGATATACAGATGACACCACCCTTATGGCAGAAAGCAAAGAAGAACTAAACAGCCTCTTGATGAAAGTGAAAGAGGAGAGTGAAAAAGTTGGCTTAAAGCTCAACATTCAGAAAATGAAGATCATGGCATCTGTTCCTATCACTTCATGGCAAATAGATGGGGAAACAATGGAAACAGTGAGAAACTATATTTTCTTGGGCTCCAAGATCACTGCAGATGGTGAATGCAGCCATGAAATTAAATGATGCTTGCTCCTTGGAAGAAAAGCTATGCCCAACCTAGACAGCATATTAAAAAGCAGAGACATTACTTTGCCAACAAAGGTCAGTCTAGTCAAAGCTATGGTTTTTCCAGTAGCCATATATGGATGTGAGAGTTGGACTATATAGAAAGCTGAGCAATGAAGAATTGATGCTTTTGAACTGTGGTGTTGGAGAAGACTCTTGAGAGTCTCTTGGACTGCAAGGAGATCAAACCAGTCAATCCTAAAGAAAATCAGTCCTGAATATTATTTGGAAGGCCTGATGCTGAACCTAAACTCTCATACTTTGGCCCTCTGATGTGAAGAACTGACTTATTGGAAAAGACTCTGGTTCTGGAAAAGATTGAAGGTGGGAGGAGAAGGGGACAACAGAGGAAGAGATGATTGGATAACATCCTCGCTCTATGGACATGAGTTTGAGTAAGCCCCGGCAATTGGTGATGGACAGGGAACCCTCTTGTGCTGTGGTCCATGGGGTTGCAAATTGGACACAACTGAGTGACTGAACTGAACTGAACTGATTCCTGCACCTCTAGGACTCCATTAAATCTGTGTTATCTGTCCCCTCTCATAACACTCATCCCACTGGTAATTAATTGTATAGTCCTCAACTTCCCCAGTAGACTGGTGTCATATATTCATCTTATCCATTACCATCTCTGCAGCACCTAGCATGGTTTGGGCAAATAGGTGGTGCTCAACGAGTTGAACTTATTACTGCATTTTCAAAGCATTGGCAGTATCACAATATCACCACCCTGAATTGACTAACTATAGATTCTGGTCTAAATTTGAATGAAATCAAACTCATAGCAGAGTCAAGAAGAATGGTAAACTGCAATTCTTAAAATAATAAATCTGTATAACATTGTTTTTCTAAGGGAAAAATTATAAACATGATTCACTGGAAAAAGGGAAGCCTCAGGACTCAATATTTTATCTTCTAAGATCAAACGAATAAAAGGAGCTAATGTATATATGGTGACCTAGACTTTTCTTTCTTAAACTGAGTACACACTACAGGATAACAAGAAAATTATGATCAACAGATGTACAAGTTGACCCCACATCTGTAAGTATCCACTTATTTTGGTAACATATCCATCTGATGGTAAGATTCAATTCCTCATATCTCTTCCATATCTAGTATCTTATGTCTCCAGGATGCAATCCAGACTAAAGAGGTATTATGTCCACAGGGATAATAATATGCACGTAGCTATCCCAGCACTATAGATATTTGGACAGGATAATTGTTTTTCCAGAGGAAGGACTGTCCCGTGCACCGTAGGGTGTTTAGCAGTAGAACATCTGGACTCTACCTGCTAGATGCCAGTAGCAACATCCCCTCCAAGATGTGACAACTTAAAATGTTTTCCGATACTGTCAAATGCGCCCTGGAAGCAAAACCAACCCCAGGTGAGAGTCACTAAAAGCTAATCTTTACAAGCATTTAAAACTTTTCTCCATTCTACTAAGTACTCACAGGAGCTATCTGCTTTAATCTTTCCAAAATTATTATGAGATAGGAATAATTAGTGTACACATTCTATAGATGTTTAAAGAAATGTTTAAAGACTGCTGAAAGTCACACAGCAGGTGAGTAGTGAAACTCGGGCTCATCATCACTACCCCATACTTCAAGTGGTCTGGGGGTAGAAAGGGGGAAACTGGGAATTGATAAGGGAGAGCAAAGTCCATAAAAGGTGTTAGCTAGTGTGAAGGATATCTAACAGTTTTCCAGAAAAGGCCAGCTAGGGACAGCTAGGACTTTCGCATAGGAGTTTCAGGAAGAAGGTGACCCTGGGGCAAGCAGAGCCAGTCAATCTTCCAATTTCTGTTTGTGAGCCTGCCAGCTGTCGGCAGGCCACATGCTTAAGTAAACAAGAAAGATGAACAGGAAGATAAAAGCCAAAATTAAACGACTGCTGTTATTATTTGTTCTCAAACACTTAGAAATAGTGAATCCACACAACGTTAGTCTATCGTCCGCATGTCAGATTTCAATCCAGGGTGTCAGACAAAATTGGAAACCAAATTTCTGATCCCAGAACTCCTTGGCCCACCTTTGCCCTCCATGTCTGGAAGAGCCAGAGAAAGAACTCAGGCAGGCAAAGCTGAGCAAGAAGTCTCTGTGTGTGGTAAAAGTGTTTTATGATCAGTCCCTCTTCTGCATCAGAAAAAGAAAAGCAACCCCAGTAACATCGAAGGAGACTGTTGAGCTTCCCTGGCAGGGGACGGTCCTCCAGACATGGCTGATGGAAGATATCTCAACTACCAGGACAGTCAGTATCTCTGCAGGATGATTAGTTAAAAGCCCTCCATGTGGGATGCAGATCTGACTGGAGAGGCTGCTCCAAAGGAGAAGAGAGGCTTTCTGAAGGACACCCACAGTCTATCTCTAGACTTCCCACCCTAAACCAGGGCTCCAAATCTTTGAGCACTACTTGGTCTAACTCAAGGGAAACACTTCCACAAGTACACCAGGAGGCAGGCATAACAATGTACATGAACCCTTCTGACACTAGTGAAACCTGGATACAAACTCAGATGGCTATGGATGGGAGAGGCAATGGCCAGCTTGTGGACAGTTCTACAAGAGAACATTACACAGCATTCAGAATGAATGAAGCAGCCTTTCACTTTCAGATAAGATGGAATATAGGAAGCAGGTTTACCCTTCTGCTTGAAACAAATAACACACACACACACACACAACTACCACCATTACCACTACCACCTCCAGCAACAACAACAAAGCAAACAAAATATATCAAACCAACAGTTTTCAAGACACTGGCAATCAGGTAATGAAGGGCAATGATTTCTGAGAGATAAAAAACAAGTGAGATGAGCTCTACAACTACATACAACCTACTGACTTCAAAGAATTTCTGGCAAAGCACAGGAAGGCATACCCAGGTAAGGCTCAGGGCAGTCCCTGATTTTTGCCCATAAAAATACAAATTGTGTCCTATAGAGATGCAGTTGATATTGCCTATAAACACTAGGCAGTTGAACATTTATCTGTAATTTCATTTCAGCATCTTTATCTCCTATATAGATGTATTCTTCTGATTCTCCTTTAAACAGATTGTAACATTTTACAGACCTGCTCATTAACTTATAAATTAATCTTTGACTTATGCTCACCTTATATTTATAAGAGAGTCATGATTTTATCTTTTTTAAAACACTCATATTCTATAGTATGTGAACTCACAAATAGCCAAACGGACCAGCTACTCACACGGGAAGGGGGCAGTTACTGAACGCCTACTAAGTGTTGGGCATTTGCATACATGTTATGCAATAATCTTGGAAGGTACAAGTCAATTGAAACGTGAGCAAAAGACCTGAACAGACCCTTCACCAAAGAAGATATACAGGTGGCAAATCAGCATATGAAAAGATGCTAAATGTTATATGCCATTAGGGAAATGCTACTTAAAACAACAGTGAGATACCACACACACCTATTGGCTAAAAGAATGTCTAAAATCCAGAACAATAACAACACCAAATGCTGGCCAGACTGTGAAGCAACAGAACTCTCATTGCTGGTGAGAATACACAATGGTACAGCCACTTTGGAAAGCAGTTTGGCAATTCCTTATTAAAAAAACTAAACATACTCATACCATATAACCCAGCAATGGACACCTTGTTGTTCCCTGAATGAATTGAAAACTTTATATCTACACAAAAACCTGTATACAGATGTTTATAACAGATTTATTCATAATTGCCAAAAGTTGGAAGCAACCAAGATGACCTTTAGTAGATAAATGAATAAACTGCAGTACACTCAGACAGTGGAATATTATTCAGCAATAAAAATAAATGAACTATCAAGCCATGAAAAGAGTGGTGGAAGCTTAAATACATATTGGTAAGTGAAAGAAGTCAGTCTGTGAAGGCTACATACTGATTTCAACTATGACACTGTGGAAAGGCAAAATGATGGAGACAGTGAAAGGATCAGAGGCTGCCAGGAGTTAGGAGGAAGGAAGAATGACTAGGTGGAGCATAGAGGATTTGGGAGGTAGTGAAACTATCCTGGAGGACACTATTATAGTAGAAATATGTCACTATACATGTGTCAGAACCTGTAGAGTGTACACCATTGAGTGAACTATGGACGTTGTCAATGTAGGTTCATGTATTATAACACTTGTACCACTGCACTGTGGGATGTTGATAGTGAAGGAGGTTGCGGATATGTCGGGGCAGAGAGTAAGGGAAATCTCTGTGCCACCTGCTCAGATTTACTGCTAACCTAGGTGTGCACTCAGCCACTCAGTTGTGTCTGATTCTTTGCGACCTCATGGACTGTGGTCCACCAGGCTCCTTTGTCATGGAATTTTCCAGACAAGAATACTGGAGCGGTTAGCCATTCCCTTCTCTAGAGAAAAAGGAAAATACCTAGAATTAAAATAAATGCAGGCATTATATGTCAATATTTGTGGGAGTCAGGGAAAGTGATATTTAAAGGAAAACTTAGAAATTTGCATATTTTTATCATAATCCAAAAATAAATAAAAATTAACTATTGGTCAACTAAAGCAAGCAAGAGAACAAGCAACTGAGTAAACAAAAGGTAGGAAATAAAGATAATGGTGGAAATCAAAGAAATTAGAGAACTTAAAAAATGATTAAAATACATATTGACTCTTTGAAATCTAACATGTTTACAAAAACTCACAGTAAAATTAACCATAAGAAAGAGGAAAACCACAAATGAACAAAATATGAAATGAAAGTGAGCCAACCTCAAACAGGGTAGAAAATTTTAAAGTCTTACAAAAGGATTATTATGAATAACTATATTCCAATTAGGGATTCCCTTGTAGCTCAGTCGGTAAAGAAACTGCCTGCAATGCAGGAGACCCTGGTTTGATTCCTGGGTGGGAAAGATCCCTTGGAGAAGGAAATGGCAACCCACTCCAGTATTCTTGCCTAGAGAATCCATGGACAGAGGAGCCTGGCAGGCTACAGTCCATGGGGTAGCAAGAGTCCGCCACAATTTAGCAACTAAACCACCATCATATTCCATTTAAGAATATAACCTAGATGCAAATGCAAGTTTTCAAGAAATGTATAAATTCATTCAATTGTGTCTAGCTCTTTGTGACCCCCACGGACTGTAGCCCACCAGGCTCCTCTGTCCATGGGGATTCTCTAGACAAGAATACTAGAGAAAGTTGCCATGCCCTCCTCCAGGGGATCTTCCCAATTCAGGTCTCCCACATTGCAGGTGGATTTTTTACCATCTGAGCCACCAGGGAAGCCCATGAATTCTGGAGTGAGTCACCTATCCCTTCTCCAGGGGGATCTTTCATACCCAGGAATCAAACCAGGGTTTCCTATATTGCAGGCAGATTCTTTACCAGTTAAGCTACCAGGGAAGCCTGCATAAAAAGGCCAACATTTACCTTCAGTTCAGTTCAGTCGCTCAGGCGTGTCCAACTCTTTGCGACCCCATGCACTACAGCACACCAGGCCTCCCTGTCCATCACCAACTCCCGGAGTTTACTCAAACTCATGTCCATTGAGTCCGTGATGCCATCCAGCCATCTCATCCTCTGTCGTCCCCTTCTCCTCCTGCCCCCAATCCCTCCCAGCATCAGGGTCTTTTCTAATGAGTCAACTCTTCGCATGAGGTGGCCAAAGTATTGGAGTTTCAGCTTTAGCATCATTCCTTCCAAAGAAAACCCAGGGCTGATCTCCTTCAGAATGGACTGGTTGGATCTCCTTGCAGTCCAAGGGACTCTCAAGAGTCTTCTCCAACACCACAGTTCAAAAGCATCAATTCTTCGGTGCTCTGACTTCTTCACAGTTCAACTCTCACATCCATACATGACTACTGGAAAAACCATAACCTTGACTAGACGGACGTTTGTTGGCAAAGTAACGTCTCTGCTTTTCAATATGATATCTAGGTTGGTCATAACTTTTCTTCCAAGGAGTAAGCGTCTTTTAATTTCATGGCTGCAATCACCATCTGCAGTGATTTTTGGAGCCTAAAAAAAGTCTGACACTGTTTCCAGTTTCCCCATCTATTTCCCATGAAGTGATGGGACCAGATGCCATGGCGTTAAAGAAACAGAAAGGCTGAGTAAACTGATACCATTTACAAAGATGGAAACAATAAGTATCTCTCTCTCTCCACTACAACCCCTACATAAGGCATTTATATTGGTGAGATTTATCAAATATTTAAGGAACAGATAAGACGAGACATTCTAGAGAAAAGAAAAAGGGAAAACATGTCCAATAAATTTTTTCAAGGTTAGTATAACCTTTATACCAAAAATAGATGTGGATAGCAGAAGACGTGGAAGGGTTTCTTAAGATACAAAAAGACATGATATAAAGGGAAATCTTTGGTGCTTAGTTGCTAAGTTGTGTTCAACTCTTTGGGACCCCATGGACATAGGCCACCAAGTGATTTCCCAGGCAAGAAGACTGGAGTGGGTTGCTATTTCCTTCTCCATGGGCTCTTCCCAATTCAGGGATTGAACCTATGTCTCCTGCATTACAGGTGGATTCTTTACCACTGAGCCGCCTGAGAAATCACTTATTCCTTTTTAACCCTTTGGTAGTGTTAGTACATGTCAGACAATGTTCTATATGCTTAACAGTTATTCATTCATTTAATTGGCATAGCAACTCTATAAACTAGGTACTATTATTACCCCTGTTTAATAGGCAAGGAAACTAAAACAATATTCCCAATTTATACAGCTAATGACTGATATTGTGAGAGCCCCAAAATGACTTCACTTTCACTTTTCATTTCATGCGTCGGAGAAGGACATGGCAACCCTCTCCAGTGTTCTTGCCTGGAGAATCCCAGGGACAGGGGAGCCTGGTGGGCTGCCATCTGTGGGGTCGCACAAAGTCAGACATGACTGAAGTAACTTAGAAGCAGCAGCAAAAATAAAGATTTGTACTTCAAGGAAGAGCATCACAGACAAAATTAACAAATTGAAGATATTAACAGTATGTAAAACTAACTAATGATCAGTATCTAAAACAAAGGATGACCCAGAGAGATGGTATGGGGAGGGAGGTGGGGGGGGGGGGGGGGTTCAGGATTGGGAACTCATGTACACCCGTGGTGGATTCATGTTGATGTATGGCAAAACCAATACTAAAAATAAAATAAAGAAAAAAAAAGAATTCTTAAAAATAAAAAAGAGAATCCCCTGTTTACATCCCCTAGTTACATGGCTGCAAATAGATGGGGAAACGATGGAAACAGTGACAGACTTTATTTTCTTCGGCTCCAAAATCACTGTGGACAGTGACTGCAGCCATGAAATCAAAAGATGCTTGCTTCCTGGAAGAAAAGCAACAACAAACCTAGACAGTGTATTAAAATGTAGAGGCATTACTTTGCTTTCAAAGGTCCTTATAGACAAAGCTATGTTTTTTTCAATGGTCATATACAGATGTGAGAGTGGGACAATAAAAAAGGTTGAACACCAAAGAATTGATGCCTTTGAACTGTGGTGCTGGAGAAGACTCTTTTTTTTTTTTTAATTTTTTATTTTTACTTTATTTTACTTTACAATACTGTACTGGTTTTGCCATACATTGACATTTTGAGAGTCCCTTGGGCTGCAAGAAGATCAAATCAGTCAGTCCTAAAGGAAATCAACCCTGAATATTCATTGGAAGGACTGATGCTGAAGCTGAAGCTGCGATATTTTGGCCACTTGATGTGAAGAACTGACTCAGGAAAAGACCCTGATTCTGGGAAAGATTGAAGGCAGGAGGAGAAGGGGACAACAGAGTATGAGATGGCTGGATGACATCACCGACTCAATGGACATGAGTCTGAGCAAACTCCGGGAGATAGTGAAGGACAGGGAAGCCTGGCGTGCTGCAGTCCACGGGGTGGCAAAGAGTCAGACAGAGCTGAGCGATTGAACAACAACAGTAAATGCAAAGCAAATTACTCCCAAATTCAGTGGCTTCAAACAGTGCACTCGCTTTGCTCATGGAATTACAGTTTGGGCAGACCTCAGTGGGGACAGCCCATCTTTGCTGTACTGAATTTTAGCTGCAGTATAGGGAAGGCAAACAGCCTAGCAGGCCAAATCCTGTCAGTTTTTGTGCGGTTCATGGACTAAGAATGGTTTAAATATTTACTGTCTGGCCCTTTAAGAAAATGTTTTCTGAACCCTGTCCTAATGGCTCAGTGACACATGTATCACAACTGGCAAGCAGCTGAATGCTTAGCTAGGGATGTAGGTGGGAACATCTAACACTGTTTTGTCATGTGGTCTGGGCTTCCACCAATATGGTGGTTGGATTTCAAGGGCAGGAAGAGAAAGTAAGAAAGACAAAGAGGGGAGGGGAAGAGAAAAAGAGAGAGAAGCTGTATCACTTTCTGTGACCTAGCTTCAGAAGTCCCGCAGCGACTTCTACCACGTTTTATTCATTGATGTTACAGAGTTCTAGATTCATGGAAGGGGGAGTAGACTCCATATCTTGATGGAAAGTGACAAAGTTCTGGAAATGAATGTGGAATGGAAAATATTACTAAGGTCATTTTTAAGAGATATAACCTGTTATAAAAGGAAACCTAAAAGAAATGTGCAAAGAATGTGAGTAGGCATAGCAGGTAAGCCTGGATGACTAATAAGCATATAAAGAAATAATAACCAGAGGAAGGCAAATTAGAATGATGATATCTCATTAATGTCTACCAGATTGGCAAAACTTTTTTTTTAAATCGTTTGCTATTAAGCACCATCATGGTTGTGGATGAAACTTTATGCCCTTACAGTAAATTGATGATTTAATGGAAAGCAATTGGAATAATTTAGTTAAATTCTGTGTATATGCTTATAATCCAACATTTCCACAGCTGGCATATATAATAGAAATACTCTCATAGGCATACACAAAGGGGATGTCCATTATAACAGTGTTTATATTAGCAAAAAATGGTAACAATCAAATTCCCATCAATAGAGGAATGAATAAACAAACTGCAATATATACAAATCATAAAATTCCATGCAGCACATTGATATAAATATATATCTCAAAAATATAGTGAGTGAGGAAAGTAAGCAGCAGACAGGTATGATGTCATTTATAAATTGAGAGCATAGGGAAAGGAACCCACACAAGAGATGGTTAGAATTAGAAACTAAGGGGGAAAGGTAAAAAATTAAGTTTATTTTTCTAGGAAAAAATAGATTACTTGGAAAGCCTACTATAAAACAGTTATCTTAGGCCTTACTCCTAGAAATGCTGACTTAGTGGGCCTGAGGTAGAACCCCCAAATCTGTATTTTTTATAACAGTTCTAGACTAATGCTAAGATCAGGTGAGTTTAGAAAATACTCCCCTTTCACGTATTCAGGGTGCAAACACGTTTAAGTTTAGAATTCTGGTTTGCAAGCAACAGAAACTGACTCAGTATTATTGGAAGGGTCTCAAGGAGTTCAGAGAATTGTCAGGAAGGGTGCAGAACCCAGCATGGAAACAGCAAGAACCCCAGAACTTTAGGGGGCCTGAGAAACAATAGCTGGAATGAATGAAGAACAGTTATTTGCCATTCTTTTTATTGCTTTGCTCACAAAGCAATTTGAATTTGGGGTAGGAAGTACCTTATTGACATGGACAAAATCATCTCAATTCATAGTCCCACTAGCTTGTATTTAGTGAGAAAAGGTAATTCTCTAAAAATAACACAAGGTTTTGCTACAAAAAGAAGGTGAAATATATGATGGACAGTTATAGAGCATTAATTTTCTACCATGTGAAGGCAGAGGGAAAATAACCAGACATGGAAAGATGAGAGACATTTTCCAGCCAAATAAGATCTAGGTTCAAAGTCCAGTTATGCCTCATCCTGTTTTACCTTGAACAGTTTCCTTAACCACTTCTATGAGGATCCCTTAACCCTCTTAGAGTTACACTGTCACATGCAAAATGCCTGGGCTCTTTCCTTGCCATCTTGCTTGGCATCAAGGCAAATGGTCCAATGTGTTCATACAAATGGGATGGAGACGATGAAGTCTTGTAGAAAAGGCTCCTGCAAGTGGAATTTCATCATTGGGAATGTAAAGATGCTTGAAATCAGGTATAGGCTGATTTATAGCCCAGTTTTTAGGGCCAGTGTATTGAACCTCTGTCTTGAGGCAGCTGGAGACTCTCAGATGAACTGTCTAAACATTTCGAACCTTTGGAACTTTCTATCATCACCACCATCATCGTCGTCATCATCTTAGGACTGTGTTCTCTCCAGTCTTTGGCAGCACATTAATACTCATTGAATACTTTGTACACACTAAAAGCAAACAAACTGTTTTCTTTCCTTAAACTCTTTTGTTTAAAAATGAAGAGCTGAAAACAAAGATTAAAACTAGCTATGTGATCATTTGTAAACAGGGCTATACCTGCTGCTCTCATCAGACTTGTCAGCTGCCACGGCTCCTTCACAGTCTTAGGGTATCTGCCTTCATGAAGCTTGTGATAACAGGGAGATATAAACAACGAAGTCCACTCAGGGCAAAGGTTAAGTCAGTCACTTGGGTCCTGTAGGAAGGCAATGTTCTCAACAGTTCTGCCATGGCTGACTTAAATATGGGTGGCCTCCGAAGTTAACCAAAGGTCAGCTGGTGAATTTACTCTGAAAGCCAGATTCCTGATCCTCCTGGTTTTATCTCATCCTCCCTTACCTCACCCAGGTATTAACTAAAGCACTCAATTCATTATGTTGTCAGGTTTTTTTAATATCCTTTGAAAAGTTACAGATACCACAGAGATTCAGAGATTGTGGTAGAAAAGAATGTTGGAGAGAGTTTATAAGAGGATGAGATGTCATGAGTAAGAATGTTCTGGAAAGAATAGAAATGGCATACACGTAAGAAGAAATCCAGAGGGGTACTGCACATAAAGGCACAGAGGCAATCTGGATAAGGAACTAAGACACAGTAAGAAGTAAGCACAATGGAATTTTCTTGAGATTTTTGATGCAATTATATTTGGGCTACACTTGGATTTTGTAATTGCATTTTTAATTTCTGTAAAATGTTGCCGAAGTAATTCTTATTAACCAAATTCACCCAAGAAATTACATCACTGTATACTCGGGGAGAATGTATTCATTTCTGGGATTTATCCAGGTGAGTAGTTTGAACAAAATGACACCATGAGCAGATCAAACCAATATACAAAATAATTTTAACATTAAAATTTTCAGTTTTTTGAGACTCAAGATCCTTCTTTTCCTCATACCACTCTACTTCATTCTACATGTATGTGCAACTCCTAAAATAAGAATTTTTAAGATAGTATAAACTGTGGAATATGTATACATTTGTACAGGAAAAATTATGTTCTAGAATAGGACCATGTTTCTAAAAGTATGTTTGAGAAAGATACGGTTTGGGAAAGCTAGTAGTGCTTAAGAAAATTACAGATTCCTGGATTTACTTTGGACTCACTGATTCAGGGTCTCTGGGCAAAAGAACTAAGAATGAGCAGTTGAGCATTCTTCCCAGATGGTTCTTGGGCATGGTAAAGGTTTAGAGTCAATGTGGTAGAAAAATACACAATGTTTAAGGTAATATCCTTATGTAATATCTGTAGAGTAATTCTTTTTTGGCTGCGCCGCAAGGCATGTGAGATCTCAGTTCCCCAATCAGGGGTCAAACCCACGCCCCATGCAATAGAAGTACGAAGTCTCAACCACTGGACCGCCAGGGAAGTCCCTGTGTAGTATAATTCTAAATTTGTAAAACAGAAAGGATGCATTAAAATTCTCAGAATGTAGACTGGAAAGTAGAATGGCATCCACCAAATAAGAGCAGCTGTGATCTCTGTAGTATAGGATGACAAATGATGTTCATTTTCTTGCTTTCCATATTTTGACTTTCAAATTTTTCTGTACTGAAAAACATTAATACTATATTAGGAAAAATCTTAATTTTCCTTAAAATATTATTTGTGTAGACTCTGAGGAAGGCCTTACTGATAAGGCCTTGTAAAACAAGAATAAATAAAGAATCAGGAAGATGGATCTGACAACTGACAAGGATGGAGCGTAGAAAAGAGAAAGGGTGCTCTCGAGTCAAGAGCCAGGGCAGGCGTGGGAAAGGGGTATTAACGTGTGGGCAGGAAGGTCAGATTTTAATCCCATGAGTTACATGTTAGATAAGTACTTGAAGCTGCAGTTTAAGCCCTTAATGTTTGAGGAAAAGGTTTAAATGTCTCACAGGGAAAAGGTCAAACCACAAACTATAGACCCTATTCTCTGCTGTTGTTTTATTTCCACCTAAGGATTCTCTTTATCATGACGTATTCACTGTGAAAATAACTTTTCATGTCTCACAAAGGAAGAAGGCATCTTCTCCTGTTCTTTGCAGAGCATTCAATGAGTAAATACTCATTGGGCACCTCCTATGGTGCCCAGCTCCATGCTCTGGGCTGCAAAAGATAAAAGCATAGTATAGTTTGGAAGCCTCTTTTAGGTTTGTCTTGCATCAAGGACATTATAATCTGTTTGGAGAAATATGAGTCCACTGCTTTAGGCAGTTAGCATAGCAATGCTCAGCTGTGTGGGTGAGGGATGTGGGAGACAGCAAGGCACCTTAGGTGTGGGAGAGATCTCTGCAGGCTTGGCTCATGCACCAACCTGAAGGAGATGTTTAAGATGAAAGATGAATCATAATGTTTTCTGACAACTTCTCAACAAGTTGCAGATTTTATAAGGAAAATATTACCAGCAAGCAAACATAAAGAATAGTACTCTGAATTTTCTTTCTGAAATGTAAAATGTACACATATTATAATGAGGAACCAATGACAGTATTCAGTACAATAAACCATTGTGCAAATATGCCTCGTTTTAATGTTTTATAGATGACTAGCATCATATACCCAAAGATTCCCTTTTGTGGCATTTATATATTAATAAATAGATACTTTTCTAGGCACTGTGATAAGTATTTGGGAAATCTTTGTTATGTCAGGGTTTATTTAGAAACTGAATGTTTTGCATTTATTCAGTCTTCTGTTCAGAAAGATAAAAGGATCTAAACACTCATATCTCATCAATAATACTTTTCAGATCTTTTCCAATCTCTGGATTAAATAGCTCTATTTATGATTCTCTTCCCAACAGAGGACAAAAATAAGCTGCAAATGTATGTAACACTTTGCACTTCAGTGCATCTGTGGCAGAAGAAAATCAATAGAACAAATAAGCATTGGGTACCACTATACCCAACAGCCATACACTAACACCTGTCTATTACAAAGTGAGAGCAGGAACATGCACAAGGAAGTGAATTTATTTTGTTTTAAAATTGCATTACATATCCCATTTTCCCAACATTTTCTTGAAATAGAAAGTAAAGAAGGAAATTCAATTTTCCTATTTTACTTTTAGGATACATGAGATGCTGAGATGCTGATTATTTGTGGCTATGAACAGTGTGGGGGAAAAATGATTGCATTTAAAATAACTGCTGATTTAGTTGGTCTAGTGAAAGAAGTGGTCAACTCCATGGAGGATGACAGCAGGAGGATCGTATTCAGTGTGAAAGCTCTATCTGAGTTTCACTCATTGGACTTACATCAATGCAAAAACCATGTGAAGATTCAAATGTTGGCACTTTATAAGGATGTTGAAATAATTGGTTGATTTGGTTAAAAAAAAACATAAAAATCACTTGTCTTGTGTGAATAGAAAAAGCAACCAGTTAATTATGTGAAGTTTCAAAAAGGGGTGAGGAATTATCTATTACTGAATGTATTTGATGCCTATCTAATCTTTTATGGTCCAGAATGAACATTTCTTGTTGAATAAAGCCCATATTTAAAGACAGGCTCTGTGTTATTCCTGAGGATCAAGCCTATTATTTCCTAGCATTCCCCATCTTCCCTTCTCGTCTCTTCCCTCTGTCCCACCCCTGCAAACAAATAGTCTGTTTCCACAGTGACTCCTTGTGAAAAAGCAGAAGAGATGGATCTTTTCCTGATGTTGGGGCATTTGTGTGAAGGTTGGAGTTTGAAGATGTTGCCTTCACTGGTTCCATTCCAGCACACCTAGTCTTAAGGGCCAGAGCTTGTGATCTTGAGTAACTGACTAAGTTTTGGATACCAGCATCCACCTGGTAGTCCCATGGACAAAGTTGTTTATCTTCTCAGAGCTTTTGTTTCCTTCTTTTTAAAATGACGGTAATAAGAAAGCACACTCTTCAGGGTCTTAGGCCAAGTACTGTTCCAAGTGTTTATCATACATTATCTCACTTAATTCTCACAACAAATCCCATGACACAAGCATAGTCATAATTCCCATTTTACAGATAAGGAGACTGAGACACAAAGAAAGTTAGCAGCCTACCCAAGTTCATACACTGAGTAAGTGTACAAGTTAAGTGGTAGAGGCAAGGCTTGAACCTAGGTCTACCTGATACTCAGGTCTGTGCTGTTAACCCACATACTCAACCCTCTCTGCTTCACACACATTGCCAATGAAAATCTGGCTTCCATATCGTATATAGATGGCCTGAGGTCAGTGTCCAATAAGTCTCAAGGCTGATACAAATACATTTCCAGAGAACAGTGGCCTAAACAAAACTTTTCTTATATTACTCATGAAACACAGATTGTTAGGTCAAATCTCAGGTGTGTGTGTGTGCTTAGCTGCTTCAGTCGTGTCCAACTCTTTGGAACCCTCTGGACTGTATTTTTCAGGCAATAACACTGGAGTGGGTTGCCATTTCCTCCTCCAGGGGATCTTCCTGACCCAAGGGCTGAACCCGCGTCTCCTGTGTCTCCTGCATTGCTGGCAGATTCTTTACCTGCTGAGTCATTAGGGAAGCCCCTAACCATGGTCAATTGGACTGGATACTATGGAGGCAGCCAGAAGACAGCCATTCATGGCCTGGACATATTCTCTTTCGAGAGAAGTTGCTTTTCCAATTGACCGACATCAGACTAACCCTAGTGGACCACAGCTTGTATGCACTGTCCCTGTCTTTAGGGAGGATTAGTTCAGTTCAGTTCAGTCGCTCAGTCGTGTCCGACTCTTTGTGACCCCATGAATCGCAGCACGTCAGGCCTCCCTGTCCATCACCAACTCCCGGAGTTCACTCAGACTCACGTCCATCGAGTCCGTGATGCCATCCAGCCATCTCATCCTCTGTTGTTCCCTTCTTCTCCTGCCCCCAATCCCTCCCAGCATTAGAGTCTTTTCCAGTGAGTCAACTCTTCACATGAGGTGGCCAAAGTACTGGAGTTTCAGCTTTAGCATCATTCCTTCCAAAGAAATCCCAGGGGTGACCTCCTTCAGAATGGACTGGTTGGATC
Organism: Capricornis sumatraensis; assembly: GCF_032405125.1. Classification (NCBI taxonomy): domain Eukaryota; kingdom Metazoa; phylum Chordata; class Mammalia; order Artiodactyla; family Bovidae; genus Capricornis; species Capricornis sumatraensis. Next base: position 75,236,959 of record NC_091073.1, read on the forward strand.
TCCTTGCAGTCCAAGGGACTCTCAAGAGTCTTCTCCAACACCACAGTTCAAAAGCATCAGTTCTTCGGTGCTCAGCCTTCTTCACAGTCCAACTCTCACATCCATACATGACCACAGGAAAAACCATAGCCTTGACTAGATGGACCTTAGTCGGCAAAGTAATGTCTCTGCTTTTGAATATACTATCTAAGTTGCTCATAATTTTTCTTCCAAGGAGTAAGTGTCTTTTAATTTCATGGCTGCAATCACCATCTGCAGTGATTTTGGAGCCCCCCCAAAAAAAGTCTTACACTGTTTCCACTGTTTCCCCATCTATTTCCCATGAAGTGATGGGACCAGATGCCATCATCTTCATTTTCTGAATGTTGAGTTTTAAGCCAACTTTTTCACTCTCCTCTTTCACTTTCGTCAAGAGGCTTTTTAGCTCCTCTTCACTCTCTGCCATAAGGGTGGTGTCATCTGCATATCTGAGGTTATTGATATTTCTCCCGGCAATCTTGATTCCAGCTTGTGTTTCTTCCAGTCCAGCATTTCTCATGATGTACTCTGCATATAAGTTAAATAAACAGGGTGACTATATACAGCCTTGATGTACTCCTTTTCCTATTTGGAACCCGTCTGATGTTCCATGTCTGGTTCTAACTGTTGCTTCCTGACCTGCATATAGGTTTCTCAAGAGGCAGGTCAGGTGGTATGATATTCCCATCTCTTTCAGAATTTTCCACAGTTTATTGTGATCCACACAGTCAAAGGCTTTGGCATAGTCAATAAAGCAGAAATAGATGTTTTTCCGGAACTCTCTTGCTTTTTCCATGATCCAGTGGATGTTGGCAATTTGATCTCTGGTTCCTCTGTCTTTTCTAAAACCAGCTTGAACATCAGGAAGTTCACGGTTCACGTATTGTTGAAGCCTGGCTTGGAGAATTTTGAGCATTACTTTACTAGCATGTGAGATGAGTGCAATTGTGCAGTAGTTAGAGCATTCTTTGGCATTGCCTTTCTTTGGGATTGGAATGAAAACTGACGTTTTCCAGTCCTGTGGCCACTGCTGAGTTTTCCAAATTTGCTGGCATCTTGAGTGCAGCACTTTCACAACATCATCTTTCAGGATTTGAAACAGCTCTACTGGAATTCCATCACCTCCACTAGCTTTGTTCATAATGATGCTTTCTAAGGCCAACTTGACTTCACATTCCAGGATGTCTGGCTCTAGATGAGTGATCACACCATTGTGATTATCTGGGTCATGAAGATCTTTTTTGTACAGTTCTGTGTATTCTTGCCACCTCTTCTTAATATCTTCTGCTTCTGTTAGGTCCATACCATTTCTGTCCTTTATTGGGCCCATCTTTGCATGAAATGTTCCCTTGGTATCTCTAATTTTCTTGAAGAGATCACTAATCTTTCCCATTCTGTTCCTTTCCTCTATTTCTTTGCATTGATCGCTGAAGAAGGCTTTCTTATCTCTCCTTGCTATTCTTTGGAACTCTGCATTCAGATGCTTATATCTTTCCTTTTCTCCTTGGCTTTTCACTTCTCTTCTTTTCACAGCTATTTGTAAGGCTTCCTCAGACAGCCATTTTGCTTTTTTGCATTTCTTTTCCATGGGGATGGTCTTGATCCCTGTCTCCTGTACAATGTCATGAACCTCATTCCATAGTTCATCAGGCACTCTATCTATCAGATCTAGGGATCTAGGCCCTTAAATCTATTTCTCACTTCCACTGTATAATCCTGAGGGATTTGATTAAGTCATACCTGAATGGTCTAGCAGTTTTCCCTGCTTTCTTCAATTTCACTCTGAATTTGGTAATAAGGAGTTCATGATCTGAGCCACAGTCAGCTCCTAGTCTTGTTTTTGTTGACTGTACAGAGCTTCTCCATCTTTGGCTTCAGAGAATATAATCAGATTTTGCTGTTGACAATCTGGTGATGTCCATGTGTAGAGTCTTCTCTTGTGTTGTTGGAAGAGTGTGTTTGCTATGACCAGTGCATTTTCTTGGCAAAACTCTATTAGTATTTGCCCTGCTTCATTCCACATTCCAAGGCCAAATTTGCCTGTTACTCCAGGTGTTTCTTGACTTTCTACTTTTGCATTCCAGTCCCCTATAATGAAAAGGACATCTTTTTTGGGTGTTAGTTCTAAAAGGTCTTGTAGGTCTTCATAGAACCGTTCAACTTCAGCTTCTTCGGCGTTACTGGTTGGGCATAGACTTGGATCAAGACAAAGCAAAAAAAAAAAAAAAAGAAGAGGCTATCCCACATCGGTCCTAAGGAAGTTAGTAACTCTTCTCACTGCTTGCCCCACTTCAGAGCTGAAGAAACTGGGGCCCAAGGCCACTAGGCCTCAGAGTGACAGCCTGTCTCGTTTCCAGCTTTGCTTCTAGTTAATCACTCTCCTCCGTGGGGAATTCTTGGGGCATGTCTCATTCATGTGGCCTTGTGGAATTAGTCCTGCTGGACCAGTCCAATTATCATCAAGCTGTAAAGAACTGCAAGGCTCTTCTGTCCATGGGATACTCCAGGCAAGAATACTGGAGTGGGTGGCCGTTCTCTTCTCCGGGGATCATACCCAGGTCTCCTATATCGCAGGCAGATTCTTTACTGTCTGAGCCACAAGGGAAGACTGCAATGCATAGATATACATTTTTATATTTTTTTCCATTATGTTTTTTCACAGCATACTGAATACAGTTCCCTGTGCTAAAATGGCCATATTACCATTGTCCCTTTTAAATGCTCTTCTCCACTTTCAGCACTGCCCCTACTGCAAATCCCCAAAGACATCTGCCCTCCTTGAAGACATGCCTGTGACTCTCTGGTTGACTCCTTCCCTGCTTCAAAACATATCAATCTATTGTTCCATTCTCAGCTAATCTGATAAAGAAATATATTCTTCTATGATAAGGATTTAATATGTGACATCAAACAACCTACTGAAGTCTTTCATTTTTATGGTGTATTTTTTTCCTTTTATTGCCCCTGAGGGCTTAGCAATATCCATATGTTAAAAAAAAAACTCATCTTCAGCTGCTCTCATGTCCTAAAAGAAAGTGAAATTGGAAGTCACTCAGTTGTGTCTGACTCTTTGGAACCTCATGGACTATATAGTCAATGGAATTCTCCAGGTCAGAATACTGGACTGGGTAGCCTTTCCCTTCTTCAGGGGATCTTCCCAACCCAGGGATCAAATACAAGTTTACTGCACCAGGCGGATTCTTTACTAGCTGAGCCACAAGGGAAGCTCAAGTATACTGGAGTGGGTAGCCTATCCCTTCTCCAGCAGATCTTCCCGACCCAGGAATCAAACTGAAGTCTCCTCTGTTGCAGGTGGATTCTTTACCAACTGAGCTATCAGGGAAGCCCAAAGTTGCTGCGTTGGCCAGTAATTGAATCCAGGTCAAAAGAGATCTCCCTATAACCCTGATGGAAACCTCCTGGTACTGCACATGTGAACAGAAGTTGATGCCTTGTCTTTAGCTGGCACGTACTTGGGATCTCATATCCTTGAGTCAGTGAAAAGTTCGCCTGAAGAGCATCTACAAATGGTTTACTGCATATTTAAGTGGGACTGATAGACTAATTGTTAGAGTTGATTTTTCTTTTCTTTGCAGGAAAATCATGTCCCCATGTGCTTAATTATTCTCCTTGTGTAAACTGAACACTTGCTAAAATCTTTATATATATATATATATATATATATATATATATATATATATATATATATATATATATATATAATGAGCAAGACTTTCCAGAATGATAGAATGATATCCCTGGGACCAGAGACATAATTTAACTTTAGGTTGTGTCCATACAAAGGGAAATGATGAGTTGAAGTAATTATTGAGATGATTCAGGTAAAATGGCCCTTTTCTGCCATGAGGGGGATGGCATCATTGCTAGATTCAGAATTTTCCAGATTGGCTATTAATCTTGTTTTTCCACTCTTTACTTTGTCCATGTGAATTATTTTTCAGCTTGAATGGATTTTGTTTTTCTCATGAAGGTGGGGGTGTTGGGGAGGAATGGAGAGAGTAAGTTGGGGAAACAACTGCATGTCATTCATCGAACTGGGACTTCATCCAGTTTGAGACCCAAGTAGGCTGCATTTCTATGTTATAAACCATTCCAAATCCTCACCCTGGTCTGGTAATTAGATAAACCAAGACAAATGAGCCAACTGGCCTGTGGTACGTCAATCACAACGACTCCAGAACAAACACTTCTTCTCTCAATAATAGCTGCATGCCACGTCCCAGAGCCATCCATTTCCACACCCTGGCTTCCTGGGTCCAGGTGATTGAATTTCTCTCCCAGTTGCAGCATAAATGTGCTCTCTATCACTGGCCATTTCAAAGCAGAAACATTGCCTTCAGTTTGGCACAGCCTGGGCAAGAAGAGCCTGCCTTGTTCGGAGATGATAGCTCCTTTCACAGGCTTTATTATTGGCATAATCTTTCTTCCAAATGGACCCCTGGAGGTTTCTGCCTTCCCCAGCTGCTGTGTATTTTCTCTGATGAGTTTTTAAAAATAAACAACAAAGAGTTCCAAAGTCAAGGAATACTTAGGGTTGGTAGTGCTATTGAGATGGGTCAAATATCACAGGGCCAATAAGTAGAATGGCAGTTGCCAGGGGCTGGTGGCACTGGGCAGTTAGTATTTAGTGGGTACAGAGTTTCAGTTGGGGAAAATGAAAAAGTTCTAGAGATGGTGGTGGTGATGGTTGCACAATATACTTAATGCCACTAACCTATACATTAAAAAATGGTTTAAATGATAACTTTTGTATTCTGTATAATTTATCACAATTAAAAAAATTTTTAAGAAGAGTCAGGTCCACTTCCAGCATTGGTCATCATTTCATGAGACAGCTTCTGTGATCATAGAAATGTTTCTTGAACCCCCTTTTTTAAAAGATATACTGAGTGCTTTAATTATTCTAGGCATTGGGCTAAATGCTTTATATGCATGATCTCAATTAATCCTAACTAACATCTTATGAAACAATATTTTTAATCATCCTGTTTTCCATAGTAAGTAGCTAAATTTCAGAGAGGTTACGGTACATTTTCACAATCACACAACTACTGAGTGTCAGATGGAAGTTCACACTTACCTGAATCCAAGCCCACTGTTTTTAACCCTACTACGTCATGCTGTCTGAATGAATCTAACATTGTAGAAAAATTCATTGAAAGGAAAAAAACCCTCCCTTTCTGGCCTCAGGTTCAGAGATCGTCAATATACCATCTGATGTACAGCCCATCTTTTTTGATACTGACTTTTCTGTCCCACTCAATGTCGTAGTTGCCACCCTTGAATTCTTTGTTCAAAGGGCAGATCAAAGACACAGAGTGGCAGGATATAGGCCATGGAGAGTCAAACTGAAAATAAGAAACAAGAATGGCTTTCCCGATTGACTGTCTACTTCAGTAGAAAAGGGTTATGCCTGTGGATTCAGTCATAACTGGAAATCTGGAGCTTCTAGCTGTTTTGAAATGTGCATGGAGAGCTGGGAATGATGAGAGCTGGAAACCCCAGGTTTGATGTGAGTCTTAGCTAGACCTTCACATCTTCTTCCCCTAGCCCCTGGGACATGCCCAGAGCATTGTCTCAGAACATCTGATTATTAGATCTAATAGTGACCTGGTTGTCAGAAATTGTTCTACACTTAGAAAGTCAAAACAGGTTCACTGAAGAAATGTATTTACATGATAATTTACACAATTTTGTTTATTTTGTAGGAGTGTGGTTGTTTTGTTTGTTCGTGTCCTTTTTTGTTATTCACACATCAAAACTATTCATCAGAATATTTAAAAAAGAAACAGAATTGATAATAGAGTGAAATAAGGGTCTCTACAAAGATCTCCGTAAAAACTTTAGAATGTTCTTTAAAGTGAATTCCTGGCTGGAAAGAAAAAAAAAAAGCAATTACATTTCTTGCAAGCCCTAAGGAATTTTGCTAAAGTGCTGTACACTGCTTCAGATGGAAAACAAAGGGAAAATCGAGTGGAGACGCTAAACCCCCAGCAGAATAACGATCAGTGTTAATGTTTTCTCACACCTTCTGCTCTGCCATTATTTCCACAGTGAAGTAGTTTCCCAACAGCGTCACTGACACCAGTACCTGTGCTCTTGCATTAAAATCTCACTTAATGAGACCAACTTGTGTGTAGCAACTGCTGTTTTGAATCATTTCTGCAGACAAGATGAAATCATTATGTATAGGCATTGCATCTTTTTCGAATTATTAATGTGAAAAGCTAAAAATGGCCCCCAGCCACCTCGAGGCACAAGCATTCAGAGAGATGAAATGGCTGTTGGAGTTTTTACCAAACCTTTCAAAAATAACACTTAAGTCTGTCTCTGAAAGACTCAGAATCTGCAGGAGAAATAAAACTTTATATAACCGACTGTGCTCTCCATAAATGGATGTTGCACCTGAGAAAAGACTCTGAGCATGAGCGCAAACAGTAGGCATGTTAGTATTTCAAGCCTTTGACTTTTAAATGATCCCCTCAATCACTGAGCCACAATTTCAAGGCTTCTCCACTGTTGCTTCACTCTCATTCTATTAACTTTTAGGATATGACCTTTAGCCTACTAATCTGCCTGTGGGGGTGGGGGTGTGGTTTCCCAACACATTTATACTCTATTCTGTGCATCATAAATACATAGCCATTTACAATTTTCCCTGATTCGAATCTCAGAATTCTTGGCTTTATGTCTCTGCTTCTCCATATCTGAATCCCCAATATCCTTCCCCCCTCCATGCATACTCTCGACCCTCAATATCAAAGTAACTAAGAGATAAAGAGATCTTGCAATGAAGAGAAGAGTTGAGTTAATAGCATATTATCTGGAACTTTAAATGAAACAGACTCCTTTAATAACTAAGTTCATCTTCCTATAGAAGCGAAGTCTGACAGTCTTGAGAAAAAATGTCATCTCGTTCATGAATGGTTTAGTATCTTACCTGCATTTGATATCTCTATGTGCTCAAAGGAAATAGATGGATTCTCTTTAAAGAAAGAAATGAGATGACAGTTTAGATGGTGTCATTGAGCAACCTCCAGGAGAGATCAAGAATTGATTACCAAACATTATTTGATAGGTATATAATGCACTGCCTGGAAAAAAAGAAAATCAAATAAAATATCCTAATAACGTCCTAGACTGGCCAAGAATGAAGCAAGGAAGAGAAAAGATAAAAACACAGCTGAAACATCTATGGGCCTATGTAGTCTTTTCTGTTTTCATTAAACTGCTGAAGAAGATAGGAATATCAACAGCTCTTTAAATATAAGTATTTTAAATGTCATGTGTAATAAGAGCAGCTATGGTTATAGGAGGCCCATTTAACACAATGAGAATGGCACTTCTTTTTAAAATCATTTTTGTCTAATTCCTATACATTGCATTCATATCTTAAGTCTTATTAAACCCTTTTGGCTGCTTTGTTTCTTGTCTTTTTTATTTTTAATATCAGATTCTCACTTCTGTCTTCAGGGTTCTAAAAATCCACTTAGGCCCTTGTCATTTTCTTTCTAGTAGCTTTCTAATCTGGAGTTTCATAAAAGAGAGTATTCCAACGGCCCATCTAGTATAGGCAGCTGTTTGCTGAACTATTTCAAATAGAAAATTGATCCAAAAGCACCAAAATATTTTTCAGCTTTTAAAATTTCTTTCTAGGAGAAAGGAAACAAAAGGGAGAAATAAAAATATGTGTGTGTGCACTCATATAGGTATGTGAGTGTGAGTACTGAAGAAGAAAATGTGGACCAGAAATCATTTTTTTACATTCAGGATAAATGTTCATCACATATTGACAATTAGCACTGCTGCTGCTGCTGCTAAGTCACTGCAGTTGTGTCCGACTCTGTGTGACCCCATAGATGGCAGCCCACCAGGCTCCCCCGTCCCTGGGATTCTCCAGGCAAGTGCTACTACCCCAAAACTATACAATAGCAAGTGTACATAAGACTTCCTACAAGTCATCGCCTCTGAATCAGGCTTGACTTTGGTTACCAAAGTCTTAAAACATGAACTGGGAAAGGCTACTGTTTCTAAGGGAAAAAGATTAAAGTGCTTAAGTTAGAGGTAGCACAAAGCACTTCATTAGCCATCAGAAGCTGAAATAGCAATCAGTCCATTTACTGGTTGTGATTTCAGCTTTGGATTCCTAATCTATAAACTGGTGTTTCCAAACTGCTAGTCTGAATTTTAACTTCCTTAAGTCCTCTGTGTCCTGAACAGTAGTGATTATGGTTTGACACCCGCCTTCTTACCCACTTTATTCTTGAAGTTCATAGCAGATAATTTAGGTCATCAGATTTGCACTGTTGTTTGGGGATCAGAAGCTCTAGATTCAGTGATCCTTCAGTTTCTATTAGGGTGTGACAATTCTCAATACAAGAGAACATAATAGAATAATATTTTCACACAGAGCATCGTGTAAAACATCTGAAGTCCAGAAACAATCCAGAATGTTCTAGTGCCCCATCTCTTACCATATAACATTAAAACTTCTGCATAACCACAGTCCCTGCTCATTTTATTTGAAGTCCATTTTAATTTTCTTCTTCCTTCTTTGTCCCTGAAGGAGAGTAAGAACTTGGACATATAACAAATTAAGAAATGGTAGAATTAGAGATGATTTTTAATTTCCTCTTTTACTTTTCTGTGTTTTACAAGTTCTCTCTAACTAACATGTATTATTTTGAAAACAGAATAAGAATGAGAACCAGAGAAAGACTTAGATATTAACAAACATTCAAGAGTCAGACTTCATTTTAATCTGGGCATGTAGTTGGGTCTCAGAAATCCAAGAAGATGTTAAAAATCAAGCATTTCTTTCTAAAAATGATAGTTCAAGAAATGAGACTCTCCAATTCTATATGAAAAATATCAAATATCAACATTAAGTTTGGGGGGTTTTTGTATTTTTATTTTTTGTCTTTGGGTGTTTTCAATTTCTTTTCACATATAGTATTACAATCTGCTTCACTTGGTAAAGGACATTGAGTCCCAAATCATAACTTTTGCTTTATTATATTGCTCCTATATTATCACCTAACATTATCTATCTGGCTATATTTAATTGTCTATCAGTTTCTTCATGGAATAGTCTATCCATGAAGGCAAGGACAATGTCTGCTTTGCTCTCCATAATCTCTCAGAAGCTTGAAAAGTAGGTGCTCAATAAACGCTTAAGGATTGACTGCATGATTGAATGTTTATCTACCTAATGTCGGGACTTGAAGAGGTAAACACTAAGATAAAAGGGCGAGTCAGGTCACTTTAATATAGATCCTGTTTTACCTTAGATGTGTCAGTATTTATCAGTATATTGCTCCTTAGACCAAACACAAGCAAAACAAAATAAAAACACATGTTTGTCAATATATAAAATATAGACCCAGAATGTTGAGTTCTTTGTTTAAAGACTCATGGGGAACTATTATGCAAAACAAGCACAGCTAATGTGTTGTAAGCAACAAGTACCTTTATTTTTGCTTTTCCTTATCACTTTAAGTGTGAATTTCATGAGTCTGCCTGGCTCTTCTTTGCCCTCTGCATGAAGACTCAGAAAGGCCAAACAATGTGTCTGGTCATTCCTAAGTACTAAATAAAGGTCGTACAGTTCAAGTGGAAAAACAGTCTCAGTTCAGTAATTAAGGTATTTGGTGCAATGGAATAATCAATACTCTGTGACTTCTTCCCTCTGCCAGATTCAGCCCACTTGCAGGCATAAGCTTGAAGCCAAAGGGAGACTGGGTCCATTTTTCCCAGTTTCCTCTTCTTGAGTTGCTCTTCTCTTAGTCACAGATTTGACCCTTCATGATCAGAGCAGGGAGAGGGAGGAGAGGTAGGGGAGACAGGCATACTTTTCCTAGAATGGTACTGCAGCATTGTCTGAGTCTGTTTGTGGTTTTTACTGATGGGGTAGTGAGCTGGATCATAAAGAAGGCTGAGTGCTGAAGAATTAATGCTTTCAAATATGGTGCTGGAGAAAATTCTTGAGAGTCCTTTGGACTTCAAGGAGATCAAATCAGTCAGTCCTAAAGGAAATCAACCCTGAATACTCATTGGAAGGACTGATACTGAAGCTGAAGCTCCAATACTTTGGCCACCTGATGCGCAGAACTGACCCATTGGAAAAGCCCCTTTTGCTGGGAAAGATTGAAGGAGGGAGGAGAAGGGGACGACAGAGGATGAGATGGTTGAATAGCATCACCAACTCGATGGACATGAGTTAGAACAAGCTCCGGGAGATAGTGGAGGACAGAGGAGCCTGGTGTGTTACATTCAACGGGGTCGCAAAAAGTCAGACGAGACTTAGTGACTGAACAACCACCACAAGCAGCACTTTGCCATCATGAGCAGTGGAAGAGGGGAGAAAAAGGGTGTATTTCATCTTCATCCCCCTAACAGAAGATACCTACACATGTCTCTATTTAGCCTGTTGCTGAGCTTCCTCAGTGCCTAGGTTTTAATCAGTTATAGGTTGAGCTACATCCCCTCAAAAGAAAATTCAAGGTCCTAAACCTCAGAATATGACCTTATTTGGAAATAGGGGTATTGTAGATGTAATTAGGTAAGTTAAGATGAGGCCCTGAAGTTTGGTTATACCCTTAATTTGGTATAACTGGTGCCCTTGAAAGAAGAGGGAATATGGATACAAAGACAAACGGGGAGAATGACTGTGTGAAGATGGAGGCAGAGATTTGAGTTACGTTGCCTGCACCCACCAGAAGCTGAAAGAGGCAAAGAAGCATCCCTCCCTAGAGGCTTTAGAAGGAGGATGATCCTGCCAGCATCTTGATTTTGTACTTTTGCCTTCCAGAACTGTGAGAGAATAGCTTCCAGTGATTTAAGCCATCCAGTGTGTGGTGCTTTATTATGGCAGCCCTAGCAAACTAATACAGCACCCAGAAATCTCCAGTTTCCCTTCACACCTCAAGGCAGCCCTCCTGGACTGTACATAAGGCAACCCTATGCGGCTCTTGCTCACATATGGGCTGCATCTGGCCTGGGAACACTCATGCATCCTTTTCTCTCAACAATTGTGGGAAGTCTGTCACTTCCCAAGCCACACTCCTTAATCCTGCTGCTGTATACCTCTTCAGCCAAGCTCACACACTTTAAATTTCTCAGGTGTGATTCAGAAACAAGCATCTGAGCCCCCTTGGATTGCATAGGACATATCTCATGTCCTTCAGGCATTCTCTTTAAGGCACTTCTTCACTTGGGCTCCAAAACCTGCTGAGTTTATATACGAAGCTACTAGAAGATACTAACGAGAGCCTTTGAATCTCAATTACAATTTTCTGTGATGGAGAATCTGATTGCCCCAGTTGTGTCAGGAGCCTGATCCCTCCAATCAACTTTGGCCTAGGGGCTAGGGTGGCATACTACAAATATGACTTTTAGAATCACTGTGGGTGGGGAAAGCTCAGAGAATGGGGCTGTGGGCTGGGCAGACACACCAGAGGGGCCAATAGCACACCGTTGAGTGGAGCAGGGCAGAGTTTCCAGGTCACCACACAGTTCTATATGGTTGTACCCTTTCTGGCTCCCCAATTACCATTTCTTTTATATTCCATGCAGACCCACTCCTTCTATTGATATATTCTTTCTTAACTGGACTAATGCCATTAGTTTGCTATAGTCTACCTCTGTCTAGATCTTTAGGTAGGTAACTCTTTAAAGTCATTTTACATATATTTGATTTCACACATTGTGTTGATGTAATTAATCAAACTAAGTTCTAGGGGAGAATAAATGCTGCTGCTTATGTTCATTAAGTTGCAAAACCTCAGTAACATTTAGTTCCTTAAAATTCTGTAGCTCTTAGCTTCATAAGAGTTAGAATAAGAAAAATTTAACTCACTTAAGAATAAACTGCACTAGTAAGTTTGTGATTCTTATGAGAATAAATTAATCTTGGAATTTCATAAATAAAGCATGTCATCTTATGAATAAACCAAAGTATACCTACTGCATTTTGACCTTAGGGTCTTGGTAAATCCGGACAGGTCTATTCAATTATCTGTACCTGCTTTCCTTCATTTCAAAAATAAGCAATAATCACCTGTGCATGTGTGTTTGTTGGGTTTTTTTTTTAAGGTTTTCTTTAAAAAAAATTTTTAAATTTTAATTGGAGTCTAATTACTATACAATATTGTAGTGGTTTTTGCCATACATTGACATGAATTAGCCATGGGTTTACATGCACATGTTTGTAAATATTCAGATTCCTGAGCCTGATCTCAGGTATAACGAGTGAGAATTCCTAGGCTGGAGACTGAGAACCTGAATTAACCACAAATTCTTAAGGACATTTTGGGCACAGTGAATATCAGAATCATTAGGAAACAATATGATCTCTTGTAGTTTTAGCATTCTATGAGTCTGTTTCTGAATTAACATTTCTAATTAAACTGCATATGTTTCCATCAGCCCTAAAAATTTCTGTCCAATTTTTTTCCCAAAAGGATATATCACATTATTTTTTTACTCAGTGCACCAAAGTTCTGGAAGTATATACCACTCAGTAAAATAAATTTGCTTCATAAAGGCACATCAAGAAGTATACTGATTTGGGAATTCCAGCCCTGGCACTCACTAACTAGCCCTACACTTTTGTCAAGTAACCTAATTTCTGGACAATGAGTGATTAATCCTCAGAAAAATGGGACCAAACATGCCCAGTTTGAGGGTGCTGGTGAGACTGAGAGGTAGGCACAATAGTGTCGAGGTTAACAGCAGGGACTCAGGAAGCAGATTGGACCCAAATCCTCCATCTGCTACTTCCCAGCTTGGGGGCCTAGAGCAAAAATTCCCCACTCACTCTAAGCCTGAGTTTCCTCATTTGTAAAAAGAGCACCCAGAATCACACAGGAGAGAGTCAGTACTGGGGGTCGAGTGAGTTAATATATGTAAAATGCTCTGAATAGGGCTTGGCATATGGCAAGCTCTATCTAAGTGTTGGTTAAATTAAAAACAAGATTCTGTACATGACAGTGTTTTGCAAAAGACTAACCCAATGTGAGAAATTAAGAAAAAATGTTATTAACAATCCTGTTCAAAAGCATTCAGAAAGTCATGTAACTCTTGAAAGGTCTCTGAAGTCACAATAGAGAAGAGCTTGAGAATCCATTTTCCAAACCATCAATTATCTCTTCTGCTGTCATAATTAATTCCTATTGTTATACTTAATAATGGCCAACGTCATCATCTTGGGAGTTATTGTTTCATTCTATTAAGCTATTTCATTACACTCAAATGGGCTGAGGGAAGGTATGTAATTGACTTGTGAAAATTATTCAATTTGCAAAAGAAATTCATTCAACATGCAAGAGAAGTGGGTCAAAGAAAAGCCACATTAACTAAATTATGAAGCCCTTCTAGTCACTTTCCCATTCTCCTAGGGAACTTTTTTTATATGTATAATTAACTGAACAGATAAGAAAAATTTAATTGAACTTTATTTGGAATTTTGAGAATGCCTCATTATTGTAGACGTCCTCACCTTTTTCTAAACAGAGTCCTTGACATCCAAGCCTTAGTGTCACATGTAGGCCATGGGGGGCTGTACGATAGAGGACTTCTAAGAGGAGAAAGCAGTGCCGGGGGCAACTGCTACTCCTAAGGGCCAGATACTGACTTGAAACTGATGGCCTTAAACCAGAGGTATCAAGCAACCATTAACTGATGAGATTATGTCTTCTACATCCTTATCTCCTCTCCATCTCAAGCAGGAATGGGGGGCCTGTGAGGAAGGGGATATTTTTAGTAGTAACAAAAATAATAAACTACATTTTTGTCACACATTGCTGTTCAATTGCTCAGTCGCGTCTGACTGTTTGCCACCCGATGGACTGCAGCACGCCAGGCTTCCCTGTGCTTCACCATCTCCCAGAGCTTGCTCAAACTCATGTCCATTGAGTCAGTGATGCCATCTAACCATTTCTCCTCCTTTCCCTCCTGCTTTCAATCTTTCTCAGCATCAAGGTCTTATCTCAAGAGTCAGCTCTTCCCATCAGGTGGCCAAAGTAGTAAATAAATGTAACCATCAAAAGTTTATCATATTAGTAATATTACCTTTTGTAATCATCATGACAAACTCTGGAGTAAACAGTATTATAGCCTACTTCATAAATTTTTTAAAAATTTACCATATAGCCAAAAAAAGGTGAGGAGGTGAGAGCACCATGAAATTGTTTCTTGCTTTATACACTGACAAGTATTTGGCCCCACTGTTTTCTACAAATATTGCTCATCACTACAATTTTCCATCCTCAAATAGATATCTAAAGATTCGATGAGTTTATGTCTAAATGATGACTAGTACAGCTTTTGACCTATCATAGGTTCTTTTCATCTTTGAGGACAATGTGACAGAAGTCTGTCCTCTATTTTCTGTTTTAAGAAGGAGCCAGAGTCACCTTGGCTATAATTTTGTTGAGGCAAGAGAGCATTAAGCAGATTCTCCCAATTAGTAGTTCCAAAACAACTGCTTTCTTTGCTCAGACCCTGAGTCTTGTATTGTCTCTGCACAGGTTTTAAGTCAAAAGTGGGGGAGTTGTGATCAATGAAGAAAAGAATCACAGGGACTAGGAAGCTAAGGGAACCAGAATTGAGGGCATCCACAGTGAACATTCCATTTTCACCCAGCTGTCATGGTTCAGACGTGGTTCTAAGAGATCCCTCCACTGGTGGTGGTTATAGTTTTTCTTTGTTGTTAGTGTCTTGTTTGTGACTTTTATGTAATCACAAAACAAACACAACTGTGAGCTCTGCTTTATGGTGAACAAAGCTGATTTTTTGATTTATGTTGTTATGGTGGCTTTAATTTTTTTTTTTCCATTTCTGGGACATGGACATACAGAAATGTTTAGTGTATGCTCTTGGTGTCCTGCCCAAATCCCTTATTGGTGCACCCATCTCCCAGCTGCTGTACAAATTGGCTGCTAACAGCTCCCAGCTGCACCTTTCCTGGCTCCAGAGATTTGCCATGGCCAGCTGGACATCAGAGCTCAGAGATGCTTGGGAGGTTCTGCACCACCCCTCCTGGGAGGGCTGACAACCAGACACTGACTGATACATTTATACAAGTGCCCAGCCCCCTTTCCTTGAAAAAGAACAACCACTCACCTCCAGAGCCTCCTGTGAGATCCGGCTGAGGCAAGATTACACTTGAACCCATTTCATTGCTTCCTTTCTTTCCTGCCCTGTACGGCTTCCCTCACTCTCTTACAGGTTTCATCTGAAAGCAAGTCTCTCAGTAAATTTGTTGCTCAAGAATCAGTATCCCAGGTTTTCTCTAGAGAATGTGACTTACGACACACGGGGGCTTTATGTTTTAAAGGGGCCATGCTATCAAATAAAGAGAAAAGAGCTCATTGTGACTGGTGAGAGCGGGGCTTAAGTATACATTCCTGCTCTTATTGGTCAGAATTTGAAACAATTTGTAGTTTTGTAAAAACTGTTTCATTTTTCAGATGATAAACAGAAAACTTCCTGGTCTAAGATTAGACCCAGCCTACTAAGTAAAATCTGAAAGGCTGATGCTTGGGGAAAGAGACATCAGCCTGCATGCAATGAACAGTATTCTCCGCTCTCCCGTCTTTTGGGGTGGGTGGCTGTCGTGCAAAATGGAGAGAACGCAATGGTGACACAGAAGGAAAAGAGATGTTTCTCTTTCTTTTGAAAAAAAGGAGAATCAAGCATCATATCACTTTTCATGCAGAATCCTAACCATCCAAATAAATATGAGTGTGACCAGTACTTGTGGGACCTGGCTTTGGTTCTTGCTCTGTTACGTTGCAGCTATGTGACCCTGGACAAGTCACTGAGCCGGTGACAGCCTCAATTTCCTCATCTGTAAAACAGGCAAAGTGGAGGGGATGGTTTTTGAGAATATAAACACAACCCTGGGAGCTGTGGATGGGCAAATTCCATCCCGCCTTATAAATCTCAGAGGAGGGGGAAAAACCTTATAACTGTCATAAACATGAACCAACTGTGAAAATTATGTGAAATCAGCTACATAAATTGTATAACATTAGTCATGGATCCATTTGTTCTGCGACAGTGTAAAAATCACAGATTTCCCAAGTTAGAGGAAAAAAATATCTGTCTACCACATATAAGCAACCCGAGTCTCTCCACCACATATTACATTTCGTCATGCTACTTGCATGACTAAGAGTAGCAGAATGGTGGCACTACGGGGGTCTTATGATCTCCCCTGGAATCCCTGCAAGTGATTGCTGTCTTTTCACTATAACAACATAGATCCTTCAGGAAATATAATCTGATGTGTCTCCCCTTGGCTGAGCCCACCTCTTTTGCTAGGCAAAACAATTTTCATTCTGGGTGAAAAAGAGGTGTGAAGACAGATTAATGGTTCCTGTGTCTCACCACATGTGCACGTGGTCAAGTGGAAGTTCCAGGCTCCGTGGTCTCACTGAAGTCATGGCATGAATCATCTCTCCTGTTACCTCCAAATATCTGATTCCTCTGTGTAGGCTGATCAACAAGTCATGTTTCAAAAGCTTTGCCAGGAATGTCTGCTTTCCTGTACTGGAAGTTGGTTTTACAATTTTCTTTCTTTAGTGAGCCTGGCAGAATGGCTTTCCCTACTTGGTAAGAACCACTGGAGTTTTAGGAAAGATGCTGGCATCTGTGTAATACTAATAAGACATCATTCCAGCATAAACAAAAGCAAGACACAGAAGCCAGTGAGCAGAGCAAGCCCTAGGACTTCAATTAGAAACAAAGTTCTCTACTAACAAGATTTACTGGATTACATTTATGTTAGAGAACCTGAAATATAAGCATGAGTGAAATTTTAGACACAAAAATTCATTTAGCCAATCTTCTTGGAATTCATTCCAGAGATTCCTTCAGCAATGAATTATCCATTATCTATCTATTCAATAAGTAATCATTTACTGATTACCCCTACATGGCTAAGTTCTGTTCAACAGAATCTGAGTGGAGGTGGTGTAGACAACTTCCACACTGTTCCTTCAAAGAGAAAGGAAAAGCTACCCTTTTCCCTTCTTCTTTCTCCTTCAAACCTGCTAGAACAGTGAATCTGGTTGCAAACCATTTTGGACCATGTATATGAGGGTAATCCATTAAAGATGAAGAGCAAAAAGATGGAAGAGCCAGGACCCCTGGAGATATCACTGAGCACTTGCCACTATAGCAGCTCAGACTTTAACTTTCTTAAGCTACTAACATGGAGCTGAAACTGTATCCTAATCACTAAAATGAGTGGCTAGGTACAACAGAATTCTTCTGCATTAACTACCCTAAAGGTTTTCTAAATCTTAGAATGTTTGCACCCCAATGTTCATAGCAGCATTATTTACAATTGCTATCTGCAGTCCATGGGGTCACGAAATGTCAGACACGACTGAGCGACTTCAATTTAACTTCTCACTTTCATGCATTGGAGAAGGAAATGGCAACCCACTCCAGTGTTCTTGCCTGGAGAATCCCAGGGGTGGCAGAGCCTGGTGGGGTCGCACAGAGTCAGACACGACTGAAGCAGCAGCAGCAGCAAGATGAGAAAACAACCTAAATGTCCATCAACAGATAAAGGGATAAAGAAGATAGAGTGTGTGTATGTGTGTGTGTATATATATATATATATATATATATATATATATATGCATATATATATAAATATATACATGGAATATCACTCAGCCATTAAAAAGAATGAAATTTAACACAAATGGACTTGGAGGGTATTATGCTAAGTGAAATGCACCAGAGAAAGACAAATACTGTATGATATAATTTATATATGTAATTTAAAAAATAAACTAGTGAATATAATAAAAAAGAAAGACTCAACAGATATGGAGAACAAACTAGTGGTTATCACTAGGGAGAGGGAAGGAGGGAGTGGTAGGATAGGGGTAGGGAATTAAGAGATACAAACTACTATGGATAAAATAAACTACAAGTATATATAGTACAACACAGGAAATATAGCCAATATTTTATAAGAACTATAAGTGTAATGTGACCTTTAAAACTGTGAAACACTATGTTGTACACTGGAAAGTTATATTTTAAAAAATTTTTCCGTGTCTATGGATGCCATCACAAAAGAATTAAGCTTCATATCTAGTGTTAAAGTTGAGGAACCCTCTTTTCTTCCCGAATTATAAGCTGAGTTAAAAATAAGACAAAAGGGTAAAATATAAATAGATGAAAACATCACTATCAGTTCAGTTCAGTTCAGTTCAGTCGCTCAGTCGTGTCTGACTCTTTGCGACCCCATGAACCACAGCACGCCAGGCCTCCCTGTCCATCACCAACTCCTGGAGTTTGCTCAAACTCATGTCCATCGAATCGGTGATGCCATCCAGCCATCTCATCCTCTGTCGTCGCCTTCTCCTCCTGCCCCCCAATCCCTCCCAGCATCAGGGTCTTTTCCAATGAGTCAACTCTTCACATGAGGTGGCCAAAGTATTGGAGTTTCAGCTTTAGCATCAGTCCTTCCAATGAACACCCAGGACTGATCTCTTTTAGAATGGACTGGTTGGATCTCCTTGCAGTCCAAAATATCACTATAAATACTGATTAATGAAGATATTGGAGGATATGCGACCCAAGCTTGTGGAGAGTGGGTTTCCTAACACTGAACTAAACACCCAGAATTAAATACAATTACCCAGTATTCATGGAAACAGTGTCAGACTTTATTTTGGGGGGCTCCAAAATCACTGCAGATGGTGAGTGCACCCATGAAATTAAAAGATGCTTACTCCTTGGAAGGAAAGTTATGACCAACCTAGACAGCATATTGAAAAGCAGAGACATTACTTTGCCAACAAAGGTCCATCTAGTCAAGGCTATGGTTTTTCCTGTGGTCATGTATGGATGTGAGAGCTGGACTGTGAAGAAAGCTGAGCGCTGAAGAATTGATGCTTTTGAACTGTGGTGTTGGAGAAGACTCCTGAGAGTCCCTTGGCTGTGGTTCATGGGGTTGCAAAGAGTCGGACACGATTGAGCGACTGAACTGAACTGAACTGAACCCAGTATTCATGGGAACAAGTGGTCAGCTGCAGACCTACCCACTATGGAGCTGAACAGGAATGTTACCACTAAGGTTCTCCCACATTAGGACTGAGGAAGAAGCATTAACTCCTAACATTTCAGGTCCCATCAGACAAAAGATAAAAATTGAAGTCCATTTAGCTTGGAACTAAAACCTTAAGGTGAACAAAGAATCTTCAACATCAGGAAGATTTGGGCTTCGGATTGGCCAGTAATGCTGCATCAACTGAGGTTTTGATAACTTGGGTTATTCAGGTTTCTAAGTATATATCAAATGAATAGTCATGACAATTCTACAGCAATTCTCCATGAGATCACCGCTTTGGATTTGGTCACCATCTCTCTGGGAGATGAGAATAGAAGGGCAGACCAGGTCCCAAGTAGAGGACTGGACTTTCCGCAAGACCACAGTTTTCATGTGTCTGATCATCTTAACAAGGAAGGACCAAAGTTGATACTGTCTTATTCACATCAAATTTTAAGTTTCTTCAGTGAAAAAGAGAAGACATGCAGTGATCTCCATCCATAACTCCACCAGTCAGAGGACAGACCATGGCTCTCCATAAGAGGTTGCACATTGCTCCTAGGGAGAGCATTTGGGGGTGGATTTTTGGTTGACATGAATGACTGGGGTTTGTACTGACATTTACTAGGTAATAAAATGTCTTACATTCTATGGGACATTTGCACACAATAAAAACCTGTCCCTTGTAAAACATTCATTGCTGTGCTATACACAGACTTAACCTTGCGAAGCTCATGCCACAATGTAGAAAAAGGTCAAGTAGAGCTCAGATCTTATTTTTCCTATCTGCTCCCACAATGTACTTCTTGCCTTAGTAAGAATCTCCCAGGAACAGGGTATTTTGAGGGAACAGAACTATAACTATTTCTAAGTACTATATCTCAACACTACTGAATTTCATCTAAATGTATTTATTTCTTCATTCATTTAGTCAATTAGTATTTGTTAAGCAGCCTGGTGGCTCAGATGGTAAGGAATCTGCCTGGAATGTGATAGACCCAGGTTCAATCCCTGGGTCAGGAAGATCCCTTGAGAAGGAAATGGCTCCCCACTTCAGTATTCTTGCCTGGAGAAGCCCATGGACAGAGGAACCTGGTGGACTACAGCCTATGGGGTTGCAAAGAGTCAGACACAACTGAGTGACTCTCAGACACACACACACACTCACACTTCCTCTATTCCCGACACTTTTCTAGGTCCTAAGGATTAGTAGTGAGTTAAAGGAAAACTGACCTATTCAACTTACATTTTTGAGAACAATGGCAAAATCCCTCTTTGTATCTAAAGTGAAAGTGAAGTCACTCAGTCATGTCTGACTCTTTGCGACCCCATGGACTGTAGCCTACCAGGCTTCTCAGTCCATGGGATTTTCCAGGCAAGAGTACTGGAGTGGGGTGCCATCTGAAGAAACCAGGAATTATTTAGACTTATAAGCAAAAGAGAAAGAACACCTTCATTTTACGAACAGAGAAACAGGTTCAGAGAGGTTCAAGACTTAGTGAAGGTCACATGGTTCAGTCACAATAGCAGGGTTGGAGCCCACAAATGCCAGGTAACAATAGTTCTTCAGTATTTTGTTGCTTTGTATTTTATATACATCTCTATGAGGAATGATATAAAAAACTCAAGAATAATAATCACTCTACCTTTGGTTCATGAAACTTGAGATTGCTTCATGATAATCTCCCAAATTATCCTTCCCAGCTGGAAAGCTCAATGAACAAATAGAAAAGTAAATGATTATAAGGAAGCCTTTCTAAAGTTTTTGGGATCATTCCAACTTAACAGATATTGGTTGAGCACCTACTGTGTGCCAGGTACTCTACTCTGTGTTGTGGGGACTTCCAAGATAAATGGACCTTCTTCTTCCTACCCTCAGGAAAGTTACTGTGTGGTGAAAGAGACAGATGGTATATAACTGCAGTACTGGATAGAATATGATAAATGCTGTAATAAAATTATAAAGACCTGTGGGAGCTGAGAGGGAGAGATGAACACCAGCTCCTCCATAAAGTGTTTCCTAATTTCCCCAAATGGAATTTGAAATGTAACTTGAAAGATGGACAGAATGTTAATAAAGGTAGAAAGACCTGTTTCAAATTCTCATTCAAGGTGACAAATCTCCTGGAGGTCAAAGAAAAAATTCTGAAACCCAAAAATGACAAAAAGCAAAGCAAAGTAAGTTTTTGGCCATGATTAGACAGCTCTGGCCCTGAAAAACCATTGAGAATCATTTTTACAGCAGGATGAATCTCAGGGTCTAGTAATGACAATAAAACCAGTAATTAACGAAACTGCATTTATTAAGCACATAATGTACATCAGGAGCTTAGACTCTTCATATTCTTGCTTTATCTCATCTAAACCTCAGAACAACTCTTTGTAATAGATGCTACTATCATCCTTGTGTCATTGGAGAAAGCTGTGCTATAGAGGGGGCATGCCACATGTCTGAGGTCACTCGCATATATGTCAGAGTTAGGCTTAAAACCCAGGATTCAATGTCTCAAGACAACATTGACTGAGTACATCACGGTACATGGTGATCTGATGAATCTTTTTCCTCAAAATTGTAACATTCATCCTCCTGAGCTTTTCAGAAGTAAATAAAAAGTAGCATATCTCAGACTGTTCAGCTAGCTTGGCTGAGTAACACCCTGCACCTGTCACACATCCTTGTGATGCTGGGCTTCCATTACAACCCCCAACGTGGTGTTTTCAGCTCCATCTGATTAGTTGGTAAATTATTAGCCATATCAGATTTATTCAAATCAATCCCTAAAAGCCACCTCATATGCCTTGAATCAAGGAATCAGAAGATACTCAGCAAAAGACTTCATTTTCTCAGACTCTACTTCCTTTTCAAGACCCAAGTCAACTCCTAAGCCCTCATGGAGCCTCACCCTGCCCACAACATCCTATTTCCGCATGGCTCCTGTTTCCAGTAAGATTTATATGGCCCTTAGTCACATTCTACCTGCCACAGGAAGAATCCTAACTCCCTTTCCCATGTATACTTGATTCCTTTTCATCCCACAAGAGAGCAAATATGAAAACCAATGCTTCTAGCACCTCGCTCGAGTCTCACAGTTTGCCTTCTCCAAAAGAGGAAGAAAGAGTTATCTGATTCAGTGGAAGGAGATGGGGTTAGCTGTTACCACCCAACATGGACCTGGGGAGAATACAGGACATCCCTCTTTGGACCCACCTGCCCCCTCACACTCAGGCATGGTGGACCCAAATTTGTACTTCTCTCATGTTCAGCAAATGGAAAGAGCAGATCAGGGCCTGGCAGGTCTGGTCTAGTCCCTGGTCTGTTCAGCTTCTCATCCTGTGTCTGCCTGAGAGGTCAAGGATGTCTGGTACACTGGCTAAGTTCAGGAAGAACAAGAGGATCCTGCCACCCCTCCCGTCCAGCTGCAGCACTGAGACGTTTACGCTGGGTGAGGACCCCCACCTGGCTTTCTA
Source organism: Capricornis sumatraensis (assembly GCF_032405125.1). Classification (NCBI taxonomy): domain Eukaryota; kingdom Metazoa; phylum Chordata; class Mammalia; order Artiodactyla; family Bovidae; genus Capricornis; species Capricornis sumatraensis. Next base: position 75,259,544 of record NC_091073.1, read on the forward strand.
CAAATGCTCTCAGCTCATTAGTAACTTGGAGTGTTCTATTACCTACTGTGCAATCTCAGTACATTTTTATGCATACACGTGTTCTTCCCTCCCACAAGCCTCTGGTGGGAGCTCTTTGAGCACAGAGTCGGTGTTATGTGATGGGAATAGCACTGGACTGGGAGTCAAATGACCCAGCTTCAGGCCAGGTTCTGCTTGGGAAGGTAGCTTTCCCTTTCCTCATCTGAAAGATGGAAATGGTAGTACTCAGTTACTCATGCTCAACTCACGGGAGAATGGTGAGGCTTCAAACAAAAACAAATATAAGAGCAAACTATTCAGTTCAGTTCAGTCGCTCAGTCTTATCTGACTCTTTGTGAACCCATGGACTGTAGCATGCCAGGCCTTCCTGTCCATCACCAACTCCCAGAGTTCTCAAATTTGTGTCCATCGAGTCAGTGATGCCATCCAATCATCCTCTGTCATCCCCTTCTCCTCCCATCTTCAATCTTCCCCAGCATCAGAGTCTTTTCTACTGAGTCAGTTCCTCACATCAGGTGGCCAAAGTATTGGAGTTTCAGCTTCAGCACCAGTCCTTCCAATGAATATTCAGGGCTGATTTCCTTTAGGATACACTGGCTGAATCTAATTGCAGTCCAAGGGACTTGCAAGAGTCTTCCCCAACACCACAGTTCAAAAGGAACAATTCTTTGGCACTCAAGTTTCTTTATGGTCCAACTCTCATATCCATACATGACTACTGGAAAAACCATAGCTTTGACTAGACAGGCCTTTGCTGGCCAAGTAATGTCTTTGCTTTTTAATATGCTGTCTAGGTTGGGCATAGCTTGTCTTCCAAGGAGCAAGTCTCTTTTAATTTCATGGCTGCAGTCACCATCTGCAGTGATTTCGGAGCCCAAGAAAATAAAGTCTCTCACTGTTTCCATTGTTTCCCCATCTATTGCCATGAAGTGATGGGACCAGATGCCATGATCTTAGTTTTCTGAATGTTGAGCTTTAAGCCAACTTTTCCACTCTCCTTTGACTTTCATCAAGAGAATCTCTAGTTCTTCTTCACTTTCTGCCATAAGGGTGGTGTCATCTGCATATCTGAGGTTATTGATATTTCTCCTGGCAATCTTAATTCCAGCTTGTGCTTCATCCAGCCTGGCATTTCACGTGATGTACTCTGCATAGAAGTTAAATAAGCACGGTGACAATACGCAGCCTTGACGTACTCCTTTTCCTATTTGCAACCAGTCTGTTGTTCCATGTCCAGTTCTAACTGTTGCTTCTTGACCTACATACAGATTTCTCAGGAGGCATGTCAGGTGGTCTGGTATTCCCACCTCTTCAAGAATTTTCCATAGTTTGTTGTGATCCACACAGTGAAAGGCTTTGGTGTAGTTAATCAAGCAGAAGTAAATATTTTTCTGGAACTGTCATGTTTTTTCAATGATCCAACAGATGTTGGCAATTTGGTCTCTGGTTCCTCTGCCTTTTCTAAAACCAGCTTGAACATCAGGAAGTTCACAGTTCATGTATTGCTGAAGCCTGGCTTGGAGAATTTTGAGCATGACTTTTCTCGCATGTGAGATGAGTGCAATTGCGCGGTAGTTTGAGCATTCTTTGGCATTGCCTTTCTTTGGGATTGGAATGAAAACTGACCTTTTCCAGTCCTGTGGCCATTGCAGAGTTTTCCAAATTTGCTGGCATACTGAGTGCAGCACTTTCACAACATCATCTTTTAGGATTTGAAATAGCTTAATTGGAATTCCATCACCTCCACTAGCTTTATTTGTAGTGATGCTTCCCAAGGCTCACTTGACTTCACATTCCAGAATGTCTGGCTCTAGGTGAGTGATCACACCATCGTGGTCATCTGGGTCATGAAGATCTCTTTTGTACAGTTCTTCTGTGTATTCTTGCCACCACTTCTAAATATCTTCTGCTTCTGTTAGGTCCATACCATTTCTGTCCTTTATTGGGCCCATCTTTGCATGAAATGTTCCCTTGGTATCTCTAATTTTCTTGAAGAGATCTCTAGTCTTTCCCATTCTATTGTTTTCCTCTATTTCTTTGCATTGATCACCGAGAAAGGCTTTCTTATTTCTCCTTGCTATTCTTTGGAACTCTGCATTCAGATGGGTATACCGTTCCTTTTCTCCTTTGCCTTTAGCTTTTCTTCATTTCTCAGCTCTTTGTAAGGCCTCCTGAGACAACCATTTTGCCTTTTTGCATTTTTTTTTCTTGGGGATGGTCTTGATCCCTACCTCCTGTACCATGTCACAAACCTCCGTCCATAGTTCTTTAGGCACTCTGTCTATCAGATCTAATCCCTTGAATCTATTTGTCACTTCCACTGTATAATTGTAAAGGATTAGATTTAGGTCATACTGAATGGTCTGGTGGTTTTCCCTACTTTCTTCAGTTTAAGTATGAATTTGGCAATAAGGAGTTAATGATCTGAGCCACAGTCTTCAAGATGGCAGAATAGAAGGATGTGCACTCATCTTCTCCTGTAAGAACTCCAAAATTACAACTTTCTGCTGAAATATTGTCAATAGTAAAATGTTGGATCCACCAAAAAAAGATATCCCATGTCCAATGGCAAAGGAGAAGCCCCAGCAAGATGGTAGGAGGGGCAAAATCACATTTAGAATTAAACCCCATATCTGCCAGAGATGCTCAGAGGGCTCAAACAAACCTTGTGCACACCAGGACCCAGAGACCCCACAGAGACTGAGCCCGAACTGTGTTTGAGTGTCTCCTATGGAGGTACGGGTTAGCAGTGGCCTGCCGCAGGGGCAGGGGCTCTGGGTGCAGCAGACCTGGGTATGGCATAACCGTTCTGAGGAGGTCACTGTTAACCCCACCACAGAGCCACCAGAAATTACACAGGACTGGGGAAACAGACTCTTGGAAGGCACAAACAAAACCTTGTGCACAGCAGGACCCAGAAGAAAGAAGCAGTGACTCCACAAGAGACTGACCCAGACTTGCCCATGAGTGTCCAGGAGTCTCTGGCAGAGGTGTGGGTCAGCGGTGGCCTGCTGCAGGGCTGGAGGCACTGAATGTGGCAATGCATGCACAGGGCCTTTTGAAGGAGGTCGCCATTATCTTCATTACATCCATCATAGTTTGGCCTCAGGTCAAACAACAGGAAGGGAACACAGCCCCACCCATCAACAGAAAGTTGGATTAAAGATTTGCTGAGCAATGGCCTTGCCCATCAGAACAAGACCCCATTTCCCCCTCAGTCAGTCTCTCCCATCAGGAAGCTTCCATAAGCCTCTTATCCTTCTCCATCAGAGGGCAGACAGAATGAAAACCACAATCACAGAAAACTAACCAAACAGATCACATGGACTACAGTCTTGTCTAACTCAATGAAACTATGAGCCACGCCATGTAGGGCCACCCAAGATGCACAGGTCATGGTGGAGAGTTCCGACAAAACATGGTCCACTGGAGAAGGGAATGGCAAACCAGTACAGAATTCTTGCCTTGAGAACCCCATGAACAGTATGAAAAGGCATAAAGAGAGGACACTGAAAGATGAACTCCCCAGGTCAGTAGTTGCCCAATATGTTACTGGAGATCAGTGGAAAAATAGCTCCAAAAAGAATGAAGAGACAGAGCCAAAGCAAAACAACACCCAGTTGTGAATGTGACTGGTGATGGAAGTAAAGTCTGATGCTGTAAAGAGCAATATTGCATAGGAACCTGGAATGTTAGGTCCATGAATCAAGGCAAATTGGAAGTGGTCAGACAGGAGATGGCAAGAGTGAACATTGACATTTTAGGAATCAGCAAACTAAAACAGACTGGAATGGGTGAATTTAACTCAGATGACCATTATATCTACTACTATGGGCAAGAATCCCTGAGAAGAAATGGAGTAGCCAAAAGAGTCCAAAATGCAGTACTTGGATGCAGTCTCAAAAATGACAGAATGATCTCTGTTTCCAAGGCAAACCATTCAATATCACAGTAATCCAAGTCTATGCACTGACCAGTAATGCTAAAGAAGCTCAAGTTGAATGGTTCTATGAAGACCTGCAAGACCTTCTAGAACTAACACCAAAAAAGGGTGCCGTTTTCATTATAGGGGACTGGAATGTAAAAGTAAGAAGTCAAGAGATACGTGGAATAACAGGCAAATTTGACCTTGGAGTACAAAATGAAGCAGGTCAAAGGCTAACAGAATTTTGCCAAGAGAACGCACTGGTCATAGCAAACACCCTCTTCCAACAACATAAGAGAAGACTCTACACGTGGACATCACCAGATGGTCGATACCAAAATCAGATTGATTACATTCTTTGCAGCCAAAGATAGAGAAGCTCTATACAGTCAACAAAAACAAACTATAAATAAGTGTTAGTATTAGTCACTCAGTCATGTCAACTGTTTGTAACCCCTAGACTGTAGCCCACCAGGCTTCTCTGTCCATGAGGTTCTCCAGGCAAGAATATTCTAGAGTGAGTGGCCATTCCTTTCTCCAGGAGATCTTCCCAACCCAGGGATCAAGATCAAGTTTCCTGCATTGCAGGCGATTCTTAACTATCTGAGCTACCAGGGAAGCCCAAGAGTAAACTATAAAGTTTCCTAAATGTGTAACTATCACAGGCAAAGCCCATTAACAATTCCCAGGGAATAACAACAGGATCTGAGTAATAAAGTCTAACGTTTTTTTTCTTTGTCCTTTATCTTTCACTTGCTCATAGGGAGCTGTGGGCAGAGGCCTCACACCAGCTGTTCAGACCAGAGTTCCTGGTGCAGAGCCACCCTGCCAACACCTCAGCTTGGGAACTGTGTGCAGAAGCACCACACAAGATACTGTGATTCAAGCTGGTGGTGGTGGGCCGTGTGCAGAGAGGCTGCACAGGGCACTGCGATCAGAAGCCTGAGAAGCACAGCTGCACCTGACCCTGGAGAGCTCCACCCCCCTCCTCTAAAGCAGCGCCCCTACCCTCCACAGCAGGGCCAGAGGGTGTGTGCTCTAGAGCTCCATTCTAAAGAGAATGGAGATGGGTGCGTTCACTTTGTTTCTGAACCTAACTTGGCCTCTTACTATTGGTGCGGGGGACACTGACCTCGAGGACCCCTGCTAAGGACCAACTCAGGAGGGCTGACAACATAACAGCTGGCTATTATTTGGGCTTTTCTGGTGGCTCAAATGGTAAAGCATCTGCCTACAATGCAAGTTAATCCCTGAATCAGGAAGATCCCCTGGAGAAGGAAATGGCAACCCACTCCAGTACTCTTGCCTGGAAAATTCCATGGATGGAGAAGCCTGGTCGCAAAGAGGAGCCTGGTGGACTACAGTCCTTGGGGTCACAAAGAGTTGGACATGACTGGGTGACTTCACTTTCTTTCTTTATTATTACTATTATTATTATCACCAAGCTTTCTAACAGAAGAGGGAGCCATCATTTATCAAGTATCTACCAAGTGTCAGGTATTCTAAATACATTCACAAGCCTTGAGATAATATCTAGTTTGTATAGCTCAGCCTAATGGTTCCCAAACTTTGCTGCACATTGGAATCACCCAAAGCTTTTTGAAAAATACTGATGCCTGTCTCCACCCCCCAAGTCACCTGATGTACTTGGTATGGACTGTGACCTGGCATTGGGACTAGTAAGAGATATCTCCAGGTGATCTGAGTGTGTAGATTGGACACTGTTGGCACCATCTTTTGATAGCTGAAAAACCACTTAAGCAGGCTTGGGTGAAATCAGATCTGAGGCTTTATTTTTCACCTCTTCACCAAACCATTCTTAAACTTCCAGAGTCCACCGGGAAGCATGGTACCCAGCTGAACCACTGGCTGTCTGGGTGGTGGGTATCTGCCTGTGGCAGTGGACAGGGTCATCTGAAGAGCTGTGGAGTTCAACCATTGGGAGGTCACTCACTCCAAGAACAAGCAGAGGCTAAAGAAAAATAGAGTCCCTTTTAACAAGCTCTCTAGCCCTCTAATTGACCTCAGGGTCACTATTTTACTCTCCTAGGGAGTATGACAAATCTGGATATACTAATAGGAAGCTCCAGCAATCAATTTAATAGTACCAAATGCTGGTCTCTCTAATGAGGAGGACCAGAGCATACTCTGTGGCTAAACCCACATCTCTCTCACTTCCCAGCCCATTTTTCTCCAGTTCAACTTAGTTCTTTACAAGTCGCTAGTAAAAACAGTTCAGGGAATTTTTCCACTTAAGAATAAAACAAGCACAGATCCCTTTCTGCCGGCTCCTTAAGCAAACTACGTGTTTCCAAATAACAGCAGCACCTTGTAAAATCTTATAATCTGTTAGTTCTGCACATTTAAAACCACTTCCTTTCAACTTAGCTTTGTAAAGAATTTTGTCACAGTAAACTATAAATACCACAGATTCTCTTTCTGACTCTGCAAACTGGCCTCCGCTGTTTTAATACCGCCCCATCAATTTCCCAGTTTCACAGGTCACCCTACGGGGAAGTAGATGATTATTACAAAACAGTAGTACATAACAGTCCAGCTACCTACAGAGATACCCTGAGTCTTCATTTATAGGTAGGTATTATGTTTCTTGTTTTACGGGTAGAAAACTGAGGCTGAGGTGAATGACTTGTCTTACAGTCATGCTAAGATGCAAATCTGGGTTTGCCTGACTCCAAAGTGTATACATATGTGCATTTGCCTGGTGTATCATATCACTGCCTTCCATATAACTTTAACTCCCAGAGAGTCCTTCCTCATTAAGTTAGAGAGCACGTGGAACATTAGATCACCCACCTTACCTTCCGTAAGCCACAGCTAGTCCATGTCGGCTGACTTGGTGCTTGACAATATGCTGTTTGCCAGTTGTTTGTTGAAAATGATGCAAATGAAAAAAAGTTGGCAACCTTAGTTATTTGTCACTCTGAAAGATTTCACAGTGTAAGAGAATTCTTAAATCTTCCTCAGTAACTGCGCTGACACATCAGTAGTTTGCTTGTGGGTAAGCATTTGACTAGATAAGAGGGTACATTGCACAAACCACAAGTGGGAATGTTCCTGCAGGTCCTAGAAAAGACCTCTGGTCAGCATGTATACTGTTCTTTCATATCACTCAAAAACCTCCATATGTCAATTACTAGACCCCTCAGCAGTCAGTCACTAGAAGCTCTATGTACCAGAGGAGCGTAGACAAACACAGCCCAAAACGTACCCTCAATTGTGTTAGACTAATCTACTATTTCTGATAATCCAGAAGAAAATAAGATTCAGGAAGTTTTCCTTGTGTGAAGACAAAAGCCCAAAGAAAGAAACAAGTGTCAAAAAGAAACACTGGACTGTTCTTTGGTGCCCATTCTGCCTTGATCAGTAGTCTTTACGTCCCACCACTCTTCGCTTCATAATCTTGGACACATTCCCTTGAACAGTGATGTGGTCAGCTCTGACATAATACGAAATAAATCTGCAGCCTGAAAACTCTTCTCCAGGTTCAAAAATACAGAGCAAGGCACCCTGATGCTGTCATCCCCAACAGGAAGCAAGGGAAGGAGGGAGGAAGGTGAAGGGATAAAAAGAAATGCTGCCAAGTGACAGCTTTAAATAAAAGGAGCCAGAACTATCATATGAGGAAAGGAAAGCCATTTAGAGCCATTTTTTACAAACTGAAGGGCCCTTCCCTTTGATACCTCACAGTTAGAGGAAAAGCACCTTCCTTCTGTTCAACCTCTATGTCATTGTCAAGCTGACTATTTTATCCCTGCCTCTAGGCATCAGCTTTGATCCCAAAGTATGAAAGCAACCGAGAAGGGAACTAACATGAACAGATGTCTGCTATACATCAACATTCCTCTGGGTGTTTTATGTACATTATCTCATTTAATTTAACTTAGTACTCCATCACAGCCCATTTTACAGATGAGGAAACTGAGCCACAGAAAGCTTATGTGGATGGACCCAAGGCCATGCAGCCTGTAAGTGGCAGATCTGAGATTCACACTCATTTGTGTCTGCTTCAGAATCTGTGCTTACTCATTGTATCAGTGTCAGTGAAGAGTTTTTTGTTTTGCTTGAACAAACTTACCAGGATTTATCCAATAAAATGAGGGCTACTCTTCCATGGGTGAAAATAAATGCCTCTAAAAATTCTGTAAGAATCAAATAAACTCAAAAGCTGAGGTATCAGAACAAGGTACTCATAAGCCATGAGTCCCTTCCCCTCAAGGCAAGTCTCTTGCCCCGTGATGCTCCCCTGACTGATTGTGACCCAGGCTACACTTTCAGAATAATCTTCTAAGATAATTGTAAGTCTCATGAGCCTTATCATTGCACATACACACCTTGTTGTTGATCCAAACAATGGTAACTTTTTCTGATTACTAGATAGATTGCCAGACTTGTGGTGAATGACTTATACATGGAAGCAGTAAATTAAACCACCCTTAAAAACAAGAGCATGTCTCTACTGAAGAGCTTCACCAACATGCTGCTGATTCTGAATTCTAAAAAGACGGTTCAAAAGTATTACCAATAAAGGCATTATCAGTGGGGATCCATCAGTATTCCAAGTAAACTACCATGAAAAGATCTTTACTCATTTGCATGGATACTTGAATATGCTTTTAAAAATCAGTCTTATTGCCCTGTACTTTTGCTTCTAGGGGGGTTACAAAGTTTTCATGTCTGGAATATTATTATCATGGTGCTTTACTTTGGAGAAAGATATGTGTTAATCAGTTTTGGCTGACATACTCCGGGAGTTGGTGATGGACAGGGAGGGCTGGTGTGCTGCGATGCATGGGGTCGCAAAGAGTTGGACACAACTGAGCGACTGAAATGAACTGAACTGAATGTATCATAGATTAGGTGGATTAAACAACATAAATTTATTTCTTGCAGTTCCTGAGGCTAAAAGTACAGATTAAGGCAGCAGCTGACTCAGTTTCTGTTGAGAGCTCTTTTCACACATTGCAGTTGGCTGCCTTCTTGCTCTCTCTTTACATAATGGAGAGAAAGATCTTCCCATCCTCCTCTCCTTATAAGGCCGAAGTCCTATCAGATTAGAGTGCATGCTAAATTGCTTCAGTCAGGTCCAACTTTTTGCGACCCTATGGATTGTAGCACCCAGGCTCCTCTGTCCATGGGACTCTCCAGGCAACCACAATGGAACAGGTTGCCATTTCCTCCTTCAGGGGAATCTTCAAAGCCCAGGGAGGGACCCCATCCTTATTATCTTCGTAAGTTACCTTCTAAATGTCAATGACCTTCTAAAGACCCTGTCTCCAGATAGTCACCTTAGGGGTTTAAGCCTTCAACGTACAAATCTGGGGGGTAGTGGAAGGGTCATAACTTAGTCTATAACCATATGTTACATTGTTTTAAACTCAGTATCTTCCCTTAAGCAAGCAAAAATTTCCAGTGGCATTTGCATCTCCTGCTGGAGCTAAGTCGCTTCAGTCGTGTCCGACTCTGTGCAACCCCGTAGATGGCAGCCCACCAGGCTCCCCCATACCTGGGATTCTCTAGGCAAGAATACTGGAGTGGGTTGCCATTTCCTTCTCCAATGCATGAAAGTGAAAAGTGAAAGTGAAGTCGCTCAGTCGTGTCCGACTCTTAGCAACCCCATGGACTGCAGCCTACCAGGCTCCTCCATCCACAGGATTTTCCAGGCAAAAGCGCTGGAGTTGGGTGCCATTGCCTTCTCCGACATTTGCATCTGGGATCCTGCAAACATATGGATATTCATTCACTGACCTCGAGGCTGGACTATTATTTTGCAAAAATTTCTTTCCTGATATATTTTTACTTCCATATCTTTCTGAAAGATTCATACCTGACAATACACTAACAACATGACCTTTGTCTTTAAATTGGGTATTAATTGCTTTCTAATGCCAAAAACTGAGGCTAATTTTAGAAAAAAAGGCATTTTTCTAGAGCATCACCTCTCTTTAAGAGCAAGAAACAGGAGAAGTGCCAATTGAAAGTTACCAGTGTTTCCAGTGTTTCTTTAAGGGCTTCCTTATTAATATTAGTATTCTCTCCCTTGTACCAATCAAACAAAGTTAGTGGTTTTGGGGACTACCCCTCAAGCATGAAAAGCCATAATAATAATCTGGGTCAGCTAAGCTGGAGATACAGGAGTCGATCAAGATTAATTCCTTAATTTAAAAAATATTTTGGTAGGGTGGAAAAGGGCATTTCAGTCCTGTCACCTCCACATACACCCAGGCCACACGCATGACTGATCTGATTATTGTGGCGAGCTCTGCCTGTCTGGGTTTCTATCAGCTCAGGGGAGCTGGTGTGTGGGGGGCAGAGATTGCAGCCTGCTCTGCCACCATTTTCTAGCCTCTGGTTACATTTTCCTCCAGAGCAAAGATGAAAATCATCATTAAGTTGGAGTCCCAACCCCACCTCCCCCTCTTCTCTCCTTTGAGATGACCTGCTTGTTCCTCTGATCAGCGGACCAGCAAGAAACATCTGCAACTCCAAAGAAACACCTAAACAGCTGCACTCCCTGGATTAAGGGTCAATAGACTTCCTGATACAGAAGATCCTCCCCCCTTGCAGGGTGTCTGGTTCCGTTTGCACACCACTGTTAGAAACTCCATGTTTCTTCCCCAGTTCCCTTAGCCATTGCATGCGACCCAACCTGTTCCGAGCATCAGCAAGCTGTCACAGCATTCCTTGCATCCAGAGGCTCCCTATTGTCCCCCATCAGAGAAGGGGGCTACACCAGACACACAGCAGGCCCTTCCCTGGGCTTCCCTTCGCAAAGCCCAAGAGAAAGACGCAGAGGAGGACAACAGCTGCAGTGCTGGCTTATTCTTGACAAATGGGCCTGTCACTCTTCCTATTGATTAGCAACATTATGACATTTCCCTTCAAAGAACGCAGATGTGGCAGGGCTAGCGACAAGGCTGTGGCTCGGGGTGGAAAATAAGGTTTGCCATTGTTGTCTCTTCCCTGTCTGCATCTGCTCAATTTCAGGAGGATTTGGAAGCTGAGATTCTGGAGGTATTCAAAAGATTTGAAGAAGTGGAAGTTTGACACTTACTTACAGAAATAGTAATAAGCTATCACAATAAACAGGGAAGAGAGAATGCAGGGCAGATTGGTACAGGACAGTGCAGAAAGCAAGGGGCATCCTAGGTGATGGGGCTTCCCTCTGTCTTGGCAGAGCCACTCTTCAAATCTCCTGACTGCATAAATCAAGCCATGGAAGGGTCTGTCATTTCTGTCCCTTTGCATGAGATGCATGAATGGAACTGGTGAATTGATGGTTCATTGCCTTCCTCCCTTCAAAAGTGTCTTTAATCTTCCCATCCTGGCCCTGTGGGACTGATGGTGTATTAAGGTGGCGGGGTGTGGGGGGTGGTGCTGCGGCTGCTGCTGCTGCTAAGTCGCTTCAGTCATGTCCGACTCTGTGCGACCCTATAGACGGCAGCCCACCAGGCTCCCCCGTCCCTGGGATTCTCCAGGCAAGAACACTGGAGTGGGTTGCCATTTCCTTCTCCAATGCATGAAAGTCAAAAATGAAAGGGAAGTCGCTCAGTCGTATCCAACTCTTAGCGACCCCATGGACTGCAGCCTACTAGGCTCCTCTGTCCATGGGATTTTCCAGGCAAGAGTACTGGAGTGGGGTGCCATTGCCTTCTCCGAAGGGCAGGGGTTGGGGGGAATGCACCTAATTCCATTTTCTTTCTCTTGTACAAAACATTTGCATGATACTATGTGCCCACTTTCATTTGTGAAACTTCTGTGGGGCCCTTCCCCCAAGTCTATTCCCCACATCTATTCCCATGTCAAGGGGGAAAAAAGTGTTCTGAATAGCAGTCCATTTAAGTAAAAAAGGAAAAGTGCATCTTGCAGTCCAACATATGGTACATTTTGAGGTAAATTACAGGTAATTCATGAACATTTCCAGCAGCGAGATTGCCATCGTGGGACCTTTGTATATCCATTACGTTCTATTCTCATTTTTGTGGTTAAAGGAATCTCTCAAGTCTTTGAAGCAGAAAAGGCAACACTCTCTGCACCAATTTTGTCCTGCTCAGGAAAGTTATTATACTACTAACACACGGGACTGATCCAGCAACTTGATTTAGGCAAAGCTGATGGAAAGCAGGCTATGAGGGGGCATATGTAGCGCGGGTTTTACATCCTGAAAGATCTGGGGGCTGGCAGGCACAACAGTTAAATAAGAAAATAAAACTCAGCAAACTAGAAACAGTCAGGCCGACACTACTGGATGAAAGAGAAAAGAAAAGAGGAAGTCACTTGGGGGATGGAGAAGAGAAACAAAAGGAAGAAAAATACTGCCTCTTAGCCCTGGGGGTCGGTGATGTAAATTAATATGAGCTAAATGGGATGTGACCAATTTGTAAGGCATTTGTTTCTCTCTCCTGAGATGGGAGATCTCCATCCCAAGCAATCAGAACTTGCCTTAGGTTACCCCCAGACTAGTCGCTATAACCGTGTTGACCACAACTCCTAATATACAGAACCCCTTGCAGCTCCAATTATATCCCAAGTCCAATAGCCTTGTAAATGTACTCCTGTGGCACTAATGTCTCTCTCCTTGGGACAAAACCTGCATGCTGGATCTGGGGTTCTTGAGGAGGATGAAGGGGAGATGGAGTAGAGGGCAAAATAAAGGACAGAACTAGCTCTCTCGGCATATTTGGCCTCTCTGCATTGTTTGAGCAGCCTTTGTGTCTGGGCCGCCTGCAAGAATTACACAACTTCCAACATCTCCTTCACATCAAAGAGCTTCTGGAAGAGCTCTCCAAGCTCTGAGGCTGAGCTGTCCTGTGCCTCCCCTACCCTTGTCCTAAATCAAGCTTTTATCTGCCTTCCCATCAGAACTGATGCTAAGTGTCCTTGACACACACATCCTCCAAATAATTTGAACTTGATCTGAGGCTTTCGGCCCTCTTGACTCAAAAAAAAAAAAAAGAAAGAAAGAAATCGCCTATGATTTGTTTGGCAGCTATCCACGTCAGCATAGGCAATTGTGGGCAGTGATCTTGATATTCGTAAAGGAGCAGTTGCCATGGCAACACAGAGTTCAAAGGAAGGGCCCTCCGTGGTATCAGAACTGGGAGAGTGATAATGTAAGGAAGGTTTATATCTTCTTAGGAAGGGACAGGAACTAGCCATGTGAAGATGGGGGAGGGGGGACAGGGGAGGGTGGCCTGGACCATTTACCATTACAAATATATCTGAATTATGCATTTATCTGGCATTTGGGGGATCTACAATTAATAGCTTAATGAGAAGTGTAAATGGCAGAGATTCTGAGGACTGTATCCAAGCCTCAACTCTGTAATTTAATAGTTGAGTGCCCTTAACCTTGTTGCTCATTGGTTTCCTCATCTATAAAATGAAGGATTGGACTAATAAAATTCCCACTTCTTTTCTATTTCTAAAATGCTCTGATTCAGTTACTTCCAGGCAATCTAGGGACTTTCTGGATCCATCAGACAGTACCCTGATGTGGGTCACATTCTACTTATCAAGGTCTTGCAAGATGGAGAAACGGGTGACTATCCGCCAACTCTGGGATTCAGACATTCATGGACCAAGTGCTTATTAAGCACCTAGTTGGTTCTAGGCACTGTTTAAGGAGCTGAGAGGATGGAGAAAACAGACAAAGCCCCTATTCTCAGCAAACACACACTCTGGCAGGAGACACAAGCACCATACTAATAAATACACAGTGGACCATGTAAGAGCAATGTGGAAAGCATTGCCATGTTGGATGCAGCTTATGACTAACAACCCCTTCATGGTCTAAGTGAACTGGGAGAGTGTCAGGGAGGCTTCTCAGAACAAGCGGTCTTTGAGATAAGATCTGAAGGATGAGTAGGAGTTAACTAGACAAAGGGAGGAAGGACGTAGCCTTGCAGACAGAATGAAGAGCATGTGAAGCTTGGAAGTGGGGAGGAACTCATATGAGTTGTGTAGTGGGCCAGAGAAGGGAGACATAGCCCCATCAGAGCAGGAAGGTCATATTCAGCTGTTCTGTTTTCAACTTGGGAGGAAGGAGAGGTCACTGAGGGCATATAAACAGGGTGTTGGCATCTCAAAACTTAGATTTATAAAAGATCACTTTTGCTTCATTATGGAGGGCAGTGGCAATTTGGGGGATGGCATTTGGATTTCAGAGACAAGAACACCCTCAAGACAATTGTAGATAATTCAGGAATCTACTCCAAGTTACCTATTTTGATATTTGAAGGCAATTCAAAAAATAATCTCATAATTTTCTCTCCTTTGCCTTGCCTCAGTAGACACAATGCTTTAATGACTTTCCTGAACCCCAATTGCTTGCAACTGCCAAGGGAATTTGTGTGACCAGGGGTGAATTATTACTGATCTATTATTCTTCCAGAGTACCTCCTCTGGCCTGCAGGCATCTCCTTGTAAGCAAGGTAGGAGTTGAGGGAAAGTAAATTTCAGAAATGTTCACATAGCCATTCACAGAGTTATAGCCAGTAATGTATCTACTTTGACTTGGGGAAAATCTCAGCCTCAAAGATGCAGAAACTATGCCTAGAATGAGTTATTTTTATGCAATGTTTATTGGGGGTTTGGGGGTGTCAGATGGCCCATGACAGGAAGAAGTTCTGAGCAGCCAGGTTTTCAGAGTGAGAACAAGTTAAGAGTCAGCTAGGTGATGAGTCTGGGACGCCTGGGGGACAGAGGCCAGGCAGTAGATGGATAACACAGGAGTATCATCACTTCTTCCAGTTAAAATGCATTGCATTTTTGCTATTCTTCTATGGCCCATGCCAAATGCTTCTTGTTCCTTGTGTAATCCTCAGAATAGCCTCATGAATAGGCACTCCTATTATCTCCATCTCACAGGTGGTGAAAGGGAGATTTACTTGACCTGCTCATGGCAGTCAGCTTTCAGGCCCTCACAGAGGCCCCTCTGGAAGGAAGGAAATGATGGGGAGGAGTTCAAGGAAAGCAGCTTCATGCTTCTGACCCTTCTCTCCCTTCAATCTCATGCCCCCTTCCTCTCTTGTTCCTGCCTCCTTCTTCCCCACTCCTAGAGGGAGTCTGCGGGGAAAGATTTATGAACAAGGAAAAGCTCTCTAACCCCCTTATAAACTTTATGGGCCATGTGGACATGTACAAATCAGATATAAACATGATGTCCAAGGCCAGAGTTCTGTAAATAGTGATATCACTGAGGAAAATCTCCAGGGGAATCTGGTTCCCGGGAGAGAACAGACAAGGGTCCTGAAAATGGCGTGTGAAGAATGATGAAAGCTGCTTTGAAGTGAGGCCCAGGGCCTGTTGTGTTTTCAGCAGCTTTCCCCCTGCAGCCCTTGGAATTTTAGCTGCAATAAAAGGATACCAAAAGAAAACAGCTGGTGTTCGGACTTGTTAAAGTAGAAGCACTGTGCGGCCCTGTAAAGAGTGATGTGATGGTGGCAAAGCAGGTGTGAGGAGGAGGAGGGCTGAGCAGTGGCCTTCAGAAACTTGTGTGTGAGGCCCACCAAGGTTTTACCATACATGTCAGATGCTGGGTGGAGTACAGGCCACTTCCACTAAGTTCTCTCCTTGGGTCCACACCAGCTCCACTGGGTAACGAGGGAAGTATTGGCGTGCCCATTTTACAAATGAGGATGCTGGAGGATTGACTTGGGCAAGGGGAAGCCTGAGAGGGGTTATACTGCCTGGGCAAGTGTCATCTGCTGACAAAGCTGGCCTGAAGATAAGAGAGAGGTTCTGAGCCAAACTCTGCTTGTGGGTTTTCTCATCTGCGTTCATGCTCGAGAAGGTCCTGTGACAGAGTTGGTTGCTGGGGGTCTGACATCTGAGGACATATTAGGTAGCATTCTCACTCGTTGACTCCAGCATTATTACAGTGGTCCAGAGACTCTGAAGAGCAATAGTGCCATTAGGGTGGCTGAGAGCTAGCTCCCAAATCCCCACCTCTTGGTACTCATACCTGTGTGCAGCCCCTCTTACACTGTACTGGGGTTGGCCAGTGTGGCCAATAGATACGGCAAAAGGGGTGGCATGTCATTTCTGAGACGTAAATAATGAGGCTTCCATCTCCCTCGACCACCCCTCCTCTGTCTCAAATCACTTGCTCTAAGTAAAGCTACACGGCAGCTTCTGAGGACAATCAGGCAGCCTACTGAGAGGCCCGATGGCAAAGAACTGAGTTCTCTTCTCAGTAGTCAGTGAGAAGCTGAGACCACCCAACAATTACATAAATGAGCTTGGACCTGGATCCTTCCCCAGCTGAACCTTCAGATGACAGTAGCCCCAGGTGAGAGCCTGACTGCAGCCTCATGGGAATCGTGAACTAGAACCAGCTAACCTGCTCCCAAATTCCTGACCCACCGAAACTGAGATCATAAAGGTTTGTTGTTTTAACCTGCAAAGTTTTAGGATAATTTGTTACATGCCAATAGATAACTAATATGTTGCATATGCCACACCCCTTCTGCTCTGAGGCACTAAGAAGAAATGGCAGAGGAAGAGAACTGTTACAATTTCTAATACTCTGTTGTTCATCTAAGAAAGGTGTTCAACAAAATACTACATTGTAAATACCACAGAAGATATACTTTTCCTAGATAGATTATCATGTTATCAATAGAACTAAAAAGGAATTCTAAGGTATTTTAATTTTAAGGAATTTTAAGGTAAGATCTGAGGATATACACAGCAAAAAATAGAAGTATTGATGGCAGACAACTTAGAGACCTGAGCTGAATCTCAAGAATGAGTAGGAGAAGAGGAAAAGACAGCAAGGAAAGTGAGCCAAGTAACAAGAAAAGAAAGAGCAGAATATATATGAATAACAAGAAAGATTTTGATATGACTAAAGCAAAGCAAAAGGTAGCATAAGATGAAATTGGCTTGCCAAGAGAATATCAGCCTTGACTAAAGGAGATGGAAAACAATGGCCACCCAGCAGAAGCAGCTTGTGGCAAGAAAAGAACAAATGTGGATTCACGCAGTCCACGTGCAGCTGTTATGTCCAATACAGCACTCACTTGCCACATGGCACTGTCTAAATTTAAATTCATTAAAATCAAGTAAATTATAAAATTTAGTTTCTCAGTTGCACTAGCCATATTTGAAAAGATCAAGAACCACCTGGAGCTAACGGCTAGTTTATCGGAGAATGTAGACATAGAAAATTTCTATCATCCCAGAAAGTTTTATTAGACAGCTTTCATATATAGTATTTGCTAGACAATATCACAAGTACACTTGATGTTTAAGATAAGCCACATACTAAATCTATGTGCATATATATCATATAGACAATATCCAATACAGTTTTAGTAGGCAAATCCTGCCTAGGTATCCAGGCTCAGATCGAATCTCTGGAATGTGCACTCTTGAACACGTACATGTCTTAAAGGTAAATAATTACATAATAATAACTATAAATACACTTAATGTTGCAGTTTTATAGATATCAGTAAATTTCATCATAAAACTCTCCATGCTATTTCTTTCCCCACTGAAATCCTGTTCACAGAGATATCGTGTCCTAAGAAGCATAACTGGAGAAACTTTTATCAGCCAGGAGGAATTTGAGGAGAGCAACAAAATTTGCTGCACATTTTAACAGCTTTCATGGAAAACATTAAGCAGGGCTAGTGAGGAAAGGGCAGACAATTGGGCTATGGTTGCTGTGGTCTACGAGAAAGCAGTGAGGGCCCAAAGGAGAGCCTGGGTAGAGGGCCCAGGGTGAGGGGACAGAGATGCAAAAGACAACCTGAACATGGTCTTTGCCCTGGAGACGATCTTGGTCTCATGGGAGGCCACGAACCAAAGGACAGACATCTCTGTCTAAAGAATGAAGGCTAGCTGCAGAAAACCATTTCAAGTGCGAGATGACGGCTCTGGAGAGCACTCCCCACTCTGTACAATTTGTCTCATGGCTGAAAACTGCTTCAGAAGATTAACACATTTGGTTGAAGTGTTCTTTCTCTAGGGCTCTGCTTTTTTAACCATGAAATTTTATTTTTTATTTTGTCTTTAACTGAAGGATAATGACAATATGGTGTTGGTTTCTGCCATACATCAACATGGATCAGCCATAGGTATACATATGTCCCCTCTCTCTTCTTTTCAGAGGAGATAGAGAGGCAGTCTGGATGATGGCTTTTGAGTGCAAATCCTGAAACCAGATGGTGGGAGTTCAATCCTGGCTCTACCATGTGTGGGCTGCATGACTTGGACAAGTCACTTCACCTCTCCGTGCCTCAGCTTCCTCATCTGTCAAACTGAGTTGTCAGTAGTGTTTGGCTCACAGGGTTGAATGTTGTGAGGTTGAATGTTTTATTCCAAGAGCTTAGAACAGGATACGTTACATAACAAGTGCTATATAAATATTTGCCCCTTTTACTGTATTTTTTCAGTCTTGACCAGCTAAGTCAGTAATGACCATATGTAACAGCTCAGCTGACTCCAGGACCAGTCGAGTCAGGTGGACAGCAGAGAACGAAGAGTTTTGTATATGGAGTCTATGCCATGCGCTCCTCAGCCTTGGGTGATAAGATTGAAGGAAATGCTAGGAGAGACAGGTGAGCTTCAGCAAAGGAGGTGAGACAAGTCTCCCCTAGTTTACAACTTTTGGTGAAGCTGACATGGGTGATTGGGGGCCTACTAAGGGCATTGGCTCTGGAGTCTTCTATAGCTCTGCGTTTTACCAGCTATGTGATTACGCTGAATCTCATCTTCCTCACTGACTAAATAGAGGAAATAATATTGACATCATGAGGCTACTGGGATAATTAAATAAGATAATATGCAGAAAAAAATCACAGACAGTAGGCCATTGATAAATGATAGTTTTTATTGTATTTCATCACAAGATATTATTGATTATAAGACACAAACTAACCTTAAAAATACTAATGTGTTAAAAAAATATATAGACAGCACAGAATGGAAGGAAAGGCTGCTTGCATTTACTGAGTTCCTTCTGTGTATCTAGGCACCATTCATTTAATTCTCTAAATGGCTCTACAAAATATGTGGCATTGTTATCTCCACTTAGCAGCTGAGGAAACTGAGACCCAGAGAGTTTGCAGAGTCTGTTCAGAGTCACACTGCTGGTAAATGCTAGTATCCAATCCTCTCTGACTTCTCCTAAACCTTCAGTTTGGCCCATTCCTTAGGCAGAGAGTGGCCCCTGGTTGGGGAGAAGGCTGTAGGCGAGGGAAAGGGCCACAAGGTTGATGATTCGCAGTCTTACAGAAAGGAAGTCTGCTCAGAAGGCATGAATGTGTTCACCTCCCTCCATCCTCTTCTGCAGGAGGGAAGGAAGTGGGAGTTCAAAGCATGGGTTCATGCAGAGGGTTGGCCACCATGCTACTGTGCAGGAGTCTCCCAGTGAGGGTCAGAGAGAAAAAGCTGCTTGCGCCTGCCCAAAGCTCCCCTGCACAGGCTTCTGTTGCACCTGATGGCCCTAAGCAGAGAGAAGGCCCAGAACTGGACCCCTCAGTGCTCCCAGGTTTGGCTCCGCAGGGGTTCATGTTGGCATAGGGGTGGAGAGTGAGGCTCTGACCTTGATGTGGAGGAGAAGTAATGGTCTCTGTTTTTCTCAACATTTATTATGAATCCTGGATCTCATGGAAAGCAACATTCAGGTAGTGGAGAGAGAGGGGGCAAATAGGAGGGTAAAGGAGGACACAAGGACAATGGGCAGGAAGGGTAGGAAATGGAAAATGGGGAAGAGGAGACAAGGTGTTCTTACTGATGCCAGCAATGCCAGGACTACTGGGATTTCAAGAACCAAATTAAACTGAGGGTGGAATGGAAACTGTACGCCCACCCCTAGTGGATAAACCAGGCCTCATCAAACAAAGAAGAACATAAACTCACATAAAGCCACACAAAGGTGCTAAAATGATAGATAAATTTGCACCAGGCAATCCCCATGTATTAACTTCTTTTCTCCTAATAACACTACAATGTACATGCCATTACTCTCCCCCATGGTACGGGGCGGGGGGTGGGGAAAGAGGGGAGGAATATGAGGCTCAAAGACATTAAGGAAATTTCCTGGGGCGCATAGATGGGAAAAGGCAAAGTGAAGTCTAAATCCAGGTCTGCAACCCACTTCAGTATTCTTGCCTGGAGAATCCCATGGACAGAGGGGCCTGGTGGGCTACAGTCTATGGGGTCACAAGGAGTCAGACATGACTGAAGTGACTTAGCACACATGCATGGATGATTCAAGAGGCTGCACACTGACCAGATTGCCATACTGGTCAGGAAATTTTTGAAAATTTCTATCTAAACGTAGATGAGGCAATGCAATGGCAAGTAAATGCTTTGAAATTAATGTCTGATTTGCCTCTAGAGTATAAACATTAAATGGTGGTTTAACTGCAAAGTTGTGTCCTACTCTTGTGATCCCATGGACTGTAGCCCACCAGGCTTCCCTGTCCATGGAATTTCCCAGGCAAGAATATTGGAGGGGGTTGCCATTCCCTTCTACACTGGATCTTCCTGACACAGGGATCAAACCTGGGTCTCCTGCATTGCAGGCAGATTCTTTACCAACTGAGCCACCAGGGAAGCCCATAAACATTAAATAATTCTAACCGATTTTGAGGGCCATTTATGTGCCATGGTCTGAATGGACTTGCTACATAACCATATATGGTTTAATATGGTACAATTTAATAACAAGACTCTAGAAGGCAATGGCACCCCACTCCAGTACTCTTGCCTGGAAAATCCCATGGATGGACAAGCTTGGTGGGCTGCAGTCCATGGGGTCACAAAGAGTCGGACACGACTGAGCGACTTCATTTTCACTTTTCACTTTCATGCACTGGAGAAGGAAATGGCAACCACTCCAGTGTTCTTGCCTGGAGAATCCCAGGGATGAGGGAGCCTGGTGGGCTGAGGTCTAAGGGGTTGCACAGAGTCGGACACAACTGAAGCGACTTAGCAGCAGCAGCAGGGTAGAACTATTCAAAAAAGATCTTAATGACCCAGATAACCACGATGACATGATCGCTCACTTAGAGCCAGATATCCTGGAATGCAAAGTCAAATGGGTCTTAGGAAGCATCACTACAAACAAAGCTAGTGGAGATGATGGAATTCCAGTTGAGCTATTTCAAATCCTTAAAAAATGATGTTGTTAAAGTGTTGCACTCAACATGCCAGCAAATTTGGAAAACCCAGCAGTGGCCACAGGAGTGGAAAAGTCAGTTTTCCTTCCAATCTCAAAGAAAGGCAGCGCCAAGAATGCTCAAACTACCGCACAATTGCACTCATTTCACACACTCGCAAAGTAATGCTCAAAATTTTACTATCTAGGCTTCAACAGTGCTTGAACTGAGAACTTTCAGGTGTTCAAGTTGGATTTAGAAAAGGCAGAGGAACCAAAGACCAAATTACCAACATCTGTTGGATCATAGAAAAAGCAAAATAATTCAAGGAAAACATTTAATTCTGCTTCATTGACTATGCTAAATCCTTTCACTGTGTGGATCACAACAAACTGTGGGAAGTTCTTCAGTTCAGTTCAGTTCAGTCACTCAGTCATGTCCGACTCTTTGCGACCCCTTGAATCACAGCACACCAGGCCTCCCTGCCCATCACCATCTCCCGGAGTTCACTCAGACTCATGTCCATCGAGTCCGTGATGCCATCCAGCCATCTCATCCTCTGTTGTTCCCTTCTTCTCCTGCCCCCAATCCCTCCCAGCATCAGAGTCTTTTCCAATGAGTCAACTCTTTGCATGAGGTGGCCAAAGTACTGGAGCTTCAGCTTTAGCATCATTCCTTCCAAAGAAATCCCAGGGCTGATCTCCTTCAGAATGGACTGGTTGGATCTCCTTGCAGTCCAAGGGACTCTCAAGAGTCTTCTCCAACACCACAGTTCAAAAGCATCAATTCTTCGGCGCTCAGCCTTCTTCACAGTCCAACTCTCACATCCATACATGACCACAGGAAAAACCATAGCCTTGACTAGACGGACCTTAGTTGGCAAAGTAATGTCTCTGCTTTTGAATATACTATCTAGATTGTCATAACTTTTCTTCCAATGAGTAAGCGTCTTTTAATTTCATGGCTGCAGTCACCATCTGCAGTGATTTTGGAGCCCCCAAAAATAAAGTCTGACACTGTTTCCCCATCTGTTTCCCATGAAGTGATGGGACCAGATGCCATGATCTTCGTTTTCTGAATGTTGAGCTTTAAGCCAACTTTTTCACTCTCCTCTTTCACTTTCATCAAGAGGCTTTTTAGTTCCTCTTCACTTTCTGCCATAAGGGTGGTGTCATCTGGATATCTGAGGTTATTGATATTTCTCTCGGCAATCTTGATTCCAGCTTGTGTTTCTTCCAGTCCAGCGTTTCTCATGATGTACTCTGCATATAAGTTAAATAAGCAGGGTGACAATATACAGCCTTGATGTACTCCTTTTCCTGTTTGGAACCAGTCTGTTGTTCCATGTCCAGTTCTAACTGTTGCTTCCTGACCTGCATACAGATTTCTCAGGAGACAGGTTAGGTGGTCTGATATTCCCATCTCTTTGAGAATTTTCCACAGTTTATTGTGATCCACACAGTCAAAGGATTTGGCATAGTCAATACAGCACAAATAGATATTTTTCTGGAACTCTCTTGCTTTTTTGATGATCCACCGGATGTTGGCAATTTAAAGAGATGGGAATGCCAGACCACCTGACCTTCCTCCTGAGAAATCTGTATGCAGGTCAAGAAGCAACAGTTAGAACTGGGCATGGAACAACAGACTGGTTCCAAATTGGGAAAGGAGTATGTCAAGGCTGCATATTGTCACCATGCTTATTTAACTTCTATGCAGTGTACATCATGAGAAATGCCAGGCTAGATGAAATACAAGCTGGAATCAAGATTGCCAGGAGAAATATCAATAACCTCAGATATGCAGATGACACCACCTGTATGGTTGGCTTAAAACTCAACATTCAGAAAATGAAGATCATGGCATCTGGTTCCATCACTTCATGGCATGGGGAAGCAATGGAAACAGTGAGAGACTTAATTTTGGGGGGCTCCAAAATCACTGCAGATGGTAACTGCAGCCATGAAATTAAAAGACGCTTGCTCCTTGGAAGAAAAGCTATGACAAACCTAGACAGCATATTAAAAAGCAGAGACATTACTTTGCCAACATAGGTCCATCTAGTCAAAGCTATGGTTTTTCCAGTGGTCATGTATGGATGTGAAAGTTGGACCATAAAGAAACCTGAATGCCAAAGAATTGCTGCTTTTGAACTGTGGTGTTGGAGAAGACTCTTGAAAGTCCCTTGGACTGCTAGGAGTCCAACCAGTCAATCCTAAAGAAATCAACCGTGTATATTCATTGGAAGGACTAATGCTGAAACTCCAATACTTTGGCCACCTGATGCAAAGAACTAAGTCACTTGAAAAGACCTCGATGCTGGGAAAGATTGAAGACAAGAGGAGACGGGGACAACAGGATGAGATGATTCGATCTCATCACCAACTCAATGGACATGAGTTTGAGCAAGCTCTAGGAGTTGATGATGGACAGGGAAGCCTGGCGTGCTGCAGTCCATGGGGCCACAAAGAGTCAGACATGTCGGAGCAACTGAACTGATAAGGTAGATATTATAGTCTCCCCTTCAAACAAGGGAGACAAGAGTTTTAATTTGCTTGTATGGATCAGAAAAAGGATCCACACTTAGGTATATCTGATGTCAGTGCTCATTCTCTTGCCTTGATGCTAAACCATCTGACTCGTATTATCTGTTACATGAAATAGTTGCTTATAGTTAGAATGCAGAAAAAAGAAAAGGATGATTGGTTTCTTTTTGTTTTTGTCTGTGACTTGTGCATCTCTTATCTATCTAACCATAATTTGGTACAAGTTTGTTAGTTTGGCTCCCATCCCCACTTCTTACCTCTGATACCCTATTTAACAATATGTGAGTGTGTACTACACACTTACATCCCATTTACACCCCGACATATTTTACCCTAATAATTTGCTGAATGGATAATGTTGGCCTGAGTTACTGGGAATAATTCAGGAATGGCCAATCACCACGCTGGAAAACTGGCCAATCCCATTTCCTCCTCAGTGATGTGCCAGCAGACTGCAGAACTAGAGGCCACCTTTCTCTAATTCTTTATGTAACCTCGCATCTTTTCCTGCTCTATCCAGCTGCCGGCTGGTTGCAATTCCCCTTAGGCAGTCTGCTGCAATTTTCCATGTCCCAATCTTATCCTCCATTACCAAAAAAAGATGGGAAATATAATGGACTAAAAGAATTCTGATAGCAGATGCCAGACATCAAATTACACAGGTAGTAATCACACAGATTAAGAAACATAATGAATACAATATTCAAGCCGAACACAATGAATTTTTTCAGTATGATACAAGCTTCCTGTTAATAAAATGAAATAACAATTTTCTTCTTATTAAAGTAAAGCGATCTCTATTTTCTAAAGGGACACATGTCACCCAAACCCATGAGCTGAAATGATTTGAAACTCAGTACAAACAGAACCAAATGGACTAATAGACATTTTGGCTGACTCTTACATTTCAGATTGTGTTGCTATTATTGTTCATTATAGGGTAGTTTGGAGGTTTCATCTAATGTTTCTAAAACCTTTGTAGAGACAAATGTATTTTTCTCAACACATTAGGCACAGAAAAGTACTGATATGGGATTTAGGAGACCTGGGTTTTGTTCCACCTTCCGTGCTTAGATTTGGTGACCATGGATATAGAGAGTGATATACCAGGATGAAGTGGTGGGAATGGTCTGCCCTGGGGGTAAGGAAAAGGGGGGTGCATTGTCTGTAGAGAATTTTAAATAAGAGCAAAACTGACTAAAGCCAGTTTGCCTTTTATTATCATGATTCATCCATGCTCAACAGTGTCAGTGATAAAATCCTCCTCCTTCCCTTCAAATCTTTTATTGGTCTAAGGTCTAAGTAATTGATTCTAATCAATCAACCAAACACACACAAACACACACACACACACACACACACATATATACTTCAAATGAGCACATTCCTATTACTTGCCTTTTAATAAACATTGTATGCTACACAGAAATTAATTTAAAAACTCCCAGGTTTTAAGTTGGGCTCCAATAAGCATGGACTCAACTATATACATTTTGTTTCCAGAATCAGTTTGTAATGATTGGGAATCATTCAAATTGCTCTGAGCTCAGTCTGCATCTTCAGCCTCAGGATATGATAAACTCCCAAACAGTAGATTTGGAATAAACAATAACAGCAAGTGATTATAAAAACAAAACCCAGAACTTGAGTTACTTCAGTTGTGTCTTTCTATGTGACTACTTGGAGATTTCACTTGTTTAAAACTGACAAGAGGGAAACAGTACACACGGTGAGATGTAAAATTTTTGTTTGACAAAGGTAAATTTTCGTTCGTTCATGGAATATTTAATGGAATTTGACTCATGTTTCTCCATCAAAATGTATCCTTTAAAAAAAATTAAACTGTTTTACAACTAAAAAACCTCCCCAAATAGTGATTACTGATTATACATGTTTATTACTAAAAATAATTTTGTTGTATAGAAGACAGAGGTGTTAAAAGTGATCCACTGGGAGTGTGAAATATATTAAGTACACACTACAGAAGTGAACCCATCTGTTTAGGGCTTCTTTCTTAGATCAGAGGCGGTGTTTCCCAAGGAGGGAGGGTCTATAGGTCACTGGCTCCCTAGTTCCCTGAGTCCTACCATGAAATTAGGGGTCCAGTAGACGTGGGAAGATCTTCCCCCTGAACCCTCCAGAGGATTATATTCAAGCTCTGAGAAATCTTATTATAAAGCAAAACCATGTTTAACGTGGTTAGTCCCAA
The DNA here is from genome assembly GCF_032405125.1 of Capricornis sumatraensis. Taxonomy (NCBI): domain Eukaryota; kingdom Metazoa; phylum Chordata; class Mammalia; order Artiodactyla; family Bovidae; genus Capricornis; species Capricornis sumatraensis. Next base: position 75,285,380 of record NC_091073.1, read on the forward strand.
TGGTCATTGAATGATTTGGGCTGTATTTTGGAGTAAGGGTCGGTGAAGAATGGTGGGGGCAGGTGTGGGAGAGAATGGTCAGTGGCTGTTTAGGAGAGGGACATACCTATTACCATCATGTAGAACTCCAGAATTCAGTTTGGGTTAGACCAGTGGGTTCTCAATCTTTGCTGCATGTTAAAATCCTCTGGGGAGCTCTTTAAAATCCCCGTGCCCAGGCTGCACCGCCAATTAATTAAATCAGAACCTCTGGGGTAGGGGTGGAACAGTCTCAGTATTAGTTTTTCCAACGCACCCCCCTGCCCACCAGCCGCTGCCAAGGTGATTCTGGTGTGTAGCTAAGGCTGAGGATCCATGCGTTAGACCACCTGAAGTTATTTGTCAGCTCAAGTTGTGCGGGTCTAGGACTTTTCATCCCCACCATGTTCCCTCCCCATGAGCGGACTGGCGACAGGAAGCAGGAAGAAGAGGCAATGTGACCTTTCTGCTTCAGTCAGGCAGGGGATCAAGCTACAGTTCCTACCTCCCCAGCCCACCTCGGTGACCTGAGCTGGCAAGGCTGTCTGGAGCCTGTCAAATAGAGGATGCCATTAATAATAATAAAAAACAAATGGTTCCTTTAGCCAAAAAACCCCCCAGAAGTTGAAAAATGGGATATTTGTGCACTAAGATGGTGCCCAGATGCCTTGAATTGTAAGAAACGCAGGGAAAGAGAAGAGCTACAGCTGGTTTCTCCATTTCTAGGTTGATTTGCCTATTAACCTCCTGGAATTTTGAGCAGCGGTTCGTTTAGCTTGCTTCTCAGTCCCACAAAGGCCCTGCCTCTGGGACACAGTGTGCAAGGGTTTTCATTAAAAAGTTAACATTTGCCACAGAGTTCAGAGCTCCCTCAATATCTCATTGAAAAGAGAGGAAAACAGCTCAGCTTCAATGAGGCAAATGTCGCAGTAAGATAAATGCTAACGTTTTTTTGGAAAGCCACTGTAATTAGTCAAAGAGCAACCCGCCATCCCATGCCTCACTCTCAGGTCCTTCTTTTTCCAAGGACCTCCTCCTTCTATCCTTACTCGGCAAAACCCCCAGGGCCATTTTCAGTTTTGCAACCTCATGGGGACAACTACCACCATCAGTGGGCAACAAGCTTTAGAACACACTTGCCAATTAATTCCAACTTTATAAACTGTTCCCCTGATGAACAGTTGTACTCTGACAACCAGATTTAGGAAGCAGAGATCTGAGCTGGGAGGTGGTAGAGTTGTTCCTGTAAGGCTTCCACGTTCCCACCTTACCCAGTTCCTTGATGGGAGTCATGTTTCTGGAAGAGGCTGCGGCAACAGGCAGCATGAAGTCAAATGGAGATTTGTCTCCACTCTGAGCACGTCCGCTGAGTGCAGGGGCAAGCACTGCCTCGCGTCTCCCTGTTTGTTGCTATCCCCCTTGCCTAAAACGTGTAATTGCTGTCTCCTCGACCAGTTTTAGGCCACTAACTTCACCCAATGGTAAATACCCCTATTTGGAAAGAGCACTGTTGTTCTTATTTACCTTCAACAGCACAGAAATTTGACCAGTTAGACAGGGTCACCCATACTCTATACTGAATACCATCTAGAATCCTTGGCAGTTACACAACATCTTGAAATCTTCCCAAAGTGTTTTCTACAGAATATTAAGAGCAGTTACACATAAAAGGGTTCCCATACTAGATAACAACTAGCACAACATTGTAAACAACTTCTCTAAGGGATCTTCCCAACCCAGGGATCGAACCGAGGTCTCTCGCATTACAGGAAGATTTTTAACCATCTGAGTCATCAGGGAAGTTTCTTGTAAAGCAACTATACTCCAATAAAAATTTAAAACAAAACAGCTAGCTATAAAAAGCAGAAAAGCACTGTCATTTTTGGTGAAATAGAGCCTGCCTGGTATTTTCAATGAATTTGAAACTTAATAGACAGGATCCTGACTCTGGGGAAAAGGAACACAATTTACATTCTAAAGGAGCTGGGCCCTGTTTTCATATAGCAATTTTGAAACTAACCACAAGAATCCCACAAAGGATGTTGTGACTATGACTCCATATTTAGGCTAGTAAAACAAAATAATAAGATACAATAAAGGCAAAGTTATTCTAAAATCTTAAAGAAAGACCTTATTTCTGAGCTGTAAGAGGATGAATTTGGAAACAAAGCTGATCTAATTCAGATTTAAATTGCAAATGATCTCAGCAGATTTGCCATATGCTTCCACTCCTTTTTTTTTTTTTTTTAAGGATCTAAACATTTTTGGTAACTTTAAAGGAAAGGGATCAGGAGTTTCCCCCTCAGGGAGTCTCAGATGGTAAAGAATCAGCCTGCAGTGCAGAAGATCTGGTTCAATCCCTGGGTTGGTAAGATCCCCTGGAGGAGAGCACAGCAACCCACTCCAGTATTCTTGCCTGGAGAATCCACACGAACAGAGGAGCCTGGCTGGCTACAGTCCATGGGTTGCAAAGAGTTGGACACTACTGAGCAACTCTTGATAGTCCCTTGGACTGCAAGGAGATCCAACCAGTCCATTCTAAAGGAAATCAGTCCTGGGTGTTCATTGGAAGGACTGATGCTAAAGCTGAAACTCCAATACTTTGGGCACCTCAGGCAAACAGTTGGAAAAGACTCTGATGCTGGGAGGGATTGCGGGCAGGAGGAGAAGGAGACGATAGAGGATGAGATGGCTGGATGGCATCACTGACTCGATGGACATGAGTCTGAGTGAACTCCAGGAGTTGATGATGGACAGGGAGGCCTGGTGTGCTGCAATTCATGGGGTCACAAAGAGTCAGGCACGACTGAGCGACTGGACTGAGCAACTAAGTGCAGTGCAGACACAGAAAATTGCATATAATTAATGTAAACGATATTGTGTGATTGGAAATCTGTATACATGTATGTTACCATCCCCACAAACCAGATAATAAACATACAAAAGATCAGGAGTTTTGAAAGCCCTAGCAAACTTAGTGGAACAAGCACCCACAGATACTCCTATGTGTCTGATTTCATTTCCAATCTCGTTCTTCTTGCCCCATAATAAAGAAGTCAGTAAGTCTTGGTGAATAGGGAACTTCAGAGGGCACCCATGCATAATTGTTCTCACCATTATATTTCTGGATGCTATTCCGTCTACTTAAACCAATCCAAATCTCAATATAGCACTGCCAAAGCTGATGGGAAAAGGACAACTACAGGTTAAACTATTTGAAAGTTCTAATATTCAATCATTTTAAGCACACAAAAAAAAGCAATTACATATAGCCAGATTTTCTACTAAATTAAAATCTAAGCAATAATTTGATAAACATTTTCCTAACCTCTTAAAAGAATTCTTCTTTTAAATCAAGAGGCAAGAAATGAAACCTACATCCTTTTGGAACTTAACGGGGCCAACCGGTGTTTGAAACAGGACTCAAGTCCTGTTTCATATTTATTCTGAACAACTTGCCGTCTGGTAACATTTTTCTGTTCTATTTTTAATGGCTATAAAGTTTCTATCACATTCAGTAATTATCTTCAATCTCAAAAGGAGAAAGGAAATTCCATAATAAGAACTACATGCAAGATTGAGTGTACAGGTGCCAGAAAATATTGTTTTGTTTAGTGGAGATGAGATTGTAAAAATATGGCTCTTTATAATGCATGTTCTCAAGTTTATTTATAGACACTATGACACTCACTGAAACTCCTTATTTAATCACTAACAGAAACATTATTTCAAAAGGGAATTAGGGTGGTGAAATATATTTTTAAATGGTATATTCTCTGGAACCATCTCATTTTGTTCTTACTATTATGATAATAGTAAACTATAGCTACCCAGGGGGAAAAAAAGACAGGAGGCAATTTAAGCCACAACAAACAAAAGTGTTTTAAATTTCTCAGGGGCAAGCTGCACTCCATCTTGAAGGAAACTGAAAGAGATATCAAACAATTTATTGTCTGATGACCACCCCTAGTTACTTAGCGAAAGCTATAAGAGAAGAAAACAGCAGTCATTAAGAGATGAAGGGCATGCAACAGAGAACGAGCTTGAGACATCACTAATTTTGTGCATTGGGATGGTGAATATCTTTGATAATTAGTAGTTAATTCATTGTTGCATTCTTAGATAAGTCATATTAAGCAATTACTGTATTCCAGGTTACCATGATTATTTCTGAAAGGGTAAAATGATGACCTCACTAATTGTGGATTCCATTCAATACAGTTAAGAATAAACGTGGCTACCACTCTGGCCATTCACAATGGAATCATTAATAATTACTTCTTTCCACTCATGAATAAAGTACATTAACTGGATGCTAGAAAAGTAGAATAAATGGTGCTTTTCTGCCTACTAAAAAAGTACTTTCCCAAAAGGAAAAAAAAAACAAACCTTTTTCTAGAATACAAAATGCTGTGTTTTACTTCTATCAAAGTATCTACAAATATATATCTATTTCTTAGAGTCTCCTTCATTATTAAATAGGAATCTCCTTCAATAACTGAAGCAGAGTTAACTATTTTTTGTTGTTGTTGTTGTTCAAACCTCCATGTCCTAAGTTTACAGATTTCATGGGGGGTAGGTTTGCAAGGGTTTATTCTAGAAAGGACATTGGACTAAATGGTTCTGATGAAGAATATTAACAGTGGAAAAGTTTTACATACTCACTGATAAGTAAAAGGAATTTTTCAGGATACCTAATCACTTTTAATGAAGGGGCATGGGAGAGAGATAGAAAATTAAAAAGAAGGAGAATATCTATACATATTCCTCATAGACCCACTTTGGATTTCTCTGCTTGGTTAATAAAACCCTGTTTCTGTGTTTAATTTTCTCCTGATACAGTGAGTACAAAATAGCCCCCCAAGCCCATTCCCATTTCCACCAAAAGCCTAACAGCTGTTGAACTTCTGATTTGAACAAGATCCACTGCAGGACCCCAGACTGGCAAGACACAAAAGTCGATGGCCCCATGGCATTTTAATGCATTGGGTTTTCTTCTGCTGACCCACGACATGGGTAAATAAAGATAACCTTTACCAAGAAACACAAACTATTCCCAGGTGCCACTGGGGGATTCCAGCAAAGAGAAAATGTCCCGCTAGCATGAGCTGCGATCTCAGTGACTGTGAAGAGAGAGCATGTCAGCTAAAAGTTATGGGTGATGAATTTTAGAAACCTGACTGCTGATATTAGTTATCTGAACACAGAACGTGGCTGGAGAAAACCCTACACAAAATCTCTTTGTTATCCAGTTCAGATGAGTGGTTTTCTCCACTTTGTTTCTCATTAACTGTTTAGAAAGGGATTATCCCAAGCTCTGCCTATTTAGTTGTTTTTGTTTTGTGGCTTAAAGTTACCACACGTTACCTAATAAAAATCACACCACATTAAACAGGCTGTGTTGAGTATGCTGCAGTTAGTGTGACTTTACTGGTGTTATTTTAAGTGTCTGTTCTCTGAATTCCCTTGGAATTTATGCTGTTAACTCCCACAGATATGAACAGACCTCCCAAGCCTGCAGTTACACACACTGTATATCTATCAGGAGGCAACTTAACTTCTAGACGCGGCACAGACGGCTGCATTTTGTCCCTGAACACTTGAGTTCCTGAACACACTTGTTTGAAAATGTCTCTTAAAATATATGGTTTAGCTGAACAGACTAAAAATTTTGTGTAATCAGAGAGAATGTTTAGAAAGCATTGTTTGGGGAGGAAAGTAATGCTTTAAAGCTACTTCCAAGAGAATAAATAATGCAATTCTCCTTCTCTGCTGGCTTTAGTACTGCTAATAAAACAAAGGAGAGACACAATCCTCAGAAGGGGGTGATACAAAAACATCAAACATTTAACCATTTGGCCTGGATGCCTGTACAGGGGCCAAAATCAGGCCATTCCACTAATACAACAAATACAAAATAGCCACTTCAAAGGCTTTTGTGGGGGGGTGGGGAGGTGGGGGGGGGTGGGGAGATAAGGCTGAAAACAAAGAAAAAACCTCTTGATGATGTCTGTGGCTGTATATCGGAAGAGAAAGTATTCATTTTGTCAAGAAAGGTTTTCACCTAATTGTAGAACATCAGAATTTACTTTATACTTAGGCTGAGGGTATTAAAATCCTTCCCTGTTTATATTTATTTGGTACTGTTCTTATATTAGAACATAATTTTGTTCGGTATGCCACTCCATTTCCAATAAGAGGAAATTCATCCTGTGATAGGTTTTTTCGTTTGTAAAACTTGATTCAGAGAAGTTCTAAACAGCTAGCTAAATGTTATAGAAAACAGGAGTTTAATTGTGTTAAGTTCCCAACTTACCTTGATTTATATTACCTAATGAAATCTAGTCTTGAAAAATAATGAGTCCTGATAAAAACCATAGATAGAAAATATGTGAATCTTACGGTTTCCTGAATTTTCTTCTCATCAAAACCCATCTAAAAGGAATAGAAAAGGGTATGGAATCACTGAGGGAGTAGCGCCACCATCTGGACATTTTCAGAATGACTGTCATAAATTCCTTTTCCTTTCAAAGGTGAACTCTCCAACTGCAAACTTATCTTGGGAAAGAAACTTGTTCAGTTTACCTAGGATACGTAGGATACTTAATCCTTTTCCTGTACTGTTGTCCCTACAGAGAAAAGAAAGATTCATTCCACAATGGAGATGATGTTTTGCTAGACAACAGCAAAGTGAATGACCCATTGTAAAGTGCAGAGGGGTACAGAAGGGGAGCTGAACTGAATTTTCAACTTGCAACATAGACACACAGATGGTTAGTGCACCTGTGTGTGTTCCAGAGCATTAAAGCTCCTCACCTGTAAGAGGAGCGTGAAAACAGTATCTGCTTACAGGATGTGCATATGTGCTTAGTCGCTCAGTCATGTCCGACTCCTTGCGACGCCATGGACTGTAGCCCACCAGGCCCTTCTGTCCATGGGGAATTCTCCAGGCAAAAATATTGGTGTGGGTTGCCATACTGTCTTCCAGAGGATCTTCCCAACCCAGGGATCGAACCTAGGTCTCCCGCATTGCAGTCAGATTTTTTTACCATCTGAGCCACCAGGGTAGACACAGGATAACTGAGAGTAAAATGCCTGTTAGATGCTTAGTATCTGGAACACTTTTCAAAGAAAAGAAGGACCTTCCATTCTCTCAGTGAGATCCTCTTTTCACCGGGTTCACTTCTGACCATCTGGACTCAGTCTCCCCCTCCAGCCTCAATGATCTCCATCTCCACCTTCCACCCAAACGATGGAATCTCCTTCCAGCCCCCCAAGAAGGCCACCTGCCTCCCGTCTCCGGGTGTTTCCTCACCGCATTCCCTTCATCCACCTGTGCAGTCCACTTTTGCTTTTTCATGCCCACTTTACTTGGAAGCTCAGGTTCCAAGTTTTCTGAAAGTTTCTCTCCCTTCCTCTTCCCTACCACACGGGAAGGTATCAGTGTCGGTGACTCTTCCTTTTCCCTCCGCTTTGGCTTCACATAGTTGTAAACTCCTGATGGGCAGGAACAAGGTGCTAAATTGTTGTGCCCAGAAAATTGGCTGTGTGTTTGCTTTTATGGCCCCAGAGAAGGGAATGGCTACCCACTCCAGTATTCTTGCCCAAAGAATTCCATGGACAGAGGAGCCTGGCCAGCTACAGTCCATGGGGTGGCAAAGAGTCGGACATGACTGAGTGACTAACACTTTCATTCACTTGCTTTTATGACATTAATCATAACACATGAAAATATGGAAAATATATTTCCACACCCACAAGTTTGTAATTGCCAAACTTTTGAAGACTCAAACTGATCATGAAAATGAAAGCAAAATCCATGACCTAAATTAGAACAGTCATTCACAAATTAGCAAACCTGGGGGCTAAGCTCCCACCACACTCAAAGGAAGAGAAGACTTACCATTTTCTTAGGGAGACAGTAATGTCTCACTCCTACGTAGAAACTCTTTTCCCCAAGCAGCCCATGTAAGGACCTATTTGTGCATCCTTATTTACCATCCTACCATCTCTCTGGGCTAGCTGAGGAGGCTCCTGAAGTCAAACAGGGAAACCTCAGCACAAGGGAAGCCTAGACTATAGACCAGGTGACCCTGAGTTGGAACCTTGCTTCTACTACTGACTTAAAGTTGTTTAACCTCCCTCACAATCCCTTTCCTACTCTGTAAGTTGTTCATGGGCAGGAGGAGAAGGGGGCAACAGAGGATGAGATGGTTGGATGCATCACTGACTCAGCGGACATAAGTTTGAGCAAACTCCGGGAGGTAGTGATGGATAGGGAAGCCTGGCGTGCTGCAGTCCATGGGGTCACAAAGAGTCAGACACAACTTAGCTACTGAACAACAAGATGTTCATAATAATTCTGCAGAGAGTTTAGTGAGGAGTAAATGATTAGCATGGTGCCTTAGTGCACACACTGAGGGCAAAATGAGTTTGCCTGGAGAGAATACTGGTGTTTGAGGATTCCTCCCACTGCGTCTTTGGCCTTCGTTTCAGAATTTCCTAGTTTCCTTCTTTAGTCCAGCGTTTAAACACAATTTTATCCTGGAATCACCAGCAGAGGTCACTCAAGGACAAAATGAATTCTTACCAACCCCAAAGCTTACTTCTAAGTTGAGAACTGCATCACGATAGTTAAAACAGCATATTTTTTTATAACACTTTGTTTTAACATTGTTATTTGAAATTGCCTATTAAGAGCAACATCACAGCAACACAATCAACGTTCTGCTCACAGCATTTTCTTCGCTTAACGTCTGTGTGAGAGAGCCAGCTACACATCTTCTGGCTAGAGAAGCAGAGGATACGGTGTGGAGAAGAGGGGTGGGAGAACACCATCATGTTCCAGTGACACAGGAGGAGTCTGAAATAATGATCAGATCAGGCAGAAAGGACCCAGGCCTGCACCCCCATAAGCAGGGAAAGAGTGGCTAGTGGAAGAGCCGAGACTGTCTCAGAGACTTGGGTGTGAGTTCTGATGGCCTGGTGGTGATATTGGGAAAAGACTTGCTTGTAGTATATATTATACAATAAATATGTGTGAACAGACTTAAGGTCACTTAAAATGAAACAGAGACATTATGACTGTCACATTTCATGATTTAGGTTTTTGGTGGTTTTTTTTAAGTTACAAATACACAGTACTTCACAGTTTAAAAAATGCTTTCATATCTGTTATGTTATCTCACCTTCAAAATAATCTCAGGAGGGTGCAAGGTCACAAACACTTCTTCTGGGCAGCGGCCTTATCTGATGGTGTTTTGAATCTACCTCTGGTCATCGGATATAAGAGACACTCAATAAATATTTGTTGAATGAATGACTAAAACCGATAAAACTAGAACATGAATTACTTATTTTCACACAATTGTATTATTTGCATAGTAAATTTAGTATACAAATTTATCTGCTTTTTTGGCCAACATTCTAAATGGCAACAATATCTAAGCAGGCTATACTTTTAGACACTCATCAAACTTGGTAAAATCCAGCACAGGGCCTCAGTGTGGCTACCTTCCTCTATGACGTTTATGGAAGTTAAAAATCTTGCAGTGGACTTGACGGCTAGAAGGCTGAAGATTCTACACCAGTACGTGTCTGGGCTTTTGCAGGATTTACCCCAGGCCACTCTCACGGAGACCACATTTCGTGATGGCCCTCTCTGTTTGGTAGTGGGAAGGGGGGATGGGCTAGGCAGGAGATGTCACATTCACCGTAGCACTCAACAGAATAAATAGAGCCAACCAGTAAAAACAATGACGTAGCCACTGGGTACATACAACACTAAACTGCTTGGGTATGGAGGAGGCTCACACATTCCTGGTGAACAGCAGGGGAATAAACAAACACAGACAGTTGAGAATAATTAAACTGCCTACATGGTATCCCAGCAAGATTGTTTGAGGAGTAAAGATGAAGGTGACTTGTTAAATAGGTGGTAAGTTAAATATAACTATTGGGAGACTTAGATTTAGGAAAAGAAAATCATAGAATTTTGAATCAGAGATCATCAAGGTTTTATTCATCTATGTTTGGTTCATATTTGTTCCAACTGAATTGGACAATCAGACAATTCTAATTGTTAGAAATTTTTTTCAAATTTTGGCTCCTTTCAGCTTCTGTCAATCGAAGATTACGCAGAACAACTGTGATCTTTCTAAGTGGCAACCCTTTAAATGCTTAAAATCTAGTCCTTCCAGTTTTCTGCAGAACAAGCACTTTCAGTTTTTTTTAGTTTCCATGTGTTATGCTGCCAACACTTCACCCTTCAGCTCTTGTCTTTTGGCCAATGGACTTCTTTAAAGAACTGTTCAACAATAAAATTCAAAACTGTGGGCCTTAATGAAGCCAAACCTCACCTCATGAGCATCCATAACCAACACCAAGTTTATCACCTCTCAGCAGAGTTTACCTATCTCTCTGGTCTCCCTGTGACAAGATTTGAACTTGTAGCCCATTTCCTTTACAAAACTCGAAGTGCACCAGCCACGTAATCTATTCTCACTGGGTTCTTGTTTGCTACCAGCAGTTTTCAAGGGTGAGCAAAGGTGGGATAGAGTAGAAATCAGAGGAAAAAAAATTGAAATATAAAGGTGGAAAATAATTTACCTGGCTGACACTGTTAGCCAATGCCCAAGGAATGAATAACATCCCAACATCTTGCTCAGGAGGATTTAACTTTTTCCTTAGACGAGACCACACCGCTTGTAGAGATAGTTTGGCAACTGGAGATCAGAGGGAGACAGCCTGCGCATTTCCTGATCCCCTGGAGAAGAGTTGGCCTCCCCTCTGTGCAGGGATCTCTCCACTCACCCAGCAACAATCAAGTGCCTGCCTCCCAGCTGGGTTAGAGAGCAAACACTCATGTCAAAGGGGGTCTGGCCACCAGGTGTATTGTCTTACTTGCCAACTCCCTTTCAACAGCAGCCAGGATGTGAGCTATGCCCTTGATGGGCATAAATGGACACAGTACATGCTCTCATTCGTTACGGAAGAAGGAGGCAGCTTGAACCTTGGAAAGCATGGGGTTTTATCCAACAATGGATGAGGATCAGAACTGTAAGCAACGAGAGGGGTCCTGAGACACAGGCCAGATGGAGGCCAAACACCTGGCAGGGTTAGTTCATTGCCAATAATTTGATTTCAGTATAGGTTATGTATTTTGTATCAAATGTAGGTGGTTGAGAAATGACTAGGTTAAAAATTGCAGTAACCCACACCACAACTTGCTCTCTTCCCCCATGTCTCTCTCACTCTCCCTCTCTCCATCTCACGCACACATACACACACACCACAATGTACACAATGAAACCTTCCTTCTCAGAGGAAAATTGCAGTGATTCATCTCATAGCAATCTATGAGAAGGGCATCACCCAGGAAGGGCAGATTTCTGCTGCCCCCATGGCAACTGGCCGCTGTCCTCACTGGCCTGAACCCTGGGTCCATCAGCTGCTCTTTGTGGATGATAGAGTATGGGCTGGCAAGTCGGTGATTTTCCACTGGAGAAGCTAAGAAAGGGGCTCACCCCACCCCACCCCTACTTCCCTAGTCACTCTGGCTCTCTCTCAGGACAGCTTGCATCTTAGCCGAACGTGACGAAAGAAAGTTGGCCCCAGAGGTGTCTCCGAGTGTCTCTGCCCAGAACTAGAGAGAAGTTTTTGGCAGGACTTCCAAGCTACAAGCAAATTCCTAACAGGGTTTGGCAGATCACAAACAATTAGGTGACTGCACTCTATAATCAGCCCATGGGGATGGCGAGGCTGTGCGACAGCCAGATTTCTGGTAAAATGTTGCTTTGGTTGGAACCAGGGAGCTTTTCCTTCAGCATCCCCAGGCCCCAAGGAAGCTGGAAGGAACACCAGAACTGCTTATCTGGGGCAAATCCGGATTGTCAGCGATCACAGAGGAGCTTCAAAATGGCAACCATGCCAAGTCTACCAGGTCTCCCAAACCCACAGGGATTGTCTGCTGGGAGAGAGGCACACTGCGTCCTTGAAGGCAAAGAGCCCCCTTTCCATCTTGTTCCAAACCTATGGAAACTGTGAGGCCTGGTAGCTAATCAGCTTTCCTAGCAGCAGGGAGAAGTGAGCTGAATGCTCTGTGGGCCTGGTGCCTGCCTCCAAGTCACAGGGAATCAAGTCCAAAATGGAGAGACTTCTTCTGACTTGCAGCCACAGGAATGATCCACACCTTCCAAAAGGGCTCCTTCCCAGGTCAGGGGTTGGGAGAGAGGCTGTGAACCATCTGTGAGTAGTGGGTGTGCCTCAGCTGGGCTTTTCCGAGGGCAGCCCCCACAGAGGGCCTCAGGGCCAGAGTACAGAGGCCCACCTGGGTACCCTGGCATGGGGCCTGTCCACAGCCTTCGGAGCACTCTGCACGCACCCAGGTCTGCTACCCAGATGTGACGGCGACTTGACCTTCCCAGCCATCGCTCGCCACATTTCCCCAGACAGGGGAGACCAGGGGCTCCAGCACTTCTTTGCCCACAGTCCCTTCAGGTCCAATAGCAGATGGGCTGCCCCCTAGTGGAGCACAGGCTCTGACAAAGGTGGAAGAGATGATTCTGGCACTTCCTAAACGGACCACAAGTCAGTTCACAAAAATGGAGAATGAAAACAAGAAACCTATTAGGTTGCAATCTCTTTGGGGAGGGACTCCGTTTCTAAAGGGAGTTTACATGCCATGGAAACAAATCCCAGAAGCCCAGTTTCAGCTTATTAGCGCTAAATTGGCCACAGCAAATGAGCACTGCAATTGTCACTGACCTGAGGTTTTATAAGCACACTGGGACTGTTTGCAGAGATTTTACATGCTCCCTGCCGAGCAGCTGTGGGGAGGCAATGAGACCCGCTATTCCATTTCCAAAGCCCAGAATAGCAATCAAGCCACCCTGTGGTGCCCCTCCATGCAAGGGTCTCCCAGGGCCAGAGGCTTCCTTGCAATCTTTGCCCTACACCTTAGCTTTATTGAAAAGGCAAGAACCAGAAGTAAAAGGAGCCTTCATATCTGTTAAAAATGGATTTGGAAGAGCCGTAGTTTGGCAGGGTAATGGTGAGAGTGGCCCATGAAATTTAGTGCTAAGGGGCAAGAGAGAGTGTCTAGTCTAGTCCCCAGCACTACAACAGGGTAGGGGGCGGAAGGCATGGCTGACTGTTGAAGTGAGAGGAAAACTATCCTCTTGCCAATAGTACACAGCAGGGAACTCTGGCAGGGAACAAGGTCCAAAGATGCCTTATTTTGTTATTAGTTTCTGTCTTCTCTCATTAAACATTATCTTTTGTGGAGTTTACATCTAAAGACAGATGAAAAATATGTGCATGCATGCTTCCAGTAATTAAAAATCTGATCGGTTCTGGGCAGGAAATAAGCAAGAGGTTGAGGAGTAAATGGGAGCCTGTGGAGACTGGTGAGGAGGGTGTCTGGAGCGGGCACGACAGTGAGGGTGGAAGTGACCTCTCTGAGAGAAGCAGGAGAAGAGGGCGTTGCAGGCAAGGGGACAGTGAGTGGCGAGTTTGTGAGAGAGGAGAGAGCGCCGATGCTTCTGGAAGTGAAATAAAGCCATAAGTGAGGAGAGAGGCCCGGCATTAAGTTACGGAGCTGGGCAGATGCTCAATCAGGTAGAGTGCTGTTGCAAGAGTTTTCTTAATGTTCCTTCTTGAAATTCTGTTTCTTCAGGGCTATAAAATAACAGTATTGTGGTTCATCACCAAGCACTCTTGGTCAACTCATCTTTCTACACACACGCACACACACACTGTTGAGGGTTGTTGTGCCTGGATTCTTTACCATTTGTTCTCTCTATCAGCCATTGCTCGGAGCCACTCTGTGGTATAATAGTTCTTTGTTCAGTTCAGTTCAGTCGCTCAGTCGTGTCTGACTCTTTGCAATCCCATGAATCACAGCACGCCAGGCCTCACTGTCCATCACCAACTCCCAGAGTTCACTCAGACTCACGTCCATTGAGTCCGTGATGCCATCCAGCCATCTCATCCTCTGTCATCTCCTTCTCCTCCTGCCCCGAATCCCTCCCAGCATCAGAGTCTTTTCCAATGAGTCAACTCTTTGCAGGAGGTGGGCAAATTACTGGAGTTTCAGCTTTAGCATCATTCCTTCCAAATAAATCCCAGGGCTGATCTCCTTCAGAATGGACTGGTTGGATCTCCTTGCAGGCCAAGGGACTCTCAAGAGTCTTCTCCAACACCACAGTTCAAAAGCATCAATTCTTCGGTGCTCAGCTTTCTTCACAGTCCAACTCTCACATCCATACATGACCACTGGAAAAATCATAGCCTTGACTAGACAGACCTTTGTTGGCAAAGTAATGTTTCTGCTTTTTAATATGCTGTCTATGTTAGTCATAACTTTTCTTCCAAGGAGTAAGCGTCTTTTAATTTCATGGCTGCAATCACCATCTGCAGTGATTTTGGAGCCCAAAAAAATAAAGTCTGGCACTTTTTCCACTGTTTCCCCATCTATTTCCCATGAAGTGATGGGACCAGATGCCATCATCTTCGTTTTCTGAATGTTGAGCTTTAAGCCAACTTTTTCACTCTCCTCTTTCACTTTCATCAAGAGGCGTTTTAGTTCCTCTTCACTTTCTGCCATAAGGGTGGTTTCATCTGCATATGTGAGGTTATTGATATTTCTCCCGGCAATCTTGATTCCAGCTTGTGTTTCTTCCAGTCCAGCGTTTCTCATGATGTACTCTGCATGGAAGTTAAATAAGCAGGGTGACAATATACAGCCTTGATGTATTCCTTTCCTATTTGGAACCAGTCTATTGTTCCATGTCCAGTTCTAACTGTTGCTTCCTGACCTGCATATAGGTTTCTCACGAGGCAGGTCAGGTGGTCTGGTATTCCCATCTCTTTCAGAATTTTCCACAGTTTATTGTGATCCACACAGTCAAAGGCTTTGGGATAGTCAATAAAGCAGAAATAGATATTTTTCTGGAACTCTCTTGCTTTTTCCATGATCCAGCAGATGTTGGCAATTTGATCTCTGGTTCCTCTGCCTTTTCTAACACCAGCTTGAACATCTGGAAGTTCACGGTTCATGTATTGCTGAAGCCTGACTTGGAGAATTTTGAGCATTACTTTACTAGCGTGTGAGATGAGTGCAATTGTGCGGTAGTTTGAGCATTCTTTGGCATTGCCTTTCTTTGTGATTGGAATGAAAACTGACGTTTTCCAGTCCTGTGGCCACTGCTGAGTTTTCCAAATTTGCTGGCATACTGAGTGCAGCACTTTCACAGCATCATCTTTCAGGATTTGAAATAGCTCAACTGGAATTCCATCACCTCTACTAGCTTCCAGCTTGTGCTTCTTCCAGCCCAGCATTTCTCATGATGTACTTTTCACAGAAGTTAAATAAGCAGGGTGACAATGTAGTGATGCTTTCTAAGGCCCACTTGACTTCACATTCCAGGATGGCTGGCTCTAGGTGAGTGATCACACCATCGTGATTATCTTGATCTTGAAGATCTTTTTTGTACAGTTCTTCTGTGTATTCTTGTCACCTCTTCTTAATATCTTCTGCTTCTGTTAGGTCCATACCATTTCTGTCCTTTATTGAGCCCATCTTTGCATGAAATATTCCCTTGGTGTCTCTAATTTTCTTGAAGAGATCTCTAGTCTTTCCCATTCTGTTGTTTTCTTCTATTTCTTTGCATTGATCACTGAAGAAGGCTTTCTTATCTCTCCTTGCTATTCTTTGGAACTCTGCATTCAGATGCTTATATCTTTCCTTTTCTCCTTGGCTTTTCGCTTCTCTTCTTTTTACAGCTATCTGTAAGGCCTCCTCAGACAGCCATTTTGCTTTTTTGCATTTCTTTTCCATGGGGATGGTCTTGATCCCTGTCTCTGTACAAAGTCATGAACCTCTGTCCATAGTTCATCAGGCACTCTGTCTATCAGATCTAGTCCCTTAAATCTATTTCTCATTTCCACTGTATAATCATAAGGGATTTGATTTAGGTCATACCTGAATAGTCTAGTGGTTTTCCCTACTTTCTTCAATTTAAGTCTGAATTTGGCAATAAGGAGTTCATGATATGAGCCACAGTCAGCTCCTGGTATTGTTTTTGTTGACTGTATACAGCTTCTCCATCTTTGGCTGCAAAGAATATAATCAATTTGATTTCAGTGTTGACCATCTGGTGATGTCCATGTGTAGAGTCTTCTCTTGTGTTGTTGGAAGAGGGTGTTTACTATGACCAGTGCGTTCTCTTGGCAAAACTCTATTAGCTTTTGCCCTGCTTCATTTCGTATTCCAAGGCCAAATTTGCCTGTTACTCCCGGTGTTTCTTGACTTCCTACTTTTGCATTCCAGTCCCCTATAATGAAAAGGACATCTTTTTTGGGTGTTAGTTCTAAAAGGTCTTGTAGGTCTTCATAGAACCGTTCAACTTCAGCTTCTTCAGTGTTACTGGTTGGGGCATAGACTTGGATTACTGTGATACTGAATGGTTTGCCTTGGAAACGAACAGAGATCATTCTGTCATTTTTGAGATTGCACCCAAGTACTGCATTTTGGACTCTTTTGTTGACCATGATGGCTACTCCATTTCTTCTAAGGGATTCCTGCCCGCAGTAGTAGATATAATGGTTATCTGAGTTAAATTTACCCATTCCAGTCCATTTTAGTTCGCTGATTCCTAGAATGTCAATGTTCACTCTTGCCATCTCTTGTTTGACCACTACCAATTTGCCTTGATTCATGGACCTAACATTCCAGGTTCCTATGCAATATTGCTCTTTACAGCATCGGACCTTGCTTCTGTCACCAGTCACATCCACAACTGGGTATTGTTTTTGCTTTGGCTCCATCCCTTCCTTCTTTCTGGAGTTATTTCTCCACTGACCTCCAGTAGCATATTGGGCACTTACTGACCTGGGGAGTTCCCCTTTCAGTATCCTATCATTTTGCCTTTTCATACTGTTCATGGGGTTCTCAAGGCAACAATACTGAAGTGGTCTGCCATTCCCTTCTCCAGCGGACCACATTCTGTCAGACCTCTCCACCATGACCTGCCCATCTCGGGTGGCCCCATGGGGGTGGCTTAGTTTCATTGAGTTAGACAAGGCTGTGGTCCATGTGATTAGACTGACTAGTTTTCTGTGATTATGGTTTCAATGTGTCTGCCCTCTGATACCCTCTTGCAACACCTACCATCTTACTTGGGTTTCTCTTACTTTGGACGTGGGGTATCTCTTCACGGCTGCTCCAGCAAAGTGCAGCCGCTGCTCCTTACCTTGGATGAGGGGTTTCTCCTCACTGCAGCCCCTCCTGACCTTGAACGTGGAATAGCTCCTCTCGGCCCTCCTGCACCCGCGCAGCCACTGCTTCTTGGACATGGGGTAGCTCCTCCCAGCCGCCGCCCCTGACCTCAGGCATGGGGTAGCTCCTCTCGGCCATGCTCTGTGCCCTGTCGCAGCCACCCACACTAGTTCTTTGTTAGTGACTTTCAATATTTTCTTCTCTCCCAACTCCAGTATTTAATAAAATGATCAATTAATTAATTCAGGAAATACAACATCTACTGTATGCCAAATATTCTGTTAACTTCTGGGACTTCCCTGGTGGCTCAGATGGTAAAGCATCTGTCTACAATGCGGGAGACCCGGGTTCAATCCCTCGGTTGGGAAAATCCCCTGGAGAAGGAAATGGCAACCCACTCCAATACTATTGCCTGGAAAATCCCATGGACAGAGGAGCCTGAAAGGCTACAGTCCATGGGGTCACAAAGAGTCAGACATGACTGAGTGACTTCACTTTCACTTTCTGGGACTATAATAAATTTAATAAAGCCCTGACTTTGCTCTCTTTGACCTCCACCTGGGGATTGGATAGTAAGGGTGATGGTAGGAGTACAAAGTGATGAGGAACATGCCATCCATCATAGGGGTTTAATGAGACAACGTTTGAGTTGGATCCCTAAGGAAGAGGAGAAGATTTCCATTGAGAAGAAAGGGCTGTAGACAAAACACCAAGACAAAGAACCAGCACACAAGGCACAGAAGAGGGCCTGGCCTTTAATTAACCAGGAGTGGTCCTTACTGGGTCCCAAGGCTGCTGGATGGATGTGTCAAAGTCTAAAGAGGAACTATGAAATACCATTCCCATAATGGTGAGCATCCTGCTTGTGAAGAAGAGATTCAGACATCTGAAAAGCATTGTCCACACATGAGAAGGATGTAGGTTTGACCCTGGGAGAGGATCAAGAAGATGTGGCCATGATCCTGTGATAGTTTATCAGCAAAGGTAAAGCACAAACAAACAAAAGTGATAAACCGAAGTCACAAATTAGATTACCAGTCTGGTCTTGGCAGTTATTAGCACTTTCCTAGAATCTCTGGGTGTAGGTAAGAGGCCCTCAAGATGGGGAGTGAAATATGGGGACAGTCTACTAGTGGGAGTGCTTAACAGGTGATCAGACACGTGGAAAATAGCACCTGTGGGGAACTCTGAATAAAGCTGGGATTGTAAAGCATGGGGAAGATGGAACAGTGATTACATGACCACCATATATAAAAGGCTTTACTGGGGGGAAAACGAGAAGGTTTTATCGTCTTTAGAATTTATTTTCTCTGGGGACAGAAGGGAAATGGTATACATGTAACCAAAAAGGCTTAGAATGGATATAAGAGTTTTCCAGACAAAGAAGTGTTTTTAAACTATGGCCAATGCTTGTATCTCTAACATAATTTATGAGTGAATCTCCCTAAAGCATGTTGAAATAGATGGCGACCCCTCTCAGAGTAGAGGGTTTATTCCTGGGCTGAAGAAGTCAAACTGTCTGTTAACAGTCTAGAATGGGCCATTTCAGCCCATGGTAAATACCTCAGGTTCTTTATAAATATTTTTATTTAAATCCTGTTTCCTTCACATCTGTGTACACTCTCTCCCTTAATATGAATAATTCATATTTTAATTTTTTGCCTTTGCTTGAATTATCAAAGGCTTTTTTCTGGTAGTTCCTAAGAAAAGCTCCATTTATTAATATTTATGCCTTGATCACTAAACCTTATTCCTATGAGAGACAGAATTCTTATGCAAACTGCATTCTATAAATTTGTACAATAAATAAAATTCAAACTTCACCACACCTTTCTGATGGAGATTTGAGGAGGTCCAAAGATGACAGAGAAGATAGAGGGTGAGATATGAACTGTTTGCCCCTAGGGTCATTAAGAGTCCATTGCAGGATGGAAGATGGAACAAATCTATCCTTAGAAGAAGAGAAGCCTTGCAGCTCAAATCAGAAGCCCTGTCAGAAGCAGCCCAAACAATAATGAGCATCTGCAAACCATGAGGGGTTCTTTGTACATCTTTTGCTTCATATATACCCACACCTCCTTTCTCCCCACTGCTCTCCCGTCCCTAGGGGATGCCCCCCAACAGCTTGTGTATTGGTGGGCTACTTGCCTCACTCACTCAGAGGGCAGCCCTGACCACGATCGTACCACATGTCTGGTGAGTCTGAACTGGGACTCTTGCCTGAGGGTTGCCAGACTGCCAAGCACTGCAGGAAACACCAGATTCTAAGCACCATCCTGTAGGACCCGCTAAATAGACCCGCCACCTCTACTATCAATCAAGCTGCAAAGCTGTCTGATGCTCTGTCGCTCTTTGTGGGAAACCTACAGTGTCTTAGAAGCTTCCTTGTTGCCAGCCTGAATAAAGCTGCTAATCTGGACCTAACTTATTTTTCAAAACTTCTCCCAGCTCTTCAACTTTGATGTCAAACTATGTTAACAATGGCTGGCTTGGAAAGTCCCTGTAGAATTTGTAAGAAATTAATGTTAGCTTCCTCTCAACAGAAACCTAGGGCTTTGCAAAACACACCATATGCTTGTCACTTTGCCAATGAATCAAGATGTTTTTGCAGTCTTCTGAGTCTAAATAATTAATGGTAATGTCTAAAGATTACCCCAAGGTTCAGAGAGTAAGGATCAGGCCTTCCCAGTGTCCGAAGTTACCCAACCTCAGCCCAGTCCAATATTTCATGTGATAAACGGTCAGGCTTCAGGACCACACACCCCCATCCACACCCCACACATTGCCATTGTTTATTCTCTTTTCCTTTTCCCTTCTCTTCTTTCTGCTGTAATTAGATTCTTTGGGTGGCTTCAAGTAAGTGCCACCTCTTCCCAACCCTCAAATAATATACTTCTACCCAGGTTTCTCCAGCTTCCCTTAATGGATAAGAGTGTGTATGCAATCGTTAATCCATTAACATTAGCACTGTTCTTATCAAGAGATTAATTTCCTTTCAATACACTCTCACCAACCAATTAATCCAAACCAAGAAATCAAGCTAAATAAATCAATATGCTCAGTCACTCAGTCATATCTGACTCCTTTGCGACCCCATGAACTATAAGCCCACCAAGCTCCTCTGTCCATGGAATTTTCTAGGCAGGAATACTGGAGTTGGTTGCCATTCTCTTCTCCGGAGGATCTTTCCCACCCAGGGATCGAAATGGCATCTCCTGCATTGGCAGGCAGATTCCTTACCACTGAGCCACCTGGGAAGCCCCCTAAATAAATCAATAGCCCACTAATTTTGATGATTGTAGGGAGGATAGCTTTTGCTAATTTTTTTTAAAAATAGTAGATACTGAATTTTTTCTTCATAAAATAAAAAGACATCTCCATGATCATTTTAAATATTTTCTCTTAATCAGCAGAACTCTTTTTCTATTTTATGGTCCTATGGGAAAAAATGAACTTACATTACTTAGTACTTATTTTTGATGCATCTCATCTCTCATCTTAACTTGTCAAAATGAAGTACTGTTCAGCCCTCCCCTAATGGGCCATGGTGATACTGTCATTGAATAAAAAGAACCGTCTCATGCATTGTAGAAGATGATAAGAAGGAGAGTTCATGGAGTAATGGAGTGTTTCCTGTATGCCAGACAGTGTACTGAGCACTTTACAATCATTATTTCATCTGATTCTCTAAAAATTCATTTCTGGATTAGGAAATTAGGACTTGAAAAAGTTTCAAAATTTTTGTCCCAAGTCATACAGTCAGTCAGTGAAGAAGCTAGACTTTGTACAGGAAGGCTCTGTAGTACCTCAGACACTCAGATTTATTCCCCACAGAAGGCTCAACCCAAACACAGCTCTTCCAGGACACAAGGTCCTAGATAGCAGGGTAATGAAAAGCCTACTACTACTAATAGCAGCCTTGATACAGCCTTCAGACTAGGACTCAGCTGAAGCTGCCTTCCAAAGGACTTCTTTGTTAATTTACTTCAACTAATGAGCAAGAAGGAGTTTCCCTAGTGGATCAGTGGTAAAGAACCTATGCAGGAGATGTGGGTTCCATCTCTGGGTCTGGAAGATCCCCTGGAGAAGGAAACAGCAACCCATTCCAGTATTCATGCCTGGGAAATCCCACGGACAGAGGAGCCTGGCAGGCTACAGTCCATGGGGTCACAGAAGAGTTGGAAACAACTGAATGACTAAACAACAATTAGCAAGAAGTCTAATGTTTACTGACAAAGATTTTAATTTATAATCTTTTCCTATAAAAATGGGAAACACCCTTACTCTAAGTTCAGCTTATTATATTCATTAAATCATATTTATGTTACTTATATATATTTCATGGTAGTTCATACTCCTATCTTTCTCTCTCAATTGGGTGAATCTTCAGCAATATTAACTGCTAAGGATGAACGTCAGCATGTAGAATAACTGAGTTCATGGACAGTATTTTGAAATAATGACGAAAAGAGCAATGTATTGATCATAGCAAGAATCAGTCTTCCAATAATTCAGAAAACTTTCAGATACATTTTAGTATAGTTCAGTATACCTGTGAATTGAACTCACAAGCCATGCTTAACATCTTAAGAATGAAATCAAAACTACAATGAGATATCACCTTACATGGGTCAGAATGGCCATCATCAAAACATCCACAAATAACAAATGCTGGAGAGGATGTGGAAAAAAGGGACCCCTCCTACACTGTTGATGAGAATGCAAATTGGTACAGCCACTATAGAGAAAAATGGTAGTTTCTTTAAAAACTAAAAATAAGAGTTACCATATGATCCAGCAATTCCACTCTTGGGACTATATCCAGAAAAGATGAAAACTCTAATTAGAAAAGATACATGCACTTCAAGGTTCATAGCAGCACTATTTATAATAGGTAAGACATGGAAGCAGTCTAAATGTCCATCAGTAGATAAATGGATAAATACATATACACAATGGAATATTACTCTGCCATAAAAAGAATGAAATAATGCCATCTGCAGCAACATAGATGGAGCTAGAGATTCTCATACTAAATGAAGTAATTCAAACAAATATCATTCAATATCACTTATTTGTGGAATCTAAAAAAAAAATGATACAAATGAATTTACAGAAAGGTCTTGGGCAAAATAAAGACAGAATCATCCTGACCTCAGAAGCACTGACAGCCTTTGTCAAGTAAGGCCGCAACCAATGGATGAGCAGAGTAGAGTGGCCACTAGAATGGTCACAGGGTAATCGGGAGTAAGGATGGGTAAGCGGGAGTCTAGGATTCTGGGCCCAGTGCTGTTAGGCTGCTGAGTGATGCTGATGTGCAGCCATTGGCATCTCTCAGCCCACATTTATTCATCTGTACAGCCTATGTGTTGGAATCCATCATAAGTCTAGACTTCCCAGATTCTGATGACAGTTACAAAACTCACTGCATAGTTGGTGAAAATAATGTTCGTTCTCCACTTAAAATATAAGCAGAAAAATGATTAAAATTTTTATAAATGTAAAGCTGTCAAGGTTGAGTTAAAATTCCCATTATTTCCCAGCAATGGGAAAATACACATTTCATTATTGACTTACTCTTGTATTAAGTAGGACTACTAATCCCCAGAGGAATAAGGTATATAGAATCTTTATCAAGGGAGAAAAAATGCCTTTTGACAATACTTGAGAGTTTTCTCTTGTACTTTCATTTCATTTTGAAGGACAATGGCTAGAATTTGGACATCTACAGAACAAAAGCTGGCTTAGAGCTCAACATTCAGAAAACTAAGGTCATGGCATCTGGTCCCATCACTTCATGGCAAATAGATGAAGAAACAGTGGGAATAGTGGCAGACTTTATCTTGGGGGCGGGGTTCCAAAATCACTGCTGATGGTGGCTGCAGCCATGAAATAAAAAGACGCTTACTCCTTGGAAGAAAAGTTATGACCAACCTAGACAGCATATTAAAAAGCGGAGACATTACTTTGCCAACAAAGGTCCATCTAGTCAAGGCTATGGTTTTTCCAGTGGTCACGTATGGATGTGTGAGATGGACTATAAAGAAAGCTGAGCGCCGAAGAATTGATTCTTTCAAACTGTGGTGTTGGAGAAGATTCTTGAGAGTCCCTTGGACTGCAAGGAGATACAACCAACCCATCCTAAAGGAAATCAGTCCTGAATGTTCATTGGAAAGACTGATGTTGAAGCTGAAACTCCAAGACTTTGGCCACCTGATGTGAAGAGCTGACTCATTTGAAAAGACCCTGATGCTGGGAAAGATTGAAGGTAGGAGGAGAAGGGGACAACAGAGGATGAGATGGCTGGATGGCATCACTGACTCAATGGACATGAGTTTGAGTGGACTCTGGGAGTTGGTGATGGACAGGGAGGCCAGGCATGCTGCGATTCATGGCGTCACAAAGAGTCAGACATGATTGAGTGACTGAACTGAACACATGATTGGGTTTCTTGAACAAATATTGGCATCTACAAGAGGAAAGGGGTTAACATAGATTAAAAGAAACCTGAGGCATACCAATTGCGGTATATAGATCTACACAGTACGGGAAACTTTGTAAGACAATCAAGTGTTATATTGCTGTTCATTCTTGCTAATTCTGTTTGGTGTTCTAATGTCTTTGAAGTGTTTTCTAAACGCTGTACTGATTGGATTAGAGGTCCAATGGATCATATTAAATACTTATTGGCAGGACTTCCCTGGTGGTCCAGTGGCTGAGACTCCACACTCCCAGTGCAGGGTACCCAGGTTTGATCCCTGGTTGGGGAACTAGATCCCACATGCCACAACTAAGACCCAGTGCAGCCAAGTGAATTCTAAAATAATAATAAATAAATATTTATCATCACTGTCTTATATATTTTTCTAGGTAGTAGCTCCACTAGTGTTAGCGTGGCGATGGTCATTCATAGATCATCTGAATGTGAACTGTCTACTTTGTGGATGATCTGGGACAAAACTTTAATCCAAAATGGCTTTCTTTTCTTTCACCAAGCAATTATGACCAAGTGATACAAGCACATTTTTAAATCAGCCTAAGAAAAAAAAACCCGATTGCATCTCAAAAATCAAACTCGAGAACCCCCACCGTTTTGCTATCTTCCCGCTACTCTCAAACCTCGTATCGTTGTTTAGGTTCCTCAGAACATAGAGCATGTATGAGAGAATATTTGATTAATGTAATCCTCAGTATTTATGCACATAAATATGGGGGGGTGGTGCTGAGAGGAAGGGAGGAGGAAGGAATGCCAATACAAGGACATATAATAGAAGCAACTGGTAACTTGAATCCCCAGGACCAAATAGCCAACAGCTGAGTTTCGGATGGTATTTCAGAACCATCCATTTGAGGGAAACAAAGGGAAAAAATTTATGCCTTGGCTCCCACCCCCACAATGGTCAGAGGTTGTCCTATGGGGCACTACCTACCCTGCATTTGTAGGCTGCACATGTGTAGGCACCAGCAGTTCCATGGCTGCTCCCTTGATAGAGATGTGCTGGGTAGGAGGAGAGGCAGGGATGGTCAAGAGGCACCTGAAAGAAACCAGCTGAGGCCCATGCAGGTGAGCTCTGGGAGGCTCTGAAGTAATGTGTACAGCAAGCTAATGTGCATGAATATTGAGGATTGACTATTATATGCCTTACTATGATCTCTTGGGTGTGTCAATGCAGAAAAATGGAAATTGAGGCCTAAAAGAATAAAATAAACAACTTTCACCTAAGATCACTCTATATTTTGAGTTAAAAGTTTTGGAAGCATGAATTATCTAATTGCCCAGCTTCCCAATTATCTAAAGTCTCAGTTCCCAGTTTCACCTTAGGTGTATAGTATCATTAATACACAATATTATTTTAATTACTATATTATTAAAAGTGGAGAAAGTCGGTTCTAGGGGCATTATAAAAATTGAGGAGTGATTCAATACTATTAATATCATTGTTTTTAAAATGAAAGAGTAGATATTATCCAGTTAAATTTCTGGAAGTAGTTATTCTAAAATTCATTTTCATTTTGAAACTATATTCTTGAAAAAAAAATTTCCATAATTTTTGACTATTAACTAGAAAAGTATTAATTTTAAAATATTATAAAATATTTCAAATACTATGAATTACATTTGCTGTATACTGAATGACTGTGGAAAGTATATAATTTAACTGAGTCAATAGTGATAGATCACCTCAATCATCACCCATCAAGTTGATATAAAGATTAAAAAGATATTTTTCTACTCCTATGAGGTGTGTAATCTGGTTAGAGAGACAAACACATATATAAAGCTGAAAATAAGTGCTTTCACAGAACCACCTTGGATTTTTCCAAGGGAGAATGAAGTTTTGAGGGGACTCTGGGAGTTAGTAGCAATACTGATGGTGGTGATGGCTTTGTGAAAAAAATGGGTCTTGGAGTTTTACGATTTTGACAGGAGAGAATTGAGCCCTCTGTTGAAACCAAATAAGTATTTTTTTGAAGCCAAATAAGTATTATTTAGATGCTTGGACAAAAAGCAAGATTATTTCTCCTAAAAATCCTACTTGTAATTCTGCTTCATCACTTTTATGTCACTAAATTATTCATACACTAACAGCATATTGTTGAAGCATCCCCTTAGAATACGAAATAGTCCTCAGAAGACATGTGAGATGGCTTCTTCCATACAAGCTCATTCCCAAACTAGGACCACTGCACATTGTCTTTAAAGAAATGCCAGCTCATTCACTGAAAGCAGATTCCATGTCTCTGGGGTTAATGACAGGGGAGTATACTCATGGGATTTCCTCATTAGTGGATCTTCTGGATCCTGAGAACTCAGTCTCCCCAGTAGGCTTTCATTGAGGTGGGTTTGTAATTCAACCACCCATGTGTTAAAACATATGTGTTAAAAACACAGACCCAGTGAATCAGACCTTTCGCTGTTGAAGTCAGGAAAAAAAAAAGTATATACATATATATGCATATTTCAATTAAAATATATACATATATACATATATAGTTCAATTTCCCCAGATTATTTTTGTGCATGCAGAAGGCTACAAATCTTTACTTCACAAAGGAGTTGATCCAAAAGTGCAGAGAGGCAGCTGTTTTATATTATCTAATCTGGCTCTTCTGCTGATGTCATTCTCCCCAAATTTCCTTGGAAAGATAACCACAAAGGATACTTGGCTCCTCTCAGGGAGTGGGGTTGCCAAGGGAGCCAGGAGTCAGGACAGGCTCTAAGAACTTTGGGGACCAAAGAAGGAGCCTCCTGACACATGACTGGATTTGTATTTAAATGTGGTTTTTCCTGCTTTGTTCCATATCAATGATTCAAGAACTAAAAGAGGAAAAATTATGACTAGTGACTCCAACAGTGAAATATATTTAAATGGAAGTAAAACCAACAACTCCAAATCCATGGTCTTGTTCTCCTTCTCACCCCTTGAACTTCTGTGTGGGATATGAAAATTTCTATCATCCTGAGGATTTCCCCTCACTGTCATCCTGGTAATTATCTTTGCCCCTCCTTTTTCTTAGATTGTGTATCTTCCTCTTTCTTGCTTTACTCTCTCAGTATGGTGGAGCATCATTGAGTAGTTTCCTCAGAAAGGGTGTATGTGAAGTAAATTATTTGAGAAGAAAAGTATAAATTGTTCAAGACCAATATCCTACAAACTGACCTACCAGCAAGTGTTGACTTCCTTCAAAGCTCAATTTAAACAAGATGTGCCTGGTGCTTCTGGCAACTAATTCCAACCATCAACATTTGGATCCCTGTTCCCTAGTCATTCCAGGAGAAGGGCTGGTGCTTTACTAACCATGAATGTTGATGATATAAGGTCCACCACTACATGACTCTTCATACGGCTGCAACCTCAGGGCTTGGATTTCAGCGCTCAGATCACTCTAGGGTGAGGCGGGGAGGGGTGGGGTTGGTGCGGTGGGGGTGGGGGTGTTGGTGCTATCTCCATTTAAAAATAGTGTCTTGGCAGAAGACTGGAGATAAGTTTTGGCCAAGTACCATTACCCTTGTATCCTGGCCTCTGATTACATAGAGAATGTATTGATGCTTCCCTAAGTATGCAGTTAAAAAACCCCAAAGTCCAAGTATCTGAGTACTTTCTCCAGAGTCTGACATTTAGCTCTATCAGCCTATGCTCTTCCCCAGAGTGTCGTGAGCAGTGGGAAAACTTCACACCTGCTACTGACGCTGTTACCATGAATATCCCTGGTGAACAGTGCTCCAGAAGTTCTGGTATATATGCTGTTTGGACATTTGCATCGTACAGTATCTTGAATGTATGAAAAAGTTGTTCTTCTCCTGTTCCTGTCCCATCCTCACTGTCCCCCCAACACCCATACCATTCTTACCATCTTTGGGTGGGTATAAAATTCTGAGTTGAAACGATTTTCCCTTTATAATAAATAAACAAATTAACCCATTGTTTACTCAATTCTACTGCTCAAGAGTCCGATTCCACTCTAATTCCCAGTCGGTTGTATCTGAACTATTTGTCTCATTTTTGTTTACGACCTCTTTGGATTTTGCTTTTTGTTTTGTTTTTCTCTTTTTCTTTCTTTTTAGAAACTTAGAATCTTCTCCCTGAAACAGTATTCTGAAATGTTATATACCTTGGCACAGATATTTGTTTAACCTGTTAAAAATAGATTAAAGGACATAGTTGTTAGGCCCTTTCTACCTAGAAATTCATGTACTTTGGGGATGGAAATTTTCCCCTGAGTTATTTATTTGATGACATCCTCTGTTTTTTCAAGGTCTTTCTCTTATTCAAATGTTGGATGTCCTGAACTAATTCTCTTTTTTTTCTCCTGTTTTCCATTTCTTTATCCTATCATCTTTTCTCAAAATGTTCTCAATTTTGCCTTTGAATTCTTCTTGTTAATTATCATGTCTGCCATCATAATTTTAATTTCCAAGTTTATATAGTCCATAGCTCACTGTTGTATAAGGTATCTTCTTTGTTCTCTGGGTATAAAAATGAGTTATGTTGTTGTTGTTGTTGTTACTTTTTTCTCTTCTCCCTGCATTACTGTTACTATTTTCTTTGTTTATTTTGATTCCCATCTTTCATATTAGAAATTATCCTCAAATGTCTGTTGAACTTTATCATAACAATCACGTTTAAGGTGGAGACTTAAAGACTTAGTTGGAGTCTTTACATAGAGAGGTTAACTCTTTACAGGGAAAGCTAATTGATTAGTTTAGCATATAAAAGAGCTTGTGATTCAAAAAACCAAACAAAGAAAAAAATCTCCCCCAAAAATGTGTACCTAAAAATAATCCTACATTCATGTATAGGGGTTCACATATTAAGAATGCCTTAATTAATGAAGTAAAAATGCTCATTGCTGTTTTTATACCTTAGAGTTAGTTAATGATCAAAAATTTTTATAGCCTTTTCTTGAACACCTTGACTAATGGAAGCCCACTATAAACCAAGACAGTCCATTTTTTGGGAACAGGTCTATTGTCAAAAAGATATTCTTTGATCCAAATACATCTCTCTGTTATGTTTATCCCTTTGTCTTATTTATACTTATTGGATATATTAAAATCCAGTCAAAGGACTTCTTTTCTACTTGGAGCTTTTAACATAGTTTATATTAATCCTATATCAGATGACATCATGAGAAATGCTGGGCTGGAAGAAGCACAAGCTGAAATCAAGATTGCCAGAAGAAATATCAATAACTTCAAATATGCAGATGAAACCACCCATAATGCAGAAAATGAAGAGGAACTAAAAAGCCTCTTGATGAAAGTGAAAGAGGAGAGTGAAAACGTTGGCTTCAAGCTCAACATTCAGAAAACGAAGATGATGGCATCTGGTCCCATCACTTCATGGCAAATAGATGAGGAAACAGTGGAAACAGTGTCAGTCTTTATTATTTTGGGCTCCAAAATCACTGCAGATGGTGACTGCAGCCATGAAATTAAAAGACGCTCACTCCTTGGAAGGAAAATTATGACCAACCTAGATAGTCTATTGAAAAGCAGAGACATTACTTTGCCAACAAAGGTCCGTCTAATCAAGGCTATGGTTTTTCCAGTGGTCATGTATGGATGTGAGAGTTGGACTGTGAAGAAAGCTGAGCACTGAAGAATTGATGCTTTTGAACTGTGGTGTTGGAGAAGACTCTTGAGAGTCTCTTGGACTGCAAGGAGATCCAACCAGTCCATCCTAAAGGAGACCAGTCCTGGGTATGCATTGGAAGGAGTGATGTTGAAGCTGAAACTCCAACACTTTGGCCACCTCATGCAAAGCGTTGACTCATTGGAAAATACCCTGATGCTGGGAGGGATTGGGGCAGGAAGAGAAGGGGACAACGGAGGATGAGATGGCTGGATGGCATCACCAACTCGATGGACATGAGTTTGAGTGAACTCCAGGAGTTGGTGATGGACAGGGAGCCTGGCGTGCTGTGACTCATGGGGTCGCAAAGAGTCGGACACGGCTGAGCGGCTGAACTGAACTGAACTGAACTGATATTAGTAATTTAATTTTTCTGGGCTAGCACTATAAAACCAATACCTCTGTTTCCCTGACAATAACAGTAGAAGAAAAACCAAAAACAAAACTTAATATATCCCCCACCCAGTCTTTCAAAGATAATCCTGGACTACTGGGTGCTTAGACTTGTATTCTGTTGAGATATAAAGATGCCAACTGAAGTATTTAGAGAGCATAGATTCTGTAATGTTCGGAAGAGTTTACTGCTGTGAGTGGGTGGCAGATGAAAACTAGATTTGGTTAGGCTGGGAGCCAGAAAAGACCCTGTATCAGCTACACTTGGGGAGTCTTGAGACAAGAGTTATCCAGAT
The DNA here is from genome assembly GCF_032405125.1 of Capricornis sumatraensis. Lineage (NCBI taxonomy): Eukaryota > Metazoa > Chordata > Mammalia > Artiodactyla > Bovidae > Capricornis > Capricornis sumatraensis. The sequence goes on from NC_091073.1 coordinate 75,315,502, forward strand.
AGGTCATAACTTCAATGACACCAGGAAGCTCCTTACCTTTTGACATTTTACAAGAGCACAATACATGGCTTTATTCCATATCTACACTACACTAACAAGGTTAAAGAGAGCAAGCCTATTCTTTCACAGCCACTCCACACAAATCCTGGAGCATAGACATTATGCAACAGGGTGGCCAAGGAGCTTGGTAAATTTTTACAAACAAAAACCATTTGTTCCCCCTACATACAGCCAAAGAGAAGCTAATGACAAACAGCTACCAACACATAGGGGTCACAGAGGCAAAAAATCCTCAACTTAAAAACAAACAAATGAAAAAACCATTCTTAAGCTACCATCTGATTCCTTTAAAAGCCTTCACAGGTCATCTTCAGAGTGGAATCAAGAGTGCTGTGCAACATAGGGAGCCCCAGCCTGGTGCTCTGTGATGACCTAGAGGAATGGGATGGGATGGGGGAGGGAGGCTCTAGAGGGAGGAACTATATATAGAATTATGATTTAATTCACCTTGTTATATGGCAGAACCCAACACAACACTGTAAAGCAATTACCCTCCAATTAAAAAAATAAATTAAAAAAAAAGAGTCTTGTAAACTTTCTATCTCACATTTCCTCCCTTACCATCAACATCACAAAGGTGGATGAACTTCCAGACTCTAACCTGGCTGTACCCCAGCACCTGGCTCTCTTGCCTTTGAGGACCAGCCAAGAATGAACTCAGCTGGAGAGAATGTGCAGGGAGTTTGGGAGCCAGGAAATCAGGAGCAGAACAAACCCTTCTCCCGAGGTGATGGGCTCCACAGCTGTCCCAGCCTCAGAATCCTGCAGTGCCAGTCAGGAGCCTGGCTCTACCCCACCATGCCTGGCAAGGGGTCTTTTTGTTGTTATTCTTTCTCTTCCTCCCCTCCTGATTCCAGGCCCAGTGTTTGCTTGTCTTGCAGCCAAAGATAAACTCCAGGCATTCAGAAGGATACTCTAAATATCCGAATAGAGCACTGCCTGGGGAAAGGAACAATTTGTCTTAGGATGCTTTCCTGTTTGCTTTCTCCTTCTCAGCTCATTCTGACTAGGCAACACAGGGCATGTGGATTCAAAAAGTCTCAGCATTTCAAAGTATCATGAAATGTATCAAAGCTAACCCCATTTCATCCTTGAACCCCACATTCCCACCATTCTATATCCATCTTCCATCTTTCTTTTATTGACATCAAATTTACTGTTTCCTTAAGAAGTGCCCATATTTGCAGACAGTGCTATTAGAATTCTCTTCTTTCTCTGCATTCGCTGAAGACATTTGAAAAAAAAAAAAAAAACAAATTTGTGAGTGTGTATGCTGTGAACAGGAACTTTCTCCATTCCTGATATATGTGCTTAGTTGGGTCTAACTCTTTGGGACCCCATGGACTGTAGCCTATCAGGATTCCCTGTCCATTGAATTCTCCAAGTAAGAATACTAGAGTGGGTTGCCATTTCCTCTTCTGGGAGATCTTCCTGACTCAAGAACCAAACCCATGTTTCCTGTGGCTTCTGCTTTGGCAAGTGGATTCTTTATCACTGAGCAACCTGGTGTTTTTGTTCAAAAGCTTGGGAAGTCTTTCTTCAATGTATGGTATACTTAAAAATTAGAAAGACATTGGGATTTATCCCTTTAGAGGAGCAGGACTGAAAACAAAATTCTAAAGTACATTGTTGTGTTTAGAGTTGTGCTCATTTGAAAGAATCCAGCAGACACAGTGGGAGACAAGATTACTTATTGCCTTCTGGAGAGGATAGTTGATCTAGCAAATGCCATATTCCACTCCAGCTCAGTAAGAAGCCTGTGTGTTCAGTGACTTATTAAATGCAAAACGTGTACAGTCTCCACTGAATAATAAATAGATGCAAACAACCCCTAAATATGACTAGGAAGAGAGAGCAGAGACAGTAAACATGAGACACAGGCTAAAGACAAACGAACAGTGCAGAGTCAGAAGGGGCTGCTGCTTGTCTAAAACTGGTGCTCCACAGAAAGGTGACTTCTGGACAAGGCAAGCGATAGAGCTCAGAGGGGCACACTGGGGGTGTATGTACTTGGAAGTCAAATCACACTTGCAAGATAAGGATGAACATGACTTGTTATAGTCTGAAAATAATTGGATCTCTACTACACAAGGATGAAAGTAGAATGGGGACAATCTCTGCTGCCCAGGAATTCAGCGTGCCAATTAGAAAGCCATGGGCAGGGGCAGCATCAGAAGGTGCCACATAGCATTATGAATGTTCCCCTGTCTCTGGGCAGACACTTGTGGGCCCTGGCGAGGACATAATGGATGGTGACTGAGTTTTGTGCCCTCCTCAGCACAGGAGGTGATGTCCACAAAGCCAAGGGCCAGAAGCACATGGGGGTTGGAGAACGGACACTTTCCTTCTGTTTTTAAACCATTCAGCGAACAGCTGGGTACCGAGAAAATGAGCAGGTGATTTCAGATTTACGAAGCTGCATGCTGACCCCCTAGGCAGAGCCTTTGAGAACAGAAGGTAGGAGGCTGACAGAGATAGGTAGATGTGGGCATCTAAACCTAAAACACTAACTCTGATTACATATGGACCCTTGAGCCAGCTGCTAGACAGGACTACCAGGTGCCAGGAAGCTGTCCCTCTCTCAGCATGGAGAAGCCAGATAAGGACCACCATTTGGTGAAGATTTCTGTTGACTACGTTAATTCTTGAATTGAGAATGTAATTTAAAATCCCTGCTGGTAATAATTCTATGTTTTGGATTTACTTCTGTAAGCTTCTAGAATTTTCCTGTGCCTACTGTTGCCATTTATTGATAACAAATTCATTTCCACTGGTGGAAGGGTGTCCAACCCATCCCCCACCTTTCCTTCCTGAGTCAATGAGAACAAAAATGGGAAAAAACGAAGGTGGGAGATATGCAAAAACTGTCACACGGAAAAAGCAATATCACATTAATTTAATAACAATTCCAGTACTTGCAAGAGAGTGTGGAACATTAAACAAGCTAAGTGGCCTGAGCATTATTGTTCACAGATATCTGCTGCTCCTCCCTGAGAGGGGTTTATTTTCTTACCCACTTGGGCACATGATGTGCTTTCCAAAATGAAATGAAAGCAGAAATGACATGTGTTATATGTCACTTTATGCACAGGCTTAAAGACCACTATAAGGTATTCCTCTTTTTTCTCTGCCAGGAGATTGTTCCAAACAGGGGCTTCTCCTTCACTGTGGGTCCCTAGAATGGAGGTGATGTGGAGCACAGATGGATGTGATCTTGAACAGACAGGTAGCGTGAATGAGAAGTAAACTTTTAATATTATATGCCACTGAAATTTGAGGATCTTTTGCTCTAGCAGCATAATCTGGCCTATACCAATTAATACAAAGTACCCTTAAAGTATAAGTCAACTTTGGTTTTGAAATATATGTACATTAATTTAAAAGGTTGATAAGCATGGATAAGAAAGCTGTGGTACATATACACAATGGAGTATTACTCAGCCGTTAAAAAGAATTCATTTGAATCAGTTCTGATGAGATGGATGAAACTGGAGCCGATTATACAGAGTGAAGTAAGCCAGAAAGAAAAACACCAATACAGTATACTAACACATATATATGGAATTTAGAAAGATGGCAATGACGACCCTGTATGCAAGACAGGAAAAAAGACACAGCTGTGTACAACGGACTTTTGGACTCAGAGGGAGAGGGAGAGGGTGGGATGATTTGGGAGAATGGCATTCTATCATGTATACTATCATGTAAGAATTGAATCGCCAGTCTATGTCTGATGCAGGATACAGCATGCTTGGGGCTGGTGCATGGGGATGACCCACAGAGATGTTATGGGGAGGGATGTGGGAGGGGGGTTCATGTTTGGGAATGCATGTAAGAATTAAAGATTTTAAAATTAAAAAAAATAATAATAAAAATAAAAAATTAAAAAAAAAAAAAGGTTGATAAGCACTATAGCAAAACAATAGTGATTATTTCCTAGGTTGCGGATTATGAATTTTTTCTTCTTTATGCTTTTCTATAATTCCTAAATGTTCTTCAGTTAACAAACATTGCAATTAATATTAATAAAAAGCATATATATTATGTTCTTTAAAAGGCAAGGTAATCAATCCATGGTTAGACTGAAAGTTCTATTGTTAGTCTTACCGCTCATCCTAAAGTATGGGACTTTGGGTGACAAGTGTAGCATCTTTAAAAGTATCCCTAAGATCTGCGTCATTAACCCCAGCTGACCTCCAGTACCCCTTCATCCTTGATTCCCCTCAGCCCACAATTCTCCAAGCCAGACTTGACTGCCATGTGCTGAGGTCCCCATCTGCAATGTGGTAGTAGGCAAAGCTAACACTCACTTAGCACAGAAGAGCCTCCATCCTTCTTGGGAGCTGTGTGAACATGGCCTTCTCTTGTTTCTCATTTGTGATCACCAGAATCAAAGGACTTCTTTTCTAAGGCTTATTCCTTCACTATCAAATGTTAAAATGTTTTTCTCTGGGTATAGGAATAGAGGAAATACCGCTTTCCTGAAGATTTATCAGGAAATTAATAATGTATCCCAGAATTAAAACACCTTGGTACCCCTACTTGAAAAGACCAAGAAGGGATTTTAAAAGCATATCAGGGTGAATTAGAAAACCTACCATAATCAGAAGGTCGTGGCCTCACTCTTGGTCTTTTCAAGTAAGGGTACCAAGGCGTTTTATGCTAATTACATTATTAAATTCCTCTATGACTCAGTCAGGACAAGAAACACTATGTGCGATAACAAACAGCTAAAAACCTTGGTAACATCATTACCACAATAGGCTTGGTTATTTTTCTCACTTCTAGGCTAATGTGAGTCAAGAGGCTCTCCTGAGTGGATTTTCTAAAGCAGTGACCCCCAAAGAAGATTCCTTTTATGTTGAAACTCTTTTTTCAACAATTGCACTATGGTTGACATTAGAGGGGAAAGAGAAAGTGATCATACAGGGACTTTTACGCAATATCTGAAAGTGATAGACATCATTTCAGACCACATTCTGCTGTTTAGAAAACCACTAGATGCATCTACCAAACGGAGAGGGAAACTGGGAAATGGAATCTTCTTTGTGCTCAAGAAAACATAAATAAGATGGGTAAGCATACAGCAGGTTGCTGACTCACTTTTATGTTCTTGTAATCAAATATCGATTTCATTCTTTCTCTGGCACAAGGAACTCACTCACTTCTTCCAAGATAAGCAATTCAAAGTTCTATCCAATTGTCGAATCCAAAGTCTTGAGTCCTGGATCTCTGGGAGAAGTGCAGACTTCCCCATCAGGTCCAAATGAGACTCCTTTTGATCTGATAACCTATGACCTAAAACAAAAAACTGCCCATCCCATTACCCAACCACATAAACCCCAATGATGGGAAATACATCAAGGACAGCTTCAACAAACCCCTCCATTTGGAAGATGAAGAAGGGAAGTCCCATGTCAGTCACTGAACCATAAGAATTCTGAAGTAGAACTGAGCAAATGCTCCAAAGGGCCCCAACCCTGGAGAGGGGACAGTATCTCACTAGGCCAGGTTCTGTTCTCTGGGTAGAACTCCTCTGCCCACTGTTCTCTAGGGCCTCTGGCTCTGCCCACAAAGGCTCCTCTTTGTTTGTTGTTCTCCTTGCTTTGAGGGCAGCCTCATAGGAATTAAACATTTGAAGCTGTCTCCTTCCAGCTTCATGTGTCAATATGCCTGCCACCCACCTATATCCCAGCTATGCCCTTTCCATGAAGAAATCAAACTTTGGAACTATCAGGTTTCAATCCAGAAAACAGAAAGTGTGCTTGATATTCTGAACAAGAAGTTGAACCCAGGGAGTTAGAGAACATGCAATTGGAAGGTCATGAGAGCATAGCTCAGGAAGGCCACTTTCAAGAAATCCAGAAACACAGGGTGGGAAGCCACCAGTCACAGCTTCTGCAGCACAAACAAGGTGATTCTTGGAAAGACTTTCAACGCGTTGGAAGTCACTGCCAATGATCTCAGTTGCCTGTAGGACAGAGGTAGATTATTCTTAGGAAGATGTTGTAACGTAAGCCACCAGCAAATCCTACATCAGCTGTCTGCTCATGCTTCTACAAGGATAATAGCTCCTCCTTTCCTCCTGCCTTCCAGATTTCCAGAGGGTACCCCCTTTGGTTGAATCTGACAGAGACTCTCCTGACAAGGAAGTCTGGGAAATGTAGTTTCCATGTTTTATCACTCTGTGGTTCAAGAAGACTTCTTAGAAGTGTGGCAGTGATATTGAAATTCAATAATAATATTCTGCACACTGTGAAGATTCTTCACAGCAGTCATTAAAAGTCATGACCATTTTGACCATTATTTTTTCCTGCCTCATATTTGCATCTGCATCTTCCTTGTATGTTCACAGTGAATTTGAGCACAAAGCACATCATTCTGTATCATGAAAAAAGTAAAGATTCCTTCAGGGTCTAAATTTTTGTCTCTAAACCAGGAACCTCAAATAAATCTGATCATTGGCAAACATTATTGCCAAGTGGGAAAACTATACAATGGGAAGTGAGCCTGGTGAGTCCAGCCGAGAGTTTGATACTAGTATCCTACCTGAAGGAAAGTTATGCGCCTGCTCCAGATATTGTTCTCATCTGGAATAAAGGGACTAGACTAGATATGTGGTTTCCAGACTTTTACATCACTTTGGAACCCTTCTTCAGGTGAAGTCTAATGAGGAGTTCCAATAACTGAAATAGATAATGAAGGGGCTTGTGCGTGCATACTCAGTTGCTTCAGTCGTGTTAGACTCTTTGCGACCCTATGCAGTGTAGCCCACCAGGCTCCTCTGTCCATGGGATTATCCAGGCAAGAATACTGGTGTGGGATGCTGTGCCCTCCTCCTAGGGGATTTTCCCAACCCAGGGATCGAACCTGCATCTCCTGCATTGCAGGCAGATTCTTTACCGCTGAGCCACCAGGGAAGCCCCATGAAGGAGCTACTTGTTTGTAATAGAATAGACACCTGGAGCCCAGCATTTCCTGTGGCAGCTCTAGATAATCTTTTAAGCTCCAGGGGGCACAGTTTTAAAACTCCTAGATGAGATAATCTGTAAAATATTCTATCTACTTCTAAAGTAATATGACACAATCACTTTCCAAGTCTTGATTGTTGGAGATAATGCCAAATGCTTATTTAATATATATATATATATATTCAGCAAGCTCTAAGGCTACTTTGTATTCATATATGTAAGGCATACTCAATATAAAATGGGTGATTTTCTTATAGTCTTCCACCTGCTAAAGTGAGCAGGTTCAATATTTTGAAAGCATTCTGTTTGTGACCCAAAACTCAGATTCCAAATGCTATATGACCTACTTCAAGATTTAATGTGTCATTATTCAAACAATACTCTGATAGCTGGAATAATGCCACAGAAGAATGCCCATAAGCACTATAAATGAAAAATGAACAGGTGCTGCTTAGGGGACAGCAATTAGAGTTAACCAGAAACTGCTGACATTATCATAAACCAAGATTATTTCCAAGAGGGGAGAAAGAATTCCACAGCATTCACCAGAACTTCTCAGCTATATTAAGTGGAAGACCAGTCATTGTTAGGGTCCACTTGGAGTAATTTAAAATATAGTAAATGCAAGAAAGCAGAGGAAATAGAAATGTAAGATCACAAGAGCTTTTTTTGACAATTCTGTCTTTTTTGCCCATTTTCCAGTTGAGATTCCATGTCTTTCTTTTCACTATACCATATTTAATGGAGCCACTGCAAAGGCCAGATCATGAAGTCTGCCAAAGAGCTAAAGTAGAAGAAGCCCATTGCAGTAACATCAGGAGCCCAGGAATGTCTACAGTTTTATCATTATCTCAGTCTGTTTGGAATACTATTACAAAAATGCCACAAGCTAGATGGCTTATAAACAACAGAAACCTATTTCTTAGAGTTATGGAAGCTGGGAAGTCTAAGATCAAAGTGCCAGAAGATTTGCTGTCTTGAGAACCTGCTTCCTAGTCATCTTTTTGTTGTGTCCTCATGGCAGAAATGACAAGAAAGTTCTCTGGGGTCTTTTTTGTAAGGACACTAATCCCATTCATGAGGGCTCTACCGTCTTGACCTAAACACTTTCCAAAAATTCCAGCTTCAAATACCAACACATTAGAGATTACGTTTCAACACAGGAATTGGGACAGAGCACAAACTTTCAGTTTACAGCAGCCATACCCTAAGGATCATGAGTGATGCCAGCTGTGACATGACCCCCCTGAAACTTTGGAGCCTGGGGCAACCCTGAACTTGGCCCTCAAGCCCTTTCATTTCTTTCTGATTCCAGCGTGTGATCACAAATCTGCAAAGCGTCAGAAGCAGTGTGGCTCTTTTGTTTAAGCATGATTCTAAATGTGCCTCTAGATCCTCCACTTCCTCAAACATCAACTCACACCACGCATCTGGTTTGGTTCTATCTGTGACCCCCGAAATCATGATGCCGTCTCCTCTTGCCTTACAGCCTCTGTGACTTGGAGCTGCTAGTGTTGATCGCCCTAGGTCTGGATGCTCTCCTCTCTGCAGAAGAAAATGTCATAACATACCAGGATGTCGTAACATGCCAGGATTTTCATCTAGGCTATGCCCCTTTCTAGCTGATGACCCTCAAGTCACCATGAACCTCAGTTTTCTCACATGTAAAAGGGAAATGCCGACACCCACACCTCCTAAGAAGCACTAGCATAATGCATAGCATGTAGTTGCTGTTGTTGAGTCACTAAGTCATGTCTGACTCTTTGCAACCTCACGGCCTATAACCCGCCAGTGGCTCCTCTGTCCTCCACCATCTCTTTGAGTTTGGTCAAATTGATCCCCATTGTGTAGGAGCTACTAACTAAATACAAGGTATCTTCTTCTCCTTCCCTCTTTCCCTGACAAATTCCATGTATTGTATCCAGAGCACTTTTTAACCCATTAGGTGACTATTAATTTTTTGTTGTTGATAATGATGCTGGTAACATTATATCTGAAGCAGAGCTGAGGAAGGCTTGTGGTAAAAGAAGATAAATATACTACTTTTCATCTTTTTGATCCTCCTTTAAGATCTTTAGGGAAGATCCCATGAGCTCCCTCTGGTTGAATACCTGATTGACAAATCACAGAAGATGCTGTGGAAGTCATGTATTTCTCAAGACCTCTACCTGAGTCAGCCCACATCAAGGGGAATTGGTGGCCTGACCATTATCAGTGAATTTAAGTGTGGTCAAACCACAAATGAGTGCAGGTCCTTTACTTTTGGTTATCTATACTACTACTTCAAATTTCCAAATCTCTGTTCTTTTTCTATTATAGTGGTGAAATATACCAATGAGTGTTTTTTTTAGCACCTTGATAAAATAAGAACATGATTCAGAATTACAATTATCTTGAACTTGTTTTCCTCTGGGGGAAAAAAAAAACAAAAACAAACTACTAATCCAGGTCACCAGTGCCCCATGAATGTCTAGAGATGTCTCTAAGCAAAGTGGTTCAGTTATCAAATAAGACTGTAAAGAAGTAATTTTTGCCCACACGCTTCCTCTGACAGGATTCCTGATTGAAGAATCATGGAAACCACATACTTGTAAGACCTTTAAGATTCAGTCTATGATAAACTCCTGGCATTTTCAGTATTCATGTTTAATTTAGTTTTACACAGAATTGATTGTTCAGTTGATTTGGGGTTATTTCAGAAGAGCTATTAACACTTGCAGGCCTGGTGTCCACTGGAACCGATTGAACACAATTTGAGAGAAGCTGATCTGACTCAACCCCTCATGTTAGAGGTGAAGTCATTGAGACCCAAAGATGTCGTCTGTCAACTGCCAGAAAATCTGAGTTCCAGATCTTCAGTGCTCTGCCCTATCTACTGCAGTCTCCTTGTGGCAAGACATGGCTCTCAGCAGGATCTCCTCCTTTCCTGTGGTACTTTTCTGTTGTTATGCTTCTCTTCATGTATATCCATGCGTACACATACCACAGATCAGAACAACATCCTCCTGTGGCCCTCTTCTCCTTCAGTGGGCAGTGCATTAATCCCACAGAACTAGAAACAGACAGCAACATGTGGGGGTGCTATAAAGGCCTATGTTTGATTTCACTCAGGAGCCAGGTTGTGGTAATTCACTCCTTCATCATTCATTCCTGTATTCCACAAAGGTGTCCTGAATGCCGCTACACCTGAGACTGTGCTAGGTGCTATGGGTACAACGATCAGTAAGACACAGCCCCTGCCTTCAAGCTGCTTCCATCCTAGTGTGAGAAACAGGCCTGCAATAGATGAATGTAATGAAGCTATGAAGCTACCATGAAAGAAGCTAATTTCTACACAAGCCACAGAAAATCAGGGAAAAGTGATTCAGACAATAATATTTTAAGCACCTCCAAAGAGTCACAAACTGTTTCCCAAAAAGCACTTGGAGATTTTGCCTTAAGAGCTGTAAGTGTCTCATTTCAGTTGTTCAAATTAATCAGAGCAGTAGCGCAGATAATACTCAACAGGAGTTAAGAAAAAGCCAGTTCTCTGCTCTAGCAAATATCATGTATCATGAATAACCATCCCCTCCTCCCAACCCACACCCCAGACTGCACCCGCAACCCCTGCCCCCCACCCTGCAATAGCAGCTTGCCTTGTTAATTGTGTTTTCTCAAAGCAAATGCTAACATTGGTTTATATCCCTTGAGCACACACCAGCTGGATAGTAGGAGGAAGCCTGTTCAGCATTAAAAATTGACCGCAAATAATTTAGAGGGCAGACAAGCCACAGGCAGATAGGAGTATATCGTTATTTACAATCAGTAAAAAACTGTCCTGACCCACCCTGCAGCGCCATCTCCCATCTCTGATGGGGTTGTAGTCTTGATAAAAGTCTTAATAGACCCTTTTTATGAATGCACCAGTAGGAGCAAAAACAAGGTCACATGAAATTTAGGGGACATTAGTGAGACCTATGTAAATTTAGACAGCCTGGAATGCAGTTATTAGATCATTTTCAAATGAATAAAACCTGAAATTTGCTTTTCAGTTTGCAAATCATCTCACCAGCAACTGCCCACCATAAGCGCTCTCCAAAACCCATAAAGCAACGGGTCTATAAAGGATGTTTCACGGAAGAGCTGAATCAAATTAAACTACTGTTTACTTTGGCCATAGAAGCTCTGACAAATAAAATGAAAGATGCCGTTGCCATTTTCATCAACTAAAACAAATCTTTGGTGGGGAGAAAAAGAGGAGAAAAAAACTAAAATGTCACTGGCCAACACTGTCATTCCCTGCCATTCAGTAAATAAACATAATGTCTGTTGGTTGTCATGGAAACGTTGCGCCTGATTCCAAGCATCAAAGCTTAACAATAAAGACACCCTGATATTTGCGACTGGGCACAAACAACTCTTTTGGCATTTCTCATGAGCTCACAAACACAAGAGTCATTTTCCCTGTTTGTTTTCTCTCTTAGGCATGAATGCATTTGCTTTGGAAAAAGAGCCATGTATCTTAGAAACCTATCAAAAATATTTGAATACAGTTACCTCACCAATCTCAGCTTCCCCTCCCCACCTTTTAACATTTGCCTGAGAAGAATTTAAATGGCATATTTAGTCACTACATATTGCGCTTCCTGTACCTGATGCTGTATAAAAGGGATTGATTTAAATCATTTACAGTAACCATGTGGGGGAAGCGGGTTCGCTTTTCAGCACCAAATGCTCCTGGATCCATAATAAGCAACCACAAATACAGACAACAAATGACTGTGTTTATCATTGTCTCTTCTTGGGTAAAGAATTGCTCTTTAGTAAACACTCATTACAGACTTGCAGCATTCAACAGGAAAGTGGCTCAGAAATGTGAGCAGAGATAAAGGATGCTTAACCCTCCATCTCCCAGGTAACCAGTCTCGGAACTGTCGGCTACAAAAATCCAAGAATGTTCCTAATTTTTTTTAAATCATGGAATTTATAACCCCTCACAAAGCAGGAATGTACCAAGTGTAAAGGTTACAGCTGAGAGCTACTAAAGCTTTAGAGGCAACCATTGTTAATAATGATCAGCTGAAAGAGGAATATAGCTCAACCTTCAGAGCATCACTCAAACATTTAGCATTTCTAAAGCCCTAGAGCCTCTGACAGCTAGGCATAAATCAGGGAAGGTTTAAATTCCTGATTTTTTGGCATTTTCCAAGCTATAAATCTCACACATTCTTAAAACCACATTGTCCCATAACCAGAGCTGAGGACCAGCGTGGGTTCCAACTGCAGCTCAAATAGAACTGCAGTGAGGATGCCTGCTTTTTTTTAAAGCATTCTAAAAGGATAAGATGGCTGGATGGCATCACCCCGACTCGATGCATACGAGTTTGGGTGAACTCCGGGAGATGGTGATGGACAGGGAGGCCTGGCATGCTGCAATTCATGGGGTCGCAAAGAGTTGGACACGACTGAGTGACTGAACTGAAAGTGAAGCCAAGAGGGGCTTTCATTTATCCCAACACTCTACCAGGCTTTTCTCATCTTTGGATGTAGTCATCTCTGGATTTTTCTAGAAAGATCCTATTAATCCATGTCTGCATATGTGAAATGGTTTGGATAGTCAGAGATAAGGAAGCATTGAAAAGGAGAAACCGAATGGTCTATAAATGAATCAGGTCGATTCAGAGTTTCTCAAAATGGGCTCCAGGACCACTTGTATTAGGAATGCAGACTCATCTGCTGCGTTGAGATTCAGCTTCTCCAGCCTGTTTTGTGTTAGTTTCTGCTGTACAGCAAAGTGAAGCAGCTACTTGTTGTTCAGTCACTCAGCCACGTGCGACTCTGAGACCCAGTGGACCACCGCACGCCAGGTTTCCCTGTCCTCCACCACCGCCTGGACATTGTTCAGACTCATGTCCACTGAGTCGGTGATGCCACCCAACCGGCTTGTCTTCTGTTGAATCAGCTGTACGTATACATATAAGGAGCCTGCATTTTAAATTATGGGCCAGGTACAAGCAGTAACCCATAAGCGTTTGTTACAATACACTGAAAGTAGCTATATGGGCTTCCCAGGTGGTTCAGCGGTAAAGAATCCACCTGTAATGCAGGAGATGCGGGTTCAGTTCCTGGGTTGGGAAGATCCCCTGGAGAAGGAACTGTATTCTTGCCTGGGAAATCCCTCCAGAGGAGCCTGGAGGGCTACAGTACACGGGGTCGCAGAGAGTCAGACATGACTTAGCGACTAAACAACAATAATCATTTGTGATTTTTTTTCTTCCAAGAAAAAGCCATTGTGCACTCTGATTCTTCTATTTATTTTTCACTGTCTTCCAAATAGACTCTTCCCCCATGTTCTCTCCCTTCTGAAGGGCTGTTGGAAGAGGCTTTATCCCTTCACACGTTTACCAAAGAGGCTTATGCTCATCTTGAAGGGAGTGATGTCCCCGGGACCCGGAAGACCTCTGTGATCTTGACTAAGCCCTACTTCTCTGAATAGCAGTTTCCTCATAATTTGAGTTTCTCAGACTCCAAATATACTGCCATGAGGTAAACTCAAGATTCTCTAATCCTGGCTAGAAAAGAAGTAAGAAGAAGGGGAAATGGAAAAGAGAAAAGCCTGTAAAATATTTTTGGCCACTTGGTAGCTCCTCTTGGCCACCGCCCCTCGGGCGTGGGGTCCTCCCAGCTTCTGCCCGATCTCAGACATGAGGTAGCTCCTCTCCACCGCGCTTGTGTGCCATCACAGCTGCCCGCGCTTGTGCGGCTTATTAACTTATATGCAGAACACATCATGAGAAATGCTGGACTGGAAGAAGCACAAGCTGGAATCAAGATTGCCGGGAGAAATATCAATAACCTCACATATGAAGATGAAACCACCCTTATGACAGAAAGTGAAGAGGAACTAAAAAGCCTCTTGATGAAAGTGAAAGAGGAGAGTGAAAAGGTTGGCTTCAAGCTCAACGTTCAGAAAACGAAGATCATGGCATCTGGTCCCATCACTTCATGGCAAATAGATGGGGAAACAGTGGAAACAGTGTCAGACTTTATTTTGGGGGGCTCCAAAATCACTGCAGATGGTGACTGCAGCCATGAAATTAAAAGACACTTACTCCTTGGAAGACAAGTTATGACCAACCTAGATAGCATATTGAAAAGCAGAGATATTACTTTGCCAACAAAGGTCCATGTAGTCAAGGCTATGGTTTTTCCAGTGGTCATGTATGGATGTGAGAGTTGGACTGTGAAGAAAGTTGAGCGCCAAAGAATTGATGCTTTTGAACTGTCAGGTTGGAGAAGACTCTTGAGAGTCCCTTGGACAGCAAGGAGATCCAACCAGTCCATTCTGAAGGAGATCAGCCCTGGGTGTTCTTTGGAGGGAATGATGATGAAGCTGAAACTCCAGTACTTTGGCCACCTCATGTGAAGAGTTGACTCCATTGGAAAAGACTCTGATGCTGGGAGGGACTGGGGGCAGGAGGAAAAGGGGACGACAGAGGATGAGATGGCTGGATGGCATCACCGACTCGATGGATCTAAGTCTGAGTGAACTCCAGGAGTTGGTGATGGACAGGGAGGCCTGGTGCGCTGCGATTCATGGGGTTGCAAAGAGTCGGACATGACTGAGTGACTGAACTGCACTGAACTGAATCTTCTTTCCCAGAAGTTGGGGAAAGTGTAATTAGAAGACCTTCTTACTGTAGTACTTTGTATTTCATAGCATCTTCTTTCCCTAAAGCTGGAAAGAATCTGTACCAGAAATACCCACAGTGGGCTTGCTGTGGGCAGTGTGATTCCCGGGGAGCCTGTAATGTGAGAAAGGTCAGGAGATGAGGCAATCCCAAAGGTAGTAAGGGTCACTGAACTGTTGAGGGACTTTTAGCCACTTTTCTTTTGAATGTACTAGCCTAAACATATTTGTGAAGGTTCTTGCCTTTTTGTCCATTTTGTGAACACTGTAGGAAGGAGGGAATTGAAAAGCTTACCATCCCATTTTGTTTTCACTTTATAGTTCTACCTTACATAAATAATAGAAATAGGAGAAGAAATAGGGACCTGGGAGGAAGTTTGCACACTGGAGCAAAGAAGAGGAATGAAACAGTTGGTACACATAGCAGGTAGTAGGGGTGTGTCAACAAGTGAGGCCAGCTCAAGCAGGATTCATCACACGGCAGTCCCCCCAACACTCCCTATTGGTTGCCTCTACCGTGTCAATCCTCAGGCTTCTGGGGATTCTCAGAGACGCCTTTCTAGGCCTGCCGAAGTATGGGGACACTCTTGTTTCCTCCCAGTCCTGGGAAAGCAGTGTTTGATTTTTCCCAAAGGAAATTTTCTAGCAAACAGAAGAAAAACAAAACCAATTTTCTATAAACATATAGCAGCACAAGAGATCCTGAGTCCAGACCTGCTCAGCTGACTTTAACTCACTTCCAACCAAGCTCAGTTCTTCTGGCACAGATCCTGGAGAACCACTCCCAGAATCTTCTCTTCACCCCTTCCTGCCTGGACTGGGTGCTACACAAACATGCTCTATCTCTTAACCAGAAGTTGAATTGAGCTTGTCCCCACTTCCTGGCCTGGAAGGGTCCTGATGTTTTTCTGAACATCATTTTTCAAGCCTTCCTGGGAGGAGACGTGGATGAAGAGGGCTTTGGAGACAAGAGGTCAGTGTTCAAGTTGCCAGTTATTGCTGACAGTCCATATGACCTTACACAAGTTGCTTATCTCTTACTTAATCATCAATTTCTTCCTAGTAAAATGAGGTGGATAGATTGTATGTTGCTTGGTTTAAAATTTGACCAAGAACTGTTGCTGTGTGTGCTGTGCTTAGTCACTCAGTTGTGCCAACTCTTTGCAATCCCCTGGACTGTAGCCCGCCAGGCTCCTCTGTCCATGGGATTCTCCAGGCCAGAATACTGGAGTGGGTTGCTATGCCCTACTCCAGGGGATCTTCCCAACCCAAGGATAGAACCCAGATCTCCTGCATCGCAGGCAGATTCTTTACCACCTGAGCCACCAGGGAAACCCAAGAACTGTTGATCATTTCACAAAGTCATACAACCAGTGGCAACACTAGGCATCGTATTAGTTATCAATATAGTACACCTGTATTTCCTGGTTTTGTAGTTGTGTTATCCCTGAGATGTTTTGGTAAGGTTAACATCTGACACTTCACTTTTCAGTGTAGTTGTGCCCAAGGATTTACACACTGAGATACACATTGTGTTGTTATTCTTTTTTTAAATTATGTATATAGGTAATTTATATTGTTTATGAATTTCATTACAATAAAAAGGACATTATGAAATATTTGTTATGAAAGGGGCACTGGGCCTCATATGGTTAAGAATCACTTCTCTAGGAAGTAAAGGCTGATGTGAGAGATTTGTGATTTATCTCCATGAAGGTGATAGCAAACACCACAGGGAAGAGTCAGCTAAGAGATGTCTGGTTCAGAGTGCCATGTCTTTAAAAGTGATGGAGAAATAACCACTGGGTAGAGGACATCACACAAGAACACAGCTCATCAAAGTTTGTCCAAAGTCCCCAGTAAAGTGCTACCCCCTTGCCTATCTGAGACTCTAATCTTCCATTTTCCCACCAACTTCAGTGCATGAGATTTTCCTCTTTGGACTTGTCAGCTTGCTTGAATCAATAGATATTGCAACTGACCTCCAAAACCCATTCTACTAGCAACATTTTCTTGGACACCTGACCTCAGTCCAGACTGGTATGATGCTCTACTCCTACTGGGCTTTAACTCCAGAAAGCCACCTTGGTATCTGACCACAAAAAGGAAAGAGATCAAAGAGGAAAAGCGTAAAAAGAGGAACTATAAAAAAATGACCTTCTTTGATCAGACAAGAGATTTAGCTCCTGCTACCTAGAGCCTCTCAGTCTCAGCTTAAGCCTCTGTTCTCTCCCTTCCATGAATTCCGAAATTCATTCAATTTTATGTTTTTACAAAATAGCAAAATGTCTCACTTTCTCAGCCCATGATTAAAATCCAGTTGTTTATTTATAGGGCCATTTGTTGCTGAAACCTCTCCTTTAAAAAAAATAATAATAATTGCTTCTTCAGATGGCTTTCTTCTATCTGCCAGAAGATGTCATTTTGGGATAAGGCCATTCAAACTTGTTCAAATCTGAGCAATAACTCAACCAAAATGAGGTCAATGTAAATGACTACTCACAACAGGGGGAAAACCTGTTAAATTAAATTCAGAGTAAGTACCAACATATCATGTAGTGAGAGTTACATGTGTCAAATGAAGGAGTGTTATGAGGATTAATGAGTCAGTTATTTAAAAAAACACTTTGGGATTCTTGGATGAATGGCATTGTTGAAAGTGGGGGTAGGGCTGGCATTTACAGACTGTAGTTATATCAAAGACTTGTAACAGACTCTGGGGAAATATAGAGGGGGCAATGGAAGAACTTAAAACGTATATTTTTATTGATTGTTGTATTTTATACTACATTTAGCCGTCCAAATACTGAATTCAGCAAAAAGCATAGGCAGATGCCAGTGTCTACTTTGCAAAGTTCTACAGAGAGTAATGTAAGCTTATCTGAGAATCTCAGAATGGTGTTGTGGTCTAAGAATCATTAGGGCAATAGCAAGAACCAATTTAGGACAAATTCATTCTTACTCCCCTCAGTGGTTTGCGTAATTGGCACATGTCAAAGATGGAGAATATAAAAGAATTCTCTGTTGGGTAAAGTACAGATCTAGCCAGAGGCAGTGGCATGATTCGAGCCTGTTTCCCTATAATGCTTGATGTTGTCATAGATGGTGGGAAGTGTAGTCAGATGTCCCTAAATGCCTACAGGTCTCAGCTGGGCTTCCAGAAGACTGAGTTTTTCTTTCATTTTCACCTGCTGGTTTACAAATTGTAAAATGGGCAACTGAGATCATCTTATTCTTTGAGATCTGTATAAAATGGTCCCCAAGTCTCCTATCACCTCTCTTGTGCAGTCTGACACCCTCCATAGCTCTCTCTGACATCCTGGGGACTGTCTTCATGATCCCCTTTGACCTTGAGCGCCTGCTGCAGCCAGATCTCTCTCACAGTCTCTTCCTGCTAATGTGATCACCAACCCAGCCACGGAGTCCAGGTTTTCTCCTGGACTCCCCTGAAGCCTGCTAACATAAAGCCTTTAGTGACATTTTACTGAACACTTACACTTGAAGCAAATGGCACTTGATTCACAGAAACAAAAACAATTTAAATGACAGTAACATATGCCAGTTCTCAAGAGTCCCCCAACCACCTGAGGGCCAAGAACTGCTTATAGGCCAGCTTTCTCTTTCAGTTTTAGTCTCCAGCAAAGCCACAATCCCAGGATGCCCCTACCTCCTCCCATGCCCCCTTCTCCTGTACTCTTTCTGACTTCCAAATTCCTATTTATTTCCAATGCAGAGATGTGTAGCTATTTCTTTGTGATCCCCTTCTACTTCATGCTCTCAGAGCATTGCTTTCCATTCTGGGGGCAGGTTATCAAGATATTTTCCTGACTAAAATGGCTTGTTCAGGAAAGAAATGAAAATGATTCTTTCCCCCAGGAGGATTCTGTTGCCTTCCATGTGGAAGCCTAGGTCAAGCTGAAACTACTCAGGACCTTTGAAGGGAACTGCCTTGGGCAGCACTGCCCTCTGGCCACTTTCTGGTGAGGACCCTTTCCTTCCACCAGCCACTGCCCATGTGACCCCCTTGTGCCCAGCAGAAGTGACAGCATGCATGCTGAACTCCATCCAGATAACCCTGCATGAACCCCTCCTTCAAATTAACACATGTGCATGTGTGATAACGTTGTTTCAATCATGTCTGACTCTATGTCACCCCATGGACTGTAGCCCACCAGGCTCCTCTGTCCATGGGATTCTCCAGGCAAGAATACAGGAGTGGGTTGCCATGCTGTGCTCCAGGATATTAACACACATGCAATGTTAAATGCTTCCACAGTGCAAGAGGAATCTCATGACAGGAAATTATAGATTCAGGTACAAAACACCACTCTGCCTGCTCTGAGAGGAATAAAAGATCCCTAGACTGAAGAAGTCAAAAGAATTGTTTACTTGAGTTTGTTTTGTTTTGTTTTTGGTCCCACCGTGTGGCTTATAGGATCTTAGTTCCCTGACAAGGGATTGAACCTGCACCCTCAGCAGTGAAAATATGGAATCCTAACCACCAGACCATCAGGCACTTCCTCCTATTTGAGTTTTTTTTTTTTTGAGTCATAACTTTTTACAATTAAATTTGAAATTATTTTGAATAGATGATATATGCATGCATATGGCATCAACTCTAAAAAGGTACAAAAGGGGATGGAGTGAAATGATAACTCTTCTTTCCTCCCTCGCCCACAATAGCCCAGCCCCCCTTGCCAGAGGCAGCCACAGGGAACAGTTTCTTCTGGATCCTCCCAGAGAGTGTCTGTGTAATAACAATCATAAATATGGGTTTGTTTTTCCTTAAACATCTTGTACCCACTCTATATAATCTTCTGCCCTTTGTTTTTATTTTCATTTAACAATATATCTTAGAGGTCATTCCTCATCAGGAAATACAGAGACTCTTCACTGTTTCTTTAGCTCCATCATTTCACATTGTCTGTAAACACCACAATATAGTCAACAACTGATGGACATTTACATTGCTTTCAATATCTTCCCAGTATGAACACTCCTGCAATGAATTCTCTTGTGACTATGGTATTTTAACCATGTGCAATATATTTCTAGGGTAAATATTTTGGAATGAAACTCTTAGGCTAAATGGTATGGCATTTTAATTTTATTAGATGTTGCTCAATTGCTCTCCATATAGATTCATTCATTTACCTTCTCAGCAATGTGTTGAAGAGACAAGGATTTATCTACACTTTAAGAAGTGGTAAGAGTTGGAATGACATATAAAAAGGTGAGCAGAATTCTGCTAAGGAGAAATGGCTTTCACCTAGTCTATAAGCACTTTGAGGGCAATTGCACTATTTATCACCATATCATCCAGCCAGGAGCACAATGTCCGGCGTATCTAAGTATGTAGACACCTGTTGATAGAGTGAACGGCATAGTAACAGTTTAGGAGGGTGACCAAACCTAGGCTGTCTGAGGGAGAGAAAGTAGACCAAAGGATCTAGGCTGTTATGTATGATAGGGAAGAAGTGGCCAAGCTAAAATTTAATTGCTTCTTTTTGTCTCACCAAAGAAATAATTTGTGCTCTAGTCACTGTTGTAATCAGGATGAAGAGAGAAAGTGTGATGAACTCTATCGTGGAAATTACAGCCTTCTATGGAAAAATATTGATCATATCATCCTAGAAAGATCATTAACTTGCACTATTTTTCCAAGCACTGGTTATTAGTTCATCAATATGTAGCCACTGGATAAGGATGTTGTACATCCAGACTGATGGTCTTGGTTGCCCTTTGGGCCAGGCCGGTTGCTGGAGTTGCCTCACAGACCAGCAATTCATCCTGATCATCCATCCCATGGGAAGAAATGATCGAATAAGCTTGTGGTCAGTCCATTTTGAATGTGAAAAGCCAACTGAGGCCTATCAAGGGAATGGAATTTATATATTCAGTCATTGGTTCAACAATCCAAAAAAATCAGTAACTATAAAGAGGTAGGTAAACTCATGATTGTAAACACACACACAGAGGGACAGATATGCTTCTTAAATGCTACTACCTGCCAAGCGCTGTCTTTGTATTATTGTTAACTTCACAACTCCAGGTTTTAGTAGTATTCTCCCATTTTACAGACAAGGAAACTGAAGTCTTATATAGGTGAATTTGACTCTCCCATGATAACTTAAATTTTAAAAAGTGAGGAAATAGGAATTCTAATCTAAGGGTACATGGTTCTAGACCCATATTTCCACTCTGCTGTTAGACTCAAATTGCAAGTATGAACTGATGGCATGGGTCATTCACCATTCATTGCCATTATCACACATCTCTTTCTTCAGGCTGTCTCACTAAGTCAGTGAGATGGCAGCATTTTATGACATGCAATTAAATCTCAGTTTCACTCATATGCAGGGCAATTTCTCTAAGTAACCAGTATTATATCCTTTCCACAAAAAAATGGATTAGACTTCAGATCTTATAACGGCACATTTGTAGTACATGACTTTGTTTCCAGAACACATCTGATCACCCTGGGCATTAGGGATACTTCAGCATTTAGGCTCCACATTTATCACAGTGTGTTGCCTGCAATGCTCTTTTTTTGGTACCTGGCTCATTAGAGAGACCACTAGTCATTGTAAAACCAAATTGAGTTTAAATACATTTCCTTGACGCATCTGTTTTGTTAAATGTATCCCTCGAAACCAATATTAAAAGCCAATGCCATTAAGAGGGCATAAGGTAAGCTCATTTAGTTGACCAAATTGTATAACACAATGAATTAATATGGTAATATGCCTTTGGAGACCAGCAGCAGATAATAGAGGTGAACAGAGGAGCTGGAGCCTGGTTTTGGAAAAGCAAAAGCAATTCATCATCATGCTATAACAATACAGGAGAACATTTCTCATTTCCCACATGCCTTTCCCCATTCTAAAAACCTTTGGGTTGGACTTTTTCAACACCAACTCCAACCACTATGACTTTGCTCACTTAGACGGCTATATTTTAGCCATGCAAAGAATCCTCTTCTTTGTGTACTGACGCAGTGCTAAATAAGTGGAGATTCTATTTAGAAGTGAGAGGTGGTGGGGCATGAAGCTGTGAAAACCAGGCCCTTGCCACCCTGCAGAACAACAGCAAAATACTCTTAAATAGACAGAAGGCAAAGATAGAAGTGCAGGTAGAAGAGAAATATGGTCAAAGATTCTAGCTCTCCGCCCTTCGGAGGTAAACATTAGAAACGACACACTATGTAAACTGTCAGTCATTTCTTGGACTCAGTCCTTCTCTCGGTGGCTTGAATTTCTGTTTCTATCCTACCTGAAAGAATCTAATTAAAGCTTATTGTAGTTGGTCAGCAAGAATCTATCCCTACTGCTTAAAAAAAAAAGCTAACTAAATGTTTTCTTCCAACCATAAAATTAGATATGCTCATTATAGAAAACTTTAGAAAACACAAAAAAGCATAAAGGAGAAAATACAAGGTCATTTATAACTTCAGTTCTTAGAGATACCACTATTAATACTTTGGTGTATTAATATCTATTTCACATAATCTTCAAAAACAGGATTTTAGTTGTACGAAAAATGATTTTTAAACATTTCTGAGATTGAACATCTAAGTTTTCTTTTTTTATTACAAACAAATTAATAAGCACTTCTGCATAAACCTTTTACCTCAGCTCTAGTTTCTTTGGGGAGTATACCTTCAGCCTAACAGCAAAAGCAGGGAGGAACTAAAGAGCCTCTTGATGAAGGTGAAAGAGGAGAATGAAAAAGCTGGCTTAAAACGCAACATTCAAAAAACTAAGATCATGGCCTCTGGCCCCATCACTTTATGGCAAATAGATGGGGAAATAATGGAAATAGTAACAGACTTTACTTTCTTGGTCTCCAAAATCACTGTAGTTGGTGACTGCAACTATGAAATTAAAAGACGCTGCTGCTGCTGCTGCTGCTGCGTCGCTTCAGTTGTGTCCGACTCTGTGCGACCCCAGAGACGGCAGCCCACCAGGCTCCCCGATTCTCCAGGCAAGAACACTGGGGTGGGTTGCCACTTCCTTCTCCAATGCATGAAAGTGAAACGTGAAAGTGAAGTCACTCAGTGGTGTCTGACTCTTTGCGACCCCATGGACTGCAGCCCACCAGGCTCCTCCATCCATGGGATTTTCCAGGCAAGAGTACTGGAGTGGGGTGCCATTGCCTTCTCCAAAAGACACTACTTGGAAGAAAAGCTATGACAAACCTAGACAGCATATTAAAAAGTAGAGACTTCACTTTGCCGACAAAAGTCAGTCTAGTCAAAGCTATGGTTTTTCCAGTAGTCATGTATGGATGTGAGAGTTGGACCATAAAAAAGGCTGAGCACTGAAGAATTGATGATTTCGAGCTGTGGTGTTGGACAATACTCTTGAGAGTCCCTTGGACTGCAAGGAAATCAAACCAGTCAATCCTCAAGAAATCAACCCTGAATATTCATTGGAAGGAGTGATGCCGAACCTGACGCTCCAATACACTGGCCACCTGATGCAAAGCGCCGACTCACTGGAAGAGACCCTGATGCTGGGAAAGATTGAAAGCAGGAACAAAGGGGATGACAGAAGAAGAGATGGTTGGATGGCATCACTGACTCAATGGACATGAGTTTGAGTATACTTTGGGAGATGGTGAAGGACAGGAAGCCTGGTGTGCTACAGTCCATAGGGTGACAAAGAGGGGACATGGATGAGTGACTGAACACAAGAACAAGTGTGGCTAAGGACTCACCAACAGAATGTGAACAGAAGTGCCTTACTTGCTCAGAAGACAATTTCTTTTCTTGGATTTTTTTCTATTTTTTTCTCCTTCCCATTAGCTGGTATATGACAGTGTTAGTCCTTCAGTCATGTTCAACTCTTTGTGACCCCATGGACTATAGCCCGCCAGGCTCCTCTGTCCATGGGATTCTCCAAGCAAGAAGTAGTCATTCCCTTCTCCAGGGGTTCTTCCCGACCCAGGGATTGAACCTAGGTCTCGTGCATTGTGGGCAGATTCTTTATTGTCTGAGCCTCCAGGGAATCCCACATATATACGGAATATGGGCACATATATACATATGTATATATATAACATATATGTCCATATATATGACACATATGAAATGTGACCACATCTGTAAGCCAGCTTTGATTTAGTAGATGAAGTTATTGACCCCCATGTGATGATGGAACAAAAATAGGGCAGGCACTGAGGTCTTTAAGAGACTGCATGGAGCATAAGTGCCCATCAGCCCAGGCAATCAGAGCTTTGGTCCAAGTCACTGTACTCTGGGGACTCTTGCTAACAGTTATTCTGCCTTTCCTACTATTTATACTGTGAGGAAACTCTTTTTTTTTTTTGCCCTTTGGGGGCATTAAGGTCATCAGCTTGCCACAACTAGTCAAGATATATTTAATTCTAGATTAGTCTGTACTTGTCTGACTGGGGGGAAAAATGCCAACTTTGTGTTTTGGGATCAAAAAGTGGCCCTGGTTCATGTTAAAAAATAAGTCATAGATATGTGACCCATTTTCTAGGGATCTCTATCACCTAACAAATTTTTTTTAATTCCTCCTGTTTTCATAGTTCCTAATGAAAGAATTATACGAGCAAACAGAGAAATAAACATGCAAAATAAACATCTGAAATTGTGATAGTAGAGCATTAATTTAAATCATATTTGACAATCCTAAAACATTTCCATGTTGATCTTTTTCACCACTCTCCCATTTTCACCTTTTCACTAAGGGAGCTTTGTAGTAGGCCTTCTGACAAAGAAGGGAGAAAGGAAATTCTAAGTCCTTTTCCTCTGTTGCCGCATCCTTTGACTCCCAACTTGATACTTTACCTGAATTCACATCCAGATGCAGGAGGAGAGCCTGTATGTTTAGTGTCTGGGTCCTCCTGAGAAAAAGAGTATTCCTCTGGGGACATCCTCTTTTAGGGACACAAGAGTCTGGAAACAATGCTATCAATGCTCCTGCCAGCCACCTTATTGGTGCGGGCATAGAGCCCACACACAGAGAAGGGATAGTCACTTCCTCCTCTTCTCATTCCCCATCCTGCAAACCAAGACCCAGCCACCCTTTTTCCAGAAAGTACCACCTCCACCCTCCTAGGCATTTCCAGGGAAAATGAATTCAACAAAGCTTCCTATTCCTTTCAAGTTTAAAAATCTCATAATTCCATTATTGCTAACTGAAAACTTTTTTCTCTCCAATGGGAAAGTCAAGTGCTTTACCCCAGTCTGCTCTGTCTACCTGAATCTCTCTCAGCCTATTTATAACCTCCCATCATTCCCCCAAAGATTTGATGGTAGCTAACTACTTTCTTTAACATGAACAA
This sequence comes from Capricornis sumatraensis, assembly GCF_032405125.1. Classification (NCBI taxonomy): domain Eukaryota; kingdom Metazoa; phylum Chordata; class Mammalia; order Artiodactyla; family Bovidae; genus Capricornis; species Capricornis sumatraensis. The sequence continues at coordinate 75,340,516 of NC_091073.1, forward strand.
ATTTTTTTATCATTGTCCAACCATTCAAGTCAAGTAATGTCCAGTTTTTAAATTAGTGACTGGGCAATCTGAAATTCAATCTGTCTGTAATTAAAAAAAAAAAAAAGTTACAATAATTGTAACTACAACCACCCCCTGAATCAGACTGGGTCTGGTACGTCCAGTCAAATCCAGAAATATGTAACAAAGTACACTCCCAAAGCACAGGGAAAGGATTTCTTAGCTCTTTCTCATTTTTTCTACTCAGACTCATGGATGTTCAGGATTTCCAATCACTATCTAAAGAAACTGAAAGTTCTGTACAGAATATAACCTTCTCCTGCTGCTATTCCTAACTCAAGTACCCACCAATAATCCTCATTTCAATGTGTGAAGATTAGATGATATTGAAAATATTTTAGAAAGGCTATGGCATGATAGAAAATTAATATGTAATCATTTGAAATATACTTGTTAATTATCTGATTATATTAATGTAAAGGTTGAATTGACCTAGCATATCTTCAAAGAAACAGCAAACAAGGATATCATTATTTTATTGCTTGGTAACAGTGAACAGGATTGAGAAAAATATTTTCTTCATTCAGCTCTGCATTAAAATCACTCCTTATCTAGAGACAACATCTTTGATGGACTTTAATCAGAACGATCATCCTCTAAAAATTTATTATTGTCTTTTGCATAATACAAGGACCTGATACAACTTAAATCTTATACCATATTATCAACTGACACAGTAGGTCTTGGGTAGACCAGTAGTATTAGAACTTTTTAGCTGTATATTGGGTTGATGGTGTAAAAAGTCATGTAAATACAGCATTTCAGTTAATTTATTTTAAGTTCATCCTCCCTGTCTGTTCCAGACTCCAACTTAGATCACAGAATCTCTTCCTTCCTCTTCTGGCAGAAGAAAAAGTCAACATAGCTTCCCTCCCAGCTATAAAATAGACAGAGAGACCACTATATTTTTGAAGACCATATTCAGTGATAGTCAAACTTAGAGATAATGCTTTATTGCAACCACTGATTATAAATAGTGCAATAATTCAAACAGTCACCTTCCTTCCATTGTTTGACCCCGAAATGTTAAGTATAAATATGCAATGCTCCTTTCAGACAAATGAGATTTCAGGAAGCAGAATTGCTTTATGATCAAACACAAACCTATTTAATAAAAAGCCTTTAATAGAGCTGTGGTTTAAAGCCAGTCAAAAGCAATGACATATGATAAATGTTCTACCTTATATGTGCATGTTATAATGAAATCATAAGGATAAGTCAACCCAGTGCCCACATTGTCCTTGTGTTCATCACTTATATGCTGAAGCACCATGTTGTGATTCAGAGCTGAGAAAGAATCAACACATTAAAAAGGAAAAAGAGAGACAGACAGAAGTATCACTTTCCTTCAGATGGAGAGAAGGCAATAGGAACCCTTATTCACATTGTGCACACACACACGCCACTCACAGCTAAATATAAACACTCCTCTAGTGTCTTTGGGATCTCATTTTAATTTTAGAAAGATGTATTAAAGAATCGCTCCATCAGAGAAAACTCTGAACCCTTCATTTTTAATGGTTAAAAAATCTTTATTTCCAAAGTCAACTGTGAGTACTTATGCAGGCTTCAAGTTAGTCCTGAAGAGAAACATTTACGAGTCACTGTCATAGCATAAATGAAGCTGGGATCTATCTTGATGATTTGAGATCACTTAACTAATCTCTCAGACCTAAAGCCCAGATGTTGGACTAGGTGATGTTTCCAAACTCTTCACAAATATTCATCAGAATTCAAAATACAGAAGTGGAATTTCTGGAAATTCTCTGGAATTTCCCAAATCATAAACTATTCTTAAAATACTTTTAATATTCTTCATATCTTTACTCATCTTCATAGATATTTTTAAAATTGTTTAGTTAATAAGCTTTAACTTGATCAGTATTTACAGAGAAGTATACCATATTGAAAATACTGAAACACTGGAAAACACCAGCAAACATTTGGCAATATTCAAATAACATTCAGATATCCTAGCAAAGTTAATAGCACTACAAAGAATCAAAGGCTAAACTCCCCATTTAAGACCTTATTTTGCTTCCAAATTCATTATTTCTTGGACCACCACTCATAGGATTTGTATAAAGTATACTATGTATATAAATTCATTAATATTTATTTTATCTGCATGAATGAGTCACCAACAGCAGCAGACTGGCCCATGAACAGATATATAACAATGGCCTCAGCTATAAGCAAGGCTGGCTGATAGATTAAAACAGCGTTTCCCTCTGTGCTTCTAACCAGTTTCCTGGAAATGTCAACCTTAACCTCAGAACTCTCATGTAAATGAGAGTAAATATTCCTTGCTCTTGCTTTCAATTTGGTGTCAGTGGATTCCTTCTGATCAGTACTTGCTCTAAGTTGATCATTAATCTTTAGTTCTCACAGGAGAATTACACTTTTTTCCTCTTTCCCAATTTCTTGACAGGTTTTCCTGGAGATTTAGAAAAAAAAATGGGGGTGGCAGTTCAGTCACTTAGCTGTATTTGACTCTTGCGACCCCACGGACTGTAGCCCACCAGGCTCTTCTGTCCATGGTATTTCCCAGGCAAGAATACTAGAGTGGGTTGTCATTTCCTTCTCCAGGGTTAGAAAAACATAAGTTTCCTGAAAAATGTTAGGATGGAATTCCCATGTGGACACACCAGCTTTGACAGGAGAAAGAGAGCAGTGAGATAATGCAGAGTCTCATAACAGCATTTTGCTATATTTTCCAAAGTTCCCAGCAAAAATATGAGCAACACGAAAAATGGTTCTTCAGCCATTCTTTTCTCTTAAACCTCATCGCCAGCTCTCTGCCCCTCAGCTCCCTCAGCTCCATATAGACACCAGCTCCCTTTCCTAATAACAAATCCCCTGGGAATTTAATTCTTAGTTCCATTTCATCTCTGGTCACAAAACTGATTCTGGCAAGACTGGACCTAGAACAGGGTGTTCAAACCATGTTGCATGAAACACTCCATGATCAGAGAACACCTGAGGGATATCTGGGGGTGGGGCTTATGCAGCCCCTCATCTCTGCTTTCAAACACAGTAACTCCACATCTGTCAGTTTAACAGAGCTTGTTTTTACCATGAATCGTTTTGTGTGTTTAAAGAAACAGTTCTACTATTAAAAAGAAACAGAAAAGAGATGACAGTTGCTGACTCAGACTGCCCTGCAAAGTCTTGATAACCTCTAGTGGTGCAGACCTTGGGGAGACTGAGGTTAGTTTCAGGCCAGGGCCTGAAAATCTAGTGCAGGATGGGCCCATAGGAAAGGCATGTCTGGAGCCCAAGAGGCTGGCCAGAGCCATCTCCCCTCTGCTCAAACCTGTGTGGTAAACATGGAATGACCCAGCCTTTAAAGCCCAACCCCAGACTGACCGAACTGGACCTTCTTGGTCTTTCTGGCCATATAAACCCAACTGAACCCCTCCAGCAAACAAAGGTCAAAGCCAGAAATCAAAAGGCCTGAAAACCCAATTTCTTTACCTCTAAGTCTTATTTACCCCTCCTTCCCCAAATGAGTTTCCTATGATATTGTAAATGCTTCCATGGAGACTGCAAAGTGGGTAGGACTTCCCCCTTCCCCTTCAGCTCCTCCTCTTTCTTCCCCCGCAACCAACTCCATTTTCTTTTCTCTCTTCTTCCTTCAGCTAGCTGTTGCTGCAACTTATTCTACATCTCCTTTTTCCAAAAGAGCAGAATCATTTCATCTTCTGTTCACAACTTTTGATTTCTTCCCACTGTGTTACAGAACAAATTTGTCATCCAAAAATGCAGTCTACTTTGCCAGTGAATCAGCGTCTACTCTCTCCCTTCCTCCTAGGCCCCACACCTGCAAAGCTCCAGCCTGGCTACACTTGTCACTGAACACAACTGTACATTTTCTCTGCTATGCCCTTGGTCACACCGAGTCTTCAGAATGGGTATCCATCCACACATGTCTACCTGTTGAGAGCCAACTTGCTCTCAAGGCTCTGTTGCCAAACCCTTGAGCTGCCACTATTCCTCAAGTTGTTGTCCGTTCCCATGAAAGATGAATGATCTGTCACAGTACATAACACTCTGCCTTATATGTAATACATTTTCAATAAATACAAGGAAGGAATTAAACTAAATCCCCCACTCCCAAAACACACATAATGCTCTTTATGTAGTAAGCTTGAAAAATAGGTTATTGACTAGCTCACCAAATGGGAGAAGATGAAGGAAACATCCCAGAATATTTATGTTGCCTTCAGCCTCAACTTCATGGTGTGCATTTTCTCATACTAAATGTAAAGAAACAAAAAGATCCTGGATTTTACACAGGTAGAAAATGCCTCCAGATTTTCTTCATAATTCCATGTATGCTCATTTTATACAGTTTTCAAATCTTATGTTTAGCACTGTCAGAAAAATCTTAGCAAAAAGTCAGTAGCTCCCCTGCCTAGGGTAGCAAATTCCCAGAGTATGTTAGCAACAAGAATGCAGGGTAGTGAATACTAAGCGTATTATTCTGGGCTGTATATCCCAGTTACTTGTCTTACCGTCCTGCCTCAGTGACTTAGAATGTTGGATTTCCAGGGCAGCAAGTGAATGGAAGACTGACACATAGAAATAGCTCAGAATGATGAAACACAGGCTCTGAATAATTCAAAACAAAAACTTTCTTGTTGGATAAACTGCAACTCTGATGATAAAGAGGGATACAATGGACCGGTGTCCACTGCTGCCTCAGTTTCCTCTTCTGTAAAATGGGAATATTAACTACTTGTAGGGCTGTCGTGAAGGTCAGATGACATATTTTATAAGCTCTGTGAAAACAGGAACTATGTCCTATGTACAGTCCTCACTGCAGTGCCTTGACATGATTGGCACTCAATGTACTTCCAGGGATTCCGAAAAATATCTAAATGTCTTGAGAAATGTCAGGAAGGAATTCCCACATGGAAACACTAGATTTGACAGGAGAATGGATCAGGGAACTAATTCAGAATTTCATAGTAGCACATTGCTGTATTTTCAAATCAAAAGTCCTGGAAACACTGGAAATAGATGAACGTGTATGTGAGTGTCCCTGTGCAATCGTGTCCAATTCGGCAATTCCACGGACTGTAACCTGCTAGGCTTCTCTGTCCATGGGATTTCCCAGCCAAGAGTACTAGAGTGGGTTGCCATTTCTTTCTCCAGGGATCAAACCTGTGTCTCTCGTGTCTCCTGCATTGGAGGGCAAGTTCCTTACCACTAGCGCCACCTGGGGAACCCGATTAATTACTAAAACCCTCAGCACAGTTTGGTATCTACTGAAAGCGGATTCATATTTATGTATGGCAAAACCAATACAATATTGTAAAGCAATTAACCTCCAATTAAAATAAATAAATTTATATTTAAAAAATAATAAATGAAAATTTAATAAATGGAAGCTTTAAAAGCAGACTTCATAAATAAAATGACTCAATCAGCAGACCACATGTGGCAAAGTGCCTACCACACTTTCAGACCAGGTCAGGCTGACGCTGGTATTTATCAGTATTTATCATCTTGTGTGAGGGAGGGGAAAGGCTTTGACCTTTATGGCTATGTGGTCATGTATGCAGCAAGAGCTTTTATCAAACTTAGCTGCTGTATTTGAAGAGCTCCAAGGACTCTTCCTTGATGCTGTAGAGACCTGAAACATTCGGGAGATTTGGGGGCAATTTACACTTAACTCTAAAGCCCAGAAGCCCATTGTCCAGCTCATCACCCTCCTATGAGCTCCTCTGAGACTGCTTGGTCTTCCTTGTAGCACCTGCCTTCTCCTGAGTTAATAAGGTGAGTAGGGAGTCAAGGAACACCCCCATCTTCTGGACAGTCATGGGTGATTTATTTTGGTCTTTTACCAAATATTTACTGAGCACCTACTAAGTGATGGCCCTGAAAATACAGTGGTGAATACAACACAAACATGGCCTCAGGCAAAAAGGTGTTAATAGTGGAGCGGAGGTAGGAGGCGGAGACAGCTACAGCAGGAGCAAGCAGTGAGATGGAAGAGGGCAGGTCTACCGGCAGCTCTAAATGATGCTCTCAAACTGGTCTGGGGATGAGCTCTGGAATCAGTCTCTGGCACTGACTGAGGAGTATGGGGCATCATCTGCTCTCAAATGCTTCTTCATGAGTCTGATATCTGGCCTATTGTCATTTCATTAGAAAAGTGAGTCAAGCAACTCTGAGGCACGTGAGGCTGACCCTCCCTCCTTTCACAGATGTGGCACTGAAGTCCACAGGGACTAAGTGACTTACTCAACACAGTGAAGCTAATTCAAGGCAACACCAAATCCATCAGGGCAAGTCCTAAATCCAGTTCCATACCTGTGGCTCCCACACAGAGTTACCTAAACCATGCATCATCTCCCCCTTGAATTAAAACAGCCTCCAGAAGAGAAGGGACTTGAGAGGATTAATAGCTCTTCATTCCAGCACTGCAAGGACCCCAACTTCAGTGATTCCATGCGATCAGCCCATTATCAAGAGCATCTTTCTGTTCTCATATGCCTCAGCCCCTGCCAGCAGCCCCCAGCTTCGTCCTGCTGTAGCTGTGAAACCAAGCTAATTTCACTGGGAGCTGGCTCTAGAAACATAGCTGCTGCTCACAGACATAGAGTGCTTGCTAGGGGCCAGGCACTGATCTAAGTGCCTGCTGGTAGCTCAGATGGTAAAGAATCCACCTGCAATGCAGGAGACCTTGGTTCCATTCCTGGGTCTGGAAGATCCACTGGAGAAGATAGATTACCCGCTCCTGTATTCTTGGGCTTCCCTGGTGGCTCAGCTGGTAAAGAATTCTCCTGCTATGTGGGAGACCTGGGTTTGATCCCTGGTTTTGGAAGATCCCCAGAAGAAGGGAAAGGCTACCCACTCCAGTATTCTGGCCTGGAGAATTCCATGGACTGTATAGTCCATGGGGTCACAAAGAGTCAGACACAACTGAGCATCTTTCACACAAACCTGTATAAAACCATTTAATGCTCACAGCAACCTATAACATAATTAGGCACTAGTATTATTCCCATCTTGCCACCAAGGAAACTGAGGTACAAAAGAAGTAAGTAACTTGCTCAAGGTCACAGAGGAAGTTTGTAAGGATTCAGACTCAGACAGTGAGGCTCCAGAAAGCATGCCCTGAACTACCACTCTATACTTCATTGCTGTTGTTTAGTCACTAAGTCATGTCTGGCTCTTTGCAATCCCCTGGACTGTAGCTCACCAGGCTTCTCTGTCCATGGAATTCTCCAGAAAAGAATACTGGAGAGGGTTTCCATTTCCTTCTCTGGTTCTTCCCGACCCAGGGATTGAACCTCATCTCCTGCATCTCCTTCATTCTTTACTACTTTGCCACCTGCGAAGCCCACACTATACTTACTCCTGTCTATTATCCACGGCTGAATCAAAACCATTCCAAACTCGGTGGCCTAAGACAATACCAATAGATTTACTCACCATTCTGTGGGTGAGAAATTCAAGCATGAAAAAGTAAAAACAGCTTGTCTCTGTCCCATGGCATGTGGGGCTTCGGCTGGAATGGCTCAAATGACTGCACAGAGGTTACATGTTTGAGGTCTCAGTTTTCCTTCATCTAGTTTCTCCATGAGGCTAACATGGGCTTCCCCACAGCATGGTGGTGTCACAGTGTCAAAAGGGAGGCTTCCAGTGTGCAAGTGCTTACTAAGTTTCTATTTGCATCAGACTTGCTAATAATTGGCCAAATGAAGTCACATGAGCCAAACCCAGAGTCCACCACAGGGGAGAGCAGTATGTAAGGGGTGAACTCCAGGAGGACGGGTTCATCTGGGACTGGCAGTGGAGCATCTTACTACACCAGACAAGTGGGACACAAAAGTAGGGTGAGACCAGCAGATCTTGGGCAGGTTTCTGCTTCCTTGTTTCCCTGTACTGCCTTTTACAATGAATATACTCCCCATAGGAAGAAGGAGCTTAAAGCCAGTGCATATTACATTACAAGGTGTGGGGACAAGACTCTCTAGTGTCATAGATGTTATCATTTTTGGATACAAAGGACAGCATCAATTGATCACAATCTGAATTTTTACCTCATTTGAAGAGACACCAGATAACTAAACTATTTGGGATGCTGAATACATTAATGGAAAATTTTCCTGAAAATAATAGACTTCCAAAGGACTTCAAGATGTCTTTAGCAAACTTGTTGCCCAATAAAGCTTGACTGGAGAAATAGGTAAGTTAATACTACATTGTTGAGACATCATTTTAAAAACTGAACAGGTCAATAATTTCTGAGATAGTAGGTTGAGAGCTTGAAAAGTTACCTGGATATTCTTCCTTTGCTCAGAAAACAATAGAACCACCTGTAAATTTCAGTCGAGTGAGTATAATCCTACCTCTTTTCCCAAGTGATACTAGATGAGTCATTTGTTTCTCTACTGCTTTAATTCCTCAGCTATATGTTTCAATTATTAAGACATTTTTTAAATTCTAAGCTCTAATTTTACAAGTAGCTTTTGGCCCAATTCCTCGCCTAAAACCAATAAAAGTTTATCATATGTAGAGACAATTATAATTATATAACTATAATTCAGTTCAGTTTTTGTCACACAAGTACATTTTTACACTGTCAGAAGCATCATCTTAGCAATGAACTACTAATATGGACATCTATCTATATTGTATATCTGAATATGAACTTGCGTTTATTCTGAAGTGTAACTCAAGTTGCATGAGGTACTGTGAAGCACCAGCACACAGAATGATCTGTGTTTAGAACTCCCTTAGCCCCAATAAAATCATGCAGAGATAAAAGTATACACTCTTCAAAATATGGAGCAGTTGAATTTAATTACGTTACCCTCAGTCGATTAATTAGAAAGAATTCATTGGTGATGTCATTATGTCATGCTTGGGACAAATACATTAGAGAGATCAGACAAAATGTGGCAGCCAGAACTTCCAGGGCTAAGCAGAGATGGTATTTTTCAGAAAGAATTCCCAGGTTAGAGTGGAGAAACTTGTGAGTCATTTTCAACCACTAACTCTTCTCTCTTCTAATAAGTGAGTCCATTGCCAGCAAGTTCATAGTAGATCATAATTCACCATGAGTTCCCTTAAGAAACTGAGTTATCTGTGGTGATTTAAGAGCCTCAAAATACAAAAGAAATGTGTAATTCTGTAAGAGCCTTAGACTCTGTACTTTCAGAAATAGAGACATGTCTACATTCATACTGCCAATTTTCTAGAATTCAAGGAAGAGAGGCAAAATCTACATGCAAAATGAAGAAAATTGTAAGGGTTCTGTAGTGTTCACACATGTACATAGGCACAGCATTTTGGAAAGATCTAAATCTGCTGGAGAGATTTCATTCATACCCGCTAGAAAATGTGATGGTCCTCTATTTCACCAGAGCAATCTACACTTTACAAAATGCTTCCAGGCACGCGATCTCATCTGATCAACACATCTTTGCTTGAAAGCGGGTATTAGAGCCCCCATTTTGAGCTGAAGAACACAGGAAGGGGAAATTTTAATCTACTTACCCAAGGTCACACCCCTATTGAGTGGCAGTACTACACCTGGATCCCAAGTCTCCCAGACAGGCTTGACCCAAAGAGACTCGATACCAGACAGTTCTCTTCACACTCGGCAGAGCCTCTCCCAGCCACTTCCTCTGTTTCTCTTCGGTTCTTAAAAGTGTTCACAAAAGATCATCCCCACTGCTGAAAAACTCTTGACTCTGATATTTAGTCAACTCTCCATATCCATGGAGTAGGGAAAAGTCCTTTTGAAAAGACAAAATCTCCTAAAGTGAGAATTTGATAAGGCAGTACTTCCCTGGGGATGTTCTACAGAAATTTTTAGATAAGTTGAAATAAAGTGTCTTTCAGTCTTTTAGAGCTTTAAGATTCAGAGTCCCCGACCTCTGTGGGTCAAGGTTTTCTCAGTGATACAGAAGGTTTCAACTGGAAGATCTCTCAAGCCCTTTCTGAGCCTATGATTATATGATAATAGCTATAACCCCTAAATCTTCTTTGAGATAGTTAGAACCCAGCTGTTCTACCTCAGCCAGAAATAACTGCTCTTAAGATATTAAGATGTTTTCCTTTTTAGGAAAAGCTGTCAAGAAGAAGGCGTCACAGCTTTCTGGAGGAGACAGTCCCTGATGCAGCATTTTCCGAGATCAGAGTCACCCTGTTGCACTGTGCCTGCAGGCCAGTCTTTAGGGTCTGGAAAGTGCCCTTTGGCTCATGGATGTCATGCCCTTTGGCTACCCTGTACAGCTGTTGGACCAGCCACCTCCTGAGCCATAGCAGCCAACTGTGAGACCAAACCAAGAGCAGAGGCATTGACTTTGGGACCCTTTGGAAATGGAACTTTTGAGAAGTTTGGGCATCTTTCTTTTACCTGCTCTTTAAACCAAGCATTCAAGTCTGAATGCTTCTTCTCTGTTATAAACTCATATTCCTGCCTCATATCCTCCAGGACCTTAATCAGATCTTCTCCCGGGGCTGCATCCAACTTCATGTTGACCTTGGAAGTCATCTGGGACATGATGTTTTCCCATCTCCTCTCTATTAACAGAGGGAGAAAATGAATGGGCTGTGACCATCAGAAGGCCAGAAGTGTGTTGACGGGCAGCAGTTCACAGATCTATTAAGAAAAAGAATCAGCTTATGTGGCTGTCGCTCTTCTACTGGTTTGATTTGGATTCTCATTGTTTGCTGATGACAAAGCAATGCTTTCTTTCCCCTTATAATTTTATATAGCAAACAATAGCACTAGAAAGTTTAAATAAATTAATAACAAAACTTTTAAACAAGAAGAGGGTTTCACAAAAGAAGAGTTAACATTTATAACTTCCCACCCTGATAGTTGCCTTATACATGATATTTCACTCAACCTAACCCTCACAACCATGCTCCTGCTCCTACACTAGAGAGGAGGAAAAGCAGGTGCAGAGAAGTTAGTTTGCACTCTTTCCATGGACCTATTTTGGCAACAGGAAAGATAAAGATCATGAATAATAGGGGCTGTTATTTACATTAGCCTCTATGTAATACAAAAAATTCTGGAGATAGGTGAATTCCTCAGGTAATGAACAGTCATAGGATAGAAAGAATGTAGATTTTCTGGTGCCATGTTCCCAAAGTGTCCAGTGGAAATGCTATGACAGGGGGAAAGAGTTGATCTGGGAGTTAAGAGATCAGGGTTCTGGTACTAATTATTTTGCTCTTCAAGGAAATACATTTTTAAATGCCATGCTTTAAGTAAGCAGTAATTCTGACCACAAGCTAGGAGATAATAACAATAATAGCAGCTAACATTCATGAGGTGCTTACATTGTGCCAGTCACTGTATCTGGCATTGCCTCATTTTCATCTTTACGATAACCCTCAAAGGTGAACATATGATTAGCCCCATTTTACAGCTGAGAAAACCAAAGCACCTAAAAGTGACATAGCCTCCTCAAGGCTATACAGTAAGTGTGGTGTCGGGGTGCAAAACCAAGGAACCTGATTCTAGTGCCCACGCGATAAGCCGCCATGCTTTGAGTACAAGGACCATAGGTATGTGGTTAAAAAGCACTTAGAAATGCAAATACAAAATGCAGATTAAGGGAGAAAGACTTCACTGAAATGCTAGATGCCCCACCAAGTGAAAGCGTCATAGTTACAGAGGGTCATTATTATGTCATTCAACTTGCTTCAAGAGCTAGTTCTGCCAGAGGTTACACTTTAGTATCTGAACATTTTGGTCAGAGCACCTGTTATGATCACATAAAACCACATCTAACAGAAACCCAGCATCAGTGATTTAACTGAATCAGGATCTGTTTATCTCACATAACAAGCAGTTTTGGGCTGCACAGTTGCCATGCTGACTTGGGGACCTATACAAGGGCTCCTCTTCCCTTTCCAGGCTGCCACCCTTAAGAGGGTTGCTGTCATCCTTGCTTGAAAAATTGATGCTATACTTTCCTACCCCACTATATGAGGCAGCTAGTCACATGTGGTTAATTCTATTTAAATTCAATTGAAAATTCAGTTCCTCAGTTACACTAGTTGCATTTCACATGTTTAAGTGTCACAGGGGGCAGATGGTTACTGTATTGCCCAGTGCAAATATAGCACATTTCCATCATCAGAGGACGTTTTGTTACACAGCATTGCTCTAGAAAATACATCTGCAAACTTAGCTGGAAGAAGGGAAAGGGGAGGAAAAACAAGTGAGTGCCAACTGAGACTATGCCCTTTTAACAAAAAAAACAATAGCTTTCACAGAGTCCTCACACTGTAGGATTTTGCTTTCATTTCATTGGTCAGAATTACACCACTTCTAGAGCCAAAGGATTATTCCTTGATCCAAAGGAGTTTTAACTGGGCCTATCACTGCCTTGGACTAAAATGGGAGCTGTGGGTAAGCAAGAGGAAAGAATATATAATTAGCTAAGTAAGCAGCTGTCTTTGCTAGCCCCATCAGTACAGGTAAGTTGGTGCTTTAAATCAGGCCAGGTTTCCCAGAACAGAATGACAAGACCAGGCAGGAAACATCTGTCCTTTTACAGATGTGGGGCCCTGGGCAGGCAAAGGCAGTGATGTCAGTGATGACTGCCCCCTGGTAGCTCCTCTCAGGCGTGAGTGAACACTGAAGCAGGAAAAACAATGTGTCTAGACTTGCTCAGAAAGTGCCCTGGTCTTAAGCCCACAGGCCTTCACCAGCTGGTATTTCAGCTTGACAGACTGCGCTGGACAAAGGGCATGGTCATGCTGAGAAGACGGACAACCTGCAGTCTGCCCCACAGCAGTAGCTAATGTGGGCAGTGGCCAGCTTCCCTGAGGTGGCCACCTGGCCTGATATGGCCTCTTCAGTGCACTTCTTCATGGGCTTTCTTAAGAGGATGAGTATTTTTGCTGGGCTCAGGTTGCCCACAACTGGGGAGGGTTTGCATAACGTGTTCAAATGGCAGGAAGGAAGGCTATAAATGGCTTTCAGGCCTCCAGCTGGCAAAGCACTAAACTCCTGCAGTAAGGAATTCAAATTGTGATGGCCCCAATATTGGTGATAACAATATCCGGCTGCCTGCACAGGCATAAATGCAGTGTCTCGATATGGTAGTAAGAGGTGAGGCCTGGGGTTAGGAGAATGAAGATAAACTTTGCTTCAACATTTTGTCCCTGGCCAACCTACAGGAAAACAAAAAATAACTGTATATAAATACAAAAGGTTGAAAGGCAATGAGCTTACATGTTCCCCTTATTGTCACCAGCCCTTTGCCTAACTCCAGCTTTTGACAAATGCTTGGTTTTTGCTGTTGATAGAATAAAAGGATGACTTTGTTTGAAATGCATCAGGAGACAAGGAAAATGATTTGTTTGCCCCTAAGTAATTTTTCAAGAGGAAAAGCAATGATGACAGTTATTTCATCTCTAACAGATGCAAGTTCAGCTCAGTTCGGTCGCTCTTTGCAACCCCATGGACTGCAGATGCAAACCCATCCCCAAACAGACATCTGGAGGCTGGAACACTGAACTAATACATTGCATCATGATTATATTGATAGCTATTCTGAAATAAGGAGATAGCAAAGAGAAGTTTGAAAAAGCATTTGCAAAATAAAATCTATGGCTATCTAGGACTTTCAGTAAATAAATATCCAGCCCTGAAACTATGATTCAGTATGGGATGAAGGGTGAGAAAAGTTAGGGGAAGGAATTCTGTTTGATATGTGCTGCAAACCTCTGAAACTAGGAGAACATAAAACCCTTCAGTTCAGTTCAGTTTAGTCATGTTCGACTCTTATGCGACCTCATGGACCGCAGCATGCCAGGCTTCCCTGTCCTTCACCAACTCCCAGAACTTACTCAAACTCATGTCCATTGAGTTGGTGATGCCATCCAACCATCTCATCCTCTGTCATCCCCTGCTCCTCCTACCCTCAATCTTTCCCAGCATCAGGGTCTTTTCAAGTGAGTCAGTTTTTCGCATCAGGTGGCCAAAGTATTGGAGTTTCAGCTTCAGCATCAGACCTTCCAATGAATATTCAGGACTGATTTCCTTTAGGATACACTGGTTGGATTTCCTTGTAGTCCAAGGGACTCTCAAGAGTCTTTTCCAACACTTCAGTTCAAAACATCATTTCCTCAGCACTCAGCTTTCTTTATGATCCAACTCTCACATCCACACGTGACTACTGAAAAAAACCATAGCTTTGACTAGATGGGCTTTTGTTGGCAAAGTAATATGCTATCTAGGTTTGTCATAGCTTTTCTTCCAAGCAGCAAGTGTCTTAATTTCAGGGCTGCAGTCACCATCTGCAGTGATTTTAGAGCCCTCCCAAAATAAAGTCTCTGTTTCCATCATTTCCCCATCTATTTCCCATGAAGTGATGGAACCGGATGCAATGGTCTTAATTTTCTGAATGTTCATATACATTGTCAGGGTTCTATTTGCCAAAGAAGGTCAAGATTGATTCAAAGATCCAAATGTGTTGATTTCCTGTGTCTGTCATAACAAATGCCACATATCAGTTGGTTTCAACAGCAAAAATCTATTGTCTCACAGTCTTGGAGGCCAGAAGTCCAAAACCAAGGTGTCAGCAGAGCTGTACTTTTCTGAAGGCTATGAGGGAGAATTGGCTCCATGCATCTCCCCCGGCTTCGGGTGCTTTGCCTGAAATCTTTGGTGTGCCTTGGTTTGTGTCAGGGTAAGTTCAGGCTTCACATGGCACTTCCCCTGTGTCTTTGTCTCTGTGTCCAAGTTTCCCCTTTTTATAAAGACATAGTCATATTGGATTAGGGGTCACCCTCATGGCCTCATTTTAACTTGATCCAGTGCAAAGACCCTAACTCCAAACAAGATCACATTCATAGGGACTAGGGATTAGGATTTCAGCATTTTTTTGAAGGGATGCAATTCAATCCATAACACCAGGCAGGCCTGGTCGAAGAATTAGTTCACTTTTCCACTTCATTATTGCAGACTGCATAAAAATTAACTTGACAGCATCACTTCTGTGGGTTTCCCTACTGGCTCAGATGGTAAAAATCCTCCTGCAACGCAGGAGACCCATGTTTGATCCCTGGGACAGGAAGATCCCTGGAGAAGGGAATGGCACCCTACTCCAATATTCTAGCCTGGAGAATCCCATGGACAGAGGAGCCTGGTGGGCTACAGTCCACGGGGTCAAAAGAGTCAGACACAACTGAGCCACTAACTTTATCACTTTTATTCTTTGGGAATTACTCACATAGAAAAAAAGCCCCTCTCATTTTCTGGATGTTTGAAATCTACCGTCCTTTTCTTTATAAAGCTCAAAAACTACTGTTCCAATCTAGGACTCAGAATTATATATTTCCAATAGTTTTCAGTCGCCTTAACTTCAACCCACTTAAGAGAATCAAGAACTTGAATTTGGAAATTATTCCTGTTTTAATGTTTAGTGACTTCCTTAAAAATTGAAAAGTTTAATATTTAATTCAATTCGACCAGCCTTTGCAATAAAATTCTCTGGGAATTTGAGGACAAACTCCATGATTTTTTTACCTGGGTGCTGCTGAAAGAAGAGGCCAGAATGGCTGGTCCCTCCTGACCTAACCATTCTCACTGTCACAGGTGGAAAAAATAGAGAACTGGGTGTGTGGAACTCCGCTTTTAAGCTAGCAGCTGCATTTTTAGGGAAGCAGTAACAAAATTAAGTGAATTTATTTAGAGGGCCCAGAAATCCCCATAAGCCAAACCCCAACTCCACATGAATGTTCTTTTTCTTGTCCTGCTACTTAAAGTCTGTTCCCAAGGATTCAAGAGTCCAGAATGGAACTGCCTTCCCTTAATCTCCTCTTTATTTCCCACCCTACCAACCTCCCAAGTAAATGAAGAAATAATAGAAAAATACCCAGAATCACTCTCTGTAAGAAAAAAATCTAAGAGATCATGGATCAAGTGAGTGTGTGAGGGTTTTGACTTTTTAAAAAATAATCTCCCAGAATACAGCACTTACAGACTCTTTTGAACACTATTAAGTCACCCATCATCATTCTCTTTCCAAAGCTAAATAATCTCAGTTTCTTTAACCTTTTCTCCCTGGTCCTATTTTATAACCTTCTGATAGTGTCTGTGTTGCTCTCCTGGACCCTGTCTGAGTTCCTTTTCAATTTTAGAGTAAAAAACTGGATGCTGTCATCAAGTCAGTGCTGAACCCATGTGAAAGATGCTATAAAGAGTAAAAACACTGTTGTAGCCTGAGACATGTGGGCAGGGGCAGGGAGGGAGGGCACATGGATGGGGGACAAGGAGACTATCGGATTGTAAATTCTTAAAAATAAAATGTGTGCTATAAACGCCAAAGAGCACTAGTGCTAATTAAACAGGCTTTCCCCCCAGAAACATCAGCGTGTGATATAAGGCACAGGGAATGTGGAGGCTGACAACACCCTTGTTAGGAACGGCCTCGTGTCAGCAGGGTTTGGGCAGCTTACCAGGAGGATGTCAGTAGCACAACCAGTTAGCTCACAGGCCTCTACTTACAACATAATCATGTCTGCTTCCTGACAACTATTGGGCTATTCACTGCATGAGATTTGTCCCTCTTGTCAAGGGCTTTCCAAGAAGCCATTTAGAAACAAGTGACAGTGTGGACATGGCCGCAACAACGCTGTCCTGCCACAGACTCCTTTGGCCTCCATCGCAACCCTAAATTACATTTAACTGAACCAAAGCTCTGTACAGCCTTCTATTGCTGCTCCAAGGGAGCTCACAGCTTCCCAGGATCACCTTTCTATGAGCACCTGAGCCTCATGAAGACCTTTTCCCTGTATAGCCGATAGAATAAACCAAGTATGCTCCTTACTACTCACTCTCTGCACTGTTCCCAGTGTATCTCCTTCCTCATCTGTTTCCCAGAGTTGCTAGTCATATCCTAATTTCCTCCATCCACAACACAAAAGGTGAGGTTCGACCATAAAGAAGGCTGAATGCCAAAGAATTGATGCTTTCGAAATGTGATGCTGGAGAAGACTCTTGAGAGTCCCTTGAACTGCAAGGAGATCAAACCAGTCAATGCTAAAGGAAATCAACCCCAAATACTCACTGGAAGGACTGATGCTGAAGCTGAAGCTCCAATACTTTGGCCACCTGATGCAAAGAGCCAACTTATTGGAAAAGACCCTGATGCTGGATGCTGGGAAAGATTGAGGTTAGGAGGAGAAGGGAGTGACAGAGGATGAGATGGTTGGATGACATCAGTAACTCAATGGACATGAGTTTGAGCAAACTCAGGGAGACAGTGAAGGACAGGGAAGCCTGGCACGCTGCAGTTCATAGGGTGGCAAAGAGGTGGACACGACTTTGGAATTGAAAAACAAAAGCAACACAAAAGACATATACATGGAATCTAGAAAACTGGTACAGATGAACCTATTTGCAAGGCAGGAATAGAGACACAGACTTAGAGAACAGAGTTATGTACACGAGGTGGGGAGGTGGGAAGGAGAGAGTTGGATGAACTGAGAGAATAGGCTTGATAAATATATACACTTGCTATTTAATTGCTAAGTCGTGTTTGCAACCCCATGGACTGTAGCCCACAAGGCTCCTCTGTCCATGGGATTTCCCAGCCAAGTATACTGGAGTGGGTCACCATTTCTATCTCCAGGGGATTTCCCAACCCAGGGATTGAAAACGCATTTCTTGCATTGGCAGGCAGATTCTTTATTGCCGAGTCACTGGGGAATGTGTAAAATAGATAGCTAGTGGGAAGCTACTGTATAGAATGGGGAACCCAGCTCGGTGCTCTGTGATGACCTAGAGGGGTGGGATGTGGTGGAATGGTGGAGGGGGGAGGTGGTGGAAGGGAGGCTCAAGAGGGAGGAGATATATTTATACATATAGCTGATTCTCTTTGTTGTATAGCAGAAACACAACATTGTAAGGCAACTATACTCCAACAAAAAACATTATGCAGCCAAAAAAAAAAAAAGGCTTCATGGTAAGAATGTCATCTTCCAGTCTAGTCTTTACTTATATTGCCTCTAATTTATTCTTCATATTTCTCCCTCCTCCCTCACCCTCCATGCCCACACTCTCCACCCATTTTACACACACCCATACACATCTCTTCATAAAACCATTTAGTTCCTGATCTGGGTCTCAGATAAACAAATTGATCTTGTTTATTTTACAATTCATTCACATCTCTTCCCTTGAGTGTCCAAGATGTATTTGTAATTGTAATCTAGACCAAGGTATAGATTATCCAAGCACCTGCACACCCCTCCCTTCAGGCTCTCAAATTCACAGGCCTCAGTGAAGTGAAGGGCCATATGTAATCTTGGGTAATAATAGAAAATTTCATGGAAATCCCCAGGTGTTACAGGGTGCATAAACTAAAATGTATCAAGTAAAGCAACAAACATAGGATTTACTGGGAGAATAAAGGTTATGGGAGAACCTCCACTTATTTTTCATGATACAAACAATTCTATTGACTTTAACTTTTCAAGCTGAGACCTTCCTGCATCATTCAGTATTTGATGAAGATGAAATGTAACAGGGTCACATGTCATGTCATTTATAATAACTTAGTATTATGGTTGGTTGGGAAATAAGACCAGGCATATGAGGCTCACAAATTTGCTTGCTGTAAATTTCCAGCACCTCTTTATGATACAGCTGTACTGAGAAAACAGCTCCAACAACATTATAGAGTGTGGCTCATGAATGTTATTAACCACTTAGTGCATGTTACAAATTTTAAAAGGTTTTCAACTTTACAGACAATCCATAGGTTTATGAAATGAAAGCCACTGAAATAAATCATCCTTGGTAATGAAAGGGAAAAGGAACATGATATAATTTCTATTTGTCAAGATATAATGATGTCACCATCCATTTATACTCTGCTTTTAAAGGTTGAAGCTATTCAACAAATCTCTCCTCAGCCAAATACATCTAGTGCCTTAATGGACCACAGCACAGGTTTCACATATTACCCACCAATTAGAACAGAAGGTAAAACTTGTTTTTTCCTAGCTGAGCAATTCACTTGAACAATAACTTTTAATGTAGTGAATAATAGCAAGACCTTAAAAATGTAATCACTTTTAGATGATCTCTCTGAGTAGTTTGTAGATTAAACACATTTGCTTCTGGAGGTGCTATTTGTATGCCAAACACTGCTTTGATTTATTGATTCCTTTAATCAATAACTCAGTTAATCATTAAAAAGACAGAATATGGGGCTGTTGGTCAAGTTTTACCTTAACAACATGTACCTATATACACGGCTCCCAGGAACAGTTGAAGGGGTTGTTCACTGCTCCAAGAGGCCAACCTGAGGGCCAGTATGGGTTGAAATATAGTCTTCAGTCCGGAGAACAATCCTCATGCCATGACATTGGCTACATTTGTCAGGGGAATGGGGCACATGGTGTCATACAGACTATTGACATCCTTTGTACTTAGCGAGCACTGGATATAGGATAGTCTTAGAAAAAACTGTCTTAATTCTGCCTCTGTGGCAGCCCACCTGCTAGGGAGTACCATGCATGCTCAGTCACTAAGTCATACCCAATCCTGCAACCCCACGGACTGTAGCCCAGCAGGCTCCTCTGTCCATGGGATTTCCCGGGGAAGAATACTGGAGTGGGTTGTCGTTTCCTTCTCCAGGGGATCTTCCTGACTCAGGAATTGAATCTGCATCTCCTGCATTGTCAGGCAGATTCTTTACCACTGAGCCACCTGGGAAGCCACAGGGCATGAAAGTGAAAAGTGAAAGTGAAGTCGCTCAGTTGTGTTCGACTCCTAGCAACCCCATGGACTGCAGCCTACCAGGCTCCTCTGTCCATGGGATTTGCCAGGCAAGAGTACTGGAGTGGGTTGCCGTTGCCTTCTCCGATAGGGCATACCAGGCAACACTAATTCCTCACCCAAAACTCAGTGCTGGTTGAGTATAAACTGAACATGCCAAAGAGCTCAATGAAGTCCTGGCCTCATTTAAATCCTGTTTGGTGGTTGAGAACACCATCTCTCAGAACTCTTACAGGAGATTCGTTGTGATCGGGAAAATGTTTTGAGAAGTTCTTGGAATAAAAGCAGAGCTTAAGAACATAAAGTTTCAGAGGCGGGGGGTGGGGGGGGTGTTACTCTAGACAGTAGAAAGGATAAATAGAGCATGGGCTGTACAAGAGAGGAAAGGCTTCAGAAGGATAAGGGGGAAAGATTAGAGAAGAGAGAAAGGGGCACCACAGCCCATGCCTCTGTTGTGCAATGTCACCCCTTCCTATAAACACCTTCCAGTCATCAGTGAGGTCTACAAAGGTCATAAGATTCTTGGTACAGTTGGTTGCTTGCAAAAAAATAATAATAATAATTAAAACAATTAAGTGATTCAATTCTGCTTCCAGGTCAAAATAGGCACATTAAGTGAGGCTGCAGGGACCATAAAGACCCCATGTGTGTGACTTTGACTCCTTCCAATTGTGAAATCTGGGCCTGAAGACAATCTCTCTTAGCACAGGAGGAGCTTCTCCAACCCAGGATTCCAACTACACTCTCTTTTACTGAGTGATAAAGAAAGATGTTTGTAACAAGTACTTCAGTGCTACACATACATCATCTCATTTAATCTTCAGGTGGAAGATGGAATTATTCATTCCATTCTGCAGCTCAAGAAACTGAGACTTATACACAGTTATAATATCTGCTCAGAGTGACAAGGTCCACGAGGAGTGGAGCTGGGACTGACATCTCAGAGTTCAGTTCAGTCGCTCAGTCATGACTGACTCTTTGCAACCCCATGGACTGCAGCACGCCAGGCTTCCCTGTCAATCAGCAACTCCCAGAGCTTACTCAAACTCATGTCCGTCGAGTTGGTGATGCCATCCAGCCATCTCATCCTGTTGTCCCCGTCTCCTCCTGCCTTCAATATTTCCCAGCCTCAAGGTCTTTTCTAATGAGTCAGTTCTTATGGGCTTTTCTTTCACTGAGCATGTGTTGTTTAATTTCATAGCTGCAGTCACCATCTACAGTGATTTTGGAGCCCAAGAAAATAAAGTCTCTCATTGTTTCCATTGTTTCTCCATCTATTTGCCATGAAGTGATGGGACCAGATGCCATAATCTTAGTTTTTTCAATGTTGAGTTTTAAGCCAGCTTTTTCACTCTCCTGTTTCACCTTCAACAGGAGGCTCTTTAGTTCCTCTTTGCTTTCTGCCATTAAGATGGTATCATCTGCATATCTGAGGTTATTGACATTTCTCCCGGCAATCTTGGTGCCAGTTTGTGCTTCATAGAGCAAAACATTTCTCATGATGTACTCTGCATATAAGTTATATAAGCAGGGTGACAGTATACAGCCTTGATGTACTCCTTCCCCAATTTGGAATCAGTCTGTTGTTCCATGTCCAGTTCTAACTGTTCCTTCTTGACCTGCATACAGATTTCTTAGGAGGCAGGTCAGGTGGTCTGGTATTCCCATCTCTTTAAGAATTTCCCATAGTTTGTTGTGATCCACACAGTCAAAGGCTTTGGCATAGTCAATAAAACAGAAGTTTTTCTGGAATTCTCTTGCTTTTTCTATGATCCAACAGATGTTAACAATTTTGTCTCTTTTGGACTGATATCTAACACTTTCAGAATCCAGAGGCTCTATTCTTCTTTTTTTCAGTAGTGGTAAAATCCGCATAACATTAAATTCACCATTTTAACCATTTTAAAGTGTACAATTCAGTGGCATTTAGTGTATTCATAATGTTGTGCAACCAATATCACTATCTAGAGAACATTTTCATCAACCCCCACACACAAATCCTCTAGGCTTAAGCAGCCACCTCCACTCTCCTCCCCCTACCCCTCCCTCCAACCACCCAGAAATCATTAATCTGCTTTCTGTCTCTCCAGCTTTGCAGAGGCTCTATTCTTACCTGCTATATTGTACCCAGCACCCTGGTGAAGTTGGAGGAGGCTTTAGGGTGCTCACAGCAGCTCCCAACCAAGTCACAGAGATTAAGAGCCAGAGATGGACAATAGAACCATTGGGCTGTATTGGGAGGGTGAGAGGTTGCCCTGGTAGTTTTATTTGTAAAACTACATTTTCAGTGCCTGGGTCTTTGAGTTAAGATACAGGTTAATTTAAAGATGTGAGGGGAGCTGAAAGTTGAAAGCTTAAGTTATAGAAAAGGATGAAAAGATTTCAAGCATCCACCTTGGTAAATCACGGAGGGGAAGAAAGGGGAGTCATCATTAAGTGAACAGGAACACACATGGAAAGGCTTTTGAGGACAGAGAGAGACCCTCCTCGTTATGATTCATGAAATGATTCACGAAAGTATTCACAAAAGTGAGTGCTTTTAACAGCCACAATCTTTTTTTTTTTTTTAATTTTCAAAATACTATTTTGTTCTCCATACTGTACAGCTGTCTTAACAACCAGGAATCATTGCACTCCGGCTGCAGCAGGTACAGACTATGTGATGTCACTAGGGGAGCAGGAGGAAGGGCACCAGGCACTCGGTGATCAAGCAGCTGAACAGAACAGACGAGAAGGAGCTAGCGCCAGGGCTCTGGATGCTTCTTAATGCACAAACCTCCCGGAAATTTTTAAGTAGTAAGTAAGTCTCTATTTCCTAGGTTCATGGATGGTCTTTGGGGTGGTCGACCCCGCTTAGACCACTATTGGGGGTATTCTGAGAAAGGAATTACTCTATAAGCGTGTGTGAAGTTGAAATATAAAACAGCTGTCTGATCCCTGGTCCAGGTGAAAGGTCTCCTAAGCTTTTTTGATTCCCCAAGAATCTGTCCCCTTGTTACTTTGCCAGGTTCTACTCTCCATGTAACACAAGCGTCAATCTTACAACACAGGCTTTCAGTTTTTCTGGAAGAATACAACTCTCCTATTCCCCCATCACAGACAAATCTCTGGGTCCCACTTTTCTTTGATCCCTTCATCTGTAGCTACCTGCACCCAAAGTGAAAGTGAAAATGTTAGTCACTCAGTCATGTCCCACTCTTTGGACTGTAGCCTGTCAGGCTCATCTGTCCACGGAATTCCCCAGGAAAGAATCCTAGAGTGGGTTGCCATTCCCTTCTCCAGGGGATCTTCCCAAGGGATTGAATCCAGGTTTCCTGCATTGCAAGCAGATTCTTTACCATCTGAGCTACCAGGGAAACCTCACTTTCCTCCCTGCACCTACCTGCTGCAAATAAGCCTAAGCAAGCAGTTTTCACCTAGGAGTCAGGGAAAGGAATACTGTGCCCAATAGGATGTTTGAAGTTCACGGAAAGAAAAGAAAAGGTAGCGTCCTCTCTGTCATGATTTGGGACTCATTTTGCCTCCACACAGGCAGGAAAATGGACTATGTGCCCTTCCTCCTGTCCACTCCTGGCACTTAGGCAATGCCTAGCAGGGAAGAACTGAATGCCCAACCGCCTTCATCCTGAGTGACCTGAGCCTTCCACAGAGTGACTGTGGTTTGGATTTCCCTTTGCTCCACCAGCTCTCTGCCATACTTGCTTCAAGGTGCAGCTCTCAGCCACTTGCAGCTTAATCTGGGTCCCGGGAATTTTTCTCCTTCCTGTATTTCTTTAGCACATTTATAATCTATGCCACAAAATCTAGCATGCACGCATGCTAAGTCACTTCAGTCATGTCCAACTCTTTGCAACTATATGGACTATAGCCCGCCAGACTCCTCTGTCCATAGGATTCCCCCAGCAAGAACACTGGAGTGGGTTACCATGCCCTTCTCCAGGGGATATTCTCCACCCAGGGACTGAACTCACATCTCTTATGTCTCCTGCATTAGCAGGCAGTTTCTTTACCACTAATGCCAACTGGGAAGCCCTACAAAATCCAGCATTTGAATCTAATTTAGAGCATGGTTCTCAAGCCTTAATTTTAGCTCATATTTCTGCAGGTGACAGTGGCTCCTCATAGGAACTGCTTTTGAGGTGAGAAGGTGTAGGCTGAACTCCTCCCTCTGCCCATCATTGTCCGACCTTGGAGAAATCCTATAACTTCTCTTTGAAGAATAGGGATAACAACACTTGCTCCCTCATTTATTTATAAGCATCTAATGAGTCCATTCTGAAGGAGATCAGCCCTGGGATTTCTTTGGAGGGAATGATGCTAAAGCTGAAACTCCAATACTTTGGCCACATCATGCGAAGAGTTGACTCATTGGAAAAGACTCTGATGCTGGGAGGGATTGGGGGCAGGAGGAGAAGGGGACAACAGAGGATGAGATGGCTGGATGGCATCACTGACTCGATGGACATGAGTCTGAGTGAACTCCGGGAGTTGGTGATGGACAGGGAGGCCTGATGTGCTGCAATTCATGGGGTTGCAAAGAGCTGGACACAACTGAGCAACTGAACTGAACTGAATGAGATCATGCGTGTGAGATTATATTGTGAAGCACACATGAACAATATATTGTCTAAATTTCAAGAGTCCAGGTCTTGTGTTTTCCAATTAGGTTGTGATTTCCTCACCAATCATCATCAATCAACTTTAAAAAATAAGATAATATATTTTTCTAAATTAATTTTTAAGCCAAAATATTTATTTCCAGTTTCCTCTTACTGTAAAGGGCTTCCCTGCATCTAAATCCTAACTTGAGCACACCAAACAATTTGGTGCAGGCAATTCTTTTTAGCTTTCTGTGTCTTATTATCCTTATGCTAAGAACAATATCTCATCTTCTGTACAATACTATAGGCAGAAGAAAATACACCCAATATGGGATTTGTGAATTGAGATAAGCATTGAGATGAGTGTACCCATTAAAGCAGGTTCAAAGGCTACAAAACAACGAACAGTGAAAAGAATATTACAAAAAAGATAGCTTATATTTGCTAAAGAGAACAAACTTTTGGAGCCTTCTAGAAGTGCCTTTTCATATACAATTTATATGCTAATTGTAAATCATTTGAATATATTAGATAAAGCAGGTTCCCTAAGGACCTACTGTTGGTACAATTTATCCTTAAAAAAAAAAAAAACAGAGTTCAATATTTGAAAAGCCCATATCTCCGCAATGGTCTCAACAGCCTACCTAGCATGCCCCACTGCTCTACAATTTCCTTCCTTGTTCTATCAGCTCGGCTACACTGGCTTCCCTGCTGTGCCTCCTGAGAGCCACCTGGGGGTCTTGACACTGGCTCTTCTCTCCAGGTAGAGTGCTCTATTCAGGACTCCCATGACTAACCGCTTCCCTCCCTTCAAGTCTTTGCTCAGACAGTCCATCCTCAGACAGGGTACTCTGGCCTCACTACAGAAGTTGAATTTGCAGCTCTCCTTTTTGTATGCTGTTATTCTGCTCTATTTTTCCCATAGCACCGATCACCTCTTAAGACAACAGATAACACACTTCCTTCTTGAATATATCACCTCTCTCTCCCGGGCAGAATGTAAGCTTCACAGGCAGGAATCTTTGTTTATTACTATAGAATGGGGCTTCCAAGGTGGCACACTAACAGAGAATCCACCTGCCAATGCAAGAGATATGGGTTTGATCCCTGAGTTGGGAAGATCCCCTGAAGAAGGAAATGGCTACCCGTTCCAATATTCTTGCCTGGAGAATTCCATGGACAGAGGAGCCTGGCAGGTTACAGTCCAGGGGGTCACAAAGAGTCAGAACAACAGAGCACCAGTACCTAGAACAGTGCCCGGGATGTAGACACTCAGTACACTGTTTTGAATGAAAGAATACTAAAGGTGCTTGGTGTTTGTAATGTGGGATCTGACATCAGAGATTTACCTGGAAAGATTTCCAAGGAGACTTCAGAGATCTTCTGGTGGAAAAATGAAAAACAGTAGAACAGAAAAACAGTGGAACAGAGAACATGAAAAACAGGAATGAGAAAGAGGAAATAGAAGTGGAAAGAGGAAGGAAGGGGAGATCATGGCTACCCTTTCCCTCATTGAACCAAATTTTCCACACAATATACAGTTTGGTTTTAATTTTTTGTTTGTTTATTTTGCTCTCTAGGCTGGTCAGCAAGGGACTGAGAGTAGGGCTGAAACAATCTAAAGGTTTCTCCCAGTGGCCTGTGAATTCCTGGAGATCAGGGCAATTTGAGCAGCAGCCCAAAAAGATCTCAGGAATAAGATAGTTGGCGAGGATAAATTGCTTCACTCTCCCCATTCCAGAGGCGGTCACCCTCATCCCAAAACAGAGAATAGGAGGAAGAATTGACCAGGTCTCTAAATGAGCCATAGCATTCACGGTAAACATCTTTCCTTTGAAAGTGAAAGTCGCTCAGTCATGTACAAATCTTTGCGAGTCCATGGACTAGTCCATGGACTCCTCCAGGCCAAAATACTGGAGTGGGTAAACTTTCCCTTCTCCAGGGGATTTTCCCAAACAGGGATCAAACCGAGATCTCCCACATTGCAGGCGGATTCTTTACCAGCTGAGCCACAAGGCTTCACGATATGCAGGGGAAGTAGAGAGTCTCAACCGCTGGACCACCAGGGAAGTCCTCAGGCTTCTCAATATGAACTGGATCTCACAGGGCTTCCAGAGAGAGCATGTGTGTGATAGGAGGAGGGAAGGTGGGGTGATGGGCATTGGGCTTAGTCTGCCATTCTCTTTTATAACCATTCTAAACAGAATTGGATATTCATTCAAGTCTTTACGTGGACAATTATGGGCCTTCTTGAGTAAAGGAAGTGATATTTTCTATTAATAACAATCCATAGTTCAGAATGCCCATGCCAACATTTAGCCTTTAACTTGATGCTTTGTTCTAAAATTTAAGCATGACCTTGGAGAGAAATGAAGGACTTAGGTTCCCTTACTCCAGACTGTATAGGATTCCTTCCTGGTTGCAAGGGCATTTGTTAATTTCTTATTTTTCTTTAGAACCATAACCTATTTCCTAAAGTGTCCTAACACATTTCCCAGATTCAGAAAGGAAGAGAGGAAGGAGGGAAGAAAGAGGAGGAGAATATCACTTATTTTCTTCCCCTGAAATATCATCCTCCCTTTGTCAGTTTCCTTTGTGGATATGAAGCCACCTCTGCAGTGCCCTGACCTCGGCCACACATGAAAGCAGAAGCTTCATAAAGGAATAGCACACCTGATGGAATCAGGTAGGAAGAACATATCAGTCATATTTCTCAAATGTGAACTTAGCGAGATTCAGACTCAGCCTCCACTTAGCTGCGCGTAGGTCAAGAACAATCCCAAATGGTTGGGGTGTGAGACTGATACTTTCTTTAATAAAACACACCAATGGTGAAATCATGATGATGTATGACAGAAATCAAACCAATATTGTAAACCAATCATCAAACAATTAAAAATAAAAAATTAAAAAACACAGCAAGAGACATGTTGGTTCCCCATTTTTGCTGTTCCCCAATCTCATGCACTCCTCATAAAACAAGCTTAATCCTGTTACACAGTATGGAAGCAGGTTTTCAAAAAGAAATTGGATTTCTATTGATTGCCAGCTGATGAAATTCTTACTGTACACATGGGTCTGTGAGATGCTTCTTATGCTACTGCTGTGGGCAATATGCTGGGCACCTATGTTTTTTCAAGAGACAGCCACACATTGTAATATAATGCTTGAGGTTTTTATCTTTTCCTATTAGGCAGGAGTCATTTCAACAAACTCTCCTTCAAAAGAGAACATAACAAGCTATATGACTATGTGTCCTGTACTGTTATGAGCCCCTAGTCACAGTGACTAGAGTTTCGTTAAGCACAGACCTCCCTATAGATTAGAACATATATCTTAAGCACCAATGTTAAAGTTAATGCAAAAGTTCAGAGGTGCAAAATAATTTAAATGTGCCCAAGTAGTAGCAATAACATCTCTAAAATCTCACCAGTGAATTATGGATATGTGAAATATTAAAAATGCAAAGCTAACTCAATTTGCATTCGCAATGCCCCCTAGCTGTTACGGGGAGGAGGAAATTGCTTTCTGCTGAATTCAAGGGCACACTACTTAGTGCTGTATTTAAGTCAAGGAGGAAAATCATTCATTTTTATTCTACCACTTAACTTGTGCTTATGTAATCTGTCTGGCACTGGAGTCAGTTGTCTGATATTATTTTCAATCATAGAAAGAGAATATATAATTCAATCATTACACCTTTATTTTCACTTGCTTGGCGATCTTCTGGAGTCTTATTACCACCAGTAAACGTCAGTCTGTCATCAATCAGCGTTCAACTCCAGGTTCATTTCTGACAGACAGCACCAGCCATGAGCATTATTATTCTTATTTTTGAGGAGGGGAATGAAGTAAGGATAAGGTTACATTTCCCCAATCAGCTGGGCAGATACTGCATTTCTTCATTTCCTCATTTCTTCAGTGAGGCTCCCCACCCATAACCCATCATTTGTCATTCATAAGCCACATCTCCCCAGCAGGGAAATCCTCAAAGGTAGGGTAGACATGCAAATTAATAGCTAATATATTGCAAAGCAGGAGGCTGCTTTCAACTTTGTGTCTTCTCCTACCTTGTTCTTCCTGCTTTCCAACTAGTCTTTCCTTCAGCTGCTCCTTTTCATTTTCCCTGCACAGTGGCATTGCCTGCTGCTCTTCTTTCAACACAGGGGTGGACTAAGAGCAACTCTCCAGGCAGAAGAGGCAACCGTGACATTTCTTACGATGGAAGCTCAGTTAAAAAAATAAAAAACACAACTATGTGAAGGGCCAGGGTCTGTTAAAGGTATTTGATTCACAAATAATGTGGAGGTTCCCTGATTACAGTGAAAATAAGAGACAACACATTTTGATGGCTGAGGTTGGACGATAAATCCCAGTTAAGAAAACACTTGGTGTTGGTCCATTGCCCATTGATCTTTGTGATTGTGTTTGATGATCGTGCTGCTGCTGCTAAGTTGCTTCAGTCGTGTCTGACTCTGTGCGACCCCATAGACGGCAGCCCACCAGGCTTCCCCGTCCCTGGGATTCTCCAGACAAGAACACTGGAGTGGGTTGCCATTTCCTTCTCCAATATTGGTCATTAAGTTGCTTTGTTTCTCTTTTCTCCACATTTCTTTGTATCTATTGCCTCATCAGGAGTCATTACTTTTTTAGAAAAACTTAGATAGATATAATATGACTGATAATAGTGGATTTTAAGGGCTTCCCTGGTAGCTCAGATGGTAAGCCATCTGCCTGCAAGGCAGGAGACCCAGGTTCAATCCCTGGGTTGGGAAGATCCCCTGGAGATGGAAATGGCAGCTCACTCCAGTATTCTTGCCTGGAGAATTCCATGGACAGAGGAGCCTGGTGAGGTACAATCCGTGGGATCACAAATAGTCAGACATGACTGAGCGACTAACACTTTCACTTTCTATAAAAAAAAGTGTATAAGCCACACACCTAGGAATTTGGACTCATTAGGTCTGAGTAGAAGGTCTAAGGATCTGCATTTTTAAAAAGAACCCCTCTCCAGACTGTGTGCTATGCTAAGTCTCTTCAGTCGTGTCCGACTCTGCGCAACCCTATGGACTATAGCCTACCAGGCTCCTCTGTCCATGGAATTCTCCAGGCAAGAATACTGGAGTGGGTTACCATGCCCTCCTCCAGGGGATCTTCTTGACTCAGGGATTGAACTCATGTCTCTTGCGTTGGCCAGTGAGTTCTTTACCAGTAGCGCCCCCTGGGAAGCCCAGCCTACTCTTTATGAAACCGCCTTTTGAAAAGCCACAGAAAGAGGAAGCTGCTGTGTGTGGTGTGGTCTAAATCATCTCTCCACTCCTATCCCTTTCCTTCTCCTCCCCCTCTCCTTCCTCTTCCCCTTCTTTCCTCCTCCTTCTCTTTCTCTCTCGCTCACTCACAAACACACCTGCTTCAGTCCATGTGATGAACAGGTCAAGTTCGTCTCTTTGTTACTGCCTAATGAAATCAACAATCTTTCTGGAAGATTGACATAATAGGCTAAAAACAGAGAGGCAGAAATTACTCCAAAACATCAAAAAGGCCCAGGGGATCTCCAGAGGGTGGCATAAGAGAAACTGAATTGGAAATTGAGTCTGGCTTCCTAAAGACAATTCCCCTATTTTTTTCTAACAAATGAAGCATCCCTGGATTTCGTACTTGGTAGCTCTAAACAGAGCACTTAAAGGATAAATAATTGTAATGGGCATAGGAAGAAAGGGGTTATTCAAAAGATATGGAATGTCCTTACATATTTATAATGCATGTGAGCTGAAAACCAGGTGAGACGGGGTAATTAGGAGTATCTTAAACAACAAAAAGCCCATTCGGTCCTTGGAATTTCAAGCTCAGTCTCTAGTCAGATAATATTTTAAAAATCAGAATTCAGGCTATTGTTTTGAAAACTACATCAGATAGAAATGAGAGCAGACAAATGAGAGATTTACAATACCCAAGGTACACAGCTCATAAATTGACTGCCCTTTTTATCTCTGCAGCAGGAGAAATGGGGAAATTCTGAAAACCCCAGAAGAAATAGGCAGGATGTCTAAGTTAAGAATGCAAGGGGGATAGGACTCCCTATTAAAACAAAACACTGCCCCCTTTGCCCTGCACATATCATAACTTACCTGCTTTATTCATTCTAGCTGGGCCTCTCTAGGTGATTTATTAGTTGGTCTGAATTTAGCACAGAAGGAAAGACAACTAGAAAGTGGTTCCCCACAGTATATTTCATGAATCTTACCTTCCTCTTAAAATTCACACATTGTGATTCCCTGAGTTATCATTGTCTTGTCCCAGACATAAGCAGCTTCCATTATAATTATGAGAACCAAGCCTGGATGAAAGCTCCCTATCATTGATTTTAGCACAACTAAAACCAAATGAAATCTGTCCTTCCTTACCACAAATTTATGAAATAGTAAGGGACTTCATTAATTCAAAACTACAGAGCCCTCTGAGCATACCTACTGCTTTCCTTTTTCCAGGTCTAATGTGCCTTTTGCAAAGCTGGAGACTGGGGGCAACAAACAATCTTAACTCTTCAAGTGAGAAAATATCCTCTCCTTACAGGAAGGACTCTGTCCTCATGGGTCTAACAACATACCAAAACCATAACAATACAACATCATGGTGTCCGTATAATGGGAATTATATACATACAGTAATGGGACAGTCATGCCATCTCAAAGGAAAAGAAATGGTTTAGATCCATGATACAAGCTGGGATGATAAATCAGAATGCTGCTAAAGATAGGGCAGCATAATATGGAAGCTAGCCCAAGAGGAAACCATTAAAACATAGATAACACTGGGTTAAAGCTACAGAAAAATGAAAAGGGAAAAACCAAACTGTTTAAAAATTAAACACTTGTTTAAATATTAAAGTAAAGTTAGGATGACAGCAAAATCGATATTAAATCAGGCCTGGAAACTTTTATGACCTCAAACCCTGGGCTTCCTAACTGCTAGTGTCATAAATGATGTCACTTTTCAGCACAGTCGTGGCTGCCAGCAGGCAGGTCAGAAATGCCAGCTTTCATTTAAATTGTCCATTTGTGATGTAATTTAGCATTCAGTCTCAGGGACAAATGTCACTGTTCTCTGGGCACCAGCCCCTGAAAGTGCTGCTGTAAGCAAAATACTTCCCCTCCTGATTCCATTCCGCCCCCAATAGCATGGTTTCCAGAGGGGCCTGTGAGTTCTCCTGGGTTTGAACAAAGTTTTGAGGACCATATAAATGAGTTAAGACTCTTCCAGTTGGTGAAGACAGAGATTTTGAGGAAACTCTTCTGGGGTGAAAGGAAAGGGAGCCGTGAAAAGCTGCACCTGCTATAGAACATTTCATGAGCAGGCTGGGACTGGAGGCCTGCGATGCGGACAGACGGGGTTTCAGCCAGGGTCAGCCTTGAGGTACCAGCTGCACAAGGGAACTTGCTGGAAAGATGGAGGGAGACTTCTTTTGTTCCCAACCTCAGCCCCTTGATTCTTAGTCCCATCTTCCTCCTCTCTCCAAGTACCTCCCCAGGCCCTGTTATGTTGACTTCTGCGGGCTAAGTTGCTTCTGTCGTGTCCGACTCTTGGCAACCTAGTAGGGTAGCCTGCCAGACTCCTCTGCCCAGGGAAATCTCCATGCAAGAATACTGGATTGGGTTGCCATTTCCTTCTCCAGAGAATCTTCCCAACCCAGGGATCAAACCATGTTTCCTATGTCTCCTGCACTGTAGGCAGATTCTTTACTGCTAATGCCACTTGGGAAGGCCCTTGAAACAAAGAAGGACTTGCTAAGATGCTAACATGCTCTGGGAAGAGCAACAGCACTCTTTCTCAGCTCTGTCTTGTACAGGTGACAGAGTCTCTTGAGGCAGGACTGTCTGCAGTGGAGGTAGCTGCCTCCAGTAAGTGAAGGTGGACCTGCTTTACATTCTTCAGATACAGTTTCAGCGGAAGGTAACATGGGATTCTTCAGTTATGGTGGTCCAGTCCCCCCCGGAGATGTGTCATTTGACTAAGTGAGCACTCATTAACGTCCTACTAGGGTGGAACAAAGGAAAGGTAAAATTTGGAGCAAGTGAGTGAGTGTGTTGTGTGCATGTATGAATGTTTGGAGAAATGGTGAAAATGAGAGATTAGTTTGCTAGGGTTCCATAACAAAATACCATGCACTGAGTGGCTTAAACAAAAAAAAGGTATCGTCTCATAGTTCTGGAAGCTGGAAGGCAGAGATCAAGGGGGCCGCAAGGCCGTGCTCCCCCTAAAGGCCCTGGAAGAATCTGTTCCAGGCCTCTCTCATAGTTTCTGAAAGTTCCTTGGCTGGTGATAGCATAATTTCAATTTTCATATGGCATTTTCCCTGTGTGTCTGTGTCCAAATTTCCCCTTTGGACAAGAAAACTAGCCACATTGAATTAGAGGCCCACCCTACCCCAGTGTGACCTCATTGTAACTAATTACATGTGCAAAAACATCTCCAAAAATGTCGCATTTTGAGGTACTGAGGGTTATGACTAAACATATGAATTTGAAGGGGATACAATTCAACTTGTAATAGAGACAAACAGGGGTAGAAATCAGGAAGGAACCAGATAATGAAAAACATAGAGAATGACCTTGAGCCCTATGGGAGCAATGTGTGGTCAGTAAAAAGGGAAATCAAAGACTAGAATTTGTGCAGGAAGGAGCATTACTTGGAGCTAAGAAGCTGCTCCTAAGACACCAGTGAATACTTGTTCTTCTCAAACAACACACTCGTTTATTTTGTATTTGCATTTCTACTGAAAATGGGATGACGTTCATTAAAATTTCTTAAAATTACAAGACCATGAGAAAGAGATCAGCGGTAAGAACTATTCCAAAAAGAAATCAGTGGTCAATTTATTTTCTCCTACAGGGACAAAAGAAAGCACAATCAAAAAGGATACATGGAACCAAGAGCCACACAAAATATGGCACTATGGCCCTGCCTATCGGTGTCACCTCATCCACTGCCTGCTTAGGACGGGAATCTGGAACTTCGGAACAAGCAAGAAGAATGCAAACTAAAGCAGTCCTAATCCCCTAGGGCTGCAATTATGGAAGTTCAAAGTTACACTCAGAGATGATTCAGATTTCTACAAATGGCATAGAGTTGTTACACTACAAATTTTTTAATCACAAAAGTTACTTCAGCCCAAAATTCTAGAATTTTAATTTCATTTTGCAGTTTTCATTTGCTTGGTTTAGAATAGGACTCTCCCTCCCCAAAGCACATATCCCTACACCTTTGGTCCACTATAAACATATGGACATGATCCTTCCGGTAAAAGAGATGTGTTCCAATAAATGTTGGTTGTAATAAATGCCTCTG
Organism: Capricornis sumatraensis; assembly: GCF_032405125.1. Lineage (NCBI taxonomy): Eukaryota > Metazoa > Chordata > Mammalia > Artiodactyla > Bovidae > Capricornis > Capricornis sumatraensis. The sequence continues at coordinate 75,374,302 of NC_091073.1, forward strand.
TTTTCTGTCTGCTCCAGTTCTGTCAAATTTGTGTTCACAAACGGAGGTAGACAAGGAAATTATCCAAGAGAGACACGATTGTAATTAGAACAGCATAAATGAAACACAGCGTTGATTTTTACAGGTGGAAAACAATGTCTTCGATCCACGTCCTATGTAGCCATTTCCCTGGAGAGAATGTGCCATTTTTATTTTCTCATCCAGAATATGAAGGCCTGATGTTTTGCTCTGGGGGCAAGGGTGGGAGGATTGTTGCACAGGGGTTATGAGAACGGGTAACCTCCAAACGCTTGTAAAAAGATCAAAGTTTGAGGTTTTTTTTTTTTAAAGTATATACTCCCTGACAGCTTCTAATACAACAAGGAAAGGCTCTTAGGTAAGCAAAAGATGATTTGCATTTAGGCTCACAAAAGCAAGAGTGTTTATAGCCAGTTCTAGGAGCAGGTTGTGATGGTGACCTTTTATGTCCCAACAGAGGCAAACTCTAGCAGGTGACGCCTATGAAAGATTTAACGTCTGCTCTGTGGAAATGTTTCTTTTATGCAGGCACGGGATTTAATCACTTTTGTCAACATTTAATAGGTCCTATTTTTACTTACATAGAGGTTGGAGCAAATAAGAAAATCTATTTAATCTAGAGTTCTAATATATCAGGCTCTGCCTTTGAGGAGATTCACAATGTCCTTTCCTATCCAGGTGTATAAATTTACCTTATGATGTTACTTGACTTTACTGTAATAACACCAAATTTCTATTTATTAGCTGGGTTATTTTCAGTTTTAAGTAACTGAAAACCCAATCAAATTCATTCAAAGAACAAAAAAGCTGCGTTGGCCTGGTTAACTGCTAAGTCCAGAAAGGCAGAGTGGCTTCAGGAATGGTTTCCTTCAGGTGTACATTTTTACTAAATTAAAGCCTTTCAGGTAAGCCTGAAGCACCTCGGACAGAAGCATCACCCCAGAGTGTGTGATCCTGGGGATTGTTTGGAAAAGGAAACTGTTGCCTAAACACTGGCCAAAGGTCTTTCTCTTTTTAGCTGGAGCAACAGAGGAGTTTTTTTTTTTTTTTTTTTTTTAAGTAGTAGCTGATTTCAACAGAGAAGGCAATGGCACCCCCCTCCAGTACTCTTGCCTGGCAAATGTCATGGACGGAGGAACCTGGTAGGCTGCAGTCCATGGGGTCGCTAAGAGTCGGACACGACTGAGTGACTTCACTTTCACTTTTCACTTTCATGCATTGGAGAAGGAAATGGCAACCCACTCCAGTGTTCTTGCCTGGAGAATCCCAGGGACGGGGGAGCCTGGTGGGCTGCCGTCTATGGGGTCGCACAGAGTCGGACACGACTGAAGCGACTTAGCAGCAGCTGATTTCAATGAACTAACATAGAGCAACTACAGCAAGTTTGTCACCTTATCAAACCCCTGATGAATCACTGAATCACTCAAAAACATGTATTTTCAGCAATGTAAGTTTTCTGTTTTCAAAGAACTTTAAAGACAGCATTTGATATAAAGAAGTAACACCCATCATTATAATATTGAACTTGCATAATTTGTTTTGGACTTAAAGTTGCGTGTGTGTGTGCGTGTGCGTGTGCGTGTAGCTCAATCGTGTCCAACTCTTTGCCACCCCATGGACTGTACCTGCCAGGCTCCTCTATCCATGGAATTCTCCAAGCAAGAATACTGCAGTGGGTAGCCAGTACCTTCTCCAGGGGATCTTCCCGACCCAGGGATTGAACCCAGGTCTCCCACATTTCAGGCAGATTCTTTACCATCTGAACCAACAGCAAAGCCCTAAAGTTGCCCTTGGATTCCTCAAAAAAAATCCACCTAACCCCCTTTCATTCAGAAGAACCTTGAGCCCTTCAGAAGGCTCCAGGTCACCGCTGTTCTCTATCTTCACTGCCTCGCAGACTGAACACATCCCTGCTGAGAACAGTGAATACTCAGTTTCATCTCAGCTGTGGCAAGGATGCTCCAATGGCCCACCCCCAAAGCCATGATGGCCTCTTCTGTTATCCTGTCCGTGAGGATGCTGGTTTCCCATTTCACACATCAAAGTTCTCATGCGGTTCCGGCTGGAGGCTGAGTGTAGGTGGTTTCCAGGAAAGAAAATGGAACGTGCAGCAGATGACTTTGCTATGCAAGGCCATGAAGGAAAAGGATCAATGTCCCAGGAAGTCTGGTGGTCTCATCTCCTTGATCCCCTAAGAAGGAGAGATGACAAGGAACGCTGTTCCCCCTTTGGCTGAAGGATGGGGCCTGGAGACTGCTGAACCAAAGGTATATTCCCTCTGTCCCCAACCTCAGCCACCTTACAACCCCGACTGCCCAGCTGAACCCAAAGAACTCCTCGTGGCTATCAAGTTCCCTGTAGCCCAGAAGCACTGGGTTTACAGTGAACCCTAATTAAAGTGTGCTCCTGCAGCCAGACTGTCAGTTTCAAAAGAAAACTCCTTTTAATTTTAACTAGAGCACTGGGCATCAGAAACAGTAGAGAAAGGGGATTCATTTGTGAGTTTCTATGGCAGATTACGGGTTTTGTGTGCTCCTTTACACCACTGTTCAGTCTGTCATTTTGGTAAGGTTAGCCCCAGTGTAAAACGTTCCCGTAATTATGCTCAGAAACACTCCCAGCCTGCCGCATGCCAATAAATGCCTGGAATAACTGTCAGGCTAAATGAATCCCATTTGGACAAAATGATTATTGAAAGTTATTTTAGTTCCCTATTAAGCAGTTGCGGAACAGAGCTGTAATCAAAATGTTTATTTCAATTAGAATTATTATGGTCAATAAAAAGCTCAAGTAGAAAGTAAACTACACTTTATCAAATAAAGTAAAGGCCACAGCTAGTTAAACTTCTTGTTTCACATGGCCTCAATCCTGGAGTCTGACAAGAGGCACATTATCAGCCTTTTCCATAGTATATTAACAGCTATTATAGCCCAACCTCTATCTAGCAGATCCAGAGTCACTTGCTCTGGACAAAAACCCCAATTCTTTCTTGATGGTTACCATGGCTAGCAAGCGGGCATGAGCCCCTCTGACTCTGTAGCAACACAGTGGGGGTGCACCCCTCACACTGAATGGCTGAGAAAAGGCCATGGGGGTTATAACGCCAACAGCAGTATTTATTCATTACCCTGTCCCCAGGACTGGCTGTACACAGGCATTCTCCTTACTTTAGTACTGATTTCTTTTCTTATGGATCCGAGGAAAATGCTTTTGCTTATTCGGTCAATGCAGTCATCCTCATCAGAAAGCAGCTTTTGGGGGTTTTCCGTTTGTTTAGGGAGAAATACAATAAAATACAATATAAAATACAAAATACAATGAAAGATTGTATTTCTATCCTACGATGATCTGCCCTTGAAGTGAAAGTGTGGGTTGTTGTTGCTGTTTAGTCCCTAGGCTGTGTCCAACTCTTTTGCAACCCCATGGACTGCAGCCCTCCAGGCTCCTCTATCGATGGGATTTCCCAGGCAAGACTACTGGAGTGGATTGCCATTTTCTTCTCCAGGGGCATCTTCCCGACTCAGGGATTGAACCTGCATCTCCTGCATTAGCAGGAGGATTCTTTACTACTGAGCCATCAGGGAAGTCCCGAAATCTTGGGTACACACAGTCAAATTACTTTTTCCCCCTAAATCACAGCAATTTTAGTCATAATCCTCTATGGCTAGAAGTACTGTGTTGTTCTTACAAATTCCAGTGCCCAGGCCATACCCAAAGTCAAGTTAGAATCTCTGAAGTGGGACCCAGGCATCAAGGGTTTTTTAAGTTCTCCAGGACATTCCAATATGCAATTAATGGTGGGAATTCTACTCTAGGACAGTGGTTCTCAAAGTGTGGTCCCTGAACCAGCAGCATCAGCATCACTTTGAAAGTTGTTAGAACTGCAAATTCTCAGCTTCCATTTGTCAGTTACTTTATCAGAAACTGGTATGGGGCCAAACAACATGCATTTTAACAAGCCTCCTGGTGGTTATCTCCTGATACTTGCTCAAGTCTGAGAACCATTTCTATAAGGGATCTTCTTTGAAGAGGAAAATAGAGCCAAAGACGTTTTATCACCTGCTCACATATTAAGAGAAGCCAGCATTTACCCCTAATAGAATAGGAGCAAGATAAATAAACCAACAGTGTCCACTGATTGTCTGCCTGAATGTTAAGACAAAGGCTATACGAAGAGATGCTAAAAGCATGTCTTAATTCCCACCCAGACAAGGAAGAGGGTCTCTAAGAACCATCATCGGAAAAGCCAGGGTTGGTTGAATAATGAGGAGCCAATGAATCCACGATCTACAATCACAGTGTGAGAGGAAGTTCAAATGGACAGAATAATAGGTAAGCTGGCTCAAAAGCAAAGCCTTGAATCAGGTAAGCATTTGCTTCACCACTTCACTTATGTACAGCAGTTCTTCTGACTTCTCATTTCTAGCTTCCCAGGGTCCCCAGGATTCTCAGAGTACCTCAGAACAGACAAGGGAATTAATTCATGTTGAGATCTAAATGACCAACGATGACTTTGTGTTCTTACATTTCCTTCCTTTATTTGGATATTAAGCAATGTTCCTACAGTATCGATACTTGGACACTCCTTGCATGCCAATTGCTGGTCTGCTGCTAAGTCGCTTGCTGGTCTAAGCCTTTGTAAATATATTAACTCATTGAACATGCATAACAATACTATAAGTACTAGTTTATACAATTTCACAGGTGAGGAAACTGAGGCAGAGATGTTAAGTAGTTGTCCCAAGGTCATGGCCTAGCACTAGGCAGTCTGGCTTTAAAGGTGAACCATTAGGCTAAACATCCTCTCAGAACAAATGGGCTTTTCAGACGTGGAACTCTGGGCTGGAAGATTTGGGGGAGGAGCTCTTTAAGAGCTAGTCTCTCCACATCTGGTAGCTAATTGCCAATTCTATCTAAATATCAAGTCAGATTGGCCATACCTTTCTCACTTTAGTGGGTTGTTCTCTCCTTAGAAAATGTGTAGTGCCAGTCTTGTCTTCATAAACTTATCCTGTTCCAGCTATTTCCCTAAATATTAGACTAATCCGCATAAAAATTCTGAACTAACTACTTTAGAAGGATTTGCTTTTCTTATAAAATTATGATCCAAGTCTAGGGCTTCCAAGACATAGTTCTTCAAACTCAGAAGCATCATAGAAGGAGCAGGTTGTGAAGCCCAACATCATCTCCTCTGAACAGAGCTGTCTTGGCCTGAGTGGAGGAACAGAATAAGGTTTTAATTTTTTACTCCTACTTTTCTCCCCTTAAGTCTTTGTTAGTCTTTTTTTCGGAGAAGGCAGTGGCACCCCACTCCAGTACTCTTGCCTGGAAAATCCCATGGACAGAGGAGCCTGGTAGGCTGCAGTCCATGGGGTCACGAAGAGTCAGACACGACTGAGCGACTTCACTTTCACTTTTCACTTTCATGCACTGGAGAAGGAAATGGCAACCCACTCCAGTGTTCTTGCCTGGAGAATCCCAGGGACAGCGGAGCCTGGTGGGCTGCCGTCTTTGGGGTCGCACAGAGTCGGACACAACTGAAGCGACTTAGCAGTAGCAGCAGCAGCAGTAGCCTTTTTTTCATGAAATAGTGTTGAATTTGACAGAGGTATCACGTTCTGGCTTATGGAAAATCTGACAAAAAGAGACAGTTCAATTTCATCCTATGGCTAAAGACCAGTTCATTGTTACCCCATAGAGTGCTTCCGTAAGTATTGCACATCAGCATCTTCTTAGCAAAAGGCTTCTTGAACTGGCTGGGGATGAGCTGGGGAAGGGCTGGGGTGGCAGCTCTGAGTAATCTTCAATTTTTATCCCTTGACAGTTTAATTAAGATAATTTAACAGCCTGTTAAGCACAATATGCAGAATTTCCCACTAGAAGCCAATGAGGAAAGAGTCTTGGGGAACAGAGAGATACATGTGAGGATGGAGATCCAGGCAGCACAGAGTTGGAAGGAGTCAGGGTTATTATTCAACCCGATGCCTGTGACTTTCCCAAGGTCACACAGTTAATTAGTGGACTCCCCGGATCCCACACTGTATGACACACTCTGGGATGTTAAATGGGACTATTCAGGCAGAGCAAATTGTGAGCACTTTTCTAGAAAATCTCAGCATCTGACCTCAGAAATTCAGTCAGTTTCAGCAAAGCCTTGCAATGGGAGAAAAGCTGAAGGAAATACCAGTGACATGACTCAACACCTGGCGATCTTGTTTCAGAGCGGGAAGGGGTTGCTGGCTATAGTCAGAGAACTGCTGTCTCATCTTGTCTCCTGGTTTTACTGTGTGACCCGCACAGCAGCTGCCTGCGTCATGTGTACTCTGCAGACACATTAGGCCTCCCCAAGCCTCTATCTATGAGGCAGTTTAGAAAAGTACCTCCTGCTCAGGCTTGTGCAATCAGAAGTAATACCTATGCCCTGAAACATTTTAATCAAAAGACACTGTCAGCTCTGACATTCAGAAGTTCAATTCTTTGGCTAAAGTCAAAGAAGAAGAAATATTATATTATATCTTTTATGTATACTCTAAAAAGAAATGAAACAAATGAACTTACAAAACAGAAAGAGACTCACAAACTTAGAAACAAACTTATGGTTGCAGAGGGGTGGTGGGTGGGAGAGGAGGGAGGGAAGGGACAGCCGGGGATTTGGGGATGGACATGTACACACTGCTATATTTAACATGGATAACCAACAAGGACCTACTGTATAGCTCAGAACTCTGCTCAATGTTATGTGGCAGCCTGGATAGGAGGGGAGTTTGGGAGAGAATAGATACATGTATATATGTATGACTGAATCCCTTTGCTGTTCACCTGAAACTGTCAACAATGTTGTTAGTCAGCTATACCCCAATACTAAAAAAAAAAAAAAAAAAACAAGACCCTAAAAAGCTTATTTTTAAATTCTACCTTTTGAAAATAAGAGTTTTCAGTCTGATAGATAATATGCCTTTGCCCTAAAAGTAGATGGCATTTTACCCTATTCTCCAGAAATTATGCCATCAGTACTTTGATATGTGCTCAGCACTTATTAGGATTCATTCTGATTATTTATTTCCAGCTTAATTGGCTAGATGCATACATATATAAAATATAAAAATATGCATGATGGATTTCAAATTCACTTGTAATAGACTGAGAACTTCACAATGCAAGCTCTTAGATTCTGGGTACCACTAACCCCTTTTTTTCCACATTTAGGAGTCAATAAAAAAGAGGGTGGGCAGTTTCAGGGTACGAGACTAAGTTAGGGAAAGTCAAGGATCGAGGTGAGCCAGGGCAGGCTAGCAGGGAAGGCAAGGGTCAGAAATTCTGGCTTAGTTTAAAAGGAAATGACCCACTGTTCAAAACAACTTTATGATAACTGGGCAAAAGTAAAATAGAGGGAAGGGAGAAATGCATGTGTGTGTAAAAGCATGGAATTGCAGAAGTGCCTAGGGATCACTGAGAAGCTCAGTTAGATGGGGTAAATGGTTGGGGATGGATGGTGGAAAGAGACAATAAGGATATGATGGGCAAATGGGCAAAGTTAGTTGAGACTAGATGGTAAGAGTCTTCCTCATCTTCCCTGAAGCCTTCCGTGACTACACAGGCACTGAATCACACCTTCCTGTGAAACTTCTAACCTGTATTACCCAAATCTTAAAGTCACTGGTACGTAATCAACAGATTCCATACTGTTACTTAACTCTGTATTTTATGTTTCCTCATGTCTTCATTTTGACTATTTGAGTACATTATCAACAATTCTCAGGGGAGGACTTTCCTTCGATAGTTGTAACTACAATAGGAAGATACACGACACCTTAAGCAATAATGACAACAGCTGTTAAGGAATTTCTACATGCAAAAGTTTCTTGTGCATTGTATCTAATTCGCAAAACAATTCTAGGAGGCACATACCATTTCCATTTTTTAAATGGGTAAACTACGGCAGGAGAGGTTAAGTAGCTTGGCCAAGGTCACAGAGTTCTAACTGGAGAAACCAGGATTTGAAACTGTCTGATTCTTTTATGACACCATAACAGTAGCCCTCAAGGTTCCTCTTGTCTGGGATTTCCCAGGCAAGAAAATACTGGAGTGGGTTGCCATTTCCTCCTCCAGATGATCTTCCCAACCCAAGGACTGAACCTGCATCTCCTGTGTTGGTAAGCGGATTCTTTACCACTGAACCACCCTCAGCCTCCCAATGCAGGAGATGTGGGTTTGATCCTTGGGTTGGAAAGATGCCCTGGAAAAGGAAATGGCAACCCACTCCAGTATTCTTGCCTGGGAAACCCCATGTACAGAGGAGGCTGGTGGACTATAGTCCATGGGGGTCGCAAAATAGTCAGACATGACTTAGGGACATAACAACAACAGCCTGATTCCAGTGTTTGTGTTTTTTAAACCATGACACTCTACCCATTTCCCAGCAGGTGTTTAAGAAATCTTTGCTGAATGAATGGGATGAGTGGGTATCAAATAAATTATTTTTAAAAAATTTAGTCCATTATTTGAAATGCTATGAATACATTATTTAATTCTTCAGCAACTAAGAGATTTTCTTTACCAAGTCACCAGTGGGCTGTATATTCAAATGAAAATAAAAATCCTATGAGTATTTTTCAGTAGAGATCTGTGAAGAAGAAAACTTGTTTCATGATCTTGGTAACTATCGACTTTGTCCAGGCCTCAGGGCTTTTTTCTCTAATATATACGAAAGCTCTCTGAATGTTTGTCTTCCTCTTCCAGGGACTTAGGCAATCTGATATTACTCTTCATCTCAGAAACATCTCAATAATAAAAACAAGAAATTAATCCCTGCAAGATCAATAGGGAAGGGCTTACAAATGCTACATAGCTGGCAGTTGATGGTTGATGGTAAAAGATCAATCAATTCTCCAATTCAGAGAACAGCCAGGGTGGAGCCGTCATCTCTGGCCATTCACCCAGACACCACGAGGAGCCAGGAAACTTTGAGAGAAGGACTCAGAGAAGATTTCCATTAGAATCCTACAACGATGGGTGGTGGGAGCCTCTGGAGCTGCAGAATTGCACAGTGCTATTTCACAGCCAAATGCAGGCACTCGGAAATTTGAACCTGTTACAAGTTATCTTTGGCTGGGAAACAGGATGAACAAAAAATGAAGGTGCTGACAGTTTTGACAAGTGCCAGAACAAAATGGAAGTCAGGAAAACAATCAAAAGAATGCAAGCAATGTGACATTCCTGCATCCTTTATGCTTGCGAGGGAGGCGGCGGCTTCTCTCTTAAGGAAAAGCCCTTGCTCCTAACAACATTCTGCCAAGATGAGAAGTCTTCCCATGCAATCCCCTTTCTGCAGAGCAGCTGCGGAGGAAAAGCACCATTCTTTCCCATGATTCTTGTGTGTTTTGACTGATGCCTGTGAAAGAGTTTAAACTCAGTCAGGCTTTCGAGAGTTGGACAAACAAATCTTGCCCAGAAATGTCAGGCTTCAATAAATTATCATGTCAGTGTCTCAATTTCAGCTCAGTGTTTAGACTGGAAGGAAACCAGATGAATAAAGCAAACCTTTAACTCATACTAACATATATTCATGTTCGATCACCATGTAAATGACCAACTGCTGTCAGATCACCAGTCATATAGGTTACAACAGAAGCAACTCCACAGCAATGAGGCTATAAAAGATGATAGACAAGATATAGTTTAGCCTATGAATGCGAGATGTTCAAGATGGCTGTGGGGACTGGTCACTTATTTTAATAATATGGCTGTTCATGAATACATAAGAATGTTTGTGAAGTACATAAGCCAGTGTTAAATGCAATGCTGGAAAACTCAAACCCTGTCACTAACTAGCTATGTTATCTTGGAAACATAAGATAAGTAAACATAAGGTTTACTTAACCTCCCTGACCTTTCATATGTAAAATATGTATATTAATTTCTTTGATGTCTGAGGAAAATATGTTTGTATGCCAAAAATTTAATATCTTTGACATCTAGAAAGTACTCAATAAATGGTGGCTATAAAAATTATCATCATTAATGATAATAATGAAATAAGATCAGTTATTAAATAGCTATAGAATCTTGAGCAGTTACTTAACCTTTCTGACTCTGGGTTCACTCATTTAAAATTGAGGTATGTTACACTTCATAGAAACGTCCCATGTGGCTCAGTGGTAAAGAACCCCTCTGCCAAGGCAGGAGCCTTGGGTTCAATCCTTGGGTCAGGAAGATCCCCTGGAGAAGGAAATGGCCACCCACTCCAGTATTCTTGCCTGGAAAATCCAAGGGATAGAGGACCCTGGCAGGCTACAGTCCATGGGGTCACAAGGAGTTGAGCATGACTTAGTGACCAACACTTCATAGGGTTGTCAAGGAGATAAGTGTGAAAATATGAAAAGCATCCAGTGTAGTATTAGGTACACAATAGGTGCTAAATAGATGCAACTACTTTTCAGTGACACTTATATAGCAATATGAGCTTATTTAATCCACAAATGGGAGAAAAGTCAGAATAAAGTATCAAATCCACTTTTACCAAGAAACTACTTGTCTCTCTGTTTAAAACTCTATTATAATCTGTTTAAAATATAAAATAAAGATGAAATCCTGATGTAGATTAAATTTGTAGTTAGAAACACCAGACATAAAAGTGCATTCTTATGTGTTATATTTATAATGGAAGATAAATAAAATGCCTGCAAGTAGTAAGAAATTAGAACATAGAAGCTGTTGAAATAAAAGTTATAGTGATGAGAATCCAGTCACATAATTTCACAAATTTCTTCCTCTTTTATTTCTATGATGAGTCTATAAAAGATGCCACCCCTTCCCCCCAAAAATGCAAAATCCAGGCTTTCAGCTAGAAAGAGAAGGAATAAATAAATCTGTCTTCATTATTTAAGACCCTAAATAAAATACAGCCCCTTGTGATTGTGACAAAGATCAAAAGATACTTGGATGTCATCTTCAAAAGCTTTTGACTCTTGAGAATCTTAAGAATCTTCAGAGTCCTTCACATTCTGGCATGTTTAAATTCTAAATTTAGTCTGTTGACACTTTCAAGAAAGTTAAGAGGTAGCTATAGCAGTTATGGGAATGGATAAAGATTGGGAAAAAATATCAATTGAACCAATTAATCAGGGATAATTTAAATGATATTTCTTATAAGTTCTATTTTGGATATCTAGATATGCATAAATACTATAAGATATTTTAATAAAGGATAAATGTGTTTTATCATTTTAGGAAATCTTTGAGAATGCTAGTTTCACAGTTAACTCTTAGTCACTAAGTCTGCCTGTTTGCATAACTTGGCAGCTAACCCAAATTATGGAGAGCACAGGGGAGGAAATAGCCACTTGATTATTGAGCTCATAAATCTAAATACAAAAACTGATCGTCTTCCACATAGGGGATTAAGTATCAGCACCACATGCAGGGCTCTCTCAAACTACACACAAAAATGCAGACACACACACACCCATCAGAGATGCTGGCCACCCATCTAGATATTATACAGATTTCCCTTGGAAGGAAAGTGTGTAGTAGGTTGGAAGAGAAACATACACATACAGACACACGATTCTGATACATTCCCTCTTCCCACCACTGACTTGTTGTTCAGTCATGTCAGACTCTCTGTGACCCCACGGACTGCAGCCCACCAGGCTTCCCTGTCCTTCACTATCTCCCAGAATTCGCTCAGACTCATGTCCATTGACTCAGTGATGCCATCCAACAGTCTCATCCTGTCATTCCCTCCTCCTCCTGCCTTCAATCTTTCTCAGCATCAAGGTCTTTTCCAATAAGTAGGCTCTTCACATCAGGTAGTCAAAGTATTGGAGCTCCAGCTTCAGCATCAGTCCTTCCAATGAATATTCAGGGTTGACTTCCTTTAGGATGGACTGGTTTGATCTCCTTGCAGTCCAAGAGACTCTCAGGAGTCTTCTCCAACACCACAGTTCAAAAGCATCAATTCTTTGGTGCTCAGTCTACTTTTTTTTTTTTTTAATTTTATTTTTACCTTATTTTACTTTACAATACTGTATTGGTTTTGCCATACATTGACATGAATCCACCACGGGTGTACATGCGTTCCCAAACATGAACCCCCCTCCCACCTCCCTCCCCATAACATCTATCTGGGTCATCACCGTGCACCAGCCCCAAGCATGCTGTATCCTGCGTCAGACATAGACTGGCAATTCGATTCTTACATGATAGTATACACGTTACAATGCCATTCTCCCAAATCATCCCACCCTCTTCCTCTCCCTCTGAGTCCAAAAGTCTGTTATACACATCTGTGTCTTTTTTGCTGTCTTGCATACAGGGTCGTCATTGCCATCTTTCTAAATTCCATATATATGTGTTAGTATACTGTATTGGTGTTTTTCTTTCTGGCTTACTTCACTCTGTATAATCGGCTCCAGTTTCATCCATCTCATCAGAACTGATTCAAATGAATTCTTTTTAACGGCTGAGTAATACTCCATTGTGTATATGTACCACAGCTTTCTTATCCATTCATCTGCTGATGGACATCTAGGTTGTTTCCATGTCCTGGCTATTATAAACAGTGCTGTGATGAACATTGGGGTACATGTGTCTCTTTCAATTCTGGTTTCCTCGGTGTGTATGCCCAGCAGTGGGATTGCTGGCTCATAAGGTAGTTCTAGTTGCAATTTTTTAAGGAATCTCCACACTGTTCTCCAAAGTGGCTGTACTAGTTTGCATTCCCACCAACAGTGTAGGAGGGTTCCCTTTTCTCCACACCCTCTCCAGCATTTATTGCTTGCAGATTTTTGGATCGCAGCCATTCTGACTGGTGTGAAGTGGTACCTCATTGTGGCTTTGATTTGCATTTCTCTAATAATGAGTGATGTTGAACATCTTTTCATGTGTTTGTTAGCCATCCGTATGTCTTCTTTGGAGAAATGTCTATTTAGTTCTTTGGCCCATTTTTTGATTGGGTCGTTTATTTTTCTGGAATTGAGCTGCATAAGTTGCTTGTATATTTTTGAGATTAGTTGTTTGTCAGTTGCTTCATTTGCTATTATTTTCTCCCATTCAGAAGGCTGTCTTTTCACCTTGCTTATAGTTTCCTTTATTGTGCAGAAGCTTTTAATTTTAATTAGATCCCATTTGTTTATTTTTGCTTTTATTTCCACAATTCTGGGAGGTGGATCATAGAGGATCCTGCTGTGATTTATGTCGGAGAGTGTTTTGCCTGTGTTCTCCTCTAGGAGTTTTATAGTTTCTGGTCTTACATTTAGATCTTTATGATCCAAATCTCACATCCATGTTTGACTATTGGAAAAACCATAGCTTTGACTATACAAACCTTTGCTGGCAAACAGATGTCTCTGCTTTTTAATATACTCCCTAGATTCATCATAGCTTTTCTTCCAAGGAGCAAGTGTCTTTTAATTTCATAGCTTCAGTCACCATCTGCAGTGATTTTGGAGCCCCCCGAAAAATAAAGTCTCTCACTGTTTCCATTGTTTCCCCATCTATTTGCCATGAAGTGAAGGGACCAGATGCCATGATCTTAGTTTTTTGAATGTTGAGTTCTAACCCAGCTTTTTCACTCTCCTCTTTCACCTTCAACAAGAGGCTCCTTAGTTCCTCTTTGCTTTCTGCCATTAAGGTGGTGTTATCAGCATATTTGAGGTTATTGCTCTTTCTCCCAGCAGTCTTGATTCCGTTTGTGCTTCATCCAGCAAAGCATTTCACATGATGTACTCTGCATAGGAGTTAAATAAGGGTGACAATAGACAGCCTTGACGTACTCCTTCCTCAATTTGGAACCAGTCTGTTGTTCCATGTCCAGTTCTAACTATTGCTTCTTGACCTGCACACGGATTTCTCAGGAGGCAGATAAGGTGGTCTGATATTCCCATCTCTTGAAGAATTTTCCACAGTTTATTGTGATCCACACAGTCAAAGACTTTAGCATAGTCAGTGAAGCAGTAGATGTTTTTCTGGAATTCCCTTGCTTTTTCTATGACCCAACAGATGTTGGCAATTTGATCTCTGGTTCGTCTGCCTTTTCTAAATCCAGCTTGTACATCTGGAAGTTCTTGGTTCATGTATTGTTGAAGCCTAGCTTGAAGGATTTTGAGCATTACTTTGCTAGCATGTGAAATAAGTGCAATTGTGTGGTAGTTTGTACTTTCTTTGGCATTGCTCTTCCTTGGGATTGGAATGAAAACCACTGAGGCCTACTGCTAAAAATTAATGGCATGTGTTGGAATCATTTTCATATTTCCCCAAAGACTCAACATATTTGCTGTTATTTAACAGATTCTTATTCCAGGAAAGGCTGTAGAGGTGTATTTGAAATAATGATATTTGACTTAGTCAACCAAGCACTCTGTCACTCTCTTAGCAGAAAAAGCTCAAAACAAAAATTTCATGTTTTTAGCCAGAAGCATCTGCAAAGTATGTCTTTGACCAAAAGTTGATCATTTGAAGAAATATATGAGAAAGAAATATTAGAGCATGATTCTCACTACACATGAATCTGCCCAATGGTTTTCCCATCCTGTCCCCAAGTGTATTGTCCTTAGGACACAGCTACAGTTTTAAGATGGTTAAATCCAAAAACAAAAAGAAGGTTTTGAATTTCTTTTATATCAACCACTTCAATATACAGTGTTTTAAAAGTATGAGTATCTATTAGTGATTTTCACGCATAATCCTTTTTGTTCAGTCCTGATGTACAATCTGCCAGCAAACTCTTTGATGCACTTTATTATGTCCCTTCTTGCTATCACTTGATTGTCTCACAGCTGTCTGCTCATTTCTATCTTGATTAATTTCTTCTCGGGTGCCTATATGTCCGATTTGGGAAATGATGTTGGTCTATTTGAGCCGTTGGCTTTTTGTAATAATTAATTAAATGAAATGGAATATGAAACTACATAGCCTGAGAAATAAATGATGCTGAGAACTAGGAAAACTAACAAGAGACACTGGGAGTGTGTAAATCTTACTGGAAAGCAGTTTTATTCCTATTTTTTCAAAAGCCATTTATCTAAAGAATACATGTGGTCCACTCCAGGTGGGCCCATGGTTCAGACCAAGGCAAGGTCAATCTGTTCAGTTCCCCACAGGCTCTCCCTCTGGCTCAACTTCTGTGCACCCTTTTTGGAGTTCATGTTTTCTCTCTAGTTTATTAGTAAGAGTGAAGACTTATAAGGAGAAAACTGGATCCACTCTGGAAGATGATTGCACTAAGGACTATTCTGCTTTTATTAACCTGGTGTCCTGATGAAAATCTATTACTCAACATTTTAATGAGTTTTCATCACTAGCTTAAGAAGACTTGAAATGGCAGAATCTACAGAACATCAAATATCAAAACAGCTGTTTGAAGGGATGCATGTCTAGCCATGGGAAACTCCTAGCCAGTCACTCCTTTAAGCTCTTAATTTACATGAGTTTTCAGTGTGCTAAATGGCAACCCACTCCAGTATTCATGCCTGGAAAATCCCATGCACTGAAGAGCCTGGTGGGCTACAGTCCATGGGGTCGCACACAGTTGGACAGGACTGAGTGACTTCACTTTCACTTTCAGTGTGCTATCCTACCTATACTTGTAAAAAATATTTTAACAAGGTTTGTCAAAATAATGTCAGTTATTGGTTAAGTGTCAATTGCCCCCTGCCTAAAAAGCAGTCAACTAAATTTTCAATCTTGTAGGAGGCAAAAGCTGTAATTTCAAATTCTGATGTAGAGTCAGATAGATAACAAAAAGAACCATTAAGTACAGCATGTCATACTTCAGAGACATTACAAGCAATCAAAACAACATCTTCATGCCCATGAATTTTGAAAACATTGAGTTTCTCAAAAATTCAACAGGCGTTTACACGGAGTATAAAATTTACTTCACATAGACACTTTGAATTTTTAAATGAACCATTTGCTGTTAGTAGCAAAGTTGCTCAAGTTTTGCTGGAACTTTAGACAAGAAGAATGGATCAGACCAGAGTTATGAATATAAACATTCTCAGAGCTCAGATAGTTCCATCACCAAAATCTCGCCACTGGAATAGGACTACATCTAATAACCAGTTTAGGGACATATAATGAATTGACTTTTAGGATTTTTTCTGAAATGCTTTACATTTGCAAAACTTGTTACATTTCCCCCTATTTAGAACATTAACTCATCTGTATAATAAACCTTTTTGCATGGACAGATACTCAGGGCTCTGATTCAAATATATAAAGCATTAGACTCAGTTCTGCCCTTCCTGACCACACAACATGGCAGTACCCTCTGCAGAATCCTGGATGATAGAAAACCCCTTCTCCAGCTCCCTCCTGATTTTTCAAGGTGGTTGTACCAGTAATGCCAGTCCTTCCTGGGGATACAATGGATATGCGAAAAGAATAAAAAGTCTTCCAAATAAACATACTCACTCACAAAGGGTAGTAAAAGAAGGTATCATGCACAATGCTTTTACTTTTTAATGTTGTTGATTATATTATTTGGAGTCTCTCCTGACTCTCCAGTTGTTCAGGGGGTAAAGAATCTGCCTGTAATGCAGGAGACAAAGGACACCCGGGTTCAATCCCTAGGTTGGGAAGATCCCCTGGAGGGGGACATGGCAACGCACTCCAGTTTTCTTACCTGAAAAATCCCTTGGTCAAAGTAGCCTCGTGGGCTAGAGTCCAAAAAAAATGTTGCAAAGAGTCAGACACAACTAAGAAACTAAGCACAACAAACAAAACTCCTGCTTATTAAATAATCATAGACTCTGTAGAAAATGTCAGATAATTCTTTATTTAACCTCACACACTTGAAAAAAAAAACAAACCTGTAGGTGCATTGCAAAGGTTTGGGAACTTGCCGAAAAGGAAGTCCCTGGGAGATGTCCATGCAAAATGTTGACTGACATAAATATGAAACTTCTTTTAGCCTCACCCTTACACTCTCTGAGCTGAAAATGACAGCAGAAATAGGTACTTAAAATTCTTCAAGTAGGATGCCCAATAAATGTTGGGTAAGAAAAAAATAATTAGACTCCATGTGCTCTAGCAATAGCTGCCAGGACCATTGCTCACGGAAAGTTCTAATGGCTTACGGTTGTCAGGGACGACTAGAAATTGTTGCCATTGAGTCTTATGGGAAGATGGACTTGTGCATGAGGTGAATGCTCGTGCAATCCCTTTCTCCCTCTCCTGCTTTAGCAAATATCAGCATGAGGGAACCAGGGAGCAGGAGAGGGAAGAAATACTACACGGTTATATTATCTGATATCCTAAATGTCAAAGGATACTCTTTCATCTTAAAACAAAATCTAAAATCTTTGTGACAATTTAAGCACAAAATGAAGACTCCCCTCATAAACCAACTTCACTTCTTTGACATTTCTATTATCACTAATTTTCAATAATGTACAGTAGATTTTGCTTTGTGATAATAAAACTACCCATGTTACAAGTTTGGTTTTATATAATACTCCATATGGTGGATTCATAATAAATTTCTACTGGGAATACAATCATAAACCACTATTTTCTGCTATAAAAAACCATTAAAGCACAGACATGCACAAACAAGGTAATCTGCAATAAATTTGGAAATGTTAAAATACTACAAATCTAAATGTATTCAGCTCCATTGCAATGCATGTAATTTCCATAGCTTTATTAGAAATCTTGCCTTTGCAGTGGTTCAGCGATAGGTTATAAATATAGCAGGAATGAGTCAGCATGCAAATCCCTTCTCTGTGAAAAAACAATTTGAAAGGTTTTATAGCCCAAAGCTGTTTATTATTTTGTAAGAATGGTAATGCAAGTTTGTATTTGGAACCTGCTGAGAGGAGAATTCTCAAAACATCCTGTTTATAAAACAGCAAGAGGGAAAAAATTTCAGCAAATTAAAAAAAGAAAAAAACCCAACATTTGATTTATGTAAGGTCATGGAAATAGCATTTCCCAAATCCAACATTTAGCTGATGGGCTTCTGTCTGCAGACATTAGGGTCATTCAAGAGATGATCAGTATATCCCACTAAGGAAAGCAGAGCAGTGTTAGCTTGGCAAATCTGAATCCTGGAGGCAGATAAGTAAATGTCTGTGGAGATGAGATGGGGTTACAAAGACGAAGAGGACCAAGGACAGTACTGTCACGCACAGCTAGAGTAGGGCATGTCATGAGGAAGAAGGAGACCCCGAGGTGCAAGAACCTGAGCTCAGCATGTCTGCGGAGGAAAGAAAGTTGCAAGGAGGAGGGTCTCAGATATGGAGGAAAACCCAAGAAGAATGAGGATTGAGAACGGGTGACTGGACTTGGAAGTCAAGAGCTCCCTATAACCTTCAGAAGTCTAGCTTCAGGACCTGGTGGGAAGCAGAAGCCACCCTGTAAGAACACGAGGAGTGAGTAGATGGGTGACGGTATGGATATTACAGACCTGGACCACTTAGCAAAAAGAAGGGAGGGACTTGTTAGCTTGAGTACAAAATGGATCAAGGAAGGGTCTCTCCAGACAGAAAAGAACTTGGGAGGTTTAAAGTCAATGAAGACGGGGAAACCAAAGATGCAAGAGACGATAGTTATTCCTAATAGGATGAAGTTCAGGTGGAATGCCAATGAAGTGGTCTCAAGGACACGGGTGAAAGGATCCTCTTAGGTAGGAGGTGGAGCATTTACTTATAAAGAATGGGACTAGTAAAGATAAAGAAAAAGTCTGCAGGAAGTATAAGGAAGGAAATTGGTGGAACTGAGGTCCAAAGACCTCATTCAAATAACCAAGAAGCAAGCTCTTAAATGTAACAACTCATTTAAAAAACTATTATTATTTCTTTGTGAGCACACAGATAGGGTCTGTGTGTATGATGTGAGGGGACCAAAGACTATAAAAGATTCCAAACTATCCAAACACATGTGCATGCACTCTGTCATGTAAATACACATAGACAGACACACACACACACATGCATGTACATACTGAGAAAAAAATGCAAGCCCATTCCAAAACTAGATATTCTCATTTATTACATTGCTCATAGTACCGACTGATGACTTTTTCTTAATTTCTCCTTTTCCCTACAGAGGCTCTTTCTAAATATGAATCTTGAGCCCATCTCAAGCAGAATGGAGCTGAGCATCTTCCACAGGGTTCAAAACACATGCAACTGCATAAAGGGAAATAATCTGGGCATATAAGCACAGAGCTGGTTAGATAAAATGAAATGCAGAAGGGCAGAAATAGAATTTGAAAAGACAGTGTTAAAAAAGGAGGCAAAGAATAAGTTTATTTCTCAACATGAAAGAATTGGTACACCTTCTTATCTCTGATCACATGAAGAGAGGAGACTGTGTGAACAGGCCAGGAGTATATATGGGGATACTATTTCAGGATTTGACCCCAAAATTGAGGAATTCATTCTTTTACTTTAAGAGGGAATTGGAGTGGATTTAAAGGAATATATGAGTAATGAAAATTCTTTAAAAGGAAGAAAAGTTTTAATAAGGAGGAAATAAAACGGTGACATGGATAAGCGTAGAAAATTATTAAGAGAAAATCAAAACTGTGAGCAAAAAGGGTAACCAGAACTCACAGAGCTATTTTAAGAGTGAAAACCAAGTGAAAAATGTCAAGTATAAGATTATTCTTATTTGACATTTTTATACAGCAGCAACTTATAAAAACATCAAACACTGACATAATCCTTCCTCTAGCATTTTAACACATCATTATATTGTTAACAACGACAAATGGCTGTAGCCATTCATGACTTTTTAATAGATTTCTTTTATCATAAAAGTGTCACTTTTAGGATACTCTGCATTCTTACATTTTTATGTTCCGCTATGGTTTTAAAATGTCAAGTATAGGAGATATCTATGTCTCCAATGCTTAAGAGTTTTACTACAGATCTTGAGAATATATGGCTGCTGTGCTCAATTCATGTTTTCTCCTTTTAAAAATAATTACAAAGTACATGAATTAGGTAAAGATGGAATTGTGGGTTAAAGTCATAATGGACAGGAAATTTGTAGCGGAGGCTTCCTTGACCTACATGCAAGTTCTTACATGTTCAATCTTACATGTTCAATCCCACAGGCACTATTATGTAGGAGACATTTGGCCTGCCTGCTCATTTAGCAATGATGGTAACAATGTGTCATTTCTTCAGGAGCTAACATGTGTCAGATCTCCAAACAGATTACTTTGATCATTCTTCTTAAATGTGAGGAAAACAAAATGATTAAATATTGTTATCAAAGATCAGGCAAGTCAGCCACAGAAGTGGAATTAGAACTCCAGTGAATCAATACACTAGGGCAGAGACAGAAACTTTTTCTATAAAAGGGCCAAATAGTCAACACTTTAGGCTAGCAGGACACATGATCTGTGTTACAACTACTCAAGTCTGATACCACAGCACAAAAGCCAATGGAGACAGCACATAAATATTGATAAGTGAGCATGGCCCAATAAAAGTGTACCAATAAAATTTTATATACAAAACCAGGAATTGGGCCAATCCTTGATCTAGTGGATCAACTCATAAAATCTGTCAAAGACTGCAGCTCAAATCTTAGCAAACACGAATTTTGTCTAGATTGAATAATTATAATAACATTAATGAGATTTTCCAGATACCAAGCAACATGCTAGGCACTTTATATAAATTATTTCATTTCCATCCTATTCGCTAAGTACTGCTATTGCCTTCATTTTGCATATGAGAAAACTCAAGTACAGAGAGGTCTATGAATTACAGAAAGCCCCTCAGCTGAAAGTAAAGGAGAAAGAATTTGAAAGTAGTCATCTGGATCAAAGATTACGGTCTTAACCACTGCCTGATGCTCAATGCGTTAACTTGAGGATACTAAGAAAACATGAAGCCAATGGACATTTTCCTGGAAAGGGATTGTAGGGCGATATAGACTCTTTAAATTTAACAAGTGGAGAGAGGAAACGCTCCTGGTGGCTGAGGCTGCTGCTGCTAAGTTGCTTCAGTCTTGTCCGACTCTATGCGACTCCATAGACGGCAGCCCACCAGGCTCCCCCATCCCTGGGATTCTCCAGGCAAGAACGCTGGAGTGGGTGGCCATTTCCTTCTCCAATGCATGAAAGTGAAAAGTGAAAGTGAAGTCACTCAGTTGTGTCCAACTCTTAGCGACCCCACAGACTGCAGCCCACCAGGATCCTCCGTCCATGGGATTTTCCAGGCAAGAGTACTGGAGTGGGGTGCCATTACCTTCTCCCCTCCTGGTGGTTAGGTATCTTGAATTGGCCCATTCTGATCTAATTGTGAGTGTGCTACTGCAAACCCACCATCACCACACTGAGAATGAGACCTACAAACCGAATCCTCCAGCAAGGTGATACCTAGACCATTAAATGCTCTCAGCCATCACTGGGAAAAGCCCTGGACTAGGGCAGCAAGAAGAAACATGAATTTAAATCATAGGCGAAACCAGGAAAGAATCTACCCTCTTACAGCCACCTACAGAAAGGCTTGCACCCTGAATTTCTCAGCTCATCCTCCACCACTCTCCAGCCCAAATGAGAATGAATGAAAAACAAATCTTCAACATAAATGAAAACCAAGATGTGGTGCTTCTAGCATATTTTTGTTTGCATGGCACATTCCCACAGTAGACAAGCATCACTTTATCCTCATCTCACAAATGAAGTAAGAGGGGTCATTAAGACCCAGGCCACATAATAAGGAAAGACTCAATATCAACTCTTCTGAGTCAGCTTTGGGGCCTCTTTCCACTTAACCAGACTGTCTTCTAAACTTTCAAAGGGACCTACAGAGTGACAATTTGAAAAAACAAGCCATGTCACACATTGAATGGCATTATACATAGACTTTTTGTTCAACGGAGGACACTGAAAAAGACAATCATCATAACCCAAATCTTAAATGATCTCCCTCATTCTGGTAAATTTTGGACAGACTCTAAAACTAAATAAAGGAGGGAGAAACTTTGGAGAAAATTTTCCCCAGAGGCCCAGAACTTACAAGATCTGCTCTCAATACTTTCCACCCAGAAGCATCTCTTCAGGGCAGCGTGGCTGCCGAGGTCATGTCACATCCAAGCCAGTTCTTGATTTGGTGGTCACAGTAGGAGGAGGGGAGCTCTGGACTTAGTCTCTCCTGCATCCTTCCCCATTATTGCACAATGATTGCTCTTTGCTTATCTGCCCCAGCAACTCTCCTCCCTCGCAAACCCAAGGCAAAGAATGCAAAACATCAAGACAAAGTCGAAATTTTGTCGACTATATTTAATTATTCTTTCAAACTAGACACAGAACTCTAGTCTAAACAAAGTTGTTGGGAGCTGGATCTGAATAACTGAGAACAAAGATTGTCCTCATTTTTAAAAGATACAGTCAAAACTTTATCATTTCTCCCTGAAGCAGATATGTGTTGTTTACCAGTGCATACACATTACTCTTTCCAGTTTCCTTGTTGAAGAAAAAAAATGTCTAATTTACATGTAGAATCCACAAATTATAGCTAGGCCAGACAAGGAAGCAGATGACGGTTGTGATTGATATTCCAAAATTTCTGTCCTGATTTTCCCATCCTTAGAATTAGCTGCTCCATAAATCAAACCAACATATGAACATCTGATGTCAAAACCAATAGGTCACATCTGTGAAAAGCATCGGAAACATAAAAGAACCGGATCCTTCTGTTTTCTCTGAAAAAAAAAACCCACCCCTTCCACAATTTTCTCCATGATACCTTAAAATATCCTGTCTCTTCAAAGAAAATATAATTTTCCATATGCGTATTGGTATAAACAATGGCCTTTTTTTCTTCCCACTTGGTTGTGTAGAAAACAAGGAATTAACCCTATTCTGTACTGTAAGTCTACATGAAACCTTGGCTGTTTCTAGGTAAATAGCTATTATTAAAACCTGTGTATATATTGTCTACCAATAACCTAGTAGAGGTGAAAATCCCTCACTTCTTTATAATGTTTCAGTTTCTGGTGATCATACCTCAGAGCTGAAGGCACAAGATGACACAGTTAGGAGATTTAAGAGTTGCTTCATATTCTCACCCACACCACCTTAGGAGAATCACTCGTGACTCTAGACCTTGGGTCTTCTCTCTCTAAGAAGCTCCAAACACAAATACTCACAAGGGCAACACTGGTGGCCCACCACCCCCAAAACATGTGTCATGAGGTCTTTTCTAGTCATGGTTTTGAACTTAAAATTGTAAAATGTTTAGAACTGAAAGACCCTCACAGACCACTCCAACAAAATTTTTTTATTTACAGTGAAGGAATCTGAACAGTGAAGAGCATAAATGACCTCTTTAAGGTTACAAACCTATGCACAAGACACCTTGGTCTGCTGAGGCTCAGCCTCATTCTTCCCCTCCTCCTCGATCCATTTTCACCGCATCATCTGTACACTTGTGAGGTGTCCTTGGTGGCCCCAGCACACTTGCTGGGTGGCTGGTGAGGATGAGAGCAGCCCCTGGCTACTGGAACAAACTTTAGTCTTCCTGACGCTAACATTCCCTACAAGGATGATCCATGGCTCATCTCAAACGGCTTGACTAGGATGACTATGACATGTTGCACATGGTATGAAGTCAATTAAACATTTTTCTAACAAATAAAATAAGCAAGTCAGCCCATAGAACCACACGGTTCATTTGGTGGTTTGTTGTTCAGTGGCTATGTCATACCAATTCTTTGTGACCCCATGGACTATAGCCCAACAGGCTTCTCTGTCCATGGGGTTTTCCAGGCAAGAATATTGGAGTGGGTCATATTCCTTCTCCAGGGGATCTTCCCAGACAAGGGACCAAATCCACGTCTCCTGCATTGGCAGATGGATTCTTTACCATTGACCCATCAGTTCAGTTTCAGTTCAGTTTAGTCGCTCAGTCGTGTCTGACTCTTTGCAACCCCATGAATTGCAGCATGCCAGGCCTCCCTGTCCATCACCAACTCCCGGAGTTCACTCAGACTCGCATCCATAGAGTCAGTGATGCTATCCAGCCATCTCATCCTCTGTCGTCCCCTTCTCCTCCTGCCCCCAATCCCTCCCAGCATCAAACTCTTTCCCAATGAGTCAACTCTTCGCACGAGGTGGCCAAAGTAAGGTCAACTTTGTGGTTATAAAGAGGCAATTGCATTACATTGTAGAACACTGTAGAAATGCTTATAGCTTTCCCAGATCAGGAGACTGAGTCATCACCAGCCTAGGGCCATGGTGACCCTCACTCTATGTATTGACATTGCTAAAGGTTCATGTGTTATAGAAAAATTTAATGAGGTGCCTGATGAGTGAAATTGAGATGTGGAATAAAAAATTAGAGAACCTTTAAGATCATGCTCTTCTTTTATTGATTTGGGGGTCACAGACTCAGAGAACCAGTGGACTTTGCTAAGCTGCCCCTTGACCTCAAGTGCAGCTGTTTCCACCACTAGAGGCTGCCTCCTATCCACTGGAGGGCTTTTGTCCATGAAACTAGATCTCTACAACATGGAGCAAGTTTCTACAGTTCAATGTTCTACTCATAGCCCTTCAAATATCTACTGGCTAATTTAATTAAGATTGGAAATTTAGTCAGCTTAGTTGGCCCTTTTTGACTTCCCTGATGGCTCAGACAGTAAAGCATCTGCCTGCAATGTGGGAGACCCAGCTTCGATCCCTGGGTCAGGAAGATCCCCTGGAGAAGGAGATGGCAACCCACTCCAGTACTGTTGCCTGGAAAATTCCATAGACTGAGGAGACTGGTAGGCTACAGTTCATGGGGTCGCAAGGAGTTGGACACGACCGAGCGACTTCACTTTCACTTTAGTTGGTCCTTTACTCCTGGTAGATGATTAGCCTTGAGACTTCAGTCTGTGTGCCGTGTCAATCAGCTAAGTCAAACTGCAGATTCCTTCCATTTAACCTGGATAGGTGATCTGACTTAATACCCGCTCTGAAACTAGCTTTGGTTTCTCCGCCCAGGTAGGCTGAATTCTGCCTTCCTCCTTCTCTCTGTTCTTATACTTACTGAAGGCTCTGAAATGGCAGCAACTCTGGACAGTGAGAACACCCCATCCACAATCACCAGGCTTGTCACCCTCGGTGTGTCAATTAGACTCTGTTCCTTCCACAACCTCCACACCCTACCCGACTCTTCACAAATGTCTGTAGGATAGATTGAGCCTTCTGCTCAATAGCCCAGGAGTATGGGAATTCTTGTCTTCTTGGTTAAAAGCTGAGAAAACAGGAACTGTTTGTATGGGAGCACTAGAAGACATATAAGGGAATATATCTTCCATGCCAGCTTCTCAAAAGTCAAAGAATCTGTGCTCACACTCAAGTGAAATCTGAGGGACTGTAGACCCCTCATCCTCTCCAACATAACCCATAACCAGGGCTGGTATAGGTAAATGTTACCTCATCTGAAGGGATAGAGACTTACCTGTGTGCCCACCGTAAATCCAGGGAAATCTTTTCACTTCAAGCTCCTCAAATGCTCCGTGTTGTTCGGGAGTCTAACCGCCTTTCAAGAAGACTTTCACTGTCGACTCTACTTGACGGCAGTTCTCCATCTGAAAGAACCATTCTTTGTGACCTCTGTGTAAGTACTGCCCAGCCAGACAGCCCCAATCAACATGGTGACCCAGGGGATGACAAGCTGTAATCAGATACCAGATTGTTCTTATAATCCATTGGCTCTACTTGTTGGCTGGGTCTCTGAACTTAAAAAAGTGAAAGAAGAAAAAAACTAAGGAAATCTGGTCAAGCAGGAAATGGCATGTTCCTGTTTCAGAAAATGTTGGCAGTGTGGGGGTGTGGGGCAGCAACCTGGACTGAAGTGCCAATCCTATCAGAGAGTGATTAACAAACAATAAATATAACAGGCAGGATGAGAGGGACAATAGATGGCTTCATTTAACTGGTACTTATTGTATACCAGGCTACATTCTCAGTTCCTTCCACATATAATCTCATTTAATAATATTTCCAGTGTAAGCAAATTGGTCAGATTACTTTCTCTTCCCAAGACTTTGATTTTCAGAACTGTTACAGTGAGATAATAGTTACATCATAGGGATGTTGTAAAAATTAAATTTAAAAATGGAGACAGATGCAATTGTCAAACTCTAAAGTGATTTACAAATATTTGGTATCATCTTATTATCATAGAGGTTCCATTCCTTCCAAGGATATTCAAGTAAAAAGCCTACAACCCATAGCTGAGTCCTGATCAAGTAAAGGGGAACCCCAGCAGTGACCCTAGCAGTGAATCCTCGAACACAAAGCCAAAATACCCAAGCATCATCTTTCACAAAATTAAACAAAAGGTTCCAAACTAAATGAGTGCCGGGGTGGGCTCCCCTGGTGGTCCAGTGGTTAAGAATCCACCTGCCAATGCAGGGGACATAGGTCTGATCCCTGGTTGGGGATGATCCCACATGCCACAGGGCAACTAAGCCCGTGTGCCACAACTACTGAAGCCCACAGCGCCTGGAGCCCGTGCTCTACAACAACAGAAGCCAACAACGACTGCACAACTGGACAGTAGCCCCCGCTGCCACAGCTAGAAAAAGCTGTGCCCAGCAGTGAAGACCTAGCGCAACCAGAAATAAATAGACATTTTTTTTTTTAATAAATGAGTGTCAGGGTAAAGCTTGGAAAATTGATCTCTCCTTCTCCCTTCCAATAAGGCAGTGACGTAAAGTAACCTGCATACATTCTGACAACACCTCCCCACCTAGATGTTTCCATGAAAGCAGAATGCACTGCCAGCATTCAAGAAAGCCCTGTTCTCTGGAAACTTTCCCAGACTGAAGAGGGCCCTGGAAACCTGCTCCCTCCCCCTGGCCCCTGGGCAAGGAAGGGCAGGCATCTTAAAGGGGCTGCAGGCCCCCTGTGCCTCTCTTTGGCTGCTTGCTCCAGAACTGAACAGCCTGGTAAGAATACACAGTGTTTTTGGAAATGCTTGTAATGATTATCCTTCCTCTTATTTAGAGTTTTGTCTTCCCAGTATTTCTTTTTAAAACGAATCCCCTGTCCTTTCAAGAACTGAATTAGATTTTCACATTTTGCACTTTCTTCTCCCAGCACTAACTTCCTGGAAAAGTGCCAAACTGAATGGGCCAAGTTCTACCCTTAGTGTTGTCTGCTCTCCAAGGCAGGAATGCTTTCTGTATTTCCTACGCCTCTGCAGCTTAGGAGAATGCAGTACTCAGACTTAAATTGCCTTTTAGGCAAAATTACTCACTATAAGACAGGAAGTTCTGTGTTCTACTCTGTTGGATTTTCAAGAGGCCCCGATACCACCACCTTACAGCATCATCAGCTGTGATGGAATACCAAGTGCTGGTCCCACCAGTCAGTGAAGAGAACACCACGGGTTCTAGAACCACTGTGTTACAAATAGGAAACCGACCTTAGAGGTAAAGCAAGATGGGCTCTGGGTTTGAATTGCATTACTTATTAACTGTGTGAATTTGGGCCAGTGACATGACCTCTCTGTGCCTGAGTTGCCTAATTTCTAGAATGTCCATAATGATAGTACCAACTTTACAAAATGATCATGAGGAATAAAGTTATATAAATAATGAATGTGAAACATATTTAGAACATTCTGTGTATACTGATGCTGCTATACCCTCTCTATTAGTGTTTACGTGGTTCCTATAAACAATTACCACAGGCGAGCTAGCTTAAAGCAACAGAAACTTATTCTCTGTCTGTTTTGGAGGCCAGAAGTGTGAAATCAAAATGTCAGTGGGGTTGGTTCCTTCCTAAGCCTTCAGGGAAAAATCTGTTCTAAGCCGCTCTTCAGGCTTCTGGTCACTAGTGCCAGTTCTCCGCGTTCTTGGCTTATAGATCCAATCTCTGACTCTCTTCTAAATGTCTTCTGCCCTTTTTCTCTTATAAGGACAGTTGTCAATGGATCAAGGGCCTAAACCAACATGATTTCATTTCCAGATCCTTAATTTAACTGTATCTGCAAGTGTAATTTAGTCATCCACATAAGGTCAATTCCACAGGGTCCAGGTGGATATATATGCCTTAGTGGCAGGCCACCATTTAACCAATGACACCCTCCCTCCAAAAAAAAAAGTAAGTCATTTTAGATCCCATGAGCCTCCCTGTGTGAACCAGGACATGGGTCAGTTTCTTCCCACAAATTTCTTTACTCACTCTTCCTATTCAGAGGCCCTTTTGATTAGATTCTTCACAGATATGACACGTGGCTGTTTTCTCCTCTCACGTGGCTCATGGGTTTGCAGATGGAACATGGGCATAAGTGATGGGATGTGTGGAGTAGGGTTTTAGATGAAGAAATAGAAGATGGCCCAACTCAACCCCTCACGTCCTTGAGAAGGTAAGAGACCTGAGAAAGGATGTGTGTTGTCCTGGTATTTCAGGTAATACGACGGCAGAGTCATCACAGAGTCAGGCACTGGCCCAGGGCCCCGCCTCTCTTCCTAGTCACCTCCCACAGTGTCACCCTCTCAACACACCCCACAGTTATAAGGTCACACACAGCATTCTACAAGTCCACATGGGGGAAACCAACTTGCATCACACCTTACTCGACACCCCTGATTAATTCTAAAGGCCACATCAGTTTTAGTCCATTAAATTAAGGCCATAAAATTAAGATGTAAATAGCAAAAGTTAGCCATGCCAGGATGCCAATCAACCTTTGATTTGCTTTTTTTAAGTTTGGGGGTACAAGCAGAAAATTTGGGAAAGGCTTCCCATCCTACATATGAGCAACAGAATTTGTAACTTCTTGGGAATCTTTGATGATACAAATAATCTCATATTCTAAAGATTCACCTGATATACCAATCATTTGGAACTCAAATACTCCACCCTGTAGTATCAATATTAACCATAATGAATAAGTTCTCAGGCTAAAGCATACAAAATAATACAATTATAACAAAAAAGAAGTCAATATTAACAATATAAGTAATTAAAAAAAGAAAATTTAAATTGAATTATAGGAAGCTAATTCTTATATTAATTTGCCCAGAATTTCAGCTTGAGGAAAAATAGTTTTAATAAAAAGAAAATCAGGAGGTAGAAGAAATTAGGGCTTCTGGGTATTTTCAAGGACATTAAAGGTCAATTAAATTTAATTCCATTTTGAATTTATGGATTCTTTTTCCCAAAAGGAGAAATATTTTATGGCTCTTTACAATTTTCAAACTGCTTTCAACGCAAAATTTCATCTACAAGAAGAGACCAATGATGGCAATTTTATCCAGCAGCCAGAACAAATGAATTCCAGCAACTGATAAATTAGCAATTGGGAAGAAGTCATTACTGGTCTCTCCCAAATCCTCACTCCCCAGAGTGTGGTCAGGAGCCTCAGCATCACCTGGGAGCTTGGTAGAAATGCAGTCTCATCTGGATCATAGGCCTACAGGGATCAGAATCTGCATTTCAACAAGATCCCCAGGGGGATTCCTCTGCACATCAGCATCTGGGCAGCAATGCTTCTACTAGTGAACAGGGGCACCTTTATGAAATAAAGCAGTTAACCAAGGGAAAATGCTCATGAAAAATACACATTTGATTTTTAGTTTCAGCAATGTTGCAAACTGAACTCAAATCCTGTTTCCCTTCACAAAACAGAGATGCTGGATAAACTATAATGTTTTTTTAAGTAAAACTCAAAAGACAGACAGGGGAGTTTTCTGGCTTCCAAAACACTATTCCTTGGAATTCTGCATTCATAGGAACTCATACTACTCTAGAGAGTGCAGCAAAACCCTGGAGGATAGCAGACTTGGTTACAGGCCCTAAAAAAGAGGGACCAAAATCATAAAATCCCAATGATCACAGGAGATGGTAATGAGATGATAATCGGTCCCTATGAAGTGTGATGCTAAAACTTCTACATAAGCCCTCCCTGCTTTGTGGAAAGGGAATGATAGAGCTTCCCAAGGGGCTGGGTAAGAAGCAAAGAAGCATCAAGTCTGTGGGGCCTATAGGTCCTAGTTTGTGCCACATATAGATATGGAGTCCAAATGAATACTCTCCACATGGGGCCGGAATCTCAAACTAACAAATAACAGTGAAAATTCACCCTGGACAAGCGAAACCCTGGGGACACCCATCCAGGGCAAATATAAAACCTCTCTGTAAATACACTCCCACAAACCAGGCACATCTGACTCATACATTACGATAATAATCCCAGCTGGGGCTAAGGCTACAAGCACAGATTAAAACAACACAAGAAAAGAATTCACTACAAGAGGGCATATCAGGTAACATGAGCAGTGGATTAGCATGCCCCAAAACATAGGATAATACAACCACTCCAAAGAGATGACTGTTTTATTTAAACCTCCAAGCAATTTACTAGTATAGAGAAAACTGAAACTAACAGGTAATTTTGAGAAAGCAAAGGAGAAAAGGAAAGATATGCCCATTTGAATGCAGAATTCCAAAGAATAGCAAGGAGAGATAAGAAAGCCTTTCTCAGTGATCAATGCAAAGAAATAGAGGAAAACAATAGAATGGGGAAGACTAGAGATCTCTTCAAGAAAATTAGAGATACCAAGGGAACATTTCATGCAAAGATGGGCTCAATAAAGGAC
Source organism: Capricornis sumatraensis (assembly GCF_032405125.1). Classification (NCBI taxonomy): domain Eukaryota; kingdom Metazoa; phylum Chordata; class Mammalia; order Artiodactyla; family Bovidae; genus Capricornis; species Capricornis sumatraensis. The sequence continues at coordinate 75,404,887 of NC_091073.1, forward strand.
AGAAATGGTATGGACCTAGCAGAAGCAGAAGATATTAAGAAGAGGTGGCAAGGATACACAGAAGAACTATACAAAAAGATCGTCATGACCCAGATAACCACCATGGTGCGATCACTCACCTAGAGCCAGACATCCTGGAATGTGAAGTCAAGTGGGCCTTAGGAAGCATCACTACAACCAAAGCTAGTGGAGGAGATGGAATTCCAGTTGAGCTATTTCAAATCCTAAAAGATGATGCTATGAAAGTGCTGCATTCAATATGCCAGCAAATTTGGAAAACTCAGCAGTGCCCACAGGACTGGAAAAGGTCCGTTTTCATTCCAATCCCAAAGAAAGGCAATGCCAAAAAATGCTCAAACTACCACACAATTGCACTCATCTCACACGCTAGTAAAGTAATGCTCAAAATTCTGCAAGCCAGCCCTCAGCAGTACATGTACCATGAACTTCCAGATGTTCAAGCTGGTTTTAGAAAAGGCAGAGGAACCAGAATAAATTGCCAGCATCCACTGGATCAAAAGCAAGAGTTCCATAAAAACGTCTGCTTCATTGACTACACCGAAGCCTTTGACTGTGTGGATCACAACAGACTGTAGAAAATTCTTCAAGAGATGGGAATACCAGACCACCTGACCAGCCTCTTGATAAATCTGTATGCAGGTCAAAAAGCAACAGTTAGAACTGGGCATGGAGCAACAGACTGGTTCCAAATTGGGAAAGGAGTACATCAAGGTTGCATATTGTCACCCTGCTTATTTAACTTCTATGCAGAGTACATCATGAGAAACGCTGGGCTGGATGAAGCACAAGCTGGAACCAAGATTGCCAGGAGAAATATCAATAACCTCAGATATGCAGATGACACCACCTTAATGGCAGAAAGGAAAGAAGAACTGAAGATCCTCTTGATGAAAGTGAAAGAGGAGAGTGAAAGACTTGGCTTAAAACTCAACATTCAGAAAACTAAGGTCATGGCATCCAGTGCCATAACTTAATGGCAAATAGATAGGGAAACAGTGGAAACAGTGACAGACTTTATTTTTGGGGAGGGGGAGCTCCAAAATCACTGCAGATGGTGACTGCAGCCATGAAATTAAAAGACGCTTGCTCCTTGGAAGAAAAGCTATGATGAATCTAGCTGCTGCTGCTGCCTAGTCATGTCAGTTGTGTCTGACTCTGTGCGATCCCACAGATGGCAGCCCACCAGGCTCCTCTGTCCCTGGGATTCTCCTGGCAAGAATACTGGAGTGGTTGCCATTTCCTTCTCCTTGATGAATCTAGAGAGTGCATTAAAACTCAGAGATATTATTTTGCCTGACAAAGGTCCATAGTCAAAGCTATGGTGTTTGCAATAGTTATGTATGGATACGAGAGTAGGACTATAAAGAAAGCTGAGGACCAAAGAATTGATGCTTTTGAACTGTGGTGTTGGAGAAGACTCTTGAGAGTCCCTTGGACTGCAAGGAGATCTGACCAGTCCATCCTAAAGGAAATCAGTCCTGAATATTCATTGGAAGGACTGATGCTGAAGCTGAAACTCCAATACTTTGGCCAACTGATGCGAAAAACTGATTCATTTGAAAAGACCCTGATGCTGGGAAAGATTGAAGGCGGGAGGAGAAGGGGACGACAGAGGATGAGATGGTTGGATGGCATCACCAACTCTATGGACATGAGTTTGAGTAAGCTCTGAGAGTTGGTGATGGATCCGGAAGCCTGTTGTGCTGCAATATATAGGGTCACAAAGAGTCAGACACAACTGAGAGACTGAACTGAACAGGTAATTTTCAGATGAGAAAGCTGAAGTTCAGAAAGTCTGAGTTCTAATAAGGACTGTAGGCTTAAGTCCAGTCCCGGTACTTTTTCTACCACATCACATTATCTCTGTTTTTAATAAATGTAGGACTAACTCCTATCTATTAGTTGGATCAATTCTTTGATTCATTTAAAACAGATAAGAGAGAAAAAATTTTCTTAGTTTGGGAAGGGAGAATCCTCATTCAGTTAACTTGATTTTAAGCAGCCCTTTTTTTACATGACAAAGGAAGGAAATGGGTAGGTAGCTTTGTATACTCAGGAACTTTTACTGGGGAAAAAGGAAGTGAAAATGTAAGAAGTTTGAGGCAATTGAACAAAATGAGAGATACTAGGTAAATATCCATCTGGATTTCCAGAATGTTCAGAAGATGAGGACTTACACCTTGGCAATTGTCTTTGTTTTTCTAAGGCAGGATGTCAGTTAACCACTGGAACTCGAGCTGAGATGAGTTTTTGCTTTTACTCAGAGTATCATCACTGCATCCCTGACAGGCTTCCTGTAGTTGCAGCTTATAACCCACAAACCACCATGCAGGATACTAAAGAACTAGTGTATAGCTCGTGCATTACAGCAAAGTCATAATTTCTTATCTCTTACCGCTTACTAAATTACAATTAAATTCCATCATTCAGAACTGCCTAATCCTGAGCCAGATGCATATATCACAAGAAGGCATTAAAATCTGACCTTTTATATCCCCAATAAGAAATGTCATGAGTCCATCACAGAAGCATAACTCCCTTTCAAATTAGAGCTAAGAAAGATTTGAACTTCAAAGGAGAACTCTTCAATTACAGGTGAATTAGAGGACTTTTCTAGTAACCTCTTAAAATTATGAATTCTAAAGGAAAAAATAAGATGACTTTTGTGTTTCAGAGCAAAAGCAAAAAATCAATGAGTAAATAGCAGAATGGGGAAAAAATGCTACATACAAAAAAAGTGAAAAGGGACCACACCACACTGATCCATCTCTTTGAAGTCTGTTCTAAGATTACTGGGAACTTGAAAATCAGTTACATTTCAGCAGAGGCCCTAAAACCCAAAACAATTATCCAATGTCTCTTTTACTGGCTAAGATTTACATCTAGTGGCTTCATCAGTATAGATACCACAGAGACTCTGCAAAGAGTACTGTGGGGCCTGGTGACTTAAGAGCTTGCTCTTGGAATATTTATCATTTTAGCTCAGTAAATAGCTAGTCCTTTGCCAGCAGGAAGATAAGCAGGCAGCCCTATCAGTCTTGGTACTTTCAAAAGGTTTTCATTTCACAGCAGACTATGGAATATTCATCTTCCCTGGATGACCATCCCTGCCTACAAAGAAAGTATTTAGAGTAAAGAAGGGTCATGTAAATAAGAAACAAAAAATTTAACTGAAGAATAACAAGAGGAAAGATGGGGAGAGGGAGCAACCAGAGACAGAGATCCAACACCAAAGGCAGCTTGGGTCTGCCATGGCTGGGAGCTGGGGGTGGGGTGGGGGCAGGGTGGCTGTGAGGCAATTCTAATTAAGGAGTATAGACTGAGGCCATATGTAGGCACCTCCATCTCCAGCAACACAAAAGCAAACCTGGTGTTCCTAGGAAGCAAGACGACTTTCTCAAAATCCATGTATGTCTTAATTTAATAAATGTTTATTGAGTTCCCACTGTATATACATATATATATATATATATATATATGCTGCTAAGTGGCTGCAGTCGTGTCCAACTATGTGCAACCCCAGAGACAGCAGCCCACCAGGCTCCCCCGTCCCTGGGATTCTCCAGGCAAGAACACTGGAGTGGGTTGCCATTTCCTTCTCCTATATATATATATATATGTCAGAAACATACCATGAGTATAAGGAGAAGCAAAAGTGATAATAAAGCACACAATAGGTAGAAAACACAGTTCAAAATAAAATAAATTCAAAGGGGAAAGAAATGATGTCAATTGTGGGACTTTGTAGCCTCAGGTAGAAAACAGTATTTGAGCTGGGCCTTAACGAAAATGTAAGCATTGGACGTGCAGATACACTCCTGGGAAATGCATCACGCTTCTCTCTACCACAAATAAGAAGCCACGTGAATAATCAGGCTAGACGTCCTTACCCTTCCCTGCATCTATGAATCACTACAGAAGAATTTTTAAAATAGCACGCTGGTTTCCCTCCCCTGAATATTTTGATTTGATTAACCCAAGGTAAGACCAGCCATGAGTAGTTTTACTTTTTCAAATACTTCCCAGGTGACTGTTATGTGCAGCCAAGGCTGAGAATCCTGAGCTAGAATGGAGACATGGAGACTGGTATTTGCCCTTGGAAGTTTGTACCAAAATTTTGAAAGAATCCCAGATCCCAGGGTGTCATGACTTATGAATTGACACCATGTTCCACAGATAAAATACAGGAAGGGAGGCCAAAATAGAATATTGATTTCAACATAATCATCAACCTTTGGGAGTTTCCATGTATCAAATGAAAGGCAATAACACAGGACGTTTATGGATACTATTTGGTGCTCTGGTGGACTCCCTGCCAGAAAAGCTCCCACTTGAAGGAACTAAATGAAGAACAGGCCACGTGAATCATAAGTGGACAGGCTCACAGAGTGTACATAACACTGCTTTCGGATCTGTGTTTGGGAACAGAACCAGGTACACCCGACGGACTCACCATTGTGGTAGTCTCTGACAATTCAATAAAACAAGCATGAGTTTTTCCTCAATGAGAAGTCACCTTTCTAAGTTTGAGCTTTAGAAGGTATGATATTGCAAGCTTAAGTGGACCAAATGTTTGCAATAAGCCTCAGGGAATCTTCCAAGTGTAAGGCTTGGGATCATGTCTTAAAGAATAAAAATGGAATAACATAGCTTTAGAGTGGCCTCCTACTAGAAATAAATAGAGTAACTTGTATTCTACTTATCTATTGCTGCATAACAAACGAGTCGAAAATGAAGTGACTTGAAGCAATTTATCATTCTTTCTCATAGTTCCCAGGACTATCTGACTCAGCTGGCCGACTCTCCCTAGGTTCTCTCACATAGTTGTGGCCAGAGTCATCTGAAGGCTCAATTGAAATGGACATTCAGGGTGGAATATTCACATGGTCACTAGCTGGGAGCTCAGCTAGACCTTTGACTGGAATGTCTACATGTAGCCTCTCTCTGTGACTGGGCTTTCTCACACTATGATGACCAGATTCCAAAGACAGGAAGGAGAAACTGCCAGTTCCTCAAAGTCTGGGTCCAGAATCTGGCAAATAGCATTTCCACTATATTCTGTTGTGCTTTTTAAACTGTAACAATGATCAGCGTATTGCTTCTCAGCTGTGTAGTTTCTTCTTTGTCAGCTGAACTAACGTTACGCTTTGTCAGTGGAATGCTTTGCCAGTAGAGATGCTGGAGAAGGCAGGGGCTTTCTCTTCCTGGCTCTGATGCACTCCTGTCACCTGGTAGCTTCTGTAGCTCCTGGCTCTGCAGTTCAAGGCAGCCAGCAGCACTTAGCAGCAGGCAGCTCCCCTGGCATTCCTTTAGGTTGGTTCACAGCAAATTCTGAAGAGTACCACCCCCCTGTCTGAGGCTTCTCCAGGCACACCAGAAGGCATGTTTCCAGCAAGTTCCAGAGTGAGGACTTCCAGCTAGTTCCTCTGGCACAGCACCAGAGCAACTTCACAGTCATTTAATGAGTCATGTCCAGGCCTTGACGATATTCTGTTGATTAAAGCAGATACAGAGCCTGCCCAGATTTAATGAAAGAGGACACAGACTCTGTATCTTAAATGAGGAATGTCAAAAATACGGCCGTCTTTAATCTTCCTCAATTTGTGAACAGATCAGCTCTTATTCTCAACACTATATATTTGAGCTTTAAATGGACATTTTTCATAGTTCTTTAATAGAAACTCCCACAGAAAATAAAAAAGCAGTATTATATACAATACAAATATAAAAGAGTAATATTATGCTATACTTCACTGCAAGCTCATCACCTCTAAGTCTGAGTTGTTTTTTTGCCAGTAGTCTGGATGAGTTTGTACCAAGTATCTCTTCTCTGCCTAGTTCCCTTGATGGCCAAAAAATTATGTTGGCAAAGACTAGGTAAAAAGGACAATTGGTGGACCAGGACACAGATTAGAGCCACACTAAAGGGCAAATCCACAGCATGGGTGTTGTGTGGCCATGCTAGAATTTTTCCACAAATTGTGACTGTTGGAATTCTGCCAGCACCAGCCACACAGCCACACAATGACCCAACACTCGAGAGCTTTTGCATTGTTAAATGTTTGTGGGGCTCAGAAATCAATATCTAATCACGCTTAACTTGAGCCCGATATTCTGTACACTCAGCAGTATAGGTTTCTGGTTGCGGGATATACAAAAGTTAACATGGGAGGCGGAACATTTGTGGAAATGAGCACCATTAACAATATTGCCACTCTGGTGCAAATCATGCAAATCACTGCTAATGATGTTTGCTGCTGCTGCTGTTGCTGTCACTTCAGTCATGTCCGACTCTGTGTGACCCCATAGACGGCAGCCCACCAGGCTCCCCTGCCCCTGGGACTCTCCAGGCAAGAACACTGGAGTGGGTTGCCATTTCCTTCTCCAATGCATGAAAGTGAAAAGTGAAAGTGAAGTCACTCAGTCGCGTCTGACTCTTAGCGACCCCATGGACTGCAGCCTACCAGGCTCCTCCGTCCATGGGATTTTCCAGGCAAGAGTACTGGAGTGGGGTGCCATTGCCTTCTCCAGTGATGTTTATTGAGTGCTTATTTTTGCCAGGATCCCACTCTACCAAGGGTTTTAAGATCATACAAAGGAAATACAGACACTTTGTGTGTGTGTTAGTCACTCAGTCGTGTCCAATTCTTTGCAACCCCATGGACTATAGCCCACCAGACTCCTCTGTCCATAGAACTTTCCAGGCAAGGATACTGGAGTGGTTGCCATTTCCTTCTCCAGGGGATCTTCCTGACTCTGGGTTTGACCCCTGGGTTGGGAAGATCCCCTGGAGGAGGGAACGGCTACCCACTCCAGTGTTCTGGCCTGGAGAATCCCATGGACTGTATAGTCCATGGAGACACAAAGAGTTGGACACAACTGAGTGACTTACACTTTTCTTTAACCTCAGAAATTAATGTTACTGTTTTTTCTCAACCCTTCATTAGGAACATAATAACTAAACTACTTCTCAAAATCTGTCAACTTTAAAATCCTGAGTAATGGGATTATCAGGCTTCCCAGGTGGCTCAGTAGTAAAGAATCCACCTGCCAATGCAAGAGACATGGGTTTGATCCCTAGGTCAGGAAGATCCCCTGGAGAAGGAAATGGCAACCCACTCCAGTATTCTTGTCTGGGAAATCCCATGGCCAGAAAAGCTTCATGGACTATACTCCATGGGATTGCAAAGAGTCAGACACCACTTATGGACTAAACAACAATGGGAATATCAAGTAATGGGAACATAAGCTACACATGGCTTCCTGGTAAGGAATCGCTAGTCTCTATTCAGTGAGGAGCTTACTGAGAAACCAACTTGGGCTTTTAGTAAGCCATTATAGGGTCACAAGTGTAGTCAAGTCCCTACTGCCCCTTCTCTATTCCTAAACTGCATAATTCCCACTGAATTCACAACTAAAACCCTCAGGAAATGTCTAATAGCCACAGTGCTTTTCCTTCCTCACTGGCTGGCTCCCCATCACCTAACAAATGGATTTGTATTATAACACTTCCTAGATGAGTGCTTCTCAAACATTATGTCCATAAGAATCTCACTTGAGGATCCTGCTACAATGCAAGTTTCAGTTCAGTGGGTCTCAGGTGGAGTACTGAGATGCTGCTTTTCTAACAAGCTCCTGGATAATGTTGATACTGCTGGTCCTCAGACCACATTTTGAGGATCAAGGATGAAAGTTATTATGGAGAAAGCTTTAGCTGCTTCCAGCAGTGTTCAAAAGAAGAAAGACAAAACACAGGTCTCCAGTTCCCTATCTTTTCCACTCTCTCGCTCAAGCACTAGAGACTAGATGACAGTCAAACCTCAAGAACAGCCTTGGAAACCTTGAAAGTCTCTAAGTTGGATATGCAAATTAAACTCCAACTGTGACCCCAGGATTAAAACACCAGCCCAGTTTGCAGATGCTGAGAACCAGAAAACACTGAAAACTGAATTTAAAAGCTTGAATCTACCCTCACAGTCATGAATATCAGAGAGTCACTTCAAATTTGTTGTTTTTGACACCAAGAAAGAGACGGTGCATGTTTGGTTGCCTTATAGGTCCTGCAAGTTTGTTTCTCGACAGAGTTTAAGACAGAAAGTTAGAAGCTAAACTTTTTTCTAAAGCAGCTACATAATAGAAGCATAGAGGCTTGGAGTTTTCAGTTTATTTTGAATTATCTAGATATTTGTCCTGACTCCCCAGAGCATGCTAAGAACTTTTGTTGTTGCTCTGCTGTCTCCCCAGGTCTTTTATGTTCCTTATCTGCATATCATCTTAGGTCACTCTGTCCCTTAAGGTCCATAAAACTGGTCCAGCCTCCTATTCTGTACTCTCTGGACTGCCTACCCAAGACCTCTTTATGTTCTGGGGGGAAACTTTTGTTCTATGTTCATTTCTACTTCAAATTATACTGAAATTTGTTCTCTGCTTTTTGTACTTTTTAACTTTTTTTTTCCCTCCTAGACTGTCCCCAACCCAGCCCCTTCCAACCTTCATTTCGAGCTCTTGTGTTTTGAAAAATTTTAACTGAAGGTCATAAGTGGAGGATTATACTGCTGCACTGCAGACCAACAATTTTGTAGTGCATATCACACAGCACTATTCTTGAAAATTCTATCAGGTGCCCACTTTCAGTATATCTCTGGACCTTTTGCCTTCTGGCTAATTATCCCTTTTCCCTTTCCTTCCTATTTCTCTGTATATACCACCTCTCTCCCTGATTGCCTCTAAACAGTCCAATCGTGTGTTCATACCCAGTTATGCAGTGCAGTTTCACTCTTTACATCCTGTGTTCCCAAACTGTGCCAAACTCACTTTTGTATTTCTGAAGTCCATCAGTGTGCTTTCCTGTATGAAAGAATCATTAGCAGATTGCCATCTCTCCTTTCAGGGGCTCCATTTCTTTGGAAGTTTATGGAATTTAAAACATCTTTTTTTCATTAAAAAACATGATCTCACTTGGCCTCATTACTCGGAAGTAGGAAAAACAAGCATTCATATGGCCATGTTTGACAAGGAAACTAAAACCCAGAAAAATCATGTAACTTATGCAGAGTCCCCAGGTTAGGGACAGAACCAGGACTGAGACCCAGCTTTCCTGATATCTGGTATATTCTTTCTACTGAGTCATTGTTTTGCTGGATGAGACCAAACATGCCACCATTTTGCAACCATATGGAAACCTGACTACTAACATCAACGCCATCTACATGAGTCTATGTACAGCAAATAGCAGCTGTGAACTGGAATCCACTTCAATGTTCTCTCCAGTCCAAATTGGATTTCTTCATATAATCTCCATACCTTGCATGTTGTGATGTATCTTTACACTCAAAGACTTCTTCATTTTTCATTTTGAATGCAAAATAACATCCAGACTTTCATCTGAAGATGCCTAACAGACTAGAGCACCACCTGTTCTTGATTTATTTTCAACCAATTAAGCATTTAAATTGTTTCTCATCTAAATTGAATTTACTTTTACTACTTTTTCCTCACCCTTTTTCTTTTCCATGACTATCAACAATGTCTAGTAAACAACTGCTTAATGTGCTAAGCAAACGAACGTGTGGTTGTTGGGAAGTGGAAATGAGAGAAGGCGGATGGAGCGGTGAAGCCGGACAACTACAAACTGTTACCAGACCTAGACTGACCTGGTGCAAGTTGAGCTTAGACAGGTCACTGCACTTCTCTGGACTTCTGTTTCCTCCTCCATAAAATGAGGCTTAGATAAGGCCTCTAAACTTTGACAAGGTAAAACTGTCGCCATCTTCCTTGCTGACCTTCACTTCCTCCTGACTCAGAAGTGGAGCACCTTCATTCTAAGACTCTCCCTTACATTTGAGATTCCAAGTTTACTCTTCTTGACTTTGATTAAGAAGTTCTTTCTCTTAAAGTTTTGATCCCTCTCTTTTTTCCCATTAACTTCTTCCCTTTCTCTACCACCAATTCACTGTCCTACCACCAATACACTGTCAAGAACTAACCAATTGCCAGGACCTAGGTTTGATCTCTGATCAGGAAACTAAGATTCCTCATGCCATGAGGCAAGGCCAGAAATAAAAAAAAGAAGGAATCAATGACTTCTATGGTTTCTTTCTCCACAATTCCATTAAGTTTCCTGCTGACTCCACACTCCTTCCTTTGCAGCTAATCCATTTTCAACCATCTCAGTTTTCAAGTGACTTAGAAAACAGGTATGAACTCAACCCAGACTCAAGGAAACATGTGCTGCATGTGCTGCAAATGAATTGCTAACACAACAGTGTTACCATTACAGCAATCAATATACAGTTAATAACTTGTTTGAAACAGGCCATATTTCTATTTTCCGTGAAATTAATCAGAAGCTTTCATGGAAATCTTTATGGAACACATGATTGCATGAATGTAATTTTAATTTAATTTGCATTTAAGCAAATAGGTTAAATTTTTTTCAACCAATTACTAATTTATTTTTCTTGGCTTATGGTTTTGTTAATTTATGATTGATTTGGTTAAGCTAGAAAAATATATAAGAAGTCAGTTCTCCATTTAAAAGAGCTAAACTGAAGTTAAAGCCTTGTGTCAGTGAAAGATAACAGAAAACCAGCTTTTGCGACTCTCTTTGAAGTAGGAAATACAGAGTTTTTGACAAATTTTGCCCCAAAATGGTAAGTAAAGAAACTCAAGGTTTGTCTCCTCTGTTACCACGTTCAGGAAACCCTGAACCCACTCCCACAACAGCCTCATGGCTGAGGAATAGGCATTGACAGGACATGCCAAAGGTATAGCAGCTTTCAGAGTGCCTTCAATAAATGATCTCATTTTAATCTCAGCACTCTAGGAAAGCTTCTAGTATCATATAAAAGATAACATTCCTCACCTTCAATCATGAATTCATGCATCCAGAAATAGCCATTGTGCACTTATCATTTGCCAGCAACTGCTCTCCATCACTGGTTCTCGAAATGTGACCTGCACCGCCCCCACCAGGCCAGCAGCATCAGCAACACCTGGGAACTTACAAGAACTACAGATCTTCAGCCCTAAGCCACACCTCTTGAACCAAAAACTCTGGGATGGGCCAAGAATGTGTGGTAAACAAGTCCTCCAGGTGATTCTGATGCCTCCTAAAGTCTAAGAACCACTGTTCTAGATACGAATGTGAGCAGTACACATGCCTCAGCTTCAAAAGGTTCTCTAGGTCAGTGGAATAAATGGCCAAGTAAATAAAGCATTAAAATATAATGAACGACATGCAAACTAGTAAAAACATAGAAGAAAAGCAAAACTGATCAATAGCACTCAGAGAAAGCCCACTGACTCTTTAGAGGGCACTGCAGTGTGAGGAATTATGAAAAAAAAAAAAGAGAGAGTAAAACAAACAAAAAGCTCTTTAGTGAGGTGTGGGCTCTCAGGCCCCTGTGCTCATCAAGGGAACAACATCAAAAGTGCTGAAACCAATCCAGTCCAAATACAGGATCTCTGATTCTCCTGCTGAATTCTGTGACTCTGCTCCCACTCTGCAAGGATTTCACAATAAGTCAAATACTAAGTATTTCAAAAATGTTAGATACAGAGGCTGTTATAGTTCATTTTCTTTGGGGCAAGGTAGTAATCAGTCCTCAAATTGGAAGGAAGGTGAGTGCTAGTCATGTCTCTTACTTCGTTACCAGTATCCTTATAAGATCAACAATTTCCAACAGGGAGAAAATGTAATGACCATCCCTGTCTTTCTAGCTGTGATGAGAGGATAAAGGGCTTGAGGAGTTTTCTTTAGTGTTTCTCCACACTGATCTCTTGATGGGAGCCTATAGCGCCTGTAAGCAAACATATCAGCATTATCCCTTAGTAATAGCTACCATCTGGACAGCACTTTTCCATTCACAAAGTGATCCATCTGTGGTACTGTATTCACCTGATTTTGGTCACAATCCTATAACCAAAGGGTCTCTTTCAATTCTTATGAAGAAAAAAAAATTCAGAAAACCTTCAAGGATTGTATTATGGGCCGAACTGTATCCTTCATGGTCAAGTCTTAACATTCAGTGTCTCAGAATTTAGAAACCAGGTCTTGTAAAGGTAACTCATAAAGGAAACCAACCCTGAATATTCACTGAAGGACTGATGCTGAAGCTCCAATACTTTGATTGCCTGATGCGAAGAGCTGACTCACTGGAAAAGACCCTGATGCTGGGAATGATTGAAGGCACGAGGAGAAGGGGGACAACAGAGGATGAGATGGCTGGATGGCATCACTGACTCAGCAGACACGAGTTTGAGCAAACTCTGGGAGAGAGTGAAGGACAGGGGAGCCTGGTGTGCTGGAGTCCACGGAGTTGCAAAGAGTCTTAACAACTGAACAAAATGGAGTTAAGATGCAGTCATGCTGGAGTAGGCTGGGCTCTAATCTAACATGAACAGTGTCCTTATGAAAAGGGAGGGGGATACAAACACAGAGACACACACACAGAGAACACCATGTGAATACGTAGACAGGAATGAGGGTGAGACTTCAGAAGCCAAGGAGCACCCCAAATTGCCAGCAAACTACCAGAAGCTAGGAGCGAGGCACAGAACAGATTCTCCCTTACAGTCCTCAGCACAAACAATCCTGTCAACACCTTGATTTCAGAACAGTGAGACAGGAAGTTTCTGTCGTTAAAGCCACCCAGGTTGTGGGATTTGTTACATCAGCCCTAGCAAACTAATACAAACGGCCTCGCCAAAATCTCTGAGGGGTATTGGGCACATGTGGCTTTGGCACCACTTCAACAGAGAGGGCACAGAGAGGAGTCAGTGTCACCCACTGTGCCCCTGAGCCTGGCATCTCACAGGCTTCCTTTCATCAGCAGTGGCACTCAGGGTCATAACCAAAGAAGCCAGCAGAACTGGCTGGTACCATGGGATGTTTGAGGGACCCAGCAGAATAAGGGCAGCAGGGTAGAAGGAAAGAAAAACTGAGGCTGCCATTTGTCTGGGAAGGCATGTGTGAACCCCTCACCCATGAGACCCCCATGAACACATTGTGGAGAGGGGGAGTCATTACCCAGCAGGAGGCACAATTCCCCATGCACAAGAAGAGCAAAAGTCACTGAAACAACCAGTTTAATCTGATCAGCACTTTAGTTAAGAAAATGACCCATAACTTTGAGTTCTCTTTTGGGATTGCTCTGTTCATCATGGGAAAAGCAGCAAACTCTCATTTCCCATATCATTAAGGTAGAGACATTAACCAGAATCATTGTGTCTCTGGAGAACTTAGTTTGGCAAGATTGCAGAGAGGATGGAAGGAAATGGGTTGAGAAAACATTAACAACTTCAGTCAGGTATGTTGACCACCAGTCAAGTACAGCTTATACAACCATTTCAAGATGAAAAATGGAAAGCAAAATGAGGAAAGGAAGAGAGAAAAACATAAAACAAAATTATGAGGCAAAAATGCTGGACTTCTCTGGTCATCCAGTGGTTAAGACTGTGCTTCCACTGCAGGGGCCTGGGTTTAATCCCTGGTCAGGGAACTAAGATCCCACATGCAACATGACATAACCCAAAAGAGGAAAAAAAAAAAAAAAAAAAACTGTTGAAGTGGTCATTTCCAATTTTCTAGGCACCCTAAATGAAATGTATAACTACAAGAGAAGGCCTTGTTTAATAATGTAAGATCTTGCTCTTTTTACTGAATCCATTAGAACAGGGCTATGCAAAGAGTACCAGGAACAAGCAAAGGAAAGCAATGGGTTGGATGATTAACTTGTCAATGAAAATAATCAATATGTACATATTTTAGACCCTCCAAATCAGTTTGTGACCAGAGAGCCTCATGGAGAACCTAAGAATATTAGTTGCAATAGGTAGAAGGAAAATAGAGATCCTAGTAGTTGAAAAGATTATGTCCTCAAATAATATTAAAATTATAAAATTCCATGATATATATTAATTATATCATTTTAAAAGGTATTTAAAATGATAAAGCCATAATTGTATAATTAATATAACTAGCTTAGAGATAATTATCACAGATGTTTTCACAACCTGGAACTGACAGCTGTTAATAATTGTAAGTTCTAGTTGGCAGAAATATCTATTTTTCTTTTTCCTTTTCTGTTTTCAAAGATATCTCCAAAAATATCTACAAAAAATGTATTATATTTAAGGAATACATTGACCAACCTATCTGACTATGGATCTGACATTTACCAGCATTTTGAGTTTGAGCAAATGTTTTACTCTCTAAATTGTTTCCTCATCCACCAAGTGAGGTTCATAATAATACAAGGTTATTTATGAGGATTAGAGGTGACGTATATAAAGCAATGATGATAGACAGTAAAACATCCCCCAAACAGTGACTACTCTTATTCCTGAATCTCCTCGTGCATGTCCCCAGTGTGTCATCATCCAGTCCAGCCATGAGCACTTTAAATTCTGACAAGGAAGCCTGACCTTTCAGGCTGGTGTGTTACATTTTTAAATTCTTCATCATTAGAAAGTCCACTAAACAGTCTGCCTGGACGTCACTATGTTTCTACTCAGGGCAAAACATCCTTCCATTTAGCATTCTTCAGCACTTCAATTCAGCCAAGAATCTTCCACTCTCCTTCAGCTCCCTTCCCCATCTTTAATGCTTCTCTTTTCCAACTTGAAACGTCTCAATCTGGGACTTCCCTGGTGGTCCAGTGGCTAAGAATCCACCTGGCAATGCAGGGGATGCAAGTTCATTCCCTGGTCTTGGAACCAGTATCCCACATGCTTCCTAGCAACTAAGCCCCCTCATAGCAACAAAAGGTGCCACATGACACAGGGAAGGTCCCATGCACCACAACTATACACCTGACGCAGCCAAATAAATAAATATTAAAAAAAGAAGTCTAAATCTATCATATTAAATGAGAATGTTGAGTTCCCACCCCATATGGTCAATTTCCTCCATGCATGCTTGCTCTGACTTTACCTCTTTAAAAAATTGCAGTGCCTGGAGTTGAAATGGGAGTTGGATTCTTCTCCCTTTTCCATACCTTTGTTCTCGACCATGGACGGGCAAACATTTCCCATGAAGGATCAGATAGTAGCTATCTTCAGCTTTACTAACCCTACAGTCTCTGTGCAGTCACTCAGCTTCAGTACCAGAGCACAAATGCAGCTATAGACAGTATGTCAAAGAACGTGCATGGCTACGTGCCAACAAGAGTTCTCTTACGAAAACAGGGGGCAGGCAGTGTTTGACCAGAAGGTCACAATTTGCCAACCTCTGTTTCAGATAATATTCTCCTGCTAAAGACTCGCATTGGTGTTTTCCAGTGGCTGCACCCTACTAGTGCATCTTTAGTCATACTTGCCATTGAGCTACGTCTTAAACAATATGACATGAATGTAAATGCCTTTCTGGGTGCAAAGAAAGATAAATACATAAGAACAGAATGTAGCCAACCTCACTCTTGGTACATGCAGCATCATGAAGCACATTGAAACACTGCAGAATGGACCCTTATTGTCAGTGCCTGCACAGATACAGAAACTACCAGCTACCACAAAGCCATCAAGGCATTGCCATGACTGAGCTTAGCATGGAGACAAGCTGATGTCCCTCATGGTGCAAGTGTTCCACAGACACACTGGAGATTGGGAGATCCCAAGTGGTGAACTTTGCCTTCCTCTGTGTTACATACCATCTTGAGAGCTTCAGTTCACCTCTCTAACCTGCTGTGTACTTTTCGGATAATCATTTTATTATCTAATGTTCAGAGTCACATTCATCCTTTCCTTTATTTATACATCATTTTCCTCTTTATTCATAAAATGTTTACAGAATTAAGGTATTCACATGTAGCAATTAATTAGCAACTAATGAGGCACCAAAAAACCCACAAAATTTCTTTCACCAGTAACATAATTTCATGGCTACATAATTCAATTCAACATTTCTTTGTTTACTCAGACTCAGGAATGTCCTTAATTAAGATTTGTTATCATTTCCTGCCTTGATGATTCAGTATCTAGAGTGTCACCAGCCTAAATCAGCACGGGAGTGAAAAGAACACTAGATTTCAAGTCAAAATGCAAATATTAGTTCCATTTGTTACTTTTTAGTTTGAGCAGCTAAGGAGGTTAATTAAATTCTCTCCATCTCCATCTCTTCATGCACAAAATAGAGTAGATAACTTACCCTGACTATTTAATAAAGTTAATTTGTTAAATATGGACATGGATTAGAAGGTTTTCTCCATATGTGTAATGTGTTGACTATACAGAAAAAGAGTCAAAATATACTGTTGCAGAAAAGGTTACAAACCAGTGGTAATTTTTCTTAATTTTTCTGGAAGAGACCACACAAAGTTTAATAACACTAAAGTCCTAACAATGATCATCCCTGTATGGTAGAATGATAAGTGACACTTATTTTGCTCTTTTTTGCTTATATGTAGTTTGTATGTTTTCTATAATAAGAAATGCTAATGGTATAATAAATAAAAAGCCAAATTTTTTAATAATTATTTGTTGAATTATAAAAAATACTTGTTAATTCTAGAACATTTGGAAAATACAAAAAAGCATAAAAAGATTACATATATTAACATGCATTTACCAGTGTGTTACTATAATTCATAAAAGGAACTGCAAGAAACCATCCTTAAGCTTGAGTCCCCATATTCCTTGTTCCTGGTACTCAGAGTTAGACTAAAAAGCAGCTGAATACCTACATATATCAGGCAACATTTTTAGTATGTAAATCTCCATAAGGAACTCAAATTGCTTTGTCCCATGTAATGAGAAGTGAATCATGAAAAGTCATTTCAGCTGGCACTGCTAAAACATATGATGCTGTCAAAAAAGAGCTATATATAAAGCTTGTTTGGGGGACCTTGATTTTAAATAACTGGAAATAAATACATTTTCTCTAAAAGAATAAATTGAAGCAACAGCGTAAATAAGACTTTTAATTCCTTTAAAGGGAAGTAAGTTAAGGGTGAACTTTGGAAAGGGCTTACATTCAGTACTAGAATTCTTTCAAATGCCTCTCGAATCTAAAGCACGAAGTCTAGCTGTTCCATCAGAGTGGCCCTAAATCAGCTCCAAAACTTGGGGAAATGCACTAAGACTAATGTAGACTATTAAGAGCAATACATGGTGCAAACAAATTTCATCCCCTTCTTGTATTACCACCAAATGGGAAACAGAAGGAAATTCATGACTGACTTCGTATGCAGCAAGTATATTTTACATTCTTTCTAAACCTAAAGCCACATATAAGAATTGCATAGTGATCATAGATATAGCTGGTGTCCCAGCAATTCTCTTTCATTCTTTTCAAAAGGCTTTCTGCAGTGGCTAAAACTGTTTACTAAAAATAAACCCAGAGGGAGAAAATAGTTACAAATTATACATCTGATAACAAACTTCTACCTCTTAATAGGCTGTATACAGAAAACCTACAACTAAATGATAAAAAGACAAATAATCCAGTTTTTAAACAAGCAAAGGATCTGACTAGACATTTCTCCAAAGAAGATACACAAACGGCCAGTAAACACATGAAAAATGCTCAATACTATTGGTCATCAGTGAAATACAAATTAAAGTCACAGTGAGATACAATTTCACACCAACTAGGGTGACTATAATCAAACACGTGGAAAATAATATTTTGCCAAGGATATATAAAAATTAGAACCTTCACTTATTGGTAGTTAGAATGTAAAACGGTGCAGCTAGTAGGAAAATAGTCTGGCAGTTCCTTAAAAGACTAAACACAGAATTACCATATGATCCAGCAATTCCACTGTTACACATACACCAAGAGAGATGAAAACATAACTCCGCACAAAAATGTGCACACTGTTCATAGTAGCATTACTCATAACACCCCAAAAGCATAAGCAACTCAAATATCCATCAAGTGATGAATGGAAATATATGGTCATACGACGGAAAATTGTACAAAAAGGAATGAATGCTGACAAGCGCTACAACGTGGATGAATCTTGGAAACATTCAATGAAAAAAGCCAGTCATGAAAGACCACATATTGTATGACTTCATTTTTATATAAAATGTCCAGGGATAAGCTAATCTACAGAGAAAGTCGATTAGTGGTTGCCTAGGGCTGGAGGAGAAGGCGACTGAGGAAAAAACAGAAGTGACTGCTGAAGGCATACGTTTCTTCTTGGAGTGAAAATGAAGTTTTAAAATGAATTGTGGTGATACACGAAAAATACACGAAAAATCGCTGACACTTTAAATTCTCCTTCCTCGATAAACAACCTTTCTGTGTGACTTCTTACTCGGTCCTGCTTCCTCTGATTCTTAAAAGCAAAGTCCAGGAATACCTCTGCCTCCTAGATATGCATCCTGCAATGAGGGTTTGAGGGTTTGCACATCAAGGAATGCCCACTTTACCTTTGCTGGCTCTTTTGAGACTTACAGTCTCTACATTTTCATAAATTCTCCTCCTTTCTGTTACCATTGCCCAGGGAATTTATAGTACCTTGAAAGTGAAAGTGTTAGTTGCTCAGTCACGTCCAACTCTTTTGTGACCCCATGGACTACAGCCCACCAGGCTCCTGTGTCCATGGAACTTCCCAGGCAAGAGTACTGGAGTGCGTTGCCATTTCCCTTCACCAGGAGATCTTCCCGAGCCAAGAATCAAACCTGCATCTCCTGCATCTCCTGTATTGGTACCTTAGTTTCATCAAAACTGTTGCTTGGGAGTTTGTGGGAGTTTTGTGTGTTTTTTTTCTTTTTTTTCTTGTGCTCATTTTGGTGGGGGGATGATTTCTAGAAAGAGCTAGAGGGGCAGTTTTTGTTTTTCTTTTTTTTTCTTGTGCTCATTTTGGTGGGGGGATGATTTCTAGAAAGAGCGAGAGGGGGAGTTTGTTTTTTTTTTTTCTTTTTTTTCTTGTGTTCATTTTGGTGGGGGGATGATTTCTAGAAAGAGCCCAATTTATATTGTAATATTCATGGCAGAAGTATGTCTCTTCATACTTTCTCTGAAACCTTGCTTCATGTGTATTTTTCAAGCTCTTGTCTATTTTTCCTCAAATTTAGTAAAGAAAGTAAAAAGTTTCCATCGTCTTTTATGACCCTTATCTACCACTGTTCTCTTTCTTCTCATTCACCAAATATTTATTAAGTGGCTGCTATTAAGTACTGAGCTCAGTACTACAGTTATAATGTTGACCAAGATCACTGATGTCCCTGCACCCCTGGAGCTTACAATCTGGGAGCAAGAACTCAGATTTAAGTAAGCAACATAAATAATCTGACTTCAATATCTCTATTTTCCCACCCTCCATTCACTTTTCAGTCCTCAGTCCTTCTGATATTATTCAGGCAACATCAGTGGAGAAATTTTCATGGACAAATCCAGTGACCATCTGCTGGTCTTCATCTCACCTTCCTTCTCCACGGCACAGTTCACCATTCCTTTCCATTTAAAATGCACGCTACCTGTATTTCTGTGGCCGTACGTGCTCCTGGTATGCCCTTGCCCTCTGTGTCCTCTGACAGTCCCTGCCGATTCTCATTGAGAGCTGGAGTTCTCCAGGGCTCGGTCCTTAGCCCTCTTCTCTGGTCAGTCCGCATGTCTGCCCTAAGCAACTTCACACACGCACACATACACACAGTTTAGTCACTCTTTCTATGGCAAACAACTCTCAAATGTGTATCTTTAGCTCAGACTTCTCCCTTGAGCTCAAAGTCCATATATCAGCCACCTTCCTAAACATCTGCACCTGGATATCCCTCTTCAATACCAGCTGGAGGGATGGAAAACTGAGTTGATACCTTAATCCCCAAACCTATTAATAAAGCTATATTCCCCAGACTGTTCAATGGCTTTACCATATACTCCATCACCCAATATTAAAACCAGGCATTTATCCTGCCATGTCTCTGCCGCTTCCTGATATCTTCTAATGTATTGTGTTTTAAATCGTCTCCTTCCCTCCAAGCCCATCTTTACTTCCCTTGTTCAAGCGCTCACTGTCCCAGACCCAAACTACTGCCATAGCTCCTTAGCTGGCCTTGCTGCCTCATTGTCTTCTCTCTCATACTACCACTAGCACCAGAGTGATCTTCCTAAAATGCAAACCTAACCGTGACCTATTCCTTTTAAAAACCTTTTAATGTTTCCCCCTTCCACTGGATAAAATATAACCCCCTTGATATAACTGAAAACCCTCCCATGATTTGGCCTCTGCCTGCCACCCCTATGTCTTGTTTCTTTCCTCTTTTCCCTGCCCTATACACTACAGTCTGTGGTATCTCTTGAAAAAGTGAAAGTTTGTCGCTAACTTGTGTCCAACTCTTTCCTGACCCTGTGGACTGTAGCCTGCCAGGCTCCTCTGTCCATGGGGATTCTCCAGGCAAGAGTTTTGGAATGGGTTGCCATGTCCTCCTCCAGGGGATCTTCCCGACCCAGGGATCAAAGCTGCATCTCCTGCTTGGCAGGCAGATTCTTTACCACTGAGCCACCTGGGAAGCCCACTGTATCTCTCTCTCAAACATGTCATGCTAGTTGAAGCCCTATGTCATCCAACATAATCCTTCTTGGATCCCACTCCCTCCGTGTTTCCTGCTTATTCTACGAGATTCAACCTAAGGGCTGCCTCCCCTCTGAAGCCTTGCCTGCCCCCCGCCCACCCCACAATATCACCTCCTCTGAGCCCCTGTTTGATGCCCTAGAGGTACCTAAGAACATCTATTCCATCCTGTTCAAATTCTGTGTTTATTCATCAAGACTTTGGGCTGACTTTGACTAGGCAAGGATGAGGTCTTATTTAATTTTGCACCCCGAGTGGCTTTCCAAGGCCTGACACTCGAATGTTTGTGAGTGAATGAAGGAGGGTGTGAATGAAAGAAGTGTGGCAAGATCAGAGGGTATGGAAAAACACATATACCCCAGTCAGTGGGGAAAGGCATTTTACAGCTATAGTGGTGTTGAAAGACAGGAAATACAGTCCTTCCCCCTGGCTATTAAGTGTTTTACATCAGATCCTTTCTGAGGTGTTAAAAGTTAAATCGATTTCCAGGAAACCATGATTGCTGATATAAAATATGTCCTGAGAGGAGTATTTCCGTCCTAATACTTTCTACACACACGAAAGGGAAGAGTGCACCTTTAGCTCATGTTCAATGTTGTCATCTAGAAGTTCATGCCCTCTCCATCCTCCAGGGCCCTTGTTTGAAGGCTAGTAAATAAGTATGTTGGCCAAGCAGCAGTCTGTGCACAGGTTCTTTGCTGAGCTGCAAAGCCGGCAGATTCTTTGCCATGTAATGAGCCATCTCCCCATCAGTACCTGGTAGTACCTGAGAAAGAGCAGGCCAGGTGGCGCCAAGAGGGACTGGACCAATCTGACCAACATGAGGAACAGGGCTTCAGACATGCAAGGGTCATCACCAGAGCAAGGACAGAGAACCACATCCACTCTAGAAGACAGGTGCTGGATTCTGGGGGTGCCCATGATGAAGCCAAAGCAGGTCCTGGGCCACCATTTAAGGAATCCACAAGTGTTAAGAAGTGTAAGAGGAGCCTTATGTGTTATGTGGTAGCCTGGATGGGAGGAGAGTTTGGAGAAGAATGGATACATCTGTATGGATGGCTAAGTCCCTCCGTTGTTGACCTAAACTATCATAACATCATTCATCAGCTATACCCCAATTCAAAATAAAAAGTCTTTTAAAAACAGAGAGAGGAGCATTGTGTCCCGTGATGGAAGCTCCATGTGAGGGCAGGGGCAGAGGCCAAATGTACAGGTTCAGACTAGACCCAAGTGAACAAAGAAAAGCAAGCAGCTCTACAGTTTCCTGGAAACCCAGATTAGCAATGGCAAGATAGTATTGCTCCCTGAAGCAGTGGCATTCTTGATATGTATAAACAGAGACATGTAATGGACATTTTTTAGTGTTGGGTGCCTAGAATCACGTCCCTATATGTTTTTTTTTTTTTATTAGTGGACACTATCTTTCCTGCAGAAAGCCCATTCCTTGCAGTTTGGGTGGCGCTAACCTCATGCACCCCTGGCTCCAGGGTGGGCATGTGACCCTGACCTGACTTCACATCCCCTCCCCAGCCTGCTGGGGTCCCTAATGTGGTCGATTAGACGTCTCAAGCATCTCGCAGCCATGTTGCCTATCTGACTGAAGAATGAACAAATACAAATGAGAGATGCAGAGAAAATCCATAACATCATTTGATCCCTAAAGCAAGAGGTATCCCTGGGGTTCCTTTCAAGAGAAGTCTGAATCGGGTCTCTATCACCTGCTGAAACGCATTTCTGCCAAGAGCAAGGAGGACTTGCCGAATCTTGGGGCTGGGTTTGCAGTCTGAGCAGAACACCTGGTCTTCAGAGAACTTCTCATACTTCTTTATGTGACTCAGATTTTATGCTGAGATTTTTTTCAAATGAAAAGAGAAGTCTGTATTTTGGGTGATTACTATTTTTTTCTGTCTTTTTGTTGCTCATCTTCTCACACCCACACTCAACCTCCTGGCAGAGGTGAAGGGAGGGGTTGATTGTGAAATAACACTAGACCACATGAAACCACCTATCTATGAGATACTAGAAGCCGTCTTCTGGATACCTAGGGCCCTCCTGTTTAGTGGGCAGGAAGGACACCTAGATCAGAATTACCTGCCAACAGAGAAGCCGGCATAGGCCTGACCTCCACTCAAGTTTAGTTTCCCCCTTAAACTAAAGTGGAGATGGAGGTTTGCTTCATCCTGGTCCCTGCAGGATCCCGTAATGGTCCCATATAATTAGCCTAAAGACATCCCCTGCTGTTTGCCAAGAAAACAAGCAGAATGTGCTAGGAAAATAGAGGAGCTATTCAGCGGTAGATAGCAAGGAAAAGGTGGAAATGTTTGATCTCGTATATAGATATGGCTTTTGTGTTCTCCAAATAATTACTTTTGGTTTACTTTTCTAAAAGACTTGACGGTTGGTTAAGAATGAACAATAAAATTAGATACTAAAAACAAACAAAGCTCTCAGGGGATGGAGCCAGTATAAGAGAAACCCGAAGCCCTGGTGCTCACACTTAGTTGAAAAAAACAGACCTGAGTTTTGTCAGCCCTTCTGCATCTATCAGACCTTCTCTCTTAACACCAATTAACTGAGAGAGGTAAAGCCTTTGATTTTCAGATAAAAGGTCACATCAACGTTCAGAGGAAATTTCAGATATCATTACAGGTCTTATTGGAACTTCTTCCCAGTCTGTATCCCAGAAAAGTTTGAATCTTGTTTCTGCTAGATACAAATCAACAGCCCTGACGAAGACTGTGTCAGAGATGTCATTTAAAAACACTCATATTAAACCAAGAAGGTAGTGGCCAAATTAGAGACAATGTTTGATCCTCTCTCAATTTTCCACTTCTGTAAAGACAGAAACTAATAGCAAATCCTTCTTTATCACTCGTTCTCCTGTTTTTTAAGAGCAACAACTTATTTTAGCAGGTATTTCTTTCTTTTTTCTTGCAAGGGTTTCAGAACATTGGCATGCAGCTGGTAACACAGAAGGAGAAAACAGAAACCACATCCGGAAGTAATCATCTCCCAGTCACTTTAATGGATTATAAATGTTAAAGAGCCCACCAATTAAATTAGCGTGATGGTGTTTCATAAAAAGTTCCATAAATCTTAAATGGAGGTAATGCTCTTCTCATTATACTTAGGGATGAGGAGATAGTAAGACCCAAGACCTTACTACACAACAGTAGCTTTGCTTCATTTCTTCTTGTGCCACCAAATTTAACAGACAATTTGAATAAAGCTATCGCCTCGCATACTCACATAAAATTGAGTTTTATTGCTAACTGGGGCATATTGAAAAGCGAGAGACTAATGGAGCCAAACTTCCCACAATGATTCAATCAATTTGATATCCTTTTAATTTTTAATTATTTATTTATTTAGGAGAACAAGTCGATCTTCCTCTGTTCTTATTCAACCAGTTGATAGTGGAAAGTTCTTATTCTTCCTCTTAAACTTGCAAATGGGATTCTTTTTCTCCGAGGTCCAATCACCATTTCAAAGAGATTTTTATTTTTAAGAGATTCTGTTTTTAATTGGCTACTTAGAAAGCCTATTTTGGAAAACATTGTTTCTCACTGGAGTTAATTTGATCTGTATGGCTCAAAAAAGGGCAAATTCTACCAGAAGGAAAAGAGTATGGACCCTGGAATGCAGTTACTTGGGGCAATAATACTTAGCAACTCGGGGCAGCAGAGGAAGTAGTTCCTCTTTAATATCTCAGCTCAGCCTGCCTTTTGTTATCACTACGCCAGTCTCATTATGTTCGGAAGCAATCACGTGCATCGGACAATTGCTTTTTAAGCACTAAGGAACTTGCTGCAGTAATTTGGTTGTTTCCAATCCTTCTCCAAATAAACACATTCCTCTAACTTTATGAATTTTTATTTAAACTTAGAAACACATTTCCATGGACTCGATCAGCTTGTAGTGAAAATGTAAGAGAAGCAAAGACTGCAAAGGAGTTGGAAGAAATAAGCCCTTTCCAACCTTTTGAAACGCCTGCAACAATAATGAACATATAATGCACAGGCAATAACCCTTCAGTCAAAAAGAAAGACAAACAGAAAAGAGAGCCTTGCATAAAACTTGGGTGATTCTACACTTTAAATAATAAGGTGAGATGTCACAAAGTATTTTGTTATAGGTGATATCTGTTTAATTATAATTCTGTACACTACATTATGTGAGAATCTGAGCAAAGTTGGCTCTCTTTTTCTCTTTTTTTGCTTTAATCCACCCAGGTGTTGTGTTCAGAGATAGGGCTCTAAGTTGTTGGGGGACGTGAAGGGCCGCAGGGAGTGAAGGGTGAGGTCAACACTGAATCCTCTGTAGCAGAGGATCGTATTTACTCCGCTGCCTTCCCACCTTGTTGCTCTTTCCTGTAAGTCGAGTCTGCCCCCTCGTGGTGAAAGTGAGAGGCTGCGCTCACTTCCCAGGACGCCTTCCTCTTCCTTTCTAGGTCAGTGAGAGGGTATTGGGAGCAACTGGTCCCTTCATCACCATCCTGTCCTCGAGCTGCTTTTCATTGCTTCTCCCCACTCTGTTCTCTGTTCCCCTTTTCTTCTCTTACTCCTTCCTTTTGTCTTCTTCCCTCCCCTTGCATTCCAGAGCCATCCACAATATTATTTACCAGCCCAGGCATGAGAGCTAAAATTGCTGCAGACCTTCTGCCTAGGGAGAGGATCTGAGCTCTGATTTAAGGAATTCAGACAATTTCAATAAATCATTAAATAACCGTCACCCCAAAGAGTAATACCATGTCATCAAGAGCTTAACAGACACTGAACAGGAAATTGGGAGACATGGATTTCTCTGGCCTTAGCCTTATCCCTGGAATATGATATGGATGTAACATGTTTGTATGAAAACCAAGAAACCTGGACATAAGCACAACTTAATAGAGAAGCAGGAGGCAGGAAGATAAAGGGGGTTTCTCTGCCCTCGGCACAGAAAAGCAAAAGGGCACATATCTGTCAAGTCCACCCGCTCCTCAGCAAACCACCCCAAATACACAATCTAAGTAAACAAAAGCAATGTTCACTACGTAAAGGCAGCCTCGAGATAAAGCTTCTTGTTCCCCTCATGGACCTGTTCCAATCAGCCTGCCACCCATGGGGCCATCCTGAGCAACCAATCCATCTGGAGTATCATTTCCATCCTATTTCCATCCATTTTCTACACAGAAATTTTTAAAAATTACATTTCTTCAAATATACCTTCAAAGGTGTGAATATTCAAAGGTATATTGCCTTCATTGTCTGTACCTTGTACATTCAGAATCTCTCTCTTTCTCTCTCATACACACACACCCACACACCCTCAAGTTCTCTACTCTAGCCACACTTCTCTCCTGGGTTTCCCCCCACAGCCCTCTCTTTCTCTCCTCCATGTTTTTTCATTTGCTCTTTTCCAGCTTAGATTGTTCTGACTCAAGGCTCATGGCCTTTTGTGAAGTTTGCATCAGTGCAAGGCCCTTTTTATTTTATAAAACTGCATTAGTGCACAGAACAGGACGTGTCACCCAGGGAGATGTAAGTTGAGGGCACTTCCATACCCATAGAAAAGTCTCATGTTGAGGTAAAATACATATATTTTAAAACAACTGTAATTTATGCAGCTATTAATCTTCCAAGGCAAGCGGTAGGGTACGGTGAAATGTTCATAAGCTAACAAGAAAAAACTCAGGTGGCTTATGCCATTGCCAGAATCCTGAGATGGAATTACAGCCCCATAACTCAAAGTTGCCAGCTCTTTCCATTCCCTAATGGAGGTTCTGAAGGACGGGACTCCTGTTCACTTTCCCTGTTTACTCTCTAGCTTCTGCTCTCTCCAGTCACACCAAGAAGCCCCCTACATACTTCCTGATCTACCTTGGAGGCAAAAAGTGTGACAGTTATTAAGCTGCTTCTTTGTTGAAGAAATGCAGAAAGAGGTCTCCGTAACCTCCCAATCCAAGAGCTTGGTATAGGATCATGTGGCAAAACCTCTCTCACAGCAGATATGAATACAATAGAATGCCCACCTGTTGCCTCCAGATCTAGCCAGCATTGACCACTCCCAGGAGCAATAATACGTGGTGCACAAAGCACTCACAGGTGAGGGAAGACCTAAATACCACTCAAGGATTACACTAAATGCCAGTTATTCATCTTTGGTTATTTCTCTAAGGGTAGTCACCAGCCCCCTGCATCAGAATCACCAAGCATGCTTTGTCCTTCCCTCTGCCCAACTTTAGACCTGCTACACCAGGTGGATGTGGCCTACTGAGGGTCGCCCAGGGAGTCCCACACCCTGATTTTACGAAAGGGAAACCACGCCACAGAAATGACGAGAGTTCCGAATGGAGACAAGACTGGATTTTCTGACTCTCCATCCAGCACATCACACTGCCTTAAAGTCAGTTTCCAAATGCCCCTAAAGATGGCTTTGAGAGTTTCATAGTCCTTTGGGACGTACCTGTCACCCGCAAAGCCCATTAACAATTTCTGGGAAATAAAAATAGAATCTGGGTAATAAACTAAAATCTAACCTTTTTTTTTTTTTCCTTTGTGCTTCATCTAATTTCACTTGCTCACTGGGCGCCTGGGGCAAAGGCCTCACACCTGGCCCTTCAGACCAGAGCTCCAAGTGAAGAACCGCCGTGCTGACACCTCAGCTTGGGGACCGTGTGCAGAAGCATCACGTATAGGACAAGATTCAGGATGGCGGCAGTGCCCCTCGTGCAGTGGGGCTGCACCCGGCACTGAGGTCTGAAGCCTGAGCAGCCCAGCTGCACCTGCCCCGGGAGAGATCCGCCCCCTCCTTGAAGAGCCCCTCGGAAACCCTGTAAAGCAGCCCCGCCCATGGCCCGGCCTGGAGGGTGGCTGCCCTAGAGCCCAAGCTGGCCCCTCTGCATTTCTCAAAGCATAAAGCTTCACTTCGCTCCTGAACCAAACTCGGTTTCTCATTCTACTGACTCAAAGAACAACAGGCAGGAGAACCCTTGTTGCGTGCACGCATGCTCAGTCATGTCTGACTGGTAACAATGCCTCTGTTTATGGAATTTTCCAGGCAAGAATCCTGGAATGGGTTGCTATTTCCTTCTCCAGGGGATCTTCCTGACCCAGGGATCGAACCTGCATCTCCTGTGTCTCCTTCATTGAAGGTGGGTGCTTTACTGATGAGCCACCAGGGAGGCCTGAATCTTTGTTGAGACCCGATTCGAAAGGATCAGCAACAAGCCCATATGACCTGGCCCAATACTTTGCTTTCACCCATTCCCCTCGCCTCTGTGCCTTTGACCAAACTATCCTCTCCAGAGTTTTTCCTAGAAAGCATTTCTTTTCATGTGAAAAATATCTTGCAGGAGTGACATCATACACCCAGATGCTGAATGAACAGAACCCAGACCCTGTTTTGCTGACCCTTATCCAAGAAGACTAGTGTTCTCTCTAGAATTTGATGCCATGTTGACATTTGGCTGCCAACTCACTGCTGAAAGCCTTTCGTGTGGAAAAATACATATTCCGAATCGGGGTGATGGATGAGTTGTTAAACTGTCATATCGTCTGTTCCATACTAAGCTAGGTTCTCACTAGGACTATGGAAAGAGAGGGGAAGGATGGAAAGAGATCTTAAAGTCATGACTGATTCTTCCAAATATATGGACAAGAATGCCAACAGGGCATGTTGTAATATGTTCAAGGAAGTTTTCTAATTCTATATTTCAAAAAGCTGAACTCAAGCTGTTGACCTTTCAGCTACATCAGAGCACTGAAATGGGCTCTGTGGATAGCCTTTGTGCGTGAATTGCATACTAGTGTCCTCAGCCTCAGAACTCCCTTGAATTCTGAGAAGTGCTAATTGAAATGCAATGCACATGTTCTTTAGCCTGAGCCTGAGAGAGAAATGTGAGCACTGGACAATGCTGTCAGATAAATATGATGCACAGTAGCAACAATGGTCATGTGTAACCAGCCTAGTGAGTTTGCAAACCAAATCTGAGAGCATTTGGTAGCTCGATTAATTCGCTTTGCCCATCCACCATCTGTTGTTGACTCCAGGAGGCCAGTGTGGGCAGCCCTGCTTGTTTCTGCTGACTTAGGCCAGCTGGAAACTGTCCTTCTAGAGGGATTGGAGGGTGGGGTCTGCAAAAGAACAGAGGTGCTTGGTCCCTGCTCTGATCTCACTCTGTAACTGGGAAATCAGGTTTTATATAAGTACCTCCTTCTGTGTGCTTCAAAACTACTTTTATATCCCTTACCTCTGTTTAAAAATTGTGTAAACTCACAGGTCCACCTGTTTTATATTCTCCCTTGCTGATGACTGAGGGGAGAAATGAGGTCACCTGGTCACAATCAGGCAATTGTTTCTTTTGAGTTGAGCTATAAAACATCACATTTGAATTTTGCTTTATTTTTGGACTGAAATAGTTCATTCTTTCCATAGCAAAGCTTTTCATAACTTGGAGTGCAGTGCCCTAGATAAGCCACATTTGCTTTCTGAATTAGGTAATGAAAGTATTGCTCATCTTTCCCTTGTTCTGCTCCCCCAAACCTATACACTTCACTTGCCTCATTCATTCTTCAATAGAAATGAAACTAGTGCTTCATATAAGAGGGGCTGCAGCTGCTGCTGCTGCTAAGTTGCTTCAGTCGTGTCTGACTCTGTGCGACCCCATAGATGGCAGCCCACCAGGATCCCCCGTCCCTGGGATTCTTCAGGCAAGAACACTGGAGTGGGTTGCCATTTCCTTCTCCAATGCATGAAAGTGAAAAGTGAAAGTGAAGTCGCTCAGTTGTGTCCAACTCTTAGCAACCCCATGGACTGCAGCCTACCAGGTTCCTCTGTCCATGAGATTTTCCAGGCAAGAGTGCTGGAGTGGGGTGCCATTGCCTTCTCCGATAAGAGGGGCAGTGAACTAAATACTGGGGATTCAGAAGTGAAAGCACAGGCCTTGGTTCGTAAGGCACTCACAGGCTAGTGCAAGAAGATAAATAAAGCTATGCTACAAATATTATGATAGAGATTTACACAGGGTACTCATGGCAAAGATTTATAGCTGCCCACCAAAATCGATTCCACTCTTCTTCCCCAGTAATAGAATTTTAGCTGAGTGTAGAGCCAGCTCCCCACCCCCTAGAATTCTGTCCTGAGCAACTAAGCACAGTAACATGACTGAGGTCTCCCCATCAAAAATACAAGTTGGAAGTGTGTGTCACTTCCACAGCTAGGCCTTACATGTGCTCTACACTTTCTTACCATTTACTTCTCATGAACTGGGACATGGATTTATCTGCAAATTCAATTCAGCTACGTAGAACAAAACAGTGCCCTAAGGAGGAGAAACAAGATAGGAGGAACCCTGAATGACTGCACAAAGCAAATGGACCCACTCATCCATCCTGGACTGTTCTGTGAATGAGAAAAAAAAAAAATCTTGGGACTTCCCTCAAGTGGTTAAGACTTCCCCCTCCAAAGCAGGAAGTGTAGATGAGATCTCTGATTAAGGAATTAAGATCCCACATGCTGTGGGGCCAAAAAACCAAAACACAAAACGGAAACAATATTGTAACAAATTCAAAAAGACTTTAAAAACCACCCACATCAAAAAATCTTTGTCCGATAAGCCACTGTTTAGTAGGGCCTCTTTCTTACGACGGGCTTCCCTTGTGGCTCAGCTGGTAAAGAATCCACCTGCAATCCAGGAGACCTGGGTTCAGTCCCTGGGTTGGGAAGATCCCCTGGAGAAGAGAATGGCTACCCACTCCAGTATTCTGGCCTGGAGTATTCCATGAACTATATGGTCCATGGGGTCGCAAAGAGTTGGACACAACTGAGCAACTTTCACTTCACTTCACTTTCTTAGGACAGCTTAGCTTTCACTCTAAGCAATACAACTCTGTGCTCTGTACCCGTAGGACTGAAATGCTGTCTGTAATGGGAATAAACAATTCATCTGAGATTATATCACACTTTGAGTCAATCCACTTTCCCAGCACCTAGCACAGGCTCATAACTGCTTATGAAGGCTGACTACAGAAGCACTATTCTAAAAACAACAGATACACCGAGTGTTAAGGGTCAGAACCAGAAGCAATATTTGAAATGACCTAGAAAGCACTGTGTGGTGGAAAGGGTCTGAGTAGCAGCATCAGAAAAATCTGGATTTGAATCCTAGATCTGCTTTTCACTGCCTATGATCCTTGGGCAAGAATCTTAAGGCCTTTAATCCTTAAAGAAAATTTCTAAATAATAATAAAACAGAGGAGAAGCAAAGGAGTATCTGTCTTGCAGCATGGTTGAGGAATTATAGTAGACATAAGCCAAGCCCAGTGTTGGGGAACCCAATAGCTTTCTATAGGTGATTATTCTTATTAGCATTTTGCAGACCCTGTGAGAAAGGATCTAAATACTCCCCCACTGCAAAGATCATCCTTTCCTGCACTCACTAAGCCTGCTACTGGAATTTGCCTGTGCTAAAAAAATGGAGAATTTTATTTCCTCACCAAGACAGAAGCACATTTTGCTTTGAATCTTCTGTACCCCTCTTCAAATCTAGAATTGTGGACCAAGATAACTTACACCAAGAGAGCAAATACAGTTAATAAAAGCAGAGGAGAAGAGATCTGACTCCTACGTTAAATTTATTTCAGTGCCAGATTTTGCATCACTTTTTCCTGGAAGCCTGTTTCACTGGATTTTAAATGTGGCAAAAGCAGAAACCAAGCCTCATTCATGCCATCCTCCTCCAGCTTAAAACATTTCACACCCTGGCATGCATTCTGCAAACATTCAATAAATACTAAATGAGTCATATAACTTTAGACCCATAAAAGTCTTTAGAGATTATCCAGTCTTGCTCTCATCTTTCAGATCAATTTCATCATCCACTCATTCAGTCAATATATATTTATCAGGCACTATAATGTGCTGACAAATGGGGCTGCACAAGAGAGGTGGACTGTGACATCACAATTGGGTAAAAAGACTTGTTCAAAGTCAAGCTATTAGAATTAGGAATAGCATGTAGGTCTCCCAATGGCAGTGGTCTTTTTATAGAGTCTTGAGCATACTAAGATCTTGCTCAGCAGGGCCCTTGGCTCTCTGAGTTCCCCACTGCCCCCAGATCTTTACAGGGCTGTCTCTTTATCCCTCAAGGCTTTGGCCAAAGAGACTTTGCTTGATCATTCCAATTAAAACTTTTAACAATCTCCTTTCCACAGCTGATGACAAAATCAGCCTATTCATAATGAAAACAAATACGTATCTAATATTCTAAAAGTTAAAAACTCAGTGAATAAAAATATCCTTCATGTTTTGCCCCCTTGAGGTCCTACTCCCCTGAAGGATGACCAGGAAGACTGTGACCTCCCTCCTTTCTTCTTAAATTGTGTCTAAATCTTTTTTCAGTGGATATTTTATCTTGTCTGAAATGATTCCTCATTTTTTAAAAACTTTTTCCATGAAACGTTAATGCTTTTCAATATGTATTTATTATGCTGCGTGTGTATGTAAATATATATGTTTCCCCATGAACAATGTGTGGGAAAGTTAATAAATACATATGTATTTCCATCAAAAAATCAGGAACATGCTCTCTCATAACCACAGTATAGTTATTAAAATCTGTAAAAGTAACATTGATATCCAGATCTCATGCATCCTACAACTATCGTTTAATTTTCATCAGTTGTCCTAACATTTTCTTTTATAGCAAAAGGCAAAAAAGAATTTGTACTACTCAAGAATCCCACACAAGATCATAAATCTCCTTTAGTCTGGAAGAATTCTTCAGTCTATCTTTGTTTTTCCTGACCTTGACATCTGGAAGAATAGAGGTCAATGATCTTATGTAGTAAGTCTCTAAATTCAGGTTGGTCTTCTATTTTCTCAAGATTAGAATCAAGCTATATCTTTTTGACAGGAATCTCACAGATACCGTGTTCTTCTCATTGCATCTTTTCCAGTAACACACAATTTCCATTTATCCCATTTCTGATTATGTTAATTTTGATTACTTGGTTAAAGAGGCTAGATTTTGCCACAGTGGTTACTATTCTTTTCTCGTGTGCTATTAGAGAATACAAAGACATAACATACCCAGAAAAAGCCAGGATGGAATCCCATTATTTTCAAAATAGCACTATATAACTCTCTACTCCTGTTGTCCCGATCACAAACCAGGAGTGACCAAGAGGAATAAATCCTTCTTGAAACAGCCACCTTAAGTGACCAAATTGCCTTACTAAAGTGTGTGGACCAAGAAAAGGTAAGGGACAAAGAATCATACACTTTTCTTAGTTGATTTTTAAGATTGCCATTCCAGCACTCAACAATACTGCAGATGACAGAGAATAGGGAATGTCCACTAAATTCTTTGACTATTAGCCCATTGTTATATGGTCTTTGCAAATGATCCAGAAAGCCTAACAGAGGACACAGTTTAGCTGTAAAGGCCACAATGATGTGGCTAGAGTGGGCTATTTGGATGGAATAGTAGTACCATACCCTGACAAAATGTCAAAGCAGAGGCAATATCAATTGTCCCCCAACGGGATCAAAATTCAGAGGAGTCAATCTGCCAGAAACAGATAGAGGTAATGTTCCATGTAATGCAGCCTCCTTCACCACTGAACAAATAGGCCAACTTTTAGCAGGAGTCGCACGTGTGGTATGCAGTGAAAGACTCTGTATCCATGAGAAGCATCCTTTACAGTGTGCCCAGTCTGTGATGGTGGATGTGTTGCCATGCCCCGTACGATGATGAAACCAGATGGTAATGGTGGCAGTCTTGATCATCGCCTAATTCTAGTTCTTCGGAGCAGAAAACGGACCTTTACCTTTATGTAACTCAAGTGAATTCTGATGGGCAGACACGATGTGTTTACCCAGTTCATGACACAGAGAGGAATGTCTTTAATCTACCAGTCTTAGTCTTCCAAGTGGCAGACCGACTGGCCAGGCCCTTGGTAAACCACCCAAGAGTCAGTAGAGGTCCTTAAGAGTGTTGTCCAAGGCGAAGGTGATTTAGTCCATTGTGCAGAAGTTGGTCTTCCAGAACCGTCTTTGGGGTTGGATGACTGCTGCCACCTAGTGAGTGAAGTCGCTCAGTCATGTCCGACTCTTTGCGACCCCATGAACTGTAGCCTACCAGGCTCCTCCATCCACGGGATTTTCCAGGCAAGAAAACTGGAGTGTGTTGCCATCTCCTTCTCCAGGAGATCTTCCCAACCCAGGTCTCCCGCATTGTAGCCAGACGCTTTACCGTCTGAGCCACCAGGGAAGTCCTGCCACCTAGTGGACACCATCAACTTCCAGCATCAGAGAACTTGGCAAATCTAGGTGAGACCACAGACTTGATTACTCACAGCACAGCAAGCATGACAGGCATTAGCATGCTTACATTGGTTCCTACTGCTCCCAAGTCCTATGAAAGCAATGTGAAGGCCCCAGATAGGATCCCATATGAAGTCACAATTCATGTATATGAACCATCACTACCCATGAGGCATCCAGCAGTGGAAACCATGGCAACAATACACTGAAATGACCCAGGAGCCCCACCCACTAGGCCACTTTAGCTTTGCTTCCCCACTTCAAATAGTGTCCAAATAATGAAGAATGTTGCACTATGGGAGAGAAATACTTACCTTTAAGGATCAACCAATTTTACAGCAACTGGCAAGCAAGCTTACTTTTTTGTCCCAGAGGGAGATATTACCTCGTCCCTCAAAGCTGTTCACTGCAGATACGACTCTAAGAAATAGCCTGGGTTAAGAGAGGTCAGAACATTACATTCTTGAAATATTTAGCAAGATGTGTAGAGAGGCGGGACAGGCCTATGCAGGCATTTTCCCTCTGGAGAAAAGTAATCATTATAAAGGTCTGCATTGTAGCATTCACTTACCAATTTCCCGGTTTAAATACTCCCACCATGGCTGACTTCTAGAGAAGGAAATGGCAACCCACTCCAGTATTCTTGCCTGGAGAATCCCATTGACAGAGGAGCCTGGAGGGGTACAGTTCATGCAGCTGCAAAGAGTCAGACATAACTTAGCAACAAAATGATAACATGGCTGACTTCAAGCTACTATTATGACATTCAAGTCAGAGTTGGGAAGAGATGAACCACCACTTGCTGAACTGCCCATTGGTGATTCTAACTTTAATCAATTATTACTGTGATTATTGCCCTTGACTTTGAAATGCCTATTTGAACCTTTTATTGATATTTTGTTTAGTTCTACACCTGCTTTCACAGACTATTATTTTCCCTACTTTCAAATGTATTCCTGCATAACTTTTCAAGAGTGTATCATTAAATTTTTATAGTTTGTTTACATGTAGTACAAGAGCATCCCTCCTCTTAGGATCCTGAAATAATTTCTGGAGAAGTCTAGCAGGGGGAATATTAAATAATAGATTTAAAAGAACCCATAAATTTGAAATGTTGAGAAATGGGGTGTGAAAGTTCCACTCTCTGGCTGATAGTCAAGCCCTTGCATTTCTTGCTGAATCTTCAGTAAACCATCAAACCAAATTTATACATTTCTGAGTCTGTGGTCATTTCTCCAACATTACCTGATTTGAATTTTCTTCCTAGTATTTATTACTCTCTTAAATTTTCTGCTTTTATTCACTTTGTTGATTATCTTACTGCTTTTAGAGGGCAAAAACAAGGATTTTGTCCATGCTATTTACCATTTTATTCCCAGCACCTAGAGTAGTGTCTAGTATGTAAAAGATACTCAATAAATACACAATAAGTAAATTAATTCTGCTTCCTGTTCTAGTACCTATCTCACCTCATTGGCTGCCTCTGCATTCAGTCACTTTTTTGAATGGTGCTCATGCAAATAGCAATCAAGATGGCAAATAGAAGCTCCACATTTTTCCTCTTATAATTAAACCTTGATTGGGTGTCAGAACATCTGATATCTCAGTGCTGCCATTTATACACCATGTGCTTTATTTCTCAGTTGTATCAGACTCTTTGCGACCCCATAGACTGTAACTCTCCAGGTTCCTCTGTCCATGAGGATTCTCCAGGCAAGAATACTGGAGTGGGTTGCCATGCCCTCCTCCAGGGGATCTTCCCAAATCAGGGATTGAACCCAGGTCTCCCACATTGCAGGCACATTCTTTACCATCTGAGCCAGCACAGAAGCCCGTTTATACACTGTCAAAGCAAACAAGTCATTCAACCTTTCTGTGACTCAGTTTCTCCATCTAGAATGCTCAAGGATCTCCTGAAAGAATGGTTTCAGTTTTCATTGTTGTCTCTGGGGCCATGCAGTGCTGAGTCTGTATCAGTGGGTTTTTATCTCATTCTAGTAACATCTTTGGAGAAGGCAATGGCACCCCACTCCAGTACTCTTGCCTGGAAAATCCCATGGATGGAGGAGCCTGGTGGGCTGCAGTCCATGGGGTCACTAAGAGTCGGCCACGACTGAACAACTTTACTTTCAATTTTCACTTTCATGCACTGGAGAAGGAAATAGCAACCCACTCCAGTGTTCTTGCCTGGAGAATCCCAGGGATGGAGGAGCCTGGTGGGCTGCCATCTATGGGGTCGCACAGAGTCAGACACGACTGAAGCGGCTTAGCAGCAGCAGTGACATCTCTGTGTCTGGAGGGTGGTGGAAGAATAGAGATGAAAAGTTGTAGTCTTGCTTTTCTGTCACCAGTAGAGTGATTCAGAAATTCTGAAT
This sequence comes from Capricornis sumatraensis, assembly GCF_032405125.1. Taxonomy (NCBI): domain Eukaryota; kingdom Metazoa; phylum Chordata; class Mammalia; order Artiodactyla; family Bovidae; genus Capricornis; species Capricornis sumatraensis. The sequence goes on from NC_091073.1 coordinate 75,441,113, forward strand.
TTTCTTTGAAGGCAGTTTTTCAACTTCCCTTTAATCAGGATCCAAACCATTCTTCTGACATGCTTCCCAAATTCATCCGTTATTTCATCTATAAAATGGGGCCAATAACACCTACATCACAAGGTTGTGGTGATAGTTAAATCAGACAACCTAAACTGGTAGTTCTCAAAGTGGGGTTCCTGGACCAGCAGCTCCAGCATCACCTGCCACTAGCTGCTTAGAAATGCACAATCTTGGGCCCTACCCCATTTTCTGAAGCAGAAACTCTGAGGCTGCTGAGCTGCATTGGTTAAAAATCCTTCCAGGTGATTCTGGTTCACATTAAAATTGGAAGAAATGAAATCAGTTAATGCTTGTTTGACCATCAAGTGTCTGCTTTTCACTTATTCATTCATTATTTGTTAGCCACCCAAACCCAGCCCAGCTAAGCTGCAGAACTGTCTGTCCTCACCCCATTTGGCAGATGTGAACAGTAGTGAAGTGAAGTGAAGTGAAAGTCGCTCAGTCATGTCCAACTCTTTGCAACCCCATGGACTGTAACCCACCAGACACCTCTGTCCATGGAATTCTCCAGGCCAGGATACTGGAGTGGGTTGCTGTTACCATCTCCAGGGGATCTTCCCAACCCAGGGATTGAACCCAGGTCTCCCACATTGCAGGCAGCTTCTTTACTGTCTGAGCCACCGGGAAAGCCCAGGAATACTGGAGTAAATCCTCTCTAAAGCCCAACTATCAACATTTGCTTGGGCTGCTTTTGCTCTTGCCCACAGTTACTGCAATTTGACAAAAATTTACCTCCATGTTTATATTTTTCTTTCTTTTATATATTATCTTTTTATTTGTCAGGGAGTTGGTTCAGTAGACAGTTTGTGCATCCACAGGTAGCTAAGTGACTGTCTGCATGGCAGATTTTAGCAGTTGGTGGGACACAAGTTGAAGAACACAGTGTCCTGAATCAAATGGCTCACATCATCTGGGTGACACTGGATAATTAGCCTTGATGAAGCCTGAGTTTTTCTAATAAAAAATGGGGTTAACAACAAGAAAAGTCTCCATTTATTGAGTATCTCCTAGACGCCAAGCACTATGCTGGCTATTTCATATATGATGCATATTACCTAAAATTGGGCTTCCCTGTAGCTCAGCTGGTAAAGAATCTGCCTACAGTGCAGGAGACCCCAGTTCAACTCCTGGGTTGAGAAGATCACTGGAGAAGGGATAGGCTATCCACTCCAGTATTCTTGGGCATCCCTGGTGGCTCAGTTGGTAAAGAATCCACCTGCAATGCAGGAGACCTGGGTTCGATCCCTGGATTGGGAAGATCCCCTGGAGAAGGGAACAGCTACCCACTCCAGTATTCTGCCTGGAGAATTCCATGGACTATATATAATCCATGGAGTAGCAAAGAGTTGGACACGACTGACTGACTTTCACTTTCACCTAATTTAAACAAAAGCCATGAGGTTTTTTTTTTTTCTTTAAACATATCTTAAATACTTCTAACATTTTCAACATGATTTTGCAACATTCAGGGCCCATCATTTCCTTTTTCAGTGTAATTAAATGATAGTAAAGACATTTTGTGGGAAAACAGCACCTAACTGATAACTAGCATTTCAGCAAACTCTGCTAGAATGCCTCAATTCCATTAAGTGAGTGATATCAGTTGGAAAAATGAGGCTAATTTTGCTGCAGGTTTAAAGAAAGAGGAAATAACCTTTAAATGGTAGTCTATCTGCGCTTTGCAGTAGAAGTTCTTAGTTCATACCTAATTGAAAAGCAAGTTGCTGTTGAATATTGAAAATCCTGGAAGAGTTTTTTAAAGTAATTTAATGTAGCATTTTATGGTTGCTTTTGTAGTTTAGAATTTGCGATGGATATCGAGGGATGTATATGCCTTCTGATCCCTTAGATTTAATCAGACTTCTCGCTTGCTTGCTTGCATAATGGTTTATGGTACCTTTGATGATTTGCAGCCAACCTAGCACTTTTAATAATTTACTGTAAAAGCATTTAATTTTTAATGGACAAGAATGGGTAAGAGGTAACTTTTGCATTGGTAAGTGCGCTCCTGAAGACTAGGAAAAAGGAACAGTATATTTAAATTCCAAACATTATTGAAAAACATGAGTCTTTTATTACCAAAATCAAATGCATAATTGAAGAACATACCTAACCCAAAATTATTGTTCATGCCTTATTTAACCAGAAGATAGCACTGCTTTCATGATGCTATCATGAGGATATTTTTTCAAATTCTCATTTTTTTTTCTTATCTTCCATGCTGTTTCAATATTCTGTTCCACTAGATAAAGCATACCTGCCACAGAGTGAGAATATACGTCATTTTATTACATCTTGCTAACCAAGAAAAGCCCAACAAAAGAATAGTTTGTAATGTCTGCTACATAAAAGAAATATCATTTTATATTCATTTTCTTTCAAAGTTTTTCTAAGATCTCAATGTAATGTGCATACCTAGGAATGATTTCACAACTAGTCTTAAAATATCAAGAGTTTCCATGTGGAGAGAAAAATGGGAAGATGCCAGGATAAATATTTTTTAAGACTTGATGGAGGACAAAACATATCTTGCCTTCGGAGGCACATAAAACAAAAAATGCTGCAATAGCCGAATAATCCCTTTTTCAGATATGCCATATGTAAAAATAAGAATGGCTTCACAGGAGTGCTTTCTGGGGAATCAACTAACAGCCTACAGCCCTGGAAATTTACTCTACTCTTCTAACATTCCACAGCTGACTGTCCCCAGGCTCACCCTGAAATGGACTACAGGGAGAACTCTGATGGTCAAGGGTCCAAGTCTGAGCTCTGTTTCTGGACTGCCTTTGGAATTCAGACATCAGAGCAGTTGTGTGAGAATGTGAAACTCATTCTCTTTGTTTGGCCTTCAGTCTTGAGTGTAAACCCTGCTACAGAAGATTGGTTCCCAGGAACCCTCGGTACTTAGCCAAGGAGTCTGTGCCCATCGAAAGTACCCCATCTAAAGAGGAGCATTTGAAGATTCAATCACCATTTCCATGCTTGGTTTCCTGGGATGAAAAAGCAGGTGCCAGCTTTTAACTGGTAAACTAGGACTCTATCTATAGCCCACCATCTTTCGGCTTCCTGGTCAAGGTTATATATAAAACAGCTCTTTTATTAGCCAGATATCCTTACATCCTTATCTCCACTCTACCTAATGAACAGAAACTTCTAGGTCTAATCAGTTGTCCCCCCAGATTTGAGACAGTAGGAATTGCTCCTGAGCAAATTCAGGGGCACCTGAGTTGGGTGACTTTAACAACCCCATGCACACATACCTTTTTCTTCTCTCCAGCTCTCTTAAATTCTTTATCTCATGTCATCAACGTAGGCTTGCTACCTACTTTTAGAGGTAGAGAGCCCTTAGAGATTAGTGGCAATCCACAAACTTTTCACCTGAAGAAGAAACTCTGAACTAGCTAATTCGCCCAAGGCTACATGGAAACAGGGAAACTGGAGTTTACTAAACTGACTGCTTTTCCCATTACATCATATGGTCTCACTCCTCTCTTCCTCTGTCCCTTTCTCCCTCCTCCCTCCCCTCCCCAACTACTGTCATCTCTTCTCTTTTTGTTTTAGGCTTCCTCATGGTGCCAACAGTACCAACGAATGTCACTTAGCTGCAATGGAGCCTTCGTTGCTCAAAACAATACATGGGGAGGTGGGGAGAGAGCAGGTATGCCTCACCCTGCTCTAACAACCTTTCTGGATTAACTCTATTTTTCCTCCTCCTCTTCCAATCAGGTATGCTGCCTCTTTTTTACATTCTGACAACACTTCACAATGAGCAGTTTAACCCCAGCTAATTTGCCAGCCTATTCTCTATGACAGAAACATTATTAAGTTTCCTGGCATATTAATTCCTTTTAATGTCCTTAGTAAGGTTAGGGCTTTGTGAAACAGCTTCAAAAGAGAAAAGGGTAATGTAGAAAAGAGTGTTATAAATGTAGCCTTTTGGGTCCTTACATCCTCCAAACTTTATGGCAACCTAATAAGCACAAGCTGGAATCAAGATTGCCAGGAGAAATATCAATAACCTCAGATATGCAGAAGACACCACCCTTGTGGCAGAAAGTGAAGAGGAACTAACAAGCCTCTTGATGAAAGTGAAAGTGGAGAGTGAAAAAGTTGACTTAAAGCTCAACATTCAGAAAACTAAGATCATGGCATCTAGTCCCATCACTTAGTGGGAAATAGATGGGGAAACAGTAGAAAGAGTGTCAGACTTTATTTTGGGGGGCTCCAAAATCACTGCAGATGGTGACTGCAGCCATGAAATTAAAAGATGCTTACTGCTTGGAAAGAAAGTTATGACCAACCTAGATAGCATATTTAAAAGCAGAGACATTACTTTGCCAACAAGGTCCATCTAGTCAAGGTTATGGTTTTTCCAGTAGTCATGTATGGATGTGAGAGTTGGACAGTGAAGAAAGATGAGCACCGAAGAATTGATGCTTTGAACTGTGGTGTTGGAGAAGACTCTTGAGACTCCCTTGGACTGCAAGGAGATCCAACCAGTCCATCCTAAAGGAGATCAGTCCTGGGTGTTCATTGGAAGGACTGATGTTGAAGCTGAAACTCCAACACTTTGGCTGCCTCATGCGAAGAGTTGACTCATTAGAAAAGACACTAATACTGGGAAGGATTGGGAACAGGAGGAGAAGGGGACGACAGAGAATGAGATGGCTGGATGGCATCACCTACTCAGTGGACATGGGTTTGGGCAGACTTCGGGGGTTGATGATGGACAGGGAGGCCTGGCATGCTGCAATTCATGGGGTCACAAAGAGTCAGACACGACTAAGTGACTGAACTGAACTGAACTGAGTACCTAAAGGGCTTCTCAGGTGGTGCTAGTGGTAAAGAACCTGCCCACCATGGCAGGAAACATAGTGAGACGCAGGTTCAATCCCTGGGTTGGGAGGATCCCCTGGAGGAGGGCATGGCAACCCTCTCCAGTAGTGTTGCCTGGAGAATCCCATGGACAGAGGAGCCTGGAGGGCTACAGTCCATAGGATCACAAAGAGTCAGATATGACTGAAGTGACTTAGCATGCAGCACAAATACATTAAGTGATACATCAAAGGATTAACATCGGCATGGAACTAGGGTAGGGTAGAGGGCTTCCCAGGTGGCTCAGTGGCAAAGAATCCAGAGATGAGGGTTCAATCCCTGCATCAGGAAGAGCCCCTGGAGAAGGGAATAGCAACCCACTCCAGTATTTTTGCCTGAGAAATCCTATGCATGGAGGAGCCTCGTGGGCTACAGTCCATAGCGTCGTAAGGAGTCAGACACAACTGAGGGACTGAAAAGCAACAGAGCAGGGTACAGTCCAGGAGGGAGATCATTAATTCATTTTAGCCCGTCTTTTCAAAGATGGAAAAAATAAATAAAGCAAGAACAAAGGCAGGAAGGAAGGAAGGGAAGAAAATATGCCTAAGCCACAATAAAATTTGTATGCTTGAAAGTTAGAAGTATATCAGAAAAATGTTTTAAATATTGTAAATAAAAGGGCTAAAAGTATAATACAGCCTAGTTTGCAATTCTTCATAATGCTAGGTTTTGGTGAAAAGTAAAAAGGTCTATAAATGTCTTTTTTTATTCTTTTAACAGTTAAAGAGAGGAAAATTCTGAGTTATGGACTGCTAGTGAGTATAGATAAGAAAAATATCTCTGCTATGAACGGGTGCTAGAATTGTTCATATACAGTATATGATTCATGTCTATATAAGGGGAAAAAAACAGACTAAATACCAGTCAATCTTGTATTTTTGGCAGACCAAATGATTAACCATTTCACATCAGAGTCAATCTCAATCTAATCATCTGTCTGGGAATTAGTCACTATAATGGAAAAAAGTACTTAACTCAGAAGGGTTCATTCATTAATCACATATCAACACCCCAGAGAGGTAATTCTTCTGCTGAAGTTCCCAAGCTTTCATTCATTTCTTCAGCAGTTATTTGTTGAACTCTTACAATAAGCCGGGTGCTCTGTAGGACACTGAGAATAAAAACACACTCCTTAAAATAAAGGAAATTGTAGATTAGAGAGAAATAAAAAATAAATAAACTAGCTCATGATCTAAACCTGATATGGACCTGAGAAAAATGCTATGGGAGTAGGGGGTGAAGAGAAGAACTACAGATCCACCCTAGGGCAAGCTGAGAAGCCTTGACAGAGGAAGTGACATCTAAGTCAGACTTAAAGGATAAATTGAAGCTCATCTCAAAGTTCCCAATGAAAACCAAGGCTTAAAAATCGAGGAGCCCCAGTTTATGAACACCTCCATTAGGTCAGTATTTCCCACTATGTTCTTAGATCCTATTTGAAAAAACAGGTTTTCAAGGTCAAAAGAAACTTAGGAATGCTAGAGTCTACCCATTAAATAATTTTCTTTACAGCAGGACTTCTTAGAACCTTCATACAACAAAATATGTACCAACCAAATACATGAAATGACACCCCAAATGTCAACGCCGGTCACTCTAAGAGCAGAGAACTGGAGTGGAGGGAATCGATCCACATGGAGAAGAAAAGGACACAGTGCGGTGATTCCAGCCTTAAGGAAAACCCTCCTCCTTGTAGAACTTGAGGGTCTACTTGGCTATGTAAACATTTTGTCTTATTTGCAGTCTGTTCTCATCGATTTATTTTCATTTTCATTTTGGACTAAGATAAGAAAAGGTGTTTATATGTTCCACTAACGAATATTTGAATCTCTGCTGAAAGAAGCAGCAGATGAATCTTAACATTTATTACTACTGGCATTTATTATACTGCTATCAACACTGCAATCATTCTCATTCCACAAAGACCATCCTTGTCTGACAGGATCCTGGAGAGGCCCTGCCACCATTTTGTTTGGTATCAGTGCTATAAAACTAGGAAACCCAGAGTAAGATGAATGATATACATGCATATGGTTGAAAATTATGTACTAATAACTAAGTCAAATAGAAACCCAGAAATCACTTTTCTTCTTTGTATAATGATCCACCAATAGGTAAAGAATCAGATCTTCCCTTCCTGCTCACTGCATGTATATGAAATAATGTGTTGAATTATGCTTTTTCTATTTGCGAAAAAAGTACAATGTAAGTATATTTTAAGGAACACTAAATATTAATAAAAAGGAGGGAAATGCAAATGTCCTAGATAGCATAGTGAAAGATGGATGACTCAGTGGGTCACTATTCCTGTGAACAGAACTTCAGAAACTACAGATAAAGACAGACTTCAAGCCTCTTATATGACACTATTTAAAGCATTTGCTACCTGTATAATAGGCTGGAAAGGGACTATTCAATTGATGAAGGGAGATTTAGATCTATGACTTACATTATCATGATGAATCCTATATTAATATTAAAGTTCTATCCATCACATTGGAAATTTCCCCCAGAGGGTTTTTAACATTTCCCTGGTGACTGCCTCAATACGTAAATCAATGCCATTCTGAGAGGCCAGAGAAGACTCTCTGCATATAACTTTTTCTACATTACATTTTTTCCCATTTTATTTCTGTACACATTGAGTCCATTTTTGTCTTAGAAAAAAGACACCCTGTCTTCAGATAATCCAAGTTCATATGTCTGTCACAAATGCTCTCGTTGAGCCATTCCATACTATTTCCTATTTCCCTTTTGTCTGCTGATAGTAAAATTAGCGGCTATAAGAGGTCTGCTCCATAGGCTTAGGAAACTTGGCACAAGCTGTTAGTACAAGCAGTAAATGCTGGCCAGCTTATATTTTGTAGCTTGTAAAATGTTGGATATAGTGGCTCAGATTCTTTGGTTGGTGGCCACAAGCCTGCAAATGTCCCATTTCATCAAAATCACTTCAGCAACTGCTGTTCACATGTCCGTCCAAAGAGAGAGAGAGGGTGATGCAATTGGGTCATGTGGGAATGAAGCTGGTCTTTTGATACTAATTTGCAGTGTATTAGGAGCAATGCTGCCCCAGGTTCTCGGGTATATTAGTAACCTGGGGATCTCCTTGACCCTAATTATAAGATGCTCCAAACTGAACTGCAGATGAGATTTGGAGTGGGGGTGAAAGAAAAGCATAACAGGCCAAAAACCATTCACTGATTCCTTCTTCTGCACCAGAAAGAAAACTTGGAAGATAAAAGTCCATCTTCTCTCAGCCTTCCATTTCTGCTCGCCTCTCTCCCAGCCTGCATCCCAGCACCTCTTCCTCAAGCCTACAGTGAACTTTAGAGGAGAGTATAATAAGAATAATAGCAGCAGTGATTGCAGCAACTTTTGAGGGAACTTGCAGGACTGATGACTCAGCCAGCCCTGCAGAGCATTTGCTCAACTTTTTCTCCAAGTGGGCTGGTCAGAACCTTTGACTGGTGGAGCACTGAACAGAGAGAAGAGGACACAATGAGAGGATACCCTTTACCCCACAGCTTAACTTTTTTTCCAGATGTAGCCAACCAACATCACCGTCCCAAATTCCCTTCTTACAATTTACCCCTCGGAAGATGTCCCAGAGGACGGTGTGCATCCTCCGCCCAGGCTCTCACTTGGGGTCAGCATAACTCAGAGCATCCTGAACTCCGTTTGTGGTCAGAGGAAAGGGCTGTGGGACGCAACACTCAGCCTCTTAGATGGAGAGCATCTACTGCCAGCAATGGAAGGGAGAAATTACCTGGCAGATTTTTCATTTGAAAAACTTAATAAATTTTTAAATCTTACTCTTTCAAAAGAAGCCATAAATGGGTCAAATGATACAGAATAGTAAAATGGATGTGATATGAATTCTTTATAATTATGGAAATGGCAGCTTCCTTATTGGTTACATGAGTCATGTAACATGTAATTCCCCATCTTGGGTTATTAATAATGGATACACAGTTATCATATTGTTTTAATGAACACTTCTGAAATACTTTCTGCCACTAAAAGCAAATATTTTATTGTAGACAGATATGGTTGTAGGATTGAACTAGGATGTCCCATTTTTACTACCTCTAGTTTAGTGTAAATACTGTCAAAAACAATGACAGAGAGTGATGAAGCTAATTACCAAAAGAGAATATATATCTATATTTGGGATTATACACAAGAGTCTTATTTTTACTATCTCCAAAATAAACCCTCCTTACTCATCTGTACACAGTTCATTACATAAAGAGAGGGAATTTGGGATTGTTCCCAAGGAAGACTACCCAAGTATCAAGCAAAGAATGGTAAATCTGCCAATTTACTAGAAAAATAAACTTTCTTGCTCAAAAGGCCATGAACCATTCTATTCTGGGTCACAGAACTCACCTGATCTTAGTAAACTCAGTGCAAAGAAATGAGGCAAGCCAGTATCACCACATCTATATAGAGTGTGCGAAACATTTAGGAAACATTTAGGAATGTGAGGCTCAAGTTGAAAAGAGCGTAGAACCGTTAGGGACCAAACCACCTGGTCTTAAAATTCTCAGGATAGACCTTCATATCTGGTGCTAAGCATAATGCTAGAAACGGGAACACCTCCAAATGCCAAAGAGGAACACCTGAGCCAGGGCTCTCACCTGCCAGGGGGAAAAGGGAATCTTACAGGCTCTCAAAGTTGGCATCGCTTTTGATGGATATATGGAGAAATAGCTGGGAACTGTGCCCTTGGCTGCCCCTGGGGAAGGGAGATCTACAATTTATTTTGTTTTGTTTTTATCATCAAAGCCCCACATGAGCCACAAAAATATCACACAAGAACACCTGCTTGCAAAAACAAAGAGACCCAGATGGCACCAATGAAAGCACTTGTCTGCTGGTATCACCGGGGCAGGATAGAGACCTCCTCAGCACCTTTGGAGAGAATGAAGAAATATCCACACCAACACAGGATGGTTCAGATGCCCTTTGATTGCACATTAGAACTTAGTTTTTCACCAGCTTAGCAAGTAGTTTTCCTCTGCACAGTGAATTGGATTCAGGGAGAGAAGAATTCAGGTTCTCTCTAACACTCTGTCTTTCTTACTGTTTTGAATAACTACAGTATTGTCTTCCCAGTAGCACCACCCACCCCCAACTCTTCACAGGTTTGCAGTTGGATCTTCTTTGTTGCTGCAATGGACACACCTTGGCTACAGGTTCAGGATGGGGCACCTTAACTAGACTGGGCCAATCAGAATCCATCCCTGCACACTGAATCTGGAACTGAGATAAGGCAGTTTTTCACAGGGTGGCTGAAATTGCAAAGAGGTCAAATCAGTCAATCCTAAAGGAAATCAACCCTGAATACTCCCTGGAAGGACTGATGCTGAAGCTGAAGCTCTAGTACTTTGGCCACCTGATGCAAAGAGTTGACTCACTGGAAAAGCCCCTGATGCTGGGAAAGACTGAGGACAGGAGGAGAAGGGGGCAACAGAGGATGAGATGGTTGGATGGCATCACCGACTAAATGGACATGAGTTTGAGCAAACTAGAAGACAGTGAAGAATAGGGAAGCCTGGTGTACTGCAAACCATGGGGTCACAAAGAGTCAGACACAATTTAGCAACTGAACAACAACAACAAAACCAAAAGCAAACAGAGAAGCAGAGAGATCAAGACAGCAGTAGGAGGGAATAATGAAGCTGATGCACAGAGAGAAGAAATGAGAATGCAGGAGATGGTCCCACTGGGTGATTAGAGTCCTAGGCTCTAGGTGTTTCATAGATCCCAGTCTCATCCATAAGACATCCCAGTATCTTTCTATTAAATTCTTCATTTTGTTTAAACACATTAGAAATTTCAGGAATGTACAGTCAGGGACTTGAGTACTCTGTCAGGTAAAGGAGAGCCTAGTTTTACAGCTGTGCCAATAATGAAATCCTCAAGCACAAAACATTCATACAAACAGGAAACTGCTCAAGAGGCAAGGAGGTCCTTTTTGAGCTCTCAGGGAATTTTTCTCTCCTTCATCTCTCACCATACCCTGCTTAGCCTGGGTATCAGAACTGTCTAGGGTTCTAGGATTCCTTCTTCCTGGATATTTTAATCCAAATGAGATCAAGTTAAGATATACATGAAGGAAAGTTTTAAAGTGGTAAATTTAAACAAACAAAGCAGCCTAAAGTATATGAAAACATAGGAAGGGCCATTTCTCTGCCCTTGACCTAAAGGTTGGAGAATAGGGTGCAGATAGATGTGGTATTTACTGGAAGATCCACACTGATCTCCTGGTCTGATGCCTCCTGGTCTGATGCCTCCAGGTCAGGGATCATTGGCTACTGCTATCATTAAATCCAGGGATTCCCTGGTGGCTCAGATGGTGAAGCATCTGCCTGCAATGCGGGAGACCCAGGTTCGATCCCTGGGTCGCAAAGATCCCCTGGAGAAGGAAATGGCAACCCACTCCAGTACTCTTGCCTAGAAAATTCCATGGATGGAGGAGCCTGGTGGGCTACAGTCCATGTGGTCGCAAAGAGTCAAACACAACTGAGCGACTTCACTCACATCATTAAATCAGAAGGGGCTCCACCAGGGCTCATCAGTCAAATACCACTATTCTTAGACTTCTCTAGATCATTCAAGACTGTGTTTGTAACCAGCTATGGCTTTCCTGGTAGCTCAGATGGTAAAGAATCTGCCTGCAGTGCAGGAGACCCCAATTGGATTCCTGGATCTGAAAGATCCCCTGGAGAACAGGTAGGCTACCCACTCCGGAATTTTTGAGCTTTCCTGGTGGCTCAGATGGTAAAGAATACACCTGCAATGAAGGAGACCTGGGTTCGATCCCTGGGTTGGGAAATTCCCTGGAGGAGGGCATGGCAACCCACTCCAGTATTCTTGCCTGGAGAATCCCCACAGACAGAGTAGCCTGATGGGCTACAGTTCATGCGGTTACAAAGAACCAGACATAATTGAGCGACTAAGCACAACCAGCATATTGTTCCTAGAAGAGATACGATAGCTTATGCACCTAAGTATGTTCTGAAATGTTTACTAGCTTTGTCTATTTTCTTTACTGTATGTACTCAAAGAGGAAATACCTGATTTGTTAAGTTCACCTGGCACAAAACCCAGTACAGAATTAAATCCAGTAGATATTTAATAGGATTACATTAACACTTACTCAGTTCATTTAACCTCCATTAGTACAGAATTTTCTGTCTAGCTCCTACCTTTTACAATCAGGAGATTACCAGAAAAATCTTCTCCTTTAATTAAATTTATACCCAAATCACTGTAGGTTTAAAGGTATGTTTTTAAGTGCCTCTCCAAATACAACTCTTTGGCTGTGGGCTTTTCGGTTTGCTTGCTCAAAACCGGTTGAGCTTTATATGTCATTGACTTGACTGAGTTTAGCCAGATGCCATGCTGTCATCTTTGGCTATGTCATGGACATGCCTCTTTGGGGGTTCAATAAAACCAGTATTGAAGAGAAGTGTAACCCCCTCATCAGTGATGAAGTCCGGCTGGGTAAACCAAAGACCCACTGCTATGAGGTACACACATGAGCTCAGATCTAGAGCTGAGAGGCAGAAACTATGGCCAAAGCCAAAGCGCTGGAAACAGAAAACAACAAAGTCCAAGTGCCCCTGTGTTAACATAAGTGTGGTCAGAGCCAGGCTAGCTTCCGCTCAGAACCCAAGGCAAGTGCATGACTGCGGTAGATCTGTGAGAGCTCCCAACAGACCTCAGGAGCACAGAAACCACGTGATCCCCAATCAGAAAGTAAAAAAAAAAAAGAAGAACAAAACCACCCATTTGTATGTATATTTCAATTCACCTCCTTTTCTTTTTTTTTCCATCAGAGATAAAAGAGCATCTAAGAGGGTCCATTTGAACAATAAGGCTAATTTTTATTGGTTACCCCTTTGTCCTTATATTCCTCTGTTTAAGATGAGAAATAGTGTTTTAAACACCCTCCAAAACCCATGTCAGCATAGGTTTAAGCAACAGATTTCCTCCCCAGTGAAGGTGTGGCCAGGAAAGTGGGAAAAGTTAGCCTAAGGATTAGGCTCAGTACTTCCTAAGCTGTCTCAAGCTTTCTTTTTTTTTAAAGCAAATGATAATTTGAAGAACACAGTCCACATTTTGGAGTAGAATCCTTCAAAACAAAGATAAAACAAACAAACTCGAGATATTGAAGAAGCACACATCTAGTAAGAAACTAAATTCCTCTGCTCAGGTTGGAAAAACAAGATGGCTGATTACTTATTTTAAAAATATCAAAAGACAAGATCGGCCAAAAACAGAGAAAAAAAAAATCCCCATAAAAGTCTTGGTTTCCATTACCTATATTTGTATAAAAGCTATGTGTTGTTTTAACCAAACATCTGGTCTTTGTCCCTCATGTAGAGAATTCTGAGTTTTCTTGACACTTTGGCAAGAGGTACCACAAACCCCTGCCAGGCTAGTAAAAATCACACATTTTTCCTGCAAGGGAAAAAAATGTCACTAAAAATGAAACATTAAAAAACATAAAAGCTCGACTTGGAAAGCCTTGCTGTGGAGATTCTGCTTCCTAATCAGCCTTGCACAATTGCCTTAACTTCTTTTTTAAACAGTACCATACCATATCATTTGAAAGATCTAATACTAATACTTCAAGTTTATTCAATACATTGTTCTAAAAAATGTCCTTCAGATAAAGGGACCTTGCCATTTAATCACTTTCTAGAATAAATAATGTGAATTAATTTTTATAAATATTTAATGTCTATTCTTATATTGTACAAATTGACTCTTTAAGTTATTTCAACCAGAATTGAATTTCAACTGCTTTTGCTACATAAAGGAATAATCTTCGTCTCACATTCACATTGGCACCTTCCAAGGCCCTGACATTGTAATCTGTCATAGTAAAAAGCACAGAAGTAAATACAACCCTGCTAATATGACAAGCTCATTATAACCAGCCACTCATAAATCTTGAAACAAAGGCACCACCACATATTTTTTTTTAAAATAATTTTATGTAATTTGCATAAGGATATTTTTGTTTGGAACCAAGGCAGGTATTTCTTTCTGTTTGCACACATAATACTGGAATAAATTATTCAGAAATACCACTACCTACCTCTAAAGAGGGCCAGAAATTGGTTAACAAATGGTTGCAAAATACTCTGTAAACATAAAATGCAAAATAAGACTGTAATGGCCATCAATTCTTCTGCACAGCATAACAACTGGATTATGCTTAGAGAGAAAGGAAGGAATAAACTGGAAAAAGGCAAGTGTCTGGGAAGTAAATGGCTGGGTTGAGGGTAAGGAGAAGAGCTCTGTAATGAGGTTCCTCTGGATGTTAAAATTCATCACCTCTTTGATAGATCTTGCCATGGCCTCAGAGAGACCTTCTATATAAAGATTTAAATAAAAACATACAGCCCATGGCACAAAAATAGCTTCTTACTTGAAATGTTTTACTTGGGGTTCAGATAAACCAGAGCCTTACAAAGTCCTAAACCCAATCAAATTGGCTCAGTTCCTGATTGGCAGAAATGGTTTGTCCTCCACTTAGCTGCCTGACAGAGGGGCTTTCCTGACGGCCCAGTTGTAGAGAATCTGCCTGAAATGCAGAAGACAGACGCAGTTCCAATCTCTGTGTCTGGAAGACCCCCTGGAGAAGGGAATGGCAACCTACCCCAGCATGCATGCACGAACTGCCCTCCAGAGGTTAGGATGCAGCTAGTGGGTATACACAAATACTGTGCAATCAGAATCCTCTTTCCTGTGCTCAGCCAATGGGCCTAAGAAGTCTCCCTAGCGAGAAACCCTGAAGCATCGTCAGGAAGGTCTCCTTGGGGCAGTGCAGTCCCCTTTCCTACCCTTCCTGGTGTTGGTGCCCATCAGCGTGGCAGGATCCATCAGGATATATTTGAACTTACCAAACTAAATGCTCCACTACAACAGAATAAACCTAAACTCACATTCAACCTACCTATGCCTGACTATCCATGTAAAGGTCTCAGTCTGCGAAAGTCTTCAATGTAAATCTTCAACAAGGCAAGGTGAAGATGTTATGATTTCAGAATAAGCACAAATTTAAGGTCTAAAAATGTGTAAGTCTCAGTAAAGAGAGAATTCTGATTGGTGGCCAAAACTGGAAAAAATAATTACCAAGCAACTTTGGTTTTAACTCCTATTTCCAATACGAATGAAACATTTACTCATTTATTTAGAAAGAAAATTTCCTGAGCATCTGTGAGATAAACAAAAATACCCCTACGATCTATACAAGCAAGGTCCTGCCCTCACACGATTGACAGAGGAGTGGAAGAGGAAACAAGGGAAGAGGACGAGTCAATGGGAAGCGCCATGATAGAAGGACGAAAGCCATTGATTGGAGTGTGAAGTCAGAAGGGACTTCCCGTGACACAGGATGCCTCAGCTGGAACCCAAACCATGAGTCAGTGTAAGGAGAGTGGGAAGTGGGTGCGTACCCCATGCACAGGAAAACCATGGGCAGAGGCCTGGAGGCAAGAGAAAGCTCATCTCTTTGGAAGAACAGAAAGAAGTCTGTCATAAGACAGAGTTGCTAGGAACTTAATGAGAGATAGTGCCGGAGAAATAAGCAGGAAACAGATCCTAAAAAGTGGACGTAGGGATTCCACTGAAAGGTATTAAGGATAGGGAAACCACTGAAAGGTATTAAGGAAGATATCATAAATATATTGTATTTTATAAAAAAATTTTCTGAGTGTATGGTGGAGCAAGAACTGGAGAGGATCAAGACAAAGGTCTAGACAAAAGAAAATGAACTGAGTTAAAAGCAACACAGACAGAGAGCAGTGAAGAGAGGTAAGAGCTATTTAGAAGTCAGAGGAAAGCAGACTTGACTGGGTAGACCAGCACAGGGAGCAAGTGTTCAGACAGCTTGGGTTCAAATCCTGGATATTCCACTTATAGGGAAAGTTACTTCCTCTTTCTGCATCTTAGCTTCCCTTTCATAGAGGATGAACAATGATGGTACCTGCTTGTGGAGTTACTATGAAGGATAAACAAACTAATTCCCAAAGTGCTGGACTTTAATAGGACAGTTCCTGGCACATGACTAGTAAGTGGCCAAAGATATAGACCATTATTATTGAGTGCAATAGCTCAAAACTAGAAACAATGCAATTGTTCATTAACTATAGAATATGATGCAGAAGAAAAGAGGAGGAAGTAGCCAAGGATCTCACAAAGGATTTTGACTTGGATAAATGGCTGGATGACTGTACCCATTATTTATTTACTGCCTTTCAGCTCTTGATCCACCCTTTGTTTCTTCACTGACAATGGAGATGGACCCAGTTGGCATTTCCCCTTGGCAGCTGGCACAGTGCTTTCCCAGTGGAAGGCACTCAAGAGATACTGCAGGAGGAAGGATTTCTCTTCCTGGTTCTGGTTTGCTTCTTTGAGGTCCTACACATGGACTGTGCCAGAAATCCGTGCAACAGACATCCATTAGCATTCACCCCCATCAAACTGCAGAAGCAGATTCTATGTGAGTCTCAGAAATGTCCCAGAAGTTGCCTTCCCAGCACTGGCCCATCTGCACCACAGAAGGGTGTCTCATACCTGTGATGGACAGCCACTGGCCCGTGGTGACCCAGCAGACACTTCTCCACCATCCACACCTTCTCCCAGTACAGCCTGAATTTCAGTTTGTCCTCTCCTTGGATCTTTTCCCTTGGCCCTCATGTATTCCTTACCCCTTTAGAGTTAATCTCCTGGTACAGTTAATAATTCCTTATATGAACCATTTCCTATTCAAATTACTGTGTGCTTTCTGCCTTCTGATCGGACCCTGATCAATACTGTAACTATTCAGTGAAACGGAAAACAGGAGGAGAGACAGGTTATTGAACAGATAAATTCCATTTTGGACATACTGGACTTGAGATGCTTGTGGGAATCTCAACAGCACTGTCTGGTAGGAAGCTGAGTATCTGGGGTTTCCAAAGCTTAGGAGAAGTGTCCAAGATGAAGAGAGACATTTAGAAGGGAGTAGCCTTAAGGTCTCTAAAATCTTAGCTAATGAAGCATGTGTGTAAATGTCACATGTCGGGGAGACAGATCTTATTTTGTATGCTTGTGTGTCTCATTAAGAATCCCTAACGGTGCTATGTATATGGCAGCACATTTCATCAAAAGATTTATGGTCATTTTGTACTGTGTATGTTAGGTAATGTTGTTTTATATCTGTTAACATTTTCCAAGCTAACAGAAGATGTAGTTGAAAAGAGCCAAGCCCTATATTAATAAGATCAGAACTCTAATTACACTCCAAACTTGGAAGTTTAAAATCTGGTTGAGGCTAGTGGGTAATTAATCATATCAGCTACTTTGGATACTGACTTCAGCCAGAAAAATCAGTGGATGTGCCAAAACCCCAAAGAGCAGCACTGAAAACTGGGGAACTGCTCAAGACTGAAACAACTACAGACAAGCATGTTTTGAAAGACCCAGGCTGGTTCATTCTGCCTTTTCCAAGGTCAGAGCTCAGCCGACACAACTTGTTCCTTGCTTCACCCACTTAAAAGTTTGGAGCTACTGACCACAAAAAAAAAAAAAAAAAAAAAGGGAGGGGAGTTACATCAGCAGTTTACAAAGGAACAATTTGGAAGAGAAATGTATAAAACCCTCAGGGAAATTAAACCCGATAATCCAATAACAGCATTACAAAATTAACATTAGACTATGAATTGAATTAATTGCCTCCTACTGTGGGGATTCTTGGCTACCCACAGTCTGAAACAAATGAGACCAATGATCAACTGCCATAAGAGAGACCAGAGGAAAGTATAATCTTGGGATACCCAAGAGTGCCTCACAGAATTGTTTTTCAACTTTCTGATTTATCCTGGTGGTCTTTAATACGGAGAAAGGTCTTCACCTCTGCCCATCTCATACCTCAGATTATGGTACGTGAGCGAGAGAAGCTAGGGGTATTTTTTTTGTTGCACTGGGTCTTCTCTGAAGAGTGGGGGCTACTCTTCATTACGCTACACAGGCTTCTCATCGTGGTGGCTTCTCTTGTCAAGGAACGTAGGCTCTAGGTGTGCAGGCTCAGTCGTTGTGGCACACGGCCTCAGTAGTTGTGGCACAAAGGCTTATTTGCCCCCTACTTCCCCGGCCCAACCCCCACCCCCAGTATGTGGAATCCTCCCAGACCAGGGATTGAACCCATGTTCCCTGCATTGGCAGGCGGACTCCCATTCATTGTGCCACCAGGGAAGTCCCAAGATAGTACAATTCTTGATATAAAAGGTGCTTTTTTATGACTTGCTTTTTTGGGAATTCGCCTCTAAGTGCCTATATCTAGAAGTAGCTGGAGTGTTAGAAATAGATCACCCTTAAGGTCTTTTTCTCCTAAGAGGGCTAAATGGGGGGGAACAGGTAATGATTTCGCTAGAATCTAGGCAGGAATATAGGCAGTCCGGTGATAAGGCAGAACTTTAAGCATACCAGTCAGCTGTTCTGAAAGACTTGCTTTGGCATTTCAGTAAATAAGCGTTTATTTCTGTAAATTCTTTTCTGATGCCATGATGTCAGTGAGCCTGTGGCAGGGCAAGATTACCTAAACAATACAGGTCGGGGAACAACAAAATTACCATGTGTGTGATTTACCAGTCTTCTGCCAGCATTCCTTAAGGGGTTTGAGGTGGAAGGTAGGATGTGGCATCATCATAGAAATAAAATTCTGGTGATTTACACAGTTTTGCCAAATAAGGCCCTCAGGGCAGATGCAAAAGGCCTTGAACTGCCTCCAGCCTCTCCCGAGACAGCCAGTTTGTCAAAATGCCTATTGCTTGGTCTTATGCACACCCTTCAGGTTACAGCTGACATTTACTCCTGAAGCTTTTTAATAACAAAGCAGCATTTTACAAAAAGTTAATTAATGGCATTTTATTTCAGTCTTATGTGATTTGGAATTCTTTTGACACTCTTAATTTTGTCTGACATTTTGAAAATACTGTGCCTAACTCTTATGTGAATAAAAAATTTTTTTCAAACAGTTAACACATATTGAACACTCTTCCTTTCTCCCAAGAATTGACGCAAACACCAAAGACAAAATACTTCTTTTTTGAGCTCAGAGAAATGAAGCATTCAGTTTGTTTGGAATCTTAATGATGATGGCCCCAAACTTATCTAATTAAATACTCCTTCATGATGAAGGAAATTATTTTCAAAGTTAATGAATTTGCAAGCAGAAATGTTGCTGTCTTCCTAGAATGAATTACCCACATTCCTTACATACATATTTCAGTTAAACACTAATTAATGTTGGTGCTTAAAACACGTGGGATTGATTTCCCAATGAAAGCAAACTTTGTTTTTAGACAGTATAAAAAGACCACAATTTCCTTTTGTATAGACATCAGGCTGCACATATAAACTTAATTCTAGATTTTGGACAAAATGGAAATTATTTCACTAAAACGATTCATTTTATTGATGTTAGCCACTTCAAGCTTGTTAACATCAAACATCTTCTGTACAGATGAATCAAGGATTCCCAATCTTTACAGCAAAAAGAATTATGACAAATATTCCGAGGTAAGTTTTTTAACTCTGTCTAAAATGACTAGCATTCACCATTGAATATTTGTTCTGAGACTAGTGCTTTTGTAAAGAATAAGGAATAAGTTTGCGGTTTGCTTTTTGTCACACTTCAGCCCATCCAGGGCAGTGTATTGATGCAACTTGTATTTTGTAGCAAAACTGCACAAAGCCTGGTCTCATGACCATTTTAGTGCAGAGTATGATACTTAGCAAGGATAAGGCGCATTAATAAGTGTCAATTGACTCAGAAGTGCACAGTTGAAGTAAAGAATTGCAGAAATAAGTACTGGTTACATTTCAGCTGAACATTTAAATTATATTTCTATATCTAAGAAAAATGTTTACTCCTAGATGGTGGAATTCCACTTTTTTAAATTTTCTTCTCTATGCCTTTATGTAAATTCCCACGTTTGCTAAAATAAGTAGGTATTATTTTCTACAATAAGAAAAGTTACTTTAAAATCTTCATACGGACAGACTTTCATGGCAAAACTAAATCTAATTAAATCTTTGCTATATTTTAAATGGTCCCTTTAACGTGGGTATGGTCATGCTGTAGTAACCCACAAACCAATCAGTGTTTTACTAACGTAATTTACATACTAATAAAATATAATCAGTTTCTTGAAACATGCTTTTCGGTAAAAAAGAAGTCTCTGCCAATTGTACCCCAGAACTTGGCTAGCATGCTCGCCCACCACTTTGACTTTTAAAGAGGAGGGAAACAAGAGACACGGAGAGGCAGTGGAAAGTGTCTCTAAAAGCAATATATAAAAACATATGAAATATTTTATAAACAAAATGAAGCAAAAACTGAAGGAGGGATAGTTAGGGAGTTTGGGATTGACATGTACACACTGCTATATCTAAAATGGATAACCAACAAGGACCCACTGTACAGCATAGGGAACTCAGCTCAATATTATGTAACAATCTAAATGGGAAAAGAATTTGAAAAAGAACAGATACATGTATATGTATAGCTGAATCACTTTGCTGTACACCTGAAACTGTCACAACATTGTTGATCAACTATACTCCAATAGAAAATAAAAAGTTAAAAAAAAAAGAATAACCACAGTAAAATAAACTTTCACTTCATTTCAATACTTCATTACGTTCCTGCTCCTCGAATACATTGCTGCATTCACTATATATATTAATATTTTATAGTTGTCTTGTAATAGTCCAGGGATGGATAAACTAGATTGCTTTAAGAAGCTTAATATAAATTATCTATTTTAAAAATTCTGTACATGAAAGCACAAACTTTGTTCACAGCTTTAACATGTCTATGAATTAAAGTCTGGATTTAACATAATTTAATAATTTAAACTATTGCTTACAACACTAATAAATTATTTAATGGTTATTTCTAATTATAGCCTAGAGGAGATCTAGGCTGGGAGAAAGAAAGAAGTCTTACTTTTAAAGAAGTAAAAGATTGGGGTCCAAAAATTAAGATGAATACACCTGCTGTCAACAAAATGCCACCCTCTGCAGCCAACCTGCCACTGAGATTTGGGAGGAACATGGAAGAAGAAAGGAGCACTAGGGTGATGGCCCACCTGCCTCTGAGACTCGGAAAAAATAGAGAGGACAGCCTTTCCAGACGGGTCCCAAATCTGCCCCAAAGGTTTGGAAGAACGATAGCAGCCAAAAGCATCACCAAGACCCTGAGTAATTTGCTCCAGCAGTCCATGCATTCACCATCTACCAATGGGCTACTTTACTCCATGACCTGCCAGCCCCAAGAAATCCAGAATCCTGGTCAAAAGAACCTAAGGTAAATATTTGAATGCCAATTAAATGCACATGCAGTTAGCAGAGCTAGTCTAGAAATTTTTAAACCACTTACATTTTTTCAAAAGAAGTTTGTAAGAGTTTTTAAGTTTCTTAGGACTTCCTTGGTAGTCCAGTGGTTAAGAATCCACCTTCCAATCCAGGGGATGAAGGTTCCATCCCAACTTCACTAAGATCCCACGTGCCGCAGGGCAAGTAAACCCATGCACCGCAATTACTGAACCTGCCTGCTCTAAGTCCCGTGCTCCCCCTACCTTGAGCTACAACTAGAGAAAGCCTGCATGCTGCAATAAAGACCCATCACAGCTAAAAAGTTTTAAAAAGAGAGAGAGAAAAGAAAAAAGCTAAGTTTGTAAGAAGGAAAAGGCACAGGGAAATGAACACCTATACATTGAGAGGTCAGTTCCTATAGCTCATATGGTAAAGAATCTGGCTGCAATGCAGGAAACCAGGGTTCAGTCCCTGGGTCAAGAAGACCCCCAGGAGAAGGAAATGGCAAGCCACTCCAGT
Organism: Capricornis sumatraensis; assembly: GCF_032405125.1. Lineage (NCBI taxonomy): Eukaryota > Metazoa > Chordata > Mammalia > Artiodactyla > Bovidae > Capricornis > Capricornis sumatraensis. The sequence continues at coordinate 75,462,953 of NC_091073.1, forward strand.
ATTCTTGCCTGGAGAATCCCAGGGCTAAAGTCCATGGGGTCACAAAGAGTTGGACATGACAAAGAGACTAACACTTACACACACATACACACACTGATATTAAGTTGTGAGTTAGCTTCCCCTAAACCACATATGGGTATCCCTCACATTTCTCTACAGCCACACTCTAAGAAATAACAGGCAATGATAGAATGAGGAATTCATGCCTATGAGGTATCATCCAACATTTGACTTCTCTGACATGAAAGCTCCCCAAGAGGGAGTTGTCTGCAAGTACAAAGGACACTATTTCAAAAACCCAGGTTTCAAATTCAGATCTTCTTCCTCAACTTTAAATCAAAAGTTCTTTTTCCAGAATCTCATGTTATAAATAATTCCTGTTATTATAATCATTCTTTGTATTGATATGTATTTATTGAATATCTATGAGTACAAATCCTAGTATAAGCTACTATAAGAAGTTCAAAATTTTAATAAGCTACCTACATATTATTTTCTAGTAGAGCAAATGTTTAAAAAAAATTTATATAAAACAGAACATGACTCTACCGGTAGAGTATGGCAATGAATCAGATGTCGGGAGTAGGGTGGCAATGAGGAAGAGAGATAAGTCCATGGTAAGTTTGTCATTCTAAGTGTCCATTACAAATTCAGGATCCCATCAATGTCTCACTCATTTCAAGTGCAGCACAATTCAACTCAGGTATAATTAGGCAATTAGGATCATGGCCTGCATTTGTATGTTTTCACATGCTATTGTTGTGATGGATGAGAACATTTTGCACTGCTTACATTTTAGGAGACTGGGATTCCAGAAAATAGATGATGCAGAATTGAAACAAGAAAAATAAGAAATCTGGAGCCTGTCCCTAAAGACGACTTAAAGCTATAACCTGTAATCTGCAAAGAAATCTATGAAGAATGAAGTCACTGTTCTCTTGTAATAATTTATCACTCACAGCAATTTCTCCTTCTTAGTACAGCTAATATCTTGAAAGTTAAAAAATGTAAAAAACACTGTAATGTAAAGATGAAATAATTTTGTCTAAATAAAAAGAGCATTGCATACACTTAAGAAGCCTTTGGTAATGGGGAGAAGAGAAGAGGAGAGAGAGACTGACTTAAGCCACAGCACCATCTTATGAATACAGTTACCCTCCTTAAGTAAAAATTTAAACAGAGGAGCAGCCTGGCAAATTTTACAATGAATATTAAATAATTTAACAGAATAACATGTTTGACAATTAAATGAACATGAATAGTAAATCATTTCCTAACATTTTTATACACCTACTTTTTCATTGTATCAGCTGTTAGTAAATATATGATAGATTGAAAATCTTTTTTAAAAACAGATAAAAGAAAAAAGCAATTATTACACACCTCTTTAAGTGTCTCTTCTATCCATAACTGAAAATTTGCCTTCTGGTATGTTTTTTTCCTCCTCATTTACTATTTCAAGTTTTTGATTTGTAGACAAAACCTAATTATTCTTAAAACTAACAATTTATGAACACAATATACCACCACCCGGATGTTCAGTGATTCAACTTTAGTCATAGAATAAGAAGTCCTTAATCAGATTTATTAAGCAATCTTAATTCCTTAAGGTACAAACCAGGAGTGGCAGTAATTGTCTCCTATCCTGCCCCCAGCTGGGCTGTGTTGAATCCCCTTTCCCTGCTGGGCAGAGATCTCTTAATAATACCCCACACTCTTCAGCTTCCTCGTCACTGCTTGATATTAAAAAACTCAGTCAACTCCAGCTGAAGATGGCCGACTCATAGCCAAATCAAAGTTTCCCCTCCCCCATGGCTGGGGGCTGGGGGCTGGGGGCTGGGGGACGTGAAGCTGAAAAGAAACAAGGCTGCTACTTCTCTCTTCCTCTTCCCTCCCCTTTCTCACCCCTGAGGTAGGGTGGTGGGAGGGAAAAATGGTAGGCCTCTGGAAAACAGTCTTCTCTTCTGATTTCTCCAAGTTGGGTGGGTGAGGGAGGGGGATGGGTATTTTTGAGTAGGGGTGGAGAATCAAAAGTCCCTGTCTGGTCTTTTCATTATAATGTTACTTTTTCCACTTTTTGAGTACTTTGGGATGCACTCAGGGAATGTCACACTGCCCAGGTCAGTGACCTAAGACACCTGGATGCTGTCTGATCTCTTCCAGTCATGCTCATCTCATCTGTACTCTTATTGCCAGAAAGAAAGACTGAAGGCAGCTATCTTCTCAGTGTCCACTTGATTTACAGAAAAGGCAGAGGTCCTCGTCATGCCACGGCAGGACTTAAGCTGCTTCTGGGATGCCCCACCACTGCCCCCATTTGTCTCCAAGCCCCTCTGCCCCACTTGGGGCAGAGGCAGGCCAGCAAGCCTACTGCCTACACACGCTACCTACCAGAAATGCGTGGCCAGTACCCGCTTCATGACTCACTCTCTGACTTTCTAGAAACCTCTCTTGTTTGGTTTCAGGGTGAGGGACAGCTGTAGCAGCCCTCCCAGTCAACCTCTTGCCCACCGCCAGGAGACTGAAGGAGTGGGCGACGGGGATGGGGCAAGGCAGAGGCTGATGAGACTCTGCCATCTCTTCATAAACCCTGAAGGGGTGTCTGGCCCCCGCCATTCATGACTTGCATTATAAAAGTATTCAGCACCTCTGGACTTCCAGATTTGGTCCCAACTGCACATCCTGAGCAAAGTGAAAGTACGAAACATCCTGCTGCACTAATAAATAAATAAACAGAAAGCCACTTGGTCCCTTGATACTCCATGATACAAGAAAATTTCTTGTCCTAGAACATGGGTTCTTTACCTAAACCCTTGAAATTTATTGAAAATAAATATTAAGTGAATTACCAACTGTCAGCTGCCCCCTAACCCACAGAGCTTACTCTGTTTCAGCCCCTTGGTACCCACTTCACCAGCTTCTACAAGAAATCCATTCACATAAGGAAGTCTGCAACCTCTCTGAGGACTGGAGGGATCTCAAGGAGGAGGTCACACTGCATGCGATTTCACTGAGAAAAGTCTTGAATAGACAAGCCTCTGTCCCAAGTCTCTTTTTAACTGGAACCCTAGCAGGGTCTCCTCCTTTTCTGACCTCTGGCATTCACCAGGGTAGCTTTATGCCCATGTGACCCCTGCAGGTACACAGGGCCCCACATTTGGTTAAATGTTTTATTGTCACTGTCCTGAAATTCTCAATACATTTGAACAAGGAGTTCTGCATTTTTTATTTTGCAGTGGACCCTGCAAACTATATAGCCAGTCCTGCTCCTCCTATTTCAGCCCTGTTGGCACCTCTGCCTTTTGTCACGATGCCCAGTGCTGTTTTGTTTTGTCTGATGTTTGTTTATCTGACTGTCCCAGTCTTAGCTGTGATATGCAGGAACTTTAGTTGTGGTATGTAGGACCCAGTTCCCCCTGCATTGGGTGTGCAGAGTCTTAGCCACTGGACCATCAGGTAAGTCCCCTCCCCCTCTTTATTTATGAGAACAGCTTTTGTTTTCTGGGCTTTCCTGATAGCTCAGGTAGTAAAGAACCTGCCTGCAATGCAGGAGACTCCAGTTTTATTCCTGGGTCGGGAAGATCTGATTAAGAAAGGATAGGCTACCCACTCCAGTATTCTTGGGCTTCCCTGGTGGCTCAGCTGGTAAAGAATCCACCCACAGTGCAGGAGGCCTAGGTTCAATCCCTGGTTTGGGAAGATCTCCTGGAGAAGGGAAAGGCTACTCCAATATTTTGACCTGCAGAATTTCATGGACTATATAATCCATGGTGTCACAAAGAGCCGGATATGACTGAGTGGCTTTCACTTTCACTTTTGTTTTCTACATGAAACTCAAGGGCCAGCTTATCACACAGGCCTGAGAATTCTGTTTACACCCCACAGTAGGTAAAATAATATAACTGCATGACTCATGAAACGTCAAAATGCAAAATTTTTTGTGTGTGACCCACCACCCCCTTTAAAATGTAAAGGATGGGGAACAGGCTGTGCAGAAATCTTTCACTGGCCCTGGATAGAAACTTGGGCAGATACCATGAACTTCACTGTTGCTCTTAAGTGGTTCTTTGGCCTAAGTCAAAACTGCACAGTCTCAATTCCATCGTAATCAACAATTCAATCTGCATTCATTCATTCATGTTCAACTCTTCCCATGTGAGATCCGAGCTGGGCGACAGGAATGAGACTGCCTTCTGCTTTCTTTTCCAGCCTCAATTGCTTCCTCACTCTCTGGCTTTGTTGGACTCTTCTTGGATGGAAGATAATTTGAGAAGAGATGCAAGGAATACAGGACAGTTCTTGCCAGGGTGAATGGATTCACTCTCAGCACCCAGAGGATGGTCCGTCCACCATAGCTGGGCTCAGCCCTCACCGAGGGACACGGGCACCCACTCTATTCATGCCCATTTCTCTTCCTGGGGTCCTCTTTAGTAGGGCTCAAAGCAACTTCCACAAATCTCTCTTTCCTGCAGCTCATATCTGGTTATCCACAGCTCACTCTCCACACTGGCTGTGATCCCAACACACCTCTTCTATCTTGCTGCCCCCAGACTCTTCAGCTGTGGGGCCTGGAGTTGAGCACCAATTTTTCATTTCTCTTAACCACATGGAGCGCATTTCCTCATCATATGGAAGCCTCTCCCTGCTGAAGAGTAATGGGCTCAGTAATCCCTAGCACATGGGCATCAGTAGGGGGCATTCACAGCAGGGTAACAATGCTCTCCAAAGAAATCGCTTCACAAATTCAGATCTTATCCTTTCATGGTCTCCAAGTGGGTGAGAAAATTGAGGACTTAGTAGAACCACTTAACAAGCACTTCCTTCATAAACTCTGCATATAGTGATCTGGCTTTGTAATTTTCCAATCTATCAGATTTTGGCATTTTGATTAAAACTTCACTTTTGCAACAAAGATGGAGTTCTACTTGTAAGGTATGCTCACAGCTGTTAAAAATGACATTGTCTGTGCATCATTACATATATATGTGCATTTTTCTGGGGAGAGACTTCAGAGTTCTTGGGTAAATTCTCAATAGACCTTGTGATACCATAAAGTTTAAGATGATGTTTATTTCTAGAATTACCTTAAATTAATATCTAAGTCAGTTTATTAAGGAATATTATTATCTGATTGGTTACTTAAGTGCTGAGAACATAACACCCACTCAATCAGAATCACTCAAGTGGTTTAGCCTGATCTTCCTCCAAATATTGGCTTTTTAGAACAGCAGACAATAGAAGCAAGGTGGTTAAGGGTGCTCTTCTCCTCAGCTCTTCTCCTGTGCTTTACCAGGCACATCCCCTCAAATAGTCCATTCTCTACCCTGCCTCCTCTCTTCCTACACTTCACTTCCTCAAAGAAATCCCATTTGGACTCACCCTAATATAAACCTTAGCCAGCCTGTAAAGGTAAGGGGAGTGTGGGGTTTCCAGGGAAAGTTTCTGATGACACATGCTACATGTCTATGATTTTCAGGGAAGGCAACTTCCATGAGATCTCAGGTCCACATTTCATACATCATACTAGGACAATGACCTTGAGAAATAGAAAAGGAAAATAAAGTATTGACTCTGGGGCCAGTTTCTCAGTGAGAAAAATGAAAGGTCGGCGTTCATCTAGGTGTGATCAACAAAATTAAATAGCCAAGAAAGGGGAGAGTGCCAGCCTCTACTTTCTTCATGTGAGTCTTCTCTCTTTCATTTTATTTTCTCTAAAGACCTTCCTGCAAACATTACTCTACATTCTTCCAATGCAACTTATCATGCTATTTAATAACCATACCAAACTACACGTTATGCCCTAGAAATACGCATGTTCACAAAAACATGCACATTCCTGTGCCTTCCTTTGCACTAATTCCTTCAGCTCAAAGGCCCCTTTAATACTTCTCAAAATCCTTCAAGGCCCAATCCTGGTCAAATTTGGATGCAACTGTATATAAAAGAAAACCTAAACAGCATACTTTAAACCAAGAGACACTTGTTCCCCCCACATTTATAACAATGTCTGGAAGGAAGCAGTTCTAGGCTGATATGGGAATTCCATGGTCATCAAGGACCTGTCATTCCAATCACATGACTCCCACCAGGCCATCTCAACTCCCATGAGGCCATTTCACAGCTAAAAAAGGGGGCAAAGCATAGAGATGCTCTTTTTCTAAAGGACCCCATCCAACAGCTTCCTGTTTATGTCATTGGTTGGCCCAATCTGCAAGGGAAGCTGGGAAATGTAGTTTATCCTTTGGGCACACTGCATTACTGACATTAGGACAGAAAAAAAAAGCATGGATATTGGACAGGCAATCAGACAGGTCTGCCCAGCCTCTCCTCAAGCTCACTTCCTTGAAATATACATGAAATATATATCACATAAATATATATTTATATTACTAAAATATATAGCATATTTTAATGTTTTTCCTTGACTCAACCAAGGTCAACACTTACTGACATTGTGGGCTGCATAATTCTTTGCTATGGAGTCTGCCCTGCACATCATAGGATGTTTATCAACACCAGTAGCCTCTACCCACTAGATGCCAGTAGCACCACCCAATAAATAAGACAACTAAAAACGTCTCCAAATAGTGCCAAGTGTCCCCTCGCAGGCAAAATCATCCTTAATTAGGAACCATTGCACTAGCTTGTTCTTCTTTGTATCCCATCCCCAGCTTAATAATAATAGTGACTGTTGATTGCCATGATAACTCTGTCTGTTTCAATTTAATACTGTTTTAAGCATTCTTGTTATGTTCATTTTTACACATGAGAACTGAGCTCGCAAAGAACATTCTGAAGAAATGAGAACTAACAGATGGACTCGACCAAGGTCTGTTTCATGTCAAAGTTTGTGCTTTTCCTCCTTCATCCACTGTCCTGTCCACCACCCCGTCAATCACCTCCCATCCAGCCCGCAAACATAGTGAGCAGTCAGGAAACAGTTGTTGAATGAAGCTCTCAAAAGAAAACATGAGCACACTGGAGTCCAGGAAGAAAGCCTCAATGCTTTAAACATCATGCACAGATTTTTAGAAAGAAGGAAGGAAGGAGGAAAGGAGGAAGAAAGAGGAAAAAAAAAAAAAAAAAGACCTAGATGCTTGGACAGCTTTAACCTAGCCATTTGTTAAGGTATTTACCTTAAGAGGAAGTAAGGAATTATCCACCTTAGTAATGAATGACCATAAAGATTTAAAACTTCACAGAAGAAATGCTCTACCATTTTTAACTTAGACTCTAAAGAAGCAACTAATGATTTTTTTTTTCTATAGCAAAGAAAGTGCTATAGTTGGTGATGAAACTCAAGTATCATCAATTATCAATTTCATCAACTATCAGTTTCTGCTTCAGTGGGAGAACCAAACTGGTCAAGAGAGGCTTTGAAATATGCAGTCATTGGCCAGTGGAGCTGGGAAAGGTATCAGTAAGTACGCCTCTGCCTGGATACGTCTCTCACGCCCTGGGTTATTTGCAGTCTCTTACCAACCCCATTAATGAAGTGGGACAAAGCAATAACGGAATTAAAGCAAATCCGAAGTAAGCCTGTCCCAGTCCACCAATATGAATTGCGGGAGTGCTGGACTACTACAGCCTTTCCCTGCCTTTCACAGATTGATGTTTGTTACTAAATGCCCTGTGGAAAATATCACACTGCTGCTTGGAGTCAAATTGAATTAGGAAAATATTATCTGGTGAACATAATACCCAATGTTTATTTTAACTTACTAGTTATTAAGTGGCCTTGCGTTCCTAAAACATTTATTAGATGTTGTATATTTTATTTGCTGTTAGAAGTATGAAAACAACCAGGGAGATTTCATTTGCCTTGTTTATGTATTCTATTCTGCTGTGGTAAAATACACATAACATAATATTTACCGTTTTAACTGTTTTTAAGTGTACAGTTCAGCGGCATTAAGTCCATTTCACTTGCCTTTTTACAAGGTCTAGTACTATTCTCTAATTATACTCACACTATTAATATTTAAATAACCATACTCAAAGCTTTAACATTATGTTGCCTACAAGAAAAAAATGCCTCTGACAACAATAAAGTTGACGCTTTTTAGAGACGCTCTGATTCTAACAAGCTTATTTAGGAATATTAGATTTTTCACCAGAACATTAAATTTTTCCTATATTCCCTGGAAGCTTATTTTGAAAGGAAGTAATTGTTGCTAATCTTTTTTTTCCCCAAACTATTTTATCATCTCACTAGTTTATATGGCTTTGTATTCACCTGGGGCAGAAGTTAGTGCTTCTTTAGAAATATCTGGAACAGCAAAAGCTTCTGTTATCAGTCAGATATGAGAACACAGTGATTTCAGAATAGTAATGAAGATGAAGCATTTGATTAGTTTAATTTCCCAGGGAAATGGATAATGGACAATAGTCATATGCATACTATGTTATAGCACTTCTCTTTGAACTTCAGGGCACTATCACATTCTTTCTAATAGCCCATTTTTGTTTTTCCCTATATCATGAAATTTCCCTCTTAGAACATAACACAAAGGCAATGTGTACTATCCTATGTGTAGGTTAGGAAATGAGAAGTATTATCCCCCGTTATTCTCTTCGTAAATGTAGGAACTAAAGTATGAAAGGAGTTGAACTGGAAAATCACTATAGAATGAGCAGTAGAGTAATACTTTAATAAGATTAATGTGGAATTAATAGTCTCTTTGTAGAGATGGAGAAATATTATTTTAATCCTGAAGAAAAATTATCTCAAAATTTATTTTATCTCTTGCTGGTTTCCAGGCATTAGTATATTGTTATTAATAAAACATAAAACTATTGTTTCACTTTCTTAAAATATGTAGCAATACTAATTAGCTATGGCAATATAACTACATAATTTTTAACCTGCTTTTAAAATGTCACACAGCTTTTCCCTTGTAATTTAAAGCACTGAATTGTAACTGATATTGCAAAGTTACTTTTAACCACTAGAGGGCAGAAAATGCTCCACATTTGTACATAACTGATTTTAAAATCTTAAACCAAAAACAATAATCACCACCCCACCACAACAGAAAATCTTTACGATCCTCTTGCTTTATATTGTACAATATACTGCACATGAAAGGCTCACTTAATAACTAGAATTTTAAACTAATGCACAATCATTTCAATTCAACAGTTTATAGTAGACAAAAGTAAACATTTTTACAGCCAGAGGCTAGCTGTGAGTTAAGGCTTATTAGCATTAAGGAATCAGCACATCTTTAAGGAAATTCAGAATACTTAACAAAACATGCAGTACCCATTAAGAATCAGCAAGATTCTTTCTACATTAAAACACCTACAATGGAATGGAAAGGTTGTTTATCATAAAATTAAAATAGTAACAAGTTATAAATTGATCAAACACTAAAATATTTACATTTGACTCTAATTTCTCTACATACTTTCTTTTACCACAAACCAAATGTATTTCTAATTGTGACAAAGATGCTTTAAGTTTCCTCTTAATGTATCTTTTTGACCTCATTAATTTTTGTTAATTATTTCTATTAATTTTTGTCCCTCTCAATTAAGGCATTTGCATTTCAGTAACTAAGGCATTACTGTCTTTGATTAGAAATCACAACCTCTTCACTTTCTCACTCTCATTAATCAAAACATATCATGGTGAATTAAGGCATTTGGATTTCAATCTGTCTGGGTAACATTTTAACAACTGCCCCCTCTGCCTTCTCTCTCTGTCAATCCTGGTCATGTCCTACATCACAGGACAGAGAGAGGGCAACGGTGGCAGCCCGACAGAAGAAGAGAACAGGAATGAAGCCAGAGGTTATATCACTGGAGTCAGCGACTTCTCTGATGCATGAGCCTTTCACTTGCCAGTCAAACCTGACAAGGCTTTTACCTTGTCGGGTTATTGCTGACCTTACCCAAGACACCAAATCATTTCTGCAGTCTTGTTTCTTAGCCTAAGCAAACCTGATGCCCCCGCTTTTCAAGTCTGCGGGCACTGTTTACTCTAATACCAATAAACACAGCACAGTGGTGTAGAAAAGCTAAGGAGGGACAGCGAGAGGCGTCACTTCTCTTAGACTAACGAAAGCGACGCACATGTAAAACCAGGGCTAGTCAAAGGGAACGGCTTCTGTGCTATGATTATCGATATAAAGTTACAAAAGGTTCTAACAACGGTTGACTACCCAGTAATAGATCTGACTCACATGAGTCATGGAAAGGTGTTTAAGCAGAGACTGGATGGTTTTCATCAAATAGGGGTATCAAAAATGAATATCACAGATGTCACTTCTGCTTGTGTGAATTTGTACTAATTAACTTCCAAAACCTTATCAATGTTCTTTTAAGATTTACTTTATGTTTAGCAAAGAGATATCTGCACAAGTTTAAAAAGTCAAAAGAATTCTGCAAGGCTTTTAGTTAGGGTGACTGCAAAAACTTCCAATTTCCCAGGGACAGTTCAGATTTATGACTGTTACCCCAGTGTAAGTATTAATAGCCCTCCCTTTTACTCTCCAAATTGTCCCAGTTGGATGAAAAACTAATGTCCCAAGCCCCAACGACATCCACCCCCAATTTCTATTCCCCAGAAGCAATTAATTTCAATATGCTTAGAAATTTTTCTATATGGATTCAAATTTCTAAACAAACAAAACATGAAAATACTACTTGCATCAGTGCCTTAGAATGCAAAGGCCAGGTGGGGGTGGGGGGGCGGGGTGCGGCAGGGAATCATTGACTTAAACAGATAGAAAGAGTTGTCTGGAAGCTATATTGTCTGAAGAGTTATTCATCTGAAAATGACTTCCTCCTTTACACGCTGGGATTTTATATCCATTCAAATTTTCACAAAGCATAGGGATAGGAAATGTAATGTCATTGCTGAGACACACTACCTAGATCTCCCTTCAGAATAAGACCTGCCACTCAAGCTGTCAACCCTTACGGGGGCTGACTCAGCTGCAGAGAGCTAGCTATCTGGCCCCACCATAATACCCCTCCCAAATCAGAAGGAGTCAATGCCTGACTGAGTCAGGGGTGAAAACAATTTTTCACACCCAACCTAGGGCTGCTCTGAGATGCCATCAGTGCTCCAGGGCTCCACGGAAGGTTAGCCAAGGTTTTGTCAGGCTCATATCACTGACGGATTTGTCCCTCTACCCAATCTTGCTTCCTTTTCTTCCTTTCACAGGTGCTGATTTTTAATAAACAGCTTAGACCCCAAACGCCGTCTCAGCATCTGCTTCCAGAAAATGCAATCTGCAACAAATAGGTACTATGGTTCAAACTCAAAAAGTGCGAAATAGGAATATGGTCAAATACCTTCCTCTCACCACTGAGGTCCAGTTATCAGTTCCCCTTCTCAGAGGCAACTAATGTGGCAGGTTCTTGTGCATATTTCTAGGAATAGTATGGATATATAAGAAATGCTTATATAAATATATATACACACACACATTTAAACACATAATTTATAAGAAAACATATAATTTCATTTGCTATACAAATAGCACATACTCCACAACTCTTCAGTACTTTGACTTTTTTCCATTAAAATATATCTCAGAGGTTGTTACTAGACAATATGTAAAACATGTCATCATTCTTTTTAATAGCTGCCTAGTATCCCATTGCATGGAAATAACAATTTATGTGGCAAACAATTATGTCAAATCTTTTCCTATTATGCACAGTGTTACACTGAATAATCTCTGTGTGCATTAGAGACCTGTTATGCATGTTTTCAAACCCTATGTGTGCCATGCATGCATGCTCAGTCGCTTCAGTTGTGTCCATGCTACAGTTATAATTTTAACAGATGCTGGTAAATTGCCTTCCTTTTCTATCATACCAATTTGTACTCGCTTAAGAAGAGGTGGCAAGAATACACAGAAGAACTATACAAAAAAGATCTTCACGACCCAGATAATCATGATGATGTGATCACTAATCTAGAGCCAGACATCTTGGAATGTGAAGTCAAGTGGGCCTTAGAAAGCATCACTACAAACAAAGCTAGTGGAGGTGATGGAATTCCAGTTGAGCTGTTTCAAATCCTGAAAGATGATGCTGTGAAAGTGCTGCACTCAATATGCCAGCAAATTTGGAAAATTCAGCAGTGGCCACAGAACTGGAAAAGGTCAGTTTTCATTCCAATCCCAAAGAAAGGCAATGCCAAAGAATGCTCAAACTACCGCACAGTTGCACTCATCTCACACGCTAGTAAAGTAATGCTCAAAATTCTCCAAGCCAGGCTTCAGCAATACATGAACCGTGAACCTCCAGATGTTCAAGCTTGTTTTAGAAAAGGCAGAGGAACCAGAGATCAAATTGCCAACATCTGCTGGATCATGGAAAAAGCAAGAGAGTTCCAGAAAAACATCTATTTCTGCTTTATTGACTATGCCAAAGCCTTTGACTGTGTGGATCACAAGAAACTGTGGAAAATTCTGAAAGAGATGGGAATACCAGACCACCTGACCTGCCTCTTGAGAAACCTGTATGCAGGTCAGGAGGCAACAGTTAGAACTGGACATGGACCAACAGACTGGTTCCAAATAGGAAAAGGAGTACATCAAGGCTGTATATTGTCACCCTGCTTATTTAACTTATATGCAGAGTACATCATGAGAAACGCTGGACTGGAAGAAACACAAGCTGGAACCAAGATTGTCAGGAGAAATATCAATAACCTCAGATATGCAGATGACACCACCCTTATGGCAGAAAGAGAAGAGGAGCTAAAAAGCCTCTTGATGAAAGTGAAAGACGAGAGCGAAAAAGTTGGCTTAAAGCTCAACATTCAGAAAACGAAGATCATGGCATCCGGTCCCATCACTTCATGGGAAATAGACGGGGAAACAGTGGAAACAGTGTCAGACTTTATCTTTTTGGGCTGCAAAATCACTGTAGATGGTGACTGCAGCCATGAAATTAAAAGACGCTTACTCCTTGGAAGAAAAGTCATGACCAATCTAGATAGCATATTCAAAAGCAGAGACATTACTTTGCCGATTAAGGTCCGTCTAGTCAAGGCTATGGTTTTTCCTGTGGTCATGTATGGATGTGAGAGTTGGACTGTGAAGAAGGCTGAGCACCGAAGAATTGATGCTTTTGAACTGTGGTGTTGGAGAAGACTCTTGAGAGTCCCTTGGCCTGCAAGGAGATTCAACCAGTCCATTCTGAAGGAGATCAACCCTGGGATTTCTTCGGAAGGAATGATGCTAAAGCTGAAGCTCCAGTACTTTGGCCACCTCATGTGAAGAGTTGACTCATTGGAAAAGACTGATGCTGGGAGGGATTGGGGGCAGGAGGAGAAGGGGACGACAGAGGATGAGACGGCTGGATGGCATCACAGATTCGATGGACGTGAGTCTGAGTGAACTCCGGGAGATGGTGATGGACAGGGAGGCCTGGCGTGCTGTGGTTCATGGGGTCGCAAAGAGTCAGACATGACTGAGCGACTGAACTGAACTGTACTGAAAAAAATAGAAGAGTCTATTTCCTCATCCCCTTCCTTTATTGTATCACTGAATTAAGAGTCCAATATAAAATATAACAAAAATAGACATTATAAATATCTGACAAAAATATATTTATTATATATCCATGAGACAGGGGGAGTTGTATAAAATTTTTTGCCAAAAATTTGAATGGTCACTTGAGCAATTTTAAGTGTTTGAGAGGTGGCTGGAGTCTGCGTATCAGGCTTGTTTACAAAGGGCAGCAGATTTGCACTTACTAGCCACCATATTGCTTAAGCCAATTTCATATAATAAATATCATTTCATATATGTTCAGAAAAAAAGAATTTGAATAGATACATGTATATCTGAATCACTTTGCTGTACACCTGAAACTAACACAATACTGTAAATCAACTATACTCCAATATAAAATTTAAAATGTTTTAATGTTAAAAAAATTTTTTAATAAAGTATTCAGGGGCAGTGCAGACAGTTTCCCAGGAGTATGCACAGGTGGGATAAGCAAAGTAGGCACTTCATGAGGCCTTATTAATATTTCCTCACCAGTATTGATTCATAAACATTATTATTTTATCCACAGACCAGTGGTTTAATACATGTACAGTTATCAGTAATGAAGAGCTTGAAAGTTCCCCATAGTGACCACTGGAGTTCTAAACTATTTTTTATTAAGTTGGTCCATTTAGTTGAAAATATGCAAAAGAAGGGACCTCAGTTTTTGAACCCAAAGTAAGCCGTGGTCCCAGAAGGAGGACTCTCCTGAGAGAATTTAGAGAATTGGGATCCCATATGTCAAAACCAGAGGTTCAGAAAACAAATGAGTGTTCACACAGAGGGCAATAGTGTCACGAAAACAAAAACAGATCCCCCTAAAAAGCTGGAGAGCTCAATCAAAAGGAATGAGCTTGAATCTGAGAGGAGACTTACCAGACCAAAAGAGTGGAGAACACAAGGAGATCAAGTGGGTACCAGGCATGATTCCCAGGATCATTAGTTCTTTAGGGATTCAACTCCTTCGAATAGCCCTTTTGACACCAAGTAATGCGAACCTTTAAAAGAAAACTGGAGTGAGTTGCCATTTCCTTTTCCAAGGCATCTTCCTGACCCATTGCAGGCAATCTTTACCATCTGAGCCACCAGTGAACCCCATAGTTTGGAGACCAAAAGGAGGAGTATTCTTTTACAGAAGAATAGTGGAAAAGTGGAAAGTGGGAGGTGCTGTTTGTTTAAAAGTTCACTGGAGAAGATTTCAGGGTTGTAACAGTTTCTCATTGGCTGGATTATTTCCAGGCAAGAAGAAAATCTTCCTTCTTCCTGCTGTAAATTAAGCTTCTTCTGGCTGGAATGTATAAACTGTGATGAGTGGTATGTGTATGAAAGCTCCCCCTTAGGTCTTCCCAACTCCATTTTGAATGAGGCTTTCCTTTATTCATCTTCTTTTTCAAAGTATTTATCTATTATCTATTATTAATTGAATATTTGGCTGTGCCGGTCTTAGTTGCTGCATGCAAGATCTAGTTCCCAAACCAGGGATCAAACCCAGGTGCCCTGCATTGGAAGCTCGATGTCTTGGCCTCTGGACCACCAGGGGAGTCCCTCATTTTCATAAAACATATCATGTCATTATGCTGTACACCTTACAGTGGTGGTGGTAGTGGTTTAAGTCGTGTCCAACTCTTGTGACCCTATGGACTGTAGCCCACCAGGCTCCTCTCCTGAATCCTTTTTGCCAGGATTTCCCAGGCAAAAATAATGGAATAGGTTCCCATTTCCTTCTCTACGGGATCTTCCCAACCCATAATTGAACCCAAGTCTCCTGCATTGGTGGGCAGATTCTTTACCACTGAGCCACCAGGGATTCCCAGTTTATACAGTTAGTATTAGTTGCTCAGTCGTGTCCAACTCTTTGCAACCCCATGGACTGTAGCCTACCAGGCTCCTCTGTCCATGGGATTTCCCAGGCAAGAATTTTGAAGTGGGTTGCCATTCCCTTCTCCAAAGGATCTTCCTGATACAGGGATTGAACCCACATCTCCTGCATTGCAGACAGATTCTTTACCATGTGAACCATCAAGGAAACCTCAGTTTATATAGTGCTGTATGTCAATTATATTAACAAAAGTGGAAAAATGATCAAAATAAAAATATTCATATCTGCCAAGGAGTACTAAGTCTCTTAAAGTTTTATTCATTATCAAATGCCACTGGGTTAAAAGTCTCTATAACATCCTTTAAAAAGATTATAGAATATAATCCATGCTTTACATTATTATATATTTCCTACATATTCTTTTCTTGACAGTTAAAGGTCTAGTTTTAGTAGTTTGGAATTTCCATCAACTCAGATGCAATATTCTATGCATACTTTTTTTTTTTTTTTTTCATTTCAAATTTCACCTTCCCTGCTGGAAGAATTACGAGTGATACAAAAGGTAAACAAAATACATTAAGGGAAATGAGGTAGTGAAAGAGAAGTCAATATGGCAGGCCCAAAGGGGATTTGCTCAATCATGCTGCACACATCTAGATAGGAGGCTACTGCTGGCTCAGCAGTAAAGAACCTGCTTGCAATGCAGGGGGTGCAGGTTCAATCCCTGGGTCAGGAAGATCTCCTGGAGAAGGAAATGGCAACCCACTCCAGTCAATAGGGATTTCCATACAGTCTATAGGGAAAATCCACACAGAATTTGATCCAGAGCTTTTTTCCTTATGGTAATTAATATCTTTGACCCACTCTAGGGCAGTAAAGGAGTTTCCCTCGTGGCCCAGATGGTAAAGAATCTGCCTGCAATGCAGGAGACCTGGGTTCGATCTCTGGGTTGGGAGGATCCCCTGGAGAAGGAAACAGCAACCCACTCCGGTATTCTTGGCCCAGGAGATTCCATGAACAGAGGATCCTGGTGGGCTACAGTCCATGCAGTTGTAAAAGATTCGGTCACGACTTAGCGACTAAACAACAATTATGACATATATCGTTGGGGGTCACATACATATCACCAGATGGCTGAGACGGTGTGAATTAAATCATAAAAGCCTAGATTAAAGTGAAAGTGAAGTCACTCAGTCATATCTGACTCTTTCCGACCCCATGAACTGTAGCCCACAAGGCTCCTCCGTCCTTGGGATTCTCCAGGCAAGAATACTGGAGTGGGTTGTCATTTCCTTCTCCAGGGGAACTTCCCCACCCAGGGATCGAACCCAGATCTCCCCCATTGCAGGCAGATGCTTTAACCTCTGAGCCACCAGGGAAGCCCCTAGATTAAAAAGTGTTGGTCAAATAATAGACCCAATTCTGACATCCTTTAGAATCTTGCAGATGTAAAAACATTTCCAAAGACAATAACTGTTTTTTAAAAGATCTGGCAAAAAAAAACCTTATTCTTGCCTGTAAATTCTATTTGAAAATAACAAAGGCAAAAATAATTAAAATTTCCTAACTTTTACACGCTGGCTTCCCAGGTGGTGCTAGTGGTAAAGAACCAACTTGCCAATGAAGGAGACATTAGGAGACATGAGTTAGGTCCCTGGGTTGGGAATATCCCCTGGAGGAGGGCATGGTAACACAGTCCAATATTCTTGCCTGGACAATCCGTGGACAGAGGAACCTGGCAGGCTACAGTCCTTGAGGTCGCAAAGAGTGCAACACAACTGAGTGACTAAACAGCAAAAGTCATTTGACAAAAATAAAATTTCAAACCCACCAGGAAGCTATCACCACATATCCTGGTCAACCAACTTAGAGTTTCCCCAGCTTTCCTGGGATCACAAACACCCATTACATACTAACATGTGGCTAGTGACACAGCTTCATCAGATGTCACTGATTAAACCTATGACACTCAGTTATTACCTCCCAGGAAGTATCAAGCCATGAGGAAATCTGGACAAAGGTCAAGCACGGGAGAAGATGACGTATGTAAAGTCCTGGGAGGCCAGGCACATAAAATAGGCTGGGCTGACAAGATAGTGTCATGGGTATCCTGCACAGACAAAGCAGCGAAAAGGCTGAGGTGCACTTCTATGAGAAATTTTTTGGGTAAAAAAATGTTAATGGGGTCAAAAAGAAAGTCGAACTTCACCTAATTCACAACTCTGCCTCCTGAAAAATCTCTGTTTCCTGGTTTAGTGGCTGGTAACTACTGGACTCTGAGAAAGGTGCAGGGATAAAGAAACAGACCAGGATTACAAAATTGCCAGCTGGTCTACTCTAACGCAGCTTTCTTTCCCTCACACCAGCTAACACTCACCTGGAAAGCACAGCACAAAATGAATACCCACTAGTGGGCTGATTAAAAAGTTGGGAAACAGGCAAAGAACAGCTCTGTTACACCTCCCTTCTGAGAGGTGGTCGTTCTTGCCCCCACCTTCCCCTGTGTTCCTGTGGGTTCAGTCCCAGCCTCTCTCCGCTAAAGTAACCAACCTTCCCACATCAGGGTCCTTCTCAGCGGTTCTTTCCTCAGGCCATCACAGAAACTCATGGTCCTGTAGGTGCAGAATTGTGGTTCACATTCGTTTCTTCAGGGAGGCCTGGGGGCGGGGAAGTGGAGGGGGGGGGGGAGTAACAAAGGTAATGGAAGCGGGGCGAGGTCTTTGCTGATCGGGTAGACCACTGCAGGCACACTGCCTGTTTGCCCTATCCACACCTACCTAGAAGAGGAAGAGCCTCGGCCTGGCATAATGTAGGGGCTGCACGTGCTGATTGACGAGATTTACTAGTTTTCTCTGATTAGGGTCAATCTACTCACAGCCTTGTCTAACTCAATCAAACTAAGCCATGCCCTGTGGGGCCACCCAAAACAGGCAGGCATGATGGAGAGTTCTGACTGGTGATAGAAGCAAGGTCCGATGCTGTAAAGAGCAATATTGCATAGGAACCTGGAATGTCAGGTCCATGAATCAAGGCAAATTGGGTGGTCAAACAGGAGATGGCAAAGTGAACGTCAACATTCTAGAAATCAGCCAACTAAAATGGACTGGATTGGGTGAATTTAACTCAGATGACCATTATATCTACTACTGCGGGCAGGAATCCCTCAGAAGAAATGGAGTAGCCATCATGGTCAACAAAAGAGTCCAAAATGCAGTACTTGGATGCAATCTCAAAAACAACAGAATGATCTCTGTTCATTTCCAAGGCAAACCATTCAATATCATGGTAATCCAAGTCTATGCCCTCACCAGTAACACTGAAGAAGCTGAAGCTGAATGGTTCTGTGAAGACCTACAAGACCTTTTAGAACTAACACCCAAAAAAGATGTCCTTTTCATTATAGGGGACTGGAATGCAAAAGTAGGAAGTCAAGAAACACCTGGAGTAACAGGCAAATTTGGCCTTGGAATGCATAATGAAGCAGGGCAAAGACTAATAGAGTTTTGCCAAGAAAATGCACTGGTCATAGCAAACACCCTCTTCCAACAACACAAGAGAAGACTCTACACATGGACATCACCAGATGGTCAACACTGAAATCAAATTGATTATATTCTTTGCAGCCAAAGATGGAGAAGCTCTATACAGTCAGCAAAAACAAGACCAGGAGATGACTGTGGCTCATATCATGAACTCCTTATTGCCAAATTCAGACTGAAATTGAAGTAAGTAGGGAAACCCACTAGACATTCAGGTATGACCTAAATCAAATCCCTTATGATTATACAGTGGAAGTGAGAAATAGATTTAAGGGACTAGATCTGATAGATAGAGTGCCTGATGAACTATGGAATGAGGTTCGTGACATTGTACAGCAGACAGTGATCAAGACCATCCCCATGGAAAAGAAATGCAAAAAGGCAAAATGGCTGTCTGAGGAGGTCTTACAAATAGCTGTGAAAAGAAGAGAAGTGAAAAGCAAAGGAGAAAAGGAAAGATATAAGCATCTGAATGCAGAGTTCCAAAGAATAGCAAGAAGAGATAAGAAAGCCTTCTTCAGCAATCAATGCAAAGAAATAGAGGAAAACAACAGAATGAGAAAGACTAGAGATCTCTTCAAGAAAATTAGAGACACCAAGGGAACATTTCATGCAAAGATGGGCTCGATAAAGGACAGAAATGGTATGGACCTAACAGAAGCAGAAGATATTAAGAAGAGGTGACAAGAATACACAGAAGAACTATACAAAAAAGATCTTCATCACCAAGATAATCATGATGGTGTGATCACTCATCTAGAGCCAGACATCCTGGAATGTGAAGTCAAGTGGGCCTTAGAAAGCATCACTACAAAGCTAGTGGAGGTGATGGAACTCCAGTGGAGCTATTTCAAATCCTGAAAGATGATGCTGTGAAAGTGCTGCACTCAATATGCCAGCAAATTTGGAAAACTCAGCAGTGGCCACAGAACTGGAAAAGGTCAGTTTCCATTCCAATCCCAAAGAAAGGCAATGCCAAAGAATGCTCAAACTACAGCACAGTTGCACTCATCTCACACGCTAGTAAAGTAATGCTCAAAATTCTCCAAGCCAGGCTTCAGCAGTACGTGAACTGTGAACTTCCAGATGTTCAAGCTGGTTTTAGAAAAGGCAGAGGAACCAGAGATCAAATTGCCAACATCTGCTGGATCATGGAAAAAGCAAGAGAGTTCCAGAAAAAGATCTATTTCTGCTTTATTGACTATGCCAAAGCCTTTGACTGTGTGGATCACAAGAAACTGTGGAAAATTCTGAAAGAGATGGAAATACCAGACCACCTAACCTGCCTCTTGAGAAACCTATATGCAGGTCAGGAAGCAACAGTTAGAACTGGACATGAACCAACAGACTGGTTCCAAATAGGAAAAGGAGTACGTCAAGGCTGTATCAGAGAAGGCAATGGCACCCCACTCCAGTACTCTTGCCTGGAAAACCCCATGGACAGCGGAGCCTGGTGGGCTGCCATCTATGGGGTCGCACAGAGTCGAACACAACTGAAGCAACTTTGCAGCAGCAGCAGCGGCAGCAAGGCTGTATATTGTCACCCTGCTTATTTAACTTATATGCAGAGTGCATCATGAGAAACGCTGGGCTGGAAGAAGCACAAGCGGGAATCAAGATTGCTGGGAGAAATATCAATAACCTCAGATATGCAGATGACACCACCCTAATGGCAGAAAGTGAAGAGGAACTAAAAAGCCTCTTGATGAAAGTGAAAGTGAAGAGTGAAAAAGCTGGCTTAAAGCTCAACATTCAGAAAACGAAGATCATGGCATCTGGTCCCAACACTTCATGGGAAACAGATGGGGAAACAGTGGAAACAGTGTCAGACTTTATTTTGGGGGGCTCCAAAATCACTGCAGATGGTGACTGCAGTCATGAAATTAAAAGACGCTTACTCCTTGAAAGAAAAGTTATGACCAACCTAGATAGCATATTCAAAAGCAGAGACATGACTTTGCCAACAAAGGTCCATCTAGTCAAGGCTATGGTTTTTCCTGCGGTCATGTATGGATGTGAGAGTTGGACTGTGAAGAAAGCTGAGCGCCGAAGAATTGATGCTTTTGAACTGTGGTGTTGGAGAAGACTCTTGAGAGTGCCTTGGCCTGCAAGGAGATCCAACCAGTCCATTCTGAAGGAGATCAGCCCTGGGATTTCTCTGGAGGGAATGATGCTGAAGCTGAAACTCCAGTACTTTGGCCACCTCATGTGAAGAGTTGACTCATTAGAAAAGACTCTGATGCTGGGAGCAATTGGGGACAGGAGGAGAAGGGGACGACAGAAGATGAGATCGCTGGATGGCATCACGAATTCGATGGACGTGAGTCTGAGTGAACTCCGGGAGTTAGTGATTGACAGGGAGGCCTGGCGTGCTGCGATTCATGGGGTTACAAAGAGTCGGACACAACTGAGAGACTGAACTGAACTCCACGTGCTGAGTCCTGCGGAAGCCACCCTAGACAAGGCCGCACTGTTCCCCATTGAGTGTAAGAAACGTATGTGTTGGAGGCTCCCACCTCATCAGAGTCTCCCTGGCACCGCACTCCTCCACCGCCCAGTGCACAGCAGAGAACGCGCGGGCCCCAGGGCCAGGAGCCGCCTGGACCAAGCAGCCCTCCAAGGAGCATGTGATACCGCCTGCAGAGGGCGCCAGGGGGCGGGGCCAGGGGCGAAGGGAGGGGCGAATAAAGGGGCGGGGCCGAGGGACTGGGGTGCCGGAAGAACTTTCGCGCGTGGACTGGGAGTTCCTCACCTTCCTTCCAGCTTCCAATTCTTACCGGTTCCAAGAGTTCGTGGGCTGGCTTCTTCTGAAACTTTTATGAGCCCACCGCCGCCCCTGCTCTCCTCCCCGAAGCCCGCCGCTCCGCAAGCACGCATTACCTATTGCCACGGTCACGGTCGCCGTCACAGGCACCCTCAACCCCACCCCTGGTCTGCCCGCCGGCCCTCTCTCTCCTTCACCCGCACCTGCACGCAAGCTCCCTCGGGCCGCAGGTGCGGACGACGGCGGAATTCCACGCCCCGCAGAGGCCCTCCAGCTCTAGAGAGGGGAAAGGGAGCTCTGCCGCCTAAGGCCTCCAGGCTGATGTCCCAAGGTGCGTCGGAACCCCGAGGCACCGATCGGCAGGGCGTTGATGGCCCTGGAGGCTAGGCTTAGGCCGGTCCTGGCCAAGGCGCATCTTTTGCTTCCCTGGTCAAGTCCTAAGGAGGGGTGGAATTCTCGCTTTGGGGTCTCGCTTGTGCTGCACCGCTGATTCTCCACCTCTCTGCAAAGAACCTCTCGACTAGAATCCCTGAAGACTTTAGAAGCCCAGGTGTTGATTCAGTTGAATGCCGAGTCGCCCTGCTTTAAAAAAAAAAAAAAGACCAGGGCAGGGGGAATCAGCTGAGTTTTCTTGAATAATTACGGTTAAAATTGAGGCAAGAATCGAAGGTCAGTCAATGCCCGCGAGGTAGATGCCTTAAATGAGTTGGCAAGTCACCCATTTATCATTCATACTCTACTTTAGAACCTCTTCCACTCTGTGGGTTTGTTTCAGTTGAAATTCGTTTCCATAGAACTTAAGTTGCTGTTACTGAAAGGACACCTGAGGTCCCACAGATAGGGCTCACCCCAAGGATAGGAGCCCATGATTTCTAAGCAGACTTGGGTTGAACTACCCGGCAGTACAAAGCAAGTTTCCTGCTTGCCCTGAGGGAGGGTCAGTGTGACAGAAACTAACTCAGTGACTCTTTAACCAGGTGTGCCCTCCTTTTCTTTTTCCAGGTTGTGCCCTTTTAGCCAAGAAGCATGGAGGTAATTCATGGCCAGCCCTACTACTGTAGGGAGCTTGAAGGAGCTGACATACTGTCAGACACCTTTTACTCTAATGAACTGCACACTCCACTACAAACGGCTACTCGTCCAACTGCCTCAGGGGACAGGTAAAACAAAGACTGGATAATGCAAACAATTATAAAAGGTTTGAATATATTACTGTATTTTTGTTTTGTGAGGAAAAGCATTTAAGGTTATGGGCCTCTTCTGTGTATCACAGCACCGGCAACCCATAATATGACAATGAACTAAACTTTGAAGTGTCCATATCTATTAGTCACTTGGCAAGAAGTAAAATGTTAGTGTATATTTTTAAAAGGCAAACATCAAATTCATCTACTGCATTCTAGAACTCTAGAATGATCTGTTCCTTCATTTTGAGTTAATTTTGTTTCTTTGTTTTTGGCTGTGCTGAGGCTTCATTATGTGTGGGCTTTTCTCTAATTGCAGAGAATGGGGGCTACTCTCTAGTTGCCATGCTGAGGCTTCTCATTGCAGTAGCTTCTTTTGTTGCAGAGCATGGCCTCTAGGGTGGGAGGGCTCAGCAGCTGTGGCTCTTGGACTCTATAGAGTACCGGCTCAGTAGTTGTGGCGAACAGGCTTAGTTGCTTCTTAGCATGTGGGATCTTCCTGGACCAGAGATTAAACCTGTGTCTTCTGAATTGGCAGGCAGATGCTTTACCACTGAACCACCAGGGAAGCCCTGTGAATTAATATTTGAATCGAACTTTATAAAGAGTAGTATGTGTGTTAGTTGCTCAGTCATGTCCAACTCTTTGCAACCCTATGGACTGTAGCTTGCCAGGCTCCTCTGTCTATGGAATTCTCCAGGCAAGAATACTGGAGTGATTGCCATTCCCTTCTCCAGGGCATCCTCCTGATGTAGGGATTGAACCCGGGTCTCCTGCACTGCAGGCAGATTCTTTACCATCTGAGCCACCAGAGAAGCCCAAAGAGTAGCATAGTGGGTCCTTATAATTCTCTAACACCATCTGCTCAAAAATACTCCCAGAATCTGCTATTCAGACTTTATTTATGCTCTACCAAGTTTTCTGTAATGCAATGCAGATTGTTTAAAATGTCATCTAACATATATGAAAGAAAGTGAAAGTGAAGTCGCTCAGTCGTGTCTGACTCTTTGCGACCCTGTGGACTGTAGCCTACCAGGCTTCTCTGTCCATGGGATTCTCTAGGCAAGAATACTGGAGTGGGTTACCATTTCCTTCTCCAGGGGATCTTCCCGACCCAGGGATTGAACCCAGGTCTCCCACATTGGAGGCACAGGCTTTAACCTCTGAGCCACCATGAGGATTTAACATATATGAGTGATTACTATGTGCTGGCACTAGTATCAAATGTTTTACTAATGTGGTAATTCTTTTAATCCTTACAACAGCCCTATGAGATAAGTACTATTATTATCCCCATTTTATGTATGAAGGAACAGAGTACAAACAAGCAATTTTCCGAGATATTGGTGCCAACTTTACTGTATTGTATCAATATTTATTTGAATCATTTTTAGGAAAGAAAAAAAAACTCAAAATCATGGGTGAGAAATAACCTGTGTAATTGTTTTCTTGCTTTTGCTTGTTTGTTTTATAATTTCACGTTGTCAAATCTCTCATTTAAGAAGTCTTTCTCATATAAGAAGGTAGTCAAAAGAGTTAGACATGACAGAAATGACTGAGCACGCACACACATTATCTTTATAATAGCAACCCCTCAAGAGTTTGAAGATTCTTTTGACTGTCTGAGTTCTTTTTGCCAGATGAACACTCGTTTTCAACAGACTTTACTCTTCTTTCTTCCTGTGTCTAGACTTTCACTGTCTTGATCAGACTTCCACAGATCTATTCCAATTTGTAAACATACTCTTTATATGAAAAAATAAAAAGAAAGCTTTTTCTCCCAATTAAAAACTAACACACAAGAAAAAAGAAAAAAGATATAAAGAAAAAAAATTTTAACTGAAAAAAAAAAACAAGTGACATTTCTGTATGAATAACTTGGAAATCATGAAAATCCATAAATAAAATAAAATTCCATTTTTCCAATGGAAGAAAAAATGAAATTAAAGCACAGGAAGAAAACCTTCTGTACTTTCTTTATCCAGAAACAGTAACCATTGTTAATATTTCAATATTTGTCCTCCATTTTTTTAATTTGAAGATTCCATTCAACATATTTTTTGTAAACTACTGTTCTTTACTTAATGCAAAGAAATGTGTTCATATTTGTGGGAAAGTGTGTTCAGTTCACATCTACAGACTCATTCCTTGGTGCACCTGCTTTGTTATCTGATTCCCAAAAGTGGCTGTGAGCCCCAAATTCCTGCTCATCTCCAAGGATCATAAGATCAGACAGGGCTTTCCTGGAGCCAGAGGAAACTCTTAGCAGATCGTGTGTGATATGGGGATAGGCAGTGGTCCCTGGATCAAAAGCAGCAGTGTGAGGTTTTATGTTGGGCCAAAAGGGATCTGAGTAGGAATTTAACGCTGCTGTATCTGATGGAACTCACTGTGCCCGCAAAAGCACTCACAGAGGCATTTAACTGAAATGTTGATACCCTCTACCTAAATGGTCCTATGGTTTGGTTAGTAATTGGCTCCAAAACCCTTAAACAGACTTGAAATCTAAGAGAAATGTCAGAGAAAATATTGCTTTTCATTGCTGTTTTCAGTCACTCATTCGTGTCTGACTTTGAGACCCCCATGGACTACAGCACACCAGGCTTCCCTGTCCTTCACAGTCTCCTGGAGCTTGCTTAGACTCATATCCATTGAGTCAGTGATGCCAACCAACCATCTCATCCTCTATTGTCCCCTTCTCCTCCTGCCTTCAGTCTTTGCCAGCATCAGGGTTTTTTCCTATGAGTAGGCTCTTTGCATCAGGTGACCAAAGTATTGGAGCTTCACCTTCAGCATCAGTCCTTCCAATGAATATTCAGTGTTGATTTCCTTTAGGATTGACTGGTTTGATCTTGCAGTCCATGGGACTGTCAAGAATCTTCTCTAATACCACAGTTCAAAAGCATCAGTTCTTCAATGTTCAGCCTTCTGATGGTCCAACGCTTACATCCATATGTGACTACTGGAAAAACCATAGCTTTGACCATATGGACCTTTGTTGGCAAAGTAATGTCTCTGCTTTTTAATATGCTGTCTATGTTGGTCATAACTTTTCTTCCAAGGAGCAAGCGTCTTAATTTCATGGCTGCAGTCACCATCTGCAGTGATTTTGGAGCCCAAGAAAATAAAGTCTGTCACTGTTTCCATTGTTTCTCCTTCTGTTTGCCATGAAGTGATGGGGCCAGATGCCATGACCTCAGTTTTCTGAACGTTGAGTTTTAAGCCAGCTTTTTCATTTTCCTCTTTCACCATTATCGAGAGGCTCTTTAGTTCCTCTTCGCTTTCTGCCACAAGGGTCGTGTCATCTGCATATCTGAGGTTATTGATGTTTCTCCCAGCAATCTTGATTCCAGCTTGTGCTTCATCTAGTCCAGCATTTCTCTTGATGTACTCTACATATAACAAGGTGAAAATATACAGCCTTGATGTACTCCTTTCCCAACTTGGAACCAGTCCATTGTTCCATGTCTGATTCTAACTGTAGCTTCTTGACCTGTATACTGGTTTCACAGGAGGCTGCTAAGTTGGTCTTCTTTTGCCATCTTTTTTTTTTTTCTTTTGCCATCTTTTTAAGAATTTTCCACAGTTTATTGTGATCCACACAGTCAAAGGCTTTAGCATAGTCAATGAAGCAGAAGTACATCTTTTTCTGGAATTCTCTTGATTTTACTATGATCCAGTGGATGTTGGCAATTTGATCTCTGGTTCTTCTGACTTTTCTAAATCCAGCTTGAACATCTGGGAGTTCTCAGTTCATGTACTATTGGAGAATTTTGAGCATTACCTTGCTAGGATGTGAAATATGTGCAATAGTGTGGTAGTTTGAACATTCTTTCACAATGCCCTTCTTCGGGATTGGAATGAAAACTGACCTTTTTGAGTCCTGTGGCCATGGCTGTTTTCCGAATTTGCTGGCATATTGAGTGCAGCACTTTCACAGCCTCATCTTTTAGGATTTGAAATAGCTCAGCTGGAATTCCATCACCTCCACTAGCTTTGTTCGTAGTGATGCTTCCTAAGGCCCACTTGACTTCACACTCCAGGATGTCTGGCTTTAGGTGAGTGATCACACCATCGTGGTTATCTGGGTCATTAATATTTAACTGACTACAAAATTAAACACAGCATATACTCAATTACCTATAAATATAATAAGGTATTATTTGAAGCAGTATCTAGGTACAACCATGTTCCTAGTTCCTAATAAATAAAATTTGCTTTTCACTTTATTCCACGTGAAGTTTTTCCTTTCTTAGTCCCCAAATGGGAAAACCAGGATGATCCTATATTCTCAGAACCTCCCCTCTCATTTAACTCCCTTTTAAATAGTACCTGGGCAGCTTACAGAAATAGAAGTTCTCTTTTCTTTCAGTAGTATTCCTCAACTTCTCTAGAAGGTATCATCAGGGCAACATTGGTAACTCTACCGTATCCACACTGAGGCTTACTTCTTCCAAACCAGATTCAGGGTATATGGCTCCCAACTCAAACCTCAAGGTATCTCAAAAACAGAACAAAACAATGAAGAACAAAAATCTGCTGGCTTTTAGGGATTACTCTTCATAATGGTAAGGATGAATACAAGTCGTAATGTATTAGCTCTCAGCAGCTTAATTTTCTAAGTGTGGCTGTACTTAAAGGAGTGGCTTTTTAAATATTATAATGTATTATTGTATAATTTGAATTAACTCAGCAATTTAAACAGGGATGAAAAATTGTTTCCTCTCATCCACCTATTTTTTTTTCTTTCCAGAATAGGCAGCACTGTCTAACTCATCTGTTACCCACCACTAGTCTGGTAACTGGGCACATCAAAATAACATGACAAGTGTTCTGAAAATACAGATTCCCAAGCTCTGTCTTTGGGCTTCCCCAGTGGGTCAGCGGTAAAGAATCCACCTGCAATGCAGGAGAGGCAGTAGACAAGGGTTTGATCCCTGAGTCAGGAAGATCCCCTGGAGAAGGAAATGGCAACCCAGCAACCCACTCCAGTAGTCTTGTCCAGAGAATCTCGTGGACAGAGGAGCCCAGAAAGCTGCAGTCCAAAGTGTCGCAAGGAGTCAGACGCCACTAAAGTGTCTTAGCCTGCACTCAAGCTCTATCTGTAGAGACTCTGACTCACTGGGTCTGGGTTGGATCTAGGGGATCTGCATTTTTAGTAGTTTTTCAACTTGTTTTGAGAATCACTGGCCTAGCAGAAAGCACTGAAACACAACATGAAAACCAGGATTGTAGTCTGGCTTACCCAGTGACCAAGGGCAAGTTAATCTTTGTACATCAGTTACTTTCTTCACTGGTATGTTGTGGGACCATTATATTAGTCACGATTATGTATGATTACTTGATCTCCTTAAAAAAATATTAATAAGTAAGTGGCATTCTTCTGTGTTTTTTCCACTGAAAATTTAACACTGGCAGGTACAGATACTCAAAATCACAGATGCCTACCTCCTTTTTCCATTCAGCTGACATCTCTTTCCTAGTCCATTAGGAGGATAAATATCAATTAAGAAAGTGTCTTGAGAATTGCTTAAGATTTAATTACAAGTTCCATTTTATTTCTGTGTTTGTCTCATTGCTTTCTGATTCCTGAGGTTTGGGGGTTTGTTTGTTGTTTTGTGTTTAACTGTTAGCTTCCTGTCAAAAAATAAGCATATGTTTGTTCTAGCCTTTCCTTTAATCATGCCTTGCAATCATTATTGGCTAAATTCAGTCCCCCAAATCAAAATCCTGTAAGGTGACTCCAAAGAAAGATATCGGTTCATCTACAGGGAATATATCTTTCTCTTAAACAAGTAAACATTAATTTTATGTGGCTACAGATTTCAGCACTAATAATTTGTTGTTATTTGCTTAGGAGACATGTATTATTTAAGCTATAAAATTATTTAATACTGAAACTTTAATATTTCATTTAATTAGTTCCTTCTATAAATTCTGTTAATATTAAAGCTAAGGGGTAGGGATATGAGACCCTACAATGAAAGAGAAATATGACTTCTTTATGCTCTGCCTTTTATTTTAAATGGTTTCCTACAACTTACTGGTTTTAGATGAATGCCAACCCAAATGATTGATTAACATATTCTACTGGCTCATCTTCCTAGGCTAGTGTAATATATGAGGGTCAGATGCTGAGAAATTGACTCATCTAATTTAAATGTAACTTTTAAAAACTTAGATATTAAAGCTTAGGTTGCCATTAATCAAATGTATTTAAATATTTTTCACTTGTCATGCCCCCACCCTGTGTCTATTGATTATAGTCATAGATCATAGCTCAGAGGTCTGAGAACGGAATCCCTTCATCCCTTCTCCAGTACCCCAAATCAGCGGACACCAGATTCTCCTTGACTAGCTGGTGCAGGGGGTGGCAGACTTCTTCCTTAAAGGACCAGATAGTAAATACTTAAGGCTCTATAGTCTCTGTCAAGGGCTTCTCTGGTGGCTCAGATGGTAAGGAATCTGCCTACAATGCGGGAGACCCTGGCTGGCCTAGAGAATTCCATGGACAGAGGAGCCTGGCAGGCTGCAGTCCATGGGGTTGCAGAGTCAGACACGACTGAGCAACTAACACTTTCACTTTTTTCACTTTCAGTCTCTGTCAAACTACTCAGCTCTGCTGTTGTAGCAGAAAAACAGCCATAGACAATAGCCAGTATACAAATGAATGGTCATGGCTGTATTCCAATAAAATTTTACTTACGAAAACAGCAGTAAGTTGGATTTGGCCTGTGGGTCATAGTTTGCCAACCCCTATGTAGTGACTTTGAGATAATACATTCCATGTATGACAGTCCCAAGTGTTAGTTCTTCTTTCAGCAAATTTGTGCAGGAGGTTGACACTAAACCAGTGCATGCAGATAAAAAAGTGGCTCCACTGTCCACATCTGTATCTCTGAGTTCCCTTCCCATGTTTCTAACTGGGTCCACATGGCTCAGAAAGTATCATCCAAAGGGCCCATGAGATCATGCAGGGTGTTACCCTTGTCTTCCTTACTTGCTTCCCCTCTCAAGCAGCTCTTCTCTACTGTGCCTCAAATTTCAATATTCTGTATCAGCTCTTCTCATATAGCCCAAAATTCAGCTGTCTTTTCAGCCCTTAAGATTCAGCTGAATTCCACTCAAATCTTTATTCCATACATTCTGGTAACCCAAAGCCTTCCTCAAAATGTACCGAAATTCCCAGGATGGGATGGGGATGGCCGTAACTGACTTTGGGTACCTGGCTCCACGTATTCTGCTTCTGTTCAACAACATTTTGACCCAGATGTGAAACAGTCATTTTTTAGTTTCCTCCAGAGACCTCATCCACATAGAGCATTTGTGAGGCTGGTAAATGTCACTGATCAGGTAAGGAAGGATCTGAAGGAAGAATCACATCATACCATATAATATATAACTAAAAGTTCCTTACAAGCCATAGCTTCTGTATTTAAAAGTTCTTTATCCCAGCTACCATCAGAGTTCCCCCAATGGCTTTCACTCACCATGATCCCTGAGCATCCTGCTGGTCTCTTTTCTTCCTCTCCCCCTACTTCCCTTTCCCCTCATCTTCCTCTCTCAAGAGTGAAACACCAAATCCTTTCCATTGCTGAGCAGCTTAATAAATCTTGGGTTGCTTGAGTCCTTATCAACACCTGTACTTGCGGAGTCTCTGTCTGTTCTCCAAGTGGCCTAACAAAATAGTTGATCAAACAAGCAAGTCTTGCCCAAGAAGGATTCTGGAGCCAACACTGTCAGGAATTTTCAGTTCCATAACCTTTCAACCCTCGAGGCCTTCTTCCATGATATTGCCCCTGCTTAGAGTCCTCCCTCTCTTGCACCCAGAAAAGTCCTACTCATCCTTTAGAACTCATCCTAGACAGTGATTCACCTAAGAATCCTACCTCCAGAAGGGAATCCTGTTGGTCTTGCATATTTATGAATAGGGGGTATGCTATCTATCTCTGACCACTTAAATTCAAGTTCAAGTCATGGGCAAGGGCAAATTTGGGGAGAAAATGTGAGAGCTGGTTTTTCCTGACTCACCTTTAACATGAGAGGGCAGTCTTTTAGGGTCCCAGTTTACGGTAGGGATGGCTTCCTTTAGATTCCTCACCTGGCTGATTTCTGTGCTTCTCCGCCTGCAGTGTCCTTAAAGCAAAAACGAAATCTGCCAGAATTAGCACTGCCTTAAGGGCAAAAGTGGCTTCTGTGCTTGTTTACCTTTCCAGATTCCCTTTTCCCCTCTTAGGGAACCCTGGTGTCTCTTTCTGTCTTGTTAACAATGAGTTGCTTTTAAGAAGATGCTTTTCTTTTCAACATTTTGTGTTGTTTGCTCAAGGAGAATTGAAGCAGTCTAATAAAAATAGAATTCAACTTCTTCAAGAAAATTTGACTCAAAGTTCAATGGGTCCCCTTTCTAAAATTATCATGTTATTGTCTGCTCTCAAGGAAAACCAACTAGTCAGTAAGTATTTATTGAGCATATATTTGCAAGGCACAGTGCCATATCCTGGGGATTCCATGGTGAGTGTGCCAGAGTCTTGTCTGCAATGACCTGTCCTCTTTGTTGTGCTGTGGAAACTGTGATGAATCATTGTTCTTTGTTCTCTAGAACATTGTGCTGTTCATTTCTTGGTGACAGATTACTGCTTTATTTTAAGAGGATGTAACTTAAGAACACCCAGGTAGAAGAGGTACATAGGGCAAGGTATGTGGATTGGGGCACTGAACTTCCATGAAGTCTGAGGGCCCCACTCTCCCCCCACCGCCACCTCCACATGGTCACCAACACCAAAGCTCTTTTTCCAGCATTTTAATTTATTTTTAGTGGGATGGTTAGTCTAAATAATTGACTGCCATTAGTGGAAACTGGAAGACCTAAAATCCTTCCTCATTAGGATGCAGGTCTTTAGCCAGATTAAGAGTTTTGTGAGGGCTTCTCCCTAGCCTAAAGTTTTCATATTGTGTAATAAGTAGCAGTCCAGGAAACAAATCAGTCTCTTTGGCCTTTTTCATTCGCTCAGGCATGCAGTTCATTTCACAGACATCCATTGAGTACTTCCTGTGAAGCATTTTTACAACAGTGAATATGTGTCCTGGCCCTTCACTCCCTTGTTGAGAAAGAGCAGAGAAAGTCATCTGAACTACCAGTTTTTAAGATGAGACTAGCCCTACCAGCCAATTTAGGAAATTTCCATGTCTTCAACCTACTGAATGGTATAGTTGTAAAGGGTGGAACAATTGAAGAACTATTTTCTATGGAAGGTAATTTGTTGAATAGGGCAGTACTTCTAAAGTTTAGCATGCAAAGGAACCATCTGGAGGGCTTGTTTAAAACAGATTACAGCTTAAAGAGGTGGGATGGGGAGAGGAAAGGGAGGGTCAGGAGGGAGGGGATATATATATATATAATTGTGACTGATTCACACTGTTGTATGGCAGAAACCAATGCAGCAATTTTCCTCCAATTAAAAGATAAATTAAAGAAAAACAGATTATAGGGCTCAACACCTCACTGCACCCACTAATTCTGATTCCTGGATCTGGGATGGAGCCAGAGAATTTGTATTTCTAACAAGGTCCTTCTCACTCTAGCTCACTTCCACATTGTAGAAGTGCTAACAAGCTCTCTGGAATCTCTCTTACAGGAGCATTAGTCCCATTCATGACTGCTCCTCCTGACCTAGTCACTTCCTGAAGATCCCACCTTTTTATATCATCACATTGGACATTAGGATTTAAATACATAAATTTGGGGGCAGGAAGGACACAAACATTCAGACCATAGCATTCCACTCTGAACCCATTAATATTTCAAAAATCTCTTTTTATGCAGGTATCAGACATTAAGACAGTCACTCCAACGATGTAGGCTTCCATGGGGCGCTGAAAGGGAATATGGAGGGATGATACCCATTTCGCTCCCTGAGGAACACAGGCCGAAATGTGAACCTCCTAGAGTCATGGGCAAAGGACATCAGCATTATGGATTTGGTGGAGAAATCTGGCCAAGGTAAATAAACTCAGTCCCTCACATAGAGGTCATTGTTATTCAATTTTCTGTATTTCTGTTGTGAGTCCTTTGTTAACTTAAATCTACTTCTAAACTTATTATTTATGAAAAGATACAGATGGGAACACTAATTATATAATTTCTAATTGTGAAGTCAGTAAAAAATATAAATACCTTTGCTCTCCTTAGAGATGTTTATGTGATCAAAGAATTTGATTAATCTAATTTCCTTACTAACCATATTTTATCTAAAACTAAGTAACATTCCTGAGAGAGATTAATTTTTTTTGGCTTGAGCAAATAGATGGCCTAATTTCTACAAATGTTGTTGACTTTTGAATTCTATTTTTTTTAAAACCATCTATAGTCAGTCATTAGAATCTAATGGGCATTGTTTTCAAGTATTAAAATATTTCAATCATCATTTATGTCTTAAAGTTACCCTTTCGGCAAATTTATTCAAAGGCCAGTTAAACCTGAAGATAAAACACACACACACACAATCTGAGCAGTAAATTAAATGTCACAACATTAACTACTAAGTATGAAATTTATTCAAAACAAAATCCATTGAAGCTTCTCCACACAGAGCCCGCTTACTCCTATTTTATCTAACAATCCTGGCTACCTAGTTTACTGACAATCTAGCTAGCTAGTTTTTTATTCTAAAGCAGTTAAATAAATAGGCCACAGCTAAAGAGGAAAGCAATACCAATAGAGACATGTGGTAGCCTTATGAAAGCCTCAGTAAAGTAATAAAAAGCAGACAAATGAAAAGTCCAATTGGAAAGATGCAAATATTGACACAATGAAGATAGGACCTCAAGTTCATCAATTCATTCGACAGATTTGTTTAAGCCCCCACTCTCGTGGAACTTGCTTTATAATATAATATAGATTTTTAATATCTTAGTAAAGTGGAAATTGTGATCCTGGTTTTACAATAGAGACCCAAGAGGCTCAGTACCTTTCCTTGGGTCAGACAATATGAAGTTTCAGAATGGGGATTTGAATCTGGGTTTATTTAACTCCATAGTCCACATTCTTTTCATTTGTTCATTCATTCACTCATTCCAGCCATTCATTTATTCAGTCATTTGAATATAGCAAGCATTGTTGAGATTAAGGTATAGCTCCTCATGGAGTTTATAGTTCTGGTCCCCAGAATTTGTATATTAAAAAATGTACAATATTCTAAAAGACTTAGAAGTATATTCAGAATTATATTGTGTAAAAAGAAAGCAAAAGACTAGCCTCTTATGAGAAAGAAGTCTTAGTGTCTTACGGAATGCAGCCCTAGGATACTTGGGAAAGGAAATATTTGTTCCAATTAGAATGTCAATCACTCCTGACTCAGAAATGCAGGTTAATATATTCAGTTCTTGTCACACCCTTTTGTGTTAAACGTTATCATTTTTATCATTTAAATGTTATCATTATCATATTTATCTCTTAAAAATATTTCAAGTTCCCTTGCCCTCAGCCCACAGGAATTTTTTACCTGGTGTGTGTGTGTGTGTGTGTGTTAGTCGCTCAACCGTGTCTGACTCTTTGTGATCCCATGGACTGTAGCCCACCAGGCTCCTGTGTCCATGGAATTCTCCAGGCCAGAATACTGGAGTGAGTTGCCATTCCATTTCCAAGGGATCTTCCTGACCCAGGGATCAAACCCAGGTCTCCTGTATTACAGACAGATTCTTTCACTGTCTGAGCCACAAGGGAAGTCTTTACCTGGTGGGGCAAACCCAAATTTTGTTCCTGAAAGATTTATAACCTTCCCTTGGGGCTTCCCTGGTGGCTCAGTGGTAAAGAATCTGCCTGCCAGTGCAGGAGACACGAGTTTGATCCCTTATCAGGAAGGAACTAAGGCAGCCCACCAGGCTCCCCCATCCCTGGGATTCTCCAGGCAAGAACACTGGAGTGGGTTGCCTTTTCCTTCTCCAATGCATGAAAGTGAAAAGTGAAAGGGAAGTCGCTTAGTGACAAGCGACTCATGTGACAAGGAGGAACTAAGCCCATGGGCCGCAGCAACTGAGCCTGTGCTCTAGAACCTGGGACCCCCAAGTACTGAAGCCCACACACCCGAGAGTCTGTGCTGTGAGACAAGAAAAGTGACTGCAATGAGAAGCCCGCCCGCACACCACAACCAGAGAGTAGCCCCACACGACAAAGACCCATCACAGCGAAATAAATAAGTAAATCTTAAAAAACAAAACAAAACAACTAAGCTGTTAGCGATTCTGCCTTGTGCAGCTACTACTCTATTCTATGAATTTTATGCCACTGGGAGCCATGTTGCTGCTGCTGCTGCTGCTAAGTCGCTTCAGTCGTGTCTAACTCTGTGCGACCCCAGAGACTTCAGCCCACCAGGCTCCCCCGTCCCTGGGATTCTCCACTGGAGTGGGTTGCCATTTCCTTCTCCAATGCATGAAAATGAAAAGTGAAAGTGATGTCGCTTGGTCTTATACGACTCTTTGTGACCCCATGGGCTGCAGCCTACCAGGCTCCTCCGTCCATGGGATTTTCCAGGCAAGAGAACTGGAATGGGGTGCCATTGCCTTCTCCAGGGAGCTATGTTAGGAGGTGTCTAAAAGATCCCGGTTCTAGAAATACTCCTTTTCCCCAGCATGGTATAGCGGCAGTCCTGTTGCCCTTCACATTTAGGATCTATAATCCCAGCCTACTTGGAATAATTCTTCCTTGCCTGTTTTCTCCAGAGTCATAATGAGCCCCAGATTACATCATCAGTTCAGTTTCCAGTTCAGTGGGACCATTGTTCTGTTGTCTGGTGGCAGCATTTCTCCCTTAACCTCTAAATGAGCAAAACTCAAGGTGGCTGGGGAGGAAGTAAAAGTTTTCTCAAGTGTAATAAAAACAGTGAGGGGCATCACTCCCACTTCCCCCTGTACTTTTTAGACCATGCATTCTGGTTACAGAGGAAAGTATTTATTGATGACCAGTTCAGAGCATGTGCCACACTCTTCAGGACAACACTGAGCCATAGCTGAGTCATCAATAGGCTATTCCAGCATTCTGTAAATATGACAAGGCCAGTGAATCTTTTCAATTCAACCAATGCCTTATTTCTTTTTGTGGTAAATTGTCAAGAGTATTACTTAGTGAGGGTTATTCTTACCCCACAAGAACACTCACCAACAGAATCTCACAACTGAGGATGTTCTCAATTAGGTAGATACTCTGTGGGCATCCATCAGGCTTTCTGCAGTCACCCGGTGGCTTCATAAACTAAATAACCCTTGACTAATAGTACTCTCGCCTGGAAAATCCCATGGATTGGAGGAGCCTGGTAGGCTGCAGCCCATGGGGTCATGAAGAGTCGGACACGACTGAGCGACTGCCCTTTCACTTTCATGCATTGGAGAAGGAAATGGCAACCCACTCCAGTGTTCTTGCCTGGAGAATCCCAGGGACGGGGGAGCCTGGTGGGCTGCCATCTATGGGGTCGCACAGAGTTGGACACGACTGAAGTGACTTAGCAGTAGCAGTAGCAATATACCCTTAGTCAAGAGTAATACTGTTTAAGATATCATGTAGTGAATAAGGCCTTCAGTTACATTCCATTGATGATGTAACTGGCAGCAATGTAGTGAGGAGGAAAGGGAAATCCTTAATTAGAGGTTCCTGTGAGGATAAGTCATCTTTCATGATGCAGGGGTCTAATGTAGTCAACCACCTACCAGGTGGGTGACTAGTACACCCAGGGAGGTTTTTCTCTATGAATTACTTAGGATTGGTAACTTCTTCTGGTAAACTCAAATGTAGCCAGGCCAGTTATGATGAAGGGGAGTTTCATGTTGCTGAGTTCATACATGAAAACTTCTGTTCCTGCCCCTGTAATAATTTAGTTTATGAAGCCACTGAGAAAGCACCAGGTGACTGGAGAAAGCCTGGCGGATGCCCACAAAGTATCTACCTAATTGAGAACATCCTCAGTTGTGAGATTCTGTTGGTGAGCATTCTTGTGGGGTAAGAATAACCCTCACACTCTAGGACCAATCTCAAAGACTGAGAAAGCGAGTATTTTGGAGTCTACATTGGATAGATGAGATGTAGGATGGGTGTTCACAAGAAACTGAGTTCAGCAGTACAGTATATATTAAAATATCACAAGCACCAAGAATGAAGGCTGCAGTAACTATGGACTTCAGGTGATAATGATGTGTCAGTGGAAGTTCATCAATCCTAGCAAATGTACCACTCTTGTGAGAGATGTTGATAATGGGGGAGGCTAAGATCCAACCAGTCCATCCTAAAGGAGATCAGTCCTGGGTGTTCACTGGAAGGACTGATGCTAAAGCTGAAACTCCAGTATTTTGGCCACCCCATGTGAAGCATTGACTCACTGGAAAAGACCCTGATGCTGGGAGGGATTGGGGGCAGGAGAAGGGGACGACAGAGGATGAGATGGCTGGATGGCATCACCGACCCAATGGACGTGAGTTTGAGTGAACTCTAGGAGTTGGTGATGCACAGGGAGGCCTGACATGCTGCGATTCATGGGGTCACAAAGAGTCGGACACGACTGAGCAACTGAACTGAACTGAACTGAACTGAAGCAAGTGTGAGTTAAAGAGTATTTGATAATCTCTCTACCTTCAAATCTCTCAACCTTGCCAAGAACCTAAAACTGCAATCTAAAGATTGTAAATATGGATATAATCTGATTCTTTAAATTTCTCATAGTGTTCCACAATATGGATGTATTAAATTATTTAGCCATTCTTGTATTTTCTTTTTCTTCTTTTGTATTAACTAAATGTATGAATATCTTTATACAGGCTTCCTTGAACTCAATACACAAAGTTTCTCCAGGGAAAATTCTAAGTAGAAGTTATAGATCATGATATATGAATTATTTTTAATTTTAGCCCCCAAATGCTTTATATTCCCAGAGTAGTATCTAAAAGTATCCATTTTGCCATATTCTTAGCCAACTGTAGTAACATTATCAAACTGTATAATTTTTGCCTATCTAAAGAATAAAAAATTTATCTTGATCATCAGAATGCATTTCTCTGATTAGATTGAGTACTTTTTTCTTACATTTGTTTTCTTATTTTTGACCATATTTCCTTTCTGTTCTTATCCTTTGCTCATTTTTATTGCTTGTCTTTTAGCTATAGATTCTTACAGGTTCTTTATGTTCTGGATATTAGCTATATATGTATCTATTATAAATATTTTTTCTAATCTTTGTTTTATTTGAGCTTTTTTATACTGTCTTGTCTTAAATTTTTTAATAAATTCTCCTTATCTTAAAAAATTTTTTTTCTATTTATTTATTTTGGGCTGTGCTGGCTGTGCTGCACAGGCTTTTTTCTACTTTTGGCAAGTGGGCACTACTTTCTAGTTGTGGTGCATGGGCTTCTCATTGCAGTGGCTTCTCTTGTTGCAAAGAATCCCATGGACAAAGGAGCCTGGTGTGCTACAGTCCATGGGGTCGCAAAGAGTTGGACACAACTGAGCAACTAACACATACACACTCTTGCTGTGGAGCACAGGCTCTAGGGCACGCAGGCTGCAGTAGTTGCAGTATACGGGCTCAGGAGTTGCGCCTCCTAGGCTCTGCAGCACAGGCGCAGTAGTCGGGGTGCGTGGGCTTAGTTGCTCCTCAGCATGTGGGATCTTCCAGATCAGGACTCGAACCCATGTCACCTGCATTGACAGACAGATTCTTTACCACTGAGCCACCAGGGAAGCCCTTTTCAAAAATTTTTCATTTGATGTTATCAAATTTCCTTTTGATTTTTGAGTTTTTAAAAATCTTATTTAAAATGTTTTCCCTACCACCAAGAAAAAAACATATTCGTATATTTTTTTTAATATTTGTATGCTTTTCACCAATTCCTTAGATTTTTAATCCATCTGAAATTATCTCTTTGAATAGTATGAAGTTGAAGTCTTTTTTTTCCAAATGGCTAGTGAATTTTTCCTGTGTTGTTTATTAAAAAATAAGCCTTTTCCCACTGATTTAAAATGCCATCTTTTCATATACTGAATTAACGTATATTGTATTCATCTGTTATTCTTTTACTATCTCACATTACACTGCTATTAAAAAGACGTTCAATTTAATGTTTTCTTTCTTTTCAGAAAGCTTCCTGTTGAACAATTTTATTATTTGTCACAGAACAAAAAAAGTGACATCTACGGAAATGATTCTTTGTAAGTTTGAGGTTTCTTTTTCTTATGTGAAATCAAATAACATTTTTAAGTGGAAATGAGTCATATGCAAAATTTTAATAGTCCCCAAATTTTCCTCAAGTCTAGGGAACTTCTAGGAAAACAAAAGTCTTCCTTTTTTTACATAGAGATCATTGACTATAGAAACCAAGACCAAAAGAACAAGAATAAAATAAATAGACTAAAACCTACTAATAGTTTTTTGCATTTAAATAAAAAAAATTGGAAAAATGGAATAGTAATGTTCAAAAAGATTCATACA
Organism: Capricornis sumatraensis; assembly: GCF_032405125.1. Classification (NCBI taxonomy): domain Eukaryota; kingdom Metazoa; phylum Chordata; class Mammalia; order Artiodactyla; family Bovidae; genus Capricornis; species Capricornis sumatraensis. The sequence goes on from NC_091073.1 coordinate 75,502,245, forward strand.
GGTCCTCTTGACCCATTTCCCTGCCTTTGACTTTGTTATTCAATCTAATAAGAATCTGTTACATTTCTTAAGAGGGTCATAGAAAAAGCCCCAGTGCCCTCAATAAAAATTTTAATCAGAATTTTATGAAAGTAGTTTGTTATGACAATCTACAAATAACTTTTAATAAAATTACTCTGTAAGTTTCTCTTTTGGATAAAGAATACTTAATTCACTCTTTTCTTAGAGGAATTATTTTCTAGTGTATTATTTTTTGCTCATTGAAATAGTTTGTTGTATATATTACAAAGGCCTGCTTTGTAATTTTCAGAGAAAATACTGACAGCACTGATGTAAAATGAAAATACTAATATTAGTTCTGTTTATAGGGCATAAATTAATATAGAGTTCAGCCACAAGAGGGAGCCAAAAAGTTATGAAATGTGTGGTTGCTAGGCCTTTTTCCCTTTGGGATTAATAAACTGAAAAGGAGAGAGTGGCAGTAAAACCATGGATAGGTTCAGGTCAAGGAATTCGTGTCTCTGAGCATTTTTTATTTTCACTTTATCCTTTCAAACTTTGAATTTTTGAAAAAGCTTTTCTTTAAAAATTTTTATTCTTATTTTTCCATTTTGTTTTTTTAATTGAAGTATAGTTCATTTACCATGTTGTATTAGTTTCAAGTGTATAGCAAAGTGATTTCAGTTATACACATAAACACACACAATTTTTTCCATGTTGAATCAAATTAATTTTAGGTAAGTACTTGTCAAAATCAGCTAAATGAGAAAACTCTTAAATGCTGATTTAATGTTTCATATATAATAGTCAGTCTGGTAGCGCTCAATCTCATAGATTCTTATATTCATTGCTTTCCATTCCCTACTCAACCAGAAATTTAACTGGAAGACATGCTTTTTTTTTTTAGTTCCAACAAACTTAGAGTCCAAATAAAGATATAAACCTTTTAAAGTGCATGTGGATTTTGTGTTTACAATACATTATAGACTAATAAAATTATATGGCTTGTGTACCACTTTCTAAATAGAGGAACATATAAAAAAGCAAACAGTATATTCAATTTTACTGCCTTTACTATTGACTGATATCATTCTGTTCATTTTTCATAATTGAAATATTTCAAAAATATTTGTATAGGCTGAAACTAACTGCTGAAATCCAATGAAAGTTGATGACAGTCCTTCTCTAGTGTGGACTTTGTCCCTGGGCTGTAGTGTCATTTCTTGGCACGTAGAGCTCAGAGCAATTAGTGAACATACAACCTTCTAATAGTGAAGTGATTCAGAAAAGGCATGCCCCTGAGAACTTGATCAGTTTTGTTCTAGCCTCTCTGCAACTGGGCAACATTTACTGTCATGAGAGGTGAGCAATCCTGGGCAAAGGGGCAAAGCACACACTACTTATATGTTTTCTCCAACCAGGCCACACTCAGGTCACTTTAGGTCATGTAATTGCACCACATGCGTGGTGTCAGGCTACCTCAGAGCACTTCGGTGCTCTGCCTATGAGCATGAAGTCAGTAAGAACTAAAGCTCTATTATCATTAGAATAAGTTAGAAATGCAGAACAAGTGGTGAGTGGGGCTGAAGTTAGAATAAGCGTAATGGAAAAAATTGACCAAAAGACAACTGAGATATGATAATATCATATCTGTCTGGTTAATACTCAGTGTTCCAGAAAGTCAATCAGTATCATAGAGACTCTGTAGTTTGCAAATGGGATACTTCTTTATTCTTAAGCAAGTTGCTAATAGAAATGTGAGCTTTTAAAAGTCCTTAATATAAATTAGGATTTGTTTCCTGGTTTTATTCTAGGCTGCCCAAACCACCTAATTCAACAGTAGGGTAAGTAGACAACTGTATTTTCCTTCCCTGTTATAATCTAGAAAAAAATATTGGCCATCTATATGTCTTAGACAGTGTAAGGACAAGCTATATTTTTCATAGTTTTTTTTTTTTCTTAATCAGGCAAGAGAAGAGGCTGATAAAAATCCAAAATAACAGCATTACTGATTTCCCCCAATTATATTCCTGACTGACTTTTTAAAGTAAACTTTTAAATTTAGTACTATTTTATACTGACAAAATTATTGGGAAAATAGTACAGAGATTTCCTATTTACCTCAGATCCAGTTTCCCCTATTATAATACCTTATATTAGTATGGTACCTTTGTCCTATTAATGAGCCAATAGTGGTGCATTAGTACTATGTAGATTTCCTCAGTTTTCCCCTAATGTCCTTTTGCTATTCCAGGATCCTGTCCAGGACACCACAGTACCTTTAGTAGTCATGTCTCCATAGGCTTCTTTTGGCTTTGACAGTTCCTCAGACTTCCCTTTTTCTTTTTTTTAATTACCTCAGGGGACTTTCTTAGTGGTCCAGTGGCTAAGACTTGGTGCCCCCAGTGCAAAGGGTTCAATCCCTGGACTGGAAAACTAGATCCCATGTGCTGCAACTAAGACCTGGCACAGGCAAATAAAAATGAATACTTTAAATGACCTCTAGTTTTGATGATTATCTGTCAGGTATTTTGTAGAATGTCCCCCAGTCAGGACTTGTCTGGTGTCTTCCTCATGATTAGACTGCAGTAGTATGTCTTAGGGAGGAGGACCACAGGGGTAAATTGCCATTTTCATCATGTCCTATCCAGTGCGTAACTTATCACTGTTGATGGTAACCTTGATTACCTAGCTGATGTGGTATTTATGAGGTTCCCCCAGTGTGCAGTTAACCTTTTTTTCTCCTTTTCCCATCCTATACTCTTTAGAAGAAAATCACTATGTGCAGCCCACACTTAAAAGTCTGGAATTAAACTCCACCTCCTTGAAGGCAGGGTATCTGCATAAATTATTTGGTATTGTTTTGTAAGGGAAATGTGTCTATTCCTCCTCATTTATTTAATCACTTATTTAGCCAGTATAGACTCATGGATTTATTTTGTACTCAATACTTGAGTAGCAATACTGTACTACTTTATTTTATCATTCAAATTGGCCACAAGAGCTCTTTCAGTTGGCTTCTATGCCCATACCCCTATCACTGGAGGCATTGTGTATGAGGGTTTTTGGTTTATTTTTCTGTTGGTTTCTTTGTTTTTAAGTAGTTCGTCACTTATCACTGTGGGGCTTTTTCTTTTAGCATTTCCTTACTTTCTGGCAGTACAAGATGCTCCAAGATGCTTCTGGAGTACAAGATGCTCCAGGCTCATCCTGTTTCTGTCCTGCCCCAGGTCTAGAACCAGCCATTTCTCCAAGGAGCCCCAGCTCCTTCCACTGGAGAATGGTATTAGAATCCACTGTCTGAGTGCTTGGTGTCCCTGATGCTGTTAGAGTTCCTATCAATGTTAGCTGGAAATACTAAGCTGGCATTTAAAAATTGCGTTCCAGTTAAAGCAAAGATCTGCTCAAAAGGCTATTAAAAGTGAAGTCTAGGCTCTTTGGGGTTTTCTTTTTTAAAAAACAACTATATGAAGACCTCTGTTTTGGACTTTTCAAATTCTCTTAGTGACAACATGAAAAATAAAAAGTAGTCCTCTTTTGTTGGTTTTATTTTTTTCCTCATGACCTGCAGTTCAGTTCAGTCACTCATTCGTGTCCAACTCTTTGCGACCCCATGAATCACAGCACGCCAGGCCTCCCTGTCCATCACCAACTCCCGAAGTTCACTCAGACTCTCATCCATTGAGTCAGTGATGCCATCCAGCCATCTCATCCTCTGTCATCCCCTTCTCCTCCTGGCCCCAATCCTTCTCAGCATCAGAGTCTTTTCCAGTGAGTCAACTCTTCACATGAGGTGGCCAAAGTACTGGAGTTTCAGCTTCAGCATCATTCCCTCCAAAGAAATCCCAGGGTTGATCTCCTTCAGAATGGACTGGTTGGATCTCCTTGCAGGCCAAGGCACTCTCAAGAGTCTTCTCCAACACCACAGTTCAAAAGCATCAATTCTTCAGCGCTCAGCTTTCTTCAGAGTCCAACTCTCACATCCATACATGACCACTGGAAAAACCATAGCCTTGACTAGACAGACCTTTGTTGGCAAAGTAATGTCTCTGCTTTTGAATATGCTATCTAGGTTGGTCATATCTTTTCTTCCAAGGAGTAAGCGTCTTTTAATTTCATGGCTGCAGTCACCATCTGCAGTGATTTTGGAGCCCAAAAAAATAAAGTCTGCACTGTTTCCACTGTTTCCCCATCTGTTTCCCATGAAGTGATGGGACCAGATGCCATGATCTTCATTTTCTGAATGTTGAGCTTTAAGCCAACTTTTTCACTCTCCACTTTCACTTTCATCAAGAGGCTTTTTAGTTCCTCTTCACTTTCTGTCATATGACCTTATAGCCCGATAAGTTCCAAAGTCTCTTCTTCCTTTGACCTCAGCTCCTCAAACATCTCCTTGGAAGAGCTGTGTAGTGTTTTGATAAAAATCTTCGTAGACCTGCTCAATAGGGCAGAGTCCAGAGATAGCTCATGCCTCTAACTGAATTAGTCAAAGAGAAACTGAATCCCTTTATTTAAATGTGTATGTAGTTAAGCGAGTGTTTGATATTCTGCCTTTTCCTTATTATTTCTTCTCTATTTATGGACGCAAAATGAAAAGTAATATTTATAAATCATTTAATGTAACAGGAATATAATTAGTTTCTACACAGTCTTAGTTTAAAGGAATAAATATACATTCTGGTCATTGGTACTCAAAACTTGAATGGGTTACAACTTGAAAATTTAGTTGAGGGTATAATTTGCAATTTTTTAACTAACAAAAATAACATATATACAAGATATTAAATGAAATTCCATAATATACCTCGACTCAAGAAACACAGAGTCCACAGCTTTCAGGTCTTAAAAGTAAAAAACATTTTCTTAAATCATTACCAGATATAACTTAATACTGTTTGCTAGGAAATATATATTACTAGAATCTGATCAGGAAAAAAGTTTTGCTTAATCCTAAGTGATGATAATTAATGGGGGCCCCTCGCTGCCTTCCTAGTCCTACTTTTACCCCTTCTACACAAAGCCAAAATCCAGGCCACACCCAAGACCAGAAGATCCTAAGAACTACAGATATACATTCTGCAATTTTACCTTCTATTAAGAGGACCAATCTCAGAAAGAAAAAGCTTATTGAATTCTTGTGATTCTTTTTTGTGATTTACAGTCCATAGGGTTGCAAAGAATCGGACACAACTGAATACACACACAGAGCACAACAGCAAACTCTTGGCCTTTAGAATTTACTTTCTAAATTAACAAGTTAATCTCTGCTTTCTGGTGTCTCTGTGACAAAAACAAGATATAATGAAAAGAAATGTAATGACTTTTGTTCAGGAAGTTCTTACCAATATCAAATTAGTAAAACATGGGGTCACCTTGCCCTGGCCTCTGACCTGGAGCTAAATACTTATCAGCAGATTATTCTCTCAGGAAGAATGTAGATAAAGCAGTTAGCAGAGGGCCTGGCATGTGTTTTATTGTCATTGTAGTTAACATTTAAAGGCAGAGTTCTCTGAGCGCAATTCCTACTCATGTAGCAGTTACAATGTCTGAGGACCTTCCAACATTGCTTACTGGGATATTTTCTAGGAACAGGGAGCAGATAGGACCATTTATTGAAATATTCATAACCACATTTCCTTAAACCACATCAAGTCCATGGGAAATGGTAACAGAAGTTCCAAATTTAATCCCACTAATTCCACATTCCCACTGGTTCTTACACCTTAGCTCAACCTGGCACATCCTGGAAAGAACCCAGGAGAATCAAAATGAATTTTCTACCCAGAAAAGTTGCATACATGAAAAGTTAATTAGCTCTAAGACAATTACTGCATTCAATTTACTCCATTAACCATTCTTACCAGTATGTTTTATGACTCAGGTCTCCTGGCTGTTGGACAATATTAGAAGCCCAGCCTTTCTCATTCATTCCTCACTTTCCCTAGGATCTCTTTGTTTCTCATCCAGGTCCCCTGCTTCCTGAGTGCTCTACCTGAAGGTGAATGAGCCAAGCCCTCAAGGCTTTGCATGTGCCTTGAACAAAATGCTCCCTTAGAACGTAGGTTTTACTAGCCTACAGGAAACTCCAGCCTTACCTGACTCAAGCAGACTGGACACTCTCCATGAGCACAAACATGTTTGTTCCTGCTTTATTTGCTCAAACTTTAAATGCTCACTTATTTTCAAGCTTAATGGTAAGAAATTAATTCCTCTTACAAAGGGGACACAGTTCACTATAGAACCATTGAAGCAGGCACTGGAAATACTTATCTAGGAGAAATGACAATCATTGCATAGCATATTAAATGAAGTACAACCAGTATTGCTACAGTGAAAGAGCAGTCACTACTTCTGAGTCTTCATGACTCCCAGGGACATCAGTTAGCTGGGATCCAGGAATGTCCTGATTCTGTGTTCTCATGTCATCATAGAGTTGATGATGTTATACCTTGTTCCAAGCTGTCCAGTAGATGATGTGGCACTTACAAACTGGAAAAGGGTTTAGTGGCTAGCAATAAAATAATGCTATACCAAATTCAAAAGTGTGTTCAAGTGGGAGAGCCTGCCACAAGGGCAAGAAAACCAGATCACTTTACGCAAAAACAAAAATAGCTGACTGGCCTCAGAAATGATTTATGCCTGAAGTCCAGGCTTCTTCTCTTACAAATCAATCTTAACTTCTTGTGGTGTCTGTAAGAAACCAGGAACTTAAGAATCTTAAGCTATGAGGTATTTCAGAGAGCCCACCAAGATGCCAGGGCTGCTGAATTCAGTACAGGTTTGCATCAGGGTGATGAGAACAGATGGCCAAACTAACCAAAAATGACTGCTATTGAAAAATGTCCTATGATGCAAAAGCAATGAGACATTTTAAAATGTTTCTTATAGAAATTATTCTCATTCTTTCATAGTCACACCATCCATAGGAACTTGCAAAAGCTATTATATAAATCCTGCCAATACTTAGATGGAAAATAGTGATAGAAAAATTTCAGTAACAAGACTTTCACATAAACATTTGTGGCATAACCTATACATTTATTTCAGCCTGGTAAATACAGACATCACACAGCCTTCCCATAATTTCTGTGAGTTCTCACTGTGAGCACTAGAAATGCAGTTCAACTTTCAAACCCTTTCCCTAGCCCTTGTCCCGTGAAAGCCCAGAGCACCTGTACTCCTGGAGCGTGTTTTCTATTCAGTTTGCATACGCTCTATTGGAGATCTGAATTATCTGGTTATATTTTCTGGGGAAAAAGCAAACAAACAAATTTATGGTCTCAGTTCTAAAGACTAGAAATTTGAGATGAAGATTTCAGCGTGTTTTAAAACTGTATTTTCTACTTATATATAACACTTCTCTGTTCCTTGGACTTCCTAATTTTGATTCTCCTCTAATTTAGATAACTCTCAACAGTTTTTTTTAAACCTCTGCTAGTTCTTTTTAAGAACTCTGCTTGTTCTTCAAATGAGAAGAAAATTGTATCCCTGTTGTCTTTTTAAATTGTTGAGTTTTTTTTTTTCATTCAGTATACTAGCTATTTTTGGCTCTTTGATCTCTAAACAGTACTGTGTACACTGTGTAGATAAACAGGCAGTATATTTTGTTGATTGATTGCTTAAAGAAACAGATGGCCTGGTTGAGTCCAAGATGGTAAGGGATCATTTTGCCCGTTGAAATTGAATGCCTAAAAGGATTCCATAAAATGAAGTATGGAGATTCTTTAAAAATAAGATGCAGAAATGGAAAGCAACTAGAAATTCTCCTATAGTGTCCCAAAAACTACAAAATCCATATATCTTCCACTTCATATTTTTATATCAGTAGCAAAATATATGCACTGATAAAGAATTCACTACAGTTTATTTATTTTTTATTTTTTTAATATAAATTCATTTATTTTAATTGGAGGCTAATTACTTTACAATATTGTAGTGGTTTTGCCATACATTGCCATGAATCTGCCACGGGTGTACATGTGTTCCCCATCCTGAACACCCCTCCCCCTCCCTCCCCATCCCATCCCTCTGGGTCATCCCAGTGCACCAGCCCCAAGAACCCCATCTCATGCATTGAACCTGGACTGGTGATTTGTTTCACATATGATAATATACATGTTTCAATGCCATTCTCCCAAATCATCCTGCCCTCGCCCTCTCCCACAGAGTCCAAAAGACTGTTCTATACATCTGTGTCTCTTTTGCTGTCTTGCATATAGGGTTATCATTACCATCTTTCTAAATTCCATATATATGCGTTAGTATATGTATTGGTGTTTTTCTTTCTGGCTTATTTCCCTCTGTATAATAGGCTCCAGTTTCATCCACCTCATTAGAACTGGTTCAAATGTATTCTTTTTAATGGCTGAGTAACTCCAATACTTTGGCCACCTCATGCAAAGAGTTGACTCATTGGAAAAGACTCTGATACTGGGAAGGATTGGGGGCAGGAGGAGAAGGGAACGACAGAGGATGAGATGGCTGGATGGCATCACCTACTTGATGGACATTATTCTGAATAAACTCCAGGAGTTGGTGATGGACAGGGAGGCCTGGCGTGCTGCGATTGATGGGGTAGCAAAGAGTCGGACATGACTGAGCGACTGAACTGAACTGAATATTCCATTGTGTACATGTACCACAGCTTTCTTATCCATTCGTCTGCTGATGGACCTCTAGGTTGCTTCCATGTCCTGGCTATTATAAACAGTGTTGCGATGAACATTGGGGTACACGTGTCTCTTTCAATTCTGGTTTCCTCAGTGTGTATGCCCAGCAGTGGGATTGCTGGGTCATATGGCAGTTCTATTTCCAGTTTTTTAAGGAATCTCCACACTGTTCTCCATAGTGGCTGTACTAGTTTGCATTCCCACCAACAGTGTAAGAGGGTTCCGTTTTCTCCACACCCTCTCCAGCATTTATTGCTTGTAGACTTTTGGATCGCAGCCATTCTGACTGGTGTGAAATGGTACCTCATTGTGGTTTTGATTTGCATTTCTCTGATAATGAGTGATGTTGAGCATCTTTTCATGTGTTTGTTAGCCATCTGTATGTCTTCTTTGGAGAAATGTCTATTTAGTTCTTTGGCCCATTTTTTGATTCAGTTGTTTATTTTTCTGGAATTGAGCTGCAGGAGTTGCTTGTATATTTTTGAAATTAATTCTTAAAATAATGTTGTTTTATTCATTTAGCAAAATTAAGAAAATTTCATATGTTTTGTGATATCTATTCCACCAGAATGCTAACTCCATGAGGATAGGGACTTTGGGTCACTGTCATACACCAGGGATTAGAACAGTACTGCCACAAGGAGAGGCCCAATAAATACTGGATGATTAAGTGTTTTCCATTGCACTTCTTTCTATTCTGTTTTGTTTTCTCAACTAAATCTCAGGGAAATCTGCTCCCCGTATCCAATTGAACACCCCTACCATACACACATCTCCCGTGGAGCCATGTTCCCGACTTTTACATCACCCAGGGATCTCTACACTGGCATTAAAGCCCGAACCCAACAGCCGTTCCCTCCCACGGTGCCAACAAAGCCTTATGATACAACAGTTTTGAAGACAAGAGGTAACATGATTTCAAATCAGAACAGTATTCATTCTTTTTATATTTGAAGTTTATTCAATAATAAAATTAAACAAAGGACCCCATTATAGACTAAATTAAATTCTCTGCAGATGCTCTTTACTTTTCTTTACAGAGCTTCCTATGATATAACCAGAAACCAAATGTAGAATTAGTTGCTTGTATTCTACTTGTATTTTCAATGTTTATTTCCTTCCCGTTCTCTCTATGGTTTAGCTTTGATAAATTTCATTCTAGCTCAAGTGATCAGCACAAAGGACAACATTTGGCTCAGAGGTTCAGTCTAGACATGTGTGTAGCTGTTGGGATAAAATTGAAAAGATCATTATTGGAATAAGACTCAGGAAGTAATAAGATCAATTTAATCAATTCCTTTGAACACTCTGGAGGGTCTTTTCGCAGATGCAAACCTTGGGGTCTTCCCAGATATGTTTCACTAAAGAGGATAGTAAGCTCATACACTAGCCATCAATTCTATCCCATACTAGACGCCTCAAAGCAGAATAAATCTATGGAGAAAGACAAGATACTAGAGGGCCAGTAACTGAAGATGACAAAAGAGGTACATGGCAGACAGAGGTAAATATTTGTTGAATGAACTTTGGTAAGACCCAAGAACTACACTATAATGCAGTTTCTCTACATGAATATTTGGACCCAGTCTAAGAAGAGAATACTGCCATGATCAGTATCAACCTCAGCATCATATTAGGAGGCAGTAAATTTTGAAAGATATGGTGGAATGTTTAAGAGCATGGACTAGGGAGTCCAACTGCATGGATAGCATTCTGGCTCTGCCATTTACTCACCACGGGCCATGGGAAAGTTTCTTAACTTCTCTGCCTCCACTTCACAATCTGTAAAATGGAATAGTCATGCTTACTTCATAGATAATAGAGATTGTGTTAGCAGCCACTATTTTTATTACATACTTTGCTATATATAATGATTTTAGTATGTGTATAGCATGCTGAATCATTCCATAAAAGGTAGTGAAAGCTATATCAAATATATATAGAGATATTTATCTATATACATATATATACACACATGTATCCAACAAGTCCATTCTGAAGGAGATCAGCCCTGGGATTTCTTTGGAGGGAATGATGCTGAAGCTGAAATTCCAGTACTTTGACCACCTCATGCAAAGAGTTGACTCATTGGAAAAGACTCTGATGCTGAGAGGGATTGGGGGCAGGAGGAGAAGGGGACGACAGAGGATGAGATGGCTGGATGGCATCACTGACTCGATGGACGTGAGTCTGAGTGAACTCCAGAAGTTGGTGATGGACAGGGAGGCCTGGCGTGCTGCGATTAATGGGGTCGCAAAGAGTCGGACACAACTGAGTGACTGAACTGAACTGATGTATATATGTATAGGATATCTAAGCAGTTGAAATTTTTATGATCCCATTAGGTAAATCATCAAAGTAAATTTTTTTCAATCCCTACATTTCATGCAAAGATGGGCTCAATGCAGGACAGCCCAAAGATTGGCTCAATACAGGACCTAACAGAAGCAGAAGATACTAAGAACAGGTGGCAAGAGTACACAGAAGAACTGAAGATCCATTCTGAAGAAAAAAGATCATCATGACCCAGATAATCACAATAGTGTGATCACTCACCTAGAGCCAGACATCCTGGAATGTGAAGTCAAGTGGGCCTTAGGAAGCATCATTACAAACAAAGCTAGTGGAGGTGATGGAATTCCAGTTGAGCTGTTTCAAATCCTAAATGATGATGTTGTGAAAGTGCTTCACTCAATATGCCAGCAAATTTGGAAAACTCAACAGTGGCCACAGGACTGGAAAAGTCCAATCCCAAAGAAAGGCAATGCCAAAGAATGCTCAAACTACCGCACAATTGCACTCATCTCACATGCTAGTAAAGTAATGCTCAAAATTCTCCAAGCCAGGCTTCAGCAATATGTGAACTGTGAACTTCCAGATGATCAAGCTGGTTTTAGAAAAGGCAGAGGAACCAGAGATCAAATTGCCACCATCTGCTGGATCATTGAAAAAGGAAGAGAGTTCCAGAAAAGCATCTATTTCTGCTTTATTGACTATGCCAAAGCCTTTGACTGTGTGGATCACAATAAACTATGGGAAATTCTGAAAGAGATGGGAATAACAGACCACTAGACCTGCCTCTTGAGAAATCTGTATGGAGGTCAGGAAGCAACAGTTAGAACCGGACTTGGAACAACTGGTTCCAAGTAGGAAAGGGAGTACGTCAAGGCTGTATTTTGTCACCCTGCTTATTTAACTTCTCTGCAGAGTACATCATGAGAAACGCTCGGCTGGATGAAGCACAAGCTGGAATCAAGATTACAGGGAGAAATATCAATAACCTCAGATATGCAAATGACACCACCTTTATGGCAGAAAGTTAAGAAGAACTAAAGACCCTCTTGATGAAAGTGAAAGAGGAGAGTGAAAAGTTGGCTTAAAGCTCAACATTCAGAAAACTAAGATCATGACATCTGGTCCTATCACTTCATGTCAAATAGATGGAGCAACAGTGGAAACAGTAGCTGACTTTATTTTTGGGGGGCTCCAAAATCACTGCAGATGGTGATTGCAGCCATGAAATTAAAAGACTCTTACTCCTTGGAAGAAAGGTTATGACCAACCTAGACAGCATATTAAAAAGCAGAGACATTACTTTGTCAACAAAGGTCCATCTGGTCAAGGCTATGGTTTTTCCAGTAGTCATGTATGAATGTGAGAGTTGGACTATAAAGAAAGCTGAGTGCCGAACAACTGATGATTTTGAACCATGGTGTTGGAGAAGACTCTCGAGAGTCCCCTGGACTGCAAGGAGACCCAGCCAGTCCATCCTAAAGGAGATCAGTCCTGGGTGTACATTGGAAGGACTGATGTTGAAGTGGCCACTTGATGCGAAGAGTTGACTCATTTGAAAAGACCCTGATGTTGGGAAAGATTGAGGGCAGGAGGAGAAGGGAACAACAGAGGATGAGATGGTTGGATGGAATCACCGACTCAATGGACATGAGTTTGGGTAAACTCAGGGAGTTGGTGATAGACAGGGAGACCTGGCATGCTGCAGTTCATGGGGTCACAAAGAGTCAGACACGACTGAGCAACTGAACTGAACTGAAATTAGTTAATTCTGAAATTACGTGAAGTGCATACAATTAGGAAGAAATCACACAAACGTGTTAAATTTATAAAAACTTTTCAGTGCAGTTGTAGACCAGGGATTGAAGAAATAAGTTACCACCTTAATCTTCTGTTTCAAGCATCTATCTGTCCTTGACCAGTTAGTCATCTTTGGGGGATTTTAAAAAGATGAATATATTCTAATAACCCTAATAAAGTAAACCTTCCCAGGAACTAGTACTACTTTGGGTTTTCTACTCTTTCACTTATTTTAACTCTTCTTTTTTAGAAATAAGTAGAATCTTGGTTAAGAGAAGCTCTAGAACCAGATTGCCTAAATTTGAATTATTGCACTTATTCATTGTGTGACCTTGAGAAAATTGCTTATTTTCCTTGTGCCTCAATTTCCTCATTTGTTAAAGTAGAAATAATAGTACCTTCCTCATAGCACTCAGTACAATACTAGCAGTATAATACTAACATTATAATAAATGTTCAATAAATGCCAGCCTTTGTCCTTATTACATATGGCGATGGGTGTTCAGAGCATGCTTTAATGTGGAGTTTATCATGGGACCAGAGGAAGCCAGGCTGTATTTGGTAAAGCTTCTCCAGCTACCACCAATACCTAAAAAGCTGTATTCCTTAAATGTTCTATTTAAATACTTCTTTTGGTAAGCACATACTAACTCCATTTCTTGATATTTAAACAGAGAAAACCTAAAACAGGTGGTATAGAAATGTATTTGCTGAGCCTTCAGAGACCAAAAAGAGTATCTAGGAAGAGATTTATGATTTACCTAAGAATCCCTTTACCTATGATTTACTTAAATCACCTTTTTAAAAAAACAAAGAAAGGAGCAGTACTGCTGCCCCCTCAATCTGCTGAAGGCATCAGGCTTAGAGACTCATTCTTGCTCTGTGTGGCCCACATGCTGTTTACTAAGGGCAAGAGTTCAAACAGAGCTATAACTATAAAGCTCAAATGTGCACCCGAATTCCTCTCTCCCTCCTATTATCTTGTTTGTATTTATTGCACCCATAAATCCTATTAATTAAAAGGCTGCTTTTCTGGAAAATTTCAGGTAACCCATACAGATATGAACTGCTTGATTTTCCAATGGATTCCAAGAAGAAAGCATTGGTTTGGCCGGGTCAGCGTGTGTATTTTGATGTAAGTATCTTTTTAAATGTGTGTTTAAAACAAAGTAAAAGATGCTTTTGCATTCTATGTTTATAAAAATCCAAAAGATAGATTACTTTTATCTTCTATACAGATGGAAACATTGAGATTTTGACCATGATTCACATTTTTTGTTTGTTTTCTTAAGTGATTTTGTGTAATATTTCCATATTTACAAAAAGTTCCCCACAAAATGAAGTAAACGAGGACTGTAGATCATTCACTGTCTCTGCAACTCTGTTCTTATTATTCATAATATATCAAGTAACTTCGAATATACATAGAGTAAATGGGAGGTTTACAGAAAGATTTGCAATTTAATGTGCCAATTACAGTAGTATCTTTGTGCAGAATCAAAAATAAAACAGTAGCCACCATTTATTAAGAAATTGCTACACCTTAACTTCTTTATATATAGAGTGTCATTTGGCCCTTACAATACACTCAAAAGGTTAGTATGATCATTCCCATTTTATAAATGAGGAAACTGAGGCTCAGGGAGTTGGTAACTATCTCACAATCATAAAACTCAGGCTCATGAGACTCCAGTCTCTGTTCTTAACCTCTCTACCAGGACTCCACATAATACAAAGAGAACACTTTTAAATCATGAAGGAAAATATCTATTTAAAAATAATAATAGCTGACATTCACTGGCCAGTTAGTTTGTGAGAGGCAATACCAAGTGTTTTCCATATATTATGTCCTTGCATCTAATAGTCTGTGAAGGAGGCAAGAAATAATGATGGAAACCTAGAAACATCTGAATTTCTCTGGGAAAGACTACTGTGGCAGGCCAGAGTGTGGTCACTGCAATGTCATACAGTCATCTATGAAGCATCTGTTTGTTTTTTGTAAAGTTATATGTCAAGAAAAATCCTCAAATAATCATCTATCTGACTATATGACTTTTATTCTTTCAAGCAAAATCTATATCAAAGTAACCTAGAAATATGAGAAGTTCTTTTTCTTCCAGTTCCTCTCATTTCTACCTGCTGGTTAAAATACTGCTGTAACTCGTGTCACCCCCCCCCTTGGTGATCTTGATTAGCACCCCTTTACCCCAGTGTGAATTCCGGTGCTTTGACTGAGCTACACTGACCCTTTGCTTCTGGCCTCCCTCCTCTCTTCCTTCTCACAGCCTGGCTCTGTTCACTGGTCCCTGAGCAGGTTCATGGCCACTTCCTCTTCCTGAAATGCTCTCCTGTCTGTCATCTCAGACTTGCTCTTTCTTCAAGGCTCAGCTCAACCCTCATTGTTTCTGTTGCATAGCAGAGAGCGGACCAAATTAGGAAAACTGTGTTCCAGTTCCTGCTGTATCTGCCATGTGTCCTCTAATGGGCACGCTCTCTGTTCACCCTCTTGCCGCCTTTGCTTTTCCTCCATTCTGTCCCAGGCAGCCTTCCTCCTACCATGCATCCTCTTCAACTTTCTCTGTTCCAAAGTCCTAACTAGATACCAAAGAAACGTATCTCTGCCACTCTCTTACTTGCTCTCCCTCCTCTATTCATTTCATATGCAAATGACAAATCATGGCTTCTTAATGTAAAAACAGTGCTGACACAATGACATGAAATATGATCCAATAAAGATCCGATGTGTCCCCAGTGTTAAGGTCTCTCCAAAGAGCAAAGTGGTCTCCATAATAGACCTCTTCTCTCCATTAAACCTTAGTAACCCCCACCACTCAAGACTAAAACAACACATTATATTTAGTGCTTTGTTTTACCATGTTATGACTGTATTAATTCCTGTTATTTTATGGCAATTTATGGAGTTTTTGGTGCCTGGCCCAGGGCACTTAAAAGCTGGCACGTGGTTTTGCTTGTATCAGGTATTCAGTAAATGTTTATTAAGTAATTTACAAGTTTCATAGATTTTTATCAGCTCTGCTGAGAATGTAACAACCATTTATATAGCACTCCTCCTCTGAGAATGTATTCCAAATTCTAAACAACTAACAAGGCTATGGTTTTTCCAATAGTCACATATGGATGTGAGAGTTGGACTATAAAGAAAGCTGAGTGCCGAAGAATTGATGCTTTTGAACTGTGATGTTGGAGAAGACTCTTGAGAATCCCTTGGACTGCAAGGAGATCCAACCAGTCCATCCTAAAGGAGACCAGTCCTGGGTGTTCATTGAAAGGACTGATGTTGAAGCTGAAACTCCAAAACTTTGGCCACCTGATGCAAAGAGCTGACTCATTTGAAAAGACCCTGATGCTGGGAAAGATCGAGGGCAGGAGAAGGGGACAACAGAGGATGAGATGGTTGGATGGCATCACCGACTCAATGGACATGGGTTTGGATAGACTCCGGCAGTTGGTGATGGACAGGGAGGCCTGGCATGCTGCAGTTCATGGGGTCACAAAGAGTCAGACATGACTGAGCGACTGAACTGAACTGAACTGAAACAACTAACATACTCCGTTGTAGACTTAGAGTGTCTGCTGAGAGGTTAACATCTCAGAAGTTGGAATTCCTTTCTACTCTGTACTTACCTTCCATATTAGAGCCTAACTTTCACCTGTTAATAGTATATTCAACCTAAAGTGAAAGTGATAGTCACTCAGTAGCATCCAACTCTGCGACAGCCTGCCAGGCTCCTTTGTCCATGGAATTCTCCAGGCAAGAATACTGGAGTGGGTAGCCATTCCCTTCTCCATGGGATCTTCTTGACCCAGGGATCGAACCTGGGTCTGCAGGTTGATCTGCCTGCATTGCCACCATGTAAGCCACCGGGAAGCCCCCACATTCAACCAATGAATACCTATTGAGTGAATGATCCCCAGCAATCCCTCTCTCACTGTCCTGCCAGTATTACATTACCTAACACACTAAAAACTGGCTAACTCTCCACTCTCAAAAGTTTCCTGACCCTTTAAATTCTTCCCAAGATTACTCAGGCTACAATGAAATTTTACATTCCCTATTTTCTTCCTCTGTGCCTGTGATTGCATTTCAGTAGATCTCTGCTGTTAGACAGACTAAACTGTTGTTCTTCAGTCACTAAGTCATGTCCGACTCTTTGCGACCCCATAAACTGCAGCACCCCATGAACTGAAGACTTCCTTGTCCTTCACTCTCTCTTGGAGTATGCTCAAACTCATGTCCATTGAGTCAGTGATGCCATCCAACTATCTCATCCTCTGTTGTCTCCTTCTCCTCCTGCCATCAATCTTTCCCAGCATCAGAGTCTTTTCCAAAGAGTTGGCTCTTTGCATCAGGTGACCAAAGTATTAAAGCTTCAGCTTCAGCATCAGTTCTTCCAGTTAGTATTTGGTGTTGATATCCTTTAGGATTGATTGGTTTGATCTCCTTGCAGTTGATCTCAAGAGTCTTCTCCAGCACCACAATTCAAAAGCATCAACTCTTTGGGCCAGATTAAAACACAGAATTAATCTTGCCCCTCAGAACAATATTTGAAACAAACTGGCTTTGCAAATCATGATAAAGAAATAAAGAGGGCTTTATTTAGACCTGGATAAGCAGGCCACATAATCGTGAAACGTTTATAGAGCTGGTTATTTAATACTTCTGGAGACAGATTTTTACCAAGTGACTTTTATCATAACTACTTTTAAGTATGTAAATGGGGCTCCCTCCAATCTCACAGGATTGCGGTGAGCAGCAGCCCTTAGGCCCAGGAACTTTAGAATGCCCATGCTTTATAAGGCCCAGTTCTGGCTAACTGTGCCTCTCCTTGTGGGGCAGAAAGTTTATGGGGACAAGAGGATGTGTCCATCTAAACCCATGCTCCCCAGTCTCTTGCCCCAGATTGATGCTGGACTGCACATTCCCTGACAAGTGGCTTTGAACCCAGTTTCAGGCCCTTTATGGGGTCTCTTCCCCAGGTCCATCCTCCCAGGGGTTGACAGTGCTACCAAGCTAGTATATCCCTCTAGGCCAGACGGGTGGCCAAGAGGTGGCTCTGTGCTGGAAGGGGCGGTAATAGGTATATGGAACTTGAACTTAAGGGATAGGTACCCTCGTATAAAAGGCACCTCATAGTTTGGGATGGAAGTGGGGGTAAGAAAGTGAGGTAAGAAAGCAGTCGGGCCAGGGGCTAGCAGTTGGCTCTTTCTGAGCCACCATGTCCCAGTGCAATACTTGGGACAGCCTAAGATTTGAAACAGTCTAAGAAGTCTAAATTTGAACTGGTCTTCCAGGTAGTTATGAAAGTATCTTATCAAGGTAGGAGAATGAAACATACTTACCCGACAGTTTATTTGCTTGATTTACAAATTGAACTATTTAGACTAATGGAATGTGGGCTCTCATTGTACTAAAATCCCAGGACCTGCAAGTGTTAAGGGTGGGCCTGGCTGTAAGGACAAGTTTACAAGGTCCAAGAAGTATTTATTCCATACTTCTCACCACCACCCCATCTCTGCTCTTGCTGTTCCTTTAGCCTCTCCATCTCTGCGTGCCACTCAAGCCCTACTTTCTGCGGTGTCACCTAACATGGTCTCGTCTCCTCCCACCCTGTGCTTCCAGCACCACTTCCCTATTCAGCCGGAATCAGTTTCTCCCTCCTCTGAACTTCCAAATCATTTTGTCTTAACTTCTCCTGTAGCAAAGAGTTACTGTCCATCTTATAGTCATTTATGTTCACGCCTTATCTCCCCTTCTAGCCAATATACTCCTCGATGACAAGATTTGTTTCTGATCCATCCATGTGTCTACCACTACCTTACACATGTAGGTGCTCTGTAAATATGTATTGAGAATCATCAATCTGAGAAAAAGTGAATTTCTAAGTAAATAAAAGACTACAGTGAAACCCATTCATTCACTTTTATTTGCATACCTCCTTTTGAAAATATAAAACTCTATTTATAAAGCAGTTATGTCTACAGAATGAAATTTTTATTTGAATTTCAGTGAGTTAGCCTTCATCAGAAATTCATAAATGATATCATATGGTGTCATTTTAGGCCGGGAACGAGAAGTAGGAGGCACACAGTTTTGGCTGTACCTCAGAGTCCTTTATTTCTCTAATAAAATTTCATTGCATTTCTCCACAGTATACTTTCAGACACCCTGCTAAAGTAAAGGAATTTTCAAAAAGACCTCCTTTGATAAAAATACTGTGTTTAACTCCAAATACAGATTAGGTTACAGTTGCAGAATTTTAGTAATTAATGAAGGAAAAGTATTATGATCTTTTCTAACAGCAATGACCTTTTATACTCATATTCTAGCTTCCTAAATGTGTTGAGAAAAACAAGCCAGTGTTCTACCCAAAACCACCTAAAACCTTCGCTCCTAACACTTCTTTAAATTCATGGGACACTATTACTTCTCTAAAAGAAGGCAACATACAAAGAAATCTCGAGAAGTCCCACTGGATCACTTCATATAATCATGATTTTACAGGTATGAGTTCACTTTAATGAGTAAAAAAAGCAAACTTAGAATATTTAACAAATGCTATTACAGCTTTATCTTCTAATATTTCCCCCTGTTTTCTTAATCTAAGTAGCAATAGGAATAAGGTGGGTGGTAAGTTCCTCTTAGAGGGTAATTGGAAAGTTAAGTTTGTTTTCATTTTTTATCATTTCTAATTATATTACAAAGGGGAACGGGTAAGTGTTTCTATAAAAAGGTCTGAATTTACGTAGCATTCTTCATTTACTTTAACAAAATAATAAGATGTGATGTTTCCATTAAGGTCTGGGGCCCATGAATCCCCTTGAACTGGATGATTACCATGAAAAGAAGGTAGCCGAGTTAACTGGACAGATAGGATTTGACCCAGAGCCTGTAAGTAATTGCAGTCAACCCTCAGTTATTTAGGGGGAAAGTGTCTAGATTTGGGGGCTTCTCAGGTGGCTCAGTGGGTAAACAATCCACCTGCAATGCAGGAGACTTGGGTGCAATCTCTGTGTTAGGAAGATCCCCTGGAGGAGGGCGTGGCAACGCACTCCAGTATTCTTGCCTGGAGGATCCCATTAAAAGAGGAGCCTGACTGGCTATAGTCCATAGGGTCCCAAAGAGGCAGACACGACTGAAGTGACTGAGCACGCACGCACACACGCATCTAGGTTCTCGGCTCCTTCTTGCTTTACTCACTTTTTATTTGCTTCCTGAACATTAGTGACCAAGCCAGCAAAGGGAAAATTTAACTCAGTTCAGAAGTTAATTCTGAATTGATTCAAACTTGTCCACTATTTTGAAGAATAAGCAAGTTTTCTTATCTTCATCACATGGGTGCATGCTACATCACTTCAGTTGTGTCCGACTTTTTGTGGCCCTATGGACTGCAGCCTGCCAGGCTCTTCTGTCTATGGGATTCTCCAGGCAGGAATACTGGAATGGGTTGCCGTGCCCTCCTTCAGGGGACTTCCAGACCCAGGGATCAAACCCATGTCTCATTATGTCTCTTGCACTGACAGGCAGGTTCCTTACCACTAGCGCTAGCTGGCAAGTTCTTTCTTCATCACAGTACTGGGTTATTTTTGTTTTATTTTGTTTTACAGATTTTCTACTATGCTACTGTTGCTAAAATTTACAAAGGAATTGGTTTATGAACATTTACCTAGTAATAAATGTGATTCTTAATAAATTCTGTGAATCTTTGCATATTTTATATCTTGTACATTTTTGCTGCTTTTGAAGAGAGAAAGGCTTCCTCCTGATATCCACAATCACTGAGAGTTGGCTGAATTACAAACAAAAGCCGATAAATTCTCTGCAAATAACAAGAGATTTCTTAATTGATTATGTGAAGTGTCCTAAAAGAGATGATCAAGCCCTTTAGTGATAGAAGTTATAATCTCTTAGCTTAATTATGCAAGTGAAATAAAATGACCTAATAGGATACATTTATGTTGTTTTATTTGGGCCTAAATTTTATCCTCTAAAACTCAGTTTTTTAAACAAGATTAATATTTCCAAAAATGTAGGTTGTAGAAAGACACGTAAAAAACAATGTTAAGGTATTTCAACATGAACTCTTTTTAGACTGAATGAACAAATTTATTTTATATACCTTCAATATTTCTCAGGGTGATATAATAAATCATAACACTAGAAGTAGTTCCACGGACTGTGCTTTATCATTCACTAAAAGGTCTTTAATTTTCTCTATTTTTTACCTGTAACAAACATTCTCTAAGGCTAGAGAAGACTATACATATTCTCTGACATTGTCAGGTATGTTCAACAGCCGTCCAGATTTCCACAGATTTAAGCCTGTAGAGTCCAGTCCCTCTGGAAGCAGCTTTATCATTTTTACCTGGAAATACAAGTACAGTTATACAAAGGATGTTTGTCAAGTATATTATATGCAAAATTATCATATAAGTAAATAACACCTAAATTTTTTATTAATAACAAGATAAAATATGCCTTAAATAGTTGGAAGTTTAAAAGAAAGTTTCAGTGAATCTTGCTGGTTTCTAATTAAAACATAAATAATGGAGTCTGAGAAGGCTTGTTTTACTGGTGATAAATATATGTATGAAATATTTTGTTGTAGAATAAAGTAAAGGTATAAAGGCTGTTTCTCACATATAAGGATACCATCAAAGTAAGATATATACTTTTTTGTTCATGATAAATTTAACAGTGTATTTCAAAGAATTTTTTTTCTTGTTTTCATAGTATCTACTCAAACAGATTAGGTTTCAAAAAGCTGTTCCCAAGTCCTTTTTTTTTTTTTCCTAATTCCAAACTAGAGTTATATTTTCACCACTCTTATTTTTATCTTTGCTATCAATTCCATCATTGTCACACATTCATTTTTAGTTTTCTTTCTTAAACAGATTATAAAAATGTTCAAGTGTTCAATGTTAACATAAAGAAAAGTCTAAGTAACTTTACAGTTAAGACCTGTATACCCATGGTTTAGATTTTACCGTAGCATTTTACTGTACTTATTTTATTACACATCTATCTTGCCATCACTCCAAACATTGATAAATTCACTTTATTTTTTCTGCATTTCAGTGTAAATCACAGATTTACACTTAATCGTAAACATTCAGCATGTGTGTGTGTGTATGTGTGCATGTGTGCTCAGTGGACTTTTTGGGACCCCATGGACTGTAGCCTGCCAGACTCCTCTGTCCATGGGATTTTTCCAGGCAAGAGCACTGGAGTGGGTTACCATGCCCTTCTCCAGGGGATCTTCTTGACCCAGGGATCAAACCCAAGTCTCCTCCTGCACTGTAGGCTGATTCTTTACTGCTGAACCAACAGGGAAACTCAAAAATGCATACTATTAATTGGACTTAAATTAGTTTTTTCTTTTAAGGTGATAGCTCAGTTGGTAAAGAATCCTCCTGCAATGCAGGAGACCCCAGTTCAACTCCTGGGTTGGGAAGATCCAATGGAGAAGGAATAGGCTACCCACTCCAGTATTCTGGCCTGGAGAATTCCATGGACTGTATAGTCCATGGGGTCGCAAAGAGTCAGACACAACCCAGTGACTTTCACTTCACTTCACATACATTCATTACAATTACACAAACCTTAAGTGTACATTCCATAAGTTTTGACAAATGCATACACCTTTGTAACCCAAACCTCTATCAATATATTCAACATTACCATCCTCCCAGAAAGTCCCCTCATGCCTCTTCCAAGTCAACTCCTCTCTCTTCCTCTTACCCCTCCCCCCAGTCATATATCTATTAATAACCCCTTAAACACACTCATTGCTTTTGCAGTTACCAGACATGATTAAGTTCACAATATCTGTCAAACATCTCAAAAAAGAAGCACAGCTATGACAAACCCCTGTCAGACCAGTGTTTCTCCAAGCATAGCATATCACTGGCCTTAGCATCACTCGAGATGCTTATTAAGAGAGCAGATTCCTAAACCCTACTGCAGACCCTCTGAATCATAATCTCAGAGGACCAAGCTTGGGAATCTTATTTCCTGCTAACTGCAAAGCTGATTCTGAGTCAACCAACCAAGGTTTAAAAACCCTTGCCTGAGTCTAATAAAGAAGGCTTTGGCTGAGATTTAAATAATTGCACGTAACTTTTAATTAACATCGTCTGTGTTGGTGACAGACATCATCATAAAATATGACCTGTTTTATTCCAATAAGTTCTTTTATATCTTGGAAAATCTGAAAGCAAAGAGTTCCTACATGGAAAAATTTCTCTATAGCCAAGTAAAAATGTGCCCTTTCCTTATAAAAACATGTGTTTATTAGGACCCAAATTTCAATGTCTTTAAATAAATATCAGTAAATATTGCAGTGTTTACTCCAACCCATCCTGTGTTTGCTCAGATAGTGAAAATGGGTATGGATTTTGACCTGCCATTTGTGGCAATATCCTGACAATGCTAGATCTGTTAACTAGTTGATTTTCTCTTTTTTATCCTACCACCACAGCAAGAAAAATTCCATCCTGCCTTAAAGCCCACCAGACCCTTGGAAGGACGAATTGCCCGACTGATTCAGAACCAACGTCCTCTGGAGGCTATTCTTGAGCAAAGACCATCTTCCTGTCCAAACTGCACCCCTAGAGTTCTGTGTACTTTTCATACCTTTGTGCCCAGTTCTACAGAAATGATGGCCCTGAGTGATAACATACCCGCAGATGTGACACTTAAAAACCAGGAGATCGAAGAAAAGATTAAGGAAGAACAAAGCTTGCTATCTACCTATGCACTCCCATCCTGTTACCCAACAAAAGATCTGGCTAATACGTGCGACATAAAACCATTTCCAAAAATCACAGATACTAAAAAGACAGAAGATTTGTACTGGAGACAGCTGTCTCTGAAACCCCAACTTATGCCTTACTGTAGCCCGGATCATTACATTCCCTATGAACATTTAAATCAGTATAATGTGTACCAAAATCCTGTTAGCCTTAGTAAGCCTGGTATTTTACAAAGTAAACCAGACTTGAAAACTTTTGATTTTGAACACTTTTTAAGTAAGCCAGAACAGTTGACCTTGAATATGGAGGATGATGAAGAAACAAAACCTATCCTGGGTTGGATTCCTAGAGCTGGAGTGGCCAAACCTCAAACGGACCTGCTGGAGCTTAAGAACACTTTTTCAAAAACTGGTGCACAAAAACGTTTCCATAAATCAGTTCTAGAAGACTATAAAGACCTCAGGGATAAAGAGCACTTGGGGAAGAAACACCAATTCTATGGCTATAATTCCTATTATTTCTATAATTGAGCTATTCATCCTTCCCTTCAAAACCCATCTTCTTGCAAGAAAAGAAAAAATATAACAGAATTCCTTCCTCATTGCTGGATTCTGTTTTCTGGAGAAGCCATAATGAGCTTGTTGATGAGGTTTATGTTTTCAGGTATTTAAGTTAGGGTCTGGTCAGAAGAACCCAGAAAAGGTGATGTTCTGACTTCCTCGAAAGTTGAACAATTTGGCAATAAAATAGAACCAGAAAAATTTATAGTCTTTAATCTCATTTTCAAATTATATGCCAAGGGATATTTCCAAAATCATGATAAACAATATGTATGACAAAATTTTACAAAAAATATTTGAAAAAAACTCAAATTCCCGATAATTGACAAATGTCTATACAAACTGTAGTAGTACCTTAATAAAATAAATATATGGACACTGTCCCTATAGGCAAATGTTTGTATAAAATAACACTAGGTACAAAGACAAAATTCAAAAGCCCAGTTAACTGAGGGACTGACAGCTCTGCAAACTACATTACCTTAATAAATATGTGGGCCCCGTTCCTTTATGTAAACACGTAGACAGAATAAGTTAGTAGAAAAGACAAAACTCAAAATGCCCTGCATGCGCACACATTCTAAGTTGGATGTTTCTTTTCCTTTCACCTTCTGATAGAGAAACAACCATTTCTTTTATGAAGAAAAAAATGATTTTATTGCAAAGATCTAGAAATGGTTTTAATTAGTAACTGATGAACTCTATGGCAAGAAAGGATGGTGCCTTAGTCTGTTTGGGCTGCTATGACAAAATACCGCAAACTAGGTGGCTTATGTAAACAACAAACACCATTCTCACAGTTCTGGAGGTGTCTGGTGAGGCTCTGCTTCCTCACTGACTGCCATCTTCTCACCACAACCTCACTTGATAAAAGCAGCAAGGAATCTCTCTGGGCTTCTTTTAAGGGCACTAATCCCATTCATGAAGGTTCTGCCTTCATGAACTAAAGTGAAAGTAACTGAGTCGTATCCGACTCTTTGTGACCCCGTGGACTATACAGTATGTGGAATTCTCCAGGCCAGAACTGGAATGGGTAGCCTTTCCCTTCTCCAGGGGATCTTCCCAACCCAGGGATTGAACCCAGGTTTCCTGCATTGCAGGCAGATTCTTTACCAGCTGAGCCACTAGGGAAGACCAAGAATACTGGAGTAGGTAGCCTATCCCTTCTCAATTGGATCTTTCCAACCCAGGAGTCGAACTGGGGTCTCCTGTATTGCAGGCAGAAACTAATCACATCCCAAAGACTCCCACCTCCTAATAATCTTGGGGGTTAGAATTTCAATATATAAATTTTCAGGGAGGGGGATATAAACATTCAGACCATAGCAGATGGCTTGCTATCTATTATTCTAAAGCCAAATATCATGACTTGTAGAAGGTGTCCACCAGGAGTTTATATGATTGCTAAATGGAATCAACTCATTTATTGATAATATGCCAAGAGGTATGTTTTAGACAGTTTACCATGGAAAGTTCATGAGGAATTTCTGAGTGTTTTTTTGAGATTTAATGTTTGTTTTTGTTTCATGACCAATATGTCATTTGGTTACACCCTCTTTAAAAACTATTCTGGGCTAAAATTATGGAATTTTTTCCAAATTTTATTCTGTAGCACTAGTTATATTTGTTAAATTAGGTATTGTGGGAAGCAAAAAGTCACATGGTAAAATAACGGGGAAAACTGGGGGCAAGAAAGTCAATCACATGTCTTAATCACAAGACTCTCCATATCTTCTGACATGTAAACATATTGGGGTATGCCTAAGGTGAGGGGGATGGGCTTCCCTGGTGGCTCAGTGATAAAGACTCCATTTGCCAATGCAGGTTTGATCCCTAATCCGGGAAGATCCCCTGGAGAAGGAAAGGGTACCCCACTCCAGTATTCTTGCCTGGTAAATCTCATGGACTGAGGAGCCTGGTGGGCTATACAGTCCATGGGATCACAAAGAGTCAGACATGACTTAGCAACTGAACAACAAGGCAAAGAAGTCGAGGTGGTGGGGGTGGGAGTTGGGGGGGCGATTGGACAGTGACTCTAAAAGAGTTTACTCTTCAGTTACTCTACTGACTTCTGGTTTCCATTGTTGCTACTGAGAGATGTGATATATATCTATTTGTAATTTTCTTAAGTAGATAATCTCTTTTACATCTATTTTAAATACTTTTTGTCTAGAGAGTTCTGATGTTCCATCACCAGGTCTTAATGCTGATTTTGTTTATCCTGTTTGCATTCATGTGCTTCCTGAATCTGAGACTCATGTCTTACATCAGTTTTGGAAAATTCTCAGATTTATATTTTCAAACACAGGCCTCTCCCTAATTTTCTGTATTTTAGTCTTCTGAAACTCTAAACAGACCTCCTTATACTATCTTTCTTATGTCTTAACTTCTGTAATTTCTCTTTTATGTATTCTACCATTTGTTCTCTAAATTACATTTAGTAATTTCTTTGTATCTACCTTCCATTTCATTAATTCTTTCATTTGTACCTTTTTTTTAAAACATGCTTTAAAAATGCGCTCTGTGGCTCATCTTTTGAGTTTTTAATGCAGGACAACTGGCCATATTTACTCTGTGTGTGTGTGTGTGTGTGTGTTTAGTCGCTTCAGTCATGTCTGACTCTTTGCAACCCCATGGACTGTAGCACAAATACTGGAATGGGATGCCATGCCCTCCTCCAGGGGATCTTCCAGACCCAAGGATCAAACCCAAGTCTCCTGCATCTCCTGCATTGCAGATGGATTCTTTACCACTGAGGCACCGGGGAAGCCCATATACTTATTTTATATTTTTTTTAAATCAATTAATCTATAATACAGTCACTAAAATATCAAGAACTCACATGCTATGTTCCTCCTCATTCCATTTCCCAGCCTGTCCTCTCAGAATCACAGTAGGCATTATCCTTTCCTTTAGTTCTAGCTATGGCTTAGTCTTTCTTGTCCTTGAATTCTGTATAAAGCTTACCCTATATATGAAGTTTATTTCAGTGACTTTTTCTTTGGCAGAATTTATTTTTGTCTCGTTTTAAAATCTGCCACATTATTTCTGATAGTCCCTTGTTTGTTTCACGTTTTTGTTTCCTTCTTTATCTAAGTGTTTTCAAATATCATTTCACATTTTATATTTTAAAGGTAAATAAAATTTCTCTGTTTATAAAGGAAAAAGTCGAGAAGGAAATGGCAACCCACTTCTGTATTCTTGCCTGAAGAATTCCATGGACCGTGCCTGGCAGGCTACAGTCCAGGGTGCCAAGAATCAGACGCGACTGAAGTGACTAACACATAATGGAAAAAAAGACCTTTCCCCTCTCTCCCACCTTCTAAGAGGAAGGAGGAAAATCTAAACCGCCTAAACCTTCACACTAACCATTTGGAATGTAAATAGGTCTCTCAAAAAATGTAAACACCTAGGTAGATAGAGCTTCACCTTGGGAGCTTAATGCAGGTGTAACCATTTACTTCTCAGGAAAATAAGTTTTATTTTTCTTTTGGATGAGGACAACTCATTAAACAAATGGCTACCATAAATTCCCAAGTGAACTTAGGGTGAAATAATGTGAAAAAATAAAAACTAGGAAGGATCTGGCCACAAACGGTGATGTCAAGTCCTCTGTGGAAAACAGGTCACCGTTAATCCAAATAATAAGTGACCACTGTGCTGCCAAATGGAAAATAGGGCACTGACTTCCCTGGTGGCTCAGACGGTTAAGCGTCTGTCTACAATGAGGGAGACCCGGGTTCGATCCCTGGGTTGGGAAGATCCCCTGGAGAAGGAAATGGCAATCCACTCTTGTACTGTTGCTTGGAAAATCCCATGGACAGGGGAGCCTGGTAGCTACAGTCCATGGGGTCACAAAGAGTTGGACACAACTGAGCGACTTCACTTTCTTTCACTGATCCTAAAGCCTCATCTTATATGCTAGCTAAAAGCAGCATGAGATAAAAGGATTATTAGTTTAGCTGTATAAATTGTGTGAGGTCTTATTTTGATTTGGTAGTTTCTTCTATATTACCTATATATAGCTATTTTATATTGTGCTTATTCAGTAATAAATGTGTTTGCTTTCTTTCCATAGTGATGTGAGGTCTCTCTTTTTCAGTAAGGTTTTTACTTCTCCAACAGTATCTAATAATTCCAACACCTGTGGCCCTTTGTGACTGTAATTTTGCTCTTTGTTGGTTTTCATTATTATCTTCATGCACAGCATTTCTTAAACATGGAACCTGGGTTGATTGAGATATTTCTCTGGAGATCTGAGTTTGTTTTTGCCAGACACCAGAACACATCACCTACCTACAAATACTTTGTTCATTTTTCTGCTAGAGGTTCCTTAGACTGTGCAGGTAATAAAATAAAGCAAACCTTAAACCTCCATGTGGGCAGACCTGTGGTTATGAATTATCAGAGGATACTTTTTCCTCCCATCCAGTACCCAAGACCAAGCCAGACAAGACTAATTTGGTTCTTCCCTTTGCTAATGAGCAGACTATTTTATCCTTTAGATTGAAGTGCTTCAGCATTATGCAGGGGTCTCAGCCAACTGAGACCCCCTCCCTACTCCACTACTCGTCTTTTGTATGAGCTTTACTTCCATTCTGCAGTTGTTTAGTGGGTACGTCATATCCAAATCTTTTACAACCCTGGACTGTAGCCTGCCAGGGTCCTCTGTCCATGGGATTTCCCAGGCAACAATACTGGAGTGGGTTGCCACTTCCTTCTCCAGAGGATCTTCCCAACCCAGGGATCGAACCCACAACATCTCCATTGAAGGAGTCACCAGATGCTGAGCCACCAGAGGTGTTCCTAAAGCCTAAGGCTCTTTCACTTCAGCAGTCTTCCACAAGGTGTCTCTAGAGTCAACTTATGCTTATCACAGTTTTCAGTTCTTGCTGCCTGCCTCACCCCTGCCTCCAACTAGACTTCTTTTCCCTCATTTTCTTGCAACCTCATTAGATGTTTTGGTTTGACAGGGTGGTATTTTACTAGGTTTTTTCTTATCATGAACATTTAAAAAAATATATCACCCATTGTGCTGCTGGAAGGAGAATTCTAAGGCATTTGTTTTATAATAGTTATACCCCTTACCAGCCACTACAATAGGAAAAGATGGAGATAGATATACAAATATGGAACTGGGCAACTTGTAGAATAGTACTGTTCTCAACTAATTCTCTCTGGTATCTTGAATACATGGTAAGCACTATGAATCTCTTTAGAACCTGAATACATGGATATTAAGCACAAATGCTGTAGTATCTACTACAGGAATGTGCCAAGTGTTCATTTTTGCTCTTGTTTGCTGTCTCATTTTCCTACTACTTTCAATAACAAGAGTCTTTATCCCCAATTTCCTTAGGGAAAGGTGTTAAGGATTTCTGATTTTCTATTCTCCCCCTCATAGAAATAAATTTGAAATGTCAATCAATTCACTAGGCCACTTGATGTATTGCTAATTCTGCATGGCCTGCAGTACCAGCACATTGTCGATACTCCCCATCAGTCAGCTGAACAAAGACTAGTAACTTCTAATACCACAAACACAGAAGATTTGAATTAGGGCAAATACCTATTTAAGGCCCAAGTATTCCTTGAAGAGATATGGGTTGCAACATTAGGACTTGGCTTCAAACGTATGGACTGAATTTGCAAGGTGTTAACTGAGCTCGGTTTTTCAAAAACTTGGATAGCTAGTCAAATGAGCCTACTTCAGTATTACAGTTAAAACACTATCTTGGTCCACTCCAAAAGCCACAAAAGGTCTTGAACATTCAAGTGCTGTGACTTCTCTGTTTTACGCACACTTCTGTGGCAGCACTGTGTGAGATTAGAGACAGGAAAATGGGAAATCAGGACACAGAAAGCAATCTATTCGTATAAGGAGATAGATGATATGGAGAAATTATAGGACCAGTGGTTTAACAGGGATCTGAGGTAATAATCTAGGTTAACCTGAAATGAAGTGAAGCCACTCAGTCGTGTCCGACTCTTTGCAACCCCATGGACTGTAGCCTATCAGGCTCCTCCGTCCATGGGATTTTCCAGGCAAGAGTGCTAGAGTGGATTGCCATTTCCTTCTCCAGGGGATCTTCCCAACCCAGGGATCGAACCCGGGTCTCCCGCATTGCAGGCAGACGCTTTACCGTCTGAGCAACTTCAGGCTCAGTAGGTTAACCTACTACTATCTATTCCTTGGGGCTTCCCAGATAGCTCAGTGGTAGAGAATCTTCAAGATCCTGGAGGAGGAAATGGCAACCCACTCCAGTATTCTTGCCTGAGAAATCCCAAGGACAGAGATGCCTGGCAGGCTACAGTCCATGTGGTCCCAAAAGAGTCCCACGCACCTGAGCAACTAAACAACAATCTATTGCTTAATTGGAGGGAGGAGAAAGGATGCTAGAACATTAGCTCCGCCAGAGAAAAAGTCCTCACTGATTTACTCCACCGTCCTAGACAGTGCCTGGCAAATTGTATGTATTCAATAAATACTTGACTGAATGAATACAGCACAGTCTGACAGAATATGGGTAAGGAGGAAAAATTCAAACTTGGGGGCTGAATTTGAAGGACAGGAGTCGAGAAATTTCCCAGTGACAAAACTGCGCATGTCTTGAATGAGAGCTTGTGGTGGAGGAAAAGTATGATTACTGGAAGCTGTAGTGATCAAACTTGGGTTTTTTTTTTGTTTGGTTGGTTTTGGCTTTGCTGCGCAGGCATGTAGGATTTTAGTCCTCCCCACAGGGATCCAACCGCATTCCCGGCGTTGGAAGCGCGGAGTCTTAACTTCTGGACCGCCAGAAGTCCCTTGCATTTCTAACGACTCCAACCACATCAGCTTCACCTAGGTTAGATGGAATAAGAAATCCTCTATAGAGTTAAAGATTCGCTAGCCATGTAAAAATGTTTCTGGATGCTGGTCGCACACACCCCTTGCTCTTTTCGCACACAAACGCGAGAAGCACGTGTAGAAAAGCACGTGGTAAAAAAGCCAGCAGGTGAGGGGCCAGAACTATAATCCTGTCTCTGCCTCAACTGCAGCAGCTGCTCCATCAATGGAAGAAGATAACTTAAAATTACAGCGGGTAGGCGAAACAAGAACAAGGTCAGGAGCTCGTGTCCAACTCTTCCTGGTTGCGGGCTATTTCTGTTGGGTGCAGCTGGCGCCAGCGGCGGAAATACGACCGAGTCTGGGTAAAAGTCTCCAGCTGAAGGGATGACAGCCAAGAGACCTCTGCTCTGTCCAAGTCGATCGTTTCCCTCCGAGCAGACAAAACATACTGCTCAAAGAGCATTACGTCAACCAGCACGAGACTGGTTACCTTACAAGAAGATAACGCTATCGATTCACCGCTCGACTCCGCTCCACTCTCCCCAGCACACGCAAGCACACCAAGGCCAGGACTTCTGACAGCCCCTTCCGGCACAATCTCGGTGTCGTACCTCTTCACGGCCTGTCGTAATTGCCAGGAAGGAAAGGCCGGGAGAGGAAGGGCACTCAACGCGGTACCCCCCAAGCACGCTAGTCGGCATGCGCGGGCCTAGAGTCTGGACTCAGCCCTGGAGACCCGAGCCAATGAGGCGCGGCTTCGTCACTGCGTATCCGGTCGCCGGGACGCACGTCAGGGGGCCGGAGAGCGGAGCCAGTTTGGTTGCACCAACACCGGTACTTAGGCACGTACCGGCGTGTCCTTGGGCATAGAAAGCGGGACGTTCGGCTTGTGAGCGGGAACTTCTCGGTCGCGCACAGAAAAAGAACGGTGAGCGCGGGGCGCGGAGGCCGCAGCAGGCGGGACACTGAGCCACGAATGCGTTCGCCTGCATGGGGGCCGCGTGGGTGGACTGAGGCCCGCGCGCGGGGGCCAGGGAGCTGGCAGGGAGTGGCGACCAGCTAGACTGCGCCGGGCCAGAACCGGGTGGGCTACGGCTTGAGACCCCAACTAGGTAGTAGGGTCTGTCAAGGTTCTGAAAACTCGGAGGCGGCTTGGTCCCGATTCTTACCAAGACGCCGGTTCTCAGTTATAGGGACTGCTGAGCTGGGGCAATGGTAGACAAGACTTCCTCCGAGGTAGGGCGGGAGTGCGGGGATGGAGCGCAGCGCTTCACGTCCTCCTTCCAAAGGAGCAGAAACGATTGCTTCTCCAATAAGTCATTTCTTGGCCACCTGTCGCTTCCCTCCTTAACCTGCTGAGGAACGTCCGAGGGGGTAGGTTTCATCACGGTCTCCTTGAAACAAGCCTGGATGGATGACCTCGTGGTCACTTCCGGGGATCCCAGAGCTGGAGGAGGGGGGTCCCTGGGTGACCGCAAAGCCGGCTGCTGACCTCCTACCCACAGCAAAGCAATTTAGAGTGACCTGAACGGACTGAATCAAGAAAGATTTCTCTTTTTGTAAAAGTGTATTTTGTCTTCTCTTCAGAGAGCAAGTGGTTTTAAATTGTATGAACGAATAATGAGGCCTTAAAAGTTGGAATTTTGGTCGCTTGGATCTAATATCGCAGTTCAACTTAATTGGATTTGTGACTTTGCGTGACCTTGGTCTCATCTTTTGAAATGGCTTTGAACTAGATTCCCACTTTGCTTTCCTGACCTCTAACCTTTCATCACTTATGTCAACTGGAAAAAAAAATGCACAACATGAGAGTAGTGAGTTAAGTTTTCTTTGGGGCAAAACGATGAGTATGTCCTAGAAGATGAGAAACTGCTCTGAAGAGGTAGGGGGGGATGTCAGTATTGTATATGATTTTCATGAATGGGAGTACTATGCAGTCTAACCCACTTTTACCAGAGGTTTGCTGCTAGTCAGCAGGAACAGGTACCATCGTTAAGGATTTTAGTGCTTTTCTAGAAATAAGGAGATGGAAGAATTGGGCTCATAAAATCTTAACCTGAAAAGATCTACCTGAAGGCCCGTTTTGCCAGTTTACTCAGAGCCCGGAGTGCCTCATTCCTGCTCCACCCTGAAATCCTTTCAGAATGTGTTGAGGGTCAGTGACTGCAGCTGCTTGTGCCTTAATCCTTGTATAGGCTGATGGCAAGTGCCAAGTTTTAGTTGGCATTTATACACACAGAGGGGCTTCCCAGGTGGTTCAGTGGTAAAGAATCCGCCTGCCAGTGCAGGAGACACCGGAGACGTGGGTTCAATCCCTGAGTCAGAAAGCTCCCCTGGAGGAGGAAAAGGCCCACTCTGGTATTCTTGCCTGGAAAAACCCCATGGCTAGAGGAGCCTGGTGGGCTACAGTCAATGGGGTCATGAAGAATCAGACACACTTAGTGACTGAGCATGCAGAGATATTCACAGAGGTGTTTTTTTAAGGAAGTTCTTACAGATAGTGTTTTTGATATTAAAGAATCTGTTGCAAGTGAACTAAGTAAAACAAAATTCAACCTGTTATTTAAGTTTGGTGTCAGAGACTGGGGTTGATGATTGGAATCTACTGTCCTTTTACTTGGAGAAAATATTACCAATCTGAATCTTTCATTTTTAGATTTTAAAATGGGTGATGTTGAAAAGGGCAAGAAGATTTTTGTTCAGAAGTGTGCCCAGTGCCATACTGTGGAAAAGGGAGGGAAGCACAAGACTGGGCCAAACCTCCATGGTCTGTTTGGACGAAAGACAGGTCAGGCTGCTGGATTCTCTTACACAGATGCCAACAAAAACAAAGGTAAGGGGGGAATTGTTAACTACCCCAAGCACAAACTGTATGAATGTAACCTATGGTAAACACTGTTTCAGGAGTATGACATGCTCAACAATATTTCCTTCCTTGTTTAGGTATCACCTGGGGAGAGGAGACACTGATGGAGTACTTGGAGAATCCCAAGAAGTACATCCCTGGAACCAAGATGATCTTTGCTGGCATTAAGAAGAAGGGAGAGAGGGAGGACTTGATAGCTTATCTCAAAAAAGCTACCAATGAGTAATAGTCGGCCACTGCCTTATTTATTATGAAACAGAAGTGTCTCATGACTTTTTATGTGTACCATATTTAAATTGATCTCATACACTAGAATTCAGATCATGAATGGCTGATGGAATAATTCTGTTGGACAGTCCTGATTTAAATAAGATTGGTCTGTGGCTAAACAAATATGGTCAGCTTTTTTAATTTTGATAGTAATTCTGGTTCAACAAGTACTGTCACTTTTCCCATTCTAAAGAGATGATTGGACTTGAATAAGGAATATGAAACTTTTTAGGGAGATGGTGCATTCCTTCTCAAAACCTATAAGAGATTGGTTTTATATTTAGATTTCTATAACTGGTTATATTAATATATTTAAATACTGAAAAGGTCCCTTCACTGTCTCATAAAACAGAGGAGGATTCACACACACGTGTTTCAAGTTGTGTTCATTAGCCTGTTAAGGCAAGGATTGAAAATACACTGACAAAGTCCACTTTATCTGTTTGGTTTTATAAACTATGCCAATTTAATTAAAATTCTCTATCTAAAATTTAGCCTTCTCCTTAATGAAAGGCATTTTAGTGTGGTTTATGTATAGCATCAAATAAAGAGTATTTAGCACCTCACATTTTGTAGATGATCTTTAAGATCAGATGCTTTTTAAATTCCCTGTGACAAGATATGTTAACAAACTTTGCTTGTTAATTCTTCACAAAGTCAGACTAAGTTATAATTCAGGGTTGTCCTAAACAGGAATTCAGAAACACAACTGTAGAACTACTTGTATATGGTGATTGGTAATCGTGCTTTTGCCAACTCAGCAGGATTAGAGAGGCTATATCATTAGCTCAAATTTGTAAACTGTCTGATATAAGGCTTAAGAATTAAAAGACAAAGTCACAGATCATGATTTTTTTAACTTGATTTAATGGCATACCAAAATGGTTGAAAAATACAGTGGCCCAAACAGGCAGCACTGTTACTAGCCATAGTAGTAGATTGTGTTTACTTGGTCTTCTAGGACAGCCTGCCCTAGCACACCACCTCAGTCATCCACTCAGTTTCTCTGGCCAGAATGAGCACTGCAACATGTATGCCAAATGCAGAAAGAAGACTTTCTGATCATAGTGTTAGGGTACGTACAGTGTATGGTTATAGTTTATTTGCTAAATTGTTCATACACAGTTTGTGCCATACATGTTTAGTGTAGTCGCTAGAAATTTTATGGAGTGGTGAACTTGAACTAAGCCATAATGAATACTGAGAGAAATTCTCAGTGGGAGAAGTAAGTCTGTACCAGTGGTGAGAGCCATTTCTGTGACAGTAAGGGAACTGGGAGAAGGCCTTGTCAAAAGTGATGGGGATGTTTATTTAGGTCTGTAAGGCCTGATAGAGCACTGTGTAACTTGTGAATCTTATTTTCAGTCTTTGGAGAAATGTGAAAAAGCAAAGAAGATAGTCTGAAAACATGGGCAAAAACAATTTGGGAAGCAGAAGCCTGCTATAATTCAGGTGGTATCCAGGTCAGTGTAGCAGTTAGCTTCTAAGAGAGTTCTGCACCAGTGTGGGAACACATGGAGACCAGGAAATTGACTGATTTCTATGCTTCCTAAGTCAACTAAGGCCGGTGTTGGCAGAGAATTGTTGTGTTCTAGGCCAGTTATATTCAATAAGGGCCTCTAGTTATAAGTTCCTATAGTTAATTCAGGGCTTCCCTGGTGGCTCAGACGGTAAAGCATCTGCCTGCAACACAGGAGACCCGGATTCAATCCCTGGGTCAGGAAGATCCCCTGGAGAAGGAAATAGTAGCCCATTGCCGTATTTTTGCCTGAAGAATTCCATGAACAGAGGAGCCTGGCGGTCCATGGGTCTCAAGGAGTCAGACATGACTGAGCAACTAACACTTTTCAGTGCAGAAATACACACTGATCTTCTTTGGCTGCATTTCTTTTTGTTCCCCAGACCATTGTCATGGTGTTCACATACTCAGAAGTATAATACAAAATGTTAGATTTCCACTAGGTTATCTTATTTGGAGATTGAGTTATTTGGAATAACCTGGTCATAACCCCAGGCTTTCTTGGTTCATTCAGAAAGCTAAACAGGTACATTCTATTTCTCAAAAGGTAAACATGTCCAGGATTTTAGAAACTTGACTAGTAGTCTTGTTATAACACATACATAATGAGGCCAATGTGTGGTAAGTGATATATCACTGACAGTTTTTCAAAACAGCAAGAGATTGACTTGCTCAAGCTTTGGTTAAGTTGGCTATTACAGGCAGATTCTCTACTGTCTGAGCCACCAGAGAAGCAGAAGGTCACCCTAGACCCTTCCCAAACCACACCTGCACCTCACTCTCTATTTCTTATCCCCACACCTACATTCCTCTAGTCCCCAGTTCTCCCCACAGTTACCCCCACCTGCTCCCATCCCTTCCTTTCCCCCCTCTTTCAGTATTGGAACTGGAAGAGATCTCAGAGATTCTTTGATTAAAACTGAACAGATGAGAGGTGAGATTAACTAGGCTCAGGGAACTATGGAAACTACTCACTTGGTTGAGCTGGGCCCCTTGCAGGACCTAGTAGTCCAACCTTGCAGGTCACTGAGAGGAAGGGAACTGAGGCATATGGCAGATACCTGTGTTTGGAGGGGGTAGGCTTGGCCCAGTTCTTTTAACACCCCTACACTGAGCTGTGAAGGTTTTTGAGGTATAATGTGGGTAGGGGCAAGTATCTGGACTGGGACACAGCCAATACCGTTTCCAGAGTGTTGCTTTCTTTCCACATGTTGAAAGGAGTTGTCCTGCCTGGGAGCTTTGAGGAGTGCTGGGCCCAGAGTGGCCAAAATCACATGCTCTTGCCCTACTGACCTGATTACAAAGTCCTCCTAATTAGGGGAGGGGAGAATGCCCTGTCTTCTTTTCTAGCCCCTCTGGATTTGTTACCATTTTTCTTGTACTCAACATCTGCCAGTAAATATTGTCTATACTGGAAAAAAAAAAAATCTAGATGAGTGACAGCTGAAACCACAACCAAGCTACTCTGACCATAGTTTGGCCTTAGTCTAACTCCATTTTACCAGAAATATTAATGAGCTGCTTCCAGTTTTCTTTTTCTTTACTCAGAGTTGTGCCTGTGTTCCACATTGATGCCATTAAATATGTGTGTGTAGCTTGAACAGCATCCTCTGAAGAACAACCACTGGACTAGTTAATTTTATTTGTGTTGTAATGAAGAATGGTGGGTTTTGGGAATGGAAAAATTGTGTTCAGAGTGGGGGTTAGTAAGCAGTCCCAAAGCTTTTTGTAAATAAAACTATTGGCACATGGCCACTATATTCACTTGTCTTATCTAGGGCTGCTTTTGTGCTGCAACATCAGAGTTGAGTAGTTGCAAGAGAGACCGAATGGCCCACAAAGCCCAAAATACTAACGTGCTTCACAGGAAAGTTCTTGGCCTCTGGTTTAGAGCTTTGCATAACTGCATTCTTTTGCCATCTGGAGAATAGGAATAATCTCTACTTCATAAGCCTTGCTATAATCATTCACTGAGTGGCATCTGTGAAAACTCTTTAACTGGTAAGCATTGAAAAACTATATCTTCATCAAATTCCCTCAAAGTCACCTGTTGGAAAATTACTGCTTCCAAGGTTAGTAATTACCTAATTGTCGTTCCTAGCTTTCTGTTCTCAAGTGGTCCTGACAACTCTAGGAATTTGATAACCCTTGACTGCTCTTACTTTTTTTACCTCCCTCATTCAAATTTCACATATTCATGGAACAAAATATTTAGGCATCCTAAAATCTTCATGCTCATAAAGCTGTAACCATCTGTTAGTAACCCACGTCAGCGTGACATTGCCTAAATGCTCATACAACTATCACCAAATTGCTTTATAGTTAAGGTGTATTCATCCTCACTAACTCATCGGGAGAATTGTCCCTATGTTATAGCTAAGTAAACAGGTTGTTACTTCCAAAGGTCAGAGACCCGGGTACATTACCTTGGTAGTATCACATGTACTGACACTGCCTTCTCATGATGCCTTCGAAAATGCCGTATAGTCATCTCTATCAGCCTCTTTATGGAACTCCCACACTTCCTTTTGTTATTAAAGACAGCTTTCTCTGGCTCCGTGCTTCTGCAGTCCTCAACAAGTGGAGTCTGCTTGTTCTTCCACACTGTCCCAAGTTTCCACATGCATCTGAGTACTGGTTGAGAAAATCACACAGTTCTGTGGATCGATACACCTGTAAACTTATATCTGATTCAACTAAACCATCAGAAACCCTATATCTGTTCTCTCTGCATCTTGTTAATTTAGAAGGTCCTCAGGCTTCTTATCTCACCCAGCTGCCTGCTGTCACAGCAGATGACCTTGCCTCCTATTTCAGATAGGAATTTACTTCTTGAATACAAGGAAGGTTTTGGTCACCCCCCATCCCTGTCTTCAACAATGTTGTTCTTAATTCAGCTATGATTTGGAATGTTCAATTACATCAAAATATAATTCCAGATACTATAGATGCTCCAGCATGGTCAATCTAACACCCATTCCCAGCCCCTTTGTCCTGTCCCTTAGAAAGTAAAAGAAACACTGATTCTCATTGAGGTGCAGGAACTTTGCATTGGGAGCCACACTCCAACAGAAAAAAGATTGCCCAAGTTCTGGAAATTATGGCTTTTCTTACTCAGTTTGTAAGTTTAATGAAATTGTGGCTATCCCTACCTGAACTGGACAGGGGTCATAAATCTGGACCAAGAGATAACAAGTCTTTCCAGTTTGGGGATGACAGGGAAAATTAATTTTCTTTAAAGTCACCTGCCTATGGTATAAATTGGGGCATACCATTTTGTCAGTAAGACAAGAATTTCTTACTTTTATTGATGAATGGTGGAAGAAGACAGCCCAAGAGTTCTGATTTCTCTGATAATGCTTCCTAACAGAATCTTAAGACACATTAACTCTTCTGTGCCTTTAATTTCCTCAACTGTGAACTGACATTAATTATATTAATCCTTAGAGTTGTTGTGAGGAATAAACAAGAGAACATTGGTGTGTTGCCATGCATTCAGTAAACCCTTAAAGTTAACTAATTTTGAACTGGCTGGATAGGGCAATTTGTCAAATTAGCAGTTGGGCAGATTGCATGGAAGGGATAGGACACATTGGGATGACCTTTTTAACTGAAGTGATTTAGTGGGAGAGAAGTACTGGGAATTAGTGATTTATATCTGTGATTCAGGTCCAGAATTCCAATAACTCACTCATTAGGTGATGTCTCATTCTCTATTAGTGGCCAGGACCAAGAATCAGTGAAGTACAACCCCCAAAGTAAATGGAGAGCTATTTACCTTGGGAGCTATTTTGAGGGGGGTCTGAGACATTTGGTCAGAAGGTTAAATGGGCACCTAATTTTCATACATTCATTGTCTAAGTATGTCTAACTTTTACAGTAACCTAACAAAAACATAGTTTTTAATACAAGGATTGTGCCAGCCCTCGCCAACTTCTCCTGAACCTGTGAGGGTAATCTCAACAAAAAAGGAGACAAATCAGTATGGACATAGCATGCATTAGAGGCAGTTAGAGTAGGAAGTGTGTAGGAGGCTGGCCCCAGCCCACCACTGTTCCCTGTTCCAGAAAGACTTATCTGGAGACTTAATCCAGGTGACAGCAGGGTCCATCTGCAAGGTTCTTGCCTCACAATGGTTGCTAACTTGTCTTGAGCAATATTCAGTACTTACATGGCTAGAGAATGTAGGTTCTGGAAACCAGCACCTCATACAATTCTTGGATGGGGCATGTGTGATATAAGAAAATATGGACTTCCCTGGTGATCCGGTAGTTGAGAGTCCACCTGCCAATGCAGAGGACACAGGTTCGATCCCTGGTCCATGAGGATCCCACATGCCATGGGCAGCTGGGCCCACGCATCACAACTGCTGAGCCTGTGCTCGGCAAACAGTGAGCCCACATAACATAACTGCTGAAGCCTGTGCACCCTAGAGCCCGGCTCTGCAACAAGAGAAACCACTGCACTAAGCCAGCAACTTGAGAGTAACCCCCACCAGCACAACTAAAGAAAAGCCCATGTGCAGCAAAAAAGACCCAATGTAGCCAAAAATAAATGAATAAAGTACATAAATAATTTTTTTAATATCACCATGCTAGTCAAACACTGTGTGCTATGTACACAGGTTAGAGACTGAGAAGGGATCTATGAGATAGATTTTTAACTTTCTAAATCAGACTAGGTTAAGAGACTAAATTTTTCGGTATGCATATAATAATATTAAGGAAGGAAAAATAGTTAAAGAATCAATGCTTACAAATAACCTAAATTTACACCAAAAGGTACTAGAGAAAGGAAAACAAACAAGACCCAAAATTGGGCTTCTCACATAGCTCATCAGGTAAAAAATCCGCCTGCAATGCAGGAGACACAGGAGACAAAGTTTCGATCCCTGGGTCAGGAAGATCCCCTGGAGAAGGAATGGCAACCCACTGCAATATTCTTGCCTGAAAAACCCCATGGACAGAAGAGCCTCGCGGGCTACAGTCCAAACAGTTGCAAAGAGACATGACTAAGCACACACAAAGTTAGTAGAAGGAAAGAATACTAAGATCAGAGCAGAAATAATGAAATAGAGACTAAAAGAAAGAAAAGAGGACCTCCCTGGTGGTACAGTGGATAAGAATCCACGTGCCAATGCAGGGGACACAGGTTTGATTACCTGGTCCAAGAAGATTCCACATGCCACAGAGCAATTAAGCCTGTGTGCCACAATGAGAGAAGTCCCTGCAATAAGAAGCCCAAGCACTGCAACAAAAAGTAGCCTGGCTGGCTGCAACTAGAGAAAGCCCACATGCAACAACCAGGACCCAGCGCAGTCAAAAAATTTTTTAAAAAGAAAGAAATGAAACTAAGAGTTGGTCCTTTGAAAAGATAAGCAAACTCGATAAACCTGTAGCCAGACTCATCAAGTAAAAGCGAGGGCCCAAATAACATCAAGAATGGAAGATGAAGCCTCTTTCAACTGACAGCACAGAAATACAAAGGATCGTTAAGAGATTACTGTGAACTATACACCAACAAAATGGACAATGGAGAAGAAATGGATAAACTGCTAGAAACACACAAATTTCCAAGACTGAGTCAAGAGGAAATATGGATAAAAAATATGAGCAGACCAATTACCAGTAATGAAACTGAGTCAGGCCACAGCCACAGGCTCCCTACTTTTGGTTCCTCTCCTATTACACTGACCATTCTTTCTTAACTTCATTTGTAGGTTTCTTTTTGTCCACTCTGGAAGAAACTACTGTTTGCCTACTTGATACACATTTTCCTCTTCACTGTTAGTAACAGAACCTTATTTTTTAGAGTGGTAATGGACCTATAAAAGGGTACACTGTCCCACTTGCCTAGGTGTGGTCAGTGGATCAAGTAAAAGTGAGTTGAGTGGGACTTCTGGGAAGAGCTGACTCAGCTAGAACTTCCCCTTTGGTCCCTTCTTCCTGCCTGGAACTTGGATGGGATTGCAAAACTGCTGGCAGCCATCTCAGGCTTGCATCATTGAGGATGGAGCCATGCGCCTGAGGATGGCAGAGCAGAAAGACAGGTGGAAGGACTAAAGTACTGGTGAAGCTGTCACACTAATTCAGACTTCTTGAACAATTTAATAAACTTCTTATTTAAGCCACTGTTGTTTCAGGTTTTGTTACATGCAGCTGATTCTAATCCTAGCTGATACATCCATCCCTTATATTACCATACCAGGTTCGTTTGCCTAACTCACAACAAGCCAAACCCTGAGACGCCAAGGTATGCAGCAGAGAAAGGGTTTATACACAAGGCAGCCAAGCACAGAGACAAGAGAACAAGTCTTAAGTCCACTTTCATGAAGGTGAGAGGCTCAAGATACTTGTGGGATAAGGAAGCAGGGTGGTCTGAGGTGTGGGGAAAGAGGACTGAAGTTAAAAGGTAAAGTAATTGGGGTTCTGCACAGATGTATCTGAGTTACATGCTGCTTCATGAGATGTATGTTCAGAAAATGGTGTCATTAACATGATCTGCAGAGAAGGCAATGGCACCCCACTCCAGTACTCTTGCCTGGAAAATCCCATGGACGGAGGAGCCTGGTAGGCTGCAGTCCTTGGGGTCGCTAGGAGTCGGACACGACTAAGCGACTTCACTTTCACTTTTCACTGTCATGCATTGGAGAAGGAAATGGCAACCCACTCCAGTATTCTTGCCTGGAGAATCCCAGGGACGGAGGAACCTAGTGGCTCCCGTCTATGGGGTCGCACAGAGTCGGACACGACTGAAGCGACTTAGCAGCAGCAGCAGCAGCAGCAGCAACATGATCTGAGGGTGACGTTTTTGGCCCTCTGATGTCAAAAGGTCATCTATTGAACAGTCACTCAATCCATGGTCTTGACTGGTTTAATTTGGGTAAGACCAGCTCCATGTTCCTGGAAAACAATTAGAGCAACCATTACTATAAGTGAAGTGGCTCAGTCGTGTCCGACCCTTTGCGACCCCATGGACTGTAGGAGCCTGGTAGGCTCTTTCTGTCCATGGGATTTTCCAGGCAATAGTACTGGAGTGGATTGCCATTTCCTTCTCCAGGGGATCTTCCCGACCCAGGGATGGAACCCAGGTCTCCCACATTGTAGACAGACGCTTTACCGTCTGAGCCACCAGGGAAATCCTTTAACCATTACTATAGGGACACAATTATGCCAGTGACTTCACAACTATAACTATAGTCCAAATACCTCTTGAGCTCAAAAGTCACACACTCAACTGCTTTTTAGACATCTTTATCTGGGTTCTGTCCCCCTGCCCACACACATCGTGAATAAGGGCCTCCTCCAAATGTGTCTGTCAGGCGAGTGTGTGCGCCTCGGTTTTTGTCTCGTCACAACAAAGGTTTGGAGTGACGGACATTAAAGCCCCCTCGGCGTGTCACAGCTCTCGGGTATCAGACAGACCGTGTTATAGCTCTTAGACAAATCAGTGTTACAGCTCTATTTTACTTAGAGGATAGCAGGAAAATCCATCTTCGAGATGTGAGGGCACGCGAGGACACGAAGAGAAGAGCGCCCCAGTGTGGGGCAGCGGGGGGAGGGGAGGGGAGGTGGGGCCCTTTGGCTCCTCTTTTTGTTTTTTCTTCCCCCTGGGCCTGCCCTATGCAAATTGGGCTTAGTCAGGAGTGCTGTTCTACCTGAAGTCCTCACTGCGGTCCTCAGACCTTCCTTTGACCTTCCTCTGTTCTATTTTCGTGGGCTTTTCCCTTCCTTTTCTCTTAGCCACCGCCATCTTGGACTCCTT
Organism: Capricornis sumatraensis; assembly: GCF_032405125.1. Lineage (NCBI taxonomy): Eukaryota > Metazoa > Chordata > Mammalia > Artiodactyla > Bovidae > Capricornis > Capricornis sumatraensis. The sequence continues at coordinate 75,545,587 of NC_091073.1, forward strand.
TTCCCTATTCTAACTACCTAACATTCCCCCCTCAAGAGACGGGAGGCCCGATTCTTCGGGAATAGGGGCGCGAGGTCTTTCTGGCTACTTTCTGCTGAACTGGGGCAGCGAGCGGTATTTGGCCTCCCCCTCTTGCTAGTCTCAAGCCTCAGAGTCCTTATAGCGGTGTCCATCTAAGGGTGAGTGATATCTTCTGTGGTCGGCTGTAATATCTTTGTTGAACTGGCGCTGCATGTTATAATTGTTGACCTGGTCAGAGACAAAACAGGTTAGACAATTGATAATACATGGAGCAATCATAAGCAGCCCAAAATGGCATAACAAGGACTAGTAGGCGCTTTAGCCAACTCCAAATTCACATCGCCAGGATGGCTCAAGTCCCTTCTTGTTCAGGGATCAGAGTATCTATCTCTTGCCTGTTTTGGAGTACAATCTCTGCCAAGCTGCTGGCTCTTTAGAGCTATCCAGAGAAATCTTATCCCCAGAAACCAGATTTTGGGAGTATTCATTAGAATGGCACTCGTTGGTAGTCCTGAATAGGTAGTTGAGATCTCCCAGGGACTCACAGGTGTATTGAGTGTCCTGTTTTCTTCCACAGCTTGACTCATGAGCAGTGAATCCAGGAGTCATGTCCTGGTACCTTGACTGCTGGGGGGGGTAGAAAGTATTACAGGGTAGGGGCCCTTCCATGTGGGCTGGAGTTGAGCTTTTGGGGACCCATCTTTCCAGACTTTAATTAGGACCTGAGTCCCTGGAGCATATAGTGGTGACTCCTTAGAATCTTTTGGGTCCTGGTTGACACCCCACAAGCGTATATCCTGTTGGAATTGCCCAATGGCCATGGCATAAGACTGGAGGGTCTGAGCCTCTGGATCTAGGAAGAGGTCATTGACATAAACAGAAGGTCTCCCATATAGCATCTCATAAGGACCAAGACCAACCTGTTCCTTAGGGGCAATGCGGGTGCGGAGGAGAGCTGTCAGTAAAGCCTCCTTCCATCCCAGGGAGGTCTCCTGGGTTATCTTTTTTATCACTGATTTTAAAAGTTGATTGGCTCTTTCTACTTTTCTCAAAGACTGAGGCCTCCAGGCACAATGGAGATAATAAGTAATGCCCAATGCTTTAGAGACCCCTTCAGTTCAGTTCAGTTCAGTTGCTCAGTCGTGACCTTAAAAGTAAATGATGTCCCATTGTCACTTTGTAATGACCTGGGCAGACCAAATCTTGGAATGATTTCATGAAGCAGTTTTTTACCACCTCCTCAGCCTTCTCAGTCCTGGTGGGAAAGCCTTCAATCCATCCTGTGAATGTATCTATCATGACTAATAGGTATTTTTACCCTTGAGAAACTGGCATCTGGGTGAAGTCCATCTGCCAGTCCTCTCCTGGGTAGGTCCCACGTCATTGGACAGGCTGGGCCAGCTGGGGTCTTCGAGCTCCCTGGGGGTTGTTTAACTGGCAAGTGGGACAAGAGGAGACCACTTGCCTTACAGTTGTTTGGAGGCCTGTTCCTCCAAAGGACCTTTCTAGTAATCTTTGGAGGGCCTTTTCCTCTAAATGAGTGGTGGCATGTAAGGAGTTAACCAACTTCCATTGGAGGTTCCCAGGCAGAAAAAGGAGTCCCTCCTTTTGGAACCACTCCATATGATCTTCTTGAAAGCCCTCACTCTTAGCTTTAAGAGTCTCACCTTCAGTATATGAAGGAGTTTCTGGCAAATTAGTTTGTGGAACTAAGGTGGCAATCCCTATTAGGTCATGCATGGTTCTGTAATGCGCTCTCCTAGCTGCCTGATCAGCTAGCTGCTTGGTTCCCTCGTGCCACTTCTGTGCTCCCTTTTTGGTGTCCTTTACAGTGGGAGACTGAAACCTCGGTGGGCAGATGGACTGCCTCCAAGAGTCGAAGAATTTGATCACCATATTTGATTGGGGGCCCTCGGGTGGTCAAGTGGGCCCTTTCTTTCCAAACAGCAGCATGTGCATGTAGCACCAGAAAGGCATGCTTGGAGTCAGTGTAAATGGCTATTCTTCTTCCTTTTCCCAGCTCTAAAGCTCGAGTCCGGGCTATGAGCTCAGCTAATTGGGCTGAAGTACCTGGTGGCAGAGGCTTAGCCTCTATGGTCTCAAAATTGGAGACTACTGCATACCCAGTTCTTCTCCCATCTAAGACAAAGCTGCTTCCATCAGTGTACCAGATTTCCTCAGGATTGGTCAGAGGATCTTCTGACAATGCTTCTCGGGGGTTTTGTCCAGTGGTCCAAGGTTTCTAGACAACAATGAAAGTGGACAGTGTCCTCAGGGGTAGGCAGGAAGGTTGGCTGGGTTAAGAACCTCAAAGGGGGATATAGTGAGGCCTGGATTTTCCATCAGCATTACTTGATATCTGAGGATTCTTTGATCGACATCCATAAATGGCCTCTCCCATTTAGGAGTTGTTTTTCTTGGCAGCTGGTAAAAATAGTTAGTTTGCCTCCAAAGGAGAGTTTTAAAGCATCTTCTATCATGATTGCAATAGCTGCAAGATTTCGAAGGTGGGGGGGGCCAGCCTTGAGTGGTTGGATCTTACTCTTGGATAAGTAAGATACAGGCTGGGGCTCAGATCCCAACTTTTGAGTTAACACACCCAAGGCTATTCCCTCTCTTTCATGGACATAAAGTTGGAATGCTTTTTCTGGGTCTGGCAACCCAAGGCAAGTGGCTGAGTTAAAGCCTGTTTTAGTGTAGCCTCTGCCTTCTTTTGAGGAGTTCCCCACATCAGTGGGATTGAATCATCTCGTCCCTTTAAGCTTTCATATAAGGGCTGGGCAATTAGACCATAGCTGGGTATCCAGATTCTACAATACCCAGTTAGCCCCAGGAAAGCTCTCAATTGTTTTCGAGTCATGGGGGAGGGCAACTGGAGGATTCCTTGTACCGATCAGAGGACAGCCTCCTAGACTCGTATGTAATCTGAACTCCCAGGTTAAATGACTTTTGTCTCAACCATTTGTGCCTTAGCACGGGAGAATTTATATCCCCTTTATGCCAAAAATTTTAGAACCTGAATTGCATGTTGTTGGGCATTTTCCTCATCTGGAGAGCAGATTAGTAGGTCATCTACATATTGTAATATTTTCCCATTAGGTCCCAGGTCCAGATCTAGGAGATCCTGGCTAAGGGCCTGTCCAAACAGGTGGGGGCTATCTCTGAACCCCTGAGGTAATACTGTCCAAGTCATCTGTTGGTGTTTTTCTCCTGGGGCCTCCCACTCAAAGGCAAAAAGATATTGGGATTCTTTAGCCACTGGTATGCAAAAAAAATGGATCTTTGAGATCCAAGACTATAAACCACATGGCACTGGGTGAGATTTCTCCCAAGATTACTTAGGGATTGGGTACTGTGCGATGGAGGGGGACCACCGCTTCCTTTATGATCTGGAGATCTTGAACCATTGCCAGGTTCCATCCTTTTTCTTTACTGAGAGGATTGGGGTGTTACATGGCGAATTGGTGGGGACCAATAGCCAACAAACAAGGAATTTATTTATTAAAGGCTGTAGTCCCTCCTGAGCCTCTCTTTTGAGGGGATATTGTTTCCGGTTAGGAAACCGAGTGGGATCTCAGAGGACAATGATGACCAGTTCAGCTTGGTGGGCTTGTCCAGGAATTCCCAGGTCCCAGGGGTTAATTTTGTCTTCCCATAATTTTTGGTCCCTCTCTATTGGAGAAGGTATAATGGGTTCTTCAGTAGTAACCAGGAGCTGTAGAGCTCCAGGGGCTGAAAAACTTCCCATCACAAGGGTGGTCCCCAATTTAGTGAGTATATCTCTTCCCGATAAGGGAGTCGGACACTCAGGGACCACCAGAAACTGGTGGGAAAATATTTGTCCATCCCAGCAACAAAGAAGTGCTCGGGTGAATCTTTTAGTAGTTGCTTTTCCTGTAGCACCCAAAATGGTACAGGATTGGGAAGAGAAGGCTCCAGAGTAGGAGATCAAGACAGAGTAGGTAGCCCATGTGTCAACCAAGAAATTCTCGGACCTACCTGCCACATCCAGTTGCACCCTTGGCTCCAGCCCCGTGATGGTTATCTGTGACAGGTAGACTGGCCGGAGTGGGCCTCTTGAACCATCTTCAGTCCTCTTGAACCATCATCAGGGAAGGCTTAGCACTTGACCTTGAGACTCTTGGGTCCCAAAGGCAGAGTGCCGCCCAGTGTCCCAGTTGATGGCATTTGCGGCAAGAGACTAGGAGACTTGTCACAGTTTGGACACTCTTTGGCCCAATGCCCCGCCTTGTCTACAGATTAGGCATTTGCCTCGTGCCTTGTCCTTCAAGGACTTGGGGGTTTGCCATAGGGCTTCTCTGGAGGGCGGCCAGCATCTAGACATGGCTTGTCTCTTTTCTTCTCTCCCTCTCCTGGGCCTTGGCCTCCTTCTCCTGTTCTGTTATAAAAGGAATTGGTGGCTGTCTGGATCATCTCATCTAAAGAGGAGCAGAGTCCTGCTGCTGTAGCTGTTGTAACTTAATTCTGATATCTGATGCACATTGGGACAGGAATTTGTCCTTTAAAATCGCCTGTCCCTCGTAAGAGTCTAAGTCCAGATTGGTAAACTTTTGGAGGGTCTCTTTCAGCCTTTCCAGAAAGGCAATGGGGTTCTCATTGGGCTCCTGAGTTATTGTTGAGACTGGGCACAGTCCCACAAGAAATAGGCTTCCTTCTGTTTCCATGGGTGGACTTCTTTAGGGGTGAGTCTTTCTGAAGCTTATCCTACCCAGAACTGTTGCAACCTGAGAGCCAGGCATCCCCGGGTCAGGGTGCAGATCCCCAGGCAGGCTGAAGCGTGATGGGCCTCCCGAGAATTGGGTCCCTGGGCAGGTCGAGGTGTGACAACCTCCTGGGACCCCTGGGACTGGCGGATCCCTGAGCAGGTTGAGGCGTGACAACCTTTCGAGGACTAGATCCCTAGGCAGGTTGACCTCCTGGGACCCCCGGATTGGAGTTTGGGCATCCCCAAGATCTCCAGTGTGACCAGTGCTGGATAGGATTAGGGGGTCGGATATTATATAGTATTTTCCTCCCAAGGCCAGCTATTTTCTGGTTGTCTCTCCAAAATATTGTAGAGGCAACATTGTGGGCCCAGATGGGGCTGAGGAAAGGAGCGTGAAACAGGAGGGAATGGAGCAGAGCACAACCTTTGAAAAAATGACATAGCACAAGGGCATAAAGTAAACCAATTAAAATTAATTGGGTCCAAGATGACAAGTCAAATTCAAGTAAACCTTAATCCCCAATCTCTAAGCTAACAGACACACCCAGAGGTACCAGCAGCTCTAGAGCACTGTCAAAAGAGGGAGGAGTGGGTGGTACCCCGATGGCTGGGATGATCCTCCCACTCATTAGCATATGAATTAACCCCACTTGCAAAACCTAGCCTAATTCCATGGCCTCAGCCCTTGCCCTCGGCAATGGCCCACACCCTGAAGCATGGCTTCTCTCTGAATCTTAACAAATCCACCTCTTACTTTTTGGCCAGGCTGGAGGCCCGGGATAGAGCTGAAGGACAGGAGGAAAAAGCAGTGGGAAAAACGTGCCAAGGCACCCCCTTCATAGCCTGCTGGAAAACCTGCTAAATTTCTAACCTGTGCTAAGGACAGAAGAAGCGTAAGGACAGAAGAACCCCCACCAGTTTGGATAACAGCTACTGGGGCCCAGCAGATAGTGCCTTTGCTGCTTCTGCTAAGTCACTTCAGGTGTGTCCGATTCTGTGTGACCCCACAGATGGCAGCCCAGCAGGCTCCCCCATCCCTGGGATTCTCCAGGCAAGAACACTGGAGTGGGTTGCCGTTTCCTTCTCCAATGCATGAAAGTGAAATCACTCAGTCGTATCCGACTCTAAGTGACCCCATGGACTGCAGCCTACCAGGTTCCTCTGTCCATGGGATTTTCCAGGCAAGAGTACTGGAGTGGGGTGCCATTGCCTTCTCCAGATAGTTCCTTTGGGACATACCAAAGAGTAGCCTCTCCAGAGTCCCTCAACTGCATCCACTGCCGCCCACCTGTTCACGGAGGGTGGGGGGTGGGGTTCAAGGAAACAAGAAATGAGAGATTGTAAAGGAATTAAGATTTTGTTAGGCATGTCCCTCCAGCCATAGGAGCAAGGACCTCCTACCTTAACCAGAGGTCTGGAATCTGAGACTGAGCCGCGTGAGCTTTCTGCTCAGTTCATTTTTCACTGTCCCGGTTTCCAGCATGATGGGCCTTCCCCTGCGCTGGGTTTTCTTCGCGTTCCGCTTCTACCATGGGAGCTTTGCTGAGTTGGGGTCCCGCTGTGCTTGGCCTCTTCCGCGCGGAGGTTGTTTCAGCCAGGTTAAACCCGAGTCACAGCACCATAGACGTCAGGCGAGCGTGTGCTCCTCGGTTTCTGTCTCGTCACAACAAAGATTTGGAGTGACGGACATTAAAGCCCCCTCGGCGTGTCACAGCTCTTGGATCTTGGACAGACTTTGTTATAGCTCTCAGGTCTTGAATGGACCATGTTATAGCTCTTAGACAAATCAGTGTTACAGCTCTATTTTATTTAGAAGATAGCAGGAAAATCCATCTTCAAGGTGTGAGGGCGCGTCAATCCAAAGACACGAAGAGAAGGATCCAAAGACACGAAGAGAAGAATGCCCCAGCGCGCGGGGTGGTGGGGGGAGAGAGAGGGAGGCCCTTTGGCTCCTCTTTTTATGTTTTTTCTTCCCCCTGGGCCTGCCCTATGCAACTTGGGCTTAGTCAGAAGTGCTGTTCTGCTGAAGTCCTCACTCTAGTCCTCGGACCTTCCTTTGACCTTCTTCTGTTCTATTTTCATGGGCTTTTCCCTTCCTTGTCTTTTGGCCACCACCATTTTGGACCCCTTTTCCCTGTTCTAACTGCCTAACATGTCCATGAGCCGATCCCTCATACCTACGACAAAAGCGAGTTTTAAAATATGATGAAGTTAAGGATGTTGAAATGGAGAGTTTATCCTGGATTGTTCAGGTAGACTTAATGCATCAAAGGAGGCAATGTGGCAGTAGAAGCAGAGATTGGAGTGATGTGGGCGCAACCAAGACTGCCGGTAGCCTCTGGAAGATAGAAGAGACAAGGACAGGACTCTCCTTTTGAATCTCTAGAAGGGACTAGCCCTTCCAACACCTTGATTTTAGCCCACTGAGACCCATTTCAGACTTTTGATGGCCCAGAACTGCAAGACAATACACTTTGTGGCAATGACAATGGGAAACCAATACAGGCCCTTCAGACCTAACATATGTAAAATCATATCTCTCAGCAGTGCCTGGGGAGTTGACTGGACTCATCCCAAGGTGAATCTTGACTTCTACCCTTGTCTCCTCAACAGTGCAAGACAGATGCAAACTTGAGTCTGTTCTTCAGAGTCTTCCTGCTTAGCTTTCCTAGACTCCTGCCTTGTTCAACTTGAAAACTTGGTAGATGCCTTAAGGGCTGGGTGTTGGGCACAGATTTTACCCCTTCCTCCTAACTGAGACCTTCACCTTTCAAGCTTCTACTTTTCATTTATTCCTCCCTGAGACTTTTCTCTGCCTTTGAGCAGAGGTCCTCCAAGCCCTTTTGGTTCTTAGGCTTTTGCACACGGTTAGCTCTGTGCAGCTAACAGAGCTGGTCACCTCTCCCTGCAGTTCTCTCTTCTCCAAGATTTTGTCTTATCAACTTCTAATTTCTTCTACATTATCTTCCAAGAGGAGTTGCAGGCAACTTCATCTTAGGCCCCCACACAAGACACAGGTGGATATCAGGGCTCCTGGACTGCTCCCCTCACCTTTTTTACCCTGGACCTGCAAGCAAAGCAATTGCTTGGTATCTGCATGCATGCTAAGTCGCTTCAGTCATGTCTGACTCTTTGTGACCCTATGGACTGTAATCCACCAGGCTCCTCTGGGATTCTACAGGCAGAGAAAATACCAGAGTGGATAGCCATTTACTCCTCCAAGGGATCTTCCCGACCCAGGGATTGAATACACATCTCTTATGTCTCCTGCCTGGGCAGGCAGGTTTTTTACCACTAATGCTACCTGGGAAGCCCTGCCTGGTATCTGAGCTCTGCTTTAATACTAGAGGGATGACTTTCTTTCTTTCCTCACAAGCTAAACAGCATCTTGGTCCTGTTTATGTCCCAACCCTCAAACTAGACTCATTCTGCATCCCAGGTCAGAGTGAATAATACTTGGGCTTTCTTAGTTTTTCTGAAAGTCAGGATTGCCTGCTTTCTAAATTCTATGATTCTATTTTGTGGCTAGCTCCTTTCTCCTTTTTGATCATTCTGGAGTAAGTGTTATGCCAGCTCCAAGTCAGTCGTGAAAGAAGGCTCATTTTTACATTCCCAGGTAGATTGTGTTCTGTTTTTCAATTTATCCCCCAAATACAAGCCTGGAAAGCACTCTTGTAGGTTGTATTCTCTCCTCTGAATTCTAAATGAGTTATTTTCTGTCAACTTTGATAAGCAGGGTCAAAAGATCCTTATTAAAAAAAACAATAATGGTAGCTTTTTATAGCTCTGAAGCTCATGAAAAACGCATTTTCTATGCCTCAGTTCAGTTCAGTCGCTCAGTGGTGTTCTATGCCTGGTCTCATTTAATTAACACAACAATCTTTTGCAAGGGAGGGCGGGGGATGGGCAGCTGGAGGGGAGAGTGGTGATTGTTGACTACAGTGTGTTTATTAGGAAAGAAGTTGAGGGACATTGAATTCCTCATCAGTGAGCAATAGAACTAAGATTCAGAAACAGATCTCTGACTCCAAAGCCCTTACTGTTTGTCATACAGCTCTACTTCCTGACCTGTAACTCTCAGGGTCTGATGCCACAAACAAGTTTCTTTTCTTTCTTTCTGTCTTTTTTTAAGCAGAAAATACATCTATTAAGGGGTGCAAAATAGCTTACAAAGTCTCTGAGAATCAGGCTGGGAGTTGACCAGGGTCATGCAAAATGGTCAAAAATTATTCTACAGACCTGGTTCCATGAGGACACCACCCCGAAGTCATTCCTGAGCCTGGGCAGTGTAAAGTGTGCTGCATGTACTCCTTGGGCAGTTATCACTACTGATTCTAGAAACTAGACTTGCTACTTCATCTAGTACCAGCCTGATCACATTTAATTAAGGTGATTCCTCCCGCTGCTGTCACTGGTCCTTGTGCCGAATTCTGGCACAAAAGCATCTAAACGATAGAGCTTGGGTCACAAGCCTGTGCCCCTGCTGCAAGCAATGCTGAGGACATTCTAGCCTCTGATGAAGACGGATACCCAAACAGAGAGGGAATATTCAGATGTGGGTTAAAAAACATATTTCCTTTTTCCAACCTTAACAACTCCTCCCCTTTGAAAAGCTCTTGTCTACCACAATGCACAACTCAAATACACTGACTTCTCCAGAGGTGTCAAAAAACTCTGGATGGACCCTATTCCTTCTCTAGAAAGTGAAAATCCTCTCTGGTTATTCTGTAACCTGTGGACTAATGTGAATAATGTGTCATCATGAACACATCCAATATGTAACAGAGGGGGAAAGGAGATGAAAGAAGAAAATTACTCCGATATACAAATACACACAGGGCACGCAGAGGAAGAAACAATGTGAAGATACCAAGTCCTCATTTCTGTGATGGGTATTGTGATCACAGTAGTCATGACTCTTCTCCGCCATCTATCTCATGATTTCTTTACTCTCACTCAGCTTCACTGCTTGTTTGATTTTCTCACTCATGCATTCATCCATCTTTTCCTGTGACTCTTGGCCATCTGTATGTCTTTTTCCACAAACAATTTCTAACCTCAATCCCACCTAATCATTATAAGCACCTGTGGGCCCCTGGTTAAAGTGTGGACAGTTCTGGATAGGCCATCACCTTGACAGCAGTTAAAATACAATGAAACACAAGAGATTTTTAGAGTCTCATAATATAAGAATACTATACCTAAGAGCTAGTTAGTGACTGAGAACACCCAATGAAGCTTGGAGGCTCTAACATACCTTGTGGTCTCTAAAAAGAAAACTACAGTTGACCTTTGAACAAAGTAGCAGTTAGGGGTGCTGGCCCTCCAAGCTTCTCAAAATCTGCGTGTCACTTCTAGTTTGCTCTCTTAGTCACAGTTCTTCCGTATCCACAGTTTTGCAATCCTGGAATCAACCTACTATGGATTGAGTAGTACTGTAGTATTTGCTATTAAAAAATACTATTAAGAAACACATATCAGTGAATCCCTGTAGTTCAAATCCATAATATGCAAGGGTCAACTGTATATGGACTGTGTATTTTTTAGCTATTGAGTTGTGTGGGTTTTTTTTTTTTAACATTGAATAGAAAATTTATTACTTTCATTTTCCAAATATTTTCTTTTTCTATCGGGGGGAAAAAAAAAGAAATCTTAAGGACAGTTGTCACTTGCTGCCAAATTGAGGGTAGTTTTTCTCTGGTGGTTTAATCTCTTAAATTGCGTCTGACTCTTGTAACCCCATGGACTGTAGCCTGCCAGGCTCCTCTGTCCATGGGATTCTCCATGGAATCCCATGGAGTGGGTTGCCATTTCCTTCTCCAGGGTTTGTTTTTTTTTTAATATATTTTGGATATTATCTCCTTTGAAAGTATTTTTCCCATTCAGTTTGCTAGAATGATTTGCTTTAAACATGTTCTAGTCAGGGCTCCTGGCAAAGAAAGGAGACTTTATCAAGATATCTCAGAAAAGGGAATTTTCGAAGGCTTATTTTCTTTTTATAAGAAAATACTGTCAATAGTGAAGAGTCAGAGATTTTACCCTACTTGCAAGCTAACAAGGCAGCCTGCTGCTATTTCATGGATGCTGGAAAAAGACATTAGACCTCCAGATTAGAGGCAAAACATAGTTTATTAATTGCAGTAGCAGAAGCTGGAGTGTCAGCATTGTTGTGTCAGTTGCCGAATCCCCGGTTCCCACAGGGCATCCCCAAGAGGGTTGGATAATACCTTCACATGCAGTGGGTTACATTGCATGGAGGAGACAGGACATAGGGAACCCAAATCTTTTATTATGAGCCAAAGCTGCCTAACCTTTGCCCCCTTGGGAGATACTGTCTCTATTTTACTGGTCAGTAACAAACCTGCCCATTGCTTCAGAGGGGCACAGTGTCTTCCAAGGCTGTCTGTCCCCTAGAACATTGCTTTGGATCACAGAATAAGTAAAAACATGAGAGACCCATGGAGAACTGTCTCCCAAAATCCCCAAAGAACTTCAGGAAAGTCTAAGAATGAGGCTGAGATTCACTGTGACTTGAGCTAAAAGATGTTTGAGCTTTGGGATTCTTGATGCTAAAGCACTACCATTATTGGGCTTCAGCTCTCCTCCGCATGTCCTTCTGTCCTGCTACCACCTGGAAATTTTTTTTTTTTTTTTTGCTTTCATTACATAATACAATTGGCCCAGCTCATTTTTTTCATTCCAGACCTTCAGTCACACTTCTGACCAGTTTTGACCTCGGTCTAGTTCCACCAATACTCTAAATAACAGTGGTTGCAAAAGTTTATGAGGTCCTAAAGACCTCCATGTGAGTATTGTTGCCTCCAGGAAGCTTCAAATAATAATTTCTCTTCCCCACACAGGAAGTGAACAAAATGAAACACAAAAGAACAAGGTGGATGGGAAATCAAATATCACTGTATTTGCTGATAAAATGAAATTGGGAAGCTTGGACTAAGAGCCAGTGGACCTACTCACTGAACCTCAAAGTTAGGCACTTAAGTATCACTTGTAGGCAGAGTTAGAGTGTCTGTTTGGGGGCTTCTAGATCCCAAAGGGAAGAAGAAAAGATTTATTCCACACATGCCCATTTTAATTCTTCTTAAGATTAAACTTCCCCAGAAGAAGGGGTAAGGGAATTGAGAGAGGCCATGAGTTATACTAACTGAGCTTTCTCTACATAAACAGAAACATTGTACAATATTCTTTTCTAATATAAAGCAGTAAGTGGATTTTAGAAGCATCTTCAACTCCTTCCCCATTCCCTTTGCATGTTGGACATCCCCTTTGCACAGTCCATTTCCCAGTGGAGTCTCTCAGCCCCTGGAGGACAGGGTCTATGTTTTATTTACTGGCAACCCACTCCAATACTGTTGCCTGGAGAATCCCATGGGCGGAGGAGCCTGGTAGGAGGTAGGCCTTGGGGTCGCTAAGAGACGGACAGGACTGAGCAACTTCACTTTCACTTTTCACTTTCATGCATTGGAAAAGGAAATGGCAACCCACTCCAGTATTTTTGCCTGGAGAATCCCAGGGACGGGGGAGCCTGGTGGGCTGCCATCTAGGGGGTCGCACAGGGTCGGACACGACTGAAGCGACTTAGCAGCAGCAGCAGCAGCATCCCTGGTACCTTACTACACTACTCAGCAGTAAGGTAGGAAATGGCAACCCACTCCAGTATTCTTGTCTGGGAAATCCCATGGACAGAGGAACCTGGCAGGCCAGAGTTCATGGGCTTGCAAAGAGTCGGACACAACTGAGTGATTGAGCACAGTAGTAAAAAACTAATCAATAGTCTATGTATTAATATACATGATCTTCCCAACTACCATTCAGGTTCTACGATAGCAGAGGCTTTCTCCTTTAACTTATTCCCCACACTGCTGCTAATTTCCTTTTATTGCGTGAACCAGAGATCTCACACCCTATCAGATAATGGGGGTTTATTGGAAAAAGTTCATTGCAAAGAGGGAGGCTGGTATTACTTTCGCTTCCGAGAGTAGCTCCTTTCACAATCTAAACCAACTTTAGGGACCAGATTAACATTTGCTTTTTCAGCAGGAGCTGATGGATCTTTAACTAATATGCTGTTATTCATATAACTCCTCCTTTGGACTTTGCTTCTCTTTAATGTCTTGTCTACACCTGTCATCAACCAACTGACTCTTTCCCATTCAACTACCTGAGAGAGAAAATCCAACTGGCTCTATTACTTGTCCCTGATAGAGAGAGCTTTGTAAACCAAGCCACTTCAGAGGTTTCCGGGTGCCCACCTCTGTCCTAATCAGAGGCCTTCTCTTAGTACAAAAACAACCGAGAGATGGCCCATTTCAGTCAGTTTGGGTATCTCAGGAAGGTACTTGGCCTTGGAAATAGTTAATTGGCCTGACAGACCCTGTGACTGGCATGTCTGTAAAGGGCCTTAACGTTCAAAACAAATGATCGTCTTGTTTAGTGTATCCTGGATAACTGTTAGGGTCTTAACATTGAGCCCGGCTATATATGTCCTATTCTTTGATTTGTAGCTATCATTGCCGTTTTGAGATTCTGGAAGAGTCTGAGTCTGTCTCTCTCTCCACAATCAGTTTCATGCCTTTTATTAAAAACCTAACTCATTTCTGAGGGGAAACATTTTTCCCAATGGAGTCTAGAGCTATGACACCTTAAAAGAACGTTTTAATTGAAGTACAGTTGACTTACAATGTTGTGTTAGTTTCAGGTACACAGCAATGTGATCATATATAATATATTCTATAATATAGATAATATACTCTTTTTCAGATTCTTCTCCATTAGAGGTTATTACAAGATACTGACTTGTGCTATGGTGTAGCTATTGTTGTTTGTTGTCTATTTTTTTTTTGTCTATTACTTGTTTATCTGTTTTATACATAGTAGTATCTTTTATCCTTGTTGTTTTTTTTTTCTAAGTGTGTATCTTTTAATCCCAAACTCCAAATTTATCCTCTCCCTCTTCCCCTTGGTAACTGTAAGATTATTTTCTATGTCTGTAAATCTATTTCTGTTTTGTAAATAAGTTCATTCATATGTTTTTTTTAAGATTCCACCAATAAGTCATATAATGTAATATTTGTCTTTTCTCTGTCTTCAGTTACTTTAGTTAATATGATAATCTCTAGGTCCATCCATGTTGCTACAAATAGCATTATTTCCTTGTTTTCTTGTGGCTGAGTAATATTCCATCGTGTGTGTGTGTGTGTGTGTGTGTGTGTGTGTGTGTATACGTCTTTGTCCATTCATCTGTCAAGGGACATTGAGGTTGTTTCCATGTCTTGGCTATTATAAACAGTGCTGCTATCTTTTTCAGATTATAATCTTGAGTGAATATATACACAGGAGTGGGGTTGCTGGATCATATGGCAACTCTATTTTTAGTTTTCTGAGGAGTCCCCACACTGTTTTCCATAGTGGCTGCACCAATTTACTGTCCCCTTTTCTCCATACCAGCTCCAGCATTTTTTTTTTTTTGTAGACTTTTTGTTGATAGCCATTTGGACTCCTGTGAAGTGAGACCTCATTGTGGTTTTTATTTTCATTTCTCTGGTGTAATTGAGTTCTGTTTGGTTCTATCTATCCATCTAAGCAACATATTTTGATGTCTAATGTATTAAAATATTTCTTGGAATCATAAAAATTACACAATTTAAATTTAGATTATTTAATAGTAAGTTATAGTCTCAGATATGATCAAGGAGCTCTAGAGAGAAAAAATTGGGGGAAAAGAAAGTGTTGGATAGAGTAGGGAATCTAATGAAAGAGAAAATAAAAGAGATGAAAAGAAAGAGAAAGTAAGGGATATAAAGAATTTTATGTTCTTTGTTTTTCCTAGAGCTGGCTCTCTGTAATATGATTCTCAGGATGCCAGATACTTTTTGAAACTGAGAGCCAAATTCAGACATCAAGATGCAGTTAAAAATAAACTTGAAAAACCATAGAGCCAGCTACGCTTGGCTTTGTTGTGAACACAAGAGGGCGCTAAGCTCCACAGTGACACACAGGCCACTCAGGCCCACATTTGGCATCACAGCATGCACACAAATTGTTGTTCTCAAGTAATATTTCTTAAAGTAATATTTCTTAAAATTTCTTAAATATTACTCATACAAAATGTTAAAGCAGAGACATAGCTACTCTCCTAGGTAACTCTAACTCTAGAGAGATAGAGATACCTATCACATTTAATTTTGTGACTTTATGTACCTGTAAGATTATCTGCCATCAGTTTGAAGATAGCAATATTTCTAAAGAAATCAAAAGACTGTTTTCAGGTACAGGGGCATAGAAAAAAGGTTGGCAGGGACCACCTAAGCTTCCTCAGGGAAGAGGGAGCTTTAACAAAGACTTCAGGAATTGCAGTCCCATGAGAAGGCCTGTACATCACAGCATCTTAGTTGGGGACATTAACTCTTCAAATCATGTTACCCCCGAGCTCTAGTTCTGTGCTCACAAGTAACCTCTGATGATTACTTGGCTTCTCACGGGGCTCTGTGTCCATGGAGGCACACTTAAGGGCAAAACCGTCTTTAAAAATTTATTATAGCAAAACAAAAGTAAAAATATTATACTGCCACCATTATAATATTGGTTATATTTCTTATTTTAGGAGGGTCACAGGACAGGGGAGATTTTTAAATAGCCCCCAGAGTTTGAATCTAAGTAGACTATTTAACAGAAATAGTCATTATCAGTAAGAGTTTCGAGACAGTGGGAATAAAAGTTAACAAGCACTTAGAGATGAAGTCCTGTACTGGTACCAGCAGATATAAGGGAGAGAAATACATCTTTCGGAGCCCTTGGCATGGGGAAATTATTGCATAGGTAGAATACTGTGGAGGACTGTAGAGAAAGAAGAAATGAGGCCTGAGGACAGCTTTAGGGGGTTAGGAAGGAAGACTCCAGCAGGAAATGGAACAGGATTCTGTAGTGATATCATAGGGAACGCATTTTTGAAGAGAAAAGAGTAAAGTGTGCAGAGAAGAAAAAAATGTTAAGAGCTGGATTTTCCTATTTACACTCACAAATTACAGTAAAGAGAACAAGAGAAGTTGAGGTAGAAGCCAAATTCTACGAGTAGGGGGGCCTGTGACATCTTATCACACCAGAAAGCAAGAAAATTCAAGGAGTGGGAAGCCAATGTGCAAAGGATAACACCAGCCACAGATGGATCAATATGGGTTTCAATAAGGATAAGAACTGTGTTAGTTCTCTGTTGTTGCTGTAACAAATTACCACAAGTGAGCAGCTTAACACCAACGGAAGATGCAGTTATGTAGGTTAAAAGCCCACACTGGGCTCGCTGAGCCAAAACCGGGATGTCAGCAGGACGGCATTCCCTTCTGGAAGCTCTAGGGGAAAATCTGTTTCCTTGCCTTTCCAGTTTCTGGAGACTGGCTGCCTTCCTTGGCTCATGACCTTGTCCCTCTGTCTTCAGATCCAGCAATGGTAGAGTTTTCACATCTCACCACTATGACCTCTTCTTTTTGCCTTCCTCTTCTAATTGTAGGGACCCGGGGGAGGACCTGGGGCCACCCAGGTCATCCAGGATATCTCCCTATTTTAAGGTCAGTGGGTTAGTGAACTTGATTCCATTTGCTGCCTTAATTCCTCTTTGCCATGTATGTAAAATGCTCACAGATTCCTGGTATTAGGACATGAGCAACTTTGGGAAGCATTATTCTGCTTATTACAGTAACTAGAACAGTTGAAACATATCAAATATGGCTTTTTTAAAATGTTTCTTTATTTGGCTGTGCCGAGTCTTAGTTGCAGCATGAGGGATCTTTAGTTGTGCCATGTGGGATATAGTTCTCTGACCAGGGATTGAACCCCAGCCCCCTGCATCAGGAGAGTGGATTCTCAGCCACTGGACCACCAGGGAATTCCCTGAAACACAATAATTTGCTTAAATCATGAGTTCAAAATGATATTAAGACAAACAATACTCACTGCTAGGAAATATGAAATATGAAAGTCATCTCCAACTCTTTGTGACCCCATGGATTGCACCCAGCCAGGCTCCTCTGAACACGGAATTCTCCAGACAAGAATACTGGTGTGAGTTGCCATGCCCTCCTCCAGGGGATCCTCCCAACCTAGGGACTGAACCCAGGTCTCCCACATAGAAGGCAGATTCTTTACCATCTGAGCCACCAGGGAAGCCCCACTGTTAGGAAACTGACAGAATTTTGAAAAATGGTAAATAAAGAGAAATTACCAAATATTCTATCCAGCCCTTCCTGTACACACTGTATGTACCTTGATAACAAAACAAACAAAAAAAAAAAATGGGAGGAAAGCTTTTCTTTGTACAAGCATTCCAGCTAATACATGATGAGGGGATGTCATCATTTCCCAATCCTTGCTGAATTAATGGACCTGGGAGACCCATCAATAATTACCGATGATGGTTAACATCACAGAAAATGCCACAGACATCTGGGTATTCTGTGCCTCCTAAGAAGAGGACAGAGCACCACCTTTGACTTCTTACCAAAACAGCAGATCCTGAAACTAGTGAAGCCTCCGGGTTCCACCAGTCTATAGGAAATACACAGGACAAAGAAACATTCCAAAAGAGGCAATGAGCAAAATCTGAACTTTGCGGAAGTCTGCAGAACATATGATACACATCATAAAACAAAACAAAACAAAACAAAACTCTGAGAACAACAGCTAAAGATGGAGGGGGAGCTTTTTGTTGGAAGACAGAAACGTCAACCACTTGCAGCTTGTAGGTTTTTTATTTGGGTCCTAATTCAAACAAACACAATTTATAAGACAACTGGGGAAGTGTGACTAGTAACAGAATACTTGATGATGTTAAGAAAACATTAGATTTTTTTAAGCGTTACAGTATTTTTAAAAATTATCCTTTTAGAGCTATGCGGGAGACCTGGGTTCGATCTGTGGGTTGGAAAGATCCCCTGGAGAAGGGAAAGGCTACCCACTTTAGTATTCTGGCCTGGAGAATTCCATGGACTGTATAGTCCATGGGGTCACAAAGAGTTGAACACAACTGAACTACTCTTTCTTTCCCTTTAGAGCTATATACTGAAGTATTTACAGATTAAATGACATGATATTTAAGAGTTGCATCAAAATATCCTAGAGCTAGGCAGCGAGGAGGTGAGGGAACAGATGAAACGAGGTTGGCCATAAGCAGATAACTGTTGAAACAGGGTTCAAATGTGAAAGTTCCTTATACTGTTCTCTTTCTTTTTAAGAATATGGGCAAAGAACGTAGGTCCTAAAATCAGATTGCCTGGGTTCAAATTCATCTACTATTTGTGTAACTCATCTTAAAGAATCAAAGCAGAATTGAATGAGAATAGGTTCTTGTGGTAAAATACACATAACATAAAATGTACTACTTTAACTGTTTTTAAATGTACAATTGAGTGGCTTTATGTACATTCCCAATATTGTGCAGTCGACGCTACCATCCATTTCCTAAAGTTTTAAATTATTCCAAACAAAACCCTTATTTAAGTAATAACACCCCATTCTCCCCTTTTCCTGGCCCCTAGCAGCAGCTGCTCTGTTCTACTTTCTGTTTCTGTGAATTTGCCTGTTCTAGGTACCTCATTTAAGTGGAATCATTCAATATTTGTACTATTTTGTCTGGTTGATTTCACTTAGCATAATGTTTTCAAAGTTCATATAGTTGTCACTTATGTCAGAATTTCTTACCTTGTTGAGGCTGGGTAATATTCCATTGTATGTAGTATATACCACATTTTCTTTATTCGTTCATCTATTGAAAGAACATTTTTTAAAGCATTTAGAAAATAGTTTGTCATATGAGCTAACTAAATGGCACCTAGTAATTATTATGGTTGTTATGGGAGAAATGCTAGAAGAAAATTTTTAACCAATGTTTTAACCATGTTTGTTTTTGGGTGGAGGGATTCTGTTTTCTTCTTTTTCACTATAATGCTTTATATTTCTTGGTGATGTGGTTTGATCATTGAAAATCATTTTAAATACACACACATTTTAGATACTCCTATTTCTCTCTTTATTTTTTTTTTAACCAAACTATTTTTAAAAGTTATGTGTGTGCTGCCTCAACCATCTTTTTCAAGGGCTTTTTTTTTTTTTCAAAGAACTTAGACTATTACCCAGCTCGCCCAAGTAAAGAGTTGCATTACATTCTGTGGCCACGTGGTGGCAGTATCGACATTTGATCCAGCCTACTAAATCCATAGAACCAGAGCCCCAGTTAACATGCAGGCTGATTAACAGTCTTAAAAGTGTAATGCAGTAGCTGTCTACATTTATGACATACCGCCACCATTAAAGATACCAGTTCCAGGTTATATCTGTGCCTGTGAAGTCCCACCTATCCTGGCTGTCATCAGTCGCCTTCCTGACCCCCTACCGTGTGAACTATGAAGTTGCCAGGGCCATCCTGGTGACAGGGAGGGAGGGACAGAAAGCACAGACAAGGAAAGAGAAGCTCATCTGCCCTTCCTTCCACAGTCTGGGGTAGAGAAAAGACTTTATATTAAATAAGCTTAATATTAAATTAAAGCTTAATATTAAATAAGCTTTAACATTTTGAGTAATATATGACAAAATTTTAATGAGTGACTTGGCACTAGACACGGCAAAATTTTTTTATTTTACCTAAGAACAAGGTTGATCATGAGCCAGTGCAATCATCCAAATACATAGTACTACTTCTGTGCGTGGGTGTGTCCTATACGTGAGTATTACTTCTGTGCGTGGGTGCATCCTAAGTCGCTTCAGTCATGTCCTGCTCTTTGAGCCATGGACTGTAGCCCACAAGGCTCCTCTGTCCATGGGATTCTCCAGGCAAGAAGACTAAAGTGGGTTGCCATGCCCTCCTCCAGGGGATCTTCCCAACCCTCATCTCTTACGTCTCCTGCATTGGCAGGGACATTCTTTACCACTAGCACCGCCTTATTCTCTGTACCAGAT
This sequence comes from Capricornis sumatraensis, assembly GCF_032405125.1. NCBI lineage: Eukaryota > Metazoa > Chordata > Mammalia > Artiodactyla > Bovidae > Capricornis > Capricornis sumatraensis. The sequence continues at coordinate 75,565,295 of NC_091073.1, forward strand.
GATAAATGCCCCAGCCTAGGCCATCTCTCTCTCTCTCACACACAAACACACACACAGACTCAGCTGCCTTGACCCTACTTCTGAGCTCTATGGTCCAAGAAGCAGAAACGGAAGAGGTAACATTTATCCCAGCAGGTCTTTTCCAGGAGCCCGCTTCGGTTACTGGGTCAGAATGAGATCTGATCAGTTTTGGACCCAATCAGAACAGTTGTTAAGGATTTTTAATAAACACCCACCTACGACTGACCAGATAAATGACACCACCCTTATGGCAGGAGGAACTAAAAAGCTTCTTCATGAAAGTGAAAGTGGAGAGTAAAAAAGCTGGCTTAAAGCTCAACATTCAGAAAACAAAGATCAAGGCATCTGGTCCCATCACTTCATGGGAAATAGATGGGGAAACAGTAGAAACAGTGTCAGACTTTATTTTTTTGGGCTCCAAAATCACTGCAGATGGTGACTGCAGCCATGAAATTAAAAGACGCTTACTCCTTGGAAGAAAAGTTATGACCAACCTAGATAGCATATTCAAAAGCAGAGACATTACTTTGCCAACCAAGGTTCGTCTACTCAAGGCTATGGTTTTTCCTGTGGTCATGTATGGATGTGAGAGTTGGACTGTGAAGAAAGCTGAGCGCTGAAGAATTGATGCTTTTGAACTGTGGTGTTGGAGAAGACTCTTGAGAGTCCCTTGGACTGCAAGGAGATCCAACCAGTCCATTTTGAAGGAGATCAGCCCTGGGATTTCTTTGGAGGGAATGACGCTGAAGCTGAAATTCCAGTACTGTGGCCACCTCATAGGAAAAGTTGACTCATTGGAAAAGACTCTGTTGCTGGGAGGGATTGGGGGCAGGGTGAGAAGGGGACGACAGAGGATGAGACGGCTGGATGGCATCACCGACTCGATGGACGTGAGTCTGAGTGAACTCCGGGAGTTGGTGATGGATAGGGAGGCCTGGCGTGCTGTGATTCATGGGGTCGCAAAGAGTCGGACACGACTGAGCAACTGAACTGAACTGAATACTGACCAGAGACATTATGAGACACACCGTAAGATTTTGTTTAGGGGCAAGGAATTTTTGCAAGTAGTGGGGGGAAAGAATAGAGTTGTATTCTGATTGTACTTGCTTTTTGGCTAACGTATTCATTACACTGTTATTCATATATTCAGGAAAGTCAACAAATAAAATGGCAAAATAAAGTAATCCAAAAAAAGTAATCTGCCAGTTGACTGCAGAATATAAGAGAAATCTACAAAGATCAATTGCATTGCTACACCAAGTTAACTTAATAATGACTAAAAATTAGACTCAGAAAAAATAAAGCATTAATGACTCAAGACAGGAGATTTTGTCTAGGAAGTGATTTTAAAATCCTGGTAAAGATAGATAAATAAGACCAAAACGTATGCATGGAAAGTTTATGCCAAAAGAAGATTGTATTAAGAAGAATAACTATAGAAAGATGGTAATAGTCAATAGGTCTCTGGTTCTCAAAGTATGTTCCTCACACGACCTATTCTATTAAGAACTTGAATATGGTACCCCTTTCACTGTTCATAGCTGGATATCATCACCCCTACTTACCAATGCAGGATGGGGGTTACAGGGGCAGAGTGTTCATTCAGCTCCCTAGACTCCAGAGTTGCTGAGTAGAAGCACCAGAGTTAAAATACAGCACTGCTTTACTCCAAAGCTATGTTTTCTCCACCAAACAAGCCTGCCTCCCAATTAATACGATGCTGGTAAGTTATTTCATATATGTACTGCCACAGCAAGCCAGCACACACACACACACAAATAATGTTGTAAACAGTACAGAGTGATACAATGAAAACCTGATTATTAAGGATTGCCTGACTTATTCCTCTGCTCCTAAATGCCAAGAAGCCCTAGGAGCTTCCACCTGTCCTATGTATCTTGCTGTCTTACATATTCTATTAACACAACCTTAGATGACAGTATTTTTAGAACCACTAAATGGACTAATTGCCCTGCATTTGACCAATAGATGCAGAACAAGTACCTTGTGGCCAATTGGATGGGTCTTACTGCAAAAGGGAAAACCAAATTGCATCTCTGGGTGTTCTGAAGCTAGAGGAGGAAGACAACTCTAGTCAGAGGAGGTTTCCGTGAGGTTAGGAGCTACCGCCTCTCCATCAAACCCCTTCCATGCATATAACTCCAGTCTCTGCTCTGCTAATACTCTTCGTGGGCTCTCTCTGCTCCTGGCAAAGCACAGAGATAGTAGGATTTTCTCCTTGGCAGCAACATCAGGGGACAGTAAGAACTGAATCTCCTGGAAAATACTATTGTGGCCAGTTGACTGACAACACTGACTATCTCACCCTTGAATTTGTCTCACTGATCAGACATTAATCAGCACGATAAAGACTAGTGACATGTAGTCAATTTCCAGAAAAAAAGGGCATTCCTATAAAAATATATATATATTTCTTTTTTTAAAGGACTTTATCCTTGTAATATTTGTTTTAAAAATTACCTTAGATAGAACCATATAAGTACAGCAGCATATAAATGACAAGTTGTATTTAAACTTTTAAAACTCCTGAGTCTTCCCTTTGGCAAAATGTATCAAGATTTGCCACTCTTGCCTTTGTTCAGTTTATTCCCCCAAGCTCCTTGTTTCACTAACACTAATTATAAATGGATTTTTTGATGGTTCAACTATTCTCCATGGCATAAAGACAGAAAGGCTTCAAGGGAGAAATCACATTTTCTCAGATTTTTTGTTTTCTTATTCTTTTCCTTCTCTCATAAGTGGTTTTGCCTGGCTTTTCAAGAGTTATAAAGTCACAATCTGTTAAAAAAAAAAAAAAAGTAACAGCCACCAGCAGATTAACAATTAATTCAGAACTGTCCACTGAGTGAAGCATAGGATTTCTAGCAGTGCACAAAATTCTCAGTGGGATTTCAGCTCTGGCTTTAGCTGATAGCTGGAAGGAAGTCCAGAAACAGAATTAAGAATGGAAAGAAAGTTTTCCTAGGACTGTCAAGAAGATCAATGCAGCCTTAAAACTGCACATTTTAAATGATTAATGTTTAAAGAGAAAAGAATCCATGATTCTTCCTCCCCTTTACAATTCCGAGGTCTTCAGTCTCCTCTCTTTACTCTTCTCCTTTTGGGTCTGTGAAAGGACACATCCATCCAGAGGAGACTGAGATGGGTCAAAGTCTTGTGGCCTGCTTCAGGATATTAAACATCAGCCCGCAGTCAGTTATGTCATCAACAATTGCCGCTTAAGCTGGAGTTAGAGGGGCATCTTCTAAATCAGGACTTCCCTAGGGCACAGAAGAAAGGGTAAAAGTGGTCCATTTGTTATACAATGAATCAACTCACCACTTACAAAATCAATATTCACAGATGTTGACAGAAAGGAAAGGTGCCTTTAAACAGAATGCTGGCAATCTGGGGAGATGGGGCACTCAATGTTCCCCCAAAACCTCCTTCTAAGATTCTGCTCGGTCATGAAAGCTTTAAAGGGAAGAAGGGAAGTAACTCAAGTTAATCGTTGAAATGGGGGCTCAGTGTCGCCACCATCCTCCACTGCATGCAGGCTCATCGACTTTTTGTGACCTTGCTCTAAGTTCTCTCTTGTTCATAGTTTGGTCACACAGTTTGTTCATGTGATTACTGAAGGGGAAGCAAGAGAAGAGGTCTGATCATTTGTTAGTTACTTATTCTTCATCTCTACTTCTTTGATCTATGGAAAGAACCAACAAGTTAGGCAAGGCATTGTGTGTGTGCTTGGACCAGAGATGAGTAGACCTGGCGATGCCTTGTTTAGAAATTAGCTAATTTAGTCGCTAAGGTAACAAGGGGTTTCCTACTGAGGGTGGTTTCCTGCAAAGTGCTGCTTCCACATTTTTCAGGGTCCCTTTCCAGTACTCTTGCCTGGAGAATCCCATGGATGGAGGAGCCTGGTGGACTACAGTCCACGGAGTCGCAAAGAGTCGGACACGACTGAGTGACTTCACTTTCACTTTCTGAAGATATTAGGAATGTTAAAAACAGGGACAAAAATGTTTAAATCTGATGCCGTTAGATTTAAACCCAAGTGGCTATCTCCAGTCTCAAGAAGATCCTTATATAGGCCATTAGCGGAGAGCACTTTCAAGGCTCCAGGGAAAAAGGCACTCAGAGTAAAAGGCGCTCGTATTATGATCTTTAACAGGCACACTTTGCACACTTCAAGAGGTTGAGGGCAAGGCAAGAACTGGGAAGTGCATCAGTGCACATATATTATGCCATATAAAACTTGTCATGATCATCGGGTTTTGTTTGGCAAAGCCTGAATGAGACCCACATGCATTAACTGTTGGAAATGTTTGGAGTCTCTAGATAGAAAACAAAGTGCTGCTGTGTTTACAAATGTTGGAAACAGTGATGGGTGGAATCAAATGGTTTGAAGCCTGGGAGTTGTGGGTGGGAGGGTCTTTAAACACAGGATTGGATACAGCTAGGCTGCAGGTGACGTCCTAGGGAGGGTGCACCATCCCATGCCAGGGAAGGTAAGAGCTGACTGCTGTAGGCACAGCATCCATTGATTTCAGGGTCTCTTCTCTTCCTGTCACTGGTCTCTGGAGCTCAACTGCCTGTGTTCGCATCAAGGTTTTACTTCTACAGTAAAACCTTGTTCTGTCTCCGATAATGGAATATTGACTTTGACAATGTGTTATTTGAACTGGTTCTGGCCTGATCTAGCAAATGAAGCATGATCACTATCCTTGAGCAAACACTTAAATTCCCTTTAAAACTTTGCTAGAGACTTGATCAAAAAGACACAAAGCTTTGGGACCTTGGTAAGTCTTTGAATCTCAGTTTCCCTATACAAATCCTATTAATAATATCTACTTTCTGTGATTGTTGTGAGAATGTGATGGGACTATACATGTATTTTTTTAAGTTAGAAAAAATTGTAACCTAAAAGTTCCTGGAAGTCTCTGTCTCTAGAAACGAAGGAACCATTGATTCACCCTTGGAGGAGTCTTGCTTTTTTTTTTTTTTTTGAAAACCAGTGAATGAACAACTTTAGTTCAAAAAGGTAAGTCTCCAGTATAAGTGCATATACGTATCTCATATACCAAAGTACTTAACCTTCCTAACATCTGGAACGTTAGTTGTCTTTATTTGTCTAACAAATATTCATATAGCATTTACTATGAATGCTATTGGTCTACACTGTTCTGCAAATATTAACCTATTCACTCTTCCTAACAACTCATTTGACAGGTGTGGACTAAAATTGCTTGCTCAAGATCACACAGCTAATAGAGACTAGAGCCAGGGTTCATGTTCTAGGAGTCTAGCATCGGAGCCCATGCACTTAACCACTATGTCAGACTCTGAGTGTGTTTTTGTTCTGTTCCCCATCAAACCCTAGCACCTAGGAAAACATCTGGACTGTAGCAAGCACTCAGACATACTGAAAGGATAGATATGAGCCTGACTGCCTAGCACCATTCTAGAACTTTATACATATGAACTGACTTAATCCTCTCAACAACTTTCAAAGATATTTAGCACTGTTTATCAGGGTGGGCATATAATTTATCACCCAAACTAGGACACTGTTAGTAATTATAGCAGAACAACAAACATGAGCCAGGGCTGTCCCAGGAAAACTAGGACCTAAATCATCATTGCTGTTACTCTACAGGTGATGAAACTGAAGCACAAGGAGGTTAGTTAATTTGCCCAAGATCATCTATTAGTCAGTGATGGTGGCTAGATTAGAAGCCCAATAGTCAGACTCTGGAGACTTTAGGAGTGACTTTTGGCTACAGGTAAGGGGTAGTGAAACTTACAGAGGCTGAGTGTTTTCCTTAATGTCACACAACTGGTTAGCTCCAAGTCCCATGCTGTTTCTATTGTGTATACATATTAATACTTCCTTTCTAAGGTCTTTGTACCAAAGAGATCATTCATGAATCTCATTTGCCCTCCAGACCACCTCTGAAGAAAGACGTTGTCTCCAGGAAACACTCTTATACATGGGACTTTGCTTTGCTAAAATCTTTTGGGAAACACTCAGGCAATACTTATTAAATTTGAATTAACAAATATTTGGATTTCAACCTCAGTTCAGTTTAGTTACTCAGTCATGTCTGACTCTTTGCAGCTCCATGGACTGCAGCACGCCAGGCTTTCCTGTCCATCACCAGCTCCTGGAGCTTGCTCAAACTCATGTTCATCGAGTCGGTGATGCCATCCAACCATCTCATCCTCTGTCATCCCCTTCTCTTCCTGCCTTCAATCTTTCTCAGCATCAGGGTCTTTTCCAAGGAGTCAGTTTTTCACATCAGGTGGCCAGTGTATTGGACTTTCAGCTTCAGCATCAGTCCTTCCAATGAATATTCAGGACTGATCTCCTTTAGAATGGACTGGTTGGATCTTCTTGCTGTCCAAGGGACTCTCAAGAGTCTTCTCCAACACCACAGTTCAAAAGCATCAATTCTTCAGCACTCAACTTTCTCTGTGGTCCAACTCACACATCCATATGATTACTGGAAAAACCATAGCTTTGACTAGATGGACCTTTGTTTGCAAAATAATGTCTCTGCTTTTTAATATGCTGTCTAGGTTGGTCATAGCTTTTCTTCCAAGGAGTAAGTGTCTTTTAATTTCATGGCTGCAGTCACCATCTGCAGTGATTTTGGAGCCCCCCAAAATAAAGTCTGTCACTGTTTCTGCTGTTTCCCCATCTATTTGCCATGAAGTGATGGAACCAGATGCCATGATCTTTGTTTTCTGAATGTTGAGTTTTAAGCCAGCTTTTTCACTCTCCTCTTTAACTTTCAACAAAAGGCTCTTTAGTTCTTCTTCACTGTCTGCCATAAGGGTGGTGTCATCTGCATATCTGAGGTTATTGATAGTTCTCCTGGCAATCTTGATTCCAGCTTGTGCTTCTTCCAGCCCAGCACTTCTCATGATGTACTCTGCATGTGAGTTAAATAAGCAGGGTGACAATATACAGCCTTGAAGTACTCCTGACCTGATTTGGAACCAGTCTGTTGTTCCATGTCTGGTTCTAACTGTTGCTTCTTGACCTGAAAACAAATTTCTCGGGAGGCAGGTCAGGTGGTCTGGTATTCCCACCTCTTGAAGAATTTTCCACAGTTTGTTGTGATCCACACAGTCAAAGGCTTTGGCATAATCAACCTATCAACAGAAAGCTAGGATTTCTTTTCTTTTCTTTTTTTTTTTTTTAGAAAGCTAGGATTTCAACCTAGCTTTCTGTTATTGATTTTTAGTTTAGTTCCATTATGATTTGGGAGCATACTTTGTACGATTCCAGTTCTTTCAAATGTGTTAATACTTGTTTGAGGGCTCAGAAAGTGTTTTACCTTGGTGAATGTTTCATGTGCGTGTACCACTGGGGTCGGGGTAGAGTTCTACAAATGAAAGTTAGGTTCAGCTGGTTGATAGTGTCTTTTAGGTCTTCCATTTTTTTATCAGCTTCTGTCTCCTTATTCTAACAATTATTGAAAGGAGCATTGAAATCAATTATAGCTGTGGATTTGTCTCTTTCTTCTTGCAATTCCAGCAGTCTTTGCTTCACACAATTTGAAGCTCTTTTATTAGGTACACACACAATTACGATTCTGTCAATTAACCTTTCAACATTATGTAATATCATTTCTGTTCTTGGTAGAATTCCTTGTTCTGAAATCTACAGTGCTTTTCATGGTGTATCTTCATCCATCCTTTGCTTTTAACTTGTGTATGTATTCATATTTAAAATGGATTTATTAGTTTATTTAGTGTTTTAAAGAACTCAGGAGGGGAAAATATTTCATATTTACATATATTTTATATTAACAGTTACCACCTATTGCTTTTCCTTCACTCCATAGACACAGATTTCCTTCTGGTATATTTCCCCTTCACCCTGAAGGACTTCCTTTGACATTTCTTTCAGAGCAGGCTTGCAGGAGACAAACTCCATTAGTTTTTTTCCTCTGAGAATGTTTTTTATTTCACTTTCATTCTGGACTTTTTTTCAGGATATAAAATTCTAGGTAGTCAGTTTTTTTTTTCTTTCATCATTTTAAATATATTGTTTCATTGTCTATGTTTTCTGATGAGAATATCTTTGTGGTTTCTAACGAGAATTTCATGATGATTCCCACAATGTCATGTGCCATTTATCTATAACTGCTTTAAAATTTTCTATCTTTATTTCCCTCCCTTTCTCCTCCTTCTTCCCCTCCTCCTTCTTCCTCTTCTCATCCCCTGCCCCCTCCCTCTTCCTCACTTTCTCCTTCCTCTTTTTGGCAATTTGATTATGAAGTGTTTAGGCAGCTTTAAAATTTTTATCCTGTTTTGGGTTGGCTAAGCTTATTGAATGAATCTCTAAATTTATGTCTTTCACCAAGTCTATGAAGTTTTTAGCCATTTATTTTTCTAAGGTTTTTTCTGTGCCGTTTTCTCCTCCTCTTCTCTTGGATTTCCAATTGCATGTACATCCAACCTTCGGATGGTGCCTCACAGGTTCCTGAGTCTCTGTTTTGGGGGTGTGGGTGTTTTTTTCAGTCCTTTCCCTCTGCTCTAGATAATACCTATTGCTGTATCTTCAAGTTGACTAGTCCGTGACCATCCTGCCGAGCCATTGGCCCCTGCCCATAAACTGGTGTATGATCACACGTCTGGCCATTTTTCCTTCTAAGTGAAGTGAACAGCTAGGTGCCCTGTCTGAAACTCTGCACACTGAGAGCACTTTCCCTCATCACTCTCCCTCGGGGATGTCCCAGAAAGGCCATTCACTCTGGGGTGTACCTGCATATCAAGCACAGAGCTGTAAGCCAGGCCTAAGTTTTCTCCTTCTCTGTCAGTTCATCCTAGAGAACTCCCCATGGGGCTGTAGGTGCAGGCTGGGAGAGGGAAGGCAGTCCAGCAGGAGTGGGGATTGTGAGCATCTGGGCTCCAACAGATGGGGCGACGCCCACCCACACTGGGGGTGGCCATCTGTTTCACTCAGTTCACCCTTTGGTGGTGCTAATCTTTCCTGGAAATACTCTCAGAGACATGTCCAGAAATAATGTTTTACCAGCTATCTGGGTATCCCTTAGCCCAGTCAAGCTGAAACGTAAAAATAACCATTTCTGATATAGAAACTTCTGTCTCACTTAAGTTTCAGTATTTTATAAATCTTTGATATAGCAGCCAAGCTTATATCCTAACAAATACACCCATTGACCTGGAGATATATATTATTATGTGAAAAAAGCAAATTGCTGAGCAGCATGCAAGCCTATATTTGTAAACATCAAACCACAAAATACCCTATACATATTTACACATATTCATATATATATCAACTATTACCTTTGATTACCTCAGGTGTAAAAATGGAGAAAAACTGGAGATTAATATGTGTTTTTATATATTTGGGTTGTTTCACTTAAAATGAGCAAATCTTATCTTTTACAATCAATTTAACTTTAAAATTTTATATTTAACTATAAATTATTAATTAGCAGTTACCTTTAATTATAATTACTATTTAGTACTTTTTTAAATATTAAAAAAAAATTTTAAGTCTTGATGGACTGTACAAGCAAGGCCCCCATGAAAAAGGTGATGAATAATAAAGAGATAGTAGGCAGATTCTCTAAGATCCTGGTAACATCAGAAAGGTTATAGCAGTTCTTGGGGTCACAAGTGCAGGGCCTCAGGCCTCACACCAAAGAAAACGCTGGTTATTTCTTGGCCTGTATTTTCCATGCCAGAGTCACCTGGGCACTGAGTCCACTGCAGTGACTCAGCTCAGGCCATTCATTATCTGTGGAAATGCTGTTCAACAGCCTGAACGTTTGTAAGCCCAACAAACAGAGGGATGGGAGCTAGGACAAGGTGGAGTGAACAGAAGAAGAGGAAGGGTTTCTTCAGGGGTGGGAGCCACGGACCCACAGTCACAGGTACTCTTGGTTCCCATCATACGCTGAACAAAATGTGTTTTCTTCTCATGTGCATGAATTCTTTCAGTGAACGTGGGAGCAATGTCATATGCACTGTTCTGCTGAATTCTTAGAGTAGTGCATTCAAGGCAGTGAATCAAGTTTCCACTATAGGGGGATGGGCCTTCTCGGGAGGAGGTAGAACTTTAGGCTCCTGCCTAGAAGGACAAGTCAAGCTTTCGTGGTGATAGAAGGGGATTTGTGTCTCTGTCTGGACTCATTTTCCTATTAACAGCTCAGAAGAGTTCCTGCTTGGTGAAGGACGATGAGCTTTTCTGCCTATGTACATGAAGAGAGCTAACCTGACCCACAGAGGTCTGGCCTTTGCCCTGAGCTCCTGATTTCTAGGTTCTGGGAATATGCTGCTTGATGAGAGGGTTTCTGTTTCCCTGAGAGTCTTGGATCACATCAGCTAGTCTTAACACTGTGATTTCTGGTGAGGGCTCCAGGCCATGCAGTGTCTGTTACACCTCCAGAGGGGCTGGAGACTAAAGGTCAGCCACTTGGGCAGTCAGCTACATTCATGTGACTGCGTCCCAGTAATAACCGTGAGTTGCCCTGGTTGGCGTATTGTCCACCCTCCATGCATATTGTCACACATCGTTGCCAGGAAAGTTAGCACCGTCCACAGCTCCGCTGAGAGAGAACAATTTTTCTGGCCTCTGTCACCTGTCTCTTTTCTTTGCTGATTTAAATCTCTATCCTTTTTTTTTATTTTAAAAAACAAACAAACAAACAAACTATTACAGTGACTATCACAGTGTTCGGTGAGTTCTATAAATCCTGGTGGAACTGACGGTAGTTTGGGAGCCCCCAAACTTGCAGAGATAACAGCGGTATTGTGAACTCTTTGCTACCTTATAATTTTGTGTCCAATCTAGTTGTATATTTGTGTCTGTGTTTGCTACAGCTAGATCTCACTAGGCTTATCAGGAATTAAGGGACAAATCACATCCATGATTGTGACAGAGCATTAGAGACAGATCAGGGAGGTCCCCTTCCTCAAGTCAGTGTGGGGTGAAGCTGGGAATCTCTGGTAGGGGAAGACGAATCAGGAAGTAGATGGGCAAAGTGGGGGCTCTGAAATTCTGACACCTTTTCTCCACATGGAAATCATTCCTTGTTACTCAAACTTGGAGAAGCCACCTTTGAGCTAATAGGTTTCCATATTAAACTTATTTGGGCCAAGGACCCCATCTTATGCATTCATCATTGCACCAAGGACAGTGTAAAGCACAGAGTAAGTGCATACTCCTTAATTATTAAGTTCGTTCTTTGGCATATAATATCTCACAGGGAAAAGAAGACTTCTAAAGAACTTAAGCTGAAAAGATGTTATGAAGCACTCACTTACTTGTTGCAAATTTTAATCTTTCTCATTTTGGGGGGTTTAACTGGGAAAGAGCATTTTGAAAAGAAAAGCACCCATCCTCTTATTTCATTATCATAAACATTTTCCTATACTATTACATAGCCTTTATAGAACTTGCAATCCCCACTATATATTTGTGGAGTATAATTCATGAGCAAGAGTCATGATCAAAGTATGACATAAATACAAAAATAAAAGTGAAAATGTGCTAAAGATTTTCCTAATGAGGAAACTGGTAAGGAGCTGACAGTTTAAGGGAGAAGTTGAAAATATATTTCTAGATCAGGAATGTTGAAATGAATGTACAAAACAGAGGCAACATTGGCCCGTGTCGTGGAGGGAGAAGGTGGTCAATTAAACCTCCACCAGACAGGACAGAATTTGCATGTCTATAGACAATAATTGGGCTTCCCTGATGGCTCAGATGGGAAAGAATCCACCTGCAATGCAGGAGACAGTTTCTATCCCTTGGTTGGGAAGATCCCCTGGAGGCAGGAATGGCTACCCACTCTAGTATTCTTGCCTGGAGAATTCCATGGACAGAGGAGCCTGGCAGGTTGCAGTCCGTGGAGTTGCAAAGAGCTGAACATGACTGAGCGACTAATGCTTTCACTTTCCTTCAGACAAGAATTATCTTGCATTGCCATCAATAACCTACAATTTACAGAGTGACAAAACAACTCCCATAGAATCAGAATCTGGTAACCCCCAGAGGGGCATCCTCTAGAGTATAAACAATGCACAGTTTCCAACCAAGCATGAAATTTCCCCTAGACACTAAACAAAGACAAGAGTAAAGCTAATACCAAAATATGTACCAGCTTAGAATAAGATGGGAAGAATTCAGTTTTCACAAATAAGTTGAAAACCAAAGTACTGCCACTTTAGAGGGTTACCAGCACGGTGCTTCATGTTTTATTTGCCTCAGAATGCAACTGGGATGTTGATTTGCAAGTCCAGCCCATGAATTTTAGTTGTCTTCTAATCCCTGTAATATTTCCATATGTGTGATAACCTTTCATGATATTATTATGGTTAATACTTCAGTGTAGAAACATTTTTTTTCAGTTGTGTGCCTTTCTCTCTTTATTGTTTTGTTTCCATCTATTTGCACAGTTTACCCTTTTCATTATTTAAAATAGGGACTGAGAATATGATGTATTGTGACACTGATGGGCCTGCGTGAGTTGTCCCACCTGGAGAATTGCAGATTCTTGAGGAGCTTTTGTAGTATCAGCTATTGGCAGAAAAAGATGAAATTTCAAAGTTATATTTAAAATTGAGTGTTGTGCTCCATTAGGGGTCTTGGGAGAGGTTATACATTAAGAATTAACTAACATTCATTGGATGTGAACACCTACTGTGGCCTTTATTCTGTAGTTCAAAGTCGTAAGGTGAGAGACCCTCTGTTGGCCAGAGTTCCTTCTGGTCCTCCTCCCAGTTTATATAGCAAGAGAATTGTTTGTAACTGCTCAAGCTGCCCTTCAGAAAATTCAAGTCAGGGGAGAACCCAGCATCCTAAATTACCCAAAGAGGATTTATGCTCAGAGGATGAATAAATAATGTATCCCTTTTACTAAAATTAAATTATGACTCTGAGCCCCCATCCTGCCCAACAGGAAAATGACTTTTTGCCTTCTCTGGGAACTTCCACCCTCAGATGACTCGAAGGCCTTTTAGGGATGTTTGTTCAATAGAAAATGTCAATCTAGCTGCTGTCGCCTGAGGAAGAAAAGAACGGAAAATTGGCTCAGGCAGGAATTAAATTCTTTTCAGCTAGTGCTACTTATCGCCACTAGGTGTCGCTATTGAAATCCAAGTCACCCACCGGTTAGTGCAGTCAGTTGTGTCCTACTCTTAAGATCCCATGGCTTTGTCATTTTCCTGTTATTTTCGTTTTTTAATAAGAACGTACTAGCGGTGTTTTCATTTTTTAATAAATGGGTTGAAGAATTTCTTGTACGCAAAACTTAAATGTAAAATACTGTTGCCAAACATCATGATATAATAAGGTCATAATTTACAAGAGAAACTTGGATATGTGAGTACATATAAGGCTTGCTGTTGTCATCTACGTGCTGCGAAGCTGGGACCCTTACCGGTTTATATTACAGACTTTGGCGAAGCAGGTGGGCAAGAATGGGGAGCACACGTCTGGAATATAAGAGCTTTGAGAAACTAGACTATTTGGGGGGGTGATTAGTTTGGACCTCTGTGTGTTTTTCTTTTCTTTTCCACTGAACCACTGCCACTAGCAAATAAACATGCTTCAGTAGCTCCCATTTAAAAAAAAATCCTCCTTGGACCCTACATCACCTCCAGTTTCTGCTGATTTCTCTATTCCCATTCACAGAAAAATTCATGAGTTGACTGTACTCACCGTCTCTACCTCTCCTGTTTCCTTTCTCATCAGTCTTTTATTCCCACCCTGTCCCCTGACAGACATTCTTTTTTCCATGTCACCAGTTTTAATGGCCAGTTGGTTCGCCGTCTTCATCCATCTTGACTGTCATTGCCTCGGTTGATTCAACCTAGTTCAGCTGAAACCCTCTCGTCTCGGTGTTCTCTTCTGACTTACCTACCACCTCCCTGCCTTCTCCTTCTTGGTCTCAGCTGAATCCTCACCCCCAGGGTCTGTCACTGGATTATTCTCCAGGGCTGGGTTTGGACGTCTCCTTTGGTTATGCCCACTCCCTTGGGGATCTCATTCCAGCCCTGTGGCTTTGGATACCATCTCTACACTATGACTCTCAGATTAACATCGACTCCCTGGCCTCTCCCCTCAACTCCAGCCTCCCTGTCCAGCTCCTGTTTGACACCTCCTCTTCATCATCTGACAAGTGTCTCAAGCTTGACATACCAACAACCTAACTTACTTTCCCTCCAAAACCTGTTTCTCCAGTCTGACCCATTTCATCCAGTGTCTTTGCTGGCCAGTCACTCAAGCCAAATACTAGAGAAATCCTAGACTCTCCTCTCCCAGATTTCATCGTCAAATCCAATCCAACAACTTCTTTTGGCTTTACCTTCAAAATGTATTTGAACAGATCCTTTCTCACCATCTTCACTATCACACTTCTACAATTCAGATCACTACCATTTCATTGGTGATACTGGCCCCCCTGCTCTGACCTTGCTCAGCACACCAATAGCTTACGGTGAATGGTGTCAGGTTCGTGATCTCCGAAGAAGAAGACTTAGGTTCAGGACCAGGGACCAGGGACCATGCTTGATTATTCAAGAGCTTTTGTGTAGCAGAACTTTATTAAAGTATGAAAAGGGACAGAAAGTTCCTGATATAGACATCAGAAGGGGGCTGGAGAGTGCCCCCCTTGGTAGTCTAAGCAAGGGAGATAGATACTTTTTGAATTAGTTATTACAATAAATCAAAAGAATATCTCAAGGTTGTGAATATCTTACTAGACCCACTCCCATAAATTACATTTTAAGATATAGGATTAGCCAGAAGGTTTTCAGGAAGGAGAAACTGTCCTTAAGCAAGATACCTTGCTGTTATATAATCCTTAGTACAGAGTTTAAACTGAGTTGTTTGTTGTGTAATCATCAGTTCTGGGCTTAAAGAAAAAAATGTTTTATGTGACTAAGACTAAGGAATGTAGAGAAAAATAAAGATATTTGCCCTTTTCTGCTCCTTGAGAATTCCAGACCCCTATCTCTGCTTTGAGAGCCCCAGACCCCTTTCTTCTCCTTGGGGACCCCAGACTTCTTATCAATCTGCCTAGGAATTGACTCTCTCAACTCCACCCATAATTCATTCTTCACATATAATCCGTGGCTGGCAGAGGGAACTTTTAACAAAATTAATCAGATCAGGTTGCTCCCCTGCTCAAAACACTTCAATGGCTTCTATTTCACTGAAAATGACCTCCAAATGTCTTACCATGGCTAGTCTAGATCTTACCTGCCTGGCTTCTGGTTATTTTTCCTACTTTATCCTCCATGACTCTTTAATCCACTCACTTCACTCTAGTCAGAGTGGTTTCCTAACAGTTCCAGGAACCAACATGGAGACTTTCACTAGTCACTCCTTCTGCTGAGAATTCTCTTCTCCCTTCATGGCCTGGCTCATGTATTTAAGATGGCATTTCCCCCTACCCACCCCCTGCTTTAATTCTCTTTATAGCACCCATTCACATCTGACAGGACCTCTGGCCACCCAAGTAAGAGGTTTTGATGACTTGAAGTCAGTGATATACTCTCCATCACTGGTTTGCCATCATGCCTTGGGTCCTGAGTCACTCCAAGAAGGAAATCTCTGTCCCTTGCCTCACTCTAGGGGTCCCGGGCCAGCACTATAACCCTTTGGTGGCATAGCTCTTTGGGTGTAAGCATGCAGGAAGAAAGTAATTTTCCCCAAGATACCCTTTAGAGCCAAGGTGGCTTTATCCCCAGATGTCTTGAGGAATCATCCCTCCACCCTGATCTATGGGTCTTGGAGTTGACATAGAGGGAATCTTTTTCTTTCAGCTCAGACTCAAGACTTCGCCCATTTCCTATCAAAAGATTTGACATTTCTTGAGGGTGGAGACAGAACCATTAGTTGTTTTTTTTAAAGCATGATTAAATAAGCTAGAGATCAAAGTGACAAAAAGTGCAATCTACTACCACTAACCTGCAAATTTGTAAGGTACTATTAGCTCATAGACAGAAGGCAAGCCACAAAATTAACTACTATACCTAGCTTCTTTCTTTTGGAAAACAAGTCAAAATGTAGGTGCCTTTTTATGTTTTAGATTATGTGCTAATTATCCCTGTTGTTAAAAAGGATAGGGAAAACATCTCTTGGGTAAAGTTCCCTGCCAGGGAGTGTGAGATGGCATGAGGTTGGCGGGGGCGGGAGGAAGGTCTCCCCAGGAGAAGCATGACTCTGCATACTGACTAAAAGGTCAGGGAAAAAGCCAGTGTCATACAATGACTTTGTGAGGGGTTGGTGCAATTAAATGTGATTGCTGTACTCTTTGTTCCTGCCTAAGGAGACTGTTCTAAGCCCTCTCTAGCCACTTGTTTTGAAACCTTGGCTCTGCTCCTTACAGTTTAGCACAGCAACATTTTTAAAGACAGAACAACAATTTAAAAACAGGACTGATGTTAATAGATTTTATAGTGGCTTATTTATGGAGAAAGCCCTGAAAATTGCCCGAGGCTATTTTCCTTTAGCACACTGCCAGGATGAATGATTGGTATTTAATTATTTACAGAGTTCTTTGCCATCACTTTCATTTGTTTTTCTCCACAGCACCCTGGTACTGATGGCTTCAGATGGGATAATGTATAGGAAAGAGTTGAAAGTACAGAAAGTCAGAGGTTATTATTATATCATTATGACTATTATATCATTATGACTATTATTAAATGATATAATAATATCCTCCGACTTTCTTACTTTCAACTCTTTCCTATACATTATCCCATCTGAAGCCATCAGTACCAGGGTGCTGTGGAGAAAAACAAATGAAAGTGACGGCAAAGAACTCTGTAAATAATTAAATACTTCTACTCTCCCCTGTGGGCTTCCCTCGTATCTCAGTTGGTATAGTATCTGCCTGCCTGCAATGCAGGAGACCCGGCTTCGATTCCTGGGTTGGGAAGATCCCCTGAAGAAGGAAATGGCAACTCACTCCAGTATTCTTTCCTGGAGAATCCCATGGACAGAGGAGCCTGACAGGCTACCATCCATAGGGTTGTAAGAGTTGGACATGACTTAATGACAAACAGATTCTTCTCTATAACACTGTTACAGTTGTTAATCTTTCCAGAAAGCAGTGGTTGGAAAGCAATGGGATAGCCATGACTTGCTCCATTTCAGAGAAAAAGTTAAGAAATAGAGAACACAGGCATCTTCCTGAAACTGCTCTCTGACAATGATGTACAGAATCTCCTAAGAGCCCCACTTCCACTGAGCGTGTGTATGCATGCCCGTGTGTGCACAAGTGCACAGGTCATCTCCTCACAGCCCTGGGAAGAAAGGTCAAAGAAGGTCTGGAAGGATTTTCCATTGCAGGGATCCCTTTGCTGATGCTGCGGAGTTCCCACTCATGGCCAGTTTCTCATTAGTTTTACCACTAATTTCACCATTAACTTCTTTGTCAGTCACTAACTAGCTCATTCCCTACACAGACTGGTCCTTCACAGAAACCATCTCTTTCTCTAGTGTCACCCCTTCCACTGATCCATAAAGCCACTAATTAATGTAATAGGTGACTGACAGCTTGTTCTCTGTAGCGACACCCTGGCTCTTCCCTCGATGCCCGAGGGTCTGTGACTTCCAGCAATACCATACTGCGCATCCCCTGCTTCCCGGGGCAAGGAGGGACTGGTATGTAAACCATCAGAGTGTTCCAGGCTGTGCTGTTGAATATTTCACACTCTCTTCTCGGTGTGACTCATTTTATAAGGACAGGCAGCCTGAGCTTGCTCATGCCTTACCGTTCTAGTTTGAGCTCATTCAAGGCCACCGGTGGAAACTTGTATGTCACTCATCAAGGACTGTATAGGCACCCCCTTGTTTGCAATGCCTCAAGGAGTCATTGAGCCAGAAAAGGAGAAACATCTACTACCTGGGAAAATGAAACCAACCTGGGACCTTCTGAAGGGTAGCAGCTGGGGGTGGGGCAGAAAGGGAGAGTGGGAGTCTTCATCCTTCCTGCATTCCAGGAAGAGACACTTTCTCCAGGAAAGGTGCCAGGGATCGAAAGGAGGGATGGGATGGTACTACCCAAACCCCCCATCTCTCCACCCCTGCTGGGCAGCTCAACAGGGGCACTTCTCTGCTTTTGCCTGGGTGGGGGTCATACTGAGCGTCTCTGTGCTGATGGAGGCTAGCACTTACTCTCTCTTTCCTTTGTGCTGAGGATGGTATCAGAAGTTGAGAGCACAGGGTTGAATCCACCTCACGTGTACCAGGAGAGGGATACTAAAGTCTCAAGGTCCCACCATGGCAGGGACGCTGCTGCTGGTCTTTTATATATATATATATTTTTTTTTTAATTGACTGATGATTGCTTTACAACATTGGTTTGATTTCTGCCATACATCAACATGAATTAGCCATAGGTGTACATATGTCCCCTCCCTCTTGAACCTCAGTGCTAGACTTTAGGGCAGCTTTTTGTGAATTACTTGGAGAAGGAAATGGCAACCCACTCCAGTGTTCTTGCCTGGAGAATCCCAGGGACAGAGGAGCCTAGTGGGCTGCCGTCTATGGGGTCGCACAGAGTCGGACACGACTGAAGTGATAGCAGCTGCAGCAGCAAAGGCACCCCTTCCTCCAGTCTCTAGACTGCCATCTGCTGGAATGCTGTTGCAATAGACGTGCACGTAAACAAGGACCAGAACGGTGTCCTCACAGTGTGGCGGGAGGAAGTGGAGGAAGGGACCATAGTGAGGCGTGGTGACTTCAGTGGAAAACAAAGCCACACAGTCCTGCAGAACTGGCATGTGGGTGGTGGCAGTAAAAGCGTACTCCAGTCCTGAGACCCGGAACAGATAGACGTGGCAGTCTGGAGTTTAGCTGTGCATGGGCCTGACAGTGGCCTGGCTCTGGACTTGGCCCTAGTGTCCCAGGCTTCTCTGAGGCTGCCAGCACATCAGCAGAGGGGGAAGGAAGGTTCCATGTGTTGGGTCTGCGGCAGGGGTATGTTGCCCTGGGTCTCGGCTGGAACCAGAAGGTTCTTGTGGGGCCGGGGGTGAGTGTTAGGGGTCCTGCAATGCTGCAGGCTGAGTTTAAGCCAGAGAAATGCTGTTTTGTTGCTATCATCATGGTCAATTCTGCTCCCAGGACTCTGACCTGGGAAAACACTTTGTGAACCATGAATGCTTGTCATATCCTTGAATGCTCTTTATCATCCCCGAAGTAAACTAGTTTTATCATTTTTCTCTCCTTCCTCTAGACCACTGCTAACCACCCATCTGTACCTCTTTTCTCTGGCCAAGGTTACCTTACTGCCGTAAACAGAGTAGAGAATAGACTGGCAAAAGAATAAGATTCAAGAGAACACTCTTCTCTAAATCCTTCCAAGGAGAAACTGAAAGGGCACAGAAACTGTTGAACTTTAGACCTTGTTTGCTAGACTTGTATTTTTTGAATTTAAAATTATAACTTTTTTCTTTTTTTCAAATAATTTTTTAAAAATTGAAGTATGATTTACAATGTTGTATTAGCTTCAGGAGTATAGCAAAGTGACTCAGTTATAAATATATACATATATTCTATTTCAGATTCTTTTCCATTATAGGTTATTATAAGATATTGAATATTACAAGGTATCTTCATTGGTTATCTATTTTATGTATAGTAGTGTGTATTTGTAAATCTCAAACACCTAATTTATCACCCCACTCCCTGTATGCTCTTTGGTAACCATAAGTTTGTTTTCTATGTCTATTTGTGTTTTGTAAATAAGCTCATTTGTATCATTTTTTTAAGACTTCACATATAAGTAACATCATATGATATTTGTTTTTCTTTGATTTGCTTCACTTAATATGCTAGTCTCTTGGTTCATCCATGTTGCTGCAAATGGCATTATTTCATTCTTTTTTATGGCAGAGTAATATTCTAGAGTATATATATATATATATATACCACAGCTTTTTTACCCAGTCATCTGTCAGTGGGCATTTAGGCTGCTCCCGTTCCTTGGCTGTGGTAGACAGTGCTGCTATGAACACTGGGGTGCATATATCCTTTTGAATTAGAGTTTTCTCTGAATATATGAGAGTTTTCTAATAATATATTAGAGTTTTCTCTGAATCCCAGGAGTGGGATTGCTGGATCATATGGTAATTCTAGGTTTAGTTTTTTAAGGAGCTTCCATACTGCGGCTACACTAATTTATATTCCTACCAACAGTGTATAAAAGGGATCCCTTTTCTCCGCACCCTCTCCAGCATTTATTATTTGTAGACTTAATGATGGCCATTCTGACTGGTGTAAGGTAATACCTCACTGGAGGTTATTTTTTCTATTTTTATTTTTTAATATAAATTTATTTATTTTAATTGGAGGCTAATTACTTTACAATATTGTATTGGTTTTGCCATATATCCACATGACTCATTGTAGTTTTGATTTGCATTTCTCAACTAATTAGTGATACTGAGCATCTTTTCATGTTTGCATGTCTTTTAACGTCAGCTTTCATCACTGAACAGTCTCCATAACCCCTATAATTTATATATCTTTACTTTTAATTCTCCCAACAACCTTGCCAAGTAAGTGCAGTTCACAGAATAATAATGGCGCCCCCAAATTGTCTATATCCTAATCCTCAGAAACCATAAATATGTTACCTTACATGATGAAAGGGACTCTGCAGAGGTGACGGAGTTAAGGACGTTGAGTGAGAAGAGTTCCTGGATTACCCGGGTGGGCCCAATGTCAACACAAGACCCTTATTAACAAAATTGGGAAGTGGCAGGTCAGGGTCAGAGAAGGAGATGTGACCGTAGGAGCAGAGTCAGAATGATGTGATGTGAGAAAGGCTCAACCTGCCATTGCTGCTTCGAAGGTGGGAGGGGCCACCAGCCAAGGAATGCGGGCAACCTCTAGAAACCTGCAGAAATGTAGCCCTGCTGCTGTCTTGATTTTTGCCTAGTGAGACCCATTCTGGACTTTTAACCTCCAGAATTATAAAGTAAATCTGTGTAAAGCCACCATGTTTGTAGCAATTTGTTAGGGCACCAATTAAAAAACTAAAACAGTAGATTCATTGAAAGAAAAGAAATTATCAGTTAAACCTTGCCTGGAGATTCATGAAAGAAAACCAGAATATCTGAATTCTGCAGAAGTACTTAATTTTAAGAGAATTAACAAAATTATCACTCTTTAGCTTGTTTATTCACTTGGTTGAATTTGTAATGTATCCTAGGTACCCTTGGGCTTCCCTGGGGGTGCAAATGGTAAAGAATCTACCTGCAATGCAGGAGACCCTGGTTCAATCCCTGGGTGGGGAAGATCTTTTGGAGAAGGGAATGGCAGCCCACACTAGTATCCTTGCCTGGAGAATCCCCATGGATAGAGCAGCCTGGTGGGCCACAGTCATGCGGTCACAAAGATTCAAATACGAATGAACAGCTAATCACAGCACAGGTTCCCTTAGTAATACATTGGTCATAAAAAATGCACAACATCATTAATCATCGGGGAAATATAAATTAAAACCATAATGAGACAGTACCTCACATCCACTAGAACTGTTAAAATTTGAGACTGAGCATACGAGTGTTGCTGAGGATATGGACAAACTGAGACCCTCATAAATTGCTTGTAGGATGTTATACAGTACAGCCACTCTGAAAACCTGTTTGGCTGTTTTTTACGAAAATAAATATACATTTATTCTATTGTTCATCAGTTCCACTCCTAGATATGTTTTTTAAGGTATATACATTTATCAAAACTCAAGCTGTTCACTTACAACCTCTGTACATAATTTACGTCTCAAGTTTTGAAAAAAAACAGTTGAAATGAGAGAAAAAAGACTCCTCTTCTCACACACTGGGGTTCTTGGAATACTCGGTGTGCATGGAATTAGGGTTCTTTTTTTTTTCTTAAGAACCCCATGGACTGCAGCCTACCAGGCTCTTCCGTTCATGGGATTTTCTAGGCAAGAGTACTGGAGTGGGTTGCCATTTCCTTCTCCAGGGGGAATTAGGGTTCTTAAAAGGGAGGTGAGTAGAGTGGGTGGAAAGAGCACCAGGCAGGAACCAGAAGCTTCTTTCTGGTCTAGTCCCTTCCTAGACTCATCCATATCACCTTGTGGAATTCACTCCAGCTCCCTGAGTCTCAAATCATCCTCTGCAAAGTAAATGAGCTGCATTAAATTGCCTCACATTTTCCTTCTAATTCTAAAAGTCCATGTTTTTACCATTTCAAATGGTAAGTCAAACTTCTTTAGAAGATTCTAGTTGACAGAGCACTGCTTTTCCAACACGCTCTGATTATAATCTGTGATTCTTTTCATTCCGGTTCATCAGTTAGCATGATTCTGAGAGATGACATTTTGCTAAGGGAAACTTGAATCCACTTTATCAGTTTCTAGGAGCATATCTTTGAGAAAAGCAAGTGTGGACCACCTACATTTAGATTATGGGCATTTTCCATATTCATACAGCATATATGTGTATATTAATAGAGACATGGGGATTACTAAGAACATGCTCTTTAAAAAGTTTTTGAGCAACTAATAATTATCAAAGATGTTGGCCTCTGCCACACACCACAAATCGGCCACAGGTATACATATGTCCCTTCCCTCCTGAGCCCCCTCCCATCTCCTGCCCCTATCCCACCCCTAGGTTGTCACAGAGCACTGGGTTGAGCTGCCTGAGTCACACAGCAAATTCTCAGTTGCTATTTTGCATATGGTAATGCATACGTGCTGGGCTGTGCTTAGTCAAAAAGTTGTGTCCGACTTTTTGCGACCCCAGTGACTGTAACCCACCAGCTTACATGGGGTAGCCTTTGGGATTCTCCAGGCAAGAATACTGGAGTGGGCAGCCATTCCCTTCTCCAGGGGATCTTCCCAACCCAGGGATTGAACCCAGGTCTCCCACGTTGCAGGCGGATTCTTTACTGTCTCAGCCACTAGAGAAGCTCAAGAATACTGGAGTGGGTAGCCTCTCCCTTCTCCAGGGGAACCTTCTGACCCAGAAATCAAACTGGTGTCTCCTGCATTGCAGGTGGATTCTTTACCAGCTGAGCTACCAGGGAAGCCCAGTAATGTATATATTTCCATGCAATTCTCTCAGATTATCCCAGTCTCTTCTTCCCTCACTGTGAATAGAATGATACTCAGATAAAAAAAGAAAAGCTTTAGTTATTGGTAATGAAATATTTTAGACTGATATATAATCCCTCATTGGAAGTTCAAGGAGAGGCAACGAGTGTAATTTTTTAGCATATTGTAAAATATTAGAATTTTAAAATTAAAATGTTACATCACTCTAATAAGGTAATTCATAGAATATACTTACTATAGTAATTTGATATGTGCCATCATACTGAAAATATATGAATATTAAAAAATAACCCTATGTTTATATGCACTTGATAACTTGGCATTGAAATATATGAAACAAAAATTGATAGAACCAAAATAAAAAAAAAAGCTTTGGACAAAAAGGTAGTGTGACACAGTCAAAATACCACCAGCCTGATAGGCTCTGTGGCCTGAGACACGCCATTGACCTGTTCAGATGGCACAGCAACATCTCTGCTGCCTGTTTCCCCAGGGTTGGTTAAAAGTGAAAGGAGATCTTGTCACATAGGTAAAGCACATTTTAACTTGTAAAATCTTGTGCAAGTATAAGTGGTTTGTTCATACTGAGAATGAGGAGAGGAGAGGAACAAATGTCTGGGAGGGGACAAACAACTGTTGAGGTCTGGTCAGTACCAATCACTGCTCTGATGTGATGCAGGAGATAATGAGAAGGAGGATGGTTTCTTAAGGACTCGGGTATAAAGGCATTTTAGAAAGATACCACTGGTTGCAGTAGACTCATGGTGATTCTTTTTTTTTTTAATATAAATTTATTTATTTTAATTGGAGGTTAATTATTTTACAATATTGTATTGGTTTTGCCATACGTCAACATGAATCCGCCACAGGTATACACGTGTTCCCCATCCTGAACCCCTCCCTCCTCTCTCCCCATACCATCCCTCTGGGTCGTCTCATTGCACCAGTCCCAAGCATCTAGTATCATGCATCTGGCAGTCTCTCAGCCCATCCCTAGTTTGTGACTGAAGAAAGCCCAACCTCACCTCATCTGCAGGGAGACTGACCTTTGGTTTGCCAGGCCTGATTGGGAAGACTCAGCAGAGCCCAGTGTCCACAGCTGGAGCTGGGGGAGGAATCGCAGCGAGTGCTTGTGTAAGCATTGCCAAGGCTCTGCACCATGTGGCGCGAGGATTGAGGAACGGTGGGGGTGGGGGCCATTGGGTGGGAAGGTGGATGGGTAGACAGATGACACAAAGGTACCTTTACAGCAGAGATGAGAGGTTGGAGAGCCTGAGGTAGGGGAGAGGGGAAGCATGCGGAATGACTCCACAGAGCAGAGACTTTCGCAGCAGATTGAATATTTGATGCTGTTATTCCCCTGCTGCTATAGTTCCAGGACCTAAGACAGTGTTATCTGTGCAGAAAGTGCTTAATCAATACTGGCTGAATGAACTGAATGGATGCATAGTAAAAGAGGGCCAAAAGGCAGCATTGGCAGTGCCCCACCCCCACTGTGCCGGGAGCAGGAAGAGAGTCCAGGTCATCCCTCCAGTCTAGGAGTTAGGAATAGAGAAGCATTCAGCAGGCAAATGCAATCAGATACCTAACTATCAAATCATGAATGGTCTTTTCTGACTATACACACCCAGGAGGCATCTGTGATTCTTTCCTTTACTTTACAATTAAGGATCCCCAAGAGCAGCACCCTCAAAATGTTTTATGAATCTTTCTCTTTTCACCATGGCTTTCACTCTAAGCTCCATCATCTCCCATCTGGACCAGAGAAGAGCTCCTGAAGGAAAAGCCTCCAAAAAGGGAAGGAAGGCTGTAGAAGTATTCAACAGGCCTTTCATCTTGAGCTTTAATATTTGTCCCATCTTTCCATTCTACCCTAAATGCCATCAGCATAATAAGATAAGCTCAGACTTCTGGAGAATGAAAAGGATAAGCTAATAGCTACTGAGTGCTCTACTACATATCAGGCACTAAGGACTTTATAAATATCATCTCACTTAAAGCAATATTTCTAAAAACCAACAGGAATAAAGAAAATATAAACTGTGTATGAGTTGGACATTTAAGATGAAATAATACAAAGGGTCAGCTTATCAAATCAGATTCATAGGAGTTAGAGATCTTGCCCAGTAAAAAGAGTTACTAATAATTTCAAGAATACAGATAATTTTGAAATACAGATAAATCCCAGAGATCGTGGTCTATGAAAGATGCTCTCTGGGTCTTTTTTTGCCACGTTAAGTTTTTCTCTGGCCCAGATTTAACATACGATGCCTTTAAGCAATGCATGCTGTCATCACTAAAACAGAAACAGCTTGGGGTATGAAACATCTCAGTCTTCTACTCATATAGTTACATAGTTTCATGTCACTTTCCAAGGAGCCCATAAATCCATAGGCTCCAGCTGTGTTTATCGCAAGCCATGCTAGACTGACCAGGTATATCCTTCTAAAAAGTTTTTCATAGATAAAAACTCTTAGACGGAAGTACCCATTAGTTTCCCTCCAGGAGGTCTATCATTAGCATATTTGCCAGGAGCTTTAATCAGCTAACTAACTTTTTTCTTCCTCCCTCGTTCCATTCCTTCCTTCCTCTTTTTCTTGTCAGTGGCTTCTCAGGAAAAAAGGGAAAATAGCCCTTCTAACTTCTTTTTCTCCTCCAAGGAATAGGTTCTGATCCTAAGAATTCCACTGAAAGCAGAGCAGTAACCGTCTGGAGGTTACTTTCCTATGCCCTCAAAGTCTTTCACCTCAAGTGAACTCTGCTACTATCAGGGGGAGCCTGCACACACTGGCAGCTTCTCCTTAACCAGCCTCTTAGCTCTTTGGCTTTCAGACCTGTTTCTCTGCTGCAGAGTTCATATATCTCACCACTAACTATTTCTATCACTAAGTTTACATTTGGCTATTTTTCCACATAGTTCTTAGGTTTTTATTGTGTTTTAAGGATTTACCTTTCAAACAGCTCTTAATAGCAATGTTTTATTCCTTTTGTTCCATTGACCAACATGTACCACCAACAACCAGCAGGGTTAGGCTGATATAAACAGTGTTAGCACACTGAGTGCCAGTTCCATTCAAATGCTATTGAAAGCCCACCATATGCCTACTCAGTACTGAGGGTGAAAAAGGCATGGTCTCTGCCCTCAGGGAACTCACTGTCCACTGGGACAAAAAATGTGTCTACTCCCAAATCCTCCAACATCATGTAGCCACCCTGCCTTTAATATCTGAGTAAAAATGGCTTGTGTCCTCAAAGAAGATGTAACAACAATTCTCTCCCTAATGGTATCCTGGAATCAATTGAAAACAAACATTTTGTTCTTCTTAAGCACCAAGAAATAGAGTAACAATGGAATGTGCTTGGTGCTGTAATATAAGCAGAAGGAGGAAGTCATTAGCAAATTCAAACTGGGGATGTGAAAGATGGCTCACAGAGGAGGTGATTGTTCAGCTGGCTCAGATGAATGACTAGGAATTTATTAAGCGGGAGAAGGGCATTCCAACCAGCAGGCTTAATGTATGCGCAAGATAGAGCTATGAAAAACAAAGAATATTTAGGGAGCTCCCAATGGTTAAGTACGACTGAAGCATACTTCAGTCGTACTTAAAAGAGGAGCAAGAAAAGTGGCAAAGGTGGTGTGATAAACAAAACACAGCTCACTGTCTTCAGCATTTTCTAAACGTAAAAGCAAGTCTGGGGTAATTATCCAAAACAATTGACAAGCATCCCAGTCAGGGCCAGGACTAGGGTGAGGGAAGTGAGGAACTTGTCTTGGCTACAAAGACAGACAATATTTTAACATGAAATTTCAAGTAAAGGTAGGATCAATGTTACAGGGTTTTCCTTTTGCCTCAAGCCCCAGTATGACTCTGCAAGGTACTTCTTTATCTGAAATTTTGGCATTTGTTCATAATGGATTTTTTGGCAATGAATTTGATTTTTTTTTTTTAATATTACATGAAGTTTTACTTGTCCTAATGACTGAGTTTTCTGACCACTCTCTTAAAATTTTTGCATCTGAGTTCTTTGCTCACCTCGCCTCAGCCCCAACCCTGGTTCCAGCTAAACTTTGTCCATTAGTGTGTGTGAAAGACAGAGCATGTCACCCTGGCATAAAAGCATCACTTTTCTAATAATAATAAGCAATAAAATTCACAACACTGGGTGACTGATGGGATATGGAAATAAGGGAAAGAGAGGAATCAGGAATTTAATCAGGGAAAATAGCATTGGGATTCCTCAAAAAAATAAAAATGGAACTACCATGTGATCAACAAGCCCACTTCTGGGTATTTGTCCAAAAGAATTGAAAATAGGGTCTGCAGGAGAAATCTGTACACCCGTGTTAATAGTAGCATTATTCACAAGAGCCAAGAGGTGGCGGCAACCCCAGGGTCCATTGATGGAAAAATGGAAAAAGAAAATATATATACATACAGTAGAACATTGTTCCTTCATATGCAATATTATGCCTTGAAAAGAAAATCTTGTCACATGCTACAACACAGACGAGCCTTGAGGACATGATACTATGTGAAATAATCTGGTCATAAAAAGACAAATATTATATGATTCTACTTACACAAGGTTCTAAAGTACTGAAGTTCATAGAAACAGAAAGTCGAATGGTGATGGTGATTACCAGGGGCAAAGGGGAGGGGGCATGGACAATTGTCTAATGGGTGCAGAGTTTCAGTTTTGCAAGATGAGAAAGCTCTGGAGATCTGTTTCACAACACTGTGAACACATTTAACACTACCAAACTGAGTACCATGTTATAGGCGTCCCCAGTTGCTCAGTCAGTAAAGAACCCACCTGTAATGCAAGACACTGCCAGAAAGGCAGGGTTTGATCCCTGGGTTGGGAAGATCCCTGGGAGAAGGAAATAGCAGCCCGCTTCAGTATTCTTGCCTGGGAAATCCCATGGACAGAGGAGCCTGGTGGGCCACAGTTCATGCAGTGACAAGAATTAGACATGACTTAGTAACTAAACCATCACCACCTACATA
Organism: Capricornis sumatraensis; assembly: GCF_032405125.1. Lineage (NCBI taxonomy): Eukaryota > Metazoa > Chordata > Mammalia > Artiodactyla > Bovidae > Capricornis > Capricornis sumatraensis. Next base: position 75,593,418 of record NC_091073.1, read on the forward strand.
CATACACTTCCTGTCTCTGTTTGTTGAGAGGGCCTAGGAGAAATGACACCACAGTGCAAAAGACGATGAGGATCCAGTTACTGTCAAGACCAATAGCTTTATTTATTTCAATAATTTTTCTTTTTGTTGACACATACTTGATTTAAAATATTGTGTTGGTTTCAGGTATACAGCAAAGTGATTCAGTTATATACGTGTAAGTCATATATATATTTCAGATGATTTTCCGTTATAGGTTATTACAAGATTTGGATATTGTTCTCTGTACTATCCAGTAAATCCCTGTTGCTTATCTCTTTTCTATATAGTGGTATATATCTGTTAATCACATACTCCTAATTTATTTCTCCCCCTGTCCTTTCCCCCTTTGGTAACCAAAAGTTTGTTTTCATGTCCATGAGTCTCTTTCTGTTTTTTAAGTAGACTCGTTTGTATAATCTTTCGCTCATTTATTTAAACTTTTTATTTTGTATTGGGGTATAGCTGATTAACAATGTTGTGACAGTTTAAGGTGAACAGCAAAGGTACTCAGTCATACATATACATGTATCCATTCTCCCCCAAACTTCCCTCCCATCCAGGCTGCTACAGAACGTTGAAGAGAGTCCCATGTGCTAGACAGTAGGTCCTTGTCGGTTATCCGTTTTAAATATAGCAGTGTGTACATGTTCATCCTAAACTCTCTATCTGTCCCTTCCCCTCATCCTTCCCCTCAGCAACCATAGGTTCATTCTCTAAGTCTGTGAGTCTCCTTCTGTTTTGTAAGTAAATTCATTTGTATCATTTCTTTTTAGATTCTGCATATAAAGGACACCATAAGGTATCTCTCCTTCTCTGACTTTCCTCACTCAGTATGACAATCTCTCAGTCCATCTGTGTTGCTGCAAATGGCGTTATTCATTCTTTTTTTATGGCTGAGTGATATTCCAGTACCCACACACACACACACACACACACACACACACACACACACTCTCACCCATATCTTTTTTATCCATTCATCTGTTGATGGACCCTTAGGTTACTTCCGTGTCTTGCCTGTTGTAAATGTGCTTCTATAAACACTGGGGTGCATGCATCTTTTCCAATTAGAGATTTTGTCTTTCCCAGATGTATGCCCAAGAGTGAGATTACTGCATTATATGAAAGTGAAAGTCTCTCAGTTGTGTCTAACTCTTTGTGACCCCATGGACTATACAGTCTGAGGGATTCGCCAGACCAGAATACTGGAGTGGGTAGCCTTTCCCTTCTCCAAGGGATCATCCCAACCCCAGGATCGAACCCAGGTCTCCCGCATTGCAGGTGGATTCTTTACCAGCTGAGCCATAAGGGAAGCCCAAGAATACTGGAGTGGGTAGCCCATCCCTTCTCCAGCAGATCTTCCTGACCCAGGAATCGAACCAGGGTCTCCTGCAATGCAGGCAGATCCTTTACTAACTGAGCTTTCATATAGTAGCCCTATTTCTAGTTTTTTTTTTTTTTATTATTAAATTTTAAAATCTTTAATTCTTACATGTGTTCCCAAACATGAAACCCCCTCCCACCTCCCTCCCCATAACATCTCTGTGGGTGATCCCCATGCACCAGCCCCAAGCATGCTGTATCCTGCGTCAGACATAGACTGGCGATTCAATTCTTACATGATAGTATACATGATAGAATGCCATTCTCCCAAATCATCCCACCCTCTCCCTCTCCCTCTGAGTCCAAAAGTCCGTTATACACAGCTGTGTCTTTTTTCCTGTCTTGCATACAGGGTCGTCATTGCCATCTTTCTAAATTCCATATATATGTGTTAGTATACTGTATTGGTGTTTTTCTTTCTGGCTTACTTCACTCTGTATAATCGGCTCCAGTTTCATCCATCTCATCAGAACTGATTCCAATGAATTCTTTTTAACAGCTGAGTAATACTCCATTGTGTACATGTACCAAAGCTTTCTTATCCATTCATCTGCTGATGGACATCTAGGTTGTTTCCATGTCCTGGCTATTATAATCAGTGCTGCGATGAACATTGGGGTACATGTGTCTCTTTCAATTTAAGGGACGGCCACACTGTTTTCCACAGCAGCTGTGCTGAATTACATTCCCACCGACATCAATAATTCTTAAGGTCATCATTTTATCACTTCAACAATTGATATAATTTGCAACTGTATTTTCTGTATGTCTAAAATTGTTTCAAAATTAAAAGTTTAAAAATTCCTAACGGACCTAACTCTATGGTGAATAAAACATATAAAACATTTCATATTTTATGATTTACCTCCAAATGTTCTTCTGATATTTCACTAAAATACATATGTTTCTCAGTATATAGTTATAGCCTGTGTTTATACACTGGTGTTTTCCTCCTTCCCCCCTTGAGTAAACTGCACTCATAGAATAATTAAAAAAATTTTTTTTAATTTAAGTATAGTTGATTTACTATGTTGCATTAACTCCTGCTCTACAGCAAAATGGTTCAGTTGCACATACCTATATACATTCTTTTTAAAAATATTCTTTTCCATTATGGTTTATCATAGGATATGGAATTTAGTTCCCTGTTCTATACAGTAGGACCATGTTGTTTTTCCTTTCTATATGTAATAGCTTACATCAGCTAACCCCCACCACCTCCCCCCTTGGCAACCACAAGTCTGCTTTCTATGTTCTCATGAAATAATTTGACTTTGTCACTATGGGTGGTACCATGTTGGGCATGGAGAAGAAGATAAATAGTATTTGGATTTTGCTTTTGAAAAATGTACTGAATAGTGAAGATAATAAATGTGTAAAGAAAAGAAGTCAGTATAATATGAGAAGCTTCATAACAAGTAGATAAGCAAATAACTGTGAGATACAAAGATGCGTTGTAAAAAGAATTCAGAGTCTAACATATTGACACAATCTGCATAATTTTGTGTAATGAGCATATAGTCATCCTCAGTGCAGTATACTGCAGTTGGCCAGGCTGCTCTCTAATGCGACCAGAGTGTTGGGTATATTCCCAGCTTCCCACTTTTGAGGGATAGGGGCATGTCCACAAGTTTCCTTGGAGTCAGCAGGCACGAGCAGGTACAGGAGGTTGGAAGACTTCATCCACTGAGGGAAGAGGGCTCCAGCCTCCCCAGTCTGCAACTGCAGACTGTGCATTTGTTGTTGTGAGCCCATCAGTTGCAATTTAAATCAATTCTCCTAAACAGTGATGTATGGGATGGCCAGAGCTCAGCTTAATGAAGGAAGAGGTCAATCAAACCCTAATCAAAGAGCTCAACTAATTGTCTCATTTATGCCTTCCAGCCTCCCCTGAGCCTCCACTCAGAAGTACCACCTATCACACCAATTTTCATAATGGTGGGTAATTGAATAATTGGTACAATTCATTTCCCTGGCAAGATTTCCCTGTCTATTCTGTCCCCTGAAGGCTATAAGGACCCAGGCCCTGCTGAGGCAGCTGCTCTCAGTCTCCCAGATTGCACACCCCACAGCAGTCACCCGGACTCCTCTATCCTCCACCTCTTTTCAGGCTTCTTCCTTCCTACTGGCACCATGTAGGGGGGGATATCTTTCCTACTTCCAGGCACCCATCCAAGTGTGACTATGCTCTCCCTGAACAAAAGGTAGATGGCTGAGGGCAGTAAGGAAATATTTAACTCTGACCAAATACACAAATAAAGGCAACCAGTAAATGAATAAATATCTTCCTTTGACACTTTACCCATCTTCAGCCACTTCCCTAGCTATCTCCTTCCTATCTCAGAGTCACTGGTGCCTCAGAGTCTTTGGACAGAACACGGAAGACATTGTTTATCTCCAGGCTGGCAAACTAACAACCCTCCAAACCATAGTTTCCTTCTATTCCATGATCTTGGTGGGTGGCTTCCCCAACACCCAAGTCACCCATGCCTGGTCCTGTATATGATCCTAGACATTTACCCATCTTTTTCTTGTGACATCTAGGTGGTCACCAATCTACATCAATTTTATCCCCTTCATATCTTTCAAATTCATTCCTTCCCTTCCCCCACCCCCACTGCCACTGGCCGGACTCAGGCCTTCTCAGTCTTGCCTGGACCACTGAAATAGCCGCCCCTCTGCTCTCACTTCTGTCTGTCCACCTAGCTGCCCAGGTGCAGGTTTCATTTCAGTCTTTCCCTTAGTGTGGTTTGCCACACTTTTTTTTCAGTTGAAGTATAGCTTACGTGGGCTTCCCAGGTGGTGCTAGTGGTAAAGAACCCTCCTGCCAATGCAGGAGATGTAAAAGCTGTGGGTTCAATCCCTGGGTCAAGAAGAGCCCCTGGAGGAGGGCATGGCAATCTACTCCAGTATTCTTGCCTGGAGAATCCCATGGACAGAGGAGCCTGGCAGGGCTACAGTCCATACAGGTCGCAAAGAGTCGGCTACGACTGAAGTGGCTTCACACACGCACGCAGCTTATGAACAATAACGTATAAGTTATGGGTGTACAACACAGTGACTCACAGCCTTTAAAAGTTATGCTTCATTCATAGCCGTCACAAAACCCTGGCTATACGGCCTGTGCTGCACACTGCGTCCCTGAAGCTTGTTTCAGGCATAATAGTTTCTACCTCTTAATCGCCCCCCACCACATTGCCCGTCCCAGCTTCCCTCTCCCCTCCAGCAACCACCAGTCGAATTCTATATGCACAGCTTTTCTTGATCTGCTGCTGCGAAGTCGCTTCAGTCGTGTCCGACTCTGTGCGACCCCATAGACGGCAGCCCACCAGGCTCCCCCGCCCCTGAGATTCTCCAGGCAAGAACACTGGAATGGGTTGTTTTTCACTTTCTTGATCTAGCTCTTGTCAACTGCAAATTCTCATTTTCTACCTCCATGAGAAGTGATATTTATCAAAAGCCCCCCTTATACTAGAAGATGTAGTACTCAGTGTTTCATTAGTAATTTCATTTAATGTTCAGAAAAATTCTTTGGTGGAGGTATTATTTTTTTATCCTCCTCTTCACAATAAAAGTAAAGTGAAGACAGGCTAAGAATTTAGTTCCATTTTATACGGATTGTAAGTGGCAAAGCTGGGACTTGAAGCCGGGTATCCTGAGGCCAGAGTCTGGTCTTGCCACAAGCCCTGATGTCACCTCTCTCTCCACCACCCCTACCCCCCAGCCACCAACCTGGACATATACACACCACCAAACCTGAATGGCCTGCGTTTGCACACACTCAAAATACTGTTTCGTGATTTGCATGTGTTGTTTTTTCTCTTGGAAAACATTTCTTCCTCTTATTTGCCTGAACTTTATTTAACCTTCAAACCCTACTTTATTACCAGTGCCCTGATGAAGATTTGCTGTCCTCCTTCTCCACAGACCACTGCCCATTTTGTTACTACTTGGTTCTGTTCAGAAGTATATGTGATGTGATGCTGAAATTATTTACTTTTCTGTCTAACCATTTTGTTAGGACATGTCAACAGTCTTATTGTTACTCCTCAGCAACTGGCATAATTTATGCAGAAAATATGGACATTAATTTCAAATCAAATATGGACTTTGATTTCAAAGTGTTGGTACAAAAGTTTTATGTTTGATTATAACAATGAAGGTCAAAATGCCAAAAATATACTCAGGAGTTTCATCATCATATAAATACATCATCTGTTGGTATTCTATTATTTCAAAGGACACTTTAAAATTAGAAAAATGAGCCACCAGTTATGCAAAACATGACTTGTAATAATCTCAAATCTTTTCTGAGATGTGCACATGCCAAGACCTATTTCTTACTATCTTTCTGCTTCCTAACTCAGCCTGGCAACTCTGTCCTAAGAAAATAAGGTAATGTGATTTGAGTAAAAGTGAGTAAGCCCACCAGGCTCCTCTGTCCATGGGGATTCTCCAGACAGGAATAGTGGAGTGGGTTACCATGCCCTTCTCCAAGTGATCTTCCCAACCCAGGGATCACACCCAGGTCTCCTGCATTGCAGGAAGATTCTTTACTGTCTGAGCCACCAAGGAAACCCAAGAATACTAGAATGGGTAGCCTATCCCTTCTCCAGGGGAACTTCCTGACTCAGGAATTGAACCAGGGTCTCCTGCGTTGCTGGAGGATTCTTTACCAGCTGAGCTTCCTGGGAAACCCCAAGTATAAGCGAGGAGGAAAAAAACCAACAAAAGAGAATGTTGTTTCCTTCCACCACAAGTGTGTGATCACAGATGCTCTCCTTACGGCCTTGTATCCCCTCACCCAGAGGACCTGTCACACTGCATCAGATCACAGGTTCACTCTTGCAGTCACTTCCAGAACCAGTCAGGAATGGAGAGCCAGAGACATCCCAAACATGGCCACATAAGACCTTCCAGGGAGAGTCTTCCAAGGAACAGTCAGGTTATTCCGAGGTTTAATCCAGAACATGAGACTGGAAGAGACTGAGCAGGTTCCTAGTGGAATGGGAGCATAAAAAACAAGCTCCCCTGAGTTCTGTGCCTGTGTCTTCTCTGTATGCTATGGACGTGGCAGTGCACAAAAATGGTGCTTCTAACTGGAGGGCAGAGTCCCGCCATAGTCAGGTAGAATTTGAGCACACCAGTCAACTTGAATCACCACTGTTTCTAATCAGCTTCGTTGCGGAAATAAATGTCTGTTTTCTTACAGTTATTACCCCAAGTGCTTATTTTCATTTTACAGCAGGCTCTGAAGAGACAGACATAGAGAGGAAGGGAGGGAGTAGAAGGAAGGTGGTGGAAGGGGAGATAAACAGCATTCAATCATTAACAGCACACCCATCTATGTGACAGATATTTATAGAACGTCTGTTTTTGATGGGCCACCCAAAGAGGATGAGGACACAGCCCCTAACTTTAAGGAGCTTCCAGTGTAGTGGGGGATTAAGACATGCAAGTATTTGTACAAATTATAACAAGATCATAGAGATGGTAGAGAAAGAAATGAGTCAACCTACCAGAAAGGGCTGGTAAATATTTCCCAGAAGAGAACCAGCTAGAACATGAATGGGAACTGCAACTATGCCAGCAGGGAGAAAGGACGCTCTCAAGGAACGGTGACAAGCATGTGCAGAGACCTGGACGTATGGAGGACCTTGACTGGCCCTGGAAGAGGGGAGCAGTCCTCTGTGACCGGATCACAGCGTGTGTGGCCTTTATGCTGGGAAGGACAGGCTGAGAACTGGATTCCATCCTAATTGTCTCTGTAACGTTTCTCCACGCCATCTTCTCCATGCCTGCCACCGTTCTCACATTCAGCTCCTGCCTGGTTACCACAGAAGCGTGCTAATGGCTCTCTCCCACCTGTTCTTGCTGCCTCCAACCTGTTTGAAGAGATCACAGCCATTCTTAAATCGCTTGAGTTCCAGAACAGGTGAAACTAATCCAGAGTAAAAGAGAAAGCAGAACAGTGGTGGCCAGGGGAAGGGGACTGAGTGCAAAGGAGTCCCAGGGAACTTTCTGACAGATGGAAGCCTGCTGTATCTTGATGGTGGTGGCAGTTGATCATTGAACTGTGCATCTAACATGAGGGCATTTTATTGCTTCAAATTGTATTCTAAAATAAACCTTTATTTGTCCTGGGAGGAAGACCAGTACCCTACCGGCCCACCAACAGGCAGCTTTGTCTTGTCTCCTCACCACACTAACCCAGCCTCACCAGGCCTCTCCTGGTTGCAGGACTTGCTGTGCCCTTCCCCTCACTGAGAACGGTATCCACATGGTCCTTTCTGACCAGGATCCTCATTCTCTGCTGCCCAAATGTCCAGACCATCCACTCAGCACAGCTGACTCCTGCTTGTTCTTCAAGTTGCAGCTGAAGTCTCAGATCCTTCAGGGGGCAGTTCCTGGCCCCTCTGGCTCTGGTGCCCCTGCCTGCACACCTCCTGTGAAGCACTGAACAGCTCTGTGAGTAATTGTTCCATGTCTGTCATCCCTCTAGACAGCGAGCTTCATGAGGATTCAGTTCAGTTCAGTCACTCAGTCATGTCCTACTCTTTGCAGCCCCAAGGACTGCAGCAAGCCAAGCTTCCCTGTCCATGAGGATTGGAATGGGGCTTATTTACTGCTACCTCCCTGCTACCTGGTGGCTCAACATAAAGAATTTGCCTGCAGTTTAGGAGATGTAGGAGACACCAGTTCAATCTCTGGGTCAGGAAGATCCCCTGGAGGAGGGCATTTTCTCCAAGGGAAATCCCTCGGAGCCTGGCAGGCTACATACAGTCCATGGGGTTGCAAAAAGTCAAGCACGACTTAGAAACTAAAAGACAACAACCCCACCACCTAGGCCAGTACCTGACATGGGAAGGTGTAATAAATAGTTGTTGAATTAGCAAACTCATCTTAGGGTTTTAAGCAGCTTTAAGAGAGATGATCTTTTGTATGTGTGTGGGTTTTGTTTTTTGGCAGTGATTCACAGCATGTGGGATCTTAGTTCCCCCACCAGGGATCGAACCCATGACCGCTGCTGTGGAAGCACGGAGTCTTAACCACTGTACCACCAAGGAAGTCTCTGTACTTTTTTTCTAACAAAAGTTCCCAGCTATGATGTTTGAACGTGTGTAGGGTCTTCTGTTTCTCACAGTGACTGAGGGGACCTGGAGACACCTGGTGACATGAGGCCAAGCCTGCTGTATGCCCCTCAGTGCTCGGAACGTCTCTCTTGGGAAACCCTGTTCAGAAAGATCACTCTGCCTGTGTCAGAAAAACATTTGTGAGGTGTAGAGGAAGTGGAGATTGAAATCAGAGTGACTCACAGGGAGACTATGACAATCATCCAAAATCAGGACCGGCTGCACGGCTGGGGAGGAAGCCAGAACTAAACTAAAAGGGGGCAGGTTGTGGCTCAGATGGTAAGGAGCCTGCCTGCAACGCAGGAGACCTGGGTACGATCCCTGGGTTGGGAAGATCCCCTGGAGAAGGAAAGGGCAACCCACTCCAGTATTCTTGCCTGGAAAATCCCATGGACAGAGGAACCGGGCAGGCTACACAGTCCATGGGGTCGCAAAGGACATGACTTCACTTTCACTTTCTTTAGGAAATTAACAAACTTGGTGATCAATAGAACAGGAAGTTACCTTTCAAGGAAGGAAAGGAATGTGTACACGAAGGTAGGCAGACAGATATAAGTTACGTTAACTTTGAGAAGTTACTTAACTGCTCTAATTTCCTTACCTGTAAAGTGGGGAGAAAACATCCACATCACAGGGCTGTTATCAGAATCATATAACCTGAATTAATTTCTGTAACACACTAGGAGCACTGCCTGACACAGGGTAAGCATGAGATGAGTATTTGACCTTACAGCTATAGATACTTGAATAAATAGATATGTAGAAATATTGACAGATAAGTGGTGGAGGGGATGGATGGATGGACAGATGGACAGACGGTAAAGAGACAAATGGATACGGGATGTGGAGGGTGAGAGAGAGCAGGTGATCCCTGGACTATTTTTCCAAGAGCAGTCACAGATTGGAGCTAATCTACCTGCGCTCTCTTCTTCCTTATTTATGTCCAGTGATCAGGGTACCAGGTGGTCGTTAGTCTATGGGACAGAGCCGCAGACTACTGACCCTCATGGGGCCACCAGAGGCATGCAGTAGGCAAAGGGCTGATGAGACAGCAGTGTGCCACACAGGCATGCCCTGAGATGGGCTGTGAGGCACACAGACAGCAAAGTCAGATAGGGCTCTTGGTGCTGTGCTCAGGGCACTCACAGAGGTACTCACCCTGCTCGACTCTCTTATCTTCCCTGATATCCAGACATTTTTTCACTCACTCTTGAAATTCTGTTGCTTATAAGATTCACAGTCACAGGATGAAAATTTAGGAGTCTAGGTACGCTGCTGCTGCTGCTAAGTCACTTCAGTCATGTCCGACTCTGTGCGACCCCATAGACAGCAGCCCACCAGGCTTCCCTGTTCCTGGGATTCTCCAGGCGTACTACCTGGCAAGACACTGGCCTGAGAGTTAGAAGGCCTGTGCTCTAGCATAGATTATGAAGTTAGTGTTTGGTCTCAAAATGGTCATTTCATTTCTCTGGCTTCAGTGTTTGAATGTGTAAAATAAATGGTCTATATTGGATCATTCCTAAAGGTTCTCGCAGCTCTAACACCCCTGCACCTGAAGCCTGATCAGCCAGTGTTCTCACTGTTCTTGTTCCTAAACTCAACTCTCCACCCCTACTCTCTTGTGTTGGTACCTTTGCCACTTCCTTGGTGCGGAATGCCCTCCTCTCCTTACACTTCTGCTAAGTTTTCAGGTTACAGTGCTGCCATTCCTCTGAATCATTTCTTGGAGCCCTCAAGTTTAGGCACTCACCTCTTGCAGACCTGTTGTACTCTCTATGTCCCTGAATCATAGCTCTATCAGTGACGTGTTTATACACATAAATCTGCAAAAGGCTGTAATGCCTTTAATGGAAGAATTACATTTGTATCAGCCAAGGACCATTTTCAGAGAACAGAATCTGCTCTAACCAGTTAAAGCAGGAAAGGATTTATTACAGATATCGAATGGCATATGAAGTCATTGGGAGGGGAAAAAAAGATTCAAAGATTAGGCTTTCAGGAACCACTCACAAAACTACACTGTAGAACTGGGCCACTGAGAGAGCTAGTACTTCTTTTGGTATGAGGAAATCTCCAGCTTCACAACAATAGGACCATCAAAACAATCAGGAGCTACATTCTCTCCATGCAGATATCAAATTCTCAAAAAGAGCAAGTCTGTTGAACCATCACCATCCCTGTTTGGACAATGTTTCTTGCACCAGGACACCTCGTAAACTTCTGACCAGTCTGGACATTGATTGCACTGGGGTCAGGTGCTAAGCGCTCTAAAGAGCTGCCACCAAAGGAAGTTAAGTTCTGGCACAAACATGGTGAAGGAGCTGCTATGGATGAGGGTGTGGCCAAGGTTTCCTCTTTCCTTTTGCTGAGGAGAGCAATTTTTCCCCTACTAATAGGATTCTTTCAGTTCAGTTCAGTTCAGTTGCTCAGTTGTGTTTGACTCTTTGTGACCCCATGCATCGCAGCACACCAGGCCTCCCTGTCCATCACCAACTTCCGGAGTTCACTCAAACTCATGTCCATCAAGTCGGTGATGCCATCCAGCCATCTCATCCTCTGTCGTCCCTTTCTCCTCCTGCCCCCAATCCCTCCCAGCATCAGGGTCTTTTCCAATGAGTCAACTCCTCGCATAAAGTGGCCAAAGTACTGGAGTTTCAGCTTCAGTATCAGCCCCTCCAATGAACACCCAGGATTGATCTCCTTTAGGATTGACAGGTTGGATCTTCTTGCAGTCCAAGGGACTCTCAAGAGTCTTCTCCAACACCACAGTTCAAAAGCATAAATTCTTCGGTGCTCAGCTTTCTTCACAGTCCAACTCTCACATCCATACATGACAACTAGAAAAACCATAGCCTTGACTAGATGGACCTTTGTTGGCGAAGCAATATCTCTGCTTTTCAATATGCTATCTAGGTTGGTCATAACTTTCCTTCCAAGGAGTAAGCATCTTTTAATTTCATGGCTACAGTCACCATCTGCAGTGATTTTGGAGTCCCCCCAAAATAAAGTCTGACACTGTTTCCACTGTTTCCCCATCTATTTCCCATTAAGTGATGGGACCAGATGCCATGATCTTCCTTTTCTGAATGTTGGGCTTTAAGCCAACTTTTTCATTCTCCTCTTTCACTTTCATCAAGAGGCTTTTTAGTTCCTCTTCACTTTCTGTCATAAGGGTGGTGTCATCTGCATATCTGAGGTTATTGATATTTCTCCCAGCAATCTTGATTCCAGCTTGTGTTTCTTCCAGCCCAGAGTTTCTCATGATGTACTCTGCATATAAGTTAAATAAGCAGGGTGACAATATACAGCCCTGACGTACTCCTTTTCCTATTTGGAACCAGTCTGTTGTTCCATGTCCAGTTCTAACTGTTGCTTCCTGACCTGCATATAGGTTTCTCAAGAGGCAGGTCAGGTGGTCTGGTATTCCCATCTCTTTCAGAATTTTCCACAATTTATTGTGATCCACACAAAGGCTTTGGCATAGTCAATAAACCAGAAATAGATGTTTTTCTGGAACTCTCTTGCTTTTTCCATGATCCAGCAGATGTTGGCAATATCTCTGGTTCCTCTGCCTTTTCTAAAACCAGCTTGAACATCTGGAAGTTCATGGTTCATGTATAGCTGAAGCCTGGCTTGGAGAATTTTGAGCATTACTTTACTAGCATGTGAGATGAGTGCAACTGTGTGGAGTTAGAGCATTCTTTGACATTGCCTTTCTTAGGGATTGAAATGAAAACTGACCTTTTCCAGTCCTGTGGCCGCTGCTGAGTTTTCCAAACTTGCTGGCGTATTAAGTGCAGCACTTTCACAGCATCATCTTTTAGGATTTGAAGTAGCTCCACTGGAATTCCATCACCTCCCCTAGCTTTGCTCGTAGTGATGCTTTCTAAGGCCCACTTGACTTCACATTCCAGAATGTCTGGCTCTAGGTGAGTGATCACACCATTGTGATTATCTTGGTCATGAAGCTCTTTTTTGTACAGTTCTTCTGTGTATTCTTGCCACCTCTTCTTAATATCTTCTGCTTCGGTTAGGTCCATACCATTTCTGTCCTTTATTGGGCCCATCTTTGCATGAAATGTTCCCTTGGTATCTCTAATTTTCTTGAAGAGATCTCTAGTTTTTCCCATTCTGTTGTTTTCCTCTATTTCTTTGCATTGATCGCTGAGGAAGGCTTTCTTATCTCTCCTTGCTATTCTTTGGAACTCTGCATTCAGATGCTTATATCTTTCCTTTTCTTCTTCGCTTTTTGCTTCTCTTCTTTTCACAGCTATTTGTAAGGTCTCCCCGGACAGCCATTTTGCTTTTTTGCATTTCCTTTTCTTGGGGATGGTCTTGATTCCTGTCTCCTCTATAATGTCATGAACCTCATTCCATAGTTCATCAGGCACTCTATCTATCAGATCTAGTCCCTTAAATCTATTTCTCACTTCTACTGTATAATCATAAGGGATTTAATTTAGGTCATACCTGAATGGTCTAGTGGTTTTCTCTACTTTCTTCAGCTTAAGTCTGAATTTGGCAATAAGGAGTTCATGATCTGAGCCTCAGTCAGCTCCTGGTCTTGTTTTTGCTCACTGTATAGAGCTTCTCCATCTTTGACTGCAAAGAATATAATCAGTTTGATTTCAGTGCTGACCATCTGGTGATGTCCATGTGTAGAGTCTCCTCTTGTGTTGTTGGAAAAGAGTGTTTGCTATGACCAGTGCGTTCTCTTGGCAAAACTGTATTAGCCTTTGCCCTGCTTTTTCTGTACTCCAAGGCCAAATTTGCTTGTTACTCCACGTGTTTCTTGACTTCCTACTTTTGCATTCCAGTCCCCTATAATGAAAAGGACATCTTTTTTGGGTGTTAGTTCTAAAAGATCTTGTAGGTCTTCATAGAACCGTTTTACTTCAGCTTCTTCAGCATTACTGGTTGGGGCATAGACTTGGATTGCTGTGATATTGAATGGTTTGCCTTGGAGACGAACAGAGATCATTCTGTTGTTTTTGAGATTGCATCCAAGTACTGCATTTCGGACTCTTTTGTTGACCATGATGACTACTCCATTTCTCCTAAGGGATTCCTGCCCGTAGTAGTAGATATAATGGTCATTTGAGTTAAATTCACCCATTCTAATCCATCTGAGTTCACTGATTCCTAGAATGTTGCTGTTCACTCTTGCCATCTCCTGTTTGACCACTTCCAATTTGCCTTGATTCATGGACCTAACATTCCAGGTTCCTGTGCAATATTGCTCTTTACAGCATCAGACCTTGCTTCTATCACCAGTCACATCCACAACTGGGTATTGTTTTTGCTTTGGCTCCATCCCTTCATTCTTTCTGGAGTTATTTCTCCACTGACCTCCAGTAGCATATTGGGCACCTACTGACCTGGGGAGTTCCTCTTTCAGTATCCTATTGTTTTGCCTTTTCATACTGTTCATGAGGTTCTCAAGGCAAGAATACTGAAGTGGTTTGCCATTCCCTTCTCCAGTGGACCACATTCTGTCAGACCTCTCCACCATGACCCACCTGTCTTGGGTTGCCCCACATGGCATGGCTTAGTTTCATTGAGTTAGACCAGACTGTGGTCCGTGTGATTAGACTGACTAGTTTTCTGTGATTATGGTTTCAGTGTGTCTGCCCTCTAATGCCCTCTTGCAACACCTACCGTCTTATTTGGGTTTCTCTTACTTTGGACGTGGGGTATCTCTTCACGGCTGCTCCAGCAAAGTGCAGCCACTGCTCCTTACCTTGGACGAGGGGTATCTCCTCATGGCTGCCCCTCCTGACCTTGAACGTGGAGTAGCTCCTCTCGGCCCTCCTGCGCCTGTGCAGCCGCTCCATGGTTTCTTTAATGGTGATCAATAGCAAGTCAGTCTCCTGGATGGATAGTAACTAAATTTAAATCGGTTTTTAACCCTAACAATTTCTTCAGCTCGTGCCTCCCACAGAGCACAAACTGCTTTAACAAAACAGGTCAGGATTGGAAAAGTTTGGAAATAGGAAGACATTTGGGGGTTATAAAGTCCAGTGGTTACTAAATAGCACTTCGTAGTAAAAGGAGAAAAGTAGTAGAATGTAATTACTTTAAATGTATTCAATTTAAAATCTTGGCCTAAATTTTTGTCCTCCTATTTCTTTAATGATAGATGGTATCTGTAGTTCATACCTCTTTTTTTGTCTGTTTAGCTTTTTTTTTGGCAAAATAACAATTAGGTTGCCCTTTGTGTCTTCCCTTTTGAGTTGCCTATTGATTCTTAGTCTATTCTGATCTGCAGAAGGCTGTGCCACAGATTCACTATGACACTTGTGTTATTGTCTCATCCTTCATTCCTCATCATCTATCAGGATCTCAAGACACTTAACAAGTGCCTAGGCATGTGTTAGGACTTCAAGATAAATGGGGTAATTTCTTCTGTGTTTGTCTGTAGTGTTCATTTTACTTTAACTTTTTATTGAGGAATAGTTGATTTATAATATTATATTAGTTTCAGGTGCACAGCAGTGATTAAACAGGGATCCACCCAGTGCCTCCTGCATCTTCTGCCTTGCAGATGGATTCTTTACCACCGAGCCACTGGGGAAGCTGGAGCTCCAGGAAGCCCCTGCTTAAATACTTAGAGGGGTTTCTCTTTTCCAGGTTAGACCTCAGCTAATATAAGGATAAATTCTCAGAAGTAGAATTGCTGGGTCAAAGTCTGTAGGACATTTAAACTAAAATTTAAAGATATTTCTTCCTGCTGTTCTTATCTCCGGTAAGTCCTTTCTTCCTCTTGTAGATCTCTGTGAACAGTCAGGGCCCTCCTCCTTCCACCACCCCGTCTGTTTACATGACTCAGCCTTTTGGCACTGGGCTAGCCCTCTGATCACATTCCACTCTTAAAAAATGATAAACAAAACAAAGAGGTAAGAGGGAAAGCCACTACTTCCTGGTGATAATTGATATGCGTGCTTTCAGAACATGCCGAGGCAAGTGGAAAGAAATAGCAATTATCTGGGTGGTTCAAGCAAACATTGACTCCCCTTTGTCTGTTATGAGTGACTGGTGAAGGGAGGGAGAATTGGAATTAATTATTAACATCTTCCAAATTGTCAGAATTAGGCAGAGTTATTGAATTCAACACTTCATTTTCTACCAGGTGTCTGGGGGTTGGCCATTTCAATGGCCAGGTTTTTAATTTTGGTAGGAGTCAGTCAGGTAGCAAAGTGGCCTTTGTCATTTGTGGGACTGAACCCCTCGGCCCTTGACCGTACTCAGATAGTAGGAAGGCTCCAGGCACCACCTCCCTGGGCAGCGGTCATAGCTTGCTGTAAATCAGTCCCTCCACCTTTCCATTGCATCAGGTTCAGCTCTCATTAGAAACAAGGTGATCATCCAAACTTGGGTAAAGGTCTGGCTTCCTGTTGTCCTTTACCAAATTAAAGCTGTTTTTTACAGGCTACTGATTTATTTCTAGCTTTCCCTGAATGTGTGGCCCTTAAAGACTGCTTATTTAGCAATATAGCAGTCATGAAAATAATTCTTATAGCAAGCCATTCTTGGAATATAAAGGTAGAGAGGCAGAAACCATGGGGAAAGTCATGATTCGAGAGTCACGAGTTCTGACTTTGAGTCTTTGCTTTGCCACTAACTAGGCAAATAACCCAAATCAGCCATTTAACCGTGGTAAGGCTATGGTTTTTCCAGTGGTCATGTATAGATGTGAGAGTTGGACTGTGAAGAAAGCTGAGCACCGAAGAATTGATGCTTTTGAACTGTGGTGTTGGAGAAGACTCTTGAGAGTCCCTTGGACTGCAAGGAGATCCAACCAGTCCATTCTGAAGGAGATCAGCCCTGGGATTTCTTTGGAGGGACGGATACTGAAGCTGAAACTCCAGTACTTTGGCCACCTCATGCAAAGGGTTGACTCATTCGAAAAGACTCTGATGCTGGGAGGGATTGGGGGCAGGAGGAGAAGGGGATGACAGAGGATGAGATGGCTGGATGGCATCACTGACTCGATGGATGAGAGTCTGAGTGAACTCCAGGAGTTGGTGATGGACAGGGAGGCCTGGCATGCTGTGACAGGTGTCGCAAAGAGTTGGACACGACTGAGCGACTGAACTGAACTGAACTTTTATTAAAATTAAGTGCTCAGAAGGTAAAGAAGTTAAGATGAGGGCTTCCCTGATGGTTGGTTCAGTGATAGAGAATCCTTCTGCCAATGCCAGAGACCTGAGTTTGATCCCTGGTCTGGGAAGATCCCACATGCTGTGGAGCAACTAAGTCCATGCACCACCGCTATGGAGCCTGTGCTCTAGAGCCTGGCAGCTGCAACTACTGAGCCTTCCAACCTAGCCCATGCTTCACAAGAGAAGCTGCTGCAAGCCTGCGCACTGCAACTAGAGAGCAGCCCCTACTCGCCCCAACTAGAGAACGCCTGCACAGTAATGAAGACCCAACACAGCCAAAATCAGTAAATAAAATTATAAAAAAGGAAGTTAAGCTGAAAGAGTAATATACAGGTACATGACAGTGTTAGCGTTAATATTTTCAATCTTATATTTCCAGTACTCTTATGGATTGGTACTCTCTGGCTACTTTCACCAGCCCATTGTTAAAAGCAATAGATTAAACACATACGTTAGGATAACTGGTTAGGAGCCATCATCCACATTTGTGCTTGTGTTGGGGTGGGGGGCAGGATCTGAAAGCCATAAGCAAAGTGACTCTCTGTTTGATAATGTGATTTCAAAAATGATACACTGATTGTCTAGAGGGGCTTGGATTAGAATATGCCCCATTTCCCCTGCCTCCTTCCTCAGCTGGTCCTTCCAGGTGGTATTTGGACATCCCAGGTCAGTCTCCAGCATCTTCCCTCCTGTATAGTGGTGGGGTCAAAGTACCCTCAGCCAGCCAGACCCTCTCTCAGGTCAGCTGGGGACAGGGAACATGATAAAAGTGAACAACCTTACAGAACAAGTCCAGAAAGTGGTATCAACCCAAGAACAATGTGGATGTCATTTGTGCTGTATATGTGGTACCACAGGAACAAAAGCATTTTTACTGTCACTGAAGCTTTGTTTTCCCAGGCCAGAAAAACTAATTAAGAGAGAACAAGTAGAAACGAATTTTCCAGCTTTCAGTTCTGTTCTTATAAACCCTGGGCTATAACACTCTGCTTCCACTTCCTATCTCCCTTCAGTGCCCTAGACAGCCAGCAGACATCCCTGTTTCCTGCATGATAATCAGCCAAGTGCCACAGATGTCCTTCAGACATTATTTTCATCCTTAATCCAGTAGGGTTTTTCTGAGTATTGCTAGAATTGCATCATGCACTTAGAGACCATGAAAATAGCCTGGAAATCAGAAACCTAACAGGGGTTAATGGATTGATTAATTAAGTGAGTATTTGTTGAGTGCCTTCTATATGTCAAATATAGCTCTGGTCAGTGTGCTGAAAATACAGCAATGAACAAGAGAGTTGATCCCAATGCTCTAGGATCTTATATTCTGGTCAGGGGCGGGGGTGGGGAAATAGAGAAACACATATACAAACAGATATGTAACATGAATTCAGGTATTGTTAAGTTATTACCTGCCTGCTAAGTCACTTCTTTGTTCAACTCTTTGCGACCCTATGAACTGTAGCCCACCAGGCTCCTCTGTCCAGTGGATTCTCCAGGCAAGAATACTGGAGTGGGTTGCCATGCCCTTCTCCAGGGCATGAGTCCTTTCGACTCAGGACTCAAACCTGCATCTCTTATGTCTCCTGCGTTGGCAGGCAAGTTCTTTACCACTAGAGCCACCTGAGAAGCCTTGGATAAGTTACTAAAATAATAATAATAGCTTTTTCTGCCATGTGAGGATAGAAGCTGAGGACAGGGTCAGGTTTCATCAATCTAAGAAAAAAGATATAAATGAAGCAGGGAGCACTGGAGAGAGGAAGAAAGAAAAAGTAAATCTGTGTAATCCATTTTAAATAAAATGATGTACTGTCAGTGTATAAAACCTACATCAGACTAAAAAACTTCTGTGCAGTGAAAGAAATGATCGACAAAATGAAAAGACAATATATGGAATGGAAAAAATATTTGCAAATCATATACCTGATAAAAAGTTTACATCCAAAACATATGAAGAATTCACAGACCTGGATAGCAAAAATATACAGTAATAATAACGACAATCCAGTTAAACACGGACAAAGAAACGGAATAGGCAGTTTTCCAAAGAAGATATATAAATGGTCAACAGGTACAGGTGAAGGTGCTCAGTATCATTTATCATTTATCCTCAGGGAAATGCAGATTAAAAACACAATGAGATATCACCTTATGGCTGTTAGAATGGCTGTTATCAAAGAGAAGAGATAACAAATGCTGGTGAGAATGTGGAGAAAAGGCAATCCTTGTACACTGATGGTGAGGATGTAAATTGGTGCAGCCACTATGGAAAACAGTATAAGTTTCCTCAAAAAGTTAAAAACAGAACTTCCATATGATCCAGCCATTTCAATTCTGGGTTTTTATTTGCAAGAAATGAAGTCACTAACTTGAAGAGATACGTGCATCCCACATTCACCGTAGTATCATTTATAATAGCGAAGCCACAGAAACAACCTAAATGTCCATTGACGGATGAATGGACAAAGAAAATGTGATATATGTATATACACATATATACATCAACATGGATAGACATGGAAGGCATTATGCTGAGTGAAACAAGTCAGACAGAGAAAGCTGAATACTGTATGATTTCACTTATATGTGGAATCTAAAAATCCACACTCATAGAGACGGAGAATACATTGGTGGTTGCCAGAAGCAAGGGTGGAGACCTTGGATGAAGACCGTCAAAAGATACAAATTCCCAGTTATAAGATAAATAAGTACTAGGAATGTGATGTACATCATGGTGACGACAGTTAACACTGCTGTAGAGTGTACTTGAACGTTGCTATGAGAGTAGATCCTAAAAGTTCTCATCACAAGGGAAAAATCTTTTTCCTATTGGTTTCTATATGTGATGAAGGCTATTGACTAAACTTGTTGCGGCAATCATTTCACAGTATATTTTCACATATGTAAGTCAGGGCTTCCCATGTGGCACTAGTGGTAAAGAACCTGCCTGCCAATGCAGGTAGACATAAGAGACGCGGGTTCGATCCCTGGGTTGGGAAGATTCCCTGGAGGAGGGCACAGCAACCTATTCCAGTATTCTTGCCTGGAGAATCCCATGGACACGGGTGCCTGGCGAGCTATAGTCCATAGGGTCACAAAGAATTGGACACAAATGAAGTGACTTTGCATGCACGTATATGTTAGTCAAGTCATTGTGTTGTATACCTTAACCTTATAGAGTGCTGAATGTCAGTTATGGGATTCCCTGGTGGCTCAGATGGTAAAGAATATGCCTGCAATACAGGAGACCCAGGTTCTATCCCTGGGTCAGGAAGATCCCCTGGAGAAGAGAATGGCTACCCACTCTGGTATTTTTGCCTGGAGAATTCCATGGACAGAGGAGCCTGGAAGTCTGTGGTGATCCATGGGGTCAACAAAGAGTTGAACATGACTGAGCAACTAACACTTTCACTTTTCATGTCAGTTCTATTTCAATTTAACTGAAAAAAAAATAAAGCAAAGAAAGAGGTTAGAGAATGCCTATTTTAGATGAAGTTATCAGGGTAGGTATCTCTGATTGACATTTGAATTGAGAACTGGATGAGATGAAAGAGTGACTTTTGAGACTGTTCTGAGCAGGGCACACAGAGCCCACTAGGATGGCGGTGAGCTTAGTGTGTTTGTGGAATAGCCATGTGGCCAGTGTGACTAAGCAGAAAGTGTGAGGAAAAGAGCACAAGGAGATGGGTTTGAACTCTACAACCAAGTAGTCACAGAAATGTTCTCAATGTATTTAATCTCTAGGAACCACAGATTCCTTGTACTTAAGGTTTTTGGTCACAAGTAATATTAATAGCGCCCAACTTTGAGCTGGGCTAACTAAGAAAAAGAAATAAAAAGTATACAAGAGTGTCTTCCAGAAAGCAAGATCAGGAAAGGATCTGGGCTTCTGGAAAGAATGAGAATCAGGACCTGGGAATAATAAAACACCATCATCACCTACAAAACAAGACACCCTGTCATTCACCTTTGTTTCTCTCTTCATGCCGACCTTCACTCTCTGCTTAGCCCAGTTTATCTGCAGCGTCTCCACCTGGACTTCCCACAGCCCCTGCCTTCGTTCATTCAACCCCACAGCCAGCTGTCCCATGTCCAGCACGGTTCCTGTTCCACACCAGCGCTGACATAGGGCTCAGCACCGTCCAGAAATAGCGGCCTGCTTTCCGAAAACATGAGGGACTCACCTCATCTCACTGAGGAGGTCATACAAAGGCCAGAGCAGGGAGTTACCCTGCACGTTCCCCACCAGATTTTTCGAATCCCCTGCCTGCTCCCAAAGCTTCTCCACAGCCCACTAATCAAGGGTTCTTCTCTTGTGTCTTACCACAAACACATCGTCCAATTTCCTCCAGAGCCTCCTCTTTGTCACCCAACTCCAGCCCCAACAGACTACCCATCTCTCAGCCCTTTCTCAGCAGAGGCATTGACTTTCTCCCAGTTTCCACAACTGAATGTGGATTTTCATACCAGGTATCCCAGAGATTCTCTGAGAGACTTAATCGTTTGACTAGTTCCAGCCACTGCTCTCTGAATCCCGATTTCAAACTTCTGGAAGATAATATCTGATCTGCCTGCCTCATGGCATATGGTCACATCTCTGGCCCAGTCAGTGGCTGCCAGAGAAGTTACCTTTGTGGATGGGGGAATTTGACAGGACAATTCCTAGAGAAGGCCACGCTCCTTAGGAGATGGACAGATATGCCAAAAGTGCCCGTTATATTCCTCATGTGTAAAATAGAATCAATAATACATGCCTTTTGGGGTGGCTGGGCTAGTTAGACAAAATTACCTGTGAAAGGGGCATCCCATGGTATCTTGTGCTCAGTAAATGTGACATTCTTTCTTTTCTTAAGAAACAAACCAACAAACTGCAAAAAACCTCATTTTTGATTTTCCAAAATAATCCCAGCTTCACTATACTTCCCAGTTCTGGATTGTTAGATATAAATTGCTCACCTGAAAAATATAGTCCCTGTAGGTATACTTACCATGTATAAAAACTTGCTAAGCAGGAATATTTAGATCTTGTCCCATCCCTCATGCCTCCCTCCCTCCTGGCAGGTCAGTTTTGGTGTTGTCTGATGGGATAGTCCCCTTCTACCTCTGCCCCTACTCCAGAGTCCTGAACTATGGATTGGAGGCAAGCTTTTGGAAAGAACAAAGAAGCAAGGATGAGAACTAGCTTTGAAAAGGGACAGATGAGAGTAAGCTATAGGAAGAGAGGCTTTCTGGCAGATTTTTGAGATGGTAGGGGATGCAGAGAACTGGGGAAAGAGCATTGGAGACAGGTCAACATAGGCTCAGATCCTCTTTAATCATATCTGAGAATGCAAGCAAGATTCTGATTACTCAGATTCTAATTACTTTCGAGCGCTAGAATCAGTCTGCAATTTCCTGATGAGACAGAGCCAGGTGGGTGCCTGGGTTTTATTTTACCTACATAAAGATGAAATAAACCTTTTCTTCAGGAAATTACCATATTTGAGGGATGCAAGGCTTAAATACTTAAACTAAGAAGGCATGAAATGATTAGAACATAGACAGTATACAGAAATGTACAGAACCGAGGATAAACTCGACTTAAGCTTTATGTATGGTAATGGAGGCAATTAAGATTCACAAAATCTCCAGCCTACTGCTGTTTCCTGGGCATGAAGGATATTTACAAAAATTAAGAAAACTCCTTTGACATTTAGGCATATAATCCATTCTGTGTAAAAAGCACATTTCCTCAAGGGATTTTCTAAGTAATAATTTTGCTTTTCCACTGTGCAAACAGGAGTCTTTATTGATGGAGTGTTCAGTGTAAGAGAGCCTTCCACATCAGCGATGCACCCTTTCATGAACCATCTTTGATGAAAAATTAAACAGGGACTAAAGACTTCCTGTATCATAGCTAATCAGCAGACAGGAGCACATTCAGGAAACGTGAATCAAATTCAAAATGTGTACTTAAACTCCTAAAAATAAGATAATATGCACTTTTCAAAATTTTGAATATAAAGGTAGTGTATACTATGGAACACTATGTAGAAAAGAATTAGGTAGGTCTAGATATATTGTCAGGCTCACATACTTGTTATTTAGCATTTTGTTTTTTTTTTTTAAGAAAGCATTTTACAGAGTCACCCACATAAAAGCCTAGAGAGGCCAAGCAGGTGTCAAAAGTCTTAAGGGCCAGACAGGTGTATGACAGTAGGTACTAAGCTGTTTATGTTGTAGGAAAATACAACTTGTGCAACTATGAAACATTTTAAATCATTATGTGAGTTAAAAAAGACACTTAGCTGGGAGTATCCAGCTTCCTTAACTGTGTTTGTAAGCAAACTTAAAAAAATCTCTGTGCGTGTATATTTCTTTACATATGTATACATGTTTGTAAATACAGAATAAAATACCTGTAAAGTGACATATACAAATTTTTATTGGTGCTTATCTTTGAGAAATCAAACTTGGAGAAGAATTGGTGAGAGAATATGTTAAAGGATAATTTTTATGTTTTTCTCTGATTTCTCTATTGTTTGACTTTTACAATGGGGATGTGGTCATGTATTAATGAGTAATTATGCTTTATAAGCATAAGGCTTCCCTGGTGGCTCAGATGGTAAAGGGTCTGCCTACAATTCGGGAGACCTCGGTTCAATCCCTGGGTTGGGAAGATCTCCTGGAGAAGGAAATGGCACCCCACTCCAGTATTCTTGCCTGGGAAATCCCATGGATGGACGAGCCTGGTAGGCTACAGTCCATGGGGTCACAGAGAGTTGGACATGACTGAGCGACTTCACTTTCACTTTCTTTTCATGCTTTATAAAAATTAAAAGTAAATCTTAAAGATTAGAAAAAATTTGGAGAAGAATGAAATGATAACAGACTCACCCGTAATCTCATAAACTCAGATGTAACTATTGATCACTGTCTTAGTCTACTTGGACTGCTGTCACAAATTAGCCCAGAACTTGTTGCTGAACCCAGTTCATTTGCCCAACACAGCCACACACTGAGACGCTGAGCTTTACAGCTCAGGAAGAGTTTGTTCACAAGGCAGCCAAACGAGGAGACAGGAGAACAAGTATCAGATCTGTCTCCCCAAAGGTGAGGGAATTCAGATATTTTAGGGATAAGCAGGTGGCCTTAGGCTGGGAAAGGTGATCAGAGGCAGGGAAAAGGTGAGGGAATTGGTGTTCTGCGCAGGTGCATCTGGGTCACATGCTTCTGCATATTCAAATGGAGGCTTAATGTGATCTGAGAGTGGAGTTTTTTGGTCCTCTGACATCAAAAGGCCATTCACTGGACATCTGCACTGGCCCAGATTTGCAGCGGGTGATCCCAACCAGTCCTTAGCTGGCCCGCACTGGGCAGGAGCAGACTCCAAGTTCCTGTAAAACCAATGGGCTGCATGAAGCTGGGAAAGTATGTGATTACAGAGAGGGAAATAAAGAAAGAGAGAAAAATAAAATGACCTTAATCATTGAACGTAGTTTATAAGCAAAGGGATTTTAACAAGTGTTACCTTATTTGTTATTCTGTAAGACAAGCTCAAGAATTTCTGTTATCAGCTTCTGTTAACTCCATGGGGCATGGTTTCAAACTGGGTGGCTTCAACAATAAACATTTATTTTACGTAGTCCTGGAGGCCCAGAAGTCCAAGCTCAGGGTGCCAGGATGGTCCAATTCTGGTGAGGCAGCTCTTCATGGCTTGTCACTGGCCACCTTCTACTGTATCCTGGCATGATAGAGAGAGCTCTCATATGTCTTCATCTTCTCATAGGGGCACTAATCTCATCACAAGAGTTCCTACCCACCCCCGCTCCCCCCCTACCCACTGTGCGTTCTTCTGAACTTAATTTCCTCCGAAAGGTTATCTCCAAACATCATCACACTGGGGTTTAGGACTTTGACATGAGTTGGGATGGAGGGAGGGTGAGAGAAGTGTGGGTCTATAATTCAGTCCATAGTGGTCATATTTTGGCATATTTCCTTTGTCTTTTTTTCTTAACATATTTTAAATAGTCAGGGTTGTATTATATATACATAGTTTATTATACATAGCTTTGCATACTGTCACACATTTTTTCCTCATCATCTTTTGGAGTGAATTATTACCTTAAGATAGATTCATGTAGGTGGAATTAATGGATTGAACCACATGGACTTTTAAATATTTTTATGCATATTACTAATTTGCTTTCCAGGAAGGTTGGATCAGTTACAGTTCTGTTAACAGTATATGAAAGCATCTGTTTTATTGTACTCTTGCCAATACTGAGAATTATCAACTTGGAAATCATTTTTAAAAATGCCATCTTATTGTTACTTTTAAACCTCTTATTGAAGCATAAAGATACACACAGGAAAGTTTCTGATTATCTCTAAGCAAACACACCTGAGTCAGCATTCGCAAGAAAGAAAACAAATTCTCCATCCTCAGGATCCCCCTCATCTTCCTCCCAATCATTGTTACCACAAAAGTAACCACCCTTCTGACTTCTAAGAGCAATAGACTAGTCCAGTTTTATTTTCTCATTTTGGTGTGATGTTCCATTTTATAAATGCAGCATATCACAATGTACTTGTTCATTGTGCTGTTAATGGACATTTGAATAGTTTTCAGCTGTGGATTTTAAGCATAATCATACATTTCTTTTGGTGATAATGAGTATGCATTTTTATTGGCAAGCACATTACAAGTGGAATTGCTGGACCATAGTGTATGCCTGTATTCAGCTTCAGTACTGCCAGACAGTAATTTCTAAAATGATATCAATTTAGATTCCTACAAGGAGTGTCTAAGAGTTTCTTTCCACAATTTGGGTTAACACTTGATAATGTCAGTCTTTTTCATTTTAACGAGTTGGCCAAGCTGTGTATTAATATATCATTGTTACCTCTACTTGCGTTTCTTGGTGTCTGATGAGGTTGAACAGCTTTTGAAATGTTTACTGGCCATTTGGAGATACTGTCTCTTGTAAGTAGACTGAGTATTTTGCTCATTTTCAGATTATCTTTCTCTCATTGAATTGTATAAGAAATTTTTATATTCTGGATTTGAGTCCTTTGTCAGATATCAAATATCTTCTCTTACTCTTTGGGTGGTCATCTTACTGTTTAGTGGTGTTTTGATGAACAAAATACACATTTTAACAAACTCCAGTTTATCCATTATTTCCCTTTATAGTTAATGCTTGTTTTGTCCTTTAAAGAAAATTTGTCTACACCAAGGTCCTGAACATAATTTCCTCTTGTTAAATTTACATTTTTTGATGCCCAGTGAGATTGATTTTTCTTCTATTTAAGGCAAAGTTCTTTTGGTGCTTGGAATCTAATTGTCAGCCTTTAAATTTTCAGTTCAGTTCAGTTCATTTCAGTCGCTCAGTAGTGTCCGACTCTTTGCAGCCCCGTGAACCCCAGCATGCCAGGCCTCCCTGTCCATCACCAACTACTGGAGTTCACCCAGATTCATGTCCATTGAGTCAATGATGCCATCCAACCATCTCATCCTCTGTTGTCCCCTTCTCCTCTTGCCCTCAATCTTTCCCAGCATCAAGGTCTTTTCAAATGAGTCAACTCTTCGCATGAGGTGGCCAAAGCATTGGAATTTCAGCTTCAACATCAGTCCTTCCAATGAACACCGAGGACTGATCTCCTTTAGGATGGACTGGTTGGTTCTCCTTTCAGTCCAAGGGACTCTCGAGAGTCTTCTCCAACACCACGGTTCAAAAGCATCAATTTTTCAGCGCTCAGCTTTCTTTCTAGTCCAACTCTCACATCCTTACATGACCACAGGAAAAACCATAGCCTTGACTAGACGGACCTTTGTTGGCAAAGTAATGTCTCTGCTTTTTAATATGCTGTCTGGGTTGGTCATAACTTTCCTTCCAAGGAGTAAGCGTCTTTTAATTTCATGGCTGCAGTCACCATTTACAGTGTTTTTGGAGCCCCCCAAAATAAAGTCTGTCACTGTTTCCATTGTTTCCCCATCTATTTCCCATGAAGAGATGGGACCAGATGCCATGATCTTCATTTTCTGAATCTTGAGTTTTAAGCCAAATCTTTCACTCTCCTCTTTCACTTTCATCAAGAGGATGTTTAGTTCTTCTTCACTTTCTGCCATAATGGTGGTGTCATTTGCATATCTGAGGTTATTGATATTTCTCTCACCAATCTTGATTTCAGCTTGTGCTTCATCCATCCCAGCATTTCTCATGATGTACTCTGCATATAAGTTAAATAAGCAGGGGGACAATATACAGCCTTGACGTACTCCTTTTCCTATTTGGAACCAGTCTGTTGTTCCATGTCCAGTTCTAACTGTTGCTTCCTCACCTGCATACAGGTTTCTCAAGAGGCAGGTCAGGTGGTCTGGTATCCCCATCTCTTTCAGAATTTTCCACAGTTTCTTGTGATCCACACAGTCAAAGGCTTTGACATAGTCAATAAAGCAGAAATATATGTTTTTTTCTGGAACTCTCTTGCTTTCTTGATGATCCAGAGGATGTTGGCAATTTGATCTCTCCTTCCTCTGCCTTTTCTAAAACCAGCTTGAACATCAGGAAATTCACGGTTCACGTATTGCTAAAGCCTGGCTTGAAGAATTTTAAGCATTACTTTACTAGCGTATGAGTGCAATTGTGCAGTAGTTAGAGCATTCTTTGGCATTGCCTTTCTTAGGGATTGGAATGGAAACTGACCTTTTCCAGTTCTGTGGCCACTGCTGAGTTTTCCAAATTTGCTGACATATTGAATGTAGCACTTTCACAGCATCATCTTTTAGGGTTTCAAATAGACCCTTTAAATTTTACGTGTTGCATTTTTGGTTCTAGATATTTAAAAAATAACTTTGTTAGCCTTGTGATTTATTTTTAATAGATTTTAAGATATCAGAATCATATTTTATTTTGTAATTTTTTTCCCATGTAAGTTCAAAAAGTCTTTTCTTATTCTATTGGGAAAAATATATCTTCTAATTTTTATGGTGCTTTGCTGTTATTTTGTTTCATTTACATTTAGCCCTTTGATTCACACAGGATTTATTTGGATAATATTGTGAGGTACAAGTCTAAATTGATTTATTTCTCCCTAATACCAAGTCAATTTTCTTTTTATTAATTGAGTGATTCTTCTCTAAGTGACTGTAATGCTTCCTTTATAATGAGTTGAGTTAGTTTACATACTTAGATTTACTTTTGACTACACTAGTCTGTTTTGGAGAAGGCGATGGCACCCCACTCCAGTATTCTTGCCTGGAAAATCCCATGGACGGAGGAGCCTGGTGGGCTGCAGTCCATGGGGTTATGAAGAGTCGGACAGAACTGAATGACTTCACTTTCACTTTTCACTTTCATGCATTGGAGAAGGAAATGGCAACCCACTCCAGTATTCTTGCCTGGAGAATCCCAGGGACGGGAGAGTCTGGTGGACTGCAGTCCATAGGGTCGCAAAAAGTTGGACATGACTGAGTGACTTCACTTTCATTTTTCACTTTCATGCACTGGAGAAGGAAATGGTAACCCACTCCAGTGTTCTTGCCTGGAGAATCCCAGGGATGAGGGAGCCTGGTGGGCTGCCGCCTATAGGGTCACACAGAGTCGGACACGACTGAAGCGACTTAGCAGCAGCAGCACACTAGTCTGTTTGCTCTTCTGGATAAATTTTAGGATGTTTATTTATTTTTTGAGTTCCGAAAAAGTCCTTTGAGATTTTAGATTAGAATACTTTAAACTAAGTTAACTTGAGAAGAACTCTTTTTTTTCCCAGTAGTCTTTGCTACCAGAATTTATTTTTATACTTTATTACTTATTCAAAACTTACTGTATCTGAAGATACATATACAAATATATAGTTATATATTATATTTATCTCTATATCTTATCTTATACCTATATCTATGTAAATAGACTTCACAATAATGAAAATTTGGATATTATTTGATTGAAGATTGGCTCCTGACCCATCCTGTTGTCAGATGGCAGCATACTGATAGTTTATGTTAAGGAGAGGATTAAGGAGTTGGCCACGTCAGAAAGACCAACCAGACAATTAGAAGGCTGGGGCTTTGTGCCCTGAAGCCCTGATTTCAAGCCCATCTTTGCTGCTTACTGGGCAAGCTTGGGCTTGTTCACTGATGATAAATCTCCTTATCATGAAAATGGGAGTAATGGCAGAAATGGCAGTGTTCTAGCGGGAGACCAATGACATTTAAAACAGATACTTTTTAGGTTAGTAGAAGAATTTAAATTTTAAGAATTTAAATTTAAATTAGTAGAAGAATTTAGTAAAATTTAATAAAGGGACCATTTACAAAGCTGTGGACAAGGTGTAAGGAAGCCACGGGGATAGTGCAGCATCACAAGACTAGAAACAGTGAGGTCATTTCCACCTCTAGACTTGACAAGAGGGACAGCCAGTTGCCATAGCTCAGAAGTCAGTCACGTCAAAAGACAAACCTAACAGGAATAGCACCTTGGGTGTCCCCTGATGAGACTGTGTAGGAGGGAAGCTAGGGAAGAAGTAACCTGGGCTCACGCACCTCCTCCCTCTCACCTTCTGCACGGTCTTCCCAGTTGATGAACCCACCCTGAATCCTGAAGGCATGAGAGCCCTTTTAATGAGGTCCAGTGGTTCTGGGACTTGGGCTTATATCAGAATCACCTGCAGGTATTGTCGAAATGCAGATTTCTGATTCAGTGGTGGGAAAAGGGGTTGAATTTTCCATTTCTAACTCCTTCCCAGGTGATGCTGATCCAACTGGTCTTGGGACCACACGTGGAGAACCACTTATGTAGCCCTGGGCACAGAGGAAGGTGGAGAACAGTGGGTAGGGGCTCTGAAAAGACGAGCAGAGGGTATCTGGCCCCGTCTCCTTAACTGTCAGAGGATTCAATGGGTGTACATTTTAGTGCATGTCACGCTGCAGTTTTATCAGCAAATGTCCCCTTTCCTTGAGTGCTCTTTGACTCACTTGACTTTTTGGCTTCCACCAACTGCTCTGTTCAGATCTCCAAGACCTGAAAGAGGGCTTTTCAGAATCCTGACTCTGAACTTGGTCTCAACATCTGTTTTCTGCAGCTTCTCTCAAGCTCCAAGTTTTCTTATGCCAGCCTCAAACTGTGCAGATTCTGACCTTAGGACTTGTTCTTTCCTGAAAGAGCATTGCTTTGAGCCTGAGGTGTGGACACTGTCTTTGATTCTTAAGCATGTAAAAAAATTTTTATTGGAGTATATGGTACTTGGTTTACAATGTTGTGTTAGTTTCAGGTATACTTGGTCTTTCATTTTTTATTAATATTTTGTCCAAATTCATGACCCAAATACTTCAGAAATTTTTCTTTTGAAAAAAGTAATTCTCAGTATGGATATTTTCTATTTTAAATCTCTAAATGGTTAAACAAATGCCTACTATATGACTATTTTGGAGATATATAAAAAATGTTTTTGCATCTCAATGGAAAATATGCATTGACTACTGCATACCCTTTGGAGTTATCAGATTATAGCCCTGTTCATTTTCTTTGAGCTGTTTTGCAACTCTTTCTAAATTATAGGTAACTGATATGTAAATTTCATCTTGTCAGATGGTGATTTTAATTGACTTCCTCCCCTCTGTGGAAAAACAAGCTTTGTCTCTGCAGTTAAGTGACATAATAAATGTTTTTTTATTGTGTAAATTGGGTTTTCTGTTACTTAGAGCCAAGACCCTCCTGACTGACAGATCCCTTATAAATGGGGGTCGGTAATCCTTCCTGCCTGCCCCACAGAGTTGCCCTATCAAAGCACTTTAAAAGGTGTTTGAAATACTTCAGTGGTGGTCCAGAGGCTGACTCTGTGCTCCCAATGCAGGGGGTCTGGGTTTGGTCCCTGGAGAAGGTAATGGCACCCCACTCCTGTACTCTTGCCTGGAAAATCCCATGGACGGAGGAGCCTGGTAGCTGCAGTCCATGGGGTCGCGAAGAGTCAGACACGACTGAGCGACTTCACTTTCACTTTTCACTGTCATGCATTGGAGAAGGAAATGGCAACCCACTCCAGTATTCTTGCCTAGAGAATCCCAGGGACGGGGGAGCCTGGTGGGCTGCTGTCTATGGGGTCGCACAGAGTCGGACACGACTGAAGCGACGCAGCAGCAGCAGCAGCAGCAGCAGCAGCAGCAGCAGCAGCAGGGAACTAGATCCCACATGTAGAACTAAGACCTGACACTGCCAAATAGATATATTTTTTTAAAAGATGTTTAAGGATACATGTGGGAGGTATGATGCATAGATCCCTAGGGGGCTGAAGGCTTCATAGCCTCTTCTTTGAGTCCAAAAATTGGAAAGGAAATTATTTCACATACACTCCCTCTAGGCTTTAACATAGCTGCAGTTTTTGCTTTTGATACTGTTACTGAGCCTCGCCAGCTTGCCTGACACACAGTGAGCCAAACACTGAGACATGGAGTTTTCCAGCCCAGATAAAGTTTATTCACAAGGCAGCCAAATGAGGAGACAGGAGAACAAACCTCAGATCCGCCTCCTCAAAGGTGAAGAGGTTGGGAAATTTGGGGGATAAGCAGGTGATCTTTGCAATAAATGAGAAAGTGGCCATTGGAATTTAGGGAAAATGGTCAAGTAGAAAGACCATTAGTGAATGCAATGTTAAAAACACAGTGAGCAATACTACAAGGTTTAATGATCGGCTGTTGTGTTAGTGAGGGTCAAGCCATCAGCTGCTGGAGTTGTCCACTGACAATGTACTCTGAGGGGAATTCAGGATGGAGAAAAACAGCAAGCATTCTATGCTTCAGATATACTGGCCCTTAGGTAGATGAGATGAATATCTAAGGAAAATTTCAAGTGACTCTAGATTGTTGCATCTTCTCATACATAGAAAAGCACTAAAGTCATTCATCTGAGATATGTGTTCTTTGTGATTAGCAATGCTCTTTTGATCTTTGACTACATGTGTTTTCCCAACAGAAAAGTTCATGTATATATTCTGGCTCTTCTCTTACCTCTCAGAGCTCCTCAGAGCTATCTGAGAGGCTGTCTCTCAGGCTATTGTCCTCTGTAAGGTCCCAAATAAAACTTAACTTACAACTTTTACATTGTATGATTTTCAGTCAACACATTTCATTATCTGTATGTCATTTGATATTACTGGTATATTGTTTGTTTTAGCCCTGTAGGTTATTGAGTTTTAGCTCATTGTAGAACTGTGCTGATTTCTAGCAAAGTGTCTAAGCGTCTTCTGTCATCTCTAAAGGATGTTAGTTTGGGCAAACTTGTAGCACATAAACAAGTGACTTTTTTACAAATGAATGCTCTTTGATGATTATAGCTGCTGTAGAGCCTCTCTTTACTGACACTTTCTTCCAAAAAAAATATTACAGGTACTTGAAAACTAAAGTCTAAGTTTTTCTTGTTTATCTAAGCATGTTCTGAAAATTGGGTTTGAGTTAGCCTTTATTAACACTTTCTAAATTATAGGTAATTATAGTCTTCAAGCTATAAAAACCTTTCACCTCTCTCTTCTAGCCACTTTTATTAAGTAGACAGAAAGGAGGAGACATCTTCATTAAAAAGCAATCTTCAAGGTTTGAAATCGTGTGACCAAAGTCAGTTAGAAAAGTCAGAAGTAGCCCGGTTTCAGTGAGCTCATCTTTGCTATGGTTTGTTTGTTTGTTTACTTTTGTTTTTATTGTTCTTGCCATGCCAAAGGGGGTTTTAATTTCATTAATCATACAAATAATTTTCTATAATATCCCAGGGAAACCAGAGAATTTGGCAGTCTTAATGGTGGGTTCCCCTCAAAGACTCATGGGCTGGTGGCATCAGCACGGAGTGCCCGGGTTTGCAGTGCAGCGTGTGGCTCGTGTCTGCCTTGCAGGTGGCTCTTCCTCCACATCACAACTAGGGTCTCCAAGATGGTGGGGTCAAGGACCCTCCAGGTTCTTAGGAAATCTCCCTTCCTTTGCTTCTCCTGCTCAGTGCTCTCCTTAGTTGGCAGGGTGTCCTCCTGCACCTCCGTCTTCTTCAGCTCGGCCTTATTGAAGTGGCGATTTCCTCCAAGTCTAGTTTATCTGCCATTTTCTTAAAACATTCTGAGAAGTTCCACTCCAAGCTCATAGTCCCAGGGCTTCTATTCATATTGCTACAGCTAGAGACTCGAATTTGGTGTAAAATCATTTAAAAAAGCTGTTTCAGACTTCTTATATCTTCTATTCGGAGAAGGCAATGGCACCCCACTCCAGTACTCTTGCCTGGAAAATCCCATGGATGGAGGAGCCTGGAAGGCGCAGTCCATGGGGTCTCTGAGGGTCAGGCACGACTGCACGACTTCACTTTCACTTTTCACTTTCCTGCATTGGAGAAGGAAATGGCAACCCACTCCAGTGTTCTTGCCTGGAGAATCCCGGGGGCGGGGGAGCCTGGTGGGCTGCCGTCTATGGGGTCGCACAGAGTCGGACACGACTGAAGTGACTTAGCAGCATATCTTCTGTTCCTGAGCACAAACAAGCTCTAGCCAACCAACAAGTCTATGGATTTATTAGGCTTTAGGGTTTTTTTTAAGATCTATTTTTAAAAGGTAAATATGTATTCACTCTTGTTCTGATTTTCAGATAATATAGGTATATTTGCTATTGATCAGTTCAGTAGCTCAGTCGTGTCCGACTCTTTGCGACCCTATGAATTGCAGCACGCCAGGCCTCCCTGTCCATCACCAACTCCCGGAGTTCACCCAAACTCAAGTCCATCGAGTTGGTGGTGCCATCCAGCCATCTCATCCTCTGTCATCTCCTTCTCCTCCTGCCCCCAATCCCTCCCAGCATCAGAGTCTTTTCCAATGAGTCAGCTCTTCGCATGAGGTGTTGATAAGAGGGTCTAATTTCCTCTCCCTCTTCTATTATGTATTTAAAAACCAGCTGTTTAAAACCAGTTGTTCTCAATGCTGGCTCCAGATCAGAATCCATAATGTAATCAAAATGTAGTGACTATAAAGTTATTAACAATGTATTTCTTTTTCTTCATACTAGGTTTTTTGAATCCAGCATATATTTTATTCTTAAAGCATCTAGACTCAGACCAGCTTCATTTTAAGCATTCAGTATCCCTATGTGTCTACTGTGATCATATCAGACACCCAGATCTAGACCTAAGACTTCACACAGTTTTAAGGAAATGAAGATATAGGTGAGCAGTAAAAGCATGCAGACGCTCATCTCGTTCTCAAGGTTGCGTAGTCAGCAAAATACAGATCGTGACAAAAAGGTCACTTAGGCAAGGCGAATGTGATGCATAAGTTCTAAACACTGGAGCCTTAGTTTTCTCAACTGTCAAATGAGAATAACAGTATATGTGCTTGACATAATATCATGAAATAATTGTCTATAAATATGGACCAGGGTATGTTTGAAGACAGAAAAGCAATGGATATGTCCATATATGTCCACAAACAAAACAAAACAAAAAAACAGGACTTACAGTGTTTATGTTAAGGAGGCTGTCATTTTGTGTTAAAGAGACCCATTTGAGAAGAAGCTTCTAGCTAGAGCACTTTAGTTGCATGCTTTGGCAACAGTAAGGGAGTGGTGTTGTGACTCTAAAACATTCTGTGATTCTGAAAAGCAGAATTGGGGCTTTTGTTCCTGGAAAAGATGTTAGATTGTTTGTCCATTTACATCCAGTAAGACTATTATCCACTGATTGCAATGCATTACAACCCCCTGGAGATATTTGGACATCATTTCTGTTACCTTCTTGGCTCCTGGCTACCCCCTTTTTTTTTTTTTTTTGACACCTCATCTTTACCCAGAAGAGCAAATTGTTGCCAATGGATGTACATTATTCTGATCAGTTCTTAGGAAGGAGGCCTTTCTGAATTTCAGGGTCTATCTCTTCAGCACATAGTAAGAGCTTCTCAAGTGTTTTAGATACTTATCCTGTGCCATGGGTTTTATTCTCCCCATTTTTTATGTGGAAGATTGAGTGAGGTTCAGAGGGGTTAAGCTCAAGGCCATATATTTAGTTAATGATGCAATTAGTGTTTAAGTCAGGGTTTCTCAACTTCAGCAATATTGTTGTTTTGGACCAAATAATTGTTTGTTGTGGGGGCTATTCTGTGCTCCCACAACTCCTTAACTGCCAAGAGCAACTCCCTGTGCCTACAGCATCTTTGCAAACTGTGTGGTTTATGCTAAGCGCCTGCTTTCCTCTTGGGACTCTAGAGTTTTAGTACATGCCACGCAGAGGGTACCTAGGGAACCCAATCCTAATAAAATCCCTCTGGATGCTTAGCCCCCTTGGTTGGCAGCATTTCACACGTGCTGTTGTCATAACACTTTTTGCTGGAGAAATTAAGCATGTCTTGTCCTGTGTGACTTCATGGGGATAGGACTCAGAAGCTCAGGCCTAGCTTCCTCCAGATGTCACCCCACGTGTCTTTTCTCTTTGCTGGTTTTGCTTTGTATCCTTTGGGTGGAGCGCATCATCGCCCTGAGTAAGATTGTGTGCTGAGTCCCGTGCTAGCGAATCCTCCAGCATAGAGGTGATCTTAGAGGCACCCTGACACAGAAGAACAGCTATTAGCAGAAATATAAGACTCTTTAAGTGAAATGTTTACAAAAACTTGATGCTAGATGTCATTGCAACTTTTAAATTATTCAGTTAATTACTATTGAATATAATTTATTATATAAAAATTAGTATTCTAAATTAAAAGCAGGAAAAAGCCATCAAACAAATGGGAGACCCTTTCCTTTTTGTAGGAGACTCTCTTAAGAAAATCACAAGAGAGCTGGAAGCAGGGACCAACTAGTTGATACTAGTTAGAAAAGCAGTTTTCTTCTAAACCGCGAAGAGGCATCCAGTCTCAGATCATCACTTGAAAAATTCAAATTTCTTTCAAGGACTCAGACCAAGCCCTTCTTTAACTGGAGCAACAGGCACTACAGAAATACCATATACAAATGTTATCCAAAGCTTGGAGGCAGTCCCAGGAGAAAACTCTTGGATGTCATTTTAGAGAACAAAAATGCACTTTAAGAAAGGGAAACAAAAATGAATAATGAGTATTCAGGAAGCTGAGGATGACTGTCCTTAGGGACAGTTCTGCTGAATCAAAGGTTTGCTGAATCTTTGATTTCTAATAAGTGGTTCTCCGAGATTGCTTAGAAGTGAGTCTCTTCTTGCCCACTCTAAGTGTTTCAGAAGTTGAAACTGTGCCAAGCTCTGGAATATCTCAGTGCGTTTCTTAACCAATTAGATCATTCTCAGGGCCCCCAGGACATATCCAGGAGCCAAGTGATCTGGGGTCAGCTGTGTTAATGAAAGATCCATGCTCCTCCCGTGTCTCCTCGCCTGTGGCAGAGCCCACCCTGTACAGAACTTGGCAGCTTCAGGCATTGAGAGCAGTGCTCTGCTGTCCATCTCTGGGAATGACAATTCCAGAATGTTTCCAGCTTTCATATGACTCACTAGCTTTCACTAAAAAGTGGGCAGACAACCGACTGTAGTTGCAATACCTGAGAGGGCAGATCCAGTTGCAAATGAATGGAAATGCATTATTGATAGCATTTGGTGTTCACAGCCTGGCCTGAGGAAGCAGGGGCCAGTGGAGATAGAGGAACCTTCTTGGCCTTCAAGCTGTGTACAACTTGAAGTATGCATACAAGGAACTTATCCAGAAGTGTGAACGGTGTACTGAAGGATCAGTTATCTAATAATCCCAACTTTCTGGAAGCTAGAAATAAACACAAAAGGTTTCTGTTCAGTTTTAAAAAAAAAGGATATCACAAAGCCTATATGCTTTCTTTCCTCGTAGCACTGCTGCTTTCATCCTTGTCTAGAGTACTTTACTTTACCGAGAAAGACTCTGTCTTCAGCCTCCACTAAAACTGCTCTCAGTGGACATCAATGGCTTCCTTGGGAAAATAACGTTCTTTCTTTTAAGAATGGGTTCTCTAGGCAGCAGTTTTTAAATGCTGACTTCCCTTTCCCTTGACTTTTTAAAAGTTGCACAATTTATTGAGGTTAAATTTACATAACATAAAATCACTCATTTGAAAGTGAGCAGTTTACTGGCATTTAGCATATTCCCAGTGTTGTGAAACCACCACCTCTATCTAGTTCTGAAACTGTATACAAGCCCCTGTGTCCCCATCTTTTGAAGTAAAAGGCTTTGTATTTAGTTTCCCAGGCCTCCTCTGAGACTTAAAAAGCTGGCTCAAGAGTTAATGATTAGAAAATGTGAACATGTTGAAACAAAGAGCTGTTGGGCCAGAAAACTGGTAACAATTTAGACTATAAGTTGGCCACATAGCAGTCACCTCACTCCCAGTTCCCTGAAAGATATAGATAACAAAAGCTGACACACATTCCTAAGTTGTTTTTCAGAAATCAGATCTCTATCATATGAAAACTGCTGACTGCAAGCACACAGACCCCAGACCAGTTAAAACCAAAAGATTGATGATGCCTGAAACTTCAACCAATTCATGTATCTCATGGGCCTCTCCCTCATACTGCCTTTAAAAATCCTTCCTTGAAAGTCATCAGGAATCTCAGGTCTTTGGAGAATGGGCTGCCTGTTCTTGCCTGATGCTGCAATAAGCACTGTATTGTTCTGGTGGCTCAGATGGTAAAGAATCTTCCTGCAATGCAGGAGACCTGAGTTTGATCCCTGGGTCAGGTTGCCATGGACAGAGGCGTCTGGGGGGGCTACAGTCCATGGGGTTGCAAAGAGTCAGATACACCTGAGTGACTAACAGACTTTTTTTCCCTTCACCAAACCCACTGTCAATAGATTGGCTTAGCTGTGTGTCATGTGAGTGGACCCACATCCAGGTTCAGTAACAGTTTTAAAACATTTCCATTACTCCAAAGTAAATCTTCATATTCATTAGTAAATTCCTATTCTTCCCTTCCCCTAGCCCCTGATAACCACAAATATGCATCCTGTCTCTATGAATTCATCTAGCCTGGACATTTCATATAAACTGAATCATACAATATATAGTCTTTTATGAATGGCTTTTTTCACTTAACATAAGATTTCTTCAAGATTCATCCATGTTGTAGCATATTATCAGTACAGCATTCCATTTTATTGTTAATTAATATTCCATCTTATAGATATTCCAAAATTTTTTTATCCATTCATCAGTTGAAGGACATTTGGGGTTTTTTTTTTTTCCACTTTGGGGCTCTGATGAATAGTGCTGCTTTGAAAATTGGTGTGTTCTCTCAGTTTTGCCACCCGAGTTTCTCATTGCTACAGTGGAGATGATAATGGCCCCTACCCCATAGGGATGTTAGGATTAAATGAGGACAAAGCCTTTAGAATGATGCCTAGAACATGATCAAAACCCAATAAATCCTCGACATTATTGTTTTTTTTAATACAAAATTACTCAAAAACCATCAACAGTCAGTTTTCATCAGGGCAGATAATTTATACATCTCAACAGTGCTTGAGGTCAACATTGTATTCCTTTAATAGTTAATGTAAGAAATAAAGACCCTGAATCATAAGTGAAAATTTAATGGTGAAATTATAGTCATTCTTTTTTGGGTAAAATGGCTGGGATGACTATGATAGTATGTCGATGGATTTCCATCAAAATTTAGCATTAGATATGGTAAATAGTATGGCCTTACAAGGACCTGCAACAGAATATCTTTTTAAAAGTAATGAGTTATGAGTTTGCAGAGGGTAAGTCAGATACTAAGGGACTTGGAGTGCTAGTGCTTAAGCAGTAGATTTGTGTGATGAAAGCTAAGGATGAAGAAGAGCATGCCAGCATTTCTGAGCTCAGGAGATTTG
This sequence comes from Capricornis sumatraensis, assembly GCF_032405125.1. Lineage (NCBI taxonomy): Eukaryota > Metazoa > Chordata > Mammalia > Artiodactyla > Bovidae > Capricornis > Capricornis sumatraensis. The sequence continues at coordinate 75,631,906 of NC_091073.1, forward strand.
AGTGGAAGGAGGAAGACCAGAGTGGACATTTGTGCAGAGGTTGAGGCATTATCCTCGAGAGTGGCTGGGCTTTTAAAGAAGAAGCAACTGTTCCTGGGAGGCACAATATATGAAAAATTGATGGTAAATGGGAAGAGACTGGCAAGAGAAGGGAAGATTCAGAACAAATGCTGTGAGCTCTGGTGAAGGGAGGGGCAGAGATGCCACGAATGCTAGCTGGAGAGCTGGGTCGGTAGCGGCTCTGAGTTGGGACAGGAGGGATCGCCTGGACACTGGTGTTAGTGTGTCGTATCACCTGTGTTCATACAGGTTTTGCTTTTTATTTAGGAATGAGCGGAAACCAACTAGCACTGCTGGTTGAATTTACAGCATTCATTTCGCTTTTTTTCTTGCTGTTTCAGCAGGAATAGATTAAGATATGCTATAGTAACAAACAATCCCAAAATCTCTGCATTGTAACAAGAAAAGTTTTTTTTTTTCCTAATTCGTGCTCAACATGCATTTCAGCTCAGCAGGATCTGTACTTCTGTATCTTCTTCATTCTCTTACCCTGGGACCTAGGCAGATGGAGCAGCCTCTGGCTGGAATACTGCTGAGTAACTGTGGTACAGGGGATGTTAGCATAGCAAGCAAGGACTGGCCCTTAAAGCCTCTGTGACAAGTTTTTGGACAAAGTAGGTCATAGAGCCAAGGCTGAGTATAAATCCCCTCCTGAGTGGAAAAGTGGATGTTGGTGAAATGTAGCCTACCGCATTTGCTAATTGAACTCCAGTTTTTGTCCTGTTTTTCAAGTATGAACTTGTAGTATGGACCAGTCATGGCAGAAGCTCATCTTGACCAGTGGCTGCTTTATTTTTTTATTTTTTTATTTTTTAACTTTAGATGTCTGATTTTCTTTTTTTTTTTTTTTTAATTTTTTATTTTTTTAATTTTAAAATCTTTAATTCTTACATGTGTTCCTAAACATGAAACCCCCTCCCACCTCCCTCCCCATAACATCTCTGTGGGTCATCCCCATGCACCAGCCCCAAGCATGCTGTATCCTGCGTCAGACATAGACTGGCGATTCAATTCTTACGTGATAGTATACATGATAGAATGCCTAAATGTGAGTGATCGTGTGGCCCCAGCTCTGGTCAAAGAAGCATGAAGGTCACCTGGCTGTGGGGCTCACAGGAAAGGCTCTCTTACTTAAAGACTGCGACTCCAGGGAGGGACAATTCTTTGTTTCTGCTGCCTCTGTGTCACACTCAGCCTGAGGAAAAGACCCTTAAGGTGAACTTGGCAGAGCAGAGAGACAGAAAGACCCTGGGTCTCTGGCTGATGTGTTGGAGCCACTGAATGAACCCGCACTGAATTCACTGTATCTGCAGACTTCTTGTTATGTGAAAGAATATGTCCTCTTGTTTAAGTGAGATTGACTTGGGGTTGGCTAAGATCAAGTGGTGGCTCAGACAGAAAGCGGCTGTCTACAATGTGGGAGACCTGGATTCGATCCCTGGGTCGGGAAGTTTCCTGGAGAAGGAAATGGCAACCCACTCCAGTACTCTTGCCTAGAAAATCCTATGGACGGCGGAGCCTGGTGTCCATGGGGTCTCAAAGAGTTGGACACGACTGAGCGACTTCACTTTTTTTTTTCTTTTTTTCTTTTATTAATACTTGCAACCAAAGTATCCTAGCAGACATAAGGAATATAATTCTACTACCCAGCTAAGTGAATTGAGATCGTAATTTTGAAGAAAATATATTTACGCATTTGTTCAATAAACACCTTAAATGTCTTTTGTATGCAAAGAACTGTGCTATGTGAGGGGAAGACATTCGAGATGAATAAGAAAAAGTGTTTTGAATCCAGAACGGAACGTAAAATGGGCACCTAACTAAATATAAGTCTTTGTAAATCACTTGAAATACCACAACACAGGGCAGGCGTTATGTGAGTCATTTTGTACCAAAGTTACTGTGAGTTCATGTTATTTGGGGTATAAGTTATTCTGAAGCCCCCAGCATGGTCACTTTCATGACCCATTTGCCAGAACTGGGACACACACCCATTCATACTTAAAGCGGTCACTGATGAAGGCAAATGTTCACCATGATAAGCTGAGCCTCTGGGAGCAATCAGGACAGATTAAAGTTGAGGTCTTAGGGTCTGCTTTCCACTCTGAATGGTGTGTAGGATCAGGATGTCCTGGTCCCAGGCTCCTTAAAACAACAGTTATCTGTGATTCAAACACACTCCAGCCTTAGCTGTTGGACACAAATGGACACAGTGAAGACTGTGTAGCCCCCCAGAGCTCAGGCTTCTGCAGCATGCGGATAAACTCATGGACATATTACGGTTTTCAATTTACCCTCAGTCAGGAAGAGGTTACCCAGGTACCATCCTAATCAGTAAATATGTGGTTCCACTTACAGGACGAACAAGCAGGTTTTCTGGTTCTTATTTGTCCAGTATATAATTATTACACATTTTGCCTTAGAAATGTGACTCTAATGTGGGCAGAGACAGGGTGAAGGAGACACGAGCCAACATTGCCACAGCAGCGTCAACTGGCATCAGGCTTGAGAAGGCAATTTTCAGAGCAATAGATAAGTCACATCCTTTAATCCAGTGACTCCACGGGATTAAAGGAATTTCCCTAAAAGGGAACTTGGAGGGAGAAAAATGCTTCATTGCAACATGAATAAAATAGAGATTGAATTAGCTTTCTTTGGGGGAAGGAGACTTATTAAAAGGGAAATTGCTCAAAAGTAAATTTTTAAAAGTATCCTCCTTTCCTTGGGGACCTATCTCAGCTGACACATTATTACTTTTAATCGCTATAATAGCTATGAGTCAGGTATTATGAACTTCACTTTAAAAATGAAGCAAAAATTTAGAAAGATTAAATTACTTCCCCAAGATGAAAGAACTACTTAATAAACTACTTTTTATTCACTCAAAATTCTAATATTTCCATTATAAGACAAGTTTAATTGGTATCACACAAATTCATAATCTTTACAATAATCATTTTCATGGATCATGATATTCTATCAATAATTATAAAGTAACAATTAGGAAAACATATAATATCAATTCAGAAATATAATTTAAGTTTGTATTTACCCCAAAATTACAACTGCATGAAAAATATTAGAAGAAATCATTCAATACTAATAGCTGGGGTTGTTATTGTTTGTAGGTAGGATGACAGGCAATTTAAATCCCTTTCTATGTTTTGTCTTTACAAGAGATAATAATGATACAGAGTAAATTCTTTCAAATCTGACTTTCTTCCTCTCTTGTCCTCCATTTCACAGTCCCAGCAAAACACACTCACTTGGAGGAAAAACGTGGACTCTAGGTATTGATATGTTTTATTCCAAATACATATTCTTCAGAAGAGTTTGCTTTCACTTCCAGGAATTCAGTTCATTAGGTTAACAGTCTGTAAGAGACAGAACAAAATAGTTTCTTCCCTGAAGTGCTAATTTCCTTGGGGTGTGATATTCCTAGTTGCTATGGATGGATAGGGAATTGTGTGTAAGTAACAGGAGCAGTGAACAGGACCCTTTCTTTGGTGAAAGTCCTGACAACACTGTGGAGAAATCAAGAGTGAAAAACAAAGGTGAAAAACCCACTTTAAGGAAAGGTAAAAATAGACCCCTATTGAGGATTCCTAGCTTTTATTTCTATAAATAGGGAAAGATCTATGGGAATTGAGGGATGCTAGGGTATAAGTAGCCATGCTAAGCCTCACTCTGAAGTTTCTTTTGATACTGTTTGGTGGAAGTGATGTGGGCATTCTCAGGAATAGGGAAATATAAGGGAGAAAAAGGTAACACAAAAATTAGTTAACATGATTTTGGCAAAATGGTAACTTAAGGGGACAGAATCTTTCTGACATCAAGTTGCTATAAGATCATTTGAGCAGTCTCTGACTCCTGGGCCTGTGATGGGTGCCCACATCCCTTAACCCTACTCTGCTGCCATCATTAAATCACTTCTTTGGGGTTCTCTTTATTTATTCAGCAAATATGTGAAGGCCCAAGGTTGCTAGGTGTTGAGACATGCATTGGAAGATTAAAAACATACTTGGTCCTCACTTTGTGCAATCTATAATGCAGTTAAGAGACAGAAATTAATCAGAAAATCACAAAAGTAAATATAATTACAACTGTCATAAGTGTTACAAACACACACACACAATCCCAATTCAGTTCTAACAAGACTATAAGATAGAACAATTTGAACTAATCGTGAAAGTCAAAGAGGACTTCCCTGAGGAAGTGATGACAGAATGAGATGTCATTTTTTAACTTAATGAAGAGAAGGGAACAGCACTTTCCAAGCAGAGTATCCTGTGTCAGGGAAGCACAAAGGCCTGGAAACAGGTCAGTGGGCAGGAAAGAGGTGAGGGGGAGGGGCCCACATGGCCCAGATGAAGTTGGTGGACGCCAGACCACCAATCTTGGACCTTGAAAACCACGTAAGTAGTTTTGTCTTCATCTTAAGGGCAATGATTAGATATGTGTTTTAAAAAACCGCTCTGGCTATGGAGTGAACAGTGGCTTGTAGGACAGCAAGAGTGATTTCCTGGGAACTGGTCTTAAGGCTGCTGCAGTTTTCCAGGCAAAGAAATGGTGGCAGCTTGGACTATAGCAGTGTTGCTGGTAGAGGTTGAGACGGAAATTTAAGAGAAGTGATGAAGGACTCGGCCTTCTGGGTTAATCTATAAAACCGGAAACACCCCAAAGAGGACATAACATATAAAACCTTTTTCTGCCAAGAGACTTGTTGGAGAGTTGAAGGAAAAGATAAAAGTGAGTGCTGTGGCTTGGCTCACTCTGTTTCTAATCCATCCTTTCTCTAATGTGCCTTACTGCAGAGGCTGGAAAATGGGAAACCACATTTCCCAGCTTTCCTTGCTGCTAGATTTGCACGTGTGATTTGGAATGTGCCAATCAGACGCATCCATGCAAGGTACGAATTCAGAAGTGTGGGGATGAAGGAGGAGCAGGATTTGAGGCTTTGCTTGTGTGGTTTGTAGCAGGAGGGGTGTGGTTCTGGCACTCCGTCAAGCCTTTCTGGTTTAACAAGCAGCCTTTTGATGGTGGCAGAAGTGGTGGTAATTTTGGCAGCCCACCTCAGCTGTGCCTGGCACATAAATAGGTGTGGGCTGTTGTTTTAATACCTAGTATTTACCACAAACAATACTACGTTCGATGGAGAGTATACCTCAAAGATAATGGAGTGTTCAGCCTGACTTCTGAGGTAGTTCAGTCCTGAAGGAAATATTGTCTCATAGTTTAATGTGTATGATGTTGGTGTCCCTTCATCCCTGTTATGTTCTTTTTTTATAAAAATATATACCTTAAAAAAAAAGAAAAAAATATATATACCTTATGTATAAGGTATATATACATCTTATGCTCCCACAGTATAACAGGCTAAAAAACTGATTCTGTCACTGCTTGGAAGAAAGTCAATCTATTGTTACTAAAGGTGAGCAGTCTTTCTCTAGAACTTTCCAGAAAATTTTAAACATCTAATAAAAAATGACTATTAGAGTTAGTAAACTGACCTTTAGTTGCACTGATAGTATCCACTTAAACTGTGCAGGAGCTATGTCTGACCAGGAAGCTTAACGATGTTGCAGTTTCCTCTACAAGGCTAATTTGATTGTAATAAATAATAACTTTTGAACAAAGAGTTAAAATGTCAACAGAGACATGCAGGAAGTGACTCTCTGCTCCTAATTCAAAAAATAGCTTCTTTCTCTGAATACATTTTTGGTACCTCTCTCAGGACATTTCCCATTTTTTAGCTTGTATTTATTTATATCCATGTCTGGTCTGCCTAATAGATAAAACTGTAAAATCATTGAGGGCAGGGACACTCACTGATTCATCTTTGGATCTCTTAAAATGTCTGCTAAGAATAGTCCTTCATACAATGGAGGAGTCTCTATTTAATGAAGGAATTGGTGAATTCTTGTGCATTTTGCCATCATGAGGACTAACACTTTTGAAAGAATGCTTACAATATGTTCCTATGCTTTGATCTATTTTCCAGATAAAACTGAAAGAGAACAAAAAATAAACTAAGGGTGTATAGGATGTGGAGGGTTACATTCACGGTGCTTCAGACATGTGTTTTCTCCACAAATGGTGAGAGTGGCAAAAGAGTACACTTCCAGAGGGCAGGAGACCCAACCTCTAATTACTCATCGGCTGTATGATTACAGCCAAGATACTGGAAGTCTTTCCCCCTCCTTCATAAAAGGGATTGAAGAGGTGATGAGTCCTTCTCATCACATGTGTCTTATAGTCACCATTCAAGATGACTGATGCTCTAACCTTATGATGACTTAAGATTTTAATCTTAAAATGATTTGAAGTTCATGTGGCCTCAGCATGGTAATTCAGCATCATCTTACCTGCTGACCCTATTCTATCAGTAGTTGCTTCCTAAGGCCAATGTTGTGCTGAGAAGGATTCTGAGGCCTCATTGGGCTAAGTGGAAATGAGAGTATTGACTTCATTGTGATGTCTGGCATGAGGCAGGGAGGGGAGTAGCAGCAAGTAAGCCATGTTATCTCTGATCTAGCCCAATGCCTTCACTCCACAGGAAGAAAATGAGAATAGAAGTTCATGTCTTAAGCTTACCATGTTCCATGCATTATCCAAATTGATTGTATATGCATATATTTATCTAATCCTTAGCCAGTCTTAAGAAGCTATCATTATTATGATTCCTGTTTTGAAGATGAAGTTTAGGGGAGCAAAATTTGCCTAAGACTAACACTCTGGAAATCCATATCTTTAAGCACTCCCTTATAGTGCCTACTAATCTGTGGGCACTTGCTATATGCTAGGCTAATGACACTTAGTCAGGGTGATTTTGCCTTCCAGGGAACATCTGGCAAAGTCTGGAAACTTTTGGTTGTGGGGAAGAAAGGGTATTCCTTGAATTTAGTGGGTAGAAGACTGAGATGCTGCTAATTGCACAGGACAAACCACCCTACCCAAACAAACAAGTACTGGGTTGGCCAAAAAGTTCTTCGGGTTTTTCCATAAGATGTTACAAAAACCCAAACGAACTTTTTGGCCAAGGCAATATTTGGTCCCAAATGTCAGTAATGCTGAGACTGAGAATGCTGAGTCAAGCTATGTGAAAGTCATTTTCAGACTGAGTTTGAAACTTTTCATGTAGCCCAGTTGGTACAATCTCTGCTGCTACTCTTTAGGGCTTCCCGGGTGGTGCTAGTGGTAATGAACCTGCCTGTCAATGCAGGAGACACAAGAGACACAGGTTTCCAGAAGATCCTCTGGAGGAGGGATCTTTCAGTACTCTTGCCTGGAGAATCCCATGGACAGAGGAGCCTGGAGGATCTCGGAGTGAAAAGCCAAAAGCATTTTCACTAAGATCAGGAAGAAGACAAGAATATCCACTCTCACCACTATTATTCAACATAGTTTTGGAAGTCCTAGTGATAAAAGTCCCAGGAAATTAGAGAAGAAAAAGAAATAAAAGGAATCCAGATCAGAAAAGAAGAAGTAAAACTCTCACTGTTTGCAGATGACATGATACAATACATAGAAAACCCAAAAGAAACTATCAGAAAATTACTACAGCTGATCAGTGAATTTATCATGGGATGCAAGGTCAATACGAGATCACTTGCATTCCTATATACTAACAACGAAAAATCAGAAAGAGAAGCTAAGGAATCAAACCCATTCACCTTTGCAACAAAAAAGAACAAAATATCTGGGAATAAACCTACCTAAGGAGGCAAAGAACTGTATATGGAAAATTATAAAACAATGATGAAAGAAATCAAAGACATAAATAGATGGAGAGATATTCCATGTTCCTGGGTAGGAAGGATCAATATTGTGAAAATGACTTTACTACCAAATGCAATCTACAGATTCAATGCCATCCCTATCAAATTACCAATGGCATTTTTCACAGAACTAGAACAAAAAATTTCATAATTCATATGGAAACACAAAAGACCCTAAATAGCCAAAGTGGTCTTCAGACAGAAGAATGGAGCTGGAGGAATCAATCTTCCTGACTTCAGACTATACTACAAAGCTACAGTCATCAAGACAGTGTGGTACTGACACAAAAACAGAAATATAGACCAATGGAACAAGATAGAAAGCCCAGAAATAAACCCACGAACCTATGGGTACCTTATGCTTTACAAAAGAGGCAAGAATATACATTGGGGCAAAGATAGTTTCTTCAATAAGTGCTGGGAAAACTGGACAGCTACTTGTAAAAGAATGAAATTAGAACACTTCCTAACTCCACACACAAAGATAAACTCAAAATGGATTAGGGCTAAATGTAAGACCATAAACTATAAAACTCTTAGAGGAAAGCATAGGCAGAATATGCAATGACATAAATCTAAGCAAGATCCTTTATGACCCACCTCCTAGAATAATGGAAATAAAAACAAAAATAAACAAGTGGGACCTAATTAAACTTAAAAGTTTTTGCACAGCAAAGGAAACTACAAACAAGGTGAAAAGACAACCCTCAGAATGGGAGAAAATAATAGCAAAGGAAACAACTAATAAAGAATTTCCAAAATATATAAGCAGCTCCTACAACTCAACACCAGAAAAACAACAACCCAGTCAAAAAGTAGGAAAAAGACCTAAACAGATATTTCTCCAAAGAAGACATACAAATGGCTAACAAACACGTGAAAAGATTCTCAACTTTGCTCATTATTAGAGAAATGCAAATCAAAACTACAATGAGATACCACCTCACACCAGTCAGAATGGCCATCATCAAAACATCTACAAACAATAAATGCTGGAGAGGGTGTGGAGAAAAGGGAACCCTCTTGCCCTGTTGGTGGGAATAAATTGATACAGCCACTATGGAAGATGGTATGGAGATTCTTTAAAAAACTAGGAATAAAAACACCATATAATCCAGCAATCCCATTACTAGGCATATACTTTGAGGAAACCAGGAATCTGCCTGCAATGTGGGAGACCCAGTTTCGATCCCTGGGTTGGGAAGAACCACTAGAGAAAGGAAAGGCTACCCATTCCAGTATTCTTGCCTAGAGAATTCCAAGGACTGTATAGTCCATGGGGTTGCAAAGAATCTGACATGACTGAGAGACTTTCACTTTCACTGAGGAAACCAAAATTGAAAAAGACCCATGTACTCCAATGTTCATTGCAGCACTATCTACAATAGCTAGAATATGGAAGCAATCTAGATGCCCATCGACAGATGAATGGATAAAGAAGCTGTGGTGAGGAAAAGTGAAAGTGAAGTCGCTCAGTCATGTCCGACTCTTTGGGACCCCGCGGACTGTAGCCCACCAAGCTCCTCCATCCATGGAATTTCCCAGGCAAGAATACTGGAGTGGGTTGCCATTTCCTTCTCCAGGGGATCTTCCTGCCCAGGGATTGAACCCAGGTCTCCTGCATTGCAGGTAGATGCTTTAACCTCTGAGCCACCTGGGAAGCTCAGCCATAAAAAGGAATGCATTTGAGTCAGTTCTAATGAGGTAGATGAACCTAAAGCCTATTATACAGAGTGAAATAAGTCAGAAAGAGAAAGATAAATATCATATACTAGCGCATATATATGGAATCTAGAAAGATGGTACTGATGTATTGACTTGCAGGGCAGCAATGGAGAAACATAGAGAACAGACTCATGGACACAGGGCGAGGGGAGGATGGAGAGGGTGAGTGCTTAGAGAGAGTAACATGGAAACTTACAATACCATATGTAAAATAGATAGCCAATGGAAATTTGCTGTATGACTCAGGGAACTCAAACAGGGGCTCTGTAACAATCTAGAGTGGGATGGAGGGAGATGGTAGGGAGGTTCAAGAGGAAGGGGACATATATATACCTATGGCTGATTCCTGTTGATGTTTGACAGAAAACAACAAAATTCTATAAAGCAATTATCCTTCAATTAAAAAACTAAATTGGAGGATGCACACTGTTGTTCAGTCACTAAGTAGTGTCCGACACTTTGAAACTCCATGGACTGTAGCCCATCAGGCTCCTCTGTCCATGGGATTTCCCAGGCAAGAATACTGGAGTGGGTTGCCATTTCCTTTTCCAGGGGATCTTCCCAACCCAGGGATCAAACCTGCATCTCATGCTTGGCAGGCAGATTCTTTATCACTGAGCCACCTGGGAAGCCCTCTGTCTCCATTTTGCAGAAAAAGAACAGTGCTCTCAGAGTCAGGAAGTTGCCACCTTAAGACAGGAACCCAGGTAGTTGATTCTAGAGGCCTCTGGAGTTCCCCCTCCACTAAACTCCTGTACCATCATCTTCTTTTACTATCAAAGCATGTGAACTCTTTTAAGACCTGCTTACCTAATACAGATTTCTGAAGCTAGTAACATTCAGGGAAGTATGAACAATCCCCACCATGGTGTGTATTTGTCTCCAAAGATAAAAAGTATTTGTTCAACAGTTCAAAGGGGGTCTTTAGAAGCTCATATTATAGAACCATTGATTTCTCTGGAATAGACATTCAGATCCTTGCTTTAAAATAAAACTCTAAAGAGAAAGCTAATTTTAGGATTTAACAAGCTTGTTCAAGAACAATTGGCTTTGTCTGGTATTCAACTTTATTTCCTTTTGTTTTTAGGAGCTGGTGAGTCTGGAAGCTTATTTAGGAGTAGTAGAGGAAATGAAACTATGAAAAGACACAGTAAGATTCCTTTTTTCTAGAAAGCAAGGCATAATATGAATAAGTCTCATTCTGTCCAATTAATTGCCTCAAGTACAAATAGAAAAAAATATACACATACTTTGTTGTTTGAAAGAGATTAAAGGAAAAGCAAAAAACAAAACAAAACAAACAAAAAAAATGGGATGGCAGTTTCAACAATAAAGCCATATTCAAATAAATAACTTCTCGGATTTTAAGGCTTGCATCCCGCAGTAAAAGCAATTCTAATGAAACGGTGAGAATGGGAGGTGGAGAAAGGAAATGAAATAAAGAGAAATAAAAGAGCTTGAAGCAGGAGGACAGGGGAAAGACTGAGCTTCTCTTTCTCAGAGGAATTACTGAAAAATGGAAGAAGGGTTAGGAAAACGACGGGCGTGGGCAGGGTAACTCCTTGAATTCAAAACGAATGGTCCGGGCTCCTGGCTTTCATCCACCCGGCATTGATCTGGTGCAGGCGGATGATTTAAGAACCTCCAAGTCATCGTGTTTTAAATCTCTATTAGGATTCTCCGAGCGCCAGCGTGGGTAGCACCACGGTGGGTTAGTTCTGCAATTTGCTGGGATCCTCCCGCCCTCGCTCGCCGCCTGCCAGATCCAAGACAGTCTCAGACATCTCGAGACCCAGAAAGCGGAGAATCGAGCGCAGTGAATGAAATGTGGAAAGCGTGGCTGCGACAAGAGCCTCAGAAACCTTAACTGGGGTCATTTAGGAGGCTGGAAATGTATCGAGTGCCGCAGGTGGTGGGTGGCACTGGAATTTAATATTCTGGAGTCCCTACTCTGTGCCAGGAAGCGCGCCTAGCGAGCCACACTTACTGTCCAGCTCGGTGAGCTAGGTTAGAAGGATTTTCAAGGAGGTTAAACACCTTGCATTTGTCGCTCCTCTGCCTGGAACGCTCTGCGACAACGGTGGCAGCAACTTTCCCCGGTTCAGGAATCTGCGTAAAAGTCGTCTTCGCTGTGAGGCCCTCAGAGGATTTCACAGCCCCCCTATTACACCCGTCATTTTTTAAAGCTCTGCTTAGCAGTCACCCCTCAGTGCTCATATTTTTTCCGGCACTTTTTCATGTGTTTATATTTGCATGTGCCCTTCTTTGTTCATGGTCTGTCTCCCAACAGAAGCGTAAGCTCCATGAGATCAGGAACTTGGTGTGCCATTATCACAGCTGCATGCCCACGGAGGCGCCGGAAGCACACAGTAGGCGCTCGTAAATGTTAATTTCCTTCTCATCCCTCCACCTGCGGCACTCGATAGGCTTGCAGTCTCCAAACTGAGACCTGGTGATCATGCTAGGATCAAAGGAGGCAGAGGACAAGTGGACAATCAAGTCGAGGGGAAGCGCCGGCCTTTGCATTGTAACTGTGATGCTTTCTCTCCCTTCCCCCTCGCACCTGAACTACGTAAAATAAAGAACCACACTCCCCCTCTATGTCCCCTCCTGGGATCCAGCACCAATCTGCATCACTGCCTCTGTATGTTGGAGGGGTCACAGCCTCCTGCCGGATCCTACGGGGATTCTGTCCTTCGACATCCGGTGCCTGCAAACCTCCCTTCACCACGTGTTTTCTCGATTCTCCATCCCTTGGCCTCGGTCTGAGTTCCGGAAGAAGTCGAGTCCTCTTTGCCTGCTCGACCAGAGTCTCCCCTGAAATCTTGTCCTTTAACCAGCCCCTCCCATGACCCCTCATTTCTTTCTCCCTCTCTGGCCCGGAAACGCTGCTCCACGAACGTCTGAGTGCTTAAACGGCGCTCAGAGAGCGCCCTGGGCCGCCGGGAACCACTTTCCTCTTCCAGAGGCAGCTCCCACCTCGCTCTCTCCTTCGCACCTGTCGGGAACCGGGTTCCCTTGGCTGCGTCATGGAATCGGTGCTCCTTCCAGGTGCACCGCCCCGCCCCTTTTGCCGTGGGCTACTCCTGATTGCTGGGAGTGTGGGTCACTCTCCCGTCTCTCCCGCCCTCCCCGCGTGGCCCCGCCCCAGGGCCCGCGTAGGCTCCTCCTCCTCGCTCCCGCCCCTCCCTCCCCCTTTGCTAATTGCCTGGCTGCGCGCGCGAAGTTCTGGGCAAAGTACTGGGAACTGGCCGAGCGTTCGCTCTACGCTGGAGCCGGGCGGAACAAGGCGAGCTGGGAGCCAGGAGGCCAGTGCGCAGCGCGGGCTCTGACCCCGGCGGCGGTCGGCGAGTAGCCATCCCCGCCGCTGTCTGCTGCAGCCGGGGTGGCAACTATCAGCTGTGCGTTGCTGGAGGACCGAAGAAGCCAGGTTTGCCTCCTTTCGCGTCTGCTGACGAACCTCGGAGCCCGGCACCGGGGAAACTAGGCGGCGTCCCCGGCGGCTGAGCGCGCAGGTAAGCACTAGGACGCCAACTAGAATAGAGCTGGGATGCGTGGGGACCTGGGCGATGGCGTGGACTCCGGAGGGCTGAAATCTGGGGGGACGCAGCCAGTCTCAGCGAGAATCTGGAGACTACCTCCTGTCTCCCGAGGAAGAACTGTTAGTGGGGCAGCCCCGAGTCACCCTCGTGCCTGCATCCCGGGAGTTAGAGGGCCAGGTGCTGCCCACACTGGAGTGCTGTCCTTAGAGGCACAGTTTGGTCGGGATTAACGGCGAGAAGGCGCCTAGTTTGGGTCGGGGCGCCGGAGGATGCGGCGCCGGGGGGCTGTCCTGGGCAGCCGGGAGACGCGGCGCCGGGGCGGGAGGCGCAGGAAACCAGTTTAATTGGGCCGAGCGCGAGGCTGCACCACATCCGCGGGCTGGGGCGCGCCGGGGGGATACGGGAGACGTAGGTCTTGTAGGCTCCGGGCTCGCCCGCCTCCCCGCGCCAGTCTTGCTCCGTTTTCCGGCACCGCGGCCGGGGACCGAGGGTCCTTGTCCCTTCGGGCTTCCTGAGAAGCGTTTGCAGCTTCTGGAGTCCCTAATGGGCATTGTCGTAGATCGTCCAGCTACTTCTTAAGCCGGCGCGCGCCGCCCTCTTTCGGTAATGCAATTTGTACTCTCTTTCCTCCGTCTCACAAACTACCCGTCTCCTGAGCTGAGGGAGCTGTGAAGTTGTCACTTTAGATGTGCCTGAGGGTTGCGCTGAGGGACATCTGAACCCCCGCCGCCACCCTCTACCCCACCCCCACACCTGTCCTGACCCATAGAGTTTGAGTACTGGGCTGAAGGCATTTAGAAATATTTTAAGCTGCCGCTGCTAAAGAGATTCATCCACAGGTAAAGGTGTAGGTCTAACTTCTGATCATCCATACTGTACTCCCAAGCATCATACAAGGTGAAGTCCCGTTCTGGCCCAAGGAGACAAACTAGGTAGGCCTGGGCTAAAATGCACCCAAGCGAAATGACCATCGCCTCCATCAACGTGTGGGCACACCACCCTTTTTGGTATTCCTCATAGCACTCATCTCTTTTTGAAATTGTCTCCTTAGACTAGAATGTCCATCACCCTAATCCCAATGTCAGCAACAATGCCTGACACACAGTAGGTACAAAAGAAATATTTATGGAATGAATGATGAAAACTCTGTAAAATATGAGGAATGGTGATCTCATACTGGTTTTTATTTTCATGTTTATCCTTTTGTTTTTCTGTTGGGAACTTGAACAAATACCAGTAACTACTATTAATCTAGCACCTACTGACAGCTGAAAATGTACTAGGAACTTTGTATAGATCACCTCATTAAACATTGCTGTTGTTGTTTAGTTGCTAAGTCATGTCTGTCTCTTTTGCGACCCTGTGGACTGCAGCCCACCAGGCTCCTCTGTCCATGGGACTTTCCAGGCAAGAATACTGGAGTGGGTTACCATTTCCTTCTCCAGAGAATCTTCCCTACTCAAGGATCAAACCTGCCTCTCCTGCATTGGCAGGCAGATTCTTTACTGCTGATCCACCAGAGAAGCTCTGTTAAACATTACAGTAGCCTTGTTAGCTCAATATTTCTAACCTGATGGGAAACTGAGCCTCCAGCAGGATAACCAATTTTTCAAGATTATCCTGGCAAAACTAGAATTCCAGCTCATCTTCTCTATTATGCTGTATTGCTCCCAAGAAACTGAAATGTAATTTCCACTATTATAGCTAATAGGCATTTAACTTTATTTATAACAAAAACTATTGCTTAGCGAAAAGGAGATTTATTGCATTATCATTACTGAGAGTTTCGGTAACAGCTAATAGTTATGCTGTAAGTCCAGGATGCCATAGGCTGTTATTTAATCTTCACCATCTTGATGGCAGTGCTGTGAGGTTATCTCCATTTTACAGATGAAGAAACTGCAGCCTAAGTTCGGGAACCTGCTCAGGGTCAATAGAAGATTGCTGAGCTGGATTTTTACTAGTAGTCTTTCAGACTGCAAATCTTTAGCTCTTTCCACTATACTGAAATGTCTCCTGCACCCACTGTGTAATTAGATGTTAACTCATTATGATAGAGTTCAGCAATGCAACATAATCAAACCACCTGAGGTTGAGCTGTAAACTTTCCACTGTCAATAACAAGTGTCTAGTTGTACTATTTTTCAAATTCTTGAGTTTTTACTGCCATTGATTTTTGTGGTTGAATTCATAGTTTGTGGGCCTGATAGATAGATGGGGCACTTTTCATATAGGAGGAGAGGAAATTCTCCTTTCATTTAGATTTAAGTTTGCTGCTGCTGCTAAGTCACTTCAGTCGTGTCTGACTCTGTGTGACCCCATAGACGGCAGCCCACCAGGCTCCTCCATCCCTGGGATTCTCCAGGCAAGAACGCTGGAGTGGGTTGCCATTTCCTTCTCCAGTGCATGAAAGTGAAAAGTGAAAGTGAAGTCACTCAGTCGTATCTGACTCTTCGAGACCCCATGGACTGCTGCCTAGGCTCCTCCGTCCATGGGAGTTTCCAGGCAAGAGTACTGGAGTGGGGTACCATTGCCTTCTCCAAGATTTAAGTTTACTTTCACCTAAATCTAAAGAGAAATCTGATGGGTTTTACCCACTGTAGTAAGTGAACTCTGAACACAATGGTTTCTGCCTCTTAAAGAAAGTACTGGAAGATTAGAACCTCTCTTGCCATGTGTAGAATGGAGAGTTGAAACCACTACTAGTTCCAGAAACTTCTGCTGCAACCTTTTAGCAAAATAACTATATTTTGACTCTTTGTTCTCTTGTAAAACTGAGGGCAAGGTGAAGTTAGCTAAGTAGGTCATGGTTACCACCTGAAGGGCTAATGGCAAAATAGAGCATGGGGCAGAATTAGAGGTCCCTTTTTTCCTTCTGTTTTATTCCAGTTTTAGGGGTAGTATGCTTTTCCTTTCCTGAAGACCTGGATTTATACTGTGTGTCTTGGCAGGACTGTATTTTCTTAATTGTTAATTCCATTTCAAGGATACTCCAGGGAGGGCTGGAGAATCCTTCAACCCAGAATGCCCACAGAAATGATAGGCCTGTGGGACACTGAGGATCATGGAGGCTGTCAAGTTGAAGGAGCCTTCAGAACTGACAGTTTCACTTCCCTGGTGGCTCAGACGGTAAAGCGTCTGCCTACAATGTGGGAGACCCGGATTTGATCCCCGGGTTGGGAGATCTCCTGGAGAAGGAAATGGCAACCCACTCCAGTATTCTCGCCTGGGAAATCGCATGGACAGAGGAGCCTCTTAGGCTGCAATCCATGGGGTTGCAAAGAGTTGGACACGACTGAGCAACTTCACTTTATGGTTCACTGTAAATTCCTTTCTTGTCTACATCTTATTCATCAGCTTTGAGCCTCCTTCTCTGGAAACATCTTTCTTGACTTCCCAATCAATACTGTTTAGACCATCTTTATGTTCATCTCAGCCTAGTTCGTGTCTCTCTTTCCTTTTGTCTTTTACCTCCATCCCTTGCCCTTGCCCCTGCACCATCTTAGCTCAGGTTGTTAGGGACTTCTCTACTCTGTCCTAATATAGCTTTCAGGCAGATTTACCTCCCTCAGTTCTACCTTTGAATCATAGTCAGGTAAATTCTTTAGATCCAGTCTTTACATTGCTAAAAATTATTGAGTGACTTATGTAGTTAATTACATTGCTAAAAATTATTGAGTGACTTATGTAGTTAATAATTATAACATTAATAACAGCAGTGGTAGCTGCTGATCTTTTTGTGCCAGGTATTGGCTTGAGTACTGTGCATGAATTAAACTGTTTAATCCTTAGAGCACCACCAAAGCAGGCCCTGTTGTTATACCCCCGATCTCCAAATGAGACTAGGAAAAGTTAAGTTTCCAACTACTTTACAACTAATACAAGGTGCAACTGTATTAGTTGTGAAGTAATCCCAGGTCCTTTCTCTCTTTCCATCTAAGGTAGACCCCTTAGCCTAAAGTCAGGATCCAGCAGCCTGGGCTCAGTGTCTGTCTCCACCCCAAAACCCCAAGTATTTCAAGGTTTATCTCATAAACCAGTTCTGCCAGAATCATCTCTCTGAAATCAGTCTCTCACAGCATTAAAACATACACACATACACACACACACCACTCTATCTCTCACACACACACACATACACACACACACCCCAGCTTCAGTACTTTGTTTCTTTCATACCCACGCTCCACATTCTTTGACCCTAGTGCCTCGTGGCCTAGTTATCTATTTAAATGTATGGCCTCCCTTACTGAATTGTAAATGCCTTGAAGGCAGGACTAGTATCTATTCCTTCCTTTCCTGTTCCTCACATCACTAAGCCTGATATCCTATCCAAAGGAGGTGTGCAATTGAAAAGAAAAGATTGTATTTGGTTATATTATGTAGATCAGACGGTAGAGAATCTGCCTCCAATGTAGGAGACCTGGGTTTGATCCTTGGGTCAGGAAGAGCCCCTGGAGAAAAGAATGGCTACCCACTTCAGTGGGCTTCCCTTGTGGCTCAGCTGGTCAAGAATCGCCAGCAATGCGGGAGACCTGGGTTCGACCCCTGGGTTAGGAAGATCCCCTAGAGGAGGGAAAGGCTACCCACTCCAGGATTCTGGCCTGGAGAATTCCATGGAAAGTATAGTCCATGGGGTCACAAAGAGTCGGACACAACTGAGAGACTCACTTTTTACCCACTCCAGTATTTTTACCTGGAGAATTCCATGGGCAGAGGAGCCTGGTAGGCTACAGTCCATGGAGTCACAAAGAGGTGGACAGGACTGAGCAACTAACACTTTCACATATTCTTTGAAAAAAGTCATTGGAATGTGGCATTTTGTTTCCTACTTTTTGATCCACAATACTATAATATTTCATCAATTTATGATGAAGCAATGGAAATCTTAATTATTGAAATCTGTGGTAAGCACCTATTCTGGTTTTCACCTTGCAGATATTACAAGGAAATCTCAAACCCGTAAACAAAACATTGTCTGTAGGATAAATATGCACTAAATATGCACTTGTATCTTATATGTACCATCTTTTCATATATATGTAAAGTTGTATCAAAAATGTATTGAAACTGTTAGGGAATTGAAACTAAATTTTTGTCAATATCTTATTGATCAATGAATATTTCTCACTTTTAAACCTGATTTATCAGATCTTATCTGAATAACCTCCTGCTCACAGCTTGGCTCTGTGTGTTCCAGTCAAACTGAAGTAAGTTCAGCTCCCTTCCTGAGTCCCAGGGGCCATGCATCATGTGCTCTGGCCTCCCAGTTCCCGCATAAATATCTGTCCTCATTATGATGCATTCCTCCTCACCCACGTTCACCCGGCTAATTCCTACACATCCATTACATTTCAGCCTGGATGATGTCACTTGTAGGAAGCCTTCCTCTGCTCCCTTCAGGTTGAAATTGGAAAACACGCTTGGCACTGTGTGCCTGCCTGTTGATGAGGGAGCAGTTATACCATTTTGTAACTGTTAGTCACTTTGACTGAATCTTCTATGAAACCACGGATTCTCATTTGATTTAAATTAGAATTATGTAGGGATCTTTTGTTGAATATGAGGGCTACTCCATTTCTTCTAAGGGATTCTTGCCCACAGTAGTAGATATAATGGTCATCTGAGTTAAATTTGCTCATTCCAGTCCACTTTAGTTCACTGATTCCTAAAATGTCGACGTTCACTCTTGCCATCTCCTGTTTGACCACTTCCAATTTGCCTTGATTCATGGACCTAACATTCCAGGTTCCTATGCATTATTGCTCTTTACAGCATCAGACTTGAGTTCCATCACCAGTCACATCCACAACTGGGCGTTATTTTTGCTTTGGCTTTGTCTCTTCATTCTTTCTGGAGTTATTTCTCCACTCTTCTCCAGCAGCATACTGGGCACCTACTGACCTGGGGAGTTCATCTTTCAGTGTCATAACCTTTTGCTTTTTCATACTGTTCATGGGGATCTCAAGGCAGGAAGACTGAAGTGGTTTGCCGTTCCCTTCTCCAGTGTAGGGATCTTAAAACATTTGTCCCTCCCTAGGCCCCACTCCAAAAGTTTCTGAATCAAATGGCTTGTGATAAGGAGGGTTGATCACTTTTTTTTTCTTCTAAGTTTTCTCATTCTGTGTTATAGCTGGATAGTATTCCCTTGTGTGAATATAATATCAACTTACTTGATTCAATTAAGTTTTTTAATGACAACTTTATTGGGATATAATTCGTATTTCATAAAATTCATCTGTTTAAAGTGTACATTCAGTGGCTTAATTTTTTAAAAAAATGTGTACTTTTTGGCTGTGCCACATGGCATGTAGGATATAGTTCCCTGACCAGGGATCAAACCTGTGCCCTGTGCATTGGAAGCACGGAATCTTAACCACTGGACCACCAGGAAAATCCCCAGTGGTTTTTAGTATATTCACAGTTGTGCAACCATGACTTCATAATTCATTTTAGAATGTTTCACCATCCCCAAAAGAAACTGTACCAATTAGCAGTCTTCCTCCTCACTTCCCAACCACTAATCTATTTGATGCCTATATGGATTTGCCTCTTATGGACATTCACAAAAATGGCATCATTCAACATGTGGCCTTTTGTGTCTGGCTTCTTTCACTTAGCATGTTATTGTCAAGGTTTATCCTTGTTGTAGAATGAATCAGTGCTTCGTTTCTTTTTATTGCCTAATAACACCCCATTGTTTGTATAGACCACACTTTATCCGTTTGCCAGTTGGAACTGGAATTTTTAAAAATCTTCCCCAAACAAAACAAATGTGCAGGCAATCGTTAAACCGGAAGTTCCTTTGAGTATTGTTCATTGTTGTGTCTTGAGGCTAGAACAGCACCTGGCACAAGATAGATGTGTAATAAATCATCTGACTGAATAAAGCATTTTACTAAAAGTATAACTTCTGTTCTGCTGGTGTCATAAAAAAACATTGTCATTAAAAAGAGATCCTTATAGTTGATTATTTAGACCCTGATTTGAACAAATTCATTGTTAGAAAATATTAGGTAATCAAGGAAATTTGAACATGGATGAAATGGTCCTGTTTTTAGAATTTGCTTTAAAATATCTCAAGGGTGGGGAGGGAGTATAGAGGAAACAAGGCTGTACCTGAGTTAACTGAAGTGAGGCGATGAGTTCTTACTGCTGTTCCCTATATCTGTTGTCTCTGGGGCAGCCATTGTCTACATTTGGCTGTTCAGTTCAGTTCAGTCGCTCAGTCGTGTCTGACTCTTTGCGACCCCATGAATCGCAGCACGCCAGGCCTCCCTGTCCATCACCAACTCCCAGAGTTCACTCAGACTTGCGTCCATCGAGTCAGTGATGCTATCCAGCCATCTCATCCTCTGTCGTCCCCTTCTTCTCCTACCCCGAATCCCTCCCAGCATCAGAGTCTTTTCCAATGAGTCAACTCTTCCCATGAGGTGGCCAAAGTACTGGAATTTCAGCTTTAGCATCATTCCTTCCAAAGAAATCCCAGGGTTGATCTCCTTCAGAATGGACTGGTTGAATCTCCTTGCAGCCCAAGGGACTCTCAAGAGTCTTCTCCAACACCCCAGTTCAAAAGCATCAGTTCTTTGGCGCTCAGCCTTCTTCACAGTCCAACTCTCATATCCATACACGACTACTGGAAAAACCATAGCCTTGACTAGACGGACCTTAGTCGGCAAAGTAATGTCTCTGCTTTTGAATATACTATCTAAGTTGCTCATAACTTTTCTTCCAAGGAGTAAGCGTCTTTTAATTTCATGGCTGTGGGGCACTTGAAATGTAGTCTTAGTGAGATGTACTTTAGGTATGAAATATACATTGTTTTGAAGACTTAGTATGAAAAAAATGTAAAAGTATCACAATAATTTTGTACTATTAACATGTTGAAATGGTAATATTTTGGATATATTATGATAATATATAATTTAAACTAATTTTACCTATTTCTTTTTACTCTTTTTAATTTGCTACTTGAATTAAAATTGCATATATGGCTCATATTACATTTTTCTCTTACAGTGTTGCTTGAACCAAATCTAGCTCCTTGCTTGAATCCCAAGGCCCAATAAAGCTGCCATTAAAAAGTAACTGAATAAAATATGTTGTATATTATATTCACACAATGGAATACTATCCAGCTATAACACAGAATGAGAAAACTTAAAAAAAAAGTGACCAGCTCTCCTTATCTCAAGCCATTTGATTCAGAAACTTTAGGAGTGGGGCCTAGGGAGGGACAAATTTTTTAAGATCTCTAGGTGATTCTAATTTAAGCCAAATGAGAATTTGACATTTTTCATATCACATTAAATAGAGGACTCCCAAATTTTTAAAAAGTCTGGGGCAAAATATTTTTCATAAAAGACTCCTCTTATGTGAAGACTGGGAAATATCGATTTGTTCAAAGATGATTCTTTGTAGAAGGTTATAGCAGGCAGGCTGTAGCCTTCCTATATCATTCTAGGTTTGCTTCATCTGTGTGAAAATCTAAAAATTCTTTTGTAATAAATGGGATAGCAACATGAAGCCACAGAATAATTGCTCCTTTAGTTACTTGCCTGATTGTTTTGTTTTGAAGTTGATGAATTATTTCCTTCATCTTAGAAAAATACAGAAAATAGAGTAGCAATTTCATTGTTCTTAGTCATACTGTTTATATCCTGAAATTGAATTTTCCCTGTACTTTCTTTATAATCACTCTGCCTAAATTTGTTTGTTTGGGAGCCAGAATATGATTGTTTCTAGACTTCTTAAAGCCCCTGGAAAAGTGGAAAATGATTCTTAAATAATAATAATAACATGTGGGTTTAAAGATGATTAAAACAAATTGCTTTCATATGAAATTTCTTCGGATGAGCATTCTGTCGCTGTCTAGGTGTCTGTGTTTACTCACAGAAGCATAGCTGAGGTAGTAAACCCAGCTCTCTGAGTGGGTATAGGCCAGACAGATGACCCCAGAGGATGTTTGTCCTCACCTGTGATTTCTGAGATCGGGAGACAGTGGGCTTGAACTGAAAAATAGCTTGAATTTAAAGCAGAATAGAATTAAATTGCAATGAACAACCCAACGACTTGCTGGTTCTGGTTCAAATGTAGTTTTGTGGTCTAGCATCTGAGATGAAGTGGACAAGGGGTACTTGAAGGCCTCAAAGAATGTAGGGAAGACCCAGTTGGGTTTTTCTTATGGGTTCAGAGCTACTTCAAGCAGATTTCTTTATAGAATTAACTGAAGTGTCCATTGAAGCTTGTTGGGAGTCTTTAGGGCATGGGGAACCATCTTGACTTTGAAGGGTTGATGATAATTGCAAAGAACAGTAATAACAGCAATGGTAGCCAGTAGCTGCGGCATACTTACTATATGCCAGGTTAAGTGCTGTACTTGCACTACCTCATTAGATCGTCTAATAATTTTTGAAGGGGCTCTCGGTGTAACAGTTTACCAACAGCCAAACAGAGGCTGGGGAGTAATCATTTGCTCTTTGATTGTCCAACATCCCTTTACCCTTTCTGATTTCCTTTCTGCCTAAGGGTCTGGAATGAGGGGCCCCATTCTCCTCAGCTGTGGGTAGCCCTAGGATTCAGATGTCTCTTAACTGGAATCTGGGTTCAGTGCCAAGGGTCACAGAGATTCTGCTGCCAAGGGCATCTCCCGATCCAACCATTCTCATCTGCTTGGCATTGTGGTCTGGCTTCAGGTCCCATGAAGCTGTGCCAGCACCTGTCCCTCCACCCACCCCCTCTTACTTCCTGAAACTAATTTCCCAGTACATTTTTTGTTTGTTTCAGTTGCCAGAATAGTTTCTCTTCTACTCAAAGAACCTGTGACTGTCACAAGCCTAGAGGGGCTTAAGTCATTTACCCACGATCACAATGGGACCAAGTGGCAGCACTGGGGTGTATTTGTGTCATTGACCAGAGGGCCCCTCACTGTGGTGGAGATCACAGGAGTGGGCGATGGAGAATCAGAAGATGAATCCATCCCCAATAGTGCCTCTGTGGCCTTGGGCGGGTCCTGCCTTCTATGCGGAACTGGATGGACAAGGTGAAATCTGCACCTGTCTAAAGGACGCCCAGCTCCAGAGGATTTCCTCCTTCGTGAGATTTTTGGGTGTGTGACTGTGTTCGCCTTTTCAAAGGCTTGCAGTTTGAGATTTGAGGTGCTGTCTTAGGCAGCAGTTTTCAAAATGTGGTTCCACAGGTTGCCATATCAGCATCACCTGGGTACATGTTAGAAATTCTTGGCCCCACCCTAGACCTTTTGAATCAGAAACTGAGAGGAGGGCCCAGCAATCTGCTTTTTACAAACCCTTCCGTTGATTCTGTTGTTCACTAAAGTTTGAGAACCACTAGGCTAAGACCTTTTCATTTCATTGAAAACTATGTATCATAATTGATTAGCCTCAGCCCCTCCTCTCAAGGAATGTTTGTGGGGGAGAGTTATAAACACACAATGTGAAAGACAAGGAGAGGTGTAACACTTGCTATGAACAAGATGTTGAGATGTGGTTTGAGCCCAGAGAGGCCATAGGAGATGTTTCTGCAGGGAAGGGGGCATCTGAACCAAGCCTTGAAGGACGTGTAGGATTGAGACAAAGGAATGCTAGATGGGAGACACTCCGGGCAGAAAATGCAGGATGAGCCAAGGCGTAGCCATTTTTTTAAAAAAACCTGAAGTGTAGTTAATTTATATTATTATGTTAGTTTCAAGTGTACAACATGATGATCCAGTCTTCTTATAGATTATACTTTTAAAGTTATTACAAAATAATGGCTATAATTCCCTGTGCTGTACAATATACACTTGTTGCTTATCTATTTTATACATAGTAGCTTGTCCCACTTAATCCCATACCCGTATCTTGCCCCTCCCTGCTTCCATCTCCCCACTGATATCCACTAGTTTGTTTTCTGTATCTGTGAGTGTTTCTGTTTTGCTATATACATTTACTTGTTTCAGTCGAGGTGTAGCATTTTAAGGAATGATGAACCCTCCAGTTTGATCAGAAGGACTGTTTTAAATGGGGAAAGTGAATGAGTATGAGAATGGAGAGGTGGATTGGGGCCCAAAGGAAGTGGACGCTGAATCCTGTAGTAAGGGTTTGAACTTCATTCTGTGGACAGTGAACAAGGAGGTGATATGGTGGGAGCTATTTTGGAGAAAAATCCTAGTGGTGATAGAGATGATCAGAGGCTGGGAGTATAAGCACGATGAGACCCAAAATAGGTTGGTCACAATGGGAGAAGAAAGGACAGACAACACAGAAGTGCTGGCAAGTCAGAATGACAGCTCCTGGAAATAGAGGACTAAGGACCAGGGTTGAGGGAGAAGGCAAAGATGATTCTATGTGAGATAATAAATGGTGTTGGTGCAATCAGGTGAAAAATAAAGTTGGAGCCCTACATCACTCCTTCCATCAAAATAAATTCCAGGTCGATCAAAACTTTAATATTAAAACAGCTAGGAGAAAAATAGAATACGATTTTAATAATGAGATAGAAAAGCTTTTCAAGATAGGACACAAAGTCCAGAAGCTATAAAACAAAAGATTGATTCACTTGACTACATGTGATTTTTTGCAGAGCAGTTCTTTTAACTGTCAAAAGGCAATTAATTTGGAAAATAATTGCAATGGATGTCACAAAAAGGTCTAATTCCATCAGTATAGAAAGAATTACAATAAAAGAAAGGATGGTTGCTCTAGAGGCAAAAAATTTGAACAAATAGTTTACAAACCTGCCTACAAATGACTCTTAAGTATGTGAAAACTTCAACCTTACTCATAACAAGAGAAACAAGATGCTATTTTTTAACCTGTCAGATTGGCAAATATAACATAAAGTGGTAAAACTGTTGCCAGAGGTTTGAGGAAGCGAGTATTCATGGTGGTTGGAAATGTAAATTGTTCCAAGCTGTGTGTGGAGCCCTTGGAAGTATCTTATCAAAACTGTAAACACATGCACCCTTTAAATCAGCCATAACAGTTCTGTGAATTTAATCCTACTGATAAGTAAATGTGCACAGTGATATACATGCAAAGTTATTTATTGCAACACTGTTTGAATAAAAAGATTGCAAATAACCTAATTGTTCATTAGTAAGAACTGGTTAATGAATAATGGAGCAGTTAAAAATGAGGCAGCTCAACATCTAATGATTTGTAACAATCTCAAGGGTATTGTTAAGTTAAAAAAAAAAAAGTGTAGAATACATAGGTTTGTGGCTTACATATTAATATATACCAAAGTATGTATGGGATAATTCCATGTGAGTAAAAATATATTCACACCTAATATATATGTTATATGCTTATATACATAAACATGTACATATTTATGCATATGTACACATATTCATAAAGGGGGGTGGAGGAAGGGTGGGCTGAAGCCAGCTAGCACCAGCATGTAAGAACCAATTGTGTATATCTCTCCCCAACTCCTTGGTCAGTGACTTTGCAGTGGTCAGTGGTCATTTGAAATTGGCCAAGGTGTGAGTATTTACAGCATGGAAGTTGGCAAAGGAACCAGATCAGGGTTTTCATTGTTTTTGTTTTTCCAGAGAGCTGGTTGATAAACATTTACTAGTATCCCCTGTGTATCATGAATATAAAATATCTCTTGAAGGCTAAACAAGAAGTGGGTAACATCAGATTCCCCAAGGAAAGGAGCTGGAAGATAAAAGGACAGGTGTGAGATTTAAATTGTATCTTTGAAATTTTGTTCCAGGTAAAGGAGTTACTTATTGTGCAGTAAACATATGAAGCAAGCCAAAAAGTAACTAGAGTTTCAGGCCTATGTGACTATTATTTAAGGAACCATTGACTACTACGGAAGAATATAAATGAATCGGTCTTAGGGCAAAAGGATGCTTTTGGTTTTAAACATGCTGAGGTTAACGTATGTGGGTGATATCAGTGATACCCCCCAGATAACTCAGAAGAGAGGGCAAAACTGAGGATCACTCCTGGGAGTCAGCAGTTGAGTTGAAATTAGGACAGTTGAGGAGGTTTCTAAGGGAGGCTGAACCTGTCCAATATTTTGGGCAGGTCCCAGGAGAGAAAGGGAGATGGATGTGGTACCTTGAGGAATGTCAAACAAGAGGTGGGTAGTCACAAAGGTCGGAGGACCTTATAATGATATAGCAGATTTCTTTAATGGATTGTCTATAAAAAGTGAACCACTATGCTCAATCCTTTTTGAGAAAATATAACTTGATATAATTCTCCTAGCCACTCTATGGGGGTGGATATTATTTCCAAGATTGCTTGTGAATAGGGGAGAGGGATAATTCCAAAGAAAACCAGGAGAGAGCTCCTGGGAGGGATGTTAATAGATCATACCTTGGAGACCTTTTAATGTGGAAAGATTTTTAAGGTTGGATGGAGGGAGCGGTGGGCAGTTGCAGACCCACCGAAAGTGTATGAGCTATGAAATGTATTTCATCAGTGTGACTGGTGGTCACACACAACAACCAAATGTTGTATTCCACTGTGTGTTCAGTGGTGGGGAGGATAGGAGCCAGGGAGAATTCCCATCAAACTTTGAGACAGATGAGGGAGACGGCCTGTGAGTACAGATTTTCAGTGTTGGCCCAGGAACTGTGATGTGCCACTTCTCTCTCCGTTAGTTTTCTGACTCAAGCTGCATATGCCTCTGTGGTGGTGTATTGCTTATCTTTTTTTTAATCTTTCAATAAATTATGGGATGGAGGCTATATTTTCTAGATGACTGTGACTGTGGAATAAGGAAAGTGGAGCTTAATGAAGGAATGATTATTTGTTGACATATATTTTGGGGTTTCCGTTGTAGCTCAGATGGTAAAGAATCTGCCTGCAATGCAGGAGACCCAGGTTCGATTCCTGAGTTGGGAAGATCCCCTGGAGAAGGGATTGGCAACCCACTCTAGTATTCTTTCCTGAAGAATTCTATGGACAGAGGAGTATTGCAGGTTATAGTCCATGGGGTTGCAAAGAGTCGGACACTACTGAGCGACTAACACACATATATTTTTATGTATACGGTTTATTTATGACATGCTAAGAATTAATATTCCTGTCTCACAAGACACGAATCCCGCCTCTGTTATTTAGAGAAACACTGTGTTTACTTCAGCGGTTCTTTTACCTTGTATGTGTACAAACGGTATAGTTTTCACCCAAATTTGGTTTTCAACTCAGTCTTTCTTTAGCTCAGTGTTCTGTTGTTTGTTATATGTTTGTCAGGTTAGGGACAATACCAATAATGAGGTGTCAGATTGGAAAAGGAAAATAGCTGTGGCCTAAACATGGTTCAGGAAAAGGCCTGCATGGACATCATGGCAGCCTGCTAATGCACCGTACTCCTGACTTGTAATTCCTGTTTCTCTAGGCTTTGGTCTCATGGCCAACATAGCACTCCAGTTTGGTTGTTACTCTCCATTCTGCATCATTTGTTCCCTGATGAAGGGCTGAGAAGGCTCTTTAGTTCTCTGGCATCAAAAGGTCTAATTTTCATGGATGTATGCCGATGGGTGTTTACATAAGATAGCTGCCTTTTTTCACCCACAGATTGACACCTTTGACCAATGCCAGGAACCAGAAGGCAGGATGTTGGAATCTGGGTCTCTGTACAATGTGTGGTGTGTGGTACAGACGTGTGCCCCGATTATCCTTCATTGCTAAGAACTTCATGGATGAGTTAAGCAAAATAACCATGTTCTTGGTTCTTGCTCTGGCTAGTTGACTCATGCTGAGGTCCAGCGTGCCATGGACTTCTCTGCATTCCTGTGGATAGTACTCGTCCCTCCCCACACCCCTGAAGGAGTTGTGTGAGAATTAGCCAACCGTCAATAGATGTGAAGGGGGTTCTGGAGGAGATGAGAGCTACATGACTGCTAGTTGATCAGGAAGCCAGCAGGAGGGGATGCACAGTTATACGTCTGTTTCTCTGGGATCTAGACTTCAGCACCACAGTGACCTACAGGGCGTGTTAATTGCTGGGCCTCGCTGCAGAGTTTCTGATTTAGTGCATCTGTGGTGGGATCTGAGAGTCTGCATTTCAAACAAGTTCTCAGATGATGCTGGTGCCATGGGTCCAGGGAGCCCTTTGAAAACCCAGGCATTGGTGCAGCAGGCAGAAGACTCACTCTCAACCCACGCTGCTGCTGCTGCTGCTGCTGCTAAGTCACTTCAGTCATGTCCGACTCTGGGCGACCCCATAGACGGCAGCCCACCAGGCTCCCCCGTCCCTGGGATTCTCCAGGCAAGAACACTGGAGTGGGTTGCCATTTCCTTCTCCAATGCATGAAAGTGAAAAGTGAAAGGGAAGTCACTCAGTCGTGTCCGACTCTTAGCAACCCCATGGACTGCAGCCAACCAGGGTCCTCCTCCGTCCATGGGATTTTTTTTGAGCACGTTCTTTCTGGGACTATAGGATGCCCTAGATTCATCTTGTGTAATTCCTGTCAGCTCTAGAGTCAGTTTTTTAATATTAGTCTTGATCCACTAAATTGCGTTTACTATCCACCCTAGATACCACCCACAGTGAAAGAACACAGATCCATTTCCTCCCGTCAGTTTCAAAATAAGGCAACCAGCACCTTGAAAGGTGAAATGGCTATTTGGAGTCACATATAGTTGGTGGCAGAACCAGGACTAGGACCAGATCTGAGCCCTCTGAACTTCTAGTTCTGGGCCTTATTTATCATTCTCTGCTGGCACATTCTATATTCGGAACCTGAGTCAGCATATTTTCCCCCACTCCGCCCTGACTCCTGCATCCTTGGGTGCAGGCAATCAGATTGAACCCACCTGAATGTGCAACTGTCTACTCAGGACAAAGATCAGCAAAGAGGGGCAAAGGGTACTGGCCAGATTCCTTGGGGAGAGGGCCTCAGCCAGTCTGTTTTCCCATCAGAATGGGTTTTGTCATGGTGAACAAGGAACAGACCCACAGAATGTGTCTGCTACCATCAGCAGTTTGCAGCTAAACTGTCCAGTCTGTCCACGACTGGCCTCTGTTTTGTGGGGAAGTGGGGGCAAAGGGAGGGGTGTCAAGTCCACACTCTTCCTTTGGATTCTTCTTCTTTCCCTGGTGGAGTCAGAAAGAAGTGAATTCAAACAGCAAAACCATCAAATTTCACTTCATTCTGTGAGCTCCTTGAATCCACAAAGATGGAGCTGAACAGACAGGTTTTTGGTGTTCTAAAGGCTCAGACAACCTGATATTAGGATCTAGCTGTGAAGAATCAGTTACATCAAGAAGTTTATTTTTCATTGTGGGAGGAAATAGTTCTGTCATCAAAAGTTTCCTAAGATGCAGGGAGTAATGTTGACAGAATTATTTCATATTAATTTCTCAGAATGTTCCTCTTCAAAAAAGATATTTTTAATTTTTTGAAAATAATTCACAGTAGGTGATCTGGCTGAAGAATTATTCCTGTAAAGGGATTTAAAGGAATTTAATAAGTAATGATGTACTAGGGCATTTTGTTTTCAAGCAACAGAAACCGATCCAATTTAAGAGAAAATTTATTAGCTTATGTTGCTACAAAGTCCAAGAGTAATGCTAACTTCAGGCATGGCTACATCTCGGGGTTCAAATCATGTCATCAGGGCCTTATTTGTTGCCGTTTCCTAGCTTGTTTTCATCTGGCTTCATTCTTAGCCAGCTTTCTCCATGTGAATACCTCAAGAGCTGAGGGCTTATTTCCTACATGGTAAACAGCTCTGTTCTGCAGATAGAGTTGCCCCTAACCTGAATTCATTCCTGGGACCAGAGTTAGCAGGACTGTCATGGCCAGGTGTGGGTCAGATATTCCCTGCGGAATCAGGGAAAGGGATGTTTCCTTTTTTCGCATTGAAGAATGAGGTGTTGGTATCAGAAGTATGAGTTGGATGGACAAGCAAAAATAATGGATGTCTGTCTTTTGCAGCGTTATGAACACTCAAGGTGATGAATAAATAAATAAATGCTCAGCTCTGATGCTATCCACAGGTTTGTTTACTTAGCCCCTTCCCAAGCTACTCGTTTATTTCTTGGATTGTGAATTCCTTCTAGTCCTTCCTAGTCACCTGAATTGCCAGTTAAGCCCTCAACAAATTCTCTTCTTGCTGTTCCTATTGCTAATTTCAAGTCTAATTCAGGGGATGGCTAAGCTGATGGTGATTCTCTCTTTGAATCTGTTTAACCAGGTCAGTGTTAAGTTTGTTTCTGGCTGAATGATCAGCATAGATATCTTTAATAAATCTGCTTTGCAATACTAAGGAAAAGGAATTAACTTCTAATCTTCTCTTTTTCCCTTATTGCTAACTCAGATCATTAGTGGTTAATTCTAATCCTACCTTCTATAAGGGGAGAGATTTTTTTTTTAATCATTGCATGAACCAAGAATTATTAGTTCCAGATTTAAACAAAACTTACTTGAAAGTTTGATTATTCAAATCTCTTGCTTGTTTTCCTTCTTGCTACTTGCCTTCTGCAAATTTCACTGCTTATTAGCACCTTTACCTGAAGGTGGACAAGGTAAAATCAAGAGCTGTATTTAAAACCTTGACAGCATTCCACCTTCTTTTCTTGTTTCTTTTCAGAGGGGCTGCCTAGTTGGCTATGTTTTTGAGCAAAACCAGTTTTTACCTTGACTAACGTGAACTGTAATGAGTTCTCAATGAATTTCAGTTAATTGTCTTTTCGGTACGTCCTTTAACAGCAAGTTGAAAGTTGGTTGCAAAGTCATCTCTTTCTCTGGTGTTTGCCTTGACTTCTGATCTTTTCCGTTTGCCTTTTTCTTGAGTCCAATCGAAATCAAATTAAAAATGAATTAATGTCAGGTTCAGAAAAGAGTAAGTGTTCAGGTCCGCTCATCAGCCCTGGAGTGTCAGCTATTTCTATATTGCACAATCAAATGGAAAAGATTTTAAAAATCTGTCTCCATTGACACTGATAATTGAATTTACTATGTATTGGTTTTATTTTGTCCATGTCTCTATTTATTTGAATCACTGCTCGACTAGGTCAGTGCCATCAATTTTTCTTTTCCTTTTTTAAATCTTCAAAGTATTTGTATCCGGGCCATGGTCAAGACTCACAGAAACCATTTTGACTAGGTTTCTCATTCATTTATACCTCAAAAGCAGGGCATGGCTTTGTGTTATGGGAGTATTTTTAGAAGACTGATGAGGGGAAGATCTGTGTTTCATTTCCCTTGGTTTCCCTCTGTTCAGACACCTGCCTTTGCCATTAATTGCTACTCCCGTGGTGCTCTCTTTTGTCTCTTGAGCAGTGTTTTGAAATAATATTGGGAGGGAAGCTGGGTGCTGAGACACGTATCTGCGTTGAAGAAATAGTTTTTTTTTTTTTTTTCCGAAGTCGCTCAACAGAAGGCTTATTTAAGAGTAATTGTTATTTTGGTACCATTTAAGGAGGTTTTATTTCTTTTCATCTTTTTCTGTAATCATTGCTTATTCCCAGTGGCTGATCTTAGGTCACCTCAGTTTTCTCCCTTAATCAAACCATTCTGAATACCATTTGTGGCTCCTGCCATGTTTTAGAAATAGAAACCTCCTTTGTCGGGATTTCTTTTTGATAGTAGGCTCTGGGGTCAAACCAGTGCAAGTCAGTTGGGTTTGCAGAAATGGCTAACAGTCACCATGACATTAAAAAAAACATTTATTCATGAAAGCTACTTTGAAAGGAATATATCCCCTTTTGGAAGTTTAGCCTGTTGCTTTTATTTTAGGTAAACTTTTTATTGAAATGTTACATCTGTGCAGAAAAGTATACAAAGTACAACTGTATCATTTAATGAGTTTTCACAAAATGAACACATCTGTATAATCAAACTGAGATTATTATTGTCTCCTTTGAAGCCTCCTCATGTGGTCCCCAGTCTCCATTCCTACTTCACAAGGGTCTCCTGACTTTTAACACCATCCAATTACCTTTGCTGCTTTTTATGTTTATGTAGACTCTTTGGGTCTGTGAGATGAAGTTGTCTAGTTTGTTCATTCCCATTTCTGTTAGAATTCCACTGTATGAATACCGTAATTTATTATTCAGCTATTGATAAAATATTTAGGTTTTTCTCATTTTATGCTGTTATAATTAATGCCACTGCCAACATTTTTGTACACAGCTTTTTGTGAACAATGTATATTAATACATTATACATTGTGAATAATGTATGTTAATAAAACATATATTGAGGAGTAGAATTTCTGGGTCACAGGGTTGACATGTGTGTGGCTTTAGTTGTTCCCCCAGTTTTCCAACATGGTTATACCATTTTCCTCCAGTGGTTTATGAGAATTCTTGTTGATCTCCAGCCACACCTGATATTTTCTGTCTTTTTCACTTTAGTCATTCTGTTGGATGTTTAATGGTGTCTTGTAATTTTTGAATTGCATTTCCTTGATTAGTAAAAAGTCAACCACCTTTTCATGGGTTTACTGGATATTAGTACAGTAAAAAATATTAAAAAAATATTTTGATCTTAGTTATATGTTTTAGTCATTTAAGACACAACCAAGATTTCAGTGTTAAAGTAAACAACATTGAACAAAAAATGTGAAGGAAGGAAATTTATCAGCATTAAGTTGTAATATGAACTTCTGGGTCAAAGAACAAGTGTCCAGAGCTTCACTGTATTTTATTATCCCCATTACTAGATTTACAGAATTTTGAAAGTTTAAGAACACATTTGCATTTAGAAGGTCATGGTTGCTTCATTTCTAATTCAGGCTTTCATTTCACATTAACTGAGTGAATGTGTTGGACATGATGGGGGATGCTAAGATGGAGAACGTGGTCTTATACTTTAAGAAGCTCATATATGTACATGGCAGAGTGAAATGATGCTATTCTGAAGCTCTAACAGTGTGCCCTGAGGAAGGAGGGATTAAGTTTCATGAGGAAAATAGAAACATTTCATAAATTTTGAAGTGCCTTTGAACTTGGCTGTCAGAAATTTTTGTGACTAGAGGTGGAAGGAATAGGCATTTTCCAAAATGTGGTCCACTTGGAGAATAGCAGCTATTTCTGGGTGACCGGTTCATAGATAGGATGTGCAGAGGGATATAGAGGAAGAAAGTAAAAGGGAGTGAAATAAATTTGTTCAATCAAAAAAAGGACCAAGAAGCTCACCAGGAAAAGCAAATTAAAAACACAGTTATGTCATTTTTTTGTTATCCTTTTGGCTGAGATTTAACAATAATATTTGATAAGATTATGCTGACAGTTGTGTGGAGAAATAGTTACCATTTATGGCTGGAAGGAGAATAAATTGCTATAAACTTCTGTTAAGGACAACATGGCAATCATTTTCAGAATTGAAAATGTGCATGCTTTTTGACCCAGCAATTCTCTTTTAGAAATGTAACTTACAAGTATGCCTATACATGAGCAAAGACTGTAATTGTAAGATATTGGAAGTAATCTAAATGTAGTACAGTTAAATATATCATGGTCACTCCACTCAATGGCTTTTCATGCAACCAGTGAAAAGAATGGAGGCGCTCCCTCTTTGCTGTTATGTGGGTATGAAACAATCTCCAAGATACATTGTTAAACCAGAAAAAAGATGTAAACCAGTGAATAATGATAGCACTTGGATAAAAATTGGGGGAAAATCCACATGCATCTGAAAAGTAAATATGGTGTTGATTACATTCCTGAGAAGAGAGTCAGGTGGTTGGTGGAAAGGAATGAAAGACTTTTAACTGTATATACCCTTTTGCAACTTGGGAATTTTGAACCATGTAAATGTATTACTTAATCAAAGTAAATAAAATTACTCCCCTCCAAAAAAAACACACAAAATACTAGGAAATGAGATCATAGAGGACTTCAAATTGCAGTCTAGCAGTTGTATTTTTGCAGAGTCTGTTAGAGTTTATAAATTCTTTCAAGTGCATTCCCTCATTTAACCTTCATGATAAACCACTGAGAAAACAGTTTTTATTTCTGTTTGACAAATGAGAAAGCTGAGATTCAGGTATTTAAGCAATCTGCACAAAATCCTTCAGTGGCTGATGTTAGATTTGAGAATATCAAGTGGATTGTTTAAGAAGTAATATCATTTACTACAATTTTATTAAAAGGACAAAAGGCAAAATATAGAGTATTTTTTAGGCTGAATGAATATGCACTGATTAAAAGTAGCTGAAGACTGGCGATTTGGGAAGTGTTTACTATTAGCAGTTTTTATCTAGATGTCTTTACCTGCATACTGTATTAGCACTATGAGCAAGTCTCATCTGTTCAATCTAGACTAGAGCTCATTTTCAAACTCTGTCACTGAGTGAAAAGGTGAAATTCACTAAGGAAGAGAAGGTTGAAGGATGAAAGGTATTTGCATGATGCAGCCCATGGATTTGTTTTGAAACTGTAGAAATGTAATCTTTTTTGATGGGAAGGCTTTGTGTCTCACAATCCTTAGTGGAGGGTGAATTTTTTTCATGTCTATTCTGCCGGGATCTCAAAGACTGCATGAGTGTGTTAAGTTGCCTCGGTAGCCTTTCCTTTCAGAATATTAAATTCCTCTTTTATCAGAAGCAAAGGGCCTATTCAAGTATACAGACTGGAATTTTCTAGAAGGTTTGATTAGCACTTGATCTTATTTGACCTTCACAGCACCAGGCAAGGCAGGTAGAATATGGCAGTTATAGTGCTGAGCAGTTAGAACATTCTGTTGAGTATTTAATATTGGCAGAGATGGGGGGTGGGGGCAAGGCAAACAGAGGAAAGACAAAAAGTGTGGAAGGATATAAACAGATACGCTCAAGACTTCACTGCTTCAGTTACTAGAGCTGATCATGAAATCGGGAGCTAGAAATTCAGTAAAAATAAAGAAAGCCTAGTTTAAAAAGAAATTTCACCACACCAAAAGAGCTCCATGAGAAGAAAGTAATGGCTGATAGGTGGTAAAGTTAACAGAAGAAAAAACAAAAGAGGAATAAAAATCTTCATTGAAAACTAAAATTTGATTATTCACATAATATTACATAAGGAGCTAAAAGACAGACTGGGAAATCACAAAGGTAGCAAAAAGCCAGAATTACAAGGAAGAATGCAAAACCATATCCAACATTTTAAATTCTAACAATGAGACCAACTTTATAAACTGAAAAACCTTCTGTGAGAAATGTAGGCATTATGTACACAA
Source organism: Capricornis sumatraensis (assembly GCF_032405125.1). Taxonomy (NCBI): domain Eukaryota; kingdom Metazoa; phylum Chordata; class Mammalia; order Artiodactyla; family Bovidae; genus Capricornis; species Capricornis sumatraensis. The sequence goes on from NC_091073.1 coordinate 75,667,146, forward strand.
GACAGAGATAAAGGAAGAGGCTCTTTGGATGGTTTAGAGAAGTGAAAAAATGACAGCAGATATTCTAGAGCTTTATCCGTCTGTTCTTCATAATGACAAATACATGGAATGGGCAGGTGGGAAAGCCAGAGTGGGGAAAACTGATGAAGGATTTTTTAGAAAATTAGCTGTATTCTAATCTGAGTGGCTAGATGCTTGTGACTGTGAGTCAGTCCTGTTAAAGTGAGAAATATATGAGTGTGAAGTGGGGGAAATACTTCTGAGAAAACCAGGATGTAAAATCATTTTTATACAATTTGAACCCAATGACAAGAATAAATAAAATAGGTAACTAAAAAACATTTGGGGATGAACTGCAGCAAAGTTTTATAATAGTTACCACTAGATGGTGAAATTTCAGGTGATATCAATGTATGGTTTTAATATTTTCTCTATTTTTAACAATTCTGAGTATAATGAGCATGTGTTATATTTCTTTATTAGGGAACAGAATGGGCTTAACCTGCAGTCTAATGGGTATTTTTTAGAGAAAAATTTTCCTTTATTGGAGACTTAGGTGCTAGGAAATTATGATACCCACACTCTGCCTCTGTCCTGTTACAGTGAGTCATTTGTCCCTGCCCCGTCTGAGGTCATACACCTGTTCATGGGTCTCAACCTCTCTCGCTTTGCCTATGGATTTACCCCCTGTCTACTACATTATTAATTTCTCCATCTCCTGGATTATCTCCATCAACCTCTAAATGTACAGAATATATCCTGAGTCCAGTTCCTTTTCACCAGCTCCTCCCTGATCCAAGCCACCATCATCTCACTTCAGTCTACAAAGGTTCCCCAACTAGCCCCTTGTTTTTCTTCACTTCAACAGCCTGACCACATAGCAGCCAGGAAGTCGCTAGGATGGAAGCCCTTTGAGGGCAGGAATTCCTTGTCTCCTTGTCTTGTCCACAACTGCACCTCCAGCCTCAGCAAAATTCCTAGCATGTTGCAGGTGCTCAGTAGATTTTTATTGCCAGAATAAATGAGTCCTTGAATGACAGGCAGCACCCAGTCTCATTATGGGAAAAGTTTAAGTGTTTTTTGCTTTCTTAATGGGGAACTAACTGGTAACTTAATGTGCTACCTGCTTTAAGCAAGTGTGTGAATGAACACTATTAATTAAAAAATAATTTGCTTAGGGCCTTATATGTGCCAGATGCTGTTCAAGTACTGGGTGTATATATATATATACACATATATATACACACACACATATATATGTATACATATATATGTGTGTGTGTATATATATGTGTATATATGTCTGTGTGTGTATATATATATATATACATATATATGTGTATATATATATATACATTGGTGAAAAAATAAAATTCCTGCTCTCTTGAAACTTTCAGTGACCAAAAGACATCATGGGTCTTGAAAGTCATGATTATGGAGGACATGATTACATCTTTCTTAACAGCCCAATTGCTTTATTCTTTACTCTATTTCAATCTACCCCATTGAATGGGATAAATATCCCATCCCTTTAGCACCATTGTCAAGAACCTTTGGCCAGAGGAACCACTTATCAGACCCAGTATGATATTTCCTACACTCTTAAAAAAAAAAAAAGTCCTTTCAATGTGTCTTCCATTCTTATTATTTCTCGGTAACATAGTTTGGTCACCATATTCCTGCTAAAATACTTTCCAGGTTTGAAATTAAAACGAGTTGTCAATGCAGAAATATTTTTTGTTTGTTTGTTTGTTTGCTTGCTTAGGGTCCAAGTTTTTAATTATTTTAACTGTTTGAACAGAACCTAAGGTTATTTGCATGACTTGCCTCTTTGCACCAACCTGACATTCTTCTTTTTTTTTCTGACATTCTTCTTTTTTTTCTGATCTGTGTAAGAGAATTTTTCAGGCAGTACTGAAAAATAATATGTTTGGAATGATAAGAGTGTTGTTTGTCTAAATACTTTCTTTGGAGCAGAAATGCCCAGGTTAAATGGGTCTCTAGTCAACGTGTTTATAAGAATTCAAGTTGTGTAAATGATTCTTGGCATAAGAGTAACTGTAATGACATTCATGATTGTACAGAACTTTTAAAGCTATTTTGATCTGATGTCTTACCTTGTGACTGAAAAATTTTGACATCCTCGTGGAGAAAGGATTAAAAAGTCAGTCTCTTTTGGTGCAAAGAATAATAACTTAGTGTCTGCAGCTGCTGTTGTTGCTCTTTCGTTACTAAGTCATGTCTGACTCTTGCGACCCCATGGACTGTAGCCCACCAGGCTCCTCTGTCCATGGGATTTCTCAGGCAGGAAAACTGGAGTGGGTTGCCATTTCCTTCTGCAGGGGATCTTCTTGATCCAGGGATCGAACCTGGGTCTCCTGCTTGCCAGGTGGATTCTTTATCATTGAGTCACCAGGCAGTAGACAAATTCCCCTAACTTCATGTCTAAAGATATCTAAATTTGCAAAATAAATTAATCCAAATTGTTTGATTAGAAAGACTTTTCACAACTTAACAAACCAGCTAGATGACTTCTGGGGCTCAGGACAATGTTTTGGCTTGAGAGATTGTGCATTTGAATTTCATAACTCCTTTGTTTGCTTCCATGAAAACTGTAGTTCTTGGGGAAGGCAGAAGAGTGGAATAGTATGAGAGAAGAAGAGTCTTGGATGGAAAAAAGCTTTTCATTCAATATTTATTGAGTGTCTACAGTGCTAGGTCCTGAAATAGGGAGTGGATATGAATCTGCAGCTTCTGTTTAAAGTGCGCTTCCTCCTTGGCTGTGAACTACTTAATCAGTGATACAATCTGACTGCTTTTTAATGTGCTTCCTCTTTTTTCTGTTAATCTATTTGGTTTTCATACTGAGAATAATAACATGTGCCCAATTAATAAACTCCCATTTTAAGATGAAGATTTGAAATCTGGTCATAATTCAGCAGCCATGCAAAATTTTAATAAGAGATATTTAAAATCAAACTCTGAACAACCTTTCCTGCAGGGATAGGAAATTAGAAACTGCTGGTATAATCTTCCTTGAAAGGAACCCCGGGGAAGAGTTGCTTGGTTTGGAAATATACTGGCGAACTCCCAGGCAGAGATGATAAATGGTTGGGTATTAGGAGTCCAGCTGTGGCTGGGTCTCTAGAACAATTAGAATGATGAAGCAAAGCTACTCAAGGGAAGGCTTTCATCTTTTAAGATAGTTATTTTAGGTGAGGTGAATGAGGGGAAGGGAATTGGGTGGGGAAATGTTTTAAATCTGGGAACCCTGAAGGTACTCTTTTTATGGGAGATGAGATTCAAACATTTTCCCCTTTCAATATTCTTCTAAAGGTGTACACATTTCAGTTCAGTTCAGTCGCTCAGTCATGTCCAACTCTTTGTGACCCCATGGACTGCAGCACACCAGGCCTCCCTGTCTATCGCCCTCTCCCGGAGCTTGCACAAACTCATGTCCATTGCGTTGGTGATGCCATCCAACCATCTTGTCTTCTGTTGTCCCCTTCTCCTCCTGCCTTCAGTCTTTCCCAGCATCAGGGTCTTTCCCAGTGAGTCAGTTCTTCACATTAGGTGGCCAAAGTATTGGAGTTTCAGCTTCAGCATCAGTCCTTCCAAGGAATATTCAGGACTGATTTCCTTTAGGATAAACTGGTTGGATCTCCTTGCAGTCCAAGGGACTCTCAAGAGTCTTCTCCAACACCACAGTTCAAAAGCATCAGTTCTTCGGCGCTCACCTTTCTTTCTAGTCCAACTCTCACATCCATACATGACTACTGGAAAAACCATAGCTTTGACTAGACAGACCTTTGTACACATTTATGTTTTTTTAAAACTCCATTTTGAAAAATTTGATCACTCTGCTCACAGAAAACAATATAACTTTGAATTTCCCTAAAGGCCTTTCTCAGGATAATGATTAATTTTCAAATATCTTAGTTGTTTTGATCTCATATGTTTCAAACATAAATCATCTTTGAAATTCAGCAGTGTTTTAGGAGAATGACTTTCTCTACTAACCTCACTTCAGTTTCTCCCTCTCTTTTTTTTCCCCCAATTCTTTCTTCTTGGATCTGTATTTTGGAAGATTATGTGAGGAGATATGGGTTAAAAATCATTTCAGCTTCTGATTTTTACAACTATCAAGCCAAAATCATATATTTAGAAGTGTTTTTACTTTCTTGGGCTATTTTTCTCTACAAAAATGAAAGAAAGGCTCAAAAACATCAAATTTTCATTGACTAAAAGGGTGGGAATTGTTGATATAGTTAAGACAAGTCTGAGAAAAGCCTTGGGACTGGTGGGAAACTGAACTATACTGTCTAAACTATACCAAGGTCAGATTTATATAACTGAACTATACCACAGTGCTATCAATAACAGGCCCTGTTTACATTTAAGGTGGAGAGTTATAGAAACATAATTAAACATATATATATATATACACAAGAAATGGGACTTTAAACAAAATTAAGATAAGACATCAACTAATAGAAGGTATTTACAGTATACATAACAGAAAAAGCATTAGGAGTAAGAATGTATAGGGTATTCTATATCAGTAAGAACATTAAAAAAAAAAAGCTTACAAAGAGAGAGGTAGAGAGGAGGGGCAGATTAGGAGTTTGGGATTAACAATCTAACCACTACTACATATAAAGTAGATAACTAACAAGAACCTACTGTATAGTGCAGGGAATGCTACTCAATATTCCATAACAACTTACATGTGAAAAGAATCTGAAAAAGAATGGATGTATGTATAACTGAATCACTTTGCTGTGATTTACAGCATTGTAAATCAACTGTACCTCAATATAAAAGAGAAATTAAATGTAAATCCAAAAACGTAATTTAAAAAGATATGAATAGGTAATTTAGAGACGGTGGGGGGGGGGAATAAGGATTCATTGCCTATATGTGCCTATTTTTGACTTGCCAAAAGCTTAAATGTTAAGTGGGTTACTGAGACTGAGAGTCATTAGCAATTTACATGCCTCAGATGGTACTTTTGTTAATAGGTTCCACTAAGGGTTTACAGATTGTTCAGTTCAGTTCAGTCGCTCAGTCATGTACGACTCTTTGCGACCCCGTGAATCGCAGCACGCCAGGCCTCCCTGTCCATTACCAACTCCCGGAGTTCACTCAGACTCGCGTTCATCGAGTCAGTGATGCTATCCAGCCATCTCATCCTCTGTCGTCCCCTTCTCCTCCTGCCCCCAATCCCTCCCAGTAAGGGCTAGGAAATCCTGAAAGTTACCTAACTGTAATCTCCCTGGGGCTGATGTAATAACAGACAAGAGTCTAAGAATGTTGTGGGATTTTGTCTCTGAATATACAAATGCCTGTCATGAATTACATTGAACTGGATGAAAAATTTTAGTTCCTAATCTCTTGAGGTGGCTCAAAGGAGACTTTCCTTAGTGCTGGAGCAACACCTGAAATTTCATCCTGTTTCATGTTTTGTTTAAGGATGTTAAAAGTGACACTTCAGGTATGGAAGATGAGACTACATCTTCTGAGGTTTCTGAGGTTCAGCGTGTTGCTGAATTGTATTCAGTGCATTGTATTGGGCCTCAAGGCATTCTCATTGAGCCTCAAGGCATTTTCAAGGTGTAGTTATTCAGTCTCCAAGCTGTGCGATGGATGCCACGGGCTGCAGCACGCCAGGCCTCCCTGTTCCTCACATTCTCAAGGTAGACCTAGATAACTAGGTATACAGTTAGTGGTAACAGGGCACTGGGCAAATCTTGAGCCCTTGGTCCTTAGTTTCCTTGTCCCTAAAATAAAAGGAAAAATCTGTTTTGCTTAGCTACTTTAAATTCTTTAAGTCTGTTTAGATTCTTGATCCTGATGCAAATGAAATATTAGTCTTATCGAATAGAATTTTATGCATTATGCTTGTGCCTGAGTGGTTCAAGCACCTCTTGACTATTGCAGTCTAAGACTTTACCGTGTCTGAGTTCTTTTTCAAAGCATGAAAGGCCCCTCTACATTCACTCTTCTTCCTTTTAGTTATTAGGTGAGATAATCCAGTTAATCATGTCTCCAAAAAGTGTTGTTATCAATATTACAAAAGCGCTCTCCAGTGTCATTCATGCTTAAATGAAACGATTCTCTTTTATGTTTTTTAATGAAACCATTGGAGGTCTCGCTGGAGGGGTTTATTCATTCAAGCTGAAAGATGTACCGTGGGTGTTATGTTTGATTTTAGAGAGCTTTTGCAGCAGGTTTATGTCTAGAGTGTTTTGTCTGTTTATTTATGTTTGTTTAGGTTGAAGTTAATAAAGAGCTTTTCTTGCAAACCATGAGGATAATTAATACAGGTTTCTCCCCTGTGGTGCTTTTTGTCAATACTTCCATGGGGAAAAATGTGAAAGAATATTGTTTTCTTTAAGCTCAGTTCATACATCTTTACTGATAAACTATGGAGCTTGAGGATAAAGAAAATGACAGAATCCTCTCTCTGTGTGTATATAGTAATAAAGTTTAGATCATAAACATTAATAGTGTTTTGGCTTTTGTAAACCAAATTTCTTAGCCAGCTTTAAAAGTATTTGGTGTTTTCTGTATCCACGTTCATGGACTCTCTCTATATATTTAATACTACTGCATGACCTTTTAGATTTACATTTACTTTTCGTTTTTCCCTGTTTTGACCAGAATGGACATGGAATTAAGTGTGAACCCTCTATGCACAATTGTAAAAGTAATTATGATTTACTTTTCATGTGAGCAAAGAGTTGCTTTTATTTAAAGGCATTTTTATTTTTAGGAAACTTAAAAAAAGATCACCCATGGATCTACTTATGTTGGGTCATTAAGATATTTTACATGAGATTTTTATTGATTTGGTTTCTTTGACAGTTATTTCTACACTCCCAGATTTCTTCATTTCTCCTCCTCGCTTTCTAGTCCTTGATCCCAGAGTCTTCAATAATTAGTGTTAGAGGTGTGGGTTTTTTTTCTTTTAATAACTTAAGTTTTAGCAAGTTTGAAATATGCAATACAATATTATTAACTATAGTCACTATGCTGTATTTTACATCCCTGTGACTTCTTTATTTTATAATTGGAAGGAATCTTTTGACTCCCTTTACCCATTTGCCCACCCTTCTCTATCTCTGGTAACCACTAACCTATCACAGGGGTTTGTGTGTGTGTGTGTGTGTGTGTGTGTGTGTGTGTGTGTGTTTTCGAAGATTCCACGTAAAAGTGAGATCATACAATATTTGTCTTTCTCTGATTTATTTCACCAAGTATAATGCCCTTCAGGTCTCCTCATGTTGTCACAAATGGCAAGATTTCCCTCATTTTTATGACTGGATAATATTGTATTGTATATATATCTCTCTCTCTCACATTTTCTTTATCCGTTCATCCATTGATGGGCACTTAGGTTGTCCCCATATCTTGGATATTGTAAATAATGCTGTAATTAATGGGGGTGCATATATCTTTTTGAATTAGTGTTCCTATTTTTTGGGAAAATACCCAGAAATGGAATTGCTAGATCATATGATAGTTATATCTTTACCTTTTTGAGGAACCTCCATAGTTTTCCATAGTGACCACACCAATTTACAACGCCAGCAACAATTGCCAGCAACAATTGCCAGCAACCTCACCAGAAAAGATTGCTCATCTGTTTTACAATAGCCATTCTGTCAAGTGTGAGGTGATATCTCATTTTGGTTTGGTTTGTTTCCCTGATGATCTTTTCGTGTATGCATTGGCCATCAGTATGTCTTCTCTGGAAAAATATCTGTTGAGTTCTCCTGCCTATCTGTAATTGGAGTGTTTGTTTTTTTGCTTTTGAGTTGTATGACTTCTTTATATATTTTTGATATTAACACCTTAAGAGATATGTGATTTGCAAATATTAGGCAAGTCTCTTTTGAACTGTGGTGTTGGAGAAGACTCTTGGACTGCAAGGAGATCCAGCGAGTCCATTCTAAAGGAGATCAGCCCTGGAATTTCTTTGGAAGGAATGATGCTAAAGCTGAAACTCCAGTACTTTGGCCACCTCAAGCGAAGAGTTGACTCATTGGAAAAGACTTTGATGCTGGGAGGGATTGGGGTCAGGAGGAGAAGGGGACGACCGAGGATGAGATGACTGGATGGCATCACTGACTCTATGGACGCGAGTCTCAGTGAACTCCGGGAGTTGGTGGTGGACAGGGAGGCCTGGCGTGCTGTGATTCATGGGGTCGCAAAGAGTCGGACACGACTGAGCGACTGAGCTGAACTGAGTGGTAGTGGTTGATGTAAATATTAAATGAACAAATATTAACTGTGGGGCTTTGATACAGTTTCATATAAATGCAACTTTGACCTATTAAGGAATAAGGCTTTAGCTTTATGTTAACAAGGAACAATTTTTTCTTCAACTCAAGTTTGGGCTCTTGTGATTTTGCAGCTTGACTTTTAGCTGTTGGGCATTGCCTTTAAACTGTCCTTTGTGTTGATCTGAGTTCCATATTACGTAACCACTTTAATTCTGAGCAAGCTTATTCTGAATGGCCCTCTTTCCCTCTTATCTTGACCAAGTAGTTCTGCACACTTTGTGAGTTGAACTCAGTTGTTTCTACTTTAACCCTTGAGTGTTTTGGTGAGCTTTAGAGTTTTATTGGTTGTTGGTCTCTCTTGATATCAAGACTAGTTACAAGGTTCTGCACACTTTGTGAGTTGAACTCAGTTGTTTCTACTTTAACCCTTGAGTGTTATGGTGAGCTTTAGAGTTTTTTTGGTTGTTGGTCTCTCTTGATATCAAGACTAGTTACTAGGAAGTAAATGAACATCTGTGCAGGCATTTTGATTCTTGAGAAATTCCCTTTTACCAGTATGTGTGTTTATATGTATCTTTGTGTGTAACTATTGGCATGGGTGAATATTTGTTCCTGGAATCTTGATTGCATTATTAAATATTCTCTCTGGTAACGAAATGCAATGTGGTCAAGTTACATACTTTCTTAGGAACTTTTGTGCTGGTGCTCAGTGCTTTTATAGACTAAATACTCTTAATGGCCTAGCTTAGGAACAGAAGCGTTTCTAACAACATCTCTGTGGGAAAAAGCTAATTGTAAATACCAAGCAGCTGATTTACAAACATACTTTGGGAATTGGGGGCTATTTAAGTAGCTCAAGGAGATGGGGTCCTCCAGCTGAGGCTGTTTCTCTGTGATAAGGTCTTGTCAAGTGAGTTCATTAAAGTGATTGTCATCATTTTGAAGTAGAACATGCACCAATTATGACATCTTTTACTGCTTCTCTCTTCGTCTTTGTCCTGCTTGAAATGTCTGGTCCTATATTTGCCATAAAGTTTAATGACCTAGTCTTATAATACCAGAACCTGTTGGTGTGATATATCACTGAGCTTCAGAAAAAGGGGCAGTTTGCTTCTCTCGATTGAAGAGGTCACCCTTGTTGTGATATATAAAAGGAGGCATCTTAGAATGTGGAAGCTGGAAGGGATTTAATTCCTTTTTCTCAGTTTGCGGATGGGGAAAGAGAGGCCTAGAAATAACCTAAATGACCACTGCATTAGTTGAGTTCCCCTGAGAGCAGATCCTGAAGCAAGGAACTGAGCACAGGTTGTTTATTTGGGGATTCCAGGAAGCAGAAGTGAGGGAACAGGGAGAAAGACAGGGAGGGAGGAAGAGCCAATGTAAGAGTGTGTTATGAAGGTTGCTGCTGTTGGCATTTGGGGCTTGGTTCTGCCCCCAGACTCCTGCTCTGGAAAGATAGGAGGCTAGAGCATGGATACAGCTGCCCATGAAGCCCCCTGGTTGAGGTTGTAACCTTGGCCAGTAATATTCCACATTTCTGGGCTGTCTTTGCCTTTGGGCTGAGTTGGTACTTAGCTTCAGAGAAGGTACTGGAGAACAAAGGGGACACCTGTGTTGCCTTGGTGGAAGATGTCAGCCTGAGTCCACCCTACTTAGAACTTCCCACCATGGCTAAGCCTGAAATCAGAGCTGGGCTGAGGGAATATGACAGGGGATGTCAAGGATATCTTCTGCCAACAGCAACACCAAAAATGGATTGATTACAGCCAACTGTATCATTGAATCAAGCATTGTAAGACCCACCATTAATTTATGTAGTACTAAGAAAGAAAACATACCGCTAAGGAAGAAAAATGTAATGCCGAGTAAACCATGATGTCCATTAAATGTGAGACATGCCTGATATTAGAGATGTTAAAACATGGGAAAAAGCATTTCCTGGAAATGATGAAATGGTATAAAATGAATACTATGAAGCCATGCTGTAGGTCTATGTCTTACCATGGAAAGATATCCAAAATGTGTTTTAAGTGAAAACTGCAGAATACATATTACATAAACAGTATGTAGAATATTTCATTAATGTGTAAATAAACAGATCAATACATTCTGAGTGGACTCACACCAAACTGATAACATTAACCTCCCCAGAGTGGTGAGACTACTAATGATATTTTCAGTGAGAATGTATGTGGTACCATGAAACTGACCAAAAGAAGAAATAAAGATGTAATGGCCTAGAGAGATCATGACTTGGTAAGTCATTGACAAATCATGAAAGTCAGGTTTAAAGTCTCCTTCTGAATGTTGCTCAGTTAATTACTGTTTCTGCTGACTGGGAGTAGCATTGCCATTAGGAACAACTGGTCTCTTTTGCTGAATCACATGCAACCGTATGCTTTTTATACATTACTCAGAAGTCTTTTCCCCAGAGAGTCCCCCTACATGCTCTTTCACTTAAGATGCTTCATACCCCTTCTACTCCCTTGATGACAGGGACTCAGTGGGGCTAGCTAGCTTCAATATTGGCCTAAGCAGACAAATGCTGAGATAAAGATGTAGAACTGAGGATCTTAAGACTTAATAGATTGTTTGGAAATTATCTACTCAAAGAAAGATGGAGACTTCCTCTTCCACAAAATGCATAATAGAGTCGGAAGAAGTTAGATCTTGAATATGATACAATCCAATACATTATCTGATTCTGTAATGTACATAACTTTGCAGAGACATCATAATAGGTTCTGGAAGGTTCTTTAGTGAGAGGGAATTCAGTCCCATTTTGTGAAATCCATTCCAGCTATGAACTATCACATTGTTAGAAGGGGCTTTTTTTTTTTTAATGAAAAGGCAAATCTGCTTGTTTTAACTTCTGCCCAAAAGCCTCAGGTTACCTTCTGAAGTATTTACATGAGTCTGATATCTTCAATGCAACAATACTTTAAATATTTGAAAAGAGTGAACTTGTGTTCTCTGAAGACTTTCTTTTGCAGGTGACATTTCCAAACGTGAAACCACTTGAGAGTTTTCTGTTTGTGTGTCTGGTCGCTATTGGAAACTGATTGTGATCTGTCTTGGTTGCTAGTTCTGGCTCAAGAGATTTCCCTATAGGTCTCCTAGAGAGTCCCCGTTTATGCTCTCTGTATGGTATAAAGTTTGCTCTATGGCATTTGATAGGTGCTGTTGTTTCCAATAGAAGATTCTAAAGTGAGTGAACATTGGATTTTTTAAAAAATTCCTTGTTATTTAAGTTTAATCTGTGATACAGTCTCTTGCATCTTTGACACACCATAAGTAGATGGAGTTCCTTGGGGCTGTTACAGTGTCTGCCTGCCCACTGTCAGATCAGCACTACCCATCACAGAACCTGGTACATTACTTGTATTCAGGTCACAGTTTAGTTTATAACTTATTTTTAATGTTCAAGTGGTGTTTTAAAATATCCTTTGCTTCACATAAGTAGATTACTATCTACTTAGAAATAGTGACTCTAGATGTATTAGGCAATATTGACCTCTTCCCTCCCCACATACATAAGTTGTTGGTACGATTAGTGATAAAATATGCTGAAAATGTGACTCTGAGAGTCATTCCTTTTTGGTGACGGTGGAAAGATTTTTTTTTGTGAAATCAGAGTGTGTTAACTTTCTGAGGTAGCCACTGGAGGTGTGAGAGCAGGGGAAATGCAATTCCAGAGGTTTCTGGTAAAGCCAGGTTGTGTATATCCTGTGGGTGGATTGTAGACTGTTGCATTAAACCTGAAGAGCTTTATTCAGAGTTCCCTGTATGTCTTTTTCTCTATTTTATTGGAAAGGGGGGTAGTGAATGGTAACATTTCACACATGTAGAGAATTCAGTTTTGCTTTCATTTTCTAAGTTCTGTATTATTATTTTTTTACTTTAAACTTTTTATTTTGTATTGGGTTACAGCCAATTAACAGTGTTGTGGTAGTTTCAGGCAAACAGCAAAGGGACTCAGCCATATGTATCCATTCTTCCCCCAAACCCTTCTCCGATCCAGGCTGGCACATAACACTGAGCAGAGGTCCATGTGCTATACAATAGGTCTTTGTTGGTTATCCATTTAACCAGGGTGTCCATGACTTTCCCCAAAACCCTAACTATCCCTTCCCACTGGCAACCGTAAGTTTGTTTTCTGTGTTTTGTGAGTTCACTTGTATCATTTCTTTTTAGATTCCACATATACAGGATGTCATATGGTATTTCTCCTTCTCTAAGTCTTGTATTACTGAACGATGGAAGTTTTACTTGGAAGGGACCTTGAAAGTCCCTTCACGTCCCAGCCCATGTCTGATGGTTGAATTTTCTCTATACACCTTGGGTTGACCATCACCAGGGATGGGGCTCTCCTGTTGCCCAGTGTCTTTGTTTTGGGATGGCTCCAAGTCTCTCTAGAACTCAGCAGTCCAGCTTCTTGTGATACAGCTTGTCTTCTTTGTTTTAGTGATTTAAAGATATGAATGGGGCAAGAATAATGAACAATAAGGCTCATCCTTTTTACTCTGAGCAGAGCCAGTTTTATTGGGTGCCTGCTGGGTTCTGTAGGAGAAGGAAATGGCAACCCACTCCAGTATTCTTGCCTGGAGAATCCTGTAGACAGAGGAGCCTGGAGGGCTGCTGTCCATAGGGTCGCACAGAGTAGGACATGACTGAAGCGATTTAGCATGCATGCATGCATTGGAGAAGGAAATGGCAACCCACTCCAGTATTCTTGCCTGGAGTATCCCAGGGACAGAGGAGCCTGGTAGGCTGCCGTCTATGGGGTAACACAGAGTTGGATACGACTAAAAGCAACTTAGCAGCAGCTGGGTTCTGTGGGGAAAAGAAAGAATTAAGATAGATCTTATCCTCCCAAAGCTAATGACATAGAGGGAGTTAATACCTTTTTCTCTCATCACTCCCTCCCCACACCTGCTACTACATCTCAGCAAGCCAGAGTATATGATGACCAGTGAAGTGAGCAGAGCAGCAAAGGGAGAAATCACTGCCACCTGGAATTGGTAAGGTGGCCCCAGAGCCTGCCCTTAAGATATGGGCAGGACTCCTGAGCCTGTATGATGAGCTTTTGTTGCTTATGAGTCCAGAAGTCCAAAAGCTATTCTGTGACTCTCTTGCTAAGCTAATCAGTTAAGCTTAGCTAACTTGACAAACAATATTTGGACTGAACAAAATAACAGATGATATTTCTCTCATAATGACTTCATTACTTTTTAAATTTTGTATTGTAGTATAGCCAGTTTAACAATGTTACGATAGTTTCAGGTGGCCAGCGAAGGAATTCAGCCATGCATATACATGTATCCATTCTCCCCCAATCTCCCTTCCCATCCAGGCTGCCACATAACATTGAGCAGAGTTCCATGTGCTGTACAGTAGGTCCTAGTTGGTTATCCATTTTAAATATAGCAGTGTGTACATGTTGATCCTGGACATTGCAACTACCTCTTCTTCCCACTTGTCCCCCCAGGTAACTATAAGAGTATTCTCTAAGAATGACAATTAGAATGCAGTGGTCTACCTAACCACATTTTAAAAATAATTGAAACCTACCTCTTTCGTAACTGAGGCAGTTTTTAAAAAATGGCCAGAAATCTTCTAATATTGATAGGTGGGGGGTCTATGCGCCCTGCTCTTGAATATGAGTCAGCTTGTGAGTGCTTTAACCAATAGAATATGGCAGAAATGACAATATATGATTTCCAGTACTAGGTCATAAAAGGCATGAAACTTCTGCCACTTCTCTTGGGATGTTAATTATGGGAAAGCCAACTGCTCTATAGAACTATGACTACTCTGAGATTTTTATGCTGGAAAAGCCATACATAGGTGCTCCAGTCAACAACCACAGCCAAGCTCCCAGCTGAAACCCAGCATCCTGAGGGAGCCATCTTGACATCTACCCTATTGGGCCATCAGATGATCCAGCCCCACCTGGCATCAGATTGCATGCAATTGAGAGACCTTGAACAGAGCCTCCCAACTAAGCCTTTCCTAAATTCTTGACCCCCCAAATTATAAGCCAAATAAAATAATTGTTTGAAGTTGCTACTGTGATTTGTTATATAGCAGTAGTAACTGGACTTCCCAGGTGGTTCAGTGATAAAGAGCCTTCCTGCTAATACAGGGGATGCAGGAGACATAGATCTGATCCCTGGGTTGGGAAAATCCCTTGGAGAAGAAAATGGCAACCCACTGCAGTATTCTTGCCTGGATAACACCATGGACAGAGGAGCTTGTCAGGCTGTACAGTCCATGGGGTCATGAAGAGTCAGTCACTGAGCACACAACACTCTCTTACTCAACTGAAACAAGTACTAAGACATAAAATACAAATCAGCTGTGTCTTGCATCTCTGTAAAATGTATTATTTACATTTTTGAACAGAGTGTAGATATAATTTGAACCTCTGGTAGATGGTGAACATCTTATATCTTACACTGTGTCTAATGTTATTATGTCCTTGAGCTACACAGTGAGTTGCAAATAAACTATTCTATAGACAACTCAGCTTTTCTAAGTTGTATGCATACTTCTAGTTTTTCCTTTTTCCTTGCTGCCAGTAATCATTTCACCATATCTGAATGTGCCACTTTCAATTTTAAATCATATTTGGAATCATTGTGTTCACATTCAGGTGCTATATTTCTTTAGGATGTTTTCAACAAATATTCAGTGCATGCTTACTTTGTGTTGGGCTTTGTTCTAGGTACAAGATGAGGTGCTAAGCTGCAAGAGACAAAGTTTGTCAATGATGTATCCCCAGTTCTTAGAATCACACCTGATTCTCGCTAAGCCTTTGTTGAATGAACTGATATAGGACACTGTTGGATGGCCAAAGCCTGTACCCACAATGGAGTCTGTCCTTAGGGGAGTGACTAGGGTGGAGAATGGACAGGAGAGCGTGTGAAATTAAATGGAGATGTTCACCCTGGAAAAAAGAGCAGTTGGACGAAGGAGGGAAGGATTGTCATGTGCAAGTGAAATGGTGCTAGATTTGAAATAAAGTGGATTTTGTTTTGAATGTTATCAAATAGTGCCTAAGAGGGGTTTATCAGATAACTTGGCAGTGGCTGTTTTGATTTAAGGAAGCTGCTTGTTCAAATACAAGAAAGCTAATCATGGAATTCATCAGGAAAGAAAAAAATCAGATATTGACTCACTGTGCCAGAATTATTGCTTCATGTTTTATGGTTTCTAAAATATTTTTGACAATGATGTAGATGCAGGTTGCCCATTAATTTGAAATGTCACTATTATAGAGAATAAGAAGGGCCACACAGAAGGGTTAGGTGCCCTTGCCAGGTAAACACGGAAGTATGAACACAAATACCATTTTGTGGTACAAATCTTTGGATAAAGTAGAGCATAGAAGAGACCTTGACATTCCTTCTCTTTTGGGAGGGAGCAGGTTTGGTTTATTGAGGTTTTTAATTCTTTAATGTTGTCCTGGCAGTTTTAACACCTGGAGTTTCTTCTCGACATCACCAGCATGCTCTCAGTAATTGACTCAGGTTAAGTTTATCGCAAATAACAAAACAGAAGCTCTCCCTCCAAGTTTCATAAGTTTAGGAGGTGTTATAGCTACTCTTGTAACCACAGTGTCGTATGGATGGAAAATGTTCTAGATGAAAAATAATCTCTCAAAGCCAAGATCACTTTTTAATCTTTGGTTTCTGCCCAGTAAAATTCTTACGTTATTCTAGACTTTAAATTGGTGAATCTTTAATTTCTTTCTTGATTTTTCTTTGTGTATTAAAGGAAATTATTGACTATTTATAGTATCCGTCCACGCTGGGAAGACTGAGTAAAGATTTCTTAACTTATTATTATCTCTCCTACTTGGTGTTTAACCTGAAAACACGAGGTAAAACTTCATATATTGAGTTTCCTGGAGTACAGTGATAAATGTCAAGGAAGATTCAGAATGGACCAACCAAAGTCATATATGTTTATAATATTTATTCTGGGTAGTGACATTTTCTGTAGTCTATCCCAATTTATAGTTTTGTCATAATTGAAGCATCCTCAGCATCAGGGAGTGTGAAAGCACTTCTTAGAGTCAAATTTCCATTTTATTAAATTCTGCTTGCCTGATTTCTTTCAAAATTGAATCTGTTACTTAGCATGGCTCTAATATTAGATAGGTTTCCTTGGAGATACGTATGGATATAGAGTTATAGTGTTAGCCCTGATCTTATCCAGCTTAATGGAATTTTTAGAAAAGTATATTCTTATTTAGGTAATTAAAAGATTCTACAGAAGCAAATATAGAAGCTATGGCATTAAGATTTGAGGTGATACATTTCTGGTTGTGAAATTATGCTTTCCAGCGGGGATCATTTTGAAGGTAGAGATGAGGACTAGAGGAAAATAGTGACATTTTTAGGTATCACTACATTCCAAGGACAGAGGAGCCTGGTGGGATACAATCCATAGGGCCGCATAGAGTTGGACACGACTGAAGCAACTTAGCATGCAAATATGCATGACAGATAGGTCTTCCAAAAGAAACAGACTGTGTGGATCAGTGTACCTGGTAATTCCCAGTCTGCATCCCAGAAAAAGGATTCTGTTTTCTCAGTTCTAGAACTGAAGACTTTAGAGAATTCTAGAGGGAACCTGGGAAAGGCTCTGTGACATCCTGCTCACAGAAACAT
Source organism: Capricornis sumatraensis (assembly GCF_032405125.1). Lineage (NCBI taxonomy): Eukaryota > Metazoa > Chordata > Mammalia > Artiodactyla > Bovidae > Capricornis > Capricornis sumatraensis. The sequence goes on from NC_091073.1 coordinate 75,684,112, forward strand.
TGAGCTTGGTTTGTGATTTTGTTTTTTAATATTGGGCTGTTTCTCCTCCAGACTAAGCCAAGTACATGTGTGTGCTTTGTTATATTGAACTTAATGAAAGGAAATATAAACTGATGTCTCAATGGGGCCAATCTGATGGACTTAAACACTTGATATTTGTGCAGGCTTCAGGCTGTTTTCCTTAGTTTGTGCATTTGACAAAATGTGTACTCAGGCTGCTTAATTTACATCCTAAGTATGCATATACCCCTTTTTTTTTTTCTGGCTTATTTTTGCTCACTTTTTTTCCTTTTAAACTTGACTTGCTGTTGATTGAACACCAGCTCCCGAGAGATGACTAACAAGCTCGGTCCCAGGAACTTCCTGAGGGGCCCTCGTTCTCCTGCTTCAGAATCTTTAAGTAGAGGGGGCCCAGTTTAGAAGCCTTTTGTGTTACCTTTGTTTTGAAATGAAATGACTGAATGAGCAGACTGAGATATATCCTGTCTTTCCCTTTAAACCTCTGTAAGGTTAATCAACAGATAGGTAAAGATGCCTCTGTGTATGGGCATTCTTGTTCCCTCATGGTGTCATGATTTGCTGTGGTTGGACCCAGAGCTTTGGAACCAGGCGGTCAGACTTCTCAGCATGAATATTGCTATAGAACCCTGGGGATAGGCTATGTGAGTGCAACCGGGGAAGTGACATAAGTTGGTTAAATTGCATAACCCTGGGCTGCCGTACTGAGATAAAGAAATAATGATAAGCAGTATTCTTGCCTGGAGAATCCCATGGACAGAGGAGCCTGGCAGGCTACAGTTCAAGGGGTCACAAATAATCAGACATGACTGAAGCGACTTACCACATACAACACAACACAGCATTTCAAGTAACCAATAAAGGGAAGAAACTGGGTAAGTTACAGGGGAAAAGTTTGAGGTTACGTTTCACGCGGAAGTTTATTCTAGCTGGTGAGCCACTGAGAGGACGGCCTTTGTAGGCGGACATTGATTGCCATAGCAGCTTATCTTTGCAGAAGGAGTGAGAACAGTGGTCACCTCCTTAAGCTCCAGCATTGCACCGTTATTTGTAATTCAGTCTCAACCACAATTGTGAAATCTGAATAGCAATCCATTTTTTTGGTTTTGTTTTGGTAGCTCATTTAATGGCTAAATCTGACCTGAACAGATGTGAAGCTATTCATGGTCTTTATTTGAATTAATAGGAATGTTCATATATCTGGTTACAAAAATATTAATATGTTTAACTATGAGATGCTACTCCAGGTTCCTGCTAGAGCAGTTATTAGATGATGTATGCACCATATTACTTTTCTGAAATGAAAAACAACCAAAAACCAATTCTAAATATTTCTGACCTCAAAGGTTTCAGAAACGGAACCTAAAACCTGCACCTACCAGGAAGGAAAATGGCCATCAACAGAGACACAGACATGTCTGTACTTTCATTGTCCTAATTTCACGTTAGGCACCCTGAATTTTCTCTTGTTACGTAGATGAGACCTAATATTGGGATTTCCTATTCTGATGACTGTCTGTGGAATATGAGAATTATAATAGCCCCTTCTTTGTCCCATTGTAAATTACACATCCAGGGCATGAAAGGAGCAACGTGTCTGCATAGAGCTTGACTATCATGCATCTAGTTGTCCTCAACCTCAAGTGGACTTCATGCTATGGTCAGGATGGCTGTTTCTTAGCTTTATTCACAACTGTGTATTCATTATATTGGGCTTCCCTGGTGGCTCAGATGTAGTAGTTGTATACAAGAATATCTATATTTAGATTGATTATTTAGCAAATTTGGCATGATTTTTCCATGTTGTGTGATTTCTTTTCAAGTGATTTATTATTTTTTTAATAAAGTTCCATAAAAACACCCTTCGGGACTTTTAAGGAAAGGTTGCTTGGATCAGGTGGACTCAACATACATTTCTGGTGGTGCCCAAATGCAGATAAGCAGTGGGCCCATGGAATGAATCTTACTCCTTCTTGTGTTACGTATCACATGGAGAAATGTGAGCAAGATACAACCTGGATCCTTAAAGAGATGGATGTGAATGCAAGTAACTCTGAAGACAGCCTTGCTTGCTTTATAATTACGATACATGGAGTAAAGTTTCAGAGAGGGTGTTGGAAAGGAAGGTAGGGTCAGAACTGGGGAGGGCCTTGAATGCCCCTACTGCAGAGTTGGACTTTATTTTGTGTGTCATTTGTGCATGAACGTTGCATGTAGAAGAATTCTCTGTGATGATGTGTATTAAACTTCAAATAACTAAATATATTTTATGTTACCTGTCTCTCCTATTAGATGCTAATATGGACAAGAGAAAATTGGTGCCAAATGCTTTGAAAATATGAAGGGTGAGAAGCTTAAAATGGAAAAAACGTATCTGTTATATATATATATATTTTCCCCCCTGCAATTCGAGAACCAATTGTGTCATTTGACCCATCTCATGAGATATAGGGGCTGTAAGAGCTGGACTTGAAAGCCAGTGTTTTGGATGATTATGAGTCACTGCAGATTTTTGCAGAGAGGAGTGACGTGATCGGAGAGATGCTCCAGGAAGTTTATTTTGGAAATTGTGTATGGATGGCTTAAGCAGGGAGAGCATGGTGGCTGAGAGCTGGATAGGAGCTATTGTAGTCATCTAGGTGAGAAGCCAGAGAAGGCGTGGCAACCCACTCCAGTACTCTTGCCTGGAAAATCCCATGGACGGAGGAGCCTGGTGGGCTGCCGTCTATGGGCTCGCATAGGGTCGAACACGACTGAAGTGACTTAGCAGCAGCAGCAGCAGGTGAGAAGCAATATTTGCTACCTGAACCTGGCAAGTGGCAGTGGGAAGAGAGAAAAGGGAAATGCTGGAAGCAGAAACTTTAAAAAATAACTTATATACAATTGATTTGTCTCCACTTTTCTTATATTATTCCTCAAAGGCACTTCTACATTGATAAGGAGACCCAATTAAAAGGACTTGTCTGATGATAGAATGGGTTTTCCAGGATTTCCTCAGGGTTTAGGGCCAATTTTGTATGTAGATGTGAAAGATTATCTGCCTGAAACCATTGCCTTTGCTAGTAGGTTTCTCTTTCTTAAGAAATCTTTGGATTCCATAAGTGTTCATTTCCATGAGAAACACTGAGAAGAGCGGTTTAGGCGGACGCATCAGTTCTCAGTTTGTAGCTCACTCCTGTTTTCCTTTGAGCTCCTGGCCTCTGCAGTGCCCGTTTTGGGAACCGATCTGACATCCTCAATTCATGCCCCTCATCTCCTTGGTTCCAGTGACCTTCTCTTCCTTAACACCTCAGCAATCCATTCAGTGCCCACACTCTCCTCTCCTCCCTCCTGAGATAGTGATCTCTGCCACACCCCTTCCTCTGTCAGAGTCCCCTCTCTCCTGTCTGCCTTCTCTCACTAAACCTGTTCTTCTGACTCTGAATTTATTCCCTGGATTCCCACCCTGTTTTCTGTCTGGCCTTTCCTTCCTCCACTCACTTCATTTCTCCCTTGATGTACCTGGTTATCTGTTACGGGTAGCTTCCCATCCCTTTGATCTTCTCAGAGAAGTACTCCTCTCTTTCTCCAACTCTGAGTCAACACAGCAGTCTACTTGGATCTCTGTGAAGCGAAGTCACTCAGTCGTGTCCGACTCTTTGCAACCCCATGAACTGTAGCCCACCAGGCTCCTCCGCCCGTGGGGTTCTCCAGGCAAGAATACTGGAGTGGGTTGCCATTTCCTTCTCCAGGGGATCTTCCCGACCCAGGGATCGAACCCAGGTCTCCCGCATTGCGAGCAGATGCTTTACCCTCTGAGCCACCAGGGAGGATCTTTGTACTGACTCCATAACTCCGTAACCGATTGTTGTTGCTGAGTTGCTAAGTTGAGTTGATAACTCTGTTGTTGTTGAGTTGCTAAGTTGTGTCCCACTCTTTTGCGACCCTGTGGACTGTAACCCACCAGGCTCCTCTGTCCATGGGATTTCCCAGGCAAGAATACTGGAGTGAGTCACCATTTCCTTCTCCTGGGGATTTTCCTGACCAGAGATGTCTACTTGCATCTCTTGCATGGCAGATTCTTTACCGCTGAGCCACTGGGGAAGCCCAGCCGATTACTGTCTGCCTTAAATGAAAGATTTAAAGGTTAACAGAACCCCTGATGTTACTTGGAGATCTTTTTGTTTATACCCTTTCATGTTTTTCTCTAACAAGCTATTCCAAACCTTTATTATTCTCTTCAAGGATCCAGTTTCTTTCTTAATTTCTTTCTCGGCACTTGAGCTTGTCCTGCTTATATCTAATGCAAATCACTAGGAGAAATCCTCCTGACTTTACATATACCCGCCAGGGTTTTTGATGTTTTACCCCTCATCAGTGATGGAGCAGTGTCATTCCATTCTAAATCCTGTTTCTCAGGGCTTCCCGATGATCTCCTCACCTATCTATAAATTCTCATACTATTGACTATTTTATCAGTTGGGATAATTTGACTGCAGATAACAGAAAACCCAAATTGACAAGGCTTAAATAAAAGGCTACATGAAAGATGTCTTGGAAATACAGACATTTCCAGAGTTGCTTAATTCATGACTTGACATTGTCATCAAAGACCCAGTTTCTTTACCTTTCCTCCCTTCCATTCACAGTATATTAACTTTATTTTCTCTCCAAGCTTGTCCCATTGGCCAGGATCACATCACATGCCCTTGCCAAAGTCAGTCAGTGGCAGGGGGAATGGGGTCAACTGATAGGTTTATAATTGTCCGGTTTGCAGGCTGGGGTTGGGAACTAGGCCAGGCTCCTCTCAAGTATATAACTTTTCAGTAGCTGAACAAAACTGGAATTCTGTTAGGGAAGCACAGGGAGACGAGCTGCTGGGGAGACTACTCCTAGTGGCTTCTGCAACACCTCCTCAGTGCTGAAAGGCTTTGCTTCCTTGATTTATGAGCACTGATTTTCTTGCTACTCTGAATAGTCTCTATGTCTTGGTTTACTTAATAGATTTTTTCCTCTTTCTTTCTTTTAAATTTTGGCTTTCCTGGTATGGTCACCTCATCATTTTTTAAAATTGAAATATAGTTGATATACAGTGTGCTAATTTCTGCTGTACAGCAAACCGATTCAGTTTTATGTGTCTATATGGATGTATATTCTTTTAAAAATTCTTTTCCATTATGGTTTATCACAGGATATTTAATACAGTTCCCTGTGCTCTACAGTAGGACCTTGTTGTTTATACATCCTATATATACTGGTTTGCATCGGTTCATCCCAAACTCCAATCCATCCCTCCTCCACTCCTTCTCCCCCTTGGTAACCACAGTCTGTCCTCCTGTTTCTGTTTCGTGTAGAGGTTCATTTGTCTCATTTTAGATTCCACATCTGTAGCATATGGTATTTGTCTTTGTCTTTCTGACTTATTTCACTCGTTGCTGCAAAGCCTATCCATGTTGCTGCAAATGGTGTTATTTCCTCTTTTTTTTTTTTTTTATTGCTGTCACCATCTCTTCTTGATCAGTGGTGTTTCATGGGACTTAGTCATTTCTATGATTCCATCTGATACCTGTATGCTGATAATTCTTAAATCTACATCTATGCTGACTTCCATCTCTTGAGCTCCATTTTCTTTCTTTTCATCTCTTCTTGTGTTCTGTATCTTGATTAATCACATCATTTACTAAGAATGTTGCCTCCTGTTGTTTGTTTTTCCCTTAGTAGCAGACCCCTTTTTTTTCTATTCTCTGCACATTATCTCAACAAATAGAAACAACAGCGAGAAAATCCCATTTCCAGTCTTTCTTGCAGTTAAGTATGGCCAAATGACTGAAATCTGGCCAGTGATTGTTATTTAGGAGTGTTGTGTGTGCGTTCTAGGGAAGGCATACCTCCCTTAGGGCCCTTTTTGCCCATATCTCTTTTCTTTTCCACTCTTCAAATCAGAATGATGACTAGAGTTTCAGAAATCACCTTAGACCCTGCAGAGATGAAGATGGAATCCAGAACAGAAAGATGCTGGTTCTTTATAACCATAGAGCTGCCATATCAGCTTTGGAATGCTTTCTGTATTTTTACATGGCAGGTTAGTTCTTGTTTATTCAGGCCACCATTTGTATGTGTTGGGGGTGGGTAGAAATGTTTCTCTGTTTTTGTTGCTTAAGCAGTTTTTGACAATTCGTAAGAGGTATTTCTATTCTTGTTACCTAAGCAGCTCACCCCTTTCTCCCATAACCTAATTCCTGGATTGTAGCTATAAAGTAGGAAGCTAGGTCCTGGAAACAATATAAAACCAGGACAAGATGACCCATTCTACACTCATAGGTTTGTCCCAAGTAAACAGTTTGGCCATACCAGCTGTAAGCAGGGACATGTTGGATGGAAATTCAACATATTCTGTTGATGGGTATATCATTTGGAACAACCACTAGTTGTTTGAATAGTTTGGCAAGAAGTAGTTAGGTTTAGGATGTTCAAACCTTATAACTTCATCAACCAGCAGTTCTATTTCCAGGTATGTAAAAGCCTCCTACACGTGTACTGGGAGGTTTGTATGCCTTGTTGACCATTCCGTAGTTTGTTAGAGCAAACATTTGGAAACAAAGGCAATTGCCTGGTGGTCCAGTGGTTAGGACTCCAGGCTTTCACTGCCGAGGGTGCAGGTTTGATATCTGGTCAGGGAACCAAGATCTAGCAAGCTGCGTGGCAAAGCCAAAAAACAGAAAGGGAAAAAAAGTGAAAGCGACTTCAATGACTGTGAACAAGATGTGGATGACTAAGTGTGTTCAACCAGCTAAATTCTATACAGTAGTTAAAATGAAAGAACTAGAAATACACGTGTCATTATGGGTACATCTCAAGAATAGTGTTGAACAAAAACATTAAGTTGTGGGTTATATAAAGCATGATGCCATTTATATAGTTTGAAAAAATACAAGTAAAAATTGGTAGCAGTATAGCTGTTGCTTTTCCTATTCAGGGTCTCAGTGTTTTTTTACCTGGCATATACTGTTAAGAGCGCAATAATTTATCTTCCTTTTCCATTCTCTTCCATTCCAGCTCATCTTCAACACTGCCACCAATCTAATCCTCTGCTGAAAATACCTTGGATTTCCTACCGTGTATTGGATAATGCAGTCCAATTTTTTGGCATGGTGTTCAGGATAGTTTCTAGAATCATCAGCCTTCACCTCTTCCCTGTCCTGTATTTACTTGTTTTCCAGCAGGTTCTCAAGTTTCCTGTGCTTGCAGGCAGTCTGTCTGAGTGACTCTCAACTCTTACCCTTTTTCACTGGGCAGAAGCTCAAATATAGGTTTTCAAGGCCCAGATCCAGGGTCATTCTTTGTCCAGAATCCATCTACCTTCCCTCTCCTACACAGGATTGGTTATTGACTCCTCTGTCTGCTTCCAGGACTCTGTGCACCAGCGGTACAAGCACATGGCTTGGTGTATTGCAGTTTTGACCTTGTTTAGAGCAGGATCATTGTCTTGTGCGTCCTGACTCTAAAATCCTTTTGTATAATTTCAGCACAAAGTCTGTGGTCATTAAAGGTTGTATTAAAGATTTTTTTTTTTTTTGGTAATTTGTGAGAGGAAAAGTTTGCCTTGAATATAGTTTGTACTCATGTCTCAGCTTCTTTTGAAAAATTTACAAATATTCTAACACAGTGAGCTTTAGGGGAAAGGGCTTTTCAAGTTCATCTTTACAAGAACCATAAAGATGAATGATGTTATATTTTAGGGGAATGATAGAAAGGATTATCTGGGAGGATTTTAAGGCTTACTTTTAAGCCAGGAAAAACCTAGGAATGAATTAGGTGGTGATTAAAAAAAAATTCTTCCTTGAGAATATACATACATACTGTTTTTTGGGGGAGGGGTTCTTTTCCCCTGAATTGTTAAAGTGATTCTTACTCACTACAAAATAAACATCAGAAAAATGAAATAGAAGTTTTAGAAGAATATTAAATTTTGGTGATTTTGTATTTTTTTCCTAGGCACAGAGACATAAAATTATACAAAAACAGAATCATACTATAAATACTGTTTTGTAACTTTTTTTTAAACCTGACTGTCTTGAACGTGTATCCATGTCAACCAATTGAGCTTCATTATCATTCTTTTTAAATTCAGGCATAACTTATTTCTAAATTGTATAAATCTTATGTGCACAGCATAAGCAGCACCCAGAGCAAGGTATAGCGCAGTTTTAGTTCTGTGGAAGGTTTTCTTTTAGTTCCTTTTTTTTTTTTTTTTTTTTTTTTAGGAATGTGGGGAAATTTTTATTCTATGCCCTCTTGTTCCCTTAAAATGTGTGCTATTGGCATATCTTTTTTTTTTTTTAATAATTTTAAAATCTTTAATTCTTACATGTGTTCCCAAACATGAAACCCCCTCCCACCTCCCTCCCCATAACATCTCTGTGGGTCATCCCCATGCACCAGCCCCAAGCATGCTGTATCCTGCGTCAGACATAGACTGGCGATTCAATTCTTACATGATAGTATACATGATAGAATGCCATTCTCCCAAATCATCCCACCCTCTCCCTCTCTCTCTGAGTCCAAAAGTCCGTTATACACCGCTGTGTCTTTTTTCCTGTCTTGCATACAGGGTCGTCATTGCCATCTTTCTAAATTCCATATATATGTGTTAGTATACTGTATTGGTGTTTTTCTTTCTGGCTTACTTCACTCTGTATAATCGGCTCCAGTTTCATCCATCTCATCAGAACTGATTCAAATGAATTCTTTTTAACGGCTGAGTAATACTCCATTGTGTACATGTACCACAGCTTTCTTATCCATTCATCTGCTGATGGACATCTAGGTTGTTTCCATGTCCTGGCTATTATAAACAGTGCTGCGATGAACATTGGGGTACATGTGTCTCTTTCAATTCTGGTTTCCTCGGTGTGTATGCCCAGCAGTGGGATTGCTGGGTCATAAGGTAGTTCTATTTGCAATTTTTTAAGGAATCTCCACACTGTTCTCCATAGTGGCTGTACTAGTTTGCATTCCCACCAACAGTGTAGGAGGGTTCCCTTTTCTCCACACCCTCTCCAGCATTTATTGCTTGCAGATTTTTGGATCGCAGCCATTCTGACTGGTGTGAAGTGGTACCTCATTGTGGTTTTGATTTGCATTTCTCTGATAATGAGTGATGTTGAGCATCTTTTCATGTGTTTGGTAGCCATCCGTATGTCTTCTTTGGAGAAATGTCTATTTAGTTCTTTGGCCCATTTTTGGATTGGGTCGTTTATTTTTCTGGAATTGAGCTGCATAAGTTGCTTGTATATTTTTGAGATTAGTTGTTTGTCAGTTGCTTCATTTGCTATTATTTTCTCCCATTCAGAAGGCTGTCTTTTCACCTTGCTTATATTTGTCCGACTCTGTGCGACCCCATAGACAACAGCTCACCAGGCTCCCCCGTCCCTGGGATTCTCCAGGCAAGAACACTATACTTATATATATATAACATGTTACCATTGGTAGGAGCTAGGTAAAGTTTACTCTGACCACTATTTTGGCAACTTCTTTTGATTTCATAATTTTTTTTTAATTAGAAAAAAGTTTCCTTTATGTCTATTTTGTTATTTTAATGGATGTCTTACAGATTATTGTATAAACCTACAGTAACTTATTTTACCAATTCTCTGTCCGGAGCTTTTATTAGTAACAATTTTGTGATGACCAACATTGTAGATATTTTTCAAAACTATTTTGCATATTGTCTTATCTTAAAGAGTCACTATAGGGTTCTTGTAAGTCATTTTCCAATGAGTATATACAGTTTTCATGATCATGCTGCTACTGCTGCTAAGTCACTTCAGTCGTGTCCGACTCTGTGTGACCCCATAGATGGCAGCCCACCAGGCTCCCCCGTCCTGGGGATTCTCCAGGCGAGAACATACATTATATAAAATGAGGCAAAACTGTCCAGGTGGGATAATTAAGTTTCCTAGGTAGGTATCGCAGCAGAACTGTGATTTCTGGCTTTTCCATCTGCCTATTGCCAAGGATCAGGGATATTGAACTCTGTTCCAAGGAACAGAAGATATAAATGAAAGTGGTGCCTCATTCGTACACAGGTCAGTACATTGTTTCTCAAGGGCGAAATATTTTTAGAAAAGATTCATTCAAAGGTAAGCTGAATGGCAGACTCAGTTTTACATGTTTATTTCAAGGGTAAAGCCATGTGAGTAGTTATGCTAACTTTTCCTGTATTGTCCATTCTGACTTTGAGAAGACGAGCATGAACACAGACTTCTTAAAATCATAATGTACTTCATGTTACTCCTCAGTGGTTGAGGGCAGAGATAGGTATGTTTTTGGCAAAGCTCATATTAAAGGAGGATTGTTTCCCTTTTTGCCTGACAGTTACCATATACTCTTATAGTTGATGAAAGTATTTTTTCCTTGTTGCTGTTTTTTGACAGCAGTTTTCATTTCACTTGTATTTTATTGGGGCTTCCCTGCTGGCTCAGATGGTAAAGAATCTGTCTGCAGTGCAGGAGGCCTGGATTCAATCCCTGGATCAGGAAGATCCCCTGGAGAATGGAATGGCTACCCACTCCAGTATTCTTGCTTGGAGAATTCCATGGACAGAGGAGCCTGGCGGGCTATAGTCCATGGGATTGTGAAGAGTCGGACATTGTCTTTGATCCAGGGAACTCAGTTATTTTGTCATTAGAGCTTCTCACTCAGACCAGTGAGAAGAATATAATGAATATTATTCCTTCTCATATCCAACACAGAAGACTTATACTTGTCAATAAGATTGGTGATGAGCATGAAGTGAAGTTGAAGTGAAGTTGCTCAGTCATGTCTGACTCTTTGCGACCCCGTGGACTGTAGCTTGCCAGGCTCCTCTGTCCATGGGATTCTCCAGGCAAGAATACTGGAGTGGGTTACCATTTCCTTCTCCAGGGGATCTTCCTGACCCAGGGATTGAACCCGGGTCTCCCGCATTGGAGGCAGACGCTTTAACCTCTGAGCCACCAGGGATATTGTGTTTATTTGTGTAATATTTGAATAAAAATTTGTTGAGGTGATTAATATTGGTACTTTTCCAATGAGGCCTGCATTGAAATGTTTAGATTTAACTTTTTATACATGAAAACTTCTTTCAAATAACCTTATTTTCTGTTACTTTCACATGTTTACTTTTTATTCCAGCTTAGAAAAATTAACTTTCTCTCAGATTCTCCTTTTGGAGCAGTCACACATATGTTCTGCATTTTCTCATCAGCCCCATCACATTCTAGCCCTTCCTTCTTTGAAACTGCTTTTCTCATTATATCCAGGGAGTTATTTACAGACTAAATCAATGTAATGCCAACAAACATTAGAATTTATTGTTTTACCCTTTCTATTTGTGCCATTTGTAACTCATATATATCTTTATAGATATCTTTGGTTGAAATTCCAAATTTTGACAGCAAAAGCAGATAGTTATTAACTTTATGAATTACCCATCTGTCTCTTTTCTCTTCTCATAATTATATAAACATTGACTGCAGATAAAAACTGCAAATACTTGCCTAAACTGGAATTTAAAATAAATGAATTATGGAAAAGAAAATTTTCTTTCTTTTGCATAATATCCTTAAATTTTTGATCAATTATTAGTTGTTGCTTGGGAACAAAAGTATAATCAGAAATACTAATGACGTAAGTGTTCTGTATTGTGGGGTAATTCTAGTTTGGGTTTTAGACTGGCCTATGCCTATCAATGTCTTTATAGTTTTCTGGGTATTGTTCTTCTCCTTTATGTGTTTTGCTTCTTTGAAACCATTCATAAACTTCAGATACTGTTTTGCTGATGAAAACTTTCAGTACATTTCAGCAGTAAATTAGAGTCCATCATGAGAATGTTCTAAAGGGCTATGTTCGCATGGTTGCTTTTTATGTTCACGGGTTTGTTGCTGATGAACTGTAGGCCGGTGTTGATAAATTGTCGAGCTGAATTGCCTCACATCTGACTCCCTTTGTAGGAGTTTGCAGGTAGTACTAGTGAACTTTCCCTCCTTGAACATGTGGAATGAATGACCTCCTTATTCTCTATTTTAACCTTGAGCTGTGAAACCCCCTCTCAGCTGGGGCCGGTTCTGCACGCGGCTGCCTGCCTGGCCTGTTATTACTCCATGAATCATTGCTGGCCTTATTAAACTATTTTGGGCAGCAGCCTTTCCATTCTCCTCCCATGAACTGTGAAGATTGGAGTTGCTGCAGCAGCAGAGTCCCAGTGTGGAATCGGAATGTGAAGGCAGGAAGGGTCACTGGTTTGTAATACAGGGTTCTATCTTACAGAACAGTAGTGTCTGCTCATTGAGGCCACTTGGTGTCTTGAAATTTTTCTTATGTTTTAAAAAGTAGACCCAGAAAGTGTATTCTTGAATCGCTAGCAATTAAGATGCTTGTAAGGCAGTTTGACCTCCCCACCCCCACCCCTTTTTCCCTTCATTTTCACTATGACAAATGACATAACTTCTTTCAGGTTGAAATAGGGAAAGTGGGGCCAGTGTCACAGGCTGGTATAAGGGTGAAGATAAGACATGTAAGGACTAACAACAAAACTGACCGCTAGCTAGTGCTAGTCTGTGGAGGAAATCCTCTGACCTGTGTTAAGGAGACATTATAATTATGTAACCTGAATGTTTCATTTTAAAGATCAGTCACTTAGACTCAAGGAGGTTGTGCTTACCTGATGGCATATCACTGTATATTGAAGAGCAAGGGTGAGAACTCAGCTTTTCTAACTCCTAGTCCACTGTGTTTCCATTATACCACATAACTTCCCCATTTGTTGTTGGTTGAGGGCCATATTTGAACAATTCTCAGCCTTGTTGATGGAGGTATTTATCACTCATCAGAAAATACTTCTTCCATATGAGACTATTTCATACTTCTCATTTCCTTACTCCTTAACAACAACAACAAGATAGGCAGACAATGTATTGGTTTCCTACTGCTGCTATAACAAATAAGTTTAGTGGCTTAAAAAAATACAAACATATTCCCTTATGGTTCTGAATGTCAGAAGTGTAAAATCAAAGGTACCAGCAGGATTACACTTTCCCTGGATGCTCGTGTAGAACAAGAGCCTTTGCTTTTTTGCTTTCTCTACCTTCTAGAGGCTACCTGCATTCCTTGCCTCGAGGTCCCACATTATATCTCATTAAATAGTATTCCACTAACTCTGATCTGCTGCTTCCCTTATAAGAACCTTATGAGTACATTGGCCCCCCATGGATAATCCTGGATGATCCATCCCCAGGGCTTAATTTAACAAAAGTGAAAGTGTTAGTAATTCAGTCGTGTCTGACTCTCTGTGTCCCTGTGTACTGTAGCCCACCAGGCTCTTTTGCCCATGGAATTTTTCAGGCAAGAATACTGGAATGGATAACCATTGCCTTCTTCCGGGGGTCTCCCCGATCCAGGGATCGAACTGGGGTCTCCTGCCTTGGATGTGGATTCTTTACCATCTGAGCCACCAGGGAAGCCCTTTAACTTAATGATATCTCTACAAAGCCCTTTTTTTGCCATAAGGTAACATTTGCTGGTTACAGGGATTAGGGTATGGCTATTTGGGGACCATTGATCTATCTACCATAGTCAGTCACCTGCTTACAACCCAGAATTTCCAAACTGTCCTTTTTCACCTCTGGTTCTGAATGTTTCCAAATTAAATCCCATTTATCAGTTTGCTCACATACCTTTTTGCTAGCCATTTTCTCTCCTCTCTCTGTGCTCCATCAGGACTTTCTCCTTTTAGACTAGACCTGTTCTAGAAATGGGAGGCATTGACACCACCCACTCAGATGACTGCTCATCCTTCTCGGCACTGGTGGGGAATGGATTTCTGGGAGCATTTCCAGAGCTCACTCTGTACCTCTGAACATGTGCTTCCTGTGAGAATGTTAGATAACTTTTGGAATTTACAGAAGTCATTTTCATATTCTACTGTGTATGTATTTGGAATTTGGATCAGGAGAGATTTGCTTCCTCTGTTTGGATATAGGTCATATTTGAATTATTGTTGGTGGAAGTCACATTGGTGAGTTTATTTAAAACCAGGGCTGGTTCTTCTAAATCTAGGGTCCCTAGACCCTAAAGGCTCCATGGAAGGCCTTCATGGAGCCAGACCTCTGGGACTGTGCAAGGTCGTATGACTGTTTTCCTGGAAAGACTGGACCATACCTCTTATTAGATTTTTAAAGAAGTTAGTGACCCAAGAAAGGTTAATGACCAATTGAACTGATGGTGGGCGGTTTCTTTTCCATTTCCCTAATAGGTAAAAGGCCCTTGGAAGTACACTGCGTGTACTTTTTCATATGTGATATCTTTTTTCAGCTGGGACTCAACGTTTTCCATTCCTATGGAAATAGACCTCCCATGAAGGTTTATTCTGTTTCTGCCGGCATATTCTGAGACATCTTTGGAAGAGGACATGGGAAACCTTTGTTAAGTGTAATCTGTATCTTGGATAGGCAATATATAGTTTGTTTAGACAGGAAGTGAAGATAAAACATGTTGTCCTCCTCACCCCCACACCCCTCTGAACACCAGATGTTTTACTTGCATTTTTTTCCAGCACATATTTCTTTGGAGCTGAAAACTAATTTCCTTTAATATCTTGTCATGCATTTCCCTCTCATCTTTGATCACCATTTACCCTTTCTTCTGACTCCTCGCTGCTGCTGCTGAGTTGCTTCAGTCGTGTCCGACTCTGCAACCCCATAGATGGCAGTCCTCCAGGCTCCCCCGTCCCTGGGATCCTCCAGGCAAGAATACTGGAGTGGGTTGCCATTTTCTTCTCCAGTGCATGAAAGGGAAAAGGGAAAGTGAAGTCGCTTAGTCATGTGCGACTCTTAGCGACCCCATGGACTGACTGCAGCCTACCAGGCTCCTCCGTCCATGGCATTTTCCAGGCAAGAGTATTGACTCCTTAAGTTTCCTCATAAAGAATGTATAATATTTTCCTGCCTTTATCATTAACTTTACCTTCACCTTTATCCGTACTTTGCCTTATGGGAACCCAAAAGATGAGGACTGACTTGGAATTTGCTGAGTTTTCATACATTGCTAGATAGGTGAGGCTTAATGATAGTAAAGGAATGTTGTGTATGTGTAAGGCAAAAAGCAAATGAACCCAAATATTTCCTGTTTGAATAAAACATGAATAGCTTCGTGTTATTTAAAGCTTAGTGAGCAAAACAAATGACCAAAGGTGATTATTTATGCTTTCTGAATTGTAAAGGCTTTTAAGCTTAGATGACTGCAAAAGGGAATTCATTAAGGTTCACTGACTTGGCAGAGCAGTTTTGAAGCACCAGGCAGAAGAGGGAGATTAATTTTCCATTCAATAAAATCTCCTTTCTCGATGAGTTTATCTTCCTTTTTTGTTGTTGTTTGTAAATATGTGGTGTTTGGGAAATTTACCCCTTTGACAATAAATAGGATATATACAAAAATCTCTTTGAGAACTTTGGGACATTATGCAAAATAATGCTTAACTACTATGAAAGGAATACATTGCTTTCGACAAAACTCACTTATGTTCATTTTTGTTTAAAACAAGAATGTAAGTCTCATTTGCCCTCATTTAACCATTTTATAGATAGAAAAAAATTGATATTGGGATAGATGGTCTTTATAGCATTATGTAACTATTTAGTGACAAAGTTGGTGATAAAACTCAGGAGTCCAGAAACGGACTCAGCGATCTCTTATTATATTATACTGCCTGTGTTCTATAGAAAGAGGAAAAGGTTGAAAGTTGAAGGACATAGATTTCATGCCTTGTAAATGAAACCACAATGAGGTGTACCTGCACACCCACCGGCACAGCTGAAACTCACCATGTGTTGGCTTGGATGTGGAGCAGCTGGAGCTGTCGGGTATGGCTGGTGGGATGGCTGGTGGGAGTGTGAAAAGGCACAGCCACACGAAGAGCAGTTTGGCAGCTTGTAACATTAAACATACTTCCTTTTGGCCTAACAGTTCTGTTCCCATGCATTTACCCAAGAAAGGTCTATATATAACTGTTCACAGCAGCTTTGTTATAACCACTAAAAGCTGGAAACAGCTCATATGTTCATCAACTTGTAGAGAGACAAATTGTGGTATATTTATTTACTTATTCCATGGAATACTACTCATCAATGAAAAGGAAGGAACCATTGATATAAGCAACATGGTGACTGGAACTCAGAAACATTGTTGAGAGAAAGAAGCAGAAACAAAAAAGATATTCTGCATGATTCCATTTATATGGAGTCCTGAAACAAGAGTAGTTCTAGTGATAGAAATCAGAGGTGGGGGTGTGGGAGTTGACTGCAAAAGGGCATGAGGGTACTTTTGGGGTGAGGGAAATGCTCTATATGTTGCTGAAAGCGGTGGCTCTATTGGCATACACATGTCCAAGCTCATCATAGTGTGTACTTGAAAGGGGGCATTTTATTGTGTGTAAATTATACCTCAATAAAGTGATTTTTTAAAAGAGGATCATGAGATATTAAGGTACTGAACAACAAAGCACAGATGGTGTAAAGCGTAAAATATTTTTACCATGCCATTGAATTTTCTCTGGTCCATTATCTCTCTCAAAATTGTAGTCCTTCTGTTACGGTCCCCTTGCCATTTGTCTGAGAATGCATATAACTACAAGCCAGCATCCCATTGTGGAAAAAACTGAACAGTCCGCCCATGCACATTTCCACAAGCAAGTTTCTTCTGTGCTTGAGAATATTTTGCCAATTTAAGCAGCAATCATGGGAATCATTTAGAGCTTCCATTATTAATTCTTTTTTACTTACCAAAAATTTACAAGCACAACTATATATGCAAATAAAATAACATCCGGAGACATGCCAAGTGTTTTTCTGTTCTCTAGGAGGAAGTTTAGAGGATTTGTAGACTGAGTAGGTTGAATTTATAGCTATATTCTCTGCTTAAAAAATCTAAAAATAAGGATGTTGGCATCAAAGTTGGTGTTCTGAGTCATATTTTAAACCCTGTAAGCCTGTGGCTTTGCAAAATGCTGTTCAGAAAACTCTAAACTGCGTATCCAATGTATTTTCGTCTTGCCAACTCCTCCGCCAGCTTCTTTCAGTGATTTCTTTCAGCAATGTCTAAGACTAGAATTGTAGTTATATGGGTCCTCTTGAAATGAGTTCTAGGTATAAGATGAGAGCAACCTTGCTTCTAACTGAATCAAAGATTCCCAAGAGCTTTCTCTTTAGTGTACTTGAGGATTATTCAGTAACCCAAGGCACACAATGGAGAATGAAAGTGAGTAAAAATTAGTGATTATATTCATTCTGTTGCTCAACTAAAACACGAGTGTCACCAGTATTTTCTGTGACTGTGCCTATTGTATGATAGGTATCTTGCGAGGCTGCAGGGTATAAAGATGAAAAAGAATAGTATCTTCCCTCTAGGAACTTATAATTCAGTAAGGAGACAGACACAAACAAAATTTTTCATTTTCAAAATACCATTCCTGGAATAAAGTATGTGCAAGGGCAGCCTGCTGTGCATTAGCCTTGGAATGTTAAGTCCATTTAGCCTAATGTGTCATTTAAAGCCAGTGTTTCCTTATTGATTTTCTATCTAAATGATTTATCTATTAATTTAGTGGAGTGTTAAAGTCTCCTACTGTCCTGTATTACTGTTTCTTTTCCCCTTTGGGTCTATTAATATTTGCTTTATATATTTAGGTCCTCCTATGCTCGGTGCGTAAAGATTTACAAATATCATATGGTATCCTCTTGTTGGATTGACCCCTATATCATTCCATAATGATTTTCTTTGTCTCTTATTACAGCCTTTTTCTTAAAGTCTGTTTTGTCTAATATCGCTACCGCAGCTTTCTTTTGGTTTGTATTTGCAGGGCGTATCTTTTTCCATTCCTTCACATTCAGTCTGTGTGTGTCCATGCCTCTGAACTGAGAGTCTTGTAGGCAGAGTAATGATAGGTCTTGTTTTTTTTCAATTGGATAATTTATTCTATTTGCATTCAAAATGTTTATTGATAGGTATGTGCTTATTGCCGTTTTGTTAGTTGTTTCTTGGCTGTTCTGTAATTCCTTCCCCTCCCCCCCTTCCTTTGTGATTTGACGATTTTCTGTAGAAGTATGCTGAGCTGCCTTTGTCTTTCTTGTATCTGGGAATATTAGGGAGGAGTGGATGGAAAGCGTCATTGGAGCTACAGCCAGGATGACCACTCTGCCATGTGCACACTGGGGGTGGAGGTGAGGGATGCTCAGGAGTTTGTGGGGAACTGCAAGTGGATTAGTGTTGCTGGAAGGTGAAATGTGAGCAGGATTGTGGGAATCAAGGCTTGTGTGTAGCATGGAAGACTTGAGGCTTCCTCTTGTTAAGTCAGTAGTTTTCAACTGTGACTTTTTGTCATCTAGAAGATTTTTTAAAAAGGGTTAGACTGTTGAGTTACCATCTTTAGGAAGAGATATGAGTGTGTTTTTTTCTTTAAAATGTTCATGGATGGGAGTATCCTGGTGGTCTAGTGGTTAGGATTCCAGGCTTTTATTGGTGTGGTCCAGATTCGATCCCTGGTCAGGGAACTGAGATCCCACAAGCCGCACAGCATGGCCAAAAATGAAATAAAATGTCCGTGGATGATTCTGATTTGCAACCAGATCATCTATTATTTGTAGGTAATGAGTGATCACAGAAATAATTTGAACAGGGGCATGGCATGACCTGCCTTGTTCAAACCACAGACTGGAGAGCTTTTTATGAACTGGTGTCAATCTTGTAAACACTGCTTCTCTAGCTGCAAATAGGTCGCTATCATTTCCCTCAGTTCAGGACAGCTAGGAGTAATTGTTCTGGATATAAAGAAATAACCAGTTCTGGTTGGCACTGCATACCAAGTCCTGTTACAGGAGGGCATTGTGTCTGCTGCTTCATCACACCAATGCAAAACTGATGGCTGATAACGTTTCACTCCAGAGCTACTTAAGGATAATTTTAATGAAACAGAATAAGCTTTTTATCTAACTCCAGGGGTGCCATCCTATCTTAGAAGTGATCTATGGAAACTGAAACAGTTATTCTGTTGAGTCTTTCCACTTCACAGAAATGGGTCCAATATTGGCTGTGACGTTGGACTTGTCTACCGTGCAAGCTCTCTGAAATCTTACCATGGTAAAGTGTAAAGGAGGAAGCCTGACTTAAACAGCATTTATAGAAACCCACCTCTCTTCCCACGTCTCTCCACCTGGATATAGCCCAGGGTGCTGTTGGCTGCAAACAGTGATAGAGAAAGTCAGTGAAACCTTCTCATCAGAATGGGGACCCTGAATGTGTTGGTAGCTCTGAGAAGCTGGAGATTGCCCTTAGGCCAGGGCCTGGGGGGGAAAGACATATAAAAATGATACATTTTTATGCCTCTTTCCTTATCCCCTTTGCATATACATATGAAAGTGAAAGTGTTAGTTGTTCACTTGTGTCCGACTCTGTGACCCCATGGACTGTAGCCCGCCAGGCTCCTCTGTCCATGGAATTCTCCAGCTAAGAATGTCAGAGTGGGTTGCCATTCTGTTCTCCAGGGTATCTTCCTGACCCAGGAACCAAACCCGGGTCTCCTAGATTCTCTACTGTCTGAGTCACCATGCACAGAAAAGAGAATAGAGAAAGAGGACAATGATAGCAGTTTTAGATAGCTGATTTGTATCATTCCTAAAGAGAGAAAATAGCCAACCAACCTGAGACAGGACACATCTGATTCCCAGGCAGATCCACGAGCGGCACAGCCATGGATGAAAATATTCCAAGAGAAAAGTAATATTGTTGGACATGGAACAGCCTTCTGATATCATCAGGTTGATGAGCACTCAGTCTTCAGGGCAACTGATCAAGCTGGAGATCACTGACATCGATTGTCAAAATATTTCAAAGTGGAATTGACTGCCTTAGAAAGTCATACATTACCCAGCAGAATATTCACACCAGTGAAACCCAGCCTGACACAAGGTAGGCAGGCACTGAGGAAATGTTAGGAAGTAAATGCCGGCGTGACAGAATCAGCAAGAAGCTTACCTGGGTAACCTTGATTCTCCGAATTGTTAATTCTGTGTAGAAATCCACACTGGCTAGCACAGTTAACAGGAAAGTTACAACTCAAAAAAAAAACAAGTACAAAGTGTAAGAGGTAGACTCTTGCTACTCCCTCTGCTTTAAGTGATTAAATATATCATCTTAAATATGTTCTCATTATAAAAATGTTGAAATTACAAAAATTTAGTAAGAAAAAGAGGTGAAAAACCCCCTTTGATTTACCAACCAAAGGTAGCCCTTATTAATTCTTTGAGCATTTCCTGTGATTTTCATTTTCAATATGCATTTTATGTAGTTTTGTGTACTTTTATATTTTGTATTTTTCTTTTAAAAAAATTATTTCTGTTTTTCTTGGTTGTGCTGGGTCTTTGTTGTGGTGCCTGCTTTCTCTAGTTGCGGCAGGTGGGGGCTACTATTCATCATGGTGCATGGGCTTCTCACGGTGGCGGCTTCTGTTGTTGTGGAGCACCGGCTCTAGGCACACGAGCTTCAGCAGTGTGGCACATGGGCTTAGTTGCTCTATGACATGTGGGATCTTCCTGAACCAAGGATTGAACCCATATTCCCTGCATTGGCAGGCAGATTCTTATCCACTGTACCACCAGGGAATTCCTAGTATATTTCTTTAAACATGGATACTTTACATGTTATAATTCTTCACAAATAGCTTTAGAAGCAATACTCTTCATTATATAAAATAATATATTCCAATCTAATTTGCTTAACTTTTCCTCTACTGTTTGGCATTAAGGTTGTATCCACTTTTTACCTATTACAAATGTTGAGTCAAAGGGTAAAACTATTTTATAGCATTTTATAACAACCATTAAATAGGTTTCTTATATACTTTAATTTATTTATACTTACTCCTTGGAAGGAAAGTTATGACCAACCTAGATAGCATATTCAAAAGCAGAGACATGACTTTGCCAACAAAGGTCCGTCTAGACAAGGCTATGGTTTTTCCAGTGGTCGTGTATGGATGTGAGAGTTGGACTGTGAAGAAAGCTGAGCGCCGAAGAATTGATGCTTTTGAACTGTGGTGTTGGAGAAGACTCTTGAGAGTCCCTTGGACTGCAAGAAGATCCAACCAGTCCATTCTAAAGGAGATCAGTCCTGGGTGTTCATTGGAAGGACTGATGCTAAAGATGAAACTCCAGTACTTTGGCCACCTCATGCGAAGAGCTGAGTCATTGGAAAAGACTCTGATGCTAGGAGGGATTGGGGGCAGGAGGAGAAGGGGATGACAAGGATGAGATGGCTGGATGGCATCACTGACTTGATGGACATGAGTCTGAGTGAACTCCAGGAGTTGGTGATGGACAGGGGGGCCTGGTGTGCTGCAATTCATGGGGTTGCAAAGAGTCGGACACGACTGAGAGACTGAACAGAACTGAACTGAGCAACTAAGTGCAGTGCACACACAGAAAATTGCATATAATTAATGTAAACAACATTGTGTGATTGGAAATCTGTATACATGTATGTTACCATCCCCACAAACCAGATAATAAACATACAAAAGATCAGGAGTTTTGAAAGCCCTAGCAAACTTAGTGGAACAAGCACCCACAGATACTCCTATGTGTCTGATTTCATTTCCAATCTCGTTCTTCTTGCCCCATAATAAAGAAGTCAATAAGTCTTGGTGAATAGGGAAATTCAGAGGGCACCCATGTGTTATTGTTTTCACCATAATGGGGTCGCAAAGAGTCGGACACGACTGAGCAACTGAACTGAACTGATGAGCAAATGTGTCATAATTTGCCAATCCTTCCTTTCACTGGGTATTGATATTCAGAATTACTTTTCTAGTCTCCGGAATATAGTGTCTGAAACTGATCAGGTAAGGGGGGATTTTACTGGACTGATGTGGGAGTTGCTCACAACCCCTGGGCTGGAAGCTGGAAGCACGGGTGGAACTTGGCAGGGCCTCAGACGCAGCCCAGATCCATCCATCCTCCCATTCTTTTTTCTGGTCCTAAAACTGTCACTCCACCCTACCCCTCTCCCACTTCTGTACTGACCCTAAGGTAAGCAAACTTTGAATTCAGAATTAACCCTGTGGTTTTCTGTAAGGAGGATGATCCATCGCTTTCACCCAAGAAGCTCTGGGTCACTGAGAATGTGGGGAGTTGGATGGAGAAACAGAAATGCTTGACCTGAAATTCTGAAGCAGGACTGGGGAATGAGGCACACACAGCAGGGCTGACAGCAAGGCTGTGAATCAGAACCAGGTGGTCAGGCTGGAATGAGGTCAGAAGAGGGGGGGGGCTGAGCCAGCGGCCCAGTGTACATCTGAGGAGGCCTGGAGAGGGACAAGGGGATGGCAGGAGGGACCGGGAGGGTGTCCTGAGTTACTGCATACTCCCCACTCTCATTTGGGGTTTACTGTAATGAAGAATCATACAATACATTCTGTTTCTTTGATTGTTTAATGAGTGATATGTGTTTCTGAAACCACATTCCAAAGGCACCAAGATATCCACTGAAAAGTTAATTTCCCTCCCACCCCAGTCACTCAGCCACACAATTCCTTGGGTGAGGAAACTGAGATACAAACAGGCAGATTGCTGAAGATCACTATCACAATGTATGTAAGTTATTCTGAGGTATTTTTAAAAATAAACTACATTCCCAGTACTAATGATATTAAAGGAACAGAGATCCCACGTATGTCTTTGAGGTGCTCACTATATACAGCCTCTGTCCTGGGGGTTGGAGACAAGGGTGATGAAAAACATAATTTATATTGATCACAAGAGACATTGAGAAGTTGCTGAAAATCACAACTTTTCATGTGTCTACCCTATGATATATATATATATATATATATTTAAAAATCCATCTATTTGACCTTCTTGGTTGCTCAGACACTAAAGAATCTGCCTGCATTGCAGGAGACCCAGGTTTGATCCCTGGGTTGGGAAGATCCCCTGAAGAAGGGAATGACTATCCCACTCCAATATTCTTGCCTGAAGAATTCCACGGACAGAGGAGCCTGGTGGGCTACAGTCCGTGGGGTTGCAAAGAGTCGGACATGATTGAGCAACTCACACACACACATGAATGCTGTATTTCAACAAAAAATCTTTTAAATTCTGTAATGAGAACTCTTATTTGCCTTCATTTCTGGATAAGCAGACATTTACTGAAACTGAAATTTCTGGAGAGCAGCAAAAATCCACAGGCCCTCGCAAGCCATAGAGATCCCCTGTGAAGGATTCATATGTTTGTATGGGATTGGGGTGGGCCTCCCACTCTGGCCCAGGGCCTGTTTGTTCACCAGTTTAGGATATCTGGGGAAGGACAGGACCAGAGAGTGTACACCCTATTTCTCCATGCTGCAGCTGGGGTGCTACCACTATTGAATTACATTTTGGAATTGAACTTGGAAGATGTTGTCCCCCTCTAAGAAGCCTTATCAACTCTCTGCTTCACATGCATTGCATTGGTCTCCCTGATCTCACCTGGGTATGTGACCACACACTAACAGATTTCTATGAGAAAATGTGTTTAGAGTTTCAAACAGCTGATTTATAACTATTTGGGGGATATCACCTCTCAAAAGTTGAAATTATCTACGCTTGTTCTGTTTACCTTGCTCTTTTGACTGTAGACAATGAATTTTAGGCTTTTCATTCCCTTGGGTGGTTCTTTTGGCTTGTGATGGGTTGGTCTGTGTGAATATGTGAGTACATGTGTGTATCTGTTTTAACCTACATGGTGGTATTTCTGAGAATTAGAGACGTCATAACTTAAACCAAAAAAAACGTAGGCCTGAGTCATTGCTAAATGTAAGGCAGGCATACAGATCAAAGATCAACCAACTGCTTTGGAGCTTGAAGATCATTTTAACATCCAGATTTGGCTTTTTAGTTATTCTGTAAGGGTTTTAATTAGACCCCTCATTGCTTGTAAACAGGCCTTCAGTGACCTAAGCCAGTACTGCCTGCCATGATAGAAGAAAGCCTTTGAGATCTTGGAAGACCCATGTTTCATTTCTGTATATGATTGTCAAAAACCTCTCAAATGATCTATTTGTGAGTTCGCGGATGACTAATGTGGCTGCCATGATTGACAAGTCTTGACCTAATTTATATTGGTGTTTCCACATGGTGAAGTTGATTTTAACCTGTGACTTTTGCTATTCATTCTTTCCATGAGATCACTAGCGTATCTGGGGCTTCCCTGGTGGCTCAGTAGTAAAGAATCCGCCTGCAGTGCAGGAGGTGCGGGTTTGACCCCTGGGTGAGGAAGATTCCCTGGAGAACGAAATGACAACCCACTCCAGTATTCTTGCCTGGGAAATCCCATGGACAGAGGAGCTTGAAGGGGTAGAGTCCCTGGGGTCGCAAAAGAGTCGGACATGCCTTAGCAACTAAACAACAGCCAGAACATGTGGACTCAGAAGGCTTTGTAGAGGCTGATCTGAAGTTATAGACTTACATCTTGATATTTTGCTCATTTGTTTTCCGAGTATGGTATTTTAAACTACTCATAGTGAAGTTCTCAAAACTTGCTTATTGGAGTTTATTGATCTTTCAGCGCACAGCATAGTTCTTTCTTTTTTGAATTCCAGTGTTATATATCAGATTCAGCAAAAGTAGATTGACCTCAGTGGCAGTGGTTTTTGAGGGAGAAGATGGATAATTGCATATCTGATTCTGTTTGATTCAAAGATTATTTTTAGGAGGGTAAGATTGTTTTTATTGATATATTATTCAATGCCACAAAATTCACCCTTTTAGACTATATACGTTTATCATACTAAGTGAAGTAAGCCAGACAAATATCATATGATGCCACTTAAATGTGGAATCTAGAGTACATGACAGAGATGTATTTTTTAGTATACTCACAAAATTGTGCAACCATCACAACCCATCTTATTCTAGAATATTTCCATTACCCCCAAAAGAAATCCCAAGCCCTGGCAAACACTAGTCTGCTTACTGTCTTCATAGGTTTGCTTATTCTGGGCATTTCATGTAAATGGAGTCATATAATATGTAGCCTTTTTTAATCTGACTTCCTTCACTTAGCATAATGTTGTCAAGTTTCACCCACGTTGTAGCATGACTGTCTTTCTTTCCTTTTTGTAGCTGAATAATATTTCATGCCCTGGTATCTTAGTCTAAGCTGCTATGACTAATTACCATCGATTGGATGGCTTAAACAACAAACATTAATTTCTTACAGTTCTAGAGACTGGAAAGTCCAAGGACCGGGTACCTGCAGATCTGCTGTCTGGTGAGAGATCACTTCTTTGTTTGTAGATGGCTATCTTCTTGGTGTGTCCTCATATGGTTGAGAGTGGAGACAGGAAACAAGCCTCAGGCCACCAATCCCATTCATGGGGCTCCACCCTCATGACTTAATTACCTCCCCATGGCCCCATCTGCAGATACCATCACATTGGGGATTAGGCTTCAATATATGAGTTTGGGACTGTACAGTCTATCAGTTCATACATAGCATATAGATATTTTACTTTTTATTTATCCATTTATCAGTTGATACACATTTGTGTTTTTCTGATTTTTAACTATTATGAATTATGCTGCTATGACTATTCCTGTGCAGGTTTTCTGTGTGAATATACATCTTCAGGTTTCCTGGGTATATACCTAAGAGTGATACTGCTGTCTCATATGGTGTCTAAGTTTTGAGGAACTGGCAGACTGTTTTTCAAAGTATACATTGCCACCAAAGAGTCTGAGTTCCAGTTTCTCAATATCCTTTCTAACTCTTGTTATTGTCTGCCTTTTTGTTTGCTTCTTCTTTATTATTATTATTATTATGGCCATCCTAGGGAGTATGAGGGGCTTCCTAGGTGGCATCAGTGGTAAAGAATCCGGCTGCCACCGCGGAAGATACAAGAGACTTGGGTTCGATCCCTGCACCAAGAAGATCCCCTGGAGGAGGGCGCAGCAACTCAGTGTTCTTGCCTAGAGAATCCCATGGACAGAGGAGCCTAGTGGGCTGCAGTCCATGGGGCTGCAAAGAGTTGGACACAACTGAAGTGACCTAGAATGAGCACGAGGGAGTATGAAGAGATATTTTTTTTTTTTGGTAATTTTAATTTGCATTTCTTTCAGGGTAAATAATGTTAAGCATCTTTTGCTTATTGACCATTTGTGTGTCTTCCTTGGAGAAATATCTTGAGAAATATCTTTTCAAGCTCTTTGCCCACTTAAAATAAATTATTTTTTCATTGAGTTGTAAGAATTATTTCTATATTCTAAATAATAGGCCCATGTCAACTATATGATTGCAAGCATTTTCTCCCATTTTTGAGCTTTTTATTTTCTTGATTTTATCCTTTGAAGTATAAAAGTTTTAATTTTAAAGTCCAACTTACTTTTTTTTTCTTTTTTGCTTTTGCTTTAGATGTCATATGTAAGAGACCATGATCTAACCCAAGGTCAGGAAAATTTACGCCTGTGTTTTCTTTCAAAGGGTTTATAGTCTGAACTCTCACATTTAGGACTTTGGTTCATTTTGAGTGAGTTTTTGTATGTGGTATGAAGCAAGGGTCCAACTTCATCCTTTTGCATGTGAATATCTCCTTTTCCCAGCACCATTTGTTGAAAAGACTATTTTTTCCCTATTGAATTGTCTTGGTACCTTTGTCAAAATGAATTGACCATAAATGTGAGAGTTTAAGTTCTGCATTCTCAATTCTATTCCATTTATCTGTACGTTTACTTAACACTTGTTGCAGAAATGCTAAGTATGGATCCCGTTTCTTGTGTACTTGGGTAGATTTAGCGCACATTGCTTGGAGATATGTGTTAAGGCAGTCCTGCACAACAGTTGCATGAGTATTTAATTTCTGAGATAGTTTCCCCAAGATTTTTTTGAGCACTTTGTCCAGTTAACTGAGAATGTCACTCCCTGGAGTGGTACTTCTCTCTTCCAAATGATGTTGGACTTCCTATTCAGATGTTTTCTCTTGAGGGTAATTTCAGACTGAAATGGGAAGGATGGAGCCTAAGTAGTAAGCTGTGGAAAGCAAGGAGGAAGGGGTGTGGGGAAGCTGGGTTTGGGGAGAGAGATGTGATAATGAGAGACCCAGGGAGGGCTTTTAGGGAAGACTGGGTCAAATAGGGAAGCATGAGCCCGGTCTCTGAACATTGCTTGTGGTTTTTATGGGATGGTCATGGTTTCTCATGCTTCTCTAGGCCTCTCAAGTCTAGACATGAAACTAAGCAAAAGGCGTCCAAGTGTTCGTATCGGCTGTTACAAGCCTGATTCATAAGCCAGAAATGGTTCCTATGCCTGTTAGGCTGTTATCTCCTTGACAGATACACCAGCCTTTAAAGGTAAGAGTTCATTCACCATTTCACAGGATGATTGAGCTTTAAAGTTGGTCATTAGGCTGAAGGAATGTTGAAGTATTACCTCAAAAAGGAGATTCTGAGGTCAGGAGGATTTGGAATGGGCTGTTGAACATAGTTAACAGATTTGCTTTCGTTGTTGTTTGCCTAAGTGCAGGATCTCTCAGAAACCCTTAATGTGCCAATATGTCTTTAAGAAGGAATATAGGAGCAGTGTTTACCAAGGTGACTGGTCTGTGGGAACTCATTTTATCCCCCCATAGACAGCCCTATGAAAGTGTTATTTGGCAGAGCACATTTTGAGTAATTATGATCCAGGATATCACCTTTATTTTTCAGTCATGAAATTTGATTTCTTAGTCTTTTTGAGCTGCTGTTTCTAGGACAGGTCATGTCTACTGGTATATTACATAGAAGCTATGCCGTCTCACTTATCAAAAAAGTGAGAGCTTAAATTAGAAGTTAAGATCAAACTCCTGAAACATTGCATGTATGTACAGTTAACTTATAAAATACCCTACCTTCCGGGATCTGATTTTTTTTTTCACATGTTACTTGTTTGTATGCCCAGTCGTTAGTCATGTTGACTCTTTGTGACCCCATGGATTGTAGCCCGCCAGGCTCCTCTGTCAATGGGATTTATCAGGAAAGAATACTGGAGTAGGTTGCCATTTCCTCACTTGTTTAGATTGGTCTATGTGGTGCCTAATAATCCATGATCTGTTGAATGGGTAAAATTTGATTTCTGCAGCTTTTGCTCTGATACACCTTTTAAAAGATAGAGGACAGGAAGAGGCAGGGGAACAGGGACCCACACCAAGCAAGACCGCTGACTTTTGCCATGGAATAAACAAAAACATGAACAGCTACCCAGTTCTGAGTTGTCAATTAAGCTTGTCATACCTGGAATGCTTTCTTAGAGTGGTGTGGTAGAACGGACTGTATGCAATTACATATATGGATGTAGCTAGCTATGCTATATTCTAATGGCTCTTCCATCTTCCCTCCCTCAACCCAAACACCCATCTTCTTCTTCCAGGTCATCTAAATGTGTGTGCGTATGTGTGTTCAGTCGTGTCTGACTCTTTGCGACCCATGGACTGTAGCCTACCAGGCTCCTCTGTCCTTGGAATTCTCCAGGCAAGAATACTGGAGCAGGTTGCCATTTCTTACTCCAGGGGATCTTCCCAACCCAGGGATCAAACCTGCTTTGTGTCTCCTGCATTGGCAGGTAGATTCTTCACCACTAGCACCACCTGGGAAGCCAGGTCATCTAATAGGGTTTGTTTATTTGACTTTCCTTTAAAGAGAAGGAGGGTTTCTTGTAACCAGAGGGAGAGTGGCAGGAGAAAGGGGGGAGAGTGTGAGAGAGAGAGTGTGAGCATGAGAGTAATAGAAAGACAGGAAGAGAGAAGTGGGAGGGACACATAAATAGATACCTAGTATTAGAAGAAGTCTTTGTGGTATAGATAACTTCACTTCCAGTAAATCCAGATTGTGTGTGTTGGTGTGCCATCCCTGATGTGTAACAACAGCACAGATGGGATTCCCAGTGTCAATAGTTTCCATTCACACCTCTAGTTAAAAGACCCAAGCCCTGTGACTTTTACTTATCTACATTTTCCCACATTCTTGGGAGGCCTGCACTTTTCCTGATGACTATGGGAGCTGTGACATAGGACAGTTCTCTCATGTTGAAGCATATTTCTCCAAAAACTGAGGCACAACCAGAGAATGAAGAGGGCTAGTGAGCATATTGAGTCAGAATCTGAGGTTGGGGGTGTTGGGGAAATAAGAGAAGCACAGGTCAGGTGACCATTTTGGGAAAATGAACCATTCCGTTCAGTCCAGTCTCTCGGTTGTGTCCAGCTTTTTGCGACCCTATGGACTGCAGCACGCCAGGCTTCCTGTCCGTCACCACCTCCCGGAGGTTACTCAAACTCATGTCCATCAAGTCGGTGATGCCGTCCAGCCATCTCATCCTTTGTCATTCCCTTCTCCTCCCGCCTTCAATCTTTCCCAGCATAAAGGTCTTTTCCAATGAGTCAGTTCTTCACATCAGGAGGCCAAAATATTGGAGTTTCAGCTTCAGCATCAGTCCTTCTAATGAATATTCAGGACTGATTTCCTTTAGGATGGACTGGTTGGATCTCCTTGCAGTCCAAGGGACTCTCAGGAGTCTTCTCCAACACCACAGTTCAAAAGCATCAATTCTTCGGTGCTCAGCCCCCTTCATAGTCCAACTCTCACATCCATACATGACTACTGGAAAAGCCATAGCTTTGACTAGAAGGACCTTAGTCGGCAAAGTAATGTCTCTGCTTTTGAATATGTTATCTAGGTTGGTCATAGCTTTTCTTCCAAGGAGCAAGCGTCTTTTAATTTCATGGCTGCAGTCACCATCTGCAGTGATTTTGGAGCCCCCAAAAATAAAGTCTGCCACTGTTTCCACTGTTTCCCCATCTATTTCCCATGAAGTGATGGGACTGGATGCCATGATCTTTGTTTTCTGAATGTTGAGCTTTAAGCCAACTTTTTCACTCTCCTCTTTCACGTTCATGAAGAGGCTTTTTAGTTCCTCTTCATTTTCTGCTATAGAGCCCCCCCAAATAAAGTCTGTCACTGTTTCCATTATTTCCCCTTCTATTTGCCATGAAATGATGGGATCAGATGTCATGATCTTAGTTTTCTGAGTGTTGAGTTTTAAGCCAACTTTTTCACTCTCCTCTTTCACTTTCATCAGGAGGCTCTTTAGTTCTTCGCTTTCTGCCATAGGGGTAGTTTCATCTGCATATTTGAGGTTATTGATATTTCTCCCAGCAGTCTTGATTCCAGCTTGTGCGTCATCCAGCCCAGTGTTTCCCATGATGTACTCTGCATATAAGTTAGATAAGCAGGATGACCGTCTACAGCCTTGACGTACTCCTTTCCCTATTTGGAACCAGTCTGTTGTTCCATGTCCAGTTCTAACTGTTGCTTCCTGACCTGCATACATATTTCTCAGGGTGCAGGTCAGGTGGTCTGGTATCAAGTCAGTAAAGTAATTGCTGTTTTATATTTGCTTCAGTTACATGTGTTTCTTATTTTCAAAAAGCAAGCAAAACAAAACAAAAAAGCTCAAAGGAAAAGTTAAAATATTTCTTCAATATCTCAACCAGAAACTAATCAGTGTTAGCATTAATTTCAGGCTTGGCTGGTGTGTAAAGTGAGAGAGATGATATAGGGAGGGATAAATGATGGGGAGAAATAATTGTATAAGACTGAGCTCAAGTTAAACATGGTTTTAAAAGTAAATAAAATATTTTATTTTACCTCAATTTAACAAAAGCCAAAGAAATAACCAGGCTGCTGAAGAGTAATTTTTTATCCCAACAGGATTAATTCCCTTAGTCAGAAGAGAGATATCTGTCTGGGAGTGAGAATGGGTTGAATGAACTAAAACAATGTATATAAAAAACAGCCTAATTCTTTGGCCCAGCAGCTCTCCCCTGATGTCAAATGTTTGTCATTTGTGTTATTTTCATTTTGTTAGAATTTATTTTTTGTAACGTAGGCTTCCCTGGTGGCTCAGTAGTTAAAAAAAAAATCTGCCTGTAAATGCAGGAGCTGTGGGTTTGATCCCTGCTCCAGGAAGATCCCCTGAAGAAGGAAATGACAACTTTTTCCAGTATTCTTGCCTGAGAACCCCATGGACAGAGAAGTCTGGTGGGCTATGTCCATGATGTCACAAAAGAGTGGGACATGACTTAGCGGCTGAACAGCAACAAATACTTTTTGACACTTAGTAGCTCTGCCTCCCCTGTTTATTCCCCCACTTATTTAATCCGATCAATATACCATTGCTCTTTTTTTCCCATGGTTTTATCATTCTGGATAATTTTATGTTTGGTGCGGTTCATCATCGTTAAGTTTATTTTGGAAAAGGCTTTTTGAAGCCCTATTTCCTAAGTTGTTTTATCTTTGGGAATTGTTCCATATTGCCTTTATTTTTGAAAGACAACTTTTCTATTGCTTAATTGTCTCCTACAGAGGCTATACTCATTGTATGGAGAATCCCATGGACAGGGAATCTTGATGGGACTACAGTCCATAGGCTTGCAAAGAGTCACACGACTGAAGCAACTTACCACACATGAGTGATTTATGAGAATGCCTGTTTTAATGGGGAACTTTCAAGAATATCTGTTTGCCTGAAATGGTAGAATTATATTGGGCAATAAGTTTGAGTTGATAATCGAATATTGATTAATGGGAACTTTTGAATGTTGGGAAATTACCTGTTTTCTTAGTGAATTTCTCATTTCCTCGCTAAAGAAACAGTTTTCCCCCAGGCCAAAAGATTACTACTGGGCAGCTCTGTGGAGCTGTTTCTAGCACTTTGCAAAATTGTGTGGAATCCTCTTAAAAGGCTTCCCCTCTCCCTCCTCACTCTGTGAAAAAAGTACTTTGCTGGCCTGCGATGGAGGTTTTCTTTTTTTTCATCTGAAGATAGTAGACAATGGTAAATATCAGATGCCAAACAAACTGGCATCTGATAATTGTTTGAACTGATAATTCTTTTTTCTTCTGTTTTGACATGATCTTTTGCCTTGTCACAGACTCTTATCTTTAAACTGAACTGCCATTATAAGCTCTTCCTAAAAGACACATGAACTTCACACATCTTTTTGTAATGCTCCTAATGGTTTTCCATGGAAGCTGTGTGGAACTAATCTGTACTGACACAGTTTGAAGTACCTGGAAGTTGCAGCTGGGCTTATTACTTAAAAATCCCTGCTGACCTCATGTAGAAAACTAATAGCCTCTTTCATTCTTTAATTCATTGTCTCCAAACAATGGAAGGAGTGGGGAAGAAAATTTCCCAGATGACTTAATACATTTAAGTGTTGGACACCAGGCCTAGGATGACTCAGCTGTCTACCAGCCATTGATTTTTTCAGAGTTGGTTGGAGTGAGAATACACCTGGAAGGTTTCGGGAGGCAGAAATATCCCAAGGTATTCTCACTTTGTGCTAAGGGAAAGGAGGGAGAAAAAAGAGGTTTAGAATGGTGTGGTCTAAAGGTGTATTGGTCTGACATGGCAGCTACCAGCCACATATGGCTATGGAAATTTAAATTATTTAGTTAATTAAGATTTATTTATTTATTTATTTATTTTTTGTTAATTAAGATTTAAAATTGAGTTTCTTAGTTGCACTTAATTCAGTACCCACATTTAACTAGAGGCTGTGATGTCGGACAGCCCCCCAAGCTCTGTTGGCTGGCTCTGGTTCAGATGCTGAGCTTCTATTTCACAATCATTCAGTGTTCATTACCACCTTAACGAATGCTCTCCTGTCTTTTCTCCCTCCCTCCCACTGCTTTCAGTCATTCTTCTGCTCCAACTCAGGTGATGAAACTCGGTTCTTTTTACTGCCTTGCTGGCATCCTCTGGTTTCTGGGCACCAGATAGCGTCCAGGGAATCCTGTGTATGACTGAGACTAGATCTTTGCACCACAGAATCAACCAGACTCTGGCCAAGGTCCAAGATTTCGTCAGTGTCCTTTCCAAAGGACCATGGTGCTGGAGA
This sequence comes from Capricornis sumatraensis, assembly GCF_032405125.1. Taxonomy (NCBI): domain Eukaryota; kingdom Metazoa; phylum Chordata; class Mammalia; order Artiodactyla; family Bovidae; genus Capricornis; species Capricornis sumatraensis. The sequence goes on from NC_091073.1 coordinate 75,717,104, forward strand.
TTTTGACTCTTTAACAATAAAACTGCTCTTTAGAAATATTTAAGTACTTAGGACTTGTACTTTAATTCTCTCTTCCCCTTCTGAATGGATGTTCTTGATGTACAGTCCTGGGTTCTGTCCTACTTGTACCCACGACTGACCCTGTGGCCTTCAGTTTAGTTCAGTCACTCAGTCGTGTCCGACTCTTTGCGACCCCATGAATCGCAGCCCGCCATGCCTCCCTGTCCATCACCAACTCCCGGAGTTCACTCAGACTCACGTCCATCGAGTCTGTGATGCCATCCAGCCATCTCATCCTGGGTCGTCCCCTTCTCCTCCTGCCCCCAATCCCTTCCAGCATCAGAGTCTTTTCCAATGAGTCAACTCTTCGCATGAGGTGGCCAAAGTACTGGAGTTTCAGCTTCAGCATCATTCCTTCCAAAGAAATCCCAGGGCCGATCTCCTTCAGAATGGACTGGTTGGATCTCCTTGCAGTCCAAGGGACTCTCAAGAGTCTTCTCCAACACCACAGTTCAAAAGCATCAATTCTTCGGCGCTCAGCCCTCTTCACAGTCCTACTCTCACATCCATACATGACCACAGGAAAAACCATAGCCTTGACTAGACGGGCCTTAGTCAGCAAAGTAATGTCTCTGTTTTTGAATATGATATCTAGGTTGGTCATAACTTTTCTTCCAAGGAGTAAGTGTCTTTTAATTTCATGACTGCAGTCACCATCTGCAGTGATTCTGGAGCCCCCAAAAATAAAGTCTGACACTGTTTCCACTGTTTCCCCATCTGTTTCCCATGAAGTGATGGGACCGGATGCCATGATCTTTGTTTTCTGAATGTTGAGCTTTAGGCCAACTTTTTCACTCTCCACTTTCACTTTCATCAAGAGGCTTTTTAGTTCCTCTTCACTTTCTGCCATAAGGGTGGTGTCATCTGCATATCTGAGGTTATTGATGTTTATCCCGGCCTTAGATAATTTCTTTGTGGCTCAGTTGCCAGTTGAAACCTTGCTCCCAGCCACTTCTTAAGCTATTGAAGAGAAATGCCAAGTGATAAGTGGGGATTTTGTGGTCTGTGTTAAAAGGTATATTTAAAGGGTTCTGAAAGGGTTTGTGGCCATTTACAAATGGGATTTTCAGTGTTCCATTTGTGGTCTCTTCCTCAATATCAGACAGATACCTACCTGAATCAGCTAATTGGCCCATAAACTCTATCGTATGCTTTGCATAAGTGACTTTCTGAGTGAGGTCTGGGTTTGCTGACCAAGGAGCCCTCTTCCAAATCTGACCTACGTGACAGGAGTGGGATGCTCTGGTAGGCAGAGCCTATTGGTCATTTCTGCTGATTGAACTTGGTCTTTCTGACCCTGTGTTCTCATGCTTCCCACCTGACTAGCCTGAAGATGGGCCAAGAGTTTCTGCCTAGTGTTTCAATTACCTAATGCTGTATAACAAATGGCCTTAAAACTTGGTGGGCTAAGATAATGACATTTACTTAGCCCTCAAATCTGCAATTAAAACAGGACTCTGTGGGAACTGCTGGACTCTGCTCTACTCAGTGTCCTCTGGGACTGCACGAAGGTTGATGTTTGAAGGCTTGCTCATTCGCATGTCTGGGCGTTGATGCTCTCAGCTGATGGGATGGTCTCAGCTTTTCCAGATGAGCCCCTGCATCTGTTCTCTCCATATTACTGTCCTTCCATTGTGATGGCTAAGTTGAAGGGTGAGAATCCTGACAGAGAGAGAGCATCAAGCGAAAGCTATATTATCATTTCTAACAGAGCCTTGGAAGTCAGAAAGCATTGCTTCAGCTATGGTCACAAGCCTACTCAGGTTCAAGAGAAGGAAACAGACCCTACCAATAGATAGAGAAATGTTAGTGTTATTTTGTAAGACAAGGTTTGGGATGAGATACAGCTTGGTGCCATTGTCTTTAAAAAACACATCTTCCTCACTCAGTAATGAGGATTCAGAGTCGGCATCAGCTCCTTTTAAGCCATTGATAAGCCTTGAGGTCTGGGGCTCGTCTCATTTTCAGGAGGTATGATTGTCATTGTTCAGCGCTGGGGCTGTTCTGCCTTTGGGTGTGAGGTGGGGGAGTTTCCATTTGCACAGTACTGGGACTTCTTTGATAGATGCTGTCTATATGCAAAACGATGTGTTGAAACACCTTCAGTGTGCTAAACCCCTGGTTCAAATGCTATCTACAGTGAATGCGCAACGTAGAAGAATCAAGTGAAGAGCAGGGTCCTGGTTGCTGAAAATTATTTCAAAAATTAACCAGATGGAATCCAGCTGGAGTTTTGATACTTTACATCTCACTTCTGACTTAGATTTTCTTATTTGTACTTTCTATTATTACTCTTTCTTTACATTGTCACTAGATGCAAACTCCTAAACAATTAGGATCCACCTTTCTACAGAATTTTTTTCAGTGTGATAAATGGATGCTTTAGCATATTTCTTTGCCTATCTCTGAGATAAAATCTTCTAGAAGCAAGGGGAAGGGGACACAAGTTTTGGTTTTATGTGCTTTTATATTAATTTATTGAGGTGTAGTTGCTGTGCAATATTATTTGTTTCAGGTGTACAATATAGTTTTAAAGGTTATGCTTCTTTTATAGTTATTATAAAATGTTGGCCATATTCTCTATTGTGCATTTTATCCTTGTAGCTTATTTATTTTGCACATGGTAGTTTATACCTCTTAATATCCTACCCCTATCATTCCTCTCTCTTCTTCCCTCTCCTCACTGGTAAGCACTAGTTCTCTATATTTGCGAATCTATTTATTTTTTCTTATATTCATTGGTTTTCTTTTTTAGAGTCTACATATAAATGATGCCACTCAGTATTTATCTTTCTCTGTCTGACTTGTTTCATTTGGCATAATACCCTCCAAGTCCATCCATGTTGTTGCAAATGGCAAAATTTCATTCTTTTTTTGTAGCCGAGTAGTATTCTGTTGCGTGTATATGTATATATATATCACCTCTTCATCAGTTCATCTGTAGATAGATACTTAGGTTGCTTCCATATCTTGGTAACTGTAAGTTATGCTGCTGTGAGCATTGGGGTGCATGTATCTTTTTGAATTAGTGTTCTTGTTTTGCTTTGTTTGGATATATACCCGGGGTGGAATAGCTGGGTCATGCGGTGGTTCTGTAGTTAGTTTTTTGAGAAACCTCCATGCTGTTTTCCACAGTGGCTGCACCAATTTACATTCCTAGCACCAGCTGCATGAAGGTTCCCTTTTCTCCACATCCTCGCCAACGTTTCTTATTTGTGTTCTTTTTGATGATAGCTATTCTAACAGGTGTGAGATGATGCCACTGTAGTTTTGATTTGCATTTCTCTGATTAATGATGTTGAGCATTTTTTCATGTGCTTGTTAGCCATCTGCATGGCTACTTTAGAATGTCTGCCCAGATCTCCTGCCCATTTTTAAATTGAGTTGTTTTGTTTTTTTTTCAGTGTTGAGCATCAATCTGATTAACAAATAACCTGCCACCTGTTGAGTGTAGTACTAGTTACAAAAAGCTAGAGTTAGACACAGTCTTCAAATTGCTTCTGATAAACACACTCTCCTGGAGGAAGAAAACAACCTTCACGGTTAACATTCGTGGCAGAGGTGCTTCACTTTTCTCTCGCCTTTTTAGCTTTACTCTGCCAATAACCACCTCGATTTTTTAAAAACCTGTTTTCTCTGCCTTTTCATTCTGTTTCTCCTTACAACTGTTTTTCAGGTTGTGCTGGTTTAGAAGTGTCTCATGCTTATTTTCTTGCAGTAGTCTATCCCCTAGAAGAGGAAACCTCTCTATATCCTTTTTCCTCCCCACCTACATTTGCTAAATTAGTGACTTTTCTTTTGGGCCTCTTACAAGAGATTGTTTACTATTGCCCCAGCAATTCTCCCCAAATGTATACATAATATCTTGGGAAATACCTTTTATAGAATTTGTTTGAAGCTTAGCATCTCAGTCCTTGGGTTATTTTTAGTTAGGGGGACAGACAACTTGAAGTGTGTACATCTGATACCTTAACCACAACCACTAGGTATTTTGTTTCTTGTTATTTGAGAGTATTCAGGTAACATTGATGGAGTATTAGTCATTGTTAGCTTAATGTTTACATTGCTGAACAGACTTTACTAGATTTTTATGAGTGATAGAAGTTTAAAAATTTCACATTCACATTTTTTAGTGACTCAACTGATAGTCTTTTTAGATCAGTAATGAAATGCTGTCTGTGGTTGCCAGTTGTTAAAATCTACCCTACTTCCGCCAGCAGTTGTCAGTTAAGAGAGGTTCACAACACCCACTGATAAAATTCAAACCACAAGATGTTAATTTAAGTTCTTTGGAGGCGCTCTCTCTTCTTACCCTTTAAACTGCTAAGTCACATCCTGCTCTGTATTTTAATTTGGTACAAATGAGATGCAATAGACGTTGGTCTGGCATTAGATACTGAAATGAAATGAAATGCTAAGATAAAAGAAGGCAGTTCTGTGGAGTAAATCTTTCTATCATTTCTGGATGCAGGATCAGGGAGTGGTTCTCATCCCACACATTGCATCACAGTCACCTGGGGAGCTTGCCTGGGCCTCATCCCAGAGCCTCTGGATGAGTTGGTATGGAGTGGGGCCAGACTTTGGTAGTCTGTAGATGCTCCTCAGGGTGATCCTGCCAGGCAGCCAGGCGTGGGAAATCCTGCGGGAGGTGGCCTCCCTATCCCCCACATTCCTCTCTACCTAGTCATGTCCAGTCCACATCTCTAAGGCTCCCCTCGGGACACCTCTTTAATAGCTCATAACATCAGCTTCTCTGAACTCTTCCCTGTGAATGTCCACAAAACCTCCTAGATAGCCCACCCTGAACTGTGTTCTCACTCATTTCATCTACAGATACGTTATCTCCTTGGCCAGGGTGGGTCCCTCTTTGGATTAAGCTTCAGGTCACTTTTTTCCATTGTTTGGGGTTAGCAGAGCTATGGACACTTTCTGGTGGTGTTCAGTCGCTCAGTCCGACTCTTTGCGACCCCATGAACTGCAGCACAGCAGGCTTCCCTGTCCTTTACTATCTCCCGAAGCTTACTCAAACTCCTGTCTATTGTGTCAGTGATGCCATCCATCTTATCTTCTGTCATCCCCTTTTTCTCCTGCCCTCAATCTTGCCCAGCATCAAGGTTTTTTCCAATGAGTTGGCTCTTTGTCAGGTGGCCCAAGTATTGGAATTTCAGCTTCAGCATCAGTCCTTCCAATGAGTATTCAGGATTGATTTCCTTTAGGATTGTTTGGTTTGATGTTCTTGCTGTCTGAGGGTCTCTCAAAAGTCTTCTCCAACAGCACAATTGGAAGCCATCAATTCTTTGACATATAGCCTTCTTTATGGTCCAACCCTCACATCTATAGATGATTATTGGAAAAACCGTAGCTTTGACTCTATGGACCTTTGTCGGCAAAGGTCTCTGCTTTTTAATATACTGTCTAGGTAGGCACTTTATAGATATTAAGTTGAATTTTCATCAGTTTGGCTGTTCTTAGTCAGCCTCTTGTCTTTCACGGTAGTTTCCTTTACTAGCCCATCTTTATCCATCAGTGTTTCTTCCTCTAGAGACAGAGAAGGGCAAGTCAGGGTAGCCAAATAGCAGAAAGAGAAGGAAATAGCCTGTTTCTGATTTTCTCATTCAAGAGTGGAGGGATGGTCATATGTCCCGTGGACTCACCCCTCTCCACCCAGAACATTAAGTCTTCAGTTCTGGGGTGGCTCTGAGGACTGTTTGGGGGTAAATGCAACATGCAGGGGGCTGTCCTGCTGGAGAAGGTGAAGTGATCTGAGGATTCATCTCTATCCCAAGGCCTACTGAAGAATATGGGGTTGCTTTAGGAGAAGATAATATACTTTGGGAACTTGGAAACAGTGGCTTTCCTGCTTTGTCAAACAGTAGGGATTCTTACTGCCAGTGTTTCAGGGGTTCCTGTTTCTGGGACCAGGAAGCTGGCCATCGTAGATATGGTTGGCAACGTTCTGTTGAGGGGTACAAAGGTGACCCAAGATTCCTGATTGTAAGCCATGCTACCTTCTTAGAGCTTGTATTGTTTGCACTAAACCTCTGTAACTGAGAGACCCCCAAAAAACAAGATTGAAGTTTATTTCTCTCTCTTGTGACTGTCCGGGTATGGTTATTCCTAGGCTGGTACAATGACATTGCCATCCTCAAATAATGGCTTTCAATTCTGAGTCTAGTTGTCACCATCTCTCAACCCTCAGGAACACGGAAAGGTTGAGGGGTATGCTCTTTTTTAACATAGCTTCTACTCATATCTCTCTGGTGGCCACCAAGCTGCAAGGAAAGCTAGAAATGTAGCTTCTGATTAGATGAGCTTGTGCCCAGCTAAGCCAGAGAGTTCTGTGATTAAAAGAAGTAAAATGGATATTGGTGAACAATAAGCTAAGGCATGCATTATCAGTTCAGTTGCTCAGTCGTGTCCGACTCTGTGCGACCCCACGGACTGCGGCATGCCAGGCCTCCCTGTCCATCAGTCAACTCCTGGAGTTTACCCAGACACATGTCCGTCGAGTCGGTGATGCCATCCAACCATCTCATCCTCTGTCGTCCCCTTCTTCTCCTGCCATCAATCTTTCCCAGCATCAGGGTCTTTTCAAATTAGTCAGTTCTTCACATCAGGTGGCCAAAGTATTGGACCTTCAGCTTCAGTCCTTCCAATGAGTATTCAGGACTGATTTTCTTTAGGATGGACAGGTTGGATCTCCTTGCAGTCCAGGGGATTCTCAAGCATCTTCTCCAACACCACAGTTCAAAAGCATCAGTTCTTCGGTGCTCAGCTTTCTTTATAGTCCAACTCTCACAACCATACATGACTACTGGAAAAACCATAGCCTTGATTAGACAGACCTTTGTTGGCAAATGATGTCTCTGCTTTTTAATATCCTGTCTAGGTTGGTCATAACTTTTCTTCCAAGGAGCAAGCGTCTTTTAATTTCATGGCTGCAATCACCATGTGCAGTGATTTTGGAGCTCCAAAAAATAAAGTCTGTCACTGTTTCCACTGTTTCCCCATCTATTTGCCATGAAGTGATGGGACCAGATGCCATGATCTTAGTTTTCTGAATGCTGAGCTTTAAGCCAACTTTTTCACTCTCCTCTTTCACTTTCATCAGGAGGCTCTTTAGTTCTTCACTTTCTGCCATAGGGATAGTGTCATCTGCATATCTGAGGTTATTGATATTTCTCCCAGCAATCTTGATTCCAGCTTGTGCTTCTTCCAGCCCAGCATTTCTCATGGTGTACTCTGCATATAAGGTAAATAAGCAGGGTGACAATATATAGCCTTGGTGTACCCCTTTCCCTATTTGGAACCAGTCAGTTGTTCCATGTCCAGTTCTAACTGTTGCTTCCTGACCTGCATACAGATTTCTCAAGAGGCAGGTCAGGTGGTCTGGTATTCCCATATCTTGAAGAATTTTCCATAGTTTATTGTCATCCACACAGTCAAAGGCTTTGGTGTAGTCAATAAAGCAGAAGTAGGTGTTTGTTCTGGAACTCTCTTGCTTTTTCAATGATCCAACAGATGTTGGCAATTTGATCTCTGGTTCCTCTGCCTTTTCTAAAACCAGCTTGAATGTCAGGGAGTTCACAGTTCACATATTGCTGAAGCCTGGCTTGGAGAATTTTGAGCATTACTTTACTAGCATGTGAGATGAGTGCAATTGTGTGGTAGTTTGAGCATTCTTTGGCATTGCCTTTCTTTGGGATTGGCATGAAAACTGACCTTTTCCAGTCCTGTGGCCACTGCGGAGTTTTCCAAAATTGCTGACCTATTGAATGCAGCACTTTCACAGCATCATCTTTCAGGATTTGAAATGGCTCCAATGGAATTCCATCACCTCTACTAGCTTTGTTCATAGTGATGCTTCCTAAGGACTACTTGACTTCAAATTCCAGAATGTCTGGCTCTAGGTGAGTGATCACATCATTGTGATTATCTGGAACATGAAGATCTTTTTTGTACAGTTCTGGGTATTCTTGTCACCTCTTCTTAATATCTTCTGCTTCTGTTAGGTCCATACTATTTCTGTCCTTTATTGGGCCCATCTTTGCATGAAATGTTCCTTGGTATCTCTGATTTTCTTGAAGAGATCTCTAATCTTCCCCATTCTATTGTTTTCCTCTATTTCTTTGCACTGATCACTGAGGAAGGCTTTCTTATCTCTGCTTGCATGCATGATAACCTGCCAAAATTTCCGATCTACAAACTATCACCCTGTTCATTTCTTTGGATAAAAGAAATGTAACCTGTACAGGTACAAACTGGTATATTTTAAAATGAATAATCAACAAGAACCTACTGTATATCACAGGGAACTCTGCTCAATGTTATGTGGCATCCTGGATGGGAGGGGAGTTTGGGGGAGAATGGATACATGTATATGTATGACCGAGTCCCTGTGCTCTGCACCTGAAACCATCTCAACAATGTTAATTGGCTATACTCCAATACAAAAGAAAAAGGGTTCTAAGAAAATACATTACACTGTCCAAAGAAACCACATATGTATCCTTGATGCCTTGAAGTCATGGTAGAAAGCAGAAGGTTTGCATCGGGGTGTGTGGTATTCCTACATTTTGAGGAGGATAGACCACGAGCTGGAAAAGGATGCAGAAAGTGTGCAAGTAGCTGTCACACAGATAGTGTTGATAAACAAAGTCTGGTATGCCGGGAAAGATTTTGGCATCTGTGAGGATCAGTGTGTGTGTTTGGTAAGAGATTTGCTAACCTGATCAAGAGAGTTCAACTGAAATTTAATGGGAAGAAAAAAAGGATTGAAATCTGACTGAGTAGAGAACAGTAGGCATAGCAAAGGGAAGACCAGTGGCCAAGGAAGAGAACTTCAGTAATTCGCTAAAAGAACACCAGAAAGCAGGGTGGTTGTCATACCTTTAGCTGTTTGCCAGGATGCAGCCTCTGAGGACTAAGCAAAAGTGAAAGTGAAGTCGCTCAGTCGTGTCTGACTCTTTGCGACCCCATGGACTGCAGCCTACCAGGCTCCTCTGTCCATGGGATTTTCCAAGCAATAGTACTGGAGTGGATTGCCATTTCCTTCTCCAGGGGATCTTCCCAACCCAGGGGTCAAACCCAGGTCTCCCGCATTGTAGACAGACGCTTTACCGTCTAAGCCACCAGGACTAAGCAAAGTGAACATTAAAAGTTGGGGCCTTGATTTGATCATCTAATTTGTCTCACCAGGAAGGTTAGGATGTTTCTAATGAGGAAGATAGGATTTTGGAAGGGAATATTTTGCTTTAAGAAGCAGGCCTGTGGAAATCCAGGCCCTAAAGGTAGATTTCTAGGTGAGGGCAATGGGAATAGAGAAACCACAGAAAGTTTTTTGGAGTGGGGTCAATATTATGGATTGCCAGACAGGTTATGGATGGTGCTTTCTCCTCACAGATTATTACTCTTAGTGTTAGTCACTCAGTCATGTCCAACTCTTTGTGGCTCCATGGACTGTAGCCCACCAGGCTGCTCTGTCCATGGAATTCTCCAGGCAAGAATACTGGATTGAGTTGCAATTCCCTTCTCCAGGGTATCTTCCAACCCAGGTATCGAACCTGGGTCTCCTGCATTGTAGGCAGATTCTTTATCATTTGAGCCACCAGGGAAGCCCAACTCTAGAGGGGATGCCAAACATGTTGGTAAAACCCACTGGAAGTTTTATTCTGCTAACTTCTTATAAACTCTTGACTTGTTCTGGTAATCTAATTTTTAAGAAGCCTGAGAAAATAATGCAAGGAAGAATATCTTTGGATTTCTTTCTGACCTATAAACAGAATTGGCCAGTGATATAAAGTGACAGGAACCAGGAGATGAAATCCCCAAAGAAGCCTGCTTTGGGCAGAGCTCTGTACGCTACAAACATTTCAAACAGTTCAAAGAAAGAAATAATCTCTCCTGTGGCCAAAGAAAATGGTAAAGAGACTTCACAAAGAAAGGGATAGCTAAAATGTTCTGAAATATATATGTAATCCCAAATAAGTCTAGTGAAGAGGGAAGGAGAGTGGTTCCTTGGAAACAGATCAATATGCTTACACAGAGGACTTTTTCCCTCTTAACTAAGATTAAGGAAGGATATTCAGTCTAGCTTGATTGTCATGGCCGCTCATCTTTAAGTTGCTTTCCCCCAGAATGTAAAGATGAGTAAAATTCAGTCCTTGATCGTGATGTAGATCTAACATCTAGTGGTCAGGTTGCAAAGAGTAATCTCAAAATGTGGGCAACTTATGACATACTTGAAGGCACAAAAGTAAGGTAGGAGTTCAAAAGAGAAACAAAACCAGGGTGGGGGTGCTTTCGGAAAAGGTTTCACGGAGCAGATGATGCTTGCAGTGCCCTTTGGAGGGTGGGGAGAATGTCCATAGATGGAAGAGAGACATCAGATTAGAAGTATGCTTTGCAGAGAAGAACTAGCCTAAGAACCAAGGCAGAGTGTTGTAACTGCAGGAGAGTATACGATGTTAGGTATGCAGGTGTGAGATTTTATAGTTGAGGTTTGGTTAATACAACTAAAATATAACTGAGTGATGTCTGCCAAGTACTGTGCTTAGTGCATGACATGTATTATTTCAGACAGTCTTCAGAAAGACCTAGTATGATTATTTGGCCCTTTTTTCAGATGAGAAAACAACTCAGTAGTTTAGTAACACAGAGTAGGTGGTAGATAGAACCAGAGTCTGAAGTCACATAAATTTCACTGCCTTGTGAAGGGCTTAGGATTTTTAACCAAGTTCAGTGACCAGTGGGAATTTGGTGTAGAGAAGAGACACTGGAATCTTTCTGGAAAGATGAACTGGGGCAGGAAAACATGAGGTAGACCGAAGTGTTGGAAAAGAAAAAGTGGAGACCCCCGTAATGGGGGTCTAAAATGGATTGGTGGTTATAGGGATGAAAGAATGGAAAACAAGTTTTGGGGTGAGGAGGTGAGGGTCTTGGCACAGCTAGAATCTGCAGAATTGGGGGATCGGGGAGAGAAAGTTGGGGTTGAACCAGGAGAGGGTGGTTGTCTTAATCAGAATCAGGGGCGTCAGCACAGGTATCGGCATAAGGGAATGATGAGTTTGCTCGTGAAGTAAGCGGTAGGCCTCCTGTTCCAATGATAAATCCAGGTGTGTCTGCCAGGCTGTGGGCTAAGGGTGGGAGCAGCAGAGCGCGCCGACGGCTGCCTAACTGGGAGAGACATGTGACCAGCAGGGGCTCGGCCATTCCCTTTTACAGGGGATCTTCCCAACCCAGGGATTGAACCCCCGTCTCCTGCATCGCAGGCAGATTCTTTACCATCTGAGCCACCAGGGAAGCCCACCGTATGTGTATGTGTGTGATAATTTTGAGTGAAAATACACCAGCTGCAGAAAGAAATGTATGGTATGATAGTATTTATTATGCACAATTTTTAAAAGAAAAATGATAGATATGTTTATGCAAATAAGGATGGAGACCTATTAATTTGGGGTGCTAGGAATATAGATATTTGTATATATCCTTTTTATTTTTCTCATGGAAAGAGAAAAGCAGCCACCGTGGTGTTGTCACAACAGTGACCACAACATCCTGTAGTAACTCATCCAGAGATGACTGCCCCCTTACCTTTTCTGTGCTTTTATATGGACTAACTCATCGAATCACCCCAACATCCCTTTCGGGGCAATGCTTTATTTCCAACTGTCAAATGAAACGCAGGATTTGAGAGGCTTGCCTAAAGCTACCTACGAAGACTGGATTTGAACCCAGGCAGTTTGAATGCAGAAGTTGTAGTCTTTTTCGCCCTAATTTTATTTATCTGTTTGTTCGTTTGGGGCTGTGCGGGGTCTTCCTTGCTGCTCTGGCTTCTCTCTGGTTGAGGTAAGTGGGGGCTACTCGGTGGCTGTGGTGCGCAGGCTTTGCATTTCAGTGGCTTCTTTTATTGCAGAGAGTGGGCTCTAGGGTATGTGGCTTCAGTAGTTGCGATCCCTGGGCTCCAGGGCACAGGCTCAATAGCTATGGCACAAGGGCCTAGTTGCTCCTCGGTATGTGGAATCTCTCTGGACCAGGGATCGAACCTGGGTCTCTTGCATTGGCAGATGGATTCTTTACCACTGAGCCAGCAGGGAAGCCCCAGAGCTTCTAGTCTTAATTGTTATACTACTCTATAGAATTTCCCGGTATCCTTGGGTGGGTTGTTAGCTTAGCTCTTTGTTTTCACAGATATGATCTCTTTCATTGTAGGTCAGAGGCTTAAGTTTAGAGGATAGTGCAGGGAAGGCAATTCTTTACAGATCAGAATAGTACAGTTCCATCAGCTCATCCATTTGATGATCTGGCTTGAGCTGGTGTACAAATTATATTTCTGGATTATTTGCTGGTGGCCCTCAACCCTTTTTCCATATCAGAATCACTTGTGGAGGTTTTAGAATATAAAAGCCTGACCCCCACCCCAGGTTGCAATATGATAGATCTGGGCCTGGCCATCAGCATTTTAGAAAGTTCCCTACGTAATTCTAATATGCAGTCAGAGTTGAGATTCATTGCCTATAAAGTCTAGACAGTACAGTGTTCAAGGTCATAATGTTTGGCAAGAGCCTGGAGGGTTAGATGCTTTGTGTTGAGAAGGATAAGTCTGTGGGTGGTGACTCTTGTGACCAGACCACGGTGATTGTCTTGTGAAATTCAGGCTCCTGATCAGGACAAAGGGATTCACAGACCTCTGCCTGTCCCACTGTACCCATGTGGACCTTGGCAGGATAGGATTTTTCCAGCCAACTGTCTTCCAGGTTTTTGGAGATCTGTTGGAGAAAACTCACCATGATGGGAGTGTTTTAAGCATGGGAGCGGGGACAGGAAACACATATACCTGGCTTTTTCTGTCCTTGGCTTAAAGGAGAAGCTAAGAAACAGGACAGAATCTTCCTCGGAAAAGAGCTCAGGGTCTCCTCCAATCTCCTGATGAAAGTATACTGGATGTCCTAAGGTTCTATGCCAGAGATGCAGTATTCAACTACAGCAGTGATCCTTATACCTGTGTGTCAGAATCTCCTGGAGAACTTGCTGAAAACAGATGACTCAGCCCCACCCTCAGTTCCCAAATCTGCAGGTCTGTGATGGGGCCTGTGAATTTGCATTTCTCACAAGCTCCCAGGTAATGTTGATGCTCCTGATCTGAGCTCAATTTTTGAAAACCCACAGGCTTTGGATAATAAAAGAAGGTTTTGGAGCTTCCAAAATCTGGCTTTTAAACAACGATCCAAGATTTCTTCAAAATCTTTTGAAGAAGGTAGATAGATCTGGGCATTTTGAGAAATGAGACATGACTCTACAGTTATGGGGATTTGCAGTGGGTTGGCAGAGTTGGTCCCCAAAACGTTAATTAATGAACAAAGTAACATCAAGCTATGGAGAAAACCTCAGTGCCCTTGACACTCTTCTTATTAAATCTCCTGTATGATTTACTTGGGTGAGGACAGAATTCACACACCTGTGCAATCTCTGAATGGCACAACAAAGGAAAAGTTGGCCAAACACACAGAATGACAGTTGCTGCCCAGAAATATCTTGATAGGCTGGGATGATGAGATAAAACTAATATGGGGTAATTAATCATAATAAAGAACCATCAAGTCCTGAATTTCAGCTAAAGGAAGTAAGGAATCCCGCTCAGAAAGAAGGCAGGCCAGCTTCTCCACAGTTCCTATCACATCACAGTCCTAGAGAACTGAAAGGACAGTGTGTGCTAGGAAGAGGGTGGGCATCCCCAGCTGGGATAAAGTGAGGCAGTATTAACAGTTGTGGTGTGTATAAGGCAAGGGAGGTGATTGTTTCCTTCTGTCCTGCTCTCAGCAGACCATGCCTGGAAGTTGTCTTTACCTCTGGGAATCATTTTCAGGGAAGCACAGACAAATTGAAGTGTAATCAGAGTTGGATATCTGTGATTATGAAGATCAGTAAGAAGTGGCTGATGCGAACATGACTGGTTTGGGGAAGAAAAGATTTGCTGGGTGGGGAGTGGAAGTGATGGTAGTTCCAATGCATGTTATGGTGATAGAAGTGGTTCATCTTGTCTTTAGTGATGGAGTGCAGATGGAGGACCCATGTGTCCTAGTGAGACAAAGTTCAACTCTAAGTGAAAAGGCATTTTTAACAAAAAGTAACATGGGGTGCCCTGTTTCTGTTATGGGAAATGGTCAAGAAGAAATGATCTAGCAATGTTACTGAGAGAATTCTTGCTTTGCGTGAAAAGGTGGGCTAGAATTCACTGTTGGGTTCCAGGATTCTGTGTAGCGACTGACTAGTATTTTGAGGCTTTTCATTCTTTTTATTCAATGGTGGAAGATAAATGGTTTGAACAAAACTTAAACCTGGTGTCCCTGTCAAGGTTTTTGTCTCATGGAAGCTACCACACTTCAAATCTGTGTTCCCATGCATTTCTGTTGCTGGATTGAGACCTGCGCAATAACATGTTCCTCTCTGAAGAAGTGGAACACAAAGGGCAGATAATGTGCTTTTCATGGATTGGGAGGGGGTGGAAATGGATATTCTGTTTTAATGTGACAAAGTAAGCATTTGAATCTTTAGACCTCTAGACCGCTGTCCTCCCGGCAGGTCTAGGATAGAGAAAATACAAGGACAGAAGGTTTGTGGAGGGGCTGTCTGCCATTAGGGTAGAGGGTGTGGCAACTCCTTTGCCTCTGAGCTGCAGGACTCATCCCCCAGGGACAGTCAGATGTCAGCGTCCCTGAATCAGTCCAGCCATCCAGAGTCCAGATAGTTAACGCAGATTGGCCAGCATTGCACACAGAAAGCCAGGGCCAGCTGTCCAAGGGCATTGTGGTTAGAACTAGCTTCTGGAAAGCTCTGATCATTTTGGAGCTTACAGTCAAATAATGAAAGTCCTACTTTTGATCATGTAACATTTTGGGGAATCAAGATGTTTCAGAAGGTATCATTTCCAAAAAGATGCATATCCAGGATTTGAATAATTTTCTTTTACCAAAGAAGACCAGAAATGGACATTCCATTCAGTACATAATTTATCCATATATTTGTCAACTGAAATACAAACATAGAACATGAAAGCTGTGAGTTCTAGTTTTACTTGGGGGCTTACTGAGGGCTGTAGCTTGAGAGACAGCCTCTCAGATCGCCCTGAAGACTGCTTCGAAGAAGTTGGGAGAATAGCTCAGTAGGTATGTGATCTTGGAGAAGGGGTACATGCAATCAGGCACACATCTTGGCAGGGGGTTGCTGCCAGTCATGAGGAACAAATATCTTAGTTAATGGTTTTAATACTTTTCTAAGTATGGAAAGATGCAAGAAACTGCCTGCATAAAATTTCTTCTGAAAATATCTAGCTATCTAAAGGCCTGTTCTGCCAGTTTTCCCAGAGCACAAAGTGCCTCATTCCTGATTCCACCCGGAAATCCTTTCACGGTATGTTGAAGGTCAATGACTGCGGTAGCTAATCCTCGAACTGGGTGGTAAAGGACCTTCTTTAGTTGGCATATCTTACTGGGGAATTTTAAATTAACTGAAACTGTATGCCATCTGGTCTTCATAGGAGTTGTTTCCAAGGCTGGAAGCAAACCCGGTGTTTTTCAAGCAAAACATAACCAAATGTGTGAGTGCAGACCCTCAGGTCTAATAGATCAATAAATGGCTGTTATATGCTGCCATTCCAGATCTACCAGTTAGCTGCTTTTGGGGTCAGCCAGTAGTGATGAACTATGTGGCTTTAATCTTTCTGCATGTATGGCTTGTCTCAAAGTAAGCATGCTGCTTTGACAGTTAAAAAATCTGTTCACACTTGTGTTACAGATTTGGGGAAATGTTAATATATTGAAAGACAGAAACGTTTCAACATTCTGTAGAATACTTATTTGTTTTTGGTTGCGAGAGGAGCATAGGATTGTCTCCTTGGTGCATATGCCGCTTCCAGGAAGTCAAGTAAGGAGGATGTGAAACTAGCTTCTGTTAAGTGTCTATTGCATTCAGGGCAGGCTCTTTATCCTCATTTTCTCATTTAATCCTCACAGTTCCCCATTTCCTGCATAAAGAAACCCTGAAGATCAGAGACGTTAATACATTGATCAAGGTGAACAGAGTTTGTAATAAGGGAGCACCAATTTAAACCCAAGTCTAGCTCCTTTCAAGGCACATAAGTCTTAAAAAAATTTTTTTTTAACTGAAGTGCTTTCCGGGTGACGCAGTGATAAAGAAACTGCCTGTCAATCCAAGAGACGCACGAGATGCGGGTTTGTGCCCTGGGTCAGGAAGACCTCCTGGGGTGCAAAATAGCAGCCTACTCCAGTTTCCTTGCCTGGGAAATCCCACAGATAGAGAAGCCTGGGGGGCTATCGTCCATGGGGTTGCAAAGAGTCAGACATGACTGAACACACATACACACATAGTTGATTTACAATGTTGTGTTAATTTCTGCTGTACAGCAAATTGACTCAGTTATACACATATATACATTCTTTTTTACATTCTTTTCACTATGGTTTATCCCAGGATATTGAATATAGCTCCCATCCATTCTGAACATAGTAGTTTGCATCTGCAAACCCCAAACTCCCAGTCAGTCTCTCCTCCATCCCCTCGGCAACCACAACTCTGTTCTGTATGTCTGTGAGTGTTTGTGTTTCACAGGTAGGTTCAATGGACATGAGTTTGAGCAGGCTCTGGGAGATGGTGAAGGACAGGGAAGCCTGGCGTGCTGCAGACCATGGGGTCGCAAAGAGTTGGACACGACTGAGTGACTGAACAAGAAGATCATTTGTGCCATATTTTAGATTCCACATATAAGTGATACGTGGTATTTGTCTTTTTCTTTCTGACTTCACTTAGTATGATAATCTCTAGTTGCATCCTCGTTGCTGCAAATGGCATTATCTCATTCTATTGTGGATGAGTAGTATTCTTTTGTGTATGTCATCTTCTTTACTCATTCATCTTTCGGTGGACATTTAGGTTATTTCCATGTCTTGCTATTGTGAATAATGCTGCTATGAACATAGGGGTACATGTATCTTTTAAAATTATGTTTTTGTGTAGATATATGCCCAGGAGTGGGATTGCTGGATTATATGGTAATTTTATTTTTTAGTTTTCTTAGGAACCGCCATACTGTTTTCCATAATGGCTGCACCAAACTGGCAGGCTACAGACCATACGGTTGCAAAGAGTTGGACATGACTGAAGCAACTTAGCATGTACCAACTTACATTCCCACAAGCAGTGCATGAAGGTTCCCTTTTCTCCACATCCTTACTGACTTTTGTTATTTGTGTTCTTTTTGATGATAGCCATTCTGACAGTTGTGAGGTGATGCCTCATTTTAGTTTTGATTTACGTGTCTCTAATAATTAGTGATATTGAGCATCTTTTCATGAAGGTGCATAGGTCTTGATGTGAATCTCTCTTTGTGTCTTTTCCCAAACTGTACATTCTTTTCTTAGTGAAAATTTCTAAAATAGGTCTTAAAATAGCCTTTGTTGCCAAATTGCTCGACAGTGCTTTGGTCTTTTATTCTTCCCCTTTCTTGGTAGAAATAGGAGTTCTCTCTTCCCTAATTGAGCCTCTGGACGGCATATGTTTGCACCTGTTATGCCCAGTGGGCTTGTAACCAGAGCTCCATTTTCTCTTGGACCTGACCCTGCTGTTTGTCCAGATGGGTGGCAGTGGTGAGAGAGGACCCAAGCTCATCTCAGAGGCCCAAGAGAAGCATTTTTGAATCGATGTAAATGCACTGAGCTTCTTATCTCTATTGGATTTGGCTACTAGGTGATTTGTTGAAATGAGAATGAGTCTCAGAGTGACTTCTGTTGCACAGCAAACACTTGCATTAGCCAGAAGGCACAAGAGCCGTCATATTTCCTGTTCTAGCAAGCTTGGGAGGTCCCAGCTGTCTGTCCCTGGGGTATGCTGACAGGTACCTGCAGGAGCAGAAGAACCAGCTCCTCACCAGGCAGATCAAGGGCCAGAGGGTGCAGAAACCTTGTGGGGAGGCTGCATATGCTCTGTTTCTTGATCCAGGTGGTGGTTATGTCAGTATTTGCAAATATAAAATGTAAGCTCTCAGGGTTGTCTGTGCACTTAAGATTTGTTCACTTTACTGTATGTAAGTTGACTCAGTGAATAATAAGGGGGAAATACAGGTTGTTCTCAGTCTATGAGCAAGGAAACTCTTGTATTTTGTTCAAACCAATACTCTTCTTGAGTTAGAGGTTGTCTATGGGGGGATTGAAAGCACCAGTGTTTTTCATGTGTACCTGCCTCTTCAAGACTTACACCACTGGATCTGTGGCCTGGCCGCTGGCCAGTGTCTGTTTCCCTACAGGGCTTTCTCTTTGCCCTTTTACTTAGCTAGTTGGAGTAAATGACACCAGACTTTCATGTGACTCCCCTTTGTCAAGGTCCTCTGTGTAAGGACTCTCATCGAGGTCTTTCCTTTGGTGACCCACCTCTGCGCCCTCCCCGCTGCCCGGGCCAAACCCAGGCCAGCCTCCATAAGTTGGAGGCAATAGCTGCCTCATTCCATGCAACCAGCTTACTCCTCTGGTACCTTAGTCTGGGGCTTCTACTGCCTTCATTCTTTATTCTGCCCTGATTTAAGCATATCCTTTCCCCAGAATTTGACTTCTTTTGACCTTTAAGTTGCCCTTAGTAATTTTGACTGAGTTTCTGATGAGGTTAGATAGGAAGGGGCTGGGGGATGAAACATTTATTTCCTTAGACATCATCTCAAACTCACCCAGGGGTGGATCTGGGCAGGGTTGTGGATTCCCACCTTTTATTTTACCCAGAAGAGGAGGAGGAGGAGGCAGGGGTGGGGGCTGCAGCAGATGATGCCTTCGGAGGTCTTTACTCAAAGTTCCAATTTCAGTGAGTATAGGATTTAGCTTACTCACAGCTCTGGCCTTAGTAGCTGTTGCCTGCAAGGTGAAATTTGACAGGGTTAAAAGATAGAGATGACTCTTTTAATCAGATGCCTCTACCCTAGGACAGGATTATGGTGTTTCTGATTTGGCACAGTTTCAGAATTGTGACTCTTATTTTATGGACTAAGTGCTCTTTTCTGTCCCTCTGCACATGTCACACTTCACTTTGTCCCGTGCTCTCACTGTTAGAATCTCAGCCTTGAAACAGAACAAAACAAAACAAAAAAAACCACACAAAAGTGGAATCCCTTTGTTGGCATTTCTCCACTGTGAAACTGGTTGTCATAGTAATGGCTGCCCCCCCCCCCCAACAGACATTTCATCATTTGGGGTTCCCATCAGGTTTTTCTCTTTCTTTCTTTCTTAAATAGCAACAGCCAACACTGCTTTTAAACACACTATTGATATATCTTAACAGCCTCTCTTGTAATTTTTAACTGGGCTGCATTTGCTTCTAACTTTAGGTACAATTAGTCATGCCCCGTAAGTAAAGCTAACTTCCCAGGAGGCTGGTGTTGGTTGGTTTGTTTTTAGTCTTATTTATTGTTGGATTTGATATATGATGAATACATAGATTTGTAGGGAAGATCTATAAAAGCAACATGGGAATTGAGTTCTATGACTTACAGCTACCTTTATTTTATTTTCTGAGATTTTGATGTTTTTTTTGTTGTTGTTGTCTTGGTTTTATTTTATGACCTTGGCATATGCATTATTTTAGAAGTATTAGTGAAAGGATTAGTAGACTTGAGTATTTAACAATTAACCAGAAGTTTGATATAATATTTAACTAGCTTATTCCTGGACAGCTATATAATTCTTTATAATTTACTAAGAACCAAATGAATTATATATTAAAAAATTTCAATTATTGTTAATGTGCTTGGGAAAGTTGTAGAATTTTTTTGCACTTAGTGTGTTAAATAAAAGTCTGAAGGCAAAACCTAAACATGTTAGTCATCCTTAACTCAGGGCTGTGGATAAAGGCCCTCTAGAGAGCTGAAGGGTTGGCTGGGGGCAGCACAGCCAACCACTTATAAATGTAACCAAATGAGGCTGACCAAACCCAGGTTCAACTGCTCCCTGCTCAGAAGGCTGGTACTCAAGAGACAAGAGTTGGTGGAAAAGGAAAAATTGCTTTATTCAGGAGGCCAGCAACCTGGGAAGATGGTGGACTAATGTCCTAAGACCATCTCCAAGTTGCCAGTTGGGAGACAAAGGTTTTAAAGACAGTGAGAGTGAGGGGGCTGCGGGGTGTGTGATCAGCTTGTGCACAGTCCTCATACTGATTGGCATCATGATGGCATGAAGTTTCGAGCATCACTTCTAGTTTCAACCCAGCTGGGGGTCTCCATGCTTGTGGTCAGCAGTTTTCATCTGGTGGGGTCTGATTTCAGCAAAAGCAGGTCTGAGTCAAACCTTTATGTCTTTCATGGAACTGGGAGTTCAGTGGCTCTGCTGGTTTATGGTCTAAATCGTTACCAGTTTCCTGGCCCCAAAGCCATTCTTTGTTCCTACATCATCACATTTCCTGATCATTAACTCTTGAGCCAGCCTTTTGAGACTCCCGGGAGACCTAGGAAACGAAAGCTTTCCTATAAACAAGAGGCAGGCGGAGGCCATGGGGATGGGGATTGGTCAGGTGACGTAACAGTCTCAGAAACTTGGTCTGTCCTGGGAAGGCTCCACAGGCTCCTGCCTTTTACTTTGATACTCTTCAATCCTGAGGAGGAACAGTTGTGAAACAAGAGAGGGAATAAAGTTTTGGATAGGGAGATTAATCACCAGTTCAGCATGGAACTCAGTTTCAGGGGACTTGGTTTCATAAAGGGGTCTCTGCGTCTGTCCTGGTCCATCCCCTTCCCCACCAGAGATACCACCATCTTGGAGATCGGTGCTGTGGAAAAGATGGAGCGTTGCCTCTTCAGAGCTGGCTTCTGATGCGCTCCCTCCTGAGTCTTCCTAGCTTAGCTCCTCAGTTCTCTTAGGTCCCAGAGATGGGGCAGTAGCTGTTCTCACCAGCCCTGGCTACTCAGGCATGCTCATTTCCAGCACCAAGGTTATAGGTCCGGCATCTAGCCTGGATTCAGTCACTTGCCAGCTGTGTGATTGGTCAAGTGACCTAACGTCTTAGAAACTTGGCTTTTTCCCATCAGACTTTGATGAAATGAGACACTGTATGGGGAACCCATACTAAAGTGCTTGGCAGTAAGTAGTATGGACTCACCAAATGACCATTGTTTTAGTTTTGTGCTTGGTTGCTCAGTTGTGCCCACCAGGCTCCTCTGTCCAGGAATCAAACTGGGGTCTCCTGCATTGCAGGTGAATTCTTTACCAGCTGAGCTACCAGGGAAGCCCTTACTAATATGCTAATAGATGATATGGAAAATTCTGCTTTCCCCATGGTTTTTGTTATACCATGTTGTAGTTTTTTTTAGAAGATGTCTCCAGAAACCTTTGGTAGAACAAATTCCCCAACCACATCCCCTCAAAAAAACAGAAAGGGATTTTAAAAAATTGTTGTAAAATATACATAACATAAAATTAACTTTTTAACCATTTTCAAGTATATAATTCAGTGACATTTAGTACTTTCACAATATACTAGTTCCAGAACATTTTAATCACCATTAAAGGAAACCCTGTAGCTGAACTCTATTCCTCAAATCCCCCAGCCCCTGACAACCACTAATTGGCTTTCTGTCTCTATGGATTTGCCTGCTTTGGGTGTTTCATATAAATAGAAACATGTACTATGTGGGGGTTTTTTATGTCCGGCTGTTTCATTTAGCATAATGTTTTTAGGGCTCATTTACGTTATAGCATGTGTCAGTACTTCATTCCTTTTAATTCCTGAATAAATAATTCCATTGTGTGAATATACTGTTTTAGTCTGTTTGGGCTGTTCTAACAAAATGTTGCAGACTGGATGGCATATAAGCAATAAAAATTTATTCCTCACAGGACTAGAGGCTGGAAGTCTAAGATGAAGATGTCAGTATGGTCAGAGTACCCTCTTTGGGTGGCAGGCTTATCATGGTAGCCTCACATGGTAGAAGGGGCTGGGGACTTCTGGGGTCTCTTTCATAAGGGCAGTAATTCCACTCATGAGGGCTCTTCCCTCAGGACCTAACACCTCCCCAAACCCCTACCTTCTAATACAGTCTCGTTGGGCATTAGGATTTCAACATATGAATTTGGATGGTGGGGTTGGGGGGAGGCACAAACATCCAGACCCCTATCACTTACAGTATGTAATTTATTCGTTCATCAGTCGATGGACATTTGGGTTATTTCTACCTTTGGCTATTGGGAGTAAATAGCGTTGCTGTGAACCTTCTTGTGCAAATTTTTGTTAAAATACTTTTTTCAATTCTTTTGGTATATACCTAGGAGTGTAAGTGCTGAATCATAGGATAATTCTATGTTTAACTTCTAAAAATCTGCCAGACTGTTGTCAATTACAGCTGCACCATTTTGAATTTCTAGAAGGAATACCTGGAGGTTTCAGTTTCTTCCAACACTTGTTATTTTTCAGGTTTTTGATTATATCTATCATCATGGGTGTGAAGTGGTATCTCACTGTGGTTTGGGATGTTTTTTATGGTACAGATTTTCTGTGTGTCTGGACTCAGATTTTCTACTAGTGTTCTTTAGCCTGTCATATTGCAAAGCTACATGAAAAACCACATATATGAAAAACCACCACCATAATTTTCAATAAGAGATAGGTATAAAGCATCTTTTCCTTTCCAGCCCCTGATATGACTAACCATCATGGCTCTGTAATCTGTAGTGTGGATAAACAACTTTCAGACATTCAGTGGCTAATTATAGATGATGTCTGATGCCTGGGACTTTTTTGCTAATTCTTTTATTTTGGTTTTAGGGATTTTCTCTAGGGCATCCAAAATGGTTTTAAAACATATTGGATAAAAGCTGAGCCACCTGCCTGTGTGGGACTTCCATATCTATACTCCCTGCTCGACTGTCTTCTGATGGCATTCTGACTACACTGAGGCCAAGTGACACGCCATTCAAGATGAGTGATGAGAAGAGCCTTGCGGTATCCCAAAAATTGGTCTCACCTTCAAGGAGCACAAGCAGCTGCTCTTCCAAGCAAGGAAGTCGACAGGTAAAGTTTAATGGAAATTTCAAGAGCAAATTTAAATCAAGAAGTTTGCAGATTAAAGTGTGTACATTTACTTGGGAACTCCTACTTCTCATTTTGGGAACATTTGCTTTTAGTCATGTTTTAGTTATCGGAGAAGGCGATGGCACCCCACTCCAGCACTCTTGCCTGGAAAAGCCCACGGACGGAGGAGCCTGGTGGGCTGCAGTCCATGGGGTCGCTAAAGAGTTGGACACGACTGAGCAACTTCACTTTCACTTTTCACTTTCATGCATTGGAGAAGGAAATGGCAACCCACTCCAGTGTTCTTGCCTGAAGAATCCCAGGGACGGGGGAGCCTGGTGGGCTGCTGTCTATGGGGTCGCACAAAGTCGGACGCGACTGAAGCGACTTAGCAGCAGCAGCAGCAGTTATCTGAGAGGAGTAAATTTTAGATAATTTTCATAATGTAGCTTGAGAGTCTGCTGGATGGGAAAATTTGTATTTGGCTCTTTGCATTATTTTATTCAATTGTTGCCACTGTCTTCCAACACAGATATTGATATTCCTGTTTTCTCTGTAAGGAAGCTGAGTCAGACCAATGAAGTTATTCTGCCTGAGGACACACAGATTGTGTATTAAGTGGCAGAAACAAGAAACCAAAGCTCATTCTGTTTGACTTCAGAGCCCACACTTTCCTTTATACCCCGCTAACCAAAACAAAAAAGCAAACAATCACTTTTCCAGTAATTATAATATCCTCCTGCCCTCCTTTCCTTCCCTTTACCAAACTTTTTATGACTGCTTCCAACCACAGAATGCCCCCTTATAACTTAGAGTCTCACCTGCTTCACTTCTCTAATGGGCAAGGGAAGCAAGTCAATAGAGAAGTGGTCAAAAGGAATTAAGTAGGAAGAAGTGAAACAAAGGATTGAATAATTAACTCCTAAAAAACTGTCAGCTAATTATATGTTGTTCCTTGGTTTCCTTTCTTAAAAAATCCCTGTTGGCAGAATTTGCTGGTTTTAGATCCATGACAGTAAATGCACATTAATCATTATAATTCTTTCACCTTCAGTTAAGTAGAGAGTGAGCTGTCCAAAAGCTGCAGGTTTAACAGCCAAAGTGGTCTCAGAGCCTTTTCAACGTCTGTAGTCTGTGCTGGCCTTGCCTTTCCTCCATGGGACGCACTGACCTAAATTGACCCTGAGTCTTTGATTCCAGATTTGGAAGCAACAATCCAGCAACCACCCAGCTCTGGCACATCCACACATTTATGACACGTCATCACGGGTCTTTCCATTCCAAAACTGCCTCAGATAGGGAGCTTGTCACCTCTCAATACTGCTTTGTAGCATTAGAATCTATAATTCCAGACAAATGAGATTTTACCATAGGGGTATCTGGGGAGTTCTCCAAGATCTCCCCTGAGAGGTTAGGAAGAATAATTTTTTCACCCATTACTGTCATCACCTCCTTCTGGGGTTAAAAACAAATG
Organism: Capricornis sumatraensis; assembly: GCF_032405125.1. NCBI lineage: Eukaryota > Metazoa > Chordata > Mammalia > Artiodactyla > Bovidae > Capricornis > Capricornis sumatraensis. The sequence continues at coordinate 75,741,690 of NC_091073.1, forward strand.
ATGATAATTATTCCTTGTCTGATGCATCATGTGCTGTGCTGCGCTGTGCTATGCTTAGTTGCTCAGTTGTGTCCAACTCTTTGTGACCCCATGGACTGTGGCCCTCCAGGCTCCTCTGTCCATGGGATTCTCCAGGCAAGATTACTGGAGTGGGTTGCCATGCCCTCCTCCTGAATACATCATGGCTCCCTAGGAATTCTAGTTTCATGAGGGTGGCTAATCTCACCCTGTTTGTCAGCTTTGCATGGGAGCATTTCTTTCCGTCAGCCACAAATCTGGTTGGGATTAAAGCAAAGTGTATTATTTTCCCCCAGTGTTTTGCACTTAGTAGCATCTATTCCTGTGTCCTCCTTGGATAAAGGGATAGCATGTGATTCATTCAAGCAGCCAGTGCTTATATATAACAGCATAGCAGTTGGAGCAGGGAAATGAAATTCTAGGACTGGATGCCACAGAAACATGTTTTTGATGTGTTACTGGAAACTGATTGATTTGGTTTTTCACAGAGCTTTTGTTTTTGAGTTCCAACATAAAGAGTAAGAAGAATATGCGTGATGCCTCACCGTTTTTTCTGACTTAGAATGGGTTGATCATTCAGCCATTCATTCATCAAATGATCATCATTTATATTTAGGATCTCTCAATTTAATGTGCATGTAATTTTGCTTTATAAATATCAATACTTACTTTTGTTCTGTGGCAGAGAAGATGGAGACTTTAATAAGTTTATTCCAACTCTGGGTCTTCCCTGGTGGCTCAGCGGTAAAGAATCCACCTGCAACCAGGAGACACAGGTTCAATTCCTGGGTCAAGAAGACCCCCTGGAGGAGGGAGTGGCAACCCACTCCAGTATTCTTGCCTGAAAAAAAATCCCACGGACTGAGGAGGCTTCCAGGCTACAGTCCATGAGGTTGCAAAGAGTCAGACATGACTGAAGCAGCTGAGCATGTAGCACGGCAAAGCATTCCAGCTTTAACCTGGATCTAGTTGTGGTGGTGGTGGTGGTGTGGTTGCTAAGTTGTGTTCGACTCTTGTGACCCCATGGACTGTAGCCTGCCAGGCTCCTCTGTCCATTGGATTCTCCAGGCAAGAATACTGGAGGAGGCCGCCATTTCCTTCTCCAGAATCTAGTTATAAAGCTATGTTTATTTTTTAGGGATCTTTTCTTATTATGTCCATTTTTCCATCCTTCGGTCAAAATAAATGTTCTGTTATAGGATTGGCTCAGCTTTTCCCTCTGTGTTGTCCACCTTGGCAATTCATGTCCATTTCTCCATCACACACCATCCCACGATGGTCTTTTAGTCTCTGAACATGCTGCAGAAATGCAGGGACCATGGAAGTTCTTACTTCATGACTCTTAGGGAACACAGCCTTATCCAGGGGTCTTTCAGATGCTAAATATAATGATCACGCTGTGTTTCCAATCTCTCCATAGTTCAAGTTCAACATTTAAAACTTGAAGATTTAGATATAATAAGAAATTTTATTTGAGGAATTTTAAAATACAGCCAATGAAAATAATCTGTGTAACAACCTACTTGTTTTTAAAGCTCCAGATTAAAGTCATTTCTAGGTTCTGTTAATTCCATCTGGAGGAGATAAGTCAGATGTTAAATTTACTGGCCATCTGCATTAATGCTAGTGTTTCTCATGTGCTTTGGAATTACAGTTTAGGGTGTGATTTTGCACTTGCTTTCCCCCATCCCTCTCTCTGTACTCATCCTGCCCTAGCTCAGAATTTCCTGTTACCTACTTCCTATCTCTGATGACCCCAGTCCAGAGTGAAATCTTCTGTTTCTAGCTGGGACTTCTGTTCACAGCAACTATGACTATCTAAGAACCACCACCAGGCCAGCATGCAGCATGGTCAGATCTGGGTGCTGAGGCTGTCTGCCTCCTGCCATCTCCCTGGATAGGCAGATTGTAAAGTCTTTCATCATGGTGTACGGCTTCCCCCTCCACATTCTCTGATTTCCAGCAGTAAGCTAGCTCAGGTCTCAGCCTTTTTCTGGGGATATTTTTAGCTTTATGAGCGCACAGGAATAGAACTCCTGGACACATCTGTCTGCAGTATTCTTTGCATTTCTATTTTGTGTCTTATCCATGAGATAATTAATCTTTCTTTCTTTTTTTTTTTTAAATCACACAGACATACCAAAGGGAAAAAACCCTACATTTTTATATCTTTGTATATTTTTCATGTTTGGAGCTCATATGGTGACAGGGAAGCGGCATTAAATGTATAAACTTTCAGTACAACCTTGGCTGAAAGACGTGGTCTTCTAGATTCATTTTCATATAAATTCTCACCACCATCACCAGGTGACATTAGGTCTCTATATGCCAGCCACCTGGCTCTCTCTCAGTTCCTCCCACTGAATTTGCCCTTGTCCTTGTTTCTTGAACTGAACTTGAACTTGTTTTTCCTCTCCAAGAACCCCCTCACATAAAATCTCAAGGAGCCCTCATTTATGTGTGGATACTCTCCTTTCTAAATATCTGTTAGAGGAGTTTGCTTCCTTAAAGGATAAAATGATGAGATCTGGGTGTTAAATGTGATCTGTGTTTTTTCACTTCTACAAATTGAATCTAAGATGTAGTTTACAACTTACAGCCTTAAAAACCCAAGCAAAGAGTTCTGTGATCTTTCAACTTGAATACTAGGACTCTTCAAATTTCATATACAGAATGCCTCGTTTTGTCAGTGGGAACAGTCCATAAATATAATTTTATCAAGATAATTTTAGGAAGTTATGCCTAGTGATTAGAACTTGAACTCTCCAATCTTGGTTCCACTTGATATTTGTTTCTGCAACCTTAGATTCTCTAAAACTTCAGTTTTCTCATCAATGAAATTAGAAAAATCATTCTTTTCTCATAAGATTATTGTGAGGATTAGAACTAAAGCATTTAATCTAGGGTTAGAGTCATAGTAGGTGCTGAATTCATATTAACATTTATTTTTATTATAGTTGACATTACTTTGAATTTCATTCCTATTTGTAGAAAACCTAAAATTTCATAGTGAAGAGTTCTACTTTGTGTCCCAGAAACTTTTGCAGCTATCATACATGTACCTACCCTTACCTCTGTAGTATTGTGGAGAAGTCCATGGAAGTATACAATGTGTATATGAATGTGTACTTTTAAAATGTATCTTATTTTATACACATTAACAAAGTACTTTTAGAGAATAATGTAACAGAATTTAAAATATATGAGCTATATTTGATATATTGAACATCTGGCATAACCTGTACCTAAAACAAGAGAAAGGGAGAAGGCATTGGCACCCCACTCCAGTACTCTTGCCTGGAAAATCCCATGGACGGAGGAGCCTGGTAGGCTGCAGTCCATGGGGTCTCTGAGGGTCGGACACAACTGAGCGACTTTACTTTCACTTTTCACTTTCATGCATTGGAGAAGGAAATGGCAACCCACTCCAGTGTTCTTGTCTGGAGAATCCCAGGGACGGGGGAGCCTGGTGGGCTGCCGTCTATGGGGTTGCACAGAGTCAGACACGACTGACGCGACTTAGCAAAACAAGAGAAAACAGGAATTAAATTCTGACTCCATTCTGTTTTGCTCGGCCTTGTTCTTGCATGGGTGTGTGTTTTTCACTTTTCCCCATGCCAGCACCTAGCTATCGGTAGTTGCTACTTAGAGCATTGTGTTGAGAAGTATTCTGCGGTTGAGTCTGGGTTCAGTGGGAGAGAATGTCCTATTTTCAGCTATGGCTGTGGGCACAGGCAGGGTGAACGGTAGCGTGAGTGCCACATTTTCACCCCTTAATGATATTAGCAGGTTGAAGTCAAGAGGTGACTGCTACAGTCTTTATATTCTGCCATTGGAGGAACTTCTGGCAAGTGAGGTTCACCTCAGTTCTCCCATCTATTAAATGGAGACAAAACTCACATCCCATTTCCTCTATAGGGATGAAAGAGAATATTTAGTATTTTCACTGGCTAAAAGCCAGTGAAACTCACTGGAGAAAGAGCGTCTGTAAATTTTAGAAACAATTATTAATGAACTCCCTTCACTTTGGCCAATTACAGACCCAGAACTGAAATACTCTGGTTTTAAGGACCCTGATACTCTGCATAAGAAGTGGATCTCTTTGAAGTAGACCGTCTTTCAGATATAGCATCTTAACTCAGTAGGAATCTATTCTTGCAGGAAATCCCCAACTAAAGGAACTCAGTTTATACGAAGAATAGATTGTTGGTCCCTTCTGACTGTTGTCTTCATACCCCATTCCTTGTAGTGTTCAAAGTCAGTCTTTGCGTCACTGTTCTTCTCATCCCAGACTTTGGCTCAGCTCTCCCCTTTAGCTAGACTGATTCATGTGAAACTGCTCTGCTTTTTAGAATTTTGTGATTTTTCTTAAATCATTTATTGCTTTATCTCTTTGAAAATAATTTTTAGAAAATTAATACTATATGCTCACTGTACATAATTGCCAACATACATGCAATTTATGTGAATTGCAATACTTTAATGTGGCTGTTTGATAGGTCAAAGTGAAGCTGAGAATGACCGTTGATGATGCAGGTCATTGGTGACATGGCCAGGAGGTTTCCTTGGAGTGGGGGGTGTGAAAGGCTGGTTCAAGTCTGTTCATGAGAAAAGAGGAACAGAGAAAAAGGGTACCCCAGTTCTGTCAGGCCTACAGACAGGAGTTGAGAGAAGCCTTTACAAATGTTCTGTTTGAGAACCTTCGGTTTGGCTAATGCCATGCTTAACACAGTCCTGTTCTCTCCTCTCCTTTGGTTAATTCACTGGTTGAATGAGTATATGGTTCTTTGAGTCCTGGGTCTTATTTACACATCTTTTGAGCTCTCATGGCACCAGCACAGGGCTTTGTACATAGCAACTCCAAATTATTGGGCTGAATTTACTGAACACCAGCAGCAAATAGCCCTGTCTCAAGGGCAGATTGGAATGTATGGCCAGGGACACGTGGGGAACAGGAGCAAAAAATTACACGTTCCCAAGCTCCCTCCTTCCAGTGACAGACATCTAAACAAAGATTTCAGAAAATGAACAAAGATCTCTGTGTTGAGTTTTTCTTTTTTTATGGCAAGTGATGAAATCTCTAAATGTTTTCTCCGAACAACCTGCTCTATTGGAAAGTATGGAACAGAAGACTGTCTTTGTTGAAACTGACTTGTGTTCACATTGGCTCTGCTCTTTGCTAGCTGGATGACCTTGTCATGTAATAGAAAACTTCTGAGCCTTGATTTTTTTCAGCTGTGATATATAGGTAATTTTGCTTCCTTTTGAGATCTAAGTGAAATAATAAATACGAAGTACCTAAGCTAGCACATGCTAGACATTTGATAAGGGTGGATTAAATAAGCCTGTGGTTACTAGGTAGAAAGACTGCAATTCACAAAGCTCTGTACATATATTAAGAGATGTCTATGTGGGAGAGAGAATTGCTATTTTGAAACTTGTAAAACATGAGTAATTTCCTCTTGTCTTTTTCCCACTGCCCCCTTACATTTCCTCCCTAGAACTTTCAAAGTAACACATTTCAGAAGCCAGATTGTGCTAGAGTTGAATGAATAGGGTTTTTTTCTCTCTCTTTCTCCTTTATTATTATAATTTTTTTGGTCCTTTTTGAAAGAGTTCTATATGTCCTAAGTTTTATTTCTTCATTATCCATTGAGAACCTATTATTAAAAGACCATGAGCAGGGGATGTGAAGCTACTAAAGACAGAACAGCTGAACAGACCACTACAAATGTGAGATCGCTCTGATTGGGAAGACTGTGAATTATAGAGACAACGTAGCTTCCGTTATTTTTTTTTTTAATGCGTTGTAGCATTTGCTGTGTAAGAAATCAGGAAATGTATCCTTCCAAAATAATTTAACAAGTGCTTCACTCATTATTGCAGGAGATTTGAAATGGAGAGGTCTATTGCTACATAAATCTCCATACAATTATGCAATTTATTCTTGTTGCCCTCTTGTCCCTGGGGTAATCTGAAGTGGAACTTTGAGCTCTCCCAGGGTCACCTGATGAGGGTTTATTTCTGCAAGCTCTTAGATTATGCTGCACTCCAGGGAGCCCATACTGGCTGGGCTTGGTGCCAGAACCCTTAAAACTATAGGAGTTGAATGGGAGAGAATTTGCCAAGAAGAGTGAATTAAAGCTATAATGTTTAGGTGTTTGTAATTTCAGCTATCTGGGTACTGAAAATATGTAGTCCCATTTGTTTCTTTTAATTTGTATTGTCTTTAGATGCTGAAATTTACCTGCTGTCTTTTATAAGTATAGACTGAATAAATACCACGAGAAAGACTCCTCAAGGAAGAGTGGCTTGGGAGTGGCATGATTGCATCACACTGTTCTGTGATGGTCACAGAAAATAAAAGGCAAAGAGCATGAAGTTGCTTGAGAGCAAATAGCCTGAGTTTAAATCATGGACTGTTTGTAAGCTGTTTGACCTTGGGCAAGGTCCTTGACCCCTCTGTATCTAGGTTTCTTTTAAGGCTGTGCCAGTTGTTTAAGTTAGAAGAGAGTCTGCGCATAGTAAGTGCTATGTAAGTGTTTGATACAGATTCACGTTCCAGAAGCAGGAGTTCCAGGAGCCCTCAAGCAGTACTGCCGCAGCAACTGCTTCCCTGTCTCATCCTTGAGCTACAAGGCAGTCTGGCTTCTGTCTAGGCTGCTCTGAGAAGAAAAATCAGCCAGGGACTCTAGAAGTTAATAAGCAACTGATAGCATCATTCAAGCTCACAACATCCTTTCCTACTCTCCTTTGGAATCTCAAAACAATCCAATGAGGTTTGTATTTTTCTACACTTCAGAGAGAAAGTATGGCCCAATTAACTGCTGATTTAGAGTTACACAGCTAATAAGTGGTAGAGGGTCAATCAACTATATATTTGAAGAACACTGGGTTTGTTTTGATGCTGCAAGGCTTCTTTAGAAGTTAACTCCAGTTCCTTGTGTCCTGTGTACAAATGATTGTTGTTTAAACAAACCTCCAGAAGCCAAAACCTCTGTACATGCAGTGGCAAGAATAACACGGATGTGGGAAGCAATCAAAAGGATCCTCCAGGTCTGTTTGTCTAGAGCTGTTATTTTTCTGGTGGTTCCAACAGAGAAAAATAATTACCTATACAGTTCCATCTTAGTTTTTTGGAATCCCCCCCCCCCCCCTTCCCACCTTCTGAGCATTTTACTTTTCCTTACAGCCTAGGCTTTGGTCATACCCATAGTTGTGACATTATGCACTGAAAATAGGAAAGGCAAAGATACAAGACTCAGTTCTCTATATTTCTACCCTAAGTCTTGTAAAGTTAAAGCAAACATTTGATATAGGAAGAAATGAAAACTTTGGCTAAAATGATGTATTTAAATAATCAGGATTTCCTTGTCACTTTGCATGCCTGCCTATGCCAGGTAGCTGCCTTCCACACATTGAAGAGCACAAGAAACCAAACTGCATATTCAAACACTTCTGGAGGTTGCTGAACCATGCAAACTGATCTGTAATTCTAGAGTAGCAGAGCAAATGTATTTTGGTGGGTTTTAGAACCACGAGTTTGGTAGAAACCACAAGGGGAACCTTAAGAGAATCGATGTGTTTATTCACAACTGGCCCTGGTCATAGTGCAAGTTACAGGAAGGCAGAACCTGCCTCAGATGCTTTTGCTGAGAGCACAGCTTACTAGTTTTGCAGTTACTGGACTTATCTCTGAGAGCTATAGAGGCAAATGTGACACAAACTGACTCAACCGTTTTTTTTTTTCCCCTAGAGAGGGGAAAGTCTGAGTCTGTGATGCTATTAAAATACTAAAGGTCCAGAAGTAAGCATGTAATAAATGGGACAGAGGCAAGATAGGAGATTTCCTTGGAATAATCTCATATCTCTCTATGGTCCCACATACCCTGGCCCGACCATCGAGTCCAGCTTATCTCCCTCTACACCTTACCTAAGCTCCCACCACAACCAAAATCACCTCTCTATTCTCACCCCAGATGAGTCACTTTCCTGGCAGTCTCTAGCAGAGTGGTCCCTCTTGCCCTGAGTAATAGGCTAAATGGTCTCTCCCTCTTCCCCCAAAGATATATCTACATCCTAGTCCTTGGAACCTGTCAGTGTTATCTTATTTCATAAAAGACATAACTTAAGAATCTTGAGATGAGCATCCTGGCTTAATGACCCAAATTCAATGACCAGCGTCCTCATAGGAAACACACAGAGAAAAGATAGGCATGTAGGGGCAGGTGTAAGAAGATGGAGGCAGAGATTGGAGTGATGGGGCTACCAGTCAAAAAATTCTGATTCTCCTGGAGCCTGGAAGAGCCAGGAAACACTCTTACAGTGTTTGTATCTGTGTCTCCCCCCACTCCCCTGCCCCCAGTTCATATGTTGAAGCCCTAACCCTCAACATGACGGCATTTTCAAGTGGGGGGTAATTAGGCTTGGATGAGGGTGGTGCCTTCACGCTGGGATTAATACCATTATGAGAAAGGAGCGACACAGAGCCTCTTGCCATGGGAGCAGACAGCAAGAAGGCAGCTGTCTCCAGGACAGGGAGCGGGTTCTCGCAGGAGCCGAATCTGCTAGCCCCTTGACCTGGGCTCGCCTCGCAGTCTGTGCCGTTTGGTCGCAGTTGCTCACGTTAAGACACACATTCTCCACAGAGCCTCTGGAGGGAGCATAGCCCTGCTAACACCTTAATTTTGGACTTCCAGCCTCCAGAACTGTGAGAGGACAAATTTCTGTTGTTTTTAAGACACCCAGGTTGTGGTACTTTGTCAGGGTAGCCTCAGAAACCCTGCTTCTCACTCTTTATCAATGTTTCTTCATGTTCCAGCTCAAGTCATTCCACTCAGGTGGATCCAGCCCCACATGAGATCATGCCTGCCTGGGAACAGGAATCTGTAGCGGGTTTATATGTGTCTCCCATTTGGCATTTACAAGGCTTCGACCTTGTGGTGTTTCTTCATTTTTAATGTCTATTAACTTTTTGGAGGCTAGCACTTGGTTTCACATTTTTGCATGGTGCTAACCTTAGACCTTTGAGACTCCCCTGTTAAAAAGAAGCTCAGTTGTAAGTAGAATATAACCTACTTAACAAAAATGCCGTTCCTTCTTTGATTCATAAGGCTCTCCAGGATCTTAACCTGACGCCAGGTTCTCATGATGAGAGTCAGTTGTTTATACAGAACAATGAAAGAAAGTCACTAATGATTTGGATCAAGGACAAGGATGTTTCTTGTGCTAAACATATGGCACCTTCTCCTAAGATTTTTAAATCATGTATGCATTAATTAGTCAGAATGTACTTCTACTTTGATTAATTTCAATTAGCTCTGAAAAAATAGCTTTGGGTGAGCTGGAAAAGAAAACACAGTTATCAGCTAGTGCCATCCAGCAATGGAGTGAGTTTTCTGAAGGAGCGTGGTTACCCTGTCTTTAGATTACAGAAGTGTTCTATCTGAATACAAAATGTCCGTGTTTCTCTCCAGGGCTCAGACATCAAAGTGGAGATCTCTTTGCTAAGTCCAAAAAAGTATGATTTTTAAAAATAATTTAAAGATAAAATATTGAACAGTTCTAGGAGGTATTTCAAATAAAACCATGTAGAAGTCTTCCCACCTTTGTGCCTCTGGTCCAGCCCCACTCACAGAAGAGTCCCCTTAGAGATTTTCCCTGGTATCACGTGTCCTCCTGGTGAGCTCCCGCAGCATCTCCTACACTAGGCTGACTGCGACTGTGCAAACAAGCTCATTCCTCAGAAGGGGTAGAGGAAAGGTAATGAGTCAGAGTCAGTGGGCTGAGTTCTGGTCGTCAGAAGTCCTTTACTCATTTTCGTGGTCCTGAGAGGATCATTTCTCTTAGATTCCTCGTCTCTAAAATGAGACCCAGGTAGATAACTTCCACATTTCTCCTTTAAACTCTGGGGTTTAAAAAGAAATATTTCATGACTCTATAGGGAATAACAAATCATTACTGTACTCCCTGGAAAAAACTCAGCAGAGACTTGAGTCCCGTGGGTGGACAGAGTTGTCCTGTCATCTTGGTCAACACACATGGGTGCTAAGTGCTGGAATGCGCTGTCAGAGACAGACTCTGCTTGTGAAGAAAGTAGTGCTGAGTTTAGGGGAGGCAATGGCTTCGGATGAACTCTAATACACTTGTAGGTCATCTTGTCCAGAATGGATCTTGAGCAGAGAAGCTCTGTGTGTGATCAAGTCCCTCGGTAGCACCTCTGCCAGCCTTTGACGAAACACCCCAGTGACTGAGGAATTTACTCTTTCATAGTCCTTGTTTCCATTATTTTTCATAGCATTAACTATGAGATAATCAGACAGTCATCCTTTATGCAGAGCTGGAATCCAGGGCCTTATCATTCTTACCATAGGTCCTGGTTTTATACTCAGAGCCTATCGAGTCAAATCTCAATTCTTCAAGTTGGAAATGAATAAATCCAACCTCGCAAGATTGTGCAAAGATTAAGCGCAGTAATGCACATACGGTGGTTTAGCACACTTCCTGACAGATAATAAATAGTAACATTATTAATGTTAATTACTGTACTTGCTTCATTGGTTTGGTTAACATATTAATATCTACCATGGAGCATTTTTCCCTTTAATTTTAATGAGACGTAATTGACATACAGCACTGTGTAAGTGTGCTGGTCTAGAGTATGAGAGTGGACCTGTCATGCAACAGCGGCAACAACAGCCTCACCTGTGCAGGTGCAGAAGGTCAGGCCTCAATCCAGCTCTACAAACCTCAACTCTTATGTTTCGACAAGGTCTTCGGTGATTGGTATACTCGCTATAGTTGAGGAGCACTGCATTAGATCACATACCCCCACCTGACCTCCCAACTCTGTTCTTTTAATTACTCCATCAGGCCTGTTGGTGTTCGAAAAATCTTAGTTGAGATTAGTGACAAGAAGCAACAACAACTCCAAGTCTCAGTGATAGAAATACAAGTCCAGAATTGGTCTGACGTCAGTTGAAGCTCTTACTATATTAACTGCAAATCTATTGCCAAGGATTTCCAGGTGTTCATAGTACAGTCATAAAATATATGATCCTGAGGCTTTAGAAGATTACTCATGCCTTTCAAGTCATGTTAAAGTATGTGCCACATGGTTTAAGACTGGGGATTGCCTTGTGATTTTAAAAACCTGATTAACAGACTAAATAATCAAAACAACCCACTTTCCAGTCACGCCAGATTGAGGCAACCACAAAACTTCCCTCCACAACACTCTTCAGCTGCAGGAAGAATGAAGATTGTCAATGGTTTTCTATTTCTGACATCACTGCAAGGGCAGTGACTGAGAAGCCAGCATTTGAAAGGTGCAGAGGATGTATGCGCTGTGAAAACAGCTGTGCTAGAGGGAAACGCTTTCAGTCTGTGTACTCAGCAGTATGGAAATGAACTTTGCCAGCTAATGAGCATGAATAAACGCTTAGCTGCCTTTCCCACCACAAAGCAGCTTTCTATATTTGGTACTTTCAGATGTTCAGTATAACAGATTGAATTTAATGCCAGATGACAGTGCCAGACTGACTTCAGTTAAACTTAAGCAAAGACCTTAAGAAGCTGCTTCCCCCAGCCTGTCCTGTTTCTCTCTCCACCTGATAGTCACAGGGAGCTCTAAGCCCAACAACCCGAGGGCAGGACATCAGCCCAGCTGCAGTGGCTAAGTCAGCAGGGCTGTGATCCCTGGGGGCATGGGTCCACCTGCGCCATTCATCTCAGGGCACTCAGCTCAAGGTGTGCAGCCTCTTTCTGGGTCACAGAGGGCGTGAGGCATGGGAGAAGCCACACCCTACCTCCTGGAGCCTTTCAGTTCAGTTCAGTTCAGTCGCTCAGTCATGTCCGACTCTTTGCGACCCCATGAATCACAGCACACCAGGCCTCCCTGTCCATCAGCAACTCCCGGAGTTCACTCACACATCCATCGAGTCGGTGATGCCATCCAGCCATCTCATCCTCTGTCATCCCCTTCTCCTCCTGCCCCCAATCCCTCCCAGCATCAGAGTCTTTTCTAATGAGTCAACTCTTCGCATGAGGTGGCCAAAGTATTGGAGTTTCAGCTTTAGCATCATTCCTTTCAAAGAAATCCCAGGGTTGATCTCCTTCAGAATGGACTGGTTGGATCTCCTTGCAGTCCAAGGGACTCTCAAGAGTCTTCTCCAACACCACAGTTCAGAAGCATCAATTCTTCGGCGCTCAGCCTTCTTCACAGTCCAGTTCTCACATCCATACACAACCACTGGAAAAACCATAGCCTTGACTAGATGGACCTTTGTTGGCGAAGTAATGTCTCTGCTTTTCAATATGCTATCTCTGCTTTTTCTGTCCTGGGCTCCAATTCACTCCCATCCGGTTCATGTTATTAAAGTCCCTGACCCCCAGGGCTCTGTGTGGGGGCCCTTTTTATGGCCCCTTGCTCCTCACACTCATTGGTTTAGCAGATATTTATTTAGGGCCTCTGTGTCACAGGTAGTGAGACTGTAAGAAATAAGCCCCAGTTTCGGTCCTCATGGTATTCACATTCTAGCCAGGGAGACAGACAAGTGCAAGTGCTGAGAAGGGAGACAGTTTCTGTCCCTAGGAGGAGGTGGTATGGGGCTAAGTGAGAAAGCATCGGGCTGAGAAGCAGGTGGGGCAGGCATTCCAGATACAAGCAAGGGATTGAGCAAAGCCTTGACAGCGTTAAATCCCACAGGCTGATTTCCCACTCCATTCAGGAGGACGCAGGATGGGTGACATGGCAGCTCTGCTGAGGATCCCAGCCCCGCTTGTCTCTACCCATAGGGCAGGGCTTTATAACTCTTTCAGATGCCTTTGGATCTTGAATTTAGCCACCACTTCCCTAGTGGCTCAGACAATAAAAGCGTCTGCCTATAATGCCGGGGACCCGGGTTCGATCCCTGGGTCAGGAAGATGCCCTGGAGAAGGAAATGGCGACTCACTCCAGTACTCTTGCCTGGAAAATCCCATGGACAGAGGAGCCTGGTAGGCTTCGGTCCACAGGGTAGCAAAGAGTCGGACACAACTGAGCGACTTCACTTTCACTTTCCCCCACTCCAACCCCACTCCCTCCCCAGCTGCCGCCCCATGGCATTTACTCCTAATTAATTATTAGAATATGCATATTTAAATTACAGTAGAATGTACAGTGTGCAACAATATGGAGCAGAATGATTGAAAATATAGTTTTTGCAGTCCATTGACTCTACAACACTGGGGAAGTTACCTAATTCTCTCTTCCTTGGTTTCCACATTCAATAAATACTGGTTTCCAAGGAAGGTTAAGAGAGGAGATGAAAGTTAAGGGAAGTGGACTTTTAGGGAAGTGAAACTATTTTGTTATTGTAATGGTGGATATAATCGTATGAACATTATGTGTTTGACAGAACTCTTAGAACTGTATGCCACAAAGAGTGACTCCCTAGTATAAACTATGAACTTTCGTTAATAATGATGTAGTTCATCTACTTATAAAAAGTGTGCCACACCAATATAAGACGTTAATAACGGAGAAAACTGTGTTTGGGAAAGTGAGTGAAAGTCGCTCAGTCGTGTCCTACTCTTTGTGACCCCATAGACTATACAGTCCATGGAATTCTCCAGGCCAGAATACTGGAGTGGGTAGCCTTTCCTTTCTCCAGGGAATCTTCCCAACCCAGGGATAGAACCAGGACTCCCGCATTGCTGGCAGATTCTTTACCAGCTGAGCCACCAGGGAAGCCCAAGAATACTGGAGTGGGTAGCTTATCCCTTCTCCAGGGGATCTTCCCCACCCAGGAATTGAACCGCGGTCTCCTGCATTGCAGGCGGATTCTTTACCAGCTGAGTTATCAGGGGAACCCATGGACAGCAACACTGCTATAATTTACAGTAATACATGATTGATGTAGTTTGGGTAATTTAGGAATTTCATGGAAAGAGATAGACACTGAGCTAAAATCTTGAAGCTTTTGTATGGGTGGAAAAGAGCATGAGAAGATTCTGGGAGGCTGGAATAATACGAGTAAGCCACAGAAGTGAAAATGACAGATATGTTGTATTCATTTTTTCATTGCATGGAGGATAGGACCTGATGGGGTATCATAGAAGTTGGGAGTCTTAGAAAGTGAGGTTTGATGGAGTGGTGTGTGGTAATGTAGAAACTGGGAAAGGGACATGAAAGATATACACTTTGAAGATGAAACCAAAAGGACTGACTTGTAAAAATGATCAAGCCCTTATAGTTTCAAAGTGATTTTACTACATTGTTCCCTGGCCTGGCATTCCTTCTCACAGAATTGGTGTCAAGATCAGCAGTGATCTTTAACCCCATCATACGAATGTCCCCTTTTGTGACCAATGTTTCAATGAACCTTTAACACTCAAGTGAAACTGATTTTTCACCTAATGTATTTGCACACATAATTTTGAAAATGTTAACAAAGTGCTTTGTTATAAATAAAGGCAACTTCAGAGAAAGTGGTTAAATGTTAAGGTGTACATTACAATGTGTAAAAGCCCAGACATGGCTACACTAGAAGATGTGATGGAGTAGTCAGGTATCCCTGTACATGGCGTGACAGCTGCTAATACAGACCCATAGAGATGCATTGCTGCTGAGTCACTTCAGTCGTGTCCGACTCTGTGCGACCCCATAGACGGCAGCCCATCAGGCTCCCCCGTCCCAGAGATGCACTAATAACTCATAAAACACAAGCGACACGACTGTCACTGATGTCAGTGATTCTGCAAAAGGGTGGGTGACTGTTGGTAAAGTCCCAAACAGGAGAAAGTACAATCTTATCTGTTACTTAGTAGTTGCATTCCCAAGAATTCAGAGTGTGCTAAAAAGCATGCAAAAATACTTTGGCAACTATAAACAGGTTTCACCTATGAAAATGTCACTGTGCACTTTGGAAACTCTTGCAGATGTTGGGACAACTTGTTTTATTGTGCAAGACTGAGGCATTTCAGGACATCTAACATCCCAGGTCCCCAGCCATCAGTTGCTAGAGACTCCACCCCCACCCCATCACTTTGACAATTAAAAATGCCCCCAAGGTTTCACAGCCTAAGGGAACAGTACTGCCTCTACTGAGAACCGCTGGCTGGATGCTGGCTGTCAGATTTCAGCCTCATGACTTCAGGATGGTGAGAGATAAGGAAGCGGAAGGGGGAGGATTGGGAGGTTGAGCCAGAAAAGGTGCTGGCTGCAGTGCTGTCTCCCTCCGTCAAGGAGAGCCTTCACTTTCCTAAATTCTTTAGATCTGCCTCTTCCAGCCTGGTAAGAGTTTCATGTCCTGAGCCCAGATAGAAGATGAAGTGAGGGGAAAAAGATGATGTTTCGTAGTAATAAATATGAACCCTGTCTGGCTTACTCAAGCGTCAACAAACCAAATCTGATCCCCTGCCCTCCACACATGCTCATTGTTAGATGTATACTGTGTCTCAGTTCAGGAGAAATCTAGTTCTAACATGGATCCTTGAAACATTTTTTGAAATTTAATCCTTGTTCTCTTTTAAACAAGCATGATCTCATTCCGTTTCTTTTCTTTTCCAGTTTTGTGAAGTATGAAGTAGCATCTAATCCCTCTCGGCATTCACATTTTGCACGATTGAATGTCTTGAGCAAATGTGCATGGTGGTCTGGCACATCTCGGTATTAGCATTCTGCGTGCTGCCTGGGAGTCTTAAGCAAAGCAAAGGAGCTTAATTTCTTTGGAGTACTTTTCAGAGAATTTTGAGCCTTAGGTTTCCTTTAACAATGACACCTTCTTTCTCAAGTTTCCTTCTCAAGTGTGATTGTGCTGTATTTGACTTGTAAAGAGTCATTTGGCCCAGAGGTATTGTTGCTGTTTGGTTGCTCAGTCGTGTCTGACTCTTTGCAGCCCCATGGAGTGCAGCATGCCAGGCTTCCTGTCCTTCACTCTCTCCCAGAGCTTGGTCAAACTCATGTCCGTTGAGTCAGTGATGCCATTCAACCATCTCGTCCTCTGTCATCCCCTTCTCATCCTGCCTTCAATCTTTCCCAGCATCATGGCCTTTTCTAATGAGTCAGCTCTTTGCATCAGGTGGCCAAGTATTGGAACTTCAGCTCCTTCATCATCAGTCCTTCCGATGAATATTCAGGATTGATTTCCTTTAGGATTGACGGGTTTGATCTCCTCGCAGTCCAAGGGACTCTCAAGAGTCTTCTCCAATACCACAGATCAAAAGCATCAATTTTCATCAGTGCTCAGCCTTCTTTATGGTCCAACTCTCACATCCATACATGACTACTGGAAAAATCACAGATTTGACTCTACAGACCTTTGTTGGTACACTTCAGATGCGAGCCAGTGAATGATATTCCAACAACATTAATCTGTTTGTAGCCTTATTCCAGGACCAGGTTTATCCGTTTGTCAATCAGATGCATAGTATTCACTGGACAGCAGATTAGGCATATGAGGAAGTAAAAACTAAACTAGACACTTCACACCCTCAAAGAGTCTATTATCCATCTAGGGACGATAAAACCTTGCATATACTATCATAAGTAGGCGAAAGGTAAGATGAAATACTTGTGGAGTTTCTAGGGATGAAATAGTACTTTCTTCTGAAGAGGCTTCCTAGAAGAGGTTAAATTTTTAACTTGATGATTTTGAAGATTTATTAAAATCTTGACAGGCAAGACACTTTTTGAGGACTGGATTTTTGAGCTGAAATAAATGTGAGCAGAATATTTGTGTGTGTGTGGCTTCTCATTACTTAATATTATGCATTCTCCTCTATTGATTGTCTGAATGTAAGTATGAATGACTTTTTAAAAATTTAAGTGACTTGAAATAATTAGTAATAATTGCTATAAAGAATCTCATTTGAAATTGCTACCTTTCTGAAAAAGTCCACTAATTTAAGAGTTGAGTCTAAGTTTTGCCTTTTCCGTTGAAGAATTCAACTTTTACAACTCCAGATACTGGAATACCAATGCTATGTTTCAAAATTCTGGGGTGTAGCTTTAAGCCTTATTCATAGTAAAATGCAATCAGACATAAGGCAGATCTTTGGGGACGGTTATACAAAGGGAGTTCAGCCACTAAAGTAGGAAAGTGTTCTGGCCACCGGGGGTTTTTCGTGTACTGAACTTGAGGACAACACAGAAACTGAGCCGGAGCACCCAGGACTGCCTGTGGTTCCATGCCCTCCCCGTCTTTCTCCTAGGACTTGGGTCCAATTGCTTCTGCTCCCAGGTTATTAAGGTCCACCTCTCAATCCCTCTGGCCTCTGTCTGTACCACTTTCCTGTGGGCTGGAGATTTGACTAAGAGCAAGTTATTCAGCATGAAATTTGGCCAGATGACACGTTTGTCTCTTGAAGAGCTATCTGTGCCCCAGTTTTTATTGCAGCATTATTTACAATAGACATGGCATGGAAACAGTCTAAGTGCTCACTGGATGAGTGAGTGGATAAAGAAAATGTGAGATGTATATGTATCCCATGGAAATGTAAGCATCCATATATTCCATATATGTACATACATACACATATAATGGGATGTTATTCAGCCATTAAAAAGGCCTGCCTTTCATGACAACATGAATGGAGCTTGAGGGCATTATGCTAAGGGAAATAAATCAGAGAAAGACAAATACTGCATGTTTTCACTTATATTCAGAATCTAAAGATGTGGAGCTCATAGAAGGAGAGAGTAGAATGGTGGCTGTCAGGATGGGGTGGAGGGCGGAGGGAATGGGGAGATATTGGTTAATGGTACAAATTCCCAGCCATAAGATGAATATGCTCTGAGGAGCCAATGTATAGCTTGGTGACTATAATTAACAGTACCATATACTTGAAAGAGAGTAGATCTTAAATGTTATCACCACACACACACACACAAACAGTAATTATGTGAGGGAATAGAAGTGTATCAAATCACCTTATTGTACATCTTAAAGCTTCATATATTATAGGTCAGTAATAGCTCAGTAAACCTGAGGAGGGGAAAGGCATGTTTGTCAAAATTAAAATATCCTGTGTTGGAAATGTTTTCTCTCTGATCTGGATGGTAGGGATAGGTTTATAAATTCTTCAAATTGTGGTCTTAAGATTTGTGCATATCATGTATATCTCAACAAAAGATAATAACAATAAAAAATTTAAAAACCACTGAAGTGTTGCCAATTTTGGTCTACCTTGGGATAATTTTGCAATGAATATGTGCATTTTCAAGCATTTGAAAATAACTTTTTAGAACTTTTAGTGTTTTTCTTTAGTATTCCTTTTAAAATTATTTTTTAGCCAATTAGTTGAAATAACCTAAACAGCTGACAGTGACAGATTTATTATAATAACTATTTGTCCCCCAAATTGCAAACAGCTTAGTAGAGCAATAACTGCACCCTCCTCCACACTGCCCCCACCCCAAGTTTTTTAAACAAAAGAAGAGAAAACAAAATTTCTGGGAAAAGAGGATGCAGATATGTGTTGCAGAACCACCTTTTTGATGCTTCTAGATTTCCAACAATTTAAATACCTAGAATTAGGGGATAGTGTGCCCAAATCATTATTTCAAACAACTCGTCATGTTTACCAACACGACGCAGTCTCACGCTTTGGGGCCAATTTTCTCAGCCACCCCATCCCTCCTGCCCAGTTTTCATCTTGATGTCTATAGCTTTGGGTTCAAATTTAGACTGAAGTCTAGTAGTGAGTGAAAATAACTGATGATGCCAAGGGAACAAAAATAGAATTTATAGCAAAATCCTTACCTTTAGCTGTGGTTATCAAGGTTCAAGCACCAGAAGAGGAAGAGACATTCCTTTCTGAGAGAGAGCTCCTGAAAAACAGACAAATTTGATGCCACTAAGTTGTAGCATTAAATCTATAAAGTCTAAGAACTGTACATAAATTAAGCCTGGATTTCTTTTCCCCAGCACACCCAGCCAATCTCATCATCTTGGATGGATTTACAAATGGGATCAAGTGCTTCTTAATGTTTCTATTGGATATATATGTATATATTGAGCCTGATACTCATTTAAAGATAGTCATTGAGCCCGAACTCTTTCATTGGAACAGGACAGCTGGGAAGTGGTGGAAGGACTGAGGGGAGAGATGAATTACACCCAAGAGCCACCAATACAGAAAGGATTTTTGCTGAAAAAGAGAAAATGGCCCTTGAAAGGCTGGCATAAGGTAAGAACTGGCTTGGGACTCACCTTTGTTTGCACCTACATTCCCTACTCAGGCTCTGTTCTTAGGCATGTACAGTTAATTTGAGGCCAAGCAAGGAGACCAAGAGAAGGACATTTAAATAGAATATTTTAATGAATTCTACTTTGTTCCCCACAGAGATTCTTCTATCTGGACAAAGGAATCTTGAAATATGCCAAGAACCAAACTGACGTAAGTGGTCTTAATCCAGCATGCTATTGAAGAATTCTCCAGGGCTAGTCATGTTGTATGAAAGGAGACAAGATTAGCACTCCCCTTGATGAGGATGGAAGAGGCTCTTGAGCCCGACAACATGCATATGATTAAGGCATTGCCACCTACTTCATGGCATCTAACCACTGGTGTCGCAAAGAGTCGGATGCGACTGGGCAACTGCACAACAATATAGTGGCTCAATCGGTAAAGAATCTGCCCGCAGTGCCGGAGACCCAGGTTCTATCCCTGTCAGGAAGATCCCTGGAGGAGGAAATGGCAGCTCATTCCAGCATTCTTGCCTGGAGAATCCTCATGGACAGAGAAGCCTGGAGGGCTACAGTCCATGGGGCTGCAGAGAGTCAGACCCAGCTGAGCGGCTGAGCATGCACACGGTGGTTGTAGGATGAGACTGTACATTTGGGACTGCATTTCCCTCGCTGGAAACCATGAGGGGGGTGGTGTTTCTCTCTCAGGGAACAGAGGTGCCTGTTCCCTTCTGTCTCCTCTCTAGGTTCTGCGTGGGCTCAGTTCACCCACCAAGTGGAGGCGTGAGGGCCCCTCTCAATACTCTACTGGGCATCCAGCTCTGGGTTCTGGTCTTAGGGTTGCACTATGGGGTTCTCTGAGTGGGGACAGATCTCTTCCCAATGAGGTAACAGGAACAAAACACAGGACGTGTCCTCCCACTATTATGGGGACTGAGGGGTTTAGTGGGGAAAGTCCTTGGTGAAGGTGACAGGAGATTCCCGTGTGTGTGGACACCAGGCAAATGGCCCAACGGGGCTCAGGATAACTGCTGGTCCTACCTGCACGAGAGTCCCTCTCTCACCCAGCTCTTCTCTCCTCCTGCCTTCCTCTTTCACGGTGCTCACCCTGTAGGGGTACCTGCAGAAATGTGCCATAGTGCCTGACCCACAGTGGCCTGTCTTAGCTTCCTTACTCCTCTTTTAATTTTTATGTTTTACTCAGCTTTAAAAATCTTTTGTTTAATTACTTCTTATTGGAGTATAGTCGATTTATAATGCCGTGTTTCTGCTGCACAGCACAGTGAATCAGTTCAACATGCACCCATACTGTTTTAGATTCCATTCCCACATAGGTCATTACAGAGTACTGAGTTCCCTGGCTGTACAGTAGGTTCTTTCTAGTTATTTATATATAGTGTATATGTCAGTCCCAACCTCCCAATTTCCCATCCCCCCACACTTCCCCCTTGTAACCATATTACTCAGCCATGAAAAAGAAAGGAATAATGCCATCTGCAGCCAATGAGTGGACCTAGAGATGGTCGTACTGAGTGAAGTAAGTCAGATGGACAAAGACAAATATCATGATCATATGATATTGCTTATATGTGGAATCTAAAAAATGAGTACAGATGAAACTAATACAAAACAGAAATAGAGTCACAGAGGTAGAAAACAAAGTTACTCCTCTTCTAAAATCACTTCCAAATGAATTTAGACCCCAGAAATCCTGCAGGAAGCAGTGCCATTCACAGGTGAAGTCACTGCTGTGGGAGTCAGTCCACAGGGCTCACTTTCCGCTTTCCTCACCTTCTGCTTGTTACTTAATCCTCTGCAATCCGGTCTTCCCTTTAGGTTAAGCAGGATGATGCATACACAGCACTCAGCTCAGCGCTGGCTCACACTAAGTGCTGGAGAAGTGTGGCAGTTGTGTTTACTATCAGCGGGTGTGGAAGGGGAGGGAGAGGGAAAGGAGTGTCAAGGATGTTCCGGTGGTTTTTAATACTGTGGTTCTCCTGGGGGCCCCTGCGTGCCCCTGCAGATAGAGAGAGAGAAGCTGCATGGCTGCATCGACGTCGGGCTCTCGGTGATGTCTGTGAAGAAGTCATCCAAGTGCATAGACCTGGATACCGAGGAGCACATTTACCATCTGAAGGTGAGACTGCTGCCCAGGCGCTGTCTCCCTTTCCACAGATCCTTCATGTCGCAAAGGAATCGTCACTTACAGTACCGTTGGTGATGCCTTGTGAATTTCAGAACATCCAGCCAATGTGTAGAAGATCTTCGTTAGGAAAGTATTTCTAAGGATGCTATTGCTATCTGGATGGGACAGTTCTTCATTGTGCAGGAGAGTCTCTCACACTGGGACTCAATAAAATAAATTCAACATCCTTGTCTCTTCTCCCTCATATCTGGCCTCCATTGTGACTGTGACATCAGTAACCAAAAAAAAACTTCATGTTTTCAAATATAAACGCACTCTACTCCCAGGCAGTACCATCTTTAGTGAAGAGCCATTTGCCATAGAATAAAATATGTTTCCTGAAATATAATATGATCTTTAGTCTGTGAAGCTCTGGCTTACAACGTCAACTAACTTTACAGGGATTAAAATTCTCATACCACAGTGATGTTAAAAAATTTTCCCCTAAAGGATGGGTCTCTAAATAGTGTCTCTGAAATGGAGTGTTTCACTCCATTCTTCTGCCCCTTCTGCTGCAGATTGTATAGATAATTAAAATCATGAAGCAAGAGCTTTGGAGATCCAGATCTGGTTCAGATCTTAAGCACCTGACTACTTACTTGCTCTCAGCCTTTGACAAATTATTGAATCTCTGAAAGTCTTAGTTTTCTCACCACTTCCCGTCCCCACAATGGGAACTACTTTGCTCATCTTGTGGAGCTGAATGTAGAAAACTTGATGTAATTCCTGACCCACTGTAAGCTCAATAGGTTCATTTATTTATATATAATTATTAGATGCTACCCGAGGATTAGAAATTAATTGAGAAAACGTAGGAGTCCTTTCTTACTTGGACAAATTACTTGGAATATTGGGAATGGGGGCTGAGAGTTAGGAAAATAAAAGCATGAGATTGAGATCTTCACATCTTAGTGTATCCCTGTCCTCCCCATGACATGTCTGTGGTACTTCGGCAAATACATGTTTAGCACATACATGTAGTTGAGGGACTGCCCAGGACAGTCAAATCTATACTGTTTTTTAAGCCTAAGCCCCTGTGCTTATGGGTGTAATAATTGTTTAGAGCAGGGTTTCTCACCTTCAGCACATCTGGAGGGTGGGCTGGAAACTTCTTTGCCATGGGGGCCTGTCTTGTGCATTGTAGGATACCCTGGCCTACCCCCAGTAGATGTCAGTAACAGCCCTCTTCTAATTATCACAACCCCCGTATGTCTACAGATGTCATCAAACATCCCCTGGGCTGGTCACAATACCCTTGACTAAGAATAACTAATGTGAATCAAAGGAGAGAGAGACCTGTAATCTTTTTTTAAAAAAGATTTTTTTAAAAATCTTTGAAGGTTTACCACTTCAGTGGTAAACCTCCTCTCAAATAATTTCTCTATTCTAGTTAACAAAGTAAAAGCAATGATTAATTCCTAATTTTTAAAGAACTAGAATGCCTCGACATACATCAAATGCTAATATCGTGATAAACGCTGGTTAATATTTCTCTGTGTTGATTCACTTCCAGTTCTGTTTGTGTTTCCTGTCCACTCTGACCATCAGTTATGCCTGTGAGAGCGGGTGTGTGGACTCATCTGATGTCCTGGCTGATGGTCTCAGAGTCGGACAGTTTCTAATGTGAGCCATCCAGTCCCAGTCTCTCCCTTTATCACAGAAGGGGGTCTGGGCAGCAGAGAGTTATGTAGCTGTGCACTCGCAGTCCTGTGACTACCTAAGGGGCTAACGTAGAAGAAAGCGCTTTTGTTCTTCTGCCTCATTTAACCCAGTTAAAAAATGGGTCAAGAGGAATGCTCTGGGCACTGATTTTTAATGCCCTCTGATAGTAGACTAGTACAAAGAATGACACAGGATTCCTATAAAATGCCCAGTAGCAAGGTCTGGGAAATGAAGTACATTTCAAGAACATAATTTAAAGGAGACAAATAGATGTGAGTCTGTGTTGCTTCTACCTGTAAATGGCATGTCCAGTAGAACCTGGTGGGGTTTCAAGTCTTGTGTGTATTTCTAACCAACACAACAAATATAGATGTCAACCAAACACTTCCTAAATGAAGGATGTTGCTGACATTTATTTCCACATCCTTGCTCTCATTAACAGCTTTAGTAAAGATTTTAACTGAATTGACCTGGATTTTTCTTCTTGGAAGTTAACCTACTGAGTATTCTTTTAGAGTCATTTATATTGCCTTTTCATGAGTCTCTGTTTTCTCATATATAGATGTCTATCACTTTTCATTTTGAAAGTATTAATGCACCATCATACATACATAGAAGTATTGACTATTAAGAGATATTTATGGTGCATAGGTGCTTCATATATTCTTTTTAGTACTTTTATGCACATTTGATGTTTTTTATAATGAGTTACTACATACAAACATTACTCTTCATAGAAATTATACATTGATAGTCAATCATGGAGAGAATGGCTAAAAGTTTGTGTTTGTGTGTTTGAAAAATCCTGGAAATCACTGATAATACTTTATCCCATTTTTGTTTTCTAAGAGTGGGAGAAATGTTCTTGTAAATAACCTTCACATTGATTAACATCTATTCCTCAGTAGCATTTCGTTATCAGAGAAGATGAACAAGGTTAAATATTTCAAGAAGAATTTATTCATTCTCTCCAGTTCAGAGAAGATTGATCTGAAAAGTCTGAATTAGAAAAGAGGTTTTTTATTAATAAAAAATGGTGTAATGTTTTCAGTGGGGATATGAGAAATGGGGACAGGAGAACTTGGAACTGCTTTAAGGGATGGATAAATATCCTTTTTTCTAATTCTTTTTTCTTCTTGTAAGAGATGGATAAATATAAATTTCAACTCGTTTGTGGCTTAACGTAAGACATCATAATAGCATAACAGTTGGCTCTTTCATAGAATGCTTAAATATGGAGTTTATGAAGACTATTCTTGCTTTCCATCTCCTACTCCATAGACTTGTTCCATAGACTAGACGAATGTAACGAAGTAAACACATCGGTACTTCCACACTTGTACATGTGTCAGCGTGAAGAGGTGCCAGGAATGACCTCAATGGGATGACTAACTGTTTCTTAGATGAGTGATACTCTCGTGTCCTTTCGACCCCACACAATCTAGGTAAAGTCAGAAGACGTCTTTGATGAGTGGGTATCCAAACTCCGCCACCACAGAATGTACCGTCAGAATGAAATCGCCATGTTTCCGCACGAAGTTAATCATTTTTTCCCAGGATCTGCAGTCACAGACTCTGGTCCTGGGGTCATGGACACCGTTTCAAGTAGGAAGGTAATGATTTCCCCATCATGAATCTAAGGGAAGTTAGGTGGCTTTGTGGCGGGGAGTCTGCTCTTGGGGACAGTGTCTGAGGAAGAAGAGGTTTACAGGGAGGAGCAGAATGAGTTTGATCTAGGATTTTATTTGTCTGGGTGTCCCCTCAGTCAGAGCCAGGGCCAGAGGAGCATCTATTAATGCAGCAATCATAACTGAAGAAGAGCATGTACAGAGGGGTTTAACATCCTAACCCTCCCTTGATCACTTTGACTTTAGTTTGCTTTCTGGCTGTAAACTGCAGGAGATACATTTATACAGAACCACACAGTCTTTCCCAACATTTGTGTCATCTTTTCATATGGTTATCATTGGCAGGAGGAGAATTCAGGGGCCTGTAACACGGTGTGGCCACATGGGTGACAGCTGGAGCTCTCAGGGTCTCTGATGGAGTGCTTTGCTAGAAGCTTCTTCCTTATTATGGGCAGACGGCTTCCATTAGCAACTGGCCCACTTTGTTATCCTTTCCCCTAAAGTGTTCCCACCAGGCTCTGTTTTCATTTATAATGTGCTTTTGTCATCTGTGGAACAGCGTAGCAGTGTATCAAAGCAGAATTCGTTTCAAACCGGAAGCAATTTATCATTTTCTTGTGGTGGTGAGACTCGAGTTCCATTATGGTTACAGTCTTCAGAGGACATGGAAAAATGCTCCAAAGGTAGAGTGACTCAAATCCTCTGCTTCTTTCCGTCGAAAACCTCTGCTCTTAGATTTTCCTGATTTCGTTTATACTCCAGGTGAATTTATATTCTCCCTCTAGACTGGTCTATGTTCCCTGTCAGATTTTGCTTATGAAGATCTGCACTCATGATAAACAAAAGACACTCTCTTTTAGAGTTTTATGTCTTCCCTTGGGTTTGTGTGTGAGTAGGTTTCCTTTTCTGTTCTTTAAGCAGCAATGGCCAATTTCCACATAGACTGCTAAATCACAGAATCCAGGGTTTAAGTGCCAAAAATGATTCTGATGCACATCCAAGAACTTACAAATCACTGTCCAGAGGTGAGTGGGTGAATCAAATGGAGATTCCTCACCAAACAGGTGTTCTCTACCCTGGCTGCACATTAGAATTGCAAGAGAGCTTTTAAAATGCCAGGATACCCATGCTCAGGCCCCTCTCCCAGAGAATCCCTTTAAATTAGTGCAGGGTGGGGCCCTGGCATCACTAGTTTTTCACAATTTCCAAACTGATTCTGGTAAGGAGCCACTCTTGATATACGGAAGCTCAGTGTTCTCAACCTTGGTTAAGAATCACCTATGGAACTAAAAAAGAAGTCACCAGTGAGGTTGGGAGTATTCTAATTTAATTGACCAGGGATGAGACTTTGACATAGGTTATTTTAAGAACCTCACCAGTTGATTTTTAAAACGTAGCCACGATTAAGAACCACTATCAGAGAAAGATGCCTGAAAATTGCATTTTTCTCTGTTGAATGCAGATAGGATCACATCTGGGGCCATAGAATGTTGTGCTCTCAATAAATATGAGCAATAAAAGTACTCTGCCTTTATCAACTTATTTGACTCCAGTGTCCTGTGAGCTCAGAATATCATGATCGCCTCATGGACTGTAGCCTGCCAGTCTGTGGGATTTTTCAGGCAAAAATAGCAGAGTGAGTTGCCATTTCCTACTCCAAGGGGTCTTCCCCACCCAAGTATTGAACCCCCATCTCCTGCATTGGCAGGTGGATCCTTTGGCACTAGTGCCACCAGACAAACCTGTGAGGAAACTGAGACCCAGAGAAGGGTAATTTGGCCACGGTTCAGTTCATTAAGTACATTCAGACTGAGGCGGCCTGGTTCTCTAGATCTATGCCCTTAACCACAAGTCTACTGCCTCTCCTATAAAAACGGAAGTAAAATTTCCCAGCTTTACATATGTAAAAGCAAATATAGATAAATGAGAAAAATGGCTGGCACTAGTACAGTGAAGGTTGAACGCAAGACAAGTGGCTCCTATTTCTCCTCTTGTTTCCCCCTGCAGACCTGGCACACTGTCACTCCTACCTGCTGGAGATGAGCCAGCTCCTGCAAAGTATGGACATCCTGCATCGGACATATTCGGCACCAGCTATCAATGCCATCCAGGTCAGCCAGAGCCCATTTCTGTTTGCCTGCTGGCACTCTTAGGCTTTCTTCTCTCCTCCCAGGCTTTCACTAACAGGGAAGTTTTTCTGGCTGGTTGCTTCAGCCAAATTCAAGGGGATAGAGTTGGTCACTCTGGTGTGTGTCTTTCCCTGTTGGTTTGGTGCATCTTACTGTCTGTGCTCTCTTTCCTGTTTTAAAACAAAGGGTGGAGCTTTTGAAAGTCCCAAAAAGGAAAAAAGATCACACAGGAGGTGGCGGTCCAGAGCTCTTGGCAAAGACACTAAAGGAATGCTGCAGGTAACCCTTGCTTCCCCCTCCAGGCTGGTTTCCTCAGGGACACAAGCTGGGGTCCATAGAAAAGTGACTATGTTGTAGTTACTCTCAGATACCCTGTGCAGAGACAGGAATTCAGTCACTTGGGTTTTCTGAATACTAAAATAAGCATGTCATGCATATTGAGTAAGGGAAAAATGGGATGCAGTTGGAGCGACTGCAGTCATTTCTAGGGTTTCGGTTTTCCCTTCTTTACGGCTTAGCCTGCCTGCTCTCTTCCCCACTGGGGTGTGCACCTTGATTTCTGGCTGCTGTGCTTGTGTGCTCTGTCCCACCTTTTCTGTGGCTCAGTGGACTCACCATCCCTCCGAGCCCACTGGCCGGAGTCTTCGGGAGCAGGACATTGTATAGGCTGTCTCTTCTCTCCAACCTTCCCACCTTCCATCAGAAGTTCACTGCATAACACTAACTGCTGACTTTTCCAATGCACAGCTAAGCCAAGATTTGCAGCTCAGTCATTATATATTAAATTTCAGCATTATTAGGGTCAAAATAAATCAGGAACTTACAGAAACTGTTATACTCTTATGTAACTCTGGTTTAAAGCACTTTATGGATTGAATTGAAATACTTTCAAAGCAAAGAGAGATTTGTGTTCAAAACATCTGAGAAAGTGATTTGTTTTGTAGAAGCACCAGGTGGTAATAAAGAAAACATTTTTAAACCTACTCCATTAACTATGAATATTAGCAACCTACATCCTGGGTGATTATTGCAAGGAGGAAGGAATTGAATATAAATGAGAACGAGCCTGGCCACTTTAGCTGTCATTTTAAACCTATAGCTTTAAAGTTATGATCATCTCCAGTTAAAAATGTGATTTCTCACTCAATTGTATTTCATAAGAAGCCAGTGGAAGTTGCCATGGCAAGTGTTTTCCTATTAAAAGTTATCACTCAATAAAAAAAAATGTTCTGTAGAATGTTCTTTTTCTCTACTTTCCAATCTTAGAAACAAGTGAATAGTCTAAGCAACTCACATCTAAAAAGTAATATCCCCCTTTGGTGTCACTTCAGGTACCTAAGCCTTTTTCTGGCCCAATAAGACTGCATTCCTCCAATCCTAATTTGTCTACACTAGATTTTGGAGAAGAGAAAAATTATTCTGATGGCTCTGAAACCTCATCAGAGTTTTCTAAAATGCAAGAGGATCTGTGTCATATTGCCCATAAAGGTAAATGAGTTTTCTTTCTTTTTTGTGTTTCTTTCTTCCAGTGTGTTTGATGAAAGTATTATGTGCTTGTCTGAATGTGGGAAAGTCCTTGGAGAAGGGACTCTTAGTTGGTTCATTTTCTGCTCTATTAGGATTTCAGTTCAGTTCAGTTGCTCAGTCGTATCGACTCTTTGCAACCCCATGAATTGCAGCATGCCAGGCCTCCCTGTCCATCACCAACTCCTGGAGTTCACCCAAACTCATGTCCATTGAGTCAGTGATGCCATCCAGCCATCTCATCCTCTGTCGTCCCCTTCTCCTCCTGCCCCCAATCCCTCCCAGCATCAGAGTCTTTTCCAATGAGTCAACTCTTCGCATGAGGTGGCCAAAGTATTGGAGTTTCAGCTTTAGCATCAGTCCTTCCAAAGAATACCCAGGACTGATCTCCTTTATGGAGATCTCCATACTCCCGAATGGACTGGTTGGCTCTCCTTGCAGTCCAGGGGACTCTCAAAGAGTCTTCTCCAGCACCACAGTTCAGAAGCATTAATTCTTCGGCGCTCAGCTTTATTCATAGTCCAACTCTCACATCCATACATGACCACTGGAAAAACCATAGCCTTGACTAGACTGACCTTTGTTGGCAAACTAATGTCTCTGCTTTTAAATATGTTTCCTAGGTTGGTCATAACTTTCCTTTCAAGGAGTAATCATCTTTTAATTTCATGGCTGCAGTCACCATCTGTAGTGATTTTGGAGCCCCCAAAAATAAAGTCTGACACTGTTTCCACTGTTTCCCCATCTATTTGCCATGAAGTAATGGGACCAGATGCCATGACCTTAGTTTTCTGAATGTTGAGCTTTAAGCCAACTTTTTCACTCTCCTCTTTCACTTTTATCAAGAGGCTTTTTAGTTCCTCTTCACTTTCTGCCATAAGGGTGGTGTCATCTGCATATCTGAGGTTATTGATATTTCTCCCGGCAATCTCGATTCCAGCTTGTGCTTCTTCCAGCCCAGTGTTTCTCATGATGTACTCTGCATAGAAGTTAAATAAGCAAGGTGACAGTATACAGCCTTGACGTACTCCTTTTCGTATTTGGAACCAGTCTGTTGTTCCATGTCCAGTTAGGATTTCAGGCAATCTAATTTTTATTTTTTGTTTATTTTATTGGTAATAGGGAGTGCATTGGCAAAAGTCTCTCTTTAACTTGTACGGAAGAAGGTGAGAGCCTTAGGAATAATTTAAAGGCTGAGCAGTTTATATGAGAGTGATGAGAATGTAAATTGGTACTTTTCTGGAGGGCCATGTGACATCATGTTTCAACTTTTAAAGAAAATCTATCTGTTCAGCAGTTCTACTTTCAAGAATTCATTCACAGGAATTAACTTAAAAGTTATCCAAAGACATGTGCTCGCATGGTGGCTCAGTGGTAAAGAATCCACCTGGCAATGCAGGAGACCCAGGTTTGATCCCTAGTCTGAGAAGATCTCATATGCCGCAGTGCGGCTAAGCCCACACACCACAACTATCGAGCCTGTGCTCTAGAGCCCAGGAACTGCAACTGTTGAGCCCCCGTGCTGCAACAACTGAAGCCGGAGCGCCCTTGAGCGTGTGCTCTGCAACAAGAGAAGCCACTCCCGTGAGCAGCCTGTGCACTGCAGTGAAGGGCAGCCCTTGCTCATCGCAAAGACAGAAAAGCCCACATAGCAATGAAGACCAAGCACAGCCAAAAATACATAAATTAAATTAAATTAAAATTATCTGAAGATGTCCATTGTAGCATTGTTCATATCAAAAATTAGATTTTTCAATATCATTTGTTGTTTAGTCGCTAAGTAGTGTCCAACTTTTTTGTGACCCCATGGACTGTAGCCCACCAGATTTCTCTGTCCATGGGATTTCCCAGGCAAGAATACTAGAGCAGGTTGCCATTTCCTTCTTCAGGGGATCTTCCCTACCCAGGGATTGAACCCATGTCTCTTGCATTTGACAGACTCTTTACCACTGAGCCATCAGGGAAGCCCTTCAATATCATTAGGAAAATGCAAATCCAAACCATGATGAGACATTATTATGCACCATTAGAATAGCTAAAATTTTAAAAAAGTACAGACAGCTGATGAGGATACAGAGAAACTGGATCTCTCATATATTGCTAGTGACAATGCAAGATGATACAGCCACTCTGGAGAATAGTTTGGCAGTTTTCTATAAAACCAACATGCACTTCAAATACAACCCAATGTTCACATTCCTAGGCATTTATCCCAAAGAAATGTAGACTAAAGTCCACACAAAATCCTATACATAAATGTTCACAGCAGATGTATTAGCAAAAGACTGAAACAACCCAAATATCCTTCAGCAGATGAATGGTTAAACCAAAGGTGCTATATCCATACAACAGAACACTATTCATCACTACTCAGCAATAAAAAGGAATCAACTGTGGATACAGGCCACTCTGGACGGGTTCTCAAGCACAACATGCTGACCTAAAATCGCCAATCTCAAAAGGTGTCATAGTGTGTGCTTACACTTATTAACACTGTTGAATTGATCCATGTGTAGAAATGGAAAAGTGACTGGTGGTTACAGGAGTCAGGGACAAGGAAGAGAAAAAGAGGGAAAGTATGATTACGAAGGCTGGTAGTAAGAGGAATCTTGGTGGCGATGGAAAACTCTCTATCCTTATTTTGGTGGCGAGTTCGTGAATCTACACATATGATGTAATTGCATTGCCTGATACTTATACCCATATTTACAAGCAAGAGCCTGTCAAACTTGTGAAATCAGAATCAGAGCCATAGGTTATACCAACGTTCATTTCATGGCTTAAATGTAGTACCAAAGTTATGTAAGATGTTACCACTGTGGGAAACTGGAGGTAGGGCACCCAGGGCTTCTCTGTACTGTTGTTGCAACTTACTGTGAAATTTCAGAATAGAAAGTTTTGTTTTTTTTTTTTAATTGGAAATAACCTAAATGCCTGACAATAAAGAGATTAGATTTTTAAACTGCAGTGTAATCATATAATGGAATACTTAACAGTTACATTAATAATAATATCATCTACCTTACGTTGAACACATAGTGTCATGCCAGGTGTTTGCTAATAAAAACTTAACATGCAGTGTTTCTTGAATTCATACCATGGAGTAGGTATGACTGTAACCTCTTATCAGTGCAGATAAGAAATCTGAGACTTAGAGAAGCCAAAGAACTTTGTGAGGGTTCCAGGGTAGAAAGTAGCCAAACAGACTTGAATCCTAACTTGCCTGACCCCAGAGTCTGTGCTTCTCACCTGCTGTCCCAGTGCCCTTACAGATAGAATTAGCCAGGGTTATTTTTATAGGTATTGGAAGATACACACAGTTCAGTCACTCAGCTGTGTCTGACTCTTTGTGACCCCATGGACTGCAGTAGCAAAAGATACAAGGCATGATCCTGTTTTTTGGGGAAAATATATTAATCTGATATATATATAGGCATATTAAAAAATCTAGAAGGATATATACCAGTGTTTTAGTGATGGAGACTCAGTTTAGTTCAGTTGCTCAGTCGTGTCCAACTCTTTGCGACCCCATGAATTGCAGCACGCCAAGCCTCCCTGTCCTTCACCAACTCCCAGAGTTCACTTAGACTCATGTCCATCGAGTCGGTGATGTTCCATGTCCAGTTCTAACTGTTGCTTCCTGACCTGCATATAGGTTTCTCAAGAGGCAGGTCAGGTGGCCATCTCCTCCTGCCCCCAATCCCTCCCAGCATCAGAGTCTTTTCCAATGAATCAACTCTTCACATGAGGTGGCCAAAGTATTGGAGTTTCAGCTTTAGCATCAGTCTTTCCAAAGAACACCCAGAACTGATGTCCTTTAGGATGGACTGGTTGGATCTCCTTGCAGTCCAAGGGACTCTCAAGAGTCTTCTCCAACACCACAGTTCAAAAGCATCAATTCTTTGGTGCTAAGCTTTTTTCACAGTCCAACTCTCACATCCATACACGACCACAGGGAAAACCATAGCCTTGACTAGATGGACCTTTGTTGGCAAACTAATGTCTCTGCTTTTGAATATGCTATTTGGGTTGATCATAACTTTTCTTCCAAGGAGTAAGCGTCTTTTAATTTCATGGCTGCAGTCACCATCTGCAGTGATTTTGGAGCCCCCCAAAATAAAGTCTGACACTGTTTCCACTGTTTCCCCATCTATCTGCCATGAAGTGATGGGATCAGATGCCATGACAGTTTTCTGAATGTTGAACTTTAAGCCAACTTTTTCACTCTCCTTTTACTTTCATCAAGAGGCCTTTTAGTTCCTCTTCACTTTCTGCCATAAGGGTGGTGTCATCTGCATATCTGAGGTTATTGATATTTCTCCCGGCAATCTCGATTCCAGCTTGTGCTTCTTCCAGCCCAGCATTTCTCATGATGTACTCTGCATATCAGTTAAATAAGCAGGGTGACAATATACAGCCTTGATGTACTCCTTTTCCTATTTGGAACCAGCTGTTGTTCCATGTCCAGCTCTAACTATTGCTTCCTGACCTGCGTATAGGTTTCTCACGAGGCAGGTCAGGTGGTCTGGTATTCCCATCTCTTTCAGAATTTTCCACAGTTTATTGTGATCCACACAGTCAAAGGCTTTGGCATAGTCAGTGAAGCAGAAATAGATGTTTTTCTGGAACTCTCTTGGTTTTTCGATCTAGCAGATGTTGGTAATTTGATCTCTGGTTCCTCTGCCTTTTTTAAAACCAGCTTGAACATCTGGAAGTTCACAGTTCATGTATTGTGAACTGTGGAGAATTTTGGAATTGGAGAATTTTGAGCATTACTTTACTAGCGTGTGAGATGAGTGCAATTGTGCAGTAGTTTGAGCATTCTTTGTATTATCTTCTTTCTGCTTTTTAAAAATTTTTTCATGTATTATCATTTTTTAAAGGAGAAAATGAGTTAAAAATTAATTAAATTGGAGGACAGTGCTTGAAATAAGAGAAGACATTTCCTGTTTCCTCTTATCGCCCAGAATTTTCCTCCCTTTATATCGCTGATTCCTTTCCCTCTTTCCTTACCTTCTAAATCTAAAATGTGTTGGTTATGAGGAAACCATTTTATGCTCTTTACAAATTCCCGCCTCAAACTCTTGTCCATGTGACCATTAGAACTTTGTCCATGTTTTGCGGTGCAGTTGTACGATTTATCTATAAAATGGGAAGAATAACCTGCCCCAACCCCTTTAAAGATCTTCATACATCCCACTGTTTGTTCTCTGGACTCCTTATAATCAGGTTGTTTCATTTTAGGTTGTGTGGGAGGGAATTTGTATACACAATGCCATTACTTTTTACTAATATGAGCTGTCCTTTTAAAAATGAGAAGATAATGCCTCCCTGCAGAAGAGAACTAGCTTAATTTTACCTACCTTGAAGAAGCTGTTTCCTCAGCAGGACAGCGGTTGCTATACTGACTGGATACACTGGTCCCATCCTCCAACCCATGGGCCCGACCTCATGTAAGGTCATGGGCATCAGCCAGCTGCTCTGTCTTTCGGGCTTTGTGAAAACCAGCTGGCTGCACTATTTCTGTTCCGAGAAAAGGTCCAGAAGCACCTTTTGAACTTCAACCTGAGCCCCCCAGCCTTGCAGACAGCAAATTCTACAAGCAGCCCAGCAAGTGTGGTTTCATTCCTGTGGTTTTAGTGTTCTTGCCCAGACTGGAAGATCTCAGGGAGTTACATTTACACAGGTTGTAACTCAGAGGCCTCAGAAAATAAAGACAGTTCTCAGGTTCCCTCTATGTCCTGTGACCTTGCTTTCTTTCTCACTTCCATTCATACTTTTGAAGCATCTTGACCTTTCTTCCTTTGTAAGCCTGGTTTTGTTACTGACAATTTTTATTGTACTTTTTAAATTCTATCACTAATCTATTGACTGTGATTTCAAAAGAGCTGAACTCAAGGCAAGAATTCCACTGGTGTTGTAAATAGTCTGTATTACCTACTTTTTCTTCAACATGTTAAATACATCTGAATTCTACCTGTTTCATAGAAGTTGGATCAGGTGGTAGAAAATCAATATACACCCATCCTAAAAAGTGTTTGTAGTATATTGTAGACTATAAGTTTGATTTTATGGTGTGTCACTGGTTGATGTGTCTGGCTTTGTGTCTATGTTCACACACACACAAGCAAACAGAGAACAAAATGTACTAAAATCTAAAAGTGTAAATAATTTGCCTTACAAATATTAGCTTGTGTGTGTGTATGTGTGTGTGCATACGCACTCAGTTGTGTCTGACTCTTTGTGATTCCATGGACTGTAGCCCACCAGGCTTCTCTGTCCTTGGAATTTTACATATACCAAAATGTATATCATGGAACACATTGCCCTTAAAACACTTTAAAAAACAAAATTCCATGGTTTAAAATATTTGCAAAACATTGCTGACTATAATCTGCTTTGCATTTACACCAGAAACAGTAAATATTAAAGACTCTGATAAGTCCTGCAGCAGGGAAATCTGTCAGCTTTGTTTAACTTAATGGTTTAAAGATTTTCAATGTTATTATGGAAATTCTCCCTCCTCCCCAAACTGCTATCAGCTATTGCCAGTCTGGAACTAAACTTCCTGGGAGACCTACATCAGCAAACAATGCAAATAGTAAGCCTCTTTGGAGCTAACCCTCTATACCAGCTAAGTCAGAAAACTTGTATTAGACTAAGCCACCTCTGTTACTGACTAGCTGTGGGACTTTCACCTCACTGATTAACCTCTCTGGGTCTCAGTTGCCTCATTTGTTAAATGTCCTGAAATAGTCCTCCTGACTCTTCGGGCTCTCAAAAATTCTATAATTGTCTTCTATGAATAATTGTTTTTCACTGAATGGAAATTATTCTTACTATTATTGCTTATTGTTACAATGGGATTTTATGAAAAAGTTTTCTACTAGCAGCAGAAGCAGAAATGGTGAGCAGATTTAGGATGGGAAAGTAAAAACTAGTATAGGACTGGGATCAGGGTGCTCCAAACAGAAGAAGGTAATCACATTCTGCTTTGGCAAGGAAAAAAAATGAGATTTTTAAAATATGTCTCTTGCAACCTGTGAAAGGTGTTTGCAATGAGAGAAATCTTCATTTACAAATATAAAGGCTAAAAGTAGAACAAAATGAAACTCTGTTAGATTATTTGCTGTTCTTTTGTTCCTGAATTCTTTTCCTGTGTTGAGTTTTCATTGAGAGGTCATTTGTTAACTGCTTTGAGCTTATGGAAGCATTGACTAAAAGCCAAATATGTCAAAATGATATAATTTTCAAAGATTAAAAGCTAAAAAATATGCACGAAGCCAGGTCACTTATCAAGCATAATTTAGAATTTAGCATAAAAATCTGCCAAGCAACTGCAGTCTTGTAAATTATCAGCAAATAAGTAATCAAATTACCTAATATAACTAAATGAAAGAACCATTTGTGTAGAATATGGACTCGGAAGTGTTTTAAAACTATGGATGTCCTGTGTAGTTTGAGAATTAAGAGCAACAAGATTACAGATGAGATCATCTTAGATATTTTAGATGTTAACATCTCCCACATGCTACATGATGCAGCCAAAAGAAAAACAAAGAAGAATTCACCAAAATGTAGTTTTCTTTAAAAAAGAAAGAAAAAGAAGGAGTCCTACCGTAGGTTGGGTGCTATATAATAATGTGTTTTCTCATTTTCCTGAAAGCCCTTTTGAGATACGGGCATTATCTACACACACAGATGTGGAAACCAAGGATTTGTCCAAACTCTAAATAACAACTATGTGATAAGTGGTAGGATTTCAGTTCACCTTTCTTCCATTGCACAATATCTTTCCCTTGTACCACACTGCTTCCATAGAGCCATGTCCATGGTATTCATAACTGTCTTCTTCGAGAGCATTTTCTTTTCTAGTGTAGAGAAACTGGAGCATATTAAATAGAGCACGGGCAATTAGGAGTATAGGGGTCCTTTAACACCACCTTTCACCATCCAAACATGCCAGCTCTGCTCTCACTGTCCAAGTCAATAAAAGAACCGCATGGAAGCCCGTGGAAATGGGAAAGAGAGCAATCATAAGGGTCTTCCCTGGTGGCTTGGATGGTAAAGAATCCGCCTGCAATGCAGGAGACCTGGGTTCGATCCCTGGGTTGGGAAGAACCCCTGGTGGAAGGCATGGCCACCCACTCCGGTATTCTTGCCTGCAGAATTCCATGGACAGAGGAGCCTGGTGGGCTGAAGTCCATAGGGTTGCAAAGCATCGGACGTGACGATCATATGGTGCTTATGGTGCTCTAATCTGTCCAAAGCTCAGCCTATGTCCCACTCTCTTAGTACAGAGAGAGTGTTTGAGAAAATGGCTAAAGACAGTCTGGAAAAGAGGTATCATAATTCCTTTCGATATTCAGACACTCCGTGAAAGAGGAACTAATTCTGTTTGCCAAAGAGACACTGAGGTGAACATTAACTTAGAAAAAGGATGGACTTTCTTAACACAAGAAGAGTCTAAAAACAAAAAAGTGGATGGCTTTAGGGGACAGCAGATGCTCCAAACATGAGTCCAAAGGCTATTTGGCAAGAAGGTTTAGAGGTGAGAGGTCCTTCTATGCAGCAGGGGGCCTTAGTGATCTTTGAGGTTCTTTGTAGCTCTGAGTATCTAAAACTTTATATATGGCTTTGTTTATGATCAGATACCCATGGATGTGATCCACTCATTAGATCTATTTTTTTTAACTCTTGATTTTTCTATAGTATCATGTTAGAAATTAACACTTCTGCCACAGAAGATATTTCTGACCTCTGGGATCCTATGTCATTAGTAATTAATGTAAATATGGTCTCCCATGATCAGCCTCTATCCGTTGCTCTGTGTGTGCTGGATCATTAGACTGCTGTAAAGGACTATTTTATTGTCCTCTGAGTGGGTCTAAACAGTCATTTAAGAAATTTAGTGCCTGGTTTGGTCCCCTGCGGCCCCTTTTCAGATGGTTTAGAAAGCACTTAATACTTTAAATATAGTGACTTTGTGAGTTATTTTCTACTTGTCTTATGCCCTTAACAGTCTTGTCAGCTGTACATTTTGAGCCAAAGTGTATATTCTGATTTAAAATTTTTAATAGTAACCTTCTGTAAGTAAGTGAAAGTCACTCAATCATGTCTGATTCTGCAACCCCACGGAGTGTAGCCCACCAGGCTCATCTGTCCATGGGATTCTGCAGGCAAGAATACTGGAGTGGGTAGTCATTCCCTTCTCCAGGGGATCTTCCCACCCAGGGATTTAACCTGGGTCTCCTGCATTGCAGGCAGATTCTTTACCATCTGAGCCACCAGGGAAGTCCCAATCTTCTAGCTTGGTTGAATACCTTGCTTTATGCAGGCCATCTGAAAGCCAGAGAAATTGATTTGTTAAAGTGGCAACCAGCTGAGTGCCACGTCTATCCAATAAACATGATGGTGAAAAAAAATTTTTTTTTGTACTTATGTAAAGTGATAGATGTTAACAATTCTGTTGATCATTTAGAAATGTATACAAATATTAAATCATTATGTTGTATACTGAAACCAGTATAATGTTTTATGAAAAGAATTATGATAATAAACTAAGGAAACTTACCAAGAAATAACAGTGAAGAGATGTTTCCCCAAGGACCCACTCAGATGGTCGTGGGGATCCTGTGGGGTTGCCAGGGATGGGATGCCCATCTAATAGAACCCAACGTGCAGTTTGTAAGTTAGCTGCTGGGCTGGTTGCTCGCCGGCTAAGAGCTTCCGCTGCTCCTAATGCTCAACCGATTCTAGTCAGTCTCTCATTCATAGAACTTATACCCTGTGTGCATTTATTTATAAATTATGTCCCAGCAAGAGACTCAGATATCTAAAAACTGCTGCCCTTACTTCAAAAGACTGCAATCATCATCACTTTCATCTGTGTATGTTTCTTTTATTACCATCACTATTATTATTTCAATAGCATTTATTATGTATTATATCTGATGCTTTAGGTTCAGTGCTTTAGCTTACTTAATCCCCATAATGATCTTATGAAGTAAATGCAATTATTGTCCCTATTTACAAGGGAGGAAACTGGGGTTCAGGTGCATCATATCCTTGTCTGAAGTCTTACAGTGAATAAGTGTTGGAACTGGGAAGAACCCAGTGCTGTTGCTGGCGCCCACACTATTGGTGGCTCTATTGTGCTGGCCATTATTTTGCTCCATGGAATTGTTTAAATCAGAGATTTAAACTTGTTCCATAGACACTGTTAGAAAAATCAGTACCTATTGACCCCATCTTTGGTCACCAGAAGCATCATATTAATAATATGTTTGCATTTAAGTAAATTCCTTATTTGTCCTGTGATTTTGTGAAGAAGTTCTGAGTCTGGGTGAACACCACAACCTCAGATAAGTTCAGGGATGGCCTACTGAGAGAGGTTCACTTGTCTGCATGGCTGTGGAGTGAAGGGAGCAAGTCAGTCATGCATGTTTAATTTCTGTGATACTGAATTGGCCACTCCTAAATAGCAGTGCCTCTAAAAATGCAGCCCCTGGGGAATTCAGTAGTATGCCAGGCCATTAGAGAAGAAGTATATATCAGCCTCTTCCCTCTTCCTGCCTTTCTAAAACAGTATGGAATAAAGGAGATTGGAAAGATAATATTCAAATGTGATTTCCATGATCAATAATTCAGATGACAGTTGCGTTATTCCTTGGAGGTAACTTGTACATTATATGATAAAAACTTGATGTATTTTTTACTGTACCTGAGAACAGTTTTTAAAACTTTAGTTCAGGCATCTTAGTGCCTAATGACACTGAGCTCTCATTGGACCTAAACGCTCACTCAGGTGAACCAAGTGCTGACTGCCAGGTTGAGAGGCAGGGAATTCTGGGTCAGGCAGGTGAAAAGACTAATAAGGAAGAGAGTAGTTAACACCTTTTGGGAAATAATCTCAAACTTACAGACAAGGTGCAAGAATAATTTAAAAACTCAGGTATCTTTACCCAAGTTCACCATTTTTAATATTGTGCCACATTTATCTCTTTCTACACACACACGCACACACACACAAACACAAACATACACATACGTGCATACACTTGCAGATATGTGTGCGTTTGTTTATTTTTTTGATCCATGTGAAAATAGGATTCATACGTCGTCTCTTTTTATACATTTATACTATCATGTATATTTCATAAGAATAAGGATATTCTGTTCCTTAACCACAGTTTAGTTATGAAACTCAGGAAATTTAGCATCAAAATAGTACTTTTTCCTATTCTGCCTTCCATATTCAAATGTCAATTATAGCAATATCCCTTTCCCCTTCAGTACAGAATCTAGTCTGTAGTCACAGATTGCATTTAACTGTCACACCTCTTTAGGCTTCTTTAATTGGGAACAGTTCCTGAGTCTGTCTTTTCTTTGATGAAATGACACTTTTGAAGAATACAGGCCAATTTTTAAAAATAGAATGGTCCTCACTCTAGGGTTGTCTGATGTTTCCTCATGATCAGATTCAGATGGCCTATCCTTGGCTGGTGTTCAACAAAAATAATAGTGTGTCTTTTTCGCTTCTGAAAACAAGACCCTGCAAATTACTGTTAATACGGGGTGTGACTTTCACAGAAAGTCCCAAGGTACACAAAGTCTATCTGACTGTCACTAGTGATTAATTTTGGACCGCAAATTAAGGTGCTGTCTAGTTTCTCCTCTGCCTTGTTACCATATTCCTTCTGACATCCCAATAAGTTGTGTTTGCAGACATGTCCAGTCATTAGGGATACAAACAAAACTAAATGTTGATAATTGAAAAGTATAGTCCTTTCAAGTGTCAAAATATATTGGTAACAGGTCATAATGGAATTTTATAGTGGATAGGGACTTTGGGATTGACAAATGTGTGTAATTTTCAAAATTTTAATAGATCGTATTTTCTAGAGTAGTTTTAGGTTCACAGCAAACTGAGCAAGAAGTTTGGTGTTCCCATACCCACTCCCCCATACACACATGCACAACCTTGTCCACTATCAACATCCCACCAGAGCGGCCCATTTCTTGAGCATCAGTAAACCTGCACTGAAACATCATTATCACCATAAGCCCATGGTTTACATTAGGGTTCACGTTTGGTGTTGTACATTTC
Organism: Capricornis sumatraensis; assembly: GCF_032405125.1. Taxonomy (NCBI): domain Eukaryota; kingdom Metazoa; phylum Chordata; class Mammalia; order Artiodactyla; family Bovidae; genus Capricornis; species Capricornis sumatraensis. The sequence continues at coordinate 75,782,114 of NC_091073.1, forward strand.
TCCGATATATTTTTTAAAGTCACAGTAGGGTACATTTGCTGAATGGGAAATATTCATGATTGTTACTTTTCTAAATTCTTTTATAAGAATTCTCTGTTTCTTGCTTTTAATTATGCCTCTTCCTCTATTCTTTTTTATAATGATTATATCTTTATAGTCTACTTCACTTTAAGGTCAGCTTTTAATACCATATCAACGGAGAGAGAGAAGCTGAAGCAACTGATGGAGCAAGATGTTTCTGCCTCCCCCTCTGCCCAGGTCCTTGGTCTGAAGCATGCCCTGTCATCCGTAAGTTACATCTCTGAGTCACAGCAATGCCTGACAGTGTGTCTGGGCTCGTGAACTTTTTATGTTTTCCATCGCCATGGTTGTGTTGAAAATTCATGAGAAAACCAAATACATTATCCAAATTATATTCTAACCTTTCATCAGCTCTGCCTATTCTAAACACCAAAGCTGAGCCTACTCCAAATCTTAGTAGCAAATATTTCATTGAGCGTTAGATACTCTGTTTGGTTTCCTCCTATTTATCTTGAGTTTTCTGTTTTTGTAAAGCTTTTGTTACGTGTTTGTCTTACAGACATTTGTTTGTTAATGCTTACGAAGTCTGATGGTTTGCAGATTTCCATACCTAAGATTTCACAAGCTTTGACTGATTTTCCAAATTGATAGATACAGGCAGCAGAGTGAAACTTTGAATTCACACTCTTCTCTACCGCCCAGGGTTAATCCGGTTTACCTATTTACAGCCTATCTCTTTCAAAGACAGGCAAGTGATTTGATTTGATAGTACAAACATTTAGCTCCCACCTTCTCCCCCCCTGCCGTGGGCACAAAGAGATGAGTCATAAGGAGTAGGCAATCACTGTGCCTTCTTAATAAACAGAAAAATCACTGCCTCACATGTTTTTCAGTGAGCCAGCCTGTCATTCACGCTCTCTCCTTTCTTCCCCATTGGTTGCAGTTTTATTCCTCAGAACTGGGCTCCACTGAAGTGCAGTGTCCTAGTATTCTATTTTGAATAGCTGACAGTATCTGATTGTTCACTCTAAATCTTTCAAAAGCTGGAGAACTTTTAAAAGAACATACTTATTTGCTTCTATGCTTTACTTCTATGTAGAATCCTTACTATGAAAAGAGAGAGTGTGTGCATACACAATTACCTTCTGAAGTGATACTGACCTTTCTATGTAGGGTCAGGTAGGGGAGATGAATTTTAGGGTCTTGTTTCCAGAAGCTAACTCAAGCAATGAGAGAACTAGAAAATACCCACTTATGCTTTCTACTCATCATGTTACCGAGAGAAGTAAAGTGATGCTTTTGGTATAATGTTAATTGTTAATACATTAACATTGATACATACTGTCATTGTAAGGTACTTAAAGCTATATTCACTCAGTTGAACATTCCCAGTATGTCATCTTTGAAAGAAATAGAAAATAACATGGATTGACTCCATGTTTAGAGTCTTAATGTTGTCAGCTGAGAGGTAGAAACATCCCCTTTTGGACTGTAATGGACAGTCAGTCACACACAGTCTGCTACTTTGGTTTGAGAGAAGCAGGGTGGTTCTTTACTTTTTTTTTAAGTTTATTTTTTAGTGGTAAAAAGCATTTCTTTATTCATTTGTGTAATTTCTTTGTGGCCCAGCCACCCAATGGAATATTATTCATCAATAAAAAGAAATGAGCTCTCAAGCCATGTAAGATACGGGTGAATCATAAATGGATATTGCTCACTGGAATAAGCCAGCCTGAAAAGACTGTGTAATGATCCATTCATATGCTATTCTGGAAAAGCAAACATACAGAGATAATAAACAGATTACTGGTTGCCAGGGCAGGAGGGAAAGCATTTCTTATTGTTCCAAGCAGGTTGGCTTTTAGTGCATTTAGAAGGTACCGCTGACGGGCTTCCCAACGTCCCTTTCACTGTGGTCTTCCTCATCCCTGCCCTCCTCCTGTGTGAGGTCCAGCTTCATTTTGTTAATTTGCTGTCCTGGTAGAGGCCATGAGACTCACTTGGCCATGGTGTCCCTGGCCACAGTCATTAGAAAGTTGAGATAAAATGGAATGATCATTTACTTCTTTTTTGTCTTGGATTCCTGGTTAGATTCAAGGGTTGTTTTTTAAAAATAAAAATTTGAGAGTTATCTCAGGGCTATCAGAATGAATCTGTGTTGAATGTACAACCTTTGTGTTTTGTTTTTTTTTCCTGTGTGTGGCTCACAAAGGAAAGAGAAGTTACTAACATAGCATGTTTTTCAGGCTATCTGGAGATTCTAGCCACTGTGTAAGATGCCAGCAATATATTGGCCAAAGCGAGTGCTCCATAGAGGTTTTTAAATGTAGTTGTGTACTTTAAGGCACATTTACTCAGTGTTTCCTAAATGACCCTTCAGAATTTCCAAATAATTCATTCCAACTGTGGATACTAAAAAATAAAGCCAAAACTCTTTTTTGAGATCCAGGCAGTGGGTGAGATATGAACATCCTTCTGTGCTCTCATAGGTGTATCCTATGGGCCCTGATGGATGGGAAAAGGCTCTGAGCTTCTCAGAAGAAAGTCAGGAAGACAGACGGACAGGATGGATCTGTGTGCAGGCACCTGGGATGCACCTGGGATACTGATTGTGGGAGTGGGTAGGAGACAATCAGGTGAAGTTGTCCCTTTCAAAGGCAGATCATTTGAAGAACGCTGGTCATGAAGCACAGGGGAAACCAGCATGAAGGAAAACACCTTTCTTTACCTTCCTAATTGGGAGGATGGGCAGGGGACTCAGACCTGCCCAGGGAGAAAAAGTAAAAGAGGTCCAGGTGGGCTCACAAGAACTCACAACCCCTTCCCAGGGCCCTGGTGCTTAGCCCCTTTCCAGGTAAGTGAGCTCTCTCTCTTATTTTTTTTTAAATAGACGATCTTAGAATTGAAGAATGAACATAAAACAATCAATACCTATGTTGTAAAACAGTAAAATTAATCCTCTGCAAAATCTTACTTCTCAGCATACTTTCTAAGACCCTATTCAACCAGTGTGACAGAACATTAAAATATAGCCAGTCACATGGAGGTGAGAGCAGCGTTTTTATTACAGATGAGAAAGGAGCTTGGAATCTTTGGGGGAGCTGTTCAAAGAGACTGAAGGCAGCTGAGGAGGAGGAGGGGCCAAAAACCAAGAACAATGAGGGCTTATAGGTGTGTGTGATTTCCTTCCCCACTAAAGGAAAGCCTTACTAACCCTTACTTTCGTCCCTGGAAATGAGAGTCGAGAAGGGGCTGCATTCCCAGTGTTTGATAGCTTGTATCTGCCAAGCACCAGTATCCTGTTGGATAACGTTCAAGGAAGAAGTCCAGGAGGTGCCCCCCTGAGGGCTCCTCCCCACTGGGCTTACCGCTGTGCTTTTGGAAACGTCCATTGATTAACAGAGCCCCACTATTTTTAACGTGTTCCAGGCCCTAGCACAAAACACTGATCTTAAAGAACGCTTATGCAGAATCCATGCCGAGTCTCTGCTCCTCGACCTCCCTGCTGCTGCCAAGTCGGGTGACGGTCTGGCAGAGGTGGGTAAGGTTCTCCTCCGGTAATGTCGCCCGCCCTGCTCCCACGCAGTGCCATCTGTCTCTCCTTGAAGCCTTCCTGCTGCCCTGGGAGGGTGCTCCCCTCACCATGACGGCTGCAGTTCCCAAGGCCTCCTTGAACGTATGCTGCCAACTGCATTTCTAAACTGCTTTTTCCCCCAGGATGTTTCTTCCCTTTCTATTTCTTTACCCCGTTATCCTCCTCAGGGTCACCCTTTTCTCTTGATAGGGGTGGGAGTGGGAGTCCCCCTGGAGTGGGGACTAAGAGACAAATATTTATTTTCTCCTGTTACTTCTGAATAAGCCTCACTTTCTCCTACGATAGAATCCTAGCGCCCCCTCTGAGAATCTCTCTCTGCTTTCTTTATGACTGCTTCCTTCTCCATTTCCTGTGGTTTTTTTTTTTTTTTTTAAATACAGCTGTACCCTTTGGTGGGGGGAAATACTACAATTGAAGTGTCTTGGTCAGTTTATAGTATGTTAAAAATATGTTTTCTCAAGACTCGGGATGTTTATCCAAAATATTCTTTGAATATGCTTAAAATGAGAAAGTTCAGAAAAATCCAAGTGGATGACTTGAAAAAAAAATTAGTACAAAAGGGTAGTGAAAGTCAAAATAGTTTTTAGCCATCTCTTATATGCCTGCCTCAGTTGTGCTAAATTTTTCATCAACATGTGGATTAGACTGAGCCCATAAAAAATAAGGAAGTTCAGATACAAGGGTTGTAAATTTTTTAAAGGAGTTTCTATGTTTAATACATCTTCCTCCTTTTTCTGTTCTCAAAGAAAACAAACCCTGACACAGTACCTTTACTTCTTGCAATGTTGTTGAGTTGGGTGATGGGCAGATAAGATGCTGGAATCAATCAGACCAAGAAGCTCAGACATCTACCTCCATGTGAAGCACAGGCTATGCCCTGACCTAATGGGAACCCCTTCTCATGAGGGTGGTACCCTCTCTCCTCAGGGCTGGCAGGCTTCTTATTACTTCTGAGTTACAAATCTTCTGAGATACACACCAGTGATTGACCATGAAATTCCTCTACATCTTCACTGCCCCCAAGAGATCTTTTCAATCACTTTTTAGCCCAGGCCTAAATTGAGTCCCCGGCAGGACAGAGCACTGAAATGTTATCTGCAGGGGCCTTCATTTCAGGCCTGGGCAAAGAAACATGCTCACCAGTTAGGTTCTCTTCTGAATAAATCTGTGGATTGGCTGAAGCAGGGCTCAGTGATGGTGGCTGACTGTCACTGAAGGTGGCTTGCTGCCGAACACCATGGCACTCTGGTGGTTGGTGCCTGTTTCCAGGCAGCATCAGTTCAGTTCAGTTCAGTCGCTCAGTCGTGTCCAACTCTTTGTGACCCCATGAACCGCAGCACGCCAGGCCTCCCTGTTCATTACCAACTGCTGGAATCTACCCAAACCCATGTCCTTTGAGTCAGTGATGCCATCCAACCATCTCATCCTCTGTCATCCTCTCTCCTCCTGCCCCCAATCCCTCCCAGCATCAGGGTCTTTTCAAATGAGTCAACTCTTCGCATGAGGTGGCCAAAGTATTGGAGTTTCAGCTTCAACATCAGTCCTTCCAATGAACACCCAGGACTGATCTCCTTTAGGATGGACAGGTTGGATCTCCTTGCAGTCTAAGGGACTCTCAAGAGTCTTCTCCAACACCACAGTTAAAAGCATCAATTCTTCGGCACTCAGCTTTCTTTATAGTCCAACTCTCACATCCATACATGACCACTGGAAAAACCATAGCCTTGACTAGACGGACCTTTGCGGACAAAGTAATGTCTCTGCTTTTTAATATGCTATCTAAGTTGGTCATAAGTTTCCTTCCAAGGAGTAAGTGTCTTTTAATTTCATGGCTGCAATCATCATCTGCAGTGATTTTGGAGCCCAAAAAAATAAAGTCAGCCAATGTGTCCACTGTTTCCCCATCTATTTGCCATGAAGTGATGGGATTGGATGCCATGATCTTAGTAGCATATTATAACCTAATTACATTAATTTATTTAACAAGCTGTTAAAGAGATAATTGGCAAGTTGACCCTTAATTTATGGCTTTATTAATTTATATTCCATGTATACACCTGGGGCTGTTTGCATTTGGGAAAGGAAACCAGAATCAAAGGTCTTTTTAAATGCATGTTTTTAAGTTGATCTCACAAGTAACATATCCAAAGGCTGAACACTCTTCGTTGCCTTTGAGGAGGAGCCATAACATCCGCAGACTCATGCCTTCCACAATGACCTTCTGGAGTCTTGAATTGATGGTGCAGTTGTCTCATTGATCTAGTTCTCTTTCAGTGATTTTCTGTGGTCCATGTTTTATCCTGCTTTTCACAGAGTGACTCAGGCTGACTTGCCCAGTAAAGGAAAAGCCACTGTTGCCTTCAGGAAATAAGAGAATGCGTAGAAGTAGCTGCCCAAAGCCCGAAAGCCAGACTCCAGTGTCCTTTTCTTGGGTAGCTTCTCAAACACTATGGGAATGACAGTCCCCACGGTGGGGTCAGCCCAGGGTACTCTGTTTTTAGGCCCTCTTTCTTTCTTTGCTTCCCTTTTGTTACCTTTTCGCTGCACAAATTATTCATCTTTGGTGTTCTAAAATCTGCTTGGATTCTAAACTCTCCCCTCCTGTCAAAAATTACTCTCATATCCTTTCAAGTACTTCTATTTTAAATTTCTGAATGTGAACATTTACTATTGCCAGGTTATGAGTTCTTGGGTTATTTTATATTCTTTTAAATTCCAAATGAAAGGCCAAGTGACTTTGGGGATAATAACCTACTATATCTAAAGTCTATTTAAGAGACCAAATAAGCAAGAACTTGAAAGAAAAATGTAAAACAAGAGGAAACGCGGTTCTTTCAACCACCTGTTTCCTGTATTCCACATGCACTTGAACGCATTATCTCATAAAATCTTAATCATGACTCTATGAGACAGGTGATGGTAGTTTCATTTTAGAAACAGGGAAACTAAAGCCCAGAGAGGTTAAATGACTTCTTCCAGGGTACACAGCGAATAAAGGGTAGAGCTGGGATTTAAGTCCAGTTCTATTGTGTCCCAAGCACTTGTCTCCTTAGCAGCACCATACTGCTGCGTGGCGAGGAAAGACAGGCCACGCCCCCAAGTAAAACACATGGTAAAGCTCCAGTAGTGAAAATATGGTGGTGATGGGGTAAGAGTGGGACAGAATAACTATTTCAGGCATAGCACCATTTTATATAAAAAAAGAATGAAATAAATTTATGATAGAAAAGGCTCAAAAATCAATAGGAAAGAGATGAATTTTTCAATAAGTAGGCTGACACAGCTTGAAAGCAATTTAAATCTTTCCATTGCACTCTAAAATAAATCACTAGTGAATCAGAGTTAAATTCAAACTGAAAAATATTGATTTAAATGTTTATCAAATCGCTGGAGTAGGGAGGATGTCCTAAATGTGGGAGCAACTGAAAAAATTACAAAAGACATGTTGATAAGATTTGGATTTTTTTTTTTTTTTAAGGAAAAGAAGTGTGTGTGAAAAAATTAGTCAAATAATAGACTAGGAACAAATGTTTTCAGTGAAAAATGACAGACTTAGATAATACTAAATAGGTGGAAATGAGTTTCATATGTAAATAATTAACAGGTAAGAGCAGGTAATTTAAGTCCTCAACAATGACCTTATTCACAAAAAATACCAAAAGGAAAATTAAAAAAATTTTTTTTTTTTTTGTGATATTTATCAGTTCACTGGAAGGTGCAAAGAAATGCAGAGGGAGGTCCTGTGTATCCTGACCTAACCTCCTCCAGCGTTAAACAACTCTACTGCTAGTTGTTGTTGTTGTTGTTTCTTAATTGAATTTTAGTTGATTTGGGCTTCCCTGATGGCTTAGTCAGTAAAGAATCTGCTTGCAGTGTGGGAGACCTGGGTTCGATCCCTGGGTTGGGAAGATGCCCTGTATGTTGGCAACCCACTCCAGTATTCTTGCCTAGAGAATCCCCATGGACAGAGGAGACTGGTGGGTTACAGTCCATGGGGTGGCAAAGAGTCGGACATGACTGAGCAACTAAGTGCACAGTTGATTTAGTGATTTACCACACAGAGTGGACATCAACTTGTGCAAACTCTGGCAGATGATGAGGGACAGGGAGGTCTGGCGTGCAGCAGTCCATGGGGTCACAAACAGCCAGACATGACTGGGCAACTGAACAACGACATGCACATAATTGATTTACAGGCTTCCCAGGTGGTACTAGGGGAAAAGAATCTGCCTGCCAATGCAGGAGCTGCAAGAGGCGTGGGTTTGAGCCCTGGGTTGGGAAAATTCCTTAGAGGAGGAAATGGCAACCCACTCCAATATTTTTGCCTGGAAAATCTCATGAACAGAGGAGCCTGGTGGCTACAGTTCATAGGGTTGCAAAGAGTTGGACTAGGACTGAGTATACATACACACACACACACACACAGTTGATTTACAATATCTTGTTAGTTCTAGGTATACAGCCCAGTGATTCATTTATACATATAAAGCTAGTTTGTTTATTTTTTTAAAGAAAAAAATCTATTCAACCTGATTCTTAACAAAAAAATACAAATTAAAGCAGTAAGAATAAAACAACATTTTTCTAAGTTATAGTATTCGGTGGCTATATAGATATAAAGAAAATAGAGTGTTTCTTTCTTAATATAATTAGGTAATATACATTTTGCCTTAAACATTTTTAATAATTCTACTCTGAGAACTGATTCTAAGAACTAATGACATACAAGCAAAGACACATCTGCAAACCTGTTCATCATCTTGGTGGTTCAGATGATAAAGAATCTTTCTGCAGGGCAGGAAGGGCTACCCATTCCAATATTCTTGCCTGGAGAATTCCAGAGACAGAGGAACCTGGAAGACTATGTACAGTGTGACCCCAGGTTTTCAAACTTAAAAACAATCTATACACAAATATTTTAATACAGAAAGTACACTGATTGGCTAAATAGGGGCCACATCTGGGTGATCAATTTAAAATTTTTTTTAAATTTATTTTTGGTTACATACACCATGTGGCTTATGCAACCTTAATTCCACAACCAGGGATTGAACTCATGTTCCTTGCATTGAAAGTGTAGGAATTTAACCACAGGACCACGAAGGAAGTCCCCGGGTGATGAATTTTAAGTGATATTTATTTACATCTTTCGGTATTTGCTGTTTTAAACACATACTACCTTTAACATCCAAAAAAATGTTAATTGTAAAAGTTCTGGTGCAGTGTAGTTTGGAGAAGTTTATAACATTAGATAGATGACAATTATTTCACAACAAAGATATATGTATTAAAAGGATTGGAGAGAAATTTATCAAAATGCCTATAGTGGTTGATTTAGTGTGGTGGAATTATGTGTTCCTTTCCTTCTCTTTTCTCTGTTTATTTCTCTTTTTGTGATGTAAAAATAGATAACCACTCAGGCCTCCCCAGCTTAAGGGGATATGCGGGCGTTACACTGGCTAGGTCAGTATTTTAATCCACGAGGTACTGGGCTTTGCAGGCAGGGCCCCCCGCAGTCCTGTGCGTTTTAGGTGGGTATCAACAGGAAGGTGCTGGAGTAACGGAACAGCAGAAAGGGCCAGGGCCAGCTGTGCTATTTTCAGTGTTGATCCAGCCAAGAAATCCTTCTGACCCATCAGCCTAGGAGGAAGGAGATACAGAAAGAGCCAGAGTGACTGTTAATAAATTAATGAGAACAAGTAAATAAATCATTAGAGTCTTAGGTGGCAGAGGGCAGTTCTGTTGTTTCAGTGAATGTTAAGGGAGCTCAGTTATTCATTACTGTGTCTCCTCTTTTGCGGAGAGACCTGTACTCTAAAGGGGGCAGCCGTGATGCTTATTTATAGATCTTCACGTGATATAAGTCTTTGTTGGGAGGGAAGGTTGTAGGGATGTTAAAATGGGCAGGCTCTTTCAATAAATGCCTCGGCTAAAAGAGAAAGGGATATATGTTGAAATGTGTTCCTGAGGTAAACATTCCATTAAGCAACCACTTGCCCACTTGATATTATCAATTATGAACAAATGCTGGGGGCCCTCTGGTCATAGCACCCTCATCTTAGGAGACTGAGGAGTGTGTCCTGCTCTCATGAAACTTCTGGAAAGATATATTACATGTTAACATTTCTTTCCCAAGTTATTCTGGGACTCCTTTATCAGATACATAAGGATGTAGAAGCAGCTCCTTTATCAGCCCTGTGAGAAATGTGAGCTATTGGGATGTTCAGACAACAATCTTCTCTGATTCAAAGGAATCAGAGCATCTCATCGTCAATCCATTCTCCCTCCTCAAGGTATCAGGCCTCACCTCTTCTGTGAGGCCCTCCCCAACCAAAGCCCCTTCATAGACTCGTCTTTCCTTCCTGCCCATGTCCTTAGCGCTTTTGTGTTGAGTGCACCCTGGCTCACTCAGGCCAGAAACCTTGTTTTATTCATCATCGTATCCCTCCATGACCAGCACAGTGCAGTTGTTCAATTTCTTGAGTTAAATTTTCACTTGCAAATAGCATAGAAAACATATTCCCAAAGTATTTAGGTACTTCCCATAGGAAATGTCCAGGCTCAGTGACGCAGGAGGAGAAAATGCTGATATTCTATCCTGTTGTTCAGGGAGAGGCTTATAAATGGGATTGGGGACTTCCTTCCCCCACAGAGTCAGTGTGGTTGGAAAGACACAAAGAGAATTTATCTCATTCATCCATGTATAATGGATGATCTGCCACCAGGGGCACTTCTGGACTGAAACACACTGCTTATTTGTCAAAGGATGCCTCAGAAGCAGCACTCTGGTCTCTGGGAGAGAATGGGGGCAGGAGAAAGCTGTGTTGGTCTGAACCAGCCATGCAAGGACATGCATTTAGTACAAATTCAGAGGAAATTTTAGGATGAAAAGAAACGTCCTGCAGTGGTAGAGAATAAGAGGATTCAGAGAGCACTGGAATTTTTCCCCTCTTAACACATTATTGACCAGAGATGTGTTCATACATCTTTTGTTACCTAAATGTTATTAACGGGGGACATATCAATATCACTTACGGTAACAAGTCGCCAGCCACAGGCGTTAGTTTCTGCAAAGATCCCCTGGTCTATAATCAGATAAGTGGAATAAAAACTGGCCTGAACAGTCTTTTTTTTTGGCTTTGAGGTTTGTTGTGTGTGTCTGAGCTGTAATGGTGCCTGTAAACAAGGGGCCCTTTGGGGGGAGAACTTCACTTCTCACCGTGTTTTGGTGAGCTTTGCCTCTCTTCAACTCTGAAGCTGCCCTCTGCTTATAGCTGCTTGTTAGCCTGGGCCTGTGACCTTGTGCATCATGTAAAAAATCAATTGTTTATTTTGCTTTTCTTGAAACTGTTTCTAAATATGTGCATTTTTGGTTTTGTGTTTCCAATAGGAAAACTCCAGAGATGACAGTCGGGCTCTGGTCCATCAGCTTTCCAATGAGAGCAGACTGTCCATCACTGACTCTCTCTCAGAGTTTTTTGATGCCCAGGAAGTTCTGTTGTCTCCAAGCTCTTCAGAAAATGAGGTATGAGCACTGTTTTCAGTTAGTTGCCCTCCATATCTCCTGCTGCTTTACTCATTCGGGAAATAGCCAAAATTTGGAAACACTGAACTCAGTGGCCCCTTTTTATCATTACTTTCTAAGGATCTTCTTATAAATTACACCACAAAAGTCATAAAAAGATAAAAAATCTTAGGGGGAAAAGGTTGTGAAAGTAAGTATTGGGCACACCCTGGTTTCTGTTATTGATACTTGATTTGTTATGCCTCTTTTCAATTGTAGTTTAATGATTTTGATTATAAGCTGTTTGATAATGTATTATTTGCAATACAGGGCCAGAAGTTAGCCCCTGATATATTTTTTCAGTATTGAATTTGATCTATAGTAATTTATAATATATAAGTATTATTATAATTAATTTATAATTATATTTTGAGTGAGTGTACTGGTCATTTTAGCTCTTCAGTATAGGAGGACTAATTTGTTGTTGTTGTCCAGTTGCTAAGTTGTGTCCAACTTTTTGCGATTCCGTGGTCTGCAGCAAGGCCTCCCTATCCCTCAGTATCTCTCAGAGTTTGACTAAGCTCATGTCCATTGATTTGGTGATGCTATCCAACCATCTCATCCTCCGCTGCCCTCTTCTTGTTTTGCCTTCAATCTTCCCCAGAATCAGGGTCTTTTCCAATGAGTCAGCTGTTCGCAACAGGTGGCCAAAGTATTGGAGTTCAGCTTCAGCATCAGTCCTTCCAATGAATATTCAGGGTTTATTTCCCTAAAGATTGACTGGTTTGATCTCTTTGCAGTCCAGGGGCTCTCAAGCACCACAATTCCAAAGCATCAGTTCTTTGGTGCTCAGCCTTGTTTATTGTCCAACTTTCACATCTATACATGACTCCTGGAAAGACCATAGCTTTGACTATACAGAGCTTTGTTGGCCAAGTGGTGTGTTTGCTTTTTAATACAGTGTCTAGGTTTGTTGTAGCTTTCCTTCCAAGAAGCAAGTGTCTTCTAATTTCATGGCTCCAGTCACCATCCACAGTGATTTTGGAGTCCAAGAAGAGAAAATCTGTCACTGTTTCCACTTTTTCCCCTTCTGTTTGCCATGAAGTGATATAACCAGATGCCATTATCTTAGATTTTTGAATGTTGAGGTTTAAGCCAGTTTTTCCACTGTCTTCTTTCACCCTCATCAAGAGGCTCTTTAGTTCCTCTTCACTTTATCATCTGCATTTTAGAACTTATTGATAATTTCTCCCAACAATCTTGATTTCAGCTTGTAACTCATTAACCCCCGCATCTTGCACTGATGTACTATGCATATAAGTTAAATAAGCAAGGTGACAATATACAGCCTTGATGTACTCTTTTCCCAATTTTGAACCAGTCATTTGTTCCACGTAAGGTTCTTGTTGCTTCTTGACCCACATACAGGTTTCTCAGGAGACAGGTAAGATGGTCTGGTATTCCCGTCTCTTTAAGAATTTTCCACAGTTTGTTGTGATCCACACAATCTAAAGCTTTTGCATAGTCAATGAAACAGAAGTAGATGTTTTTCTGGAATTCCTTTGCCTTCTCTGTGATCTAACAAATATTGGCAATTTGATTCCTGGTTCCTCTGCCTTTTCTAAAGCAGCTTGTATATCTGAAATTTCTCAGTTCAAGTACTGCTGAAGGCTAGCTTAAAGGGTTTTTAGCATAACCTTACCAGCATGGGAAGTGTCTGATAGTTTGAACATTCTTTAGCACTTGCCTTCTTCGGAATTGGCGTGAAGACAGACCTTTTCCAGTCCTGTGGAAACTGCTGGGTTTTCCAAACTTGCTGACCTATTGAGTGTGACACTCTAATAGCATCATCTTTTAGGATTTTGAATAGTTCAGCTGGAATTCCATCACCTCCACTAGCTTTGTTCGTAGTAATGCTTCTTAAGGCCCACTTGACTTCATAGTCTAAGATGTGTGGCACTAGGTGAGTGATCACACCATGATGGTTATCTGAGTCATTAAGACCTCTTTTGTATAGTTCTGTGTATTCTTGCTACCTCTTCTTAATCTCTGTGCGGTCCTTACCATTTCTGTTCTTTATCGTGTCCATCCTTGCATGAAATGCTCCTTTGATACCTCCAGTTTTCTTGAAGAGATCTCTAGTTTTTCTGATTCTACTGGTTTCCTCTATTTGCATTGTTTATTGAAGAAGTCCTTCTTATCTCTCCTTGCTGTTCTCTGGAACTCTGCATTCAGTTGGGTATATCTTTGTCTTTCTCCCTTGCTTTTCACTTCTCTTCTTTTCTCAGCTATTTGTAAACCATTCTGACATTTTCCCTTCTTGCATTTCTTTTTCTTTGTGATGGTTTTGGTCACTGCCTCCTGTACAGTGTTACAAACCTCTTCCCTTGAATCTGTTTGTCACTTCCAAATCATAAGGGATTTGATTTAGGTCATACCTGAATGGCCTAGTGGTTTAAACTAAAAAAAGTGGGGAAAACTACTATAAGTACTAATTTTGTTTATATATTCATATCCATAGAAGATCCTCCTATTCACACATAGTTAAAAGACAAATTGTAACTCATTCTACTCAAATGCTAACAAATTCTGTAAAAGCAGTCTGAATTATAAGAATTTTTATAATGACTAAAATCTGGAATTTACTTGTGTTGCCCTTGTCAGAATGAATCAAGAATGTGTAAGAATTTTAATAACATATTTTCTGTCAGCACCTCCTAGGCAGACTGGTATATGGGGCTTAATGAAAACAGCACCCAAAATTATTTCTATAGGTTTATAATGTATGGTTAAAGATATTTGATTATTTGAAGTAAAGGTTTTATGAAATCTGGCTTGTTTACTCTAATGTATATTATTTCCTTTTTCCCCACAGATTTCTGAAGATGATTCATATGTCAGTGACATAAGTGACAACCTTTCCTTGGACAATCTCAGTAATGACTTGGATAATGAGAGACAAACGTTGGGTAAGATTTAAATTATGTGATCTCAAACTATTATTTGAGTGTTTGGATCTTTGCAGAATACTAATAAGTATATATGGAGTACCCGCTGCAGACAGAGAATGGAGCAAATTCTACATCAGAAACTTAAGACGTGGTTGCCACCCTCAACGGTTTTATAATCTAGGTAGAAACATGGGACTCGTGTGAAAAATGTATTCATTCACATAAATTTGTCTGCTCATGCAGATTTCTATTTTATAAAGTAAGGGCATATGAATCATCATATGAATATCAAAAATTAATATACCAGATGCTCCTTGTGTGGTTAAACTTTCTGCAAACATATTAGAATATAACTTTTTGCCTTCAGGTATCTAGTGGCTTTCATAGTCTAGGCATGCTGTCGGACTTGTATTGCAAAAGGTCTGGTCTGAGTGCTAATTTAGTTTCAGATTCTTTAAGATAACTCATTTGAGAGTAACAAACTGCTATGTCCTTGGGGGTAGGGCTTCAGGTACCCTAAGATGTCCCTTTATATCTGGTTAATTTCAAGAGTGAAAATGATGCCCAGAAAGTGTGAGTTGGAACCATGGGGTACCTGGAGTGTCTGCTGTCTCCAAACAGCTCTGATTTAGGAGTAAGGAGACTAAAGCTTGTTTAGGAAGCTGACCTACCTTAAGAAGAATCTGCCCACAAAACAGGCTTCTATACGAGTCCTGTAGCATCAAATACTCCCAGTTTTGGTACTCAGTGTGCCTGGGGTCTGAAGGCTTATCTATGCCAGAACACCACCTCTTTTCATATCTACACGGAGGACAAGGACCATGTCAGGTCCGTTTTGATGTTTCAGTGTTTCCCAGCTCAGTAAGTGCATGTTAAATATGATGATGATGAGTTGTGATCTGAATGCCAAAGAGCCTGCTCTTTGAAGGATTACAAAAAAGACAGGTAATTTTACTGTCTTCTGGAAGAACATCCTTCGAGCATCATACCTGCTAGAAGTCAGAAGCTCATTATGCTCTGTGTCATTCCTGAATTGTTTCTGGAGAGATTAACCCTTTGGTGGAAAAGTCTGAGAACCAGTGATTCAAAGGTAAAGACCAGTCATATAGGAGCAAGTTCATATGCTGTTTTTTGTAAAAAGAGAAAAAAACCAAAAAGGTGAACTGAAAGAGAAATGAGAAAGCATCAGTTATTTCCTTAGCAAACAACACCCACACTAAATGGGAACCCTCATTGTAGATGACGAAGACAGACAAACACCAAAGTCTCCTTCTATTTGAGGCCGTAGGGAGGATCCCAAGGGAACCGAGGGATTAGACGGTTCAGAGCTCAAAGTTAGAACAGAGAACTTGCCCAAGGACCTAAGACCACAGCTGTGCGGAGTTGACACCAGCCAGGAAAAGCATGTAAGAGGTGAAGACCAGTCCTCTCTCTTTTCCACAGCCATGTTGCTAGATTACTGACCAGTGTTTTCTTAGCTTGAACAAACACTGGGCCAAACCCAACTTTCTTCTTTGGCAATAATTGGAAGATTAGATCTCTACATATCAGTACTCTACTGAAAGGATTATATGTAGAAATAACCTTTGCATCTTAGGACACATATTTCCTACAGAAGGAAATAGGATTGGATCCAGGTCTTGAAAAATTACCACACTAGAATTTCTTTGAATCCTTAGTAAAAGCTAGGTATTTAGAGTGTTTCCTATTAATTTATACCCCTCCCCGACCTGCCCAAATCAGTATGCACGTATTCAGTTCTGTCACTGCATTGGGTGCTATGTGGGTGTTCAATGGTTAGGAATATAGATTTAGGAACTGGATTTCCTCAGTTAATCCCAGCTCTGCCACTCACTGGTTATGTGTTCTAGGGCAACTTTCTCAAGTTCTCTGTGCCTCAGTTTTCTTCATCTGTAAAATGGGGCTAATAATATTGTTTATCTCAAGAGGTTGTTGCAAAGGATAAGTGAAACAATATATGTAAAGTGCTTGAGTGAAACAGTATATGTAAAGTGCTTGAAAGACTGTCACAGAGTAAAAAGCTAGGCATGTATTAGCCATTATTATTAGTAGTAGTATTGTTGTTCAGTTGCTAAGTCGTGTTTGACTCTTTGCAATCCAATGGACTGCAGCATGCCAGGCTTCTCTTTCCTTCACTATCTCCCAGGGTTTTCTCAAACTCATGTCTGTTGATTTTGATGCCATCTAACCATCTCGTCCTCTGTCACCTCCTTCTCCTCCTGCTCTCAATCTTTCCCAGACTCAGGGTCTTTTCCAATAAGTAGGTGCTTTGCGTCAGGTGGTCAAACTATTAGAGCTTCAGCATCAGTCCTTCCAATGAATATTCAGGGTTGATATCCTTTAGGATTGAATGGTTTGACCTTTTTGCTGTCCAAGGGACTCTCAAAGAGTCTTCTCCAGTAGTAGTGTAATCTTTCTTTAAAACAAAGTATTTTGAGATTACAGGGAACACAGTTTTTAAAGACTCTTATCGTTAGCAGCTGTTTACTTGATTTTTGCCCATGTTGAGCAACTGAAACAAATTCAGAATTTAATTGCATGTTTAGATTAACATGAGACGTCAAAGTATGACCTCACTTTCATATTCTCCTGTTCATCAAAGCAGCCTCAATATTCAGAGTGGTTGACTTTAAAATACCATTTTCTCATATGTTGGTATAATACAAAAGGTTTCTTTTTAAAATAGGTTGTGATGGGGTGGAAAAAGAATTTCAGAGCATAAAGCAATGGAAGTTATCAGAAATGAAAAAATTAATGGGTGTAAATATCTAAAACATAAATGTTTCACTCATTTAAAAAGCTGTGTAGGCCAAATGTTAAAGATAAATGTCAAGTGGCAATTAAATTGTAAAGCAAATATAGAAACAAAAGATTATGTCTTAATATATGATTGGGAAAGCAGACAATTCAGAAAAGAATATTCATGAAAACGTTCCAAGTCACAATAGGAATTTTTTTAATGTAAGTTAAAACAAGGAGATAGCACTGTCCACCTAATGATTTTTTAAGAATTCAAAATGAATGCTGACAAGCCTAGAATGACCTCAGAACATGGACACTGGTACATGCTTGCTGATAAATGGGAAATTTTGAAGAGCAGTATGCTCACATGAGGGCTTTCCTTGTAGCTCAGTTGGTAAAGAGTCTGACTGCAATGCAGGAGACCTGGGTTTGATTCCTGGGTCGGGAAGATCCCCTGGAGAAGGAAATGGCAACCCACTCCAGTATTCTTGCCTGGAGAATCTCCTGGACAGTGGAGCCTGGCAGTCTATGAGTCGCAAGAGTCAGACACGACTGAGCGACTAAGCACACAAAGGCTCACATGAATCAAATGTCTAGAAATGTTTGAGTTCTTAGACATAATAATCCCACTTCTATATGTCCCCAGAAAATAATCAGATGCAATCAAATATATAAGGATATGTACATTAATTACTTTTTTTCATCATAACAAAACATTGAAACAAATCTAGAAGTCCAACAGTAGATGAATGATTAAAAAAATTAGGACTTATTCATAGCATGGAATTGTTTTACATTCATTAAAACTGTTTTAGAAGAATTCTGGGTAGCATAGGAAAATATTTATTTTAACTGATTAAGCAAAGCATTAAACTCTACAAACGTTGTGAACTGTATGGAGAAAACAATAAATGAAGATACTCCAATATAAATGGCTTCTATTTCTAGGTGGTGGGATAATAGATGACTTTTATTTCCTTTATAATTTTCCTGTAATATGCGCAATTGTTTTATCAGAATTTGAAATTATCTTTTAAAAGATTTTTTAAAAATTTTATCCAAACTTGAAGTGCTTTTAAACAGAGTTAAGGAGATTAGAAGTAACCTACTCTGGGCATAGCAGTTTCCAGTATTATCCTCAGTGCATATAAACTCTGAAGAACTAGCTTTTGAGCAGTAGCATGAAGAGTTCCCTGCGAAGAAAGTCCGTGAGTTTTAGTGTTTATAGTTTCAGGTGCTCCATTTAGCTGCTCAAGATTCTTTTTATTGTCTGACTTTCAGTTATAATCTGGATAATTGAGATTAACAGTATCGTTGTGTACTTGCTCAGTAAGGAGGATTTCTTTTTCCTTTTCAGTAGTAAATTAAAATGAAAATCTGTATAAGGCAACCAGGCTGATTTCCCTTTCAGGGCCAGTGATCGATAGTGGGGAGGCCAAGTCCAAAAGAAGGACGTGTTTGCCAGCGCCGTGCCCCAAGTCCAGTAACATCAGCTTGTGGAACATCCTGAGAAACAACATCGGGAAGGACCTGTCTAAGGTGGCCATGCCGGTGGAGCTCAATGAGCCCCTCAACACGCTGCAGAGGCTCTGCGAGGAGCTGGAGTACAGCGAGCTCCTGGACAAGGCCGCCCAGCTGCCCAACGCCCTGGAGAGGATGGTGAGCACGCACCCTGCCACTCACTGGCCTGCCTTCGCAGCTGAGCTGCGGGCACAGCAGGGCTCCTGTCCCTCCGCTTTCCACCTGGATTGCTCATCAGAGAGGCTCATTTCCCAGCCACCTCCGCTTCCCAGCTCTGCCTGGCTGTTTTCAGTCACCTGGTCAGGAATGGCCATTGAGAGCAGCTTCCCTGTAACAGCTGCTGCCTGAGGATAGTTCTGCTCTGTGGTTTTGGGCTTCCTCTTTCTCCAGAACCTTCCATGTGATTGTTCTGATATTGCCTGGCTGGAAAACATGTCTTGAGGGCTGTCTGAGTGTTTGTTTTTACTACCCTGAGTGGGAAGAATTTAATTTTTTGAGCTCTTTTTTGTTTTGTTGTCCAGGGTAAATTTCCCATGAGAAAGTTTTGGTTTATTTTTGAAATTGTCCTGTCAGCCCCTGAATTTTTAGAAAATATCATTCAGTCACAGAAGAGGTTTTCACATCAGAAAGATTCTTCTCCCCCTGCCACTATTTTAAAATCAGTTTTTATCAGAGTATAGTTGATTCCCCTTCCCCATTTCTTCTATAGAATAAGTTAAAGGATAAAAATCATCCTAGAAAAATTAATCTTCTGTTCTCTACTTAGTATCAGTTCTAATCAGGTAATGAGGCTTCCAATAAAGTGGTCTCCAAGAATTTCTCATCCTTCCCCTGTCTTATGGGGACAGAGGACAGGGGTACCTTGGTGATAAGAGTGTGGCCAACTCAACCCTTTCTGTGACTGTGGCTATTTGCTCTTCAAAACTGAGTGCCTCTTCCTCTTTTTGCCTTCTGATACGTTACCTGCTCAACAGAAAGCTCATTGTGTGGGATGCTGGCACATCAGTGTGGGATTCAGCATCTCAGCCCTGGGCATTTGCTGATTGGCTGAATCGGAGGGCTCACCTCCAGCCCCAGGGACCCAGCCAGACATCACCCTCTCACTGGTGGAGGATGCCTTTGTTTTCTAAATTGTGCACATTCTGCAGTTTAAACTCTCGTTAAAACTTAAATTTCTTCAGTAATTTGAGGATTAAGGGAAAATCTTAATTTCTGGTTGAGAGAGACATCCCATCTCATCCCATACTGTCTCCAGGGACTTCGCCCATCCAAGAGATTTTCTATCTTGATACTAATGATAATAGGAGTAGCAGAGAAAAACAAGCTGTTTATTTTCTGTCTTCTTTGTTACTCTTCCCCCAGAGAATTTCTATGAACAAAGGGAGGTAAATAGATTCCAAGGAAAGCGTTAAAAGTTATCATTTGTGGACAGTGCTTTTCATTAAAGAGCATGGTTGACTTTGAAGATGAAAGCATTTTTAAAGGTGTTTCATTTTTGTAGCGATTTAGAGACCCTTAGGATGTCAGCTGATTGATTGGAGTCATTTGACCTTGAGAAGTAGTTTGAGGAAAGGCACCAATACATTAAGAAAGGAAAGTTCAGAAAAGCATTAGGGAGGAACCTAGCCCATGTAATAGGTTTGCTGCTCCAAGTATGAGGGTCAACTCTACCCCTGCAGAGATTCTCTCTCATGTCGCTAGCCCACAAGGAAGATGCTTTGTTTTGCCTGCTCCCTCCCTTCCTTCTCCTCCTGCATCATGAATGATTCCAGGTTCTTTTCAACATGTGTTCTATTAAATTGTGAAGGTGATTCAGGGTTGACTCAACATTCCATATAGACGTGTGACCTTGCTGCTAATCAGAAAACAGACATCTGAGAAAGCAGAGAGAGGAACAGATACCCAGGTTTCAAGAACAGACTGAACTGAGCACAAGTTGATTTTAATAAGCTCTCCAGGTACTCTAGAGTGTTACACTCTAGTATGAGGTGGTAAGGTGGGTCCAGCTTGTAAAAGGCATTGAAAATTATATGACTAGTGAACATTTATGAAAGATACCCAGCTTTTTTCCCCAATATAAGAAACTTTATGAAATAAGCAGAGAAGAGGAAATATTGAGATTATTACTCAGTATTAGAAAGGAAAATTTGCTATTGCTACTTAGGTTTACTTTTTTTGCCCGCCTCCCTCTCAAAAGACCAAAAGAATTCAGACACACCTCAGAGATATTGTGTATTTGGTTCCAGACCGCTTCAATAAAGCAAGTATCACAATAAAGTGAGTTGCATAGGTTTTTTGGTTTCCCAGTGCATATAAAACTTATGTTTACACTATACTTAGTCTGTTAAGTATGCAATAACTTTGTATCTAAAAAACAATATATATACCTTAATTTTTAACATCAAGTGAAGTGAAAGTTGCCCAGTTGTGTCCAGCTTTTTGCAACCCGATGGACTATACAGTCCACGGAATTCTCAAGGCCAGAATACTGGAGTGAGTAGCCTATCCCCTCTCCAGGGGATCTTTCCGACCCAGGAATCAAACCGGGGTCTCCTGCATTGCAGGCAAATTCTTAACCCATGCAGGAGACCCCGGTTCGATTCTTAAATTGGGAAGATCCTCTGGAGAAGGTATAGGCTGTCCATTCCAATGTTCTTGGACTTCCCTGGTGGCTCAGCTGGTAAAGAATCTGCCTGCAGTGTGGGAGACCCTGGTTTGATCCCTGGGTTGGGAAGATCCCTTGGAGAAGGAAAAGGCTACCCACTCCAGTATTCTAGCCTGGAGAATTCCATGAACTTTATAGTCCATGAGGTTGCAAAGAGTCAGACACAACTGAGCGACTTTCACTCACATAGCTTAGTTTTAAAAATGCTTCACTGCTAAAGGAAAAATTTGAAATATCGTGAGAATTGCCAAAATGTGACACAAAGGCATGAAGTGAGGAAATGCTGTTGGAAAAATAGCACCAACAGACTTACTTGCTGCAAAGTTGCCATAAACTTTCAATTTATAAACATCGCAGTTTTTGCAAAGCGCAATAAAGCGCAGTAAAATGAGGTGGGCCTTTACTGTGTCTCTTCAAAGGGGAGCTCTGCAAAACACTGAGACCCTCACAGCCAGGACCAATAAGATTCTTTTCATTTCATATTCATCTATAATTTTCCTTTAAAAAAAATCTTTTTTTGACCATGCCACGTGGCATTTCAGATCTTAGTTCCCCCAACCAGGGATTGAACCCACGACCCATGCATTGGAAGCATGGAGTCTTATCCAGTGGGCCACCAGGGAAGTCCTTTCTTTTGCTTTTTGAGTTCTCATTTTTCCTCCAAGAAAAACAAAACTTCTTGAAAGCTACTGTGTTCTGTCCTATGACTCATTACCCAGGCTCAGGAAATGACTCGCACAGATTTTCTTTGGTCAGATGAATTTTTTTGGTTTCTGCAATACCAAATTGCAAATAGTTAAACTTAGGATGCTTATTCTTAAATTTTTTTTTTTTTATCTTGGAGTATAGTTGATTAACAGTGTTGTGTCAGTCTCAGGTGTACCCCAAAGTGAATCAGTTATACGCGTAATACATGTATTGATTCTTTTTCAAGTTCTTGGCCCATTTAGGTTATTACAGAGTATTGAGCAGATTTCCCTGTGACGTACTCCTGAATCTTGAGGGAAGTTTGGCTTTAATGCTCTTTGTCCCTCTCCTCCTCCAGAGCCTTAGGACAACATCAGGATTGTCAGATAGTGGCAGATTTCGAGGGACTGATTCACCATCTTGAAAGCCTTTATCCACCTGCAGGCATCAAACCAAAGGGACAATCTGATTCATTTGCCTCTGGGGCCAAAATGAACACTATTTAAACCCACAACTTGAAACCAAAGTCCATTTGGGTGTCATTAAACCAGGGACACATCTTTGCCTTTTTTGAAATAAACAGGAAAGAGAGAAAGAGAAGCTATATTTTGTTCATGTCTTTGTGAAAATAAATTTCTGTGTGATGGAGGAATAACCAGCTTCTTGCCCTTCCCCTAGGTGTACGTGGCCGCCTTTGCCGTGTCCGCATATGCATCTAGCTACTTCCGTGCCGGGAGTAAGCCTTTTAACCCGGTCCTTGGAGAAACATATGAATGTATTCGTGAGGACAAGGGCTTCCGGTTTTTTTCAGAACAGGTACGTATACACCCTTTTTTTGTTTGTTGGGAGAAGTTGCTCATGTCTCCCATTAAGCATGCTTTTGGAATATTTATTTCCCACCTGTCACTGGCTTCCCAGTAACAGAGATAATTACAGTGCTTCTACACATACAGAGAGAGATCGGTTTCCTTCTGGTGAAACCTTGCCACCACCCATGGGCTTAAAGGTGCTAGCCAGGCTGGGGCTCGCTTGGCTGTGTGCATCACCACAGTCGTTTCTGTTTAAACGTGTAGCAGAGAGGAATTTTTAAAGCACGAAGCATTTGCCCAAACTGCAAGTGAAGAGATTTAAAGTGTGCAGCCTAGCTCGCTGACATCACCATTCTAAAACAGGAGCACTGCCATCAGAAGCAGGAGCACCAAATAAATGCTTTATTCTTGGTTTTGATTTAAGAGAAATCATTCATTCATATATTTGTTCATTCTATCCGTAAATACTTCTCAAGATTATACCACATGCCTAGCATTGTTTTAGGCGCTGGGGTACTGCACTGGGTGATGGGCCAGAGGCAGACAAGAACATCTGCCTCTCAGCTAATAGAGGGACAAGCCTTATGCTCACACAGCCCGAGTTCCCTGAGGTTCCACAAGACCCTTCCCACCTGTTAGCAGTGGGTAATATTCAAGAATTGTATCTCTGGACTCAGCCAGCCTAGATTCCAATCTCAGCTCTCTCTCTCACTAGGTTTGCAACCCAGGGCAAGTTCCTTAACCTGTCTGTACTTCAGTTTCCTCTTTAAAGTGGCGATGAGGATAATGGTGCAGACTCAGATGGTTTTGCAATGATAAAATGAGTTATTCTCTACAAAGTTTAGAGCACTTATCCTTGAAGTAGGAATTGTTACATGAGGGTTTGCTATCCTTATTGACCTATGTATGACAGCATAACTTGCAGTAGTGGAATGTTAGGGACATTCACAATATCTGTCAATAAGGAATTGTTTAGCTGAAATAGAGTGCAACTTCACTGAAAATAAAGATCACTTCTCTCCCATCGCGTTAAGGCAGCACCTCAACAGGTCTATCCCTAAATGTTATCCTGGGAACATGAAACATCATTGGTTCCCTCCCAATTTGTAGAAAACTGAGGATAAAAGGATGAGTTGCTAAAACATGATTTTCCTCCTATTATCTTGGTGCCTTCTTTATAAGTGGGCTTCTTTATAAGTGGACTGGTATTATGGAAGTAAGAAGGGGAGGGTGGTGTGACTGAGAGTCTTATGAAAATGGTGCTGGTCTTAACTGTGAATTATGAGCAGCGTTCTCTGAAACTCAAATGAAAATGATTAGTCAACAATCCCAAAGCACATTGTCAATTGTTTTCTGGTTAGCAGTTAAAACAAGAATTTAAACACTGATATTCAAACAGTAGGGGTTTAAATCAGTAGTTAAAGGGTAAGATAATGTGATTCAAATTCAGCTGGGTTATTTAAACACTAAACCTAAAATGGAATGCGAATACATGAAAATATAATTTGGTTACCATGGTATTCTATGCGCTCATGTGAAAAAAACAAAGGCCAAAAATAGCTCCAGACTACAGCAGACAATCAAGACAGGATGAATAGGCAGAAGAAAAGAGTAGTAACACACGCTCGTGTAAAACTGAGCTTCAATTCCACGAGCCCCTGACAGGGCAGGGCTGATTTGGGATCTGTGGCTCCCCTGTGGTGGCAGGGAGAAAGAAAAGGGAGCCCCTGGACGTGTGTGCACAGAGATGGAAACAGTTACATAACTTAGTCTTTAGTTCCATGAAATGGATCCCAGGGAAATAAATCAGAAAGAGATCTGGTCATTGTTAGTAGCATAGGGCGTGCTGGGAGTGATATGGACCATTTTCATCCTAACCCCACCACTGTGTGGCCTTGTATAAGCTACTTAAACTTTCTAAACCTCAGTTATTTATCTGTGAAATAGGGATGATCATGCTTAGTTCATAAGCTGCAGGAAGGATAAGTGAAATAACGCACTGAAACTGAGGCTCCAGTACTTTGGCCACCTGATGCGAAGAGCTGACTCATTTGGAAAGACCCTGATGCTGGGAAAGATTGAGGGCAGGAGGAGAAGGGGACGACAGAGGATGAGATGGTTGGATGACATCGCTGACTCGATGGACATGGGTTTGGATGGACTCCGGGAGTTGGCGATGGACAGGGAGGCCTGGCGTGCTGCGGTTCATGGGGTCGCAAAGAGCAAGACACAACTGAGCGACTGAACTGAACTGATGTGAAGCACATTCAGTACTTGATTATTGCTCTTATACTGAGAGGCAAGGCAACTTTTAAAATGCTTTTTAATACCCAGTGTTATGAACAGCTAGAAGACTGTTGAAGTAATATATCCTATATCTACTCTACTGATTCAGACGGTTTGAAAGTAGCATAATGTCACTGCTGAGTCTCTGACAGAAAGCCATCCAGGAGGCGGCCAGGAGTCCTAACAGCTGGCTTCGCCATGGGAATACCACCATTCTGATCACGAGGGAGACACTTCATCTGTCTGGAATTTAGCCTTATAGCATAGGTAGTTGAGTCTTTTAATACATCTGAGTGTGAATGAGTCTCTCAGGGACAGAATCACACTAGCTAAGTTTATGAGAGACTGATCTATAAATCAGAATACTACCCTATGCCTTTGGAATATAAAATAGACTTGCCATGGGGACCAGATGGCTTTGGTCAGCCTGACCAGGGATGTTTTCCCATAGACAGATTTCTTAAGGAAGACAAAATTGTGGTCATCACATAAGTGTACAGTGAGATGGAGAGATAACTGATTAATTCAATGTGCCAGGCTGTCTGCTGCCCCAGGAGTGGAAAGGGTTTTGACCAGGGTCCTCCTTTCCCAGCCAGCAGGCAATATGTCAATTCAGCCTCCTCTATTCCCTCTCTTGCCCTTGTTGGTTACATTGACCAGCCTACTGTTGTGTGTGAAGGCTTTCTAATTTAACACATCTAAAGAGAGTGCCCGAGCATTTATACTGTTTTATGCTGGTACCTGCCAGTCTGGCTCCTTCTGCTTCTAGCCCAGAAGACGCTCTGTTTTGGAGACAGCATGACTCCACCCGTGTCTGTATCTGTAGGTGATGGACTGCAGCTTTCAGAGTTTGGGGGCTTCTTTGCTTTCTTGTACTTCTCTACAATGAGTAGAGGTGCTGAATGACTGATGTAATAAACTGAACAGAACCCCTGAATTAATATTTTGGGATGGAACTCTAGTCTAAGGAGGACACTGATGGAGATATCTCCAGGTGAAAGGACCTAGAAAAAAACAGATCACTCAGCTTTTCTACTGAGTTTTCTAGACAACAGAGTTGGGTGATTTGGAAAGTGATTTTTATCCATTTCCTCCAAGCCCCGGGATTTCATTTGCTTGTGGTTTTGGTGGGGATGGGGAAGTGTTTGGAGCTGTCGGTGGCTAAGGAAGTTGAAGTAAGTGCTATTTCACAGAGTTCAGCTACATGGAAGCTTGCCCTCTTTATATCGTCTCTCATGTAAAAGGCCCAAAAATGCAGTATCAAAATGACTCATGCAGTCAGAAATGAGAGAAAGCACTTGCTGTTCAAATTTTCCTCCTAACAATTAACTAGTATGGTGCTTGCAAAGTACTTTATGCTTTTCAGACTTGATCAGGATCTTGTTTGATCTTCACAATAACCCTGTGTGGCCAGTGAGGCAAGGATCAATTACAGATGAGAAAACCAAGGCCTGGCCCATCAGAGCCTTTCAGTGGTTCTCAGCTGACACCCTCTGTGTCTATTCCAGCATCCTCTCTCCCTGACCTTTTTTTGGTATGCCTTGTGTAAGTTTAGTGACTGTGCTCAGAGCTGCCAGAGTCATCAGTTGCCCATGTGAAAACAGCCTTTTGTACTCTGTTCAGACTGTCAGATTTGCCTGTCATTGTCAAGTAAACCTTTCATCCTGCAAACTCACATAGGAGTGTGTTGTCAACTCCCACTGCGGGCTGGGCAGTGGCCTTTGTGAACAAGGAACATTCAGGAATCAGTCATAAACATTCCTGTCACATGTGCTAACCTCTGACTGTTCCACCTTCTCAGGGGAGCGGTTTCCTTTCTGCCAAGAAATCTGATTCAGCTTTGGTTTTCTAAATAAGCCCAGAAAAGGGAGAATCCAGGAGGAAAGGACTTCCTTTCCCTTCTCAGGGACTAAGGGTCCGGCCAGCAGGTTCTTCCTCATTGGTTCTCGGGCAGCCTGGGTGGAGTTTCATCAGGGACTAGACTGGTCAGGAAAGTCATTTCAGTTCACTTTGCTTCTTTTTTCTGTACCTTTGGAAACAATTTGGTGTCCATAAAGGATATGCAGTTAAGCTATTGTCTGAATGTGGCTTTTCCTGATTACCAGGAACTTCAGCTGTCAGGTCAAGTCATTTTCAGGATTTACACATCCAGACATGACTGTTGAATTTTTGATTGAAGAGCTGAGCAGAGTTATTGAAAGTTACTAAACTGTAAGAGATTCAGATGGAGTCTTTTTTCCTTTGCTTCACAGACACAGCTCTTCTTCCTTTTCTATTACTCGTCAGATTCTGAAAAAAAACCATTCTTGGCTGGACTTTAAAAATACCATACCTATCACTTCCCACTGTGCACACTCACATCACCCATCTGAGTGGTTCTTTTATCTACTCGTAGGCAGGGTTATTTACTTCTGATTAAAATGGCATCTTATTTAAAGTCATTATCAGGGTAAATTCAAAGTTGTTCAGGTAAAACAAGCAATAAATCAACTGTAAGGTGACCAAACCAGTGCTTCTGCATTTCTAGGTTATTACTTACTGTATTTTTCTTTTTTAAAGAAACCGTGTGTTTATCAAATAAGTACTTAACTCTGAACTCAGGGGAAGAGAAAATAATTGGCAACTGTTCCCCACCCCCCAAATCAGACCAATATTCGTGGCCGCCTCCTTAGTAGCTTTCTTTTATAATCCACATCCTGTTCATCAGCAAATCCCAGGGTCTTCCTTCTAAAGCCGTTTTCACTGCCACCCCACTGGTGCTGGTCGCCAAGCCCAAGCCATCGGCATCAATGACTGGGCTTGTTGCAATTGACTCACTATCTGGTCCCTTGTTCCCACAGCCAGTTCTGCGCTCAGCAACCAGTGATGTCTCTAATGACTTCTGCGGTCACTTGGAATCAAACCCCAAGTTCTGGCTGTGGCCCACAGAGCCCTCTAAGATGGCACCCCTAGATATCATGCCTCTTCCCACTTTTGACTCATTCAGCTTCAGCCACACTGACCTTTTCGCTCCTCCTAAAACATCCTGAGCATCTGTCAGCCCTGTGCGGTGGCTGCGTCCTCTGACCTGGACATACTTCCCCTGGCTATCTATGTGATTGGCTGTCTTACTTCTCTTAGCCTCAGGGATTTCCATCACAGAGTCCTGCCCCAACCACCCTGTCCAGGATGGCATTCCCACTCACCATCTCCCATTTTCATTCTTGCTTATTCTCCTTCCCATGTTACCGCTGGCAAATTATGTGCTTATATCTGTCCCACCCATTGCATTTCTGCACTAAAATGTAAATTCCAGGAGGGTAAAGATTTTTGTCTCTTTTGTTTCTCATTGTATCCACAGTGACTAAGACAGTGCCTGACACATCACAGACAATCGGGAAATGTTTGATGAATGCCTTGGTCCCCTCCCTGGGTGATTTTTGACTGGTCACTTGTTCTCTTTTCCACAAGCATCCCTTCGTGGTGGGAGATGCGTCCAGACTAGGAGGACTCTTTACAGGTCTGGACAGCTGCAGGACTGATGTATTTAAGGTTTTATTTTTCTCAATATGAAGAAGAAAAACCTACATAATACACAAATATTGAAACACTCATATTCTTGTCTCCTTACCACCCACCTCTTATATAAAGTGCGTTCTGAAAGCATAAATCAAAAATCATCAGGTCATGGTGAAGAAAGACCTCAGCTATACAAATAAATCACAAGAATTCTTAACTGCCAGAGAAACTCATTGACTTTGAGATTGTAGAAAGAAAGATACATATAAATACTTGCACAATAAAAAACCATATATACTAATTTCCTGAACGTTTGGTCCTTACCAGTAAAAAGTCGCTCCTATTTGATCAAGGGGGAGAGGAAGTGATGGAGAGAGATACTAATAACAGTCCAGAGTGGGTTTAGCCAGCAGGTTAACAGTGTTTGCTTTGAGGCTAAATCAGTTCAGACTCAAACTCAAAATCTAATACCTTTCTGTGCCTGGGTTAAGGTGTAATAAAAAGAGAAACTCAGCTAAATCCTGTACTAGCAAAGACAGGTTAGATGGTGCCCATTATTATTTACTCCAGTAGATAGTAGAGAGATTACCATCAACAAAAATTAAACGATTAACTGGGAATTACCCCCTTTTCATGGGTTTTAGACTTCCCTGGTGGCTCAGATGGTAAAGCATCTGCCTACAATCTGGGAGACCTGGGTTCAATCCCTGGGTCTGGAAAATCCTCTGGAGAAGGAAATGGCAACACACTCCAGTACTCTTGCCTGGAAAATCCCATGGATGGAAGAGCCTGGTAGGCTACAGTACATGGGGTTGCAAAGAGTTGGACATGACTGAGAGACTTCACCTCACCATGGGTTTTTAAATTAATCAAAGCCTTAATAGAATCTTTTCCAATTGCCTGGCATCTGCTGCTGCCTCTGATACTGAGATTCAAAGAAAACAGATGTTAGAATAATAGTATCTTGAAGCCAGAGGGATTCTCAGACCTCATTTTACAAAGAAGTAAATGAGAC
The DNA here is from genome assembly GCF_032405125.1 of Capricornis sumatraensis. Lineage (NCBI taxonomy): Eukaryota > Metazoa > Chordata > Mammalia > Artiodactyla > Bovidae > Capricornis > Capricornis sumatraensis. The sequence continues at coordinate 75,811,429 of NC_091073.1, forward strand.
TCAGAGGTGTTGGAAAGGTCAGACTCAGAAGGTTCCTTTTCTAAATATCCATGATGGGAACTTAACAGTGTGCTGAGGCTTTGGGCAGGAGCCAGGGCCCAGCTTTGAGAGCAACCATCAAGGAGCAGCTAGGGCATCTCAGGAAACAGTGTTAGATTTGAAGTCAGAAGACCTGAATTTAGAGTGCTGCCCTCATGAATTTAGAGGGCTGCCCTCATGAATTTAGAGGGCTGCCCTCGTCAGTGATGAACTGTGTAGCACTGGGCAGGCTCTTGACTGGGGAAAAAACCCGTTTCCTAATTCATAAGATAAGGGTAATGAAGACACAAGGTTACCATGAGAGCTAAGTGGAAATACCACTCATGACAAAAAATTAAAATATAATCTCTGCTGACTCTGTACTAGCAGATGATCCTGGCACTTTCCATGGGCTATCTTTTTTCAGTTTGCAGAGTCAGTGGTACTAGTCCTGTTTTACAGATGAAGTAATGGAGGCCCAGAGGGTTTAAAAACACCCTCAGGGTCACTCAGCCAGTAGATGATATTGATGATATTGCACAGTTAGCTTCTAGATCTGGGGTTCTCCAGGAGCAATCTCTCATTCCCTGACACTCATGCAGCACATGGCAGAGGCTTCAGATACGTTTCATGAATAAATGCCTGTAGGAAGGAAACATATCAAACAAAAATAAGGCATGAATTTAGTTTCCCTGGAAAGCTTTGTAAACTTCTTAAAAGTCATGTACATCAAATAAATCACTCCCAAAGGTGTTTTTAAGCCAGAAAGAAAGAAACCAAATCATTGATATGTCAGTGATGGGATTTATGCATTCAGAAAACAGCCCTTCAACTCCATCTAAAGGCACTTTGCTAAGCAGTGATTCATTAATCTGACACAACTATTTTAAAAAGGTCAACTTTGCATTTTATGGGACATATGTATACTTTATGATATGATAGAGTTGCTTTTATAATTCATATGGACAGTATATTTATATCCTTGTTTCATAGGATTTTAAATTATTACAGAAGAGTTTATAGTTTTTATGTGTTGTATTTTGCTGTGATGCTTATACTTGCCAGACTTATAAAATGCCAAATTCTTGACCAAGACTGTGATCTTCACATTTTTTACTGCATTATTTCTGTGGGAATGACTATGATCTGCTTTGTAATAATCTACTTAAAATCTGCCTAGGGTATGGGGCACAGGGCTATTCCATAGCTCCTGTCCACTCCACTGCAGGGTGGATGAGGCAAGTGGAGTGGAGAAGTGAGGGGTCAGTATTGTCTTGCCCTGGTTTAGTTTTATATGATGCTGTTGTTTAGTTGCTACATCATATCCGACGCTTTGCACCCCTATGGACTGTAGCCTGCCAAGCTCCTCTCTGTCCATGGGATTCCCCAGGCAAGAATACTGGAGTGGGTTGCCCTCCTCCAGGGGAATCTTCCCAGTCCAGGGACAGAACCTGCGTCTCCTGCATTGGCGAGCAAATTCTTTACCACTGAGCCACCAGGGAAGCCCCCTTCTGTATGATCCCAAGGTTTAAAAAGTAACTCCACTGTTCTCCTAATGGGGAAAGAAGAGAAGGCAAGAATTGAGCAGTTTGTGTGATATAATGTATCTTCAGGGGGTTGGGTTGAAAGAAAAGACAGTGAAGCAAAGCATTTTAGAAGTTAGGTTTCTTAGTGTTTGAGGTGAAATGCACATAAGCATGGAGAGGAGGTCACATTCTCAAGAGGGCAGTGAGAATTAAAACCCTCCAAGGGACAGCATGTGTGCACCTCCCACCTCATAGTGGATCTGGGATTTATATGTTCATTGAGACCTGAAAGATAGCTATGCTGTTGACATCTTTGTCCCTACTTTTCTTCAAGCCAAGTGGATACCATTGCACTCCCGTCCTATCCCGGCTGTTTTCCACCTGGAAGAGGGCCACAGAAGAGGTTCTCAAACATGTTCCTCTCTGCAGTCCAGGGTTCAGAGCAAGGCCACTGGTTATAGATTGGTCACCCCAACTTCCCGCCACACCTGTTCACCTCAAGCAGGCCCCTGAGTATTCTGAGTTCTTGATATGTTTGAAAACAGGGTGTGTCTACTTAAAGGACTTTTTTTTTTTTTTTGAAACTTTGAAAGCCACTTGTAAACCAAAAATGCTGGGTTTTACTTCCACTCCTCTCGGTGTGTTTGGGAAATGTTATTGTTAGATAATCTTTCTGGTTTCAGTTTTCTCATCTGTAAATGTCTTAAATGTAAGATAATGTTTGTTAAGAACCAGCTTACCATCCAGGGATTGAACCTGGGTCTCCTGCACTGTAGGCAGACGCTTTACCACCTAAACCCCCAGGGAAGTCAAGAACCAGCTATGTCATAGAAATTTCTGGAAACATCACAGCAGCATTACTCTTTTATTGTAGCTGTTCAGTTGCTAAGTTGTGTCCGACTCTGCAATCCCAAGCAAGCATGCCAGGCTTATTACTCATTTACTAGTATTGCATGATAGCACTATCATGATAACAGCACACGTACTGCTCCTGTGCCTTGAATGTTACTGAGATAATGAAGAAATCTAACTGAGGAGCCATTTTCTCTTTAGCTTCTTCATTAGTGTGCAAAACAGAAGTTAATGACCCCAGTGACAAAAGGCAGGGAAATGATCTACAGTCCCTGTTACAGGGGACTCTCTTTTCTGTAATGTAATTGCATATTTACTCAAGATATTTTTATGAACAAAAAATGAACAAAAACTTTTTCTCAGCCGTTAATTGGTCTTCTTGTCAGTGATCTAAAAAGTAGCTGGACATTTGTGATGCAGAGTTTTCAAAAAGATACCTTGCATTGTTTCACTGAGTGGGCTCAGCAGATTAAAATCTGCTGAACCAGAGTTTTTTTTGTATTGCTTAGAAATACTTAACATTTAAAATATGTACTATTTGATGTCTTAATTAAAACATTTGCAGGTACTTTCAGAATAGCATTGATTTTGACCTTGGAAGCTAATGTCAGGTTAGCTGATTTGTAAGTGGGCAGCCCTGTGTCTCTGCTTTTATTTCCACATCTTTCAAAACATATCTCCACCCTCATCACTCACCACTTGGCTGCTTTTTCCCCAGGCTTCTGGAGGCTTCCATTCACAGGTTCTTTCCTGACAAGACAGAGCTGACTGTGTCAGGAGCTCCCTCTTGAGGACAGACTAGTTGAAGGGAAACTTAACAAGTTTCCATTCATTTAGACACTGCAATTGTGTTCCATCTCAGTGCAAGGGAGAAAGGATTTTGTGAGACACAAAAGTTAATTTTTTGTGTTTTTTTCACCTTTGTTTCCATCAGGTCAGCCACCATCCACCTATCTCTGCATGTCACGCTGAGTCTGCAAATTTTGTTTTCTGGCAAGGTAATGTGCCTCTATCATTTTGTGTAACATTATCATTTACTGTAAATGTTAAGTGGGCCCTGGACTTGGATCTCACTGGAACAATCTGTACCATTTGATGTTCTTTCCTCTCATCATTGAACAATAACTGCCATTTGTTGACTTCATAATTAAAGTTTCTGGAGGATAATTTGATTGTCTCCTTCTTTAAAAATTCTCAGTCTTTGTCTGGCCCATCACCGTTGTTTATTCCTGTAACTTTTCCCTGTATCTTATTCTGCATCCATTTGAAATGCCTCGTGTATTTCAAGAGACATTAAATATTTACAGTTATTAGACTCTAGACTGCAGAGGGTTCTTTTGCTTTTGAAAACTTTAAATTTTATCTCTGACATTTTACATTGCCAATTTTTTTTCAGTTTGGGGTGGTTATTCCTATGTTCAGTTTATTATGCTTTTAATTTGGGAGGGATGGTTGCTCTGAAGACAAAATATTGCTGCTAATATTTCCTAAGTGGATTAATTAATTTTGTTAACTTATTTATTCCATAGTCAGTGTGCTATAAAAAAGAAAATTTGAGCATCCCAGTGTTTTGAACCATGAGCACATGTCAGTTTTTTAAAAGATTATTCTAGCTGGTTAACACCTGATTTGCCACATGGCCTTTTTTTTTTTTTTAATGTATCTATAATTTAAAAGATAAGAGTATTTTGTGAAAAATTTCCCTCCCCCATCCCAGTTCCTAGCCATCCAGTTTCTCTCTCTGGAGGCAGTATTGCTAGTTTAGATTACAACTACTATGGTTTCCTTTTTGAATCTTTGCTACTAAAATTTAGAATTAAAGCTTGACTGGAGACTTCTTTTTCATTAAAATACTTTGGAAAAATTTCCCATAATGTCTCTAACCTCCTAATTGCAGTGTCATTGACCTTGTAAGGACTATATTGTTATTATTACTTTCAGTTCAGTTCAGTCGCTCAGTCATGTCCGACTCTTTGCGACCCCATGAACCACAGCATGCCAGGCCTCCCTGTCCATCACCAACTCCCAGAGTCCACCCAAACCCATGTCCATCGAGTCAGTGATGTCATCCAACCATCTCATCCTCTCTTGTCTCCTTCTCCTCCTGCCCTCAATCTTTCCCAGCATCAGGGTCTTTTCCAATGAGTCAGCTCTTCCCATGAGGTGGCCAAAGTATTGGAGTTTCCGCTTTAACATCAGTCCTCCCAAAGAACACCCAGGACTGATCTCCTTTAGGATGGACTGGTTGGATCTCCTTGCAGTCCAAGGGACTCTCAACAGTCTTCTCCAGCACCACAGTTCAGAAGCATCAATTCTTCGGTGCTCAGCTTTCTTCATAGTCCAACTCTCACATTATTACTTTAGTTATATGTTATTTAATGGGAGGGGTCTTAAATCAATCACAGTTTTCTCTTCAGCTCCATTTTCTTCTTCCTCATTAGCTTCTTCCTGGGCAATTCCACCTCTCCATAAGTCCAAATCTTGCTTTTTTTAAAAAAATCCATTTTGACATTTTTCTACCTCTTAATTAGATTTTTTAGATCACTTACACTTATTATGATTATTGACATGTGCATGCATGCCTGCTAGGTCACTTCAGTCGTGTCCGACTCTTTGTGACCCCATGGACTATGACCCGCTAGGCTCTTCTGTCCATGGGATTCTCCAGGCAAGAATACTGGAGTGGTTTGCCATGCTCTTCTCCAGGGGATCTTGTGATCATCGACATAGTTGGGTTTAGATCTGGTCTCTTGTTTGTTTTCTGCCTGTTGCATCAGTTTTTTGTTCCCCTTTTCTCTCTCTCTCTCTTTTTTAACTTTCTTTTGTATTGTTACATGTGATTCCATTGTGTATTTTTTGTTGCTTTATTAGCTATATGTCTTTGTTCCGTTTTTTAGTTGTTGCTTTAGGGTTCATATATCTTTAACATATCACAGTCTCTTTTCAAGTGATATTTTGCTACTTAACCTATAGCAAAAGAAACTTTAAAAAGTGTACTTCTATTTTCCCTTCCCCAACCTTTCCTATTGTGGACAAACATTTTACGTATATATGTCATAAACCCTGTCATACATTATTAGTACTTTGCTTTATACAACCAATTATGTTTTGGGGGATAACAACTTGCTAAGATATATACTGTGAAGTGATGTGAAGTGAAGTCACTCAGTCATGTCCGACTCTTTGTGATCCCATGGACTAAAGCCTACCAGGCTCCTATGTCCATGGAATTCTCTAGGCAAGAATACTGGAGTGGGTTGCCATTTCCTTCTCCAGGGGATCTTCCCCACCCAGGGATCGAACCTGGGTCTCCTGCATTGCAGGCAGACACTTTGCCATCTGGACCACCAGGGAAGCCGAGATATATACTGTGCAACTTACCTAATTAAAGGTACAAGTCAGTGGTTTTTAATTTATTCACATAGTTGTACAATCATCACTACAGGAACTTTAGAACATTTTCAGCACTCCGAAAAGAAACTTCTTCAGCCAGTACCCACCTTCTAATGGCTCCCCACCACCACACCCTCCTGCCCCCGTCCCCCTACCTGCCAATTTCTGTCAGCCTCTTGCATCCTTATGCGAGCACTGATCTTCTTTCTGTCCCTATAGGTATGCCTGTTCTGGACATGTCCTATAAATAGAATCCTGCAGGATGTGCTCAGGGCCTTCCTGGTCCCAGCCCATCTCTCTCCTAGACCAGGCCTTGCCCCGCTGCTGGCCTCCATGCATTCACCTTTGCTCCCCCATGGTCTGTGTATTGTCACCTGGCAGCCAGAGGGATCATCTGTCCCTGCTCTTCTTTTTCTATTCCCTGTTTCCCTGATGGCACCACCGCTCGTGCCTGCTGTAGAAATCTGAAATCATCCACAGATTCTCCCTGTCTGTCACAGCCTGCATCTAATAATGTCACCAAGTTCTATTTTTGTTTCCTTAATGGTTCTGGGACCACTCTCTTCCCTTGCATCCACTACTACTGTCTTGGTTCACTTCATCCTCATTGATCCTTTGAGTAAATACAGATCACCTGCTTCTCATCTCACCTGCTTTTGTTCCATTTTCCACATTGCTGCCAATTACCTTGGCAAAGTCTGTATCTAATCACATCAATTCTCTGTCTGAACAAACACCTTGTTTCCCCCAGTGCACCCAAATCAGATTCTTAGCCAAGCTTATCAAGCCTGCTGTTTGTTGTACTCAAGCTGCGTTTCTGCTCTTCTCTCTAAACAACCTGAGACGCATAGAGCAGAACCACACCCTGTTCTCTCACATCGCTCATGTCTTCTGCCTTAAACTGCCTTTTCTCTGCCAGGTGAACTCCTACTTACTCTTCCAAGCCCAATTTAAGTGGCCCTTTCAGACAAGCCTCTTCTGATGCCTTCCCCAAGCATGGTGCTCATTCCTTCTTCTCTGGTTCCATTTCACCTTATTTCCACTTATTCAATGATAGCCTCTCATGGGGGCCTTACTTCTATATGCCTTTCATGCTGGGAGTTCTTCCAGGGGGTTGGGGGGCAGTGATATACTTTGTAGTTTTAGGGTTTCTCTAATTCTGTTCCAGGTACTCATTTGCTGTTTATATTGAATAATGATAAATTTTATTGTGAAGAGACTATCCTATATTGTGATTAATCATTTATCCAGCCTAAGAAACCTTTGATCTACCTAGCTCTCCCGCTAAATATGTAATATTCAGTATTATTTCATTTCAGATGTGAGATGGAAAAACAAATTCTGGGGCAAATCCATGGAAATCGTTCCCATTGGCACAACCCATGTGACTCTGCCAGTGTAAGTTCCCCTTCTGTGGTTAGGAACTTTATAGAATTTAGGGCCAGGGTTTGGAAACAGGATGCCCACTGTCCCCCGTGGTGCTGAGAGTGTGTGTTTTTCTACGTTTGACAGTGGCTTCAAATGTTCCTCATTTGGACAGTCTCACATTTTCATTCTCTCTAATGGAAATGCTTCCTGGACACCAAAGTTCCCTGAATAGAGTTTTTAGAAGTTTCATTTCTACTTTCTAACACAATTAGGAATGATAAGTTTTCTTTAACATTGTTGTCGTGCCTCACTGTCAAAACTTTTTTTAAAGAAAGCCATGACTTTGATCTTTCAGGGATGATTGATACTTATTCATAAAGCAAAGTGGTAATGGTTATGGTCTCTGGTGCTGGAACTCATATGCTCACACTGCTACTTACTAATTGCAAATCCTTGGGCAGGTACTTAACCTTTCTGATCACCAGTTCCCTCATCTGTGAAATAGGGATAATAAACCATCTACTTCATAAGACTGTTGTGATGATTAAACAGATATGGAAAGCACTTGAAATAACACTTAAAATAGTCACATTCATGTCAATGTATGGGAAAAACCACGACAATGTTCTAAAGTAATTAGCCTCCAATTAAAATAAATTAATTAAAAATAATAATACTCGGCACATAGTATGTGCCATGAAGTGTTTGGTTTGGGTCTTAATATCATTATCCTCATAATTATTATTTCATTCTGTAAGTCATACCTGGAATACTTTCTCATTGTAAAAGATTTAAGATATTTGTATCTTAAGATTTATATATAAAATATATTTAAAAAATAAATAAATAAAATATATATATGTGTGTGTGTGTACAGGCACATCTCAGAGACATTGCAGATATGGTTTTAGACCATGCAATAAAGTAAATATTACAATATGAATTTTGGGGCTTCCTATTGCTTATGAAAGTTACTTTTTATATACTTCAGAGACATGAAGTGAGGAAATGCTGTTGGAAAAATGCCAATAGTCTTGCTCTACACAGGATTGCCCCAAACCTTCAGCCTGTAAAAACTACAATAGATCAAAGTCTTTCCTGTATACATATGTGCCTACATATATGTACCCACACATGTATATACATAAATATATAGTGCATGTGTCTGCCTGTGTGTACATATGCATGTGTGTGTGTGTGTGTGTGTGTGTGTGTGTGTGTGTAGATGGGGCACACTGTGGACAACCTCTCCACCCTCCACTTGTTACTCTCCTTTCATAGTTTGATGATTTTAGACACACCTCCTCTGGTTCAGTTTCTTCCTCTGTCAAAGGACGGAGTGGGTTGTTTCAGGAGGCCCCCCACTTCCAGTGGAGCCTCTGCAGTTCCAGGATCTGACTGCTGCCACCCCCGAGGCACCCATGGGGAGGAGAGTAAAGGCTCTTAAGACCACCTAGCATGGCTTTCTTGGTGTTAGGTCTGTAAATGAAGGAATAAGAAATTCATCACAGGACTTGTTTTTGAAATGCTTGTTTGCTTTTGCTGCTGACTCCTCTGGGAGCTGTAACTTTCCCTTTCTCTTCCTTTAGTTTTGGAGATCATTTTGAGTGGAACAAAGTGACCTCTTGCATCCACAACATCTTAAGTGGGCAGAGGTGGATCGAGCACTATGGAGAGATTGTCATCAAGAACCTGAATGACGATTCCTGCCACTGCAAAGTGAACTTTATAAAGGTAACCTCGGTGCCTGTGGCCCCAGACAGGCCTTGGCAGAACTGGGCCTCAGGGCACAGGGTGTCTTGGGGAACTTTTCACCTTCACTTTTGTGCCAGGGCCCCCTGGTCTCAGCCTTACCTGTCTCACTTGGACCAGGGTCACAGTCCCTCCTAGCCTCCTTCCTTCCTTTACCCCTCTATGGTCTCTCTCCAGTGAGTCTGCCAGAGGGACCCTGTTGAAACAAGTCATCATGATACAGTATGGATGAGCCTGGAAGGCATTATGCTAAGTGAAATAAGCCAGACACAAAAGGATAAAAATGATTCCATTTATATGAGATACCTGGAGCAGCAGCCAGATTCATAAAGACAGAAAGTAGGACGGTGATTTCCAGGGACTGTGAAGAGGAAGGAATAGGGAGTCATTATTTAATGGGCACAGAGTTTCTGTTTGGGAAATGAAAAGTTCTGGAGATATATAAGGCAATCATTATGCAACTTTGAATGTACATAGTGCCACTCAATTTTACATTTAAAAATGGTTGAAACAGTAAATATTATGTATGTTTTAGCACAGTTTAAAAAGTGAAAGTCACATCATATTTGACCAAAATCCTCTGACAAGTCCCATCTTTTTCAGAACAAACACTTACATCCTTACAATGGCCCATGAGACCTAGTAGAGTCTGCATTCCCCACCCCCATCACACACACTCACACACACACTCACACACACACACCCCTTTCCTCTCCCACCTCGACTCCTGCCACCCCTCATCCCCTTCCTTCCTCACCGTCCTCTAGCTGCACTGTCCTTCTTTCTCTCTCTCCATTTCCTTCTGCTTGGGATCCTTTCTCTAGATCCTTCCATCAGCCTTGTTAGTCACCCTCTTTCATATCCTGTTTTCTTCAGAGTGTTTATTAACACCTGCAGGTAGCTTGCTCGCTGTTGCTTTACTTGCTTATTTTCTGCTCCCCACACCCTCCTTGCTATTCCTGACTCCAGCAAAGCAGAAGCCGGATCTGTCTTGCCCACTGCTGTGGCCAATGGCCTGGCAGTTTTGCCTAGCACACAGCAGTCTCGTGCACATTCAAGGATAAATGAACAGCTTTTCCTCAGGCAAAGAGCCTAGAATCATCTGCTTACCTATCCAACTTTCCATCTGCCTTGATTTGAGTCCGTTTCCCCACCTTCTCTCCCTCCTGAAATTCCCTCTTGCCTGTAAAAATCTCACATATACCAAGTGGCCTTAAAGGATTACCCTCCTCAAGGAGTATTTGCATCTAATTAAGGTCAAAATCATAAGCCAAGAGATTAGGTTCTAACTGTGGAATTTTGCACAGTACCTCTCTGTACCACCTGTAGCAACTGAGGGGCATTATGGAGAGATGGCTTGGAAGCTTTATTATTAATCTGTAGGTCAAACTGGGTTGTAGATAGAATTAGTAGTGATTTGGCATAAAATAAGCTGGCGCTGGTGGTAAAGAATCAGCCTGCGAATGGAGGAGATGTAACAGATGCAGGTTTGATCCCTGGGTTGGGAAGATCCCCTGGAGGAGGACGTGGCAACCCATTCCAGTATTCTTGCCTGGAGAATCCCATGGACAGAGGAGCCTGGCAAGCTATAGTCCATGGAGTTGAAAAGAGTTGGACATGACTGAAGCAACGCAGCATGCAAAGATGACCCTGCCTTAAAAGCTTCATCTAAGGTCTTTCCAAACAGAAGCAAAGGAAGCTTGAGTAAGGGATATATATACCTGGGAGACTGACAGATAGTAGATTGATTGATTGATTGATCCAGGTGCAAGTAACCCTGCTCTCAGAAATTTCCCCAAAGAAATGTCCTTCACTCCCGTTTATACCATCCATGTGGTATTCATCTACTGAGGACCAGGGAACGTATTTTCATAGCTATGAGAGATGAAAAGAATTAGAACACTGGATGTGCCTCTGATGTTGAAAAAGAATTTGAAAGCAGCAGTTATGTGTGGGGCATGACTGCCCCTTTCTGTGGCTTCCTAGTAAGAAATTGAACTTACTGACAAATATCTCTACAGAGAAAATATGACTCCTGTTTTAGAATAAACTTAAAAGTCTGGACAGTGTTTGCTTTCCTTTTTACCTGACTAGAGAACTCACTGTTACATTTCTGATTAATCTTTGAGGTACTGCTATACTCTGCCCTTCCTCCCATTTCTACTTTGGACTTGGAATGGGGAAGCCAGCCCATCAGATATGGCCTGGAAATTTCACTCTATTTTATTGGTTTCCAAATATGGATTCTGTTTTGGCTGAAAATAGTAGTAGAATTTTTTGATTTACGGAGTAATGACTTCTGGTCTTTTGCAGATTTTTAGGGCAGGCAAGGCAAATTGAAAAACTCAACTCTAGGGACTTAGCGCTCCCTCTGCTGACTGCAGTGTGGTACTGTATATGTAAAATCCACAAGGCTGAGCCTAGCTGAGCTGTTCCCAGTCCAGGACCAACTCAGTGGGAATGTGGATTGCATAAGGTTCCCTATAAGTTAGATGAGCAGGTCTGGTTTGGGGGAAAAAAAAAAATTAATAGTAGAAACCGAAAGTTGATTGGTTTACAAACTTGGTAAAAAAAAAATTGGTTGTTTACAAAGGATTGTCTAGTTCCTTGAGAGAATAAGTTATATGAGTTACATTTCTTTTTAATTGCAATAAAGCCACAGTGACAGGCAGGGAACAGCTGTTCCGGAGGGGGCTTAAGGGTCAACCCCCACCTGGTGGATGAGCCCTTCCTTCCTGCAGTGCATGATATGAAAGTAGATAGACAATTATGTCTTACACGAATGTTGACGGCTGAGTTACAAACTATAAATAAAGGGCTAGCTTACTAGCTTCTAATTTTTATTAAATAATTAAAAGTATGGTTTTAAAAAAGCCAGAACCAAGAAACCATATGCAGCATAGAATCATTCTTGCGGGTTTCTTTCCTCTTCCTTTTTTCTCTTAACGTTCATAATAAATTGACCCCCAAACACTAACAGATGACTCTCCTTTTAATCCTAGGCGAAATACTGGAGCACTAACGCCCATGAGATTGAAGGTACAGTGTTTGACCAGAGTGGAAAAGCAGTACATCGGCTCTTTGGGAAATGGCACGAGAGCATCTACTGCGGCGGCTCCTCCTCATCCGCTTGCATCTGGAGAGCAAGTTAGTATCTGGGTTCGCCAGGCGGAGCAAAGGGAGGGCGTGGCCAGAAGAACCCCGCTGCGGGTGAACGTCAGCGTCCGTTTAATATATCCAGCCTCTCTTTGAACTATGCGAGAGCTACTGGCTCTTCTGTCATTCACCTAGTTATATCTCAGACTCATCCTCATGCTTATCAACAGTACCTCTGTTGGGCTGGTCAAGTCCTGGGTTCTTAATCCCAGAACAAAGCCATTGCTTATCCATGGTCGCACATCATTCCCGGGCCTATACCAGGCACACAAAAAATAATATTAGTGAAGTTCAAGAAGTCATTCTAGAGATAGGGAAACCTTACTGGAAAAGCAGAGTGACCTACAAGAGTTAGGGGGTCCCCTAGATTTTCCCAATACCATAAGCCACTCTAATCTCTCCGATAATTCTAGAAAGATGCTAAGTGCATTAAGCAAATGGGGGGAGAAAGGGTAAGGAAGCCAAAACTTCATAACACGTCCCCTAAAACATTTTAAGAGTTTACCCATCTTTTCATCTGATAAATATCTTCCCGAGGCATGGTTATACTCTAGAACCATTGCTCTTAGAGAGTACCCTAAAGATGCTTTAGGCTGATCAAAATAAAAAGAAAATCTAAAAAGGAAAGCCATTCTAATAGTGGCTTAAACCATTAGGATATGTACTATTACTTAACAAGTGTGGAGGGGGTGGCCCCAGGCTTGTTACATAGGCAACTTACCTGTCTCAAGAACGTAGGTCATTGAGAACACATTGTGCATGCTAAGCCGATTCAGTCGTATCTGACTCTACGACCCTATGGACCATAGCCCATCAGGCTCCTCTGTCCATGGGATTCTCCAGGCAAGAATACTGGAGTGGGTTGCCATGCCCTTCTCCAGGGTATCTTCCCAACCCAGGGATTGAACCTGCATCTCTTACGTCTCCTGCATTGGCAGGTGAGTTCTTTACCAATAACACCACCTGCCACTCCCTATATGGCGGTGATATTTCTTCTCCTGGATGCGATATGATTGTTTCAGCTCAATATCATGTTCTCATGTTAGCAGAGAAGTCAGGATGGAAGAGCTTTCTTCTGCAGTGACTCTTTTCTTCTCAGGAATGAAGAATTTCCTAGTATCCCCCAGCAAATGTATCTTTCTACTTTGTATGTCTCCTTTCTGTTGGTGGTGGTTTACGTGGGAGGCCAGATGTGGTCCTTGTTACTCCATCTTACTCTTCTGGATTCAGAGTTTCCCGCAAGGCTCTGCTCTTTTTTAAAAATTATTTATTTATTTATTATGTTATTCATTTTTGGCTGCACTGGGTCTTCGCTGCTTTGCGTGGGCTTGCTCTAGTCGTGGCAAGCGGGGACTGTTCATTGTGGTGGGCCAGCTCCTCATCATGGCGGCTTCCCTTGTTGCAGAGCATGGGTTCTAGGGCCCGCAGGCTTCAGCAGTCGCAGCCCGTCGGCTCTAGAGCACAGTCTCAGTAGTTGTGGAGCACGGGCTTAGTTGCTCCGAGGCAGGTGGGATCTTCCGGGATCAGGCCCTGCATTGGCAGGCGGATTCTTATCCGCTGTGCCACCAGGGAAGTCCCCAAATGTATGTTTATAACTTGTCAACCTGAAATGGAACCAGATTCATCCCTTAACTGATCCTGTGCAACTGGGTCAGCAGGAGAGATTCCGATGACCTTAGATTAATCCCCTAGAAAGGGCACAAGGACACCTGAACAGATGAGTTAGCCATTAGCAAGAAAAAGAGATGACTGTAGAGTGGGCAGCCAACAATGTCTCTTTCAATGGGTAGTATCCACACCTTCCACCGTTAGAGAGATTGCCATGAAGCTAGAATGAATTGGCACCACTCGCCACCTCCCTGGCTTCAAAGGTTCAGAGGCACACATGACATTTTATGAGTGAAACATTCATTCTCCTTTGCTTAAAGAATGTATTACAGATGAGAGTTACCACCTGGTTCAGGTGTTAAAGCAGTACCTTGACAAAAGAACACTGTGTGAGCTGGTATTCTTGTTATTTATTGACTTTATGTCTCTGTTTATGGTTGTGAGCATCCCTGGCCTGTCTGCAAGAAAACAAACCCACTGTCTCCACTCTGGAGACTAGGATGGGTTTTTTAAGGCACAGTAGGAAGCTTTGCTATTATTTTTATGCTTAGGATCCAGAGAACTAGAATTAGACAAAATGGACTTCTGAAGCCTCAAAAAATGGATCTGCAGAAAAGTTCACGGAAAGCATTTGTATGTGTGGATAACTAGAGCTAAGGCTCGGAGTAGACTTTATTTGATTAGTCTATATTTGATTTATCCAAGACATAAATTTAGGTATATTTAGCTTGATTCTTAGCTGGAATTAAAATTAGGGCAGCATGACTGCATTAATCTGCTTTGGCTGCTATAACAAAACACCACAGACTGGGTGGTTTAAACAGTGGAAATTCATTTTCTCACAGTTCTGAAGGCTGGGTACAGGCAAATTTGGGCTCTGATCAGAGTCTTGTGGCTTGACTGCAGGTGAGGGCCCACCCATCTGACCTCATTTTACCTTCATCAGTTTCTTAGAGATCTCATTTCCAAATATAGCCATGTTGGAGGTGGCACTTTAACATACGAATTTTGAGAGAATGTAAACATCAAGTCTAACATTCTGGCCCCCAAAATCATATCCTTCTTAGGTGCAAAATGTATGTTTTCCACCTCAACAGCCCCCAAAATTTTAACTCATTCCTGCATCAACTCTAGAGGCTCATTTAAATATCATCTAAATCAGGCATGGGTGAGATTGGAGGTGTGATTCATCCTCTCCAGCTATGAACCTGTGAAACCAAAATATGCTTCCAAAATACAGTGACAGGATGAGCATAGGATAGACATTCCCATTCCAAAGGGGCATAGAAGAAAGAAGAAAGGGATGATGGGTTTTAAGTTAGTCCAAGACCTAGCAGGGCAAATGCCATTAGGTCTTAATACTGGGGAACCTCCTCTTTGGCTTGAAGCCCCACCCTCTGGGCGCACTGGGACAGTGCCCAGCTCCCAAGACCCCCAGGGTTCTGGGTAGTGGCAGCTGGGCATGTTGAAGCTGCATAGTGGCCCAGCCCTTTGAGAAGCGGAAGCAGCCTTGTGCCCTGGGCCTGTGTAGTCTGGGCCTGTGGAGGGAGGGGCAGCCTAATGTCTCTGAATCACCTTCAGAGTCATTCCTCCCTTTGCTTGAAGGTGGTGCATGTTTGCAGCTGGGCAGCTCTCTGGTTCCATCTGTAAAATAACAATAGTCCAACAGCCTTGCTTCATTTAGTCCCATTTTCTCTGTCCCCTTTGGTTCCAGCTGACAGTGTTTCTGCTGGTGTAATCCCATGTCTATTCCTGGCTTCTCCTGAGATGATTTAAAATTAAAATATGTAAGATTTGGAGAGGCCCCGCATTGAGGAAAGGAGGAGCAGAGATGAAAGTAAAGTATAACATTTATTGACCTCTTGCTGTGGATCCAACACTATTCCAGGTACTAGACAGTTTCCGAAGAATTTGACCTCTCTTAAATGAAACATGGATTATCTAGAGTAAGAGTCTTGTTAGTAAAAATGGACCTGGAGTTCTTTGCAGCATGCTTATTTTTGTAACAAATTTTTTTATAACTTAAAATTCTATAGAAACATTTTGATATTTAACAAATTTGGATTGCACAAAGAAGGCCTTAGCCTTGTAGGCAGAAGGAAACTTACAGAAAAGAAAATTTATAGAGGAAAATTCAGAACCTCTTTGTAAGCCAGAATGTTTTAACAGAAATGGAAGAGTTTAGAGCTGAGAGAGAAAAATTGTAGCAGGTCTGAGATGAAAAAGGTGAAAGAATTAAGATGTGATGTGAATGCAATTCAAGTTAGAGATGAACAATCTCTCTTTCTTTTAGATCCCATGCCAAAAGGCTATGAGCAATATTACGGCTTCACACAGTTTGCACTAGAATTAAATGAAATGGATCCATTGTTAAAGTCTTTATTACCACCTACCGACACTCGATTCAGGCCAGATCAAAGGTAAGGATATTTTTCAGGTCTTTATCCTCCAGAGGTGTGAAACTCTTTATAAAAAGGCTTAGTAACATCTTCTGGGCCACCGATGGAGCCTAAAAGAGAGAGATTCTGTCGTCAAGAGTAGAAGTCTAGGGGGACTGTAAGCAACCTTGTGGAAGGAGCAGAGCCCAGCTTAGAGCAGTGTGTGGCATGACCTTTATTCACCAGTAGATTCCCATTTCTATTGAAATACATTTTTAAAAAGTTTTTTTTAAAGAGTTTTATTACATATAGTAATAAAAAATACACTTACTCTGTACTTGAAAGAATAAAAGCATTCACTTCCTTGGCCCTTGAATTCAAACTATTTTGGTGCATTGAAATCTAACTTCTGATCCTAGGTTTGAGGCTGACAAGCTGTATGACATATGCTAAGGCTTTTAACCTTTCTCAGTCTCAGTTTCCAATTCTGTAAACTGGAAAGCATAATGTCTCCCCTAAGGCCTATCTCTTTAAGACTCAAAACCAAGGGGAAAAAAGATAACATTTCACTTTATTTTTAAAAAACCCAGCACCCTTCTTCATGGTAAAATAAATAAAATGTATACCCAGAATCAACAGATTTATGACTGAGCAGTTTACTTCATGATTTGGTTCTAGAAATCAAGATCAATCCATTTGGGGGGAAAAAAAATAGACATAGGAAAATGAACACTTTACAAACTAGGAAGTGCAGATATCTCCTAACTATAAAACGAAATGATGCTCATTCTTGCTCAGAGAAATGCAAAAATTTAAAAACCTTGCCGTTATACCATTTCTTTACCCATCAGATGGCAAAGACTCAAAGGTTTGATGCACTCTTGAGGGTACAGGGAAGAGGCATTCCAGTACCACTGCTGGTGGGAATGTAAATTGCTAGAATCCCTGGAAAGGGCAGTTAGTAATAGACATATTGCAAACTCACCTCTTTACCCAGCAATTCCAATTCTAGAATCATCTCCTTATAGATAAACTAACATATGTGCAAAATGGCAATTGTACATAGTCCTTCACTGCAGCATTAATTATAACGTAAAAAAGATTGAGACCACCTCAAATATCTATCAATGGAGAACTGTTTAAATAAATTCAGGTATATCCACATAACTGAATATTATATATCTATTAAAAAATGAAGAGATCTATGTACTACCAAGAAAGAGCTCCAAGATATATTGTTAAGTAAAACAATGCAAGAAAAAAGAAACCAAACCCAGAAAGTATGTACAGTATGTGTAGCCTGCTTCCATTTATATTCTAAAAGGGAGGTGAAAATATATGTTAATGTTTGTTTATATATGAATAAGAAATCTCTGGAAGGATGCACAAGAAACTAGTCATGGTGGGTTACCCATGGTGGGTGGGGTAGGAAGGAAACAGAATTGAAGACAGGAATGAGAGGGAGATTTTGCCCCAAATTCCTTTTTATAGATATAATTTTTTGAACCATGTCTGTATCACCAGTTCATAATACAATGCCATCCCTCACTACTTCCAAGTGATGTTTAAGGGTTGGGAGGCATCTTATTTTATAGGAGGGTATTCTGAATATCTGGTCTGCCCATGTGCAGTTCTGGTAGTAATGATGGTTCCATTTCCTTGGCATTTGTATTCCTTCATCTTTTCCCTTAATGTCTCAGGTTTCTAGAAGAAGGGAACGTAGAAGAAGCTGAAATACAAAAGCAGAGGATTGAACAGCTGCAGAGAGAAAGGCGGCGGGTCTTAGAAGAAAATAAGGTGGAACACCAGCCGAGGTTTTTCAGGTGTGTGAGTGGTGGGCTCCTATGGGTTACTGATGGCAGGTACTGGCGACACTTCTTGCTTCTAGACTGAGGAGAGTGGATGGGGTATCCCCTCCCCATGAGAGTGTTCTCAGCACTTTCCCTGTTTCACAGTGGTGACGTCTCTCCTTTGCAAGGGCCGGTCTTTGTGTGGACACTGCCTCCACCCTCAGTCGTCCTGCTTTTTTTGCATCCCTTGCTCTTTCCCTATGCCTCTCAGCACCTCCCACAGGACTTTGCAGAGAGGTGCTCAGTAAGAGTTTATGGGAGAAGCAAAGAGACCAACCAAACCCAGCTCCCAATACCAGGCAAGTTTGTTCAGACTGGGTCTAAGATTGGTTTCTCTGCATCCCCTCTCATGAGTATAGGGCTTCCCTGATAGCTCAGTTGGTAAAGAATCCACTGCAATGCAGGAGACCTCAGTTCAATCTCCTGGGTTGGGAAGATCCCCTGGAGAAAGGATAGGCTACCCACTCCAGTATTCGTGGGCTTCCCTTGTGGCTCAGTTGGTAAAGAATCCGCCTGCAATGCGGGAGATCTGGGTTCGACCCCTGGGTTGGAAAGATGCCCTGG
The DNA here is from genome assembly GCF_032405125.1 of Capricornis sumatraensis. Lineage (NCBI taxonomy): Eukaryota > Metazoa > Chordata > Mammalia > Artiodactyla > Bovidae > Capricornis > Capricornis sumatraensis. Next base: position 75,829,894 of record NC_091073.1, read on the forward strand.
AGAAGGAACAGCTCTCCACTCGACCTAGAGAATTCTTCTGACCTAGAGAATTCCATGGACTGTATAATCCTTGGGGTCGCAAAGACTCAGACACGACTGAGCGACTTTCACTTTGTTATAAGTATATTCTATACAGTGATGGAGATAATTAGTCATCATCAAACTAGAAATTCTAAGAACTAATTCTTGAACTGCAGAAGTTCCAATATCCTAGGGCTTAGATTTGGAACATTTACTATCATTTTAAAAATAACTGGCTAGAAGGCTCTTATTAAAAACAGGCTGAAAGTTTAGAAGGGACATCCAAGATCATCCACCCTTCACCTCTTTTTTTATTTTAACTGAGAAGAGGTGAAGGACCAGGGGACTGAGGTGATCTGTGGAAGGACCCAGTGGACTGTCCCAGACAGGAGTCTGGCTCTCTTGACTACAGGCTAGGGCTCAATATGGTTCTGGGGTTTTTTGATTTTTTAATTTATTTAAATATCAACATTAAAACAAGCACATATAGCAAAGCAGCCATTTCTGCCCTGCCTATTACCCCCAGTCTTGGTTTCATTTTCATTTTTCATTTCAGTCTTGATTTTGTTGTTGTTCACAGGAATTTTTTGTTGTTATGATTTTCTAATGGGCAACAGAAACACTGTTAGGATTTAGCAACTAATCTATCAGCTGCAGCAATAAAATAATATATTTCCAAAACCGGAAAATAGCAACAAGTTATGTTTTATCCCCCCAATATAATGCTCTTTTCCCTCAAGTTGGTGTGGATTTTGATCACACACTAAGGATATGAGTGATTGAAGATCAGGATAGTAGAGTTTAAACATGTAATGAATCAGTTCAGTTCAGTCGCTCAGTCGTGTCCGACTCTTTGCAACCCCATGAATCGCAGCATGCCAGTCCTCCCTGTTTATCACCATCTCCCGGAGTTCACTCAAACTCACGTCCATCGAGTCTGTGATGCCATCCAGCCATCTCATCCTGGGTCGTCCCCTTCTCCTCCTGCCCCCAATCCCTCCCAGCATCAGAGTCTTCTCCAATGAGTCAATTCTTCGCATGAGGTGGCCGAAGTACTGGAGCTTCAGCTTTAGCCTCATTCCTTCCAAAGAAATCCCAGGGTTGATCTCCTTCAGAATGGACTGGTTGGATCTCCTTGAAGTCCAAGGGACCCTCAAGAGTCTTCTCCAACACCACAGTTCAAATGCATCAATTCTTCGGCACTCAGCCTTCTTCACAGTCCAACTCTCACATCCATACATGACCACAGGAAAAACCATAGCCTTGACTAGACGGACCTTAGTCGGTAAAGTAATGTCTCTGCTTTTGAATATACTATCTAGGTTGGTCATAACTTTTCTTCCAAGGAGTAAGCGTTTTTTAATTTCATGGCTGTAGTCACCATCTGCAGTGATTTTGGAGCCCCCCAAAAATAAAGTCTGACGCTGTTTCTACTGTTACCCCATCTATTTCCCATGAAGTGAAGGCGGCTGCGGGCCAGCTCCCTAAATGCAGGCGGCTGCGGGCCGGCTCCCTAAGCGCGGGCGGCTGCGGGCCGGCTCCCTAAGCGCGGGCGGCTGCGGGCCGGCTCCCTAAGCGCGGGCGGCTGCGGGCCGGCTCCCTAAGCGCGGGCGGCTGCGGGCCGGCTCCCTAAGCGCGGGCGGCTGCGGGCCGGCTCCCTAAGCGCAGGCGGCTGCGGGCCGGCTCAAGTTTCCTTATTTTTTTCAGAAAGGCAATGGATAGGTAAATGGATAGACTTAACAGACTGAGCAATTGATTTTACTAATATTTGTTAAAGAGGTTTGTTACAGCATTTTTAAGATCATTAAATATTATGGGTAACCAAACTGTCTCAAGAACTAGGTAAGGAGATTGATCAACTTGACCTGATATGAAAACCTGAAAAATCTTCATGCAGTCTATGGAGCTCTATGGGAAATGAACTAACATTTAAATGCAAAATATAATATGCTACCTAGGCTGTCGCTTCAACCATGTAAGAATTCTGTCTGGAACAGAGAAGGACCAAACACAGTGGCAGCTTTTTTTCTTTTTGATTGTCTATAAAATTATCAGAGTATTGGATGTGGCAGGTGAAAATGTGAGAAAAGGTGGGAATTGTTCAGCAGTAGCAGTCCTGGAACTGTTCCAGTTAGAAGCAGGCAGAAATGACAGAGAGGAGGGGTATGGGGACTTAGAAGTTTCTGTTGACACTGAGTCACCAAAGTATCAGTGGAAATTCTAAGTGGAAACTACAGCTCTGGCAGCATTAGTCATCTTTGTTTCAAAGAAAAATATCTGATATGCAGATTGACTAATTTTAAACACATCCCTTGATTGGAATAGGGAAACAATTGTGATAAAAATCCATGTTCCTCTTATGGTTGCCGGGATAAGACTGGGGGAAAGAGATAGTTAGGGGGTTTGGGATCGACATATATTTAAAATGGGTAACCAATAAGGACCTACTGTATAACACAGGGAACTCTGCTCAATGTTTTGTGGCAGCCTGGATGGGATGGGAGGGGAGTTTGAGAGAAAATGGATAGATGTATATGGCTCCATTATACACCTATAATCGATTATAGGTGTATAATGGACTCAGTCACCTGAGTCCATTAGCTGTCCACCTGAAACTATCACAACATTGTTAATTGGCTATACCCCAATACAAAATTTAAAAAAAAACAACAGAAACTGTGTTCCTAAGAATGTGGATAAATATGCACTCCTCACTTTTTCTAAAACATGTGACAACATTACAAGCGCACATACTCTTTAACCCAGATGTTTTAATTTACAGGAATTTTTAATACAATAAATCTCCCACACATACAAAATAACATATGTTTTGTTTATAATAGCTAGAGGTTGACAACACAGTGTCCACCAGTCAAGTACCTGTTAAATTGTGGTCCATCCCCACAATGGAACATCATGCAACTGTTTAAAAAGGAAATGAGGAATTCCTTTTTGCCAGAGAAACCAAACTTTCCCTGCAGAAGACAAATGGTGAATATTAACTTTGCAGGGTGTGAGCAGGTGATGACTCAACCCTGCTGTGCAATGCAAAAGCAGCAATAGTCAATACTTGAATGAACAGGCATGGTATGTTCCGATTAAATGGAATTGCAAAGATAAGCCAACTGCTGGATTTGGCTATTAAGCTATAGTTTGCTGACCTTATTTTGACAATGGAAAAGGATTACAAGTGTATATGTTATGCAAAAACTTCAGGGGTAGGACACCGTCCAGGGCTACCACTGTATGAAAAAAAGGAAAGGAGTGGAGCACGCATGTGCATGCACGGAAGCTCACCCACATGGAATTTCTCTGGAGGAGTGAAGCTGCTAAGTTTATTGTCTCTGAGGAGAACCAGGAGACTGGGAGTAGGGTGGGAAAATTCAGCTCTCCACTCTTTTGAACCTTTTGAATTTGGGTCTATGTAATATCTGGTATTATATGATTATACAGTGAAAGTGACAAATAGAGTCAAAGGAATTAGATTTGAGAGAGTGTCTAAAGAACTGTGGGCAGAGGTTTGTGACATTGTACAGGAGGCAGTGATCAGGACCATCCCCAAGAAAAAGAAATACAAAAAAAGGCAAAATGGTTGTCTGAGGAGGCCTTACAAATATCTGAGGAAAAAAAAGAGTCAAAAGGCAAAGGAGAAAAGGAAATATATATCCATCTGAATGCAGAGTTCCAAAGAATAGCAAGAAGAGATAAGAGAGACTTCCCTAGTGGTCAGGGCAAAGAAATAAAAGAAATCAGTGCAAAGAAAACAGTAGAATGGGAAAGACTAGAAATCTCTTCAATAAAATTAGAGACACCAAGGGAACATTTCATGCAAAGATGGGCCCAATAAAGGACAAAAACAATATGGACCTAACAGAAGCAGAATATATTAAGAGGTGCAACAATACTCAGAAGACCTATACAAAAAAAGATCTTCATGACTCAGATAACCATGAAGGAGTGATCACTCGCTTAGAGCCAGATATCCTGGAATGAGAAGTCAAATGGACCTTAGAAAGCATCACTACGAACAAAACTAGCGGAGGTGATAGAATTCCAGTTGAACTATTTCAAATCCTAAAAGATGATGCTGTGAAAGTGCTGCACTCAATATGTTAGCCAATGTGGAAAACTCAGCAGTGGCCACAGGACTGGAAAAGGTCAGTTTTCACTCCAATCCCAAAGAAAGGCAATGCCAAAGAACGTTCAAACTAGTGCATTTGTACAATTGTATTCATTTCATAACTAGCAAAGTAATTCTCAAAATTCTCCAAGCCAGACTTTAGCAGTATGTGAACCAAGAACTTCCAGATGCTCAAGCTAGATTTAGAAAAGGCAGAGGAACCAGAGATCAAAACGCCAACATCCATTGGATCATGGAAAAAGCAAGAGAATTCCAGAAAAACATCTACTTCTGCTTTGTTGACTATATCAAAGCCTTTAACTGTGTGGATCACAATAAACTGTAGAAAGTTCTTAAAGAGATGGGAATACCAGACCACCTGACCTGCCTCTTGAGAAATCTGTATGCAGGTCAGGAAGCAACAGTTAGAACTGGACATGGAACAACAGACTGGTTCCAAATCGAGAAAGGAGTACGTCAAGGCTGTCTATTGTCACCCTGCTTATTTAACTTATATGCAGAGTACATCATGAGAAATGCTGGTCTGGATGAAGCACAAGCTGGAATCAAGATTACTGGGAGAAATATCGATATCCTCAGAAATGCAGATGACACCACCCTTATGGCAGAAAGTAAAGAAGAACTAAAGTGCTTCTTGATGAAAGTGAAAGAGGAGAGTGAAAAAGTTGGCTTAAAGCTCAACATTCAGAAAACGAAGATCATGGCATCTGGTCCCATCACTTCATGGCAAATAGATGGGGAAACAGTGGCTGACTTTATTTTTCTGGGCTTCAAAATCACTGCAGATGGTGATTGCAGCCATGAAATTAAAAGACACTTACTCCTTGGAAGAAAAGTTATGACCAACCTAGACAGAATATTAAAAGGCAGAGACATTATTTTGTCAACAAAGGTCCGTCTAGTCGAGGCTATGGTTTTTCCAGTGGTCATGTATGGATGTGAGTTGGACTATAAAGAAAGCTGAGTGCAGAAGAGTTGATGCTTTTGAACCGTGGTGTTGGAGAAGACTGTTGAGAGTCCCTTGGACTGCAAGGAGATCCAACCAGTCCATCTGAAAGGAGATCAGTCCTGAACATTCTTTGGAAGGACTGATGTTGAGGCTGAAACTCCAATACTCTGGCCACCTGATGTGAAGAACTACCTTATTAGAAGAGACGCTGATGTTGGGCAAGGATTGAAGGCAGGAGGAGAAGGGAACGACAGAGGATGAGATGGTTGGATGGCATCATTGACTCTATGGACATGAGTTTGAGCAAGCTCTGGGAGTTGGTGATGGACAGGGAGGCCTGGCATGCTGCAGTCCTTTTGCAGTTGCAAAAGGTCGGACATGACTGAGCAATTGAACTGAACTGAACATCTAGTCAAATAGTGAACCAAGGCTGTTAACTCTAGACTGTGATGATTTCCAATTCCTTTCCTTTTCACTGTTAATTTATTACTTGATTTGAACAACCTGATTAATTTGCAGCATTTACATAGTCATACTCAAGGTGGTAACTGTCATCCCAGCCATATTTTCTGTACCACAGACTCTTCCCTCACCCATTTGTCTCAGAAATACCATTTCTCACAGCCCCTAAGTTCAAGAAGCCGAAGTCAGAAGTAGCTGAACAGTCCAGTTCTGTGCCATAGGGGCAGGGTGTGCAGATGCAAATGATGATCTGGACGGGCAGCAGCGGGGGAGGGGTGGAGGGCTGGGCGGGGCAGAGAGGAACTGAAAAGGGAAATAGAGACTCTGACAATCTCGGCAGGAGCCTTCAAGAAATTCTTTCATTTCCACAGGAAATCCATTGATGACTCTTGGGTGAGCAACGGCACCTATTTGGAACTTAGGAAAGATTTTGGTTTTTCCAAACTGGACCATCCTGTCTTGTGGTGAAAGAGGAAAGAGCAAGACATCTTTGTGCTTCTCCCACATTTGCTTTCTGAAGCCACCATCTTGTGTCTGTATATTTAAACAATCTTATCTAAAATGATCACTTGTGTTTCTTAGCTTAGCGTTGTAAGTATTTAAGTATATATTTTCTTCAGTAGGTTTCTTTACAATTTCAAATGTTATCATGATTGTTTATATGAATGTAGAACACCTTGATATTTCTTTTTGTATATAAACTATTTAATAAAAATAAAAGATTGAATGTTAATGTGTGGGTTAAAAAAGAAACTTTAATTTTCCAAAGGTTAGGAAAATTCTAATTAAATTTATGCCTTATAAAATTAGGTTGTAAAGAAAATCCATCTCTCCCAGGTGCATTAAGAAAAAAGAATACCTAGGGTTACTCACCCATGCATAAGCTACCCAGGTTTATTTTGGTAGCTCAGGTATCTTTTTGCCTCAGACAGCTTTCAAATTGCTCACACAGAACAATTCTGCTGGTGCTGGAGTCTGAAGAATAGTCGTATTTGCATTTCAGTGACTGGAGAGAATGGTATAAGATTAGTAAGATATGTTTTTGTATAAGATGGGTGTGGTACCTTCTCGAAGAGGGAAACATTTGAAGTCATCCCTCCCTAAAGTTTCATTGCCTGTGTGCAAAATCATACAGAGAAAGTGCTGATAATCTGAGAAATCCCTATTTATTAAATATCATAATGAATTCCCAGGCAGACAGTAGGAAATTTCTCCTTAGAGTTAAATTCATTGCAAGTTAAAAAAAACTGTTTTCTCTTCCTACTCTACCCCAGCCTCCCCCACTATTTGCCCACATCTCTGTTGAGTGTGGAATGACCCAATTTAGTGTTAAAATACACAGGGCATTCCACATGGCAGTTTGACTTTCCAGAAGTTTAATAAAGTAGCTGATTGCTTTAAGTAACTCAACACATTTTCCTTAAATACTGTTTTGGTATTTTCTACCTCTTAATAAGCAATGTATATTAGATCTTGTATTAAAAATTTTGACCATCTGCCTTATAGAAAAATGTAGAGAATTGAGTTCTTCCTTTGTGCTGTGTTCTGATAAAGCTTTAAATGTCTTCTTATCCCCTTCCTACACTTTCTTCTTAACTCATATCACTCATTTGTGAGTTTTGCAGCAGTCTTGAATGATACAGATTATAACTACCAAAAGGAGAAACTTTGCCTTTTTAAATGTGTTAGTGCTGATTACAATAATAGAATATGTGCACTAGTTGAATTCTGTGATCAAAGCAGTTCCAATTTCTGCCCATATTACTTTAAAACCAAAGCTTGAGTTTTAAGCATTTTCCTCTAAAGTCCATAACAATCCTATGGGATATCAAGTAAAATGATGTGGTAAAAAAAAAAATTTCTCCAGAAAACATTTTTATATATTTAAATAACATCAAAGAATGCTATGAGTGAAAAATCAAATAAGTAACAAAAAAAGGATGCACTGTTTTTCAGTGTGACACAACTAGTTAGAGAGTGTTCCATTTTCAAAATAGAGTTAAAGTGGATCGGTAGCCTTGTGGAATCTGCAAGTGACTAGCATTTTAAAATAATATGTGATTCATTAAATATTGCTTTCATCCATTCCATTTTATCAGGACGTCAAGATGAATACAGTGAGAATATCATTTCCATTTCTAATGAAAATGATCAAATTCTTTGGTATGGGCTTTGTTCTTTTCTTTTCAAGCTTTTATCTGCATTCTGCTCACAGACAGGAAGAAGAAGCCTGTGGATTTTAAGGGTACAAATCTCATTTTCACAGTGTGTAGGTAAATGTAGAACTTGGGTAATACTGACTGTGGCAGAGGGTGGCTCAAAACAAGAACAAAACTTGCAGCCTGAATGGATGTAGCTTTGTCTTGAGGTCTTTGGCAAGTCTTTAATTGTCCCAGTTGCTATTTCTATTGATCTTATGTTTCATTTTATAATCACAAGGATCAAGAGACCAAACATCACCTTTGTAGTCATTTGAGGTGGGAGTGTGGATGAATTTGAATATGTATGCCAATTTTAAAACCTATTAGTACCCACCTCTATAAAGGGTTTTTCTGACATTTAAATGGCTTGGTGATACATCCTATTATAATCCTCAAATTCTCTTGAGGGGGAAACAGCTTCTTTTTTCCTTCAGTCTCTACTCTCAAAAGCACCTTCTCAAACTAGTTTGTATCTCAAACATTTTATATTCTTAAGATGAAGGAAGCAGAAACATGGCATTGTTTTGAGAACTGAGACAGAACTGACTCTTTGGATTTTGAATCTCCCAATTACATAATGCCAGTCACTTCATCACTGAAGGTACTCATTATAACCTCTGTTTTATTCCTGGTCGTCCCATCCCAAATGTATGGTGAACCACACAGCTGTTCTTGGAAACGGGACCGTGTGCAGTCCAGTTTCCCACATTACACCGCAGGTAATGTGGTGCTGCTGGTCGTCCCAAGCTGCAAGAGATGCTTTTCAGGAAAGGGCCACAGTCTCCTGTGTAGCCAGGCAGATCACTCCCTCCCCAGGTCCCAAAGCCTATGATGGTATTTCCTGGAGTCAAATGTAATAATCAAAGTCTCAATGCAGATTCTTTCTCCATGCCATTCACCTCCTAGAAGCCAGGCTGGTTCTGGTATTAACTAAACAGACGGAGTTCACCTTAGGACAACTGTCATTATCCCCACAGAATGCCCAGACAGCCCCCACGGCCTCATGTGCTTCCTATGGATTCTATGGGAGAATAAAATAGACAAACCATTTATTAAAAAAATATTTACTTCATTTGGGCTGCTGCTTTTCTCACATACTATTTTTAATTACTTCCAGTAAATCATTGACTTGGGCTTCAAGCACTGTCCTGTGTTTTCCAGATTTATGATGAGTGACCTTGTCCTACCATTAATAATGGCAACACTAAAAGAAAAATGATAAAGGTTCTGTTTGGTTGTTGAGCCTTGTTATAGGTCTAATACTTATTCTGTAAGTTATATTATGCCTTCCAGCTATCATAGAATTTCCTCAGACCTTTTAGTTATGAATAGGAGCAATAAGCAGTTGTATTGACATAATTTATTTAAATGTCTTTAATTTTGATATTAACATTGGCATAACTCTATTTTTGCTACCAAATGATAGCTATTTTCATGTGCTCAATTTTCCCTACATTGTATTAATCTGTTGCTTGGTGTTTGTCTCCATTTTTCTTTTTTGGAAATATAGACCATATAAGTATCTGCAAATTGCAGCAGTCTGAAATGCAAACCATTTTCAGGAACTTTGGTTTTGAGGAATGCAGTGATCAGAGGTTGTTAATTTATTTGTGATGATTTTATCTTTGTCTCTTACCCTCAGAGGATACTATTTTTTTTAATGGATTTTATAAATCTTTCATCTAACTGTTTATAAGATTATTTTCTGTTTAAAATTCCAGCCTTCCACCCATCCACCCAGGCCTCCCCCAAAAGCTTGGACTAATTTGCTTTTCCCCCACGTGTAGCTAGTTGACTGAATAAATAACATGGAAAAAGGCTGCCCCTGTCGTTGTGTTTCCAGGTTAATGGGCATATGTGGCTGCTGATGGGACAGAGCAAGACTCTTGCTGAGACTCTTGAGGGAGAAACACACAAGATTCACTAAAGTGATGGGGTTGGAAATAAACAAATACCCCAGGACCCAAAGAAGCCTGGAAACTTTGGCAAAAGTTGCCATATTTTTGGTCTGAACATTTCCAAGATATACTGCAAATGTAGGTCCCCCACCACTGGGACAAGAACCTGAGGGGGGCAGCTGGAGCTCCAGACAGCCCCCAAGAAGCCCCCTCTGTTCAACCCAGCATGTTATGGAAATATTATTTTTTGTGTGTCCTAACATGAAAAAGGAAAATGCTGACTACCCACACTAGTTTAATGGCCCTGATGAATGGCTGACTCATCCCCTCCTACACCCAAGTTGTGTCCTCTGCAATACCCTGAACACTTAGCTTTCCCTGAAGTTCCATTTGATTTAGTTCACGTTTACCGTGTCACACATACACTGGATCGCAGAGTTACACACATAAAGTCTTTGCCTCCCCCAAAACACTAAAGAGACAACCAGAAGCCACTCGTGAACCTTGATTGGATCCTGGCTTAAAGGAAAAATAAGCTGTCAAATACATTTTGAGGACAGTAAGTGACATTTGCATCTAAGCATCATGAAATTATTGCTAACTTTCATATATGTATATGGCATTTGCCTGTTGATCTGTATCAAACCTGCCATTAAAGAAGGATCAACATTATTCCAAATAACAACACTAAAGGAAATCTTAAAAGGCAGCTTTAGACTATTTTAACATTGGCCATTGTTGGAGTAGACATGAAAGCGTCCTAAGTTTTCAACTTGAAGAAGGCAATGAAATTTGAAGGTACAAGTTCTTGGCCTTTAGTTTATGAACTCAGCTGTATTATCTAGTAGAACTGATGAAATATCTGCATTAACATAATTAATGTCCATCTGCTACTGCTGCTGCTGCTAAGTCGCTTCAGTCGTGTCTGACTCTGTGCGACCCAATGGACAGCAGCCCACCAGGCTCCCCTGTCCCTGGGATTCTCCAGGCAAGAATACTGGAGTGGGTTGCCATTTCCTTCAGTGACGGGCAAATCAGGACATCAGGGCCCTAGCTGGTGCCAGTCAGGAGTTTCTTATTACAGGCTAATTAGTTGGCGTTCCTTCAGGAAAGAGAAGCCAATTCTGTAGCTCAGGAGATTTTAATGAAGGGTTTGCTGCTGCTGCTGCTGCTGCTAAGTCGCTTCAGTCGTGTCCGACTCTGTGCGACCCCATAGACGGCAGCCCACCAGGCTCTCCCATCCCTGGGATTCTCCAGGCAAGAACACTGGAGTGGGTTGCCATTTCCTTCAATGCATGAAAGTGAAAAGAGAAAGTGCAGTCGCTCAGTCGTGTCCGACTGCAGGATTAAAGCATATTAGCAACATTGGAGAGTTGTAGCCGCCCCTGCAGAAGTTGGAGCTCTGAGGAGAGGGGGAGCTGTAGTGGAGGGGCATTCTGTCTCTGCCAGAAAATCCAGCTGAGAGTCGGGAAGAACCCTCCCAACCTTGGTCTTCGGCCGCCGTTCTCCCTGGTGGCTGAACCCAACAGGACAGGGAGCCCCAGAGTGCAGTGCTCAGGCCCAGGACGGGAGGTGGCCCTGGACCAACAAAAAACAAGCACCTGGACCTTATGTTTACCGCCATCTTCTCATATGAGATTTTGGAGGAATTTTCAGTAAGTAAGTAGGCTTTGGAGCCTTTCTTTTTTTAAAAAATATAATTTGTTGTGGCTCCCAGTTATCTTCCAATGATGAATTATGATTAACTGTGCTTTTTAAAAACTGGTTCTCCATGATATTATTGTTGTTGTCACACTTAAAATGAGTTAAGGGCAGCCTCTCTTCTTTATTAAATGCCATAGTTTAAACAGCAACCTGGGAAAGACGTGTCAGCTAAAGCAGTGATTTCTTTAATTGGCTTCTATGTTGGGAACTTTACACACACACACACACACACACACACACTCTTTCTCTTTTTCTTCCTCTTCCTCTGAGGGTTCAGACCTCACATAGTCTGTTGACCAGCATTTGCTCACCACAAAGCAGGAACATCACTTTCTAATGTCATGACTGTTCCAGGACTTAGAAAATGGCACGTTGGTAAGAACTGTGTGTTTCTTTTCACAGCATTTCATGCACTCCTTTTGTACTGTCTTTGGGGTGTAAAGGTAGGGGCCCTGACACCTCCCAGGTACTATAACAAAGGCCTGCAGACAGGGAGCGGGCAGCCACTGAGATGGATGTTTTCTCTGAAAAACATTTTCTAATCCAGGAATGGCCCCAGACACTGGTAATACACAGCCTTCCTCCTTGAGAAGCTTCCAGTCTGCTGGGAGGCCAGTGGTCAGTGATTAATCACAGAGTTTAAGCACGCCCCCGGGTGTGGTAAGAAGACGCCCAAATGAGGGGAGTGGTGCGGTGGATGGAGAGGAGGGCGGACCTCAGAGCCGGTGAAGGAAGGAGTGGGCTTGGTGGCCCGGAAGTCACGGGCAGGGGGATGAGGCACCGCGAGTGACTCACGGCTGCTCTCCCTGCCAGCTAAACTGCAGCGCCGCTCCCCAACCAGCGTCACAGTGAAATTTTTGAGGTGTCACAGTACGTGGTGTTTCCTCAGCCTGGAGCCATGGGACAAGGGTTGGAAGGTGGCAGGCCGTGCTTAGGCGCCCGAGCGGGCCAAGGAAATCCCCCCAGAGGATTTCCACATAAGCCTCCATGTCCCCCTCGCCATATATCCAAACACAGTTTAGTGAAGAAAAGGGAGGCCAAGCCTGGGAAACCTGAGAGTTTCACCATCTTTCCAGAAGTGACTGAGAATTGCCAGAAAAGACTATCCAAATTATCAGACTAATTTCTTTCCGTAATTTTTTACTGTGGTAAAATATACTGATACGTGGGCTTCCCTGGTGGTTCAGATGATAAAGAATCCAGTTGAAATGCGGGAGACCTGGGTTCAATCCCTGGGTCGGTAAGATCCCCTGGAGAAGGGAATGGTGCCCCATCCCTGTATTTTCGCCTGGAGAATCCTGTGGACAGAGAAACCTGGCTGGCTACAGTTCATGGAGTCACAGAGGGTCAGACACGGCTGAGTGACCAGCACACGTGCACACACACATATTGATACATAATGTTTTAACATTTTCACCATTTTCCCCCAGTTTTATTGAGCTTTGTTAGATGTGTGGCACCTTGTAAGTTTAAGGTATAGAGCATAATGGCTTGACTTACATATCTTGTGACATGATCATTACCATAAGTTTAGTTGGCATCCATCTTCTCATATAGGTACAAAAAAAGACCAAAAAAAAAAAAAATGTTTTTTTCCTTATGATAGATAACTCTTGGGATCTACTCTCTCAAAAACTTGCAAGTTTACCGTACAGCAGAGCTGGCTCTAGTCATGTTAGATATTACACTTCCAGTAGTTACAGCTCAAAGTTTGTACATTTTTAAGTGTAAAAGTCAGTGGCATTAAGTGCATTCACGCTGTTGTGTGACCATCACCATTCTCCATCTCCAGAATCTTTTTCATCATCTCCTACTGAGATTCTGTATCTATCTAGACTAAACAAAATTAAACCTTGTTTTTCTTGCTAACCAATAGGTGAGGGGCTCATGAGGAAGACCACATCAGTTACCCACAAGGTGAAAGAATTAATTTTTCTGACTTCTGAGTTATAGTGTTGCAGTTTTGCAGACTCACTATGGAAGCATTGCTGCTGCTGCAGCTGCTGCTGCTAAGTCGCTTCAGTCGTGTCCGACTCTGTGCGACCCCATAGACAGCAGCCCACCAGGCTCCCCCGTCCCTGGGATTCTCCAGGCAAGAACACTGGAGTGGGTTACCATTTCCTTCTCCAATGCATGAAAGTGAAAAGTGAAAGGGAAGTCGCTCAGTCGTGTCTGACTCTTAGCAACCCCATGGACTGCAGCCCACCAGGCTCCTCCTCAGTCCATGGGATTTTCCAGGCAAGAGTACTGGAGTGGGGTGCCATTGCCTTCTCCAATGGAAGCATTACCACAGCCCTATTTAGGCAATCCGCATTTAATGGAAGTGTTTATTGAGAACCAGAAGTTAAGCAATTTGACCAAACTCTCCCAACTTCTTAATAGCAGTGAGGGGATATGAGTGCCTGTCTGGCATGTTTCAAAATCCAGCTCCTCTTGCTACAGAAAGAGGGAAACAGGGAGATCCCAACACCCTTTTCCCTTCCAAGTCATTATTCTCTAATTTTAGTCCCAAAGGTCTTTGAAGCTGACATAGGGAGCTCGTTGAACAGGAAAAGAACTCTGGGATGAGACTTGGGAACTTAATTCTAGTTAATGGTAAAACTTGAGTAGGTCACTTATCCACAAATCTCACATGGCCCCAACGTCAAATGGACAAATTATTACTAAATTTCTCTCTGTGCTGCCAGATAGTGATCTTAAGAATAGGTAGGAATGTTCTTGGTCAATCAATAAATATTCACGAGCACCAAACACATGCCTGACATAACCCCTGCCCCCATGGAACTTACCTACACATTGGAGAATCTGCCCTAAATTACTCTTTTCTATTTTATCCTAAAAATGGAAAGTATTTGGCCACGTGGAAGAATTACATTGCTTATTTAGAAAACTGTCAGATTCTGAATCGTCAAACTTTTGTAGAATCAAAATAATCCAAGAGTGAATAATGGGCTACAAAGTCTATTGATATGGTCCTTTGCCTACACATTCATCCAGTCAACAATACAGGGAATACAGGAGAGATTTTGAAAATTAAGTTTTCTGTTCTTGTGGAGCATAGAGTCAGTCTGGTGGGGGCAGAGAGTGGTGGCTGGAGGTGGAGACACTGAGCTCATAAACAGGCAGATGAGTGGTGTGACGGATGTAAAAGTGCTATGGAGGAAAATACTCAAAAAGAGTCAAGAAGGAAGATGAATATTTCAGTGCAAATACAAGTCTAAAGCAGGGATGTGTCTGGTGAGAGGAAGGAAGCCAGTGCAGGTGGAGCAGTGTGAGTTGGGGAGAGGATGCAAATCCAAATTAGGGCAGGGAGGTACTTGGGGTCAGAAGATTTTGTTTTCTGCCAAGTGGGATTAAAAGTCAATAAAGGGTTTTGAGAAGAGGAATGATACGATTTGACTTATAATTTTAAAGGGTCATCTGGCTGCGTGGTGGAGATTGCAGGGGCCATAGGTGAACACAGGAGCCAGTTTGGAGGTTGTTGGGCTCATTCAGAGAGAAATAGTGAAGGTTTGGACCAGGGTGAAAGTAGTGGAGGGGGAGGGAAGCAGAAAGAAACGAAATGCTCTGAAGATGGAATCAACAGGATTGGCCAGAGTTAAGTTTGGGATGTGGGAGGAAAGAAGTCAAGGATGACTCCAAGGTCTGTGGCCTGAGCCACTAGAAGGATGAAGTTTCTGTGAACTGAGATAAGGAAGACTATGAGCAGAGCAGATTTGGGTGCTCTGATGAAAAAATTAGGTGGTAACTTTTTTCGAGAGTCCTTTTAAGTAGGCAGCTGGATACAAGTGCGGTAAAGGGTAATGCATCAGGCTTGAGTTGTTGACACCCTGTACATTTGACAAAAGACTGGACCTCAACCATCTCTTGTGAGATACCCTCTAAGCCCTTGGAATATCCCTGGGACTTTGGACCATGCTAAATAGTTTGTGGTAAAATGGGGTTATGGTGGGGACTTTGGGCCACACTGTATCAGTCTGACCTCTGGAAGAGCTGGAAACTATCATCAGCCACATTGGTGCTCCATGCCAAAGTGACTGGTCCTGGACACCAAGGCTTCCCTGGTTGACGATACTCTGAATATGTGGTCACACATTTTTGATAGCATTGCTCAAGTGAGAAATACCAGGGAGATTTAAGACTCCTCCACCTCCCTCACGCCCACATTCATGGGCCTGAGTCCTACCCAGTCCACCACCTGAGAAGTTCCTCTTCCTTACTGACAGCACTGTCTCTGGCCAGCCCTCCCAGAGGTCAAACTGATACAGCATGGCCCAAAGGAAACTTGATGGTTCCTGCCTGGCCTAATGGAGCCCCTGTCTGCAGTCCCAGCGCCACCTCCCCATCCTCTAAGCCACAACCAGAGTGGTTTTCCTAAGGTCTGGTCACAACATTAATCTCTTTAAAGTACATCTTTGCTCAGAACATCTCAACATGGCATGTGTGTAACACAGTGGTCACAAGTCCAGCCTTTGAAGTCAGAGACTTGGGTTTGTCCCCTGGCTCTCCTGTTTCCTCTGTTCTGCCCTGGAGCTCACCCCCAAGGGGTGTTACAAGGATCACCTGCTGCCACCATTTACTGATGGCTTACACCAGGCCAATCACCACCCTTAAGGTTCCCTAAGTGTCCCCATGTCACTAAGGAGGAAATGGAGACCTAGGCTGAGGAGCTTGCTTACAGTCGCAGTCTCAGACTTGAAAAAGCCATGATTCAAGTGTTCTCAGCCTCTAAAACAGCAGTTCCCAGAAAGTGATCTGGCGCCCCTGCAACCTCTCAGTACCCATTCAAGGTGCACAAGGGCTAAAATATTTTCATAATCCCCTTAAGACACTATCTTCCCTTTCCACTTTCCCTCTTGAATGTACAGAGGGATTTTCCAGAGGCTATATGACATGTGAATGTGCAAGGTTAATGCAGAAGCAGATGAGAAGTCAGCTGTCTTCTTTTAAGCCAGACAGTCAGGATATCTGGAAAAATATAAAACAATGCTATTCTTCCCTCTAATATTTTTTGTGCTAGAGATTCTGGTTGTATTTAAAAGTATGTTTTTATGTTAACATATAATGGTATATTATCCATAGTTTTCAGAATTAATATTTCTCAGTTTCTAAGTTTGAACTACTAATACTGTAAATATCAATAGATATATATATAACCTACATAAATAAAAGCTCTCGGGTTCTCTCTAATTTTTAAGAGCATGAAGGTCTTTTAAGAGCATACAGTCTTTAAGAGGATATTTAAACCTGCGACCGAATAGTGTAAGGAACACAGTAGTATGCTGTACATAATATATATAAATTATAGTGACTGATGGAGAATGAGGGCTCAATAAGTTGTTTTTACTATTTTATATGGTGCTGTAAATGAATAATATGTGTACTGGCCCAGGACTACTCTGTGCTTCACTTCCCCTCATGCATTCCTCTCCCCTGTTTTATTGAATTGCCTATATTCTCAGATTCCCAAGCTTTGCACAATCTATCCCTCTTTGAGAAGGATCTCTCCCACCACATCTACCAAACTCACCTTCTCCCTTTCAAACCTCAGCTTAGGCATCTCTACCTTTTAGAAAGTGCCTGGAGCTGGGTTCTAGAGCTGGGTTCTACACCCCTAACTCTCAGTCCAGGACCTTTCGATATACATACTGACTAGAGCAGAAAGTCATGGGCACTTTGCTGATTTCCTTGGAAGAGGAAGATTTTTGTTACTGCCCATTCACTGCAGTTGAGGAAGAGGCCTTCTTCCTGGAACATAGCCATTTCCCATCACCAGAACGATAATCGCAAAGATCATGGCCTAGGCCAATGCTTCCCCAAACGTGGCCTAAATCCCCTGCTGAGGTGCATATTAACATGCAGATTCCTTCCCCCATCCATGACCTACTGAATCACACTCCCTGAGAATACGATTTTTTGTTAAACTTTTTTTCTTTCTCTGTATTTGTTTTAAAATTTTATTGGAGTATAGTTGATTTATAATGTCGATAGTTTCAGGTATATGGCAAAGTGATTCTGTTATACATATATTCATTCATTTTCAGATTCTTTACCCACATAGGTTATTACAGAATATTGAGTATACTTCCCTATGCTATACACTGGGTTCCTGTTGGTATATATGGTACTGTGTACATGCTAACACCAAGCTCCTAATTTATTCTCCACACCCCACCACATTTCCCCTTTGGTAACCATAAGGTTTTTTTTAATCTATGAGTCTATTTCTGTTTCATAAATAAGTTCATGTGTATCATTTTAAAAATTAGATATGAGTAATATCATATGATATTTGTCTTTAACTTCACTTAGTATGATAATCTCTGGCACCATCCATGTTGCTGCAAATGTCATTATTTCATTCTTTTTTATGGTTGAGTAAATATTCTATTAAATATATATATGTACCACATCTTCCTATCCATTCCTCTGTCAATAGAAAATATGATTTTTTTAATAACAAAGTCTTATTTTGATTTGGTGATTCTTACATGTACAAAGTCTGAGAATTGTGAGTCTGAGTCAACTCTGGCAGTTGGTGATGGACAAGGAGGCCTGGCGTGCTGGAGTCCATGGGGTCGCAAGGAGTCAGACACGACTGAGTGACTGAACTGAACTGCAGTGCCATCCATTAGGGAGATAATGATGACTAAGAATTTTACTACAGTGAGAAAGGAAATAAGTTACAGTGAATATTTATCATGCAGGTGACGTTGGACTTGGTTTGAATGGGCATTTTTAGGTAGAGAAACGCAGCAAAGCTATTCCAGGCAAGGAGAATGTCATGTGTAATGGAAAAGAAGCCCAAAATTGGGTGGCAAAGACAGAGAAAGACACAAAACCATCTGTATCGTTTCTTTGATGTTATGTACAACCAAGAAACTTTGGGGATATTAATTTGGCTATTTAACTGCTATGTGCTGGGTGATAAGCATGAGCTTCCCAGCCATGAGAGAGAGATTTGTGCATTTTGGACTACAAATCAATCAACTGATTTCCTGATTTGTAAACTGACCTTTTGATTAAGGTGAATCAATACCCCAGGGGTTTCCCTGGTGGCTCAGATGGTAAAGAATCTACCTACAATGCAGGAGACCCAGGTTTCATCCCTGGGTTGGGAAGATTTCCCTGGAGAAGAAAATGGCAACCCATTTCAGTATTCTTATCTGGGAAATTTCATGGACAGAGGAGCCTAGCGGGCTATAGTCCATGGGGTCACAAAAAGTCAGACACGACTGAGCAACTAAGTACTTAACACCCCAGAATGTGTCAGGTGGCAAAATTCTAATTTTGTTTTCTAATACAGTTTTTAATCTGTAACACTGAGGCCTTAAATGTGAGAGGTACCCTTGGAGGTCAGCCAGAGAAGAGCCAGCTGACCTCATAGCATCTTGTAGTGGACACTATAGTATACTTTCCAAACCTGCTATTTTGTCCTCCTTCCTGCTGATAAGGAGCACTTTGATTCTGTTCGGATATGGACAACCTTGTATTTGAAGGGAAACCAAGCCCTGTCCCTGGCCGTAGTGTCTCTGTCAGACTAACCCTATGTGCCAGGTCCTCCTCTTCCCAATGACTGACTTAGGAATGGGCTTGGGATGATGAGACGGGGGAAAAAAATCTTCTGGCAGCTTGAGACATGTCTTCCAGTCTCACAAAGGGACTAAAGAGAGGGTCATTTCCTCTCCATCCCTGACTAGCTGTGTGAATTGTTTCTGTAGTCAACCTGAAACCAGGAAGAGGCAAGTCTGAGGCCAATACCAGGGGGCTGAGGATGGCAGTGAGAAAAGGCAGTCTGCCCTATAGATGACATCACTGTGTCGCTGAGTTGGCCACCCTGAAACCTCTCTACTTGTGTACACCTTAACATATGAGATGACAAATGTCCTTATTTGTGAGGTTATTTTAGGGTTTTTTTTTTTTTCCAGCTGAATGTACACTAATGGCACCCCACTGACACAGACACTCAGACACAACATACTAGAGGTTTGGCCAAAAAGTTTGTTCATGTTCTGTGGAAAAACCCAAACAAACTTACTGGCCAATTCCATACTTAATCACTCCCCTAACCTGGGAACTGAAATTAGGTGTCACAGGGAACATTGCAGCAGCCTTACTGCTGAGCCTGTACAAACTGAGATATATTTATGCAACTAGAAGATGATTCGGAATCCCACCTACTTCTGTTGATAATCTTTTCCTGCACAGGGACAGGTTAATCCTCCTCCTGTGCCCCTCTCTGTTGCTACCTCTGCCACTCTGCAGTTACCAACAACTTTGTTATTGGGTGACCTTTTCTCTCTCATGGCTTCTGTTTGCTCATAGTTTCTGCTGCCTGATTTTTCTCTGGATATCTTTCAGCTTCTGCAACAGACAACTTAATATATCTGCATTTCAATTTTTCTAGAAAAGGGTCACAGCCCAGTCATATCAGGAGAGGGACCAGGTTAGAGCTAGGATTCAGCTTGGTCTCAGCCTCATCGATTGCTGACAACACTATAAGTTGACTGCACTTGGGTCCTAGGTCCAGCCTGATTCTACCTGGTGGTGCCCTGGGTGGATGGTCACATGGTACAATGTGCCAATTTATGCAGTAAGAACCATGTAGAAAGCAATTGTGGAGAGCAGGGAGCATCATGAAGTGTTATCTGTTCAGTACTAGGGCAGCTTGCCAGATGTCCTGCCTATACTAATTCTCCTGTTATTCCAAAATCATAGAAGTTTTGACCGGATGTGTGTTTACCCAGCTAATGACACTTCCCAGACTCCTGCTAGGTATGGCCAAGTGACTATATTCTGATTCAAATACTGTAAGTAGAAGTGTTTTGTGCAGTTTCTGGGATGTGCCTTTAGAATGAAAGGTACACGTCATCCCCCTCCTGGTCTCCCTTCCTGTTGGCTACACATGGAAAGAAGGATGAAAACAGGAGCAGCTTCCTTACACCTCCAGACAGAAATAGCATGTCTGGCAAACCAGCAAGATCTATGGACACTGGGACCCAACACTTAGAGTCACCAGTTTGTCTTAGTTTGCCCAGGATAGTTTGGGTTTTAGCATTGGAAATTCCACAAACCAAGGACCAATCCTAGACAAACTGGATGGTTAGTCACCCCACACAGTCAAACTTCTACACCAACTCTGGACCATCTACTTAAATTCTTGTTAGAAAAAACCAACCAGAAAAAAAACCCAAACCATTTTCTTGGTTTGCATCACCCTATCCTGTCTTCTAATTCATACAGACACATTTGGTCTAAAGAACCTTGTTGACCATGGTTTTGCTCTTGCTCAGCCTAACGTCTGATGCCGAGGTCTAGAGCTCCTCTAGAGCGGGCAGAGAGGGGAAGGTGCAGGAGAGGGAGGGGGAGTTTCTTGGAAGCAGAGGCCTTCAGGCTCATTGGCAAAATATGGCCTTGCTTCTTCAGGAAGTCACCTGCAACAATGGCCCCACCAAGAGTCAGTGACTCTCTCTGTGTCTGTTTTTTCCAGGAGAGCCTTAGTTTCAAATATCCTACCTTCTGTCCCTAAGAGCCATCTGACACCAGACTTTCAGTAATTCAGTTCCTAGCTCCTTTTCCTATACTGCTTTCTGCTCCCTGAAGCAACCCTAAAAGCCTGGGTCAGGCCATGGGTATGGGTTTTGTTCAGCTGATAGGCAAGACCACAGTTTGAAGTCCTGACTATGCGGGCACTTTCAGGGGGTCCAAATTTTGCTGATTAGTTAAAAAAAATTTTTTTTCATTTTCCCATTTATCCTGAAGAGTTCAACTTGTGTAGGGAAGCCAACTGTGTTATTTTCCAGAAAAGTTTTTTTTTTTTAATTTCTATTCATGGTGGATGTTTATGTTCATTTTTTAATTATAAAAGTAATACATTTAACCAATACTTTTACCAATAGAAAAATGTAAGTAATTATAAACTAAAAGGGAAGAATAAAATGGAACTTTCCTGATTTCATACCACCCCCCCAAAATTCATGCTAATATTTTGGCATATAATCTTAAATTTTTAAGCCTTATTTCTATTATATACATTTCTGTATTATACACATAAATGAATCTCTGGTCTTTTCAGAGCTACAGGGACATGATTTGCATCAGATTGGTTTGAAAAATAAACTATCTTTGGGGCAGAAGGTGAGAATAGCGACCTGAGAAAAGATAAAGTGAGGCATCTCATCAGGTACATTTGTGTAGTAGCAGTTAATATTGGCTCTAAAAGGTTTCAATTAAGTGACTTATTTATGTTTAAATTTTAACTGAAATAAAAGCAAATCCTAGTGAGATGGCGAAGACCTGGTTATAAAATAAAACCCGTGATTGAAAGTGAGTGAGAGTTGCTCACCTAGGTCCAACTCTTTGCGACTGCATGGACTATACAGTCTGTAGAATTCTCCTGGCCAGAATATTGGAGTGGGTAGCCATTCCCTTCCCGACCCAGGGACTGAACCCAGGTCTCCCACATTGCAGGCAGATTCTTTACCAGCTAAGCCACCAGGGAGCCTGAAAAAAAAGAAAAAAACCCCTATGATTAGCTTTAAAATAAAATGGTAGTGGTTGTGGAGGAAGGAGTGGATATAGATGAAACAGGATGGCCCATAGTTGATAATTATTGAAGCTGGATGATAGATACAGCGAAGTTTATTATATTACTCTATTTTCTTTGGTATAGATTTTTGATATCTTTGATAACAAAAAGTTAAGCAACAAGTAAACTCAGCAACTGACTCATGGCTCATTAGTCTGACTTAAGCCTTTCCATTTTTGAGACATCACTTTTCTCGGAAGTACCACCATCATGCACACTGTCTTAGTCACATGAAGTTAATCACAGTGACCACCATGGCCACTCCCCCTTACCACCATGCATCCTTAGCAAAGATTGCTAGAGACAGGCTGGAGCAGGTAGGCAGCAAGTAGAGGCAGCAACGTCAAAGAGTCCCTAGGAGCTTTGCGAGTTTGAAATATCAGGGAATTCTAGTCATTTCACAAATTTGTGTTGATTTCGCAATCTAAACAATGTGGTGTTTTTTTTTTTTTCTTTTTTTAACAATGTGGTTTTTAGGCAAATTATTTCTTCTCAACCTGACACACAACAGATGGTCCACATTCATCCTCCTTCCTTCTCTTGAGTTATCAAGAAATCTGAAAGGAGGTCTTTGCCTTCTTAGACTTACAATAGAGTTATAAAGACATTGTATCCATGTCATATTTTGTAACAGCATGAGAAAAAACCACCATAAAACCTAGTATTGGAATTCCACTTAGGAAAGGAACTGTCTTCACTGAGAAAACTGATTTGTTAAAACACTGTGGGTGAAAAATGACACTCTAAGAGTGTCGCTTGGCAGAAGAAAAACCACAGAGATGGACCACCTATTACATAGATTTTAGTTGCTTGCTTTGCTTTCCTATACTTTCTGTTTCCCCAAGCATTCAGGAACATCTTCCGCATACATATGCCTTGTGTGGGTGGTATTTGTATAAATGAGAAGTAGAGGGTGGATTCCATAGCTGTATCACCTCTAAAGGGAGGATAGACTAGATGAGCCTAGTGAGTTTGCAGACCTGGGGTCTTAAAGATAGAAGTGAGCAAAACATTTAAGTCCTGGGAAATGGTTGAAATCTTTGGGGGTAGTCCTGATTCTAGTTTGAGGACTCAGGGGGAGATACACATTGTTGTTGTTGTTTTTTAATGTCAAGCAGGTAACCATGACCTGTTTGTTTTAAGTACAAATGAGTGCTGCCACCAAGAAATAGCATGGAGAGATGGAGGAGTTATGGAGGAGATGGAGGATGAGCAGGGCCTGTCAGTCCCTCATAACTCAGACTAATACCAGACAAGAGTATCTCAGAAAGACAGATTTTAAAAGACGCTTACTCCTTGAAAGGAAAGTTATGACCAAACTAGATAGCATATTCAAAAGCAGAGACATTACTTTGCCAACAAAGGTCCATCTAGTCAAGGCTATGGTTTTTCCAGTGGTCATGTATGGATGTGAAAGTTGGACTGTGAAGAAAGCTGAGCACCGAAGAATTAAGGCTTTTGAACTGTGGTGTTGGAGAAAACTCTTGAGAGTCCCTTGGACTGCAAGGAGATCCAACCAGTCCATTCTAAAGGAGATCTGTCCTGGGTGTTCATTGGAAGGACTGATGCTAAATCTGAAACTCTAGTACTTTGGCCACCTCATGCAAAGAGTTAACTCATTGGAAAAGACTCTGATGCTGGGAGGGATTGGGGGCAGGAGGAGAAGGGGACGACAGAGGATGAGATGGCTGGATGCCATCACTGACTCGATGGACGTGAGTCTGAGTGAACTCTGGGAGTTGGTGATGGACAGGGAATCGCGTGCTGCGATTCATGGGGTCGCACAGAGTCGGACACGACTGAGCGACTGAACTGAAAGAAAGTGGGGTACTTTTTTTTATAACCTGGACCCCACACACTTTCCAAAGGATTTGTGGATCCGAGGGACACACATCTATATAAACAGGGAGGAGTTAAAGACAAAAACAGGATCAGAAGCCACGAAAAAGAGCAAGGATGTGGTTGTGTACTGGGAACAAGAGAAGTTGATGTGGTTATGGCATCTGAGCCTTCTGGTACTCCAGGAAGTAGATACCCACAGAGCTTTCCATAGCTGACAAAGGGATGGAGAATGCTTGCTTCCAGAAAGAGTTTCTTTCAAGGGATATTTTCACCTATGTATATGCTAATCTCTATCTCTGCAAAACCCAAGGGACCTTGCCATCACTATTTTAGAAGACACGGGCTCTTATAAAGGTGGGCAAGAGAGGGAGCTATGTTGATAAATGACAACATAATTATGACTGTTAACTGGTCTTAAAAATTCTTTAGATCTGCATAATATAACTAAAGCTAAGACTCTCCATAAAACATGAAAATAAGAACCGATGCCAAATCAGCAAATGGAAGAACAATATGCATTGCCATCAACTATGAACAATCAAAATGAATTAGTCATAAACTAGATTAAAATGAAGGCCACAGATCTGTGGATTTATGATTTGCCCTAAAATATGAAAGAATAATAATGGCACTTTATCTTAAGCTATCCAACTTCATTTTTTTTCATTGTGCTTCAGGTACTGGCTATAAAACTTGAGATGTCTAAATCATAAAATAGAATTATAGCCAAAATGATTTAAGCAGCAGCTAAGACTAAATGCTAAATTTGTTTATACCCAAGAGCATATAAGTGCCTGAATGGAATTGAGTTTAAGAAAAAAATACAGGCACACCTCGCTGTGTTGTGTTTTGCTTTGCTGCACTTCACAGATACTGTGCTATTTACAAACTGAAGGTTTGTGGCAACCCTGCCTCCAGCAGGTCTACTGACACCATTGTTCCAACCAGATTTGTTCACTTTGTGTCTCTGTGTTACATTTTGGTAATTCTGACAGCATTTCAAATTTTTTCATGATTGTATTTGTTATGCTCATCTGTGATCAGTGATCTTTGCCGTTACTATTATAATTTTGGGGTGCCACAAATTGCACCCACATAAGATGGTAAACTTGATAAATGTATTTTGACTGCTCCACCAACTAACCATTTCCTTATCTCTCTCCCTCTCCTTAGATCTCCCTTTTCCTTGAGACACAACAATATTGAAATTCAGTTCAGTTTAGTCACTCAGTCATGTCCGATTCTACGAACCCATGGACTACAGCACTCCAGGCCTCCCTGTCCATCATCAACTCCTGGACTTTACTCAAACTCTTGTCCATTGAGTTGGTGATGCCATCTAACCATCTCATCCTCTATTGTCCCCTTCTCCTCCCACCTTCAGCCTTTCCCAGCATCAGGGTCTTTTCAAATGTCAGTTCTTCGCATCAGATGGCCAAAGTACTGGAGTTTCAGCTTCAGCATCAGTCTTTTCAGTGAATATTCAGGACTATTTCCTTTAGAATGGACTGGTTGGATCTCCTTGCAGTGAAATTAGGCCAGCTAATTACTCTACAATGGCCTCTAAGTGTTTAAGTGAAAGAGTCACATGTCTCTCACTTTATATTAAAATCTAAAAATCATGAAGTTTAGTGAGGAAGGCATGTTGAAAGTCAAGACAAGCTGAAAGTAGGCCTCTTGCACCAAACAACAAGTTGTGAATGCAAAGGAAAACTTGGAGGAAATTAAAACTGCAACTCCAGTGAATGCATGAATATTAAGTAGAACAGCCTTATGCTGATATAAAGAAAGTTTTGGTGCTCCGGATAGATCAGAGCAGCCACAACATTCCCATAAGCCAAAGCCTAGTCCAGAGCAAGGTCCTAGCTCTCTTCAATTCTATGAAGATTGAAAGAGGTGAGAAAGCAGCAGAATAAAAGGTTGAAGATAGCAGAGGATGTTTATGAAGTTTAAGGGGAAAAAAGCCATCTCCATAACATAAACGAGCAAGGCGAAGCAGCAAGAGCTGATGTAGAATTGCAGCAGATTATTTAGACGATCTAAGGTAATTAGGGCTTCCCTTGTAGTTCGGTCGGTAAAGAATCTGCCTGCAGTACAGGAGACCTGGGTTTGATCCCTGGGCTGGGAAGATCCCCTGGAGAAGGAAATGGCAACCCACTCCAGTATTCTTGCCTGGAAAATCTCATGGACAGAGGAGCCTGGTGGGGAACCGTCCACAGGGTCGCAAAGAGTCAGGCACGACTGAGCGACTAACACTTATTTATTTACTTAAGGTAATTAATGAAGGTGGCTACACTCAACAGGTCTTCAATGTAGATAAAAATGCCTTCTATTGGAGGAAGATATCATCTAGTACTTTCATAGGTGGAGAGGAAAAGTCAGTACCTGGCTTCAAATCTTCAAAGGATAGGTTGATGCTCATATTCGAGGATCATGTAGCTGCTGACTTTAAGCTGAAGCCTGTACTCATTTATTATTTCAAAAGTCCTAGGGCAGTTAAGAGTCATGCTCAATCTACTCTGCCTGTGCTCTGTAAATGAAACAACAAAGCATGGATTACAGCACATCTGTTTACAACATGGTTTACTGAATATTTTCAGCCTAGTATGGAGACCAATTGCTCAGGAAAAAAAGACCCCTTTCAAAATATTACTGCCTATTGACAATACACCTGGTCATCCAAGAGCTCTGATTAATATTGTTTTCATGCCTGGCTAACACAACATCCATTCTGTAGCCCATGGATCAAGGAATGTTTTCAACTTTAGAGTCTTATTAAGAAGTACATTTCAGGGCTTCCCTGGAAAGCTACACTTTCCAGTGCAGGTGGTGGGGTTTGATCCCTGGTTGGCAAGCTAAGATCCCACATGCCTCGTGGCCAAAAAAAGAAAAAAACCATAAAACAGAAGCAATGTAACAAATTCAATAAAGACTTGTAAAGAAGGGGCTGTATCTTAAAATAATAAAAATAAATACATCTTATAAGGCTATAGCTGCAATAGGTAATAATTCCTCTGATTTGGGGCAAAGTAAATTGAAACCCCATGGAAAGAATGTATCATTCTAGGTGCCATTTAAGAACATTTTTGATTCATGGGAGAAGCCAAAATATCAACATTAACAAGAGTTTGCTGCTGCTGCTGCTAAGTCGCTTCAGTCGTATCCGACTCTGTGTGAACCCATAGACGGCAGCCCACCAGGCTCCTGCCATCCCTGAGATTCTCCAGGCAAGAGTACTGGAGTGGGGTGCCATTGTTTGGAAGACGTTAATTGCAAACCTCATGGATAACTTTTAGAGGTTGAAGACTTCAGTGGAAGAAGTAACTGCAGATATGATGGAAATAGCGTGAGAACTATTGAATAGAATCATAACTGGAACCTGGAGATGGTGAATTGCTGAAATCTTGTGATACAGCTCAAACAGAAGAGAAGCTCTTATGCACGAGCAGAAAAAAACAAAACAATGGTGGTCTCTTAAGAAGGAATTTATGCCTGTGAAAATACTGTGACTGTTGTTGAAATAACAACAAAGAATTTAGAATAGTGCATAAACGTAGGTTATAAAACAGTGGCAGAGTTTGAAAAGGACTGACTCCAATTGCGAAGAAAAGTTCTACTGTAGGTAAAATGCCATCAGGCAGCACTGCATACTACAGAGAAACTGTTCATGAAAGGAAGAGTAAATTCAGCTAACATAATTGTTATCCTATTTTAAGAAATTGTTATAATTGCCCCAGCCTTTAGCAACCACTATCCTGGTCAGTCAGCAGCCATTAAGCCAGGACCCTCCACCACCAAAAAAGATTAGGACTCCTTGAAGGTTAGATGGTGGTTAGCAACTTTTAAATTAACTTATGTACATTTTTTAGATGTGCTATTGAAGACTTAATATACTACAGTGTAGTATAAATACAACTTTTATGCAAGTTGGGAAACAAGCTTGTGTCACTAGCTTTATTGCAATATTTACTTTATTATGTGATCTGGAACTAAACTTACAGTATCTCCCAGGTATACCTGTAGAATGAAAAAAATTTTTATCACTGATGAGTTTCTAGGAGACCAAGGACAGATTCTTAAGGAGTGAAGCTGGGTGAAAGAAAAGCATATGCTGTTGCTGAGTGCAGACTTGTATACCATCTGTACCTACAGCCTCTCAGACCAGGAAGGCAGTTCAGGTCAAGAGTGTGGCATTCCTTGAAAATGTAATCCCATGACCTAACCAGCACCTGTTAGCTCTGCCTCTCCCCATCCCAACAAGTCCTTAAAAGCTATTGAGTGTTTCATTGTTTGAAATAACCCAAGTTCCAAGCAATTAGATTCTTCATCTAGTCTCATTGAATGGTCTCTTTTATAGGTAAAGGAGACATTAGCACATAGAAGGAGAGGCAACTGGCCAAGAAAAAAAAAACCCAAAGAACAAATGTATGTGCATGCTCAGTTCTGTTGAATTTTTTGTGACCCCATGGATCTCAGTCCACGCTTCCCAGTAGCTCAGGGGTAAAGAATCCACCTACAATGCAGGAGATGCTGGAGATGCGGGGTCAATCCCTGGGTTGGGAAGATCCCCTCAAAGAGGGCATGTCAACCAATCCCAGTATTCTTGCTGGAAGAATCCCATGGACTGAGGAGCCTGTGCTGTGCTTGGTTGCTCAGTCATGTCTGACTCTTTGCCACCCCATAGACTGCAGCCCATCAGGCTCCTCTGTCCATGGTTATTCTCCAGGCAAGAATACTGGAGTGGGTTGCCATGCCTTCCTCCAGAGGATCTTCCCAACCCAGAGATCAAACCCAGGTTTCTCACACAGAAGGTGGATTCTTCTGAGCCACCAGGGAAGCCCAAGGATCCTGGTGGGCTACAGTCTATGGGGTTGCAAAGAGTCAGACACAACTAAAGCGACTGAAGATGCATAAATGCATGGACTGTAGCCTGCCAGGTTCTTCTGTCCATGGGATTCTCTGGACAAGAATACTGGAGTGGGTTGCCATTCCCTTCTCCAGGGAATCATCATCATCATCATCATACACATACAATCTTTTCTCTAAGTTCTAGTAATTGGATTTCTGAAAAATTACTGGACTATATGAAACTCATTCTTAAAATCCCAATAACCTTTGCAAAGACATTAAACCAAGTTAGTCATGGAAACTACTAGCAATCTGACGAAAATTATGTCCATGAACTCAACAGCTATCATTTACTAGGCACCAAATATATGCCAGGCACTGTGCCAATTACTTAATCTCTAATTCATAACCACTTGACTGTTCATTTATTCATCTGTGCATCTGAAAGATACTTCTGGAGTGCCTACTCTGTGCTAGACATTGTGAGAAGTGCTCAGGAGGCAGCAACAAAGACAGCCACAACTTTCCTTCTTACAGAGCTTGCACCCCAGCAGGAAAAACAGACATTAGATAGTTATACAATCGACTAATTAATTAGAATTGAGAAAATTATTATGAAGGAAGATAGGAGACTAAGAGAGACCTTATTAAATCTGTGGGTTGGGGAATGCTGCCAGGAGAAAGTGAAGTTGAAGCTGAGACCTGAAGATAAGCCAGAGGCCACCACAGGAGCAGCTGGGGATAGGGTGGTCCTTGCAGATCTAAGTCCTTTAGGAAGAAGCTCAGCTGTAGAGATGAAACAGAGGCCCAGACAGGTAACCTGCCTGTGCTCACACAGCCAGTGGGGGTCAGAAAAGAATGCCATCCTATTTAAACCTTTTCTACTGCACCAAGGGGCCTGTTTCACACTCCAGATAAAGAAAGGCATTATTAATGTGTCCACCATGAATTCTAATTGCTGTTCAGTTGCTAAGTCAGGTCCAACTTTTTGCAACCCCATGAACTCAAGCATGCCAGGCTTGAGTCTGCTCAAACTCATGTACATTGAGTCAGTGATGCTATCTAACCATCTCATCCTCTGGCACCCCCTTCTCTTCTTGCCCTCAATCTTTCCCAGCATCAGGGTCTTTTCCAATGAATCGGCTCTTTGCATCAGGTGGCCCAACTGTTGGAGCTTCAGCTTCAGCATCAGTCCTTCCAGTGAATATTCAGGGTTGATTTCCTTTAGGATTGATTGGTTTGATTCCCTTGCTCACAAAGGGACTCTCAAAAGTCTTTTCCAGCACCATAGTTTAAAAGCATCAGTTGTTTGGCACTCAGCCTCTTTATGGTCCAACTCTCACATCCATACATGACTACTGGAAAAACCAAAGGTTTGACTATACTTTGTCATCAAAATGATATCTCTGTTTTTAAATATTCTGTCTAGGTTTGTCATAGCTTTCTTTCCAAGGAGCAAGCATCTTTTAATTCTGTGGCTGTAGTCACCATCTGGAGTGATTTTGGAATCCAAGAAAATAAAATCTGTCACTGTTTCCACTTTTTCCCCTTTATTTGCCATGAAGTGATGGGACTGAATGCCATGATCTAACCACAGATCCAGGGAGCTCAGAGGACACCAAGCTGGAAAAATGCCAAAGAAATTATACCTAGACCTGTCATATCCAAACTGCAGGAAGTCCAAGAGAAAGGAAGAAATCTTGAAAGATGAAAATATAATGCTCATCAGATAGTGGTAAATGCTAAGGGGGAAAAGGGGGCTAAGGTATTGTACTGGGCAGAGGGTAGGGTGATTCTCTCCCTAGTCACTCTATGGAAAATTCTGAACTTCACCCTACCCTCTTTTTTCCCTTTAATTTTGTGGAAATTTTCAGTTGTTACTGCTTCAAGTATTTTCTTCTGGCCTTTTCTCTCTGTCTTCTCCTTTTGATATTCTCATTGAATGGACATTATCTTTTTTCATTGTCTCACAGTTCTTAGATACTTAGTTTTATCTTTTTCAGTCATTTTGCTCCTTGTTTTTTCGCCTTGGAAGTTTCTATTGACATTTCCTCAAGCTCAGAGATGCTTACTTCAGTCATGTCCAGTCTACTAATTAGTCCATCAAAGGCATTCTTCATTTTTCTTACAATATTTTTGATCTCTAGTATTTCTCTCTCATTCTTTCATAGAATTTCCATCTCTCTGCTTACACTACTCTCAGGTTCTTTCAGGAGTGTTTTCTAAAGCCAACCGATTCTCCAGTTATCTGATTTTAACAGGGTGCCCAATAGTTCAATTCAACACTGACACCAAGTCCTGGATTTAGAGACATAAGAGATATGGGTTCCATCCTTGGGTCAGGAAGATCCCCTGGAGGAGGGCATGGCAACCTACTCCAGTATTCTTGCCTGGAAAATCCCATGGACAGAGGAGCCTGGGAGGCTACAGTACATAGGGTCACAAAGAGTTGGACAAGCCTGAGCAACTTAGCATGCATGTAGGCCACAGGTTCAGGGCTCAGTTCCACAAGGCTGTTTCCACTGCAGACAGCAATCCAGGTGTCAAGGCTCCAGGTTACCTGAAGTTTTGTTTGACTTGACTACAAATTTGGAGAGTCCTACAACTTCCTCCTACAAGTTTGATAATTTTCTAGAATAATTCATAGAAATCAGAAAAACATTTTGCTTACTATTACCAGTTTGTTATAAAGAACACAACTCAGAGACAGCCAAATGGAAGAGATGCATAGGGCAAGGCATGGGGCAAGGGCCATGAAGCTTTCATGCTGTCTCTGGGTGCACCACTTTCCTAGCATCTCAGTGTGTTCAGCAACTTGGAAGTTCTACAAACTCTGTTGTTTATTGGGGTTTTATGATGGTTCTATTACATAAGTATGATCATTTAAACTGTTGGTGACTGGTGATTGAAAATAACATCTAGTCCCTTTACCTTGCCAGAGGTCAGGGATGTGACTGAAATTTCCAACCCTCTGGTCACATGATTTTGTATTTCCGGTGCTCACCCTCCATCCTGAAACCATCTAGGCATCACTCAGCCAAGAGTCATTTGATCAACACAACAAAGACAACATCACCACTCAGGAGATTCCAAGAGTTTTAGGAGTTCTGTGCCAGGAGCCAGGGACAAAGACCAAATTTTTTTTCTTATATCACAGTTATCTATGTTCTTATATATTGTTTACTTTTAACCATTAGAACCCTTAGCATATAAAATAGAGTAGTTTTAAATTCCTGGTCTGATTATACCATTATTTCTGCCATATTTGAGTCTAGATCTGATGCTTACTTTGTCTTCTCCAGTGGTTTTTGGTTTTTAGCATGCTATGTAATTTTTTTGTTGAAAGCTGGGCATGATGTATGTCTTAAGTGAAGGAATTGGGGTAAATAGGCCTTCAGGGATGTGGTGAAGATGCCATGGAGGGCAAGTGTCCTATGATCCTATGTTAGAGCTCACTCTTAAAATATTTTTAATTGATGTAGAGTTTATTTACAGTGTTGGGTTAGTTTTAGATGAACAGCAAAGTGATTCTTTTCTATTATAGGAGATTACAAGATATTTAATGTAGTTCCCTGTGCTATACAGTAGGTCCTTGTTGTTTTTTTATATACTTGTTTATTTTTTATATACTAATCTGTAGCTGCTAATCCCAAATTCCTAACTTATTCCTCCCCTCTATTTCCCCCTTGACAACTAGAAGTTTGTTTCTGTTTTATAAATAAGTTCATTTGTATGATTTTTTTAATTCCACAAATCAGCAATATACTGTCCTATTCATTTTTGTCTGACATACCTCAGTAGTATGATAATCTCTAAGTCCATCCATGTTGCTGCAAATGGCATTATTTCATTCTTTTTTATGGCTGAGTAGTATTCCATTGTATATATATACCACACTTTCTTTATCCTTCTATCTGTCAATGGACATTTAGGTTGCTTCCATGTCTTGGCAATTGTAAATAATGCTGTTATGAACATTGGGGTATATATTCTTTTCAAATTAGAGTTTTCTACAAATATATGCCTTGGAGTAGAATTGCTGGATCTTATGGCTGCTCTATGTTTAGTTTTTTAAGGAATCTCTGTGCTGTTCTCCATAGTGGCTGCACCAGTTTACATTCCCACCAACAGTGGCTGCACCAGTTTACGTTCCCACCAACAGTGTAGAAGGGTTCCTTTTCCTCCACACCCTCTCCAACATTTATTATTTGTAGACTTTTTGATGATGACCATTCTGACTGGTGTGAGGTGGTACCTCGTTGTAATAGTTTTGATTTGCATTTTCAAACAATGTGGAGTATCTTTTCATGTGTCTTATGGAAATCTGTATGTCTTCTTTGGAGAAATGTCTGTTTAGGTCTGTCCATTTTTTGATTGGATTGTTTGATTGAGCTGTATGGACTATTTGTATATTTTGGAAATTAAACCTTTGTTGGTCACATCATTTGCAAATTTTTTCTCCCATTCTGTAGGTTGTCTTTTTGTTTTGTTTATGGTTTCCTTTGTTGTGCAAAAGCTTGTAAGTTTAATTAGGTCCCATTTGCTTATTTTTGCTTTTATTTCTTTGGCCTTGGGGGACTGTGATTAGCTCTCAGACCTTTAGTGAGCCTCTAAGTTTCTTTCTCCTCTCTTGGGTAGGACAGGGTGGCTAGAGTGGGCTGAAGTTGGGTATGTCCCTCCTCCCAGGTCAGGTAGTGTCTTGATAAAATCTCACTGAGTTAAGTTCTGGTAAAATAGTTTCTCTCAAAGACAGACCTCTTTGTGAGGAAGCAGATGCATTTCAGAATAATTCCTTTTTTCCTCCCGGCGCTGGAGGCATGAGATTTCCCTCTGGTACTCACGGTGAGAAACTGGCAGGGGCCTGGAGGTAAAGCCTGCAGGTGTAGAAAGTTGCTCGCTTTCAGACTTGTCCACTCTGAACCTCCTTCAGTTGGTCGATAACAGGTCAGGTCTTCCTACCTCAGCACCAGTTCCTGCAGAGGTTTCTGTCTAGTAAATTGTGGTTCTTTGTATCTGCAGGTCTTTTTCTCCAAGATAGCATTTTGCCCTATGGCCTCACCCCCCTAACAAATCTAAGAAGAGTTACTGATTTTTTCAGTTTGTTCAGTTTTTACTTGTTAGGATGCAGTTAGTCAGTCAGTCAGTTCAGTCGCTCAGTCGTGTCCGACTCTTTGCGACCCCATGAATCGCAGCACGCCAGGCCTCGCTGTCCATCAACAACTCCCGGAGTTCACTCAGACTTGCATCCATCAAGTCCGTGATGCCATCCAGCCATCTCATCCTCTGTCGTCTCCTTCTCCTCCTGCCCCCAATCCCTCCCAGCATCAGAGTCTTTTCCAATGAGTCAACTCTTTGCATAAGGTGGCCAAAGTACTGGAGTTTCAGCTTGTAGTGACTTTCAAACTCCTAAAGTGCCAGAGTGGAAATGGACATATATTTCTTTATTTTCCTATTTATTGTCATTTCAATAAAAAAGTCCACTAACCAAGCAAAAATCTACATATGTAGTTCAAGTACAAAGAAACAGATCTGGGGTCTACATTTTGTTACATAAAGTTAGGGGGTTAATGGTCCTTGAAGAGGAGCACTTGTGTGTGTAGCCAATATAAGCGTATTTGTGAAAGGGGAAAGAAACTAGATGCTGCTGCTGCTAAGTCGCTTCAGTCATGTCCGACTCTGTGTGACCCCATAGACGGCAGCCTACAAGGCTTCCCCATCCCTGGGATTCTCTAGGCAAGAACACTGGAGTGGGTTGCCATTTCCTTCGAAAGGGGACATTATCCTGAAACCTGAGATGGGTATTTTAGTATATGTCACCACCCTTTTGTTACTATGCATATGATTTAAATAGTGCCATGACACTCCTGGTTAGATGATAAAGGGTTAAAGGAGGGACTAATGATGTAAGCCTTGACATTGCCCAAGAGTGAGGAGGAAGGTGATCTTCTCCCCTCCCTACTTTTGCTTTGATAATAGATATATAGCCCTCTTTGTTCTGTTGCCATGAAAACAGAAATGAGTGAACAGCCTTCAGCACATACCAGCCAGACAGACCTGCAAGAATTAAATAATCTTGGTTAGTCTTTGGCTGTTACTGTTAGGTTGGTGCAAATGTAATTAGGGTTTCAGACCATGAATTTTAAATTATTATAACTAGGTTCAAGCATCTTTAGCAATCAAAATAGGAATCATTACAATCAACACATTTTTGCCAATAAGAAATGTTTGCTTATTCCTACAGTGTAAAAATTTATGCTTCAGGATTCACCAAACTCTTGGAAAGCATTTTCTGCATCCTGATGGTATGGAAGCATTTTCCCTGCAAAAAGTTGTCGAAATGCTTGAAGCAGTAGTCAGTTGGCAAGAGGTCAGGTGAATATGACAGATAAGGAAAAACTTCACAGTCCAGTTCATTCAACTAACGAAGCTATGGTTGTGCAATATGTGTTTGGGCACTGTCATGGAGAAGAATTGGGCCCTTTCTGTTGACTAATACCTGCTTCAGGCAATACAGTTTTTGATGCATCTCATCTATTTACTGAGCACACTTCTCAGATGTAACAGGCAAGTTTGGGAGAATAAAATGAAGCAGGTCAAAGGCTAACAGAGTTTTGTCAAGTGAGCACACTGGTCATAGCAAACAACCTTTTCCAACAGCACAAGAGATGACTCCACACATGGACATCACCAAATGGTCAATACTGAAATCAGACTGATTATATTCTTTGCAGTCGAAGATAGTGAAGCTCTATACAGTCAGCAAAAACAAGACCTGGAGCTGACTGTGTCTCAGATCATCAGCTCCTTATTGCAAAATTCAGGTTTAAATGAAGAAAGTAGGTAAAACCACTAGGCCATTCAGGTATGATCTAAGTCAAATCCCTTATGATTATATAATGGAGGTGATGAATGGATTCAAGGGATTCGATCTGGTACACAGAGTGCCTGAAGAACTATGGACAGAGGTTTGTAACATTGTACAGGAGGCAGTGACCAGAATCATCCCCAAGAAAAAGAAATGCAAGAAAGCAAAATAGTTTTCTGAGGTGGCTTCACAATAGCTGAGGAAAGAAGAGAAGTGAAAAGTAAGGGAGAAAGGGAAAGATATACCCAACTGAATGTGGGGTTCCAGAGAATAGCAAGGAAAGATAAGAAGGCCTTAAGTGAATAATGCAAAGAAGCAGAGAAAAACAATAGAATGGGAAAGACTGGAGATCTCTTCAAGAAAGTTGAAGAGATCAGGGAACATTTCATTCAAGGATGGGCAAATAGATGGGGGAAAAGTGGAACCAGTGACAGATTTTATTTTCCTGGGCTCCAAAATCACTGTGGACGGTGACTGCAACCATGAAATTAAAAGATGTTTGCTCCTTGGAAAAGCTATGAAAAACCTAGACAGCATATTAAAAAGCAGACATCACTTTGCCAACAAAGGTCTGTATATTCAAAGCTATGGTTTTTCCAGTAGTCATGTACAGATGTATGGACATGACTGTCCATATATAGAGAGTTGGACCATAAAGAAGGCTGAGCACTGAAGAACTGATGCTTTTGAGTTGTGGTATTGAAGACTCTGAGAGTCCATTGGACTGCAAGGAGATCACACCAGTCAATCCTAACAGAAATGAACCCTGTATATTCATTGGAAGGACTGATGTTGAAGCTGAAACCCCAATATTTTGGCCACCTTATGAGAACAGCTGCTTCATTGGAAAAGACTTTGATGCTGGGAAAGACTGAGGGCAAAAGAAGAAGAGGGCAGCAGAGGATGAGATTGTTAGACAGCACCACTGACTCAGTGGTCATAAATCTGAGTAAACTCTGGAAGATAGTGAAGGACAGGGAAGCCAGCATACTGCAGTCCATGTGGTCACAAAGAGTTGGAAATGACTTAGAAATTGAACAACTTCTCAGATGTATTGGTTTTGCCAGGATTCAGAAAGCTGTAGTGGATCAGACAGGCAGCAGACCACCAAACAGTGACCATGCCCTTTTTGGGGGTGCAAGTTTGGCTTTGGGAAGTGCTTCTGTGGGCTGCCATCTATAGGGTCACGCAGAGTGGGACACGACTGAAGTGACTTACCAGCAGCAGCTGTAGTTGGAGCTTCTTCTTGGTCCAAACACTGAGCTGGTCATTGCCAATTGTTGTATAAAATCCACTTTTTGTCGCATGTCACAATCTGAGAACTGGTTCACTGCTGCATAGAATAAGAGAAGACAGCACATCAAAATGATTGTTTTTTTGATTTTCGGTCAGCTGGTGAGGCACCCACTTCCTGAGCTTTTTCACCTTTCCAATTAGCTTCAAATGCCAAACGACTGTAGAATGTTCAATGTTGAGTTCTTTTGCAACTTCTTGTGTAGTTGTAACAGGATCAGCTTTGATCCTCTCAGTTGGTCATTGTCAACTTCCTGTGGCTGGCCACTATGCTCCTCAACTTCAAGGCTCTCATCTCCAAGGCTCTCATCTCCTTTGCAAAACTTCTTGACCCACCACTGCACTGTACCTTTCTTAGCAGTTCCAGGGCCAAATGTGTTGTTGATGTTGCAAACTGTCTCTGCTGCTTTACCACACATTTTGAACTTGAATAAGAAAACTGCTTGAATTTGCTTTTTGTCTAACATCATATCCATAGTCTACAATAAATATAAAATAAACAGCAAGTAATAAGCCTTTAGCAAAAAACCATAAAGCAAGAAATACACATTAAAATGGTGTATAACATAACCACATTTATTAAGAATGTATTTCAATATCAAACAACTGCTATTACTTTTGCACCAACCTAAAACAAATATTTGTAGGTAGACTTGTCCTTCACAAAGCTTCAAAAACACTAATTACTCTCTGACTCCAAAGATTATACTCTGCACCTGGCATTCTTCTCCCCACTACACTCTCTTGTAGCATTCTGCAATTCAGAAAAAAGGTTATGGGATGATAACTTTAGGGTTACCACACCTGGTTGCTGAGTTGCCTGATGCCAGCTGTGGTTATTTTGAAACTCTACAAGAGAAAAACAATGCAATGCCTTCATGAGGATATAAAACCTCTCTCTATTCCTGAGATATGGGGGCACAGTTCTTGAGGTGCTAGCCTGCTGTGTTTCCCTTTTGCCTAGCAAAAATCATGTAGGTACTCTAGGTACTCTTTTCTATTTCCTCCAAACTCTGTCTTTGTATTTCTATTTGGCATTGGTGGGAGCCAAGATTTTGGCAACAGTTCTCAGGGCTCTGCTTCCTTATCTGCTCGCTTACATCTCTCACAAGGGTCTTACACTCATAAATCCACTCTTAGCCTATCACTTAGCCCCACATTGAACTGTTTCCGCATCAAGACAAAAGAACCTGAGCTTTAACAAGTCCTGACACCAGGTGACTGGTTTCAATTCAGATAGCAGGTTTGAGTCCTCTTCTAAGTCAGGGATTAAGGGTTAGAGTCCCATCTTAGAGGATTCAGTGAGAACCCAATTCCTGATTCATAGACGGTGGACTTCTTTTGGCTGTGTCTTCAGGTGGCAGAAGGGGAAGGGAGCTCTCTGGGACCACTTTTAAAAGGGCACCAACTCCATTCAGGAGGGCTCTGTCCTCAGTACCTAATCACCTTCCAGTGGCCCCACCTCCATATACTGTCACACTTGGAGATTAGATGCCAACACGTGAATGTTGGGGTGACACATTCAGGCTATAGCAATATGAATTTAATATATCATATATTATTCATTATATTATATCATCATATAGTATTCAATAATATATAATTTAATATCATAAACATAATATATCATATTATATATATTAGTGTATAAAAACAATTTAATATAAATGCTGTTTATGTTTGAACTGCTGATAAATAACATTAGCTAAGCAAATTAATTTGCTTAGAGTAGCACTCCCAATCTTTGTCATATTGTATCGCACATAGAAAATATAAGTATTCATGTATAACCGATTCACTTTGCATACAGCAGAAACTAACACAACGCTAAGTCAACTGTGCGAGTGTGCTCAGTTGCTCAGTCATGTCTGACTCTTTGCGACCCCAGGGACTAGAGTCCACCAGGCTCGGCTATCCATGGAATTCTCCAGCAAGAATACTGGGGCAGGCTGCCATTTCCTACACCAGGGGATGTTCCCCATCCAGGGACCAACTTTACTACAATTAAAAAAAATTAAAGTATTCGTAAAAGAGCCAGCCAGTAAGTGACTCACACCTCCACGGCTGAAGGCTTCAGTTTTTATCTCCACTTGTCACTGCATGCTTCACCGTTTGGGAAACTCTTGCTTTAAGGGTAATGTTTAAAGCACTGAAGAGACCACTCTGTTTAACTAGACCTATTTGAATGACTGGCTCCCAAGGACTAAAGATTGTTGAGGCCAAGAAGGGAAGAAAGTGATGTGGAGAAAAGATGTCATTGATAATTTCTCATTGTTAGGAAAGCCCTTCCCAGTCTGCTCTCAGCCTGTTTTTCCTGTCTCAGGTCCCCACTCCTGCCCCAAACTTTACCTACTTCTTCACGTGGTTCAGGATATGATGGCCCCTCTCTCACTTGTCCTAAATCTTAACAATTCTTTGTTAGGCCCCAGGTTATAGCCAGGAAGTTTACATGTCTTCAGATGCAGAATCTGTCCCCCATGCTTCCGGGATTTTTGGCCTACAGCACTGCATTTGAGCTTCCGACCCAGAATTTTAAAGTTTGAAGTCGTCTCAGAGACTGAGTGCAACCTTCAATTGCCAGGTGAAACATGTGGAGCCCAGAGAGATAGAGGGACCGTGCTGTCAACACCAGCTGGGGGCAGCCTTGGGACACGGGTCTCCTGTTTTCCTAGGCTTTCCACTACCTGGCGGTTTCATCTCTCTTATGCTAATGATGACACTTAATAATTTATTAATAGGTGAGAACTGACTCATTGGAGACTCTATATGATCTGTAGTAACAGCCAGATGGTCCTTAATAAAACATTAATAGAGCAAAAGCAGATGGCATTTAATAAAGTATCATATAAACATGCCCAAGAGCCATCAAAAGCATTTTTTTCTAGACTCTCTAATAGTGGAGAATTATCAGACAAGACATAAAAGAGGAAATCACCCTCTAACTTGTGATCTGAGAAAATGTTTAAGGTTCTTGTATATATTATGAATAAGAAAATATTTCAAATGTAATTTTATCTCAGATTTCATATCCTTATAATGACTGTTTTATGGCAATTTTAGAAGAAATGACAAAAGCTTTAGTAGAAACAAAAGGAAGTCCCTACAATTTCCTCCTCCCTTGAAAATCCAGCCAAAGCAAATTTCCTCACTTTCTTAGAAAAAGAGATTTCTAGAGGGCATAAAAATAATATATTTTAATAGCAGAGTAATAGAAATCACTGAGTTGCAGAGGTTGTTTTAGGAATCACTGTTTCAGAACAGAAGAAATAACAACCTGTTGTGAGTGAGTGAATACTAATTTGCCTGAAGATGAAAAGCTGAACTTTCAGGATTGTGTTTGAATGTTTGACTTCCTCCCAAAATTCGTTTGTCAGGCAGTAATCAACAGTTAAGGCTTGGACTGAGACTTGAGTTTATTAGCATCAATTGTGCAAGACTTGTAGGCTGCCTTTTCAGGATTTTTTTTTACCATCTGGAAAATAGGGATAATAATACTTTGTAGAGTTGTACAAAGAGTAGATGAAATAATGCTTATAAAGGACCATGCTGGACACAAAGTAAGCGGTCAAAAAAGGTAGCAATTATAGATATCAGAAGCTGATATCTGCTGTTCTAACGAAACTAAAAGTAGCAAAGTTGTGAAATAGTGGTTTCCTATTTGTAAACCTTCCATGCCTCTTTCAAAATCCTGATGAAACACTGTTATACAAAAAGGATATCAACATTTATGCTTTAACATGCTTGTTTTTTGTTTGTCTCACTTCTGTGTGGATATCTTTAGGAATATTTACATTTCAAACTACTTCTGATTCTAGAATGTGAGGCTTATTTCATAGCTGGGGGAATGTTTGGTATTGCCCTGTGTGGGTAGGACTCCTTTGATGAG
Source organism: Capricornis sumatraensis (assembly GCF_032405125.1). Classification (NCBI taxonomy): domain Eukaryota; kingdom Metazoa; phylum Chordata; class Mammalia; order Artiodactyla; family Bovidae; genus Capricornis; species Capricornis sumatraensis. Next base: position 75,870,592 of record NC_091073.1, read on the forward strand.
GAGAAAGTGATGAGAAATGTAATCTGGAGAGATTTCAAAGATGTCTGGACTTTCCTGAATCCTTTGCCGCAAGGTCTTGATCAAAGGCTAGTCTTTCCAGAACACATTTCCCGATAACCCTCCCTCCCAAGTCAAAATCACCGGGTTCTTTTGAAGTTTTTTCACAGATCATTCCTCTAATAGTTGTGAGCCAGGTCAGTGAATGCCTTTATTCAGGCACATAGCAGGCAGTCAGTGATGTTTGAAAATGAAAGGGAATTCCAAGGAACCTAAAACTGATAGTTACCATTTTGAAGTATCTGCTGGGTGCCAAATGAATCACAGGCACCATGTGAGTTAGGTGTTATCATCACCACTTTCCAGGTGAACTGAGGCTTAGAGGAGTAGTACTAAAGTAAGACCAAGTAGGAGGCAAAGATGGGACCCAAACTTAGTGATGTGCCATCTCCAAATCATGACCCGCCCACTTAATCAGCTACCTAAGTGACACTGGCATTTGCTCATTTGGTTGGTTTTTGGTGTGTATATTAGTCAGGGTTATATAATATATCTATCATATAGAGATATATCTGGATTGATATATAAAATTTTCTGGGACCATTTTTCTGTATATCTATATAGATATACAGAGATATAGCCTATTGGTTTTATTTGGTGCTATATACAGATACATGGATTATATCTTTGTACAAGGAGATTTATTATAGAAATTGGCTCACATGATTTATGGAGGCTGAGGATCCCAAGATCTGCCATCTATGATCTGGAAAACCAGGGAGGTCAGTGGTAGAGTTCAGTCTGAGTCTGAAGGCTGGAGAACCAGGAGCATCGCTATCCAAGGGCAGAAGAAGATGGACGTCCCAACTCAGGCAGTGAGAGTAAATTCCCCTTCCTCTATCTTCCTGTTCTGTTCAGGCCCTCAAGAGACTGGATGACGCCCTCCCACACTAGGGAGGGTGATCTTCCTTTCTCAGTCTACAGGTTCAAATGCTAATCTATTTCCAGAAAATCCTCACACACCCAGGACAATGTTTTACCAGATATCTGGGCATCCCTTAATCCAGTCGAGTGGACACATAAAATTAACCATCACAGCATTGATGTTTTTATTATTTTTAATAATGAGAACATTAGCAGAGGAAGATGGATTTACCCTCAGAAAGCAAGCCTACCAGAATTCTGAAGTCCCTGTGTATCCATTTCCTACTGGCTGTCTAGATGCCTCAGAGAAATCCAACCTTGCAGGGAGATGACAGGTAATCTGGGGTTGCGGGGGGTGGGGGGAGGGCGGAAGAAGCTTGAAGATTTAAAAGTATGCTAGTAGAAAATAAAATCCACTTCTATCAACAGTTTGAAAGAAAGTAAAATCATTCATGGTGTCAAAGATGCCCAGAGGGTGGCAGGGGCTGAACTTCTGAAGCTGTTTTCTCATCATTCAGACTGACACATTTATTGTACTGGTGCTTCTAGCAAACAGTCAAGATCGAATCAGATGCCAAGATAATTTTTCCTTGCCAATGGTTTTTTCCCATTGCAATTAGCATTTTTAAGGACCTCATCAAATAGCCAATGTGTATTCAATTCCCTCTCTCCCTCTCCAATTAAAATTCAGCTAAGAAGTTGTATCAGTAATAATTGTTAAAGGTAAAATACCACCCTTATCCACTCTATCATATTTCTCCATGTTTTCTTAAATATCCTTTAAAACAGGCATAGGATTTAAAAGGTTTATTTTTTTCTTCAGTCCAGTTCAGTTGCTCAGTCGTGTCTGACTCTTTGCGACCCCATGAATCGCAGCACACCAGGCCTCCCTGTCCATGACCAACTCCCGGAGTTCACTCAGACTCTTGTCCATCAAGTCGGTGATGCCATCCAGCCATCTCATCCTCTGTCGTCCCCTTCTCCTCCTGTCCCCAATCCCTCCCAGCATCAGAGTCTTTTCCAATGAGTCAACTCTTCACCTGAGGTGGCCAAAGTATTGGAGTTTCAGCTTCAACATCACTCCTTCCAAAGAACACCCAGGACTGATCTCCTTTAGGATGGACTGGTTGGATCTCCTTGCAGTCCAAGGGACTTTTTTCCTTAGTATGCATTATATAATCTGAAAGTAAATTAAACTAAAAGCAGTTCCGCTGTTTGGGTTGTCCTAATTGAGATTCTTTATAAAACCTTTGAGCTCGTCCTATACTTGTTTGTCCTCTAAAAGCATTTTGAAGCTGAGCCTGCTGCTGCTCTCAGAAGCCCATTTCCTCTTTTTTTCCTGGGCACAAGGTCTACATCTTTCTGCCTCCCTTGCAATGAAGGGGGCCATGTGGTTGATTTCTGGGCAGAGGTGGGTACACAGGCAAAGTGCCAGGTCCATGAAAGTCTCCCATGAGAGAGTCTCTAGGTTATTTCCTTCTCAGCCTGCTGAAATTGCCCATGCCCAGCACCCTTGGCAACCCTGAGCTGCGAATAGCAGAGCCTCCACCAGGCTGCTTCCTGAAGGAACAGTGGGTACCCTTCTACATCCCTACCTCACACACTCTGGAACTACCCTAGATTGTTCACTGAGAAAAAATGAACTGCTATGGTGTTCAAGCCATTATAACTCAGGGTTTTATCTGTTTGAGCAGTTAGCTTACTCTGACTAGTTGCCTTTTCCTTGACTGGGCTACCTTTCCTCCTCCGCCATGCTACGTACTCCAGCCAAGCTGTCCCGTGGCATCTGATCATGGAACTTCCCAAACTTCCTCCTTATTGTCTGTCTGCCTTCCCAGATAGACTCTCAAGCTCTGTGAAGTCATGGACCATATTTTGCTCGCTCTCCAGTGTATCTTCAGTATCTCATATAGTGCTTGGTACATGCATGTATATCTGCTCTTCAGTCCTGTCCAACTCTTATCAACCCCAGGGACTGTAGCCTGCCAGGCTCCTCTGACCATGGGATGCTCTAGGCAAGAATACTGGAGTGGGTTGCCATTTCCTTCTTCAGGGATCTTACCGACTCAGGGATCTAACCCATGTCTCCTGCATTGGCAGGTGGATTCTTTACTGCTGAGCCATTGGGAGTAGATCCTTAATAGTGAAGTGAAAGTCGCTCAGTAGTGTCCGACTCTTTGTGACCCCATGGACTAACAGTCCATGAAATTCTCCAGGCCAGAATACTGGGAGTGGGTAGCCTTTCCCTTCTCCAGAGAATCTTCCCAACCCAGGGATCGAACCCAGGTCTCCCACATTACAGGTGGATTTTTTACCAGCTGAGCCACAAAGGAAGCCCAGGAATAATGGAGTGGGTAGAAGATCCTTTCTCCCGTGGATCTTCCTGACCCAGGAATCAAACCAGGGTCTCCTGCATTGCAGGCAGATTCTTTACCAACTGAGCTATCAGGGAAGCCCTGAACCTTAATAAATATTTGTTAAATTAACAAGATGTTGGATGCATGGACTTTGTCTTTCTCAATGCTGGGTATAGCAAAGTTGGATGCTGAATAATCTTTAAGAATAATGGCAATGGAATGAGAAGAATGTATTTGGCTATCAGTTCAGTTCAGTCGCTTAGTCGTGTCCGACTCTTTGCAATCCCATGAATCGCAGCACACCAGGCCTCCCTGTCCATCACCAACTCCCCGAGTTCACTCAGACTCATATCCATCGAGTCCGTGATGCCATCCAGCCATCTCATCCTGGGTCGTCCCCTTCTCCTGCCCCCAATCTCTCCCAGCATCAGAGTCTTTTCCAATGAGTCAACTCTTCCCATGAGGTGGCCAAAGTACTGGAGCTTCAGCTTTAGCATCATTCCTTCCAAAGAAATCCCAGGGTTGATCTCCTTCAGAATGGACTGGTTGGATCTCCTTTCAGTCCAAGGGACCCTCAAGAGTCTTCTCCAACACCACAGTTCAAACGCATCAATTCTTCGGCGCTCAGCCTTCTTCACAGTCCAACTCTCACATCCATATGTGACCACAGGAAAAACCATAGCCTTGACTAGATGGACCTTAGTCGGCAAAGTAATGTCTCTGCTTTTGAATATACTATCTATGTTGGTCATAACTTTTCTTCCAAGGAGTAAGCGTCTTTTAATTTCATGGCTGCAGCCACCATCTGCAGTGATTTTGGAGCCCCCCAAAATAAAGTCTGACACTGTTTCCACTGTTTCCCTATCTATTTCCCATGCAGTGATGGGACCAGATGCCATGATCTTCGTTTTCTGAATGTTGAGCTTTAAGCCAACTTTTTCACTCTCCTCTTTCACTTTCATCAAGAGGCTTTTTAGCTCCTCTTCACTTTCTGCCTTAAGGGTGGTGTCATCTGCATATCGAAGGTTATTGATATTTTTCCTGGCAATCTTGATTCCAGCTTGTGCTTCTTCCAGCCCAGCGTTTCTCATGATATACTCTGCATATAAGTTAAATAAGCAGGGTGACAATATACGGCCTTGATGTACTCCTTTTCCTATTTGGAACCAGTCTGTTGTTCCATGTCCAGTTCTAACTGTTGCTTCCTGACCTGCATACAGGTTTCTCAAGAGGCAGGTCATGTGGTCTGGAATTCCAATCTCTTTCAGAATTTTCCACAGTTTATTGTGATTCACACAGTCAAAGGCTTTGGCATAGTCAATAAAGCAGAAATAGATGTTTTTCTGGAACTCTTGCTTTTCCATGATCCAGCAGATGTTAGCAATTTGATCTCTGGTTCCTCTGCCTTTTGTAAAACCAGCTTGAACATCTTGAAGTTCACGGTTCATGTATTGCTGAAGCCTGGCTTGGAGAATTTTGAGCATTACTTTACTAGCGTGTGAGATGAGTGCAATTGTGCGGTAGTTTGAGCATTCTTTGGCATTGCCTTTCTTTGGGATTGGAATAAAAACTGCCCTTTCGAGTCCTGTGGCCACTGCTGAGTTTTCCAAATTTGCTGGCATTTTGAGTGCAGCACTTTCACAGCATCATCTTTTAGGATTTGAAATAGCTCCACTGGAATTCCATCACCTCCACTAGCTTTGTTCATAGTGATGCTTCCTTGTCTAACTCAATGAAACTAACCCATGCCCGCTGGGGAACCCAAGACGAGCGGGTCATGGTGGAGAGGTCTGACAGAATGTGGTCCACTGGAGAAGGGAATGGCAAACCACTTCAGTATTCTTGCCTTGAGAGCCCCATGAACAGTATGAAAAGGCAAAATGATAGGATACTGAAAGGAACTCCCCAGGACAGTAGGTGCTCAATATGCTACTGGAGATCAGTGGAGAACTAACTCCAGAAAGAATGAAGGGATGGAGCCAAAGCAAAAACAGTACCCAGTTGTGGATGTGACTGGTGATAGAAGCAAGGTCCGATGCTGTAAAGAGCAATATTGCATAGGAACCTGGAATGTCAGGTCCATGAATCAAGGCAAATTGGAAGTGGTCAAACAAGAGATGGCAAGAGTGAACGTCGACATTCTAGGAATCAGTGAACTAAAATGGACTGGAACAGGTGAATTTAACTCAGATGACCATTATATCTACTACTGTGGGCAGGAATCCCTCAGAAGAAATGGAGTAGCCATCATGGTCAACAGAAGAGTCCAAAATGCAGTACTTGGATGCAATCTCAGAAACAACAGAATGATCTCTCTCATTTTCAAGGCAAACCATTCAATATCATGGTAATCCAAGTCTATGCCCCAACCAGTAACGCTGAAGAAGCTGAAGTTGAATGGTTCTATGAAGACCTACAAGACCTTTTAGAAATAACACCCAAAAGAGATGTCCTTTTCATTATAGGGGACTGGAAGGCAAAAGTAGGAAGTCAAGAAACACCTGGAGTAACAGGCAAATTTGGCCTTGGATGCCTAATAAAGCAGGCCAAAGACTAACAGAGTTTTGCCAAGAAAATGCACTGGTCATAGCAAACACCTTCTTCCAACAACACAAGAGAAGAGTCTACACATGGACATCACCAGATGGTCAACACCGAAATCAGATTGATTATATTCTTTGCAGCCAAAGATGGAGAAGCTCTATACAGTCAACAAAAACAAGACCAGGAGCTGACTGTGGCTCAGATCATGAACTCCTGGTTACCAAAATCAGACTTAAATTGAAGAAAGTAGGGAAAACCACTAGACCATTTAGGTATGACCTAAATCAAATCCCTTATGATTATACAGTGGAAATGAGAAATAGATTTAAGGGCCTAGATCTGATAGAGTGCCTGATGAACTATGGAATGAGGTTCGTGACATTAAACAGGAAACAGGGATCAAGACCATCCCCATGGAAAAGAAATGCAAAAAGGCAAAATGGCTGTCTGGGGAGGCCTTACAAATGGCTATGAAAAGAAGAGAAGTGAAAAGCAAAGGAGAAAAGGAAAGTATAAGCATCTGAATGCAGAGTTTCAAAGAATAGCAAGAAGAGATAAGAAAGCCTTCAGCGATCAATGCAAAGAAATAGAGGAAAAGAACAGAATGGGAAAGACTAGAGATCTCTTCAAGAAAATTAGAGATACCAAGGGAACATTTCATGCAAAGATGGGCTCGATAAAGGACAGAGATGGTATGGACCTAACCGAAGCAGAAGATATTAAGAAGAGGTGGCAAGAATACTCAGAAGAACTGTACAAAAAAGATCTTCATGACCAAGATAATCACGATGGTGTGATTACTCATCTAGAGCCAGACATCCTGGAATATGAAGTCAAGTGGGCCTTAGAAAGCATCACTACAAACAAAGCTAGTGGAGGTGATGGAATTCCAGTTGAGCTATTTCAAATCCTGAAAGATGATGCTGTGAAAGTGCTGCACTCAATATACCAGCAAGTTTGGAAAACTCAGCAGTGGCCACAGGACTCGAAAGGGCAGTTTTTATTCCAATCCCAAAGAAAGGCAATGCCAAAGAATGCTCAAACTACCGCACAATTGCACTCATCTCACACGCTAGTAAAGTAATGCTCAAAATTCTCCAAGCCAGGCTTCAGCAATACATGAACCGTGAACTTCAAGATGTTCAAGCTGGTTTTAGAAAAGGCAGAGGAACCAGAGATCAAATTGCTAACATCTGCTGGATCATGGAAAAAGCAGGAGTTCCAGAAAAACATCTATTTCTGCTTTATTGACTATGCCAAAGCCTTTGACTGTGTGGATCACAATAAACTGTGGAAAATTCTGAAAGAGATGGGAATTCCATACCACATGACCTGCCTCTTGAGAAACCTGTATGCAGGTCAGGAAGCAACAGTTAGAACTGGACATGGAACAACAGACTGGTTCCAAATAGGAAAAGGAGTACATCAAGGCTGTATATTGTCACCCCGCTTATTTAACTTATATGCAGGTAAGTACATCATGAGAAACGTTGGACTGGAAGAAGCACAAGGTGGAATCAAGATTGCCAGGAAAAATATCAATAACCTTCGATATGCAGATGACACCACCCTTATGGCAGAAAGTGAAGAGGAGCTAAAAAGCCTCCTGATGAAAGTGAAAGAGGAGAGCGAAAAAGTTGGCTTAAAACTCAACATTCAGAAAAAGAAGATCATGGCATCCGGTCCCATCACTCCATGGGGAAACAGTGGAAACAGTGTCAGACTTTATCTTTTTGGGCTCCAAAATCACTGCAGATGGTGGCTGCAGCCATGAAATTAAAAGACGCTTCCTTGGAAGAAAAGTTATGACCAACCTAGATAGCATATTCAAAAACAGAGATATTACTTTACTGACTAAGGTCCATCTAGTCAAGGCTATGGTTTTTCCAGTAGTCATGTATGGATGTGAGAGTTGGACTGTGAAGAAGGCTGACCACTGAAGAACTGATGTGTTTGAACTGTGGTGTTGGAGAAGACTCTTGAGAGTTCCTTGGGCTTAAAGGAGATCCAACCAGTTCATTCTGAAGGAGATCAACCCTGGGATTTCTTTGGAAGGAATGATGCTGAAGCTGAAACTCCAGTACTTTGGCCACCTCATGGGAAGAGTTGACTCATTGGAAAAGACTCTGATGCTGGGAGGGATTGGGGGCAGGCGGAGAAGGGGACGACAGAGGATGAGATGGCTGGATGGCATCATGGACTCAATGGATATGAGTCTGAGTGAACTCTGGGAGTTGGTGATGGACAGGGAGGCCTGGCGTGCTGCGATTCATGGGGTCGCAAACAGTTCGACACGACTAAGCGACTGAACTGAACTGAACTTCCTTTTTTTTTTTTTTCTATTTTTTCTTTTCTTTTTTTTTTTGAACTGAACTTCCAATGGCCCACTTGACTTCGCATTCCAGGATGTCTGGCTCTAGATGAGTGATCACACCATTTTGATTATCTGGGTCATGAAGATCTTTTTTGTATAGTTCTTCTGTGTATTCTTGCCACCTCTTCTTAATATCTTCTGCTTCTGTTAGGTCCATACCATTTCTGTCGTTTATTGTGCCCATCTTTGCATGAAATGTTCCCTTGGTGTCTCTAATTTCCTTGAAGTAGTATTTCCCATTCTATTGTTTTCCTCTATTTTTGTGCACTGCATTGAGACTTTAAATGTGGGCAATTTTGGTTGATCATTTGCTAACCACCAAGTAAATTTTAGTCTTGTCTTTCTGTACCTTCCAATGGAAGAAGAGATGGCTTGGGGCATTGAAATAAATGGGCTGTTATATCTGGGCCATATTTAACCTTCCTTAAGCTTTTTATATTTGAATAGTAATTGGTAATATGCATTGGCAATGTAGTCTCCAGTCAAAACACACACACACACACACACTTTGGGGACTCAGGGAAATAAGTTAAATTGGTTTAAAAATATATATATCAATTATGCCAAATTTTATTTTAATTTATGTTAGAAGCTATGTTCCTCTGGAAAGCAGTCAATATGGTAAAAGACAAAATTATATGTAGGTAAAAATTTTAGGCTCAATTTATTTATTTATTAACTTTTTATTTTGTATTGGGTACCCTGATTGAAGAGCAGACTCATTGGATAAGACCTTGATGCTAGGAAACATTGAAGCAGGAGGAGTAGGGGGCAACAGAGGATGAGATTGTTTGATGGCATCACCAACTCCATAGATATGAGTTTGAGCAAATTCTGGGAGATAGTGAAGGCCAGCAAAACCTGGTATGCTGCAGTTCATGGGGTCACAAAGAGTTGGACCTGACTGAGTGACTGAATAACAAGAAATAGTCAATTAACAACATTGTGAGTTTCAGGCGAAGAGTGAAGGGACTCAGACATACATATATATATATAGGTATCCCTTCGCCCCCAAACTCTCCTCCCATCCACATAACATTGAGCAGAGTTCCATGCTATGCTCAATTTAAAAGCGGCACTAACTGAAAAGTAATTAATAAAGGAAAGAAAATGAACTTTTATTTAGGGCCTACTATGTGCCGAGTGCTTTTCATACATTTTTTTAAAATCTCATGATAACACTACAGGTAATTTGTAAATGTGAAATTAAAAATTTGCTTAAGATCACTCAGTAGGTAAGTTGTAGGCTGGATTTGACCAAATCTAACTGGTTCAAAGCCTGTGTGTGTTCTTTCTCCTCCATGGAGGCTATTTATCTAAAAGAGTGCAGGTCTCTCCAAACATAGCTCTCAAAGCACTTGGAAGTAATTAGATGGAGGTGGTTTGTTAGCATGTTCATTTATGAAATATACCCCAGTAAAACATTTTATTGATTTTTGCCCACCTTTACAAGTTGCTTATTCAGTAAGGATCTGGGGGAAAGAGTACGAAATACACAACACCCCATGGGTGTATTCCAGAAGTTCTGTAACTTGAAATACAGCTTATACAGTGAATCTTATTAAAAGCAAACAGTTTCATCACTATGACTACCCCAATTTATCTCCTGCAAAATTCTGTTATAGCTTCATTTTCTTAATGGGATGTATCTACAATGGGGTGAGAGGATTGGGGTTGGATGTTTGCTTTCTATTCATTTTTTCCCTAGTTGGGCTAAAATTCCCATCTTGCATTTGTTTGTCTGAAATCTTCAAATACTTTAATAATAATAATATTAATAAACACAACTGTTAAAAAAAATACAACAGAAAAGTTGAGACTCTCAGTTTGGGCTAATCCCAACCATCTGGGACAGGATAAGTAGCCATGAGGGAGAGGGGTGCTTTCTTAAACACAATTCATCCCCCTCTCCCAATTCTTACATGTTCAAACACTGCTTGGTGGACTGACTCTTGTGTTTCTTATTTTCTGAAGAGTCTGCATTGTCCAGTGGTTTTAAAGCTCAGATAGTGTTGTTACTGAACCAAACTTGGGTTCCTTCACTTGTGTGCAGTGAAACCAATCTACTGACATTGGGTTGTGTGAAGGAAAGTGCAGTATTTATTTCAGGGTGCGCCAAGCAGCCAAACTCCCTGAGTTCAACAGAAAACTTCAGCAAAGCATTTTTAAAGTCTAGGTGAGGGAGGGGTGTCCCAGGTATGTGATCAGCTCGTGCATAGTTCTCTGATAGGTTGATGGTGAGCTAACAGGGTATCATCACAGCGGTTAACATTATCGATCCTTAGTAGCTAGTAGGTCTGGTCATGGTCATCAAGTAGTTAATTTCTTCCATTTGGTGGGGGTTTTTAGCATCTGTAAACCAACTCAGGAAATGTGCATCAGATACTATCATTTCCCTACTGCTGAGAGGAGCTACAGCAGAGGATATGGGGGCAGGCCCCAAAGGATCATTTTTCCGCAGGATGGGCTTCCCATTCTTTGCCTCAATTTACTCATTTGTAACTTGGACTTCCAACCAGTTGCTGTGAGGAGTAAATGAATCAGTCAATGCGTGTGAGGTACTTAAAACCATGCTTGGTGACAGTAATTGGAAAGTGCTATATAAATACTAGCTGCTGATCTTATACTATCTTGCTCAAGCATTTACTTGAAAGGCAGTGGACAGGACAAAAAAGAAAGGGAAGAATTTGAAGACATTGAGTAACTGTTGCACAAAAAGCTCCTGTACTCTCAATTACAGGTGGTTACTTATCTAGGCAGAGGACTGGGCTTCTTGGTGGGAACTTCATTAACATACAACTTTCAAGGATGTTCTTGAGGTTAATGGCCAAGGTCAGGAGACAATAATCTCTATAACAAGCCAGTGCAATTTTATGAGGACAGAGAAACAACAGCATGGATACAAAGTCTCTTGACAGGACCAAGACAGTGATTCTTTTTCTTCCAAACTCTCTAATCAGGGTGGCCAGGCAGAGGATAAAAAGGGTACCATTCTCTTGACCATCTCTATTCATTCATGCGTCCAACAGCCATTACTTAATTGTTCATTTACCCTGTGCCAAGCAATGCAAAGATGAGTGAGACCTCGCAGTCTAGTTGGAGAAATAAACAAGAGGATGCATTAATTAACTCAATTACTGTCATCCATCGGGTACCGTGCTAGGTGCGGGTTATAGTGAACAAAACAGACAAAATCTTACCCCACGCCCACTCCTCGCACTTGTGGAGCTGGCATTCTGGGGAAAGACAATGCTTGAAGTAAGTAAGAAATCCTAAAAATAAAGCATGCGAGGAACTAGGGCGTGTTCCTGTAGGGTGGTGGACTGGCTGTACTTTTAACTGGAATAGTCAGGGACAGTTTTACTGATAAGGAGGTGGGGTAACTCAGGATATGCCCAGGGCATATGGGAGCCCAAGGGGAAGCCCCGCGTGTCTCCATGCCCTGCTGAGGGCAGCCCCAGAACTCAACACGCTCCGGTGCTGGTTCTGGAGCTCACTCCTCCCGCCGCGCCGGGCTCCAAGGGGCGGGGCCCGAGCAAAGGTCCTGCCGCCCGCGCTCTTCCCTCGCGATCCCCCGCCCCGACTCGGCCCGGCCCGGCCCGGCCCGAGGGCTCCTCCGACTCGACCGGGGCGGGGCGCGGGGCGCGGGGCAGCTGCGAGGTAAGTCCGGTGTCTGGGCTCGGCTCTGCCGGGGTCCGGCCTTGGCCTTGGGGAGCCGAGCCAGCGCGGCCCTTTCTCTCTAGGACACCCTCCGGTTTGCCCCTCAGTCCTAAGGGGGACGACTGGGTGGGCTGACGGAGCTGGACCGCCGGCCCCAGGGCGTCGCCCCTCTCCCGGGTTTCCAGCCCCCGTCCCCCCCCCGCCACCCCTTTCCCATCCCACCCCCTCGCCTCTCCTCCACTCCATGGCCGCTTCCCTCTCTGGCTGTTGCTGGGGCAGCGGGTACCCACTGCCTCTCCTCTTTGCGCCCCCTCCCCATTCCTTCTTTCTTTGTCTTCCGGTTTCTGCTGGCTAGGCTCTAGCTGGCCGCGGGCGGGGCGCGTGTGTGCGGGGCGGGAAGGCGGGGGCCGGCGTGGAATTCCCTCTCCGGCCTGGACCGAGTCCCCACCCCTGGCGTCGGGGATCCTGGGCCCCGAGGCTACGGAGGAGGAGGAGGCCGGGCCCGGCCCGGTAGTCTCGGCCTGGATGGGATGACATCACTGCGCTCACGGGGCCTTCACGTGCGGACCCGGGACCGCTTCCCATCTGCACCTGACAAGGAAAGACCAGAGGGCGGTCTTAGAACGGCGTGGGTTCTAGCGGGTTCGGAAAGACCCTGTCACTGAGATTCTACTCCGTTCAGAGGACTGGTGAGAAGGAAGGATGCGTTGGGATCGATGGATGCCTTTAAGAGGCAAATAGATAACCTAGTTGGAGTGGCGTGAAAAGTGCTGCGGGGTCGGAGAGAACAGCTGAAGAAATGTAGAGTAAATTAATCGTTTTCCAACGCCACCACCAATGAGCTCTTTTCATGAACGAAAACAGCCGGGAAAAGATGAGGCCAGACAATTAGACCTGAGAAGTACCGCCCAAGCCCTCAGCAGCTCCTTAAGTTTTCCAGAGGTGCTTTTGTTTTTGCTCTTTTTGAACCCGCAAGGGGAACCAATGGGTTCTTCTTCACTTAATCAGTCTCCTGTTACTTATTCCACTTCCCCCAAACCTTTGCTGCCTCACCCTCCTTTTACAAGCTCATGCCTGCCCTGTGACCACTGGTTTTTAAATTTTTTTTTCATATTTTTATTTTAGAAAGAAATGTTAGAGTTCCTTGTCTTTAATTTGCCTTACTATAGAAATGAAGGCACTGGGCTGTAAGCATTGGAAGATACAGAAGAATGACACCTCTGTTTAAAGTTAATAGACTCAATTTCACTTTGTTGTTTAGAAAACTAAAAACAGTTCGAAATGTGCTGAAGTTGTTAAGAGACAACAGTACTAATAGCAGTGTCTTGTTTTCCTAGATAGTGAGGAAATAGCATGTTTTATAGCCATGGTTTTTGCTTCCACCATAACTGAAGTTACCCTTTTGAGCACATTTTCTTACTCTACAAAATGAATCATATGTAGTTCAAATTAAAAAAAAAAAAAAAAAAGCTGACTAGGGTGTCAGCAGAGCAGGTGGTCCAGGACTCAGGCTTGGGAGACAGGTGGACCTCAGTTGGAATCTGGGCTCAGCACTAATTCTCTGTTTGAGGTTCACTGCCTTCTAGTCAAAGACCTCTGGGAACAGCAGATGGAGTTGAAGGGGTTGGGTCGTTCCTTGCTGAATGAGGGAGACTTTGCTCCATGGGCAACCCTGGGCTTCTCCATAACTGGGTGTCAGAAAGGAGTTATAGGGTTTGGGCTTCTAGGCGATTTGGGGAAGAGTTTAAGAAAATAGGAGTTTACTCTGGATTGGATGCCACCAGAAAGTGTGGCAAATTCTCTGGAGTATCCTCGTAAATCATGTCTGAAAGGAGTGAGGCTAAAACTGCTGTTGACTGAAAACCACAGTTACTTATGTGTCAGGGTTGGTGGGGGAAATGGGAGTGTTTGGTCATTTTTGTGGTTTGGACAGTGTTCACATTTTGACTGTGGTCAGATAAGACTATAAAAGGTCTTGTTTTGGTCTTGATTTATCATGACCACTGAGTGGCCTTGCCTGATGTTGCTGTCCTGTGACGTTGTTCGTGCCGGCCAGGAGAAAGCTGGGCCAGTGCCTGCAGCCCCAGGGCTAGCTGATTGTACCAAGCCAGTTCCTGGATGTCAGGGTTGCTGCTCTTTTTCTTGTGTTCTTGAGCAAATAACATCTTTGCACTTTTCTTTCCACTTCTGTAAAACGCAGACAATACCTCCTGAGGGTTGTGGAGATTCAATGAGGAAATATGTAGAAAGGAGTTAGCCAGTACCTGGCACATAGCAGGTACTCAGCATATAGTTACCTCCTCTTTATCTAGTGGATGTTGAGGTTTCTTCCTTAGAACCTCAAGCAGAGGCCCATTGATCAACTGGAGCTGCAAAGAATCCTAAATTGGGAAGAGGTAGGGTTTTTGCAACTCAAAGATGTGATCATTCCATCACACTGAATCAGCCTTGAGGATGATCGTGAGCGATTGTAGTATCTTCTAGTGCCGTCACCACCTTGGCAACTACTTTTTAGATTCTTTGGTCCCAGTTGGCCATGTGCTCTTTTGACTTTGTGTCGTTGTCTGCTTTTCTGGTCTTGTCCTTTAATGTCTCTTGTCCAGGAGTCTGAGCTGAGCTTTCATGTCATTACTGCCTTGACTTTGACTCTCTGAGTTCTAATCTGATTCAAGTTGGGGAGCCACAGAGGCTGATGAGATGTTTGCTAATGGAATTCTTCAGGCCCGAGTGAGGGAGCCCAGGCTCTTTGGTACAGCTGTAAAGTGCAGTGGAGTTTTAGGCCATGAGCGTTTTGACCTTGACCTCTAGGGAGGTTATTTTTATCTTCTTTCAGATTGGAGCATTCTGGAAATTTGAATCTGACGTCTGGCTTCTAGTTGAGGCATTATTGTGCTTGTCTGTGTCAGGCAGCTTGAGTTCTAGATCTTTTAGTGGACTCTGGGCATATTATTTAATCTTTCCAGGCAGGACAGTTACTTTAGTTGTTTGAGAATCAGACAGCAACTTACTGGCTCCCAATGCCACAAGATAAACTGTATTGTGTTACATTTTTAGCTTATATCTTGGTTCATCTCTCTGATTTATTGAAAGCTTCTAGGAATAAAGAAAAAGCAATAGAAAATAAGCTAAGGACACAAACAGTTAAGAAAAAGATATATAAAAAGGCTGTGAACAAAAGATGCTTGAATTCATTTATATTAAAATGTGTGTTAGTTGCTCAGTTGTGTCCAACTCTGCGACCCCATGGACTATAGCTGGCCAGATTACTCTGTCCATGGGATTCTCCAGGCAAGAATATTGGAGTGGGTTGCCATTCCCTTCTCCAGAGGATCTTCCTAACCCAGGGATCGAACCTGGGTCTCCTGAATTGCAGGCAGATTCTTTACTATCTGAGCCACCAGGGAAGCCTCTTAATTTATATGCTATATTAAAATAACATGACTTAAAACTATACTGGGATACTATTTCTCACCTATGACTAGCAAAAATACGAAAGATTGATAACCTACTCTTGTTGAGACTGACACTTTTATACCTTATTGGTGAAACTGAAAAATGGTACAACCTACAAATTATCGATGCCTTTACCCATTGGTCTAGCAATTCTTCTTGAAATCTCTTCAGATACTCTTGCCCAGTGGTCCCTGACCTTTTTGTCACCAGGGACCGATTTTGTGGAAGATAATTTTTCCACGGACCAGGGGTGGGAGCATGGTTTCCTGATGATTCAAGTGCATTACATTTATAGTCCACTTTATTTTTAATGTAGTGCTGCCACTGATCTGACAGGAGGTACTGGTTCATGGCCTAAAGGTTCGGGACCCCTTCTCTTGCCCATGTAGGAAGGGGATATACATTCAGTATTTAGCATGGCATTTTTATAGTAATAAAAATTTAGACCTAACCCAAGTGGTCAGCAATATGGGACAGGTTAAGTAAGCAATGGTACATCTATGGGAAGGGGTATTATGAACTGTATTATGCAGAGGGTACTCACTATGGAGAGATCTCTAGGATATATTGCCACATGACAGAAAGCAAAATGCAGAACAGTGTGTACATTCCTTTTATATTTGTATAAAGAAATATGAAGGTGATATACTCGAAGGGGAGAGGGGTGAAAAGGTAGATGGGACCTGGGTAGGGATGGGATTTCTCAGTGTGTATCTTTTCCCATAGTTTAGATTCTCGAACCATGTAAATGTATTGTGTATTCAAATATAGTAGTTAAAAAAAAAACCCAAACCCTCTAACTTTAGCTTCACAAGGTAAATATTCTCAGTTCTTTGATTAAATAAATCTGAGTCTAATAAAAACCTCCGAAGCAGTAGTCACTTCTGTTAACTCCTCTACAAACAACCTACCTTGTCAACAGGCTATGTTTGATCTAGATTGAAAAAAAATTAAAAATTAATTTAGGAGTTCCCCTTCTTTATCCTCTAATCTCTCTGGGGAGGAGCGATGTCATTACTAAGACTTTGCTGCCTGTAGCAGATGGGTTTGGTTACTATTTTTTTTAATAGCAGGCCTGATGTATGTTCTTCAGAGACCTGTTTAATCTGAAGTCAAGGTAGTAAACTCCCTTCCCAGTTGCGCCAGGAAAGAATGGGAACCATAAAAATGGAGATCCTGACACCCCTGGTGAACTGAGGCAGGTTTTGCTGCTGCTCTTCTTTTGGTGCAAAGCAGGGTGAAATCCCCCAGGTGACTGAAAGTGAGTACTAGTTGCTCAGTCATGTCCGACTCTTGGCAACCCCATAGACTGTAGCCTACCAAGCTCCTCTGTCCGTGGAATTCTCCATTGGAGAATTCTAGTGTTCAACCCAGAGATCAAACACGGGTCTCCTGCGTTGCAGGCAGATTCTTTACTGTTTAAGCCACCAGGAAAGTCAGGTCATTGAAGAGACTGTATTTTGTTAAATGTTCTTTCCTTGTGTTTGACAAAATAAACTTTGCGTCTTATGCTAGATGCACTCTCAGTGGTAGTACTGCCTTACTGTCCCCACCAATCTGCTGCTTCTCAGATCCCTCTCTTGATAACTGGCATCTCCATCTCATCAGCCAAGCCAGGCCTGCGCTGTCTGCAGGCCATGCTGGGGAGCCTCCTTTCTTTCATCAGAAACCTCACATCCAACCAGAGTTCTGGGGAAACCACCAAACCAGCATCTTTTCTGCCCTTACAGCACTGATGTAGTTCCTTCAAGCTAATCTCCTGTTTCATTTCCAGAAGATCTAAGTGACTACTCTGATCACACTGCTCCCTATATAACCCCTCTAGTGGCTGTTGCTGCCCTAGCCCTCAGCAGGGGAGGTACAGGCCTTCAGGACCAAGGCTGGGTCTTCCTCATCCTTGTCTTTTGCCCCTCCCTGCCCTAGAACCTGGCAGTCCACTGCAGGAACCAATCCCAGGGCTTGCAGAGCAACTCTAGGTCTGTCAAAGGAGTGGCGATGGGCATAGCTGCACAAGCCCATGTCTCTTGATCATTACGACCTTGCTGGTCCCAAATCTTAGAAAATCTTCTCCACCTGCCCACCACTTCCTGCAAGTGCTGAGCCTTTATAATTGCTAGAGCCTCCTCTCAGTACTCCTTTGCTGAGTTAGTCTCTTTTCTACCTAGCCCACAAAATGCAGCTGTGATGCTGTCTGCTTCAGGATAACTTCTGCGACACTGTGTTTCTTTCCAGCTTGATCGAGATGACTTTTTCTTGGTTCATTCCTTGTAGCAGTCTCTGTCAATATCTAGCATAAAACTTAGCTGTTTATTTCGCCTTCTGGTCACCAAACTAGTAGCTCATTAAGGTGAGAGACTGCCTTTTCTGTCTGTATCCTGAGTGCTTAAACACAGTACCTGGGTATAGTACATCAGTTCAGTTCAGTTCGGTCATTCAGTCGTGTCTGACTCTTTGTGACCCCATGAATTGCAGTGCGCCAGGCCTCGCTGTCCATCACCAACTCCCAGAGTTCACTCAAACTCATGTCTATCGAGTCAGTGATGCCATCCAGCCACCTCATCCTCTGTTGTCCCCTTCTCCTCCTGCCCCCAATCCCTCCCAGCATCAGAGTCTTTTCCAATGAGTCAACTCTTCACATGAGGTGGCCAAAGTACTGGAGTTTCAGCTTTAGCATACTTAAGAATAATTAATGACTGATTCAATAAATATTTTGATAAATGAGTTCTCTGATAAAAGAACAGGGTTAGATGGCTATAAAATAATCTAAGAGAAGGTACTTTAGAGAAGAATTAATGATGGTAAAACAAAAAGTTTTAATGTTCTCGAGAAGATCCATGGTAAAGAACTATTAGTAATTAAATATCTGAGATTATCTCAGCTCTTAAATTCTATAATTGTGTTTTCTATGTGACTTCCAGATACCAGGGTACAAGTATTAAAAAAAAACACAGTTCTTGTGCACTAGACATTTTAACCTCTTGTGCATTAGACATTTTAACCTTTGTGGATAGTTATTTCAATTTGTGCATTTTTTTAATAATAGTGGTCATGTATGTGTGCACATATTTGTGTATTTTGCATATGTACAGCTATGTGAAGTTTATGTGTTGTGAATTGTTTATAACTTTTGTCCCTGTGTCTCCTACCATTTTTTAACCCTTGATGTACTTTGCAAAAGTTTTTTTTATATGTTAAGTATTCTAGTTTTTTGAATTATAAGCATTTTCTCAGTTTGCTATTTGTCTTTCTAAAGGCCTTTCTCATCCTACAACTGTACAAATATTTGTTTGTCTTTTTACTTTTATGGTTTCACTTTTCCTTAAAAACCCTCTAATCCACTGAGAATTTGCTCTTGTGTGTGGCATGAGATGGGTCTTCCCACGTGGTGCTGGTTGGTAAGGAACCTGCCAGCCAACACAGGAGATGCAAGAGACTCGGGTTTGATCCCTGGGTTTGGAAGATCCCCTGGAGAAGGAAATGGCAACCCATTCTAATATTCTTGCATGGAGAAACCCATGGACAGAGAAGCCTGGTGGGCTACAGTCTGGGAGGTCACAGAGTCGGATGTGACTGAAGTGACTTAGCCTGCATGCATGGCATGAGATAGGGATATGACTTTCTTATGTTTTTTCCAAATGTTTAGCCAGTTGTTCTAACAGTTTATTGAGAACTGTAGACATCTTCCAGTGAATATAGTACATTTATATCTTCCAATGTGTCTTTCTTTTTTTCCTTTCCAGCTGAAGAGTGACTGGGCTTTTCATTTCTGGGTTTAAAAGTAATAGCTAGTCATTTTACATTTATGGATAAGGGAAATCACACAAGGTAAAGAAAAAGCACATTCAGCCCTACAAAGAAGTAGTCATAAGTAAGATGCAAATTTGGGTAGTCAGTATGCTGTTCAACAGATATTCCCAGATCTCTGCCTTCCAAATACTTGGTATTTCGTGACCATTATGATTGGCTGAGGCCATGTGCCTAGTTCTTACAAATTGTGAGTGAATGTGATATGTGTCAGTTTTGGGCTAGAGCATTTAATGCCTGATGTGAGACTTTTCTAGAACCTTACTTCCTGTTGGCTGATGACTGATGATGTTCAAGAGGGTGTCTGCCCCTTTAGCCTGAATCCCTGAGTGACTGCAAGGAGCAATGCCTCCTGTTCTGTATGTGTAGTGTGAGCACTAAATATACCTTTCTGATGACAAGCCACTGAGATTTGGAGGCATAACCTAGCCTATCTTGATTTATACTCATATCCTCTTTTAGTATTTCAATTTTTTATTTTTTAGACATCACCTGAACTCAAGCTAGAGGCTTCTCTAAGGAGAAGATATTCTTTCATGAATACTGATTGGTACTAGGAAGAAATAAGGTAATTTCAGGAAAACGTTATTAAATTATAACTTCCTATATATATATATATATTTTTTTTTTTTTTTCAGGTAATCTGGAGTTCTCAAAATGTTTGCCAAAGCAACATGGAATTTTCTTAAGGAAGTTGATGCTGGAGGTAACCTGATCGCAGTATCAAACTTGAATGACTCAGATAAATTACAACTTCTAAGTCTGGTGACCAAAAAAAAGAGATACTGGTGCTGGCAGAGACCCAAGTACCAATTTTTATCTGTCACTCTTGGAGATGTACTCACAGAAGACCAGTTTCTGAGTCCAGGTATGCTGCTTTGGTTATATTTACAATTAGTTCCAGATCAGGAGATGATTCTTCTTTTAGACACACGTTGTCTTATTTTCTTGTTGTTGTAGTCACTTAGTCATGTCTGACTCTTTGTGACTCCATGGACTGTAGCCCACCGGGCTCCTCTGTCCATGGAATTCTCCAGACAAGAGTACTGGAGTGGGTTGTCATTTCCTTCTCCAGGGGATCTTCCCCACCCAGGGACTGAACCCACGTCTCCTGCATTGCAGGCAGATTCTTCACCAATGAGCGACTGGGGAAGCTACATGTCGTCTTGAGTGATTATAAAGCCATGTGTTATAATCAGTTCTCCTGACTCTTTGCTTACGGTTTTAAAGACGTATCCGTTCTGTTTTCTTTTTTATTCTGTATTTGCTGTGCGGGGCCTTTTTTGCAGCACAGGGGCTTCTCACTGCAGTGGCTTCTTTTGTTGCAGAGCATGGGCTCTAGGGTGCACAAGCTTCAGTAGTTGTGGCATACAGGCTTAATGGCTCTGAGGTGTGTGGAATCTTCTCAGACCAGGAATAAAACACGTGCCTTCTGTATTGGCAGGCAGATTCCTACCCACTGTTCTTTCCACCAGAGGAGTTCCAGTATTGCAATTTTTGGTGTAAAAGTACAACATGCCTACTTGTAGATGTTGTGGCTCCTCAGTATAAGTGGACTGAAGTTCTACCGCTCCCAGTTTGGTTTAATATTGAGGTTGATGATGCCCCGTATCCATCAGGAGAGTGTGAAAGATTTTATTAGTCACATAATGAAGCTTTTCTGGGGAGAACATGGTAGATTCCCAATGCTGGTCCAAAAATAACTAGAGAGAAGGGGGAAAAGATGGGCTTAGTTGTCCTAGTGAAGAGGAGGTATGGCGAGGGCTCTGTATGGGTGGGGCTCACAAGGTTCAGTTTGCTGCTGGTGCCAATGGAGAGAGTACCTGAAGTTTCTCACCCGATTGCCCAGATGTGTAACAGAAAGGAAGGGAGATAATGAGCTTTAAATATCAGACATCAAAAATACTCCTCATTATTATAGGTTAGTATTTATAAAATATAGAAAGGCAAGAAAACAAGTCAATAAAAATTCCTCCATCAAGTGTTCATTTCCATTATATTGTATCTTTTTTATCTCTGCATCTAATTTTTGAAACATAACATTGGAAACATACTACATGTAATTTTAATATACTCCTCATTTATTTTTTTATTCAGCCTTATATATTTAGATTTTTTAGTATGGTTTAAATATTTCTTAGTACTGTTTTCAATAAGCAGTGTGTATGCACCCTAATTTGCTTAACCAGTCCAGTTTAGTGCTTTGTATATAGGGTTGCAATGAATATTTTTGTTGTTGTTTTTCCTTTAAACAATTGTTTTAGCATAGATTCTTCTTTATTAAAATTTTTGTTTTTCTTGAGATATAGTTGATTTACAGTATTCTATTAGTTTCAGGTGTATAACATAATGATTCAAAACTTTTATAAGTTGTATTCCATTTCTAGTCATTATAAAATATTAGCTATATTCCCTATGCTGTATAATATATTGTTGTAGCTTATTTATTTTATACTTAGCAGTTTGTACCTCTTAATTCTCTACCCCCATTTTACCCCTCCCTGCTTCTCTCTCCCCTCTGGTAACCATTAGTTTGTATCTGTGAATCAGTTTCTTTTTTATTATATTCACTGTTTGTTTTATTTTTTAGATTCCACCTATAAGTGATAACATACAGTGTTTATCTTTCTCTGATTTATTTCATTTGGCAAAATACCCTCCAACTCCACCCATGTTGTTGCAAATGGCAAAATTTCATTCTTTTTTTATGGTTGAGTTTTATTCCATTGTATATGTATGTGTGTGTATATATATGCCACATATTCCTTATATATTCTTCTGTTGATGGACACCTATGTTGCTTCCATATCTTGGCAATTGTAAATAATGCTGCTGTGAACATTGGGGTAGCACAGATTCTTAAATATGCAGTTATTGGACCAGAAGTTGGGAGCTTTTCAAAGACTTTTAGTACTCCTTCCTACACAACTTTATGAAATATAGTGATGTATGAAAGTACCATCAGCTCTTAGTTATTGAACTAAACGATGTTCAAGTCTTCTTTTAGCTTTAAAGTTCTTTAATTTTGTAATTGCATTTTTCTTTAAAGGGTAAAAGTGACAGAGGAGATAATTTGAGTTGACAAATAATCTCTAAACTTTCTTCCAGACTAGCATTCTAGCCAGTAGTTTCTTCAGCCAGGCCCATTATCAGAGCTGTCAAGTAATGGGCAAGAGAATTGATAATGATTTATGTCATGTTATCCCCCTGGATATTGGGTAGAACATTTATTGAATGGTATAACAACTAGCTATGAGGAAAGGCAAGAGAAAAAAAAATCACAGAGCAGCCCATGAACCGCTGAGTAATTGGAATGCACCACTCTGTGCTGCTGGCCTCTTCGTGGTGTCCAGAGAGCTCCTGTTGGATAGGTCAGGCCAGTGGCAGTCCCTGAGATGAGCAAGTCCCACGTATGTTCATCAGCTGAGGCCGGAGCTCACCTCTGCGTCTGTGTCTTGTGGGTGTTAGGGCTATGATGAGAGGTGCCCTTTTCTTTGTCTACTGAGCAGGTTTGAAATGCCTCACCTTTGTCATCCTTGCCCCTGGCAACAACGCTGGAGTGTTGTGTTGTGTTCCGAGGTGTGGAGGTTAGAGGATAGTGACTTGATTGTCCCAGTGACAGCCCGTTGGCTTCCTCACTTTTCCCTTCCACCTGCAGCAGTGGATGACTCAGTGCAGACATGTGCACAGATGCCATCTATTTCAGAACATGTCTGTGTCTCTCATGGCATTTTGGAATACACAGACAGTCCTGATTATCCTCGGCTGCTGTGGGGTCCAGTCCTGGGGTCAGAGTTTCCAGGATGGTAATAAGCTTGATGGGGACCAGAACTGGGAGCTGAAGGTAGAGTTTCTATCTGTGTAACACTTTGTACAGCCCAGGACAGTCCAGTTTATTGGGAAATGTTGTTGCTCTGGCCTAAACCCAGTGGATAAATCGAGCACTTGCTGTGTGCCAGGCTCTGTATTACATGGTTTAGAGACACCAGCTTCCAGCAGAATCCATCAGGTAGGTATTATTAATTATCTCCAATTTGCATATGACAAACCTGAGGTTCAGGGAGATGGATGATACCCAGGTCTCCCAACTAGGAATATTAGAGTAGTGATCAAATCTTGAGCTCTTAACAGCTGCTCTATGCTGCTTTCCAAATCAGTTCCCAGAATGTTTGTATTCTCAAGATGTAAATAGGAAAAGGCTTTGATTTGGACATTTTCCTAAACTTATTATTTTTGGTGGAGATAGTTGTTTACTTTGTAAATTTCACAGATAATGAGTGGTGATTAATTCTCATTAACCCTGGCTGAGGAATGGGTTTTCTTGACTGGAGTGATAGAAGTATAGGTGTTGGGGGTGGTGCCTGAGTTTAAAGAAGCCTTTCAGACTCCCAGTAGATTTGAATCCATGATGAAGTGTCACCAGGTGCCCAGGAGAGCCTTGGGTCAGGGAAATGAAAAGGGCCAGTATCAAGTTCCTAAGAGACCCTCACTGTAGCCTTCTTTGAATGATGGTGACTGAGACTGTTTTTATGGTAGTATTTCAGTCAGTTCAGCTCAGTCTCTCAGTCGTTTCCGACTCTTTGTGACCCCATGAATCGCAGCACGCCAGGCCTCCCTGTCCATCACCAGCTCCCGGAGTTCACTCAACTCGTGTCCATCAAGTCGGTGATGCCATCCAGCCATCTCATCCTCTGTCGTTTGGTTCAATTAAAAATAAGGACAGGAGACATACAGAGACATGAGACGGCTAAGATCCTCAGACATGTTTACCTTGGTGTTCAGATTAAAAAAAAAAAAAGGCAGTCTGGTATGACCTGATGAGGAACATGGCAATTCCTAGGGGAGCTAATTAAAGCTGGTACACCAGCTGAGAGGTGGCATCATTCTTTATTGTCGGGGAAGCCAGGAAGGAAGAATGGAGAGTCTGGAGCTTGCCTACTCTAGGATGGAAGCAGGGAGGAAGGGCATGCTCACTGACTTTATCAGAAACACGGAGATAAGGAATTGCTTGATAAATCGAATGACTGGGTAGAGGTCAGATGTAAACAGCTAAATATGGGGAGAACTGTTTGAATGGAGATGGTAATGAAAGCCAGGGGAGTGTTCTTCAAGGCCACGAGGGGGGAAGGGAAAATGCCCAGGGACAGGTTCAGGCAGCTGATCTGCCAGATACTGGGTCAGGCAGGCCACGCCCTGGGTGGGCAGGTGAGCAGAATGCCAGGCTGCTGTTTTTTTTTTTCTGCTTAGGTGTCATCCTCATCCAGTCCCTTCATCCTCAAAGCACACATTTAAAACATCCTATTTACTTACCTGGGTAGCAGTTAAACAGATGTTTACTTTAAAATTATTCGTGGAACTCTAAAGATATTTTTGGTGCACATGTCTATACGTGTGTATATTGGACTTGAAGGATGAAAAAACAAAAAAGTACTCAGTAGAGTCCTTGGCCACCAGTACACACTACAGTCTCAGTCAGCATCCAGGTTCTTTTGTCCGTACAGCGTGGCCGCCGGCTCTCTGTTCTGAGTGCAGACCTCGTGTTTCCCACGGGTTTCCGCAGGATTGGAAAGCTAGGTGACCTGAGGCACAGAGTTGGCCACTTGGTCATCAGATTCCTCTGCATGTCTTATTCACTGCAGTGGTCGTGGAGTCGGACTTTGTGAAGTACGAGGGCAAGTTTGAAAACCATGTGAGTGGGACCCTGGAGACAGCCCTGGGGAAGGTCAAGCTGAATGTTGGCGGCAAAGGCCTCGTGGAGAGTCAGTCCTCCTTTGGAAGCCTGAGGAAGCAGGAGGTGGACTTGCAGCAGCTCATCGGAGATGCCCAGGAGAGGTAATGGGAGTTCTGCTCGGCATGCTGACTTTGACGCACGTTTAAGTTTTTAAAGAGTTATTTATTTACTTTTGACTGTGCTGCATCTTCGTGGCTGTGCGTGGGCTTTCTCCAGTTGCGGTGAGTGGGGTACTTTCTGGTTGCAGTGTGCTGGTTCTCGTTGTGGTGGCTTCTCTAGTTGTGGAACATGAGCTCTAGGTGCGTCGCTCAGTAGTTGTGGAGCATGGGCTTAGTTGCCCTGTGACATATGGAATCTTCCTGGACCAGCGATCAAACCCATGCCCCCTGCAGTGGCAGGCGGACCATCAGGGAAGCCCCATGTCTCTCATTGGTGGGTCATTCCGTGGGGACTTCTCTGGTGGTCCAGTGGCTAAGACTGCAGGCACCCAATGCAGGGGGCGTAGGGGAACTAAGATCCCATATGTGTGGCCCAAAAAAAGGCCATTTGTTGCCGGGAGCCAGCGTGAGGAATTCCACCCGTGACAAGGTCATGCGGCAAGAGCTCTGATGGCAAGGCTAATCAGACCTCAGGATTTCCCCCTGGAATTTCCTGAGTATCCACCCCCCAAAAATAAGAATCTGCCTGCTTTTCCACTCTTCTGACATTCTCTGGAAAAAGTCAATTCAGGGCTTTAGTCTTCTGCATTTTGAAAGAGTGTTTCAATCCAAAAACCCCTCTGATGGCTTTCTAGCCTGCCTGCAGGACTCATACAGCTGCACCTGTGATTGTTTGAGGCCTCCTGACCGCAGGAGGCACAGAAGCTTAAAACATCCTAGGAATGTAGGGGCTTCCAAAGAGTCAAAATGATTAGAATAGGAGTGATTAAAAGTTTCATTTGTTGAGCCAATACTTGCTGCCAAATTTTCATATCCTTTATTTTTAGATATAGTTGGTATATAGAAAAACAAGTAGTAGACCTGGTATTAGCAACATTAGATCTTTGAGTTAAGTACCTTCTTTGTTATAACCCACTGCACCTTTGTTCTATAGACACGTAACTTTAGCGCTTTAAGGAGATGCAGATTAAAGAAAAACACTTAGGGGAAACGAAATTAACATTCATTAAGGAAGAGAGCCAAGAAGTGTTAACAAGCCTCTTGGCCAGAAGATAATGTAAATCACCTGAGACCTTTTGTATACAAAAAGATATACAGAAAGAGTCTGGGCTGCGAACGCTACATAATTTTGTATTACCCATTGATCTCAATGTATAATCAAAAGTATAGAAGGCCTTGAAGGACAATAGAAGGAGAGCCAGTCGCTGGACTGGTTTCCCCCGTGTCTCCTCTTTACTCTAATTTCAGGCTGAATTCCCATCTGGGACGTGGAGGCTCACTATGGCTACTTACTTGTCCTGGCTTTTAAGATCCGTAAGAGAGAGCGCCCAAGGCGGGGCACTCTCCGATACGCCGGCGGCCTAAGGTAGATGGTGCAAGCTCCTTGTCTGGAACTTTATTGGTTTTCCACGTAACCCAAGTTAAGCAGCCTCTTCTCTCCACTTAATCTTCCTACTACACTATTTCTTCCTAATTTAATCTTATATTAATAAATAAATAAGTTTTCCTTGCCAACTCCGTCCACCCTTCGAATTCCCTGGATCCACCCGGGCTGGACCCTGGCAAGTGGCACCCGGAACAGGCTATTTGAAGGTAGATTCCTTGGAGCAGAAGCTCACCCCGGAGCACTCTCTGTTGCTCCCCCCGGAGTGATTTAATCACTCCCCCCTGAGTACTTTCGGTTACTCCCCCAGTGTTAAGTGTTCCGGACGGATAGGACCCCACTCAGGGTGCCGCGGACCCCCCTGTAGGATAGACAGGGTGAGTAGGAGTGGGAAGTGTTGAAGGGTTTAAGAGAAACCTGGTTCTCTAGAGGTTGAAAGAAACCTGCTTTCTTCGGGTTAAAAACCCCCCTTGGCTAAGGTAAAACCTTTTTGTCAAGGCAGACTTTTCTATAAATCTTAATTTTCTGACATGGGTAACAATGAGTCAAAAGAATGACAACTCTTTATAGAAGTAATTTAGCAACTGTTAAACAAAAGACAAATTAAAGTTAAAAAGGCTAGTGTTACAAGAGCAATGTCCTTGGTTTCCAGAAAAGGGATTTTAGATACTTGGGTGAAGCTAGGAAGACAGCTAAAAACTTATTATACTTTGCATGGGCCTGTAAATGCTTTTGCTCTGTGGAATATGATTACAAATGTTCTGGACCCCCGTCATGAGGCTGTTAGATAGACTATGGGAGAGGCTATTGCGGTGGATGGTAGTGGGTCTCCACCTTCTACGCAGATCATATTTTCTGCCATTGGCAGAGAAAACGAGGGAGACTGTACTCTTCTGCAGAGGAAGGAGAGTGCTTACAGGACGCAGCGGCTGAGCGCCCTGGAGAGCCCCCTCCCCCTCTACATAAACCAAACCTTTAAAAAGTTATCTTATTTAAGGCGACCACTGCAACCTGTGCTTGCGCCTCCCCAGGGCTTAAGAACTCCCCACTTTATATCCAAAGCCTCCCAGAACATTGTTTAAGGTCGAAAAGGATAGGGAGAATATTTTTGAGCAAAAGAGCTTTTAAAACGGAGCCTGCTCCTTGCAGAAAACTCCCTCGGGGGGGCCTCACCCAAGCAAAAAAAAAGGAAAAAGAGAAAAGGAAGAGAAAAAGAGAAATAAAAAGAAAAATATTCGTAATAAAAAGGATTTTACAAATGCAAAATGTTTCTCTTGAGGCCAAATAGAACATTTTTGCCAGCAGTGTCCTAAACAGAGACAAATCAGCAAACATTACTGAATGCCCATCCCTTAAATGTGATGAGCAGTTCATCCATTAGTCTGGACTTTCACTGTTCTTAGCCCGAGAGGGGACACTTGGGAAACACTTTAAAAGGGTGTTACTTCAGGCAAATGTGTACTTGTAAAGAATCATGATTTATAAAATACCAACAGTGAGACCGCTCTGTTCTACATTTCGGAATATTACGATCAGAAGTGGGAAAACCACACTCCTCTCTCTGGCTCTTTATGATTTTCTGATTAGGGAAAGAAGAAAGCAGGTGAGGTACTTCAGGGGAAGAGCTGGTTTTGAACTCTGAAATCTTGAAGACAATTCCACATTGTTTAGATTTCAGTAAATACAATTTATTCCAGTAAAACTGAAACCTGTAACTCGGATTGGGACTTGAACCCTGCCAAAACCCATTATGTTCCAACTGAGATCACACACCTGTTTTTAGGACTTAATGAAGGTCAGGTTCTTGGTGTCTCATCACAAAGAATTCAGTGAGAGAAAGTGATAGGTAAGAAGTGAATTTGGAGAGAAATACACTCCACAGACAGTGTGGGCCATCTCAGGCAAAAGCTGTGTCAAAATATGGTGTGGTCAGCCTTTATGAGCTGCGTGATTTCGTGGGCTAG
Source organism: Capricornis sumatraensis (assembly GCF_032405125.1). Lineage (NCBI taxonomy): Eukaryota > Metazoa > Chordata > Mammalia > Artiodactyla > Bovidae > Capricornis > Capricornis sumatraensis. Next base: position 75,898,942 of record NC_091073.1, read on the forward strand.
TAAGTGGGAGATTATTCCAGCTGCTTTGGGGAAGTGGCAGAGATTTCTAAGAGTTGGGCCACAGCCCTCTCTTTGGTCTTTGGTTGGCCTGGGCTCTGTCATGGTGCCTGTGGATGTCATTTTCCCAGCTTGATGTGTTAGAATGAGTGTACACCGAGGCTGAAGGTCTAGTGGAAGTCGACTGGTCCACCATTTTGGACCCACTTGGTTCTAATCAGTTTATGTCGTGTCTTCTGGCTATGTCATTTTTTCAAAGGTTGTGCCCTGCTCGCTTCCCTCCTATTTCAAAATGATTTGTTGATATTTAGGCACTAATTTGTGTCTGACTCTTGGCAACCCCATGGTCTGCAGCACACCAGGCCTGCCCGTCCGTTGCTGTCTCCTAGAGTTTGCCCAAGTTCATGTCCGTTGAATTGGTGATGCCATCCAACCATCTCATCCTCTGCCACCCTCTTCTCCTTTTGTCTTCAACTGTCCCAGCATCAGGGTCTTTTCCAGCGAGTTGGCTTTTCGCATCAGGGCCCAAAGTATTGGAGCTTCAGCTTTAGCATCAGTCCTTCCAATGAATATTCAGGGTTGATTTCTTTTAGGATTGACTGGTTTGATCTCCTTGCTGTCCAAGGGACTCTCAAGAGTCTTTTCCAGCACCACAATTCAACAGTATCAGGTTTTCAGCACTGAACCTTCTTTATGGTCCAACTCTCATATCTGTTTCAAAATGATAATACATTATTATTTTTACCTTGTGTTTCTTCAACATTCCTCAAGTAACTGCTGAATGAACACCTACTACATACTGTTCTTCATCTTGGGGATTCTGAAGTGAACAAAACCCCAGCATTTCTGCCCTTTATTCTGGGAAGAGAGAGAGACAACATGTAACTAAGTGATATATATAGTACATTGATGGGGCTCACCAGAATGGAGAAAAATTTAGCAGAGAAGGGAGATAGAGGATGCCAGGAATGGGGGTTATGACTTGAAAAAGTGGCCAAAGAAGGCATCCTGGGGAAATTGGCATCAGAGAAAAGACTTGAAGTTGGGGATGGGAGTGAGTGTAAAGGTGTCTTGGGTAAGAAAGTTGTAGGCAGAGGTGGTGTGGCTGGAGCTGAGGAATCTGGGCAGGAGCAGGTGAGGTCAGAGTGGCCCGGTAGGACCTTGCAGGCCACTGAAAAAACTTTTAACTTTCGCTCAGAACTTCCCTTGTGGCTCAACGGTAAAGAACTGCCTGCAATGTGGGAGACCTGGGTTTGGTCCCTGGGTCGGCAAGTCCCATGGAGAAAGGAACAGCTACCCGCTCCACTGTTCTGGCCTAGAGAATTCCACGGACAGAGGACCTGGCGGGTGACAGTCCGCAGGGTTGCAAAGAGTTGGACGTGACTGAGCGACTTTCACTTTTCTTTTCCTGGGTGAGGTAGGAAGACACTGGAAGACTTTGAGAAGAGAAGTGACAGGATCTAACATGTGTTTTAGGAGGATCATTCTGGCAGCTGAAGAGAGACTGAATGGGCGGACGCCAGGAGTCCTACTGAGAGGTTATTGCAATAGTCCTGATAAGAGATATTTCTAATTGAGAGGTTATTGTAGTAATCCTGATGGGAGATGATATATCCATTTGTACAGAAACATATGTGCATTTTCTTGTGTAGTTTATCACCCTTTTTAAAACAGAAAATGCCAACCCAAATATATTGAAAAAACTCACTCGTGTAGAGGTAGCTTATCTCCTTTTCTAGTATTTTTAGGATTATATGAAATATGTTTGCTCATTGAATAAAATACTGTTTAAAAATCAATAAAAATTACCATAAAACTCATGTATCAATCATTTGGTGGGCAGAATTTGTACAGATAATGAGGATGCTTGAGCAACTGAGGTCTTCAGAACCTATCCACCTTTCCACTAAGCTCTGATGTTTAATGGAGTTGAAGGACAGTGGTTGTTATTTGACTATTGCCTCATGGCACTTTCTAGAACTCCAGGACTCCACTGAGTTAGGACTCGGGGGCAGGAATTCCCTTTCTCAAAGAACTTTAAGCTCTCTCTGGTGACATGAGGTGGAAGTGATAGCAACCTCTTTCTCTGATAGTCATGACCTTAATTATCTTTTCTCTACTGATTTTCTTCTTAGGTAAAGAGGCATTTTCCGTCTCTACTGCAATACCTACTGGGGGCATACTAGAAATTTAACTTGGGGTCTTATATTTTTATTTGCTAAGTCTGGCAAATAAGGGGGAAGAGGGGCAGAAGAGCTGGTGGTCCCTGTCTTTAGTCAGCCCTCTATAGTGTGTTTCTATTTCAGTCTTGTTATTTCTGTTTGAAGATCCAGTTTGGCATGCTTATAATCACATTTCCCAATATAGGTTTCTCGCTCATCGTGATTCAGGTGTAGAAGATTGTGCCAATAGGAAGCATATGGGGGAGAAGTCAGTGAGTAGAGATGGGAGAAAATATTCTCAGAATAAGAGGCCAAGACCAGAAGTTGTAAGTGGGGAGACAGGGAGAGAGGGAGGGGGAAGTGTCTGCTGACCAGCTACTGTGTGCTGGGCACTTTATGGGCATCATCTCCTTTCCTCTACACAGCCGTCTCCTTTTAGGCCTGAGGATCTAAGGCTCAGGGAGGAGAAGTGACTTGTTCTCAGTCCCAGAGCTCAATTTGGGTGCTGCAGCTGGGATTCATCCCAGGATTTTCTGACTCCAAAACTCCTGTTCTTTCCCCTATATCATTCCTGAAGTGACTCTGAAGCAAAGGAGTTGACTGAGATAAAAGTAGTTAAAATTGTAACAGAAGATGGAAAGGCAGAGGCGTGAACCCAGGTCCCCAGTGAGGGTACCTAGGGGGAGCAGTGTTCCAGGCACCTATGAACAGCCTGAGCAAGCACATATGAACAGCTGGTCCGCCCACCTGGAGGTGCCCGCACAAAGGCATGAGATCATCTTGGGAGAGTTTAGACATTCTTTGTAGAGGTGATGGGGAAGCAATGGCCTGTGTGGAAGGGAGAAGGGAAGGGGCAACACTGGGAATACATTTAAAGTCTAGAGATGGAAAATGTGTCTTATCACAGAGTCACCTCTTCCTTGTTCTGTTGCTAAGAGGTAAAGTTGAGCTACAGGGGGAGGAAAGAGGAGGACTTGACCATAGGATGGAGATCATGTCAACGTAACATTCTTGTTACTTCATGTTGGAATAATAAATTCTTATCTACATAGTCTGCCTGTCTTTGGACTCCCACAGCATCATCATGTTGATAAGACTGGCTGTTTGATACATGCATGGCCTTGGGAGTGGTGATCAGTAATGCTTAAGTACTGTATATTCTTGAGGGTTCATTTGCAGTCATTTTTATTTCAGGTCATTTAGATAAGTTGTCATCTGTGTCTAAGTTATTTTAGTCCTTGGAATTCAGAGTGTTTTATTGTCTGTGAGATGTGTGCACATCTCAAAAACAAGCTTCATCTAGCATTAAAAAAATACCCAGGTACACGCATATATAACAGTTATCCAGCATTGTTGGGCATAAAGGCTATCCCTAGGACCACAGGACTGACTTTCCAGATGTTGGAGATGACCCCTTTGAATGAGAGCTCTAGTTTATTGTGAAACATTTTTGATGGAAAACAGTGTAAGACCTTTCCATAATGACTCAGCGAGTATTATTTATTCTATGATAAACTCATTAGTCTTTCCTCCTTGTCATCTATTGTCAGCTGCTATTTATGGATGCTTTAAGTATAATTGCCACACCCATTCCATCTCTGCCACTAATCTCCTAGTGTTTGAAGAAGTTTGCTCCTGGCAAATAACTTCTGCAGACCCTGAAGTCAGGGTCACTTCTGGCCCTGGCCTCAGTTTCTCCAACTGTAGGTGGACTAGCCAGACTAGAGGTTCTTTAAGAGCTTTCTGTGGACTAAATGTAGAAGTGAGTGGACTTGAGTGCACACATCAGTTCCTTCTTGCATTCGGAGCCTTGGTTCCAGCTGATTTACAGAGATGGTGCCATACTGTGCTTTCCTGACTGTTTTGGGTTCAAGGAGGGATGGCTATAACTGTACAGTCACATCCACTCTCACTCTTTGGTGTACTGTAAAGCAAATTTTGGTTAAAAAAAAGAATACATTTTTCCATGAATACATACTAATTAGGAGTTTGGTTCTTCATTAAGCATCCCAACTTGTAAACTATATGAAATTAATATATCATGCAAGCAATGTGTATGGCAGTGATAAACCTTCATAATTATATAAAGACTTTAAAAATTATACCCAAATAGTCTTTTTATATCTGAATACAAATTCCACAAGTTTTACACACAAGTGTAGTGGTAGTGTTAGTCGCTCAGTTGTGTCCGACTCTTTGTGACGCCATGGGCTGTGTAGCCCGCCAGGCTCCTCTGTCCATGGGGTTCTCCAGGTGAGAATACTGGAGTGGATTGCCATTCCCTTTTCCAGAGCATCTCCCCGACCCAGGGATGGAACCCAAGTCTCCTGCATTGCAGGCAGGTTCTTTACTGTCTGTGCTACAGGGAATTTAAATTCTACTATTTATTATGGCCTACGCATGACCTTTAAAGCTACTGTGATAGCTGTCCTGAGTGCAATTGCAATGATATTTCCAAAGATACTGCTGCAATTTATGCCAGAGAGTGTTCTGCCTGTGTTGTCATCTAAGAGTTTTATAGTATTTGGCCTTACATTTAGGTCCGTTTATTTTTGTGTATAGTGTTAGGGTATGTTCTAATTTCATTTTTCATGTGTAGCTGTGCAGTTTTCCCAGCACCACTTACTGAAGAGACTGTCCTTTCTTCATTGAGTGTGCTTGCCTCTTTGTCACAGATTAGTTGACCATAGGTGTGTGGGTTTATCTCCGGACTTTGTATGCTGTTCCATAGATCTGTATTTCTGTTTTATGTGCTAGTACTATAGTGTTTTGATGACTGTAGCTTTGTGGTCAAGTCTGAAGTCAGGGAGCCAGATGCCTCTGGCTCTGTTTTTCTTTCTCAAGATTGCTTTGGCTATTTGGGATCTTTTGTGTCTCCGTTCAGATTTTAAAAAAATTTGTTCTAGTTCTGTGAAAAATGCCATTGGTAATTTGATAGGGATTCATTGAATATGTAGCTAGCCTTGGATATTGTAGTCGTTTTGAAAATATTGTTTCTTCCAATCCAGGAACAGCATATATCTTTCCATCTGTTTGTGTCATAATTCGATTTCTTTCATCAGCATCTTTTAGTTGTCTGAGTACAAGTCTTTTGTGTCTGTAGGTAGGTTTATTCCTGTGTATTTTATTCCTTTTGATGTGATGGTGAATGTGTTTGTTTCCTTAGTTTCTTTTTCTGACCTTTTGGTGTTAGTGATAGAAATGGAGCAGATTTCAATATATTCTGTATCCTGCAACTTTACCAAGTTCAGTGATGCACTCTAGTAGTTTTCTGGTCGTGTTCTAGGATTTTCTGTGCATAGTATTATGTCATCTGCAGACAGTGAGCTTTACTTCTTTTCCAACCGATGCCTGTTATTTCCTGTTCTGCTCTGATTGCTAGGACTTCCGAAATTATATTGAGTGAAAGTGGTGAGAGGAGACATCCTTGTCTTGTTCTTGATCTTGGAGGAAATGCCTGAAGTGTTTCACCACTGAGAATGATGTTAACTGTGGGGTTGTCCTATATGTTCTTTATTGTTTTGAATTAGCTTCCCTCCGTGCCCACTTTCCGGAGGGTCTTTTAAAATCATAAATGGGTTTGAATTTTGTCAGAAGCTTTTTCTGCATCTATTGAGATGATCGTGTGTTTTTAAAAAATTTATTTTTAATTGCTTTACAGTATTGTGTTTGTTTCTGCCAAACGTCAACAGGAATCATTGTTGGTACACACATGTCCCCTCCCACTTGAACCTCCCTCCCACCCCTCACCCCATCCCACCCCTCACCCCGTCCCACCCTGCCCTGGTTTAAGTTCCCAGAGTCAAACATCAAATTCCCATTGGCTATCTATTTACATATGATAATGTATGTTTTCATATTACTCTCTCCATACATCCCACCCCCTCCTCCCTCCCCCGGCACTGGGTCCATAAGTCTGTTCTTTGCGTCTGTGTCTCCTTTGTTGTCTTGAAAATAATTTCATCAGTACCGTCTTTCATGAGAAATGCTGAGCTGGAGGAAGCACAAGCTGGAATCAAGATTGCCAGGAGAAATATCAATAACCTCAGATAGCAGATGACACCACCTTTATGGCAGAAAGTGAAGAGGAACTAAAAAACCTCTTAATGAAAGTGAAGGAGGAGAGTGAAAAAGTTGCCTTAAAGCTCAACATTTAGAAAACTAAGATCATGGGATCTGGTCCCATCACTTCATGGGAAATACATGGGGAAACAGTGTCAGACCTTATTTTTGGGGTCTCCAAAATCACTGCAGATGGTGATTGCAGCCATGAAATTAAAAGACGCTTACTCCTTAGAAGAAAAGTTATGACCAACCTAGATAGCATATTGAAAAGCAGAGACATTCCTTTGCCAACAAAGGTCCGTCTAGTCAAGGCTGTGGTTTTTCCAGTGGTCATGTATGGATGTGAGAGTTGGACTGTGAAGAAGGCTGAGCACTAAAGAATTGATGCTTTTGAACTGTGGTGTTGGAGAAGGCTCTTGAGAGTCTCTTGGACTGCAAGAAGATCCAACCAGTCCATCCTAAAGGAGACCAGTCCTGGGTGTTCATTGGAAGGACTGATGCTAAAGCTGAAACTCCAGTACTTTGGCCACCTCATGGGAAGAGTTGACTCATTGGAAAAGACCCTGATGCTGGGAGGGATTGGGGGCAGGAGGAGAAGGGGACGACAGAGGATGAGATGGCTGGATGGCATCACCGACTTGATGGATATGGGTTTGGGTAAACTCTGGGAGATGGTGATGGACAGGGAGGCCTGGTGTGCTGCGATTCATGGGGTCGCAAAGAGTCAGACACGACTGAGCAAACTGCACTGACATGAACTGAACTGAACTGAACCATCTTTCTAGATTCTATATATATGCGTTAGTATACAATATTCGTTTTTCTCTTTCTGACTTACTTCACTCTGTGTAATAGGCTTTAGGTTCATTCACCTCATTAGAACTGACTCAAATGCATTCCTTTTTATGGCTGAGTAATATTCCATTTTATATATGTACCACCACTTCTTTATCTCTTGACGGACATCTAGGTTCCTTCCATGTCCTAGCTATTGTAAATAGTGCTGCATTGGGGTACATGTGTCTTTTCAATTTTGGTTTCCTCAGTGTATATGCCTAGGAGTGGGATTGCTGGGTCATGTGGTGGTTTTATTCCTAAATGTTTAAGGAATCTCCATACTGTCTTCCATAGTGGCTGTATCAATTTACATTCCCATCAACAGTGCAAGGGGGTTCCCTTTTCTCCACATCCTCTCCAACATTTATTGTTTGTAGACTTTTTAATGATGGCCATTCTGACCAATGTGAGGTGATATCTCATTGTAGTTTTGATTTGCATTTCTCTAATAATGAGCGATGTTAAGCATCTTTTCATGTGTTTGTTAGCCATCTGTGTCTCTTCTTTGGAGAAATGTCTTTTTAGGTCTTTTGCCTACTTTTTGATTGGATTGTTCGTTTTTCTGGGATTGACTTGTATGACTTGTATGATTGTATATTTAGGAGATTAATCCTTTGTCAGTTGTTTCATTTGCTATTATTTTCTCATTCTGAGGGTTGTCTTTTTACCTTGTTTATAGTTTTCCTTGGCTGTGCAAAAACTTTTAAATTTAATTCAGTCTGACTTGTTTATTTTTGTTTTTATTTCCATTACTCTAGGAGGTGGGTCATAGAGGATCTTGCTGTGATTTATATCATAGAGTGTTCTGCCTGTGTTTTCCTCTAAGAGTTTTATAGTTTCTGGTCCTACATTTAGGTCTTTAATCCATTTAGAGTTTATCTCTGTGTGTGGTATTTGAAAGTGTTCCTTATTTTTGACAAAGAAGGCAAGAAGGGCAAAGGGCAAAAATAGCCTCTTTAATAAGTGATGCTGGGAAAACTGGATAGCACATGTAAAAGAATGAAATTAGAATACTTTGCAACACCATAAACAAAAATCATATGGTTTTTATTCTTCAGTTTGTTAATATGGAATATCATATTGATTCATTTGCTTGCATTGAAGAATCCATGCATCCTTGGGATAAATCCCACTTGATCATGGTGTATGATCCTTTTAGTGTATGGTTGGATTTGGTTTGCTAGTATTTTAAGAATTTTTGCTTCTGTGTTCTTCAATATTGGCCTGTAATTTTCTTTTCTTTCTTTTTGTTTTCTTTATTTGGCTCTGATATCAGGATGATGCTGGCCTCATAGAATGAAGCTGGGAGTGTTCCTTCCTCTACAGGTTTTTTTTTTTTTTTTTAAGAATTTCAAAAGGATAAGTGTTAACTTTTCTCTAAATGTTTGATAGAATTCGTTTTGAAGCCATCTATTCTTGGACTTTTGTTTGTTGGAACTTTTAAAATCACAGTTTCAATTTCAGTACTTGCAGTTGGTCTGTTTGTATTTTCTATTTCTTCTTGTTTCAGTCTTGGGAGGTTTTGCTGTTCTAAGAATTTTCCATTTCTTCTAGGTTTTCCATTTTATTGGACTATATGTTGCTTGTAGTAGTCTCTTACGATCCTTTATATTTCTGTGGTGTCCGTTATAACTTCTCCTTTTTCATTTCTGATTTTATTGATTTGAGCCCTCTTTTTTTCCCCTTGGTGAGTCTGGCTAAAGGTTTATCCATTTTCTCTCTCTGTTCAAAGAACCAGCTTTTAGTTTCATTGATCTTTTCTATTTTCTTCACCTCTCTATTTTATTTATTTCTGCTTTGATCTTTGGTTTCTTTCCTTCTGCTAACTTTGGTTTTTGTTTGTTCTCCTTTCTCTAGTTGCTTTAGGTGTAAGGTTAGGTTGTTTATTTGTGTTTGTCCTTGTTTCCTGAGGTAATGGACTTCTGGTCTGTTGGAAGTTTTGGTTTGCTGGAAGCTCTAAGCTTCGCTCTTAGAGCTGCTTTTGCCATGCCCCATAGGTTTTGGATCATCCTGTTTTTGTTGTCATTTGTCTCTAGATATTTTTTTAAATTTCCTCTTTGATTTCTCCATTGATTAGTAACATATTGTTTAGCATCCACATGTTTGTGGGTTTTTTTTTTAAAACAGCTTTTTTTTTCTTGTTGATTTATATTCTCATAGTGTTGTGGTCAGAAAAGAAGCTTGATATGATTTCAGTTTTGTTAAATTTTTTGGCACTTGATTTGAGGCCCCAGATGTGATCTGTTCTGGAGAATGTTCCATGTGTACTTGAGAAGAAAGTGCTGTTTTGGATGGAATGTTCTATAAATACTAATTAAGTTCATCTGGCCTATTGTGTCATTTAAGGTCTATGTTTCCTTATTGATCTTCAATCTGAATGATCAGTTCACTGGTGTAAATGGGGTGTTAAAGTCCTTCATTATTATTGTGTTACTCTTTATTTCCCCTTTTATGGCTGTTAGCATTTGGCATACATATTGACGTGCTCCTGTGTTGGGTGCATATATATTTACAATTGTTACATCCTCTTCTTGGATTAATCCCTTGATCATTACGTAGTGTCTTTCCTTGTCTCTTGTTACAGTAATTTAAAGTCTGTTTTTTTTCTGAGTATTGCTACTTCAGCTTTTTTTGGATTGCCATTTAAATGGAATACATTTTCTATCTCATCTTCAGTGTTTGTGTCCCTAGATCTGAAGTGGTTCTCTTATATATAGGTCTAGTTTCTGTATACATTCATCTGGTCTGTCTCTTTGGGTTGGATAATTTAGTTCATTTAAATTTAAGATAATTATCAATATGTATATTCCTAATAGTATTTTATTAATTGCTTGAATTTATTTTTGTAGGTCTTTTTTCTTCCCTTCCTCTCTTGTTCATGTTTCTTGTGATTTGATGACTATCTTCAGTGTTGTGTTTGGGTTGCTTTTTCATTTTGTGTATTTATCTATTGTTTTTTAGTTTGCAGTTTCCATGAGGTTTTGTTATATCTGTCTATACATATAAAAGGTTATTTTAAGTTGCTGGTCTCTTAATTTCACATGCATTTCCCATTTCCTGCATTTGTACTCTCATCTTTTCATAGTTGCTGCTTTTGATACCATATTTGTGTGTGGATGACTTTTGACTTTTACTGTATATTTTCCTTTATTGGTGTGTTTTCCCATTTGTGATTTTTTTTTTGTTTATAGTTGTGCCCTCTCCCTTGAGAAAACTAGGGGAATTCTTTCAGCGTTTGTTCTAAAGCTGGTTTGCTGGTGCTGAATTCTCTTAGCTTTTTCTTGCCTGTAAAGCTTTTGATTTCTTGGTCAAATCTGAATGAGAGCCTTCAGTTCAGTTCAGTTCAGTCGCTCAGTCGTGTCCGACTCTTTGCAACCCCATGAATCGCAGCACGCCAGGCCTCCCTGTTCATCACCATCTCCCGGAGTTCACTCAGACTCACATCCATCGAGTCCGTGATGCCATCCAGCCATCTCATCCTCGGTCATCCTCTTCTCCTCCTGCCCCCAATCCCTCCCAGCATCAGAGTCTTTTCCAATGAGTCAACTCTTCCCATGAGGTGGCCAAAGTACTGGAGTTTCAGCTTTAGCATCAGTCCTTCCAAAGAAATCCCAGGGTTGATCTCCTTCAGAATGGACTGGTTGGATCTCCTTGCAGTCCAAGGGACTCTCAAGAGTCTTTTCCAACACCACAGTTCAAAAGCATCAATTCTTTGGTGCTCAGCCTTCTTCGCAGTCCAACTCTCACATCCATACATGACCACAGGAAAAACCATAGCCTTGACTAGATGGACCTTAGTCGGCAAAGTAATGTCTCTGCTTTTGAATGTACTATCTAGGTTGGTCATAACTTTTCTTCGAAGGAGTAAGCATCTTTTCATTTCATGGCTGCAGTCACCATCTGCAGTGATTTTGGAGCCCCCCAAAATAAAGTCTGACACTGTTTCCACTGGTTCCCCATCTACTTCCCATGAAGTGATGGGACCGGATGCCATGGTCTTCGTTCTCTGAATGTTGAGCTTTAAGCCAACTTTTTCACTCTCCTCTTTCACTTTCATTCTAAGTTCTTCCATTGCATCACATTAAATATATCATATCACTCCCTTCTGGCCTGCAGAGTTCGTGCTGAGAAATCAGCTGATGACTATACGGGAATTCCTTTTTTGTTACTTGTTGCTTTTCCCTTGCTGTTTTTAATATTTTGTCTTTGTCTTTAACTTTTGTCAACTTGATTACTGTGTCTTGGCATATTTATATTGGCATGTTCTTTCTTGGGTTTATATTATGTGGGACCCTGTGCTTCCTGAATTTGAGTGACTGTTTCCTTTCCTGTGTTACAGAAGTTTTCAGCTATTATCTCTTCAAATATTTCCTTAGGTCCTCTCTCCCTCTCCTTTCCTTCGTGGAACACTGTAATGTGAATATTGGTGCATTTCATGTTTTTCCAGAAGTCTCTTAGATTGTCCTCATTTCTTTTCATTCTTTTATTTTTATTCTTTTTTCTAGCAGTGATTTCGACAGTTCTGTCTTCCAGTTCACTTAGCCATTCCCCTGCCTCATTATTCTGCTACTGATTTGATCTAGCGTATTTTTCATTCATTATATTGTTCATCTCTGCTCTTTAAATCTTCTGGCTCTCTTTTTTTTTTTTTGTATTGGTTTTGCCATACATCAACATGAATCTGCCACAGGTGTACATGTGTTCCCCATCCTGAACGCCCCCCTCCCACCTCCCTCCCCGTACCATCCCTCTGAGTCATCCCAGTGCACCAGCCCCGAGCATCCTGTATCATGCATCAAGCCTGGACTGGTGGTTCGTCTCACATATGTTATTATACATGTTTCAATGCCATTCTCCCAAATCATCCCACCCTCGCCCTCTCCCACAGAGTCCAAAAGACTGTTCTATACATCTGAGTCTCTTTTGCTGTCTCTCATACAGGGTTATCGTTATCATCTTTCTAAATTCCATATATATGTGTTAGTATACTGTACTGGTATTTTTCTTTCTGGCTTACTTCACTCTGTATAATCGGCTCCAGTTTCATCCACCTCATTAGAACTGATTCAGATTTATTCTTTTTAATGGCTGAGTAATCCTCCATTGTGTATATGCACCACAGCTTTCTTATCCATTCGTCTGCTGATGGACGTCTGGGTTGCTGGCTCTTTTAAAAAACATTTCTTGTGTCTTCTTGGTCTGTGCCTCCATTTTTTTCCCCACAATCTCGGATCATCTGTACCGTCGTTACTCTGAATTCTTTGTCGGGTGGATTTTGGTTGTCCTTCTGGGATTTTTCCTTGCTTCTTTGACTGGGACGTGTTCCTACGCTGTATCGTTTTGTCCAAGTTTCTGTAATGGTGGTTTCCGTTCTGCACTCTGCAGGGTTGTAATTCCTGCTTCTGCTCTCTGCCCCCTGGTAGCTGAGGCTGGGCTCAGAGGGCTTAATGGAGAAGGAAATGGCAACCCACTCCAGTATTCTTGCCTGGAGAATCCCAGAGACGGGGGAGTCTGGTGGACTGCTCTCTATGGGGTCGCACAGAGTTGGACACGACTGAAGCTACTTAGGAGCAGCAGCAGAGGGCTCAAACATCCCTTGTGTGCACCAGGACCCCATAGAGACTGAGACAGAACTGTGCTTGGGTGTCTCCTGAGGAGGCACAGATCAGCAGTGGACTGCCGCAGCAGCCGGGGTTCTGGGTACGTAGACCTGGATATGGCATAAGCCCTCTTGGAGGAGGTCACCATTAATCCCACCATAGAGCTGCCAGAACTTAAATAGGACTGGGGAAACAGAGTCTTGGAGGGCACAAACAGAATCTTGTGTGCACCAGGACCCAGGAGAAAGGAGCAGTGATCCCACAAGAGACTGACCCAGACTTGTTCATGAGTGTCCAGGAGTCTCTGGCAGAGGTGTCAGTCGGCAGTGGCCTGCTGCAGGGTTGGGGGCACTGACTGTTGCAGTGCCTGCATGGGGCCTTTTGAAGGAGGGCCCGGTTATCTTCATTACCTCTACCATAGTTTGGCCTCAGGTCAAACCACAGGGAGGGAACAAAGCCCCACTCTTCAAAAGAAAATTGGATTAAAGATTTACTGAGCATGGCCCCACCCATCAGAACAAGACCCCATTTCCCCCCCAGTCAGTCTCCCATCAGGAAGCTTCCATAAGCCTCTTATCCTTCTCCATCAGAGGGTAGACAGACTGAAAACCACAATTACAGAAAACCAACCCATCTGATCACATGGACCACAGCCTTGTCTAACTCAATCAAACTATGAGCCATACCGTGTAGGGTCACCCAAGACAGACAGGTCATGATGGAGAGTTCTGACAAAACATGGTCCACTGGAGAAGGGAATGGCAAACCACTTCAGTATTCTTGCCTTGAGAACCCCATGAACATTATGAAAGGGTGAAAAGATAGGACACTGAAAGATGAACACCCCAGGTCAGTAGGTGTCCAATATGTTACTGGAGATCAGTGGAGAAATAACTCCAGAAAGAATGAAGACATGGGCGAATGGCATTGAAACATGTATAATGTCATATATGAAACGAATCACCAGTCCAGGTTCGATGCATGATACTGAATGCTTGGGGTGGTGCCCTGGGATGACCCAGAGGGATGGTACGGGGAGGGAAGAGGGAGGGGGGTTCAGGTACGGGGAGGGAAGAGGGAGGGGGGTTCAGGTACGGGGAGGGAAGAGGGAGGGGGGTTCAGGATGGGGAACACGTGTATACCTGTGGCGGATTCATGTTGATGTATGGCAAAACCAATACAATATTGTAAAGTAATTAACCTCTAATTAAAATAAATTTATATTAAAAAAAAAGAATGAAGAGATGGAGACAAAACAAAACAACATCCAGTTGTGGATATGACTGGTGATGGAAGTAAAGTCTGATGCTGTAAAAAGCAATATTGCATAGGAACCTGGAATGTTAGGTCCTTGAATCAAGGCAAATTGGAAATGGTCAAACAGGAGATGGCGAGTGAACATCAACATTTTAGGAATCATCGAACTAAAATGGACTGGAGTGGGTGAATTTAACTCAGATGACCATTATATCTACTACTGTGGTCAAGAATCCCTTAGAATAAATGGAGTAGCCATCATAGTCAACAAGAGAGTCTGAAATGCTGTACTTGGATGCAGTCTCAAAAATGACAGAATGATCTCTGTTCGTTTCCAAGGCAAACCATTCAATATCATAGTAATCCAAGTCTATGCCCCTACCAGTAATGCTGAAGAAGCTGAAGTTGAATGGTTCTATGAAGACCTACAAGACTTCCTAGAACTAACATCCAAAAAAGATGTCCTTTTCATTATACGGGACTGGAATGCAAAAGTAGGAAGTCCAGAAATACCTGGAGTAACAGGCAAATTTGGACTTGGAGTACAAAATGAAGCAGGACAAAGGCTAACAGAGTTTTGCCAAGAGGACGCACTGCTCACAGCAAACACCCTCTTCCAACATCACAAGAGAAGACTCTACACATGGACATCACCAGATGGTCAACACTGAAATCAAATTGATTATATTCTTTGCAGCCAAAGATGGAGAAGCTCTATACAGTCAGCAAAAACAAGACTGGGAGTTGACTGTGGCTCAGATCATGAACCCCTTATTGCCAAATTCAGACTTAAATTGAAGAAAGTAGGGAAAACCACTAGACCATTCAGGTATACCTAAATCAAATCCCTTATGATTATACAGTGGAAGTGAGAAATAGATTCAAGGAATTAGATCTGATAGATTGTTTGAAGAACTATGGACTGAGGTTCATGACATTGTACAGGAGGCAGTGATCAAGACCATCCCCAAGACAAAGAAATGGAAAAAGGCAAAATGGTTGTCTGAGGAGGCCTTACAAATAGCTGTGAAAAGAAGAAAAGTGAAAGGCAAAGGAGAAAAGGAAAGATATAAGCATCTGAATGCAAGTTCCAAAGAATAGCAAGGAGAGATAAGAAAGCCTTCCTCAGCGATCAATGCAAAGAAATAGAGGAAAACAATAGAATGGGGAAGACTAGAGATCTCTTCAAGAAAATTAGAGATACCAAGGGAACTTTTCATGCAAAGATGGGCACAGTAAATGACAGAAATGTATGGACCGAACAGAAGCAGAAGATGTTAAGAAGATGTGGCAAGAATACATAGAAGAACTATACAAAAAAGATCTGCACGACCGAGATAATCATGATGGTGTGATCACTCACTTAGAGCCAGACATCCTGGAATGTGAAGTCAAATGGGCCTTAGGAAGCATCACTATGAACAAAGCCAGTTGAGGTGATGGAATTCCAGTTGAGCTATGTCAAATCCTGAAAGATGATGCTGTGAAAGTGGTGCACTCAATATGCCAGCAAATTTGGAAAACTCAGCAGTGGCCACAGGACTGGAAAAGGTCAGTTTTCATCCCAATCCCAAAGAAAGGCAATGCCAAAGAATGCTCAAACTACCGCACAATTGCACTCATCTCACACGCTAGCAAAGTAGTTCTCAAAATTCTCCAAGCCAGGCTTCAACAGGATGTAAACCATGAACTTCCAGGTGTTCAAGTTGGTTTTACAAATGGCAGAGGAACCAGAGATCAAATTGCCAGCATCTGTTGGATGCTTGAAAAAGCAAGAGTTCCAGAAAAACATCTACTTCTGCTTTGTTGACTTTATTCCAAAGCCATTGACTGTGTGGATCACAACAAACTGTGGAAAATTCTGAAAGAGATGGGAATACCAGACCACCTGACCTGCCTCTTGAGAAACCTATATGCAGGTCAGGAAGCAACAGTTAGAACTGGACATGGAACAACTGACTGGTTCCAAATAGGAAAAGGAGTATGTCAAGGCTGTATATTGTCACCCTGCTTGTTTAACTTATATGCAGAGTACATCATGAGAAATCCTGGGCTGGATGAAGCACAAGCTGAAATCAAGATTGCTGGGAGTAATATCAATAACCTCAGATATGCAGATGACACCACTCTTATGGTAGAAAGCGAAGAGAACTAAAAAGCCTCTTGATGAAAGTGAAAGAGGAGAGTGAAAAAGTTGGCTTAAAACTCAACATTCACAAAAGGACGATCATGGCATCTGGTCCCATCACTTCATGGCAAATAGACGAGGAAGCAATGGAATCAGTGACAGACTTTATTTTTTGGGGGGCCCCAAATCACTGCAGATGGTGACTGCAGCCATAAAATTAAAAGACACTTGCTCCTTGGAAGAAAAGTTATGACCAACCTAGACAGCATATTAAAAAACAGAGACTTTACTTTGCCAACAAAGGTCCGTCAGTCAAAGCTATGGTTTTTCCAGCGGTCATGTATGGATGTGACAGTTGGACTATAAAGGAAGCCGAGCGCTGAAGAATTGATGCCTTTGAACTGTGGTGTTGGAGAAGACTCTTGAGAGTCCCTTGGACCTCAAGGAGATCCAACCAGTCCATCCTAAAGGAAATCAATCCTGAATAGTCACTGGAAGGACTGATGCTGAAGCTGAAACTCTAATACTTTGGCCACCTAATGCAAAGACCTGACTCATTTGAAAAGACCCTGATGGTGGGAAAGATTGAAGGCGGGAGGAGCAGGGAATGACAGAGGATGAGATGGTTGGATGGCATAACTGACTCAATGGACATGAGTTTGAGTAAACTCCGGGATTGGTGATGGACAGGGAGGCCTGGCGTGAAACAGTTTGTGGGGTTGCAAAGAGTAGGACAGGACTGAGTGACTGAATTGAGAACTGAGAGGCTTGTGCAGGTGGGAGGAACTGTTTCCTGCCCACTGATGGATGGAGATGGGTCTTGTCCCTCTGGTGGGCAAGAGTAATTCAAGGGGTCTGTTGACTCTGCAGCTGTGGGCTCAGGAATGGTTTGCATAGCCTGTCTAGTAATGGTTTGGACTGTGTTCTTCCCCTCTTGGTTGGTTGGCCTGAGAGGTTTCAGGAGTGGAGGCTGTTAATTGGGGCCTGGTCTTGGTGAGCAAATGGTGGCCTCCAGCAGGGCTCATGCCAAAAAGGACTCCCCAGAACTGCCGCCACTAGTGTCTTTGTCCTGCAGGGAGTCATAGTTGTGTCCTGCCTCTGCAGGATACTAGCACGTAGGTCTGGCCCAGGCTCTTAGAAGGTCACTGCTTTTTCCCCTGGGTCTTAGTGTACATGAACTAGTGTGCACCCTCTTAGAGTGGAGTTCTTGTTTTCTCCAGTTCAGTGGAATTCCTTCAATCAAATACCTCTGGGCATCAAAGTTACATGCTCTTGGGGTTCCTCCTCCCAATGTTTAAGATCCCCCCACCAGGTTCGGAGCCCAACTTGGGGCTCAGGACCTTCATTCTTGTGGGGGAACCTCTGTGATGAGATTATTTTCCCATTTGTGAGTTGCCCATTCTGGGAGAGGAGGTATGGGATTTGATTTTATCACCATTGCACCCTCCGACTGTCTCGTCTCTTCTTCTTTGTCTTTGGATGTAGGATATCTTTTGTGGTATGTTTCAGTGTTTTTTTTTGTCAATGATTGTTTAGCAGTTAGTTCTGATTTTGGTGTTTTCATGAGATGAGGTGAGCTCATGTCCTTCTCTGGCATTGTTATTTTTAATAGAGTTTGTGCCTAACAATTTAAAGACCTCTAGCCACGTGTACTTGGAGAAAGAGAGTTTCCTGAATCTTGTTCTTTTGTTTACTCTCTTATTTTTCTCCCACTGGGGAACTCTTTAAGTAGGTAAAATGAACCAGGTGAAGGCATCTTAGGGTCTGGGAATGTGAGCATCAAGCAGCCCCCCTTCCTGCTCTTCTCTTGCTGGTGTTTTCGGTGGTGGTATTTTTAGGCTAACTGGTAAACTTCAGGTTCGTTTTTTTGAAATAAAAAATTTCATTAGTGAAATGGAGTTTGTGTTCTGGAGGAGTTTTTGTAAGAATTAAATAAGAACATATAAACAAAGCATGGCCCATAGCAAGTTCTCAAAAATGTAGTTATTAGCGTGAACAGTTCCATAATTATTGCTATTCTGACCAGCCCCCAGTAGAGCCTGATTATAGAAGATGGCAAAGGTCAGAGCTGTGGGAAGGTAAGGGGTGACTTAGTGTTTTGTGACGAGGCAGAAGATGCAGTTTCAGAAGAGAAATGAAGTGAAGCCCTTGGGATTTCTGATGCGGGCATCTTGCAGCCCTTGTTTCACTCCTCTGTGGAGGAGGCAGGCAGCCACGTGGTCTGCATCATGAACACCGCCATGGAAGGACTGACCGTCTTCAGTGAGGCAGGCTTGCATGTGCCAGCAGCCTGGCTTCTCCAGAATGAGTATAGACCTAGACATGTTTCTTGGCGTATGAAAGTCAGGAAAGCACCCAGGTTATTCTTACAGAAAGTTCTGTGGTTTTTTTTTCTTACAGGAGATGCTTGTTCAGTTCTTGAATGAAGATGTATGAAATTCTTTTTTTTTTTTTTTTAAAGGTTATTTTTAAAGTATTTATTTTTGGCTGTGCTTGCCGCTAGTGGGCGTTGAGCACGGGCTCAATAGTAATGGCTCATGGGCTTAGTTGCTCCATGGTGTGCGGAATCTTCCCAGACCAGGGATCGAGCTCGTGTGCCCTGCATTGGCAGGTAGATTCTTACCCACGGGACCACCAGGGAAATTCAAAGGTGTGTGAAATTCTTGAGCAGTATTAGTAAGATATTGCCGTCTCTGATCATATCCTTTTTGGAAAGAGCAGCAGTAAAGCTCTCAAGGCCACATCAGATCCTCAGATCCACTGTATTTTAAAAGATATCTTTCCTGAGACCTCCAGGCCTTACCCATCTCTGTGGTGTCTGTAAGTCAGTCAGTTTCTTGCTGTTTTTTTTTTTTTTCTTTCTAGATTATTCTGTCTCCTGGTTTTGTTTTAGTTCTCAGGCTTGGGGGCTTCTAGAAGCTTGTTTGGCCTCTTGTTTTTATTTGAGCCGAACCCCTCAATATTCAATCCCAGGGGTAATTTTTGTTTTACAGAAATCATTCTGTCCTATGAACTTTATTTTAAAGGCTACTTCAGATCTTTCTGGAGCTAGGTAGGACTTGTGTCATAAGGAGAGAAATTGATGTACTATTTTCTTTTAAGGTTGATAGACATTATTTCATCAAATCCAAGATTTCATCCTTTGTATATACCACCCTTGTATATACCACTAAGAATACTGCTAACTAAACAGGTCACCTGTTCATTTACAAATATCCTGATTTCAGAGAAGTGAAAAAATATGTTTAAAAATTGGCAAGATGTGATGTACAAAATTGGGTTGGCTGGAATTAGGAGTTAGAGTTTAGGCGAGCAGACGTTTATTCCCCTGGAGCTTTCATACCATGTCTGACACCCAACACTGAACTTCTCATTGTCTCTCGATACCCGCTTCACTGCCTGACTCCCCGCCAGGTGCTGGTTGGTGCAGCGTTAAGTCCAGTTGTCTCCGCCAGAAATCTGAACGTGACACGGCTCCTTCCTGGCCTTCCCTCCCACGCCTAGTCTCCCACTAGTTGCTTCTGCCTCTTGAATATCTGTCCTGCTCTTCCCAATGCCCCAGCCTCACATTGCCCTGCTGCAGGCCACCACCGTCTCTCACCTTGATGGCCCAGGAGTCTCCAGCTGGTCCCTCTGCACCCAGTCACCCTCTCCATTTGATTCTCCGCATGGTAGTCCATCGGATCTTGTCTGTGCCTGGTGTGTGCCCTTCTGTGCTCTTCGCTGTCTTAGGGATGATGCCCACGCTCTCCTCCGCTCAGGCCCAGCCCCCTGAACTTCTTTCGGTCCCTGGCATCAGTGCCCCAGGCTCTTTCTCACTCCCTCCCTGGCCCCTGCCGTGTTGAAGCCTCTACCAGTCCCCTCTGCACACGAAGCACACGCAGACTCCCTCCGTCAGTTTCATCAGATTGCCTCCCACGTCCTTCAGCAGCCACGCCACCGATTCCCCTACCGGAGTGTCAACCCCGGTTGTGGGGTGACTCTTGTCGTCACTGCCTGATTCCGTGTCTGTGTCCCTCCTGGAACGTCCTGTTTTGCTCACCTTTGGCCCCACACGATGCCTGCAGCACCATCAGCACTGTTTGGTTGAAAGAATACTTGGTTCATCTTCATTTTGCAATGGAAATGCAGAGGTTCACTAGTTTGCCTGGACTTAAGATGGAAGCCCAGGTCCACCAAACCTGTGAGTTTTCCATCTAGCTGCACAGAGCTTGGAAGGCAAAAACTGGCCCATGGGCTTCTGCGTGAGCTCACCTCCCTGCATCAGCCTCATTCGGTTTCAGCATCTCTCAGACCTCTGCATCACCTCTGCAGGTGTCAGTGAATTAATTACTCCATCTGACAGTCCGTAATTGCTCAGTCGGTTTCTCCTTTCTCTCTCTGGTTGTGAGTGAGAGAGATAAGGTGTTGAATAGCTGGCAGTGTCCCCAGAGCTGGGGGCATCCGCGCTGTGGGGGTGGCCCCGTCACTTTGCTTATAATGTGTCGTTAGCGTTGTGCCTCAATTTTGATTTTTTGTTTTCCAGCCAGCTTACAATCCTGATGTCACAGTCCTGTGATACAGCAGGGCTTTCCTCAGCAGATGGAAGTGGTGGCTCCAGGGTACAGTTTCTGGCGACTTTCTGCCCTGGCCCTGGCTCCAGGTTGAGCATCTCTGGTGGGAAGTTGTTTTTTTTTTTTTATGGTTGAAATGGAGTGTTGGTTGGTATGAAGAGGACCGCCAGTGGTGGCTGCTTGGGTTTCTGAGAGGGTCGGCTTCCAGTCTCTGGGAAGTTTTCCCAGGGAGCTGAGCAGAGAGACTGCTTGTTTGCTGTCAAGCACATATGAAGCAGCTTCTGTGTACACGGCCCCGAGGAGGCCCCACAGGGAGAGGGAAGATGGAAAGACACAGGGCTTTGGCCCTGGTTAGCGGCATGCTGTTGCGTCAGGGGCACATGAGCTCTCTCTGTTTCTGTCCTCTGCGAAAGCAGGGTGACAGTAACTTCATGGACCAGATAGAGTGTCTTTAGTTGTAAAGAGGATCTGTTATTACCTCCCATAAAAAACCTCCCCAGGTAGGATGGGTCCCCGTCACCTGTGGTTCCTGGTGGCTGGTTCGCTCAGTGGGACCCCCTTGTGGCAGCCTCTGTGCATTGCTTGTCCCAGCCACCCGGTTTTCCCTAGTGCCCAAACGACTGCATCGCAGACAAAGCCCAAAGTCAGAAGAGGGGTCTCTTCCTTGTGCCTCTGATTAACAGCGGGAAAGATCCTCCCAGAAACCCCCCAATAGGCTTTTTTCTCAAGTCTTAATGGACAGAATTGCCACGGGTGGCCCATCCTATCCAGTCCCTGCTGAGAACAGTGGAGTCACCAGGATTGGGCCAAGACTTACCTGTGGGGCTGCATCTCCGCCTTCCTGCCCTTGTACCAGGCTCCCAAACCTGAACAAAATTGAAGGATGCAGCTAGTGGTACGTCACACTCAGGGGATGTCAGTGTGGTGCCCACAGGAACAAACCAGACACAGCGGAAGGGCCAGCCCTCCTCCTCTGCCCTCTCTGGACAGACTCTGCACAGACTCCACCTGGGGATGGACTGTCCCCCTGGGGGTCAAGCAGGCCATGGAAGTGACAGTCACGTTCTTTTCAGGGTTTCAGGAGGTGGCCACTGAAATTAAACTCTAGTCACTGCCTTCGTGGGATCGTTTTGCCAGGTCTAGAGACGGGAAGAGGCTGGCTGTCAAAAGAGAAGCTGACTTTGCTGCTGGATGAAATGTCAGGAGAACAAGGCCAAGTTTACAAGCAGTGTTCATGGACCTGATCTCCACAGCCTTTCTGATTTTTGTGCTATACAACTGGTTGGCGAACATGCACTTCTCCTTTTAACTGCGGTGTTAGCCAATAAATCAAAACCCTTTGGGAGAAATACTTAAATTACTAAAGCCTTAATCGTCAGGACGTAACTAGATTCCTGTGGGTTAGTAATTCTTGCTTAATACTCTCGCTGTAGCAGGCCTGCTGCCATCTTGGGGCTCTGCATAATGTCCCAATCTCTGTTCCTAGAGAGATGGTAGAACCAACCCTCACAGTCTTGCACAGTCTCTTCAGAGTGCCTTTGCCTTTAGCCTCTTGCATCAGTCTTTAGAGCCACATAGTGGAAAGAGCACTGGTCTGATAGTCAGAAGCTGTGTGCCATGGGATTCAAGCCAGTCTGTAACCTCTGAAGGGTGCAGTCTCCCTTTCTTGGCACAGGTGTTGGAACAGATCCGAGTGATCAGGACCACCTCCCTCCCAGGCCTGTGCAAACTTTGCCAATCAGTCGTGGTTCTGTTGCTTCTCACTGCTTCCTGGCTTAAGGATTCTAAGACTCAGTCTCAGCGTTAGAATCCTTTCCTGGTGGGTAGACAGCGATCGCTGATGGATCCATCAGAGGTGGTATTCAAGATGAAACTGGTTTCTTGCCTTAGAACTCGTCGTCCCCTGGGGCCCTTGTAGTCTCACATTTCTCCCAGAAGACTGGGTCAGAGCCGATTGTGCCTACTCTCTTATGACATCCTCTACTTTTTGGGGCAGCTTATCAGAGCTCGGTTTGAAGCCCTGTTCCTCTAGGACATATTACAAAGGGGGGTCATGGCAACAAGGATGCCTTGGTCTTGCTCACTGAGAATCCCCAGCATTTAGCCCAGAACACAATAGGACCCAGTTATCTGTGGAGTTACAAGAATGAGTTTGGGGGTGACGGGTCTGCTCAGGAAGCATGCCCTCCCTTTGTCTCCACGGGAGGGGTCCTGGGGGCTGCGTTATGCTTTAGGAAAGAAAACTGCTTCCCTCCTTTTTTTGGATATTGTTAGAGTTTTAAAAGTCTTCTCTGAGTTTCTTCTCTGTGGGTTGCATCCGATTTTCAAAGCCTGAGAAGTAGAGAGAATGGGAATGAGGGCTTCAGCCTGCAGAGGCGGCGGCTTCACGAGGGCCGGGCCTGGGGAGCTTTCAGGTGCCATAGGAGCGGAGCCTGTGCTCCTGCCGCCTCCTCTGGCCCACGGCCGGTCCCCAGCAGCCTCGCTGGGCTGGAGCCACACTTTTTACTCATCTTCCCTCCTTGTCCCCCACCTCCAGCAGTTCCTGCCTGGTCTCCCCACTACCCCACCCCTAGAATTACTGGCCTGTATCCATGTAGCTATTTTCTTAGTTGCTTGGAGGGTCTGCTCCCCAGCCTGAAGGCTTACCTGAAAACTCTGGGCCTATTTCTGGCCAGCTGGGGGAGGGAACTTGACTTGGCTTCCCCATCATTATTGGAAGGAAAGAAATGTTTTCAGATAAGTACATCATGGGTCACTACAGGTGGCCTCTTACCCAGCCCTCACTTGACAGATGTGCAGATGGAGGCTCAGAGATGAGAGGCAGTGGCCCAGTGAGGAGACAGAAAGCTGGGCCCATTGCAGGCTGGCTCTAGGTGCTGGCATTGCACAGAGCTGTGGGCACGCAGAGGAGGGTGATCTCACAGGAGAATGGTGGGGGCAGCAGGTCTGTGGGGTCAGGAAGGGGTGCTCTTCTCTCCTCCATTTAGTGTGGCCTCCTTTGCCTTACCTCCAGACGTGTTCCTTGGGGTCCAGCCCTTTGATGTTGACTACACTACTGCCTCCACGGCCCCCTGTTCTAGCATCAACTTGCCATCTGCACCCTTGGGCGGTCCTTGAAAATGTGTGATGAGGCCGAAGAGCATCGAGCTGCTCATTTTTCTGTGGAAACCTTCTGCTCCATTTCTCTCGGCTGTGGCATTGACCCCTGGCTGGACTGGGGAGTGAGTTTTTTCCAACCCTGCCCTCTGGGATTTATGTGATAAATCATTCATTTCCCACCAACTGGATAGGTAGCATAATGCTAATGACAAATTTTTGAATAATTGATATGTTCCTATGATTTAAATGCTAAAGGTCAAAACCCCCCGACCCCTGATCTCCTGGCCGTCCAGCTCCCTTGTGTCTCTCTCTAAAGAGCTTCTGTGCGTGTTGTTCAGTGGTTCTTAATAGAACCCAGGAGAGATGGAGCAATAGGGACGACCCCGGGAAGGATTTCCTAAGAGCAGCCATCAGAAGACGGGGTCAGAAAAGAGAGGCTGGCACGAGGACTTGGATATGGTCCCTCCTTCCAGTGCTCAGCTACCGGTCTAGCCAGACAGGCAAGATACTGATGTGGAGACATGGACGTGCTAGAGGTGAAGGTCAAGTTCCTGGTGCAGCCTTCAGGAGCGCTCACCCAGAGAAGGGAGCCTGCAAGGGGCTTCTGTGGCGGGCGGGGCCTTGTGAAAGACCAGCCTGGGTCTTCCAGCTATGTGACTTTGGTTACTGTCTGCTACCTCTCTTGGCCTCCTTGTTCTTCATCTATGAAACCTTGCTCTAGGGTTTTAAACTTTTTGTTCTTTGAACTTTAGTAATCTGAAGATACCCGTGGATCTCTTCAAATGCATACAGGACACAGCTGAGCACACACACACGCATGTAAATGAATTACATGGAAATAACTGCTAGCTTCCCCACTTGGTGGGTCGAGGTGAGTCCCATCACACAAGGACTCCTGCTCCAAGAGGGCCGGGACCAGGCTCCTATGAGCTATTCTGTGTCCAGGCCCTGGAGGACCAGTGGAGATGGGGCAGAATTCACTCCAGAGGTTTCTTTGTGAAGACTCCTGTATGAACAGTCCACCGCCTCTGATAATTAGCTTCCCCTGTCTACACCAGCCTCCTCTCTTAATTGAGAATGAGCTGGTTTGTCCAGTATTCGGTTTCCAAAAGGGGGCAGCACCATCCTGGGAAACAGAATCCCAGCGACCGGGGTGGGAACTGCCTGCCTGTCCGCTGAGCAGCTCTCAGCCGGCCTGCAGGAGGACGTGCCCTGTGACACTCTCCTCCCTAGTCACCCAAATCTCAGCCTGGGAGGTGAACCCTGTCTTTGGTCTGGCTTCTGTTCCCTGTCCCGTGGTGAGGTCACCCCGCAAGGCTATTGTGAGGGCAGGAAGCCTCCCAGGTGCTTGGCTGGTCCCCACAAGCATCTCAGGACTGTTCTGTTCTCAGATGAGTAAGGAAATTACGTTTAAGGAAAGGTGACCTTTCCCCCTCCTCTTTCTGGTGTTTGAGGTGGGGGTTCTGGAGGGAGGTGGGCATATTAAGCAATGGCGTCTTGGGTGGTCTAGGCTGAGGTTTAGGAAATGGCAACTCACTCCAGTTATTTTTGCCTGGAAAATCCTATGGACAGAAGAGCCTGGCGGGCTACAGTCCATGGGGTCGCAAGAGTCAGATACTTAGTGACTAAACCGCCACATGTATGTATGTATGTATTTTTGGCTACGTTGAGTCTTCACTGCTGCTCGGGCACTCTCTCTGCGTGCAGGGTGTGGCGGTGTGTGGGCTTCTCATTGCAGGGGCTTCTCCTGTTGCCGAGCTCAGGCTCAGCAGTTGTGGTGTACAGGCTTAGTTGCCCGGTGTCATGTGGGATCTTCCCAGACTAGGGATCGAACCTGTGTCTATACGACACATTGGCAGGTGTATTCTTACCCACTGGACCACCAGGGAGGTCCCAGAGGTTTTTCTTTTCAAACAGTTGAACATTGGTTAAGGCAATATCAAGCACCCCAGTGGATCTGTTTAGGCCATGAAGCACTGCAGTGATTTTCAACCCACCAGAGTCACTTCAGGTGCCTCAAGGCAGCCTTCAGCTGTCCCTCTGCTGTTAGTTCTGGGCTTGTGGGTGGCAGTAGCTGCTTCTGATGTACTGCTCGTCAGATGGGGAGGAGCCAGTACCTGAGCTGTAATTGAGGGAGTTGCTTTTCAAGAATTGGCTAGAATAGGAGATGCTGTGCAACAGGAGGAGGTCAGCAAGGCCTGGTTCAGATGTACGTCCTGCTGGTGAACTCGCTGGCCCTCATCTTCAAATCTGTGCCTGTAGGCCTCACACCGTCTATAGGAAGAGTCACAGCTACACGTCGTTCTCTAAACCACACCGCTTATCCTCCAGTTCCTCCATCTTCCTGTTTTCTCTCTTCCCACAGATGCACACCTACTCATACATTTGCACACCTACTCATACATTTGCATGTTCATTAAGGCAGATACACAAAGAGGAGAAAACCCCCCCACTTTTTATTTATTCATTTATTCCAAAACTATGTACTGTGCCCTTGGCATGCACAAACCCTATTTCCATGAGTTTAAGAATTCTATGGACAGAGGAGCCTGGGGGGCTATAGTCCACGGGGCTACAGAGTGTCGGACAAGACTGAGCGACTAACACTTTCATGGTCTTCAGCCTCTGGGCCACAGGCCAGTATCTCCTGTCAGATACAGGCATTAGATTAGAAATAAAGTGCACGGTAAATGTAATGCGCTTTAATTATCTGGAAACTATCTCCCCCCATCCCTGGTCCATGGAAAAATTGTCTTCCATGAAATCGGTCTCTGGTCCCAAAAAGGTTGGGGACTACTGATCTAGAGGGAGGAGACAGGCAATGAGCAGATAAACGAAGGACCTGGAAGAGTGTCATGTGGAAGTGTGCTCTCGAGAGTATGTGAATGACACGTCCACGTGCTAGGGTGTCACAGTGTGAGCGGGTGTCGCTCTGGGCAGGGTGAGCAAGGAACACTGGCCTGCCTGAGAAGTGACTTGTGTCAGATGTGGGGACCCTGGGGACATTGTGTCAAGGCCTCGGGGTAGGCCTGTACCTGGTGTATTTAAGGCACAGAGAGAAGGCAGGAAGGTGGGGTCCCCAGAGGCAGGGCTCAGAGCTAAAGGCCTCATTGCCTGGGGGGAGGATTTGAGATGAGATGTGTCCACTAGAGGTTCTAAGGCGTGAGAGATGTGAAAAAGCACCTGAGACCCATTTGACTGTCTGTCATTCCCATCAAGTGCACACACTGGCGCTTTGTTCTGGGGGTCTTGGTTAGGGGGATATACAGGATGGTGGCCAGAGCCGGCCAGCATTTGGGGGGCATTTGACTGTCTGCTTGGCACATGCTGACTGCTCACCATGTAGCCTCTCGAGTAAACCCTACAGCCATCAAAGCAAGGGACAGCATTACCATCAGTGTATCCACAAGGATAAGAAAGTGTGGGGTGGAGCCATTCACTCCCACTCACCTAGCTGGAGGGGCAGAGCTGGGATTGGAGCCCCCGCCAGGCAGGTTCCCCCTGTTGTATCTGCCTGCCTGGAAATGGAGCCCTGGGCAGCTTTTTTGTTGCTGTCGATTTATCTTTATTACTTACTTAATATGGGTGAAACATTGTCATAATTTGCATTTCTTTGACCATTACCGAGATTGAACAGTTTTTCCCATGTCTTTATTATTATTATTATTCTTTTTATTTCTTTACAGTTCTGTACATGCATGTATGCTAAGATGCTTTAGTTGTGTCTGGCTCTTCGCGACCCTATGGACTGTAGCCCACCAGGCTTCTCTGTCCTTGGGATTTCCCAGGCAAGAATACTGGAGTGGGTTGCCATTTCCTACTCCAGGGGCTCTTCCTGACCCAGGGATCAAACTGTCATCTCGTGAGCCTCCTGCATTGGCAGGCAGGTTCTTTACCACTGGTGCCACCTGGGAAGCCCAGGTGCAACCAAGTGAATTGACTGTATCTGCATACATTCTGAGTGGGCTCTGGGAGCTGGTGATGGACAGGGAGGCCTGGCGTGCTGCGATTCATGGGGTCACAAACTGAACATACATATCTGTGAAGTGCCCCTCCTTCTTGGCTCTACCCCCTATCCCACCCCGTGTCCCACCCATCTAAGTCACCACAGAGCTAGCTCAGAGATAGCAGGTCTCCACTAGCTGTTTACACATGGCAGTCATATAGTCAATCTCATTCTCCCAATTCTTCCCACCCCCAGCCCATGCTCTTCTCTTTGTCTATATCTCTATTCCTGCCCTGCAAATAGGTTCATTTGTGCCGTTTTATAGATTCCCTGTCCATGGGATTTTCCAGGCAAGAATACTGGAGTGGGTTGCCATTTTTTTCTCCAGGGAATCTTCCTGACCCTGGGATTGAGCCCAGGTCTCCTGCATTGGGGGCAGATTCTTTACCATCTGAGCCACCAGGAAAGCCCCTAGATTCCACATATATACATTAATACATGATAGCTACTTTTTTCTTTCTGACTTACCTCACTCTGTATGACAGACTCTGGGCCCGTCCACATCTCTATGGATGACCCAGTTCTGTCCTTTTTTATGGCTGAGTAACATTCCATTGTATATATGTGCCACATTTTTATCCATTCATCTGCCGATGGACATGTCTTTACTTTTTTTTATTGTGATAAAATATAACATAAATTTCATCATTTTAACCATTTTTAGGTGCATAGTTCAGTGGTTTAAGTACCTTCACACTGTCATGCAGTCATCACCACTATCCATTTCTAGAACTTTCTCATCACCCTACAAAAACACTCTGTAGCCATCAAACAAGAACTCCCCTCCCCCATTCTCTCTTGCCCAGCCCCTGATAACCTTAAATCTACTTTCTGTGACTGAGAATTTGCCTGATCTAAATATTTGATATGTGTAATATCATCCAGTATTTCTCCTTTTGTACCTGGCTTCTTTCATTCAGCGTAATGTCTTCAAGGTTCGTTCATGTTATAGCACGTCAGCTTTGTTCCTTTCTGTGGTTGAATAATGTCCCATTGTATGCATGGACCACACTGAGGTATCCGTTCATCTGTTGATGGATATGGGTTATTTCCAGCCCATGGAGATAGGGTCTTTCCAGCTACTTGCCTCCATTCTGGGGATGCTTTCTGAAGCCTGGAGAAGCTGCGTCTGCCGGGGTGTGGGACGACAGCCACGGCATGGATGGCGATGGGGCCAAGCTTTTGAAGGTAACTCACCTTGGACTGTTTGAAAAGCACAGGGTGAACACTAATTGTTCCTGTGCTGCCACTAACTCTAACCTGGTTTTCTTCCTGTCCACCCCGTAGACTCATAGCATTGAACAGGACTTCCAGAGTGGGCGCTGCAGCGTTTGCTTCTAATCAGCACATCATCTTCTATAGATGGGAATTGACCTTGTTTTTGAAATTCCCCAGAGTAGCCACCTGGGAGCCCCAAGTCTCTGCTGGGAAACCTGGGCAGGCCACACCTTACTGGGCTCAGTTCCCCATCTGTAAAATGATGTAAAATCCCTTCTGCATGTGTGTGCAGTCTCTTCAGTAGTGTCCGACTTTTTGCGACCTCGTGGACTGTAGCTCAATAGGCTCCTTGAGAATCCAATGGATTCTCTAGGCAAGAATACTGGAGTGAGCTGCAATTTACTCCTCCAGGGGATCTTCCTGACCCAGGGATCAAACTCACGTCTCCTGTGCCCTGTGCACTGGCAGGCAGATTCTTTACTACTGAACTGAGAAGCCCTTCTAAAATCCCTTCTAAGAGATTGCATATCCTTCCTGGACAGACAGATTAAAAAATACTTTTAAAATTAAAATCCAATTTTCCCCTTGTTATATGTACCTCAAGCCTGTCCCCTTCTCTTCTGTGAGAAGCACTGGTCAGCATGCCCACCCCTGCTGCCTCCAGTCACCCTGTATTTATTGCCCATGCCTGTGATGGTCCCTTGGCCTCTGGTTAAATGACAAAGTGGAGTTCCCAGGGTGTGAGCAGGTGGATTGCAGCTCCTGTACTTGTTGGGTGTCTTTCTTTCTCTGTGACAGTCAGCATGGCTGTTTGACAGGAACCCCATCCCTGCGGTGCCAGCCTTTCTCTGGAGGCCTGGCAGCTCTGAGGTGGCCTCAGGAGACTTTGGTTTCTGCCTCTCTGGATGAGCTGGCCCCCTCTCAGCACCAGGAAATAACGGATGCTGGCTGTCACCTGTTTGCTCCTCACCTGCCAGCCGTGCAAGAAGCGAGAGTTCACGCTGCATCCACCTCCCCGAGCCCATTCACGGTCCTTTTCTTTTTTCAGAACAATCAACCTGAAGAACCCGGTACTGCAGCAGGTGCTGGAGAGGAAGAACGCGGTCCTGTGTGTCCTGACGCAGAAGATCGTGACCACGCAGAAGTGCGTGATATCTGAGCACGTCCAGATCGAGGAGAAGTGTGGTGGCATGGTGGGGATCCAGACCAAGACTGTGCAGGTGCGCGCCTGGCCCAGGAGGCGCCGGGCCCCCTGGGAGTGGGGTCTTCATTCATCAGGACTCTCGTAGGCAGTTCACAGAAATCCAAGTCAAATTGGTTTAAACGAGGAAGAACTGATTGGCTCCTGTAACTGAAACATTTGGAGTGATCTAGGAGACTTCCCTGGTGGCTCAGACGGTGAAGCATCTGCCTACAATGTGGGAGACCTGGGTTTGATCCCTGGGTCAGGAAGATCCCCTGGAGAAGGAAATAGCAACCCACTCCAGTACTCTTGCCTGGAGAATCACATGGACGGAGGAGCCTGGTAGGCTGCAGTCCATGAGGTTGCAGAGTCAGACATGACTGAGTGACTTGACTTCACTTTACTTTATTCAGTCACTGCTGGATCCAGGACTTGAGAAGCTGGTGAGCTGCCTTCCCTGAAGGTGGAGTCCCTCTCACATAAGCCTGTGGGGTGGCAGCTCCTGGCTTTCATCCCACCCCATCCCTAGTGGAAAGAGTGCTTCAGGACAGGAAGGCAGGCCCTGGACCATCTTGGGCCATGCCCATTCCTGAAGCAGACCCAAGACCAGAACAATGGGATGCTTAGACTGGCATACCGGGGTGAATCAGGTGCATTCCCCCTTCAAAAAATGGATCAAATGACCACTGGCGAGGCCAGCGCACAGATAACTCCTAGAGCCCCTAAGAATCAAAGTTTCAGAAATGATGATTTTGAGATTAGCTGCCTTAAATCCCCAGTGGATTGAGTTAGGAAAGGTAAAGATCAGCACATGTGTCTTTAATATATATAAACAGATGTTTCTGGATTAAGGTACGGTCCTACCAAGCTGATCCCTGAGCTTCAGTGGAACTGAACAGGAGGCTGTCACCCCAAACTGCCTCCCCTCTATAGTGCCTAATATTCTGCTCTTAGAAGTTTACTTCTTGGGGTAACTTTCAAATTATACCAGAAGACCCAGTAATATTATATTTAGAAGGAGATGGAGATTCAGGTTTGGAGCTGGACTCTCCCTGGGGTGGGCAGGCTGGACAGAGTGATGAGGTCTGATGGGAGATGGCTTTAGCTGGCCCTGCCAGTATTCTGTCCACAGTGACCCCCACCAAAGGCCTGGAGCCTGCTGGGGTGTCCGGAGGTTGGTAGTCGTCACACTCTGACCAGGATCAGGTTGCTATAAAGGCCTCTGATCTCTAGCATCTGAGCCGCTTCTCATCCTCCCCAGGCCATGGTGGGCAAGTCAGATTTGTGACAGGGTCTGAAGGAGAGAGCTTTGCTACTGACTCGGCATTTCCTGGCCATCCTTCCCTCCTCCTTGTGCCCCTTCCTTCCAGCCTCTCCCCAGTTTTATCTGATGGCACAGTGTGTCACATACCTGGTCTGGGAGAACATGCTCAGGGGATCTTGCTCTCAGCTAGGTTCTGCTAGTCAGACTCTTACTATTGATGATTTTCTTAGGATTTCAAAGTTGTTTCCATAATCCTCCATGAGAGAAATGGGAAGTTGACTTATCTTCTTTACTCAGCACCACAGACCTAACTTTACTGTCTCTCAAACTCTGGATTCTTGCCTTTGTGCTACAGGTTGGCCACTGACTTTAGAATATGTGTAGGACATCATGAAGCCGACAAGGATTAAATCCTGGCCCCTGCTGGCTGGTTCTCCTTTCCCCCCAGTTCTGAGGGCATTTTCCCAGCACTTCTTGGGCACAGGGCCTAGGCTGGCTACATGGGAGGCAGGAGAAGGCTGGGGGAGCCTGAGCACACAGGTGGGAGCATGCACCCTTCTGCAGGTGTCAGCGATGGAGGATGGGAGCATCATCAAGGACAGCACCGTGGTGCTGGAGATCCCAGCTCCCACCACCATTGCCTACGGCGTCATCGAGCTGTACGTGAGGGCGGACGGCCAGTTCGGTGAGTGTGCCTCAGCTCGGGGCTCTGGAGGTGGGTTGAGTCATCGAGGAGGGATACCCCATTTTACCCTGAGGCTCGTCTTGTAGAGGATCCCCTGCTTCTCTGGGGATGAGAGGAAAGAGCTATCAGAAGAGTCGGGGGATGTCCCACGGCAAGTGAGATGGCAGGGCGTGGTCGGAGGGTGTTGGTGCAGGATGTCCACATGGGGCGTGTGTTTCACATACAGGGCACAGAGGGAAGAACGTGAGCTCTGTGTTGGAAGAACGTGAGCTCTGTGTTGGAGTAGACCGGGCCATCAGCCCGAGTGCCATGGGGTCCTGTGAGGTCTCAGGCAGCTAGCTGAAGCCTGATGAGCTTCGGCTTCCTATGTCTGCGAGAGGAAAGACATTCCCCACAGGGCTGCCGTGAAGAGCAAGTTAGATGAGGTGTGTGAAGTGCCTGGAACATTGGTGGCTTATTAAGTACTCACCTTAGCTATTATAATACTGTCATCATCCTAATTATCTTACCTCCCTTCCCCCAGCATGAAGCCCCAAAGGCTGTATTTGACCTTGCTGTCTGATCAGCAGTGTGTTCAAAGCTGGAAGTTCACTGTGTCACTTGAAGAAAATAAGGCTTTAGTAGCTGGTGCGACTGACGCTCTTAGGTGCTCAGGGCTCTTCCCTTAACACTCTTTCCAAGAGGTTGTGGGAGCCCAGGAAAACTGCTTCTTGAGGACAGAAGTGAATATATGTAATATCATAAATAATTAACTTTTTAAGGTATGGTCATATTATTGTAGCTTTGTTTATGAAGAGTCGTCTTAGTTTTTAGAGATTTACAGTGACCTCCTCACAGGTGAAAAGAAACTGTGGCTTGCTTCAGACATGGTGGGGAGCGCGGCGTGAGTGTGAGGGTGGAGGTGACGGGGGCGGCCACGGCTGCTCAGTGTCTGTGTGGAGCCCCTCTGCACGACTCTCGCCATCCTCATGCACTTTCAGTTTTCCATGGTGAGAGCGCAGGGAGGGTGTGCTCGGACGGGCCGTGCACATCCACGGCTGCCTCCTGCCCTCCCCGGGTTGTTTTCTGTCCGGTGGGGGGACCAGGCCAGGGATGAGGGGTTCTGCCGGGACTCAGGCTTCAGCCCTCACTCGGCCACTTGAGGAATCACGGTTCAGCTTCCACGGGCTCTCAGATCGCTGACTGTCCTGATGGGACGGTAGACAAGTGGGCATGTGAGGCGCATGGGGCACTGTCACTGAGCCTCCCTCTTTCACACACGGAGCATTCTGTGTTTCAGGGGGGTGACGAAAAGTGAGGCTGCCAGTTGTAGGAAGCTGGTCCAGGGGTTGGTCAGGGATGCACGGGGTACCAGGAATACCAAGAATTGTGATCGACATCCTTTAGGTCCGTGGTTCCAATGTAGGTCCATGTCTGTGTCATCCCAGACATGATTATTATTCTGTTCTTTCTGTTTGAAGGACTCTGTCCACTGAACACACTGCCTCATTAGATTAAGTTCTCCCTTCGGCTTTTCTTATAGGGCTTCCCTCTTAGCTTAGTCGGTAAAGAATCTGCCTGAAATGCAGGAGACCCCGGTTTGATTCTTGGGTGGGGAAGATTCGCTGGAGAAGAGATAGGCTACCCACCCCAGTATTCTTGGGCTTCCCTTGTGGCTCTGCCTGTAGTGTGGGAGACCTGGGTTCAATCCCTGAGTTGGGAAGATCCCCTGGAGAAGGGAGACTACCCACTCCAGAATTCTGGCCTGGAGAATTCCATGGACTGTATAGTTTACGGCATCCAGCGGCAAAGAGTTGGACAGGACTGAGTGACTTTCACTTTCACTTTTCAGCTTTTGTTACCAGCGTGTGATATGCCATGTCACCACAGGGGCCCTCAGGGGCTTGTGTGACTCCAGCCCTGGCCACTGAGGCCTTGGTTATCCCGTGCAGATGGACTGGTGGTGGGGGTGTCACTTTTGTCAGGCCTTTTGGAAGCTTGGCCTTCATGGAGGATGTCCATGAGGGTTCTGAGAACCCTTTGGTTTGGGGACCCTTGGGAGCCCCTCCCTGTTCCTCTGAGGAGGTGTCCATGCTCTGCCCTGTTGGTGGCCACCCGACAGGGGGTTTTTCTTTCCTCAGATGGGGTTGGAAAGACAGTTTGCCTGGGGAAGCTCTCCTGTTTGCATTTCCATTTTCAAGCCTTTCATCTTGGCTTGCTTCCTCTGTCTTGAAAATAAACTCCTCTTTGTGCTGCTGAGCAGAGGTGCCGTGGGGAGTTCTCAGGGTTCCTCAGGCTCACTTCTTATACCCCAGCCTTCTCCCGCCGCCTGCCCTGCCTGTGCAGCGTGTTGGTCAGGCTCTTGTTCTGTGCCACTCACTGATTTTTAAGCCAGTTCTGCTTATTTTTCCCATCTGTGTTTTTTGTTGCTCTTCCTGCACAACATTCTAATCTGGTTTCATAAACAGCCCTGCAGGCGCTGCTCTGACCTTAAAGAGGCTGTCTGATCTCTCCTCCCACCTTCAGGGTGTGAGTACATTTGACAACCCTCCTGTCTTTTGAAACTTTGCCAGGAGCTTACTCCCTCTGTGTCCTTTGGGGGAGGCATCAGTGGGCCCGTCTTTGCCAAGGGGTTACTTCAGCCATGACCCCTCTCTTTGGCAACAGCTCCCCTCTTATGTGGCCAGTCAGAAACATCATGTTCTCGTCTTGAATTTTAGTCTTTGCTTTGTAGAATTAAGCATTTACCAGTGTCCTTTCAGCATGAACTATTTTTTTAAAAAACTTTTTATCTTGTATTAGGGTATAGCCAATTAACAATGTCGTGATAGTTTCAGGTGGACAGCAAAGGGACACAGACATACACGTGTATGTATCCATTCTCCCCCAAACTTTCTTCCCACCCAGCCTGCCACATAATATTGAGCAGAGTTCTCTGTGCTATATAGTAGGTCCTTGTTGGTTACGCATTTTAAATATAGCAATGTCAGCATGAATTTACTGGGCACATGTGGATGAGAACCTGTGCTTTCCACCCTACTGGGTCTGTGCACTTCTCTGCAGGTCCAGAGGCTGGTATCAACATCCCCTGCCCTGTTCCCATCACAGGTTTTTATCTGGCTCCTCTGCTTCGAATCTTCCCCATTTTAGCAGTGTAGCTAATGTGATTATTTAAAAATATATGTTTGGTCATTTCACTCACCTGCTTGAATGCCCTTCTGAGGCGCTCTGTCCTCAGCTAAAGTCTGCACTCCTAGCCACGTTGTGTCCAGCCTTCCCGTTCCTCTCCAACGCCTCCAGAGTTGTTAACCTACTGTCTCGGAACTCTCCACTCTTGCTTATTGTGAGCCTTTGTTTGGAGAGTGCTCCCTTCTTGGCCCAGCTACTTCCTACCAGGCTTCAGGGGGCTACTTAGTCACCACTTCATGCAAGAAGTTCTTTCTCCATCCACTGGTTCTTTCTCGGCACCTGCCAGTCTGGCTTCAGTGACCCCCTCCACCTTTCCCACTTGTATCTCGCTCACTGTCAAAGCCTCGGTTGTAGTCCTTTTGAATCTCTGGCTCTGTGCAGCATGTCCGATGCTGCCGAGTGAAGGAGTTGGTATTGCCCTCAAAGGAGCTGTGTGCGTGTAAAGGAAGAGCACTGCTGGGGCTGTGGACTCCCCAAATACAGCTGGGCCCACAGGGCTCTGGGCAGCATTTGAGGCTGTGTTAATGGTTGTGGTGCTTGTTCTTGGAGAGCATGACCTGGGGGTCAGTTCACACTTGCCCACCTTGGTGCCTGGTGTAGAGGGTGGAGTGAGCCGGGGGCATCCTGGATGCCCAGGAGTGTGGGTAGGTTGAGTGAGTAAGTGAAAGCCTGTTTCATTTGTCATTTGACGACTATCCTGTCTTATGGATGTCATTAATGCCCACACCAGTTCAAAATGTGTTAATACTCACACCTTCTACATGTCATGCAAGTACTAGGCTCAGCCACATTCTCATTCCGTAGCCTGTACACAGATTATTAAATAGAAGCATGAAAAGAATGTGCATTTTTAAAATGTTTTATTGAAGTGCAGCTGGTCTACAATGTTGTGTTAGCTTCAGGTGCTTTCTAATAAGCAGATTCCTGCTCCCATCCATGATCTACTGAGACCTGCACTCCCTGAGAATAGGATTTTGTTAAAAACATTTTCCCTCTGTTTATGTGTATATGTATTCATTTTAAATTTTTATTTGAGTGTAGTTGATTTACCATGTTAAGTTTCAGGTGTACAACAAAGTGATTCAATTATACATAAATCCATTCTTTTTTTAGATTCCTTTCCCATATATGTCATGACAGAGTATTGAGTAGAGTTACCTGTGATATAGAGTGGGTTCTTATTAGTTACCTGTTTTATATATAGTAATTACCATATGCCGATCCCAATCTTCCAGTTTATCCCCTCCCACCGTTTTCTCCCGTTAACCGTAAAATTTTCTGTATCTGTAACTCTATTTATGTTTTGTAAATAAGTTCATTTGTACCATTTTAAAAGATTTTACATATAAGCAAATTATCATATATGTCTTCCTCTGACTTCACTTGTCAGTATTTCTCTTTCTCTGACTTCGCTCAGTATGACAGTCTCTAGGTCCATTCATGCCGCTGCAAACGGCATTATTTTATTGTTAACGCCTGAGAAATACTCCTTTGTGCATATGTACTACATCGTTCTCTGTTCCTCAGCTGATGGACATTTAGGTTGCTTCCATGTCTTGACTATTGTAGATAGTGTGAGGGTGCCTGTATCTACTCAAATTACGGTTTTCTCTTGCTATGTGGCCGGGAGTGGGACTGCTCGATCTTATGGTAGTTTTATTTTTACTTTTTTAAGGAACCTCCATAATGGTTGTACCAATTTACATTCCCACCAACAGTGTAGAAGGGCTCCCTTTTCTCCACACACTCCTGTGCATTTATTATTTGTAGATTTTTTGATGATGACTACTCGGACCAGTGTGAGGTGATGTCTCATTATAGTTTTGATTTGCATCTCTAATAATCAGTGATGGTGAACATCTTTCACTTGCCTACTGGCCATCTGTATGTCTTCTTTGGATAAATGTCTATTTAGATCTCCTGCCTATTTTTTGATTGGGTCATTTTGTTGTTGTTACTGAGCTGCGTTGAGCTGTCTGTGTTTTGGAGATTCTTTGTTGGTGACTTCATTTGCAAATATTTTCTCCCATTCTGAGGGTTGTCTTTTCATTTTGTTTATGATTTTCTTCGCTGTGCAAAAGCTTTTAAGATTAATTGGGTCTCATTTGTTGTTTTTAATTTTCATTATTCTTAACAGGTGGGTCAGAAAGAGAATCCTCATTCTTAAGTTCACACACTGTTTTTGCTTAGCAAGAACACACCATTGCATTTTACCTACAACTTAGTTACCCTAGTTGGGCTCTCAAATGTGAAAGTATTTAAGGAGCATTTCTATTATTTTAAAAAACTTTTTATTTTGGGAAATTACACACATGTTCAGAAGTACAGATAATAAGATAATGAACCCTATGTACCTACTACCATCCAGCTTCATTAACTTGGACAATTCATGTTTCATCTATAAGTTCCCCACCTCCCTGCATCCCTACTCAAATTGTTTTGAAGCAAATCATAGGCATTATATATTTTTGTTTATAAATATGGAAACATCCCTAAAAGATAAGGCTTTTAAAAAGACTAATTTTCCTTCATATGGATTCATGTAGAATATATTCTTTTGTGTCTGGATTTTCCCACTCTATATAAGTTTCATTCATATAATTGCAGTAAAAACTTTACTACTTGTTAATGAAGAAAAATTGACTCTCCAGGAGCCATGTAATCACTTGTGCACCTAAATATATTGTCAATAATTCTGTAATATCAGTTCAGTCAGATCAGATTTATCAATCAAATTCAAATTTCCTCACTTATATATCATGAGTTGTTTGTTGGAGTTGGTTTGTTCCACTCAGGCTAAGGAAATACTTCTGATAATTGGAAGATTGCTTCCTGCCTGTTCAGAGAGCCTTATGTTAGGAATGACCATTTCTCTGGCATTTGTAGGAAGTGGCTGAACTTTGGTCAAACAGCTTAACATGTACGAAGTGGGCTTATGGGGAAGAGGATGGATGTACCTCCCTGCCCTCTTGACTTAGGTAAAGCTGGGATTGGGATGTGTCAGTGAGGCTGACCCTTCTGCCTGGCTTGTCCTTTTCTCCTCCATTACAGAATTCTGCCTCCTACAAGGGAAGCATGGTGGCTTTGAGCAGAAAATGAGAAGCAACTCTGTCTTGCTGGACCCCCTGCCCTTCCGAGAGTTTGTGTTCTGGGACGTGCCGGATGCCGGGCAAGGGCTGTCTGCCCAGGATAAGCCACTGAGTGTTTTAAAACAAGGTACTGTCACAGGATGGGGCATGGTGAGGTGATGGGCAGTTGACCGCTCTGCCCCTAGAAGTGGTGTGCCCTTCAGGAGGGCTGATTCCCCAGAGATTCATGGAAAACATCTGAGAACAGAGAAGATGGTGCTTGAGTCAGTTCTGGTTCTCAGCAGGACCCACCTTGGTCAGATCTTAGGGAACCTCTGGTCTTGGTCTGTTTTAAGGAAGCAGTGGGAGGCTGAGGAGGGCAAGAGTCAGGGGCCTAGTATTTTCTTTCATTTGAACCATGGTAGTCTTGCTGACTACCAAGAAGAGCTAGTCAGCAGCGAGGAGAGAGAACCCAAGTTTTGCATCTGTTTCATTTATTCCAGGCTTCATCGCCAAGATAAGCAATGCTTTGTCAGCACTGCAAAATAAAATGCTCTCTTGGAGGCCCATATCCGCGTGGCATGAAGCCGTATGTTGCCGAGGCATCCAGCGACGAGGAGGGCAGGACGTGTGACGTGCCTGCAGCAGTTCCTTTGCTCTCCACAGCACTTTGTGTTTTAAAAAGTTTTTGTGGGGGAGTAGGGTGGGAATTAGTAGGAGTACAGTATATGGTAGAAAAGGAGATGGGCAAGGAAAAAGAGAAATGAATAATTGAGTAACAGCGACTTTCACTTCCACTTTACTGAAGACAGCTAGGAGCAGCTCAGAATCTCTGGCTTGGAGGGTAAAAATAGAGACTCATCAGTGGGGCTTCAGCGAGTCCCAAACCAGAAGATAGATGCTTTTGTTTCTTTAGCAAAAATGTCAGTATTTACCGAATTGGCAGTGAAGGCCCACTGTTAAGGCTTTCCTATCTAATGCCAGGGCTGCAGGCCTCCTCCTGATATTTGGGTGTGATTTTCAGCTGCCACTTACGATTAGAACCACTGCAGCCTTAACTGCATGCACTGCAGGGAAGTGACAAGACAGGATGAGCTTTCTTATAATTTCCTTTCCCATTAGTCTACCCTGCCAGCCTGGGGGGGAGTAAGGAGGCTGGGTGGTTTAGGTGGGAATAGGGTGGGGGCCCGCTTCTGTGCCCTTAAACTCTAGAGCAGCCAGGACAGCATTTCTATCCAGGCCGGGGCAGTCCAAATTGGGTTATAGGGCAGTTTTTCAGTATAACTGTTGTTGGAATTTGACATCAGCAGAGGTGGTGCATTTATGTATTGCTATCCATCCCTGTATATGGAAGCTTCAGGTTATCAAATCTTGTTTTCAAATTCCCACTGGGCTTAAGTTACTAGAAGCTTCTGACTGTCTTAAAAAAGGAAGTTTCTAAGGGGAGAAGCTCAGTCATCCTGAAGAGGGTGTTGAGTGATCCAGCTGGGGTTCTAACCCATTCTCCAGGACAGGTAAAGAAGAATGGGGAAAGTGGCTATCTTGTGTTTGCCTAATGAAAATTATGCCAGCCCCTTGAAAAGCAGAGTACATCATGAGAAAGGCTGGGCTGGAAGAAGCAAAAGCTGGAATCAAGATTGCCAGAAATATCAATAACCTCAGGTATGCAGATGATACCACCCTTACGGCAGAAACTGAAGAAGAACTAAAGAGTCTCTTGATGAAAGTAAAAAAGGAGAGTGAAAAAGTTGGCTTAAAGCTCAACATTCAGAAAACGAAGATCATGGCATCCGGTCCCATCACTTCATGCAAATGGATGGGGAAACAGTGGCAGACTTTATTTTTCTGGGCTCCAAAATCACTGCAGATGGTGACTTCAGCCTTGAAATTAAAAGATGCTTACTCCTTGGAAGGAAAGTTATGACCAACCTAGACAGCATATTCAAAAGCAGAGACGTTACTTTGCCAACAAAGGTCCGTCTAGTCAAGGCTATGGTTTTTCCTGTGTTCATGTATGGATGTGAGAGTTGGACCATAAAGAAAGCTGAGCACAGAGGAATTGATGCTTTTGAACTGTGGTGTTGGAGAAGACTCTTGAGAGTCCCTTGGACTGCAAAGAGATCCAACCAGTCCATCCTAAAGGAAATCAATCCTGGGTGTTCATTGGAAGGACTGATGCTGAAGCTGAAACTCCAATACTTTGGCCACCTGATGCAGAGAGCTGACTCCTTTGAAAAGACCCTGATGCTGGGAAAGATTGAGGGCAGGAGGAGAAGGGGACGACAGAATATGAGATGGCTAGATGGCATAACCGACTCATTGGACATGGGTTTGGGTGAACTCCAGGAGTTGGTGATGGACAGGGAGGCCTGGCGTGCTGCAGTTCATGGGGTCGCAAAAAGTTGGACACGACTGAGCGACTGAACTGAACTGAAAAGCATGCATTTCATGTTAAAGGATACAAAATCTGCAGTGCATTGTGAAGATATGAAAAATAATGCATTTTGGAATTTGTGTGGCTCTGAAGCTTTATAAAAGTCTTCACTGATATTTGGTAATTTAGACTTGATTAATAATGATTGCAAATGACTTTTTCAGGAAATTGATTAGACTTAATTACTGTTTAATGAGTCATCAGGAAAAAGTCTGAGACAAAACTTGGCTTCCCTCTTTTCTGTCTCCCTGTCCTCCCTTTCCTTCCCTCCTCCTTTCTTCCTTTAATAGTCTGGTTAGTGAAAAACACACAGGGTGGTATTTAACACTCTTTATTTCTGAGTTCCACTATTGACTGTGCAGCTGGAAGTGTCTATGAAAGAACAGAGGACAGTTCTCTCTGAAAAGCCTGAGTTGCTGGCCCTAGTTCTGGGGTAAGTCATGAGACCTGGTGTGCTCTGGTGTGTTCACAGCCACTCTGCTCTTAGAGAGGAATTTCCATCCCTTCATGGAGTTGCCCAAGCAGCAACAGACAGCTCTGAATGACGTCCTCCAGGTGGTCCTGTTGGATGAAGAATTACTGGTGGTCCTGG
This sequence comes from Capricornis sumatraensis, assembly GCF_032405125.1. Taxonomy (NCBI): domain Eukaryota; kingdom Metazoa; phylum Chordata; class Mammalia; order Artiodactyla; family Bovidae; genus Capricornis; species Capricornis sumatraensis. The sequence continues at coordinate 75,940,258 of NC_091073.1, forward strand.
AACAAGTGGTAAGACTGGAGACACTTCAATCTGGGCTAGGTCTCTTGCAATAAGAGACCTTGAGCTGGGGTAAAATTGTGTTTGAAATTTCTTCACCTCCTTTTAATCTTAAAGCTTCTTTTGTTCCTAGTCCCAGCCCCCTTAGTTTTCTAACTGTAGAAGGGTAGCTGAGGTGCAGAGTAGAAGGGTGTATTAATTTCCTAGTGTTGCTGTGACAAGTTACCACAAATGGCAATGTATTTCCTTACAGTTCTGGAGGCCACAGGTCTAAAGTCAAGGTGTCATCAGGGCTTTGCTTCCCACAGACTCTAGCAGAGAATCCTTGTGTGCCTGCTCCAGCTCTGGGGGGCTCCTGGCATCCCTTTGCTTGTGGCCACATTGCTCGAGTCTCCTTTTCTGTCTCTTAATGGACACCCACCACTGGATTTTGGGTCCACTCCAATCTAGGGTGATCTTGCGATTTACCTTAACTACATCTGCAAGAACTTCAAATAGGGTCTTACTGTGAAGCTCTGGGTGGACCTATATTTGGGGACACTGGTAAGGAAGCCACCTGTCAATGCAGGAGACAAGAGACACGGGTTTGAGCCCTGGGTTGGGAAGATCCCCTGGAGGGGAGGGCCTGGCAACCAACTCCAGTATTACTACCTGGAGAATCCCATGAACAGAGGAGCCTGGTGGGCTACAGTCCACAGGGTCGCAAAGAGTTAGACATGACGGAAGTGAATTAGCATGTCCAGCTCACTGTGAGGGTTGTATGTCCTAAAGGCAGAGGCTGGGTTGTGCCCAGCTTCACCTCTGGCTTTACTACATCTCTCTCTCCCCAACCACCCCCCAACCTCATCCCACAGTGTGATGACATAGTCAGCAGCCTGTCACCCTCACTGGTGGCTCTGGGGGAGCTGAAGCTGTCACAGAAGCACAACCTCACGACCTTCCTGCGGCTGGCGGGGTACAGTGTGCAGGGCGAGCATCCGGGCTCAGAGGATGTGGTCCACAACCAGAAACTCTTCTCTACAGCCTACTTCTTGGTCAGTGCGCTAGCAGGTATGGATCAAAAAAAAAAAAAAAAAAAAAAGGGAAGAAATGCACTTGCCTTGAAATTGCTTTGCTTACTGTATGGGAGATTTGGTACATAAGGTTCCCACCTTTTCAAGCAGTGCAGGGAAGATAAGCAGGAGAGTTTACAGGACTGCCATGAAGTCATGGACTTGCTGCTAGCCTCCTCCACTCTCTTGGAGAGGACTTTCTTTCCTCTCCCAGGGAGGGCTGTCTGCAGGCACACCCCCTCCCCCAGACAGGAAACCACTTCCCCAGACAGCCTGTGATTCACACTTGAAAGCCACTGCAACTCAGCATTGCCAGGCATCATTTGGCAACTGCTATCTCCCCTGGTGTTTTGGTCCTTCTCATCCTCTCGTTCCTCTTTGCAAACTTATGGCCCTATCCTGAGTGCAGCATCGTGGCCATGAGGGCAGGGAGGCTGCAAAGAGCATCCCAAAGCACCAGGATGCTGAGCCCAGCACCTTAACAAGCTCCACACCCATCCTGGCCATCCAGTTACTAGTGAGCTGTGGAGCCCACCCTACACTTCTGTACCAACTCCCACCCAGAGGAATGCAGCATGCCAGAGGGTCTGTGGTACCAGAACGAGGTCTTCCTGTATGAGGAATCTGTCTGCACCGGGTCTTTGCTGCAGCATATAAGATCTTTAGTTGAGGCATAAGATCCTTAGTTCCCTGACCAGGGATTTAACCTGGGTCACCTGCATTGGGAGTTTGGAATCTGAGCCATAGGACCACCAGGGAAGTCCCGGAAGCTGGACTTTACTTCTTAGAGAGGCAAGAGCTGACAAACTAGCCCAGTCTTAGTCCCTGCAACTTTTCAAGGTGGACGTTGAATTCCTGATACATTTCAAGAGTTCCTCCTTAGCATCGCCCTGGAACAAAAGCCCAGGAATCTTCAGTTTTTGAATAACGAGAGCAAATGCCTCTTCCAGCTCCATATGCCAATGAATGTATGCTCTATATCTTATTCCATGTCATGGGTAAATGTTTTGACTGGGATAGGATACAAGATGAGAGCCCTGTGGAACTCCACTAGAGACCTTTCCCCCAATGTTAATCATTATATAAGAGAGTCTAAAAACAGGCATTCTATCAGGAGCTGATCTACAGGCCAGAGTTCTCTGGCTTTTGAGAAGCCTTTCCTTCACAATTTACCTTGACTTCTGTATGTTGGGAGGTTTTTGATTACACTGATTTCAGTCTACCTAGTGGAAATCAGTCTTTTCAGATTTTCTATTTCTTTCTGATTCAGTGCTGGCAAGTGGTATGTTTTTAGGAGTTTATTCATTCTTCTAGGTTGTCCATAGTACTCTCTTATGATCTCTTGTATTTCTGGGGAATCGGTTGTAACATCTACACTTTCATTTATGATTTTATTTGAGGCATCTCTTTTTCTTGGCAAATCTAACCGAATGTTTGTTAATTTATCTTTTCAAAGAACTAGCTATTCATTTCATTGATTTTTTTAAAAAACTATTAGTCTGTTTTTAATTTCCACCCTGATCTTAGTGATGTCCTTCTCTCTACTAACTCTGGGTTTAATTTGTTCATTTTGAGGTATAAAGTTAGGTTGTTTGAGATTTTTCTTGTTTCCTGAGGTACCACTTATTGCTGTGAGCTGTCCTCTTAGAACTGCCTTTGCTATATCACATAAAATTTGATGTGCTGTATTTCCATTTGTCTAAAGGTATTTTTGAGCCATTCTTTCCTTATTGGTTTTCTGTCTGGATGATCTAGCCATTGATGAAAGTGGAGTATTAAAGTCCCCTGCTATTACTGTACTGCTGCCCACTTCTCTTTTTAGGCCTGTTTTCTTATGTATTCAGGTGCTCCTACGCACATGCATGCGTGTGTGCTCAGCTGCATTTGACTATTTTGCAAGCCCGTGGGCTGTAGCCCACCAGGCTCCTCTGTCCATGGGATTTTCCAGGCAAGAATACTGGAGTGGAGTGCCATTTCTCCAGGGGATCTTCCTGACCCAGGAATTGAACCTGCAGATTCTTTACCGCTGAGCCAAAAGGTGATGCTATGCCAGATGTGTAAACTGTTGAAGTGTTATATCCTCCTGTTGGCTTGACCCCTTTATCATTGCGTAGTGCTCTTCTTTGTCTCTCTAATTAAAGTCTGTTTATGATATACAGATGGCCTATTAACCCTAATTTTCTTTTGGTTTGCATGGACTATCTTTCCTTCCCTTTTGTTTTCAGTCTGTGTATGTCCTCATATCTGAAATGAGTCTCCCACAGGCAGTATAATGTTTTTTTTTTTTTTTAATTTATCCATTCAGCAACTCTACTAAATTCTCCAATCAAAAGACAATTACATTTAAAGTGATTACTGACAGATATGTACTCACTGCCATTTTGTTAATTATTTAGTGACTCTTTGGCAGTTCTTCTGTTCCTTTCTTCTCTTGCTCTCCTCCTCTGTGACTTGATTTTCTGTAGTGATATGCTTAGATTCCTTTCTCATTTTTTTTTGTGGTTACCCTGAGGATTACATGCCAACTTAGACTGTTATACATACTATGTTGGGAACAACTTAAGTTTAAACACATCCTAAAGCTCTACATTTTTACTTTCCTCTCCTGCCATTTTATGGTTTTGATGTCACAAATCGTGTCTTTTTATCTTGCATATCCCTTAAGAAATTATTATATTTTTACTGCTTTTGTCATTTAACCTCATACTAGTTTTGTAGGTGATTAATTTACCCTTACAACATTAGATTATTATGAATTTTACTATATATTTACCTTTACCAGTGAGATTTATTTTCATATGTTTTCTTATTACTAATTAGTACTCTTTCATTACAGCTTAAACAGGTTCCTTCAACTTGTCTTGCAAGGTTGGTCTAGTGATGAATTCCTTCAGTTTTTGCTTGTCTGGAAAGTTCTCTCCCCTTCAGTTCTGAATGACAGCTTTATCAGGTAGAATATTCTTGGTTGCAAGTGTTTTCTTCTTTCAGTACTTTCACTATATCATACCACTGCCTTCTAGGTTGCAAAGTTTCTACTGAAAAACCTAATCTGCTGATAGCCATGTGGAGGGGTTCCCTTGTAACTGCTTTTCTCTCGCTGCTTTCAAGATTCTCTCCTCGTCTTTTAAGTTTTGACATTTTAATGTGGCCTGGGTCTCCTGGATCTGAGTGTTTGCCTTCCCCACGTTCGGAGAGTTTTCAGCCCTTTTTCTTCTTCTGGTATCCCTATAGTGCAAATGTTGGTTTGCTAGATGGTGTAGCATAGTTTTTTAAGCCGTGTTCGCGAAAAGATGCTGCTCTGATTGGGTGAATTCCACTGCTTTGTCCTTTGAGTTCAGTGATCTTGTCTTCTACTTCCTCTAGTGTCTGTTTTGGTTCAGGTATTGAATTCTTCGTTTCTGTGACTTAATATTTGGTATTTTCCTATTTTCCGTTTCTTTGTTGAAGTTCTCACAGTGTTCATCTGTTCTTCCAAGCTTGTTAAACCGCTTTATGATCATAAAGCTGCTTTTTGAACCCTTTAGTAGGTAAATCACTTATATTCTTTTCATTCAGGACCTTTTTTGAGATTTTTATCTTGTTCTGTTTGGGACATTTTTCTCTGTTTCTTCATTTTCCTTGATTTTCTGTGTTTGTTTCCACGCATAAAACAGTCACCTCTCACAGTCTTGAGGGAGTGGTCTTTTGTAAGAAAGAACCTTATTGTTCAACCTTGCCCTAGCTCTCTGTTGTTTCTCAAACCTCTGTGATTGTTCAAGCAGCTTATTTTTAGTGGCTCCCCAGAGTTGAGGGTTTGTCAACACCTGTCAGTGTCTCAGAGAGGGGCTCAGTCAGCACCCAGATTCAGGCTGGTTAGAGGCCAGACCTTCAGGCAGCAGCTTTCAAAGTATATAAATATATATAGACCACAAGTGTAAATCCCACGAGCCAGAGCCTGGTGACCTGGAAATGCCATCTGGGTGGCAGTCACAAAAATCACAAGTTCCTTTCCAGCAGATGTCAGCACCCTGGAATGAGGCAGATAGAGCATAAAGGGTGGGGTTCAGACCCTCCACCACAGAGAGAAGCTCGGGTTTTGAGTCCCTTCCTGTGTGTGGGTCGTGGCACCAGAAGTGCGGTTTACAGGGAGATTGTGCTCTGCCTCTCCTCCCTGCTGTCGGGGGGTTTTCTTCCTAGTTCACCTGATGTGTAGGGAGTCACTCAGGCAGTTTGGGTTTTTTCCAGAGGAAACTCTTCAATGTGCTGCTGTAGATTCAGTCTGTTTGTGGGAGGTGGTGAGTTCTGGATCTTCCCATGGTGCTGTCTTGGACCTGCCTCCTTGTCCTTGTTTAAAGCACTGCAGTCTCAGCATCTGGCTGGTCTCCTGGAACACCTTCTCCACCATTCTGTGACCTTAGCATGAACTTCCCAGGTCTCATCTGTTAAATACTTAGAATATGAAAGATCAAAAGTCATTTCAATTCCAGAAACAACTGAAGAAGCCTCTACTGTGTTTCAGGCACTGCCAGATGCTGAGGTAGGAGAAAAATCAACATCCCCACCCTCAAGGGAATTAATCAAGGGAAGTAGTCGTAAAATCAGATGGTAGGCTTGCTTCTCACGTGGTGCTGGTGGTAAAGAACCTACCTGCCAGTGTGGGAGACCCAAGAGATGTGGGTTCAATCCTTGGGTCAGGAAGATCCCCTGGAGAAGGGTATGGCAACCCACTCCAGTATTGTTGCCTGGAGAATCTCATGGGCAGAGGAGCCTGGCAGGCTACAGTCCACAGGGTTGCAAAGAATTGGACACGAGGGCCTAAGTGCTGAGTTGCTTCAGTCAAACTCTGCAAAGCAGATGCTATTTCTTCATCCCTATGTCCTCAGCCAGGTTCAGGGTAGGAAATGACCACTGAGTAACACGGAAATAAAGTATTTCCAGGAATAAGGGATGATGATGATTACAGGAATCACCTGAAAAGTGAGGCGATGGAAACATGAACAGGTAGATGACCGTGACAGTAGCTCAGCCAGGACCTCACGTTCCATGTGACTGTGTTCCTGCCCTTCACAGCTGTGGGGGTCTTTCCACAAGGCAAGGCTTCATGTATTGACCATCTTCATCTTCCTGACTTGGAATCGGCCTCCTTGAGGATTTGTTGAAAATGGTGGAAACTCTCTGGAGATGAGAGCACACTTTAAATGCAGTTTAGGGGGTTCACTCGGAGAAGGCAATGGCACCCCACTCCAGTACTCTTGCCTGGAGAATCCCATGGACGGAGGAGCCTGGTGGGCTGCAGTCCATGGGATCATGAAGATTCGGACACAACTGAGCGACTTCACTTTTCACTTTCATGCATTGGAGAAGGAAACGGCAACCCACTCCAGTGTTCTTGCCTGGAGAATCCCAGGGACGGGGGAGCCTGGTGGGCTGCCGTCTATGGGGTCGCACAGAGTCGGACACGATTGAAGTGACTTAGCAGGGGGTTCACTGGTAGGATTGTATCTTCAGGGCTGCCCCATCCACCCAGAAGCCTTCCTCTCCTGGGAATAAGCCATGTTTCATTGTCCTCTGCTGGGTTCCAGCCTAAGCAGCACCCTGCCCTTTATAAATAAGGCTGCTAATTAACGCAGGAGATGGAGGAGTTCAGGAGTGTTCCCTGGGCCAGATGATGGAGCAGATGACTCTTCTCTTTTGCCTTTTCAGCTCAAATGTTGTATCCCAAGGGATTGGGTCCTTCTAGCAATCTCATCTGTTCTATCCTGGGAGGTATTTAAAACCAGTTTGGAATAACACTGATCTGGATTCCCTGTTCCTGGGGCTGGGAAGGACCCTTCTGGTGCAGCCTGGGAAACAAAAACAAAAAAACCCCACATCTACAGTACTCAAATGAGGAAACATGCTAGGAGAGGTATACCAAAGATCACTCCCCAAATATTTAGTGGGGTGAAACATAGCTCTTTTGTCACTAAATCCCAGGTTCTTTCTACCTTTCCGTGCTGACTCATTTTTCCCTGAGTCTGTACAGTTCTTTCTGATTGGAGAATTACATGCAAGAAATATCCTCCAGTGAACACAGAGCTGGTTACCTGGTCCCTACATCTATTCTGTAAAAGACTGTGCAGCTTTTGTAGCCCTCTTTGTTCATTTATTCTACAATAACTGAGCATATCCGGCTGGCAGAGGACATCTAAGTTAGGTACAACCCAGGGGTTGGCTCTGCTTCCGTGTATGCTTTCTTTGGGCAGTGACTGATTCTCTCTTTCTCCTGCAGAAATGCCAGATAATGCAGCAGCTTTGCTGGGCACTTGCTGTAAGCTCCAGATTATCCCTCCGCTGTACCACCTGGTAAGAACCCTCCCCGAGGGGACCTGGGGTGGGTAGGAACAGGGAAATGAGGGGGAGATGAATACCCAGCAGCTGATAAAACTTGTTAGGCTTTCTCATCCACAATAGCCCTTCACAATAGGTTAAAACAGCTATCACTAACCTCACATTCTTTTATACCCTGCCTACATCACACACACATAGGAAGACCAAAGCTCAGAGGGAAAGGAGTTATCTGGAGAACTTCTAGCAGGGCTAGGACTCGAACCTTGTCTTGTACTCCAGGTCTCATGATTTCGGCATTTCTTGGAGAGAATTTTGGCCAAGGCTTGTTGCAGGGAAGGGGCCTGCCACCATATTATTTGCCATGCCAGTTCTATGGCTGGACCAGTCTGATTCAGCTTTGAATTCAACAGGGAGGTATTCAAGAGGACCCTTAGCTTCTTGCCCTCGGGAAATGTCATGGCAGGAGTAAGAGTTAAGTAATGATGAGCTTAGCCCTGAAAGTCAGGGTTAAGTTTTCCTTTTTAAATTACAAATTGGGTCATTAACAGAAGGAACCATCGACAGGCCGGGGCAGCTCCTCTAATGTGGCTTCTGCAGGTGTTGCTCAGCCTGGGGCAGACAAGCAAAGCATACCTGGTTACTTATTTTGAGGCCTGGTTCCTATGGGCTGATGCCAGCATGCTGTTTAGACCCAAAGAACTAAAGCCCGGAGCTCTGCAGCCAGGTCTGTAAAGCAGGTGTTGGGGTAGACTGCCTACATAGGACCCTGCAGTTTGTTACTCATCTGCCCTGGGAACTTGTCAGCATGGTGGGTTATTGCCTTTGGTGCATCTTTGTGTAGCAAAGACCTGTGGAAACTGCAGCAAGGCATCATTCCAAGGAGCAGTTTAGATGTCATTCACAACTGAAAGCAGATCCTCACCACCCAGAGGAATGCTGTGTTCTTGTACTTTGACCACAAAAACTGAACTACTTGAAAATGAACCAGCATGAGATTGTCCTGCAGCCAGCTGAGGGTAAATGCTGATGGTGCAGTTCAGTTATGGAAATGATATGTATCAGTATCTAATAATCTGCAATGACAGTAGTTTTGATTTCATAGCTTAGCTCCCTTTCATAGAAACTGAATATTTAGTATTTCCTAGGTCAGCCCTTACCATGTATTTACAAAGCCATCAGCTGCATTCAGGAAGTATATACAAAAAGAAAATACTACCAAGACCACATTAGCTAACTCCCTCTCCCAACCAACTCACACTTGGTGGTCATCTTCCCTGCAGGTCTGCTCTAGGATTTGATCCCACATCACATCCACCAGAATTCAGCTGCTGGTGTTCTAGGAGTAGCTCTTAGGATGCACTTGGAGTTCTAGCACAGCAGAGAGTCATTTGTTTACTTTTGTGGGGCTGCTGAATATAAACAAGTAATTTTTCTTAAAGACCTTCCTGAGTGTCTTCATATAACTCCCCTAGATATCGTAATAACATTTCTTAAGACGGCAAAGCTCCTGCCTCCTGAGGGAACTTGGGTATCTTACATTTTTTATAGGGATTTACTTAGAGCAAGGTACAAAAATCTACCTGCATTCCTGACTTGTCTGGTGGCCAGAGTAAGTTTGAGAGGCTTTCTGAAAGGCTTTTAAAAGAACAGTGTCAAATACACTCATACCTTTGCAAACTGGTGAAAGAAATGGTAAGAAGGTGAGTTTATAATCATCTAGAGAGAATGTTAATTTCACACCTCCACTCCTTCAGGTGTGACTGTAGTCTCTAGTGCCTCTGGGTGCCTGGGGTTGGCAGATGCTCAGAGAGGCAGGCAGAGTTTTGTTGGGCACTTTTCCACCAGACCCAGGACACAGCGAACTGTGCTGTTGGCAGGCTTCAGCCTTCGCCAGTGGAGCTCATTCTTATGTCACCAGATGTGGTCATGCTTAAATGAGAGTAGACCAATGAGAGTGGCCCAGATCCACTCTCTGGGCCACATGGTAAGGGAAGCCTCTGGTTACACTGGATGAATCTACAAGGTGTATGGATTTGTAAGGCTGGTTTTGATAACAGACACACAAGTAGGTTTATATGCAAATAAGTGCCATCCTTCAGCCACTGGGGTGAGCTGCATGTTTCTTTTAGTAAGGCTGTCAGTGCTCAGGACATGTCTGGAATTCTTTTGGATTCCCTTCAGATTCAGTTAAAATTCATGCATACTTTATAAGGCTTACTTCATTTAAAATTTTACTCTCATTACTAATTTGATCTAAAATTCATATCTACTGGCAAATTTGTAATTACTACAGACTAAAAACAAATGTATGAGAGGCACTGCTCAAGACCCTAAAAGCAAAGGTTCCAATGTTTTGAGCAGTAGCAATTAGAGCAGCGTCTGATGTGACCTCTCTGAAGAAGTGAGGGTCTGTGTTCCAGGTGGGGTATAAGGTGAGCATGCTGGACAAGGTCCCTGTTCTTCTGGACAACTTAGGTTTTAATACACAGAGCAAACAGGGAATAGCAAGAAGATAATGTCAGATACAGTAAGTATATGAAGACAATAAGATAATGTAATAGTGACTGGGAGGTGGGAGTAGTGAGTCAATCAATGGAGAGAGGGGTAGGAAAGACCCGTTATGTGGCATTTCAGCTGACAACTCAGAGATGAGAAGGAAAGTTCTATGGGAACTCTGGAGGAAGGATATCACAGGTGGAAGGAAGAGGGAGGTTGAGACAGAGGGCATCAGTAAGTAAACTATGGTACCTACCTTTGAGGAGTTTATGCAAATATACATAGGAAATTCTAATACTTGAATTAAAGTAAAAAAACAAACTTTATGCACTGTGTATGAGAAAGTTACATTCTGACCTTTCTAATCTACTGGAGTTAATGGATCCAATAGAAGGTAGAATACAGAGAGGAGGGGTTCAGTCAGAGGACTACTTGGACAGTAAGGAGATCAAACCAGTCAATCTTAAAGGAAATCAACCCTGAATACTCATTGGAAGGACTGATGCTGAAGCTCCAATACTTTGGCCACCTGAAGCAAGGAACTGACTCATTGGAAAAGACCCTGATGCTGGGAAAGATTGAAGGCAGGAGAAGGGGATGACAGAGAACGAGATGGTTGGATGGCATCACCGACTTGATGGACATGAGTTTGAGCAAGCTCTGGGAGTTGGTGATGGACAGGGAGGCTTTTGCGTGCTGCAGTCCACGGGGCTGCAAAGAGTCGGACACGACTGAGCGACTGAACAACAGATGACTCCAGGCAAAGTGGGTAAAGTCAGGCCTGAGGTCCTTGCCTGAGCCAGATATATCCTGTTACAGCTCAAGGGTTTTCCCTGTTCTACTTGGAGAATTTAAACAACTAGTTTTTTTCCCCATAATTAGCTAGAAGTGCTAATGTTATTATCCGATGATGTGGACTTTCTATAATGTTTTTTGGTGAATTTGTTTACATGTGTCATTTTAGCTCCGTGCTCTGTCTCATGATGGTGTGTCTGATCTTGAAGACCCAGCTTTGGCTCCTCTGAAAGATAGAGAAAAGTTTGGGATCGTGCAGCGTCTGTTTGCCGCAACTGACATTAACCTGGAGAGAATGCAATCATCCGTGAAAGCTGCCAGCAGGGAGGACCCTAACGTCTTACCATTGATACTTTACATCAGCCTGAATGGACTCTGTGCTTTGGGCAGAGCATAGTAACAGTGTCACGTGTGGATTACAGGTACAGGCACACCTCATTTTATTGTACTTCATAGACAATGCATTTTTTTTTAACAGATTGAAGGTCTGTGACAACCCTGTGTTGAGCAAGTCTATTCGCACCATTTTCTCAGCAGCATTTGCTCACTTGTGTCTGTCACATTGTGGTAACTCTCCCAATATTTCAGACTTTTTCATTATTATATGTATCATCGTGATCTGTGATCTTTGATGTTGCTATTGCAAAAAGATTACAGCTCGACTTCCTGAAGGCTCTGATGATGTTAACATTTTTTAGCAATAAAGTTATTTTAAAGGTATATATACATAGTTTAGGCATAATGCTATTGTACACCTTAATAGACTATAAGATAGTATAAAAATAAGTTTTATATGCACTGAGAAACCAACAAATTTATGTGGTTTGCTTTTACTGTGGTGGTCTAGAACCAAATCTGCAGTATCTGAGATCTGCCTCTATGTGTTATCAGCTAAGGCTGGCCATTTTTCAGCATCACCAAATACTGCCTTTGGGGCTTAGGTCAACATGGTGAATGATCAAGCAGATGAATTTATCTAATAGTTTAAGAAGTGGTGGCTTTTTGCATTACAAATCACCCTGGATTCAGCTACCAGGTACTCTGTACAGGGTGTTTTCATGGGAGGCCCTCCTGTGTTGGTAACCCAGTGTCTGAATTATAGACCCCAGCACCCCAGCTGGAGGAGGATGGAGAATTCGAAGCCAGAGTATTCAGACCTTTTCTCTGCAGGAAAAAAAATAGGTCCATCTATCACTTTATTTTCCCCACTTGCTGTTAAAACAAAAATAGATGAGGCTGACACTTTGATCCAAAAATTCATTTTAAATTATGAATGCTGTGGGGAGGCAATTTCTCTTCATAGAAGGCTACATTTTGAATGTGCTATATGCTATGCAGTGACTGAAAAATGAACTGTAAATGCCACTAGAGAACATAGTCTTCTGCTAAACAAAATTATGCTAAAAAAATAACCTAACTGCAGGACACACTTCTCCTTAGGGTCTAGTATATATATGCATTTTATTTATTTGACTTTGTTGTGCTTGATCAATGTACCAATTCTATGTCTAGAGCAGTGTGCTGATTTTGCATGCGTGTTGGATGTTTAATTTGTAAAATGCTACATATTGTATCAAAGGAACTTTGAACTGTGTATATTTTTCTTGTTCTGTTTTCATATCCTTCTGCTATAAATAGCCTGAACTGTCTTCTGAGTGCTTCTAATGCCAATGCTAATAACCACTGGGGACCTGAAGCCACTTCTGCTTTCCCTCGGCAAAAAGTCACTGAGACCTACTGCTAGAATCCGATTTACTTTAGGGGCAGGAGGCAGTGGCGAGGAGGGCTAGCAGCTGGAACAAGCTAGGTTACTCAGCACCTGCTTTTTGTCAACATTACCTACTTATTCCCTTCTTGTGCTTCAGATTTTAGTGAATGTTAATAAGCAAGAAATGAAGAAAATAACCCTTTCATCACCTCTATTAAAAATCAGACTAAGGGTGGGATGATTTGGGAGAATGGCATTGTAACATGTATACTATCATGTAAGAATCGAATCGCCAGTCTATGTCCGACGCAGGATACAGCATGCTTGGGGCTGGTGCACGGTGATGACCCAGAGAGACTTTATGGGGAGGGGTGTGGGTGGGGGGTTCATGTTTGGGAACGCATGTACACCCGTGGTGGATTCATGTCAATGTATGGCAAAACCAATACAGTATTGTAAATTAAAATAAAGGAAAAAAAAAAAAGGATAATAAAAAAAGAAAAACATTTGAAAAAAAAATCAGACTAAATCATGTAGCTATTATGCAAATATTTAAGATATGTAAGAAAGAAAGAATTGTAACTGTGGTGGCAACAACATAAAAAAAATTAGCACCTTATACACAAATTGGAAAGGAACATGCAAAAGTCAAAATAGTTGTGCTGAGATGGTGGCACTATACCTACCTGTTTTTTTCTGCTTTTCTGAAATAGAATAAAGAACATACTGCAGGTAGAATGTGTGATATGAATCTACTTGCATGAAAAACAGATATCCATGTATCTCAATGCCTGGGAAATCTCATTTAAGAGGTCACAAGAAACCCAACAGGGTCTGGTTTGAGGAAAGGATTTAGAGGTTGGGACAAGAGGCATTGGTCGGGGGGCGTGGGATGGGGTGGTTCATCTGTTAGAATTTTGTATGTATTATCCTGAGTTAAAAAAATAACAGCAAAACCCTCCAAACATTAAAAACTAGACACAGACTTAAGACAGAAAGAAAAGAAGCCATCCAAGCAAGTACTGAAAGTCTGAGTTACATTAGACAGCAACTGAGTCAGTCTCTTTCCACAATGGCCTGGCCCTAAGATTGGCCAGTAATCCTGTTGGGACTGTGTTGTAAACATTAGCAATTGAAAAAGACGTGGGGATATGCTGCTACAGCAGATTCCCCCTGGGATGTGGTGGATGAGGTAGTGCTGGGCTCCAATGAGGGTGAGATAGGTTCTTCTAACTAACTGGTATCCTCACCATTAAATATTAACTTCAAATATACCTTTATTTACTGCTTGAGATTCAGAACCATCCTTCTTTTAGTAATTAGATTTGGAATCAAGTCCTAGTATCCCAGAACACCTAGAAAACAGATAATAAATATAGTAGTATTTCCTAGAACAGAACAGCCACATTAACTATTTCCACAACTACTTCTGTTTCATAAATGGGGACAGAAGAAATGCTGACACGATTAGTTACTGTGGTGTGGCCCAAAAATGGCCCATAAAAGGTGTTCATGACCTAATAAATCCCTAGAACCTGGCAAAAAGGGTGTTTTTAAGGTACTGGACCTTGAGATGGACAGATGACCCTGGATTATCTGGGTGGACCCTTAAAGAAACCAGAAGGGTTAGTGAGAGATGGATTTGGCTGAAGAAAATGCAGAAAAAATGAAGCATGTGAAGAACTCCGAGCTGCTGCTGGCTCTGAAGATAGAGCAGGCTGGTTCAAGGACAACAGAGTAGTTGGTCAGCCAGCCAGCAAGGAAGTGGGGACTTTGATCCTACAACTGCATGGAAATGGAGACCACCACCAACCTGCACGAGCCCGGATGCATATTTTCCTCTGGACCTGCAGGCAAGAGCCAGGGCAGGGCCTGGGAGACAACTTTACTTTAGCCTCATGAGGCTTGTTCATGAGACTTAGTTCTGTAGGTCCCAAATTCAACATGAGATGATAAGTTTGCATTGTAAGCTGCTAAGTCTGTGGTAATTAGTTATTGCAGTGACAGAAAACCAAGGTAGTATAAGATGGAAGAGTGAGTCACAGTTGGACCCTTGAACAACATGGGTTTGAACGGCACCAGTCCACTTATATGGACACCCAGCTGTGTTTATTAAGGGAATGATGACTTTATGGAAAACCTAATTTTTGGGGAACATAAGTGAAATACTCTGAAATAAAACATAATATTTTCTTGGATCAGTCCCTCAAGGCCAAAGAAATAAACATATACAAATGGAACCCAATTAAACTTAAAACCTTTTGTACAACAAAGGAAACCATCAACGAAACAAAAAGGCAGCCAATGGAATGGGAGAAAATATTTGCAAATGATGCTCCTGACAAGTAGTTAGTATTCAAACTATACACACAGCTCATATGACTCAATTATTGAAAAATTCCAACAAAAAATGGACAGAAGACTTGAATAGATATTTTCCCAAATAAGATATACATATGGATGGCAAACAGGCACATGAAAAGATGCTCAACACTGCTAATTATTAGAAATGCAAACCAAACCCAAAATGAAGCATCACCTCCAAAGGGTCTGAATGGCTATTATCAAAAACTCTACAAATAACAAATGTCAGAGAGGATGTGGACTAAAGGGAACCTTTCTTCCTATGTTGTTGGCAGGAACATAAATTGGTATAGACACTATGGAAAACAGCATGAGGTTTGCTCAAAAACTGAAAATAGAACTAACGTGATCCAGCAATCCCACTATTTGGAAAAAAAACACAAAACCACTAATTTGAAAAGGCACACGCACCCCAATATTCACAGCAGCATTATTTACAATAGCTAAGACGTGGTAGCAACTCAAGTCCCATCAACAGATGACAGGATTAAGAAGATGTGGTATACACACATAGACACAATGGAATATTCCTTAGCTATAAGAAAAGGATGAAATACTGGCACTTGCAACAATGTGGATGAACCTAAAAAGAATTATGCCTAGTGAAGTAAGTCAGACGAATACTATACAATATCACTTATATGTGGAATCTAAAAAATAAATACCAATGAATAATACACAAAACAGGCTCACAGATGCAGAAAACAAACTTGTGGTTACTAAAAGGGAGAGGGACAAAATTAGGGATATGAAATTAACAAATACAAACTACTGTTTATAAAGTAGATAAGAAACAAGGATTCCCTGTATAGGATAGGGAATTAACCCACTATCTTATAATAACCTATGAAAGTGAAAGTGTTTGACTCTTTGCGACCCCATGGACTGTAGCCTGCCAGGCTCCTCCGTCCATGGGATTCTCCAGGCAAGAGTACTGGAGTGGGTTGCCATTTCCTTCTCCAGGGGATCTTCCCGACCCAGGGATTGAACCCACGTCTCCCGCATTCCAGGCAGACGCTTTAACCTCTGAGCCACCAGGGAACATATAATGGACTATAATCTGTAAAAATACAGAATCACTATGTTGTACACTTTAACACAATATTATAAAGCAAATATATTTCAACAAACAAACTAATTCTTTTGGAGACATCAGAAATACACTAGACCAGCAATTTCTGTACTGTGGGGTATGGAATCCTAGAAAACTAGCTTGGGAAAGAGTTGCCAAAGTACCTTTTCTGGAAACAGGCTTTCTGTACTCACCCACATTCACGCCTCCATTTCTTGGTCAGTCCAGTGGGTCCTCCTCCCCTTCTCATCGCAGACCTCAGGGCTGAGCTGTGTGCCACAGAAGGCGTTGTCTTTCCCACCCGGGTTTTTCTGTTCTTGGCTAACTGGGAAATGGTCCTAGTATTCATGCCATCTAAGCGTAGAGGTCTTCTCTTGATCCTGTATTTTGAATTCTTCTCTTCCCTGCCTCTGGAATTCTTTCAGTCGTCTTTGAAAGCTAGGAAATCTTTGGGCTGGGATAGATGAAACAATAATTAGGGTTTCCTTGTTAAAAAACAAAAGGGAGGCAGGTGAAAAATTTATAAATTTTGGTGGGAAAAATCTGACATTAGAAGCTTTTAACAAAGATGATTAGCAGTTCAAAGAAACTGCCAATCAACTAACCTGATGCCTTCTATATTTTATTATCTTCAAGCATTATTTCTACCTAGAAATGAAACACTACATTTTTCCAATATTAAGTATTTATTTCTTTATATATACAAAAATATTTTACCAGGACTATGCAGTCTCACAGATTGGACATTTCAGTAAATTTCATTTTGGACAACATATTAATATGTGAAAAGAAAAATTTACAGGGACAGTTGCTGAGAAGTCAATACTTAATTGTACTGCAGGTAAATTTTATCTATACAAGGACAGCAATAATGTTTCTTTTGTACAGGTACTAGTAATACAATTACTTGGAAAGCAGTAGCAATTCATTTTATTTTTAAACTTTTTCACCTTTAGCAGCTTGTTCAGCTTTAATTTTTTGGTTGTTAACAAGTATTTTGCCCTCCATTAAAAAAAATCTCTATCATCATTTCACAGACTAGAGGTTAAAAAGAGCATGCATATGTGTTCAAAATAAAAACATACCAAAATGAAATGGGGGGGGAAACGCCCAAAGTCCTCACATCAAATTTTCATCATGGGCTCTTAATAGAGCTAACATAACATGTGGAAATTACACCAGATGCTGAACCCCAGTGTTCATTCTTCTAGCAAAATCCAAGATAACATTTTCTTAAAAATCAATGTTACTGAAGAAACAGGAATCAGCAGTTCTTTTTTAAAGAGAACACACAGCCAAAAGAAGTATTTACCTTGTATTTCAGTTACAGATGGAGATCAGCTATTCCTCAAATCAAGTTCCACTAAAAAGACTAAGGCATTTCTCAGTTAGACCATGTTTATCAGAACAAAGTATGTTCTGCAAAGTCTGCAAAGTAAGGTTACTCAATCACTGCCTGCCTCTTGTATTTAAGAATAAGACAAGAACCACATATTTTAACTGGTAATGACTTTCGGTTTAGTGTTGGTAATAATATATATAGCAGAGTTTCCCTCATCCTCCAAACTCCCAGGCCTTCTTGACTGATGTGAAGAAGGTTAAGTTTCAGGCATGGTATGTCATATTTTTATGTTTCTACCCTGGCTTGCTGTGACTGAAGTGCAATAAAGATATTCATCCCCAACTTTTAAAATAAGACCTTTTGGCTTTTGCTCTGTGTTAGTGACAGTACTTGTTCACTGAGACTCAAGACAGATTTACAAGCATTAAGTCATTTAATCTGCCAAGTTATAAGTGGCATTTACATCATCTGTAGATGTGTTCATTCAGTTTGTGCTGGAGATTAGAAAACAATTAAAGCTGGTAGGGGAAAAAAAAAGAATTGTTGCTTCTGGTCAGCTTTGGTGTATGGAGGCAAGTCAGATTCTCAGAGCACTGCAGTATCAGCCAGTGGCCCCGAAGCAGGTAGAGAACAAAACTAAAAAAAAAAGGCAGTCCTGTTGGATCCGTGGTCCCCCAACTGGAGGTAACTGAATATGTTTCCCCTTAACAAATGCCTTTTAAACTTACTACTATGGGTTAAACAATAGGGCTGCAGTGATAAATTTCAGGCAGAAGAATAAGGTAAGCAGCTTTAAGGGGCAAAGATCAGAGTGTCTTCAGATGTAATAGAGTACTGGATTGCTTACTTAAATTTTGTTTGACTTGTGAGTGGTCTGGTTGGTGAGGAGGAGGATTTCCTAAAGGTCTGGACTTAGAAAAGGATTCTGAACTCAAAACCTCCTGACCAAGGCCACTAAGAGACCAGAACACAACCTCTTTCAGGCTGGAACAACATCCTCAGAGCTGTTTTAAAACTGAAGGCAGAATTTCTAAATGGTGTGCACCTATCACTATGTTACCTCCAGGAGAGGTACACTTTAAAAGAACTAAAAAGGGCAAATGAATACATATAATAAGCAGATAAAGCAGCTTAATGAGGATTTTCCAATTTACCATTTACCTCATCCGAGTTATAAATTACTTCTTATAATTTAAGGTGAAGACAAATATTAAGTTAGCCTTATTTAACAATCATATTATTAAAAGGGAGATGTAAATTTTCTCAATGGTCATATGGTCAGGAGTCATAATTAGGATCTCAGCCAGTAGAAGTGCACCAGCTCTATTTTTATCAAAAGAGAGACTATTTTAAAGAATGCAGTGCAATGTACTGCAGAAGTAGTGAAAATCATGCTTTTAAAGCCTAATCTTAGAAATGAGATAGCATCATTTCTTCACTTTCTAGTGTTTTAAGGACTCATTTTTGATTCTGTGTACTAAGTCATTCCAAAAACACACAAAGTAATATGATAAATTATGGAAAATATTAAAAATGAAACTTGAAGCTAGCAAAAATTCAGTTAAAAATAATCTTAAGAAAATTATAGAATTGTTATCTTCTTCAGACATATATATGTAAAAAATGATATGATGAATTATTACTCAGTTGTATTCTTTAAAGTTTGTGAATATTAACTTGTACTATATACAATAATCCTATTATTTAAAATACTGAATTTCTCCCAAGAACTCCAAATCCATTACAGATGTTATTACATGAATTCTCACAACAAATCCAAGAGAAGGGCAGGTACTATAATCTCTAAGCCTGAACCATATCTCAAATTCATTTGAAGGTTTAAATAAGTATTTCCCAGGAGGTTTCCATCCATGACTCTGTCCTTTTTCCCTAAGGAAATTAAGTTAGAGTACCTTTCTGAGCTTAATTCCAAATATATTTTTCAGAAAGGGCATTAGTATCTGCCTCAAAGTAAAACCAGAGCCTCTGAAAACTATGTGAAAAGTTTCATAATGTCTAAGAATTTGGAAATAATTAAAAATGTAAGAGCATTAGTTATAATTACATAGTGGACATTTTAGTGTTATTATTATCCATATATCTTGGGAGAATTTTACATATTATACACATAGCTGTATATATATATTATGTATGATGACTCAAACATTTAAGAAATGACCTGCTAGCTATATACAGAAAACCTCAGGATTACTTTTTCCATATGTAGTATAAAGACTCATCACTATAAAATTATTGGCTCCCTAGCCTGTGGTTCCTGGAAAATGGGGTATTGTTTCAGAAGTCATAAAAGTACAGTGTTAAGTAGACCAATTTTTCAAAACTTTAATATTTACCAGTTTAAAATAATTATACCTAACTCCATGGCTACCCATCTGAAAAATCAACCCCCATCACTGGATTGTGACCCTTGTTGTTATCCATAAAAATAAGTACAAATTTAAATGACTCTTTAAAACAAAGATCATCTTCTATGGTCACTGGGATATTATGGTCAAAGCAGTCAGTACCTGGCCATAGTCTATAATGCTACACTAACATTTTATTGCTAATTTGAATTCTTTTCTAAATTTGTGTTAATATCCAATTTGCTCTTTTAAAGAAAACTTGTCCTTATAAGCTATTATATTAAATTTACTAGATTCTAGAATCTAGGGTTCAGGCTACTATTGCTGTACTGGGTTTATGATATGATTTCTACCTCAGAAAGCTATGTTCCAGTTGTATGATAAAAGTAAACAAAGTCCTGATGTATTGGATAGTATTTTATTTGACACTATCCAAATATCAAACAGAAATGGAAACTGCATAATCAAGGCTTAACTAATAATAAAAGGGAAAATTCTACTTGAGTACATCACATATATTACACTAGTTACAGTTAAATGACTTATCCAGGGACATCAACTCTATGGATATGGGATATTTGTATATTTAAAAATATATATAATATTTAGCTGTATATAAACAATCATGCCCTGAATGCTGAATGTGGATGCTCACCTGTCCACAAGGAATCCTCAGGTGCATTAGTATGTTGGCACATTGTTTCCCAAAAGCATATGCACGCATATTTTTAACGATTACCAACTGTTCAACATCACCTTAAGCTATTTTCTCTTCAGTAAAGCTAGTTATCTTAGACCTTCCCTACAGGAGAAGTTCACATTCCCTTAATCACAACTATACTCTCATTGCTATAGGAGAATTCCGGGGCCTCTGGGACTTCTTGCCTCAGCAGAGCTCTGCTGGTTTCTACAGAACCAGACAGGACTTCAGTTTCAAGTTCAATGACTCTTTATTGAGATAGATGAACTTCGCTATAAATTGATTCTTTTTGGCTCTGGCATCTAGATGGAAATGAAATCAACTGCATTGTTCCATTTTATATTAGGAGGAATCTCATGTGTATAAACTAGTTAGTCATGAATACCATTTATAATAGAAATAACTCTTAAGTGTAGACTGTTTTCTAAATAATGTGCACTTTATACCATGTGATAAGGCCTAAAATATGTCTGATGTAAAAACCATCTCTGTTGTGTCGATGGGTAAAATATCTTGTGGATAGACTTCTTGAGCTGCTCCAGTTATCCCCCAGAGGCTGCAGGCAGCGGCTCCAGCGATCCCCTAGAGGCTGCAGGCAGCGGCTCCAGTGATCCCCTAGAGGCTGCAGGCAGCAACATGAAGGCACACTGCAGAAGACACCATACTTCCTGAGAATGTGAAAATAAAATTTCTCTTAAAATTTACAGCACGTTGAGATGCTAAGTCATGGGACATCATCTCGACACTGTGCTTTGATTCATCTTTGAGAAGCCAAGACTTTGATGTAAATGTATGTGGTTTAAAAGTTACCAAAGTTACTAAAAGGTATGATCCATTTTGCTACCAATTTCCTATTCTAGGACAACGACCTCCATACAGCTACTTGGGTGTTTGGTTTCATTGTGAAAAAGAACAGTGTGCCTGCTGCTTATTACCATGTATTTTTCTCTACCCTCTGAGTCCTCCGGGCTAGCATTCCATGTGACAGCTTAGCTGAGGGGAAAACAAATTTCAGCAGCCCGGGGTATGGTGCCTACCACCAGACAAAGATGATCATCAGAGTTTAAGCACCTAACCCGTTAAGTGTGAATACTGTTCATGTAAAAAGCTAGCAGCAGTATAAAATATGGCTAACTTAGTTTAACAATAATCTGCATCTCTGAATATACTTTAGAAGAATTTATACCATCAAAGAATCCTAAAGGAAGATATTAACTGAGATGAATTTTGGAAATTTGTATATACTAATGTATCTAAAGAAGGAGAACTGTTTTCCTAATCAAAAAGTTTACTTGCTAAACAAAAAGTACATTTGCTAACAAATGTAAAAAAAATATATAAAACATTATTTAATACATATTATATAATATATATATAGTCTACTGAGATAAAACATTTGACAATTTTTTCCAAATTTCATAAATTGTTCAATGGATTTGGTTCACAACACAACAAACTGAAAAAATACCCTAATGATCACATCACACTTCAAAAAGCAAACTGATTGTTCACATAAACTCCCAACTGCAAACTCAGAGGCATTTTTCAGCATCACAGAAATTTTCAGAGGCATGATACATTTGCTGATCCTATCCTAATAGAAAACTGTATAAAGCAGTAGGTGCACTTTCATCAGTTAAACTTTTACAACAGACCCGCTTCCAGAGTCGTTCTGTTGTAAGGACCGCGGGGTAAGGCACTCTCTTGGCCGGCATGGCCTTGCTTGCTGGGTACATGTTAACGAAGCATCAGCCCGTCACTGCAGCAGATGAGAGTGCAAGGTATTGCTCTTCATTTTTTCACGAGAGCAAGCATGAAGGGAAAAAACTAATAATGCTGCATAAATTAGAACGGATAGCCATTCAGCTCTGAAATAATGAAGCTGTGTTGCACTGAGCAGACTTCTGATGTCAGATTTGGATGGTAGTAGACTAGCTGTAGCACTGACATTAAAATTCTGCTTCTGTAAGAAATTGAATATATTAGGAAAGAAGGCCAATACACCATTGTTTTTTCCTAATAAGAGTAGCTGACCCTTCACTAAATACTGAACTAAATGACAGCTTTACAAAACTATTTCAAGTATTCATTATCACAGTGAAAATGTGAGACCAATGTTAGAGTGAATGACTTGAAAATTCCTTGGATGAAAAAGGCAAGGGTACTAAATCAAAACATATACAAAATGCTTCAACGCATTTCTTTATGTGATATGAATAGAAAGATTATCCATAAAAAGTTAGAAAAATTAAGATAAATTATATATTAGTACACCTTCTCAACCACATTTTATATAAAAATTCAGAATAGTGTACTGGTATTTCAATCTACACAATAAAAATGCTTGGACTTGGCAGATATCTTCTATCTGTGCATGTATTTTCTCAGTAGAAGGTTTATTTGTTGCAGTCACTTTTTGGAAAGTTTTATTTGAATTGTGAACCTTACTGAATCATCAGTAAACCCAGCTGATTGGGACCCACTGTGGCTCCATTCTCAGTTTCTCTATGGCAGTCTGCAGTTTCTCAAAGGCTTTGTCTAGATTGTCATTGATGATGATCAGATCAAAATAGTGGTTGTAGGCTCTTTGAATCCGTGCACTTTCATCCACTGTTTTCTTCAAGTCAGAGTCCTGGCAAAGAGTTTCAAGAGGAAAAGTTTATACAATGTATACTTACTTGCTCACAATCAACTCAAAATGAAATAAGAAGTAACTAGGATGGATATTTGAGTGTGATATCAATCCTCAAAATCTAATCTACATAGTGTTAAAAAATATATTACCATCTGTTCATATCCAGTCATTCTAGCTGCATTCATGTTTGCATTTATGAGTATTCTGTGTCTTCTGTTTCACTGATACTAAGATAAGATTCCTAATTAAAGGACTATTGACAATAATCTTAGGGTGAAATCCAAAGTAATAAGGAATTATTGTAGGTCTCTAACCTCCAGGTAGCGCTAGTAGTAAAGAACCCCCCTGCCAATGTAGGAGATGCAAGAGATGCAGGTTTGATCCCTGGGTTGGGAAGATCTCCTGGAGGAGGGCATGACAACCCACTCCAGTATTCATGCTTGGAAAATCCCATGCACAGAGAAGCTTGGTGGGCTATGGTCCATAGGGTCACAAAGAACAGGACATGACTGAAGCAACTTAGCACAGCACAGCCCAACTACATCATCTTTCTCAAAATATTTTTACTTTATGGAGTCTGTAAATCATGGAACCCAAATTTGAGTGGCTGTTAAGCTCAAAGCCAAATTTACTGCCTTTCTCTAAGAAAGAGAATCTTAGAATAGTTTGAAGACTACATGCTCCCCACTCCCAACAACAACAACACACACACACTTTAATTTGTTATATATTTCATTATTGTTTATATTTCATAAAATACTTCTAGTCATTCTGGAATATTTAGGGAGAATAAGAAAAGAATAGGTTTTTTCATGAGCTAGTAAAGCTTTTCATTAAATTGTGTTTTGAAATTTCACAATACTTCTACAGGTTCTCCGAATATTCATTAAGTTCCTATTAAAATGTCTGTTTCATAATCTGTGGATATAACAGTGAATAAGACAGAATGGGTTCCTATCATTTAGTGGAGGAGACAAATAAGAGGGCAAATAAACAAAAACTTACAAGTTGTAGTAAGTACCATGAAAGAAACCAACCAGGAACAAAGAATTGTAAGAGACCTACCTTAGACAGAGTGACTCTACATATGAATAAATGACATTTAACCTACCTAAATGACATTTCCAGTTGAGTATTTCAAATCCTGAAAGATGATGCTGTGAAAGTGCTGCACTCAACATGCCAGCAAATTTGCAAAACGCAGCAGTGGCCACAGGACTGGTAAAGGTCAGTTTTCATTCCAATCCCAAAGGAAGGCAATGCCAAAGAATGCTCAAACTACCGCACAACTGCACTCATCTCACACGCTAGTAAAGTAATGCTCAAAATTCTCCAAGCCAGGCTTCAGCAATATATGAACCGAGAACTTTCAGGTGTTTAAGCTGGTTTTAGAAAAGGTAGAGGAACCAGAGATCAAATTGCCAACATCCACTGGATCATGGAAAAAGCAAGAGAGTTCCAGAAAAACATCTATTTCTGCTTTATTGACTATGCCAAAGCCTTTGACTGTGTGTATCACAAGAAACTGTGGAAAATTCTGAAAGAGATGGGAATACCAGACCACCTGACCTGCCTCTTGAGAAATCTATATGCAGATCAGGAAGCAACAGTTAGATCTGGACATGGAACAACAGACTGGTTCCAAATAGGAAAAGGAGTACGTCAAAAACTGACCTATAAAGGGGAAGTATCAAGTATATTTTCTACTTTTCTGTATATACTGTACTTCAGAGTAATCAACTAGTTAATGAAAAAAAGTCATTACTTAGAAGAATTCTAGTTTATAAATGCAGAATGAATGACAAACTTGGAATACTACCACTTCACATCACAGTTTGACTACCCCAGGTTACACACCAGCTTGAAATAGCTTCCAGTCTGCAACACAGGGAGGCGGAGCCCAGGAGAAGGCTACTGAACTCTCTCAGTTGTCAGCAGAGCTGACAGTCCCGGGAGAACAAGGCGGCAGGGGTTTGCAGGACAGAATACAGGATGGAACAGCACCGTGGAGAGAGAACTCCGGAGACTTGCAACAGACCCCCCCTCCAGCATTCAGCTGAATACCAATCCATGCACATCACAACTACCCAGGGTCACCAAAGAATCACCAGGAAGGATGAGAGCTCTTCATTCTGAGCCAGAAACGATGCCCATGCCCACAGGCAGGACAGAAAACCTCCTGAGGCACAGGTCATCTGAGAGAGCACTCAAATGGGTTTTGCCTCAGCGCTCCAGAGTAACTGCCCCTAGCATGAGAACTGCTCCTGTTTTAAAGCAAGATGTGAAAGGAACAAACAATTTCCAAACAGCTGCATTTCCCAGGACAAAATTCACAATATTGGGTATCCAATAAATTACCAGGACTGCAAAGGTGCAAGAAAATAAGACTCACAATGAGTAGCAAAGTCATAAAATAATCCAGAACTGATGCAAATGTTAGAATCTGAAGACATGAAAACATTTATTATAACTATATTTCAGATATTCATAAAGCTCATTAGAGACATGGAGCAACCTGAAAAAGAACAAAGAAGACTAAAACTACCTGATTTCAAGGCTAATCAGCTAAATTGTGGAAGAGGTAGAAGCAGGAGGGAGGGACTGTGAAGGGGCACAAAGAAACTTATGGAGGTGATAGACAGGCCTGTTTCTTGACTAAGATGGCCTCACAGGTGCAGACATAGGCCCAAACTTATCAAGGTGTGTACTTGCAACATGTATAGTTTATTGTATATCAATTATACCTCATTTAAGCTGGGGTGGGGGTAAAAAGATTTAGAAGACATTAGGTAAATGCAACGTGTTAATCTTGTTTGGATCCTGATTTGAACAAACTAACTAAAAAAAAATTATAAGTACTGAGGAAATGCAGACTATATATTGATAATATTAAGAAGCTGCTCTTCCTAATGTTTGATGTGTTAATGGTTTCATGGTTATGTCCAAAACGTCTATCTTTAGAGATAAATACTAAAGTATTTATGGTTGATATGATATCAAAGATGTGCTCCAAAATAATTCAAGGTAAGGGGGGAAGTGAAGAGAGGTCTAATTGTAACAAAAATGGCCATGTGTTATTGAAGCTAAGTCGTGGACACATGGGAGTTCATTTCTTCCCTCTTTTCTACATATTTAAAAATTTTCACAACATGAGAAAAAGAGAGGGAGAATGAAAACATATAACAACTAAAAGTCAGTACACCTAACTCTACCCATAGTAAACCTTATGAACATGCTTGTATAGGCCCTGTTTCCACATTAGTAAAAAGAGGGAATTAGATTAATATGTACATTTTAGCACTGTTCCATTTCCTTTTCACACAGAGTAAACTTCTGTTTTAAAATGGAGTGGATGATGATTTTTAAGTAAAAGCAATACTGTTCTAAATCCTAACTACATCCAGGGAACATATTTTTATTCTGTGATACCTTATGTAATGTGTTTGTTTCATAAATATGAATAGATAGAATTAAACATGCCCAAAAGAAAAACGAAAAACTTTAGAAGGAAAATAATACTGCTAGCCTGAAAAAAACTCCTCACCGTCAAAAGTTTGGTAGTGATACCAGCATCCACTACAGCCTTGTGCATGGCACGTAGGGTATCTAGTTCTGGAGCAGCAATAAACACAACATAGGGCATGAACTCAGATGTCCTCAGCACTTTCAGGGCCTGTGTAGAAGAACAGTTGCAAACCAATTTATATAGGATTAGAATTTGAATTATGTTACCCTAAATAATCAAAGCCCACCCACCCTCTTCCTAAAGATAAAGAACATAGTCTAACACCTGCTTCCCATCCCCCCACCTCCCTTCTATCCTTCTGATTCCATATAGTGCTTTCCTAAAATAGTGATCCATTAATTTTGTTCTGATTTCAGTCTCACTACTGTTTGGTACCCCTGAACAAAAAGAAAAGTATTAAACTTAACGATCCCAAATCATTAAGAATGATATAAATGCTTTCTATGTTAATTGCAGACTTCTGTTAATATTGAAAAAGCAGAAATAATTTCAGTGTCCATTAACTGGAGAGTAGTTATATAAATAATCATATATCTGTACTATGAAATATCATGCAGCAATCACAAAAAAAAGCTCTATAGTACCTAACATGAAAACATCTTCAAGAAATACTGCTTAATGAAAAAAGGCTTAAGAATCTGTATAGAATTTTTCCATTTACGTATATAAGAAACAACAACAAAAGTAGAAAACCCATTACATTTTCTAAATATATTTTTTATTTAAAGCATACTTAAAATGACAGAATGATATGCACCAAACTATTAATAATACAAATCTCTGAGTAGGGAAGGGAGATTGGGTTGAGTGTAGAATGGTGGGAAGGGGTAAGGGACACACAGAATGAGAATGAAATGAATGGGATATGTGTATGAATGTGTGGGGGTGTGTGTGTGTGCTGGGTGGGACGGGTGTGACTCAAGCATCTACTGCCATCCAAGTCTCTGTTGACTAATGGATTAGAGATTTAGTAAACTAGCTGTAGATGCATAATAAGGTTCTCTATCACCACAGGTAATAGAGGAAAAGAGATATCCTCGTAATCTGAAGACAAAAACTCCACGGGAACTAAAACTTAAAAAACAGCTTTGGAATTCACGCAGCTTACTTGTGGGTTGACATCCAAAATGCAAGTTCTTCCAGTTTGGACAACTTCAAGAATAGAGTCGATCTTGGTTCCGTAGAGATTTCCTTCATATTCCCCATGTTCCAAATACTTTCCAGCTTTAATATCAGCTTCCATCTCAGATCGTGACACAAATTTATATGCTTGGCCATCTTTTTCATCTTCCCTTGGTTTCCGTGAAGTAACTAAATAACACAGCATTGAGAATTTGTACAGAGACAATGCAATGTATTAAAATATAAACCAAAATGTATAGAGTAGCTTAAGACTTTTACATTCAGTGCAGGTTGACAAACCATGGCCTATGACCAAATCTTATTTTTGTAAAGAAAGTTTATTTACAAAACCTGCTTGCTTCTTATTGTAAATAATAAAACTTTTATCACCCATGTTTTCATTCATTTTACAAAGGCAGAATAGCTGCTGCTGCTAAGTCGCTTCAGTCGTGTCTGACTCTGTGTGACCCCATAGACAGCAGCCCACTAGGTGCCTCTGTCCCTGGGATTCTTCAGGCAAGAATACTGGAGTGGGTTGTCATTTCCTTCTCAGAATAGCTGTGGTACAGACTAAATGGACTACAAAATCTAAAATAAAAAATTTCTGACCCTGATCCATAGAAATGTCTCAAGAGGTAGTCTCCAATATACATTTTACATCCAAAAATATGCTTTATAAAGTCAGTTTGAAACTCAAAATATATTTACCTAGAAGCAGAGCCCTAACTTGAAATTCTTAAGTAAGGTAAGAGTTATTAAGTGTGAAGTATATTGCAAATGAGTATCTTTTCCATCTGACCAATACTCCCTTTCTCTTAAGGAATATTAAGTTCTTTATACTTTACCACAGCCTAATTGCAAGTCTGGCACTGAGCGCAGGCGGCTAACCTGCCTCTTGAGAAATCTGTATGCAGGTCAGGAAGCAACAGTTAGAACTGGACATGGAACAACAGACTGGTTCCAAACAGGAAAAGGAGTACATCAAGGCTGTATATTGTCACCCTGCTTATTTAACTGATATGCAGAGTACATCATGAGAAACGCTGGACTGGAAGAAACACAAGCTGGAATCAAGATTGCTGGGAGAAATATCAATAACCTCAGATATGCAGATGGCACCACCCTTATGGCAGAAAGTGAAGAGGAACTAAAAAGCTTCTTGATGAAAGTGAAAGAGGAAAGCGAAAAAGTTGGCTTAAAGCTCAACATTCAGAAAACTAAGATCATGGCATCCGGTCCCATCACTTCATGGGAAATAGATGGGGAAACAGTGGAAACAGTATCAGACTTTATTTTTTGGGCTCCAAAGTCACTGCAGATGGTGACTGCAGCCATGAAATTAAAAGACGCTTACTCCTTGGAAGAAAAGTTATGACCAACCTAGATAGTATATTCAAAAGCAGAGACATTATTTTGCCAACTAAGGTCCGTCTAGTCAAAGCTATGGTTTTTCCTGTGGTCATGTATGGATGTGAGAGTTGGACTGTGAGGAAGGCTGAGCACCGAAGAATTGATGCTTTTGAACTGTGGTGTTGGAGAAGACTCTTGAGAGTCCCTTGGACTGCAAGGAGATCCAACCAGTACATTCTGAAGGAGATCAGCCCTGGGATTTCTTTGGAAGGAATGATGCTAAAGCTGAAGCTCCAGTACTTTGGCCACCTCATTCGAAGAGTTGACTCATTAGAAAAGATTCTGATGCTGGGAGGGATTGGGGGCAGAAGGAGAAGGGGATGACCGAGGATGAGATGGCTGGATGGCATCACGGACTTGATGGACGTGAGTCTGATGGAACTCTGGGAGTTGGTGATGGACAGGGAGGCCTGGCGTGCTGCGATTCATGGGGTCGCAAAGAGTTGGACACGACTGAGCGACTGAACTGAACTGAATTGCAAGTCCAATAAGTGAGCAAAGTTCTATTCTTAGTTGGTATTATCAATTTTCTGAAGTGTAGTCTTACCCACAAATTATCTGTCCTTTATCTCACCCTGGTACAACACCTCTCTTCTAGCTTCCTTCTAATTGACATTTCCAAATGTTAACTGTTTTGTTTTGCACCTCAGTGGTAGATCTAGCCACCTGGATGTTATTATGTTCTACTTTCTCTACTCTGACCTGAAGTATTCTTTCTGAGAGAATGAGAGAGAGGAGATCAAGTCCAAGATCTTTTTATCTGGTATTTGAGAAACATACAACTCCTTTGCAACCTGGTTGTGCTAGGAACAGATAATTATCACCTTTCAAACTGTTGTAAAGATGCAGTTAGGTACTCTCTGCCAACTTGCTAGAACTCCCTAGGAAGAAAGGTAATTTGTGTATGTGTGTGTGTATATTCACATTTAACCTTAATTGAGTTTGGCTACATCAGATAAAAAAAATTCTACTTCTATTAGTCAAGTACTTACACAAGCAGAATATCTGAGGAAATCATTAACCATATGCAATTAAAGTTAGAAAGTAAGCAGATGAAAAAGTGACAGTCAGTATTTGGACTATTTGTAACACACCAAGAAAACTTTTATAAGAACAAAACTTTAAGTTCAAGCTCAGTAACAAGGGTCTAATTGATAAATGAGATCATTATGTACAAGGCAATTCCCTTTTTCCCCTGCTGTTTTCTGGCTCATCCCAGATTACTGTAGAGATTTATGAAGTCACTTAAAGAGCTTCAAGATGCTATACTGACTTTTCATATTCAAAAATGTGTAATCTCTAAGTTTCTGGAGTTCTTTACCAAAAGTGGTATGAGAAAATTTCTAAGGCAATTTTAAGTTCCCCAACTACATACATGCTAGGACTTGGCTTAGTATCTGTGAAGATAATTTTAGAAGAGTATGACTTTTGGTGATGCACTACAGTGAAACCACATATGGAAATGTGCTGCTTGAAGTAAAATGTACAGACACACATACTGCCTCTACCACTACCTCTATCACCTGGAGAGAATCTCACATTATTGGTGAAATGTGTTTGCTTTACAAAGGAATTTTAACAACAATACCATTCTCTAGTGGACACACACACAATTTAAATTGCCACGTTAATTAAGTCTTTTTCCATTTTTAGAACAGAGAAATTAGATCAGGGTGACTTAACTACAGCTGATTCCTTAGACTTTTATGACAAGTAACTAATAGATTAGCAAAATTCTAATCTTTAGCAGCTCTTCATATAGTCAGGAAATAAGCAACAAAGTAACATTTGTTAACTATTTCAAGACATAGTAAAGAGAAAACATAATCAGGTAGTTTAGCCATGTAGATTAATAATTTTTAATATTTTATTTTAGGATCATATAATATATAAAGAAAATGAAATCAACTTAATCTAACAGCAGTATTTACTTCCTTCCCTATGAGACCTCGCCATCCAGACTACCAGACAATGTATCACAAGTTAAGGAAACTTGTCACCCTTAACATTTTTTTTGTGTTAATTCTGAAGCTTAATAAAAACTAGATGTTATATAAATGTGAATGACTTAAAGAAAAGTAAGACACACCAACATCATGTAATGAAGTGAGAGTTGATGTATGGATATACATGCATCATTCTATATAAAAATTCATATATGAATATTTACAGTTACTAAAAATAAATCTGTCGAAAGGTAAAATAGTATATCTTTCTGTAAATTAATTTGGCATAAAGAAAGCAAGATGAAATAAATACATTTATACTTCTATGTAAAATCCCTCTCTCTATATATATATCCTTTGGTCTACTAATTTTACATCTGAGATTTACATATACACAGTTTAGTTACTTTTAACAAAAATGCCACCCAAACCATGCAAATGGACGATAACAGAGAGGGTTAAATAAAGCATGGTATACTAATATACTAGAATATTAAGAAGCTAATATGATTAATTTTTAGGGTTTTTTAATCATGATAAAATATACATAACATAAAATTTATCATTTTAACCATTATTAAGTGTACAATTCAGTGGCATTAAGTACATTAACACTGTTGTGCAACCATTACCATTATTCATCTCCAGAATATTTTAATCATCCTATATGATAGAAACATAAAAAAGAATTACACTCACTATTTAATATTCTTAGAGATACAGCAGAGATAGTTCCCAGAAACAGATGGTGCTATGGGAAAAAAAAAATTAAACAGGAAACAGAAAATAATCCTAAAATGAAAATTATGACTAGTTGTGATAAACACTGATGAGATAGAAGATAAAGAATTCAAGGTAATCTTTTAAACAGTAGAATAAAAAGATAAAAGGCTGGACAATATGAAGAGAGACAAAAGAGATAATCCAGAATGTTCAACATCTAGCTAATAGAAATTCTAGAAAAAGTCAAAACAGAAAACAGAGAAATCATCCAAGGAACATAATTCCCTAGAATGGAAGAGCATGAATTTCTAGTCTGAAGAGCCACGATCATCAGCACAATGAATAAAAATAGATGCACACAAAGGCACATCATTATTATAAGATAATGAAAACCAACAAAAAGACTGAAGGAAAATCATGTCATTTATGAAAGAACAAAAATTAGAATAACGTCCTAGACTTCTTAAAAGACCCTGGTGCTAGGAGAGAATGAAAGCATTTCTGGAGAAGAGAGCAACGGAGGATAAGATGATTAAATGGCATCACTGATTCAAAGGACATGAACTTGGGCAAATTCTGGGAGACGGTGAGGGGCAGAGAAGCCTGGTGTGCTGCAGTCTGTGGGGTCACAAAGAGTCGGACACAACCTGGTGACTGAACAATAAACTTCTTAACCAAACTGGATTCAAGAGTAACATCTTTTCAGTATTACAATTTAGACTTTCTATTCTCAATCAATCAAATACAGGGCAAAAAATATACAACTTCAAACACAAAGATCCAAGAATTAACATCCATACACCATTTCTTGTCAAGTTGCAAGTGATGTGCCGTAGCAAAACAATGCAATAACCCAAGAGAGAAAAGAATGGGACCCAGGAGCCATAGCTTCAACTCAGGACAACAATAAAGGGA
Organism: Capricornis sumatraensis; assembly: GCF_032405125.1. Lineage (NCBI taxonomy): Eukaryota > Metazoa > Chordata > Mammalia > Artiodactyla > Bovidae > Capricornis > Capricornis sumatraensis. The sequence goes on from NC_091073.1 coordinate 75,972,736, forward strand.
AACATCCCTATGCTAACGTGGGATAGACAGAGAGGAGTGTGTAGTCCTCACTGAAGCAGGAAGACTGAGGGTTGTGAGACTGAGGTCTCCAAGAAAAATGCATGACTTACCGAATAAGCCAGTCTTTAATACAAAACTATATGCGTGAATACATAAGGCAAGGTAAAATGAGGAGAAGAAAAAAAAAAAGAACTCTAGAAATTGCTGGGTTGGGAGAGAGCACAAGGCTGTTCAAGAAAGTGAAACAATTAATTGAAACGAGCTATCTTTATACTGGGAGGACACTCAGGAAGAGAGTAAATAAGGTCTACATTGGATAAAGCAAGAAACAGCAGAATTAAAATATTATTAAAACATATGGAGGACTAACAGAAGAAATACCAGAAAGATTGAAAAGTGACTGTTTCTGGTAACTAGGTAGAAGATGGGGTTATTTTTCATTATATATTTTTAAGAACTACTTAATTAAAATATGTCAAATGCATTAATTTGATAAAAACAAAAAACAAAATACTTTTAAAATACTCTGGTCACAGTGATATTTTTATTTTGTTAACTATTTAACTAGGATTTGTCTGATTTACTGATTTACAGTGCATACAATGCAACTCAAACCCTAAGGGGATTACAAACAACACATGGGGACAGCGACAGAGTTATTCCCTCAATACACCCCTAAGAATGTTAGCAACAGGATTACTCACTGAGAACTGAATGTCTAAGCATACTGGATGAAAGGAGAGACACCCTAAAACTCATCTGAAAGAGATGGAGTGATGTCAGGCTAAGACCTGACTTGGAAAGCTTAAAGGAATTAAAATATCTACAGAAATTCTGTGTGAATCAAAACGGGGCTTGTCAGCAATGGAAGCACAGAAAGGCGAGTTACAAAGGCAAAACTGGCTTATATTCAGGGAAGATATAAGTTCCCATAAGTAAAGGCTCATATATCTCCAAAATGAAGACATAAAGACCACATGTATAGTAGTCCTTATAATAAGGCAGATATATCATTTAACTCCTTGCTCTAACTCCATTCTCATCAAGCATGCTTTTGATGTTATTTAACTTTCCTTGTAAATGTATGAATGGAGAAAGAATGGAAAGATCATAAAATGAGTGTTTGGTTCACTTAATATTTGTACTTCCCATCATGTATTTTATACATAAATAAATATGTGACCTTAATTAATCTTGCTTGCTCTGGAAGAAGAATCTCTTTTAATGTGCTATCAAAAAGTAGGCTCATGACCTTGAAGGAATGGGACCTATAAGAACACACAAATTCACAAAGGGACTGCTACACTGGGAGTGTCAGAAGATCCAGCATCTTTCCCCTTTTACAGTAAAATAAGTGAAAAACATAACTTTTCAGATATATGTCAATCGTACAAGAAAATACAAAGCTAATGTTCATTTTGCCACAACTCTTAATACCTGCCTTTATTGAACATTACCGGATTGAAGAGTCTGGAGAAGTGACTGCCACCAGGCAGCAATCTGACAGAGATTACAGTGCTATTTCACTGCTATTTCAAGACAGCTGTAGAGCTGTCGAGCTTTTCAGTATCATTTGCTCGTTCATTTCCATTGGCATAATCAGAAATTCCTTGGGAATAAAATAATTCCTACCCTCTCCACCCCCCTGCCGACACATACATTCTTTCCTTTCAAATCAAATAGCAAAGGAAATGCGGAAGACTTACATGGCACTGTGGTTCCAAATCTAGTGGGATTTAACACTATGAACCTGTTTTTCAAGCTTCTTCGTCCCACACCTTGAGCTCCTATCAATACTAACGTCTTTCTCTGGAAGGGAGGCATTTTGGCTACCTCCTCATATATCTGGATTTCATGACGATCGAATTCTAAATGTAAGGAAATAGGAAAACATCATATTCGGTTCTGTTCAGTGATGTTTTAGCTGTCTTGATAGTGAAGTATCACTTGAACTGTACTGACTTAGCGTCGATTATTAAAAATAAATTTGGTACAGTACAATAAATTATTTTGTATTCTGATTTAAACATCTGCTTCTATCCTTTCGCCTTAAAAATCTAACAAAGCTAAAAAAGTGTCCTTGCTTTATCCTTAAAAGACAGTCTATCCATTAAAACTTGTTTCTTTGCAATTCATCAGTAGAAATAATTAGTTAATATAATCAAATTGCAAATTAGTTTATGTAATCTATTCCACTAAAAAGTGCATATCAAATAGGAAGGATAGCTGTATACCTAGAGTAGCTGCTTAACTAAGTTTCATAGAATGAGTACCCCTTCCAATGATATAAATGAATAAATACTGTGTGGCAAACTCTGCAAATATCATTTGATTAATAAAATGCATACAGGCAACATAATAACATTTAAATATTAAGATTCTAAATTTATGTATAAAATAAAACATTGATCCTAATTATTTTCAGTAGAAACACATTCCAACATTACAATCAATGGGAAAATGAAAAAATTTTCATTTTGCAAGAAAGCTTTAAGTATATGTATTTAATGAAAAATAAAGCCAAAGAGAATTTGAAATATTATATTACCTATTATTATGGCTATGACTCTCAATCTACAGTAATAACACTTCTTCCTTAGGTTATTATCTTAATAGCAACACTTTCTTTGCACAGTTTCTCCACAGTAGGTTAAGGGAGAGTCTATTTTCCCCTTATTATATTATTATTATTATTGCAATATGTCATTACATTATTTTCTTTATAGTGTGCTGTTTAGTTTATTACCAGCATAGAAGAAGCTCTAAAGTCAAGAAAGCACTTTACAATGATCAGTTCTTTGGAGTCTTTGAATCAGAGTCTCTAGAGCCTTGTGATTCAAAGAGCTGCATGTCACTCTTAGCCTCTACAACTGAAAAGAGTAACTGGTGGGTGTCATGTTTATCTGTCTTTAAATCTAAAAAATTTAAGAAAGAATCCTATTAGATCAGGCTAAGATTTGTTTGGTCCAGTACTGTTTTTCCAAAAGTATCACGGATAATGTTATGGTAGAATATGTTTGCCATTAATCATATCATAACACTTTTAACATAGTCATAAAAAGGGATTTTGTTCTGTAGAAATAACACATAAGTTCCTGTCAAAGTTCTTAAAAAAAATGTTTCAATTGTCACACTGTTCCTTCATTAATACAAGCATAAATCTTAACTAATTCATTTTACTGTAAATTATGCTCATAAAGCACCCTGGTGATAGTACAAGCATGTATATCAGGATTTAAATAATGCCTATATATTACTGCACTGAGTGTCCACATCGCAGTTCCTTGCAATCAGGTATTAATATGAATTAATTCATTTAAAATTATACATTTAGAACATATGCCACATTGACTAATGATAAAGCTATTTCATAGTTCACTTGGATGTCTCAAAAAAGTATTTAAAACATACCTGCGTTTCTGGTTGTGAGATACATCATCTTTTTCTTTTTTTTGCTACTTATGGTTCCACAGAAAGGTCCTGAAGGATGACAAGGCAAATATAACTTAAACGGTATGTTGGAATATATACATTTCCCTGTGGTATTCTATAAGGCTGGGAGAATTATCTTCCCAGGGTTGAGTCCTACAGAGCTGAAATGGGCAGGGGTGAGCTGAGCCACTGAATTCTGATATAATACCAGCAGGTGGCAGAAAGGGATCAAAAAGTTTATTTTTGAGAGCGATACAATGAAGCAGATATTGACTCTAGATATATTTTAAATAAATTAATCTGCTAATTCAGATGAAAGAGGCAAGAAAATGTGGCCACAAAGGGCTACTTATACTTATTGTGTCGAGTTTGTCACCTGAATTATCCCAGTCTCTTCTAACAAAGGCCTTTCTCTTCTCTTCCAGGAACTGGCTTGGAATGAGACCAGCACTTCCTCCCTCTTTTACATGGCTAGCCTAGAATCAAATTAATGAATTGTATATGTCAGTGACTAAAATTTGAGACCACATTCTAATAAGCAGGACAAGCAGAAGTCAGTTAAAAAAAAAATGTTTGCTCTTAAGTAACGGACCTTGATATTTAAGTCCATGGCACTGTCAGGATACTGAAAGAACTTGGTACTGAGGAATCAATGGGCACCTAATCAGAGTGCCACCTGGTAGTGAAATTTTAAGACCAAAATACAAAAGCATACAGGACCTTTAAATTACTAATACTTTCTTATTTATAACACTAAACTAGTGGGAATGGAAAGGAATAAATGCTGTTCTCTCTATTAGCACTTGTTAGTTAGGTGTTCACTATCATATTAGTCCTACTACAATGGTATTTCCTGAGGCCAAATCAAAGGGGGTGCGGGACAGACAGCACTGGGAGAACAGAGTGGAGGGTTAATTCATGCTGCTAGGAATCTGAATATCCTGAGAGGAAGACTAAGTTTAAAATGGGTAAAACTTCACCTACTTTGCTCATTATTAGAGAAATGCGAATCAAAACTATAATGAGATATCACCTCACACCGGTCGGAATGTCCCTCATCAAAAAGTCTACAAACAATAAATTCTGGAGAGGATGTAGAGAAAAGGGAACGCTCTTGCACTGTTGGTGAGAATGTAAATTGATACAGCCACTATGGAAGACGGTATGGAGATTCCTTAAAAAACTAGGAATAAAACCACCATATGACCCAGCAATCCCACTCCTAGGCATATACCCTGAGGAAACCAAAACTGAAAAAGACTCATGTACCTCACTGTTCATTGCAGCACTATTTAAAATAGCTAGAACATGGAAGCAACCCAGATGTCCATCGACAGATGAATGGATAAAGAGGTTGTGGTACATATACACAATGGAATATTACTCAGCTATAAAAAGGAACACATTTGAGTCAGTTCTAATGAGGTGGATGAACCCAGAACCTATTATACAGAGTGAAGTGAGTCAGAAAGAGGAAGATAAATACCATATTCTAGTGCATTTATATGGAATCTAGAAAAATGGTACTGAAGAATTTATTTACAGGGCAACAATGGAGAAACAGACATAGGGAACAGACTTACGAACATGGGAGAGGGGAGGAGAGGGTGAGATGTATGGAAAGAGTAACATGGAAACTTACACTACCATCTGTTAAATAGATATGGGAATTTGCTGTATGCCTCAGGAAAATGAAACGGGGCTCTGTGTTGGGCTGGAGCGGCGGGATAGGGAGGGAGTTGGGAGGGAGCTTCAAAAGGGAGGGGATATATGTATACTTATGGCTGATTCATGTTGAAGTTTGACAGAAAACAGCAAATTTCTGTAAAACAGTTATTCTTCAATAAAAAATAAATTAATTAAAAAAAAAACAACTTTTAAACTGAAACCCAAAGTATTTCAAAACAGTGGCTGGAGAACTGGCTACTAGAGACAGTGGCTTATCGCACAATGTTAGGGACTTTACCCTTACAACTAGAACAGAAAAATCCAGTTATTATTTTTAGCAATTAAAATCTTGAAAAATACATTTTGAGTAACAGATGACAAAAATGCAGGAAGAGACAGATAGATAATGCTGACAGGGTTAGAAGAAAACTAAGAGATGGCATTCAGAGAGAAGGGGGTAGAAAAGAAACTTGGGAAAGTTCAACAAAGGAAACCGCCCATAGAAAGCAGATATTTTTAGATGAGAGTTCTAAGAAATTCAATCGAAACCTCTTGAACTCATGGATTCTGTTTACTCGTTTCTTAGTTCTCTCACCACACAGTATACTTATACGTTATAATATCTTAATTTGAAGGACATATTAGTAAGATTGTTCTTACTGTTATCATTCATCCCCCCCTCAGAAGTCAGTATAACTTATTAGAGTTAATTTGAGTTACTAATGAAAGTTTAGTTGCTCGGTGGTATCCGACTCTTTGTGATCCCACGGACTGTAGCCTGCCAGGCTCCTCTGGCCATGGCATTCTCCAGGCAAGAATACTGGAGTGGGCTGCCATTCCCTTCTCCAGGAGATTTTCCCGACCCAGGAATTGAAGCTGGGTCTCCTGCACTGCAGTCAGATTCTTTATGGTCTGAGCCACCAGGGAAGCTCTGAGTTTCTAATATCTCAGTTTAATTCAGAGTTCGGTGTGGATCCCAGGTCCTTCCCACTTACACCTTGCTCCTTAATGAGACTCTCTTTTACTTTGACAGTTTAAGGAATTTTAGACTTTGTTTCTCCAGTTCTGGTTGTTAGTCTCTGTAAACAATTACAAAAACAGACTTATTACTGCTGCTAGAGACTTCTGAAAGCTGTATTAGTGAAAAGGAAAAACAAGAAGACTATTACACACATCTTCTGAAAAATGGAGGGGAAAAGACAGTGGTCACACATATCCCTTTTTATATACACAGACTTTAATCCAAAACCAAACAACACAGATGATAACGCAAACCTCCAACTCTCAATAACTGAGGTGGGCAAATAGATTCAAGAATTAAAGAAATTAAATTTTATTTGTCATGAACATACATACAGTGAGAGGAGACAAGAGGAAGACTACTCTACCCACAGTAAAGACTTCTAGTTAAAACAAACACTGAAAAGGGATGACCTCAGGGGAGTTGTTCCTGCTGAGTACTGTATTTTACTGTAATCTTATGTGGAAGAACCGACTGGTCTAGTCTCTAAACAGGCTAGTTAATACTGAATTTATTAACAGCTGCTCACAAAGTCCCTCTCAATTTGGTCTTCTGTCCACAAAATTAATAGCCACGAAGCAGGAGCTGTTCATGCAGGGAAAAAACAAATCACTGAAACAAATAATAATACTTTCCTCCTGAATATTCAGATATTGGTCAGATCTAAGATTGAAAATAAGAAAGCAGGTGAAGAAATTTTGAGAAGTGTACTAACCTGCCACCAGTTTGGGTCTTCTCTGTTCACAATCTGAAGAATTTCTCCTTTTGCAAACTTCAATCCTGCTTCTTTGCAGGGTATCAGGTTATCATTGTATGGATTATAATCAAAATGACATTTCACAAATACCTAAAACACAGCACAATTAAAAATACTAGAAATGTACCATTTGTCCCCGGATTTTGGAAATTTTTTCAAAGCACTGCAAATTAATTGATAATGTAAATGATAATGTATTTAGCACTTCAACTAAGGAACTTGTTTTTCTTGAATGTAAAGTTATTAGAACATTAATAATTTGGTATCAGAAAACAGGAAGTAAACATTAGTACACCAATAAATTTTTGTTTCTATCTTTAACTTCTAATCTCAACAGTTTAACAACTGTTTTCTTCCACCTTTCTTGCTTTCTCACTTTCTCCCAATCTTTTCACATGATTGTCCAACCAACAGTGCATAATTTTTATGCAAGTAAATGCCAGTTTCTAATGAACATCCTGAACTAATATATGCAGTTAGGTCATATGTTTCAGATACAGTAGGAATGACTTTTTGAAAGGTTCCTAAAGCCAAAATTAAACAATAAAGGTTCATGTTGAAATCAGACCTGAAATATAGTAACTTTTTTTTAAAAAAAAACAAACTTTCATCCCTGTTAATAACATATATTTTTAGTCACATAGATTCACACTGGCCAAAAGTTGTGAGAAAAATAGTTTTCTGGAATTATCCTGCTTTGATGTAAATGATCAGCATCAAATTAATAGTAAGACAAATACTAAAAAAAGCCTTGAAGTTATTTTCCAATTTAAATTCAAATTGGAATGCAAATTTCTTTAAAATCTGTTTTATTAATAAAACTATGTCAGTTACCATGGTTAGTTATGACCTCTAATATCCAAAATATTTAGTTTATTTAATTTTGAATTCTAGTTAAGCATTTTCAGTATTCAATGGCAAGTTCAGACCAATTACTTTCTTACTACAGATCTTTTCCAGGCATATTTATAGAAATTTAAATTTTATCTTCTAGAGAACTGACTAAGCGTTAATCAGCAGGTAAACTAACGAGCAGGAAAACACAGTTAGTCAAAATAATAATGTTGCTTTCCTATGTTTATCATACTTCTATAAATATAACCAAACAGGATATTCATATAGCACAAGTAGATCCATTACATTATTAGTGTAGTAAAATGTAATGTGATAGATGCATATTAAAATAATTAAAAAATAATTAAATTTGAGACATGACAAAATTTTAGTTATTTACAATTAGATGACTTTGATAGAAAGCATTCAGAATATTTTCAATACCTTTTGAAAGGCTAAATATTAATGCTTAAAAAAAATCAGTAAGCCAGTAATTTTTTTCCTGATACGCAATTTTAGAAATACCTACAAAGCAAGCATACAAACAGTATTATAATCACTAAAATGTGACAATTGGCTAACCTGACAATGGCATGCAGCTCAGTGCTTTGGCAATGGATAAAACCCAAAATGATTAAGTGTAATTAGGTAAATTTAGTTGGCTAATAAGACAGAAACATGGAGTACCACAAAATGTCCTGGAATGACACCATACCTGATGGACGTGTGCTGGATGCCTCTCCATACTGATGCAACTCTAAAAATATATTTTTGATTGCATAAATAAAGCCAGACTTTAAACTGATAATAAATTAAATAAATATAAACAAACTACTGGCCCATTTTCATTTCATTCACTTGGTAAAGCAACTACTTCCCTAATTAAATGTCCAAAGGGTATAATACCTGAAAATTATAAATGATAGAAGCAAAAGTTAATGGAGATGAAGTAAAGATGAAGGAGGGATATGTAAAAGTTGTAAAAAAAAAATACTTGGATACTCCTTATTTCTCATAAAAGCTGTACTGGAGGAATAGTAAGAGAATCCTATCATCTAACCATGAATGTGTCTATTGGTCTTATCTGTGGGTCAGAATATACTTTGTAACAAAAGGCTTAGACTTTCTCAGTTAGCCCAAATTTCAAATATTCACTTCCCTACTCCCATCAAATGGTGCTGGAAATATCATTTGTGAAACAAACCACATCTCTTAAATGTAAATGATTTCTAGAAGAAACAATTCTCATTTTTCTCATTAACCAAATTAGTTTTGGGACATTACTCTCATGCTCCAAACACTCAGATTATATTAGTTTTACTCTGACCTTTGAAAATTTGTCTGAAAAATCAATTAACCCCAACCTTTGATCTAAACATTCTGCAATGGCCTTTAAATCATAGAGATTTGACTAGATTTTGTACAATTATATTCTATTAAGCACATTTAAAAATGTTTCACTAATAAGCTATGGATGTTAACTGTTTATTGGTTAAGAAGTGACTAAACACAATCTGCTAATATATTTCAATCTCATATTCTAATCACTAACAGAGCTAAGTGATCAACAAAGGAGATGGAATAGAAAAAAGAAAGTGGCTTTGAAACCAGGAAGCAATGTTAACCTCACTCAGAGTATAAAGATAAATTAAGACTATATTATAGTAACATTTTCCTCCCATCACATTAGCAGGGATCCAAATATCTGACAACATTCTGTAGATAGGAAAATGCCAATTGACCCACAGTCCTAACAGGTTGGTGGAAGAATTGATTTAATCCCTTGAGAGGCCAATGTAGCAATCAACAGCTATCAAAATTACAAAAAACCTCTGACCTAGTAATCCATCTCTGGGAATGTACTCAACAGCAGTGTTAACTCAGATATATGTAAAATGACTTACATAGAAAACTATTAACTACTGATTATTTTTTAATCACAAGTGATTGGAAGCAATCTAATTGTTTAACAATAGGAAGTGAGGACTAGACTGGTAGTGGATTAGGAGAGAGATTTCAACTGAATATGTATTCTTACTTCTTGACTTTTAGAACCTTCTAAATGAAAACTAAGGTCTTATGGTAATCAAAGTGAGAATAAAATGACTCCCCCTTCTGACTAAAATGAAGTAACAAGGACCTATTCTCTAACCTGAGACAACTAAAATATTGGACAAAATATATGAAATGTTTGTCAAGACATCAGACTACAAAGACAGTGATCCTTAAAAAAATGGAAACAAAGAAGATGAACTTTACCACTGTCCCAACTAACTGCAGAGAAAAATTTCTAGGTGCAATGCAGCAAGGGGGACTCTAAGTGGAAGCCTGATAGTCTCCACCTTGAGGAGGTGAGCTGAGTGACCAGGGCTATCAACGTGGCCACAGTGCACAAAAAAGAGCAACAGTAAGGAAAGATTGCCCAGAGAAAGAACTTGAGAACTGTAGAGGACTCCCTCCAGGTTCGGCTGAATAATCAGGTAAAGAGCAGCATTAATGGGCAAAAATATCAGAAGGTCATGTAACGTCAAACAGTTTCTGCTATCACCATTGTGAGTGAAAAAACTTCATAATTCATGCCTGCAGTGTAGGAGACCTGGGTTTGATCCCTCGATCAGGAAGATCCCCTGGAGAAGGAAATGGTAACCCACTCCAGTACTCTTGCCTGGAAAATCCCATGGACAGAGAAGCCTGGTAGACTACAGTCCATGGGATCTCAAAGAGTCGGACGTGACTGAGCGACTTCACCTTCATTTTCTTTCAGTATTCAAAAGTTTTGCCCTAGACTTAGTCTTACTCTGATTTCGCCTAACAAAGCTTATAGAACAAAACCTGAAAGGGTCTGACTGCTCCCTTATAACTATTCTAGAACAAAGCTTGAGAATACTTCTAAGAATAAAAAAATATCAGTACTCATTAAGATAAAATTCAGATCTGGCAGCCAATCAAAAATAACCAGGCATGCAAATAAGCAGGAAAATACAATCTAAAATACGGAGAAAAATAAACCAGTGAAGAGTGACACAGAAATGACAAATAGGACTGAATTAGTAAGCAAGGACATTAAAATAGTTATTTTTAACTTTACATATTGTAGCATATGTTCAAGAAGCTAGAGGAAGGATTCGACATGTTAGGTAGAAACATGGCAGATATAAAGAAAAAAAGATTCAGTTCAAATTTCTAGAGATGAAAACAAAAATATCTGAGATGAAAAGTATACCAGATATAATTAACAGCAGATTAGACATCTTAGGGAAAAAAAAGAATAATAAATGTGAAGACATTGCAATAGAAGCTGTCCAACATGAAAAAGGGGGAGAGAATAAGACTGAAGAAATGAAAAGAGTATCAGTGAGCTACGGGACAGCTTCCAGGAGCCCAACATGAATAGCTCATGCATCACCAAAGGGCAGGAGAAAGTGAGGAACAGAAAAAATATTTGAAGTAGAAACAATAAAAAAAAAAGGTCCAAATCTAATGAAAGAAACAGTTTTTCAACAAACAGAGCTGGAAAAATTGGATACCCAGATGCAAAAACAGAAACAGGAAATCCAAACCAATTCTTTGATTCGTATCTTATACCCTAAACAAAAATTCAGAAAAAATGGATCATAGAACAAGATGTGAGTATACAACTAAAAGTGAAAATCTTTATAACCTTGTGTTGTACAAACATTTTTTTTTACACAGAAAAAAAGCATGATTCATTAAAAAAAGGACTAATTAGACTTCACCAAAATTAAGAACATCTGCCTTCATATTATACTGCTAAGAGAATGAAGACAAGTCTTCTCACTAGGAAAAAGTCTTTCTAAATCATAATTCCGATACAGTACTTGTATCAAAACATAAAGAACTCTCAAAACTAAACAAATGGAAAAAAACAACTCAATAAAAAATGGGTGAAAGATTTGAAGACATTAAAGTTGTCATAACCATGGCAAATAAGCACATGAAAAGATGCTCAATATTAGCAATTATTAAGAAAATGCAAATTAAAATCACCATAAGACACCATCCACCCTTATAAGAATGGCTAAAATTATAAAGACTGACCATACCAAATGTTGGTGAAGACGTGCAATAATTGCAACTTTCATGTAATGTTGGTGAAAATGTAAACTGGTACAACCACTTTTGAAAATAGTTTGGCCATTTCTTTAAAAGTTCAACATACAACTATCAAATGACCCAATACTTCAAGTCCTAGGTATTTACTCAAGGGACTTGCATGTAAATGTTTAGCATCTTTATTTATAATAGCCCCAAACTAGAAACAACAGAAATGTTCACTAGCCAGTTAGTGGATAATCCAACTGTGGTTCAGCCATGTAATGGAATACCACTTGTCAATAAGAAGGAATCAACTACTGATACACAGGAAAACATGGCTAAATCTCTCAAATAATTATGTTGAATGAAAGAAGTCAGATTTTTTTTTTAAAAAAAGCAAAATCAAAGGATTCATGTTGTATGAACCCATTTATATAAAAATACAGAAAATATAAACTAGTTTATAGTGACAGAAGAGCAGTACTTGCCTGGCATGAAGGTTGGGATAAGGAGCAGGCAGGAAGGATTACAGTGAACCCAGGAAAACTTCTAGGGGTGACAGATATGTTCACTATCTTGACTGTATTGAGGGTCTCATGTGTACATAATATGTCCACATTCATTAATTACATACTTTAAGTGTATGCTATTTCTATGAACTTTACCTCCAAGATATTTTTAAAAAGTAAAAATAAAAAATCAAAGTACTGACAAAATAAAATACTGTACAGAAATATGCTGTGCCTGTGCAAATGGTAGCAGTTAGTAGAAGAAATCAAATGTGAAAGGCTGGAGAAACATCTCCACCATGACCTTGGTCATAAATCAGAAAGAGGCTGGTAATTCATTTGGGAATGTGTTGGCTGAACGTCTCAAAAGCACACATACAAATAACATATTTTGAAATCAGCAAGGAAACTATACATTTGGTTTAAAAAGCTCTGAGGGGCAATTCATACTCCTATACGGTAAATAACCATACGTGGGTCACATTCTGTTAGTATAAACAAACAAATAAACCTACGCTGAGCTGAATCATACTAATAATTCTTAATTTACACTACACTTGAGTCATTGGTCCATGCAAGGTCTGCTTTTGTTTTTTAATCTTGTTGGTTTTAATAATGGAATAAACAGTCATGAGCTTACCACATAAAACAGAAGCTAGAAACCTACACGGTCCTCCTGCCCACATTCCATTCCCTTGCACTGCCCTGGCTTCCCCAAACTCAAAGGTAACCCTCATCCTGAATCTTGTGTTCACAAATTCTTTGCTTTCCTTTTTGTAAGTTTTATTAAACCTATATATAATCTTCAAAAATACACAGCTATTTAAAACTTTTAAAAGATAGTATTATGCTATATGCATGTGCTCTTTTAGGGAACTGACATGCTTATCAACATGTTTCCAGCTACACAAGTACTGCTGTAAAAAATTACATGTCTTAATATGTGGAAACTTTCAGCCTTGATGATGCTAAACCTTTTGCCCCCCCAAGGTGGTTATACCAACTTACACGCCACCAGCAATGTAGAAGAGAGAGTCTAGATTCACATCTACATTTTTTTGCAACTGAATGGTATAAACTGGTATCTCACATTGTGATTTTACCTATCTCTTCGCATGTTTACTGACCATGTATCCCCTTTTACTTGATTAGTGTACGGACAGTAAACAGGAACACATTTTCACGTATTATCCCTATGAATTAACACTTTCACTGAATAGTCTTTTTCTCACTGAAAGACATATCAGCTCTGTGAGATATCAAAGTAACATATATGTGTAGATCTCTTTCTGAACTCTCTCTTCCACTGCGCATTCTGTCTAATCCTATGCCAATACCACATATATTAATTCCTACACATTAATAATAAGCTCCTATTTCTGCTTTTCTGCCTCAAGTGTCTTAGCTATGCATCTTATCAAATACCAAGAAAAATCTTATTGAAATTTTCATTGGAATTTAACTGAATCTACAAGTCAATTTGAGGAAAATTGATATCTTCATAATACTGTTTTCCTGTCCATGAACATGATATATCTATTTAAATCTTAATTTTTTTGTGCATGGAGGTGAATATTTTTATTAGGTTATTTCTAGACATAAATGTGACATTCTCTATTATAAATGATGTCTTAGTTATATCTACAGATGTCTGCTGATGGCATATATAAATGAAACTGACTTTTGTATATTAATCTTAATTCAAAGCATTCTGCTAAATTATTTCTAGTAATTTATAGTTCAGGGAGGGTTTCAGTTAAAAAAATATTATTTGAAAATAATGTTTTATGTTCTTCTTTCCAAATCTTCTGCTTTCATAATTATTTCTGCCTTCTTGTGCTTATGGAATTTTCCATAAAATATTGAACATAAATGGTACTAATGAACATCCTTCTCTAGTTCTTAATTTTTTTTAACTAGGCAATGACATTATTAACCCTTGCTTTAAACTTTATGTTCTGGTTTCTTTGGCTCAATTAACTGCAAACAAATAATTGTGTACAAACAAAAATTTAAAAAGCAGCAGTGCCCAAGAGCCTCAGAACTTAAAATACTACAGGTTTCTATATTTAACTACATCCTAAACAAAATTTTTTAGGAGTCAACATTCTTGAAGTTTCTTTTCTTTCTTTTTTTAAAGAAGTTCTGTTTGCCTCACTGTTGGAAGCCTCATCAAAATTCTGAACAAGATCACTCTCCTTCCCAATAGCAAGTGCGGCTTTCCACCCAGCTTCCGCCAGGATTCTGAAAGCTTGTTGACACCAAGCTGGTCTAAGATTTGGGTGGCTTTTCTGTCAGGAGCTTTGTCTCAGCACAGCTGGTAATGGATTGCTTCCAGAAATGTTTGAGCATCAGGACTGTTAAAATGAATCATCACTTACTGGTTTGCAAATATACTTACCTCTTTAAAATCAGAGATAACATTTATTCTGAATTTTTTTAAAAGAGAATTGAAGATTTTTTTTATCATCTGTTAAAATAGATATCTGTTATATCATCTGAGGGTGGTTCCTTTTTACCAATGCACAAGTATGCCTGAAGTTTGGCAAGTTTCTCTTTATGGTGGGTTTTTTCCATCTTGGGAGTGGAAATGGGACTTCACAGGGGCCCTGGGCTTGGCACTCAAGTAGTCTCAGAAAGACCAGCTTAAAGTCCTATTCCTAATTTTTAAAGAGAAATGCTTCTAACAGTCAACTATTGAGAATAATGTTTGTTTTAGTTTTTTTTTTTTTAAGTAAGATTAAGGAGGTTCTTTCCTGTTCCCAATTTACTAATCTTAAAAGGCTGTGGTACACAATGGAATATTACTCAGCCATTAAAAAGAATACATTTGAATCAGTTCTAATGAGGTGGATGAAACTGGAGCCTATTATACAGAGTCAAGTAAGCCAAAAAGAAAAACACCAATACAGCATACTAAGGCATATTTATGAAATTTAGAAAGATGGTAACAATAACCCGTATGCGAGACAGCAAAAGAGACACAGATGTATCGAACAGTCTTTTGGACTCTGTGGGAGAGGGCGAACGTGGGATGGTATGGGAGAATGGCATTGAAACATGTAAAATATCATATGTGAAACGAACTGCCAGTCCAGGTTTGATGCATGATACAGCGTGCTTGGGGCTGGTGCACTGGGATGACCCAGAGGGATGGGATGGGGAGGAAGGAGGGTGGGGGGTTCAGGATGGGGAACACATGTACACTCATGGCGGATTCAAATAAATGTATGGCAAAACCAATACAATATTGTAAAGTAAAATAAATAAATAAATTTAAAAAATCATGAACAGGTACTGAATTTTATCGAATTTTCTACTGATATTTTTCTTCTTTAATCTGTTAATTTGGTTACATATATGAACTTTCTAACATGAAACTATCCTAGCTTGGACACGTTATATTATCTTTTTTATATATCATTAAATTTCATTTGCTAATACATTGTTGAGAATTCTTACATGTACATCCTTGAATGAAATAAGACAAATTTCTTCATATTTTTGTTATGTGGCTCATAATGGCCTTAAAGAGAGAATTCCCATTAATTTGGCCTTAAATAAAGAGATGGAATTTTAAAGTCTTTGGAAACCTACATACATGTAAGCTGGAGAACTTCAGAATTAGCTGCAATTTCTAACCCCTCCTGGTCTTCAAATTTAAAAATATAGATTTTGTGGTCTCATGAAAGATTTTGGATTTTTAATAAGTGCCTCAAATGATATTGATAAAGATGATCTATTGACCATGCTTTGAAAGACACAACCCTGGTATGAAGACCTCCTGGCTTCCATCTGCTCTCATGGCAGTTAAGAAATAGAGTTGGTGGAGCTTCCAGTTAGTGAAAGAGCAGCAGAACTGGAGAGGCTAAAAGCCCTTGCTTTCCATTAGTGTTACTCTTATAAGAGGAACACAGTGTGCCCAGGACAGTCCATTCTAGTATAATTAGTAATTATTCCCCCTTTCGCATTAAAAATATCCCAATTTGGGTGTGTTTTATCTCTCCTGTTGGAAGTTTTCATGTTAGTCCCTTCTTTTTTTATGGTAAGACAGGTCTGAGACCGGCTCAGGCTTGGATGGAAGGTTAGACCTTCCCCATTTCAATGCCTTCTCCCAGTTCTGAAGGCTAAATAAAAAGCAGATTTTGAGAAGGCACAAGACAGAGAACAATGTATGTCTAAAGACAGGGCTAAAGATCCTTGCATTTCACGTATTTCAGACCATTCACCAGGTGCAGTTTCTACAACGGGATTTGAGCCAAAGCCCTAGCTACTGATATTACAAAAAATTTTCCATAAAAGTCCATTATAGTCATGGTGAGCTGGTAGGAATTCTGAAGTTTGAACCACAAGGGGTTAAAAAAAAGGTCTAACTATCACAACTAATGTATAATTTTTAAAAAATAAATAAATATTAAGTCCTACTTTTCCAATACTTAGGTGCCAACTGAGGAATAAAGCTAGTCTGAGGGACTAGCTATTTAAAATGTCTAATTTCTAATGCCATTTCTCTTATGATTATTTTCCTTGAAAAGACAAGGTCTCTATCCTTTATTTAAACAAAAGTTCACAACAAGCCTGTGTATTTTCAGAAATCCAATTTACATGCTAAAAATTCATGACTGACTATTCTTACTCTCCCAAAGAACAATATAAAGCAGGTATTCAACACAGGTTATTTCTAAGACTTTTACAGAAATAGACATACTAGTCTTTTAAATTATCATATTAACAGTATTAAAATAAGTATAGTGGCAGCATCTTATGTACAAGACCTGCAGTTTTACTCATACCTGGAACAAATTTCTAGAAAACCTAAATAACTGAATGCATCTAAAACACTGATAAATATTTCCTATGTCTACATTATTTGGATTTGAAAACCCTCTCAAGTTTCAACATGCTTATCTTAAGTGTTAACTGTTCCTTTGCAATTATCTCATCACTTTTTCCTTCTTTACCATTTCTTTGGAATTACACCACCACCTCATTACCACCATCACAACAACAGCAGCAGCTATGGGCTGGCGTGCAGCTATGGGCTGGCATGGGCTGGGCTGACAGGTGCTGCTGAATTAACTTCTTTGATCCTTACAGTAATCTTTTGAGAAAAGAAATACTAACTATACGGATGAGAAAACACAAACAGAGAGGATAAACTAGTAAGTGGTGGCACAGTTATTTGAAACAAAGCAGTCATCACAGCCTTCCTAAGAACTGCCTTTCACAAATTACCTCACACTTTCAAAAATCTGCTTCCTGGCTACACAATCTCATCTCTCTTCTTTTTAAAATTCACTCAACATAATGAGGTTAGTGACCACTGTCATTAAAACACTGCCATGCTTAATAATCTGTTTTACCTAAAAATCAGTTACAAAACGGAGAGCAAATGGTACAAACCAAGGTGTGTTCAAGATTCTTTTCAGTTTGGACCCATCCTCTCTTTCTGGCCTCATTCTCTGTTTAGCCCATCACTAGAACACTAAGCTAGAGGTGATCAGGACTACATGCTTATTTTCCTCTTGGAACATGAGGAACATGAGGGCTTGGAACAGGACATGTGTCAAAACTGTTTGCTAATTAATGACAAAAAGTCTTTAAGGTTTTTCTCATATTAGCTGCAGGTTACCGAAATGCTAGGGTCCAAAAATCACTGCACAAGGTGAGTTTAAGCCAAAAAGTTGGCTTAACACTCAACATTTGAAAAACTAAGATCATGGCATCTGGTCCCATCACTTCATAGCAAATAGATGGGGAAACAATGGAAACAGTGAGACTTTATTTTTTGGGGCTCCAAAATCACTGCAGATGGTGATTGCAGCCATGAAATTAAAAGACGCTTGCTCCTTGGAAGAAAAGCTATACCAACCTAGACAGCAAATTAAAAAGCAGAGACATTACTTTGCAAATAAAGGTCCATCTAGTCACAGCTATGGTTTTTCCAGTAGTCATGTATGGATGTGACAGCTGGACTATAAAGAAAGCCGAGTGCCAAAGAATTGATGCTTTTGAACTGTGGTGTTGGAGAAGACTGTTGAGAGTCCCTTGGACTGCAAGGAGATCCAACCAGTCCATCCTAAAGGAAATCAGTGCTGAATATTCATTGGAAGGACTGATACTGAAGCTGAAACTCCAATACTTTGGCCACTTGATGTGAAGAACTGACTCACTTGAAAAGACCCTGAAGCTGGGAAAGATTGAAGGCAGGAGGAGAAAGGGAAGACAGAGGATGAGACGGTTGGATGGCATCACCAACTCAATGGACATGAGTTTGAGCATACTCTAGGAGTTGGTGATGGACAGGGAGGTCTGGAGTGCTGCAGTCCATGGGGTCGCAAACAGTCAGATGACACAACTGATGACTGAATTGAACAGAGGGTTCATGGTATTCACAAAGAGATTTCTTAAGTAAATTCCTTTTGAATAGTAAGATAATATTGTTTAAAAATACCAAGAATTCACCCATGACAAAATAAGGCACTTTAGAACAATTAAACCAGACAGTTTTTTCTCTTCTCTTTAGCCAAAAAGTAGCAACTGGTGGTTACATCCAACAGTGTCATTTTTTAAAAAAAAGGATTCTTAGTATTAGCATGAATTTTATTACTAACCTGTTGAGGAATAATGGTATCTCTATAGCTTGGTAAAATCTTCAGGGTGACGCTTCCACTAATATTTTTCAATAATTCTTGTAATTCCTTTGGGTTGTTTCCAACTTCATGGCCATTGACTTCTTTAATGATATCTCCCACATGAAGCAGACCCTGACGGTCTATCATCCCTCCATGGAGGATTCGGGCGATTACCAGATCATTATTTTCAACCCTAAATGTTACACCCTGAAGAAAATAAGTAATGGAATTACTGATTTTAGGTTTTTAGGAAGAAATCGTAAATATTCCTGAATATGTATATATAAGAAAATAATTCTAAAAATAAGTGAGTAAATCATTCCTACTTTTCCCATGTTCACTCGTAACTCAATATTCCAATCTCATTAAACCATGTACAACTGTGACAACATACACCATCCCTTAAAAAAAGGACTTCCATGGCAAGAGTAACCTTGAAAATTAAACATATCTTAGGCTGCATTCCACAAGATATGAGGAAGCTCAAAGGAGCAAGCAATGTATTTGTGCATTCTGATGGCCTTGTTCCTGGTGTTTTTTCTTCTCACTTCACTGTTCTCATTGTCAGGGCCCAGAAATGCCATGTTAGCATGAAACTGTAAACATTTACTTACAGAATCCTACCAATGTTTTCAATTTTTAATAACGTTCTGCTGCATTTTGCTACTATATATAATTAGCAAGCAACCTCAATTCATTTCTTCAAAGGGTACAGGAAAAAAATAGTTATCCTCTGAAATCTTTTCTACTCACCAGCAAACTTCTTCTCTCCTCTATTTCAGTTTAATTTTGGTTTAATTCTGCATGTTAAATCAAGTTGAGAGTATCACCTGTGTATTTTATACACAAGCCAAGAAAGACTGATGAAACAAACATGAGTAAAGTTTTCATAAGGATATAAATTATGAAAGAAAAAAATGAGATAGAGTAGTGACTCAGTCACGAATATGTAAGATTTTAAGAAGGCACTGACTGATCAACTCACCAGTGGTTCCCCAGCCCTTTTGTGAATACCAAGAATACGAATGGCATCTACTGGTAATAACTGATTATTGATAGAAGAATTATTCATTTCTGGGCTTGATGGAGGTGACTCGTAACACTTTGATGCCACAATATCATGGGCCTCCAAGAGTGACTAGAAGGATTCAAAACAGCCTGTGGTTATTGATTACAGACGGAATAAATTATTAAAAGTAGCAGCTCATTATTCCAATAGAGTACTAAAAATTTCCAAGGCATTAATTGGTAATTTTTAGTCATTTCATGAAAATAGTATAAAGGACTGAAGAAAAATTACAAAGAAAAAACTCACAAATTCATATATTAAGGATTATTCCTATAAATTATGGAAGCTACTTAAATTACTAACCTTGGCTGCTTAGTTTTTACCCTATACACTCTTCTTAGGCAATATTACCCATTCCTGAGACTAGAACCACTACTGAGAACTCCCTTGATCCAGATCTCTCTCATCAGCTTCAGTTCAGTTCAGTCGCTCAGTCGTGTCTGACTCTTTGCGACCCCATGAACTGCAGCACGCCAGGCCTCCGTGTCCATCATCAGCTCGCAGAGTTCACTCAGATTCATGTCCATCGAGGCAGTGATGCCATCCAGCCATCTCATCCTCTGTCGTCCCCTTCTCCTCTTGCCCCCAATCACTCCCAGCATCAGAGTCTTTTCCAATGAGTCAACTCTTCCCATGAGGTGGCCAAAGTACTAGAGTTTCAGCTTTAGCATCATTCCTTCCAAAGAAATCCCAGGGCTGATCTCCTTCAGAATGTACTGGTTGGATCTCCTTGGAGTCCAAGGGACTCTCAAGAGTCTTCTCCACACCACAGTTCAAAAGCATCAATTCTTTGGCGCTCAGCCTTCCTCACAGTCCAACTCTCACATCCATACGTGACCACTGGAAAAACCATAGCCTTGACTAGATAGACGTTAGTCGGCAAAGTAATGTCTCTGCTTTTGAATATGTTATCTAGGTTGGTCATAACTTTTCTTCCAAGGAGTGAGCGTCTTTTAATTTCATGGCTGCAATCACCATCTGCAGTGATTTTGGAGCCCCCCAAAATAAAGTCTGACACTGTTTCCACTGTTTCCCCATCTATTTCCCATGAAGTAATGGGACTGGATGCCATGATCTTTGTTTTCTGAATGTTGAGCTTTAAGCCAACTTTTTCACTCTCCACTTTCACTTTCACTTTGAGGCTTTTTACATCAGCTTCAGACTCATATATTAAAAATCTGCCCACAACTGGCCAAGAGTCATGATAATTTGAAAAATCAAAACAAAACAAAGGATTATATACGATTGAAACATAATGAATTAATGAAAACTCCGTGTAAGTCCACAATGCTACTTAAAAAACAGGACTGAAAAAAATCTCATTTGTTACCATTTGGTATTGCCCTTTTAAACAATTCTTTACTGTTAAAGTTGGCAAAGGAAAGAAGCTGGCATTTCCCTAACTTTTCAGTTGGAAATGCATTGTAGGTTAACTAAACGGCTCAGCTGATGAGGAAAAACTCTATACAAGAAGACCAGCTAAGAATGAGAGAATTTGAAAAATGTCATTTTGCAGCCTCTAATGAAAATATTGAGTCAGGCTAGGATTATTAATTTGAGCTCATCAGTAACTAAATGGTTGAAAGGAAACAGCATTTGTATAATGCCAGAATAACAACACACTAGATTACTTCTTAGTGGAAAGGCTTTCAAGGGTAGGATTTGGCTGTCATTGCCCTTGATCAAGGAATTAATCTCAGCATGAAGAGTGATGGGGCAACGTATGGCTGAACCCCTTCACTATTCACTTGAAACTATTACAACATTGTTTGTTAATTGGCTAGGACAGAGGAGCCTGGCGGGCTATAGTCCATGGAGTCACAAAGAGTCAGACACAAGTACGTGACTAACACACTCATCCCAATACAAAATTAATAGTTGAAAAAAAATTTCAATTCAGAGAAAAAGAAGAGTGATGGGCCAACCAGATATTATACATCATATGATGCAGATTAATTTATGTTGTATCACCTTACTTAAGATGCATCCTGAGTGCAAGCTAAGTTGCTTTAGTCATGTCCAACTCTTTGTGACCCTATGGAATGTAGCCCACCAAGGCTCTCCTGTCCATGGGATTCTCCAGGCAAGAATACTGGAGTGGGTTGCTAGGCCTTCTCCAGGAGATCTTCTAGACCCAGTGATTGAACCTGTGTTTCTGAAGTGTTCTACACTGCAGGTGGGTTCTTTACCACCAGTGCCACCTAGTAAGACCAAGATGCATCTTAGTTTCAAATACAACTTTAGCCACTTCTGTTTATAAGAAATAGGATAACTAAACAACATATCAGGAAAGCACACAAGTAAACCCAAGGAGTGGATTCTGCAGGATAACGGCCTAGTCTGGTCTCTCTAGTAGGTCATCATCATAATCAAGGGAGAAAGGGATGGTCTAACTAATGCCACATATGGACCTAATACGAAAATTCATACATACAAACCAGTTGTAAGAATATTTTGTGTAAAATGCACTGCATGTTACAGAGGTCTACTGAAATGGAAAAGTGGAAGTCAACGGCTGAAAAAAGGGTAAATTACAAAACAGCTTATGCAAAATGATTGCAGTCAGTAAAGAAAAAAATACATATGTATATTTATGAATAGAAAAAATATGGAGAAATATGCAGCATGGTAGTATAGTGGTGATTTGGGTAATAAAAATGCAATGTCTTAATTTCTGCATTTTTACTTGCTGCTATTTTACAAGTTTATATATATTTTTTAGACCTCATATAAATTTATGCATTAAAGTTTATACTTACATAAAAAATATAGCATGCTTGCAAAGTTCTACCAGATGCATGCTTCTAAGATACCACAAACTTAACATGGCCAGTTACTTTAACATTAGCATGCCCAAAATAGCCCTCCTAGAGTGTTCCTTATCTCAGTAGATGCCATCAATTGTTTGTCAGAAATCCTGTCCTTATCAACTTCCCATATTTCTCTTCTGTGGCTGTCACATGTAATCACTCACTAAGCCCTATTGATTTTACAGCTTAAAACTTGAAAATCTTCACATCTCCCACTATCTATGTTGCCATCGCAACTTCTCACCTTGGCACAAAACCATACAGCTCCACAATCTGACCTCTCCCTGTTTAATAACCTCCCCCACCTCTATCCCTACCCAAGGTTTCCCAATGTCCTCTGGATAAAGTTCAAATATCTTAGTATGCATTTAAGGCCTCAACTAACTGGCCCCTGCATAATGGTGTCTCTGACATGTGTTTCTGTTTTTTGTACTTAAGATATAGATTTATGTTGGAACCATCTCACTATACATTTACATAATTTTTGCAGTAACATGGTTAGAGAGTCATGGAAAATCTTGAGGAGAAGCATAGGGGTGCTGCCATTTGATTTTTAATGCTAAGATTTGCAGTGACAAGAAGGTGATACTTTATTCTTCTATCTCACAACCATTTATTCAACAGTCCATTGTTTCTCCACTAAAATACAGTGTCTCATAAATCAAGCTGCCATTTGTCTGAGGATGTATTTCTGGGGTTTCTCTTCTCTTCAGGCAATCTATTTTTCTAATACTGCCCCAATTCCAAACTGTCTTAATTATAGATTTCTAAGAAATCTCCACTTTCCTTTCTCTCTTCTGAAACTGATTCGTCTTTGGTAAACTGATTAACTCTTCACCTACACAGACAAATGCTTAAATTGAATTTATTTTTTGTCCCTGTGGAAAGTATGTCATTGTTTCTATCCCCTACAGCTCTCTCTTGTTCTAAGGTCATCAGCTGCCACCCAGTCTTAGAAGCAATACTGAAAAGGCATATCACTGGTCACAAGAAGGGCTGGGAAACAGTGGTATTAAGGAAGAAAAATCCACTATCACCATGAGAAAAGTGTCCAGCATGTGGTCTAAGGGTGAAGTAGTTGGTTGTTTTTTTTTAATTACACAAAGAAAAGTCCATTCTAATGCATTTCTTTGACAGACACTGTACATCTGTATAGTATGTGTATCTGTTTAGGTAGCATAAGCATATGAGGATATTAAAACATCTAAGTTGGAATTTGTAAAATATGGCCCTAAATCTTTCAAAAACTTCATCTTAAACAGAAACTACTGAAAGAATATTTTGGGAATACAGGGGACTTGGAAAGAAGAGAATAGAGAAAGTTTACCTGGAAGTGAGGCTCTTTGAGTATACCAACCAGTTCTGCCACATTTTCATCCACATTTATTAGAGGGGTGATATCTTCGAGAATTTCATTGACTAATTCCAAGTTATTATCACTGACAGCTTCTAGTTTTGAATCTTCTAGCCTCTCATGAGCCTGAAAAAATACCAGTATATTAAAATAATAATACATACTGCTTTGCTCAGACTGTGGTTTTCTTCTTGAAAACTTTTGAAAGTTTTAAAAGATGTTACTTGATGGTTTGATCTACTGACTGAAAATTGAACCTTTCAATCAGAGGTAATATACAGATTTCATAGTAAATGTTATTATGCAATATGATAAACCTTGGCCTCTATTCCTACCCTAAAAATAATGGAAAACTCATTTTTATAACTAAACTTCGGAAAAACTGAATAGGTCAATGATAATTTTAAAAGTTTTAAAAATGTACTATATTTCCTACCCAACAGAATTTCCTAAAGACATTCTAGTTTAAGCTCAAATGATACTGTTTATGCTTTATTTTGGAGAAGGAAATGGCAACCCGCTCCAATACTCTTGCCTGGAGAATCCCATGGACAGAGGAGCCTGGCAGGCTACAAGTCCATGGGGTCGCAAGAACTGGACATGACTTAAGTGATTAAATGACTAAACCATGCTTTATTTGATGATTAAGCATAATAAAAATAAGGGCATAATCATGATATGGATTATCATTTAAAAAACAATGAAAATCATTTTGAGAATCCCATAATCCTAAAGTTACAATTTTCCATTTTGAAAATTCAGCAAAAAGGACAACTCAGGAAAGGCAACTCTTGAACTTTTCCACAGAAAATGAACCATCAATTACACTGTCCTAGGAAATAAATAGTTCTAATTATTCTAATAGTGGGAGTAAAGCAGAGTTTTAAATTCAAACTCAGAATGAACACTAAACAGTCTGTATCTTTTAATTGTTGATTTTCTGATAAACAGTTGCTGTCTGATTTTGAAGACAAGTGAAGCATAATTTATTTGGCCTCATCTTAGGGCATGTGGGATCTCATGTCCGTGACCTGGTATTGAACCTGCACTCACTGCACTGGAAGCACAGAGTTTTAACCACTGGACTACCAGGGAAGTCCCCCGGTGGCTCAGGTGGTAACGAATCTGCCGACAACGCAGGAGACTCAGGTTCGATTCCTGAGTCAGGAAGATCTCCTGGAGAAGGGAAGGGCTACTCACTCCAGTATTCTTGCCTGGAGAATTCTGTGGAGAGGGGAGCCTGGTGGGCAATAGTCCATGCAGTTGCAAAGAACTGGACATGACTGAGCAACTAACACCTTACAGGAAAAGCATAATTATATTTAATTTAGAAATGAAACCTTGTAAGATGACAAGTTTTACACTTAATATTTTAAGTTCCAGTTCTGTGGGTGAAGGAAAAATTTTCAAATTTCAAGTGGTTACAGTATTGTTTAAACGTTATCTGATACCTATAATACTGTATATGTTATTTCTACCATACAGTGTGGATCCTTCAGAATTCTAATACACCTTCTATTTCTTTTATTTTTAAATATTTTATTAAAAAATCATTTCACACATATCAGTGTAAAATTGTTAATGAGCTATCTCACATTCTTGGTTTTTGTATCTCATCTTCTAAATCATACACCTTCTAATTTTAAAAATACATTTTTTCATTTAAATCTAGTTTTCAGATAATTCACAACAATGACATAAATTTAAGTGGAATAGAGGGGCTATTAGCAACATTTTAAAGGAATACCTCCAAAGAAGAAATTTTAAGTCATGTGAAATAAAACGATAAGAAGAAATTGTAATTGTTATGAAACAAAATTGTCAAAAAGACCAAATGTAATTTTAAATAGAGCAATGAGTTTCTATTAGATTTAGACATGAAAAATGTTAAAATGACTAGGGAATGCCACTAAGAGTGAGAACAGGTAAATCTATAATTTTCTTAAAGCGTAACAGAAGCCTGATAAAGAGAGGATGATGAGACCATTTAACATATATCATGGAATGATTATAACCCCTGAGAAAAAAAATATATACACAACTACTTAACTCATAAAACAAGCTGGAAATACTGTTTTTTAATTTAGTTTATTTATTCATTTATTTTTTGGCTAGGCTAGGTCTTATTGGTGCTGTGCACATGCTTTCTTGAGTTGCAGAGAGTAGGGGCTACTTTCTAGTTGCAAGAGTTTCTCATTGCAGTTGCCTCTCCTGTTGTGGAGCACAGGCTTCAGTAGCTGTGGCTTATGGGCTTCAGAGCGCAGGCTCATTAGTTGTGGTACACAGGCTCAGTTGTCCTGTGGCATGTGGGATCCTCCCCGACTAGGGATCCAACTACTGTCTCTCACACTGTAAGGTAAATTCTGAACCACTGGACCAGCAGGGAAACCCTTGCTAATTGTTTAATATAAATATTTGTTGTTTAAAAAAAAATTTAATTTAGCATGATTAATCTTGCAAATAGTCTTAATACTCTAATGATAGTATATGAAAGCTTAAAAAAAGGAAGAAAAGAACTTGAGCATTTATTGAGGGCTTTTATTTTGTGCCAGTAAATATATTCTAAGTTCAGTATCAGAGTGTAGTCAGCTAAGGTAGGTATGTTGTTATCATTCTCACCTTACAGACAGACCCTGATGATGCAAAATGAGATAAAGTGACTGCCTGAGTTCACACTACTGGTAAGCAACTAAGTGAGATAGTCCATCATCATCAAACTTGAGCTCTTACCTATTAAATCTTATTCAACTTTTTGATTATACAGTAAGCTACCCTATCATCATCTTACAGTTAATTATTTAATCTAAAATATTATACATTATTCTCAATCATTTAAAAGTGTGACATATGCTCTCACTGACTGCTAGTTGAGTTGTTGCTTCTTAGCATGGCTCTTTCAGTGTAGATGTGCTAAATTATACTCCTATGGTTCAAGACGACCACCCACACTGTCAATCTCCATTCTTTTGCTCAAAGAGCTGTAAGAATTACCTGTTGCTCCAGGTAACAGATGATGACTACCTTAAAATTTTCAGGGACTAAGCCAATATATTTTCTACAATATCCTATGTTACTTAAGACTTTTTGATTAAATTGAAGTCTTTGGGAAAAGTAGAGGAACAGGAAAGATCACTGGCTTGAAAACTCTAATACCTTTCCCTTCCTTTCTATCTTGACCAACCTTATTGTTCCTAAACTGTGAGAGAACAGGAGGGAATGTGGAAAGACTACCAGCGAAAGAGAAAGAGGAAGTGAAGTAGAGGTCAGAAGTATGCTATAAAAATAAACATACCTGAAGGTGTCTGCACATCAACCCTACAGACTGCTTCTATGGTAGGAAAAAAATGTCACTACACAACACATAAATCCTCAGAGAAAGAAAATGTTTTTAAGTGAAACTGCAGCTATAATTAATATAGAAAATCAATTTCTGAAATATAGTTGGGTTCAATTAAGATAAACTTTAGTATTTCCAAGAAAGCAACTATAGGTCAGTATTTGTTAATATGTAACTTTTAAAGTTCTAGTATAATGTGAAAGAAGTTGAGACCTCAAGTCAAAATTTATTTAGTAGTTTTCAAAAGGCAAGTCAGGGAAGCCTGGTGTGCTGCAGTCTATGGGGTCACAAAGAGTTGGATGAGACTGAACTGACTGACTGACTGACTGACTGACTGGAGAGGCAAGTACCAACTTGAAGTTAACTAATCAAACCCACCTGCCAATGCAGGAGACTAAGAGATGTGGGTTTGATCCCTGAGTCAGGAAGATCTCCTGGAGGAGGACATGGCAATCTATGTCAGTATTCTTGCCTGGAGAAGCTCATGGACAGAAGGGCCTAGAGGACCATAGTCCATAGGATCACCAAGGGTCAGACACTACTGAAGCGATGCAGCACAGACAATCAAACAAGAGAGACAAAGGGAATACTGAAAACTTACCAGAGAGGCAGAAATGAGTCATATGCTATTTGAATAAACGTGTTTTGTTTCCTTTAAGAAAAAGAATTATTAGAAACCTAACACAACTCAATAGAAATATATTTCTCTTGCCACAAGCACTTGGAAGAACTCGCTATAACTGACTTTGTAGAATACTTGGAATTGATACAAATATAGCCTAGCCCTCTTGTATGCCTAGTTCTAAGAATCCTATTCACCACTGCACCTTAGAAAAGTGTGCTGCAGGGAAGAAAAAGTTCTTTCAAAACTTCTGGGTATTTTGCACAAGCAGAGTTCATCCATGCTGGTAAACAAAATTTTTAACAAGTTATGCAGTGTATGTAAAGTGACAAATGCTATTATCTAATACTGATAATGCTGTAATTATTATGTGTAGTAACCTTATCTTTATCTGTTAAAAACAAAAATACTATATATTGTTTCTTCTTAGAACATGGCTAAGTATACAGCAGTTGCTAATTAACTACTTCTTTAAAAAGAGATTAAATAAATAGGAGATAAGACTGACTACGGACAACAGGCATCTTTTATTCTAGAGATTTTTGAACTAAGACAAACAGCAATCCACAAATAATCAAAAAATAGGTAAAAATTTGAGCAGAAAGTAGAAATGAGACAAAAGAGAATGGAGAATTCAATTTTTACTTTGCTACTACATACATATCAAAAAAGATGAGGTATGTTTTGTTGAAAAAAATGGATGAAATAAGTATAACTAAATTAGAATTGAATTATCTAATGAGTAATCTCAGTGAACCAAAAAAAGCTCAAATTCTTAGATTTGATAAACTGTATCTCAAGGTACTCAGGGAGGTGAGCCACTCTTAGAGATACTTGTAGAATTAGAAGAACCAAACAGATGTCAAAAAACTAAAAATGAGAATCTTTACAAAAAATATTCACAAAATAAATCTTCACAAAAAAGGAAATTCAAATACTTCTTAAACATATGAAAAGATACACAACCTACTTCATAAGAAAAATGCAACTAAAACTATACTGAAATATTAATTTCTTTGAGACTGGCAAAGATAAAATTCTTTTATCATCCTGCTTAATTAACTTATATGCAGAGTACATCATGAGAAACGCTGGGCTGGATGAAGCACAAGCTGGAATCAAGGCTGCTGGGAGAAATATCAATAACCTCAGATATGCAGATGACACCACCCTTATGGCAGAAAGTGAAAAGGAACTAAAAAGCCTCTTGATGAAAGTGAAAGAGGAGAGTGAAAAAGTTGGCTTAAAGCTTAACATTCAGAAAACAAAGATCATGGCATCTGGTCCCATCACTTCATGGGAAACAGATTGGGAAATAGTGGAAACAGTATCAGACTTTATTTTTGGGGGGTCCAAAATCACTGCAGATGGTGATTGCAGCCATGCAATTACAAGAAGCTTACTCCTTGGAAGGAAAGTTATCACCAACCTAGAGAGCATATTCAAAAGCAGAGACATTACTTTGCCAACAAAGGTCCGTCTAATCAAGGCTATGGTTTTTCCAGAGGTCATGTATGGATGTGAGAGTTGGACTCTGAAGAAAGCTGAGCGCCGAAGAATTGATGCTTTTGAACTGTGGTGTGGAGAAGACTCTTGAGAGTCCCTTGGACTCCAAGGAGATCCAACCAGTCCATTCTAAAGGAGATCAACCCTGGGATTTCTTTGGAAGGAATGATGCTGAAGCTGAAGCTCTAGTACTTTGGCCACCTCATGCGAAGAGTTGACTCATTGGAAAAGACTCTGATGCTGGAGGGGATTGGGGGCAGGAGGAGAAGGTGATGACAGAGGATGAGATGGCTGGATGGCATCACCGACTCGATGGACGTGAATCTGAGTGAACTCTGGGAGTTGGTGATGGACAGGGAGGCCTGGCGTGCTGCGATTCATGGGGTCGCAAAGAGTCAGACACGACTGAGTGACTGAACTGCACTGACTGATTATGTTGTTGAGAATATGTCAGAAGACATGTACTCTCACTTTTTTTTTTTCCCTGGTGGAAGCACACTAGTGAGCAGTATGACTAAAACAACCAAAATCACACAATTCTTTTTAACATTTATCCTAGAGATATACACACAGGTGTAAAATAACATGTAGCAAGACTGCATATTACAGCATGACTTATAAGTAAAAAAGCCATCTAAGTATTTATCAGAAGTTTGACTAAATTTTTTTGATATACTCAATACAATGGAATATTATGCCACTTTTAAAGAGAACAAAGGTTCTCTGAAGATATTGATATGAATATGCAAAAAAAAATCAAGGTTTAGAATGCAGAATACAGACCCACAGGTACTATTATATTCAATAGTGAATATTACTGTATTTAACACATAGTTTTCCCCTAAGATTGGAAACAAGAACGTCTGCTCTCATCACTGTATTCAACATTTGTACTCAATGTCCTAGACATGACAATTAGTCCAGAAAAAAAAAATAAAAAATGAATATGTATAACTGAGTCCCTCTGTTGTAAAGCAGAAATTAACACAACACTGTAAATCAATTATAATTCAGTTAAAATAAATAAAAAGGCCAATGAAAAAAGTTCCAAAAAAAGAAATAAAAGGCATACAGATTAGAAAGAAAGAAGTAAAACCATCTTTATTCATAGATTTGTATTGAGAAAATCCTAAGGAATCCACTAAAAAACTATTGGAACCAATATACAAGTTAAGCAAGATTGCAGGATCGAAGATTAATGTACAAAAATCAATATACTATATACTAAAAATGAACAATATGAAAAGAAAATTAAGAAAAAAATTCCATTCACAATAGCACTGAAGAGAGTAAACTACTTAAGGTAATTTTAACAAAAGTGAAAATTCACTCTGAAAACTGTAAAACATTGTTGAAAGAAATAAAGATTTAAATGAAAAATCAATTCATGTTCATGGATCTAAAAACTTTGTGCTGTTAAGATGGTAATACTCCCTTAGAATGATCAGTACAATGTCTACTGGAATTCCAGAAGAGTTCTTTGTAGAAATTGACATACTGATTCTAAAATTTATATGGACTTGCAAGGCACCCAGAATAGCTAAAACAATTATGAAAAAGAATAAAGTGGGAGATTCACATTTTCTAATTTCAAAACTTACTACCAAGCTACAGTAATCAAAACAGTGTGGTACTGTCTTAAGGACAGACATACAGACCAATGAGATAGAAAACAGTCTAGAAATAAATGCTCACATGTATGGTCCAATAATTTTTTACAAGGGTGGTAAACACAGCTGGGAAAACTGGATATTCCCATACAAGAGAATGAAAATGGATCACTAACACTATATAAAACAACTCAAAAATGGATCAAAGACCTAAACGTAAGACCTAAAACTGTAAAATTATTAGAAGAAAACAGAGTCAAAGGTTCATAATACTGTAAATGGCAGATTTGTTGGCTAAGACACCAAAGGCAGAGGAAACAACAGAAAAAAAAATAGGTAAAAGAATTTCTTGAGAATTAACAAAAAGCAAACAAAAACTATGCACCAAAAGATAATATCAAGAGTAAACAGGTAATCAACTAAATAGGAAAAATATTTGCAAACCATATATCTGATAAGGGATTAATAGCTAAGATATATATGTAAAACTCCCAATATCCAACACACACACAAAAACTTGATTCAAAAATGGGCAAAGAATCTAAATAAACATTTCCCCATAGATATACAAATGGCCAATAAGCACATGAAAAACGATCAGTGAGGGCTTCCCTTGTGGCTCAGCTGGTAAAGAATCCACCTGCAATGTAGGAGACCTGGGTTTGATCCCTGGGTTGGGGAGATCCCCTGGAGAAGGGAAAGGCTACCCACTCCAGTATTCTGGCCTGGAGAATTTCATGGACTATACCGTCCATGAGGTCACAAAGAGTCGGACATGACTGAGTGAAAAAAAAAAAAAAAGAAAAACAATCAGTGAGCCTGAAGATATGCCGATGGAAACGTCTCACACTGAAATCAGAGATAAAAAAGGAATGACACGAACGGAATAGAACAAATCTAAGGGCTGTGGGACGACTGCAAGAAGATGTAACACACATATAAGGGGAAGAGCAGACTGACAAAGAGAAACAGGAGAATGCTTGAGGCTATAATGACAGAGTTTTTAAAAATTAGTGATAGACACCAAGCTACAGATCCAGGAATCTGAGATATCACCAAACACTCATATTCAAAGTGCAAAAATCAAAGACAGAGAGAAAAGTTGGAAAGAAACTGGAGGAAAAATATTCCTACCTATGGAGGAGCAAGGATAAGAATTACACAGGACTTCTCCAGAAATCATGGAAGCAAGAAGAGTGTGTAGTGAAATAGAAAGAAAAAATCCTATCAACCTAGAAATACAGCTAAACAGTCACACTATCCTTAAAAAATTTAAGTTTTTTGAAGGAGAAATAAAGACTGTCTGAGAAAGACTAGGAATTTATTGCTAATAGACTGGCATTGAAAATAACATTAAAAGAGGTTCTTCAGAGAGGAAAATAATATAGATCCAAAAACCAGATCTCCATTAAGAAAAAAAAAAAAGATCATTAAAGAAAAAATAAAGTAAAATAAAATCTAAAAAAAAATTCTTACTCCAATAGATTAACTCTTCAAATTAATCGCAACAATGTATTTGGTGGTTATAACTTATGGATAAATGAAATGACTGATGGCTATAAGGGAGAAATTGGAAATACTCTTATAAGATAGTTACTTCATGTGCAGTAATACAGTGAAGTAATATAGGGGAAATGGACTGAGATTAGTTGTAAATCTTTATTTAAAATCAACAGGAAACCACCAAATTAAAAATAAATATAATAGCTATGTTTAAAAAGGAGAAAAAAATGAAGTCATATAAAATGCTCAATTGAAACAGACAGTAGAAGAACAAACAATAAGAAGACTTATGTATCTTGCTGTCTATAAAAAAAAGACCACTTTAAATGTAAAAATAGATGTAGATTGTACAGTAGTTTGAACATTCTTTGGCATTCCCTTCTTTGGGACTGGAATGAAAACTGACCTTTTCCAGTTCTATGGCCATTGCTGAGTTTTCCAAATTTGCTGGCATACTGAGTCCAGTACTTTAACAGCATTAGTTTTTAGGATTCGAAATAGCTCAGCTGGAATTCCATCACCTCCACTAGCTTTGTTCATAGTAATGCTCCCTAAAGCCCACTTGACTTCACACTCCAGGAATGACTGGCTCAGGTGAGTGACTACATCATTATGGTTATATGGATCATTAAGACCTTATTTGTACAGTTCTTCTGTGTATTCTTGCCAACTCTTTTTAGTCCCTCTGCTTCTGTTAGGTCCTTGCCATTTCTGTCCTTTATTGTGCCCACCTTTGCATGACATGTTCCCCTGGTACCTCTAATTTTCTTGAAGAGATCTCTAATCATTCCCATTCTATTTTTTCCTCTATTTCTCTGCACTGATGACTGAGGAAGGCTTTCTTATTTCTCCTTGCTAGTCTTTGGAAATCTGCATTCAGTAGGGTATGTCTATCCCTTTCTTATTTGGCTTTCACTTCTCTTCTTTACTCAGCTCTTTATAAGGCTTCTCAGATAACTATTTTGCCTTTCTGCATTTCTTCTCCTTTGAGGTGGTTTTGGTCACGCCTGCTGTACAATGTTATCAACCTCCATCCACAGTTCTTCAGGCACTGGATCAGATCTTATCCCTTGAGTCTATTTGTCACTTTCACTGTATAATCATAAGGATTTGATTTAGGTCATACCTGAATAGCTGAGTGGTTTTCCCTACTTTCTTCAATTGAAGTCTGAATTTTGCAATAAGAAACTCATGATCTGAGCCACAATCATCTCCAGGTGTTGTTCTTGCTAACTGTATAGAGCCTCTCCATTTTTGACTGCAAAGAATATAACCAATCTGACTTCTGTACTGACCATCTCGTGATGTCCATGTGTAATCTCTTGTGTTGTTGGGAAAGGGTGTTCGCTATGCCAATCAAAATATGGCACAATTGTACTCATTTCACATGCCAGCAAGGTAATGCTCAAAATCCTTCAAGCTAGGCTTCAAGAATATGTGAACTGAGAACTTCCAGAGGTACAAATTGGATTAGGAAAAGGCAGAGGAAGCAGAGATCAAAGCAAGAGAATTCCAGAAAAACATCAACTTTGCATCAATGACTACGCTAAAGCCTTTAACTGTTTGGATCACAATAAACTGTGGAAAATTCTTAAAGGGAGATGAATACCAGATGACTTTACCTGCCTCCTGAAAAAACCTGTATGCAGCTCAAGAAGCAACAATTAGAACTGGATATAGAACAAAGGACTAGTTCAAAACTGAGAAAGGAGAACGTCGAGGCTGCATACTGTCACACTGCTTATTTACCTTATATCCAGAGTACATCATGAGAAATACTGGGCTGGATGAATCACAAGCTGGAATCAAGATTGCCAGGAGAAATATCAACAACCTCAGATATTCAGATGACACTACCTAATGGCAGAAAGTGAAGAGGAACTAAACAGCCTCTTGATAAAGGTAAAAGAGGAGGGAAAAAGCTGGTTTAAAACTCACTATTCAAAAAATGAAGATCAATGGCATTCAGTCACATCACTTCATGGCAAATAGATGGGGAAAAAAATGGAAAGAATGGCAGATTTTACTTTCTTGGGCTTCAAAATCACTGCAGATGGTGACTGCAGCCATGATATTAAAAGACACTCATTCCTTGGAAGAAAACCTAGACCAAAACATCACTTTGATGACAAAGGTCCATACAGTCAAAGCTATGGTTTTTCCAGTAGTCATGTACGGATGTGAGAGTTGGATCATAAAGAAGGCTGAGCACCAAAGAATTGATGCTTTTGAAATGTGGTGCTGGAGAAGACTCTTGAGAGTCCCTTGGACTGCAAGGAGATAAAACCAGTCAATGCTAAAGGAATCAATCCTGAATATTCATTAAAGGACTGATGCTGAAGTTCCAATACTTCAGCCACCCGATAGGAAGAGCTGATTCAATGGAAAAGACTCTGATGCTAGGAAAGACCGAGGGCAGGAAGAGAGGGGGGACGATGGAGGGTGAGATGCTTGGATGGCATCACCAACTCAATGGACATGAGTCTGAGCAAACTCTGGGAGACAGTGAAGGACAGGGAAGCCTGGCGTGCTATAGTCCATGGGGTCACAAAGAGCCAGACATGACTTAGCAACTCAACAACCACAGGTAGAGTATAAGTAAAATAAGGAGAAGGCTATACCATGCTGCTGCTGCTGAGTCGCTTCAGTCACGTCTGACTCTGTGCGACCCCATAGACAGCAGCCCACCAGGCTCCCTCATCCCAGGGATTCTCCAGGCAAGAACACTGCAGTGGGTTGCCATTTCCTTCTCTATGCTAATATTAATCAAAAGAAAGCTGGGGTAGCTATACTAATTTCAGAGAGTTTTCAGAACAAGGAAAATGATCAGGAACAAACATTCAGTTCAGTTCAGTCTGTTAGTTGTGCTGACTCTTTGCGACCCTTTGTAGCACACCAGGCTTCCCTGTCCATCACCACTCCCATAGCTTGCTCAAACTCATGTCCATCAAATCGGTGATGCCATCCAACCATCTCATCCTCTGTTGTCCCCTCTTCCTCCTGCCTTTAATCATTCCCAGAATCAGGGTCTTTTCCAGTGAGTCAGTTCTCTGCATCAGGTGGCCAAAGTATTGGAGCTTCAGCATCAGTCCTTCCAATGAATATTCAGGAATGATTTCCTTTAGGAACAGACATTACACAATAATAAGGACAGAACAATCCATAATGTAAATGCTCATAACAGTAGAGCATCAAAATATGTGAAGCAAAATGTGACAGAACTTCAATATGAAACAGATTAGTCCACTATTATAGTTGGATTAATACTCCTCTAAGATCCAGCAGGCAGAAAATAAGTAAGGACAGAGCTGAACTGAACAAAAACACCGATCGATTTCATCCAACAGCAAAGTGCACATTCTTCTCAAGTTCACGTGGAACTTTCACCAAGCTACAACACAGCAGTTCAGTTCAGTTCAGTCACTCAGTCGTGTCCAACTCTTTGCGACCCCATGAATCGCAGCACGCCAGGCCTCCGTGTCCATCACCAACTCCCGGAGTTCACTCAGACTCACGTCCATCGAGTCAGTGATGCCATCCAGCCATCTCATCCTCGGTCATCCCCTTCTTCTCCTGCCTCCAATCCCTCCCAGCATCAAAGTCTTTTCCAATGAATCAACTCTTCGCATGAGGTGGCCAAAGTACTGGAATTTTAGCTTTAGCATCATTCCTTCCAAAGAAATCCCAGGGTTGATGTTCAGAATGGACTGGTTGGATCTCCTTGCAGTCCAAGGGACTCTCAAGAGTCTTCCCCAACACCACAGTTCAAAAGCATAAATTCTTTGGCGCTCAGCTTTCTTCACAGTCCAACTTTCACATCCATACATGACCACTGGAAAAACCATAGCCTTGACTAGACGGACCTTAGTCGGCAAAGTAATGTCTCTGCTTTTGAATATACTATCTAGGTTGGTCATAACTTTTCTTCCAAGGAGTAAGCGTCTTTTAATTTCATGGCTGCAATCACCATCTGCAGTGATTTTGGAGCCCAAAAAAATAAAGTCTGACACTGTTTCCCCATCTATTTCCCATGCAGTGATGGGACCAGATGCCATGATCTTCCTTTTCTGAATGTTGAGCTTTAAGCCAACTTTTTCACTCTCCTCTTTCACTTTCATCAAGAGGTTTTTTAGTTCCTCTTCACTTTTTACCATAAGGTGGTGTCATCTGCATATCTGAGGTTATTGATATTTCTCCCGGCAATCTTGATTCCAGCTGTGCTTCTTCCAGCCCAGTGTTTCTCATGATGTACTCTGCATAGATGTTAAATAAGCAGGGTGACAATATACAGCCTTGACGTACTCCTTTTCCTATTTGGAACCAGTCTATTCCATGTCCAGTTCTAACTGTTGCTTCCTGACCTGCATATAGGTTTCTCAAGAGGCAGGTCAGTGGCCTGGTATTCCCATCTCTTTCAGAATTTTCCACAGTTTATTGTGACCCACACAGTCAAAGGCTTTCGCATAGTCAATAAAGCAGAAGTAGACGTTTTTCTGGAACTCTCTTGCTTTTTCCATGATCCAGCGGATGTTGGCAATTTGATCTCTGGTTCCTCTGCCTTTTCTAAAGCCAGCTTGAACAGCTGGAAGGTCATGGTTGACGTGTTGCTGAAGCCTGGCTTGGAGAATTTTGAGCATTACTTTACTAGCATGTGAGATGAGTGCAATCGTGTAGTAGTTTGAGCATTCTTTGGCATTGCCTTTCTTTGGGATTGGAATGAAAACTGACCTTTTCCAGTCCTGTGGCCACTGCTGAGTTTTCCAAATTTGCTGGCATATTGAGTGCAGCACTTTCACAGCATCACCTTTCAGGATTTGAAATAGCTCTACTGGAATTCCATCACCTTCACTAGCTTTGTTCGTAGTGATGCTTTCTAAGGCCCACCTGACTTCACATTCCAGGATGTCTGGCTCTAGGTGAGTGATCACACCATTGTGATTATCTGGGTCGTGAAGATTTTTTTTGTACAGTTCTTCTGTGTAGTCTTGCCACCTCTTCTTAATATCTTCTGCTTCTGTTAGGTCCATACCATTTCTGTCCTTTCTTGAGCCCATCTTTACATGAAATGTTCCCTTGGTATCTCTAATTTTCTTGAAGAGACCTCTAGTCTTCCCCATTCTATTGTTTTCCTCTATTTCTTTGCATTGATCGCTGAGGAAGGCTTTCTTATCTCTCCTTGCTATTCTTTGGAACTCTTCATTCAAATGGGTTTATCTTCCTTTTTCTCCTTTGCATTTTGTTTCCCTTCTTTTCACAGCTATTTGTAGGGCCTCCTCAGCCAGCCAGTTTTCTTTTTTGCATTTCTTTTTCTTGGGGATGGTCTTGATTCCTGTCTCCTGTACAATGTCCCATACCTCCATCCATAGTTCATGAAGGTTCCTTCATGGCTTTGTAATTCATTTATTTTTATTCCTGAGTAATATTCCATTGTATGGATGTACCACACTTTGTTTATCCATACACCTACTGAAGGGCACCTTGGTTGCTTCCAAGCTTTGTCAATTATGAATAAAGCCATTACATTCATTCATGTGTATGGTTCTGTGTGGACACAAATTAACAGTTCACTTGGGTAAATGTCAGGAGCACAATCACTGGAGTATGTGGTAACACAATGCTTAGCTTTGTAAGAAATTGCCAGTCTATCTTCCAAAGTAGGTGTACCATTTTGCATTACTGATACCATACCAGCAATAAATGAGTAGCTTTCCTTTTAGGATATATGTTCTGCAAATATTTTCTTCTAGTCTGTAGCACACCTTATTTTTCTTGGCGTCTTTTTCAGGGGAAATCTAATTAATCAAAATTTTCATTATGCCTCATGCTTTTTATGTCTTACCTAAGAATCTAAAGTCACAGAATTTTTTTTTTTCCTTATGTGTTCTTTTAGAATATTTTAGTCTTTGCTCTTACTTTTAGAGCTATGATCTATTTTTAGATAATTTTAGGATACAGAGTGGGGGAAAATTTTTTTTATATGAATATTCAACTGTTTCAGTGACATTTATTGAACAGACTATTTATTATTTCTTCACTGAATTATCATGGTGCAAAAAGTCAGTTGACCACACATGTGGTAGTCTCTTTCTGGACTCTATTCTGTGCCATTGATCTATACGTTGATACTACATTGTCTTTATTACTACAGAGTCACAATAATCTTTGAAATCCTTCCAGGTTGTGGAAGGCATCAAATTTTGTACTTTTCCAAATTGTCTGGTCTTGGCCCATTATAAATTTCAGTATCCACAGTAGAAATTCTGGCTGGGATTATACTGAATCTTCAGCTCAATTTGCAGAGAATTTACATTATAAAATTTTGAGTCTTCCAATTTCTTTATTTATGTAAGTATACATGTATACCTTTAAACAATGTCTTTTAGTTTCCAGTTATAGGTCTTACATTTAAAAAATTTTATTCCTATTACATTAAATTACTATTTCCAATTTGTTCATTGCTACCATATAAAAATACAATTAATTATCATAGAGTAGTTTTTATCCTGTGTTCCTGGCTAACTAAATTCACTTATTAGTTCTACAGGGCTTTTTAAAAAAACCCACTTGTGGTAGATTCTTAGGATTTTTGACATAGATGGTAACATCATCCTTAAATAATGACAGTTAATTTTTTCTTCTTCAATCAGTATACCCTTTTTTTTCTTGTCTTTTTGCATTAGCAAAGACTCCTAGTACCAAGCTGAACATAAGTGATAAAAGTTGAATAGAAGTGGTCTTAGAAAGAAGTCACTGTGTTCCACCATGAAGGACAATGTAAACCATGGGTTTTTAACAGATGCTCTTCATGAGGTTGAGGCAATTTAGTTCTAAGTTTATTGAGTTTTTATGAAGAATGGATGTTGAATTTCATAAAATGCTTTTCCTGCAACTATGAATATAATCATATGATTTTTCTTATATCATTAAAATGGTGACATTTATTCGTTATCAAATGTGAAGGCAGCTTGTATTTTTAAGACAAAAGTCACTTGG
The DNA here is from genome assembly GCF_032405125.1 of Capricornis sumatraensis. Classification (NCBI taxonomy): domain Eukaryota; kingdom Metazoa; phylum Chordata; class Mammalia; order Artiodactyla; family Bovidae; genus Capricornis; species Capricornis sumatraensis. Next base: position 76,012,452 of record NC_091073.1, read on the forward strand.
TAATGAGGTATTACCCTTTTTGTAAGTTGCTAGATTTAATTTGCTAATATTTTCTTAAGAACTTTCAGTCTACATTCACTAAGGATACTATTCTGCAGTTTTCTTTAACTGAACTCTTTTTAGCTGGTTTTGATATCAGGGTAACATCAAGACTAGTAAAACAAAATTGGGAATGTTTTCCTTTTTTTCTAGAATAAATAATGTAAAATATTTCTTCCTTAAATGTTTGATAGAATTTTCTTTGGAAGTCATCCAGGCTGAAGCTTCAGGTTTTAAACTGCAAATATTCAATTATAAAAAAACAGATACAGGGTATCCACTCTTCTGTAGACTTTAGTAATTTGTGTCTTCCAAGAAATTAGCTTCCTCTAGTTATCATATTTATTGCCACAAAGTTGTTCATAATATTTATTATTCTTGCAATGTCTGCTGGATTTGCAGCAATGTCCTCTCTTTCATTTCTGATAATGATAATTTGTGTCTAGCTAGAGGTTTACCAATTTTATTAATATATTCAAAGTTATATTGATTTTTTTCATCTTTTTATGTTCACTCATCTTTATTATTTGCTGTCTGCATATTTTAATTTGTTCTTTTTCTATTTTCTCAATATAATCACTGATTTAAACACTGTTCTTTTCTAATACAGGCGTTTCCCTCTAAGCATTGCTTTGCTACACCCTAGAAGTTGTTATATATTTTCATGTTATTCAATTCAAAATATATTTTATGTTTCTTTGTGATTCTCCTTTGATCCATGGCTATTTAGAAAAATGCTCTTTGACATCTTTGGGGATTTGGGGAATAACTTTGTTATTAATTTTTAGTTTGATTTTGCTGTAGTCTGTAACTAGTTTCCTAGACTTGTTATAAGAAACTTAGTGTGAACTATGCCCAATGTCCTGCATATTATGAGGACTTTTCAAATCAGGCTAGTGGGAATGCAAACTAAACTACCCCCCATTCCTTTCGAGCCCCTGGAAATTGTTTGGCCTACTGTGCTTTCCAGTGGATCTTTCCTTGGACTCCAGAGGCATGCCTCACATATGCACAGGTCAGCACTCAGCCAGAGATTTGAAGGCATCCCTAAGCAGATCTCCAGGGCTGGTCTGGGTTAGCTTCCTCCTTCCTAGTACTCTGCCACACAAGGTCCAGTCACCTCCTTCTCCCCAAATCCTGAGCTCTATTAAGACTGCTGGGCTGTTTATACTTCTTTCTGCACTAGACATGGAAACAGGCCTGAGACAGTTTCATAATGCTCACCTCACTTCTCTCCTTTCTCTCAGGCATCACAGTCCTGTGCTGCTTGTTGTCCCGTATCTGAAGATGGTCACTCTCTTCCACCCTTTTTGCTAACTCTTCTAGTTGTTTCTGGAGTGAAGGTAATTCAAGTCTATTTTCTCACCCTAAGGTTTGGGTGGAATTTGTTCATTCTTATAATTTTACTTTTGTGGCTGCCTTAAAGATCTCAATATGCATCCCTAACCTTTTTATACAACCTTAAGATATTACTTTGACCACTTCCTTGATAACAAAAGCATCTTACTGTCTGAATCACAAAGTCTCTTCTTTTTGGTCTATCATCTTCACATATTTCATTTATATACATGCTATCAATGCTACAAGACACTACCATCACTTCATCCTAAAAATCAGTATTATTTTATGTTTATTATTTTATGTTTACTCCCTTTCTGTTGTTCTCTCTTTCTGCCTGAAGAACTTCCTTTTGCATTTCTTCCTGAATAAATGGAGATAATTTTACTGAGACTTTGTCTAAAAAGAAAACCTTTATTTTGCTTTTATTACTGAAGGTTGTTTTTGCTGAAGAGGGAATTTGAGGTTGGCAGTGTTTTTCTTTGTGCACCTTAATGATCTCAATCCACTCTGTTATGACTTTCATAGTTCCTGTTTTATAGCTATTAGTCTTACTGCTTGTCCTTAAAGGTAATGTGTCTTTCTTCTTCAGGGACTTTACAAATTTTCACTTCTTCTTTGATTTTCAGGAGTCTGACTGTGATATTCAAAGGAATGTTTTTCTTTTGATTTTCCCTGCCAGGGGCTTCATTTGGCTTCTTGAATTTCTCAGTTGATGTTGTTCATTAGTTTTAAAAATTCTTGACCATTGTGTCTTGCACTATTTCTTCTGCCCCACCCCCGGCCCCCTTTCTGGGATATTAACTACATGTGTATTTGGCCTTTTGAGTATGTCTCACATACTGTCTTTTCTATATGTACCTGCCTATGAATTTCAGTTTAGATGTTTCCAACTGACCTGTCTTCAAATTTGTTAGTCTTCTTGTTTGCTGTGTTTAGTCTTCTATTAAACCCATCACATGAGCTGTTAATCACATATTATATTTTTGAGTTCTCGAATAACCATTTGATTCTTTTTGACTCTTATTTTCCAGTAATATTTTAAATGTCTTTATTTTTCCCTCTTTCCTTTATTAAAAATGTTAATTAAAAGTCTTTGTATATAAACTTTTAAAAAGATTATTTATAAGACTGTTTCTTTTGTTCTTCTCATGATTATTAGTTGCACGCTCTTGCCTGTCCACAAGCCTAGGAATGTACCCTCGCTGTTTCTTCAGCAGTTAATCCATCTTTCCCCCTACTGGTACTGGGAGTTTTGGCCTGCTGTGACTTCACATCTCTTTCTTGGAAGCAGAAGTCCTTTCTTCCTTCTGGGATTTCTTTACCTTCAATGCAGGAATATTCAACTACCACTGCTTCTATTTATTGAGAAGCTGCTTGAATGTTGTTTACTACTGAGTGATTCTTTTTTTTTTTCTATTTCAATTTTATCATCAAAAGATCACAATAGCATTTCAGCTGCTCAAAAGTTATGCAGCCATTTCACTTGCTGAGAATAGTGAACAAAATGACCTTCAGTAAGGCCAACATCAATGACACAAAAATCAGTAATTTTTTTACGCACAGAAATTCTCAAGAATATACACAGAGAGACACACAACTTGCTCTGTGGAAGAAAGAAAAAAGAATTTGAAGAAACAAGACCTGGCCTAAGTATTTCTGTCATTTCCTAGATAAGTGACCTTAGGCAGATAATTTTTCTATTTTAAATCCTAGTTTTCAATTTATAATGTTTTTGCAAAGATGAAATAGCAATTTTTAAAAACTCTTATAAATAATAAGCACATTATAAGATGCCTCGCATAATACAATTGAGTTTCTTGATCTATATCTAAAAGCTTTAAATTAAATAAACATGAGGATGGGGTTTAAAAGGTACACTGAGAATAAAAACTAACAACCAACAGTAAGGTGGGTATGATATTAAGGGAGGAATAAAACACTATTTTTAAAGTGGCAGTAAGAGCTCAGAATGAGCCATTTAACTAATAGGCTTAAACAGCCCTTATTTATTTCTAGGGCTTCCCTTGTAGCTCAGTCGGTAAAGAGTCTGCCTGCAGTGCAGGAGACCTGGGTTCAATCCCTGGGTTGGGAAGATTCCCTGGAGAAGGAAATGGCAACCCACTTCAGTATCCTTGCCTGGAAAATCTCATGGACAGAAGAGCCTGGTGGGCTGTACTCCATGGGGTTGCAAACAGTTGGGCACGACTGAGCGACTAACACTTAACTTACTTATTTCTAAGAAACTGAAGTATTTATCTCAACACAGGATAGTGATTGATATTTGCGACAAGAAACTTAAATCTGAAGGTAAATTATATCTTATATATTATTATTAAAGTAATACCTAATAAATTTTGGAAAGACTGCAGTCAAATATGACTAAAATAAAAATTCTAGTTGGGTGATCTGTAAGTGGATTAGTTTCTACTTGGGAACCAAAGCCTTCCTATCATGTGACCTTAGAATGATTACATTTATGAATAAAATGAAGAACTGCATCACTCACTCACTCTTACTATTAGAACACTTAGGAAAAGTATGATTTTTCAGAAGTCTTAGAAGAAAACAAGTAACAGACTATGCTACAAAAAATGATCTCAGGAGAGGATAAAAATCAACACTCCAGGAATGACAAGATGGTTACATGAAGAAAAGGTCAGAGATATAACAAGATTTTACTGAATAGCAAATGGAACTATATTCAATATCTTATTTAAAAAATAAAGGAAAGAAAAGGTCAGAGACAGTGTATGGCATAGGTTCTTAAAAGCAAGAAATCATCTGAAGAATGGGAGGGCAGGGTTGTGAAACAGTTAATACACTAAGTTTCAGTGAGATTTATAAAAATTACTGTGGGAAACACTGTAACTGAAATAAAACAAAAATGGTTGTAAAACTATATTTTTGGATGAGTAAAAATGATTACTACAGAGTTGACTATGGAAATATAACTGGATATAAAATATCCAGTTATAAAAAAAATTTTCAAAAAGAACTAGTTATAGGAAGTCAAGAACTAAATTGAAAAACAGGTAAATGGTCTAACAAAAAAGAAGGAAATCAGTACCTTGCTGTTGTTGAAAACAGAGACAAAATCAGATTCCTTTTCACAGACTTCCATTATAATACAACTGTTCAGTTATTGTTTCCCTAAAACTTTAAAGTCAACAGAGAAGGCAAAATAGTCTGATTTTTGCGTAAAGTAAGATTTCATTAGTTGTTAACTGTTATCATTTGCTAACTAAGCCTAAGTTATACCTCACTTAGGTTCTAAAACACTAATCTGAAAAGACCTCTGTAAAAACAATTTAAAAAGAATTTAGTTATCTTACAAATAAATCAATATACCTTAGCAAGTGATTTTACAATAGGATTCTCCATAATCCCCTTGAGGAAAATTAGGTCTATTTCTTCTGCTCCCGTAGATGAGGGCAGCTCCGTAAGGTTATCCAACACTTGCTGCATTGCTGCTGAGATAAAAGCAGTATTAAAAAAACAGAAGCAAACCTTAAATTCCAAGCTATTATGAAATATGATTTTAAAATAAATCAAATAAAAATACATTAACAATAAACATTCTTGAAAAACACATTAGAAAAACTGAACTGTTAAACAGTATAAATTTCAAATTGACTTCCCATGAATTAGCAACAGGACAGGTTTTTACATGCAGTTTGGGGCTTTATCAGACTATCTAATACAGACGTGAGTCTGAGTGAACTCCGGGAGTTGGTGACGGACAGGGAGGCCTGGCGTGCTGCGATTCATGGGGTCGCGAAGAGTCGGACAAGACTGAGCGACTGAACTGAACTGAATATATACTTAGAAGTTTATACTTTCTTTTTATTTTTCATAATTTAAAAAATTACTTAAGAAACACAAAATTCTAAGAAACCAATTTAAAAAAAATAAAAAGATTAGGTAATCAAGAAATTTCATTCCAACAAGCCCAGAATCAGATGACTTGACTATTGAATTTTGTTAAATATAAAAGAACTAAAATCATTACTTTACAAACTTGAAAAATAATGTAGAAGAGGAAGGAACACTTTCCAACTATTCTGTGAGATCCTGAAACTAAATTCAGACAAAGACATCACAAGAAAACTACAGCCAATATCCTTTATAAGCACAGATGCAAAAATCTTTAATAAAATACTAGCAAACTGAATCCAGCAACATATGAAAAGGACTGTACACAATGACCTAGCAGAATCTATCCCGGGAGTACAACATAGCTCATCAACATATGATAATCAGTGTTATACACTATCAACAGAACAAAACCACATGGTATCTCAACAGGCAAAGAAAAAGCATTTGACAAAATCAAATACCTTTTCATGATAAAAAAAAAAATTCAACTAGGAACAGAAGGAAATTTTCCTTTGCTCAAGAGCATCTACAAAAATCCCATGGCTAACATTGCACTTAGTGATGAAAAGCTGAATGCTTTGCCACAGATCAGGAGCAAGGCAAGGATGTCTATCTTTGCCATTTCTCCTCAGCATTGTACTGAAGGGCCTAGCCATGGCAGCCAGGAAACAAAAAGAAAAAGGCACCCAGATAAAAAATGGATGACACTTTCCCTTTTTGCCAATGATATGACCTCATATACAGAAAATCTTAAGGAATATATACAAAAAACTTATTAGAGCTAATAAATGAGTTCAGTAAGGTTGCAAAAAAGTACAAAAATCATTTGTACTTCTATACTCTAGCAATGAACCCTCTGAAAACGAAATTAACAAAACCATTCCTTTTACTATAGCATTAAATCAATAAAATCATTAGAAACAAATGTAACAAAAGAAGTGCAAGATTTTACAGTGTAACTATATCACTGAAAGAATTAAAGACAAATAAATAAAAAGATACCAAATTTTATGGGTTAGAAGACTTAATATTGTTAAGATGGCAATAGTCCTCAAATTGATTGATAGGTTTATGCAGTCCCTATTTAAATCTCAGTTTCCCCCACCCTTTTTGGTAGAAGTTGATAAGTGGATCCTAAAATTCATGTGGGAAATAAAATAAATCCAGTATAGCCAAACAATCCTCAAAAAGAACAAAGCTAGAAGACTCACAATTTTAAAACTCACTAAAAAGCTGTAGTAATCTAAACTGTGATACCAGCATAAATATAGACAGATAAGAGTCCATAAATAAACCCATTTTATGGTTAATAAATTTTCAACAAGAGTGGCAAGATAGTTCAAAGGAGAAAAGAACAGCCTTTTCAAAAAATGGATTTGGGGCAACTGGATATGCATTTGAAGAAGGTGAAGCTAGATTCCTACTACATTCAAAATCACAGTCTTAATTTTATTCAGATTAGTTTTATTAATAAGTTTTTTCCCTTGATGCATCTTTAGAATAAGTATACTAATACTGTAGTTTGTTTTTTAAAATATTTTTATTAAAATAAACATAAACATTGTAAAAAGACACTGTATTACTAAGTTGCTTATAATAAAATAGAGTAGTTCTTTGTTCCATGCTGTCAGACTCCCTCCTAAATGATCCCATCCATAAGTAACTACATTGAATTTGCAGTTTCTTTTAATCATAACTATATCTCTGGATAATATGCTAATACTGCTACTTTTTGACATACTCATTTTAGGCATTATTTATTTTTGTTAGACTAGTACTAGCTAATCGTACTAGTATAGCTTTTACCTTTCCCTCTTTCCAGACTGGCAATTTTTACATAAAATCAACAGTTAGTGCTTTTCATATAGGACTCCTACAAATTTCTCCCCACAATATTCCAACAGACTTCTCACATTTCTATCAGTAATTCTTCCAAATGCTCAAACATCAGAACTACTCCCAACTTCTGCCTTCCTAAACCCTATCCCAAGCAGTCTTCTCTTGCACTTTAATTGGGACAGCTTCATCTTTAGGTCTCCAACTCAGTAGGAAGAAGTAAGTTACAATTTCAGAATTAAAGAGGTGAATGGGAGAAAAATGTGCAACTACAACAAGCAGAAAGAAAACTGATATGGAGTTAAGATGAAGTCAACACTAGGAAATAAAGAATATAAGCAAAGTCTACTTCATAATTTTGCTTGAGGTCCAAAGTGTACTCTGGGCAGGGAACAACAGAATCAACAATCTTCAGAAGTATTAATATTTTCGCCTGTGGCTATAAATATAGTCAGCTCTACTTTTCATGAGTATTTTTTTTTTTTTAATGAGGACTTTTTTCTTTCTTTGGACATTCTACACTTGTCTTTATTTTTATTATGGAAAATTCCAAACATATACAAAAAGAGATACTACAGCAAACCCAATAATTATCAGCTCTAACAATTAGCAACTCATGGCCAATTTTGTTTCATACTCCTATATACTTTCTGTCCTACGTTAATTTTGAGGCAAATCCCAGATATCATATTTGAGTGCTTATGTGTAAAAGATCAGGACTGTTTTAAAATAATGTAACAATACTGTTAGTACATCTAATAAAATAACAATAATTCCTTAATATCATCAAATATCTAGCTGGTGTTAAAACTGCCAGTTGTATAGAAGATTTTTTTTTAATATCTTCTATATTGGTTCTTGAAATGTTTAAATTTTTATATTTTATGCTTAATTAAACAGGAAGAAAAGTGGCAGAGACTGTGAAATATATTCTTGGTTATTTTGAAGATCTTTATAAGTTGTTACTGATTTTTTAATATATGAAATCTAAATAAAAACTTATAAGCCAGTCATATCCCATGTTGTGAAAAGGGAATCTAGAGTTGCCAAACATTCCCAAACTAATTTGTATATTTAATAGAGCTTTAATAAAACTGGGCTTCCCTGACAGCTCAGTTGATGAAGATTCCACCTGCAACGCAGGAGATGCTGGTTTGATTCCTGGGTCAGGAAGATCCCCTGGAGAAGGGCTAGGCTACCCACTCCAGTACTCTTGGACTTCCCTTGTGGCTCAGCTGGTAAAGAGTCCGCCTGCAATGTGGGAGACCTGGGGTCGATCCCTGGGTTGGGAAGATCCTCTGGAGAAGGGAGAGGCTACCCACTCCAGTATTCTGGCCTGGAGAATTCCATGGGCTGTATAGTTCATGGGATTGCAAAGAGTTGGACACGGCTGAGTGACTTTCACTTTCACTTAATAAAACTACCATAGATCCCGTAAATAACCATGTTTTCAGGCCAAGCCTGGCTTGGTCTTCTCCCAGTTCACTAGGGAAATGACCTGGATGGTGAGCTCCAGGGAACTTGGGCTGAGGAGGCAAGAGGGTGGGGTAAATTGCTGCAGTTCAGCACAGGTTAGGAAAGTCAGTCTGGGTGAATGGTGTGCTGGTTAAGGTTGACAAGAATCTGGTATTTGTACTGCTATTAATTTTTGAGAAAAAGTAAATCATGAGATGCACAATGAAATCTTGAAATTGACCTCATATCCCTAGAGGCCTCATGCCCCCAAAGACTTCAAAGAGGAGATGATATCTGACTATCCCAGACTCTGGGATATCAAGTGCAAACCTTGCCTCCTCATGAAGGATGGTCCAAGACTGCTACAGCTGGAAGTCAGAACTGCTACAATTATCTGTACAGGATGAAACCTCACCACCATCTGTGTCTCTGAAAACCACTTCAAGCTGACAGCCAGAATCCGTATTCCTTAATGGGCAAGATTTTTGGATTCCATCTGCTACATCTTCTGAAACACTAACACTCTTTTCAAGAGTGTATGCAAAGCCCTCACTGGTACCTTGCTGAATGGCTGAGACAGCCTATGGGACACAGGACTCTTTCTGTGGCCAGAAAGAGTACCCAAACTATCAGGAGGCCCTGACTGAGCTAGTGCCTGTGGTCAAATCTGAAAGTGGGAGCTCTCAGTCAGTAGCCAAAACCTAACCCAGTGGCCCAACAACCAACAGGTGACACACCTCCGCTACAGTGAGAAGAGTAAACATACACTTCCTCAAACCGAAGATCTTGAAGGAAGCTACAGTGGACAGCGTGGATTTTAACTGCTCAGGTTCACTTATATGTGGATTATTTTCAAGAAATATGTGCTAGAGTACTAAACATCTGCTGCTAGTTGAATCTGCCAACACGGAACTGCAGAGACAGTTTAGGGGGATTTTTCCACTGTGCAGAGGGTGGGTGGCCTTAATCACCTGTGCTGTTGAAGGGTCAACCGTATAACACATTGGGGAGTACTCTGTGATGGAACTGAAGGATTCTCATGGAAGAGTGAGACAGATCAACTGCACTCTGCTTGCCAGGCAGCCCCATGTCATCTGATTCTGAAGGCCCAGACTGGACCAGCCGAAGCCCCACTGAGTCCAGAGATTTTAGAGCTTATTATACCTGGAGGACCACTCTCCAGCACTTTCTTATGAGCAGTTTCAGAACATCTGCTAAGGCTTTACTGTCCCCTGGTAGAGCTCTTCTCTGGAGTTGAATTCAGATATCATTCTTAATGTTCCTATCAAAAAATTCTCACTTAGTTTACCCACCCTGTTCCAGGTTATTTAATCACAAAGGGGAGAGTTGAGGTGAGGGGTCTTGGAACTTTCCCTATCTTCCCCTTTTGAGTGAAAACTGGGTTTTGGGTGTCTCAGAGTTGACAGGCAGGAAAGGCAGAGAGAAACTGGTGAGGAGGTTAGGTGAAATGGTGAGTGCGGGTGTGGAACCATCCACCCTGGTGCTCCAGTTGCACCAGGCTGTCAAACTTGAAAGCATCTGCCCTGACACCTTCATTCCATACTCTGCTGTGAATAAAATAAATAATGTTCTAACACCTGGCAGAATCCCATCTCCCTTACTTGTTGGGATATTATTGGACAGTGTGAAGAAACAATTGCCCCTAACAAGCCAATTCACTGGCTTATAAATTAGTTATCTAATAACATGAACTATCAAAAAATATAATAGTTCTTTTTAATTAAGTCATCCTAAAAGCATATCAAAGATACACAAGAAAATATGCAAAAATTATAACAAGGAGCAGTGAGAGAATTAACCTTATAAACTATTAAAACATTAATTAGATCTATAATAAGCACTCTAACATGGATTACCATAAGGCAACTCTTACATGTAAAATCTCAATACATGAAACAGAAAGCTGTTTCATATAGTGAGAACGCTACAAAGCTGAGCTGGATCCAGAGAAGCAGGGAAGTGTCCCAATTTACTCAGAGATTCCAGGAAGAAAGGAAAGTCCCAAAACTCAGAAGGTAAGTTTCCTACAAGTTCCACTCCTCCTCCTCTATTACAAGAGGATGGACTCTAATCAGAAGCTAGATTCAATGACATACAAATGGGATTCCTACTTAAACTAGAGAAAAATTAATATATTTAATCTAGACCCTTCAATTACAAATATGAACAAAAGTAGAATAACTAAACATGAAAACTAAAAGCAAGAATGTAACTCACCAAGTTGCAAGGAGAGATAAGAAAGCCTTCCTCAGCAATTGATGCAAAGAAATAGGGGAAAACAATAGAATGGGAAAGACTAGAGATATCTTCAAGAAAATTAGAGACACCAAGGGAACATTTCATGCAAAGATGGGCTCGATAAAGGATAGAAATGGTATGGACCTAAAAGACGCAGAAGATATTAAGAAGAGGTGGCAAGAATACACAGAAGAACTGTACAAAAAAGATCTTCACCCAGATAATCACAAAGGTGTGATCACTCACATTCACCTAGAGCGGGACATCCTGGAATGTGAAGTCAAGTGGGCCTTAGAAAGTATCACTACGAACAAAGCTAGTAGAGGTGATAGAATTTAAGTTGAGCTATTTCAAACCCTAAAAGATGATGCTGTGAAAGTGTTGTCCTCAATATGTCAGAAAATTTGAAAAACTCAGCAGTGGCCACAGGACTGGAAAAGGTCAGTTTTCATTCCAATCTCAAAGAAAGGCAATGCCAAAGAATGCTCAAACTACTGCACGATTGCACTCATCTCACATGCTAGTAAAGTAATGCTCAAAATTCTCCAAGCCAGGCTTCAGCAACACGTCAACCATGACCTTCCAGCTGTTCAAGCTGGTTTTAGAAAAGGCAGAGGAACCAGAGATCAAATTGCCAACATCCGCTGGATCATGGAAAAAGCAAGAGAGTTCCAGAAAAACGTCTACTTCTGCTTTATTGACTATACCAAAGCCTTTGACTGTGTGGGTCACAATAAACTGTGGAAAATTCTGAAAGAGATGGGAATACCAGGCCACTGACCTGCCTCTTGAGAAACCTATATGCAGGTCAGGAAGCAACAGTTAGAACTGGACATGGACCAACAGACTGGTTCCAAATAGGAAAAGGAGTACGTCAAGGCTGTATATTGTCACTCTGCTTGTTTAACTTATATGCAGAGTACACCATGAGAAATGCTGGGCTGGAAGAAGCACAAGCTAGAATCAAGACTGCCAGGAGAAAAATCAATAACTTCAGATATGCAGATGACACCACCCTTATGGCAGAAAGTGAAGAAGAACTAAACAGCCTCTTGATAAAAGTAAAAGAGGAGAATGAAAAAGTTGGCTTAAAGCTCAACATTCAAAAAATGAAGATCATGGCATCCAGTTCCATCACTTCATGGCAAATAGATGGGAAACAGTGGAAACAGTGTCAGACTTTCTTTTTTGGGGCTCCAAAATCACTGCAGATGGTGACTGCAGCCATGAAATTAAAAGACGCTTACTCCTTGGAAGGAAAGTTATGACCAACCTAGACAGCATATTCAAAAGCAGAGACATTACTTTGCCAATAAAGGTCTGTCTAGCCAAGGCTATGGGTTTTTCCAATAGTCATGTATGGATGTGAGAGTTGGACTATAAAGAAAGCTGAGTGTCGAAGAATTGATGCTTTTCAACTGTGGTGCTGGAGAAGACTCCTGAGAGTCCCTTGGACTGCAAGGAGATCCAACTAGCCCATCCTAAAGGAGATCAGTCATGGGTATTTATTGGAGGAACTGATGCTGAAGCTGAAACTCCAATACTTTGGCCACCTGATGTGGAGAGCTGACTCATTTGAAAAGATCCTTATGTTGGGAAAGATTGAGGGCAGGAGGAGAAGGGGACAACAGAGGATGAGATGGTTGGATGGCATCACCAACACAATGGACATGAGTTTGGGTGGACTCCAGGAGTTGGTGATGGACAGGGAGGCCTGGTGTGCTGTGGTTCATGGGTTCGCAAAGAGTTGGACATGAGTGAGTGACTGAACTAACTGAACTGAATATCAAGAAACATTAACTGCAAAGAAACAGGCTTACTTCTTACTAGGAGGTTATTTTCAAAAGGGGTGGGGAGAAGGTGGGAGAAAGAAAAAAGAGCAAAAGAAAGAACAAGATTAAATTAGTGTGTGTGGGGCGGGGTTAGGAGTGGGATTGCAAGAATCAAACTGAAGAATTTTCCCACTAGAAAGGGCAATGAGAGAAAAAGCATGGAAAACCTGTTATGGATCAGGAAAACTAGGAGAAGAAATTAAGAAGGAAAGCAGAAATTAATCCTAGGGGGAAAAAAAAGCGATAGATCTGATCACTACGCTGGCTGTTTCTAAAGGTGAATAATAAAGGCTGATACTTGGCTAGTGTGACTAATAAAAGACAAGACACAAATAACTTTGGAAGTGTAATGAAAAAATAACTGCAGGCATAACAAAGATTCAAAAGAAAACACAATGAACAACTTTAAAAATGTAGTCAAGCAGGGATTTTCTAGTGAAATGTCAATTACTGAAATTTAGGATAAAGGTAAAAATGGAAACAGATCATAATGGAAGAAATTCAAAAGGTTTTCAAAGATCTACCATTTAAAAAATACATTAGGCCTAGATAGGTTTGAGAATAAGTTGTATCAAACCTTCAAGACAGAGATTTATTCACATTTTAAAGCAAAACACAGGAAAACATCAAAAGCTTTCCGAGTTGTATATGGATTTCAAAATTCAATAAAAAGTATATATTAATACTAAACTCCATATGAGTATATATACATATATCCCAAACAACATATTAGCAAACTGAATCTAACAATGTCTTAAAAAATAACAATACACAAGCGCAGTTTATCCTAGTAATGTAAAGATAATTTAACATTGTGCGTGCATGTGTGAGAAGTAGCTCCAGTCATGTCCAACTCTGTTACCCCATGGACTGTAGCCCGCTAGGCTCCTCTGTACATAGGATTCTCCAGGAAAGAATACTGGAGTGGGTTGCCATGCACTCCCTCCAGGGGATCTTCCTGACCCAGGGTTCAAACCCAAGTCGTTTATGTTTCCTGCATTGGCAGGCAGATTTTTTTACCACTAGTGCCACCTAGGAAGCCCAGTTTAACTTGAAGAAATATATAATATAATTTAATATATATGACAGTATACCACCCTCAATGCTTCAAATACATGAAATAAAATTTAAAATTTCTAATGGAAAATCTTACCATAACATGACTAGAAGAAAACCAGAATAATTTTATATCAGAATCTGTATGAAGCATTATCCTTAATGGAGAAATGTCAGAAGCTTCACCATTAAAATCAAGGAGAAGACAAGAATATCCACTAAGATTACTATTTTTCAAACCTTTATTGAATGTTTTAATCAATGTAGAAAGATGTTACAAAACAAACAAACATACACAGGTTATGCTATCTACTTAGGAGAAAGACTAAGGAATCAGTTGAAAAATTATTGAAGTTAGTTATAAGAGTATGACTTGTGTCTTCCTAGACACAAGAGCAATACAGAAAAATCAAAAGTTTTTCTAAATAACAGTAAAAACCAATTTAAAAACATCACTGAGAGAAAGAAACTACATTCATGACAGCAACAAAATTTACAAATAAGAAATAAGGCTAAAATAGAAATGTTCAGATAGATATGGGATAGATATAAAATATACGAAAGGATACTTGGGCTTCCCTGGTGGCTTAGATGGTAAAGTGCCTGACTATAATGTGGGAGACCTGGGTTCAATTCCTGGGTAGGGAAGATCCACTGGAGAAGAGAACTGCAAACCACTCCAGTATTCTTGCCTGGAGAATTCCAGGGACAGAGGCGCCTGGCAGGCTCCAGTCCATGGGGTTGCAAAGAGTCGGAAACAACTAAGCAATTAACACACACACACACAAAGGACATTTAAAATAAATAAATGAAGAGACCATGTTCTGGCATAGGACAATCCAATTCTATAAAAATATTAATTCTCTCCAAAACATTTCATACAAAAAAAATGAATGAATAAATCCTAACAAATTCCAAAGGATTTTGGGGTAAACCTATTCTAAAATTTAACTTAAAAGAGAAAATATGTAAACCCACCCAATATGTTTGTAAAAAATCAGATGTAAAGAAGGTGCTGGTGCTATCACATATAAAAACACTATAAATTAAACTGGTGCGGTACTGGCTCAGCAACAGAGAAATCCTGACAAGCTAAATAGGATTTAATATATGCAGAAGGTGACATTTCAAATCAGTGGGGGGTAGGCTTCAGTTAAATATGGTAGATTGACTACTTAAGTTTATAGTCTTTCCCTCTAGAATCTCTATTAAAACAGAAGCAAAGTAATAATAAAGTTGTTTGTTTTTTTAACCCATCAGAATAAAGAGGGAAGAAAAGAAATAAAATAGCAAAAATATATGAAAGTTTGTACGTGGTAAGAATAGAAACTGCAGTAAAGGAAGCAGTAGATTCTACCTCCTAAATATTTCTAGAATAAAAAAATTTGTTCCCATCATGTGTCCTGCTGCTGCTGCTGCTGCTGCTAAGTCACTTCGGTCGTGTCCGACTCTGTGTGACCCCATAGATGGCAGCCCACCAGGCTCCCCCGTCCCTGGGATTCTCCAGGCAAGAACACTGGAGTGGGTTTTGCCCAGACTATACAAGAGCTTTCTACACACATACACACACATATACACACACAAGAGCTTCCTACACATACACACAGACACACACCTCTCATCCACAAGATATTTATTACAATGTAAATTATATGGCCTTAAGTCTTGAAAATACATTGCTAAATTCAACAATCTGCACCACCCTTTGTGGCTTTAGCCAACACAATCTTTCCCTTGTCCTGATGCAAACAACTCCTCCCAACTTAACACCACCTTTGTGTACTTAACTCATTAAGGTCCTTCGGGAGCAAAATTCCTATATGTCCTTGGAGGCTCCAATTAGGGTAAATTCTTCTAATGCACATTTTTGTAGTAGTCTAAGCTTTATAACTCTGATAAAACAAATGATGTTGATAAGTATTTATTTAGTGTATAATTTTCTTTCTAAACTCTTAAGTAATAAGCACAGAAATCTTATCTGTCCTGTTCAAATATATATTCCCAGCATCTAGCTCACAGTGTGGTATATCACCAGTTCTCAGTAACAGAGTTTCAATCACAAAAATGTAAAGGCTATGGTTTTTCCTGTGGTCATGTATGGATGTGAGTTGGACTGTGAAGAAGGCTGAGCACCAAAGAACCGATGAGTTT
This sequence comes from Capricornis sumatraensis, assembly GCF_032405125.1. NCBI lineage: Eukaryota > Metazoa > Chordata > Mammalia > Artiodactyla > Bovidae > Capricornis > Capricornis sumatraensis. The sequence continues at coordinate 76,028,297 of NC_091073.1, forward strand.
GAACTGCGGTGTTGGAGAAGACTCTTGAGAGTCCCTTGGACTGCAAGGAGATCCAACCAGTCCATTCTGAAGATCAGCCCTGGGATTTCTTTGGAAGGAATGATGTGAAAGCTGAAACTCCAGTACTTTGGCCACTTCATGCGAAGAGTTGACTCATTGGAAAAGACTCTGATGCTGGGAGGGATTGGGGGCAGGAGGAGAAGGGGACGACAGAGGATGAGATGGCTGGATGGCATCACTGACTCGATGGACGCGAGTCTGAGTGAACTCTGGGAGTTGGTGATGGACAGGGACGCCTGGCATGCTGCAATTCATGGGGTCACAAAGAGTCAGACACAACTGAGCGACTGAACTGAACTGAACATTTTTCTGTTACCAAAAATAAAGTATAGCTTTCAAGTTATATGAGCTTTCCTGGTGGCTCAAACGAAAAGAATCCACCTGCAGTGCAGGAGACTCGGGTTCAATTCCTGGATTGGGAAGATCCACTGGAGAAGGAAATAGCTACTCACTCCTGTATTCTTGCCTGTAGAATTCCATGGAGAGAAGCCTGATGGGCTACAGTCCATGGGGTCGCACAGAGTTGGGCACGCCTGAGCAACTAACACTTACACACTTTCACTTTCAAGTTATATATTGTTATTTATAAATAAAATTTCTATATAAAACTTAGAATCAGATAAATATGGTATAGTTTACAAAGCAAGAATCTTAAAGCTATTAACTTTCTACAAACTGTATAATAAGCCACAAAGGTAGAAATGCTATCTTTTCAATGTTTAGTCTACTAAAATGGCAAGCTTTTACAGAAGCACTACTTACACATAAACATATTTCTAACTTTTTACAATATCATTCAGTAAAATGACATAAAATAAAAATTTTATTAATAAAATTTAATAAAAGTTCACCAGTAAAGGCAAACATAATGCTAGGAAGTCATCCTCACACAAATATGGTATCAAAACCAATGATTGTGAGAAGAGGAGAACACAAATGCAGGGCATTAGAAATGCAACTGAAATCAAAACACCAGCAACTTAAAACAATCTTGCTGATATATAGGCAGCTATATCAAAATCTAGTAACCACAAACCAAAAATCTACTAGATATACACGCAAAAAAGAAAAAGGAATCCAAACAGAACACTAAAGTTAGTCATCAAATCACAAGAGGACAAAAGAGGAAGGCTAGAAAAACAAATCCAAAGCAATTAATAAAATGGCAATAAGAACATACATATCAATAATTACCTTAAATGTAAGTGTATTAAATGCTCCAACCAAATGACACAGACAAGTGGAATAAAGACAAAAACAAGACCCATATATATGCTGTCTATAGGAAAACCACTTCAGATCTAAGGACACACACAGAATGAAATTGAGGAGACGGAAAAAGGTATCCCATGCAAACGGAAATCAAAAGTAAAGCTTGAGTAGTGATACGGTTATCAGAAAAAAGACAACTTTAAAATAAAGATGTTATAAGGTAAAGAAAACAATACATAATGGTCAAGGAATCAATCTAAGAAGATAAATCAATTGTAAATATGCACCCAACAAAGGAGCACCAAAATATATAAGGCAAATTAATAACCATAAAAGGAGAAACCAACAATAATACATTAATTGTGGGGGCTATTAAGACCCAATTTTCAACAATAGATCATCCAGACAGATCAATAAGAAAATACAGGCCTTAAATGACGCATTAGACCAGATTGACTTAATTGCTATTTAGAGAGCATTTCATCCCAAAGCAGCAGAATACACATTCTTCTCAAGTACACATGGAACATTTTCCAGGACTGATCACATGCTGGGGCCACAGAGCAAGCCTCAGTAAATTTAAGAAAACTGAAATGATATTAAGTGTCTTTTCTGACTACAACACTATAAGATTATAAATCAACTACAAGAAAAAAATAGCTAAGAAAATACAAACACATGGAGGCTAAGCATTATGCTAAATTACCAATAGATCACCAAAGAAATCAAAGAGAAAATTAAAAAATACCTAGAGACACAGCTGTGTATAACGGACTTTTGGACTCAGAGGGAGAGGGAGAGGGTGGGATGATTTGGGAGAATGGCATTCTATCATGTATACTATCATGTAAGAATTGAATCGCCAGTCTATGTCTGATGCAGGATACAGCATGCTTGGGGTTGGTGCATGGGGATGACCCACTGAGATGTTATGGGGAGGGAGGTGGGAGGGGGGTTCATGTTTGGGAACACATGTAAGAATTAAAGATTTTAAAATTAAAAAAAAAATAAAATTAATTAATTAAAAAAAAAATAAAATGAAAAAAAAAAAAAAACCTAGAGACAAATGAAAAGGAAAGCGTAATGATCCAAAACCGATGGGCTGTGGCAAAACCAGTTCTGAGAGGGAAACTTGCAACAATACAACCTTACCTCAGGAGATAAAGGCAATCACAGATAAAGAGCCCAATCTAACCTCAGGAGATAAGGGCAATCACAGATAAAGAACCCAATCTTACACCTAAAGCAACTAGAGAAAGGACAACAAACAAGACCCAAAGTTAGTAGAAGGAAAGAAATCATCTAGGTAAGAGCAGAAATAAATGAGATGCGAAGAAAGCAGAAGAGATCAATGAAACTGAAAGTTAGTTCTTTGAAGAGACAAAATTGATAAGCCTTTAACTACACTCATCAAGAAAAAAAAGGAGCTCAAATGACCGTAGTTAAAAATGAAGATGGAGAAGTTAACATGGATACCACAGAAATACAATGGATCAGTCAGTTCAGTCACTCAGTTGTGTCCGACTCTTTGCAACCCCATGGACTGCAGCATGCCAGGCTTCCCTCTCCATCAGAGACTATTAATACTACAAGCAACTGTATGCTAATAAAATGGATAACATGGAAGAAAAGGAAAAATTCTTAAAAAGGTTCAATCTCCCAAGACAGAATCAGGAAGGCAGAGAAAATATGAACAAACCAATCACAAGTACTGAAATCGAAACTGTTATTAAAAAACTCCTAACAAACAAAAGTCCAGGACCAGATTACATTACAGGTAAATTCTATCAAACATTGAGAGAAGAGTTAACACCTATCCTTCTGGAACTATTTTTAAAAATTGCAGAGGAATACTTCCAAACTCATTCTATGAAGTCACCATCACCCTGATACCAAAACCAGACAAAGACTCCACAAAAAGAGAATCACAGGCCAGTGTCACTGATGAACACAGATGCAAAAATCCTCTAGAGAATAACAGCAATCCAAATCCAGCACCACGATCAAATGTGATTTATCCCCAAGATGCAAGGATTTTCAATACCTACAAATCAATCACTGTGATTCACTGCATCAACAAAATGAAGAATAAAAACAATATGCTCATCTCTATAGATGCAGGAAGCTTTTGACAAAATTCAACATTCTTTTATGATAAAAACTCTCCAGAAGGTGGGCAGAGAGGGAACATGAAAGTGAAAGTGTTAGTCGTTCACTCATGTCCAACTCTTTGTGACCCCATGGACTGTAGCCTGCCAGGCTCCTCTGTCCATGGAATTCTCCGGGCGAGAATACTGGAGTGAGTAGCCATTCCATTCTCCAGGGGATTTTCCGGACACAGGGATCAAACTCAGGTCTCCTGCACCAGAGGCAGATTCTTTATCATCTGAAGTACCAGGGAAGGCCCAGAAAGAGCATACCTCAATAAAATAAATGCCATAAAATAAACAAACAAATAAATAAATGCCATATATGACAAATCTACCACTAACATCATACTCAATAGTCAAAAAATGCAAGCATTTCCTCTAAGATTAGGAACAAGACAAGGATATCCACTCTCATCACGTTTATTCAACATATTTTTGGTAGTTCTAGCCATGGTAATCAGAGCAGAAAAAGAAATAAAAAGAATCCATATTGGAAAAGAAGTAAAACAGTCACTTTACAGACAACATATTACACAAAGAAAATTCTAAAGTGGCTACCAAACAACTACCAGAGCTCAGCAATGAATTCAGTAAAGCTGCAGGATACAAAATTAATACACAGAAATCTTTTCCTTTCGATACACTAACAATGAAAGACCAGAAAGAGAAATTAAAGAAACAATCCAATTTACCATCACATCAAAAAGAATAAAATACCTAGGAATAAACCTACCAAAGGATACAAAAGATTTGCACTCCAAAAAAAAAAGACAGCGATGAAAGAAACACATGACACAGTTAGAAAGATATACCATGTTCTTGGATTGGAAGAATCAATACTGTCAAAATGACTATACTTACCAAAGGCAATCTATAGATTTAATGCAATCCCTATCAAATTACCAATGGCATTTTCCACAGAACTAGAACAAAACAATTTGCATAGACACACAAAAGATCCCAAATAGCCAAAGCAATCTTGAGAGAGAAAAATAGAGCTGGGGAAATCTGTCTCCCTGACTTTAGGCACAAAGCCACAGTCATCTAGAGAAATATAGATCAATGGACAGGATAGAAAGCTCAGAAATAAACCTGAGCACCTCTGGTCAATTAATCTATGACAAAGGAAGCAAGACTATACAATACTGGCGACACAGTCTCTTCAATAAGTGGTGCTGGGAAAACTGGACAGCTACATGCAAAAAAAAAATGAAATTAGAACATTCTTAAAACACACAAAAACAAACTCCAAATGGATTAAATACCTAAATGTAAGACTGGATACTATCAAACTCTTAGAGGAAAACAGAGCAACATTTTGACATAAATCACAGCAATATCTTTTTGATCTACCTCTAAGAATGATGAAAATAAAAACAAAAACAAACAAGTGGCACCCAGTTGAAGTCAAAAGCTTATGCACAGGAACACACACACACACAAAATGATCACAGAATGGGAAAAAAATACTTGCAAATGATGTGACTAACAAGGGATTGGTCTCCAAAATTTACAAACAGTTCATGCAGCTTAATATCAGAAAACAAAACAAAACCCACACAACCAAAAAACAGAAGAACTAAATAGACAATTTTCCAAAGAAGATATACAGATGGCCAAGAGGCACATGAAAAGATGCTCAGTGCTGCTACTTAATTAGAGAAAAAACTAATGTAAATCAAAACTACAATGAGACATCATCTCAAATCAATCAGAATGGCCATCATCACAAAATGTACAAACTTTAAATGTGGACTGGGTGTGGAGAAAAGGGAACCCTCCTATGCTGTTGGTGTGAATGTAAATTGGTAGAGCTACTATGGAGAACAATACAGAGGTTCCTTGGAAAACTCAAAATAGAGCTACTATATGATCCAGCAATCCCAATCCTGGCCATATATCTGGAGAAAAGCATGGTTTGAAAGGATATATGTACCCAAATATTCATTGTAGTGCTATTTACCATAGTCAAGACATGGAAGCATCCTAAATGTCCACGGACAAAGAAATGGATAAAGATGTGGTACATTTGAGTATTTCTCAGCCATTAAAAAGAATGAAATAATGCCATTTGCAGCAACATGGATGGACCTGGCAATTATTGTATTAAGTGAACTAAGCCAAACAGAGAAAGACAAATACCATATAATCTCACTTATATATAGAATATTTTTCAAAAAACATAAAAATAAACATTTACAGAAAAGACTCACAGACTGAAGAGATCAAACATATTTACCAGTGGGGAAAGGTGGGAGTTAGATAAATTGGGAGTTTGGATTGATATGTACACACTGTATTTAAAACAGATTAACAAGCAGAAACTACTGTATATCATAAAAAAGTCTACTGAATATTCTGTAATACACTAAATAGGAAAATAATTTGGAAAAGAATAGATACAGATACTAATATACGTATAACTGAATCACTTTGCTGTATACCTGAAACTAACACAACACTATTAATCAACTATGTTTCAATATAAAATAAAAGTTAAAAAGAAAGAAATTCAGATCAAAACAGGATTCTTTATGATTAAATTTTGACACAATATTCACTTGGCTGGTTTCACCATGACAGCAGGAGTTCATCTAAATCCTTAAGTCAATAAAAACAATTCTTTTCCACAAAATGACATCATGTAGTCAATACCTTAGCTCTCAAAACAGTATCCTGAAATTCTAATCTAGTTATAATGCATCAGAGAAGAAAGTTAAACTTTGTGCTCAGTTAACTTAACCTTAGCTGAGTGCTCACAGACCAGGTGTGAAAGCGAAAGACGCTCAGTCGTGTCCGACTCTTTGCAACCCCCATGGACTTTACAGTCCATGGAATTCTCCAGGCCAGAATACTGGAGTGGGTAGCTGTTCCCTTCTCCAGGGAATCTTCCCAATCCAGGGACTGAACCCAAGTCTCCCACATTGCAGGCAGATTCTTTACCAGCTGAGTCACCAGGGAAGCCCATAGATACAGAAAAGACTAGAGACACAGTTGTCTTTCCTTCAAAAACTAAATCTAGTAGAGTAGACCACAATGTGTAAACATGTGAATAAAGTATGATGATAACACTATTGAGGAATCAGAGAATTAAGTGATACAGTATAGTGGTTAAAAGCCTGGACACTACCACTTAACTATTCCTGAAAACCAGAGTAAATGAATTAACTCCTCCAAGTCAGTTTCCTCCATCTGTTAAGTGGGGGATGGCAATAGTATCTATCCTACAGGGCTGGTGCAACTAAATAATACATGGAAACTCCTGGAACAATACCTTCTAGTGCATTATTAACATAGTGAATACCAGAAATGTGTAAAAGATTAGCTCTTTTATTTCGTGGGGGTGGTGGGACACAGATGATGAGACTGGCAAGACACCCAGTGGAAGGCATCCCAGTGCAAACCACCAAAGAGTTCACCCTATTGAAAATCCTGAATTTATAATTAATGTTTAAACCCTTAAAACACCGTGGAACCGTATTTCCCAAAGAAGCCTATAAAAAAAAAAATCTAAGCTTTGAGCCAATAAAAGAAAAGGGCAGGCACAGTGGATGGGTAGCCACTCACAGCAATTAAGGACCTCCATACACAAGCGGAGATTTTATTTTCTTGGGCTCCAATATCACCATGGATGGTGACTGCAGCCATGAAATTAAGACACTTTCTCCTTGGAAGCAAAGCTATGACAAATCTAGACCGCATATTAAAAATCAGATATCACTTTGACAACAGAGGTCTGTAAAGTCAAGCTATGATTTTTCCAGTAGTCATGTATAGATGTGCAAGTTGGACCATAAAGAAGGCTGAGTGCCAAAGAATTGATGCTTTCGAATTGTGGTGCTGGAGAAGACTCTTGGGATTTCCTTAGTGGCTCAGATGGTAAAGAAGCTGCCTATAATGCAAAAGGCACAAGAGACGTGGGTTCAATCCCTGGGTTGGGAAGATTCCCTGGAGAAAGAAATGGCAACCCACTCTAGTATTCTTGCCTGGAAAATTCCATGGACAGAGGAGCCTGGTGGGCTACAGTCCATGGGGTCACAGAGTCAGACACGACTGAGCGACTCTCACTTTCATATTTTTCCTCCAATTAAAAATAAAATTAAAAAAGAAACAGGAAACTATTGGTGTAACCCTTTTTGCACAGGATTGTTCTCTACCAAATGCCTGTAGTGTTTCTCACTTATTATGACAACCAAAAATTCCCCTCACCACATTGCCTAACACTTCTAGGGGTGGCACACCCTTCTCCCCTTCTGTTCCTTCAACTTGCACAAATATGTTCCAACTCCAGGGTAAATTCCTCCTTCTCAATTTAGCTATTTGAGGGTTCTCAGCTTGCTCACCAGTTTTTTTGCCTAAATATCTGAAGGCAAAGCCCACCATTCCAGAAAGTGCAATGAGGAAGAGCCTACACAACTACAGAGGAAATTCTCAACAGATATTCTGGATTAATCAATGCAGTCCTTCATTTGTAAATATAAGCCAACCATTATTGATCACCAGACATCTGAAGAAAACAGTGACAAGGGACAAAGTTGAACAAACTAAATTACAGCGGAAACAGATGGTGCTGAGAACAGAACTTTAAAATTTTATATCTATTAGCATTCTCAAAACCATGTGAGAGGCTACTGCATGCATAAAGGAACGGGCCACTAAGGAGGGAGAAAATAGAGCAACTCAAGAAGAAAAAGTACCTGGCAACTAAAAATAATACAGTTAAATTAGAATAAGGTTGAAATTATTAACCTGGAAAATCAAGTCAAGGTAAACTCTCAAATGCAGAAGAAAAGTCAGAAAATATGAGAATACTTAAAATATGGAATCTACTCCAACAGTGTGTATCAGGAGTTACACAGGACAAAATCAGAGACAAGGATGGGAAGGAAATAACTGAAAAAACAGTAGAAAATTTCCCCAAATTTAAATGACATAAAAAACTTCAGATTGAATGGAAAAGACCCATATTTGGACACCTAAAAAAAATTTTGAAACGTTGAGAATTAAAAGAGGGGAAGTGAAGATTTCCTGAAAGAAATGAAGAGACCTTGTAAAAGTAACAGACTTCCATGCCACTTATTACTGGTTAATATTTAAAACCAGAAGATAATGGAGTAAAAATGTCAAAGTTCTGATGAAAGACAAGTTAAAAAACTTTATATGTTATTTTAAAAATTATATATATTTGTATATATGTGTGTATATATATATGTACGTGTGTGTATATATATACCAGTTTGGTGAATGGAAGTTTACACCGAAATATTTTAAAATAAATACAAAAACGGATTTCCTCTAAAGAGATTTTCTTTCTAGGCTTCCCAGCAAATGTAGCATGATATTTGAATACAAGCTTTTTTATTTATGCAAACATGATGGTTTCATTAATAAAACCTTAATAATTTTTCCCTACTGGAGCTCATTTTTTTCAATATATCTAGCATTTCACTATATGGAAGAGTCAACATTTATTTAGTTTGTCCTCTACTGAAAGACATACAGGCTGCTTCCATTTTTAATAGCTATAATCTGTTACAATCAACACCGATATGTCCACATCTACATCTGTATACAGAAACATGTTATTTTGTTATTGTTTACAGCTGCTCATTCAGGTCTCTTTTGCGACCTTGTGGACTGCAGCCTGTCAGCCTCCTCTGTCCATAGGATTTCCCAGGCAAGAATACTGGAGTAGGTTGCCATTTTCTACTCCAGGGGATCTTCCTGACCCAGGGATCAAACCTGCATCTCCTGCAAGTCTTCTGTATTGTAGGCAGAGTGTTTATCTCTGAGCCACCAGGAACACCACAGATATATATACTTATGTATGTATTATTATTGACTATGCCAAAGCCTTTGACTGTGTGGATCACAAGAAACTGTGGAAAATTCTGAAAGAGATGGGAATACCAGACCACCTGACCTGCCTCCTGAGAAATCTGTATGCAGCTCAAGAAGCAACAGTTAGAACTGGACATGGAACAATAGACTGGTTCCAAATCGGGAAAGGAGTACGTTAAGGCTGTATATTGTCATCCTGCTTGTTTAACTTATATGCAGAGTACATTATGCAAAATGCCAGGCTGTATGAAGCACAAGCTGAAATCAAGATTTCTGGGAGAAATATCAATAACCTCAGATATGCTGGTGACACCACCCTTATGGCAGAAAGCAAAGAAGAACTAAAGAGCCTCTTGATGAAAGTGAAAGAGCAGAAAGAAAAAGTTGGCTTAAAACTCAACATTCAGAAAACTAAGATCATGGCATCTGGTCCCATCCATCACTTCATGGCAAATAGATGGGGAAACAATGGAAACAGTGAGAGACTTAATTTTGGGGGGCTCCAAAATCATGGCAGATGGTGACTGCAGCCATGAAATTAAAAGACACTTGCTCCTTGCAAGAAAATCTATGCCCAACCTAGACAGCCTATTATAAAGCAGAGATGTTACTTTGCCAACAAAGGTCCGTCTAGTCAAAGCTATGGTTTTTCCAGTAGTCATGTATGGATGTGTGAGACAGACCATAAAGAAAGCTGAGCACCAAAGAACTGATGCTTTTGAACTGTGATGTTGGAGAAGACTCTTGAGAGTCCCATAAACAGCAAGGAGATCCAACCAGTCCATCCTAAAGGAAATCAGTCCTGAATATTCATTGGAAGGACTGATGCTGAAGCTGAAACTCCAATACTTTGGCCACCTGATGCAAAAAACTGACTTATTGGAAAAGACCCTGATGCTGGAAAAGATTGAAGGCAGGAGGAGAAGAGGGTGACAGAGGGTGAGATGGTTGGATGCCATCACTGACTCGATGGACATGAGTTTGAGTAAGCTCCAGGAGTTGGTGATGGACAGGGAAGCCTGGCGTGCCGCAGTTCATACAGTTGCCAATAGTTGGACACAACTGAGCCACTGAACTGAACGTATCATTAGTAAATAAAGGCTAAGAGAATTGCTAGATCAAAGAATATGTAATTTTTCAATTGTCAGATACTGTCATACTGTCCTTTATAAATAGGTTGTATCAATTACATCTCCATCAAGAAGTCCTCATTTCATTATTTGTTATAATAATAATGAATTGCCTCATAAAGATATATCAATATAAATGCTGAGAACATGTGTAGCAAAAAGTGATTAAAAAAGAGTTAATTCTGAATTTTAATCTTTTTCTCCAATATAGCATTAAAGAAATATTTAACTACACACTTATTTCCTTATCTGTAAAACAGAAATGACATTGGTATAACTCATGAAGTTATATAATAAATTTAAGCGACTTATCTAATACTAAAAACATGTAAATGTTAAATACTCTGTTTTATCTAACAGTCTGCAATTCATTCCCTTCAACCATCTCTCATTGTATCGCTAATTATTCAAAGTGTCAGTGAAAAATAAATCTCAAAAACAGCCATTACAATACTCCCACCTTGAAAACAATGTTTTTTAAAAATCAACATAGTAGGGCTTTTCCCCTAATTTAATCATCTTACCTGACCCATTTTGTACTTTGTCATCCTCTGATGACAAATTTAATTCAGAAAAGAAAGTGAACTACCATTTTAAATGAATTACTGATCTTTCTACTATGAACCAAGTAAATGTCTTATAAAAGCAGCTAGTATAACTTTCTGGCAATCTTATTTAGAAACATTTTTCTGTTATGTGCAGCGCTTTCAAATACAAGTCCTTATTTTTGTTTTTTTTAAAAAAGGCAGGTTCTGGAAAATAGTTTTACTGGACTGAACTCTCTCCTCCCAATCCCCGTCCGCTGGCCCCCAGTATGTTTAACATTGTTTCACCTCCTTCTAGTCTCTATTGTCTATGATGAGACATCCACATTCATTCAATAGTTTCTCTATTACTGTTTTTTGTTTTTTGCTTTTTTTTTCTTTGTCTTGTTTTCAGCAATTTCATTATGTTGTTTCTGGGCATGGATTTCACTGGGCTTATCCCATTTGAGGTTCACTGAACCTCTTGAGTCTACTAGAAAAGGTTTATGTCTTTCACCAAGTTTGGGAAGTTTTTGGCCACTATTTCTTTCAACATTCATTTCTGTACCATATTCTTTTTCTTTCCTCCTGATTGTCTGATGAAACATAATGTTAGACCTTCTGGTATCATCCCATTGGTCCTTGGGAAAAAAAAATTCATTTTTTTTCATTTTCTCTCATTTTTACTCTGCCCATTATTTTCAACTTTTTTTTGTTTGTTTAATTTGGATAAATGTCTACTACTCTATCTTCAAGTTCATGGACTGTTATCTGCATTCTGCTACTGTGCGTGCCCAGTGAGTTTTTAATTATATTTTTCAGTTCCAAATTTTCCATATGGTTTTCCTTTTGTCTGTTTCTTTACTGAGACAGTCTATTTTTCATTTCAAGAGAACGTACCCTTAATTGTTGGAGCATATTTATAATTACAAAATCTGTTTACATCTTTTTCAGATGTTTCCCATATCTGTGGGAGGGAGAGGGAGGGAGAGGGAGGGAGAGGGAGGGAGGGAGAGGGAGGGAGGGAGAGGGAGGGATTTCTGCACTTCTGTTGAGGATCTTCTCTTTAAACCAGAACCACTGGGTTTTTGGAGTTCCAGCTGTCCATTCTGATGCTCTAGGCTTGAGGTTAGGTCGGGGATACTAAAGTAAAACAACAAAAAAACAAACAACCCACAGTAAACTCACTGTTGATTCAATGGTATCCTGGCTGTATTCTCCAATCCACCTGCTACTACTGACTTCCCAGAGTCTGCAAATAGCTACTCCCTGTATACTGTCCAGTTTTTAAAGCTGCGTTCAATAGAAGAGACAGGGTGCAGCGTGCTTACTCCATCTTCCTGAAACCCTTGTTAAGTCATTATTGTCCACCAAACCTGGGCTGGTGTGGTGTCACTATTTCTTCAAATATGTTTTCTGTCCCTTTCTCTCCTTCTTTTCTGGCTAGAACTCTCATTACATCCATGTTAAAATGTCTAACATTGTCCCACAGGTCTCCAAGGCTCTGTCTACTTTCCTCAATATTCCTTTTTTCTCTCTCTTTTTGAACACTTTTTATTGATCTTCCTTTTCTTTGGCATCTCAAATCTGTTACTGAGCCTATCTAATGAACTTTTCAATTACTGTCCTTTTCAAATCTAAATTTTCTATCTCATTTTTCTTTTCTAATTTCTCTATTGAGATTCTCTATTAAGTGTTGCTAACATACTGTCCTTTAATTCTTTGGACATATTAAAAAAGCCAATTTGAAGTCTGTTACATCCAACACCAAGCCCACTCAGTCAGTTTCCATTGACTCTCAGGATTATGGGTCATGTTTTCCTAGGTTTTATTTTCTTTCTTTTTCCTAAGGTCCAGCAGTTTCCATTTGAAAACTGAACGTTTAATATATTACAGTAATTTGATTTATTTTATTTTTCATAGATGTTAGGTCTCCTTTTAGTAATTCATCTGAACTTAAACTGCAGAACCAGTTTCCCTACATGGTACTCAGTTGGGACATCTCTGGTCAGTTTTCTAATTCTTACTTTTATATTTTAGCCTGGCTTCCTACTGGGTGTGCCTGTGTCTGTACAGCTTAATGGTCATCCAATGACTTGGGCAATGGTTGTGCTCAAATATCTCAAGCCTGTAAGACGTCCAGCCTCTGCCAGTTGACTTGTGTACAGACTGGAGAATGCATTCAACACCACAGCCAGTTCTCCAGTCTCCTTTGGTTTAAACTTTTTGTCAGGCTCTCTTGGGTTGCCCCTTCAGATATGTAGTTTCCCAGTCAACCAGAGCTATATGGAGAGCTTATCTCAGTCCTTCTATGGTTCTCTCACTTCTGGGATATCTCTATTAAATGTCTCTGGTCCACTCCTCACCCTAAACCAGGTCCACAACCTGGAGCTAGCAAGGCAGCAGGTTTTCTCCGGCTGTTTCCAACCAAATCCACCAATCTGTATCTGCAGAGTCACAGGTATGTGTGTCCCCCTTCTCTCTTCCCTTCCCTGAATCAAGTTACTCCCCCACCCCCATCTCTTTGGCAGCAGGGCTGCTGGTTTTCTTAGCTAGTCCCAAGCTTGTAAACTTTCATTTTTCATCAGCTGAGAACGGTGGGGGCAGCAGGGCAAGCCTGAGGGGTTATCTGGGAAGGGCCCAGGCTAGAAGGCCACAGACTCCCACTGTTCTCACTCCAAGTCGTAACAGTTGTGCAAGACCAATTTTTAAACTGCCTTTGGTCAATTTTCAATATCTCTAAGTGGATGTTTTTGACAATTTTGTCTGGTTTTCTATTTGCTTTTTGCAGAGGAGAACTGTTAGCCTCTTCCTGCCATCATTACCAGAAATTCCAGTAACATTAAAAAAAAAAAATCTAAGTTTTAACTCTATTAAGCCTTCATCATCACGACTTTTTATCCAGTGAAAGATTATCATCGTAATTGGCAATACTGTTTCTGAGGCAACTTTTTAGGATGTGCATCCTGATGTTATTGGAAAACATGGGGAAAAAACAAACAGCCTCAGTGTTCCTCATCAGGGGAATGGCTAAATCCTCAACCTGTGAATAATCTGCAATAGTTAAAAGAACAACATGGTTCTACACACACTAACATGACACAGCTCTCCAAAACACATTTTTCAGTGGAAAAATGCAAGTGTCATAAAGATAGAATTGTGTCATACACATAGAACTGAAGCACACAAAACAATACTTTACCTTTTGTTAGATACAAATATGGAAATATAGAGGAATATGTCTGCAAAGAAATATAGCAAAGTATTGATATAATACATATTACCCCTGGGGAAGGAGCAAAAATTGAAAGAAGGGTTGGTGAAAAGGGCTTTTGGCTCCATCTGGTAATGTCGTAAAATTGTTATAAAATTAATATATTTATCCATATCTGTGTAACAAAACAATATCTGAACAAATGAGTTGCTCAAACTATGAACTGTGAATCTGGAGAGTCAATATCATGAAGATTCCTAGAAGTTTCTGTACAGACTTATAAGGATTAATGAAAGCCACTTTACCTAATAAAATTAAGCATCCTTATATACAAGATTTTATTAGGCAAAAATGCCGAGCCTCATCTCTCAAGTCATGAGACTTTGTCTCCCCAAACATAATCTCCTTATATAGAACACTTCATCCCTTAAATACCTTGCGCCTTATGTATTAGTTGGTACTTTACATCATGGATTTCTTTCCTAGTAAGCAATTTCAGTCTATGTCACATTAAAAAATACCTTTCCATACTTTTAACAAGTGCACTTTGAGTTACAAAGCCACTTTAACGCCTACAATTAAGCATTACAATTAATGAAACTCATTAACAGTCACTCTTAATTTTTAAATTTTCATCCTACCAATCAGATTTTTTCTCCATTTTTACCCTAATCACAACCTTAATACATTTCAGAAAGGAAATAGAGCCTTCTAGCCACTATGGGAACAAATGAGAATAACTTAGCTTCCACTGTTAATCATAAATGCACACAATGAAAACTGTGGTTTCTGCATGTGGCTTCAGGGTATCTGGTATGAGATGACTAAGAATTAATTTCTATATTGATTCTTACAAATATTTATCAGGTTGGAAAACTTTTTTTACTCCCTTAAAACACTATAACTCTCACAATTGTAAAATGACAAAACAGACTACCTTTTCTATCTGTACTAAGTGACTGAGGAATAATTTCTTATCATTGTCGCTTTAAGGAACCCCTTTTGTAACAGTCCTTTTAGATTTTTCTGCTAATATAAACAGGCACCCACACATGCTAATTTAATTAAACCCATCAAATGGTATCAGTATAAAAATCTTAGCAATCCCTTCTCTTTACAACTCCTTCATCACTGAATCAAGCCTGCACACCACTGCAGACATTAGCTGTCTCTTGTCTCCCACCTTCATTAGTCACTTTAATATTCATATTTGTGTTCTCCCTAACTTAGAATCCTAAGTGTTGCTCTAAGTCTCTACTTAAGTTCAAATAATAATCACCTTATGTATAGATTATTACCTTTTCCTACATTTTCTATCTCACTTTAGTCGAAAAAAATTGCTGTAAGCTAGAGAGTATAATTATCATCTCCATTTTAAAGATAAGAAAAATGAGGCCCCAAAGTTTAAGAGACTTGCCAGCGGTAAGCCAATACGATTAAAAAAAAAAGCATGTATCAAGAATTCAGCTTAACTCAGTAGCCCCAAACCATGCTCCACTTTTCCAGCTATCATCACAGATTATAAGCAGCATTTCCCGTATATGATCCCTCTACAAAATAATCTCAATAGTTTCCCTTTTACACATGTACACTCATGGCTGATTCACTTGAGTGTATGGCAAAACCCACTACAATACTGTAAGGTAATTAGCCTCCAACTAAAATAAATTAAAAAAAAAAAAAGTGAAAATGTCCGAGATTGCAAGGATAACATTTTGCAAGGCACTGGCCAAGAACACAGGGATATGATGACCTCGGTTCTGTCACTGAAGCCTTGCATTTCAACAAGTAGCAGATATGAAGAAAAATCATGGAACAATTTAGTCTGGTCAGTGGAGAGAACACTGGGTATGAGAAAACGCAGTTCTTCGTCCCAGTCTTGTCACTATGTGGTATGACTTTATTATGATTTTAGTCCTGAATGGGGTAGATACAAATTCCTACTGGTCAACAGTGGCCATCTCTCATCATTTCTATTCTCATGCCAAGTGTCTGGACACTGTAATGGGATCAGAAACACCCTTGGCAGTTGCAAATTTCAGTAAAATGGAAGAGAATGAGTTGCCAGTCTTAACATGCTCAGCAGCAGCAGCTGACTAAAGTAAATGCTTTTAAAAACACAGATGACTGAAATGAAATTCCAGTTTAATAGTCAGAAATAGCCATGAGAAACTCTCTGCAGTCTGAAGGGTCTAGGGATTTTGGATGCTACAGATTAGCAGTGGGTTAAGATACTTGTCATCACTCTATTTTATTCTCTCTCTCCCCTTGAACTGTGAAAGGCAAATAGTCAAGGAATCAAACATATGTACTAAAATCTGAAAGGAAAGTATTAAATATAAAATCATTCCTTTTATTTTTTTCAATTACTTATCTTTTTCTCTCATATTCTTTGTTTAATGTAATCTTTTGTGGAAAAAACAATTATCAAGAATTCAAGAAATGCTGAAGGAAGAATGGTACCAGATACAGATTTTAATTCTGTCACTCTACACTATGTAATTCCAAAAAAAGACTATTATTATATAACATCTAATAAGCAAAGTAAAGATATAAAGGGAATACATACACTCACAATTTCTTATTATAGTTCTCTAATTGATTTTAAAGACAAACATCTGGTAAAAACAAGCTAAATGAATGGTTTTCCAGCATTCACTAAGAACTCCATGTTTATTCTCCATTTCTCCTTGTAAAATTAAAACCTCTCCACGTACAAAAGCTTTCTCTTCCACTATAGTTCCTAGTATAGAGCCTTGTATATATTAAGTACTCAACAAATGTTTAGTAAATTCTTAACTAATGCCCTGAATTATTTTTCCTTTACATCACCTAGCTTTCAGCTCTGATTGGGGACAAAATTTTGTATAATCAACAACTAACATTTACCAAAGTAAAATACAAAGTCACTTGGGGACTAGATTGAGTTTGAAATAGCACCAGTATGCCAAAGGAACCAACTCATTTCTTGTGTTAACAATGCAGGGTTCTAAAGAAAAAAATCAAATTGAAGCAAAGAATGCATAACTGTAGTTGCTCATAGAGTAGGCAATCTTCTTTCAGAAGGGAAAACGAAAGGAGGCTCTTCCTCACAGATCCTTTAACCCAAAGTGTAATTAAAAACAAACATGGTTACAAAGCAGAAACTCTTCTCTCTGACAGGCTCCAACATTTTGGCATATTTGGATTTGACAAAATTAAGTGTCAAAGTTGAAAGAATAGTAAACAGAAAAGTAAAAGTAAAATGAACAAATATTTTTATTTGAGGACGAATATCAATATTTCTAATTTTGCTCTCACCTAGAATTTCACTAAAATTTAATAAAGATGTATATGTGTAATTTTATTTTAAAGGCATTAAGTTTTACGAAGATGCGGAGAATGTAGGAAAAAAGTTGACTCTGGAAGCTGTAAAACATAGGGATAAAGGGCTAACTGCTTTAGCAGACACGAGAGGCCAAACTCTAAATGAATTATAAGAAAAGCAGAAAAACATTTCATTTTATAAAACAAAATCTTTCAAAGGCTGAGGAATGACCCAAAGTACTTGAGGTGAGGGGAACTCAGACAGGAAGACTCAGAAAATATTAGGTCAGTATTCATTAGATGCTTCATTAGTAAACTGTAGATATCTTTCTCCATTCCGGTAGTTTTATTTTCTTAAAGTTAGTATTTATTTTTTTAGTTTTTCATGTATACTACTTATCAGCAGTTCAGTCCTACCCTCTTGGCAGGGCACTTGCTGCCCCTCACCCTCATCTATGCAGAACTGAAAACTAGAGGCAGATCTCCCAGAAGGAGTAAGGTAGGAAGTACCACTGGACAATGGACAATGAAACCATACGGAAAACAGGATGACTGAAGTGATGAGACAGCCCTTCCACCTGCTTCTCCTTCTTGACTATCAAAATACTTTAGCCTGGGCTTTAGTTTCCAGAAAGATGTGAAGAGTCTTCTCTAGAGAACATGACCAGCCTAAGTGGAAAGATAAGATATTATCCCTAAATAATCCAGTCCGAATGGCTACAGAGAAGCTCAATCTGCAAACAGAGCTCCATGGTTTCATTTCTGTACTCTTAATAATGAGTATTAACCTCGGGATCTCAGATACTGAGGAAAGCCTATAACATGAATGTCAGGGACTAGAATAAACAAACAGGTACAATCTACTTGGAGTAATAAAACTATTTAAGGATAAAAGAAAATCATCAAAATTCTAAAGAGAAATAAAATATTGCATTCATGGAACGAGAACAAGACTCCTGTAGGAGATGAACATCCAGGGGAAACAAAAGAGCTTCTAAAATAAAATTGCAAAAGTAGAAATGGAAAATGCAATAGAAATCATGGAAGATAAATTAGGGGAAATACCAAAAAGGTAGAAAAACAGAAGGGAAAAAAATTAGAGGACTAACATAGGGCATCTAAATAAGCGGAGTTATAAAAAGATTAGACAAAACAGAAGGTGGGGGGGAACATTAATGAAACACTTAATATTTTCCAGAACTCAAAGCAGTAAGTTCCTAGACGAAATGGGGCATATTGTACCCAGAGAAATAGATGAAAATAGAGGCATACCAAGACACATCATTGTGAAATTTCAGAACAACAGAGACAGGGGAACTACAATGACATTTCAAAAATTAGTAATCAAAGTGCTTTTGAATTTTTCAATGATGACATCTAAAGAGACTGACAATGCAATGATGAATTTTAAAACATTTCCACCCTAAAATTTTTTACCCTGCTAAACTATCAGTCAAGTGCAAGGACAGTTAAAAATAATTTTCAGACTTGCTTATAAGGTTTCATAAAACGAATCTACCACAAACACTTTTTCTTAGAAATTTTCTTTTTAAAAAAAGATGTGCTGCCCTCCAAGCATGTAACAAAGGGGCAGAATAGAAAAGGGGAAGATGTGCGATAAAGCAACTAGAGGACACGATCCAGGAGAAAGGCAAAGGTAATTCTCAGCAAGATGGTGATGGGTGTGTATGAGGTATGGAGAACAAGGAGTCATCCTCGACAAGTCAGAAGGTCCTTACAGTTTACTAATGGATCAATTAATAAATATTGAGTAAATAAAAATATTAATATGTTGGGAGAAATGAAGGATCAGAAGTGTATACACATAGAAAGTAAGAGTAGGAAAAAGAGCTAAATTCTCATC
Source organism: Capricornis sumatraensis (assembly GCF_032405125.1). Taxonomy (NCBI): domain Eukaryota; kingdom Metazoa; phylum Chordata; class Mammalia; order Artiodactyla; family Bovidae; genus Capricornis; species Capricornis sumatraensis. The sequence goes on from NC_091073.1 coordinate 76,047,598, forward strand.
TTTCAAAAATGGTTAAAACTGAAAAAATTAAGATATCACCCACATAAGCATACCATATAATGACATGGAGCTAAGTGCCAAAAGAAACAGCTAAAAAGTTCAAAGTAGCAGCCTCTGGGGAGCAAGAAAAAGATAAAGAGCAAGACAGTCTTTCACCTATACATGCATTAACAATTTTACTATAAAAACCTACCTAAAAATACACCTCTTCTGTGTAAACAGTCACCAGTTTTAATGCAGAAAAATCACAATTACAACTGTTCTTGCAGTTAAAAACAAACAGCACTCTTTCTTTGAAGGTGAAAAAGACTGGGAAGACCAAGTTGTCTTCAGATAATATGCTTCATTAAATTCTTCTTTTGGAATCACTAAGACATGAAATATATTTTGGTAGACATTCCATTAAAGTATCACATTTAAAATCAGTATTTAAAAATTTACAAAAACATTTCTAATTTCCAAAAGATGTGTATTTTCTCAGCATTCATAAGTGTAAAGGTTTAATTTTAACAAAAGGAAACTTTAAAATCAATCTTATTTAACTCATAATAAAAACTGCTTCTTCTATTTACTGCTATGTTTATCTAATTTCAACCCAAATCATTTTTCTTTATTTACACACCACTAATTCCACTCCAACTCAGAACTGGGGCTCAAATATCACTGATTTGTAATCAAATAAGATTCAGAAGATAGTACTGTTATACTAAAATGACACTGATCTATGTAAAAATATTTTTATAAGCTACAAGAATTAGCTATCAATTTGGAGTATTTTATTCTTATCTCTCTCTCAACACTCAGGCTGTTGTTCACTCTTACTTTTATCAGGTTTTAAAGCACTGAGCAAAACATTACTTAAAAGTAAGTACAATGCACTGCATTAAAAATAAGCACTGCTGCTGCTGCTGCTGCTAAGTCACTTCAGTCGTGTCCGACTCTGTCCGACCATAGACAGCAGCCATCCCTGGGATTCTCCAGGCAAGAACACTGGACTGGGTTGCCATTTCCATCTCCAATGCATGAAAGTGAAAAGTGAAAGTGAAGTTGCTCAGTCGCGTCTGACTCTTAGTGACCTCATGGACTGCAGCACACCAGACTCCTCCATCCATGGGATTTTCCAGGCAAGAGTACTGGAGTGGGATGCCATTGCCTTCTCCAAAAAATAAGCACAAAAATATATTATTGATGATGTAAAGGAATAAGGAAACAGTCTCTTCTCAAACATATAATGCCACTCAACCAGCTCTTCTGGGCAGGAATGCTCAGGTAAGAAGATGGAGAGCACAGTTTCCCCACATAGGGAGTTATGGGAAGCAACATCAAACATAATCTATAAAATAAGAAAACTTCATGTTATATGTCGAGATAGAAACTCTGCATAGAATAGCTTGCTAATTTTTAAAGTTTTAGAAATTCAGAAAGGCCAAAGAAGTTCTACCTCAGTGAGAGCAGCCATATTTTCAGCCCAAATGCAAAGATTATTTTAGGCTTTAACCTCACATTTCTTATTTGGAAGACTTTCTGGTTGTAAGAAACTTGAGGAACATGCAATATGTTCAAAGTGGTGAAAGAATACTCTAAATAGATAAAATGACAACTGAATGCCAGTACTATTTTAGACTTTTTCTCATTGCAATTTTCCCTATAGGAAGCATAAACACTAGACACAACTGGATATCCTTGCCAGCCCTTCAGTTCTAGCCCTTAAAGAGCTGGATACCATGTTTTGAGAATGCTGGTAACAAAATGAACTAGAAATATGGTAATTTGTGTCTCTCATAAAATTTCAAAAGGTTAGATAAAAATACTGTTTCAAATACTGCAGAAAATTTTTACAAGTCCTCTTCTATAATGACAGTTTTCTTCTGTAACAGAATTTCCTTCATATGCTTGGTTTGGTAAAATTGCATTAATGGTGTAGTTTACATTTAGACTTAGTGAAAAGATTTACCCAGGAGCCTGGCTATAACTCGCCTACACTCATTTTAATACAGGTAGCCCTAAACAAAATTATCTGTGAATCAAATTTGTCTTCACCTCTCCCTTCACTTCTGATCTCCATGGAGCTTTCCTTCTATTCAGTGCCCTCAATCCTATTCTTATCCCAGGTTTTACAGTATGCTCAAACTTCCCTGAAAGAAAATGAAAGTGAAGTTGCTCTTCGCAACCCCATGGACTGTAGCCTACCAGGTTCCTCTGTCCATGGGATTTTCCAGAGTACTGGAGTGGGTTGTCATTTCCTTCTCCAGGGGATCTTCCCAACCCAGGGATCAAACTCAGGTCTCCCACATTGTAGGCAGACACTTTACCATCTGAGCCAACAGGGAAGTCCTAAACTTCCCTGCTGCTGCTGCTGCTGCTGCGTCGCTTCAGTAGTGTCCAACTCTGTGCGACCCCACAGACGGCAGCCCACCAGGCTCCCCCGTCCCTGGGATTCTCCAGGCAAGAACACTGGAGTGGGTTGCCATTTCCTTCTCCAATGCAGGAAAGTGAAAAGTGAAAGTGAAGTCGCTCAGTCATGTCCAACTCTTCGCGACCCCATGGACTGCAGCCTACCAGGCTCCCCCGACCATGGGATTTTCCAGGCAAGAGTACTGGAGTGGGGTGCCATTGCCTTTTCTGAAACTTCCCTATTTCTTTCCAAATCAGCAAAGTCCCAAGTACTGCAGCATGCCTCTACTACTTGTCCCTTGGTTCTCTCACATTCTCTATTTCAAATATTTACTACCCAAGTCAGCAAATGATGTTGTCAGAAGGGAGAAGAGGTTATCATTTATGATTTACTGAAATTACCCTCCACTTGTAGAATCAACTACATTAGCACCATTTCTAACCTCTTTTTCTCAAGTCTCACAAGAAAATATGCCCTTCCTCCTTTATGAAGCTGCTGTCTGTGTAATGAATCAAGTCCCTCCCACCCACTGCAGGAGCATGACCCATGGGCTATCCCTCTCCTGTTACTTCAGTATGTTTTCTTCATTTGTAACATCCACATTTATAAATATTAACATCTTCCTCATCTTTCAGTGATAATATTTTAAATTTGAACCCATTTCCCTTTCTGGAGAAGACTCTTGAGAGTCTCTTGGACTGCAAGGAGATCCAACCGGTCCATTCTGAAGGCAATCAGCCTTGGGATTTCTTTGGAAGGAATGATGCTAAAGCTGAAACTCCAGTACTTTGGCCACCTCATGGGAAGAGTTGACTCATTGGAAAAGACTCTCATGCTGGGAGGGATTGGGGGCAGGAAGAGAAGGGGATAACAGAGGATGAGATGACTGGATGGCATCACTGACTTGATGGATATGTGTCTGAGCAAACTCCAGGAGTTGGTGATGGACAGGGAGGCCTGGTGTGCTGCGATTCATGGGGTCGCAAAGAGTCGGACACGACTGAGTGACGCGATTGAACTGAACTGATTTCCCTTTTAAGTCACATCTTCCTGTGTCTCCTTTTCCCCACACACACCAAGCTTCTCTAAAGAGTAGTCACCCTGCACATCTCTTCTTCAATGCTCTACCTTCCCATTCTCAGCACTGCTATCTGGCTTCCCTAGCCACCACTTTCCTCAAACTTCTTATGTTTAGCAACAAGCTAACTGAAAAATCAGGGGAGGCGGCCGAAAGGAGCAATCCCAAGTCCAAGGAGCGGCGGCTGCGCAGGCAAAGGAGGGCCGAGAGGAGCTACTCCACGTTCAAGGTCAGGAGGGGCGGCTGTGAGGAGATACCCCTCGTCCAAGGTAAGGAGCAGTGGCTGCACTTTGCTGGAGCAGCCGGGAGAGATACCCCACGACCAAGGTAAGAGAAACCCAGGTAAGACGGTAGGTGTTGTGAGAGGGCATCAGAGGGCAGACACACTGAAATCATAATCACAGAAAACTAGCCAATCTGATCACACTAGGACCACAGCCTTGTCTAACTCAATGAAACTAAGCCATGCCATGCAGGGCCACCCAAGACGGGCGGGTCATGGTGGAGAGGTCTGACAGAATGTGGTCCACTGGAGAAGGGAATGGCAAACCACTTCAGTTTTCTTGCCTTTAGAACCCCATGAACAGTATGAAAAGGCAAAATGATAGGATACTGAAAGGGGAATTCCCTGGGTTGGTAGATGCCCAACATGCTACTGGAGATCAGTGGAGAAATAACTCCAGAAGAATGGAGGGATGGAGCCAAAGCAAAACCAATACCCAGTTGTGGATGTGACTGGTGATAGAAGCAAGGTCCGATGCTGTAAAGAGCAATATTGCATAGGAACCTGGAATGTCAGGTCCATGAATCCAGGCAAATTGGAAGTGGTCAAACAGGAGATGGCAAGAGTGAATGTCGACATTCTAGGAATCAGCGAACTAAAATGGACTGGAATGGGTGAATTTAACTCAGATGACCATTATATCTACTACTGCGGGCAGGAATCCCTCAGAAGAAATGGAGTAGCCATCATGGTCAACAGAAGAGTCCAAAATGCAGTACTTGCATGCAATCTCAAAAACGACAGAATGATTTCTGTTCGTTTCCAAGGCAAACCATCAACATCACGGTATTCCAAGCCTATGCCCCAACCAGTAATGCTGAAGAGGCTGAAGTTGAAAGGTTCTATGAAGACTTACAAGACCTTTTAGAACTAACAAGACCTTTTAGAACTAACACCCAAAAGAGATGTTCTTTTCATTATAGGGGATTGGAATGCAAAAGTAGGAAGTCAAGAAACACCTGGAGTAACAGGCAAATTTGGCCTTGGAGTACAGAATAAAGCAGGGCAAAGGCTAATACAGGTTTACCAAGAGAACGCACTGGTCAAGGCAAACATCCTCTTCCAACAACACAAGAGAAGACTCTACACATGACATCACCAGATGGTCAACACTGAAATCAGATTGATTATGTTCTTTGCAGCCACAGATAGAGAAACTGTATACAGTCAGCAAAAACAAGACCAGGAGCTGACTGAGGCTCAGATCATGAACTCCTTGTTGCCAATTAAGACTTAAATTGAAGAAAGTGGGGAAAACCACAAGACCATTTAGGTATGACCTAAATCAAATCCCTTATGATTATACAGTGAAAGTGACAAATAGATTTAAGGGACTAGGTCTGATAAACAGAGTGCCTGATGAACTATGGAAGGAGGTTCATGACATTGTACAAGAGACAGGGATCAAGACCATCCCCATGGAAAAGAAATGCAAAGAAGCAAAATGGCTGTCTGGGGAGGCCTTACAAATAGCTGTGAAAGGAAGAGAAGCGAAAAGTAAAGGAGAAAAGGAAAGATATAAGCATCTGAATGCAGAGTTCCAAAGAAGAGCAAGAAGAGATAAGAAAGCCTTCCTCAGCGATCAGTGCAAAGAAATAGAGGAAAACAACAGAATGGGAAAGACTAGAGACCTCTTCAAGAAAATTAGAGATACCAAGGGAACATCTCATGCAAAGATGGGCTCGATAAAGGACAGAAATGGTATGGACCTAACAGAAGCAGAAGATATTAAGAAGAGGTGGCAAGAATACTCAGAAGAACTGTACAAAAAATATCTTCACGACCCAGATAATCATGATGGTGTAATCACTCATCTAGAGCCAGACATCCTGGAATGTGAAATCAAGTGGGCCTTAGAAAGCATCACTATGAACAAAGCTAGTGGAGGTGATGGAATTCCAGTTGAGCTATTTCAAATCCTGAAAGATCATGCTGTGAAAGTGCTGCACTCAGTATGCCAGCAAATTTGGAAAACTCAGCAGTGGCCACAGGACTGGAAAAGGTCAGTTTTCATTCCAATCCCAAAGAAAGGCAATGCCAAAGAATGCTCAAACTACCACACAATTGCACTCATCTCACATGCTAGTAAAGTAATGCTCAAAATTCTCCAAGCCAGGCTTTAGCAGTCCATGAACTGTGAACTTCCAGGTGTTCAAGCTGGGTTTAGAAAAGGCAGAGGAACCAGAGATCAAATTGTCAACATTTGCTGGATCATCGAAAAAGCAAGAAGAGTTCCAGAAAAACATCTATTTCTGCTTTATTGACTATGCCAAAGCCTTTTGACTATGTGGATCACAAGAAACTGTGGAAAATTCTGAAAGAGATGGGAATACCAGACCACCTGACCTGCCTCTTGAGAAACCTATATGCAGGTCAGGAAGCAACAGTTAGAACTGGACATGGAACAACAGACTGGTTCCAAATAGGAAAAGGAGTACGTCAGGGCTGTATACTGTCACCCTACTTTGTTAACTTATATGCAGAGTACTTCATGAGAAACCCTGGGCTGGAAGAAGCAGAAGCTGGAATTAAGATTGCCAGGAGAAATATCAATAACCTCAGATATGCACATGACACCACCCTTATGGCAGAAAATGAAGAGGAACTAAAAAGCTTCTTGATGAAGGTGAAAGAGGAGAGTGAAAAAGTTGGCTTAAAGCTCAACATTCAGAAAAGGAAGATCATGGCATCTGGTCCCATCACTTCATGGCAAACAGATGGGGAAACAGTGGAAACAGTGTCAGTCTTTATTTTGGGGGGGCTCCAAAATCACAGCAGATAGTGACTGCAGCCTTGAAATTAAAAGACGCTTACTCCTTGGAAGAAAAGTTATGACAAACCTAGATAGCATATTGAAAAGCAGAGATATTACTTTGCCAACAAAGGTCCGTCTAGTCAGGTTATGGTTTTTCCAGTGGTCATGTATGGATGTGAGAGTTGGACTGTGAAGAAAGCTGAGTGTTGAAGAATTGATGCTTTTGAACTGTGGTGTTGGAGAAGACTCTTAAGAGTCCCTTGGACTGCAAGGAGATCCAACCAGTCCATCCTAAAGGAGATCCGTCCTGGGTATTCACTGGAGGGACTGATGCTGAAGCTGAAACTCCAATACTTTATTTAGCCACCTCATGCGAAGCGTTGACTCACTGGAAAAGACCCTGATGCTGGTAGGGTTTGGGGGCAGGAGGAGAAGGGGACGACAGAGGATGAAATGGCTGGATGACATCACTGACTCGATGGACGTGAGTTTGAGTGAACTCGGGGAGTTGGTGATGGACAGGGAAGCCTGGCGTGCTGCGATTCATGCGGTCGCAAAGAGTCGGACACAACTGAGCGACTGAACTGAACTGAAAAATCAATCACATATTCTGTCCACATTCACTCCTGCTGGTCTTTCTTAGATTTTCATTCCTTTATGAGTGATCTTACTCACTTTTGGGACTTCAACCAATTTCTATGTGAACAGAATTTTCAAATCTTAGTTACAGGACTCACTGTTCTCCAACTGTCTTCTAACGTACTTCCCCTGGGAACTCCAAAGATGGTGTCTTTAATTTACCATTTTCAAAACTATTCACTCATCCTACAGATTCTAGCTCTTGTTATTTTGATATCACCATCCAACCATTTTCCAAAGCTTAAAATCTCAGAATTTTGATTTTTTTTTAATTCTCCCTAACCCTGACATCAAATTCTCCTCCAAGTCCTTCTCATTCTACTACACAAAGTCTCAAATAATCACCCTATCACAGTTTCTGATCTCTCATCTTTGATTTACAGTTTGTAGCTCTTCTCTTGTCTAGACTATAGTAAAAGTCTCTTAACTGGTCAACTAATCTCTTCTTTTCTTACCCTGGGCCCAGCTCCATGCTGTGTCCAGGAAGTATCCTCGTTAAAGTACTGAGCTCATCCAGAGAAAAACTAGATCCACAGTTTTTTTTTTTTTTAATAGCTCAAATAGTGAGTGCCATTCCTAATTTACTTTCACAATGCAGTAGCCCAGCTTCTAATACATTTTTTCTGACCTAGTCACTAATTAGTAAAGTAGCTTAAAGCTCCATTGCTGTATTATAAGAAAATATGCAGAATTATAACTGAACCAGTGGAACTGTCCAGAAGTGTTTTTTATACAATAAGCACTAATAAACATGAAATACAACAACAGTATCAGTGCCTGATTATATTAAATATGCAAATTTGAATCTTTTTTAGTATACCCCAAACTAGATTTCCAGAATAAATTTCATTGATAGTTTTTTCAAGATAACACGTATTATATATGCAGTTACATGTGGCACTAGAGGTAAAGAATCCACCTGCCAATGCAGGAGACATAAGAGACGTGGGTTCAATCCCTGGGTCGGACAGATACCCTGGAGGCGGGCATAGCAACCTACTCTGGTATTCTTGCCAGGAGAATCCCACAGATAGAGGGGCCTTGGCAGGCTACAGTCCATACGGTCACACAGAGTTGGACACAACTGAAGCAGCTTGGAGTACACATACACATATATACGGAATCAAAGCAGATCCAATGATAAAGTGGTTTTTAAATTCAGCCATGACAGAGGTAATGACTCAAAACCCAACTCTGTACCCCTCCACTGCTGTCACTTGAGTCCAAGCCACCACCATCTGTTGCTCATTTATTTCAGTAGTCATTCAGTTGATCCCCAGCTTTCACTCCAGTTCTCAACAATATTCTCTAGATTAGCTAGAGCAATCATTTAAAACATATACAGATTGTTACTCTTCTGCCAAAACCATCCAAAGCGTTCCCACATCTAATGTCTCTCAAAGCTCTGTCTTCTGTGTTTAAGATTATATTTCTTGCCTAATCTCTGTAAAGATATCCCACAAACACAATGATCATACTCAACATGCCCAAAACTCAAATTACTTCCTAAATCTGGTCACCCTCCAGTATTCCCTATTTCAGTTAATGGCACCGAGGTATACATGTTCAACTTCCTTTATTCCCAGTACCTCTGAAGAACTGATGCTTTTGAACTATGGTGTTGGAGAAGACTCCTGAGAGTTCCTTGGACTGCAAGGAGATCAAACCAGTCAATCCTAAAGGGAATCAGTCCTGAATATTCATTGGGAAGACTGATGGTGAAGATGAAGCAATACTTTGGCCACCTGATGCAAAGAATTGACTCTTTAGAAAAGACCCTGAAGCTGGGAAAGACTGAAGGCAGGAGGAGAAGGGGCAACAGCAGACGAGACGGTAAGATGGTATCACCGACTCAATGAACACGAGTTTGAGCAAATTCCAAGAGTTGGTGATGGACAAGGAAGCCTGCCGTGCTGTGGTCCATGGGGTCACAGAGAGTGGGACACAACTGAGAGACTGAACTGAACTGAATCTACCACCAAGGCTTTTCAATCTATTATCTTACATATCTTACAAACACATCCCTTTTTCTTTATCTCCACTGTCACTTCCTTAGTTCATACTCTCATCTTAACTTCTAAAATCTATTTATTTTTCTGACTTCACCTACTCCTGATACCACCATCAGAGTGAACTTTCCAAAATACAATATGACCATGTTTCTCCCTGGTTAAAATCATTCTCTGGCTCCTCATCACCTATAAAATTCAAATTACTTAACACGGCATAAGGACCTCATATCCCCCCACTCCTTTACCTGTTCAAACATCCTCTCTTGCTCCTCCTTAAAGAGGTCCTTTTAATTCCAGCCACACCAGGCCATTTGCTATCCATAAGCCTGTGGCTTCATACTGCTGTAACTTTACCTTAATGGTGAAGCCTTTCCTGACCCATCCTAGCAGTTTCTAGGGCAGAACATACAGCACTTACACCATAGTACATTTGGTCCTCATTATTCATGGAGTCTGTATTTGGGAATTTGCCCACTTGATAAAATTTACCTTTAACGCCAAAGTCAAAATGCACAGTGCTTTTGTTGTCATATGAAGACACTAAGCAGCAAAAACGAAATGCCTAAGTGTGTGCATCCCCAGCTTAGGTTTAATGAGGCAACACTCTGCTTTCTTGTTTCAGCTCTCACACCAAAAACAGGTATCCTTTTTATGGCTTATCTAGTGTCATGTTTTTCACATTTTTGTGCTTATTTCACTGTCTGAAATGTCCCCCAAGCATAGTGCATAAATGCTGTCCAGTGTTTCTAACCACAAAGCAGTAGGGTGATGTGCCTTGCAGAGAAAATACAAGTCTCTGAAGAGCTTCCTTTAGGCATGAAATTATAGTGCTGTTGGCTATTCACTGTTAATGAATCAAGTATATACACACATATATTAATAGATATATATAGATAGGTATATATGTATCAAGATGTCTTTAAACAGCAACATATAGAAAGCAAGGTTATGTACTGACCAGTTAATGAAGATGTGACCAGGGGCTTATAGGAACCTAACCCCCTTCTAGCCTAGAGACAATGGCTCAGTGTTCCCCAATTCAGTGTTCAAAGAGACTTACAGAACAAAACTACCACAAAGAATGAATAATGAGAAGTGACTGTATTTTCATTTACATGTCTGTCTTTACCACAAATTAGTGGGTTCTCTGAGGGCAGAAATAGCATCTTATTTATCTTTGAACTCTAACTCTTATTATGCCAAATGTACTGCAGTTAACATTTACTGCACATAATTTTAAAAATTGTGGTTTTTCATTGTTGTAATTTTTCCCTTATATATTTAAACTTTATGGTAAGATCCCCATGCTGCTTCCCACCCCAGGGAGGCCCTGCTCAATTGCACAGTTAATGACCTGAACTTCATCCTTCATCCCTGTCCTTTCACCTCTTTTATAGCTAAACATCATGCTTTTTACATTCAAATTTTAAAAACAAAAATGTAGTTAAATGGATAGGCATTTATAGAGATTTAGTTTTCATCAGGTCAGTTAGCACTGATGGACTTGGACCTAAAAAATATGTGACAAGCTTCCAGAAACAAAGGAAGGCCGAGCACACACGTCTACACTGTCTCCCTCCTGAGGACTCACTGAAATGACAGAATACATGCTTTTTAAAAAGAATAGAAATATTACTGGAGGTAGATGAAAGAGATATGAGAGATTAAATACCAGAAATTTTAGGAAATACTAGAAGTCAGAAAGTAGGTGAAGATGCTTGCATGTCCAACAAAAAGATGGATTTTAAAATCTGGAAATCATTCTCTCACAAAATGTCTAGGAACACTAACCAGAATATCCAAAACATCCTCTCAAGTACAACAGCTAGCGCTCAAGAAACTCCCCAAGGGCCAATATGAAGAGGATGAAAAACTGGTAAGCACGTGCTTGAGTCGTGGCTGCACAAAGGGTTCGCAGATTCAGCTCCTAGTTCAGGAGCAGCAGTTTAGGCCTTGGTTTGTTCAAAAAGAACTGCCAACTTAGACTCCTCCATATAGAGCAGGAACCATACAAGACTAACCCCACTTGGCTAAAGATATACCTGTTGGCTGAGGAAGACAATGAGGATGTGAGCCTTTTTCAGCTTGAACACCAGATTAGGGGGCAATACAACTCAAGAATTTGTAACCACAGCCTACTCTCCAGGATTCAGAGTTCCCATATACCTACTTAATTCAGAAAACTCCAAGCAGAAAAATTACAGAGGTGCCCAAGAAAATCCTTAGCAAATCTTCCCTTGAGGAATGTGCCCCCTAGCCAGACTGCACAGAATCCCCTGCATAAAACTCAACCAAGCATGAGCTGGCCATTTGAAAAATCACACACACACACACACACACACAAAAACACTCAAGAGGAGAAAAGAAAAAAAAGACAGGTAACTGAGAACACAAGAGTAATGCTGTCATGGAGGAAAGCAGGTAAGACTGAAAAGCCATAGTAATATAAGCCATTAGAAGTAAGCACAGTTCTTCTCAAGTGACTTTTTTTCTGGGCCTCCCATGAGAAGTACATGTGTGTTCAAATATTCTTCTTTCATAGTAGAGTCAATAAAGTTGAAAAAATAGACATATTTTCTCAGATACACAGTGTAATTTTAAACTTTACAATACTCTCACCCAGGACCAATACCATTCCCCTCCCCAAGAACATTTGAAAACGTGTGAAGGCATCTTTCATACTCCAATGGCTATGGCAGAGAACAGGGGCAATGAACACTAAGCGGTGTTCAGCACAATCCCACATGACAAAGTACAGTGCTGCCCAAAATGCCAAACACCAACTGTTGAGAGACGCTTTACTGATATGACTCAATTCGAAACTGTTATCAACGAATAACTCCATGAAGTAAGACTGGGAACAGAAAAATTTTAAACTTTCATTGTACATTCACCCTTTTGTGTTATTTTAATTGCTTATCATTAAGATTAGAATTTTCAAAAATTAAAAATAAATTTATATAAATAAGTAAAGAGAGGGAGAGCTGTCCTGTTTATCAGTCAACATCAATCCTTCCCTTCAGATAAAGTGGGTGGTTCAGCACACCAAGGATAAAAGCAGTGCATCAGACTACCCTGGAATTCTTAGACTCAGGAGAGTAGTCTCTGCAAGCATTTAAATATTTCTTAGCTAAAACATCTCCTGAATTAAAATAGAGTTATTGATGCTGCTGCTAAGTTGCTTCAGTTGTGTCTGACTCTGTGCGACCCCATAGACGGCAGCCCACCAGGCTCTGCCATCTCTGGGATTCTCCAGGCAAGAACACTGGAGTGGGTTGCCATTTCCTTCTCCAATGCAGGAAAGTGAAAAGTTAAAGTGAAGTTGCTCAGTCGTGTCTGACATTTCGTGACCCCATGGACTGCAGCCTACCAGGCTCCTCTGTCCACGGGATTTTCCAGGCAAGATTACTGCAGTGGGTTGCCATTGCCTTCTCCATTGATGCTGGCTGTGTGCTTATGCAGTGAGGACCCCAAACCTCTTTTGTGAGACAACAGCTGCAATTGCAATTCTCTCCACGGCTGACAGACGCCCAAGGAAGGAGTCAAGACTTAAAGCAATGAGTAGGCACATTTGAAGCAGGGGGGTAGATGTTTCTGTTGTGCAGTTCCAGAATATGTCACTTAATAGACAAGTGAGTGTCTCTTTAACAGGTCAATGAGGCAGATCAGTTTTAGACTGATGGAAGGCCAATTAACAAAACATCTGCACAGATGAAAATGGAAGATTAAGACATAAGTGATACATACTAGAAGTAGACAGAAAATATTTACTACAAAAAAATTAAACCTATACTTACTCCAGAACTTCACTTCTCAGAGATAAATTTTCAACACACACACACGCACAGACTACACAATATGGATCCACCACATCCTGACTACTACATAACTGCTCTGTACTTTTGCTTTTCCTTCCTATTCTTTTCATACACAGAGTAGCTAGTACAGCTGACCCTTGAACAATGGGGCTTTGAACTGTGAAGGACCACTTAAACATGGGTATTTTTTAACAGAAAATACTACAGTACTACCCAATCCATGGTTGGTTGAATTCACAGGTACCAAAGAACTCTAGATACAGAGGGCCAACAATAAATTAGCCACAGATTCCCAGCCCCTCTACCCCACCATCTACCATGTCATTCAAGGGTCAGTGTATACACAGGCATATGGCACTTGTACTTTACTAAATGATCAATATGTTTAAATCAACATCAAATTGAGGAAGGCTAAGGGAAAAAAATTGGTTAATGTTTTCACTTATCATTATAAAGCCGTTATAATTATAATACCTTTTAAAATACCTTTTTGTATGCAGCTGTTAAATGTAATGTTGTAGTTATGGCAATCTTTATCTATAAGCAGGGATAAAATCATTCTAAAAGAAATAACTCTTACACAGCTTTTCAAGGAGTTAAGTATTTCATTTAAATAAACTTGTATATCCAAGTGGCTTAGTGGTAAAGAATTTGCCTGCAATGCAGGAGATGTGGGTCTGATCTCTGGGTAGAGAAGACGCCCTGGAGGAGGGCATGGCAACCCACTCCAGTATTCTTGCCTGGAGAATCCCATGGACAGAGGGGCCTGGCAGGCTACAGTCTATAAAGTTGCAAAGAGTCAGACATGACTGAACAACTGAGCACGTGTGCATGATGTGCACACACACACACAAAAGAAAGATTACAACAGTTTTAAATAATGTTAAAAAAAAAACCCTTGCATAAAAAAATGAGACCATTTAAACATCACTAGAATAAAACCTGGACTCAAGAACTAGCGCAACCCAGACCTAGGACCTGAAGCACATGAAAAAGTCTTCTCACAAAAGAAAGTACTTCAGAAATTACATCAAAAGGCCCTCAGAATTTGGAAATCAAAGCGCATCTAATCAAAGTACCCAAGATGCACGTGCTCAGTAGTGTCCAACTCTTTGCGACTCCCTGGACTGTAGCCTGTCAGGCTCCTCTGTCTATGGAATTTTCCAGGCAAGAATACTAGAGGGGATTGCCATTTCTTTCTCCAGGGGATGTTCCCAACCCAGGGATCAAACCTGTATCTCTTGCATCTCCTTGTATTGGCAGACAGATTCTTTACCAGTGTGCCACCTGGGAAAGAAAGTGAAACCGCTCAGTCGTGTCCGACTCTTTGCAACCCCATGGACTATAGCCACCAGGTTCCTTGTCCATTGAATTCTCTAGGCAAGAATACTGGAGTGGATTGCCATTCCTTTCTCCAGGGGATCTTCCCAACCCAGGGATCAAACCCAGGTCTCCCACACTGCAGGCAGATTCTTTACCATCTGAGCCACCAAGGTCCCTAGCACCACCTGGGAAGCCCAAGACCTAGCCTGAGGATACGAACACAGTAAAGAAAACAGTGACAATCAAGTGTATTATAAGCTGTGGGAAGAAAGTGCATTAACAGAAGGCAATACCTGGTCAGATATGCAAAAAAAGAAATAATAAATTGACACAGGTCTTTAAAATTGCCCAGGGAAAAACTGCTTACTCCCATACTCCAGGGCTACTCAATCTTGGCACTACTGGCATTTTGGACTCTGTTATGGGGGGCTGTCCTATGAACTGTTCAGTAGCATCCTTGCTCTACCCACTAGATGCTAATAAGCACCCCCATCCAAACTGTGACAACCAAAAATCTTCAGATATTACCAAATACCCAGTGGGAGGCAAAAGCTGCCCCCTTAAAGCATCAATGGTATAATCTAAACAATGTGAATCAAGCTAATAAAGTTTGATACTTCTACCATCAAAATCACCTCACTTTTCTTGATCACACAGTAAATGTCTCATATTAATTTGGCTTTCATAGCTTTTGGTAAAGAATCCACCTGCAATGCAAGAGACCACAGTTTGATTTCTGGGTCGGGAAGATCCTCTGGAGAAGAGAAAGGCTTACCCATTCCAGGACTCTGACCTGGAGAATTCCACGGACTGTATTGTCCATGAGGTCGCAGAGTCGGACACAGCTGAACGACTTTCACTTTCAGAGGAAGTATGATCATGGCATGGTTGTAAGAGGTATTTGCTATACAGTTTCTTTCTTCTTTTTTTGGTGAATTAAAAAAAAAAAAAGTCAGAGGGGTAGACCCATGACTATACTTTATATACGCTCTCTGATAATGAAAGTCAAATCTTTTTTAACTTCTCATACTTCCCCACAACTTCTAACACTGAAGTAGTTTTCAGGCACTTGAGCACTTTTAAATTTTAATATTCCTGGTTTAATATTTTTATCATCTTCCTCAGTATTACCAGTGTCTTGACTTTCTGTTTCCCCTTTTCTTAATTTTTAGTTCCTCTGTGCCTCTTTTTCCATGACAGCACCCACCAGCATCTCAATTATCATTACAGTAAATACTCTCCCTTTGAAAGTTAATAGTATACCATGAAAGCCCAAATAAAATTTGACTTATTAATATCCAGGTAAGTGGTCTCAAAAGAACTTTTTTATCCTTTAATAATGAAAAGGGTCAAATATAATTGAGAACAGCCTACTGAAATCTAAAGAATATAACAACTTATTTAAAAATAAGAAACTAAATGAACCTTTTAAAACAAGAACAGGGCTTATCTTGGGAAAAGATCCCCAAACTCTGAAAAATCCAGTGACTGTCCTTTGCCTAGGAATCCCTTGAAAACTTCAAAATACCTCTGTATTCCATTTAACTGGCCACAGTGAATTCACAATTTCACTATTAATATATTCATCTTTTACTCCCCATTTTCTCTGTCACCTCTGTCTTCCAGGTTCTTGCTGCTTCACTTTTAAATTACCACTGCAAGCCTTCTCCTACTGTTCTTTTCTTCAAGGTAATTCACTCAGTTGTAAGACTATCACACAGCTCATGTTAAATTATCATTTTAATGACAATACTCCATTAGAAAAATAGGGCTTTCTGCCATCTGGAAATGCTTACATTTCTTTTAAAAAATGAGCTTTTCATCGATTCAACTGAATTCCTCTATTCTCTAATACAAACTCTCTGTCCTAACCACACTGATCTTTTTACTTCCTATACTTACAACCACACATCTCATTCCCACCTAAATGCCTTTATTCATGTTCAGTTCAGTCGCTCAGTCGTGTCCAACTCCCTGCGACCCCATGAACTGCAGCACGCCAGGCCTCCCTGTTCATCACCAAACCCGGAGTTCACCCAAACTCATGTCCATCGTGTCAGTGATGCCATCCAGTCATCTCATCCTCTGTCGTCCCCTTCTCCTCCTGCGCCCAATCCCTACCAGCATCAGGGTCTTTTCAAATGAGTCAACTCTTCACACAAGGTGGCCAAAGTATTGGAGTTTCAGCTTTAGCATCATTCCTTCCAAAGAACACCCAGGACTGATCTCCTTTAGAATGGACTGGTTGGATCTCCTTGCAGTCCAAGGGACTCTCAAGAGTCTTCTCCCAATACCACAGTTCAAAAGCATCAATTCTTCAGCGCTCAGCTTTCTTTATAGTCCAACTCTCACATCCATACATGACCGCTGGAAAAACCATAGCCTTGACTAGACGGACCTTTGTTGGCAAAGGAATGTCTCTGCTTTTCAATATGCTATCTAGGTTGGTCATAACTTTTCTTCCAAGGAGTAAGCATCTTTTAATTTCATGGCTGCAGTCACCATCTGCAGTGATTTTGGAGCCCCCCAAAATAAAGTCTGACACTGTTTCCACTGTTTCCCCATCTATTTCCCATGGAGTGACGGCACTGGATGCCATGATCTTCGTTTTCTGAATGTTGAGTTTTAAGCCAACTTTTTCACTCTCCTCTTTCACTTTCATCAAGAGGCTTTTTAGCTCCTCTTCATTTTCTGCCATAAGGGTGGTGTCATCTGCATGTCTGAGGTTACTGATATTTCTCCTGGCAATCTAATTCCAGCTTCTGCTTCTTCCAGCCCAGCGTTTCTCATGATGTACTCTGCAGAGAAGTTAAATAAGCAGGGTGAAAATATACAGCCTTGATGTACTCCCTTTCCTATTTGGAACCAGTCTGTTGTCCCATGTCCAGTTCTAACTGTTGCTTCCTGACCTGCATACAGGTTTCTCAAGAGGCAGGTCAGGTGGTCTGGTATTCCCATCTCTTTCAGAATTTTCCACAGTTTCTTGTGATCCACATAGTCAAAAGGCTTTGGCATAGTCAATAAAGCAGAAATAGACGTTTTTCTGGAACTCCCTTGCTTTTTCCATGATCTAGCGGATACTGGCAATTTGATCTCTGGTTCCTCTGCCTTTTCTAAAATCAGCTTGAACATCAAGAAGTTCACAGTTCACGTATTGCTGAAGCCTGGCTTGGAGAATTTTGAGCATTACTTTACTAGCATGTGAGATGAGTGCAATTGTGTGGTAGTTTGAGCATTCTTTGGCATTGCCTTTCTTAGGGATTGGAATGAAAACTGACCTTTCCCCGTCCTGTGGCCACTGCTGAGTTTTCCAAATTTCTGGCATATTGAGTGCAGCACTTTCACAGCATGATCTTTCAGGATTTGAAATAGCTCAACTGGAATTCCATCACCTCCACTAGCTTTGTTCGTAGTGATGCTTTCTTTTTTTATTTTTATTTATTTATTTTTTGAGTACAATCATTATTTTATTTTATTTTACTTTACAATACTGTATTGGTTTTGCCATACATTGACATGAATCCACCACGGGTGTACATGCGTTCCCAAACATGAACCCCCCTCCTACCTCCCTCCCCATAACATCTCTCTGGGTCATCACCATGCACCAGCCCCAAGCATGCTGTATCCTGCGTCGGACATAGACTGGCGATTCGATTCTTACATGATAGTATACATGTTTCAATGCCATTCTCCCAAATCATCCCACCCTCTCCCTCTCCCTCTGAGTCCAAAAGTCCGTTATACACATCTGTGTCTTTTTTGCTGTCTTGCATATAGGGTCGTCATTGCCATCTTTCTAAATTCCATATATATGTGTTAGTATACTGTATTGGTGTTTTTCTTTCTGGCTTACTTCACTCTGTATAATCGGCTCCAGTTTCATCCATCTCATCAGAACTGATTCAAATGTATTCTTTTTAACGGCTGAGTAATACTCCATTGTGTATATGTATCACAGCTTTCTTATCCATTCATCTGCTGATGGACATCTAGGTTGTTTCCATGTCCTGGCTATTATAAACAGTGCTACGATGAACATTGGGGTACATGTGTCTCTTGCAATTCTGGTTTCCTCTGTGTGTATGCCCAGCAGTGGGATTGCTGGGTCATAAGGTAGTTCTATTTGCAATTTTTTAAGGAATCTCCACACTGTTCTCCAAAGTGGCTGTACTAGTTTGCATTCCCACCAACAGTGTAGGAGGGTTCCCTTTTCTCCACACCCTCTCCAGCATTTATTGCTTGCAGATTTTTGGATTGCAGACATTCTGACTGGTGTGAAGTGGTACCTCATTGTGGTTTTGATTTGCATTTCTCTAATAATGAGTGATGTTGAGCATCTTTTCATGTGTTTGTTAGCCATCCGTATGTCTTCTTTGGAGAAATGCCTATTTAGTTCTTTGGCCCATTTTTTGATTGGGTCGTTTATTTTTCTGGAATTGAGCTGCATAAGTTGCTCGTATATTTTTAAGATTAGTTGTTTGTCAGTTGCTTCATTTGCTATTATTTTCTCCCATTCAGAAGGCTGTCTTTTCACTTTGCTTATATTTTCCTTTGTTGTGCAGAAGCTTTTAATTTTAATTAGATCCCATTTGTTTATTTTTGCTTTTATTTCCAGTATTCTGGGAGGTGGATCGTAGAGGATCCTGCTGTGATTTATGTCAGAGAGTGTTTTGCCTATATTCTCCTCTAGGAGTTTTATAGTTTCTGGTCTTACATTTAGACCTTTAATCCATTTTGAGTTTATTTTTGTGTGCGGTGTTAGAGAGTGATCTAGTTTCATTCTTTTACAAGTGGCTGACCAGTTTTCCCAGCACCACTTGTTAAAGAGATTGTCTTTACTCCATTGTATATTCTTGCCTCCTTTGTCAAAGATAAGGTGTCCATATGTGTGTGGATTTATCTCTGGGCTTTCTATTTTGTTCCATTGATCTATATTTCTGTCTTTGTGCCAGTACCGTACTGTCTTGATGACTGTGGCTTTGTAGTAGAGCCTGAAGTCAGGCAAGTTGATTCCTCCAGTTCCATTCTTCTTTCTCAAGATTGCTCTGGCTATTCTAGGTTTTTTGTATTTCCATACAAATCTTGAAATTATTTGTTCTAGTTCTGTGAAAAATATGGGTGGTAGCTTGATAGGGATTGCATTGAATTTGTAAATTGCTTTGGGTAGTATACTCATTTTCACTATATTGATTCTTCCGATCCATGAACATGGTATATTTCTCCATCTATTAGTGTCCTCTTTGATTTCTTTCACCAGTGTTTTAGTGTTTTATAGTTTTCTATGTATAGGTCTTTAGTTTCTTTAGGTAGATATATTCCTAAGTATTTTATTCTTTTCGTTGCAATGGTGAATGGAATTGTTTCCTTAATTTCTTTTTCTACTTTCTCATTATTAGTGTATAGGAATGCAAGGGATTTCTGTGTGTTGATTTTATATCCTGCAACTTTACTATATTCATTGATTAGCTCTAGTAATTTTCTGGTGGAGTCTTTAGGGTTTTCTATGTAGAGGATCATGTCATCTGCAAACAGTGAAAGTTTTACTTCTTCCTTTCCAATTTGGATTCCTTTTATTTCTTTTTCTGCTCTGATTGCTGTGGCCAAAACTTCCAGAACTATGTTGAATAGTAGCGGTGAAAGTGGGCACCCTTGTCTTGTTCCTGACTTTAGGGGAAATGCTTTCAGTTTTTCACCATTGAGGATAATGTTTGCTGTGGGTTTGTCATATATAGCTTTTATTATGTTGAGGTATGTTCCTTCTATTCCTGCTTTCTGGAGAGTTTTTATCATAAATGGATGTTGAATTTTGTCAAAGGCCTTCTCTGCATCTATTGAGATAATCATATGGTTTTTATTTTTCAATTTGTTAATGTGGTGAATTGCATTGATTGATTTGTGGATATTGAAGAATCCTTGCATCCCTGGGATAAAGCCCACTTGGTCATGGTGTATGATCTTTGCAATGTGTTGTTGGATTCTGATTGCTAGAATTTTGTTGAGGATTTTTGCATCTAGGTTCATCAGTGATATTGGCCTGTAGTTTTCTTTTTTTGTAGTATCTTTGTCAGGTTTTGGTATTAGGGTGATGATGGCCTCATAGAATGAGTTTGGAAGTTTACTTTCCTCTGCAATTTTCTGGAAGAGTTTGAGTAGGATAGGTGTTAGCTCTTCTCGAAACTTTTGGTAGAATTCAGCTGTGAAGCTGTCTGGACCTGGGCTTTTGTTTGCTGGAAGATTTCCGATTACAGTTTCAATTTCCGTGCTTGTGATGGGTCTGTTAAGATTTTCTATTTCTTCCTGGTTCAGTTTTGGAAAATTGTAGTTTTCTAGGAATTTGTCCATTTCTTCCACGTTGTCCATTTTATTGGCATATAACTGCTGATAGTAGTCTCTTATGATCCTTTGTATTTCTGTGTTGTCTGTTGTGATCTCTCCATTTTCATTTCTAATTTTATTGATTTGATTTTTCTCTCTTTGCTTCTTGATGAGTCTGGCTAATGGTTTGTCAATTTTATTTATCCTTTCAAAGAACCAGCTTTTGGCTTTGTTGATTTTTGCTATGGTCTCTTTTGTTTCTTTTGCATTTATTTCTGCCCTAATTTTTAAGATTTCTTTCCTTCTACTAACTCTGGGGTTCTCCAATTCTTCCTTTTCTAGTTGCTTTAGGTGTAGAGTTAGGTTATTTATTTGACTTTTTTCTTGTTTCTTGAGGTATGCCTGTATTGCTATGAACTTTCCTCTTAGCACTGCTTTTATAGTGTCCCACAGGTTTTGCGTAGTGATGCTTTCTAAGGCCCACTTGACTTCACAATCCAGGATAGCTGGCTCTAGGTAAGTGATCACATTATCATGATTATCTTGGTCATGAAGATCTTTTTAGTACAGTTCTTCTGTGTATTCTTGCCAGCTCTTCTTAATATCTTCTGCTTCTGTTAGGTCCATACCATTTCTGTCCTTTATCGAGCCCATCTTTGCAAGAGATGTTCCCTTGGTATCTCTAATTTTCTTGAGATCTCTACTCTTTCCAATTCTGTTGTTTCCCTTTATTTCTTTTACCTCACCTAAAAATATTGTTTTTTTCTTAGCTATTCAATATCTCACCAACTCATGACCCACTTCTTTCTTTTTTATAATCAAAGTTTTAGAACTAAACACATCCTAGGACTTTTCTCAAAATTAATCCAATCAAATGAGTTAGCAAGTCCCCCTCTACAGATAAGAATTTCTTTTCTTAATCTATCTCAGAACTTACAGTCTGCCACACATGATAAACCACTACTTCTGTGCCAACTTCTGAAGTTTCCTAATTTGTTTAATAATAAATACTAAGAATTGCCTAAGCCCATGGGCCAATGCTTGGCTGAGGGGATACAAAGACCGTTTCTTCCCTTGAAAAACTTTTTTTACTATGTGAAATTCCAGTATATACACATATTCATGGATTTCCTTCTGGTAAACATTTCTAGAGTGTAACCAAATCTAAGTTGCTGTTTCTGGAGATATTTTTGGGAAAGAAGGACCTTTGCAGGTTTGCAAGATGAAAGAGACAAGAAATAAAGAGATGGCAGTGTAGGAGTAGAAGATATTTGCAGGGCCCTGCTAAAAGAGATAGAAACAGAGACAAAACACATCTCCAGCCTTTGATCTAGAATCACAGCGTGTTGGGAAGGAGAGAACAAAGATGAGAAAGGAAGGACCATCAGCCACATCAGTGTTCCACTCTGTCACATTCTGACATGAACTGGCATGAAGTTACCAAAACTGGAAAGGAACTGTAAATACCCATTTGGGTATAGAGAGCAAGTCAAATAAAGGTTACTAAAAGCTTATTTTTTAATCTCAAATATTCAATTTATGCTATCTCTAAAACAACAGTAACCTTTAAGTGAAAATAAGAAAAGCTCTGAATAAGATACACTAAAAACTGCTTCTTATGAATTATGAAGCATTTCCTGTTCCCCACCAACTGCAAGACTGGAAATTCTGAAACATTTCTTTGAAGAAAAGTAGGGGAAACTAATACCTGATATTTTGAAACTGCATAAAATGCTGATAAATTTGATATAGCTAATGGTTTAATTGGGAGGACATTAAAGCTTATAAGATCTCTTAAAGGTTCACTCACAATCTCTGACTCCTTGGCCTGACATCCCCTGTAACAGCTTAAATTCCTTCAGGGAAAATCTCTCTGCCTTGGGGTTTTCAAGAACCCAATGCTAAGGATGGTGAGGGCATGCTGTGATTGATGGCTTTGCCCATTTGCCTCACAGTGTTCCAACCTTCTTAAAAAATGTGGCTTAATATTTTTCATTTATCCCTGATTACAAATGACAATTAGCAGTTTAAAACAGAAAATACTGGAATCAACTTATACAAAATCATGCATGACTATCATTTAATTTCTAAAATAAGCAACTTAAATGAATTAAATTTCTTTTAACTCAGCTACCTAAGTTAGTCAGTATACTACCCAAGTATACCAAAATCTCAGGTAGAAGGATATTTAATAGATGAATAAAAAGGCAAATAACTTTACATAAAATGAAACTTCTTTAAATATTTCATTATATGTAGATATACATATATATTCTAGGTAAAATAAAAAGACAAATCCACTTGAAGACAGTGACATTCATCCCAAAGACTAAAGGATTCCTATAATATGGTAAGGAACCATTATGAACATATAACAAGTGTGGTTATTTTCTTCATTCCCAACTAAATGCTACATTTTCAAACACTACTTACTTCTTTAGATTTTAGGGACAAAGCAGAAAGAAAATTCAGGATTATGTGAATTTTATAAAAATTTTAGATCATGCTGGAAGGAATCTCTGAGGCCACATAGTCATCTTTCCACCTAATATTTAACTTGCCTTTGTAAACACCCTGAAATGTCATATAAAAATAAGACTTAGTAACTTTAGTTAATAGCACATAACTTATTGGACTACTTTAAAAGTGGAATTCTTCTAAAAAATATTTACTGAGACATAGTTCTTATGCTGGAAAGAAAAATGTGAAAAAAATGAGTCAAGCTAAGGCAACTAAAAATATGTTTATTCAACAAATATCCACTGAACATTTAACACTGTACCAGACAGTAAGAGAAGGAAAGGATACTGACATTTACTGACTGTCCCAGACTCTGTGCTAGACACTTTGTATTTATTATCCAATTAAAACCTTACACCAACCCTACAATGTAAGTATTACAACCCCTATTTTAGAGATGAGGTATCAATATATCGAGTTCAACAGTAATACCAGGATATGCCACCACGCTTATTACTTGTACCACACAGAGCTCTGTGTCCTGGACAAAGTAAAAGAGATGGAAGTTACAAAAACTGGAATTACAATCCACATCCCTAACTCACTTGCTGAGCAAGAAAATAATAAAACACCCAGTATCAAGAAATTGTGCTATTTAACTACATAAGAAACTGAAAATATTTTGCTAGTAAGCAAAACACCAAATAATATATGTTGCAGTTAATGAAAAGTAAATCAAGCATTAATATGAATAGCAATAAAGTATTTATGCAATATCATATAATTTATAAAGTTATTACAGTATTAAAACAAAATTTTCTAAAACTTTCAAAAATCTGAAAGTAACTATGAAATTAGCTCTATGTCACATGAGAAACTATTTAAGTGAGCTACAACTGGAAGAAGTATTTGCAATATATTAGAGCAATTCTTTTCTGTACAAAACAAAGATTTCTTTATATACACACACTATATATATATTATGTCTGATACAAGACCACCAGAGTCATATTGTTCTTTATATGAAAGCCAAATTGAATGCTTTGGAGAGATCCAAAGAAAGCAAGTGACAAAACAATAATACAAAAAAATCCAAATTGCTGTATAATTAAGTGTAAGTCAAGGATAAACAATCGAGGAGTCATAAAACTCTATAAGGATCCTGCAACTCAGATTCCTCCACAAACTTTTAAGTTCTTGCTCCAAAGCCAGAGCAAGTTTCTATAAGAATATTGACCCAGAGCTCCACTCAAAAGATACAAACTCAAAGAAAATGTTAGTGTGTGCATGTGTATTTATATTTTGAAAGTGAAAATGTTACTTAAGGTATATGTGAGTCATTTATTATGACTCTTCACTTAACCAAAAACTACCACTGGACATAATCAAACCATATCAGAGGGCTTTACTCATGTGCTAGCTAATATAAGATTTTTTTTCAGGAGTGATATACAGGAAACTATTTGTAACAGTTACTTATAGGACAAGGCTCTTCAGCCCCAGCACTATGACATTCGGGCTGGATAACTCTGTGAGGGACGGCCCACCCCGTGCAGTCTGCAGCATCATCCCTGGCCTCTATCTGACAGATGCCAACAGCAACCCCCTCCCAGTTACGACAGCCAGATGTCCCTGAGGGAGCGATGAGAGGGCGGCAAAACTGTCTCTGAATAAGAAACGCTGATACAGAGAGGAATGAGAATGGAGCAAAAGACTTTTACCAGTCCTCCTCTGAATTATTAAAGTGGTAGGTTGAATAATGGTCCCCTAAAAAACATCCATGGCTTAATCCTTGGAACCAGTGAATGTTACATTATTTGGAAAAGGGGTCTTTGCAGATGTGATTAAGGATCCTGTAACAGGGAGATTATTCTGGAGCAAAGGGGAGCTCAAATGCCATCATATGTGTCCTTATAAGAGAGAGGCAATGAATGGTTTCTCTCTTTTTTGCTCACACATAGGAAAAGGTGATGAGAAGAAGAGAGCTGAGGGAGATTTGAAATTCTGCCTTTGAAGACTGGAGTGATGCAACTACAAGGCAAGGCATTCTGGCAGGCACCAAACTGTGGAAGAAGCAAAGAACATAGTCTCTTCTTGAGCCTTTGGAGGGAGCACCCTGATTTTGGCACACTGATACTGACGTCAGACACCTGGCCTCCAAAACTGTGAGAGAATAAACTTTTGTTTTTAAGCCACTAAGTTGGTGGCAATTTGTTACAGCAGCCACAGGAAACTAGCACAATCATATAAGGGTTTTAATTTGATTTTTAAAAAACTGCAGATGAGCAAAAGAGATAATGTGTGGACAACACTCAGCAAAGTTCCTGAAACATACTAAGCATTCAAAAATACTGATGCCATTATCGATATTCAGCCAGCTATGTATAAGCTTCACGCTCTTGGTAGCAAAAGGGAAAACTAAGGATGTTATAACAGTAAAATGGGAATATATGCACAAGACTTAACAGTGAAAACACATGAATCAGCCCCTCTTAGGATGTGTATTTACCAGCTGTGTCAATGTTGTGCTATAATCTGTCCTGTACTGGAAAGATAAACTGGATGAGACCAGCCAAGACAGCTTCTTGGGGGAGGCAAGCTTCAACATTTTTGAGCAGAAGAAACAAGTAGGCAAAGAAGGGGAAACAATGAAAGTGGGCAGAACAATGGAAATGAGTCAGATGTTTACAGAGCTACCAATCTGCCCAAAGTAGAGACCAAGGTAAGACAGACTTTCTGAGGTTGTATGTGCGTTACATCGCTCAGCCATGTCCGACTCTTTGCGACCCCATGGACTGTAGCATCGGTCCATGGAATTCTCCAGGCAAGAATACTGGAGTGGGCTGCCATTCCCTTCTCCAGGGGATCTTCCCAACCTGGGGATCAAACCTGGGTCTTTCACATTACAAGCAGATTCTCTTCCATCTGAGGCATCAGGAAAGCCCTTCTGAGGTTAGTTACCTAAACTAAAGGACCCTAAAAGCTATGTTGATTGATTTGGTTGTTGAAGAGAATACTTTATAAAGTGGATTATTTTATAAATATTGACTCTTGGGGATTTTGAAAATATAAACACGCTCTGGCTCCATACCAGACACACTAAACTAGAATCCTTTGGTTAGACATAACTCTAAAGGATTTTTACAAGCCACTTAAGTAGAGAACCCCTGTATCAGAGTCAACTCATGGCAGAAGACCTACAGAATTAAAGTGTCATGAAGTATATAATGTATTCTCAAAGTATGCATTCAACTACATTAACAGCAATTTCCTTGGTTAAAACTCCTCCATTGCAAAGAGTCGGACACGACTGAGCGACTGAACTGAACTGAGTCTAGGCTATGGTTTTTCCAGTGGTCATGTATGGATGTGAGAGCTGGACCATAAAGAAAGCTGAGTGCTGAAGAATTGATGCTTTTGAACTGTGGTGTTGGAGAAGACTCTTGAGAGTCCCTTGGACTGCAAGGAGATCCAACCAGTCCATTCTGAAGGAGATCAACCCTGGGTGTTCATTGGAAGGACTGATGCTGAAGCTGAAACTCCAGTACTTTGGCCACCTCAGGCAAAGAGTTGACTCATTGGAAAAGACTCTGATGCTGGGAGGGATTGCGGGCAGGAGGAGAAGGGGACGACAGAGGATGAGATGGCTGGATGGCATCACTGACTCGATGGACATGAGTTTGAGTAAACTCCAGGAGTTGGTGATGGACAGGGAGGCCTGGTGTGCTGCGATTCATGGGGTCGCAAAGAGTCGGACACGACTGAGTGACTGAACTGAAGATGTAGCCCCTCCAGGTTCCACGAGACTTTCCGTAAATTCTTCACTCTTTCCTTTTCCTTTCCCGTGATCTACTTAGTCACCTTCCTCAGTTTCTCAAGAAATTTTCTAGAAAAGTTCCAGGCATTTCAGTTGCCCACCCTCCTCTTTCCACATTTCTCCAACACAATAAAGATCTAAAAATATTTTATAGAGCACAGGAACCATGTAAAAGTAAAGTTCCCTTAATATACTATATAAATAAACAACTTACAAAAGTGTTCTATGGCTATTTATTGTAATAAAATCCTAAATATGTATATTAAGTGAAATTCTAAATCATTTTACAAATTATTTCCAAAAATGTAAAATTATGAAGTAGTTATATAAAAAGCTCTTAAGCTAAGCACTATTCAGTTCAATCTTTCCTTGAAAATTACTAAGAAGCTAACAAAGTACAAGTCTCTGAAAAGATACAAAGTTAATGGAAACCGCACTGATTTAGAAGCAAACTTCACCAGTACTAGGGAGATGAAGAGGTGATCTGAGAAGGGCAATTAATTATGATCCTAAAAGCAATCTCCTGTGTGTGTCTTGTAGGGGAGAGGGGCAGAGATTTTGCTGGCTTTAGCCTGCTGCTGCTGCTGCTAAGTCGCTTCAGTCGTGTCCGACTCTGTGTGGGTCCATAGACGGCAGCCCACCAGGCTCCCCCGTCCCTGGGATTCTCCAGGCAAGAACACTGGAGTGGGTTGCCATCTCCTTCTCCAATGCATGAAAGTGAAAAGCCAAAGTGAAAAGCGGAAGTGAAGTTGCTCAGTCGTGCATGTCCGACTCTTCGAGACCCCATGGATGGCAGCCTACCAGGCTCCTCCGTCCATGGGATTTTCGAGGCAAGAGTACTGGAGTGGGGTGCCATTGCCTAGCCTGGGCTTACTGCATGATTAAAGAAAAAAAAAATTAAGCAATACTAGTGTTCAGGTAAGTTCTTTCCTCTCCCATAACACCTACAGCAATTTATGCATCAGTTCAGTTCAGTCGCTCAGTCGTGTCTGACTCTTTGTGACCCCATGGACTGCAGCACGCCAGGCTTCCCTGTCCATCACCAACTCCTGGAGTTTACTCAGACTCATGTCCATTGAGTTAGTGATGACATCCAACCATCTCATTCTCTGTCATACCCTTCTCCTCTCTCCTTCAATCTTTCCTAGCATTGGGGTCTTTTCAAATGAGTCAGTTCTTCACATCAGGTGGCCAAAGTATTGAAGTTTCAGCTTCAGCATCAGTCCTTCCAATGAATATTCAGGACTGATTTCCTTTAGGATGGACTGGTTGGATCTCCTTGTTGTCCAAGGGACTCTCAAGAGTTCAAAAGCATCAATTCTTAGGCGCTCAGCTTTCTTTATGGTACAACTCTCACATCCATACATGACTACTGGAAAACATAGTTTTGATTAGATGGACCTCTATTGGCAAAGTAATGTCTCTGCTTTTTAATATGCTGTCTAGGTTGGTATAGCTTTTCTTCCAAGGAGCAAGTATCTTTTAATTTCATGGCTGCAGTCACCATCTGCAGTGATTTTGGAACCCCTCCCCCCCCCCAAAAAAAAAAATTAAGTCTCTCACTGTTTCTCCATGTATTTGGGTGCTAGAGAAATCTATTTACTTCTGGGCCCAGAAACAGGGAAATTTTAGGAGCCATATCTTCTATTAAGAGGACTAGGAAGTGGTCCTCCACAGCATTAGAAAACATGAAACAAATGCACAAGGAAGAGTAAACAGAAGAGATGAAGTGTGCTCCGCTGGCGCTGGAGTTCCAGAGTCCCAGCCCTGGGATTCCTTTAGACACTTCTGCATCTATCTTTATAGTAAATCTCACTTTTTGTTCATACCAATACCAGTTAGAATGGATTTCTGTAACTTACAGCCACAAGTGGCCTACTTACTACAACTACCATTGACTCATGTCATTTCATAAAGGAATACTTTAACACCAAAGCCTCTGGAGGAATAGAACCTCAGATTTTTAAAAATGCATATTTATATTTAATGACAGCTGTGTGCCAGGAACTAGTCTAAGTTCTTGAAATATACTGTTAAGACAAAAGAGATAAAAAATCATGGTTCTAATGGGGCTTGCGTTCTAATGAGAGTGTACAGATAACAAAATAATATAAAAAACAAAGTCAGATATGATAAACAATCTGCCAAAAAAAAAAAAAAAGTAATGGGATAAGGAGAAATGAGGATGGTGCCATTCTGACAGGGTGGTTCCACAGTAATGCTTATCTGAGAAAGTAACTGAACTGAAAAAGAAGTTATTGAACTGAAACCTGAAATAATGAAAAGGAGCCACTGTGTCACGTTTTAAGGCAATTCCAGGCAAAGGGAACAGACCTAAGTCAGGAACAAGCCATGGCATTTCTGATCGGAAAAAAGAAGGGCCATGCAGATGGAATACGGGCTTCCCAAGCAGAGCAGTGGTAAAGAATCCGCCTGCCAGTGCAGGAGGCAAAAGAGACTCAGGTTCGAGCCCTCAGTCAGGAAGATCCTCTGGAGAAAAGAAATGACAACCTCCGCTAGTACTCTTGCTTGGAAAATCCCATGGACAGAGGCGCCTAGTGGACTACAGTCCATGAGGTCACGAGTCAGACACGACAGAGCACGCACGCCTTGGGGAGACGGAGAACAGTGAGCAAGGAGAGCATGCTACAGAAGTGGGAAAGCAGCAACTGATCTGAGAGAAAAAGCTGCGAGTCAGGAAAGCAAGTAGGAATCAGACCATTATAGGAACTAGTAGGCAGAGGAAAGGATTTGAAAATAACTTGAGCTTTATAAAAAACTCACTACATTGTCTTTCTCATTTTGCTTTGCAGACCATTAGAAATTACTCCCCAAGTAGTAAATACAATGTTGAGGTTGGCCAGGAATCTGCATTTCCTCAGCAGAAAATATCTCTTATTGTAGTTATGAGTTTTTTTAAGGAAAAAAAAAAAGTGAAGCCATTGTAAAAATGAAGAAACTAAGAAAGGTGATAGAAACTACTTCAAATTCTAGCCTACTCATTATACAGTGAATAAATCTATTACAATCAAGATTTTAAGAAGAATTTAAGTTCTTTATAAACTACTATAAAAATAATGTCCTTTGTTGACTTATTACTGAATTGGACACCAACAAAGTTAAATACTGTCAGAAGAGAAGACTGGAAGCTAGAGTTTTTCCTGACTTTATTGTACCTCTTGAGAATAGCTTCAGCGTAATGGTCAACAAAGTTGTGAGTTTTGGTCTTATCTCTATTACTGTGATAAAGGAGAAACTTCCCCTATGTGGCGAAATTAAGCGCAAAGGATGCTTCAATATCTCTCCCTCTGAAAGCTTTTTAAAATAAGAGACCAACCAGTTTAAAGAGGTTTGGATATGGTACACCTCAGAGAAGAGTGGTATTCTCTCCAGATTTTTCCAGACAACTAATTCCTATGCACACAAAGCAAGTAATTAAGCCTGCACTGCTTCTGAGATTAATATCAGTAAAGTCAGATCTTTGAAAGCTCTAATGTATTCATGAATCTCTTCTTTCACAGTGTTAGATGTTTAGCTAGCCCATGTAATATAGACCCAAAAGTAAACTGTTAAAAACACAATTTATAAAGAGAGGTACTTTTTGAGTGTGGTGTGATTTAAAGAAATAAAAGTCATTTAGACACCTGGATCAGGACTGGATTCTAAGTGCATCTTCCTCAACACATTTTCAGTAGTTGGGCAAAGTGCCCAGGAATGACTAGCAGCAGTGTAGAGCGAGGGATACCAACAACCTAAATTGTGAAGTCTCCCCCCAGTGGTCACATACAAATAACTGGAAGAGTGAGAAAACCACTGCAGCTTCTCCAAGACTGACAAAAAACAATCTATGTAAAATCTGGTACATACAGAGAAGAAATCAAATCTTTCATTCAATGCTAGCACCATCTCCGTAGAGAGACTTCATATGCTTTTCTGCTCTTATGTTATTCATAAATGTGAGCACTATTTTTGGAAGGAAAGAACCTATAGGTTGTTTTTTCTCAGTACATTCTTTTTTTTTAGGAATAATTTAATGATAGCCGAAAATAACCAAGTATTTTATCTAATGGGGAGGTGATCATCCCTCCTGAAATAAATATCAGGACATCCATTGCAAGTCAACCACATCTACCTGAAGTGAAGTTTTGAAACAAATTTGGTCACTTACCAAATGAATCATCTTGTAAAGAAAATTATCACTAGTGCTAAAAACCTAAGTCTAACTGGCAAGATACTCTTTTTATAAAGCCACCTAACTAGGTAACTTATAATACAGCAAGTGACACAAAAAGTACAAATGGGTTCTCTTGCCCATTTTAATATTTATTTTCTTAGTATTTTTATAGTTAGGTAGCCTTTGACCACCCCTAATCGTGTATTATTTGTAACTCTCAGCAAAAATATGCTGCTATTACTCACTTTCAACAAACTTTGGATGTCAAAAAATATGAAGCGTATCTAATTAAAATCTCGGTTGTCTTCTGCTAATCATTTCTTAAATGGTAAACTCTATAAAGGGGTAGTAAACACTCAAACAACTTCAATTTTCAAAACAGAGCACAGATAACATACACCGAGCCTCTCAATTATGATTTTCTTGGTTATCCCAAGCTTAAAAGAGAGAGTGGGGGAAGGAGCTAGAGTATCAGGCTGTGTAGTCTTCTGGAACAATTTCAGCCTGAAATGGGACTCAAGAAAAATGCAAACTGCTCCCACGAATGTTTAAGAAAAATATGATTCGTCAAGAAAAAAATCCAACAGTTGGCCTACAGAACAACAGAAAATGATTGTCTTATACAGAGCTACCAGACTTGCATAAGCCCCCAATTTTTCCAGCGTTCCAGTTTCTTTCCAGTAAAGAAAGAAAAAAACTCATTTTGAAATTCCAAGCGGAAAAGGAATTGAGTAGCATCAATTAGAAAAGGACAAACACATCCCAGAATGTTTTTTCATATTTAGTGTGCAATCTCTACAGGACAAAAACAGAGCCATTATAAATGTTACCACTTGTATATTATGTAACCCTAGTCTAAACTAAAAGCAGCATAGACCTTAAAAAGTAACACACTGTGCCAACGTATACTTAAAACATGAATTTAAATACATGATAGATTTCAGATACAGATGACCTTAAAATGACACAACCCAAAAAAGTTCTCTGTTTACTGTAATCAGGCCTCAGAAGACTTGACTATAATCAGGCCTGATACAATACTACCTTGAGGTCCGTCGTTTACACCAACGTACCGCAACTATCTCCGCATTGGTACCAGCGTGTTACCTCACCTAAAACAGTCGACAAACAAGTTTCCGAACGACCATTCGAAAGATTTCACGGGAAGAAATGGCTGCTAAATCATACGCCAACTGAAGAGCATTTTAATGCACCTCAAATGTTCCGAGCCATATAACAAGACGACCAATTGAGAAAGCCTCAAGTAAAATTTCAACCATCCCCAAAGGCATGGAAGAGGAGTAAAACGTGGCTAGCTTGACCTTAACCGACTGTTTGTAAGTAATGCGGTGAATTTTCTGAGCTTCCCCATCAGCCTTCGATTACCTTCCTCTCCTACCCCCAACCCCTCTTAACGTGCCACAGCTGATGGAAGTTGAATGGATGGAATCTCCAGCTGTAACCTCAGGAGCTGGGGAAATTGAGACGTAACTCCCAAGAAAGTGTTAAAAAGTCCTTCTGCAAAATACACCCCATCAACCAATCCACATCCTGTCATCACACCGACCATCGGCTCCCTCCTGGCCCTCCACCAAAAAAAAAAAAAAAAATAGCACCTTTTTGGTTCCAGACCAACGTACCCAGAATCGGAAAGCACTGCCTCAGCCGCAAATGCCTCCGGAGCAGCGTGTGCTCAGCCCACAACCACTCTGGCCAAACAACTGGAGTCTCGTGCCTCGGAAGTGGTAGCAGTACTTGCCCAAAGCCTCCTCCCCCAAGAACTCGGAGCTTGGGAGGCAGCGAGAGGCCGGCGGAGCCGCCCCCGCTAGGGACCGACCCCGAAGGTGTCTGTCACGGCCACAACCGCCCCCAGCACGACTCTCCATTCAAGTCTTAACGTCACTCCCGCCGCAGAGGGTGCCGGCGGCCGGAGGGGGCCCCGCGCCCCCAGCCCTGCCTCCGCCCGGGCCGCGCCGCGGAGCGCGTGGCGAGAGCGGGGCGCGGCGGCATGGGGCAGACACGTTGCCGCGCTCGGCCCGCCCGCCAGCAGCCCAGGAGCCTGGGGCCCGGCAGAGCGCGCCCCTCCCGCGCCGGCCGAGCGGAGCAGCCCCCGTCGCCCGCCCAAGCCCAGGTGCTGAGGGGGCGGGGCGGGGTCCCCGCGTGGCGCGAAGCCACGAGCAACAGGGCGCCCCCGCCCGGACCGGCCCGGCGCGCGGCGAGACCGTTACCCGAGTGACGTGGGGGCCCCGGCAACTCACCGACTCGCACCTCGGCTTCCTCCGCGCCGCCGTCGCTCCTCTCCGCCCGCCGCCGCTGCTCTTTCTCAGCCCCAGGCGCCACCGAGCAGCCCCATCTACAAACTCGCGGCTCGTAGTTGGGAACTGGAAATGCGGCTCTCACTCCCCTCCGCCTCCCTCTCCCTCCGTCCCCTCCCTCGCTCTCCACTCCGCCCGGCTCAGGTCGCCGCCGCCGCCGCCGCCACCACCACCTCAGCGCGCGCGGCTAGGCTCCCCTCGGCCGCCCTCCTCCTCCCGCTGCCGCCGCCGCCGCCGGGGCGCGCTCCCTCCCGGCCTCGCGCGTGCGCCGGACGCCGGGGAGCGCGCGCTCGGGCTCGAGGAGCCGCCGCCTCCGGGAAGCCGGGCCCCGCCTCTCCGGCCCAGGCTCCGCGACCAGGTGGGGCCCCCTCCGAGCGCCCGCAGACTGCGCCCGGGCCCGATGCGCCGCGGCCTCTCCATGGTGTCCCCGGTCCTGGCCCCGAGCCGCGCCTGCGAGAGGGTCACCAGACCCAATCCGCACCGGCCCTTCCAGGCCGAAATTGCCGCTGTCATTCAGCATTTACAGACGAGCAAGATACTCCCCCGGGCGTGAAAGAGGCTCCCTCGGCCCTTTCCAAGAGTTTACATTCAAAGAACCCACCAGCCGTGGGGCACAAAGGATAAATAGACCTCGAAGAAAAGCCTCCGGATAGTGTGCCTCCTCCTCCACACACACGCCCCTGGTTCTGATGTGTATTTGGCAGGTTCTACGGCGCTGACGAGGTCCTTCATGTTCTCCCAGCCCAACCAGGGTGATTCACACCCGAGGAAACGGACGGACACTAGCTATTTTCCTAGCACCGAGGTTCCCGTGGAATTCCCAGTCGGCTTCCAGGACACTCCCAGGACAACAGTTGTTCGGATCCTCTCAAACACCTGGTCTTCCCAGGCCTCACAAGTGGGAGCTGCAGCGTTCTTTCCACCTCGACTCCGCAGAAAGCATGATGAACTGGGATAAGTGTCCGGGTGTGCAGATGACACATTTTGACAGGAGTGCAGATTTAATTTTTCAGTTGAAAGGAACTGAGCAATGCAGTGCAGCAGAGTCTTGGGCTAGAAAAACACAGCGAGGCAACCAGAACTTCCAATTCCTTTAATATCTATCTAATCCCGAGAGATCTGTGAACCCTGGGACCTGTGATGACGGCTTTTGGCAAAGCTGCTGTGTTCCTCCTAAAACTGAAGAAACCATGATCATGGTATTTACATTTTATAAAATGTTTATTGCAGTCTTTTCAAACTGTGTATGTAGAAAGTGCAAGTAAAACTTGACAAGGGAGGAACATCACATCAGGGGGCTTCCTCCCTGCAGCCTTTCGGGGCTCCTCTCTGGCACAGTTCCACTGAGCTGCACAAACAGGCATTTGATAAATGTTTGCAACACGGCCCTGTGGATTCAGAGATGGACTTTCAAGCTGTGTTGTCCACCCCTCCCTCCCAATCTCTGTGAATGTGGTTAGTCCAGAAGGGAGTGAGAGAATGCTTTGGATGAGGGGTATTAAGAAGGCCCAGTCCCCCCAAACAGTTATTTTTCTCTTAGCCTCAACCAAGCATCAAAGATTAATTTACTTTTTCATAAGGATCATTAATTTTGCAAACCAACATGCAGGGGGAGTTTGTAGACTATTAATTTAGAACCTTCTTTCCTGGAACAGCAATCGTAAGGAAGGGAAATTGGAAGCATTTGAGGACACCTGAATGTACTAAGGGATACAGAGTAACTTTGGGCACAGGTGGAGCCTCCCTCCCTTGTGGTCAGCAAGATGAAATGAAATAGAAGGTGTCCTGGGCCCAAGAGTGATGTAAGGATGGAGAAGGAAAGAATGGGGTTTCCTTTCTCAGAGATCACCAGAACTTTCAGGTCTTCTTTTTCTGCCTCCTTGCTTACTAGATCCATAAGTGTCCACTAGGAAGATACCCAACGGCTCATTCTTGCTGCACCCTACCCAGACTGGCCAACTCTGATTCTCTTCTTCCTTTTGACCTTCAACCTCATCCTACCCAGGGAGTGCCCTGAGTTCCTTTGAGGAAGAGGTGAAGAATGTCATTTCTGCTGCGTTCCTCATCCCTTATCAGTTCAGTTCAGTTCAGTCACTCAGTCGTGTCCGACTCTTTGCGACCCTATGAATCGCAGCACGCCAGGCTTCCCTGTCCATCACCAACTCCCAGAGTTCACTCAGACTCGCGTCCATCGAGTCAGTGATGCCATCCAGCCATCTCATCCTCTGTCGTCCCCTTCTCCTCCTGCCCCCAATCCCTCCCAGCATCAAAGTCTTTTCCAATGAGTCAACTCTTCGCATGAGGTGGCCAAAGTACTGGAGTTTCAGCTTTAGCATCATTCCTTCCAAAGAAATCCCAGGGTTGATCTCCTTCAGAATGGACTGTAGTACACCTATTTTCTCTAGGGTCTTCTGGAAGCAATGTACTAACTTCCTACCCCACACCCCACTCCCTGAAAATAGGATGATATTCACTGACCAGGTTTTCTGGAGGGAGATAGGAGTCTCTCAAGTCACAAATGTAGTCCTCCATGACTTAGAGCTGGGACCAGTCCTGGCCAACTCTCTTATCACTGCATGTACCAGGAACCCAGTTCATGGAAGCAGGAATACAGGAACAATTATCTTTTATAATTCCAAGTCTTTTCACTATGTAGTGACAGCAATTACATGAAGGCTTATCATGCTTGTAAGTCTCAGCCTCATCCTTGGAGCCAGGAAAATGGTTTTGCTCTACATTTGCCTTCGATTGCTTCCCTTCAGGATGCTCTTGGCAGGGAAAGTTCTTTTCCAGCGCCTATTTTATCAAATATGATATATTACTATGAAACACTAGTTTTTATAAATAGTAGTGCCACATATGACATTCTGCCCTTCCCCTAAACTTTGAAGATGGGACATGCCAGAATAAATTTAAAGTGATTTAATATGAACATTGGAATTCTCATTATTGCTTTCCAGCTCACCTTTCTAAGAGGTCATCATTTCTGAGACAAAACCCATCCATTTCCCATACCTGTTACAAATTCTTTATTTCAGGAAAGGGAATGTTATGATTGAAAATGATGAGGAATTCTCTTAATGGTTTGACTTTTCATTTTCTTCAAGGTTACTCTAAAAGGATCATAATTTTGCCAGCCCAGTATCTCTCCTAACTGTAAATCAATTTAAAGTCTGAATTTTGATTCCTAATTCCAGACCATCTATCATTGGCTTTATTTCCTGCTTCAAATATAAACAAAAGCTTCTATACTTTCAATATGATTTTTTTTTTCTCTTCTGAGTGGCTTTGGTACTTCAGAAATTGAGAATTTTGCTAATAGCCCCAAATCCTAGCAAAGCAAGTCCTGCCTGCCTGTTTTTCAACTAATCCATCATATTAAGAATGGTGATGCTCTGGGAATATAGCTTTGTGAAAAATTGCAACTGACATGCACCACAAAGTCCAACCAAGCTTCCCTCCAGAATACTTTATTTAGCTTCACCCCTTTTATCTCTGTTCACAAAGCTAGGTCAGATTCCAATTTCCAGCCTCCTTGCTAACCTTTCTAATTCTAGTCTCTTGCTTGCTTACTTTCAATTTTCCCGAAACTTAGAGAAGTACCTCTTACTGTGGGCTGTTTAATGGAATCACCCAGAGAACTTAAACAATCAAAAAAGACAAAAACAACAATACTGATGGCTTGGTCCCACCTCTAGGTTAAATCATTCTGCCCTACAGCCTGGGCACCAGGATTTTTCAAAGCTCTCCAGGTAATTCTAATATGCAGTCAGAGTTAAAAACTACTGAAACGAGTCATCTTCCAAACATTTTATACCAAGTCTTTTCAGAATATTGGGGTGGCTCCAAATTACCTCAAGTAATCAAATTAAAATACCTAATCGTGTGCCATAAGACTCTTTGCCAACTGACTAGAACAGTCTCCTTTCAAAACAGCTTAAATTTATCTCCTTCCTAAAGCTTCCCCAGATTAGTCTCACCTGGCTGCCTAAAGATCGCTGTTCCCAATTCTCTGAGCATTCCAACTGGCAATGGTTTACAAGCCCTTGGACCACAGTTGATTGTGTGTATTATTGTTTTAATCTCGCTTTCATAGATATCTGTCAGAGGCTTTACTTGTAATCTAAATCTCTCTGAAGTCCCACTAGGTCAACAGACAATCTCAAAATAAACAGAAATGTTATTCTTAGCAGCGCTTTCTCCTACCTACCAGAAAGAACATTCCCTGACACAGGGCAGTTCATTTTTTTTTTTTTAAATCACTGCAAGTAAACTCAACAGTTCTAAGAATTTGCATGTTTTGGGGTTGTTTTTTTTTTTTTGTTGTTGTTGTTGTTTCTTATGAAAGTAAAAATAGCTTGCATAGCTTGATTGACCATTTACTTTAGGCATTGGAATTTGGCTTCCACACTCACCTCTATTTTTTTTTTTAATTTTTATTTTTACTTTATTTTACTTTACAATACTGTATTGGTTTTGCCATACATTGACATGAATCCACCACGGGTGTACATGTGATCCCAAACATGAACCCCCCTCCCACCTCCCTCCCCACAACATCCCTCTGGGTCATCCCCGTGCACCAGCCCCAAGCATGCTGTATCCTGCGTCAGATATAGACTGGCGATTCAATTCTTACATGATAGTATACATGTTTCAATGCCATTCTCCCAAATCATCCCACCCACTCCCTCTCCCTCTGAGTCCAAAAATCCGTTATACACATCTGTGTCTTTTTTGCTGTCTTGCATACAGGGTCATCATTGCCATCTTTCTAAATTCCATATATATATGTTAGTATACTGTATTGGTGTTTTTCTTTCTGGCTTACTTCACTCTGTATAATCGGCTCCAGTTTCATCCATCTCATCAGAACTGATTCAAATGTATTCTTTCTAACGGTTGAGTAATACTCCATTGTGTATATGTACCACAGCTTTCTTATCCATTCATCTGCTGATGGACATCTAGGTTGTTTCCATGTCCTGGCTATTATAAACAGTGCTGTGATGAACATTGGGGTACATGTGTCTCTTTCAATTCTGGTTTCCTCTGTGTGTATGCCCAGCAGTGGGATTGCTGGGTCATATGGCAGTTCTATTTGCAATTTTTTAAGGAATCTCCACACTGTTCTCCAAAGTGGTTGTACTAGTTTGCATTCCCACCAACAGTGTAGGAGGGTTCCCTTTTCTCCACACCCTCTCCAGCATTTATTGCTTGCAGATTTTTGGATTGCAGACATTCTGACTGGTGTGAAGTGGTACCTCATTGTGGTTTTGATTTGCATTTCTCTAATAATGCACACTCACCTCTTAATTGAAACTATACTGAGGCATAACTGACATTTTCATTCATGTGTCTATTCATTCAGTCAGTCATTTACCAGTGGTAAATGTTGGTAATAAAATAATTAACAATACCAAA
The DNA here is from genome assembly GCF_032405125.1 of Capricornis sumatraensis. NCBI lineage: Eukaryota > Metazoa > Chordata > Mammalia > Artiodactyla > Bovidae > Capricornis > Capricornis sumatraensis. Next base: position 76,086,409 of record NC_091073.1, read on the forward strand.
TTACCCCTACCCAATGGTAGAGAATAATGTCAGAAGAAGGCAACCCACAGTCAGTATTAGTGTTAGTCACTCAGTCATGTCTGACTCTTTGCGACCCTAAGGACTGTAGACTGCCACACTCCTCCGTCCTTGGAATTCTCCAGGCCAGAATACTGGGATGGGTAGCCATTCCTTTCTCCAGGGGATCTTCCTGACCCAGGAAGTGAACCCAGGTATTCCACAGTGTAGGCAGATTCTTTTTTTTTTTTGTAGGCAGATTCTTTACCATCTGAGCCACCGTGGAGAATGATAAGTAATTACATGATCACGTGATAAATGCAATATTGAGAGTCTTAGGCAGACACAATGGGGAGAGTTTCTGCTTAATGTTCAAGCAATCCAACTCCTCTGCAGAGTTGGAGGAGTTAACCTCCTCTGCAGAGTTGGAGGAGTTACATGCCCCTGCCTAAACCTCTCCTTTCCTTCTATTTCCCTGTACATTCCAGGACTTCCTTCTCCTTCACTGATTATTCTTTCCCTGCCCTCTTAACTTGCTGTGCCATCTCCTCCACTTCGTAAATGAAAATATTTCACTTAAGAATGGGAGAGATTTTTGAGGGACAAAGTGTAGACAAAGAAGTGATTCTTGTTTCTGTCAAGAATCTCATTGATCCTTGTTGTGTAGTTGCTATGTCATGTCTGACTTTTTGTTACCCCATGGGATTTCCCAGGCAAGAATATTGAAGTGGGTTGCCATTTCCTCCTCCAGGGGATCTTCCTGACCCAGAGATCAAATCTGCATCCCCTCCATTATTGTTGTGCAGTCGCTCAGTCATGTCCAACTCTTTGCAACCCCACGGACTACAGCACTCCAGGCTTCCCTGTCCTTTACCATCTCGGGAGTTTGCTCAAACTCATGTCCATTGAGTCAGTCGATGCTATCCAGTCATCTCATCCTGTGTCATCTTCTCCTGCCTTTACTCTTTCCTAGCATCATGGTCTTTTCCAAAGATTCACCTCTTCACATCAGGTGGCCAAAATATTGGGGCTTCAGCTTCAGCACCAGTCCTTCCAATGAATATTCAGGGTTGATTTCCTTTAGGATTGACTGGTTTGGTTTCCTTGCAATCCAAGGGACTCTCAAGAGTCTTCTCCAGCACCAGAGTAGGCGGATTCTTTACTGCTGAGACACCAGGGAAGCCCTATCGACCCTTACGGCTCTATCTTCAATGCTTGCATATCTGTATCTACAGTTCTGTACACCCTTTAGGGATTCACTAATGGCTCAGTTGGTGAAGAATCTGCCTTCAATGCAAGAGGCCCTGGTTCGATTCCTGGGTCGGGAAGATCCCCTGGAGAAGGGATAGGCTACCCACTCCAGTATTCTTGGGCTTCCCTTGTGGCTCAGCTGGTAAAGAATCTGCCTGCAATAGGGGAGACCTGGGTTCAATCCCTGATTTGGGAAAATCCCCTGAAGAAGGGAAAGGCTACCCACTCCAGTATTCTGGCCTGGAGAATTCAGTCCATGGGGTCTCAAAGAGTCAGACACACAACTGAGCAATTGCATTTTCACTTGCACTTTTGATATGTTTTCAACTTCCTGTTGAATATTCCCATCAAGTTAATCCATTCACACTTCTAATCAACATCTAAAATGAAATGGTTTGCTTCTCCCTCCTTACGCTATCCCTCCTGCAGTTTTCCCTTGCGCCTTCTTTACCATCTCCCTAACACATACAGCCTGAACCCAGGTCCCTTCAAATTTGCCTTTTCAATGTCATTCATGGGAGTGGGTTCTCTTGTTCATTTCCTCTGTCCCTCCAGGAAGACTCCTTGCCCTGTCCCACATGAATCTGAATGCTAGATGTCAGTCACATCATCCTTGCCTCCTCACTGCCAGTGGAACTCTATGCACAGATCATTCACAGTGCCTTTCAAGACTACCCCACGCCCACCTGCCTGTGGGGATATTACACAGCAGTCACATCGTGCACCTTTATATTTCCACCCCTCTGTTTTGACAGGAATGCCTTGCCCATTTCTGCTGGCCCCAATCCAAGCTCATCTCACATCCTCCTTTCCCACTAAAACTTATCTGCTCCACTCCAAACAGAGGCAACTGTTTTCATTTGGATTCTTGTAACATTTTATCTCTTACAGCCCTTTACCTATTCTGCTTCACAATAGCATCATTCGTCTTCGAATATTTATCTTAACACTCTTTACACCGCAACTGCCAGCCTTATTTCCTACTTGCTTGTAGATAAGAATACAGGGTGCTATGTACAGAAATGCTTGGCACAATAATACTCCTAGTAGGGGCTTATTTATTGAAACAGATGAAGTTATTAGTTGGTGGACTTCTAAAATTAAAGATAATTAAGTGGAAGAAATATTGCTAATTAGAATGGAACTCTTGCTCTTGAATATACAAGCTACAGCTGAGAAGCTCTTCTAAGGGCAATCAGATTTCAGGCAGGGACCCTAATTGAGCTACTTGAGTTGAACCCAACAGCAGCCAGCCGTTGTGTCTAATTAACCCTTTTGGAGTCTCATTTAAAATTGGCTTCCAAATTCCACCTTTCCTATTTATACATGAGTGAAAAAATTAAAGGCCATTCTACTCAGGCATCAAAAGTAGATTTTTAAATATATGAAAACAGAAAAAAGTTTAAAGACTGAATATATATGGCATCTATATGGTATCCTAGGCTCACTGGATAGGCAGAAAGGCATGAAGTCCTGGAGGACAGAGGTCTTCATGAGGAGTCTTATGGCATTAGTGTCTGAATAGTCATTAAGCACAGAAATAAAGGGCAAAACTCAAAGTCCTATGTGCCTCTGGAAGACTGGAGGGCAGACTTGAGGGCAAAAGCAAGTGAAGAGAGTGCATAATTGGCCCCTAAGCTGTTTTTGTTTCATAAATGAATGAAACATGGTCAGGGGAGTGGGAGCAAAAATGAAGTAGGAAATAGGTCTAGGTGTAGGCGGTGGGGGTGGGTGGGGGTGTGTGGGTAAGGGAGTGGGGGTGTGTGTGTTACAAATAAATCCAAGAGCTTAATGGCCCATTCTAAAATGATGCCATCTTCATGCTAGGAAGTGTAGGGCACTATATTTCTCTTTACAATTATCAGCTGTTTATAAATCTCAAAAACCAGATCTTTTTGGTAATCCTGCTTTGGTAATAACAGTGAGTAATAACAACTATCTATTGTGCATGGCTATGTGGCAGACAGTGTTTTCTGTCCTTTATATCCTATATGAATCGTTATTATCATTGCCATTTTACAAATGAGGAAACAAGTGAAGAGGGGTTAAATTAATCTGCCCAAGGCTCCCTAACTATGAAGTGTTCAAGTCAGTTCAAGTGCAAAACTCCTGCTCATTCCCACACTTCATACACAGAGAGCTTTGTAACTCTCAGGTTAATTCAACTGGAATGAATTATAGTACAAGTCACCACAATTAAGGGTTCTCCATAACATGTTATTTAACTCAGATTCATCACCATGATTTTCAAAGTTACTGCCTGTTTTAACAAAGTAGAATTTGTGAAAAGCTATGTTTGTTGTTTTTGTTACAGTAGAACTATATTATAGAAAAGTGCACATTTTTTTCTGAATTAGCCGTTTCAAGAATTTAAAAAGTGATAAATAAAATAGAAAATAAATAACATATTTTAAAAGGGTTTCTGGAAAAATATACAATGGAGAAAAGAATATTTAACAAATAGTGCTGGGAAAACTGGTCAACCACGTGTAAAAGAATGAAACTAGAATACTTTATAACACCATACACAAATATAAGCTCAAAATGGATTAAAGATCTAAATTTAAGACCAGAAACTATAAAATTATTAGAGGAAAATATAGGCAGAAAACTCTCTGACATAAATTATAGCAAGATCCTATATGACCTGCCTCCTAGAGTAATGGAAATAAAAACAAAAATAAACAAATGGGACCTAATTAAACTTAAAAGCTTTTGCACAATGAAGGAAACTATAAGCAAGGTGAAAAGACAGCCTTCAGAATTGGAGAAAATAATAGCAAACAAAACTGACAAAGAATTAATCTCCAAAATATACAAGCAGCATATGCAGCTCAATACCAGGAAAACAAACAACCCAACCAAAAAGCAGGCCAAAGAACTAAAAAGACATTTCTCCAAAGAAGACATACAGATGGCTAATGAACACATGAAAAGATGCTCAACATCACTCATTATTAGAGAAATGCAAATCAAAAGCACAATTAGGTATCATGTCATGCACATCAGAATGGCTGCCATCAAAATGTCTACAAACAATAAATACTGGAGAGGGTGTGGAGAAAAGGGAACCATCTTAAACTGTTGGTGGGAATGCAAACTGGTACATCCATTATTGAGAACAGTGTGGAGATTCCTTAAAAAACTGGAAATAGAACTTCCATATGATCCAGCAACTCCACTGCTGGGCATTATACACTGAGGAAACCAGAACTGAAAAAGACACATGTACTCCAGTGTTCATTGCAGCACTGTTTACAATAGCTAGGACGTGGAAGCAACCTAGATGTCCTTTGGCAGGTGAATGGATAAGGAAGTTGTGGTACCTATACACAATGGAATATTACTCAGCTATTAAAAAAACACATTTGAATCACTTCTAATGAGATAGATGAAACTGGAGCCTATTATACATTGTGAAGTAAGTCAGAAAGAGAAACACCAATACAGTATACTAACGCATATATATGGAATTAAAAAAGACAGTAACAATGATTCTATATGCAAGGCAGCAAAAGAGACACAGATGTAAAGAACAGACTTTTGGACTATGTGGGAGAAGGCGAGGGTGGGATGATTTGAGAATAGCATTGAAAAATGTATGTTACTATATGTAAAATAGTTGACCAGTGCAAATTTGATGGATGAAGCAGGGCACACAAAGCCAGTGCTGTGGCACACTCCAGAGGGATGGATGGGAGAAGTGGGGAGAGAGGTGCAAGCGGGGTTCAAGATGAGGGGACACATGTGCCCCCATGGCTGATTCATGTTGATGCATGGCAGCAACCACCACAATATTGTAATTATCCTCCAATTAAAATAAATAAACAAATTTTAAAAAATAAAGAAAAGGATTTCTTTTACTCATTTAGTGGTACACGATCGTTATTTAGCTATCAACACATTGCACTGATGATAGTTTGGTAGCACAAGTACTTACCACATAAAAAAGGAACAGAGAGCATCTACTCAGCCTCACTAAGTGTAAATCCACTTCCTTTTTGGGAAAGAATACCATTAAGAGTAAATGAAACACTTTAAAAATATAACATCAATTATCTACAGCAGAGCATTTAAAAGTATTGTTCTAGTTTTTTTTTTTTTTTTCTCATTGTTGGTTAACTTTAGCTTTCTTAGAGAACTTGATGGATGCAGAGATATACTCCCCAGATACGCTCTTAAGGAAAGACTTGTTGACCCAGCTTACTTATGAAAGATTTTTCTGCGGGACAGCTAGCAGAAGAAAGCCTCCAGCTGTTAGCCCTCTGGGGATGAAGTCAGCTGCAGAAAGCCCAAAGATGTGCCCCAAGCCCTTCACAGATTGGTCCACCTTAAATGACTTGTGGAGCAGGGACATGTAAAGGCCCAGCCACTTCAGCCCATGTAGCAAGTCTGAGAGGCCACTTTAGCTCCAGAGACACCGCGGGGTCATTTGAGGCTGTTATTCAGGCCTGCAGCCTACCTGGATTTCTCCCTCTGCTAAGTCTGGTTACCTTGGCCTTCCTTTCACATGTGCTCATCCAAGTGTACCTGCTGAACTGAGCACACAGAACTATCTCAGAGTCGACCTTTAGAAAACCCACCAGGTAACACAGGAAAGGCTTTGGTTCATATTTCACATATTTCTTTACTTTAGGAAAGTGAAAGTGAAAGTCGTTAAGTCGTGTCCGACTTTTTGTGACCCCATGGACTCACCCATGGAATTCTCCAGGCCAGAATACTGGAGTGGGTAGCCTTTCCCTTCTTTAGGGATCTTCCCAACCCAGGGATCGAACCCTGGTCTCCCGCATTGCAGGAGGATTCTTTACCAGCTGAGCCACCAGGGAATCCTTGTAATGTGATAGTATGATACAAAGGAAGAATTTAGAATCAAAAGCTCTAGTTTATATTTCTGAATTCACTACTTTTGAATTGGGTAACCTTGGGTATATTATTCAGTAGATGAGAACTTTCCTCATCTGCAAAGTGGCACTACCTCACAGGATGTTTTAAGGATTATGTAAGGTAGTAGCACTACCTTACAGGATGTTTTAAGGATTATGAATTAAACGTGTAGAATGCCTGGTACAGGTGCTTGCTCAGAGAAGAGATTATTATGCATTAGAGAGTTTTATGACTACTATTATTTTCACAACAGTTGTAGATGAGCAAATGGCCACTTGCTAAATATCTTCAGTGCATAATTATGAGCTAAGAATACTCTTAATTAGATTTTCTTTCCTTTCAAAGAAGACCAAGTTTCCATTATATCTACTATTGTCAAACATTTATCTGGAAGTTCTAGCCAGTGAGGCAGGAAAAGAAAGAAAAGAGATCTGATATTAACATAAGAGAGAGACAAAGTGATCATTATTTACAGAAGATGAAATTGTCTCTCTAAATGACTAAAGACAATCAACTAAAACAGCAAAGAGAAATAAAAGCAAAGACTTGAAAGACAGTCAAATCTAGTCAAAACTTAAGAAATGCAATTGGTTTTCCATAGACGTGATAACAAACTCCTAGAGAATCCCAGGGACGGCGGAGCCTGGTGGGCAGTTGTCTATGGGGTCGCACAGAGTCGGACACAACTGAAGTGACTTAGCAGCAGCAGCAGCAGCAGCAGCAGCAATAACAAACTAGAAAATTAAAAAAGAGCATTTCCTATTTGTTAGCAACAACAATAACATATCAGAAACTAAAATGTAAGACCATAGTAATTTAAATATGCAGTATTGGAGAAAGAATAGGTAGCTAGAATAATGGAACAGAGAGTCACGAAACAGATCCATGTATGTATGGAAATTTGGGAAGGCAAAAGATATTACTTATAATAATGGACATAGTTTGAAAAAATGGTGAACTGGCAAAACATTTAAAAAATACTTTCCAAAAATAAATTCCAGATGAATTGAAGATTGAAATATAAAAGATAAACCATACAAGGAATGAAAGAAAGTACATCATTACACCAAGACAGAAACACTATCAAAAGACTGAAAATTGTGACTGCATGACATTATTTGGAGAAAAAGATGCCATAAAATAAGCTGAAAGTCAAATGATAAATTTAGAAACAAAATTGAAAGCCATGAAAAAGTCTTTCATATATATAAAGACTCATATATAAAGTCCTCATATATAAAGACTATATAAAAATCAGTATGAATATAAATAATCAGATCTAGTTTCAATTAAAAAATGACAAATGTAAGCTTAGTTGAATTCATGTTCTTTAGGATTTACCTTATATGCTTGATCATTTATGAAAATTAATGAAAGTGTCAATAGAATAGGCTCTAGTTGCTTAAGTTATTCTTTAATACTTTAAAAGTATCAAGAATCTTAAAAGAGAGGATTATTTGAGTGAACTTCATTCTCAAAGTATAGAAATTGTACTTATTTAAATTGAAGCATTTTGCATGGTACCTAGCAGGGTGCCTCACACAGATGGGTGTTTAATGATGATGATGTAGTCTGTAATAATGTTCATACAATATGTGAAATATTTGGTAATCGTGTGGACTTCTTTATGACAGCAAACATGACTGATTAGATCAATATCATTTGCATATCATTATGGGCTTGATGTGTTTTTGTTCTCTTCTTACATCTTAATGATATCTTAGTATGCTAAAAGAATATTAGCAGAATTATGGCAATGCTTTTCATAGTATATCCTTTTGGGAGTTTTTTCCAGTCGTCATGCAAGGATGTGAGAGTTGGACTATAAAGAAAGCTGAGCGCAGAAGAATTGATGCTTTTGAACTGTGGTGTTGGAGAAGACTCTTGAGAGTCCCTTGGACTGCAAGGAGATCCAACCAGTACGTTCTAAAGGAGATCAGTCCTGGGTGTTCATTGGAGGGATGGATGTTGAAACTGAAACTCCAATACTTTGGCCACTTGATGCAAAGAGCTGACTCATTTGAAAAGACCCTGATGCTGGGAGGGATTGGGGGCAGGAAGAGAAGGGGATGACAGAGGATGAGGTGGTTGGATGGCATCACCAACTCAATGGACATGAGTCTGAGTAAACTCCGGGCACTGGTGATGGACAGGGAGGCCTGGCTTGCTGTGGTTCATGGGGTTGCAAAGAGTCGAACACAACTGAGTGACTGAACTGAACTGAACTGAACTGATGGATAGAAAAAGCAGTGAGGTCTTTGTGAAGTCTTACTGTATAAATAATGAGTACATATTGCTTTGGAAACATTGTGCTATGATTTTTTTAAACCCAACTAGAGTATAGGCTACTTGTTGGTAAAAGACTGGATTTCTATTCCTTTCCTAGTAGTTATTTGCACCAGGTAAGTGCTTACTAACTTGACCAATTCAAATAATATTTATTTCCAGTAGCTAATATCTGTGTCAGATAATATGCTGGGAACTTGAGAATGAAGATGATTAAAGGCATGATCCTTGTCCTCATGGAACTCACAGTCTACACAGGAAGACAATTAAGCAAATATATTAGATTCAATGAAAGTGTTCCATAGGGATAGTCTAGCTGCTATGGGAGCACATCATAGGAATGCTGACCTCACCTATTGTTATCCCTGAATAGGGGAATTATTTTCAGTCCCTAGCAAACTATTTAAATGATTGAAATCAAACTAGTCAGTTCTAAAGGAAATTAATCCTGAATATTCATTAAAAGGACTGATGATGAAGCTGAAGCTCCAATACTTTGGCTACCTGATGTGAAAACCCAGCTCACTGGAAAAGACACTGATGCTGAGAGAGATGGAAGGCAAAAGGAGGAGGGGGAGGCAAAAGATAAGATGATTAGATAGCATCACCAATTCAATGGACATGAATTTGAGCAAACTCTAGGAAACAGTGAAGGATGGGGGGGGCTGGCATGCTATAGTCCATGGGGTCACAAAGAGTCAGACACTCCTTAACCACTAAACAGCAACAACAAAAACTGTGTTCTAAGACTATACTAAGTACTTTTCACTTCATTTTCAAAATACATATGTATTTTGAGAAATACACAAATATCTTCAGTTTATGGACAAGGAAGCTATGTCAGATTGTTTAAGGACTTTTTAAAGATGATATAGTGTAGTGATTGAGACATGGCCTTATTAGAGTGAATCTTGGCTCTGCCATCCATGCACTGAGTAGACAAGTTCCTTGATGTCCTTAGGAATCAGTTTCGTCCATCTATAAAAATGGAGATAATGGTGAACATCAACTGAGTTAACATATACAGAAATAATAGCACAGGACCAGGCACTTGGCAAAGGCTAACTAAATAGTAGCAAATAATAAAAGAGGCCACAGAGCTATTTATTAATTCACCGTAACACTTATTCTTTATTTAATAGTGTTTATCAGCAGAAGCATTGTGCTGATTACATACAATAAGAACAGTCCTTTAGGCCCACAAACTTTCCAGCAGTATGGAAATATATGAGATCTGAAAAAGTTCACTACTGGTTCCAAAACAATGAAAAGGAAAAACATGACAAAACATCTAAAAAAATTAGTATCTTATTAAATATCTATGAAATACTATGTTAATTTAGTATTTCATTTTATTTAAAAGTAATTTCTAGGTCAGGTTTCCCACTTTGGGATAATTATGATTTTGCTTAATGATTGCCTAGAAATCACTGCCCTTTGAGAATTAAACCACTCATTTGTGGCTAAATAATTTTAAAAGCAAAATTATAAAATCTTTTCAAAATATCATAGCAAAAGTTATATTAATTGTGTGATATGAGTTCATTTTAACATACACAATATAAAGTATGAGGCTTTCAGGAAGAGTTAAGGCTAAAATGGTTCTGTCTGTTAAACATTAGCTGTATGAAGCTACCTCATCTACCTCATATGTGGTCTCAAGTCTCAGTGAAGTCAGAGTCCAGAAGAGAAATGGACATACAAATAATTATCATACTACCATGTTACAAAGAGTGTAATCACATTTTATATGAAGTACCACAGTGATATAAAAAGGAAGTAAGATCAATCATATAAATAATTCAAAGAAAACTTCTGACAGATGCTTGAGGCAGGGCTTAAGGAATTAATAGTAAGGAGATGTCAGGTGAACAGGGTTGGGAAAGAGAAGGATACTTGCCATGAGGACCAGACTTGGAAAGTCAGGAAGGCATGAAGCCATTAGGTGTGTTGTGAGGAGTGTGCACACTTTTCAGGAAACATCTAGAGGTGGAAGCAAAGGAGATGAGCCTGTAAAGGCAGATGAAGGATGGTGGATGGATCACCCCTGCATCAGCTTTTCCCTGTGAGCAATGCTAAGACACTAATGGCTTTAAAAAAAAAATCAGATTTTTGGTTCAAAAAGATTACTCTGGTGATACTGTGGATATTCTTTTGGAGATCAGGGGATCTGTGAGGGAACATTGATCAAAACCAAAGAATGAAAAAATGAGTAGTGAAGGAAACCCATGTTTGTTGCAGACCTAGCGTGTGGCTAAGCCTCTGGCACACACACTATCTCATTAACTCACAAGGCATGCCTGTGAGATGGGTCTAATTCCCACTTTAAAGAGGAGGAAGCTTCAGAAAGGTCAAGTTATTTTTCCAGTGTCAGGCTGTTAATAAGCAGTCGATGTGCGTCAAGAACAAGCTTCTCTGATTCCAAATCATTTGGATATTCATTTCTGTACCATGCAGACTGCCCAAGGGTAGACCCTAAAGGTTTGAATTAAGGCAGTAACAAGAGCAATCAGAAGCATGGACAAGTCTGAGAGATGCTGAGATGACATGGTCTTCCAGATTTTGTGTCTGGACATGGGGAATGAGGAAAGGGTCTGGGATGACTCCCAGCTGTGGGGAAAACATGGAAGGAGGTAGAAATGCTTATTTGGGGGTGGGGTGGTGGTGGTGGTGGTGGATAGAACAAGGAATTTCAGAAAAGCCTAGTGGAAATGGCTGGGAAGGTGAGCAGGCTGGCAAAGCAGTCTTTGGCAAGGAAGCACAGAGAAGTCAGGAGAGAAAAGTAAGCCCTTGGGAGCTTCATTTACACAAAGATGTTGAGGATGAGCCGCAAGGTGGTATCAACTGGCTTTGAGGGCTCATTTGGATAATTTTTTAGTTTTAAAACAAATATAAATCTTAGGAAAGAGAATTTGGTTTGCTACTGAAAAAAAAAAACAAAACCCCACACTCTAGCCCGGTGAACAGTTAGACATCACATTCACCACAGATGTTTCTACAAAGCAGTTACTGAAGCAGAAGAGAATGGACCCTCTCCCAGTGCTCAGTCAGAAACAAACCTGGGCCAGTGGCCTCAGGACAATCTCAGGGGTTCAGGGAGCCACGGGGGCCTTCTGGAGACTAGCATCTGGATATGGCCTTTTCATTTGGTCAGGTCTTGAGTGGGGACAGGTACACCAGAGAAAATCTGCTCGCACTCTTAAATTTATCTTACTGTGTCAGATTAGTGAAAGTTATTAGATTAGAAAAAGGAAGAAGTAAATCAATTAAAGTTGGTAGTTATATTAAGGAATCTCAGCGTTCTATGGTTACAGACTGGAAGAGCCAAGAGCCTCCCCTTGGAACTTGTTAGAAATGCCAATTCCTGGGCCCTCCCCAAGACCACTGGCTTAGAGTCTAGTTGCTTTCTGGAAAGAAAAGGGTACAATAACACGCATGCCTCAAAGCACTGCCAACCCCTCCTCTCTCTAACCCTTCACTCCTCAATTTTTTCCCTAAAAATTGAAGGATCATATTGCTTCCTCAAAACTGAGAGATATTCAGAATGTGTCCAACACATTTTATGATGTTATCCTTTGGAATTAGAGAACATAATAGATATTGAGGTGGGAGAGGCCTTTCTAAGCTACAAACCAGAACAGAAGTTATACAAGAAAACCCTGATGGCTAGGCAGTAAACAGTCTGCCTGTAATACAGGATACCTGGGTTTGAACCCTGGGTTGGGAAGATCCCCTGGAGAAGGGAATGGCAACCCACTCCAATACTCTTGCCTGGAAAATCCCATGGACAGAAGAGCCTGGTGGGCTACAGTCCATGGGCTCGCAAAGAATAGGACACGACTGAGAGCGACTAACACATATCAACCACATAAAATTTTAAAACTCTTCAACGTAAAAACTCAGCATATAAATTAAAATGCAAATTATAAGCAAAAACAGGTATACCATATGTGGCAGGCAAGATTTTATTATTTACTTTATTTAAAAGGAAAACACTCTTACAAATAAGAGAAAAAAGATAGCCATCCCAATAGAAAAATGGCCAAAGCATAGACATGAAAAGGCAATTCACAAAAGATGAACTACAGAAGCCAGTGAATGTTTGATCTCATGAGAAATCAAAGAAACTTATTAAAATGAGAAACCAATTTTCACCTACAAATTGGTTTAAAATTTTTGATAATAAACATGTAATATTGAGGGTCTGAGAAAATAGACATAATCATAAACTGCTTTTGAACATAGAAGCTGGTGTAATTTTTTGATAATTCATTAAAAGTCATGAAAACATGCATGATCTTTGATCTAAAAAGGTCATCATGTTGATCCAAGAAGAATTTATCCAAAAGAAATAATCATGGATATTCACAAAAATTTGTCTGTAAAAATATTCATCTTAATATGTTTACAAGAAAGAAAAATTGAAAACAACCTAAATTCTACAATAAGTTGCAGGTTTGTGTCCCTAAGTTACTGTGATGCTTTTAATAACTATGGTGTAGATGAAAGTGTAATAAAATAAAATCCTGTTTGTAACATACTGTTAAATAAATGTTACCTAATGAAAAAATAAGAATAGTATCCCAGGCTTATAAAAATATACTTGTGTATTTGTATATCTCTATTTCTATCTCTATCATTTATATCTACAAGAATGAAGAAGTAGAATATTTTGAAGGCAAGGACTTTCTCTAGTATAGCCCCAAAATTCAGAACAGTTGCTGGCGTATAGCAGATACTCAAAAATATTTGTCCGTTAAAATGTTAACAATCTACTTCCCTGCATATTGGTGAGCTTAAGGTACTTACAAATTTATTCTTTATGTACCTCTATATCTCCAAAACTTTCTACAATACATTTGTATTCCTTTTTCAGTCAGAGAAAGAAAATATATTCTAATTTTGAAAAAATAATTACTAGATAAAATTAACTATCTATAGACAGAACTTGGACTTCCCAGGTGGCCCTGGTGGTAAACAGCCTGTCTGCCAATGCATCAGACATAAGACAAGCGAGTTTCATTCCTGAGTTCGGAAGATCTCCTGGAGGAGGGGATGACAACCTACGCCAGTATTATTGCCTGGGGAATCCCATGGACAGAGAAGTCTGGCAGGCTATGGTCAATAGGGTTGCAAAAAGTCGAATGTGACTGAACACTCACACTGCAGACAGAACCTCAGAGCTCATTGTCAATATGGGGCTCATTAAATTTGAAAACCCAGTTCAGTCAAGGTGAGCCAGGCAGTGTTGTAGGAAGTGCAGCAAATTTATGATTATAATTCAGGAAATTTAGGCCTATTCAGCTGCTCTGTGTTGCCCTTGGACTATGATTTTAAAAGTTTTCCACCCTAAAAGAGAGAGCTCAAGATTTTTACTTCAAGGATGAAATTACATTTCATTCAAATTTAGCATCATACTTCATAATACATCCAGTTTGTTTCATATAAAATATCTGAGATTGTTTACCACTGAGTAAGATGGATTATATTTTCCATGCTATTCTACAGCTTGTGTGCCCAATGGTGCTCCTCATAGGGGCTTCTGGAGTATTGTTTAGGCAAGTGTGGGAACACAGTGTTAGCAAGCAGGATTAGCAGACTGCTAAGGTGGAGTAACAGAGACAATTTGTTAGCGTGTGTTCAGAAGAGGGGTAGGTTGGCTAATTGACATCGACGTGCCATCTGCTTGGCAGGTGTATCTCATCAGTGAAAAATCTCAGGGCGAGGATTAAATGAGATATAAAGTATTGAGTACAAAGTCTGACACGAAGTAAGCTCTCAATAAATGCTAGCTGTTATTATTATTACCAAAGAGAGTTCTCACACCCAGATGTTACTACCACTTACATGAGCAAACTAATTACTGTTACTCTGATTCAAGGTGCACCAAGCCATGTTCTCATGCAACTACCCAGGCATATTTTTCCCTCCAGGAGGGGATGATCAAAATAACATCATGCAGCCATATTTCTCTTTGCACATTGATATGTGAGTCAGTCAAGAGATACTGGACATCTCTTTGTGGGCAGCACGACAAATTGCCCATGGAATGGTAAAATAGACCTTGGTTGTGGGGATTTTATCAAGTTATGGCTATCTCTTGAAGCAAATTTGGACCATAGGTCTTTTCTAATCAACAATTTAGCTTATTTCCCTAACTACCATTAGCAGGAGTATAATTTTCAAGTAGGTCCCAAATTCCCTAAAGCACATTTCATAGCCCACAGTAAAAAATGCATTTTATAAAGTGATCCAGAACATATATTGAAAGTTTCATGAAACAATACCTACCCGTATTTCATTAATTATCTAAAATCAGAATTCTGGGCCAACAGTCACTGTCCTGGGATCCACATATGAAAACTGACTGTACTTCCCTGCTTAGTCTATATTTCCTTCCCTCTCTGTTCATTCCATTGCTCAGTCTGAACTGCCGTGGTCTATGCTTTACTTATATCCCCCTCCTCCATCCATGACTCCTGGCCAGCCTTGAGCTCTCAACATCAATATAAGCTCACCTACTTCTTATGTCTACAGTAACAGTTAGTCTTGCTTGGATTTTTCAGGATACTCTTAATATTTTATTCTATGACCCTTGGCTTTGGATCATATATGTTCATTGGTCTAAGTCCTCTAGTTTGCCCTGGCCGCCTCAATTCTGACCTCAGCTTCACACAGAGGATGTATAGTGGCTGAAGAAACTTTCATCCATATTAAATGTCCTCATTCACTCACTTGTGCAAGGCACTGTTCTGCAGGCCACCAACTTCAATTTGCCTACACTTTGTCCATTCCAGTCTGCCTCCATTTTCCAACAAGAATATTCTCTGTCTATAAGTCCTTTTTGCTTAGTTCTTAGTGTGTGTATGTGGTATTTTATGAATGACTAATTAAGGCTTTCTGGGCAGTCACAGACTATCCCTCTGATATGGTCCTCTTTTCAGCCTGATGATTGCTTTATTGTAGACACAGAGAAATAATTTCTGGAGTCAGAGAACTATGGACACAAATCCTTGTGCCACCTGATTTGTAACCTAATCAAAGTTCTGCAAAGATTAAATACAATAAATAAAAACTATAGTGTACTATCTGAATGCTTAGTGAGGCATCTAGCATATAATAGGTGGTAAGTAAATGTTAATTCATTCTCCTTACTTTTTTCTAGTTAGTAATGCATGAAGATAAAATAGAGTATGGTAGCATGGTAATGTTAGCAGGTTTTAAACCCTTACACTGTGCTAAATACATCTTGTGCCTTATCTGAGCTAATTTTAGAACAAGTCAACAGGATTCCTTGTCGTTTTACAGATGAGGAAAGTGCAAAGAGATTAAAGAGATGGCTGAATTCACAAAATTAGTAAGGTGCAGAGCTGTATGTGAATCTTCAAACTAGAAAGACATTCAGACTTCTGACCCCATTTATGGTATGAGATCCATTAGGGGTCAGAATTCTCTATAGATTAAAATCAGATTGCTTATTGCATACATAATGATATTTCTTGCCTCTCCCCAAGATTCTCATCTAGACTTCTTCCCATTATCCCCCACTCTCCATTAGCTTAGGACCATTTGGGAAAATCTTGGGCATGATGTAGTTGGAAGGAGCTGCTGAAGTTTATGATAAAAAAAAGTTATGAACCACTTGACTATTATTTTTCCACTCACCATTTTGTACAGTTGTGCAGCACTCAGTATTAAATGTTCTGAACTGATTCAACCAAGGCCAAGTAGATGCGGGCTCTGTCTGGGCATTTAGTTTACTGCTTAGCTCACAGAGCCATCTGCCGTGATGTTACAGCCTCTCTAACACATTTTTGTCCGTTCCAAAGGCCATGAGGTTAGAATGTGCCTAACCACAGTACATCTCTTTGCTTTGGATGGTAACCAGTGCTTTTCCAGCTGTTCACTTTTTGCTGTCTTCCTTCTTTGTTTCCACACAGCTTGAGCTTTTGAGCTTTTAACATTCATGATTTTTTTTTAAGCTGTTAGACCAAATCTAGAATTATCATTCTATCATTTCAGAGGACTTGGCTTTGTTCATTTTCATACTTACGTCAAGTCCTGAGAGAATAGCTTGGAATAGAGTCCTCTTTAAAAATATATCTGTGGTGATATATGGCAGAAACCAACACAATATTGCAAAGCAATTATCCTCTAATTAAAAATAAATTAAAAGAGGAAAAAATGTACCTACAACTATCTATCATCTGTCTATACCTGTCTATCCATCCATCCATCCATCCATTGAGCTAGTCATCCATCTCAGAATTTAACATCTGATAAAACATAGTTTTAATTATTTCCATTTAATACATATATCTATACATTTTTCTTATTACACTGAATTTATTTTTTAAATATGGAAAACATGTCCATGATTCCAAAAGCAAAACCATACGAGATAGATTCAGAAGAGTCTTGCTTTCAATCCATCTGCTTCACCCTGCTTCCTCCCTCCCTTTAGATAAAATAATTTTACACTTTGAACAATTTAAAAAGTGTAATATACATACAGTGATATATTCACATCATGAGCATACAGCTTGATGATATGATTTCTCACAAACTGAATATACCCATGTAGAATATTTCTAGTATCCCAGAAACTGCCCTTTCCACACCTAAGCCACTCTTGTCTCTAGAGACAACCACTCTTTTGACTTCAGATATTAGATTAGTTTTACCACATGCAGTGGCTCTTCAGGCGTGTCCGACTCTGTGTGACCCCATAGACGGCAGCCCACCAGGCGCCCCCGTCCCTGGGATTCTCCAGGCAAGAACACTGGAGTGGGTTGCCATTTCCTTCTCCAATGCAGGAAAGTGAAAAGTGAAAGGGACGTCACTCAGTTGTGTCTGACTCTTCGCAACCCCATGGACTGCAGACTACCAGGCTCCTCCGTCCATGGGATTTTCCAGGCAAGAGTACTGGAATGGGGTGCCATCGCCTTCTCTGACCACATGTAGAACTATATATAAATAAAATAGTGAAACAATGTGTTTATGAAATCTATCCATATTGTGGGTGGTAGAAGTATTTGCTTTCTCATTGCTGCTAGTGTATTCTATTGTATTAAAAGACACATAAAAGAATGTTCAAGAAGCACTATTTGTTAAAGCAAAAAACTAGAAACCATTTTCTCCATCAATAGCAAAATGGATAAATTATTGTATACTGTACATGCATTTTAACACACATATATATTTCTGGTGGGTATAGTCTCAAGAATAGAATTGCTATAGTATGTGTGTGTTCAGGCTTTAGTATATATTGCCAAAAAGTTTCTAAAAGTGGATGTTCCAGTTTACACTTCATCTAGCAGTATATAAGAATTCTATTTGTTCTTCATCTGCCAATATTTTAGTAATATTATCTGTTCTTATAGGTAGCTCACTGTGCTTTTACTGTTTTTTCCCTAATGAATAATCATTTGTACTAGTTTTTAGTTTATTCTTTTTTGCAAAAAGGGGAGAAATGTATATAAACACCTCTTTATTGGATAAAGGGTAGCACTCTCTATACATACTGTTTTCTGTTTAGCGTGTTACTTTTTCACTTATATATACTGAAGATCCCTATGTAATATAATGTGTCAATATATTCCTTATTTCTTTCTACAGCCACACAGTATTCAATTGTGTGAGTGTATCTTAGCATCTTTAGTCAACCCTCTATTGATGGGCAGTTAGCTTACTTTCAAACATTTCTTGTTTGAAATTTCGACTTGTGTGTAACTAAAATTAAGACTTGTATATAGGTCTTTTCATTGTTTTGCTACTATACCTTTGAGATAGAACTTAGAACTTGCTGTGTCAAAGGTAAATGAAGATGTAATTTTGTTAGATATTGCCAAATTTCCTTTCATCAGGATTATGACATTTTATACTCCCACAAGTGATTGGTGAGACATACATCTATATTTTATGTTATAGACTATTCTCTTAGCATATTAAATAGGCACTGGTAAATTTTTTTACGAATCTTTACAGTAAAAGTTTTGATTATCTGTAATGCTACAGTCTCATAGGCACTTTAATTTTCCTTTAATGTATAAAAATTTAAATTGAGTTAATAATGTAATATATATTCTTGACTCACAGACTTAGTCAGACACAACTGAAGCGACTTAACACGCATGTACCACGGCAGTTGATGAGACTGCTGTTCTACCACACCCCAGGGAGTATTATGAATTTCAATTTGATAGCGCTTATCAATTGCTTCATTCTTAATTTGCACAACAATAAATATCTGTTCTATTTATAGCAGGTATTCAACATACAGCTCTTCACTTGATTAACGCCTCAGAGTTTCCTATAAAAATGCTTACTTGCTCTTTTTCAATTTAAAAGAAAAAAATTTTAACGCAAGAAAGAGAACGTATCTGTTAAGTGCAAAAATGTCAAGTTCTTAAATTTTTCCCTTTATACTTAGGATTTATGAGATGACCTGCATGATTAGCTAGGTACAGTTTTTTTATTTTTTATTTTTATTTATTTATTTTTTAAATTTTAAAATCTTTAATTCTTACATGTGTTCCAACATGAACCCCCCTCCCACCTCCCTCCCTAGGTGCAGTTTTGTACCAAGAGGTGGCTCAGAATTGTGAGCAGCTGGTTGTCATTTCTTCAGCTCTCCTATTAAAGCTTCTCCAAATAAACATGCAATCTAAAGACAGTGTGCTCCCTATGAAAACTGGAAGAGCAAATCCCCCCATCCTTCTAACAAGATATTATTACCCATAAACCCCTTTTACATAGTAATTCTGGAGCTCTCACTAACTTTGTGCATCTCAGTGGCTCTCAGGATGAGACCCCAAACCAGTAGGTCAGAACCATCTGAGAACATGCAAGAGTGCATGCATACTCAGTTGCTTTAGTTGTGTCTGACTCTTTGAGACCCTGTGGACTGCAGCCCACCAGGTTCCTCTGTTCATAGGATTCTCCAGGCAAGAAGACTAGAGTGGGTTGCCATGCCCTTCTCCAGGAGAACATGTTAGAAGCAACCTAGATGTCCATCAACAGATGAATGGATACAGAAGATGTGCTACATACATAAAATGGAATATTATTCTGCTATGAAAAGGAATGCATTTGAGTCAGTTCTATTGAGGTGGATGAACCCAGAGCCTATTATGCAGAGTGAAGTAAGTCAGAAAAAGAAAAACAAATATCATAATGCATATAAATGGAATCTAATAACGTAGCACTGACAATTCTATTTGCAAGGCAGCAACAAGATGTAGACATAGAGAACAGACTTTTGGGCACAGAGAGGGAAGGAGAAGGTGGGGTGATTTGAGAGAGTAGCATGGAAACATATACATCACCATATGTAAAATAGATAACCAATGGGAATTTGCTATATGACACAGGGAACCCAATCTGGTGCTCTGTGACAACCTAGAGAAGTGGGATGAGTTGGGAGGTGGGAGAGGTTCAAGAGAGAGGGGACATATGTATGCCTATGACTGATTCATGTTGATGTATGGCAGAAAACATCACAATATGCTAAAGTAATTATCCTCCAATTACAAATAAAATAAAATAAAAAGTCAGAATCCCAGGCCCCATCTTGAATCTTCTGTATCAGTATCTATGCAGAAATCTGGCAATCTGAGAGTGTGTGTGTATTTCAGTTGGGATTAAATATGTGCAATATTAAATTTACCCCCTTAACTATTTTTAAGTGTATCATCCATTAGTGTTAAGTGCATTCACATTGCTATGCAACATTACCAACATCCATTTCTAGAACTTTCTTCATCTTGCAAAACCAAAATTATATACTCATTAAAAAACAACTTTCCACTTTAGCCCCTGGCCACCACCATCCTACTTTCTGTCTCTGTGAATTGGGCTACTCCAGGTGACTCAAATAAGTGAGTCATGCAGTATTTGTCATTTTGTGAGTGGCTTATTTAACTTAGCATAACGTCCTCAAAGTTTATCCACGTTGTAGTATGTGTCAGAATTTCCTTCCTTTTTAAGGCTGAAGAATATTTCACTGTATGTGTGTACCACATTTTGTTTATCGATTCATCCATCAGTGGACACTGGGTGGCTTCAACTTAACCATCTGTGTTTTAACCTTTTAAGCCCTCTAGGGGATTCTCACAGAGAAGGCAATGGCACCCCACTCCAGTACTCTTGCCTGGAAAATCCCATGGGCGGAGGAGCCTGGTAGGCTGCAGCCCATGGGGTCGCGAAGAGACGGACACGACTTCACTTTCACTTTCTCTTCACTTTCATGCATTGGAGAAGGAAATGGCAACCCACTCCAGTGTTCTTGCCTGGAAAATCCCAGGGACGGCAGAGCCTGGTGGGCTGCTGTCTATGGAGTTGCACAGGGTCGGACACGACTGAAGCGACTTAGCAGCAGCAGCAGCATCAGGGGATTCTCATGAGTTTGGGAACTACTGGTTAATAGGGAATAGAGATGTAGTGATTAATGTCATCTTGATAGATCTAGAATTCTTTTTTTAGAATGTTTTAAGGGAGATAGTGAAGGACAGGGAAGCCTGGTGTGCTGCAGTTCATGGGGTCGCAAAGAGTCAGACATGACTTAGTGACTGAACAACAAAGCTGTATTTGATATGGTTCAGTTCAATTCAGTCGCTCAGTCATGTCCGACTCTTTGAGACCCCATGAATCACAGCACACCAGGCCTCCCTGTCCATCACCAACTCCTGGAGTTCACTCAAACTCACGTCCATTGAGTCGGTGATGCCATCCAGCCATCTCATCCTCTGTCATCCCCTTTTCCTCCTGCCCTCAATCCCTCCCAGCATCAGAGTCTTTTCCAATGAGTCAACTCTTCGCACAAGGTGGTCAAAGTACTAGAGTTTCAGCTTTAGCATCATTCCTTCCAAAGAACACCCAAGACTGATCTTCAGAATGGACTGGTTGGATCTCCTTGCAATCCAAGGGACTCTCAAGAGTCTTCTCCAACACGACAGTTCAAAAGCAACAATTCTTTGGCGCTCAGCTTTCTTCACTAAGTTCACCTAAATGAAGAATATGACTCATGGCAAAGAAGTATAAAATCTCTTAATCTCACAAGGATGCAGTATTTAACACTATAATCTCAAATAAAAAGTACTTAATAATGTTTGAAATATAAACTGTGTTACTTTAAGCAAGAATATGTATGATGATAAAGCCTTAAAATAGGCTAATCTGATCTTTGAAAAGTGTAAACTGGATGAGGATGAAAACTTATCAAATTAAAAATAGAAGATGGATGAAAGAAAAAATAATGGCATTAAATGGTACAATGCCATCAATAACATAATAGTAAACAGAAGCATTCTAGTTTATGCTTAGCATGGAATTCAGTGAGCTGTTTATGGAATTAACATTACAGCAACTTTGAATCAGCTGAATTCTTTTGTAGTTATCAGGGAACATCTGTGGTTATATAAACCACCATAATGATGGAAGTCTAATCTCATGAAACAGAGCATTAACCCGCAGCCCGAGGTAGTCAGTCAGTCGAGGACTTCATGGTTGTTTGCAGACTTGCATAATGAGCTAAATGAGCTTTAGGATTGGGAGATTCAACTTTCCCACAAGAATCCCAGCTAGAAAATCCTGCTGTGGGCAGAGTGTAGTACTAGTCAGGGTAATGATATGATTTTACATAGGAATATTAATTCTTACTCAAGAAATTAAAATATGTATTTGATTCTAATACATTCAATTTGAAAGAGAATATGACCCAGCTGATCATATACCTGGCACGGATTATCTGAATGAATAAAGAAATAAATGAATAAATAATGAATGAATAAATTTCATGAATTTTATTGAGTACCTATGATGTGTAAGCTAAAGGGAGGCCCTAGCAATTTACAAAAATAAATAATTTAGCAGACACCCTGGTGAGTGAGAAGTAAATGAATATCTTCCTATTTGTTTGGTATCTCTCATTTTCACTGCTAAGTTAACTGCATAACCTTGGGCAAAGTCCCCAGGTCTCAGTTTATTTGTCTGTAAAACTGGGTATGTGTGGGTGCCATGGGATGCCAAGACAGATGATCTTTAAGGTTTCTTACAGTTTTCAAATTCTGTTTCTTAGGCTGTATTGTGGGGAAAGGGCATTCTCATGTATTAATTCATTCAGCAGTGTGTGTTGAGTGAATGTAAAGCACTGTGCTATAATTTCCCCATAACTTATTAAAATCACTTTCCTTTCTCATGGCTATAAAACAGCATGGCTAAATGTCAGAGAGAAAAATCTTCATAAATGGTCCCTATAAAACTCATACCAAAATAGCAAGCACCCTGGGGATGCTGGCCCAGCCCCATGAGTGAGGTACTCTCCTACCTTCCCAGAGTTTCCAGGTCCCAAGAAGTGATCATTGGAGCACTTCTGGTGAGTACTGCCTCCTCCTGATACCTTCACAAATCATTCCTTGGCAACAGTTGTGTAAGGACCTTCAGGCCTTTCCATTGATCAGCAGTATTGTGCAAAAAGTTTAAAAAAATTGTTTCATAGGCATTTGGTTATTTAAAGATTTGGATCTTTACAAACACATCCATCCCAAGTGATAGAGAAATAGGACTCACAGATGTTGCTTGATTTCTCTTTTTACCTAGGGATTTCCTGATATCTGTTTTTCAGTTTCCAAGTAAGTATTAAATGCTTGTATAATTTTAGTGTTTCATTTAATTAAGCTCGAAAATGTATTTAAACTTTAGATCAGCCTAGATAACTTGAAAATAGAAAGAATGGGGGCAATTCTGCCAGTTTAGGCTTGATCTAGAATGCATTCCGTTTCGAATGACTTAGGTATTGGTAAATATAGTTCTAGTGGTTTCTGGGCAAACCGATTCTAAATGCTTGAATCTTTCAGGGCTATATTTCTACAAGCAAGGCTATCACATTCTATCTCTGCTTCCCATCATTTTAAAATGAGTCCATTTCTTGGGCCTGAAATGGGTGAGGAATGTCTTCGCTTAAAATTACAAACCAGTGCCAAGGCAGTAGCATGACATACCTAAAGAACATTTTTATTATAGCTGAACAGCACCCTGACATCTGCAATAAATATATTCCTGAAAAGTTCTGTTTGCCTACTTCATTTAAACATCTTGCTGCTCTCCCCATTTATGTGCTATTGCTCTGCCACTTGAAATATAATTGAATCCAGCCATTTTTATTTGGCACAAATGTATAAAATAGATTACTTATTGTTTGCTATACTGAATGATGTGTCTGCACACTAGAACTAGGAGAGAAAAATGAAATGTGGTTTACATGCAAGTCTACATTGGTGATTTTCCTCAGAGAAAGGGCAACATTTAGTAACTGCAAAGAGATTGACTTTGTAAAGTATGATAATTCCTTTTTAATGAATATGTGTTCCAAATGACATCTTTTCTTATGGGGGTAGGTTTACTCTATCTCATATGAGTAATTATTTAAGACATTTAGGAATATATTCTAGATGTCTATTTCTAAGTACTTAAGCTGTGTAGGATCGTTTTGCATGAGTATTGCCTCCTGTATAACCCAAGTAGGCTAATTCTTTCTACCTTTCCTCCCTTTCTGAGAGGGAGGCTCTTTATGGACCTAGTTCCATGGAGGGGAGAACTTGCCCCAATCCTCCTCTCCATCCTGGCTGCATCTGTGCTAGCTTTCATGAATATCTCTGACACTCCACGTGCCTTAGCTTCCCAGGTGGTGCTAGTGGTAAAGAATCTGTCTGCAATGCAGAAGACGCCAGAGACTCAGGTTCAGTTCCTGGGTGGAGAAGATCCCCTGGAGGAGGAAATGGCAGCCCACTCCAGTATTCTTGCCTGCAAAATTCTGTGTTCAGAGGAGTCTGATGGGCTACAGTCCATGGGGTCAAAAAGAGTTGGACACGACTAGGCACACACGCATGCACGTGTGCTTTAGTTGCCCAAGAGGCTTTCTGCCTCAGGCTTTGTCCAGGTCCTGTTCATGCTTCAATCAGAGACTGGTTCTTCCGGAAACACAAACTGCCCCCAAGTCACAGCCCTGCATAGAATCCAGAGTGGTTCCCATCACCTCAGGACGTACTTAAAGCTTCCTAGCATGTCATCACCTGGCCCTGCCTGCAAACCAGACTCATTTTTGATGGGTTGGATCACAATTCTCAAGTTCACTCCTGTTATTCTTTCTGCTGGAGCACACTTTCCCAACTCCTTCACTTGACGGATGCAAATCAATTCTCTCCTTCTGACTGGAAGCCTCACTGATCTCCATGCCGAGTTGGTCACCTTCTCTCCCTGCTACCCCAGAGCCCTATGCATAGTGTTATCACAACACCACACCTATTCATTCATCCATTCTTCTGTTTCTCCCACTAAAAACGGAGCCTGTCATTTCTGTAACCCTAACCATTAAATCTTTCCCCTCATCTATGATGTCTCTAGCAATGATAGCAATGCCTAATGCGTAGCTGTTTCTCAATAAAGGCAGGTTGCAAGATTGAATTCATTCACCCCTCCATTCATACTTCAGTCAACTTAATTTTTTTAAGCTCTGTTACCAGAAAGCTTATTATACTAACAGCAGTATATCTAGGGCATCTGTTTCAAAATAATTTTGTGCTTAATTTGTGCCACTTACAGGATTTCATACTGGCATTAATACCCTATAACATCACCTGGGCCACAATATTTTAAGCAGCATGACAGCTTATGCCAAAATATGAGATGATGAGAAACAGATTATGGAACCCCAAGGAAATATTTCAGAAAGATGTACTGTATAATTAGTTGTTTATAAAAACTTTCCCAAGGTCTATCTTCATAGATTCTCCCACATTACAGGAGGATCTGTTTGAATAGAACTTACATACACACTGTGCTCTTTAATGGTTGAGTCAAGTTGTCTCTACTTGCATTGTTAAAAATATAGTTTTCTCTTCCAAATAAGGTTTACCTGTAATGTGTTCACCTGAGCACTTTCTTATTATCAGCTGGCAAGCAAAATGAAAAAGCCATTGGACCTAGGGCTGCAAGTGCCAGCTTTGACTTTTAAAGGTGTGTGGTTAGAAAGCAGATTTTCTAGTGTATGAATTAACTGTGCCCATGGCTTATCTTTCCCTGTTTTAAGATTTTCCTTTTTCTATGCAGAGCTTAGTGCTGCAGTAGGCCTTATACTAGAATAGTAGCTACCAAGCAGAGCAATTTTACCCCCCAGGGTACATTAGGCAATATCTGGAGTCATTTTTGGTCATTGCAATTGGGAGAGAGTGGTGAGTGATGATAACATTACTGTGTAGAGGCCAGAGATGTTGCTGTACCTCTTACATTCAAAATTCAGCACCCCACATTCAAAATTCTCCAGCCAGAAATGTCAATAGTGCCAAGATTAAAAACCTTGTAGTAGCCACTAAGGAAGACAGCATGGAGATTCCTTAAAAAATCTAAAAACAGAGTTACCATATGATCCATCAGTTCCACTTCTGGACACATGTTTGGAGGCAAACATGATTCAAAAGGATACATGCACCTCAGTGTTCATTGCAGCACTACTCACGATAGCCAAGACATGGAAACAACATAAAGTCCATCAACAGAGAAATGGATAAAGAAGATGTGGTACGCACATACAATGGAGTATTACTTGGTCACGAAAAAGAGTGAAATAATGCCATTTGCAGCAACATGGATGGACCTTGGGATTATCATACCAAATGAAGTAAGTCAGAGAAAAACAAATATAATATGAAATCACTTATATGTGAAATCCTTAAAAATGATAAAAATGAACTTATTTACAACTCACAGATTGAGAGAATGAACTTATGGTTGCCAGGAGGAAGGATGGGGGAGAGGGATATATTGGGAGCGTGGGATTGACATGTACACATTTCAGTATTTAAAATAGATAACCAACAAGGATCTACTGTAAAAAGAAAGTAGCAATTTTTTGGAAAGAATACTATTTTAAAATTTAAAAAATGTATTATGGGCAAAAAAGAAAAGAAAACCCCTGTACTAGGGTGGATCAAGAAAGGTGAAATTAGAAGCTGAAAAGTGAGAAACTGCGATGCCTGTGATTGACTTTTCTACTGTGGTTTGCTGCTCGTTCCAAGGGATGGTCGTTACAGGCAGCTCTCAACCTATGGCTATAGGCTACTCCAAGGCCTGCTGGAGAGTCTGTCTCACTCCAGTTGTCTAAGACTCTCTCATATAATATAATACAGTCACAAGAGTGATGACCATCACCTTTATTGTATTCTCTTGATTAGAAGTAAGTCACAGGTGCCACCTGCACTCAGGTGGAGGATGTTATGAAAAGCTGTGGACACTCAGAGTAGGAATCATAGACTACTCTGGGATTCATCCATGCAACATGTTCTCTCTTTTGTTGGAGGGGCGGGTCTGCATCAAGAGGTTTGTGAGATCTTAGTTCCTGGACAAAGAATCAAATCCAGGTCTGCTGCAGTAGAAGTGTGGAGTCCTAACCACTGGACCACCAGGAAACTCCTATTGTATTGCTATCTGGATGGCAGGTATGGTGTTTTGTGCTGTGCAAACCTGGTTAAGAAACACAAGGTTGTAAAGCAGAAGTGAAGGAGTGGCCATTTCTGTTGGTCATCATGGTCAGATCAGTGGGAGCTGATGTGAGAGTGCCAGGCCAATTCCAGCTGGTCCAGTTACTCTTTCCAACTTCTGACCAATAGAAGCCCCAGGGCCACCATCAGAGACTGACCAAAACCTACAGAGGCAATAGCTGCACAAAAGCAATAGCTACCAGTCGGCTCCCCTTCTTAGCTAGGAGTCTGGTACCTTGGACTAACTGTTGAGTGAGTCCAAATCCACCATGAGACCTTCATTTCCCCAGCATCTCACAGTGGTATTAGGTCCATTCTGTGATGCCTCTTCTTCCATAATACTCAGAGAACTCTGCTCCTCTCACCGGACCCTGACACAGGTAAAGTTCCGTAATAGAATCAGAATATATCAGCATATCCTGTGTGCTTATCACTGTTCCAGGGGCTATGGTCAGTAAAATCTAGTATAACATTATACTCCCACTAGAATATAATACAGTAAATATAGTTAAGATAATAAAATACTACCTGTCTGTTTTGTTTACTGCTATACCCCACAGGGTCGAGAATAGTAGTTGCTTCAGTCGTGTCTGACTCTGCGCGACCCCATAGACTGCAGCCCACCAGGCTCCACCTGGGATTCTCCAGGCAAGAACACTGGAGTGGGTTGCCATTTCCTTCTCCAATGCATGAAAGTGAAAAGTGAAAGTGAAGTCGCTCAGTCGTGTCTGACTCTTTGCGACCCCATGGACTGCAGCCCATCAGGCACCTCCATCCATAGGATTTTCCAGGCAAGAGTGCTGGAGTGGGGTGCCATCGCCTTCTCTGTTGCATATAATAGGTAATCATAAATATTATCTTTGTGAAATATGTACATATAAATAAGACATATATATACATATATCTATCTGTTTATCTGTCTCCTTTCTTATTGCTTATTTTAACATTTAAATGTATTTTGTATCTAACTTGACCCTGTTTTCTTATTCAGAACATCTTTTGGGAAAGGCAGGGTGGACTACTGTTTAAGTAGTACATTAAGGAAAGGGCTCCATAGTTCCAACTGTTATCTAATTAATACAATACGGTACAACATGATATATAGTATAAATTTACCATTTTGCCTAGGAGATTCTATCTATGTAGTTACTTTTCTATCTAGTCCCTTATTCAATTGGATTTCTTAATCAAAGAATTATGTTTAGGACCCTCAGCATACTTATCTTGCTTATTTCAACACACTCCCCCATTACACAGATGTCCTTTCTGCCCCCTCTTTGCTATTTGTTTTCATTGCTGTTCATGTCATATTTAATGGTTAAAATTATTATTATACTTTACTATACTTTTTATACTTAAAAAACTATTTTGATTATACTTCACAGTTTTAAAGGATTTTATTTACACAATGAACTTTCTATTGGTTATAAAGTCAAACATGTTTCCTGCTTTTTGTTCAATGTTATCTCAGTTCGTAAAGAATTTTTCTGGAATTGGTAAACAAGTGAGAGACATTAGAAACTAAGGAGACAATGTCCATCTGCTAGAAATCACAGTCCACAATTTAGGGAGTAGCCCACTCTGCTTTCCCCACAGGATGTTCTGAACTGGAAAATAGTCCAGCCAAGTTGGACATCAAAGGTATTTAAATGCTAAAATGAGCAACAAGTAAGGGGATATAACATTTGTGCTCAAGATAAATGCATGAAGTTTGTAGAAAATATCAATAAAAATCAGAAAAATGTGAAAGCAAAAGTCGTGACCAACTCTTTAGGACCCCATAGACTGTATAGTCCATGGAATTCTCCAGGCCAGAATACTGGAGGGGGTACCATTTCCCTTCTCCAGGGGATCTTCCCAACTCAGGTATCAGACTCAGGTCTCCCACTTTACAAACAGATTTTTTTTACCAGCTGAGCCACAAGGGAAGCCCAAGAATATAGGAGTGGGTAGCCTATCCTTTCTCTAGCTGATCTTCCTGATCCAGGAATTGAACCCGGGTCTCCTGCATTGCAGGCAGATTCTTTACCAACTGAGCTATCAGGAAAGCCCAAAAATTGGAAAAGAAGGTCAAATATATTTATAGATTTTGACCATATGCATCATTTGTGATGGAAAAGTATTAGCATATAACCTTGAGAGGAAAAACCCTCTGTGCACAGTGCTCTTTAGGAAGAGCATGCTTATTTGGGGAGGGAAATTACCATTTGCCATTAATTTTTGTAATTTAAATTTAATAAAGTAATAATCAGGGAACATTATTAGAAGGGGCTTAGTGATCTCTTGGTCCATTCCTCTTATTTTGTGGAAGATTTATGTGGGGCCCAGGGAAATGTTTGTTCAGGTCATGCTAATGAATAGCGTAGAATCTAGAACTTGAGAAAGACTTTTTCTAAACATTGTTGTTGAGTCACCATCCCTGAAGTGGCCCATTCTATTTCTGAACCATTAATTCATGGC
The DNA here is from genome assembly GCF_032405125.1 of Capricornis sumatraensis. Lineage (NCBI taxonomy): Eukaryota > Metazoa > Chordata > Mammalia > Artiodactyla > Bovidae > Capricornis > Capricornis sumatraensis. Next base: position 76,115,820 of record NC_091073.1, read on the forward strand.
GTCTTAATTTTTGAAACTAGTCACTAGAATTCTAGGGTCTTATCTAGTAATAAGAAAACTTCGTCTTTTCTGATAGTTCTGTTCCTCTCACTGAATAATGTATTTAGTTTTAGTGGATTTTATTTTTATTTTTTAGGAAGGTATATATTTTTGGACACTTAAAAGTTCATATAAAATTTTAGAAGAACTCGATAACACCAGTTTTGTATTCCAGTTTCCTCCTATACAATAGTTGAAATAAAATCCCTTCATGCCCCCCACAAAAAAAAAAAAAAGAAAGAAAAAAAGAAAACCATACCCTTTACAATGTAATTGAAAAGAATAAAGTTCTTAGGGATAAATTTAACAAAAGAAGTATACGATTTATATGTTAAAAGCTACAAAACATAAGCCAACTCATTCGAAAAGATCCTTTCCCAATGGAAAAGACTGAAGGCAAAAGGAGAAGGGGGCGGCAGAGGATGAGATGGTTGGATAGCATGACTGACTCACAGACACGAATTAGAGCAAACTCTGGGATATAGTGGAGGACAGGGAAGCCTGACATGTGCTATAGTCCATGGGGTTGCAAAGAGTCAGACATGATTTAGTGACTGAACAACAACAAATAAGTAGAAAGACATTACATGTTCACAGAGCAGAGGACTTACTACTGCTAAGATGTCAATACTCCCCAGCTGAGCTTTGGATTCTATGTAATTCCTCTCAAAATTCAAAATGAACTTCGGCAGAAATTGAAAGCTGATCCTAAAATTCACATGAAAATGAAATGGTCCCAGAGTATCCAAAACAATCTTGAAAAGAGGAGAATAAAGTTGAAGAATTCACATTCTCTGATTTCAAATCTTTAGTAATCAAGACATTGTGGTAGTGGCATAAGAATAATATACAGATAAATGGAATAGAACTGAGAATACCGAAATATATCTTCACATTTATGATCAACTCATTTTTAACAGGGTACCAAGACAACTAAATGGTGAAAAATAGTCCAACAAATGGCAGTGGGAAAAAAAAACTAGGTGAAAAAAGTGAAAATGTTAGTCACTCAGTCCTAGCCAACTCTTTGCCACCAAATGGACTATAGCCCACCGGATTCCTCTGTCCATGCAATTCTCCAAGCAAGAATACTGGAGTGGGTGGCCATTCTCTTCTCCAGGGAAAACTAAGTATCCACATGTAAAAGAACAAGCTGTACTCTTTTATTACACATTACACAAAAATTGACACAGAATGGATCAAAAACCTAAGTGTAAAGTTAAAAATTAAAAAGAAAAACCTCATAAGAGGAAAATCTAGAAATAAAACTCTGTGACCTTGGGTCAGGCAGTCTTCTTAAATATGACCTCAGAAGCACAAGTCGCAACAAATAACTGATAAATTGGACTTGATTAAAACTAAAATCTTTTGTGCTTCAAAGGATACTATCAAGTAAATGAAAAGAACAGGAGGATGTATTTACAAATAAGATGGCTGATAAAAGATTAGTAGATACAATACAAAAAGAACTCATATCTCCACAATAAAAAGATTACCTAGCTAAAAAATAGGCAACAGATCTGAATAGATATATCCAAAAAGATAGGCAAAAGGCCAAAAAACAAATTAAAAAATGTTCAACATTAGTTATCAGAAAAAAAAAAACAATCAAAACCACAATGCAAGACCACTTCATCCTTGCTAGAATGACTATAATAAAAAAGACAACCAATAGCAAGTGTTGGTGAAGCTGTGGAAAAATTGGAATCTTCATACATGACTGGTAGGAATGTAAAATGATGTAGTCACTATGAAAAAGTCTGGAAGTTGCTCATAAGGTTAAGCAGAGAATTACCATATTAGCCAGCAATTCTAATCCTAAGCATATGTCCAAGAGATATTAAAAACATATGCCTACACAAAAATATGTGTATGAATGTTCAGAGCCACATTGTTCATAATAGCCAAAAAGTGAAATAATACAAATCGCTGTAAATTGAAGCATGGATAAATATAATATGGCATATCCATGCAATGGAATACTATTCAGCTCTAAAAAATGAAGTACTAAAACAAGCTACCACATGGATGGATTTTGAAACATGGTGTTAAATTTAAAAAGCCAGTCACAAAGTACACAACATTGTATGTTTCTGTTTATATGGAATGTTCAGAATGGGCAAATTTCTAGAGACAAAAAGTCAATTAATAATTGCTTAGGGCTGAGGATTAAAAATAATGGGAAGTGACTGCTAAATTTATATAGGGTTGCTTTGTAGGGTGATGAAAATATTCTAAAAATGTGATGCTGGTTGGCACAACTCTATGAAGATACTAAAAACTTTGAATTATATCCTTTAAGTAGATCAATTGTATGGTTTGTGATTCTACCTTGATTAACTATTACTCTGTCTATATAAGATATATTTACATAAACATGCTGCTGCTTGGTTGCTTAGTCGTATATGACTCTCTGTGGCCCCATGGATCGTAGCCCACCAGGCTCTTCTTTCCATGGAATTTTCTAGGCAAGAATACTGGAGTGGGTTGCCATTTCCTACTTCAGGGGATCTTCCTGACCCAGGGGTAGAACCTGTGTCTCTTGCATCTCCCTTATTGGCAGGTGGATTCCTTACTACCAGTGCCACCTGGGTGAGATATATATTCTTTATATATACATTACTCATATGAGCTATATATATTTTTAAAATTAAACAGATACACAGTATAGTAAAAATACTCCCCAAACATTGCTTTGGGGCGTACACCCACAAGCACATCCACATGCTTCCTGGATAGTCACATGGATACAAAGACCAATTGTCCCATCCCTTCCTGCCCTAGGTTTGCACAGCTTAGCAGATAGAATTATGGCTTTCTGTGGGAGCCGTGGATGAAGCCACATCCAACAGAGAGACATGTGGCTGCTGTGTCCCCAACAGACCTAGCTGTCTTTGCTTCAAGGTGAGTCAGCCTCAATATTCACTTTTAAGAGTCTTACTTTTTTCTTCTTCATCCCCCAAATATTGAAATATTTAAAGTGACTAAGTTCATTGTCAACTTAAAAACTAAATTGCAATGCTGAAGTTTATGGGTTCTCAGCAGGTAGGCAATGGCTAAGTGTTTTTTGAAAGAAGGATTTTATTCTTTTATTTTGGTTTGTTTTTACCCACATCTTGAAGACCTTTCAGTCAATTTTAACTTTAAGCATAGAGTAAGAGACAGATGAAAAAGCTTACTTAGTGTTTGTCCCATCACTTAGATCTAGATTCAATTCAGTTCAGTTCAGTTGCTCAGTTGTACTCGACTTTTTGACCTCTCGGACTGCAGCACACCAGATTTTCCTGTCCATCACCAACTCACGGAGCTTGCTCAAACTCATGTCCATTGAGTCAATGATGCCATCCGACCATCGTATCCTCTGTCATCTCCTCTCCTTCTGCCTTCAGTCTTGCCCAGCATCAGGGTCTTTTCTAATGAGTCAGTTCTTTACATCAGGTGGCCAAAGTATTGAAGTTTCAGCTTCAGCATCCGTCCTTCCAGTGAATATTCAGGCCTGATTTCCTTTAGGATGGACTTGTTGGATCTCCTTGCAGTCCAAGGGGCTCTCAAGAGTCTTCTTCAACACCACAGTTCAAAAGCATCAATTCTTAGGCGCTCAGCTTTCTTTATGGTACAACTCTCACATCCATACATGACTACTGGAAAAACCATAGCTTTGACTAGATGGGCCTTTGTTGGCACAGTAATGCCTCTGCTTTTTAATATGCTGTCAAGGTTGGTCTTAGCTTTTCTTCCAAGGAGCAAGCATCTTTTAATTTCATGGCTGCAGTCACCATCTGCAGGGATTTTGGAGCCCAGGAAAATAAAGCCTGTCGCTGTAACAGATCTAGATTAAAACCTAGACCTATAACACCCAAACCCTGATTGTTTCTAGTATTTCATCCACAGTTATATTGTCTCATTTATTGCTATGCTACTCTGTGCTGAAGCACTTTGCTTGAGTTAAAGACATGCTAATGCCAAGGTTAGGAATGATCTCCAGGTCCAGTGAGGAACATAGACATTATAGAAATTGTGAAGGGGAAGTTCGAGATGCTTTGTGAACTGCTAGTCTGTGGAAACAAAAGCGTTTCTTGTGAGGAGGTGAAGGCTGAGGAGTCAGCCAGGGAAGTGCAAAGGTGGCTGGAGGTGTTGACAAATGTGGTTTTTGGCTGCACAGGCTGGGGAAGAGCCTGTGAGAAGGTTCTAGTGGGGGCAAGTGTAATAGCAAGAAGTTTCTCTCGTTAGGAATGTGGCCTGAGGAGAAAGGGTGTAAGATGAGACAGGTGAATTGGATGGGGATGGGACACATAGGTTCTCAGGGCTGCAGTGAGATGCTGAGTCTAATGTAGGATAGACGGGAAACCACGGAAAAGCTTTAAGCAGTGGAGAGCTGTGATCAGATTTTTAAAGAGATCCTGGTGGCTGCCGTGTGAAACACTTTTCAAATCTGCACGTCTTGACACAAAATTTAAAAAAAGATTCAATTACACATCTTCACTTCAAAATTTTCTTATTTCCAAAATTCAGAGGAAGCTTACAATTTCTTCATAAGAAATGACAAGTCAAATGCCACGTTCGGTGGATCCTATTTAATTGCCGGGTTATTTAGGGACAAAGCATAGAAAGTTTGTTTTCAGCAATATTTTTCCCATTCCAGACATTTGAATTTTGAAGTAGAATAAAAGCATGAACAAAGACACGTTTCAATTTCTAGGACAAAGGCCACAAAAGCAAACAGATGAAGTATCAAAGAAATTATTTGAGGCCCAGTAGGGTGGACAGTGGGTGGCAGAGTCTGTAGGTGTTGGTATGTTGAAATTCCAAGCACTTCTCAGCTGGCTTTGAACTGAGTTGAGCACGACCGAATGTCTACGTCCTAGTAGATATGTGACAACCCCAGAAAATCATCACCTTTGAGCAAATGCCATATTAGAGTAGTATTAGAAGAGAAGATTAATTTCTGTTCATGGCTTTGAGACATTTCTGCTTAATTCCAATCTTTTAATTAATTCAGCAATACTTACTGAAAATCTATTTTGTGTGAGGAATGGTACTAAATACAAAGGGTATGTGCAGTGAGGAGAAGTGACAAGTCATCTGTAGCCCATCCATCTCTTCCATGAAGGTCACTTTTTATTACAGAAGAGCCCCACAGTTTATTTAGAAGATTTAATAAAACAGATCTAGTCTTATCTTCCCAAGCAAAACAATATCCTTCATAAATTATTTATTAACAGTTTAGTTTTAACCCTAGTAAACCATGTTCTCAGAAATAAAAGCTGGGACATATGGTATGAAAGATATATTCATGGTTCACTAGGAGAAAATATATGAAATCACAACTGTTCATGGAAATCATAGGATGTATTGTCATTTATCTGTATCACTGTTATTAGCATTACAAAAGGACTCCAGCATGATTTGTAAAAGCCAGAAGTGACTGAGAAAGTCCACTTGGATCCACACAAAACATACCCATCAATCCTCCCAACACTTCCTGCATTCAGGAAACCAAGCAACACATGCTGTATGTGGAAACTGACTGATTTTCACTTTCTATTATGATTTATATAATTATTCACATTCGACTGCAGTCCCTTTAGTTAACATTCGTGTTTGCTGCCAATCAAATTTTGTACCTTTCCTCGCCCTTTCCTAATGTCTGAACTACAGCAGAGAACAAGAAGAGAAGTTTCAACATTAAGCAAAAGGATCACAAGATACATAACCTTTAACCAATGCTGTGATTCTATGCTGCTTTTAAAAACAAGATCTATTATTAGAAATGACAAATGCCAATATAATCCAGTCATTTGTATCATGTTCTTATATAAACTAAAGATGAGAAATGGGCTGAAATAGAAAATGATTCTTGAGATTTAACACAGAATAATTTCTTTAAAGTAACAGCAAAGTCTGAAAATTTACTCAAGATACTCAGTTAATTGAAAGCATCCATTTTGATTAAACCTTACTTCAGTAATATATTAGACCTCAATATTCTGACTTTCAGGCCTTTTTTTAAAAACAGACATTTATTTAGGGTGCTAAGGCTAATTTCTTTTTTCTAGGAGACTAGAGTTTCATATTTACACAGGTCATTCCCTTTTTTTAATAGCAATCATTTTGCAGATATTTATTAGGTACCAGGCATGGCTTTAGACTCTGAAATATAAACCTAGGATCTGAGATAAAGTTATGGTTTTCCTGTTTTGAGAGGTTTCCTTTTTAGTGAGGAAAACAGGCATTTTTTTTAATGACCCTAAAATGCTGGTAACATATAATGAAAGCAAGAGCTCTGAAGATGGCATCTTGAAGAAGTGACATGAAGCTGGACCCTTACTGGAAAAAAAAGGAGTTTGTGAGAAGATAGAGGAGAGGGGAAGCGCTTGTGATAGAAGAAATAGCATGTATTAGTATTCTTAAAAAGACCTGGCCTCTTGGAGAATATTGGCCTTAACTCAGGTTCATGGGGTGAGTAGAAATGAGTCACAGTATAAAAGCTACAAGATGATGAGTAAAAGTCACAACATTCTTCTGAATTCTTCCAGACATCTGCTATGTGTATCCAAATTACCTATCTACCTATCATCTGTCACCTGTCAATCTATATATTCACCCACCTATCCATCTTTCTCAAGTGGTATCAGACTACATACATATATAACTCCTCTGCACCCTACCTCTTCTCAATACATCTTGAATGCAATACGAAGCAGTACATAGAGATCTATCAATACTTCATTATATTCAGCATCACATCCCTGATTTGGATGTATCCAAACCTAATCATCTTTCTGTCGATGACCACTTAGGATGTTTACTGTTGAGAAAAATGCTGCCTTGAACATCCCTATGCATCTACTGATATTTGTATAGCTTTAAGGGGATATATCTGCAGGGAAATTGATGGTCATAGGGTGTGGCAAAGATCTGACTGCTATTTCCAAATGGCTGTCAAAAAAAAGGTCCTCCCCCTTCTAACTTATGTGAGAGTGCTGGTTTCCTCCACCACTCACCAATACCACCCCAACCCTCTGTTTATTGATCATGGTAGTATTTATTTACTTTTGTGAAATTTCTTATAAGTATTATATTCACTGAGAAGCAACTTAGAAGATGAAAATAAAAAAACTGGAAAATATAGCACCCTAAATTCTACTTCAGTGCTGTGAAGTGAAAGTTGCTCAGTCATGTCCAACTCTTTGTGATCTCATGGACCATACAGTCCATGGAATTCTCCAGGCCATAATACTGGAGAGGGTAGCCTTTCCCTTATCCAGGAGATCTTCCCAACCCAGGGATCAAACCCAGGTCTTCCTCATTGCAGGAGGATTCTTTACCAGCTGAGCCACCAGGGAAGCCCCTACTTCAGAGAGATCTCTATTATTAGCATTTGGTCAAAAGCTTTTACATTTTTTACTGTGGAAGGATCAACTTGTGTCCTAGTTGAACCGTAGCTGAGACACAGGTACAACTGGTGGATGGATCAGGGGGAGTCCCTTTCACTCCCAGTTTCTGGTATTGATTTAGCTCAATTTATCCAGGGAGGCTGGGGAAACTGCTAGGGAAAGCATTCAGAGGGATTTTGCAAGTGGCATTCAGACATGTCACATATGGTAGACTCTGGATGTCTAAAACAAGCCAAATCGAAATGAGAGAAAGATTCCCTGGGAGAGAGCCACCTGATGGAAGAAAAGAGTCTGGCATAAATTTCCAGTCTCCATAGTAGGTACTAAACATCGGAGGACAACCACTTGTGCTTGGAACATAATAATAGCTGTTACTTGAAACTTTTCTGATCCAAGTGCTCTGTGGTAGAAGTGCTTCCCAGGAATAAAATGGCTGAACAAACAAATATAGCAGACTTACGAAACTCTGTGACATCCTTGGACGGCCCTCCCCCTCCCACCAAAGCATCACATGGAGGGGAGAACTTTCCTCTCTTGTTTCACAACAGACTGTCCAGCAAAAGAGCAATTGTAAGGTTGACTACATCAGAGGGCAGTGTGGCCAACAGGAATGGGTGCTCCAAAGCAGATGGTGACATCACAAATCTTTGGCGTGGTTACCATCAACTTCAATACGGCAGAAGCCAGTAACAGTGGTACAGTCCTATTTGTGAGCCATCTAGCCCTGCTTCACAGATTCTGAAAAAGAGCTGGGTGTTAGAAGGAGAGGAAGCTCTGTTTCTCCAAATCTATAACTGCATGAATGTGTGGGTACTTGGTGCTAGTGAAAACCCTCTAATAGTTTCTCATTGTCACAGAATAGAGTCCCCATTCCTTGATGATTTTCAAGGATTTTTATGATCAGGATCCTATTTTCAAGTGTTTGCTTGCAGTTCTCTGAATGAGCCTCTTGGTCAGTCGCTGAGTTGTATCCAACTCTTTGAACCCTGTGGACTGCAGCATGTCAGGCTTCCCTGTCCTACATGACTTCCCTGCCTTCTCCGTTGTACATGGTTACTGGAAAAACCATAGCTTTGACTATACGGACCTTTGTTGGTAAAGTGATGTCTCTGCTTTTTAATACACTGTCTAGGTTTTGCAACCCCATGGACTGCAGCCCTCTAGGCTCCTCTGTCCATGGAATTCTCCAGGCAAAAATACTGGAGTGGGCAGCCATTCACTTCTCCAGAGGATCTTCCTGACCCAGGGATCAAATCTGCATCTCCTGCATTGCAGACAGATTTTTATTTTATTTTAATTTTTACCATCTGAGCCACCAGGGGAGCCCTGTGAGGCTCTTGGCCTTTGTGCAAACATCTCTCTTTCTGGAACATAAGTTACTACATGCCACCTGCCTAAACTTCACATTCTTTGCAACTCAGTTTATGTGTTTTCGGCTACAGAAAGAATTTTCTAACCACCAAAGGCTAGGGTCATTGTTTTTCTTCTGTAAATTTTGTGGCACCTTGCACATATTCCCATTATATAACACATTTTACTGCTGCTGTTGCTAAGTCACTTCAGTCGTGTCTGACTCTGTGCGACACCATGGACTGCAGCCTACCAGGCTCCTCCATCCATGGGGTTCTGCAGGCAGGAGTACTGGAGTGGGGTGCCACAACCCATTTTACTCTACTATAAAATGTGATTGCTTATGTCCATCACAATGTCAGAGGATTCTTGAAGGCAGGGTCCATATCCTATTTGCTGCTGTATGTTCATTGCCTACTACAGTGCCCAACTGTATATATATAGTACACACTCAATGTGTTTGTTGAATAGATAAATTAATGAATTCATAATCATATTAAACAGGATCCTAAGTTTGATTGTAGACCTTTTAAATTTCAGTTGTCTGAGTTATCTGAGAAGCTAGGGCCAGTTGTAAACATTGGAAGAGGCTGAGGAAAATTGATACAAATTTGGAGTCATTAAACTTCTCTATTTTACTTTTTCCACTCTACTATTTGTTTCTTAAAATTTAGTAACATTAGTTTTTCTAACATTAAAGACAAAAATTTGGAAGTGTAGAAAAGTATATATAGAACAAATTACTAATAATATCATTCTTCCTCTCCCCAGCAAAAGTTAATCACTGTTAACATGTATGAATATTTCCTTTTGATTTTATTCTCTCTCTGTATTTAACACAATTGGATCATGTGCTTATATAGGCCATTTTTCATTCAGCATTGTATCATAAACAGTTTTCCTGGCTTCAAAATATTCTTTAAATATTTGATTTTTAACATTCCTAAAATGTTCTATTTCATGGATCCACTGTAATTATTTTAATCATATTTATAATTGAGTATTTAGGTTGTTTCACTTTTTCACCATAAAGTATGAAATTTATCTCTAGGATTTTCCACAGATGCCCTTTATCAGGTTGAAGAAGTTCTCTTTTACTCTTAATTTGCTGAGAGTTTGGTCTTTTTTTTTAAAAATCAGAAATGGGTATTGGATTTTGTCCATATGTTTGTTCCATTTCTTCTGAGATGATCAAGGTGTTTTATTTCAAGGTTTTATGGTGAATAGCATTTAAAAATTTTTAAATGTTAAATCAACCTTTCATACCTAAGAGAAACCCCTTTTGGTTACTATATATTATCTTTTTGAAAAAAATATTGGATTTAGTTTGATAAACTTTTGCTTCTGTGTTCATGAGAGATATTAATGTATAGTGTTTTTGTAATGTCTTTAGTTTTAGTATCAATGTAATATTTTCTGGAAGAGTTTGTATAGAATTGGTATTATTTCTTCCTTAAATGTTTGGTTAATTTAACCAGAGAAGTCATCTGTGCCCAGAGTTTTCTTTGTGTGAATGTTTTTAAACTATAATTGTAATTTCTTTAATAGATATAGAAGAATTCACGTTATTAATTTTTTCCTTGTAAGCTTTAATAGCTTGTGTCTATCAAGGAATTTATCAAGGATTTAAATAATCTAAGTTGTTGAATTCATTGGCATAATATTGTTCAAAATATTCTATCATGGTTTTGGTATTTGTAGAATTTGTAGTAAATACCACCATCTTCCTCATTCTGGATATTAGTCATTTGTAACTTTTTTTATTCTCTTTGGTCAAGATGATTAGAGGTTAATTTATTTGATTGATCTCAAAGAAGTAGTTTCTGGTTTATGGATTTTTCTCTGTTGTTTTTCCATTTTCTATCTAATTAATCACTGGTCTAATCTTTACTATTTCCTTTCTTCTACAATCTTCAGATTTAATTTGCTTGTTTTCTTATTGCTTAATGCTGAGCCTGAGGTCACTGATTAGAGACATTTTTTCTTTTTTAATATAGGTTAAAACTTTTCCTTAAACACTACTACAAGCACTATATATTCCCTTCTAAGAAATGCTTTAGTGGAATCCTAAAAATTCTAATATGTTGTATTTCCATTTCACTGAAAATAATTTCAGTTTCCATTTTATTTCGTCTTTGATCCATGGATTGTTTTACTAGTATGTTATTTAGTTTTCATATATTTGGAGATTTTTCAAGGATATACTTTTGTTTCTACTTTAATCCCACTGTGGTCAGAGAACATAGTAGGACTTGAAACTTTGTGAACCCTCTTGAATTTATTGAGATTTGTTTTATGACCTAGAAAATGATCTAATTTGGTAAATATTCCACATGTACTTGAGAAGAATGTGTATTTGCTCTCTATATTATTCTTCATTAGAAAACATTAATAGAATCTTCTAGAAATATCAATTAGGTCAAGTTGGTAATGGCGTTTTTTAAGTCTTTAATAGTCTTACTGATTTTAACTTATCACAGTCTACCTTCAAGTGATGTTACATACTACTCCATATACAGGGTAAGAAAAAATATTACAGTGCCATTTCACTCCTTTCAGCTTGTGTGCTATTTTTGGCATATATCTTACTTGTAGAAATGGTATAAGCCCAAACTCCATCATCAGCATTTTTGTTTAAATAGCCTATCATGGATCACAGCCTTGTCATGGCGAAGGGGCTTATGTAACTCAACGAAGCTATGAGCCATGCAATGCAGGGCTACCCAAGATGGACAGGGCATAGTTAGGAGTTTTGACAAAACATGGCCCACTAGAAGGAAATGGCAACCTCACTCAAGTAATATTCCTTGGAGAACCCCACGGACAGTATGAAAAGGCAAAAAGATATGACACTGGAAGATACTCAACCCCCCACCACCCAGGTCAGTAGGTGTCTACTACACTACTGGGGAAGAGTGGAGGGTAATTACTAATAGCTCCAGTAAGAATAAGTGGCTGGGCCAAAGCAGGAATGACTGTCAGCTATGGACATGTCTGGCAGTGAAAGTAAAGTCTGATGCTGTAAATCACAATATTATATAGGGGCCTAGAAAGTTAAGTCCATGAATCAAGGTAAATTGGATATGATCAAGATTGAACACTGACAGCTTCCCTGGTGGCTCAGATGGTAAAGAATCTGCCTGCAATGCAGGAGACTCAGGTTAGATACTTGGGTTGGGAAGAGCCCCTGGAGAAGGGAATGGCTACCCATTCCAGTATTCTTGCCTGAAGAATTCCATACACAGAGGAGCATGGTGGGCTACAGTCCATGGGATTGCAAAGAGTGGGACACACTGAGCTACTAACACTTCCACTTTTTTCAAGCAGGAGATGGCAAGATTGAACACTGACATCTTAGGAATCAGTGAACTGAAATGGATGAGAATGGGTGACTTTAATTCTGATGACCATTATATCTACTACTGTGGGCAAGGATCCCTTAGAAGAAATGGGGTAGCCCTCATAGTCAATAAAAGAGTCTGAAATGCAGTACATGGGGGTAGTCTCAGAAATAACAGAACAATCTCAGTTCATCTCCATGGCAAACCATTCAACATCACAGTAATCCAATCTATGCCCCAACCACTAATGCCGAAGAAGCTGAAGTTGATTGATTCTATAAAAGATGTTGTTTTCATCATAGGGGATTGGAATGCAAAAGTAGGAAGTTAAGAGGTACCTGAATAATAGGGAAGTTTGGCTTTAGAGTAAAAAATGAAGCAGGGCAAAGGCTACCAGAATTTTGTCAAGAGAATGCACTGGTCATAGCAAACATCCTTTTCCAACAATCCAAGGGATGACTCTCCACATGGACATCACCAGATGGCCAATACTGAAATCAGATTGATTATGTTCTTTGCAGTCAAAGATGGAGAAGCTCTATACAATCTGCAAAGACAAGACTTGGAGCTGACTGTGGCTCAGATCATCAGCTCCTTATCACAAAATTCAGGCTTAAATTGAAGAAAGTAGGGGAAACCACTAGGCCATTCAAATATGACCTAAGTCAAATCCCTTATTATTATACAGTGGAAGTGATGAATAGATTTGAAGGATTAGATCTTGTAGACAGAGTGCTTGAAGAAATATGGAAAGAAGTTCATATAGGAGGTGGTAACCAAAACCATCCCAAAGAAAAAGAAATGCAACAAGGCAAAGTGATTGTCTAAGGAGGTCTTAAAGAGAAATGAAAGGCAAGGGAGAAAGGGAGAGATATACCGAACTGAATGCAAGATTTTGGAGAAAAGTAAGGAGATATAATAATGCAAAGAAGTAGAGGAAAACAATAGAATGGGTAAGACTGGAAATTTCTTTGAGAAAATTGGAGATGATAAAGGACAGAAATAATAAGGACGTAACAGAAGCAGAAGGAATTAAGAAGAGGCAGCAAGAATACAATGAACTATACAAAAAAGATCTTAATGATCTGGATAACCATAATGGTGTGCTCCCTTGCTAGAGCTGGACATCCTGGAGTGTTAAGTCAAGTGGGCCTTAGGTAGCATTTCTATGAACAAAGCTAATGGAGGTGATGAAGTTCCAGCTGAGCTACTTAAAACCCTAAAAGATGGTACTGTTAAAGTGCTGCACTCAATATGTCAGCAAATTTGGAAAATTCTTAAAGAGATGGGAGTACCAGACCACCTTATTTGTCTCTTGAGAGACCTGTATATGCATCAAGAAGCAACAGATAGAACTGATTCAAAATTGGGAAAGGAGTATGACAAGGCTGTATATTGTCACCTAGCTTACTTAACTTATATGAAGAGTACATTATGTGACATGCCAGCTGGATGAATCACAAGCTGTACTCAAGATTGCTGGAAGAAATATTAAAAACCTCAGATATGCAAATAATACCACTCTAATGGCAGAAAGTGAAGAGGAACTAAAAAGCCTCTTGGTGAAAATGAAAAAGGAGAGTGAAAAAGCTGGCTTGAAACTCAACTTCATGGCACTTGGTCCCATCATTTCATGGCAAATAGAAGGGGAAAAAGTGGAAGCAGTGACAGATTTTATTTTCTTGGGCTCTAAAATCACTGTGGATGGTGACTGCAGACATGAAATTAAAAAACACTTGCTTCTTGGTAGGAAAGCTATGACAAGTTTAGACAGTGTATTAAAAAGCAGAGACATCACTTTGCTGACAAAGGACTGTATAGTCAAAGCTATATTTTTTTTAGTAGTCATGTATGGATGTGAGAGCTGGACTGCAAAAAAGGCCGAGTGCTGATGAATTGATGCTTTTGAATTGTGGTGCTGGAGAATACTCTTGAGAGTCCCTTGGAGAGCAAGGAGATCAAACCAGTCAATGCTAAAGGAAATCAACCCTAATATTCAATGAAAGGACTAATGCTGAAGCTCTAATACTTTGGCAATCTGATATGAAGAGCCAATTCACTGGAAAAGACCCTGATGCTGGGAAAGATTGAGGGTAAGAGGAGAAGTGGGGCAGCAGAGAATAAGATGGTTAGATAGCATCACTAAGTCAACAGACATGAATTTAAGCAAACTCTGGGGAAAAGTAGAGGACAGAGGAGCCTGTTGTGCTACACCCCATGGTGTGGCAAAGAGTTGGACACGACTTAGCAACTGAACAACAACAATACCATCTTTTTAAAGGATGTGAATAATGAAAATAAAAACTTTTACATTTACTCACATAGTTCCCATTTTAGATTTCCTCATTTTGTTGTATTTTAATCTGGTATCATTTTCTGTTTGAGGATTTTCTTAGCCTTCCTTGTAGTGTAGGCTATCTACCTAATTAATTCTTTCAGCTTTTCTATCCTTATCTTCAGTTCAGTTCAGTCGCTCAGTCGTGTCCAACTCTTTGCGACCCCATGGATCACAGCACGTCAGGCCTCCCTGTCCATCACCAACTCCCAGAGTTCACTCAGATTCATGTCCATCGAGTTAGTGATGCCATCCAGCCATCTCATCCTCTGTCATCCCCTTCTCCTCCTGCCCCCAGTCCCTCCCAGCATCAGAGTCTTTTCCAATGAGTCAACTCTTCCCATGAGGTGGCCAAAGTACTGGAGTTTCAGCTTTACCGTCATTCCTTCCAAAGAAGTTCCAGGGCTGATCTCCTTCAGAATGGACTGGTTGGATCTCCTTGCAGTCCAAGGGACTCTCAAGAGTCTTCTCCACCACCACAGTTCAAAAGCATCAATTCTTTGGCGCTCAGCCTTCTTTACAGTCCAACTCTCCATACATGACCACTGGAAAACCATAGCCTTGACTATGCGGACCTTAGTCAGCAAAGTAATGTCTCTGCTTTTCAATATGCTATCTAGGTTGGTCATAACTTTTCTTCCAAGGAGTAAGCGTCTTTTAATTTCATGGCTGCAGTCACCATCTGCAGTGATTTTGGAGCCCTCCAAAATAACGTCTGACACTGTTTCCACTGTTTCCCCATCTATTTCCCATGAAGTGATGGGACCGGATGCCATGATCTTTGTTTTCTGAATGTTGAGCTTTAAGCCAACTTTTTCACTTTCTACTTTCACTTTCATCAAGAGGCTTTTTAGTTCCTCTTCGCTTTCTGCCATAAGGGTGGTGTCATCTGCATATCTGCATATCTGAGGTTATTGATATCTCTCCAGCTTGTGTTTCTTCCAGTCCAGCATTTCTCATGGCTGTCTGGCGGGGGCCTTACAAATGGCTGTGAAAAGAAGACAAGTGAAAAGCAAAGGAGAAAAGGAAAGATATAAGCATCTGAATGCAGAGTTCCAAAGAATAGCAAGAAGAGATAAGAAAGCCTTCTTTAGTGATCAATGCAAAGAAATAGAGGAAAACAACAGAATGGGAAAGACTAGAGATCTCTTCAAGAAAATTAGAGATAACAAGGGAACATTTCATGCAAAGATGGGCTTGATAAAGGACAGAAATGGTATGGACCTAACAGAAGCAGAAGATATTAAGAAGAGGGGGCAAGAATACACAGAAGAACTGTACAAAAAAGAGCTTCATGACCCAGATAATCACGATGGTGTGATCTCTCACCTAGAGCCAGACATCCTGGAATGTGAGGTCAAGTGTGCCTTAGAAATCATCACTATGAACAAAACGAGTGGAGGTGATGGAATCCCAGCTGAGCTCTTTCAAATCCTGAAAGATGATGCTGTGAAAGTGCTGCACTCAATATGCCAGCAAATTTGGAAAACTTACCAGTGGCCACAGGACTGGAAAAGGTCAGTTTTTATTCCAATCCCAAAGAAAGGTAATGCCAAAGAATGCTCAAACTACCACACAATTGCACTCATCTCACATGCTAGTAAAGTAATGCTCAAAATTCTCCAAGCCAGGCTTCAGCAATACGTGAACCGTGAACTTCCTGATGTTCAAGCTGGTTTTAGAAAAGGCAGAGGAACCAGAGATCAAATTGCCAACATCTGCTGGATTATCGAAAAAGCAAGAAATTTCCAAAAAAACATATATTTCTGCTTTATTGACTATGCCAAAGCCTTTGACTGTGTGGATCACAAGAAACTGTGGAAAATTCTGAAAGAGATGGGAATACCAGACCACCTGACCTGCCTCTTGAGAAATCTGTATGCAGGTCAGGAAGCAACAGTTAGAAGTGGACATTGAACAACAGACTGGTTCCAAATAGGAAAAGAAGTATGTCAAGGCTGTATATTGTCACCCTGCTTATTTAACTTCTATGCAGAGTACATCATGAGAAACCCTGGACTGGAAGAAACACAAGCTGGTATCAAGATTGCCGGGAGAAAATATCCTTATCTTAAGCAATCTTTAATTGGTCTTTGGTTTTTATTTTTAAATTTTTAATTAGAGGATAATTGCTTAACAATGTTGTGTTGGTTTTTGCTGTACAATGTCAATCACCTAAAACTATACATATATCTCCTCCCTTGCCTTTGTTCGAAATATATATTTTCTAGGTATAGAATTTGAGGTTAATATTTTAGTTGTTGTTCTATGTCTTCTCACTTGTATTTTTTCCGATGACATGTCTGCTGTCATGCTAATCTTTCTTCTTATACATGTAAGATATTCTTTTCCTCTGACTTTGAGATTCTATTCTTCATCACTGGTTTGGAGCAAATTTATTGTGATATACCTTGCTGTAGTTTCATTTATATTTCTAGTGCTTGGGGTTAATTGGTATTCTTAGATCTGTGGGTTTATCTGTAGGCTTCTATCAAATTTGGAAAAAATTTGTTCCAGCAATTTTTTTTGCCTAACCCCCCTCCTTAAGGAACCAAAATTTCATGCATATTTTGCTGTTTGAAGCTGTCTCATGTTTCTCTGATGCTCTGTTTATTTTTCTGATTCTCTATTCTCTCATTATGGTTTCCCATGTGGCTCAGTGGTAGAGTCTGCTTGTTAAGCAGGAGATGTGGGGTCAATCCCTGGGTTGCGAAGATCCCCTGGAGAAGGAAATCACAACCCACTCCAGTATTCTTGCCTGGAAAATCCCAAGAACAGAGTAGTCTGGTGGGCTACAGTCCAAGGCGTTGCAAAGAGTTGGACATGCCTTAGCAACTGAACAACATTCTCATTATATTTGGGGAAGTTTCTATTGCTGTATCTTCAAATTCAATAATATTTCTCTTCTGCAATGTTTAATTTGCTGTTCATCTCATCCAATGATATGAGATGATCCCCATACACTGTTTTAATATCTCAAGTTTGATATAGGTCTTTCTTATGTCTTCTGTGTCTCTAACTTTTAATTACATGGAATAGGGAATACAGTTTTAAATCACCATTTTATCGTACTTAGTTTGCAAATTCTACCATCTGTCTTAGATTAATTAATTAAAACCTGCATGATTAATTTATCTCCCCATTATGTAACTTTTTTGAAGTTCTGTTTAATTTTTTTTTCTCTTTTTATTCTTAGATTCTTTAGGTCAACATGTTTGGATTGGAATTATTGATTTTAGTAATTATATATTTTTTAATTTATTATTATTATTTTTTAATTTTTATTTTTACTTTATTTTGCTTTACAATACTGTATTGGTTTTGCCATATATTGACATGAATCAGCCATGGGTGTACATGAGTTCCCAATCCTGAACCCCGCTCCCACCTCCCACCCCATAGGATCTCTCTGGATCATCCCCATGCACCAGCCCCAAGCATCCTGTATCCTGTATCAAACATAGACTGGTGATTCGTTTCTTACATGATAGTATGCATGTTTCAATGCAAGACAGCAAAAGAGACACAGATGTTTAGAATGGACTTTTGGACTCTGGGAGAGGGAGAGGGTGTTTAATTTTTTTATTGATTTCTAGACACTGTGAATTTTTCCTCACTGGCTACTAAATATTTTTGTATTCACATAATGGTCATGGGCTTTATTCTGGGAAATAGTCTGGTTCTTTTGGGTCTTGCTTCTAAGATTTGTTAGGTGGGACCAGGCCAGCGTTCACTGAAGGAATGATTCCCTAAGGGTGAGGCAGGATCCTTCTGAATATTCCACCACATCCCATGTTCCAGTCTGCTGGTGGGACGGGCCTGATGTGAGCCCCAGCCAGTGTCTGTTTCAGGCCTTCTGGGGGGGTTGTCTCTCTAGCCTCTGGTGGTTTCCTCACATGCTCATGCTGATTGGTCTTCAGCTAAAGACTTCACGGAAACCTTCCTTCTGCAGATTTCTGGGGTTCACTCTCTGCAGCTTTCTCCAACTCATTACTCTATCCTGCAAATTCTAGCTGCCTTGATCTTCTTGGATTCTCCATTTCTTCTTTCAACTCAGAGGCCATGGGCTGAAAACTCCATCAAAGCAGAAGCTCTGAAGAAGCTCTGTCAAGGCACAAGGCAATCAGGTGGCTCACCTCAGTTTTCCTCCATCTCTCAGGAATCACTCTCCTCACTGACTGATGTCCACTGTTTCACAAATAATTATTTGCTAAAGTTCATCCATATTTCAGTGGCTTCAGGCATGAGGATCAATCCGGTCACTGTTACCCCATCTTGATTGGAAGCCAAAGTCAAGCCTGCAGTCTGCCTTATATTTTTCTTTCTTCATTTCCTAGGTGGGTTGATACATTCTCTCCCCCTCCACCACCATTTTTGTTAGTAACTTTAGTTTCTTCTCTTATGAACTATCTATGACTGTTACTCACTTTTATTGGAAATTTAATATTTTTTCCCCATAAATTTGTTAGAGCACTTTCTGTATTGTTTCTTGGTCCATGCTGTTC
Source organism: Capricornis sumatraensis (assembly GCF_032405125.1). NCBI lineage: Eukaryota > Metazoa > Chordata > Mammalia > Artiodactyla > Bovidae > Capricornis > Capricornis sumatraensis. The sequence goes on from NC_091073.1 coordinate 76,134,787, forward strand.
AGCCCAGGCCATGAGAATGATTTGCCATTAGAAATTTGTTTTGCTGTGAAAGTCTCACTGAGTTTGGTTCTTACCATTCTTGGTCTTCATACACTTGAAAAGTATAATATACTGTCATCGATAAGAGCATCTCACTAGAGCAGTAATAATTCTCAAGAGAGCAAAAAACATCACCATCCATCTGCCCCTGCTCAGAAGGTGTACCAGTTTCTCTGCAGGGTCTCAGGGAAATGTGTAGCCTAAAAAAGACCCTGTGGTGATTTTGATAAGCTTGATTAAGGTGGTTGCCTCCACTCCACTGAGATACACAAGATAAACACTAATTATTACAGTTGTGATTCTTTACTAGAGACCCTGGAAGGTAGCAATGGAGGGGTCTAAGCTATTTTTCAGTATTGTAAAGAACCTAGTGAATTTTCAGTGTTTTAAAATGTTTAAAAGCATCGATGGGTGAAAATGCTGGCAGGTAAGCCCAGAAGTCAGTTCATTGCTTTTACTGCAGTTTCATCAACCGACTATGGTGACACTGACTCCTGCCTGCTAATCAGAGACACAGGTGGATAGGTACACAAGTGTTATATAGTAAGTAGAAAACAGAAAGTGAATTAATCATATTTAACACAGGAAGTTTGTTTGACAGGACCTTTCCAAATGTGCAATGTCTGAAGGAAAACAGTAGATAAGTGTGTTCTTATTGGTTACAAAGCTGAAAACTACTGTAAGGACCACATTTCTTGGATTGCTTAAGCACAGAATTGCATTGGGAGTTCAAATTCTTTAAGAACTCAACTCTTGAGAAGCAAATAGAATTAGACAGGGAGAAAATCAAGGACAGCCTTTTTCTTATATACCTTGGGAAGCAATTGTTTTCTGTTATTACCTAGACTCTCTTTCTCCTACTTTCAAAGTCAGGTCATGTGCAACCAGAATTTCATTCCTTTCTCAGACATTGGACTCCAAATGTTCTTTCCGGAAAAAAGTCTCAACAGCATTGCACTGCTACGCTTTTCAAAAGCATCTCACAAGTGGAGTGAATCTTACATTTCTCTAAGTTACATAAGGTAGTCAGATTCTTAACTCTGGGAAACACATATTCCTGTTAAATTTGTGTGTGTGGTAAGAGATACATAACATAAATTTACATTGTAACAATTTTAAAGTAAATGATTCAGTGGCATTAAGTACACTTACAATCTTGTGCAATCATCAGCCTTATCTAGATAGTTTCAGAACTTTTCATACCTCAGAAGGAAACCTTGTGTGTTACATTGTTAGATAACATAACTGGTTAGAGTAGAGAAGCTTTTAGGGAATCTCTGTAACCCTTCCCATCTAGGACAAAGGAAACAAAAATTTTTTTTTTTTTTTTGCAACTTTCAGTGCAGTGTTTAGAAGCAGCTCATCCAACATCATAGCTTGTATTTACCAGAAATTAAAGACAGTCAGATAATATAATTCTACTGAAAATAACTGGTTATAATTTAAATTAGAATAGTAATATAAATATATTTATATTTATAAATATATTTATATATAACTATAATATAGCCAGTAATATATAATATGTATTTTATAATTATATTTATAATAAATATAATTTAAATATTTATATATAACTATATTTATATATAGATTATATACATAAATATAATATAGCCCAGTAATATTTCACTCACACTCATGCTCTGTTTTCCTTTCTATTGTTAGAAGGACATTTTGAATACTTCTATAGTAGTCTCTTCAAAAGCAAACAGCTGAGCAATGCTATCTGAAACTTTGATGTACAAGCAATTGACTCATGTTTTCTGTCTGTCAGGGAATGGAGCTGCACACTAGACCAAGCTGGAAGCTGAGAAATGACCTTCACTCATCCACCTTTATTCGACACAACTATTTATTGGATATTTGGGGGCCAGGTACCACTCAATGCTCTGTGCAAGGCAATGGGGAACCAGACACACAAGGCCTGCCCTTTCCTCCAACTCTTTCCCCTTGTTTTCATCCAAATCCAGTCACTCTAGCACTTAAGACTCAAATCCATTGTTTCGACCTCCTTAGTTCAGAAATATCTCCTAACTGTCTCTTGCCATCATTCATTTATCCAGTATACAATGACTGAGTGATACACTGAGTCCATAGAACACTTGACAATGACTAATAAGAGGGGTACGAAGGAGAAGCTCAGTCTGTTGGGGAAGACTGGCACTGAATAAACATAGTCAATAAAGTGTAATGACAGGAGAGGTATTGGTTATAATGAGGGTGTCCAGTGTGTAGAAGGGGGCTTAATGTAGTCCAGGAGGTGAAGCAACACATCCTTGAGAAAGTGAAGATTAGGCTAAAATCTGAATGAAAGGCATAAATTAGCCAGAGATGGATGAGTCCTTAGGCAGAAGAAACAACCCAATTGCAGTTCCAGAATGGGTGGAAGTATGAGCTTGGTCCCTCGAGAGAAGTGGAAGAAAACCCACTGTGACTGGAATTGACAGACCCAAGGAAGCAAAGATGGAGCTGAAACTAGATAGGAACCTTGGACCTGACTGAGCAAGGCTTTGTGACTTGTGAACCCTATTAAGGATTTTGGCTTTTTTGTAAGACAAAAAATGGGATAAAGAATTGCTTCAGCAGGGAGTGACTTCAAGTCCATGCTCTGCACTGTGGCCAAAGCAATCTTTCCAAATCACCACCTTTCCTCATGGGGCCCTGTGTGTACCTCTTCAGTGATTCCTCACTGCTTCTGGATAACCATAGGCTCCTTAAAATTTTAGGCTTTTTCCTGGGCTAGTACCAGCTTACCTCTCATCTTTTTACTTTCTGCCGTTTACCTTAAACTTCAACCTTATTGAATTGGCTTGTGTGGTTCTCTTCTGCACTGCATTTTATGTTGCCTGAATGTCTCTTACACTCTCTCGTACCAGGTTATCTTTCTTGGAGTACCTTTGCACCCATCTCTGTGCTTAAGGTCTTGGCTTATTCATAACCTCCATGTTCTTACTCAGTTGTACCGCCTTGTGTGTGTGTGTATGTATGTATACATTTCATTTGTCAATATGGTGTAAGCTCCTTGAGGTCAACGATTTGTCTATATTTGAATTACCAGCATGGAGCAAGACTTGAACATGATGTGAAATTAGTATGGAATGAACAAGGAATAATGAATGAAAAACAGCACTTTCAAAGACCCTGTCTGTTAATATGGAGTCTCAGAAGATTTGAGTAAGATTGCTTTGCAAATTTTCAAAGACCCCAAAACTCAGTGTCTAAGGAAAGACATACTTAGTTTAGAATAGATCAATTCACCGGCAATTAAGCTGCAAATAGGATCTGTAACTCCAACATTGCTTTGCAGAGTGCTGAACTCCACAGTGATTTGGAATACTCAGCGTAAAGATTCTGACATCAGATCAAATGGGTAATTTTTCAGTGCCTGGAAAAGTTTAAAATAAACATTGCTTTTATTGTAAAGCAAAGAAAGATGATTTAAAATTGTATAGTGGTTGACATGTTCTACTGCTGACAGATTCTAGGAATCTGTTAATGTGGAATTAAAACAAAAAATAGAGAGTAATATTTTGTCATCTAAAAGCAAGTAGGGGAGTTGTGGCAGAGATTATAATTAGCTTAGCTATAGGTTTTGGAACACCCACAAGAGCTTAAAGTTTCTTAATGGTTTACAGCAATTTTGATTGTTACATTTCATTTCAAATGACACCTGGATCCTTTTATGCAAAATGCTGGGATATTAAATTAGTGCCATTGAGACAGACTTTGGGTAATGTTCTGTCAATGTCCTGGCAGCTCCCTCTCCTAATTCTATGAGTTTCCATGGCAAGGGATAGGATACAGCATGCATGCAAAGTCACTTCAATCATGTCTGATTCTTTGCCACCCTATGGACCATAGCCCGTTAGGCTCCTCTGTTCATGGGATTCTTCAGGCAAGAATACTGAAGTGGGTTGCCATTTCCTTCTCCATAGGATCTTCTCAAACTAGGAACTGAACCTAAGTCTCCTAAGTTTCCTGCATTGGCAGGAGCATTCTTTACCACTAGTGCCACCTGAGAAGACCCCAGGATATAGCAGAGGACAAAATATGCACAACCAGGTCAAAAGTCTTGGGATCACCTTCGGTTCTTTTTGCAGGACTCACATTTAATCTTTCAGAGGTTCTGTTGGATCCAACCTCAAAATATTGGGTTGGCCAAAAAGTTCATTTGGGTTTTTCTATAAGATGTTCTAGGAAAACCCAAACAAATTATTATGATCATTATTATGATTATTTTGACAAGCCAATATATCCAGAAGAATCTGGCCACTTCTCACTACCTTTATCATGATCATTTGTGTCTAAATCACCATAATTGCTAAAGGAAATACACCCTGAATATTCAGAAATATTCATGGGGAGGACTATTGCTGAAGCTGAAGCTCCAATTACTTTGGCCACCTGATGCGAAGAGCCAACTCTTTGGAAAAGACCCCGATGCTAGGAAAGATTGAAGGCAAAAGGAAAACGGGTGACAGAGGAAGAGATGGTTAGATAGCATCAGTGACTCAATAGACATGAATTTGAGCAAATTGTGAGAGACAGTGAAGTACAGAGGGGCCTGCCATGCTGCAGTCCATGGGGTTGCAAACAGTTGGACCCAGCTTAGTGACTGGACAACTATAGCATAGTCAGTTAAGTGGCAGGGACAGGATTCACACCCAGATGTTTGTGTGACCACCTCTGCGAATGAGAAGTTTGAACTTAACTAAAGATACTACTTTGGAAAGTTTATCCTTCCTGTTAACACTAACAGCAATCATTAACCATGTCCTTCATTTTCCAAAAACAAATCTCAGTATGCTTTTCTTTCGGTAGCAAAGAATTTGTGCCACTCCCCTATTGAACCTTTCTCAAATGCTTTGATTACTTATCAAACTTGTGTGTTTAGTCGCTCAGTCACGTCCAACTCTTTGTGACCCTATGGACTGTAGCATAACAGGCTCCTCTGTCCATAAGATTCTCCAGGCAAGAATACTGGAGTGGATTGCCATGCCCTCCTCCAGGGGATCTTCCCAATCCAGTGATCGAACCCAGGTCTCCTGCACTGCAGGCAGATTCTTTACTGTTTGAGCCACCAGGGAGACCATATCAAACATAACTTTCTCTGTTTCTAAATTTATCTGTAGTTTAACAGGAGAAAGTCTCTAGCTACAGAAATTTGATAGAAATTTCCACAATACCAGAGCAGGAAGAATTCTCTGGGCTTTGCTTCCTGTAGGGCGGTGGTTCTCCGAGTGAGGTCTCCAGAGCCGCAGCTTCAGCATCACCTGGGAATGTGGAATGAAATGCAAATTCTTTGTCCAGCCCTAAGCCTAAAGGATGAGAAACAAAGTGACTGGGGCCCAGTGAAAAAGTGGTTTAACAAGCCCTCCAGGTGATTCAGATGCAGCCTCAATTTTGAGGCGGTTCTTTTGTGCACCTGTGTGCAATTCAGTCCTATTAATAGGAGTGTCCCAAAGAGGAGGGGTCAGCATTTTCTCATCATATGTGTTTGTGTCTGAACATACTAATTGGTGGATTTAATTGGATTTCTATTAAATCTTTAAAATATATTTAGTCATCCATTTACTCTACTTTCCTTAAAGTGATTTTCTCAGGTGGCAAAAAGGAATGCTTTGAAATTTCCTTGGCTTTTAAACAGAATCTATTTAAGAATAACAGATAAAGGGCCTTCTTCAGAATCCAGAAGAAAAGCATTTAATTCATGGTTCAACAATTACAGCTAATAAACTAGTTCTGTTCCCCAGTCTGGCAAAGTGGTAACTGCTTTTTAATATCTTGTGTTCCTGTGTTGTAAAACACTCAAAAGCATATGCATAATAAAGTATGCCCTGGTATGGCAGATCTCACTGGCTAGCGTGAGCTGCTATGCACTTCTTTTCCTAACTCTGCCTTCTGGTGTTACTTCGGTAGCTTGAAATCACTAATAGTGAAGAGTATTTATACCAGGGATGTTGGTAGATATTACAAAGCAGGGCTTTTTTAAATTTGGAGAGCAAAATGTTAAACTATTTACAGCATACCAAAGAAACTGTGTGAAATAATGCTTCCTGAAGCTTTCTTTGTGATAAAGAAAGGGGGATAGATGATTAACTACAGGAGACTGTTGAACTCAAAAGAATACTATGCAGTCACTGAAAAAAAAGAATCAGGTATATTATGCAAGGACATTACTGTTGAATGAGTAATGCAGGATAATATGTATAGTATGATGCTATCTTTTGTAAAACAGATATATGTATATTTTTGTGTATACATATATGTTATATGATATCTATTAAGATGTTACTCTTACTAAATGAGAATTAAGACAGTGAAACAGCAGGGGTCTTTGACTATTTAACATACTTCTGTAATGTTAGAAGTTTTTTTTTAAAATGTATGCTATATATATATATATAACTTTTGTGATAAATAATTTTTGTTCTATGTGATTAATTTTTAAAAATCACTATTTTTGATGGAGTGATTGTCATTTATAAACACTGATCTTTGGCTCTCCCACTAGATGGTGAATTGCTAAAGACAGGACTCAGATTACTAGTTCTTCCTGTTTCTCATGGCATCTAGGTACACAGACGGAAACAAATAAATGCACGTTACTAAGTGGGAAAATAAATAAACCTTTAACATTTGGAATAAAGTGGTTTGGTTAGTTCTGCACAGTTCATTTACAGAATAAGTAGCCTTTACATTGCAGGGCCAGTTCACAACTTGGGATGTGAGACCCAGAAAGACATATCCAACCGGAGAAGAGAGTGGGGCGACCTCATCAGAGAAGACCCTGGCAACAGCTGCAAGTCTTGGGCTTGCTACAGGGGTCCAGAGGGAATGCCCCTGTGTTCCTGAATAGGACATGAAGTAGCACTGGAGGACACTGTCAGGTTATGAAATGGTAAACAGTGGGGAGACTGGAGGTGGAGAGGTAGCTGTAGCTGTATTGCTACAGCTCTCTTCGCAATACAATTAGAGAGAAAAAGGTACATTTTTTATAAGTTTTTAAGGAAAAAATAAGATTGTGGTTTTTCCAATAGTCATGTATGGATATGAGAGTTGGACTATAAAGAAAGCTGAGTGCTGAAGAATTGATGCTTTTGAACTGTGGTGTTGGAGAAGACTCTTGAGAGTCCCTTGGACTGCAAGGAGACCCAACCAGTCCATTCTGAAGGAGATCAGTCCTGGGTGCTCATTGGAAGGAGTGATGTTGAAGCTGAAACTCCAAAACTTTGGCCACCTGATGTGAAGAGCTGACTCATTTGAAAAGACCCTGATGCTGGGAAAGATTGAGGGCAGGAGGAGAAGGGGCCGACAGAGGATGAGATGGTTGGATGGCATCACCGACTCAATGGACATGGGTTTGGGTAGACTCTGGGAGTTGGTGATGGGCAGGGAGGCCTGGCGTGCTGTGGTTCATGGGGTCACAAAGAGTCAGACACGACTGAGCAGTTGAACTGAACTGAAGATTGTGGTGGCCGAATACATATGGAGGAGAGAAGAAAAGAAAAAATTAAAGATTACTCTGCTTTTGTCCTGGGTATCCACACATTGTCAAAAAATGCAGAGGCTGGAAGAAGAAGCAGTTCTGGAATATGAAGCAATAAATTACACTTGGATACACTGAGATGGACAGGAGTCGGGGGCAGTCAGGCAGGCCCGTACTGGAGGGAGTTGAAACCAAAGGTCAGAGACGCAGTTTTAAGAAGCAACAAACATGTGAGATTGGAAGGAGGGAGTGACAAGGGAGTGGATCAGATGGTTAGGAGACAGTAAGGAGGAGGAAATGGGCCTGACAAGAGAGGAGGCCAAAGAGTAGTAAGAGAGATGGGAGAAAAACAGTGTCACAAAAATCATTTTGAGGTGAAATTTGCAGGAGTGGGTGGATCGCAGTGTTAAATGCTGCAGACAGTTAAGGAAGATGAAGTACTGGAAAGACTCTGTGGTCTGGGAAGAAGGAGGTCATTTTTAACCTCATTGAGAGATCTGTTTCTGTGTGCAGAAGTTAGTAGTCGGGTAGGGAGGAAGATTTGAAACGAGTCAAATACTGAGGGGTAAACCTAAGAACGGGTAGAGAGATCTGCAGCAAAAGTAAGAGAGGAGGACTAATGAGAACTCTAAGGGTCAGCCTGTAGAATGCGCTCAGTTGTGTCCAGCTCTGCGATCTCATGGCTGTAGTCCGCCAGGCTCCTCTGTCCATGTGATTTCCCAGGCAAGAATACTGGAATGGAGGATAATTATTTGGAGGATAATCTGCTTCACTCAAACTCTACATATTTAAATTCCGATCACATCTATAAAACACCTTCACAGCAATATCTCGGCTGACACATAAACGTCACCACCACATTCGCTAATAGCGAATTAGCTCCCCATGCTTGTGTCCAGGGGCTATGGGCTTCCTTTTTTTCATCACCAAGAAAGAGATGATCTCTGTCCCAGTTTTATAAGAAAGACCCTTGAATTGGACTTAGGTTAGACTGATTTAGGTCATGTACCAATATCTGAACTAATCACTGTTAAATGTGATGATTGACTTTAAGACAGTCAAGGCTCATTTCTGCTGGAGGTGTGGTGAGTTAGCGAAGCACTTGGACTACATAAAGAAAGGATAGGTAACTAAATGGAAAAAAGATTTACTGATTGAAGAGGGGAAGGGAGATGGATGCTGGATAAACAACCCCAAGTATCCACTATAATGACCAAACGCAAAAGAGATGGATACATCCATCATAATGCCAACTCGAATCACTTTTCAGGTCCGCTCATCAGGACATTTTTTGCTCAGAAAAGAGATTCACAGGAAGCCAAACTGTGATCAGATCAGAAAGTTGCTTGGTGAGCATGGAATCCAATTTAATCTAATTCACTTCAAACAAATATTTACTGAATATCTACAAGGCAGGATGAAATTAATCATCAAGTTACTGTTGGGCTGTGTCTCTAAGTCTGGACACGGGTGCTGAAGACACATTATTAGCAAATGCTCAGTCTTTTTGAGTCTATGTTTTAGCCCCCCACTGACATGCCTTGGTAGTAATGTGGTCCTTCTTCAGACTGAATGTAACACAATTGACCAGATTTCAACTTCAGCGTATTGCAGTCACCTTGCTTGATTAGGATTTAAAGGCCTCCTCAATTATCCCTCACACATTTCAAAACCTTAACTAACATCAAGTTGTAGGTGTACTTTGTTGTCCCAAAGAAAGTCCTCCCTGTGATAGTTTTAACCATTAAACTCCCAGCCCATCTCTATGCATGGCATCCAGAGTCATCCTTCTGTTTTAAATAGAATTTGTTCAGAGTAGTTTTAGGTTCACAGCAAAGTTGAGTAGAAAACACAGAGATTCCCCATATCGCCTCTGACTCCATACATGTGTATCCTCCCCCGTTAGCAACACTCTCTACCAGAATGGTATGTTGGTTACAACTGATGAACCTACCCTGACACATCATTATCACTTAAAGTCCATAGGGTACACTTTTGGTGTTGTACATGCTATGGGTTTGGACAAATGTATAATGACATGTATTCACCATAATGGGCTTCCCTGGTGACTCAATGGTAAGGAACTCACTGGCCAATGTAGGAGATGTGGGTTTGATTTCTGGGTCAGAAAGATCTCCTGGAGAAGGAAATGGCAACCCACTCCAGTATTCTTGACTGGAAAATCCAATGGACCGAGGCGCCTGGTGGGCTACAGCCTGCTGCTGCTGCTGCTGCTCAGTCGCTTCAGCCGTGTCCAGCTCTGTGCGATCCTGTGGACTGCAGCCTGCCAGGATCCTCTTTCCATGGGATTCTCCAGACAAGAGTACTAGAGTGGGTGCCCTCCTCCAGGGGATCTTCCCAACCCAGGGATTGAACCAGGGTCTCCTGCACTGCAGGCAGATTCTTTACCACTGGGTGACCAGGGAAGCCTTGGGCTATAGCCAAGGTCACAAAAGACTCCGACATGACTTAGCGAGTAAACAACAACAACAACATTCACCACAATAGTAGCCTACAGAGTGGTTTCTTTTCTGCCCCAGAAAGCCTCAGCTCTCCACCTTTTTATCCATCTCCCTAACCCCAATGCATGTCAATTACTAATCTTTTTCCTGTCTCCATAGTTTTGCCTTTTTCAGAACGTCATATGATTGTATCTGATGGTATCTAATCTTTTCAGATTGGCTTCTTTGACTTAGTAATGTGAAAGCTTCCTTCACATTGTTTTAATTGGAGGATAATTACAATATTATGTTAATTTCTGCCATATATCAACATGAATTTTCCATAGGCATACATATGTCCCCTACCTCTTGAAGCTCCCTCCCACCTCCCACACCAGCCCACCCCTCTAGGTTGTCACACTGGCTATTTCACATATGGAAATGTACATGTTTCAATGGTTCTGTCTCAGTGCGTCCCACCCTCTCCTTCACCCACTGTGTCCACAAGTCTGTTCTCCATGTCTGTGTCTCCATTGCTGCCCTGCAAATGGGTTTTTTAGTAACATCTTTCTAGATTCCATATATATGCATTAATACACAATATTGTTTTCCTCTTTCTGACTTATTTCACTCTATGTAATAGGCTCTAGTTTCATCCACCTCATCAACTGACTCAAATGTGTTCCTTTTTATGGCAGGAGTAATACTCCTTTGCACATATGTACCACTTCTTTACCCATTCATCTGTCGATAGGCATCTAGGTGGCTTCCATGTCCTAGCTACTGTAAACAATAGTAGACATTGTGGTACATGTGTCTTTTTCAATTATGGGTTCCTCCAGGGCATTTACCCAGTAATGGGATTGTTGGGTCATATTGTAGTTTTTATAGTTTTTTAAAAAATAAAATTGTAGTTTTATTCCTATTATTTTGAGGAGTCTCCATACTGTTCTCCATAGTGGCTGTATCAATTTAGTCATCAAGACAGTATGGTACTGGCAAAAAGAGATAAATTCACACACCTATGGGACTCTTGTCTTTGATGAGGCAAGAATATACAATGGAGAAAAGACAGTCTCTTCAATTAGTGATGCTGGGAAACTGGACAACTACATGTAAAAGAATGAAACTACAACACCTCCAAACACTGCACACAAAAATAAACTCAAAATAGATTAAAAACTGAAATATAAGGCTAGAAACTATGCAGTTCCTAAAGGAAAACATAGGCAGTACACTTTTGACATAAATCACAGCAGAATCCTCTGTGGCCCACCTCCTAGAATAATGAAAATAAAAACAAAAATAAGCAAATAGGACCTAATTAAACTTGAAAGCTTTTGCACAGTAAAGGAAACTATAAACAAAGTGAAAAAACAACCCTCAGAATAGGAGAAAATAATAGCAAATGAAACAACTGATAGTGGATTAATCTCCAAAATATACAAGCAGCTCATGCAGCTCAATACCACAAAAACAAACAACTCAATTAAAAAGTCAGCAGAAGACCTAAACAGACATTTCTCCAAAGAAGACATACAGATGGCTAGTAAACACATGAAAAGATGCTCAACGTCACACATTATTAGAGAAATGCAAATCAAAACTACAATGAGGTATCACCTCACAAAAGTCAGAAGGGCCATTATCAAAAAAAAAAAAAATCTACAAACAATAAATGCTGAAGAGGGTGTGGAGAAAAGGGAATCCCCCTTCACATTTTTCCATGGTTTGACAGCTCACTGCTTTTCAGTGCTGAATAATGTTCCATTGTCTGGATGTACTACAGTTTATTTATCCATTCACCTTTGGAAGAACCTTTGGTTGCTTTCAGGTTTGGCAATTATGAACAAAACTATAAATATCCATGTTCATGTTTATGTGTGAACATAAATTTATAGCTCCTTTGCACAAATACCAAGAAAGCTATTGCTGGATCATATGGTAAGAGTATGTTTAGTTTCGTAAGAAACTGCCAAAATGTCTTTTAAAGTGGTTGTACCATTTTGCATTGCCACCAGCAAGGAATGAAAGTTCCTATTGCTCCATATCCCTGCCAGCATTTGGTGTCACCTGTACTTTAGATCTTCACCATATAATAGATGCAGGGTGGTATCTCATTGCTATTTTAATTTGCACTACCCTGATGACATATCATATGGAGCCAGAGTGATTCTTTGAAAACAAAATAGATCCTGACATTCTTCTCTGAAAGGCTTTCAATTATTTCCTATTACCGTTGACATAAAATTCAAACATTTGTATACGACTCTGAGGCCCTTCATTTTCTTTTACTTGCTCCTGGCAGCCTGAGCACCCACCTCATTCTTGTGTTGCTTTCTCATCTCTCAGCCTTTGTACATGCTCTTTCCTCTGCCAAGAGCACTGCCTCTTCCACAATGGTTTAACTCCTACTCATCCTTCAGGAATTGAGTAAGACTTCTCTCATAGCTCAGTTGGTAAAGAATCTGCCTGCAATGCAGGAGACCAGGGTTTGATTCCTGGGTCAAGAAGATCCTCTGGAGAAGGAAATGGCAACCCACTCCAGTATTCTCACCTGGAGAATCCCACGGACAGAGGAGCCTGGCAGGCGACAGTCCATGGGATTGCAAGAGTTGGACATGACTTAGCGACTAAACTGCCACCACCATCCTTCAGGTTTGTGCTTAATTGTCACTTCCTCCAGGAAACCTCCTTCACTTCCCTATCCTCTCTGGTTGGCTCCTTCTATGATCTGCCGCTGCTGCTGCTGCTAAGTCATCTCAGTCATGTCCAACTCTGTGCGACCCTGTAGACAGCAGCCCACCAGGCTCCCCCGTCCCTGGGATTCTCCAGGCAAGAACACTGGAGTGGGTTGCCATTTCCTTCTCCAATGCTTGAAAGAGAAAAGTGAAAGTGAAGCTGCTCAGTCATGCCAACTCTTAGCGACCCCATGGACTGCAGCCTACCAGGCTCCTCCATCCATGGGATTTTCCAGGCAAGAGTACTGGAGTGGGGTGCCATTGTCATCTCCTTCTATGTTTTACCCACCCCTCAAACATGTTCTGTCCCAGCAAACAGCACTTGTTCTGTGGTTTGAGTTCCCCTTTAGACTATAAATCTAGACTATATATCTAGATCTTCTCTTCCCCTGGAGAAGGAAATGGCAACCTACTCCAGTGTTCTTGCCTGGAGAATCTCATGGACGGAGGAGCCTGGTAGGCTACAGTCCACGGGGTCGCAAAGAGTTGGACACGACTGAGTGACTTCACTTTGACTAGACTATAAACTTTTTCAAGGAAGGGTATATATGTATTTCTCACATTTATTCCCAGGTATCTGTTAAAAGTGATGAAACTGAGTGAGTGAATTAAGAGATGAGCTACTAATCAGAGCTGATATATTTATTAAATGCCTATTCTGGACAAGGCATTGTTCTAGGCCACTGGGGATATAGAAGCACTGGATTAGCTCCTTTGGGTAACCTAGTTCATGAAATGGGATGTCAAAAGCATACAATTCACAAAGAAGAGAGCCTATTGTAAACGCGGAGTGTATCATATACATCAGGATTTCTCAGCCTTAGCATTACGGACATTTTGGACTGGAGAATGTTTTGCTAAGGAGTCCTGTCTTGTGCATTGTTAGGAAATTCAGCAGCAGCCTGGGTCTCTGCCAACTAGATGACAGTAGTACCTCTCTGCTTCTCCTAGTCTCCACATACTGCCAAACATCCCCGGGGCAACAACACCACCCCTAGTGGAGAACCACTAGTGTTGACAACAATGGATTATGGCCTAGAGACTTCAGAGTTGGGCAGAAGCTTGTGACTCACAAAATCCAAGTTTGGACTATACTGGCAAAAAAGGTGTAAAGGAAGCAAACAAATCTGAAGCCTGAAAGGCTGAAGAATGAAATCAATGGATAATGCGGAAGGAGTGAGTTCAAGAGAAAAGAAATAAACCAATGTTCAAATCCACTGTGGCTGCTCAGTGGTGGTACCATATTGAGCAAGTCACTTAATTGACTAAATTTCTATTTTACCATCTGTCAAAGTGGGATAGTAATCATATCTACGTTACAGGGGTGGATATGATTAGGTGAGGTAGTGTATTAAAGTGCTTCTTACAATTCTGGGATCAGAGCAAGTACAATGAATGTTAGCTACAGTTATTGGGCTTTGAAAAAATGATGGGAGAGAGACAGAATTAAGTATGGAATGCTGGAGAGGGTGTGGAGAAAAGGGAACCCTCCTACACTGTTGGTGGGAATGCAAACTAGTACAGCCACTATGGAGAACAGTGTGGAGATTCCTTAAAAAATTGCAAATAGAACTACCTTATGACCCAGCAATCCCACTGCTGGGTATACACACCGAGGAAACCAGAATTGAAAGAGACACATGTACCCCAATGTTCATCGCAGCACTGTTTATAATAGCCAGGACATGGAAACAACCTAGATGTCCATCAGCAGATGAATGGATAAGAAAGCTTTGGTACATGTACACAATGGAGTATTACTCAGCCGTTAAAAAGAATTCATTTGAATCAGTTCTGATGAGATGGATGAAACTGGAGCCGATTATACAGAGTGAAGTAAGCCAGAAAGAAAAACACCAATACAGTATACTAACACATATATATGGAATTTAGAAAGATGGCAATGATGACCCTGTATGCAAGACAGGAAAAAAGACACAGCTGTGTATAACGGACTTTTGGACTCAGAGAGAGAGGGAGAGGGCGGGATGATTTGGGAGAATGGCATTCTATCATGTATACTATCATGTAAGAATTGAATCGCCAGTCTATGTCTGACGCAGGATACAGCATGCTTGGGGCTGGTGCATGGGGATGACCCACAGAGATGTTATGGGGAGGGAGGTGGGAGGGGGTTTCATGTTTGGGAACACATGTAAGAATTAAAGATTTAAAAATTTAATTAAAAAAAAAGTATGGAAATTTCAAAGTTCTAATTAAAAATTGGAATGCTTAGGTTAAAAAATGAAATTAACTCAGTCTAAACAAATCTAAATGAGTTTAACACAGCTTAGTCAATTATTAGAGGGAAAATACACTGGCATAAAAATCACATAGCTATAAAAACTGATGTGTGAGAAAAGGGTTTCCAAAATGAATGATGCATTGAATACTTGACTTCTCCTTTCCCAGTTCTGATCTAGAATTTAGATCTGTAGGTCCAGACATTCCAGAAAACATGCTGTTTGGACTTGCTTTGATTTTCAAGGTAGTTCAACACCTGGTAAATTTCTTAGGATCAGTGAAGCCAATTAGATAAAGGTTGTGTAATGATGCTGCTGGGGATGCCAGTCTTCTGAGTTCTGAGAGGCTGTGCTGGTATCTCAGCATCACTGAGCCTCCCCCAGCCCTTAGCACACATACCTCCTTGCATGAGGTAGCACTGTAAATGTTTGTGGAATTGAATTCAGTTCCTTGATGAACTTCAAACAAGACTTCAGGTGACTGCAGGTGGCTGAATTAGACCAAACTAGTTCTTCCAACCTCTTGTGGCTCATCACCAATAAGAGAACACATTGCACATCTGCTCTGAAAAAAAAAAAAAAAAAAAAGGCTCCTGGCTTAGACACAAGTCAGGTTTTGTGCTTCAGTAACAAGGCAATGGCACCCCACTTCAGTATTCTTGCCTGGAAAAATCACATGGATGGACGAGCCTGGTAGGCTGCGGTCCATGGGGTCGCAGGGAGTCAGATACGACTGAGCGACTTCACTTTAACTTTTCACTTTCATGCATTGGAGAAGGAAATGGCAACCCGCTCCAGTGTTCTTGCCTGGAGAATCCCAGGGACGGGGGAGCCTGATGGGGTTGCACCGAGTCGGACAGGACTGAAGTGACTTAGCAGCAGCAGCAGCAGCAAGCTAAAAATCCATCTCGCAATAGTCCCATGATTCATTTGCTCCCCTGTTTTTGTTAAATGAATTTTACAGTTGTGATTTGCATTGTTGCGGGGTATTTCAAGGCAGAACAAAGAATGCCACGATGTGATTATCTACATGCAGGATGGCAAAAACCTGCATGCAGGATGGCAAAAACCTACATATAGGATGGCAAAACCCTACATGCAGGATGGCAAAACCCTACACGCAGGATGGCAAAACCCTACACGCAGGATGGCAAAACCCTACATGCTGATGCTGCTGCTGCTGTTGCTAAGCCGCTTCAGTCATGTCTGACTGTGTGACCCCGTAGATGGCAGCCCACTTTTTCCAGGCAAGAGTACTGGAGTGGGTTGCCATTGCCATCTCCCAAAACCTACATACAGGATGGCAAAAACCTACATGGCGCTGCTGCTGCTGCTGCTGCTAAGTTTCTTCAGTCATGTCTGACTGTGTGCGACCCCATAGATGGCAGCCCACTCTTTCCAGGCAAGAGTACTGGAGTGGGTTGCCATTGCCTTCTCCCAAAACCTACATACAGGATGGCAAAAAAGAAAACTTAAAGTCTCGAGTGATGGACTGTGTTTTTAGGATTTGTTTTAAAGAATTGTTGAATTCCTCTCCTCTATAAGGAAGCCAAAAATACTAAGCTGAGATTTTTATCACAGCATTTTTTGAATCAATTCAAACTCTTGTCGATGAGTCAGAAAGTTTCTATTATGGGCTTCATAAAAATTCACTGCAGTCATGTAAACAATGAGATTTTTTTTTTTTTATGAAAAGCAAATAAATAAATTTTGATGGACTGCTAATTGCCTTGTAGAGGTTGGATAATTTCCTATTCTAGGATTTCCTAAGGGTGTTTTATCTTTAAGAATGTTATTTTTGAGCAGAATAAATCCATCATATTTTTGAAGTTCATAGCTGGAGAGAGGGAGGTTTTCAGAGGTTTCCAATTATGGCACTTGGAATATAGTCATGATAGAACTACTGTATAATTTTTTTCTCAGGGTTTACCACCTTGGCTTTCCCTCCCAGCATAGACTGTGACTTTTCCAGTAGCCAAAAAGAACTTTAGAGGCAGAAGTTAACAGCCACTGGTCTTTTTCATTTTTTAGTGAAAAACCCTTGAATCATTTCATAAGTAGCCTGTCTCTCACTAGGAACGTTGATTCCTTCCACTAACAGTGATCAGCTCTGCTCACTTCTGTTCCATCTGCTTCCCAACAATGACAGACAAGATAGTTTGTCTTTTTGGCGTGCTGATGACAGAGACAGGTGACAATGAACACCGGCCTCAGGATGCTTTATCACTGAGATTTTGAAATTGGTAAGCTCTGATTTGGTCCAGAGGGAAACAAAATCTGTAGAGGTTGCTCTGGACTAAGACGAAAGGTTTTCAGCTTCCACTGGTGCTCTCTTGGAGGAAGTCACTCATTTGGGTGGGAGGCTGCTAGGAAAGAGAATTGGAAGTTAGAAGTGAAAAAGTATTCAATACAAATGGTTTCATTAAAAACATAGAACATTCTGACAGGACACAAGGTATAGAGAACTCAGTTTCTGATGAGCATGTCTCCAGGGGATAAACAGATCCTGACACATGGGAGGCAGTCAGTAAATATTTGTTGAATGAATAAATACATGAATGAGTAGCTGAACTGGAATGAGGCAAAATTCATGGGGCTCAGCTATCCTTAACTGTAAAGTCAAGATGCACCAGTATGCTACAGCAAGTTATGAAATATATAGCAAACAATTGGCTAATAATTGTAAAATATGTGAGCTCTGGATTAATTTTTCTTTCTTTAAAAAACACTATAAATGGAGTTGGTTTAAGTTTATGTCTATAATGATGTTGCTCCATTCTTTTCCATTCTAATATGATTTCTTTTGATAGTTAAATGATATGCTGTTATAGTTGTTCTTACAAATGACTGTGGAATTCTGATCATAGCTACTTACACTTATTTTTAAATTTTACCCATGAATAAATTTTCAACAAGTAAGAAAGCAAGGGTAGATGAAGGGCATACATAAAGCACGTCTATATCTGCATTGCAGGAGAGCAAAAATGATGCTGTGAACATATCTATTAATGACACAAGAGTTATGGTCCCTGAAACAGAACAGTGATGCAAGTAGAGTTTACAAAAACATTATTCATATTAATAACATTAAATTGTATTTTTTATTTTCTATTTTAATAATGTCTTTATATTTATTCTTTAATGATATTCACAAATTTTATTAACTTGGAAGGGGAAGTCTAGAGAAAAATCAGGTCTTTAAAAATGTTTAATTAAACAGATTAATTGTATTTATTATTGAAAATCTTTAAGTGACAGATTTCATTACTCATATATAAGTACCTAATAGATGCCATGAGAAAAATAAAAGTGTGTGGAACAATTTATTTCACTCTAAAATTAAGGGGGGTGGTGTCAAAAAATGATGATAACATAAAATGCTCTATGTTTTATATGTATCATATTATATCTGCCAGAATGAAAAAAATAAGGTTAAGGGCTTCTGGGAGGCAATAAAGTCTAGTAGTTAAGAGCACAGGTTTGGGTGCAAGACTGCATGGGTTATTTGTTTACTGAAGTATAATTGACATAATTATTAGTTTTAAGTGTGCTGCCTAGTGATTTGATATTTTTATACATTACAAATGATCACTGCGATAAGGCTAGTTAACATCTGTCACAAACAGTTATTTACTATATTCCTAAGATGGACATTACATCCCCATGACTTATTTATAATTGGAAGTTTGTACCTCTTAACCTCCCTCGTCTATTTCTCCCATCTTCCACACTACTTTCCCTCTGACAGCTACCAGTTTGTTCTCTGTATCTGTTTTTGTTAGTTTTTCATTTTTTGTTTTTATTTTTTAGATTCCACATATAAGTGAAATCATATGGTATTTGTCTTTCTCTGTTTGACTTATTTAACTGAGCATAACACACTCTAAGTTCATCCACATTGATACAAAAGGCAAGATTTTATTCATTTTTATGGCAGAGTAATATTCCATTGTGTGGATGTATGTACATGTATCTATCTATCTAATTTTAATTTTTACCATTTTAACTGTAATTTATCTTGGTGTGGATCTCTTTGGGTTCATCTTTTTGAGACTCTGTTTCCTGGACAGTTTCCCAGGTAGCTCAGTGGTAAAGGATCTTCCTGCCAGGGCAGGAGATGAGGGTTTGATCCCTGCATCAGGAAGATACCTTGAAGAAGGAAATGGCAACCCACTCCAGAATTCTAGCCAGGAAAATCCCACGGACAGAGGAGCCTTGTAGGCCATAGTAGTCCATGGGATCACAAAAGAGCTGGACATGACTGAGCAACAACACATGCTTCTTGGAACTGGGTGTCAGTTTCCCTTCCCATGTTAGGGAAGGCTTCAGCTATTATTTCTTCAAATAAGTTTGCTGTCCCTCTTTCTCTTGTCCTTCTGGGACCTCTATGATGCAAATGTTAGTATGCTTGATGTCCCAGGGGTCTCTTCAACAGTTCTCATTTTTTAAAATACTTTTTTCCTTGGAAAAAAAAAAAGTAGTGTTTTCTACTATTCTGTCTTCCAGTTCGGTGATCTGTTCATCTGTATCCTCTGATCTATTATTGATTCTGCCTAATGTATTTTTAATTTCAGTTTCTGTATTCTCAGCTCTGTTCTTCTTTATATTTTTTAACTCTTTGTTGAACTTCTCACTGTGTTCACCCATTCTTCTCCTGAATTCACTGAGCATCTTTATGATCATTACCATTAACTCTTAATTGGGTAGATTGTTAATCTCCAATTTGCTTAGTTCTTCTTCTGGGGTCTTGAATTGTGCCTTCATTTGGAACATGCATCTGTGTTTGTTTCAGGAAGTATCAGGAAGGTTGATTATGTTTCTGTTAGGGACCAAACAACGGTCTCTAGGACCTGAGTCACGTTTACCAGAAAGAGACAGGATATGCGCTCATCCTGCCTGGCCAATCATGTAACGCCAGCTACTCCTGTAACTGAGACAAAGAACTGCCTGTATATAAGCCGCCATACTCCTTTGTTCGCGGCTCTTGTCGGATTCCCTTGTGTGGGATCAGACTTGAGCCCTAGCGCGCTAGAGATAAACTCCCTTCTTGTTTTTGCATTACTGTGGTGGACTTGCTCTCTCGGTCGGTTCGGAGATACGGGCTCGGAGCATAACATCTGGGGGCTCGTCCGGGATCTCCGTCCCACCGGGGAGGACAACTCTCCTGGTAGAAGGGAGTAACCTCGTTAGGAGATAAGAGCTCTGAGCACCGGTGCTAATGTTGCAGAAGCCCAGATTAAGTCCGAGGCCTGGTATCTTACTGGGGAGGCATCTGGCTGTAAAGTGCAGAGGCAAGTCAGCATAAGGCCGGGGCCTGGTTTCGTGCTGGGGAGGCAGCTGGCTCTGGTTACTGAATTAAGTCAGCGTAAGGCCGGGGCCTGGTTTCGTGCCGGGGAGGCAGCTGGCTCTGTGAACATCCTGCAGGTAAGATTGAGTGCATTGTCGGTGGCCACCTTGTGTTTGTTATCTGTTTGTCTATTTGTGGTGTCTGCGCTGCTCTTTGTGTGCTCTGTTGGCTCCCAGTGTATTTTTCTGTGATCATGGGACAAACAACTTCTACTCCTTTATCTCTTATGATTAACCACTTCTCTGATTTCAAGTCTAGAGCACAGAATCTATCATTGCTGGTGAAGAAAAGCAAGTTAGTAACTTTTTGTTCTGCCGAGTGGCCTGCTTTTGATGTCAGCTGGCCACGAGAAGGCACCTTCAGCCTGCCTCCTATTCGAGCAGTCGGAGAGAAGGTGCTCGCCCCCTACCCTTCGGGGCACCCAGCCAGACCAAACTCCATACATTTTGGTCCGACAGGACCTGGTGGAAAACCCCCTGGCCTGGCTAAAACCGTTTGTTTTTCAGCCCCTCACTTTCCTTCCCTCTTCCCCGCCCTTGCTTCCACAGGTTCCACAGGTTTCATCAGGAAAAGCCAGAAAGAAAACCAAGCCTTCAGCTCCTCCCAAAAAAAGGGGCCCCGCCTAGAAAACATGGAAAAAGAAAAAAAAAAAAAAAATGGCCGGCGTAGCGGAAAAAGACCCGGAGGTTCCCTCCTCCACCGTTCATGCGTTTCCGGTCCGGGCAGGGCCAGCCAGAGAGGGTAGAAAACGGACATATCAGTACTGGCCCTTCTCCACTAGTGATTTGTACAATTGAAAAACCCAGACTCCCTCCTTCTCTGAAAAACTGCAGGGTCTTATTGATCTTTTAGAGTCTATCCTGTTTACTCACAATCCCACTTGAGATGATTGTCAGCAACTGTTACAGGTGCTTTTCACTACAGAGGAGCACAAATGGATCCTGTCAGAAGCCCGGAAAAATTGTGCCAGGGGTGGATGGGAGGCCCACAATACAGCCTAACCTCATTGAGGAGGGGTTCCCCTTGGTGCGACCCAACTGGGACTTCGAACGCGCTGAAGATAGAGAGCGTCTCCGAGTGTACCGTCAGACTCTCATGGCTGGCCTTAGAGTGGCCGCCAAAAAGCCAACTAAATTGGCCAAAATAAATTCAGTGAGACAAGAGCCAAATGAGAGCCCAGCAGCCTTCCTTGAAAGGATAATGGAAGCTTTTAGACAGTATACCCCTATGGACCCACAGGCAGATGAGTCACGAGCGGCAGTTATGTTAGCATTTATAAATCAAGCAGCCCCCGATATTAGAAAAAAGTTACAAAAGATAGAGAGGTTAAATAAACAATCCTTGCAAGATCTAGTGAGGGCAGCCAAGAGAGTTCTTAATCATAGAGAGACCCCAGAAGAGAGAGAGGACCGCATTAGAAGAGAAAAAAGAGAATTTAGAGCTGAAGAAAACCGTAAAAATCAAAAAGAGCTGGCCCAGATATTTTTTGCTGGGGTTGAAAACAAAAACAGGTTCCAGAAAGGAAAAAAATTGGACTCAAAAACTGAAGAAAAAATGACAAGGCGTAAGCTTGAAAAAAACCAATGTGCGTTGTGTAAAGAGTTTAGACATTAAAAAGATAAATGCCCCCCAAAAAATCTAAAAGAGGGGCCCCAAAACCCCAAAAACGAGACTCCCTCTCCAGACAGTCATATCCTCTATGCGGGTGAGGATAGCGACTAGGGGGATCAGGGCTCGAAGCCCCTCCCCAAGTCCTGGATAACTATAAATGTGGAGGAAAAACCGGTTGGCTTCATGGTGGATACTGGAGCTCAATACTCAGTCTTAAACCAAAAAGATGGACCCATGTCTAAAAAAAGTAGCTGGGTGCAGGGAGCAACCGGGACTAAGCGATATGGATGGACTACAAAACAGCATGTGAACTTGGGGGCCCACCAGGTGACCCATTCCTTTCTGGTGATACCTGAGTGTCCAGTGCCCTTGCTGGGAAGAGATTTACTGTCTAAAGTAAATGCCCAAGTTCATTTCGACCACGGGCAAGTGTCAGTTTTAGATGGAACCGGGCATCCTCTTCAGGTCTTGTCTCTGGCATTAAAAGATAAATACAGACTGTACTTGCCAGAGGCCCCAGCGACAATAAGTCCAGAAGTACACCCATGGGTTCGGAGATACCCTCAGGCCTGGGCTAAAACAGCAGAAATGGGACTGGCCAAACAGAGGCCCCCTATTATTGTGGAACTAAAAGCCAGTGCCTCACCAGTGAGAGTGCGACAATATCCCATGAGTCAAGAGGCTCGGCAAAAAAAAATTACTCCTCACATACAACGCCTCATAGACGCTAGGGTCTTGAGAAGGTGCCGGTCCCCATGGAACACTCCCCTGTTGCCTGTGAAAAAGCCTGGGGGAACTGATTTTAGATCGGTTCAAGATCTACGAAAAGTCAACAAACGGGTGAATGATATTCATCCTATGGTTCCTAACCCTTATACATTGCTAAGCAACTTGCCTCCAAACTACATTTGGTACACTGTTTTATATTTAAAAGATGCCTTTTTCAGTTTGCCTCTTGCCCCCACAAGCCAAGAGATCTTTGCCTTCAAATGGCAAGAAGACGGTGGTCAGACCCCTGTGCAGCTGACATGGACTCGCTTACCACAGGGTTTCAAAAACTCGCCCACGTTTTTTAACGAGGCCCTGGACAAAGACCTCCGTATCGGGTTGAACACCCTACCGTTGTTTTATTACAATATGTTGATGACCTTATGCTGGCAGCGGCTACAGAAAAAGAGTGCCAAGAGGCAACAGGTGACCTTCTCCAAAACTTGGGGACTTTAGGTTACAGGGCGAGTGCCAAAAAGGCCCAGATTGCCAAGCAAGAGGCTACATACCTCGGTTATAAGATAAAACAGGGCCAGAGGTGGCTAACACAGGCTATAAAAAAAAAAAAACCATCCTCCAGATCCCTGAGCCGGCTAACCCTAGACAAGTGAGAAAATTTCTGGAAACTGGGATATTGCCGGTTATGGATCTTGGGGTTTGCAAAAAAGGCCAGGCCCCTATATAAAGGGACCAGAAAAACACCAAGGACTGAAAATGGACTGAGCCAATAAAAGAGGCCTTCCAAGAGCTCAGGCGAGCCTTGCTAGAGGCTCCTGCCCTTGCCCTCCCTGATCCATCTAAGCCTTTCCAATTATTTGTAGATGAAAAGCAAAAGATAAAAAAAGGGGTACTAACACAGAGATGGGGACCATGAAAGTGACCTGTAGCTTACCTTTCCAAGAGACTGGACCCAGTGGCAGCCGGACGGCCACCTTGCCTCCGTATCATCGCGGCCACCACGCTCTTAGTCCACGATGCTAATAAACTGACTTATGGACAGAGACTCTTGGTCTACACTCCTCATGCCATAGAGAGAGTTTTAAAGCAACCCCCAGGTAAATGGATTTCTAATGCCTGCTTGACGCACTACCAGACCTTGCTACTTGACACCCCACGGATTCATTTCCAAACGCCCTGCACTCTAAATCCGGCCACTCTTTTGCCCAATCCGGAAAAAAATAGCCCCCTCCATGATTGTGATGAGATACTGGCCGGGGTAACAGCAATGCGAAAGGACTTAACCGATAGTCCACTGAATAACAGTGAGCTAAAATGGTTCACAGATGGCAGCAGTTATGTAAAAGGTGGACAAAGACGGGCGGGAGCCGCAGTAGTAGATGACTCTGGACAGACGATATGGGCAGAGGCCCTTCCCCCGGATACCTCAGCACAAAAGGCAGAATTAATTGCCCTGATTCAAGCATTAGAGAGAGCCAAAAAAAAAAAAAACAAAAAACAAAAACTATTTTCACTGACAGTCGCTATGCTTTTGGCACGGTACATATCCAGGGCCTGATATATCGGAAACGGGGGTTTTTGACAGCTAAAAAAAAATTAAAAACTTGCCTGAAATCCGTAGACTTTTAGAGGCTGTACAGATGCCTCGGGCTGTGTCAATAGTACACGTACCTGGACATCAGAAGGGTGACAGCCCCACGGCACGAGGGAATCGTGCCGCAGACCTGGCAGCTCGAAAAGTAGCTGATAAAGATTTCATCACCCCTGTGTTGGTGATCGGACTTCCACTTCCAGGTATGGGAACTCTGCCCCCAACCCCTGAATATTCATCCACAGACTTTGCTTAGATCCAAAAACACACCAACCTTCAAAAAGATAAAGATGGATGGTATCGAGACTCAGACGGCTACTTGATACTCCCTGCTCAGTTGGGACGGCAACTATGTGAGCATTTGCGCTTGTCTACTCATCTGGGAAAAAAAAAGACTCTGATGCTCTTTCAAACTGTGCACCTGCAATTTCCCCGGCACCAGACAACTGTAAAGAACATAGTGCATGCTTGTAAGGCATGTCAACAGATGAGGCCAGAAAAAGGACAACATGCAAGACTGAGGTATCGGGGAAAAAGACCAGGGCAACACTGGGAAATAGATTTCACCGAGGTAAGGCCAGGCAAGTATGGTTACCGGTACTTGTTAGTGTTGGTGGATACCTTCTCAGGGTGGGTGGAAGTTTTTCCTACAAAGGGAAAACCCGCGATGATAGTGGCAAAAAAGATTAAAAAAAAAATAGTTCCCAGGTTTGGCCTGCCAGTGACCATCGGCTCTGATAATGGACCTGCTTTTGTGAGTCAAATAGTTCAGAGCCTTGCCCTAGCCCTGGGACTAAATAAAAGTTACATTGTAAATACAGTCCACAGAGCTCAGGGCAAGTAAAAAAATAAATCGGACTCTAAAATAACTTTAACTAAATTGGCTATGGAGACTGGCGGGGACTGGGTGACCCTCCTTCCCTTCGCCCTCTTCCGTGCGCGTAATACTCCTTATCAACTTAATCTGACCCCATTTGAGATTCTGTATGGGAGACCTCCCCCTGTATGTCCAATATTAAAAAAAAAAAAACTACCGCCTCCCACGTTGGGGCAACTCCAAGAGGCCTTGATGGCCTTAAGCAAGGTGCACTCTCTCTCGTGTCTGAAAACTGCTCCGGGAAATACATGTGGGTCAAAATAAGGGAACTATTCCCTCACATGACATTGGCCCAGGAGATTGGGTATGGGTCAAAAGGCACCAAACCAAGGCACTAGAACCCAAATAAAAGGGTCCTTATGTTGTTCTTCTTACCACCCCAACTGCCCTAAAGGTTGACGGTATCGGGCCTTGGGTGCACTGCAACCACGTACGCCCAGCTGCTTCAGCAGAGCAAAAAGACACTAAGAAAAAATGGAAAGCATCTCTGCACCCGTCCAACCCCTTGAGGCTAAAGCTTCGAAGGAGCCAACAGGACCAGGACAACTCGGCTGGGCCCTCTTGTGCATGACCCAGTTACTCTGCTCCGGAGCTGCCAGCGTGAACCCGCATCAACCCATCAAAATCACCTGGAAGCTGCAAAATAGACTAACACGTGAGATGCTTAACTCCACCACCGCAATACATCCACCAAATACTTGGTGGCCAGACTTATACTTTGACCTTAAGCCGGTGGTAAATGTACCCTGGAAGAGGGGCAAGCTCCTAAATCATGCATTCTGGGCATGTCCAGGTGTGCCCAGGCATAACTAAAAGATCTGTGGGGAGATACAAAAAAGACTCTGTGCTGCCCTAAAAAAAGAGAGTTGTTTTTATGCTGATCACACAAAAATAGTTAAAAAAATCTATGGCCAAAGTAAGAGAGGGACTAGCCCAACGTAAACGAGAACGTGAGGCTCAACAAGGATGGTCTGAGTCTTGGTTTCAACAATCCCCTTGGTTGACCACCCTAATCTCCACCTTGCTGGGACCCCTGCTAGTACTTCTACTGATGGTTGCCTTTGGCCCATGTATTATCAATAGACTTATAGCCTTTGTAAAGGAACGCATAAATACAGTACAGCTGTTTGTGCTTCGGCAACAATATCAAACTGTGTCTCAGGACCGAGAGGAAGATTCCTCTATATGATCTAAGGACAGGGGGGAATGTTAGGGACCAAACGACGGGCTCTAGGACCTGAGTCATGTTTACCAGAAAGAGACAGGATATGCGCTCATCCTGCCTGGCCAATCATGTAACGCCAGCTACTCCTGTAACTGAGACAAAGAACTGCCTGTATATAAGCCGCCATACTCCTTTGTTCGCGGCTCTTGTCGGATTCCCTTGTGTGGGATCAGACTTGAGCCCTAGCGCGCTAGAGATAAACTCCCTTCTTGTTTTTGCATTACTGTGGTGGACTTGCTCTCTCGGTCGGTTCGGAGATATGGGCTC
The DNA here is from genome assembly GCF_032405125.1 of Capricornis sumatraensis. Taxonomy (NCBI): domain Eukaryota; kingdom Metazoa; phylum Chordata; class Mammalia; order Artiodactyla; family Bovidae; genus Capricornis; species Capricornis sumatraensis. The sequence continues at coordinate 76,161,387 of NC_091073.1, forward strand.
AGAGCATAACAGTTTCCTGATCTTGGAAGAGTGACTTACATAGCAGATGTCCAGTGGGGTCCAAGAGCACATTTCCCTCTGGTCCCCAGAGCTGAATATTCTAAGGGTACCCAATGTGGGCTGCATGGATCCTTGTGTTGTGGTTTGTCTGACTACTGTGGGCATGCTGGGATGTCAGCCCAGTGGGGTGGTCCCTGGCCCAGTTGGCTGCCAAGCCCTGTCTAGTGTGGTGGCCCCTGGCTCATTGATGTGTGAGGCTGGGTTCTGGCTGATCAAGCAATTTGGGGGATCCTGGGGTTGGAGTTGGCCCATTGGTGGCCAGGGATGTGTCCTAAGATGAATGGCCATGGGGCCCAAAGAGACCTGGGACTGTGTAAGCCTGATGATGGGGAGGGCTAGTTCCTGGCACAGCTGGCTGCATAGCTCAGGGGGCCCTAGGGTAGCCCTCCCCTGCTGGTGGACTGGAATGGGTCCCAGGGTGGCTGCCTGGGGATTCAGGGGGTCCCAGGGCTGGTACTGGCCTGCTGGTGCAGGTAAGCCCCTGGTGCTAATATGCTAGAAAGAGGACTCCAAAATGGCACTTAACAGACCCAGTGTCCTTGTGGCAAAGTGAGCTCCCCAGTATGGCTTTGCCAGTGTCTGTGTCCCTAGGGGTGTCTCAGTTACCTCCTGCCTCTCCTGGGGGGCTCCTCAACATCAGCCAAATAGCCTAATCAGCCTCCTTTCAAATTGCTGCCTTTGTTCTGGGACTCAAAGGATGTGTGACTTTGCAACACCCTTTAAGAGCAAATCTCATACCCCTCCAGTTCTCTTATATGCAAACCCTACTGATCTTCAAAGGCAGACATCCTGGGGGCTCATGTTCCCAATGCAAGACCCTTGTGTTGAGGAGCCTGATGTGAGACTCAGACCTCTTCCTTGTTGGAAAGAACCTCTGCAATTGTGACTAACCTCCTGTTTGTGGGTCACCTCCCTAGGGGTGTGGGTCTTGACTGCACCACACCTCTGTCTCATTGTGGTTTCTTCTTTATATCTTTAGTTGTGGAAAGATCTTTCCTGCTAGTCTTCTGGTCTCTCTTATAGATAGTTGCTCTGCAAATAGTATAATTTTGATGTGCCGTGGGAGAAGGTTAGCACAGGGTCTTCCTACTCTGTCATCTTGGCCACGCCTAGAGACGACAAGGGTTTAAATTCTGTCTTTGTCACTTGCTAGTGGTGTGAACTTGGGAAAGTAACACACCTCTGTTACCTGGTTTCTGTATCTGTAAAGTGGAATTAAGAATATACCAATACATTCAAAGCATTTGGAATACATGTGGCATGTAGCAGGCTTTCAGAAAATACAAACGATTATGACGTAATTCAAATCTCTATCGTTTGGTGTTCATTTGGTGATCTTTATTTTAGACCTAAAAAAAAGTCCAAGGCTTTTATTAAAAACATGTGGCAACAGAAATCATTTTACAACTCGAAATATTTCCGACCTAGACTCTGTTATATGGGGCCTGTGTGTCTATTCAGCTCCACGGGTGTGTGCTTTTGGTAGCAGTGCAAATCGTAAACCTCCTCACTCCATGAATCTCTCTCTCTCTCTCTCTTTTTTTTTGCTGTAGGACTGAATTAAGTATTGCAGTTCTCCAGTGAAGAGAATGGAACAGCATGCTTTCCCCTCAACTCTTTTTCTCTTTAAAGGATTCTGAATGCCTCACTTTCATCCCTGTGGGAGCATCAGATTCCTGGCAAATTAAGAAAAAAAGAATTATGTTCATGGTTTCTTATTACCTAGCCAAATTGGGTTTAATTTTCTGTTGGCAAGAATAGTGGTCCCAAGAGATGGCACACCTTACTATGTGTGAACTGAATACAGAATGGGGGGGATTGTTTTCACCTTGGGAGTTTTAAGTACTCAGGATAGCATTTGAAAAGACAAACAATTCAGCAAGTGTCTTGACAAAGATGGAATAGCCACGTGAGGGAAATCTTCTTCCACTTCAGACAGACGCCAAGATGAACTTGAGATCAGGGGGTCTCACACACTGACAGTGAGTGCTGTGCACAGACGTTGGTCCTGTCTAGGACTGCTCCCCACTGGGGTGTGGTGCCTTGGTGGGCACACATTTCTCCAGCTCTCCAAGGAGCCAGTGTTTAGCAGGAGAAGGAGGAAGAGTGGTGAGGAAACCCCCACAACATCCTAAGGTTTGGTTCATCTTGAGCCTATCTCACATCCTAAATGCAAACTAAAACATTTTACCCAGAAGGAGATTTTTGTGTTGCTAGGATTGTTATTTCTCTGATTGCTTGGTGTAACGATCCCAAAATCAATATGCCCCGAGCTGAGTTGTGTAAACATAAGAGCATGAGGCAGGCTGCCAATGTTTCCCTTTCTGGAGGTGATGTCAGCGTCCAGCCCTACATAGCCCCTCCTCAGCCCCACATTTGTATTCTGTGTTCATCTTGTCCAATACCAGCTGAGCCATGTTCTGCAAACTAGATTGTACTCACAGGCACATGAGAACCCATCTTCAGTGGATACAGAATATAACTGCTTCTTATTTTGAGAGCCCTGCCTCAAGTCTGCTGATCGCAGGATAGGTTTGGCCATAGCCACAGAAGATGTGAATGAAGATGTTCATTTTTAAGTGCATCTGATCATTTCCCTTTGACAGAGCTGTCAGCAGAGGGTCCATTTTGAAGTCATCCCTGGAAAGGACCTCGGCCACCCGGTCTTTGCTCTAACCTGCCTCTTGAGCCTGCAGCAAAGTGATTTGAAGCTTATCATGCAGTTTCCCTTTGTCCCACAGACCTGGCTGGCTGTTAAATAGAAATTCTTCATCTAGCCAGCCTACTTACAAACAGCACCTTTTTAAAACTCTACCTGAGGTCTTATTCTCACTAGAACTTTCCGAAACCTACATTGTTTATATTCAAACTTGCATGAATCTCTATATTAGGCAAGTCTTCACTCTTTCCTCATTAATATTAAATATTGTTAGTCTATTTCCAAAACTGAGTACCATCTAAAGCCATTCAGATGTGATTATTTAGATCTTGAACTCTGAGACACATACACTAGCAGAACCCTGACCCCAAAGGGTCCCTGCTCAGATAGGAGCTCTCAACTGGGATGTCAGCCTCTTCTGAACCACGCTGCCTTCCTGGCAGAAATGCAAGGATGTCAGTCTACACTTCAAAATGCTGCTCTCATCATTATACCGCAATATCTACTTTATCTGTCAAGGCACCTTGGCACATAAAGGAAGAAGATATTTCCAGTTCAACCTAGTCCTAGGATGAAATATTTTCATCCTAAGAAACGATGCACTCTGGGGGCTTGCCCTCATAGTTGGTACCTGTACTTAAATACTTAGCACAGAATTCAAGTACATATGGTTTGATCTTCTGGTATGATTCCTAGACATTTCTCATGTCCTGGGTCTTTAATAGGTTTCATGAAGTATAGTAGTACAGACAAACGTAGTACAGTTCAGTTCAGTTCAGTTCAATTGCTCAGTTGTGTCCGACTCTTTGCGACCCCATGAATCGCAGCACGCCAGGCCTCTCTGTCCATCACCAACTACCGGAGTTCACTCAGACTCACATCCATTGAGTCAGTGATACCATCCAACCATCTCATCCTCTGTCGTCCCCTTCTCCTTCTGCCCCCAATCCCTCCCAGCATCAGAGTCTTTTCCAATGAGTCAACTCTTCGCATGAGGTGGCCAAAGTACTGGAGTTTCAGCTTTAGCATCATTCCTTCCAAAGAAATCCCAGGGCTGATCTTCTTCAGAATGGACTGGTAGGATTTCCTTGCAGTCCAAGGGACTCTCAAGAATCTTCTCCAACACCACAGTTCAAAAGCATCAATTCTTCAGCGCTCAGCCTTCTTTACAGTCTAAATCTCACATCCATACATGACCACAGGAAAAACCATAGCCTTGACTAGACAGACCTTTGTTGGCAAAGTAATGTCTCTGCTTTTGAATATGCTATCTAGGTTGGTCATAACTTTCCTTCCAAGGAGTAAGCGTCTTTTAATTTCATGGCTGCAGTCACCATCCGCAGTGATTTTGGAGCCCAAAAAGATAAAGTCTGACACTGTTTCCACTGTTTCCCCATCTATTTGCCATGAAGTGATGGGACTGGATGCCATGATCTTTGTTTTCTGAATGTTGAGCTTTAAGCCAACTTTTTCACTCTCCTCTTTCACTTTCATCAAGAGGCTTTTGAGTTCCTCTTCATTTTCTGCCATAAGGGTGGTGTCATCTGCATATCTGAGGTTATTGATATTTCTCCTGGCAATCTTGATTCCAGCTTGTGCTTCTTCCAGCCCAGCGTTTCTCATGATGTACTCTGCATAGAAGTTAAATAAGCAGGGTGACAATATACAGCCTTGATGTACTCCTTTTCCCATTTGGAACCAGTCTTTTGTTCCATGTCCAGTTCTAACTGTTGCTTCCTGACCTGCATATAGGTTTCTCAAGAGGCAGGTCAGGTGGTCTGGTATTCCCGTCCATTTCAGAATTTTCCACAGTTTCATGTGATCCACACAGTCAAAGGCTTTGGTATAGTCAATAAAGCAGAAATAGATGTTGTTCTGAAACTCTCTTGCTTTTTCGATGATCCAGTGGATGTTGGCAATTTGGTCTCTGGTTCCTCTGCCTCTTTTAAAACCAGCTTGAACATCTGGAAGTCCACGGTTCATGTATTGCAGAAGCCTGGCTTGGAGAATTTTGAGAATTACCTTACTAGCATGTGAGATGAGTGCAATTGTGCAGGAGTTTGAGCATTCTTTGGCATTGCCTTTCTTTGGGATTGGAATGAAAAGTGACCTTTTCCAGTCCTGTGGCCACTGCTGAGTTTTCCAAATTTGCTGGCATAGTGAGTGCAGCACTTTCACAGCATCATCTTTCAGGATTTGAAACAGCTCAGCTGGAATTCAATCACCTCCACTAGCTTTGTTCATAGTAATGCTTTCTAAGGCCCACTTGACTTCACATTCCAGGGTGTCTAGGTGAGTGATCACACCATTGTGATTATCTGAGTCATGAAGATCTTTTTTGTACAGTTCTTCTGTGTATTCTTGCCACCTGTTCTTAATATCTTCTGCTTCTGTTAGGTCCATACCATTTCTGTCCTTTATCGAGCCCATCTTTGCAGGAAATATTCCCTTGGTGTCTCTAATTTCCTTGAAGCGATCTCTAGTCTTTCTCATTCTGTTATTTTCCTCTATTTCTTTGCATTGATCACTGAAGAAGGCTTTCTTATCTCTTCTTGGTATTCTTTGGAACTCTGCATTCAGAGGCTTATATCTTTCCTTTTCTCCTTTGCTTTTTGCTTCGCTTCTTTTCACAGCTATTTGTAAGGCCTCCCCAGACAGCCATTTTGCTTTTTTGCATTTCTTTTCCATGGGGATGGTCTTGATCCCTGTCTACTGTAAAATGTCACGAACCTCATTCCATAGTTCACCAGGCACTCTATCTATCAGATCTAGTCCCTTAAATCTATTCCTCATTTCCACTGTATAATCATAAGGGATTTGATTTAGGTCATACCTAAATGGTCTAGTGGTTTTCCCTACTTTCTGCAATTTCAGTCTGAATTTAGCAATAAGGAGTTCATGATCGGAGCCACAGTCAGCTCCTGGTCTTGGTTTGCTGACTGCATAGAGCTTCTCCATCTTTGGCTGCAAAGAATATAATCAATTTGATTTCAGTGTTGACCATCTGGTGATGTCCATGTGTAGAGTCTTCTCTTGTGTTGTTGGAAGAGGGTGTTTGCTATGACTAGTGCATTATCTTGGCAAAACTCTATTAGTCTTTGCCCTGTCATTCTGTATTCCAAGGCCAAATTTGCCTGTTACTCAGGTGTTTCTTGACTTCCTACTTTTGCATTCCTGTCCCCTATAATGAAAAGGACACAGTTGCCAACAAAGAAAAATTGGTTCAATTCTATATGCACACTTCTATTACATTCATGTGGAGGTTATGTCTCTTTTACTCTGCCACGAAATGGAATGACTCCCACACAATATTACATCTAAAAGTTTAAGAAGCTAATAACCTGTTTCCATACCAGTGTGTTTTAGAATGATGAGCCAGGCAAAGGATAAAATTGGGCCAGCTGCAGACTAGCTTCTAAATAATAAGTGATGTTTTATGAATTGCTTTCTACAAGAAAGGCCAAAAGAAGATGTATTCATAGTCTACATAAGAAGATAGGTCTTGAGTTTTGTATACTTTAAGATGTCCAAATGTATTACAGAACAGGTGGCTTTACTGAAAAACAATTTGAGTCCTGGATGGGCTGAAGAGAGAGCTACCGAGTTAAGGTATCAAAGATCCAATTGTTTGGCACACACACACAAAATATTGCAACAATTAATTCATTTGTGAGTTTTACGCAGAGTACTTAAGAGACTTAGGGGAAAAATATACTGACCCGGGGCTTGTTTCTTCCTTCCTTTTTCCTCCCTTTGTGATCTCTGTAAGCCGAAAATAAGACAGAGACGCACACAGCCTGACAGCAAGGAAGTCATTTGTGTTTGTTCTGTTGCCTCGGGTACTGCTAAAGGAACATTCTGGAATTAGCCTACTGGTGCTAAGGTGGGCTCCAGCTGGATTAGATGTCTTAGCTTATATAACCTGCCTGCTGGAGGGTTCACGTGTAATGGACACTTTCCTTTTAACAGTGCCATTGCTTCTCCCTTTCCCAACCCTTCACTGCCTCCCCCAGGGAATTTCCAAGCACTTTTAAGACCCATAAGAGATGAAGGACTATATAAGAGAATAAAGTCCTCAACAGAGAGGGAGGCAGTATAATCCACTGAGCCTCCGAATTTAGAAGCTTATATCATAATTATGGCTCTGACAATGACTTGCTGTGAAAAGTAAAGAAAGGAACTCAGTTTTCTTTCTATTTTCTCTCTAACCTGAAAGCAAGGGCTAAATTGGATCAGAAGTTCTATCAAATACTGTGTGACCGCTAATGAATGGCGCTTTGACATTTGATATTACTTCCACAATATTAATCATAAGTCTGGATTTAATGGTGTGCAAGAGGATGAAACTGAGGGAATATGCCCCTGTGACAGCTTAGGAAAAGGCAATCTGTAGGGAAAGCATATCCAGAGTGTCCCCCAGAATAGGGTTGCCAGAAACTAAATATACCAGGATGCCCTGTTAGGTTTCACATACTGACAAATACTTTCTTAGCATAAGTATATCCCAAACATTGCAGGGAACATACTTAACCTAAAAACAATTATTTGTTGTTTATCTGAGATTCAAATTTAACTGAGTGTACTGTGATTTTATTTGCTGAATTTGGCAAGCCTAATCTAAAATGGGGTTTGATCCAAAAGGGGCAGTAGGAGGAAGGAGTTAAGAGACCAGGGGCTCTTTAATCGGAGGGTTATTCTGAGTTGGGAAGTCTGAAGTCAGGGTTAGCGATGAGATCCTAGGACAACTGGGATAATCCAGGCCTTGGTGTCTATGTCATGCTTTCAAAACAATGCCAGATTCTACCACTCGTCCCTCTGCCCCCCTCTGCCTTTTCTCTCCTCTTGTAGCCCTACCTAGAAAACAAACTGAACTCCTTCTTGGAGGAATTATCAATTCATTCATCACTCCACAGATACTGAATATCTATTATATGTTAAACACTGTTCATTTCTAATGAGTAGGTACAGGCTATGGCCTCTGCCTTCAAGGGGTGCCCAGTCAGGGGAGACCAAGGGTCAAGTTTACCCTCACTGCTGGAGCTCTAAACCTGTCTCCTGGATTCAAAACCCCAACCCACGCTTTTCTTTTTTTCTACCTGTGTGTGTGCTCAACCCACACACAGGATTTTAGCCCACCAGGCTACTCTGCCAATGGGATTTCCCAGGCAAGAATACTGGAGTGAGTTGCCATTTCCTCCTCCAGTGAATCTTCCCAACCCAGGGATCAAACCCAAGTCTCCCACATTGTAGGTGGATTCTTTACTGCTGAGCTACCAGGGAAGCCCAATTTGGGGATGTTAGTGGTAAAGAACCCGCCTATCAATGCAGCAGACTCAAGAGATGCAGGTTCAGTCCCTGGGGAGGAAAGATCCCCTGGAGGAGGGCATGACAACCCACTCCAGTATTCTTGCCTGAAGAATCCCATGGACAGAGGAGCCTGGTGGGCTATGGTCCATAGAGTCACAAAGAGTCAGACATGACTGAAGCTCCTTAGCACACACACATGCATGTACAAATTGGGCTCTACAGATACAAGAGAAATAAAAATAAATACAATGTAGTTCTTGAATGCAGGGACCTAATGGCAAAAATGAGACCCTTATGTCAACAACTATAATAAAATGTGAAATATGATAAGAACAGTAAAGGGGATGGAGTCGGGGTGGGGACTTAGACGAGCCATCATGTCAGTTGGGGGAACAGGAAAGTTTCCTATAGGAATTTGAGTTGGCTTACAGAATGCTGAGATATTCTCCTATAACTCTGGACTTTGAATCATATAATCACAGAATCCTGGATTTAGAGGTGTCTTCAGGAGTCTACGAAGCTGAAAATTCTTTCTCTAGCCCCATCTGGGTTTTGTTTGAGTTCTTTCCCTATTTTCCTAAGAAGTCCATTCCACTGTTGGAAAACTCATTATTAAAAATAACATTTCAAAAAAAGCTACCTCTCAGCTCTTTTCATTGATTCTACATCTGCTGTTTACCCTCCTCACCACTTTCATCAAATACTTGAAGGAAGATATAAAATAGAAACATACTAATTTTTCCCATGACAGAAGTATAGAAGTGAGAGCAAACACTACAAATGAAAGAGAAAATTCAAAGCTAACAAGGTGAGATGTAATTGCAATGCATGTAAAATCCTGCATTTAGATTCAAAACATCAGCTAGTGAATAGGCGAGAACTTGCTTGGTAGGAGTTCCTGTGAAAAAGTCCTGAGAGTTGAAATTAACTCTTAACCTAACACGAGCCGACAATGTGATGTGACAGAGATAAAAGCTAGTTGTCTTAGCCCACACATCTAGGACAGTGTCAAGATCACAGAAGTAATAGCACCGATATATTTATATTGCCTTGATCAGGTTATATTTGTATGGCATGTTCAATTTTGTATGCTATATTTTAAGAGATTTCCTGATACAAACATTATTATCCTCATACCTGTCAGGAAGGACACACATGTCATAAACTTCAATACAGAAAACCTTTTTTTCACCCCCTTATGTCTCTTAAGAATACTTTTTCAAAGTTTAGAATTGACTGATCAAATTGGAATTTTGGGAAAGGGACACATGTGGCACTAGACTCTACTGAAGCCTCACCTGCAAGTGGAGGATGCTACGCTAAGAGCATGATGGACTAGTGGGTATGAGAGGGGTACTGGTCAGAAGAGAATCATAGCCTCTGTCTGGAAACCAGAGAAAGATCTGGGCTGCTCTGCTTACTGTTGGCTTTTTCAAATGCCACCAAGTGGGTGTCTAGGCAACTGGGCTTCCCAGCGGATGGCGATCCTTTGAGGAGGGATTTAGGAAACACTCAGAGCTGCCTCAGTTGGAAAAGCAAGGCTGTGTATCAGGTAATTCGTCTGCTGGACTCCCTGCAATGGTAGTGATCAGGTCCATCCCTACCCTAGTACCTGCCCTGGGCTCCTGGGCTCAGGATCAGCTTGTATCACCTGCTGCCCCAGTAGGTCTGTGCCACCATTAGGAGAGAGCACCACTCTGTTAGCCCGGGATTTCAAGGCAAATCCCCAGGATGGTTATGGATCACCAGGTGGAAACCTGTGCTGGGCCTGAGCCAAGCTTGTCATGCAACTTTTAAATATTTAGACATATGGTGAATGGCCTTCATTTATATTTGTTTACTCAGCCTGTGTCAGGATACAGACAAATGCGCCTAGTTTAGAGGAAGAAAACTCTATTAGGGTTATACTAATTTCCCCATATAGCCCTAACCACCTGTCTTTTTTTTTTTTTTGGTTAAAGAAATGAGTCAGTAACCACTCAATAAATGTTCATTTTTTCCTCTTCAAATTCTCTTTTCCCACCTTCCAAGCACAATTGGAAATATCAGCATTTTCTACAAGATTCACTTTGACCTGAGCTTTGAGATCCTATTCATGCAGCACCTTCTGCGTTTGGCCTTGATTCTAAGCCCTTCTTCCATTTTGTACATGCTTTCTAAAAATAAGGACTTCCCTCAGTCCTCTTTGATGTTCACAGTGTTTTTTATAGATGTTTCTTCCTTCCTTTCTCTTTCAGATTGTTTGTGTTTGTGTTTATGTACGTGTGTGTGTGTGCGTGTGTGCACACATGTGAGAGAGAGAGAGTGAGAGAGAAATTCAGGCAGAATTCTCTTTCTTCCACTATTTGTTAAACCTATTATTCCTTTTCTGAGTTTCATCATAAAATTTTCATACCTATCTTTTCTCTAGCTACTTTGAAAACAACTTAAAAGATCAGAGACTATATATGAGTATGCTTCCGTTCTCCTTTGTATTGAAATTCTTTGATTTTTGGTTGTAGGAATAGACGCTGAAGCAAGTAAAAAGGGTTTATTGAAAGGATACTGGGGTGAGGGCACATAGACTTAGTGGAAGGAGGGTAGCCCCAGATGTTGGGAAGAGCAGTACCCAGGCCAGTTCCAGGAATTTGAAAAATGTTTGGGTTATTGAATGACCTGGCTTCAGCTGCCTGTCTGTGTGCCCTTGCTCCACATGCCATGTCCCTAGAGTAAGGCTGCCTGACCAGTATGATCAAGATGTGATTGACAGTCCCAACAAAACCTCGTGGGTGGAGACAGGGCAGGTCCCTAAAGGAAGAAAACGTGGGAGAGAAAGCCACATACCCCATTTTCTTAGCAATGTTTCTGAGTCTCCTTTGTTTCCATATTGTCAATTTGTTTAGACAGAGGGCTAGAAAAATACATTTCTTTCATCGGTGCTTGTTATCTTGTTTAAACTCTGCCTGCTTAAATCTTTAAGATTTACTTAAGGAGAGGAATAGGAAGAATGGGTGGAAGAATTAGCTTTTGTGGGTGGGAAGGGAAAGATGGTGAATTTGACTCTGGATTTGTTTGAAGTACCAGTGGGGCAGGCAGGGAGTGCCGTCCAACACCTAATTGGAAACATGAGCCTGGAGTCCACAATAAAAATTAGACAAAAAACATAGATTTGGAAGATAGTCATTTAATATTTTAATTAGAAATCCTAAAAGCAATTATTAAATACCTCCTATATATCTCTGTTGAGGGCTAGGGTTAAAAAGTTGAATAATTTAAAGCAGCAAGTCTTAACTTATTGTCTTCAGGAGACAATGGATTAGTATGAGCCAATAATTGTCATCTTACGTCCATTAGGGCAATGTTTGAGGTTTACCGAGGGTGCCATGAAAATAAAAAGAAAGAGCACTTAAAGTGGCTCCAGATTCTTTGCTTGGTGGTCACCTGCATTAAAAGGATCTGTTCCTCTTTCTTAGGCTGCTGTGGTCATTATAACTGGTCCCTGTCCTTGGACCCACCCGCTGCCTCTGTCTTGTGAGGTTTCCCCAAGGTAGATTCCTCGCTGGCCTAAACCATTCTGTAGCCTCCTACAGTCTGGCATTGACAGTAAAATAACATCGGGGTAGACATTTTCACTACATGTGAATAACTGATGATATTAAAAACATTCCATTAAAAATATATTAAAGATATGCAGCTATCAGTTCAGTTCAGTTCAGTTCAGTCACTCAGTCGTGTTCGACTCTTTGCGACCCTATGAATCGCAGCACGCCAGGCCTCCCTGTCCATCACCAACTCCTGGAGTTCACTCAGACTCACATCCATTGAGTCAGTGATGCCATCTAGCCATCTCATCCTCTGTCATCCCCTTCTGCTTCTGCCTCCAATCCCTCCCAGCATCAGAGTCTTTTCCAGTGAGTCAACTCTTTGCATGAGGTGGCCAAAGTACTGGAGCTTCAGCTTTAGCATCAGTCCCTCCAAAGAACACCCAGGGCTGATCTCCCTCATAATAGACTGGTTGGATCTCCTTGCAGTCCAAAGGACTCTCAAGAGTCTTCTCCAACACCACAGTTCAAAAGCATCAATTCTTCAGCGCTCAGCTTTCTTCACAGTCCAACTCTCACATCCATACATGACCACTGGAAAAACCATAGCCTTGACTAGACAGATGGACGCTATAGTCCCCTTAAAACTTTCACTCATTATCTATTATTTTAAATGCTTTCATAATTTTCTCAGTATTCCTTAGCCAACCCTTTCTTTGTCAGTCCAATCAACTGCTGTAGCAGCAAAGGTACACTTGAAAAGACAAAACGACCTTTCAGTCATCCAACTAAAATGACTATTTTACTTGCACTGTGTAACTTCATTAGGGACCTGCAAGAGATGACCTAGAAGAGAAACAATTCAGAATCCATTTTCAATTTTCTCAGCTACCAAATCCCTTTGAATGCATATTTGTTCATTAGTTTTAAACACTTGTTCTGAACACAGAGTACACCGTGATGTTTCTGCAAGCAGTGCTAACATCCTTTTTAGTCCTAATGCTTAATATGCATTATTTTTTTCCTTTTAATTACATTGTATAAAAGTTTTCTACATAGCAGCCTTAAAAGATGTTAATGGATATTGTATAATAATAGTCTCCTTTTTTCAATTATATAAAGTACCCTTTTCTTGGCCTTAATACTTTATTATAACAGAATACTTGATGTTTTTTAAAATATTTATGCATAAAAGCTTATTTATCAACTTTTGGGAGAAATTTCAGTGTCAAAGCTCATGTAACAAGTTAAGATGTTAAAGTTAAGCCAGCAACTATAAAGGCAATTTTTAACTTCCTATCTTTCCTATCTTAATCTAGTCTACCATTTACAGGGAGACTTGACACTTACACGTGACAGCAAGAGTTGGGAAAAGAATCAAGGCGTGATGCTGGCTCAGAAACCACCGGTCCACAGCTGACAAAGGTCCCCAGGAGAGCAAACTATGCTGACTCGCTCTCCAGGCACTGTAGCATCACCACCAGTGAGGCAACGTGGCTTCACACACATCACTCCTTCACTCTGGTTTCCATACTCACCAGTACAGGTGTCTCAGACTCTAAGGTGTTCTTGGGCCACAGACTTCCTGTACCATGCTTTCCCCTATAACTCAATTGCTTTTCCATGGGCTTCCAATATTTGTCCCCTTCTTAGACACCCAAATTCCATCTAAGTTTCTTTCTTCTGTGAACCTAAGACTGTCTTAGTTATAGAATTTCCTTTTTATCAGGACTTCTCTCTCAGAACTTTTATGATATAGATTTATTTTTTCAACTGAAGTATAGTAGATATACAACATAAGTTACAGGTGCACAACATAGTGAGATTCACCGTTTTTAAAGGTTACTCTGTTCAGAAAGGAAGCGACAGTTAGAACTGGACATGAAACAACAGACTGGTTCCAAATAGGAAAAGGAGTACATCAAGGCTGTATATTGTCACCCTGCTTATTTAACTTCTATGCAGAGTACATCATGAGAAACGCTGGGCTGGAAGAAGCACAAGCTGGAATCAAGATTGCCAGGTGAAATCTCAATAACCTCAGATATGCAGATGACACCACCCTTATGGCAGAAAGTGAAGAGGAGCTAAAGAGCCTCTTGATGAAAGTGAAAGAGGAGAGTGAAAAAGTTGGCTTAAAGTTCAACATTCAGAAAACTAAGATCATAGCATCTAGTCCCATTACTTCATGGGAAATAGATGGGGAAACAGCGGAAACAGTAAGAGACTTTATTTTGGGGCTTCAAAATCACTGCAGATGGTGACTACAGCCATGAAATTAAAAGATGCTTACTCCTTGGAAGGAAAGTTATGACCAACCTAGACAGCATAATCAAAAGCAGAGACATGAGTTTGCCAACAAAGGTCCGTCTAGTCAAGGCTCCGAGAAGGCAATGTAACCCCACTCCAGTACTCTTGCCTGGAAAATCCCATGGATGGAGGAGCCTGGTAGGCTCCAGTTTATGGGGCTGCTAAGAGTTGGGCACGACTGAGTGACTTCACTTTCACTTTTCACTTTCATGCATTGGAGAAGGAAGTGGCAACCCACTCCACTGTTCTTGCCTGGAGAATCCCAGGGACAGAGGCGCCTAGTGGGCTGCCGTCTATGGGGTCGCACAGAGTCGGACATGACTGAAGCAACTTAGCAGCAGCAGCAGCAGCAATCAAGGCTATGATTTTTTCCAGCAGTCATGTATGGATGTGAGAGTTGGACTATAAAGAAAGCTGAGCACCAAAGAATTGACTGAAGAATTGATGTTTTGAACTGTGGTGCTGGAGAACACTCTTGAGAGTCCCTTGGACAGCAAGGAGATCCAACCAGTTCATCCTAAAGGAAATCAGTCCTGAATATTCATTGGAAGGACTGATGTTTGAGCTAAAACTCCAACACTTTGGCCACCTGATGCGAAGAACTGACTCATTTGAAAAGGCCCTGGTGCTGGGAAAGATTGAAGGTGGGAGGAGAAGTGGATGACAGAGGATGAGATGGTTGGATGGCATCACCAACTCAATGGACATGAGTTTGAGTACACTCTGGGAGTTGTGATGGACAGGGAGGCCTGGTGTGCTGTAGTCCATGGGGTCACAAAGAGTCGGTCATGACTGAGCGACTGAGCTGAACTGAAATGAACTCTTCATAGTTACTATAAAATATTGGCTAAATTCCCTGTGTTGTATAATACACTCCTGGGGCTTATTTTATACATGATGGTCAGTATGTTCTATCCCCTACCCCTACATTTCCCTTCTCCCTTTCTCCTTCCCCACTGGTGGTAACCACTAGTTTGTTTTCTATATCAGTGAGTGTGTTTCTTTTTTGCTGTATTTACTACTGTGTTATATTTTTTATATTCCACACATAAGTGATATCATACAGTATTTGTCTTTCTCTGTCTGACTTATTTAGCATAATGCCTTTCAAAGCCATCCATGTTGCTATAAATGGCAAAATGTCATTCTTTTTTATGGCTGAGTAGTAGTCCACTGTTTATAGGTACCACCTCTTCCTTATCTGTTCTTCTGTAGATGGACACTTGGGTTGCTTCCATAACTGGGTGCTGTGATGAACACTGGGGTGCATATTCATTCTTTTCAAAAAACATTTTACTTTTAATTATGGTAAAATGCACACAAAATGCCATCCTATTTTTAAGCATACAGATGAGTAGTGTTAAGTATATTCACATTGTTATGAAATCAATCTCCAGAACTTTTTTATCAGACAAAACTGAAACTCTAGACCTCTTAAACCACTCTCTCTCCCCTATCCCAGCCCCTGCCAACCACAATTCTACTTTTCATCTCTATAAACTTGATCACTCCAGATATCTTATATAATTGAAATCATACAATGTTGGTATTTTTGTAACTGGTTTGTTTCATTTAGGATTTGTCCTCAATATCCATTCAAGTTGTAGTGTGTCTTGGAATTTCCTTCCTTTTTGAGGCTGAATAATATTCCATTGTATGTATATACCATATACCCATCTGAATGCAGAGTTCCAAAGAATAGCAAAGAAAGATGAAGCTTTCCTAAGTGATCAATACAAAGAAATAGAGGGGGAAAAATGTAATGGGAAAGACTAGAGATCTCTTCAAGAAAATTAGAGATACCAAGGGAACACTTCATGCAAAGATGGGCACAATAAAGGACAGGAACAGTATGGACCTATCAGAAGCAGAAGATATTAAGCAGAGGTGGCAAGAATACACAGAAGAACTGTATAAGAAAGACCTTCATGACGTGACCCAGACTACCACAATGGTGGTTACCTAGAGCCAGACATCCTGGAATGGGAAGTCAAGTGGGCCTTAGGAAGCATCACTATGAACAAAGCTAGTGGCGGTGATGGAATTCGAGCTGAGCTATTCCAAATCCTAAAAGATGATGTTGTGAAAGTGCTGCACTCAATGTATCAGCAAATTTGGAAAACTCAGCAGTGGCCACAGAACTGGAAAAAGTCAGTTTTCATTCCAATCCCAAAGAAGGGCAATGCCAAAGAATGTTCAAATTACCACACAATTGCTCTCATCTCACATGCTAGCAAAGCAATGCTCAAAATTCTCCAAGCCATACTTCAAGAGTACATGAACCATGAACTTCCAGATGTTCAAGAAGGATTTAGAAAAGGTAGAGGAACCAGAGATCAAATCGCCAACATCTGTTAGATCATAGAAAAAGCAGGAGAGTTCCAGAAAAACATCTCCTTCTGCTTTATTGACTACACCAAAGCCTTTGACTGTGTGGATCAGAACAAACAGTGGAAAGTTCTTAAAGAGATGGGAATACCAGACCACCTGACCTGCCTCCTGAGAAATCTGTATGCAGGTTAAGAAGCAACAGTTAGAACCAGACGTAGAATGACAGACTGGTTCAAAGTTGGGAAAGGAGTACGTCAAGGCTGTATATTGTCACCCTGCTTATTTAATTTTTATGCAGATTACATCATGCGAAATGCTGGGCTGGATGAAGCACAAGCTGAAATCAAGACTGCTGGGAGAAATATCAATAATCTCAGATATGCAGATGACATCACTCTTATGGCAGAAAGTGAAGAGGAACTAAAGAGCCTCTTGATGAAGGTGAAAGAGAAGAGTGAAAAAGTTGACTTAAAACTCAACATTCAAAAAACAACATCATGGCATCTGGTCCCATCACTTCATGGCAAATAGATGGGGAAACAATGAAAACAATGAAAGACTTTAGTTTTTGGTCCCCAAATCACTGCAGATGGTGACTACAGCCATGAAATTAAAAGACAATTGCTCCTTGGAAAAAACGCTATGACCAACCTTGACAGCATATTAAAAAGCAGAAACATTACTTTGCCAACAAAGTTCCATATATTCAAAGTTATGGTTTTTCCAGTGGTCATGTATGGGTGTGCCAGTAGAACCATAAAGAAAGCTGAGCACTAAAAAAATGATGAGAGAGTCCCTTGGACTGCAAGGAGATCCAACCAGTCAATACTAAGGGAAATCAATCCTGAATATTCATTGGAAGGACTGATGCTGAAGCTGAAGCTCAAATACTCTGGCCACCTGATGTGAACAGCTGGCTCGTTAGAAAAGACCTTGATGCTGGGAAAGATTGAAGGCAGGAGGAAAAGGGGACGACGGAGGACAGGATGGTTGAATGACATCATCAACTCAATGGACATGAGTTTGAGCAAGCTCTGGGACATGGTGGAGGACAGGGTAGCCTGGCATGCTGCAGGCCATGGGGTCGTAAAGAGTCAGAGAGGACTGAGCTTCTGAACAACAAGAACAAAATGTATACATCATATTTTTTAATGTATTCATCCACAGTTGGACATTTGATTGCTTCCACCACCTTTTGACTATTGGAAACAATGCTGCTATGGATGTGGATGTACAATTATCTCGAGAACAGATCATTCTTTTTGATAACATGTACTTATCTATTTTTTAAAAACTTTTTTTTCATGGAAAATTTCAAACATGTGAAAAAGTAGAAAGAATGGTAAACTGTACTTCAGAATACCTGTCACTCAACTTCAACAGTTATCAACTGGTAGCTTGTCACTGTATTTCACCTACATCTCTATCCACAGTATGTACTCTGGATTATTTAGAAGCAAATCCCACATATCATGTACTTTCATCTGCTAATACTTCAGAGTGTATCTCTCGAAAAATAAGTACTCTTTTCAAAGGTAAAGCCATAATACCATTTTCACATAAAAATTTTAACAATTCCTCATTATCATCAGTTACAGTGTTCACATTATCCCAATCACGTTAAAATTTTTTAAAAGCTTACTTGTTTGAATTGGAATCCAAATAAAGTTCTTACATAGCAATCGGTTCATGTGTCTCTCAAGTCCCCTTTTATCTGTATGTTATCTGTTTTTTCCTTAAAATTTCCTTGAAAAAACTGTGTTTTTTTCCTTTGAGTTTTCTAAATTTTCAGTCTTTTGCTTATTGCATCTCTGTGGTTTGTTTAACATTGTCTTTGGTCTCCTGAATTTCATGTAAATTGGTAGTGGGAATTAGATGCTTGATTAGATCTAGATTCAATATTATTTTTTTCTTTTGGTCAACACTAAGTGCTATGTTTTTCCATTGGGCAGTACTTGATTTCTGGTTGTCTTTTTCATGATTATTGACTAGATCTATAAATTCATTCAAAGTTGCACAATGAAGATATTCCAGTTCTATTATTCTTTCTTCATTTATGAACTAAAACAGTTCCATGAAAACTAATGTCCTCTCATTAATTATTTCATTTTCCTGAGGTACAGTTCTTATAGAAAGGTACAGATAAATGCTTAAGTAGTTTCTCTTATTTATCAGTTTTCCAAGAAATGAGTTTTCTCCCTAGCACCTTCCAAAAGTGGCCAATAAGATTTTTCTTCTTTTAGTATAATTTCAAAGTCATTGGTTTCATACTTGATACATTTGAACTCATTGCATTTATTTTCCTTACTTAAGATGGCCCCTGACACCTTTTGCTATGACCCCAATGGTCATTGATAGATTCAGAGTTACCTGTTATGGAAAGATATTCTGGGCTCATTTTGTATTTTTCAGTTCTAGGCCTGGAATGAGCCTTTATCTCCAAAGAATCTTGCATCCTTTATTGGAAAATGATATTTAAAAACAATCTGAGTAATAGGGATGCTCTTGGCTACTGGGTTAGTTATTTTCAGTGGACAGAGGCAGCCAATAGGATTTTTATTTTAAAGACAAAATATATCATTAGCTCATATTGATACTTGTAATTCAGTTTCAGGACTATAGTGCTTTTACATAACCCCATGAATCTTTTATGTATATCTTCTTTTTTTAATGCCAAAAATAACTGATTCTCAATTATACAAGGATAATTTCTAATTTTTTGTTACTTTATAATATATATACAACCATCTCAGAATAGGAATACAAAGACTATCACCAATAATAATAATTCTGAAAACAGTTTAAAATGTTTTTCCAGTTTAATATGAAAATGAAAAATTTTTTTCCAGTTTAAAATGAAAACATTTAAAAATTTGCTACTTGGGTATACTCCACTATGGATGCATATAATAAATTACTAATTTAAAAACCAGCTAGAAATGCTTTTCTCTATATGGTTATGCCACCAATTAGATATATAGTTAAATTCACTGTTTTATTTTACTTGTATTTATGTATGTTAAAAATTATTTTATAATTATGCAAAATATTTACATGGTCCAAAAATCAAATCAAAGGAAGACATAAATATATTTAAAAGTTTAGCTTTTATCCCCATTATTTCTACCTGAGTGTCTTATAGGTGAAAGTCGCTCAGGCATGTCGGACTCTTTGCAACCCCATGGATATACAATCCATGGAATTCTCCAGACCAGAATATTGGAGTGGATAGTCTTTCCCTTCTCCAGGGGATCATCCCAACCCAGGGATTGAACCCAGGTCTCCTGCATTGCAGGCGGATTCTTTACCAGCTGAGCCACCTATATGTATTCCTTTTAATCCATTATTTAAAATCTAGTACTTACTTATTTTACTGATGGAATACATTCTATTTTTATCGAGAAGCTCTAATATTTAAAAAATCCAAAATCTAAAATATTTGATATTTATATCTTTGAGGTTATGAAGTTCTAGGAGATGATTCTAGCAGTAGATGTGTAGTAAATGAGACAGACTCAGTATGCCTGTGAGAGAGCGAGAAAGGGAGACGATAGATGAAGAAAGGGAGAAAGGGAGAAGACAGGGAGAAGACAGGGAGGTTGGTAGGATCACAGGAGAGGAAATTGGCTTTTGTGCAGAGTGAGAAGGGAGCCATTGGAGGTTCTTAGATTTTAACAGGAACACAGGGCTTGTGTGTTGAGAATAAGCTGGAGGGGTAAGGTCAGTGCAGGGAGACCAGTTGGGATGTTAGGGATCTAATGAGAGAGATGGTGACTTGCACCAGATGGGAGCAAGTGAGGGTGGGGAGAAGTGGTTGGATCCTGGATATATGTTGAATATAGATCCTCTTGGGAGTAAATTTATCTCCCAAGGTGAGAAGGTGAGAAGGGCCCAGATTTACTTGTAGGTGGGGAGTTAGAAGAACAGGGAAAGCAAATGAGTGATTTTAGTAAAACCTCTATGACACTGCAGCCCAAGCAGCCTTGGTCTGGGGCACCTCTAGCCACATGACAGTGAAGGGGTCCATGTGGCATGGTCTCTGGAGCCTGTCTGTCTGGAGAATGCAGGTCTGGAGGGAGATGTGTGTTAGGGAGGGAGCCAGAATAGAGCTAGAGGAGTGAGCGCTTTAGACCACCGGAAGGTTCCAAATGCTTCCTATTATATGGGGGCACACGTTGTAGTCTGTCAAGGTAGGCATGAGAATCAGTGAAACCTGGATTATTACTGCTAATGGGACTCAAGGAATTATGGTTATAGATGGAATCTACCTGGATTTAAGGAAGAACATTGGTTTTATCCTCATAACCATCAGGAGAAGTTAGGCCAATCAGTGGTGAGTCAGAGTGCCACTGAATGGATTCACAAATGGTTACAATATCGCTCAATGAATAGAGAAGCTACCTTCTGAAGCATGTCACATCTGGGTGGCAAAGAGGCCATGAGGAGAGGATTTCAGACCCAGGAAAGTGACAGGCAAAGAACAGTGAGCACTGCCATTTGCAATCACAGATGCCTGCTCACACCATCTCCACAGTTGGCATGCAATTGCTGCTTTGTTCGCAGAAAGCTTGGCGTGAAGACAGTGGTACCTACTTCCCTTCCATTTCCCCACAACCTAGAATGCCAGTGCACAGACAGTTTTCAAAACATCCTGGCCCTTAAAGTAGAGATTAACAGTGATGTTTAACCCAAGTGGACATATAACAGATTCTCAGCAACTCGTGCCTGAATTATTCAATTAGCTTAAACATATACTGAATGTTTATTAGATGCCAGACACTACACTAGGCTCTGAGGATGAAGACATGAATAAAACACGGCCTCTGTTTTTCTTGGAGTTAATAGTTTAGTTGACAGGAGGTTGGCACAGAAGATAATCATTTTTGTTTAGTGTGTTAAGTCCTCTGGTAAATCAGGCATAAGTCACTGTCAGGGACCCCCAACCCAGCTCAGAGTGAAGAGGAGGCTTCCCTGAGGCAGTCAAGAAATGCCTAGACTGTGCTGGAGGCTGAGGGAGGCTGATGGATGGACAGTGGTACAGAAAGAGGTCTCCGGTGCAAGAGCAAGACAGCACGAGAATGCATCCCCACAGCTCAAGTCAGAAAGTGGCCAAAGCCCCTGGCTGGACATCCCAGCAGAGGTCCTTCCTGTTGGATGCTCAGTCACATCCAACTCTGCAGGCTCATGGACTATAGCCCACCAGGCTCTTCTGTCCATTTCCAGGCAAGAATACTGGAGTAAGTTGCCATTTCCTCCTCCAGGAGGGATCAAACCTGCAGCCCTTGCATCTCCTGCATTGGCAGGTGGATTCTTTACCATTAGCATCACCTGGGGAGCCCTCCCTAGAAGATCCTTAAATGCCATCCAAAGGAGTTTGGAACTTTACTCTGGGGCTGCCTATAAGCCACTTACTGGCTTTCAGGGCAGGGGTATTAGGGATGAAAAGGACATAATAGATACGAGAAATATCCGCTTACTTAATATATTTGTAACCAGAAACAAAACATTTTCCTAATGCAAAACTCAAACATTGCTGATTATATAATATGGAAAAGTGAAATTTCTTCCCCTCATCCTCAAATCACTAATAGTTAGGTTATGAATCCTCTGATTTGCTTTATTATCTAAATGATTCATTATTAATGTTGCTGTGGCATGAAAATCAGATAATATCATCTTTTTGCAACTAGCATTTTTCATTTTTTAGTGTATTTTAGACATTTCTACATTTTCCCATATAGCTACCTTATTTTTTAAAAAGCAGTGTCTATTCTAATGTATGAAACTTTTTAAATTTATTAACAAATATTGGGATTCTTTCCAATTTTTCTTTCTTTCAATTTTTATTCTAAGTCATAGTAATGCTTATATGTAGCTTTAAAAAGCAAATGACACTACTGAGCTTACAATAAAAATAGGAATTTTCCATCCCATTTCTCTCTATTCCTGTTCCTCCTTTTCTTAGACAACCCCTGTCAGCTTTTCTGTTGTTTTAAGTGCTTTTTCTTGAGTTTTCAATTTTAGATGTTTTTTATTCATATTCTAACATGGACGATCAAAAATAGGCTCACTTAGATTCCCTCCTCCAACACATACACAGAACACTTTTCTTATCCTATCTTGCCAGTTTAGTTATATCCATATTTTCAATTAAATCAATATTCAGTATTGACAACATTGTGGTTATAGAATCATCAGAGTTGAACTATGTAGGCTTGAGTAATTATAGTTCTTTCTCTTTATATAGTTTTGGGATGAATTAGTGATAGCTTCACAGAAAAAAAACGATATACTACATATTTTTGATAGGACTATGTCCCTATAAAAATTATACAGATTTATGCTTATGAAGCTGTCACTAATTCATCCCCCAAACTTTGCCAAACTGAAATAACATCTCCAAGTATGTTCCAACACATGTTTAGCAGTTCCACATTGTTTTTAGAGACATCTCTCCAGGAGTCTTCTGTTATCTCATTCCTCCTAGGGTAGGTTCCTACCTGGGCCACTGGATAGCCATTGCCCTGGAATTTTTATCCTCATCATTCTGAGAATCCCCTTCTCCTCCCTTCTGTCTTGAGGCCCCTGTATCCTGATTATCATATCTTCCTCTATTTGGGTTACTCCTTGTTCTGGTGTGGAGCATCCTCCAGTAGCTTCTTGAGAAATATTTTAAGGCATTTCATGAAAATGTTAGGAGGCAGATTTTAGACTTGATAACTGATTGGATATAGAGTGGTAAGAAAGAAAATGAATAAGAAATGATCCCCTCCCTAAGATTTCGCATGAAATATCTAAATGGCCAAGTGAGTGAGAATTGAAGTGGGTTTGAGTATGGGGTAAAGATGCTGGATGCACTGAGTTAGCTGAGATATCTGGGTACAGTAGCTAGCAGACATCTATGTGAATTTCAGGAAAGATATCAGGCATAGATATCTTGAACTTGTAGTTGTCCATCTGGACGTGGTTGCTGAACTATGAGAGTAAAATGAGATCAGCTGGAAAAAAGATGGAGAGAAGAGTGAGCTAAGAATAAAAGCCAGTTATACATGAATATTTAAAGAGTAGTCAGGGAAACAGCCCATGAAGAAGGCTGAAAAGAAACCACCAGATATGTGAGAGAACCAGGAGGAATTAGACCAATGGAATAGAGATAGGTTATAAGAATGTATAATGTGTGACAGAGAATTTTAGAAAGGAGAAGTGAAGTGAAAGTCACTCAGCTGAGTCCAGCTCTTTGTGATTCATGAAATGCAGCCCGTCAGGTTCCTCCATGGAATCTGTCCATGGAATTCTCCAGGCAAGAATAGATAGTCACTTGACATTCCCTTCTCCAGGGGATCTTTCTGACCCAGGGATCGAACCCAGGTCTCTTGCATTACAGGCAGATTCTTTATCATCTGAGCAACTAGGAAAGAAGGAGAGAGTCTACCAAAATCATGGTATACTGGCAAAAAGATAAAGAAGCTTTTACTGTGGCATTATGAATGACAGTGAAAACTGAAAAGAAATAGAGGAAAACAATAGAATGGGAAAGACTAGAGATCTCTTCAAGAAAATTGGAAATACCAAGGGAACATTTGATGCAAAGATAGGCAAAAAATAAAGGACAGAAATGGCAAGGACTTGACAGAAGCAGAAGATATTAATAAGAGATGGCAAGAATACACAGAAGAACTATACAAAAAAGGTCTTAATGACCCAGATAACCACAATAGTGTGGTCACTCACCTAGAGCCAGACATCCTGGAGTGTGAAGTCAAGTGGGCCTTAGGAAGAATTACTATGAACAAAGCTAGTGGAGGTGATGGAATTCCAGCTGAGATATTTCAAATCCTAAAAGATGATGGTGTGAAAGGGTTGCACTCAATATGTCAGCAAATTTGGAAAACTCACCAGTGGCCGTAGGACTTGGAAAGGTCAGTTTTCATTTCAATCCCAAAGAAGGGCAATGCCAAAGAATGTTCATATTACTGAACAGTTGTGTTCATTTCAGATCCTAGTAAGGTAATGCTCAAAACCCTTCAAGCTAGGCTTCAAAAGTATGTGAACTGAGAACCTCCAGATGTACAAGCTGGATTTAGAAAAGGCAGAGGAACCAGAGATCAAACTGCCAACATCTCTTGGATTATAGATAAAGCAAGAGAATTCCAGAAAAACATCTAGTTCTGTTTCATTGACTATACTAAGGCCTTTGACTGTATGGATCTCAACAAGCTGGAAAATTCTTAAAGAGATCAGAACACCAGACCATCTTACTTGTCTCCTGAGAAACCTGTATGGAGATCAGAAGCAACAGTTAAAACCAGAAATGGAACAACAGACTGGTTCAAAACTGGGAAAGGAGTAAGCCAAGGCTGTGTACTGTCACCTTGCTTATTTAATTTATATGCAGAGTAGATCATGAGAAATGTTGGGCTGGATGAATCACAAGTTGGAATCAAGATTGCCAGGAGAAAGATCAACAACCTCAGATATTCAGATGATATGACTTTAATGGCAGAAAGCAAAGAGGAACTAAAGAACCTCTTGATGAGAGTGAAAGAGGAGAGTAAAAATGCTGACTTAAAACTCAGTATTCAAATAATGAAGATCATGGCATCCAGTTGCATCACTTCACGGCAAATAGATGGGGAAAAAGTGGAAACAGTGATAGATTTTATTTTCTTGGCTCCCAAATCACTATGGATGGTGACTGCAGCCATGAAATTAAAAGGGGCTTGTTTCTTGGAAGAAAACCTATGACAAACCTAGACAGCATATAAAAAGGCAGGGACATCATTTTGTCTACAAAGGTCCATATAGTCAAAGCTATGATTTTTCCACTATTCATGTATGGTTGTGAGAGTTTGACCATAAAGAAGGTTGAGACTAAAGAATTGATGCTTTCAAACTGTGTTGCTTGAGAAGACTCTTGAGAGTCCCTTGGATAGCAAAGAGATCAAACCAATCAATCCTAAAGGAAATCAGTCCCGAATATTCATTGGAAGGACTGATGCTGAAGCTCCAATACTTTGGCCACCTGATGCGAAGATCTGACTCATTAGAAAAGGCCCTGATGCTGGGAAAGACTTGAGGGCAGAAACAGAAGAGGGTGTCAGAGAATGAGATGGTTGGATGGCATCACTGACTCAATGGACATGACTTTGAGCAAACTCTGGGAGATAGTGAAGGACAGGGAAGCCTGGCGAGCTGCAGTCCGATGGGTCTCAATGAGTCAGACCTGACTTAATGACTGAACAATAGCATAAACTGAAAGCAAACTTCAACATTTACCCACTAGGGAATGTGTTATACAAATAGGCATTGGTGGACTATGCCCCTATCCAAAATTACACAAATTTATGCTTACTGACAATTATACTTATTAAAAGAAAACCAATGCAAGTTACTGACAAATGAGTATTATATGTTCTAATTTATGTAAATCTCTATACACATAGCCATCTGCTTGTACATGTAGACATAGACTAGAGAAATGCTTGGGAGAATGTTCACCCAAATGTTAATGGTGATTATCTCTGGAAGAGGAGATTCAGGGTAAGTTTTACTTTCTTCTTTGCATTTTAAGTATTGCTTAAATTTGTTACAATAATTATGTAATTAAAAAATTCTGCATGTGTGGGGACAGGAAGTATATAGGAAATCTCTGTAACTTCTGCTCAATTTCACTGTGAACCTAAAACTGCATTAAAAAGTAAAGTCTAATAAAAAAATTGTTAAAGCTGTTTTTACATGATAAAATGTTAATGAGGTTAAATACTGCAGAGAAATTGAGTAGTTAAGGACTGTGAAGTGGGAACAGAGGGTAGGTTAGAACAAGCTGAAGAGTGAATGGGGCTTGAAGATAATGAGATTCCAAAGATCCTTCTAGAAACTTGAAAAAGATTCAAGAGAGACAGAATGATACATAGAGTTAACAATAATTCCCTTTTTTTCTTCAACTCCCCCCTGCCCCTCATTTAATTCATTCTGACCACTGTTGCCAGGTAAAGTCCTCAAGTACCGCATTATCGTGTCGTTCCTATTCTGGACTCAATGGCTCCCACTCAATGAAGCTGAAGTGACCCAGTTGCCTTTCAGAGGCCTCCAGAACCTGAATTCAATCACCATGAGATTATATTAACTTATAACTTGCTTTTTCACTTATATTAACTTGCTTTTTCACTCAAACCAATTTTTAAAAATCCTAAATGTCTACCTACTGAATATGTCTTATAGGCCAGGCACTCTTAATATCATTGAGTCTTCAAGGACAAATTCATTATGGTCCCTGCTATCATTGTAGTCATAAACCAAAGAGGATGTCAGACTTACACATCCTAATGGTATGTGTAATCCTAATGGTAGGACAGAGTCACAAGAGCTGTAGCTGATTTATGAATCAAGTGCATAGCCCCCACCCCCAGAAAGAGGCCATTAATGCCCATATTTGCATCTGTTCTTGCTTCTGTGTTTCATCTTACCACCTCTTTACTATGGATTTTTAAACACCAAATCCTCCTAAGCTTTCATGTCATAGATCAAGTCCAATCTGGTCATCTTGCTCCTTGACTTGATTGGCATTTACTTTATAAAATTATTCCTTTATCTTTTTGATCAGACAACACGTCCTATTCTTAGTCTACTATTCGTAGGCATGAACAACCTCTTCACAGTGACAATGATCTCTGAGAGCTATCACAGAATCTAGCACAGGGTTAAACATGCAGCAAGTGTGCAGAAAAAGAAAATGCCTGCTGAATCTTATCAGAGAACTTCCAACCCAAGCTATGTAATATTTAAAAATAAAAGAAAATTAACTTTGAATGTGGTATATTTGAAAGTATCCTAATTTGATCTGAAGGTAACACCACTTCTCAGGGTTGGAGGAGTAGGGGGGTGACAAGAGGGGGGTGGATGCTAAGACTTCAGAAGGATGGAATTTAAAATGATCAGAAAAAAATTAGAGAAAATATCGGATGATAGTCAAAACCCTATCAAGATAGCATATGAAATAAATATACTCAAACTCAATTACTATGCAAGACATAAAATAAAAGCTCAATTATTATTCAAGGCTATAAAAGCACAAGTATGCTCTAAGTATGAGGTGGCATTATGAGTCTGTGGTTAAAGAGACAATTACAATCATGAATATGTAAACAGAGACCCGACCTTGCCAAGGCTGGGAAGTTATCTTTATACTGTGTGATACAAATGATGCCCTTACAAGGATATCACATCTAGCTTCATATTTAAAAAGGGGTGTGCAAACATCACAGAGCCCTGTTTCCCAAATTTTATTCCCCTGAACATTAGGTCAGCGGGATGTTAATGGGTGTTCCATTTTTAACATGGTCTAATAAGACTGGGAACTATTGTTATGGAAGACCCTGAAATCTTTTGATTAAAATGATGTGAAGGTCCTATGAATAGAATTTAAAGGAGATGTGATTTTTTTTTAGAAGTAAAATAAAACTGAAGGGAGAAGCAGTAGCTGTAAGTAGTAGGAGAGTTATTATAAGCTGGGTACATTGCAGCTGCTTTATCTCCATAAAGTCAGAAATTGACATATTGCAGGGAGAGGGAGATGATTTGGAAATGGACTGACTGGTGAGGGTGTGAGAGAAAATGTTCAATTATTGTTGTGAGAGAGCTTATCATCTTCAACTTTGGACACATGATAGGAAAGACAGAAAACTTATGTGTCTTACTGACTATAACCACCAGGAAGGAAACCCTTTGAATTTCTTTCTCACTCTAGAATTTCATGGATCTAGGGTGATAGACCCTAGGATGAAAAGAATGACTGTCAAAAGATTTGGTTCCATATCCATTTCTGCAACCAACCTACTGAACCATTTATATAAAATGATGACCATGATTTCTCGTACAATCCTACAGGAATTTCCCCAGCATTTACTACACAATGCTCATCAGGCACTCTCAGCTGCACGAAGAAAGACACAAAATATTTATGGCAATAAGTGAAACTTGGTATTTGGCTTATAAAAATCGTAATTTCATCTGGTTTAACTGAATACAATTCATCATTCATCCAGCCTGTTGTGTGTCAGGCATGGGCTGGTTCTGGGAATTCGAAGATGATGAGGACATTATCCTTGCCTTCAGGTAGCTCTCAGCCCAGTGCAAGAAACAGACATTTGAATAAAACATTGCAATTCAGGTGGACAAGTGTTAGAATGGAAGTATTACAAAGATGCTGTAGATAAAAAAGAAGAAGCCAGAGATTCGACTGTGTCAGGAGGGGGAGCCCAGAAAGAGGCAAGTGAAGAGTGGCTTTACAGAGGATGTGGCATGGATTTGGGCTGAATTTTAATGGTTGAGAAATTCACCCACTGGGAAGGACCACCCTACAAAGGCGGAAATAATTGTGCAAAAACACAATGGCATGAAAAAGCCTTTCTGGAGAAGAAAATGATTTAAATACTAAATAATATTAAGAGAAGGAGACATAAGTCAAACCCGAAGCCACATCCATAAGAATGTCCTCTTACTGACTGTTATTTAATATGTGTCCTATTTTGTTCAAGATCTTGCGGGTTTTTCAGAATGGCCGCAGCATAGGATGCCTTTCAGCAGGAAAAGAGATAACGCTGGACAGGTTGCCTGGATCCCTGGGTACAGCATCCTGTGGGTTCTGGAGAGACACTAGAGAATTTGTAGTATGGTAGTGATATGATCAGCTTTGGGACAAGCTGTGGTGATTTCATGGAGGAGAGATAAAGAGCAGGTGTTAGCAGAAGCAGGGGCAGTGGTTGGGGACCAGGAAACAGGGGCAGATCCTAGCAAGCTTCTGGGAATCAGAAGAACCAATGAGAGTGAGCTAGTGAAGTCAGGGGAGAAAAGGGCTTCAAAGAAGTAAAATAAGTTCAGTGAGATGAAAAAACCAAACATGATCCCTTAGATCTAGAAGCTGGTCATTGATGATTTCAGCAGGGCAGTTTCAGTGGACTGAAGTCATATGTCTGTGGGTCAAGGCTTGAATGGGAGGCAAGGATCTGGAAGCAAAGAACATATGATGTTTTTTTTTTTTTAATTTATTTATTTTTTTATTAAATTTTAAAATCTTTAATTCTTACATGTGATGGTTTTAAAGGCAATTGACTGGAAAGGGAAGAAGGGATATAGGGTAACTCAAGGGGCCTGCCAAATTGAAGAGAAGGTGGTAGTTGTTTGGAAAGAGTGGAGTCTTGAGTAGGTGTGAAGTTGACAGCAAGAAATCAAGGGAAATGGAGGAACAAATTCCTTCTCTCACACAGAGGGGAGGAGGCGGTGGTTCCAAAATCCAGGAAGGTTCCTTTTTTCCTTCTAGACCAGGGGATGTTGGTAAGGATGGGACCAGATGTATATGAACATGATGGTGAGACTGAGATGATAAGATTTACCATCTTTTGACTTCTAGTTCTCTGTGGGCTGGGAGCAAGGTTGTCTGTGGATAATGGATGAGTTGGGTTGAGGATGAAATAGAGGAGCTTGACAAGAGTACTGGGGATGTGAGATGGTTGTTGAGAGGTGAGCAGGCAGGCAAACTTGCCAAGCCGCACTGAGAGTGCATCAGAAGTTGGAAACCATAACCGTGATGGTTGTGATTTACAGTTTGTGTTATTTTTCCACCGAGCAATGTTTGGCACCACAAATGCAGGAGATTAGAAAGATGAGCAGGGCTTATGAGGAAGGGTGGAAGGACAGTAAGAGGGGAGGGTCACTGAGAGGGAGAGGTCGACTGGGACAATGGGTGGATTCACAATACTATGCTGAAGTCCTGCTGCTGCTGCTGCTAAGTCGCTTCAGTCGTGTCCAACTCTGTGTGACCCCATAGACAGCAGCCCACCAGGATCCTCTATCCCTGGGATTCTCCAGGCAAGAATACTGGAGTGGGTTGCCATTTCCTTCTCCAATGCAGGAAAGTGAAAAGTGAAACTCAAGTCGCTCAGTTGTCCGACTTTTAGCGACCCCAGGGACTGCAGCCTACCAGGCTCCTCCATCCATGGAATTTTCCAGGCAAGAGTACTGGAGTGGGTTGCCATTGCCTTCTCCGATGCTGAAGTCCTAGGAGGTGTCAAAAGGCAGTTCAGTAAGAGTAAAGAGAGAGAATGAATTACTTGCCTAACAGGATGTGGCTGGGAAGTGATCAGAGTTCAAGGTCTCAATGGTGGAATAGCTTGAAGTCATATCAAGATCCTGGTGTGGTTACAAGAGTGGGGGGCTCAGGAAGGACATAGATTAAGGTAGATGGAGTGAGTAGATTAAGAAACTTTCAGACAAGAATGAGAGATGGGTATTACTCAGCCATTTGAAGACTGAATTTGAGTCAGTTGTAGTGAGGTGGACGAATCTACAGCCTGTTATGCAGAGTAAAGTAAATCAGAAAGAGAAAAGCACATGTCGTATATTAATACATATAACAGCAGAGACATCACTTTGCCACCAAAGGTCTCTATAGTCAAAACTATGGTTTTCCCAGTAGTCATGTACAGATGTGAGTGTTGGTCCATAAAGAAGGCTGAGCACTGAAGAACTGATGCTTTTGAACTGTGGTGCTGGAGAAGACTCTTGAGAGAACCTTGGACACAAGGAGATTACACCAGTCAACCTAAAGGAAATCAACCCTGAATATTCACTGGAAGGACTGATGTTGAAGCTGAAGCTCCAATACCCTGGCCACCTGATGTGACAAGCTGACTCATTGGAAAAGACCCTGATGCTGATTGAAAGCAGATTAAAGGCAGGAGGAGAAGGGGATGACAGAGGATGAGATGGTTGGATGGCATCACCAGCTCAATAGACATGAGTCTGAGCAAATTTCAGGAGATGGTGAAGAACAGGAAAGCCTGGTATGGTGCAGTCCATGGGGTAGCAAAGAGTTGGACATGACTTAGAGGCTGAATAGCAACAACAACACTTACATACGGAATCTAGAGAAATGGTACTGATGAACCTATTTGCAGGGAAGGAATAGAAATGCAGACATGGAGAACTGACTTATAGACACAGTGAGGGAGAGGGTAGGACAAACTGTGAGAGTAGCATTGACATATGTATTAATACACTACCATCTACAAAATAGCTAGCTAGTGGGAAGCTGCTGTATCATACAGGAAGCTCAGCTTGGTGCTCTGTGATAGCTCAGGGAAGTGGGATGGGGTGTGGGTGGAAGAGAGGCTCAAGAGGGAGGGGATATATGTATATTCATAACTAATTCATATTGTTGTACAACAGAAACCAAAACAACATTGTAAAGCAATTATCCTCCAACTGAAAATAAATTTAAAAAAAGAGTGAGAGGTGGACATTCCCCCACTCCTTTTTGCTCAGGAAAGCAGGAGAGTTAGAGAAGGTAGAAATTATGGATCAGGTTCCAAATTACCTTTGAAAAAAATACACTCAAGAAAGTTCCCTCTATCTTTGAGAATCCTCTTTAGCCAATTCATTTCATGTGCCATAGTCTCCTACAATAAAACTTATTTTGTTTTCTTTCCTTGTGATAGAATGATCCCTCTTCTTTGGTGAGACTATGGCTCACTCTCTTCTATATTCCAGCCTCCCTCTGGTTTCCCCATCATTTGCTGCTCTCTGAGGTTTGGTGAATGGTTCATCAACAATTACCTTTTGCTCTGGAGAATTATCATATATCTGCCTGAGGAGCTGATGTCAACATTTTAGGGGCCATAGCTATTAGCTTTCACATAGGAGCAGATGCTTTCAGAGCCCAGATCTTGTTTCTCTTTGCCCAGCATCCTTCTTCACTCTAAGCTCTGAGGTTTCTAAATGGTTCTACCCCCACTCGTGAGGAAGCTGTCTGTCTGCCAACCCATTCTGCTCCTGCCAAAGCTGCCTGACAAGTTCAACACGAACAGTTTGAAATAGATTTTTCATCAATATAACATATTAAACTCTTAACCCACAGAGAAACAGTGCAGTTTCTCATACATTTCTTTTTCTTTTTTTAAGAAAGGGTAATATCCCAAACATCAAGCTTTAGGATTTTCTTGTGCACAAATATTGAATAACTCCACTTCAACTCTACTCTCTGTCACAGTCCTTCTTCCTGCAGCAGGAAACACAAAGCTGTATTAAATTAAAAGTTCTGGGGATTCTAGGCTAGGATCATGAAAACCCAGTTTAGCTTTTTATGTTACTAAGGCAGAGCCTCTCTAGGAGTCTTTCTTGGCTTCACAATGACCTCTCTGATGTGAGTCAGCACTTCACTGTTTGTTTAACTTGTAAAGTTACTGAAGCACCAGGTTCCAAAGTCACGCTGCAGGATCATGGCAGGCAAAAATCAGGCTGAGAGCTTATTTCCACTAGGCTATACTCCTTGAACCTTTGTCTGTCTACCAGACACAGCTATGTTGATACCAGTTCTGGACTTCTGTCTTTAAACAGATGCCCAGCAAACATGATTGTAAGTCCCTTTGTGATATTAGTTCAGGCCCTGTGTGAAGATCAGACTGGTTTGAAGGGATTCTGACAGTTTCAGCTAAATAGGATGCTTAGATCCAGGAGTGAGAAAAATGATGCCAGGTGGCAGAAATAGCAAGGCAGACCAAAACAGGACAGTTCTTCTGCTTTTCAACAGGCAGGCATGCCTCTTACTCTTTTCCTGCTCTGGGAAATTCTTCTATATCCAAATTCACTCGAAAAAATTAGATTGGATGTTCAGAATGCAAGCATATCCTTTGCACTATTCTTAATAATCTCCAGAAACTCTCCTACGGTGTGCAAGGGTGCAGGGCTGGGAAAGATGAGTGGTTTCAGATTAATAGCATTCTAAATTCATCACGCATTTTCTTAGAACATAATTTTGAAGAGACAGGAATCCAATATAGCGCATGTGGTTTCTTGTTGCTTATAGCTTGTTACTTTCCTTCCCATTAAAAAATCGTAGAGCTCTTTCACTAATAATTGATCACAAAATCATTGATAGCCATCATAAACATCAAACACACAGTGAAGGGCCTTAGTTAGCAAATTAGGATCTTAGAAGGGAAAGAGGCGTGGGAGGATCTGGACCTATCTTCAGCTCAGAGTGGGAATCTGCTCTCTGTCATCCCTGATGAGAATCCAGCTCAATCGTTCTCAAATTTTGCTGCATATTATTAGAATCACCGGGGCAGGAAGTAGGGGAGGGACAGCTTTTAAAGACCACAATGTCAGGACTCTACCCTGAAATCAATTAAATTAAAATTTGGGGGGAATGGGGCCAAGGCATTAGTATTTTTAAAAACTTTCCTGGGGATTATCAACATACAACCAAGTTTTAACCAGTGATCTAGTTTCTGCTTAGCTGTGCCCTGTGATGAAGAGTCCCTATTTTGTGGGAGGTAGGGTGGGGGGAACATTCACTGATGGACAGCCTTTTCTATTAGAAATAACAAGAATTAACACCTCTGGAAACCACATGAAACCAGCCAACTCCCTCCTTCATTGGCTAGCTCTTCCAATACTTGAAGGCAGTAAACAATTTGCAACCTACGAAGGTATATTAACCATAACCTTTTCCTCTGTGTCCCAATACACCAATTTAAATCAAACTCTTAGAGGTACTATTTCATAATGGGGATTTTGATTTACCATTTGATTGTTATCCTGTCCCAGTTTCATTACTTTGACTTCTTGATGAAATAATTTGACAACTGTAGAGAACAAGGTCATATTTCTCTCAAAGTTAAAGTGCACAGATTTCTGAAGAGCCAGCGCAGGATGTGAAGTGTATTTTCCTCCTGCCCATCAGCTGTCATGTACCTGGCAGCCTGGTTCTCCTCTTGCGGGCCCTGGATCGCCTATCTCTCTCCTGGCTACTGACTCTCTTTGCAGGCCCACTTGCTTTTTGATCTCCCACAGTCAGTGTTTGAGCCCAGGTGATGGTCAAGCCTGCAGACGTGCAGAAGGAAGGAGGAGGAGAGAGAAGAGGCGGATGCCAGCGTCACATCACCATTTAGGAACTCGGCCTCATCTCCCTACAGTGTGTGAGTCGCCCAGCCGTGTCCGACTCTTTGCGATCCCATGGACTGTAGCCCACCAGGCTTCTCTGTCCATGGGATTCTCCAGGCAAGAATCCTGGAGGGGGTTTCCATTCCCTTCTCCAGATCTTCCTGACCCAGGGATCAACCCTGGTCTCCTGCACTGCAGGCAGAGTTTTTGCCATCTACACCACCAGGGAAGCCCTGGCTTCCCATGATGGGGCCAAATTCTGGAATCATATCTTTTGGAACTTGAGCCCTGGCTCCCCTGCTCAGTGCAGGGGCAACCTTGGGGAAGATTCTTCATCTATGTGAGCCTCAGCTTCTTCAGATGTACACCAAGTAAAATAATAGTAACTAACTTCCCAGGTGGCTTCATTGTAAAAGAATCCATCTGACACTGCAGAAGACACAAGAGATGTGGGTTTGGTTCCTGGGTCGGGAAGATCCCCTGGAGGAGGGCTTGGCAACACGCTCCTGTATTCTTGCCTGGAGAATCCCATGGACAGAGGAGCCTGGCAGGCTATAGTGCATGAGGTCGCAACGAGTTGGAAATGACTGAGCGGCTGAGCACACGGAGACAAAACTTTCATGAAATAAAAGATAATCAGTGTAATGTCGGAGAAGGCAATGGCACCCCACTCCAGTACTCTTGCATGGAGAATCCCAGGGAAAGAGGAGCCTGGTAGGAGGCTGTCTATGGGGTTGCACAGAGTCGGACACGACTGAAGCGACTTAGCAGCAGCAGCAGCAGCAGCAGCAGCAGCAGCAGCAGCAGCAGCAGCAGCAGCAGCAGCAGCAGCAGCAGGGTAATGTACTTGGTACCAAGTGTATAGCTAGTACCCAGTAAGAATTAGCTCTTATTGTCTGATTACAGCCTCCATCCTCGTCATGCCTCCCATGCCTCCTCAAGCTAGTCTTGGTCCACAGGCTGGTCAATTTAAGTTTCAGTTTAGGCTCCCAGTGATATTGTCAACCTGAACTCCTACCAGCACCCAAGCACCCATCTAGTGCTTAGCTTGGACTTTCAAGCCCAGCCCCTTATCATTTGGCACCTTGCCTGGGCTCATAATGCCTCCCATGGGCACCAAAAAATAGTCAACATTAGCTCTCGTTCCACTGGCTCATATAGGCTGCAAAGGAGAACCAGCAGCAATGGTCTTGCTCCTGATCAGAATTTTTCTTTTCTGCTTTCAGTTTTCTTTCTCAAGGGGCCATATGAAACTGAACTTGGAACTAACTTTAAAGTTTGCTAGGAAAATCATGTTTTCAGCAGGCATTGTAGAGAGACTTTTATTTCCCTTTCCATTTAACAAACATCACGTTTTGGATCAGGGTTTCTTGAGCCCCATATACTAGTAGTATGGCTTTAGCGGCTTCTTTGTTTGATCAGCTGTGTCGGTAAGACTCTGGGAATGCATTCTGTTAGGCCATGTCTTCATCAGTCAAAGTTTAAAGGGTGCAGTGGAATGACGGTGCTTCCAATAGGTGTTTTGTGAGCAATGAAATGCTACCTTGTGGGAGCCCCTGCTCCCTATGCTGGATAAATGGATGACTTTCCAGGGATGCTGCATAAAAGAATGATTTTTAAAAAATGGCTGTAGGCAGCTGCAAGATGAAGTCTTCAGTCAGTGAACATTTCTTGCTGTTAGAAACAGGTCCTTTAACCATTCAACTACACCCCCTGACGTCTGTATATAAGTGCTCACTCATGGAGGGACAAGGAGGCAGTTTATTGGGTGGGTACACAGTTCTCAGGACCTGGTTCCCCAAAAATCAGACTAGTTTTACATGGATCATGTTTAAACCCTCCATTTGATTATTACTGTTGGTTTTTCCAGAGTAGTTTCAAAGCAAAGTACAAAAAGAGAGCAAAAGACAGAAAAAAATATTTGACTCCAAGAACATGAAATCACTATAAATAACACAAACCCCAATACTCTTCTTACTTCAGTTTACTGTTCTCTTGATTTTTCCACTCTGATTTCTACTTGCTGGACTCAAAGTGGGTAAATCTTTCCTGGTATCAAGGTGGGCTTGCACTTCTTTGTAAAATGACATGAATTTACTTTGCCTGGGCAGGCAGATAGATATATCTGCAAATACCCTTGCAGCTAACACTATGTGAAGAGGTCCCCGAAGTTCACCCTGGCCTTAACTTATAAAGAGGATGTACATTCTATATGCACGCTCTAGAAGGTAGAGTAAAACTTAAATTCACTCTCTAAGGTAGAGTATGTCTATTCTGAGTTGAGTTTTTACTGTTTCCTGCCAGTCAATCCTAAAGGAAATCACTTCTGAATATTCATTGGAAGGACTGACACTGAAGCTGAAACTCCAATACTTTGGCCACCTGATGCAAAGAGCTGACTCATTGGAAAAGACCCTGATGCTGGGAAAGATTGAAGGCAGGAGGAGAAGGGGATGACAGAGCATGAGATGGTTGGATGGCATCACTAACTCAAGCAGAACGACTTTGAGCAAACTCTGGGAGACAGAGAAGAACAGGGAAGCCTAGAATGCTGCATTCCATGGGGTGGCAAAGAGTTGGACATGACCGAGTGATTAAACAGCAACATAGTGGTTGCTCACCGCTGATCCGTTGCTGGGTGGGCAATAGGTCAGTGTATGGTACTGAAGTAATAAGTAGTCTTCTAATAAGGACTTCATAACACCTTTATGAAATCAGCTATGTCAACCACCTTAAGATAAGTTAACACACACATACACTCACAAACATTTTAATGCTGGCCTGGAATAGAGATTATGTCATTTCTTTACACATGATCTGTTCATTTATTAATCAAAAAGTGTTCATTCATTCATTGTTGATGCAGATTTGAAAATATGAGCAGCATATTTACTGTTTATAAAATTCATGTACTGAGTTCTCCTTTGTCCTTGAGTTGTATGGATACCAGGATAAAACAAAATCAATATTTATTCTATTCATCCTACATAAATATTTCTTAGACAAGTGGCTATTTACTGTATTGAGTCAACACACACTGCTGGAATATAAGAAGTTTTCCTGGAATGTTTTCTCCTCCTGTGGGTCTGGTAACATGACCAAGGAAGCTACCCAAAAGGAAGGAAAGGAAAGGGAAGAGACATTATGTGCCTATCACAGAGAGTCAACCTTCTAGGTATTTACATTTGTTATAGCATTTCATCCTCATAAATACCCTACTCTTCTTCACCTCTTTTTACAGATGAAAAAAAATGTACTCTGAAATGTTAAGTAATCTTCCTCTTAAAATATTCTGCCCTTACATTTCAATGACACAACACTTTTGCAATTTTCCCTTTCTTGTCTTTTTAAGCTTTTTGCTTTCTCTCCTCCCCTTCCTTCATAGGTCAATTTTGGATGTTCTCCATCTATATTTCCTGGTGATCTCAGCCAGTACAATGGTTTTAAATACCATTCATGTACCCATGGCTCTTCAATGTATATATCTAGCCCCCAGTTCTGCCATTACTACTAGAGCTATATATTCAGTTGTCTACTTAACATCTGCACTTGGCTGTTGTTTCTGTGTGAGCTCAGTCATTTCTGACTCTGCGACCCCATGGACTGTAGCCCGCCAGGCTCCTCTGCCATCGAATTTTTCAAGTAAGAATACTGGAATGGGTTGCCATTTCCTACTCCAGGGGATCTTCCCTACTCAGGGATTGAACCCATGTCTCTTATGTCTCCTATATTGGCAAGCGGGTCCTTTACTGCTAGCGCCACCTGGGAAGCAGGATGATGGGCAAGCGTCTCCAAATTTGCTGTTCAAATTGGAGACCTTGAATTTTTTCTCTCCAGATCTCTTTCTCCCTGATTTTGAATCACTTCAGTAAATGGCTCCACCATTCACACAATTTCTCTCAAAAAATCATTCTGTTTTTCATCTCCCCAAACTATAACAAAATATATTGTTAGTCTTTTGCATTTTTCTGTCTCTACCTTTGCCTAAACTTTGACCTGATAGCTGGTAACACCTCATCTGCCTTCTTTTTCTTCTTGCCTAGAATGTAGATTTGATGGCTGGAGCTGATGCAACCATTTGTGAGTATAAGAGAAAAGGCACCAAAATCACAGGGGCATTAACTCTGATTCACTGGGTACAAAACCCACCCCTTCAGACATGATGTTTTGAGTGAAAAAATAACTCATTTCTTTAGTCCAAAGCAGTTCAATTATTTTCCTACTTGCAGGTGAAAACATTCCTGACATACCTTCTCTCCCTACCCCATACCCCCATCAATCCTTATTCATGGAGAAGTCTCTTTTTTTAATACAACAAAATAATTTTAGTAACCAAGTGTTTACTAAGCACATATTATAATATATGAATGCTTCTAGGTACACACAGATGTAAGACACCAGTGAACAAAGCAAACAAATTTGGGACACATTAGTGAACAAAGACTTTCACCTTTGTGGAGGGAAGAAATATAATGAGCATAATAGTTAAGTAAATTAAAATTACATTGTATGTTAGAGGATGATGTGTTTTATACAGAAGAAAAAGAAAGAAATAAAGCAGGTAATTATCAGAAGTGAGGCTGCAGCTTTAAATTTTGTGGTGAGGCTTCAGCGAAAAAGTGACCTCTGAGGAAAGAC
This sequence comes from Capricornis sumatraensis, assembly GCF_032405125.1. Classification (NCBI taxonomy): domain Eukaryota; kingdom Metazoa; phylum Chordata; class Mammalia; order Artiodactyla; family Bovidae; genus Capricornis; species Capricornis sumatraensis. The sequence goes on from NC_091073.1 coordinate 76,200,153, forward strand.
ATGAAGGACTTGGTCAAAGTGGAGATAGAGCCTTCATCTTAGATGAAGAAGGCTGAATGCAGTGCAGATTTGTGATACAAGAGACATCATAGTTCAGGCATGCTAAATTTCAGATATCTATGAAATATTTGAGAGGAAATGATGTTGAAAAAGCAGTGGGGTATGTGAGTCAAGAATTCAGGTGGTAGGTCTGCACAGCAGGTACAAATCTGTGAGTCATGACCTGTAGATGGTATCTGAAGCCATAAGATTATATGAGAAACTAAGAGGGTGAATACAGTTGGAGGGGAAAAAAAGGACCAAAGTCCTAGAACTGATATGTTACAGCTTTCATATGTCAGAGAGGAGAGGAACCAGGAGGGGACTGAGAAGATGCAGGCAATGAGGCAGGAGGGAAACCAAGAGACTGGGGTGACCTAGGAGCCAATAGAAAATGTACTGAGAAGGAGAGAGTGATTGCTGTCATGTAAGGGGAGAATTCAGAACCAATCATTGAACTTGCAACAGTAAGACCTTCGCTTGGTGAATGGATAAGATGGTTTTCGTGAATAGTTGGGAAAGAAAGCCTGATCAACGCGGGTCTGAGAGTAGGAGGGGACTAATGGTGGCTCCTTTGAGGAGTTTTGTGTAGAGGTGTGACAGAATTACAGTGTATCTGAAGGAAATTATTTTCTTAAGGTGGGAAAATAATAATATGTTTCCGCAATAATGGTGATGATCAAATAGAGATGTAAACGTGGATGGTATAGGAGAAAGGGGGGCAGTTGCTGGAATGATGTCTTTGAGTGTAAATGGAGGGATTCACTTTATATAGTGTGACTTTTAAAACACACCCACAAATATTTTGACATATCTCCCTTCAAAAGCCAGAACTTAATTTTTCCTCCCTCTGAATACAGGCTGGATTTTGTGACTTGCTTTTAACAAAGAGAAAGACAGTTGTGTGACTTCCCAAACTGGGTCATAAAAGGCACCGTTGCTTCCTTCCCTCTTACTCTCTCTTGGATCATTCACTCTGGAAGCAACTAGCTGTCACGTGGTGAGGACTTTCAAGCAATGCACTGGAGAGGCCCATGTGATAAGGAACTGAGGATGCCAACCAACAGCCATATGAGTGAGCCCTCTTGGAAGAAGATCATTCAGAACCAGCCAAATCTCAAATGACTGCGGCTCAAGCTGACACATTAATCACAACTGCACAAAAGGCTCTGAATTAGAACTATTCAGCTAAGTGACTCAATTCCTCACGTACAGAAACGGTGAGATCATTCATGTTTATTGTTGTAAGCCACCAAATTTGGGGGGGTGGTTTAATTTGCTATGCATCAAGATATAATCACTATAGATGGACAGATCATTTAAGGTGATAGGTAGGAAAACCGAGTACAAGAGTACAGAGGCTCTGATAGGGGAGCAGATGCAGTATAAGGAACTTGGGAAGCTTCTCCTCAAACGACTTCAATTTTCCCAGTAGCTGAATGACCACATGAGTGAGCAAGCTGTGCAGCTGAGAGTAAGATGGGAGAGTGGGTGTTGGAGGCTTGAGGGGAAAGGAAACGTTTTGAGATAGTTGTGTGTGGCATGTATTAATAGATGGCCTAGGGAAATGCAGTGGGATTCAAGCAGTAGTAAGGACACAGAGAAAGGGATACATGCAGTCATCAGGGAAAATGAGACCATTCAGCATGGTTGTATGTTTTCCTCCACACAGATTCCACTGCATTCATGCAGAAGCACAGGGTCAGTGGATAGTTGGATCAGATTGGCCACAAGTTCGCGATGAGAGATGAGATGAACCAGTTTTGTCAAATTAGTGCTATGATGCAAAACAGGACAAGGTGTCTGCAAGGGAGAGATTACAAACATCAGGCTAGTTGCCTTAAAATCATTTGAGCTTTCGATGCTTCTGGGGAAGATGGAATAGACATACTTTGCCACTCCCCTCCTGATGGGTTTTTTGGTGCCCTGGGTCTTAATGTATAAAGATGACCGAGTAGTCACTGCTGTTGAAAATAAACAGTTTCCTCAGAAACAAGAGGCCTGCTTTTGGTCAGAAGTAGGACTGAGAATAGATCACAGGCCAGCTACCTTTATTGGGGTTTCTGTGCAGAGGCAAGGCAGAGAAGAGCTAAAAGATTAGGAATGGCTAATCTGAATAACTTTAGAGGGCTTTTGGCCACGCGGCAGTCTCCAGTTGTCTGACCCCTGGCCCTGGAAAGATTAAGGTGGAGGAATGTTGCCTCTCACTGGCACAGGCCTCAGAGAGGAAAGAGGGTTCTGGATTGGTTAGTTTGCCTTTCAAAGGCGTGCTCCTGGCTGATTACTTAGCTCTGTCTCTAAGAATGACCAGCTCAGGGAGGAGCAGGCTTTCCACAGGCAGTAAGTTGTTTTAAGATGTGTAATTAGTCTCCAATTAAAATAAATAAATTAATTAAAAAATTCAACATTAAAAAAAAAAAAGAATCTTGCATGCTCAGTTGTGTTTGACACTTTGCGACCCCATGGACCAGGCTCCTCTGCCCATGGGATTTTCAAGGCAAGAATACTAGAGTGGGTTGCCATTTCCTCCTCCAGGGGATCTTCTCAATCCAGAGTCTGAATCCATGTCTACTGAGTCTCCTGCTTTGCCAAGCAGATTCTTTACCACTGAGCTACTCGGGAATCCCCAAAACATCATATTTTAGAGAAAATAAACAACATGAGCAATCTAGAGCTTCCCAAATGGTGCTAGAACTGGCCTGCCAATGCAAGAGATGTAAAAGACACGGGTTTGATCCCAGTTGGGAATATCCCCTGGAGGAGGGCATGACAACCCACTCCAGTATTCTTGCCTGGAGAATCCCCATAGATAGAGGAGCCTGGCGGGCTACAGTCGGTAGGGGGGCAAAGAGCTGGACATGACTGAAGAAACTTAACACATACACAAATACACATAAAATGCCTAGATATTACGTATAAGACAAACACAGAAAGACTGAAAGATGGAAAGAAGAAAGCAGATTGGGAAAGGACCTTAGGACCCAAGAGATGAAACCTTGTGGTGAGTTTCCTGGGTTTTCCTATTGCCTCCTTTATCCCAGACTTGGAGCTGGGATCTGGGAATGCCAACAACAGGGCAGACAACAAAGTCCCAACAAAACTCTGATCTTTCTAGTAAAAGGAGTAGGAAAAGGGCAGTCTAGCAAGATAAAATCTTTCAGACAACCAGCCACCAGAGGAACTAAACGGTGATTCTACCCCAACCATGCCAGCCAAGGCCAAGTGGGAGCCTAGACTTCTACCCTTACTAAGCTGACTGCTCACCAGGGCTATCTGACTCCCCTGCTGGTCTTTAGAGGATAAGCAGATAAGTTAGAGGAAGGAACCAGATATGACTTTTTGACATAAGAGAAGCCATTTTAGGCCTGAGCCATTCTGTGATCTAAACCTGGCCACATTGCTTGCCCTTGAACACATCTCAGTAATGATGATCTTGCTATTAGGCAAGAGAAACAATAATAGCAAAAATAATATGTCTGTTGTAAAGACCTCCAGTTCTACTTCAGTGGTAAAGATTAGCCTGAAGCATTTGACCATTTGAGAAGCTGGAACCTAAGGGATGATAACAATGACCTTTTCTGATCCTTGTGAGTTTAATCATCTAAAGCTTGGACTGTGTGAACATCTGCCCCAATTCTATGCTGAATTCTCTGTTCAAGCCCCTTCATGAATATGCATGTACCCTTGGCTTAAAACTTCCCCAATTTTACTCTTGGAAGAACTGAAAGAAATAGACAAATCAACTATTACTTCAATATGCCTCTCAACAACTGACAGAATAACTAGACAGAAAATCAGTAATGATATAGAACTCTAGTGACATGGCCAAGACATAGGATTGAAACATTTATAGAAGACCTTGCCCAACAATTGCAGTCTCCATGAAACATAAAAAAAGAAAAACCATATCTTGGGCCATAAGGCAAATCTTAACAAATCTAAAGTAACTGAAATCATACGGAGTATGTTTTTGGTCACATTGGAATCAAAATAAAAATCAGTAAAAAAAAAAAAAAGGTAAGGAAATCTCTAATTACTTGGAAACTAAGCAACACATTTCTAAATAATCCACGGGTCAAAGAAGAGGTCTCAAGGGAATTTTGAAAAGTAAATTGAACTTAATGGAAGTGAAAATACAACATAAAAAAACTGGTGTGTATGTTAGTCACTCAGTCATGTCTGACTCTCTGCAACCCCATGGACCAGAGCCTGCAAGGTTCCTCTGTCCATGGAATTCTCCAGGCAAGAATACTGGAGTGCATTGACATTCCCTTCTCTGGGGGATCATCCTCACCCAGGTGTCAAACCCAGGTCTCCTGCATTACAAGCAGATTCTTCACTGTATAACCCACCAGGGAAGCCCAGTAAAAACTGGTGGGCCACAGCTAAAGCAGTGCTGAGAAGGAGATTTATAAGACTAAGGGTATGTATTTTAAAAAAATAAAAAAGGAAAATTCTCAAATCCATAATCTAAACTCCCAACTCAAGAACCTGGAAAAGCAACAAAACGAAACAGACAGACAAACAAAAAAACCCTCAAAGCAAGCAGGAGTAAAAAATAGTGAAAAAAATCAGTGAAACATAACACTGACTCTTTGAAAGATCAGTAAAGTTGACACACCTCTTACAAAAAATGACCAAAAATTTCACTGGATCAGGAAGGGAATGGGGAATATTGCTATAGACCATACACACACTGGAAGGATAATAAAGGAATACTATGAACAACTGCACACATAAATTTGACAACTTAGACAAAATAAATTCTTTGAAAACCGCAAACCAGCACAACTTTCTCAACAGAGGAAGATAATTTGAATAGACTTGTAAATATTAAGAAAACTGAATTGTAATTAAGTAATAACTCTATAGAGCAAAAATCTCTAGGCCCAGGGGGATTCACTGGAAAATTCTATCATAGCTTTAAAGAATAATTAACAGCCAATTCTACACAATCTTTTTCAGAAATAGAGTAAAAAACTTCTTGATTCATTTTTTTTTCCTGAGGATAGTATCAGCTTTGATATCACAACCAGACAAAGATAGTACACAACAGGAAAATTATACAACAATATCCCTGGTGGCTCAGATGATAAAGCATATGCCTGCAATGTGGGAGACCCAGGTTTGATCCCTGGGTTGGGAAGATCTTCTGGAGAAGGAAACAGCAACCCTCTCCAGTACTCTTGCCTGGAGAATCCCACGGGCGGAGGAGCCTGGTAGGCTACAGTCCATGGGGTCGCAGAGTCGGACATGACTGAGCAACTTCACTCTCCCTCATTAATAAAGAAAAATCATGCTATCTGGTCCCATCACTTCATGGCAAATAGATGGGGTAACAGTGGAAACAGCGAAAGACTTTATTTTCTTGGGCTCCAAAGTCACTGCCAATGGTGACTGCAGGCATGAAATTAAAAGATGCTTGCTCTTTGGAAGAAAAGTTATATCAAACCTAGACAGCATATTAAGAAGCAGAGACATTACTTTGCTGACAAAGGTCCATTTAGTCAAAGCTATGGTTTTCCCAGTGGTCATGTATGTGACAGTTGGACCATATGGGAGTCTGAGCACTGAAGAATTGATGCTTTTAAACTGTGGTGTTGGAGAAGACTCTTGAGAGTCTCTTGGACTGCAAGGAGATCCAACCAGTCAATTCTAAAGGAAATCAGTCCTGAATATGCATTGGAAGAACTGATGCTGAAGCTGAAGCTCCAATACTTTGACCACCTGATGCAAAGAGCTGACTCATTAGAAAAGACCCCGATGCTGGGAAAGATTGAGGGCAGGAGGAGAAGGGACGACAGGATGAGATGGTTGGATGGCATCACTGACTCGATGGACATGAGTTTGAGCAAGCTCTGGGAGATGGTGATGGACAAGGAAGCCTGGTGTGCTGCAGTCCATGGGGTCACAAAGAGTCAGACATGACTAAGGAACTGAACGACAAATATAGAAAAAAAATCTTTAACATTAACGAATAGAATTTGCTGTGCTTAGTTGCTCACTCATGTCTGACACTTTGGGACCCTACTGACTGTAGCCTGCCAGGCTGCTCTGTCCATGGAGATTCTCCAGGCAAGAATACTGGAGTGAGTTGTCATGCCCTTCTCCAGGAGATCTTCCCAACCAGGGATCGAATCCAGTCCTCCCACACTGCAGGTGGATTTTTTAATGTCTGAGCCACCAGATTTTAGCAACTTTTAAAAGAATTATAGGCTATAATCAAGTGAGAGTTATTTGAGGGCACAAGACTGATTCAATATTTGAAAATAAATCAGCGTGATCCAACATATTAACAGGCCACAGAAGAAATATCAATGATTATATCATCCACTGTAGGAAAAGTATTCAACAAAATTTAACATCACTCACGATAAAATAAATCTTTCAGAAAAATTGGAATAGAGGGGAACTTTTATCAACATGATAAAGAGCACTTACAAAAAAAAAATCCCCTAAACTACAGCTAACTTTACACTCAATAGTGAGACTAATGGCTTTTTCCCTATTATCAGGATGTCCATACTCACCACTCCTATCAAACACAGTGATGGATGATACAGCTGGTGTAATAAGGCAAGAAAAGGAAATAAAAGTCATGCAGATGGGAAAAAAGATTAAAAAGTCTATATTTGTAGCTAACATGACAATCTACTTAGAAAATCCCAGAGAATCTACAAAACTTCCTAGAACTAATAAATGAGTTTGGTAACATTGTGGAACATTGTACAGGAGACAGGGATCAAGACCATCTCCAAGAAAAAGAAACGCCAAAAAGCAAAATGGCTGTCTGAGGAGGCCTTACAAATAGCTGTGAAAAGAGAAGAGAAGAAAAGAAGAAAAGAAGAGAAGTAAAAAGCAAAGGAGAAAAGGAAAGATATAAGCATCTGAATGCAGAGTTCCAAAGTTAGCAAGGAGAGATAAGAGAGCCCTCCTCATCGATCAGTGCAAAGACATAGAGGAAAACAACAGAATGGGAAAGACTAGAGGTCTCTTCAAGAAAGTTAGAGATACCAAGGGAACATTTCATGCAAAGATGGGCTCAATAAAGGACAGAAATAGTATGGACCTAACAGAAGCAGAAAATATTAAGAAGAGGTGGCAAGAATACACAGAAGAACTGTACAAATAAGATCTTCACGACACAGATAATCATGATGGTGTGATCACTCACCTAGAGCCAGACATTCTGGAATGTGAAGTCAAGTGGGCCTTAGAAAGCATCACTACGAACAAAGCTAGTGGAGGTGATTGAATTCTAGTTGAGCTATTTCAAATCCTGAAAGATGATGCTATGAAAGGGCTACACTCAACATGTCACCAAATTTGGAAAATTCAGCAGTGGCCATAGGACTGGTAAAGGTCAGTTTTCATTCCAATCCTGAAGAAAGGCAATGCCAAAGAATGCTCAAACTACCGCACAATTGCACTCATCTCACACGCTAGTAAAGTAATGCTCAAAATTCTCCAAGCCAGGCTTCTGCAATACGTGAACCGTGAACTTCCTGATGTTCAAGCTGGTTTTAAAAAAGGCAGGGGAACCAGAGACCAAATTGCCAACATCTGCTGGATCATGGGAAAAGCAAGAGAATTTCAGAAAAAACATCTATTTCTGCTTTATTGACTATGCCAAAGCGTTTGACTGCGTGGATCACAATAAACTGTGGAAAATTCTGAAAGAGATGGGAATACCAGACCACCTGACCTGCCTCTTGAGAAATTTGTATGCAGGTCAGGAAGCAACAGTTAGAACTGGACATAGAACAACAGATTGGTTCCAAATAGGAAAAGGAGTATGTCAAGGCTGTATATTGTCACCCTGCTTATTTAATTCTATGCAGAGTACACAATGAGAAACGCTGGGCTGGAAGAAGCACAAGCTGGAATCACGATTGCCGGGAGAAATATCAATAACCTCAGATATGCAGATGACACCACCCTTATGGCAGAAAGTGAAGAGAAACTCAAAAGCCTCTTGATGGAAGTGAAAGAGGAGAGTGAAAAAGTTGGCTTAAAGCTCAACATTCAGAAAACGAAGATCATGGCATCCGGTCCCATCACTTCATGGGAAATAGATGGGGAAACTGTGGAAACAGTGTCAGGCTTTATTTTTTGGGGCTCCAAAATCATTGCAGATGGTGATTGCATCCATGAAATTAAAAGATGCTTACCTCCTTGGAAGGAAAGTTATGACCAACCTAGATAGGATATTGAAAAGCAGAGACATGACTTTGCCAACAAAGGTCCGTCTAGTCAAGGCTATGGTTTTTCCAGTGGTCATGTATGGATGTGAGAGTTGGATTGTGAAGAAAGCTTAGTGTGGAAGAATTGATGCTTTTGAACTGTGGTGTTGGAGAAGACTCTTGAGCGTCCCTTGGACTGCAAGGAGATCCAACCAGTCCATTCTAAAGGAGATCAGTCCTGGGTGTTCATTGGAAGGACTGATGCTGAAGCTGAAACTCCAATACTTTGACCACCTCATGCAAAGAGTTGACTCATTGGAAAAGACTCTGATGCTGGGAGGGATTGGCGGCAGGAGGAGAAGGGGACGACAGAGGATGAGATGGCTGGATGGCATTACTGACTCAATGGATGTGAGTCTGAGTAAACTCCGGGAAATGGTGATGGCCAGGGAGGCCTGGTGTGCTGCGATTCATGGGGTCACAAAGAGTCGGACATGACTGAGTGACTGAACTGAACTGAAGTGAACATCACGGAATACAAGATGAACGTTCAAAAATCCATTGTATTTTAATACATTACCAATGAATATGTGGATATTGAAATTAAAATTCTACTACCATTTATAATTTTTCATAAGCAAAAATGAAATAATTATGTGTAAATCTAAGATACTATGTATAACATGTATAGGACTTGTATAATGCAAATCATAAGATACTGATGAGGAAAATAAAAAATAGATGGAGAGACATATGGTGCGTATGGACTGGGAGATTCCACATGATAAAGATGTCAATTCTCTCCAAATTAACATACAGGTTTAACCCATTTTTTTAAACTCAAAATTCCAACAAGATTTTTTAGATATAGCCATGATTGTTCAAGAGTTTATATGAGAAAGAAAAGGAAACAACCCTGAAAAAAATAATAAAGTTGGAGGAACCAATCTATCCAATTTTAAGACTTATTAGATGATTCCATTAGTAAAGATGCGTGGTATTAGTAAAAACATAGACACATAAACCAGTGGAACAGAATAGGGAACCCAGGAATAGGAATGAAGTGAAGTGAAGTGAAAGTTGCTCAGTTGTGTGTGACTCTTTGTGACCCCAAAGACTATATAGTCCATGGAATTCTCCAGGCCAGAATACTGGAGTGGGTAGCCTTTCTTTCCTCCAGGGGATCTTCCCAACCCAGGGATTGAACCCAGGTCTCCCACTTTGCAGGTGGATCCTTTACCAATTGAACTGCCAGGAAAGCAGGAATAGGCTCAGACAAATATGCTCAGTTGATTTTTGACAAAAGTGCAGAAGCAGTTCAATGAAGGATAGCACTTTCTCTCAATAAATGGAGCAATTGGACATTCATAAGCAAAACAATAAGCCTCACCATAAACCTCACCCCTTACACAAACGTTAAGTCAAAATAGATAACAGACTTACTTAAACGCACAACTTAAAATTATCATGCTTTTAAAAAAAACGTGGGAGAAAATCTTTAGGAAGTTGGGCTGAATCAAGAGTCACAAGCCTGATACCAGGAAACACAATCCATTAAAGGGAAAGTTAATAAACTGGATTTTATAAAAATTAAAAAGTTTTGTGTTGTGAAAGACCCTGTTGAGATGAAAAGACAAGTTACAAGTGGGGAACACATTTGTGAAGCATATATGTGGCAAAGGATTGGAATCTAAAATCTATAAATACTCTAAAAACCTGAGTTAAAAACCTTGAGTACAACACTTAATATCCCTGTGTCTGTTTCCTCCTCTCTAAAATGGTCACATCCTGTTGATTCTTCCTTCACAAAGCTGTTAAAAGTATTAAATGGGTTAACGGAGGCAAATCATTTAAACTAGTACGTGGAATGCAAAATGCTCACCTAAGTGTTGTTATTATTTAAAAAACCTCCCCAGTTGCTCTGTCTCACTGGTTCTCAGAAGTATCTCTGGACCTGCAGCATCTCCATTACCTGAGACCACAAAGAAGAGGTGGATGGGTCTTAGCAATCTGTGTTTTAACAGCTTTCCTGTGAGTGATTCTGAGGCATGCCACTGGTGTATCGCATCTTCCCACTTATTTACTTAATCACTGTCACAGTTAGACATCAGCTGTTTATTGACATTACTACCCACTTCTCTACCAGAACAAGTATTCTACCAGGGTGAACTTGTCAGTGTTGTTCACTGTTGCTAGCATAGTATCTAGTACAAAGTGAGTACTGGGAATCTAGTAACAAATAAATGAATGAATAAACCTGGCCAAGGTTAAGTATTTAAATAACTGAGCTGGTTGATACTGACTCCAGGCTTGCTCTCTCTGACAAGTGGAGGATCTGTGATGCTCTAGTTCCTCATCTTTGCTCAGCAGCGTTGTTTCTCACATGGAGCTGTGCAAGATGAAAGTCCCTGGCACAGGAAGCCTGACTTTCAAACAGCATTTTAAATACAATCACGGCCACAGCAGAGCCAAGGATTCTCCGAGCGTATAAGTCCATGTGCCCTCTTCCCATTGGGCCATGTTGGTCACCTCATTATTTTTCTTGTGATTGTCACTGGCTGTTTTTTGAATGGCCACAGGTCACCCTCTCTGTGTGACTTTTAGTGGCTCTGGCTGATGAAGGGTCCTTTTCTTGCAAGAAGGCGACCTGCCATCTCAGTTTGCAGGGAGCCGTTTTTCACCTTGGGTTTTAGTGAAAAGAAGATTCAGTGCATTTGTGCTCACACTCCTTCCCATGACGCCAGCCTCTCAGCTTCTGACCTGTGTCTGACAATTCCACCTCTGTCTCCTTTGCAGGCTTCTCGTCCTCAGCTTATCACTGCCTGAGAGTTGGTGTTCTCAGGGACCTGTCATTTCCCTTTACAGGTGCGCTCTTTGAAGGATCCGCTTCTCCCCCACCAGCGTGTGTAATTCAGACGTCTTCACTAGCATATCCACCTGGGTGTCCTGAAGGAACCTTGGCGCTGCGTGTCTAAGATTAAATGACTTATCTTGCCTTTCTCTGTTCCTTGTCATCATCTTATCATGGTTAGAAGTATTACCATCCACTGTGTTACCCAAGGTAGAAATCTGGGAGCCATTCTTCATTCCAACCTGTATCTCACTTCGTGTATCTTATCAGTGTTCTAGTCCTTGAAAAGTTACCCCCTTATCACGCCTACATCCCCATCTTACCTCTTCTCTGGTGCTACTCAAGGTTGCCATTTTGTGCCATTTGACAGCCTGCTGCAAAGTTTCAGGCATCTCACCTAGGCTATTTTAATCATCCAACTGATATCTTTGTTACTGACCTTATAGTTGTATACATCCTCAACCACATTACAATTAAATAATTTTTGAAATGCAAATTTGGTCCCTTTTGCTTAAAATTATTTCCAGGCTCTTGTGTTATAGAATATGGTACAAACTGCTTAGCACACTGTCACTGGGCTCTTCCTTACCGGTCCAGAAATCTCCATTTCTACACCTTGCTTCAAAACCTGTATAGTCGTCATCCCAATCCACTAGAATCCTTAGTTTTCAAAGCCATTTTTTAAAAAATTAAGCTTTCTTTTCAGATACTCAGGTAGAAATAAACACACTCTCCCCTTTAAGCCCATCTGTATCAGTCAGGCTTTGCTACAGTAACAACTCCAAATGAGAATGATGAACACTCACCTCTTGGTCACGTGCATGAGGGCAGACGGGTGAGCTGGAGTTCGGCTCCAGGCTATAGGGAGACTTCCAGTTGGCTTCACAGGACTCTTCACTCAGCACCCAAGCTGAAGCAACTGCTGTTTCCCGGGGCATGTTCTTCTTGTGCAGATGTAAGAAGTGTAAGTTAGAGGCCTCACTGAAACCTGTGGCTACATTTTGAAGATTTTGCTCACATTTCAGGACATCTACTCAGTAAATGGAAACACATTCCATCATGTTCGTGGCACTTTTACAACTGTGGGATCTGATGGTAGATTTAGATTTGGGGATAAAGATGCCAGGACAAAATTAAAAGCTTTGGAAGAGATCAGCTGACATCAGCTTGTTGCTTCCATCACAATGGAAACATTTGCATATGCTTCCAGCTACAACTAGTCAAAGAGCCATGAATTCTATAATCCCCGGGAGGAAAGTGACATTTTCCCACATGACACAGCTGAAGAGCTAAAACCCAGGCATAAGAAGTGGTGAAGACATCTGGGTTGTTGGGTGTTGTTTTCTCTCCACTCTACCTTGTCTCTCTACAAATTTGGGTCCCACCTTTTGATGGGTTGTCAGTCATGGATGTGGATTTCAACCCCTGAATAAAAAAATGTCCTTGTTCACCAGTCAAGAGCCCATTGGCCATGGTGACTAGCCGTCTACACTTTATTGCCTGTTAGAGATTTCTTCTGTAACTCTAAGGGGTTGAAATTATTATAGAAGCTGGAGTCGCATTAGTGATTGATAGATATTAGCAGTGCTTTCTTCAGCAATGTATTTAATATGTGCTTGACTTCACTTTCACTTTTCACTTTCATGCATTGGAGAAGGAAATGGCAACCCAGTCCAGTGTTCTTGACTGGAGAATCCCAGGGATGGGGGAGCCTGGTGGGCTGTCATCTATGGGGTCACCCAGAGTCAGACACGACTGAAGTGACTTAGCAGCAGCAGCAGCAGGGAAAAACAGGAAACATTCTATGATCCCTGTATTGTAATTTGTAATACAATATTTTGAAGATTGGAAAAGATTGGGGGGAAAAATCTGGTGGCAAGCTGCATGGCTAAGATCAACATCAGTAATGTAGGGAGATTTACCTCTTCTAGAGGAGATATCAAGGGGAACTTTCATGTAAGAATGGGATTGATAAAGGACAGAAATATTAAGAACTTAACAGAAGCAGAAAAGATTAAGAAGAGGTAGCAAGAATATGCAGAATAACTATACGAAAAAGGTCTTAATGACCTGGATAACCATGATGATGTGGTCACTAACCTAGAGCCAGACATCCTGGAATGTGAAGTCAAGTGGGCTTTAGGAAGTATTACTATGAACAAAGCTAGTGGAGGTGATGGAATTTCAGCTGAACTATTTCGAATCCTAAAAGATGATGGTGTGAAAGTGCTGCGCTCAATATGTCAGCAAATTTGGAAAACTCACCAGTGGCCACAGGACTGGGAAAGGTCAGTTTTCATTCCAATCTCAAAGAAGTGCAATGCCAAAGAATGTTCAAACTACCATACAATTGTGCTCATTTAACATGCCAGCAAGGTAAAGCTCAAAATTCTTCAAGTGAGGCTTTAGCAGTACATGAATGGAGAATCTCCAGCTGTGCAAGCTGTGTTAAGGAAAGGCAGAGGAACAAGAGATTAAATTGCCAACATCTATTAGATCACAGAGAAATCAAGGGAATTTCAGAAAAACATCTATTTCTGTTTCATTGACTACACTAAAGCCTTTCACTGTGTAGATCACAACAAACTGTGGAAAATTCCTAAACAGATGGAAATATCAGACCACCTTACTTGTCTCCTGAGAAACCTGTAGGCAGGTCAAGAAGCAACAGTTAGAATCGGACATGGAACAAACCACTGGTTCAAAACTGGGAAAGGCTGTATATCATTACCCTGTTTATTTAACTTAAATGCAGAGTACATCATGCAAAATGTCAGGCTGAATGAATCACAAGCTGGAATCAAGCCAGGAGAAATATCAACAGATATGTAGATGATACCACCCTAATGGCAGAAAGTAAAGAGGAACTAAAGAGCCTCATGATACACATGAAAGAGGAGAGTGAAAAAGCTGGCTTAAAACTCAGCATTCAAAAAATGAAGATCATGGTATCTGGTCCCATCACTTCAAGACACATAGAAGGGGGAAAGAGGAAACAGTGACAGATTTTATTTTCTTGGGTTCCAAATTACTGTACACGATGACTGCAGCCATGAAATTAAAAGACACTTGCTCCTTGGAAGGGCTATGACAAACCTAGACACTATAACAAAAAGCATCAATGTCATTTTGCTGACAAAACTCCACGTAATCAAAGCTATGGTTTTTTCCAATAGTCATGCACAGGTGTGAGAGTTGGAACATGAAAAAGGCTGAGTGCCAAAGAACTGATGCTTTTGAACTGTGGTGCTTGAGATGACTCGTGAGAATCCCTTGAACTGCAAATCAAACCAGTCAATCCTAAAGTAAATCAACCCTGAATATTCATTAGAAGGATTGATGCTGAAGCTGAAGCTCCAATACTCTGGCCACCTGATGCAAAGAGCCAACTCATTGGAAAAGACCCTGATGTTAGGAAAGATTGAGGTCAGGAGGAGAAGGGGCTGACAGAGGATGGGATGGTTGGATGGCAATATCAAGTCAATGGACATGAATTTGAGCAAACTCAGGGAGATAGTGAAGGACAGGGAAGCCTTGTGTGCTGCAGTTCATGGGGTCACAAAGAGTCAGACACCGCTCTAAACAACAATAAGAGAAGGCCCTATTGAGTACCTGGGATAACTTATCCAATTTATCCCACAATCCAGTACCTGGTACATTATAGCCCCTTACCCCTTCATTGGAAAGACTGACGTTGAAGCTGAAACTCCAATACTTTGGACCTGATGTGAAGAGCTGACTCATTTGAACAGAGCCTGATGCTGGGAAAGACTGAAGGCAGGAGGAAAAGGGGATGACAGAGGATGAGATGGCTGGATGGCATCACTGACTCAATGGACATGAGTTTGAGTGAACTCCGGGAGTTGGTGATGGACAGGGAGGCCTGGTGTGCTGCAGGCCATGGGGTCACAAAGAGTTGGACACGACTGAGCAACTGAATTGAACTGAACCCCTTTATTTGTTTAGCTATCTTTCTCTTTAAATATCTGAGGGTTGGGACCTGATTTGTTCTCCTGTTCTTTGCAAGGACTTAGTATAGGTGCTGAATGGGTAAATGAATTAATGACTGACCCAACAATTCAAGATGGAAAATGCAGGAAGAGGATTGAGTTTGTTGAAAGTAATGAGTTCAGGAACAACCTCACAGGCTAAATATGTTCTGAGTCTTGTCCTGGTAGTGGAGCTGTCATATTTTGATACACTGAGAGTTAATGTGTTCTGAGTTCTATACTACCAACTCTTTTCGAAAGGGGCTAATAGGCCTTAAATAGTAAGTAAACTTAACACAGATACCTTCAGAGAAGATTTAGGTTCACAGCAAAATTGAATAAAAGGTACCGAGATCTCTCATACGCTTCCCACATGTATTCTTTCCTAATCTCCCTTACTTATCCACATCCCCGTCCCCACCAGAATGGTACATTATCTCCCCACGTCCATAGATTGATAATGTCTACCATTATAGTGTCATGTTATTGTTTAGTTGTTAAGTCGTGTCCAGTTCTTTTGCAACCCCATGGACTTTAGCCCACCAGGCTCCTCTGTCCATGGGGATTCTCCAGGCAAGAATATTGGAGTAGGTTGCCATGCTTTGCTACAGGGGATCTTCCCAACTCAGAGATCAAACCCAGGTCTTTCGCATTTCAGGCAGATTCTTTACTGTCTGAGCCACTAGGGAAGCCCAAGAATACTGAAGTGGGTAGCCTATCCCTTCTCCAGGGGGGATCTTCCCAACCCAGGAATTGAACTGGGGTCTCCTGCATTGCAGGTGGATTCTTTACTAGCTGAGCTACCAGTGAAGCCCTCTCACTCCTAACCCCCGGCAACTACTAATCTCTTTAGTGTCTCCATAGTTTTACATATTCCAGAACATCATATAATTGGAAAAATACACTATATGTCCTTTCGGATTGGTTTCTTTCACCTATTAATATGTATTTAAGGTTCCACCCAGGTGGCGCTAGTGGTAAAGAACATGCTTGCCAATACAGGCAGACATAAGAGATGCGGGTTTGATCCCTGGATCTGGAAGATACCCTGGAGGAAGGCATGGCAGCCCACTCCAGTTTTCTTGCCTGGAGAATCCCGTGGACAGAGGAGTCTGGCAAGCTACAGTCCATAGGGTCGAATTGAGTCTGACATGACTGGAGGGACTTAGCAGCACTGGAGCAAGGTTCCACCATGTCTTTTCATGGCTTGACAGCTCATTTCTTTTTAGCACTGAATAATATCCCATTGCCTGCTTGTACCACAGTTTATTTTTCCATTCACCTCCTGAAAGACATCTTTGTTGCTTCCAGAGTTCAGCAATTATGAATAAAGCTGCTGTAATCATCCCTGAGCAGGTTTATGTGTGGATATAGGTCTAGAGAACATTTGGGCAAGTAACAATAAATGTCATTGTTGGATGGTATGGTGAGAGTATGTTTGGTTCTGTAAGAAACCACCAAACTGTCTTCCAAAATGGTTGTGCCATTTTGCATGCCCATCAGCAGTAGTGAGAGCCCCTGTTGTTTCGTAACCTCACCAGCACTTGACATGGCAGTGTTCCAGATCTGGGCCATTCTAATAGGTGAATAGTGATAGCTCATTGTTGTTTTAATTTGCATTTCCCTGATGACACATAATATGGAGCATTTTTCCATATGCTTATTTGCCATCTGTATATCTTCTTTCATGAGGTGTCTTTTGAGGTCTTTGGCCCATTTTTTAAATTGAGTTGTTGGTTTCCTTATCCTTGTATTCAGTCGTGTCCAACTCTGTGTGCCCCTATGGACTCTGGCCTGCTATCTCTTCTGCCCATGGGATTCTCTAGGCAAGAACATTGGAGTGGGTTGCCATGCCCTCCTCCAGGGGATCTTCCCGACCTTGAGTTGTACATAATTTTTGATTGCCTGACTACCTTGACTTCAAATTTTCTCAGATCTTAAATATAAAGATGCGTGGCTTTAGAGCTGGCTTTCTTACCTCTAGAAGCCGCTGTTAAAGAACACTAATCAGGCATTTGCAAAATATGGACAGCCACAGAACTTAAAAATAACAGAAAGGGAGAATGAAAAGATAGGTGAGAGGAGAACATTTTCGAGTCCAGAAAGGGCTTGAACCTCTAAAGTTGCAACGTATCAATATTTAGTGGGTATTCATGTGCACTTATCTTGAGAAATAGACTATAGTTTTGTATCAGAGTCTTATGGGATTTTTCAAATCACGAAAGATTAAATAAACCCATTGTTGGCAAGAGAAATTAGAATAAATACCATTTTATTTCCAGATGATAGAATTAACAGTAATTTATTGAACACATTTTGAGATTGGCACTGTTCTAAGCACTTTTGTGGGAATTGTCATTTAATTTTCAAAGCAGCGATCATTACTATCTTTAATTGACAAATTCGGAGGCTGCTAGTGGCTCTGGGTCATGTGCCTAGTCAGTGGCAGAGAGAGAGATATGCCCAAAGCTGCCTTCTTAACCACTATGCCATATTCCCCTCAGTCCTTAACTTAATTTTACTTTACCCCTCTCAGTCTTCCTTAATAATTTTGGTTAAAAAATAGTTTTTAAATTTAGCTCCCTGGCAGTCACACACTGGCCAGCTCTCAGATTTCTGGCAGGGTGACCCAGTTTGCAAATCACAAATATAACTGAAGACATAACTAGATACTTAGATACATTTTCATCATTGTGCAATCTTACTAATATGTTGGCCTCAGACTTCAAGTGGAAAAGTTGTGGTGCTTGTTCTAATGGGCAGGCATCTCCCAAGTTCTGTTCAACTACTGAATTCTGCTCATTAGGTTAATGAAAAGCAAATTTGCAGTCCCCTTGCTATTGTAAAGCATTCCAGCAATAATAAATTCATATAGAAATTTATCAGTTCTTATTTAAGTAGTTGGAAACCTCCAGAAATTGTCCTGTTGTAAGATGAGAATTCACTTGCTGAGGATAACCCTGAAAATCTGTCCCGTTTCCAGAGATCCTTTTTCAGAGAGATATTTCAATGAGGACTTTAAGTTGATTCTCCCAAATGTGATGAGTGATCGGCCGTCTTGACTGAGCACTGATGTGTGTGTTGGGTTTATGGCCTTCCCGAGCCTAACGATAAATCAGTGTCAGGCACTTGAGCTGGAGAGTTCAGTTCTCCACTCACCTTTCATCTCTGAGTGGTTACTGTGCATGCATGGCCCTTACATTTGCAAAGTGCCTTTGTCCTCCAAATATCACAGTCGATGCAGGCACATCTTATGATTGCTAGTTCACAGGTGGAGAGACTGACAGGGTGATGGAGTGGGGAGTGGCTAACCAGGGTGCCCGGCACCTGTGAAGCAGTCACAGGGGTCCTTCATCTGACATCTCTTCATAGGTCTTTTTATTTTTGTTCCTTTCCCCTTTTCTTCTCTGGTCTTTTGCCTTTCATGCTTCCTAGTAATAATTCACAAATATGACAAATTACAGAAAGCAGCGCATAGCATAGTGCTTAAGAGAAGGGACTCAGGAGTCTGACTCTAGCCTAGCTGAAGTGACCTCGGGCAACAAACTCAACTGTAAAATGGGGCTAGTAGGACAGCTCTTACAGAGCCTGTATGAGGATTTTAATTTAGTTAGAGCTGTTATTTTTGTTACTGTCATTAGAAACGAAACAATTTGAGGCAGAAACAATTAATGGTTTATCTCTATGAGACAGACCATAGGCTTTGAGCTTTTTGTTAATGGAGAAATGACTGAGGTCTGGAGCAACCTGGGGTGTCTTCAGAGGCCTGGGGACATTTGACCTGTCTGCAAGGGATGGCTGAATTTGAATAAGCAGATATGAAAGGGAAGGAACTGTGAAACTGCAGTGATTTTAAACAGACACTTTAAATTCTCGAGCATGTCTTCCATAAAAGTAGAGTCTAATTCAGCTTCCCAAGAAGATGGACTGGCCTTGGTGCTTTTCTTATAATAAGTAGAATGTGAGACTACCTGACTTTTGATGCTAAAATAGAAAATGTGATACAGTTTGTCTGTTGCTCTATCTACCCACCTACCTATCACCTGTAGAGCCCTGAGCTACCTTGTAAGAAGTCAGGCTACCATGAAGCAAACATGGGGCCACACAGGGAGAGCAAAGAGCTAGAGATGCCTGCTCAAGGATCTCCCGGTGCTCCAGTCTTCCCAGCTCTGGCATTAGATACATGAGTGAGCCTTCAGATAATTCAGTCCCAGCCACCATCTGATAGTAGCTGTGTGAGAGACCCTGAGCAAGAACTGCCTAGCTGACCCCAGTTAACTGCTAGATCTGAGAAATAAACTGTTATTTTAAGTCAATAAATTTGAGAGTAATTTATTACTTAACCACAGTAACTGGAACTAGAACCAAAGACATTAGGACGTGTATAAGCCAAAGCAAACTTACAGTTAAATGGCAGAATGACAAAGCCAGCAATATTCAGTTTAAATAGGTTAATTTACTTTGATGGATGATGGTTTGCAAGCCAAACTGATGTTGATGTCATTAAAAGGTGAATGCCACAGTACAACCCTGTTGGCCCAGACAGTAAGGAATCTGCCTGCAACACTGGAGACCTGGGTTAGATCCCTGGTTTGGGAAGATCCCCTGGAGAAGGGAATGGCTACCCACTCCAGTATTCTGGCCTGGAGAATTCCATGGACAGAGGAGCCTGGCAGGCTACAATTTACACAAAATTTGAAACCTCTTTAGGGGATTATTCACCACATGAGATGTACAGGGAACTTGACTGGACTGGAAAGCGGGGAGATACACTCCAGATAGTTCTAAGCAAAAAGTTTAGCTGAAGCGGAATAGAGAGGCATTTTGGCCCCAGTGGTCAGCACCTAGAGTCTGAACTATTGACTTGTAGTCATTATTGGTTCCTGTGTAGGGCAGTGACATGATGAATGCCCTATTTCAAGATTTATCTCACAATGGTATGTGTATGATGAATTAGAGTCAGGAAGACTGGCTTACAGTCTCTTCCACTATACTAATTCTAGCCCTTATAAAAATAAGCCATGTTCACCAAGTTCTCATTGAGTATGTGGTACCCTACTGGGCTCTTTGAAAAATGCAGTATAGGTTGTGAATTGGATTTAGTTTCAACACTCAAAGATTTATGGTGTTCTTTCTTCCACTCCTGCCTGTCATTGATAGATGAACAACCTTGGTCAAACCATTCATGTCCTGGTGCCTCTGAGCCCTGATCTATCAAACAGGGATAATGATATATACATTCTACCCTTGTTATAAATATTAAACATAATATATATACATGAAATCTTCAAGAAGCTTCAAGCCTTCACAGCACAGGATGAGTTTATACTTTTTAGAGTACACTTAAGTGTTACATCAGTTTTATAAGAACATTTAAACTGTTGTAAAACAAGTTGTAAAAAGGTGATAGCAGTGTTACTTTTTTATTGGAGAAACTATATTGTAACAGCATTCATGGAAATTTTGAAATGAATAAAAACCCTCAGTATTTCACAGCTACCAAATATCAACATTTTGTTTTCCATATTCCATATTTCTTGTATAGTTATTTCCAATATATGTACATATGTATATTCATTTACAACATGTAGTATAGATGTATTGCTGTATTTTGCTTTTTTTCCACATAAATGTTAGCACTTTCATGTTGCTCTATACAGATCAGAAGCACAGTTTTGTAATAGCCAATCAAGTTGACATCTTACAGTTTAGTTCATCTCTGTATTGTTTGAAGCCCAGCTATACGTGTAACATATTTCCTTCCTTCCTTGTAGCATGGAAAAGGAAATACAAAGCATCAGGAATGGAATTATTGAACTAAAAAAGAAGAAATATTTTAATTTCCTCTAAAATAACTTATTAAGTGCTCTTTTTCAAAATTGGGAGATAGTATGTGTTTCAGAAGAGGCAAACTTTGAAAACCCTGTACAGACAGATCCCTTCACGGAAACTCTCAGCGTCTGGTTTTCTTTGCCTTAGCAGCAGGGAAGGGGGCAGGCATTGCTTTCTGAGGCCACCCCATGGAGTATTTGGACAGTATCACTTGGAAATCAGGGCTTGTTGACTGAGTTAAGCAAACAGGTGACGCCTTGGCTCTGGTTAAGGCCACTATAAAGTCCAGCCTTAGTCCCTTGGTGACCTCAGACAGATATCGGTTTGAGAAAATTTTCAGTTCTAGTCAAACAAGGTTAAGCCAGTGTGTTAATGTGCAGGGAGTTCTGCTTCAGGAATGACCTGAAGTTTATCTGCCTACTTGTATTAATCATTTAGGGACAGCTGCTGGAAGCACAGTGCCGGAACTGGGGGTGACAACCATCTGGAGCCAGTAAACAAGGTTTCCAGTGCCAGGGAACATGCAGGAGCAGAGTGATAGTATTCCACCCTCCCAAAGCAGTTTTTTTTTTTCTCTTTCTTTTAAGTCACCTTCTTAAAGATCAGAAGCTAAGCTCTGGGAGAGTGTGAAGTTCAGATAGTCCAAAGTCCCTGAACTCTGCCACACAGAGCCCTGAACTGCCATCAGAGAATTCAAATGAGGTCATGATGCAGCAAATTCTGTCCTGTGCGCCGTGGTTTCAGTACTGTTCAGAACTGTTTTGTAAACAGTGCAAATATTAACTTTGTCTGGTGTGCTGAGGAGGGTTAGATAATACTGAAATAGTAATGACAGTCACTGAAAGCTAGATTTAGTCAGGTAAATGATAAAAAGATTTGTTTTGTTTTTGATGGGGGTATAGAAACGTCAGCCTTGAGGAAGAAGCAGACAGACACATAGCTAAACACAGTGATGCTCAATCCTGGCTGACTTCAGAATTCCCCCAAAACAGAAAAGGGTGCTATCCACATCACCTGAATCTGAAGTTTCTGTGTGTCTGTGAGGTGGGGTGAGGGTGAGTGAGCATGTGGAATTTTAAATCCTGAATCAAAAGTGAGGATCACTGTTCTTACGCTGGAGCAAAAAGTGTCTGAGGTGTGAATTACAGTGAATGCTGAAGTTACCTATGTATGCATGTTGTGTTAGCATCATCAACATCATTATTGCTATTCACAGAAATCCTGCCCCTCGCATTCTCAGCTCGAGTTCCTCCTCTGCAGCTCCCAGTGTTTATTTCTCCTCAAGTTTCTCCCATACCACAGTGCAGATTTGGCAGGCACAACCTATAATCTCATCCACAACACTAGATACAGAATCCGTGACTTTGAAAATTCTGACTCCTTCTTGGAGAAGGGGAAAAGCGCAATCCTTGCCAAAGGTGGAGGCCAAACATGGAGTTTCCAAAACTCAGAGAAGCTGGAGGGAGCTCTGGAAAAAACAGCTAGGAAGACTGAAAATCATAGCTATAGAAATGGAAGGAAACAGTGTTTCTTCATCTTACAGGCTAGGGAACTGAGAACAGAAGGGCTGGAACTTGTTCAAACTCACACATAGGCTGGGTCTGGAACTCTGGTCTCCTAGCTCCCTTTATCCACATGGAGGGGCGGGGCGGGGACTTAAGAGACAGCAGAGCGGATGTACTCCTCCCTTTAACTGTGGAGCCAGCTTTGCTGAAATCTGTTTTACATAAGAGGCTTTTAGGAAGGATTGAAAACCACAGCATGCTGGAGCCCATTGATGGTTCTGGTTTCAGTCACCATATTTTTTGCAGGTTCTGCTAATCCAACAAAGCTTGTTTACAGAATATTTAGCAGGGAAGTTTCCAGTTCTTCACACACACACACACACACACGCACACACATATCTACACATACACACACACACATACCTACACACACACACACCCCCACACACCCTCCGTCTCCTTCAGAGACTCCAAACCACAACTGTAGAGATCAGTTGCTGAGTCAACCCCTTTAACTTGCTAAAGGGCCAAAGATCACTGGGTCCTTGGATGTTTTGAAATGTAAGAAGTCAACCTCTTTGTGTCTCTGTGCATGGACATTTTTCCAGGCTTATAACAAGCAGCCTGATTCTTCACTGTATGATCTCTACAAAATTCTCTTTTCAAATTATGCATAGATATGCAAATCTCTAGCCATAACCATTCTGAAAACAAAAACCATCACAACAGTTTTCTATGTGCTCATGCAGTCTGCGAGGATTGTACCATTAATTCTCACAATGACTTTGTTACATTAGCTCCACTTTGCAGATGAAGTTAGCTGAGAGGTTATTATCTACTGAGGAGATATGTACCCAGATCACCCTGATTCCAAGGCTGTGCCCTTAACCACTCAGACCAAAACATGCTTCATCCCATAAACAATTGTTATAAATTCATTTTTTATTTGGCTGAAGCATATAAAAATCACTCTTCTTTTTAGATCATCTTCAAATATCAGCAGCCTCAGATATGCAGATGATATCACTCTAGTGGCAGAAAATGAAGAGGAACTAAAGAACCTCTTGATGAAGGTGAAAGAGGAGAGTGAAAAAGCTGACTTAAGACTCAACATTAAAAAAACAAAGGTCATGGTATCTGGTCCCATCGCTTCATGGTAAATAGAAGGGAATAAAGTGGAAACAGTGACAGATTTTATTTTCTTGGGCTCCAAAATCACTGCAGACAGTAACTGCAGCCATGAAATTAAAAGATGCCTGGTCCTTGGAAGGAAAGCTATGGCAAACCTAGACAGTGTATTAAAAAGCAAAGACATCACTTTGCCAACCAAAGTTCATATAGTCAAAGCTACAGTTTTTCCAATAGTCAGTACGGATGTGAGAGCTGGACCATAAAGAAGACTGCACACTGAAGAATTGATGTTTTCAAACTGTAGTACTGGAGAAGACTCTTGAGTGTCCCTTGGACTGCAAGGAGAGCAAACCAATCAATCCTAAAGGAAATAAACCCTGAATTTGGAAGGAATGATGCTGAAGCTCCAATACTTTAGCCACCTGATGTGAAGAGCTGACTTTGGAAAAGATCCTGATGCTGGGAAAGATTGAAAGCAAAAGGAGAAGAGGGTGGCAGAGAATGAGATGGTTGGATGGCATCACCAATTCAGTGGACAGAATTTGAGCAAACTCGGGGACATAATCAAGGACAGGGAAGCCCGGAGTGCTGCAGCCCATGGAGTTGTAAAGAATCGGACACGACTTAGTGACTGAACAACAGCAAACAGAAGCATCTTGTCCCACCTCTTATTATCTGAAGACCTGCACGGTGTATTATTTTGAGAACAGCCAGAACAGCCATGAGCCTACAATTGTTGGAATCTGCACCCAGAGCATAGGAAAGTGGTAAGGCCTCAGAGACGGATGTGGGTACCACCAGCATCTGCTATTTGATTTACTAATATACTGGACAGTGCTAAGTACCACAGCTACAAAGTAAGAATAAGCTTTCTGTCTTGGAGGAATTCAGTCTAGTGGGAAAGCCAGACTTAAACATGCAAAATTTCAATATAACAAATACTCAGTTAGCACGATGCATAAGGCACATTTCAAGCACAAAGATGAGTCAGTAAATCCAGCCTGTGACAAAGGGGTGGGCAGAGAAGCCTAACTCAAGGGCATGACCCATATGCTTAGCCTGGATGGAGAAGGGTGAGCTAGCCTGACAGAAGATGGTTGAGGAGCTGGTGGGGAAAGGTGCTGCCGGCGGAAGAAATAGCACAAAGGGTGGGCAAAGTCTGGAACAACACAGAGGGTGCAAGGAGCAGTGAGCAGGTCCACGTATTAGAATGCAGAACTGGAGGCTGGGGGAGGTTGGCGAGCACACATGGGCAGCCTAATGGGTTATGCAGAGTTTGGAATTCTTTGTAGACAGTGGGAAGTCATTTATGAATCTTAAGCTCACAAGTGACATGATCAGATTTGCCATTAGGCTGATCACCCTAACCAGCTATCAGCTATTTTCTGCTGTTACCACTGACTCTCATACATATGACATTCTCCTAAGAGTTTATCCAGTGGTTATGGTCACATTTTTTTGCCTACTAAGAAAACATGTTAAAAAATGCAAATTGAGAAGATATTATTATGGGGATATTAAAAATTGGAAAACTGGCCACAGTTCTTGACCCCTCCCCCTGGAAACCACATTCTTTATAAAGTGACTTTGCTGCTGCCTCCCTCGACACATGGAGTCCATTTCCCCCACACTGTGAATCTGGACTGAGTGTGCCTTGCTTTTGGAGGTAAACATGACCATCAGACCCTTTCCTAGACCTCCGGAGGCCACGCACACTTCTGCTCTCTCCCCTGGATCCCTAACTCCCCTGTGTGAGCTGTAGGGTGAGATACCATGTCACCAGCCCTAAGTCAACCATGTCGTCCACCCAGAACCTCAAATACAAGAAACCGAAGACAAGCTTGGGTTTAGTCGACTCGCAGAAGATCACAGACACATTTATGTGCTTAGTGGAAGCAACTGTTGCTCAGCCATGAGCTAAATAAATGGTCGTTGTTTCAGGCTGCTAAGTGTTGGGGTGGATGCTTATTCTACAAGAACTACTACGTGAAAGGTGGGGTAATCTTGTATTCAATCTTTCAAAGAGTAAATCATTTGCAAGCCTTAACGCTTTATCCATGATAAATAACAAAGTACTCTGAACATGTTGGGATGTTGCAACACAATGACAAAGCTCGATAAAAAGAGTTTCTCCGAGTATGCCTCAGAAAGGCTTCTGCTTCAGGGAAGATGGAGCAGATAATCCTTTGCCCTACTCCTCTGGCAGGTACAACTAAGACTTCTGGATATTATATTCAAAACAAACAAAGCTCTGAAGGTGGAGAGAGAAGGCAGACCGGCTAGGGATCACGGGACCTGAGGGGAGATACAATGGTCAGTTTCCTGAATTTCTTTTTTGCCTTGTATAGCCCAGATTTGGAGTTAAAGAAGCCAACAATCTAGAAATGTCAACAGACATGGACCAAAATAATCCTGACAAAACGTGCGCTCTCTAGTCCCAGCTACAGGAAAGAAAGCCTGGCACAAGAAAGAACTTCTAGACAGTACCCATTCTCCTCTAGACAACAGCACAGGAAAAACTGCAGCCCTGCTTCTCAACCCCACCAACAAAGGCTGGGTGCGCAGCCTGGATTTCCACTCTTGAGAAGCTGTGATAAGCACCTGAAAGCCCCTTCTAGGGGATGGTATCAGGGAAAAACCATCAAGGCTGAGACCTTCATCCTACTAGAAAATGAGCTGTCTCCATCTCCTACCACGTCCAAGGAGACCACATGGGAGCCTGGATTTGCACTTCCCCCTGGCAGGAAGAAGCCACCCCCTTCCTCTCCCAGGGATGGTGTCAGAGGAAGCCTAGTGGAGTGAAGCCAGGCTTTCACTATGATCGGCAATAACAAAATGAGTTGTCAACCATCCCACTCCCGACCCCAGAATTGTCAATGGAACCACATGGGGAGCTGAACTGCCATCTCTGCCCAGCAGTAATAAGGAGCTCTCCCCCCAGCACCCCATGGTTGTCAATGAAAGCTGAGTGGGAAACATGAAACTTCTCCTTTCATCTGGGAAATGAGGCAGTGCCCTCACTTTTCATGCTGGGGCAAGGCCAGAAAAAGTCAGTAACAGAAGGTTCAATACAATCCAGAGTCTCATCACATAATATGCAAATTTCCAGGTTATACTTGAAAATCACTCATCATACCAAGAATCAATCAGAAAAGGTCAGAAGTGGAATGGGAAAAAGACAACATCAGTATCACAGATATGACAGAATTAACTGACAAAGTCTTTAACTCAGTCATGATAAAAATGCCTCAAAGAACAATTATAGCTATGGTTGAAACAAATGTAAAAATAGAAAGCCTCAGCAAAGAAATAGAAGATATAAAGAAAAGGGGGTGGGTGGAAGAGAAGTGAGCGAGGCTGTAAAAGTTCGGCAGGATGGATCCTGTATCTTGTCTGCATCAATGTCCAGGTCCTGCTTGTGATATTGTCCTATAGTTTTGCTAGATGTTGTCACTGGGGGAAACTGGGTTGAGGGCACATGGGATAGCTCTGGATTACTTCTTAAAACTACATATGAATCTGTAATGATTTCAAAATAAAATTTCATTTTAAAACAAGCCTCTCCTTGAAATTCCTGTACTGTGTAAGGCTCATGGTGCTGCCTGGAAAAAAGTTTTCTGTGATTAAATAAGCTTTGCAAATGCTGAGGGAAACAAACTCTACCAGGTTGTTTTTACTATGGGACTCACCAAAGGCATGCACTTGCATTTTCTATCATAAATAATGAACCCTACTATCAGAAGATATAATAAGGCTGTTGTGAGGATTAAATAAAATGCACCATGTATGGAGAATGTAAATTGGCCTAACTGTGGAAAAGAATATGGAGGTGCCTCAAAAAACTAAAATTAGAGTTGTCACATGATCCAGCAATCCTACTCCCGGGCCTATATCCAGAAGATATACATATCTATGTTCATAGCAGCACTGATTATCATAGCCAAGACATTGAAACAACCTAAATGTCCATTGACAACTGAATGGATAAAGAAGATGTGGTGTGTGTCTGTCTGTATGTATATATATGTATATATACACACACATATGCATATATACACATCTATATGCATATGCACATATATACACACACACATAAATATATACATACACACAATGGACTATTATTCAGCTATAAAAAGAATGAAATAATGTCATGTGCAGTAATATAGATGGACCTAGAGATTATCAAACTAAGTGAGGTTAATCAAATAGAGAAAAATACCATATGATATCACACTAATATATGGAATCTAAAACACAACACAAATGAACCTATCTACAAAACAGACAGACTCACAGAGAGAGAGCAGACTCGTGGCTGCCAGGGGGAGGGGGAGGTTGGAGAGACTGGGAGCTTGGGATTAGCAGATGAAAACTAGTAAATATAGGGTGAATGAAAAACAAGGTCCTGCTGTATAGTATAGGAAACTGTATTCAATATCCTGTGATGAACCATAATAGAAAAGAATATGAAAAATAATATACAAGTATAACTGGGTCCCTTTGCTATACAGTAGAAATTAGCATAGCCATTTACAGCGCTCCAGTGGCACAACTGATTAGCATGCGGTACTTATAAAACACAGCATTTTAAATCAACTATACTTTAATAACATTTAGAGAGAAGATGTACCATGTAAAAGAGCATATAATATCTGACACAAGTGTTAAGATTATTCATTATTAGATTTACTCTTTACCATAAATTTATCACATTGGTGGTATTACATTAATTAAGAAAAAATAGAGAGTTGATGGAGGTTTAAGGAATTTACATAACTTAAAAGGCACAGCTAGTAAGAGGCAGAGCCAGGATTTGATCTCAGATTGGACCCCCAAGTATCTGTTATTAATTCTGATGGAGAATTCCTTCCAAAAGCATGATTTAAAAACAAACCCAAAACACAACAAAAAGGGAAGGAACAAACTAGGAAAAGTATTTAGAATTATATCAAAGGGTTTCATTTATTGTTATATAAAGGGACTTCATAAATCAATAACAAACTTTTCCTAATACAACAATGGGCAGATTATTGACATACCAATTCATGATTGTGGCTAAAGGACATCTGAGAGTGTTCAAGACTCAAAATGTAATTTTTATAAAAACTTCTAAATTAAATAGACCAATGCATTTTTCTTTATTTTTTTCCCCAAATGAGAAAGTCGTATATCTACTCATAAAATGGCTATGGTGAAATGGGCACTTTGAAACAGCTGTTGTCATCATTACTAGTATAACTTTAGCTGCAGGAAATTTGCCTTAAAATTTTTCTCTTTTGAGTTATTTAATTTCTAAGAATCAATAAAATTAATTAAAAATTTTAAAAGTAAATCAGATACATAAACAAAGATTTATGTTCAAAGATATTTATCACAGCTTTGTTTATATGACCAAAAAAATGTTAGAAGAGCCTTCATAACTGTCAGAAAATGGTTAAAAAATTATGGGACAGGCATATGATTGCCATCATTAACAATTACATTTTAGAAAAGTAGTGATATGGGAAAATGCATATGATAAATTGTTAAGGGAAAAAAGCAGGAAACCTCCAGTTTTATAAAAGCATAATAGGTGTGAGTATAAATATATATATACATACATATATGAAAATAAAATATATGAAAAGGACAAGGGTGTCACTCTCATGAATGATAACTTTCCTTACTATAATTTCCAAAATCTATACAATAGTAAGACAGGAAAAAACCAGCAATAATTGACTTCCCATCAATCTTTAAACCCAAAATGTCTTTGGTGTGAACACTAGCAAATTCATGTTTTAATCAAAACCTTATACTCGGAGTCTGCATACTCTAAAGCAGGATGGAAAGAACTCCTGCCTCAGGGAGTCGTATTTCCAGGGTCGTCGGATGAGGAGTGGAAACAGAAAGCAGGGCATCAGCAGAAATGCCCTCCAGGCAGGGGAGGTTAGTCAGCAGCCAGGACGAAATGTGACAGGACCAGGGCTTGGCTCCCCCAACACTGAAGCCGCCCCAGCTCCTGCTCACGTCACCACTGACAGACCCTGCAGTCACACGGGCACCCGGTCACATGTGTGTGCTGCTGATGCTGCCAAGTCGCTTCAGTCGTGTCTGACTCTGTGCGACCCCATAGATGGCAGCCCACCTGGCTCCCCTATTCCTGGGATTCTCCAGGCAAGCACACTGGAGTGACTTGCCATTTCCTTCTCCAACACAGGAAAGTGAAATTGAAAGTGAAGTTGCTCAGTCGTGTCCGACCCTCAGCGACCCCATGGACTGCAGCCCACCAGGCTCTTCCATCCATGGGATTTTCCAGGCAAGAGTACTGGAGTGGGGTGCCATTGCCTTCTCCGACATGTGTGTGAGAAACATCAAACGACTGTCAAAGTGGTTTTTGCCAATTTGTTGAAAGAAGTAATAATAGAATAGAATTGATGCCATTACATGGCTTGATAGCCAGAGCACACCATTGTCCATACCAAACGTTACCTAGATTTTTTTTAAAGAGTAGGGATGCTATGCTTTTCTATTTGCCCTGAAACTGAGTAGTATGCTGAGTATGCATTAGAGTATTTAGTACTTGGTGCCTAATAGGCAATTTACACTTCACTTGTTTCTTGTCTACAGACCTCTTGGCTTCTTTTCTTTTTTAAAAACGATCCGCTTGTATTTATTTTTGGTCGTGCTGGGTCTTCACGGCTGGGAAGGCCTCTCTTTACCTGCAGCGAGAGTGGGCTAGTCTCCAGCTGCAGTGCTCTGACTTCTCCCTGCAGTGGCTTCCCTGCTGCACGTGGCTTCGGTAGCTGCGGCCCGGAGGCTCTAGAGCGCAGGTTCACGAGTTGTGCCGCACAGGCTTACTCGCTCCACAGCATGCAGGATCTTCCCAGATCAGGGACCGAACCCATGTGAGCTACCAGGGAAGTCCATCTCTCGGTTTCTTTTCCCATGTCTGTTTTCCCTGTTTTCATCATCTCAGGGAAAGGCACTTTTACCTGCTGCTTTTTTTTTTTTTAACTTTCAGGTCAATTTTTTAAAATACTATACTTATTTGTCAAAATAAAGATTTTCACATTAAAAAAAAAATCATCCATATATTTAACTTTCAATCTACTGGCTGTTCTCGTTTCATCACTTTCTTTCACCTCTGACCCTCTCCTGGTATCCACTCCATTCCCAAATACAAGCTGAATTCGTCCACTTCTATCTGCATCATAACTCACTAATCAAAGCCAAGCCAAGCGCATCTGGACCAACGTATTTTTCCTTCTAAACCGGTCTCCCTGTTCCCACTGCTGCCTTTCACAGTGCATTCTCTGCCCGGCAGTCCATGTGATGTTTTACAAATGAAAATCAGACTGCTTCAGGCCTGCACCTAAAGCCCATCATTAACTCTGGATGAAACTCAGAACACTATCCATACCGCTTGCATTGGTATTGAGTTTTCACCTGACCTGACCCTGCCAACCTCTCTCATCTCACCTGGTGCCAGTCTCCCCTTCACAGCCACCTCCACAGCCTTCTTACTGTCCTCAGTGATGTCAAGTGTGTGGCCACCATAGGACCTTTGTCCTAGCTCATCCTTCTGTCTCGAACATTTCCCCCAAACCTTTCCATCATTCACATGGCTCCAATACCACCTCTTCACTAATTACCTTCATTAACTACCTAATTTAAAGTCACTTCACCCCATTCTATTTGCTTCATAGCACTCACTATCCTTCAGTATCCATACAGTATTTTCTTTGTATGTTTAATGTCTGTCTCCTCTATTAATGAAATGTAAGTCCCATGGAGTAGGAATCCGGCCTGTCTTATATCCTACACCCCTAGAATCATGGCTAGTAGATTATTTATTGAATGAATGAACATGTATTTAATCATATAAAATATAGATTTTCTATTATTGATTTGTTGAGTGGTAAGCCCATAAATGACATAAATATTCTAAAACACATTTCTAAATATTCTAAAAATACCACAAGACTATTGGGGGGATGAAATGAATCAGTACCTAAAAGGCAGTGACTGCACGCTTTTGGGAAGTGCTTCTGCGTGGTCATGAGAGGATTCAGTGCAGTGGGTGACGGATGGAGACGAACAGACAGTGTGGGAAAAGGCTGGGAGCAGAGGCAAATCCAGGGGTGGGGACAGGGAAGAATATGAGAAAAGAGGCTAATGATCCAGCCCAGCAGCCAATGGCCACCAACAAGAGTGTGTGCTTGGTGTGCAAGGGACAGAAAACGTGATGTAGGAATGGGCTATGGCTTTAGGAACAGCTATCCGTGCATTGTAGGCTTGAGGCAATTTGCTATCTGTTGCAGGTAGACTCCTGGCTCAGGGAGACAGATAAAGCCCAGAGTGGTAGGAACTGGAGTGTGAGGCAGGTTCCTAACACAGGAACTCAGACTCAGAGAACAAGAGGGGTGCCTGTAACTGGAACTGTGTACCAGACAGAGCCTGGATCTGCAGGTAAAGGCAGAAATCCAGCTTTCTTCCCCCGACCCCCTGCAGGTTCTCTGTGTGTTTCAACAATTTTAACATAGTCAAGAATGTTTCATGAAACAAAATAAAAAGTATCACCAGTCTATAGAAGCCTGAGGTCAGAGAGAAACAGAAACAAAACTGGCCCTTTTGCAGTAAAGCATGTGCTTGAGAGAAGGAAGACACAGAACTTCCTGGAGGCTTCACAGCAAGTGCCATGAGGCTAAAAACACCTCAGAACTTTGCTTTTAGATATTTATGACCGTCTGTAATCCTGCTTCCCAGGTGGCGCTAGTGGGAAAGAACCTGCCTACCAACGCAGGAGACATAAGAGGCGGTTCGATCCCTGGGTCAGGAAGATCCCCTGGAGGAGGGCATGGCAACCCACTCCAGTATTCTTGCCTGGAGAATCCCCATGGACAGAGGAGCTTATCTGGCTACAGTCCACAGGGTCACAGGGTTGGACAGGACTGAAGCGACTTAGCGTGCACCCACTTTAGCCCACACATAATCACTGCATAAAGCCCACAGTGTTATAAAGATCCCATTAGAAAAAACTGTCTCCTTACCTGTGGACCCATCTGTAGATGTGGGCCAGGCACCCTGGCACAGTGTTGTTAGGTGAGGGGGGATGGAGGTGAGCCCCCAGACGTGCTGCCCAGTCACTGGACCCCCAGAGCACAATGCTGGGCAAGGCTTCCTTCAGCCCTTCTTCCCAAGGTCTGCAGAGATCCTAGAGCAGAATTCTGAGCTGGGACTGCAGACTGGAATCACATGGACAGCTTTAAAAATTCCTGAAGCCTGAGTCCCACACCTAGAGATGCTGATAAAACTGGCCTGGTGTAGGCAGAATCCCCGAGATTTTAAAAACTCCCAGCTGGGTGTAAGGGGTAGCTTGGAGACTGGGCCTGGACTGACCACAGAGGGTCAAGAGGGAGGGTCATGGAGGCGGACCTGGACACCAGGTAATAGGGTCACTTCTCTAATTCCCAGCATCAGTGGGCATGAATCCACTGGATCTGCTTTCCTTGTTGTTTTCACACACCAATTCCCAGCACAAATAGCTTTTGTGCATCTTGACATTATCGGTAAATAATTTTAAAAATTGCATGCAGACTTTATCTCATTATTTAAAAGATGAATTTCTACTTTTTTGTTCTTTCATGTGGTAGAATAAGACATTCAAGCTCAGGTCCTGGCTTGGGATCGCGTGCTGCACTAATTTGTTTGGAGCAATGGTGCTTAGTGATGAATAAAGTGAGGCCAGTCAATCCTAAAGGAAATCAGTCCTGAATATTCATTGGAAAGACTGATGCTGAAGCTGAAACTCCAATGCTTTGGCCTTCTGATGCGAAGAGCTGACTCATTGGAAAAGACCCTGATGCTGGGAAAGATAGAGGGCAGGAGGAGAAGGGGATGACAGAGGATGAGATGGTTGGATGAAATCACCGACTGGATGGACCTGAGTTTGAGCAAGCTCTGGGAGTTGCTAACGGACAGGGAAGCCTGGTGTGCTGCAGTCCATAGGGTCACAAAGTGTCTGACATGACTGAGTTATTTAACTGAACTAAACTGAAAGTAGGGCCTGGAATCAGACAGGGACTTCCCAGATGGTTCAGTGATAAAGAACCTACCTGCCAATGCAGGAGACGTGGTTTCGATCCCTGGGTTGCGTAGATTCCCTGGAGAAGGAAATGTCAACCCACTCCAGTATTCTTGCCTGGGAAATCCCACGGACAGAAGAGCCTGGTTGGGGAGCCTCCTCTCCTCCATGGGGTCTCAGAAGAGTTGGACACAACTGATGACTAAACAATAACAAGAATCAGACAGACCAGCGTTAAAATCCCAGCTCTCTTCTTCTGAAATTCACAAGTGAGACTGAAGATCTCCCCTTCAGGATCCCTTTTTCTTTAACCCAAGTGTCTCTAGGACTCAGCCGTCTCTGAGGCCACAGTCATCTCTCTACCTACACTTTGCTGGCCTAGTGCCTCTATCTGCTTATGTGGCACCTCTGGTCCCTTGAGAAGACACCACTGCCCACTGCCACTGGGCATCCCCAGAAGGTGTCCGTCCTGTGCACTACAGCCTGGCGACCATGAGACTGCTGGAACCTCCTCCCCCTCTCCTTTCATCCCAAGGGAGTGGCCATCCTCTCGCTCTGCGGCCTCTGCACTGTAGGCTCCTCTGTCCACACTGTGCCCCCAGCTGACAGGCCACTGCTCTGGACTTCTCTGCTGGACACAGAAGTCCACTCTCGCAATGGTCACGTGCTGAGGTCACACCATAATTTTATAGGAATGTAAGAGAAACTGAGACTCTCAGGACAGTGTCCCAAAGCAGAACAGCTGTGTTCTTCCTGATTTCTCAAGAAAACGACTCGATGTTTTCACTCAGCCCTTTTCTCCTAAGCTCAGACACAGATCTGAAGGGGAGGCAATAGATTCAAGCCACAGCTCTTGTCTTGCATTAGGAGTCCATGTCTGTCCTTCAACTGTTGGGCTATTGTAACAAAAATACCATAAACTGGATGGCTTATAAAAAACAGAAATTTGCTTTTCACAGTTCCAGGGATTCTGGGGTTCTGCAGAGGGCCCTCTTTCTGGTTCATAGAAGACTTTTTTCACAGTTCTCCTATGGCAAAAGGGGCTAGGGAGTTCTGTGTGGCCTCTTTTATAAAGTCATTAATCCCCATCATGAAGGGGACATATACATTCACACCTTAGTGCCAACCCTCTCCAATGGCTACTCAATGGTCTCTTTGAGTACTCATCTTTCCTTATGATAAGTTCTCTCTAAAGAGCTCTTCAAACCTCCCCATACCCCAGATTCCATTATTCCCCTCACCTGGCCTTCAGAAGCCTCCAAAATTGCTTAATTATAGCAATGCACAGAACTAACACTGTTTCCCAGGAGGCTTCTTAAAAAGCTTGTCAAAGGCCCCAGCGAGGCCCACCTGTGCTGCTGGTTCAACAGACATACCCAGGAGATCTGAACCCTATAGTTGTTGTTATTCAGTGGCTAAGTCGTGTATGACTCTGCAACCCCATGGACTGTAGCCCACCAGGCTCCTCTGTGCATGTAATTTTCCAGGTGAGAATATTGGACTGGGCTGTCATTTCCTTCTGCAGGGGAACTTCCTGACCCAGGGATCGAATCCTACAGTAAAAGGCTCCCAATCTTTGCTGTGTCTATATCAAGTGAAAGTTGCTCAGTCGTGTCTGACTCTTTGGACTATACAGTCCATGGAATTCTCCAGGCCAGCATACTGGAGGGGGTAGCCTTTCTCTTCTCCAGGGGATCTTCCCAACCCAGGGATTGAACCCAGGTCTCCCACCTTGCAGGCGGGTTCTTTACCAGCTGAGCCACAAGGGAAGCCTGTGTCTACATCAAAGTATCTTTTAACTCCTCTCCTTCTGTTCATTTGCTATCTTCTCTCTCTTTTTTCTTTCTTTTCACATGCTCTTATCAATATTTTAATGCAAAGGGTGCATCCTTCTGAGTTTTCTTTCCTTTTTTTTTTTTTTTCATTCTTTGGTGTCAGGTTTGCTAATACACTAAATTTTTGTTGGTATTTTTTTCATTTTCTTTGCTGTTTCATTAGCATTCTTATTAATTTCTAAAATCAAGACAGGGAAAAGGAACCAGGCACCAAACTGAATTTTCTTTCCTTTTCACAACAGAAGAATTCCAGCATGCCATAAAAAAAATAAAGGCAGCAACACATAAGAATATCAATTGAGCAATTTATTTACTTCAGTAGAATTTATCATCTCAGCACTGATAAAAAAAAATATGGTTGAACAGAAAACGAGTAAGAGAAATAAATTTTTCCTTCACATACTTTAGAATTTCCAGTGGCATAAGAGTTCCATCTGCCGCTTCAAATGTATCACATGGGGTACATTCAAAGTCTGAAACTCCAAAAGCAATGTAATTTAGTACTTAGGAAAAAAAAGAAACAACTATGTGTCAGAATACTTTTGCCAGAGGAACATTCCACACAGATAAAAAGGCAGGCAAAAGATAAAACAGACATTTCAACTGAACAAACATTTAAAGATTTTGGCCCAACAGATCTCTGTTGAGTGGCCAGCTCTGTGTTAGCTACTAGGTTCTTGAAGTCAATAATCAGAGAATTAGAAAAATAAGGTCAGTCTTGCTGTCTTTGCTAGGCTTCCAATTTTTTTTTTTTTTTAGGTTTTTAGTCTTTTTTTAAAAAAAAAAAAACACTCAAAATTTTTAAAAATGCAGGAATTTTAATTCATTAGTGAAATATTTCATACCAATTGCAGCATAATCAGACCACAGGGGACAACAATTTTTTATTGTTTCTTCTCCCCTTTCTCCTCCACTAAAAGGCTTCTGAACTGTTCATATGGAAGAAAGGTTCTCAACTGGCACTATTTTTAAACTAGAATTTTATTATGTGTACTATTATCAAACCAGATTAGCCACGTCTGTCACATTTGGTCTGTAAATCAAGTTGTTAGTAGAATCTCATTACTGTTCATTGAAGAACACCGTTTAGTGTCTTAAATCCCGTCTGAAATCTGTAAAGCTGAATTCTTTGAGCTGACGGGATTTGATAACTCCCGGGGAAAGCGCCTGCGTGATCCTGTGCTCAGGCGCAGTTCATGGCTCGAAGGAGCTGATTAAAGCAGGGACAAGAGGCGAAATAATCACTGACTTATCCAGACGGAGAATTAATTATCTCCATCCAATACGTTCAGTATCAAAGCGAGCTGATTTCACTATCAGATACAGCAGAGCTGGGGAACAGATGATGGCTTCATGGCAAACGTCCTTTTGCTGAATATTTTAGCTGTGGTCAGTAGTACGATTGAAAGATGAGATACAGTCTTGAGGCTTTTACGGCATCCAGCTGTTGTGGCTCCTCCGATTCGTTTTGGACTCAGTAGACACCTCTAGTTTCTAAAAAAACACCCTTTTTTAACATTTTTCAACAAACAGTCTGAAGTTCTTCTGAACCACCTTGCTGCCTGGTGAAAAACGCCATCCAATACACAAAGATCCTTAAAAACAACCCCGCCCCTCAAATGTGACTCCTTAATTATTCAGCAACATGCTATTTAGTGGCAGATGAAAAACCAAAAGCATTAAAGGGAGAAATGTTTCAGGAGTATGAAGCTAAATTGGGAATGCAAATTCATTATGGTTGAAATATCACTGTTGGGATTACTTTTTCCTTTTCTTTAAATCAACCTCATCTTTTCTCTGTCAAATAGTTTCTCTCTTTATCCAAGTGTCTTACCTTCTCCAGTGGAACAAAACAGTAAGCATTATTTTACCAATGACTTATTTTCCCATTATTAATAACCAGGTACATTCCAGGTTGTCTGCAATGTCAGGGTGAAACCCAAAGATTCACAATCTTGTGATCCATCTTTCTTGGCATGTTTGCAGGAAAATAAATGACAAAAACAATAAAAAAAAATACTGTGACATCAAAATTTTATATCTGCAGTGAAGATGTTTATGGGAGTTGCCTCATTGTCCTAGTCACTTTTGAAGCCGTGGCACTGAAGGGGAGGCAAAGAGATATCTTCTTTAAGGAGCCTCCATTGGGTCTTCTAGGAGGGAAATGTCATAAGATACGGTGGTGCTGCCCTGTAGCCTTGGGACTGAGACTTGTGAAGGGGAAGCAGAGGGAAAAAGACTATCTCTTGCCTTTCTCACAGTATCCAGGATGGGCAAGGAATTTATACTTGAGAGCAGAGGTGGGAGATGTCAAAACTCAGTCCCGGAGAAGTGTAACGTTGAGTGAGGCACTATATGTCCTTTCTGTGTTTCAGCTATTTAACCCCCATGCCTGGGCTTCCCTGGTGGCTCAGTGGTATGCAGGAGACATGAGTTCAATCACTGAGTCAGGAAGATCCTCCTGGAGAAGGAAATGGCAACCCATTCCAGTATTGTTCCTCCTGAGAAATCCCATGGACAGAAGACCCTGGTGGGCTAAAATCCATAGGGTTGCAAAATATTCAGACATGACTTAGCAACTAAACAACAGCAACCTCTGTGCCTAGCCCAATACAGAGCAAATGGCAAGCATTCAATAAATATTTACTGAGTTGATTTATATTTTCTTTCTACCCCAATTCTAGGCAACTTGCCCAGGCTTAAAGGTGCAAAGTCTCTGTGAGAAGCAATGAGACACATAAAGCCGCTATGGTAGGAGGACTTTAATAAACAACAACTTAAAAAAAATAGGGCTATCAAAGTTGGGAGTTGTATTAGTCAGGATATGTTAGGCTACTCTATGGTAACAAACAACCTCTCCAATCTCAGAGACTAACATAATGAAGACTTATTTCTAACTCATGCAAAGACTAATGCAGATGTTCCTGGTCAGATCATTCTTTTAGGTGACTCTTTTTCAAGTGTTGACCCAGAGATCCAGGCTTTTTCCATCTAGGACTTTTATCATCCCCTGTTCCACTGTTGTCTCTCAGTCCATCTTTTCCAACCAGCCAACTGTGGAATGAGACAGACAGTATGGAAAAGGTGTTCCCTTGTTTTATTCTGGTAGTTATACATCAATTCTACAACAAATTTTTATTATTGGAAACTATTCCCTTGGCCCCAACCGATATTAGGAACTGGAAAATATAGTTCAGTTATGTACCCAGAGAGAAAAAGGGGTTTGGTGAGTAGGTAGCCAGTCTGCCTTGAGAACCTGATTAAAAATTACTGATAAAGAGAGTAATGTGACAGAGCTAATGGCTGGAGAAGCCAAACCACAGTAATAAAGTCAGTCTGTCATCGGTCGTGAAGACCAGAGGAGGAGCATCAAACAACAGCAACAAGCCAAGGAGGCAGGGCAGTTCAGAGCAGTGACACTGGACCATAGCAGAAGCCCAGCAGAAGCGCAGAGTGGGGATGAGAGTGAAGGTCTGGGCTAGACAGGTTCCGGATCTCCACAGAGAACCACCTGGAGATATTCCTAGGAGAACAAAGTTACTTGGAGGGGCTTGGTTTAGACAGACATCCTTGTGAGAACCAGACACAGAGACCACTCTAATCATACATATATTGCTTCTAACCTGTGAGCTCCAGGAAGGTGACACTTCTCAGTTATAACTCACACAACATCAAACATGCATATAAACATACTAGTAATTTTCATTTACCGAGCACCTGTTTTCCAGGCATTTTATGTATACCGTCTCTAATTCTTACAATAGCCTTGCAATGTACTAATTTTGCTTGGTAGTGGTACCTACATCTATGTTCATATTTTCCATGATATATGTGCACATCTACTAAAATGCCTTCTGTGAGGAAGTGTAGCTGCTGACACATCAAACCACCCTAATACAGAGCGTTTTAAGAAGAACTTGTTTACTGTATAATCCAGCAATTCCACTCCTGGGCATATACCCAGACAAAACTATAATTCAAAAAGGTAACATGCACCCCTGTGTTCATAGCAGCAGTATTTACAGTAGGCAAGACATGGAAACAGCCTAAGCACAAGGCATCTTGAGATCTGGGCTTAGAACTGGGACACCACCACTTCTGCCACGTTGGTCAAAGAGAGTCACAAGATGAGCCTCAGTTCAAGAGTGGGGAAATAAAATCTCCTCTTGAAGAGCAAAAACATCACTTTGCAAAGGGCCTGGATATGCGAAGAGGCAGCAAACTGGGGCCATTTTTGCAATCAATTACCAACATCTAATATCTTAGACATTTTCCCCCTAATATAAAGTAGATAACATGTTTGCTTAAAATGTGGTTTTATTAATTGGTGGAATAGCACAGGAGTCTTTCAGAAAGTGTGTGTTTTCCAGTCCCTCTCATCTGAAAAGTGCTAGACAGACAATATATTCAATGGATAACTACCTTTTTTATTTAGGGAGTCAGGGCACAAAAATACCCAGGTCCAGGCACCAGATCCATCTAAATAGAAACTGGCTTTGCAGCAGAAGATCTTAAAAAGGCAAGATAAAATTGAAAATTTGACTTCCTGTAGGCCTGGCAAAGAAGTGGGGAGGGCAGGGAAGGAAGCTGTGAATGTGTGATGAGCAGCTGGCTTTTATTTTTAAACACATATTACTGTTACCCAGATTTTTTTTTTTCTAGAAAAATGAAGAGACTTATAAAGAATTCTGACACCCAGGAATATCATTTCCAGTAGATGCTAAGGAGATTGGCATGGTCTTCTCAAAACAAAGTCTTCTCTTTGTGATCTGTTTTGTTTAGTGTACAGAAAGGGAAAAATAAATGCACAATAAGTGCTGAAAGGTGAAAAATTCTATTGCTTGTTGGTAGGTCCTCAACAGATATTTGAAATGCCTGAATCAACCTTTATTCACTATTACAACAGACTCTCCTTTCAGGAAGTTCAGTTTTGATGTTCGTGAGTTTGAGAATGTACATCTCATACTCCTGTGACATTAAAGGTCTTTGTTCAGTGGGAATACTCCAGTACCATTGGTGGTAACCAGGCTGCTCCAATATTATTTTTAGGTTCAAACTTAGGAGTAAACTAAGAGCACAACATTAAGAAAGCTACAGGGAGAGCCAACCAAATTCACCCTTTTCTTCTGAGGCCACTTGATAGTAAATTTAGAAATGATAAGCCAATTGATACATAACCAAATTGCTTTGTAGGTTTATGGACAACTTGTGGAACTAATTTCTATAAACTCTCACCAAAGATTGCAAAGCAAAAAGCCAAACCAATAAACAGACAGACAAAAACAACCATGCACAGGGACCAGTAAGATAATATAAATGACTAAAGCAAGCAGGGCATAAGGAGCAGTGATGATTACGGTGAACATTTAAGGGAACTGATAAAAACTTAAACCAGACAAAAAACATTGTGTGAACCAAACAAAGCAAGTCTGTGGGTCAGATCTGATCTGCGCTGTACCAATTTGTGACTTCTA
Organism: Capricornis sumatraensis; assembly: GCF_032405125.1. NCBI lineage: Eukaryota > Metazoa > Chordata > Mammalia > Artiodactyla > Bovidae > Capricornis > Capricornis sumatraensis. Next base: position 76,241,061 of record NC_091073.1, read on the forward strand.
TTCCAGACAAGGCAGGGTCAACAGAAAATGAGATACTTCTAACCATAATTTCTTGGGCCAAACTATCACAAGGATAAAGATAGTTTTTCAGTTCCTTTCTACTCTCTCCTTTGGAAAGTTAAGGTAATATGACAAAATTATGTGCCATTCTCAAGAAGCACAATTCATTGTGATTATCAATTCTGAGATTCACCTTGAATTTTCTCTGTATATTGAGAAATGCAGAAACAAGTGTGTGAGGATGACAAAGATTCTAAACACTGTATTTTCTTTGGAAACATATGTTTCCAAAGAAATTAGACAATTTAGACAAAAGCTATTTTTGCTTATTTCAATAGGACTTAGAGAACGTATTGTGAAGTCTGAATATATTTGGGACTTGACATGGCTTAGTGTGTGTGCAGTGTCAGTTGAAATTGACAGCAGAGAAGCACAAAAGACACTGACATTTATTTATATGTTCCCAAGTAAAACAACCTGAAATATAAAGAAAACCCTTTTTTTCCCTGATTTAAAAAAATCACAAAAGACTTAACTAGATCACAGTATCCCAGAGTGCATCATTGTTATTTCCATTTCAGTTATTGGAGAATTAGTGCTTTTTGATTCTGTGAATACTGGCTGTCATTGGAAATGTTACGTCAAGGACCAAGTATCCATTTGTATAACATCAGCTCTTGTCATGTTGTTTGTGTTTATGTTTGGTCTCCATAACATTAACGTGCACTACTTTGCTTTTTAAAGACCTACAAAGACCTATTTAAAGATTCATAAAAGGCTTATACAGATGTGTAAAAGATGTTCTATAGACAATCAATATCACTGATTGCAATTGTAAGATAATATCCTGAAACAAACAACTAAATCTGTACTAAATAGTTTTGCTTTTTGTCTTAGACTCTACCAGAGGATTTCCAGATTTTTCAGAATCACTCAAAAACAGCATTGATGGAGATCTTTTAGGCCAATGTGCCTTCCCAAACAGCACCTAGCTGTTCAAAGAAAGTTAATGAAAGAGCGTCCCAAATACGAGAAACTTTGCAGGGACTTGACTATGACTGCTGCTCTATAAAGGATACTTTTGAAAAATAAAACACCTTGGTTTATAATAAGCACATATAAAAATCAAATGATTTCATTGCCTTTTAGTCGCTGAGAAGAGACCAAAGAGATGGAGGTGGGAAAACAGTTCTTAATATCCAACCACATCTCTTAACATTCCTCTCTTCTGCTCTCTGCCACTGTTTTCCACACAGGCAGCCACTCTATCAATCTAGCCCCATCCCCAGCTGCCCACTATAAAATTCTTTCCCCACATGCACGTGGTACAGCATCTCCCACACACAGAGGTGGCACAGTGGCTGACAATCTGTTTCTTTTTCTCCCATCCACGCTTTTCCCTCCCCTCCACATGGCTCCTCTATTCTCTCTCCACCCCCAGTTCCACCCCAGTGCCTCCATTTATGCTCCCCACAAAGACAATCTGGGAAGTATGGTCTAGTGTCTCATGCTGATTATTTTTCTTGGGAAAATTAGTCCATTACCCAGATTCTGCACCAAAAAAGGAAAGTCCAGGTGCTGGCATACCCACAAAGCAAGACTCCTCCCCTTTCAAAAAGCAGAGAGAAGGGAGAAAGGTCTTGTGTTCATTAATCCTTTTGATTCCAGTGATGCTTGAATAGACACGTCCTGTCCTGTGTGCAGCCCCGGGGAATTGCATAAGAGTGCCAAGGAAGTTACAAGCCCCTGCATGGCAGTAAAAACGTGATCCTTGTCAGACACGATGTTAACGTCTTCTCAAGTCCCAGACACTTATTGTTTCATCTGATCTAGTCATATTTCCTTCCAGAATTTTGGAACTGGAAAGAAAATCTAATCTTCTCCTGCTCTGGTATGTAAGATGAGAAATCAATTGCTTGAAGATGAACATTATATAAGAAAGCCTTCCTCAGTGATCAATGCAAAGAAAGAGAGGAAAACAATAGAATAGAAAAGACTAGAGGTCTCTTCAAGAAAATTAGAGATACCAAGGGAACATTTCATGCAAAGATGGGCACAATAAAGGACAGAAATGATATGGACCTAACAGAAGCAGAAGATATTAAGAAGAGGTGGCAAGAATACACAGAAGAACTATACAAAAAAGATCTTCACGACTCAGATAACCATGCTGGTGTGATCACTTACCTAGAGTCAGACATCCTGGAATGGAAAGTCAAGTGGGCCTTAGGAAGCATCACAAGGAACAAAGCTAGTGGAGGTGATACCATTCTAGCTGAGCTATTTCAAATCTTAAATAGTGTTGCTGTTAAAAGTGCTGTACTCAATATGCCAGCAAACAGTAGCCAAAGGACAGGAAAACGTCAGTTTTTAATTCCAATCCCAAACAAAGGCAACGTCAAAGAATGTTGAAACTACTGCACAGTTGTACTCATATCACACGTTAGCAAAGTATTGCTGAAAATTCTTCAAGCTAGGGTTCAACAGTACGTAAACTGAGCACTTCCAGATGTTCAAGCTGTATTTAGATAAGATTGGGTGTGTTCAGGGTGGTATGGCCATAGACTCAAGCTGCATTTAGAAAAGGTAGAGGAACCAGAGATCAAATTACCAACATCCATTGGATCATAAAAAAAGGAAGAGTATTCCAGCAAAACATCTGCTTCACTGACTATGCTAGACCCTTTGACTGTGTGGATCATAACAAACTGTGAAAAATTCTTAAAGAGATGGGAATACCAGACCACCTTACCTGCCTCCTGAGAAACCTGTATGCAGGTCAAGAAGCAAGTTAGAACTGGACATGGAACAATGGACTGGTTCCAAATTGGGAAAGGAATACATCAAGGCTGTATTTTGTCAGGCGGCTTATTTAACTTATATGTGGAGTATATCATGTGAAATGCCAGACTTGATGAAGCACAAGCTGGAATCAGCATTGCCAGGAGAAACATTGATAACCTCAGATATGCAGATGATACCACCCTTATTGCAGAAAGCAAAGAAGAACTAAAGAGCCTCTTGATGAAAGTGAAAGAGGAGAGTGAAAAAGTTGGCTTAAAATTCAACATTCAGAAAATGAAGATTGTGGTATTTAGTCCCATCACTTCATGGCAAATAGATGGGGAAACAGTGGAAACAGTGTCAGACTTTATTTTCTTTGTTTCCAAAATCACTGCAGATGGTGACTGCAGCCATGAAATTAAAAGATGCTTCCTCCTTGGAAGAAAAGTTATGACCAACCTAGATAGCATATTAAAAAGCAGAGACATTACTTTGTCAACAAAGGTCCATCTAGTTAAAGCTTTGGTTTTTCCAGTGGTCATGTATGGATGTGAGAGTTGGACTATAAAGAAAGCTGAGTGCTGAAGAATTGATACGTTTGAACTGTGGTGTTGGAGAAGACTCTTGAGAGTCCCTTGGATGCAAGGAGATCCAACCAGTCCATCCTAAAGGAGATCAGTCCTGGGTGTTCATTGGAAGGACTGATGCTGAAACTCCAATACTTTGGCCAGCTGGTGAGAAGAGCTGACTCATTAGAAAAGATCCTGAATCTTGGAAAGATTGAAGGTAGGAGGAGAAGGGGATGACAGAGGACGAGATGATTGGATGGCATCACTGACTTAATGGACATGAGTTTGAGCAAGCCCCAGGTCTGGCGTTCTGCAGTCCATGGGATCACAGAGTCAGACATGACTGAACAACAAAATTACCTTACATTTACCAAGAAGAGGAAACAATGAGATTTAGTGGCTTTGTTAGATTTTGAGTGGAATGAGAATAATATTTTTTAATTATAGACTTTCCATCTATAATCTTTTCAGGCAATTTACCTAATTTAGTGACTTCAGAGACCCACCATTCCTGTGTGTCATAAACTTTGTCAAGGCTTTGTGATTCTTCTACCCTCTATGAGTTGTGTGCAGGGAAATCAGTAGAATTCAACTAGGCTTCCTACAGGATCCATGACATTTTGCTCACATGCCTGGTGTCTTGGTGGGGACCACTGGAAGGTTGAACTCCATTGCACCCTCTCACCTCTATGTAAACTCCGATCCTCTCCATTTAGTTTTTCCAGGGTCATTGAATCTTTTATATGACAATTCAAGCTTTCAAAAGTGAGTGTTCCAAGAGACTGAAAGAGATCTGCCAATCTCTGAAGGACTGATCCAGCAAAGGGCACATTGCCATTTCTACCATATTCTGGTGGTCAAAGCAATTACAGGTTTTTAAAATGAAGATTCATAGAGCCACAATTTGATGGCTACAGGGTAAACAAACAAACAAACAAACAAAAAAACCAAAAAAACCCCACAAATGTGACTATCTCTAATTCACCAGACTTTTCTTTATCAGTAGTTATGCCTGGAAGACTCAGCATAACTGATTTCTTCCACAGCAGGAGCTGGCAAACATAGCCCAGACACCAAATCCAGCCCACCTCCGGCTTTTGCAAACAAAGCTTTACTGGAGCACAATCACACTCATTCATTTCTATATTGTCTATGGCTGTTTTCACACCACACATGCAGAGTTGAGTAGTTGTGACAGAGACCATATGGCCCACAAAGCCTAAAATATTTACTATCTGGCCCTTTACAGAAAGTTTGCCAACTCCTGTTCTATAGCATAGAGAGAACCCAGTTATGACAGAGATAGTAAAAAGCATACTCTTTCCAGCCCTCCCTGGTCATTTGTGAGGCAGAGATACAGCGGTGGTGTTGGTGGGGAGCTTGGAGGTGGCCATGTCCCTGAGAGCAGCTTGGAGAATTTATGACCAAGAAGAAAAAAAACAAAACAAAAGAGATCTGGAACCAGACACACTCTTAGTGGCTACCAGTCTAGAGACTGGACCAGAGGCCTCACTCTCCAGCAGAACAATGCAGAGTCTGAGGCTTGCCCTGTGGATATAGGCCCTCAGGTCATGCCAAAGGCACACTCCCACCCTCTCCCTAAGAAAAGCCAGAGGAGGGGAAAGTTGAGTCATCTAAGGGAATAAGAGAGATGGCTTACACTCAGTGAGTTGTGCTGCCATCCACTGTAGCAAGTTCAGACCTTGTATTTGAACCCCAGCCCCCCACTTCATCTCTGAACTAATCAATAAGACCTGAAGAAGGTCATTATTTATGGGCATTAAATAAACTACATTTTTCAGCATACCTGAATGTACAGTATAAATTTTAGACCCTGTAGCAATGAAAGTCTATGAATTTCTTATATTCTCTTAAGTGAAACCCATATTGTAAAAGTCTTAACACTGCCAGGCCTTAACATCAAACTTCTAATAGGACTGGAAGGAACCTCCTTCTTAAAAGACGGAGGACATTCCTGTGGTAGGTCATAAAGTGCAGTTTATGAGCAGTTTGGCCTACTTCCACTGTGGTTTGGATTGATAGTGACTTTGGCTAATGTAGTATAATCTAATGTTGAAAGGAAGCCACTAAGACCAGGTTCCTCCCAAGAAAATAACAGTGAAGTTAATTCAGATGACTCCCTCGCAAAGTTTCTGCCTCCAACCCAGCAACACTACCACTCTGTTCTAGATCTTAAAGGGTGTGGGGGCATTTTTCCTACCTGCTAATAAATAAGTCATTGGCTGTCAGAAAGCGAAGCTGAAGGAGTAGTTTTTAGCTGCTGAGTTCAAGTGCAAAGGTGTGGTTGTATGACTTTCTCCAGCTGGGACCCTGGCATGGTTGGTTATAGCTGCCTGAAGACCTAGGGAAGGGGGATCCTGAGTTTGAAAATAAGGACAACCTTTCTCTTGGAGCCCCTCTCTCTTTTTATGAGGTACAGACAATGTCATCCAGAAAAACAGTGATTAGTAGATGAAGTGTCTATTTTAGGCCAAATTTTAAGATAGGCTGCCTATTGCTGTGTAACAAACCAGGCCCGTTGCAGTTTGTTGTGCCCTAAAACAATATCAATTTTTAAAAAAATCTCTCATGATGCCCCTGGGTCAACTGAGCTCAATGTGGGGGTTCTCTAGCCCCACATGATGTCATCTGGAGTTATGGTCATCTGAAGCCTCATCTGATTTTGGAAAATCCAAGATGGTGCTGAATCTTCTGTGGGGGCTGTCAGCCTGAGCACCCAGGTTTTCTTGCACCTCATCTCTCTGTGTGGCTGGAGTTTTTCAAAGCATATTCCAAGTGGGAATATTCCAAGTGTAAGCATCCAAGAGGAAGGGAGTGGAAGTTCCAATCTCTTAAGGTCTGGATTTAGAAGCCCCCAAATTTCACATCTGTCACATTTCACTACTCAGAACCATCATAGGACCAGCTCAGATTCAAGAGGAGGAATAGCTCTTCTTTGGATGTCAGGAGTGGCATGGGTATATAGAGAGGGGGGTATTGCTGGGGGCTGTGTTAAGGTTCTCCAGAGAAACAGAGTCAATGCTATGGGATGGGGGGGCAGGAAATGGGAGAGAGAGAGAGGGGGAGAGAATGAGAGAAAGAGAGGAGGCGTTTATTTTTAAAGAATTGGTTCGCACAATTGTGGAGGCTAACAAGTCTAAAGTCTATGGGGTAGGCCAGTAAACTGGAAACCTAGAGTAGAATTGCAGTTTGAGTCTGAAAGCAGTCTACGGTAGAATTTTTCCTTGCTTGGGTTTCCTAAGCAAAAGGTCAGTCTTTTGCTATTAAGACCTTCAACTGATTAAGTGGGGCCCACCCACACTATGAAGAGCAATCAGCTTTCGTCAGAGTCCACTGATGTACTTGTTGTTTGCTAATTCACTTCAGTCATATCTGACTCTTTGCAACCCAATGGACCATAGCCCGCCAGGCTCCTCTATCCAAAGGATTCTCCAGGCAAGAATACGGGAGTGGGTTGCCATGCCCCGCTCCAGGGAATCTTCCCAACCCAAGGATTGAACCTGCTTCTCTTACATCTTCTGGATTGGCAGGAGGGTTCTTTACCACTCGTGTCACCTGTGAAGCCCAATTTACATGTTGCTGCTGCTGCTGCTGCTGCTGCTAAGTCGCTTCAGTCGTGTCCAACTCTGTGCGACCCCATAGACGGCAGCCCACCAGGCTCCCCCGTCCCTGGGATTCTCCAGGCAAGAACACTGGAGTGGGTTGCCATTTCCTTCTTGTTAACCTCATCCAAAAATCAGCAACATCTAGAACAATGTTTGACCAAGTATCTAGATATCATGGCCCAGCCAAGAGGCATATAAAATTAACCATCACAGGGACAAATCTTTTAACCTGGTTACCAAAACAGGTCCAGATTCTTTCTGTCCACACCCTTTTGGATCATCCCCTCCTCCTGTCCTTCCAACCCCGCCACTTCTCTGTATTTTCCTTTCTTTTCTTTTATTCCTTTTGGACTCCATCCAGGGTCCTCTTCTCTGCCTCAGCCTCCTGTTCTGTGATCCCATCTCTCTTCTGCTTTATTTTCTGTAGACATCAAAGTTAATGAAATATTTTTCAGTCTCAGCTCTTACGCAGGGATCCGTCATTTGTTCTATGCTCAAGGAATAAAGTATTCAAGGAGGTCAGTGAGGTGGAAGGAGCAGCAGGTGAGGGAACAGACCCTGATACTGCAGGATGTGACCGGTGACTTCACTTCACAGCCCTGAGCTTCCCTCCCTCTTTTAGACTGAGCATTCTGTGCTCCTCATCTGCCTATCTGCTGGAAGAGACCAGGGGGGCTCAAGGTGCCCCCTCTTCTCCCAGGCACCATATGTTCTCTGCAACAGTGGCCATCTGCAGAAAGGGATGTTTTTTGTTTTGCTTTGTTTTAAAAAAAGCAGAAATTTCTAAGTTGATAGGTTCAATCCCTGGGTCAGGAAGATCTCCTGGAGAAGGAAATGGCAATCTACTCCAGTACTATTGCCTGGAAAATCCCGTGGACAGAGAAGCCTGGTAGGCTACAGTCCATGGGGTGGCAAAGAGTCGGACACGACTGAGCAACTTCACTTCACATGGATATGTATATAAATGCATAGAAAGAGTTCCATGAGGATAATTATCTAATATAAACATGTTACATTGGTGGGGGGGTGGGTGTATTGGTATGGTGCATGGGGATTTCATATTTTATTTCACATATTTCTGTGTTGTTTTAATATCTCATACCAAATAAAGGCTCATGTTTTCCTTTAATTTTTAAAAGTCGTGAAATAGAGCATATACTAGTTTACTAGATTTGCTGTAATAAACTTCCTCAAACTGGGTGGCTTAAGCAAGAGAAATTTATTGCCTCACAGTTCTGGGGCTAGAAATCCAAGGTCAAGTTATTGGCAGGGTTCATTCCTGCTGAGGGTTTCAAGAGAAGATCTGTTCTGTGCCTTTGCCTAATTTCTGCTAGTTTGCTGGAAATTTTGTCATTCCTTAGCTTATAGAAACATCACTCTCATCTCTGTCCTCATCTTTACATGGCATGTCTGTGTCCAAGTTTCCCCATCTTATGAGGACACTAGTTATTCTGGATCAGGAACTCATGCTACCCTGGTACGACATCATCTTAAATAGTTACATCTGTAACAACCTTATTTCAAAATGAGGTCACATTCTGAGGTATGGGGAAGAAGGTGGGAGGGACTGCAACATATGAATTTTGGATGGAAGACAATTAAGTCCAAATCAGAGCATAAAAAACTGCCTTGTAATAGCTTTTTAATTAAAGGCAATTTTTGAAAGAATTGTGGTTGGCATCTTGTTTGGCATAAACTCCAGTAGGACTGTATCCAGTCCTTATCCTAAGCTTCCCTTTTGCATCTATAAAGTAGGGTCAAGAATATCTGCCTTTATTACCACCATAGAGTTGTGTTAAGGGTCAAATGACAAAATGAACACCCAAGAGGTTTATGCTCTGCAAAGGTCTATGTTAAGGGGGGCTGATGGAGGTTCAATCAGGGGAGCACAGCTGCTCACATACTGTGACTGAAGCTGAGATGTCTAGCCTCAGGAAGCATGTACCCTGAACAGTGAAGAGAAGCAGATATGCGTCTAGCCCTTGAGACCAAGAGACGGCAGATGTCACATCTAGCTTTCCCTCCAAACTGTAAAATGCCATTATAAATGAACCTGTGGGGAGGGATATCAGACATAAAGTTTGGGTTTTGAAGGCTTTAATTCAGTGCACAGAATAATCCTTTTCATTTGAGTAGGTCTTTATTTTGTGAACTTCAAAATTCAATAAAAGGGATTCATGAAAGTCAAGGGGAAATAGATTTGTGATTGTGGTTTATAGCAACAGTTCTTAACCTTATCTAGGTCACAAATTCTTTGGAGAATCTGTTTTTCAGAAAATCCCATGGATGCTTACATCAGAAAAAAAGGCATCTAGAAAATTCTGCATGTAATTTCAAGGAGTTCATGAACCTCAGTTTCAGAATCTCTGATTTGAATAAAAGTTCATAAGATAGAAGACACTTGATTACTCAAAGAATGCTCAAAAAGGGGATTACTTTAGAAGAAGTCAAATTCTTTCTGCTTCAATTAAAAAAGAATTCCTCCTCATTTTCGGTAACAGGCAGAATTTCAAATACTTTCTATACATCCCATCACTATCTGAGCCTGTGGTGTCCTGAGAGCACAACTTTTGTGACCTTGAACTGAGGTGTTCCAAGAGGCAACCTGCCAGGTGACTCAATTAACTCCCAGTGATGGGTACTGATGGTTGGAACAGTGACACTGTCACTTGAGTTTTGCCTTAGGGAAGAAGTGCTCAGCAGTACAAAGGCAGCCAATTTGAATTTCAGAAGTTTAGACCCTGCAGGTCTGAGAGAGTATCTGATAATGTAAGGGTGTGGATTCCCAAGAGGAAGCATAGAGTTTCACCACTGGAGGAGAAGAGGGGAGTGCTTAGAATGTGGGGTTTCCTAAGCTAGGAGACTTGGGGATTTGTTTCTCTCCCCATTAGGATGAAGAAATAAACCTTCCTGATGGATTTAGGGAGCTGATAACAGGGCAGGTCTGTGGTCTCATTCCCAGGTGTATCTACTCTAAGAGATGGGTCTGAAGAATCTCATCCTCAGCGTGATGCAGAAATGGGTTGGTTTGCATGAACCAAAGAGTGACCCAGAGGTGGTGAAGGACCTTAAGCAGATCCACAGGATATCCTGCTGCAGAAGTAGAAAAGGTTTCCTGAGCTTATGAGGACACTGGAGGGCTTAGAGTGAGCTGGACCTGGAGGGGTTTGTAGGGGCAACTGCAGAACAACTCTCCTCAACACACGTGACTTATGACCAAAGGTCAGAGGGAAACTGGGTGTCTCTCCAAGGGCCGAAGGCAGAATGACCCAAGTGGGACCTTGGCACCTTTCTCTTGTCATCCTCCACCCCCAGCTCAGGTGCAACCCTGGATATACTGAATGACTGAGATGAACAGAACTCCAAACAAACAGAAAGTAAGTTTAGCTATATGTACACATAAAAGTTTCATCTCTTACTTTTGTTAGAATTCAGGACTTGCAGTCCTAAAATATGGTACCTTAGCATATTAAATATTTTAAGTTGAAGGAATTTTTAACAAATAGCATAAACAAGAAGACCACTCTTGACTTCTCTCCCCTTGCCCTTCTTCCCTGAAATAGGTCATACAACTCCCAAGTGAAAGGCACCCCTCTGGCCATCAGGCCCTATAGTACCACTGACACAAGGCTGTGTTTGCAGCAGATTTTACAGATGGCTTTGGGAGGGAACACAAAGAGGAACTACAGTACAGACAACAACTCACAACTGGCTGTTAGCCATTCATCAGCCGTCCCAACTCCCAGGATGCCTTGCTGACCTTGGCTTTCTCTGCCCTCCTCTCCCTCTCACCCCCTACCATGAGATCCCTGGGATGATCTTTCTTCTTTTTCTCTTTTCTTTCCAAAGCAATGTAGCACTTTGTTCTGATTTCTTCTTTTATATTTTGCTTGGGAGCCTCCTTTTTCATAACTAAACGGGCAATCAAGAACAACAAAAGGTCCTCCTTAAGAGCTTTTCCATCATCAGTATTTGAAACAACAATTGTTTTTTGCTGTTGTCCACCATACTTCAGTCCTTCTCCAGTGAGAATACAAGGGCGCAAAACCCACCCTGATATGGAGGAGAGTAGTTGATAACTGTCCCACTGTCCTCTGGCCCAGCCATCATCGACACTTTCTAGCCACTTGTGAATGGTGTGAGTGAGCAGCTGTCCCACAGCCAGTGTGTTCATTTTGGCTGTTTCCTGTATTCATCCAGAGGCTGCAGACAGATTGGTTTTGCAACAATCCACAATCATCATTCAAACACCCGAAACAAACTGGCAGCCAACCAAGTTTGGTCTTTTCACACATACAAACAGAGCCCACACACATCCTTCCACACAAAGAACTGCATACCTGAGCTCCTGAAATGTGAGAATGAAAAAAGAAAAAAAAGTGCTAAGACAGGAGAAACCCTAGATAAAAGATAGCTGAAAATAGCAATCACACGAAGCAGGGGAACTGCCAAGAATACTAATAGCAAAACCAAGTCAACAGTAATCACCAACATAAACACGCTGGCCTTATTCCCTTCTCACAGATTTCATATCTTATAGGCTGCAGCCCATCACTTGGGCTGGAAGGAATGCAGGGAAAAATCGAACATGCTATTCCCTTTAAAATCATCTGGTTAATTTTAAGAATGATTTTAGTTAAGGGAGAAAGCCAGGTTTACTTGGGAATATTGGTACAGTTCTTCTGACAATCTGAAACAACTGGGGTAGAATGGAACAGAAAGCACCCACTCTCAACCCTCACAGCAGCCAGGGTCACACCTGTGGGCGGAAAGGGTGTGCACGGGGCTGCCTCAAATGATCTCTCAGCAGCAGCCTGCGAAACCAGCAGTACGGGTCATGGGAATCAATTCTTCTTGGCCAGCGAGCTGAGCCCCTGCTGTGTCTTCAGCACAAGGCGAGATCCTTTTAAGAAGATGACAACCTGCAGACATGACAGTCCTTGTGCCAAGAGGCTCCACTACTTATTTCCTTGGGTGGTTAATGTCTTTGAAATAGGGCTTTCCAGGTGGTACTAGTGGTAAAGAACCTGCCTGCCAATTCAGGAGACATAAGAGACACAGGTTCAATCCCTGGGTCAGGAAGATCCTCTGGAGGAGGACATGGTAACCCACTCCAGTATTCTTGCATGAAGTATCTCATGGACAGAGCAGCCTGGCAGGCTATGGTCATAGGGTTGCAAAGAGTCAGACACACAACTTAGCATGCACACGTACCTGTCTTTGAAACAGGACATTTACTCTCAAAGCCTGTTTTGCAAAGTATACATATAAACAAATTTCCATCTTTTGAATGCACTGATGTAATTGGCTTATTCAATTAGGCAGCCAAATTGGCTTACGAAATTAAAGGAGATCAGTGTTCAGAGAGGAGGGGCAAATTTTGACACACAGTTGGGAGAGGAAGAGAGGAGGAGAAGCAGTACTTCTCACAAGTGGATTCTTAACTGACCTTTCCAATAAGGTGCATCTGTACCATGGAGTCTTGCCTGGAGAATCCCAGGGATGGGGGAGCCTGGTGGGCTGCCATCTACGGGGTTGCACAGAGTCGGACACGACTGAAGCGACTTAGCAGCAGCAGCAGCATACCATGGAGTACAGTGTAGCTGTAGGAAGAACGTGATCTTTCTCAATGTACTGTCAGGAGAGATCTCCAGGATATATTGTTGAGTTTAAAAAAAAAAAAGAGCAGAACAGTTTTTGAGTATACCAGCATTTGTGAGGAAAGGGGAGAAAATAAGATAACATATTTGTTTATAGTTTTATTTGCACAAGATATACTGCAATAATATACAAATCTCAATAAAAATGCTAACTCACAGTGGGCAGGAGAGGGGTATGATGGGATAGGGAAAGGAATAAATGGAGATGAGGATGAAAGTGAGCCTTCTTCTGTCTGTCTTATAGTGTCTGTCTTCTGTCTGTCTGTCTTCTTCTATCTGTCTTGTAGTGCTTTGGTTTTTGAACTATGTGACTATATTAGCTATTAAAATCTATCAGTTCAGCTGAGTCGCTCAGTCGTGTCCGACTCTTTGCGACCTCATGAACTGCAGCATGCCAGGCCTCCCTGTACATCACCAACTCCCGGGGTTCACTCAGACTTGCGTCCATCGAGTCAGTGATGCCAGCCAGCCATCTCATCCTCTGTCGTCCCCTTCATCTCCTGCACCCAATCCCTCCCAGCATCAGAGTCTTTTCCAATGTCAATACTTCACATGAGGTGGCCAAAGTACTGGAGTTTCAGCTTTAGCATCATTCCTTCCAGAGAAATCCCAGGGCTGATCTCCTTCAGAATGGACTGGTTGGATCTCCTTGCACTCCAAGGGACACTCAAGAGTCTTCTCCAACACCACAGTTCAAAAGCATCAATTCTTTGGCACTCAGCCTTCTTCACAGTCCAACTCTCACATCCATACATGACTACTGGAAAAACCATAGCCTTGACTATACGGACCTTAGTCAGCAAAGTAATGTCTCTGCTTTTGAATATGCTATCTAGGTTGCTCATAACTTTTCTTCCAAGGAGTAAGCATCTTTTAATTTCATGGCTGCAGTCACCATCTGCAATGATTTTGGAGCCCCCCAAAATAAAGTCTGACACTGTTTCCACTGTTTCCCTAACTATTACCCATGAAGTGATGGGACCGGATGCCATGATCTTCGTTTTCTGAATGTTGAGCTTTAAGTCAACTTTTTCACTCTCTCTTTCACTTTCATCAAGAGGCTGTTTAGTTCCTCTTCACTCTCTGCCATAAGGGTGGTGTCATCTGCATCTCTGAGGTTATTGATATTTCTCCCGGCAACCTTGATTCCAGCTTGTGTTTCTTCCAGTCCAGCATTTCTCATGATGTACTCTGCATATAAGTTAAATAAGCAGGGTCACAATATATAGCCTTGAATACTCCTTTTCCTATTTGGAATCAATCTGTTGTTCCATGTCCAGTTCTAACTGTTGCTTCCTGACCTGTATACAGATTTCTCAAGAGGCAGGTCAGGTGGTCTGGTATTCCCATCTCTTTCTGAATTTTCCAGTTTCTTGTGATCCACACAGTCAAAGGCTTTGGCATAGTCAATAATGCAGAAATAGATGTTTTTCTGGAACTCTCTTGCTTTTTCGATGATGCAGCGGATGTTGGCAATTTGATCTCTGGTTCCTCTACCTTTTCTAAAACCAGCTTGAACATCAGGAAGTTCACGGTTCACATATTGCTGAAGCCTGGCTTGGAGAATTTTGAGCATTACTTTACTAGCGTGTGAGATGAGTGCAATTGTGCAGTAGTTTGAGCATTCTTTGGCATTGCCTTTCTTTGGGACTGGAATGAAAACTGACCTTTTCCAGTCCTGTAGCCACGGCTGAGTTTTCCAAATTTGCTGGCATATTGAGTGCAGCACTTTCACAGCATCATCTTTCAGGATTTGAAAGAGCTCAACTGGAATTCCATCACCTCCACTAGCTTTGTTTGTAGTGATGCTTCCTAAGGCCCATTTGACTTCACATTCCAGGATGTCTGGCTCTAGATGAGTAATCACACCATTGTGATTATCCAGGTCATGAAGATCTTTATGGTATAGTTCTTCTGTATATTCTTGCCACCTCTTCTTAATATCTTCTGCTTCTGTTAGGTCCATACTATTTCTGTCCTTTATCGAGCCCATCTTTGCATGAAATGTTCCCTTGGTATCTCTAATTTTCTTGAAGAGATCTCTAGTCTTTCTCATTCTGTTCTTTTCCTCTATTTCCTTGCATTGATCACTGAAGAAGGCTTTCTTATCTCTTCTTGCTATTCTTTGGAACTCTGCATTCAGATGCTTATATCTTTCCTTTTCTCCTTTGCTTTCCGCTTCTCTTCTTTTCACAGCTTTTGTAAGGCTTCCCCAGACAGCCATTTTCCTTTTTTGCATTTCTTTTCCATGGGGATGGTCTTGATCCCTGCTCCTGTACAATGTCATGAACCTCATTCCATAGTTCATCAGGCATTCTATCTATCAGATCTAGGCCCTTAAGTCTATTTCTCACTTCTACTGTATAATCATAAGGGATTTGATTTAGGTCATACCTGAATGGTCTAGTGGTTTTCCCTGCTTTCTTCAATTTCAGTCTGAATTTGGCAATAAGGTGTTCATGATCTGAGCCACAGTCAGCTCCTGGTCTTGTTTTTGTTGACTGTATAGAGCTTCTCCATCTTTGGCTGCAAAGAATATAATCAATCTGATTTCAGTGTTGACCATCTGGTGATGTCCATGTGTAGAGTCTTCTCTTGTGTTGTTGGAAGAGGATGTTTGCTATGACCAGTGCATTTTCTTGGTAAAACTCTATTAGTCTTTGCCCTGCTTCATTCCTCATTCCAAGGCCAAATTTGCCTGTTACTCCGGGTGTTTCTTGACTTCCTACTTTCGCATTGCAGTCCCCTATAATGAGAAGGACATCTTTTTTGGGTGTTAGTTCTAGAATGTCTTGTAGGTCTTCATAGAACCGTTCAACTTCAGCTTCTTCAGCATTACTGGTTGGGGCATAGACTTGGATTACTGTGATATTGAATGGTTTGCCTTGGAAATGAACAGAGATCATTCTGTCGTTTTTGAGATTGCATCCTATACTGCATTTCAGACTCTTTTGTTGACCATGATGGCTACTCCATTTCTTCTGAGGGATTCCTGCCTGCAGTAGTAGATATAATGGTCATCTGAGTTAAATTCACCCATTCCAGTCCATTTTAGTTTGCTGATTCCTAGAATGTCGACATTCACTCTTGCCATCTCCTGTTTGTCCACTTCCAATTTGCCTTGATTCATGGACCTGACATTCCAGGTTTCTATGCAATATTGCTCTTTACAGCATTGGACCTTACTTCTATCACCAGTCACATCCACAGCTGGGTATTGTTTTTGCTTTGGCTCCATCCCTTCATTCTTTCTGGAGTTATTTCTCCACTGACCTCCAGTAGCATATTGGGCACCTACTGACCTGGGGAGTCCCTCTTTCAGTATCCTATCATTTCGCCTTTACATACTGTTCATGGGGTTTTCAAGGCAAGAATACTGAAGTGGTTTGCCATTCTCTTCTCCAGAGACCACATTCTGTCAGACCTCTGCACCATGACCCACCCATCTTGGGTTGCCCCATGGGCATGGCTTAGTTTCATCGAGTTAGACAAGGCTGTGGTCCTAGTGTGATTAGATTGACTATATTTCTGTGAGTATGGTTTCAGTGTGTCTGTCCTCTGATGCCCTCTTGCAACGCCTACCATCTTACTTGGGTTTCTCTTACCTTGGGTGTGGGGTATCTCTTCAGGGCTACTCCAGCAAAGCTTAAATAAAGCAAAGTAATTAATAAATATGCCATCCCCTTTGCCACCTACTTAACTGCTTTTTTTGTCTGTTAAGGCTCAACTCAAAGGCCGCCATGTTGATCTATTCACTAATACACATAAAAACCCACTGCATGCTAGCTGCTGGGCCAGGTGCCTGCCAGGCCCTGGGGGTGTTCTGGTGAGCAGAGCACACACACCTCTGCCTTCAGGATGCTAGAAGTTTGTCTGGGAGCTATATCACTAAAAACAAATTACCTGCTATGGGAGAAGACTCTGGAAAAGACTCTGGAGTTTCCTTGAACACTGGTATCCTTGGCCTGGCATTCCCCTGCACTGTGTTCTGGAATCCCAAAAAGGTCGTTCCCTCCCTTGATTGGGTTTCCTACCTGTTGGTCTGGTCAGTCTCTCCTGCATTGTGAGTCCCTGTAAGGTGGGAGCCCATACATATACCTCTCCAGGTCCTTAAAGCCCACTTCATTATGTGTGGTGGGCACCTGATGAACACTGTTTGAATGGACAGAGGGTTGAGATGCTTCCCAGAGTGGGACTACTAGAGGCAGCAAGAGGAGAATAGGCACCTAGGAGGGAAGAAGAAGGGCTCCTAGCAGTAGACAGTGACTGCTAAAGGCTCTGCAGGAGCCGGAGGAAATAAAGACTTCCAATCTCTTGTCGTCTTAATCGGGTGGTCTAAACAGGAATGGGTTGCCCTGTCAACCTCTATCCAGGAGCTGGTTCCCTCCCTAAAACCCAGAATTGATCACTTTGAACCTAGAATACCAGGCAAGTAGAGTTCAGGCAAAACTACCCTTGTATGTCCCAGCTCAGCAGGTTTTCCAGGGTCATCACGGCTCACTCTCTGCGGACATTAAGATTAAATACAGTAATACACACATGAGGTCAAGTTCATGACCCAGCGTACGAAACAGCAAGAAATGGAGATTACTAGTCAGAGATTTACCTACTGCACTCTGCCTGAATAGATTCTTAACCTGACCAAGTCCAGACACAACCTCTGATTTTAAATGTGGCAACATAAAACATTTATTAGGAAGAAAAACATGTCTTCAAGCTTTGAGTCTTCCTTAGTTATAAATCACTTTCTGGGGTCAATTTTAAAAGTACCTTGTGATGATTTGCCTCTGGTCTGCAATGCAGGAGACCTGGGTTTGATCCCTGTGTTGGGAAGATCCCCTGGAGAAGGGAAAGGCTACCCACTCCAGTATTCTGGCCTGGAGAATTCCATGGACTGTAGAGTCCATGGGGTTGTAAAGAGCTGGACATGACTGAGCAACTTTCACTTTTACTTTTTGCTATTCACAGCAGCACCTGGCAGTGGACAATTCTCCCAGCTCAGTCATCACAGCAAATCCTACACTCAGAGATGGTTCCTGCCCTATAAGCATTTATATATTTGACTTTGCTTGTCATGTCGATTCACAGAGAGAGGCCAGCCAATGGGGATGATCTCCTCTCTGTTTTAATTACTATAGGCCCAGAGATGAATGAAAGTCCTTGGCGAGAGGACACCGAGGGCCAGGGTCACCAAAGAAAGGTTGCCTGAACTGTCATCTTTGTCTCTGGACTTGATAAGCCTCAGGCTGAGTGGAAAAAAAAAGTCACCAAGCTTGGTCAGCAGCCCGGCGTGGAGGTGGGGGCCGCTGGAATCAGCATTAAGCTAATGAGACAGAGACAAATTAAAACTGTTTTCAGGATCAACAGCTGTCCTTGGGCCTCCTGCTCAGAACTGGCTTTCTGATGTCCAGGGGCTGCTGCAGGTGAAGATCTTGGAGAAGAGAGAAAATGAGGTTTGACTGCAGAGGGAGCGTGGGAGGGTGGGGCTCTCAGAAGCTCTCTGTTCCTGAATTCTACATGAGAGCAGAGGAACAGTGACAGATGAGACAATAGGAGGGAGACCTGATCCCAAACAGAAGAGAGAAAATCAGGAAACTGGAAAACATAGCTGCACGATAGACAGGAAACTCAGACAAGGTGACAAATGAGTGATCTGATAGAAAGAAAATGAATCCAGTAAGAAGTGGAAAAGGCTTAGAAAAGGAAGCACATAGGTGGTTTCATATGGATGAGGGGATGCAGAATTGACAGGGGAGGAAACATATGAAAGATACTGAACACAGAAAATGAGATGGGGAGCGTATATACATAGTTTTTCTTCATAAAAAGAACATATATAACAGAGCATAAAAATCCTGTATAATTTCCACCTACATAGCTTCCTTCAAAATAACCACTGCTAATAGTCTGGTGAATGTTCTGCCAGGTTTTCCTCATTTCTGGCACAGTTGGAAGTGTAGGGAGGAATGGATGAAGGGAAGAGAGAGTGGGGAGAGCACAGTGGGGAGGAATTTTGATGGGCTGATGTGGCCAAAGCTGCCAGGGCCTCGCCAGGTCCTCAGAGCACCCTGATGGCCATCCTGGGCAGGCCGACAGCTCTGGCCCTGGGGGGCAGAGCAGAGGGCACTCTCTCCAGAGAGCCTGTTGGAGGCTCCTGGGGCAAGATGGAAGCACAGGAGAACTAATGCCCCAGGAGCAAGCTTCACCAACTCAGGATGGGCCATGGAGCATAGTTATTTGGCCTCTTCCTCCCTCAGGGGGAATATTCTGAGGTGTGCTCCGAATAGTTTGTCAAAGTGTCCTCTGTGGGATTCGACTCTGATACCCCTAGTGGTAACCTGTTCATTAATACCCCCTTTTACTATTTTCTTTCTCCCTTGTCTCACTTTCCCACTACCAAAACAAAACAAAGCCCAAACTGAACAAAGAAAAACCATCGAACTATGTGTATACAGATCTTTGCTTCAGAGTCTGCT
The DNA here is from genome assembly GCF_032405125.1 of Capricornis sumatraensis. Classification (NCBI taxonomy): domain Eukaryota; kingdom Metazoa; phylum Chordata; class Mammalia; order Artiodactyla; family Bovidae; genus Capricornis; species Capricornis sumatraensis. Next base: position 76,260,176 of record NC_091073.1, read on the forward strand.
TTGGAGAAAACCAAAGCTGATATGGAACAGAAGGCACCAGCAGTGGGCTGGGGCAGGTGGACAGATTGTGATCCGTTTGGGAGGCATCCTGGACACGATTCACCCAGCAAAGGGCAAGGAGAGGGCTGAGGAAGAGGGGATACCACAGTCGGCTGAGAAATAAGTCTCAACCTTAACTCTTTTTTTAAAAGTATAATTTATGGCATCACTTGATGGCTTTACTACAGATGGTGCGAATAAAAAGCTGAGAGAATGGATAGTAGAACGCAGAGATAGGTGGAGAAGGAATTCAGGCTCAAGAGTGCAGGGAAAGAAAGTATAAAATGAGCAAACAGCAGAAAGGTACATGAGAATTAATTGCAGGAAGAAGCAAATGAGAGGAAAGTGACATGCACGAGTAAAGTAATGGGAAAATGAGACCAAAAAATGGATGAGGAGTGAGGAAATGTAACTAGTGAGATGGGGAACAAAGTAGTGAAGGAGAGAAAAGATGACACAGTAAATTAGAAATGCTCATTTTATGGGCAAGGAAATGAGGAAATGGAAGGGAATATTAAGAAAATTAATCCTGGTAACCAAAGCTGTGGGAAAATGTATAATGAATGAATAAATGAGCAGAAAGAATGGATGAAGGAATGTGAAACTGAAAAAAAAAGACCCCAAATGACTGGGTGATTGAGACCGTGAAAATGACCATAGAGAGGAAACAAGCACCCTAAAAATGGACATAAAAGAAAGGAATGAAGGAGTATCCAATGAGAAATTAGTAGAAGGATAAAAAAAAATAGAGGTCTTCTGTGAAGGAATGAATACTTCCTTCCAAATTTTAATCAAAACCTCTTGTAAGGTTCTAAAGTTTTCCCCTGGATCTGCCTGCTCTTTTTCCCTCCAGCTGGATCCACATGGCTGGAGAGCCCTGGCGGGGAGAAGAGCCAGCAACTGTGGAGCCAGAGAGAAACAGCAGCCAGGGAAGTACAAGAAAAATCACCGAATTGCAGAGAAGCAGCCAAAGATACTCTCCACACTTAAAGGTCCTCCAATAAAAATGAAAACCCTAAACCGTATATTCAGCTACATCATTTTTACTTGTCTTAAAATCAACATGTTTTCTTCTCGAATATTAATCATAAGAAGAATTAACTAGATAAGTAGATCTTGCTGTGATTATTAGAAGACCATTAAATAAAGTAATAATTGTGGTAGATTCTGAAATATCTCCCAAGATCTTTTTAGTTTGGCATTTAGCCACCCATCCTGCTAAAACTCTATTTCTCAGCCTCCCTTCTCCCAGGTACGATCATGTGACATGTGGACCAATAGAGTCTGAGCAGAATTAAAGTCCATCACTACTGGGTTTTGCCTTTAAGAGAACTGGCTATGAATTCCACTTTCTTTCTTCATTTCTGCTGTCTGAGAGATGGTGAACCCAGCAATGAAAGCCATATGTTAAGAGGGTGGCAGACGCAGCACAGCCGAGCCAAGCGAAGCATTCCTACCGGATCTGCACCATGTATATCTGGACTTCATGGGAGAGGGAAATCCTCTCTTAGGTGACTATATTTTAAGGTTTCATTGTTATATCAGTTTAGCCAGTATTCCAACTAATACATTAGCTGACCTTGAATTTAAAGTTACCACTCTCTGCTTATTACCATAGCCTGAGCACATGATACACACACACACACACACACACACACACACACATGCACACACACACACACACTCACACACACACGCACACACAGCATTACTGGTCTAGAAGTAGGAATGGACTTATTCACTTTCGTGTGGGATCTTCCTCATGGCCATTAAAGCATGTTTAAACTTAACTACCTTTCTCACTTTCTCTATTTCTGAAAGATTCTCCAGATTAAGACTGAGACCCATGTCTCCAAAACAGTACACCTTGGCAATGTGCTCTGAACCTTGAGAGAATTAACTTTATACTACATATTGACTTGTGGGATAGACTGCTGCTTAAGACTTAGCAGTAGAGATTTCAGAACCAAAAAATCCAGGCTTCTCATTTCAGTTCCACCACTTGCTAGTTCTGTGACCTTGGGAAAGTTACTTATTTCTCTGTACCTCAGTTGCATCATTTGTAAAGTGGGGTAATAGTGCCAACCTCATCGCTGTGGTGAGAGCAAAACAGGCATAAAAGAATTATTTGCTATGATTACTTTTGTTATTAGCACTTTGCCAGCTCCAGAGTTGTCTGCAGAGCAGCCTGAGCATGTAACATCCCCGTTTGACATCAAAAAATGTTAAAACCCACACTGGCTCCTCAGAAGAGGATCCAAGGTCTGCTATTTCCACAGATGCATAATTTCATTTATTAAAGATGAATTTTCCCTCAGTTTTTATCTTAAAATGTGTCTTCAAAGCACCAAGATGGAGAACTTCACTGTAACCCCTAAAATGCTAACTATAATCCTCATTATTAATAAGCACTTATGAAGAGCCTGAAGCAGAAATACAATTAAGTTAGGCCAAATAAATTAAGAAAGAGTTGATGTAGCTTCTGCAGGTCACCCAGTTAGTGTGTGAAGCTGAAGTAAGCTAAACTGCCTTGGCAGTTTGGTTCTGGAATCCTGCTCTTAACTTTTTGACAACCTCAGATTCACTGCACGTTTTACTCATGATCTAAGCTTGCCCCAGACTCAGTCTTTGCCTTGTTAGAGCACTGATCCAGGAAAGGAGTTTGATTCGCTCATATTGGATCTGATGGTCTGCCTTTGGTGCTATCAGCTGTGACCACAGGGCTGGGTCACTTGATACAGCTTGAGTTTCCTTTTTTTTTTTTTTTTAAATATATAAAGCAGGTGAGAAAACACATTTTTAATGGTGAAATTTAAAATATAATAACTGAGCACAATTTTGGTAACAAGTTTATAAATGAGAACAGGAGTTTTGGAGGGCAATGACATTTCACTTAATTGGGGTTCAAAGTTAGGTTCCTGTCATCAAATCAATTGCACATATTCATCTATCAGGAGGCGTTATGAGTGGGAGTAGTTTTAAGAAGAGAGAGCTTTAAGCACATAGCCACCCCCAAACCTGTCTTCTAGAGCCAAAATGCGCAAATGAAACTTAGATTGGTGATCAAGTAAGACAGTAAGTTGACCAGTTCACAGGACGAGGTCATGGTGAGAGGTACAGAATTGGCCGCCATGTTATATATGTCAGGCCACGGAGCCCATAAAAGCCAATTACAGTGTTTGGAGGAGAGAACACGAGATCACAGGACCTACAAAACAGAACAGACGTGAACAAGAGAGGGTACCATTAAGGAGACCGGGAGCTGTGGTACCAAGTGCTCCAGAGAGCTCAAGAAGGCAAAGGCCCCCGAGCTGTCCTCTGGATCTGGCAACTAGAAGGTCTGGCAACTTTAATGGGGTAAATTTAGGGGAATATCAGCATGGACAGCAAAGGGTTGACCAGAGCCCTGTGGAAGGCAAGGAAGGAGACACAGTGACATAACTATTTAAGCTCGGCTTGGAAGGAGAAGAGAGTCACAGATAGAGGCATAGGTGAAGGGAAAGGGGTGTGGGGAGAGAGTTGTTAAAATTTTGGTTTCACGAGTTGAAAAAACAAGTCAGGAGAAAAGAATATGGTTGAAGATGAGAGAGAGGTTAATTGATATGGAAATGTTACCAGAGCAGAGGGCCGTAGCGTTGATTTTGGACAGGCAGAGAGCTACTTCTTTTTAAAATTACTTGAAACACTTCATAGAATTGATTTATCAAAGTCAAACTAATATGAAAAGTGACTTGAAGAGTCCCAAATATTGTGGCTATATTTGTTGCTAAATTTTGTTTTAAATCAGAATAATTACCTGCACAAAGACAAAAAAAATATGGATGGACTTATAATGATATCAATAGCGTCTTGGTCCACCATTCAATACTCCCACCCTCCATCTAAAACCAGCTATTTTTAACACATACATTTTCTTATTTTTGGTGCTTTTTATCTACATCTCTGTTAATAATATGCCTAGATCACTGTTTCCTAAGTTATCAAATACAGATACAGTTTATTGACTTTTTGTTAAGGATTTAGATGACTTTCAATAGCACACCAGCCCCTCCCAATAAAATTATATCACTACTTTTATTTCCTGTGTCAGTTACCTTTGTAAATTTAAATAAACTATTGTCAAGTAAACTTGACTCCCTCCCCATCATTTTCTCCCTTCTTTCTTTCTCTCTTTCTCTCCTTCTGTCTGTCTTTCCTCCATCTATTATTCCAGAAATAGCTACTAGATGTCTGATATGTGCCTTGTACTCTTGGGGCTGGGAGCATAGCAATGAACAAGCTAGATGAAGTCTCCCCTGACATTACACTTTCAGGAGAGACGAGAAACTAATGCAGTTACAGATGGTAGCTCTCAATCCCCTATTCTGTATGATGAGGAAAGAGCACCCCACCTTTTCCCTCATCTCTTCTGACCTACTTTTCCATTTCCTGACTGCCACTTGTACTTTCATTTTACATTGTTACCTGGTGACATGTTTAGGGTTATCTTGCAGTTGATACTAAAAGACAAAAATCAATAAACAGTGCTTTCATTGTCTTATTTAGGTAAATGTTGTTCACAGCACAGCTGGGTCAGACATGATGGTTGTGCTTCTGATCTCAGGCAATTATTTCAAGTGCTCAGGGGCTGGAGCCAGTCTGCTGCAGTTTGATGCTGGCTTTGTCATTAACTAACTAGGGGCTTTGGCCAAGTTCTTTTTAATCTTTGCCTCAGTTCTATCATCTCTAAAATGGGAATAATGATAGTGCCTGTGTCTGAACTGTTAAGAAAATTAGAAAGCTAGTAAAAGTGAAGTGTTTAGAACAGTGCCTGGTCTTGACGCTAGTGGTGAAGAATCCGCCTGCCAATACAGGAGACCCAGGAAACAAGGGTTTGATCCTTGTGTCAGGAAGATCCCCTGGAGAAGGAAATGGCAACCCACTGCAGTATTTTTGCCTGGAGAATGCCATGGACAGAGGAGCCTGGCAGGCTACAGTCCATGGGGTTGCAAAGAGTCAGACACAACTGAGCACATACGCACACAAATGTTACCTATAATTAATGTACTATTTGTAATTTTCCTCACTCCCTTTGGTTTTCCAGGGAGTGTTCTTTATTATCCTGTAAGCGATTCTACACTCTCAGAGATCACATTAAATTCCATGGATCCTCTTTTCCCCAAGGTCCCTCTCTCCTGGAGTTCTTCATCTGCTCTTAAAAACTGGGCTCCTTGTTCTTAGGCCTGCTACACAGCTGTCTTACTGGCATTTCCCTTCATTTCTTCCTTGGGTTGGACTAACTGTTGACCGGGCCTCATGTAGGGTAGGACAGACCACAAAGAACAGACCAGGTTCAAGGCCTGGAAAGATGACAACTTGGAACAGACAAAACCACTTTGCATCAGTTTAGTATCCTTTCAAAGGAGGCCCTTAGGATATAGGATTAAGGACAAAGCTGCAAACGAACCCCTCCCCACTCCCACCTCAGAGTTACTTGTTTCTTATGCAAGTTTAAAGTTCACTGGTCACAGGACCTTTGGAATAAGGAATCTGTTTGCTCAGGGGACCTTAAAACTTTGAGTCTTCTCCCTCTGTATACAAGGGGAGCAGGGAGTGCCTGTCCATTTTATCTAGGCTTAATACTGGTCTAGATAAAATACTGGAGTGAAAAAGTTGGCTTAAAACTCAACATTCAGAAGCTAAGATCATGGCATCCGGTCCTATCACTTCATGGCAAATAGATGGGGAAACAATGGAAACAGGGACAGATTTTATCTTTTTGGGCTTCAAAATCACTGCAGATGGTGACTGCCCGCCATTAAATTAAAAGACACTTGCTCCTTGGAAGAAAATCTATGACCACTCTAGGCAGCATATTAAAAAGCAGAGACATTACTTTGCCAACAAAGGTCTGTCTGGTCAAGGCTATGGTTTTTCCAGTGGTCATGTATGGATGTGAGAGTTGGACTGTGAAGAAAGCTGAGCATCAGAGAACTGATGCTTTTGAACTGTGGTGTTGGGGAAGACTCTTGAGAGTCCCTTGGACAGCAAGGAGATCAAACCAGTCCATCCTAAGGGAAATCGTCCTGAATATTTATTGGAAGGACTGATGCTGAAGCTGAAACTCCAATACTTTAGTCACCTGATATGAACAGCTGGCTCGTGGGAAAAGACCCTGATGCTGGGAAAGATTGAAGGCAGGAGGAGAAGGGGAGGACAGAGGATGAGATGGTTGGATGGCATCACCGACTCAATGGACATGAGTTTGAGCAGGCTCCGAGGGTTGGTGATGGACAGGAAAGCCTAGTGTGCTGCAGTCCATGGGGTTGCAAAGGGTTGGACATGCCTGAGCAACTGAACTGACTAACTGAATACTTGTTCTAGGATCAACCTTCCTTGCTATTCCAGTTACAATCCTTGCTCCTGTGTTTATTTAGGCATCTTTGGGTCCATTTGAGGTCTCAGTGCATCCTTCTCCTTCTTGGCTCCCCTTTCATTTATTTTTGTTCTGGAGCACAAGTACCATGGGATAGAAATTCCCAAGGCTTTGTGTGTTTAAAATTTTATTCTAGCTTTCCATTTGACTGATAGTTTGCCTAGATCTTCAGTGATCAGTGAAAATTATTTTCTGTCAAAATTTTTGAGATCTTTTTTTCCATTATCTTCTAACTTAATGAGGAATTTTGAGGCCAGTGTGATTTTTTCTTTGTACATGACCTCTAGAAGCTTCTCTCTGGGAAATTTTCAGATCTTCTCTTTAAACTCAACGTTCTGAGATTTCACAGTTTGTTGTGAATGTTTTTTATTTTATTGTGCTAGGCACTCGGTAGATCCTTGAAATATGAATACCTCTTTCCTTCAGGTCTGAGAAGTTCTCTTACATTTTTAATTTGATCATTTCTTCCCCTCTATTTTCTCTCTTTCCTTTTTGGTCTCTGTTTGTCTGATGTCATGTCTCCTAGGCTGATATCCTAGAGATGTTATCGATTTTCTTATATTTTCTGTGTGTTTTTTGGTATTTCTTTTTGGGAGGTAACTCTAATTTTATTTTTTGAACCTTTTACTTAACTCTTTATTTAGCAGTCTTATCTAAGAACTTTTTCATCTTTCTCCATTCTTCTTTCATAGTATTCTGTTGAGTTTTAATGATGTAAAATCTTCTCAAATGTCTCTAAGGGTAGTAATTATTTTTTCCTTTAAGTTCTCTCTTGTTTCTCAAATTATATATCCCTTACACTGTTACACATTTTCCCCTGTTTTTCTTGGTCCCTTTCTTTCATGTTGAAGGCATTCCTTAGATGACTCATAATTCTTGGTTATCCACTCATTTTCAAGGAAATTAAGGACTTGATACGGGTCAAGTTACTGATATAACTCAGGATTCATCTGGAGTGTTTAGGCACAGAGCTGTCACTTCTTATGGGGGCTCCACAAATATCAGAATTCAGAAGGCTTTGCCTAGTTCTGTAGGGAACAATGCTCCAATTAGCCTGAGGTGGAGAAGATTATGTAAAAGCTCTGTAGTCTTGAATTTGAATTGGAAATATGAGTACGAACTCTTCTGTCTTATAGTTGCAATTTCTTTTTAAAATACAGAGAAAGCTGGTTTCCAAGAACATAGGGGATATTAAAACCTGGTTCCACTTTCATGCCCTAGAGTATAATTTGCATACAGCAGCCAGCATGCTCTTTTTAGAAAAGAAAGCAAAACTTTTCACTATAGAACAGTTTTAGATTTACAGAGAAATTGTGAAGGTGGTACAGAAAACTCCCATGTACTAGCCCACACTCAATTTCTCCTATTATATCTTAGATTAGTACGGTACATTTGTTACAGTTTATGAATCATTATTTATACAGCATTTTAAACTAAAGTGTATACTTTATTCAGACTTTCTGAGTGTTTCCCTAATGACCTCTCTCCATGTCAGGATCGCATCCAGAGATAGGTCTCCTGAAGCTCCCCTTGGCTGCATTTGTTTCTCAGACTTTCCTTACTTTTGATGACTTTAAGGAGTCCTGGTCAGGTATTTCATAGAATGTCCCTCACTTGGGATTTATCTGATGTTTTTCTCATGAATCAGTTGAGTTATGGATTTGGAGGATAGAGACTGCAAAGGTAAGTGCCACTCTCTTTACATTTATCAAGGGAACATGCTCTCAACATGACTTATCACTGCTGGTGCTGGCCTTTTTTATTTTAAAATTTATCTCATTATTTTATAGTCATATTTAAAATATAATTTTATCTATTTACTGTCCTCTGGAGGCAGGTAGATGTGAAGGATATAAAAATATAAAGACAGTTTACCCTCTTGAATCAGAAGCTTACTTGACTGAGCAGCTGAAAAAGGGTTAAAGCTGACAATTAACTGAGAAATCACTAAAGAAAGGCAACACAGAGTGCACTTTGGAAGAGGAAATTCATCATATGGCATTCTCCCAGTAAAGCACAGAGCTCCCCCCGGCTGGCTTTTCAGTTTACTTTAGGTTAACTGAACCATAACTAAATTGGGAGCTTCATAATATTTGCATGGCTAAAAGCACTGTCACCTCCAACAGTGTGTTTTAAATAAAAAGAAGGCTTCCCAGACTTAAAGTCTGCACTAATATATTCCATGGTCAAGGATTGAGTTGGAACCAAACTCATCTCCCCTTCCTTCTCAGCAACACACAACAGAAGGACTTTGAGTAGCAAGAACTCAACTTTCCAGTCCTGAGCTGCCCTTTGTACCACAGAGTTCCACTGGCCAGTATCAATGGGCTCTGTCTTCTCTTTCAATAATGTAACCAGATGGACTAATGAAAGAAAGAGGAATCTCTATTACGAGTAGCTAGTTATGGTCAGCAGAAAAGGGAGAGTAAAGGACACTTTGCAACTTATTTCTTAAATAGAGAACATAGATTTAGTATAAACCAAGTTTAATTTTCACATAGCAGCTGTATATTCAGAAGGGCCTGTATTTGTCTTCTGTGCACAGTGCACAGTGAAAGGCTGCTTATTTAACTAATATGCAGAGTACATCATGCAAAATGCTGGGCTGGATGAAACATAAGCTAGAATCAAGAATGCCAGGAAAAATGTCAACAACCTCAGATATGCAGATGACATCACCCTAATGGCAGAAAATGAAGAGGAACTGAAGAGCCTCTTGATGAAGGTCAAAGAGGAGAGTGAAAAAGCTGGTTTAAAACTCAACATTCAAAAAACGAAGATCATGGCATCTGGTCCTGTCACTTCATGGCAAATGGATGAGGGAAAAGTGGAAACAGTGTCAGATTTCATATTCTTGGGATCCCAAATCAATGTGGACAATGACTGCAGCCATGAAATTAAAAGACGCTTGCTCCTTGGAAAAAAAGTTATGACAAACCTAGACAGCACATTAAAAAGCAGAGACATTACTTTGTGACAAAGGTCTGTATAATCAAAGCTATGGTTTTCCAGTAGTCACATACAGATGTGAGAATTGGACCATAAAGAAGGCTGAGCACCGAAGAATTGATGGTTTGAACTGTAGTGCTTGAGAAGACTCTTGAGAGTCCCTTGGACAGCAAAGTGATCAAACCAGACAATCCTAAAGGAAATCAACCTTGAATATTCTTTGGAAGGACTGGTGCTGAAGCTCCAATACTTTGGCCACCTGATAGGAGGAGCCGACTCATTGGAAAAGACCCTGATGCTGGGAAAGACTAAGGGCAAAAGGAGAAGGGGATGACAGAAGATGAGATGGCTGGAGAGCATCACCGACTTAATGGACATGAGTTTGAGCAAACTCAGGGAGTGGTGATGGACAGGGAAGCCTGGTGTGCTGCAGTCCAGGGGGTCGCAGAGTCTGACACACAGTGACTGAACAGCAACAACAGCACAGTGCCAAGCACTACACTCTAATCCTTGCCTTCCTATCTCATGGAATACACTGGATCCAGTCTCTGTCAACAATTGCATAACTGGCTTCTAGTTCAGCCTAAGCAGTGACCAACACTGTATCAAAGGTCACGCACACTATGTGTAGAGTATGGAGAGTCTCCGGGTCCAAAAGTTCCATCATCTTGAGCTCTCATTATTTGCTGTCACCATTTGATGAGATGGGAATCCTTTTACTGTTGTTTATGGTTATTTCCTTTTACTTATTTATGTTGTATTGTTGCTATTTTATTGCTTATTGTTATTTACCGTTTATTTTACTATTGCTGCATGATTCAGTCCTGCTTAGTTCTTTTTACACCTGTGTTATTTATATGTGGTCCCTAGGCACATTTTGGCATCACATGGGGGCTTGTTAGAAACACAGACTCTCCCCTAGACTTACTGAATCATAACCTGCACTTTACCATGATCCCTAGGTGATTACTGTGCTCATTTAAGTGTGAGAAGTGCCTCTTTAATCCATCAAGCCTGCCCCACATCGTGCAGATGGCACCGTAGAATAACAGGCTTCCAAAGTACCGCCATGGCTCCCACGCTTGGTTCTAAAGCCTCCCACATCTCGTTTCATGGCTTGTCTTCATTTAGGAGGCCTCACTGTTTACATGTGTGATCAGACACTGCTTCTGTGGCTCTGGCGTTTTCTTTGCTTCTGAAACAGGACGGGGATCCTTCCTCTGATTCTACCACCCAAGGGCATAGGGAGAGATGTGAGAAAGCAAGGGAGCCGAGAGAGCACCTGAAAGGTGAGGGACAGAAACTATTTTACAGTACCTGAGATAAGTGTTTACTAGAAACCCACAACTTTCTTGGAAATGGAGAGGAAACTGTGGGCATCCCTGGTGACTCAGTGGTAAAGAATCCACTTGCTGATGCAGAAGACATGGGTTTGATCCCTAGTCTGGGAAGATCCCACATATGAAGCAACCAAGCCCATGTACCTTCATTACTGAGCCTGTGCTCCGAGCCTGGAAGCTGCAACTACTGAGTCCACACGCCAAAACGACTGAAGCCTGGGTGCCCTGCAGCCCACATGGTTCCAACAAGAGAAGGAACCACACTGAGAAGTGTGTGCACTGCAACTAGAGTAGACCCCGCTGGCTGCAACTAGAGAACAACCTGTGGAGCAACAAAGACCCAACCCAGCCAAAAGTAAACATATAAATAAATAATTATTTTAAAAAGAAAGAAAATTATGTCCTCAGAACTTGGGCACCAGGGTTGCCCTGGGCCTTCGGCAGCAGCAATGTGTGGACAGTGATATCCGTGCTCCATTGTCAATGTGTTTCAGCTACCCTCCAACTTGGCTGCTGTGTTGCTTAGATCAAAAGGAGTGAGAGAGGGAGGGTTTGGTGGCTCAGTCTGGCCCTGGAGCACCCCTGTGCCTTGGGGGTATGCTTTGTACTGGTCCAACCAGCTGTGCTTCAGGGTGAGTTTGCAAGGGACAACTCTGGCAGCTAGGGTTGGGAGTGAGTCAGGTTTTCTTTATGGGAAAGTGGCTGGGGGAGATTACCATCTCTAATACAATACCTTAAACCACAATAAGGAAGCCAGATGCTGAGCTGGGGCTGTGTGTGTATGTGCTCAGTCATGTCCAACTCTTTTGCAGGCGCATGGACTGTAGCCCACCAGGCTCCTCTATCTGTGGAATTTTCCAGGCAAGAGAACTGGAGTGGGTTATCATTTCCTTCTCCAGAGGATCTTCCCAACCCAGGGATCGAACCCTTGTTTCCTGTATCTCTTGCATTGGCAGGCGGATTCTTTCGCACTAGCGCCGAGAGTTGGGGGCTAACCATTATAAATCTCTAGATCAGTTAACCTATAATATATCCTTAGACTTCTAGGATCGCTAGACCATGATGGTTAGTTTAACATGGATTTGAATGTATTAATTATCTTACATATTTAAAAAATATTTATTTATTTTTGGCTGTGTTGGGTCTTCATTGCTACATGGGCTCTTGTCTAGTGGCGGCAAGTGAGGGTAGTCTCTAGTTGCAGTGTATGGCTTCTCATTGAGTTGGATTCTCCTGTTATAGAGCACATGCTCAGTAGTTGTGGTATAGGGGCTTAGTTGCCCCGCAGCATGCGGGATCTTCCCAGACCAGGGATGGAACCCACATCTCCTGCATTGGCAGGCAGGTTCCTCACCACTGAGTTACCAGGGAGGCCCTATCCTGTGTATTTATAAAACAAATTTTATCTTTAGCCATGCTAGATATACCATTTAAGACAATGTCCAGATCATGTAAAGACATCATACATAATATAAAGAATCTGTAAATAACACACGGGAGAGTTTCACATACATTTAAATATTAGCTCAGTTTAGGTTGAACTCAGAAGATGTTGATATCTGAATCAAAAGTTTTAAATGAGTACGATTGTGGATCAGTCTGCTTCAGTAAATGTCTTATTTAAAACTTCTGCTTTAGCGAAGAAAAAAATTACATTTGGGTTAGGTTCAGCGTTCTGCAAATAAGGATGGTTCATTCCTGTTTTTGTAAACAGGATATTTCATGCAAGTTCTAGATGTGTATATAGTAACACAAACAGGCCTTAATTATAGTTCTCTGAAAGGAAGGAGAGAAAACTAAAAGTCTGTCTTATTCCCCTTGTTGCCAGTCTGGTTTCTAACTAACCATCTTGATTAATGGGTTTTTGTGATATTTTAAAACTCTTCCTAGTCATGGAGATGCCAAACTGTCGCTGGGTAGAGGGTTCCAGTGTATTTCTCCCATGGGACATTTTCTACATAATTACCTGCAATTCCTCACATGACAGTTTACATTCCTAGCCTTGTCTCCAACAGTTGTGAGAATAGTTGGTTACTGTCTTCTGTCCATTGAGCAAATGAAGACATTCAGCTTCCTTAAGCTCAAAATAACCACACTTTTGCGTACAGACACCTGAGAATAGAAGGTATAATTAACTTATCCTCAGTTTGATACCTAAGTGTCTTTAGAAGTTGCAGGTATAAGTCTTAAGTAGATCTGACAGCTACACCTTCATATAAGGTGCATGATGCTAGGCAAGTTCAAGGAAGCTGCCCAAACACACACTTAGCAAGCTGAAGACAGGTGAAGATTTGTCTGTTTCTTTTTTAATAATTGAAATATAGTTAGTTTAGTTGTTGTTTTAGTTTCTGGTATACAGCAAAGTGATTCAGTTTGTATATGTATATGTATGTATACTCTTGTGTGTACCTACATATATATTTTTCATGTTCTTTCCCATTGTTTATTATAAGATATTAAATATAGTTCCCTGTGCTATACTGTAGGGCCTTTTTGTTTATCTCTTTTACAGAATAGTTTGTATCTGCTAATCCCAAACTCCAAATTTATCCCTCCCCATGCCCTTTCCCCTTTGGTAACCATAAATTTGTTTTCTATGTCTGTGAGTCTATTTCCGTTTTGTAAATAACTTCATTTGTATCATAGTTTAGATTCCTCATAGAAGTGATATCATATGACATTTGCCTTTGACTGACTTAGCATAATAATCAGTAGGGCCATCCATGTCGCTGCAAATGATATTTCATTCTTTTTTTATGGCTGAGTAATACTCCATTGTATACATGTACCAAATCTTCCTTATCTATTTGTCTGTTGATGGACATTTAAGTTGCCTCCACCTCTTGGCTATTGTAAGTAGTGCAGCTATGAACATAGGGGAGTGCACGTATCTTTCTGAATTGGAGTTTTCTCTAGATATATGCCCAGGAGTGGGACTGATGGATCAAGCGGCAACCCTATTTTTAGGTTTTTAAGTAAACCCTGTACTGTTTTCCCTAGTGATTGCCCCAGTTTATATTCCAGTCAACAGTACAGGAGGGTTCCCTTTCCTCCACATCCTCTCCAACATTTACCATTCTGACCAGTGTGAGGTGTTAACTCATTGTAGTTTTGATTTGCATTTCTCTAATAATCAGTGATGTTGAGTATCTTTTCATGTGTCTTTCAGCCATCTGTATGTCTTCTCTGGAGCAATGTCTATTTAGATCTTCCACTTTTTTTTTTTTTTTGATTGGACTGTTGTTTTGATGTTGCTCTGCATGAACTGTTTATATATTTTGGAAATTAACCCTGTGTTGGTGGCACTGTTTGCAGATATTTTCTGCCAGTCTGTAGGTGTCTTTTCATTTTGTTGATAGCTTCCTTTGTCGTGCAAAAGCTTATGTTTGATTAGGTCCCATTTGTTTATTTTTGCTTTTATTTCTATGGCCTTGGGAGACTGATCTAAGGAAACATTTCTACAATTTATGTCAGAGAATATCTTGCTTATGTTCTCTCTTAGGAGTTTATGGTATCACATTTACTCTAAGTAAGACTTTAAGCCATTTTGAGTTTATTTTGAAAGGATATGACTCTACTTGAATGAGTTCTCCAGTAAATGCAGATAACTGAGAATGAAAAACTCAAGAGGATGTAAACCTTCATTAGTAACAGAATACATTTTCCCTATCTATTAAGTGGATTTGGAGAGGTGGGGATGGGGGTGGGAAGGTATAGGCACATTTATACAATGGAAAGGAAAAGACTTACAGTGAAATAGGATTATATCGACTTAGAATTTATAAAAATTCAGACAGAGAGGATTACATTTACCTCTGGTTACTTATGAAGAGTGACATCTCAAAGCGCATTAATAGGACCCAGAGAATTTCAGGGGACATGTTTAGCTTGCTTAAGAAAATAAGCAGCCCTGGTTCTTCACACATGAAATGTAGATTTAAATGTCCATTCTTTATATTTTAAAACAACTTTGCCAGGAATTTTATATGGTGAAACATTTTATATGGGGAAACATTATTATTGATGTACTTATTTCTATGTTCAAAAGGAACAGAATATTTTAAATCTGATTTTGCTATAATGTAGTCTTTTCCAAATGCTTAATTTATTTAGACTTTACTGTATTGATGTTCTACAAAGAAATGCTTTAGGGCCGTGGCATAAAAATAAATTACAAAATATAATCTCACTAATAGGGAAGATCTTCCCAGCCTAAGCCTCAAGTAGAATGGAATAAGTGAATGGATGCAGCAAGCTGGGAATTTTTTACATAGAGCCAGTTTGGATTCGGGCTTCCCAGGTGGTGCTAGTGGTAAAGAACCTTCCACCAATGCAGGAGATATAAGAGATGCAGGTTCCATCCCTGGCTTGAGAAGATCCCCTGGAGGAGGGCGTGGCAACCCACTCCAGTATTTTTGCCTGGAGAATCCCATGGATAGAAGTCTGGCAGGTGACAGTCCATAGGGCCGCAAAGAGTCGGACACAACTGAAGTGACTTAGCACGCAGGCACATGTGTAACACTCAGTGACCCAGTTTGGACTTAGGTGAGCTAATGCCATCTTCCTTGAGTATTTACCATACTTGCGATTACTATACTTTGGAAAAGGGACAATGTAAGACTGGCTGGATTTCTTGAAAAGAGAGGGCAAAAGATTATACAATGAGACAAGTTTATTCAGTGCTGTGAAGCTGACAGGAGTGGCAACTGTGGTCGAAGCCTTCAAGTTCTCCTCTGAGCTCACTCTCACCCAGCCCTCTCTCTCCTGGGGATTGAGTTGTCTTGGCCTGGACAGTGGCTCAGTGCAGTCAAGGCTGACTCAGGCTGTAGCACTGACTCTCTTCTGAAATGAGGGGATGCCCTTGTGATGGTTCCCTCATCAATTGCTCTCCTCTGTTTTGTCTTTTGGTGAAAAGATGTCACAACATGAAATCATGAGCAGAATCCTGGCTCTCCAAAACCACACTGGGCTGCTAATCTCTGACCCCAGGGCTTCATCTGTTTAGCAGTTCAGTGATCCTTACTTTAAAAGCCTGACTAGCAAGATTTTAGCCCTTTCTGTCTTGAAGGAGTCTCTTTAAAATGCTATTTATAGTGCATAATCAACATAATCCTATTTGCAAGTATAGTATCATAAGTAATGAACCATTTGATTTGCACATTTTCTAATGCCATTAATCTGACAACTTTTATGCCAGGTCAAACTGCCTTCACTAATAATATCTACAGGCTGATGCCTTCGTGGTTTATTTCAAGTGTGTTGTGGAGTATAGGAAAGGGATATTCTGGAAAAGGGGATGTTTTCTGCAATCTTTTCAGACCTTTTTTCCAACTTGTCAAAGTCAATATTGGTAGAGAATTAAGTGTCAGAAGGGCTTCCCTGATATTCAGCTGGTAAGTAATCTGCCTGTAATGCAGGAAACCATGGTTCAATTCCGTGGTTGAGAAGATCCCCTGGAGAAGGGATAGGCTACCCACTCCAGTATTCTTGGGTTTCCCTTGTGGCTCAGCTGGTAAAGAATCCACCTGCAATGTGGGAGACCTGGGTTCGATCCCTGGGTTGGGAAGATCCCCTGGAGTAAGGAAAGGCTATCCACTCCAGTATTCTGGGCTGGAGAATTCCATGGACTGTATAGTCCATTGGGTGGCAAAGAGTCAGATAGGACTGAGTGACTTTTACTTTCTTATTCTTCTCGGTGTCAGATAACAAGGTTTGACTTCAGATTTGGCCCCTACAAGGCTGTATGATCTTGGACCAGGCATTTAACGTCTGAGGAGACTGAGCTAACTGGGCACTGCATGACACTGTCCTCCAGGAAGATTTCCCCCAAATCCCAGAATGAATGCACAGGCCATACTCCCACAGTTCTCCATGTGCGTGCTTCTTTCATATAACCAATGACATTATATTAAATATATATATATATACAGAATTGTAAATGAAGACCTCAAATTGAAGACATCAAATGTTGACCTCAAATTGACTGCCAGTTATTTTTTCAGCAAAAATAGGTTTATTTGACATTAGTAAAGAATTGCAATTCAGGGTGTGTAACCAGGGCAAGCTAAATGTAAAGCCCATGCAAGTCCCCCACTACAAGGAGAGGAGAACTCTTTTATAGAGAGAAAAAGGAGGTTGAGGGGCTTCCCTGGTGGTTCAGACGGTAAAGGATCCAGGATGATCCCCCGGAGAAGGGAAACGCTATCCACTCCAGTATTCTAGCCTGGAGAATTCCACTGGACTGTATAGTCCATGAGGTCCACAAAGAGTTGGACAGAAATGAGCAACTTTAATTTTCAAATGAAGTTAGAGGGAGCTATAGCAAACAGTCCATTGGAGTTTGAAGTATAATGCCTTTTCATTGGTTGAGTTGTGAGAGTCTCTCATTGGCCAAGAACTTACAGGCAGAAAGAAGTCTTTCTTCTTCCTTTTGGGCTCTGCGTGAGAGTTCCCATTTCTGGCCTCCTGCCTCTATTTTAATTGAGGTTTCTGTTTATTAATTTTTACCATCATTTTCTACTCACGCCGGTGCAAGCTCTGTGAGGGCAGGGACTTCGTTATTTAACTGGTCGCTGTTCCCACACTTTTGCGCAAGGAGGAGTCACCACCTCCAGATTCTCCCCACTAGGCATTTCTGTGTGCAGCTCGGTTCAATAAATCTTATTCATTGGTCTAAAGCTCATTTAAAGTGAACATCAAGCTATTACTATCTGTTGGTGTTTTTAAACTTCATACATAAAATATCAAACAAGTAATATGTGCTCATTGTTTTAAAAAATTTTAAAATACAAATAAGTTGGAAAGTGAAAGTACCTATAATTTTATTATTCAGAAATAATTACATTTTTACATTTTGATGCAGCTTCTCTTCTGTAACTTTCTTTTTTCACTTCGTAGGACATTGTGAACACCTTCTATGTCAATAAAAACTTTTCTTCACCACTACTGATTAATTTTTCATGGACAGACAACTGAGTTGTGCTTTTTTCCAACCTCTTTCTTTGTAGACCTAGATAGGACACAATTTTGGATGCCTTTAGAATTTAGATTTGTTTTGAAAATACTGTTTCCCTTAACATCTCAAACAACCATTTCCCACAGAAGATATCTAGTAGAAAATATTTTCTATTGTTTGGGTATCTATTTCATTGTATGTATAGCATTTTGAACACAACAGGAGATCTAAGGATAAATGATCACACCAGATTAGATTCCTATAGTTGTGTTAACGCTAACCAGCTTGCACTTAGATACAAAATTTTATTGGGAGATTTTCCATAAATAGTCTGAATTCTGTGCATAGCATATATAAAACAATGGTAATCAGCTATCAAAGGGTAGAAAACTGTATGTAAAAATTATACAAATAAACTCAGCATTTAACCTAAATTGTAGTCTAGAAATTTAGACTA
Source organism: Capricornis sumatraensis (assembly GCF_032405125.1). Classification (NCBI taxonomy): domain Eukaryota; kingdom Metazoa; phylum Chordata; class Mammalia; order Artiodactyla; family Bovidae; genus Capricornis; species Capricornis sumatraensis. The sequence continues at coordinate 76,278,331 of NC_091073.1, forward strand.
GACCGACCCTATTGCTTCCAGTCATGTCTGACTCTGTGCTGACCCCATGTACTGTATGTAGCCTGACAGGCTCCTCTGTCCATGGGATTCTCCAGGCAAGAATACTGGAGTGGGTTTCCATTTCCTCCTCAAGGGGATCTTCCCAACCCAGGGGTCCAAGATGAGTCTGTTACACCTCCTGCATTAGCAGGCGGGTTCTTTACCAGTAGTGCCATCTGGGAACCAATGCACCAACAAATCTGCTGCCTGCTCCTTGCAAAGCATAAAAAGAGATATAAAATCATTTTAAAAAATCACCAGATATATCTATGGGGATTGTTAGATTATCCATGAACCTCCTGAATTACCAAGAAATTCTGGATGGAGACATTTTCCTTTTCCCATGTAACTCTCCACTTCCCCAAACAAAATTTCCAGAAACTCTGGAAACCACCTGCCATATTGAGCTACTAAAACTAATACTAATACTGAATACTAACACAGCGCAGTTTTAGTCTGGCCTCTTGCAGGTCTCGCTTGCTACCCTGTGGAATGTGGGAAATTTAATAGTTACAGACCTACCCGGTGCTTGTTTTGTGCTTCAGTACATGTCTATCCTTGCTTAACATCTTTAATGCATTCCTGGAAACTGTGCCACTAAGTACAAAGCTGTTAAGTAAACAAGTGCTTTACTTCATCTTAATGGAAAAAATTATGATTAATTTCACACCAATCCAAGATACCTAACCATATTTCACTAACCAACATGAAAACATTTCATGATAAAGATAAAGTTATCTAACTAATATACAACAATGTGAAAATAAATTAATACAATTTGTAGACAGAAAGTAACAAAAGTCTATCAAGGGAGGGAGAAAAGTCTGCTAGTCGGTGTGATGGGTGCGGGAAGAGGTACAGAGCAGGGAAGAGGGGATGTCAGGTGACTGACTCACGCAACATTTCTGGGGCTCAAGAGCGCACTCAGTTCATTTAACAATAAAATTAAAGCACAGAAAAATACCTGTGCAGCAATATAAAAGTGAGAGGCTTTGGAGGTGTATAAAAATGGCCCATGCTCATCACAGACTGAGGAGCCTTTGAAGTGGCTACTTTCTTGTCCTAGTCACTCAGTGGACACACAAAGGCAAAATATTTCAGGTCCATCCAACCAAGGGGCACAATTCAGATTTATGTCATATGATATTTGTTAACTAGAAACTTTTGTACTGAATAAATGGTTGAGTGTTTTTGACTTAAACTGAAATGTCAAAACAGTACTACCCGTGGTGTGTTTATTTAGTGTGTTTTTGAATGAAAAAAGCATTATCCAAGAAAAAAAAAAACCCAAAAATTCAAAAAAGGAGTCATTGCCTGAAAACTTGTTTCACTTTTCAAAAGCCATTATGGTGAAATGTCATTAGCTAGAAGTCTGGCAGTTAAGTCTGGACAAACATACTGTAGTCTGAGGCATGTTTGGTCCTTTAGAAGTAAGTAATGTAGTTCTGGATGTTTCCTTTGTATGGTTCATTTCACCCATCTGGATAGAAGCCAGGATTTCTCATAATAAGCTTGCTTTTTAAATTTTTCTAATTTTAATGTCCATTAAAGAGACAGTTTACTCGTAGCTCAAAGACTGATATGAGTACTAGATGGATGTAAGATAATGGTGGAATGCATAATGAATCCACAAAAAGGTTATAGAAAAGCACATGGCGGTTATCACATTTTTCAGGAACAGTTGAGTCTCACCAAATGGCACCAGTCATTTACTGTTTCAGCCAGCCCTTTGTTGCTATGTTAATAGCTCAGTCTATCTGCAGTCATTTTCACATTTTCAGCCATTTAGGCATTCCATTTTGTAAGAGCATGGAGACTTTTGGCATGAGGAAATAAAAATTCCTTAAATATGATTTGCTAATTGTTTGACATTAGCTGCTAAATAATCGGAGTGGCACCTTTAGTAAGGGAGTGAAGGATGAAGCTGAATGCTAAAACAGATGCTTTCCCTGACTTTCAGAAGACTAGATTGCATTTTCTAAGCAAAGACTAAACCTCTGATCTTTTCATTTTAAAAATATGATTACTACATGTTGACCAAGTCAGAAACAGAATAAAGCAGCAAGGAGTAATTTTAATTTTGCCATTCAACATGTGAGAAGTAGGAAATAATATGTCCCCTTTTAAAAATGAAAACACTGGTAAGACTCTAAAATAAAGCGTTCTTTCCACAGTAATACAAGCAACCTACTAGCCTCCTACAAATTCAAACTAGCTACAAGGGGGCAAGAGACCTCCAGTGATATTATTTTAGAGAGGAAAGGGGGATGGAGCTTGGAGGGCGACTATAATGAAGGTCTTGTCTTGCTACTCTGCGTTTTTACCTTGAATTTATTAGGTGTATGCTTTTTCTTTCCGTAATACATTATGCACTCCCTCTAGTGTCAGAATTTGTATATGATCTGAAAGCTAGTTTGACAAAGTGCTGCTATAAACATTAGAGTAAGGTTCAGGCTCCTAATTATGCCATATTTCAAAAATATTAAAGGCCACCTAATAACATGAGGAACAGCCCTGCATGAGGTTGCTCTGGCTCAGAAAAGAATGCGTATTTTAACCTGTGTTATGAAGAGACCTCTTCCAAACCTCCTTCTTCCCCAAAGTGACCTATAAATAAGCTGAGAGCTTTATTAAAGCTTTAAATTCCTTTAATAATCTGAAGTATTTATTAAATTCTAAATTCTGTAACAAAAAAATAATTTCACATAAAAACAAAAAAATGACCAAAGATGAAAGAAAACCTCGGCTAGGAAGTAAAGCCTGTGGGAACATCATAAAATGTGTGGTTGTCAAGATTTGCAGGTTTATTAGCTATTCTTTGTACAGTTCTGTGTATTCTTGCTTCCCCTTCTTAATATCTTCTGCTTCTGTTAGTTCTATACCATTTCTATCCTTTATTGAGCCTATCTTTGCATGAAATGTTCCCTTGGTACCTCTAATTTTCTTGAAGAGCTTTCTAGTCTTTCCCATTCTATTGTTTTCCTCTCTTTCTTTGCAGTGATCACTGAGGAAGGCTTTCTTATATCTCCTCACTGTTCTTTTGAACTCTGCATCCAAATGGGTATATCGTTCCTTTTCTCCTTTGCCTTTCACTTCTCTTCTTTTCACAGCTATTTGTAAGGCCTCCTCAGACAACCATTTTGCCTTTCTGCATTTCTTTTTCTTGGGGATGGTCTTGATCACTGCCTCCTGTACAATGTCACGAACCTCCATCCATAGTTCATTAGGTACTCTGTCTATCAGATCTAATCCCTTGAATCTATTCATCACTTCCACTATACAACTGTAAGGGATTTGATTTAGGTCATACCTGAGGGTTTAATGGTTTTCCCTACTTTCTTCAATTTAAGTCTGAATTTGGCAATAAGGAGTTCATGATCTGAGCCACAGTCAGCTCCCAGTCTTGTTTTTGCTGACTGTATATAGCTTCTCCATCTTTGGCTGTAAAGAATATAATCAATCTGATTTCAGTATTGACCATCTGGTGATGTCCACGTGTAGAGACTTCTCTTGTGTTAATGGAAGAGGGTGTTTGCTATCTTGGCAAAACTCTGTTAGCCTTTGCCCTTCTTCATTTTGAATTCCAAGTCCAAATTTGCCTGTTACTCCAGGTGTTTCTTGACTTCCTACTTTCGCATTCCAGTCCCCTGTAATGAAAAGGATATCTTTTGGGGTGTTAGTTCTAGAAGGTCTTGTAGGTCTTCATAGAACCGTTCAACTTCAGCTTCTTCAGCATTACTGGTTGGGGCATAGACTTGGATTACTGTGATATTGAATGGTTTGCCTTGGAATGAACAGAAATCATTCTGTCATTTATGAGACTGCATCCAAGTATGGCATTTTGGACTCTTTTGTTGACTATAAGGGCTACTCCATTTCTTCTAAGGGATTCTTGCCCATGGTATTAGATATAATGGTCATCTGAGTTAAATTCACCCATTCCAGTCCATTTTAGTTTGCTGATTCCTAAAATGTCGATGTTCACTCTTGCCATCTCCTGTTTGACCACTTCCAATTTGCCTTGATTCATGGACCTGACATTCCAGATTCCTATTCAATATTGCCCTTTACAGCTTCAGACTTTGCTTCTATCACCAATCACATCCACAACTGAGTGTTGTTTTTGCTTTGGCTCCATCTCTTCATTCTTTCTGGAGGTATTTCTCCACTGATCTCTAGTAGCATGTTGGACACCTACCGACCTGGGGAGTTCATCTTTCAGTGTCCTATCTTTTTGCCTTTTCATACTATTCATGGGGTTCTCAAGGCAAGAATTCTGAAGTGGTTTGCCATTCCCTTCTCCAGTGGACCACATTTTGTCAGAACTCTCCACCATGACCTGTCCATCTTGGGTGGCCCCACACAGCATGGTTTAGTTTCATTGAGTTAGACAAGGCTGTGGTCCATCTGATCAGATTGGTTAGTTTTCTGTGATTGTGGTTTCAGTCTGTCTGCCCTCTGATGCCCTCTCTCGTTGGACTATAAAGAAAGCTGAGCACTGAAGAATTGATGCTTTTGAACTATGGTGTTGGAAAAGACTTTTGAGAGTCCCTTGGACTGCAAGGAGATCCAACCAGTCCATCCTAAAGGAGATCAGTCCTGAGTGTTCATTGGACGGACTGATGTTGAAGCTGAAACCCCAATCCTTTGGCCACCTGACGTGAAGAGCTGACTCATTTGAAAAGACCCTGATGCTGGGAAAGATTGAGGGCAGGAGAAGAAGGGGATGACAGAGGATGAGACGGTTGGATGGCATCACCGACTCAATGAACATGAGTTTGGGTAAACTCCTGGAGTTGGTGATGGACAGGGAGGCCTGTCATGCTATGGTCCATAGGGTCGCAGAGAGTCAGACACGACTGAGCGACTCAGCTGAACTGATTAGCTATTTTCTTCCCATGTCTCTTAAAGGAACCGGAAGCTCTAAAGGCTCTTGTTTGTTTCGGTCACTTCACATAACCTCTGCGGCTGGCGGCGTCTCCAACACAGATTCCCCATTTCTTGTCTCTAATACTGCTCTACACAGTTTAGCTGCCCAACTCTTTCCCACCCATTCCAGAGGCCCTGGGGAAAGCTGACACCCTTGCCTGCAGGGGTGGCCCTGAGTGACCTGCAGGTAATTCCAGCTTTTTTCCCAGTGAAGACTTAGGAAATGCCATGTGACTCAATTTTGGCCAATGAAATGCATCAAGGAATATTCATCTTCACTCTTCTGGGCTAGCTTCCAGAAGTGACACTTTTTTTAGATGCCAGCATGCACTGATGTGAGGTTTGGAAATGCTGCAGCCATCCTATTATTCAGCGTGAGGAAGAGGCTGACAGCAGTGGAGGTTTGGGACAAGAGAGGCACAGGGCAATACAGCAATGCCCCTGGGTAAGTCAGCACTGGAGCCCACACTACTGAAGGACTTCTAGTATGGGGGCTGATAGGTGTATGAGTGTATAAGCCAGTTTAATGTGGGGCTTTTAGTACTTGCAGCCAAAATAATCTCCAAAATTACAACTATTGGCATATTTAATTAAATAATTTTCTTATATTGAAAACCCAATTACATAAAAACTCAGTTTTCATGTAATTGGGTTTTCAATATAAGAAACATCCACTTTCACGCCAATTCCTGTAGAAAAAAAAAAAAACAATACAATGGTCAGTTAATGAGGATTGTGTTCCGTGAGGTTGCCATTTCCTACTCCAGGGGATCTTCCAGACCCAGGGATCAAACCTGCCTCTCTTACACTGGCAGGTGGATTCTTTACTACTGTGCCACTTAAAATATTTGACTGGCCAAAAAGTTTGTCCGGATTTTTCATAGGATGGTATGGGAAAACCTGAATGAATCTTTTGGCCAACCCAATAGTAATAAGCATTTATGTCCCATCAAACTTTCTGTGGGTCAGGAATTTGAGAGCAGCCTAGCTGGGTGACTGTAGTCAAACTCTCAGCTGGGGCTGCACTCATCTGAAGGCTTGCCTGGGGCTGGATGATCTGTTTCCAAGATGGCTCACTGACAACACAACTGGCAAACTGGTGCTGGATGTTGGTGAGTGGTTTCAGTTCCCTCCCACATGGCCCCTCGACAGTCTACGTGACTGTGCTGGGATATGACCTCTGGGTTCCCCGAGACTGCGCGATCCAAGAAAGTGAGAGTCAGGGGGCTCTTACTTTATGACCTAGCTTCAGAAATCACATATAATCATTTCTACCACATTCACATGACTGGAAGCAAATCTCTGAGTTCATCCCACATTCAGTAAGGGGAAAATAGGCTCCACCTTTTAAAGGGAAGAAACCACCATGAAGATACTCATCTACACAGAATATACTAGGAAGTGTTATTGAGCTGTGTCTTCCCCAGGTCACTAGAAATACAACCACTGTAGCAATACAAACAATTACCATTTTGATTATCTATCAGATCCTCTTTAATGGCTTTGCATGTATTGTGTGTGTGTGTTCAGCATATCTGACTCTTTGCAACCCTGTGGACTGTAGCCTGCCAGGCTCCTCTGTCCATGAGATTTCCCAGGCAACGGTTGCCATTTCCTCCTCCAGGGGATCTTCCTAATGCAGGGATTGAACCCACATTTCCTGGGTCTCCTGCATTGCAGGCAGATTCTTTACCCATTTAATTTTCACATCAATCCTATGAATTAGCTACTTTTTTTTTTTTAATTTTACACTTACGGAGACTGAGTCACAGAACATTATGTGATTTGTCCAAGGTCAAACAACTAGGCAGTTTCAGGCATTACAACCCCAGAGTCTGGGTTCTTAAGCACTTTGTATTTCCTCCTTGCTGGTCTATACCTGTAGGTATTGTCCAAGAGTATTATCGGCAATTACCTATATTTCTAACTCTCTGCTTTGTCATGCTTAGACACTCCTAACTATCCCTGGTAGTTGCCAAGGGCTCTACTTATGTGCTTATGAAGAAAAGCTATGGCCAACATAGACAGCATATTAAAAATCAGAGATGTTACTTTGCCAACAAAGGTCCATCTAGTCAAAGCTATGGTTTTTCAAGTAGTCATGTACGAATGTGAGAGTTGGACTATAAAGAAAGCTGAGAGCCAAAGAATTGATGCTTTTGAACTGTGGTGTTGAAGAAGACTCTTGAGAGTCCATTGGACTGCAAGGAGATCCAACCAGTCCACCCTAAAGGAAATCAGTCCTGAATATTCACTGGAAGGACTGATGCTGAAGCTGAAGCTCCAATACTTTGGCCACCTGATGCGAAGAACTGACTCATTGGAAAAGACCCTTAGACTGGGCAAGATTGAAGGCAGGAGGAGAAGGGGAGGACAGAGGATGAGATGGTTGGATGGTTTCACTGACTCAATGGACATGAGTTTGAGCAAGCTCCAGGAGTTGGTGAAGGACGGGGAAGCCTGGCATGATGCAGTCCGTGGGGTTGCAGAGTTAGGCATGACTGAACTACTGAACTGAACTGAATAGTGTGGCATCAGCCATGGCTTTCTTCTCTCCTCATCTGGCTTCCTTCTTCAGGTCCTCACTAGGTATCAGCATCACCCTCTCAAGGTCACCGTATAGGAGGGTATCAAATCAAGCTGTTAGTGCTCAGTATCTAAGAATGTTTTTTAATGAAATAGCCATTTTCATTTTCACTTTGATGGTCTGCTGTATTTTTCCACCCCACATGTACACATCACCTTTTCTCGTACATAAAGCCCATTTTCCTCCTGCCTCTTTCCCCACAGAACCTGCCCCCGTCTCTTCTCAGGAAGAGTCCTTACCTTCGAGGTGCAGCCATCATTGTGCTGGCCAGCTTCTGGCAGACCTTCCCAGCAGGCTCACTGTACATTGTCCAGGGGGTCTGACCTCCAGTGGTGGACAGAGCTTGGACCCAATTTGGGATTCCTACCACACTGAAAAAAAAAGAAGGAAACAAAATGCTATATGATAAAACTCAAATTCCAAGAAATGGAGGTACTCCTAAACAATTCTCACCTGTAAATAACTTGTTTCCTTACATATAAATAAAATTCTCCCTGGATAGTAGACATTTCACATGTAAGCCAATTGCAAATCTTCCCACATGTAACACATGATGCTGAGACTTCTTCAGTCATTCTTCCAGAAATCTCACTGAGCAACAACTGTCTCTGAGGTAAAAGCCACACAAAGGGAAGCAGCATCAAGCAGACAGACACGTCCCTTGACTTCATGGAGGGTTAGCCAAGTAGGGTGTAATGGGAGGGGGACCGTCACCTACAGACTCTATTGCCAGGGAGGGTCTTGTGGTTGTGAACATGTGGGTGAAGCCTTTTAACTTCTATGTGACACATTTCACTGAAAGGAAACCAGAAACTTTTGGAACAAGGCCCACTGAATTCTTGCCATTGTGATTCTGGCATGAAGGCCTTATTTGCCTCACAAGGGCATCAACACAAGAAATTACATGTAGATTTTAAAAATCTGGAAGGAGGCATAGATTTGTCTTCAGCTGAGCAGGAAACAGGCTCTCGCCCACATCATCTCTTCCTGGCTAATCTACAGTGGTAATAACCTATACCACACTCTTCAGAGCTTCATTACTGCTCTTGCGCCATCTGGTACAATTTTACATGGCTTCTAGTCCATCCATGAGTTAGCTGCCCCACAAGCTAGTTAGCTCCTTGAAGGCACAGAGTTATCTCTCCCCTTGAGACTGAGCTCAGGCTGGCTCTGCAGTACAACTTAGTGACCGCACCTCCCCCCACAGAAGGCCCCACTGTATTCAGGCCTTCCTGGGGGATCCCCACCCCTTTTTTTCTTCAAACCTGTCACTGTGGACTTGGCCTTTTGCCCCAGTATCCTCACTTGCCTTCATTCCTCAGGGCTTTATCTCTGTTATCTTTTTTTCTCTATCCTCTCCCTAGCTTGAAGGGGTTCTGCTTTCTATTCATTCACATAATGTACCTTTACTGAGCATTACTGTATACCAGGCACTGTGCTGGATTCTAAAGACACAGAGACAGCTAGGACATGGCTCCCTGCCTTAGTGGGGCTCATCTTCCCATGAGGGGAGAGACCCAAGCGAATCACGGATTACGGAACCATGTGAAAAATAACACAAACAGGTAGGTGCAGGGTACTGAGAAGCCCAGGAATGTAGGTCAGTGGGAGCATTAAATCAGACCCTGCCCCCCAAGCATAAAAGGGTTTTTTAACACTTTCAAGGGTCAGTGTGTGATAAACAGATGATCCTAAAATATTCAAGCTACAAAATACCTAAATACCCTAATCCACTATCGGTTCACAGAGGAAGAAAGAGACCCAGTGAGGGGAAAGTCATTGCCAAAGGTCACACCCCTGATGCTGGTGAAGCCAAGACTACAACCAGAGCTGGAGTATAGCCAGATTTGGTGGTAAGGGAGGGTGGTAGAAGGGTGATGGTGCAACAATTCAGGTGTAGAGGGAAAACAGAAACAGTTAAGCAGTTAGTACAATACATTGGGTGAGAAACGACAGATGAAGAAATGAGGGTGGTATGGACCAGGTGGAGGAGCTAAAGAGAGTTCAGATGGTACCTACATTTAGAAAGGAAAGCTGGCAGAATGTATTCATCCTCTGGATATGGTGTGCGGAAGAAAGAAGAATCCAGGATGGCTCCAAAGTTAGACTCTGAGCAGCTGGAAACTTAAGAGTTCAACAGTGAAGATGCAGAAGATGATAGAAGGAATAGAGGAAAATAAAGATCTGTTTTGGGATAAGTTAAATGTGTGATGCCTATGAAAAGTCCAAGCAGAGAGGTCTGCTCGGCGGTTGGATAGACAAGTCTGGAGTTGGTCTAGAGATGAGACATTTTAGATGCGTCAGCATGCAGATGGACTTTTAAGCCATGAGAGGATGAGATCACCCACAGAAGAGTGAAGACAGAGAAGTCTGAGGACTCAGCTTTGGACACTCTAGTATTTAGAGTGGGAAAGATTAAGATAGGAAGAGAATCAAGAGAGGATGGTTTCCAGGAGGCTAGAGAGTATCTCTAGGGGCATGAAATGATGCACTGTTTCATGTTGATGTTTGGCAAAAACCAACACTGTAAAGGAACGATCCTTCATTAAAAATAAACAAATTTATAAAAAATAACACTGATACATTCAATTAAATGGTTACTGGGAAATTACCGTTGGCTTTGGCAAGATGGAGGTCATTAGAGACCTCAATAAAAGCAGTTTTGGCAGCGTGAAGAGAAGCAACAGCCTGAGTAGAAAGAATGGAAGCAGAGAAAGTAGACAGAAACTCTTTAGAAAAATTTACTGTAAAGGGGAACAGAGAAACTGGGCAGTATCTGAAGGAAGATGTAGCGTCAAGAGAGTTCTTTCCTTTCTCAGGAGGGAGGTTACAATCTCTATGTCTGATGGGATGATTCAGAAGAGAAGGTGCAACTGTTGCTGCCCTAGAAAGAGGCTACATGGGAAAGAGGTTCCTTCTGAGCAGGAGAGAGCCAGAGCCGGAGCAGAGGGGTCACCCTGGAGGCTCATCGTTTTAACAGGAGAGAAGGCGGACGAAGTGGGTACAGGTGATTCTCATGGTGGGAATGTGTGGAAATTTATTTCTGATTATTTCTATTTTCTCAGCGAAAGAAGAAGCAAAGAAAGGAAAATGGGAAAGAAGTTGTTGGATGCTTGAGAAGAACAGAAGAACTTTTAAACAGCCAGGAGATTGGGACAGTGAACCGACAAAATCAATAGAGGTGGGCAACTCTGGAGTTTTATGCTGCTCACACATTTACAATGAGGCCAGTCAGCACCGCTGTGAGTCTTGCTTCAATCACACCGAGCTGCCTGGGTGCAGGTGAAAAGTCAGGAGAGGGCTGCATTTAACCGGATGCATTAACCATGTTTCTGATGATTTGACTTCTGGGACTTTGCTGACCCTTGAGAGATTTTGATTCCTGGGGCTGCCAGTTCCTAGAGCCAGTGAAGGACTTGTCTGTGAACGCACCTTTCATATGCAAACCAAGCAATCCAGAGCCCACACTCTCAACCAGCTCCCTCTGCTGGCTTTCACCCTTGGGTACTTCTCTTCTGTCTAATCACCCCAGGGCCAGGGAGCGACAACCTTGCCCCAGGCCCTCTGAAATTATTCAAACTAGCCGATTTTAAACCTGCTTACTCTGCCTCCCTAGTTCCTTCCTGCAGAAACCACAATAAAGACTCTTACTTCAGCTTCCCCCTTGCTCCTTCTGTCTCCTGACCCTGGTGCTTTTCTGTGTCATTCCCCCACAACCCTCCACGGTGCATCTCACGGTGCATCTCACCCTCCATTCCCACCTCCCCCTTCCCTGACTCCCTCCCATGCTGGAATCTGTGAGTGTAAAATACTAGCTTTTCAGTGGCAGTCGTCTCCTGATCTGTTGGCCTCAGCCTACCAAACAATAGCAAAATCTACATTTTGAAAGACCAGAATTGCATTTTGTCAGGAGTGAGGAAATAAAAATACAAATGAACCAAGGATCCTAAGCTACAGAAGGAACTCAGGACAAAAGAGGAAAAGTGACCGTAAAAAGTAGTAAGATCAATGGACTGGGGCATTGTAAGGTTGAAGAACCACTGGAATCCGTGCAACTGGGAGGGAGATAGTAAGACAGGAGATGGTGGTCAGACAGCAAAATTACTGAGATTATTGAGGGAGCACACTTATAAACAAGGACTCAATCCAGGGCATGGCCAAGGGAGCAAATGGCTGATTGTGGGATATGGAATATCATTGGAGGAACAGAAATCAAGAATGAGAAGTCACACTTTTAGAAGAATCATCTACTTGGATACTGAAGTCACTCAGAATTATATCAGGGGTAAAATTGATGGGGAGAGAGTGAATCAGGTGCTTAAAATCCTCTGGGGATAAGGAGGAGCACCTAGAGGTGAGTAGATGACTACACAATTTTATTACAGTCGTTAAAGCAATAGTACATCAAACGCGAAGCTGAGCATAGAACCGAAGCTCACTTAACTCCTTCCTAGAAATCAAATAGAGAGGCCATTTATCTCTGCTAGCAGATGAGTACAGCACGGCCTTTATAGATATCAGTCAGAGCAGCTGCATTCAAACAGCTGCTCCACACTGCCTCCAAATTTCCCAGAGGTGCCTAAGGGACCATCAGTTGGGTGTGGGGATGGCAGGCAAGGAGGGAGGCAAGAGAGGGTGTGGAAAGGAATTAACTGTCTAGTTGAGAGGAAAATGAAGAGATGGGGCTCTGTGTTCTCTGCTTCACCTCCATCCAACCTGAGAAGCTCTATTTTTCATTGCTTATATTTGAGGTTTTCATTTGTGTTGTGAAATGTATGTAGGACACAGCAACTCTTTCAAACTTTTCCATACTTAGGAATTCAGGATTCAAAAGGGATTCCAAACGTATTCCTTATAAATACCATCAGTATACTGTGTGAGTTTTTATCATGTGGGACAATTATGATGAAAACTACACCCTACGAGGATGTAGGGCCCAAATAAACCTATGAAATAGGGGACTGGGTTATAAAGATATTCTGGTCTACTTGAAATAAACTTTTCAGGAATTCCTCTTTTATTGGGAACAATTTATTTCTCTTAATTTATTTGCAAAGTTTTCATCCTGGTAAGTAGAACTGAAGTTTAGGCGGAGGTGAGTAACACATACAGACAAATATAACCATTTATTTATTTATTTTTGCTCTGATATAATTTTATTGTGGCATATGTTTTGTCAAGATGTTGTGACATTACCTCAGGGAAGGCTGACACATTCTCCTGACTTTACAATGTAAATGTTTTGACTCAGCGAATGTTTCCTTCAGGACAAACATTGAAAGTTGGCAAATCCATTCTGCTGAAAAGCCTCCTGGATGATATATTATTCATCCTCAAAGATGTAGCCTGACCACTTGTTTGTTTTTTTTTTTTTTGCTTGTTTGAAATCATAGAGAAAATCATACAGTCTATGGTTACTCCTCTATGTGAAATCGAGAAATTGATCTTGTCCTTATTTATTTTTCCTGAGAAGACTGCAAGAAGGCAATCCTGTCTCTTCTTTTGAAAGCAAACTCCAAAAAGTGTCCCACCAGGTGAAATGAGCCAGCGATAGTTCTCTTGCTCCAGTGCACAGTGTGCTGAATCAAAAAAGGCTTGCTTATCTGGCATTTGGGTAAATTTGCTGGGGAATAATGAAATAGGCTCAGCCAAGCTTCCTCTGAAGTTCAAACATGCCTGGAGCAGCACTTACTCCAGGGATGTCAGGCAGATTAGATTTGAGCTCTCCAGGGCTGGCTGTGCAGAGCTGTACCTACAGAGGCCTCAGACAATTTATCTGTGCTTTTGTGGAAGCATGGACTGGTGTTCCTTAATTACGACTCCCTGAGAGGGTTCAAAACATTCTTTGTAAACCTACTTGGGGTTTTTCTCCTCTGCTAAGAAACTGAGCACTGGACCTTCCTCTCAGCTGTAATAATGGGCTTACATGCCAGCTGCTATCACTGTCACAGACAGTCGGGGTCTCCAGGTTCAGGGGTCACTCTCTGAGTCTCAGTTGGAGTGCCATGATTAGAAAAAGGCTGTTGGATGGAGGGATATAAATTTAGACCTGAATCCAAGCATTTAAACCCTTGAACAGTCTTTTCTCTTATGCTTGGTAGGGGTGCTTTTGATTTAAATGGGATGCATTTGGTTTCAAACATTTACTCCTTTCTACCACAATCTGATAGATTCAAGCATGACAGGCAAAGCATCAAGGCACTTAAGGACACTACTTGAAGTCGAAGGACCTCAAGGCCTGGGTCTGATACTAACAGTGCAATTGTAGGACAGATAGCTGGCGTTTCTGAGTTTCCCTTTCATCTACCTCACAGAGCTGTTGGGAGGGTCAAATGAAACTTCATAATGGTTCATTCAGATGCGAGATGTAGTCACTACAAAGGTTATTCTATATACTTGAAATGCAAAGATCCGTGTTGCTCAGCCTCTCCTTATGTAGACGAATACATGTTAAGTTGTTCCTACCGGGGTGGCTGGATGCGCATCCAGTGCGCAGCATAATTTCTGCCGCATAGTAATTACCATATTTGCTAGTTGTTGAATGAATGAAAAAGGAACAAAATTTTCAGAGGCTTGAGTGTGTGAAGTTAGAATTCAATGACAACCCACTCCAGTACTCTTGCCTGGAAAATCCCATGGACGGAGGAGCCTGGTAGGCTGCAGTCCATGGGGTGGCTAAGAGTCGGGCACAACTGAGCGACTTCACTTTCACTTTTCACTTTCATGCATTAGAGAAGGAAATGGCAACCCACTCCAGTGTTCTTGCCTGGAGAATCCCAGGGACGGGGGAGCCTGGTGGGCTGCCGTCTATGGGGGTCACACAGAGTCGGACACGACTGAAGCGACTTAGCAGCAGGGGAAGGATGGCAGGGCTCTCGCTGCTGCCACCATCAAATACTAGCCTGTGCTCACATTTCTCATTGGTTCAGGAGGGGCTGAGTTGTCCCCAGCTGCTGTTAAGGGAGTACATAAACCCAGTTGGTTGGACCCATGGCAGACCTAAGACATGGGCTACCTGGAGGGCGCCTTGGGCAAGTGAGGCATGAGTGAGGGATGCTACTAGATGGAGAGGCTCTGGAAACATGTGCTTGGACTTGGCCCTGATCATTCATTCTTGGAATGACTCCAGTTATTCCCAGGACAGCCATGGGTCTTGATGTACAAGGGAATACCTGTCAATGGTTGCCTTCGTTGAGAGTCACATAATCATGAATGCTCTCTGAGGTCATAGCAAGTATGAAGCCTTTAGATCTCACTTCCTATGGGGAGGAGAGAGGTTTGCTTTTCATATTCATTACATCAAGCTCTGCTTCCACCCTGGATATAGAAAACTGAAGAGACCATCACCCTTTTCAGCAGGTAAAACTTTGATAAATAACAAAGTTATAATTCTTCCTGAAATCATTAGAGATCTGAGGTTGTGGATAACTAAAGAGCCTGAAATCTAAAAGAAGACAGGGTGTTCCAAGAAGAGATGGGAGGGAAGCCCTGGCTCAGCTGTGCAGAGTGTGACTGGAAGAGATGCCAGGGTCACACAAGTGAATAAGAAGAATTCAGATAAAACTAGACAGTTGCCATGCCAAGTATGGACTAGGATCCATACGAGCTGCAATCACAGTGGGAGTATATAGTTCCTGCAGAGTTTTCTCCATGAACCTTACCAGATTCTCACTGAGAAAGACTGGGCACCAGGAAGAGAAAGGGATGGGCAGTCAAATAATAGGTGTATATACATCCCACTCTAGGAGGTGGACTTTAATTCCCTCCCTTCAGTATGAGCTGGACTTAGTGACTCGTTTCCAATGAAGAGAGGATGGAAAGTGGAAAAGTAAGTAAGTTTATAGTGGAGAAAATTGGTCATGATCAAGGTCACATAAACCAAGAAATCATGAGGACATCATGTTTCCAGATATGATGCAATGAGAAGGGCACGTCACTTCTGTATTTATCCCTCAAATCCTTAACCCCTGCTTAGCCATGATAAAACAGAAGATAAACTCCATTTGAGGAACATACTACAAAATACCTGACTGGTACTCTTAAAAAAGTGTCAGGGTCACGAAAAACAAAGAAAGATGGAGAAACTGTCACAGATGAGACTAAGGAGACAGGTTGACCAAGGGCTATGTGGGCTGCTGGGTGGGATCCAGAACAGAAAAATGCCAATGGAAAAGCTAGTGATTTCTGAATAAAGTCTATAGTTAACAGTAATTTACCAGGGTCAATGTCTTAGTTTTGATAAATGTATAATCCCATGATCTGTGAAGTGTCAACATTAGGGGAAGCTGGTAGAGAATATGTGAGAAGTCTGTACTCTCTTGGTAAGCTCTCTGTAAGTGGAAACTTGCTCCCAGATGAGGGCTGTGGGGAGATCTGACTACAAGAGGGAAAGAGAGAACTTCTTGAGGTGATGGAAATGTTCTATGTGTGTTTGTCAAAACTTATTGAACTGTCCCCTTAAAAAGGCAAATGTTACCATCTTACTATATATAAGTTACACCTCATAAATCTGACAAAAATAGGCTCATCACTGTTGGGGGACTTATAAGGATGTGAGGCTTGTAGAGAATGAAAGTGAAAGCTTTACACTGGTAAACTCCTCAGCCCTTTGCATTTTTCCTATGAAGAACTTATTCAGTTTTATTGTGGAGGAAAAATTTTATTTACCTCAAATTGATTTTTCTAAAGTGCAAACTATGGGAAATGGGCCAAACTTTCACTCTCTGTAGCCCAGTAGAAATATTTATAGATATCTCCATAGCTCTAGTATAGTAAAAAAACCCAGGGAGTTCACATTGCAACAGAAACTCCGTGGGTGAGGGGAGGTCACTGTCTCCTCTGCAAACACGTCTTCCTGTTGGTGAAACAGCTGTACCAGAAGACCGGTGCGTGCAGCAACTGGGTGACTCTTTACAGCAAAGGGGAGGACTTCTAAAAATATTTTAAAAATATGTATGTGGCATAAAATTAAAATAAAAAATAACTTAGAGCTATTAATAAGATTCCATTTACATCTGTCCTCCTAGCATCTTCAGGTAACCAAAGTGGCTATCCTTGCAGAGATATTCGATACATGTATGAGCACAGGCATGCATTTTTTTTTAATGCAAATAGTAGCATAATATACACTCCTTTCTTCACTTTGCTTTCTTTTTATTCCAGTTTAAAAATATGCCTACCTCCTTACAAAATGAATTTGAAGCAGTTTGTTATAATACATGTTAAAAAATGGTTTGGGAATGTAAGACTAGAAACAAATAGCCAGGGGTTAGTTTAGTAAAAGTATTCATCCCAGAAGATTCTGTATGTCCGGAGATATGAGCTACTCACATGATTCTGAACTTTCTAACAGCGTATACTGGGGAAAACACAAGCAGTTACCTGACTGTTGTGTCCATAACATAAAAACTAACGTTTGTTATTTTATCATTTCCACATATTCCTTCTACGATAATTCAATTCATTGAATTAAAAATAAAACAGGGTGACATCAATACCAAAAAATAAGGAAAAAAAAAATTGCTAGCTGGTTCTGAGAACTAAGAAAAACTTCTCCCATGAATCCTCATTTTTCTTTTAAATTAAAAAAGTAATGGAGTGTGATGGAAAATTCTCAGCATCTTCACTGCACCTTGCTTTTTCACTTCAAGTTTCTGGAAGAGCCATCCGATCATCACACCAAGCTGCCTCACTCTTGGGAACATGGAGCCCAGGGCTGCCTAAGAGTCTACTGTGTGACTGTGTCATGCTTTATTTCTCTAGTCCTTGATTCGTGCTGTTTCTAGGATTTTGCTTTTCTAAACCATACTGCATTGAATTTCCTCATACATGTATCATTTCACACATCTACAAGCATATCCATAAGGTAAATTCCTACAAGTGACTTTACTTGGTCAATGCTTATGGCTACATTTTGACAGCTATTGCAAAACTGCTGTTCATGGACAGTGTACTGATGTACAGTCTCCATTCCCACATATCACTCAGCCTGCTTCCCTGAGCCTGCCCTATTCAAATGTGTGCGCCTGCATTGCAACCTGGAAAGCAACGTTTGCGAAGGAGATTGAATATGCTTAATTTTTCCTTTTCTTTACTGTCACCTATTTGTTCCGATCCCTTGCCTGTTTCTTTCTATTGCATTATCGGTCTTTTGCTTATGGGTTGTAGGAACACCTGATATAGTAAGGAAATTACCCCTTCGTGCTGTCTGTTGCAGTTTTTCCCTGTGTGCTCTTTATTTTTTTAATACATTCATGGCATTTTTTTTCTTTTCTGCCATGCAGAAAAACATTTATTTTTGTAGTAAAATTTATCAAGTTTCTTCAATGGCTTTATGGATTTGAGGCTTTATTTGGCAAGGCACTCACCACTTTAATATAATCCCCACTGTTTTCTTCTGTTTTAATTTGAAATTTATTTAGTGTAAAAAAAAGTAGGTTAAGTCTCCAATATATCCTCTTCCTGACAGTAGTCTGGTTATCCCATTAGTGAATAATCCATCTTTGTTCCCTCATTTGAAATGGGAACAGGCAGCTTCTTGAACTGAAAGAACTTCATGGTAATCTATAAAACCTTCCTTTACAGCAGCTGTAACTTCCTAATCCTGCTTTTGTACACCTTTGGCACAAGGGGAATGAAGGCCTCCATACGAGGCCTGTAAGAAAGGTTGATTCAGCCTGCACCCGCTCCTCACCAAGCTGAACCTGGCAGTCACTTGAGTCAGCTGGTGCCCTGGACATCCTGCCATGACTATGAAGATGCTGTAGACTTATGCTCTCATTTCTCATGATGCTCTGGTGAGATAAGATTTCAAAATATCCTGTTTGGTTTCTTTTTCTTCTTGAGGGTGAATTCCTCTGGAAAATGCGATCTCTAGGTGTTCCACTAGAGGGTGCTTCAACTTTGCATATTTACATATGCATAAACACACAAGCTATGTTTGTGTGGGCTGCACACACACACACATGCCAAATAGCTGCTTTCTCACTAATGCTTTATGACATGGGAGAACACCTATATTTTGAATTCTCTCCCACCCCTTCCACACATGATCAGAAGGCCTTCCCAAAGATTCTCCCTCATCCCAGTGAGCTGCTGGAACACAGGGGTGCGGGAAATGGAAGTCTACCATAAATGAAACTGTTAACAATGACAGAAAAACGGGCTCCCCAGTTCAGCTTCTCTCCTGGCTTTCTTTCCCTGGAAGAGATTTAGGGGGAAGACTTGAAATTTCAGTGATTCTTATGAAATATAAGGAAAGAAGGAGTTAGAGACTGATGAAAAGTCACAGATTAAGTGCCCAAAGCCCTTGAGTTACGTTGTCAGTGGGAAGGGGCCAGGAGTGGGATGGTGCTCCCAGGTGAATAGTCCTCAGGGGCTCTAGGAATGGGGTGAAGAGAGAAGCATTGCTGATAAACCAGCAGTT
The DNA here is from genome assembly GCF_032405125.1 of Capricornis sumatraensis. Lineage (NCBI taxonomy): Eukaryota > Metazoa > Chordata > Mammalia > Artiodactyla > Bovidae > Capricornis > Capricornis sumatraensis. Next base: position 76,297,311 of record NC_091073.1, read on the forward strand.
TGGGGCCCAGAAATTGATTTTGAAGCTAAGGATAAAAGAAACATCTATGAAAAACAATGAATTTTTATACTTTGCTGTATGTTAGAATCATCAGGAAGTCTTCAAAAAAAATCATGATTGCTGAGACTGGAACCCATGCATAAGCATTTTTTGTTTGTTTCCCAAGTGATTTTCCACATCAGATGGTGGGTAAGAGGACATGGCACTCATCTCCCTCCACAAACACATCAAAGACAAATTCACAAGTGAAAGAATTCTCCTGGAGAACTAACTGGAAACTGGCATAAGAGCTCCAATACAACCCATTGCTTGTGTGCATTCGTGCTCCGTTGTGTTTGACTCTGCAGCCCCATGGACTGTAGCCCACCAGGCTCCTCTGTCCTTGGGATTTTCCAGGCAAGGATATTGGAGGGGGCTGCTATTTCCTACTCCAGATCTGAATCTCTACAGATTCAGAATTTCAGGGGTGGGTCAAGGAATCTGCATATTAAACAGCTCCTTGGATGACCCTGATGCACACTAAATATGGGGAATTGCTGGTTTAGGCTAACAAAGAACAGGATGGAGAAAAAAAGAAATTTTTCCTTTAGGGTTTGGTATTATACAATCATGACATGGTCCAAATAAGGACTCAAGAAAGAGAACATTGGGGTACTCCATCTTCATAAACAAAGCCCAAGTAAGGGTGTAATCTGTCTTGGTTGGTTGAATTAGAGAAGCAGGAATTTGGAATCTGTCTCCTGGCTACGCAAAATGTGGACCTTGAACTAATGGCATCAGCATCCCTTGGGAGTTTCTCAGAAATGCAAGCCTCACTCCTAACCTACTGACTCAGATTCTGCAGTTTAGCAAAATCCCAAAACGATTCAATAGCACATTAAAACATCTACCACTTAATCTAGGCATGTTTTACATAACATTTAATTCACCCATTTCAAGTGTGCAACTCAATAATTTTTAGTGAAATTAGCAAGTTGTGTATCCATTATCATAAATCAGTTTTTAGTCATCTCATTTTAAAACCCCAATAGGGTTCCTATGACTATTTACTCTTAATACCTGTTCCCCACTTGTTTAAGTCTGTACAGATCGTCTGTACAGATTTGCCTTTTCTGGATCTTTCCCCACTTGTTTAAATCAACCGCTGATCTTCTGTCTGTACAGATTTGCTTTTCCTGGATCTTTTACCTAAATGGAATCATAGAATATGTGGTCTTCTGTGTCTTGCGTCTTTCATTTAGCATAATGCTTCTGAGGTTCATCCATGTTTTACATGCATCAGCACTTCATTTCTTTTTATCGCCAAATAGCTTTCCATTGTATAGATAAACCCAATTTTGTTTATCTGTTCTTTAGTTGATAGACATTTTCTCCATCTTTTTGAATATTATAAATAAAGCTAATAAAACATTTGCCTGCATGGATATATGTTTTTGTATGGATATATGTTTTTAATTCTTTTAGGTAAATGCTGAGGAGTGGAATGTTGGGTTCATGGCAATGTAGATTAAAATTGGGGGGCACTGTTTTGGGGTACCTTCTCTGTATTCAATGATGTGGTCAGCCCCTGGGTCATGGAATGTGTGTAGATTTGGAAGTCACTCGGATCTTGGTGAGGTTTGACTGTCTTACTAGCAATCATGTGATACTGAATATGTAATTTTATTTGGTCCATGAAATACAGTATGGTCCCTGATTTTTAGGGTAACATGAGGATTAATGAAATACAGGGGCCATACACAGACATTAGAGCCATGGGGACCGAGGTGGAAGCCTGATTTTGTTACTTATTGTGATCATGGGCGAGTTACGAAACCTCTCAACGGCTCAGTTTCTTTTTCTGTAAATGGCAGATAACAATGGACTCCTTTGAAATCATTGTGAGGCTTAAATAAAGTAATACATATAATGGTTTTAACTCATATTGATGTTAGTTTCTTCTATATAAAGCACCTAGCTCAGAGTGGGTGCTCTGGAAATGTTGGGTCAGTAAAAGATGGCTTCTACATCTTGTATCTTTGTATCATTCTACAAATGAATTACGAGAACACACACACACATTATTTTGCTTTGTGTGGTAACATCACAAGTTTCTTATAAGCAAAGTTAAACATTCTTGGTGAGCTCACACACAATTAATAGACATTCAACTCCAAGACCAGGAGACATGCCTCTGATGCCAAGGTTTCGGTTCTGGGGTCTGCAGATGCATGTTGCTTGGCTTTAGGCTTGGATTATTACCTCAGGAGCTCCCTGAGCTTCAGAGCTTAAAGACAGATCCACCAGGCATCCCTGGACTGGATCCGCTTTGTTTAGCAGAGCAGAGAAACAACCTGCAGCAGCCAGAGAGGTCACAGATAAGTGAGCCTGACCTACCAGTTTCTAGATAATTCTAGGACCAGCTTCGGGCTTCCCAGGTAGCTCAGATGGTAAAGAATCTGCCTGCAATGCTAAAGACCCGGGTTTGATCCTTGTGTTGGGAAGATCCGCTGGAGAAGGGAATGGCAACCCACTCCAGTATTCTTACCTGGAGAATCCCATGGACAGAGGAGCCTGGCAGGCTACAGTCCATGGGTTCTCAAAGAGCTGGACACGACTGAGTGACTGACACATACACCTTCAGGACCAGCTTTCAGGAGAAAGTTAATCCTGTAAATGCCTGGGTTAACCCCCGTTTCATAAACAAACACTTGTAATGAGATACCCTCTCCCTCATTGTGACTTGAAGAACACTTGCAAAAACTCAGACCATCTCACACAGATGGAGCAATACTTCATAACAAGAACTTCCACACAGGACCCTTTCCCTAGATGAGGCCCCATGGTCCTAACCATCCTTACCTATCTCCTCTGCCCGAGTGGCTAGAGGTCAGTGGGACGGCCTCCCTCTTACAAGCAGAAAACCTCTCTAGTGAAATTGTCCTGGGTCTCTACCAGCCAAACTGGGCCCACAGTCCATTCTGGCCTGGAGGTCCTGCTCAGTGGTGAAGCCAGGAATCTTTTCCTCTCCCTCAGAAGCCACTGGGTTACTCAGCTTGGTTGGCTGTAACAAAATACCTCAGACTGTGTGACTTCAACCACAGAAGTTAATTTTGCAGTCTAGAAGTGGGGAAGACCAAAATCACGGCCTAGCAGGGTTTGAATTCTGGCGAGGGCTCTCATAATGCTGGGAAGGATTGAAGGCAGGTGGAGAAGGGGACAATAGAGGATGAGATGGTTGGATGGCATCACTGACTTGATGGACATGAGTTTGAGCAAGCTCCAGGAGTTTGTGAGGTACAGGGAAACCTGGCGTGCTACAGTCCATGGGGTTGCAAAGAGTCAGATACGACTGAGTGACTGAACTGAACAGAGAGCTCTCCTCTTAGCTGGCAGACCAGGCCTTAGAGACCCCATCTCCAAACACAGTCACACTGAGGGGGTTCACACTTCAACATGCGCATTTTAGGGGGATGTGATACAGTCCATAGCAGCCACTTACCAGAAGGAAGGTCTAGGAAAGTCTAGAAAGGCCCTGCAGTTCAGCGAACACCGCTGCTCTCCCATGTTGGTGGGGGAGGGATGGTGCGAGATGAGAGCAGGAATGAGAAACACCTGCAGTAAAGGTGACTCAGGTAAGCAGTGGGAACCCGGCCCCTAGTCAATTGAGTTCACGTGGATACAAGATTACCGCTGCAGAAACGGAGTCTAAAAAAGTTGAAAAGTGCCTATTATTTCATCTTATCCATAAAAAAAGGAGAGAAAAAAAGAAAAAGTCTCTTGACTTGGGCTCCAATTGCTTAGTTTTCATTGTCTCTGACCTCGAACGTGCCGTTGTCTCTCTTGGCATTTAGCAAAAGCATTAAAGTGTGTTAGATCTCTGCTGGGGCTTAATGACAACAGGAATCATCCCAGTTGAGAAAGCAATTTATTTATCTGGTGACCTTTTATAAAGTGGCAAGTTTTCCTTCAGGATTTTTTGCAGTGAGATATTTCTAATCAACTTGGGGCTCTCCCCTCCCTCAGTCAATTGTTGGTATTTGAATGTCATAAAACTAAAAGCTGTGAAATTAAGCCTGCTGTGTGAGCTATGAAAATGGGGTGCTGAGATGAGACTGTGGGTCCCTCTCATATCATATCAGTACACCATTATGATGCAAATTATGGAAACATTACTAAACTCAGGGCATAATGGACTGCTTTGATAATGGAAGTATGTACTATTGAGCACAGGGTGTGTGTCTGGAAGGGTTAAGGTCAGTTTCTTTGATGCAACACTACCAAGACTGCTGAGTCATGCTGAAGGACTGTTTTGAATTTGCTTCTCCAATTTCCATACCAATCATCTGTATTTCCATGGACAAGTTGCTTAGCAATCTACAGATCTAAGGACGAGGGAATGGCTGCCTGGACCAGCCCATCCTAACATGCAGACTTTGAAGGTACTTTTCTGTATTGGTCTGAAATCTTGCTATAATTTCTAAGCACACATGCTCTGATGGACTGCATTTGGGATCAATGGCTGTTCTCAGAAAACTGACAGAAAGGTTGCCATTCTCATCTGTGACTTACAAATGGTCAGAATGTTTGAAAGTGCAGCTTTTGCTGTTATTCAGGTATGGTGAGGTCAACAGACCAGGAGGCGACTGTCATTGCAGTCAGCTTGTTATCCTCACAGCTCCCAAGCGCAGGGGGCATACGGGAAGAACCAGGGCAGTCAAGAGGCGGAGGAAGTGAGGGGCAAATGTGGGCAGGAGCCTTTATTGTGATTGCTGATCTGAGAGGAAGGAGCAAGGCAGGGTAAGCAGGCTGAGGGTTGGCTAGTTTGCATAATTTCAGGAGGCTCTGGTGTATAGAGGCTGCACTTAGTGGTCTGGTACCTGGCTCTGGGATGACCATGGCAAGTGGACAGTCGTCCAGCCTGTGAGAGTTATGAGACCTGATGAAGGAGGTATTTGGGGTATGGCTCTGGATTGCTTTGTTTGCTGGGTGGTGACCCTTTTTTGGCAATGCCAAAGAATGTTCAAATTACTGCACAATTGCACTCATCTCACACGCTAGTAAAGTAATGCTCAAAATTCTCCAAGTCAGGCTTCAGCAATACGTGAACTGTGAACTTCCAGATGTTCAAGCTGGTTTTAGAAAAGACAGAGGAACCAGACATCAAATTGCCAACATCCGCTGGATCATCGAAAAAGCAAGAGTTCCAGTAAAACATCTATTTCTGCTTTACTGACTATGCCAAAGCCTTTGACTGTGTGGATCACAAGAAACTGTGGAAAATTCTGAAAGAGATGGGAATACCAGACCACCTGACCTGCCTCTTGAGAAATCTATATGCAGGTCAGGAAGCAACAGTTAGAACTGGACATGGAACAAAAGACTGGTTCCAAATAGGAAAAGGAGTACCTCAAGGCTGTTTATTGTCACCTTGCTTATTTAACTTCTATGCAGAGTACATCATGAGAAACGCTGGGCTGGAAGAAGCACAAGCTGGAATCAAGATTGCTGGGAGAAATATCAATAACCTCAGATAAGCAGAAGATACCACCCTTATAGAAGAAAATGAAGAGGAACTAAAAAGCCTCTTGATGAAAGTGAAAGTGGAGAGTGAAAAAGTTGGCTTAAAGCTCAACATTCAAAAAACGAAGATCATGGCATCTGGTCCCATCACTTCATGGGAGATAGATAGGGAAACAGTGGAAACAGTGTCAGACTTTATTTTTGGGGGCTCAAAAATCACTGTGAATGGTGACTGCAGCCATGAAATTAAAAGATGCTTACTCCTTGGAAGAAAAGTTATGACCAACCTAGATAGCATATTCAAAAGTAGAGACACTACTTTGCCAACAAAGGTCCGTCTAGTCAAGGCCATGGTTTTTCCAGTGGTCATGTATGGATGTGAGAGTTGGACTGTGAAGAAAGTGGAGCACCAAAGAATTGATGCTTCTGAACTGTGGTGTTGGAGAAGACTCTTGAGAGTCCCTTGGACTGCAAGGAGATTCAACCAGTCCATCCTAAAGGAGATCAGTCCTGGGTGTTCATTGGAAGGACTGATGTTGAAGCTGAAACTCCAGTACTTTGGCCACCTGATGTGAAGAGCTGACTTATTTGAAAAGACCCTGATTCTGGGAAAGATTGAGGGCAGGAGGAGAAGGGGATGACAGAGGATGAGATGGTTGGATGGCATCACCAACTCAATGGATATGAGTTTGGGGGACTCCGGGAGCTGGTGATGGACAGGAAAGCCTGGTGTGCTATGATTCATGGGATCGCAAAGAGTCGGACACAACTGAGCTACTGAACTGAACTGAACTAACCTTAAATACTTATTCAGGAGATCAGCCCTGGGATTTCCTTGGAAGGAATGATGCTAAAGCTGAAACTCCAGTACTTTGGCCACCTCATGCGAAGAGTTGACTCATTGGAAAAGACTCTGAAGCTGGGAGGGATTGGGGGCAGGAGAAGAAGGGGACAACAGAGGATGAGATGGCTGGATGGCATCACTGACTCGATGGACATGAGTCTGAGTGAACTCCGGGAGATGGTGATGGACAGTGAGGCCTGGTGTGCTTTGATTCATGGGGTCACAAAGATTTGGACATGACTGAGCGACTGAACTGAACTGACCCCTTTTTCACCCCCAGGAATTAGAGCCCTGGGAGGTGCAGTCTCCCCAAGGGTCTTCAAAGCATCAGAAAACATTGTTATAAATTAGGAGTATGGGATTAACAGATACACCCTACTATACATAAAATAGATAAGCAACCAGGATTTACTGTATAGCCCTGGTGGCTCAGATGGTAAAGAATCCACCTGCAATGTGGGAGACCTGAGTTTGGTCCCTAGGCTGGAAAGATACCCTCTAGGAGGGCATGGCAACCTACTGCAGTATTCTTGCCTGGAGAATCCTATGGACAGAGGAGCCTGGTGGGCATGGGGTTGCAAAGAGTTGGACACAACTGAGAGACTAAGCACACATAGGCAACTATATTCAATGTCATGTTATAATGGAAAACAATCTGAAAGTTCATATATAAATGAGTTATTTTGCTGCACATCTGAAACTAATATTGTAAATCAAACTATATTTCAATTAAAAAACACGTGATTAATACACAGAGGAATGAACTGCCATGTACTAGGACTCACAGCTCGTCTGGGGCAGAATGATAATTACAAAACAGAATAGAGGTTTCTGGTACCTTATGAGAAAATCATAGTCTCAGGCTGGGGAGGAGACCTCAAGATCACCCTGACTTCTTATATGACTGAGAGAATTGGGGCCCAGAGAAGGCAGGTGGCCTGCTCAGGGTTAGCAAGCATTCCTAAATTCATTCTCTTCTGCCCAGTCCCCTTCTATGCCATCCTGCCCAACCAGCGCCTTTTGGTGTTACTCTTCTGGACCTGCATACAGGTGCCCACTCACCACCATATTCACACAACGTAAGGGGAGGTTTTCTTATTCTTTTTTTCAGTTTCTAGACATGCACTACAGCTATGAAACGGATGGATTCTGGTTTGGGCCAATGTCAGAGCAAAAGAAAATAGTTTGTTGAAATAGATGCTTTAATCAAACCATGCTGGGGAAGCTGTGGTTTAGAGAAAGAAGCTCTCGATTGAAAATAAACAAGCCTCACGATAAGAAAACCTCAGTGTTCTCTTTTTTCCTAAATTCACCCTCAGGAATGCATGTATTTTTCATAATATGGCCTCGGGGCTGTAAGTTTTCCTTTGGTTCCTTTACAGTAAGCAGTCTACTGTCTAGAAACTTCTTTTTCTGCTAAGGTGAAAGAGTACTACAAATTTTGCAATGTATAATTCTAGTTCTCAACTAAGTTTCAGATTTACAGCATGAGCCTCTGTCCCCTAACTCAGCCCATGTGGTCAGTGAACAGCTCATGCTTCTCAACCTTGGCTGCACATTAAAATCACCAGGGGACCCTTTCAAAATACCCGTGTCAGGGTCCCACTTCTCCAGATACTCTGATTTAATTGCTTTGGGGTGGGGCCTGGGAAATGGGATTTTTCAATGCTCTTGAAGAGATCTAAATGTATGGCCAAGAATAAGAATCACTGAGCGAGAGGGAGAGGCATGGGACTGACAAAATTAATTGACAGTGACCCTAAAGGTGACAACCCAGACTCACTTGAGAAAGATCCATAGGCCTGAGACACAGAAGCCACTAACTAGTTGGACTTTGCTTTTCAAATAAGACCCCCAGGGGCTGTGTGTGCTTGTGTGTGCCGAGTCCCTTCAGTTGTGTTGACTCTTGTGACCCTATGGACTGTAGCCCACCAGGCTGCTCAGTCCATGGGATTCTCCAGGCAAGAATACTGGAGGGGGTTGCCATGCCCTCCTCCAGGGAATCTTCCTGACCCAGGGGTCAAACCTGCATCTCTTGCGTCTCCTGCAATGGCAGGTGGGTTCCTTACCACCAGAGCCACCTGGGAAGACCCTCAATGGGGGCCACTCAGCACCAAACCTGGTGATATCACCTTCCCCTGACATCCTTCAGTGGTACTCTGAGAATAAAAAGTCTGCAGTGCTGTTGTTCTGGTTACTGTTGCTCCATAACAACCCCATCTCCCCCGCCATTTCAACCATCATATTATGCTAGTGGATTCCATGAGCCAAAATCTGGATGGTCCATAATGGGGACAGTTTGCCTGGGCTTCACAGTGTCTGAAGTATCCACCGGGAAGATGAAAGAGTGGGGAGCAGCTCGACAGCTCGGGGCTAGAGTCATCTGGAGGTGTTTTCATTCACAAGTCTGGAGGCCAGTGCTGGCTGTTGGCTGGGGTCTCAGCGAGGGCTGTTGACCTGAGCAACTACATGTGGCCTCTCCATGTAGCCTGGTGGCCTGAGCACCAATGGGGTGGCCTCAGGCTTGTCAGACTTCGTGGCTGGTGGTTGAGCACTCTGAAAGCAAGGGGCCCTGTGGATGAGGCGGAAGTAGCGTTGCCTTTTCTGTCCCAGTCTCAGAAGTCAGGGAGGGGACCTGACCCGACTTCTGTCCCCTGTACCCTCAGATTCAAGGGGAGAGGACATGATCCACCTCTCAAGGGAAGAGTGGCAAGGTCACACTACAGGGGAACGAGGGTGAGGGGAGCTATTACAGAAACTGCTGCAGAGGCATACAAGGGCATCACAATTATTCCTCTGGCATCACATTATTTTCCTCTCAGACAGGCAGTCTTCACTCCAGTCAGACTGAAGTATTTTGCAGTTTCCAGAGTACACAGCGCTTCTCCAGCCCACCTTTCCACAGGTTTTCCCCCTTTCTCTACAATGGCTGTCTCCCCTGCTCAAATCCCCTGCTTGATTCTCCTCATCCAGGAGGAGAGAAGATGTTCATGGTGTGTTGGGTGCCCTTCTCTGGGGCGCTGTGCCTCTCTGTTTATCTCAGGAATGGCCTGCATATACTTTGGTTCATCACTGCTCCCTCTCCCTCACTAATCTGCCAGCTTCTTCAGCTCAGAGGCTCTTTTCTGACTCCCAACATTTAGCAGCGTTGAGCTCACTGTAGGTGTTCAAAATACAGTAGCCGTTATCAGGCAGTTCTTATTGTTATGGGGAGCACACATTTTATAAAACTAAGTTTTATAAATGCATTTGACTTGCTTCCTGTGTTTGCAATAAGTCTCCAAAATTTAAGGAGGCAGAAAATCCAGTGGGGCTCAGAACTCTCATGAGATTGTCCTTTTTTTGCACCAGGGCTCCAACTTATTCCTTAGCCCTGGTTAGCCATGTACATCTCCCTTGGCCTCTCCTTCCCATTACAGAAATGCCTCCCTTGAGTGTTAGTGAATAAATTTGTTAATGCTGGCAAAGTGCTCAGAAGATGGAAGGAGCTGTAGCTAAGCTAAATATTATTAATAATAATGGTAGTAAGATTGATTATTCATTTCCATGGCCCTTCTCCTAGTCAGCCTGTGCAAAATTGGAAATTGGTTGTGTTAAATTGGCCTACCTGCTCCATTTGGCCCTGTCAGGAAAATCAATGAGACACACATGAATATTCTCCTATGTACACAGCCATTTGCAAAGTTAGATAATCATCAATATTTATCGTAAGCAGTTATGGAGAAAATGGATGAATATTTAACACAAGAGAGCATTAAGGTATTATTAAATGTACTTGGCAAAGCAAATTTTGAAGCTGCATTTTGACTTTAACTCACAACAGAAAATCCATATTTTTAATTAGATACATGGACTTGCTTGAGCAGCTGTCACTGAAAAGGCCTCTGGGATCTAAAGACAGGGAATGACTTCTGAATGGCAAAAATTCCTTGATGCCCTTATGCATACCCAGAAGTTTCAGGCAATTGGGAGGCATTGCTTCTGGAGACTTCCTGGCTTTATTGGTGGAAAGCATCCTCATATCAAAGGGTTACATGTGCTTCAGTGGGTTCAGGATGCCCCCTAATTAGGGAGGCCGCGGAAAGAGCATTGAAGTGGGGAGTGAAACCTAATAGGCTCTAGTCCAGTCTCAGCTTCTAACCAGCTATGTAGCCTTAGGACATAACTTCATCTCTGGGGGCCTCAGTGTTCCTCTTCTGTACAATAAATTAGATGTTAAAATTCTTGCCCAGAGCTCACTTTCAATCATTTCATAGATGTTTTACTGAACTCAATGTATGCAGTGTCCACATTTGCTTGTCCCCAGTTGGTACCCTTCCTAACCTGCTCTGTGAAGAGCCCTGGACATTAGGCTTTTTTTAAATTTTTTATTTTTAATGCCATCTGACTGTCGCTCATCAGGTCTGACCAAATGGGCCAGGGCTCTGACTCATGCAATTATGAAAGTTGAGAAATCCCAAGACTTGCAGTCACCAGGCTACACACCCAGGAGAGCTGATGGTATAAGTTCTAGCTGGAAGGCAGAAGAAGCCCAGTGTCCCAGCTCAGCAGTCAGGACGGCAGGCTTTGCGCTCTATTCGGTCTTCAGTTGGCCACATGAGGCCCACCCACACTGGGGAGGGAAATCTGCCTTACTCAGTCTACCAATTCAAATGTTAATCTCATTCAGAAACACCCTCACAGACACACCCAGAATCATGTTTAACCAAATATCTGGGTACCCTGTGGTTCAGCCAAGCTGACACATTACATTAACCATCACTCCCTCCTGAGAGCACTGGGTTCCCCATATGCATCTGTGTGACTTGTTATGCTTAATGTGAATTTGATCACAGTGGGCTGCCTGGCAACCAGACCACAATCTCTTAGGGCAGTCAGTCCGTCTCTTCTATATGACAACTGCACAATATTTTCCTCTCTCCTCAAACCTCCAGCACTTCCTCCCCACTCCTGTCTATCAGTTGATGGCACTGCCTCCTATTCCACTAGACATTGCTTCAAGAATGGTGAGAAGAACTTGCGAAAGTTCCCAGCACAAACCACCTGCCAGCTCCGTGATGCTACATACCTGCCTTCATTTCTGTTTCTGTGGAGGAAACTTCCATGCTCCTATTCATGGTCAAAGACTCCCCTTGACCCTGGTTCCCTGACCCCCCTCATCTACTGAAGTATTGACGCATCACTCCAGCAATTCTTCCTTCTTTTACTTGCATCAGGAAAATTTCCCTCTTCTGGATTATTTCCATCAACATATAAATGTAAGGTTACTTCTCCCATATTAAAGTAAAGCACACACACACATACACACATGCAACATATTCTCTATCAACACACTTGTATTTCGGGTATGGCTCAATTTCTTTGCTTTCTTTTATAAGAAACAATTGTCTCTAATTCCTTGCCTCTAGATCTATCTAATCTATCCAATTAGATAGCGAGTAGGCTGTCCACTAAAATCACTGTCACCCAAATTACTAATACCAGTGGTCAATTCCTACTCACCTTCTCATCACCAGCAATGTTTGACACAGCCTTTCTCTGAATCATCCTTAAAACCCCTTCTTCCTTCAACTTCTGGGACACTCCATCATCCTCGTCTCCCACTTACTGTACAAGCAGCTCCTTCTCACTCTCCCCTGCTAGCTCTTCCTTATTTCTCCAACCTCAATTTGACTCCTCCTTGAATCTCTTTTTTATCTGTTTACTCTCATTCTCTGGATCTCTAGATCTCACTCATCTCACAGCTTCAAATGCTGTGAGCACGCTAATGATCAGTAAAATAAATCTCTATCTGGATGTCTCTGTTGAACCTCTGACTTTAATACTGAGCTGCCTCCTTGATCTACTCTAGATGTGCAACAGGCATCTTGTATTTAAAGGGGCTCAAACTGAATCCTTAACTTGCCCTTCTCTCCAAACTCCTTTTCATTAAGTCCTTAGGGCTGCTGGGACAAAGTATCCCACACTTGGTGGCCAACATGACAGATGTGTATTGGTTCACAGTTCTGGAGGCTAGAAGTCTGAAATCAAGGCATCAACAGAGTTGACTCCTTCTATGAACTGTGAGAAGGAATCTGTCCCATCCTCTCTCTGAGCTACTGGTTGTTTCTGGTGGTTCCTTGGTTTGTAGACCTCTGCCTTCATCTTCACACAACATTCTCCCTGGGCATGGCTGTGTCCAAACTTCTCCTTTTAAAAAGGACACTAGTCATATTGGATTAGGGACCCACACTACCCCAGAATGACCTCTTCTCAACAGTATGTGAACCAAGAACTTCCAGATGTTCAAGATGGATTTAGAAAAGGGAAAGGAACCAGAGATCAAATTGCCAACATCCACTGGATCATACAAAAAAAGCAATAAAATTCCAGAAAAACATCTACTTCTGCTTTATTGACTACCCCAAAGCCTTTGACTCTGTGTATCACAACAAACTGTGGAAAATTCTGAAAGAGATGGGAATACCAGACCACCTTACCTGCCTCCTGAGAAATCTGTATGCAGATCAGGAAGCAACAGTTAGAACAGGACATGGAACAACAGATTGGTTCAAAATTGGGAAAGGAGTACTGTCACCCTGCTTATTTAACTTACATGCAGAGTACATCATGTGAAATGCTGGGCTGGATGAAGCACAAGCTGGAATCAAGATTGCCAGGAGAAACATCAATAACCTCAGATACACAGATGACACCACCCTTATGGCAGAAAACAAAGAGGAGCTAAAGAGCCTCTTGAGGAAAGTGAAAGAAGAAAGTGAAAAAGTTGGCTTAAAACTCAACATTCAAAAACTAAGATCATGGCATCTGGTCCCATCACTTCATGGCAAATAGATGGGATAACAATGGAAACAGTGAAAGACTTTATTTTCTTGGGCTCCAAAGTCACTGCTGATGGTGACTGCAGCCATGAAATTAAAAGATGCTTGCTCTTTGGAAGAAAAGTTATATCAAACCTAGATAGCATATTAAGAAGCAGAGACATTACTTTGCTCACAAAGGTCTATCTAGTCAAAGTTATGGCTTTTCTAGTAGTCATGTATGGATGTGAGAGTTGGACCATAAAGAAAGTTGAGCACTGAAGAATTGATGTTTTTGAACTGTGGTGTTGGAGAACACTCTTGAGAGTCCCATGGACAGCAAGGAGATCCAACCAGACAATCCTAAAAATCAGTCCTGAATATTCATTGGAAGGACTGATGCTGAAGCTCCAATACTTTGTCTACCTGAAGTGAAGAACTGACTCCTTAGAAAAGACCCTGATGTTGGGAAAGATTGAAGGCAGGAGGAGAAGGATGGATGGTTGGATGATATCACCAACTCAGCGGACATGAGTTTGAGTAGACTCCAGGACTTGGTGATGGATAGGAAAGCCTGGTGTGCTACAGTCCATGGGGATCCGACTGAGTGACTGAACTAAACTGAACTAACTCATTACTATTGTGGTTTAGTTGTTCAGTTGTGTCCGACTCTTGTTACCCTAAGAACTGTAGCACCCCAGGCTCCTTTGTCCATGGGATTTTCCAGGCAGAAATACTGGAGTGGGCTGCCATTTCCTTCTCTGGGGGATCTTCGTGATCCAGAAATTGAACCTGGGTCTCCTGCATTGCAGGCAGACTCCTGCATTTGCAGGTAGATTTTTTTTACCGACTGAGCTACAGGGCAACACCCTATTTCCAATAAGATCCCATTCTGAAGGACTAGAAGTTAGGACTTCAGCATATGAAGGGGGGCGAGGGGCCATGTAGACACAATTCAACCCGTAACCCTCACAAGCCACAGTCTTTCCCATCTCTGTTGATGGCAACTTTATCCTTCTGTTTGTTCAGGCAAAAGCATTGGAGCCATCCTTGAATCCTCTCTTAATTATCACACTTAATACATCAACAAATCCTATTGACTCTGCCTTTAAAATATATCCAGAACCTGACCATTTCACAACCATTGTCTCTGGGCCTCCTGATGTGGGCAGTTTCATCACCCTTTTTCAGAGTTGTGGAAGTTTTCTCATTTGTTTTCTTCCTTCCACACTTGCCACCCACAGTCTAGTTAGTAATTCTCATTAACAGAGGAAGCAAGAATAATTCATTTCAAACATTATTCAGATTATGTCATTCCTCTGCTCTAAACCCTCCAAGTGGGGTCTCTCCACTTAACGTAAGAGCCTAAGTCCTCAAAGACCCTACAAGGCCCTGCCCTGACTGCAGCCCCATGGCCTCTCTTTCCATCTCCGCCCCCAGCACTGACCACATTGCTGCTCCCTGAGGCACCAGGAATTCTCATGTCTGGAATTTTTTTTCCTGAGGATTCACTTCACCTCCTACACATAAACATGTAGGAGGGGCACTTTCCCAAACACTCTCTGAAATCGCAGCCCTGATTTTCTATGTAACTTAATGGCAAAAATGAGGCACGGAACGTTTGTGACCAATATATCTATTTTCTGGTGTAATTAACCTCCTCTATGCAAATTATTTAAAATAACTTGTTCTCAAGCTTACCTGGTTTGTCCACAAACAAGCAGATGCAAGCAGGTGCTCAGATGAGGTAAAGTTTTGAATATCATAATTTTTCTTCCTTCTGAAGTGAGCCAGCTCAAAATTGCTAGAACATATAGCCATGAACCGGCAGGAGCCAGCATTGTGTGAGATAATGAATCTTACTCAAGGGCATCGTAGATGTTCTGCAAGCTCATGCAACATTCATGGAATTGGGGCCATTTTCGGCTGGGAGAGTCTAATAACAAGGAAACCTGAGACGTCGTCTCAAAGAAAATTAAGTTAATGTTTTTATACTCTGATCTCATGAACACTCAAATCTTTGTTATGTGTTTAACTGAGAAATTTGGAAGGCTTCCTGCAGCATGCATCTTGTACAGACTTTAGCACTATTGCTGCTGCCCCTAAATTCTAAATGTTCTTCCAACCATGGAGAAAAATAGGGGGTTCACTGTTCAAACCCATTTAGAATTTCTTCCCACAGACCCCTTCCCTCCCTGCCACACTCCCACCCAGGGATTTCAAAACTGGCAAAATCCCTCCCAGCGGCAATGGCTCTTCTCCAGTGGCTCACTGTGCTTTCCAGGGAGTGCTGTTGCTTCTGTTGCTTTTTTCTACCCTTTCTTCCTGCCCCCCCCTTTTGCCAGGCCACACAGCTTGCAGGATCTTAGTTCCCTGACCAGGGATTGAACCTGGGCCACAGTAGTGAAAGCACTGAGTTTTAACCACTAGACTGCTAAAGAATTCCAGCTTTCCTTATTTATAAATCTGTGTATAGGAGACTCGATGCTTCCATCTTTCCTCCCTCCTCCCACAACCCTCTGCAACCCCTGATATCCTGCAGACTATGTGAATGATGGAGGCTTATCCTCACCTACTTGTGTTTTGGGGTTTGTGGGAGAACCATTACACTGGTTTCATTGTAGTAATACATATTGTGCCTTAGATAAACATCTTCTATTTTGAACCTCCCTCTTTCACATAGTTTTTTAAATAATTTTTTAAAAACTAAAGTACAGTTAATTTACAGTGTTGTGTTAATTTCAGCTGTACAGCGAAGTGATTATATATACTATATATGTATGTTCATTTTCAGATTCTTTACCATTATACATTATTAAATAATATTGAATCTGGTCCCCTGTGCTATACAGTAAGTCCCTGTTTTCTTCTCTCATATCTTGTGGAAGGATTAATTATCCAAATTTAATTCAAACTTGGAGAGGGCGAAGAACTTACTTGCCCAGGTCTCATAGGTTGTAAGCAGTGGATGTGGTATTTGGACATTTTTTTTTCCTGAAATTACTCAGAACTGCATCTCTTATTTAGGTACTAATCTTGCTATTATTAACCTTGGCATTGGATGTGTCATTTACTCTCTCTGGGAAAATGATCATCCTTTTTATGTATCCCCTTGCTCTTTACCTCTATTTGATGCCTTCTGTTGCTCTCTATGTGCTCTTTGGAGAAACATACTCATTTTGATAACTTCATCAGTCACTTCTGTGAAAGTATTTCTAACTGTTCTCCCAACCCCAAAGTCCTTTCCTTTAACCCTGAACCTCAGATCTTATGCTACCTTTGAAACTTGTGCATAGGGACTTCCACATGACCTATTTTAGGCTCAAATCTTAAAAACAGGTGAAAACAAAATGAAGTGGCATTGACCAGCACCCCCTTCCTGGGCTCTGTCACTACACTTCCACTTGCCTGCTTGATTTCACACCATCTGCCCCGTTAAGAAGGGGTTCTCAGTAGAGTTGTCACAAGTATTACAAAGCGTTAGCAACAGCTGGTTAAGCATATTTATGCTACAGCAGAAACATGAGGGTTGGATACAATAGCACAATATGTTGGTTTTTTTTTTCTTTTTGGCAAAGAAGACTAATGGGTAACAGATGTGGTACATGATGTTTCAGCGCTAGAGACTAGCGTAACCTGGGCACGTCTCAAAGGTGGTGTCAACCCAGCTCCAGTCACAGGGCAATAAAAATCAGAGGCTGAACAATACCAACTCTGTATAAAATCTGGTAGGATGATAAACAGTGGGGTGTGGGAGTGAGGAGATGTGAGATACTCAGAAAAGCGCTGACCTTCTCTTTGCCTCTGTGTCCTCATCTACAAGACCTTCTCTTTGCCTCTGTGTCCTCATCTACAATACCAATGATGATAGCAGATACTTCAGAGGCTTGTAATAGGGATTAAATGAGATAATGCATGTAAAGTTCAGTGTCCAAGAATTATCATTACAACCTTCCCCCTAATCATCTGTATATTATATAAGATTGAATGTCCACTGAAATTGGTGGTAATTTGGGAGAACGTATGAAGCAATGAGAAAGAAAAATGGGTTTTATCTGTTTACCTAGGAAATGTTTATCAAGAGCTTCCCACAGGCAGCACTGAAGATACAGCAGGAAAGAAGACAGGAAAGGTTCCTGCCCTCGTGGATACTTTGTTCTAATGAAGGGAGACAGAAAATAAGCCGAGAGTTAGATGAATGAAAAATAGCAGAACGTGATATGATCCTGCAGATAATTAAAACGGATTACTCTGACAATGAGTGAGTGGATACTTTAATTTGGGTGAACTTGCATGATAAACAAGAGACCATCCCATGAAGATCGGAGGCTAGAGCGACCTGGACAGGAGTCAGCAGGGCGAAGGCCCTGCGGTAGGGAGGCACCGCAGGTGCAGAGGACGTCAGTATGGCGTCCACAGGTGGGGAGAGAGGGAACTGGTGTTTGATGACGTCAGAGAAGTGGGCAGGGGCCAGGTCCTACAGGGCTTTATTAACCAGGGCTAGGAGCTTGGATTTACCCCAAATGAGATGGGGGGGACCAGAGGAGTTGGTATTGGATCAGTTTTCTCCAAGTCAACAACTATATAACTGGAAAAGTATATGAAACAATGACTTTCAGACATTGGATAAAAAGCAGAGCAAGACTTGGCGTTCTGAGGGAAAACATGAAGTGAGTCTCCTGATCGCCTTGGCTGTCTGTGGGGTGAACTCTTTGGGACATAGTGGAGGGAATTAGAGCATGAACAGAGCACAGCAGTGGCATTGAGCTGTGTGGACAGAGATCAGAGTTTGGGGTTGCTTGGGCAGCTGGAACTTTATAGGGCAGAGTACCAGAAAGGAAAGAGCTGCGCCAAGGAGGAATTCCATGTGCATAGGTGTCCTCTGAAGTCTTTGGTCAAATGTTCAGACACACACAAAAAGGGGAAGACTGTATATGCTCTGTCTGAGTACAGCTCTTGGGAACCTGTGCACTGAAAAGAGATTTCAAAGGGTAAATAGCACCCTAAAGAATAGATAAGACTCTGTATCAGGGAAAAAAACCAAGAGGCTAGTTAAACTGAAACTTAGAGAGAAAAAAAAAAAAAAAATGAAAAAGCGCCTTAGTGCCTTGTTTTGTTGTTCAGTCCCTAAATCATATCCAACTCTTTGAGACTTCATGGACTGCAGCATGCTAGGCTTCCCTGTCCTTCATTATCTCCATGAGCTTGCTCAAACTCATGTTCCTTGAATCAATGATGCCATCCAGCCAGCCACCCCATCCTCTGTCAGCCTCTTTTCCTCCTGCCCTCAATCTTCCCAGAATCAGGATCTTTTCTAATGAGTCGGCTCTTCACATCAGTTGGTGAAAGTATTGAAGCTTTAGCTTCAGCATCAGTCCTTCCAATGAATATTCAGGGTTGATTTCCTTTAGGATGGACTGGTTTGATCTCCTTGCTGTCCAAGGGACTCTCAAGAGTCTTCTCCAACACCACAGTTCAAAAGCATCAATTCTTTGGCACTCAGTTTTCTTTATGGTCCAACTCTCACATCTCTCGATGACTACTGGAAACACCATAGCTTTGACTATATGGATCTTTGTTGGCAAAGTGATATCTCTGCTTTTAAATATGCTGTCTAGGTTTGTCTTAACTTTTCTTCAAAGGAGCTGCCTTGTGGGATATTAGAAAGCCATTTTACATGTGTGTAATTGGAATAGCAGGAGGAGGAGAGAGATATTTGAGGAAATGATGCTAAAACGTTTCCAAATTTGATTAAAAAAAAATTATCCCACAGATTCAAGCAGCTCAAAAAACGACAAGCAGGAAGAAAATCTGATCTAAGCACATAACAGTCAAACTATTGAAAACCCAAGAAAGAGGAAATATCAAAAGCAGCTGAGACAGAAGGAGAGAGTCCACTGCAATTAAACATTTTTATTGAACATTTTATGTGAGTTGAGTCCTTGTGTGTACTTGGTTACAGTGATAGAATGGTAAAAAGCCAGAACATTCCTATGTTCTCATGAATTCTACTGTTGAGGAGAGGAAATAGACATTAAACAGATAGCAAGTAAGTGATGACATTCGTGCTAAAGGAGAGGTGTTGGACAACATACTTGTGTAATTAAGGTTTAAGTGATTCTGAAGAAAGTGAAAGTGTTAGTTACTCAGTCATGTCCAACTCTGTTCAACCTCATGGACTATAGCCTGCCAGGCTTCTCTATCCATGGACTTCTCCAGGCAAGAATACTGGAGTGGGTTGCCATGCCCTTCTCCAGGGCATCTTCCCAACCCAGGGATGGAACCTGGGTCTCCTGCACTGCAGACAGATTCTTTACCATCTCAGCCATGTGGGAAGCCCAGCGCTGAGGAAATGACCTTTAGTCAGAAGCCTGAGTGTTGAAGAGAACACGAATGAAGATGAGGGAAAAGACCATTTCAGCAGAGAAAATGTGAAGACTCAGAGAAGGAAAGAACAGGGTGTTTGAAAGGTTGCAAATAAGCCAGTGAAGCTGGAGTGGGGAAACAGAGATAGGATGCAAGACAGAAGGAGAGATTAAAAGAGAATGAAGGACTGGGTAGGAGTCAGAATATGAAGGGACTGTATTTCCTGTTGGCAGTGAAACAGTGGGAATCCAATATAAAGCTTTAAGCTCTTTAGTGCAGTGTATTAATACGTTAATGCACTTTATTAACTCACTGTATTAAAGATATTTTATTAATACCCTATATCTAAATGTGTATTAGAATACCATATGTTTAATACAATGTAAAAAAAAAAAAATCTGGAAGAACTGATTCCTGGCAGCTTAACTGATTGTTGCAGGCCAAAGTTTGTAATTAACTCATCCTGAGCTTTTTAAGATTCATGGAGTACCACCACGGAGTACTGAAGTACCGAGGCAGAAGTCCAGCTGGAGACTGCGGTTGAATCTTCAAGCTAGGAATGGTTTGGGGGAATCTCAGACCCCATATCTCAGGAGCTGAAGGAACCACCTGAGGAGATTGCCCTGCCCATTAACACAATATCCTCTATCTTTGATCCAATTACTGAATTAGAAAGGGGAGTGTTTAAGACGGATGGAAGTTTTTAACATTAATCAGTATCTAATGATGGCAAAGCCTGGGAGATGTCAGGTTTTATTTGATAGATTTATCCTGAAAGTGATATGTGCACTGACAGTTAGGAAATTAATGGTTTGACTTTATGGAGGACTGACAGGATAAACTAACTCTGACAGGCTAAACTAACTCTGACAGGCTAAATTAAGGAGAGTCTGTTACAGAATGTAAAATGCCAACTTCATATTTTGAGTGTAATGCTATAGAGGTTTTTGGTACTGATTTCTAAGCCATGCACATGTGTTTAAATAAATGAAAATTCAGGAGAGGACACTGCCTTGAAGAGATGATATTATAGCAGAGCAATGAATGAATAATTTACAAGTGGCATCTTCAACCATGTGAATTTTTAAAAAACGCACAGATTTATAAACAGAATCAAAAAAAGTAAAGCAAAATGAACCACCTTTAGGCTTATAGTTTCAGTTTGTAAATATTAGTTCTTTGAGTCCGAAATTTGTCTCGTGTATCTTTGTATTCTTAATGTTTAGCACACAAAGAGGTATACAGCTGGCACTCAATAAATGTTAGCTGCAAAAATGTATGACATCTTCAATAAGAATTAGTGAACGACATTAGATAGTGAATAAACTTTTGCTGTTTTCTGATTCACAAAATACCAGGTTATAAATATTTTACGTATAGGGTAAGTTGTAGGATTCCATGGAAAAAGCACACTTCAATAAACTACTGATGTTCAGGATAATTTGGATAAAATCTTTTAATCAGAATGATACAGTGTTTTTCAGAATTTCAGAGTCAACTGGATGGGACTAAATTATCAGCTTTTTTTGTACAAAAGAAATACCAGTTCCATCTTTCCTTCTTTTTAATTTTCATGATATTATTTTCAATGTGTTTCTAAAGAAAAATTTTGTAGCAAAGATGTGATTCATTGACTGAGTTTGAGTTCCTGTCACATTTTACTCTGTGGTTTTTGCCATGAGGCAAAACTATAGTTTCCTTCTGAGGCCATTACTTGTACTGACTCCAATTCATCCAGCCTACACTTTATTTGAATTTTGACAAAAATAGAGTTTTCCATTAATTTTTAATAAAAACAAATTTTACCATATGCAGTTGGAACTACTGCTGACTTTTTATTTTGTGCTGAAATTTTTCTTCCAATAATACTCATCATGAATTGGAGAAAAATTTAAAAATTGCAAACAATACTGTAAAATGTTGAGATATAGAAAGATCAGTGTAGGGATGAGATGGGAGTGGTTACAGTAAATGTGAGAAGAGACAGGAGATCGGAGAAAGAGAGGCAGAGGTCGGGAAAATAATGATGGCTTCATCAGACTAAAAAGTTTATTTTTTGAGTTCTGCGGGGCAACCCAAGACTGGCGGGTCATGGTGCAGAGGTCTGACAGAATGTGGTCCACTGGAGAAGGGCATGGCAAGCCACTTCAGTATTCTTGCCTTGAGAACTCCATGAATAGTATGAAAAGGCAAAATGATAGGATACCAAAAGAGGAACTCCCCAGGTCATTAGGTGCCCAATATGCTATTGGAGATCAGTGGAGAAATAACTCCAGAAAGAATGAAGGGATGGAGCCAAAGCAAAAACAATACCCAGTTCCATTCTGAAGGAGATCAACCCTGGGATTTCTTTGGAAGGAATGATGCTAAAGCTGAAGCTCCAGTACTTTGGCCACCTCATGCGAAGAGTTGACTCGTTGGAAAAGACTCTGATGCTGGGAGGGAATGGGGGCAGGAGGAGAAGGGGACGACTGAGGATGAGATGGCTGGATGGCATCACGGATTCGATGGACGTGAGTCTGAGTGAACTCCTGGAGATGGTGATGGACAGGGAGGCCTGGTGTACTGTGATTCATGGGGTCGCAAAGAGTCGGACATGACTGAGCAACTGAACTGAACTGAACTGATGGTCAGCACCCCTCAGATTTCATTGAGGATTAAGTTAATCACATATTTTCATAAGTAAAAATCAGATTAATCTACTAGGAAATTTCATAAATGCTGGATCATAATCTTCTTGAAAAATTTTATAATAGCTTCTTATCTTGAATAAAGTCCCTCTTCTGAAGCCCCTTTTCGAAACATTAATACCCCAAGCACCATTCAGAGGTGAGGACCTGAATGTTAAATGCCGGAGCCACTTTACCTGAGGCTGGAGACAGAGACTCAGGGTCCTGGTGCACCACCTTCTATCCTGATCTAGGAAAATAGTCATTTTCTGGCAGATAACTGTGAAAGCATTACTTTTCTTTCTTTCTCTCTCTCTCTCCATATATATATATATATATATATATATTTACTACAGACGTCTTTGTGAAATGTCTATTCAAATCACTTGCCTATTTTTACAGTGGGTTTTCTGTCTTTTAAATTAATTTTTAGGTGTTCTTTATATCTTTGGACATTAGTCTTTGGCTTATTACAAGTGTGTAAATATCTTCCAAGCTGTGGCTTATCCTTCTACTTTCTTTATATGATACCTTTTGAGGAACAGAATATAATTAATATACTCAAATTTAGCCATTTTAGCCATTTTCTTTGATAGATTCTTCTGTAAAAAAACACACACACACATTTTCCTACTCCAAAGTCATGAAGTTCTGTTTCTTTAGTACATTCTAAAAGCTTTATTGTTCTGCCTTTCATATTTAGGATTTTAATCTGCTTAGAATCAATTTTGCATGTACATTATCTGGGAGAAAGCCAGTTTCACTTTTTTTTTTTTTTTTGGTGGCACAATTTTCCCAAGGCTATTTATTGAAAACACCATCTTTCTTTGCCAGTTTTCACTGATTTGTGATGCCACCTCTGTCCTTTATCATTTCCATATCTAGGTCTCATTTTTGTGCTCTTTGTTGCTCTTCATCGCTTTTGCATCACAGAACTATCTCTGTACCCATCTTCCTTCCCAAAGTAAATTCTTTAGAATTCTTTATTTTGTTTGGGATTCATGGGGATTATTCATCACAAAGTATATTTTATCAGAAAGATGTAAAATATTTTCATCTTCTCTTCTCCTCTTTTTAGAATGGGAAGACTTTAGCACATATGTAGGAGAAAGCATCAGCAAAAAAGAAGCTGAAAATACAGAAGAAGGTTCATAACTAATGGGCTGAGGTCCCTAAGGAAGGGGCAAAGTGTGGACCTATTTCACAGGCAAGCAATGGTGCCTCAGCTGGAGAAGAAGGATGGGTGTGGATATTGCTGAGGAGTGAGCAGAAAGTTAATGGTTTTTTATTTGACAGATTGAACTTCATCAGTGAAGGAAATGGATCATTCAGCGACTGCTGTGTTAGGTGTCAGTAACAAAGTACTGAGAAGAATACACATACTTCTTGCCTTTGTGGAGCTTATATCCCAAAGCGGGGAGACAGATAATATTTAAGTAACAAAAACCAAAATAATCACCAGTTGTGAAAGTGCTGTGATGGAAACATACAGTATACTGTAATAAAGAATGGGGTGGTTAAATTTGGCATGTGGGCATTTTTGTGTGGTAATTTTTAAGCTGAGATCTAGAAGACAAGAAGTCAGGTGCCCCAGAAGAACCTTCCAGGAAAAGGGAAAGACAAACAAGTATTTAATACAAAGCCTGCAGTGGGAAAGAGCCTTGCATGTTCTAGGAATTTTCAGAAGGTTGAGATGATTAGAGACAGTTAGAAGAAAGAAAGGGGGAAGGTGAAGCTGAAGAAGTGCCAGGGATAAAATCATCTGGGACTTGTATTTTTGTCCAAGTAAAATGAGTAATCATTAAAGGTTTTTTTAAGCCCAAAACTGACTTGATATGACTGTCCTTCCCAAACTGGATCATTTCTTTACTGCTCCCATTCCACTATGTCCCAAGGAAGTCCAACATGTGTATTTATAAATGTATATATATACTTATGTACAAATTATGTACACATATATTTATATATAGGACATATTTGTATATATTATGTACACATATTTACACATACATGTATGAGGTATTTCTTAGGTTGTTTCCAAAATACAGTATCATGATATTCATCTAATCTTTTATGTATAAGTTATATGTTTTGCTGCATCTTGATTTTCTTATTCAATATACCTTATGAAAACTTCATCAGATCTCTCCTATGTCAATTTATATAGCTATTATTCTTTCTCTTAACAGCTCCAATATATTAAGCATTCCCCTATGAGGTGGTGATTTTGTTTCCTTTTGGGGCTGCTACAAAAATGCTGAAATAAGAACTCTTACACATAGAAGATGGAAGGCAGGAAGAGAAGGGGATGACAGAAGATGAAATGTTTGGATGGCATGACTGACTCAATAGACATGAGTCTGAGCAAACTCTGGAAGGTAGTGAAGGACAGGGAAGTCTGACATGCTACAGCCCATGGGGTTGCAAAGAATCTGACATGACTTAGCAAACTGAACAACAAAAATACATATATTTTTATATATTCAGACTGATACGTCTACAGGGTATGTTCTCAGGAGTAGAACTGGTTGACCAAATATATATGTAGTTTTTACATGAAGATGTTTTCAGGTTCTTTTTGGAAGTTCTTATTAGTTAAAATTTCTACCAGTAATAAGTGAGAGTGCCCTTTCCCAATATCCCCATTATGTCTCTCTTTTTTTCCTGTCTGATGAGTATATGTGTGTGTGTATATACACACACACATGCATACATACGTGTATGCATGTATAAACTTTGGTGTTTTACAGTGAACTGGGCACCTGCTTATGAATTAGACTTTCTCTTCTTTAAATTGTTTGTTCCTTTGCCCATTTTACTAATATTTATTTGTCCCCTGCTTGTCATTTTGAGAGATCTGTTTATAATAATGACATTAACTGTTTGATATGTACACTGCAGTGTTTTCCCAGACTTTTTGTTGTTTTTAGTGACTTTATAGTTTCTTTATGGCTTCCCAGAAACCTCAGTTGGTAAAGAATCTGCCTGCAAAGCAGGAGGCCCCAGTTTGATTCCTGGTTTGGAAAATTCCCCTGGAGAAGGCATAGGCTACCCACTCCAGTATTCTTGGGCTTCCCTGGTGGCTCAGACAATAAACAATTCACTTGCAATGTGGGAGACCTGGGTTCAATCCCTGAGTTGGGAAGACTCTCCGGAGGAGGGCATGGCAACCCACTCCAGTATTCTTGCCTGGAGAATCCCTATGGACAGAGAAGCCTGACGGGCTACAGACCATGGGGTCACAAAGAATTGGACATGACTGAGCAACTGAGCACAGACTTTCTTCTAGATCAATAATCAGCTGGCCAATGCAATTCCCTTACTGCAATTCCCAATTTTTGTCATATATTAATTTTTCAAATATGCTGACCTCTATTTTTGGAATCTATTGTGTTCCATTGATTTTTTTCCCTTACTATGTTCCATTGATCCATTTATACATTGATTTGATCACAGTGGCTTTCATTCTAATATATCTTGTTCTATCCCTTCTTGATCTTTTGTCTGAGATCAAGTTTCTAATATATCCTGTTCTATTTTAAAGCATGTTCTAATATCTAGTGAGACAAATTTCCCTCAGGACTCTTGTTATTTATATTTTCCATAACTGTATTATTCTTGGGCATTATCTGTTTATTAAATTCCCAGCCCATTTCCTTCATAAAATATGGTATTCTAACTGGAATATTAAATTTATAAATTAATTTGAAAAATTATAGTTTAGAAATATTTTCTTATCTAAAAACATGGTATGGTTTCTGTTTTACTCAGATCTTATTCTTCAACAATATTTTACAGTTTTAATCAGGTAATTCTTGGGCCTTTTCTGTAGAATTCATAATCAAATACTTATAATTTGAGTTACATTTATGAAATTATTCTCTAATTTCAATTTCTAGGCATTTATTGCTATAATTGGGGGAGTTTTCAAATATTTCTCTTATTTCAGGCAACTTAACTAATGATACCATTAACTCTACTATACTTGAAGTTTCTTAGGAATGTGTTTGGACCAAGCTGTTGACTCAAGGAGATGAGAGAATGATGGGTAAGGAGTCTGTGAGCCTGAGTACTGTGTTCCAGCAATCATTCTGAGAAGGATAAACCCTTGAAGAAAGCGTCCCGGTTGAGGTCTGTTGGTTTTCACTCTTAAGTGCAGGGGCAGCTCCAGGCTGGTCAGCCCCAGGCTTGTGCATAAAAGACTGAGCTTGGAAGGGGACGATGACACCTCCAAAAAGGTTCAGGGGTCCTTACCCACTCTGATGCTATCATCTTAGGCAGCATACCTGTTGGAGAGGGTTGTGAGGATCAGGAAGTTTCCAGCAACTTCAGAGTGTGTTGCTGCTGTGTCTGCTTCATATCCCAGCTGTGCTACTTTCTTTCATTCCACAGAATCTTGACTGAATTACCCAAGTGTTGCTGGTCTCTGTTAATGCATGCCTGTTCTAATTTGTCAATTGATTTTTGTACAAGATCACATAAAGTTATCTTAAATACTGATTTTTTCATTACTTACATCCTTCTTATCTCATCTAAGACTTTCAACCTTGAGGTCTGACTTTAACACTGCTGCTCCTGCTTTCTTTCTCTTTGTATTGGCCTAGTATTTCTACACCTAGTATCTCTACTCTCAACATTCCTTATGAATTGGCTTAATATGTGTTATTTGTGACTTCATCCAATTTATAACCAAACCTGGTCATTTTTCTATCCTAATTTAAATTTGAATCAATTCACTGCTCCCTGCCCATCACTGTCACTCACCTGGAGGCCTGCAGTGCAGTAGCCTCTTAACCAGTCCACTCAGTCCCCTTTGCACTACCTGTCCATAAAATATCTTCTCCTCACAGCAGGCAAAATGACCCTTCAAAATGCAAATCTGATCCTGTCTCGCCTCCTACCTCCTTGTTCCACTTTTCACATTTTCTAGGACTTCCCTCTGGCTTTAGAACACAGCCCTGCACGTTTCAGGCCCCATGGCCCTCTGCAGCCTCACCACGCATGCTCTGCCCTGTCTCTCGCTCTGTGCTCCACACGTGAAACTCCCTTGTTTGTTCCATGTTCACTCCTGCCCAGAGTATTTGCACAGGGAATTCATTCTGCCTGGGAGCCCTTGCCTCCTTCCCTTCCCACTTCTGCTAATTAAGACTCCAGATCATCCTGCAAATCTCTGCCCCAGAATTGTGCCTTCAAGGAAGTCTCTCCTGACCTTCCTGACCTCCTCAGATCCCTACTCAGCTCCCTCATGGCCTGGGCCTCCTCCCTGCAGCCCTGGACACAGTGGCTGTGCTCCAGTTCCTTGTGTGGTTGTTGAATAAGCTCTGTTCCTACTCTGGACTCCGAGTCCCCTGAGGACAGGGAACATACCTGCTTGGACTCCCCCTGTATTCCTGCTTGGAGCATATTGCCAGCTGAGAGTTGGCATCCCAAGACTGCTTGTCGGATGGCTGCATGAACAATGAGCAGCTGCGTGAACTGTTCAAATCACATTGGAATGAAGGAGGCTCCTGGGACCATGGTGCCAGCACACATCCAGCTGGTGGCCCTCCCAGCACTAAGCTGCCTCCTTCCCAGAGCCAAGCAGCTGTAGGGATGTCTGAGCCTGCAGACTCTAGAGGTCCTGAGGAGGAAAAGCAGTGCAGGACACTCCTTTGTGGGCTGGTTGAGAGCCTGGAGACAGCACTGGAGGAGGCTGGGAAGATGTGATTCTAGGATGGGCTTGACACAGAAAACTCTGTGTGACTGTGCCTGCGCTCCCTGGCCACAGTGTGTCAAGGAGGAACTGGCATGGTTGGCAGAATTTATCCCATGCTGAAGCATTGGAGAGAGAGGAGCCCTTCAGTCAGAATGACTTCCATCCACTCCTTGTCAGGGGCCTGGTAGCCTGTCTGCTGGAGGCACCGTCAACCCCCATGGAAGAAATACTTCTTGTTCTACCACTTGTGAAGTGCCACAACTTAGAGAATTTGAGCAACAATTTAAGAGCCCCTGTGAGCTGACAAAGGAAAAGAATCCCTCTGGGGGCCCTGCAGCATAAAAGGGAATCTTGACCTCAGCAAAAAGAACCGTGCTCAGCAAACAGAACTGAAGGAAGAAAGAGACCAATGTGAAGGCAAGTAAGGGTGAGAGCACCAAGGAATGTGAGGACACAGCGGGTTTCTGGAGCTAAAAGATGATGATTCCCCAAATAAACAGCTGAGTAGATTTGTTAAATGAGAGGGGGTTAGTCTTGGGATGGAAATTAGTATGCAAGGACTCTTGAAAGTAATAATTCTCAGCATGGAACAAACAATACAAACAGGTAATAACCCACTGGGTAAACTGACCCAGAAAATCTAGTGTAGTAACAAAAGGAGAGAAAGAAATAGATGGAAAGGATAACAAAGACAGTTAAACTTTGCAGACGGGTAACTGGAGTCCAAAAGGTCAGTTGTTTAAAATGTGAGGTGAGCATTGTTATGTTAACTATGAGACTTCTGACCTTTTCCAGTCCTGTGGCCACTGCTGAGTTTTCCAAATTTGCTGGCATATTGAGTGCAGCACTTTCACAGCATCATCTTTCAGGATTTGAAACAGCTCAACTGGAATTCCATCACCTCCACTAGCTTTGTTCTTTATGATGCTTTCTAAGGCCCCCTTTACTTCACATTCCAGGATGTCTGGCTCTAGGTGAGTGATCACACCATTGTGATTATCTGGGTCATGAAGATCTTTTTTGTACAGTTCTTCTGTGTATTCTTGCCACCTTTTCTTAATATCTTCTGCTTCTGTTAGGTCCATACCATTTCTGTCCTTTATCGAGCCCATCTTTGCATGAAATGTTCCCTTTGTATCTCTAATTTTCTTAAAGAGATCTCTAGTCTTTCCCATTCTGTTGTTTTCCTTTATTTCTTTGCATTGATCGCTGATTGCTTTCTTACCTCTTCTTGCTATTCTTTGGAACTCTGCATTCAGATGCTTATATATTTCCTTTTCGCCTCTCTTCTTTTCACAGCTATTTGTAAGTCTTCCCCAGACAGCCATTTTGCTTTTTTGCATTTCTTTACCATGGGGATGGTCTTGATCCCTGTCTCCTGTACAATGTCACAAACCTCCATCCATAGTTCATCAGGCACTCTATCTATCAGATCTAGTCCCTTAAATCTATTTCTCACTTCCACTGTATAATCATAAGGGATTTGATTTAGGTCATACCTGAATGGTCTAGTGGTTTTCCCTACTTTCTTCAATTTCAGTCTGAATTTGGCAATAACGAGTTCATGATCTGAGCCACAGTCAGCTCCTGGTCTTGTTTTTGTTGACTGTATAGAGCTTCTCCATCTTTGGCTGCAAAGAATATAATCAATCTGATTTCAGTGTTGACCATCACATGCTAGTAAAGTAATGCTCAAAATTCTCCAAGCCAGGCGTCAGCAATACGTGAACCGTGAACTTCCTGATGTTCAAGCTGGTTTTAAAAAAGGCAGAGATCAAATTGCCAACATCCGCTGGATCATGGAAAAAGCAAGAGAATTCCAGAAAAACATCTATTTCTGCATTATTGACTATGCCAAAGCCTTTGACTGTGTGGATCACAATAAACTGTAGAAAATTCTGAAAGAGATGGGAATACCAGACCACCTGACCTGCCTCTTGAGAAATCTGTATGCAGGTCAGGAAGCAACAGTTAGAACTGGACATGGAACAAAAGACTGGTTCCAAATAGGAAAAGGAGTACCTCAAGGCTGTTTATTGTCACCCTGCTTATTTAACTTATATGCAGGGTACATTGTGAGAAACGCTGGACTGGAAGAAGCACAAGCTGGAATCAAGATTGCCGGGAGAAATATCAATAACCTCAGATATGCAGATGACACCACCCTTATGGCAGAAAGTGAAGAGGAGCTAAAAAGCCTCTTGATGAAAGTGAAAGTGGAGAGTGAAAAAGTTGGGTTAAAGCTCAACATTCAGAAAACGAAGATCATGGCATCTGGTCCCATCACTTCATGGCAAATAGATGGGGAAACAGTGGAAACAGTGTCAGACTTTATTTTTTGGGGCTCCAAAATCACTGCAGATGGTGACTGCAGCCATGAAATTAAAAGACGCTTACTCCTGGGAAGAAAAGTTATGACCAACCTAGACAGCATATTCAGAAACAGAGACATTACTTTGCCGACTAAGGTCCATCTAGTCAAGGCTATGGTTTTTCCTGTGGTCATGTATGGATGTGAGAGTTGGACTGTAAAGAAGGCTGAGCGCCGAAAAATTGATGCTTTTGAACTGTGGTATTGGAGAAGACTCTTGAGAGTCCCTTGGACTGCAAGGAGATCCAACCAGTCCATTCTGAAGGAGATCAGCCCTGGGATTTCTTTGGAAGGAATGATGTTAAAGCTGAAACTCCAGTACTTTGGCCACCTCATGCGAAGAGTTGACTCATTGGAAAAGACTCTGATGCTGGGAGGGATTGGGTGCAGGAGATGAAGGGGACGACAGAGGATGAGATGGCTGGATGGCATCACTGACTCGAATTGGTGATGGACAGGGAGGCCTGGCATTCTGGGATTCATGGGGTTGCAAAGAGTGGGACACGACTGAGTGACTGAACGGAACTGCTGAGACTTCTAAGAGATGGCAGGGAGGTCGCTAAATAGACAAGTCTGGAGTTCAAGGGAGATTTTCAGGCTTTTAGACATTAATATGTGAGTTATTGCATAGTTGATGTGTGAGCGATAATGAGATCATAGGGAGTAGGGTAGGGAAGAAAAGTGGAGCGGGTTAGGATAGAGCCTTGCGTAGTGCTAGTATTTAATGGACAGGGAAAGAGGTGATTCTGAAAAGCAGAGCGTCAAGAAGTGGGCCAAACAGTTATAAGTAAAACAAGAGATGGCTATGTCTTGGAAATCAAGGTGATGGCTATAGTGATGGAGAGGGGAGGCTGGGTATGAGGGAGATGCATTTTGAGATAGAATAGTCAAGACCTGCAGTGGACGGGAATCAGGGATGGTTTCTAGGTTTTAAGCTAGTATATCTGGGTGGATGATGTTGATGCTTTCTATTTACTATTACAGTGAGATGAGGAGGGATAGACTTGAAAGTAGAAATCAGGTTCTGTTTAGGTCACGCCAAGTTTGAGATGACCATGGGATATTCAATGGACGTATGAGGTGAGTAGCTTGGAGCACAGACAAGAGATCATGGCAATAGGTAGAGGTTATAATATCTTACCATCAAGACGGCGTTTGGACTGGACGATAGTAGCCCCAGAGAGAATGAACATGGTTACTTACCGAAAATGAGAGGCAAGGTGGTAGAGTAGGCACTCAGTGTACTGATAGCTTGTCAAAATGGTGGGAGGATTAGTTGATGAGGGGTCCATAAGGAATTTTATTGCCTGGAACAAGCTGAAGACTTCCTTTCAGTTTCTTCTGTGTGCAGAGCTGTGTCATTTTCTCTGCTGGACTCAGTAGTCTGGAGCTAAGCATGGGGACCTTAGACTTCTGGGCTCCAGCGTTTTCCCTGTCTCATGCATCTGTTTTCTTGATTTCCCACACCCAGGTTGCAGGCTTAGATCCTGCACAGAACTGACTGGGAAGAACCAGGTGAAATCTATATGACCTGCAGCGTTGCTGGAGGCTCAGATCTTCCTACCTTAAGGATGTTGGCACAGGCCTGAGTCAAGCCTGTGCTTATGGTACCCACTGGGACAACTACCACCTGAGTGGATTTCTTCAACCCTAATTTCAGTTCTGCTTTTCTCCCTCATAGCCACTTTTCCATGTTGCCAGAGTCCTGGATTCCTGAATTTCTGATTCATGGTCAGGCCCATCTAACTCAGGACTTAACATTATCTCTCATATAGTCTGCGTCGAGTCTCACAGTTGGGTTTCCTTCTTCTAGTTCCTTCCCTCTCCAATTTGTCTTCTGGTTACCAGATTCATCTTTTTGAATCATAGCTCTAATCCAGCCTTGCTCTAGCCCCAACACCTCTAATAGCTCCCTATTTATAGAGCAGTGATTTTCAGTCTGAACAGCAGTGCCTTAGGGGTTCACAGAGATGGGAGTGGATGTGTGGGCTGGGAGGCATGCTTTCCCCTTGTCCCATCTGATTATCTCTGCGCTTATGGCTGTTTTACATATCAGCCCCTGGTGTATCATTATGGGCTTTATAGAACTGAAATTCATTATTTCCTAGAGAATGGAGCAACCAGAAAGCAAGGCCCTACAAAAATCTAAGTTTCTAAGTTCAATTACATTTCAGACTATCTTATCCACTGATCTCTTTTCTATATTCCCTTGCTATAGTTAAAAGGAGTTGTTCTTTATTTTTTTAATTTTTTTTTGCATTCTGTTTATTGCATTGTAAATTAATTCCTTTCACTTCTAAGAATGGGCTTTAGAATCAGACAGATATATGCTGAAATCTTTGGATTTACAATGTGAAATTAAACAAGTTACTTAATATCTTTATGCTTTTATGTATATATCTTTATACAGTTTTCTGATCTGTAAATGGGAAGGAGTATTAGTGCTCCTCTCATAGAACTGTTTAAAAGGTCGACACTGTATACAAAATTAGCACAGTGCCCAGCTTGTAGCAAGCAATAAATTACTGCTATAAATATTATTATGCAACATATTATTTTCATTACTTTGAATTAAATCCAAGGGTATCAATAATATAAAAAGCAACTCTAAGTTTGCTTAATAGTAAATCTCAGTATAAGGCTGCTTTAGATTTGAATCAAAAGCTGGGTTAAGTCATCTATATCGTCCAGTTGATTTTGATTTTCTTTTCATGGCAAAACCACTGAAAATATTGACTAATATAAGGAGACGAAAGAACAAACTTAAAAGTAGCTGTTCTTAATACTTCATGCATTTGCTCATGTTATATCCTTCACTCAAATTGCCTCCCATCCCCAAATTCCAAATCCTACTCATCTTTTAAGGATCAAATGGTCCCTTCTCCAGGAACTGTTTCTGGAGCTCCTTCATTTGGAACTGAAGATTCAATTGGAATCTTCTCTCCTTCCTCTAGATTCTGAGGACACTGTTATCTGCCTCAATTACGGTTTTTAGTGTTAGTTGCTCAATCATGTTCAACTCTTTGTGACTCCATGGACTGTAGACAGCCAGACTCCTGTATCCATGGAATTCTCTAGGCAAGAATACTGGAGAGGGTAGCCACTCTCTTCTCCAGGGGATCTTCCTGACCCAGGGATGAAACTCAGGTCTCCTGCATTGCAGGCAGATTCTTTACTGTCTGAGCCACCAGGGAAGCCCATTATGGTTTTTAACTTCTATGTTATTTCTTGGTAACATGCATGAATACATTCCTCCAACTTGTGGTACCAAGAGACTCACATGTCCTTCAACCACAGATGTTCATGAAGCACTGTTATGAGCCAAACACAATTCTAGGTGCTGATGAACTAGCAGGAAGCAAAACAAAGCCCCTGCCTTTGTAGAACTTACATTTTGGTAGGGGTAAGAGGTAACAAACTGGTAAATATGTAATGTCAGACGGTGATTAGTTCTATGGATAAAGTCAGAGAAGAATGGGAAGCAAGAAATTCTGGAGGTGGGGAGTGTTCTAAGGTCACGAGGGAGCACCTTCTGGGGAAGAGCATGTCAGGCATAGGGATGAGCACGTGCAAAAGGCCTGAGGCAAAGCATGCTTGAGGAACAGCAAAGAGGCCAGCCTGCCTGGCACTGAGTGACCAGAGAAGGGCTGACAAGAAATGAGGTCAGGGAGAGGAAAATGTAAGAGGGATGCTAAAGACTAGCATAAGGATGCTGGTTTTTACTCTTTCGTTTATCCAACTAATCACTGGGCACCCGCCATGTTTATATGGGCAGAAAGTCTGTCTCACCATTGAGGGCTCGCTTCTACTCAAAACTGCTTAACAGCTGAGGGCTTAGCTCTGCTTGCCAGTGCCAGGAGGAGAGGTCACTTGGTCAGTCCCACACCACTGTGGTTTGGTTGTTCCCACACAGGGTCATGATGGGACTCTTGTACCAGGCAGCCTGAGGGATGCTCTTGCACTGTTGTGGCCATGCCTCCACTGGTCCAAATCCCTGCTCAGGCCATATGTGTGCCTGCTAAGTCGCTCCAGTCATGTCCAACTCTGTGCATGACTGAAGCGACTTAGTACGCAGGCCATGTGTATGCTAAGTTGCTTCAGTCGTGTCCCACTCTTTGCAACCCCATGGATTGTAGCCTGCCAAAGTCCTCTGTGGAATTTTCCAGGCAAGAATACTGGAGTGGGTTGCCATCCCTCCCCCAAGGATCTTTCTGACCCAGGAATCTTATGTCTCCTGCGTTGGCAGCTGGGTTCTTTACCACTAGCGCCACCTGGGAAGCACTCAGGCCATAGCGGGACCCTAGGCTTGAGCTGAAATATCACAGGTCTCAAATGTCACAAACACATGTTCAGCCATTGTTAGTAAAGCTTGATCACCTTGGCAAAGGGATGGGCTTGGAGAAGCCTCCTACCATGACCACAAACTGGCCTGGCCCATACCTCACTCCCCATACTAATGTCTAGGCATCAACTCAGCAGAACTTGCCTCCAGCAGAGTGACCCCCAGCACCTTCAGGAGTTAAACTGGACTAAACTTGTTCTGTAGGAATGCACAAAGCCATGGACAGTGAGCCTCATCTCAGGGTGACGTCACCTCTGACAGAGGAGGAGCCTGGCACACTATTTAGATTCTGTTCATCAAGCATCTCAGGCTTATTTCTTTCACCTGAGGGAGATGAACTGGCAGGAGAAATCTGCCTGATTTACTCGAATAACCTTCGCAGTACCCAGTTCAGTAAATGGCTCTCAGAAAGCACTTGGGGAATGAAATCTGATACACTTTAAACGACCAAATCAATCTTTCATTTGTTGTGAAGTGTTTTCAAATGGGTGACCGGTGAGATAATGATTTTCCTATTCCTCTCCAAGCAGCTGATATTTGTGGACTGATAGGCATACAGTAGTGTTTTCAAATTTTATACACACAGACTCTGCTAGACCTGAGGCTCTTGTGTTTTTGTTACCTGATCAAGAGACAACCTTGATTTCAGAGATATGTGTCAATACATGGTATCTGTTTTTCTCTTTCTGACTTATTTCACTGTGTATGACAGTCTCTAGGTCCATATGCAGGTGGATTCTAGAAAAATGATACTGATGAACCTTTTTGCAAGGCAGAAATAGAGACACAGGCATAGAGAACACATTTATGAACACCAGGTGGGGAAAGTAGAGGGTGGGATGAATTGAGAGATTGGGATTGACACATATATGCAACTATATATAAACCAGATAACAAATGAGAACCCACTGTTTAGCACAGGGACCTCTACTCAACACTCTGTGGTAACCTGCATGGGAAAAAAAAATCCAAAAAAGAGGGATATATGTATATGTTTACGTGATTCACTTCAGTTAGCAGAAACTAACATAACATTGTTTTTTTTATTATTATTTTTTACTTTACAATATTGTATTGGTTCAGGATTGGGAATACGTGTACACCCGTGGCAGATTCATGTTGATGTATGGCAAAACCAATAACATAACACTGTAAATCAACTATATTTCAATAAAATTTTTTTTTTAAAGTGACAGCCTTGAAAGTTGGCCAGGAAGCAAGGAATCGGGAAGGAGACCAAAGAGAGTTATCCATTTGCAATTGGTGAAAGGGGAAGAGTGAGAGAGAAGCCCCTTAAGTGCAGGGGAGCCACCTCCCTGAAAAGGCTCTCACCAAGAACCAGAACACAAACAGCCAGAGACCCAGGGACAGGGCTGACAGAGGGGCTGGGAAAGCCATGTCTTACGAGTCTCAGCCGCGCCGCTTCACATCTTGATTTCAACTGGCTGGGAAGTCCAAGTACCTGCTGTCTTTACTCCTCGCTGCAGAGAGCCAGGGCAAACTGGCCTCCAAAGACTCCAAACAGACCAGATCACAGAGGAGAGAGAAAACATTCACTTCCACAGCCCTCCAGGGACTTCCATCATTCCTTTAGAGAGGGCTGAAAACCTGGATTTATCTACTGAGTAATTTTCTCTTTAAGCTGTCCCCTGGCGCTCCATTAATTAGCGAGTCTCTTATTTAAACCCGCTGGCTCTTCGTCCTCCTGCCTGTGTTCCTGCAGTGAAGTCTTAATGCTGAACTGGGTGCCGCTTGGCAGTTTCCATGACTACCAGCTACCATAGCTCAGGTGAAAGTTTGTGCTCTCACTCTAGGCTCTGGGCGAGAGAAGCAGGGTGATGAGACAGACAAGCTCTTATTCAAACAAAAATACCCTCAACAATAGCTCCACAAATTACTGTGTGAAGGAAATTGATTTGCACAACTGCTTTTTGAGTTAGGTCTGACACAATCGCCTCCCCCACGCCCCTCTTAGACTCATGTTTCCATAAATCATTTAAAGAGTATTTTCCATTTACCCCTTCATCTTAACTCTCTTCTTTTAATGTCAGCTTCTGGTAAAGAAATCAGAATTATGATCTGCTAATCTCCCTGATGTTCTATTAATTTAAAATTAATCACCTTTTCTAATTAGTGATTTTTTTTTTTTTACTATAAATCCCCTCCTCCCAATACCCACCTGATACACACACACACATACACAAGCAACTCCAAGACTGGCCTTGATTAGGCTATAGTGAAATCCTTGTTCCTACCCTTGATCACATCAAATCACTTGGTTCCTAGGACAATTGTCAAGCAGAGCTCACACCAAGGCCCTGAGCATGTGATTCTGTGCTAACTTCCAAAGCGAGTGCTGGCCCAGAATCTGACAACGATTTTTATCCTCCCTGACTACTGCAAGGAAGGTTCTCTTCTGTCTTTTTCTGAAGTGCTGCTGCTGAAGCTGAAGACCCCACAGCATAGATTCTGTAACACAGACAGATGAGTAACTGTGTACACTTCTCCACTGGGCTAATAAACCTCACTCAGCAGTCACATCTGTGACTCACATCAGTGAAAGTGGGGCTATATGGGAAGCGAACACCTGCTAGGAAAACAACCAGCCCTGCCCAGTCACTCCGACATCACGCTCAGATTGCTTCCTCCCTCAGCTGAGTCACTGGGGGAGAAGGTGCGGTCTCTGAGTTGGCATTGAGGGTATGATTTCAGGGTCAGACTCTTCAATCTGTCCCTGAAGAGTGGAAAGCCTGGTGTTCAAAGGACAACGTACAGACACCCATACTGTCTACCCTCTATCATCCTCATATTTAATCCACTCTGCTCTTTCAATGCTATTTCTGGATGACTATGTGTAAGTGACAAGGAGATAGTGTTAGCGGTAGGACCACTGCAGTGTCACAGTAGTAAGTGTAACATCCACCCAGGCGGGAAGACGTCATATGTGGTTAGTGTGACCTTTGGCCACCGCTGACACTTTGGGACTCATCATCAGACCTAAGGGATCAGGCTTTCAGAATGCAGTATATGTGGCTTCGACCGAGTCTTTTTAGTGCTTGTTAGCTGCTAAGGGATGTGATGTATTGCTTTTGTCTAAGTGAGTCTAGGGCTGACTTACCCATCAGGCACAATATACAGAGTACCCAGGGCCCATGATACTTCTAGGAGCCTGTGAAAATGCTCTAATTTCCTTTAAAGTTAGAAGATAAAAAGAAATCTTAATCAGCTTGGATTATGCTCATCTTTAACTCAATGTAAACATATCACTTTAAATGTTTTTATGGAAGAAGGGGGCCATGAAGGCAAATACTCTTGAGCCCAAGAGTCATAATGCAGCCCCCAAGTCTGCCACTTCTAGGGAGGAGACTATTTGAACAACAAATCACACTAACGACACAGCATGCAACAGTGGTTTATAGAACCAGCAGTTAGCGCTGAGTATAAAGCTATTTGTCTTTCTGAACTGTGTACAGAGTAAGTGAGTGTGTGTGTGTATGTGTACATGTGAAATTTGCTGAAGATCTATGAATGAAGATCTATGAAGCTGCATTTCCACATCTCTGCCCTTGGTCCTGTAGCTTGCTTCTAAGATTTTTCTGAAAATTTAAGAACTGTCCCTTACTTCTTAGGACATTCAAGAAATGAAGTTGGTCATTGCTCATTATGAAACAGTTCATGTCCCCAGCTCCTTGGAAAGGCTGGAAGGATGCTTCTGAATGCCGGCTATTTTAGCTGAGAACGTTAATCATGCTGATTCTGCTGTCAGCTGAGGTTACACCATCTGATCTTCCATTTCCCTTGTCATAATCATTTATGCTCTACCCCCTGACATGACACATAAGTCCTTTTTTATTATATTACATTTTAAACACACCAGAACACACTAAAACCCTTTGTAACCCAGTAAAATATAAAGTGGGTCCATCTTGATCTTCTCTGAAAAGCACTGAGATACTGAAGCACCTAAAGGCCCAGATGAAGGAACTTCTGCTGCAGGACCATGAGAAGGTACGAATGCCACAAAGGTCATAATAAGGCTGCAAGGAATTTAAAGGATTCCTTTTTAAATTTTTTTGCAAAAGGAAGGTCTGGAAGATTGGTTCCATTCAGTACATGGAAAAAAGGAAGACGATTTCACTGAAAATTTCCATGTGCCAGGTCCTATTCTGGGTTTTCTACCAGATTATCTTCTTTGAGCTTCATAATATCCCTGTCATCTTTGACAGGTAGAGAAATCATCTTTTGAAGAGTTAACTGACTTGTCCTAAGTCACAGAGCTATTAATGGATAGAAATGTTTAGATCCAGGTGCATGTGTGATACCAGGGCCCATGGTCCTCTGGCCACACTGTGGATCAGTGAACTTTTTCTGGGCCTGATATCAACTACCCAACATTGCTAGTATAGAAGGAAAGCCATCAGAGACAATATGTGAATGAGTGGGCACCACTGGGTTTGCATCAGCATAAAAGATTATTTACAAAAACAAGAAGCAGCTGGATTTGACCCATGGGCTATAGTTTGCCAACCTCTGCTTTACACCACGTATCAGGTCTTAACCCTGGCTGCCACTGGAATTGTTGGGAAGCTTTAAAAACTCTTGATATGCAGGACTCATTCTATAACAATTAAATGAGAATCATTTGTAAAGAAAGCTTCCTAAGTAATTTCTATGAGGAATCACAGTTGAGAACCCTGATCTACAGCTTGTTCACCAATAAAGGCAGCTAAGTTATGACACTAAAAACAAGTGGAAATTAACAGATGATCCCCTTCATCTATCCAAATCTAGTTTTTCCTTCAGGAGCCAACCCAAATCCTACCCCCGCAATTATGTCTTTCCTGTCTTGATCAGAAAAATTGAGCCCTTTCTCATCTGAATTCCTAGAAGAATGTGTTACAGAATTAGTCCCAATGCAACATATTTTGTATCAGTCTCAAGGTCTATATATTCAAAGCTATGGTTTTTCCAGGTAGTTATGTATGCATGTGAGAGCTGGACCATAAAAAAAGCTGAGTGCAAAAGAATTGATGCTTTTGAACTGTGGTGTTGGAGAAGACTCTTGAGAGTCCCTTGGACTGCAAGGAGATCCAACCAGTCCATCCTAAAGGAAATCAGTCCTGAATATTCATTGGAAGGACTGATGCTGAAGCTCCAGTACTTTTGCCACCTGATGTGATGAGCTGACTCATTTGAAAAGACCCTGATGCTGGGAAAGATTGAAGGCAGGAGGAGAAGGGGACGACAGAGAATGAGATGGTTGGATGGAATCATTGATTCAATGGACATGAGTTTGAGAAAATTCAGGGAGATAGTGAAGGACAGGGAAGTCTGGCATGCTGCAGTCCTTGAGGTCACAAAGAGTCAGATGCAACTGAGCAACTGAACAACAATAGTCATTCAATTTTCTACTACTAAACTTCCATGTGGGTAAACACTGCCTTCCCATACATCCTGTACACTGTGGGTTTATGGCTGGAGTCATATTTAGCACAGGATGAACTACAAACTTGGCACTGGTCGATACAAGAAATTTTCTTAAGGGAGACAGAAATCAAACTTAGGGGATCTGAAAACGGATTTGAATATAGTGTGGTAGAATTTAGTAATTTTCTAGATCTTCCCCCTTTACCCCAAATCTACTTCTTCAATCTTCTCCAGTTTAGTTAAAGATCTTGGAATTGAGCTTAACCTTTCTTTTTTCTCTTAAATCAACATCAAACTCAGATAGCATAAACTGGTAGTTCTATCTTTAGCATAGGCCCAAAGTCTGATCTCTACTCACCATCTGCTCTGCTGCTATCCACGTCCAAGTCACCATCTCTCACTTGAATTTTCACCAAACTCTATTGTCTCCCTGATGTTGCCCCAAGCTCCTTCTCTGCCTAATCTCAACACAGCATCCAGAGATGCTATTTGAAAAGTTTATCTGCTTCAAAGAGCCCAGTGGCTTTTCATTTCACTCAAAGTAAAAACCAAAGCCCCAACAACGCATGCCATTATTTTTCTGAACTCATGTCCTGCTACTCTCTCCATTGCTCACTCAATCTCAGCTCTTCTAGTCTCTTTGCTAAACCTTGAGTAAACCAGGCCTGTGCCCATCTCTTACACATGCTGTTTCTTTTCGCCTGACCTCTAATCCCCTTGACATCTACACAGTCATCTCTCAATTACTTCAGGTCTTTATTCAGAGTCACCCAGTGAGGCCTTCATGATCACGCAGACTTTGAATCTCCTTTTCTTTTCTGATACACTCTGTTTCTCTCTCTTGCTTTGTAACTCTCTATAAAGCTTCTCACCTTCTATTGAAAACTTACTCTTTAATTTACTTATTTGCTTTATTTATTGACTCTCTCCCCTAACTAGAATGTAACCCCAGGAAGGCAGGATCTCTGAAAGTGAAAGTGAAATTACTCAGTCGTGTCCAACTCTTTGTGACTCAGTGGATTGTAGTCTACCACTCTCCTCCATCCATGGAATTTTCCAGGCAAGAGTCCTGGAGTGGGTTGCTATTTCCTTCTCCAGAGGATCTTCCCAACCCAGGGATGGAACCTGGGTCTCCTGCGTTGTAGGCAGACGCTTTACTGTCTTAGCTACCAGGGAAGTCCTACCTGTATCTCTAGTGCCTAAAATAATGCCTAGCACATATGTCATTGAGCAAAGGATAGACTGTCAGCCTGGTAGGCAGCTTCCTGAGAACACACACGTTAGTGTGCTGGGTATCAGTGGTTTTGGTACATTAAGCACCATTTGTATCTCTTAGGGTAGTATGAGCCTTCCATTCTCTAAGATACCATGTTAACTGAGTGGTGCCAATTCCCCACCCACCCCAGCTCAAAGGTAGGTGTGTGATTCTGGCCTTGAGTGCTCCTTGCCTATAGTTACTGGAGGTTTTGGCTTACTGTTGAGCATGTCTAACTCAGACCAGTCCAAATACTGTTGTGACTTCTTTGCTGAGAGATGGGGGAAGATCATTTTTCTGCTGAAGTTGCTATTTTGGTAGACTAAGAACCTGAGGCTATTTTTCACCACATGACAAGAGCCTATTGAAAAAATGGAGAGAGAAATGAACTTTGACATGACTGTTTGAACTTTGGACACACACATTCCTAAAACTAAATTTGCACTGGGTTTTTCAGCTGTATGATGAAATACATTTCTGTTATTATTTAAGTCTGGGTTTCTATCACTTGACACTAAAAAGCTCCTGAAAAATAAATCTAGTAGGAAAAGACTCAATCTCACTGCTAAAAATGTTTTTTAAAAACTTTTTCAAAGACTGATTACTTGGAGAACACTGAGGCAATTCAATGAAGACCGAATACTTATGGAATTTATGAAATGATAATATAGTCTTTTTTATTGTTTGGTAAGAATGGTATCTCTAATTTTTTCAGTTAACTAGTGAACATATTTAGCATGTTTAATTTTGTATTGAGCTTTAAGTTCATAAATTAATGTAAGATATAGGTTCAATTTTGGAGCCCAATTAAGTGAGGAAAGATATAAAGGGCCTCCTTATTTTAGGGTGACTGCAAAAAATGGCAGGAAGGCCTTCTTTAGTACATCACTCATCATGTATCTCCCTTGCAAAGTGCTGGCCAGATGGTTGATAATCAGGGAACTTCTACTGAGTATGTCAAAGAACAACTGAATTATTGAGAATGTGAACTGTTCTCGGCATTTTTGATAAGTGCTCCTTCCCAGAAAAATGCTCACCAATGCACTAAAACACACAAATACACAAATTTGTGTAAATATATGGATTTTGTGAAGTGCTCATAAACATGTAAAGTATATATCCATGGATCATAGGTTCATAACTGCTTTGAATGATCCCAATGTTCCCTTGTAGCTCAGCTGGTAAAGAATCTGCCTGCAGTACAGGAGACCTTGGTTCGATCCCTGGGTTGGGAAGATCCCTCAAAGAAGGGAAACGCTACCCACTCTAGTATTCTGGCCCGGAGAATTCCATGGACTGTATAGTCCAAGGGTCGCAAAGAGTCAGACATGACTAAGAGACTTTCACTTTCATAATGTAATATATAGCCTAGCCAGTATTTCCATATAGAATTTTCTTTTTAAAAAAGTGATAAACAATAAAACATGGACTATTGAGGGAGATTATTGAATTGGCATTTTAGTGGCTAAGTGGCTTTGTAGTTACAAATGGATTACCTTTGTCAATAAATGCATGCCTGACCTCAGGTAACTTAGTTGACCTCTTCAAGCCTCAGTACCCAAATATGTAAGATAAAAATAATAATCTCATCTCTTTCATATCTTTGGGTGGTGACTAAATTAAATACTACATGTATAGCAAATAGCACAGCTCCTGCTCTCTAGTAAGCATCCAATAAATGTTAGCTGCTCCTGATGTTCAAACCATTGATGAAAGGTAAGTAGACCTCTGTCTATTTTAAGCATAACTAGGGAAAGTTCTCTCTATTTTAAGTAGAGAGAACTCATTTTGTCTACCATAGCTCAGATGGGAAATTTGCCAACCAACCGAGGGGTAACTATGGGATCTTTCACAGCTCCTTTGGATTCTATCATTTGTAATATAAAGTTATACTTTCTATATATAATAAAATGCTGATTTCTATGGCTTACAGAAAAAAAAAAAACCAGATCTTTATACAAATAAGGACCCTTGGACCAGCCAAGGGTTAAAAGCTAAAATCAAGTCAGTTTAAAGACGATCCAGTAACGTATGGAACACTCAGCTACAGAATCTATCCAATTCCTAGGCTTTCTCTTTAGTGACTGTTGGGAGATTCATCTGACAATAAAACTGGTCATATTAATTGTTCAGATCACAGAAACTTCTTCATATGGTTGATTAATTTTCTAATCAAAAAGGCTATCTTTACACCATTAAAATAAGTATTTAAAAAATTTATGGAAAATAGAATGAGGTAACTTCAACTTGTTATTAGCCAACTACCAAGCAGCACCAATTTTTCACTCTGTTCTTCCCCTTTTCTCCACTACTGATTCATTCAACAATATTTGTAGAGGATCTGTTCTGTGCTGGGTGTTGTTTCAAGCTTGAAAGGCTAATAAAGATCTGCCCCTAGGATCAAAGAGGGCAGGTGGACTCTGTACTTTTTTCCTTCTATAATTCCATAAGTATTTGAAGATTCTGTTATGTGGAGAGTGACTGAAGGTAAAGAACATAAGTCCCTATGTCAAGGCTTAACGCTGAAGCTGAGTGAAGATGAGCCACTCCTTAGTTGGTCCATCTTAAGTGATCTTGCCTGGAATTAAGGCTCTTAAATTCAAACATCTTCTGAAGCCATAGAGGTAGCCTTGCATGAAGGTGATTGGGTTTAGGAAAATAGGATGAGTTGCATGTGAAGAGTCATGAGCATCCTCTAGGCACATTCAGATTCTGTTTTACAAAACACAGTCCTTGCCAAAGCACCCTCATCTATCAGCCATTGCTCTTAATGAAACCTCAAGAGGAAAGGAATTAAACCAGGCATTGGCAAGCTTTTCCTGTCAAGAGTAAGACAGTAAATATTTTCAGCTTTGCAGGCCATCCAGTCTCTGTCTCATCTCTGCCACTGGAGCATGAAAGCAGTCACTGTTGTTTTCCTTGTTTAGTTGCTCAGTCGTGTCCGACTCTTTGTGACTCCATGGAGTGTAGTCGACCAGGCTTCTCTGTCCATGGGATTTCCCAGGCAAGAATACTGGAATGGTTTGCCCCTTCTTTCTCCAGAGGATCTTCCTGACTCAGAGATCGAACCCACAACTCCTGAATTGGCAGGCAGATTACTTACCATGAGCCACCTGGAAAGCCTGAAAGCAGTCACATGCATGTACAAACAAATGAGCATCGCTGTGTTCCAGCTGG
Source organism: Capricornis sumatraensis (assembly GCF_032405125.1). Lineage (NCBI taxonomy): Eukaryota > Metazoa > Chordata > Mammalia > Artiodactyla > Bovidae > Capricornis > Capricornis sumatraensis. Next base: position 76,341,759 of record NC_091073.1, read on the forward strand.
ATCTAGCCTCTTAGGTATAAACAGTCACTCCTAGGGTAAATCGGACTTTGCTGGTGGCTCAGACGGTAAAGCGTCTGTCTACAATGCAGGAGACCTGGGTTCGAGCCCTGGGTTGGGGAGATCCCCTGGAGAAGGAAATGACAATCCACTCCAGGACTATTGCCTGGAAAATCCCATGGAAAGAGGAGCCTGGTAGGCTACAGTCCATGGGGTTGCAAAGAGTTGGACACTACTGAGCGACTTCACTACTACTAGGGTAAATCATGTCTAACTACCTCCTCTCTTGGCCAGAGAGAAGAAGTGGTCATCTCTTCACAGCCCCAGAACTAGCAGGGCACAGAACAAGGCAAAGACTCAGGAAATGTTGGTAAACCCAATGACTTCAGGAGGTAGATTTCTGATGATCCAGTCAATGTTCCAGAAAGGGCTAAAGATGAAAGCCTCAAACTTGGACAAAACCTTCTCTCCAAGCAGAGTCCAGGGTTGAACTAGATGAACTGTAAAGTTCTGTCTAAGCTGGGAAAACTTGAGGACAAGACAGAAGGCAGAAAACAATATCTCCTGAATGTGTAAGCTGGTAAAACTTGAAGACAAGACAGAAGGCAGAAAACAGTGCCTTCTGAATGTGTCCTCTCTCTCAGCTCCCAACTGCAGGTCAGGAGTCTCCAAGGACTTGTTTTGGTCACCACATAGAAGATGAGTCCTTTCTCTGATGTAGGATGGTCTTTCTGAGGCTAGAACAGGATTCTGCTTCTTTCTGAAGCCTTCATCAAGCCACCTTGGCTAGAAAGTTCTGCCCCACACCCAGTGCAATAGTTTAAACTGTTTAAACTGTAAGCTGCTCTATAAATGAGATGCAAAGTGATTCCCTGAGCAAAACACCCCTCCCTACTTCCAGCTTCTGTCAAATAAATTGTGCAGCTGCTCCACCAACCAGGTGAGTTCCTAAAACTACATATCTACAGCACAGCCTGATTGTTTAGAGAGCTTAGGTTTGCACAGAATAAACTTCTGTTTAGAGAGTTTAGGTTTGCACAGAATAAAGAGAAAATGTCTCATCAGGTCCTTTTTTGGAAGAAAAAAGAAGAAATAAAAAGCCAAATGGAAAAGCCCTATACTCCTCTGATTCCTGAAGCCAAATACCAAAAGGTAATTTATATCCAGTGTCACTACAGATACATGAGCCTGAGTCTGTTTTACAATGACTAAAAGCAGAGAAGGTGGCCTAAGTGCTTTTGGTACTTTATACTTCCTCTTTATTTCCTTACCTTGACACTCATGAAAAATAAAATATCTCTGAATCAGTACAGCCTAGCCTGTCAGCTTGGCCAAGGTCTTTTCAAAGCTTATAGAAAGAACAGGAAGAAGGATCAAGAAGGAAATGAACACTGAGATCTGAAAATACATTATTTTATCCACTGTGTTGTCTGAGTCTTACAGTCAATAGGTCAAAGGGTTGGGTGAGGGTCTTCCTATTTCAGAAATGGATTTTTTTCTAAAATAAATATGGCAGAATAAGAGGCTGTAGTCATACTACCTGACTTCAAACCAGCTCTGCACCCATATCTTTGGACAAGTTCACTTATTTGCTCTATATCTCACTTTCCTTATCTGCAGAATAGAGGCAACAATAAAGCATTTCTCATAGAATCAGTGTGTGGATTGACAATACAATTCAGCATTAACAGAGCCTGGCATGCATAGTAAGTTCTTGGTAAATGTTGGCCAAGGTCCCTTGGCCAGAGTTCTGTTGGTGAATAAGATGAATAATAGTATCAAGAGAATTTTCTTATTTTATATTTTGCTCTCCTACTTCTGAGGACAAAAATCTTTCAAAGTTAAATATTTCGGTCTATGAATACATACAAAATTTATTTATTTATTTTTTCCTTTTGGTCAATGAATAAGAAAACCCAGAAAAAATCAGTCTATATCCTCTTTCAAATTCCCATGATGATATCAGGGTCAGAAATGTCATGTTTTAACAGGATAGCTCGGATGGGAAATGACAGTTTGAATAAAAACTTCCACTAGGAAAACTGCCCTCTGACTCCTGGTTCCTAAAACACAAGCAGGATAAGTCAGGTGGTGACTGCCTTCTAACAAATATAAATGACACAGTTGTTTACTTGGTGCAATTTTAATTCAGCCTTAAAGCTCTCTACAGTCAATTTTGGTAACTGATCTCCTCTAATGGAAGATTAAGTGCCTTGAGGCAAAGAAAAATAATTGTTTTGACATTATGAGATCAATAAGTCCTGGAAACCATTAAACTGTATAGCGAAGGCCCTGAGCATATTTAAAAGTACAGTTTTAGATTTCAGTACAAAGACTATAGGGCTTCCTAGGTAAAGAAACTGCCTGCCAATTCAGGAGACAAGAAAAAGACACACAAGTTCTATCCTTGGATCGGGAAGATCCCCTGGAGGAGGGCATGGCAACCCACTCCAGTATTCCTTCCTGAAGAATCCCATGGGCAGAGGAGCCTGGGGGGCCAAAGTCCATAGGGTCCCAAAGTGTTAGACATGACTGAAGTGACTGAGCACGCATGCACAAAATATGTTGCTTGATTTAAGACATAAGAAAGAAGTTAATATGAGCAAGTGAGAGATCCCAAGTGAGATTTTATTTTATTCTTTTGTCTTTCAGGTTTTAGTTCAGCTCAGTTGCCCAGACATGTCTGATTCTTTGTGACCCCATGGATTACAGCACACCAGGCTTCCCTGTCCATCACCAACTTCTGGAGATTACCCAAACTCATGTCCATTGATTTGGTGATGCCATCCAGCCATCTCATCCTCTGTCATCTGCTTCTCCTCCCACCTTCATCTTTCCCAGCATCAGGGTCTTATCAAATGAGTCAATTCTTCACATCAAGTGACCAAAGTATTGGAGTTTCAGCTTCAGCATCAGTCCTTCCAATGAATATTTAGGACTGATTTCCTTTAGAATGGACAGATTGTATCTCCCTGCAGTCCAAGAGACTCTCAAGAGTCTCTTCCAACACCACAGTTCAAAAGCATCAATTCTTTCACGCTCAGCTTTCTTTATAGTCCAAATCTCACATCCATACATGACTACTGTTGGCAAAGTAATGTCTCTGCTTTTTTTAATAAGCTGTCTAGGTTGGTCATAACTTTTCTTCCAAGGAGCAAGCTTTTAATTTCATGGCTGCAGTCACCATCTGCAGTGATTCTGGAGCCCAAAAAATAAAGTCAGTCACTGTTTCCCCATCTATTTGCTATGAAGTGATGGGATCAGATGCCATGATCTTAGTTTTCTGAATGTTGAGTTTTAAGCCAAATTTTTAACTATTCTCTTTTACTTTCATCAAGCGTCTCTTTAGTTCTTTTTTGCTTTCTGCCATAATGTGAAGTCATCTGCATATCTGAGGTTATTGATATTTCTCCTGGCAATCTTGATTACAGCTTGTGCTTCATCCAGTCCAGTGTTTCTCATGATGTACTCTGTATATAAATTAAATAAGCATGGTGACAATATATAGCCTTGATGTACTCCTTTCCTGATTTGGAATCCGTCTGATGTTCCATGTCTGGTTCTAACTGTTGCTTCCTGACCTGCATACAGATTTCTCAAGAGGCAGGTCAGGTGGTCTGGTATTCCCATTTCTTTAAGAATTTTCCACAGTTTGTTGTAATCCACACAGTCAAAGGCTTTGGCATAGTCAATAAAGCAGAAATAGATGTTTTTCTGGAACTCTCTTGCTTTTTCGATGATCCAACAGATGTTTGCAATTTGATCTCTGGTTCCTCTACCTTTTCTAAATCCAGTTTAAAAATATAGAAGTTCATGGTTCATGTATTGCTGAAGCTTGGCTTGGAGAATTTTGAGTATTACGTTGCTAGTGTGTGAGATGAGTGCAACTGTGCGGTAGTTTGAGCATTTTTTGGCATGGCGTTTCTTTAGGATTGGAATGAAACCTGACCTTTTCCAGTCCTATGGCCACTGCTGAGTTTCCAAATTTGCTGGCATATTGAGTGCAGCACTTTCACAGCATCATCTTTCAAGTAGCTCAACTGGAATCCCATCACCTCCACTAGCTTTGTTCATAGTGATGCTTCCTAAGGCCCACTTGACTTTGCATTCCAGGATGTCTGGCTCTAGGTGAGTGATCATACCATCGCGATTATCTGGGTTGTGAAGATCTTTTTTGTACAGTTCTTCTGTGTATTCTTGCCACCTCTTCTTAATATCATCTGCTTCTGTTAGGTCCATACCATTTCTGTCCTTTATTGTGCCCATCTTTGAAATGTTCCCTTTGTATCTCTAATTTTCTTGAAGTGATCTCTAGTCTTTCCCATTCTATTGTTTTCCTCTCTTTCTTTGCATTGAGGAAGGATTTCTTATCTCTCCTTACTGTTTCTTATCCCTTCTTTGGAACTCAGCATTCAAATGAGTATATTTTTCCTTTTCTCCATTGCTTTTCATTTCTCTTTTCACAGCTATTTGTAAGGCCTCCTCAGAGAACGATTTTGCATTTCTTTTCCTTGGGGATGGTCTTGATACCTGCCTCCTGTACAATGTCACAAACATCCGTCCACAGTTCATCAGGCACTCTATCTATCAGATCTAGTGCCTTAAATCTATTTCTCACTTCCACTGTATAATCATAAGGGATTTGATTTAGGTCATACCTGAATGTCTAGTGGTTTTCCCTACTTTCTTCAATTTCAGTTTGAATTTGGCAATAAGGAGTTCATGATATGAGCCACAGTCAGCTACTGGTCTTGTTTTTGTTGACTGTATAGAGCTTCTCCATCTTTGGCTGCAAAGAATATAATCAATCTGATTTCGGTGTTGACCATCTGGTGATGTCCATGTGTAGAGTCTTCTCTTGTGTTGTTGGAAGAGGGTGTTTTCTATGGCCAGTGCATTCTCTTGGCAAAACTCTGTTAGCCTTTGCCCTGCTTCATTCCATATTCCAAGGCCAAATTAGCCTGTTACTCCAGGTGTTTCTTGACTTCTTACTTTTGCATTCCAGTCCCCTATATTGAAAAAGATATCTTTTTTGTGTCTTAGTTCTAGAAGGTCTTGTAGGTCTTCATAGAACCTTTCAACATCAGCTTCCTCAGCATTACTGGTCGGGGCATAGACTTGGATTACTGTGATACTGAATGGTTTGCTTGGAAATGAACAGGATCATTCTGTCGTTTCTGAGACTGTATCCAGGTACTGCATTTCAGACTCATTTGTTGACTATGATGGCTACTCTATTTCTTCTAAGGGATTCTTGCCCACAGTGGTAGATATAATGGTCATCTGAGTTAAATTCACACATTCCAGTCCATTTTAGTTCGCCGATTCTAAAATGTCGACGTTCACTTTTGCCATCTCCTGTTTGACCACTTCCAATTTGCCTTGATTCATGGACCTGACATTCCAGGTTCCTATGCAATGTTGCTCTTTACAGCATTGGACCTTGCTTCTATCAGCAGTCACATCCACAACTGGGTATTGTTTTTGCTTTGGCTCCATCCCTTCATTCTTTCTGGAGTTATTTCTCCACTGATATCCAATAGCACATTGGGCACCTACCGACCCGGGGAGTTCCCCTTTCAGTATCCAACCATTTTGCCTTTTCATATTGTTCGTGGGGTTCTCAAGGCAAGAATTCTGAAGTGGTTTGCCATTCCCTTCTCCAGTAGATCATGTTTTCTCAGAACTCTCTACCATGACCCGTCCCTCTTGGGTGGCCCTACAAGGCATGGCTCATTGTTTCATTGAGTTAGACAAGACTGTGGTCCATGTGATCAGATTGGTTAGTTTCCTGTGTTTGTGGTTTTCAGTTTCTCTGCCCTCTGCTGGAGAAGGCTAAGAGGCTGATGGAAGCTTCCTGATGGGCGAGACTGACCCAGGGAGAAACTGGGTCTTGTTCTGATGGGCGAGGCCATGTTCACTTCAGTTCAGTTCAGTTGCTCATTCATGTCCGACTCTTTGTGACACCATGAAGCGCAGCACGCCAGGCTTCCCTGTCCATCACCATCTCCCAGAGTTCATTCAGACTCACGTCCACTGAATCAGTGATTCCATCCAGCCATCTCATCCTGGGTGGTCCCCTTTTCCTCCTGCCCCCAGTCCCTCCCAGCATCAGAGTCTTTTCCAATGACTAAACTCTTCGCATGAGGTGGCCAAAGTACTGGAGTTTCACCTTTAGTATCATTCCTTCCGAAGAAATCCCAGGGTTGATCTCCTTCAGAATGGACTGGTTGGATCTCTTTGCAGTCCAAGGGACTCTCAAGAGTCTTCTCCAACACCACAGTTCAAAAGCATCAATTCTGCAGTGCTCAGCTTTCCTCACAGTCCAACTCTCACATCCATACATGACCACTGGAAAAAACCATAGCCTTGACTAGACAGACCTTTGTTGGCAAAGTAATGTTTCTGCTTTTGAATGTGCTATTTAGGTTGGTCATAACTTTTCTTCTAAAGAGTAAGCCTCTTTTAATTTCATGGGTGCAATCACCATCTGCAGTGATTTTGGAGCCCCCCAAAATAAATTCTGACACTGTTTCCACTGTTTCCCCATCTATTTGCCATGAAGAGATGGGACCAGATGCCATGATCTTCGTTTTCTGAATGTTGAGCTTTAACCCAACTTTTTCACTCTCCACTTTCACTTTCATCAAGAGGATTTTTAGTTCCTCTTCACTTTCTGCCATAAGGGTGGTGTCATCTGCATATCTGAGGTGATTGATATTTCTCTCAGCAATCTTGATTCCAGCTTGTGTTTCTTCCAGTCCAGCGTTTCTCAGGATGTACTCTGCATAGAAGTTAAGTAAGCAGGGTGACAATATACAGCCTTGACACACTCCTTTTCCTATTTGGAACCAGTCTGTTGTTCCATGTCCAGTTCTAACTGTTGCTTCCTGACCTGCATATAGATTTCTCAAGAGGCAGATCAGGTGGTCTGGTATTCCCATCTCTCTCAGAATTTTCCACAGTTTATTGTGATCCACACAGTCAAAGGTGTTGGCATAGTCAATAATGCACAAATAGATGTTTTTCTGGAACTCTCTTGCTTTTTCCATGATCCAGCAGATGTTGGCAATTTGATCTCTGGTTCCCCTGCCTTTTCTAAAACCAGCTTGAACATCAGGAAGTTCACGGTTCACATATTGTTGAAGCTTGTCTTGGAGAATTTTGAGCATTACTTTGCTAGCGTGTGAGATGAGTGCAACTGTATGGTAGTTTGAGCATTCTTTGGCATTGCCTTTTTTTGCGATTGGAATGAAAACTCACCTTTTCCAGTCCTATGGCCACTGCTGAGTTTTCCAAATTTGCTAGCATATTGAGTGCAGCACTTTCACAGCATCATCTTTCAGGATTTGAAAGAACTCAGCTGGAATTCCATCACCTCCACTAGCTTTGTTCATAGTGATGCTTTCTAAGGCTCACTTGACTTCACATTCCAGGATGTCTGGCTCTAGGTGAGTGATCACACCATCGTGATTATCTAGGTCATGAAGATCTTTTTTATACAGTTCTTCTGTGTATTCTTGCCACCTCTTCTTAATATCTTCTGCTTCTGTTAGATCCATACCATTTCTGTCCTTTATCGAGCCCATCTTTGCATGAAATATTCCCTTGGTATCTCTAATTTTCTTGAAGAGATCTCTAGTCTTTCCCATTCTGTTGTTTTCCTCTATTTCCTTGCATTGATCACTGAGGAAGGCTTTTTTAAAATCTCTTCTTGCTATTCTTGGAACTCTGCATTCAGATGCTTATATCTTTCCTTTTCTCCTTTGCTTTTTGCTTCTCTTCTTTTCACAGCTATTTGTAAGGCTTCCCCAGGCAGCCATTTTGTTTTTTTGCATTTCTTTTCTTTGTTCAGTAAATCTTTAATCCAATTTTCTGTTGAAGGGCAGGGCTGTATTTCCTCCCTATTATCTGATCTGAGGGCAAACTATGGTGGATGTAATGAAGATAAAGGTGACATCCTTCCAAAGTCCTGTGCATGTACTGCTACACTCAGTGCCCCAACCCTGCAGCAGGCCACCGCTGACCCACGCCTCCACTGCAGACTCCTGGACACTCCTGGGCAAGACTGGGTCAGTCTCTTATGGGGTTACTGCTCCTTTCTCCTGGGTCCTGGTGCACACAAGGTTCTGTTTGTGCCCTCCAAGAGTCTATTTCCCAGTCCTGTGTAAGTTCTGGCAGCTCTATGGTGGGGTTAACGGCGACTTCCTCCAAGAGGGCTTATGCCAAACCCAGATCCCCTGCCCTTCTATAAGAGACACTCAAACACAGTTCTGTCTCAGGTTTCAGAATAATATTTACCTGCTTAATAAATCTCCCTAAACGGTCAAATTGAATTAAGGATAAGATTTTTAAATGCTTTGTTGAAATATTGATCATTTAATTGTATCATTCCTACTAAAAGCTCTTGAATATGACACTCATTTAATTCTGTAAATTACTGAACCTAAGTGCTTTCCTCATGCAGCCAAAGACCATGTGAGTCCAAATTTTCATTTAGAGATAGGCATTGTTTCTCAATAGTGCACTTCTTTTTCTGAGGGCTGGGTTACTATTTCACACATATATCCCTGACTCAGGTCCTGATATCTGGGTTAAAAATAATATCCTCCTACTGTAATGGCAACCCACTCCAGTACTCTTGCCTGGAAAATCCCATGGATGGAGAAGCCTGGTAGGCTACAGTCCATGTGGTCACAAAGAGCCGGACATGACTGAGCGACTTCAGTTTCACTTTCACTGTAGTGATAAGTAGAAATGCTACAGATGCCCACATCTGTTTCAAGTAAAGTTATAGAGTACATTAGACATGCACACCATTATCACACTGCCTATGTCAAACTCTTCAATACACCCTGGTTTTCTTTTTTATAGTTCCCTGCCATGGAAAGCAAGCCCATTGCTTCTTTTCATAAGATGAATTTAAATGACAGAATGATTTCTGATCATTTCCAAGGCAAACCATTCAATATCACCGTAATCCAAGTCTATGCCCCGACGAGTAATGCTGAAGAAGCTGAAGTTGAATGGTTCTATGAAGACCTACAAGACCTTGTAAAACTAACACCCAAAAAAGATGCCCTTTTCATTATAGGGGACTGGAATGCAAAAGTAGGAAGTCAAGAAACACCTGGAGTAACAGCCAAATTTGGCTTTGGAATGCGGAATGAAGCAGGGCAAAGATTAATAGAGTTTTGCCAAGAAAATGCACTGGTCATAGCAAACACCCTCTTCCAACAACACAAGAGAAGACTCTACACATGGACATCACCAGATGGTCAACACCGAAAACAGACTGATTATATTCTTTGTAGCCAAAGATGGAGAAGCTCCATACAGTCAGCAAAAACAAGACTGGGAGCTGACTGTGGCTCAGATCATGAACTCCTTATTACCAAATTCAGACTTAAATTGAAGAAAGTAGGGAAAACCACTAGACATTCAGGTATGACCTAAATCAAATCCCTTATGATTATACAGTGGAAATGAGAAATAGATTTAAGGGACTAGATCTGATAGATAGAGTGCCTGATGAACTATGGAATAAGGTTTGTGACATTGTACAGGAGGCAGGTATCAAGACCATCCCCATGGTAAAGAAATGCAAACAAGCAAAACGGCTGTCTGGGGAAGCCTTACAAATAGCTGTGAAAAGAAGAGAAGCAAAAAGCAAAGGAGAAAAGGAAAGAGATAAGCATCTGAATGCAGAGTTCCAAAGAAGAGCAAGAAGAGATAAGGAAGCCTTCTTCAGTGATCAATGCAAAGAAAGAGAGGAAAAGAACAGAATGGGAAAGACTAGAGATCTCTTCAAGAAAATTAGAGATACCAAGGGAACATTTCATGCAAAGATGGGCTCGATAAAGGACAGAAATGGTATGGATCTCACAGAAGCAGAAGATATTAAGAAGAGGTGGCAAGAATACACGGAAGAACTGTACAAAAAAGATCTTCACGACCCAGATAATCACAATGGTGTGATCACTCACCTAGAGCCAGACATCCTGGAATGCGAAGTCAAGTGAGCTTTAGAAAGCATCACTATGAACAAAGCTAGTGGAGGTGATGGAATTCCAGCTGAGTTCTTTCAAATCCTGAAAGATGATGCTGTGAAAGTGCTGCACTCAATATGCTAGCAAATTTGGAAAACTCAGCAGTGGCCATAGGACTGGAAAAGGTGAGTTTTCATTCCAATCGCAAAAAAAGGCAATGCCAAAGAATGCTCAAACTACCATACAATTGCACTCATCTCACACGCTAGCAAAGTAATGCTCAAAATTCTCCAAGACAAGCTTCAACAATATGTGAACCGTGAACTTCCTGATGTTCAAGCTGGTTTTAGAAAAGGCAGGGGAACCAGAGATCAAATTGCCAACATCTGCTGGATCATGGAAAAAGCAAGAGAGTTCCAGAAAAACATCTATTTGTGCATTATTGACTATGCCAACACCTTTGACTGTGTGGATCACAATAAACTGTGGAAAATTCTGAGAGAGATGGGAATACCAGACCACCTGATCTGCCTCTTGAGAAATCTATATGCAGGTCAGGAAGCAACAGTTAGAACTGGACATGGAACAACAGACTGGTTCCAAATAGGAAAAGGAGTGTGTCAAGGCTGTATATTGTCACCCTGCTTACTTAACTTCTATGCAGAGTACATCCTGAGAAACGCTGGACTGGAAGAAACACAAGCTGGAATCAAGATTGCTGAGAGAAATATCAATCACCTCAGATATGCAGATGACACCACCCTTATGGCAGAAAGTGAAGAGGAACTAAAAATCCTCTTGATGAAAGTGAAAGTGGAGAGTGAAAAAGTTGGGTTAAAGCTCAACATTCAGAAAACGAAGATCATGGCATCTGGTCCCATCACTTCATGGCAAATAGATGGGGAAACGGTGGAAACAGTGTCAGACTTTATTTTTTGGAGCCCCAAAACCACTGCAGATGGTGACTGCAGCCATGAAATTAAAAGACGCTTACTCCTGGGATGAAAAGTTATGAGCAACCTAGATAGCATATTCAAAAGCAGAGACATTACTTTGCCGACTAAGGTCTACCTAGTCAAGGCTATGGTTTTTTCCAGTGGTCATGTATGGATGTGAGAGTTGGACTGTGAAGAAGGCTGAGTGCTGAAGAATTGATGTTTTTGAACTGTGGTGTTGAAGAAGACTCTTGAGAGTCCCTTGGACTGCAAGGAGATCCAACCAGTCCATTCTGAAGGAGTTCAACCCTGGGATTTCTTTGGAAGGAATGATGCTAAAGCTGAAACTCCAGTACTTTGGCCACCTCATGCGAAGAGTTTAGTCATTGGAAAAGACTTTGATGCTGGGAGGGATTGAGGGCAGGAGGAAAAGCGGATAACAGAGGATAAGATGCGTGGATGGCATCAGTGACTCTATAGACATGAGTCTGAGTGAACTCTGGGAGTTGGTGATCGACAGGGAGGCCTGGCGCGCTGCAATTCATGGGGTCACAAAGAGTCAGACACGACTGAGCGACTGAACTGAACTGAACTGAAAGACTGCTAGCCAGGCAAGGCAATGTAAGAGCAATGACTTGTCCTTGGCATTATTTATACTAGGGGACTCTAAAACCCCAGTTTTACCAGACTACCTGATCTGCCTCTCGAAAAACCTGTATGCAGGTCAGGAAGCAACTGTTAGAACTGGACATGGAACAACAGACTGGTTCCAAATAGGAAAAGGAGTACGTCAAGGCTGTATATTGTTACCCTGCTTATTTAACTTATATGCAGTGTGCATCATGAGAAACGCTTGGCTGGAAGAAGCACAAGCTGGAATCAAGATTGCTGGGAGAAATATCAATAACCTCAGATATGCAGATGACACCACCCTTATGGAAGAAAGTGAAGAGGAACTAAAGAGCCTTTTGATGAAAATGAAAGTGGAGAGTGAAAAATTTGGGTTAAAGCTCAACATTCAGAAAACGAAGATCATGGCATCTGGTCCCATCACTTCATGATAAATAGATGGGGAAACAGTGTCAGACATTATTTTTTTGGGCTCCAAAATCACGGCGGATGGTGATTGCAGCCATGAAATTAAAAGACGCTACTCCTTGGAAGAAAATTTATGACCAACCTAGATAGCATATTCAAAAGCAGAGAATTACTTTGCTCACTAAGGTCCATTTAGTCAAGGCTATGGTTTTTCCTGCGGTCAGGTATGGATGTGAGATTTGGACTGTAAAGAAAGCTGAGCACCAAAGAATTGATGCTTTTGAACTGTGGTGTTGGAGAAGACTCTTGAGAATCCCTTGGATTGCAAGGAGATCCAACCAGTCCATCCTAAAGGGGATCAGTCCTGAGTGTTCATTGGAAGAACTGATGTTCAAGCTGAAACTTCAATACTTTGGTCACCTGACGTGAAGAATTGAGTCATTTGAAAAGACCCTGATGCTGGGAAAGACTGAGGGCAGGAGGAGAAGGGGATGACAGAGGATGAGATGGTTGGATGGCATCATTGACTCAATGGACAGGAGTTTGAGTCAATTCCGAGAGTTGGTGATGGACAGGGAGGCCTGGCGTGCTGCACTTCATGGGGTTGCAGAGTCAGACACGACTGAGCAACTGAACTGGACTTAACTGAAAACCCGTTTCCAGTTGACCTGGTCTCTTCTCAACTTTATGAGACAGAGGACAATGATAGGAGAGCAACTAGAAAGAGCAGATCTAGGCACCCAATAATTCCCCAAGGTTGACATGTAGTTAAACTATGACAAATCTGGATTATAATGGACCCTTACCCTATTGCTGAAATGGCCAGCCCTAAATCTCCCAAAATAATAGACTGCAAGGTAATTGACCTTAATTTGAAGGACTGTCTCCCTCTAAACATCCTTTCTGGTCTCAGGTTTCAGAAATCTGTACACTTTTGACCCTTTTGTCTAAATGTGGTATGACTAAACAAGCAAAATATTTATGTTTAACTGAAGTAAGTTCTCTTCTGAGGAATGGGGCAGGTGGTGGGGAAGAAAGGGTCACAAGAGAGATATTGAGAGAAAGAAACTGTGTCATATTTCCATCTATTCCATTCACTAAGTGCGTGCTGTGGGGTTTGGGTGAGATGAAAAGCTGCTATTCACTCAATGCTTTTGCTTTCTGAACAGTGGGTGTATCTTGCCACATGGAGTGTGATTCTAGTACTGAAAAGATACATAAAAACAAAATTAAACAAATAAGACCTAATTAAACTTAGAAGCCTCTGTACAGCAAAGGAAACCATAAACAAAATGAAAAGATAACCCAAAGAATTGGAGAAAACCTCTGCAAATGAAGTGACCAACAAGGAATTAATCTCCAAAGTATGTAAATAATTCATGCAGGTTTATGTTAAAAAAAAATCAAACCCACAAACAACTCAATCAAATAATGGGCAGAAGATCTAAATACACATTTCTCCAAAGAAGACATACAGGTTCAGACACCACATGAAAAGATGTTCAACAACACTAATTATCAGAAAATTTTAGATCAAAACTACCATGAGGTTTCATCTCACAGCAGTCAGACCAGCCATCATCAAAAAGTCTACCAACAGTAAATGATGGAGAGGGTGTAAAGAAAAGGAAACCCTCCCACACTGTTGGTAGGAATGTAAGCTGGTACAGCCACTATAGAAAACAGTATAGAAGGTCCTCAGAAAACTAAAAATAGAGCTATCGTATGATCCAGCAATCTCACTCCTGGGCATTTGTCCAGAGAAAACCATAATCCGAAAATGTACATGCACCCTGATGTTCACTGCAGCATTATTTACAATAGCCAGGAAATGGAAAGCAACCTAAACGACCATCAATAGAGGAATGGATAAAGAAGATGTAATACATATATACAATGTAATATTACTGAGCCATTAAAAGAACAAAATAATGTCATTTGCAGCAACATGGATGGATCTAGAGATTATCATACTAAGTAAGCAAAGTAAATCAGATAGAGAAAGATAGATATCATATGATACCACTTAGATGTGGAATCTAATTTCAAAAAGTGATACAAATGAACTTACAAAATAGAAACAGATTTACAGATATCAAAACAAGCTTCTGGTTATCAAAGGGGAAATGTTGGGGGGGGGCGGGGGGAGGAATAAATGAGGTTGGAATGAACATATTCACACCAGTATGTATAAGTTAGCTAATCAACAAGGACCTGTTATATAGAACAGTAAACTCTACTCAATATCCTGTGATAACTTATGTGAGAAAAAAATCTAAAAGTGAATGAATATATGTATAACTGAATCACTTTTCTGTACACTTGAAACTAACACAACACTAATTCAAATACACCCCAATAAAATTTTTTTAAAAGAAAAATATTTTTCCTTTAATATGGTCACTAAAATGGAACCAGCTACTTCACTGATGATCAACTAAAGAGACAGCAATCTGTTCCAGTGCTGAAAGGAAACTCATGTTGGTGATCTCATTGAGAGACTGAGATGTTCTCCAATGTGGCTCTTCCTAAAGGGAATTTAAAGGTAATACGGACTGGAGGCAGTGTCTATTTTATATTTTCTTTAGATCAGAACTAATATATGAGATTCTTCTCCTATATTTTCCCTCTGTAGCTGGTTTTCACAAACTGAAGCTAAGATAATGTATCAATTTCAAATTTTATGCAAAGAATTTGTTTGCATTTAAAATGGCAAATGTCTCATGAATTTCATGACAGCATAGAAACCAGATAGCCCATGTTAATGATATACAGTTGTTTGTTTACAGATCTGGTGCTATCTCCAGGAGCATTTTTCCCGTGAGAATTAGGGAAAGTCATAACTGGTAGAACAGCTGTTGGCATTGACTGATGAATTTCTGGATGATGCAGCCCTGCTTTGTCTGGCATGTTTGTGTCCATGACTTGGTTGAAAGTTTACAGAACACATTGATTTCATTTGTGGATGACAAGAGTTTAGAAAGGACAAGTACACTGGATGACAGAAAGAGCATCAGAAAGGATCCTGACAGTCTAGAGCAATGGGACAAAACTAACAACATGGATTTTAACAGTAGTAGATAGCAGATTTTGCACTTAGATAAAACAAGGCAGACTCATGGCACATTCCAGGGAACTTTTCAATATATATCTCCAAGTTTGGGATAATCAAGCGTGGGTACCTGGTGTGTCTGTTGGGGGAGAATGTGCTTTAGCATTAGCAGGTGGTCGGTTAATTTGAGGATTTGGATTGAAATTTATTTCAGAGAACATGATGTAACTACAAAGATCCAGTGGGATCTTAGGCTTCAGAAACAGAAATATAAACAACATTCAGTTAATGGTAGGGATTGAGCTGCGGGACAGAGGAGTAGAAGGAGGAGTCTTTTATGTCTTCTCTTTTAGGAAAGGTTTCTCCCTTGTTTGGTATAGTATGTCCTCCATCAACTTTCTGAAAATAAATGCAAGGGAATTTGGTGATATTTGATTTCTAGAAAATGTCGCATTTAATTGGCATAACTCGTAGGCTGAGCATGACATTTTAGGTTGGAACTATTTTCCTTGAGAATCTTGAAGCTATTCTAGCCATTATCTTCTGTAATGGCTTTCATTATTGCCAGTATTTCAATAATACTTTCATTATTGCTGTTGAGAAGTCCAATGGTATTCAGCTTATTCATCTTTTGTACAAAATCTGTTTTTTCCTCCCTGAAGTTTCTTCTCTTTTTCCAAGAGTTATGAAATCTCACAGTGCTGTACCTCAATTATTGTGTTCTGTTTTAACCATTTAATAGGCTACAATCCATTATTAGTCTACTGGGACACTGTCAGTGGAGTAGTAAGGTGTGGAGAAGAAGTGGCTTTCTGCAATCTTCAAATTAAACCCCATTGCTTTGGTAGGCTTGGTTTCTGGGCTGTGACCTTCACGAGTGTTTCTCCTTGCCTACTGCTCCCTTTACGAGTGTTTCTCCTTGCCCACTGCTCCCTTTCCTGGCCATAGTGAAAATGAAGTGAAAGTGGCTCAGTCGTGTCTGACTCTTTGTGAACCCATGGACTGTCCATGGGATTCTCTAGGCCAGAACACTGGAGTGGGTAGCCTTTCCCTTCTCCAGGGGATCTTCCTGATCCAGGAATCAAATGCAGGTCTCCAGCATTGCAGGAAGATTCTTTACCAACTGAGCTATCAGGGAAGTCCATCTGGTTATAGTTCAGCTCAGTTCAGTCGCTCAGTCGTGTCTGACTCTTTGCAACCCCATGAATGGCAGCACGCCAGGCCTCCCTGTCCTTCACCAACTCCTGGAGTTCACTCAGACTCGCGTCCATCAATTCAGTGATGCCATCCAGCCATCTCATACTCTGTTGTCCCCTTCTCCTCCTGCCCCCAATCCCTCCCAGCATCAGAGTCTTTTCCAATGAGTCAACTCTTCTCATGAGGTGGCCAAAGTACTGGAGTTTCAGCTTTAGCATCATTCCTTCCAAAGAAATCCCAGGGTTGATCTCCTTCAGAATGGATTGGTTGGATCTCCTTGCAGTCCAAGGGACTCTCAAGAGTCTTCTCCAACACCACAGTTCAAAAGCATCAATTCTGCAGTGCTCAGCCTTCTTCACAGTCCAACTCTCACATCCATACATGACCACAGGAAAAACCATAGCCTTGATTAGACAGACCTTTGTTGGCAAAGTCTCTGCTTTTGAATATGCTATTTAGGTTGGTCATAACTTTTCTTCCCAGGAGTAAGTGTCTTTTAATTTCATGGCTGCAATCACCATCTGCAGTGATTTTGGAGCCCCCCAAAATAAAGTCTGACACTGTTTCCACTGTTTCCCCATCTATTTGCCATGAAGTGATGGGACCAGATGCCATGAACTTCATTTTCTGAATGTTGAGCTTTAAGCCAACTTTTTCACTCTCCACTTTCACTTTCATCAAGAGGCTTTTTAGTTCCTCTTCACTTTCTGCCATAAGGGTGGTGTCATCTGCATATCCGAGGTTATTGATATTTGTCCCGGCAATCTTGATTCCAGCTTGTGTTTCTTCCAGTCCCACGTTTCTCATGATGTACTCTGCATGTAAGTTAAATAAGCAGGGTGACAATATACAGCCTTGAGGTACTCCTTTTCCTATTTGGAACCAATCTGTTGTTCCATGTCCAGTTCTAACAGTTGCTTCCTGACCTGCATACAAATTCCTCAATGTTATGCCCAGAGTCCGTGTCCCCAAAACTGAGAGAATAAGACGTCCACAGCAATGCAAAAGCATGAAGGGGTTTTATTTCTAGCTCGAGCTAGGGCTCCTGCCACATCCAACACAGTGGAGTGGAGCAAGGAGCTCCGAGCCCAGATTTACAGCAGTATTTATAGGTTTTAGAACAGAGAGTTGGCAAGGGCTGATTGGCTGCAGGAGTTTTCTAGTATTTACTAATTGGCTAATCTTTATTGGCTGCAGGGGTTTCCTGGTATTTACTAATTGGCTATTGGCTGCAAGGGGATGTTTTTTATGTCCTGATAAACTCAAACCAGGTTACGGGGAGTATGCTGATTAGACAAGTCCTGGCATCCGCGGGGATGACCTCACTGGGCAATGACTCAGCCTTTCCTGTGAGTCCTACCGTAGTCCCTGAAGCCTATCATGGCGTTTGTAAGGTCCCAACATCAAGAGGCAGGTCAGGTAGTCTGGAATTCTGAAATTCTCTTTCAGAATTTTCCACAGTTTATTGTGATCCACACAGTCAAAGGCTTTGGCATAGTCAATAAAGCAGAAATAGATGTTTTTCTGGAACTCTCTTGTTTTTCCATGATCCAGCAGATATTGACAATTTGATCTCTGGTTCCTCTGCCTTTTCTAAAACCAGCTTGAATATCAGGAAGTTCATGGTTCACTTATTACTGAAGCCTGGCTTGGAGAATTTTGAGCATTACTTTACTAGCATGTGAGATGAGTGCAATTGTGCGGTAGTTTGAGCATTCTTTGGCATTGCCTTTCTTTGGGATTGGAATGAAAACTGACCTTTTCCAGTCCTATGGCCACTGCTGAGTTTTCCAAATTTGCTGGCATATTGAGTGCAGCACTTTCACAGCATCATCTTTCAGGATTTGAAATAGCTCCACTGGAATTCTGTCACCTCCACTAGCTTTGTTCATAGTGATGCTTTCTAATGCCCACTTGACTTCACATTCCAGGATGTCTGCCTCTAGATGAGTGATCACACCATCATGATTATCTTGGTTGTGAAGATCTTTTTTGTACAGTTCTTCTGTGTATTCTTGCCACCTCTTCTTAATATCTTCTGCTTCTGTTAGGTCCGTACCATTTCTGTCCTTTATCAAGCCCATCTTTGCATGAAATGTTCCTTTGGTATCTCTAATTTTCTTGAAGAGCTCTCTAGTCTTTCCCATTCTGTTCTTTTCCTCTATTTCTTTTCATTGATCACTGAAGAAGGCTTTCTTATAGTCTCAGTTTATTTCCTTGAAGGCCTGATTCCTGTTAGTTTTGGTTGTTGTTTCTAGTTTTGTTTATTTGTTTCCCTTAGGCGAAACAGGGAGGAAAGAGAGAGCTGGGGTGGGAAGAATGCCCTTCCCCTGCCTGAGATAAGGTTCAGATAACATGTCTTCTGGAGTGCACTATGGGGCTTCCCTGGTGGCTCAGACAGTAGATAATCTTCCCGTAATGCAGGAGACCTGGGTTCAGTACCTGCATTGGGAAGATCCCTTGGAGAAGGGAATGGCTACCCACTGCAATATTCTTGTCTGGGAAATTCCATAGACAGAGGAGACTGGCATGGTCCATAGGGTTACAAAGAGTGCATTATAAAAAATGCTTTCAGTATATTTCACAATGATTATGCTTTTCCTTCCGTGAACAGATCCACAAGGGATCTTTTTCTGATCTTTACTGTGACAACCTGGTGGGCTTCCTGGATGTAAAGCCCACCTGAAGAGTGAAGCCCCCACTAGAACTGTGGCCCCTAGCAGTTTCTCACCCTCAAGCTAGTCCACATTCAGCTTCCAGCAATTTTTCACAATTAGGATTTAAGCATTTTTACCAGTTTATGGCACCAGTAGCTTGGGCTCTGAGGAAGTGGATCTCAGCAGTATTCTCTGTGTTCACCTGACTCTCCAGATTTGGGGGTTGCAGTTTGCTCTGTGAATTTTGTGTTCTGATGAATACAAGCAAAGTAACTGATGTTCAGTTTTTTCAGATTTTTCTTAAGGTTAGAATGGGATTTCCAAGTTTTCATATTTTGAGCTGAAATTGAAATCCACATATTGTTTTAAAGAACAAGTTTCTTAAGCTCTGTGAACCTCAGTTTCAACATTTATAAAGTGGAAATAGCAATATTTATCAGCTAGGGTGACTATAGGGCATAGAGGAGAGAATACCTAGCACACAGTATCCAGCAAATGGCTGAATACTAGAACCATCCCCTATCTCCTAGGGAAATCATTAGAAGTGTACAGTCAGAAGTCAAAAGACCCTTGGGAGTGACAAGGTGGAGAAGATTCTATATAAGAATGGTGGTTGAGGGATTTGTGCGGCTTTTCCTGCCAGGACTGAGCTGCTGCCTCCTTTCAACTCTGCACCTCAGTTGTTGGTGTGACGCCTTTCCCTGCCAGCCTCAGAAGGATGATCTGTGGTCCCTCCCTGGGCTAAATGACTTCTTGGAGGCAGAGCCACAGATGGAAGGAGACTGGATCCTGCCCAATCAATATCAGAGCAGATCAAGCCCAGAGCCTCTGGAGTGGGAGTACTGACTCCAAGACCCTAGACTACCAGAGAACTAACCTTAGGGAGTATCAAATAGTGAAAACTCACACAAAGGAAACCACTTGAATACAAGACCCAGTATCACCCAACCACCAGTAGCACCCTGTGCAGGATGCCTCATCTAAACAAGAAACAAAACAAAAATACAAACTCAGTCATCAGCAGATAGGATTACCACCTCGCTCAGCCTTGCCCATCAGAAGAAAAACAAACAAACAAAACCTTAGCACAAATCTCACCCTATATGAAGCTTACACAAACCACTGGACCAACCTCAGAAGGGCAGAAACCAAAAGGAAGAAAAAATTCAATCTTGAAGCCTGGGAAAAGGAGACCTCAAACACAATAAGTTTAAAAAAAAAAATGAAAAGGCAGAGAAATACTACACAAATGAAGGAACAAACTAGAAACACAGAAGTACAAATAAATGAAGAGGAAATAGGCAGACTCCTTGAAAAAACATTCAGAATGATAGTAAAGACGATCAAAAACCTTTAAAACAAAATGGAGAATATGCAAGAAACAATTAACAAAGACCTCGAAGAATTCAAGAATAAACATACAGAGACAAACAACACAATTACTGAAATTACAAATACTGTAGAAGGAATCAATAGCAGAAAGCATGAAGCAGAAGAACAAATCAGTGAGCTGGACAATAATATGGTGGAAGTAATTTCTGAAAAACAGAATAAAGTTAAATGAATGAAAAGAACTGAGGACAGTCTCAGAGACTTCTGGGACCATATCAAATGCACCAACACCAACATTTGAATTATAGGGGTCTCAGAAAAAGAAGAGAAAAAGAAAGGGTATGAGAAAGTTTTTGAAGAGATTATAGTTGAAATTTTCCCCAACATGGAAAAGGAAATAGTCAATCAAGTCTAAGAGGCACAAAGAGTCCCATACAGGATAAATCCAATGAGAAGCATGCCAAGACACATACTAATCAAACTAGCAAAGACTAAATATGAAGAAAGAATATTAAAACCAGCAAGGGAAAAGTAACATATAAGGGAAACCCCACATGCTTAACAGCTGATCTTTCAGCAGAAACTGTGCAGGCCAGAAGGGAATGGCAGGACGTATTTAAAGCACTGAAAGGGAAAAACCTACAACCAAGATTACTGTACCCAACAAGGATCTCATTCAAAACTGATGGAGAAATAAGCAAAAGTTACAAGAATTCAGTACCACCAAACCAGCTTTACAACAAATGTTAAAGGGACTTATAGTCAAGAAATACAAGAGAAGAAAAAGGATCTCAAAATCAACCCTTAACAATTAAGAAAATGGCAATAGGAAAATATATATCAACAATTACTTTAAATGTAAATGGATTAAATGCTCCAACCAAAGGCACAGACTGGCTGAATGGATACAAAAACAAGACCCATACATATGCTGTCTACAAGAAACCCACCTCAGACCTGAAGACACAGATGGACTGGAAGTGAGAGGATGGTAAAATATATTCCATACAAATGGGAAACAAAAGAAAGCTGGAATAGCAATCCTCATAGCAGATAAAATAGGCGTTAAAATAAAGAAGATTACAAGAGATAAGGAAGGACACTACATAATGATCAAGGGATCAATCCAAGAGGAAGACATAACAACTGTAAATATCTATGCACCCAACATAGGAGCGATTCACTACATAAGACAAGCACTAACACATATAAAAGGAGAAACTGACAATAACACAAAAATAGTAGGAGACTTTAACACCCCTTTCACACCAATGGACAGATCATCAAAACAGAAAATTAACAAGGAAACACAAATCTTAAATGATACATTAGACAAGATCAGTCTCTATATCTTCAGGACAGTCCATCCAAATGCAGAAGAATACACCTTATTCTCAAGTGCACACAGAACATTCTCCAGGACAGACTTCATCTTGGGTCACAATGAAACCTCAGTAAATTTAAGAAAATTGAAATCATATCAAGCATCTTCTCTGACTACAACACTATGAGACTATATATCAATTACAAGAAAAAATGGTAGGAAACACAAACACATGGAGATTAAGCAACACGTTTCTAAATAACCAACAGGTTACTGAAGAAATCTAAAGGGAAACCAAAAAATTTCTAGAAACAAATGACAATGAAAACACAACAACTCAAAACCTATGAGATGCAGCAAAAGAAGTTCTAAGAGGGAAGTTTATAGCAATACAATCCTACCTCAAGGAACAAGAAAAACATTGAATGGATAGCCTAACTTTACACCTAAAACAACTGGAAAAAGAAGAACAAAAAAAAACCCCAAAATTAGTAGAAGGAAAGAAATCATAAAGATATGAGCAGAAATAAATGAAAAAGAAATGAAATAAACAATAGTAAAGATTAATAAAACTAAAATCTGGTTCTTTGAGAAGATAAACAAGATTGACAAATTTAGCCAGATTCATCAAGAAAAAAAGAGAGACCAATCAAACCAACAAAATTAGAAATGAAAAAGGAGAGGTTACAACAGACACTGAACTGAACTGAACAGAACAACAGACAATGCAGAAATACAAAGGATTATAAGAGACTTTTATGAACAACTATATGGCAATAGAATGGATAACCTGGAAGAAATGGACAGATTCTTAGAAAAGTTCAATCTTCTGAGACTGAACCAGGAAGAAACAGAAATCATGAACAAACGAATTACACACTCTGAAATAGAAGCTGTGATTTAAAAATCTCCCCAAAAAACAAAAGCCCACAACCAGATGGCTTCACAGAATTCTGTCAAACATTTAGAGAAGAAATAATGCCTATCCTTCTAAAACTTTCAAAAAAATTGCAGAGGAAGGAACACTTCCAAATTCATTCTACAAGGCCACCATCACCCTGATACCAAAACCAGACAAAGACAACTCGCAAAAAGAAACTACATGCCAATATCACTGACGAACACAGATGCGAAAATCCTCAACAAAATTTTAGCAAACAGAATTCAGCAACACATCACAAAGCTCATACACAATGATCAAGCTGGGTTTATTCCAGGTATGCAAGGATTGGTCAATATATGCAAATCAATCAATGTGATACACCATATTAACAAATTGAAAGATAAAAACCATATGATCATCTCAATAGATGCAGAAAAGGCCTTTAACAAAATCCAGCACCCATTTATGATTAAAACTCTTCAAAAAAAATGTGCATAGAAGGAACCTACCTCAACATTGTAAAGGCCATATATAAGTCTGCAGCAAACATCATTTTCAATGGTGAAAAACTGAAAGCATTCCCTGTATGTTCAGGAACAAGACAAGGGTGTTCACTTTCACCACTGTTATTCAACATAGTTCTGAGAGTCCTAGTTACAGCAATCAGAGAAGAAAAAGAAATAAAAGGAATCCAGATGAGAAAAGCAGTAAAGCTTTCACTGTTTGCAGATGACATGATACTCTGCATAGAAAACCCTAAAGACAGCATCAGGAAATTACTAGAGCTAATCAATGAATTTAGCAAAGTTGCAGGATACAAAATCAGTACACAGAAATCACTTGAATTTATATATACCAACAATGAAAAATCAGAAAGAGAAATTAAGGACTCAATACCATTCACCATTGCAACAAAAAGAATTAAATATCTAGGAATAAACTTTCCTAAGGAGACAAAAGAACTGAACACAGAAAATTATAGACACTGATGAATGGAAAAGAAATGCAAAAAAGCAAAATGGCTGTCTGGGGAGGCCTTACAAATCGCTGTGAAAAGAAGAGAAGCAAAAACCAAAGGAGAAAAGGAAAGAAATAAGCATCTGAGTGCAGAGTTCCAAAGAAGAGCAAGAAGAGATAAGAAAGCCTTCTTCAGTGATCAATGCAAGGAAATAGAGGAAAAGAACAGAATGGGAAAGACTAGAGATCTCTTCAAGAAAATTAGAGATATCAAGGGAACATTTCATGCAAAGATGGGCTCGATAAAGGACAGAAATGGTATGGCCCTAACAGAAGCAGAAGATATTAAGAAGAGGTGGCAAGAATACACAGAAGAACTGTACAAAAAAGATCTTCATGACCCAGATAATCATGACGGTGTGATCACTTTCCTAGAGCCAGACATCCTGGAATGTGAAGTCAAGTGGGCGTTAGAAAGAATCACTATGAACAAAGCTAGTGGAGGAGATGGAATTCCAGTTGAGCTGTTTCAAATCCTGAAAGATGATGCTGTGAAAGTGCTGCACTCAATATGCCAGCAAATTTGGAAAACTCAGCAGTGGCCACAGGACTGGAAAAGGTCAGTTTTTATTCCAATCCTGAAGAAAGGCAATACCAAAGAATTCTCAAACTACCGCACAATTGCACTCATCTAACACGCTAGTAATGTTCAAAATTCTCCAAGCCAGGCTTCAGCAATATGTGAACCGTGAACTTCCTGATGTTCAAGCTGGTTTTAGAAAAGGCAGAGGAACCAGAGACCAAATTGCCAACATCCACTGGATCATGGAAAAAGCAAGAGAGTTCCAGAAAAACATCTATTTCTGCTTTATTGACTATGCCAAAGCCTTTGACTGTGTGGATCACAAGAAACTGTGGAAAATTCTGAAAGAGATGGGAATATCAGACCACCTGACCTGCCTCTGGAGAAACCTAACAGTTAGAACTGGACATGGAACAGCAGACTGGTTCCAAATAGGAAAAGGAGTACGTCAAGGCTGTATATTGTCACCTTGCTTATTTAACTTCTATGCAGAGTACATGAGAAACGCTGGGCTGGAAGAAGCAGAAGCTGGAATTAAGATTGCTGGGAGAAATATCAATACCTCAGATATGCAGATGACACCACCCTTATGGCAGAAAATGAAGAGGAACTAAAAAGCCTCTTGATGAAAGTGAAAGAGGAGAGTGAGAAAGTTGGGTTAAAGCTCAACATTCAGAAAACGAAGATCATGGCATCTGGTCCCATCACTCCATGAGAAATAGAAGGAGAAACAGTGGAAACAGTGTCAGACTTTATTTTTGGGGGCTCCCAAATCACTGCGGATGGTGATTGCAGCCATGAAATTAAAAGATGCTTACTCCTTGGAAGAAAAGTTATGACCAACCTAGATAGAATATTGAAAAGCAGAGATATTACTTTGCCAACAAAGGTCCGTCTAGTCAAGGCTATGGTTTTTCCAGTGGTCATGTATGGATGTGAGGGTTGGACTGTGAAGAAAGCTAAGTGCCGAAGAATTGATGCTTTTGAACTGTGGTGTTGGAGAAGACTCTTGAGAGTCCCTTGGACTGCAAGGAGATCCAACCAGTCCATTCTAAAGGACATCAGTCCTTGGTGTTCTTTGGAAGGACTGATGCTAAAGGTGAAACTCCAGTATTTTGGCCACCTCATGTGAAGAGTTGACTCATTGGAAAAGACTCTGATGCTGGGAGGGATTGGGGGCAGGAGGAGAAGGGGACGACAGAGGATGAGATGGCTGGATCGCATCACCAACTTGATGTATGTGAGTTTGAGTGAACTCTGGGAGTTGGTAATGGACAGGGAGGCCTGGCGTGCTGCAATTCATGGGGTCGCAAGAGTCGAACACGACTGAGTGGCTGAAGTGAACTGATGAAAGGAATCAAAGAAGATATAAACAGATGGAGAGATATTCCCTGTTCCTGGGTAGGAAGAATCAATATTTTGAAAATGACTATAATACCAAATGCAATTTACAGATGCAATGTGATCCCTATCAAATTACCAATGGCATCTTCACAGAACTAGAACAAAAAAATTCACAATTCATATGGAAACACAAAAGACCCCAAATAGCTGAAGCAGTCTTGAGAAAGAAGAATGGAGCTAGAGGAATCAACCTTCCTGATTTCAGGTTATACTACAAAGCTACAATCATCAAGACAGTATGGCACTGTCAGAAAAACAGAAATATAGACCAATGGAACAAGATAGAAAGCCCAGAAATAACCCATGCACCTATTAGTAGCTTATTTTTGATAAAGAAGTTTAGAATATACAATAGGGCAAGACAGCCTCTTCAATAAATGGTGCTGGGAAAACTGGAAAGCTACATGTAAAATAATGACGTTAAAGCACTTCCTAACACCATACACAAAGATAAATTCAAAATGAATTAAAGACCTAAATGTAAGATCAGAAACTATAAAAAACTCTAAGAGGAAAACTTAGGCAGAACACTCTATGACATAAATCAAAGCAAGATCCTCTGTGACCCACCTCCTAGACTAATGGAAATAAAAACAGAAGTAAACAAGTGGGACCTGTTTAAACTTAAATGCTTTTGCACAGCAAAGGAAAGTATGCTGCTGCTGCTGCTAAGTCGCTTCAGTCGTGTCCAACTCTGTGTGACCCCATAGATGGCAGCCCACCAGGATCCTCTGTCCTTGAGAATCTCCAGGCAAGAATACTGGAGTGGGTTGCCATTTCCTTCTTCAATGCATGCATGCACGCTAAGTCGCTTCAGTTGTGTCTGACTCTGTGTGACCCTGTGGACAGCAGCCCACCAGGCTCCTTGGTCCACAGGATTCTCTAGGTAAGAATACTGGAGTGGGTTGCCATTTCATTCTCCAAAAGGAAAGTATAAGCAAGGTGAATGACAAACCTCAGAATGGGAGAAAATAATAGCAAATGAAACAATTGACACAGGATTAATTTCCAAAATATATAAGCAGCTCATACAACTCAATGCCAGAAAAACAAACAACCCAATCAAAGAATGGTAAAAAGACCTAAGCAGACATTTCTCCAAAGAAGACATACAGATGGCTAACAAACACATGAAAAGATGCTCAACATTGCTCATTATTAGAGAAATGCAAATCAAAACCACAATGAGTTATCACCTCACACTAGTCAGAATGGCCATCATCCAAAAGTCTACAAGCAATAAATGCTGGAGAGGGTGTGCAGAAAAAGGAATGCTCTTGCAACTGTTGGTGGGAATGTAAACTGATACAGCCACTATGGAAGACAGTATGGAGATTCTTTAAAAAAAACTAGGAATAAAACCACCATATGACCCAGCAATCCCACTCCTAGGCATATACCCTGAGGAAACCAAAATTGAAAGAGAAACATGTATCCCATTGTTCATCACAGTATTGTTTATAATAGCTAAAACATGGAAGCAACCTAGATGTCCATTGACAGGTGAATGGATAAAGAAGTTGTGGTACATATACACAATGGAATATTCAGTTCAGTTCAGTTCAGTTGCTCAGTCGTGTCTGACTGTGAGACCCCATGAATCACAGCACGCCAGGCCTCCCTGTCCATCACCATCCCCCGGAGTTCACCCAAACTCATGTCCATTGAGTCGGTGATGCCATCCAGCCATCTCATCCTCTGTCATCCCCTTCTCCTCCTGCCCCTAATCGCTCCCAGTATCAGGGTCTTTTTCCAGTGAGTCAACTCTTCACATGAGGTGGCCAAAGTATTGGAGTTTCAGCTTCAGCATCAGTCCTTCCAATGAACACCCAGGACTGATCTCTTTTAGGATGGACTGGTTGGATCTCCTTGTAGCCCAAGGGACTCTCAAGAGTCTTCTCCAACACCACAGTTCAAAAGCATCAATTATTTGGCGCTCAGTGTTCTTCACAGTCCAACTCTCACATCCATACATGACCACTGGAAAGATCATAGCCTTGACTAGACGGACATTTGTTGGCAAAGTAATATCTCTGGAATCTTACTCATCCATAAAAAGGAGTCAGTTCTGAGGAGGTGGATGAACCTAGAATCTGTTATACAGAGTGAAGTGAGTCAGAAAGAGAAAGATAAACATCGTATTCTAACACACATATACGGAATCTAGAAGAGTGATACTGGAGAATTTATTTACAGGACAGCAATGGAGAAACAGATATAGAGAATGGACTTAGGGACATGCGGAGAGGGGAGGAGAGGGGATGAAAAGAGTAACATGGAAACTTACATTACCGTATACAAAATAGATAGCAGATGGAAATTTGCTGTATGGTTCAGGAAAAACAGGGGCTCTGTATCAACCTAGAGGGTGGATGGGGAGGGAGATGGGAGGGAGGTTCAAAAGGGAGAGGATATATGCATATCTATGGCTAATTCATGTTGAGGTTAGACAGAAAACAACAAAATTCTGTAAAGCAATTATCCTTCAATAAAAATAAATTAAAAAAAAAGAATGGTGGTTGAGGAAAAAAATATTTTTAATCCATTTTCATCTCTGAGGTTGCATAGGTCTCTTGTACCCATATTCCAAAACTGGTCACTTCCAAAGAGAAAGCTAATTAACAGATTATGCAAACTAAAGAGCAGTTATAACACTAATTAACATTTTCATATGAACAACTATTCCAGGACTATACAAGTGTAAATCAAGACTTCAGTGCCTCTGCAGCTATGGAAACTCTCACTGGAAACTTGCAATTATTTTGCCATCTAAATGGAACTGAGACTCTTAGAAATGATGGCTTCTGAAAGCCTCTTTGTCGAGCACAGTGTTCTAACAGGTCTATGCCATACTCCCCAATACGATAGATGAATGAAGAATCTGAGCTTCATGGCATTCTTTGGTTGGCAAGTACTGGCTGGAGTGGTGAAACCATAGCCTCCAGGGGCAGGGGAACAAGCCTGCAGGGCAGAGGCGTTGGTCCCAGAGCAACAGTTTCCTCCCCTCACGCTCTGCCCCTTTCACTCACACAAAACTAAATCTATACCTTTTCAAAATGGGGACACACTGAATTTTGCAGTGGTTTGCTGGTTGAGAGTCACAACTTGTTCACCAGCTCCCCAGAGGGCAAAGCTACTTTCAGGGAAGAGAGTTGTGTCAGTGGAGGAATTGCCATGTGCCCTCTCCTCCCAAAAAGGAGTTTCTCTGCAGCAAGTAATGCATCTTCCCAAATATGCATTGTTCAGCATTAGCTGAAGACATGCACCTCAACTTCCCAGCATGACAATGGCTTCTGTTCCTTTGTCATAGAACAGACCCTGGAGAGTCAGGAATAGTGCAAAAAAACTTGCCATTTTTTGCAGTTTTTGTACAGGCACAAACATACTTGCTTCCTAAACATTTTCTCCATCCACACTTTGCAATTGTCACTAAAACTTTTTCCTCTCATCTAAGTGGGACAAAACTCTGGATGTTTAAAATTAAGAAATCAAGCAAATGCATGGAATTTGAAGTTCTCTTCTGTTCCTTCTCTGATCTGACAGTCATACTTCAATTATTTGTACTAGTCAAGAATACTGAGCTATTAATCACAACTTTATTGGCAAGCAACAAATAACCTAAGATAAACAATCAGGATTACTTTTGTTGTTGCCAAAGATTATTAGCTTAGCTTTGCTGACAAAGGTCCACCTAATCAAAGCTATGGTTTTTCTGGCAGTCATGTTTGGATGTGAGAGTTGGACCATAAAGAAAGCTGAGCAGCAAAGAATTGACGCTTTTGAACTGTGGTGTTGGAGAAGACTCTTGAGAGTCCCTTGGACTGCAAGGAGATCAAATCAGTCCATCCTAAAGGAGATCAGTTCTGAATATTCATTGGAAGGACTAATGCTGAAGCTGAAGCTCCAATACTTTGGCCACCTGATGCGAAGAGCTGACTCATTGAAAAAGACCCTGAATCTGGGAAAGATTGAATGTAGAAGGAGAAGGGGACAACAGAGAATGAGATGGTTGGATGGCATCATTAAGTCTATGGACATGAGTTTGAGCAAGCTTCAGGAGTTGGTGATGAACAGGGAAGCCTGGTGTGCTGCAGTCCATGGGGTTGCAAAGAGTCAGACAGGACTGAGTGACTGAACTGTTCTGAAAGTCCTTATGGGAAATAACTTCTGACTCAGATGGTTCAAAACTTCCTTTAATGAAGGAACTACTTATAAAGCTGTGAGTGTTGTTAAGAGAACCATGGAGGGAAGTTGGGCAACTCAGAGACCAGTAACACTGGGAAATCATTTCTATCTCTAGGGCTGGAGGGGCAGGTGAGCCCAGGTTGGACTGGAGCCCCAGAGGAGCTTCTCCTGATGTTCTTCCCTTGGCAGAGCCAGAAACAGCCCAAACATGGAGGGAGTGCGGAGTGAATTCCCTCTGTTTATCCCATGTGTGAGGCAGGCAGGGAGACCTCATGCTCAGGCTCACACTTGAGAGTGAGGGCCTCTTTAAACTTCATCGTGGACTTCACCTGCCTTACCAAAGTCCCACGTCCAGGCTCTCCCACTGGCCAAAGGGAGGCTGGGGCATGTGGCCCAGGGGACTCAGCTTCCTCAGGCCCAGGACAAGGCCCACAAAGGAAAAGAATGTATCATCAGGGCAGAGGAAAGCTGCAGAGGATCACAATCACCATATTTTCATAGGTCAGGGCACCAATTTTTAAGTCTTAGGACTATTACAAGACTCCTGTGTTCATAATACTTTTCAAGGGTAGATTTTTGATAAAGGAAGAAAATTAAGCTTGTATCACACAAAAGCAAGATTGATATTCTTGTGAAAGCTCTCAATGTATAGCACTTTACCAAATTAGATAATTGGAACTAGTTTTATGGGAAAAAGGTCTCTCTCCCTCTCTAGAAAAGGAGACAGGCAATCTCCTGCATCTCTACCCGACTCCTCTTGTCCATTATGAAGACATATTTTTAAGGCCTGAGATTTCTTTAGTCAGCATTATAAGCAAAAACAGTAGGCCAGCAGGGCTCAATTTTATTGACAGAAAAGGACAAAGGAATGTAGGATATTTTACTAACACGGGTAAAATGGGGACCATATAGCTTTATTCTTACACACACTTGATATTTTTTTTTTTTAACAACTTTTCAACATTTCACTGGAGTCACTAAATGGGTGATGATGAGAAAAGGGCTCCCCCAGCAGGCTGAGGAAAAAGCTCTGGGGTCAGCTAAGTGCCCTCTCACACCCTCCCAGCTGTCCAGGGAACCCATTCCCAAGAAGGAGCTGAGATGGCCCCAAGAGCCTGGTGTATGTACTATCAATTCTACATATTCCAGTGATAACAATTTTGAAATACAGAAGTAACTTAAAAGGAAATGCTTTCAGAGCAAAGCACTTCAGTGTAAAACCAGCTTCAGTGAAAAATTGCCTCAGAGGATTTTAGGCTCTGCAGTAGCAGCAAGAACAGCTAAGAAAAAAATATCGAGAAGATATTGAGTACCTATCCCTCTCAGGCACTGTGATGTCTGTTCAGGCATTAGCTCACTTCATCTCACTACAGATCTAAGGAGGAGGAGGCCTTATTTTTCAGGTTGCTTTTTTTTCTTTTCCTTAAGACATAGAAGAAGAATCACAGGCTTGAGAGGGTAGAGCTGGAAGTTGAACTCAGCCCCTGTCCCGTCAGCGCCCAAGCTCTCAACCACAGCCCCAGGCATCTTGGAGCAAGTGAGGGTTGACAAAGAGACCTTCATCTTTTTTAAAAACTAAAAGTATTTAGGAAAAGGTATCTTTTTAGAATAAATTTAAGGACCATTCTCTGAGACTTTCAGTTCAGTTCAGTTCAGTTATTCAGTCGTGTAAAACTCTTTGTGACCCCATGAATTGCAGCACACCAGGCCTCCCTGTCCATCACCATCTCCCGGAGTTCACTCAGACTCACGTCCATTGAGTCGCTGATGCCATCCAGCCATCTCATCCTCTGTCGTCCTCTTCTCCTACTGCCCCCAATCCCTCCCAGCATCAAAGTATTTTCCAATGAGTCAACTCTTCGCATGAGGTGGCCAAAGTACTGGAGTTTCAGCTTCAGCATCATTCCTTCTAAAGAACACCCAGGACTGATTTTTAGAATGGACTGGTTGGATCTCCTTGCAGTCCAAGGGACTCTCAAGAGTCTTCTCCAACACCACAGTTCAAAAGCATCAATTTTTCAGCGCTCAGCTTTCTTCACAGTCCAACTCTCACATCCATACATGACCACTGGAAAAACCATAGTCTTGACTAGATGGACCTTTGTTGGCAAAGGAATGTCTCTGCTTTTGAATATGCTATCTAGGTTGGTCATATCTTTTCTTCCAAGGAGTAAGCGTCTTTTAATCATGGCTACAGTCACCATCTGCAGTGATTTGGAGCCCCCCAAAAGAAAGTCTGACATCTTTCCCATCTATTTGCCATGAAGTGATGGGACCAGATGCCATGATCTTCGTTTTCTGAATGTTGAGCTTTAAGCCAACTTTTTCATTCTCCTCTTTCACTTTCATCAAGAGGCTTTTTAGTTCCTCTTCACATGCTGCCATAAGAGTGGTGTCATCTGCATATCTGAGGTTATTGACATTTCTCCCGGCAATCTTGATTCCAGCTTGTGCTTCTTCCAGTCCAGCATTTCTCATGATGTACTCTGCATATAAGTTAAATAAGCAGGGTGACAATATACAGCCTTGACGTATGAAACTTTAGGACCATAGAAAGCTCTTGAAGAAACTGTAAAATTTCCCTCTCATTCTGGAAGTAATAACATACAGTCTTTCCCACTTTGTTTTTGAAGAATTTGTTAAGAAAAATAGAGATGAAAAGAATGATGCTTGATGGATGTAACTCTTTCAGATCCTAAGGATTCAGGAATGAGCAAAAGATAGCCAGTGAATAACATGTGAATATTCCATTCACATGTAGCTTATGGGGTAGTAGAAGCTATTTTGTTTACAAAATAGTAATTGAAAAAAGCAGATTACAAGATAGTATATAGAGTATGAGCATGTTTTGATTTGAAAAAGAAAACAAATCATGTGTTTGTCTTAGCCCACTCAGGCTACTATAACAAAATACCATAGACCAGGTGGTTTCTAAGCAATAGAAATTTATTTCTCACAGTCCTGGAAAATGGGAGGCCTAAGATCAAGGTTCTGACAGGTTCAGTGTCTGGTGAAGTTGGCTTTCTTATCCATAGATGGCTGTCTTCCTGTTATGCTCTCACATGGAAGAAGGGAAATGGAGCTTTCTGGAGCTTCTTTTGTAAGGACACTAATCCCGTTCATGACAGTTTCATCCTAATGAGCTAGCTGCATCCCAAAGGCTTCACCTCCTAACACCATTATATGAGGCGTTATGATTTCAACATATGAGTTTGGGGTAGGGGTAAGAGGGCACAAACACTCAATCTGTAGCGTTGTTTGTAACTGGAAGAACATTTTAAAAACTAAAAACATTTCAATTACAATAGTAATTTAAAAAAACAGATTTTAGCTTTATTCAGCTTGCTTTCATGTAGCTTCTAAATTCTCTAGAATAAATGAATGAGCATGAACTCTTGAGGCAGGAACTGAGTCTTATTCTTCTCTGTCATAGTATCAGTAAACCTGGTGCTAGGTGAAGTGGGCACTCGGTGGGGCTGGCTGTTGACCCAGAGAATGACCTGAACTTTGAATCATCACAGACAACTCCTTCCCCACTGTCTATGTGGTTGGAGCTGAGTGGTGTACAACATCTTTCTTTATTTTACTGGGTGGGTTTGTTCATATCTGCTGGGTGGAATAGCTGTCTGATCTAGGTAGAAATAAGAGAGACATTTCTTCATACATGAGGTTGTGACTGGGGCTGACTCTTGATATGGCTCTGGTTGGCATCCAGAGTTTTAGACTCTACCCTTCATACGGCAGTGACTCTTAAATTCTGCTGAGATAAGTTAGGTGTCCTAAAGAAAGGGAGATTGCTTTGGACTAATAAGAATGTTAATGGAATTTGTCGCTTTGTTGATTTCCTCAAATTATGCTATTAGGTATATAGAACATTATTTAGAAATTGTTAAAATACATAATTTTGGTCCATTGGTTTTATATTATCCATACCCATAATTTGTATCATGGATTTGTTTTGTTCATTTACAGGCTTTTTAGACTTTGGGAACAGCAGAGAACAAAGTGTTATATATGCACTGGCTGTTACGTGAAGGGCTGTGAAATGTAGTTCTGGCTTCGACAGATAAGCCAGTCAATTTAAGATATATTAAATGAATTCACTTTTTAATAGAGCTTTAATTTCAGCCTGGTGGGAAAAGGACAGGGATGATAGAGTGAAGTTTAAAGTCTCTAACTATTTCTTTTTAGGACATGATTTTCCAGATTTGGGTTGGGAGACAGTACATGGTGATCCATTACAGTCAGTGCTTCTGGGGTTAAAATAGAATTTCAGTCATTTACATCAATCTCAGACTTTCTCCTTTCCAAATCAGCCTTTACCTAGTGTCTCCTTATATCTAATTCCTATGAACTTTTATAAGGTCTTTTATTTTTAAAGTTTATTATTGGCAGAAATAATAAGAAATAAGCCACAGAAAAAGAAATATGCAAGTAGAAGTATACAGTTCAGTTAATTAACTCAGAGTGGGCATACTCATGTAACCATCACCCATATCAAACCAGAGAACATTACCAGTACCACAGGTGCCCCCTCACACCCACCCCACTCACCTCTCTCTTCTCCCCAAAGATAACCACTCTCCTGACTAGTAGCACCACAGAATAATACTGCCTGTTTTTTTTAAATAAACCTATTCATCCATACAGTTGTGTGTGGCTGTAGTCATTCATTTAATTGCTAAATATTATTCTCCTATTGATGGACATGAAGCTCATTTCCAAGTTGGGGACATGATAAGTCTTGGTGTGGACAATTCTGCTCCTGTCTTTTGCGTCTATATGTACACTTCTCTGTTAGGTTTATATCTGGTAGCTGAATTGTTGGATGTTGTCATTCAACAATACTATGTGATGCTGAACAGTTTTTCAAAGTGGTTATCACAATTTACATTTTGCCAGTAGTGCACAGTGAGGAAGCAAATGGCAGCACATTCCAGCGTTCTTGCCTGGGAAACCCAATGGACAAAGGAGCCCAGTGGGCTACATACAGTCCATAGGGTCATGGGGTCGGGCGTGACAGCAACCAAATAACAACGAAAACAGCAGTGTATAGATTTCCCAAAGTGCCATGTTCTTGATCATGCTTGGTCTTGTCCATCTAGTAACTTTGTTCTAATCTTTGTTGTGAGCTTAATTTGTATTTCTGGATTACCAAGGAGGTTGAACACCATATATTAATAATACGCTTCTTGGTCACTTTTTGGGAGTTGTTTAGCCACATTTTTCCTACTGGGTTGTTTGATTAATTGTTTTACAGGATTCTTTATGTTCTGCACGTAAGTACTGCGGATCACTTCTCTTACTCTGTGGTTTCCCTTCTACCCTCTTAATAATATTTTTTGAGAAATCAAAGTTCTTAATTTCAATGCCATCTAGTTTACTAATATTTTCATTTCATTTTATGGCCCATTAAAGAAGTCTTGCATTATCCAAAAGTGAAGAAATTATTTTCCAACATTAGCTTCGGAAAGCTATATGGTTTTGCCTTTTACATTTAGATGTATGATCTACCTGGAATTGATTTGAGATTGTGATAGGAAATAGTATTTCGCAAGACTTTTTAGGCTTTGGAGGTTCCAAAGCTAAATAGAAGTTCTCTTTATATTACTTAGAATCTTTATTTTATACCTACTGAAAGAGATATTTTAGATATATCCACAAAGATTTAAAAAATCATATCATAGGAAAAAATATAAGCAATATACAGGTTAATATGTGGGTATCCACTGCTTGACCCTCCAATTCACCCTCTGCAATTTTTATGTTCTGAATGCCCCAGGAGAATGAACTATGGGGACTGCACATAAGGGCTCCTCATCATTTGGGTTCTCATCAGTTCAGATGATGAGGAGCACCAGAGGGAGGTCAGAGGGTGGAAGGTCTGTGAGGCTGTGTTTATTCTCCAAGTCCCCTCCCTTCTCTGGTCCCTCTCTCTATCAAAGGCCACAGCTACTGCCAGCCCCTCTCTATACACAGCTACCTTCTCAGAAGTCTAATAACTGCTAGGCCTCTTTGCCCCTTCAAGCTAAGGGGTGGTAACTGTTACCCACTCTTGTGGTCTGGAGCCACTCCACTATCCTTTGCTGATTGTCTTCAAATGATATTATTTGAGGCCACCAAAAGTATTAGTGATGCTGCATTTCTTAGATGAGAACTCCGCTATAGTTTCTGAGATTTTCATACAAGTTGCTAATTCCCATTTTGCAAGTTCTCATGCACAGACAATAACAATTACCTCACACCAGTTGCCTATGCTTCCTGATTTCAAAGATATAAAAACATTTTAAATGTATTTCTTATAACCCATGAAATAGTATAATGATGACGATAACTACAAAGAAAACCTAGGGTCTTTACATATAACATTTCTCCCTTAATACCAATGATAATACTCTGTGACACCTATTATTCTATTCTTTCAACAGGTGGGGAAACCAGGGCTCAGATATGTTAAGTACTTTGCTCAGGATCACATCTCAGGCTAGGGTTGAACTAGCATTCCAAATCAAGTTGATGGAATGTCAAACCCTGACGTCTGACCCACTGTTCAGTCACCTAGAGAGAATGAGAGAACATGGTACATTCAATGCATGCCTAGTAATCTGGCTGATCCCTCAGGTTCTTTCTGGAAATCTCCAATAACTCTCACCCCAATTTTAGGTCTTCTACTTCAATACTTTTGTCATCTGCCCCACCAAACAATACATCTATGAGAATGAAAACTGAAAACTTTCCATGACACCATTTGCTCCCATCATGTGTTAGCTCTCACAGACCCTTGAGTTAATGCTTGTTGGCTCCCTCAGGTCAGAGGGAGCCAGGCATGCTGCTACTTCTTCTAAGTGTCCACAGCATTGCCAAAGGCAAAACATCATTTCAAGCAGCCAGCAGGCAAACAATTGGCTTTCATGAGAATATGGAGTAGCCATCATAGTCAACAAATGAGTCCAAAATGCAGAACTTGGATGCAATCTCAAAAATGAAAGAATGATCTGTGTTCACTTCCAAGGCAAACCATTCAATATCATAGTAATCCAAGTCTATGCCCGACCAGTAATGCTGAAGAAGGTGAAGCTGAATGGTTCTACGAAGACCTACAAGGCCTTTTAGAGCTAACACCAAAAATAGATGTCCTTTTCAATATAGGAGACTGGAATGCAAAAGTAGGAAATAAGAGATACCTGGAAGTGAAGTGAAGTGAAGTGAAGTGAAGTGAAGTCGCTCAGTTGTGTCCAACTCTGCGATCCTGTGGACTGTAGCCTACCAGGCTTCTCCGTCCATGAGATTCTCCAGGCAAGAATACTGGAGTGGGTTGCCATTACCTGGAGTAATGGCAAATTTGGCCTTGGAGTACAGAATGAAACAGGGCAAAGGTTAATAGAGTTTTGCTAAGAGAATGTACTGGTCATAGCAAACACCCTCTTCCAAAACACAAGAGAAAACTCTACACGTGGACATCACCAGATGGTCAATACTGAAATCAGATTGATTATATTCTTTGCAGCCAAAGATAGAGAAGTCCTACACAGTCAG
This sequence comes from Capricornis sumatraensis, assembly GCF_032405125.1. NCBI lineage: Eukaryota > Metazoa > Chordata > Mammalia > Artiodactyla > Bovidae > Capricornis > Capricornis sumatraensis. Next base: position 76,378,828 of record NC_091073.1, read on the forward strand.
CAAAAACAAGACTGGGAGCTGACTGTGGCTTAGATCATGAACTCCTTATTGCCAAATTCAGACTTAAATTGAAGAAAGTAGGGAAAACCACTAGACCCTTGAGGTATGACCTAAATCAAATCCCTTACAATTGTACAGAGAAAGTGACAAATAGATTCAAAGGATTAGATCTGATAGACAGAGTGCCTAATGAACTATGTCTGGAGGTTCGTGACATTGTACAGGAGGCAGTGATCAAGACTAACCCCAAGAAAAAGAAATGCAAAAAGGCAAAATGGTTGCCCAAGGAGGCCTTACAAATAGCTGTGAAAAGAAGAGAAATGAAAGGAAAAGGAGAAAAGGAAACATATACCCATCTGAATGCAGAGTTCCAAAGAATAGCGAGGAGAGATAAGAAAGCCTTCCTCAGTGATCAGTGTAAAGAAAGAGAGGAAAACAATGGAATGGGAAAGACTAGAGATCTCTTCAAGAAAATTAGAGATATCAAGGGAACATTTCATGCAAAGATGGGCACAATAAAGGACAGAAATGGTATGGACCTAACAGAAACAGAAGATACTAAGAATAGGTGGCAAGAATACACAGAAGAGCTATACAAAAAAGATCTTCATGATCCAGATAATCACAGTGGTGTGATCACTCACTTAGAGCCAGACATCCTGGAATGCGAAGTCAAGTGGGCCTTAGGAAGCATTAGTATGAACGAAGCTAGTGGCAGTGATAGAATTCCAGCTGAGCTATTTCAAATCCTAAAAGATGATGCTATGAAAGTGCTGCACTCAATATGCCAGCAGATTTGGAAAACTCAGCAGTGGCCACAGGACTGGAAAAGATCAGTTTTCATTCCAATTCCAAAGAAAGGCAATGCCAAAGAATGCTCAAACTACTGCACAATTGCACTTATCTCGCATGCTAACAAAGTAATGCTCAAAATTCTCCAAGCCAGGCTTTGACAGTATGTGAACTGTGAACTTCCAGATTTTCAAGATGGATTTAGAAAAGGCAGCAGAAACAGAGATCAAATTGGCAACACATTTTGGATCTTCAAAAAAAGTGAGAGAGTTCCAGAAAAAATCTACTTCTGCTTTATTGACTATGCCAAGGCCTTTGACTGTGTGGATAACAACAAACTGTGGGAAATTCTTAAAGAAATGGGAATATCAGAACACGTGTCCTGCCTCCTGAGAAATCTGTATGCAGGTCAAGAAGCAAGTTAGAACTGGAAATGGAACAACAGACTGGTTCCAAATCAAGAAAGGAGTACATCAAGGCTGTATATTGTCACCCTGCTTATTTAACTTATATGCAGAGTACATCATGAGAAATCTTGGACTGGATGAAGCACAAGCTGGAATCAAGATTGCTGGGAGAAATATCAATAACCTCAGATATGCAGATGACATCACACTATGGCAGAAAGCGAAGAAGAACAGAAGAGACTCTTCATGAAAATGAAAGAGGAGAGTGAGAAAGTTGGCCTAAGGCTCAACATTCAGAAAACTAAAGATCATGGCATCTGGTCCCATCACTTCATGGGAAATAGATGGGGAAACAGTGGAAACAGTGACAGACTTTATTTTTTGGGCTCCAAAATGGCTGCAGATGGTGACTTCAGCCATGAAATTAAAAGACGCTTGCTCCTTGGAAGAAAAGTTATGACCAACCTAGACAGCATATTAAAAAGCAGGCAAAGTTGTTACTTTGCCAACAAGGGTCTATCTAGTCAAAGCTATGATTTTTCCAGGAGTTATGTATGCATATGAGAGATGGACTATTAAGAAAGCTGAGCATCGAAGAATTGATGCTTTTGAACTGTGGTGATGGAGAAGACTCTTGAGAGTCCCTTGGACAGCAGGAGATCCAACCAGTATATCCTAAAGGAAATCAGTCCTGAATATTCATTGGTAGGACTGACGCTGAAGCTGAAACTTCAATACTTCGGCCACTTGATGTAATCAGCTGACTCATTGGAAAAGACCCTGATGCTGGGAAAGATTGAAGGCAGAAGGAGAAGGGAATGACAGAGGATGAGACGGTTGGATGGCATCATCGACTCAATGGAGATGAGTTTGAGTAAACTCCTGGAATTGGTGATGCACAGGGAGGCCTGGAGTGCTGCAGTCCATGGGATCACAAAGAGCTGAACACGACAGAGTGACTGAACTAAAGGCTCTGGAAAGACACAGCAAAGCTCTGAACGTGAATCACCAACAGCCGTCCCACACTTAATGTCTATGTGCTACATACAGGGGAGCATCTGCAGTCAGTGAGGAGGTTATGAGGAGGCAGTTAAGTACCACTGAAGAGAATGAGTACATTTTCCCATCAGTGATGGTACTCAAGCATCACACTTGAAAACTGTCTCGTCTCAGTCCTTCTCAGGTACACTTGAAGGTCTCCTTGACTTTTCTCTCTTCAGGGAAATCAGATTTACAGCTACTCAAAGTCAGACCATGGACCAGTAGCATCAGCATCACCTAGCAACTAGTTAAAAAATGCATATTCTCAGGCCTGATCCCAGATCTGCTGAGTTAAATTCTGGAAGTGAGAGGCCTAGCAATCTGTGTTTTAACAAACCTCCAGGCAATCTCATGCACTCTAAAGTTTATGAAGCATGGATATAGAGTATATTGTGAAAATGTGGGGGTCTGTCAAGACTTCAGTGTACTTGCAACTGGGATTGAATTATTGGATTAAAAATTTTAAATGATACATATTTATTTTTGCACATCAAATGTTACACAGGTATAAAACTAATCACTTCACCTCTCCAGTCCTGATCTTCAGAAGTAACCAAGGCCAACAGTATGACATGAATCCATTCACATCAATCTGTTTCTTTACACATACACAAATATACATATTTCTATATGAGTTTGCCTCCCTTTCTTTCCACTTTTTTGGGTTGTTACTAAAATGAGTTCATATCCCAGTACACATACTGCTTTGCAATCTGCTCTTTTTACTTAATAAATTATGGACATCCCTGCAGGTCAGTATGTATAGTTCAAATATTTTTTCCTTTAGGAGCTGTAGGATATTCCAAACCATGAATACTTCATATCTGATCCAATCATATCCTTATTGATAGACATTCAGTATTTTGCAGTTTTTCACAGAGACTAAGTTAGAGGGTTAATTTAAAGCAATTTAACTGTGAGAATACTTTCTGGTCTCAGATCTAATCATAGACTGAATTTTAAGTGGAAAAAGTAGATATATGGGAGTATTCTTGTGCATAATGAAGGGTCTATAACAAACCCACACATCTACAATTGATTAATCTTTGACAAAGGAGGCAAGAATATACAATAAAGAAAAGACAGTCTCTTCAGCAAGTGGTGTTGGGAGAGCCAGACAGCTGCACGTAAATCAATGAACTAAGAAGACTCCCTCACACTCAACACAAAAATAACCTCAAAATGGCTTAAAGACTTTGATGTGAGAATTGACACTACAAAACTCTTAAAAGAGACCATAGGCCAAACATTCTTTGACATAAATTCTAGCAGTATTTTCTTAGGTCAGTCTACAAAGGCAATAGAAATAAAAGCAAAAATAAACAAAAGGGACCTAATCAAATGTAAACTTTTGCACAACAAAGGAAACAATCAACAAAATGAAAAGGCAACCTATGAACTGGGAGAAAATAACTGCAAATGCAGCAAACAACAAGGGTTTAATTTCCAAAACATAAAAACAATGTATGCAAATCAATAATAATGACAAAAAACCCCAAACAAACAACATAATCCAAAAACATGGCTCGCTGCCCTGCGCAGCATCACAAGAGCATACACATACTACATATACTAACCCAGGAAAAATCATAATTCAAAATCTGAAGCACGTTTTCTACTGAATGTATCTTGCTGTTGCACCATTGTAAAGTTGAAAAATTGTGTCAGGGACCCTCTGTATACACTCCAGAAAGTAATTGCTTTTTTAAAAACTTAATGTATCAAGTTTATCTTGCCATGTCAGTACACACAGAACAAGCTTATTTTTTTTAATGCTATTGTTACACTATGCTAGACATAGTACAGATGTATTGGAATTTAATTAAACCTCTGTTAAAAAGAATGCTCAAAATACCAAACAATTGCACTCATCTCACATGCTAATAAAGTAATGCTCAAAATTCTCCAAGTCAGGCTTCAGCAATACGTGAACCATGAACTTCCAGATGTTCAAGCTGGTTTTTGAAAAGGCAGAGGAACCAGAGATCAAATTGCCAACATCTGCTGGATCATGGAAAAAGCAAGAGAGTTCCAGAAAAACATCTATTTCTGCTTTATTGACCAAGCCAAAGCCTTTGACTGTGTGGGTCACAATAAACTGTGGAAAATTCTGAGAGAGATGGGAATACCAGACCACCTGACCTGCCTCTTGAGAAATCTGTATGCAGGTCAGGAGGCAACAGTTAGAACTGGACATGGAACAACAGACTGGTTCCAAATAGGAAAAGGAGTATGTCAAGGCTGTATATTGTCACCCTGCTTATTTAACTTCTATGCAGAGTACATCCTGAGAAACGCTGGACTGGAAGAAACACAAGCTGGAATCAAGATTGCTGGGAGAAATATCAATAACCTCAGATATGCAGATGACACCACCCTTATGGCAGAAAGTGAAGAGGAGCTAAAAAACCTCTTGATGAAAGTGAAAGAGGAGAGCGAAAAGTTGGCTTAAAGCTCAACATTCAGAAAACGAAGATCATGGCATCTGGTCCCATCACTTCATGGGAAATAGATGGGGAAACAGTGGAAACAGTGTCAGACTTTATTTTTTTGGGCTCCAAAATGGCTGCAGATGGTGATTGCAGCCATGAAATTAAAAGACGCTTACTCCTTGGAAGAAAATTTATGACCAACCTAGATAGCATATTCAAAAGCAGAGACATTACTTTGCTGACTAAGGTCCGTCTAGTCAAGGCTATGGTTTTTCCTGTGGTCATCTATGGATGTGAGAGTTGGACTGTAAAGAAGGCTGAGCGCCGAAGAATTGATGCTTTTGAACTGTGGTGTTGGAGAAGACTCTTGAGAGTCCCTTGGACTCCAAGGAGATCCAACCAGTCCATTGTGAAGGAGATCAACCCTGGGATTTCTTTGGAAGGAATGCTGCTGAAGCTGAAACTCCAGTATTTTGGCCACCTCATGAGAAGAGTTGACTCATTGGAAAAGACTTTGATGCTGGGAGGGATTGGGGGCAGGAGGAGAAGGGGATGACCGACGATAAGATGGCTGGATGGCATCACGGACTCGATGGACGTGAGTCTTAGTGAACTCCGGGAGATGGTGATGAACAGGGAGGCCTGGCGTGCTGAGATTCACGCGGTCGCAAAGAGTTGGACACGACTGAGCGACTGAACTGAACTGAACTGAACTGTTAAAAAAACATGTAGCTTAATTTTTAACCTTTTCTATACACAGATCTATGGAGATATAGATTTATCATTGTATATGGATGCAATCTCTGCTATAGGATAATTTCCTTGCAATGGAATTAATGGCCCCAAAGGAATGCATTTAAAAACCTTTCCCTGTGTTCTTGCCCACACTGGGTATTTCCAATTAATTCTTTATGTCTTGCTTAGAGGAAGGCCTTATTCACATCAATGTTATAACAAACTTCCTATATTTTCTATTATGGTGTGTGTATATATATATATTTATATATATATATATATTTTTTTTTTTTTTTAATGCTGATGGTCTTTTAATTTAGGGTTCAGCAACCTGGATTACTGCCAAATCCAGCCTGCTGCCTGTTTTTTTGAACAAAATTTTATTGGAACACAGTGACATCTGTTGTTTATATATTGTTGATGACTGTTTTTACACTACTGGGCACAGTTGAATATGTGACAGAAATTGTATGGCCCATAAAGTTGAACATATTTATCATCATGTTCTTTCTAGACTGTTGTCCAGCTAATGCCTAGAATTTAGTTTGTTTTGTGAGAAAGGAATTAATTTTATTTTATCCACTGACATAAACTTATTTAAGAATAGTTTATGTTTTCCCTACTGATATGAAATGCCATCTTTGGCACATAATAAACTCCCAGTCATCCACAGGTGGGGTTTCTACAGGCTCTACTCTGTATTATTGATCAGTTGGTCTTTTCCTACACAAATACCACACTCTTCACTTCTTTAGTTTTATGTTTTCCCCATAATTTTATACTTTAAATTTTTATGTTTGTAGGGCAAGTCCTTAATTATCTTTTCAAAAAGAGTTTTTATATTTTTTGTTTTGTCTTTCTAATGAATCTAAGAATCTCTTTATAAAGGTTCCAATGGGGTCTGTAACCAGTATTTCATTGACTTTAATTTGGAAGAGAATTGAAATCTTTACGATATTCTGTAACAATGACCATTTACTCATGGTCTCACCTATGTTAAATATTATTATCTATCATCTTTGCCAATTGATAGATGAATTGAGGTTTTATTCTAATAAATTAACAATGGATTAAAGTTGATATGTTTAGCTTATTGTGAATTTTCCTCAGTTTTTTCTTCCAGTATGTTAAGATGGGAGTTTTCCTTGGTGGCCCAGTGGTAAAGAACCCGCCTGCCAATGCAAGAGACATAGGCAGTTTCCATCCCTCGGTCAGGAAGACTCCCTGGAGAAGGAAATGGCAGCTCTCTCCAATATTCTTGCCTAGGAAATCCCATAGACAGAGGTGCCTGGCGGCTCCATGGGGTCACAAAAGAATCGGACTCTACTTAGCAACTAAACAATAACAAACGTTACCATGAGGCACTGCTATGTAACTGATACAAGCAAAAAGCAGGAAATTTTACAACATCACAAGTATTGCGGACTCCGAGGCCTCAGAGAACAGTGTGACTGGTCAGTTGAAAGACACTGATCCCTGAACACGAGCTCTTTGGAAACATCCTCCCTGTTGACTCAACATTGCTGCTCTAAAGGTGCTACCATTTCCTACTGCCTAAATGAATTTTTAATCAGCTCCATGCAGAGTGAACAAGAACAATCCCCCCTCTTCTCCAGGCCAGGCCCCCCAAGGGCGGCAGAGCGGAGCGGGAGTGTCTCAGGTTGGTCCCTGGTGAAAATCTCTGGGATGGAGATTTGCATGCAGGAAGTTCTTTGGGGAGTGCGCTTGTGGTTGGACAGAGGGAACGAACCTACAGTTACCCCAAAAAACCTCCATCAGGAGTTCTGGAGCTCGAAAGGGTCTTTATAGAGCTGTCCCAAATTAGGGCAAGGGGGCTGGGCTTTATCTACGCTCTGAGACGCCTTGTAGGCGGGGCGGGGCGGTGCGCAGGACCTTGGGCTAAACAGCTCTCCGCTGCTGAGACTAGTTCTCCTTGAGCAGCTTGGCTGAGTGCCAGTAGTTGCCAAATCTCCCAGCGCCTAGGCAACTGAGTGCCTGAAATGAGGGATGTCGTGATAGCACAGCATCCACTGCGGGGCCTTCTTGACCTTTCCCTGAATCTCTCGGCCTTTTTATGAGCTGAGAACTCAGATACCTTCAAGTACACCACTAAGCTTTTGTATTTAACCTTTCAGGCAAAACTCTTAAATAACATTTCCTTTCTTCCAAGCCAATCTGAATTCACAAGCCAAGTATCAAGGAACATGGCTGCAGAATTATGCTTTTACCAAGACCCTCAAATGTATTATGCGAATAAAGTAGAAAAATACACATTAAAAAAAAGAAAGAAAGAAACCCTTTTATGTCCATGAACTATAACTGGCATGTTTCCTTGGCACTTTTTACATACTACAAGGGCATTCTGCAATGAGTGAAAAAATCTAAAATACTCGTGTCTTCAATAGGGCTTCCCTGGTGGCGCAGACAGTAAAGGATCCGCCCGCAATGCAAGAGACCTGGGTTCAGTCCCTGGGTTGGACAGATGCCCTGATCATTGTGACTATCGTTTATACAGTGCTTGAGTGTTTACAGCTTGCTGAGTTCATATCAACTTGCTGAGTCTTATCAGAGGAAGGAATTATCATGAAGAATCTGGGGCTTAGAGAGGTGAAGTAACCCATGCCTCTCTCCAGAGTGTGAGGGTGCGGAGAGTCTGGTGTGTCCCCAGAGCACTCCTCCCTCCCCTTCGTCCACCTTTGCCTCCCCGGCTCCAGACACCCTCATCTGCTCCAGGTTCCAAGCTCATTCTCTGCTGATACACTGTAAACACCCACACTCCCCAACCACGGTCTTCTCTACTTCAAAAGGACCTGTATCTTCCTTTATCTTTCACTACTTATCTTTATTGAAACCTTTCAGCTGGCTGTCCTTGAGATAGGGATGCATAAACTATTTCATACCAAGTTATTAATGTTAACATGGTGAATAAACTGCCTTATCCACCCATTCCCAGGTATATATTATTCCCAGGTATCTGAATGTATTACATATATATATATCAGATACACATGAGATAAATATGATATATAATATATATACCCTCAGGCACATCTGCATTTTAATAAGAGCATACTGTATTGGAGGGATTCCATGATAGCTCAGCTGGTCAAGATCCACCTGCAATGCAGGAGACCTGCATTCGATCCCTGGGTTGGGATTGCCCTGGAGAAAGGAAAGGCTACCCGCTCCAGTATTCTGGCTAGGAGAATTCCATGGACTGTATATCATGGAGTCCCAAAGAGTTGGACGTGACTGAGCGACTTTCACTTTCTATTGTATTGGAATACAAAATAAGTTAATAAGGAAAATATTTTGAGAGAGAGGCTCTGCCCAGCTTCCCGCCCCCGCCCCATTCATGTTACATTATTTTACTGCTCCATCGATGGGCATCACTTACGTGCAGCACTGGCATAGGCATACGCATGTGTGCTCAGTCGTGTCCAGCTCTTTGTGACCCCGTGGACTGTAGCCCTCCAGGCTCCTCTGTCCATGAAATTTTCCAGGCAAGAATATTGGAGTGGGTTGCCATTTCCTTCTCCAGGGGACCTTCCTGGCCCAGGGATCAAACCTCAGTCTCCTGCAAGGGCAGGCAGGTTCTTTATCACTGCGCCCCCAGGGAAGCCCCACAGAGTACTGGACTTGGTGTCGAAAGAATTGGATTTGAGTTCCTACTCTTGTCTAGGTATTTAACTTTGCCCACCTTGACCTCCTTACCATCTAACTAAGCAGATGGAATTGACGTTTCTCAGTATTATAGCAGTTTTGATAAACTGTGGCTAGAGGGACATGTAAGTGGAGATGGTTCAAAGGTGACACCAAAAATTCATTGCCCTGCAGGGCTCACATTTCTATTCACTTGGGTTCCAAGGAGGTTCCCCTGGTGCACAGGAGCAGCATGCAGAACTAATATCAGTGGATGCTGGTGACCAGCTCTTCCCTATACATATAGTGGTCATTACGTGTTTTACTTTGGCTCGTCCTCAAATATGAAACAAGGATAATATCACTGAACTACCTCCTGAGGCATTTCTCCTCCCAGTCATTCATTCTTAAAATGTAGTCCTTTCTGGCATGAATAGTGTTTTATGTTACCAGGGAAGGGGAGGGTGAGTACTTCCCAGAACAAAGAAAGTAGGAAAAGGGAGAATATGACACAAAGGTCCTTTTGAAAGGGAGAGAGTGAAAGATAGGTAAGACTAGAGTTCAGATGCTGCTGCTCTTTGGGTTAACTTAGTGTGTATGGTGGTGGGGGTTGGTGGTAGAGTGAGATTACAGAGAGTCCAGAAAGAGTGAAGAGGTTAATCAGCTGACCTTCTCAAACACAGTTATCCAGAATCAGAGAGAAAGAGTGATCTGGAATATTTAGGGGACAGCAAAGAGTCGGACATGACTGAGCGACTTCACTTTCACTTTTCACTTTCATGCACTGGAGAAGGAAATGACAACCCACTCCAGCGTTCTTGCTTGGAGAATCTGAGGGACGGCGGAGCCTGGTGGGCTGCCATCTATGGGGTCACACAGTCAGACACGACTGAAGCTACTTAGCAGCAGCAGCAGCAGAGGGTAGGACAGTCTCTACCCCCACCCCCATGCTTCCCTGTGTTCTGAGTGTAGCAAAGAAGGGATCTTGAAGTTCTCAGGCCATAGGGAAGGCAGCTGAGCATGCTAGCTGGGACTCATGTGCTAAAATGAAGGGGAAATGTCCCTCTAGCAGAAGGCTGGGAGGGGGCTGTCTGAGCTGCCAGCTGGGATCCACAGCCGGGCCTCAGAGGGGAGGCACAGAGCGAGAGGCAAATGAAGATCCAGTCAGATGGGACCTGCCTTGCTGGGCCACCCTGAGAGAGGTTGCAAGTTATTCCAGTCTCAGTTCAGTTCAGTTCAGTCGCTCAGTTGTGTCCGACTCTGTGACCCCATGAATCGCAGCACGCCAGGCCTCCCTGTCCATCACCAACTCCCAGAGTTCACTCAGATTCATGTCCATCGAGTCAGTGATGCCATCCAGCCATCCCATCCTCTGTCATCCCCTTCTCCTCCTGTCCCCAATCACTCCCAGCATCAAAGTCTTTTCCAATGAGTCAACTCTTCACATGAGGTGGCCAAAGTACTGGAGTTTCAGCTTTAGCATCATTCCTTCCAAAGAAATCCCAGAGCTGATCTCCTTCAGAATGAACTGGTTGGATCTCCTTGCAGTCCAAGGGACTCTCAAGAGTCTTCTCCAACACCACAGTTCAAAAGCATCAATTCTTCGGCATTCTAGAACACCTCAACAGAGGACTCAGTGAGAGCAGAGGCCACTGCTGCCCATATACCAGTGGAAGAAAATTACAGTTGCTGTAGGGGCAAGGAAGAGTCTCCAGAGATGGGTGGCGTTTGGGCTAAGAGTTCTTATCTCAACACCAAGCTTCTCCTTGCACTTAGATTGTATGTCAGAAGGAAGAAGGGGAACCTTTGAAGGAGAGAAGCAGTTTAGATGTGGAGTTTAACATTTAAATTGGTCAGTTCAGTTCAGTCACTCTGTCATGTCTGACTCTGCAACCCCATGGACTGCAGCACACCAGGCTTTCCTGTTTTCTTGAAAGAATTTCCTACTTCCACATTTTGTTCTGCATTTGAGACACAGTTGTTTTTTAGTTGCTAAGTCATGTCTGAGTCTTTAGTGACCCCCATGGACTATAGCCCACTAGGCTCCTCTGTTCATGGGGTTTTCTAGGCAAGAATACACAGTACATGCCTCAAGTGGATTTCTTTACTAAAATAGATGAGAAAAGCAGCCTACTTTAACATTCTGGCAAATCCCAACCTTCGAAAATACAACATTAATAGTGTAGAAGATCGCCTTTAGTTCTCCAGTATAAATAGTTCCTATCTAGTAACTTCACTATATTCCTTCAGGATGTAATTATTATCCATCATATTGTTGTGAATCACCTCAACCAGGTATGTGAAGGACTGATACATGGAACAAGATTTGACAATTCCCAACAAGTTAATGATTTCTAAAGTCCTTTCTCTCTTGGTTGTTGTGAAATTCTGATGCAGATTTCCAGGAAAGTGGCTGTCTTCTCTGTTTACTGCCTCCCTTCACTCCTTAACAGCTGGGATGGGGGGAAGGGCAGGCTACATCAAGGGGAACTGTTCTACGGTTTTACATGGTTTCTACATGAAAGTCATTATTCTTTGATAAGATCAGATTCAACAGTAACTTAAAGCAATGACCCCACTCATATTCTAAATACAGTGACAGCCAGCTGTCATAGAGAGGTTCTATAAGCTGAGACTGAGAGGCTGTGAATCTTCAATGTACTAGGTGTTAGAAGTGAAGCACAAGTCAGGGTTTGCATCTTTATTAACCTTTTTTTTCCCAATTGAATCCTCCAGATTTCTAAAGGCTACATTCACTAAGCATCTAAACTAGATGCTGAAATCCCTTTTTGTCAGATCATCTCTAATTAATGATATGATGATGTACACATCTATGTTTTCTGTCTTGATGGAGGGAGGGAGCTACTATTTATTGAGTACTCGCTATTTGCCAGGTATTTTGACAAGTATTTACACATTCCTTCATTTAATTCTAACAGCTAGGCAAGGTTGGTATTAATAATTTTCCAGTAGTTGAAACTAAGAAACAGACTGTGACTCACTCAAGGCCATTCAGGTAGTCAAGGATGGAGCAGGAATATAACTACCTATTCTGTCCTCTACTTCCTACTTTACAGCAGTAGTACTTCTTACTTCTTTCTCCCTAATTTGTGGTTTCCTTCACTGTTTGTAGCATACATTTATGTGCATCTTTCTTTCTCTTTAATGACAGTCTTTCTAATACACTAGTTTAAATATATTTCCATAACTGTTTCTCACATGTATATCAAGGAATGGCTGCCCTTTTGTGCACACTAGAACATAGCAATGAGTAAACAATTAACCGCTGTGAGCCTCAGTTCAGTAAAAATCAAGATTAAGATGATGCAAATAGACTAGGAATACTGAACCAAATATATAATGTTAGAAGTGCAAAACAGAGCTCACCAAAAAGAGTGGAAGAATTATTCAGGTACCAGAAATAATAAGGAAACTAAAAAGCAGAGATCTTAGCATCCATGTTTATGCCTCTTCTTCTTTAAGATCTCACTGGGAGTAAGTTCAAGGAATGCAGAAGCTCTGGTTTCAGTAGATGAGCCTTTCAGCCCTTGACTTCACTTGGGTGGAACTGAGATTTCAGCATAAATGCAGGATCTTCAAATATCTGTTTATTGCAAATATGGCAAAACCAATACAATATTATAAAGTAAAAATAAATAAGTAAATAAATAAATAATAAAATAAAATTTTAATTGAAAAAAAATAAAGTGCAGGAAAAAAAAAATGAAAGGATGGAATAGGAAAAATATGGCTTAGCTTGCCTTCCATTACCTAGGTTCTGGATGGGAAAAAAGTCTCTATAGGAAACTAAAACTCCAAACTGAACATCTCGTGGATTGAAAAATGTATACTAACCCCATAATCCAGGACCCACCAAGCTAAGAAATTAACATAAACTGGTTGGGGATTCACATGGCAGATATAGACACAAAACCATCCTGAAGGAACATTCCCCTAGTTAAAGTTGTATGGAGCTTCTGTAGGGAATGGGGAACAAAAAAGAGGATTAAGAATAAGAAAATCTGACATGTTGGGACAGTAGAGCCTCAAGGACTTGAAATACAAACCAGCAATCTGAAAGTGTACATAGTACAGGTATACTTAAACTAATTTAAATAATTAAGAACACAAAAGTGAATCAAAGTCTGAAGAATGAGTCACTATGAAAAAATAGAAAAGATTCAAAATAATGAAACAGAAATTCTAAAAATAATTTAACACTACAGTCATTAAAACAAAAGCTCAAAGGATGGGTTAAACAACAGATTAGACTTGCTGAAGGGAAAGCTAGAGGCAACAGAACATATTTAAAGAAATTGTTCAGAATATGCATCATAAATAAATAAATAGAGAAGAAATAGGAGAGAGATTTAAAATTTTGAAATATAAAATAAGAAGGTTCATTCAATAGAATTTCCAAAATGAAAAATAGAGAAAATAAGAGAGGCATTGTTTAAAGAGAGCACATATGTGGGTTGATAAAAGACCCAAATCCTTAAACTTTAAAGTACAAAAATCCCTAAAAGGATTAAAAAAAAAAAAAAAAACTTACAAAGTAACACATCAGTGTGAAATTTCAGACCGCCATGAAAAAGAAAAATTCTTAAAAGCAACCGTAGAGGAAAAAATAGATTATGTACACGAAAAAAAATCATTTGAAAGACTACAGATTTTTGAAAATCAATAAGGAGGCTAAGAGTCAATGGAATGATAGCTATGGAGTATTGAAAAAAAAAAAACAACTGGAGAGATAGAATACTGTGTCCAGCTAAACTGAAATAAAGCTACTCACTGAAGAAATATATGATTTCAAGACTCCGTCTAAATGAACTTCTGAAGCATATACTACAATAGGAAGAAGGAAACTGAATATAAAAAGAAGGTGTACATTGAACGTAGCAACAGTGATTAAAAAAAAAAAGTAAGCACGGGTAAATAAAAATCACCATTGACTACCCTGAATAACAGAAATAATAATGTCTAGTTGGGAGGACAAATGAGCAAAATGGCTGAGGAAGGTTATTGGAGTTGAGCTCATTCTAATTCCTTATTTTGTTTAGAAGAAGGATAGAAAATATATCATCACTGTGATGGTAACTGCAGCCATGAAATCAGAAGACGATTGCTTTTTGGCAGGAAAATGATGATGAACCTAGACAGTGTGTTGAAAAGCAGAGACATTACTCTGCCAACAAATGTCAGTACAGTCAAGGCTATGGTCTTCCCAGTGGTCATGTACAGGTGTGAGAGTTGGATCATAAAAAAGGCAGAATGTCAAAGAACTGATGTCTTCAAACTCTGGTGCTGGAGAAGATTCCTGAAAGTCCCTTGGACAACAAGGAGATAAAGCCAGTTAATCTTAACGGAGATCAACCCTGAATAGTCACTGGAATGACTGCTGAAACTGAAGTTTCAGTATTTTGGTCATCTGATGCAAACAGACGACTCATTGGAAAATTCCCTGATGCTGGGAAAGATCAAGGGCAGAAGGAGAAGAGGGCATCAGAGGATGAGATAGCTGGATGGCATCACTGTGCAATGAACATGAACTTGGGCTAACTCCAGGAGATGGTGAGGGACACGAAGGCTTGGCGTGCTGCAGTCCATGGGGTTGCAGAGTCAGACATGACTGGGTGACTGAAAAACAACAACAATGGGAAGTATAATATGTAACCTGGTGGAGGGAAAAAAGAAGAAGGAAATGATTTATTCCATAAAACAACAACAACAAAAAAAAGAAGTAAAGCAAAAGCACAATATACAGAAGAAAATAAGATGGTAGAAATAAATCTAAGTACATTAATAACCATGGTAAATGTAAATAGCCTCAACTTGATAGTAAAAGAGCTTACTAATTTTTTCGAATAACTTTATTTTGCTACAAGAACTTGAAGACTCAGAAAGGTTGAAGGTAAATGGATGAAAGAAGATAGGTAAATACTAATGTCTGAAAAGCTAGTATAGCTGTATTAGTATTAGATGCACTCGACTTTTAAGCAATATGTATTTAGAGAATAGAGGGGAGTCATTGTCCAAAGATGAAGGATTTCATTCTTTCCTGACTCCATGATCCAGCTCAGTAATTCTCTATGCTGCCTGACCCTTATGACCATAGTGATTATATGTAATAAAACAATAGGGTGGAGTTTTACTGAGAGAATAATAATACAATGATTTAAAATCCCCACAGGTAGTCAAACTGGTCTGGGTTGGAGTTCCAGCTCCACCACTTACTAGCTTTGTTGCCTTGTTTCATTTCACCTTTCCATGCCTCAGTTTCCTCATCTGGAAGATATGGCCAGCCATACTTGCATCTCATGTTTTGTATGAGGATTAAAAGAATTACAGTAATTCCAGTTTATACCAGCTTCTCAACAAATGTTAGATCTCTCATCCTATCTCTTGTCACAAAAAACAAAACCTGCAAAACTTGTAATTTCAGAAGGCAAATAGCCATTTAAGATTTCAAGTTGAAATAATTTTTCTTATAAAGAGTTAATTATCCATGAAATTAAATATTTATGCAGTCACAGAACCAATGTGCTCATAATGTTAGAATAAGGAAGTGGCTAGTCTAGAAATTATAAAACATTCTTAATATCTTCACAGCTGATGTTCTTTTCTATCATGGGAATATTTTGAAATCATGTTTTATAATGATCTAGAGAGAATGGTGTACTCTCACCAAAGAGTCAATTAGAAAAGTCAATTAGGAAAATAGCATGCAGTTAAGCATTTGTTTTCAGGTGTGTAAATGCAGATGGCAGGTTGAGATGCTCACTTGTACGTAGTAGAGCACTCAGAGCATAGTTTCCCTCAAAACGAGATCACAAATAGTCTTTGTTTCCCAAGTGGGGTGACCAGCTAGCTGCCTTGCCTTCCCTGGAACTGAAGGGTTTTCTAGGAATGAAAGATTTTCAATGCCAAGCCTGGAAAAGTTATGGGAAAACCAGAATGATTGGTGACCCTACAGGTCGAACCCCAAAACCGATCTGCCAAGTGTCAGCCACAACTGCAGGAACCTTTCATGAGAAGCCTGTTCTGCCAAGTGATAGTGTTTCTCCTGTTGTATTTCTGGGCTCAGCACTTGATGTCTGACAGTTGACTGAGCTGTGTGTGGGTGCTGTTACTCTGGGGTCTGAGCAGGGGAGAAAAGAAATAATCTCTCTGTTAAACTTCGTCACTTAGATCCCAGTGTGGCACTCCTCTGCCAAAATATAATTTCTTTCAAAACTATAGGGGCTGCGCTTTGCTGGAGCAGCCAAGAAGAGATACCCCACATCCAAGGTAAGAGAAACCCAAGTAAGATGGTAGGTGTTGCAAGAGGGCATCAGAGGGCAGACACACTGAAACCGTAATCACAGAAAACTAGCCAATCTGATCACAGGGATTACAGCCTTGTCTAACTCAATGAAACTAAGCCATGCTGTGTGGGCCACCCAAGATGGGCAGGTCATGGTGGAGAGCTCTGACAAAATGTAGTCCACTGGAGAAGGGAATGGCAAACAATTTGAGTATTCTTGCCTTGAGAACCCCATGAACAGTATGAAAAGGCAAAATGATAGGATACTGAAAGTGGTACTCCCCAGGTTGATGGGTGCCCAATATACTACTGGAGGTCAGTGGAGAAATAACTTCAGAAAGAATGAAGGGATGGAGCCAAAGCAAAAACAATACCCAGTTGTGGATGTGACTGGTGATAGAAGCAAGGTCCAATGCTGTAAAGAGCAATATTGCATAGAAACCTGGAATGTCAGGTCCATGAATCAAGGCAAATTGGAAGTGGTCAAACAGGAGATGCCAAGAGTGAATGCCAACATTCTAGGAATCGGTGAACTAAAATGGACTGGAATGTGTGAATTTAACTCAGATGACCAATATATCTACTACTGTGGGCAGGAATCCCTTAGAAGAAATGAAGTAGCCATTGTGGTCAACAAGAGAGTCCAAATGCAGTACTTCGATACAATCACAAAAATGACAGAATGATTTCTGTTCATTCCAAGGCAAACCATTCAATATCACGGTAATCCAAGCCTATGCCCCAACCAGTAACACTTAAGAAGCTGAAGTTGAACGGTTCTATGAAGACCTACAAGACCTTTTAGAACTAACAACCAAAAAAGATGTCCTTTTGATTATAGGGGACTGGAAAGCAAAATTAGGAAGTCAAGAAACACCTGGAGTAACAGGCAAATTTGGCCTCAGAGTATGGAATGGAGCAGGGCAAAGGCTAATAGAGTTTTGCCAAGTGAACGCACTGGTCATAGCAAACACCCTCTTCCAACAACACAAGAGAAGACTCTACACATGGACATCACCAGATGGTCAACACCAAAATCAGATTGATTATATTCTTTGCAGCCAAAGATGGAGAAGCTCTATGCAGTCAGCAAAACCAAGGCAAGGAGCTGACTGTGGCTCAGATCATGAACTCCTTATTACCAAATTCAGACTTAAATTGAAGAAAGTGGGGAAAACCACTAGACCATTCAGGTATGACCTAAATCAAATCCCTTATGATTATACAGTGGAAGTGAGAAATAGATTTAAGGGACTAGATCTGATAGACAGAGTGCCTGATGAACTATGGATGGAGGTTCATGACATTGTACAGGAGAAAGGGATCAAGACTATCCCCATGGAAAAGAAATGCAAAAAAGCAAATAGGCTGTCTGAGGAGGATTTACAAATAGCTGTGAAAAGAAGAGAGGTGAAAAGCAAAGGAGAAAAGGAAAGATATAAGCATCTGAATGCAGAGTTCCAAAGAATAGCAAGGAGAGATAAGAAAGCCTTCTTCAGCGATCAACACAAAGAAATAGAGGAAAACAACAGAATGGGAAAGACTAGAGAGCTCTTCAAGAAAATTAGAGATGCCAAGGGAACATTTCCTGCAAGGATAGGCTCGATGAAGGACAGAAATGGTACGGACCTAACAGAAGCAGAAGATATTAAGAAGAGGTGGCAAGAATACACAGAAGAACTGTTCAAAAAAGAGCTTCACGACTCAGATAATCACGATGGTGTGATCACTCATCTAGAGGCAAACATCCTGGAATGTGAAGTTAAGTGGGCCTTAGAAAGCATCCCTACATACAAAGCTAGTGGAGGAGATGGAATTCCAGTTGAGCTCTTTCAAATCCTGAAAGATGATGCTGTGAAAGTGCTACACTCAATATGCCAGCAAATTTGGAAAACTCAGCAGTGGCCACAGGACTGGAAAAGGTCGGTTTTCATTCCAATCCCAATGAAAGGCAATGCCAAAGAATGCTCAAACTACCACACAATTGCACTCATCTCACATGCTAGTAAAGTAATGCTCAAAATTCTGCAAGCCAGGCTTCAGCAATACATGAACCATGAACTTCCTGATGTTCAAGCTGGTTTTAGAAAAGGCAGAGGAACCTGAGATCAAATTGCCAGCATCCACTGGATCATGGAAAAAGCAAGAGAGTTCCAGAAAAACATCTATTTCTGCATTATTGACTATGCCAAAGCCTTTGACTGCGTGGATCACAATAAAGTGTGGAAAATTCTGAAAGAGATGGGAATACCAGACCACCTGACCTGCCTCTTGATAAATCGGTATAAGGGTCAGGAAGCAACAGCTGGAAATGGACGTGGAACAACAGACTGGTTCCAAATAGGAAAACGAGTGCATCAAGGTTGTATACTGTCACCCTGCTTATTTAACTTTTATGCAGAGTACATCATGAGAAACGCTGGGCTGGAAGAAGCACAAGCTGGAATCAAGATTGCTGGGAAAAATATCAATAACCTCAGATATGCAGATGACACCACCCTTAGGACAGAAAGTGAAGAGGAACTAAAAATCCTCTTGATGAAAGTGAAAGAGGAGAGTGAAAAAGTTGGGTTAAAGCTCAACATTCAGAAAACGAAGATCATGGCATCTGGTCCCATCACTTCATGGCAAATAGATGGGGAAACAGTGTCAGACTTTATTTTTGGGGCTCCAAAATCACTGCAGATGTTGACTGCAGCCATGAAATTTAAAGACGCTTACTCCTTGGAAGGAAAGTTATGACCAACCTAGATAGCATATTGAAAAGCAGAGACATTACTTTGCCTACAAAGGTCTGTCTAGTCAAGGCTACGGTTTTTCCAGTGGTCATGTATGGATGGGAGATTTGGACTGTGAAAAGAGCTGCATGCTGAAGAATTGATGCTTTTGAGCTGTGGTGTTGGAGAAGACTCTTGAGAGTCCCTTGGACTGCAAGGAGATCTAACCAGTCCATCCTAAAGGAGATCAGTCCTGGGTGTTCATTGGAAGGACTGATGCTGAAGGTCCAATACTTTGGCCACCTCATGTGAAGAGTTGACTCATTGGAAAAGACCCTGATGCTGGGAGGGATTGGGGGCAAGAGGAGAAGGGGACGACTGAGGATGAGATGGCTGGATGGCATCACCAACTCAATGGACATGAGTTTAAGTGAACTCTGGGAGTTGTAGATGGACAGGGAGGCCTGGCGTCCTGTGATTCATGGGGTCGCAGAGAGTCTGACACGACTGAGCAACTGAACTGAATGAACTCATTGTTTCCCAAATGAATCCCTGATTTTCAGGGTGGAAGTTCAAGCATCAAAAGAACATCAGACACCATCCTATCCCTTCCATGGTGTTTATTCTCTCATCCCACCTCCCATTAATACCAATTTATATAATCAATGCTGACTCCAAGATTGATGGCCAGTCACCACGTCCCTAGATATCTCGACATTTATCTCAGGGAAGATTGCTTGGGCACCTGCACAGCCTTTTTTCTAAGACTATAACATAGTTAATAATAACCTTGATATTCACAGTAGTGAAGAGTAACCTATTGAACAACTGCCATTCACCAAGGTCCACTTCAAATAACAGCCCCCTCTCCCTAGCACATGGTAGTGGAAGGAAACACTTTCAGCCTCCCTTGTTCTATCATTGCAATTACTTTATGTTTCTATTTAAATTTCAATCATGATCTACCTTATAGTGCAGTCACTCAAGCATGTGTCTGTCTCCTTTATAAATTGCCAGGTCTTTAAGAGCAGAGAAACTGTCTCACTCATCTTTATATGACTCTTGGAACCTTGCAGAGTACCTGTCATAGACAGACTATTCAATAAATGTCTCAGGAATTGATAACATCCTTGGGACTCTAGGAACTCATCAGAGATCAGCTGCCTCCATTATAACTTGGTCAATAATTCAGTCTATTAGGAGGAATGACTACATTAAATGTGTTCTGCCAACACTGCTTATTCTTGCATTGAAATTCACAGACTAGTTGACTTAGCAGCTCACTATGATTTGAAAAAACTTGCCTGTGATAGAAAAGATAGAGAAATAAGAATAAATAAAATTCAAATTACTCTCAACAAACATTAATTGAAAAATCATTTGAACAATGCTGTTCTCTCTACTGGGCTTCTCAAGTGGCTCAGTGGTAAAGAATCCACCTGCCAATGCAGGAAACACAGGAGATGTGGTTTTGATCCCTGGGTCGGGAAGATTCCCTGGAGGAGGAAATGGCAACCCACTCCAGTATCCTTGCCTGGAAAATCCCATGGACAGAGCAGACTGGTGGGCTGTGGTCCATGGACAGAGGACCCCAGTGGGCTGCAGTCCATGGGGTTGCAAAGAGTTGGGCATGACTGAGCAAGTAAACACACATTGAGTGAGATGGAAGGGCAAAATGTGGCTTTTATTTTCTACTCAAAGTTTCTCATTTCAACCCTAAATAGCCTCATAACATCTTAGTATAGCAACCAAATTAATGAGTCAAATCAGATTTCAAATAAATACATTGAACAAATAAAGTTTCAAACTCAATTAACTTCTGGGAAAGCAAAGAATACTGAAATTAGGACTATATTGAGAATTAGAGGAATCTGTGTCTTGTATATAAAATAGCTTTTTTAAAAGGCTCAAATCCTTAACAAGTTTTAATATCAAAATAATCTGCCTAAGGACAAACTAGAGTCCCCCCAAATTAAAGTCAATACATTAGTAAGAAGTGTACTATGCCAACATGACATACTTGGAATATGTCAATGCAGTAGCAATGTAAGTGTTAACAACTTGTGAGAACTCCAAAATTATCATTAAACTCAAAGCCAGGAAAAAATTATTAATATCAGTGACCAAAATGTATTCCATGGGCTTCCCAAGTGGCACTAGTGGTAAAGAATGCACCTGCCAATCCAGGAGGCGTAGGTTCAATCCTTGGGTCAGGAAGATCCCCTGGAGGAGGGCATGGTAATCCACTCCAGTACTCCTGCCTGGAGAATCCCATGAACAGAGAAGCCTGGCAGGCTGCAGTCCATAGGGCCGCAAAGAGTTGGACACGACTAAGGTGCCTTATCACACATGCATACAAAGGTGTTTCAGGGAATTCGAGGATCACAATATTCAAGGATAAAATAAGTTCTTTTTAAACTTGATAGTAAAGATAACTTAATGTGACTAGAACTTCTAAGATCACTAGAAACTACAGTCTGT
This sequence comes from Capricornis sumatraensis, assembly GCF_032405125.1. NCBI lineage: Eukaryota > Metazoa > Chordata > Mammalia > Artiodactyla > Bovidae > Capricornis > Capricornis sumatraensis. The sequence goes on from NC_091073.1 coordinate 76,400,378, forward strand.
TAACCAATAACTCTGAGAGCACCAGGAAGTTGTTGTTACAAAAACTCTTCTACTTTTGTCAAGGCCCTGCATAAACAGTACCTAGTCCCTGGTGGCTCAGATGGTAAAGAATCTGCCTGCAATGCAGAAGACTTGGGTTGGATCCCTGGGTCAGGAAAATGATAAGAATGATGAAGGATCCTTTGCGGTTGTTCATCAAACATCACCTTGCTTCTGGCTCCTCCAGGATCACTGTTAGTCATCCCAATCCACTGCAGGCTGCACTGGCCCTCACTGCACACCTACTGTGTGTCAGGCAACAGAGCAGGTACCATTCACATCATCACCCTGTTCCCATGATTGCAAGCGTCTCAATCCTGCAGCATTAGAACAAGTTTAAATTGATAACTCTTACTAGCACATTAAAAAAAAATGAGCCTGGATGACATATGATTAATTATATGTTATTCTACTCCAATTTTAAAAAGAGAAAAAGGTTCTGTGTGATATCACACTGTGCTAATTTTACTAATAGGCAGAAGAAAAGGCAATAACTTAGTTGTGACAATATCATAATCCTCCTACTGACAAAACACAATAAAATAATATTTCTCTGAAACATCTCATTTGAAAGGCTGTTTTCTTTTATGATGATGGAAAAGGTATTTGTTGAATTCTGATGACATTGTAACTGATTCCAATGATCTACATAGAGGGGGAAAAAAACAACAACAAACACTTCTGTTGCATACACAGTATTAAGTAAGCATCTAAGCATTAGTTCAGTTCAGTTGCTCAGTCGTATCTGACTGAGACCCCATGGACTGCAGCACGCCAGGCCTCCCTGTCCATCACCAACTCCCAGAGTCTACTCAAACTTACCTCCATTGAGTTGGTCATGACATCCAACCATTTCATCCTCTGTCGTCTCCTTCTCCTCCTGCCTTCAATCTTTCCCAGCATCACGGTCTTTTCAAATGAGTCAGATCTTCACATCAGGTGGCCAAGATATTGGAGTTTCATCTTTAACATCAGTCCTTCCAGTGAACACTCAGGACTGATTTCCTTTAGAATGGACTGGTTGGATCTCCTTGCTGTCCAAGGGACTCTCAAGAGTCTTCTCCAACACCACAGTTCAAAAACATCAATTCTTTGGCGCTCAGCTTTCCTTATGGTCCAATTCTCACATCTATACATGACTACTGGAAAAACCATAGCCTTGACTCGACAGACCTTTGTTGGCAAAGTAATGTCTCTGCTTTTGAATATGCTGTCTAGGTTGGTCATAACTTTTCTTCCAAGGAGTAAGCGTCTTTTAACTTCATGGATGCAGCCACCATCCACAGTGATTTTGGAGCCCCCCAAAATAAAGTCTGACACGGTTTCCACTGTTTCCCCATCTATTTGCCATGAAGTGATGGGACCAAATGCCATGATCTTAGTTTTCTGAATGTTGAGCTTTAACCCAACTTTTTCACTCTCCTCTTTCACTTTCATCAAGAGGCTCTTTAGTTCTTCTTTACTTTTTGCCATAAGATGGTGTCATATGCATATCTGAAGTTATTGATACTTCTCCCGGCAATCTTGACTCCAGCTTGTGCTTCCTCCGGCCCAGTGTTCCTCATGATGTACTCTGCATAGAAGTTAAATAAGCAGGGTGACAATATACAGTCTTGACGTACTCCTTTGCCTATTTGGAACCAGTCTGTTGTTCCTTGTCCAGTTCTAACTGCTGCTTCCTGACCTACATACAGATGTCTCAGAGGCAGGTCAGGTGATCTGGTATTCCCATCTCTTTAAGAATTTTCCACAATTTGTTGTGATCCACACTGTCAAAGGCTTTGGCATAGTCAATAAAGCAGAAATAGATGTTTTTCTGGAACTCTCTTGCTAGCATAATGCAGGTATATTAGAAAGAGAGGAATGATTATCTGCCCTCTTATTTGCTTTCCTGCCATCAGTAGGGCACATGGGGGCTTTGTGTGGACCTAGCTCCAGTACTCTTGTCCGGAAAATCCCATGGATGGAGGAGCCTAGTAGGCTGCAGTCCATGGGGTCGTGAAGAGTTGGACATGACTGAGCGACTTCACTTTCACTTTTCACTCATACATTGGAGAAGGAAAATGGCAACCCACTCCAGTGTTCTTGCCTGGAGAATCCCAGGGACGCTGCAGCCTGGTGGGCTGCCATCTATGGGGTCGCACAGAGTCGGACACGAATAAAGCAACTTAGCAGCAGCAGCAGCAGCTCTGGATAGTCCTCTTTGCTTAGTGGGAAGAAACTTTGTATCATGATGTGGAAGTCTCAAACAAATGCAGATTTTTCCATCTCTTTTTATCTTGTTTGTCTTTGTCTTGTTCCTTATTTAGGCAGGGGGAAGAGGCTGGAAGGTATTTAGGCCGTTAAAATACAGCAAAAATGAGTTGTATCTCTACTGAATTAGGGAGTGGAACCAACTCTAAAATGTTTATTCTCTGAACTTGTAGGTTTGTCCATAAGATCATGATTAGGAACTCCCAGGTTGAGAAGTTGAGTCCTGATTTGGCTAAATGAAAAATATTATTAGGGGGGCTGGTTTTCTCCCAGAGCCATGTCTATAGGAAGGTGGGGTCGGAGGGGAGGAATGCCTGGGAGAAAAGGTTTTGGGGTGGCTATGGGGCTTGATTCCATCCTACATGGGATTCTGCTTTTAGAATAGTAACCCAGAGGTCTGAGCCTAGCACATGGTCAGTTTCAAAGTAGAGGAAACATGAATAATTTAAAACTACTCAAAATATGTATTGTTTTCTCATACCTGCAGGTCCTCTACCTCCTACCTTGCATTCTTCATCTGGCAATTGGTGTTCCATCTTCAAACCTCTGCTCAAGCATCAGTTCCTCCAGGAAATTTGACCTTCCTCCTCCACTCTTCCCAGCCTGGGATGGGTGTCCTTGCACAGTTCCTGAAACACCTCATGCCCACTTCCCTGTTAGAGAGCAAGGAGATATCATGGCCCCTGAAACGGAATTACAGCTTTGAGTGTACTGAATTTGAAAAGCCCAAGTTTTGTCTTGGCTAGTAGAGCCTTCTGGGCATTCCTCCTCTATTCTCTTTTACTGTCTGTATCTGCATGGAACGAAATTGCTATTCTGATTGATTCTTGAGACCACATTGCTCCGTGGGCACGGGCATTGTACCAGGAGGTAACATGGTTTCATGAGTGTCCCTCTCTTCCTCCATCTGCTGCTGGACACAGCAGGCTAGCTCTTCCTGTCTGTGTGTCTGTTTAGTAAGCACGTTTGGGAAGCTGCCACAAACCTCACTATTCCTGCACTCCCCACCAGGGGGCTGGGCTACTCTGGAGGCTTAGACTTCAGCCAGGCATCCTGAGTTAGCTTAGGGCACCCCTGCCTTTGACCTCACTGGATAATTGCCCATCAGCTACTTTGTTCTCCATTTGCCCATTGATTGTTAAATCTATAGCTCTTCTGTCAGGAAACTACAAAGGGAGACGTGATGAGCGGAAAGGAGGCCTCTAATACACCAAACTCTAACAGGCCCACCTCTGCAGTTTCAACGATACACCATAACTACGTTTCTCCCTCATTAAATGACAAATTCCCTGAGAAACTGTTATTGATCTTTGTATCCCCAGTGTTAAGTGTAATGTCCAATGGGTTCTAGGTGCTCAAAACATGGTAAGTGTGTGAATGAATGAATGGATGAATGAGTGTGGTCATTTTTGGACTTTTCTTCACTGATCCAACCCTGGCCACTCTCTGAGCTGACCCACCTCTGTGTGGAGCTTAACTGGTCACCTTATCCAGAATGTACTCAATCCCAGCTCAACATTCACATTTTCTCTGAAGTCTCTTCTAGCTCATTCTGTCCACACTCATTTCCTCTTCTAAATGCCCTTTGCATGGTTTATTTGTTATTCTCTAATTTAAGTGTGTCCTGATTATGTTCTTAATTAGATTATATGTGACCTGGTCTTGACTGACTTCTTCCACGAAACATCACCAGGCAGGCTTGAGTTTGTAAATAGAGCAGCTGCCATCAAACCCCCCTAACTTGAATGAGGTGGGAAAAGTCATTTGTTTTCTTTGGGCCTCAGTTTCTTCACCAGTGAAAATGGGGGCAATGACCTCTACTTGAATGTGGCATGAGCATTGAAAGGATCAAAATGAAAACACAGCAGCATCTACAAAAAACATACACAATTTATACCTCATAGAATGTCTAATAAATCTAGGATCAGAGGAGAGCTTCATAAATTCTTATACATTTACTTCATAATGACTATGTTGCTCATAGGCATCTTATTAATGAAGGTTGAATTTGTTCTTACTGTAACTCTAGTGAAGATGATTATAATTTACAATGATAGATGAGTGACATGTTGCATTTAAACCCATTCCAAGAATGGTTATCAGGCTGTAAATGTTTCAGAAATACTACTATGGAATCTCTTGGAATGTAGCTTTGCAATTAAAGTTTAAAATTTAAAGTTTACCATTATTGTAATTCTTAAAGTAGATTTTTGTTTATTAGGAATGTCTTAATCCAGTTGGGCTGTTATCACACATTACTATAGATTTTGTGGATTAAAAACAACATGGATTTGCTGCTCACAGTTCTGGAGGTTGGGAAGCCCAAAATCAAGGCACCAGCAGGTTTGATGTCTGGTAAGAGCCTGCTTCCTGATTCATAGCCAACCCTTGTCGTGCTATGTCCTCATGTGATGGAAGGGATGAGGGGCCTTTTTGGTTCTTTTCATAATGGCACTGGAAAAACATTAGAATGCTTTATGAACACAGAATTTCTTGTATACCATACAATTCCCTAAGTCATGATGTGCTACAGGGATTTGGTAAGCAGTTTTAAGACCTCACATAGAAATATTTATACATATTTTTTAGAGTGTAGTTCAAAGTACAAATATAGAATGAGACCCATTTCTTTGATTTAGAAATTACACATAAGAATCTAATAAATTAAGCCTATGCATATAAGTACCTGAAAGAGAGGGGGAGTTTAATAACCTATAACTAAATTAGCACACCCCATGTTGTGTGAAAAGATAATTATCCTACTCAGTGTGTTTCTGTTTATGACTCAAGTTCTAAGAGTAGTGGCCTAAGGAAATGTGCAGATCTGAGTTGTCTGATATGGTAGCCACTGGAAACACAGGGCTATTTAAGATACACTAAAATGTAAAACTCAGTTCTTTGTTTGCACTTGATATGTTCAAGTGCTCCAAAGTCATGTGTGCCTAGTGACTATGCAACAGAGGAGATTCCAGACATTTTGCAGAAGGTTCTATTAGACAGCAACCCTTTCTGTGGACAGCACAGGCTAACAAGGTTAACAAGAATTCCCTGTGAATGGGGGAAAAGTTCAGCAAAATTGTTCCAAATTAGCATTGCCCTGCCCAGTGTTTCAGATATGTCTGCTGTTCACACACACCCCACAGCTGAGTCTTAGTCATCATAAATCATATCTTTATATCTTCCATAGCCACTGCTTTAATATTGGTGAAACAAACCTTGAATCTGCTACTTGAGGGAGACTGTGATTTAATGAATGACTTCAAATATTTTTCACTATTGCAACTGCAGATTTTGCATTGAGGAGCATACACTTTTGAGTGCATAGTGCTTTATTTAAACATACATATATACAATGACGACAAAGGGAAACTGCAGAGGTGAGCACAGGGGCTGCATGCATTGGGAGGACTGGCAGACTCTAGTTTTACAGGATGAAATGGGGGTTGAAAAAAAGGCAGAGACTGGAGAGCAAGTTTCATTTCCCATCACCACATAGAAGGGTCTTCCAGCCTGTCAAACACAAAAAGCAAAGCACGTAAGAGAAGCTTCTAACTTCCTGGGAGGCTTGTAAGAGTGAGACATTGAGCTCAGAACTTAAAGATGATCAGAAACTGTTGAAAAGGCTGCTGGCATTCTAAATAGGAGACCACATAGAATATCAGAGTGGGAGACAGTGGCATAATGTACAGAGACCCAGCTGAGTAGCTTCACTCATGTTAAGGGGAGTCTCAGGCAAATCTCAGAGGGAATATTTAAAAGGCTCTGCATTTATCAAAGAATCAAAGAACTCTGCAGTATTTCTGAAGATCAAAACTACAGGAATCACACAAAACTGTAAAGAGAAAGTTATTGTTATTCAACTCTGAATATGCTTCCTGTGTTTTCCTGCAAGGCTTTTTATATAGTAAGATGCTGTTTAATAGACTATGAAGAACCCTTTTAAATAAAATCGCATTTACAGGCAATTTCAAGGCTGTCAAGTTTTGTCTCCTTCTAAGTGCACGTGATTGAAGCCGTCAATCAGAGTACAATTAACTCTATTTCATTCACCAGCCATGTAACTTTGGGCCACAAAACAAAGAACAGCGTTAAGGCTGTAGGTCGGTCTGGATGATTATATTTCTAACCCTGAATAGATATAGCATATCCTAAACTTATTACTGTGACAAACATCATACGCCTATTAATGAAACATTAAAGCATGTATTGCTTAGTATTTTAAAACCACCCTTATGAGTTTTCCACCTGCTTCCCTTGCATTTGCTGTTCAAGTCTGTGCTAGTGCCACCAGGGACAAGAGCACTGGAGTTTTATTCCAATCCAAATTGTGTGTCCTTCAGAGAAAACAAACCTGACAACCCCAGGCTTGCAGCTTCACTCTGGCTGGCCATTTCACAAGAGAACGGAGGGAGAACCCAATGAAGAGTGACAAGCCAGTCACATGCACTGAGCAAGTGTTCTAGTGACCTCTTCTGGGGAGATTTGTTCTTGATGTAGAGCTCTGGGTTTAAGGTAGACAGGCCATCTTACTGGGGGAAGGGACAGTGGGCTTGGGACAGGAGAGCCAGCTATGGAAAAGGAGGAGGAGCAGGCACCTTTTCACTTGCAGTCTTTACCTGGAATGACCCCAGCCCAATGTTTGACATCTAGATATTAGAGGGCACCTGTCCTAAGGCAGCTCCACACTCCAAGAAAGCCCCAAGTTTCCAAGCAAGCCCTAAGAATAACACGTTGTTCAATGTTCATTCACTGAATGTGATAAATTACAGTGTGACATTGGATGAACTAAAATAAGTCAAAAAATAAACAGGAGCACCCCTTGATTTAATCTACAGCTTCTTGTAAAACCAGCATGACTAGAGTGAAGCCAGAAGGGAACATTTCCAAGGATGTGTAGATCCTCTATGTAGACTATAAGAACTAAAGATTACCTCAGCCAAAGACAAACAGTTGGTTATTTCAATGTAGATATTAGGGCATACCCTGTGCTTCCCCAATCTAAGCTAGTCAGAAATTTTCTATAGAGTAATTTTTGAGGCAAAAATCATTTATATTTGAAAATTTCAAAGGAGCATCAAATTAAGTTGAATCAGAAAATATTATCCCACAAGTTCAGAGATTTGTAAATGAGTATGTGAAGAGAAAGGTCCTCATGCTCTGTTCCCCATCACTCTTCCTGTCCAAATCTTACCTGGTCTGGAGGACCCCATCCCAACACCTTCTTCCAGCAGTCCTGTCTGATTTCCTTTCCCTGACCACCTTGAGCTCTGCAACAGTGTTCCCACATAAATCTTTTCATACCTAGTTCTGGGAATGTTTCCCGTGCTTTCTCTCATCAAGAGGTCTGAAATCAGGGTCTCGGGGCTAGATCGTTTCCCGTATCTGGAAAAAAAAAAAAAAAAAACGGGTTGGGGGAGTAAAAGTCCTTTAAGGCAAATTTGGAGAAACCATAAACACCTTTAGAAAAGAAAGATTTGTGGTATTTAATATAAAACATCAACAAAATCATAACTCCTGCTAAAATTAGAATCTTGATGAATATTCACTGTAAGTCACAATGCTCTGAAAGCAACAGAGTGATACACAAAAATGCACATTACTGCTGCTGAAATGCATCCATTCTCACAGCTACGAACAGATTCGGAGTCCTATATTTTCCATGTTTATTTGGGGTGCCAAAACTAAAAGTCTTCTCTCCTGACGTGATTTTAATCTGCCCTGAAAATACGAAGGAAACCTACTGGTCCATAGAAACGTTCTTGGTCTCTTTTCTCCCATAGCAGGGTATGGGTAGAACAATATATGAATTCAAGGTTACGTTTTCCTGCCAGGGTAGTATATGCTGCTGGCTCCAGGTGAGTGAGGACCTGGTCTGTTTGTCTGTCTGTCTCTCTCTCTGCTAAAGGAGCTGAGAAATCTACACCAAGTTGTAATTTTTTGAAGATACTATTTTTCCCTTTCTCAATAAAAGCATTGGACATCAGTAGCTGATTTTTTCACAAATAAAAAAATAGTCTACTGTGGATTGATTAGATATCAGATAAAACAGTGGAATAAAGCTGATAGAGAGTATATGTTAGCTGCCTATCAAGCCCAATTAAATCTAAATTTGGAGGAAAGTGTTCCTATTATTGCTCCTTTGCAAGGACTCAAGGAACACAAAAGCAAAGCCAACTCTCTCACCCCCATCATTTGTGAGATTTCCTCAAAGATTTTCTAGTGTTGTGACATCAGACGGTAGGCAGCAATTTATATGTATTTATTCTGTCCATCAGTTGATTTTACTAATCCTAAAAATCTTGGGCAACCTTAACTCGTTTATTTTCATCATGCTCCAGTGAATTGAAGAACTGGTGAATATTTTCTCCAATTTACCATTAGAGAACCTAAGTCTGCAATAGCAGAATTTGTAGTCAGAAAATAGTAGGTATCCAGAGCAGCATCAATGACTGTTCTCCTATCTCGAATTAATTCTGGATTATCCTTCTTCTTGACAATGCTTTATCTTTCAAAGACAGCATCTCTAGGAAAATCAAACCTGGCTACATAATAGAATCACCTTGGGGGTTTTGAAAAAGCCCAGGTCCCACCCTCTGGGAGATTCTGATTTAACTCCTCAGGGGTGCAGCTCAGCATCAGTATATTCTAAAAGTTCCCCAGATGATAACAATGAGACTAGAAGGAAGAAACTCTAGTCCAGGGCTGGGTTTCTCAGTCTTGGCACTGTGCACACTTTGAGCTGGATAATTCTTTATTGTCAAGGGCTGTCCTAGGGACCACAGGATGTTCAGCAGTGTCCCTGGCCCCTGCTCACTAGATGCCAGTAGTAGCCCCCATGCCACCCCCCCATGCCACTCCCCTATCCCACCCCATCCCACCACTATGACAACTGAAAATGTCTCCAGACATTGCCCAGTGTCTTGGGGAGCATAAAGTCAACCCCAATTGAGAACCACTGATATAGATGACTATAAAAATAAAATGTGGTAGATCTATGCTCTAGAATAAATGATGCCACCTTTGGAAGCAATGAACGAGGAGTATATAGCTTTAGAACATGAACCAAGTAGAAAAGGGGAGGAAAGAGAATATCACAGTACCATCTATACCAAATTAAAATGTATGTGTATATACGTAATTTTCAAAAATACAGATGTGCATATGAGTCGATGTGTGTGGTGGGAAGATGATGAGAGTATAGAATGGAGGTGATGGGTGCAGATTACGAGCCTCTGAGTGTTTCTAAGAAGGAGCTTATATGAAGAGGAGATAGGAAATTGCTTCAGGAACATTTGCTAACCTGAATCTTAGCCCTTTCCCTTATTTTCTCCTCATCAAAGGTGTTGAAGATCACTCTAAGTGCTGTTAGTAGTGACATTATCCAGAGATCAAGAGGAGGGCTCCAATTTAATCACCCCTAAAAGAAGTTTTCATGAAATGTCCTTAATTTCATGATCTGTAAACTGGTGATAATTGTACTCACTTCAAAGCTTTGAGGTAAAGACTGAACAAAGTAATGCCTAGGAAAACATTTTGAAATGCCAAAGCTTTACACAATGGTAAAGGTTTATATCAATCATCTTTGTAAAACTAAGTTCCACTATATGCTATAATTAACGGACAAAATAACTAACAAAGTCTTTCCTAGGGAAAAAAAAAATTTGTACAGTTTTTTCTCTGGTCTTTATGATGCATAAGCAAGAATATGAAGCAATTAACTTTCTGAAGGTCTATTAAGATCTATTAAGGTCTATTAAGAAGGTCTATTAAGACATTCTTGCTTTTCACTAATGCAAAGTATCAGACTTCAGGGATCATAAACCAATGCTATTTAATTCTAGCACTTTCATATATTTCTAATTTCATATAAATTGGTTCTTTAAAAGCTTTTTGATGAAACAGAAAGTTTCATCAAAGTTAGAGTTTGCTTTAATACAAATTCTTCCCCACTTTGAATTCTTTCCAACTATTCCTCGAAATATAGTAAAAGAGCAAACAAAACATACTTTAAAAACATAACTTAAATATATTAAATAACATTAAACTTTGTAAAAAGCTCATTGTTTTCAGCTTATTAAGGATATTTGATCTCAGTAATTTAAAAAGGTGAATGATTCAAAACTAAGATGAATTAATTTTGGAAACAATTTTAAATCCTATGTTACTTCTAAAATAGTTTGGATTCGATTTTTTTGCTTAAGATTTGATGTTGAGAATGAAATGTGGCCTTTCACTTTAGCTTTCTAGGGGTTCAGAATAAAGATGACAATTTCTCAAATTACATGTAATCCCTGGATTCATCCTAAAGTGAACAGATCATTGTAAATTTCTCCTTTAAAAAGCACCAAGTGGGCATTTTCTTTTCTGAACTCACCTGCTATGAAATGGGGAAAGTCTCAGCATTTTAGACCAATGTTTTCATGCTAAATCTCTACTTATTAGGAGCAGGATTTTCAGGTAAGGGGTTCAGACTGAAATAAAACACTGTAGGGGGAAAATACTTCAATTTGTCTTTTCACTTCAGTTTGGGCAGGTTGAAAAATCTGGCAGTGTCTTTGGTGACCCAGCTGTGTCCTCCTTAGCTTGTGCTGTTGTTTTCCTGCAGCCCTCTCAGCTATAGCCACCTCCCAACGCCTTCCTGACCCCTTTCACTGGATACTTTCCTACCCAGGTTTCCAAACAGTCCTCCAACTGCTCTAGGAACAAAAAAGACAAGGGGATGGGTGAGAGGAAATGGCCAGTCAGCCACCCAGACTGGGGGACCTGAGTCTGGGGATCAGGATTTTGTGACAGGAGTGCCCGAGGCAGTTGCTCCCTGTGCAAATATTTACTGAGAGCTGAGCATGTGCCTGATGCTGTCTGGCCCTGGGATACAAAAAATAAAAAGTCCTTGTCCTTCAAGATGCCCATGATCTCCGGGTGTGCAAGTGGGGCGCTCCGGGAGTCGGGAGTCCCGCGCAGCCCACCTACCTCTGCCTGGTGATGAGATTGATGTAGTGTCGCAGCGCTGAGTAGTATCTGGCCAAGTCCTCCGCCGGAGCGTCGTCGCCAGGGTTGTCAGGCTTGGAGGGGTACGCCTCAGCCAGGGCGCCCAGGCACACGAGCAGGGACAGGGCGAGAGTCAGTCCGGACAACCCCAGTCGCTTGCTACCCAGCATCTGCGGACACCGAAGGTGCAGTGAAGGGGGCTTAGGGAATTCAGAGGACGCACGCTCCGCACCTTCCTCCTCTGGCCCCAGCGCCCATCCCACTCCTACGACCCCCACACCCCAACCTTCAATCTACGCTCGACCCAGTCACGCAGAGGGAGCAGAGAGCGGTGAGACCATCCTGTGGATTCAGGTCAAGATCTGCTCTGGCCCGGCCCCTCTGCTCCGCCCGAAAACTCTGAGCAACTTTAGTCCAGTAGCAGAGTCAAGAATCCGGCGGTGAGAGACGCTGAGTTGGGGAGGCTCTGGCGCCAATTAAAAACACTTTAAAAAACAGATTAAAAGTTCCTCCCCCTGCACTGAGAACTTACCCCTTTCCTACCCTCTTCCCCAAACGCCCTGTTAGAGGGAAGGGAAGAAGTTTCTCCTTTTTAAGTTTTGGTCTGCCCCGCTGCAGGAGCTCGACAGTGATGGCAAACGGTACTCGGGTGGCAACTGGCGGGGAGAGTGGAGAGAACAGCTCCCTTGCCGGTGGGTCTCAGATCGGATCCGAAAGATCGCAAGAGGCGGCAGGGAGCGGCGCTTCCAAGCTCAGGGGATTCCTTATTCGCGGAGCGCTGCCTGGGAAACCTCCCTCCAGGCGGCGACCCTCGAGGAAACGGCCAGCTGCTCTGGGATCGGGCTTCTGTTTTTATCCACCATAGGATAACCCAGAGGGCCGGCGTAGCCAGGAGGGTCGGGGAGAGGGCAGCTGTTCCATCAGAGGGTACAGGAAGGGGCAGGTGGAATTTAGCCGCCAAGAGGGGCTAGCACGCGTCGAGGCGCCTGAAAGCCCGGCGCATAGGGGTTAGGGATCCGGGCGCGACCCTCCTCCCAGAGCCCCGGGCAAGTTCACAGGCGCCCCCTCTCCCTCGGGCTCCCGTCAAGTAAGCGGGTCTTGGCACTCACGGTGGCGGGCTGGGTGGCTGGCGGGCGTGGCTGGGTGGCTAGGGCTCAGTAGTCTGGCGCGCTCTTCTAGGGGTGAGAGCCTGCAGAAGGGGGTGTCCGGAGCAGGTTGCAACAGGGTTTTTATGGCTCTCCCTCGCCACGGCAGGAGGGGCCTCGGGCAATCACGCTCCGCTACTCCCACCCGGCAGCTTCCCGCCCCCGTTGGCGGGGGATGAGGGAGGGGGCCGGGAGCTACTGCCTCGCGAGCTTCGGCTCTGGGAGCCACCCACACCCCAATTTGCCAGCGCCAGCCAGGCCCCACGAAAGGGAAGCTAGCAGGATGCTAGCGCAGCAACGCGCTCCGAGAGCACAGGACCACGCCAAAGCTCAAGTTCCTGCCCTCCTGCGGCGGCCAAACCTTGCCGTCCTCCACGCCCGGTCTAGTCCTGCCAGAGATAGGAGCAGCCCAGATCATCTCTGTCGCCCGTCACCTGGACTACCACCAGCTGGGCACCAGGGTTGGGGTACCCGTATCCGCTACGTGGTGAAGGCTTTCTGGGATCCGTGTGGCTAGGGCGCGGACACGCCTCCTGAGTGCTTTCGGGGGAGACAACTTGGTGCTGGGATTTTCCTGCGCCTAAAGCAGCTCCCAGAAGCCTGCCCAAAGTCCCGAGCTAGAGGACCCCAACGCCCCACTCCTCCAGGGCTGAGCAAAACCTTCTGTGGCTTCGTCCCTTTTCCCAGCTTGGTTTTGGTGGAGATCGGCCCTCTCCAAGAACTCGCCCGAACACTGGAAGTCCAGTTGGTATCCGACAGTGTGTAGAGACTGAGAACTCCTCAGAGGTCGGACACTTTCTGGGTTTGCTGAAAAAGAGCGGAGTTTTAAGTTCGGAGAGACTCCTTAAAGCGCGAACGAAAATTTTTGGTCCAAATCGACCAGGTAGTCAAATGAACAGCAATTTTCTTTTATCTGCTGGCCGTTGAATAGTGCCAAATAGGTTTGATTAACGCTGATTGAGAACGTGGGTTCTAATTAAAACTGGTTAAAAAAATCATTAATTTGCCCATCGCATTAAACCTACAGAATGAATATGAAAGATTCATAAACTATTTTTACAGGATCAGGATTTCATGTAGTGGATTAGGTCTTAAAGTTCCCTGAATGAATACTTCTAGAAGTCTGAATCTTCCTAAACAAATGGCATATTAAGGAATTAAAGCACTAAGTTACAAGTTATTTCCGTGCTAAAATGACAAGTGATTCTGTTAAACTGACATGTTGTTTTTGTGCTGTTTTAACAGCATTGAATTAAACATCAGTTATCGTGCAGCAAGCAATCACGTGTGTATGTGTGTGTGTGTGTGAGGTTTTGAAGACCAACATTCTTTTCACTTAGGTGACTTCCTCTCCCACATTACACAAACAAATGCCAGGAACACAAATGCCAGGCTCTTGGGACTGCTCAGGAATGCTTATGTGAAAGAACCTTTGCTAAAGTTAGAGCAAAACATTTTCTAACTCTGATTCCATTCTTGATAAAAAGAGAGGCACTTCTAGTTGCTGAACCATTTCTTTCCTTTGTTTCAAAATCATTTATTTATGCTTATTCTTAACAGTTTGTTGACATACATTTTGAGATACACTAAGCTACAAATGAGGCTTCCTTGCTGGCTCAGATGGTAAAGAATCTGCCTGCAATGGGCGAGACCTGGGTTTGATCCCTGGGTTAGGAAGATCCTCTGGAGAAGGGATTGGCTACCCACTCCAATATTCTTGCCTGGACAATTTCATGGATAGAAGAGCCTGGTGGGCTACAGTTTATGTAGTTGCAAAAAGTCAAACATCACTGAGTGGCTAACACTAAGCTACAAATATTTAGCATATTCCATTGGGTATATTCTTACTCATATTCCAGTGAAGTCATCACTACAATCAAGTTTCCTCATGTCCCTTTGTAATTCCTACCTCCTGCTTGTCCCTGTTCCCCTTCTCCATTGATCTGCTTCCTGTCATTATACATTTGTTTGCACTTACTGGAGCTGTATCAATGCAATTCCATGGTATATATCTTTTGTCTGCCTTCTTTCATTCTGAATCATTGTTTTCAGATCCACCTTTGTTGTTGCATGCATCAATAATTCATTTTTTATTGCTCAGTAGGATTTTGTTATATGGATATAATTTAAACTTTAAAAAATCTATTCAACTGCTAATGGATTTGGGGTTGTTTCCAGTTTGGACTATTACAAATAAAGTTTCTATAAACATTTGTTACAAACTTTTATACCAACATATGCTTTTATTTCTCTTAGGGAACTGCTTGGGATAGAATGGCTAGGTATAGGTCTATGTTGTCCCACAGTTCACTGTTGGTCTGTTTGTTTTCATATGCTTTGCTCTTTGTGTGTTGACTAATATTTTCCTCTGCAATGTGTAATCCCTACAAAGACCATACAGTTTTATCTCTAGAATTTCAATTTGGACCCTTTTTTATTTCCTTCATGTCCAATCTTTTCTTTGGCTTCTTGAATATACATTAATAAAAATTTGTTTGCTATTTCTCATTGGTATCACTTCTGTGCTACTTTGGATTGATTTATTTTTACCTCGCTATGACTTGTATTTTCTTTCTTTTTTCTTTTTTTTTTTCTGCCTGATAATTTGGGGAAGGATGTCAGGCATTGTAAATTTTACCTTGCTGTTTTGTTGGATATTTTTACAGTCCTAAAACTTTTTTTGAGCCTTGTTCTGGGACACAGTTTAAAAAACTGGGAGTAGTTTGATCTATTGCATCTAAGGGTTTTTTACGTGTGCCCAGAGCTGGCTTTAGTCTAGGTTTAATTTTCCCCACTTTCAAGGAAAGCACCTTCTTACTTTAATTGATAGCTTATGTCCCCTGAATTATGAAGCATTTCCCTCTGGCTGTTGGAACAGGATTATATTGTGGACACTAGACACTGTTTCCTCTCATCCTTTTAAGCATTTCTTTTCCTGGTCTCAGGTGATTTCTTCATGTGCATGATCTGATCAGCAATTCATTATGTATTTGAGCTGGACACTGTCAAGATTTTGAGTGTTCTCTCTCTTATCTGGTACTCTACTCATAAACTTCAGCTGTTTCAGTTTCCCCCTCTACACTGCAACCTGGATAATTTCTTCATGCAGTGGGCTGAGACAGTCATAGAGCTCCCCTCAGTTGTTTCCCATCTCTAAGAGATCACTGTCCTTTGCTGCCTGATGTCCAATGTATTTGAATGTTGTTTCATGTATTTTTGTCTGGTGTTTCAGATATTCAAACAGGAGGGCAAATCCAGTTCCTCTTTTTATTTCTTACCCAGAAGTAGAAGTTTCGTAGTGACGCTTTTGGGGAAAAAAAGATGTTTATACTCATTGTCTCTTTTTCTTCACTTTGGTTGGGTCATAAAACCATGGCAATATGTTTGTCTGAATCTAGCTACTGAACCTGCTATCAATAAGACCTCAGAATTGCAAGCTGCAAGGACGTTTACTAGTTATCTAAGTTCTCTTGACTGTTTCCCTCATGGTTGTCCTCTGGGTCACTTCCTTTCCCTCTGAACTGACCACAGTCTTCTCTGCTAACTTTCCCTTCTGTAACTAGAGCCCCACCCTTAACCCTTCTGCACACACTAAACAAGTGAACTCATCTACTTCTGTGGTTTATGAGTCTGAAATCTCTACCTCCAGCTAAGGGCTCATACCTGGAATCCAGGGCTAAACGTCCAAATCAGAAAATCTTGATCAAGCCACGAGTATAGATTATCCAAAATAGAGCTTCCATGAACATAAATTTCTAATTTTCTAATTCTGAAATTCCTAATTCTGAAATTTCATAGGAAGTCCAAAATATTTTCAGAATCCTTAAACTGAAATGCAGGGCCCACATATTTTGAGCTTTATATACCTCCTAGGTTTATCTAACCTAACTTTCTCCTTCATTCCCTATATTCCTGCCCATGGGCTTCCTTTCTGATCCTTAAATAACTTGGGTTTTCATAGTGCTATATGCTTCCTCTGAGACATCCTCTCTCTCAACTCTTAATCTGGCCAACACTTACATATCCTTCTAGTTTTACATTGAAACGTCACTTTAGATTTTCCTAGTCCTTGAGGCTGGATTAGATCCCCTATTATAAATTCAGAGGACACTGAGCTTATTAACTACCCCTAGCTACAGTTTGAATGTATTATCTAGTTATTATATTGATATTGTTAATATATATTAATGCCATAAGAGAAGGAACTACACACTTTTTATTTATTTATGTATCCCTAGTGTGATTCCCAGCACTAAATTGACCCCTAAAGAATACATCTTGATCAGAAATATTTTTATGAAACTAAGTTTCATAGGAGCCTATTATTAAGAATAGGTATTGGCAAACTATAGTCTGAGCCACTTCCATCAGTAAAGTTTTCCTAGAACATAGCCATGCCCATTCATTTACATATTGTCTAAGGCCACTTTCCTGCTACAATGGCAAAGTTTAGAAATTATGACAGATATACTGTAGGGGTTGTAATCCTGACCCACAAAATCAAAAATATTTACTCTGGCTCTCTATAGAGAGTATTTTGTTGTTAAGTTACTAAGTTATGTCTGACTCTTGTGACCCCATGGACCATAGCCTGCCAGGATCCTCTGTCCATGGCATTTCCCAGACAAGAATACTGGGTTGCCATTTCCTTCTCCAAGGGATCCTCCCAACCCAGGGATAGAACCTGCGTCTCCTGCCCTGCAGGTGGATTCTTTACCACTGAGCCACCAGGGAAGCCAATAGAAAGTATGCAGACATCTGGCTTAGAACTTTAATATTTTATATAAGGGGCTTCCTCAGTGACTCATTGGTAAAGAATCTGCCTGCAATTCAGGAGACACAGGAGATGAGAGTTTGATCCCTGGGTCAGGAAGATGCCCTGGAGGAAGAAATGGCAACTAGTATTCCTGCCTAAAAAGTTTCACAGACAGAGGAGACTGGCAGGCTACAGTCCAAAGGGTCACAAAGGGTTGGACACAACTGGGCATAAATCACCATTTGAGGGTCCTTAATATGCCAAACTACTTCCCGCCCCAGGACTCTTGCATATGCTTTCTCTGCCTGGAACACTCTCCTTTCCTTTGACTCTACTGGCCAACTCTCACTTATCCTTCATATTTTACTCTGCATGTCATTTCTTTATAATCTCTGAATCTAGAATAGGTTTCTCTCCATCTTGCCTCATTGTATGTTTTCATAGCACTTTAATCTTTCCCTTTAAAGATACTGTCATAGCTGTCATTGTCTAGTTAGCTGTATTATTATATGTATTATTATTTGCTTGGTTTCTTTGACATTTCATAAGTGTAAGCTCTATGACAGTATATGTTTTGTTCATCATTATACTCCCAGTGGGGTTTCCCTGGTAGTTCAGTGGTCAAGAATCTGCCTGCCAATGCAGAAGACATGGGTTCCATCCTTGGGTTGGGAAGATCCACTAGAGAAGGAAATGGCAACCCACTCCAGTATTCTTGCCTGGGAAATCCCATGGACAGAGGAATCTGGTGGGCTACAGTCCATGGGGTTGCAAAAGAATCAAACACAACTTAGCAACTAAAGATCAACAAAATATACTCCCATAACATAGAATAATGAGTTCTATGGAGAAAACTAATTGTCAGAGAAGGGAGATTGAAAGTGCAAGTGAGGGGTTTATAGGAAAGTTGTGTGGTAAAAGAAAACAAAGAAAACACTTTCTTTTATTCTATTCACAACACTTCTGACAGCAAATGTGTGAGTTTTTCTACACCAAGCAATCCTTCAGTTCTCAGTGGTCACTGATTGTATGTCCTATCATTAAACTCAGTTCTGACACTATCTGCCTAGACTTAGTGCAGCTCTCACAAGTTAAGGATTCAGTCTCACAAGACTGCCCCCAACTTCTGACGACAACCTTAAGTCTAAGACTGTCAACTCTACTTTTGGCCAACCAGCTATAAATTGGTTCAGGTTGGAGTTCTAACCTGAACCAATTTATATTGGACTTGGTTCCCACAAGCCACCAGTTACTCACAAAACATTTGGTAGAGTGGCTTACAAAACTCACAGAAACATTTACTGAAGTTTTTTGGTATATGACAAAGGATTTTGTAAAGGACACAATGAACAGCCAAATGAAGGGCGAAGTATGGGAAAGGGGCACCATGAAATTTCCATGTTCTCTCTGGATGCATTATCCTCCCAGCACCTCCAGGTCATCACCAACCTGGAAATTGTCTGAGCTCCACAGTTTGGGGGTTTTTTAATGGAGATTTCATCACAAAGGTGTGATAACTCAATTTCTAGCTCCACTTCCCTCCTTGCAGGTTGAGACATAGGAACTGAAAGTTGCAAGCCTCTAACTATGACTTGGTTTTCTGTGACCAGCCCCCAACCTGAAGCCCTCTAGGACCTTCCAGACACCAATCATCTCATTAGCATACAAAAGACACCCTTATCACTCTGGAGAGTCCAGAGGATTTACAAGTTCCTGCTTCAGAAACTGGAGTTAAAGACCAAATAGTAGAACAAAATATGCACCTAACACCCTTATCACTCAAAATAACAAGGGTTTTAGGAACTCTGTTCTAGGAACCAGGAACAAAGACTAAATATATTTCATGTTATAACACAAGTGGTCAGGGAAGATCTCATTGAGAAGATGACACTGAGCAAAGACCTAAAGAAAGTGTGGGAGTGAGCCATGCAAATGACAGGAGCAGAGCCACAGAGGCAGAGGAAAGCCTGATGTGAGGACCTTAGGGCAGGTATGTGCCTGGTATTTTCAAATTTCAGGAAGGAAGCTATTGGGGCTGGAGCAAAGTAAGAGGGAAAAAGAATAATAAAAGATGAGGTTAGAGAGAAATGGAAGAGAAAAGATCTTAGAGTGCTTTGTACGGATTTTGGCACTTCCATTAGCGAATTGGAGAGTTCACTGCAGGTTTTGAAGCAGAGGAGTGATATAATCTGACTTATTTTTAACTGAATCACTCTGGCTGCTGTACTGAGAACCTGATGAGGGCCTGGGCAGCAGTAGTGAAGCCAGTTTGGAGGGCAGTAGAGTAATACAATGAGACATCATGGTGACTAGGACCAAGGTGGTAGAAGAGGAGAGATGAGAAATGGTTGATTCCAGATATATTTTAAAGGTAGAGTGAAGAGTGTAAAAGAAAGAGGAGATGGTCCCACATATTTTGGCCTGAGCAACTAAAAGGATGAGGTTGTCTTCCATCATAATGGAAGTAACCTTGGGTAGAGTATATTTGAGGTTGGCATTGGGAGCTCAGCTGAAAATATGGCAAGATCTTAATGTTTATTAGACTGCAAGGGGAGAAGTCAGGTGTATTTAGGAATCTAGAGTAAAGGAGAGTGATCTAGCTTTGAGACTTAAATTCAGGAGGTATTTGCCTTTAGGTGATGTTTAAAGCTGTGACAGTTTGTAAGACTGACAAGGAACCCAGTTAAGAAAGACAAGAGCCCCCAGTGGAGTCCTGCAGTGAGAGAAAATTGACAAAATCAGGAGATGACAAGGGATGAGCACAGTAGCCTGCAATGGAGGGACCAAGGATGTAGAGGACAACCAAGAATCTGATGCTTGGTGTTCTCACAGTCAAGCGCAACTTTTTTTTTTTTAATCTACAGCATGTACTGCTGAAAAGTCAATTGAGATACAGGCTGAAATTGACCACTGTCTTGAGCAATGTAGGGATCTTGACTAGAGCAGTTTTCATGGACAAGCAGAGCTTAACGGAGAAAGAGAAGAAAGATCTTGGAGACAATTCTTTCCAAGAGTTTCACTGCAAAAAGGAATAGAACATGAGGTAGTAATTGGTGAGAGAAATGGGGTCAAAAGAAAGGTTTTTTAAGACTTTAAGACTGGGAAAAGGAGCAGGTTGGCCTGCTAAAGGGAATAATGAGGGAAGAGCAAAAAATAATGGAGAGAGTTCTAGAAGTTTTATATATTAAGAATTTTATCCCATTTTGAAATGAGTTGCGAATATTTACTCGTGGTTTATCATTTTATCTTTTGACTATCCTTAATGTGTTGTTTTTTTCCAGTGGTCATGTATGGATGTGAGAGTTGGGCTGTGAAGAAAGCTGAGCACCGAAGAATTGATGCTTTTGAACTGTGGTGCTGGAGAAGACTCTTGAGAGTCCCTTGGACTGCAAGGAGATACAACCAGTCCATCCTAAAGGAGATCAGTCCTGGGTGTTCATTGGAGGGACTGATGTTGAAGCTGAAACTCCAATACTTTGGCCACCTCAGGCAAAAAGTTGACTCACTGGAAAAGACTCTGATGCTGGGAAGGATTGGGGGCAGGAGGAGAAGGGGACGACAGAGGATGAGATGGCTGGATGGCATCATTGACTCGATGGACATGGGTTTGAATGAACTCTAGAAGTTGGTGATGGACAGGGAGGCCTGGCGTGCTGTGATTCATGGGGTCGCAAAGAGTCGGACACGACTGAGCGAATGAACTGAACTGAATGTGTTGTTTTTACCTTGTAGATGTGTTTAATTTGTGGTTGAATGTATCAACATTTTTTTTAGTGGCTTCTGACTTTTGGGTCTTAGTTTAAAACACTTTTCACATGCAGTATCAGGGGCTTGTGAAATATGGCTCAAGGGTTATATCCAGCCCTTCATTTGTTTTGTAAACAGAGCTTTATTGAAAAACAGCTGTGCTCATTTGCTACAGTGGCAGAATTTTGTAGTTGCAGCTACTATTTATTACGTGCATGCACGTGTGCTAAGTCGTTCTTGACTCTTTGCGACCCTATGCACTGTAGCCAGCCAGGCAAGAATTATGGAGTGGGTTGCTGTGCCCTACTCCAGGGGATCTTCCCAATCCAGGGATTGAACCTGCGTCTCTTATGTCTCCTGCACTGGCAGGCAGATTCTTTACCACTGGTGCCACCTGGGAAGCCCATTTACTATGTGACCAACCAGTTAAAATACTGCCAATTCCTGTTCTATAATTTTAAAAAATGAATTTTCCCTTTTTTATTTGGCTTGTACTTTCATAATCTTTTCCTTCTTTTATTCCTCCCTCCTTTCCTTCCCTTCTCTCTCTCTTTTCTTATATTAAGACCTGGAATTTATCCTGGGTATGGTGAATAAATTAGGATTTCAAATTTATTTTTCTTTAGATTGTCTATTAGTTTCCTCATACAACTTATTGAAAAGTTTGTAATTTTCCCCATAGCTTTGAGATGCTACCTTTATGCATACAGTAATAAATTTCCACAAATATCTGTGTCGATTTCTGAACTTTCTGTTTTACTCAATTGGTCTTTCTGTCTATACAAGTATCAGTACAAGTACCATACTGCTTTAATGATATGGGTTAATATCTTTAATGATATAGGTTATTTCCTTTTGTTTGCTATCTTTTGCTTTATAACCTATGGTTGTTGTTCAGTCGCACAGTCATGTCCAACTCTTTGTGACCCCATGGACTGCAGCATGCCTGGCTTCCCTGTCATTGACCATCTATCTCCCAGAGCTTGCTCAAACTCACATCCAATGAGTCAGTGATGCCATCCAACCATCTTGTCCTCTGTCATCCCCTTCTCTTCCTGTCTTCAGACTTTTCCAGCATCAGGGTCTTTTCTAATCATTCAGCTCTTTGCATCAGGTGGCCAAAGTATTGAAGCTTCAGCTTCAACTTCAGCATCAGTCCTTCCAATGAATATTCAGGATTGATTTCCATTAGGATTGACTGGTTTAATCTTCTTACAGTCCAAGGCACTCTCAAGAGTCTTCTCCAACATCACAGTTCAAAAGCAATTCTTTAGCGTTCAGCCTTCTTTATGGTCCAATTGTCACATCCATACATGACTACTAGAAAAACCAAAGCTTTGACTGTATAGACCATTGTTGGCAAAGTAATGTCTTTGCTTTTTAATATGCTGTCTAGGTTTGTCATAGTAATCGTCTTTTAATTTTGTGGTTGCAGTCACCATCTGAAGTGATTTTGAAGCCCAAAATCCTGTTTCCATTGTTTCCCCATTTATTTGCCATGAAGTGATGGGACTGGATGCCATGATCTTAGTTTTGTGAATGCTGAGCTTTAAGCCAACTTTTTCATTCTCCTCTTTCACCTTCATCAAGAGGCTCTTTGGTTCCTCTTCACTTCCTACAATAAAGGTGAGGTCATCTGCATGTCTGAGGTTATTGATATTTCTCTTAGCAATCTTGATTCCAGCTGGTGCTTCATCCAGCCCAGCATTTCACATGATGAACTCTGAATATAAGCTAAATAAGCATGGTGACAATATATAGCCTTGACATACTCCTTTCCCAATTCTCTTTAAGAATTTTCCATAAAATCAAAGGCTTTAGAGTAGGCAATGAAGCAGAAGCAGATGTTTTTCTGAAATTCTTTTGCTTTTTCTATGATTCATCAGATGTTGGCATTTGATCTCTGGTTCCTCTGCCTTTTCTAAATCCAGCTTGTACATCTGAAAGTTCTCAGTTCACATACTGTTGAAGCCTAGCTTGAAGGATTTTGAGCATGACCTTGCTAGCATATAGTAGCGCTTTGCTTGTGGCTCAGCTGGTAATGAATTGCCTCTAATATGGGAGACCTGGGTTCGATCCCTGGGCTGGGAAGATCCCCTGAAGAAGGGAAAGGCTACCCACTCCAGTATTCTGGCCTGGAGAATTCTATGGACTGTATAGTCTACGGGGTCACAAGGAGTCGGACACAACTGAGGGACTTTCACTTCCTAGCATGTGAAATGAGTGCAATTATATGGTAGTTTGAATATTCTTTGGCATTGCCCTTCTTTGGAGTTGGAATGAAAACGGACATTTTTCAGTCCTGTGGCCACTGTTGAGTTTTCCAAATTGGTTGGCATATTGAGTACAAAACTTGAACAGCATTATCTTTTAGGATTTGAAATAGGTCAGCTGGAAATCCATCACTTCCACTAGCTTTGTTTGTAATGATCCTTCCTAAGGCCCACTTGACTTCACATTCCAGAATGTCTGGCTCTATGTGAGTGATCACACCATCGTGGTTATCTGGGTTATTAAGATCTCTTTTTTGTATAGTTCTTCTGTGTATTTTTTTTTTTAATTTTACTTTACAATACTGTATTGGTTTTGCCATACATCAACATGAATCCGTCATGGGTGTACACGAGTTCCCAATCCTGAACCCGCCTCCCACCTCCCTCCCCATACCATCTCTCTGGGTCATCCCAGTGCACCAGCCCCAAGCATCTTATATCCTGCATTGAACCTAGACTGGCGATTTGTTTCTTATATGATATTATACATGTTCCAATGCCATTCTCCCAAATCATCCCACACTCTTCCTCTCCCACAGAGTCCAAAAGACTGTTTGATACATCTGTGTCTCTTTTGCTGTCTTGCATACAGGCTTATTGTTACCATCTTTCTAAATTCCATATATATGTGTTAGTATACTGTATTGGTGTTTTTCTTTCTAGCTTAATTCACTCTGTATAATAGGCTCCAGTTTCATCCACCTCATTAGAACTGATTCATATGTATTCTTTTTAATGGCTGAGTAACACTCAGCCATTTAATGGCTAAGAAATACCACAGTTTTCTTATCCATTCATCTGCTGGTGGACATCTAGGTTGCTTCCATGTCCTGGCTATTATAAACAGTGCTGCGATGAACATTGGGGTACGTATGTCTCTTTCAATTCTGGTTTCCTCAGTCTGTATGCCCAGCAGTGGGATTGCTGGGTCATAAGGCAATTCTTTTTCCAGTTTTTTAAGGAATCTCCACACTGTTCTCCATAGTGGCTGTACTAGTTTGCATTCCCACCAACAGTGTAAGAGGGTTCCCTTTTCTCCATACCCTCTCCAGCATTTATTGCTTGCAGAATTTTGGATCGCAGCTATTCTGACTGGAGTGAAATGGTATCTCATTGTGGTTTTGATTTGCATTTCTCTGATAATGAGTGATATTGAGCATCTTTTCATGTGTTTGTTAGCCATCTGTATGTCTTTTTGGAGAAATGTCTATTTAGTTCTTTGGCCCATTTTTTGATTGGATCGTTTATTTTTCTGGAATTGAGCTGCAGGAGTTGCGTGTATATTTTTGAAATTAGTTGTTTATCAGTTGCTTCATTTGCTATTATTTTCTCCCATTCCGAAGGCTGTCTTTTCACCTTGCTTATAGTTTCCTTTGTTGTGCAGAAGCTTTTAATTTTAATTAGGTCCCATTTGTTTATTTTTGCTTTTATTTCCAGTATTCTGGGAGGTGGGTCGTAGAGGATCCTGCTGTGATTTATGTCTGAGAGTGTTTTGCCTATGTTCTCCTCTAGGAGTTTTATAGTTTCTGGTCTTACATTTAGATCTTTAATCCATTTTGAGTTCATTTTTGTGTATGGTGTTAGAAAGTGTTCTAGTTTCATTCTTTTACAAGTGGTTAACCAGTTTTCCCAGCCACTTGTTAAAGAGATTGTCTTTAATCCATTGTATATTCTTGCTTCCTTTGTCAAAGTTAAGGTGTCCATAGGTGTGTGGATTTATCTCTGGGCTTTCAATTTTGTTCCATTGATCTATATTTCTGTCTTTGTGCCAGTACCATACTGTCTTGATGACTGTGGCTTTGTAGTAGAGCCTGAAGTGAGGCAGGTTGATTCCTCCAGTTCCATTCTTCTTTCTCAAGATTGCTTTTTGGCTATTCGAGGTTTTTTGTATTTCCATACAAACTGTGAAATTCTTTGTTCTAGCTCTATGAAAAATACCGCTGGTAGCTTGATAGGGATTGCATTGAATCTGTAGATTGTTTTGGGTAGTATACTCATTTTCACTATATTGATTGTTCCAATCCATGAACATGGTATATTTCTCCATCTATTAGTGTTCTCTTTGATTTCTTTCACCAGTGTTTTATAGTTTTCTATATATAGGTCTTTAGTTTCTTTGGGTAGATATATTCCTAAGTATTTTATTCTTTTTGTTGCAATGGTGAATGGAATTGTTTCCTTAATTTCTTTTTCTATTTTCTCATTATTAGTGTATAGGAATGCAAGGGATTTCTGTGTGTTGATTTTATATCCTGCAACTTTACTATATTCATTGATTAGCTCTAGTAATTTTCTGGTGGAGTCTTTAGGGTTTTCTATGTAGAGGATCATGTCATCTGCAAACAGTGAGAATTTTACTTCTTCTTTTCCAATTTGGATTCCTTAATTTCTTTTTCTGCTCTGATTGCTGTGGCCAAAACTTCCAGAACTATGTTGAATAGTAGTGGTGAAAGTGGGCACCCTTGTCTTGTTCCTGACTTTAGGGGAAATGCTTTCAATTTTTCACCATTGAGGATAATGTTTGCTGTGGGTTTGTCATATATAGCTTTTATTATGTTGAGGTATGTTCCTTCTATTCCTGCTTTCTGGAGATTTTTTATCATAAATGGATGTTGAATTTTGTCAAAGGCTTTCTCTGTGTCTACTGAGATAATCAAATGGCTTTTATTTTTCAATTTGTTAATGTCGTGAGTGACATTGATTTGCGGATATTGAAGAATACTTGCATCCCTGGGGTAAAGCCCACTTGGTCATGGTGTATGATCTTTTTAATGTGTTGTTGGATTCTGATTGCTAGAATTTTGTTAAAGATTTTTGCATCTATGTTCATCACGGATATTGGCCTGTAGTTTTCTTTTTTTGTGGCATCTTTGTCAGGTTTTGGTATTAGGGTGATGGTGGCCTCATACAATGAGTTTGGAAGTTTACCTTCCTCTGCAATTTTCTGGAAGAGTTTGAGTGGGATAGGTGTTAGCTCTTCTCAAAATTTTTGGTAGAATTCAGCTGTGAAGCTGTCTGGACCTGGGCTTTTGTTTGCTGGAAGATTTCTGATTACAGTTTCAATTTCTGTGCTTGTGATGGGTCTGTTAAGATTTTCTATTTCTTTCTGGTTCAGTTTTGGAAAGTTGTACTTTTCTAAGAATTTGTCCATTTCTTCCACGTTGTCCATTTTATTGGCATATAATTGGTGATAGTAGTCTCTTATAATCCTTTGTATATCTGTGTTGTCTGTTGTGATCTATTTTCATTTCTAATTTTGTCGATTTGATTTTTCCCCCTGTGTTTCTTGATAAGTCTGGCTAATGGTTTGTCAATTTTATTTATCCTTTCAAAGAACCAGCTTTTGGGTTTGTTTATTTTTGCTATGGTCTCTTTTGTTTCTTTTGCATTTATTTCTGCCCTAATTTTTAAGATTTCTTTCCTTCTACTAACCCTGGGGTTCTCTATTTCTTCCTTTTCTAGTTGCTTTAGGTGTAGAGTTAGGTTATTTATTTGACTTTTTTCTTGTTTCTTATGGTATGCCTATATTGCTATGAACTTTCCCCTTAGCACTGCTTGTACAGTGTCCCACAGGTTTTGGGTTGTTGTGTTTTCATTTTCATTCATTTCTATGCATATTTTGATTTCTTCTGTGATTTGTTGGTTATTCAGAAGTGTGTTGTTCAGCCTCCAACCAAATATGTTGGTATTTTTAATAGTTTTTCTTCTGTAATTGAGATCTAATCTTACTGCATTGTGGTCAGAAAAGATGCTTGGAATGATTTCATTTTTTTTGAATTTACCAAGACTAGATTTATGGCCCAGGATGTGATCTATCCTGGAAAAGGTTCCGTGAACACTTGAGAAAAAGGTGAAATTCATTGTTTTGGGGTGAAATGTCCTATAGATATCAATTAGGTCTAACTGGTCCATTGTATCATTTAAAGTTTGTGTTTCATTGTTAATTTTCTGTTTAGTTGATCTATCCATAGGTGTTAGTGGGGTATTAAAGTCTCCCACTATTATTATATTATTATTAATACCCCCTTTCATACTTGTTAGCATTTGTCTGACACATTGCAGTGCTCCTATGTTGGGTGCATATATATTTATAATTGTTATATCTTCTTGGATTGATCCTTTGATCATTATGTAGTGGCCTTCTTTGTCTCTTTTCACATCCTTTGTTTTAAAGTCTATTTTATCTGATATGAGTATTGTTACTCCTGCTTTCTTTTGGTCTCTGTTTGTGTGGAATATCTTTTTCCAGCCCTTCACTTTCAGTCTGTATGTGTCCCTTGTTTTGAGGTGGGTCTCTTGTAGACAACATATACAGAGGTCTTGTTTTTGTATCCATTCGGCCAGTCTTGTCTTTGGGTTGGGGCACTCAACGCATTTACTTTTAAGGTAATTATTGATAAGTGTGATCCCATTGCCATTTACTTTATTGTTTTGGGTTTGGGTTTATACACACTTTTTGTGTTTCCTCTCTAGAGAATATCCTTTAGCATTTGTTGGAGAGCTGGTTTGGTGGTGCTGAATTCTCTCAGCTTTTGCTTGTCTGTAAAGCTTTTGATTTCTCCTTCGTATTTGAATGAGATCCTTGCTGGGTACATTAATCTAGGCTGTAGGTTATTTTCTTTCATCACTTTAAGTACGTCTTGCCATTCCTTCCTGGCCTGAAGAGTTTCTATTGAAAGATCAGCTGTTATCCTTATGGGAATCCCCTTATGTGTTATTTGTTGTTTTTCCCTTGCTGCTTTTAATATTTGTTCTTTGTGTTTGATCTTTGTTAATTTGATTAATATAATGTCTTGGGGTGTTTTGCCTTGGGTTTATCCTGTTTGGGACTCACCGGGTGTCTTGGACTTGGGTGATTATTTCCTTCCCCATTTTAGGGAAGTTTTCAGCTATTATCTCCTCAAGGATTTTCTCATGGTCTTTTTTTTTTTTTTGTCTTCTTCTTCTGGGACTCCTATAATTCGAATGTTGGAGTGTTTCATATTGTCCTGGAGGTCTCTGAGATTGTCCTCATTTCTTTTAATTCATTTTTCTTTTTTCCTCTCTGATTCATTTATTTCTACCATTCTATCTTCTACTTCACTAATCCTATCTTCTGCCTCTGTTATTTTACTATTTGTTGCCTCCAGAGTGTTTTTTATCTCATTTATTGCATTGTTCATTATATATTGACTCTTTTTTATTTCTTCTAGGTCCTTGTTAAACCTTTCTTGCATCTTTTCAATCCTTGTCTCCAGGCTATTTATCTGTGATTCCATTTTGATTTCAAGGTTTTGGATCATTTTTAGTATCATTATTCGAAATTCTTTATCAGGTAGATTCCCTATCTCTTCGTCTTTTGTTTGGTTTGGTGGGCATTTATCCTGTTCCTTTACCTGCTGGGTATTCCTCTGTCTCTTCGTCTTGTTTATATTGCTGCGTCTGGGGTGGCCTTTCTGTGTTCTGGCAGTATGTGGAGTTCTCTTTATTGTGGAGTTTCCTTGCTGTGGGTGGGTTGTATCAGTGACTTGTCAAGGTTTCTTGCTTAGGGAAGCTTGTGTTGGTGTTCTGGAGGGTGGAGCTGGATTTCTTCTCTCTGGAGTGCAATGAAGTGTCCAGTAATGAGTTATGAGATGTCAATGCTTTTGGAGTAACTTTGGGCAACCTGTATATTGAAGCTCAGGGCTGTGTTCCTGTGTTGCTGGAGAATTTACGTGGTATATCTTGCTCTGGAACTTGTTGGCCCTTGGCTGGTGCTTGGTTTCAGTGTAGGTATGGAGGTGTTCGATGAGCTCCTATCAATTAATGTTCCCTGGAGTCAGGAGTTCTCTGATGGTCTCAGGATTTGGATTTAAGCCTCCTGCTTCTGGTTTTCAGTCTTATTTTTATAGTAGTCTCAAGACTTCTCCTTCTATACAGCACCATTGATAAAATATCTAGGTTAAAGATGAAAAGTTTCTCCATAGTGAGGGACACCCAGAGAGGTTCACAGAGTTACATGGAGAAGAGAAGAGGGAGGAGGGAGTTAGAGGTGACCCGAATGAGATGAGGTGGAATCAAAAGAGGAGAGAGCAAGCTAGCCAGTAATTGTTTCCTTATGTGTGCTGCACAGTCTGGACCACTCAGGGATGTTCACGGAGTTATACAGAGAAGAGAAGAGGGAGGAAGGAGACAGAGGTGGCCAGGAGGATAAAAGTGGGGAGTGAAAAGGAGAGAGACAGATCCAGCCAGTAATCAGTTCACTAAGTGTTCTCCACTGTCTGGAACACTCAGAGATTCACAGAGCTGGGTAGAGAAGAGAAGGGGGAGGGAGGAGACAGAGGCGACCTGGTGGAGGGAAAGGAGAGTCCAAAGGAGGAGAGAGCAGCCAAGCCAGCAATCTCACTCTCAAGTAAAAATGAGTAGTAAAGATTGGGTTTTTGAAGGTACAAAATTGATGACAAATACCAAAAAGCAAAGATTAAAAATCTAGAGCAGAGGTTGGATTTTCAAAAACATAATATTAAAGAAAAGAAGAAGAAAAAAAAAGTCACAAGAATTATTAAAATATATACATATATGAAGTTGCTTTTAAAAATAGGGTCTTTTTTTGAGAAGTAATAGTAGGTTAGAAAAATGAAAATTAAAGGAGTAATAGAGGACTTAAAAATTTAAAAATGTTAAAAAAAAAGAAAAAAAAGAATGATCGTAAAAATAGTAAAAATATATCTAGGACTTTTTCTGGTGTTGGTGTGGGCAGTGTGGGGTCAGTTCATTTTCGGATAGTTCCTTGGTCCAGCTTATATTTCTCAAGATCTATAGGCCCCTTCCTATGTAGTCGGTTCTAACGACAGAGTTTTAATCTATTGCGCCTGTCACTTCCAAGGCGGTTCCCTCTGTTTTACTTCTGTTTGCTGGTCTCTTCAGTGTCTGATTTCCACCCTGACACAAGGAGAGCAGTGATGGACACTTTATTTTATGCTCACTTGTTCAGTTGCGCTGTGGGGAGGGAGGGACGCTGCAAACAAATAACACTGGCGTGTGCTCACAGTGTCTCAGCCACATTGGGCCTGCCCCCGCTCACAGCACACACAGCTCAGGCTCTAGGTTGCTCCGCCGGGAACCATCTGAGGCCGGCCCTGGGCTGCATGCACCTCCCAGGTCTAAGCCGCTCAGGTTTAGGCACTCAGGTAGTCCTCAGAGGCGTGGTTGGGCCTGTGTTTTGTGCCCTTCCCAAGTCCAAGTAGCTCAGGTGTTTGGCGAGCACGGTCGTTGCAACTTATCGCCTCTCCCATCCCTGCTGCTCAGTTTTCTGGGTGTACAACTGGCGCAACTTCTCAGGCGGATGATGACTGTCTGGAACCCCAAGAAGTCTTAGTTAGCAAAGAAGCCTGCTTGCAGTTTGGTAGGTAATGTCTCCCTGGGGCTGTGATTGCCCCCTTCCGGCCTTTCTGGCTCTGGCTGCCTGTCACCGAAGGGAGATGGTCTGTATCTGGCTAATTCTGTTCTGTCCTTTGTTCTGTGTGTGGTCCTGGCAGTGTCTTATGTTAGAGCTTTTCGTGTGGTAGCTATCCCACAGTCTGGTTTGCTAGCCCAAGTCAGTTCGCTCTGGTTACCTTGGGGCATTTGGGCCCGATCCTTAAAAAGCAATGCAGCCTGCGCCTCCCTGCACAGCCCCACTTGCTAGTGGCAGATGCAGGTGTCTGCGCTGCTTCTCTGCTGAGGGAGTTACCGTTGGGCTCGTAATCTGTGGGTTTTAATTATTTATTTATTTTTCCTCCCTGTTTTGTTGCCCTCTTTTCTTCCAAGGCTCGCCATGGACTCGGCAGTGAGAGTGTTTCCTGGTGTTTGGAAACTTCTCTCTTTTTAAGACTCCCTTCTTGGGATGGAGCTCCCTCCCTACCTCTTTTGTCTCTTTTTTTTGTCTTTTATATTTTTTCCTACCTCTTTTTGAAGACAACGAGCTGCTTTTCTGGGTGCCTGATGTCCTCTGCCGGCATTCAGAAGTTGTTTTGTGGAATTTGTGTTTAAATGTTCTTTTGATGAATTTGTGGGGGAGAAAGTGGTCTCCCTGTCCTATTCCTCCCCCATCTTAGGACCGCCCCCCCTTCTGTGTATTCTTACCACCTCTTCTTAATATATTCTGCTTCTGTTAGGTCCATACTGTTTTTGTCCTTCATTGTGCCCATCTTTGTATGAACTGTTCCCTTGATATTGCTAATTTTCTTGAAGAGATTTCTAGTCTTTCCCCTTCTATTGTTTTCTTCTATTTCTTTGCATTGATCATTTAGGAAGGCTTTCTTACCTCTCCTTGATATTCTTTGGAACTCTGCATTCAAATGGATATATCTTTTCTTTTTTCCTTTGCCTTTTACTTCTTTTCTTTTCTCAGCTATTTGTAAGGTCTCCTCAGGCAATCATTTTGCCTTTTTGCAATTCTTTTCCTTGGGGATGACTTTGATCACTGTCTCCTGTACAATGTTACAAATCTCTGTTGATAGCTCTTCAGGCATTCCATCAGATCTAATCCCTTGAATTTGCCACTTCCACTGTGTATCATAAGGGATTTGATTTATGTCATACCAGAATTGTTTAGTGATTTTACCTACTTTCTTCAATTTAAGTCTGAATTTTGCAATAATGAGTTCATGACCTGAGTCACAGTCAGCTCCCAGTCCTATTTTTGCTGACTGTATAGAGCTTTTTCATCTTTGGCTGCAAAGATGCAATCAATCTGATTTTGGTATTGACCATTTGGTGATATCCATGTGTAGAACTGTCTTTTGTGTTGTTGGAACCTATGGTAGTTTCTTTATATGCTATTTCTAGCATTTTAGAAAGTGTATGATCTGTTTTATTTCTTCCAGTGATTCTCATAACAAGTTAGAATACTGTGAATTTAATAATGATTGTTATTTTGACTGCCCACCTAGTTGCCACTCCCACTTCTTCTTTGCTAACAGATCCTAGTTTAGTTCCAACATTAATATTTCTAGCAAGGGATGGATTTATGACAATTCTCTTGCCTTTGCCAGTGATTAGTTTAGGAGTGAACATATGATCCACTTCTGGCCAATGAAATACCAGGATAAATAAACTGAGAGCTTTTAGGAAAGTATTCCCTTTCTCAAAAGGAAGAGGAATATCCTTTGCTTTGATTCCTCTCTTGTTCTGCTTTGAATACTGTTGAATGCAGCTGTGAATCTTAGAGCTATGGCAACCATCTTGTGGTCATGAGGAGCAATATTGCAAATATATGGAAGCTGACAGAATGTAAACATCAGACAGGCCTAGATTATTGATGAAATCAGTGAGTTGCCAAACTAATTTTGGGACTGCCTACCTCTGGATGTCTTAACAATTGATGTCTGCATAGTTTAAGCCACTGTTAGCTGGGTTTTCTGCTACTTGCAGTCAAAAGTATTCCTAATTAGAACTCAGTTTTTAATTCTTGACTTTATTTAATTTTTCCTCTATTACTTTTGGTATTTCATTCCTTTTTATTTTTAGATATTGTGGAAAATTATGTGGAAAATTCTTAAAGAGATGGGAATACCAGAGCACCTTACCTGCCTCCTGAGAAACCTGTATGCAACAAGGTTAAGAAGCAACACTTAGAACTGGACATGGAACAATGGACTGGTTCCAAACTGGGAAAGGAGTACCTTTCCCAAGAAAAGGAAAACCTCTATTTGAGCCTTGTATTTACCTTTCTACTTGTAATCAGTATATTTGCATTTCTCTTGGGCCTACCTTAGGCTGTTGTATTCATGGGTTGTGTTACATCTGCTCTTCAGTTGTCCAAGGAGGGGGCAAGGATGGGAACAAAGGGAGTCTGGGGTGGGAGGATGGAACCAGGGCTGTGGGTATCACAGTTGGAGGGCTTTGTCACTAAAGACTTTTGCTGTGACTTAGTTAAAAGTTCTGTACTGAGTTTTACTCTGATTAGTTAAGGGTGCATCTGATCCAGTGATAAAAATCTTTGGTTTTTAGGTTGTTCACCAGATGCTGGAGAAATCCAGTGCCTCTTCATTTCTCAAAGACAAGCTGCCTTAGTGGTAATTTCCTCCCCTCTTCTTTATTTGTGTCCCCTGTTTCCTTCTGGGATATGGGTGGAAAAGGCATTAAAAAAATACACAAACTAGGAATTCATCACAGGTGTCCCTTTACTAGTTATAGCCTGTGTTTCTCTTAGATAGTAAAACAAAGTGCCAGTTCTTAGTAGTTCTTCCCATCTCTAATGAATGAGTCATTTTTCTCTCACACTGAGACAGTCAACCATTTAAAGGGACTCCTGATGCTTTTCTTCTGAGCTTCATTTCCAAACCCCATCCCTCACACCATTGGCCCATTACCCTCCAAATGAGAGGTAGAGTTCATTTTTTCAGGACTTTATTTCTTCACATTTTTATCCATTGTTCAGCTTCTGGAGGAGTCAAGTAGAAGCTATGGTCAATTTCTAGAATCTTTTCTCAATAGACATTATTCTAAAATGGTGACATTATGAGGCTGTGCTTCTTCCTTAGTTTGGATGTTTCTGACTTTTTTTTTTTTGCTATTCTTATAGATTTTTCTGCATTTTATTACATTTGAGAGAAGAGAAGTTTCTTGATTCCTGTATTTCTTTCCCAGCTTCTCTGTGAAATTGAAACAGGGTTTACCAACAACACTGCTTTGATTGCTATGTATTTTTAGCAGTGTCTAGAAGTCCCACCAGGCAATTCTAAAAGAGATCAGCCCTGGGTGTTCTTTGGAAGGAATGATGCTAAAGCTGAAACTCCAGTCCTTTGGTCCCCTCATGCGAAGAGTTGACTCACTGGAAAAAAATCTGATGCTGGGAGGGATCAGGGGCAGGAGGAGAAGGGAACAACAGAGGATGAGATGGCTGGATGGCATCACTGACTCAATGGATGTGAATTTGAGTGAACTCCGGGAGATGGTGATGGATAGGGAGGCCTGGCGTGCTGTGATTCATGGGGTCTCAAAGAGTCAGACATGACTGAGCAACTGAACTGAGCTAAGAAGTACATGTACAAGAGAATTTGGGCAATTATAAAGATTGTTTAGACCAAAATTACGCCCAAATTTATCTGAAATATCTAGATAATTGCAGGAAAATATCATTTTTAAAATTTGAAAGTATTCTGATAATTGCTGCAATTCTCTCCTCCACTTTGCGTATGTGGGAAGAAACTGAAGATTCCAAAATAGCACCCACAATGCTGGGTTGACACTGGCTTTGTGTTTTTCTCACCACAGTTTCTAATAAGTTGTTGTTATTATTATTAACTCAAGTCCCATGCTTCTAGTCACAACAACCTGTGCAATAGCAGAACACTTACTTTGCTGAAGAGAGAACCTTAAAAGTGATTGTAGGGATAAAAGCACATTTTACCACATTGAAAGCAGACTTTCAAGGAAAGTATTGATTTCTTTCTTTCTTTTTTTTGTAGCTGGTTAAAATGCTGTGTAGAGCAACTTACCCCTCAGGTGATAGCATTGACTACCTGGTAGGCTCACTGAGGAGTCTTATCTTCATTCCTGATAGAGCTGAGTTTGAAGCTGGTTCCATTTTTGGTGTGAGGCTATATTGTTTCCACTTTGGGGACCGTGGATATTGTGGATTGGATGAAACCCACTGCAGGATACCTCCAGTCTCCCCGGACTCCAGAGGCTGGCAGGTAATCATTAGCTTTCCAGCCTCACTTGCTACTAGGGTTCAGATGTGGCTTAGTTCAGACCCCGTTGTTTGAGATCTTGATTCAAACCTGAATGCTGGGCTTAGTCACTCAGTCATGTCTGACTCTTTGTGACCCTATGGACTGTAGCATGCCAAGCTCCTCTATCCATGGGGATTCTCCAGGCAAGAATACTGGAGGAGGTTGCCATTTCCTTTTCCAGGGGATCTTCCCTACCCAGGTCTCTTGCATTGCAGGCGGATTCTTTACTGTCGGAGCCACCAGGGAAGCCTCAAAACTGAATAAAGATGTTTAATTCTCCAGGCATATTATTAAATATAATAAAAGTTTTAAACAACCTTGAGTTATGAAAGAAATAAGTTATGTGGGGAGGAAAATAAGTGTGAATATCCTCTTCCTGACCCAAACAGAACAGGAACAGAGTGGCCTGGAGCAGATGGCCCTGATGGAAGATTCCAGATTCTGCAATTTCCTGACTGAGGCAAAGATAGCAGTGTTCTTGGTGGTCTGTTTCTGTGATGATATTTAAGAGTTGTTTGTTGAAGCTCCATCTAGAGTCTATTTTTTTAGCACTTATTCCCAAAGAGTCTACCCTTTAATAATTCTTTTCTGAGTGAAGTAACTGGAACAGATCCTGAGAGCTAAAAGTAAAAACTCTGAGTGGGACCATGGCAGAAACAATGCTAAGTCAGGAATTTAGCTGCCACAGATTGGGTCTCTTGAGTCTCAGAGATGGGAAATGCAGGCCTCTATGAGGTGTTTCCCCTCATCTACTTACTTCTGTGGGTTCATTTAAACTGATGGAAAATGGTCACATGGGAAATAGGGGATCATTATTAGAGATATAAGATGTTGGGATAGCAATTGGTATCTCAAAGTGTGACAGTGCATACCGAGCCATGGAACTCCTCCCACCTTACCTGTAGGAGCATCATCTCAGGGCCTTTCTCCAAACCTTCCTCTGCATAGGATACCCTCTTGGAATGATTTTGCTGAAAGTAAGAGAAATCAGGTTCAGTTGTCTAAAATCATGAGGAAAATTTATAATCTCACAAAATCAGAAGCCAAAAGATAGGGCATCTCTACTAAAAGTTAATTCTGCAGTTCAGTTATGTCACCAAGACCCAGATTCTTTCCATCGTCTGCTGCACCATCTAGGTGTGATGAGTTTGAACTAGAGACTAGCCCCAAGTCTGCATCCAGACATACTTATATCCTTTTAAAGAAGAAAATTTATTTACTTTGTCTTTTCTTACTGAACATTTACTTTCCCCCCCTCTATCTCCTTTTACTACAAAAAATATATCAGTGAGTAACTGGATATTCATTTTTGCCCATGTAGGCAGATGCAACTGTTGAATTCCTAGAAATGGAATTTCTTGGTCAAAGAAAGCATGCATTTGAAATGTTGACAGCTCTTGCCATATTTCCTTCCCCAAAGATGTGTCAACTAGTAATGAATGAGAGAACATGTTTTCTGAAAGGGGTTATGTACTTTTATGGATGAGGTAGAGGGGCTACCTCTGTGCGGAGTGAATCAGAGGCTTACCTGAGGCTAGGCTGAATTTCTAAATTTCTGAATTTCACTTGAATTTCTGAATTTCACTTAAATTTCTGGTCCCTCCATCTTGCCTCAAGACAGGATGAAAGGGGCTCTTTCCAAAGTGAAAATACATGGTTGATCTTAACAGAACTGGAATCCCAGGGAAGTGAAAATTAACTGAGCCACAAGGCATAGCATATTTAATGAATGAACCCAAAATAAGGCTAGAGAATTCCTGTTTTTTTTTTAAATTAAGCTGATAGGAGTTACCTGAAGTCTATTTTCATAGATCTTTCAAACTCTGCTGAGCTCATCAGAAGTATTTTTCAGAGTACCCTTGCTTCTAATTGGTTCAGTGTTAGTTCAAGGAAAGTTCTTTTTACTTTCAAAAACTTTAGAGTTCAAATTTTAAAATACCTGTTTTTCCCTTAGAGAAGTCTGAGGGTTTTTGCAGCATTGGGAAGTAATGGTTAGGTTTTATAAATATATTTTAGTACCATAAGAATGGATCAGTTTACAAGTTTTCCAAGGAATGTTACTGCATGATATTCTTAATTTTATCTTTTTTTAATTGCCCCCTTTCTTCTTTGAGAAATTAAAATAGTTGTTGATTTTACATTTGGAAACATTTATTTTAGTTGATCAAAGTCTATTTTTCAATTCAAATTCACTCTGTCCTTTTTTTTTTTTTTTTTAATCTTATTGGTCCCTGGTGGAGGTTGTTTAATACACAACTAAGTAAGAAGCCCTTCAGGAATAAATGAAGGAAGTACACACTCTATGTACCTTCAGCTGCTATCACCAAGCCATTAGAGAATTCTCTCTGACTCAGAAACCCACAGCAGTCTCCCAATGAGAACATTATTCTTTAAACTTTAATGCTACAGCTAATATCACCTCATAAGATAATTGTCTCCAGTGGGATGAAATTGGGCCTAGAAACCAAAGTTCTCTAATCTCATTCTAAGGCTGTGTTTTATCCCCTCTTATTCCAACAGGCCATAGGCTACCTCAGGCCCCAGTGTGACAACATCCTTAGAGCAGTCTGGTTTGCAGGCATGTTTTCACCTCAGCATTTCCTTGCCCACACCTTCTGGTGGCCATTTTATTTCATTCTTACAAGAGGAACAAGGATAGATGGCTCCAAATAAGTAATGATGGTCTTGAATCATGGTTCCATGATTATTTAATGCTGGAGAGTTATCCTACCAAGACATATCCACAGGTCACACTGAATGCCTTCAAAGACACTTCATACAAACAGCATTTCATATCTAGACAGTTTTCTTACCTTCTTTAATTGAATATCTTTGCTAACTAATATTATATAACATTTAACATTAAACTCAGTTGGCACATGGATTTACCCTGCTGAAATCTGTTTTAGTGTATATTTGCCATCCTTGAGTCCACTTTTGACTCATAGACTGAGATACAAGTTAGGGTTATGCTCAACACAAGTACCATAAAATCTAGTGAGTATGGACTTACTCCCTAAAGGAAGGGATTTCTTTACCCTGGTGAGAAGAAGTCTGGGTTTAAGGAAACCAGGGCTAGTACATCACCTCTAAATATTATCAAGGGGTTTGCCCCAGCATCCTGAGGATGATGGATACCCCTCTAGTATAAAGCTCATATTCTAGTCAGAGAGAAAGAAGAAGCAGAAGAGACAGAACCAGCTGACTTGAGCTTATGTCTTACTCCCCAGATCTCACATGGTTTCTTCTAGCTGCAAGGGAGTCTGGGAAGGAAAGTTTTAACTTTCCAGCTTTATAGTATAGGAAGACAAGGTATGCAAATGGGTTTTGAGTGAGCCAGTTTACAATATGTACCTATTAGGTTTGTGCTTTCTGGAACCTGGTCCAGTCTGCTCCAGGTTGGTCTTCATCCTTCATTACTGCTGCTGAGACTGAGCAATGAAGGCCAAGATGTAAACAGTGGTCGTGATTTGCTCAGAATTTTTTCTAAATAATGTAAAGGGCACAATGATCAGAGATCAGAAAACCTGCACTCTAGTCTTGTATTATTTGTCCTAAATTGTCATATCTAAGTCAAATCACTTTACCTCTGAGTGCTAGTCTCCCATATCCAAAATGGAGGAGTTGAGCTTAAGTCTTCTTTTTTCCCCTCTTATATAGGGTCTCAAATGTCTACTGCTAGACAAAATTTCATACATGTTCCCATGAGGACTCAAAGAGGCTGGGACCAGTGAGAAGGTCTCACCATGTTGTCATCAACCTCATCTTCTTCTCTCCCCCAGTAATCTATTAGGACCTCTTAGCACTTAAGGAGAGTGGAGAGGAATTTAGGACCTGTGTAGTAAACTACATTTCTCACTGCCCCTATGTCACTTTTCCCTTAAAGGACTGAACAAGTGCAATCTTTGTTACTAAAATTACAATTCTCTCTTCAGATAGGTGTGGCTTCTCTGGGATCACAAGAGTGACTGAGAAGTCAAGCCACTGAAATGCTATCCTCTGCCAGCTCTTCATTACCTCTTGGCCCAACACTGCCCAGGAAGCTGTCTTGGAGCCAGAGCCTCCACTCTTGATAATAACAAGGCTTTACTAGGCCCACACCTGCAAGCATAATTTCAGTCTGTAAATTATTCCCATGATTTGCTTAACTGTCCAGAATCCTGCAGTGTTACTGAAGCTGGAGGTATCCAAGTATGCAGCTGACTGCAACTACTACAACTCTTCTAAATAACCTGGCACCCATCTGGATGGGGTTTGTATTTAATTTTCAGGTATTTTCTATAGCTATCATCATTAGTGTTCCCTTTAGACTCTATTTTGGCCTGGGCATCTTTACCTATATTACATCAATTCTATGCAGTCAGCTTTGGTCAAAAAGGTAGAACTTTAACTACTCTGGGAGATGTTCAAGCCCTCTCTTCTAGTGGGTGGTCCATGTGAGAAGGAGGAGTGCACAAGACAGATGATTGAGGCATTGACCAGAGAATGAGCCTCCAAAGACCGAATGCTCAGTGTGTAACAGGCCAACTTTGTGGGTGGAGGAGGGGGTACTCTATGGCCATGGCTTCAGGGAAAGATTGGAGCCAACTTAGCTCTTCAGGACTCGGAGTCTCCTAGAACATTCTTCTCATCTCCTCAATATGGAGTGGCTCTATCCCTTCCTCTCTGGCCCATTAATCTTTATCTAGAATTTTTCATGGTATGAGATGAGGAGTTAGGAGGTGTGATATAACCTGACTCCTGTGAAACTATACATTTGAACAGTTTAGTCTCATGCTGCCTTTGTTACTATCTCAGTTGGGAGAGGGCTTAGGAGATTCTAGCAAGAGTTCTTAATAAGGGGTTTGTAGAGAGAATTTAGGATGTACGTGAACTTGAATGAAAAATACATCTCTGTTGTCACTAATCTTTAACTTCAATTTGCCATTTCCTTCATTTATCAAGGTGGGCAATGACCATGGCCATGTTAGCAGTACCTCTGACTTTGACAAGAGTAGAAATTACAAGTTTCACATCACATAAAAGTTGATATGGAAACTTCAAAAGAGCACTGTGCTTGGAACTTCAGAAGTGTGGTATTTACTAGACACACCACTTTATTAGACCCACTGCTAGATTTCATTACTTAATGCATTAAGTATAAATATATATACACACACATATATTTTATATTACATTAAAACATTAAAAGCTTTTATTATTGCTTTTCAATATGAAAATTTTTCTTTGGAATCCTATGTTTATTGTTATGTATTTAAAAACATTTTTCTAAGGAGGGGTTTCACCAGACTACCGAAACAGTTTATATCACAAAAATAAGTTCAAAGACCTCTACTCTGAATATAATTTATAAAATACACATAGAAGAGGATGGGGGGAAGACATGCTTTAAAATTTAGACAGATTACCATGCTAACTACAGTACAAAAGAACTAAACAGAAACCAATGTGCAAAAATGATTTCAGTCTAAGTTGGATCGCTCCAAATACCATTAGCCTGTGGGTATAAATGGGGTTATATTGATGTTGGCAGCTACATTTCCCTTGTATCTAAGCTTATTTCTGGAACCACATTGCGTGAATCATTTACCTTCCAGAAATCTGGTTGCAAAAGTGGTCAATCCTATCCTCATTCCCATTCTCATGCATTACTGAGATGCCCTCTGTGGGAAAGACACTGTGATTAGTGCTCGCACAGAAGTGGGAACATTTAGGGAGAGCTTAGAGTCATTCAGGTGGACTCAGGTGTCATCGATCAAGTGAAAACAATAATATCCAAAGCAAGACAGGAATAGGAAGGCACTGGGAATATACATTTATTTTAAAGCAGTAGTCTTTATGAAATATGCAGGACATGACTAGTGGGTCATATAATGCCTACTGTAGATATTTCCCTGCCTATTTTCAAAGCCACCAACCATATTATGAAGTGGCACTGTGGCAAACACAAAAAGAAATAACAATTAATTGGGGCCCACTGTGTATTAAGTGCTGCATTTGAACTCACCCAATTCTAATGACAGCACTATGAGAAAGAGACTATTATCCCCATTTTACTGAAATGGAAACAGAAACTTGGAGAGATTATAGAATATGTCCAAGTACACATAATAAGAGACAGGGCAGGAATATAACCAAGAGTCTTAAGCTAAAGTGGACATGATTAAAACTTTAAGCTAAAGAATACAGACTGGACATACTGGCTTTATACGTGTGAAGACAGGACTGAAAATACCTATACATTCATACATAAAGGGTATAGTCAGTATAATAAAAGACTGAGCCAATACAAGGTCCAAATAGGGAAATAAATGTAAGACTATATACAGAAGAGTGTATGCTTGCTTCTGGGACCGTCACCAAGGATGTGAAATTTGAGCTTGACTTTGAATAGCAGGGGAGGTTTGAAATAGATGGGCCTGTTAGGTAGATAAAACAGGGAAAAGGAGTCCAAAATGGCGGGGGCTACAAGACAAGGAAGGGAAAAGCCCGCGAAAATGAAACGAAAGAAGGTCCGAGGACCGGAGTGAAGACCTCAGGTAAAACAAACAACACTCCTGGCTGGCCCAGTTTACATAGGACAGGCCCAGGGAGAGATAAACATATAAATAAAAGAGCCAAAGCCAGCTCTCTCTCTCTCTCCCGTGCCCTGGGGCACTCTTCTCCTCGTGTCTTTAGATCAACATGCCCTCATGCCTCAAAGATAGATTTTCCTGCTATCTTCTAAATAAAATAGAGCCATAACACTGAGCTGTAACACTGATTTGTCTAAGAGCTATAACATGGTCCATTCGAGACCTGAGAGCTATAACACGGTCTATCCAAGACCTAAAAGCTGAGGGGGCTTTAATGTCCATCACTCCAAATCTTTGTTGTGATGAGACAAAAAATCAAAAAACATACACTCGCATGACAGGCCAAATGGTGAAGGCCAACTAACAGATAAGCAAGTGTAACAATCTGTCTGGGTGCGAGGGTTCATAAGAGGAAGTAATGGGTAATGCAGCTGGAAAAGAAGATTGAGAGAGACCAGCTATGAGGGAAGTGACTGGAAGGCTATACTGTGATTAGACAGGCTGTTAGAAAGGAGATTTGAAATAATTAGGCAGTGTTTCAGAAAGAGTGACCAGGCAGTCACACGTCAGATGTCTGGAGAAGGAAAGTAACTAGATTTCTGAAGCCCAGGAAGAAGGCTTCAGTGGTTGTCATGTGTGGAGTGAGAGAGGTCTGGATTCAGGTGATAGCAATGGGTATGAAAAGAAGGTATTTAGAAGGAAAAAAAGAGAGCATATGGCAAGTGACTCATAATAATATTAACAATGATAATAATAGCTAACATTTATTCTTCTGTTCATTTCTACAAATGTTACTATACCAGGCACAGTTCTGGGCACATGGTATATACCAATGAGCTGGAGAGGCAGCCTGCTTTCCTCATGGAGTTTACATGCCGGTAGACAAGATGTATATTAAATAAATAACAGATACACATTTAACAGATAAACAAATGAAATATAATTTCAGGTGGGTAATTTGTTCAATAGACTTATAAAAGAGGGTTAAGGGGCTAGATAGTGAGGGCATGAGGAACTTAGGTCAGAGGAGGTGTCTCTGGAGATGAGATATTTGAATGAAGTTGGGGACCAGGTGAATAACTCTGAGAAAAGCATTCCAGGCAGAGAGGGCAGGAAGTCCAAAGGCCCTGAGGCAGCTATATTCTCCCTGTGATCCAAATAGAACAGCCAGTGTTAGCAGAGTGACAAGGAGGAGAGTGGGGGTGAGGCTAACAGACCCAGGCGCTGAATGGTGAAGGACCCTGCAGGCCACAGTGAGTACTTTACATTGTATTCTAAATGATAGGAAGTTGGAAAGTTTTGAGAACTGAGACATGATTTACATTTGTAAAAGATCATGCTGACCACTTCAAGGAAGTTGATGAGGTGGAACAAGAGTAGAGGCAGGAGACCCCTTAGGAGGTAGTTACAATAATCCAGGTTGCTGGAAGCTGCACCTAGTGATGGAAGTGATGAGAAGCAGCAGGACTGGGAATGTTTTGAAGGTAGATTAAACAGGACTTGGTGATGGATTGTATGAGGTAAAGAAG
The DNA here is from genome assembly GCF_032405125.1 of Capricornis sumatraensis. Classification (NCBI taxonomy): domain Eukaryota; kingdom Metazoa; phylum Chordata; class Mammalia; order Artiodactyla; family Bovidae; genus Capricornis; species Capricornis sumatraensis. The sequence continues at coordinate 76,443,361 of NC_091073.1, forward strand.
AAGAGAAATTAAGAAGATACCTCTGAGAAGTTTTCTGCTCTTAGATTCCTTAAAACTTCTTTCAGGGCAGGGATTTTCTTGAATCTTTGACTTTACTATATTCCAGCCATGTAATTCATCAATAATGCCTCCCAAACCAATCCTGAATCTGTCCTTTCCCACAGCCACAATGGCTCATTCCCTTCTTGTACTGTTGCAAATTCCTGCTAGCCTCCCTGCTTCTGCTCTTGCCTCTTCCCTGACCAGCACTTCTGTAGAGAATCTATGGATTTGATTGGCCTTTGCTTAAAAACCATTTCACACTATAGATTCTTGGAATAAGAAGCATTTAGAACAAAATCCAAACTTCTCAGCCAGGCTTACAAAATCTTACATAACCTGATCCCCTGTAGCTTTGCTGACTTATCTCATACCACTGCCTTGCTCACTGCCCTCCCAGTCACTTCTGGTTTCTTAGGTACAGTATGCCCTTGCTCTTTATTCCCTCTGACAGGACTATAAGATTTCTCTTTGTACCTTCAGGGTCCAATCCTTCTTAGTATTCAGCGCTCAGCTTAAACTTTACCTCCTCAGTCAGCCTTCTTGATCACCCAAGTCATTTTTCACTTTGAAAGGAAGGGTCTAATATCCTTTCCTGGGAATCTGCACTGGCCTAAAATGACTTGCTTGACCAGTAGAATACAGTGAAAGTGACACTGTAGGACTTCTGAAGCTAGTTTCCTTGCAACATCTGCCTGGACTTCTTGGAACATTCCCGCCTGGAGCCCTGAGCTGCCACATAAGAAGCCTGGCTTCCTAGGACACTGCCATAAGGGGCAGGCTATATTCAGGCTCTCCAGTCAACAGTCCCAGACTTCCAGCCAGCCTCTGCAGGCACCATATATATGTGAAAGATCAACCATCAGCTGAATACCACCCAGACAACCCCACATGGAGAAGACACTTAACTGAGCCCTCCCTGAATTTCTCACCCACGAGACTGTTAGATAATAAAATGGTTTTATTAAGCCACTAAGCTTTATAAAAGATTGTTATACATATGTAATAGATAACTGGAACATTATCAGAATATTTCAGTTCTTTGTATAACATTTATCACTATCTGATGGTTTTCTTATTTAGTTACTCTATGTGTCTATCTATGTATCTATTCACCATCTACTTATCTCTGATCTAGCTATTTACCATCTATTTTTCCTCCACTTCCCTGGTGACTTCCCTGGTAGGCTTCTCTGGTGACTCAGCTGGTAAAGAAACAGTTTACAATGTAGGAGACCTGGGTTTGATCCCTGGGTTGGGAAGATCCCCTGGAGAAGGGAATGGCTACTCACGCCAGTATTCTGGCCTGGAGAATTCCATGGACTGTATAATCCATGGGGTTGCAGAGAGTCAGATACAACTGAAGGACTTTCACTCAGTTACCTCCACTAGAATATCAGCTTAATGAGAGCAGGGACCTTGTCTGTCTTGTTTATTGCCATATCTTTAGCACCTAAATTGGCACCGTACACAGATAGGTGATCCATAAACACCGTTGAACAAATGAAGTCTCTGCATTTCTGACTATCTATGTCTAAAGGACAGCAAAGGTGAACTGAACACAACATACAAATATACTCATACATATAAATGCACAAAAGAAAATCTAGATAAATATCTCCAAATATTGTCCTTTTCATTATAGGGGACTGGAATGCAAAAGTAGAAGTCAAGAAACACCTGGAGTAATAGGCAAATTTAGCCTTGGAATACGAAATGAAGCAGGGCAAAGGCTAATAGAGTTTTGCCAAGAGAACACACGGTCATAGCAAATAACCTCTTCCAACAACACAAGAGAAGACTCTACACATGGACATCACCTGATGGTCGACACCGAAATCAGATTGATTATATTCTTTGCAGCCAAAGATGGAGAAGCTCTATACAGTCAGTAAAAACAAGACCGGGAGCTGACTGTGGCTCAGATAATGAACTCCTGTTTGCCAAATTCAGACTTAAATTGAAGAAAGTAGGGAAAACCAATTGACCATTAAGCCTAAATCAAATCCCTTATGATTAGACAGTGGAAGTGAGAAGTAGATGTAAGGGACTAGATCTGGTAGACAAAGTGCCTGATGAACTATGGACAGAGGTTCATGACATTGTACAGGAGACAGGGATCAAGACCAACCCCATGGAAAAGAATTGCAAAAAAGCAAAATGGTTGTCTGAGGAGGCCTTACAAATATCTGTGAAAAGAAGAGGAGCAAAAAGCAAAGGAGAAAAGGAAAGATATAAGCATCTGAATGCAGAGTTCCAAAGAATAGCAAGAAGAGATAAGAAAGACTTCTTCAGCTATCAATGTAAAGAAATAGAAGAAAACAACAGAATGAGAAAGACTAGAGATCTCTTCAAGAAAATTAGAGATACCAAGGGAATATTTCATGCAAAATGGGCTCGATAAAGGACAGAAATGGAATGGACCTAACAGAAGCAGAAGATATTAAGAAGAGGTGGCAAGAATACACAGAAGAACTGTACAAAAAAGATCTTCATGACTCAGGTAATCACGATGGTGTAATCACTCACCTAGAGCCAGACATCCTGGAATGTGAAGTCAGGTGGGCCTTAGAAAGCATCACTATGAACAAAGCTAGTGGAGGTGATGGAATTCCAGTTGAGCTCTTTCAAATCCTGAAAGATAATGCTGTGAAAGTGCTGCACTCAATATGCCAGCAAATGTGGAAAACTCAGGAGTGGCCACAGGACTGGAAAAGGTCAGTTTTCATTCCAATCCCAAAGAAAGGCAATGCCAAAGAATGCTCAAACTTCCACACAATTGCACTCATCTCACATGCTAGTAAAGTAATGCTCAAAATTCTCCAAGCCAGGCTTCAGCAATACATGAACCGTGAACTCCCTTTTGTTCAAACTGGTTTTAGAAAACGCAGAGGAACCAGAGATCAAATTGCCAACATCCGTTGGATCTTGGAAAAAGCAAGAGAGTTCCAGAAAAACATCTATTTCTGCTTTATTGACTATGCCAAAGTCTTCAACTGTGTGGATCACAATAATCTGTGGAAAATTCTGAAAGAGATGGGAATACCAGACCACCTGACCTGCCTCTTGAGAAACCTGTATGCAGGTCAGGAAGCAACAGTTAGAACTGGACATGGAACAACAGACTGGTTCCAAATAGGAAAAGGAGTATGTCAAGGCTGTATATTGTCACCCTGCTTGTATAACTTCTATGCAGAGTACATCATGAGAAATGCTGGGCTGGAAGAAACACAAGCTGGAATCAAGATTGCTGGGAGAAATATCAATAACCTCAGATATGCAGATGACACCACCCTTATGGCAGAAAATGAAGAGGAACTAAAAAGCCTCTTGATGAAAGTGAAAGTGGAGAGTGAGAAAGTTGGCTTAAAGCTCAACATTCAGAAAATGAAGATTATGGCATCTGGTCCCATCACTTCATGGGAAATAGATGGGGAAACAGTAGAAACAGTGTCAGACTTTATTTTGGGGGGCTCCAATATCACTGCAGATGTTGACTGCAGCCATGAAATTAAAAGATGCTTACTCCTTGGAAGGAAAGTTATGACCAACCTAGATAGCATATTCAAAAGCAGAGACACTACTTTGCCAACAAAGGTCCGTCTAGTCAAGGCTATGGTTTTTCCTGTGGTCATGTATGGATGTGAGAGTTGGACTGTAAAGAAGGCTGAGCGCCAAAGAATTGATGCTTTTGAACTGTGGTGTTGGAGAAGACTCTTGAGAGTCCCTTGGACTGCAAGGAGATCCAACCAGTCCATTGTGAAGGAGATCAACCCTGGGATTTCTTTGGAAGGAATGATGCTAAAGCTGAAACTCCAGTACTTTGGCCACCTCATGGGAAGAGTTGACTCATTGGAAAAGACTGATGCTGGGAGGTATTGGGGGCAGGAGGAGAAGGGGATGACAGAGGACGAGTTGGCTGGATGGCATCACTGACTCAATGGACGTGAGTTTGAGTGAACTCTGGGAGATGGTGATGGACAGGGAGGCCTGGCGTCCTGCGATTCATGGGGTCGCAGAGTCGGACACGATTAAGTGCCTGAACTGAACTGAACTGATACTTTGATAGATAGAACTGGAAAGGGAGAGAGGGAGGGAGTGTAGAAGGAAAGAAGAACCATAACATTTGTCCCAAACCCTCACCTTTTCATTTCTAATTAATCATTTCTGGAGCAGATGATTACTATGGATTTTAAAACAGGAATTTATTATTATATCCAATTTCTCAATTATGTTATTAAACAGATTTTGGCTTTCTGATAGTTTTCTTAGTAAGTAATCATATTAATGATGAAAATGTAATTTTCAGATTTTCCTCTTTACTGATAATTTCTATTTCCTGCCTTATTGCTTTCATTAAAATTTGAAAAATAATATTCAATAATAGTAGTGGTAACAAAGATCTCTCCTATTCTTGATTTGAAATTCCCTCATTTAATAAAACATTTGCTTCCTTTTTTTTTTTGGTACAGTCTTCAATTTAAGAACTGTACATTTCTTTTATTCTTAAAAAAAAATTTTTTTAAACACAAAGGATGGTTCTTGAAATGACTCAAATGTCTTTTTAGCATCTATTAATCAAGGAGTTTTTATATTTTAATTTGCTAATATAATGAACTATATCAAATGATTTCTTAACACAGTATCATCCTTACATTCTAGAATAAATTCTATATTATCATCACTACTATTCTCTGATAAGATAATATTCTAGTTTGAAATCCCACAGTTTTATTCATAAGTGAAATAGTTCTGTTTCTGTATTTATGTTCTATCTTTTTAAGATTTTAATATTAAGATTTTGCTGTAGTCCCTGTGGTTTGGAATGCTTTAATTAAATATTGAAATGGTTTTCTCTTAAAGATTAGATAGAGCTCAGCTATAAAACCCCTCTAGTTCCAATTTTTTAAAAAATAAATATTGCATTGTTCCCATCTCTATTGGTCTGTTCAAATTTTGTATTTCTTCTTCAATCACTTCTAGTAGACTTTTCTTTAACTAAAAAATTGTTCCCCTAGATTTTTAAATTTATTACCTTACACTTACATATACTATTAACTTTTAATTTATATAGTCTCTTCAGCATCCAGGATTCAATCTCATGTTCTCATTTCTCACATAGTATATATTTGTTCTTTTTATCCTCAATCAGACTTGTCAGAAGATTATTTTATTATTTTTCCATAGAACCAACTTTTGGTTTTACTTTTCCTTTCTACCATTTTTTGTTTTCTATTTTGTTGATTTCTGCTTTTATCATTTACCATATTCTAGTTTCTTCTGTTTTCTTTTCTTTTTCTAACTTCTTTTGTTTAAAAATTATTTAATTTCCTTATTTTTTCCTTTAAAAATTTTGCAACTCTAAAATTTCCTTAGACTAGAAATGTATCTGTGCTAAGTCTTTTCTATGAGCTATTTATAGTTTACCTCTTTCTAGAAAATATGTAATTTTACTTTATTTTTGATCCAGGGCTTATTTCTTTTTTTCCTTCCCAAATTAATTTGGAAGGTCAGTTTTGTTTTTCTTTTCTTCTACTGATAGCTTTCCTTCTTATCTGTCAGGATTCAACTTTCATTTATCTATTAAAATATCAAAATGCCATTAATGACATCTCTCTTCAAGGTGTTTTACTTCCTCATTCCTCTATACCCTACCTCCATTCATGCTTGGACTTCTCTTAATGCTTCCAAGAGCATAGATAAGGAAGAATTGTGAGTTGATATATTAAGCAATTGTCTGCCTTATAAATGCTAAATTAGATTAAGAAAAAGTGAGGATGAGCGAGTGCTTTATTCCCTATAGTGACGGTTATCTATATAAGTTGAAAAAGAAAGTTTTAGCATATGTGTAAAATAATTATAAAATTTTATTGAGAGATATTATACAAGTTCTGAAAACATGAACAGGCATACTTCTCAAATTCATAAATGAATTTATTGTAGTTTCTATCATATCTTATTTCCTTAAATAACCATAATATTCTTTCAACTAGCAGAAAAAACATTAGTTCTTTCATATTATCTAATACCCAGCCTAATTTCTTCAACTGACCCTAAAGTATCTTTTACAACTGATTCATCCAAAGTGTGACCCAATAAAAATCATTTCATCTGGTCATTATGTCTCTTGAATCTCTTTTAATCCTCAGTGGTATCCCCACACCTTTTTTCCATGGTAGTGATCCGCTGGAGAGACTGGCCAGTTGAATCACAGAATGTCGCACTTCCTGGCTTATTTCCTTGTAGCTTTCCTTATTCTCCCTGTGTTCTCTGTAAACTGAAGTTAGATCTAAAGGTTTGATTAGATTTAGGCTAAGCATTGGGCAAGAAGATTTCACAGGGGTCACATCCTACCAGCGGAGACAGATAATGTCTGATGTCCACTATTACTGGTTCTAGGATTATTCATTGGGTCAAGGTGGCAATAACCTCAACCTACACTGTAAAGTTGTGTTTCCCAGCTGTGATCAGTATGTTATTTGTGAAGTGAATTCTGGTAACATTTAAACATACAGTTCTCCATTCTCCTTCTCCCTAATTGCTTTGGCATCTACTGATAATCTTAACCTGAATGAATTTTTTCATCATGGGTTGAAAAATGGAAAAAACTTTTATCATTTGTACAACATTTATTACCTGGAATTCTTCTCTAAGACCTGTCCCTCTTCATTAAGGTGATTCCTGTACAGGTATCTCCTGCTTTTTGAAAATTCACTTTAAGCCACTTCACTTTAAGCCACAAAAATGTCCCACTTTTTTGATAGATCTATAATGGTACCTGTTTTGACTAATAGAAAGAGATCTGAAGAGGGTTTTCACCTTTAGGGAAAAAGTGAAAAATGAAAACACATTTAGTGTGTTTCACAGCCAGTGGTTCCAGAGGCAGCGCACACCCTGAGCAGTGAAACTGGCACCACCAAGCTCCTTCTCTTGGAACCACAGTCAGTATCTCACCGTTAGGCCACTTTAGCTTTGAACTGTCTGTAAGCATCTGAGCTTGATCTTGGTTTATTTTGTGCACTCATTAGAAAGATGTATCCTTAGGTAATTGCTTCTCCACCTTATACCATTTCAGCTTAGGAAAGGTTTCAGGGGATGCTCTGCTTTTGGGTATTGGGGGAAATCTGTAGAGAGTTTATACTAAAAAGGCAGGAAAACTCACTAATTCCTCCTGCTTTATCAGCAGTTTTCAGAGGAAGAAGTGAGTCTAATAACTACCTCAAGTGATGACTTATGAGGTTTCTCTTTTCTTTCTTACTTTAAAAAAGATGTCTTTCTCTTTTTCTGTATCCACCTAGCTCTCTGCCTACCTATTTATCTGGAAATCAAGCAGCCCCTGATGTCTGAGAATAACCCAAAAACCATAGCCAGGCCTCATGTTGTTACAGATGGACCTAATGCTTACAGCAGAGCCATGCTGTTCTCCTCTTGGAAATAAACAGTCTCACAAAACATCCACTTCAAAATCTCCATGTAATCCATAAAATACCAAACACTCCTCTCTGGCAGCTAGTATGAGTGACCTCTGCTTCTTGAGCCATTTCAGCTTTTATCTTCACTTTTCTGCCCTCCCTGTAGATAAAATTTATGAGATATTAAATTATAGCATTGCCTCCACTTTCTGACAACACCCAATCTAGAACAAACATCCTTAGACCTGCCCCCAAATTACCTACCCAAAGCCAGAAGTCCATACTACTATGGACTTTTTCCCTCCTGTGGTGCTTCCTTCACTGACCCCTCACACCTTGCTTCCCCATGGTGTATACTCTTCCTTGCTGCAGTGAGTGAGAAAAATTGATTCAATTTGTTCAATTACAGGTGTGATAGCCTTTTGATGAAGGAATTGAAGAAGATATACATACATATGTATGTTATATGAAATGTTTCAATTAATTACAGCTATTACTCTTTTTGATGCTTAATTTGTCCCAATTTTGTTAGTGAGACATCTTTCTAACCAGCTTAAGTGACTGTTTGGGAGGATATCATAAGTCTCTGAAAGCCTCACTGTGTTTTAAAGATGTCCTAATATCATCGGATATTACCCTCTCCCAGACATGGATAAAAATTAAAAGAGTAATAAGAGCCAATGACTTCTAGAATGTGGAAAGTCAAATACTTTCATAGCTTGCTGGTTGAAGCTGAATTTTTATAATGTTTTGGGATGGAACTGTAAGGCATTTGAAGTGAAAATGTTAGTTGCTCCACCATGCCCACTGACTCTTTGAGACCACAGGGACTGCAGCCTGCCATGATCCTCTGTCCATGGAATTTTCCAGGCAAGAATACTAGAGTGGGTAGCCATTTCCTTCTCCATGGGATCTTCCTGACCCAGATGTTAAACCTGGGTTCCCTTAATTATAGGCAGATTCCTTGCCATCTGAGCCACAAGGGGAGCCCTGCAAAGTACTGACTAATATTTAAAATATCCATCCCAAAGAATGTTCAAACTACTGCACTCATTTTACATGCTAGTAAGATTATGCTAAAAATCCTTCAAGCTAGGCTTCAACAGCATGTGAACTGAGAACTCTCAGATATACAAGCTAGATTTAGAAAAGGCAGAGCAACCAGTGATCCAATTGCCAACATCTACTGGATCATAGAAAAAGCAAGGGAATTAAAAAAAAAAAAAAACTACTTCTGCTTCACTGACTATGCTAAAGCTTTTGACTGTGTGGATTACAACAAACTGAAAGATTTTAGAGATAAGACTACCAGACCTCCTTACCTGTCTCCTGAGAAGTCTGTATGCAGGACAAGAAGCAACAATTAGAATCAGACATGGAACAAGAGACTGGTTCAAAGTTGGGAAATGAGTACGTCAAGGGTGTATATATTCACCCTGCTTGTTTAATTTATACAGAGTATATCATGAGAAATGCTGGGCTGGGTGAAGCTCAAGTTGGAATCAAGATTCCCAGGAGAAATATCAACAGCCTCAGATATGCAGATGACAATACCCTAATGGCAGAAAGTGAAGAGGAACTAAAGAGCCTCTTGATGAGGGTGAAAGACGAGAGTAAAAAGCTGGCTTAAAATTCAACATTCAAAAAACTAATATCATGGCATCTGGTCCCATCATTTCAGGCAAATAGATGGGGAAAAAGTGGAAACAGTGACAAATTTTATTTTCTTGGGCTCCAAAATCACTGTGGACAGCTACTGTAGCCATGAAATAAAACGCTTCCTTCTTGGAAGAAAAGCTATGATAAACCTTGACAGCACATTAAAAAGTAGAGACATTACTTTGCTAACAAAGTTTCATCTAGTCAAAGCAATGGTTTTTTCAGTAGCCAAGTACAGATGTGAGAGTTGGACCATAAAGGCTGAGTGCTGGAGAACTGATCCATTCAAACTGTGCTGGAAAAGACCCTTGAGAGTATCTTGGACAGCAAGGAGATCAAACCAATCAATCCTAAAGGAAATCAACCCTAATATTCATTGGAAGGACTGATGCTGAAGCTGAAGCTCCAATACTTTGGCCACCTGATGTGAAGAGCAGACTCACTGGAAAAGACCCTGATGCTGGGAAAGATTGAGGGCAGGAGGAGAAGAGGGGATAGAGGATGAGATGGTTGGATGAACATGAGTTTGAGCAAATTCTGGGACATAGTGAAGAACAGGGAAGCCTGGCATACTGCAGTCCATTGGGTTGCAGAGAGTCAGATGCGACTTAGCAACTGAACAAGAAAGTATTTATTCTTCCTGATTCAGCAAGCCCATTTTTGAGAAACCTAAGAGAAGGAAAGAAATATAAGAAAATGTAAGAATTTATATTTAAGAATGTTAACTGCAACACTATACTGGCAAAAGAATGAAAACTGAATATCCAGTAAAGAGAAATGGGGGACTAAATTACTGTACACAATATAGAGCATAGAATATTAGGCAGCTACTTTTTAATAAGGCATAGCTATAGCTAGAGAATATACATGTAATACTGATAGATGAAATGTGTTATGGTCTTGTGATATGTAATCACGACACTGTAACATATTTCATATATATATACACACCACAGTTTAATTTGGAAAAAAAAATACCCTATGCTTATATTTTTGTTTGATCATGAAAGAGGAAATTTATTATACTTAACTTAAAGGAGTAGGGATGAATTCAAACTATCTTTGATTTATTCTAGTGTGTAGCACATATATATTCCTTTTGAATTTACCAAAAAATTAAAATATAAGGAAAAATAAGTAATAATAATCAAACTAAAAAATGGAATTTGATTTAAGCAGCTTTTTATTTATACCCAATATATAAGACAAAGACAGACATGTAAGGGAGAGATTTTCTTAACAAGGGCCTATGTTTCTCCCAGGAGACTATGGCATTAAAGCCTTTGTCTGCTGCATCAAGTCCCAGGTCTCATATTAGAATACTCTCTAACACACACACACAAATAAGCTTCACATGGATCAAAGACCTAAATATAAGGCCAGACACCATAAACCTCTTAAAGGAAAACACAGGCAGAACACTTTTTGACAGAAATCACCGCAAGATCTTTTTTGATCTGCCTCTTAAAGAAAATATTTAAAAAAATGAACAAATGGGATCTAATTAAACTTAAAAACTTTTGCACAGCAACAAAAACCATAAACAAAACAAGACAACCCTCAGAATGGAAGAAAATATTTGCAAATGAGGCAACAGACAGAGGATTAATTTCCAAAATACACAAATAACTCATGCAGCTCAATACAAACAAACAAACAAAAAAAACCCCAACCCAATCAAAACATGGGTGGAAGATCTAAATACACATTTATCCAAAAAAGACATTCTCATGGCCAAAAGGCACATGGAAAGATGCTCAACATCACTAATTATTAGAGAAATGCAAGTTAAAACTAAAATGAGGTATCACCTCACACTAGTCACAATCATCATCATCAAAAAATCTACAAACAGTAAATTCTAGAGAGGGTGTGGAGAACAGAATCTTCTTACACTGTTGGTGGGAATGTAAATTTATTGAGAACAGTATGGGGGTTTCTTAAAAACTAAAACTAGAACTACCACATGACCCAGCAATCCCACTCCTGGGTACCTACCCAGAGAAAACCATAATTCAAAACGACGTATTCATCCCAAAGTGCACTGTAGCACTATGTACAATACCCAGGACATGGAAGCAATCTAAAGTTATGGACCATCAAAGAGTTATGGATGAAGAAGATGTGATACATACATACAATGGAATATTACTCAGCTATAAAAAGGAAGGAAATTATACCATTTGCAGATATGTGGATGGGACTGTTATACAGAGTGAAGTAAGTCAGAAAGAGAAATACAAATATCATTTGATATTGCTTATATGTGGAATCTTAAAAATGAGTACAAGTGAACTTATTTACAAAACAGAAACATAGATGTAGAACAGATATAGAAAACAAACATGGATATCAGTTGGTAAGTGGCAGGAACGATAAATTGAAAGATTGAGATTGTCATATAGACACTACTATACATAAAATTGATAACTAATAAGAACCTGCTGTATATAGCACAGGGAACTCTACTCAGTAGTCTGTAATGGCCTAAATGGGAAAAAAATCTTAAAAAAGGAGTAGACATGTATATATATGTATAACTGATTCACGTTGCTGAATTCTAACACAATATTATAAATCAACTATGCTCCAATCAAATTTGTAAAAATAATAATTAAAAAAAGATTAATAAAGGAACTCTTGTGGCTTGAATGGAGCTACTCTTATTTCTTCCACCGACTATAACAAAAAGAGAAAAAGACTTGACTCCTTAATCAATGAGGAGAGAAATTTCACCTTGTAGCATCATAGATTGCCTGTAACTGAAGTTTGCATTTGGCTGTTGACCACAAAATGTACATACATATGGAAATTTTATGGAATTGGCACTCTGGGAGAAGTACCTAAAGTCATTATATTTTGGTGATTTAAAAATAAATTAACAGAGCTTTTCAGAGATATGGGACTAAAGCTAAATGGGAAAGAAAGCTGAAATGAGAAAAAGGTTCATCCTTACCACAGCAGAAGGACTTTTCTGCCCCAAGTAATTTCCGTTTTCCGGGTGAGTAGGTTTGCATTCTTCTATGTATGAGTAATTTTAGAGGTCCACTCACCAATTATAGCTCTACTGATAAAGCCTTCTTGTGGATGGAATAGTATGGTTACCTTTATCAAAAATGCACTTCCATATGAGAGTAAATTGTGACAAATATAAGAAAATAAAGGTGCTATAAACAAGCCAGGCTCTGCTCATGGCCATGAGAGCTTTTAGTAATCACATATTACACAGTGTAAGTATAATTTTCTGATGATACAATAGCTCCAAGCAGTTTTTTGTGTGTTTTGTTTTTAAGACATGAGGCATTACCCAGAAAGTACACTGCCTACAAGCCTAACATTATAGAAACAGGAAGATAGTCATTCTCCTCTTTCTCTGAAAATGTACCTCATTTATTGTGTTGTGGTTTCAACAGAACTGAAAGGAGAAGACTCTCCATGTTTAATCTCATGGTGTAGCTGTAACATCTCCTGTTTTGGGCACTCACTTGTCACTAGTTCCTACTTAAATACCTTTAAAAATTAGCTAATGGTGCGGGGAGATGAAAGGGGGGATAGGGGGTGAGAAGTGGAGGATGGTGAGCAGTGAATCTTCTCCCCAAGCATAAATACTTAAAATTTCAAGTTTCACTTGGGGCCCAAGTATTCTCTATAATTCACCTAATTTCTTCTATTGGTGGTTGGGGTTGTTGTGCCACTTACCTTCCCTTATTTTATTTAAATCTTAGAGACTTATCCTTAGTCAAATAAGAAAAAAAAATTCTCTAACTTTAGTCTCTCTGGGCATATCACTCTCCCTTCCCTCTCTTCACTGCCCACCCCCCTCCCCCCAACACCGCTCCTCCCTCTAATGGGATTGATGATAGCATTGGCCTATGTGCTCTACAACCCTTCTCTGCTAATGTAACCCCCTCCTGCCTTCGATTTGCTGGATGGAAACTTCTAGTCCAGGTCTGGTGAATATCTGGTGGATACTTGAAGCTATACTTTCTACCTATAGAAGGTGGCATATGAAACTTACCATTCTAAGTAAGTATATTTTTTCTTTTCCATTTTAAATGATTGTTGACACAAACATATTTCATATAAACTAGCACAAAGCCAAGCATATAGTAGATAATACATATTTGTTAAACTAAATATTCTGTCATTAATCTTACTTACACACTAAACTTGGGATGATATTGACAGCTATGACTTGATGAGAAAGATGTGTAAGAGATATGAGTCTATACAGAGTCAAGGTAACACGCAAGAGCTGGAACCAATGAGCAGCTGATTAGCAGCTGAATCACTTTTCCACTGGATAGAGATCGATTTTATCCAGAAATTGGTCCCTATGGCAGTTGAAAGAAATGCACACTTAAGATAATCTCTCCTAACAGATTTTAGGGTCAGTTCTATGAAAACAACTTTTCTAAGCATCTAGAAAATAAGTTGGGCACAGAAAAGACTGCTCACTTATAGAAATGGATAAAAACACATTCTGGATACATAGAAGAAAGCAGTAATTTCATTCATTTTATTATGAGTATATTTCTATAGACCATCCCTGTGTGCATGTTTAGTAATGTCCAACTTTATGCAACAGGACTGTAGCCTGCCAGGCTCCTCTGTCCATGGAATTCTCCAGGCAAGAATATTGGAGTGGGTTGTCATTCCCTTCTCCAGGGGATCTTCCCGACCCAGGTCCAAACTGGGATCTCCTGCATTGCAGGCAGATTCTTTACCATCTGAGCCACCAAGGAAGCCTCCCTCTATAGACCATGACTGACTGGTAAAACATTCTTATTTATTGAATCGTGTACTTATTTACGTGGATGTTCACAAATAATAGCAACAGCAAGTGACATTATTTCTAGAGATCCAAATACCTTATATAGCTCACAGTGTCAAAAATCATACTATTTTAACTGATATAATCCAAACAGGATGTGTTAGAAGAAAATCTCAGTGTTTTCTTTTGACTAAACACATTGGAGGTCAAAGATGAAAAATGGCTATAGCAACGTGAGTTCAAATCTCTACAATGCTCAGGGAGTTGCACAAACTCCCAGTGCCTTGATTTGTAAATCAAAAGAAGATTTACACTCTTGTGCTTCCACTGTGCACTGGTCAAGCTTTCCTCTTAAAGTCTTTCTCAATTTAGCAGCACCTTCCTACACTCTCCAGATGTCCCAGATGGCTAAGCATTACAGAAACTGCCATTATGCCTTCGCATCTTACTCCCCTTAAAGCATGGAGAGTTCTGCCTCCTTTATTTTCTAACTTGTATTTCAACATAATTACAGCCATAAAAGACAGCAGTTACAAAGAACGACTCAATACCATTCACCCAGATTCTCCAAATGTTGATATTTTACCAATATTTCTTTATCATCCTCTCTCTGTATACATATATATATGTAAAATATATAAGTATATATTTTAATGAACATTTGAAACCAAGTTAACAGCATTTACTCCTGATACTTCAAGCTGCATTTTTCTTTGAAAGAGGGACATATAACCACTGTTTAGATGACAAAATCAGAAAATTATCATTATCATTACACTATCCTTTAGTGTATTTACAGAAAAAATCCAGTATACACATTTTAAACTTCTTTAAACTTTCATGAAGTTCACAACTTTGATGAGTACTGGTAAGTTATTTTGTAGAGTGCCCATAGTTTGAATTTGCCCAGTGTTTCCTCATGATTAGACTTAAGTTATGTATATCAGGTAGGAAGACCAGAGGATGATGCCATGTCCCTCTCAGTGCATCATAACAGGAGACATGAAATTTGTGTTTTTTCCATTACTGGCATTGCTCTCTTTGATTACTCAGTTTAGGTGTTTCCCAGGTTTTCCACTGGGATGTTATTTTCTTTCCTTGAAATTAATAAGTAACTTGTGGGAAGGTACTTTGAGACTGTTGAAGCCTAGCTTGAAGGATTTTGAGTATTATCTTGCTAGCATGTGAAATGAACACAATTGTACAGTAGTTTGAACATTCTTTGGCATTGCCCTTCTTTGGTTGGAATGAAAACTGACTTTTCCAGTCCTGTGGCAACAGCTGAGTTTTTCAAATTGTCTGACATATTGAGTGCAGCATTTTAACAGCATCATCTTTTAGGATTTGAAATAGCTCAGCTGGAATTCTATTACCTCCACTAGCTTTGTTGGTAGTAATGCCTCCTAGGGCCCACTAGACTTCACATTCCAGGATGTCTGGCTGTAGGTAAGTGACCATACTGTCTTGGTCATCTGGGTCATTAAGACTTTTTTTTGTACAGTTCTGTGTATTCTTGCCACCTATTCTTAATCCCTTCTGCTTCGGCTAGATCCTTACCATTTCTGTCCTTTCTTGTGCCCATGTTTGCATGAAGTATTCCCTTGGTATCTCTAATTTTCTTGAAGAGATCGCTAGTCTTTCCTGTTCTATTGCTTTCCTCTATTTCTTTACATTGTTCACTTAAGAATGTTTTCTTATCTCTCCTTGCTATTCTTTGGAACTCTGCATTCGGTCGGGTATATATTTCCCTTTCTCCTTTATATTTTGCTATATGAGCCAAGAACTTCCAGATGTACAAGCTGAATTTAGAAAAGGCAGAGGAACCAGAGATCAAACTGCCAACATCTGCTGGATCATAGAAAATGCAAGAGAATTCCAGAAAATCATCTACTTCTGCTTGACTATGCTAAAGCCTTTGACTATGTGGATCACAACAAACTGTGGAAAATTCTTAAAGAGAAGGGAATTTTCTTCCAGGCTACCTTGCCTGCCTCCTGAGAAACCTATATGCAGGTCAAGAAGCAACAATTAGAATGGAACAATGGGATAGTTCAAAATTGAGAAAGGAGTACGTCAGTATGTATTATCACCCTGCTTACTTACCTTATATGCAGAGTACATCATGTGAAATACTTGGCTGGTTGAAGTACAAACTGGAATCAAGATTGCCAGGAGAAATATCAACCACCTCAGATATGCAGATGGCAGCTTTCTAATGACAGAAAGTGAAGAGGAACTAAAGAGCTTCTTGATGAAGGTGAAAGAGAGTGAAAAAGCTGGCTTAAAACTCAACATTCAAAAAACTAAGATCATGGCATCCAGTCCCATCCAAATAGATGGGAAAAAAAATGGAAACAGTGACAGACTTTATTTTCTTGGGCTCCAAAATCACTGCAGACAATGACTGCTGCAATGAAATTAAAAGACACTTGCTCTTTGGAAGAAAATCTATGACAAACCTAGAAAGCATATTAAAAAGCAGAGACATTATTTTACTGACAAAGGTCTGCATAGTCAAAGCTATGTGTCCAGTAGTTATGTACGGATGTGAGAGGTGGATCATAAAGAAGGCTGAGCACTGAAGAACTGACGTTTTCAAACTGTAATGGAGAATACTCTTTGAGAGTTCCTTGGACAGCAAGGAGATCAGACCAGTCAATCCTAAAGGAAATCAACTCTGAATATTCATTGGAAGGAGTGATGCTGAAGTTGAAGCTCCAGTACTTTGGCCACCTGATGCAAAGAGCCAACTCATTGGAGAAGACTCTGATGCTGGGAAAGACTGAAGGCAGGAGGAGAAGGGGATGACAGAGGATGAATGATGGTGGGATGGCATCACCGACTCAATGGACATGAGTTTGAGCAAACTCCACCACATAGTGAAAGTGAAGTCGCTCAGTTGTGTCCGACTCTTTGCAACCCCATGGATTGTAGCCTACCAGTCTCCTCCATCCATGGGACTTTCCAGGCAAGAGTACTGGAGTGGGTTGCCATTTCCTTCTCCAGAGGATCTTCCCAACCCAGGGACCAAACCTGGGTCTCCCACATTGTAGGCAGACACTTTACCATCTGAGCCACCAAGGAAGTTTATGTGGTTGAAAACAGTTGGACAACTAGGTGACTGAACAACAACAACTTTGAGACTATATAAATATCCACTTAGCATCCATTGAGGATTCTTTTCTGCTTCTTTTTGTTCTTGCAAAACATAGTACTTTCTCAAGGTAAACTGATAATATCCTTCTTCTCCTTATAAAAAACATTTTGTAATGGCTTGGGAAATGCTCTAGAAATGCAATGTTTGCTGTAATAACTTTACCTATTAGAATGTTGTGAGAATTTAGTAGAAAAGATTAAGTTTTCTATTTCACCCTCGGTTTATGTGTAGAATTACAGCAGATAATTCTAGTACAATTAAACTAACCCCGTAATTCAGCAAACTGTTTAAAGACCCATTGATTAAGTTGTAACAACAGTAATTACTTAAAAAGACATGACTTTGACAAATATTAAAGTGGTCCAGAAAGAGGTGAAAGTGAGAAAATTAGAGATGACAAGCTAATGCCATTGTTATTTAAATTCACAGTTACAAAGGCAGGTATAAATTATCTTTGCATATTTAAGATATATATTTCTTCCTGCAAGACAATGAGTGAGAGAGTGAAGCTCTCCATTTAAATTAAATGTTGATGACAGTTACTTTCCACACTCTTCTCTTTAGGTTGATACAGTGACTGTTTCTTTGTTTTACAAATGTTTATTTGAATCATAGGGCTTTCTGTTTTATTGTGCGTAATCTTTCCATCTCTCAGGATGTTCCTCAACTGCCTTCAATTCTGGGAATGTAAAATTCACTCACTGGTGGCAAATAGACAAGTCATAGAAAAAGTGATGGAACTCTTACTGGGGCAAAAAATATTAATTTCTTCACTGGAACCAAAAATATATTCATTCAGCTCTCTTGATAGCACCTAAAAACCATTTGTGGCTATATTTTCTCTGAGGTTCCCAGTAGGGTATGGTTTTAAGGCTCTTAAGCAGTTGAGACTCTTCCTTGGAAAATCCCATTGACGGAGGAGCCTGGTAGGCTGCAGTCCATGGGATCGCTAAGAGTCGGATACGACTGAGCAAGTTCACTTTCACTATTCACTTTCCTACATTGGAGAAGGAAATGGCAACCCACTCCAGTGTTCTTGCCTGGAGAATCCCAGGGACAGGGGAGCCTGGTGGGCCGCCATCTATGAGGTCGCACAGAGTCGGACATGACTGAAGCGACTTAGCAGCAGCAGCAGCAGTTGAGACAATATATCACCTCAATGACTTCAATGGTAGTTCTTTAATAATGTGGTCCATTCCTGTAAGGATTCATTCCATCATCAAAAAGCACCATATACCTGGAGAGCATGAGCCTTCAAGCTTGGCAGTAAATTGTAACCCACTGGCTCCCATTCTGACTTCTGATATCATTAGTTTGGGATACAGCCTAATGTACAAGGCTTTTAAAAGGTCCACAGATGATTCTAATGGAAGGAAGCCAAGGCTGGAATCCTCTGCTGTAGAAAGTTTTTATTTTCCCCTTCAGGCTGAAGAAATAAAATTTGAGTCCCCTTGTTTATGCAGATTTCTGTGACTCCCTATAATTTTAGGACAGGGTCACTAAGAGTTGGACACAACTGAGCGACTGAACTGACTGACTGATACTTTCAGGATGCCCCCTACTAATGTATTTCTACACATATGAGTGGACAGAAGCAATTTCTCTAATCTGTTTTGTACACTCCGTTCAGTTCACTCAGTCATGTCCGACTCTCTGCAACCCCATGAATCGCAGCACGCCAGGCCTCCCTGTCCATCACCAACTCCCGGAGTTCATTCAGACTCACGTCCATCGAGTCCATGATGCCACCCAGCCATCTCATCCTTGGTCATCCCCTTCTCCTCCTGCCCCCAATCCCTCCTAGCATCAGAGTCTTTTCCAGTGAGTCAACACTTCGCATGAGGTGGCCAAAGTACTGGAGCTTCAGCTTCAGCATCATTCCTTCCAAAGAAATCCCAGGGTTGATCTCCTTCAGAATGGACTGGTTGGATCTCCTTGCACTCCAAGGGACTTTCAAGAGTCTTCTCCAACACCACAGTTCAAAAGCATCAATTCTTCAGTGCTCAGCCTTCTTCACAGTCCAACTCTCACATCCATACATGACCACTGGAAAATCCACAGCCTTGATAGATGGACCTTAGTCGGCAAAGTAATGTCTCTGCTTTTGAATATGCTATGTAGGCTGGTCATAACTTTTCTTCCAAGGAGTAAGCGTCTTTTAATTTCATGGCTGCAGTTACCATCTGCAGTGATTTTGGAGCCCAAAAAAAAAAAAGTCTGACACTGTTTCTACTGTTTCTCCATCTATTTCCCATGGAGTGATGGGACCAGATGCCATGATCTTTGTTTTCTGAATATTGAGCTTTAAGCCAACTTTTTCACTCTCCACTTTCACTTTCATCAAGAGGCTTTTTAGTTCCTCTTCACTTTCTGCCATAAGGGTGGTGTCATCTGCATATCTGAGTTTATTGATATTTTTCCCAGCAATCTTGATTCCAGCTTGTGCTTCTTCCAGCCCAGCGTTTCTCATGATGTACTCTGCATAGAAGTTAAATAAGTAGGGTGACAATATACAGCCTTGAGGTACTCCTTTTCCTATTTGGAACCAGTCTGTTGTTCCATGTCCAGTTCTAACTGTTGCTTCCTGACCTGCATACAGATTTCTCAAGAGGCAGGTCAGGTGGTCTGGTATTCCCATCTCTTTCAGAATTTTCTACAGTTTCTTGTGATCCACACAGTCAAAGGCTTTGGCATAGTCAATAAAGCAGAAATAGATGTTTTTCTGGAACTCTCTTGGTTTTTCCATGATCCAGCGGATGTTGGCAATTTGATCTCTGGTTCCTCTGCCTTTTCTAAAACCAGCTTGAACATCTGGAAGTTCACGGTTCACGTATTGCTGAAGCCTGGCTTGGAGAATTTTGAGCATTACTTTACTAGCATGTGAGATGAGTGCAATTGTGCGGTAGTTTGAGCAGTCTTTGGCATTGCCTTTCTTTGGGATTGGAATGAAAACTGACCTTTTCCAGTCCTGTGGCCACTGCTGAGTTTTCCACATTTGCTGGCATATTGAGTGTAGCACTTTCACAGCATCATCTTTCAGGATTTGAAATAGCTCAACTGGAATTCCATCACCTCCACTAGCTTTGTTCATAGTGATGCTTTCTAAGGCCAACTTGACTTCACATTCCAGGATATCTGGCTCTAGATGAGTGATCACACCATCGTGATTATCTTGGTCTTGAAGATCTTGTTTTGTACACTAGGCATTGCTAAAAAAAAATCCAGGAATTAATGGGCTACAAATATTTTTGCTCAAGTTTTACCTTACAGAATAATGAATTAGAAATATCTTATTTTCCCCATTCAAATTCCACCATGCATGTCACAGCATTGCTTCCCCTTCATGTTTGTTTCTATCACTAGAATCTGACTGAGCTGGTCTTGGGATAGTTATAACCTCATCATTTACTGAGTACCTCCCAGCTACCAAATTGTTTATAGATAACTTCAATTTATAGATAACATCTTTTAAACAAAAAATCATCAGTTTTAAACTAGCTAGGAGAGAGCCGGGATTAGGACCTGGGTCTAGGAGGTACGACTCTTGCTGGGAAAATCGCATGGGTGGAGGAGCCTGGTAGGCTGCAGTCCATGGGGTTGCTAAGAGTCGGACATGACTGAGTGACTTCACTTTCACTTTCATGCATTGGAGAAGGAAATGGCAACCCACTCCAGTGTTCTTGCCTGGAGAATCCCAGGGACGGGGGAGCCTGGTGTGCTGCTGTCTATAGGGTTGCACAGAGTCAGACACGACTGAAGAGACTTAGCAGCAGCAGCAGCAGCAGCTAGGAGGTACAAAAATCATCATTACTAATAAAGACGCTATAGGGATAGTTCCCCTCTGCTGATTAATCCAAGCCATTCAGCCCATTACTTTCCCTGGCAATTGTTACTGGTTTAGAGATAACCATCTGTTCTAGGGTCTCCTAAAAACGGTACATTATATTCTACTGCTGAGGAACAGGTTAGTATTCTCTCCTGCTGAATATGAATAGGAGGCACAGAGCCCTGACCTCCACTGGCTGTCAATTGTGATATGAGGTAAAAGAGGCTTAGGCTCTTTTAAAAAAGCCAAGGCCTGAGGAGTTCCAAATAGCCACCAGTGGGGCCAATATTATCCATGGGCAAATAGCTGCCTAAATAAGTGGTTTCAGAGGTATTGGAAGGATGTCCCTAAAACAACTTCTTTCTCCTAGGTGCTGCAAATCCCTCAAAAGGAGAAAGAAACTTTTATTCCATATTTAGAATATAGATTTAAAATGCAAAAAGCTTGGGACAAAGTAATTCTCTGTCTCATATCCAGTGGTTGACGTGAGAATATTTTCTGGTAGCAAGTTTAAAGGTGAACACACACAGAGACAGAGGGTGGGAAGGAAATCTAAGAGAAGTGGGAAAGGGATGGTGGAAAGGGAGGCCAGGGCTGCTTGGTCCTAGGACTGTCATCAAGAGAGACTGTGGAACCTCCATCTTTAGCAATAGATTCTAGCTGAGATGATTACATATTATCTCACTTGAATGAATGCTGATGGCCTAAATGATATCTCAGAGATTTTTTTAAACTTTACTTTTTTGGATACACATTTCTACAAATTTTTTTTCTGCACAAATGAATATGATCATGTGTTTTTTCTTCTTTAGACTGTTAGTTTGATGGATTACTTTGATTGATTTTTTGAATACTGAATTGCTCTTGCATTCTAGGGACAAATTGTGCTTGCCATGGCATATTGTTCTCTCTCTCACATTGCTGGATTTGATTTCACTGATGGATATTACTGAAGTATTTTGTTGAGGAGGATTGTGTTGAGGAGGATTCATGAGGGACTTTGGTCTGTAGCTTTCTTGTGTTGTCTTTGTCTGGTTTTAGTATCATAGAAATGCTGACCTCATAAAATGAGCTAGAAAATATTCCCTCCTCTTTTGTTTTCTGGAAGAAAGTGTGTAGAACTAATGTTATTTAAATTTTTGATAGAATTCACCTATGAAACCAATCTCAGCCTGCAGATTTCATTTTCAGAAGGCCTTTAACCACAAATTCATTTCTAAAGAAGATACAGTACTATAAGTTATCTATTTTATCATGGCTGAGGAATTGTTCCATTTAATCTAGGCTGTTAAGTTTATATTTGTACAGTTGTTGATAGTATTGCCTATTGTCCTTCTAATGTCTGTGGGACTTGTAATGATTTCCCTTTCTTCACTTATGATAATGGTAAGTTCTTTCTTTCTTTCTTACCAGTCTTATTTGAGCCTTATCAATTTCATTGCTCTTTCATAAAACCACCTTTTGTTTCACTGGTTTACCTGTTTTCAATTTCATTGATTTCTGCTCTTTATTATTTCCTTTCTTTTACTTGGTTTTATATTGCTCTTGTTTTCTAGTTTCTTAAGAAAAATGTTTATTGATTAAAGAACTTTTTTTCTTTTCCAATGTAAGTATTTAATGGTGTAAATTTCCTCTAAATAGTACTGCTTTTCAGAGCCCTCCAACAGTTCCTCACTATATTCTTTCCAGGTTTTACAGCTGCATGTAGTGGAAGACACATGGTGGAATATGTTTACTCAGAACAAACTAGTCTTTTTAAATATAATTTTTTCCAGGAGTCTTCTGTCAAAGAAAATGCTTCTATTGCATATTATCTGAGCACATATAACCTTTATTACTTATCCAAGATGAAAGTGTGGCACTTTTCTGGTGAAAAAAGTGCCAATACTACTGGCACAAAAAAAGTACTACTTTGCTAGAAGTACATGCTTAAAGTTAATGGTTACCAAGAAAAAATTTTTTCAAGATTAGTGGTTAGCTTTTGCACAGTTTATTACTAATTATTCCTCCAAACTCTCCTGTTAAGAGAGGACTATATTGTCAACTGTTCTTAAGAAAGCCAGGGGCCTTACAAGAGCAATCTTTTGGCTGGAGACTGAACTGTTATATTCTCTAGTGGAGAACATCATTCCTTAGCTGTGTCCAGTCTACTAACAAGCCCATTAAAGGCATTCTTCTTTTCGGTTACAATATAATTGATCTCTAGCATTTCTTTCGGTTCTTTCTTAGGATTTCTTCTCTCTGCCTACTTTGCCCATCTGTTCATGTATGCTATCCACGTTGTTCATTAGAGCCCTAAGCATATTAATCATACCATATTTTAAATCTTTGGTCTGATAATTCCAATATCCTTGCCATGTCTGGTTCTGATGATTGCTCTGTCTCTTCAAATTGTGTTTTTTTGCCTTGTAATTTTTCTTGATAGCCAGACATGATGTACCAGGCAATAGGAGCTGCTATAAATAGGCCTTTAGTGATGTGGTAGTTAGATATGGAGGAAAGGAAGCATTCTTTGGTGCTGTGATTATGTCTCGGTTTCTAAGTAAGACTGTGAACTTCACAAGTGCTTTTCAGTTTTTTTCTCCGCTTAAATGTAATAGGTTGGCTAGAGCAGGCTTGAGTTGGGTATTTCCTTTCCCCAGGTCAGTAGGGCTCTGACAATTCCCCGGCAAGTTAGGCTCTGGTTAACTAGTTTCTGCTGAGGGCAGGCTTGTTTAGAAGAATAAAATATTCTAGGGTCTTCACAAAGGTTTCTTTTTCCCTCCCTCTCCTGGAAACATGAGACAGTTTTTCTCTCATATTTGTTGTGGGAATCCGGTCAAGCTTCAGGAGGTAAATCTCACAATACTGTGGAGGGCCCCATATGACTGGGTCCATCAGGAGTTTTCAACTCTCAGACTTGTACACACTAAGCCTCCAGCAATTCGTCAATTACAGTCTGGGTTTTCCTATCCAACCGTGCTTCCTATGGCCATTTCTGCTGATCTTATTGCATACATTTGTTTTTCAGTGTTTATAAACAAAAAGAAGTAAAGGAATGAACCAGGATTGTGCTTCCAAATGCTGAGGCAGCAGACTGTTGCTCTTTACTCTTCTTTGTCAATGATACAATGACACTTTATCATTTTCTTTCTAACCGTGTATGTTTTAATGCTTAGTATCTGCATTTGATAAGAAGGCATCATTCTGGTTTCTAAGCTATCTTTGTAGTCATAGTCATGTTTCTCTTTATTAATTCATTTTAAATTCAATATAAACAATGAAAATCACTCAGAGGGATTTGTGAGGCACCAACTCAAACATCAGACCCTTAAATTCCACATTTTGTCACAATCATTCAGGGTGCATACTTCCAACTTCTCAATTGTATTTTGTTTTTATCCCTTTTTTAGTGAAGATGAACAACAAAGAATACCCTACTTTTCCTTCTAGGAATCACTGTATTTTTCTTTCACTATTACAACTCTATGATTTGAACTGTCTTGGTTGTAGTTATAAGAGGAAAACTTTAGAACTAGTTTCTGAACATTAGAGTAAGAAAATTAAAACAAGCTTAGTAACCGGAGAGGTCCTTTTCACCATGGAGTAGTTTATGAAAATCACTGCATGTGCTTTACTTCCTAGAATACCAATTTTTAAGAACCTGAACCCCCCAAAAGTGAGTTAAGCCCTATAATATTTGTCAACCTTATTTAAACATTTTTGGGTGATTTTTAACTCTCTCTTGAAATCCCACAGCATCTTCATCATAACTATCAATCATATGTGAGGAACAGATGTGCAGAGTGAGTTTGTAGAGAATTCTGGTTAACAGAATGTATGCTAATAAGGGTTCACTCTCCAGGCAGCGTTTCAGGCACCAGGAAGAATTTATTTAAATATTGACATGGATGACAATCTCTTTTTCTGACCTGTCTGAAACTTTTCTGCCTGCAGTCAACTCCCAGCAGCACCCTGGCCACAGATTGTCACCATCTGGACCATAAAATTTGAAAATATGATGCTTAGCAAACTGACATGATGAGTGTTATACCAGGAGCTGTTTACATCATAATATTAATATATATGTGATGGGAAGAGACATGAACTTACCTTTCCCAGAGAAGCCCTGATTTCCTCAGTGATGAGTCTCCGCTTCTTGTATGAACTGCTCAGATAGGAGCATGGTTCATCTTTTTCTGGTCATCCAGGCATGATTTTCTGAGAGCCAGGGATTGACTAAATTTCACTTATATCCTAAATGACAGAAGAAAGTAGAAAAGTCTATAATCACTAGTACTCATGCTTACCAGGACCTTTGTGAGGTGACATCTCTGGGTCTATTTGTCAGCCTTGACATTTCCTCATTAGGTTTTTTTTTTTTCTTTATCCCTGCTGCTGCTGCTAGGTCACTTCAGTCGTGTCTGACTCTGTGCGACCCCATAGACAGCAGCCCACAAGGCTCCCCCGTCCCTGGGATTCTCCAGGCAAGAACACTGGAGTGGGTTGCCATTTCCTTCTCCAATGCATGAAAGTGAAAAGTGAAAGTGAAGTCACTCAGTCGTATCTGACTCTTAGCGACCTCATGAACTGCAGCCTACCAGGCTCCTCCGTCCATAGGATTTTCCAGTCGAGAGTACTGGAGTGGGGTGCTATTGCTTTCTCCCTACTCATATCAATTGTATAAACTCATGCATAGCTTCTGCTATTCCTTGATACCATATAATATTAAGAGCTTGGAAATTGGACTGCATAATCCCTGAGAAAGTTACTTACTCCTTTCAAGTCTACATTTCCTATAAAATGGGGATATGACCTCTAGCTTGCTGAAGCATTGAATCTGGGACAGAGGAGGTCCCCCAAAACTGGAAATTATCATGGGTAGCTCTCCTCTCCCTTGAGTACCTGACTGTTCTAATTACCAAATAAGGTCACCCATGTGTCTTTCAGGCTATGCCTCATGAAGCAGGGTCTTACTAACTCCATCTGATTCCATCATACAGGACACATCAGAACACCATCCTACTAATTCCATCTGGCTCCACGTGGGACATGCCAGAACATGGGTCCTACTAACTCCATTGGGCTCTATCACACTGGGCCCACCAGAACACTGTCAATCAGCTTGTAAGTTACAAGACCTGCTTTCAGCAGTTGATCTATCAATATTTAAAACATACCAGTGTTTAGGACAATGGTTTGTGGGACCTGTTCAAGTTCAGAGGGAAAAAATAGCTTGAAAAAACAGAATTTAAGGTAAAATGGGGAGAATATTCACCTGATTATAAGCTCAGAAAAAGTTTTACAAGGGATGTCACTGGTTTTAACTAAACAAAAACATCCTTTAACAATATTATTTGTTGTTATTGTTCAGTCACTAAGTCATATCCAACTCTTTGTGACCCCACTGGCTGCAGCATGCCAGGCTCCCCTGTACTTCATAACCTATTTGTAAGCTAGCTAATTTGTATAGGCATATAGCAACTTCACTTTCACTTTTCACTTTCATGCATTGCAGAAGGAAATGACAACCCACTCCAGTGTTCCTGCATGGAGAATCGCAGGGATGGCACAACCTGGTGGGCTGCTGTCTATGGGGTCACACAGAGTTGGATACGATTGATGCGACTTAGCAGCAGCAGCAGCAGCAGCAGCATAGATATAGACATACCTTTTACACATATCCATGGTTTATTTTCCTTTGACGATAAGCATTTCTGTTTGAATGCAATGTTACACAGCTAAAAGGGCTCTTCTAGTCCCACAGCCAAGCAAAGCACTCTTTCGTCCTGTTGATGGTTTTAAATCTTGTCTCTCCTCTCTGGCTCCCCTACTCTAGGGAAAAAACACACATGAATTAACACAACCTCCATGTCGCAGTGCCGCCATTCCCCTATTTAGCAATCTCATTCACGCTAGTTAGTTTATAGAAATACATGTCATGTTAAGTCAGGATAGAGAGTATGTGATCTTCAACTTAGATATCTGTTCATCACTCCTTGTCTCTTTCTCCAAGCCCACTCTTCTTACTCAGGATGTAAGATCAAGTTATTTGTGCTGCTGTTTGAGGGCTTTCAGCCTAAGTTCCTTGGTGCAGGTTTTGATGATCAGTTTTACAGATTTGGAAACTTAAAAACATTGGCCTTGAGAGAGGGACTCACCTAAGAGATACTAACCACAGACAAATTTGTAAGCTATATCACCTTATATCAAATATAGGGGTTTACAGGTACAGCTAAAGAACCATGTCTGATAATCAACAAATGGCAATTTCTTAATTAAGGGTTAGTCCTACTGGAAAAGTTGAAATGGATCAGAAGGTTATTTGGTGGTGGAGCATCAGAACAGTCCATATTAGGTGCCCCTAAAAGGCAGTGGTTTTCAACCAGTGGTTATATTGCCCCCTGGAGGACATTTAGCAATGTCTGGAGACATTTTTGGTTGTCACAACTGGGTAGGGGGTGTTCCTGGGATCGAGAGGCCAGAGAAGCTGCTGAATGTCCTAGAAGGCACAGGACAGCTCCCCCACAACAAAGAATTATCCTTCACAAAGTGTGACTAGTGTTGAGGCTAAGAAGCTGCTTTAAGAGGCAGTTCTGCTCAAGTCTCAAATCTCTTCTATCATCTCTCTCTTCTCAGCATATAAGTGAAACACAAAACTACTCAATAAATCAAATTAAATTATTAACCTTCCTATAGGGCCAACAAAATACTATCAAAAGTCCCAGTTGTTACCCAGAACAAGCAGTGAGTGCTTTCTGGCTCATTTTTCTTTCCTCTGAGTGACAGGTGACAGCATCATTTAAGAGTATGTATTAATATTTTCTTCTAGGCACCATTTGTGAGAAAGGAGGAAGGTGAGCTGGGAGGAAAATCCTCAAGTTTTGATCAAGCCACAAAAGGACAAAAAGCTCAAACCTCAGGCTGGATGAATGTATACAAAATTGCCCACAGTCAATGACAAATTACTGCTGTTAAATAACCTATCAAAGCTTCATGGGATAGAAAGATAAGCTTATTTAAAGTGACTTCTGTTACAGGCAATGAAACACAAGCTTCTCCTGAGAGCTTTTGGATTGGGGTGAGGAAAGGAGGGAATTGGGGTAGAGGTTAGGGCCTGACTAACCTACAGGGCCCACCTACAGTCACAACTGTAGGTGGGGGAGGTAGCCAGTGAACCAAAAGAAGAATAGGAGGCTGTTTGGGATGTGGGAGGAGTGCTGGAGCTGGAGATGATATGGCCCTTGGATAGGATTATTGTGGGCTTACCACCAACCTTGGGAAGCCTGGCATGCTGCAATCTATGGGGTTGCAGAGTCAGACGTGACTGAGCGACAGAACTGAACTGAACCACCAGCCTTCCAAATCCTGGTCCAACTCCTGAAGTTTCAGGTCCTTCACAACAGTAGAACAAGCTGACCCTCACTGATCAGTTCAGTTCAGTCACTCAGTCATGTCCGACTCTTTGCGACCCCATGAATCGCAGCACGCCAGGCCTCCCTGTCCATCACCAACTCCCAGAGTTCACTCAGACTCGTGTCCATCGAGTCAGTGATGCCATCCAGCCATCTCATCCTCTGTCGGCCCCTTCTCCTCCTGCCCCCAATCCTTCCCAGCATCAGAGTCTTTTCCAATGAGTCAACTGTTTGCATGAGGTGGCCAAAGTACTGGAGTTTCAGCTTTAGCATCATTCCTTCCAAAGAAATCCCAGGGTTGATCTCCTTCAGAATGGACTGGTTGGATCTCCTTGCAGTCCAAGGGACTCTCAAGAGTCTTCTTGAACACCACAGTTCAAACGCATCAATTCTTTGGCGCTCAGCCTTCTTCACAGTCCAACTCTCACATCCATACATGACCAATGGAAAAACCATAGCCTTGACTAGACCGACCTTAGTCAGCAAAGTAATGTCTCTGCTTTTGAATATACTATCTAGGTTTGTCATAACTTTCTTCCAAGGAGTAAGTGTCTTTTAATTTCATGGCTGCAGTCACCATCTGCAGTGATTTTGGAGCCCAAAAAAATAAAGTCTGACACTGTTTCCACTGTTTCCCCATCTATTTCCCATGAAGTGATGGGACCAGATGCCATGATCTTCGTTTTCTGAATGTTGAGCTTTAAGCCAACTTTTTCA
Organism: Capricornis sumatraensis; assembly: GCF_032405125.1. Lineage (NCBI taxonomy): Eukaryota > Metazoa > Chordata > Mammalia > Artiodactyla > Bovidae > Capricornis > Capricornis sumatraensis. The sequence continues at coordinate 76,472,339 of NC_091073.1, forward strand.
CTCTCTTCTTTTACTTTCATCAAGAGGCTTTTAGCTCCTCTTCACTTTCTGCCATAAGGGTGGTGTCATCTGCCTATCTGAGGTTATTGATATTTCTCCCGGCAATCTTGATTCCAGCTTGTGTTTCTTTCAGTCCAGGGTTTCTCATGATGTACTCTGCATATAAGTTAAATAAGCAGGGTGACAATATACAGCCTTGACACACTCCTTTTCCTATTTGGAACCAGTCTGTTGTTCCATGTCCAGTTCTAACTGTTGCTTCCTGGCCTGCATACAGATTTCTCAAGAGGCAGGTCAGGTGGTCTGGTATTCCCATCTCTTTCAGAATTTTCCACAGTTTATTGTGATACAACTTAACAAATAGCCTTGGCTCCTGGCACCATGCCATGATCTCCAGCTGGCAGAGCAAAAGATGATGCACAGGTAAATGATAGTTGACCCCAGGCAGGCAATGCTGACATCAGTGGATGGCCTGAGGTCTGGGGCAGCAGGTGGTCACAGAGCTGGGAGGCTCCAAAGGAGACCTAGTTTCACTGGGTGAGTCTGTGGGACCTCTGACCTCCATTGCCATTTCTGTAAAATGAGTAAGTTAGATTAGATCATAGACAAGGTTCTTTCCAACTCTGAAAAGTGCCTGATTTTATCATTCATTTCTACTACCTATTGTAAATCAGCTAATGCCTACAGGTTGTTTCTCTTTAATGCTAATTTCCTTTCACCAGCTTTGCTCTATCCCTAAGCTAATGGTTAAACTTGGAAAACATTTTTGTATTCATAATTGTTTAGAAAAAAAATAATACTGCAATTTTGGAAGGAGCCAATTAATCACAACCTTTGTCTTGATTTGGACTCTTCCAGAAGCCAGTCAGCTTCCCAGGTGGCACTAGTGGTAAAGAACTCACCTGCCAATGCAGGACACACAAGAGACGCTGGTTTGATCCCTGGGTCGGGAAGATCCCCTGGAGAAGGGCATGGCAACCCATTCTAGTATTTTGCCTGGAGAATCCCTTGAACAGAGGAGCCTGGCAGGCTATAGTCCATAGGGTCACAAAGAGTCAGACATGACTGAAGAGACTTAGCAGGCACACACAGAAGCCAGTACTGAGAAGGATTGGACTCTAAGTATTTTTCTTGGGAGATGATCCTAGGAAATGCAAATGGGCATGGTAAAGGAAGACAGGGAGGGAAGGAAGCAAAGTGCATAGCCAAGTCTATTACACTGAGGGCAACTGGAGCTCAATCCATGGGTTATCTCTGGGAGGCAGGAACTTTCTCCCCACGGGATGGCGAGAAGTTGAGGAATTTAGACACCAGTTCCTCTTTAATGTGCTTGATGCTGCTTCCTGGATACTATTAGTTTGGTGCAAATTCAAATATGGTTTTGGACTGTGAATTTTAAATCATTATAACTAGGCTCAAACATGCCTTTATTCATCAAAATAGGAACCATAACAATCAACACATTTTTGCCAATGAGAAGTGCCTATTTTTATAGCATAAAAATCCATGCTTTGGGATTCTACAAACTCTTAGAAAGCATTTTCTGCACTCTGCTGATTGTGGAAGTGTTTTCCCTGCAAAAAAGTTGCAGAGATGCTTGAGGAAGTGGTGAGAGTTGGCGACTGGTTGGCGAGAGGTCAAATGGTTGGCAAGAGGTTGGTGAGAGTTGTCGCCAACTGGTTGGCGAGAGGTCACGTGAATACGGCGGATGAGATAAAACTTTGCAAAGAGAGATAAAACTTTGCAAAGAGAGATAAAACCCAATTTGTTCATCTTTTGAAGCACTGGTTGTGTGAAATGCGGTCAGGCATTGTTGTGGAGAAGAGTTGGGCTCTTTATGTTGACCAAAGCTGGCTGGAGGTGTTGGTTTTCAGTGCATCTCATTGGTTTGCTGAGCATACTCCTCAGATGTAATGGTTTTGCTGAAATTCAAAAAGGTATAGTGACTCAGATGGGCAGCAGACCACCAAACAGTGACCATGACCTTTTTTTTGGTACAAGTTTGGCTTTGGGAAGTGCTTTAGAGCTGCTTCTCTGTCCAACCACTAAGGTGGCTGTCGCTGGTTGTTATATGCAATCCACTTTTCGTTGCACGTCTGATCAAGAAATGGTTTATTGTTGTTTCATAGAATAAGAGAAGACCAACCCCTCAAAATGATTATTTCTTTTTTTTAATTTCTGACCGGTTCACAAGGCATTCACTTATCAAGATTTTTCACTCTCCCAAGTTCCTTCAAATGCAGAAAGACCATAGAATGGTCAGTGTTGAGTTCTTTGGTAACTTCTCCTATAGTTTTAAGAGGATCAGCCTCAATGATGGCTTTCAATTATTGTTGTCAACTTCTGATGGCCAGCCACTAGGCTCCTCATCTTCAAAGCTCTCGTGTCCTTTGCAAAACTTCTTAAACCATAACCGAACTGTATGATTGATAGTTCCTGGACCAAGTGCACTGTTGATGCTGTGAATGCTCTCCACTGCTTTACAACCCATTTTGAAACTCAAATAAGAAAATCACTCAAGTTTGCTTTTTGTCTAATATCATTTCCATAGTCTAAACTAAATATAAAATAAACAGCAAGTAATAACTCATTAGCAAAAAATATAAAGAGAGAAATGCACTTAAAATGATGTGTAACCTAACCACATTTATTTAGAATGTATTCCAATATCAAAAAGCAAATTTAAACAATGCAAAAACTGCATACTTTTACACCAACCTAATAACTCCTTCTGTACAGATTGACAGTCCATGGGCAGAGAGTTGCAAGTGCCCACAGTAGCAGCCTTAAGTAGGTAGACATGCCAACAAGATATGGATATACTACTGATAGCATCTGCTTCCAGACCTGGATGTAGGAGCCATTTGGGGACCAAATGAGTTTTCTCACTGGTAAAATTGGGATGGAGAATGCAGTTTGGATTTGAGGCTGAAAGCAAAGGCAGCCAGATCAACCCTAGAGCTGCAGGCCACTCCTGGGGGTCATGGAGACCCAGTCTCAGAAAACTTATCCTCTGGGGTACACACCCTGGCTTGTGGATGAGGGGCTGAGAGATAATGAGAGTAAGAGTGCAGGGGCCCAGCTGTGAGACTCTACCTACCCACAAGGGATTTAAGGTGGGAATGAGGGCAGAAGCTTCTGCCTCCCAAATTCCCTGAGGTGGTGGGAAGGTTGACCCTCATTTTAGGAGAAATTCCTAATATGTGTGCCCAGCCAAAAGGTAGGAAGAACAATACACGCAAGGCAGCTACCCTTAGCCTGCAGCTCCCAAAGCCCCAGAGGTCTTAGATAACTTAATGACATCTGAGACCTCACAAGCACCCCAGATATAATACCTGGTACTTACACGTGGGGCTTCCCAGCAGGCGAGAATCCATCTGTCCATGTAGGAGATGCAGGAGGTGTGGGTTCAATCCCTGGGTTAGGAAGATACCCTGGAGGAGGAAACAGCAAACCACTCCACTATTCTTGCCAGGAAAATCCCATGGACTGAGGAGCCTGGGGGCTACAGTCATGGGGTCGCAAAGAATCAGCCATGACTTTCTGGAAGGCGGCTTTCCCTTGTGCTTAGGCAGTCCTGGGCTCCTAGAGTGAAGGTGGAGGGAGCCTGGCAGCTCCAGTGGAGAATCATCAGAAAAAGGATATGATGACTTCTCTGTCAGCTTGAACTCAAATAGAAAAGATCTGTGCAGATGATCAAGAGATCAAGCCCTGAGCGTTTGGAGCAGGAGCACTGACTCCAAGACCCTAGACTACCAGAGAACTAACCCTAGGGAGCATCAAATAGTGAGAACTCACACAAATGAAACCACTTGAATACAAGACCCAGCATCATCCAATCACCAGTAGCACCCTGTGCAGGATGCCTCATCTAAAGTGAAAGTGAAGTCACTCAGTCATGTCCGACTCTTTGCTACCCCATGGACTGTAGACTACCAGGCTCTTCCATCCATGGGATTTTCCAGGCAAGAGTACTGAGTGGGTTGTCATTTCCTTTTCCAGGGGATCTTCCTGACCCATAAATTGAACCCAGGTCTCCAGCATTGCAGGGAGACGCTTTGCCATCTGAACCACCAGGGAAGCCTCATCTAAACAAGAAACAAACAAAAAAATACAAACCAAATCATCAGCAGACAGGATTACCACCTCACTCAGCCTTGTCCATCAGAGGAAAAGCAAACAAACAAATAAACAAACTCAGCACAAATTTCACCCTATAGGAAGCTTACACAAACCACTGGACCAACCTTAGGAGGGCATAAACCAAAAGGAAGAAAGAATTTAACCTTCTTCAAGAAAAGAATTCAACTTTCCTTGAAGTCTGGGAAAAGAAGACTTCAAACACAATAAATTTGAAAAAAAATAATGAAAAGGCAGAGAAATACTACACAAATAAAGGAACAAACCAGAAACACAGAAGTCCAAATAAATGAAGAGGAAATAGGCAGACTCCATGAAAAAGAATTCAGAATAATGATAGTAAAGATGACCAAAAACCTTGAAAACAAAATGGAGAAAATGCAAGAATCAATTAACAAAGACCTAGAAGAATTCAAGAATAAACATACAGAGACAAACAACACAATTACTGAAATTAAAAATACTGTAGAAGGAATCAAAAGCAGAATATCTGAAGCAGAAGAACAAAACGGTGAGCTGGAAGATAAAATGGTGGAAATAACTTCTGAAGAACAGAATAAAGCTAAAAGAATAAAAAGAACTGAGGACAGTCTCAGAGACCTCTGAGACCATATCAAATGCACCAACATTTGAATTATAGGGGTCCAATAAGAAGAAGAGAAAAAGAAAGGGTATGAGAAAATGTTTGTAGAGATTATAGTTGAAAATTTCCCCAACATGGAAAAGTATCAGGGAATGTTTAACTGGAGGATTCCTATGTGCTGTTTCTCAGAAGTCCTTTGTTTCTTTTTAAGTGGAACACCACGCTGCTCCCAGGAACTGGGGTTATTGTGTGAGACAGGCTTGAATCTCCTTTAGTAAACATTCTCTTTACGACAAAACTGCATAGTCTTGATCCCCTTTCTTGAGATATGGATTGTCTGCTGACCTTGTGATCATCATCATCCCTTGTTCTTTAGTAATAGTTACTGTACATTTGGTTTTCTGATCTTTATCATTGACGAAAGAAATCTCTTATACTACAGCCTATATATACTCACAGAAAAATCATTAAAGCACCTTTGCTCCATCAGAGCTTGGGTCCCCGTGTATTTCTTTCTTTCTTGTTTTCTTTCTTTCTTTCTCTCTCTCTCTGACTCTCTTCAGCTGATTCCTTGGAGCACAGAGACCTGTCTTGCTCACTCTCCTGCCCGGGCTTCTAGGAATCTCTCGAGAAGGCACCCTGTGCCTTCACCCCCCTCAAGAGGGCACTCAGTGCCTTCACGAGAGACGCTAGTCCTGTGTCAAGGACTTTACTGGTTTTCTGCGTAAACCAGGGAGTATCAGCCTCTTTCTCTCTTTCACTTTCTTATCATCACCTCTGGACCACCAGGTCCTGGTCCATTAAAGACCCCAACAGGAAAGGAAATAGTCAATCAAGTCCAAGAGGCAAAAACAGTCCCAATACAGGATAAACCCAAGGAGGAACATGCCAAGACATATACTAATCAAACTAACAAAGACTAAACACAAAGAAAGAATATTAAAAGCAGCAAGGGAGAAGCAACAAGTAATGTACAAGGGAAACCCCATACACTTAACAGCTAATCTTTCAGCAGAAATTCTGCAGGCCAGAAGAGAAAGGCAGAATATATTTAAAGTACTGAAAGCAAAAACTCTACAACCAAGATTACTGTACCTGGCAAGGATCTCATTCATAATTAATGGAGAAATAAAAAGCTTTGCAGACAAACAAAAGTTAAGAGTATTCAGCACCACCTAACCAGCTTTAGAACAAATATTAAAGGAACTTATATTAGTTCTGGGTGTTCATTGGAGGGACTGATGTGAAGCTGAAACTCCAATACTTTGGCCACCTGATGTGAAGAGCTGACTCACTTGAAAAGACCCTGATGCTGGGAAAGATTGAGGGCAGGAGGAGAAGGGGACGACAGAGGATGAGATGGTTGGATGGCATCACCGACTCAATTGACATGAGTTTGGGTAAACTCTGGGAGTTGGTGATAGACAGGCAGGGTTGGTGTGCTGCAGTCCATGGAGTTGCAAAGAATCAGACATGACTGAGCGACTAAACTGAACTGATATAGTCAATAAATACAAAAGAAGAAAAAAGATCTACAGAATCAACCCCAAACAATTAAGAAAATGGCAGTAGGAATATATATATCAATAATTACTTTAAATGCAAATGGATTAAATGCTCCAATCAAAGGCACAGACTGGCTGAATGTGATGCATTCAGACAAGACACAGATAAGACCCATATATATATACTATCCACAAGAAATCCACTTCAGACCTAAAGACACATATAGACTTAAGGTGAGAAGATGGAAAAATACATTTCATGCAAATGGGAAGCAAAAGAAAGCTGGAGTAGCAACCCTCATATCAGACAAATTAGATCTTAAAATAAAGAATATTACAAGAGATAAGGAAGGATACTACTTAATGATCAAGGGATCAATCCAAGAGGAAGACATAACAATTGCAAATGTCTATGCACCAACATAGGAGCACCTCAATGCATAAGAATTGGCCACAACTGAGCACATACTCACAGAACTTATACATACTATTATTTTTCAAATATAAATTCTTTTAAACATATGATTGAATTCATGGTAGGCTTTATTCATTATGTAGTTTTTTTCAAGCAGTGCACAATATATGTGTATGTGAAGTTATAAAATTATTATGACCTTAAAAATAAACTACAGGCATTGAACTTTATACAAATATCCTCTCAGTTGGCTCCCCAAACAAGTATTACCTTATTCATATTTTGCAGTTGAGGAAACTAAAGCTCAGAGTCATTAAGCAAATAATTCTAAGTCATGGAGTCAGAAATCAGAGGATCCAACTGAAAATCTGTTCTCAGTGTATATTCATGTACAAAATAACTTCATGTGTAAAAGCCATGAATGAATGAGATAAAAACAAACAAGCAGTATAAGTATGCTAAGGTTTGCAGGATTGTCTCACCTGACACTCCAGGAACAGTATGTTTTTTAATGGATGGACTGTCTGAAGGCAAGACGCCATGTGCACCAGCTTCCATAGGTTAGAGTGTCTGAGACCAGGATGACTTCAAAACTGGGTCTTAATTCTCTGATTCTGCATTTGTTGCAGTTCTCTTCAACTCACCCTTAATTGACTATTTTGCAAGAGACACATTGCAGAATAGCTGCCAAAATTTTGAAATCTACCACTACTCCCCCCACATCATGACTGTATCCCTGGATACACAGAGGTGGTCCCAACATTTTCTGTGTGATATGACTCTGTGCCCCTGGCTTCATGATGAATGATCCAGCGGGGCACCCAGCCAAAAATGACGTAGTAAAGGTTTTCCCAGGAACATAAAGCTAGGAACTGAAAGGCACTCAGCACGGGATCAGAAGGGGTGGAGACATGCTCCCAGCGGGGCATTGGAGAGTAGGTCGTCTGAACTTTTCTTCCATTCATGGGGCCTGGAGCCATGAGACATGGTGGCTCATCTGTTCTGCTAATTCTTTGATTAAATGTATATTCCATTAAATCCTACCTTTCACTTAACCTGTTTCTGTTGCTTGATACCACAGAACTCAAATGGTCACTCTCATGAAAATCAAAGTCTCATCAGAGATAAGATCATCCACAGGAGAGGACATAGTTGCAGGGAGCTTACACTCCGTGGGCAAGAGAAGACAGTGAGAAGACAAGCATACAAATAACCATCACATGGGGCTAAAGGACAAAGTGGGATCGTAGATAAGCACAATATATAGATGGCAGGGATTGAAGAAGGCTGTATGTAATGGGGCCTGGGCCTTGAAGGATAAGTGGGAAATTAACAGGAGAGACAAGGGAGGGAGATCCTGGGCAGAGCAGATACCATGAGCAAAGGGAGAAGTGGGATTTGGCTGCAGGGTGGGGAGGAACTGGATAAAGTCTGGACAATGGCTTGGGACCAGATGCTTTTCCAGCAAGGTTCTTCGTAGCCCTTCTAATAACACCCTGTGATTAAAACATAGCTTGATGTATAGTAACTGATTTGTTTTTCATTCTCAGTATTTTCTTCTACTTCTTGACCATCCTCCATTTAACCATCTGGACATTCCTACACATATTGTTCCCTTAGGGAACAGATTTAGGTCATACCTGAATGGTCTAGCGGTTTTCCCTGCTTTCTTCAATTTCAGTCTGAATTTGGCAATAAGGAGTTCAAGATCTGAGCCACAGTCAGCTCCGGGTATTGTTTTTGTTGACTGTACAGAGCTTCTCCATCTTTGGCTGCAGAGAATATAATCAATCTGATTTCGGTGTTGACCATCTGGTGATGTCCATGTGTAGAGTCTTCTCTTGTGTTGTTGGAAGAGGGTGTTTGCTATGACCAGTGCATTATCTTGGCAAAACTCTATTAGTCTTTGCCCTGCTTCATTCTGTATTCCAAAGCCAAATTTGCCTGTTACTCCAGATGTTTCTTGACTTCCTACTTTTGCATTTCAGTCCCCTATAATGAAAAGGACATCTTTTCTGGGTGTTAGTTCTAAAAGGTCTTGTAGGTCTTCATAGAACCGTTCAACTTCAGCTTCTTCAGCATTACTGGTTGGGGCATAGACTTGGATTACTGTGATATTGAATGCTTTGCCTTGGAAACAACAGAGATCGTTCTGTCATTTTTGAGATTGCATCCAAGTACTGCATTTCGGACTCTTCTGTTGACCATGATGGCTACTCCATTTCTTCTGAGGGATTCCTGCCTGCAGTAGTAGATATAATGGTCATCTGATTCAAATTCACCCATTCCAGTCCATTTTAGTTTGCTGATTCCTAGAATGTCGACATTCACTCTTGCCATCTCCTGTTTGACCACTTCCAATTTGCCTTGATTCATAGACCTGACATTCCAGGTTCCTATGCAATATTGCACTTTACAGCATTGGACCTTGCTTCTATCACCAGTCACATCCACAGCTGGGTATTGTTTTTGCTTTGGTTCCAACCCTTCATTCTTTCTGGATTTATTTCTCCACTGACCTCCAGTAGAATATTGGGCACCAACTGACCTGGGGAGTACCTCTTTCAGTATCCTATCATTTTGCCTTTTCATACTATTCATGGAGTTCTCAAGGCAAGAATACTGAAGTGGTTTGCCATTCCCTTCTCCAGTGGACCACATTCTGTTAGACCTCTCCACCATGACCTGCCCGTCTTCGGTTGCCCCGTGGGCATGGCTTAGTTTCATTGAGTTAGACAAGGCTGTGGTCCTAGTGTGATTAGATTGACTAGTTTTCTGTGAGTATGGTTTCAGTGTGTCTGCCCTCTGATGCCCTCTTGCAACACCTACCATTTCACTTGGGTTTCTCTTACCTTGGGCGTGGGGTATCTCTTCATGGCTGCTCCAGCAAAGCACAGCCGTTGCTCCTTACCTTGGATGAGGGGTATCTCCTCCTGCCACCCTTCCTGACCTTCAGCATGGGATGGCCCTTCTAGGCCCTCCTGCACCCAGGCAGCCACCACTCCTCAGACGTGGGGTTGCTCCTCCCGGTTGCCGCCCTGGCCTCGGGCGTGGGGTTGCTCCTTCTGGCCAACACCCCTGGACTCGGACGCGGGGTGGCTCCTCTCGGCCATCGCTCCTGGCCTCGGGCATGGGGTAGCTCCTCTCGGCTGTTCCTGCGCTGTCACAGCCTGGCACTCTAGGCACTGTCCCTGACCTCGGATGTGGGGTAGCTCTTGGCCGCCGCCGCCGCCTGCGCTTAGTGCGTCGGCGGCCGCCTGCTCTTAGTGGAAAATTCTGAAAGAGATGCGTACCAGACCACCTAACCTGCCTCTTGAGAAATCTGTATGCAGGTCAGGAAGCAACAGTTAGAACTGGACATGGAACAACAGACTGGTTCCAAATAGGAAAAGGAGTACGTCAAGGCTGTATATTGTCACCCTACTTATTTAACTTCTATGCAGAGTACCTCATGAGAAACGCTGGACTGGATGAAGCACAAGCTGGAATCAAGATTGCCGGGAGAAATATCAATAACCTCAGATATGCAGATGACACCACCCTTATGGTAGAAGTGAAGAGGAGCTAAAAAGCCTCTTGATGAAAGTGAAAGAGGAGAGTGAAAAAGTTGGCTTAAAACTCAGCATTCAGAAAACTAAGGTCATGCCATCTGGTCCCATCACTCCATGGGAAATAGATGGAGAAACAGTGGAAACACTATCAGACTTTATATTTTGGGCCTCCAAAATCACTGCAGATGGTGACTGTAGCCATGAAATTAAAAGATGCTTACTCCTTGGAAGAAAAATTATGACCAGCCTACATAGCATATTCAAAAGCAGAGACATTACTTTGCCAACTAAGGTCCGTCTAGTCAAGGCTATGGTTTTTCCAGTAGTCATGTATGGAGGTGATAGTTGGACTGTGAAGAAGGCTGAGCGCCAAAGAATTGATGCTTTTGAACTGTGGTGTTGGAGAAGACTCTTGAGAGTCCCTTGGACTGCAAGGAGATCCAACCAGTCCATTCTGAAGGAGATCAGCCCTGGGATTTCTTTGGAAGGAATGATGCTAAAGCTGAAACTCCAGTATTTTGGCCACCTCATGCGAAATGTTGACTCACTGGAAAAGACTTTGATGCTGGGAGGGATTGGGGGCAGGAGGAGAAGGGGCCGACAGAGGATGAGATGGCTGGATGGCATCACTGACTCAATGGACATGAGTCTGAGTGAACTCTGGGAGTTGGTGATGCACAGGAAGGCCTGGCATGCTGCGATTCATGGGGTCGCAAAGAGTTGGACACGACTGAGCGACTGAACTGAACTGAACTGAACTGAACTAATCTAGGGAACAGAAAGAAGGAAACAAAACAGCAGTCAACTCTTGGATTTTTAGGTTCTAAATACTAGCCTTCAAAGAGGGACAGTGGTTAAGGCATAAAATAGAAATGCTACAGTAAAACACACCTAGAGAGAACCAGTCCAATAAGTTTGACTTTCTCAAATCCTGTCAAGGATTGAGGGATTATTTTTTAAAATGCAGCAGCAGTAGCAGCTGACTGTGGCTTGGTATTAATCTAAGCTGCTTCATTCCAGGCCACTTGAAAAGTCATTGACTTTGAATCCCAAATGGGACCAGATTATTAGTCACCAGTGTGGAGCAGCTCAGTGGCAAGGCTCAAAGGATTTCCAGTTCCTGAGCACTAAAAGTAGATCCTAATTGTTGTTAGCCTTCAGGAAAACTCCCTTTCCCTAACCTCCCCTTACTTGCAGTGTCCTTGCTTTCTTTAATCCTCAGGTCTTCCACTTTAGCAACTCCCCTGGACTCCCACCTTCAACTATGCTTTACTCTGGACTCAACCTGCAGATGTCTCAGGTGACCTCTCCTCCAATAGCAATGCCCAGCCCTCCACACCCTATATGTGCCCATTTCTGCTGATCACCCTTATTTTCATAGAATCCTACTGATTTTCTGTCTTTTGCTGCCCTATTCTGAGTGCTGGAGGCAGACCTATGTCGACTAAAAAGAGATGAAAAACTCGAGGGTTAAGTTTTATTTGGGGCAAAATGAGGACTGCAGCCCAGGAGACAGCATTTCAGATAGCTCTGAGAGACTATTCCAAAGCAGCAGTGGAGGAAAGTCAATATATAAGGTTTTGGTGAAGGGGAAGGTCAATACCATGAAGCACTCATTTTACAAAAGAGTTTTTGTTAGTCATGAGGATCTGACGTTACCATGAAGGGATTTAGTGCTTTCTAGATATGAGGAGATGCAGGGGTTGAGATCATAAAATTTGTTCCTAAAAACATCCAACTATCCAAAGACCTGTCCCACCAGATTCCCTGGAGCACAGCGTGCTTCACTCCACCCTGAACTCCCTCAGGGATTGTTGAAGATCAACAGCTATAGCAGCATGGGGTTCAATCTCCGTAGAGGCAGATGGCAAATGCCTTTGTTGTTCAGTCATTGGAAATGCTCTTGCTATGAAGCTTCCTCAGTCGTGTCCGACTCTTTGCGACCCCATGGACTATAGCCTACCAGGTTCCTCCGTCCATGGGATTTTCCAGGCAAGAATACTGGAGTGGGTTGCCATTTCCTTTTCCAGGAGATCTTCCCAACCCAGGGATCAAACCTGGGTCTCCCGTATTGTAGGCAGACGCTTTATCATCTGAGCCACCAGGGAAGCTTGGAAATGCTCTTGGTAAGTGCCAATTTGTAGTTGACACCTACACAGGGTGTCACTGAACCTCTTTCATTTTCCAGCTGTTGGTTGGGTTTGTCAAATAGGAAGGGCCAAGGGAAGATCAGAGGGAGGGAAGAAAGGGAGGTCAGGGTATCTGATTCCCCATCTTACCCAGGGTCTTGCCGCAGCACAGGCTGTTTCCCCACAGCAGTCACTCTGACCTGCTGGCCCTTCTTCTAGAGCTCCCAGCTCTCTCTAGGCTCCAGCAGCACTGTCCCTTTCATTCTCCCCTTGAGACCTAGGACGGTAATGGCAGACTTTTCACTGAGTGTCATGTCTCTTGCTGCAAACCTAACAACTACAGATTTTCTACAGCTCTAGTTTTTCTCCTTACTGGAGGTGACTCTGCAGTGGTGATAACCTGTAGTTGTTAGAGTATATCCAAGCAGCCTTTTAATCATAGGAAAGAATATAACTGGGCAGAGATGGAGTTGATTGTGGGGATTGGTAGTGAAAAGCAGGAAGATCTGGTTTAATATTATATTTAGAGCCTTTGATAGGGAAGCCAAGCACCCACATTCTAGCCCTGAAATTCATCACATGAAGTTAAAAGAACTTAAATTCTTAAAAGTTAATGCTTAAGATCAAGTCTTAATCATTTTATGTCACAGCATTCTTAATTTGTACCTACCTTAAACATCAATCATCTGGTATGCATGTGACTTTTTTTTTATCTGTCTCTCCCATTGGGCAGTGAAACAAAAAGCCAAATTGTATTCATCTTTGCAACCAAGCACCTTGCAAAATGTCTGACTCTAAGCATTTGTTCAATAGCTTTTTCTGAATGAATGGAAAGATGATCCCTTTGTTTAAATTTCCTCTGATGATTGGGCTGCCAGTGTTCACATCCTGACCCTGCCACTTATAAGCACTCTGTAGCCTGGGTCAAGCTGCTTAACCTCTCTGTGCCTCAGCATCTCAAGCATAAAATGAGGATTAATAACAGTACTTACTCAATGGAGCATTTTATGGATTAAATGACATAAAAGAATAGAAGTTAGTACAAAGCAGGGTGCTAACATTGTCAGTTATTGTTGGTGGTAGTATATGGGGAAACCCTAACATTGTCAGTTATTGTTGGTGGTAGTACATGGGGAAACCCTCTGCCATACAGCATATGCTAGGAAAGTTATTGTAAAACTGATCTCGTAAACTGAGATAGGCTAGGTCAATATTAAAATGATAATGTCAGTGTTGTAAATAAATCTTAAAAGGATTTTGAAGGAATCAGGAAAGTGGAGTGACAGCAGTGCCTCTCGAATGGAAATAATTTCGATTCCAAGACATCTGGCATCGTCTGGAGACATCTTCAGTTGTCATAACTGGGGGGTGTTATTGGCATCTGCTGAGCAGAGGCCAGGGAGACTGCTAAACATCCTACAATGCAAACGACAGCTCAACAGCCTCCCCCGCTTCTTGCACCACCGAAGAATTATCTGGTCAAAATGTCAGTAGTGCTAACTTAGTGAACAAGGACTCGCTTTTGCACCTGAGACTCAGATACTCCCAGGCCCGGGACACCTGAGCCTGTCTGTTACCCTCTCTTATTTGGGAAAATCCAATGTATACCTGGCTGTGATCACAGAGCATGTTGTACCTTCTCCCTGTGTGCTGTCTCTCCCACTGGAGGCAGCACCTACACCAGGAATAGACTACTTCCATCAGCATCCTCTTGGGTAATTTATTTTTAAATGTTTACAGAGCAAATGGAAAGGGTGAAAAAATCAGAGAACATTTGAGAAAACATCCACTCATGTTCATTTGTTCTCAGAACACATGACCAGCCATCAGAGCCACAAAGAACAGGGCTGGAGTTCCAGGTACCAGTATAGAAACAGGGACATTAAGCACCTGTCTCATTGTCCACAGCATGTTGCTTTAGGCTTTGTCATTGCCAAGGCCAAGTTTTGTCATCATTACTTGTTAGATACCATGGCAAGGTCTTGCCCCCTAAAAATTGTAGTCTCATTACTTCATCTCCTTAAAATCTTCTTAATATGCATTTAACACCCACTTTAGTGTGGCTTCATTTCAGAGTTTTATTTTTACTTTTTCCCCTGCAATTGATCCTCATTAGTTCTCACATTTTTGGCAGGAACTCTCATATCAATACTTGCTGAGCCAAATCCATTTCCTTGAAAGACATTCATTGATTTATTCATCTATTCATTTGTTGATTCATTCCCTTGTCATGACTACAGTGCGTAGGATTGCCAGGTCCTAGGGTACGTGCATGACAGAACTTGTGCTAAACTCAAGGTTACAAAAACAAAAATAACAGCTCCCAATCTAGTTAGCTGATAGAATTATTTTAAAAGCTGCTGCATATCCTATGACTTAGCAATTCTAATTTCCAGCAGCTCTCTAGGGAAATGCTCACATATGTGTTCAAAGATGCAGAAATAAAATGATTATTGTAGCATTGTTGGGTTAGAAAAAAATTGGAAACAAACTGAATGTCCATCAATATGATTAATGCTAAATAAAATGTGGTTTATGCATACCATAGGATTTTATGCAGCAATTAACAGGAAGGGTCTATTTCTAAATATATCAACACAGATAGATCTCTGAAACATACAGTCTTGGAGGAAAAGTCCCCAGAGATTCACACCAAACTCAGAGCAGAGGTTGCCTCTGGGCACATGAGAGAGGATGGAATGTGGATTAGGAGAGGTGGTCATAGAAGACTCAACTAATGGAAATAGTTTTATTTTTTTAAAGGGTTAAATTTGTTGCTTATGCATGTTACATATAAAACTAATAAAATGCCACTTTGCTACTATAAGGCAAAGTGGTAGTATAAAATGAAGGCTCTGCTTTTCTTTAATACATCAAAAAAAAAAGCTTTGGGAGACAAAGAGATATATGAGCTGGGTCTTTAAAGGCCTTGTAGGAGCCTGACAGGCTGAGGTGAGGTGAGGGGGTTTTATTACATATGGGGGACAGCAAAGATGCAGACATACCACTCACTTGGAGCAGTTCCACATGACTGGCCCATGCAGTAGAGAGGACTGGACTGCACGTGGAGGAATGTGACACTGAAGGGGCTGATATAATACATCTGAGACCTGAGATGGCACTAGAAAATGGATGTTTTTATATTTCTTGCTGAGAAGTTCTCCATTTTCTCCTGTAAGCAATGGAAAGGCTACAAATGAGAGGTGATATGACTAGATGCTAACTTTGGAGAAATCAATTAGGTAAGAGTGATTTTCTCCCCAGAGGCTGTACAGGACAGATATGCCAACTGCCCAACCCATCTATAAAGGCTTAAGTGTGTATAAAGGGAAGTGTGGTGTATTATACCCAATATCCAGACTAAAATTTTGTTAAAATATACCATATATATTGAAGAGTGAGTTAATCTTAAGAGTAACTTTGATGTACATTTACAAAGCTAATACACCTAATTAATTTTGACAGAACTCAAGATATAAAATGTGCCTAGTTTCCCAGGAGTGCCTTTTATGACTTCTATCAGAAATTATATTCCTGAAAGAAAACCATGATGAAGACTTCAACTGGATTTGATTTTTTAGTATACTGTAAGATAGGGGTCAAGGATTTTTTTCTCCCATATTGCTATCAACTTGTTTCAGTTCCAAAAATGGAGTGCTGAAGCAAGAACTCTGGGGAGAAAAGAGGAACTCTTAAAGATAGGAAATGTAATGAAGAAGGCTGGAAAGAAAAAGCACATTTAAAAGTCCACATATTGAAACTAGATAGAAGTGATGGTTGTACACTGTGAATGTTCTAAATGCCATTGGACTGTACACTTTATAATGGTTAAGATGCTTGGGGGTGGAAAGAGGGTAGAAAAAAATCCATGCATATAATACTTAACTGCTGCCTGCACAAAACAATTTGATCTCACATTCTGTATGTATTTATTCTCCACTACTTTTTATGAAAAATAAATTAGACATGAGCTTATAGGGTAAAATTTGCTGGCATATTGAGTGCAACACTTTCACAGCATTATCTTTCAGGATTTGAAATAGCTCAACTGGAATTCCATCACCTCCACTAGCTTTGTTCATAGTGATGCTTTCTAAGGCCCACTTGACTTCACATTCCAGGATGTCTGGCTCTAGAGGAGTGATCACACCATCGTGATTATCTGGGTCGTGAAGATCTATTTTGTACAGTTCTGCTGTGTATTCTTGCCACCTCTTCTTAATATCTTCTGCTTCTGTTTGGTCCATACCATTTCTGTCTTTTATCGAGCCCATCTTTGCATGAAATGTTCCCTTGGTATCCCAATCTTCTTGAAGAGATCTCTAGTCTTTCCCATTCTGTTCTTTTCCTCTATTTTTTTGCATTGATTGCTGAGGAAGGCTTTCTTATCTCTCCTTGCTATTCTTTGGAACTCTGCATTCAGATGCTTATATCTTTCCCTTTCTCCTTTGCGTTTGGCTTCTCTCCTTTTCACAGCTATTTGTAAGGCCTCCTCAGACAGCCATTTTGCTTTTTTTGCATTTCTTTTCCATGGGATGGTCTTGATCCCTGCCTCCTGTACAATGTCACGAACCTCCGTCCATAGTTCATCAGGCACTCTATCTATCAGATCTAGTCCCTTAAATCTATTTCTCACTTCTACTGTATAATCATAAAGGATTTGATTCAGGTCATACCTGAATGGTCTAGTGGTTTTCCCCACTTTCTTCAATTTAAGTCTGAATTTGGCAATAATTTGGCTCAACTTGCCAGCAAATTTGGAAAACTCAGCAGTGGCCACAGGACTGGAAAAGGTCAGTTTTCATTCCAATCCCAAAGAAAGGCAATGCCAAAGAATGCTCAAACTACCGCACAATTGCACTCATCTCACACGCTACTAGAGTAATGCTCAAAATTTTCCAAGCCAGACTTCAGCAATATGTGAAGTGTGAACTTCTAGATGTTCAAGCTGGTTTTAGAAAAGGCAGAGGAACCAGAGATCAAATTGCCAACATCCACTGGGTCATCAAAAAAGCAAGAGAGTTCCAGAAAAACATTTTTTCTGCTTTATTGACTATGTCAAAGCCTTTGACTGTGCTCAGTTCAGTTCAGTTCAGTTGCTCAGTCATGTCCGACTCTTTGGAACCAGTCTGTTGTTCCATGTCTGGATCACAATAAACTGTGGAAAATTCTGAAAGAGATGGGAATACCAGACCACCTGACCTGCCTCTTGAGAAATCTGTATGCAGGTCAGGAAGCAACAGTTAGAACTGGACATGGAACAACAGACTGGTTCCAAATAGGAAAAGGAGTACCTCAAGGCTGTACATTGTCACCCTGCTTATTTAACTTCTATGCAGAGTACATCATGAGAAACGCTGGACTGGAAGAAGCACAAGCTGGAATCAAGATTTCCGGGAGAAATATCAATAACCTCAGATATGCAGATGACACCACCCTTATGGCAGAAAGTGAAGAGGAACTAAAAACCCTCTTGATGAAAGTGAAAGAGGAGTGTGAAAAGTTTGGCTTAAAGCTCAATATTCAGAAAACTAAAATCATGGCATCTCATCACACCACTTCATGGGAAATAGATGGGGAAACAGTGGAAACAGTGTCAGACTTTATGTTTGGGGCTCCAAAATCACTGCAGATGGTTATTGCAGCTATGAAATTAAAAGATGCTTACTCCTTGGAAGAAAAGTTATGACCAACTTAGATAGCATATTCAAAAGCAGAGACATTACTTTGCCAACAAAGGTCCGTCTAGACAAGGCTATGGTTTTTCCAGTAGGCATGTATGGATGTGAGAGTTGGATTGTGAAGAAAGCTGAGTGCCGAAGAATTGATGCTTTTTAACTGTGGTGTTCGAGAAGACTCTTGAGAGTCCCTTGGACTGCAAGGAGATCCAACCAGTCCATTCTGAAGGAGATTGGTCCTGAGTGTTCTTTGGAAGGAATGATGCTGAAGCTGAAGCTCCAGTACTTTGGCCACCTCATGCGAAGATTTGACTCATTGGAAAAGACCCTGATGCTGGGAGGGATTGAGGGCAGGAGGAGAAGGGGACGACAGAGGATGAGATGGCTGGATGGCATCACCGATTCAAGGGACATGAGTTTGAGTGAACTTTGGGAGTAGGTGATGGACAGGGAGGCCTGGCGTGCTGTGATTCATGGGGTCGCAAAGAGTTTGACATGACTGAGTGACTGAACTGAACTGAACTATAGGATAAAATTATGTCCAAGGTATAAAAACTATGAGTAGACAGCTTGGGCTCAATGCTAGGAATAGTATTTACCAGTCTGAGAGGTCCAAAGGCAGAACAGTCTCTCTGAGGAGGTGGGGGCAGTGAGTGACACTGGTGGATTCCAGCACAGACTATAAATGAACCTGGGATTGAGAATTGGCTGTCTGGCTGGTGAGTTGGGGTGATGCTAACTGTATTATGATTCATATTCCTTCTCATTTGAAAATTGTTCAGCCGTTTCACCTTACCCATAAATACCTTCTTCACATAGATAAAACATTATTTCACTAAGGAGTCAAGAAGTCTAGGCACCCAAAGGGCTTTGCCATTAGATGGTAGTGTGTCAAATTTCCCCAGGATTAGAAGGTTTTGCTTGAGCACAATATCCTTGCTCCTCCGAGGCAAGGGTATTATAAGCCTAGGTTTGCAAATAGTGTTAGAATAGGAAGAGGGGCAACAGTTTCCAATAAAAATGAGTTGCTGTTTGTTCCAGTTATTTGTGCTGCAAATAACCTCAGACTTGGTGGTTATAAAATGACAGTCACAATTTTGTGGGTCAGAAGTTTAGAAAAAGGAGGGTAGAGATGGCTCATTCATGCTCCATGATGTCTGAGGCCTTGACTGTCTGGTGGCAACTCAGTAGCAGGGGAACTGGGATCATCTAAAGGCTTCTTCACTCATATGTCTAGTGCTGGGACAGGGGCGATCAACAGGAGAGCCTCCGTGTGGCTTCTTCAGGGGACTCCAAAAGCAGGTATCTGAGCAGACAAGGTGGAAGATGCATCTCCTTTAATAGCTATACTCAGAAATCAGGCAGCATCCCTTCGACTGTTTCCTGTTGGTGACAAGTGAATCATAAACCCATGCAGAGTCAAGGAGGGGAGACTTAATGCTCTTTCCCTCAGTGGGAGAGTGGCAACGTTATCACCTTGGAGAAGAGCATGTAAGATGAGAGATGTTGACAGTCACCTCTGAAGACCATAACCGGCCATGCAATTAAACTTCTATAATTCAAGATGTCCCTTACATCTTCTGAAACTTTCTCTTACTCCTCCCACCTCTTTCTGCAGCCACTTGCTGCACCCCCCCACCACCTTCCTCATTACAGGCTTCCCAGGTGGCTCAAGTGGTAAAGAATCCACCTGCCAATGCAGGAGATGTGAGTTTGATCCTGGGGTTGGGAAGATCCCCTGGAGGAGGAAATGGTAACACACTCTACTATCCTTGCCTGAGAAATTCCATGGACAGAGGAGCCTGGTGGGTTATAGTCCATGGGGGCCCAAAGAATTCGACATGACTGAGCTATAGAGCATGCACACACTTCCTCATTACAGAGAGCAAAATGGACAAGTTACTTCCCCTTTCTTTTTTTTTTTTCTATTATCACTTTTGATTAATCTAATCTCATGCCCTGGTGGCTCAGAGGTTAAAGCGTCTGCCTCCAATGCGGGAGACCCGGGTTCGATCCCTGGGTCAGGAAGATCCCCTGGAGAAGGAAATGGCAATCCACTCTAGTAATCTTGCCTGGAGAATCCCATGGACGGAGCAGTCCATGGGGTCGCAAAGAGTCGGACACGACTGAGCGACTTCACCTCACCTCAAGGCATTCTACTTTTTTATTTCCTCTTTTATTCTTTTCTTCTCCCTGTTTCTCTCCTCTCACTTTCTTTGATTTATGAGTTAGGAGGAAAAAGCTCTCAACTCTTACAACAAATGATAAAAAAATCTGTTAGAAACACATGAAGGAAAAGGAAGCTAGATGTTTTGACATGTGCTTTGACATAAGGAGGAACGGTCCTATGGAAGCCCTTCAACATACCAAGGAGGCCTTTTCTAGAATGCATAAAGCTCTTCTCTGCACTTTTTAGTAGGAGAGATTTTCCTCAAGCATAAGAATTTAAGATAGATCAGGAACTCTTTTATCATATTTTATTTCATTTATGTTAATTAAATAAACCTTCTTGGATTGGCCTGTTTTATTTACCACAATATGTTCCTACCAACAGTGCACTAGGGTTTCCTTTTCTCCATACCATGAAAGGCCCTTGTGAATATGAGTTCAATGAAACATATTTGTTATCAGATTTAACCTAAAGGCAACTGTAACACTCACCAACTGGATTACCAATTTGTGCAAATGTGACACAGCTATTCCAAAAGTATAAAAATAAAGAAGAAAACAGTTGTTCCCAGCATATTGCCAAAGAAAGTGATCTCCACTTTGCCAATGAATAAAAGCATGGAACTGTGGGGTTTATTTCTTCCAGATTGTACAGGACCTTGAACATAGGGTTACAAGGTAAAATACAATCATATTAAATTAAAACCTTGACAGCTATCTCTCATTGTCAGGTTAAGTATCTGCACTCCAGTGAAATGCACCAGAGTCTTTAAAGCCAGAGAAGCCAAGAGTCAGTACATTTCTCACTTTGTTTTGAGATGAAATCAGTGATTGATATTGCCTGCTTCTTCATCAGTAAAGCATGTATATCCTGTCATTCTACAGATCCCTGTACATTCATGCTTTCCCCAAACCCTATATTTCCTTGTAATGTAATCACCGATGTAATGGATATGAACTTGGGCAAACTCCAGGAGATGGTGAGGGACATGGAGGCCTCGTGTGCTGTAGTCCAGGGGGTAGCGAAGAGTCAGACACAGCTGGCGACAGAACAACAATGCTGGTTAATCCAAAAATAGTCCCCTAAGGAGAGAGACCGCTTTAAATACTTCTCTGTTCCCAATAGTTGTTTTGTTGTTGTTGTTTTAATTAAAACCTCATTTGTACAGGGGAATAATTTTCTAGATGGAAAGCAATAGACACAACTTGCATTTATTTTTAATGTCAGCATCAAAAGGTTCAGTCTCCTGCTGAGATGTTAGGCTACTGAAATAGTCTCCTCCAAGCTATTTGTAGACTCATTAATTGAGAAATTAGAGAAATAAGGGTACATATGCCTATGTAATTAAACTGCCCATTTTGCCTTTCTTCACTAAAGCAGTTTCCCAGGATGTTAATTGACTGGACAACTTCTCTGTGTCTGGTAGATCTTGATAAGCTGTACATTAAAAAAGCACTGCTCCTACCCTTAAACTGTCAGGAGGCATTAAAAAAAAATAGACTTAGCACTTTGAAGAGTTAATTACAAATCTAAGTAATATTTCTGTTTGGTGTACCTCTTGGCATATTGGATACTAACAGCCCCTTCCTGCCATTAAATGATAAAAACTTCCTATTGGATTTTCTGGTTTGCTCTGGGCTTGGAGGAGAGGCTTTCCTGAGAGCATTCACCAGACTGCTGCTTTGTTTTCAATAAACCATTAATTTCCTTGCTGTTTTGCTTTATAAGGAAACTGTATTTGATTTGTATGTCTGCCATCCTCCCTTCATTCGGGTGTCTGTCGTTCATCATCCCATCAGCCCGACGCGTCTGCAGATGCATTGTCCCTTTTCATGAGGATGCTGGGAGAAATGACCATCTGTGTCCTGGGCTTCTCTGTGTCTTTATCTTTATGAAACCTGACTCATTCTTCTTGGTGGTTAATTGTCCCTTTTCTTCTGACTTTTATTTCTAAGGAAGAAAACACATCTATGCTTTCCTTTGGAAAAAAATGAATAAGTGACAAAGAGGAAGAGAGAAATTGTGTTTTGCACGGTTTTTAAGCAACCAGCAATGATGACTGGCATTAGTCCTTTTAATATTTTTTTTATATTGACAGCTTACAGCAACTATTTATTTGTCCTAGATTTTCTGGGACAGCTTCACTTTCAAAGATTCTTGCCTGCTGCTGTCTCTTCAGATAAATGCACTCACAAGTGAGAAAGAAAAGTGAAACTCCTTTGTTGAGGAATATATCTGATTTTTAGGTTCAAAATATATAAACAAGATGATTGTTTGAATAAACATGAATAAAGGCTAGCGTTAAAATGAAATAACAGAGGTAGATCTAGTTTATTATTTAATTTTACATGTATGTGTGTGCATGTGCATGCTTGCATACGTGTGTCATTTTGCTGCATGGTAGAAGCAAATAATAAGCAGGTCAGTCAATAAATATAATTAGATGCATTGTCAAACTTAAAAAGTATAAGCTTTGGAACTGAACAGACCTGGGTTGGAATGCTAGAGGTCTGGGTTGGAAACCTGGGCTGGAATGCTGCCTGTCACTTAGGAACGAGCTTCCATCTAACATGCTTGAGCCTCAGTTCGCCATATCTTAAACAAGAATAATATTTATCTGATAGAGCAGTTGCTAGGACAAAAACAGCTAAGATTTGTAGCAGTTATTAGGACAAAAAGAGCTAAGCCCAACACAGGGCTTAGCATAAAAAACTGCCTTTTTCAGAAGGCAATTAGTATTTTTAGGATTAACATAGGTGTGTTACAGTTAAAACAAGCTTCTCTGGAGGGGGCTGGGAAGAAGATAGATAGATGAGGAAGGAGAATGTGGAGTGGGTCCCTGTCTCCCTTGAGAGAGAGAAGTTTAGTTCTGCAGGTACTTCTACTTTCCCTAGGGCTTGTCTTAAGCCAAGCAAGGCCATGTTCACATTAGCACCTAATTGCCCTGGAGTGGATGAACCGGGACTTGGGGTGGCCCCAGGCAGCCCTGCATGGCCCTTGTCAGAGAAGCCACGTCATCTGTGTCCTGCTGGAATACAGATCCAGCTCTAGAGCATCTTAGACTCTCTGCTGTTTCCTGTCCTGGTGGTGCCTTCAGGGCTGGGGTGGGGCAGCCAGGCTGCCAAATCCACTTTCCTTGTCTACGTCCCAGGGCTCCACAAGATGGATGTGAAGCAACTCATTGTCCACCACCTCATCCACAGCTACTTGAAAGTCTGGTTTCCATATTTCTTTTCCAGGTTCTAGATTTCCAGATCTGCTGCAGTGAATTAGAAAACTTCACAGCAGTGCTGGTTATTAACTCTTCAAAGTGGATTCTAAGAGAGGGTTCTGAGCCAGTGGTAGGTAGGAATGGACCTGGTTAACCAACAGCTCTCAAAACTCAGGTACATTAGCCTCAGATAATGGGCTTATTAAAAAATGCAGATTCCTACATCTTTCCCCCAAGTGTTCTAATTCACTAAGTATTTCAAAAACTTAAAAGAATGAATCTCTCCATTTATCTACCATTTCTTGGTTACTATGTGCCAAGTCCAGTGCTAAATGCTTCACATACACGACCTGTTGTTGTTTACCCTCAATCCTTTGAGGCAGAGGTTGAGTAACGTGGCTAAGATCACCCTTAACTACTCCCTTGACCTATGTAAGTAACCCTTGAAGTTCTGTGTGACAGGACACCCTTGCCTTGCTTGAGTTATGGGCTCCCATTTCCACCAACTTCTAACCAGCTCTCTGAACCTTCTCTATACACATTTGGACTAAATTCATTTTGGAATTGGATTGGCCAAGTGCATGTTTCTAAATTTGTTTATGAAACAAACAACAAAAATTTACACAGCAGTTTCCAACCTGCTTTCTGAGGAGTCCAGGCCCTAAAAGGCCCCATCTTACCTTGTCAAAGGACTATTCCTAGGCACACAAGAAGAGCCATTTCCCCAGTGTTCTTCCACCCTACAGTAAAAATTATTGCAGATTTTTCTCTAAATATCTCATTTCTGAAATAAAGATGTCTCAGAGCTTCATTTCTGTAGTCCTTCTAGATTTTTATTTCTATATTGCAAGAGCAGTAAAATCTTATTAATATGCTTTTTCATCTTCCCTATGGTAGACATGTGACAGTTTATATTCTATTTAATAAGAAATATGTAACTGGAGACTCACAGCCTACTCTTTGTCTACAATAATTTTCTAGGGTATCATCATTATAGGAGAAAGAAATGACAGCCCACTCCAGTATTCTTGCCTGGAGGATCCCATGGACAGAAGAGCCTGTCAGGCCATGGTCCATGGGGTTGCAGAGAGTCGGACATGACTGAAATACCTAAGCAAATATCATCATTATGCTCTCAGATGGCATCTAAACAAATAAATATTATTTTATCAGTCACTCTGTTTAGCATAGACTTTGGTAACAGAATTAAGCCCAAAGATAGAAAATTCCTTATTAATTTCATGAGAAACAAAAATGTACATCCATTTGGTATAACTTAACTAAGAAATGCCTTAGCACTGAGAATAAATTTCTGTTTTCATTACAAAAATAGTAGAGAGGACAAGAACAATTTTGAAGAGCAGTTTAGAGAACTTTTCAGATGTTTTATAAAACTGATTAACCTAGTGATAACATGTAGAAGTGACAGGGTACTTCTCCCCTTATGTAGAAGCTGTGCCTATAATTTTAAAAATACAAAACTGGGATGCCCATGAACTCTAGAAACCAGGAACTAATCCTAACCAGAGTGCATGCATGCTCAGTCACTCAGCCGTGTCTGACTCTTTGCAACCCTATGGACTGTAGCCAGGTTCCTCTATCCATGGGATTCTCTAGACAAGAATACTGGAGTGGGTTGCCATTTTCTACTCCAGGGGATCTTCCCCATCCAAGGTCAAACCTGCATCTCCTGCATTGGCAGACAAGTTCATAACAACCCAATCACCTGGGAAGCCCTAATCCTAACTAGAGGTGCCAACTTTGTGGAACAATAGCCTGGGGCATTGTTTTGAAACTTCTTTCTCAGAGAAAAAAGGCCAAATGGCCTTCTAGAACTGCCATTTCAGCGAATTGTGTTCTGGGCCCCATAGGCTACTACATACAATTATGCTGGACATTCAATACACTGACTGGCTCCCTGGCAGAAGCCTAGTGGGGCTGAATAGACTCAAAGCCTATACTCTGCTCACTAAGCCACCTGGCCTGGGGCTGCTTCTGCCCAAAGGTGCTCTCTGCTGGGAAGGCACATACCTGTATGCTCTGCCACCTGGGTAGAACTGGGTAACCTCGAGTTCATGCAATCCACTTATCTGCTTATATCACCTGATAAATGTATCTGCTATTACTAATAACAGTAAGAGACAATAAGGAACAGGAATCATATCAAGAAATTAATCAAGCTGTGGAACTTCTTAAAGACAATATGACCTAGTTTAATTTATGTAGTTGATTTTTTCAGAAATTCACAAATATTAAAAATTATCTATAAAATATGTATAATTCCTCATGGTTTAAAAGTTAAATTCTAAATTTCTAATAAATTAAATATAAATAATTGAGCTATCTCAGGGCAGAGCAAAGCAGAATTTTTCTTTTTTAAATAAAGACAGTTATGCTAAATTTTGAGAAGAGGCAATAGTAACTGACCATGGAAAATGCACAGCAATTCGGAAAGGTAGTGTTAAAGCCTATAAATGTCACAGAAAAACCAAAAAATTTGAAGTATTCCTTTGAATTCCTTTGAATTTTATTCAAACACTGAAGCTATAAAAAGAAAACCAGATTCTGCACTGCAAATACTCAGTGATACATTCACACAAAAACACCATAAACTCAAATGGCTCAAGGACATAGATGAACTCATACATCTGCGCCTTTTAGGGGTCCTGTCTCTGGGAACTAGAGCAATTTTGTCTCCCTGGGAAACATTTGGCAATGTCTGGAGGCATTTTTGGTTGCCACGGTGCTACTGGCATTAAGCGGGTAGAAGTTAGGGATGCCGCTCAGTATTTCTACAATATACACTACACCCCACAGCCCAAGGACACATTATCCAGTTTGAAATGTTAACAGAGCTGAGGTCATCAGGAAATACTACTCTATTAGGATTACATTCAACCCTAAGCAACAGAAAAGTCCTAGTGACCCTACTGCTGCTGTGACCCAAATAAGGTTGGAGGTTAGTTTCTCTCTCACAACTAGTAACATAGGGGTTGTCAGGCCAGAATTTGTGTGTGGCTCAACTTGTGTTGTCATTGAGAAGCCAGCCCCCACCAGAGGGGGTCTTAGAAGACGCACATTTTAGCTGGGGATATGGGCTTCCCAGGTGGTGCCAGTGATAAAGATTCCATCTGCCAATGCAGGAGATGCAAGAGCCATGGGTTTGGTCCCTGTGTGGGGAAGATCCCCTGGAGTAGGAAAGGGAAACCCACTCCAGTATTTTTGCCTCGAAAAGCTTATGGAGAGGATCCTGACAAGCTACAGTTCACAGGGTCACAAAGAATCAGACATGACTGAAGTGACTTAGCACGCACACGCACACCTCACCACCCAAACACAAACTGAGCTTATTAGTGAGAAAGAAAGGTCATAATGGATATTGAATAGGCAAATGGCAGGCTGGCCACAGACACACTTTTCCTCTTCCATGATACCTCTGACTCCAGCTTGCCTGAATGCTCAGCAAAACTATCCAGTCACTTTCCACCAAAATTAAGTGTAACCTTTTTTGTTATTCCCAGGCATCACTGATCCCTCTGAGGTAGAAGTTTTGGTCTCTAGAGACCAGGTGAATTGCAGGACCAGTGGGACACTAAAGGGAGAGAAATGGAGCTTTCTCCACAGGATGAGCACCAGTGGGTTGGACATGTGTCTTTGCAGACAAATATAAAGGTTATAGTAAGAAGCCATGGGTATCTAAGAGCAGGGTAAATAGATGCCAATGGGAACAAGTACCTTAGCGGGTTTTTAATTGGACAAAAGTCAATGACTTAAAGTAAGTTCAATAGCAAATTCAAAAATACAGTGTGAGAATTTTATACAGGGTTTCAGACGACCAATACATAAACAACAGCAGGTGGGAAAGAGAACATAAAAGGTAAATTCAAATAGTTTGCTTATTATTATTATATAATAATGATAAAGATAATAAAAATCATAATCATAAAGCAAAGTCTTTGAGTCAATCTCCAGTTCACTGGAGTCTACCTGAGGTCTTGGAGCAAAGGATTCATCTCAGGTCCCATCTGAGCTTGGGACCAGAGAGGGAGGGAGGGTTAGTAATCAGTATAATCTTCTATAGGTGTGGAAAGATAAACAGCATCGAATGAGACCTATATTTTTCTAACCACGCCCTTGTCCATAAGTTCAGATATGTAGGTTGACCACAGAGACATTTGTCCTGAGGGGAGGAGAGTGTGAGTGGAGGTTAGGTACAAGCCAACTGAACAGTGGCCTGTTTATGACAGAATATTGACTCTCCGAACATTTGCCAGAAGTTCCTAAGACTCAGGTTTTCCTGCCAGTCCAGAGAAAACTGGTGAGATCTATTTCAAATTTTCTTTATATCATCCTTGCCCTGTGCATTAGTACATTTATCAATGGCCTCCAGGGCAGCTGCCAGTTCCAAAGGACCCCATAATACTAAAGTGTCTCATTATGCTAATCTAATGAACTAGTCCTCTAAATCAGAAGACAATTTGAAAATGCAATCTTAGTAGTCACAAAAAACTTCTGCTAAGCAATTCTTAAAAAAAAACTGCTTAGTAGAGGATTGGTCAGGATTTATCTAAATATATCTCCAAACAACCCAGATTGTTTCCTCAATAATTTGGTACTCTTTTATTCCCTTTTCTATTTCTGTTCAGATTTTCCTTGAGATAGTTCTTGTAGCTCTCAGAAAATCCAATATGACTAAAAGATTTATACTATTTTTAAGCACTTTGACTCTCCCTGAGAATTGTACTCTGTTGGTAAGGAAAGCTACCTAATTTAATGTTCTTAAGAGACAACTCAAACACAAAGGGAGTTCAGTTAATTCTTGGTAATCAATTTCTGTGGTATTTGTACAGAAATGATCAAAATGGCATGGCTGTACTATTGCACATGCATTATGTGAGATTAGAGTGATATATTTTAACCTATTTTCAAACCTACTCAGAGTGTACTTACCAGTATGTTTGATATAATACAGCATGTGCCTTGAAAGCAGCTGAGTGGGGAAAAAAGAGAGATTTGTACATAATGACCATAAGTGTATCTTCAAACTGTTTTTCAATTGCAGGGGGCATATAGGATGTACTTGAAAGGTCACTGATTAGTTCACTTCCATGTCAGTAAATCAGTGATTGGAAACAGATGGAGGAAAATAATGGGCAACAGAGTTTTACCAACATAATAAAATAAAGCAGAGAAAACAAGGTCTATAGATTATTTTCTTCAGCAGGATCCTTTCAAATCTGACAGCATGGCACCTTAACAGAAGGCAGTACATGTTTCACTGGTCTCTGAACAGACTTGATTTCTAGATTGGATGTTTATTCTATATTAACATGTAGATTGAGCTGGCAAAATTTGGTACCAAATCATATTCAATAAACAGTATAGGAAAGGATATTATGCTGAAGATAATGGAAATATTCTGTTGCTCTACATATATTTTTAAAATAAGCATCTACTGTTTTGGTGTAACACAATGTCAACAAACAGTTTGATTACCCTAGCATTAACCAGTCAAGGAATTGGGAAGTGCAGCCCATAGATATACCATTTATGATTGCCTTCATAGCTGATTTTAAATAAGGATATGTCTATGCCCCATCACTCCTACTCTTCTCCTCTTTTTCCATCCTGTACCCAACTGACATGGGTCTAGGATTTTCAGTTTTATCACTTGGTAGACACAGGTGGTTACCTACCCCAAATAACTATTTTATCTTGCTAAGGAAACCCTTGATTTTTTTTTCAAGTGTCAGTCAGCCACATGTTTCAGGGGAACCTGGATTTAACATCCATGCCCACCCACATCCTCACCCCAGAGGAAGAATATTGATTAATCCAAGCCAATTATGGATAATTTCACTCTCCTTCAGTAGGGTTGGTTTAGGAGTGGGCAAGTGATACAATTTTGGTCAGTGAAATATAAGGTGAAGCATGTGGAGGCGCCTGAGAATATCCCCCTCACTTTTAAAAAGTTCACAAGAGAGTGATCTGTCCTTATCTGTTTCAGAAACCAATGACTGCAAGAATAGTAGCAGCCATCCTGGTGCCACAAGAACAGCTAGCCTGTAAGAAAAAGCCAACACATTGAGATGCAAAGCACTATTATGTATAGTTGTATTTCATTAATTTTGTTATAGTATTTTATTGCAGAAACATACTGTTTGTTTATACATTATACTTGTTATTTAGTTGCTATACTATTGATGGACATTTAGGTTATTCGCAGTTTGGGGTTATGATAAACAATGCTGCTATGAAGATTCTTATACATTTCTCTGATATACATGTTCAAGCTTTTCTGTGAGATATGTGTCTAAGAAAGGAATTGCTAAATCAAAGCATATGCAAAGGATATGCACAGTTTCAGTTTTAGAATTCTGACAAATAATTTTCAAAAGTATTTGTGCTGTACCAATTTACACTCTTAACAATGTAAGGTTTCAAGTTTTGCCATATTCCTGCCAATACTTGGTATTGGCAGTCTCTAATTTTAATTTCTCTGATGGGTGTATAGCAATATGGTTTAATTTAATTTTCCTTATTAATAATAAAGTTGAGACTTTTTCAAATAATTATTGACCATTTAGATACACTGTTAATGAAGCATCTGTTCAAATTTCTTTGAACATTTTTCCACTAAGTTGTCTGTCTACTTATTGAGGTGTAGGATTCTTTCTATAGTCTGGATATAAGCTTTTTATCAGTTATATACGTTACACATATATTCTTGCTCTCAGTGGCTTGATTTTTTACTCTCAATCATGTGATTGAGAAGTTCTTAATTTTAATGTAGTCAAAATTATCAATCTATTTTTTATGGTTAGTGATTTGAGGACTCTGGGAAATATTTGCTTCTCCAATATCATGAAGCCACTCTATGTTATTTTATAGATGTTTTATTACTTAGTCATTTGTTCCTTTAATTTTGTGAGAGTGTGTGTGTGGTGTGAAAAATTTTTTTCATATGGATATTTAAATGGCCCAGCAACCAATTATTGAAAAGACCATTCTATTGACTGCTATAACACTACTTTCATCAGTCAAGTTTCTAGATTTGTTACACATATGTAGGTTTTTTTGCTTTTTCCAGGCTTCTTTCTGTGCTTCATTTTGGAAATTTTCTTCTGACTTATGTTTCATTTTAATAATTCTCTCTTCACTTCTATACAATCTTCTGTTAAACCCATTTACTGAGTTTCCCAACTTAGTTATTGTGTTTTTACCTCTAGAATTTCTATTTGGTTCTTTTTAAAATTTACTATGGCATTTAAAAAATTCCCAGATCTCCAGTTTGGCTTTCCTTAAACATTATAAATACATTATTTTTAAACTTTGTTTTTGATAATTCTAATATCTAGAATTTCAGTAGGTGTGTTTTCATTATCTGTTGTTTGTGCTGGGTTTTATTTTATTTTGTTTCATTTTCTCATGAGTCTGGTTTTCTCTGATTGTTTTCAGACATTCCAGTTTGGAAAACTGAGAAAGTATCTGAAGCCTGGATAGTTTTATCTTCTCTTAGTGAAGATTTTCATTCTCTTCTGTCAATTTTCAGTAGCCATTAACAAACCATCAACTTGATCCCTCTCAGGAATTAATATACCCAAAGGTAGACTACAATCCATGTGAGCACTTGTTTACTTCCACTTCACCCTTACTCCTAGGATACAGACCTTCAGTCTCAGTTCAAGGGTTGCAGGATGGGAGGACACTGGTATCAGAGCTGAACTCTCACTTGTTCTCCTGGTACCATGAGTTTTTCAAAGGCATTGCTCAACCTCTCAGACATCTCTTCTGAATCAGCACAAATCAGCAGTATTGAAACACCCCAAATGCTAGGTTTACTTCCCCAGATTTCTGTCTTTCCCTTAATGTTAGCCCTGTTTCTTCATTGTCTTTTTTTTTTTTTTTTTTTAGCTAATGCTTTCAAGCAGACTTAAATTTTTTTCCAGCTTTTCTAGTTGTTCTAAGTGGGAGATTAAGTCCCACTTATCTAGTATATCATGACTGGGACTCTAACGGATGATCTCTGTCAGCACTGAAATAGGCCATAATATCCCATCTTAAAAAAGAAACTCTGATCTCCTTTAGTAATCCTCTTCTATTGCCTATCTTTCTGCTCATCTTTATGTGAAAATTCTTTAAAGGAGTTTGCATTTTGATGCTTCCAATTGCTCATTTCCCATTTGTTTTTGAACCCACACAAATTATGGTTTTGTCTCCAGTACTCTACCAAGCCTCTCTGATCAAGGTCCTAATGATTCTATGTTGCCAAGTGAGATGATACATTCTTAATACACATCTTAATCTCTTAAAAGAATTTAACACATTTTCTTCACTTAGATTCTAGTGGAAATCATACTCTCATTGTTTTCATCCTAAATATCTGGCTATTTCTTCTGAATGCCCCTTGTTAAATCATTCTCTTCTTCCTAAACTCTGAATGTTAGACTACATTAGAGCTCAATCCTTGAACTTCTTTATCTGCACTCACTCCCTAGGTCATCTCATCTTGTCCTGTGGCTTTAATTCCAATGACTCAATAATCACTCCTACTTTTATATCTCTAGCCTGGATTTTCCCCCTCAATTTCCTCCTTGATATCTCCATCTGTATGGCAAGCAGGTATTTCAAACTTAACATATCCAAACCAGAATTACTGCTTTCCACCAGCTTTCCCCATCCTAATATTCCCTAGCATTCCTCACCTCAATAAATATCACAACTGTTCAATTAAGTTTTTCAAGCCCCCAAACTTGGTGTCTTCCTCAACAATAAATGTATTCTGAATCAATCACCTCTTGCCACCTCCATAGGTGCCTGCCACCCTGATCGATGTGTATCAGTTAAGAATGGCTGAAGTTGAAAGTCATGGAACACTCAACTGCAGTAGCTTAAGTCAGGGATCAGCAAAGTATGCCCCTCTCCCACACCCCAGGACAAATCTTGCCTACCATCTAAATTTTGATAAAGTTTCATTGGAGTGAAATCATTGTCATTCTTTTACATACTGTCCATGTCTACAATAGGACTGAATAGTTGAGACTGAAACTATCTAGATCACCAAGCCTAAAATATTTACTATTTGACCCTATACAGAAAGTTTGCTGAACACTGTCCTTAGAGGCTTATTATTAGGTTCGTATCTAGAGTATCCAGAGGTATGCAGTCCAGGGTTGGCTCAGCGGTCTAATGATGTCACAGAGGACACAGGCTCTTTCTCGTCTTCTGCTCTTTCATTCTCGTCTTATTGCCTCATGGTCACAGACTGACTACTGCACTTCTACACACCATGTCCACATTCCAGGCAGGAAGAAGTGGACAGCATAAAGAGAACAGGACAGGAAAACCATGTCAGCCAAATCAGTTGCCCTTCTTGCCAAGAAAACAGATTTTTCCCTGAAGTTTTCTTAGCAGACTACCATTTCTTTCTCATTGGTTGGAACAACTGAGAGCTGCAAGGGCTTCTAGGACATCAAGCATTTGGCTTTTCATCTCTTCTGGTAGAAAAAGGAAAGGGAGACGAGATCGAGAATTGGTTCTGGCTGAGCAAATGTGAGGCGTGTGTCATATGAAGCTACTGTTGTTTTTCTCCTGAACTACCTACAAGTTCTCTGTGCTCATACTCCTATCCCTTATAGTCTATTAATCACACTAAAACCAGGCTGATCTTTTTTCAAAAGTAAATCACATCTTATCGCCTCTTTGCTCAAAATCTTCCAACGGTTCCTGTCACATTTAAATGAAAACCAAAGCCTTGGAGACTGCTCCCTGGAACTCTCCAATCTTCTTCTTTATTCTCACTCCCTGATCGAGTCTTACCCAGCCACACTGGCCTCCCTGAAGTTTGTTAAATGCCAAGCACAGTCCTGCCTTGGGGCCTCGGCTTGGCACTCCTATTCCCAAGTCTTCATATGGCTTTACTCCCTCATTTTATTCTGGCCTCTGATCAAATGTCACCTCCTCAGAGAGGGCTTCCCTGCTATCTAAAATAATGCTCACACAATGTTCCTCTCCTCACCTGCTTGATTTTTGTTCTTGGTACTTGGTAGTGCCTAATACTATTATTCATGTCATTGCTTAGTGACAGGCCTAATATAAAACAGAAGCTGTTTGTTTCATTCCTGTATTCCTAGACCTTAGAAGTGGATCTTAGCACAGATAGGGTTATTTCTTGTTGAATGAATGAGTAGGTTTCTATCATTATCAGTTTTGCCTGTTCCAAAACCTAGTTCCTATTGGTTTCATAAGGAAACAGTATGATCTGAGAGTCTGGGAGGGGGTTGCTCCCTAAGGCAATTCTAGTTCTTGTCAATTCTGTGTCCTTGGGGAAAGTCAGCAAAAGGACCCCTATCCACCCAAAGGTAAGGCAAGGTATTCCTTACTGTTCTATATATACCACCTATGCCTAAGAAATTGGTTTCCCTTTTCTCTCTCTTTCACTCTTTCAAGGCTTGTCTCTTTCACAAAGATTTATTACATGCAGTGGGAGTAAAGTAATGAATCTTTGCTCTTTTAAAGAAGCTTACATTCACCTTTCAATATAAACAACCAGAGCCATGATAGACTGATTATAAGCACTCATTCTTTCACAAAAGCTGAGCTTTTGTTGGTGCATTGTGCCTCAGCCTAGTCTGCAGTCCCTCCCTGTTCTCATGACCTATGTGCTAGCTGCTCCTGGATCCTCTGACGTACATCTACACTACCATGCTGTGATTCTGAGAAAGGGAATGCAGCGAGTCAATGCTGTAAGACCTCTGGAGGAAACCAGAAGGGGAGAGACCTCAGGGGTCTGTATCTGACCACCACTGGCCCTGAGGAGGGCAGGCAGAGCCAGGAATGGGACACAGCAGATCCAACCCTGTGAGAACAGCATAGAGTGGGCAAAGCCTGAACCCTGTAGGAACACTAAGGTCCAGACCACTGGAAGAGGAAGAGGGAACCACTCAGTTGGGGAAATTAGGGCCACTGCCCTGTGGCAACCATCTGAAAAGTGATGCTACTTTGAGTGACCAATTAGAACTGACTCAAATCTAAAGGTCAAGTGGAAAATTCTCCACTTCTCTGGCTCATACTACTGATGGTTGATGGATGGATTAGGGGTGGTGTCTCCTCAGAGGGCGATTACCCTCAGCAACTAGCCAGAACATTTCCTTCTTTTCATAGTGTAAACATGGGTCAAATTATTTGTTATCATGTAATATGTCATGAAATGACTTTTGTACCACCATAATGGAGGACATAGGAGCCTGGCATGCTGCAGTCCATGGGGTGGCAAAGAAACAAGACATGACTTAGTGACTGAACAACAGCAACAACAATGGAGGCAGATATCAACAAGGCTCATAAGATTTGTCATGTTAGGGTTGATTTAAAAACCTCCAAATCGTCTATTTGTACTCAGTTTCAGTTCAGTCGCTCAGCTGTGTCCAACTCTTTGCAACCCCATGAATCGCGGTACACCAGGCCTCCCTGTCCATCACCAACTCCCGGAGTTTACACAAACTCATGTCCATCCAGTCAGTGATGCCCCCCAGCCATCTCATCCTCTGTCGTCCCTTCTCCTCTGCCCCCAATCCCTCCCAGCATCAGGGTCTTTTCCAATGAGTCAGCTCTTCGCATGAGGTGGTCAAAGTACTGGAGTTTCAGCTTCAACATCAGTTCTTCCAATGAACACCCAGGACTGATCTCCTATAGGATGGACTGGCTGGATCTCCTTGCAGTCCAAGGGACTCTCAACAGTCTTCTCCAAAACCACAGTTCAAAAGCATCAATTCTTAGGTGCTCAGCTTTCTTCACAGTCCAATTCTCACATCCATACATGACCACTGGAAAAACCATAGCCTTGACTAGACAGACCTTTGTTGGCAAAGTAATGTTTCTGCTTTTTAATATGCTATCTAGGTTGGTTATAACTTTCCTTCCAAGGAGTAAGCGTCTTTTTATACCTTAGCACATATCAAGGCACAAATATTCACAATATACTCTATAGTCTATTTAAAACACACATTCAGTGAGCCACTGTTTTAATCATATCTTTCCCCCTTCCTTTATTAAATATTTACCAATCACTGTTTCCAATAATTTCTGAGAATCTACAGTGAGGTCTAATGTTATACACTGCTGAGTTTAAGATCATCCTTGAAAACATTGCTTTTCCCATAACAAGAAGTACATTCATTTAAAATAAAAGAATATATAATATTCTTTGCCACAGAAGTTGTACATAGTCACACAAGAATATATTCTCCTTGGTTTAAGCCTGCCTTGTAGTAAATCATTTTTCTATATTAACAGGTATTTGTCAGCCATTGTATTGCCATTTCCAAGTTAAAATTAATATTTGTGTGCCAGTGAAATTTATTATCCTGGTGATATTTTCCAATATGTGATTAGCAAGCAGATTCTAAGCATACTGAGGGCAGGCATCTTGTATTATCTGCAAAGCACTAAGAGAATCAGTTCATGGGATTTTTAAAGTTGAAAAGAACCCTGAAGTCATGACACCTCCTTCCACAGATGATTAACGAATGTGTTGAATGAATGGTCAAATCAGTACTCTCTCATCTTTATACCCAGTTTGACACAGAAGGGTAGTTTTTCAAACTATCCATTCATATTTTGAATGGATATAGGTGTGACATTAAAAATATTATATCAAACTTTTGGGGGGCAGGGTGTGGGAATCCGTAGCTTAATGTATCTGAATTCTCATTTAGGAGATTTACTCAAAAATCACCCAGCAATGATCTACTCTTCTGTGAACATTCAATACTTCTCTGGGTGATAAAATTACATCTAGTAGTTAAAATAACCAAAAAATCAGTCAACAGAGGCTTAGCTTACTTATGTTTAAGTTGTCAAGGACTTAAATTTCTAAAATGTAAATTAGAAAAGCAAAGTTCTTTGTGTGTATATGTGTTTATATAATTCTCTCTATATATATTTTTTCATATCTTCAAATTAGAGTTATCTCACAGTTCAGAAAAAGGAGCATAATACATTTTGGGAATGGAGAATGAATTTACCTTCAAAATCCTTGGATATGCACAGAGGTCTGAGAAAGGGAGCATAAACTTTGCCTAGTCAGTATTTGGGCTTGAGAAGATTTCCACATTTTTAATTTAATGCCAACATAAATGATTATCAGTAAGGCTAAACCTTTTGAAAGAGAAAGATGTAATGGAAAGTACACTTCAAGGAGTACATCATCCTTGTTACGGGCAAAAGCCAGCACTTGGAATATACTAGCAGAGTCTATATCACATCTGAAGATATCTGGGTTCTAAGTTCCAAAATGTGAGACTTTCATAACACAGGGCTTCTATTTTTGGAGAAGTGAGAGGAACGAGCTACAACTTTTGATTCTAATGGGAGGTAGAGGAAGGCAAGCACTTCAAATGTATCTGTCATCAAACTCATACAGGTTATCTTCTCTGATAATTTGGCTGACAAATACAGCTGTTTGGATGCTGAAAATTCAAATAGCTCAAATCCAAAGTAAACCATGCTCATTTTGTTTGGCTCTGAAATGTGCTTTTAAAGTGTTCTTTTTCCAAATTCCAAACACATCCTGTACTCCTTCTTCCTTGTAAATCAGTCTCCATTACAACTCCCCTCCTATACACAGGACTGCAGGCCCACGCAAGACTCTTTTTTACTTTCACTCAAAGCCAGAACTTGTAAACAAGTTTTGTACACCCTGCTTTGTAATCCTTTCCTCATTTTACACAACTGTCAAAAGCAACAGAGGCCAATGTTGTGGGAGGCAACTGGGGTAGGTGTATTGATAAAAGACGTCAGTGTCCTAGTTCTAACCGTGACACCCCTTTTCAATACACAAACTTCTCATCACACTGAAACGTTCATTATGCCATTCAGCAGTAGAGGTCTAGTGTGACAATTTACTGTAAAGCGCCTCTGTGATTATAAAGAGGAAATCAGTCACTTATTCTGCCGGGATTGTTCATAAGACTGACAGACATGCTCAGTAAAGAGCGGAGAGCTTGCACCTGGTCAGGAAACTGCAAGATGAGACAACAGTTCTTCTGTTGCTAATAATTATGCATTGGATTTAATCACCAACTTCATGCCTAGCAAAATGGAAGCCAAAGACTGGGGAAATGATGAAGCAATAGGTATTTAAATCATGGCACATTTTTCGTTCAATTAGTATGGTGATGAGGCGCTCCATTTGTTAGGGGTTCTAGCTGATGCAGACGGTATTTTAAATTAAGGTTAGTTGAAATGATGGCAGCAGAGTTTGAGGAGTGACACGCTACAATGAATATGTCAGTTCTCTATAGGCTGGAGATAGACTTTTGATGGCTTGAATCATAGCTCAGAAAGCTGAGACCGAATAAGAGAAAGTAATTTACTGCCTAACTCATGCTTTTAATAGTTTCTCTTCATTTTAGTTAAAGCAAGAAGTGAGGTTAGGAAGACAGACAGCCTGGAGGAAGAAAATGGATGACTCTAGTCTGTAAATTCCATTTGCATACCATTAATCAATTTAGGCAGCTGGATGGTCTGGGTCTATTACTTAGAATACTGTGTTAACCCAGCCCAGTTTATACTTGTCTAATTGCTCCACTGTACAGAAAATCACCAGGAAATGGTAACATTGCTGCTCTGGCTTTGAAGCTGGCAACTCCAGACAATTTTTTTCCATAAAATTTCACAGTGACACTCAATCACATCTCTCCTTGGGAGGATGTTTTTTGATGTCATATATTTAGTTAAAATTGCTCATGAAACGCTCTTCTGCTTTTCGCATTTCTTTGCCATCATTTGCAAAACCTCATCCATTCTACGAATCACTGATATTCATTAATTTGTATAAATGACACGTGAAATAACAGCAAGGAGGTCTCCTAATTTGACACCCACCCTCTCATTAATATAAATGGTGGAATAGGCTTTTCCCAACAACTCAGAAAAGAATTTGAGTGGCAGGTTCTATCTTGATGCCCATGTTTATTGCCACAAAATGGGAATGGAAATAAGTTTAATTAATGAACAACTGGGAGCCAGCTATTCAGCCTATCATCTCAAGGCAGAAGATAAATAAGAAAACAAAAATAACTCTTGCTGGATGATGATAAAAGGGCCAACTACAGTTACCTTTTAGTTAACCACTCACCTGTGATGCACTCTGGAATTTTCTGGGGCAAAGTTTTAATTACAAGCTGTGTTCTCCCTAGCCTAGTGGGCATACTGGTACTTCCTTCTATGATGAATATATTGGTGTGGGCTCTGAGAACACTGAAAAGTATTTGAGTATTAGCCCAAGCACTTGGTGGTTGTATGTTATATGTCTCTCTTCTCATTCCTAAAGGATGTACAAAGAGCACAGGCTATGCAAGGATCTGGCCTACAGAAGACAAAGGTTCTGACATGAACTATCCATGTGATCCTGGGCAAACCTCTTGGGGCTTCAGTTTTTTATCGGTAAAAAGCTAAAAGTAAACCTCTAAAGTTCCTTTGAATTCCAAACACTGCATGATTTTAGCCCTTTTTTAAGTTAATGTATATTAAATTTATTAAGAGCCAGATACTGTGCTACACAGCTCACAGGCATTCTCTCACTTGCTCCTTCCAAGAGGCTTCAGAAGTAGGTCCTACTACTCACCGCATTTACAGATGAGGACACTGAGGGCTAGAGAAGTAAAGCTGACACTTAAAAAATAAATCTTGGACTCTCATACCCCAACACATGTCTGCCAGGTCCTCAGAATAACTGGTCAAAAAGTACTGTTTTTTTTTCCTTCTTCCTTTCTCTTCCTTTTACAATTTTTGCAACAATATTATTGTTTTTATGAAAATATTTGCTTGCTATTTAAAAATCAATCAATATAGAAAAGCACAAATAATAAAATCATCTTCACTACTCAGGAAAGAAAGTATTAATATTGGATGAAAAGGATTTCAAATGCCTCTCAACAAACATACACATCTAGCTGGAGTTGGATGACACATAGGCAGAAGACAGAAAAAAGTGTGCGATTATTTCTACAAGTAAATGTATTAAATTATATTTTACTTGATTCTAATCATGAAAAAAATGAAACTAAAGAAACTATATGTCTTTAGAGACTCTCTAGGGTTAAGAAAATAAGATTATGAAAAGACATTTAAAGATTGGAGTCTTATCTATATATATTTAGCTTTATATTTCAATTTCAGACACTATTAGCTAATTCTTGCTATGAAAGGTAAGTAGAACTTATCCCCACCTCCTAATTTTCATTTATTATTATCAGTTTATTTTTTTAATCTGTTAAGATTTTTAAAATTTACATTCTATTCTATATTCAAAATTTTCAAGATTGGGGAATAACTCCATGACTCCAAGATTTTATAGTTTTGGTTCTAAGTTTAAATGAATTTTTTGTTCACTTGCCTTTATTCCATGTAGTTTCTCCACTGCTAAGTACTTCTGTTTTGATTCACATATTGGTTATGCTTACGTGCATAAAAGGTGGGAGAAGAACCAGAACAACCTCCAATCATGGCACCAGGTGAGTGAAGATGAAGGCCATGTCCTTGGGCAAACAGCACTATCAAACAGCAGCAAAGACCCAAACACAAGCCAGACCAGAGCCCAGCACACACCATCTTCCACTTCAGTACTCACGCATTCCTAATGTCTGTACTCTACTCCCTTTTTCACTTCCATTTACCTTCCAACCTACCTCCAGTTACCTTCCCAAACACAAATCTGAGCTGGCTATTCCCTGATGTTAAACCCACAGCATAATGTACAATTTCCTTTGTACAGCAGACAATTTTCTTCCCAACCTCACCTCAATATTCTCTTGGGTTTCCTCCAGTTATTCTTAAGCACAGGTGGCCAGCTTTGCTCACCAACTCTTGCAGAGCTGTAAGTTCTTTTCAGGTCTCCATGCCTTTAGATATGCTGCTGTTTCTTCCCAGATTTTCCTCTCTCCCCAGAAAATCCTTGCAGCATCCTTGCAGCTCACATCAACCCTTACCTCTGCAAAGCCTTCTTACTCTTCCAAGCAGTGTTGCAGACTTCTGCACCCATGTGCACCATTCAGTCACCATACA
Organism: Capricornis sumatraensis; assembly: GCF_032405125.1. Taxonomy (NCBI): domain Eukaryota; kingdom Metazoa; phylum Chordata; class Mammalia; order Artiodactyla; family Bovidae; genus Capricornis; species Capricornis sumatraensis. Next base: position 76,512,788 of record NC_091073.1, read on the forward strand.
CACATTTTTACACATCTCACTTCAAGCCTTAGATAATATTTGTATCTTCCTCAATCCCATTCTCATTCCTAACACCTATCACAATTCGTGACACACATTAGGACTTCCATAAATGCTTATTGAATGCAGAAGTACATTTTCTCCTCATTTATGTCCCTGGTTTCTGGAAGAATACAGAGTCTGCAAGTTTCAGTGCTCATCTTTACAGTGAGAAGCATGATGTGTTGGAGTTCTTAACAATAATCCTTCTTGGAAAACTGTGACTTCTTCAGAGAGAGATATTTCAAATACCAAATCCATTCCCTATAGCAAATGTCTTAACATGCCATTTGTGAACCTGGAATAAATGGATTAAATCTGATTTTCTGGTGTAAGTTTTACCATGTGAAACAGACTTCCTGATTCTCCCATTTGTTCTCATGACAGCTCTAGTAGAAAGCAGACTTATGCCTTTGAGCTTGCTATGTGTTTCCATCTTTGTCTGCAAGACTATGCTTACCCAATACAATGCACGGCAGTGACTTAAAACACTTGAGAGGCTTCAGAACTTTCTACTTTTCCCTTGCTCTGAAAGGTGCTTTTTGTTAAGTATATCATAAAATTAAAAGATCTGAACACACTCAGCAATGAGGTACAATGACATACCATGCCATTGTACTGATGGTTTCCAGGAATTTCATTGTCTTTACCTTTCATGGATTACTGTTTTGTCATATTACCAGCCTTGGGTTCACTCAAGGATCACCTTGAAGTGATCCTTCAAGGCATGAAGTCAGAAATTCCTATTAAAATCTTGTGCAGCTTGACTGGTAGATGTGGCAGGGCTGAAAGAGGATACTCCTAAAAGGCTAAAGTGCTCTACAATTAAAACAATTACAAACAGCAGTTCATGCAGTGGCCAGGAGAATTGCTAGAGTGTGGACTCTGCCGGCTCTTCACCTGTGGAGGATGTGGGCACTATTGCAAACTGTAAAGGCTTAGTGTTGAAAGAGCAGAGCCTCTTGAAAACATGTTTATTCATTTGCTCTCTAGTATCTTTTAGGCTTGTGTTAAGCTCCAGAGCAAGGACTGTCAAGTCAGAATAAGCCTTCAAAGAACTAGATAACGAACAATCAAAATTCAGAGGGATAATTTCTATAGGACATCTCGTATTAGCTTTCTATACAAAGAGAGAGAAATTGATACCTTTAAATAAGTTATTATTATAGTCCACTCTCCCCAAACCAATAGGCTCATTCCTAAAGGCATCTTGTAGTTAACTGTTTGCAGTATTTTCATATTATTAACATCATAACTTACTCTGCCAATATCAAATTATTTGACAACAGAAGACAGAACTTACTCTGGATTAGCTCCATAGACAACAAACGTAAAGGCCAGTGTGACAACCAAATTGCTGACCACAACACACTCATAAATTAGCATACTTTGGATATAGTCACACTAGCTTTTTAGCTGGTAAAAGGACAGTACTGTATAGAAAAAAGCACAGATGTTACAGAAAGACTTGGATTCAAACTCCAATATATAACCTTGGGAGAGGTCATTATAAGATCTCAAGTTCCTCATATGTAAAAGAAGCATATGAATAATAGCTACCTCTTTAGGTCATTGTGAGTATTCAGTGAGGAAGTTTATGCAAAGTACATAGCCCAGAGTCTGGCAAATCATAAGCACCCAACAAATGGAATGTCTGATTACTGTCTTAAGAAGGAGGGGGAAATACACAAGGAAAAACACAGAAAATTCAGGATAAATAGAAAGCATAAAGTAAAAGAGTAGGAAAAAAAATTCCAAATATATCATTCATTAACCAAAGTGGAAGTGAGCTGTCAAGATGAAAGAATAGGGGCCAAATTTATCCTCTCATCTGAAACAACCAAAATATTGTATGAAATAAAAGAGACAGTGGTTTTTAAGACAGTGGCTAGCTGGGAATTAAAGAGAATAATGCTTGAGAGATGAGAAACAAATGAGATAAGCCATATGATTTTCCCAGCTTACTGCCTTCAAAGTTCCCAGGCAGGGTCACAGAAAGAAATACAGGCAGAGCCCAACAGACTCCCTGAATTTATGAAGAGTTGGGAGACAGGGTAAATAAAGGCACCTAGAGTTTGCAGGACAGAGTACCACGGAGGAAACAGCTACACAGGGATCCTCTTGAGTATTCAGGAGAACATGGATCTATGTATACAAACCAGCAAACTACCCTAAAGAGCCAACATGTAAGCTTGTACTCAGTAAGAATATCTTTTAAAACTGAAGGCAACATAAAAATTTTTTCTGACATACAAAGTCTTAAAGAATTCATCACCAGCAGACTTGCACTATAAGAAATGTTAAAGAAAGTCTGTTAGACAGAAGGAAAATACTACATGGAAATATGTATCCACACACACAAAATTTTCAATTTGTGGGTTAATATGTACTTTTTCCTATTTAAAATTCTTTAAAGGCAATTTATTATTAAAAGAAAACTGATTACAATATATTATGGAGTTTATGTTATGTGTAAAACTAAAGTATATAACAACAGCACAAAAACCAAAGAGAAAGAAACTAGTACACTACTGCAAAGTTCTTATACTTTACATGAAGTATTATATCATTTGAATGTTGACTGAGATAAGTTAATGATGCATAGCATGAACCTTTATAGCTAATAAGACAACAAAGGAGATAAAAGGGAATCATTAATAAGTAATACTCAACCCAAAAAGTCAGATAGAGATGAAGCGGAAAAGGACGAATGGGACAAAGAGAAACAAATAGCAAGGTGATAGATTTAAATCTAAAATTATATTAATAACCACATTAAATGTAAATGATTGGAACACCCCAATTAAAAGACATAGGTTGTCAGATTGAATAACAAAGCAAGACTGTAGTGTAAGCTGTCACAAGAAGTGTGTCTAAATATAAAGACACAAATAGAGAAAGATGAATATTGTATGATATTGCTTTTATGTGGAATCTAAAAAATACAACAAACTAGTGACTAAGACAAAAAAGAAGTAGACTCACAGATATAGAGAACAAACTGGTGGTTACCAGCGGGGAGAGAGCAGGGCAAAGGGCAATACAGGGATAGGGGATTGAGAGGTTCAAACTATTAGGTATAAAATAAGCTCTAAGCATGAATTGTATGATAGGAAATACAAGCTAGTATTTTATAATAACTCTAAAAAGAGTGTAACCTTTAAAAATTGTGAATCACTATGTCATTTCCCTATAACATACAATATTGTATATCAACTATATTTCAATTTTTAAAAAGATACATAGGTTAAAAGTAAAAGGATGGAAAAATGTGACACACTGATACTAACCAAAAGAAGTCTCGAGTGACTATTAATATCAGATGAAGGAGATTTCAGAGCAAAGAATGATGGTCATCTCATCATCATAAAGATGTCAGTTCACTGGAGGACATAATTCTTAACATTTATGCACCTAATAATAGAACTTCAAAATGCATGCAGTGAAACTGATAAAACTACAATGAGAAACAGAAAGATTCACAATTATACTTAGAGATTTCAATAGTTAATTGACATTTATAGAACACTCCACCCCAAAACAACATAATACACATTCTTTTCCAGTATACAAGAACATTATAAAGATAGACTATAAAATGACTATCAATAAATTTGGAAGAATTATGCCATTTAAGGTATGCCTGATGACCAAATGGAATTAAATTAGAATTTAACTGCAATAAATATAAATCAGTTAAAGTACAAACATTGTCATATTTGGTAAGTGTGCTCACACACACAAACACAGAAAAATGCTATGTCTGTTTTCAAATGACAAATCTAAAACATAAAGGCTCAGAAAAGTTGAAAACCAAAATACTGAAAAGCATATTTCAGGCTAAAGATCAAGCTTTGGAAAAAAAGTTTCAGTTCACCAAAAAGACAGAACGGTTGTGAAACTTTATGCAAACAAAGAGAAAAGAGAGACATCTCAAAGAATTGATCACAAAAAAACCTACAAAACAAACAAAAAACCCTCCTGGAGTTAATAAGAAATTATAGCAAAGTTTTAGGATACAAGGTTAGTATATGAAAGTTAATTAGCATAGCATAGCATAGTAAAGTCGCCCAGTCATGTCCGACTCGTAGCGAACCCATGGACTGTAGCCTACCAGGCTCCTCCGTCCATGGGATTTTCCAGGCAAGGGTACTGGAGTGGATTGCCATTTCCTTCTCCAGGGCATCTTCCCGACCCAGGGATCAAACCTGGGTCTCCCGCATTGTAGGTAGACGCTTTACCATCTGAGCCACAAGGGAAGACTGAAAGTCAATTGCTTTCCTATATATCAGCAATGAATAAATGAATAATTGGAATTTGAAATTAAAAGCACTATCATTTACATTAGTATCAAAAAATAAATAATTTATTTTTTGGATTAAAAAATATAACAGGAATGAATATAACAAAATATTCACAAGATCTATATGAGGCAAATTACAAAACTCTGATGGAATCTCATTAAATGGAAAGATGTCCCATGTTCATGAATAGGAAGACTTGGTATTATTAAGAGGTTAGTTCTTCCCAAATTGACCTATAGATTCAGTGCAATCCTAGTCAGAATCTCAGAAAGTTATTTTGTAGATGTTTACAAGTTGATTCTAAAGTTTGCAAGTAAAGGCCCAGAATATTGAAGGAGAAAACAGAATTGGTGGACTGACATTACTTAACTTCAAGACTTACTATAAAGTTACAGTAATCAAGGCCATATGGGATTGGCAAAAAAAAAATAGACAAATACACCAATGGAACACAACAAAGAGCCTAGAAATAGACCCATATAAATACATTAAACTTATCTTTGACAAAGTAGGAAAGGCAATCTAATAGAGAAAGAATAGTCTTTTCAACAAATGATGCTGAAACAACCAGCCAGCCACATGCCAAAAATAAGCAAAAGAAAAAAAAAAAAAGAAAATAGAATCTAGACACTGACTTTATATCTTTCATAAAAATTAACTCATAGTGGATCACAGACCTAAATGGAAATACAAAGTTATCAAACTTGCAAAAGATAACGGAAGAGAAAATATAGGTGACCGTGGGTCTGGTGGTGACTTTTTAGATATACCACCAAAAGCAGGGTTTATGGTGAAAGTTAAGTTGGAATACATTAAAATTTAAAATATTTGTGCTACAAAAAACACTGTTAAATAAAGAGATAAGCCATAGACTGGGAGAAACTATATCCAAAATACATATCTGATAAAGGACTTTTCTGAAAACTATACAAAGAACTCTTAAAACTCAATAATAAGAAAACAAAAAACCCAATTTAAAATGGATAAAATATCTATACAGATAACTTACTAAAGACATACAGGTAGCAAATAAGCATGTGAAAAGATGCTCAAAATCATATGTCATTAGAGGACTGAAAATTTAAACAATGAGATACTACTACATTTATTAGAATGGCTGAAATTCAAAACACTGACAATGTTAAATACTGGCAAGGACATGAAGAAACAGGAACTTTCATTCATTGCTAGTAAGAATGCAAAGTGGGCACAGTCACTTTGCAAGACAGTTTGGCAGTTTCTTACAATGCTAAATGTGATCTTATCTTGTGATCTAGCAGAACTTATGGAAAAAGTTAAGTTGGACAACATTAAAATTTAGATGTTTACCCGAAAAGATTGAAAGCTTCTGTCTACACAAAAATTTGTACTCAAATGTTTATGGCAGTTTTTTTTTTCAAACTTGCCAAAATCTGAAAGCAACCAAGATGTCCTTCAAAAGATAAATGGATAAACAAATGGTTGTATATCTAGACAATGGAGTATTATTCAGTGATAAAAAGAAATGAGCTATCAAGTCACAAAAAACATGAAGGAAAAAATGCATATTGCTGAGTAAAAGGAGTGAGTCTGAAAAGGCTACATACTGTATGCCTCCATTATAACATTCTGGAAAGGGCAATACTACAGAGACAGGGAAAAAAAATGGGTGCTAAGCGTTTGGGGAGAAGGAATGAATAGGTATAACACAGGGGATTTTTAGGGCAGTGAAGCCACTATATATGATACTGTGATGGCAGATACATGACATTATACATTTGCCAAAACCTATAGAATCCATAGACAGAGTGAACCCTAAAGTAGACTGTGGACTTTAGTTAATTTGATGCATCAATATCAACTCATTAATTGTAAAAGGTGTACCACACTAGTGCAAGATATTATTAATAATAATATGGGGATAAAATGCAAGATATTAATAATATGGGAACCTGTGAGCAAGGGAAAGAGAAAAAGAAGGTTCAACACAACTCTGTAAATTCTGCTCAATTTTCTATAAACCTAAAACTCTAAAAATGTCTAGTATTTTGGAAAAAATATAGCTTCAATATTCAGAAATAAAAATTTCTACACATATAAATTGATAAATCAATCGATAGTGAGAAATTCTAACATACCTCACAATAATTGATAAATTAGACAAAAATTTAGCAAGTATATTTGAGATTTGACCCATATACATAACTAATACTTGTTTTATGGGACATATTTCAAAACCTACATTCAATAGTAGAGGAATTCACTGAGACATTTACACAAATTTGCTTCATAGTAGTTCATAAGGCAGGTTTCAAGAAATTTCAAAGTAGTGGCATCCATAGAATCACTTTAAGGTGGAAATCAGTTATCAAAATATATCTGCAAATGCCAATGTGCTTGGAAATGTGAAAGCATATTTAGTGGGAGCAAACTAAAGTACCACTTAAAAGATAAATGTTTATGATAGAAGGCTGAAAATTAAAGACTATCTAACCTGCATGCTTAGTCGCTCAGTCATGTCCAACTTTTTGCAACTGCATGGACTGTAGCCTGCCAGGCCCCTCTGTCCATGGGATTTCCCAGGCAAGAATACTAGAGTGGGTTGCCATTTCCTTCTCCAGGGGATCTTACCAACCCAGGGATTGAACCTGCATCTCCTGCATTGGCAGGCAGATTCTTTACCACTGTGCCACCTGGGAAGCCCAGTATCCAATGTAGGAAATATGTTAAAAGGAAAAAAATTGTAGAAGAAAGGAAAAAGTAAAATAATAAAGATAAAGACAGAAGTTACTGAATTGGGAAATAAAACACATTAACATAGAGGAATGATAAAGTCAAGTCAGTACTTTTGGAAAGACTAATAGACAACCTTCAGAAAACACATATTAAGAAAAAAAGTGACAGAAGCAATAGAATAAATGGAGGAAGGATACAGATATTTAAGCTTATGAGAGAAAATTATAAACATCTTTTGCTAATAAAATTGAAAACATATGAAATGGACAAATTCCTAGAATATATCTTACTGAATTTGAACCAAAAAGAGAAAAGAATACCTGAAAAATCCTATGCCTATTAAAGTAATTAAATCAATAGTTAAAAATCTTCCTACAACTATCAGGTAATGATTATCCCAGGGTTCAGGCAAACAGGGGATGGATGAGTGTTAGTACACAGAGGGCTTGGCAGATATTGCTAATATCCTATTTCTTAAGCTAGGGTTAAAATACGCATGTGGTATGATCCAGCAATCTCACTCTCAGGCATATACCAGACAAAACTATAGAGGTACATGCATCTCTGTTTTCAAAGCAGCACTAGTCACAATAACCAGGACATGGAAACAAACTAACTGTCCACTGCTAGATGAATTGATGAATAAGATGTGGTACATGCATATAATGGAATACTGCTTAGCTATAGAAAGAATGAAATACCATTTGCAGCAACATGGATGGACCTAGAAATTACAATACTAAGCAAAGTAAGTCAAAAAGAGAAAGATAAATATCATATGATGCCATTTATATGTGGAATCCAGAAAGATGATATAAATAACTTATTTACAAAACAGACTCACAGACATAGAGAACAGACCTGTGGTTTCCAAGGAGGAGGGGAGATGGGGAAGGGAGGGACTGGGAGTTTAGGATTAGCAGATGCAAACTATTACATACAGGATGGATAAATAACAAGGTCCTACTGAATAGCACAGGGAACTATAACTAACATCCTCTGATAAACCACTATGGAAAAGAACATATATACATGTATAACTGAATCACTCTGCTGTTCAGCAGAAATTAGACCAACATTGTAAATCAACAATAGTTTATAAAAAACTTTAGAGATACACGTTTTTATTAATATATTTTGCATATATATTAGATATATTAGTTTGTATTACATTTTTAAAGACTGTATATGCTAATTCAAAAGTTGTGTTTAGATCTTTCTCTAAACTAAGATAATCTAATATGTTTATTAGTTCCAAGACTCCCTAAGACAGATCTCAGTATTAGAAGGGTTATAAAGGATTCATGTGAAAAATTTACTATACAAATGGCCTTGAAACTGAAAACGTGACACAATCAGAACCATCATATCATGTTAATAACATGGTCTTACACATACATACATACCTGCTTCCACAGGTGATTCCCCAGGAACAGTGCTTACTTTTACTTCAAGTAGTGTTAGATACACCAATGAGTATAATAGATAAGATTATTTAGTGATGTTTTTGTGTGTGTGCATGCTAAGTTGCTTCAGTTGTGTCCGACTCTTTGCAACTCTATGAACTGTAGCCCACCAGGCTCCTCTATCCATGGGATTTTTCTGACAAGAATACTGGAGTAGATTGCCATGTCCTCATCCAGGGCATCTTCACCACCCAAGGATAGAATTCACATGGCCTGCATTGGCAGGAAGGTTCTTTACCACTAGCGCCACCTGGGAATAATAGTCAAGGTTATTTAGTGACATCCTTTCAATGGCACCCCACTCCATTACTCTTGCCTGGAAAATCCCATGGATGAAGGAGCCTGGTAGGCTGCAGTCCATGGGGTCGCTAAGTTGGACATGACTGAGTGACTTCACTTTCACCTTTTGCTTTCATGCATTGGAGAAAGAAATGGCAACCCACTCCAGTGTTCTTGCCTTGAGAATCCCAGGGACGGGGGAGCCTGGTGGGCTGCCATCTATTTGGTCGCACAGAGTCAGACACAACTAAAGTGACTTAGCAATAGCAATTATCATATCTCAATTAAAAAAATAGATGTTAGCCTACTAAAATGACTAAAACCGGTACCCCATATGAGTTTTTCTAAGCTATGCATTCAGAAGTAGAATTGCTGAGCCAAAGAAAATGTAAGTTTTCAACTTGATTAGATTTTGTCAAACTGCACTCTGAAGTGTTTTTACCAATTTAAATTATCACTGAAGTGCATGAAAGTTGCTATTTCCTCTGGTCTTGAAAACAGTTTGTCAGAGTATAAACTGCTTGCCACTCTGACAAGCATGAAGTATTTCTGTTTACTTTGTTCGCCTTTCCAGACTTTCAGTAAGTATATTTTTATATGCTTACTGTCTATGCACTGTGTGTACATATGGGCACATGCACAAACACATACACAGCTTGAGCACACAGTTGATTCTCAAGATTTTGATAGTTACAACAAAGACACTGCCAATAGCGAATCATCAAATACTGAACAATTCATTCTTACCAAGGGAAATACAGGGTTAGGTTCCTGTGCACCCCTGGTCACAACATTTTCATCACCAATCAATATAAAACACATCGTGTGTTTCTGTTTAAAGACACCTTAATATATCACCAATTCATTAAAATTGAACTGGTAGCCAACAACACTGTATCTCATGTCTGAGATATCATAAGGACCATCACAACCTTCTTGCACTTAGGAACACTAGACAACACTTCAGACTGTGCTCAGAATCATTTTAAAAATGAAATCATGAACAAAAAGACAAAAAACATGGCATTAAACATATACAAATGGATACTACTGACAGTATAATTGAAACAAGAAGGCAAAGAATTATCTTGTTGCACTTCAGTTGGGAATGTGTGCCTCAGGTGACTTGAATTTTTTGCTTGTCTGTGTCTGTTCTTGCATGACCATGAAAGTACTGTGAGTATTGATTTGGGGGCTTACAAATTTTAACAAGTAAGCAAATTTACAAATATAAAACCATGAATAATGATATAAATGATATAAAATAACTATAAATTTGATCAACTGTCAACTTTGCTATGCTGTTGTATTTTCTTCATTTATATAAAAAATGTATTGTTTTTAAAAGTATGCTGGAGGGATTTTCCTAGTGGTCCAGTAGTAAGACTGCTGCTGCTGCTGCTGCTGCTGCTAAGTCGCTTCAGTCGTGTCCGACTCTGTGTGACCCCATAGACAGCAGCCCACCAGGCTCCGCCGTTCCTGGGATTCTCCAGGCAAGAACACTGGAGTGGGTTGCCATTTCCTTCTCCAGTGCAGGAAAGTGGAAAGTGAAAGTGAAGTCGTTCAGTCGTGTCCGACTCTTAGCGACTGCATGGACTGCAGCCTACCAGGCTCCTACATGCTCCCAACGCAGGGGACATAGGTTTGATCGTTAGCTGGGGAACTAAGCTCCCCTCTTAAGATTCTTGCTTGGTTGTATTTTCTTCATTTATATAAAAAATGTATTGTTTTTAAAAGCATGCTGGAGGGATTTTCTTGGTGGTCCAGTAGTAAGACTACATGCTCCCAATGCAGGGGACATGGGTTTGATCATTGGCTGGGGAACTAAGATCACCTCTTAAGATTCTTGCTTGGGGAACTAAGATGCCACAGAGTGAGGTCAAAACACAAAAAGACTGTAAAATCTAAAAAAGATGCTGGATTTTTACTGGATTTTCACTGAATCAAGGGATCAGTTTAGGGATAATTGACACCTTAACAATTAGCAATGTTGAATCTCTGACCTATGAACAGAGTATCTCCTATAAATTGTCAATGTTAAATTAAATACATAGAAGCTAGTCACTGTCCCTTCATGGCTGAGAAGCCCTACTCTTGCCCCTGGTGTTACTATGTGAGAGTGAATGCTGTCCCTTTGCACATGGGATGCTGTTGGTCTTGTCTACCCAAGTTCAGGCCCACTCTGGGAATTTCTGGAGTCAGAATCCAGCAGATTGTTACTTCAGCCTCACTTATGGCTGGATGCTTCCATTTTGATTTTTGTCTACAGAGATATTTTGCTTGTTTTTGAGCATGGAGTATGTCTGAGGCGTGTATGTTTAAATTTATCATTGCTATGAATCAGTTTAAAACATGAACCCATACCACCACTTAAAAAGAAGCATAAACAGTGTTTTTCACCCTTTTATAGTCTCTCTCTGTATTGATATTTACAAAAATAAAAACCATTTGTATACTGTCTACATAAATCTTTTACACTATTTGATATTTCAAAATACTATAAATAAAACTTTATGACTGCCTTGACAGGGAGGCTGAACTCTGCCCATAGATTCCTTTTTTAATCACACGTGCTGTCACTACTACTTCATCCCACTTCCTATTTCTACTGTTCTTCCAGTTTAAAATTGATGCCCTGAAAGGAAATATGAAACTCTAATAAGATCAGCTTCAGAAAACTAGAGATCAAGATATTAACAAGCAGGGAGACTGTGTGACTTGTGGCAGACAGGGTTGCCTGGAAAAATCAACTTAACTTGCACCCTTATTCCAGAAACCAGAGGAGGCAGTGGACAGACCACAATCTGAACCAAGTCTCACTCACCCTGGTCAGTTTTGTTCTCAAATTCTCTAATTGTGGGAATAAACATCGCTTTTGGAAAAAAAAACAAGTTTTATTTCACAAACAGCTTCATGACAACATTCATAGAAATCAAAATAAAAGAATATCAAAACCCCAGTAGGTAAATAGATAAAGAATAAGAACAGGCTGTTCTCATAGGGGAAATACTAATTTGCAAAATTATACACCACTCTTATGGCAGACAGCAAAGAAGAATTAAAGAGCCTCTTGATAAAAGCGAAAGAGGAGAGTGAAAAAGTTGGCCTAAAACTCAACATTCAGAAAACTAAGATCATGGCATCTGATATCATCACTTCATGGCAAACAAATGGGGAAAAAATGGAAATAGTGACAGACTTTATTTTGGGGGGCTCCAAAATCACTGCAGATGGTGACTGCAGCCATGAAATTAAAAGACGCTTGCTCCTTGGAAGAAAAGTTATGACCAACCTAGATGGCATATTAAAAAGCAGACACTTTTTTTTTTTTTGCCAACAAAGATCCATCTAGTCAAAATTTTGGTTTTTCCAGTAGTCATATATGGTCATGAGATTTGGAATACAAAGAAAGCTGAGTGCTGAAGAATTGATGCTTTTGAACTGTGGTGTTGGAGAAGACTCTTGAGAGTCCCTTGGACAGTAAGGAGATCCAATCAGTCAATCCTAAAGGAATTAGTCCTGAATATTCATTGTATTCAATATCTAATATTCAACATCCAATATTTTGGCCACTCGATGCGAAGAACTGACTCATTGGAAAAGACCCTGATGCTGGGAAAGATTGAAGAAAGGTGGAGAAGGGGACAATAGAGGATGAGATGGTTGGATGGCATCACCAGCTTGATGGACTTGAGTTTGAGTAAGCTCCAGGAGTTGGTGATGGACAGGGAGGCCTGGCGTGATGCAGTCCATGGGGTCACAAAGAGTTAGACATGACTGAGTGACTGAACCTAACTGAAATATATACACATGTATTTTCCTTTATATTAACCTAAGAAATAAAAATAATGTACTATTTTATATCTAGGAACATTTCCACAAGAAATAACTCTCAGGTTAATTTTTATTAAAATGTTCCTAAATTGGAAGGACTGGTGCTTAAGCTGAAGTTCTAATACTTTGGCCACCTGATGTGAAGAGCCGACTCACTGGAAAAGATCTTGATGCTGGGAAAGATTGAAGGCGAGTGGAAAAGGGGATGGCAGAGGATGAGATGGTTAGATAGCATCACTGACTCAATGGACATTAAACAAACTCTGCAAGATAGAGAAGGACAGAGGAGCCAGGTATGCTGCAGTCTTTGGGGTTGAAAGAGTCGAACATGACTTAGCAACTGAACAACTCTCAAGTCTAATGTTACTATTAAACCAGTATTTTCACACTTTCTGCTGCATTGGAAATAGGCACAATTCTTTGGAAAAGCATTATAGCAATATACTGAATATACTGAGAGCTATAAAAATGGTTATTTTCTTTTAGCCAGTAATTCAACTGGCTATGAACTTATCTTATGGAAGCATTAAAAGAAAAACACCGAGTCTTGGGGGGTGGTCCTAAGATGGCGGAGGAATAGGATGGGAAGACCACTTTCTCCCTCACAAATTCCTCAAAAGAACATTTCAACGCTGAGAAAACTCCAGAAAACAACTTCTGTAGGCTGGCAGAGGACATCAGGCAACCAGAAAAGCAGACCATTGTCTTCAAAAACAGGTAGGGAAAAAATATAAAAGACGAAAAAGGAGACAAAGGAGGTGGGGAGGGAAGGGAATTTTAAGAAGAGAGGTTTCCAAACATCAGGAGAAACACTCTCCCTGCTGAGTCTGTGGCGAGCCTTGGAAACACAGAGGGCAACATAACAGGAAGGGAAAAATAAATAAATAATCAAAACCAAGAGATTACAAGCCCAACAGTAACTCCCCCAGCGGAAAAGCAGCACAGACGCCTGCATCCGCCACTCGGAAGTGGGGGCAGGGCAGGGAAGTGCGGGAGGCGCGGGCTGCAGTGCTTTGTAAGAATCGGGCAGGAACGCCCCACGCGCAACCAGAACGATCTAACTTGGGCTAGCAAACCAGACTGTGGGATACCTACCACGCGAAAAGCTCGAACATAAGACACTGCCAGGACCGAGCACAGAACAAAGGACGGAATGGAAAAAAGCTGGCTGCAGACCATCCCCTGCCGGGGACAGGCAGCCAGAGCCGTTAAGGGCTGGAAAGGGGCAATTGCAGACCCGGAGAGACTTCACTTACCAAACTGCAAGCAGGCTTCTTTGCTAAGACTTCTGGGGGTGCTGGACAGTCACCATCTGCCTCACAAGGGGCGCCAGCGGTCCACCCAGAAAAATGAGCAGCAGAGGCAGAAAAGGCGACAAGTCGCAGCGATCGCGCTTGCCAAACTCCTGAGCTACTCAGACCCGGGAACGGCACAAAACGCAGTCCCAACTGAATCTGTGCCTCTGAGGGCTACCTGAGCGCCGAACCTGAGCGGCTTAGACCGGGGAAGTGCACGCAGCCTAGGGCTGGCCTCAGACAGTTCCTGGCTGAGCATCGTAGAGCCGGAGCGGTTTGTATGCCGCGAGAAGGGACAGGTCCAGCGGGGCTGAGACACTGTGTGCACATGACAGTGCTATTTGTTTGTAGCATCCCCCCTCCCCACAGCGTGACTGAACTAGTGAGCCTAAAAAACCAGCATAAAGAAGAAGTTAAACAGAGGGAACTGCCTTGGAAGTGACCCCACACTGCCCACAACAACAGAGAAGGGCCAGATATATTTTTACTATTTTTAAAATCATTCCTTTTTTTTTCCAACTTTTTTTTAATAGTTAAGTCTTCTAAATCTCCTCTAATTTTTATTTCTATAACCTATTATTACTATTCAAAAAAAAAACGACTTTTTTTTTTTTTTAAGGCAAACACCATATATAGTCTTTGGGAGGTTATTGGTTTTTGTTTTTTTTTTAATAATTCTTGTGGCTTTTTCTTTTCTTTTTTCCTTTTTCCTTCTGCTTCTTTTCTTTAATATTGTATTTTTGAAAATCCAACCTCTACTCTAGATTTTTAATCTTTGCTCTTTGGTTTCTGTTGTCAATTTTGTACATTTAAAAACCCAAATTTCAGTACCCAAGTTTACCTGAGAGTGAGATTACTGGCTTGACCACTCTCTCCTCCTTTGGACTCTCCTTTTTCTCCACCAGGTGGCCTCTGTCTCTTTTCTCCCCCATCTCTTCTCTATCCAACTCTGTTAATCTCTGTGTGTTCCAGATGGTGGAGAACACCTAAGGAACTGGTTACTGGCAGGATATGTCTCTCTCCTTCTCATTCCTCTCTCTTATCCTCCTGGCCACCTCTGTCTACTTCCTCCCTCTCCTCTTCCCTGTATAACTCCTAAATACCTCTGAGCAGTCCAGACTATGGAATGCACATAAGGAAGTGACTACTGACTAGCTTGCTCTCTCCTCTTCTGATCTCACCACATCTCATTCCAGTCACCTCTAACTACCCCCTCCCTCTTCTCTTCTCCTTGTAACTCAGTGAACCTCTCTGAGTGTCCCTCAATGTGGAGAAACTTTTCATCTTTAACCTAGATGTTTTATCATCGGTGCTGTATAGATGGAGAAGTCTAGAGGCTACTGTAAAAATAAAACTGAAAACCAGAAGCAGGAGGCTTAAGTCCAAAGCCTGAAAACATCAGAGAACTCCTGAATTCAGGGAACATTAAGCAATAGGAGCTCATCAATTGCCTCCATACCTACACTGAAACCAAGCTCCACCCAAGGACCAACAAGTTCCAGAACAAGACATACCACGCAAATTCTCCAGCAACACAGGAATACAGCCCTGAGCTTCAAATACAGGCAGCTCAAAGTTACTCCAAAACATTTGACATCTCATAACCTATTACTGGTCACTCCACTACACTCCAGAGAGAAGAAACCCAGCTCCACCCACCAGAACTCCAACACAAGCCTCCCTAACCAGGAAACCTAGACAAGCCACTGATACAACCCCACCCACAGTGAGGAAGCTCCATAATAAAGAGAACTCCACAAATTACCAGAATATAAAAAGGCCACCCCAAACGCAGCAGTATAATCAAGATGAAGAGACAGAGGAATACTTAGCAGGTAAAGGAACAGGAGAGTTGCTCACCAAACCAAACAAAAGAGGAAGAGGTAGGGAATCTACCTGAGAAAGAATTCCGAATATTGATAGTGAAAATGATCCAAAATCTTGAAATCAAAATGGAATCACAGATAAATAGCCTAGAGACAAGGATTGAGAAGATGCAAGAAAGGTTTAACAAGGACCTAGAAGAAATAAAAAAGAGTCAAAATATAATGAATAATGCAATAAATGACATCAGAAACACTCTGGAGGCAACAAATAGTAGAATAAAAGAGGAAGGAGATAGGATTAGTGAAATAGAAGATAGAATGGTAGAAATACATGAATCAGAGAGGAAACAAGAAAAACAAATTAAAAGAAAGGAGGACAATCTCAGAGACCTCCAGGACGATATGAAACACTCCAACATTCGAATTATAGGAGTCCCAGAAGAAGAAGACAAAAAGAAAGACCATGAGAAAATGCTTGAGGAGATAATAGTTGAAAACTTCCCTAAAATGGGGAAGGAAATAATCACCCAAGTCCAAGAAACACAGAGAGTTCAAAATAGGTTAAACCCAAGGCGAAACACCCCAAGACACATATTAATCAAATTAACAAAGATCAAACATAAAGAACAAATATTAAAAGCAGCAAGGGAAAAACAACAAATAACACACAAGGGGATTCCCATAAGGATAACAGCTGATCTTTCAATAGAAACTCTTCAGGCCAGGAGGGAATGGCAAGACATACTTAAAGTGATGAAAGACAATAACCTACAGCCCAGATTACTGTACCCAGCAAGGATCTCATTCAAATACGGAGGAGAAATCAAAAGCTTTACAGACAAGCAAAAGCTGAGAGAATTCAGCACCACCAAACCAGCTCTCCAACAAATTCTAAAGGATATTCTCTAGACAGGAAACACAAAAAGGGTGTATAAACCCGAACCCAAAACAATAAAGTAAATGGTAACAGGATCATACTTATCAATAATTACCTTAAACGTAAATGGGTTGAATGCCCCAACCAAAAGACAAAGACTGGCCGAATGGATACAAAAACAAGACCCCTCTATATGCTGCTTACAAGAGACCCACCTCAAAACAAGGGACACATACAGACTGAAAGTGAAGAGCTGGAAAAAGATATACCATGCAAATAGAGACCAAAAGAAAGCAGGAGTGGCAATACTCATATCCGATAAAATAGACTTTAAAACAAAGGCTGTGAAAAGAGACAAAGAAGGCCACTACATAATGATCAAAGGATCAATCCAAGAAGAAGATATAACAATTATAAATATATATGCACCCAATATAGGAGCACCGCAATATGTAAGACAAATGCTAACAAGTATGAAAGGGGAAATCAACAATAACACAATAATAGTGGGAGACTTTAATACCCCACTCACACCTATGGACAGATCAACTAAACAGAAAATCAACAAAGAAACCCAAACTTTAAATGATACATTAGACCAATTAGACCTAATTGATATCTATAGGACATTTCACCCCTAAACAATGAATTTCACCTTTTTCTCAAGTGCTCATGGAACATTCTCCAGGACAGATCACATCCTGGGCCATAAATCTAAACTTGATAAATTCAAAAAAATCGAAATCATTCCAAGCATCTTTTCTGACCATAATGCATTAAGATTAGATCTCAATAACAGGAGAAAAACTATTAAAAATTCCAACATATGGAGGTTGAACAACACACTTCTGAATAACCAACAAATCACAGAAGAAATCAAAAAAGAAATCAAAATATGCACAGAAACTAATGAAAATGAAAACACAACAACCCAAAACCTGTGGGACACTATAAAAGCAGTGCTAAGAGGAAAGTTCATAGCAATACAGGCATACGTCAAGAAACAAGAAAAAAGTCAAATAAATAACCTAACTCTACACCTAAAGCAACTAGAAAAGGAAGAATTGGAGAACTCCAGAGTTAGTAGAAGGAAAGAAATCTTAAAAATTAGGGCAGAAATAAATGCAAAAGAAACAAAAGAGACCATAGCAAAAATCAACAAACCCAAAAGCTGGTTCTTTGAAAGGATAAATAAAATTGATAAACCATTAGCCAGACTCATCAAAAAGCAAAGAGAGAAAAATCAAATCAATAAAATTAGCAATGAAAATGGAGAGATCACAACAGACAACAGAGAAATACAAAGGATCATAAGAGGCTACTATCAGCAATTATATGCCAATAAAATGGACAACGTGGAAGAAATGGACAAATTCTTAGAAAAGTACAATTTTCCAAAACTGAACCAGGAAGAAATAGAAAATCTTAACAGACCCATCACAAGCACGGAAATTGAAACTGTAATCAGAAATCTTCCAGCAAACAAAAGCCCAGGTCCAGACGGCTTCACAGCTGAATTCTACCAAAAATTTAGAGAAGAGCTAACACCTATCCTACTCAAACTCTTCCAGAAAATTGCAGAGGAAGGTAAACTTCCAAACTCATTCTATGAGGCCACCATCACCCTAATACCAAAACCTGACAAAGATACTACAAAAAAAGAAAACTACAGGCCAATATCACTGATGAACATAGATGCAAAAATGCTCAACAAAATTCTAGCAATCAGAATCCAACAACACATTGAAAAGATCATACACCATGACCAAGTGGGCTTTATCCCAGGGATGCAAGGATTCTTCAATATCCACAAATCAATCAATGCAATTCACCACATTAACAAATTGAAAAATAAAAACCATATGATTATCTCAATAGATGCAGAGAAGGCCTTTGACAAAATTCAACATCCATTTATGATAAAAACTCTCCAGAAAGCAGGAATAGAAGGAACACACTTCAACATAATAAAAGCTATATATAACAAACCTACAGCAAACATTATCCTCAATGGTGAAAAATTGAAAGCATTTCCCCTAAAGTCAGGAACAAGACAAGGGTGCCCACTTTCACCACTACTATTCAACATAGTTCTGGAAGTTTTGGCCACAGCAATCAGAGCAGAAAAAGAAATTAAGGAATCCAAATTGGAAAAGAAGAAGTAAAACTTTCACTGTTTGCAGATGACATGATCCTCTACATAGAAAACCCTAAAGACTCCACCAGAAAATTACTAGAGCTAATCAATGAATATAGTAAAGTTGCAGGATATAAATCAACACACAGAAATCCCTTGCATTCCTATACACTAATAATGAGAAAGTAGAAAAAGAAATAAAGGAAACAATTCCATTCACCATTGCAATGAAAAGAATAAAATACTTAGGAATATATCTACCTAAAGAAACTAAAGACCTATATATAGAAAACTATAAAACACTGATGAAAGAAATCAAAGAGGACACTAATAGATGGAGAAATATACCATGTTCATGGATCAGAAGAATCAATATAGTGAAAATGAGTATACTACCCAAAACAATTTACAAATTCAATGCAATCCCTATCAAGCTACCAGCCATATTTTTCACAGAACCAGAACAAATAATTTCAAGATTTGTATGGAAATACAAAAAACCTCGAATTGCCAAAGCAATCTTGAGAAAGAAGAATGGAACTGGAGGAATCAACTTGCCTCACTTCAGGCTCTACTACAAAGTCACAGTCATCAAGACAGTATGATACTGGCACAAAGACAGAAATATAGATCAATGGAACAAAATAGAAAGCCCAGAGATAAATCCTCACACATATGGACACCTTATCTTTGACAAAGGAGGCAAGAATATACAATGGAGTAAAGACAATCTCTTTAACAAGTGGTGCTGGGAAAACTGGTCAACCACTTGTAAAAGAATGAAACTAGATCACTTTCTAACACCACACACAAAAATAAACTCAAAATGGATTAAAGATCTAAATGTAAGACCAGAAACTATACAACTGCTAGAGGTGAAAATAGGCAAAACACTCTCTGACATAAATCACAGCAGGATCCTCTATGATCCACCTCCCAGAATACTGGAAATAAAAGCAAAAACAAACAAATGGGATCTAATTAAAATTAAAAGCTTCTGCACAACAAAGGAAAATATAAGCAAGGTGAAAAGACAGCCTTCTGAATGGGAGAAAACAATAGCAAATGAAGCAACTGACAAACAACTAATCTCAAAAATATACAAGCAATTTATGCAGCTCAATTCCAGAAAAATAAACGACCCAATCAAAAAATGGGCCAAAGAACTAAATAGACATTTCTCCAAAGAAGACATACGGATGGCTAACACATGAAAAGATGCTCAACATCACTCATTATTAGAGAAATGCAAATCAAAACCACAATGAGGTACCACTTCACACCAGTCAGAATAGCTGCGATCCAAAATTCTGCAAGCAATAAATGCTGGAGAGGGTGTGGAGAAAAGGGAACCCTCCTACACTGTTGGTGGGAATGCAAACTAGTACAGCCACTTTGGAGAACAGTGTGGAGATTCCTTAAAAAATTGCAAATAGAACTACCTTATGCCCACTGCTGGGCATACACACCGAGGAAACCAGAATTGAAAGAGACACATGTACCCCAATGTTCACCACAGCACTGTTTATAATAGCCAGGACATCAGCAGATGAATGGATAAGAAAGTTGTGATACATATACACAATGGAGTATTACTCAGCTATTAAAAAGAATACATTTCAATCAGTTCTGATGAGATGGATGAAACTGGAGCCGATTATACAGAGTGAAGTAAGCCAGAAAGAAAAACACCAATACAGTATACTAACACATATATATGGAATTTAGAAAGATGGCAATGATGACCCTGTATGCAAGACAGCAAAAAAGACACAGATGTGTATAACGGACTTTTGGACTCAGAGGGAGAGGGAGAGGGTGGGATGATTTGGGAGAATGGCATTGTAACATGTATACTATCATGTAAGAATCGAATTGCCAGTCTATGTCTGACTCAGGATACAGCATGCTTGGGGCTGGTGAATGGTGATGACCCAGAGAGATGTTATGGGGAGGGAGATGGGAGGGGGGTTCATGTTTGGGAATGCATGTACACCCGTGGTGGATTCATATCAATGTATGGCAAAAACCAATACAGTATTGTAAAGTAAAATTAAGTAAAAATAAAAAAAGAAAAAAAGAAAAAGAAAAACACCTCTATGCATGATGATGGTCATGATGTATTATTTATAGTATTATAATTAAATGTTCAAGAGGACAAACAGGCATTGACTTGCTCCAATATTTTTGGACAGCTTTATTGAGGTATAATTGACATATAATAAAATGCACATAAATACACAATTTAATAAGCTTTGACATACGTGTACATCCATGAAATAATTGTCATCATCAAGATAATGAATATGTCCACCTCCCAACATTTTTAAATGAGCAGAAGACAATTAGGGCCAGGTGTTAAAACACACTACCCCAGCCATCACCCCCATGACCCCGGCCTCACCCGACCACCCAGGGCAAGGAATGGGAAGGGATCACTGGAAGTCACTCTTCACGTTTACCATCCCCTCTCTCCATAATAGTGCTCCTCCTATTTGTCAAGAATCTGGACTCTAAAGAGTAACTCATAGAGGCTGCAGGTGTCTGTGTGCAAGAGGAGACTGCCATCTACCCATCAACTGGATAGTTGCCAAGTCGTGTTAGCCTCAGACCCACTTTGATGTTGGCAACTTTGCTGGAGATTTCTGAGAGTGGGAACGTGCTGGAGCAGTTCATACAACAGTGAGAAGGAATCAGGCTATAATGTGCTCATAAAGGATGCCTTCTACCCTGCAATTTTCTGTGGCCCTTGGAGCACATGGAAGATAACATGACTCCATGTGAAGGAGCTGAGGGAGAGGCAGGAGCTATGGTGCCCAATAGCCAAATGAGGGGAAGTGATACTGAGACAGGAGGTTGTGAGCCAATGGCATGACTTGAAAAGGATGCCACTGTTCCTGTCTAAGAGAGTGATAGAGGGACCATAGTGCTGCTGAACACACACTCAGAAAAATCAGACAACACAAAGAAACCACGTCAGCAGAGCCCCAGCAGCCAATCAACGTAACCAGTGAAAAGATCAGGACTGCTTGCTGCCCACTACTGGCAGGTAAGGGTATGCAGTACAGCTTACCTCACCTTTTTAAGACTCTCTTCCTCATCCAACACCCCTGGAAGGAGTGAAAAAACAAAATGGATCTCCTCCAGACCACAGATCCTGAAGGTCATAATCTAGCCAGAGAAGGAAGGAAAAAGAAATGAGACTGGGTTTTAAACTGAACCAGACAGAATTTTTTAATAATGAGAAATAACTTCAAAGTGGTGGGACCATCCCAACATGTTACTGAAGAACAGGAAAGGAAAATGAAGATTGAAAGAGAATGAGAATGCTTTAATGGCTGTACCTCACTGAATGTAGAAAATTCAGTATACCTGATACAATCACAAAACTAAATGGACTAAAAAAGTATAGTATATCAACTCAATACATTATCCAACCAACAAGAGTATGAAGAACTATATACAAGTGGGTTCAATTCCTGGGTTGGGAAGATAAGATTCCCAGAAGAAGGGAAAGGCTCCCCACTCCAGTACTCTGGCCTGGAGAATTCCATGGACTGTATACTCCATGGGGTCACAAAGAGTCGGACACGACTGAGTGACTTTCACTTTCATAGAAAATAATAATGACAATAATTAAAAAACAACAAAAACAATTATGTAAAACAAGACTATCAATAAAATTTTAAAGAGAATAATAAAAATGATTATTCATTTAATATGGTATGATTATAGTTTTAAAAATAGTGTTTTACATTTCTTTTATGATAGGAAAAAGCAAGAAAATAAATCACCCAGCATTCTGCTTTACTAGTTCAGAAAAATCTGTCCATTTTCCATGTTCATTTCTCTTCAATGATTTGATAAACAGTTTTGAGCACTCATCTGCCAAGGGTGAGGCTGTGCCAGATGTTGTGGGCACAGCTCAGAGCAGGGTTGGCAGGCTTACTGCCCTCACCTGAGTGTACCTGTAGGGATGCAGGGTACCGAGGGCTGGCTGGGCAAGGGCAGCTGCATGGAGCACAGAGAGGGCAGCTGGGGATCCCCACAACTTCCAAGACTAAGTGATAAATATGCTGAGACAAAAGGAATGTGTGGAAGGTCCCCCCAGGGAAGGCGAGGGGCAGAGCACATAAGATGAGCCCAGAAACTTGGCAGAAGTTCAAGAACAGACTGAAGTTTGAGAGGGCTGGAACATAGAGTATAAACTGGAGCTGCAGGTGAGCAATGATGCAGAAAGGGAAGCAGGGTCTAGCCTCTTACATCTTGGTGAGAAGTGTGGATTTTTAAGATAAAAGCACATGGAGATACACACACCCATTCATAATGCTTACATAGTTGAATTTCTTAATCTCTATGAAATTCTTGATTTTCTTCATTTCTATAGAATAGGATACATGTTTGAGTTTAGAACTTTCTAGCCTTCTATAGTATTTTCAATTCTCCATGTTTAGATTCTTGGAGTTTGTGCCATTCTGGGACACAAAGCAAGCATTTGGATGATGTAAGATTTTACTGGTTGGTCTCTTGGCAGGTGCTAGGCCCACAGGTTCCAGCCACAGCATTCTGCCCTTTCCTCACCTCCATGAAGGCTGGCATTCCTTGGGGTTATTCTCAGAGGTTGCAGGCATGACATCCCCACACACTAAACACAGAACTTGGAGTATTTTTAGCCATTAATTCAAATTCACTGGTTTCAGCAGATCTCCATCTACCTGGAAATTACTCAGGGCCAACCAGAAGGCTGGGTTTCAACATTTCTCACACAACAGAAAGTTGAAGTAAAAGGTATAAAGAATTTTGCTGTTGACGGTGAGTGTTTCAAGTGTGGGTCTTCACAATGATCTGTTCACTCATGGTTTATAAGGCAATGATGAGATAGCTCGAAAGAAGCACATCTCTCGCATGTGACAGTTCAGTTCCAAAGACCATTAACTGAGTCAGTTTATCAAATACATCTGTGGAAAGGGACAGAGCAGACATCTGTGCAATCCTGTGTATCAGGGTGATGGCTACAGTACTCCACCTATTCTAGCACCAGCACAAATTGGAAACTGAAAGAGTTCACAGGCTTCAAAGAATCTTCTTGCCACCACTAAATAGTTCAGGGAGATGGAACCTGGAGTATATGTTTACAGAATGAAATTTTTTCCTTCAATTTTGTTTAAATTTGAATACATTTTTTGAGGAAAAATGAAGGAAGTTATTAACTACTCATTTTGCAACAATGAAAAACAGTTTTCACTTTACTTATGGCTATTTCTTATGTAGTGCATGCATGCTAAGTCACTTCTGTGATGTCTGACTCTTTGTGACCCTGTGAACTGTAGCCCACTAGGCTCCTCTGCCCATGGGAGTCTCCAGGCAAGAATACTGGAGTGGGTTGCCATGCCCTCTTCCAGGGGATCTTCCTGACCCAGGGATTAAACCTGTGTCTCTTACATCTCCTGTATTGGCCGGTGGGTTCTTTACCACTAGCATCACCTGGGAATTCCCATTTCTTATGTAGCTTAAATACAATTAGAGAGCTACTTAGTGAATTTAGATTATTCCTCCCCTATTTTTCTTATAGTTACTTTTTTTGACCTATAATTGGTATGTGTTTGTGGCAAATTTTATATGCCTACTATATAGGCATTTATATGCATATGTATAATCCATGTCTTCCCAGGTGGTGCTAGTGGTAAAGAACCTGCCTGTCAATGCAGGAGACATAAGAGATGTGGGTTCAGTCCCTGGGCTGGGAAGATCCCCTGGAGAGGGAAATGGCAACCCCCACCAGTATTCTTGCCTGAAGATTTCCATGGACAGAGGAGCCTGGTGGGCTACAATCCGTAGGGTTGCAAAGAGTCAGACATGACTGAGTGACTTTCACTTCACATAAGTTAACATATACACACATGTACCTATATACATATACGTTAGCATATGTGTATATATACATATATCACATATATGCTTTATAAAAGGTTATAAAATGAAGAAATGAAAGTCCATTCCCCCAACCTTCCATGATCAGCTCCACTATCCAGAAGCAATCACTGAAAATCACTGTTTTTATGGTCAGAATATTAGGATGGGCTCTTCTGCCTCAATTTCATCCGAGGTACCAGTAAAACAGAGAGCAGACCCAAAGTGAGTCTGTCTTCCCACAGGAAATCCAGACGGGAGGACAGCTGACTATTTTGGCAACCCACCTTTCCCAACACCAAATCCCACCTCGGGGAAGTAAAAACATTTAAAGCCAGTGAGAATCCTTAGTGATCACAAAGGACTGTTGCTTTGTTTTTTTCACTGGGTTGAAACTAGTTTTGCAACGTAATTGAGGGACTACCTATCATTTAAAGTGAGCAGAAAAATGAAGGACCTGACAGCACTTTTATTCAGAGACAAAGATTATGTTACTGGAGCCAGGAACACCTTCCATGCAATTATAAATTTTCTACAGCCTTGATACCCGCAGTGTGGTCCAAGGATCAATAGCACTGTCATCACCTGGGAACTTGTTGGAAATGCAGAACCTGAGGTTCACTCCAGACCTATTGAATCAGATCTTCATTTTAACAAGACCCAGAGCGGTTCACAAACACCTTAAAGTGTAAGAAGTGGGATCTACAACATCTTTTTAGTTGTTAGCAATTATGCCATTGTATGATTGTGCCACAGGGTTAGAGTTCATTTGACTCTAACTAGTGTTAGGAGAGTTTATTCATCTAGATTGCCAGGAGCCATTTCCTAGAAATCCTTGTTAAAGCCAATCTCATTGGCCTTGAACAGCAGAGATAATTTTTTCTGGGTTAAGTTGTGGGAAAGCTAAAGTCTGGACCAAAGCCTACACTGGAGAGGTGTCTCACAGATGGCTGTTCCTAAAATGGCTTAAAAACTGTTTACTATGGTATGGTAACAGATGCTTTCAAACAAAGAGAACAGGAAGCTAGTGCCTTCTCTGTCTGCCATTCAGCAGGGCTGAATGCCTTCCATTAAATTCGCCTGCAAACTTTGCTGAAGAGCCCTGCAAGCAGCAATGAAAATTACAGAGCGGCTCCGAGGCACTTTAGTGGGTAATCAGCTGAAATTGAGCCGTTTTCCATATTCTTTGCTGATAATGCAAATAGACCTTTAAAGCAAATGGTTCCAAGTTGCCACAATCCTACAAACTGAGAAGCCCCATGTAATCCACACAGATGCTTCTGCTGTACCCCAAGCCCTGCCACACAGTGACTGGTTCCCACGGCTATTAGTGGCAGGCTCCACCAGGCTGCCTGTATGTTAACAAACACCAGGCTGAGTTAGAGGGTTACAGGCCCAGGGCCAATTATCTGAATAGATTAGCAATCCAAAAGTAAAAGCAGCTCCAAGGAAAAGGCTGCATTTTTCTAAAATTTCTACAATTATCTTCACATTAGACTCAACTTTTCCTTGAAAGGTGCCCCTTTGTGCTGTCCAGTAGGGAAGAAGGACTCTAGGTCTAAAATGGCCTTTGGATGCACCAAGATTATCAGCCATAGCGGAAAGTAAAAGTCGCTCAGTCGTGTCTGACTCTTTGCTACCCCATGGGCTATACAGTCCATGGAATTCTCCAGGCCAGAATACTGGAGTAGATAGCTATTCCCTTCTCCAAGGGATCTTCCCAACCCAGGGATCGAACCCAGGTCTCCCACATTG
This sequence comes from Capricornis sumatraensis, assembly GCF_032405125.1. Taxonomy (NCBI): domain Eukaryota; kingdom Metazoa; phylum Chordata; class Mammalia; order Artiodactyla; family Bovidae; genus Capricornis; species Capricornis sumatraensis. The sequence goes on from NC_091073.1 coordinate 76,539,225, forward strand.
CAGGCGGATTCTTTACCAGCTGAACCATCAGGGGGAGTATTGATTGCAGACAAGTTGCTTCATCCCCAATTTTCTAGGTTCAGAATAGTACGTCTGGGAAAAAAGTCACTTGGGTTCTGGATAAGAGGCCAAGAGGAGAAGCAATGGAAAGGAAGACAGTACTGGATTCACATGCCAACCCAATAGATCCTAACTCTGTGATCTTAATGGTGATTGACACTCTGAGCTTTAACTCCTGTGAAATAGGAGAGTGATATCCTCACAGGTAAGATACTATAAGGGGCTTCCCTGGTGGCTCAGTGGTAAAGAATCTGCCTGCAGTGCAGGAGCTGTAGGAGCCACAGGAGACACGGGTTTGACCCCTGGGTTGGAAAGATCCCTTGGAGGCCCTAGGGCATGGCAACCTACTCCAGTATTCTTGCCTGGAGAATTCCATAGACAGAAAAGCTGGGTGGGCTACAGTCCATGGGATTGCAGAGAGTCAGACACGACTGAAGCAACTTGGCATCCATGCATGCAAGATAGCATAAACGGTATCTCTTGGGACACGGTAGGTAGGTATCTCACAAATGCGATTTTCCCTCCTTCAAAATGCTGCTGCTGCTGCTGCTAAGTCGCTTCAGTCGTGTCCGACTCTGTGCGACCCCATAGACGGCAGCCCACCAGACAAAATGATCACCTTCGAAACCTCACACCCTTCCTTCCCTCTTTACTCACACCATAAACATCAGAGATGAAAATGAAGATTGATAAAGAACACTAGTAGAAAATAAAAAAAGAACACTTCTAGAAATTTATTACAGCTAAACTCTAAATGAGAAGCATTATTTACCAACAATAAATTTGTATTCAAACGTTTACTTCCATTAAAAAACTCTTCATTTCAATACTAAGAAAGTTTTTAATTTTCTTCCCTATAGAACTCACCCTCCATTTTCATTTGTTTCTAGTAAATACTTTTGTAGCTACAAATTTTGCATGGAATATCACTTTAAAGTGCCACATATCCCAGCTCTTAATATGCAGAGATCTCAGTGTTACTCATATTTTAAATTTTGTAAGTTTACAATTTAATCTTTATCTGAAAAATAAAAGATGTTTAAAATTTTTCAAGGTAGGCTCTTTTCTGTTCATCCTTTCCCAATTATTTTCATTTATTTTTAATAATCTTATTTATTAATGGCAATCTATATTTTACTGACTTTATGTATTCTTAAAGCACAGATCTGTCTGTGTCTCTTGCTTCAGTGGCTCCTCGCTATCCTCAAGATGAAATCTAAGCTCTCTCACAGGGCTCCTGAAGGTCTCATGACATCCACCTGTTTACCCCACCAACGTCATAGCTGACTATTCTTTCTGCCTCTTTTCCAGCCTCGCCCCCCATTCTGCCCCACCCTCCCATGCTCCTACCATCTCTTCTAATCCCAACTGCATACTCTTCAGCCACACAGAACTCCATTTAGCTTCATGAAGATGCCATGCTCCATCCTGCTTTAGGAACTTAACATGTATTGTTTTCTCTTTAGAAAACATTTTCTTGTTTCCACTCAACTGACTAAACAGCTCCTGTCCATCCTTCACATCTGAGGATGGACATCATTTTCTCCAGAAAGTCTCAGTGAGGTTAAGAAGCCCCAGTTTATCTTCACATAACACCCAGGTTACCTCCTCAGCACACAAAACACCCATTGCCTATCCATTTCTTCATCTAGAATTTTGACCAACTTAAAAGCAAAGATGATGTCGTGTCAACCCTAATGTAGAGTTCCCTCTCTAATACATTTGAAGTTCCTGCTGCTGCTGCTAAGTCGCTTCAGTCGTGTCCGACTCCGTGCCACCCCATAGACGGCAGACAACCAGGCTCCCCCCTCCTTGGGATTCTCCAGGCAAGAACACTGGAGTGGGTTGCCATTTCCTTCTTCAATACATGAAAGTGAAAAGTGAAAGAGAAGTCACTCAGTCGTGTCCAACTCTTCATGACCCTATGGACTGCAGCCTACCAGGTTCCTTTGCCCGTGGGATTTTCCAGGCAAGAGTACTCTGCTCAGTAAACATGGTTGAATATTTACCTATTCAACAAATGCATGCATATAAATTTTAAAAAAAAGAAAAGGGAAAGAAAAATCACATATAGCATATATATATTTACGCACACATAAAAAATTCAGCTATATATTCAGAACTATTTTCTAGGCACTGTACTAAGTACATTATGTATGCTATTTATTCATATCATGATGTTACCTTCAGTGGTTATCTTTGGAGGAAATTTGAGGAGGAAATTTTATTCTTTCAACTTAAAAAAAATTCCCAATACATAAATATTCTTCCTAGAAATCAGGGAAGATAGATATTTAAACTTGTACTTTGCTCTGGAGGTCTTATATACAAGTATAAAATGCATACAGATCATGGCCATTCTCTGAAAACTGGCCTTGGGGAGAAGGCACTAAGCCAGGGGTCCCTCTTGAATTCCCCTAGAGCTTCAATCTGTGGTTAGTTCCCAAATCACCTGTTGACTCTGTACATGCTTCACATGTTTGCTTCTCTAACCTGTAAGTGAACGTGTGCCCACAAACACAGCTGCTGCTGTTTTGGGCACTGCTCAGCTCTCATCCTCTGTGAAGCCAGGATGAAATCAAGGACTTATCCTTCTGAGAGCTACAGAGTCCCCAGTGGAAAATAATAAAGTGTAAGTAAACAGCATCCAGGCCATTGGAAAACATTCTTCAGCCTGTTCACCTCTATTAGGTCTTAACCCATCCTATGATACCACATAAAAAATCCAGCACATTCCTAGTTTATGCTCACAATTCCAAGAACCCTCATTTTTGAGCCTTCGGTTACTGCACAATTGCCTGAACAATAAAAACTGATTTTTTTTTTTTTAGTTCACAATAGAGCTTTGTGTGAGCAAATATATGTGCTTTCCATTCAAACATAAATAGCCCCACTTGGTTATGAATGAAATCAGCATTTATTGTACTAATAACTCACAAACATGAATTAAATATACATAAAATTAAGCCTCAATCCCAATGTCTCTTCCCCTTTTTCATTCTCTGTCTCAAAAGGATATTTAGAGATAAATTCTGGATTCATAAGAAACAAAGGTGAGCAATATATTTATGTCTGTTGTAACCTATAAACGTGAATAAAGACTGCTTAGACATGAAATCTTTATTCCTCTGCTAGTATATTGATTTTATATCATACTCAATACCTTTTCCTTATGGGGAGTTATGGGAAAAGTAAAGCAGCATCTGGTACATTTGTTTTCTTTCATGATATCTCAACCTTTTAGATAATAAAGGTCCCATTCCAGCTGTGATATTATAACTAATCTTTGTAGTTGGTAATGATAATGTTTATCATTTATCAGACACTTTCTCTGTGCCAGGCATGCTCATCCTCATAGCAACTCCATCAAATAGTTATAGTCCCTATGCTAAGGTAGCAAAACCAGTCTTAACTACATGCCTTACCATGTGCATGGTCCAGCTAATGCATGGTTAGAACCCAGCCTTTTTATTTATTTATTTTTTCCCAACAGAACAATGAGAGAGCAAAACCACAAAAATCATCCCTAATGTTACTGCATTATTTTTCAACAGAACACAAGGGTGCTACTAGACTTCTTTCTATTTGTCTTATGCTCCAAGGCTAACTCCCTTCAGGTAGTGTTTAGTGCCCAAGATAAAGCTGCTTTGGGCTGAGACTCCCTATATCCCACACAAAGCACTTTGATTGGGAACTGGATTAGGTGGAACCCAAGGTAGCAAATTTGGAGAAATTCGAAATTGGAAATGTGAAATGCAGGGTTCCAGGCATAAAGGTCAAATAGAGACCAGTGCCACTGTTTCCCATTCCCCAAACACAGATCTCTTGAAATTACAAAGCACTGATATGTCGCGCAGGCCATACTTCTGAAAAGTGTGAAGTACAATAAAATTCTCTTCACATCTTCATCAGAGATGCACTTGGCCTCCAAAGGAACAGACAGCACTGAGTCACGACCAGACACTGAGGCATTTCTGGTATAGCATATGACTCTCCAATCAAGTGGGACCGAAAATAGCAATAAGTTAACACCAAACAGAAGTTTCTAATGCATAGATCACTTGATAATAAAGATCCTATCTCGGTACTCAAGGCTGAAGGTGGGTAAGGAGGACTGAGATATCACTTTCTTCCCTAGTCCATGCTTTTCCATGCCTGAACAGAAGGAGACAGCCACATTCCCTTCAACTCAAGGGATGGGAAGATAAGTATAGCTAACAGGGTTCCATGTAAGTCCCTAGTACACTAAAGAGGAGGAAACTTTTGTCATGGTAATGATCACAAACTAAGAGGCAAGAGTTGCTGAATAAGGGGGCCAGGGGCTTACTGCTCAAAGCCTAGACTGGAGGGAACTGGGGGTGTTACCAAATAATTGGGGCCAGAAGGTAAGATGGAGTCCTATTCAGTCAGTTATCTAAGAATCAACATTGAAGAGTTTGGGAATCAAGAAAGAAAGAATCTGGATCACCGTCAGAAGCAGGGGGTACTCTGAGACCCCTAAAACACCAGCAACTAAACAGAGCAAACTGAAGAGGCAAGAAGAGAGGGCTCATGGAGTTAAGGCTAGAGAGGTTCAGGAACTGTCATCATGATGGGTGACCCTTACTGTGCATTTACTTCATGCCAGTCTTGGGTTAAGCACACTAAAAGTATCTCATTTAATCATGACAAACCCCATAGGGGGAGCTGACAACAGAACCTATACTGTGAACCATTATACTGTTACCTAAAGAACTTCATGCCTCCCTAAGTTTGGGATGTGTCCTTCTTAAATGGTAGTTCTCAGACTGTTCTGAACAAAGGAAATGACTAATCCTAGATCCTCCTTTAGCTGTTATGGCAAATAATTTTACAGATGCCAGCATTCTAATTGTCCTGTGGAAAAATAATCAATGCCAGCTGCTAGCTAGAGAAATGCAAAATCTCTGAAGAGTAAGAAAGCCCCTTCTGAATCTGACTAGAAATAAGTTCAAGGAAATCTTTTTCATGTTTGAAACAAAGCCTTATCAGGAAGCATGGGAAAGGTGGACTCAAGATCCAAGATGGGCATTTGTTGCAATATCCTAAAAATAATCTCACCTTCCAGTTTGAGGACACATTGGAAAAGTAACATTCATGTTCATATGTTCTTAGGAACCTTATCAGTTATACTGTAAGTTTTAATTAGTCAGTTCAGTTCAGTTCAGTTGCTCATTCATGCCCAACTCCCTGCAACCCCATGGACTGCAGCACACCAGGCCTCCCTGTCCATCACCAACTCCCGGAATTTACTCAAACTCATGTCCATTGAGTCAGTGATACTATCTAACCATCTCATTTTCTGTCATCCCCTTCTCCTTCCACCTTCAATCCTTCCCAGCATCAGGGTCTTTTCAAATGAGTCATTTCTTCATGTCAGGTGGCCAAAGTATTGGAGTTTAGCTTCAACGTCAGGCCTTCCAATGAATATTCAGGACTGATTTTCGTTAGGATGGACCAGTTGGATCTCCTTGCTGTCCAAGGGACTCTCAAGAGTCTTTTTCAACACCACAGTTCGAAAACCATCAATTCTTTGGCACTCAGCTTTCTTTATAGAGTACAATACTCACATCCATACATGACTACTGGAAAAGACAAAGCTTTGACTAGACAGATCTTTGCTGGCAAAGTAATATCTCTGGTTTGTAATATGCTGTCTAGGTTGGTCATAACTTTTCTTCCAAGGAGTAAGCGTCTTTTAATTACATGGCTGCAGTCGCCATCTGCAGTGATTCTGGAGCCCCCCCAAAATAACGTCTGCCACTGTTTTCATTGTTTCTCTATTTGCCATGAACTGATGGGACCAGATACCATGATCTTAGTTTTCTGAATGTTGAGTTTTAAGCCAACTTTTTCACTCTCCTCTTTCACTTTCATCAAGAGGCTCTTTAGTTCTCTACTTTCTGCCATATGGGTGGTGTAATCTGCATATCTGAGGTTATTGATATTTCTCCCAGAAATCTTGATTCCAGCTTGTGCTTCATCCAGCCCAGTGTTTCTCATGATGTACTCTGCATATAAGTTAAATAAAGAGGGTGACAATATACAGCCTTGATGTACTCCTTTTCCTATTTGGAACCAGTCTGTTGTTCCATGTTCAGTTCTAACTGTTGCTTCCTGACCTGCATACAGATTACTCAAGAGGCAGGTCAGGTGTTCTGGTATTCCCATCTCTTTAAGAATTTTCCAGAGTTTGTTGTGGTCCATACAATAAAAGGCTTTGGCATAGTCAATAAAGCAGAAGTAGATATTTTTCTGGAAGTCTCTTGCCTTTTCAATGACCCAACAGACGTTGGCAATTTGATCTCTGGTTCCTCTGCTTTTTCCAAATCCAGCTTGAACATCTGGAAGTTCATGGTTCACATATTGTTGAAGCCTGGCTTGGAGAATTTTGAGCATTACTTTAGTAGCATGTGCAATGAGTACAATCGTGTGAGCATTCTTTGGCATTGCCTTTCTTTGGGATTGGAATGAAACCTGACCTTTTCCAGTCCTGTGGCCACTGCTGAGTTTTCCAAATGTGCTGGCATATTGAGTGCAGCACTTTCACAGCATCATCTTTCAGGATTTGAAATAGCTCAGCTGGAATTCCATCACCTCCACTAGCTTTGTTCATAGTGATGCTTCTTAAGGCCCACTTGACTTTGCATTCCAGAATGTCTGGTCTAGGTTGGTGATCACACCATCATGATTATCTGCATTACGAAGATCTTTTTTATACAGTTCTGTGTATTCTTGCCACCTCTTCTTAATATCTTCTGCTTCTGTTAGGTCCCTACTATTTCTGTCCTTTATTGTGCCCATCTTTGCCTGAAATGTTCCCTTGGTATATCTAATTTTCTTGAAGAGATCTCTAGTCTTTCTCATTCTGTTGTTTTCCTCTATTTCTTTGCACTGATCACCAAGGAAGGCTTTCTTATCTCTCCTCACTATTCTTTGGAACTCTGCATTCAAATGGGTATATCTTTCCTTTCCTCCTTTGCTTTTCACTTCTCTTCTATTCAGTTATTTTTAAGGCCTCCTCAGACAACCATTTTCTTGTTTGCATTTCTTTTTCTTGGGGATGGTCTTGATCCCTGCCTCCTGTACAATGTCATGAAACCCTGTCCATAGTTCATCAGGCACTCTATCAGATCTAGTCCCTTAAATCTATTTCTCACTTCTACTGTATAATCATAAGGGATTTGATTTAGGTCATACTTGAATCGTCTAGTTGTTTTCCCTACTTTCTTCAGTTTAAGTCTGAATTTGGCAATAAGGAGTTCATGATCTGAGCCACAGTCAGCTCCCTGTCTTGTTTTTGCTGACTATATAGAGCTTCTCCATCTTTGACTTCAAAGAATATAATCAATCTGATTTTGGTTTGATCACCTGGTGATGTCCATGTGTACAGTCATCTCTTGTGTTGTTTGAAGAGGGTGTTTGCTATGACCAGTGCGTTCTCTTGGCAAAACTGTATTAGCCTTTGCTCTACTTCATTCTGTACTCCAAGCCAAATTTGCCTGTTACTCCAGGTATTTCTTGACTCCCTACTTTTGCTTTCCAGTCCCCTACAATGAAAATTTAATCAGTCAGGAATTTATTTTCTTCATTACCTTCTTTCATGTTTCAGTATTCACCCTTGTTCTCTCTTCCCCTTTCTGTTAAGATCTCTCACCAGGCACAAACTTGTTCTCCAACATTCCCAAGAGTCCAAGAAAGTATTCAGAATGCTAGGCTGCATTCTAGCTCTTTTAAAATAAAACTCCTTTAAGCCTTGGTCTGATGGTAGACTTCCTAGAAGCAGAGCTTGAGACGATTCCTATAGATGTGATTTACTGGGGGAGGGCTTTCCAATGGGCAATGAGAGGAGCAACATGAGGCAGAGAAAGTAGCTGAGCACATGTGTGATTCCAGTAGGAATCTGGTTTTAGTCTGATCCCATGCAGAGCTCTGGAACACAGAATTCACCGCAGAGCCAGTCCCCATTCAGGGTAAGGGGATGAACCTTCTGTCCCCCATGGCAATCAGTTCTTGACTGTGTGCTAAGAGGCTGGGCACAGGTAGGCAGGCTATATATTTGGCCTGGGGCAGTTCTCCAAGAAAGGGACCATTCTTGCCTGACTGCTTGTAGTTTTCATGGTTGTAACAATTCTGTTCTTTATATTCAGATATACTTTCATATTTTCTATCACCCAATTTGGACTATTAAAAGGGAGTGAAAAAATTTCCTTCAATGGCTCAGACACAGCATTTCTCAGTAACCTGTCAAACTATTTACTTGGGTTACTTTTTTTTAATCTCTATTTAAAAAAACAAAACAAAACAAAAACTACACATAGCCAACAAATCTGTCCTGACTTGAAGAACTGAGAACACATAAAAATATGTTTGTAATTCTTTTTGCATTTTGTATTATGTCCACCCCCTCCCAAGACATAATTTGTTTGGCCTTCTCTAAATTTGACAGCAACATAAATGAGATCTGTTTGTGGAAATGGCAGAGAGATGGTAGCCATTAAATCTAAAGCTTTACCTTTCCTGATTTACAACAGGATGAAGCCAATTATATTCTAGCTTCCATATGGCACAGACTTCAAGTATAGAAGATGAAGGGAGTAGGGAATATTTCAATATTGATTAAAAATCAAGAAGGATAGGACAATGCGCTAAGTCCAATAAAATAGCTCAAGAAATATGGATTTATGTGTCAGGGGACTTATTTGGATCTTGGTTTTGGAAGCAAAGTATAAACATCAAGTTGGATAGTTTTGACTTTTGAACTAATTTAGCATATAGCATCCAACAAAATAGTGTGGCTCAGAATATTGGCTTTGGAGTCTGAAAGTTATGGGATCCATTCCTAGCCTTTTCATTGTGTGATCCTAGGCAAACTACTTAATCTCTAAAATGGATTCCTCATTTGGAAAATGGTGATAATAATACATACCTCTCAGCAGTAATTCAAGAATTAAATGAGACAATATATCTATGGAGCTTAGGAAAATGCTAAGTCTATTTGCTCCTTTTGTTGCAAAAAACAACAGTAAATCCTTTATGTGAGTTTTATTAGCCAAGATTCTCCAGAAAAATAGAAGCAGTGGGAAATATATGCATAGATAGATAGACAGAGATATATAATCTATTATGAGGAGTTGGCTCATGAAGGCCAAGAAATTCCACAATCTGTTGTCTACAGGTTGCAAAGACAGGAAAGCTGGTGGTGTAATTCAGCCCAGGTCTGAAGGCCTGAGAACGAGAGAAGCCAATGGTATAAGTCCCAGTCCAAGGGCAGGAGACGATAAAATATTTCAGCTTAAGCAATGAGGCAACCAAAAAAGGGGGCAAATTCCTCTTTTGCCCACCTTTTGTTCTATTTAGGCAATTAACAAACCAGATAATGCAACCCTTATTGGGGAGGGCAATCTATTTCATTGAGTCCACTGATTCAAATGCTAACCCCATCTAGAAATATCCTCACAGACTTATCTAGAAATGATGTTTAATCTTGGTACCCCATGGCCAGTCAGGTGAACACATAAAATTACCATCACATAGGTTAAAGATTAAAAGTAGAAATTAATATTAGACTATAGAGATGGCTCATAACACCCGAGAGGAAGAATATAACTAGTCCTTAGTAAGAGACTAGAACCAGTGTGTTACTTCAGGTTCCAAGAAACAGATGCCAACAGTTTAAAGGAGGAAATGCCCATAAGAGGAGTAGGGGAGGGAGCAAGACAAGACAGGAAAAGTCTTGATCTATCTCTGACACTTTCGAAGGTAGGGTGGAGGAAGTAGAATTGTGCAGGAAGAAGCTTGGACTGTAGCGAAGCTCTGAGAACATATTGGGCGGGTGAGTCTTCAATTAAAGTCTCCTGGTTGAGGAGTCTTCTGTCTTACAGGAATAGGCCTGCATTTCAGTACTGCTGTGCACAGTCATGGTCAGGGAAAAGTCCATGGGAAGGAGGCTTTGGAGCTAACATGTTGGTGGATCCAGAGGGCAGCAGTTGGAGCAAAATTAGGCAATTTTGCTCCCCACATCAGGAGATTTGGGGAGCATGTTTTTACAGCCACCATGTTCAGGATTCAAAGGTCTTTGGGAATCCTGAGAGTCTTCCTTCTCTCTGTAAGGCTCTTTTTGCCTTATCTGTATTTTGTTCTTCCTTTTTTCTCCAAGCTGGCCTCTTCTGCTCTTCCATGCCATGCACAAACCAGGAAACACTGCTCAGCTCCCAGGCTTCAATGAATAGGCCCAGACAGGAAAAAAGCCATCTTTCCTCTGTGTCTCAGTTCCTAGTTTCATGTAAAGTGAAGTTAATTGCCCACACTTCAGTCATTCCCATCCCTGAAATAATCAGCTATGTCCTGAGAAGGCAAAGCCATATTTATTATTAATTATTGTGGATTGGAAGCAAAACAGGGAGGAGTAAGTTCCAGGAAAGTGGGGACAGGGTGGACTAGTACTAAACAAACAACTCCGTAAAATACTCAACAAAGGGTACAGGTATCCCTCTAAAATACTGGTGTCACTCTAAAATACTTCTCAGTATAAATAGTGTGACATTACGCAATTGCTGATTAGCTTATGTTCCAATTCTGAGAACAGTCAACTGTCTTCACTGAAGACCCAGGTTCTCAGAGTGGCCAGCTACCAAGATATCAGAAACGCCACACTCTCAAGAGACTATGGTACATCCTTCAGCAATCTCAATACTTGAGACTCTGTTAAAAGAAAAATGAACATCAGAACTGAACAGAGTGACATACTAATTAGCATGATAAGTGTTAGAAATGGGCTTTCATTGGTAAAACTTAAATATTCTTAAAATGCACTGATGCACACAAAAGACATGAGTTTGATCCCTGAGTCAGGAAGATGCCCTGGAGGAGGGCATGGCAATCCATTCCAGCATTCTTGTCTGGAAAGTTTCATGGACACAAGAGCCTGGTGAGCTACAGTCCATGGGGTTACAAAGAACTGGACACGACTGAGCCTGCACATGTGCACACAGCCCACCCACAAACATGCAGAAGGAGAAGAGAAGGAAAGAGAAATGGACATGCTACCTTAACAAAGGCAACAGAAAGCAAAACTAAACAGGAGGGACTATATCAAACTAAAAACCTTCTTCACAAGGAAACTATCAACAAAGTGAAAAGGTAAGGTACTGAGTGGGAGAAAGTGTTTGCAAATGGTATGTCTGATAAGGCAGTGGTCCTCCTAAGTATTACACTCATGGAAGACAATTATTCCATGGACTGAGGTGGGAGGATGATGGTTCAAGTGGTAATGGGGAGTGGCAGATGAGGCTTTACTGGCTTGCCTACTGTTCTTGTTCTGCTCTGTGATCCAGTTCCTCATAGGCCATGGACTGATAAGGGGTTAATATCCAAAGTATATAAAGAACTCATACAACTCAATAGCAAAAAAAAATCTGATTTAAAAAATGGGCTGGAGATCTAAATAGACATTTTTTGTAAAGACATATGAATAACAGGTACATGACAAGATACTACAAACACTAATCATAAGGAAAATGCAAATTAAAACCACAATGAGATATGACCTCACAGCTGTTAGAATGGCTATCATCAAAACACAAGAACAAGTCCTGATGGTGATGTGAAAGGAACACTTGTACACTGTTAGTGGCAATATATATTGGTGCAGTTACTATGGAAAACAGTATATGGAGGCTCCTCAAAAAATTAAAAATAGAACTATCTTCTTCTTCTTCTTCTTCTAAGTCACTTCAGTCGTGTCCGACTCTGTGTGACCCCACAGACGGCAGCCCACCAGGTTCCACCATCCCTGGGATTCTCCAGGAGAGAACACTGGAGTGGGTTGCCATTTCCTTCTCCAATACATGAAAGTGAAAAGTGAAAGTGAAGTCACTCAGTCGTGTCCGACTCTTCGTGACCCCATGGACTGTAGCCTACCAGGTTCCTCTGTCCATGGGATTTTCCAGGCGAGAGTACTAAATAACCCAGCAATTCCACTTTTGAGTATTTATCTGAAGAAAACAAAAACAGTAACTGAAAAAATATATGCAAACGCATATTCACTGCAGTACTATTTACAATAAATAATCAAGACCGGGAAACAACTTGTCTACTGGTAGACAAATGGTTAAAGAAGTTGTATATTGTGTGTGCATGTGTGTGTGTGTGTGTGTGTGTGTGTTAGTTGCTCAGTCAGAGGAGAGATTCGTGGTTGCCAGAGGTCGGAGGTCAAATTGAAATTGCCAGAGGTCAGAGATCAAATTGCCAGCATCCATTGGATCATAGAAAAAGCAAGAGAATTTCTAGAAAAACATCTACTTCTGCTTTATTGACTATGTCAAAGCCTTTAACTGTGTGGATAACAACAAACTGTGGAAAATTCTTAAAAATGGGAATACCAGGCCACCTTACCTGCCTCCTGAGAAACCTGTACGCAGGTCAAGAAGCAACAGTTAGAACTGGATATGGAACAAAGGAATGGTTCAAAATTGGGAAAGGAATATGTCAAGGCTGTATATTGTCACCATGCTTATTTAACTTATATGCAGAGTACATCATGAGAAATGCTGGGCTGGAGGAAGCACAAGCTGAAATCAAGATTACCTCAGATATCAATAACCTCAGATAAGCAGATGACACCACCCTTATGGCAGAAAGCAAAGAGGAACTAAAGAGGCTCTTGATGAAGGTCAAAGAAGAGAGTAAAAAAGCTGTCTTAAAATTGAATATCATGGCATCCAGTCCCATTATTTCATAGCAAATAGATAGGGAAACAATGACAGACTTTATTTTCCTGGGCTCCAAAATCACTGCAGATGGTGACTGCAGCCATGAAATTAAAAGATGCTTGCTTCTTGGAAGAAAAGCTGTCATCAACCTAGACAGAGTATTGAAAAGCAGAGACATTGCTTTGCTGACAGAGGTCCATACAGTCAGAGCTTTGGTTTTTCCAGTAGTCATGTATGGATGTGAAGGTTGGACCATAAAGAAACAGAGTGCCAAAGAATTGATGCTTTTGAACTGTGGTATTGGAGAAGACTCTTGAGAGTCCCTTAGATTACAAGGAGATCCAACCAGTCCATCCTAAAGGAAATCAATCCTGAATATTGATTGGAAGGACTGAGGCTGAAGCTGAAGCTACAATACTTTGGCCACCTGATGTGAAGAGCTTATTAGAAAAGACCCTGATGCTGGGAGATATTGAAGGCAGGAGGAGAAGGGGAGGAAGAGGATGAAATGATTGGATGGCATCACTGACTCAATGGACATGAATTGAGCAAACTATGGGAGATGGTGATAGACAGGGACGCTGTAGTCCATGGGGTCATAAAGAGTCGGACATGACTGAGTGACTGAACTGAGAGGTTGGAGGTGAGAAAAATGGGTAATGGAGTCAAAAGGTACAAACTTACAGTTATAAAATAAATAAAAATCAAAGGCATGCAAGGATTCTTCAATATTCACAAATCAATAAATGTGAAACACCACATTAACAAATTGAAACCATATCATTATCTCAACAGATGCAGAGAAAGCCTTTGCCAAAATTCAACATCCATTTATGACAAAAATCCTCCAGAAAACAGGCATAGAAGGAACATATCTTAACATAATAAAAGTAATATATGATAAACCCACAACAAACACTATCCTCAATGGCAAAAAATTAAAAGCATTTTCCCTAAAGTCAGGAACAAGACAAGGGTTTCCACTCTCACCACTACTATTCAACATAGTTTTGGAAGTTTTGGCCACAGCAATCAGAGAAGAAAAAGAAATAAACGGAATTCAGACTGGAAAAGAAGAAGTAAAACTCTCACTGTTTGCAGATGACATGATCCTCTACATAGAAAACCCAAAATACTCCACCAGAAAATTACTAGAGTTGATCAATGAATATAGTAAAGTTGCAGGATATAAAATTAACACAGAAATTCCTTGCATCCCTATATACTAACAATGAGAAAACAGCAAGAGAAATTAAGGAAAAAATTCCATTCACCATTGCAACGAAAAGAATAAAATACTTAGGAATAAATCTACCTAAAGTAACAAAAGGCATATACATAGAAAACTATAAAAACTGCTCAAAGAAATCAAAGATGACACAAATAGATGGAGAAATATACCATGTTCATGGATCAGAAGAATCAACATAGTGAAAATGAGTATACTACCCAAAGCAATCTACAGATTCAATGCAACCCCTATCAAACTACAAATGGTATTTTTCAGAGAACTAGAACAAAGAATTTTACAATTTGTATGGAAATACCAAAAAAACCTCGAATAGCCAAAGCAATCTTGAGAAAGAAGAATGGAACTGGAGGAATCAACCGGCCTGACTTCAAACTATACGACAAAGCTACACTCATTAAGACAGTATGGTACTGGCACAAAGAAAGAAATATACATCAATGGAACAAAATAGAAAGCCCAGAGATAAATCCACACACATATGGACACCTTATCTTTGACAAAGGAGGCAAGAATATACAATGGAGAAAAGACAATCTCTTTAACAAGTGGTGCTGGGAAAACTGGTCAACCACTTGTAAAAGAATGAAACTAGAACACTTTCTAACACCATATACAAAAATAAACCCAAAATGGATTAAAGATCTAAATGTAAGACCAGAAAGTATAAAACTCCTAGAGGAAAACATAGGCAAAATACTCTGACATAAATCACAGCAAGATCCTCTATGGCCCACCTCCCAGGGTAATGGAAATAAAAGCAAAAATAAACAAATGGGACCTAATTAAACTTAAATGCTTTTGCACAACAAAGGAAACTATAAGCAAAGTAAAAAGACAGTCTTCAAAATGGGAGAAAATAATAGCAAAGGAAACAACTGACTAAGAATTGATCTCAAAAATATACAAGCAGCTCCTGAAGCTCAATTCCAGAAAAATAAATGACCCAGTCAAAAAAATGGGCCAAAGAACTAAATAGACATTTCTTTAAAGAAGACATACAAACGGCTAACAAACACGTGAAAAGTTGCTCAACATCACTCATTATCAGAGAAACACAAATCAAAACCACAATGAGGTACCATGTCATGCCAGTCAGAGTGGCTGCTATCAAAAAGTCTACAAACAATAAATGCTGGAGAAGGTGTGGAGAAAAAGGAACCCTCTTACACTGCTGGTGGGAATGCAAACTAGTACAGCCACTGTGGAGAACAGTGTGGAGATTCCTTTAAAAACTGGAAATAGGACTGCCATACAACTGAGCAATCCCACTACTGGGCATACACACCAAGGAAAGCAGAATTAAAATTAAAAGAGACCCCCCAATGTTCATCGTAGCACTGTTTATAATAGCCAGGACATGGAAGCAACCTAGATGTCTATTGGCAGATGAATGGGTAAGAAAGCTGTGGTACATATACACAATGGAATATTACTCAGCTATTAAAAGGGATGCATTTGAATCAGTTCTAATGAGGTCGATGAAACAGGAGCCTATTATACAGAGTGAAGTAAGTGAGAAAGAAAAACACCAATACAGATATATTAATGTATATATGGAAATTAGAAAGATGGCAACGATGACCATATATGCGAGGTGGCAAAAGAGACACAGATGTAAAGACTTTTGGACTCTGTGGGAGAAGGTGAGGGTGGGGTGATTTGAGAGAACAGCATTGAAACATGTATATTATCATAGGTGAAATAGATCGCCAGTCCAGGTTCGATGCATGAGACATGGTGCTCAGGCCTGGTGTACTGGGATGACCCCGAGGGATGGGATGGGGATGTAAGTGGGAGGGAGGGTCAGGATGGGGAACACATGTACACCCATGGCTGATTCATGTCAATGTATGGCAAAAACCACTACAATGTTGTAAAGTAATTAGACTCCAATTAAAATAAATAATTAATATAAAAAATAAAAATAAGCCACAGGTATATAAAGCAACTATAGTTAAGACTGTATTGCATACTTGGGAGCTGCTAAGAGAAGTAAAGAATCTGCCTGCAATGCAGGAGACCTGGGTTTGATCCCTGGGTCATGAAGATCCCCTGGAGAAGGAAATGACAACCTATACCAGTATTCTTGCATGGAGAATTCCATGGACAGAAGAGCCTGGAAAGCTACAGTCCAGGGGGTTGAAAATAGTTGGGCACAACTGAGAGACTAACATTTTCACTTTCAAGAGAGTAGATCTTAAAAGTTCTCATCACAAGAAAATAAATTGTACAATTATGTGTGGTGATGAGTGTTAACCAGACTTATTGTGGTGGTCATGTCACAATATACACAAATATTGAATCATTACATTGTATACCTGAAACTAATATAATGTATGTCAATCGTACCTCAATAAAAATATCAAAAATTTAATAAGATATATAGATTTAGACACAGACACCCTTGAACAGATATACTGCTCACTATCACTTACACCATTCAAATGACGCCTAAGTTCCTAAGTGGTCTCGTGTCCGGCATTTTAGAAGATGTTATGATCTGAATGTTCATGTCCCCCCAGAATTTATATGTTGAAATCTTAATGCCTAATGTGATGGTATTAGGAGTTGAGACCTTTGAGAGGTACTTAGACTATGACTAGGATTAGTGTTCTTACAAAAAAGACACTGCAGAGTTCACAACCCTTCCACCATGTGAGGACACAACAAAAGGTCAGCAGATTGCAACCCAGAAGAGTGCTCACACCAGAATTCAGCCATGCTGGCATTCTGATCTTGACTTCCAGCCTCCAGAACTGAGAAAAATAAATTTCCATTGTTTATAAGCCACTCAGCCTGTGGTATTTGGTATAGCAGCTTGAATGGGCTACAACCAGAGGATTGTGGTTTTTCTAAAAGATCCAGGACTTTATTTACCTACAGAACAAGAGGTTAAATGTATGATGAGTGCTAGCTAATATATGTTTATTTAATAAATAACTATACATGGCAGAATGTGGTCTGAGTCTCACTTCAGTATTTCACAGAAGTCACGCTGCAGGCAAATTGAAAGCCCTCACCTATCTCAGGTCACTCTGGTATCAACTGCCATTATTACTCTAAAAAGAACCTTAGGGTTGAAATGTGGCTAGATTGGTTCAGATTAGGCTGCAATGGAAATAAGAAAGCTATTAGTCACTGACTCCTCTGTGAAGCTCTCAAAGCCATGCCTCCCATCTTGAACTTAGCTTGGGTCTGCTGAATATAAACACATTCTCCTTGGTGATGTTAGGTTTTTGTCTTTGTATTTTAAATACATGACTTGCCTCCCCAAACTGTAGCATACAAGAACAAGGGAACATATCTTGGCAGCCCTTCCTTCATGCCCTGCCCAGAAAACACACTCATCAAGAATTCTTGAATAAATAGTGAGAACTCACACAAAGGAAACCACTTGAATATAAGACCCAGCATCACCCAACCACCAGTAGCAACCTGTGCAGGATCCCTCATCTAAACAACAAAAAATAAAACAAAACTACAAACACAATCATCAGCAGACAGGATTAGCACCTCATTCAGCCTTGTCCATCAGAGGAGGGGGAAAAAAAAAAACTCAGCACAAATCTCACCCTATAGGAAGCTTACACAAACCACTGGACAAATTTTAAGAGGGCAGAAACCAACAGGAAGAAAGAATTCAACCTTGAAGCCTCAGAAAAAGGAGACCTCAGATACAATAAGTTAAAAAAATAATGAAAAGGCAGAGAAATATTACACAAATGAAGGAACAAACCAGAAACATAGAAGTACAAATAAATGAAGAGGAAATAGGCAGACCCAATGAAAAAGAATTCAGAATGATAGTAAAGGTGATCAAAAACCTTGAAAACAAAATGGAGAAAATGCAAGAATCAATTAACAAAGACCTACAAGAATTCAAGAATAAACATACAGAGACAAACAACACAATTACTAAAATTAAAAATACTGTAGAAGGAATCAATAGTAGAATATCTGAAGCAGAAGAACAAATCAGTGAGCTGGAAGATAAAATGGTGGGAATAACTTCTGAAGAACAGAATAAAGTAAAAAGAAGGAAAAGAACTGAGGATGGTCTCAGAGACCTCTGGGACCATATCAAATGCACCAACATTTGAATTATACAGGTCCCATAAGAAGAAGAGAAAAAGAAAGGGTATGAGAAAATTTTTTGAAGGGATTATAGTTGAAAATTTCCCAAACATGGAAAAGGAAATAGTCAATCAAGTCCAAGAGGCACTAAGAGTCTCATACAGAATAAACCCAAGGAGAAATATGTCAAGACACATACTAATCAAACTAACAAAGACTAACCACAAAGAAAGAATATTAAAAGCAGCAAGGGAGCAGCAAAAAGTAATGTACAAGGGAATCCCCATATGCTAACAGCTGATCTTTCAGCAGAAACTCTGAGGGCCAGAAGGGAATGGCAGGATATATTTAAAGCACTGAAAGGGAAAAATCTACAACCAAGATTACTGTACCTGGCAAGAATCTCATTCAAAATTGTTGGAGAAATAAAAAGCTTTCTGGACAATCAAAGTTACAAGAATTCAGTACCACCAAACCAGCTTTAGAACAAATGTTAAAAGGACTTATATAGTCAAGAAATACAAGAGAAGAAAAAAGTTCTCCAAAATCAATTCCAAATAATTAAGAAAATGGCAATAGGAACATATATATCAATAATTACTTTAAATGTAAATGGATTAAATGCTCCAACCAAAAGACACAGACTGGCTGAATGGATGAAAAAATAAGACCCATATATATGACGTCTACAAGAAACCCACTTCATACCTAAAGACACATATAGACTGGAAGTGAGAGGATGGAAACACAGATTCCGTGAAAATGGGAAGCAAAAGAAAGCTGAAGTAGCAATCCTCATATCAGACAAAATAGACATTAAAATAAAGAAGATTACAAGAGGTAAGGAAAGACACCACATAATGACCATGGGATCAATCCAAGAGGAAGACATAACAACTGTAAATATCTATGCACCCAACATAGAAGCACCTAAATACATAAGACAAACACTAACAGACATAAAAGGAGAAATTGACAGTAGCACAGTAATAGTAGGAGACTTTAACACTCCACTGACACCAATGGACAGATCATCAAAACAGAAAGTTAATAAGGACACAAGTCATAAATGATACATTAGATGAGATGGATCTCATTGATATCTTCAGGACATTCCATCCAAATGCAGAAGAATACACCTTCCAAGTGGACATGGAACATTCTCCAGGATAGACAACATCTTGTCACAAATCAAACCTCAGTTAATTTAAGAAAACTGAAATCGTATCAAGTATCTTCTCTGACCACAACACTATGAGACTAGATATCAATTACAAGAAAGAAACTGTAAGAAACACAAACACATGAAGATTAAAGAACACATTTCTAAACAACCAACAGGCTACTGAAGAAATTGAAAGGGAAATTTAAAAAATTCTAGAAACAAATGACAATGAAAACACAACAACTCAAAACCTACAGGATGCAGCAAAGCATTCTAAAAGAGAAGTTTATAGCAATACAATCCTACCTCAAGAAATATGAAAAACAGTGAGTAGACAACCTAACTTTACACCTGAAACAACTGGAAAAAGAAGACAAAAAAAACCAAATTAGTAGAAGGAAAGAAATCATAAAGATCCGAGCAGAAATAAATGAAAAAGAAATGAAAGAAACAACAGTAAAGATTAATAAAACTAAAATCTGGTTCTTTGAGAAGATAAACAAAATCGACACACCTTTAACCAGACTCATCAAGAATAAAAGAGAGAAGAATTAAATCAACAAAATAGGAAATGAAAAAATAGACAACAGACAATGCAGAAATACAAAGGATTATAAGAGACTATTATGAACACCTACATGGCAATAAAATGGATAACCTGGAAGAATTGGACAGATTTTTAGAAAAGTTCAATCTTCCAAGACTGAACAAGGGAGAAATAGAAATTATGAACAACCAAAACAAACACTGAAATTGAAGCTGTGATCAAAAATCTCCCCAAAAAACAAAAGCCCAGGACCAGATAACTTCACAGGACAATTCTGTCAAACATTTAAAGAAGAGCTAATGCTTATCCTTCTTAAACGCTTTCAAAAAATTGCAGAGGAAGGAACATTTCCAAACTCATTCTACAAGGCCACCGTCACCCTGATACCAAAATCAGACAAAGACAACACACAAAAAGAAACTACATGCCAATATCACTGACAAACACAGATGCAAAAATCCTCAACAAAGTTTTAGCAAACAGAATTCAGCAACACATCAAAAAGCTCATATACCATGATCAAGTTGGGTTTATTCCAGGTATGCAAGGATTGGTCAATATGCGCAAACCAATCAATGTGATACATCATATTAACAAATTGAAAGATTAAAAACCATATGATCATCTCAATAGATGCAGAAAAAGCCTTTGACAAAATTCAGTACCCATTTATGATTAAAACTCTTCAAAAAAGGGCATAGAAGGAACCTACTTCAAGATAGTAAAGGCCATATACGATAAATCTATAGCAAACATTATTCTCAATGGTGAAAAACTGAAAGCATTCCCTCTAAGATTAGGAACAAGACAAGGGTGTCCACTTTCACCCTACTGGAAGTCCCAGTTATATCAATCAGAGAAGAAAAGAAAAGGAATCCAGATGAGTAAAGAAGAAGTAAAGCTCTCACTGTTTGCAGATGACATGATACTGTATATAGAAAACCCTAAAGATAGTACTAGAAAATTACTAGAGCTAATCAGTGAATTTAGCAAAGTTGCAGGATACAATATCCATACACAGAAATCACTTGCATTCCGATATACTAACAATGAAAAATCAGAAAGAGAAATTAAGGAATCAATCCCAGTCACCATTCCAACAAAAAGAATTAAGTATCTAGGAATAAACTTACCTAAGGAGACAAAAGAACTGTACACAGAACATTATAAGATACTGATGAAAGAAATCAAAGATTACATAAACAGATGGAGAGATATTCCATGTTCCTGGGTAAGAAGAATCGATATTGTGCAAATGACTATACTAACCAAATGCAATCTACAGATGCAATGTGATCCCTATCAAATTACCAATGGCATTTTCACAGAACTAGAACAAAAACATTCAGAATTCATATGGAAACACAAAAGACCCAAAATAGCTAAAGCAGTCTTGAGAAAAAAGAATGGAGTTGGAGGAATCAACCTTCCTGACTTCGGATTATACTAGAAAGCTTCAGTCATCAAGACAGTATGGTACTGGCACAAAAAGAGAAATATAGACCAATGGAACAAGATAGAAAGCCCAGAAATAAACCCATACACCTATGGGTACCTTATTTTTGACAAAGGAGGCAAGAATATACAATGGGGCAAAGACAGCCTCTTCAATAATTGGTTCTGGGAAAACTGGACAGCACAGAAAAGAATGAAATTAGAACACTTCCTAACACCATACACAAAGATAAACTCAAAATGGATTAAAGACTTAAAAGTATGATGAGAAACTATAAAACTCTTAGAAGAAAACATAGGCAGAACACTCAATGACATAAATCAAAGCAAGACCCTCTATGACCCACCTCCTAGAGTAACAGAAATAAAAATAAAAGTAAATAAGTGGGACCTGATTAAATGTTTTTGCACAGTAAAAACTATAAGCAAGGTGAAAAGACAACTTTCATAATGGGAGAAAATAATAGCAAATGAAACAACTGACAAAGGCTTAATTTCCAAAATATACAAGCAACTCATACAACTCAATGCCGGAAAAACAAATAAAAGACCTAAACAGACATTTCTCCAAAGAAGACATACAGATGGCTAACAAATACATGAAAAGATCCTCATCATTGCTCATTATTAGAGAAATGCAAATCAAAACCACAATGAGGTATCACCTCACACTGGTCAGAATGGCTATTATCAAAAAGTCTCAAAGAATAAATGATGGATAGGGTGTGGAGAAAAAGGAATGCTCTTGCACTGTTGGTGGGAATGTAAATTGATACAGCCATTATGGAAGATGGTATGGAGATTCCTTAAAAAACAAGGAATAAAACCACCATATGGCCTAGCAATCCCACTCCGTGGCATATACCCCAAGGAAATCAAAATTGAAAAGACACATGTACCCCAATGTTCATTGCAGCACTATTTACAATAGCTAGAACATGGAAGCAACCTAGATGTCCACTGACAGATGAATGGATAAAGAAGCTGTGGTTCATATACACAATGAAATATTACTCAGCCATAAAAAGGAAAGCATTTGAGTCAGTTCTGATGAGGTGGATGAACCTATAACCTATTATAAAGAGCGAAGTAAGTCAGAAAGAGAAAGATAAATATATTCTAACACACATGTACCGAATTTAGAAGAATGGTACTGAAGAACTCATTTACAGGGCAGCAATGGAGAAACAGACATATAGAATAGACTTATGGACATGGGGAGAACGGAGGAGAGGGTGAGATGTATGGAAAGAGTAACATGGAAACTTACATTACCATATGTAAAACAGATCGCCAATGGGAATTTGCTGTATGGCTCAGGAAACTCAAACAAGGACTCTGTATCAACCTAGAGGGGTGGGATGGGGAAGGAGATGGAAGAGAGGTTCAGAAGGGAGGGGATATAGGTATACCTATGGCTGATTCATGTTTGACAGAAAACAACAAAATTCTGTAATACAATTATCCTTCAATTAAAAAAAAGAATTCTAGAATAAATGAATGAATGGCTGAAAGAATGGGCAACATCATTCCACTCTGTGTGCAGTCCTACCATCTTTAGAGCACAAGCTCTCTGTGCTTGTTTGCCCCTCTCCAAACTAGACCTGATCTTGCTTTCCTTTCCTTCCTTCTTTCTTCTTCTGACTTGGGTTGAGTGTAACACTCCCATATTTCAGCATAACTTACAGAGCTAGTTCAGTTCAGTTCACTCACTCAATTGTGTCCAACTCTGCAACCCCATGGACTGCAGCATGCCAGGCCTCTATGTTCATCACCAACTCCCAGAGCTTACTCAAACTCATGTCCATTGAGCCAGTAATTCCATCTCATCCAACCATCTCATACTCTGTCATCCCATTTTCCCCCCACCTTCAATCTCTCCCAGCATCAGGGTCTTTTCAAATGAGTCAGTTCTTTACATCAGGTGGCCAAAGTATTGGAATTTCTGCTTCAGCATTAGTTCTTCCAATGAATATTCAGGACTGATTTCCTTTAGGATGGACAGGTTGGATCTCCTTGCAGTCCAAGGGACTCTCAAGAGTCTTCTCCAACACCACAGTTCAAAACCATCAATTCTTTGGTGCTCAGCTTTCTTTACGGTGCAACTCTCACATCCATACATGACTACTGGAAAAAGCAAAGCTTTGACTAGATTGACCTTTGTTGGCAAAGTAATGTCTCTGCTTTTTAATATGTTGTGTAGGTTGGTCATAACTTTTCTTCCAAGGAGCAAGCATCTTTCAATTTCACGGCTGCAGTCACCATCTGCAGTGATTTTGGAGCCCCCCAAAATTAAGTCTGCCACTGTTTCCACTGTCTCCCCTTTGTAAGCATGAAGTGCTGGGACCAGATGCCATGCATGATCTTAGTTTCTAAATGTTGAGTTTTAAGCCAACTTTTTCACTCTCCTCTTTCACTTTCATCAAGAGGCTCTTTAGTTCTTCTTCACTTTCTGCCATAAGGGTCATCTGCATACCTGAGGTTATTGATATTTCTCCTGACAATCTTGATTCCAGCTTGTGCCTCATCTAGCCCAGCTTTTCTCATGATATACTCTGTGTATAATTTAAGTCAGAAAGGTGACAATATACAGCCTTTCCCTATTGACATACTCCTTGACATACTCCTTTCCCTATTTGGAACCAGTCTGTTGTTCCTTGTCCAGTTTCTAACTGTTGCTTCCTGACCTGCATACAGATTTCTCAAGAGGCAGGTCAGGTGGTCTGGTATTCCCATCTCATTCAGAATTTTCCATAGTTTGTTGTGATCCACACAGTCAAAGGCTTTGGCATAGTCAATAAAGCAGAAATAGATGTTTTTCTGGAACTCTCTTGCTTTTTCAATGATCCAACAGACGTTGGCAATTTGATCTCTGGTTCCTCTGCCTTTTCTAAATCCAGCTTGAACATCTGGAATTTCATGGTTAGCATACTGTTGAAGCTTGGGTTGGAAAATTTTGAGCATTACTTTGCTAGCATGTGCGATGAGTGCAATTGTGTGGTAGTTTGAGCATTCTTTGGCATTGCCTTTCTTTGGGACTGGAATGAAAAATGACCTCTTCCAGTCAGTCCTGTGGCCACTGCTGAGTTTCCAAATTTGCTGATATATTGAGTGCAGCACTTTTACAGGATCATCTTTTATTATTTGAAGTAGTTCAACTGGAATTCCATCACCTCCACTAGCTTTGTTTGTAGTGATGCTTCCTAAGGACCACTTGACTTCACATTCCAGGATGTCTGGATCTCAGTGAGTGATCACACCATCATGATTACCTGGGTCATGAAGATCTTTTTTGTATAGTTCTTCATGTATTCTTGCCACCTCTTCTTAATATCTTCTGCTTCAGTTAGGTTCATACCATTTCTGGAGCTAGTACTTCAGACGAAACAACCTGTGACCTTTCGAGCTTGACAGGTAACAGCATTATCATAATAATAATAGGCCAGAATATTAGAGAGCTCCTACTACTGAGAGAAAGATTCCTGAGGAGCCCTATCTGTGAGACCCAAGGACACAATCCTGTATCCTTTAAAGAAATGAAATTTGTATTTTAAAACTTTCTGAAAATTGAAAACAATCCAAATCAGATGGTTACATTGGTGAATTATCCCAAACTTTAATTGAAGAAATAATACCAATTTTATATAAACACTTCTAGAAAACAGAAAAGAAGGAAATACTTCCCAACTCATTTTATAAGGCCAGCATTACCTTAATACCAAAACTAGACTAAAATCTCCCATTCATCTTCATTAATTAATAGATGCAGAAATTCTCAAAAAAGATAGCAAATTAAATTCAGCAATATATAAAAAGGGTAATACATCAGGAACAAGTGGCATCAACCTAGGAATGTAAAACTAGTTCAAGATTCAAAAATCAAATACAATTTACAATAATAACAGACTAAAGATAGAAGTTAAATGATCAAATCAGTAGCTATTAAATCATTTGACAAAATTCAATATCCATTCATGACAGAGATTCTCAGCAAAATCTAAGGGTAACATTATACTTAATGGTGAAAGACTGTATGCTTTCCTTCTAGCTGGGACAAAATAGAGATGTTCATTCTCACAACGACTATTCAATATTGCAAATAGACCGAGTCCATGCAGTAGAAATGAAAAGGAAATAAAAAGCATACAGAACAAGAAAGAAGTTCTCAGACAACATGTATGTCTTTGTAGAAAATCCCAAGTAATCTACAGAAAAAGTTTCTGGAACTGATCTACCCTAAAGCTCTAGAACTTATGAATAAGATCAGTAGGGATACAAATCAACATATAACAGACAATCATATTTCATGTATCAGCAGTGAACATTTGGAATTTGATATATGTTTTCAAACACTATTTATAATAGCACACAGAGAAATGAAGCACTTCGATACAAATCTAACAAAATGAATATAAGATCTATATCCTGAGAACACTGCAGAAAGACAATGATGAAAGAAATCAGCGACCTAAAATGTGGAAAGATCTACCATGTTCATGTACTAACAGAGTCAATTCTGTTAAGATGTTAATTCTCTCTAGTTGATTCAAGGAAATATCAATCAAGATTTCTTACACAAATTAACAAATTAATTCTAAAATTTATGCAAAGGCAAAAAATAAAAAAACAACAAAACAAAACTGGACTAGCCATTTGATCTCTAATCATGGAACCAGATCCCACATGCCACAGCTAAAGATCCTGCATGCCACAACTAAGGCCCAGTGCAGTCAAATAAATTAAAATTAAATATTTTTATTTTATTTTTTTTTTAATTTAATTTTATTTATTTTTTTTTGTTTTTTTTTTTATTAAATTTTAAAATCTTTAATTCTTACATGTGTTCCCAAACATGAAACCCCCTCCCACCTCCCTCCCCATAACATCTCTGTGGGTGATCCCCATGCACCAGCCCCAATCATGCTGTATCCTGTGTCAGACATAGACTGGCGATTCAATTCTTACATGATAGTATACATGATAGAATGCCATTCTCCCAAATCATCCCGCCCTCTCCCTCTCTCTCTGAGTCCAAAAGTCCGTTATACACAGCTGTGTCTTTTTTCCTGTCTTGCATACAGGGTCGTCATTGCCATCTTTCTAAATTCCATATATATGTGTTAGTATACTGTATTGGTGTTTTTCTTTCTGGCTTACTTCACTCTGTATAATCGGCTCCAGTTTCATCCATCTCATCAGAACTGATTCAAATGAATTCTTTTTAACGGCTGAGTAATACTCCATCGTGTATATGTACCAAAGCTTCCTTATCCATTCATCTGCTGATGGACATCTAGGTTGTTTCCATGTCCTGGCTATTATAAACAGTGCTGCGATGAACATTGGGGTACATGTGTCTCTTTCACTTCTGGTTTCCTCGGTGTGTATACCCAGCAGTGGGATTGCTGGGTCATAAGGTAGTTCTATTTGCAATTTTTTAAGGAATCTCCACACTGTTCTCCATAGTGGCTGTACTAGTTTGCATTCCCACCAACAGTGTAGGAGGGTTCCCTTTTCTCCACACCCTCTCCAGCATTTGTTGCTTGCAGATTTTTGGATCGCAGCCATTCTGACTGGTGTGAAGTGGTACCTCATTGTGGTTTTGATTTGCATTTCTCTGATAATGAGTGATGTTGAGCATCTTTTCATGTGTTTGTTAGCCATCCGTATGTCTTCTTTGGAGAAATGTCTATTTAGTTCTTTGGCCCATTTTTTGATTGGGTCGTTTATTTTTCTGGAATTGAGCTGCATAAGTTGCTTGTATATTTTTGAGATTAGTTGTTTGTCAGTTGCTTCATTTGCTATTATTTTCTCCCATTCAGAAGGCTGTCTTTTCACCTTGCTTATAGTTTCCTTTGTTGTGCAGAAGCTTTTAATTTTAATTAGATCCCATTTGTTTATTTTTGCTTTTATTTCCAGAATTCTGGGAGGTGGATCATAGAGGATCCTGCTGTGATTTATGTCTGAGAGTGTTTTGCCTATATTCTCCTCTAGGAGTTTTATAGTTTCTGGTCTTACATTTAGATCTTTAATCCATTTTGAGTTTATTTTTGTGTGCGGTGTTAGAAAGTGATCTAGTTTCATTCTTTTACAAGTGGTTGACCAGTTTTCCCAGCACCACTTGTTAAAGAGATTGTCTTTACTCCATTGTATATTCTTGCCTCCTTTGTCAAAGATAAGGTGTCCATATGTGTGTGGATTTATCTCTGGGCTTTCTATTTTGTTCCATTGATCTATATATCTGTCTTTGTGCCAGTACCATACTGTTTTGATGACTGTGGCTTTGTAGTAGAGCCTGAAGTCAGGCAAGTTGATTCCTCCAGTTCCATTCTTCTTTCTCAAGATTGCTTTGGCTATTCGAGGTCTTTTGTATTTCCATACAAATCTTGAAATTATTTGTTCTAGTTCTGTGAAAAATATGGCTGGTAGCTTGATAGGGATTGCGTTGAATTTGTAAATTGCTTTGGGTAGTATACTCATTTTCACTATATTGATTCTTCCAATCCATGAACATGGTATATTTCTCCATCTATTAGTGTCCTCTTTGATTTCTTTCATCAGTGTTTTATAGTTTTCTATATATAGGTCTTTAGTTTCTTTGGGTAGATATATTCCTAAGTATTTTATTCTTTTTGTTGCAATGGTGAATGGAATTGTTTCCTTAATTTCTTTTTCTACTTTCTCATTATTAGTGTATAGGAATGCAAGGGATTTCTGTGTGTTGATTTTATATCCTGCAACTTTACTATATTCATTGATGAGCTCTAGTAATTTTCTGGTGGAGTCTTTAGGGTTTTCCATGTAGAGGATCATGTCATCTGCAAACAGTGAGAGTTTTACTTCTTCTTTTCCAATTTGGATTCCTTTTATTTCTTTTTCTGCTCTGATTGCTGTGGCCAAAACTTCCAGAACTATGTTGAATAGTAGCGGTGAAAGTGGACACCCTTGTCTTGTTCCTGACTTTAGGGGAAATGCTTTCAATTTTTCACCATTAAGGATAATGTTTGCTGTGGGTTTGTCATATATAGCTTTTATTATGTTGAGGTATGTTCCTTCTATTCCTGCTTTCTGGAGAGTTTTTATCATAAATGGATGTTGAATTTTGTCAAAGGCCTTCTCTGCATCTATTGAGATAATCATATGGTTTTTATTTTTCAATTTGTTAATGTGGTGAATTACATTGATTGATTTGCGGATATTGAAGAATCCTTGCATCCCTGGGATAAAGCCCACTTGGTTAAAGATGGCGGAGGAATAGGACGGGAAGACCACTCTCTCCCTCACTAATTCCTCAAAAGAACATTTCAACGCTGAGCAAACTCCACAAAACAACCTCTGTAGGCTGGCAGAGGACAGCAGGCAACCAGAAAAGCAGACCATTGTCTTCAAAAACAGGTAGGGAAAAATATAAACGACGAAAAAGGAGACAAAGGAGGTGGGGAGGGAACTCCGTCCCGGGAAGGGAAGCCCGTCCCGGGAAGGGAAGCCCGTCCCGGGAAGGGAATTTTAAGAAGAGAGGTTTCCAAACACCAGGAAACACTCTCCCTGCCGAGTCTGTGGCGAGTCTTGGAAACCCAGAGGGCAACATAACAGGAAGGAAAAATAAAGAAATAATTAAAACCAAGAGATTACAAGCCCAACAGTAACTCCCCCAGCGGAAAAGCAGCACAGACGCCTGCATCCGCCATTGGGAAGTGGGGGCAGGGCAGGGACGCGCGGGAGGCGCGGGCTGCAGTGCTTTGTAAGAATCGGGCAGGAACGCCCCACGCGCAACCAGAACAATCTAACTTGCGCTAGCAAACCAGACTGTGGGATAGCTACAGCACGAAAAGCTCGAACATAAGACGCCGCCAGGACCGAGCACAGAACAAAGGACGGAACGGAAAAAGCCGGCTGCAGACCATCCCCCGCCGGGGACAGGCAGCCAGAGCCGTAAGGACTGGAAAGGGGCAATTGCAGACCCGGAGAGACTTTACTTACCTAACTGCAAGCGGGCTTCTTTGCTAAGACTTCTGGGGGTGCTGGACAGTCACAATCTGCCTCACGGGGGACGCCAGCGGTCCACCCAGAAAGTTGAGCAGCAGCGACAGAAAAGGTGACAAGCCGCGGCGATCACGCTCGCCAAACTCCTGAGCTACTCGGACCTGGGAAGGGCACAAAGCGCAGTCCCAGCGGAATCTGTGCCTCTGAGGGCTGCCTGAGCGCCAAACATGAGCGGCTTGGACCGGGAAGTGCACGCAGCCTAGGGCCAGCCCCAGACGGTTCCCGGCTGTGCATCGTAGAGCCGGAGCGGTTTGTGCGCCGCGAGAAGGGACAGGTCAAGCGGGGCTGTGACACTGAGAGCACACGACAGCGCTATTAGTTTGCGGCATTCCCCCTCCCCACAGCGCGACTGAACTAGTGAGCCTGAAAAACCAGCAAACGGAAGAAGTTAAACAGAGGGAACCACCTTGGAAGTGATCCCACACGGCCCAAAACATCAGAGAAGAGCCAGATATATTTTTACTATTTTAAAAATCATTCCTTTTTTTTTTTTTTTCTTTCTTTTTTTTTTCCTCTTTTTTTTTTTCCTAACCTTTTTTTTAATTGTTAAATCTTCTATTTCTCCTCTAATTTTTATTACTATAACCTATTATTACTATTTTAAAAAAAAAAAAAGACTTTTTTTTTTTTTTTTAAGGCAAACACCATATATAGCCTTTGGATGGTTGTTGGTGGGGTTTTTGTTTGTTTGTTTGTTTTGTTTTTTTTTGTTTGCTTGTTTTTTTTTTAATAATTCTTGGTTTTTTTCCTTTCTTTCTTTCCTGCTTTTTCCTTCTGCTTCTTTTCTTTAATATTGTATTTTTGAAAATCCAACCTCTACTCTAGATTTTTAACCTTTGCTCTTATGTTTTTGTTGTCAATTATGTTCATTTAAAAACCCAAACTTCACGACCCAAGTTTACCTGAGAGCGAGATTACTGGCTTGACCACTCTCTTCTCCTATAGACTCTCCTTTTTCTCCACCAGGTGGCCTCTGTCTCTTTTCTCCCCCATCTCTTCTCTATCCAACTCTGTGAATCTCTGTGTGTTCCAGACAGTGGAGAACACCTAAGGAACTGGTTACTGGCAGGATTTGTCTCTCTCCTTCTCATTCCTCTCTCTTATCCTCCTGGTCACCTCTGTCTACTTCCTCCCTCTCCTCTTCCCTGTATAACTCCGTAAATACCTGAGCGGGCCAGACTATAGAGCGCACATAAGGAAGTGACTACTGCCTAGCTTGCTCTCTCCTCTTTTGATCTCACCGCATCTCATTCCAGTTACCTCTAACTACCCCCTCCATCTTCTCTTCTCCTTGTAACTCAGTGAACCTCTCTGAGTGTCCCTCAATGTGGAGAAACTTTTCATCTTTAACCTAGATGTTTTATCATCGGTGCTGTATAGATGGAGAAGTCTAGAGGCTACTGTAAAAACTGAAGACCAGAAGCAGGAGGCTTAAATACAAAACCTGAAAACATTAGAGAACTCTTGAATTCAGGGACCATTAAGCAATAGGAGCTCATCAAATGCCTTCATACTTACACTGAAACCAAGCTCCACCCAAGGGCCAACAAGTTCCAAAACAAGACATATCACTCAAATTCTCCAGCAACACAGGAACACTCCCCTGAGCTTGAATACACAGGCAGCTCAAAATTATTCCAAAACCTTTGATGTCTCATAACCCATCACTGGTCACTCCACTGCACTCCAGAGAGAAGAAACCCAGCTCCACCCACCGGAACTCCAAGATAAGCCTCCCTAACCAGGAAACCTAGACAAGCCACTGATAGAACCCCACCCACAGTGAGGAAGCTCCATAATAAAGAGAACTCCACAAATCACCAGAATATAAAAAGACCACCCCAAACGCAGCAATATAACCAAGATGAAGAGACAGAGGAATACTCAGCAGGTAAAGGAACAGGAGAGTTGCCCACCAAACCAAACAAAAGAGGAAGAAGTAGGGAATCTACCTGAGAAGGAATTCCGAATATTGATAGTGAAAATGATCCAAAATCTTGAAATCAAAATGGAATCACAGATAAATAGCCTAGAGACAAGGATTGAGAAGATGCAAGAAAGGTTTAACAAGGACCTAGAAGAAATAAAAAAGAGTCAAAATATAATGAATAATGCAATAAATGAGATCAGAAACACTCTGGAGGCAACAAATAGTAGAATAACGGAGGCAGAAGATAGGATTAGTGAAATAGAAGATAGAATGGTAGAAATAAATGAATCAGAGAGGAAACAAGAAATACGAATTAAAAGAAACGAGGACAATCTCAGAGACCTCCAGGACAATATGAAACGCTCCAACATTCGAATTATAGGAGTCCCAGAAGAAGAAGACAGAAAGAAAGATCATGAGAAAATCCTTGAGGAGATAATAGTTGAAAACTTCCCTAAAATGGGGAAGGAAATAATCACCCAAGTCCAAGAAACTCAGAGAGTTCCAAATAGGATAAACCCAAGGCGAAACACCCCAAGACACATATTAATTAAATTAACAAAGGTCAAACACAAAGAACAAATATTAAAAGCAGCAAGGGAAAAACAACAAATAACACACAAGGGGATTCCCATAAGGATAACAGCTGATCTTTCAATAGAAACTCTTCAGGCCAGGAGGGAATGGCAAGACATACTTAAAGTGATGAAAGACAATAACCTACAGCCCAGATTACTGTACCCAGCAAGGATCTCATTCAAATACGAAGGAGAAATCAAAAGCTTTACAGACAAGCAAAAGCTGAGAGAATTCAGCACCACCAAACCAGCTCTCCAACAAATTCTAAAGGATATTCTCTAGACAGGAAACCGAAAAGGGTGTATAAACCCGAACCCAAAACAATAAAGTAAATGGTAACGGGATCATACTTATCAATAATTACCTTAAACGTAAATGGGTTGAACGCCCCAACCAAAAGGCAAAGACTGGCCGAATGGATACAAAAACAAGACCCCTCTATATGTTGCTTACAAGAGACCCACCTCAAAACAAGGGACACATATAGACTGAAAGTGAAGGGCTGGAATAAGATATACCACGCAAATAGAGACCAAAAGAAAGCAGGAGTGGCAATACTCATATCTGATAAAATAGACTTTAAAACAAAGGCTGTGAAAAGAGACAAAGAAGGCCACTACATAATGATCAAAGGATCAATCCAAGAAGAAGATATAACAATTATAAATATATATGCACCCAATATAGGAGCACCGCAATATGTAAGACAAATGCTAACAAGTATGAAAGGGGAAATCAACAATAACACAATAATAGTGGGAGACTTTAATACCCCACTCACACCTATGGACAGATCAACTAAACAGAAAATTAACAAAGAAACGCAAACTTTAAATGATACATTAGATCAATTAGACCTAATTGATATCTATAGGACATTTCACCCCAAAACAATGAATTTCACCTTTTTTTCAAGTGCTCATGGAACCTTCTCCAGGATAGATCACATCCTGGGCCATAAATCTAAACTTGATAAATTCAAAAAAATCGAAATCATTCCAAGCATCTTTTCTGACCATAATGCATTAAGATTAGATCTCAATTACAGGAGAAAAACTACTAAAAATTCCAACATATGGAGGTTGAACAACACACTTCTGAATAACCAACAAATCACAGAAGAAATCAAAAAAGAAATCAAAATATGCATAGAAACTAATGAAAATGAAAACACAACAACCCAAAACCTGTGGGACACTATAAAAGCAGTGCTAAGAGGAAAGTTCATAGCAATACAGGCATACCTCAAGAAACAAGAAAAAAGTCAAATAAATAACCTAACTCTACAACTAAAGCAACTAGAAAAGGAAGAATTGGAGAACCCCAGAGTTAGTAGAAGGAAAGAAATCTTAAAAATTAGGGCAGAAATAAATGCTAAAGAAACAAAAGAGACCATAGCAAAAATCAACAAGGCCAAAAGCTGGTTCTTTGAAAGGATAAATAAAATTGACAAACCACTAGCCAGACTCATCAAGAAGCAAAGAGAGAAAAATCAAATCAATAAAATTAGAAATGAAAATGGAGAGATCACAACAGACGACACAGAAATACAAAAGATCATAAGAGACTACTATCAGCAGTTGTATGCCAATAAAATGGACAATGTGGAAGAAATGGACAAATTCTTAGAAAAGTACAATTTTCCAAAACTGAACCAGGAAGAAATAGAAAATCTTAACAGACCCATCACCAGCACGGAAATTGAAACTGTAATCAGAAATCTTCCAGCAAACAAAAGCCCAGGTCCAGACGGATTCACAGCTGAATTCTACCAAAAATTTCGAGAAGAGCTAACACCTATCCTACTCAAACTCTTCCAGAAAATTGCAGAGGAAGGTAAACTTCCAAACTCATTCTATGAGGCCACCATCACCCTAATACCAAAACCTGACAAAGATGTCACAAAAAAAAGAAAACTACAGGCCAATATCACTGATGAACATAGATGCAAAAATCCTCAACAAAATTCTAGCAATCAGAATCCAACAACACATTAAAATTAAATATTTTTAAAAGTTGAAAAAAAAACTAGCTAAAAACAATTCTTAAAATGAAGAAAAAAGTTAAAAGTATTCACACAGTTCAATTAATTATAGACATAATAAAGACTTATTATAAAGCTACAGTAACAAGATAGTGTAGTATTGACAAAAAGATTATATAAAATAGAAAGACCTGAAATTTACCAAAATTAAAACCTCCAACTCTGTAGAAGACACTACTAAGAGAATGAAAACACAAACCATATGCTTGGAGAAAATATTTGAAAATCACATATATGATAAAATACTTGTATCCAGATATGTAAAGAACTCTCAAAACATAACAAAAAGAAAATAACTCAATTTTCAAAAGAATCAACAGTTATAAAGCAAAGAAGAAACACAGATGCTAAATACACATATGAAAAGATGCTCACATCATTAGTCATTAAAGAAAAGCAAATTAAAACCACAGTAAACTACTACACACCTATTAGAAGAACTAAAACTATTTTTAATGACAATGTCAAGTGTTAGTGAACATACAGGGCCACTGGAACTCTTTTTCATTGCTGATGGGAATGGAAGATTATACAGCCACCCTGAAAGAACAGTTTGTTTATCCACTCACCAGTTAAAGGACATTTGGAACATTTCCTGTTTCTGGTAATTATGAATAAAACTTCTATAAGCGTTCATGTGCAAGTTTTTATGTGAACATAAGTTTCATTTCTCTTGGGTAAATATCTAGGAAGAGGAGATCTGAGTTTGCCAAAACTTACTGAACTATACTCTTAAAAGATTTAATTTTACTGTTTGAAATACCTCAACAAACCTGTCCTTTAAAAAAAAAAAAAAGCCATGGATTGAGACATGGAAAAATAGCACCTGGGGCTTTACATCTGTTAGGAAACAAGATAAAAAGACAGAAATTTTTAGTATTGGGGTCAATTCACAAATTTATTTACTTTCTTAAAAAGGGAATCAATTCAGGGAGCCATGTTTTTTTAAAACAACACCTTCACAACAGTCATTAAACATTATCTTTCCTAACATTACTTTTTTTGGTGGGTGGGTAATTCTTTTAGAAATAAGCAAGCCAGTTTTTCAATCATTATAATACTGAATCATTTTCTAAGTACTGGTTTGTTGTTTTGGATACTATAGAGCTTCTTAGATATAATTCGTCACTAACTGCTCCATATCACAGTTTTTCTCAGCCAGATCATATGGCTGAGATAAAAGTAAAATTCATTCAGGTATACAAAGGAGTTAGCAAAAATAATATGATAGTTTTTTCTTTTTATTGTGGTTGATTCATGTTATTTGGCAGAAAACAAAATTCTGTAAAGCAATTATCCTTCAATTAAAAAATAAATAAATTTTTTTAAAATGATGGTTTTTAACCTGAAAACATCAACTAGGAAATTTTGTTTCCATGGAAAATTAAGCATACTGACATGACTTCCTGTGCTGTATTCCTAACATAGGCAAAGAGAGATTTGGAGGGACTTCCTTAAAGACAATTCTTTAAATAGGTTGTCAATAATTTATTAAAGAAGAATTTAGGCAATACAAATCTTACTTAACGCTTCATGAAACAAAAGTAGTCTCTATTCAGAGAATTGCAAAATGAAGCAGAAAGCAGAAAGCTTTTATAGGGTAAAGAATAAAGATGAGGAAAAGTGAAAATGTCTAATTGGCTGGAGTCACACAATCAACCTTATTTAGGGTGAGAAGGAACAAGGAAATAATATAGAGCCCAAAGTTGGCTTGGCATTTGGAGATTGGCTGACTGGATATACTATTTCATAGTATAATATTGTTGTTGTTTAGTTGCTAAGATGGAGCAGGAAATGGCAACCCACTCCAGTGTTCTTGCCTGCAGAATCCCAGGGACGGGGGAGCCTGGTGGGCTGCCGTCTATGGGGTTGCACAGAGTCGGACACGACTGAAGTGACTTAGCAGTTGCTAAGAGGTGTCTGACTCTTTGCAATTCTAGGGACTGTAGCCTGCAGGCTCCTCTGTCCACGGGATTTCCCAGGCAAGAATAGTGGAGTGGGTTGCCATTTCCTTCTCCAAGGGATCTTCCCAACCCAGGGACTGAACCCAGGTCTCTTGCATTGCAGGTGGATTCTTTATCGCTAAGCCACCAGGGAGGCCTATAGTATAATATACTATCTTCTATTTCTGGTCAAGTAGTATTGTTTACAGGGACATGAAAGTTATCTAAGTTTCAGTTTGCTGATGTGGCACCCCTGGGGCAGGAGTGGCTCCATCTTGGACCTAGAAAGTTATTTCAGAAAGGTAAGTATTTAAACATTCTTTGATTTGTGACTTGATCATTTTAAAAGAGTGATATTCCAGGCTTCCCTGGTGGCTCAGTGGTAAAGAATCTGCATGCCAGCACGGGAGACATGGGTTCAATCCCTGGTCCAGGAAGATACCACATGCCACAGAGCAATTAAGCATGTGCACACAACTATTGAGCCTGTGCTGTAGAGTCCAGAGCCACAATTACTGAGCCCATGTACCACAACTACTGAGGCCCACGTGCCCTAGAACCTGTGCTCTGCAACAGGAGAAGCCACCCGAAATCCACATATTGCAACTAGAGAGTAGCCCCTGCTGGCCACAGCTAGAGAAAAGTTCATGCAGCAACAAACACCCAGCACAGCCAAAAATAAATAAAATTATTTTTAACATTTTTTTTTAAAAAAGAGCAATTTTCCATTTTAGCTATATGTGAGGACAGGCTATAGCAGAAACTCTGCACATGTAGCTCCTGTGGGTGAATAACAATACAAACAAACAAAACCCCAGCCGGTGTCCACCAGCCAGTTTAGAGGGGTCTGGATTTTAGATCCCATTTGTGCCCTCAGCTGGGATCCCTTGTGCACAGGACAGCTGTATGCTTCAGCTCTTTTGCCTATAAAGAGTGAGAAATCTTCAGTTTAGCGACAGAAAGCTGAAAGTCCATAAAATCATGAATTATATGAACGGGTGCCAAATAGCCCCAAACTGTTTCTGGAACCTTCTGGAACCTTGGTTCAATCATCTGGAACCAAGTGATGTTCTTTGATGACCCAGAGAGATCTTTTTCAGACAGCCAAAGGAAGTATGATATTACCCACAGGAGAGGAATGCATAGATCTGACTCTGGCAGAAAAGAGCACTTTGTTCTAGATGAGATGAATGTATGGATGACACAGAAAAACTAGGGGAATGTGAGATATAGATGTTGTTTTTCTTAGATATTTTTCGCTCTTCAATTATTTAAATACTCCGTGTTGTCCTTAAAAACAAAAACAAAACAAAAAAACTTGGGATTTAATTATAGTTGTTTCTTTGGGTGAGTTCAGACTGTCCCCTATAAACTAGTGCAATGCCTTTCTCTTAGTAGAAAGAATATTTTTTTCTTTCACTCAGAGGATCAGAGTGGACAGCTGGTCTCTGGATAGTCTCTGCGTAATGATGCTATCTGATTGTAATAACCTTGCAAACATCTAAACTGTCTACTGTGGAAGTCAAAGGGCTGATGGAGTTGACCAGTATCTCACTGATTTTTAAGGAACACCCTAGAGTATATACACCATACCTGAAGAGTTCATAAATACTTGAACCCTGGCAGCAATTGTGACTGCTGATTGTGATTCAAATGGTCTAGGGTGGGTAATCAGCACTGATAACATTTTTAAGCTCCCTCAGCTGATTCTAACATAGCCAGGGTGAGACCCTTAGTCTGGCCCTTCACTCCCAAGTCACCAGACTCCCACACCTGGTGACGTTTGCATTCTGTGACCTTAGGCAGAATGATTCATAATCACTCCTGAAAAAACAGTTGATGGGGATTTCAGCAAGAGCAGGTTCTTCTCCTGAGGGAACCCTGAAACTCTAGGCCTCAGTGATCCCAGCCTATGAGGCAGAGCTTGTAACCATGCACAGAGAGGACCTTCTAGCTCAATACTGCATCCTTTTTGCTACACTCTCCTCTGGGGTGCTGGATGTGGTGAAAACCTGAAGCAAGCAATGATAAGGTGCCTCTGCTGTGATGGGCAAGGTGAGGTTGTACAATAAGAAGAGAGGCTGGAGAGAGAGGCGGGTCCCCCAGAGTATCTGGTAGCCCTGTCACGCCATGCCTGTCCCCACCTATTGACATGTTCCCTCCACCTGGCTTCAGCCCTACTCCCTCACAGTGGGCCCTCTTCTGAGGGTCTGCTCAGACCCCAGCCAGCAGAGGTACCAGTCTGGGTTTCCTTCTTTCTTATCTCCTCTTGTCCAGGTGCCCGCCCCCAATCCCCGCACAGGTAAGAAAGGGTGAGAGGGGCACAGCCGGGGTTGAGGCCACCACAATCTCCCCAGGCCCTGAGGTGAAAAGGCCGAGGTGTGTGTCGGGGTTGGGGGGGGGGGGGTGGGGTGGGGGTGGGGGGTGGGGGTTGGGTAGGGACGGCGCAACAGGTAATGTGCTGAGGTAACCTTTTGGCTGTCCGAATGGGCGGCACCAACTCTCTGCCTGTGAGGCCTTCCCTGTTCACCGCGCCTCACTGCATTCTTCTTTTGTTTCTGTAGCTGCCAGTCTCCTACCTGCTGGACCTTCCTAGAATCCCTGGGCCAGCGTCCACCGCCGCCTCAGCACCCCAGCCCCAGCACCTGTGCGCCTTCTGAGCGTCAGCGGATGGACCTGGGCGGGGGCGGGGGCGGGGCCAGATGAGGGGGCGGGGCGAAGGTCTGCAGCCTCCAGCACTGCCTTGGCAGATTTTGTTTTTAAACCATGGACTTAGGTTGTAAATTAATTTGTGAGGCATGGACTGCAGGAAGAACCACTTTCCCTGCCTTTGTTTTCCCACCAGGAGCTCTGGACAAGGACTTTTTCTACTTACACATTTATTTTTTCTTTCAAAGGGATGGGATTGGGGGAGGAGGGAAGGAGGGGTGGGGGCATGGTCTGTAGGCTCCTCTGTGCCCATCTTGCATCTTCAAGGGGCTTGGGGTGTGGGGGTGGGTGGGAGTGTGGGGCGTACTGGAAGATGACAGGCGCCCCGCTCACGCCTGCCATGGGGGGGACACCAGTATACCAGCCCTGTCTCTGCCCGCAGTCCTCAGCCCCTGCCTCACCAGACTCCTGTTGCCCATCCCTCTGGGGTCTCAGTGCTCTGGGCGAGGGGAACAACGAAGAGGCTGTGCCCTGCCCTCGGCCCCCACCCCGGAAATGCCAAGGCCTCACACCGCCACATCGCCATCCTGCACTGAGGACTCTGGAGGCCAGCAGGGGCTGCCTTGTCTGCCTTGTATTAAGTTGTGTCTGTGTCCGCTCTCCCTCCGCCTTTAGTGTTTCTTTCGTTTCTTCCCTCCTTTCCTTCCCTCCTGCTCCTGCTCCCACTCCCGAGTTCAGCACAGGTAAAAGGGTTACCCCTCCCTCCCTGCCTCCTGGATCACCAACTCACAGTTGTTTCCTTCTCTTTTATTTTCGTGTGTGTGTCATTTATTTTTTTCTTCCTCCCCTTTACTGTCCTCCCTCCCTCCCTCCCTCTTCTGCCATGTAACTGGAGGATGTGCAATGAGTTTGCAAACAGCTGGACTGTCAGGCTGCTTTGTTCTCCAATGTTTCTCCTCTGCCTGCCCTCCTCTTCCTCTCTCCCTACCCTTTCCTTCCTTCAGTGTTTCCTTAGAGCAGTGAGCACTGTTTGGAAGCTTGAGAGAAACTAAAATTAAATTGAGAGAGAGGGAAGAGGAGAGGGAAATGCTGGAAATATCACAGAAACAGCAGCAGATCCATGCACGCAGGGCAGGTGGTCGATGAAATTTGGACCTTTATAGTTCACAGCTGATTCCCTACCTATAATATCAGATCACATATATGTCCCATAGTCATCATGATAACTTCTAGTTTGTGTCATCTGTTTTTAGACACCAAGTGGACCATGTGGAATCTGCCAAATTAAGAAATTTCTGGCCTCAGTCAATCCTGGCCAATGCTATTTCCACAAATACTTCTTCCTCTACACACCCACTTAGATCCTTAGCACCAACCCCCAGCCATAATTTGCTTTAATATTCAAGAAGATTCTGGGAGAAAATAGTAAAAATTTTTGCCATTTGCTTTGAACACACATGCACAGCCAGTGTTCTCACTTGAGACAAATGACTATGGAGAGGTGTCAGCAAGCAAGTTATTGATTTGCCTGGGAGAACCTCCACATCTTGCTTCTGCATTAGCAATATCTCAAGCCAAAACTGACCCAGCTATCTCCCTCCACACAAAGGATATGTGTACTCAGTGTCTCTCAAATTCAACACACACACACACTTGCATGTACCTTGGAGACTTGTCATTGATCATTGTGAAGAACTGTTCTACAAAGTGCAGGAGATATTTAATGTCCCTGACCCACACCCCCGCCCCAAATGCCAGTGGCAGCCCCAGTTGCTGTAATAATCAAAACACTCTGTTAGGTTTTGCAGTATCCCCCACAGTGTTTGTATCATCCCAGAATGAGAACCATAGCTGGCTCTGTGTTGGGTATTTGTCCTCACTCTCTGGTTCAGTTGTTCTCAACTGTGCAGAGATTTCAAAACCCCTGATGGCTGAGTACCACCTCTAGAGATTCTGATTAATTGGTCCAAACTGCATCTTAGGCATCAGGAGTTTAAAAAGAGCCCAGCTGATTCTAATGGGTAGCTGAGGTCAGCCTTTCCAGCTGAATCCACAAGTCTGGGACTCTCTACGGTTACAGATTTGGCCAGCATCTGTCACAGGTTAACACAATGCGAGCCAAAGCAACTGCTTTGAGCCAGAACTAACAGTCCACTCCATTCACCAGGCTCCTAATGCTGGACCTGATAGCCTCTTGGCTATTCTGTACCCTGACCCCTGCCTGTGCAGCAACGTATGGGTCAGTGAGAAGCTAACTGCTAGATGAAGCAGCCCCTCGCTCATAGTCTCTAGGAAACACCCTGAAAGGGGAAACGAAATGTGTATACATTTCTTGGCTCAGAGAAAAACAGGAATCTCAGTCTTAGGAGCAGGATCCTTCTAGCTGCCCAAGGCCTTCTGGGGTGGGGCATGGGGGTTGGTGGCTTATCACCAACAGTGTGCCAGTAAATGTCTCCTCTCTTGTTCTCACTTATCTGGCTGGAGTTTCCTAAGAAATAGGGCATCAGAGATAATTATTGGTCTCAGAAAAATTGTTTGTTATATTTGAAAGAAAGATAAGTGAAAGTCGCTTAGTCATGTTCAACTCTTTGCAACCCCATGGACTGTACTGTAGCCCACCAGGCTCCTCTGTCCATGGGGATTCTCCAGGCAAGGATACTGGCTCTCCTCCAAGGGATCTTCCAAACCCAGGGATTGAACCCAGGTTTCCCACATTGCAGGAGGATTCTTTACCATCTGAGCTACCTATATCTGTACCCAGGTACAGGCCTCCCTGATGGCTCAACTGGTGAAGAATCCACCTGCAATGCAGGAGATCTGGGTTCAATCCCTGGGTTGGGAAGATCCCTTGGAGAAGGAAATGGCAACCCACTCCAGTATTCTTGCCTAGGAAATCCCATGGACAGAGGAGCCTGGTGGGCTACAGTCTATGAGGTCGCAAGAGTGAGACACAACTTAGTGACTAAACCACCATCTAAAGGTATTGTTGTTGCATTGTTTTAAGAAGTGGACAAGCTTGGATTCTATGGAAGTTAGACAACCTTTGAAGAAGACAACTGAGAGAGCACACCTCTGGCTTGCTCCTGGCTAATGGGGTGGGGAGAGCCCTGTGTTTGCCAAGTTCAATGGTGTTAATACTCTCACCAGGCTGATTTCAAGCTACTGACATTTTAACAACTGACTATCATCTCCTTTGCCATCTTCTCAAACATACACGATTGGAAGCTCCCTAAGATCGATCAATTTATATCTTGTAAATCCAATATATGATTTATATACTGGAAATGCACCTTGTGAAATTGTAGTGGAGTTGCTGACCACGTCTGGGATGAAAGATGCTCAGATTCTCTGAGAGGAGACCCTGGGAAGACTGGAAGCAGTGTGCTAGCCAGCCACAGACATGGATATGCAGAGGAGAGACTCAGAGTGGGATGTGGAGATGGAAGTCAAGATGCCATCCATCCACCAAGCAAGGCACCAGGCTTCAATAAGGTCTCTGGGTTAATCAGCCCTTTCCTTCACATTAGAAACCCAGGTGGTGTGAAGAATGTATTTTGAAATAATCCAGGGAAGGAACCACAAAACTGAAGATTGAGTTACTTTGCGGTCCAGAAGGCCTGGGGATGGTGCTTTTTGAGTCTCGGGATAACGTAGCATGACCCTGGGGGACCCACTTGTTTCGCTGTAGGACTGCAGGGCCATATGTGAGGAGGATTTGAGCCGCAAGGGGAAGTTTGACCTTTGTGTGCACATACTGATTTCGCGCTTGGGGGATGCTATTTCTAAACATTCACCACATTGCTATTCACATC
The DNA here is from genome assembly GCF_032405125.1 of Capricornis sumatraensis. Lineage (NCBI taxonomy): Eukaryota > Metazoa > Chordata > Mammalia > Artiodactyla > Bovidae > Capricornis > Capricornis sumatraensis. The sequence continues at coordinate 76,581,509 of NC_091073.1, forward strand.
ACAGTGTCTTCATAAAATGAGCCAGGAAAAAAGAGAAAAATTTCACAACACTCTTGCAGATATAGATAATAATACCAAAAGGCAGTATTTACTATGCAACAGGCACTGTTCTACTTTTCACATAGTGACATTTAATCCTCAGAACTGTTCTATGTATGAGGTGAGTGCTGTGAAAAAGCCCATTTTACAAATGAGGAAACTGAGGCACAGACTGCTTTAGTAACTTTCCCAAGTATACATACTAATAAGTGGCAGAGTGAGAGTGAAGCCTGGCTCAGAGTACGGGCTCCACTGTACATAAGATCGCTCCTTTTGATCACTGAGCCTTGGCCAGTGGGTGTCCTCATTGTGTGCACTTTTTTCTTTTTTTTTTTTGGACTGTGAGTTGTGCTAGGGTGGAAACCCTGAGTGTGGCTTATTAAGATCCTGAGAAACCCATTCCTGACTGTGGTGAGGTCTTGCAGGTCTGAGATATTGCTTGGTTTGGGCTTCTGGACACTGCTTTTGCTTTCTCCTCCCAGAAGAGAAAGAAGCCTTACTAACACCAAGTCTACACAAGAACCAGGAAGAGGAATATTTGTAATAGTCCCTTAAATGAAAGCAATCAGATCACTAGTGTGAATTCTTCATGTTGAGGCTAAAACAGAGGTTTCCAGGTCAGTCCAGACTCTGGCGGCCCATGTCTTTGCAAGCAGAGTGTCCCGTGATGGACTCTGGGGAAAGAGGTGCTCTCCTGAGAAGTGCTGCTTCTGCTGCTACTGGCATGGCCATCCCTCTGCTGGGGAAAATAAAAATATGAACTTGGCCAATGAAATTGACCACTTAATCTAAATTTTACCCCACCAGAAACACTGAAGTCATAATTAGTATTTCCTGGTGAAGGAAAGGATGAACGAATGAACAACTGTGATTTCACTCTGCTACTTGGTACTACTGGGGATTCTCACTGCTAGTGTCTCACACCGGAGAGAGGGTCTCCTCTTGGGCCACAGACCCCCTTCCTACAGGTCCCTGGGTCTGCTCAGGCTGTTGTGCTAGAGACATCACCTCCTCAAGACTTTATCTCCTGATTTTGTCCCCACCGTGTCTTACGTCCTGCATGTGTAGGGCAAAAAATCAAAGGATTAGCGTGTGGTTGAACCTCAAGGTTTCTTACATGTTTCACAGGAGGAAGCAAGGCATGAGATTCTTCATCCATGGCCCTGTAATTGCACACACTCCCCGCTGCTCATCCTGCCTGTGCCCCATCCGGTAAGGGAAGATATGATGTAACTCAGACTCTTACCCAAGGATTTGTTTTTTACACGTGAGTCACATTTAAACCCCAAACAATAGGTTTTTCCCCTTTTTCTATAAAAAAGAAAATGCTTTCTTTCTTTTTTTTAAATGTCTTGGTCTTGTTTATTTTTTCTTCCAAAAGAAGTAAAATATAAATCTGTTATGTTGTGCTGAGTCACTCAGTCATGCCTGACTCTTTGTGACCCTTTTAGACTGTAGCCCACTAGGCTTCTTTATCCATGGGATTTTTCAGAGAAGAATACCGGAGTGGGTTGCCATTTTCTCTTCCCAACCCAGGGATTGAACCCAAGTCTCCTTTGTCTCCTGAATTGCAGGCAGATTCTTTTCACCAGGGCACCCTAAATTCTTTATAACAAAGTATTATCAAAAGGCTCAATAATTTCATGGACATGTTTTCTAAAGAACTAAGAGGCATTACTGCATACCCAGAAGCTTCCCCGACACACTGCAACAGAAAGGGTCTTGGGATGTTCAAATGTGAAATTATTACTTTACTTTTCCTACCATTTGGCTGAACTATTTCCTGCCTATCAAGGAATCTCTATCAAGGAGTACACATTCCAGCTGTACTGCACCTTTGTTTTCAACAAATGGAATATTGCCCACATCAGAATTTGAAGCTACTAACATGCACGGAGGATCCAGAACACAGCCATGACTGAGGAAGTGGGGAATATCCATGCAGAAGTTGTGTACAACAACTTACAAGATACCACAGATGTGTCCCTTGAACTCGACCAGTGACTAATGTTATGAGGAATGGTCAGAGAGCTATGCTCATTCTAGGGAAAACATTTTAATTAAAAAAGAGATTTTCAACAATTGCCACCTTGGGAAGGACCACTGGGTTTAAGACTAGAAAGTTACTGGGCTGTAAAGGATAAGACATTCCACTCTAGGCCAGGATCCTTTGTGCTCACTGAGGAGAAAAAATATGCAAGTGATGCAAAGCTTACCACTTGGCTTTATTAAGGCAGTCAGGGTCCTGTGTGATAGCCAGGGTCCTGACCTAGGAATTTGGGGCCTGGGATCAAGTTCTCACTCTGCTTCTGTCTAACTGGTCAGTCACTGGGCATCTCTGAGGCTCAGTTTTCCTATCCAGTACGAAGCACTAGAACAGCACAGTGCCCATCACATCATAGACACCTAAGTAGTAATTGTTGAGGGAAGGAAGGAAGGCAGGCTTCTCAAGCACTGCTGCAGACTCAAGTTACAATAATACATGACCCCTCACCCTACTCACTTTCTAAAGCCCCAAAATACTAATTTAACCCCCATGAGAAGTGGGGGACTCTGGGAACAGTAACTCCTCAATGAGTTGTGAGCTGAGAAGGAAGAGGCATCTTGGATCAGTTACAGGGTTTATGATGGGCACACAGCCCCTCCTTCCCCAGTTAGTGTGATGAGATTTAATGCCTCATCTAAGTCTTTTCTGCTCTATCCAGGTCATGCAGTTTTTCCCATAGCCCCCAAACTCAGGCTGCTCTGCTCTTCCTGACCCCCCTCTTACTTCTGTGTCATAGCCAGAGCTCCCTTCTCTAAGAGCTCTTAGTCACCAGGAAAGCAATGATCTTGCTTCCTAACACTCAAGTGCATCCTTGTTTAGGAGGAATTGCCCTCTTCACAATCACCCAGCTGCCAGACATTCTCTCCTGCCTTCAGAAATGCCTTGCCTAGGTAGGTCATTCTTCCTTTGGGGATAAAGCCAGCAGAAAGAGGCAGTGTGTCTCAGCTCTCATCCCCCTACCCTTGCTCCTCCCTCTGCATCCTTTTGGACCCCACAGTTACTCTGAGATTGAGTAATCCATCTTCCTCCTTTCAACCAAACACGACAGGGACAAAATTATGAATGTATGAAAATCCATTGCCTTTTCCTCCCTGTCAAATACATGAAAGTCTTGTTGCCATCATGACATTCTCCAAGCTCTCTCCGTTTCCTGTCCCCACTTTATTGTGTACCCTGGGGTCATGAGCAGAGGAAGCTCTGTAGAAAATTCACACTGAAAAGGAAAATAGAAGAAAAAATAAAAACAGGTTTTAAAATGATAGGTAGTATCGACAAAGGAAAGAAGAATCATGTAGATTTTATGAAGTTTTTGTTTAAGAGTTGAGGGAGTGGAAAAAGAGTTTTAGGGTTTAGCAGTAGTCTGTATAGAATTCATTGAGAATGGCTGAGAGAGAAGGGGGGGGGGAATGGAGAGGAAGAGAGAGAGAGAATAAGAAAGAGAAAATTTATAAAGGGTTTGCTGCATTAAGAAAATACTTCCCTGGCAGTCCAGTGGTTAAGATTTCACCTTCCAATGCAGGGGTTGTGAGTTTGATCCCTGGTCAGGAGCTAAGATCCCACAGGCCTTGCGACCAAAAAATGAAAACATAAAACAGAAGCAATAGTGTAACAAATTCAACAAAGACTTTAAAATGGTCTGCATCAAAAAAATCTTTAAAAAAAAAAAAAGAAAATACTTCTAGAGACTTGAGTAATAGTTTAAAGTGCTGTCCATGACTTTATGATGGCTACACAATACGTCTTTCAATATGTTTCAGCACCAAGTTGCTCACAGACACATCTGCTTGTATCAATATACTGGGGACAGTGACTTACATGAAGGTAGCCTTTTCCCTAGACCATGTTCCTACATGTTCCTTCCCTGCCCTTCACCTATACAAGCATTTATGTATGATCCATCTTATCCTCCCCCAAGATATAAACAGCAAAATCCCAGATGGCACTAGTGGTATAGAATCCACCTGCCAATGTAGGGGATATGTGTTTGATCCCTGGATCAGGACGATCCCCTGGAGAAGGAAATGGCAGTCCAGTTTAGTATTCTTGCCCGGGAAATCTCATGGATGAACCTAAGTTGCTTATTTTTGCCCCAGACATACTAGAGGTTTTTTTATTAAGTCCTCATTACTTGGGAGGATGGGTGTTGCTTCTCTCACTTTAGAAACTCCTTCTCTCCCTTCTGACCCAAAATTCCCACCCTTGCAACCAACATGGTGATGAAGTGAAGTTGCTCAGTGGTGTCCAACTCTTTGCGACTCTATGGACTGTAACCTACAAGGCTCCTCCATTCCTGGAATTTTCAAGGTAAGAGTACTAGAGTGGGTCATCATTTCCTTCTCCAGGGGAACTTTCCAACCCAGGGATTGAAACCAGGTCTCCTGCATTGCAAGCAGATGCTTTACTATCTGAGCCACCATGGAATACCTCCAGGAAAAGAAGGTAAGGATGGTGGAGCAGGAGATGCTGGAGACCAAGTGGGAAGGGAAGTTATTAGGTTCTTTGGGGAGATATCCTCAGGGTTAACATCACTATCTGTAAATGAATAGACTCAGAAAATTATTTTCTCTTAAAGTTATGATTAGCAAAGAGAAACATTACTCTGTAAAAGTCTAGTTTTCCTGGAAGCTACAGTGAAAAAAGAGGTTTGGGAAACATACAAGCATGTGGTGTTCCACATGCTCCCAAGACCTATTTTAGAGCATTTTCTATCTGTGAAGTCCTTAAACTCTCTTCCAATTCTTAACCAGCAATGTCAATTAAGTGGATAATGAAGACAGGCAGTACCACACAATTTCCATCAAAAGGCAATTCAGTGCTTTCATAACAGCAGGGATAACTACTAGTACATAGAAAGCCAGAAGTAGCTCATCTATCTTCAGGGATAATTTATATGACTTGGATGACATGAAATTTAACACAGATCTATCCAAAAGGATGGTGATTTAATACTCCAGATTAAAAAAAAAAAGTGAGGCTTTGCTGCCATTAGGTGAATTTCACTTCACACCATTTTATTTTCATTTGAAGAAAAATCTGTTTAAAAAATAATTTTAAAACTTTTTTTTCAATGGTGGGCAGAACCCTAGGGTTCAAACATCTGGCCAGAGTTAAGCCTCTGTGCTTCCAGTAAGAAGACCAAAGGAGACTTGTGACTGTGAAACAAAGAATTGGATCCAAACTGTCCCTAGGAGATGAAGCCATGGAAAGATGAATTTTTTATTGCTTACCGACAATTTCTGGACATGAGATGCAAATAATTTCCTCCTTGCAATTCTATAAGAAAGAAAACTTACATGGCTATCAGTTTCTCTTGAAGATCCTTACCCTTAGCACCCCATTGGCCCCAGGAAATACCTGGCCACAGAAGAAACCTCTACCCCAACACTGAACAATCTTCCCCTTTTGAAATGTCCCCTAACTTTTGCTTGCCCTCTTGCAGCCAACCAAGACTATCGGATATACTTAAAGATCAAACAGAAAGTTTCCCCAACTTTCATTTCCAATCAGATGTTGTCTCAATGTCTCCTCTTTTTATTCATTAAGACTCACTTTTCTTTCCAATATCCTTGAACCCCTTTGGAAATAAAAGGACAGCAGATGGATGCTCTTGCCAAAAATTTATGAAAATACAGCCTTTGATTTTTTTCTTTTTGATTTTGTCTCAGGCTTCAGTTCAGTTCAGTCACTCAGTCATGTCCGACTCTTTGTGACCCCATGAATTGCAGCACACCAGGCCTCCCTGTCCATCACCAACTCCTGGAGTTCACTCGGATTCACATCCATCGAGTCAGTGATGCCATCCAGCCATCTCATCCTCTGTCGTTCCCTTCTCCTCCTCTGTCGTTCCCTTCTCCTCCTGCCCCCAATCCCTCCCAGCATCAGAGTCTTTTCCAATGAGTCAGCTCTTCGCATGAGGTGGCCAAAGTACTGGAGTTTCAGCTTTAGCATCATTTTTTCCAAAGAAATCTCAGGGTTGATCTCCTTCAGAATGGACTGGTTGGATCTCCTTGCAGTCCAAGGGACTCTCAAGAGTCTTCTCCAACACCACAGTTCAAAAGCATCAATTCTTTGGCGCTCAGCCTTCTTCACAGTCCAACTCTCACATCCATACATGGCCACAGGAAAAACCATAGCCTTGACTAGATGGACCTTAGTCGGCAAAGTAATGTCTCTGCTTTTGAATATGCTATCTAGGTTGGTCATAACTTTTCTAACAAGGAGTAAGTATCTTTTAATTTCATGGCTGCAGTCACCATCTGCAGTGATTTTGGAGCCCAAAAAAATGAAGTCTGCCACTGTTTCCACTGTTTCCTCATCTATTTCCCATGAAGTGATGGGACCAGATGCCATGATCTTCATTTTCTGAATGTTGAGCTTTAAGCCAACTTTTTCACTCTCCTCTTTCACTTTCATCAAGAGGCTTTTTAGCTCCTCTTCACTTTCTGCCATAAGGGTGGTGTTATCTGCATATCTGAGGTTATTGATATTTCTCCTGGCAATCTTGATTCCAGCTTGTGTTTCTTCCAGTCCAGCATTTCTCATGATGTACTCTGCATAGAAGTTAAATAAGCAGGGTGACAATATACAGCCTTGACGTACTCATTTTCCTGTTTGGAACCAGTCCTGTTGTTCCATGTCCAGTTCTAACTGTTGCTTCCTGACCTGCATACAGATTTCTCAAGAGGCAGGTCAGGTGGTCTGGTATTTCCATCTCTTTCAGAATTTTCCACAGTTTATTGTGATCTGCGCAGTCAAAGGCTTTTGCATAGTCAATAAAGCAGAAATACATGTTTTTCTGGAACTCTCTTGCTTTTTCCATGATCCAGTGGATGTTGGCAATTTGATCTCTGGTTCCTCTGCCTTTTCTAAAACCAGCTTGAACATCAGGAAGTTCACAGTTCATGTATTGCTGAAGCCTGGCTTGGAGAATTTTGAGCATTACTTTACTAGCATGTGAGATGAGTGCAATTGTGCGGTAGTTTGAGCATTCTTTGGCATTGCCTTTCTTTGGGATTGGAATGAAAACTGACCTTTTCCAGTCCTGTGGCCACTGCTGAGTTTTCCAAATGTGCTGCCATATTGAGTGCAGCACTTTCACAGCATCATCTTTCAGGCTTAGTTTAGTCTTAGGCTTAGTTTTTCTTTTATACCTGTCACGGGGGGGCAGTGTTACTCTCAAAGTATTGAAGAGTAATAGGAAGTTCAGTGGGACTAGTGATTGTCCAGAGTCACACAGGGAAGCTGGAATTTGTACCCAGCTCTGTCTGCCCCTAAGTCATGCATTTTCTCTTACCAATACCAAGTACATAGGCCTGGACTCTCAATGCCTTGGACTGTCTGTTCGCATCATCAAGGCTACACATGATGTGCATTTGAACTTGATTTCACTTATGACACAATGCTGAGATAAAAGACAAAGGGATATGGGACAAGGTTTGATTTGTTCAACTCAGAACCCTATAGCGATGGCTGAATCTGGACTCCTCCAGGGATGTTCCCCAAGACAATCAGAAGTCCTCATCAAACTCAACTGGAAATATTTTTAAAGCCCTAATTCTGAATCTGTAGGTCTGCACTGAGACTGAGATCCTGCATGTCTGATGAAGTGCCCAGGTGAAACCAATGCTGCAGGTTGAAGGCATCAGGTCATCATTCACAACCCTGGCCACATATCAGAATCACCTGGAAGACTTTTAAACACTGCTAAAGCCCTGGCCCCAGGCCCACATTTCTGATTTGATTACCTGTGTGGATCATAATAAATTTGGAAAATTCTGAAAGAGATGGAAATACCAGACCACCTGACCTGCCTCTTGAGAAATCTGTATGCAAGTCAGGAAGCAACAGTTAGAACTGGACATTGAACAACAGACTGGTTCCAAATAGGAAAAGGGGTACGTCAAGGCTGTATATTGTCACCCTGCTTATTTAACTTCTATGCAGAGTACATCATGAGAAATCCTGGACTGGATGAAGCACAAGCTGGAATCAAGATTGCTGGGAGAAATATCAATAACCTCAGATATGCAGATGACACCACCCTTATGGCAGAATGTGAAGAAGAACTAAGGAGCCTCTTGATGAAAGTGAAAGAGGAGGGTGAAAACTTTGGCTTAAAGCTCAACATTCAGAAACCTAAGATCATGGCATCCGGTCCCATCACTTCATGGCAGATAGATGGGGAAACAGTGGAAACAGTGGCCGACTTTATTTTTTGAGGCTCCAAAATCACTGCAAATGGTGACTGCAGCCATGAAATTAAAAGACGCTTACTTCTTAGAAGGAAAGTTATGACCAATCTAGACAGCATATTAAAAACCAGAGACATTACTTCACCAACAAAGGTCTGTCTCGTCAAGGCTATGGTTTTTCCAGTAGTCATATATGGATGTGAGAGTTGGACTATAAAGAAAGCTGAGTACCAAAGAACTGATGTTTTTGAACTGTGGTGTTGGAGAAGACTCTTGAGAGTCCCTTGAACTGCACGGAGTTCCAACCTGTCCATTCTAAAGGAGATCAGTCCTGGGTGTTCATTGGAAGGATTGATGTTGAAACTGAAACTCCAATACTTTGGCCAGCTGATGCTAAGAGCTGACTCATCTGAAAAGACCCTGATGCTGTGAAAGATTGAAGGCAGGAGAGGAAGGGGATGACAGAGGATGAGATTGTTGGATGGCATCACTGACTCAATGGAGATGAGTTTGAGTAGACTCTGGAAATTCATGACGGACAGGGAGGCCTGGTGTGCTGTGGTCCATCGGATCATGAAGGGTGGGACACGACTGAGTGACTGAACTGACTGAACTGAGTGGGCGTTGGGTGTAGGCACCAACACTCTAGAATCCTTTCAGCAGACAGGCATGAGAACCACTGCTAAAGAGCTTTAAGGTAATTAAATCTGGCGCATTCCACTTAGATAAGAAAGTATGAAATGGCTGCACAGAAAATGAGAAGCTTCATTGGTGCTTATTTGTTTCTGTTCAAGTTAAGATAGCCTTTCTTTTTTTTCAGTTTAAATGTTTGGGTATTAATAACAATATTTTAAAATATGTTTTCTCAACAGGAAGCTGGTTTTTCTCTGTGGTCCCAGCAACCGGCAAAACTGAGTGATAAGGTTTAGTGCACCAGGAAGATGGGACAGGGACTGCCCAAATCAGAGAAGTCCAGGGACTAAGGACAGAAAGGAAGGCTATCCCAGGGTGCAGTGGGGGGAGGGTGGGGAAAGACAAGAAGGGTAGGAGAAGCCCAGCCGTTGAAAAAGAAAGCATTTCAGAGGAGAATGAGACGGAAATGAGTTAAGAAACCATTTGTCCCTGATCATGTCAACAGAAAAGACCAGGAGCTTACCACTGGGTGGACTTTGACAGCAGATAACAGCATGTCCCATAACTATGGAGATAAAGGACATCCCCACAGAGGAAGAGAAACCCAGAGGACCACACAGATCCCAGCACCTGAATCTCCAGCCTCTCTCTGTCTCCAGATACCATTTTCGCTGGAAAAAGGCAGGGGAAGGAAATTTTAAAAACTGATATAGATCATTTAATCAAAGGAGACATTTTTTATTTTTTAAAAAAGACTAAGTATCTTCAAATGGCAAAGTTAAGTGTCTTTGGCCACGCCACCACCCTCGGTGAAAAGAAGGCAGGTTTGTTCCCAGAACACTTAGAAGAAATAAAAGATACTGCTTTTCTCTGGGGCATGGTTAAGTCATCTTTCTCTGTGAACTATTGTCCCTACATACTTAAGTCATCCTGAGCAAAGAACAAAGTCCCACATTTCCTCAATGGGACGTTAAGGGAAGCAGGAGAAAGATCTTTCTAGTAAGAAAATACAGACAATAATTGCTGTGCCTGCTGAATACTGCACCCAAGTACCCATATCAAAATGCTTTTTAAAATCTGGCCAGGTAGAGAAAGTAGCTTCTTGGTTATTTGTGAATTTGGTAGGAAAAAGTATGTTACATTACTTAATACCAAATCAAGTATCCTAAAGAAGTCTTTTTCACACTTTCCACAGCTTCTTCAGTCACTATTTGGTTTTTATCTCCCCTTGCCTCCCATGTACACTTATCCACTACCCTTTCCAGGCCTCCAACCCCTCCCAAGATAGGATCATTAAGAAGAAAGTTCTCAAAAGGACATAGGCTCTTTAATCTATACATGGAGACTACATTGAGGCCACCAGTCTAAGCAGTAGAAACATTCATTTAAAGTGTTCTCTTGTATTAAGCAGTTTCTTCTGTTTTCTGTTTTCTGTATTCTGCTGCTTTGTCGTCTAGGGCCTTGCTGACCCTGGACAGACTGCCTTTCCCAGAGCTAGCCAGTTCCTAAAGAAAGTAAATAGCTTATCTCTGAGTATGTCTTTCATATGCAAACCAACCAATTCAAAGTTCACACCTCCAGCTACCTCCTCTATTGGCTTTCAAACCCTAATCATTCCAGGCCAAGTACCAGAAAACTAGGGACAGGCCTTATGCCCCAGTTGCTGTGGTTGTTTAGTTGCTAGATTGAGTCCTACTCTTTTGTGACCCCTTGGACTGTCCATGGGATTTTCCAGGCATTTCCTTCTCCAGGGAATCTTCCCAACACAGGAATCAAACCTGCGGCTCCCGCCATGTCTCCTGCATTGCAAGTGGTTTCTTTATGGCTGAGCTACTGGGGATGCCCTCTATGCTCCAGAGCCCTCCAAAATTATTCAAACTAGCCCATCCTAAACCTGCTTATCTCCCTTGCCCATTCCTTCCCATGCAAACCATGATAAAGGTTTTCCTCTCACTCCTACCTCCTGACTAACCCTGGTGCTTCCCCATGGCCCTGTGTGTCCTGCCATACCTCCTATTTCTAGGAAACTGTGAGTAAACCTTTTCCTTCATGACAGTCACTTCTGTGTATGCATGTTTTACCACACCTGATTAAAATAAATCCTAGGTACCCCTGTAACACTTTGTTCTGTTACCATTCCCCAGGCCAGACCAGAAAGGGCCACATGCCTCATCCCTCCTCCTTAAGAATGCACAGCCTCTCCACCTCCAAACCCCTGGAGAGGAAAACCAAATGCAGCAGGAAGACTGATGAACTGGGAGAGAGAGCTGAGAGGAGTTAAGAAACATGGCACCTCCTTTTAAAACGGTACTGAAGGAGGAAAGAGAGTCAAAATTTAAAATGACTCTTTTCTCCCCATTCTGGGAAATCATGTGAGAACTAAGATAGAGGAGGCACCGTGAGCACAGCAGCTTCTCCACTCTCTGGGGGATTCAGGTCTAGGAGTCCAATCTCAGGCACAACCATTACGAATTCTAGTCCTAAAGGCTACTAGATTTCATAATAAAATATTGGATACATATATATACATACACACATACACACACACACACACACACACACACACACACACATATATATATATATGAATGATAAGATTGAAGAGGAAAGAGAAGAAACAGGCAAGAAAGGCAATTGGCTCAGTGTAGACTGAGAGGCAACTCAAACAAAGCAAAGAATTTTTTGTAACACCATTTTTGTTCCTCATTCAGGCTTGATCCTCTAATTGCAAAATTCCCCTGCCTCACCCATCTCACTATCACAGCCTCTGGATTGCACACCATAAAGAGTACTTTCCTGCCCTTTCAAAAAGTCAAAACAAAGAGGTTAAAGTTATTTCACTACTACTTACAAAGACTCCCCAGCCCTCTGAGGTTTCCTTACTAAAACTTCTGCTTACTCACCACATAGCTAAAGCTTAATCTGGTTGCATGGCATTTTAATGTGGTATTTTACCATTTACAAAGCACTTTCACTCCCATCACCTCACTGGATTCTCCCAACAATCCTGTGAGGTCAGCAGGAATTAATTTTCTGATAAAATCCCTCTCTGTTCATCAGTCCTTCAATATCGAAGGAAACCTCAGCAAAATTTCATTATCAGAACACAGTGAATACTAATGGGATTCAAATCCTTTTGAAGCTATTTCCATCAATCCTCTCAAGCTTCTCTCTAGACAGCCAAACAGAATTCCCTTCAACAGGGGCTGAATCCTGACATGAAACTTTGGACAATGGAACTTATTCTAGCACCACTGTGTATATAATACCTAGATAAAGACCCGAAGTGAAAAAACATCTATATTCTATACATTCATTTATTACTCATGAAAAACTCAGATGCAAGAGATTCAGGAAGTAGAGGTGGAAAAATGTATTCAGAGCTCACTACAGCTAAAGCCATAATTAGGAAACTAGTACTTGCCAGCACCTAAGTACTAATCTTTCAGTTCAGTTCAGTTCAGTCACTCAGTTGTGTCCAACTCTTTGTGACCCCATGAATCACAGCATGCCAGGCCTCCCTGTCCATCACCATCTCCTGGAGTTCACTCAGATTCACGTCCATCAAGTCAGTGATGCCATCCAGCCATCTCATCCTCCGTCATCCCCTTCTCCTCCTGCCCCCAATCCCTCCCAGCATCACTGCAGGTGGTGATTGCAGCCATGAAATTAAAAGACGCTTACTCCTTGGAAGAAAAGTTATGACCAACCTAGATAGCATATTCAAAAGCAGAGACATTACTTTGCCGACTAAGGTCCATCTAGTCAAGGCTATGGTTTTCCCAGTGGTCATGTATGGATGTGAGAGTTGGACTGTGAAGAAGGCTGAGCACCGAAGAATTGATGCTTTTGAACTGTGGTGTTGGAGAAGACTCTTGAGAGTCCCTTGGACTGCAAGGAGATCCAACCAGTCCATTCTGAAGGAGATCAGCCCTGGGATTTCTTTGGAAGGAATGATGCTAAAGCTAAAACTCCAGTACTAATCTTTAAGACAGTGCAAATATTCAGAAAAACTAATACATCCTTTTTAGTGCTATGCTGCTCTTTCCAGTATATGAAAGTGTGATTTTTAAAACATAAACTGGATTATAGCTTGCAGATAAACCTTGCTTTGTACAATAGATTCCTTTTCAAAAAATGTGTGTGCTGACTGCACTTTTATCAGTTAGGTGGCATTTATATGAAAGGATATGAGAAAGAGAGAGAGAGTGGGTTTACCATTTAAAAGAATGCAATAGATATATTTTATAACTGGAGAATAATCACCTTACAAAACCAAGTATCTTTTAATTTATACATTGTGTAAATCTGTAATTTTACATGTCATATTTCCTTAAATGGGATACATATGGATTTAGTTTGCAGAACAATTAAAGTCATTTAGAGGCCTTTTATATGTTAAAAAATGACTTTATAAATAACTGCTAGTGGTTGCACCAAGTATAGAATCTAAATGTACTTTTCTATTTCCATTTCTATTATGAACTAGGTATGAAAGTGAAAGTGAAGTCGTTCAGTCGTGTCTGACTCCTTGCAAACCCGTGGACTGTAGCCTACCAGTCTCCTCAGTCCATAGGATTTTCCAGGCAAGAATACTGGAATGGGTTGCCATTTCCTTCTCCAGAGGTTCTTCCCAATCCAGGAACCGAACCTGGGTCTCCCACATTGTAGGCAGACACTTTACCATTTGAGCCACCAGGGAAGTCCAGTCCAACTAGGTATATAACTAAGCAAATTATTGTTGTGACTTGGTTTCTTCTGTAAAGTGAGAAGACTGAATTAAGTTATTTTTCATTCACTGAATTTCTATATACATTGGTTTAACCTCTGCAGTTAACATATTTCAGGATGTTAATATATATCAAAATGAATTTTCTACAAACAATTTTTACATTTTCCCCCCATAGCTTTAATGTTACTAAATTCAAGACTACTTAACGCTTCCACCAGACTGTGATTTTGCAAGATGCTTTATGTTTTCAGCCTTGTTTACTCCTGTGAAGCAAAGAATATTGCTTGGGGGAAAAAAAACCTATGTACTGCCATCCAATGGATAATCATTACATTTATGACCTTGAATGTCTATTGAATTTCTCTTTGTGTGTTTATCATCCTATATTCAGCCAATCACCATATGTTCTCCTCTAGGTAGTTATTATTGTCAGGGATATGCTTATAAGATTTACTTTTTGTCATTATTTATTTCTTAATCATAGTTATACCCTGGACATAAATGAGAGATGACAGATCCATCATTTTCCCAACCCTAGCAGAAAAAAAAAAAAAAAGGCATATACTCAGAATCAAACAGTGTAGCAAATATGCAGTTCTTTGCTTCAGAACAGCACTAGAGTCAAGGCTGCTGTGTATGGCTGTGTGGATTGTAAGCTGCACAATTCTCAGGGACAACATTAGGATCCTGTGAATGGTATCCGTGGCACTGTGCGATATACAATCTGCTGAGCTGTATGCTGAGACCCTTGCTGAAACATTTGCACAACTTAGACCAGTTAGCATATTTCCAGAGGAAGCGGACAATTCTAATAGTAGTGTATCCAATACCATGTGATTTACAGTAGACAGGCTAAAACCAGAGGTAAGCACAATCAAACAGAAGCAACCACTGAGTGTCCAAAACAGACATATTTCTCCTTGCTTCTAAATTCCTACCATTTAAAGATATAGGCACCGCCTCCATTTTCTCATCATTTTCAAAACTCCTTGCAGTATAGTTTCTGTTGATCCAACTTACTGATAGTGTTCTCCCAGGTCACCAGTGACATGATATGGACCGAATTTCTCATTTACCATTATCTTTTTTACTTCTGTCCAGCATTTAATTTTGCTGACTACCCTCCTTTTTTTCGCCCTTTCTTGCTGAGATGGTTTCTTTCTTAAGGTTCAGTGAAATATAGTGAAGAACCTATCAGAGGGGAACCTTGTATGGATGAAACCTGCATTTGCTAGCAAAGTTGCCAGCTACATTCCAGGCAAGAAAAAGAAATCACCTGAGTATGCCTAAAGGGGATCTCCCTTAAAGGGGCACAGGAAAGGAGCCTCCACCTTGGGAGAGATATTAATCACAAGAGAGGCAAGAAGGGGTATAGAGCTTTGGCCATATCCTGCCTGGGACTTCTGCTTTCTGCTCTGGCTTCATCAAGTTTTCAACATACAGAATCTTGTCACCGGTGGGAGAGCACAGAGCACCCAGGCTTCCAGGACTCAAATGCCTACAAAGGTGTAATCCTGGAAGCTAACTTCTTCTCAAGGAACTGTTGGGAGAGGATGTGCCCCAGTTCTCTCCTCCCCAGCCATGGGAGGAGAGAACCAGCCTCTACCAGTGAGATCTAAGCTCTGGTTATAGGGCAACTTTATGTGTAGAGATGGGCACGCCCCCCAATCTGTCTAGTCAAGGACCCCACTCTACCCCGGGAATCTCAATCACTGAAGAAACCTAACACCCCTCTCCCCAGTGTTTCTAAACCAGTTGGGACTCTCATCCACCTTGGCTCAAACCTCTGCTGAGATATCAAGAACTGAGTGCTTTCACCCTAGAGCCACTGTAGGAATTGGGTCGTCAGCCAGCTTCTGCTATTTAGACACAGCTTTCCAAGATAAGCTTCTACTCACTCACAGTTAGAAAAATGAGGTAGGATTGAGTCAGCATTAAGGGACCCCAAGTACAGGATAAGGATAAATCCTTACAAGGAGGATTTAGGATTTAGGAGACCTCTATTTTCAAAAAAATACAGATGCGGAGAAAGTCTCAAATATTTTTCCTCTGAGGAAAAACAAAGCACAGCAGTCTCAATACCAAAGTATAGAGGGCACCCCAGTCCTAATGTGAAACACTGGTGGTCCTCCTTCCCCCCTAACTGACCTTCTGACCTTTCAGTGTCTTTTCTTTCTCATATCCCTCCCCTGAGACATAGGCTAAGGTGCACTTCACTAACCTGTGCTACCCTTTCTAATATCTTCTTTACATATCACATGAACTTCACAACTTTAGCAACCTCCTAGGCAGCAACTTAGAGAAGGCGATGGCACCCCACTCCAGTACCCTTGCCTGGAAAATCCCATGGATGGAGGAGCCTGGTGGGCTGCAGTCCACCGGGTCTCGAAGAGTCGGACATGACTGAGCGACTTCACTTTCACTTTTCACTTTCATGCATTGGAGAGGGCAATGGCAACCCACTCCAGTGTTCTTGCCTGGAGAATCCCAGGGATGGCAGAGCCTGGTGGGCTGCCATCTATGGCGTCGCACAGAGTCAGACACTACTGAAGCGATTTAGCAGCAGCAGCAGGCAGCACCTGGAAAAGCTCTCGATTTGGAGACAGCCAAGGGGGAGCAATCCTGGAGATGTCATTACACTGCAAACCCAAACCAAAGGTAAACTACTCATATGATACATCGCAATAAAGACAAACCCACGCACCTGGAAAAGAGACGCAATCCCATGTATGAATAACTGAAGGGCCTGATGAGTTTGAAAAGACCAGAAGTGGAGACAACAGAGGGAGAAGTGAAGGGGATTTTGCTGACTTGAAAGAAGGCTAAACCCAACTAGTAAGCAGGGAGAAGCACTGAGTTCCACTCAAGAGTAATCCTCAAACAAAGACTCCTTCCAAACAAAAAAACCTTATGAGTTTTAGATGTTAAAGAAAAATTAATAGTCATACAAATCACAAAGAAGATAGGAGGGATAATGTTTAAAGAAGAGAGAGGAAAATCAATATCTAACTTTGTCTCAAGTGAGACGAGGAGCATAATTGAGTAGAAAATCTACAGATCAAAATTCAGGGGTGATCACAACACACACCAGCCCAGGTGACTCTTCTTTTGGAAAGAAGGGAATATTCCAGGACCTAGTGACTGAATTTGGCACAAATTCTTGATCTTCAAGGATACCTATAAGAAACAGTGGAAAATGAAAAGTAGAAGAAAGCCACGCAGAGGAGAAATATACTACACAGAGTACTGACCATACGCAAGGTTAATGACGTGAAGCAGATCAAGAAGACGAGAAATTCATAAAGATTATGAAGCTGAAAAACATAATAAGTAATGCTGTAAGAGGCATATTGGAAGACTTTAATGGTAAGTAAAAGATTTTCAAGCATATCTGTGGAAATTTACCCCCCACAAAATATATTACGGGAGATTAGAATATGCCCCCCTCCAGATATTCTACTTTGACATAAGGATTATTTTGTGCTGAAGGCAATTAAGAAGCAGACACAAGAAACACTCTTCCTTTCCCCTTTCCACTAAGAAGGGAGGACAATTGTAATTGTTGGAGACAACTTTAAATTTATTATATCAAAGATAGCACCAGAGAAAACTACATAACACACTTTACTAAAACAACCTTTAGTTTCAATTGTTGTTGTTCAGTCACTCAGTCATGTCCAACTCTTTGCAACCCCAAGGACTGAGGATGCCAGCCTTCCCTGTCCTTCACTGTCTCCTGGAGTTTGCTCAGACTCATGTCCATTGAGTTGATGATAGTTTTCCCCATTTATTTACCTTTTCACAGTTTGTGGTTGTTCAGTCCCTCCGTCGTGTCTGACTCCTTGCGCCATGGACTGCTGCACACCAGGCTTCCCTGTCCTTCACCATCTCCCACAGCTTCCTCAAACTCATGTCCATTGAGTCAGTGATGCCATCCAACCATCTCACCGTCTGTCTTCCCCTTCTTCTTCTGCCTTCATTTTTTTCCCAGCATGAGGTTCTTTTCTGATGATTCAGTTCTTCACATCAGGTGGCCAAAGTTATTGGAGCTTCAGCATCAGTCTTTCCGAAGAATATTTCCCTTACAGTTGATCTCCTTGCAGTCCAAGGGACTCTCAAGAGTCTTCTCCAACACCACAGTTCAAAAGCATTAATTCTTCAGCGCTCAGCCTTCTTTATCGTCCAGCTCTCACATCCATACATGACCACTGGAAAAACCATAGTTTCAGCAAATTAATGTCTCTGCTTTTTAATATGCTGTCTAGGTTTGTCAGAGCTTTCCTTCTAAGGAGCAAGCATCTTTTAATTTCATGGCTGCAGTCACCTTCTGCAGTGATTTTCACGGTTGCTGCTAAGTCGCTTCAGTCATGTCCAACTCTGTGCGACCCCATAGACGGCAGACCACCAGGCTCCCCCGTCCCTGGGATTCTCCAGGCAAGAACACTGGAGTGGGTTGCCATTTCCTTCTCCAATGCATGAAAGTGAAAAGTGAAAGTGAAGTCGCTCAGTTGTGCCTGACCCTCAGCAACCCCATGGACTGCAGCCTACCAGGCTCCTCCGTCCATGGGATTTTCCAGGCAAGAGTACTGGAGTGGGGTGCCATTGCCTTCTCTGGGTTTTCATGGTTAGCTGCCTCTAAAAGCTTAAACTTGTCCTTTTTCTTGATCTTGTTGTTTCTCTACAGATTTACTGTCCCTATAAAGAAGCCTGAAGTTCTAACCACCCTCTTTGAGTTACTTGTCACTGTGCTTATCCCACGTATACACACTCTGCACATGTTAATAAACTTCTAGGATTTTGTTTTTGTTTTCTCTCTTGTTAATCTGTCTTTTGGGGCTTCCCCCATGGCTCAGGGAAGAAGCTGGTAAAGAACCTGCCTGCCAATGCAGGAGACACAAGAGATGCGGGTTCAATCTATTTGGGTTGGGAAGATCCCCTGGAGAAGGAGATGGCAACCAGCTCCAGTATTCTTGCCTGGAAAATTCCAAGGACAGAGGAGCCTTGGGGTACAGTCCATGGGGTCACAAAGAACTGAACGTGACTGAGCGTGCACTCATGTAGTCCTCTGTCAGTCTAATCTGTAGGGTCCCAGGCAGAGCATCTGTGAGGGTAGATGGAAAAGTAAGTGTTTCCTCCCCTAAATATTCTGGCATATAGTATGTATTTAAGAAAAACCAGAAGTCAACATTTTAGCCTGCCATATTCTCCCATCAGAGTGCCATAAAACTTAATTTTTTAATCATTAAAATGTGCCCAGCTCTGTGAACATTAGAAAAGGGGTAGGAAAGGTCCCAATTAGTACATGCACCCTTTCCCCTAATCTTACAGTGTATGCTCAGATACTTGCAGTTTCAAAAACTCTATTCCAAATATCCCAGTTCCTTCTCAATCCTTTCACTTAAGCCAACTGAATTAAGTACTTTTAGCACCAGGTTCTTACGAAAGAGGCCTGTTTCTCAGAGCATCTTAGGAAAAATTGGCACCAATCATCTGTCCATGCCATACTCCCACACTTGGGTCCAGGTTTTCTTTCTGGGATGGAAACTGCATACACAGGATTAGGGACTCTTCTTGGACAATGGCCTAGGCCTCTAAATTCAGTAGCTTATTTGGAAGAGGCTAAAAAGTCAAAACAGGGCTCCAAATGACTGTTCTTTTCCTGTGTTCTTTGAGTTTGTTGCCTCAGAAGTGGAACCTTACTTCCCCAGGGCCTTATGTCTGCCCAAGGCTGGCTACATGCACCAGGAACCCAGGGCTCTATTTATCTAGAATAGCAAGATGTAGCAATGCTAGAAACTAACTCATATGGGCAATTGTGGATGAGTACAAAGTTGCTTTTGTTTCCTTTTCACAGTACTTAGGAAACACACTCCGCCCTTGATCTCTTTCCTTGTTTCCCTGTAGAAGCACCAGGTGTTGATGGCTTGGTGCTTTGTATTTGCTGCTTCCCTGTCAGGAACAGTCCTCCTCCCTGCTGTTACCTGGCAACTCCTACTTGGTATTCAAGTCTCACATCAGACATCCTTTTCCTCCAGTCTTTCCTTGACTCCCCAAGACTGGGTTACATAACTCTGCTTGGTGTTCAAGTATAGCCTCTACTTATTAACATCCTAGTACTATACATGTTGCTCTGTAGTTAGGCATACTCACCTGTGTGGCCCAGAGACTTGCAAGCCTAGAGGATAGGAACTGCCCTTAAGATGTTACCCTTCTTTAATATCTCCAATGCCTAGCACAGATCCGGGCACAGAGAAGGGACACAGCAAATCTTTTGTTGGAACAAAAAAGTAATACGGATCCACTATTCAATATTACAATGTACTGAAGTAAACTCCAGCCAGGTTGAAAGACTTCAGCAATTAAAAACTAAAATAAAACTGGAAGCATATGGAATTTCTGTGAAGAAAAGAAACTACACTAAGTACTGAAAATATTGAAACTGTCATCAGAGAAAAGATGGATAACTTCATAAATATAAAAATGAAAGCAAAGTACAGTAAAAATCTATCAAATAGGTAGGAATGCAACAGAATGAGGGAAAAGTGATGAACATTACTAAAGCTTAGCATTCAACATACATAAATAATTCATACAAATACATGACCTTATTCTATAATTGAAAAAGGGAAAGACCTGCTAAAAAGTACAAATTGCAAAAATTCCACTGCCTCAGTAACAAGTCAGGCTTTGTGGTAATATATGCCTATTAAAATAAATAAAAGTAACACATCCCAATATTTTCACAATTCTGTGGGAAAATACAACTATTACTGCAGATATTATAAGTTGTTTCAGTCTGGAGAGAAATCTGGCAATGTGAGAAAAAGAACCAGAAGATATTTATATTTGATACTTTACAATTTCACTTTGAAGGGTACATCCTAAGGAATTAGGCTAAAAGATGACCAAAGGTAAGTTGTGTAAAGAACGTCATAGCAGAACTATTCAGAGATAATGAAAACTAGAAACAGTCCAAGTGCCAGTTGATAGAGTATGTAAGTGTAATGGGCATCTATCAAGGTAGCATGAATATGATAAGCACACGGAGTGTGGTCCAGCTGTGGGAACCTGATACGAAGTTAAGGGAAAGAGAAAAATGCAAAATCCAAAACGTGTACACAGAGGTGGCTGCCATATAAAGGCTGGAAGGGAATTCAGAGATACTGCATCCTGCTTAGCTTTTAATCTTCCCTGGCTTCATTTGTCAGTAAAATTGCTTTTTTCCATCCTCATGTATTTAAGGGAAAAAAAAGGACAGTCTAAGAAAGGAAATAAGATGTTACTGCACAAGCATTTTAATTGATATGCAATGTACATAAAGCTTATGGCTGACTATTATGATTAAAATCATTATTTAATGCACCAAGGCCAGACTATTTTATTAAGTAAAAGTCAACTAATTAAAAGAAAGGGTATGCAGTGGCTGCGTGAGTACATCCTCCATCACATATCAGGCCCTGTGTTCTGGAACATTCTCTCCCAGCTACAATGCAAGCACACACCCCTTCCTCCATCCCCCCTCCCTCTCTGCCCTGTGCCTACCACCCTCTCCTCTCTCTAGTCATTTCTGCCACTCCTTTATAGTTAAGCAAGGTTAGTTTAGGGATTATACCTGGACCTGTTTGGAGTAAAGAAAGGCAACAAGAGCAGTTTGAGGTGACAAGGACAACTGCAGATACTCACTAATTAGGCAAGGGGTATGAGGAAAGACGGCTGCCCAGGGAGCCATGGCCCAGCTCACGAGGACCAGCTTAGCCCTCACTGCTCCACATCTCGGTCAAGTTGAACTGCAGCTACCTTGGGTTTCACATCGTAGAGTTGAGCAATATGAGTTTTCAGTTCCTTTCCTTCAATTTCATCTTCTTAGTGAGATGGGGAGTGCGGTCTGTTATACGGTTGACCCACAGTCAAGGAATTATCACGTCTCTAAACTTTGTTTTCTCCCTTTTTTCCCTTATCACAATACCCAAGGTGATTTTTTAAAAATTCATTGCCTCAATTTCTTTCTAACCCTGCTGATGTGACATTTTCCTTTGGCCATTACATTTTCATATTTCTTTTGGAGTCCTCTGAGGTATTTTATAAAATAAACCTGATTTTAAGAACAGTTTTAGACTTACAGATTCTGAAGTATTTTGAAACATGTAAAAGTTTTTTTTTTTAATATTCATGTAAAACATACAAAATACTCATAATTTTGGCTAAAAGAGTTATTTTGTAAGTGCTAAAATATTTCTACATTTTTGTCCACTAGAAAAATTAAGGTTATAAAGCAGCTACTAATTAAGAATATATCATTTTGATTCCTAGCCAGTCCTGGGCATGGTTAAGCAGCTAAACTGTTCTTCTTCATCTTTTTCTTTTATAAAAAAGAGCATTGCTCCCTTTTAAAGGCAGAAAAATGGCATAAAATTAAACTATTAGAATTTTTGTTGTGTTTAATGTCAAATATTTAAATGGAAACAAACATTAAAATGTAAGTGATAAACTCAATTCTTTAAAATGTTAACTTTTATAAAAACAGAGACAATTATTCACTAATCATATTTCTATTACATGTTCTTATAGGCTCTTACTGTATTACAGAACTTTCTAGAAGCAGATACTTTGCATAGCTTACAGTTCTTAAAACTATTAAGAACTAACTCCTTAAAGAAATAGCTCAAGACTTGGAGGTTCACTTGAGGCATCAAGGCAACTTCAAGAAGCTTGATAAAGTAAAGATTTGTACATGAACCAGGGAAAGATCAAGTGGTGTGTCCTTTATAAGTTTGTTGGATTGTGGCTTGTGGACTTCATGACAAATGAAAATGGGTCTCTAGGTTATCATAGTATTTACTTCCCAGTAATGGGATTAAATTCCTCAGGAATATCTTAGCAAGATAATGCACATTTGAGAAATTTGTAACAAAATAGAAATGGAACAATAAATTGGAAATGACCCAATGGAAATTTTTATGAATGGTCTTTCTGTTCATAAAATAAAGTAGAAAAATAAACAGGGCATAGATGTTAGGGCAGAGAGACTACTCTGTATGATACTCTAATAATGAAAACATATACTATACATTTGTCCAAACCCATAGAATGTATAACACTGGCATGAACCCTCAGGTAAACTACACACTTCAGGTGATAATGATATATTAATGTAAATTCATCAATTGTAACAAATGTACCTGTTAGGGGGGAGCCATCAGAATGGGAGAAGCTATGCATGTGTAAGGGAAGAAGGTAAGTGGGGAATCTCTATACCTTCTGCTCAATTTTGCTGTGAATCTCAAAGTAATCTAAAAAATATTTTTTAAATACACTAAATCGAAAAAAAATGAGTGACCCTTTATGTACCCAATTAGTAATAGCAGGTATTATATATTACTAATTTCCATGAACTATTCCTCACTTACTAAAAACATTTTTGCTTACTTTTCTTGGAGTTTCAATGATACATTTATGAATTCTCATTGTTGTAGATATTTGCGCAATAATGGGCCTTATGACTCAGAGTTCCTACATCCTGCTTCTGGGAAACTGCCTAGTTTCCAAGGACCCAGAATAATCTGCCTGCTTTGCTTTTTTAAAGTTTTGAATAACCTATATTCAACATACTTATTGGATCTCTCTCAATTCCCACCTCAACAATGTAGATTCAATTTTGTCTGTAATAGCCTCATGTCAAAGCATCTACTGCTATCCTCCTTTCCATTTCTGTACACACCACTCAGCTCCCTTTCCTCTGATGCACCCCCTACACAGTTCTGAGGGCTTCCCAGATGGTACAATGGTAAAGAATCCTCCTGCAGTGCAGAAGACAGAGGCGATGCGGGTTAGATCCCTGGGTTGGGGAAGATCCCCTAGAGAAGGAAATGGTAACCCACTCCAATATTCTTGCCT
Source organism: Capricornis sumatraensis (assembly GCF_032405125.1). Taxonomy (NCBI): domain Eukaryota; kingdom Metazoa; phylum Chordata; class Mammalia; order Artiodactyla; family Bovidae; genus Capricornis; species Capricornis sumatraensis. The sequence goes on from NC_091073.1 coordinate 76,605,045, forward strand.
GGAAAACCTTATGAACAGAGCAGCCTGGCGGGCTACAGTCCATGTGGTCCAAAGAGTCAGACAAGACTTAGCAACTCAACAACAGCACCACTACAGTTCTGAGGTCTGCCTCCATCATCTTTTCCGAGATTTCATTAAACACCCACTTCTTCCTTGCTAGGTACCTTTACTGACTTTTTCTATGACCATTCCCCTAGTTTGCTCATTTTCTAAGTATCCCCAACAAGAATGTATCCGTTTACTGCATGCCTTTCTACATTTCTGCATTCCCTGGTTGCATTTCTAAATACTACACTGCTTGGCTCCCCTCTAAATAATGTAGGAGTCCCTGGCTCCTTTGTAAATAATATAGTCAAAAGGCATTATGTGGACAAAGCAAGGCAGACATCAGTGTTGAGGGTATGGTTCTGTCATGGCTAAAGGCAGGCACTGGAGCCTCAGTGGGATGACAAGGGTTCCTACACAGGTTGGAGGGTTGATGTGCAGCACTGGAAACTGAGCGGGTTAAGGAGAGAATTTGGCGGGCAGTCCAGAGTTGGGGTAGAGAGTTTGAGAAAGATCAGGACACCATCCATTTGGGGCAGGGGCAGATAAAATAATGGCTATAGACCTATTACACATAGGGAGTGTTGATCCAATTACCAAATATGTTAAGGGTAATTGAAATGAAGTTTCTTGTTCTTGGATAAGGGAGTTTCAGTTGTGGGGTTAGTTAGATTAAAATTGGAAGTGTTAGCATGAATTCATAGATTTCAGTATAAAGAGATAATAGGAATGTGTGTATGTGTGTCCACCAATGAGAAGACCTGGTGACCAGATCTTGGTTTTTAAATACCATCCTCCTTAAAAACAACCAGTGGATCTTGGAAATTTTGGGTTCCAGGCCTGGGTCAGAGAAAATATAAGATTGGTCTGGAGCATCACATTACATTAGAAAGTAAGGAAGAGCTCAAAGAATAATGGAATACATGTCAAAGGGACATAGGATCCAGCTTGAACAGGATCTCACTGGCCAAATCTGGGATAATTTCAGAATCAAATGATATTTATTTTGATGATAGCCCATTGAATACAGTAAGAATCCATGATATCAATAAACAAACACAAAAGAAGAAGAAAATGTTATTCCTTATGATGTAATGCCAACTGACAGATAAATGTAGAAATAATGACAAAATTAGAAAACCACCATATGACAATTATCACAGTAATAATTAGCTGAGCTAAGAAACATGAGTGGATGTTTAAACCAGCGGATGAAAGTTTAATGAGAAACAGAATACATACATAATTTTCAAAGTTCCTCTTCACAAAAGTCTTATTAATTACAAAGACTAAAACCAATAGCCTTATAGGGGGGAAATCTGGCAGATATCATCAAATGCTCAGTGGGTTATATCAATATCAGGTAGCACCTGACAGGATGCATTGAGAGCATAGCATTACTCCTATGGTTTCCCTGCTCACACAACACTTTCCAGATGCATAATCTGAATCCAGTCAGGAGGAAACATCAGATAAAGCTAATTTGAGGGCCATTCTGCAGTATAATTGCCCTATAATCTTCTAAAGTGTCAAGTCATACTTGTCAAGGATAAACTATTCCAAGTTGAAGGAGATTAAAGAGTCAGTTCAGTTCAGTTCAGTTCAGTCACACAGTCATGTCTGACTCTTTGCAACCCCACAGACTGCAGCACACCAGGCCTCCCTGTCCATCACCAACTCCCAGAGCTTACTCAAGCTCATGTCCATAGAGTCAGTGATGCCATCCAACCATCTCATCCTCTGTTGTCCCCTTCTCCTCCTGCCTTCAGTCTTTCCCAGCATCAGGGTCTTTTCCAATGAGTCAGTTCTTTGCATCAGGTGGCCAAAGTATTGGAGTTTCAGCTTCAGCATCAGTCCTTCCAATGAATATTCAGGACTGATTTAATTTAGGATGGACAGGTTGGATCTCCTTGAAATCCAAGGGACTCTCAAGAGTCTCCTACAACACCACAGTTCAAAAGCATCAATTTTTCTGCACTCAGCTTTCTTTAAGGTCCAACTCTCACATCCATACATGATTACTGGAAAAATAATAGCTTTGACTAGACGGACCTTTGTTGGCAAAGTAATGTCTCTGCTTTTTAATATGCTATCTAGGTTTGTCATAACTTTTCTTCCAAAGAGCAAGTGTCTTTTAAAGTCATGACAGCGAATACCAGACAGGATCTCAGATTGGATTCTTTGCTATGAAGGATGTTTTTGCAGTAATTTTGTGAAACCTGGGTCTGATAATCAGAGAGTAGTAATGAATAAATGTTCATTTCCTGACTTTAATGATTGTACTATCACTATATTAGAGAATGTTCTAGGATATAACAAATGCATGCCAAAGTATTCTAGGGTAGTGGTATCCGATATGCAACTCACAAATGATCCAAAGGGAAAAAAGTGTTCTTCTAGTCTTACATGATTTTGGAAAGTTCAAAATGACTTCAAAATAAAAAGAGAAAAAATAAGAAATAAAATGTGCTGATTATGGATCTTTGGTTGAAAGCAAGGAAATTGGTGGTGACATGTATGAAAATTAAAGAAATGTTTTTGCTAGTAGGAGACTGGATAGACAGGGGGAAGACTTGAGTAAAAACTAAGCCACAGAGAGGACAGGCACCAAACAGTACTGGGAGGTTTGGTTCAACGCTATTCTGAGGCCACGGCGCTTTGGTGCCTCCTCTTAGAATCTCCACCTGCGAAGGCATGAACTTCCATATCCATTTACTGGCCCAAGTTTGAGTTTGTCAGAATCAGCAGTTCCATTGTTCTACCTGCCTCTCTTAGGTCTCCCTTTCTCTTGGATTTAGCATCTTGTCAGTTCTTCCATACAATTAAGATTTTTCAGTGGGAAGGTCTGTCCAAATAATCTAGCTGCCCATATTCTCAGAAAGAGAAATTCCTGCTGTATTTTTTTCCTAGCCCTTACTACCAGAGAAGGCAATGGCAACCCACTCCAGTACTCTTGCCTGGAAAATCCCATGGATGGAGGAGCCTGGTAGGCTGCAGTCCATGGGGTTGCAAAGAGTCAGACACCACTGAGCAACTTCACTTACACTTTTCACTTTCATTCATTGGAGCAGGAAATGGCAACCCACTCCAGTGTTCTTACCTGGAGAATCCCAGGGATGGGGGAGCCTGGTGGGCTGCCGTCTATGGGGTTGCACAGAGTCGGACATGACTTACGTGACTTAGCAGCCCTTACTACTCCACCAAAAGTCTGCACATTTGTTTATTTTCTGTCCCTCTGCACCAGACTGAAAACTCTTGAATGACAGGGCCCATCTGCCTTTTCCACTACTGTGTCCTCTCCCAGGGAAGAAGAAGGTATGGCCACAGAGACCAGATACCCTCCCAAACTTTCAAAAGACTAATCTAGATTACCCCAAGACAATAAAAATGAATTCATTATTCTATATGTCACTCTTGAAACCATTTCCAAGACCTGGCTTCCCTGGGTTCAATGGCACCAGGGCCTCTCTTTCAAACAAACATCTTTGACCTTTCCTCCTCCACCTAGCACGTGCTATGAAAGGCTCTTCTTTATTTGGAAAATTCTTGTTTATCTTTTTTAATTGACATATATTTGATTTACAATATTATGTTAGTTTCACATATATGACAGTGATTCAGCAAAGTAAATATATATATATATTTTCAGATTATTTTTCCTTACAGCTTATATTATAAAGTATTGAATATAGTTCCCTGTGTTAAACAGTAAATCCTTATTGCTTATCTATTTTATATAGAGTCCTATGTATCTGTTAATCACATACTCCTAATCCTGCCCCCCCATCCCTTTCCTCTTTAGTAGCCATAAGTTTATTTTCTATGTCCGTGAGTCTATTTCTGTTTTATAAATAGATTCATTTGTATTATTTTTTAGATCCCCCCACATGTGATATCATACAATATTTGCCTTTTTCTGTCTTTGTTCATCTTTTAATGCCCTGCTCAAATGTTATCTGCTTTGTGAAGCTATCCTCTAACCCTAGGCAGGGCTCCATAGCATTGTCTACCTGCTTTACTGTAGAGATGTTTAGCATATTGTACTGAAATTTTTCACTTATTTTCTGGTCTTTTCACTGTAATGTTCATGTTCATCACTGTATCTCTAATACCTAGCATAGCTCTTAGAGCTTATTAAGAGCCCTGTAAAGATTAACAACCTCCTGGAACCTCAGAGCAGATTAGTCTTCTCTGGTCAACCTCTTCTCAGTTGCTGCTGCTGCTGCTGAGTCGCTTCAGTCCTGTCCGACTCTGTGCGACCCCATAGATGGGAGCCCACCAAGCTCCCCCATCCCTGGGATTCTCCAGGCAAGAACACTGGAGTGGGTTGCCATTTCCTTCTCCAATTCATGAAAGTGAAAAGTGAAAGTGAAGCTGCTCAGTCGTGTCCAACTCTCAGCAATCCCAGGGACTACAGCCTACCAGGCTCCTCTGTCCATGAGATTTTCCAGGCAAGGGTACTGGAGTGGGTTGCCATAGCCTTCTCCAGTTACTTGATACTAACTCTAAGAATACCTGGGAACTCAATTAAAAAATCATTGAAAATATTAAAATATCCCTTTAGTTCTAGGATATTTTAATTTATTTTATATTATGGTCCAAACTGTATTTTGAACAAATATCCTTGGTTGATTCTGGAACAAATTTTGAGAAACACTATTCCAGACCATTTTAAATCTTCAACTTCTTTCTCATCCACTCCAGTGGGGCTGGCCCCCTCTCTAGAAACGTTAGTCTCTACAAAGTAAGACAAATATATTACACAGCTTTGCTTCTCTGCTTTGGCAATTTAATGACAATTGCCTCTTTCTTAGTGGATTTCCAAAGAGACTTGAGCTCTCAATAGTTTTGTTGATCTAATTTAGAATTTTCTGTGATTTTATGTCCTGTATTGACTCATACTCATTTTGAGTTTTAGTTTCCATATTTCACAGTTTCTAGTTCCAATTTCGAATCAGTCATCTGAAACTCCCAGCTCTATCCCGATCATGAAACCACTGGACCCCTGGGCCTTGAAGGCCACTCTCTACCCAGGGATCCCAAAGGCCTCTACCTAAGTTTTTCGTCATTTCCACAATTCTTCCCAAAACACTGTGGCAAGAAGGGAAGATGAGGGCTTTGAAGAAAAACTCACTTCCTTTTCAAATATAAAGCTGACATTTTTTTTTCACTCAATGCTGATTTGGGAGGCTGAGGCTTCATTAACCACTACCCCATTAAATGTTGCATCAGATGGAGAGTGATCCTGAGGCTTTTCTGCTTCGTGGGCTGTGGCACATTTTATCTTCAGCCCCCTTGGTTGAACCCCAGTCGATTTGTTTTCTTATCTGCTTCCCCCAGGAACATGAGTAAGCTAGACCTGGCATGTTTATCCAACAAGATAGCCCCAGCAGCACGATAACTTCTAACAGTTATTTTTTAGGCTCTGGTGAATGTCAATAAAGTTGTGATCTGATCCACGTTATCATGTTCAGACTGCAGAAGGCTGAAGAAACCCTGCTTATCATCATATAATGGTAACAAATGAGTTTTCAATATGCAAATAAAAGAACTGTTTGGATTGTTTCCAGGAGTAACAAACTGTCTACAGGAGCCAGGAGGATAATAAAAATGTGTGAATCTAGTAGATATAAGAAAGTAAGGCTTGGTAGAGATTGTGGGAAAATGAGAACATATTTCACCAAAAGGCACTCAGATTGAAAACAAAATGTATTAAAAGTCACTCAAAGTAAAGTCTGTTGACCTGCCACCTGTCACATTCTTCTATAGTCTAAAAACATGAATTTGATATTTCCATAGTTTTTTTTTCTTTTTTTAAACTAGATGTTTTAGTTATATTCTAGGCTAAGCTACTATAACAAAGAGACCTGAAAATTCAATGGCTTAAATAAGACAAAAGTTTGTCTAAGAGACCAGAAGTAGGTGGACAGTCCGGGGCTATAGGAAGCTCTGCTCCATGAGTGCTGTCAGGGATCCAGGCTGGTAGGATGGCTCTGCCACTTTCTACATATGCTTCCATCTGTGTGTCTCAGTGACTGTGCCAGTCACCACAACTTCCCAAAAGACAAGAGAAAGAAGGTAAGCAGATTCTTTTTAAGAACATGTCCAGGACTTCCTTGGTTATCCAGTGGTTAAGAATCCAATCTGCCAATGCAGGGGACACAGGTTTGATCCCTGGTCCAGGAAGATTCCACATGCTGCAGGGTAACTAAGCCTGCGTGCTGCAACTACTGAGCCCACTTGCTGCAGCTACTGAAGCCTGCATGCCCGAGAGCCCGTGCTCTTCAACAGGGGAAACCACTGCAAGGAGAAGCCCATGCACCACATCTAGAGAGTAGTCCCTGCTCACTACAGCTAGCGAACGCTCATGCATAGCAACGAAGACCCAGCACAGCCAAAAATAAATAAAATTTGAAAGAAAAGAACAAGTCCCAGAAGTTGTATCACATCATTTCCACTCAACTACATTGTCTTTAAATGTAGGGTCTCATCAGCACAGTTAACACCCAGGGAGGTGTTAGAAGAGGATTTTTCTCACCTGTTGAGGATCTATTAGTACCGGGAGATAGTTTCTGCCATGCTAGGTTTTCAGGTAAAGCCAAAATAAGTTTCTGTAACCTATATCTATCTCCACCTTTTAAAACGGTAAATCGATTCTCAAAAAAAAAAAAAAAAAAAGTAAATCAATTCTGAACCAATCAGCCTTTGATCTTTGACATTTAACTTTGCACCAAGTTCTAAACGACTGAAAAGAATTACAGATATGCATAAGCCTCAAGGTTGTAATAAAGGCAAGAGTAATGTAAAAAAGGCAGGCTAGTAATGAGCCTTATGAGTCTCATTTAATAGGTATAATGAAAGCAATCAACTATAAGTATTACTTGCACAACAACTGCAAAAAAAGAGTGTGAAAGTCTCACTCAGTCATGTCTGAGTCTTTCAACCCTATGGACTATACAGTCTGTGGAATTCTCCAGGCCAGAATACTGCAAAAAAAAAAAAAAAAAAAGACTGGTCCAATTCAGGGCAAATGTAATAGGCAACATGTCTTATTCTTTATTACTTAAGCATCTATTTATTGTTGTTCTTTTTAACTTGTTTTATCCTTCTCCCCACAAAAATGTTGAAAACCCAATGGGAATACATAAAATACCAAAGATAACAAATTGGAAATGTTTTAAAACAAAGGCATGGGTATAAAATGAGTCTATGAATGAGCTGGCACAACTTTGATGATTTTCTTCAATGGGTGGCAATCTAGACCACCCGGAAGACTGGCTGCAAAATTCGCATCATTTCTAAGATCCTCATGATTCAATTTCTATCTTAGTTCCCTGCATGTGTCTTGCATTCTCATACATTCATAATTTTGTCTGCTGTTGCTTCTGCATCACCTTCATAATCTTCCCCATCTCAGGCTAGGTAGTCACTGCCTCTGGGGGTCTTCCCAGATTTTCCTCAGCAGAGTTAGTCATGCTCTTCCTTACTCCCACAGTCATAGTATTCATGATCTAAACAATTGCTGAATTCCACTAGTTTTGTGTTAATATCCCTTTCATTAAAGTGTACACTCAGTAAGGGCAAAGTCATTCTTTCTTTATTCCCCTCAGTTTCCCCCTCTTCCTTTCATAATGCCACATATATAGCAAGCACTCATAAATGCTGTTCAATATATAAGTAAAAGTTTGCATTTCTAGCCACCTTCTCTATTGAAAAATTCTAATTTTTGCCCATTTCCCCCCCCCCCACTGACTCTTGAGCTCCCCATACCTGCATAAGGAGACAGGCATAATGTTCACGGCAGCATTGTTTATAATTGTGAAAAGTTAACAGCTACATAACTTGTCTTAGGAAATGGAGACATAAACTGTTTAGTTCATACACAAGAATTCTATATATCAGTTAAAATAAATTAATTGATGCACGTTTGTCAATCAATAAGAATAAATCTCAAGAAAGCCTTAAATGAAAGAATTTAAGTTCATGAATAGTATGTAAAGTATACATTTATATAAGTTACAAGTACTATCTTTTCACTAAGAAGCCAGGTAGTTTGTGTAAAAGAAATATGAATTTTTTAAGAAAACCTATAAATATCTTTCCTTCAACCTCCCTTCCCCTCTAGCTTCTGTGTTGTCTTATATGGTTTTTTGACCCAGTTGATGGAGCACAAGAGAGAGAGAAGCTGGAGAATTTCATCCTCCTTTCCTCCCTGCACAGCTCTGTCAGTGGCTATGTCCCTGCAAATCTAAGAGTCAGGCAGCATCTCCCCCAGGCTTCTGCTCTCAGTGGATTTCTTGGTTTTTCCCTTTGCTGCTTCAGACCTAGAGGAGGCAATGGTTTCCTAATGTCACTCACTCCTGGATACCTCCCTGAGGGTTTCCTTAATTTTTCCTGCACCTCTATAAAATGCAACCCCACAAAAGTCTCTTCAGTTGAATCACCAGATACAGGGACTCTGAAGGAGATCTCAGTTCTGGACACAGCTCTGCCCCTGATGAGCTGAAGGAGACTGAACAAGTCACTTCTCTCTGGACCTCAGCATACCTCTAAGAGGGGGAGGAAGGACAGGTGACTTTCAAAGTCTTATCTGCCTTGAAGATTCTGGAATCCACTGGAGACTGAGACAGGATGGTGTCCTGTCTCAACTGAATCTTTGTAGCATATTTGTTTCAAGATGATCCTTTTAAGAGAAAGCTAAGGATGTTTACCTTCTAGTTTTCACTTCTTCTAAAGGGAATGCTTCAGCAGAGTGAGCTTCTGGAGCCCCCAAAACAATTCCAGTTCTTTTCTTTCTCTCTTTCCCAAACTTACATCCTGTTTTCTCTTTCATCTACTCCTGTTCTTTGTTTGCCACTTCTCAAGGCTATTAGAGGGACAAAAAGCACAAAGGTCTTGGCCCTACAGCCTCAGCGGTTATTCAAAGAGCGCACCAGCTATAAGATTGTCAGTCTTCTGAGCCTAATGCCAAGAGCCCCCTGCCCCTGCAGGCTATCAACACCTCTACTGGAGTGAAACTGCTCACAAACTTGTCTACTAGGAATGGAGGAGCAGCTGGCACAAAGGACATCTGGAACAATTCTAGCTAGGCGCAAGGTACAGGCTGCCTGCCAGAACTGCTGCCAATGATCCAAATGTCTGTGTAATCTCTAAATGTGCACCCATTCAAGGAAATTTAATTTCAGTCCTTTTTGTCAACCTTCCTCTCTACATTCAGAGGGAAGACTGTTTCTGGGGGCACCAAAGCACCCAAACCAGGCTCTGTTTATCAGACAAGGCTTGACTTTAATCCCACCCCTTCCCAATCCTCTTCACTCTGATGCAATGTTGTAGACACAGTATCACTAGCTGGCTTCATTTCCAAGGAAGCAGAACCACTGCAAATCCATATTTATCTGCAAAAATCCCAAACCAATGATTACTAGAACACCAGAGTTTAGGGAAAGAAAAGAGTTGTTTTAAAATATGAAAAACAAAAAGAAATAATAAAATATGAAAAACCAATAACAGTCTTGTAAAATTTTTAGTAATGCTCACTATTCACTCACTGATAAAAAGGTGAACTAGCTGGTGATTTCTCCTATAGACACATAATAGCATACCGACCAGTATATAACATCTCTGGCCATTTGATTTAGTCTAATACAGAGTTGCCGTATTTACCAAATAAAAATACAAGATGCCCAGTTAAATTTGAATTTTAGGTAAACAACAGTTTTTCAGTTTAAGTATGCTCCAAATATTGCACAGTCTGAATGCAAATATAACTGGATATCTTGTATTTTATTTGCATCTAATCTAAGAGCCATGATCTTCTATTCTTCCTGTAGGACTCATTACATGAATCCATCTCAGAGATCTGAAGACCTCTGGTGCCACACACATGAGAATTCTATCCTGTTTGGCTAGGGACCAGGCTTATCCAAATAAGCGCAGGCTGGGTGGCCGGATCACATATGAGATGCAGCCCAACTCTCTGGTTCTCCATGATCACTTCTCTTCTGAGCTCCAAAACCCCCAGCAAGCCCAAAACTCCAGGTAAAAAATTGCTTGGCCAACTTGAACCTGTGCTCGATAACTATATCATGAAGGTAGTGATAACTCCCTGTTTACACCTGTGTTTTGTGATAAACTCCCCCCTTTGAGTTTTAGTTTCATTTGCCTTTATTTTCTTATTAGTTTCAATGATCTCTGGGAATTTCCCCAAATGATGAAAAGCTTCTTAATTGTGGACCAAGCAGGTCAGCCATTGTGAAACTAAAGGAGAAGCTGGTCCTGCCCTCAGCCCACAGACAGACAAAACTCTATTCTTCACCACACCCAGGGGAAGCAAGGGAGCCATCCTTTAGGCCAATGTTAACATCCATCCCTCGTGTTGTATTACCCTAAGACATTTGCTAAAGTACCCATGTGTCTGTCCACCTCTCCACGAGTTCTGTCAACAATTAGTACTGATCACCTTATTTTACTAATGAGGCAAAACCAGGCACCACATCATTGAAAGGTTCTGGTGTTGGAAACAGGTAACAGAGCCCCACTTGGTGAGAAGCAAGGACACAATTAAGTATGGCTGCTTTTGAAACCATCAAGACTTTCTGCACTAAGGTGTATATATTCACTGAACATAAAAAGCCTGGTGTTTGCTTCCTGTGTTGAGTGGAGTTATCAAGGTGCTATTTAACTTTTAATACTTTGGATAGAGAAACTTTTAAAATACATATTTCCTCTTTTCATTCTCTATAGTTCATATGGTTCCTTCTAGTCCTTGGAATTTTACCATATCTGTGAAGCCAAATCTTATAATTTTCCAGGATGATTTCAATGTCTCTGTTCTCATTGGCTAGTAAAATAATTTATTCTTACACTTGTTGGCCATTTATTAACTCCAAATCTGTGCTAGTTGCTTCATATCATTTAAGCATTTTGTGATATAATACAGAAAATTCATATATGTAAGTTACCGAACAAAGACATTTAACTCTACAGAACAAAATAAAAAAATACATTATTATACCAAAAATAAAAAATGCAATAAGTGCTCACTGAATTTTAAGCTCAGTTTTATAAAATCAGAGAACTGTCAAGTTGATAACTTTGATACAGATGAAAGAAGGCAACATGATTTCACTTTACCCTGAAAAGGAAAATGCATTATCTTCTCTTCACAGCTTTTGTGCACCTGATGATAAACTTGGCCTTGGGCCAGTGAGTGACTCATTTGTTCAGTTAATGTCACAGTAACGAGAAATCTCTTGTCCCATTAGTTGCAAGTTTCTGTCAAGACATTAGACAGAAGGATCACAGTTTAGAAATGTGTGTGGACACCACCCCTCTCAGTAAGGCATCTCAGGGACCTGGGGCTCCATGGGGGTTCCACACGGCCTTCTCAGGAGTCTGTCAAGGAGGAGTATGAGGAGCCAGGCAAGAAAAGTGTCCCCTGGAAATGGCTTTGGCTCTGCTGGAACATTTGTGCAGTTAGGAAGAGATGTGAAGCAACCAGCATTGGGGAGCTCCAAGGCATAAATCCTCAATTAAGGAGCAACCTTAATTAATCATGCAGTTTCAGATAATCCAGTCAGCCTTTCTGAGTCTCCTGTCTTTTCCTTCAAGTGGTAACAAGGATTGTGAACCGCCACATCTCAGTGCTTCTGAGAAATATAATCAAAGGATGTTCAGGAGGATATGAAATGACAGCCAAGATTACTACCTAGTTGAACTATTCAGACTTCATTTCTCCTACTCTCATGTCCCTGAGACCACTTCAAAACCAGAGGACACATTTGCTCCATAAGACTTTTCTCTCCTCAAATTCATTGGAACATATTAAGGTGAGGTGAAAGGGGAGGTGAGACATTTAGGATATATATTGATATAAAACATAGATATAGGGTCTTTATTTTTACCTTCTTCTCTTCTTACTTGATTTTATTTTGGTTTCTTATTGATAAGACCTGGGAAAAGTGATTGTTTTTAAACTTCTCTGGTCTCTATTTCAATATTCATAACATAGGGAATCTCTACTTGAATGCATGGTCACCTTCTCAAGGCTCACTGTCCTGAACCAAGTTCCCCAAATCAATCTCTACCAATGTATTGGCAACTTCGTGCCTGCTTGGCTCATCCAGGCACTCAAGATCACACTTTATTCTAGTGTCTTACTCCCTGCATCCAATCCAGTAGAAAATTCCTGTTGGGTCTACCCCCAAAGTCTATGTCCAGCCATGCCTCCCACTCCCACAGTCCTCTCTACGAAAGCCACGATCATCCCTCTCTGAAGAACTGGATCATATCTCTAACTGCTCTGCCTGTCTCCTTCCTGCTCCTTCCTCACCCCTAGTCCAGCAGCCAGAGTGTATGTATGTGCTAAGTCACTCAGATGTGTCCAACTCTTTGTGACACCATGGACTGTATGTAGCCCGCCAGGCTCCTCTGTCCATGGGATCTTCCAGGCAAGAATACTGGAGTGGGTTGCCATTTCCTCCTCTAGGGGATCTTCCCAAAGCAGGGATTGAACTCAGGTCTCCTGCATTGTAGGCAATTCTTTACCATCTGAGCCACTAGAGGGTTGGGCATTGAAACAGGAAAGAAGATACAGTCAAAACAAAAAAAGCATAACTCAGACAACTGAGGATTTGTCCTTTGGGACCTTGTGAGGAGTACTGAGAGTGTGTTTCAAAGCCACAAACCTAGGATTGAAAAAGGAGGAGAACCACTGGCCTCTGTCCCCCAGTGGTCAGGGGCCCATTGTCTACTCCCCATATTACTGAGCTGTACATATGTGAGCTTGATGGAGTAATGCCGTGCAACAAGTTCAGAGGAGCAGAATGGTAGTTATATGACACAAGCCTGTGGTGAAGAACGATTTGGGATGAAAACTGTTGCTGCAGTTTTGGTTGGAATAGGAAAAAAGGTGGAGGCAGAGAGGATCAGTTCCAAATGGTACACCCACTCTGGAAAATAGCTTGGCAATTTTCTTTCAAAACTAAAAATGAACTTAGCACACACTTAAATTATATTTAAGTATATATCCCAGCAAAATCAAAGCTTATTCTTCAGGCAAAAACTTGTCCATGAATGTTCACATAGTTTTATTTACAATAATTAAAACCTGCAAACTACCCATATGTTCATCAATGGGTGAATCATTAAGTAAACTGTGGATATGCATACTCCATGATGCCAATTAACAATACATAGGAAAAACTATTGATACATGCAGCAACTTGGATAAAAATCAAGGAAATTGTGAGTGAAAAAAAGTCAGTCTTAAAGGGTACATCCTGGTTGATTAATTAATATAACATCCATGGAATAACATAGCAATAAGGAACTAATGAGCAGAGGCCAGGGGATTAGGAGAGAGGGAGTGTGGGTAGCTATAAAGAGATATCACAAGAGAGTCTTGCAGTGATGGGATAGTTAGATTGTACTGGTGGCTGCCATAAGTTATACATATAATACAATTGCATAATGATACACACACACATGCATGTATACACAAATGAATACTTTTATAATTGGTAAAATAGGAATAAACTCTATAGATTGTACCAATGTCTATTTTCTGGTATTGCTAGTATACTATAATTACACAAAATTTTAACATTGAGAGAGGCTAGCTAAAGAGTACAAATAACCTGTCTTTTCTTTGTATCTTCTTGTGAATATATAATTATTTAAAAACAAAGGTTAAAAAAAAGAAAAAAAAATCATTCTTCCCTACTCCCACCTGTATTTCCCACCCCTCCTTCTCACACAAAAAAATTGAAAAGTAACTTTCCCAATTTAAATTTTGGATATCAAATAAGAGAAACCTGTTTTTCTTCAGTTACAGACTTCTGTCTAGATTGAATTGTATATTGAATGAAAACATTCTCTTAATTTAATAATGAGAAAAAGAAATTAGGTCTATAAAATCATATAGCCCAAATTAAAATGTCTATAGTTTACATACTGAAAGAAAGCCAAATACAACATAAAATGGTTAGAAAAATGAAAGGTTTTAACAGTTTGAAAAAAACATATTGCATGGCAATCAACTGCTTCATTAGCTCTAATACTGCATACAATTAAGTGTTTTTATATCCTTTCTCAATTTAACTTGAACCAATTGACTACAATTCAGCCATGCTTTCTCTGCATTTCAAAACTTTCCAAATGCAAAAACTATCCCCCTCCAGTGGATACACACTTCCCTGGTGGCTCAGACGGTAAAGCATCTGCCTACAATGCAGGAGACCCGGGTTCAATCCCTGGGTGGGGAAGATCCTCTGGAGAAGGAAATGGCAACCCACTCCATACTCTTGCCTGGAAAATCCCATGGGAGGACCCTGGCAGGCTACAGTCCATGGGGTTGCAAAGAGTCGGACATGACTGAGTGACTTCACTTCACTTCACTTCACTTCACTTCACTTCATATCTCCCTCCAGTGGATACACACAGTGAGTTAGTTAGATTTGAGAAAACTTTTTTCCTTCTTTTAGATCAAAGGAGGTAAGTGTCCTCCTGGGTTCAACTCCACCTTGGATAACACAGAAAACATTGCTGACTTGTAGAATGCATTAAAGTCTAGTAGAAAACTCAGAGAGAAAATCACGCTGAGACTACAAGGAATTCTTCAAGAGTAGGTATGACTCTTAAAAGAGTGCTAGTGAGAAGGATAGGAAAACGCTGAGTAGCAAAGTAAATCAGGATGATGCAAAATGAAAGAAGACATTTTTAGGCTCCAAGAGTGAGTTATAAACATAAAGCCAGAATTCCTTAAAAGAACTATGAAAATGAATTATGAAAGCAGTTTAGAAGTATTGATATTTGCAAATATCCCCTGGGTATTTTAATTTCCTTCACATGAACATTAGCATAAATCTTCATAAGTTAGTAATCTGCTCTCCCATTATTTATTCAGCACAATTAATTTCACTCCATCTTCTCAAGCTGTTATTCCCTGATGAGTTTTTTCTATTCCTTGTTTTCTATTTCCCTCCCTTCAAACCACTACCAGTGTATTTCCTGAGTAGGAAGAGAATCTTTTCACAGCAGATCCCTAAAGAAAAGTAAATCCCACCCCAAACCTAATCACCGGGTCCTTGCACCCCATCTGGTTGAGCTTCTGTGGATGATGAAAGCTCCAGAGACCATACTTTCAGCTTGTATCCCCTCCCAGAACAGAGCAGGCCTGAGGAACATGGAGTTAGAGCTAACATCCTCATCTTCAGGGGCTTCCCTGATGGCTCAGGTGATAAAGAATCTGTCTGCAATGTGGGAGACCTGGGTTTGATCCCTGGGTGGGAAAGGTCCCCTGAAGAAGGAAATGGCAACCCACTCCAGTATGCTCTCCTGGAGAATTCCATGGACAGAGGAGCCTGGCAGGCTACAATGGTCTCTCAAAGAGTCTCAATGCATATGTGAAAATCTTCGCACAAAAAAATGTTCACAGCACTATTTGCCCCTTTCACTCCTGCCACGTAACATCCAGTTTTAGTATCCACTGAGTGGCAAAATACATAATGATAAAAAAAAAGGGTCTATGAATTCAGTAAGCTTCTAGGTTAATTTGTATTTTAGTCATCACAGCAGCATAAAATATTGTTTCTGTGTGAGGCCTATATTGATTTAGTTCACAGCCAATATGTGGTGTATATATGTGTTGATGGATCTTACAATAATTCTTCATCCATTCCCAGATTGGAAACCAGTGTTCTGGGGAATGTTCTTGAACAGTGAGTTGAAAACTCTTCCCTGCGGCAGTAAAATATTAGGCTGGAATTTCAAAAGCATGATCATGGATAATGCACAGGGAATTGAAAATATTATAAAAATCCATACAATATGGAAGTGATTTGGAGGTTTCACTGAGATGCTCTGGGGTGTCATTCATGAGCACCAAATAACCTGCACTGCTGGATAAGTGCGCCTCATATGGAAGCCTTATGGGAAGGAAAGTCTTTTCCAGCTCCTGCGGAGAGTCTTGTGCCACAATACTGCTTTCAGTCTCACTCATATTCTTTTTGTTTCTCTGTTTCTTTTTTGATTTTTTTTTCTGGGCGAGTTTGTGCTGGTCACCATTTTCTATGACTTCCATTGGAAGCCTGGTTGTGATTCCATGGTCCAACACTCTGGTCTCTTGTGAGTGGCAAGAGACAGACAATCTGTCTATTCAAATGAAAAGGACAAGAAATCTTTCCTGTGTGTGTTTATCTGTTTGTCCCAAAGATTTTGACACCTCCTGGCTATCTCCTGTGATTTATCTTGTTTGTGCACTATTATGAATTAAAATCACTTAAGGAGATAAAACTTCCCATGTGGTTCAGTGGTAAAGAGTCCACCTAACACTGCAGGAGGGGCAGGAGATGCGAGTTCGATCTCTCGGTCAGGAAGAACCCTTGGAGAAGGAAATGGTAACCCACTCCAGTTTCTTTCCTGGAAAATCCCATGGACAGAGCCTGGCAGGCTACAGTTCTTGGGTCGCAAAGAGCTGGACATGACTAAGCGACTAAGCACACATGCCTGCAAAAAGAAAAAGAGGAGTCGAGGTGGCAGAGGAGCAGGTAGACGTGGAGTGCGTCTCTCTACGCAGATGCATCAAGACCATATCTACAGATGCAGCAGCTCTCACTTAGGAAGAACAGATGTTCCCACTAGAATGGAGAGTAACCTGTGATTCAAGGACAGCCAATTTGGTGGCTTTGAAATCTGTTTTGTGTCCCTGGTTACCCTATCACCCAGCTGAAAGCTACTAGTGAATTTTCTGGACCAATGCTACAGTTGAGAAATGGAAGTTGCTTGTTCTTTCTCTGTCTCTGTGCATGTAAATGAATAGCATATTTTCCTGGCTTCACAAAGGGAGGGTAGTTAGCCTTTTTTAAGGGTTTATGAATAATTGAAGTCTTTATATACCTCTCTTTAGTAATAATAGCGCTCTCTCTCTCTCAAAACCTTAAAAAATTAATTATATATAAAAATCTCTTATGTGTACAAACTATACAGTGTATAGTTTAACCAGACAGATCTACCTACCATTAGAGGGAGGAACACACACAAAGATTTAAATTAATAAAACTGGTTTTGCATGGCTTTGAAAACAGAGAGCTCTGACCACTGAAAGAGTTTTGTGTAGTTTGTACAATTTTGATAACAGCTATGTGAATGAGCCAGAACTGGGTTGGAATGGTCAGGGCTTGTCTGATGCTTTACAACCTCCAGAAAAAAAAAAAACCAGAAGAGTTATGAGTATGCAGTTTTCCTCTCCTCACTCAAAAGGATATAGACAATTACACAGAGATACACAAATGAGCCAAGTAAAGATATAAACAGAAATAAACCTTTGAGTTCAGTCCTTAGCTTCACTCACAAGTGAACAAGAACCATGGAAAATAGCATACAATAAAATAAAGAGAAATCTAGCTATAAACTCTAGCTTGCCCAGGAGTTTATAGAAGTCTTCAGTCATATAAATCAGAAATACTTTTGAACAAACATATTTGGATATCTTATCTACCTCCTGTGAAAATAAACAAATTAGGACATATATTCTCTTAAATTAAGCAATCCTCAACTTTGATTATAAAGAATAATAAGCACTCACATACATTTAAAGGGCTTCCCAGGTGGTGATAATGGTAAAGAACCTGCCTGCCAGTGCGAGAGGGACAATGCAGGAGAGATGTGGGTTCAATCCCCAGGTCAGGAAGACGCCCTGGAAGAGGGCAGCACAACCCACTGCAGTATCCTTACCTGGAGACAGAGGAGCCTGGCAGGCGATGGTCCATAGGATTGCAAAGAGTCAGACACGACTGAAGGGACTTAGCAGGCACACATACATTTAAAATAAAAGAAATCAAGATTTTCCATAAGATAAGCAATTATTTGAACTTTTAATGTTTTAAATGTGCTAGTCCTTTGAGAACGCTTCAGATACTTACTGAAACAGTATCTCAGGAAAAAAAAAATGTGTGTGGCACAGGAAGAATTTAGCTTTAAAATAAATTATTGCCCTTGGTTGTTGAGTTTCCAAGATAAGAAGCAAATTAATACAAGAAAAATAATTCTAACAGAATTTCAGTACTTTCAACAAAAGTTAAAGAGTTTTAAAATATGCACATTAATTTAAAATGAAGCTCAGACAATATTTCTAATAAAGGTGAATCTTGACAAAATAATTTTTCTCAGTATTAACACAGCATGAAAATATTGGCACAATAACTTACTTAATACAAAACTTGGTTTTATTTTCCAAGAAAAGTCTAATTATTTTAAGCTATCTAAACTCTTAAAAATAATTTTATGGATCAAGTAAATAAGTATTTCCATGAAATATTTAGAATTATAGAAAGTAAAAATCATACATTTTAAATTGAATTAGTTAGCCATATGTTTATTAAACAGAATTAATTGTTATGAATCTGTACAAAAAATTTAAGTGTAATCTCTCCAGTAAGTTCATAATATTAATAGGAATTATGTTTATCTTAAAAATAAGCATAATTTCCAAAATCTTTTTAACTTTGAGACTTTTGACTAATTTAAACTGAGAAAATTTAGGTTATTTGAACAATCATTTAAAAAATAAAATTCATAAAAATAGAGTGAATGCAAAAATACCAAGCATTTTATACATAATACCAGCTTTATATCATTTTGTGGCTCAGATTGTAAAGAATCTGCCTGCAATAGGGGAGACCCAGGTTCAATCCCTGGGTCAGAAATATACCCTGGAGAAAGGAATGGCTACCCACTCCGGTGTTCTTGCCTGGGAAACCCCATGGTCAGGGTTACAGTCTATGGGGTCACAAAGAATTGGACACGACTGAGTGACTTTTGCTTTAGCTTTTATGTATAAGAAAAACTATCACTTTACAGGTGACCAAGGATGTGAAATACTTTGGAGGCATATTGGCAGACGTGCTAATTTTCCTGCCTTAAGAAGGATGAAATGGATGTAGGTGACCACAGACAAATGTATCCCATGTGGGTACATGAGGCATAGCAGCTCAAGCTGGAACTCTGCTGGTTAGCAGGGTGCTTGTGTTGCTGAACTATTCTCAGCTACCTGCTTCCCAGAAGTCTCTGTGCCTGTAGAATGAAGTCAATTACCTCTCTCAGAAGTTGAAACCAACAGAAGAGATTGAAACTACACTATGTGTAATCATTACAAAGCAAGATGAATAAATTTATATTAATAAATGGTGGATGTGATTTGCCCGTTGGTTTATACAGGAAAAAAAGATTTTGTCCTAAAATTTAATCATTCAAGAATGTGAAAAGAAGTAGTAAAAACCAAGTTTTGATTTGAAGGAATAAATATCAAGTTGTAAAAGAACAGAGGGAAAATGAATTGCATTTTCCTTTGTTTTATAATATCTGCAAATAATGAGCTTGTAAGAAGTACTAAAATGTTTACCAAAGATGCCTCAATTTTGATGGATTCATTTGTAAGATAGAATTCAGGGACTGATAACCTTTTTCTGTTAAGGGCCAGAGAGTAAACGTTTCCAGTTGTCTAGGTCACAGTCTCTGTTGTAACTATTCAAGTCCTGCTGAGTCCCCAAGGCTTCCAGGGACAAGTAAACAAATCAATGTAGCTAGGTTTGACCTGTGGGTCCCAGCTTGTGGACCCCAGAAGCAGATAAAAGGCTGCAAATCCTTTAAAGAAAAATGTCACGTGAGTAACATACAAAAAGAGTAAAACTAGAATTTAGTACTCTTCCTGAGAACATGACAGATTGATCTTTGGGTATCAGTTTGCTCTTAACAAGAAACAGTAAAGTTCTCTGTACTCAGTAACATCATAACTCTTAGTACTTGCTTTATTTGTTTTTGAGTCAGTTAGAACAAAAGTCTACTTTTGAAAAAGCTAGAACTTTTAATAATTAGGTAGTTTGCTTTGGTTATTTCCTATTTTGTCTGAGTCTAATCATTTTCTGCCTTTAGTCACCTATGACTTAAGCTCAGATCTTACTTTCTCTGATAAATATTTTGGATAGTGCCTTTCCCAAGTTAGGCCCCACATTTAAAATAATTCATCCTTATAATGTAAACTAGCCTTTGGAATTTTCCAGTTTGGATAATATCAAAGCTTTGCTTCCCTTCCTTATAAAAGAAGAATTACTAGAAATAATATGTTGGAAAATATTGTGGGAAAATCTCCGCATTTTTACATACACCCACAGTATTTATCAAAGTCCATGGTAGTAAAGGAGCTGAGATTTCCAAAGAGATGCACAACTTTCCTAAGTTAATTATACACAAATGAAATGTTATTAATATGAATATATTTTAAAACTGAATATCTTTCAAACTGGATAGAAATATACTGATGGTCATGTTCAAAGACTGGCACAATAACTCCCAAAAAACACTTTTCCAAAAATTAAAATTTTATTTGTATGTTTAAATATCCTTACTAATTAGGAACAATGATAACACCTTGCAGCATAACTTAAAAGGCCCTGCATATTTGTCAATCCCACCTTGTCCACAGTATGTTTTTATTGTAGGGTAGTCATTGATGAACTCCTTGTAAATTCCATAACATATCATACACTGAGAGCGGAGTCCATCAGCCTTCTACGTGATATTGTAGTTTGTTATCGGCCATGTCACTGACAGGTGTTTTCCTTCAAAGTTGACTAAAAGTTCCTGCTACAAACTACATATGAGACATTTGAGTCTTCTAGAAGAAATATGAAAAGAGCCTCAGTATGTCCCATGTTCTTTTAACTAGTAATATTAAAGTAATGGAATTATGGATGTAGGCTTTCCAGGGTATGCTGACACTGTCATCACCAACAGACGTCTGTCAGTCTGTACCAAAGACTTACTTCTGTAAGTCCAGAAGCAGATAAATTCATGGTCCAGAAGCAGATAAATTCATGAAAATCGGCTTGTAACCCAAGATCAGAAAAATAAGAATTAATTACACAGGAACAAATGAAACTCACTCAGTTGTGATTAGTAGCATATTTTTTAATAGCCTCACGAGAAAGTCCTTTTTAATTCTTATTGAAATATCTCTAAACTTCAATTTAATAGGCTATCTTGGGCTTCCCAGGAGGGGCAGTAGTAAAGAATCCACCTGTCAATGCAGGGAGTGTGGGTTCAATCCCAGGGTCAGGAAGATCTCCTGGAGAAGGAAATGGCAACCCACTCCAGTATTCTTGCCCGGAAAATCCCATGGACAGAGGAGTCTGGCAGGATACATTCCCTGGGGTCACAAAGAGTCGGACATGAGTGAGCACACATAAAGGAGGAAGGATACATATACACATAGGCATATGCACATATTAAATTAAAATGAAATACTCTTTAAACGGTATCTCAAAATTCAGGGAAAAAATTCTACAAAAGATCTTAATAAGATTATAAACTAATAAATTTAAAAACCTAAGATTTAGGATTCTGGAAAAATTACATAAATTGATCAGTCTTTTCTAGAAAACAACTCAAAATAGAGATTACAATGGTTAAATATTATGCAAAGTGTTTACTAATGTTTTTACTTTCTAAGACCATGTTATTTACAAATTTTTAGTAAAAATATGCCCTTCTTTCTACTAGAATATAATTATAAAAACTGGATTTATAATCTTGACCATTCTATAAATGTCACATAGAAAAACAAGTTTCATTTAATTGGATATGATAAGCTGACAATTAAGGAGCAAGAACTATATATCATATGAGAAAATGATGCCTATAAATTTTCTGCAAAAAATTGGTGTGGCACCTGTTTTATGGCTTATGAAATCCTAGATTTATTGATGGTAAAGGATATTATGTCCTAGCTGGCCAGGAAAAGTGGTACTGCAGGTGAAACCTGGGAGAAGAGAATTGGATGGCTCTTGGTTTCAGTAGACAAATTGATAAAGGCAATAAAAATGCTTCTAGCATATAAAAAGGAAAAAGGTTCAGCCCTAAAGGCTTTATAAAACTTTCAGACACAAACTAATTCCCAAGCTTTAGGACCCTATGACTCTAGTTTTATTAACTGCATCATAAGCAGGTATTTGTGCATTAATCAACATTCCTCATTTATATCTATGTTTGTAAACCAGCCAGATAAAAGGAAATATCAGATTAATAATGTGAATCATAAAAGTGCTAAGTAAAAGTATGTGAGCAAATCAGCATGGAGGGTCTGAAAGCAAAACTGACACCCTGCTCTGCCTCCTTAGTGAGTAACTGCAAACCATTCCCAGCGCCCCCTGCTAGAAACTACTTGTACCTAAGAACAGCAATAACAGCAAAACAAGAAACAACCAGCTTTGCCCATTTTAGCTTGATTCTCAAAATACAGGCATACCTCATTTTTTCTCACACTTTGCTTTATTGCATTTTGAAGATATTATGCTTTTTATAAATTGAAGACTTGTGGCAACCCTGAGTTGAGCAAGTCCATTGATGCCATTTTTCCAACAGTATTTGCTCACTTCATGTCTCTGTGTCACATTTAGGTAAGTGAAAGTGAAAGTGAAGTCGCTCAGTCGTGTCCGACTCTTTGCGACCCCGTGGACTGTAGCCCACCAGGCTCCTCCATCCATGGGATTCTCCAGGCAAGAATACTGGAGTGGGTTGTCATTTCTTTCTCCAGGGGATCTTCCTGACCCATTGCAGGCAGATGCTTTAACTTCTGAGCCACCAGGGAAGCCCCACATTTAGGTTATCATCACAATATTTCCAGCTTCATCATTTCTACATTTGTCATGGTGATCTGCGATCTTTGATGTTATTATTATAATTATTTGGGGGTACCATAAACCATACCCATAAAAGACAGCAAACAGTAAATGTTGTGTGTGTTCTGAGTGCTCCACTGATTAGATGTTTCCCCATCTCTTTCCTTCTCTTCAGCCCTTTCTATTCTCTGAGACACAACAATATTGAAATTAGGCCAGTTAATAACCCTACAATGACCTCTAAGTGTTCAAGCAAAGGAAGAGTCACATGTCTCTCACTTTAAATCAAAATTTAGAAATCATTACACTCAGTGAGGAAGGCATGTTAAAAGCCAAGACAGGGTAGAAGCAAGGATTCTTACAGCAGTTAGCCAAGTTGTATATGCGAATAAAGAGATCTTGAAGGAAGTTAAACGTGCTACTCCCATGAACACATGAATAAAGTAAACAAAGAAGCCTGTTTGCTGATATGGGGAAAGTTTTACTGGTCTGGATAGAAGATCAAACCAGCCACAACATTTCCTAAAGCCAAATTCTAGTCCAGAACAAGGCCCTAACTCTCTTCAATTCTGTGAAGGCTGAGAGAAGTAACAAAGCCACAGAAGAAGTCTCAATCTAGCAGAAGTGCAAGGAAAAGCAGAAAGTGCTGATCTAGAAGCTGCAGCAAGTTATCCAGAAGGTCTAGCTAAGATAATTAATGAAGATGACTGCACTAAACAACAGATATTCAGCGGACATAAAACAGCCTTATTTTGGAATAAGATGTCATTCAGTACCTCACCACCTTGAGAGGAAAATTCGGTGCATGGCTTCAAAGCTTCAAAGGACAAGCTGACCCTCTTGATAGAGGCTAATGCAGCCAATGACTCTAAGCTAAAGCCAATGTTCTTTATTATTGTTATTCAGTTGCTAAGTTCTGACTCTTTGCGACCTCATGGACTGCAGCATGCCAGGCTTCCCTGTCCTTCACCATCTCCCAGAGTTTGGTCAAACTCATGGCCATTGAGTCCGTGAGGCCATCCAACCATCTCATCCTCTGTTACCCCCTTCTCCTCCTGTCCTCAATCTTTCCCAGCAACAGGGTCTTTTCCAATGAGTCAGTTCTTTGCATCAAAGTATTAATAGACCAAGTATTAGAGCGTCAGCATCAGTCCTCCCAATGAATATTTAGGACTGATTTCCTTTAGGATTCACTGGTTTGATCTCCTTGCTGTCCAAGGGACTCTCAAGAGCCTTCTCCAGCACCACAGTTTGAAAGCATCAATTCTTTGGTGCTCAGCCTTCTTTATCGCCCAACTCTCACATTCATACATGACTACTGCTCATTTACCATTCTGAAAATCCCAGGGCCCTTAAGAATTATGCTATATCTACTCTTCCTGTGCTCCGTATATGGCACAACAAAGCCTGAATGACAGCACATCCAGGCTTTGCTGTATATTTTAAGTCCATTGTTGAGACTGACTATTAGAAAACAAAAGATTCATTTAAAAATATTATCCATCATTGACAATGCACCTGGCCATTCAAGAATTCTGAAGGAAATGCACAGGTGATTAATGTTTTTATGCCTACTAACACGACATCTATTCTACAGCCTGTGGATCAAGGAGTCATTTTAGTTTTCAAGTCTTATTAAGAAATATATTTCATAAGGCTATAGCTGCTATAGATAGGGATTCCTCTGATGGATATGGGCAAAGTAAATTGAAAGCCTTCTGGAAAGGAGTCACCATTTTAGATGTGATTAAGAACTTTTGTGATTCATGAGAAAAATATCAACATTAACAGGAGTTTAAGAGAAATTGATTCCAATCCTCCTAGATGACTTTGAGGGCTTTAAGATTTCAGTAGAGGAGGTAACTACAGATGTGGTGGAAATAGAGGACGAGAATTACATGTGGAGCCTGAAGATGTGACTGAATTGCTGCAATTTCATGATGAAAGATGAGTTGCTTCTTATCGATGAGCAAAGAAGGTAGTTTTTTGAATTGGAATCTACTTCTAGTGAAGATGCTGTGAGGGCTGTTGAAATGCCAACAAAGAATTTAGAATATTACATAAACCTAGTTGTGATAGAGCAGCTTCAGGGTTTGAGTGGATCAACCTCAATTTTGAAAGAAGTTCTACTGTGGGTAAAATGCTATTAGGAAGTATTGCATGCTACAGAGAAATCGTTCATGAAAGGAAGAGAGAAAATCAATGCATTACACTTCATTGTTGTCTTATTTCAAGAGATTGCCACAACCACCACCCTGATCAGATAGCAGCTATCAACACTGAGGCAAGAGTCTCCATCAGCAAAAAGATTCAGATGATGGTTAGCACTTTTTATTTACGTGTTTTAGATGTAATGCTATCTCATACTTAGTGGACTGCAGTATAGTGCAGATATAACTTCATAGGCACTGGGAAACTAAAAAAAAAAAATGCATGATTTGCTCTATTACCATACGCACTTGTGGTCTGGGAAAAAAAAAAAAAAAAAACTGCCCACAATATGTATGCCTTTAAGTGAGATGTTGAGCCCTTAGGTCACAACTCATTAAAACATAGCAACAAAAAACTTTATTTCTGACTTCTGAAGTCCTGATGTCTCCAGATATAAGATTACCTTTGAGTACCTGACAGTCAAGTGTAACAACTGCTGTTTTCCCACCACAAACATACTACAGTAATCTTGGTAACATTTTTTTAAAAGAACTTTAATATATTTTATTTGGAGAGTAGCTATTAAAAGCCTGGGCTCCCTTGCAAAATCTCTCTGCAAGTAAGCTCCTTTTCGATTCTAAATGCTTCTGTTTCTGTGGCTTCCTTCTATGTTTAAAATCTCCAAACTTCTACTTGTAGCTCCTGCAAAGTAACTTTGACAAATTCCTTGTGAAACTGCTTCAGATTCCATGACCCTGGCTCAGTTGTAACTAAACAGCAGTCATCCTTTTACAGCCCATGAGGATGCCTATTCTAAGATCCTGGGAAGGCTTGAGCAGTTCTGAGCCTCTGTTGTTTGCACGGGGCAGTGACACACAGTCATCATTCTGACACCACCAAGTTATCATCCCTTTTCAGCCCCACGAGTTTCTTTTGACATAAACATTTCCCTTCCAGTTCAAAAATGACCCTGAGAGGGAGGAGAGGGAAGACAGGCTCAGAGGAGTCTTTGGTTATTAAATCAGCCCAAGCGTAGAGAATCCACAGTGGATTAATCTTCTATTTCCTTTCCATTATGAGCCTGTCTATGTGAAGAGTTGCCCTACTTCTCAGTCATTATCTGACTCTTCAAAAAATTAATGCAGCTTCCAATTAGATCTTTTTTTTTCTCTCCTGTTAATCTTGGTTCTTCCTCTGCTGTCATCCTAGTAAGCCAAGTCTCAATTAGCCAGCCTGCTGGTGATTACCATCTTGTCGCTTCACTGTTCAGACATTCTTTAATTTCCTGGAGCATGCCAGCCCCCTTCCTCTCTTCTTACCTCCCTCCAAACTACTTTTGCTAAAACTGGAGCCCATGATGTCTCAGCCCGTCACCTTATCCTGCAGGGCCTGGAGGGCTGACAGGTAGGATGTCTTTTCCAGTAGGTTCAGACACATTTGCATGTTTAGGAATCCCGGTAGATGAGAGCTTTCTACTGATGTGACCAGGAATCTATAACTGTCCCCGTGAGACTCTCTCATAACCCTTTGTACCAAAGGAATGTAGGAAGATCCAAAGTAGATTCTAGTTTTAAAAATAAAATTTTTAAAAGGAGGAGGAAGAGTCAGGCTCTTAATTTCAATTATGAAAGATGATTGTTGGTTGAACCTTTGTTGTTGTTTAGTCACTAAGTCATGTCCAACTCTGCAACCTTGTGGACTGTGGCCTGCCAGGCTCCTCTGTCCATGGGATTTCCTAGGCAAGAATACTGGAGTGGGTTGCTATTTCCTTCTCCAGGAGATCTTTCTAATCCAGGGATTGAACCTGAATATCCTGCTTGGCAGGTCCTCTACCATTGAGCCACCTGGGTATGAAAGATGATTGGTTAAACCTTCTTATCAGTAAATCTCACCACAGAAATTAACTCAGAACTTTAGAGTTCTATTCTAATTCTGCCAGCCACTGATTGACTTTGAGTAGAGTCACATCACATATTGACCTCAGTCTGTTTGTTTATAAGAGATCTTCTGCTCTTCTATTCAACTTAAAATTGAAAATGAAAACTTATTCTATTTAAAGCACAATAAAATGACTACATGTTGGAAAAGACAAAGACAGTGGGGGAAGAGCAGACAAGAGATGTTCACAAAATTGAGAAACTGGAACACGGATCAGGGAATTAGAAAAGACAAAGAGTAAATAGCAAGTGCCACCAGAGAGGGATGAAAGTGAGAATCAAGCCACTTCACAATGCAGACCCTCAGAAAAACTCACAGGTTGGAGACACTCAGAGCTAGAGAGGATGGGATCAAGGTGGGAGTCTGAGAAAGGCAGATTGGAAAGGAGAGACATTTAAAGTCATTAGAGGACTAATTTCCAGCTCCCTCCCCAATCCACCAGCCAGAACACCTACCTTCCCCTTCCACTGCAAGACACTGGGTAAAAATGGAATCAGAGAGTCTCTAGACTCCAGTAAATTTGGCAGGGCAGTGATATCTACTGAAACTGGATCAATGGAAGTCTACCTACTGAACTCCCTGCCCCTCCATTAGCTCAGTTGGTAAAGAATCCACCTGCAATGTGGGAGACCTGGGTTCGATCCCTGGGTTGGGAAGATCCCCTGGAGGAGGGAAAAGCTACCCACTCCAGTATTCTGGCCTGGAGAATTCCATGGACTGTATAGTCCATGGTGTTGCAGAGAGTCAGACACAACTGAGGGACTTTCACTTTCACCTACTGAACCAGAAAACCACCTGTCCCCTACTCAGCTTTAAAAAAAGTTGGAGGAGTGGAATGGAGCACACAGTGAGAGGGGGTCACAGGGTAGGATGACCCTCCCAAAGGCCTTCCCCATCTGCTCATATCCACTACTCACACACAGAGCCCCTCCTCCAGCACATGACAGCTTAATAAAGATATGGTCATTCAAAAAGAAAGAAAGAAAAAAAAAGTCGGCTAAACAGAGGGCAACCAGGCAGGAGGATACTGATAAATCTGTCTCTGGGGAAATCAAATGGTCCCAAAAATGTTCACAGAGGAGGAAAAAATTCTTCTACTCTCTTATATTCAGTGGCTGAGAATGCAAATAAACTGACAGAAAGATATATACTAACAAGAGAAAAAAATTTATTAACATGTACGTCATGCATACATATGGGAGAAGTCAATGATGAATCATTCAAAGAGGTGGTCAGAAGCTGAGGTTTACATAGCATCTTAACAAAATAATAAATTTGTGGAGAAGTGACAAGACAAAGGAAGATAAGTTTAGGCTTTTAGGGATGAAAAATTGTGGGAAGGTAAATACAGTGGATAAGCTAAGGGACAATAAGAGTCATTTGGTAATTTGTTATGTAAATTTCTCTTAGTGCCCATCTCTGGGTTGATAAGAGTCCAAAGCTCTCTCCTGGTGATAAAGAATTCTACTCTTCTTGATACAGGAAAGGGAGACACCTTAACAAATTTATGTCTTACTTTTAGGTAAACAGAGGAGGGAAGAAAACTTCCCTGCTTCTGCTTCTTCCCAATTGCCTTCACTTCAAAGTAATAATGTCACAGTGGTATGTTTTGAGATGGCCTGTTCTGATACCCTACATGACCCATAAGTGCTGAGTATCTGGAGCATATATAAGTACCAATCATTCTATATAAATTCTATGAAATGATGAACATGTATACGCACAGCTTTCAGTCATCTTTTTAGCGCCTTGTTCCTAAATATGAAAATATAAAAGACATCATTACATCCAAGAAGCACCTAACATGAAAGACCGAGAATCAAACACACAAAGAGAAGAAAGAAAGTCAAAGGAAAGAAATATTCTATCAGTTCAGTTCAGTTGCTCAGTCGTGTCCGACTCTTTGTGACCCCATAGACTGCAGCACACCAGGCTTCCCTGCCCATCTCTAACTCCTGGAGTTTACTCAACCTCATATCCATCACGTTGGTGATGCCATCCAACCATCTCATCCTCTGTTGTCCCCTTCTCCTCCCACCTTCTATCTTTCCCAGCATCAGGGTCTTTTCAAATGAGTCAGTTCTTCCCATCAGGTGGCTAAAGTATTGGAGTTTCAGCTTTAGCATCAGTCCTTCCAATGAATATTCATGACTGATTTCCTTTGGGATGGACTGGTTTGATCTCCTTGAAGTCCAAGGGACCCTCAAGAGTCTTCTCCAACACCACAGTTCAAAAGCATCATTTCTTTGGCTCTCAGCTTTCTTTATAGTCAAACTCTCACATCCATAAATGACTACTGGGAAAACCACAGCTGTGACTAGATGGACCTTTGTATGTAAAGTAATGTCTCTGCTTTTAAATATGCTGTTTAGGTTGGTCATAGCTTTTCTTCCAAGGAGCAAGTGTCTTTTAATTTCATGGCTGCAGTCACCATCTGCAGTGATTTTGGAGCCCCCCAAAATGAAGTCTGTCACTGTTTCCATTGTTTCCCCATCTATTTGCCATAAGTGATGGGACTGGATCCCATGATCTTAGTTTCTGAATGTTGAGTTTTAAGCCAACTTTTTCAGTCTCCTCTTTCACTTTCATGAAGAGGCGCTTTAGGCAATAACAAAAAACTAAAAATAAATAACAGACGAGCATAAGCTATAATTAATACCCTCAAGAGTAAGAGAAGATACTGCATCCCTGAAACAAGATCAGTGTATGGAAGGGACAGGGACAGAATGAGATAGGGAAGGAGCTGGGGAAAGAAATAAGAGGAGAAGGGAAGGTAAAGAAAGTAGAAAAGAAAATTCAAGAACAAGAAAGAGCTTGGGGGAAAAAGCACCCAAATTTTTCAAAATCCAAAAGAAGAGCTGGAAAATGAAGTTGAGGAAATTGCTCAGAAAATTGAACCAAAAGACAAGGAAAAATAAAATCAGAAAGAAAAGATCAGAAAACTAGAGCACTGTTCCCATGACCAAATCTGAGTGAGAGTTTCAGAAAGAGAAAATAGGAGAAAAACAACAAAATTATTATTAAATGAATAATATAAGAAAAGAATCAAAGAACTCAAACTTCCAGTGTAAAAGGATCCATTCAATGCCCAGCATAGTTAGTTAAAAGAGATATCCTTTATGTCACATGACTGTGAAGTTTCAGAATACCAAGTTCAAAAGAAAGATCCTCCTAAGAAGAGTCAAGAATCAGAATGGCACTGTTCTTCCCAATAAGAGAAGTGAATGTCTGAAGTCAATGAAATAACACATTCATAAGTCTTACAGAGAGTGATTTCTGTGATTTGATACCTAATCAATCTATCAGTTAATTTGTATGAAGAAATAAAATCATTTCAGACACAGAATGTCTTTTAAAAATAACTTCAATTCATTCTATCTCAGGAAGAAATTTTATCAGTTAGGAATTGTAATAGTTACAGAGTCCATTGCAGTCAGCTTAAACACATACAGGTTTGTTTCTTTGTTTCACTAGTAAAAATAAGTCTAGAGGTAGAGTCAAGCCAGCATGTGACTTCAAGAAACCATCAGGGACATGGTCCACTCTATGTTTATGATTGATATCATTGGTACAGCTATCCTCATGGTCACTTATAGCTGTCAGAGCACCAGCTATCACATCCATATTCCAGGAAGAAGAAAGAGGAAGAAAGAAGAAAGCACAGAGGGCAAAAAACTGTCTTAGAAATCTCACATATTTATATGTCATTAACCATACCCATCCATAAGGCAGCCTGGGAAACATAGCTTTGTTATTTGCTAAACCTAGTAATATAAGAATTTCATTAGATGGTAAGAAGAGGATAACGGATATTGGTTAAGCAAACAGCAGTGTAATAAAAGATATAATCCACCAAAATGAAAGGACATACCAAGAAAAAAGGAGACATGATATTTGAGATGCAGATGAGCTAACATAGCGCGGGACAATGGAAAGTCCTGGAGAGCAGGCTGAGAAAGCAGTTAGTCTAGATGCAGGCTAGGAGAGATGCCCGCAAACCAGGAATGCCTGGTTTGTCTCACCAGGTATATGAAGTTTTAAAAATCCTGTTCGATAATGTTATAGAAAACTAAGTAAAGGAGTGTGTGTGTGGGTGGGGGCGGGGGGAGTTGCACAAGGGAGGAAATCTAATCATAACATACACATTTGGTTCCTCAGTGAATAATACATTTTTATAATAAGAAAAACATCCAATTTATTTAATAAAAAATCGGTACTGTATTCAAAGATTGGAAAGAGGGACCATAGGAATGTGTGAGACAGAAGGAGTCTAACTCTTCTTCTTTTATAGTAGGACTTTTCTAGATATGTCTAAAATGATAAATTAAGAAATAATATAATCATACTATTGTAAAAGCAATTACCAAAAGCAACAGCTAAAAGTTTAGGGAAGGAGATACATACAATGAAACATATTCTTCATTATAAATCTTAAATGACATAGTTTAAACTTTAAACAATGTATATGTGTTACTTAGATAAAAATTTTAAATAGTTTTTTAAAGATTAAATGATCAACGGATATTTTACAGAGCAAAATCAAGTTACAAACAATATGTGTAGTAAAATTCCAATTTGTAAAGCTTGTGCAAGAAGTATATGTGCAAAAAGAGCAGCATGACGCTGAAGACACATGTTATTTGTTATATATGGGAATATAAGTGTGCATAATAACATCTAGGGCAACACATCCCAAATGGATAATAGATCTGACTCTACTCCTGGGCTAAGGGGTAGCCTGTAGCCAACAGTAAATGGGGACTTAAAATTTTTAATGGTGCTTAAATTTTTATGAGAATATATATTTGTATGTTAAAGTGACAGACATTTTAAAAGAAAGTATGGGGGAATGCCTAAATCATTTCTTCAGAGCCATGCTTTCTCTGTGATTCTATGACTTTCTCCAACCCAGGTGGTACCCAAATCATCCTGTTCCAACCCCTGTCCTTAGAGCTGAGAGTTCAGGTAATGGCTTCCCCCAAAGACATGTGAGATGTATGACTAGGGGACAAATACTTGCTTTTAGAGAAGGAACTATTCTCCTATGCATCCCCATCCCAATGTCTTCTACTTCAACCCTATACACAAAGAGCAAGTTCCACCAATATTTTCTCACTGGAAAGGATTGAGTCCTAGTCTCCTCCCTCCCTCTCTCCCTCTTTTCTTCCCTCTCCTTTTTTCCCTCTCACCCTCTCAAAACTGTAAGCCCCCAAAAGAGCTCTCTCTCCTCCTCTAGTTACCATACCGCTGGGGTTCCTCTAAGGCAAGAAGCCCCACTTCAGCTTTTTTCTCTAGCACTGGGCTTGTCACTTAAACCCAGGTAGGAGAGAGAAGCTTCCGCCGTTCCTCCACTGAGTTGTACCAGTGTGATGGTGTGAATTCTCGCCTGAACAGGCAAACGCACATGTTGCATGCGTGTTAAATTTCTACAGCTGAATTCGAAATCGTACACCTAACATCAAAATTCAGGCTGTGTTGTTCATTCTGTGCTGTCTCCACTCGTAGCAGCAATGACCTGTGGAGTCAGTTCATCCGTGTGTGTCACAGTCTAGTCTTTCTTGCCCACACCCATTCTCCACCACCTGGACTGGCTCCAGTGCCCTGGGGGAACTTTTGAAGCCACAACAAAATGTCCAGCAGGGAAGGCCTGTCTCTCCACTCTCTTAGTCTCAGTTGGTGCCATGTAGATGCGCTTAGCTGGGGGGCTATTCTTGGTATTGTTGGGGGGATCCTGCTTTCACCTCTGTGACATGCCATAGTCAGTCTTTAAGTTGATTACCAGGTTGGCCTTGGCTCTACTTGAATACGTGTCCCACTCTTGACTGGGGTCCCCCAAAGCAAGCATGCTGCTCCTCTCCCCTGGCTAATCTCCAGGTGCCACCAGGAGAGAGAGGAAACTACTGGCTCTGTCCTTATGATGTGGTGGGGCCAGGAGCTCTTCACGCATCCATATTCGCTACATCTCTACTTCTCTGTGTCATCACCCATGTGACGGCACAGCGAGAGCTGCCAGTCTTGGAAGGTCTTGTGGGAAGCAGGGCACCAGTGGACCACTCTTGGATCCCCTAGATGCCCAGGCTGGGTTTGCCTTCAGCCTAGGTCCTTGTTCCCCTTCCAATCTTTGGAGGATTAGGAGAGAAGGGTCAAAACACATAACCTAATTCTCTTCTTCAGTTCAAACTTTGTCTTCTTCTCTCCATTCTCGAGCCCTTTCCTTTCATCCTCAGAGAGCATCTACTACCAATCTCCTGCTCTGTCTGTCCATGCGGATGAGTTAATTCATATTGTTCCATATCAGGGAAAGGGGCTTTGCTTTTTTAATTTAAAGTCTAAAGAATTGGGACTTCCCTAGCTGTTCAGTGTTTAAGACTCTGTGCTTCTAATTCAGGGAGTGCAGGTTCAATTCCTAGTTGGGGAGCTAGGATCCCAATGCCAAGTGGCACGACCAGAAAAAAACAAAACAAAAAAGGCTAAAGAATTAAGTGTCTTTGCCCCTGTTGTAAACTGTTCCTGGTGACAACATCCTCCAGCCAGTGATCACTAGGAATACGTGAGAAGCTGAGTCAGTTGAGTTTATTCTTTGTCACAATGAAAAGAACATTCAGGATGGAGAACACGTGTATACCTGTGGTGGATTCATGTTGATATAGGGCAAAACCAATACAATATTGTAATTAGCCTCCAATTAAAATAAATAAATTTATATTTTAAAAAACATGCACACCATGGGGAACTGTGATACATTTCAGTAACAAGGGGCTGTAAAGAACTTCTTATACGATTTTGGCTTATGTTAGGTGATTTTGCAGAGGGTTTAAGGAAAGTGGATTTCTGCTCTGAATTGGCTGCTGCAGGAAACATGGGTAAGCTAATTCTATCTTAAGGTACCTCAATAAATCTTATCTGGAAAGAGGGAAAACTACAAGGCTAAAGTCATATTTGGCAATTACTCACATTAACCAGAAGAGGAGAGGATTGGTATTTTGTGTTTTGGACAATGTTCATGCTTTGCCAGTAGTCAGAAATGGTTGTACAGTCATCTTATTTTTGTCTTGAGCCTTCATGACCAGGGGTTCCTGGTGGCTCAGATTGTAAAGAAGCTGCCCACAATGCAGAAGACTAGGGTTTGATCGCTGGGTTGGAAAGATATTCTGGAGAATGGAATGGCAACCCGCTCCAGTATTCTTGCCTGGAGAATTCCATGAATAGAGATCTATGGGATCACGAACAGTTGTACATGACAGAACGACTAATACGTACACACTCACATCATGAACAGAGGGGCCTTGCCTTGAAGCTGATAATCTGTTTTCAACAGGAGAATGCCAAGGCCTAACTGACTGGCTTCCAGCTTCCAAGGGCTGCTTTTCTTTCCCAATGGTTAGCTGCAAAGGTTTGCATCCCTACCATGTTAAGTGGGAAACGGCACATGAATTGTGGATTTGAGGGGCCTCCCACACTAGGACTAAAGCTGATGCTGCTTTAGTTCCTAATTTGGTTTCATGTATCTGCTCTCAGTTGGTCAAAACTCAGTGAGGAGGAGGCCTGTGACTAGCAGCCCCAGCACCCAACATATGAAGGGAACCTTATGACCAAACACAAGTGCCAGTTTTTGAGAACCTAAGTGCCATGCGGGGACCACAGCAGACAGCTGGAGAGCACGTGGACACTTGGCCTATGACTGGATAGCAACTGGTACAGCAGGCTCAGCTGAGCAGGTTCATCTCTGAGAGAGTCTCTTCAATCCCAGAAAGGCAATGAAGGTATATGGTATAAATATATATCCCATATCAGTTCACTTCACTCGCTCAGTCATGTCCGACTCTTTGTGACCCCATGAATCGCAGCACGCCAGGCCTCCCTGTCCATCACCATCACCCGGGGTTCACTCAGACTCACGTCCATCGAGTCCGAGATGCCATCCAGCCATCTCATCCTCTGTCGTCCCCTTCTCCTCCTGCCCCCAATCTCTCCCAGCATCTGAGTCTTTTCCAATGAGTCAACTCTTCGCATGAGGTGTCCAAAGTACTGGAGCTTCAGCTTTAGCATCATTCATTCCAAAGAAATCCCAGGGCTGATCTCTTTCAGAATGGACTGGCTGGATGACCTTGCAGTCCAAGGGACTCTCAAGAGTCTTCTCCAACACCACAGTTCAAAAGCATCAATTCTTCGGCACTCAGCCTTCTTCACAGTCCAACTCTCACATCCATACATGACCACAGGGAAAACCATAGCCTTGACTAGGCAGACCTTAGTCACCAAAGTAATGTCTCTGCTTTTGAATATACTATCTAGGTTGGTCATAACTTTTCTTCCAAGGAGTAAGTGTCTTTTAATTTCATGGCTGCAGTCACCATCTGCAGTGATTTTGGAGCCAAAAAAAATAAAGCCTGATACTGTTTCCACTGTTTCCCATCTATTTCCCATGAAGTGATGGGACCAGATCCCATGACCTTAGTTTTCTGAATGTTGAGCTTTAAGCCAACTTTTTCACTCTCCTCTTTCACTTTCATCAAGAGGCTTTTTAGTTCCTCTTCACTTTCTGCCATAAGGGTGGTGTCATCTGCATATCTGAGGTTATTGATATTTCTCCTGGCAATCTTGATTCCAGCTTGTGTTTCTTCCAGTCCAGCATTTCTCATGATGTACTCTGCATATAAGTTAAATAAGCAGGGTGACAATATACAGCCTTGACGTACTCCTTTTCCTATTTGGAACCAGTCTGTTGGTCCATGTCCAGTTCTAACTGTTGCTTCCTGACCTGCATACAGATTTCTCAAGAGGCAGGTCAGGTGGTCTGGTATTCCCATCTCTCTCAGAATTTTCCACAGATTATTGCGATCCACACAGTCAAAGGCTTTGGCATAGTCAATAAAGCAGAAATAGATGTTTTTCTGGAACTCTTTTGCTTTTTCGATGATCTTGCAGATGTTGGCAATTTGATCTCTGGTTCCTCTGCCTTTTCTAAAACCAGCTTGAACAAAAGGGAGTTCACGGTTCATGTATTGCTGAAGCCTGGCTTGGAGAATTTTGAGCATTACTTTACTAGCGTGTGAGATGAGTGCAACTGTGCAGTAGTTTGAGCATTCTTTGGCATTGCCTTTCTTAGGGATTGGAATGAAACCTGACCTTTTCCAGTCCTGTGGCCGCTGCTGAGTTTTCCAAATTTGCTGGCATATTGAGTGCAGCACTTTCACAGCATTATCTTTCAGGATTTGAAATAGCTCAACTGGAATTCCATCACCTCCACTAGCTTTGTTTGTAGTGATGCTTCCTAAGGCCCACTTGACTTCACATTCCAGGATGTCTGGCTCTAGATGAGTGATCACATCATCGTGATTATCTGGGTCATGAAGATCTTTTTTGTACAGTTCTTCTGAGTATTCTTGCCACCTCTTCTTAATATCTTCTGCTT
Source organism: Capricornis sumatraensis (assembly GCF_032405125.1). NCBI lineage: Eukaryota > Metazoa > Chordata > Mammalia > Artiodactyla > Bovidae > Capricornis > Capricornis sumatraensis. The sequence goes on from NC_091073.1 coordinate 76,641,267, forward strand.
CTGTTAGGTCCATACCATTTCTGTCCTTTATCAAGCCCATCTTTGCATGAAATGTTCCCTTGGTATCTCTAATTTTCTTGAAGAGCTCTCTAGTCTTTCCCATTCTGTTCTTTTCCTCTATTTCTTTGCATTGATCGCTGAGGAAGGCTTTCTTATCTCTTCTTGCTATTCTTTGGAACTCTGCATTCTGACGCTTATGTCTTTCCTTTTCTACTTTGCTTTTCACCTCTCTTCTTTTCACAGCGATTTGTAAGGCCTCCCCAGACAGCCATTTTGCTTTTTTGCATTTCTTTTCCATGGGGATGGTCTTGATCCCTGTCTCCTGTACAATGTCACAAACCTCATTCCATAGTTCATCAGGCACTCTATCTATCAGATCTAGACCCTTAAATCTATTTCTCACTTCCACTGTATAATCATAAGGGATTTGATTTAGGTCATACCTGAATGGTCTAGTGGTTTTCCCTACTTTCTTCAATTTAAGTCTGAATTTGGCAATAAGGAGTTCATGATCTGAGCCACAGTCAGTTCCCGGTCTTGTTTTTGCTGACTGTATAGAGCTTCTTCATCTTTGGCTGCAGAGAATATAATCAATCTGATTTCGGTGTTGACCATCTAGTGATGTCCATGTGTAGAGTCTTCTCTTGTGTTGTTGGAAGAGGGTGTTTGCTATGACCAGTGCATTTTCTTGGTAAAACTCTATTAGTCTTTGCCCTGCTTCATTCCGCATTCCAAGGCCAAATTTGCCTGTTACTCCAGGTGTTTCTTGACTTCCTACTTTTGCATTCCAGTCCCCTATAATGAAAAGGACATCTTTTTTGGGTGTTAGTTCTAAAAGATCTTGTATGTCTTCATAAAACCATTCAACTTCAGTTTCTTCAGCGTTACTGGTTGGGGTATAGTCTTGGATTACTGTGATATTGAATGGTTTGTCTTGCAGACGAACAGAGATGATTCTGTCGTTTTTGAGATTGCATCCAAGTACTGCATTTCGGACTCTTTTGTTGACCATGATGACTACTCCATTTCTTCTGAGGGATTCTTGCCTGCAGTAGTAGATGTAATGGTCATCTAAGTTAAATTCACCCATTCCAGTCCATTTTAGTTCGCTGATTCCTAGAATGTCGACGTTCAACCTTGCCATCTCTTCTTTGACCACTTCCAATTTACCTTGATTCATGGACCTGACATTCCAGGTTCCTATGCAATATTGCTCTTTACAGCATCGGATCTTGCTTCTATCACCAGTCACATCCACAATTGGGTATTGTTTTTGTTTTGGCTCCATCCCTTCATTCTTTCTGGAGTTATTTCTGCACTGATCTCCAGTAGCATATTGGACACCTACCAACCTGGGGAGTTCCTCTTTAGGTATCCTATCATTTTGCCTTTTCCTACTGTTCATGGGGTTCTCAAGGCAAGAATACTGAAGTAGCTTGCCATTCCCTTCTCCAGTGGAGGCATATGGAATCATTTTTCTGACTAGGGCATGTTTTCTTTCTTTCAAATTGTGTCTTGGCCAGAACTACTGTGAACTATGAAAAGGACCTACATTCCCCTGTGAGCCACAGAACATTACTGTATAATTCCAATCTTTAAACCCTGAGTGCTGGACATCACAGGAGGCACTAGACCAGCTGCCCCAAATTATGTTCCTGAAGGTCTGCTAGAAGAAGTCTACAAGAAGTGGTGGATTTTATCAATGAGTGAATACAGTGGAACTGGGAGGCTAACGGGAGAGGGGTGGAGTGGTTTGTCACAGAGGAAATAAGCCATCCTCTTAGAATGAAAATCAGGGAGAAAAATTCCATGAAGCTTATTTCAAACCCAGAGTTTTAGAAAGGAATTAAAAAGACGTTAGCAGGAAACATGCTTTCTTTACAAATTAGGTTTACCCAGGGACTCAAGGGAAAATCGAATCTGCCTAAGAAACAAGATTTCGTCTTTTAGTCAGAACACTGGCGGTGGGGAAAGAAAAGAGAAAAGCAAAGAAAAAAGATATACTGATTAAACTCCAGGGATGAAAGCTTGCTTTGGGAAAATAGACAAAGTTAGAGAACACAAGGCTGGAATCTCAACACAGATTTGAAAGGGAAAAAAGCTATACTCTGACCTAAGTGCTTAAAAACTGCAACCAAAGAAGTGTGGCCATTGCAGGTATCACCAGGTCAGAGGGGGTGATGGGGTCAAGGTGGTCAAACAGAGGAAGGTGGGGAGACCACAGAGGGTAAGGGAATGATGGCCTGGGGACACTAGGGCTCAGGAAACTCCTGGGCCACCCTTTCTAAGCATTAGGTAGCAAATTAATTAGAACAATGGGGAAACTACCCTTGGATGATTGGGGCACTTACAGAAGAGGCACAGGACATTTACATTCATTTGAGATGGAAAGACCAGGAAAACCAGTATGAAATATTTCAGGAACTAGTAAGAGAATGTCAAGATCTAGAGGCACACACTGTCTGCACAGTGAGAAAATGTGGCTGAAATAAGGAAGGCATTATATGTAAGGAAGGAAAGATGGTCAAGTGTAGCCTGGCTGTCTAATGACAGATTGAGTCCTGATCTGGGTGAGAGGCTGCACTTATGTGGAAACCTCCTGGTGGCATTACCTGGCTTGGGAAGGGAAAGTGGCAGGATGTTTTTAAACAGTGGAGAACCCCATGAGGCCCCTTTGAGGCAGAAACTGAGCCAGCTTGAAAGGAGAGAAGAAGTGGTTTTTTGGCAGAAAGAAAAGTTTCTATTCATTTGTATATGTTTACTCAATATCATGAGCTTGGGGCTGATGTCATGAGAATCTTGTGAGTCCTACTGACTGCATAGCATTAAGTCAACTTTGAAAACAACAGGGCATTCATACTCTGTGTGCCCAGGTTTTAGGGGTGTAGAGGGAAGCAGGCTTTGCAGAAGGAGGCTTCTCCTATTATAGAGAGAGCAAAACAGGAAAGCAGAAGTTGGGATATTCATTCAACTTCAATTAACAAGCCAAAGATTTTAATTTGGAAACTGTTTGAACTTTAATAATGAAACATAATGCATATTCAAACCTGAGACACTGGCATACTGCAGGCATTGTATTAAGTGAACTATGTTTAGTCTGGTGGCAACCAAATTTGTTTAATCATTGCATTAAATATAGTATAAGCTATACTGCACTGCATGGCTAGACACATAAGTAGATTTAAGATATAGAAAAGGGAATGACTTTTTGGCCCAGGGTACAGTATGAACTTAGAGTTGCTATAAGTAAAGTCCCATCCAGAGCCATGTCAGAGGGCACTAAACATTGGCCCCAGATTTGACAATAACTGGATCGGGGTCAGACTCTCCCCAGTCCCAGCCAAATTTAGCCTGTGTCCTGTTTTGGGTTCTGGACACCTACAGTTTTTACAATATTAAAGGTTTGAGAAACAAACAAATGAAGAATATCCAAAATTGACCATGTGTGATTTCCAAATCCTAAAATATTACTATTTGACTCTACAGAAAAAGTTTACTGACTTGGAAGAAAACACTTCCTTCTCTCCACATTCCCACCTCAGCCCACAAACACTGCAAGTTTCTTTGAGAAGTGCTGGGTAAAGAATTTCAACTACTACCAACGCCCCTGAGAAATCAATGGCTAATGATTGCTAAGAAGACCATAGGTTGCATCCTGTCACACATGAGATTTGGCACCACTTTGCCTCAAAAGGAGAAGTCAGTTATTTCCCTCCCACTGGCCTGGCTCTTGTTTTGCCTGTTAAGTTTAATGAGACCATGTGTTGGACAAGAGTCTACTCGACCAAGTCAGCTCTCTCCACTAGCAAGTCCCTCAGTCCAGGCTTCCAGAGAAGTAAGAGTAGGGAACTACAATTTGGCTTTGGGTCCAAGCTACTTTCCTCATGCAACTCTTACCCATGATTCCCAGGGGGCTGCTGTGCCCATCAATAAAGCGATGCCAGGATTCTTAGTTGGTGACTCATGGCTGCCTTCACATGACCAGAACTTGGTCAGGTAGGCAAACTCCATCCTCCAATGGTACTACTCATGTGCATGAGTCCTTGAAGCTCTTGTATAGACAAAAAATTGAGGAAACTCTTTTGGGGGTCTTATCTTTTAGAGACTCACCTCTTGCTATAAAGAACATGGTGGTGGTTTAGTTGCTAAGTCATGTCCAACTCTTGCAACCCCACATACTGTAACCCACCAGGCTCCTCTGTCCATGAGATTTCCTGGGCCAGAATACTGGAGTGGGTTGCCATACCCTTCTCTAGGGGATCTTCCTAACCCAGGGATTGAACCTGGGTCTTTTGCATTACAGGTGGATTCTTTACCAGCTAAGCCACCAGGAAAGCCCCATAAAGAATATAGTGATTATATAATCAAATTTTTAGAATTAGACACACTCAGGCTTAAGCACCAGCCAGCTGAGTCTTTTACTATCTTTATCAACCTTTGGAAAATTGCTTTAACCTGTCCAGGACTCATTTTTTCATCTGCCAAATGAGGTTAATAATAGTACTATAATAGATAGCATGGCTTTGAATGCAATTTACAGAAAGCTCAACTCAAAAATTGCTAAACAATAAAATAATTTATTGTCTCACATACCTGGTAGTTCAGAGGACAGGTAGAATTGAGGGTTGGTTGATTCAGCATCACCATCAAGGACCTCCATTCTTTTCATTTTTTCTGCTCCAACATTATGTCAGCTTCTTCCTACAGCAATAGGAACAAGGAGTATTTTTTTTCCCCATTGTCACTAACTACCTTGTTGAAGACTCAGTGACAGGACAGACTAAACCTAATGTGCGTACTAAAAGGGGAAAGGAGTAAGCTGTAGTAGTCAATGCCTCTTCCACATCTCCTCACCCTTATTATCAAGGGTATACATCAGGGAACACTGACTCAACTTTCAGCTGCCAGAAGAGGCACTTCTTTACATGATAGCTTTGTCTGGCTTCCAGAGTCCACATCAAGACAGAAGAGCTAGGGTGTTACACATCCATCCACCTAGCTCCTTCAAAAGGGATATCAAGGAAGCATTGTATTGCAGCACCCATGGTTTTCCAGGCAGCTTTAACACCAGTCACTCACTCACTCTGCTGGCTGACTCAATAATGCCCCTGTTTGGGCTGCCTTCTATCTCTGTCTCATTTATGCTTTTCATGTGCCTTCAAATCCCTGTTTCTGAGTTTGGTTTTCTAGAAACCTATCTAAGAGGGTCAACGTCATCAACTTCAAAGGTCAACCTCAAAGTTACTAAAAATCCACCTGATTACTTAAAAAACTTATAACCCTGGAGAAAGAAGCATTTATCCTGCCTATCTTATATAGGATAAAATTACCTTAATAAATATTTGAAAAGAAGTCTTTTTATACAAGTCTTTCAGCTGATATATGAAGGGGAAATGAGTTAAATATCATTATTTGATATTTAATAATGAAATTTGATATTTAGAATGTGAGTGAAGTGAAAGTAGTCATGCCCAACTCTTTGCAACACCATGGACTATACAGTCCATGGAATTCTCCAGGCCAGAAGACCAGAGTGGGTGGCCTTTTCCCTTCTCCAGGGGTTCTTCCCAACCCAGGAATCGAACCCAGGTCTTCCACATTGCAAGCAGATTCTTAACTAGCTGAGCCACAAGGGAAAAGTTTTTTATATTAGTTCAGTTCAGTCGCTCAGTCGTAGCACACCAGGCCTCCCTGTCTGCCACCAACTCCCGGAGTTCACTCAGACTCGCGTCCATCAAGTCAGTGATGCCATCCAGCCATGTCATCCTCTGTTGTCCCCTTCTCCTCCTGCCCCCAGTCCCTCCCAGCACAAGAGTCTTTTCCAATGAGTCAATTCTTCGCATGAGGTGGCAAAGTACTGGAGCTTCAGCTTCAGCATCATTCCCTCCAAAGAAATCCCAGGGCTGATCTCCTTCAGAATGGACTGGCTGGATGACCTTGCAGTCCAAGGGACTCTCAAGAGTCTTCTCCAACACCACAGTTCAAAAGCATCAATTCTTCGGTGCTCAGCCTTCTTCACAGTCCAACTCTCACATCCATACATGACCACAGGAAAAACCATAGCCTTGACTAGACGGACCTTAGTTGGCAAAGTAATGTCTCTGCTTTTGAATATGCTATCTAGGTTGGTCATAACTTTCCTTCCAAGGAGTAAGCGTCTTTTAATTTCATGCCAGCAGTCACCATCTGCTGTGATTTTGGAGCTCCAAAAAATAGTCTGACACTGTTTCCACTGTTTCCCATCTATTTCCCATGAAGTGATGGGACCGGATGCCATAATCTTCATTTTCTGAATGTTGAGCTTTAAGCCAACTTTTTCACTCTCCTCTTTCACTTTCATCAAGAGGCTTTTTAGTTCCTCTTTACTTTCTGCCATAAGGGTGGTGTCATCTGCATATCTGAGGTTATTGATATTTCTCCCAGCAATCTTGATTCCAGCTTGTGTTTCTTCCAGTCCAGCATTTCTCATGATGTACTCTGCATACAAGTTAAATAAGCAGGGTGACAATATACAGCCTTGACGTACTCCTTTTCCTATTTGGAACCAGTCTGTTGTTCCATGTCCAGTTCTAACTGTTGCTTCCTGACCTGCATACAGATTTCTCAAGAAGCAGGTCAGGTGGTCTGGTATTCCCATCTCTCTCAGAATTTTCCACAGTTTCTTGTGATCCACACAGTCAAAGGCGTTGGCATAGTCAATAAAGCAGAAATAGATGTTTTTCTGGAACTCTCTTGCTTTTTTGATGATCTTGCGGATGTTGGCAATTTGATCTCTGGTTCCTCTGCCTTTTCTAAAACCAGCTTGAACATCAGGAAGTTAACGGTTCATGTATTGCTGAAGCCTGGCTTGGAGAATTTTGAGCATTACTTTACTAGCATGTGAGATGAGTGCAATTGTGCGGTAGTTTGAGCATTCTTTGGCATTGCCTTTCTTAGGGATTGGAATGAAACCTGACCTTTTCCAGTCCTGTGGCCACTGCTGAGTTTTCCACATTTGCTGGCATATTGAGTGCAGCACTTTCACAGCATCATCTTTCAGGATTTGAAATTTGAATTCCCCTGGAATTCCATCACCTCCACTAGCTTTGTTCGTAGTGATGCTTTCTGGATATTTAATTAGATTAGATTAGATTTAATTTAATTAGATTAAATATCATTATTTGCAACCAGTAAAGAACTACTGAATCTAGGCAATGATCACCAGTGACTTCTACTCTCAAAACAGAGACACAACTCTATATCCTGATGTACCCTCTATTGGGAGCACACATCACCACCTGTGGCATATTCTCATCCCCCAAATTTAGTGCTGAATTTGATCAAACCTCTAGATCTATTACCAGTCACAGGAAAGTCAAGGAATAAGGAACATATTAAACCCCACTTCAGAGAAGCAATCAGCTAAATCCAAACTGAGAACTCTACAGGATAAACCAAGTTCCTCCACCAAAAGAAAAAAAAAGAGAGAAAAGAAAAGAAAAAGAAACTTAATAGCAAGAAAAAAAAGAATAAAGGAGACTCAATAGAGTTGAGATATATTCACCAACTAGAACAGTGACAGTTTTTTATTATCTATTATGTCAAGGGAAATAGAGGGAGGAGAGACAAAATAAAGAGAGGAGAATAGAGGAAGAGAGATGAGATCTTTGCCTTCTTTTTCAATAACTTGTCCTTTAGAGAAAAGACTTTATTCAATGAGATTTACCTACTAATTAACTAGTTGTTACAGCAGAACAGTTTCTTCTCATCAGAGAGGGAAAAGAGATGAGAAGTGGAGTTGGAACAGGCTTTGACAATGAGAATGCAAACTTAAAGAGTGTTTGGTACTCTATTTTTAAAGTATATTTAAATCCAACCTAGAAACCCTGGAGTTTATAATATCTTACAGGGAAAGGAGGCATTTCTAAGTCATTTACTATTAAAACTATCTTGTCTTTGCCTTCTCCTCAGCTTTTTTTTTTCTTATTTCCATCTTCAAAGAAGAGACAATTTCTCCCTTTTCCTGTGAGCTAAGCATCCATTCATCTTTGAGGAAACAGCACCTGTGCCCCAGCAAATCTCATGGAGCTGAGATGCAGAGGCCTCTTCTGACATCAGAGACAGCATGAATGTAAAAAGTCACTGTATGCTTATTTGTGGGGAGACTTTTCTGAGTTGCTGGATTGCTTTTGAAGGCAAAAAAGGAGACTATATTAGTTAGCATAAATACTTGCTTCAGCAGTTCCCCCATTTATTCCACCTGAGCAGGTGCACAGTCCTTTAATCATAACTGTCAAGAAAAGAAACCTTGCAATTTGCATCATTAAAAAAAGAGAAAGATGAAATGGAGAGAAGGGATGAAGAAGAGGAAGAGAGAGTATGAGAAATAGACATATATCCTGAAAGACAAGGAGGAGGGGAGAAAGTGGTGTCAGGGACAGAGAAAAGGAAAACAATGAATACATGGTTTTACATTTTTTTTCTGAGCTTTATGTGAATAACAGATAACTCAATGACTAAAGAAAGATGGTTTTAAAAGAATCTTACAGATAAGGGAGGAAATAAAGTCCTCCTAGAATGCACAAAAAAGTAAAGGAAAGAACACAATTCAAAATTATGAGTTATTCACATTCATCCCTCCTCACCTCCCGAGGGAGTTGGATATTATAGAGGACTCTATCTTTTTAGGACTCTCCTTTTTTGTGTTTTTGACTGAGCACATACAGGGATACATGGGGAGGAGGGGATAAGTTGCTTTACTAATAAATGATTTAAGGGGATAGAAAGATCCTCCTGCACAGGAATGGGTGGAGAAAGCATGGAAGAGGAAGCAGGAAGAAAAAGTAGAAACACACACACATATCACACATACACATATATACATGTGCAGAGAGAGAGAAAGAAACTAAACCTCAAGGCAGACCTAAGTAAGAGTATGGCAGGAGCTTTGGGTTTGCAGGAGTGAAGTGCAAAAGCCCAAAAGGAGGTACCATTACCTCCAGCTTAACCTCCAATTAGAAAAATGTGCCAAAAGTTTTTCTTGTCTCACGATGCACAGGCTAGAACATATTTTATTAGGGAGCTGTCCAGTGAGAAATCTGATCTCTTAGTGAGAAAGTAATTGCAGTTCTCTGCTATGCTCACCCAAACCCTTGAGGCAGTTGAACAACCACTGGTTGGACTGTCACGAGTTGTAAGCTTATCTCATGAATTATCAACATCAAAATCATAAAATCCCAATTTAGCCAATGCGTCATCAGTGGGTTAGGCAGCTGCCATTATGCATTCAGCTTCATTCTCGACTCACTTCCTGTAGTTTGATAGAGATGGCTTTCTACTTGACTCATTAAACACGTGAGCAATTAGAACTCTGCTAACCATCTGATACTACCAGACAGCTTCATTTTTTAAAAAAAACCAATGTACAGAAAAGCAACTCTTTGTGTCATTTGGTAGAAAGACATTACATCATTTAGCCCAGGTGTTATTTACATGACTGTCAGAAGAAGGCTGAGTGCTGAGGAATTGATGACTCCAAATTGTGGTGTTGGAGAAGACTCTTGAGAGTCCCTGGGACTGCAAGGAGATCAAACCAGTCAATCCTAAAGGAAATCAATCCTGAATATTCATTGGAAGCACTGTGGCTGAAGCTAAATCTCCAATACTTTAGCTATCTGATGCAAAGAGCCAATGAATTGGAAAAGACCCTGGTGATGGCAAAAGATTGAAGGCAAAAGAAGAACTGGGCGGCAGAGGAAGAGATGGTTAGACAGTATCACCAACTCAATAGACATCAATCTGAGCAAACTCTGGAAGACAGAGGAGGATAGAGGAGATGCATACTGCAGTCCATGGGGTCTCAAAGCATCGGACACGACTTAGCGACTGAACAACAGCAGGAGAACTAAGCTTTGCTGTGGCCCAAATGCTTGATTCAAGCTGCCAAAACTTTACCTGATGTCTGCCGTGCCCACTAAAATGTCCTTAATGTTCCTTGTTTTCATAATTTAAGTATGAAATTGAAAGGAATGATGGTATTTTAAAAGTCTTTATGACTGACGGATGCCTATATCAAATAATCTGCTTGGAAATATAATCACAGATGTTTCTCCCACCATTAAGAAGGGATCAAAGAAAGCAAGTATAGCAAACATAACAAATCACTACCAAAGCAAAAAATACAATCCAATAGAAAATTCTCTCCAGAGGGCGGGGAGTTCAACACTATGTAGGTATGTATGTATTTATTCTACTTGTGTCTGATCTACTTCCAAAAACTAGGAGTTTATAAGAATCATATCTACAAAAATATTGTGTAGAAAAGGAGACAAATTAACATATTAAATATATAAGCTATTGCTAAACAACTGTTAAGCATTAAATATAGTACTAGCAGAAACAGCAAAAAGAGAATAAGATGCCTTACAAATGACTCATTTCCTAGTACCAAAAGAGCACTAAATAAGTAGATGGATAAATCTTTACAGAAATAAGTTCTTCAGGAGAAGAGAACATTTTCCTTGTACACTATAAAATTCTAAAAGATATTTACCACAGACATCCTCAACCAAAGGCCATAAGATAACACAACATCTTCAATATTCTTCTTATTGGATGTCTGGGAGACTTTTTCTTCAAGAATAGTCACTACTACTTGGGCGTAAAGAAAATTACTCAAACATTTACAACCTCCAAACTTCGACTCAGAGAATGATGTCAAACATCCTTTCGCAACAACACGAAATGCTCACAGGTTTCTAAGAAGTGTTGATTTCTGTCCCACCACCAAATTTTTCCTACCTCTTCATAGAAATCTCCGTAAGTAGTGACAAACTCACAAATTTGGGGTTGTGGGGGACAGTGTGGTAAGAGAAACAGAAGCAACACCAGGAATATAGCTGGTGTTAGCAAATACTATAATTCATCCTTATAAAGTAAAAACATGAGCTAAACTTACTTAAAGGAGCTTCCTAAAATCCTAGAAAATCAGTATTTGCCAAACAGTCCAATCAAAGTATTAGAACTGATTTTCTGGAGGGTTAGGTGGGGGAATAATTGTTCATTATCTTTTGTCACGGAGGTTCATTTGAGAGAGCACAAACACTTTTCATCTTTATCACTTCTCAATTCAGACACTGTTTAATTGGGTTAATAGAAACATTTAGGGTTTTGATAGTCTTTTAATTCACCTGCACTAACAGGGACAGTTGGAATTCAATTTTGGAAAGGATGATATGGCCATTTTTAAAAAGCTTTCCTTTTATTCTCCCTGAACACATTTTGGCATCTTATTAACATTTTCCAAATTGAATGAATCTGTCTGTTTGTGTTAGCAGATAACTTAAGAACAGGGGAGAGGCCAGCAGTTATTAGCAATTTATTGTCCTTGCTGATAAATTGGAACCTGGGCTGCCCAGAACATTAAGTTATCAGGGCAACAGAGACATCTCAAGAGTCAGTGATGCAGACTGAATGATGTCACGGCGCACTCTGCTTCCTCCCAGGCACTCAGCTAGTTGTGGACTTTCCTTTCACTCCTTTAACCCTGAGGAAGTTCACAGTCACATGCGTTTTCCCCAGATAACTCTGCAAATCCACCACGTCTTGAAATGGTTGCAGTCTTAAGTTACCCAAATTAAGGATGGAAAAATAGCTACAAAAACAAACAAAGCAAAGAAACAAGAGAGGAACCACTCTCTTATATCCATAAAATTAATTTGTATGTACCAGAGAAGAACTTGTCACAAACATACAGGAATATCCTGGACATTGCTTTATTAGTAAGACCCTTACCACGACTCCTCTCTCTCCAGCTTCATCTTTACCTGCCCTAGTTCCCACTGGTCACTGTGCTCCAAGCACACTGGCCTTCTTCTGCTCCTACAATATTCCACCCACACCTTCTACCCATGGCCTTTGCACTCACTATTCCCGGGCGTGGAAGGGTACCCCTGCAGCTCTCCACTTGAGGGCTCTTTCTCAAATGGGTCACCGATCCCTCCTCGCAGGTAGGCAGGTTTGGTTCCTTTGGAGGGGCATGAGGAACGGATCTGCTCCAGGCCTCTCTCTTTGGCATAAATGACTTTTTTTTTTCTTTGTGTCTTCACACGGTTTTCCCTCTGTGTGTCTGTCTGAAAAGTTCCCCTTTTTATAAGAACACTAGTCATAGGAGGTTAGTGCCTAACCTCATGACCTTAAGTTAATTACCTCTGTAAAGACCCTATTTCCAAATAAGTCCACATTCTGAGGTCCCAAGAATTAGGACTTCAACATAAGATTTTTTGAGGGAACACAGTTCATCCCAAAATATCAGAGCTGAAGTATCTTAAGGTCAAGAATGCATCCTACTTATTGTTATATTATCCAAGCTTAGCATAATCCAGGACTTAAAGTTTATTGAATTAATTAACAAGGCTATTTCCCTAGGGATAACATCTGTTCATTTAAGAATTGTTCTTTTGATCTCAACTGTGTGTGTCTTTTTTAATATTGAGAGAAATTATACTCCTGATAAAAGTTCAAAATTTTCTGAATGTGAAATATACATAAAATATTGCTATAAGAGACAGTGATTATTCTTGCAAAGCTGGGACAGGTTAGTTATAAAGACCTAGAACAAAACTTGAAATTCACATAAGTTTAATAAGGATCTTAATTAAAATACCTGATATCCTCAAAGAATCTCATATATTATCACATCATGTCCTCAAATCTTTCATTCATTCATTAAATAATTATCAAGTGTCTATTATTTCCTGGGTTTGGCATTAAACACTGCGGGTATATTCCTAAACAAAACTTTATTCCTAGCCTCAAGGAGATTAAGTCACAGAAGAAGGCAAACCAGTCAAGAAACCACCATGTGCATAGACAACATCAGGCCTGGTCATCAGTATCCTAAAAAGTATCCTGATCAGTGGTGTGAAATGAAATATTTCAATATGCCTGCCATATCAGTGGGCCAGAAATGTCACAGAAATCTGTGATTCACTTCAGTTCAGTCACTCAGTCATGTCCAACTCTTTGCGACCCCATGAAACACCACACGCCAGGCCTCCCTGTCCATCACCCACTCACGGAATTTACTCAAAATCATGTCCGTTGAGTCAGTGATGCCATCCAACCATATCATTCTCTGTCATCCCCTTCTCCTCCTGCCCTCAATCTTTCCCAGCATCAGGATCTTATCAAATGAATCAGCTCTTTGCATCACGTGGTCAAAGTATTAGAGTTTCAGCTTCAACATCAGTCCTTCCAATGAACACCCAGGACTGATCTCCTTTAGGATGGACTGGTTGGATCCCCTTGCAGTCCAAGGGACTCTCAAGAGTCTTCTCCAACACCACAGTTCAAAACCATCAATTCTTCAGCACTCAGCTTTCTTTATAGTCCAACTCTCACATCTATACATGACTACTGGAAAAACCACAGCCTTGACTAGACGGAGTTTTGTTGACTAAGAAATGTCTCTGCTTTTCAATATGCTCTCTCGGTTGGTCATAACTTTTCTTCCAAGGAGTAAATGTCTTTTAATTTCACAGCTGCAATCACCATTTGCAGTGATTTTGGAGCCCAAGAAAATAAAGTCAGCCACTGTTTCCACTGTTTCCCCATCTATTTGCCATGAACTGATGGGACCAGATGCCATGACCTTAGTTTTTTGAGTGTTGAGTTTTAAGCCAACTTTTTCATTCTCCTCTTTCACTTGCATCAAGAGGCTCTTTAATTCTTCTTCACTTTCTGCCATAATGGTGGTGTTATCTGCATATCTGAGGTATTGATATTTCTCCCGGCAATCTTGATTCCAGCTTGTGCTTCTTCCAATCCAGCATTTCTCATGATGTACTCTGCATAGCAGTTAAATAAGCAGGGTGACAATATACACCCTTGATGTACTCGTTTTCCTATTTGGAACCAGTCTGCTGTTCCATGTCCAGTTCTAACTGATGCTTCCTGACCTGCATACAGGTTTCTCAAGAGGCAGGTCAGATGGTCTGGTATTCCCATCTCTTGAAGAATTTTCCACAGTTTCTTGTGATCCACACAGTCAAAGGCTTTGGCATAGTCAATAAAGCAGAAATAGATGTTTTTCTGGAACTCTCTTGCTTTTTCCATGATCCAGCAGATGTTGGCAATTTGATCTCTGGTTCCTCTGCCTTTTCTAAAACCAGCTTAAATATCTGGAATTTCACAGTTGACATATTGTTGAAGCCTGGCTTGGAGAATTTTGAGCATTACTTTACTAGCATGTGAGATGAGTGCAATTGTTTGGTAGTTTGAACATTTTTTGGCATTGCCTTTCTTTGAGATTGGAATGAAAACTGACCTTTTCCAGTCCTGTGGCCACTGCTGAGTTTTCCACATTTGCTGGCATATTGAGTGCAGCACTTTCACAGCATTATCTTTCAGGATTTAAAACAGCTCAACTGGAATTCCATCACCTCCACTAGCTTTGTTTGTAGTGACGCTTCCTAAGGCCCACTTGACTTCACATTCCAGGATGGCTGGCTCTAGGTGAGTGATCACACCATCATGATTATCTGGGTCATGAAGATCTTTTTTGTATCGTTCTTCTGTGTATTCTCGCCACCTCTTCTTAATATCTTCTGCTTCTGTTAGGTCCATACCATTTCTGTTCTTTATCGAGCCCATCTTTGCATGAAATGTTCCCTTGGTATCTCTAATTTTCTTGAAGAGATTCTAGTCTTTCTCATTTTGTTGTTTTCCTCTATTTTTTTGCATTGATCACTGAGGAAGGCTTTCTTATCACTCTTTGCTCTTCTTTGGAACTCTGCATTCAAACGGGTATATCTTTCCTTTTTTTCCTTTGCTTTTCGCTTCTCTTCTTTTCACAGGAGGACTTGTAAGGCCTCCTCAGACAGCCATTTTGCTTTTTTGCATTTCTTTTCCATGGGGATGATCTTGATCTCTGTCTCCTGTACAATGTCACGAACCTCCGTCCATAGTTCATCAGGCACTCTATCAGATCTAGTCCCAAAAATCTATTTCTCACTTCCACTGTATAATCATAAGGGATTTGATTTAGGTCATACATGAATGGTCTAGTGGTTTTCCCCACGTGATTCCAGCCCTGCAAATGTGAATTTCTGAGCCATGCCCAGAAGTGGCGCCACTTCCTACAGGAGGAATTTCTGAATTTAAGGATGTCACACTAGTCAGGGAGTATAGTCCTCCCTCTGGTGGTGAGCTGAGCACTCAGGGAGGAAATTCAAAAAAGAGAAGAATATATCTGTAAAAATGCAGGATGCTGGTCCCAAATAACTGAGATGTATCTGAAAGGAATGACTTCAATTATCCCAGACTTTTGCATCTTCCCATACATAGAAGAATGCTAAATTCCTTAACTTGTTATCTGGTTTTCCTTACTTAACAATAATCTTTGATGTTCAGACTGCTTGTCCCTTTTATTGTAAATTTGCATCTAGCCTTCCTTCCTTTCCCCACACCTCTCAGGGCTACCTGAGATGCCTTCTCTGGACTTGAAGTCCTAAAATGTTCCCACTAAGTAAAACACTCTTTCCTTTCAAGCTGTGGCTAATTTTTAAGTTAACAGTTTCCTATAAAGAGAGATTTAAGACCCTTACATTATATGCTCTCTTGATGACAATCACAGAGTTTCTGTATCATCCATCCTGTCTACAAATAAACCATCTAGGGATGACATAGTGGTTCCCTAAACACAACTTGTATATGATGTTACAGGAGTAAGACTCAGCTCTCAACTCTGTGACTTCAATTCCCTCCACACTACATGACTGAGACAATTAAAAGTGGAAGAAAAAGCCTTCCCCAGCTACCAACAGCAGTGCCAACCTTGTTACTCACTGAGAACTATGCCAGCAGTTCCATGTGAAAAAAAAGTCTCACTTTTCTAGAACAGAAATTCCTCTCAGAAGCAATGGAACACTACGATACAACAACTTTTCCGTAAGTCTTTATCCAGCAACTCATATAGAACACCACTCAGAAGTTGGATGTAAGCGTTCTTTAAAAGATGTCATGGAAGTCTAAAAGTCAATGAACATTTTCCCAGGACTTTTTCACAAGACTTCATGCATTGTATGGTTTCACAGAATCCCCTCAAAACCAAACCTTATGCAAAATTTATAAGCTATAACTTGACCCATCTTAGAAGGTTTAAGAGAAAGTCTGCTGTGAGAAAAAGGTAATTTCAGAATAACTTTTATTTATTCTGAGTTTACCTTTTAATTGGAGGGAATGAAGAGCTCTTAGCTCCTTCTTCCTCTCCAGTCACTTTCTCTTATATACCAGAAATGCCTCCATAACTCCCTCTCTTCAAAACTCTCATTAAAAAAAGAAGAAAAAAAAAAAAAACAGAAAACTACTATCTATAGTTCATAGATATGAAGGATATCAAAAGATGAAAAGTTAAAGGCATGGTTTTCAAATTCACAAATATTTGAAAGAGTACCCAATATGCTGACTGGGCTAGCTGATGCTCTGGATTGTCAAAAAAAAAAAAAAAACCTAGAGCCTGCCCTCAGGTTCTGTCATGTAGGTAGGAGATGAATGTGCACAAGTAAGCATAGTGCATGACAGAGACGTGCAAAACCCAGCTTGTTACAGTTAAACTAAAGAAATTCCAAGGATTTCAATAACTCTTCAGTTAGGCAGTTGAGAAAACTGCTTATCACCAAATAATAAAAACAACAAAATTTATGTTTGTTTCAATTAATACAAGGAATTGTGGTGCTGGAGAAGGCTCTTGAGAGTCCCTTGAAAAGCAAGGAGATCTAACCATTCAAATGAAAACCAACCCTGATTATTCACTGGAAGGACTGATGATGAAGTTGAAGCTCCAATACTGTGGCCACCTGATGTGAAGAGTCCACTCACTGGAAAAGACCCTAATGCTAGAAAGATTGAGGGCAAGAGAAGGGGGCAACAGAGGATGAGATGGTTGGATGGCATCACCGACTCAAAGGACATGGGTTTGAGCAAACTCTGAGAGACAGTGAAGGACAGGGAAGCCTGGTGTGCTGCAGTCCATGGGGTCACAAAGAGTCAAACACGACTTAGCAACTGAACAATAACAAATACAAGGAATTTTACTCATTAACATACACTTCAAATAAGGGAGTTGTCCACCAACACTGTGAGGCATAACCATAATCACTAGCTCCTCCTGACAATTATTCATTCAAACACCCATAGCTAAGGTAGCATGCATTGATAAGCTGTGAATACCACTGTGTGCAATCCTGCAATCAGAGACAATGAAGGGGACCCACTGAAAACTTAAAACAGAAGCCTCTTATCTTTTGGCAACAGAAGGATGGAACTTGGGAAGAGGTAAGTGGGGATAAGGAGGGAAATGAAAAGTTACTAGTAGAACTGATGGTTGCCTGATACAAAGTTGCATTGATGTAACCATAGTGTGGAAAACACCTGGTTTAAAAAATAAACGTAACTAGTGATCCCTCTGTATCTGAAATGGAATGTATTATAGGTATGAACCAGAAATCAGGACTAGGAGATCTGATAAAAAGGTTCAGAACTATTTGGGCCAATTAAACTTTTTCAATTATTGGACCAATACTATATCAAAAGTAGATACTCTACTAGGCACTGGGTGTATTGTGGGAGGTGCTGCAGTTAAATATTACTGCATTACAAACTAATGCAGAAATCAGCAGCTTAAAAGAACATTTTGTTCCATTTTACCAGCAAGGTTGACTGAGCTCAGTGAGCCTCCTTGTGTGGGGTCTTTCATGTAGTTGTAGTCAGAGAGCAGCTGAGGCTGGACATTGAAGGTGCGGGCTCATCTGAAGTGGTGAACTGAGTGCATTCACTGTGTCTCCGTGTGGTCTGGGCTTCCTCACACCATGGCGTTCCAAAGGATTTGGACTTCTCGTATGGCAGCTCCCCACTTTTAATGAGAGAAGAAGCCAAGTAAGTACTTATGGCCATTTAAAAATCTACCACAGGAAGCATCTCCGAGGAGGACATTTCATACTGCAATCTTAACCATGAGAAGCACCAAGAATGAAAATAACAGTAACGAGCAGGTTAAGTCTATTCATGTTTCCAAGCTTATTTCTGGTCTGCACATGGCACAGGTGCTGTGCATCACACACATTTTATGTGCCCATTACCCCAGTGAGGGACGCCTAGATCACCTATCATTTTCTAGAGTGATATCTAATCAGAAATAGAGCTACTGGGTCATGGAGGATACATGTACATAACTTGGCTCATTTCTGCCAGATTGCATTCCTGAATAACTCCTGCTGATCTGCACAACCACCAGCAGTGTACAAGAATTCCTACAGCTCCACCTTCCTACAGATGTTTAACACTGTCTAACTTTCTAGTTATGTATTACCAGTCTGATACAAGTAAACCAATACTTCATTGTATTTTCATTTGCATTTACCTAAACACTAGTAAGCTTGAACATCTCCTTGTAAGCATTTCAGACATTTGTCATTCATCTTCTATGAGCTACATATTTACAACATTTGCCCATTTTTCCATTGAGGTTGCTGTATTTTCTTATTGATTTGTAAAACTGTTTAATTATTTATTTCTCATCAGTTTTATACATTGCAAATGTATAAACAGCAATTAAACAGAAAGCCTATTCATGTTTCCAAACTGATTCTCCAAATCTGTCCTTTGTTAACATTGTCCATAGTTTCCTCCTTAGAACAGAAATCTTTAATTTTTTACTATAATAAATCTTAGGCCTTTTTGCTTTATAAATTATCTTCTGGAGGTTTAAGAATTCCTTATCCCATCCCTAGGTTATAAAAATGTAATCTATATTATCCTCACAGTTTTATCTTTATATGCAATTAGAGAAATATGGAGTTCAAACATATGGTATTAGTGGAGATCATTTTATTTTTCTCTGTATAGTAAGCCAGGTTTCCTCACATGATTTATTAAATAATCCATCCTTTTCCTATTGATTTTTTGTCCATAATTCTCTTTTATTATTTTATACTGTCCTGTCTATAGTTACTTTTCCTTGTACATTCTGCATCTCAACTTTGCTTTCTGTTTTCTTTGATCAAAGTTGCCGTATCCATTCACTCACTAATTCTTCCAAAGAAAGAGCTCATAATCAATATGTACAACACTCAAGAGTGGCACCTCAAAACAAAAAGAGATGCCCTTGGAAACTAACAAGTCAACTCACAAGAACATGAATCAAGGGCTTGATTGCTAACAATACAGTCCTGTAGCCAGAGTCCATGAGTTCCCCAGCATATTTGTGATTTCCTGTGTTGGAAATTTATTTTCAATGTTACCTTACTTTCACTGTTCAGAACAAGTCATACTGAGCCCCTAAATAAAGGCCATTTGTAAACATTAAATTTCCATCTCTCTTCTTAGCTGGTCACAGTAGAACATTGTAAAGAGCTTGTCTCCTGAAATCTCCACATTTTTTGAGTTACCACTTAACCGTATTTACGCAATGTAAATAAACAGTTGACTACTCTGTTCTTCTTCCGCCCTTTGATTACAACAGTTTAATGTCACTCAAAGGTGAGGGTAATTATTCTTGGTTCAGTGTTTACACCCTGCTTTGGGCTGCATTAAACAGCTAGTTACTTCTCTGAGGAAAAAAAAATGTTGCCCTGTTTTCCATCTTATGTGATGCTTTGAATTTTGAATAGAACACACTGATTTCACAGTGTTTTGGACAAAGTGTACAGTTTTCTGACAACTGTTTATCAAGCACATTTATCATGCCTACCCAAGGGGGAATTTCAGATCAAGATTGAGCTAATATACGTTAAGTTCCTCCTCCAAGCCACTGCTTTCCAAAGTGCTTTCACAATCAAGAATCAGTATATTGACAGGATTGTTTGATGATCAACTTAGTGAAGGTAATTAGATCTGAAATCAGTCCAAGTAGGTGAGTCTTATTTACATGTGTTGGTCCCAGTGCCTTTAAATACACATTATTACAGGTAAAATAGGACAAATCTGAGTAAGATCAGTACATTGTAGCAAAGTCAATATTTGGTTGTATTGTACAAATTACTATCAATGGGGAAAACTGGGTATACAAAGTCTCTCTGAATTATTTTTTATTTTACAATTGTGTATGGATCATCTAGGTAAAAGTTTTAAGTTAATAAAATCCACATTACCTACATGGTTATTAATATAACATTCATCGTGTAATGCTTGCTAATACACAGAGACTGGACAGTCCTTCACTTTATGAGCCAGAGTCTATGAAGCTCTGAATGTTTCCATGTTTAGAAAGGGATATCCCCCCTCCAGATACCTAGTACTGTCTGTAGCCCCATTCCTTAATTGGCAGCCTCCTGGTGACAAATATATTCCTGAGCATAAACTTAATTAGACAGTATAAGCATTGTTTCAAGATTTAGTTATCTAGGGTATCAATTTTGCTTTTTCCATTGCTTCTGTTGCCACTTTAAATTCTACAAATGGCGCTGCATCCTTCAGTGTTTTTCTAAGCTCTAAAGTCACCCTTTGTGTCTGTATCTCCAGTTTTGTCAACCTTTTAAAAAAATCTTTTATTTAATTGCTTAAGTAAATTATTTATTTAGTTTACTTAATCACCTTACTTCATTGCCTATGAGATGATTCCTAGTTTCTCTCTCTGATTTCATTCATTTTCATGTTTAATAGCATGAGGCTTCTTCAGAATTATGTTGTCATCTACCTTTTTGCAAATGCCTAGCATATATTTATGTTTGCCCTCTTTTAATTAAAGTTGCTCAAAAGAAGGTCTATAATTAACACCTGCCTCCCTGAAATGGCATTGGTTGACTGTATAGTTTTCCTCTCTTAATTCTGGGCAACCATCCAGTCCCTTTGGTCTTTAAGTTGGAGGGCTAGAGAGGGTTTGTTTGCTTGATCAGTTCAGTACGCAAAGTAGAATGGACAGAGAGCTAAGGCTCTGAAAAGTCAAGCTTACTTATTTTTCCCTCTGTTTTTGTTGAACCGTTGTCCAGGATCAGCTCCTGCAAATTTGGAGTGGAGTACCCTGTCATTAGCAAAGGGGCAAAGAGGGGACTGCAGTCTGTCTCAAGATGTCTTCCCCAGTTTGGATTACCTGATCTTATTCCTGAGAATTCATGTTGGAATAACCCTACAGGCTATGAGTAAAATGTTTTGCAAAGTCGTATGTGCCTTCTAAGTATGATAACCTTTGCTGATATTTACCAGCATCTGTGAAAATGAGTAGATTTAGCACTTTATCTCCTACCAAGGACTAGCAAAGTGAAGACAAGATTCATAGAGAAATAAACAAGATCTGCTCGACCAAGCCAATTCTTTGCCACATGCTGTTTCCTCTTACTAACTGCTTGTCCTAGTTTTTCTTTTTGCTAACCCCCTCGGGGCCTTTGGTGATCAGTTTAACTGCCTTTGTCTCAGAAAGGCAGTCACCAGTCAGTCCTTGAGATATAAGTTTCTCTTCACTATACTCTATCAGAAGCCTGTTCTTCTTGGAATGTATCACAGTTTGTAACTATATATTTATTTGGGTTTTTTCTAACATCAGTGTGTCCTAATAGCCTGTAAGTTCTATGAAAGTACAGATCTGTCTAATGCCTGTCACAGTGCTAAGTGCTCAGTAAATATTTATGGAATTAATTAACAGACAAGCTAAAGAATGAGATTGTGTTGTGTTTGATTTCTTCTGCAATTGTCTGTTTCTAAGCCCCAAGGAAAACAGATTCTAAGTGCTATGCAGATGTTGATTATTATTATTACTACTTTATCTGAACTTTTGGAACAAAACCTCCTTTAAAGTTAGGAGCTGTCTATATTTGATAATGTGTTTTGATCCAAATATATAAACTTTGTAGATGAAAAACTGTATAGTGAATTCAAACAACATGGAATTATACTAAGAAATTTAGATGCAGATTGGTTGAAAGTGATTGGGCAACATAAATAACTCAGCTTCAGTTTGTATAACTGCATGGAATATGGACTGCTTGAATCTTTGTTATAAAGTGAAATAAATACTAAGTGCCTATCACTGGAATAACAAAGTGGTTTCATATGTCCAATTCAGACCAACTGATAGTGATTTCCTGGAGTGTACACGGAAAAGGATCACGAGGTCTTCTTTAGGTTCACTGAAAAAAGCGCTATGAATAGCAATGTCTGCCAAGGACAAATTAAAGAAACTGGTAGGAACTGTGCCCTGTATTTACCAATTGTGAACTTGCAAATGACAGACAGTGATTATTAGCTTCCTTCCTTCTTTGCTGCTATAAATTCTAAATAAACCTTAAATAAAGATTACTATCAATTCAGTTCAGTCGCTCAGTCATGTCTGACTCTTTGCGACCCCATGAATCGCAGCACGCCAGGCCTCCCTGTCCATCACCAACTCCCTGAGTTCACTCAGACTCATGTCCATTGAGTCAGTGATGCCATCCAGCCATCTCATCCTCTGTCGTTCCCTTCTCCTCCTGCCTCCAATCCCTCCCAGCAACAGAGTCTTTTCCAATGAGTCAACTCTTCGCATGAAGTGGCCAAAGTACTGGAGCTTCAGCTTTAGCATCATTCCTTCCAAAGAAACCCCAGGGCTGATCTCCTTCAGAATGGACTGGTTGGATCTCCTTGCAGTCCAAGGGACTCTCAAGAGTCTTCTCCAACACCACAGTTCAAAAGCATCAATTCTTCGGTGCTCAGCCTTCTTCACAGTCCAACTCTCACATCCATACATGGCAACTGGAAAAACCATAGCCTTGACTAGACGGACCTTAGTCGGCAAAGTAATGTCTCTGCTTTTGAATATGCTATCTAGGTTGGTCATAACTTTTCTTCCAAGGAGTAAGCGTCTTTTAATTTCATGGCGGCAGTCACCATGTGCAGTGATTTTGGAGCCCCCCAAAATAAAGTCTGACACTGTTTCCACTGTTTCCCCATCTATTTCCCATGAAGTGATGGGACCGGATGCCATGATCTTCGTTTTCTGAATGTTGAGCTTTAAGCCAACTTTTTCACTCTCCTCTTTCACTTTCATCAAGAGGCTTTTTAGTTCCTCATTACTTTCTGCCATAAGGGTGGTGTCATCTGCATATCTGAGGTTATTGATATTTCAAAATACCTCAAACCCTAAAGTTAAAAAATAATGGCTATTGGCGGCTTGTTACTTTTGGCCATAAAGAAAACATAACTTCTAGAACATGGGTAGAAGTACTTAGATTTCAATAATGTGAATTCATAAAAGTCCAGGTACAATTGAAGACAAAGTCCTTGTATCCTAACAACCAGCCTCTCTCCTGCTGTGGGATGGCATGACTAGGTAACAATCATTAGCACCCCCATTGTAAGCGGAAGGGCTTCCCAGGTGGCGCAGTGGTGAAGAATCTACCTGCCAAACAGAAGACATAGGAGATGTGCATTCAATCTGTGGGTCAGGAAGATCCCCTGGAGGAGGGCATGGCCACCTACTCCAGCATTCTTGCCTGGAGTATCCCATGGACAGAGGAGCCTGGTGGGCTACAGTCTATGGGGTTGCAAAGAGTCTGATAAAACTGAGCACACATAAATGGTTGTAAGCACCATGAATCTGGAGAAGGGTCTTGCAGCAAGTAGCAGAACTCTAGGCTTTAAAGGATTCTGTATTTCTCTGGAGATAACTTGTGTTTCCACAAGTAGGTTAGTATGTAGGACATTTGGACTTGACACAGCCCAAATATTGGGCTTTCCTATATTGAAAGCATAGCAGTGATAAGCATGGATAAGGTGAGGGGAAGAGATAACACTTGGAAACAAGCATTTGGCACCTGCAACAACGGGCAGCCTAATATGAATGCTGCTTGAGAGAGTGAAAGTAGAGCATTTGCGGTCACAGAAAACGCAAAATCATTGATATAATGTTCAAAGGTATTCTGGAGCGTCCCCAAGGACCCAGCATATTACTCTGACTTTTACAATTAATGCAGTGTCTCCAGCTATTCTAAATAAACTGTGTGAAAGAGGAAAACATTTGGTTTTATTTCTTGAATCTTTTTGAGCATTTCCCACAGTTAATTACTAAAAAAAAAAAAAAAAAATTGTATCATGACTGACTGGATCAGAACAATTATTTGATTGTTTTGTTCTCCCAGTGGCAGCAGCATACACCCAACACAAGACTCCAAGCAGATTCTGTCACCCTGTCCCTGCCACGCTCTGGGAAGCTGTTTGGGCAACTGTACCCTGGATCTTGGCAGCAAGAATTTGACTACCACAGCTTAATGCTATTTGTAACACTTTGTTATAATGCTTATGATAAGGAGTGATTTGAGAGAGATTCACCTTCAAAATAAGTTCCTTGTCCCCATTTGACTAATCTATGGGGGAAGAAAGTCAAACAGGGCCCACCACCTTCACACCAAATTTAGAAGTAACTGAGTTAGAACCTTTTGTAAATTTCCCAGTTTTAATCCTATGGTCATTCCTTTCTAGCTTCTTGCTACACCAAGTTTCTAGAGCAGGACTGTCCTGGCTTACAAAGGAGCTACTTTCATCTCCAGTCTCAGGTCTGCTACTGTCTAGATGGTGTCTGGCAAGTAGCTTCATCTCTCTGGTCAATGAAAAGGTTAGGACAAGGTGATTTCTAGCGTCCTTTCTAAATAGGACATTCTCTATCCCATAAAGATTGATCCAGGTCTCCTGATTCCTCCTTAACCTTTTAAGAGAGCCTCATACCTTTCAGGGTATAGTAGTCACATAATTTTTCTACAGGCTGCAGGCAACCTTGACTAGGTCCCTCAGAAGAAACAACTCTGAAATTTGCTCCTCTGACTCGGTTCCCTAGAATCAAGTCAGCTTTACCCAGAGCCAGAAGAGACAACGCCAGCAATCTACCAAATGTACTCCATGTCACTTGATCTGCAGTACCATTTCCAATGTCCTCTGGCTTTGAAACCTGTATAGGGTAGCAATGTAACACTCAAAATTCTCCAAGCCAGGCTTCAGCAATACGTGAACCATGAATTTCCAGATGTTCAAGCTGGTTTTAGAAAAGGTCGAGGAACCAGAGATCAAATTGCCAACATCCGCTAGATCATCGAAAAAGCAAGAGAGTTCCAGGAAAACATCTATTTCTGCTTTATTGACTATGCCAAAGCCTTTGACTGTGTGGATCACAATAAACTGTGGAAAATTCTTCAAGAGATGGGAATACCAGACCATCTGACTTGCCTTTTGAGAAATCTGTATGCAGGTCAGGAAGCAACAGTTAGAACTGGACAGGGAACAACAGACTGGTTCCAAATAGCAAAACGAGTACGTCAAGGCTGTATATAGTCATCCTGCTTATTTAACTTCTATGCAGAGTACATCATGAGAAATGCTGGACTGGATGAAGCACAAGCTGGAATCAAGATTGCCAGGAGAAATATCAATAACCTCAGATATGCAGATGATACCACCATTATGGCAGAAAGTGAAGAGGAATTAAAAAGTCTCTTGATGAAAGTGAAAGAGGAGAATGAAAAAGTTGGCTTAAAGCTCAACATTCAGAAAACGAAGATCATGGCATCTGGTCCCATCACTTCATGGGAAATAGATGGGGAAACAGTGGAAACAGTGTCAGACTTTATTTTTGGGGGGCTCCAAAATCACTGCAGATGGTGATTGCAGCCATGAAATCAAAAGACGCTTACTCCTTGGAAGGAACTAGACAGCATATTAAAAAGCAGAGACATTACTTTGCCAACAAAGATCCGTCTATACAAGGCTATGGTTTTTCTAGTATTCATGTATGGATGTGAGAGTTGGACAATAAAGAAAGCTGAGTGAAGAAGAATTAATGCTTTTGAACTGTGGTGTTGAAGACTCTTGAGAGTCCCTTGGGTTGCAAGGAGATCCAACCAGTCCATCCTAAAGGAGATCAGTCCTGGGTGTTCATTGGAAGGACTGATGTTGAAGCTGAAACTCCAATACTTTGTCCATGTGATGCAAAGAGCTGACTCATTTGAAAAGACCCTGATGCTGGGAAAGATTGAAGGCAGGAGGAGAAGGGGACGACAGAGGATGAGATGGTTGGACGGCATTACTGACTCAACAGACATGAGTTTGAGTAAACTCTGGGAGCTGGTGATGGACAAGGAAGCCTGGTGTGCTGCAGTCCATGGGGTTGCAGAGTCAGACATGACTGAGCGACTGAACTGAACTGAACTAAACTGACAGAGTGGACAGCCTTAGTGTGAGAAGTACCCTTGAATTTCTACAATACATAGAGATGTTATGTTAAGGGGAGCAGTGTCATTTGGGAGGCCCTTCCTAAGTGTCTTGTTTGATACTATTGGAGAAATGCTTGAGGAACTATAGCTGGTATTCTATCTGGCATCAACGAATCCTTCAAGGCAGCAACTTTAATTCCAAACTGTTTGTGATCTTAATCGATTCATTTTTTCATATACCTATAAATCAAGTCTTTCTCAAGTGGAACAGCAGCAATGAAGGATCTTTGTATGGCAAGCTTCAGGGCACTGTGGTCAGGACCACAGGATGCTTTCGTCAAGTCTACTTCCAGATAACCTTGCATCATATGAATTACAGAAAAAGGTTTGTAGACCTAAAACTCTTAACAGACCCCACAGCAATTTTCTATTTTCTTTTGAAAAAATATTGAGGTACCTCAAGTCCAAGATGGGGACAGAATTTAATTGTCACTGGTACTTTGAGGGGGATTTTTTATTTCAACTGTGGTCCAGTTTTGTGGGCTGTTTAAAATTTGACACCATTCTCATCTCCAGAAAATTGATGAATGCAGAAATGTTTTAACACCCTATGCACAAATGCCCCATAAGCACATAAGCATTGACTCTCAGCACCTGTTTGCATTCTTAAGAAAGCCAATACAGCCCCAAGAAGAAGGAGGGAAGTTGCTGTCAGCAATCGAACTCCTAATGGCCTAGCCTCCTGGAATAATGGAGAATCTGATCAGAGCAGCAGCAGTTTTACAAGACACATTCCACAGATGTGGCTTTAATGTAGAGCAGATTACAATGTAATGTGTCCTCTGCAGTGTCCTCACCAGCCCAAGGCTACAGTGGCTGAATCAGTTCCATTGACATCCTGCATGGGTAATAATCACACTTCCAACCTCTGCTGTTGATTGTTTTGGCTTATTCCTTTCTCTGTTTTCTTTTTCAGAATTTCTGTAGAGACAACTAGCTAGTGACAAAGGAAAAAGAAAATTATAATCAGGGTCACCATTTTGGAAAGACTCTCTGGTGACATGGTTTTGAACATTGATTATTTCATTGATTTCATGACCTCTACTCTGTGCATGCTCAACTACTTCAGTCATGTCCGACTCTCTGCAACCCTAGGTACTATAACCTGCCAGGCTCCTATGACCATGGGATTCTCCAGGCAAGAATACTAGAGAGGGTTGCCATGCCCTTCTCCAGAGGAATCCACCCAACCCAGAGATTGAAGCTGTGTCTCCTGCATCTCCTGCATTGCTGGCAGTTTCTTGATTCACTGAGTGACTTGGGAAGCCTGACCTCTATTCTACTCAACTTTTTTCTGTGCTCTTGATACTTATTTTCATCTGTCTATTGGGTATTGACTGGATGTCCCACTGTCACATCAAAATCAAAATTCCCCCTCTTAAACTGACTCCACTCCCCATGCTCATCATCTTGGAGTATGGCTCCACGGCTAGGAAGCTCAGCTGACTCCTCCTTTCTTTTGTCGTCACTTTCAACGAATTACCACATCTGTTGAGTCTATCTCCAAAGTGTTTCATCAGGCTGTTCCACCACCCATTCTTTCTGTTGTTTACTTAATCCAGATCATCTTAATTCTTACATCTGACATAATCTTCCTGCTTCTTAGCTCACCTCTATTCCAGGATGACCTTTTTGAAATGCAGATCTAATCATGGGCTCTGTTGTTAGAAAACCCTCACTGGCTGTCCATTGCTCAGATATTGGTTTTGCTCAACAATATTGATAATTTCTAGAGTGCTCCCTTGTGTCATCTCCCTCTCCCCAAAATTGTTTTATGCCTAGAGGTGTTCAATAAATATGATGAATTAGCTTGACCTATTGGAAGAAAAGTTATGACCAACCTAGATAGCATATTCAAAAGCAGAGACATTACTTTGCCGACTAAGGTCCGTCTAGTCAAGGCTATGGTTTTTCCAGTGGTCATGTATGGATGTGAGAGTTGGACTGTGAAGAAAGCTGAGCGCTGAAGAATTGATACTTTTGAACTGTGGTGCTGGAGAAGACTCTTGAGAGTCCCTTGGACTGCAAGGAGATCCAACCAGTCCATTCTGAAGGAGATCAGACCTGGGATTTCTTTGGAAGGAATGATGCTAAAGCGGAAACTCCAGTACTTTGGCCACTTCATGCGAAGAGTTGACTCACTGGAAAAGACTCTGATGCTGGGAGGGATTGGGGGCAGGAGGAGAAGGGGACGATAGAGGATGAGATGGCTGGATGGCATCACTGACTTGATGGACGTGAGTGTGAGTGAACTCTGGGAGTTGGTGATGGACAGGGAGGCCTGGCGTGCTGCGATTCATGGGGTCGCAAAGAGTCGGACACGACTGAGCGACTGAACTGAACTGAACTGATCCCTCACAAACAAGTGAAAAGAGAGTATTTAGATGCTAAGAAGTTATTAGTATAGGTACTGGGTTATAAAGTATCAGAAGGAATGTTTTAAATCTCTTCTCCTACCACATGTCACTGGCCAGCTCTTTTTAGTCAGTTTTCAACCTGGTGAGCCAAGGGCTTTCTGTTCTCATCCTAAAGAAAGTCTCCTGCTGAGAGAGAACAGAAGAAATAGAGCTGGAATTGGAGGTTCCCATACTATGACAATTTAGAAAGCTGTTATTACTGTATTGCACACAAAAAAATGCAATTCTGTTGCCTTAAATAGTCAACAGCAATTAAGTATGGGTTTACTTCTAGATGATTATTTTCTAATGTTAACCTTAAATTGTCCTCCATCCTACTTCTCTTTTTACCTTACTACGTTATTTCCTGTTTTGCCACCCTGTGCTCAAAAGGTATATCTGGAATATCCCAGGTTTGGAATCAACCCTCACAGTTATATTAGGAAAGCCATTACACTAATGTGGGCATCAGAATAAGGGGGCATCGAAAAGCAGGATATACATTTAAAGACATCAGACAAGAGCATCAATAGACATTTTTCCTCCTTTGGAAAAAGTGTATCTCACAAAGTATAGGCTAGCAAAGTCCCACAGCAGTGATTCCTGAATCAGAGATTCTTATCCTGCTGGCTTGGGAGTGGATCTTAGGAAGTCAGGGACAGGGTTCAAGTCTCTCCCCAGTCATGGCCATGCTTATTATTAGTTCCTTTAAAAAGTGAAGTGCTGGCTGGTGCTCAGGTTCAGCCTCTGTGAATGTGCATGTGACCAGACCTGACAGGGTCCATTTGCTAATTATACATAGCTACTATTCTATTTCATCAGAACTTGAACTAAAAGACCAAAAGCCAAACCATTAGTCATTTGAGAATATAAATGGAATTTCATGTTCCTATGACTGATTGGTCCTAATTTATGAGAAAAGAGGGACCCTGAGAGGACAAACAACAAGAATCAAATACATATCCTTGCCAGGGCTCATAAAATGAGATGTAATTGGTCTGAGCCTCTGCTGTTCTGGTGCTTTAAGCAATCTTAATATCTTTAAGAAACTAAAAGCTTCTTTTGTAAACCTGTTTGGGCTTAATTGATTATCTCAAGGTCAAAGTCAATGCATTTATATTTCATTTTCCTTTTTACAGACCACACAATGGTACAAGCTCAAGTGCTCACACAATGGCACAAGCTCAAGTGCTCACACATATATAAAATGCAAGACATAAGAGCAGAATGCAACATTCTCGAGTATTAGCAGTTAAAGGCGGGTACAGAAGACAAGTGCTCTAACACACGTGTGCTCAGTGAAGTGTACCCAGGCCAAGACACGAGTGTTTCAATTTTCATATCTTTAATATGAACCTTCTGAAATGTACCACTGAATCATGGTATATATTCCTGGACTCACAGTTGAGTATTTTTTTGAAGATATAAAGTTAATATCACTGCTAAGCAGTGCCATGTGTACTAGAAAACATCAGTACCATATATACATATCAATTCAGTTCAGTTCAGTCACTCAGTCATGTCTGACTCTTTGCGATCCCATGGACTGTAACACACCAGGCTCCCCTGTTCATCACCAACTGCTGGAGCTTACTCAAACTCATGTCCATAGAGTTGGTGATGCCATCCAACCATCTCATCCTCTGTCATCCCTTTCTCTTATATATGTATACATAATAGAATCATAAACCCACCAACCTCAGAAAATACACCCTGAGAAAAGACATGACTTGTGTCCACATCAAATCCATGTCTTCCACCAAAAACACCAGGTACACGCAGACTGTATATGGACACTCCCACATAAGGACACCTCTTCAAGACCATAACAGGTAACCGTTTCACCTAAATTCATAGAGGCATAGAAAGT
The DNA here is from genome assembly GCF_032405125.1 of Capricornis sumatraensis. Classification (NCBI taxonomy): domain Eukaryota; kingdom Metazoa; phylum Chordata; class Mammalia; order Artiodactyla; family Bovidae; genus Capricornis; species Capricornis sumatraensis. The sequence goes on from NC_091073.1 coordinate 76,671,737, forward strand.
GAAGCAAAATGAAAAGGCAGAGGAACTACTATCAGTTGAAAGAGTAAGAGAAAACCACTGAGAAAATAAATAACAAAACAGAAATAAATAATTTACTAGATAAAGAATTCAAAACATTGGTAATAAAAAATGTTAGCTGGATTAGGGGGAAGAAACTGATCTAACCACTGAACAATTTTAACAAGGAACTAGAAAATCATTTTTTAAAAGACCCAGTCAAAAGTGAATAATTCAATAGCAGAAATATAAAACACGCTGGAAGCAATGAATAGCAGACTGATACAGAAGAACACAACAGTGATCTAGAAGGTAGAATAATGGATATCATCCAATCAGAGCAGCAGAAAGGAAAACAGTTTTTTTTAAACGAAGCAATTTAAGAGATTTCTGCAATAACATTAAGCGTTCCGACATCTGCACTGTAGGGATTCCAGGAGGGGAAGAGAGATAAGAGGATGCAACACACGTCTGAGAAACACAGTGATCCAAATCTAGAGAAAACAGCAAGAGGAGCTCTGAAAGGGAGCTTTATAGAAATACAAGCTTACTTCAGGAAACAAGAAACAATTTCAAATAACCTAAACTTACACCTAAAGGAACTGGAAAAAAAAGAATAAATAAAAACCTCAGGTTACTGGAAAGGAGTAAATCATAAAAATCAGAGAAAAAAAAAATGAAATAGAGACTTAAAAACGATAGAAAAGATTAATAAAACTAAGAAAGACTTGGCTCTTTGAAAAAATAAAGAAAATTGATAAACCTTTAGCCTGACATAAGGAAAAGATGAGTGGTGAAACAGGACATGGGCCAGACCTGGTACTGACCTTATGTGAGATGACCTTGGACAGGTCACTGCACCTCTCTGGACTTCAATTTCCTCCACCATCAAATGAGGTTAAGATGAGGTCTCTAAACTTTTACAAGGTAAAACTGTCACCATCCTCCTTGCTCACCTTCACTTCCTCTTGACTCCAAAGAAGTGGAGCACCTTCTTCATCCTAAGACTTTTCCTTCCATTTGAGATTCTGAGTTCACCCTTCCTAGCATTGATCAGGATATCAAAATATTCTTTCTCTTGAATCTTTGATCCCTTTTTTTTTTCATTAATTTCTTCCCTTTTTCTACCAAAAGCCTAACCACTGATTCACTGTTAAGAATTAACCCATGACTTCAATGGTTTCTTCCTCCACAATTCAATTAGTAGATTTCCATGCTCCTTTCTTTGCTGCTAATCCACTTTAAATCACCCCAATTTTCAAGTGATTTGGAAAACATGTTTGAGAGATCGGATGGCTCAGTACAAACACAGGAATCATTTTATTTTTAAAAGAGTATGTGTTGCAAATGAATTGCTAATACAACAATGTTACAGTTACAGTAATTGATGTGTATTTAATAACTTGTTTGAAAGTTATATTTCTATTTGTTCCATGAAATTAATCAGAAGCTTTCATGGAAACCTTTACGGAACACATGACTGCTTGAATGCAATTTTTTAATTCAATTTGTCTTTAAGCTAATAGGTTAAAGTTTGTCCAAACAACTACTAATTTATTTTCCTTGGCTTATGGTTTTATTAATTTATGATTGATTTTGTTAGACTAGAAAAATACGAGAAGTCAGTTTTCCTCTTAAAAAGGCTAGACTGAACTTAAAGACCTGTGCCAGTGAAAGATAACAGAAAACCAGTTTTGCAGCTCTCCTTGAAAGAGGAAGTGCAGAGTTTTTACTGTCTTTGCCCCCAGATAGCAAATAGAGAAACTCAAGGTTTGTCTCCTCTGCTCCTCCACTAAGAGAACTCACTTCCCAAAAACCTCAGGACTGAGGAACAGGCATTGATAAGACAAGCCAAAGGTGGAGCAGTTTTCAAAGTGATTTCAGTACATGTTCTCATTTAATTCTCATCACTCTAGGAAAGCAGAAGGGGGAGATAAGCGATCCCTTTTTTTATCCCCAGTCTCCTCATATCATATAAAAATAATCTTTCTCGCCTTCACTTATGAATCCATGCAGCCAAAGCATTTACTGTTCGCTTACCATTTCCCAGCAACTGCACTAGACAAAATGCGATCCCCAGGCCAAGGAAAGCAGCGATACCTGAGAGATGCAGACTTTCAGCCATAGTCCATACACCTACTGAGCCAGAAATTCTGAGGATGCCCAGTAACCTGTGGTTTAACAAGCCCTCCATGTGAGGTTCCTTAGAAACTAAAAATAGAACTACCCTATAATTCAGCAATCCCACTCATGGGTATAACTGGAAAAGATCCATGTACCTCAACGTTCACAGAAGCACTGCTTACAGTGGGCAAGATACGGAAGCAACCCAAGTACCCATCAAGAGATGACTGGATTAATGAGATGTATATACACATGGGCTTCCCTGGTGGTTTGGTGGTAAATAATCCACCTGCCAAAGTAGTAGATGCTAATTCAATCCCTGGGTCAGGAAAATCCCCTGGAGAAGGATGGCAATCTACCACAGTGTTTTTGTCTGGGAAATCTCATGGACAGAGGAGCCTGGTAGGCTACAGTCCATGAGGGTCACAAAGCATCAGACATGACCCAGCAACTAAACAGCAACAAATATATATACATATATAAAATTAAATATTACTCAGCCATAAAAAAGAATGAAATCCCACCATTTGCTGCAACATGGATGGACACAGAAAATATTATGTTTAGTGAAATAAATCAGACAGAGCAAAAACAAATACCGTATTATATCACTTATATGTGGAATCTAAAAAAATATTACAAAAGAATGTATGTCCAAAACAAAAAGAATCTCAGATATAGAAAATAAACTAGCGATTACCAAAGGAAGGCAGGAATGAGAAAATAAAATCAAGGGTATGAGATTAATGGATATGAGATCAAGGGTATGAGATTAAGAGATACAAATATATCTACTATGTATAAAATGGATAAGCAACTAGAGTATATTGTATGCGCTTCCCTGGTGGTTCAGATGGTAGAGAATCTATATTGTATAGCACAGGGAGTCATAGTCATTATCTTGTAGTAACTTTTAATGGAATATAATCTATAAAAATACTGAATCACTATGCTGCATACCTGAAACTAATAGAATACGGTGAATCAACTATTCTTCATTTAAAAAAAACCTACATTCCATTCTGACACAGAATTTTATCATAAACCTAATTACTCATAGTCTTGATTCAAACATATTATGCAGATGTTCTTGTGAAATGTCACAGTGGCATTCTAATGTAATTCTTTTCTAATTTCCCACAACAAGGAAAACAGCCAGGGTCCTGTGTACTGTTCATTTATCCAGCCGGTGAGTGATTCCAAAATGCTGTTCATTAACTGGGCTTAAAGGCCATAGTGGTGAGCACATAGTGGTGACCACCAGACCTTTCTTCTTTTCTCCTCTATAGAGTCCATCAAAAATACCAGCCTCCTGGGATATATGTATGCATCAACTGTCTGGAGTATACCATGCCTGATCAGAACTGGCTTCTTCTGTGGAAGTAAACTCATTATGGAAGGATACTGTACAGCCTGACTGTGTCTGTCATGGCTGGGAGTGGAACACTTACTATTTGTAAACTGATTTACAGTTCACATGCCTCTCTTGTACATTACCCCATTTAAACCTCACAACAACTTTGTGAGGAGGACATTATTATCCCCATTTTACAGATGAAGAAACCGAATCTCAGAAATGTTAACTAATCTCCCCAAGTTACTGAATAAATACATGCCAGAGCTGGGACTCAAACCTAGAACGTCAAACTCTAAATATATATATGTTCTCATTACACTTGTAAATGACAGTTGCATAAGTGATATCCTTTGCTACTAGGTTAACAACTGGAAGGGAGAAAGAAGGAAGGAAGAAGGAGGAGGATTAGGAAGAGGAGAGGGAGGGTGAGAGAGAAAGGAAGGAAGGAGGAAAGAAGAAAGGAAGGGGAGGAAGAGGAAGGAAGGAAATATTATCATTAGTCAAAGATTGAGCTTTAGTCTGCACCAGCCAGCTTGCTCACGGTGGAGTGAGAGACTAGGGGAAGGAGGCAGACATTGATAAAAAGCTGCATGGGTATAGGCAGCTGGAAAGGGCAGTAGCAAAAGAAGCAGCCTCTACGATTTGCACACTATGGCAACTACATGTTAAGGTGGGTAGGACATGCATTCATTTATAAATGACTATAACAGCTGACCCTTAGATAGCATTCAATTGGTAGGCTCCCTATTCACATATATTCTCATTTAATCATCTCAGCAACCGTATGGGGTAAGATTCTATGATAGCTGTCTCACAGATGGAAAAACTGAGGCATGGAAGGTTTTTAGGTATTTTGCTCAAATCCTTAAGGAAGAATAAGGAGTCTGACTCCAGAGTCCTTCATCTTAGCTACTATGGTATATTACATGACCATCCCTGTAAAGGATAGTATACCTGTCATTTTCCTGTCTCTTCATCCATTCACTTTCTGGTAACAAACACCATTCTGGGAGGAAAATTGCCTCTTTTACACCGCATGTATGTAGTCTAGGAGAGACCACATAAACTAAAGGAAAACTTAAAGTTTTCCTTTAAAACTTGCTTAATCTGCTCTTATCTCCTAAGAATTTTAATCTTGAGTGGAGGCAAACAAAGATGGGAAAATAATTGGGTCATTTGTCCCACAGGACCCTGAAAGGACTGTATTTATTCCTCCAACTTGAATCTTCAGAGCAACCTGGTCCCCAAATTTCTGGGCCTGGTTCTTCAGCTTTCCCTTTGACTCTAACATTTCCCCACATCCAGGATATTTCTTTTTTCTTAAGCAAATCAGAGTCCATTGCTATTGCTCACAACCAGATTCTGACATACTATCATCATCAGTCCCTGGTCAACCACCAAATAGCTATGTGACTCTGGACCATCCCTTCAGGGCCTTAATTTCCTGCACTAGGCAATCAAATTAGAAGGACCTCTATTTTTCAACAGCTCTAACAGTCTTTAATTTGATTCCGTGATTCCCTGATCATACTATATCTCATGAGTCTTACTATATCTGTAACTCCTACCCCCATCTGCAGACAAAGATCTCTCTGCTCCTCTTTCAGGACATCAAATGCCACTTATGCTCATCTAGTCCTCCTGTTATTTATTTTCTCTAACCCCCAAGCCAACTCTCCACAGTGGCTACTTCAGAATTTTTCCTTTTTTCCAATGCCCCCTTCTAGGTTCTAAACAGATAGCCTTGTCTCCTGGTTTAGTGATAATATTAAAGTGATTCATCATCTGGCCCACAGTTCCTCATTTATTTTCATCTTTTTCCTCATCACCTGTGCACCTCATGCTCCCTCCATTCTTCTTCCTTTTTCCTCTCTAAGCCTACCTCTTGTCTCAGATACACAGTGCAGTTCAACAAACAGGTATTTTTTTTCACATACCATGGTCTACACAGTGTGCTAGGTAGAGGGGACATAAAGACAAATATGACTGGTCCTGACCCCAGGAAATATGCAGTCCGTTTGTGAAGACATATAAATTAAAAATAGCAATTAAAGTAGTAGGAATTTTAATAGAGTTATTTACAAGGGGTTACAGGAGCACTGAAGAGGTCAGTAGACTTCCTGCAGCTGAAGATAACAGGAATTGGCCACGGGTAGAAGGCTATGACAAGTAGATGAGAAAGAGGAAAGAGCATGAGGAAAACACTAAATTGTTAAAAATCTCAAAGCTCCAGGTAAGACCATGCTCACAAATGCACAACCCTGACTGGCAACGATGCCCTCTTTGTCTGAATGCATCAGGTGCCACAAAGTCCACCCAGGACACCCAAGTCATTCTGCAAGCTCTCATGACCCATATGGCTCTCAACCTCCCTGTTCTGAACCCATCTCCAAGCCCTCTTCAACTCCTGAAATTTTTCACCTGCTCTGACCTTTCACCCATGTTCAGTCTTCATCAAAGTCCCAACATTTCCTTCACCACTTGCTCTACTGAAACCAGCTCCCCACTGAAGATCTGCTTCCTCTGCAGTCCTCTCGAGTGGTGGCTGCTTTCCATATCCCCGGCCCTCCACGCTGGGCACGGACACAGGGTGGAGTACTCATTTATCCTATTACTGCCTCAATATAGCAAGTCTCTTCCCTCTTCCTTAAAATGAAAATGAAAACAAAAACAAAACATCTTTTGATCTGTTGATCTTTTCTCAGCAGACTATCACTTTCCAGCTCCTCTTTAACACAATCGGCTACAACTTCTAGGTCATTCTTTCTCCGTCTTTAAGATTCTAGTTCCTGGCTTTCTGTCACTCCCTCTGACACAGTCTTACTGCAATTCATTTTATTTTCATTTTCCACGTGAATGATGTTTTAACACCTAGTGCTTCACCACTTCATCACCTCAGTGACCTTTCTTGTTCTTCCCCACTTAGTCATCCACTGCCAAGGTCATTGCCTGGGTCTTGGCAATCCAGTAACAGAATCCTCTCCATTATCTATGTCTCAACAATCCCCTTCTCTGACATCACCCCCTACCTTTTCTAGTCACGAGGTAACACAGTTCCAATAATGTTTCAATTCCTCTGGACCATGCATTAATCTTATTTTCTATATCCTAGCATCCTCTACCCTCTCCATACCAAGTACTATTGTCTGAATATCTTTGTGTCCCCCAAAACTTCATATGTTGAAATCTTAGTGTCCAATATAATGATATTAGGAGGTGAGACTTGGGAGGTGTTAACTCATGAATGGGATTAATGTTCTTTCAAAAGAGACCCCCCCACAGCACTCCCTTTCCTTTTCTTCCATGTGAGGATGCAATTAGAAGTCTGCAGTCCAGAAGAGGGCCCTCACCTGACCATGCTGGCACCCTGAATGTGGACGCCCAGCCTTTGGAACTGTAAGAAATAAATGTTTGCTGTTTGTAAGTGTCTGTTTATAAGGCACCCAGTCTCTGGTATTTTGTGATAGTAGCCTGACTAGACTGGAGAAGGCGATGGCACCCCACTCCAGTACTCTTGCCTGGAAAATCCCGTGGGTGGAGGAACCTGGTAGGCTTCAGTACAAGGGGTCACAAAGAGTCGGACACGACTGGGTGACTTCACTTTCACTTTCACTTTCATGCATTGGAGAAGGAAATGGCAACCCACTCCAGTGTTCTTGCCTGGAGAATCCCAGGGATGTGGGAGCCTGGTGGGCTGCCGTCTATGGGGTCGCACAGAGTCGGACACGACCGAGGTGACTTAGCAGGAGCAGCAGCAGCAGCAGCCTGACTAGACACCAGTTTAACCTAGTCCAACGTTAGGCTTCCCTGGTGACTCAAATGGTAAAGAATCTGCCTGCAATGCAGAATACCTGGATTCGATTTCTAGGTAGGGAAGATACCCCTGAGAAAGGAATGGCAACCCACTCCAGTATTCTTGGCTGGAGAATTCCATGGACAGAGGAGCCTGGTGGGCTACAGTCTACGGGGTCAGAAAGAGTCAGACAGGACTGAGCAACTTCCACATCATGCACCAGAATCACTTACTTGAATACAACTTCAGCTTTATGGAATGCACTTGGAAAAACTCTTACCCTGGCTAAATCCAGGTTGGCTGATAATGAGTGGCATGACTGCTGGTAACTGGATGGTTTCTTAATTCTAGTGACTTCTTCCATCCTCTGTTAGATCATTACTCCTGTAAAATTTCTTTAATTCATTTTGCAAGCAGCAGCTTCTTTTCAGAACACTTTAGGACACCAATTCCTTATAAGTACATCCAAGCCAGGGCAGTTGATTTGTAGTGCCCTGAAAATTGTTAACGGACCGAGATTAACTTCAATTCCTGAGAAGAAATAAGAACAAATCATCCAACGTTCGATTTGTGGGCACATAGAAGACCCATTCCCAGAGCCATTGTTCTAACCATTATAGATGTCCTGGTACTGGCTAGAAGGTGTCACCTCCGACTCTACCTTTCTGCAAACTGGAGGTGGTATTGCAGGTTACCCACCTCTGAAGGAAAGAATAAAAATTAATGAGGCCCTTGTGTTAAATCAGTCTCAAAGTTTGAAATAACAACAAAGGGGAAGAGAAAATAGTTCAACAGACTCTTGTCACATACAAAAGAAAGCCCTCTTCAATATTCTTCCACAAGTCTAGGCTTCTGAACCAACTGAAAACTAAAGGACAAGTTCAGTGGCATCAAGTACATTCACACTGGTGTGCAAACATCACCACTATCTACAGAACTTTTTTCATCTCCATGTATTTTTTTAAGAGGAAATAATATCTTTTATTGATTACTTGCTATTTGCCAACCCCTGCTCCAAACAATTTATATACATGAACTCACTTAATTCTCACAACTCCTACCCAAGGAGGTATCACTTTTTTCAATTTAGAGCTAGAATTTAGGATTTAGCCCAAAGGCACAAAGCAAATACTTGATATAGTTACATATTCTAACTTTCCTCCTGTTAACAACGGAAAAACTGTCTAGCTCCCATATAAGGTGATCTCTGCCTCTATCTCTTCTCATCTCCCCAAGGACGTCACTCCAGCCACTGTTTTCTTTCTCTTTCACACCATCAGTTTCTTCTCTATTGCATCTTTTCTGTAGACATACAAATATGCATCTTGGTGCCCAATTTTAACAAAAAGAGAAAAATTTTCCCTTGATTCTACATCCTCCTCCAGCTATTGCTCTGATTTTCTGCTAATTTTCACAGAGAAATCCTTTAAAAAGCTGTCTGTACTTGTCTTGGGCTTCCCTAGTGGTTCAGAAAGTAAAGAATCTGCCTGCAGTACAGGAGATGGGGTTTGATCCCTGGGTTAGGAAAATCCCCTGGAGAAGGAAATGGCAATCCACTCCAATATTCTTGCCTGGAGAATTCCAGGGACAAAGGTGGGCTACAGTCCATGGGGTGGCAAAGAGTCGGACCTGACTGAGCAACTAACACTACTACTGCTGCTGCTGCTGCTGCTAAGTCACTTCAGTTGTGTCCGACTCTGTGCGACCCCATAGACGGCAGTCCACCAGGCTCCCCTGTCCCTGGGATTCTCCAGGCAAGAACACTGGAGTGGGTTGCCATTTCCTTCTCCAGTGCATGAAAGTGAAAAGTGAAAGTGAAGTTGCTCAGTCATGTCCGACTCCTAGCGACCCCATGGACTGCAGCCTACCAGGCTCCTCCGTCCATAGGATTTTCCAGGCAAGAGTACTGGAGTGGGTTGCCATTGCCTTCTCCAACTACTTGTCTTCAATTCCTTTCATCCCATTCTTTCCTATACCCACTTTGATTTTGGTTTTCTGTGCTGACATAATATAGACTGATTTAAATTCTATTAGTGATTTATACTTCTAAGCCTGTATTTATCTAGATATAAAAGATCAAGAATTAAACAACTTTCTGTTTCCTACTATGGAAGGCAAAGAACTGCGTCCTTTCTCTTTCTCTGTGTCCTTTGCAACTCCTAGGCTTTTATTAACTAATTAATCTGGGGTTTCAAACCCCATCATCATTATTAACATAATCTTTTATTAATATATAAAATCATACATTCAACCTTGCAACCATATTCAGACCAGTTATAATACCTATTTCTGCATATGTTACACGTTTTGGTGCTCTCCATACTAAGTACCCTTCACAATTTAATATGGATTCATCTCTCATTGAATTAATAGATGCATACAAAGATGTATTTTCAGGAAGAGCACTTACATAGAACATTTTCTAAAAATCTTAAAGATATGTAAATTCTGTTCCATTGCTTCCACACACAAATGTAGATGGGCTTAGAATTTTTGTGTCACAATCTTCTTCTTTTCCTAACAAATTCTGTAGAGGAACAGATCTCAACACTGGCTATGTAATCCTACTTCCATGTTTCATCAGTCTATGATGAATATTACTCATCTGTGATTTTTATAAAGCTCCAAAGTGATTCTGGATAAGAATTCAGTGATAAGAAGACAATGTTAAGAAGCACAGTCATAGGCATTCCTCCAATTTTTTTCGTGTTCTGGGTGGCCAAAAATCTGAGAACAATCTGAAATTGTTTTCTTCTCAGGTAACTTGTTTTATGTTCTTGCATCAGTTCAGTTCAGTCGCTCAGTCGTGACTAACTCTGTGCAACCCCATGGACCACAGCACGCCAGGCCTTCCTGTCCATCACTAACTCCCGGAGCTTGCTCAAACTCATGTTCATCAAGTTGGTGATGCCATCCAACCATCTCATTCTCTGTCGGCCCATTCTCCTCCCACCTTCAACCTGTCCAAGTATCAAGGTCTTTTCCAGTGAGTCAGTTCTTCCCATCAGGTGGCCAAAGTATTGGAGTTTCAGCTTCAGCATCAGGCCTTCTAAAGAATATCCACAACTGATTTCCTTTAGGATGGACAGGTTGGATCTCCTCGCAGTCCAAGGGACTCTCAAGAGTCTTCTCCAACACCACATTTGAAAAGCATCAATTCTTCTGCACTCAGCTTTCTTTATAGTCAAACTCTCACATCCATACATGACTAATGGAAAAACCACAGCTTTGACTAGCGGGACCTATATCGGCAAAGTAATGTCTCTGCTTTTTAATATGCTGTCTAGGTTGGTCATAACTTTTCTTCCAAGGAGCAAGCATCTTTTAATTTCATGGCTGCAGTCACCATCTGTGGTGATTTTGGAGCCCCCTAAAATAAAGTCTGTCACTGTTTCCATTGTTTCCCCATCTATTTGCCATGAAGTGATGGGACCAGATATCATGATCTTAGTTTTCTGAAGGTTGAGTTTTAAGCCAACTTTTTCACTTTCATCAAGAGTCTCTTTAGATCTTTGCTTTCTGCCATAAGGTGGTATCATCTGAATATCTGAGGTAATTGATATTTCTCCTGGAAATGTTGATTCCAGCTTGTGCTTCATCCAGCCCAGCATTTCTCATGATGTACTTGGGCTTATAGAATACCAAAGTGAAATCTTCGCTCAGTCTCCCATAGACTTAAGCCTTTTTGGTTGTTACTAATATCCATGACATTCAGTGTGACCTTGTGCAAAAATGATATGCTGCATAGGCATATCTTTTGTCCTTGTAGAACATTTCATTTTTATTTTTATGAAAATTGCAATTCATGTAATTTATATAAACTTTTTAAGTGTCAAGCTTTTTCCTTGCTCAGTCATTTGAGGGAACACTAAAACACTTTGCCTATGATCCCTCTTTCCTCTTTCTCTTGATTCTTTGACTCAAACCATATTGGGCTGTGCTATTCAGTCTATTTAGAAATACAGGTGTCTATATCCTTACTCTTGAAATTTGTGCTGCTGAATGCTGCATTTTATAACACAATAATAATATTTTCCTTATAATTTCTCAAATGTTAATTAACCACTCAATTTTACATTATTATTAATATTTGACATTTTTTAAAAGGAACTTTATAATTAAACAAATACTTGAGAAGACTGGCCCAGGAACCTAAATCAAGATGAGCTAAATTTTAAGTAATTGTAATGAGCTAAGTGAATTACGCTTAAGATAATTAGAGTAATTTACATGATAGATGGAATATATTCTTATTAAATATTTAAATTTTTGCTTCTATTGATGTGACTTCAATAAAATATGAATTTAATTTTTTCTTGTGGTTTATCTGGTTGGCAAGAACCTTAATTATAGACCACTGGGACAAATTTGCTGCTCTTTTAGGAGCTCTTCCCCACACGTTTTTGTGTTGCTGTAGCATGACAATGAGGATCCTGAGCCTGAGATGACAGTATATTTTTTTCTTCATCCTTGACCTGCCCAGAGTCTCCCCTCTTTTGGATCCAGGTATCTTTTCTGGATCTTGGATCATTTGTATATGTGCTTTCCTATGACCCTAAATCACCATAAATGGTGCCTTGAGCATAGCCCCTGCACTTAAAGGCTGTCTTGTGCTCTGAGAAAAATTTGTGGGTTGTCTTCCTGCTTCAATCACCCCAAAAGGCAGAAAACAACAAAATCAATAACATGCTAATTTTCTATTATAAGTATCAGTTATATACAGATAGATTTGTAATGGGAGTAAGTAGGTTATTTTGCAGTATGTATAATCATTGTAGTGTGGATTTAAGAATTTTAAAATATTCCAGAGTAGAAATCCTATAATAGCTAATCTTTTTAATGAATATTTGTAAGCTGTCACCATTAAATTTACACATGAGAAGATTAATCTGAAAGAAACTATGTTTTCTTGACCATGATATGACCCCTGCTGTGCTTTTCTAAAACTGATGTGATCTCTGGCTAAGTTTTAGTTTATAAAACACAATGTTAATATTTAACCTACCTCAAAGTTGAGGATTTGTAAATACTGAGTAAGGGTCTCAAATAAATATTGTTGATTATCTTTTCTACTAAAAAAAATATAGTGGAGGAAAGTTTCCTTAATTTTCAAGTCTTCTACACTGTTGGTTGGGATGTAAATTGGTACACTGCCACGGAGAACAGCGTGGAGTTTTCTTAAAAAACTGAAAATAGAGCTACCATTTGACTCAGCAATCCCATTCCTGGTCATATACCCAGAGAAAACCATAATTTGAAAAAAAATACGCGTACCCCAATGTTCATTACAGCACTGTTTAAAATAGCCAGGACATGGAAGCAACCTAAATACCCATGGACAGATAGATGGATAAAGAATATGTGGTGTGTGTATATATATATATATACACAATGAAATATTAGTCAGCTATAAAAATAAGTGAAATAATGCTATTTGCAACAACATGGATGGCCCTAGAGATTATCATACAGAGTGAAATAAATCAGACAGAGAAGGACAAATATCATGATATTGCTTATATGTAGAATCTTAAAACACTGCACAAACAAACTTCTTTACAAAATGGAAATAAGAGTCACAGATGTAGAAAATTTCAAGGCTACCAGGGTGGGGGCAGGGAACAGGAATAAACTGGGAGATTGGGATTGACATACACACAGTACTATATATAAAATAGATAATAGGAACCTACTGCGTAGCACAGGGAACTCTCTACTTAATACTCTGTAATGACCTATGTAGGAAAAGAATCCAATATGGATTCTTGGATATGTTATCGAAATGCAAGTCCCTATGTCCATTGCACAGCAAGGCCAAACAATACCAAAATGTGAGTTTGGAGCAGAAAGAGGTTTATTACAGGGTCCTGCAAGGAGATAGCAATGGCACCCCACTCCAGTACTGTTGCCTGGAAAATCCCATTGATGGAGGAGCCTGGAAGGCTGCAGTCCATTGGGGTCACTAAGAGTTGGACACGACTGAGTGACTTCACTTTCACTTTTCACTTTCATGCACTGGAGAAGGAAATGGCAACCCACTCCAGTGTTCTTGCCTGGAGAATCCCAGGGATGCGGGAGCCTGGTGGACTGTCGTCTATGTGGTCACAGAGTCAGACATGACTGAAGCGACTTAGCAGCAGCAAGGAGATAGGTGGCTCATCTCTTACAAACCCCAACCTCCCAGAAAGCTTTCAGCAAAGCTGTTTTCTTGGGAAAGTGAGGGAGAGGTATGGTTAGCTGTTACAAACTTCTTGGTATCAGATCTTTTGCCCTGGAGGTAGGGTCATGGACAGGTAATGATGTTCCTGCAAGCCTCCACCAAACAAACAGTATTCTCTGTTATGACAAGAAAGGGTGAGGTTCCCAGACATTATTGTCACCCTCTGAGGTCCAGGTCCTGGCTAAGAGGAGGCAGATCTCAACTGACAGCTCCCTCAGGGCCTGGTCCCCAGACAGTCTGGCTGTCATCACTGAGGGAGCCCAGCACACAGGAGACCCAACTGGCCCTCAAGGTCCTCAGGCCACCTGGACAGCGGGGACCAGGTCTCGCAGACTGCATCCCATGCAGACTGCATCCCATGCAGGCTGACATGGCGATTAAGTCACAGAGGCAGGGAGAGGGGAGAGATTCACCGTCACCTCAAGGCTTGGGCCCCGCCAGTGGGCAGCCTTGGCTCTGGCTTCAGAGCCCAGCAGGACACAGTCCCAGCTTGTTCCCTGTGCCCCGCAGTTCAGCTGCTGGCTGAGGCCGGGTGAAATCAAGGGCTCCAGGGAGAGGGCCACGTCTTACCTCATTCTCCATCTAAGGACCAACACTTCTCTTAATGTTGACTGAATAGCCCCACTAACGGCAGCTCATCGACAGCCTCTCTCTTGGGGCAAGGGCTCACTGTGGCACTAACCAATGGCTAAGCAGGAACATTAACTGTACCTCAATGACAGTCCGTTGTTTGGAGGGGCCCACTGTGGTGCCAACCAATGAGTGAGCAGGACCACTAATGTTCCCCCGGTAAGGGTTTTTTGTCTTTTGGGTGTTGGTGGTAGGGGTAATGGCACAAGGCTAGAGCCGCATGCTAAGTGCTGCATACAGCCATGCTCTGTTACAGGTATGTGGATACGTACGATTCACATGGCTGTACAGCAGAAAGTACCAGAACATTGCAAATCAACTACACTCTGATACAGTGTTTTTAAAATTACCAAATCCCCAATGTCAGTCTTATATGATAGCTCTTGGTACTTTTCTTTTTTTTTTCCTAATTTTTTTCTGGTCCTTCCTTCCCATTTTCTGACTGGAGGGCTCGAGAGGCTGCCCTGTTCGTTCTAATTTTTTGTTGGTTTCCAGCCCACTTTGAAATCTGTCAATTGCTCTATGGCCCAGTATAAATCCAGTTACATTTTATGCAGGTTGTCTGAGTATAAAAAACAAAACAAACAAAAACCACCAAAACAATGACATATACATCTAACGGTGTTCCATCAGCGACTATCTTGCTTTCTAAACTTGAGAGTGTAACAATAGACACTGGTTCCTCATTTGGTAATTTTCTGTACTAAAATGAGTCCAACACCATAAATTATCTCTGCGGTTTCAGGCACTCAATATATATTCCTATTTTTCTTTAAAACAAAAAACTTCAGAAAAACTGATACAATGCTATATATATACATCATCTCCATATTAAATATTCTAATCAAGTGTTTTTAATCTGAATCTATTAGTTAAGCCTCTAAACTTATTGCCATCTTGCAGGAAATAACCAGGACTAGAGAACAAGTTAAATGTTCGTGAGGAAACAGTAAAATTAAGAATCTATAAGACAATCAGGCTGAACTCATAAAAAAAAAAACTAATAACACCTATAAACTAAATGTCATGTTTGAATTTAGCCACCAAACCTTGGTCAAAAAAAAACTAAAAAAAAAAAAATCTATAGGTTCCTTTATAGGTGTAAATTTGAAACAACAGCAATGACTTGAGTATGAACTATAAATTAAATGACATTAAGAAATATTGTTAACTTCCTAAAGTAAGATAATTATAAACAGTCCTCATTCTTAGGAGAGGTATGCAAAATTAGGCAGGGTTGAAATGTTACAATGTTTAAAAATTACATTCAAATGGTCTTTAAAAAAATATATAAAACAAATATGGTAAAATATTACTTAGCAGCTGCAGAATCTGCATGCAAGGTCTCTTGTAAATACTATAGCATTCTTTAAAGTTCTCTATGTTTGCATTCTTTTATAATAAAAAGTTGAAAAATTACTTAGAAGGAGCCCAGTTTTTGTCAGAATCTTTTGGTCTCCTGCTTACTAAATTGAAACAAAACAAGTTGAGCAGGGTAGTGAGTAGTAATGATATAACTGCGTAGAGCTTCTATAGTCTTCCTGAAATTTCATCCAGGAACCTCACTACTCCTCCTTCTGGGTCCTCAGCACAGAGCTTCTATCTCCTTCACAACCCAAATATGATCCTGCCTTGTACAAGGAGATGTTTGCACACCTATCTCCCCAGAGAACCTCCAGCTGCCTTCTAAATGGTGAACATCTCATTCATCTTCAATTCTCATCCCTTAGTCCATGGTCAGAAATGCTCAGTAAATAGCTATCAGATGAGTCAAGATATGCTTCTCCCTTCTTCCAATATCATGAAACACCCATTTGGAACAAGAAAGTAGCTCATTATGACTTTGCAGCATAAATCGGCCCCTTTTCAAACTTTAAAAAATGAAATCTATAAAGATCCTCCTCACCTCACCACCAATATGCTATAGACTGAATGTCTGTGTTACCCATATTCATATGTTGCAATCCTAAACCCTAGTGTGAGTATTTGGAGGTGGGGCCTTTGGGAGGTGATTAGGTTATAACAGTGATGCCCTCATGACTGGGATTAATGCCCTTATAAAAGGTACCCCAGAGAGATACCTCTCCCCTTCTGCTATGTGAGGTCACAGCCTTCTATGATCCAGGAAGCAGATCCTAAGCAGACAGCCAGCAAACTGATCTTAGACTTCTCAGCCTCCAGAACTGTGAGAAATAAATGTTTGTTCTTTAAGCCATCTAGTCTATGGCATTTCGTTATAACAACCTGAATGGATTAAAGACATGACCCAATATTCCACTCAGATCATTATCATACCAATCCTGGACTTTTGGAACCATCTGGGGGAACTGAGAAAAAAGAACATGGCATCTGCTGAGAGATACCATGTTCTGCATATTACTTTCCCTCTAGATTTTTTAACTGAATCATCCTGTCCACAGACCAATCCCAGAGCACCGTCTTTCAAAGTGCAGTCCCATTGAAAATTATAGATTTCTTAGTCCCTTATTCAGTGGTTCTGAGTCTGTCAGAAGAGAGACCTAGAAAACAATTTCTCTTTATCCTTCCCAGGTGATTCTGATGTGGGGCCAGGTTTAAGAACTACTGTTCCAAATAGCAAACATTGGTTCTGGGTGACCACAATTGCAATAACACACACACACATACACTCACATACAGAAACAGCTTCATTCTGATTTGTTTATGCTTATATCCCCCTCTCTGGCCTCATATTCCCTTCTGCTTCAATTTTGATACTCCAACCTAGTTGGTTTGGATCATTCTTCTGCCGGTCCTGGCTTGCTGGAACTGGGGAAATCTGCACATTTGGTAGTTTTCTCACTCCTCTGTTCTTCCCCCAGGGACTTAGAAGCTCTTCATTCTGCCTTCTTGCATCTCTAAAGCAACACAGGTCCCAAATACTCCTTCTCCACCCCAAGGAAAGGAAGAGCCAATTAATGTCCTTATCAAAACTCCAGTGCAAAGCACAGGACCATAAGCAACCCTGAAATGAGCAGAAAACTTGCTCCCACCTTCATATGAGGCCCAAGGGGCCCCATCCACCACTCTAGTAATTTAAACACAATCACTATTTTATTTTTTTCATTGCACAATTAATACATGAATATAATCTCATTGTAAAATAATTTAAAACAACACTGATAAACTAAAGCTTAAGCACCCCATTTTTCAGTCACCTCTCCAGAAATAACTGATAACAAATCAGTTCAGCATGTATTTTTTCATTTATATAAAGTTAAATAAGTGGCCATCAAGGCAGGGAAAGGATTTTTCACCCCAAGGGCACATTTGACAATATCTGGAAACATTTTTGGCTGTCACAACTGATAACTGATACTAGCATCAAGTGAGTAAAGGTCAGTAGATGGTGATAAACATCTCATAATGCATAGGGCAGCCTCCACAACAAAGAATTATCTGCCCCAAATGGCAAGTGTCATGATTGAGAAATATAGAGTTAAACTACATGAAACTGCCAATATCCAACAAATATTGACCTTCAAAAAGACAATTTAGTGTGATATAACCACACACACACACACACACATATATATAGAGAGAGAGAGAGAAAGAGAGGTACACATATGTGGGCTTCCCAGGTGGTGCTAGTGGTAAAGAACCTGCCTGCCAATGCAGGAGACATAAGAGACGCAGGCTGGATCCCTGAATTTTTGGGAAGATTCCCTGGAGGAGGGCATGGCAACCCACTCCAGTGTTCTTGGTTGGAGAATCCCAAGGACAGAGGAGCCTGGCTGGCTACAGTCCATAGGGGAGCAAAGAGTCAGAAACAACTGAAGTGACTTGGTACACATGCACACACATATATACACACATACACACATGGAAATATATAGTTCTCTCTAACATGAATGCATTAGACACTTGCTCTTTGCAAGAAAAGCTATGACAAACCTAGAGAGCATATTAAACAGCAGAGACATTACATTGTCAACAAAGGTCCATCTAGTCAAAGCTATGGTTTTTCCAGTAGTCATGTATGGATGTGAGAATTGGACCATAAGGAAGGCTGAGTGCTGAAGAATTTATGCTTTTGAATTGTGGTGTTGGAGAAGACTCTTAAGATCTCCTAGACTGCAAGGAGATCAAACCAGTCAATCCTAAAAGAAATCAATCCTGAATATTCATTGGAAGAACTGATGCTGAAGCTCCAATACTTTGGCCACCTGATGCGAAGAGCTGACTCATTAGAAAAGATCCTGAAACTGCAGCCTCCCTGCAAGCTCAGGGAGATGGTAAAGGATGAGGAAGTCTGGTATGCTGCAGTCCATAGGGTTGCAAAGAGTTGGACATGACTGCATATTGTCACCCTGCTTATTTAACTTATATGTAGAGTACATCATGAGAAATGCTGAACTGGAAGAAGCACAAGCTGAAATCAAGATTGCCAGGAGAAATATCAATAACCTCAGATATGCAGATGACACCACCATTATGGCAGAAAGTGAAGAGGAAGTAAAAAGCCTCTTGATGGAAGTGAAAGAGGAGAGTGAAAAAGTTGCCTTAAAGCTCAACATTCAGAAAATGAAGATCTTGGCATCTGGTCTCATCACTTCATGGGAAATAGATGGGGAAACAGTGTCAGACTTTATCTTTTGGGGCTCCAAAATCACTGAAGATGGTGATTGCATCCATGAAATTAAAAGACGCTTACTCCTTGGAAGAAAAGTTATGACCAACCTAGATAGCATATTCAAAAGCTGAGACATTACTTTGCCAACAAAGGTCCATTTAGTCAAGGCTATGGTTTTTCCTGTGGTCATATATGGATGCAAGAGTTGGATTGTGAAGAAAAGCTGAGCACTGAAGAATTGATGCTTTTGAACTGTGGTGTTGGGGAAGACTCTTGAGAGTCCCTTGGACTGCAAGGAGATCCAACCAGTCTATCCTAAAGGAGATCAGTCCTGGGTGTTCATTGGAAGGACTGATGCTAAAGCTGAAACGCCAGTGCTTTGGCAACCTCATGCAAAGAGTTGACTCATTGGAAAAGACTCTGATGCTGGGAGGGATTGGGGGCAGGAGGAGAAGGGGACGACAGAGGATGAGATGGCTGGATGGCATAACCGACTCGATGGACATGAGTTTGAGTGAACTCCGGGAGTTGGTGATGGACAGGGAGGCCTGGCGTGCTGTGATTCATGGGTTCACAGAGTCGGACGTGACTGAGCGACTGAACTGAACTGAACTGAGCAATTGAACAACAACAATTAGACTATATGCCTTATTATACAAGTTTTTTTTTTCCTTTAACGATATGCCTAGAAGCTTTTCCAAGTCAGGAACCAGAGCTCTATCTGGATTTCTTTCTGGCTGGTGTAGATATTCGTTGTCGAGAAGCTCCTTGTGGTCCTTTAATCACACCCTTGAGAAATGTTGGATGTTTCCAGTTCTTCACTTTTATAACTATGCTGCAACGAACTTTGCAAACCATTCCTTCTCTCCACATTAATTCATTAATTAGGTCTCAGGTGGGGCTGAGGATGGGGGACACAGAACAAGAGGGGAAGGGGCTGGGCTGCGAGGGAGGACAGAGTCACGCTGTCCCTGACTCTGCTTCCTCCCTTGGTTCTCCTTGAGGACTAGTTGCCACCAGCTCACATAACTACTTATTTCCTTGCACAGCAGTGGCCATTTCATGGCAGGAGCATTTACAGCAAAGCAGTGTGAATTCTGAAACCTGTTTGTTAGACTTTCTACCCTGCTATTCTCACTGGGTGAGTAAAAAGCTCAGGGAGTAATTTATACCACTTGCCCGCCTTCCAAGCTTCTCCTGGAGCTGCTGGGAGCTTCTGTCACACCTCCTTGAAACCTACTCAAATGTCAACACATCACTCAGCAAAACAAACCCCCATGTTTTCTAAGCCTGTAGTATCGTATATCCAGAGAACTGGAACCACAAGAAAACTTAGCTTTTCCGTGAATGGTTTAAGGGCATTAATCATCATGGAAAACTACATGCAGACTGTTCAGAGACAAAATGATACCCCTCCCTACACGTTTCAAGAGAATAGCATACTGTCATCTGAAACAGTAATTTATTTCCACATAATTGGCTCCATAAAGGGCATCTTCAGTGTCTAATTCCCTAAATAACTTGGGGCCTACCATTGCCAGGAGAACTGTAATTAATTAACTTATTTATGATTAATGCATTCCAGTTTTCCTTTGCTGCCACTCTTCGAGGAGAAAATTGGCCAGTCCCATGACTCTATTTCCATGCACCTAACTCATTTAAAATAAATAAAGAAATTTGGATGACAAGTCCAAGAAGTTGGTTGTTAATGGAAGACCCTTGGAGGCTGCACCTTTCTGTCATGTCCTGTCCATCTCAGAAGGCTGAGATTGGGACTTCGCTTAGCTGTCAGCAATAAGATTCTTAATACACAGCTGTAGATACTGGTTTGAAGGGTTGGGAGGGATGGTTTGGTTTCCTGGTTTGTTTAGCAACTATGATACCTAATGGAGGTAGGAGAGGAAGAAGGGAGGAAGTAAGGAGGGCACAAAAGGCAGAAAAGAAGACCCATAAAAGCACTTTAAGCAGCTCTACCTCTCCATGCAGTATGAAGACCACCTATCTTGGATCACACCCAATCAATGTGATTTAATGGGCAATGACTATGATATAACATATGCTGCCAACATTTTTTTCCAGATTATTTGTAAACATCCCACCATGTAGTTTTAATTTCTCTTACTTGAGCTCAAATTCATGAGAAAGAGTAATTGAATAACTTGGAAACCTACACGTAGCTCTTCATTCATCCAACACCATTTTTTAAGCAAGGCTAGATGCCCTGCTATCATTTCCCCAAACCCATTTCTCTACCAAAACTGAATTGTCCTCTGTGTCCCATTCTTTCAGTCTTGCTAGACAATTGAATCCATTTTTAGATAATTGTGCTGCTCCTACCTCCAGTGGATGAATCATAGTCACCATTATTCCAATGAGGCATATATTGGTGTCCTTAACAGAGTACCCTGATAAATCCTCTATTATTACCATATTATTCTATTTCCAGCCTCATCATTCTATTCACTTGTCACCTCTGACTTTTTTAGGCCTATGGTAACTGGGATGAACTTTTATCTTATACATCCAAGACAATCCCAGTATGAACTCAGATTCTCCAGAAGCAGTACACAGGCCTGTCAATGTAAAGATTAGAGCTAGAACCTCCTAGAATAATGATAACACGCAAACAAAAGCCTCCAAACACAAGTAGTTCACATACAAGTTGACACCTACTGTAACCTGCTGATAAAAATATCAGAGGGGTGAACACTAGGGTGGGGGGAAAAGAGCATGATTCATAACCTGTTTCAAGAAGTTTACTTAGATGAATTATTATTTACATTTTACAGATGTGAAAATTGGGGGTCAGGGTAAGTATCTACCTTCATCCAACTCCATCAATGACACAAATGCTCACAGAGCATCAAATTTATGATTCTTTTTATCAATACTGATTCAATTTAAAATAATGAAGGTGAGTAATTTAGAAAATAAGGAGGTAAGGCGTGAGCTGCACTTTAGTTCATGAAGTTCCAAATTGATGATAATGCTCTGGGAGCTTATACAATTGGGTTCCAATGATTTCCGAGTGCTCACCTTGGCAAGTGCCCAAACGCTTATAGTTTCAAGGACCTAGACTTCTAGCAGATGCCCCAAATCCTTGACTTGCCATTATTCTATCTCTACAGCAAAAGCTCACAAACTGGGCTGCACATGAAGACCAGCTGAGGAGATTTTTAACAAATACAGATGTTCAGTTCCCAAGAGATTCTGATTTAGTCAGTCCTTAGTGCTAGTTAAAAGCCCCTTAGGTAATTATTATGGTCACTCAGGGCTGAGAACAACTGGCCTACACTCATTCTTGGCCCATGACTGCCGTTACTGAACTCAGGAATGCTCCTACTCTCTCTTTTTTGCCTCTTCTGGAGCCTATTCTCTCAAGCACGCTCTGACAATTCCTTCCACAAAAGCCATCCAAAATTGCCTTTTCAAGATTATTTCCAGCTAAAAATTATGAGATTTTTCACAGGGAATGGGGAACAGTGAGAGGCTATGGACAAAGGGAAATATTGCATTATTATTTATTATTGAAAATATATTTGGTACACACAATGTGCTGAAATAAAGGATTCTGAGATCACCTTATCTGGTTTTCGGCTGCTATGAGCACAGTTAGTGACAGGGTTCTATATTCCTCTATTTAACTGCCTGTGAAGTTAAAAGGCAGATGCAATGCTGGAGTTGAGCTAGTTCAACTCTGAACTCAATATACAGCTTCTAAAGAAAAGAGCAGTTGTTGCCTCTAAGACTGCAAAAAATCCAATTAAGTATCACTTCCCCCTGCTGTTAGATAGACTTAGACCCTAGGAGTAATGTGAACGACACCACATGAACATCCAGGACAATCACCATGCCCCTTTTACTGAAATCAAACCCCAGCCAGCAATTAAACAAAAAGTGCAAGAATTTTAATGCAATCCATTGGCTTTTAGTTGTCAAACAAAAAGAGGCAGGGGGTGATGCGGGCCAGATAAATTTAGAAAGAAAAATGTACCACTATTCTATTTTCTTTTTCAAAGACAAAGCATTCAAGGTCAGCAAAATAGATTACACACCAAAATATGTATCTTTGGGGATCCACTGCCCCAACCTATGTGCCCCTCCATGTAATTAAGAGATATGTGCGTTTCTGGGCTTTGGGAGCTGCTGACAGACAGTTCGACTGCCAACAAAGTGTAAATCGCCAAAGGCAGATGCAGAATGTTAGAAGGTGCCCCAGGCAATGCCAAGCAGAGCAGCTACACCTGGGACCCAAACAGACTAAAGCAAGGTGTTAAATTAAACAGTTTCGGGACACACAAAAACTGGCATTTGATTTAGATTGTTGTCTTTCCTCTAAAAGACAGAGATGAAAGGGTATTCCCTAACTGAGCAATTTCAATTGGTTCTTGCCACTTGCCCCTCCAGTCCTAACCAGGCAAACCCCCAAACCTCATCTGGGAACTCATTCCTCCTCGGACTGACTTAGGATGGGCCTGGTTCTGTTTCTGCTCCAAAGCGTGAGCCTAACTTGTCATGTTGTGAGTGAAAGAAGACAGGATGGCTGTGATGAGCTGAATTATGTTCCCCTCAAATTTATATGTTGAAGCCCTAATCCTAGTCCCTCAGGCTAAATGAAGAGATAGGGCCTGTAAAGAAGTGATTTCATTAAAGTGAGGCCATTAGAGTGGGCCTCAATCCTATCTGACTGGTGTTCTTATAGGAAACCTGGGCACATAAAAGAGACACCAGGGATCTATGCACACAGAAGAAAAGCCATGTGCAGACAAGACTGCCACCTGAAAGCCAAGGAGAGAAGCGTCAGGAGAAACCAAACCTGTGGACACCTTGAACTTGGACTTCCAGGCTCCAGAACTGTAAGAAAATTAATTTCTGCTATTTAATCCTTCCAGTGGTATTTTGTTATGTCAGCCCTAGAAAACTACTACAGTGGCCTTCTATTGAGGTAATTTAACCTTATATTGACATTCAAATCAGAGGGAAGTCTGTTTTGTTGTCAAGGAAGACTGAGTCCTCTCTACCTGGCCACTCTATACTATGCAGACAGCATTGAACTCTGGCATCTAAACCAAGAAGAAACTTCAAGAGAATTGA
This sequence comes from Capricornis sumatraensis, assembly GCF_032405125.1. Classification (NCBI taxonomy): domain Eukaryota; kingdom Metazoa; phylum Chordata; class Mammalia; order Artiodactyla; family Bovidae; genus Capricornis; species Capricornis sumatraensis. The sequence goes on from NC_091073.1 coordinate 76,695,543, forward strand.
AGGAGTGTGAGGAGAGCTGATATTCCCAGAATGACCTCTTGACCCATACCTGCTCATAAATATAGTAAGGAATCCTTGCCAGCCTTGGAAAGTGGTTCCTGGGTTTTTGTTAGACCTTGAAGGATTCAAATTCAATTATGAAAGTGACAGCTATTTCACAGACCAGGGCAATACTACTTTGGGGCTACTAATGGGCTGGGGAGAGTGATGTCGAGTCCATTGTTTCTGAGATGCTTGAAGGTAAAGTGCCCTCAGAAGAGTCTCGTCATCCCTGGAAGTCCAGGACAGTTGCAGGAGTGAGCAGCTGCAGTTTAGTACTATGAGGACTGGCTTCCAGCGCACACACGATTAGCGCTCCTGAAGGAGAAATCTGTTGGAGACCTGATGCACACAAGTCCATCCAGACCCTGAAGTCACTTCTGAAACACTACACGTTTCTTACAAAATAATACAAAATTCTTACAAAATTAATAATCTTGCAGGGCAAACCTACAAGTAATAAGAGATGCCATCCGACTCAAAATTGTCTATTATCTATTAACCAGAAAATATCTGCAAGGCAGATGAAAAGTTCTCCTGGCCTCTGCTCCAGTGTCAGAGTGGCGATGAGGAGGGAGAGGTGGTTGGGGATGGGGACAGAGTGTTGGGTGAGGCTGGGGGATGGTCCTATACCATCCCTGTGTGCTCCTAAGCAAAGCACACACAGCTCACCAAAGTCATTACAATACTTAATATCCCAAAGTATTTCTTCATCAGATTTTCACAAAAGCTCCCTGACTTCCCACAATGAACTTCTTTGGTGCTACAGTTCACAAGATAAAGAATTCACCAGGTTCACAGCTGAGACAATTTCCTACCAATGACTTCTTTAAAGAATTTCCAGTACTTAGTTTTCAATATTAAATTATATTAAAACATAAGATGGCCTCATTTTGATCTATAATTTCTTTCCTCACATTTCTTTGGATTGCCACCATAGTGTTAAATAGTATTATTCTTAGTTTTGATCAGTCTTCAATATGTCACAATTATACTTCAATAAAATAAAAATTTTTAATGAAAAAAATTTAATTAATTAAAGAAATCTTCAATTTGTTCTCATTTTTAAACTTTAATTTTCAATTACTGGACTCCATATTACTGGGCATCCCTTATACAAGAGAAAAACGAACCTTTGAATGCATCAAAGAGGCCCTGTACGAAGGATCCTTGAAGATTACCCTAAAGGTCATTTTATGCTATACACACACACAAAGTATCAATATATGTATTCCATTTGCCAACTTTGAAAGTGGCTTCCACATACAAGGTTTTCTTAAAGTGAAAATCCCTTGTGGAATTTTTCTTTGAGGAAAAGTGCTTTCTTCTTTAGCCTTCTTGGAAATTAGTGCTCTGAGAACAGTTAACTTGGGTAGACTTAAATACCTTGAAACACCTTTTTACTGGTTTATACTTTCTGTTTATACTTTCTGTTTATACGTTCCCTTTGTTTGCCTTTTGATTCTCTACTACTTTACAGTTTCATCATCAGTGTCATAGAGAATGGCAGCCGCAAAGAGAGAGCTATCTCTGCAAACTGTCACTCTAACAGTGTATCTCATCACCCACTTGGACTGGATTTAACTCTTATCTCATTTCCCAGCATCCTGACAAATCCTTCTCTAAGTTGAATGGCTTTTCTTAGCAGATACGTCCACACTTGCTTTCTCGTTTCTAAGAATCTCTGTCCCTTGTTCTCTCCAGTAAGTCATTTTTCTTCTCAAAGGTGTGCCATCCAATACATCTCTTGTCAGTGAAACTGGAGATATATATATATATATATATATATATATATATATATATATATGTATACATATATATATATATATATACATATATATATACATACACACACACAATTTTTAATAGGAACAGGACTTCCCTGGTGGCTCAGACGGTAAAGCGTCTGTCTACAATGTGGGAGACCTGGGTTCGATCCCTAGGTCGGGAAGATCCCCTGGAGAAGGAAATGGCAATTCATTCCAGTACAATTGCCTGGAAAATCCCATGGACAGATGAGCCTGATGAGTTACAGTCCATGGGGTGGCAGAGAGTCGGACACGACTGAGAGACTTCACTTTCACTTTAATAGGAACAACTGTCCTATCTATCTGAAATATGAAAAATCTTCACTCTGATTTTCCTAAGCATTTCCTCATTGTGATAATTCAGGTAAATGATAAGATTTACCTCACTTAAGCACTATAAAAAAGCCGATAGGAGAAATATTATTATCATCATTCTATAATAAGTGACTGAGGACTCAAAAAAGGGAATTTACTTTCCCAGGGTAGTGAAGCCCAAATCCAAACCCAGGCAATGATACCAAAGGCAGAATTCTTTACTTTTGGCTTGAATACTATGATTGCGGAGGGTAAGATGTTTAAGTGATCAGATCGACCAGCTATTGATATAAGCTTAGAGGTTGTCCAAACATCCAACACAACATCAATCAAAGTGACCCAAAGGACATGTGATTGGACAGTAACTGGACAAAGAAACTGAAACTCAGTAGTTTCATTGTGCTTTGTGAAGAAAGTATAGGCTGACAAAAAGAGGGTCATTACATCTGCTTCTTATCTATAAAAACAATTCTAATATAAAACATCATTTCCCTGTTGGTCCAGCTATTAAGGCACCATGCTTCCAACCGCAGGGAGCGCCAGTTCAATCCTTCATCCAGGAACTAGGATCCCACATGCTGCACGACCTGGCCAATAAAATAAAATAATAAAGATATATGTCTTTTTAAAAGTTTTTAAATCATCAGTATTGTAGCCAGTGTTATGCAGGGGAGAGACTGCCCAGTCCTAGATCCACGACTGGTTAAGAACACCAGTATGGCACTCAGACGCTATAGTGGAAGTGGGTACAGGCAGATGCCCCCAGACTGGCCAGGGCAACTTCACACCAAACCTGTACACCCCCACACTACCCCAGAGACAGGCATGGCAGCTCCTGGAGGTGTGAAGTCCTCCTCAGGAAACTATGGCCAGGAGTTAGGTGAGTGTCCCAGGTGCTGGGGAAAGCTTTTAGCATATATTTTCTTATTCAATCATTTCAACATCCCTGCAAAGTATTGTTATCCCCCAGTTGGGGTGTACTTAACCTAAGTTCACATAGATAAGAAATGGCTATAAATCTGTACTTGAGGTACTGACTTTTTTGAGTTGGGTGTGTGTGTGTGTGTCTCTCTCTATATATATATATAGAGAGAGAAAGACAAAGAATAGAGAATCCTGTATCCCTACATCTGCTTGTCTGAGAGAATTCTACAGTATTCAAGAAACACAGCCCAGGACTCCAGGCTTACTACAGAGAATCAACATGGGACAGTCTTTAGAAGAAGCCAGAAAAGTTCACATTCCACAAACAAAATACTTAACAAAAAGGCCAGCTTCCTTGAATTGCCCTCTGTTGACCTAGAACTTTCTCTAGATGACTTGGGAAGTTTTAAAAATGCTGAAGTCTGCCCTGCACTCACTGAGATTCTAGTTTAATTGGTTCAGGGTGTGGTGAGTGTGTTTTAAAGCTCCCCAGTGGTTCTAATGGGCAGCCATGGGTGAGAAACACAAGAAGTCTTTCAGATTCCTTTGTCAAGGACAAGAGTGGCCTTCAGAACCTCAGAGAGAATGTCTCATCTGAGAGGATCCAGCAGCTGAAAGGGGAGAGGATGCAATGAGGCTGGAAGCTAATCTGGTCTTGAATGAGAGGTTCACTGCCCAGAACTCTGATTTTCCTTCCTTCCAAAAATCTTAACAAGTATGGCAAGAAATGTTGATTAATCAGAGATATTGTTCACCTACGAAAATGACACTGTTGTATGATTCTACCCATTGGTATTGGTGAGAGAACAGGGCTGAGGGTCCTCTCATTTATTTCAGGTTGAAGTCAAACTCTATAGTCTTTACAGAAGGAGAACTGCCAAAATAGATCAAGAGCTTTGGGTTTCCCAGGTGGCACTAGTGGTAAAGAACCCTCCTGCCAATGCAGTAGACGCAAGAGACTTGGGTTCTATCCCTGGATTGGGAAGATCCCATGGGAGAGGGCATGACAACCCACTCCAGTATTCTTGCCTGGAGAATCCCATGGACAGAGGAGACTGGCAGGCTGCGGTTCACAGGGTCGCAAGGAGTGGACATGACTGAAGCAACTTAGCATGCAAGCATGCATCAAGACCTTTAACAATGCCTGTAGACTTTATACATGCATAAAAGAGAGTTATGGAAGAACATGCACCAAATTAGCCATGATTTTCTCTGGGTTTTAGGATTTCAGGTGAATTACATTTCCTTCTGTTTTCATATATCATGTTTTCTGTCTTTTACATAAATGAGTGTAATGGGGAAGGATTGAGCATTTGGGGAAGAAATATCGAATCTAAAAATAATGTTTCATTAAAAGTTTTTCATCTTCTACATGACTTTTATAATCAGGTATTTCCCACCACTTCACCACTCCAATTTTATTTCTTTGGGCTTGTAAAGCATATGCTGCCAGACATGACTGTTCATGGAACTCTGTAGAACTGAGCATGGAGCTCTGGGATTTGTTTCTCAAACACTTTAGGATTCTCTCAAACAAACAGATTTGGGAGCACAGGATTCTCCAGTTCTCTGACTATAGAAACACATAAAACAAAAAGAAAAAAAAAGCACATTTCAAATATATTTTTCAACAAGATTGCCTCATTCTGAAGCTCAAACATTCACTGAGAACATGGATTTTGGAGACAAAAGTCTTGTCGGAATCCAAGTACTGTGGGAAAATTTATATATCTCTGCCTCACTTTCCTAAATTATAAAGTGGGGGTGAGAAGAAAAGCTACCCTGGGGTCAGAGATGATTTTCACTGAGGTTAGTGGGTTTCAGCCCTATTCTACCACTCAAGATCTGTGTGACCTGGAACATGTCTCAGCCTCTCTGAGTTTTGCATGCCTCGTCAGTCAGAGTGGGATGACAATAACAAACCTTCCCCTCGCACCTCAGTGTGAGTACCAACTGAGACGTGTATAACAGCTCTAAAGGACTGTGCAAATGTCAGCTATTGTTTTTTTTTTACAAAAGTTCTATTTCATTCTGCCACATCTGTTCCATCCACTCCCTCTATTACCATATAGAACCAAAAATAAGATTGTGCTGTTTGAACTTTTAGGGAATCAAGGAGGCCCAGAACCTTCATCTCCTCTCATTACTGTCAAAACAAAGCAGTGACTTTGGCAGCATTTCAACCCCATGATGTGTGTTGAGCCCCAGGAACCTGGCAAGGCACAGCCGTCCAGTCACACCCCTGAGGTGACTGCTGAACTTTGTGGATTGTAAATAGAAACTCACCCAGTTCTGCCAGAGAAGCCATGCCACCATAATAGGCATTGATGTAACTCCACACAACACTTGAGATTTTCTAAATGTCACATTTCTACAGCTCTCTAAAACAAATATAAACTGCTCTGTACCCTCACCCCTGGGTGCTGGCAGGAATTCAGCCTTGGTCATAATGCTGCTGCTGCTGCTAAGTCACTTCAGTCATGTCCGACTCTGTGCGACCCCATAGACGGCAGCACACCAGGTCCCCCATCCCTGGGATTCTCCAGGCAAGAACACTGGAGTGGGTTGTCATTTCCCTCTCCAATGCATGAAAGTGAAAAGTGAAAGTGAAGTCGCTCAGTCGTGTCCAACTCTTTGCGACCCCATGGACTGCAGCCTACCAGGCTCCTCCGCCCATGGCATTTTCCAGGCAAGAGTACTGGAGTAGGGTGCCATCACCTTCTCCATTGGTCATAATAGCCATGCCCTATTTTGGGGGATCATACAAGATTCTGCGACTAGCAGGGCACCCAATGCAAAGGTCATAGCCTCAGTCTGAGGAGGCTTCTGCTCCCTGAAGCTTCAGTCAAGCCTCAAGCCCTAGCCCTCCAGCTTTGTGCTGGATTTCTTTTCTGTGTAGACTCAGGGAGACTCCTGGTCTGGGTGTTGTGGAACATAAGACCATAGACTCAGTATTGTAAACAAACTGTCTTTTTCTGAAAGTGACTGTGCAAGATCATACATCAACACAACAGAGGCTGGGCAACCACCACACCCAGTTCCTTATCAGAGCAAAAACTACAGACTTTCTCTCCCATCCTGGTATCAAGTTAATATTTGCTGAAGAACTGCTTTGTGGTGGGCAGTTGGAGGACTTGGCTGCTCAGGCAAGGAGAAGGCGACCTGTACTCAGAGGACACGGGGGAGGAAGGGTCAGAGGAGGAGGGGAGGTTTCTTCTGGCACACCTCAGCTACCTATATGCTACACTATGTTAAGTCACTTCAGTCATGTCTGACTCTGTGTGACCCCATAGACGGCAGCCCATCAGGCTCCCCCATCTCTGGGATTCTCCAGGCAAGAACACTGGAGTGGGTTGCCATTTCCTTCTCCAGTGCATGAAAGTGAAAGGGAAGTCGCTCAGTTGTGTCTGATGCTTAGCATGGACTGCAGCCTACCAGGCTCCTCCATCCATGGTATTTTCCAGGCAAGAGTACTGGAGTGGGGTGCCATTGCCTTCTCCAGCTACCTATAAAAGAGCTAATTGTCAGCAGTGCTTATAGCATGCATTTGAAAGAGGACATAATGTCTGTCTAGTAAGATGTTTGAGCTCCACCATTTATTTTATTGAGGCTAACATTATCACTATCAGTTAATGTAACATAAGGTTTTGCATATTGACGGAGTTAGGGAAATAAAAATCCTCTAATTGCTAATTCCTGACAATAGACTTCATAATGTTTCCTCAGATTCAAGACAGTATAATTAAGTTGTTCCAAAACAGAAATTCAAGTTATGTCTGGCTCCCTGTTTCCCTGACTTGCCTTCCCACCAGCCATCTTCCCCAAGCAACTAGAGAACAGACTGTGTTATTCTCCTACATAAAACCTGCCAGTGGCCTGCCATAGAATTAGAATAAAATCCAAATCCTTTCCATAAGGGGGGGTGTCTACTAACTGGCTGAGTCTATCTTCTTTTGTTCTCTTCTCCCCAGCCCCATTCACTTTGTTCAGACACTCCAGCGCCCCTGCTGTTCCTGTGCTACCCAGGCATATGCTGCCTTAGGGCCTTTGGACTCCTTAGGGCCTTTGGACTTGCTGTTCCCTCTGCCTAGAATATTCTTCCCCCACGTTTCTGTGTGGCTTCTCCTTCCCTTTGGTCAGGTGTTCAATCAAATGTCACCTTCCCAGTGAATACTTTTCTCACTACCCTTTCTAAAATATCAGCTCCCCCCCACACATATACATACACACACATACACACACACATGCACACACTTCCTAACACCCCTCCACTGTTTATTTTTCCATTTGTTTACTATTTATCCTCAGTATCTAGGCTATAGAAGGTGCTTAATGAACATTTATTAAATGAATGAATGACTTCATGTGACTGCCTCATCATTCAGGTCCTAATTCAAATGTCACTTCCTCTAAGAGGTCTCGCCAGCCACGCCCAGTTTAAAATACCCAGCATAGCTGTATACATTATTTTATACTCTTTTTAGCACTTAGTATCTGGATTATCTTGTTTGTTTGCTTACAGATTTATAGTCTGTATCCTAAACCTAGAATGGGAGCTTCCTGGGGGCAGAGGTCCTGCGTATCTTGTTTACATCCATTGCCTTGGCATCCAGAATAGTTCTGGGCATGTTAAAATGTTCAATAAATAAAAGATGAATGAATGCATGGCTAAAGGGAGAAGACCTGAGCAGCTGAACAAATTGACCTTCTGAAAGAAATTGCTGCATATAAATGAATACATTTTTAGGGGAACTAAATTGCCCAGTTATATTCATAGCAAATTTACATATTAGGAAATTGAAGGTTCCCTCTCCATGGGCTCCATTCTCTGTAAAAGTAAATCACAGTAACTGAAGTAGACATGAAATGACAGCCTCTTCTGGTTTAAACAAAACATTTAAAACTCTCATGGATCTAATACTCTAGCAAAGAAGACTGACAGTAAGCTAATGATCATATGTGTGGTGAATATTTACATATGGGGCTTATAAATATATAACATAGACTTCAGTTGGGTTGGGAGGAAGGTATGGTTTTAGAAAACTTCCCTTTGAAAGACATATTTTAAATACGTGGACTAAGACTTGAAGTGGCTGGTAGATGGAGACCATGGAAGAAGGTTGGGGAAAGACTGTTGCCAGCATGGTGGGCAGCATGCAAAGCACATGATAAGACGTGCCATCATATCGTAAAAGCAGAGAGGCTTAAAGTTCTTAATAGGCCTTCCTGTGCACCTAATGACAGGCAATCAATGATCTATTGTGGGCTCTCTAACAGCAGAGACACTGCCTTATCAAACCAAAGACCCACAGGTCACGGGAGAATTGAAGTACAGCAGCTTCTGTTTATTGATCTGACACAACACTATGTGATAAGCCCCACACATCTGCAACCTAGAAATAATCTTCATTAAAACCTCAGACATGCAGATGACACCACCCCATGGCAGACAGTGAAGAGGAACTGAAAAGCCTCTTGATGAAAGTGAAAGTGGAGAGTGAAAAAGTTGGCTTAAAGCTCAACGTTCAGAAAATGAAGATCATGGCATCCGGTCCCATCACTTCATGGGAAATAGATGGGGAAACAGTGGAAACAGTGTCAGACTTTATCCTTTTGGACTCCAAAATCACTGCAGATGGTGACCGCAGCCATGAAGTTAAAAGATGCTTACTCCTTGGAAGGAAAGTTATGACCAACCTAGACAGCATATTGAAAAGCAGAGACATTACTTTTCCAACGAAGGTCCATCTAGTCAAGGCTATGGTTTTTCCAGTGGTCATGTATGGACACAAGAGTTGGACTGTGAAGAAAGCTGAGTGCCAAAGAATTGATGCTTTTGAACTGTGATGTTGGAGAAGACTCTTGAGAGTCCCTTGGACTGCAAGGAGATCCAATCAGTCCATTCTGAAGGAGATCAGCCCTGGGATTTCTTTGGAAGGAATGATGCTAAAGCTGAAACTCCAGTACTTTGGCCACCTCATGCGAAGAGTTGACTCACTGGAAAAGACTCTGATGCTGGGAGGGATTGGGGGCAAGAGGAGAAGGGGACGACAGAGGATGAGATGACTGGATGGCATCACCAACTCAATGGACATGAGTCCGAGTGAACTCCAGGAGATGGTGATGGACAGGGAGGCCTGGTGTGCTGCGATTCATGGGGTTGCAGAGTCGGACACGACTGAGTGACTGAACTGAACTGAACTGGATAGATACTAATACAGGCCTCAGTTGGTATTACCTATCTTGTTATTCAAGTTCTCAGTCAATCCTCAAGGACACTGTGAGCCAGTCATGATGACTGTGCCTATTTTACACACAAAGAAACCAAGTTTCAGAAAACTGAAGGACTCACTTAAGATCATTCAACAACGGGATGCAAGTACCTGATGAAAAATCAGACTTGGCTTATCCCAAAGCCCTTATCCTAATCCAGGCAACAAGTTTCCGGAAAATTAACCTAACAGATGGTCTTTTTCTTTCTCTGAGGCTTAGGAAACAATTTCCAAGGCCAAAGAACTAATCTCTTTGTTAAGCCTCTGATTATCCTGTCCACACTGTCATTTTATACTGAAAAATGGGGCCTGGAAAGATGCCATTAGCAGAAAAAGGTCTATTTTACAGTTTCAGGCTGGAATTGCCAAAAATCAAAGTTCCCCAGCCCACTACAGCATATGGTCCTATGAAGCCCAGGGCCAAAAACAAGCCTGTATCACTTATTATTCAGACCCCTCACATCCAGGGGAACTGTACACTGACAGATACAGCAGTAGGAGACAGTGTCACTTCCTTGATAGATAACCTTGGGCAAGTGACTTAATTTAAACTACTTTTCTCAAGTGCTCAACCAGGCTAATAGTGGTATTACTTTATAACAATAATGGCAAACGATTATATAAGACTTAACACAGACCAGATACCAATCTAAGCATCTGACGTGTATTAACTCATTTAATCCTTTCCACAGCCCCATGGGAGAGGCTGAGGAAGACCTGTTATTCTCCTTTTCTTATGGAAGAGTAAGTGAGGCACTGTTTGAGTAACTTGCCCAGCTTCACACAATAGAACTGAGACTTGAACCCAAGCCATCAGTGAATGTCTCACTGCTGCTGCTGCTGCTGCTGCTGCTAATTCGCTTTAGTCGTGTCCGACTCTGTGTGACCCCATAGACAGTAGGCCACCGGGCTGGGATTCTCCAGGCAAGAACACTGGGTTGCCATTTCCTTCTCCAATGCATGAAAGTGAGAAGTGAAAGTGAAGTCACTCAGTCGTGTCCGACTCTTAGCGACCCCATGGACTGCAGTCCACCAGGTTCCTCCGTCCATGGGATTTTCCAGGCAAGAGTACTGGAGTGGGGTGCCATTGCCTTCTCCGGAACGTCTCACTACCAGTCCATAAAACATCTTCATGTTTTAAGGATTAAATGAGATGATGCACATAAAACATTTTTGGCACAGAACCTGGTACACAGTAAGTGCTTAGTTAATGCTATCTCATTATTTTTATTGTAATCACCAACATCATTTAAAAACTAAAGCAGAAGATAGCATTTAAAACTGAGCCATAACAGCACAACTCCAGAGAGCAGACATTTGACATTTTCAGAATTGTCTTATAAAAAGAGAAGCCCTATTTTCAAGGCAGGAGCTTAAAACCCATCTTAGAGGGATGGCGCTTTTTTAAGCATCCCATTTATGCAAGCAGTTCAATAAATGCCAAGGGAGCTGAATAGCACTGCAGACCAACCACTGCAGGAATTCCCCTTTAACAGCCCCAAATCCATTTGGAACATAGTCAGCAGGGGACTGGTAGTGTACTCATCCTTGCCACCTCTGCCCGCCTATGTGACAAACTTGAGAAGTTGCCACATCCTTTCAGAAAGAAGAAGAAAATAAAAACTAATTAGAAAAGGCTTACATTGCAATGAGAAGCCACTTTACAGCTAAACTGAATCAGAAGCAGTAAGAAGGACTGTGAAGCTGTGAGCGGAGTTTTGATCCTCTTCCCACAGCGGGCTCTTCCTCAAAAACTAATGACACCATGTCAGAGGGGCCTTCTCTACAATCCCATTTAAAGCAGGTGTCCCCGCTCACCCTATTTTTCAGCATCATGCAGTGCAATCCCTAATTATCTCATGTAACTTGTTTGTTTCTTATCACACACATCTCTGTTAAAAAAAAAAAAATCCCCAGCACCTACTAGATGGTCAATAAGTATTTGTTGGATAAAAGAGATATAAAATCCAGTCTCTATTCACATCTCATTTCTGAAAAACACTGAAAGTGAAAGTGAAAGTCGCTCAGTCGTGCCTGACTCTTTGCGACCTCACAGACTATACAGTCCATGGGATTCTCCAGACAAGAATACTGGAGTGGGTAGCCTTTCACTTCTCCAGGGTATCTTCCTAACCCAGGGATTGAACCCAGGTCTCCCACATTGCAGATGGATTCTTTACCAGCTGAGCCATAAGGGAAGCCCAAGAACACTGGAGTGGGTAGCCTATCCCTTCTCCGGGGATCTTCCTGACCCAAGAATCAAACCGGGGTCTCCTGCATTATAGGTGGATTCTTTACCAACTGAGCTATCAGGAAGCATTGGAAAAACATTGAAGGGTGGCTAAATGTACAATTCACAGCAATCACTACCAAAATTCTCTTTTCTCTCCTACACTCTAGCATAGTGCTATCTAACAGAAATATACTAGTAATAGCCACCTATGAAATTTTAAATTTTCTAGCAGCCACATTTTAAAACGTAAAAGGAATCAAGCAAAAAGCTTTAATAATCTAATCCAAATATTATCAACACATAACCAATATTTAAAAGTTATTAATGAGATCTTCTAGTCTTTTGTTGTTGTTACTGTCTTCAAAATACAATGTATATGTGATCTTCATGGGACCTCTCAACTTGAACTAGCCACATTTCATGTGTTGAATGTGACCAGTGGCTGCCATATTGGACAGTCCAACTCTAGCACCTAAAACACTCAAGAGCCTCTCTCTCCCTCTCTACTATCTCAGGAAAGCACTCTCCCTTTCTGCATTTGCTGATCCCTCTGCCTGGAATTTTCACTCCTTCCCCAGTAGGTACTTTCTCATTCAGATCACCAAGCTTTATCATTTATTGCCTGTTGTTTAATAGCTGTCATTCAACATTAGAACATGATTCTTGTGAGGCAAGGACCTTATTGTATCCCCAGAGCCTAGCACAGTGCCTGGTATATCCTAGGCCCCCAATGTGTATTTATGAATGGATGAAATCAGGAATGAATGAATGAACAAATGACCTCATTAGATCCCATGCCTTCTTTCCTTTGTACCTTGGTATCCTAGAGGACATAGACCCACCCTACTCTAGCACTCCTGTAGAGAGTGTGAACCATACTTTTGTTCAGGGTCTTAATTATTTGGGGCCATGAACCCATGAACGCTTGTGACACTCCTGGGTCTTTTCTCAAAACAAAATTTTTGATTCATGTTGATGTATGTGGCAAAAACCAATGCAATATTGTAAAGCAATTATCCTCCAATAAATAAATAATAAAAAAATGAAGTTTTTAAATACATAAAATAAAATCCACAGAATTACAAAGAAAATTGATTATATATGATTAAAGTTGGGTATTTTTTTCTTAAAATTGTGTATGGTAATATAGCACTTTTTATTAATGTACTAAATAACAAGATATAACAGCAAGTCTAATAACTTTCCTGATTTTGAAGTAGCTGTAAGCATACATACTATTGAGAGATTTGTCAAGTCTATGTTCGATGCAGGATACAGGATGCTTGGGGCTGGTGCACAGGGATGATCCAGAGAGATGATATGGGGTGGGAGGTGGGAGAGGGGTTCAGGATTGGGAACTCATGTACACCCATGGCTGATTCATGTCAATGTGTGGCAAAACCAATACAGTATTGTAAAGCAAAATAAAGTAAAAATAAAAACTAAAAAAAAGAAAGAAATGTTTGAATGTGAAAGTGAAACTATTTATAATTCCTGTGGGTAACAATGTGTAATATTATTCTATTCCTAACTGAAGGAAATGCATTCCAGTTAGGGAAAATAGATAAATTTTCTTTCCCACCCAATTTTGAATTCTACTCACTTCTTTGTGAGATTTCCCTGGTGGTACAGTGGTTAAGACTCCACATTCCCAATGCAGGGGGCAGGGGTTTGATCCCTGGTCAGGGAACTAAGATCCCACATTCCATGCAGTGTGGCCAAAAACAAATATTCAATTTTTGGCATCCTTGAACTCCAAGATCCTCCAATTTAGTGTGAGAATTCAGCTCTTCAACTTGGTCCTTCTTTTCCTTAGAGGGAAGGATTTGAGGAGATAATTATAAAATGTCTCAATGTTCCTTTTCCACTGAAGTCTAGGGGTTGAGGGTAGAGGAAGAGGGGTGAGATGAAGGCGAATGCATTAAAAATATATTCTGCCCAAGTATCATACACACTAGTCAGAAGCATGAACATTAGATTCTCACTGGCTGCCTCTCTCACTACCTAACTTTGCAACCAATGGCAAATATCAGCCTCTTTGAATTTTAGCTGCTTCATCCATAAGGTTAAGTAAGATTTTCTACTCACAGGATGGACAGCAAGGTGAAACATGATAATAAACTTACCAAAAGCCAGGCACCACATGTGAACTCAGTGGGTATGTCCTGCAGTGCTGTTTCCATTGGCCCATGTCTGTCTTATCCCCTTCCTCTAATAAAAGTTCCAGTGTCCAGCAGGCTCTCCATACTCAGTTTCTGAGTTGGTCTAATTGGCACCACTGGCCACCTTTACTCTGTACTCAGGTCAGCCTCCTTTATTGGCTCTTATCAGGCTGTGTGCTCTGATGGAAAAGGATAGGAATTGTCTAGGCTTGACCTGGCATCCTCAAGGTCTGTGGATAGGTGAGCCTGATCAAGTTACATTATTCTTCAGGGCTGCATGTTAACATGATAAGTAGTGGCTCTCTCTCTCAGAGACAAAATTAGGATTAAGTGAATGCAGTTTCGTTTAATAAATGTTAGTTGTCTTTCCTTGGATTTTTTTTAATGGAAATTAATTACTATGAGGGGCATTCAGGCAGAGCATAAATTGTTGAAAAGGGAAGTAGAATGAAAAAACAGGCTTTGCCACCAAAAGTTCATTTCATGTTCATCAATTCTATTTTTCTGACTTTCAGGTTTCCTAAACAAGCATCCAACTCAACACATATATTAGGAAAAATTGAGAGTTCCCAATAAGAAAATAATAAGCCCTGTGAACCTACCCCAACTATCATAATTGATCCCCAACAGGAGGGTCAGATTCTGCTGCTGGCAATAGAACAGTGGAAGAGTAACTTTGCTTTATGGGAGAAATAGGGAATTCAGATTGCTCTTAGCTGTGGCCAGGAACACCCATGAGCAATGGAACTCCCTCTGAACTGTCCTGTAACCCAGGGATTTTTAAATGATGTCCATGTGGAAGCCAGTTCAGGACAGTTCAGTTCAGATCAGTTCAGTCGCTCAGTCGTGTCCAACTCTTTGTGACCCCATGAATCGCAGCACACCAGGCCTCCCTGTTCATCACCAACTCTCGGAGTTCACTCAGACTCACGTCCATCGAGTCAGTGATGCCATCAAGCCATCTCATCCTCTGTCGTCCCCTTCTCCTCCTGCCCCCAATCCCTCCCAGCAGCAGAGTCTTTTCCAATGAGTCAACTCTTCGCATGAGGTGGCCAAAGTACTGGAGCTTCAGCTTCAGCATCATTCCCTCCAAAGAAATCCCAGGGCTGATCTCCTTCACAATGGACTGGTTGGATCTCCTTGCAGTCCAAGGGACTCTCAAGAGTCTTCTCCAACACCACAGTTCAAAAGCATCAATTCTTCAGTGCTCAGCTTTCTTCACAGTCCAACTCTCACATCCATAGATGACCACTGGAAAAACCATAGCCTTGACTAGACAGACCTTTGTTGGCAAAGTAATATCTCTGCTTTTCAATATGCTATCTAGGTTGGTCATAACTTTTCTTCCAAGGAGTAAGCGTCTTTTAGTTTCATGGCTGCAGTCACCATCTGCAGTGATTTTGGAGCCCAAAAAGATAAAGTCTGACAATGTTTCCACTGTTTCCCCATCTATTTCCCATGAAGTGATGGGACCAGATGCTATGATCTTCGTTTTCTGAATGTTGAGCTTTAAGCCAACTTTTTCACTCTCCTCTTTCACTTTCAAGAGGCTTTTTAGTTTCTCTTCACTTTCTGCCATAAGGGTGGTGTCATCTGCATATCTGAGGTTATTGATATTTCTCCTGGCAATCTTGATTCCAGCTTGTGTTTCTTCCAGCCCAGAGTCTCTCATGATGTACTCTGCATAGCAGTTAAATAAGCAGGGTGACAATATACAGCCTTGAAGTACTCCTTTTCCTATTTGGAACCAGTCTGTTGGTCCATGTCCAGTTCTAACTGTTGCTTCCTGACCTGCATATAGGTTTCTTAAGAAGCAGGTCAGGTGGTCTGGTATTCCCATCTCTCTCAGAATTTTCCACAGTTTATTGTGATCCACACAGTCAAAGGCTTTGGCATAGTCAATAAAGCAGAAATAAATGTTTTTCTGGAACTCTCTTGGTTTTTCCATGATCCAGCGGATGTTGGCAATTTGATCTCTGGTTCCTCTGCCTTTTCTAAAACCAGCTTGAACATCTGGAAGTTCACAGTTCATGTATTGCTGAAACTTGGCTTGGATAATTTTGAGCATTACTTTACTAGCGTGTGAGATGAGTGCAACTGTGTGGTAGTTTGAGCATTCTTTGGCATTGCCTTTCTTTGGGATTGGAATGAAAATGGACCTTTTCCAGTCCTGAAGCCACTGCTGAGTTTTCCAAATTTGCTGGCATATTGAGTGCAACACTTTGACAGCATCATCTTTCAGGATTTGAAATAGCTCAATTGGAATTCCATCACCTCCACTAGCTTTGCTCGTAGTGATGCTTTTCTAAGGCCCACTTGACCTCACATTCCAGGATGTCTGGCTCTAGGTGAGTGATCACACCATTGTGATTATCTTGGTAATGAAGATCTTTTTTGTATAGTTCTTCTGTGTATTCAACAGCACTGAATAAGCTGAAATTCCTGCAGCACTGAGGTCTCTCATTTTGATTTCCTGCTTCCCTTTCTTGTACCTTGATTTCTCTCACCTCTATTTTTGGACACCATACTCCTCTTCAACTCTTGTGGTTAATACTATACAGTAATACTTGCTGCTTATTGAATATCTACTGTAGGCCAGAAGACAGGAGAGTATAAACAGAGACTGGTTCTCAGAGGCCAATTTCAGTACTGTGTGTATTCCCCAATTATAACCACCATCTCCCCACCTCCCCCTAAACCCGAAGTGCTGGGAGAAACAATTCATTCTCCAGACAGGAGTGGCCTTGGAGTCAGATAGGCCTGGATATCTGCTCAGTCACTTACCACCTGGATAGACTTCAACAAAATAATTTGTTTCGAAGCCTCAATCTTCCTCAACCATAAAATAGAGAACATATCACCACTGCAAGTACTGGAGATTCTATAGAGAAAGCACCTGGCCTACAGTGGATATTCAATAAACAGCAAGTATTACTGTATAGTATGAACCACAAGAGTTGAAGAGGAGGACGGGGTCCAAAAATAGAGGAGGTGAGAGAAATCAAGGTACAAGAAAGGGAAGCAGGAAATCAAAATGAGAGACCTGATTGCTGCAGGAATTTCAGCTTGTTCAGTGCTGCTGTGAAGTAAATGAAAATGTAGGGATGATTAGAGGGTAATTTTAAGTACTACAAAAACGAGTTATTCATGAACATAGCACAGAGCACAAGATGAAAAGTGACATGTACAGGAGGCCAATTATAGATCTCATTTCTAGTGTCTTATCACAAGTCACACTGCGTGATGGGCCAGTCCCAGCCCTTCCTGTGAACATCACTGTTCACCAAAAGACTTGGAAGGGAAAATCCCTCCATTGCATAAAGTGATGACAACAATTAAAATATCAGAAAAAAAGGAACTGTCACTATTTCTTTGATGACCAGGTTACTTTGAGCTTTTCAATTTCCCTTCCCTGACTTTTGGAACCTTTGTAACCAGTGACAATCTAAAGCACTAAGAATATGTGAAATTTATTAATTGTTCATTATTTAACTCCATTTCCAAGTTCTCCTTTCCCTTGGAGTTGCACATAGGAAAGCATCAGTGCCAATGGTAAAAAGGAGGCTTGATTTTGCTTTCACACCCTAACCAGAGTCCCGGGAAGCTCTGTTCTCAATGAATAATGTTTCTTCTTTCTTTGTCTACTCCCTGTATCTTCTCTCTCCTTCCAGTCATGTCACCTCCTCTCCTCTCAGACAGTTATGTCACCTATCAGGATTCTGTGGAAACACATCAGGCCTAGGACCCACGGGCACACAAAAAATGTGGGGGTGACATCAGCTTTTGCCATGTGCAGGGCATTATCCTAGATGTTGAGGAAAAAAATACTCATGGCCATTAGGTACTTGCAATCTACTTATTCTACACAACTAGGTAAAAGTCATTCCTTAACAGAATACAAGGTTCCCACAGTCCACCTCTGGTCCTCACTCCCAGCCCCACCTTTCACTGCTTCTGCTACCACAAAGCAGACTAGAACCCGGAACTAACTCCAGGTCCTAGCACTTTACATGGAGCTGTGATACATCTGAAAACCTAAGAGAAAGCTAAGTTTAAATCCAACACTACCACTTACAAACTATGTGACTTAGGCAAATTTCTTAACTTCTCTGGACCTTAGTTGCCCTATTTATAAAATGTGGATGATGATACTTTTTTTCATAGGATCACATGAAGATTAAACAAGATGACACATGACAAGTGCTTGATGCGTGAATGACAGAAAGCTCCCTCTAGATGCCCATCTCTCCCCACTATGTTAGATGTGGGTAGAAACAAAGGAGGAAGAAGGAAGTTCCCTGTTAAAACACTGTTTTCTTCCATATCAGTATACCAATAAGAGATTCTGTTGTTTCAACAATCTGATTATAAAAGCAAGTCACCTCTGTGTATGTTAAGCTTATCAATTTCCACCTTTGTATAGTCTATTTAAATTAGGACACTACCTTTCAGAGTTTGAAATTTTAGTGTTATGATTTCAATGTAGAGGAACAAGGTTATTTTAAAAGACTTTTTCCTGGTGGCTCAGAGGTTAAAGCGTCTGCCTGCAATGTGGGAGACCTGGGTTTGATCCCTGGGTTGGGAAGATCCCCTGGAGAAGGAAATGGCAACCCACTCCAGTATTCTTGCCTGGAGAATCCCATGGATGGAAGAGCCTGGTTGGCTACAGTCCATGGGCTACCAAAGAGTCAGACATGACTGAGCGACTTCACTCTTTTTAGGAATGAAGCTGATGGCAAGCAAAACTTTGGACATTCATAACACAGCAACTGGATGGCTGAAGAACAGGGTTGGGATGGGGGAAAGGAAAACCAGAAAATAAAAGAGAATAGGATAAGGATCCTGAGAGGGAAACAGAAGGCCATTACATACACACTTGTCCCACTTGTCATTGTGCCTTCGACTCTGGTGGCAGCTGGAATGTCACTGACAATGACCCAAACTTCTGCCTTTGGCATACTGACAGTGGATTGAGACATCAGGATGCATTTGTCAGGCTGCCTTGTCAGCTTGCCCCAGTTCAGGCAGACTTCTTAGCAGAGGCTCTTGCTGCTCGTCCAGCACAGGTAGCTTCCATACAAAACCCTTCCCTCTCTCCTACTGAGATGACAAAGAAAGGATGGAAAAGGAAATGAGGGAAAGGATGGAGAAGGATGAGCATACATAAAAGTAAGTCAGAATCTTACTGCTTCCCTACTGCTCCTGCATAAGTAGTACGATACTTCCAAGCCAAAGGACAATAAAAGTTTATCCCCCACCATTGCTCACCAAAAATGAAGATCATGCCATCCAGTCCCAGCACTTCATGACAAATAGATGGGGAACTAATGGAAACAGTGACAGATTTTATTTTCCTGGGCTCCAAAATCACTGCAGATGGTGACTGCAGCCATGAAATTAAAAGGGCTTCCTCCTTGGAAGAAAAGCTATGACAAACCTAGACAGCATATTAAAAAGCAGAGACATTACTTTGCCAACAAGGTCTGTATAGTCAAACCTACGGTTTTTCCAGTAGTCATGCAAGGATGTGAGAGTTGGTCCATTGATGCTTTTGAACTGTGGTGCTAGAGAAGATGTTTGAGAGTCTCTTGGGTTACAAGGAGGTCAAATCAGTCAGTCCTAAAGGAAATCAGTCCTGAATATTCATTGGAAGGACTGAGGCTGAAGCTGAAGCTCCAGTACTTTGGCTACCTGATGTAAAGAGCTGACTCATTGGAAAATACCCTGATGCTGGAAAGATTGAAGGCAGGAGGAGAAGGGGATGACAGAGGATAAGATGGTTGGATGGCATCACCAACTTGATGGATATGAGTTTGAGCAAGCTCCGGGAGTTGGCCATGAACAGTCCATAGGGTCACAAAGAGTCAAACACGACTGAGCAACTGAACTATTGCTCATATCCTCCTTACCATCTTGCCTGTATATGCCATTTCAGA
Organism: Capricornis sumatraensis; assembly: GCF_032405125.1. Taxonomy (NCBI): domain Eukaryota; kingdom Metazoa; phylum Chordata; class Mammalia; order Artiodactyla; family Bovidae; genus Capricornis; species Capricornis sumatraensis. The sequence goes on from NC_091073.1 coordinate 76,715,232, forward strand.
TGTTTTCAAAACATTTGATTTTCATAACATATACATAAATAGATTGTAAGCAGAGCAGGTAGGACTATCCCTACCTTGTGTTTAAAAACACAAGGAGACTATGGTCTAAAAATGTTGGTCCTTTCTCAGATTCCAACCACTCATTAGGAAATAGGCTGCTTTAGGACCAAAATCTCTTGACTCTGTATTCCAAGAAATGAGTCAGTTCTCAAGTTTTACACTAGGCTTTTAAATCACTATCACACCAGAGTGGGAGGTTTCCACTGTGTGAGGCTGTAGGCAAGAATGGGAAAGCTGCAAGTTTCAAACTCTGCCTTCTAGGGACTTCCCTGATGGTGCAGTGGATATGAACCCGCCAGCCAATGCAGGGGACACAGGTTTGATCCCTAGTCCAGGAAGACTCCACATGCCATGGAACAACAAAGCCCAGATGCCAAAATTACTGAGCCAAGCTCTAGAGCCCATGAGCTGCAACCACCAAGCCCATATACTGCAACTACTGAAGCTCATGTGCTCTAGGGCCCACCAAGAGAAGCCATCGCAATAAGACGGCTCTGTCGCAGGTACCACCCACTCCCACTGCTGAGTAAACAAGTGCCCCTTGGCAACTCTCAGTCCTAGAACCAGGCCCACATGTGTCAAGCATAGAGAAGACACCCTGGAAGTGAGCTCAGGACCTCTAGGGGCAGGGAATTTGGGGTCTCTAAAAAAGGGGCACACTCTACATGGGCACAGGCATTTATCCCTGCAGGGGAAAATGTTGCAAGAGGGCCAGAGTGGGGCCTAAAGTGTAGGCCCAGGACAGCAACCCTATAGCTCAGGTCTAAGGGGAGTTTTGCCCATGAATATTTGTTCTTTTCTAACTCCGAGTATCAACTCCTAGCTGACAAAGTCTATTCATTAAGACTTCTTCACCTGTAATGCTTATAAAGAATGTACATGTCCTATTTTAATGATTCTCAACCCTGTTTTCATGGAAATTCTTTCATTATCTTGAAAAGAAAGACAAGAATTCTCAAAAATCATTTTACCATGATTAATATTAATCTTAAAAGATAGAACGCTTATCCACAATTACCGAAAAGTAGAAATGACCCAAATGTCTACCAATGGATGAATATGTAAACAAACTGTGGTTTATGAATACGGTAGAGTATTATTTAGCCATAAAATGAAATTCTGATATATGCTATAACATGGATGAAGCCTGGGGACATTATGCTAACTGAAATGAGACAGACAAAAAAGGACAAATATTGTATAATTCTGTTTATGTGAGTTACCTACAATCAGCAAATTCATAAATACAGAAAGTAGAATAGTGGTTACCATGGGTTAGGAGGAGGGGGATGGAAAGTTGTTGTTTAATGGGCAGAAAGTTTCTGCCTGGGATGATGAGAAAGTTCTAGAAAAAGATAGTGTTGAAGGTTGTATAACAGTGATTACGTACTTAATGCTAATGAACTGTGCAATTTAAAATGGTTCAAATAGTAAATATTATGTTATATATATTTTGCCACAACTTTTTAAAAAGATAAAATGCTACTGTACATCCTCAAGGTTTTCTGGAGAGGAATGTTAAAGAAGAAAGACGAGAGAGCCCAAAATCAAATTTCCAAAAACATCACCACCTCCAAAAAGACTAGGAATAGTTCTCTAAGGGAAACTGTATACTTCAGCATCATCCAAGTATCACAATTATTATTTTCCCTCTTCATTTGTACCTTGTCCCTTATCATAGGAGCCTGCAATTTAAATAAATAGATTCTTTCTCCTTCGCTGTTCTGTACCACAACAACTGAAGATATATACCAAATTAAAAACCACCCCAAGGCTAATGCTAAACTCAACATTGCTGCTAAATCAGTCCTAGACTACAGAGTTAAAACTCTTCACAAACACCTACCAAGAATTATTCATGGGGAGGAGGTTCTTTCTAATTTTCAGTTTTCATGGATTTTTAAATTAAATGAACCCTCTGCACCCACGCTCATGCCTAATAGATACAGAAATTTGTACTGGCATTCAGAAAATGATGACACACTACAGATGTGATTGCTGAAGCAATTATTCCTTTGTTACTTTAAAAATTGTCACACACCATTTTTAGCCAGGTCTTCACTGCCAGAGTGGGAAACGAGGCAATGGTCTAATTCATTATATCTCAATTATCTGGGCAACTGCCTGAATTCTTATCTCCCTTTTGTCAGTGAAAATAAAACATGATTGGAAAAGTTAAACATGACAAGAATGAGCTTAGAAAACCTTCATAAAACTTTCTGATTTCTCTCCTCTGTGAACACATTCATGCCAGTCTCTCACTATCATTTCAGTTCAGTTCAGTTGCTCAATCACTCAGTCACGTCTGACTTTTTGTGACCCCATGGACTACAGCATGCCAGGCTTCCCTGTCCAGCACCAATTCCTGGAGCTTGCTCAAACTCATGTCCATTGAGTTGGTGATGCCATCCAGCCATCTCATCCTCTGTCATCCCTTTTTCCTCCTGCCTTCAATCTTTCCTGCATCAGGGTCTTTTCCAATGAGTCAGTTCTTCACATCAGGTGGCCAAAGTAGTGAAGCTTCAGCTTCAGCCTCAGTCCTTCCAATAAATATTCAGGACTGATTTCCTATAGGATTGACTGGTTTAATCTTCTTGCTGTCCAAGGGACTCTCAAGAGTTTTCTTCAACACCACAGTTCAAAAGCATTAATTCTTCAGCATTTAGCTTCTTAAACTTGCTCCTCAAATTGTAACCCAAAGACCTGCAGCATCAGCACCATCTGGGAACTTTCTAAAAAATGCTGCCACATCGAGAGCAAAACCCTAAATCCACTGAATAAGATTACCAGTTATACACCATTTCCTAGGATCTTCACATGTACTATAAAATTTAAGAAGCCCTACTATGTTAGTTTCTTGTCGCTGTTATAACAGATTATCACAAATTTCATTGCTGAAAATGATAGAAATTTAATTTCTCACACTTCTGGAGGCCAGCTGTCCAAAATCTGTTTCACTGGACTGAAATCAAGGTACCGGCAGGACCACTCCACCTCCAGATGCCTGAGAGAAGAATCTGTCTCTTGCTTCTTCTAGCTTCTGGTGGCTGCTGGCTTCCTCAGCTGTAACCACTCTCTGCCTCCATCTTCACAAGATACATGTCAGATCTCTCTCTGCTCTGTCTCTTGTAAGGACAGCTGTGATATAATTAAAAATAATCTCCTCATCTCAAGACCCTTAATTTAAATTGCACCTGCGAAGACTCTTTCCAGATAAAGTAAACACTTCAGACTTTGGGGATTAGTACCTGGATATAATTCCCTGGTGGCTCAGTGGTAATCTGCTTGCCAATGCAGGAGACGTGGGTTCTATCCCTGGTTCAGGAAGATCCCCTGGAGGAGGACATGGCAACCCACTCCAGTATTCTGGCCTGGAGAATCCCCGTGGACAGAGGAGCCTGGCGGGCTACAGTCCATGGGGCTGCAAAGAGTTGGACACAACTGAGCAACTAAGCACAAGCACCAGTATTCTTGCCTGGGAGATGCCATGGACAGAGGACCTGGAGGGTTACAGTCTATGCGGTTGCAAACAGTCAGATGTGTCTTAGCGGCCAAACGACAACAATAACAATCCCTTAGTGAGCCATTTTCATGCCTATCATCTACAAAGGTTTATTTCCACATGCTAATTGGGATACAACAAAATCACATATGTGATCTGTATAAATGCCATCTCCAAACATAAATTTAATACATTTAACAAAGGGTTGTCCTTTAAAACCTATTTTCAGCAAAGAAGCATCAAAATTTCAAAGAGTGCTCCATGAGCCAAACCCAAAGACTCTGAAATTTCCTTCTATTATGAAGTCACAAACATAGCCCTTACCCACCTGGGCTCCTATCACATATTCAGATTTCTATGTTTCACCTGCAAGATCCAAGTCAGCAAACAATGGTCTGGAAGTCTGGATTTTAACACGAATCCTGGTAATTCTACTGGTAATTCTAACCATCAGACATATTTGAGAAACACTGCTTAAACAAGCAGTTCTCATCCTTTACTGCACATTATGATCATTTGGGGAAATTTTTAAAAAAATACTGAGTCCCAGGTCCACCCAGACCAATTCAATCTGATTCTCCTGAGGTGGATATTTTGCAAAGCTCCCTAGATGATTCTAATGTGCAGCCAGGCTTGAGAACCACTGATTTTACCTCTCCAGAGCCAGTTAAGTGAGTTAGAGGTGATTTAACAGACCGAGGTAAGCCACCCATTAGACGAAAGACTCTCTGGGCTACTGCCCTTTTCAGAAGATTTGCTTAAGGATCCCTCTTCACATGATGGACCATGCCTGTGAAGCACTAGGCAATTATGAATGTGCTTTGGAAAATCAGCGCCACAGGAGTTCCCAGCCCAGCCACGAGAGCCCATGCACAAATGGCCTTCTCCAGCCGCTCATGAGCATTCTGCATCGAAGAGTAAAGCCACGCCCAATCAAGCCTCTAGCTCACCCCAAATCTTACCCTTCTTTATGAAGGGGAATTTATTTTATTCTCTTTTCCACATCCTTCCCCAGTCTCCATCATGCCACATACACTTACTTCTAGTCCGACAATACCAAAGTAATAAAGCTAAAGAAAAAACCTGTTAAATTACTAATCAAAATATTCCCTAATCCAGTAAAGGTGCTGGCCCTGTCCACTCAGGGTTTAGCCAGTCAGTCCTTAGGGTTTTGTAACAGAAACATAAAATATAACCACAGTTGTAGCTAAAGAAAACAACTTACAACACATTAAACAGCTAGCTCCTGAGTAACAAGCTTGATATGATTTTATTTTGCATTTTGTGATGACACAGGAGTAATAAAGGTGCTTTGGATAGACAGGATCCTCCTCCAAAGTTAACAAGACATGGGGCTCATCTAAAAAGAAAAATTTGGCTAAAAGTTCTAGAGGTTTATTTCTCAGCAGCCTAGAGTTAGATACCATCAAAAGTTAGAAGCTGGAATAACGGTGTCCTTGCAGAGAAAGCAACACCATGAAAGATGTGCTGAGCAGTCAAGAAACTGCACTGTGAAAGTAAAAGTCCCACTCATTTCGCCATCATGGGCAATGAACAGCTTCTTGCAATATTTTTTCTGTGATGTAGGACAACTGAGGAGTCAGAGAGCCTGATTAAGGAGACTACTGGAAAAACCCATATGCAAGATGATGGCAGTTTGTACCAGGGCAGTTTTGGGAGAGGTGTATGGATTGGGAATTACTTTGGAAGTTTAATCAGCCAACCTTATTGATGGATCAAATGCATGAATGGAAGGAATTGAGAAAGGCTCCAGTGCGTTTGGCTTCAGCGACTGGGTGTGTAGAAGTGGCATTTTCTGAAACAGAGAAGAGCTAAAAGGGTATGACCGAGATTCCACAGTTCAGTCTTGGGCACTGAATGGTTTTTTCACTCCTGACACCAATCATGTGGTATCTTTTCCAACACTTCTCAAGCATTCCCACATCAATTAGGTGTCCTACAATTCAGTTTAATTCTGACACAAACCACCTGGAGTTAGTATCAGACATCACAGGTTTCAGGCCTCAGTCCCACAGGACTGCTTTCATTTCAGAGGCCAACCACAAGTGTCAAGTCACCATACTCTGGCCAACCAGCTATAAATCAGGGGTTCCTAACAACCCCCCACTCAGTTCCCATAATTTTCCAGAACAGCTCCTCACAGGACTCAGGAAGCCACTCTTCTTACATTTACAACTTATTACAAAGGGTACAAATAAGCAGCCAGACAAGCAGGTACATGGGGCAAGATTCACAAAGGTCCCAAACCCAGGAGCCTCTGTCCTCATGGAGTTGGGATACACCATTCTCCCAGCACAAGCATGTGTTCAGCAACTCAGGAACTCCAGGAACTTTACTGAGGAGTTTTTGTGCAGGCTTTATTACATAGGCTGGGCTGATTAAATCATTGATCGCTGATGATTAACTCAACCTCTAGTCCTTCTCCCCTTGCTGGAGGTTGGGGCAGAGTTGCCTCATTACAGTCAAAGACTATTTTATTACCCTTATCACTCAGCAAACTTAACAGAAGCATAGATCTTTCTGATGCCACAAGTACAGTTTCTGATACTATCACTACCATTTCACCAAGTAGGTAGTCACATAAAAACCTGGAACTCATGGAGGCCAGCTTCAAATACTGTTTCTGTCATTTATTAGCTTCTGTGGACAGGTACTTGGTCTCTCCATGCTTTAGCTTCTCCATTCCCAAAATACAAATAATAACCAGCTTGCTAAGAATTAAAGATTTTAAAATTAAAAAAAAATTAAAAAATTAAAAAATAAAATAAAATAAGAGAAATAGCATGTAAAGTAATGATTCACTCAACACATATGTACAGTCTCTACTGTGAGATAAGAATTATGTTTAGGGCTAGAGGTAGAACATGGGACAAAACAAATAAAAATCCAGCCCTCATGAACCTACATTTCAGTGGGAAAGACAGAAAATCAGCAAATTAACAAGAGAACACATGCCATACCACTGATGGTAATAAGTGCTCTAGAAAAAATAGTAGGAAAGAAGAAGAGAGAGTGCATGGTGGGTAATGCTGTCATCTTAAATAAAAGAGTCAGAAAAGGCCTCATTGAGGAGGGGCTTTACGAGCAGAGACCTGAGGAGGTGAGGAAGGAGTCAGGCAGACATTTGAGTAGGGAGTGTTACAGGCATTGAGAGAAGCAAGTCCAAAGAGCCCTTAGGTAGAAACTTGCCTGGATGGGTACTGAGCCCAGCAAGGAGGCCAGTGTGACCAGAGGTGACCTACTGAGAAGTGACAGCCCCTTTTCAGGATTCCCAAAAATATTCACTGTGAGGATGGCTGTTTGGCCTGCATCCTAAGCTACTACTTTCCAGATATATATTGTTTTAACTTCTCAACTTCACTCTAATTATTTATCTGCTAATTAATACATTGATAGCAGAGCCCAGAATACTTTTTTTTTAATTGCTATTCCTATCCTAACCAAGTACCTCAGATAGGAAAGATCAAATGTCATCTGGAAACTGACCAAACATACACAGACACATGGACATACACACACACACACACACACACACACACACACACACACACACACATTGCCAACTCATTCTACTCCCTGAAATATTAGTCTGTTTGCCCAAGTGTCCTTATCTACACAATATAACTAAATCATTTTTAAGTTTATTTGCATTAAGAAGTGTTTACTCTTAGGAATTCACTTTTAACATGGCAATTCCACCAAGACTGGCTTTCCTGCAATTCCTTCAGCAAGGATACTGCTTGCATCGGCTGCATCAACAGTTAACCTGACCCTGGCAAGAATGAACCTGAATATCACACACCAGAATGCCTTAGCATTCAGGGTGCTTTATTAGCAACATGTGTTTTCTCTACGGTTCATAAATACTGATTGTTCCAATGACCATAATTTGAGGAGTAAGTTTCTAAAGAACTAGAAATGCATGTGGAGAAAGTTAGGAAGGATCATGTGTCTTCATAACTGCCATGTTAACAAAGAATATGTATCCCAGGGAAAATAATCACTACCATTTATTGAGCATTTATGATCAGCCATGTAATAGTGCTAAGTGTTTCAATAAGCTCATTAAGTTAAATCTTTACAATATCTTGCACAGTAGGTATTAGCCCCTTATTACAGATCAAGAAATGTCATCTCAGAGAGGTTAAATCATTGGCCCAAGGTTACATAGCTAATGAGGGGTAGAAGAAAGATTTGAACTCAGACAAACCAGTAGTAAAACAGCACACCCAATGTTTATGAAACAAAGATCCAACAAGTGATTTCATTCTGAAACTTAGGGCAAAGTTTCTCTTTGCAGAAGTAGAAGGGTTGTCCCTACTGGTAGCCATGAAAAGTTAGAGCTGAATACCTGAATGGATCGTGATCAATTCCCAAGACAAGAGGAAGAAACATGCTGAGTGACTGGACTCCTTTCCACAGGAGCAAATTGACAGATAAGCTGAATTTGGGTCCATGGGGCTGGAGTCTTTCCCCACGAATTAGCTGTGGGTGCTTAATGTTGATGACTGAGAGCAATTACACCACTCAGAGCAGATGGGAGCATATGGCACCAGCCAAAATGAATCAACGTGTCACAGCAGCAAGGCTCTTGAATAAGATTTAGAAAATGTTACCAAACAGTGATTATAATACTACCATGGGGTGTAAGGCCAGCAGTTACATCTTTCTGCCAATAATTTATGGCACTTTCTTTTACCTGTATCCAGTTGCCATTGTTACAGCTCCAGTCTGCTGGTGGAGAAATGGAGGTACAAAGCAGTTTGACTCAATTTACAGAGTAAGTCATTGGCAGAACTTGTAGGGTTTTGAGAGAGACTAAAAAAAGATTCCTTTCTCCTGACTGAGTCTTGAACCAATTTAAAAACAAAAGAAATAAAATAGCAGAGGCAAGAGGTAGAGCACAAGATGCCATCTTATTACAAATAAAGCTAGCTTGGAAGACAAATGGCCAACTCCCACACAATCAACTCAGCTACAGACAACCCAAGGGGAAGGTGAGTCTGGCCAGGTCACTGCCCCTACTCACTGGCCTGGACAGAAAGAGAAAGGAGAAATCCCCTCTTCTCAACACCTTGGTGAGAGAGATTAGTTTCCAGTATAAACAAGGACCAAACAGCCAACAAGATAACGCACTTCATCCACCTGGGGAGTCAGTCCTTTTAGGGATGTCACTCTGCCCTGTGATTTTTCTCATCAGGGTCTTTAGGTCCAACCATAGTGTTCTAAGTGGGAGAGGGCCTTCTGCTGAAGGAAATAGATGTAACTGTTATTAATCATCCTGGGAAGAGGTTGACCCAGACAGGAATTTAGGATTCAAGAAGACATCTCTTCTTTCCAGGGATGAACATATTATTAGAGCAACTGTCCCGTCTCGAGGGAAGACACAAAAGGAAGCATCCGTGCCACCACTTTGGCTCACTCCTTAGATTCATGTTTCCAGGCCCACTCTTTGTCAGTGTTGCCTGATCCCACACAAGCATAGGTCCACCCTCAGCACTAGGCAAGAAGAGTAAACAAAAATCTCGCGGAGAGCTGGGCAGCACTAAAAGCCATTGCAGCAGGGAGCAGATACCATCAGTTTGGACGGTACATTCGGAAGCCTCAGGTCCACAGACCAAGCCTCACCAGCTCTGAGCATCACCCTCTCTCCTTAGTCTCTAATCTGCAGTCTGTTGCCAAGTTCTCAACTAAGACTTCTCATCTCAAATCTCCTTCTTCAGGGTACTTTCAAGGGTAAAAGCATTTTATGCTCCCAACCAAAATATCCTGCTATTCCACCCAACTGATGATGACATTCATTTTCACAGTTTACTTTAGACATTTACTTCAAACAGAAGCAGTTTAGCCTCTGGCTGCATTAAACCTTTCCACTCCAAAATACACTCTTTCATTTATCTTTACATAACCAGAAGGCCTACTCAAGTGTTGCTTTTGTTGTTAAAGGAGAAATCGTCCATCTGCAGGAAAACAGAGAAAATGCTGGCAATTTTTAAACAATTATTGCCCACCTCTATCCCAGACATTTGTTCTAGCCCTGAAGGTTTAAGAAACAGGGATGGTTCCATCTAGTCCCATTACAAAAGTTCTAGTCCTATCTCAGAGCGCAGACAGAGATAAACATTGTCCTTCTGACCTTAACAGAATCTTCGTATTTTCAGAGCTCTTTTAACATCTTTTTCTGCCCCAGTACACTTAAGGAAGATAATAAACTCTGTCCGTAACAGCACCTTACAGACTCAAGAATTCTTTTGGGGGATGGAGTGCACAGACATAGAATCTTTAAGGAGAAAGAATTCTGCAGTTTGGAAGGTAATTTATACCTCTCCACTCTAAATTCCTATCATCCCTGCAAATAAGAATAAACTGGAGGCTCTAATTTGCATGCTTTCTTTTACCGCGGCCATTATTTAATTCGGCTGGATATGTTTTATTGCAAACCTCACCACTCCTCAGAAGCCCTTATCTTTGGGTCACTTTAGTGTCTGCTTTCATTTTCCCTTATTCTCTGCCCAGCAACTTGTTAATACCTCAAGGTTCAGGAGGAACCCTACTGAGAAGCCTAATGCTCACCTCATTAGAACCAAAGTTTACATTTGCAGAGCAGAAATACTGCCTCCCAACACAAGGATCTGATTTCTTCCAAATTCCCTTATAGGTGTCCTAAAAAATATTGTGATTTTCTTAAGAGTTTGGAAGAGTGCTGCCCTATAAACTTAAAGCCTTTCTGTGGTTTTTCACCCTTAATTTTCAGTGGTTTCAGGAATACTCCTCCTTTAAGCAAGATCAATACATGAAAATTACATTACATGAATGAAAAATGCATATTTGTTTTGCAAAATCATTTACCCATTTACTCAATTTATTTGAAATTTTGATTTACATACACATGAGGGGAATCACGTATAAAGTTAGATATGTATGCGTGGGTGAACGCTAAGCTGCTTCAGTCGTGTCCAATTCTTTGTGACCCCATGGACTGTAGCCCGCCAGGCTCCTCTGTCCATGGGTTTCTCCAGGCAAGAATACTGGGGTGGGTTGCCACGCCCTCCTCCAGGGGATCTTCCCGACCCAGGGACTAAACTGCATCTCTTACGTCTCCTGCTTTGGCATGCAATTTCTTTACCACTAGCACCACTTGGGAAAACCAAAATTAAGTTATACCTACACCCATAAAGAAAATTCTTCCTCAAAAATTCTCCAGTCCTTCTCCATACATGCTTTATATCTGTTTGTTATAGTCACATATATCCCAGAGATACAAAATATGAATAACTACACAAAAATATCATTGCTAGCTGTTATTTTGGGAACTTGCTGCAAGAAAATCTCAGGTTTCCACATCACATCAAAAAAGACTGAGCTAAAATGTCTGTTTTCAGAATAAATACTTTGAACTGTGTGAACAGGTGAGTTAGGATCAGGTATCTTAGGTGCCAAAAGGCTCTGCCCTAAAATTTACTCTCTTAGAGAAGACAGCTATTTGAGTCAGAGGCAGGAAGATAAGAAAAGCTCTTTACATCTTCAAATTAAGTGAGTTGCCCGTTTTGCAACTGTGTTCACTTCCGACAGCCTGATAAACAAATATTTCAGGGGAAACTGTATGTAGAGAAAATAAACTGCCCCTTGGAACTTTCATGCCCAGCACCCTTGAGAAAGAGAGTCCCATCCTTATTCTGCACACAGCGCTTCCTGCTGTTTTGTTCTTTAGTTAGTTCTCTTTAAAGTTCAGCAGCATATTTATTCTTTCTCAAATTCTCCAAAATTCTAAACCACTCCATACGTGACAGGATTTTGAATAAATCCTCAAGTTCTCAAAATACAAAGTCCTGAGCCGCAGCTGAAAACAGCAGCTGGTGGCTTTGTCAGGTGCCCCCTCCCCTCTGGCCCAGCTTAGTGCCGTCGGCGGGCACATCTCTCCCTCCGAGTGACCACAGCAGCCTGCAGCCTCCCAGTCTCCCCCCTTCCATCTCTTGCTTCTCTCCTCATTGCATGCATATTAGTTGCATCACCCTCCCTCACCTCCTTCCTCAGATTCATCTACTCAGTTCCATTCATGCATGCTGTTTCACCAGCCATTCTTTCCACGTAATGTTCCCTCCCCTGCAGTCCCCACACGCATCCCCCTCCCCCGACACACACACACACAAGTTCTCCTTCTTCATCCAGATGAAGCCTCTCTGACTTTCAGCTATTGTGTCAGAAAGAGTCCTCACCTACCTCTTCCCGTCCTCAGCCAGGCCACAGGTTCCTCCTCTGTGCTCCGAACTCTGTGCTTGAACCTGTCAAAATATTTATCTATCTCGCTCTTCTGGGAATGTGTCTGTTTACCTCCATTTTGCTTCCTTGGATGTTGAGGTTGTGAACTGTGGCCCACTCACAGGCGGGTTCTCAATACATCTGTAGCCCACTCACAGGTGGGTTCTCAATAAATGACTGCTGAATGAATGAATATTCTGGAAGAAAGAAATGAAGAACAATAGGAAGAAAGATGGAATCAGTTTAATACAAAAGAATAGACTGCGTTTGAATCTTTAAGATTCAGAAGAAAATTGTGAATGAGACCTGAGAAACATTGTATCTCCACCAAGGGGTGTCTAAGACCTGAAGTGACCCTCCCTCAGCCACACCTCTGGTTTGACCCAAGGATGTGTGTCATACTACATGCCAATTTTCAAATTATGTGTACTATAGAATTATTATTGGGGCTTCCCTGGTGGCTCAGATGGTACAGAGTCTGTTTGAAATACGGGAGACCCAGGTTTGATTCCTGATTTGGGAAGATCCCTTGGAGAAGGAAATGGCAACCCATTCCAGTACTCTTGCCTGGAAAATTCCATGGACAGAGGAGCCTGATAGGCTATAGTCCACGGGGTTGCCAAGAGTCAGACGTGACTGAGTGACTTCACTTTCTTTCGTTCTTATAGAGTTATTGAATGCAACAAAAGATAATCCAATATGAAATTACCTGGTTTATCTAAACCAAGTCTTCCTATTAATACACATACCACACTTGTCTGGGATGGGGGTAAAAGACCACAGCAGCAGCCTTTAGGTGGGATCTGTGATTGTGCACTATCGCCCTGTAGGTAACGATGTGCTCCATCACTCACCTGTTACTGGGGATTGGACCCAATAGAAAGGCCTCACTGGAGCAACACCAAAAACCTTTCTCAGAGGCTCAGTCTCTAGGCTCAGGTAAGGAGGAGGAAAGCATACATTCTTGTAGTGAAAACAAGTATTAATATCACATGACTATGAAAGCTTGAGAGTCAATGTAATACACTGTATACTGATAGAATAAAAATAAAGCTCTTATATTTTCTTAATCGATGCAGAAAAAGCATTTGACAATATGCACTATCCCTTCTATGACTAAAAACACTTAATGAACTAATAGTAAGGAACTTAACCTGATAAATAGTATATATAAATCATAGCTAACATCATACTTACTGATATGTCAATTTCAAGATACACTTCTAGGACACAATTTCCCTATACTTGAACCCTTAACACTTATAGTTAGCACAATTTTTCTTGACATCCTAAGACGAAAAAATAAAATTATAAAAAATTACAGGTCAACAGGCTGATGGTCCCAAAACAAATAATATCTTTCAAATAATACTGATGCAACACATAGCCATACAGTAATATAAAAGGCAAGCAGACAGATTTCCCGTTGTTCATACAAGCCTATTAGTTTCAATTCTGTAGTTGTGCCTCACATGTCAAAAGTATTCAGAAGGGAGAACTGGTCACCTAGAGGTATAATATCCTTACTTTTCAAAGAATCAAATACCTTCATTCACTATGGTGACAGGAAAGTACACCATGTACTGGTCACCCTTCTCCCCTCCCTGGTGGTGGGACATGGAGAGGTTATGGAGAGCATCAAGCCGAGGCATAAATAGACCTTATCTGGGGTTCCCTGGTGGCTCAGATGGTAAAGAATCTGCCTGCAATGTGGGAGACCAGGGTTCAATCCCTGGGTTGGGAAGATCCCCTGGAGAAGGGACTGGCCACCCACTCTAGTATTCTTGCCTGGAGAGTTCCATGGACAGAGGAGCCTGGCAGGCTACAGTCCATGGGGTTGCAAGTTGGGCTTTCAGCTTTTTCATCTCCCTAAAGGCCAATTTAACTGAGTGATTTGAAGGGGGAACTGATGTCAAAAAATGGAAAGTAGCTTAAGACATAATTTGATATAAAAATTATTTATATATATTATAATGTCCAGGAATTTTAAAGATTAAAAAAAAAAAGGTGAGCTTGTCAAAAGCAATTTCAGCTTCTGACTCCAGTCCCCATTTTCCCCAACCCCAACCAGGCTGGTAATCACTCCCTTTTACCTTGGGGTATCTTTACCTTGGAAAAGCTTAAGAAGCACTGAATCCCTATATATTTTAAGAAATATTGAACGAGAATGAGGGCTGAAACCAAAAGGAGTGCTTGTGTGTACTCTAAATGTATGGAAAATACATCTAAACAGGATATAGCTCTCTCCATTCTAGAATCTGGTATCCTTTTTTTCTCTTGTATCACTGTAACTGCCCCAATCACTGCAAAAAAAATAAACTCACATACATATTTCTGTTGCCCTCAAGCATTCTCAGTCAGCAAAGCTTTATTTGCACTAATGATAATGTGCATTACCCATGGACATATCCATCTGTCCCCATGCCTAACAATCCCTGGACTGGGACACCTCTGAGGATACAAAATGAGTGTGACGTTATCTCTACTCTGGAGAAATTCACAGGTAGGTGAAGTGAGTGACGTGAAGTCGCTCAGTCGTGTCCGACTCTGCGACCCTGTGGACTGTAGCCCACCAGGTTCCTCCATCCATGGGATTCTCCAGGCAAAAATACTGGAGTGGGTCGCCATTTCCTTCTCCAGGGGATCTTCCTGACCCAGGGATCAAACCCAGGTCTCCTGCATTGCAGGCAGATGCTTTAACCTCTGAGCTACTAGGGAAGCTTTTTAAATGACTTTATAATGTGATAGATTCATTAAGAAAGCTCTGAAAGTGCTGTGGGCACAGAGTGGGATGAGGGATTCGCCAGTCCTCATGGGAAGGCTTTTCAGGGAAGACTTCTCAGATGAAGCAGCATTCAGGGCTCCACACTTACAGTCCCCGTGGCAGCAAGGTGAGCCTCCAGCTGAGCGGAATCCAGCTGTGCTCTGGAAACTCCTCTGCCCAGCTGGCTTCTTGCTTATGCTTCTCCCTCACCCCAGCCCTCAGTGCTGCCACTGCCTGAACTCCCCTCAGCAGCCCAAAGACACTTTTTTACCTTATAAATTATATTATCATTATACCATTTGTTGAATATCTATCCTATGAAAGGAGGCCCTTGAATAGATTTTATCCAAACACTTAATACCTAAGGAGATTGAGCCTCACAGAGTTTCAAACCTAGATCAGTCTACACTTTCCACTGCACCCACCGTCTCCCCTGGTCATAGAGCTGCCTTGGCATGCAGGTATGTGACAAGCTTATGTCTATGAATGAGATACCAATATCTAGCCTGGCTATTAAAAATGACTCAAGAAGGAGAGGGTCATTTTTGATGATGTAATTAAGGATTAAAAAACAAATCTTTCTGCTTTTATAAGGATCTAGAGATTGTCACACTAAGTGAAGTAAATCAGAGAAAGACAAGTATCATATGATATTGTGTATATATGAGACCTAAAAAAATGATACAAACGAACTTATTTACAAAACAGAAATAGACTCACAGGCGTATAAAACAAATTTATGGTTACCAAAGGGGAAAGTGGGGTGGGAAGGAATAAATTACAAGTTTGGGATTAAGATGTACACACTACTATACATAAAACAGATAACCAACAAGGACCTATTGTATAGCAGAGCATATTCAATATCTTATAAGTAACCTATAATGGAAAAGAATATAAAAAAGAAAAAATATATACAAATATAAAACTGAATCACTTTTCTGTATACCTGAAACAAAACACTGTAAATCAGCTAAATTTCAATAAATTTTTTTAGTTGCCTTACCAAGTGTATAATATTTATAAAATGGAAATTGCACATTATTTATTTCTACTGAAAGAAGCAGGGCTTCCCTGTAGCTCAGTGATAAAGAATCCACATGCCAATGCAGGAAAGGCAGAAGATGCAGGTTCGATCCCTGGGTCAGGAAGATCCTCTGGAGAAAGAAATGGCAGTCCATGCCAGTATTCTTGCCTGAAAAGTCCCATGGGCAGAGCAGTTTGGCAGGCTACAGTCCATGGGGTTGCAAAGAGTCAGACACAACAGAGTGACTGAAGCTGTGTGGCACTTAAGAAGATAATCAGTCAGTTCAGTTCAGTCGCTCAGTCATATCTGACCCTTTGTGACCCTATGAATCACAGCACAACAGGCCTCCCTGTCCATCACCAACTCCCGGAGTTTACTCAAACTCATGTCCATCAAGTCAGTGATGCCATCCAGCCATCTCATCCTCTGTCATCCCCTTCTCCTGCCCCCAATCCCTCCCAGCATCAGAGTCTTTTCCAATGAGTCAACTCTTCACATGAAGTGGCCAAAGTCCTGGAGTTTCAGCTTTAGCATCAGTCCTTCCAATGAACACCCAGGACTGAGCTCCTTTAGGATGGACTGGTTGGATCTCCTTGCAGTCCAAGGGACTCTCAAGAGTCTTCTCCAACACCACAGTTCAAAAGCATCAATTCTTCTGCGCTCAGCTTTCTTCTAGAGAAGCTCAAATTAGAAGACGCAGGGGGAGGGGGCACAGCAAAAGAGAAAGAAAAATAAGCAGGCAGAGAGAACTGAAATGAGGCAGAGTTAGAGGAAAAGGTCACACAGCCTAATCTCCACGTGCTTTGAAATTTTCAAGCCCAGGAACAGTGTTCATAAAATACTAACACATTAGACTGCAAGGTGAACCTGAGAAATGTCAGAGAAGCAAGGCTCTTGAATCCAATATGCAATGACTCAACTAGGCAACCCCTGGTGGTCACAAAGCACAGCGGTACTCAAGAGGGAAGACAGCATGGGCTTCCTGCCCCGTAATCAGAAGTGGAGAAGCTTTCACTTGTGTTGGCACTGTCAACTTCTCTGAGCTTGGATGCAAAGCCAAAGCTGCAACATGATTTCCTACCCCAGAGTGTGCTGGACCCAGAGGGAGAATAGTACTTCCTGCAGAGCCAGGATCCAGACCCAGGCTATCAGGGGATGCCGGGGATAGTGAGCCAAGGGGAGAATCCCTCCGCTTGTTGAATCCCTGCCTCCTGTCATTCCCTGACAGTGATGAGGGGCAGCACGTCCACTGCCATTTTGTCAAAGGACATTTCTCAGGATGGGTTTGTCAAGAGGTGGTGGGTAGAGCTTTCCATCAGAGCCTTCCTCATTGTGACTCTGGTGGCTGCCAGAAGGGATCTCAAGATAAAGACTCAGCAACAGGAAAGCAACCTAAATTTGACATGTTCAACTCCACTTTGATCCCTACTCTACTTCTGTGAGGTCCTTTTCAAATTCCAAGTGGGGTCATTAAAGCTCGCTTAGACTTATTAGAAGTTGAAGTGGAAAAAAAATCAGTAACTCCATTACTCTTTTTTGTAGCTGCCACATCAAAGGGCTGGGGGATTCATAGTTGCCATTTTCCAGGAGCTAGTTATCACAAAAGAAAAGGATTTTATTTAAGGTGAAAAAGTAAAAGCCAGAAAATTGACCAATTTATGTTTCTTGGAAGCAGCAAATGCTGGGGACTGGATGCAGATAATATTATCTGAACTAAAAGTGTAGCAGATAGCCTGTTTCCCAGTCCATTTCTCATATTCTACTGATAAAAAAACTGCCAGTTAGAGAGAACCTCAACCTTGTATGTCTGAAAAGGGAGAGTCAGTAGTCAGACTGAGAAACTCAGATGAGAAGTATCAGTAACTTTCCAGGAAGCAATTGAGAGAAAAACAGTTATACTATATAAAAAAATATATATATATATTTATATTTATATATATATGCTATAAACATATAGCCACTCACTAGCAAGTTTTTCTTTTTTAATTGAAGTATAGTTAATTTACAATATTGTGTTAGTTTCAGGTGTACAGCATAATAATATACTATTTTTACAGATTTTATTCCATTATAGGTTATTACAAGATGGCTATAATTTCCCGTGCCACCTAACAAGAATATTTTCTTTTTCTCTCTTCCTTTTTTCTCCCACCCTGTGCACCTCCTTCCTTCTACACCAATCCCCCAAACTTCTTTTCCTTTATTTGACAAAAAGGGGATGAGTTACATGGTAATCACACGAAGCTTCATCCCATATGAGTTTCCAGGGGGTTAAATGAAACTTGGATTTCACACTTATGTTTTCACTGAGCTGATTGAAACCCAGATTTTAAGAATTTGGAGACATGGCAGATAGTAAAACTATAGAAATTTACTGGCTGCATAAAGATTGCATCTAACCCTGCTGGTAAGGAGATATAGTAGAAAGGACATGAGTTTTTTGAAGCCTGCTAGACTTGGAAGACAGAAACAACTAGATTTAAATCCAAGATCCACCACTTAATAGCTGTATAACCTTGGACAAATTGTTTAGTCATTCCGAGTCTCATTTTTCTCATCTCTAAAACAGTAGTAGCAATGTCTGATTTTCCAGGGTTGTATTAGTGAGGTGATAAATAAATGCAATACATGTAAATGTGGGTTTGTTTTTTCTTTCCCAATAATTCACTCTCTTTTCTTCCTCTTGATCAAAGTATTAGTGGTTTCTTTAGATTTTGACAGCAGAGAGCTCAGTTCCCAGTTCCACTTCTGGGATCCTGTGTCTTCAGCTGAAAATATAGCTTTCAATATGGGCATTGGGTATCACATGCTGTAATCAGATGAAATCCATGTCAAATACCATGGAACCAGATGAAAACTACTGCCAGGTTCTGTAACACATCTCTTCCTATCTTTATTTTCAGAAAAGTCTACTTGAATGATTAAAAACAACAAAATATCACCTTCTATCTGAAGCCATTCAAAAGAGTAACTGACTACTCTCTGTTCTTACTGGACAATGTTAATAAAATGGTGAGCAAAACAGATGAGTCCTGCCTTCCAGGAGTAAATAGTGTATTCACAGATACGCCCCTTTCATGAGACTCCAGAGTCAGAACCAAGTATTTTCTTTTTGAGCTTAGCATCAGTTCAGTTCAGTTCAGTCGCTCAGTTGTGTCTGACTCTTTGCGACCCCATGAATTGCAGCACACCAGGCCTCCCTGTCCATCACCAACTCCCGGAGTTCACTCAGACTCATGTCCATCGAGTAGGTGATGCCATCCAGTCATCTCATCCTCTGTCGTCCCCTTCTCCTCCTGCCCCCAATCCCTCCCAGCATCAGAGTCTTTTCCAATGAGTCAACTCTTCTCATGAGGTGGCCAAAGTACTGGAGTTTCAGCTTTAGCATCATTCCTTCCAAAGAAATCCCAGGGTTGATCTCCTTCAGAATGGACTGGATCTCCTTGCAGTCCAAGGGACTCTCAAGAGTCTTCTCCAACACATAGTTGTTCAAAAAAAGTTTTGTTGAATGAATGAACAATTGATTAAATACAATATTTCACAAAATTTGTCCTTTTTTTTAAAAAAAAAGGGAGAAATCTTTCAGCAGATGTAATTTCTGGAACTGGAAGTCAAAGAAAAGTAGAGGAATTATCTAAAGATAGTAGGTGTTCAGGGAAAATGACCAAAACAGGTGAATATACCAAAAATCACTCTGGTATGAAACAACCAGGAAGGACCTACATTCCTGCTCTGATTCACCTGTAAAGCAGAAAAGCAAAGGAGTCAGGCAAAATCGTTGCTTAATTAACCAATTAAAAATGAGTCTTTGAGAAAAATACATTACTGTTCAGAAAGAGAGTAGAATGGTGGCTGTTTCATCAAAGACAATTAGAAGTAAACTCAATGTTCTCGAACATTCTGAAAGTGATACTCTTGGCTCTGATTTTGAATTTCAAGAAAGCATCCATACTTTATCACACCTGACATAGGAGTAAATCTTTTAAAATTATGTTTTTGCCTTCAAATTTTAATAAATTACTTGTGTTTTTATTATAAAAAAGAAGTCAGGTATAGTTTAACTATATATATATATATATATATATATATATATATATATATATATATATATTTGTTTTTACTTTTAAAAAGTAGTGTTTATTACTAATACATCTCTAGTGGATTGGTTACTGTTTTGGCCTGCTGGGGCTACCATAACGAAATACCATAGCCTGAGTGGCTTATTAAACAACAGAAGTTTATTTCTCATAGTTCTGGAGGATGATTAATCCAAGATCAAGGTGCCAGCCAATTCAGTCCCCCAGCTAGAGATCCCTTCCTGTTTTTCAGATGACCACTTCTAGCTATGTCTGCACACAGCAAGAAAGAGAGATCTCTCTCTTTCTGTGATCTCTCTCTTCTTATCAGGGCACTAGTCCCATTATCTGGAGAAGAAAATGGCACCCCACTCCAGTACTCTTGCCTGGACAATCCCATGGACAGAGGAGCCTGGTAGGCTACAGTCCATGGGGTCGCTAAGAGTCGGACAAGACTGAGCAACTTCACTTTCACTTTTCACTTTCATACATTGGAGAAGGAAATGGCAACCCACTCCAGTATTCTTGCCTGGAGAATCCCAGGGACAGAGGAGCCTGGTGGGCTGCCGTTTATGGGATTGCACAGAGTCGGACACGACTGAGGTGACTTAGCAGCAGCAGCAGCAACAGCAGCAGTCCCATCATCAACAAAGGTCCATCTATTCAAAGCTATAGTTTTTCCAGTGGTCATGTATGGATGTGAGAGTTGGACTATAAAGAAAGCTGAGTGGCAAAGAATTGATGCTTCTGAACTGTGGTGTTGGAGAAGACTCTTGAGAGTCCCTTGGACTGCAAGGAGATCCAACCAGTCAATCCTAAAGGAGATCAGTCTTGAATATTCATTGGAAGGACTGATGCTGAAGCTGAAACTCCAATACTTTGGCCACCTGATGCAAAGAAGTGACTCATTGGAAAAGACTACGATGCTGGGAAAGATTGAAGGTGGAAGAGAAGCGGACAACAGAGGATGAGATGGTCGGATGCCATCACTGACTCAACGGACATGAGTTTGGGTAAACTCCGGGAGTTGGTGATGGACAGCGAGGCCTGGCATGCTTCAGTCCATGGGGTCACAAAGAGTGGAACACGACTGAGCAACTGAACTGAACAGAACTGAGTCCCATCATGGAGAGGCCCATGCTCATGACTTCATCCAGACCTAGTTATCTCCCAAACGCCCCATCTCTGAATACCTTCACTATAAGAATTAAGCCTTCAGCATATGAATTTGGAAAGGACACAGATATTCAGTCTATAAAAGATACTTTCTTTCATCAGTCACCCAACAAAGTCAAAGGATATGTTTTTTAAATGATGAGTTTGCTTTAGTTTTAAAAAAGAAAGTTTCCCAGGGGCAAATATCACATTTCATGGAACAGTCAGTATCTGTAGATCCTAACACTCACTCCCTAACAAACTATGTTAGACTTTGATCAAGTCATTTCATTTTCTTATTCTTAAAAGGAAAGGAGATTGAACAAGTGATTCTCAGGTCCCTCTCTAGTTCTGCCATGCTGGGATTCTTGTGGTAGTAGCCATCATAACCATTATTTTTTAAATTTTAGAGTCCTTATTATTGCCTTTCTTTACTACAAAATGAAAATGATAGCTGTTTTCACTTAGGACTGCATGATCTGAAAGTTGGCCAGTTGTTTTTAAGTCAATGAATTTAGAACACACTCTCACACCCTACACAAAAATAAACTCAAGTTGGCTTAAAGACAAATATAAGATATGGCACCATGAAACTCTTAGAAGACAACATAACCAAAACATCCTCTGACATAAAATTTATCAGTGTTTTTTTAGGTCAGTCTCCCAAGGCAATAGAAATAAAAGCAAAAATAAACAAATGAGACCTAATCAAACTTATAAGCTTTGTACAGCAAAGGAAACTATAAACAAAATGAAAAGATAATTTACAGACTGGGAAAAAATATCTGGATATGATGCAACTGGCAAGGGCTTAATTTCCAAGATATTTGAACACCTCACACAACTCAAAAACAAAAACAAAAACAAAAACACAACAAAAAATCAAATCAAAAAATAGGTAGAAGAACTTAATACATTTCTTCAGAAAAGGCACAAACATGGCCAATAGATAGCCAAAAAGATGCTCATCATTGCTAATTATCAAAGAAATGCAAGTCAAAACTATAATGAGGTACCACCTCAAACTGGTCAGAATAGACATCATTAAAAAGCCTACAAAGAACAAATGCTGGAGAGGGTATGAAGAAAAGGAAACCTTCATACACTGTTGCTGGGAATGTCTGCTGGAGAGGGTATGAAGAAAAGGGACCCTCATACACTGTTGGTGGGAATGTCAGTTCGTGCAGCCACTATGGAAAACAGTAGAGAGGTTCCTCAAAAAAACTAAAAATAGAATCACCATATGATTCAGAATCCCAGTCTTGAGCATATACCCAGACAAAACTATACTTCAAAAGATGCATGCCAATGTTCATAGCAGCACCACTGACAATAATCAGGACATGGAAGCAACCTAAATGTCCATCAACAGCTGACTGGATAAAGAAGGTACAATGGAATACTACTCAGCCACAAAAGAATAAAACAATGCCATTTGCCGCAACATGGATGGATCTAGAGATTATCGTACTAAGTGAACCAAGAAAGTAAAAGACAAACATATGATATAACTTATATGTGAAATCTAAAGGATCACATAAATGAACTTATCCACAAAACAGAAACAGATTCACAAACCTAGAGAACAGACCTGTGGTTGTCAAGGGGGAAGAGTGGTAAGGTAGGGATGGATTGGGAGTTTGGGATTAGCAGATGCAAAGTATTATATATAGAATGAATAAAGACAAGGTCCTACTGTATAACACAGGGAACTATATTCAATATCCTATAATAAATCATAATAAAAAAATGTGAAAAATATGTGTGTCTATATATATATGAATCACTTTGCTATACACCAGAAACTAACACAACATTGTAAATCAACTATATTTCAATAAAATAAATTTTTTAAGAAACAGCTCAGGAAAGCAACTGTCCTCTCTGTTTCCCCTCCCCTACATATGTTCCCAGGTCTCTGATTAAAGCACACAGATTCCTACTGGAGGCAATTTGTACTCAGCTTTTTCAGTGAAAAGGCAAAAATTGAAACCAAACTTAGTCTCCTTCAGAGGGTATCTGGAATTTGAAAACATACCCAATTCCACTTACATAAAAGATACTCCTTGGCAGTTTGTAAATGCTTATATTCAAGCCTAATATATTTTAAAACAAAACCATATAATTTCTAAATTTTTAAAAAGACTGAAACTGATATAGCGCTGTTATTGACATATGCTGTATTTCTATTTCAAATTCTGCTAATGTGTAACTGCAATCAAAAAAGATATACTCACAGAATCCTCAAAGTACAGAAAGCCCCAGTTGACCTACTATTTAGAATATTCATGTTGCTAGTTCAGATTTCCTCTCTGTTTTCCCCAGATAACCTTAATCTCAGTTGGGAATTTTAATTAAGTTAGATTGGTAATAAAAATTAAAAGGACCTCTTTCCTTCCCCCTGCTGTTTTCTATTAGCAATATTTTACATTGTATTATTTCCTAATGTTTACTTAAAACATCTCATAAATATCAGAGAACTTGGCTAGCAAGAATGGTGACCACAAAATAATGAAGAGTTGAAAATCAGATATTTGAACAGAAAAAGTTCACATACCATATTCACATGTGTAAAGGCAGTCCAGGTCCCCCTTCAATGCAGTACACTCAGTGAAATCACCTGGGAAAGATGTAGATTTGCTTTCTTTTGCATTGAATCCTATGGTTACTACCTTTTTGCTGGTAGATGGTGACTCTAAAGTAAAGTACAAATCAGCAAAGTACATGCCAATATGCAAAACTAACCATTTCTGATCACCCACAACCTGGCAGACCCAAGGCCAGAAACCTCCACTGTCTCATGCAATTCTCAAATATTATGTTCATTTTACAGGTAAGAAAACTAAAAGATTTTAAGAGATTTCTCCAGGGTCACTCAATTGGTAGGTGATAAACCCCCAGCTTTGATAGATTACTAAACTGTTTGTTTTTCTTCACTGTGAACAGAGAGCACAAGTGCTGTCATAGTCGTTGATGGATCAAAAGACACCCTATGCTATAGACTAAACTATCTCCCCCCACAAATTCATATGTTGAACTCCCAATCCCGATGTAACTATATTTGCAGACAGGATCCTTACAGAAGTAATCAAGGATAAATGAGGTCATAAAAGTGAGGACCTGATCCAATAGGATTAGTGTCCTTCTGGGAAGAGACACCAAGGAGCTCCCTCTCTCTCTCCCCTCTCTCCAAGAGCACATAAAAAGAAGTCATGTGAGCACACATCAGGAAGGCAGCCATCTATAATCCAGAAAATGGACTTTAACCAGAAACTGTATTGGCTGGAACCTTGATCAAGGACTGTTAGCCTCTAGAATTATGAGAAAATAAACTTCTGTTTAAGCTAACCAGTCTTTGGTATCTTGTTACGGCACTCTGAGCAGACTGAGACATTTTCATATCCTGTGCACCTACTCATCCTTCTCGAATCCTACCATTTCATCTCTCTTCTATTGCACTGTCCTTGGTCCTCCCTCTATCCTATCACCAATGTGATCTTTCCAAAAACAAATCTGATCCTCACTCTCCATGAAACATTCTCATTGGCTTCTGAACTATTAAAAAGAAATCCACTCTCATAGACTTTTCTGTGTCATTGGGAGAAATTGAAAACAGACATTAAACTTGAGCATAATAAACTCCAAACTCCTGAACTAGTGAGGCTCATCACAAAATCCCAGTCTGCTTTTCCATTTTTATCTCTGATCATTCATACCACATTCCAATACATACCCTAACCAAATATATCCTAAATGTTTTTATACCATATTCTCTCCCCACCAGAAATACAATTTCTCCTCATTCCATATTCTCCCCATCCATTTGGATAATTTCTATTCATTCTTCAAGACCTAGTTTACCTCCTCCTTGAACACTTCTCTGGCAGAATCTTCCCTCCTTCTGGGATTCCATAATAAATGATGCTTGCCAGATGATAAGTATTTATAAATATCTGGTTCCCTAGTAGGCCCTGGCATTTATCCCTATGCTTGACACACAGAAGGTCCAAATAAATGTCTGCTGTATGATTTAAAAAATATGTTTTGCAAGAGGATTAAAAAGGCTATATCAGTAGTTTCCAAACATTGCTGCATATTAGTGCAGTGCTTCTAAATCTGACTTGTTATTGTTTGGTTGCTAACATGTCAGACTCTTTCGTGACCCCATGGACTATAGCCTGCCAGTCTCCTCTGTCCATGGGGTTTCCCAGACAAGAATAATGGCAAGTGGCATGAACTGCCATTTCCATCTCCAAGGGCTTTTCCTGATCTAGGGATCAAATCCGAGTCTCCTGCTTAGCAGGCAGATTCTTTACCATCCAGCCACCAGGGAAGCTCAAACTTTACCAGAGAACTTACAAAAATCTCAATGTCCCAGACAAGTTATGTTAGAATGTCTATAAGCATTGATCAGACAACAGCATTTTTTAAAAAAAATCTACAAGTGATTCTAATGTTCAAGATTAGAAACCACTGAACAATATATATATATAATATATATTATATATATATAATATATATATTTTTTACTTTGTGGATTTGGCAGTGAGGCACATGGTAAATGTTGTATACATGTTTTTAAAATTAATTTATAATCACTATCTTGTTGCCTAGGCTTTAATTATATACAGCCATTGTATTTTGTCTAATTTTACCAATAAAAAATGCAAGTTTCATGATTATAGGTCACTCACACCAAACTAAATCCTTCTGCCACTGTTGTCCACTGAATGCAATGTCCATGTTGCCCTCTGGTTGTGCCAAGAGAGAGGAGAGCAGAGGGACTGCCTCCGTCTGGTTTGGAAGTCAAATGGCTCTTTCTCACCAGCAGGAAGGCTGCAGGAATTATGTTGAGATACATTTTCTATACATAATTTGGTTAACAGTTTTTATCAGGAACAAATGTTGAATTTTGTCAAATGCTTTTTCTGTGTTTATGAGAAGATCGTATGATTTTTTTCTTTCATCTATTAATATGATTTATGATATTTACTGGCTAGTGATTGTTTAACCATCCTTGCATCCTAGAAATAAAAATAAATTGCACTTATTTGGCTTTGATATCAGGGAAATCCTGGCCTCATAAAATGTTTAGGAGTGTTCCCCCTTTTTGAAAGTGTTTGGGGAAAAATGGAAATGATTCTTCTTAAAATGCTTAATAAAATTAGCCAGTGAAGACAAATGGTCCTAGGCTCTTCTTTACTGGAAGATTTTTGATTTTTGATTCAATCTCCTTATTAATATTGCTCTGTTCATATTTTCTATTTCTTCATGATTCAGTCTCGGTAAGTAATATATGTCTCAGAATTTTTCCATTTCTTCTAGGTTGTTCAGTTTGTTAACATACAATTGTTCATAGAAGCCTCTTGTTCAGTCGCCAAGTCATTTCTGACTCTTTGCAACCCCATGGACTGCAGCATGCCAGGCCTCCCCATCCCTCATGATCTCCTGGAGTTTGCTCAAACTCATGTCCATTGAGCCCATGATACCATCCAACTATCTCATCCTCTATTGCCCCCTTCTCCTCCTGCCCTCAATCTTTCCCAGCATCAAGGTCTTTGCCAGTGAGTTAGCTCTTCACATCAGGTGGCCAAAGTATCGGAGCTTCAGCTTCAGCATCAGTCCTTCCAATGAGTATTCAGGGCTGATTTCCTTTAGGATTGACTGGTTTGATCTCCTCGCAGTGCAAGGGACTCTCAAGAATCTTCTCGGGCCCCACAGTTCAAAAACATCAATTCTTCAGTGCTCTGCCTTCTTTATGGTCCAACTCTCACATCCCTACATAACTACTGGAAAGACCATAGCTTTGACTATACAGATGTTTGTCAGTAAAGTGATGTCTTTGCTTTTTAATACACTGTCCAGGTTTGTCATAACTTTCCTGCAAAGAAGTTAGCATCTTCTAATTCATGACTGCAGTCAACATCTGTTGTGATTTTAGAGCCGAAGAAGAGGAAATCTATCACGAGCTCCACCCTTTCCCCTTCTATTTGCCATGAAGTAATGGGACTGGATGCCATGGTCTTAGTTTTTATAACATTGAGTTTTAAGCTGGCTTTTTCACTCTTCTCCTTCATCCTCATCAAGAGGCTCTTTAGTTCCTCTTTGAGCCTCTTAAGATCCTTTTTTTAAAAATATATAAATTTATTTATTTTAATTGGAGGCTAATTACTTTACAGTATTGTAGTGGTTTTGCATACATTGACATGAATCCGCCATGGATGTACATGTGTTCCCCATCCTGAACCCCACCCTCCCATCTCCCTCCCCATTCCATCCCTCTGGGTCATCCCAGTGCACCAGCCCCGAGCATCCTGTCTCATGCATCGAACCTGGACTGGAGATTTGTTTCACATATGATAATATACATGTTTCAATGCCATTCTCCCAAATAATCCCACCCCTTGTCCTCTCCCTCAGAGTCCAAAAGACTGTTCTATACATCTGTGTCTCTTTTACTGTCTCACATATAGGGTTATTGTTACCATCTTTCTAAATTCCATATATATGCGTTAGTATACTGTACTGGTATTTTTCTTTCTGACTTACTTCACTCCGTATAATAGGCTCCAGTTTTATCCACCTCATTAGAACTGATTCAAATGTATTCTTTTTAAGGACTGAGTAACATTCCATTGTGTATATGTACCACAGTTTTCCTATCCATTCGTCTGCTGATGCATATCTAGGTTGCTTCCATGTCCTGGCTATTATAAACAGTGCTGTGATGAACATTGGGGTACACATGTCTCTTTCAATTCTGGTTTCCTCGGTGTGTATAACCAGCAGTGTGATTGCTGGGTCATATGGCGAGTCTCTTTCCAGTTTTCTAAGGAATCTCCACACTGTTCTCCATAGTGGCTGTACTAGTTTGCATTCCCACCAACAGTGTAAAAGTGTTCCCTTTTCTCCACAGCCTCTCCAGCATTTATTGCTTGTAGACTTTTGGATAGAAGCCATTCTGACTGGCGTGAGATGGTACCTCATTGTGGTTTTGATTTGCATTTCTCCGATAGTGATGTTGAGCATCTTTTCATGTGTTTGTTAGCCATTCATATATCTTCTTTGGAGAAATGTCTGTTTAGTTCTTTGGCCCATTTTTTGATTGGGTCGTTTATTTTTCTGGAATTGAGCTGCAGGAGTTGCTCGTATATTTTTGAAATTAATTCTTTGTCAGTTGCTTCATTTGCTATTATTTTCTTCCATTCTGAAGGCTGTCTTTTCACCTTGCTTATAGTTTCCTTTGTTGTGCAAAAGCTTTTGAGTTTAATTAGGTCCTGTTTGCTTATTTTTGCTTTTATTTCCAATACTCTGGGAGGTGGGTCATAGAGGATTTAGGATCCTTTTTATTTCTGTAGTATCAGATTACATTTTTCATTCATTTCCTTACAGAAATGACAATATGCTATTAATGCCCTTCTGCATCTTGATTTTGTTCAACTTAACAAATAAACTTGACGGCCATTCAATATCAGTACACAAACAGCATCTTCATTTTTTCAGATGTTGATAGTTTTCCATTACATGGATATATCATAATTATTTACTCAATCTCCTTTTGTTATATAGTTAGGTTGTTTGCAGTATTTCTCTACTACAGCAAAGTTGCAGTGACTAGCTTTGTGCATGAATCATCCCATATATGAATACTTACTTATTTTTGCCCATTGCCCAAGCATGATATTTACAGGTTCCAGAATTTGCTCTTGGACCTTCAGAATTACTGTTAAATGATTCTCCCAGGTGCCCATTTTCTTGCCATTCTATTTTTTCTCTTGTTTACTTTCACCTCCATCGTAACAAATGCCTTTTTAACTAGCACTGTCAACGTTCTTTTTGTTTTATATTAAAGAAATATGATGAGGTTAATAATATTCATGTATGACTTTATGGACTGTCAGGCTCCTCTATCCACGGAATTCTCCAGGCAAGAGTACTGGAGTGGGTAGCCATTCCCTTCTCCAGGGGATCTTCCCAACCCAGGGACTGAACCTGCATCTCCTGCATTGCAGATTCTTTACCATCTGAACTACCAAGGAAGCCTATATGACCTCAAAGCTAGATGCAAACAAGGCAAACATATTGAAGACAGTTAAGCAATGCAGTGAGTACACACAATCACAGAAATAGCAAAGACTATGTATTCTTTTTTTTATGACATCACCATTTAATAAATATCATGAAGGAAAAAATATTGGGAGTTATGGAATATTTAACATGAGGGAAGACTATGTATTCTTCATGATAGAGTCTTTAAATTCTCAGAGCCTGTGTCTACTTGGTGTATAGGCAATTCTAATGAATAAAGTCCTCTGGGTTCTCTCCCCAGAAGATTAAGAGTAGCACATAATAAAGCTAGACATAGACACTAATAACAGCCAGAGTGATATTTTACAGTGAAGGTGAGGCATCTAAAGCTATAAAAACATAAAAGAACACTCTAAGATAATTTAACGTATAAGAAATAGCCCTATATAAGCAAACTGCTCCTGAGGGCACCACTTACCACATTACAATACAAATAGCTGATGAACCAGAGTTACTAAAATACTAAATTGTGTTTAATCTGTTCTTTTTGAGAAAACAGAATAAAAGGGGAGGGTAGACATGTAATTTTCTTTTTTTTTATTTTCTACCTATAAAAAGATAGGGATACTTTGAAAACGATTTTCATATTACATTATCTCATTTGACCACCAATTGCTTTGAGGTAGATATTATCATTTTCATGTTAAAGATGAGATTCAGAGAGCATAAGTAATTTGCCCAGGGTTACCCAACTACTCAAATTCAGGTCTGATTCCAAAGTCCTTACTTTTTACATTGCATCACACACTGTGTCTCTCTTGCTGTGCTCACTGCTACATTGAGTACTAAAGTGCTGTGAGCTAACACAGGAATCTAATACCTGTTCATAGCATCATTTCTCTGGAAAGAATAGATGACCCGTATCAAGCACCCTACACATGGATTTTAAAAACTCAGCTTATTCATTCCTTCAGTTTTTCCTGTAATACACTTGTTACCCCTTTGCTGGGGGCCAGCGTGAGGAACTCTGCCCATGGCAAAGGTCATGAGGAAGGAGGCTTGGCATACGCAAAGGCGTGATCAAGCCTCAGGAAACCCCCTGTTCCCAAGCATCTAACCCCAAAACCAGAGTCTGTTTTATGCTCTCACCTACACCTCTGACTTTACGGGGGGCTCTCCCCCGTAACCGTTTCTCTTGGAGAAGGAGTGAACGTGCAGCTCCAAGGCAATAAAAACTCCTGGGCGTGACAAGACTGTTTCAGCTTACGGACTCCTCTGAAGGTTATCTAGCCCACCTGTATAGGTTCGTCTGGCCACATGTGATTGTTTACAGCCTCCCAACCTGAGAGGCACGAGATGTTTTAGACTTACTGAAGGCAAATTCTTTTGGGGAGTTGGAAATTATTAGTATAGTGGGTTGGTTAGGAATTATATTGGTGAAGGGTTTTTCATTTGTTGTGTCAATAATTGCTGCTAATTCCCTGCCCTGGGTGGGACAAGGATGTCTCAGGTCAAACCTCTCTGCTGACAGACTAGCTTGTGTGACAGGATTATCCATACTCCTGCCACTAAGAACATGATTGTTTACTACCTCTTAACCATAAATAACACAGAGAGTTTTCAAGTATTTTGAGAGTCTTAATTAGCATAGGGCTTTTTCTTCTTGTTGAGTCAATGATTGCCGCCAGGCCTCCATATCCTTAGGCACCTGGGAATATATTAATCAATGTATTTGGAATATAGAAAAGGAAATATAGTAGTTTTTAAGGTTAGCAATACTAGACTTTTTGAGTTAATGGATTTTCTCTTTTGTAATAGATCACTGTGCTTTGTTATAAATCACTGTGTTCTTGCTATGTAAAAATGTAACTTTATCACTATCTTAAGACTAAATCAATCTTAAGGGGAACATTGGTGAAAGGATTTTCATTTGTTGGGCTGATGTTTGCTGCTAAATCTCCATGTTCCCTTCCCTTATAACGAATATAACTAACATATAGGAGAAATAAGTATTAACCTTTAAGCATATAGGAGAAATAAGTATTAACCTTTAAGATTAATCACGTTAACCTTGGGTTAAATAAATTCCTTTCTTGATTGTAACTCACTACACCCTCACCCTATAGGAATGCAACTTTATTTGGAGGGTGGTGCCTGGTTTAAGAAAAAACACCCTTGGAAAAAATAAGTTTTTTTGTTATCAGAAAGAAAGGATCATAAAATGTCAGCAGATCTCATGGCCAGAAGATGATGTAATATCCCTAAGACCTTTTTTTATATATTTATGTGAAGCACCTGATTTTGATAAAGGTCAGAACTGATGACCCCCGTGTGACTCTGTATTCATCCCTATATGTAACAAAAGATATATAAGCAAACCCAAAAATAAAGAAATCGGATCAGTTTCCGGAAAGACTGATTCCCCCATGTCGTTTCTTTCTTGCTCCCGGTTTTTCTGGCTGAATTCCCATCTGGAGTATGGATGCTATTCCACGTAATCCAAGTTATTCAGCCTCTTTTTCTCCACTAATCTTCCTACTACACTATCCGTTTCTAATCTCTCTATATATCTGTAATTAAATATGTATTTTTCCAAGGATGCCGATGCCGTCCCCACCTTCGAATTCCCTGGATCCACCGGGACTGGACCCCGGCACCCCTTAAAATACTCCTTAGGGCAATTCAGGAAAGAGAAAAGGCTTCATGTCTATTTGTTGGATTTTTAGATAGTTTAGTTTTTAGATAGTTCCTCATGTCTTCATATTATCTATTTAGACTTCTATTTTAGGTATATCCTTGTAATTTTATAATACTGGGGAAATGTATTTCATGGAAATAAGTCATCTTTGTCGATTATGAATTATACAGTGGATGAAACCATTTCCTTCATCAGATCTATTGGCAGGAAGTTCTCTGTTAGAATAATGCCATACACACAGTAGGTTTTTTAAAAAATTGCCAGTGAATGAATGCATAAATTCTTCATAAATGAATGAAGAGTACGGCTTACAAAAGGCAGCTCAACTTTGGCAAGCAGGTTTGCCTGGGGAATAGAAATCTGGAAGTAAATCAACTCATTGAAAATCAATTCATTGAATGAGCTATTTGCCAGTGTTACAGCAAAACTGAAACAAATTGGTGAACTGATTTTCTTATGAATTCATCATTTGGCAAATTGATGTTGGCAAACTAGTTAATAGTTAAATTGGTCACTTGAAAAAGCAGTCTTGAGTAACAACTGAACCTGGCATTTTAAAAGCAGGAATATAGCCTGGACTGTTTCTGCAGTGCTGTCCATCTGATCAAGTATATGTCAAAGCCCATCTATTTAGTTTTCCTCTCTCTTACCTAGGCGGCACTTTCCTTCCCTTTTTTTGCATGTGTGTCCCTCTACTCCTCAAACTACTGCCTCTTGTCACAATAAACTTCCCTTTCTCTTACCTCTGGTATACATTTCCATCACTCCTGTCAGGTCTACGGCTCTGGGCACAAACTGTTGAATCTTTGTGTCCTTTCTGCTCTCACTCCTCATCCTAGTTCTACAATAAGCCTCCAACCACATTATGGTCTATTTGGGCAAACATTTGGTGAGGGGGAAAAAAATGTCTTTCAGTAGAAAACTATGCCTTGTCTAGGGGGTACCTCTTCTGGTCATGTGCTTGTGGCCTTTCATTGTTGAACACTGTCTACATGTAGCATACTCTGCCAAGTCATCTGATTTGAGCCCTTTTATTGTCTTTATTTTTTAATTCTATAAATTGAAATTTATTTCTATTTATAGTCAATAAATATATGTTTTATATGTTTTTAATTCCCTTTTGAACTGATTATAACATCTGTCTAGTTCCCATTTTGAATGGGTTAAATAATAAATCTTTAATATATGTTCATTTTTATACCTATATGCTTTTATCATGTTTTGGAAAATTATCTTTTAAAATGTTGTTTTCCTCTGCTGCTGCTGCTAAGTTGCTTCAGTCGTGTCCGACTCTGTGCGACCCCACAGATGGCAGCCCACCAGGTTCCCTGTCCCTGGGATTCTCCAGGCAAGAACACTGGAGTGGCTTGCCATTTCCTTCTCCAATGAATAAAAGTGAAAAGTGAAAGTAAAGTCGCTCAGTTGTGTCCAACTCTTCGCGACCATATGGACTGTAGCCTACAAGGCTCTTCCACCCATGGGATTTTCCAGGCAGGAGTACTGGAGTGGGGTGCCATCGCCTTCTCCATTGTTTTCCTCTAGTTTACCTATATTTGCACAATTTTAGAGTGTCACATGGAAATAGGAGTAAAGTGCACAACCTGTGTGTTGCTGTCTATGGTCTCAAATAGCCATTATGATTCAGAATACTTTGGTTCACTGCTAACCTTTGGCTATTTACTGCTAGTGCTCATGGTGTCCTCTTTGCCTTTAGTTTCTGTCATAGTGAAAATATTTGCAAATAGTTGAACCATGAGTTACTTTCAACAGTGTTATCGATATATAATTTATATACCATCAAGTTCACCCATTTAAGTATATAGTTCAATGAAGTTTATCACATTCACAGAGCTGTACCATCATCATTATGACAAACTTGGGAATATTTTTATCACTCCAAAAAGAAACTCCATATGGATTATCAGTCACTTCCCATTTACCAACAACTCCCCAAACCCTTGGCAACCACTAATACACTTTCTGTCTCCATTAATTTGTCTATTCCAGGTATTTCATATAAATAGAATCATGTAATATGTGACCACTTGACTTCACATTCCAAGATGTCTGGCTCTAGATTAGTGATCACATCATCATGATTATCTGGGTCGTGAAGATCTTTTTTATTCTTGCCACCTCTTCTTAATATCTTCTGCTTCTGTTAGATCCATACCATTTCTGTCCTTTATCAAGCCCATCTTTGCATGAAATGTTCCCTTGGTATCTCTAATTTTCTTGAAGAGATCTCTAGTCTTTCCCATTCTGTTCTTTTCCTCTATTTCTTTGCATTGATCACTGAAGAAGGCTTTCTTATCTCTTCTTGCTATTCTTTGGAACTCTGCATTCAGATGCTTATATCTTTCTTTTTCTCCTTTGCTTTTCGCCTCTCTTCTTTTCACAGCTATTTGTAAGGCCTCCCCAGACAGCCATTTTGCTTTTTTGCATTTCTTTTCCATGGGGATGGTCTTGAGCCCTGTCTCCTGTACAGTGTCACGAACCTCACTCCATAGTTCATCAGGCACTCTATCTATCAGATCTAGACCCTTAAATCTATTTCTCACTTCCACTGTATAATCATAAGGGATTTGATTTAGGTCATACCTGAATGGTCTAGCAGTTTTCCCTACTTTCTTCAATTTGAGTCTGAATTTGGCAATAAGGAGTTCATGATCTGAGCCACAGTCTGCTCCTGGTCTCGTTTCTGTTGACTGTATAGAGCTTCTCCATCTTTGGCTGCAAAGAATATAATCAATCTGATTTTGGTGTTGACCATCTGGTGATGTCCATGTGTAGAGTCTCCTCTTGTGTTGTTGGAAGAGGGTGTTTGCTATGACCAGTGCATTTTCTTGGCAAAACGCTATTAGTCTTTGCCCTGCTTCATTCCGCATTCCAAGGCCAAATTTGCCTGTTACGCCAGGTGTTTCTTGACTTCCTACTTTTGCATTCCAGTCCCCTATAACGAAAAGGACATCTTTTTTGGGTGTTACTTCTAAAAGGTCTTGTAGGTCTTCATAAAACCGTTCAATTTCAGTTTCTTCAGTGTTACTGATTGGGGCATAGACTTGGATAACTGTGATATTGAATGGTTTGCCTTGGAGACGAACAGAGATCATTCTGTCGTTTTTGAGATTGCATTGAAGTACTGCATTTCGGACTCTTTTGTTGACCATGATGGCTATTTCATTTCTTCTGAGGGATTCCTGCCCACAGTAGTAGATATAATGGTCATCTGAGTTAAATTCACCCATTCCAGTCCATTTTAGTTCGCTGATTCCTAGAATGTTGACATTCACCCTTGCCATCTCTTGTTGACCACTTCCAATTTGCCTTGATTCATGGACCTGACATTCCAGGTTCCTATGCAATATTGCTCTTTACAGCATCAGACCTTGCTTCTATCACCAGTCACATCCACGACTGGGTATTGTTTTTGCTTTGGCTCCATCCCTTCATTCTTTCTGGAGTTATTTCTCCACTGACTTCCAATAGCATATTGGGCACCTAATGACCTGGGGAGTTCCTCTTTTGGTATCCTATCATTTTGCCTTTTCCTACTGTTCATGGGGTTCTCAAGGCAAGAATACTGAAGTGGCTTGCCATTTCCTTCTCCAGTCGACTTTGACGGCAAGGGCGGCGGGCCGGCGCACTAAGCATGCCCAAGAGCTACTCCACCTCCGAAGTCAGGGACAGCGGCCCAGAGTGCCAGGCTGCGACGGCACAGGAACGGCCGGGAGGAGCCACCCAGCGTCCGAGGTCAGGGGCGGTGGGCGAGAGGAGCTACCCCGCATCCGAGGTCAGTGGCGGCCGGGAGGAGACACCCTATGTCCGAGGTCAGGGGCGGCCGGGAGAAGCCACCTCGCACCCGAGGCCAGGGGCGGCAGCTGGGTGGAGCCACCCACGCCTGGGCCAGGGCCGTTGGCCGGGAGAAGCAACCTGAGGAGCGGTGGCTGAGCAAGCACAGGAGGGCCTAGAGGAGCTATCCCACATTGAAAGTCAGGAACGGTGGTGGTAAGGAGATGGCCCTGTCCAAGGTAAGGAGCAGCGGCTGTGCTTTGCTGGAACAGCCATGAAGCAATACCCCACGCCCAAGGTAAGAGAAACCCGAGTAAGATGGTAGGTGTTGCAAGAGGGCATCAGAGGGCAGACACACTGAAACCATACTCACAGAAAACTAGTCAGTCTAATCACACTAGGACCACAACCTTGTCTAACTCAATGAAACCAAGCCATGCCTGTGGGGCAACCCAAGACGGGTGGGTCATGGTGGAGGTCTGACAGAATGTGGACCACTGGAGAAGGGAATGGTAAGCCACTTCAGTGTATATACATGTGATAGTAAGAAAAATTAACAGGGGCGGGATGACCATGGCGGCGCGTCGGGGCCAGGGGTTCCCGGTTGTGCTCTCAGGGCTCGCCATCGCAGCTGGGAATGCTCGTTTCGTGGGCTCCTGGGTCCCCGTCGATCGGCAGCCAGCGAGCAGAGCGGAGGGCTGTGGACCACAGAACTTGGGCTCTGGAGCATGCAAACTTCAAGAGCTGTTCAAAGGCTTCGTTGTCCGTGGGCGTGTGGAATCTTCTACACAGGGATTGAACCCGTGTTCCCTGCATCGGCATTCTGAATTGGGATCCTTCTTGGGGGCACACCCACCACTCAGCCGAGATGGATTCCAGCGAAGTGGATCCTGGGAGTAGGTCATCCAGAGGACCCAAGACATGGTGGTTACTAATAGACTTCCCACAGTACTTCTTCATTCCACGTGGACTCCTTCAAGGGCAGTGAGCATCGCAGCTTCCCTTGAACTTCGTCTGGATTGAATGACAACAGGCTCAACTTTTCATTCACTTGTATGACTGTGAGCAGTTTGACCAAGTTGAAGAAGATGACTCGTTTGTAGTCTTCCTCATGAGCTCATTCCATCTACTGGCTTTAAAATCATTTAGTACAGAGCTCACCGTCTAGGTGTTCATCCAGTGTTTTGTTTGCGTATCATGCAGGATCATTTTAAAAGGAAAAGCATGTGTGTATGAGTTAGAGCTCTGATCCCAAGAGTCCATGTAGAAGCTTCCCCTGAGAAATGTATCGTTTTGGCACCAATGCTACTGAAATGTGTGAATGTGGCCTACCACGAGTCCCAATAAGTGTAAACAGCTTCACATGCTACTTATTTGAAACGACCAGTACTCATGACATTCCATTCATCTGAGGACTAAATATAGCCAACTTAGGTTGTGTTTGCCAAATAGACTTGGAAGCATTCTTCACACAGTCCTTCATCGATGCCAGCTTTCAGATCGAAGAAACCCTTGCTCCGTGAAGTTTGTGAACACATACACTCATGTTTTGTTTGAGATTTTAAAGTCATTCTTCAGTTTTGTTGGAGGAATGGTTCTGTATATGGCCCGTGGATCCCCAAATCCACTGATGTTCATGTGTCTTGGGGCTTCCCAGGTGGTTCTAGTGGTAAAGAACATGCGGAACATACCCGTGCAGGAGACATAGGAGATATGGATTCGATCCCTGGGGCAGGAAGATCTCCTGAGGGAGAGCATGGCAACCCACTCCAGTATCCTTGCCTAGAGAATCTCATGGAGAGAGGAGCCTGGTGGGGCCTAGTCCATACGATCCCAAAGAGTTGGACACAATGTAAGTGACTTAGCACAGCACATGCTTCATTGTCATAGCTAATATAATGGAGATGACATAAAAAGAATCACCAGCGGGCGAAAGTCAATATCCATCACTTTTCAACTTTGGAATGTATTGTGATATTTTACATCCATATTTGTATGAGTTGATAGTTGGCGAATCAATGCATATGAAGGCCTGATTGTGTTATATGTATGTTGAGGGAAGATATATTTTTATGTGGTTTGACATATGGGTCCCGTTTCATTCGTAGACATCTGCATACTCATCACTTATCATCATTTGTTTTGAAAAGACCATTGTTTTTAAAGGTTGTTGTCTAACCATGAAAGATGCTTGAATTCTTGGGCTCCTTAGAGGAAGAATTCAACCCGGGGCCAGTGATGAGGCTTGATCACTCAGAGCTTTTGTGTCGCAACGTTTTATGAAAGTATAAAAGAGAGAAAGCTTCTGACATAGACATCAGAAGGGGGCAGAAAGAGTGCCCCCCTACTCATCTTTAGCTGGATGTTATCTAGCTACTAGCAGTCTACTCATTAGAGAAAGGAATGGCAGCAGACCCCTCACCCACAAGATATATGGAGATGACCGTGGCACCAGGTCAGTCATCCTGGGCCATAAAATGATTGATATGAGCAAATAGATAGCTTCATTCACATAGATCAGGAGAACCATGTATGAGTAAAGCTAATTGGTTTGTCAAGTCAGTTCTGAGCCTTTAGGCAGAACCTCCTTGAAGATAGAGTCTAGGGTAAATACATAGTACATTCACATGGCTTAAGGCAAACCTTTCCATAAGAAAAATGCCTTGGTCAGCTCAAAGTATGAGAAAAGTGAAGTTCAGGTGGAACCAGGTGTCATTATAGCAACACAGAATTGTAAGAGAAAACCTTTTTAAATTTGTATCGAGAAGGGGAAGAAAGAGAACAGCTTGTTTCCTCCTGCCTCGGAAGTGACAGATAACAACTGTCTGACACTTGCACCCCGTTTCCTCCCTTTGGAGACCCCTGGCCTTCCTGGCTGTTACCCTCTCAGTTTCATTCATTGAGTGTTTTCTGCCTTGTGAAACATTGGGCATAGAAGTACGTGTTAATTTAGGGGGATTTCATCCAATTTCATTTAAATGCATATGTGAATTAGAAAGTTTGACATGCCGTTGCTTTGTATACCGATTGGGAAATGTGAGTCTCCAAGTTTAATTTAGTTTTTCATGTTCATTTTTCTTTTTAGGGGTACAAAGAAAAATAATATGACTGTTAAGATCAGCTTTCGTATATTTTGCCAAATATAAATTGAGATCACATCGATCGGAGATGAGTCTGTGCATGAAAGCCCTAATAACTAATGTTATTTGACTTCACTACCATGGGATGTTTTCCTATCTATTGAGGATTTACTTCATGTATTTCGATTTTAACTTTCTGTCTTACAGCCTTGTTTGTAGATCAAAGCTATTTGAAATTGTCATCTGGTTTTCAATGGCTTGTGAGGTTATTCATGAGTGGTTTATAAAACCGAATGGATTGTAAAAAAAAAAAAAAAAAAAAATTAACAGTATGAAAAACTGCAACTTTTGAGAAGTGACAAAATATTGTAAAAAATTAATATCATGCATTTCTTAATTTTTAAAAAGCAATTTATTGTTGTTGTCAGTCACTCAGTCATGTCCAACTCTTTGTGACCCCCAGGGACTGCAGCAAGCCAGGCTTCCCTGTGCTTCACCATCTCCCAAAGCCTGCTCAAACTCATAGTCACTGGGTCAGTGATGCCTTCAATCTTTCCCAGAATCAAGCTATTTCCAGTGACCTGGCTCTTTGCATCAGGTGGCCAAAGTATTGGAGCTTCAGCTTCAGCATCAGTCCTTCCAATGAATATTCAGAATTGATTTCCTTTAGGACTGACTGGTTTGATCTCCTTGCAGTCCAAGGGACTCTCAGGGTCTTCTCTAAAACCACAATTCAAAATCATCAATTCTTCAGCACTAAGCTTTCTTTATAGTCCAACTCACACATCCATGCATGACTACTGGAAAAACCATAGCCTTGACTAAATGGACCTTTGTTGGCAAAGTAATGTCTCTGCTTTTTAACATGCTGTCTAGGTTGGTCATAACTTTTCTTCCAAGGAGCAAGCGTCTTTTAATTTCATGGCTGCAGTTACTATCTGCAGTGATTTTGGAGCCCAAGAAAATAAAAATCTGTCACTGTTTCCATTGTTTCCCTACCTATTTGCCATGAAGTGATGGGACCAGATGCCATTATCATTGTTTTCTGAATTTTTAGTTTTAAGCTACATTTTTCACTCTTCTCTTTCACTTTCACCAGAGGCTCTTCAGTTCCTCTTCACTTTCTGCCATAAGGGTTGTGTCCTATGCATATATGAGGTTATTGATATTTCTCCCGGCAATCTTGATTCCAGCTTGTGCTTCATCCAGCCCAGCAATTCGTATAATTTACTCTGCATATGAGTTAAATAAGCAGGGTGACGATATACAGCCTTGATGTATTCTTTTCCCAATTTGGAACCAGTCCATTGTTCCATGTCCAGTTCTCCCTGTTGCTTCCTGACCTGCATATAGGTTTCACAGAAGGCAGGTAATGTGGTCTGGTATTCCTGTCTCTTTAAAAATTTTCCAGTTTGCTGTGATCCACCCCAAAGGCTTTGGGATAGTCAATAAAGCAGATGTTTTTCTAAAATTCTCTTGCTTTTTCTATGATCCAGTGGATGTTGGCAATTTGATCCCTGGTTCCTCTTCCTTTTCTAAATCCAACTTGAACATCTGGAAGTTCTTAGTTCATGTACTATTCAAGCCTAGTTTGAAGAATTTTAAGCATTACTTTGCTAGCATGTGAAATGAGTGAAATTGTGTGGTAGTTTGAGCATTCTTTGACATAGCCCTTCTTTGGGATTGAAATGAAAACTGACATTTTCCAGTCCTATGGTCACTGCTGAGTTTTCCAAATTTGCTGGTATATTGGGTGCAGCACTTTAACAGCATCATCTTAAGCACTTGATATAGCTCAACTGGAATTCCATCACCTCCACTAACTTTGTTCGTAGTGATGCTTCCTAAGGCCCACTTGACTTTGCACTCTAGGATGTTCAGCTCTAGGTGAGTGATCACACCATCGTGGGTATCAGGGTCATTAAGAACTTTTTTGTATAGTTCTACTGTGTATTCTTGCACCTCTTCTTAACAGCTTCTGCTTCTGTTAGGTCCATACCATTTCTGTCCTTTATTGTGCCCATTTTTGCATGATATATTCTCTTCGTATCTCTAGTTTTCTTGAAGAGATCTCTAGTCTTTCCCATTCTGTTGTTTTCCTCTATTTCTTTTCATTTATTGCTGAGGAAGACTTTCTTATCTCTGCTTGCTATTCTTTGGAACTCTGCATTCAAATAGATATATCTTTCCTTTTCTCCTTTGCCTTTCACTTCTCTTCTTTTCTCAGCTATTTGTAAGGCCTCCTTAGACAACGATTTTGCCTTTTTGCATTTCTTTTTCTTGGGGATAGCTTTGATCACAAAGCCTCCTATACAATGTTACAAATCTCCATCCATAGTTCTTCAGGCAATCTGTCTATCAGATCTAATCCCTTGACTCTATTCATCACTTCCACTGTATAATCGTAAGGGATTTGATTTAGGTCATACTGGTTTTCCCTAATTTCTTCAACTGAAGTTTGAATTTGGCAATAAGGAGTTCATGATCTGAGCTATAGTCAGCTCCCAGTCTTGTTTTTGCTGACTGTATAGAACTTCTCATCTTTGGTTGCAAAGAATATAATCAATCTGATGTCGGTATTCACCACCTGGTGATGTCCATTTATAGTGTCATCTCTTGTGTTGTTGGAAGAGGGTGTTTGCTATGACCAGTGTGTTCTCTTGGCAAAACTCTGTTGTCCTTTGTTCTGATTCATTTTGTACTCCAAGGGCAAACTTGCCTGTTACTCCAGGTATCTCTTGACTTCCTACTTTTGCATTCCAGTCCTGTATGATGAAAAGTACATCTTTTTTTTTTTTTTGGTGTTAGTTCTAGGTCTTGTAGGTCTTCATAGAACCATTCAGCCTCAGCTTCTTCAGCATTAGTGGATTACTGTGATATTGAATGGTTTGCCTTGGAAATGAACAAATCTTTCTGTCATTTTTGAGACTGCACCCAAGTACTGCATTTCAGACTCTTCTGTTGACTATGAGGACTATTCCATTTTGTCCAAGGGATTCTTGCCCACAGTAGTAGATATAATGGTCATCTGAATTAAATTCACCCATTTTGGTCCATTTTAATTCACTGATTCCTAAAATGTCAACGTTCACTCTTGCCAACTGCTGTTTGACCACTTCCAATTTGCCTTGATTCATGGACCTAACATTCCAGATTCCTTTGCAATACTGTTCTTTATAGCATCGAACTTTACTTTCACTTTCAGACACATCCACAACTGGGTATTGCTCACACTTTGGCTCGGCCTCTTCATTCCTTCTGGAGCTATTTCTCTGCTCTTCTCCAGCAGTATATTGGAACCTGGAGGGTTCATCTTTCAGTGTCATATCTTTCTGCCTTTTCACACTGTTTATGGAGTTTTCAAGGCAAGAATGCTAAATTGGTTTGCCATTTCCTTCTTCAGTGGACCACATTTTGTTCAAACTCTCCACCGTGACCCATCTGTCTTGGGTGGCCCTACACAGCATGGCTCATAGTTTCATTGAGTTAGAAGAGGCTGTGATCCATGTGATCTGTTTGGTTATTTTTTGTGATTGTGGTTTTCATTCTGTCTGCCCTCTGATGGATGAGAATAAGAGGCTTGTGTAGGCTTCCTGGTGGGAAGGACTGGCTGTGGGGAAAACTAAGTTTTGCTCCAGTGGGCAAGGCCATGCTTAGTAAATCCTTAATCCAATTTTCTGCTGATGTGTGGGACTGTGTTCCCTCCCTGTAGTTTGGGCTGAGCAATTAAAAAGCAATTTATAAATAATCAAATTTTCCTTTTTCAATTCAGTCAGAAGCCTAACATCATCAAAATGTCTACCTGGAATTTGATTTTCAGCTTCCTGGCTGCCATGGTCTTCAAAGATCCCAAGTTTCTTAATTCCTAGAGGTGAGTTGCTTTTTGTCTCAGCGCCAATTGGTCCCTTCATCCCTTGCTATGTAGGCTTATTGTAATATAGGGCACAGTTCATTAGCATACCACAAACCCTTCACAGGTGAACTACTATACATATAAAATTTACTTTTGCCATGAGTAAGAATATAAGGATATATACTGTTAAAAATAACTAGTTATTAGACTTGTATATTATGTGAGAGATTAGCACAGAGAAGATACAACTTGCTGCAAATTAGTAATAAGGTATGTGATGGAGTATATGGTCAGTTCAGAAAAAAAAAATAATCCATGATTTGCTAAAACATGTAAGAACTGAAAGCCTCAGAGTATGAAGGAAAAAGTAGACAAAAAGATCAATAGTCTCAAACATAACAGCAAAGAATACAATAAATGTGAAATGCATTTTCTATTTCCCAGAACTTTTTTAAGAAAAAAAAAATCCATCTTCTAAATTCCTCAAATCAAATGCCAAAATTTCTCTTCCAAAGTGCTTGACAAAAAAAGTTTTGAACACTGAGATGGGTAACACTTTTTTCTAATCTCTCCATGTGTAATGCCTCTTTTCCTTTTCTCTCAAGCTCTGATAATAAAAAAAGAAAGCAAAACCTATGAAGCATATCTACTGTGTTTATTTGCTCTCAAACTGAGAAATATTTATCTCAAATTTGTATGAGAGCTTAATAAACTCATTTTAATCTCTTATTCAAACTAGAACTGGTAATTTTGAATTCCAAGCTTACCTATTTGTTACTTATTTGTTCTACATAAATGGTCCCTGGCAATGAGTTTGACCTCAAAAATGAGCTTCAATAGCAAACTGTTTCTATTAAAGGGATATCTCCTACAATAGTACATTTTGAAAAAAAACAAAATTAAACATACAAAGATTAATATTTATTTCTTTATTAGATAGTGAATCTTTCTGCCAACCATTCAATAAAATTATCTTTACACTTGAAACTAACAAGCTTCACTTGCCAGAGTGGTCAAATAATATATGATTTGATACCTAAGGTAAGAACATTTGTTTCCTGTACAGAAGCTATCCTTCTACGTGTTACTTCAAAAAAAAAAAAAGTCAGGAGACATGTATTTCAACTCTTTTAAGAATGTAATGG
Source organism: Capricornis sumatraensis (assembly GCF_032405125.1). Lineage (NCBI taxonomy): Eukaryota > Metazoa > Chordata > Mammalia > Artiodactyla > Bovidae > Capricornis > Capricornis sumatraensis. Next base: position 76,758,692 of record NC_091073.1, read on the forward strand.
CTGGAAGGGAGTTTCAAGAGAAAAGGGACATCTGTATACTTCTATGGCTGATTCACGTTGTTGTACGGCAGAAACCTAAAGCAATTATCCTCCAATTAAAAGTTTTTTAATTCTCAAAAAAAAAAGGATGCAATGGCAATAAACAGACTCATGCAAAAATAGTGGCGTTCCACTTCATTTTGGACTTCTCTGCTAAGACAGAGTTTTAGGTAAGCTCAATGACCCCAAGATTAATTCCCTTTTGTGGGAGACACTACTTTCGGATTAACAGCACTTAGCAAGTAATTCTTTTTCTTTTTTTTCCCAAAGATATGCCTTGTCTCAACCATACCAAAGGCTTTCTAAAAGAAAGACTCATACCACTTGGTGTCTTCATTCAGCATCAATCTTGGTGTCTTACAAATAATTTCAAAGATGATAAATGTGTGATCGTTGCTAAAACGTACTCTCTCATGCATTTTCTTTCTTTTTCTGTAAATAATATTTGCACTTTATGGGGTTGTTGTGAAGACTATGAGATAATGTAGACAAAATACCTAGCATTTATCCACACTACCTACCTTCTACACTCTGGAAATTGACTCAATATAACCTTTTTTTTTTTTTTTTGACTTTTACATTTATATATGTATATTCTATATAACTATCATGCATTTTATATTTTCTTTAGAATTATTCTTATTCGGTATTTACATTTTGGTGTGTAGTGTTCCGAACCTGTTTTTATATATCTATACATCTTTTTTCATAAAAATGTGAGTATACATTTATATTCTAATTGACTATAAGCATAATACCCCTCTTAATAAAGATTGTTCTTTTTTTAAAAAAAGAAGTATGAAAGTAAAAGTATTAGTTGCTCAGTTGTGTCTGACTCTTTGAGACCCCATGGACTGTAGCCCACAAGGCTCCTCTGTCCATGAAATTCTCCAGGCAAGAATACTGGAGAGGGTAGCCATTCCCTTCTCCAGAGGATCTTCCTGACCCAGGAATTGAACCCTAGTCTCCTGCATTATAGGTGGGTTCTTTACTGTCTGAGCCATCAGGGAAGTATAGTTGATTTACAAATTTGTGTCAAATTCTGCTGTATAGCAAAGTAATTCAGTTATACATACATACACTTTTTTAATATTCTTTTCCATTGTGGTTTACATCGGCATATTGAATACGGTTCCCCATGCTCCATTGTAGGACTTTGTTGTTTATCTACTCTACATGTGATAGTTTGCGTCTGCTAAAGCCAGACTCCCAGTGCATCCCTCCTCCACTCCCCTTTGCCCTTGGCGACCATAAGTCTGTTCTCTACGTCTGTGAGTCTGCTTCTGTTTCATACATAATGTTCATTTGTATTGCATTTTAGAATTTGCATAAAAGTGATATCGCACGGTAGTTGTCTTTCTCTTTCTGACTTACTTCACTTAGTATGATAATCTTTAGTTCAACCCATGTTGCTGCCAATAGCATTATTTCATTCTTTTTAATGGAGTGGTAGTCCATTGTGTGTGTGTGTGTGTGTGTGTGTGTGTGTGTGTGTGTGTATCACATCTTCTTTATCCATTCATCTGTTGATGATATTTAGATCATTTTGAAGTCTTGGCTATTGCAAATAGAGCTGCTGTGAACATAGAGGTGCTGCATAGCCTTTAAATATGAAACAAAATATGAAACAAATGAAACATTTCCAGACTTTAGAAATTTTTAACACAAAAAGAGGGGAGAATTGAAAGCAGTAGATTAAAGAGCAAACTATGTTTTTAGAATAAACTATTAGGGTCTAATGCACTTAAGTAAAGTCATCTATGGCTACTTTGGCTCAGAAATTTACTTTGAATATGTTACCATCATGTTAGAACAAACCACAGCCCTTCCCAACCTGCAAAAATGCGATGACATAATTTGTTCAGCTCATTAACTAATAAAGAATCACATTTAAAATAACCTCTAACCATGACTTTAAACACATCAAACAGGAAAAAAGATCATTTAATGGGGCATAAAGTTTATTATTTGCTTTAAAGAAAAGGCTAAAAATTCTTATAGCAGCCAAAAAAATTATCTGGGTCTTCCTACCAAAGCAAATTGTCCTCACATTTTTATATGGTATGACTGATGCTTATGTGAGACTGAAAAGGATATAGTGGAAATAAAATTTGTGAATCATAAACAGAACTGCAGGAGATGATGCAAGCCATGACTCAGGCAAGTACAACAATCAAGACCAAAATTATGCTTGCATTTTTCATATCTAGCTTTTCATAGCAATTGTGATTTGCAGTTGCCAGTTGGGTGCCATAAATGGAGCTGACATCAGATAAAAATAAATTGTGACGTTCAAGGAAAAGCAAATAAGTGTTAAAATATTAATATGTATATTATTATGGGGCAGTTGCAAATACTTTGGCCACTTGATGCAAAGAGTCGACTCATTGGAAAAAACTCTGATGCTGGGATAGATAGAAGGCAGGAGGAGAAGGGGGTGACAGAGGATGAGATGGTTGGATGGCATCACCGATTCAATGGACATGGGTTTGAGCAAGCTCCAGGAGATGATGAAAGACAGGGAAGCCAGGCATGCTGCAGTTCATGGGGTCACAAAGAGTTAGACACAACTTATCAGCTGAACAACAACAAAAACATGATGGCAATAATAAGTGTACCTTAGTAGAAATTCAAGAAATATTTTATGTATCAAACTTAATTCTTTCAGCAGCAATCAATCTTCCTCTAAGTGAACTATTAATACTAAAAAAAAAAAAAGTTTTTAAAGGCCTAGGGAAAAGGAAAGAGGGCAAAGAGGAGAGCAGAAAAGGAGGAGGAGGGCAGGTATACACAAAATGGGTATGCAATATAGAATATTACTTTCATTTGAAGGAAATGAAGGATAGTGAAGACTTTTGAAGTCCAAGCCCTACAGGCTGAATTTATATAATGACTCTTTTTTGTCAAGTACAGTTGAAAGTATACACAATAAGCAGTTGTTGTTTAATTGCTAAGTCATGTCCAACTCTTCTGTGACCTAATGGACTGCAGCCTGCCAGGTTCCTCTGTCCATGGGATTTCCCATGTAAGAATACTGGAGTGGGTTGCCGTTTCCTTCTCCAGGGGATCTTCCTGACCCAGGGATCAAACCCACATCTCCTGCATTGGCAGGTGGATTCTTTACTGCTGAGCCATGGAGGAAGCTTGTAAAAGCAATAAACAGGACTAAAACAAAAAGTTTATCAACAATTGGATTCTTGAGCTAAGTAGTTTTGTAGTTTTGCTTCTCTGGCATTTCTTTTCTTTCTATAAAGTGAGTCCTGAAAACAACACTAATGTATGTTCTTACGTTCTTGCTTGATGAATTTTTTTTACCATCTTATCTGAAATTCAAAAGAATGACACTAAATTCTTTGAGAAGGACATCTCTATTTACAATAAAGATTTCCCAAGACCTTAAATTCTGAATAGCTTAATTTTATGAAAAAGACTACTGTGCTTCATAGACTGTTTGTCAAATATTCTCCCCTTTAAAAAGGAAAAATACTTTAAATTGGAAAACCCTTTCCCTGGTTATTCCAGTAGACAGTTTAATTTATTTGACCATACTATTGAATTCTTGCTTCCATGGTTGTGTTCTCTGGTGTGGAGAAACAAATTGACAGTTGGTGGCATCTAATGTAGACAGAAATGGAGAATTTCTTACAGGGAAAGAAGAGAAATCATTTTTGTTTAAAATGGATTTCAACAAATTAGGCTTTATTTTCCTTTTAAAATGACTATTCTTTTTTGCAACTAAAAACAGAAAAAAAATTTTAATCTAGGAGTTATTTTTAAACAATGAAGGGGATCTAAAGTTAATCCTCACCATGTATCATTAAAAAAAATTAAAATGGAATAAGTACACTTTTTAAAGAGATATATCAATTCTTACAAAATAGCCTTCAGTGAAAGTTTCAAATCACTCTTAAATTTATCAATTAACTAATATTTTTTGAGTGTCTGTCACTGTGCTAGTCCCAAACCTTATTGTCTACGTTTAAGGAAATACAGACATTAATCAAATAATCACACTAAAGAAAAAATATAGTTTTGATAAGCTTTCACTATATAAATTTGAAATTTTCTATTTCCATGACTAATTTAAACCTTCTTAAAGGTATCATTTCAAGCAGCTGGTAACAAACATAAGTAAAAAAGTCAAATTTCAGGTAAGAAAAACTGTGGCAAAGGTATTTTGAACAATAAAAGAAATATATAACCTAAATTTAACTTTAGATCTTAATGGAGGAGAAATTTACTCCAGGGGCTCTTCCTGGATCAGGAATCAAACCCACGTCTCCTGCATTGGCAGTGGACTCTTTACCACTGTACCACCACAGAAGCTCGTAAAAGCAGTATAGAAGGATACAAAAAGTTTATCAACAATTTAACTCTTGAGCTAAGTAATTCTGTGGCCTTGTTTCTCTGGTATTTCTCTTTTGGAAAATACGAGCCACCCAAATAAACAGAAGTCTAATTGCATTTAGAAGTTCCTTTCTGTAAAACCTTCCTTGCAAAGGGTTATCCCAGGATGTGCTAGGCCCAGAGCGACACCTTGTGGCCACACAGAAACTTACACTGTTCTAAACCAATAAAATTTAAGTTGCTCCTCAGTGAATCAAAAATAATCTTCTCTCAGGAAATGACATATTATTACTTGACAGCTGGGGGGAATTTTTTAAAATGTTATTTATTGATTTACTTCTATTCTTTAAAAAATTGTTTTCCCATTAAGGTTATTACAGAATATTGACATAGATAACCAAGAAGGACCTACTGTATAGCACAGGAAACTCTGCTCAATATTCTGAAAGAAATTTTAAACTCAATAAAAAATAAATATAAAAAGATTAACATAGGTAGCTCTATATTAAAGTATAACTACATGCTAATGATATATTTTAATTATTATATATGAATATTCACTGTAAAATTCTTTTAACTTTGCACAATGTTGGGAAATGTTGATAATAAAATATTGAAAAAATAATGTTTAAAATGTTTCATCACCCATATTTTTCTCACAAACACATTTTTAGATATTGTTTTCAGTATATATGAGCATCGTGTGTGTGTTCATAATGCACGCTTTTATAGCAATCTTATACTCATGCAGGGCTTCCCATGTGGCTCTAGTGGTAAAGAATCCACCTGCCAGTTCAGGAGACATAAGAGATGTGGGTCTGACTGCTGGGTCAGGAAGATCCCCTGAAGGAAGGCATGGCAACCCACTCCAGTATTTTTACTTGGAGAATCCCAAGGACAGAGGAGCACGGTGGGCTCCAGTCCATAGGGTCGCAGAGTTGGACACTACTGAAGTGACTTAGCTTGTGTGCACCTTATATTGATGTGCAATGAATCAGGAAACAATTCCTTGTTCTGTATTTATTCAATTTTCAATTCAACATTTACATAACTTTATTTCTGTTAAATCATGTTCCTAAGACACAATTTTAAGACTGGTATCATTAGGATCAAGGGGGAGAATCATTTTCATGGCTCATGAGACATAGGATCAAACTATCTACCAGTTTCACACTGCAAATGAAAACCAGCACCAACTTACTAATATCATAAGACCTCACCATTTTAATTTTGCTGCTTTACTAAGCACTAAATTTGCTTCTATTCAGAGGTCAATTTATACTTCTCTGATTTTTGAAAAAAAATTTTACATACTTATTATCTGACTTTTCAATTTTAGCCATCCTAGTGGGTATGAAGTGGTATCTCATAGTTTGATTTGAATTTCCTTATGATAAATGAGGTTGAACATTTTCTCATGTGCTTATTGGTCATTTGTGTATCTTCTTAGGAGAAATATCCTTATAGAACATTTGCCCATTTTTAATTGGTTTCTCTTTTTATTATTCGGGTGTAGGAGTTCTCATACTAACTACACATCCTTTCACAGATGCATGATTGAACAATATTTCTCCCATATTGTGGGCTATCTTTTCACTTTCTTGATAGTGTCTTTTGAAGTACAAAATTTTGTAACAATAAATTCCAATATATCTAAATGGGGCTTCCCTGGTGGCTCAGATAGTAATGAATAAATATACCTAATATTTCTTCTTTTTCTTATGCTTTTGGCATCATACCTAAGAAAACTTGGCCTAACCCAAGGTCACAGAGATTTATACTTCTTTTCTTCTTTTTAGAATTTTATAGCATGAACTTGGTGTCTATGAACCAGTTTGAGTTAATTTTTGCATATAGTGTGAGATACAGGCCCAACTTCATTCTCTTACATGTGAATATCCAGTTGCCCCAGTATGATTTGCGGAAAACACATCTTTCATATTTTAATTGTCCTGGTGCCATTGCCAAAAAATAATTGACCATATATGTAAGAGTTTATTTACACACACACACATATAAAAGTAAACTAGAAACTTTCAATCCTATTCCATGGATCTACATATCTATCCTTATGCCAGCACCTGCACTGTCTTGATTATCATTGCTTTACAGTAAGTTTGGAAATTAGGAGTGTGATTCCTCCTATTCATTTTCTTTTTTCAGTATTTTTTTGGCTATCCTGAGTCCATTCCCTTTTCACATGAATTTTAGGATCAGTATGTTAATTTCTAAAGAAAAGCACAGATTTTGAGAGAGACTATGTTGAATCTTTAGATAATTAAAGATTATTATCAACAATATTTCAAATACTAAAAGATGATGCTGTTAAAGTGCTACACTCAATATGCCAGCAAATTTGGAAAACTCAGCAGTGACCACAGGACTGAAAAAGGTCAGTTTTCATTCCAATCCCAAAGAAAGGCAATACCAAAGAATATTCAAACTACCACACAATTGCACTCATCTCACACACTAGCAAAGTAATGCTCAAAATCCTCCAAGCCATGCTTCAACAGCATGTGAACCATGAACTTCCAGTTCAAGTTGGATTTAGAAAAGGCAGAGGAACCAGAGATCAAATTGTCAACATCCATTGGATCATTAAAAAAAAGCAAGAGAATTCCAGAAAAACATCTACTTCTGCGTTATTGATTACACTAAAGTTTTGACTGTGTGGATCACAACAAACTGGAAAATTCTGAAAGACATGGGAATACTAGACTACCTTACCTGCCTCCTGAGAAATCTGTATGCAGGTCAAGAAGCAACAGTTAGAACCAGACATGGAACAAGACTGGTTCCAAACTGGGAAAGGAGTATGTCAGGGATGCATATTGTCACCCTGCTTACCTAATTTACATGCAGAGTATATCATGTGAAATGCTAGGTTGGATGAAGTACAAGTTGGAATCAATATTGCTGGGAGAAATATCAATCATCTCAGATATGCAGATGACACCACCCTTATGGCAGAAAGCGAAAAAGAACTAAGGAGCCTCTGGATGAGAGTGAAAAATTTGGCTTAAAACTCAACGTTCAAAAAACGAACATCATGGCATCCGGACCCATCACTTCATGGGAAATAGATGGGGAAACAATGGAAACAGTGACACACTTTATTTTCTTGGGCTCCAAAATCACTGTGGATGGTGACTGCAGCCATGAAATTAAAAGACGTTTGCTCCTTGGAAGAAAAGTTATGACCAACCTAGACTGCATATTATGACAAAGTTCAATCTAGTCAAAACTATGGTTTTTCCAGTAGTCATATATGGATGTGAGTTGGACTATAAAGAAAGCTGAGCACTGAAGAATTGTCCCTTGGATGCAAGAAGATCCAGATAGACAATTCTAAAGGAAATCAGTCCTGAATATTGGAAGGACTGATGCTGAAGCTGAAACTCTAATACTTTGGCTACCTGATGGGAAGAACTGACTCATTTGAAAAGACCCTGATGCTGGGAAAGATTGAAGGCAGGAGGAGAAGGGGACAACAAAAGATAAGATGGTTAGATGGCATCACCAGCTCAATGAACATGAGTTTGAACAAGCTCTGGGAGTTGGTGATGGACAGGGAAGCCTGGTGTGCTGTAGTCCATGGGGTCGCAAAGAGTCAGACATGACTAAGTGATTGAACTGACTGAACTGAACAATATTATTATTGTAATAATATTGAACAATATTAATATTTCTTTGAAGCTATTCAACTTTCTTTACCTTCACCAATGTTTTCTAGTTTTAGTGTACAAGTCTTATACTTCTTTTATTTTTTTTTTTTGGAGGAGGCATTTTTTATTCATTTTTATAAATAGGGAAATTGGATCTGAGAGGTGCTCAAGGGCTTGTCTGAAAGAGAACATGACAGATGTAAAAGCTGTACCAGGTTATTTGCACCCCTAGTCCAGTCTTTTTTTTTTTTTTAATTTTAAAATCTTTAATTCTTACATGTGTTTAATTTATTCCAAATTATTTTATTTATGATTTTGGAAATGAAATTGTTATAAAAATTTTTAGGCTACAGGAATGTGATTTATTTTTATGGAATGAGTTTGGATCTGCAAGACATGATGAACTGATTAATTCTAAAACTGTAAAATGGATTTCTTAAAATTTTCTGTAGGCAAGATCAAGTTACCTGAAAATAGAAACAATGTTACACCTTCCTTTTCAATCTTGATGTCTTTTATTTCTTTTTCTTGTCTAATTGTCTTGGCTAGAACCAATAGTACAGTGTTGAAGAGAAGTGGCAGTAGATTCCTTCTGATGAGAAATCATCCAGTCTTTTACCATTAAGTATTATGCTAGCTATGAGTTACTTACAGATTCTATTTATCAGGTTCAGTAAATTCCTTATTATTAGTTTGTTCATAGGTTTTTTATCGTAAAAAGGATATAGGATGTTGTCAAATGCTTTTTCTGCATCTATTAAGAAAATATGAGTTTTGTTTTATTGTTAATATAGTATGTTACATTGATTGATTTTCAAATATTAACCTGACTTTGCATTCTTAAGTCCCAGTTTTTAATGGAGAAATTTTGCATCTATATTCATAAGAGATAATTATCTATAGTGCTTGTGTGTGTGACGTCTTTGTCTGGTGGAATTCACCATTAAGTTCTTTAGCTTGGATTTTTTTTGGTTAAGAGTTTTCTGACTTAATAATCCTTTCTCCTCAAAGTGTATTCAGAGTTCCTACTTCTTTTTCTCAGTTTTACAGGTTTCTGTCTTTCTGTTCATTGATTTGTTGGTATGCAGTTGTTCATAGTATTTCCTTACAATCTTATTTCTATAAGGTCTGTAGTGAAGTCCCTTCTTTCAGTTCATTCAGTTCAGTTGCTCAGTCGTGTCTGATTCTTTGAAACCCCATGGACTGCAGCACACCAAGCCTCCCTGTCCATCACCAACTCCTGGAGCTTACTCAAACTCACGTCCATAGAGTCGGTGATGCCATCCAAACATCTCATCCTCTGTCATCACCTTCTCCTCCTGCCTTCAATCTTTCCCAGCATCAGGGTCTTTTCAAATGAGTCAGTTCTTTGCATCAGGTGGCCAAAGTATTGGAGTTTCAGCTTCAGCATCAGTCCTTCCAATGAATATTCAAGACTGGTTTCCTGTAGGATGGACTAGTTGGATATCCTTGCTGTCCAGGGGACTTTCAAGAGTCTTCTCCAACACCACAATTCAAAAGCATCAATTCTTCAGCACTCAGCTTTCTTTACAGTCCAGCTCACATCCATACATGACTACTGGAAAAACCATAGCTTTGACTAGATGGACCTTTGTTGGCAAAGTAATGTCTCTGCTTTTTAATATGCTGTCTAGGTTGGTCACAACTTTTCTTCCAAGGAGCAAGTGTCTTTTACTTTCATGGCTGCAGTCACCATCCACAGTGATTTTGGAGCCCCCCAAATAAAGTCTGTCACTGTTTCCCCATCTATTTGCCATGAAGTGATGGGACCAGATGCCATGATCTTAGTTTTCTGAATTTTGAGTTTTAAGCCAAATTTTTCACTCTCCTCTTTCACTTTCAAGAGTCTCTTTAGTTCTTCTTCACTTTCTGCCATAAGGGTGGTGTCATCTGCATATCTGAGGTTATTGATATGTTAACAACTGAAGTCTTTTTTTTTTTCCCTTGGGCCATCTAACTGAAGTTTTTCTCAGTTTTGTTGATGTTTTCAAAGAACTGAGCTTTGGTCTCAACTAATTTTCTCTAATGTTTTTCTGTTCTTTATTTCATTTATTTCTATTTTTGATCTTCAATATTTCTTTTATTCTGCTTGCTCATCATTTTATAGTTCTTTAATGGTAGAAACTAAAGTCGTGTTAGGCTAGTGACTGATATCTTACTTCTTTTTTAATATAAGCTTTTGCAGCTATAGATTTCACTCTGTGACGTGCTGTGCTTTGTCGCTCAGTCATGTCCAACTCTTTGTGACCCCATGGACTGTAGCGCACCAGGCTCCTCTATCCATGGGGATTCTCCCGGCAAGAATACTAGAGTAGGTTGCCATGCCCTCCTCCAGGGGATCTTCCCAAACCAAGGATCAAACCCAGGTCTCCCACACTGCAGGCAGATTCTTTACCCTCTGAGCCACCAGAGAAGCCCAGATTTCCCTCTAGCACTGCTTTAGTTGCATCTTTTAAGTTTTGCTATATTGTATTTTCATTTTCATTCACTTTGAAGTATCTTCTAATTTATGTTATTACTTTCTTTGATCCGTCAGTTATTTAGAAGTGCTTTTTTAATTTCCATATATTTGTGAATTTCCTAAGTTTCCTTCTGTTATTGATTTCTAAGTTCATTTCACTGCGATTAGAAAACATGATCTAAATACTTTTAAAACATTTGAGACTTGTTTTATGATTTTATATATGGTCAGTGTTCCATGTATACCTGAGAAGAATGTGCATATTGCTCTTTCTGGTTATAGTGTTCTAAATATGGCCTTACATTTATAGCGTTGTTCATGTCTGCTTTTTTTTAAAGTATTATCTTCTGCCCCGTTATTCCATTCACTATTAAATGTGAGGTAATAAACTCCCCCATTATTACTGTTGAATTGTCTATTACTCCCCTCAATTGTCAGGTTTCGCTTTATGTATTTGGGACTCTGTTATTAGATGTATATATGCACCACCTTTGTGATGCTTTGACTTTCACTGTAAAGAATTTTTCCTCTTTAGTAATAATTTTGCCAAAGCCTGTTTTGTCTCAGTGTGAGCACTGCAGCTCTTCCGGGCACTGTTTGCATGATCTATCTTTCCATCTCTCTATTCTTAATCTATTTGTATCTTTGGATCTAAACTGGATCTTTTTTAAAAATTCTAATTATTAAGTGAATGCTATATATACTATATATTTTATATATATATGAAATGATATTAGTGATCTACATGTGCAGTTTTCTACCTCATGTACAGGAAAGGAAAAGTGTAAATGCACAGGATTTCACAGTCTCTTGGTTTAAAAAGCAAAGGATAAAGTAAGGTTTTCATTCTCTCATACACGCATACACATACATACACTCAGAAGTGACCCAGTATTTCAAATGACTCCAAACCTTAGAAGGTTCACAGGTAGTAATGCTGAATTTCACTGATAGACAGGAAAATATGTACTCATTGTTGAGTTGAGCCAACTGATAAATAGTGTAAAACTTTAGGGTCTTGTTTCTTTTTCTTCTAATCAGGGGAACCCTACCTCAGTCAGTTCAGTCCAGTTCAGTCGCTCAGTCGTGTCTGACTCTGCAACCCCATGGACTGCAGCACACCAGGCTTCCCTGTCCATCACCAACTCCCGGAGCTTACTCAAACTCATATCCATTGAGTAGGTAATGCCATCCAACCATCTCATTCTCTGTTGTCCCCTTCTCCTCCTGCCTTCAATCTTTCCCAGCATCAGGGTCTTTTCCAATGAGTCAGTTCTTCCCATCAGGTGGCCAAAGTATTAGAGTTTCAGCTTCAGCATCAGTCCTTCCAATGAATATTCAAGACTGATTTCCTTCAGGATTGACTGGTTGGATCTCCTTGCTGTCCAAGGGACTCTCAAGAGTCTTTTCTAAAACCACAGTTCAAAAGCATGAATTCCTCAGTGCTCAGTCGGAAACACGACTGAGTGACTTCACTTTCACTTTTTACTTTCATGCATTGGAGAAGGAAATGGTAACCCACTCCAGTGTTCTTGTCTGGAGAATCCCAGGGAAGGCGGAGCCTGGTGGGCTGCCGTCTGTGGGGTCACACAGAGTCGGACACGACTGAAGTGACTTAGCAGCAGCAGCAGCTTTCTTTATAGACCAACTCTCACATCCATACATGACTAGTGGAAAAACCATAGCTTTGACTAGACAGACCTTTGTTCGCAAAGTAATGTCTCTGCTTTTTAATATGCTGTCTAGGGTGGTCACAACTTTCTTCCAAGGAGCAAGTGTCTTTTAATTTTGTGACTGTAGTCACCACCCACAGTGATTTTGGAACCCCAAAAAATAAAGTCTGTCACTGTTTCCCCATCTATTTGCCATGAAGTGATGGGACCAGATGCCATCATCTTAGTTTTCTGAATGTTGAGTTTTAAGCCAACTTTTTCACTCTTCTCTTTCACTTTCAAGAGGCTCTTTAGTTCTTCTTCACTTTTTGCCATAAGGGTAGTGTCATCTGCATATCTGAGGTTATTGATATTTCTCCCAGCAATCTTGATTGCAGCTTGTGCTTCATCCAGCCCAGCGTTTCTCATGATGTACTCTGCATAGAAGTTAAATAAGCTGGGTGACAATATACAGCCTTGACGTACTCCTTTTCCTATTTGGAACCAGTCTGTTGTTCCATGTCCAGTTCTAACTGTTGCTTCCTGACCTGCATGCAGATTTCTCAAGAGGCAAGTCAGGTGGTCTGGTATTCCCATCTCTTTAAGAATTTTTCACAGTTTGTTGTGATTAAGTGTATAGTCTTAAAAAGAAAGAATAACACTTTAACTTATTCATTTTTTAACCAATCATACTTGGATCAGAAACTTTATCCCACTTACATATAATCCTTCCGTAAGGCTGCCAAATCTTTCCTGGGTGTCTGAGAACTCCTACATCTCTTCTGATAAATCAACGCAGAAATGCCTCTTGGTATACATTAAGGTCAAACATGTGGTCTAGGCAGGTAACAGTGAAAGTCAAAGTGTTGGTAGCTCAGTGGTATCTGACTCTTTCTGATCCCACGAACTGTAGCCCTTCACAATTGCCGTGCTGTTTCTCCGCACAGAGACAGCTTTCTGGACTTCAGCTAGGTTAACTCCTGATATTACCATGCATGGCTCATTACTGATGGCCACCCCGAAACCATTTGAAAGCGAATGTACAAACTGAACAGAGTTCCTTGACTTTATGGCTGCAATTGTTGGGAACACCCGTCGGCACAACATCCACTTTGTATAGTGGGTAGCAGTCCATGAGCTTCCCAAGTTGAGGATCACACTTAATCAGCTGGTTGGAGAACTGAAAGACAGACTGATGTCTGACATGGAGAGCTGCTCCTGGTAGGTTTTGTCAGTGGGGATGATGAGGGTAAAGATTGTCATGGGGAAATATATTCTCAGATAAGGCACTAATTTGTTCTGGAATTCAATTAGGTACCCATTCAAAGGCCCTTAAAACCAGAAGCAAGCAGGAGTAGACGACCTATAAGCCTAGTCATGCTGGCATAAGAGGCATTCTGTACCAGGCATATGATGGCATATGTCACCGATGGCATGAAGTCCACTGTGCAGCTACAGTTCAAGTGCTTTAAGAACAGAGTCCAAGGCTCTACAGCAGTGAAGATACTGAAGGCTGCAAATACAGAGAACTCAATTTAGTCTTCCAGCTATATTCTACCATGAGCCACTCCACTAAGAAATATGTAAATCCTGACTCATTATTTCCTCCAAAGCTTCAGAAAGTGAGAAACTGTTCTGAAAGCTTTCAGATGCTCTCTAGTCCAAGGTAGATAACCTCTGACCCCACATAGTAGTGACATCCCCACCTTTCTGCTAACAAGCTGTTCTGGGTGACTGGTACTTCCCCGTATGAATCCCATATGTAACAGTTCCAGGTTGGGAAGAGTGCTTGGGCATAGGATTCCCACCTCTTGTCTCACAAATAAGATATCAAAAGATGCATTCATATGCTTCATCTTAGCATTTTCCTACTGATCCTTTTTGCTGCCAAGAATGACACCTTCTGACTGAATCCCATATTCCAGGCAACAAAGTTTCCAGCAAGTGTCTCAATCTAGGTATCAGCTTGGCCAATATGAATGGAAAGGCATTCCCTCATGCTGATTTGAAGGTGTCAATGCTGCTCTGTGGTAATGACACTAAGATCGCGTATCTTACAGATAGCACAAAAGTTGGTATTTTGGAAAAAAAAATTATTTTTCCAGTTTCTATCTTTTGACTGGAAAATGTAACACATTTGTGTGTGTGTGCTCAGTCCTGGCTGACTCTTTGCAATCCCATGGACTGTATCTTAGGGCTTCCCAGGTGGCGCTAGTGATAAAGAACCTGTCTGCCAACACAGCCAAAGTAAGAGACATGGGCTCAATTCCTGGGTCCGGAAGATCTCCTGGAGGAGGGCATGGCAATCCACTCCACTAATCTTGCCTGGAGAATCTCATGGGCATAGGAGCCTAGTGGGCTACAGTCCATAGGGTCGCAAAGAGCTGGACGTGACTGAAGTAACTTGCACACACACATTTAAAATAAATCAAGGTTTTCCAGGAAACTAGCAATTATTTGAACTTCTGTTGGTATGTTTGGTGATGGGTCGCAGTCCCCTCAGTCTCTTCACTTCTATTCCCTCTTTTCTCTTTTCCTCAGTCTAGATGATCTAAATTGACCTACCTTTACGTTCACTGATTTTTCCTTTTGTCACTTTAAAATCTGCTATAGAGCCCGTCTCATGAGTCTTTTTTTTTAATTCTGGTTATACTTTTCAATGCCTTAATTTCTATTTGGTTCTTTCCTGAAATTTCTATTGGCATTCTCTATTTGATGATACATTATTCTCATACGTTAATTCTTCAAAAATGGTTTCCTAGTTCTTTGAACATGTTTTAATACCTGATATAAAGTCCTTGTGAACTCTGAAGTCCAACATCTAGCCTCCTTTGGGACAGTTTTTATTTCTTGCTTTTTTTCCTAGCATATAGACCATATTTTTCTGTTTCATGTCTCGCTTATTTTTTGCACAAAACTGGACATCTTAAATAGTAATGGAAATTACGTTTCCTCCCCTCAACACAGAATTTGTTATTGCTAGTTGTTATTGATGACAATCATGATGTTTGCTTAGTAACTTTGCTAGAATAATTTCTGTGAAGTCTGTACTCTTTTTAGTGCAGCTTAGCTTGCCTGACTGCCTGCAAAGCCGCTTCTGCCGTGTCCGACTCTTTGCGACCCTATGGACTGCAGTCCACCAGGCTTCACTGTCCATGGGATTCTCCAGGCAAGAATACTGGAGTAGGTTGCCATTTTCTTCTCCAGAATATCTTCCTGACCCAGGGATCAAATCCATTTCTCTTACATCTCCTGCACTGGGAAGCAGGTTCTTTACCACTAGCACCAGCTGGGAAGCCGAGCTTGGCTTAACGGTCAGCTAATAACTGGAAAGATGTTTCCTTAAATGCCTGGAAGCCGTAAACCTCCCTGCCCAGATTGTTGAGGGGCTGTATGTATTTCAGGGCACACACTCAATTCTGGCAGTTTACAACTCTGCCTTACACTTCACAAGAACTTGTTTCCTAAACCTTAAAATCTGCCAGAGGTGGGAGATCATAAATTTGCATGTCTTTCTTGGGCATGCACTCAGCTCTGAATATGTGTATGACCTTACAGAACCCTGAGAATTTGTTGGAGCTTTTCTACACCCTATGAACATTATTCCCAGATTTTCCTATTAAACGGTTTTACCAAGACATATCACCAACTTGGGTTTCCCCAGCGGCACAGCAGTAAAGAACCTGCCTACCAATTCAGGAGACATAAGAGATGCAAGTTCGATCCCTGGGTTGGGAAGATCCCCTGGAGGAGGGCATGGCAACCCACTCCAGTATCCTTGCCTGGAGAATCCCATTGACAGAGGAGCCTGATGAGCTAGTCCATAGGGCTGCAAAGTGTTAGACACAACTGAAGTGACTGAGCACGCACACGTATCACCACCTCAGGCAGCTGTGACACATGTCACCACTTCAAGCAGCTGTGACGTTAAACAACTGCCACGACTTTTTTCAACAAATGCCCTGGGGAAAAGTCTTTTTCCATTGAGCAACATCTGAGTTACATCAGTTAATGACAAGACCTATAAATGAGGCTTTTCCAGGGAGCTGCCAGATTGGCCAAATAGTGACAATTCTCTGGTAACGGGGCTGAGGAACTTAAAGCATTCTGCAAATTCCAAGGCCTATTAGACCATTGCTTTTCATAATTAACATAATTGTGAGGCTGTTGGTTTGTAAGGTTATTATGGAGCTGGGGACAGGAAATGGCAATAGGGCAAGTTAAAACACTACAAAGCTTGCAATTCTTACCAAGATTCAGCTGTTTTTTTTTAATAAAAGTTCTTCAAACTGTTGCAGGTCCCTGGTTAATGCCAGTTATGAAAACGTTGATTCTGACAATTTCTGCCAGTGTTCTTGTTACTTCTATGAAGGAATAGCTTTTCAGAGGTCCTTACATCCAGAACTGTAGTTTTAATGGTAGAAGATATAGTTATACTAACAGCTAAGAAATGAAGTATGTCATTTGTTGAGTTAAAAGAGAAATGCTAAAAAGAAATTTAACAAATACTAATACTTAAATATACACTGAAATGACTTAGCACTGATACAATGAAATCTATGAAATGGACCAGAAGTTCCCCATAGATTTCTTCTGAGGATCAGTTTATATTCTTAATTCTCTCCTTTTCAATATCTTGATGCAAAACAGGATGTTTCTTTGCCATCCTTGACTTTATTTCCATTATTTCCAAATCATCAGCTATTTTATTCTAAAATAAACATGACTATGTGATTCAGTTGCTCATATTTATAATAGAGTACCATCTCTTATAGAGCAACTCATGACCCTCTATGATCTGCCCCCAAAATACTTTTCTAAGCTTTCTCAGCTACCCCATGAATATGCTATACTCCAGGTAAATTCTTACTCTTTCCCAAATCCTTTGAGCGATAAGTTGCTTTATCCAGTTCCAAATAAGCAGAATCCTACTGTACTTCTAAAATGAGCCAGAAGTCTATCCCATAAACTCATTATTCCTCTCTTCCTTTCCTCTTCTTCATGATAGACATATGTTTTGTTCCTGTAGCTTATTATACACTGCATCACTCTCGGACTGCCCACAGGGCAGTGAGCACATTTGTTTGCCTCTGCCTTGCCCTTACACATATAAACACGTATCTCAAGGAACATCTATGGCAATGAAGTGACACATGAAATTTGTCTCTATGTAGAGTACTAATATTTGCCATTTTAAAACAAGTAAAAATAATTACTATCTAACTTGGTATGCCAGAAAATCTGAAACTCTAGTTTCAGAAGTTACTAGGTATGCAAAAAAAAAAATTGTTGTGCCAATTTCAACATATGTTGGTTAAATAAAACTAAACAAATTTCTTTTCTGGAAAACTTTTTAGAAACTTTACCCTCTAATATGCATGATCAAGTCTCCAATTTAGCATTACTCTCCAAAACAGCTAGTCACAATTTTTCTGTGATGAACATCCCAAGGGACTAGTGTACAGAACACATCTGGAAAATGCTTATTTAATTCTTTATTTAAAATAGTAAGTAAAGTGATCTATTCTTTGTCCCTTTATTCAGGTTTAAAACCTAACTACTATCTCTTTATTACTTAATCAGCTAGAATTAAGTTCTACTGTAAAACAAGAAATCCCAAAAGGAACAAAAGCTTCAATGTGTGGCAATGGTTCTCTTTAGTATATATTACAAAAATTACTTAGAAGAACATGACTTATACTAGAACAAAGTTAGTGGAGGCCATGGAATTCCAGTTGAGCTGTTTCAAATCCTGAAAGATGATGCTGGTAAGGTGCTACACTCAATATGCCAGCAAATTTGGAAAACTCAGTAGTGGCCATAGTTCTGGAAAAGGTCAGTTTTCATTTCAATCGCAAAGAATGGCAATGCCAAAGAATGTTCAAACTACTGCACAATTGCCCTCATCTCACAGCTAGCAAAGTAATGCTCAACATCCTCCAAGCCAGGCTTCAACAGTACATGAACCATGAACTTCCAGATGTTCAAGTAGGATTTAGAAAAGGCAGAGGAACCAGAGATCAAATTGCCAACATCCGCTAGATCATCGAAAAAGCAAGAGAGTTCCAGAAAAACATCTACTTCTGCTTTAATGACTATGCCAAAGCCTTTGACTGTGTGGATTACAACAGCTGTGGAAAATTCTTAAGAGATGGGAATACCAGACCACCTTATCTGCCTCCTGCAAAACCTGTATGCAGGTCAGGAAGCAACAGTTAGAACCAGATATGGAACAACAGACTGGTTCCAAATTGGGAAAGGAGTATCTCAAGGCTGCATATTGTCACCTTGCTTATTTAATCTCTATGCAGAGTACATCATCCAAAATGCCGGGCTGGATGACTGGAATCAAGATTGCTGGGAGAAATATCAACAACCTCAGATACGCAGATGACACCACCCTTATGGCAGAAAGTGAAGAGCAACTAAAGAGCCTCTTGATGAAGGTAAAAGAGGAAAGTGAAAAGGCTGGCTTAAAAATTAACATTCAAACAACTAAGATCATGGTATCCAGTCCCATCACTTCATGGCAAACAGACGAGAAAACAATGCTAACAGTGACACTTTATTTTCCTGGGCTCCAAAATCACTACAGATGGTGACTGCAGCCATGAAATTAAAACGCTTGCTCCTTGAAAGAAAAGCTATGACCAACCAACATAGACAGCATATTAAAAAGCAGAGATATTACTTTGCCAACAAAGGTTCACCTAGTCAAAGCTATGGTTTTTGCAGTAGTCATGTATGGATGTGAGAGTTGGACTATAAAGTAAGCTGAGCGCTGAAGAATTGATACTTTTGAACTGTGGTGTCGGAGAAGATTCTTGAGAGTCCCTTGGACTGCAATGAGATCCAACTAGTCCATTCTAAAGGAAATCAGTCCTGAATATTCATTGGAAGGACTGATGCTGAAGCTGAAACTCCAATACTTTGGCCACCATATCCTAAGAACTAACTCCTTAGAAAAGACCATGATGCTGGGACAGGTTGAAGGCAGAAGGAGAAGGGAACTACAGAGGATGAGATGGTTGGATGGCATCACTGACATGGTAGACATGAGTTTGAGCAAGCTCCAGGAGTTGGTGATGGACAGGGAAGCCTGGTGTGCTGTAGTCCATGGAGTGGCAGAGTCGGACACGACTGTGTGACTGAACAATGACTTACAGTGCTTGCTAAGAAACAGACTGCCAGGCTCCACCCCCAGATTCTTCTTATAAAATCTGGAGTGGAGCCTAGAATTTGCATTTCAAATAAGCCTTCAGGTGATGCTGAGTCTGTTGATATAGGGACCACACTCTGACATAAGGATTTCCTCTCTCAAGTAACATGAAATCTTGAGAGTAGTTCAAACACTCCAGAATTACCAGAAACATCAGTTCTTCTAACTTGCTGCTCCATCCTCCTAGTTCATGAGTTTCATCCTCAAAGTTACCTCATGATCCAAGGAGACTGCTCAGATTCTAACCACCATGTTATCTTCTGCTGCTGCTAAGTTGCTTCAGTCGTGTCTGACTTTGCGCGACCCCATAGATGGCAGCCCACCAGGCTCCCCTGTCCCTGGGATTCTCCAGGCAAGAACACTGGAGTGGGTTACCATTTCCTTCTCCAATGCATGAAAGTGAGAAGGCAAAGTGAAGTCACTCAGTTGTGTCCGACCCTCAGCGCACCCATGGACTGCAGCCTTCCAGGCTCCTCCATCCATGGGATTTTCCAGGGAAGAGTACTGGAGTGGGGTGCCATTGCCTTCTCCGACGTTAGCTTCCAGGCAACAGGAAAAGGACAGGATAAAAGGATACATCTCCAGTCTAAGTCAGCTCCTTTAAAGTAGCCTTACTTTGCAAAATTTAGTCAAAAAGCTTAAACTAAAAAGGAAAATGGTAAATGTATTCTTTTAACCAAGTACACTGCCATCCTAAATAAAACTGTTATGTATTACTAAGGAAGAAAGGAAGATTAGATTTTTGAATAGGCATTTAGAGACTCTAACATACTACTTTAGTCTACATATCACCAAGTCCAACAAAACTTGGCCTATTTCATAAATCTGACCCATATGTTTCATTACTTTTTCTCTTTCTGTAGATCTTACTTTCATCACAGCTCACCTACTTTATCATAATATCCTTTTGATCACTCTCCCTACCTCTTATCCTGGTAGTAGGTATAAGGTGGATTTTGAGGGAACCAAAGTGGTCTAAAATTCTTCAATAGCTCCACATTTCCTATAGAATTATAAGGTATGAGGCATTTTAGTATTTCATGTTATATCCCCCATATGACTGTTCTCTATTAAACACAACAAACTGCTTCTCCCCTCAGTGCTCTCATCATGCTTTCTCTGCTAAGAAGGTACTCTTGATCCTCCTTCACCTTTACTACTCATCCTTTACGATTTAACTAAGGTAGTACCTCCTCCAGCAAGGTTTCCATGACATCCCTCTTCCACAGGATGAGTATCCCTTCTGTGTAATCACATAAAATCTGTCTAGAGCTATCATTAGATATTCTACATTGTATTATGAAGATCTGTTTACATCTCCAACTTTCTCAACAGATGTATGTGCTTTTAAGTGTAAGAACCATGTTAAATTTGTCTTTATATTCCCAGAACTGGGAATAAAGCAGATACCAACTACCATCTGTTAAACAAAAGTATCACCCTTCATCGTGAACTGGCCTACATACTGTAACTCTGTAAAGAACCTGTCCAACAATCTAATAACCTTTTCTATTACAAGTAATATAGTCTGATTATGCAATTTCAAAAAGTAACTACAGACAATCCTTCCTTAATAACTCCAGTTAAATGAAATTTCAAAGTATACATTTTTTTTTGCATAGCCAAACATCTTTTATTTTTTACAACTAGAATACCAAAGATACAACCCAACTAGCTCCAGAACACTTCCAGATTTTTTGTTTATTTAACCAAACTAAACAAAGGTTTTAAAAGGAACATCTGCAACAACAAAAGAATACTAATCTATCAATCAAAGCTGGCTTCACCATTTCTTGTCTTTTCCTTATCTTTATCCAACTTCTTCACCTTTAATCCTTCTTCCTCTTTTTTGGGGATGTATTCAGTATCTTTCTCTGAGTTTGGCATTGATTTTCCCTTTGGTAGCAAGAAACAGTCAGCATTCAAAACCTGCTCGGCAGTCATTGAACTTCTACAACAGATCAAACTACAGAGGAGGGATTTGACATTATCATCCTGCAAGAAAATAGAGATGTTACAAAGCAAAAATAAAATCAAAATGAATAAAAGGACAAACTTGTATTAAGGAATACCCAATTAAAAAATAATCTCAATTAATGATGTAGAGCTAAAATCAATTTTCCCCATTTTTTAAAGCTTTTTATCAAAATCAACTAGTTTTTATTGGAAAGGGATTAATCTAGTATTAAAACAATGGAATCAAATGACAGGGGGGTTAATGCAGAAGGGAAAAGAAAAGAATCACAACTGAAACATTTATCAAAAACAAGTGAAATTCCCCAAAAACACCTAATATTTTTTTACTTTCCATTTTCCCTTTTTTTAGGGTAGTAGTCAGAATTTGACAATGAAAATTTTACATATAAGTGCCTCTGTCTGAAACGATAGCCTCCTTTACTTGGTCAACTGCTTTTGGTTTCATTCACTTCTGAAATGATCTCTTGAAACAAATCCACCACCACTAACATTACCATGATCATTATGGAGGTCAGAATTTATAATGTACCACAATTTCAAAGCACGTTATTTTGTGTTATCACATGTTAATAACACTATCATGTTGTTCTTTCATTAATTCCACCTCCCAAAGTATGTTTTTTCTCTTTTTGTTCCCTGTCGACGACTCCAATCAGAGCACATTTTATATGGAATAAAAATCACCTATTTACTGCTAGTGTCCTCTAAGGAATATAAGACCAGAAATTTTACTTTCTCATTTCATCCCCAACAATGAGCACAGTGATAGAGCAGGTATTCAGTTTACATCTGGTAACTGAATGAATGTCAATGCCCATACTGCATTCTACAGAGTGTTTTTAAACATAGTTAAAATGTTTAAGGTAGTAATAGAGTCAATTCATAGGCAGATGATTGATAAGAATTCTGGGGATCCCCAAGGAGAGAGGGGTCTGGAATTCTCAAGGAAGAGTAAAGGACAAACTTTTTTTCCCTCTACATTCCTTAGTCTTACTCACATACAACATTTTTAATCTTTAAGCCTGATGTATCTATAACTGATGATTACACAACAAACAACTCAATTTAAACTCTGTACTAAGAATTAAGATGGAGAAGCTCTATACAGTCAACAAAAACAAGACCAGGAGCTGACTGAAGCTCAGATCATGAACTCCTTATTGCAAAATTCAGCCTTAAATTGAAGAACGTAGGGAAAACCGCTAGACCATTCAAGTATGACCTAAATCAAATCCCTTATGATTATACAGTGGAAGTGAGAAATAGATTTAAGGGTCTAGATCTGATAGACAGAGTGCCTGATGAACTGTGGAATGAGGTTTGTGACATTGTACAGGAGACAGGGATCATGACCATTTCCATGGAAAAGAAATGCAAAAAAGCAAAATGGCTGTTTGGGGAGGCCTTACAAATAGCTGTGAGAAGAAGAGAGGCGAAAAGGAAAAAAATAAGCATCTGAATGCAGAGTTCCAAAGAATAGCAAGAAGAGATAAGAAAGCCTTCTTCAGCGATCAGTGCAAAGAAATAGAGGAAAACAACAGAATGGGAAAGACTATAGAGATCTCTTCAAGAAAATTAGAGATACCAAGGGAACATTTCATGCAAAGATGGGCTTGATAAAGGACAGAAATGGTATGGACTTAACAGAAGCAGAAGATATTAAGAAGAGGTGGCAAGAATACATGAAAGAACTGTACAAAAAAGATCTTCATGACCCAGATAATCGTGATGATGTGATCACTAATCTAGAGCCAGACATCTTGGAATGTGAAGTCAAGAGGGCCTTAGAAAGCATCACTACGAACAAAGCTAGTGGAGGTGATGGAATTCCAGTAGAGCTATTTCAAATCCTGAAAGATGATGCTGTCAAAGTGCTGCACTCAGTATGCCAACAAATTTGGAAAAGTCAGCAGTGGCCACAGGACTGGAAAAGGTCAGTTTTCACTCCAATTCCAAAGAAAGGCAATGCCAAAGAATGCTCAAACGACCACACAATTGCACTCATCTCACATGCTAGTAAAGTAATGCTCAAAATTCTCCAAGCCAGGCTTCAGCAATACGTGAACCATGAACTCCCTGATGTTCAAGCTGGTTTTAGAAAAGGCAGAGGAACCAGAGACCAAACTGCCAACATCCGCTGGATCATGGAGAAAGCAAGAGAGTTTCAGAAAAAGATCTATTTCTGCTTTATTGACTATGCCAAAGCCTTTGACTGTGTGGATCACAAGAAACTGTGGAAAATTCTGAAAGAGATGGGAATACCAGACCACCTGACCTGCCTCTTGAGAAATCTGTCTGCAGGTCAGGAAGCAACAGTTAGAACTGGACATGGAACAGACTGGTTCCAATAGGAAAAGGAGTACGTCAAGGCTGTATATTGTCACCCTGCTTATTTAACTTATATGCAGAGTACATCATGAGAAACGCTGGACTGGAAGAAACACAAGCTGGAATAAAGACTGCCAGGAGAAATTCCAATAACCTCAGATATGCAGATGATACCACCCTTATGGCAGAAAGTGAAGAGGAGCTAAAAAGCCTCTTGATGAAAGTGAAAGAGGAGAGTGAAAAAGTTGGCTTAAAGCTCAACATTCAGAAAACGAAGATCATGGCATCTGGTCCCATCACTTCATGGGAAATAGATGGGGAAACTGTAGAAACAGTGTCAGACTTTTATTTTTTTCGGCTCCAAAATCACTGCAGATGGTGACTGCAGCCATGAAATTAAAAGATGCTTACTCCTTCGAAGAAAAGTTATGACCAACCTAGATAGTATATTCAAAAGCAGACATTACTTTGCCGACTAAGGTCCATCTAGTCAAGGCTATGGTTTTTCCAGTAGTCATGTATGGATGTAGGAGTTGGACTGTGAAGAAGGCTGAGTGCCGAAGAATTGATGCTTTTGAACTGTGGTGTTGGAGAAGACTCTTGAGAGTCCCTTGGACTGCAAGGAGATCCAACCAGTCCATTCTGAAGGAGATCAACCCTGGGATCTTTGGAAGGAATGATGCTAAAGCTGAAGCTCCAGTACTTTGGACACCTCACGCGAAGAGTTGACTCATTGGAAAAGACTCTGATGCTGGGAGGGACTGGGGGCAGGAGGAGAAGGGGACGATAGAGGATGCGATGGCTGGATGGCATCACGGACTCGATGGACATGAGTCTGAGTGAACTCTGGGAGTTGGTAATTGACAGGGAGGCCTGGCGTGCTGTGATTCATGGGGGTCACAAAGAGTCGGACACGACTGAGTGACTGAACTGAACTGAACTAAGGATTATAGAACAACAATTTATCCTGCTTGAGGACAGTTTCTCCTTCCTGAAAACCTTCTGGCTAAGATTATCTTAAAATGTAAATTATAGGAGTGGGTCTAGTAAGATATTTACAACCTCCAGATATTCCTTTGATTTACTGTAATAACTAATTAAAAAGTATGTAAAGTGAATCACTCAGTCGTGTCCAACTCTTTGCCACCCCGTGGACTGCAGCCCACCAGGCTCCTCTGTCCATGGGATTCTCCAGGCAAGAATACTGGAGCGGGTTGCCATTTCCTTCTCCAGTGGATCTTCCCAACCCAGGAATCGAACCCAGGTCTCCTGCATTGCAGGCAGACACAGGCAGACGCTTGCATCTGCCTGCATCTGCTACATAAAAAGTATGTAACTCCCTTGCTAACATGAGCAAGGGGGCACCCTTTCTGCCCCCTTCTGATGTCTATGTCAGAAGTTTTCTCTATGTTTTATACTTTAATAAAACTTTATTACACAAAAGCTCTGAGCAATCAAGCCTCATCTCTGGCCCCAGATTGAATTCTCCTCCGGAGGTGAAGAATCCCAGCGTCTTTCCTGGTTCAGCAACAGCCTTTCAATAGTACCTTTAGTATGTATTGTTTTTATTGTGTAGTCACTAAGGTGTGTCTGATTCATTTGTGACCTCATGGACTGTGGCCTGCTAGACTCTGTCATGGGATTTTCCAGGTAAGGAGACTGGAGTGGGTTGCCATTTCCTTCTCCAAGGGATCTTCCTAACCCAGGGATAGAACCCGTGTCTCCTGCATTGGGAGGCAAATCCTTTAGCACTAAGTCACCCGGGAAGCCCAATGAGATACTAGTATACATCTCTAAGAATGGCCACAATCCAAAATACTGACTGAATAGCAGTAAGGCTGTGGAGCAACTCTCCTTTATTGCTGATGGCAACCAAAACTCAAAAATGGTACTTAGAAGACAATTCTATACTATATTATTTAAAACTACTATTAAAAACCATACTATTTTAAAATACTATTAGCATATAATCCAACAATTGCACTCCAAGGAAATAAAAACTTATGTCCACACAAAAAGCTGCACAAGGATGTTTACTGCAGTTTCATTCATAATTTGTCAAAACCTGGAAAACAACCAAGCTGTCCTTCGGTACGTGAACGTATAAATAGACTGTGGTACATACAGATAATGGAAAAAGGTTAAGAATAAATGAACTATCAAACCATGAAAAGATGTGAAGGAATCTTACGTGCATATGATTATGTGGGAAAAAGCCAATTTTAAGAGGCTACATACTGTATGGTTCCAATTATATGACATTCTGGAAAAGTCAAAACCAAGGAGACAAGAAAAAGATCAGTCTTCAGGGGTTTGGAGAAAGTAGAGATGAACAGGTAGAGTATAGAGGATTTTTAGGACAGTGAAAATACTCTGTGTATTAATGGTAGATACATGGCATTATACATGTGTTCAAACTTTAAGAATGTACCACACTAAGAGTAAGCCCTAATATAAACGATGGACTTAAGGCAACAGCGATGTCAATGGAGGTATCACCTGCAACAAATAACTCTGCTAGGGAATGTTGATAATGGATAAACTATGTATGAGAGAGAAAGAGATGTATGGGAAATCTCTACCTTCTAGTCACTTTTGCTGTAAATCTTAAAACTGCTCTTAAAGCCATAAAAGCAGTTGTAAAACATAAAATAAATAATTTCTTTAAAAAAAGCTGGAAGAGAACTTGTACAGCCGGATCATTATACTTAAAAAAAAAATTACTATTATTATTTTTTGGCTGCACTGGATCTTCATTGCTGCGTGAGACCTTTCTCTATTTGTGCTAGAAGGGCTGTTTTCTAGTTGTGATGTGTGCATTTCTCATTGTGGTGGCTTCTCTTGTTGCAGAACAAGGGCTCTAGGGCACGTGGGCTTCAGCAGTTGCAGCCCACAGCCTTAGCTGCCCTGAAATATGTGAAATCTTCCCAGACGAGGGAGCAAACCCATGTCCCCTGAAATGGTAGGAGGATTTGTAACCACTGAACCACCAGGGAAGATCACTGTACTTTTGTAGACTTGTTTACTGCCATATTTAACCCCTTAACATCTAGTCACACTGGGGATGATTCCATTACAAAAGACTTTTATGTTTTCATGTCTTAGTTCAGATACTGTCTTTACCTGAAATGCCTCGTACCTCATTCTAACTTCCATAAAATCCTAATTCAACTTGAAGATTCACTTCAAATAACTATGTGGTGGCATTTACCAATAGCTTCTTCACTACATCTTTTCCTGACAAATTAAATATTAGCTTCCTCCAAACTATTTTCTTAAAATTCTATATATACAGATATTGGTTGTTTACTTGTTCATATTTCTAAATCATTAATTTCTTCAATGTTTCAATCCTAAAAAGCAGACCCTAGTTCAATTCCTGATATAGAACAGACTCAAAATATGTTGGTTGTATACATATGTATATCTTAAAGCAATATGAATAACATAGATGTATGACAAAGAAAAGATACAGCTGCTGCTGCTGCTAAGTCATTTCAGTCGTGTCTGACTCTGTGCGACCCCATAGATGGCAGCCCACCAGGCTCCCCTGTCCCTGGGATTCTCCAGGCAAGAACACTGGAGTGGATTGCCATTCCCTTCTCCAATGCATAAAAGTGAAAGTGAAGTTGCTCAGTTGTGTCCGACTCTTAGCGACTCCATGGACTGCAGCCTACTAGGTGCATCTGTCCATGGTATTTTCCAGGCAAGAGTACTGGAGTGGGGTGCCACTGCCTTCTCTGAAAGATACAGCTAGGTACTTACAAAAAATAGTAGAACATTAATTTTAATAAAATATTATCTTTGAAGATACAGAAACTACTGCTTTTCCTTAATTATTACACAGATTATATATATAATCTATTTGAAAAATTCCAGTAGTAATCTATAGCAATAATTTTCTGGCAATGGTGTAAGTAGGGCACTTAAATTTTTTCAATATTTATTTACTGGGAACATTATTTGTATTCTTAAAAAAATTAGAGGACTTCTTCAGTTAAATAAGTTGATACTACTGATCACACCTATATCACAGGTTTCCAACAAGTAAATGACAAAAAGGTCACATACCAAATGAAACTGATCCATCTTTGGGATTCCATCTTCATTAGTTTCAAATTCCTGATTCTGAACTGAAAGCTGTTAAAGAAATGAGAATGAATAAATTCCAAACATACTAAAATACCGATCCTACAGCAAAGGCAACTCTGAAACTGTTAAGGTTCTAGAGAGAAGAGAAGAACTCAAAGAAAGCAATTAGTCCTTGCAAGGAAAAAAAAAAAACTTTCATAATAACAACTACCAAGAAGTCCCTGGGTTTCCTAACATATCAATGCAAACATCTAAGCACATTTAATACTTCATTTTACAAGCAAATATATTAAAATGTAGTGGCTTATAAGGTGTTGGTTTCACCAATACTCGTACATTAAACACAAAGAAAATTTATCATGCAAGTTCCCTTCTTCCCTGATACCTGTGTTCAAAAATTCTTGTTAAAATTTTATGAATTATTAAATATGAACAATTTCTTACATGTACAAGTTCAGTTCAGTCGCTCAGTCGTGTTCAACTCTTTGTGACCCCATGAATCCTAGCACGCCAGGCCTCCCTGTCAATTACCAACTCCCGGAGTTCACTCAGACTCACGTCCATAGAGTCACTGATGCCATCCAGCCATCTCATCCTCTGTTGTCCCCTTCTCCTCCTGCCCCCAATCCCTCCCAGCATCACAGTCTCTTCCAATGAGTCAACTCTTCGCATGAAGTGGCCAAAGTACTGGAGTTTCAGCTTTAGCATCATTCCTTCCAAAGAAATCCCAGGGCTGATCTCCTTCAGAATGGACTGGTTGGATCTCCTTGCAGTCCAAGGGTCTCTCAAGAGTCTCCTCCAACAATACAGTTCAAAAGCATCAATTCTTTGGTTCTCAGCCTTCTTCACAGTCCAACTCTCACATCCACACATGACCACAGGAAAAACCATAGCCTTGACTAGACAGACCTTAGTTGGCAAAGTAATACCTCTGCTTTTCAATATGCTATCTAGGTTGGTCATAACTTTCCTTCCAAGGAGTAAGCGTCTTTTAATTTCATGGCTGCAATCACCATCTGCAGTGATTTTGGAGTCCAAAAAAATAAAGTCTGACACTGTTTCTACTGTTTCCCCATCTATTTCCCATGAAGTGATGGGACTGGATGCCATGATCTTCGTTTTCTGAATGTTGAGCTTTAAGCCAACTTTTTCACTCTCCTCTTTCACTTTCATCTAGAGGCTTTTTAGTTCCTCTTCACTTTCTGCCATAAGGGTGGTGTTATCTGCATATCTGAGGTTACTGGTATTTCTCCCGGCAATCTTGATTCCAGCTTCTGCTTCTTCCAGTCGAGCGTTTCTCATGATGTACTCTGCATATAAGTTAAATAAGCAGGGTGACAATATACAGCCTTGACGCACTCCTTTTCCTGTTTGGAACCAGTCTGTTGTTTCACATCCAGTTCTAACTATTGCTTCCTAACCTCCATACAGGTTTCTCAAGAGGCAAGTCAGGTGGTCTGGTGTTCCCATCTCTCTCAGAATTTTCCAGTTTCTTGTGATCCACACAGTCAAAGGCTTTGGCATAGTCAATAAAACAGAAATAGATGTTTTCCTGGAACTCTCTTGCTTTTTCCATGATCCAGCGGATGTTGGCAATTTGGTCTCTGGTTCCTCTGCCTTTTCTAAAACCAGCTTGAACATCAGGGAGTTCACGGTTCACATATTGCTGAAGCCTGGCTTGGAGAGTTTTGAGCATTACTTTACTAGCGTGTGAGATGAGTGCAATTGGGAGGTAGACTGAGCACTCTTTGGCATTGCCTTTCTTTGGGTTGGGATGAAAACTGACCTTTTCCAGTTCTGTGGCCACTGCTGAGTTTTCCAAATCTGTTGGCATATTGAGTCCAGCACTTTCACAGCATCATCTTTCAGGATTTGAAATAGCTCTACTGGAATTCCATCAGCTCCACTAGCTTTGTTTGTAGTGATGCTTTCTAAGGCCCACTTGACTTCACATTCCAGGACGTCTGGCTCTAGATGAGTGAACATACCATTGTGATTATCTGGGTCGTGAAGGTCTTTTTTGTACAGTTCTTCTATATGTTACTGCCACCTCTTCTTAATATCTTCTGCTTCTGTTAGGTCCATTCCATTCTGTCCTTTATTGAGTCCATCTTTGCATGAAATGTTCCCTTGGTATCTCTAATTTTCTTGAAGAGATCTCTAGTCTTTCCCATTCTGTTGTTTTCCTCTATTTCTTTGCATTGATTGCTGAAGAAGTCTTTCTTATCTCTTCTTGCTATTCTTTGGAACTCTGCATTCAGATGCTTATATCTTTCCTTTTCTCCTTTGTTTTTCACCTCTCTTCTCTTCACAGCTATTTGTAAGGCCTCCCCAAACAACCATTTTGCTTTTTTGCATTTCTTTTCCATGGGGATGGTCTTGATTCCTGTCTCCTGTGCAAGGTCACGAACCTCATTCCATAGTTCATCACGCAGTCCATCTAGCAGATCTAGGCCCTTAAATCCATTTCTCACTTCCACTGTATAATCATAAGTGATTTGATTTACGTCATACCTGAATGGTCTAGCGGTTTTCCCTACGTTCTTCAATTTGAGTCTGAATTTGGCAATAAGGAGTTCATGATCTGAGCCACAGTCAGCTCCTGGTTTTGTTTTTGTTGACTTTATAGAGCTTCTCCATCTTTGGCTGCAAAGAATATAATCAATCTGATTTCGGTGTTGACCATCTGGTGATGTCCATGTGTAGAGTCTTCTCTTGTGTTGTTGGAAGAAGGTGTTTGCTATGACCAGTGCATTTTCTTGGCAAAACTCTATTAGTCTTTGCCCTGCTTCATTCCGCATTCCAAGGCCAAATTTGCCTGTTACTCCAGGTGTTTCTTGACTTCCTACTTTTGCATTCCAGTCCCCTATAATGAAAAGGACATCTTTTTGGGGTGTTAGTTCTAAAAGGTCTTATAGGTCTTCACAGAACCGTTTCAACTTCAGCTTCTTCAGCATTACTGGTTGGGGCATAGACTTTGATTACTGTGATACTGAATGGTTTGCCTTGGAAACGAACAGAAATCATTCTGTCGTTTTTAAGACTGCATCCAAGTACTGCATTTCGGACTCTTTTGTTTACCATGGCAGCTACTCCATTTCCTCTGAGGGATTCCTGCCCGCAGTAGTAGATATAATGGTCATCTGAGTTAAATTCACCCATTCCAGTCCATTTTAGTTCGCTGATTCCTAGAATGTCGACATTCACTTTTGCCATCTCGTCTGACCACTTCCAATTTCCCTTGATTCATGGACCTGACATTCCAGGTTCCTATGCAATGTTGCTCTTTACAGCATCAGACCTCGCTTCTATCACCAGTCACATCCACAGCTCTGTACTGTTTTTGCTTTGGCTCCAGCCCTTCATTCTTTCTGCAGTTATTTCTCCACTGATCTCCAGTAGCGTGTTGGGCACCTACTGACCTGGGGAGTTCCTCTTTCAGTACAAAGATACTCTAAATCCCATGTATCTATCACCCAGCCCTGACAACCATCAACCAATGACCACTTTTGCCCTATGTACAAATCCATGCATATTATTTTTGAAATTCTACACATCTCATAATTTTATCTATAAATATTTTAGTATATACTTCTAAAAGGTCAAGTCTTAGTTTGACATAATCACAAAATCAGACTTGTTCTGTCACTAAGTTGTGTCTGACTCTGCGAACCCAGGAACTATAGCACACCAGATTTCCTTGTCTTCCACTATCTCCCAGAGTTTGTTCAAACTCCTGTCCATTGAATCAGTGATGCTATGCAATCATCTCATCCTCTGCTGCCTGCTTCTCCTCCTGTCCTCAGGCTTTTGCAGCTCCAGGGTCATTTCCAATGAATCAGCTCTTCGCATCAGGTGGCCAAAGAATTAGAGTTTCAGCATCAATTCTTCCAATTATATTAAGGATTGATTTCCTTTAGGATTGACTGGTTTGATTTCCTTTCAGTCCAAGGGATTCTCTTGAGTCTTCTCCAGCACCACAATTCGAAAGCATCAATTCTGTGGTGCTCAGCCTTCTTTATGGTCAAACTCTCACATCCATACATGACTACTGGAAAAAACCATAGCTTTAATTATACAGTCCTTTATTGGCAAAGTGATGTCTCTGCTTTTTTACTTGCT
This sequence comes from Capricornis sumatraensis, assembly GCF_032405125.1. Taxonomy (NCBI): domain Eukaryota; kingdom Metazoa; phylum Chordata; class Mammalia; order Artiodactyla; family Bovidae; genus Capricornis; species Capricornis sumatraensis. The sequence goes on from NC_091073.1 coordinate 76,790,618, forward strand.
GTCCATATTTTTCATCATTTTTCTTCCAAGGAACAAGCATCTTTTAATTTCATGGCTGCGGTCACCATCCACAGTGATTTTGGCACCCAAGAAAACAAAATCTGTCACTGTTTCCACTCTTCCCTACCTATCTGCCATGAAGAGATATTTCTAAAAGATAAAGTCTTATTTTGACAAAGTCACAATACCACATTGAAAATTAATATAAAATATCATTTTCAAATTTTTAATCATCTCATACTTTACTTTTATATCATTTAAGTTTAGATCCAAATAAATTCCATATAATTAAAAAATGAGCAAAGCCACTTCTAATATCTTCCTGTTCTTCATCACTAAGTACAACTATAAAGGCTGAAAATAACATAACATATAATCAAAGGAGAGCTCCACAGGTCAAAAGAGGAAGGCAAACTGATGAAAAGTCCCAGAACTGGACTACAACACAGTGACAAGGTGTCTTATGACTTTCTTCCACTAAAAAGAGATAAAGTCTTATTCTGACACAATCACAGTATCACAATAAAAATTAGTAATTCTCTTTAATATAAAATACCCAGTTTTCTTAAAAAAAACATGACTCAAATAGGGTAAACTCAAAGAAAACTAACTACATTCCCAGAAATGAAAGTAAATTAATGAAATTAATGAAAACTAATGAAATTAACAAAAATTAATAACATTTATGAAAAGTGAAAGCAAAGAAAAAAATCTTAAGTGAAAATAAGCATAAGAAACATTACCTACACGGTAATAGAAATTTGACTAAAAGAGAATTTCTCATGCAAAACCATGGAAACAATAAGTGGGACATTTTCAACTGATAAAATGAAAGAATTTTCAACCACAAATTCTATATTCAGTGAAACTCTCAGGAAAGAAGGTGAAATCAAGCAGTTTTCAGATGATGGAAAACTAAAGGAATTTTTCACTATGAGACTTAAAGAATGGCTAAAAGAAATACTTCAAACAGAAAGGAAATAATTTTTCTAAAAGAGGAATATTGGAGCATTAGAAAAGAGGAAATGGCAATGTAAAGAACAGACACATGAATAAATACCAAAGACTTTCCTTCCTGTCATAAGTTTCCTAAATCATGTATGATGACTCAAACAGAAGTTATAACACTATTTTGATGTTCAACATAATGATATTTAAAAGTGGGGTGGGTAAAGCAACTTAAATAGAAGGCTTCAGCACTTTGGTCAAACTGTTAGAACACTCATACCAGTAGAATGGGGAAGACACACAAATGTAAAAAAAGCTATTATCAAAAAGACAAGAAAGAACAAGTGCTGGAGAGGCTGTGGAAAAAAAGGAATCTTGGAATCTTTGTATACTATTGATGACACTGTAAATTAGTGCCGCTGCTGTGTAAAAATACAGAGAATTCTCAGTTAGGAACAGAACTTATATATGACTCAGCTATTCTACTTCTGAATATTTATCCAAATAACACAAAACCACTCATTAACAGCAATGGGGATTTGCGACAAATCATCTCATTTCTCTTTGCCTCAGGTTCCTCACTTATAAGGCTAATGTAAGAATTAAAGTGGTTAAATACTTTAAAAGTAACTAATGCATGGCACACGCTCCATAAGTGTTATCTACTTTTTAAAAATTTCAGATAACTTGGTACATATTAGTAAAATAAGGCTCAAAATTCTCCAAGCCAGGCTTCAGCAATATGTGAACTGTGAACTTCCAAATGTTCAAGCTAGTTTTAAGAAAAGGCAGAGAACCAGAGATCAAATTGCCAACATCCGCTGGATCATGGAAAAAGCAAGAGAGTTTGAAGAGGAACTAAAAAGCCTCTTGATGAAAGTTAAAGAGGAGAGTGAAAAAGTTGGCTTAGAGCTCAACACTCAGAAAACGAAGATCATGGCATCCAGTCCCATCACTTCATAGGAAATAGATGGGGAAACAGTGGAAACAGTGTCAGACTATTTTTTTGGGCTCCAAAATCACTGCAGATGGTGACTGCAGTCAGGAAATTAAAAGACGCTTACTCCTTGGAAGGAAAGTTATGACCAACCTAGATAGCATATTAAAAAGCAGAGACGTTACTTTGCCAACAAAGGTCTGTCTAGTTAGTCAAGGCTATGGTTTTTCCAGTGGTCATGTATGGATGTGAGAGTTGGACGGTGAAGAAAGCTGAGTGCCGAAGAATTGATGCTTTTGAACTGTGGTGTTGGAGAAGACTCTTGAGAGTCCCTTGGACTGCAAGGAGATCCAACCAGTCCATTCTGGCGTCTTGAGTAAACTCCAGGATTTGGTGATGGACAGGGAGGCCTGGAGTGCTGCAATTCATGGGGTCGCAAAGAGTCGGACACGACTGAGCGACTGGACTGAACTGACCTAACATATAGTTAGCAATGTATATACTGTCTCTATGAGGGTCCCTGGTCTTATTACCAAGAATGACTATAATTAAATGTTGACAATAGTTGAATCTGGCTGAAGATAAGGGGTTTCCTTATTTCTTCCTTTGCTTTAAATATGTGAAACTTTCCACAACAACAGTTAAGGCAATATCTGTGTTTGTCTTGACTTACTGACTTGCTTTTACCTGAGGGATAATGATTTATGTAACAGATTAAGTTTCTCATAATGGTTGGAAGAAAGATAAGAGCTATCCTAGTGACTCATTCATCAGGGATGGGAAACAGGTTTGTTTATAAATACCAACTCTGTTCAGTCAATGCTGCTTCTTAATGGGTGCTGTTTGAGGTCATGTAAGAGCTCAGTGAGCATGATTATTATGTTGCAGTGTCTACTATGAGCATAGAAGAAAGGAATGGCAAACATATACATTGTATATTATCAGCTTTAAGTAGGTTTTTGTGGTGTGCATTTTGAAGCACTCCCATTCATGGCTCCACTTTATATCCACACCCTTTTTTTTCTTTCTTCTCCTCTTCAATATATAATGTCCTGTTCTGCTTTCAATACCCCCATGAACTGTCTTATAGCCTTTCTGGAACAAGACAAGGTATTTTGCAAATGAAGGTAAAGTTAGCCAGAAGGAAGGCATATATATACAATGCTGAAACTCCGGCAAAAGGACTACTTTTTAAAAAATTAACTGATATATTTTTAATCGGAGGAATACTGTTTTACAGTTCTGTGTTGGTTTCTGCTGTGTAACAATGCAAATCATTCAAGATTTACTCTCTTAAATGTGAGAATCACAACAAACAGGTGACACAAGAAGTTATGAAAATAAAAAACACCAGCCAAGGGAGGTCTGTAAGTGAAAACTTCAGCAGGTTGTGAGCTAAATCCTTAGACATGCTAATGTTTAATAGATAGGCAGTACTAAAGAGGATTAAAACAAATGCCCAAACATAAGGCAAAGGAATAATTTAGTATGTGGTGTGTCATAAAAAATTATTACCTTAGATATTTTTTCAGATAGATCAGACTTACCCATAATTTTAGGCTGAAGGAAAGGTGAAAAGTAAGAGAAATAGACTAAAGATACAGTGAAGGTCGAGGGCACATACAGAAGGCTTGCAATGAAGAAAGAGCACTTTAATTCTCTGAGACAGAAGAAGAAGACAGAAAACTGGGTAAAGAGACAACCAGTTTGTAGACAGAAGCACTGAAATTCGATGGAAAGCACATTACCATGATCTCAGTTTTTTGTTTTATTTTTTTTTAAAGGCAAGGTCTACTTAAATGAATGGGGATGAAATTTAGGCAGGGGCCTGAGGATAGCAGTAAAAGGTTTAAGTAATCATTGAGGGAAATATGAGAATGAACGGGCAGGTGAAAGGAGTAAAAGAAAGCCTGAGACCTAACGGAACTGAGACTGATGGGGTGTCAACATTCTTCAAAAGCATTCACTTCCCAAGGTATTCAAGGGCTCCCATTTCACACTAGTATCCACTTTTAAATCTGAATAAAACACAATCAACAAACCTAAGGGACTCAGAAAGGCGGAAATGAGAAGGTAAAATGGAAAGAAGAAGGTGAGGTGACGAGGAACCTTGGGACTTAAGAAATGACACAATGGTGAATTCTGCGGGTTTTGACTCTCCTATATCTCACACTGGATGCTAGAGAAGTCTGCAACCCAGAAATGGCAAGAGCCATAGACCAAAAAAGTCCCAAGAAAAGCATACTACATCTAGTCAAAGGACTGGGAATAGGGTCTTGTAGAACAGAAAATGTTTTTGGTTCAGTTCAGTCGCTCAGTCGTGTCTGACTCTTTGCGACCCCATGAACCCCAGGATGCCAGGCCTCCCTGTCCATCACTAACTCCTAGAGTTTACCCAAACTCATGTCCATTGAGTTGGTGAAGCCATCCAACCGTCTCATCCTGTGTCATCCCCTTTTCCTCCTGCCCTCAATCTTTCCCGCATCAGGGTCTTTTCAAATGAATCAGTTCTTCGCGTCAGGTGGCCAAAGTACTGGAGTTTCAGCTTCAACATCAGTCCTTCCCATGAACACCCAGGACCGATCTCCATTAGGATGGACTGGTTCAATCACCTTGCAGTCCAAGGGACTCTCAAGAGTTTTCTCCAACACCACAGGTCAAAAGCATCAATTCCTCAGTGCTCAGCTTTCTTTATAGTTCAACTCTCATATCCATACATGACTACTGGAAAAACCACAGCCTTGACTAGACGAACCTTTGTTGACAAAGTAATGTCTCTGCTTTTTAATATGCTGTCTAGGTTGGTCCTAACTTTCCTTCCAAGGAGTAAACTTTTAATTTCGTCTTTTAATTTCATGGCTACAATCACCATCTGCAATGATTTTGGAGCCCAAAAAGGTAAAGTCTGCAACTGTTTCCCCATCTATTTGCCATGAAGTGATGGGACCAGATGCCATGATCTTCGTTTTCTGAATGATAACCTTTAAGCCAAACTTCACTCTCCTCTTTCACTTTCATCAAGAGGCTATTTAGTTCTTCTTTGCTTTCTGCCATAAGGGTGGTGTCATCTGCATATCTGAGGTTACTGATATTTCTCCCAGCAATCTTGATTCCAGCTTGTGCTTCTTCCAGCCCAGTGTTTCTCATGAGATACTCTGTATAGCAGTTAAATAAGCAAGGTGACAATATACAGCCTTGACGTACTCCTTTTCCTATTTGGAATCAGTCTGTTGTTCCATGTCCAGTTTTAACTGCTGCTTCCTGACCTGCATACAGATTTCTCAAGAGGCAGGTCAGGTGGTCTGGTATTCCCATCTCTCTCAGAATTTTCCATAGTTTCTTGCGATCCACACAGTGAAAGTCAATAAAGCAGAAATAGATCTTTTTCTGGAACTCTCTTGCTTTTTCGACGATCCAGTGGATGTTGGCAATTTGATCTCTGGTTCCTCTGCCTTTTCTAAAACCAGCTTGAACATCTGGGAATTCACGGTTTACATATTGCTGAAGCCTGGCTTGGAGAATTTTGAGCATTACTTCACTAGCATGTGAGATGAGTGCAATTGTGAGGTCGTTTGAGCATTCTTTGGCATTGCCTTTCTTTGGGATTGGAATGAAAACTGATCTTTCCCAGTCCTGTGGTCACTGCTGAGTTTTCCAAATTTGCTGGCATATTGAGTGCAGCATTTTCACAGTATCATCTTTCAGGATTTGAAACAGCTCCACTGGAATTCTATCACCTCCACTAACTTTGTTTGTAGTGATGCTTTCTAAGGCCCACTTGACTTCACATTCCAGGATGTCTGGCTCTAGGTGAGTGATCTCACCATCGTGATTATCTGGGTCGTGAAGATCTCTTTTGTATAGTTCTTTCGTGTATTCTTGCCACCTCTTCTTAATATCTTCTGCTTCTGTTAGGTCCATACCATTTCTGTCCTTTATCGAGCCCATCTTTGCATGAAATGTTCCTTTGGTATCTCTGATTTTCTTGAAGAGATCTCTAGTCTTTCCCATTCTATTGTTTTCTTCCATTTCTTTGCACTGATTGCTGAGGAAGGGTTTCTTATCTCTCCTTGCTCTTCTTTGGAACTCTGTACTCAAAAGGGTATATCTTTCCTTTGCTTTTCGCTTCTCTTCTTTCCACAGCTATTTGTAAGGCCTCCTCAGACAGCCATTTTGCTTTTTTGCTTTTCTTTTTTGGGGGATGGTCTTGATCCCTGTCTCCTGTAGAATGTCACGAACCTCCGTCCATAGTTCATCAGGCACTTTGTCCGTCAGATCTAGTGTCTTAAATCTATTTCTCATTTCCTCTGTATAATCATAAGGGATTTGATTTAGGTCATACCTGAATGATCTAGTGGTTTTCCCTACTTTCTTCAATTTAAGTCTCAATTTGGCAATAAGGAGTTCATGAGCTATTCCACAGTCTGCTCCCGGTCTTGTTTTTGGTGACTGTATACAGCTTCTCCATCTTTGGCTGCAAAGAATATAGTAATAGTCTCTATTCCAGCCAAATACAAAGGGAAAAACTGTGTCAGCAAGGCTGAGTGGGGAGTTGGACCTCCACCCTAACCATCAACAAAGAGGCAGAACAAAGCTCTATATGATGGCACTAGCTGCAATCTACCCAAACTGGTACTGCCAATGGGACCCAGTAGAGAGGTATCTTCTACTCTACCCTCAGCAGCAACAAAGCAGAAAAAGTAGTGTAGGCACTATTAGCCAGCACTCTATTTTCCCTCTCTATTCCCCAAGGGTCAGTAGGACCACGCCAGTGGAAACGAAACTTATACCCTCACAAGGCAGCAACAAGGCCATAACAGTTTAACACTTTGCTCCCCCTCTCCCCAGCATCAATAGGAGTCAATAGAGAGATGATTTCCTCTCCTACCCACCAGGAAAAAGAAGAGGCAAAGCAGTGCAAATCAGCATTTCACTTTTGCTGAGGTGGTGTCAGCTGAGCTCAGAGGAGAGCTGCAGATCTAATCTCATCTGAAACTGTACACTACACCTAAACAGGGTAATGACTGTCTGCCAAAAAAAAAAAAAAGATTAAATAGGATGCACAGTCTCAGAACATAATAGCAGAAATGTTCAGGCTACAGTTAAAAATCATGTCAAAATAAAAACCAACAAGATCTTAAATGAGAAAAAAATAATCAACAGACATCAAGATGACACAGATATAGGGATTATCTGACAAAGATTTTAAAGTAACCATCATAACAATGCTTAAGAGACCAATTAGAAACCTGCATGAAAGAAAAAAAAAGCCTCAGCAAAGAAGACAGAACCGACAGACAAAATCGAATAGAAATTTTAGAACTGAAAAACAACAAGAGAACAACAGAAAGAAAAAACTCACTGAACTGGCTCAATAGCAGAATAAATATGACAATGGAAAGCACTGATGAAATTGAAGACAAAAATACCACAAAATACCCAATTTGAACAAGAAAAAGAAAATGAACAGAGACTCAGGACCCGTGGGACAATAACAAAAGACTCAAAATGTGTGTCATCAATCTCAGAAAAAAAGGAGAGTGTAAGACTAACAAACTGCAGGAGTAACAGCTGGACCAAATTCTACGTATTTGCTGAAAAACAAAGTGCAGCTGAACAAACCCCAAACAAAGTTAAACCCAAAGAAATCCATGCTAAGACACATCATAATCAAACTTCCGAAAAAAACTGACAGAGAAAAGTCTTAAAACCAGATGGAGAGAAAAATTACCTACAGAGGAATGATTCAAATAACAGTGGATTTTTCATGAGAAACCAAGAAGGTCCAAAGAAAACAGTAGCATTTTTTAAGCAATGAAAAAAAAGAACTATAAACTTGGAATTCTGTACCAGCAAAAAATATTCTTCAGAAATGAAGGTGCAGTTAAGATGCTCTCAGATGAAGGAAAAAGAAAACTAAAGAGTTTTTGCTCAGGAGACTTACCTTAAAAGAATGGCAAAAACAAGTTCTTAAAATAGAAAGGAAATGATAAAAGAAGAAACACTGGAACATCAGGAACAAGAAAGAACAAAGAAAAGAGTAAAAACATGGGTAGACGTTATAAATGATCCTTCACTTCACACTTTGAGAAAGTCTGAGATTCTTGGTTGGATCTCAGAGCAAGTTCAGAAACATATGAAATTCCTGCACAGAGGGCATTAGAGATGTTAGCAGTCCCATCCAGCTAGGAACCCTTAATCCTCCTACAGCCAGCTCCATAATAATAAGATCTATTCCACTCAGTCTACTTAATCATGATGTTAGAATCACTTCCAGATTTTAGGGGACTGCCATCCATTTTCCTTGTCTGAGATTTCTCTTAATTGGAGTATTTTTTGAGAGGTAATCATTATTGATCACATTAGCTGGGTCTAAAAGGAAAAACAAGACATGGAATATTACTTTTCCCTTGTCTCTCATTTTGGAATTAAACATCAAAATGAAGCATAATGTGCCAAAGGTATACCTGAACTCTAAACGTGTTACTCACATCTATTCAAGACTTTCTAGAAGGAGGACGTCTCATCAAAGAATTCAAGGTTGGAGATGTCTTGATAGGGCACTGTAAAATGTAAGGTTCTTCATAGTAGTCACGGCAATGGCACTTAGTAGCTTATCTCTGAAGCCTGAGCCCCTTCTGCAACTGTTCATCAACTGGCTTCAGTGAAGGCTATACCTCCAAGGCTGGATATGTGATGTGAATGCAGCAGGTGGTCTTGCATGGAGCCTCAAGACACAGAAGTCCTGCGACAGGGCATTACTTAGGAAGTGGTACCCTTCTCTGACTCTCACATGCCTAATGCCTACACTTGGGATGATGATGTGCTCCCTTCACACAACTGTTTAGGAGAAAGCAATAAGATAAAGTTCAAAAAGTGCTTAGTAAGTACTTTAGATACTTACTAGGTGCTCCCAAAAAGGGAGGATGTTATCACCATGTTATAAATAGACATAATAATGTCCTTAGTTGGTGACAATCGCTCAGTCGTGTCCAACTCTTTGCCACCCCATGGACTATCCAAGCCAGAGTACTGGAATGGGTAGCCTTTCCCTTCTCCAGGGGATCTTCCCGACTCAGGGACAGAACCCAGGTCTCCCGCATTGCAGGTGGATTCTTGGGTTCGCATAGTAGTCGAGCCACAAGGCAAACCCAATAATGTTCTTAAATGAATAAATATAATGTCTGGTCATACTTTGAAGAAAAATAAAATACATATATCTTTTATAAAGTTATTCTCAAGAAATAAAACCTTAAAGGGGAAATATTTTTCTAAAAGCATATAAAGCAGATTACAAAACATCTAAAAATGAAGATTGTGTAAAGAGGCTAAGCAGAAGAACAGGAGTCAAAGGGTGGTCTAGACGTTCTATGATGAAATCCAAAGCTGAAGAAGAAAGGAAGAGAAGCTAGGAGGTTGCTGACTGATTTGGCAGAAAGGGAAGATAGTTAACAAACACAGTAGATGTAATAGTAGTTACAGTAAAATGAGAAGATAGAAAGTCTTGTCCAGATAAAATGTACTGGATTGGATTCTACTACTTTCGTAAAAGAAAAATTATAGGAAATTACAAAATCCTGGTCTTGGAAAGTAACTGAAATTTCATGAAGACATGGGTCTCAAATTGTTAAGAAGGTCCAAAAAATGATAGGGAAGCCTAGCGTGCTGCAGTCATGGGGTTGCAAAGAATCAGACATGACTGAGAGACTGAACAACAGCAAAGTTGTTCAATGGGTGATCAATATGGCCACTAACATCTTCTAGGAATACCTTTGGAGTTGGAATAAAAAAGAAAATCTTCAAATAAGGTTGCAAAGAAAGGTGTAAGTGGCCATGGTGGAGAGTTCATCTACTGATCTTGTTTCACTCAGGAAACAAGAAACATTTATTTAAAAGGAAAAAAAAAAAAAAAGAAAAACCTAATACTTTAGCACATAATTGTGGCTAAAATTTAAATGTCCAATTTGCTACCCACAAAGGCATGCTTTTGTTCAGTTACTATTCCAGTAACAGCATTACTAGGAACACTTCTAGGCACAGGAAACAGTAGCAAACAAGACAGACAAGCTGCCTAAAAGGAGATTACATTCTATAGAGAGAAGCAGATGATAAAAAAGACAAAAGACATAAGTAGTATGCTAAGAGAAAACTGAAGCAGGGTGAAAAGAGTTGCATTTTAAAGAAGGCCAAATTGAAAAAGTGATACTTGAATAAAAGAAAAAAACATTCACTCTTCATTTTAAAATTATTCTGCTTCCTCGCAGTAACACCCACGAAATTTTTTTTTTCAATATCACGTCAGAACTGCTCTAATTTTTAAAACTGACTTCTAGAAATGCCTTTAAGAATTTCATTATAACCTAGAAATATACAAAAGAACCTTAATACAAGCAACTTTAAGAATGTACCAGTTAAAAGACGACTTAACTGCTAGAGGTGGGAGGGTCGCCAACACTCAAATACTAAAATTTTCTGTAGTTAAAGGCAGTTTTCAGAATGTTTCTGTCATTTAATATGGGTCTCAAAACAAAAATGATCCTAAAGCAAACTATCTTTTATGATACATTCCAAAATATTTAGTCAGTATTCCAGTGTTTTAATACTAAATAAGCTGTTAACTTTTACTTTTGCTAATTCCAAAACTTTTGAAAGTCATAATGTAACAGTAAACTATTCATGATGCTGGAAATGAGATCCTTTGCTAACGATTCGTTTAACTTTGAAACACAGCCCTTGGGTCCTGACTTTTTTGCCCTTTTATATATTTTACACTGTGGTTTCTATTTTAACTTACCTAGTTCTTTGAGGAGGAAGATCAAAGTATCTGTAAACTTTGGTAATAACTAACTTTCCTATCAATAAAATAGCTGTTTTTAAAAAGAACTTGAACAATTAGAAAACAGTTTTTTAGTTTTTTTACGGTATCACAATAGCTCCAAAAAATTAAATACTGAAGTATAAAATCTAACAACACATAAAATAGGATCTCTAAGTTCAAAAATAACAAAATGCTGATAGAATAAATTTTTAAAAAGGCCTAAATAAATGGATTTGTGAATTAAAGGACTTAATAAAGATGTCAATTATTCAAAATGCTGATTCTCCCTAAATTGATCTACAGATTTAATGCAGTTCCAAGCAAAGTTACAGAGGTTTTCTGCATGTATAGACAAGCTGTTTCTAAAATGTGTATGGAAAGGCAAAAATACCTGAATTGCTAAAACATTAAAACTTTAACAATGATGCAGAGCATCTGAAACTCTCATACAGTGCTGGTTCTGATAACACAAAATGGTATATCCATTCTGAAAAAGTCTGGCAGCACTTTATAAAGTTATACATATAGTTACAATCTACCCAACAGTCTCCCTCTTGAGAATTTATTCTGGAGAAGTAAAAATAGGATTACACAAAAACCTATACCTAAATGTTCATCAAAGTTTTATTTGGAATAGCCCCAAACTGGAAACAATCCAAATGTCCTGCAACAGGTGAACAGATAAACAAAGCTGCTACAGTCACATAACAGAGTAGTACTCAGCCACAAACATGGAATCAACTCTCAATATACTACAAGGCTTGAATGAATCTCAAAGTCATTATGCTGAGTAAAGAAGTTAGTCTCAAAAGGTTACATACTGTAAGGTAACATTTATATGACCTTCTGTTAACAAGACAAAACTGTAGTGACAGAAAAGATCAGCAGTTGCCAAGGGTCAAGGGTTAGGGAAAGAGAATAGGGACAGCAAATAGGATTTCTTTTTTTTTCTTTTGAGTTATGGAACTGTTGTGCATCCTAATTGTAGTGATGAGTATACTAATCTACAGTTTGTTAAAATTCACAGGATTTAACACCAAAATCCAATAAACTATATTACATGATAGTTTAAAAATAAAAGTTGTAGAAGACCTCAGTCAACATTACAGAAGAGCAAGAATTCAGCACAACAATAGTGTCATATTCATAAAGCGTTTTACTACCAGCTAATGAAGAAAGGAAATTGATGGAATAAAGAGTGCCATTGCCACACTTAATTGATATTTTATGATAACTCTCGGGAACCTAAGAACATTTGAGACATTTACTTTTATCCTTATGATGTAAAGAATAAAGAGATTACTGAAGCAATGACAAAAATCATGCCAGTACAATAATCATTTCTATGGCTATCATGGTTCTATGAAACCAGACAACTTTAAATACATATGACAACATAAGGCTAAAACTTACATAGGATTAACTGGGGCATGGAACTCCCACTGATTACTACTTGGGTAGGTATAAACACCCTTTTAGTAATAGCTTTATTGTGGTGTAAACCACGTGCATTTAAAGTATATATGATATATACTTCTACAAAATCATCACCATTATCGATGAACATGGTGATCATGCCAAAATATTTCCTTGTGCTCTTTTGTAATCTATCCCTCCCTTCCCCTCCACCCGCAAACCCCAGACCACTGCAAACCTCCTTTCTATCACCACTGGTAAATTTGCACTTTTTACAATTCTATATAAATAAAACCGTAAGTATGCATTCTCTTTCCTTCGGCTTTTTTAACTTTGAAGAATTACTTTGAGATTCCTCCATATTACTGGGTATAAAGGCATACTTTGGAGACAGTGAGAATTCAGTTCTAGATCACTGCAATGAAGCTAAAACTGCAATGAAAAAGTGAGACAATTTTTTTGGCTTCCCGTAACATATTTAGTATGCAACAGCATTATGTCTAAAAAACAATGTACATACTTTAAGTATACTTAGTTGCTAAAAAATGCCAACCATAACCTGACAATGCAGAGTTGCTACAAATCTTCAATATATAAAAAAATACAATATCTGCAAAGTGCAATAAAGTGAAGGGCAATAGTATAAGGCATGCTTGTATTAATACTTCATTCCTTTTTATTACTTAGTAGTATTCCAATGGGGCTTCCCTGGGGGCTCAGGGGTAAACAATCTGCTTGCCAATGCAGGAGATGTGGGTTCAATCCCTGGGTCAGGAAGGTCCCCGGGAGAAGGAAACAGCAACCCACTCCAGTATTCTTGCCTAGGAAATCCCATGGACAGAGGAGCCTGGTGGGCTGCAGTCCACGGGATCACGAAGAGTAGGACACAACTTAGCAACTAAATAAAAATGATAACAAATATTCCAATGGATATACAGTAGACTATTTACCCATTTACCTGTTTATGGACATCCAGGTTTTCCCACTTTTGGTTATTACAAATGTCTCTACATGTTCAGAGACATTTTAATATATTGAAAAAAATGACTTCAGATCATCACTTTCCTTCTTATACTGAAATATAACACATCTGTATGTGTATATCTACACACACTATACATCCCTGTATAATGCATTATTATAAAGGCAAAATGGCCTTTTTTCCTGTTTTCCTGTGAAAAGTGAAAGTGTTAGTTGCTCAGTGGTGGCAATCTTGAGCTTCCCTCATGGATCAAACAGTAAAAAATCTGCCTGCAATGCGGGAGACCTGGGTTCTATCCCTCAGATGGGAAGATCCCTTGGAAGAGGTCATGGCAATCCATTCCAGTATTCTTGCCTGGAGAATCCCCATGGACAGAAGAGTCTAGCAGGCTACAAACCATGGGATGGCAAAGAGCTGGACTCCAGTGAGCAACTAAGCACTTAACAACAACAAAATGACTGTTTCAATAAAAATGTAACATACCCACAATAAAAGGCAGCCATAAGCATATAAGTCAGAACTCGGAGAAGCAGGTTTTCCCATTTTCAGTTCAGGTGATAGCAAACTTAAGTCACCAACCATCATGTTCACTGAGGCTCGCTGAGTCTACAAAAACAGTAGGTCAAATATTTTAGAGGCAACACAGTTGAAGCAGCTTTCTGTGAAGTAATGTGCATTTAATCAACACAAAAAAATATTCATTTGAAATATTTTATTCTCTCTCCACTCTGAAATATTTTTACCTAATTTCCACTATTATAAACTGCTCTTAAAATCAGTCTCATGAAATTTAACAGTGAGACTATCGTTACACTGCACATTGTAGACACCAGCTTAAATATTAAGAATCATTGATTCAATAAAATTTAGTACTTTCTTAAAATATACACTTCACTAAGGCAAGAGGTAGTGCTATTTTCTAACTCTGAAAATTATAAGTAGTTTTTAAAAACACAAGTATAAAGTACTTTCCTTCCCTACTGACCATTTTCTAAGTATACCATTTCTAATGTGTCAAAAGGATGATCAATGGCAAGAACATGAACCCTGGATTCAGATAAACCTTGACTGCAATACTCACTCTGTCATTTACTTGCTATATGACCTTTGGCTTTAATCTCTTTGAGCCTTAATTAATTAATTTGTACAAAGGAAATTAACTTGTAACTACCCTAGAGTTATTGTAAAGGTAATCAGCACACTAATTACTTAGCATATATTGCCAAGTGTTAATTATCTTCTCCTATCATCCTTATCCTTGCTTCTCAGAGTAGGATAGTTTGGGAGTAGTACTTACAAAGACCAGTAGCTATAGTAACACCTGGGAACTTGTTAGAAACACAAAATTTCCACTGCAGAAATGCTGAGTAAAAATCTGCATTTTATGCACACTTGAAACATATACTATCATATAATAACTTCACCTCAATTTCTAAAAACTGCATTTTAACAAGATTCCCAGGAGAATCACATGTAGTGTAAAATCTGAAAAGCAATGTTTTTGACTATGGACTACTTTTCAAATTACTCTTCTGGTTAGTACTTCAACTGAGATTAGGGTAAAAAATTAAGCAAGAGGTGAGTTCAATCCATATTTCAGAATAAATAATTTTAAGGGTTTCCCCAGTGGTCAACGGTAAAGAATCCACCACAATGTAGGAGACGCACAAGACATGGGCTCAATCCCTGGACTGAGATCTCTTGGAGGAGGAAATGGCAACCCACCCCAGTATTCTTGCTAGGAAAATCTCATGGACAGAGGAGCCTGGCTGAGGGGGTCACAAAGAGTCGGAAATGACTGAAGCAACTGTGCATGTGCATAACAGCTGACAAATCAGTATAAATCAGGAAGAATACATTGGACTCATATTTATAGCTGGAAGAATGGCATGCCTTGGTAAACTAACCAGGATTCCTAAAAACAGAGAACTTTTAAAAACACACAGTTCAGTTATTTTTAAGATGTTATCCTAATCTTCAAATAAATATAAAATAAACCTTTCAGCAAATTTTATTTGTATAAATCCTCTATAGTCAAGCATTTCATTACAGTTTTACATTTTTATTTTCTCATCTTTTTGAGGTACCACATGAAAACCACTGAAACTGTATATAAACAGATGGCATTATTCTGTAACTTGCAGATGACCTATACATAAAGCATTCTGACTTTTACTAGTCAAAAGGGAACTCCACACACAATAAATATTGGCAAGGATGCTGAGAAACTAGAATCCTCATATTATCATTGAAGAGCATGTAAAACAGTACAGACACTTTGGAAAACAGCTTTGTTTCTTAAAAAGTGAAACACAGGCATCTAACATTTAACCCAATAATTCCTTCCCTAGGAAAACATATCTCCACACAAAAACTTGTATACTGATGTTCACAGAGGCATTATTCATAATAATCAAAAAGTAGAAACCCAACTACCCACAAACTGATGAATGTAAAGACAAAGTACAGTACATCCATACAATGAAATACTAATTGGGCATTTTAACACCATAATCAAAAAAGACACATGTACCTTAATGTTCACTGTAGCACTATTTACAATAGCTAGGCCATGGAAGCAACCTAGATGTTCATCAACAGATCAATGGATAAAGAAGTTGTGGTATATATATACAATGGAATATTATTCAGCCATATAAAGGAATGCATTTCAGTCAGTCCTAATGAGGGGGATGAACCTAGAGCCTATTATCCAGAGTAAAGTAAGTCAGAAAGAGAAAGACAAAGATCATATATTAATGTGTATATATATGGAATCTAGGAAGGTGGTACTGATAAACCTATCCTCAAGGCAGCAGTAGAGACACAGACATACAGAATGGACGTATGGACACAGGTGGGGAAGGAGAGGGGTGGGAAGAATTGAGAGAGTAGTAATGAAACATATGGATTATCATGTGTAAAATTATTAAACTGGTGCAAAAGCAATTTCAATTTTGCATTGTTGAACTTTACCATTTGATACTGGAATACATTCTGAAATAAATGTGGTTATGTTATTAAAAAAATTTTAGAAAATGAATGAAGTTCAGGCACATGCTACAAGATGGATAAATCTTGAAAACATTATGCAGAATGAAATATGCTAATCACAAAAAGCCACATATTGTATGATTCCATACGCAGAAAATGTCCACCATAAGTTAAGTCCATAGGGACAGAAAGTGGATTAGTGGTTTCCAAGAGACTTAATAGAGGAAAAGAGGAGGAGTGACTGCAAAGCAGTATGAGGTTTCTTTCCGAGGGTGATAAAAATGTTTCAGAATTAGACAGTGGTTCCTGATGCAGAACATTGTGACTATATTAAAATTAGTACTGAAATGTACACATCATATGTGAATTATATTTTAATAAAGAGAAATGCTCGCTTGTGATTGTATTTTGAAACTACTTACTCTACCAAAAAGAAAAAATATTGAAACTACTTACTCTACCAAAAAAAAAATTTATCACAATATTCTCTTTATCTGATACATGTTATTGCTACAAACTGCCTCTTCTGAGGTAACATGACACCAAATTAACAGCTAATGTCATCAAATTAGAACTTAAACTAAATGGAAAAGTCCAAGATTCCCAAGTTTCTAAAAATGCCCACTAATCAGAAAATAGCAAAGCTTGTGTATCTAAATCTAATCTATTAATTGGGAGAGCACCAGCAGATGGGGAGACAGATAGCCATCTACTTTTCCTTGTGTATTCTAGCAATTAAATGTTTCTTGATGATGATAAAATAATTGCTGTTTGCTGTTATTTGTTAAGTTATGTCCCGCTCTTTTGTGACTCCATGGACTGTAACCCATCAGGCTCCTCTATCCATGGGATTTCCAAGACAAGAATACAGGAGTGGGTTGCCACATCCTTCTCCCAAGGACTGAACCCACGTCTCCTGCAGTGGCAGACAGATTCTTTACCACTGAGCCACCAGGGAAGCTCCAACTGATAAAATAATTAATGCTAATGTTGTCAATGCCATCAACTATAATTTCAGGTTGTTCCTAAAACTTATGGTTAAAAAAAAATTTTAATGCACAACTTTAGAAACTCTTGTCCTAGCATCTAGCTGATAACAGATTAATAGCTTACACTACATGATATACCTTAACCGAAGGCAAAGATCTTATAATAAATTACCATATGATGCAAAAGTGCCTAATAATACTAAACGAAGTCTAGAACTTATTTATAAAACCACAATATTTTACCCCAGATTTGGTGAAGTCAAAATCTCCAACAATTCCATGTTGACGGTTTAAAGCAAAAACATTGTTCTGATGAAGTGATCCATGAATTATGTCAGCCTTGTGCAATGTATGAAGGCCCTGGGCTACACCTTTCATGACCTTTAAAGCTTCCTATAGAAAATACAAAAAGAAGTCAGGAAGTAGACAAATCATTTTAATAACTGAACCTTTTCTCTAATTAAAAGACTTTTTCAGAAGTGACTAAGCTTCCTCCAAATGAACCTTTAAAAACAATACAGCATAGAGAAAGAATTAAAGGCCAGAAGTCCTGATGATGTAACTGGTAATATCATGTAAACATATGTATCACATATGTGTGTGTATATATATGTTTAATATGACTGAGAGACTATAGTCTCTAAGAAGACTTGGATTACAAACAATGACCATAGACCATCTAGAAAAGAAAAGAGGCCAAAAGAGTTACCGTGCAGAAAGAATCAGGTCATTGTTTACTGTTATTACTAATTCAGATTTACAACAGAAATGAAAGCTACTGCTTAAGACTAAGTGCTATACTATACAATTTACATATGACGCAGCCTAAGTTACAAGGATTATGCTTTGGTGGCAAAAAGTTCCAACCCTAAGTCCTAACTCAGCCTCTGGATGAGGGACCCTGTACCAGTCACTTTAATCTCTGTGAGCCTCACTTTTCTAATCTGTATATAATGGGATAACTCATATCCCAAGGGTGATGTGACGATTAAATAATCAAAACTGTACATTGAAAGTGTGCAGCATACCCTCAACAAACTTTAGGTGATACTTTCTCACTAGACACATCCATGGAAATAATGTTTGTTTGGTTTTTGTTTTTACTTACTTCTGAAGTTAAAGGCATGGTGGACTGAACAGCATTCAGATTTGCCCTAGGATAATATGGGACCATCAGATAAGCCATAGGATCAGACTAAAGAGCAAAACAGAAAATGAGAATCTAAGTGAAAAATTCTTCAAAATATCTTCAGTAAACAATGAATGTACAAAATAATTTTTCCACAAAGAATTACTTCTCTGCTGTGCAAAATCTTTTAAATTTAATCAGGTCTCATTTGTTTATTTTTGCTTTTTTCTTTTGCTTGGGAGACTGATACAAGAAAATATTGCTAACAATTTATGTCAAAGAGTGTTTCATATATGTTCTTTTCTAGGAGCTCTATCTTACATTTATGTATTAAACTATTTTGAGTTTATTATTGTATATGGTGTGAGGGAATGCTATAATTTCATTGTTTCATATGTCACTATCCAGCTTTCCCAGCACCACTTGCTGAAAAAACCGTCTAAATAAACGTAAAAGCTTTGCACAGCAAAAAGAATCCATCAACAAAATGAAGACAACCTATGAAATGGGAGAAAATATTAAAAAATGATGTGACTAACAAGTAGTTCAATAGCACTCCACTCCAGTAGCAAAATCCCATGGACGGAGGAGCCTGGAAGGCTGCAGTCCATGGGGTCGCTAAGAGTCGGACACGACTGAGCGACTTCCCTTTCACTTTTCACTTTCATGCACTGGAGAAGGAAATGGCAACCCACTCCAGTGTTCTTGCCTGGAGAATCCCAGGGACGGGGGAGTCTGGTGGGCTGCCGACTATGGGGCCGCACAGAGTCGGACATGACTGAAGCAACTTAGCAGCAGCAGCAACAAGTAGTTCATACCCATAATATACAAACAGTTCATACAACTTGATATTAAAAACAATACAAAAATAAGCAGAAGAATAGATATGTTTCCAAAGAAGACATATAGATGGCTAACAGGCACAGGAAAAGATGTTCGATATCACTAATTATTAGAGAAGTGCAAATCAAAACCACGATGAGCTAGCTATCACCTCACAGCTATCAGAAGGGCTATCATCAAAAAAAATTTAACAAATAACAAACTTTGGAGAAGATATAGAGAAAAGGGAGCCCTTACATTGTTGGTGGTAATGTAAATTGGTACAGCCACTAAGGAAAACAGATGGAGTTCCTTAAAAAACTAAAAATAGAACCACCATACAATCCAGCAATTCTACTTCTGGGTATATATCCAGAAAACAGTAACAACAACAACAAAAATCCTAAAGATATATACACTTCAGTGTTCAAAACAGCACTATTTACAGTGGTCAAGACATGGATGTAACCCAAATGTCCATTTACAAATGAGTGAATTAAGAAGATGTGGTATATACAATGGGATATATATTCCCATTTGCAGCAATGTAGATGGACCTAGAGCATATTATGCTTAGTGAAATAACTCAGAGAAAGTCATATACTATATGATATCACTTACATATAGAATCTAAAAAATAATACAAATGAATATATATACAAAACAGAACCAGACTGACAGACATAAAAAACAAACTGTGGTTACCAAACAGGAGATGGAAACTGCAAGGGACATATTAGGGGTATGGGGTTAGTAGATACAAACTATTATATATAAAACAGATAAGCAACAAAGATTTACTATGTAATACAGGGAATTTTACCCATTATCTTACAATGGAATATAACTTGCAAAAATACTGTGCTATGAAATTAATATACCTGAAATTAACACAAAATTGTAAATCAACTATATATTCAATTTAAAGTTAAAAGCATTTACTTCTATAAAGCTTGTAACTAAAACATATTTTAAATAAAAAGTTTTCTGAAAGAGATTAGCATAAAAACTTTACCTTACACAAAAATAAGAATATCAGTGGTAGCAACCCAGATTCTCCTTTAGCGTCTCTCCAAGCTCTGTGATAGGCAGCTGCTCTCTGAATTACCCTGGCTTCCGTGTCGACATCCACAGAATAGCCCTTTTACCAAAAGAGAGGACGTGGCAGTCCTAAGATTAAAATCTCACTCTAATTATATATCATTTCAACTTAAATTTTATGTAAGTTAAAATATATCTAAATTTATTTTTTAATTGCATGAGTAGTTTTCCTATCTGCTTTTAATGATATAATTTAAAAAGAAAAGAACAATTCTACCAGTAGCTTAAAATGTAGTCTACAATATATACCCACTAAGGCCAAATTAATTATCCAACTATTATGATTAACAGTTTTGCAGGTCAATGAAAAGAAGAAATCAAAGAACAGAAGACTGTTGGCAAAATAGTTGAGATTTCAAATAGAAACCTAAGAAAAATAAGAACTTTGAATCTTAGCTAGATCATATTAAGTTCTCCTGAAAAGAGAAAAGCAAGTATATCCTATTAAAAACATATATTATTTAGGGAAATGAGGGAAACTTTAAATACAAGGTAGTTACGGCAGCCAAACTGGAAACATAATCATGAAACCAGTTAATTCATATAATTTAGAAAATAAACAGTGGGTCTTTACTTTCCTGTAAAAGTACCACCACCACATGGCACTTCTCTGAATCTCCCACAAGTCCAAAGAACTTAAACTTACCTTTAAAAGAATTATCTGCCCATTAACCTCAGAACGTATCAAAGGACGCTTGCTGCTAAGCTCCTTCATAGGCTCAGCATCAAGAAGATCTCTTTCCAAGCTCATTGTAAGAAGACCACCAGAGTTCTAAGAACAAGTTTTTGTTTTAGTTCAAGAAACCAAACAACCACAGCACTTTCAAATAACAAAATTAGTTACATACTATCAGATGGACTGGATATCATGAACTCTACTGGAGATACCAATAAAATAAGAATATTTAAAGTTTTATATTTTTTCTATTTCCTGGCACTTGAATTCCCACCCAGAATGTAATCACCATACACTTAATCATGCTACATCTCCACACAAGATTCTGAAAATGACTGGGATGAACCCTGTGTCCAAGGAACCCTGATGTTTACTTGGGAAACAATGTGTTTCCTAAAAAATATTAAAATTATGAAAAATAAAAAGGCGGCTGTAGAATGGGAATGAGAAGTCTAAAAATTAAGACTACCACAATTCTAGGAACTAACAGAGTTCTAACACCCCTGCCTCTGTTTGAAATGGAATCACTAAAATTGAAAATTTTTTTCAAATAATTTAATTCTACTATGTATTCCTGATACTTTTTAAAAGGAATCATTTTTTGCACTAAAACATGCCTATCGACATTTTAAATCAAGCTGAGTTTTACTGTGGTATAGTCTTATTAATAATGAGGGATTGTGGAATTATTTTGTTTTTTTAAGTGTTGTCACCATATTTAAGTAATCCACAATATATAATCAACCTACAAGGGATTTCCTAAAGCACATATCACAGGAAAACACCTTAAAATAATTAAGGGTATCCATAACCAATCATATGATTATGATTAACAGTTTTGCAGGTCAATGAAGAGAATCATAAGCCATGATTAATCTTCCACAATAAAACAGATTAGCATATTTTTGAAATTAATTTTCAAGCCCCATATAGTATCACATATTTACTCACGCATCCTGCATAAAATAGTCTCTAAGCAAAATTAAATAATTGCAAGGAAAATCTCACATTATTTTAAAGTTTAGTCTGAAAAGATTATTCAGTAATTGCTTTAACAGTTTACAGGACTTTAATCTTATATATTTATCAGTTCAGACATCTATGTGAACATTCCTTTAGGTACTATATTTAAACTATTATCATGAATCTAATGACAATGTTAAAGAATAAACATCTCCTCTAGACCCTCATGGGCAGCAGACAAAATAATAAAACACAGAGTTAACAGACTCTGCTCTGAGAGCCAGAGTTTACCAATCCTGCTCCACAATGTCCTATCCAATACACTGATCTCCTAGCTTTGAATCCTGACTGCCTAGAAAATCATACTCACATTAACATATCTACCTTAACTTCTATCTCAACTTCTCTAGAATAATTTTTCCAGCCTGCTTTAAAAGATACATTCTGTTTAAAAATTCTGCATGACTATCAGAGTCCTGCTTTTATTCTAACTCTGGGAACAGGAGGTAAAATTGCTTCATCAATTCAAAAGATAAACACGTTTAATTCAAATAAGTGCCATGCAAAATGTTTTCTCTTTAGTTATGAGAAAAAGAGAAAATACAGAAAACATGCAAACTGATATAAAAATTAAAATACAGAATGCAAGTATGAAAGACAGTCTTGAGAAAGTTCGAACACTAAAAACCATTCAGCAGAAACATTTTTATAGCGAGATTATTATAGATTTAACAATGATACATAATTGTAACATCATCACTTTTCAGCACTCTGCATAGTAGTAATTCTCAAAGGAAACAAAGCTTACCATGTACTTAAGTAATCCTATTTCAGGATGAAGTAGAGGAAGCTCAGGGAACCATTTTTGTACTAAGCTACTCAGCTTCGCCTAAATTTTAAAAATATATATTTTTTATTATAGATCAATGTATATTCAACCATACATCCTGGTGTCTCCCTTATTAAATATCTAACAAGACTTCTAATCTAATAATATATATATAACCTCATAAGACATAAAATCATTGATTTTGCCTTCTACCACAATAAATGAAAACCAAGCGTCAACCTGGATCTAAATTAACCACCTTACTAACAGAAGAAAAAGTTTACTACAAATTTTAAGCTTGGCTTACATATACAGGCACAAAATCTTGCCTAAGGTCAAAGTCCACACTCACTTTCAAGCTAAAATGAAAAAATGTGATGAAAAATCAACTGGAATCACAAATTGTCACTAGTTCTCAAAATATAAGAACACAGTAACACTTTAAAATACTGGCTATTTCATGTAGGAAAAAAAATCATAAAAACCTGGAAAGAAAAAAATAAACATGTAGCTCGACAAAAGCTAATTTGCAGCAAGTGTGTCAATTGAATATCCTTAGAAAAGTCACTTACCACATGTTTTATTCAGTAAAATTTCCAGACAGTTATCAAGTTCACAAGGTGAATAATGAAGTACACACAGGTAAGTTTGCTAAATATCACATAATAAAGTGCCTATTATTTTCATAGTACTTTTATTCTTCAGAGCACTGTTCCTTACCTTCCTTTTCTTCCCATAATATCCCTAAAATATAAAATGCAATATTCTTTCCATTTTAAAGACAAGATATGCTGACTGATTCTTCCAAAGTAACAAAAATCAGTGGTAAAACTTACCCTCAACCCAGTAGTTTTATTTTGTAATATTCAACTAAATTATGGTACCCTGTTAATGTTTTCACTGCAGTCTTAAGCTAAAATAATAATCATATAGATTTTAATAAAGGAAAAATCTTTGGGCTTTATGTTAAACAGAAAACTAGTGTGCAAAACTGTCTGTGATATAATCTTGATTCTTGTAAAAATAAGACTAGAAGGAAGATAAGTTAAAAGTTTAGTGTAATTATACTACTGTTACCACCGATTGAGAAAGTTACAGATGATATTTCTTTATACTTTTCTGCAATTTTCTGCAAGCATCCGGAACAATGGATATGAAATATTCTGTCATCAGAAATTAACATCTAAGTTCACATAAATATTATTCTATCAACAGTTAGTCACTTAGTTGTGTCTGACTCTTTGTGCCACCTAGACTACAGACTGCCAGGATCCTCTGTCCAAGGAATTCTCCAGGAAAGACTACCAGAGTGGATAGTCAAGCCCTTCTCCAGGGGGTCTTCCCAACACAGGGACCAAACCCACGTCTCCTGCTTTGCAGGCAAATTACCATCTGACACACCAGGGAAACCCCCATACCAAGATAACTATGCCAATATAATCTCTGCCTTGTGATTACAGTCCACTTCATAAAAACAGGTATTTGAATCCAATTTTAAAACTAATTCAACATTTCAAAGAATCAAATACTTACATATTCCTCCTGCTCATGATAAATTCCCTGAAAGACACTATTCCGTAACTGAGTTATTTCTTGTTTTATTTTTTCAATCTCAGATCCATCATGGTCATCAGACTTTAACCAGAAAGAAAAAAGTAACGTTACAGGCTTATTAAAGTAGACTGAAAACAAGTTCTTCCTAGTAAAAATTAATGTAACTTATATGGCAAATCACTGTCTGAGTTTTACGTATCCTTCCATATCTAGCACTTAACAGTCCCTCATAACATAATTGTCAAATTAATATTAGTTTAATATTAGTTTATTCTAACCCTGAATTTTCTAAAACCTACACAAAGGGATTATAAAAATAAAGCCATAAAGTCTATTACATAGATTTTTCTTATCTCTGAATTTGCTGTATAGATGTTCTCTAAGATGACCAACTGCCACCATAAAATAAATATCAAGAACAGGAACCAGAATACAATTAAATTCCACGGAATCTTTCTCCATGTAAAACTTAATTTTAAAAAATCAGTAAACATGTGGCATGCCTAGGAAAAACAATGTAGGACTCCTAAAGACTCTGTAAACATCAATGATAATAAATAAGTCTCCTTAAAAGGTACATGTCTTTAAGGTTAGATGTATTTCTATAACAGTTAAAAAAGTAAACTAAAAAAGACCTCACGTCCTACAGCCCAGAAGAGGATAAAACTAGAAGAATTTTAAACTATTAAATTAGTTCCACTCCATGCTTAACTGCTCCAATGAGAAAGAAAGCTAATTCAAGTTGGATTAAGATATAATGTAAACCCCTTTGATAAGTAAATGGAATCCTCAAGGGAACAAAGAATGACAGTTTATTCACAAAGTTTCAAGCCTAAAAGCTAAAAGTGCCCTAATTCTTTTTGTTCTATTACATATGAAAACAACTTAAAACATCTGCAAGAAATACTATGTCCAGCCCTTAAAAAGAGAGTTAACAAAAGACATCCTGATCTTTATAACAAATTCTACCTTTGGGGAAGCACCCTGTCACCTCTCAGCATGTAAAGGCTTGTTTTTAATAGACATTGCAACAGTCCCAGTAAAAGTTTTTTAAATTATTCAAAAACATTTATGTTACTAACAACCAAGGCAACCATGTAAAACATTTTTAGAAAACATTTCATGACATAGGAAAATGTTTTACATTATTAACATAGTAACTTACAGAGGGAAAAAGAGATAAAATATATAAAACAAAAAGGGAATAATTTTAAAGAGTGTATTTAAGAAGCAGACTCCAAGTAAAATTAGGTACACACAGAGTTCATTAAGAACCAACAGTTTTCTTACTTCTTCCAAATTATTCTTTTCAACCAATTTCCATCTCAGTCGAGCCTTTAAGCTTTTCAGTGTCTTTTTAATGGAGAGCAAGTGATCCACGCTGGGACTCTCATTTAAACATTCAATAATCTGTTTCTTAAACTAAGTGAGAGAAAGAGTCGTTATATTTTCAACACACAAATAGCAATATTTATTGAACAGTCACCTTTGGACCACTCTCTCTATTAAGATTCAACTAATATTTACTGAGCTCAGATTGAAATAAAAAATTCTACTGTTTTCAACAAGACAATTCTACCCACTGACTTCTTGAATTTCTGCATATCTATTTAGAAGAATATCATTCTAGCAGTCAAAGGAGAAAAGGTAAAAAGTATTTCAAGCTGGACACACAGTGAGACACACTTCACTACAGAAAATGCAAAAGGGAATTTCCAGTGAGGATGTAAACTGAATTTATCTTTTCCAAAAGTAGTTTGAAAATATATATCAAGTTTCAAGAATATTCATTCCTTTTGACTAAGTGATTAACAATTTTTAGGAATCTACTTGAGGAAATACACAAGATTATGTACAAAAACCATAGAGTTTCATGGTAAAAAAAAAATGGAAGTAAACTTAATATCTAACACAGATGAAAGGTTAAATAACATCATATATCTATGCAAGAGATGATGTTTTTTTCACTCACAATCACAGTATAGAGGAATTATTAATCATATGGGAAAATGTTCATGAAAAACCACTAAATGACAAACACATTTTCAAAACAGTTTACAAAATGATGGAATACACATAATATTCATATGTACATATATAATATAAATGCCTTGGGAACCCCATGGACAGTATGAAAAGGCAAAATGGGAAGAATCAATATAGTGAAAATGAGTATACTACCCAAAGCAATTTACAAATTCAATGCAATCCCTATCAAGCTACCAGCCATATTTTTCACAGAACGAGAACAAATAATTTCAAGATTTGTATGGAAATACAAAAAACCTCGAATTGCCAAAGCAATCTTGAGAAAGAAGAATGGAACTGGAGGAATCAACTTGCCTGACTTCAGGCTCTACTACAAAGCCACAGTCATCAAGACAGTATGGTACTGGCACAAAGACAGAAATATAGATCAATGGAACAAAATAGAAAGCCCAGAGATAAATCCACACACATATGGACACCTTATCTTTGACAAAGGAGGCAAGAATATACAATGGAGTAAAGACAATCTCTTTAACAAGTGGTGCTGGGAAAACTGGTCAACCACTTGTAAAAGAATGAAACTAGATCACTTTCTAACACCATTCACAAAAATAAACTCAAAATGGATTAAAGATCTAAGTGTAAGACCAGAAACTATAAAACTCCTAGAGGAGAACATAGGCAAAACACTCTCAGACATAAATCACAGCAGGATCCTCTATGATCCACCTCCCAGAATTCTGGAAATAAAAGCAAAAATAAACAAATGGGATCTAATTAAAATTAAAAGCTTCTGCACAACAAAGGAAAATATAAGCAAGGTGAAAAGACAGCCTTCTGAATGGGAGAAAATAATAGCAAATGAAGCAACTGACAAACAACTAATCTCAAAAATATACAAGCAACTTATGCAGCTCAATTCCAGAAAAATAAACGACCCAATCAAAAAATGGGCCAAAGAACTAAATAGACATTTCTCCAAGGAAGACATACGGATGGCTAACAAACACATGAGAAGATGCTCAACATCACTCATTATTACAGAAATGCAAATCAAAACCACAATGAGGTACCACTTCACACCAGTCAGAATGGCTGCGATCCAAAAATCTGCAAGCAATAAATGTTGGAGAGGGTGTGGAGAAAAGGGAACCTCCCTACACTGTTCGTGGGAATGCAAACTAGTACAGCCACTTTGGAGAACAGTGTGGAGGATTCCTTAAAAAATTGCAAATAGAACTGCCTTATGACCCAGCAATCCCACTGTTGGGCATACACACCGAGGAAACCAGAATTGAAAGAGACACGTGTACCCCAATGTTCACCGCAGCACTGTTTATAAGAGCCAGGACATGGAAACAGCCTAGATGTCCATCAGCAGATGAATGGATAAGAAATCTGTGGAACATATACACAATGGAGTATTACTCAGCCGTTAAAAAGAATACATTTGAATCAGTTCTGATGAGATGGATGAAACTGGAGCCGATTATACAGAGTGAAGTAAGCCAGAAAGAAAAACACCAATACGGTATACTAACACATATATATGGAATTTAGAAAGATGGCAATGACGACCCTGTATGCAAGACAGCAAAAAAGACACAGATGTGTATAATGGACTTTTGGACTCTGAGGGAGAGGGAGAGGGTGGGATGATTTGGGAGAATGGCATTGTAACATGTATACTATCATGTAAGAATCGAATCGCCAGTCTTAAGTCCTACGCAGGATACAGCATGCTTGGCGCTGGTGAACGGTGATGACCCAGAGAGATGTTATGGGGAGGGAGGTGGGAAGGGGGTTCATGTTTGGGAATGCATGTACACCCGTGGTGGATTCATGTCAATGTATGGCAAAACCAATACAGTATTGTAAAGTAAAATAAAGTAAAAATAACAATTTAAAAAAAAAAAGAAGAAAAGGCAAAATGATAGGATACTGAAAGGGGAACTTCCCGGGCGGTAGATGCCCAATATGCTACTGGAGATCAGTGGAGAAATAACTTCAGAAAGAATGAAGGGATGGAGACAAAGTAGAAACAATACCCAGTTGTGGATGCGACTGGTGATAGAAGCAAGGTCCGATGCTGTAGAGAGCAATATTGCATAGAAACCTGGAATGCCAGGTCCATGAATCAAGGCAAACTGGAAGTGGTCAAAGAGGAGATGGCAAGAGTGAATGTCAACATTCTAGGAATCAGCAAACTAAAATGGACTGGAATGGGTGAATTTAACTCAGATGACCATTATATCTACTACTGTGGGCAGGAATCCCTTAGAAGAAATGGAGTAGCCATCATGGTCAACAAAAGAGGCTGAAATGCCGTACTTGGATGCAATCTCAAAAATGACAGAATCACCTCTGTTCATTTCCAAGGCAAACCATTCCAATACCACAGTAATCCAAGCCTATGCCCCAACCAGTAACATTGAAGAAGTTAAACAGTTCTATGAAGCCCTACAAGACCTTTTAGAACTAACACCCAAAAAAGATGTCCTTTTCATTATAGGGGACTGGAATGCAAAAGTAGGAAGTCAAGAAACACCTGGAGTAACAGGCAAATTTGGCCTTGGAATATGGAATGAAGCAGGGCAAAGGCTGATAGAGTTTTGCCAAGAGAACGCTCTGGTCATAGCAAACACCTTCTTCCAACAACACAAGAGAAGACTCTACACATAGACATCACCAGATGGTGAATACTGAAATCAGATTGATTATATTCTTTGCAGCGAAAGATGGAGAAGCTCTATACAGTCAGCAAAAATAAGACCTGGAGCTGACTGTAGCTCAGATCATGAACTCCTTAATTCCAAATTCAGAATTAAATTGAACAAAGTGGGGAAAACCACTAGACCATTCAGGTATGACCTAAATCAAATCCCTTATGATTATACAGTGGAAGTGAGAAATATAGATTTAAGGGACTAGATCTGATAGACAAGAGTGCCCGATGAACTATGGACAGAGGTTTGTGACATTGTACAGGAGACAGGGATCAAGACCATCCCCATAGAAAAGAAATGCAAAAAAGCAAAATGGCTGTCTGAGGAGGCCTACAAATAGCTGTGAAAAGAAGAGAAGCAAAAAGCAAAGGAGAAAAGGAAAGATAAAAGCATTTGAATGCAGAGTTCCAAAGAATAGCAAGAAGAGATAAGAAAGCCTTCCTCAGCAATCAGTGCAAAGAAATAGAGGAAAACAACAGAATGGGAAAGATTAGAGATCGCTTCAAGAAAATGAGAGATACTAAGGGAACATTTCATGCAAAGATGGGCTCGATAAAGGACAGAAATGGTATGGACCTAACAGAAGCAAAAGATATTAAGAAGAGGTAGCAAGAATACACAGAAGAATTGTAAAAAAGAGCTTCATGACCCAGATAATCATGATGGTGTGATCACTCATCTAGAGACAGACATCCTGGATGTGAAGTCAAGTGGGCCTTAGAAAGCATCACTACGAACAAAGATAGTGGAGGGGATAGAATTTAGTAGAGCTATTTCAAATCCTGAAAGATAATGCTGTGAAAGTGCTACACTCAATATGCCAGCAAATTTGGAAAAGTCAGCAGTGGCCACAGGACTGGAAAAGGTCAGTTTTCATTCCAATCCAAAAGAAAGGCAATGCCAAAGAATGCTCAAACTACTGCACAATTGCACTCATCTCACACGTTAGTAAAGTAATGCTCAAAATTCTCTAAGCCAGGCTTCAGCAATATGTGAACCGTGAACTGCCAGATGTTCAAGCTGGTTTTCGAAAAGGCAGAGGAACCAGAGATTAAATTGCCAACACCCGCTGGATCATGGAAAAAGCAAGAGAGTTCCAGAAAAACATCTGTTTCTGCTTTATTGACTATGCCAAAGCCTTTGACTGCGTGGATCACAACAAACTGTGGAAAATTCTGAAAGAGATGGGAATACCAGACCACCTGACCCGCCTCTTGAGAAATCTGTATACAGGTCAAGAAGCAACAGTAGAAATGGACACGGAACAACAGACTGGTTCCAACAGGAAAAGGAGTACGTCGAGGCTGTATATTGTCACCCTGCTTATTTAACTTCTATGCAGAGTACATCATGAGAAACACTGGGCTGGAAGAAGCACAAGCTGGAATCAAGATTGCCGGGAGAAATATCTATAACCTCAGATATGCAGATGACACCACCCTTATGGCAGAAAGTGAAGAGAAGCTAAAAAGCCTCTTGATGGAAGTGAAAGACGAGAGCGAAAATGCTGGCTTAAAGCTCAACATTCAGAAAACGAAGATCATGGCATCCAGTCCCATCACTTCATGGGAAATAGATGGGGAACAGTGGAAACAGTGTCAGACTTTATTTTTTTGGGCTCCGAAGTCACTGCAGATGGTGATTGCAGCCATGAAATTAAAAGACGCTTACTCTTGGAAGGAAAGTTATGACCAACCTAGATAGCATATTGAAAAGCCAGAGATATTACTTTGCCAACACAGGTCTGTCTAGTCAAGGCTATGGTTTTTCCAGTGGTTATGTATGGATGTGAGATTTGTACTGTGAAGAAAGCTGAGCGCTGAAGAATTGATGCTTTTGAACTGTGGTGTTGGAGAAGACTCTTGAGAGTCCCTTGGACTGCAAAGAGATCCAAGCAGTCTATCCTAAAGGAGATCAGCCCTAGGTGTTCATTGAAAGGACTGATGCTGAAGCTGAAACTCCAATACTTTGGCCACCTCATGCGAAGAATTGACTCATTGGAAAAGACCCTAATGCTGGGAAGGACTGAAAGCTGGAGGAGAAGGGGATGACAAAGGATCAGATGGCTGGATGGCATCACTGACTCGATGCACATGAGTTTGAGTGAATTCCAGGAGTTGGTAATGGACAGGAGGCATGGCATGCTGTGATTCATGGGGTCGCAAGGAGTCACTCACGACTGAGCGACTGAACTGAACAAATAATTTACCATTCAAAAAGGAAATACTCTGAAATCTAGCACTGAATATCTCTTAAGCTAAGGGGAATACAATCAGTGTTTTTATTTCTCCTCATCTTTCTGTATATAGCAAGTTTTCCACTGTAAACTTGTATAGGCAGAAAGAAAAAGATAAAAGTTATGTTTTGGTGAGCATAATAAAAACCAAAGGTTAAAAAAAAAACTCCATGTATTTTATCAGTAAATTTGCTATTGCCACTATAGGGTGAGTTTAATTATATACCAGCTAACAATGGCTATAGTATTTTTCCAGAAATAGTAAATAATTTATCTACACACTGGGTGTTAACTACTTAAGAAAAGTTTAAGTATTAAAAATTTCAAAGCATCTGTATATAAGACCAATAATATAAAGCATACTCCAACCTCAACACTGTCCTTGTACTTGGATTGTACTGTGGCAATAAGGCTTTCCTCTGAACGGATCTTTTGTAGTACTTGACTACATGTTTTTAAAATGATGTCCTTGTCTGCATCACCTTGTTCCTAAATGAAATTACACAAACAGAATTATATTTAAAGGAGTACAAAATAATTAAAACTTTTGATAACAATGGACAAAATTCAAAATGATATCTTTAACAAATTTGTATATTTCAAAATATTTCTTAAACATCTTTTTCTAGGGAGAAGTGAAACTTATGTCAAAGATGCTCATATGGGAAATTTTATTCCTATAACACTATTATTCCTAAAGCTGTCTAAACTAGAGCATTAAAGGAAATCAGGAATAATACTATGCTAGACATAAAAAACTAAAATATATAGAACTTCAACACTATTTTTATTAACAACCACATCTAAAATCAAGCCTGACAAACCATCTAAATAAGGACAACTTGACACAGTTGACAGTGGGGAAATACAGTAACGCATATGCATTTTTTTTAATGTCACTCTATAAAATTACAAAGGGAAAAGAGAAACAAAATAAAGAACATAACCAGTTTAGTAAGCAACCTAAAAAGCTGGTTAGGAGTCCCAGTGAGCAGTATTAACATTACAAAATATACTAATTTTTAGCTTTATACAGCAATAGAGAATATATACAATATGGAAAAACAGCTACTAATCAATCTTGTGTATTCACTTCCAAAAGGTCTCTCAGATTTTATTTCAAGTTTTTATAAACTCTGAAGAGTCTTATCTTATGGTTACTGAGCATGACAGACTTAAGTGCTATTGAAATCTGATAGAATCAGATTAATCTAAGAGTTGTTTTCCTAGAATTAAATATTAGATTGTTTTTTCTTGATGTGAAATATCCTACTAAAATGAAAATATCACCCTGTGGAAGAATAAGACTTCTCATTGTGTTTGGATTAGAACTTGGCAGTATTAGTATTTCAGACAGGCTTTTTTACAAGGAAAGCTAAGTCTACCTAGTTAAAAAAAACACAACATAACACTTTGCTTTAAGGAATACCAGTACTCACAATCAGAGATATCTCCAGCTCCTTGCAGACACGTGACTCAGTATTCTCCAGGATTTCATCAATATTATCAATTGTGTCATCAGAAATCAGTGATTCTTCCACAGACAGATCAAAGGCCTCATTTGTAAAAATAAAAGCATGAAGTATCTCATTTAATTATTTCAATTAGTATTGTATTCTTATACTTGGAGAAGAGCATTAGCCTATGCATTGCATAATATGGGGGAAATAAACATAAGAAATATAAAGTACTACCTTCAGAAACATTACACATGGGAAAAGAAAAGGTACACACACCTCACACACTTAAACAAAATACAGATTTTGTTAAAGTAATTAGTGGTTAAGAGAGATGAGAGGACAATACAGAGGAAAAGTATGAGAAAAAAACAGGGACGAGACCAGGATGATTTGAGGGAATAATAAAAGACACTGTCCAACTGGTAAAGAACCTTGACTGCTCAGGTGGCAAGTTCAAACTGGACAGATAGTAGGCAGACAAAACCGGCCTTTATACAAAAGAATGGGGGTATGATTACACCTGATACATAATGATGACTCACTAGAATTGAGGAATCTAAAGAATAAAAGTTAAAAATTAAACTCTGAGAGTTTTCATCTCATTAGGAAAACTAAGGTAATTCCTATCAGGAAACAGACTTTATAATAAGGTATAAAATAGAATAAAATCATGGGTCCAAATTATTATATAAAACATAAAAGTCATAAGCAGTCACTCCGATTTCAGAGGTTCAGATCTGTGATTATGGAGGTCTAGATTTGGGAAATAGCAATGGAAATGAAAGATAACAGACAACCTAAACAGAGGGTGATTCTGAAACAAATGAAGACAAAGAAATAACTTAGTTATGTTAATGTATCCATAAGAAAGCATCAAAAAAGAAGAATTCTACAAGTAGCTGGAGAAAAAGTGTTTTTTTTTTTCCCAAAACAAAGCTAGAAATGCATATATGGAAACCAATCACATAGAGAGATAAATGATACCAAAGATGTTTTTGTCCTTGCTCAGGAGGTTGCAAAGCAGACAGAAGAACAGAGAATCAGTAACAAAACTGGGCAAAAATTCAGTTAGGGTTCTGAGTACATTATACAAACCACATATCTCAAAGCCTTTTAGAAAATTATGTAGTGTTTTCACAATAATAAATAAGAACTAAAAAAATTATATCTTTTCTAATATTTAATAACCAAGACTAATATTTGCCATTTTAGATATCTTTAAGATATTTAAGATAAGTAAAACCTGAATGACTTAAACATGGCCAAACATTTTAATGATGACTAGTTAGCCAACTAATGTTAAAACACATATATCTTTCTAAAAAAGAAACCAAAAGGAGGAAAGCTCTATCTTCTAAAGCACATACCATTATCTCTACACTATAGCTGTAAAATAAACAATTCACTTGTAATAAACTCCAGATATTATCTTACACCTGTAGCTTGACTGAAGCTGTTTTTATATATGTCCTAAACAGAGAATGTAAATGGGTAAATCCCTCACTCTACTATCCCAGCATTCTCATTCTTATTTTTTTTCTCTCTCCCCCCCTCCCTCCCTTGCTCTCAGAAAGAAGTAAATTACATGTGGGAAATTTAAAAATATATATTCCCTGGTTTATGCTATAACATCACCAGGTAACAGAACTCCTGTTACCTTTAAAGTATTCTGGAACCATGCTACAAGACGTTGTATACAAGTCTCTGTTTCACTTCTAACACTGGTGAACTCCTCTCTTTTATTACACCTCCAGTCATTAAATTTTTCCAGTATTTCTTCAGAGTTAATTCCTTCTTTGGCCTGTCCATATACTGCTTCTAAAGAGGCTGACAAATCCTGCAGAGAGATACTTCTGTTTATTAAAGTTAATTAACTTTATACTAAGAGTAAAGCACCATATTAGAATCTGAGAGACAGTGAAATGATATATTGAATCTCTATCTTGGAGAAGTTTATAAATAAAACTTTGAATATCTAGACATAAAAGCATAAAACTACCTAGAAGGTGATTTACTTGGATTATAATAGTACAAGTTCATTAAATAAATTAAGTTTATAAACAGACGGCTTTATAGTCTTAGGCTTTTAATTAAGTAGAAAGTATCCTCTTTTCTCTGACTTTACATAAGAATCTATTTTGTCCTGACATGGAAGTTTCTAAGGGCTACTGCTAAGTAAAAATAAACATACCAAATTGTAAAAATAATTCCAATTAAGGAAAGACATTAAGCATATATATCTAGACAGCATATTAAAAAGCAGAGACATCACTTAGACAACAAAGGTCCATACAGTTTTGATCTTCCCAGTAGTCATGTACGGATGTGAGAGCTGGACAATAAAAAAGGCTGAGCACTGAAGAATTGATGCTTTCAAACTATAGCATTGGAGAAGACTCTTGAGTACTCCTTGGACACAAAGAGATCAAACCAGTCAATCCTAAAGGAAATCAATCCTGAACATTCACTGGAAGGACTGATGCTCAAGCTGAAGCTCAAATACTTTGGCCACCTGACAAGAGCCAACTCACTGGAAATGACCCTGATGCTGAGAAAGACTGAAGGCAGGAGGAGAAGGGGGCCACAGAGTATGAAGTGATTGGATGGCATTATCGACTCAATGGACATGAATTTGAGCCAACTCTGGGAAACAGTGAAGGACAAGGAAGCCTGGCATGCTGCAGTCCATAGGGTCACAAAGAGTTGGACATGACTGAGCTACTGAACAAGAATATACATTTAAAAGCATTTTTAGAAAGGACTAGAAGAGACAAGATAGCCTGATGGCTCCCTCCAGGACTAAGACCCGAGAAACAGCACAGAGACAAGAGGAAAACTTAATAGATCCCAGAAATTTTTATCACAAAACTGAAAAACCCTTGGAAAGAAAGAAGATGGCTGGTATTTAGCACTGAATGAATACAATCACTCCAAGTAGGAGACAGCCTGTACACAGCAAAGAATCATCTTGGGAAAAAAGAATTTTCTTCTTATGTTCTTCTCCCTTCCTCACACTGGGCAAGAAAGCAGCAGCACAAGCAAGAGGCAATGGGTTTATACAAGTACAGTACGGAAAACTAGAGGAGGCAAAAACTGATAACCAGGACAGAAGACTCAGCCAAGCACTCTTCCCCTTCCCCCCGAATACCCAGTACCATTTACACCTAAGGGGAGCAGCCCCTGGAAAAGAGGAAAGGCTGAGGGAGAGGGACTGAGAGGTCCTCTGAAGAGTAAGATGATCTAGAACAGAAGCCAATAGGAAGTAGTTGAGCCGAGACTGCGTTATGGTCTTCTTGACAGACCAGAACCTGGGAACAGGAGTCGACAAAAAGAAGGCCAAGGAAAGAAGGATGCAGGGGACCCAAGTCTCTAGTGGAACAAGGGTGCTTTATTCAGGGCAGCGTGTGCTTATATATTGTAATACAAGGAAGCATTAGGTAAAAAATAAGGTAAAGTAAAAAACACCGAAACCAGACGCATAACAACAGTAACTAGGGGAGTAACAATCATCACAGGGCCAGAAGACAATCCGTGTATTGGAAATAGGAACATGACTAAGGAGTTTTACAGAAAAGTAAAAGGTTACTGAAACGAATCCATGTATGTGTTCTGCCTCATGACCTCAGTCCTGAGAGCTGCGTGCAGCTCTGCTCATTCCTGTTTTCCAGCAACTGATAAGGAACAGAGGGCCCTTGAGAAACAGAAAACAACGTATAGGATTCCTTAAAATTAAGGAATTCCCTGACAAGACTGCAACCCTGTAAGTTTTGAGAAGCAAGCCTATCCTAGTCCCTAAATCCACCTGAGGTCTCAAAAGGTATGCTCCAAGCTTTCACTCTTCCCAAGGTCCCTCTTCCACACTAACACATACACACGTAACAGCACACCAAGATAGGTGATAATTCTTCAAGAGCATATGCAGTCCAGAGGAGAAGTACAGGGGAGCATGAAATGTGGCAGTAACACAAGCACTCTGAAAGAAATATAACAAACTAAGCCATCTTATTGATATTTCTTGATTCCAGCTTGTGCTTCCGCCAGCCCAGCGTTTCTCATGATGTACTCTGCATATGTTAAATAAGCAGGGTGACAATATACAGCCTCGACGTACTCCTTTTCCTATTTGAAACCAGTCTGTTGTTCCATGTCCAGTTCTAACTGTTGCTTCCTGACCTGCATACAGATTTCTCAAGAGGCAGGTCAGGTGGTCTGGTATTCCGATCTCTTTCAGAATTTTCCAGTTTCTTGTGATCCACACAGCGAAAGGCTTTGGCATAGTCAATAAAGCAGAAACAGATGTTTTTCTGGAACTCTCTTGCATTTTGGATGAGCCAGTGGATGTTGGCAATTTGATTTCTGGTTCCTCTGCCTTTTCAAAAACCAGCTTGAACATCTGGAAGTTCACGGTTCAACATATTGCTGAAGCCTGGCTTAGAGAATTTTGAGCATTACTGTACTAGCGTGTGAGATGAGTGCAATTGTGCAGTAGTTTGAGCATTCTTTGGTATTGCCTTTCTTTTGGATTGGAATGAAAATTAATCTTGTCCAGTCCTGTGGCCACTGCTGACTTTTCCAAATTTGCTGGCATATTGAGTGTAGCACTTTCACAGCATTATCTTTCAGGATTTGAAATAGCTCTACTGGAATTCTATCCCCTCCACTATCTTTGTTCGTAGTGATGCTTTCTAAGGCCCACTTGACTTCACATCCAGAATGTCTGTCTCTAGATGAGTGATCACACCATTGTGATTATCTGGATTGTGAAGATCTTTTTTGTACAGTTCTTCTGTGTATTCTTGCCACCTCTTCTTAATATCTTCTGCTTCTGTTAGGTCCATACCATTTCTGTCCTTTATTGAGCCCATTTTTGTATGAAATGCTCCCTTCATATCTTCAATTTTTATGAAGAGATTTCTAGTCTTTTCCCATTCTGTTCTTTTCCTCTATTTCTTTGCACTGATCGCCGAGGAAGGCTTTCTTATCTCTCCTTGCTATTCTTTGGAACTCTGCATTCAGATGCTTATATCTTTCCTTTTCTCCTTTGCTTTTCGCTTCTCTTCTTTTCACAGATATTTGCAAGGCCTCCCCAAACAGCCATTTTGCTTTTTTGCATTTCTTTTCCATGGAGATAGTCTTGATCCCTGTCTCCTGTACAATGTCACGAACCTCTGTCTATAGTTCATCAGGCACTCTGTCTATCAGATCTAGTCCCTTTAATCTATTTCTCACTTCCACTGTATAATCATAAGGGATTTGATTTAGGTCATACCTGAGTGGTCTAGTGGTTTTCCCTACTTTCTTCAATTTAAGTCTGTATTTGTCAATAAGGACTCAGATATTCAGATGACACCACCCTTATGGCAGATGGTGAAATGGAACTAAAAAGCTTCTTGACGAAAATGAAAGAGGAGAGTGAAAAGTTGGCTTAAAGCTGCACATTCAGACAATGAAGATCATGGCATCTGGCCCCATCACTTCATGGCAAATAGATGGGTTAACAGTGGAAACAGTGTCAGACTTTATGTTTTTGGGCTCCAAAATCACTGCAGATGGTGACTGGAGCCATGAAATTAAAAGACGCTTATTCCTTGGAAGGAAAGTTATGACCAACCTAGATAGCATATTAAAATGCAGAGACATTACTTTGCCAACAGAAGTCTGTCTAGTTAAGACTATGGTTTTTTTCCAGTGGTCATGTGTGGATGTGAGATTTGGACTATAAAGAAAGCTGAGTGCAGAAGAATTAATGCTTCTGAACTGTGGTGTTGGAGAAGACTCTTGAGAGTCCCTTAGACTGCAAGGAGATCCACCAAGACATTCTAAAGGAGATCAGTCCTGGGTGTTCACTGGAAGGACTGATGCTAAAGCTGAAACTTCAATACTTTGGCCATCTCACACGAAGAGTTAACTCATTGGAAAAGACACTGATGCTGGGAGTGAATAGGAGAAGAAGGGTACGACAGAGGATGAGATGGTTGGATGGCATCACCGACTCAATGGATGTTAGTTTGAGTGAACTCTGGGAGTTGGTGATAGACAGGGACACCTGGCGTGCTGCGATTCATGGGATCGCAAAGAGTTGGACACAACTGAGCGACAGAATTGAACTGAAGCCACCTTATAGAAAGGAAGCAAAATCAATGCCCCAGATAATAGGAAGAACTCAAAATAAGCATAACAAATCTTCTCAAAAATAGAAAGGAAATTGGAAACATAAAGCAAAACCAAGTAATTATAAATAATAAACAACTGAAATTATTAAGCATGAAGAAATAATTTTTGAAATAAAGAACACATGGTTTGGTTAAATGGCAGAATACAGCAAAGAATCAATTAGTGACTATTGATTAGGACAAAAATGAGACTCATCAACAACTACAGAAATAAGAAAACAATGGATTATTATTTTCAAAAGTCTTAAGAGAAAATAGCCTTTGCGTCTAAGATATTTTATAGCTCATTAATTAACTGTTGAAAAGAGTTTAAATGTAATCAGCAACTTAAATATTTGAGTTGTTTAAATATGATATCCTGAGACATTTAATACCTTACAAAGTCAACCACTCAATCTCTGCTTGAAAGGACTCTCAGAGAAAATACTCTAAAATACAGAGTGAACCAAAAGATATCCAACAATTTATGAAGAGTCAGAAAATAACTCAACTCTACAAAGTTTCTTACTTGAGTTTTCATATACGATACCTGTAACAGTCTGTGAGTAAAATCATAGACAGCAATTGTGATTGTTTGGTTAGCTGGTATTTGGGAGAGAGAGAAAGGCAGATAAGACCCACGAGAGGCAAGGGAGAATGTTCTAAGGTATACAGGGAAGAGGGTAGAAAAGGAGGAAAAAAAAATCATAATAAACAGAAACACAAAAGTAGTCACAGAAATGTTATAATAAAATAGTAATTATATATAAATCAATTAAGTTACCCATTCATTAAAAGGCAGATTTAAATGTTTTACTGATTCTTTTAAAAAATGATCCACTGAAGTGTTGTCTAAGAGAGACATATAAAATAAATGGAAGAAAAAATGAATCTATATATAAGGTAAATATTAACCAGAAAGACAAGTAGGATAAAAATTTTAAAAGGAAACAAAAATAAAAATTTATCCCAAAACACCTTAAGGAAAAACTATTATTACCTAATAGTTTAAAAATACATAGTTTAAAATAGATAACAATCATGAATTCATTAACACTTAACAATAAGCTCTGAAATATTTTGAAAAATTAAAGAAAACTAGAATATATATTAACTAGAAAATATTAAAAAAATCTCAAAATTTACAAAATAATCAGATAAAAAACTAAGCAAAGATACAGAAGATTAAAGCTTCATATCATAGCTTAAGCTGTAGATCAGAAACTACACACAAAAAACCTAGAATATATTTTCTTTTTGAATTTATAAAAACAGTCATGAAACATTAACCATGTATTGTAGGCCACAAAAGAAGCCCCAATAAATGCTAATGAAATCAAATATTGTGACATTTCACTTCTTTGACCTTCATTATAAAAGTGTAAGTTATATTACTTAAATACTTGAAGAAAATAAATAAAAATCTAACTATTTTTTA
Organism: Capricornis sumatraensis; assembly: GCF_032405125.1. Lineage (NCBI taxonomy): Eukaryota > Metazoa > Chordata > Mammalia > Artiodactyla > Bovidae > Capricornis > Capricornis sumatraensis. Next base: position 76,830,777 of record NC_091073.1, read on the forward strand.
GCAAAATAGAGAAATTTAAGAATAATCTGAACTTATGCAGCTCAATTCCAGAAAAATAAACAACCCAATCAAAAAATGGGCCAAAGAACTAAATAGACATTTCTCCAAAGAAGACATATGGATGGCTAACAAACAGATGAAAAGATGCTCAACGTCACTCATTATTAGAGAAATGCAAATCAAGACCACAATGAGGTACCACTTCACACCAGTCAGAATGGCTGCGATCCAAAAGTCTACAAGCAATAATGCTGGAGAGGGTGTGGAGAAAAGGGAACCCTCCTACACTGTTGGTGGGAATGCAAACTAGTACAGCCTCTATGGAAAACAGTGTGGAGATTCCTTAAAAAATTGCAAATAGAACTGCCTTATGACCCAGCAATCCCATTGCTGGGCATACACACTGAGGAAACCAGAATAGAAAGAGACACATGTACCCCAATGTTCATCGCAGCACTGTTTATAATAGCCAGGACATGGAAACAACCTAGATGTCCATCAGCAGATGAATGGATAAGAAATCTGTGGTACATATACACAATGGAGTATTACTCAGCTATTAAAAATAATACATTTGAATCAGTTCTAATGAGATAGACGAAACTGGAGCCGATTATAGAGAGTGAAGTAAGCCAGAGAGAAAAACACCAATACAGTGTACTAACACATATATATATAGAATTTAGAAAGATGGTAATGATGACCCTGTATGCCAGACAGCAAGAGAGACACAGATGTGTAGATTGGACTTTTGGACTCTGAGGGAGAGGGAGAGGGTGGGATGATTTGGGAGAATGGCATTGAAACGTATACTATCATGTAAGAAACGAATCGCCAGTCTATGTTCGATGTAGGATGCAGGATGCTTGGGGTTGGTGCACGGGGATGATCCGGAGGGATGATGTGGGGTGGGAGGGGGCTTCATGTTTGGGAGCTCATGTATACCCATGGCGGATTCATGTCAATATATACCAAAACCTATACAGTATTGTAAAGTAAAATAAAGTAAAAATAAAAATTTAAAAAAATGTTAAAAAAATAAAGAATAATCTGGTGACAAAAGGGAAGAATAGAAAGGGAAAGAACCCAGATTTGGCAAAAAGTCTTTTAAGATTAAATTTTAAAAAGAAAAGAGTTTTAAAATGATCTTGGTTGCCGATCCTTTAACTCTGTAACAGTTAATGAAAAGAAATAAACCATTACAGAGTAAAGCTGTACTGTTGCTGCTGCTAAGTCGCTTCAGTTGTGTCCAACTGTGTGACCCCACAGACAGCAGCCCACCAGGCTCCCCCGTCCCTGGGATTTTCCAGGCAAGAACACTGGAGTGGGTTGCCATTTCCTTCTCCAATGCGTGAAAGTGAAGTCACTCAGTCGTGTCCAACTCTTAGCGACCCCATGGACTGTAGCCCACCAGGCTCCTCTGTCCATGGGATTTTCCAGGCAAGAGTACTGGAGTGGGGTGCCACTGCCCTCTCCAGAATCATGTCTAAGGCCAGTCAATTTTCCCCATGCCATTTTGCTGGTAGCATCTGTTTTGCTATTCCCCTTAGAGCATCTCTGGTATAGTTAACAAACCTCTGTTGGTTATAGTAAATATAGTTTATCCAATCAACATTTTTATTAATGGTGGACCACCAGAATAATACCGACTCGAACCCTGCTGCTATTTGGTTTCTAGCCTTGGATTCATTAGGAATACTTCTAGGGACCCCAACAGAATAATTATATAGGGATCAAATGACCCACTCGGGGCAAGAGTGTTCCTTTTGGCTCTATGGTTAGTCTGCTTAAGAGGTGGATCCGAGTGTCGAAATGCCAGGGTGAAAAGGATAGCCAATTGAACTAGGGTGCAAATTCCACTCCAGTTGGCTGGTAGAGTCTCAAGCCATGGTCCTCCACAACACCAGATGTCTTCCCAGGCGCAGAATGGTTGCTCATTCCCTCAAAGGACTGGCCTTCACTGCACCCGGACACATTCCCCAAGAATGCTAACTGTTCCCCCCACCTACAGAGGCAGGAGGTATAGCTCACATTAGGGAATGGGGGTTTGACAGTCCTTGCGGGTTATGCCTAGGACCCTTCACAGTCACGAACATTAGACAGGTGAATTCTTACATCACTGGCCTTTTCTATGCAAATCTTGTTTCACCATTCTGGAATAACCTATACTATTTATTCAATTCTGTTTAAGAAAATGTTTCAAATAATGGCTCCAATGGTTCCTGAACCATACATAATAACAGGAAAACTACATATTAATCAAATTGCCAACATCTGCTGGATTATATAAAAAGCTAGAGAATTCCAGAAAAACATCTATTTCTGCTTCATTGACTAAGCTAAACTCTTTGACTGTGCAGATCACAATAAACTATGAAAAATTATCTTAAAGAGGTAGGAATACCAGATCACCTTACCTGCCTCCTGGGAAACATGTATGCAGGAGGTCAAGAAGCAATAGAACAGGATATGGAACTGTTCCAAATTGGGAAAGGAGTACATCAGGGCTGTATATTGGCACTCTGCTTATTTAATTTATATGCAGAGTACATCATGAGAAATGCTGGGCTGGATGAAGCACAAACTGGAATCAAGATTGCTGGGAGAAATACCAGTAACCTCAGATATGCAGATGATACCATCCTCAGGGCAGAAAGCAAAGAAGAATTAAAGAGCCTCTTGATGAAGGTGAAAGAAAGAAGTAAAAAAGCTAGCTTAAAACTCAAATTTCAAAAAACTAAGATCATGGCATCCAGTCCCATCACTTCATGCATGGCAAACAGACAGAGATACAATGGAAACAGTGACAAACTTTATTTTCTTGGGCTCCAAAATCACTACAGACGGTGACTGTGGTCATGAAATTAAAAGACGCTTGCTCCTTGGAAGAAAAGCTATGAAAAACCTAGACAGCATATTAAATAGCAGACATTACTTTGACAAAAAAGGTCAGGTCCATATAGTCAAAACTATGGTTTTTTCAGTAGTAATGTACAGATATAACAGCTGGACAATAAAAAAGGATGGGCACTGAAGAACTGATGCCTTCGAACTGTGGTGCTGTGGTGCTGAAGAAGACAATCTTGAAACTGAGTCTCCCTTGGACAGCAAGGAAAGCAAAGCAGTCAATCCTAAAAGAAATGGGTCCTGAATATTCACTGGAAGGACTGATGTTGAAGCTGAAGCTCCAAAACTTTGGCCACCTGATGCAAAGAGACAACTCATTGGAAAAGACCCTGATGCTAGGAAAGACTGAAGGCAGGAGGAGAAGGGGATGACAGAGGATGAGATGGCTGGATGGCATCACCAACCTAATGGACATGAGTTTGAGCAAACTCCAGGAGACAGTGAAGGAAAGGGAAGCCTGGCGTGCTGTAGTCCATGATGTCACAGAGTCAGACATGACTGAGTGACTGAACAACATCTTCAACCAGGTGTACAGAAAGACACAAGTGCTCGGATGTCCCTTAATAACCTTTTATCCAATTTTCCAGCAAGCTTAACCCCCTCCCTACAGTCCAAAACAAGATAGCTAGTACTCAGCTTGGTATTAAAGATACTGTCAAAAGCAGTAAAAATTCAAAGATACATAAAATGTAGGAGTAGAAGAGGGTTATTCTGTTCAAATGATAAAATCACATAGAAAGTTCAGAGTATCAACTGACAAAAACTAAAAAACAGTTCAGCAGAGTTGCCAGAAAAACATCAGTATATAAAAATCATCAGTATGCCTCTATACCATCAAAAGAACAAGGGAAGTGAAAGTAAGACAGCATTCACAGAGGAACCAAAAATGCAAACATCTTGGAGTTAAATCGAGAAAAATGCATGAGGACTTAAGAGAAAAATTTTAAACAACATTAAAAGATATAAAAGATCCCAATAAGCAGAAAGAAATACTATGCTAATAGGTGGAATGATAACACTGTCATGCCCATTCATTCTAAATTAGTCATTTCTGAGATGGTAGGATTTGACTAAAGATAAGGAGCAGCCGCTGTGCTTTGCTGGAGCAGCCGTGAAGAGATACCCCACGCCCAAGGTAAGAGAAACCAAGTAAAATGGTAGGTGTTGCAAGAGGGCATCAGAGGGCAGACACACTGAAACCATACTCACAGAAACTAGTAAATCCAATCACACTAGGATCACAGCCTTGTCTAAAACAGTGAAACCAAGCCATGCCTGTGGGGCAACCCAAGACGGGGAGGTCATCATGGAGAGGTCTGACAGAACGTGGTCCACTGGAGAAGGGAATGGCAAACCACTTCAGTATTCTTGCCTTGAGAACCCCGTGAACAGTATGAAAAGGCAAAATGGTAGGATACTGAAAGAGGTACTCCCTAGGTCCGTAGGTGCCCAACAGGCTTCTGGAGGTCAGTGGAGAAATAACTCCAGAAAGAATGAAGGGATGGAGACAAAGCAAAAACAATACCCAGCTGTGGATGTGACTGGTGATAGAAGCAAGGTCCAATGCTGTAAAGAGCAATATTGCATAGGAACGTGGAATTTCAGGTCCATGAATCAAGGCAAATTGGAAGTGGTCAAACAGGAGATGGCAAGAGTGAACGTCAACATTCTAGGAATCAGCAAACTAAAATGGACTGGAATGGGTGAATTTAACTCAGATGACCATTATATCTACTACTGCGGGCAGGAATCCCTCAGGAGAAATGGAGTAGCCATCATGGTCAACAATAGTGTCCAAAATGCAGTACTTCAATGCAATCTCAAAAATGACAGAATCATCTCTGTTCGTTTCGAAGGCAAACCATTCAATATGACAGTAATCCAAGTCTATGCCCCAACCAGTAATGCTGAAGAAACTGAAGTTGAACGGTTCTATGAAGACCTACAAGACCTTTTAAAACTAACACCTAAAAACGATGTCCTTTTCATTAAGGGGACTGGAATGTAAAAGTAGGAAGTCAAGAAACACCTGGAGTAACAGCCAAATTTGGCCTTGGAATGTGGAATGAAGCTGGGCAAAGACTAATAGAGTTTTGTCAAGAAAATGCACTGGTCATAGCAAACACCCTCTTCCAACAACACAAGAGAAGACTCTACACATGGACATCACCAGATGGTCAACAACGAAATCAGATTGATTATATTCTTTGCAGCAAAAGATGGAGAAGCTCTATACAGTCAACAAAAACAAGACCAGGAGCTGACTGTGGCTCAGATCATGAACTCCTTATTACCAAATTCAGACTGAAATTGAAGAAAGCAGGGAAAATCGCTAGGTATGACCTAAATCAAATCCCTTATGATTATACAGTGGAAGTGAAAATTGATTTAAGGGCCTAGATCTGATAGACAGAGTGCCTGATGAACTATGGAATGAGGTTTGTGACACTGTACAGGAGACAGGGATCAAGACCATCCCCATGAAAAAGAAATGCAAAAAAGCAAAATGGCTGTCTGGGGAGGCCTTACAATTAGCTGTAAAAAGAAGAAAAGCAAAAAGCAAAGGAGAAAAGGAAAGATAAAAGCATCTGAATGCAGAGTTCCAAAGAATAGCAAGAAGAGATAAGAAAGCCTTCTTCAGCGATCAGTGCAAAGAAACAGAGGAAAAGAACAGAATGGGAAAAGACCAGAGGTCTCTTCAAGAAAATTAGAGATACCTAGGGAATATTTCATGCAAAGATGGGCTCGATAAAGGACAGAAATGGTATGGACCTAACAGAAGCAGAAGATATTAAGAAGAGGTGGCAAGAATACACAGAAGAACTGTACAAAAAAGATCTTCACGACCCAGATAATCACTATGGTTTGATCACTCATCTAGAGACAGACATCCTGGAATGTGAAGTCAAGTGGGCCTTAGAAAGCATCACTACGAACAAAGCTAGTGGAGGTGATGGAATTCCAGTAGAGCTATTTCATATCCTGAAAGATGATGCTGTGAAAGTGCTACACTCAATATGCCAGCAAATTTGGAAAAGTCAGCAGTGGCCACAGGACTGGAAAAGGTCAGTTTTCATTCCAATCCAAAAGAAAGGCAATACCAAAGAATGCTCAAACTACTGCACAATTGCACTCATCTCACACCCTAGTACAATAATGCTCAAAATTCTCCAAGCCAGGCTTCAGCAATATGTGAACTGTGAACTTCCTGATGTTCAAGCTGGTTTTCGAAAAGGCAGAGGAACCAGAAATTAAATTGCCAACATCCGCTGGCTCATCCAAAATGCAAGAGAGTTCCAGAAAAACATCTATCTATGGTTTATTGACTATTCCAAAGCCTTTGACTGTGTGGAACACAAGAAACTGTGGAAAATTCTGAAAGAGATGGGAATACCAGACCACCTGACCTGCCTTTTGAGAAATCTGTATGCAGGTCAGGAAACAAGTTAGAACTGGACATGGAACAACAGACTGGTTCCAAATAGGAAAAGGAGTACATCAAGGCTGTTTATTGTCACCCTGCTTATTTAACTTATATGCAGAGTACATCATGGGAAACACTGGACTGGAAGAAACACAAGCTGGAATCAAGATTGCCGGGAGAAATATCAGTAACCTCAGATATGCAGATGACACCACCCTTATGGCAGAGAGTGAAGAGGAGCTAAAAAGCCTCTTGATGAAAGTAAAAGAGGAAAGTGAAAAAGTTGGCTTAAAGCTCAACATTCAGAAAAGGAAGATCATGGCATCTGGTCCCATCACTTCATGGGAAATAGATGGGGAAACTGTGGAAACAGTGTCAGACTTTATTTTTTGGGGCTCCAAAGTCACAAGATGGTGACTGCAGCCATGAAATTAAAAGACACTCCTTGGAAGAAAAGTCACGAGCAACCTAGATAGTATATTCAAAAGCAGAGACATTACTTTGCCGACTAAGGTCTGTCTAGTCAAGGCTATGGTTTTTCCTGTGGTCATGTATGGATGTGAGAGTTGGACTGTGAAGGCTGAGTGCCAAAGATTGATGCGTTTGAACTGTGGTGTTGGAGAAGACTCTTGAGAGACCCTTGGACTGCAAGGAGATCCAACCAGTCCATTCTGAAGGAGATCAGCCCTGGGATTTCTTTGGAAGGAATGATGCGAAAGCTGAAACTCCAGTACTTTGGCCACTTTACGTGAAGAGTTGACTCATTGGAAAAGACTTTGATGCTGGGAGGGATTGGGGGCAGGAGGAGAAGGGGACGACAGAGGATGAGATGGCTGGATGGCATCACTGACTCAATGGACGCAAGTCTGAGTGAACTCCGGGAGTTGGTAACTGACAGGGAGGCCTGGCGTGCTGCGATTCATGGGGTCGCAAAGAGTCGGACAGGACTGAGCGACTAAACTGAACTGAACTGAAGGTTCCACAATATCTTATGAGGTACTGTACTCTATCTAAAGATCTTAGGAGCCATTATCACTCAAGGATCAAGATCCCTCTCCCTGACATAAAAGCTTTACTAGATTTTCTGCTAGAAAAATGTCTAACCTGCTTGCTACTGCTTTTTTCTCTGTGAGTTTTCCCACTGAATGCGGCTCTAACAAGCCTTATATGCCTATTTTACCTTGCTTCCAGGATACATACATACATATATATAAAAACATACTAAATATATCAATATAAAATTTTAACATCATTAAAAAGAAACTAGGATTCATCAAAGAAAAAAAAAGTTCTGCCGCCATCAGTACTGTCTGAAGTCTAAAGGCAAATGCTAATTTCACCTCTCAAATGGTAAACATATTTTAATGTATATTTAATATCTTTTAAAAGTCCAACCTGCAATGTTTTTAAGCGTTTATTAAGAGATAACTCATCAACTTCCAGAATAAAAACTTCTACTGCCATGTACAGCTTCTGTTGTACTTCATTTCTTTCAGCAATCAAAATATTCCCTTCATTCTGAAGGAAGGAAAAAGGGAATAACCATCATTAATATATCAGGTGTTTTTACACACTGACCTATATGAAAAAAACTGATCTCTTAAAATTAGCAAAATTTAACATTACATTCTCCAACGTAATATTTAAGACAAACCCCTCTCTTCTTAGATCACCAAACTGACAAAGTTTCTTTCCCTTAATTAGAAATAAGATTTAAATTCCACAATTCTGCTCAGTTAATCTTTACTTTTCCAAAACAAAATTTTAGTTAAGAAAATTATACAAGTGTCTGTGACTAATTACATACTGCCTACTTCCTACTCCCACCCCATGCTCAAGTCATTCACCTATTTATGTTTCAAGATTTACTTAATCTCCAACAGGATAAAACCTCCAATTCCCCCAAGAAGCTATGCCTGGAAACAGATATGAGAGATATCCAAGAACCCTATGCATTAGCTCTATTCTAGTTCTTACTAAACTATATTAAAACTAACTATTTATGTATTTGTCCTATACCTGAAGTAGAGAGAGGAACAGGACGTCTTAAATTTGTGTCTCTACTACCTGTAACAGAGGTACATACACTTAAATGTCCGAATTTTAGAGTATTCTTTTTTGTGTAAGCTCAACCAGACCATTATATAACTAATTTTGAAGACAAAAGAAAAGACTCTCTTTCATCAAGAGTCCACATGGCGGGCTTTTCTGGTGGTTCAGTGGTCAAGAATCAGTCTGTCAATGCAGGAGACACGGGTTTGATCTGGGAAGCATGCCATGGAGCAGCTAAGCCCATGTGCCGCAACTACTGACCCTGTCCTCTACAGCCCAGGAAGCACAGCTACTAAAGCCCTGGTGCTCTGTATAGCCTGTGCTCCTCAACAGGAGAAGCCACGCAATAAGAAGCCCACGCATCACAACCAGAGAGTAGCCCCCGTGTGCCAGAACTGGAGAAAAGTCTGTGTGGCAGTGAAGACCCAGCACAGCCAAAAATAAATACACAAATAAAAAATGTTTTAAGAAGTACACATGGCAATCAAAGAACTGTGCAAAATATATAAATGAAAATAACAATCTTAAGATGCAAATTAAATGCAACAAGGGAAATAAAAAGACAACTTTATCTGAGGGACAATTATGCCTCTGTCCTTAATAATCTACAGTAATCTACTCTTCAATCTGTCAAATGAACTTTAGGGCAATAAAGCCCAAAAGTAAGTCCTGAAGTGTCAGCAGTAGTGGAGACAAACTGTTTTAAAAAATCACATTTCTCCTGTTAGAACACCAAATCTGACAGACACTATAAGACCTTTTCCCCTCCGTGTCCTGAATCACTTTACTATTTTCAAATGACAAAACAAAAGTTAAAAAGCAGTTCTTTTTCAAGTTTCACCTTACTACATGAAAATAATTGTGAAATATTTTAATGATGGCAGTATGGAAATAGAATACACTTCATAATCAAGACATCTGGTTTAAAATTCCAGATTAACATTTAGAAGTATATAATCTTGAAGTATGTAATCTTGAGCAATTTGCTTAAACCTTGTGGGCCTCATTTTCCTGAGGAGCAAAAATGCCCATGTTTATAAAGTACCTATATATACAATGTTTCTAAAAGATGCAAAAATTATTACTTCTGTCACCTTTTTTTGTCTACCATCAGAAGTGACCAGTAAAGGTCTAATGTGTAAAGTAACCCAAATCTAATCCCCTAACCAAATTAAATATTCCTGGCATTTCCAAAGGCTTAGTTATTCTTATTTACTTTTCTCATTCAGAGGCAGTTAGGCTGCCAACTGGCCAAACAAGGTATGACTAGGGAATAAGACCTTTAGGGTACAATCTTCAGAGGCAGAAATCACCAATGCTTAAGATAGGACAACTTCAAACTCAAGTATAAAGCTCATAGGTACTATGGAAAGCTATGACTATCTTATCAGATATCTTATAAGAAAAACATGGAGTTCCACTCAGCTGAGTATAATAAAGAAAATTCCCACAGGAAAAAATATTTGTACCTACACTAATTAAGAATTCACATGAAATATTCCATTCTTCATACCCCTTTCCTACCCACATATAAAGGACAGGACAGGAGAGTGAGGTCACTCAGTTGTGTCTGACTCAAGGTACTAGAGTGGATTGCCATTTCCTTCTCCAGGGGATCTTCCCTAACCAGGGATCGAACCCAGGTCTCCCACATTGCAGGCAGACGCTTTACAGTTTGAGCCACCAGGGAGGCACCCACATAGAATTACCTTTTCAAGAACAGATGGTTTAGAGAGCATTTAATAGTAAGGCAGAGTCCTATACTGTAGCATAAAGCATGCCCCTGTGACCAGAAGATCCACATTAGCAGGTGTGGGAGTCATCCTGGCTTATAAGCCTCATGCCCCTCAAAAACCATTCTCTCTTATAGGTATAGCTCCCAGGGTCCCTCAAGGAGTATGCCCAGGTGTTTAGTATTTGTAGTTTGCAGTTCCTCCCAATCCAGATACAATTTACCAATCAGGGATTTTATTTACCTCAACAATGTTGCCAGTAACATGACTGAAATTTCAATTTATCAAATTACCAAGGGAACAGAGAGAGGTAAATCCTCAGCCAAAATGGGAAAAGATTTTGTTAACCCTTTTCCACAACCACTACTCATTTACCTTACCCTTCTTCTAAGGCAACAAAAGAAATCAAATTACTAATATGAAGATACTCCAAAAGTTAAAGATTTCATATAAAGTGTCATTACAATATCTGCAGTCCTTCTGCTTTTTTGAAAGATATTATCTCCTTATAGTCAACAGATAAAAATCATAATGGAGAAAAATTCTTGACCCACCACATTCTCACAAGTTTGAATCTTCTCCTGAGCCAGATTATATTCTGCCCAAATTAGCTCTAATTCATTCAAAGAAGCTGGGATAGTAAAGCAGTCTTCCTTCAACACTTGTATAGCATCTGACAGGTCATTTCCAAAACGAACACTGATACTGACACGTCTATTCAAAAAAAAAAAAAAATAGCAAAAGGAAAAGATCAAGAAATGTTTAAGGTGGTGTGAGAAAAAAAATTACACAAATAATAATGGTCTAAAGTTACTATTTACAACACTGGCTATGAAGAGGTGTTTTTTAAAACTATATAAAATCATAGATAACTTTGATACAAACCTTTAACTAAAAATACATTTCACTGGGAAAAAAATATTTTATATAAAAAGACAGCTTCAAAAGTCTGCAGAATTAAAATGATATAAAATTAGATTTGTAAATACTTCTTTTAAAATGTTATATTTAAGCCAATTTTATCAAGATGAAGGCACAGAGTACTTGTACCTTAATAAGCAGACCATCATTTGCATAATCTTGAAAAAATCCCCCCAAAAAACCCAACAAAGCAATCAGAGAGGCCAATTTAGGAAAACCAACAAGGTTCACCATTTTATTTGTTTTGGCTTCCAACCAGACTTTCGCCATTCTAATAGCACACTATTTCCTCAAATACAGGTCAAAATATATTGAACTATTTTGGTCTAAAGTCTGTCTCACAGCTTTTCCAGTGTAGTCACTTTGGCTGTGCGTTAAAAGTTGATTAACCTCTAGAGAGACCAAATTACTCAAACTATTTAAAACCTATAAACCAAATGCTGACTGACAGATTTATACTGGAAAATAGATTCCCAATGGACAAAAAATGAACACACCGTATTGAGAGCAACATCTTAGTGTTTCCAAGTATATGAGGAAATGAATTACTGGTTTAAGTTTTATGCATAGCACAAAAAGAGAACTAGATTGTTTTGAGAACCATTTTTTCCACACTCCAGGAAAGGGTGAAAAATTATCCCTAACCAACAATAAAGCAATTTTCTATAAAGTAAAATACCTACTTAATTCACATATAGAATCTGGGACATGCTGATTAAACTGCGTGAGACTTGCTAACCAACTGCTTTTCTTCTGACTCCATGAAGATCACTTTTCCTCTGATTTAGGAAGACTACTTTTGTCTTTCTTTAGACAGAGTATAATTAAATAATCTGGATTACTGAAATCTATAGTTTCTGTATAGGACTGAAAATAACCCCAAGCAAAACAATGGGACCTAGTAGTTTCCCATCAAACTATTACTTAGAAGTTGTGTTGACTTTTTAATTCCATTCTCATATATAACTTTAGACACTATCATCCCACACGGTGACAATAGAACACTATAAAAACAGTATAAAATTTGTCTCAGGAGTAACTATCTTTAGTTTCCCTCTTTAAAATAATGAAAATACAAAGAATAAGTTTCAAAGTAAATATGAAGTGGGAGGGGACATGGGTAAACCCATGGCTGATTCATGTTGATGTTTGGTAGAAACCAATGCAATAACTGAACAACTATATATATGTGTATATATACATATATACATATATATATATATATATATATATATATATATATACACATGGAGAGAAAGAGAGACAGAGAAAACCAGGAATAAAACCATCAAGGGTCCCCACTAAAAAAGTTAATTAATTTTAAAAAAGAAAAAGCAAAAATGCAATAAAGAAATTAAAACACAACTAATCAGCATTGTTTTAAAGCATTCTCCTCAAAAATTCACTTTTACCTACCTAATTCCTTTCAATATTTCAACCTTGGCTGCCAGATTTTTCATTCTGGTACCTATACAAGTCTTCAGAGCACTTTCCAAACGTTTAGTCAAATCCACAGTAGTTGCTTTCTCTTGCTGAAGCAAAGAAGAAACATATCTTAGTCACACACAGACCCACATAGGAAACTGTATTTCTACTGTTATTTAAATAACTTTTAACTAAAATTTTAAAGGATTTATGAGGCAGTGTTCCCTGAAGAATGCCACATATGAATTCAAGGGTTGGAGATTGAGTTCAACTACCAATGGTCAATGACTTAACCAGGCCCAAGTAATGAAACCTTGATTTTAAAAAACTCAGAATGATGAGGTCTGGGGGAAGCTTCCAGACTGGTGAACAAATCCATGTGCTGGGAGACTGACAGGTCCAGAGAATCCTCCAAATGATCCCCATCTCCACTCCCATCATAACTTCCTCTTTGCGGAGTCTTTTTATATTTGCCTGTTCCTGAATTGTATCCTTTATGATAAAACTGTCACCATAAGTACAGCACTTTCATGAGTCCTGACAGTTGTTACTGAATTACTGAATTGAGAGCAAGGTGTGGGAGTGGGTCATAGGAAGTCCTAAACTGATAGAAAAAAGTGTGGGTAGCCTGGGACCTGATTTGTGGCTGGTGCCTGAATTGAGCTAAGTCTTGAGGGACTTAATCCTTGTGGAGTCTGAGATAACTCTTGGCATTTAGTGTCAAAAATGAACTGTGGCCATTCAGTTGATGTTAGAGAAATGGCAACTCGTGTTGGGGTAACATATTTGGTATTAGAAAAAGTTATACATTTGAAGACTTGAGCAAACCTTGATACTTAACTATCATAAAAGGAAATACATGGAGATATAGCAGCCTGTTAAACAACAACAGGATGCAGATGAAGCACTTTAAGAGATTTCTCAAGCAAAATGGAATGTATAGGCCTAACTGGAAATCTGATTGGAAGAAACCAAACATAAATGACATTCATGGAACAATATGGGAAATCTGAACACTGGATATTAAATGATATTATGGGATTCCCTGGTGGCTCAGCTGGCAAAGAATCCTCCTGCAATGCGGGAGACTTGGGTTCAGTCCCTGGATTGGGACGATTCCCTAGAGAAGGAAAAGGCTACCTACTCTAGAATTCTGGTTTGGAGAATTCCATGAACTGTATAGTCTGTGGGGTCACAAAGAGTCGGACACGACTGAGTGACTTTCACTTAGTGTGAACATAAGTTAGTGAACTTAGTGAAAGGATTATTACTAATCTTTAAATGTAATTGTATCATGGTTATGTCTCTTTTGAATTTCTTTTCTGTTAGAGATACACAATACATTAAAGCATATACATTAAACTATTATGAATGGGATTTGTTTTGAAATTACTAGGAGGCATAGATTTTTAAAAAGACTATCTATTTAATAATTGTAAAAACTGGGTGATGGATACATAGTACTAATTATTCAATTCTCTTTATAAAATGTTTGAAAATTTCCAGAGTTAAAAAAAATTTAAAGAACATAAAAGGAAATATAAATGAGAAATTATTAATCTTTCAAACATCCAATGAAATTCAAAGATCATTAGTTTGTAGTATAAGAAAAAATTTCATCTATAAATAAGTGTGAAGAAAGAGAGAATAAAGAGTAGGGAGAAGAAGGGATGGTAAGAAAAGGAGACAGAAAAGTATAAAGACAAATAAGAGTAAATCAGAGCTTCCCCGGTGGCCAGATGGTTAAGAATCCACCCGCCAATGCAAGGCACAGGGGTTGGATCTCTGGTCCATGAAGATCCCACATGGCTAAGAGCAACTAAGACCATGCACCACAATTACTGAAGCCTGTGCACCTAGAGCCCATGCTCAGAAACGAGAGAAGTCACTGCAATGAGAAGACTGCGCGTCGTCAGCTAGAGAGTAGCCCCACTCCTTGCAACTACAGAAAGCCTGAGCACAGCAGTGAAGATCCCAATGCAGTCAAAAATAAATAATGAATAAATCTTTAAAAAAAAAATAAGAGTAAATGAACACAATGATTTCCCAGTTGATCATTCTTTATCTTAAGCCACTGAAACATTCCATACCTGCAGCTCCTGGGCAGTCTGTTCTACTTTCAATTCTAATGCTTTGCACCTTTCAAGAAGAACCTCCTTCTCTGTTTTAAGTTTTTCATTTTCTTCAATCAGTTTCTGGTCCTGCTTAATTTTTGCCAGGCTGACATTAGACCCTAAATTAAAGTCACCAACAGCCAAATTTTCCCTATTAAAAACAAATTCACTCATTTTAAAAACCAAATTAAGTGTGACAGAGATAAAAACTTAAAATTTGGCTTTTTATACCATTATAAATATATATATGTGTATTTATATAAAGTTAATTTTGGAAACTAATCTAATCTTTACCTAGTTTCAACATTCAGTTCAGTTCAGTTGCTCAGTCGTGTCCAACTCTTTGCAACCCCATGAATCGCAGTATGCCAGGCCTCCCTGTCCATCACCATCTCCCAGAGTACTCAAACTTATGTCCATTAGAAAGCATTTTAATGCAAACTAGATTTTATAACTGAAGTCATACTTCAAAAGCAATGCCTCCTAATCTCAGATATTTCATATTCCAACTTTTTGATATCAACTCCAGCAAAGACAGTAAAAAGCATTTCTGTATCAGTTTCTCCCAGTCTCTTCTCATTACTCCCACTCCATTTGACCATTTAGTTCCTAAAGCACTGATAAGATCCCAACAAAAAGCTTTATTACCCATGACACAGTATCATGGGCTCGATCATGATACAGAAGTAAAAGGATAGTTTTGTACTTTTAAAAATCAAATCTGGCTTTCTGCTTCAAGTTTATAACTAAAAATTATCTAAAAAGTGAACATTTTTGTTATAATCAAATTCCATCACAGTAAATTTTCACAGGAAGAAAAAAGAGCCTCACTTTTGTTAGAGAAAAGGCAACTCCCTAAAACTCATTAAAATATTCTCAGAGCCATAGGAAAAACTTCAAAGTTTATCTGAAATTCTGTCTCTTGACTGAATAATTTAGATTTAGGGGTAGATTTTTATGATAAATGTATTCAAGAGACTTGGAAAGAAGAGTTGGTATGTGAACTTCAAACAATTCAGGAATGATTTTTCTTTCAAAATGACTTTTAATTAAAATATCCCTGTTAAAGAGGAATTTATTTTTTCAGTGTGTTAGAAAGGAATACCTGTTTGAGAAAAACAGAAATAATCAGTATCATCCCTCAAAATCACTGACATAGGTGAGGACTCTAAAAACATAAGCCTTGACTATTATGACAAGAGCTTCTAACATAAATCAAAAATTAGGTAAGACTAAAAATCCCACTACAATCTTACTTTGGAAATGTCACATTATTTCCTGCATCATTTTCATTCTTCAAGTCAAGAGATATTCTCCCACTTAAGCGCCCCTTTGGCCGGGTGAAGGTTGACTGGCTTGATCTATGCCCCCACAAAGGAATGGGGCTTTTGAGGTTCCTGAGGACAAGCTGACCAGGATCTGATTTTTTTTCCTCACAGACATTAGGGCTGGAAGTGAGTCTGCATTTTTCTGCAAATCCTTTCTTAGCCACCTCTTCCCCAATATCTACACTGCCATACTCAGCCTGCGCAATTACTGTTCCATCTTGATAGGTAGCTTTAATTCTCATTTTAATTTCCTTTTCAAAAATCAAGCTCCCCAAAAAGGTTCTGCCCTAAGAAAGAGAAGAAAAAAGAAGATATTAATCAGCTATACCAACATATTTTTCTTCACTTATTTTTCTATTAATATCTAGTTTTTCCAATCATCATTTCTTCTTCATTCTGAAATCTCTACAAACGTGGTTTTACCTTGTTGGCTAAATATACTTCCTTATGTGAATACTATACTCCAATTACACACTTGATAAATCCTTTCCAGAAGAGCTAAGACCTGTACAGGCATCTATATTTATACATGTTTTAAAGTGTACCAATTAAATACCCTAGAATAATCTCTTTAAAGCAAGCAGATTCTGTTGACTGTTTTGGTCCTAACTAAATATAAAGGTGTCCTAAGGAATTATAGCATGTGAAAATGAAATCTGGTATCTACGAAAAAGGGGAAAATGTGGAAGCAGTGACAGATTTTCTTTTCTTGGGCTCTAAGGCACTGTGGATGGTGACTGCAGCCATGAAATTAGGAGATCCTTGCTTCTTGGAAGGAAAGCTGTGACAAACCTAGACAGTGTATTAAAAACCAGAGACATCACTGTGCTAACAAAGGTCTGTATAGTCAAAGTAGTCATGTACAGATCTGAGAGCTGAACCATAAAGAAGGCTGAGAGCTGAAGAATTGATGCTTTTGAGTTGTGGTGCTAGAGAAGACCCTTGGGAATCTCCTGGACTGCAAGGAGATCAAACCAGTTCTAAAGGAAATAAATCCTGAATATTTATTGGAAGGACTGACACTGAAGCTAAAGTTGCAATACTTTGGCTACCTAACACAAACAGCCGACACACTGAAAAAAACCCTGGTGCTGGGGAAGACTGAAGGCAAAAGAAGATGGTGGCAGAGGATGAGATGGTTAGACAGCATCACTTGACTCAAAACACATTAATTTGCACAAACTCTGGGAGGTAGTGAACAGGGAAGGGAACCCCACGTGGTCGCAGAGTTGGACACGACTCGGTAACTAAACAACACAGTTCTAGGTACAGAAATGTTTTTAAAAGTAACTATAGTGCAGACAAAACTACAGCTGGTGACCTAAAAGATACTAAAAACTAAACAAAAAAGAGGCAAAGAGAAGGTTTTCAAATTTTATTGTTCTTTCTAGTACTGATTATTTTCACATAAGTCATTTGAGCTGCTGAATATAAAATACGTATCTGATTACTTCGCAGTGTAGCATTCCTTCAATAGCAGTATCAGTTACCAAAAGAATATCATTTTTGCACAGATTTAAAAGGACGTAGGATTCCTGTTAAGACCACCACTGAAATTATGAGGTCTTCCAGAATCAGGTTGCTAACCTAAAATTTAATGGAAATAAATGCAAACTGGAATCTAGATTAACAGAAACGTCACTGCCAATTACTATGTTGAACAGTATGAGCCTCTGCCAAGATAAAATCTGATTAATTTACAACTCTGCTATTTCAAATTTGTGATGTTTATGGCCACAGCTAAAGATCACTTTTATAAATATTTTCTCAAAAGCAAAAGATAACAATAATTATATGCATCAGTCTCTCAATAATAAGAGACTATTCTTTGAAGCTTTCTCATCAGAAGAAACTATTTACATTTATTATATGTGTATACACACAAACACCAGTCTTATCTAGAATGTGTATCCTAGCAAAGAAGAGTACAAATATATTATTATATAATTGCTTCTGAATTATTCCATAATGTCACATTTTTCACTAATTTATACAAGCTTTCATATTATAGAAAATGAATGGATTTTAACCAGACATTTTTTTTCAAGCACATAGTTTTCTTTCCATTAACAAAAATATTTTAAATCTGTGACTTGCCTGATCAAACTGGGTAACTTCTTGGCCAGAAGGAATTTGTAGTCCCCAAAGTCTATACTTTTTGGCAACACTAGAAAATTGCAGATCCAAAGGAATCTCTACTATATCCGATCGATTCAGAATTTCTGTATTTCCATAGTCAATATATCTCACCAGACACTGGAAAATAATCAGATAAATACTAATATAGAACTTAGATTAAATATCTCAAAAAAAAAATCACATATTTGCTGCTTTTTGTCAATTACCTGTAAATCATGATAGCATTTCACCTGAAATTGTCTAAATGCATTCAGAAACAAGAGCTCCAGCAATATCCTCAAAATACAGAAAACCCATAGTCCATGAGATCCCAGGGATTTTTCTATTTGGTACTAGTTCAACTAGTACCAAACAGTACTATTTCCAACAGTACCATTTCTCATTTTGATTTTTTTAAACAGTGTATTTAAATAAATATAAGTCTATGAAACTTATGACTCTCTTCTATCTCTAATGTTAAAACCAATCAACATTCTTAAATTCAAGTTGGAAACAATAAAATCTGAAAAGGCAAAGTTTTAGGAAACTTTCTTTGATAAACTTAACTCCAGCTATTAGACCTTTGAAATGAATCAAATTCACTCTTTCCTCCAGCTCTATATCTATAAAAGGTAAAAAAGATAAATAGTTTATCACAAGGTCAAAAGCCATTTCGCCCTTAATTTAAAAAGTTAAAGCCAAATCAAAAGCAAACACAAAATATCATTTCCAGTTGTCAAACTGTGGGGAACAGGTCTATTTTACTAAGATAAATCATTACTTATAACAATAATAAATCACAAGATTTTAAAAATATATTTGGAACATTACTCAAAGCGTTTCATCTTACTTTATTGCACCAAGAACAATATTTACAAAATATTATATAACATATTTTTAAGTCCAAGAAAGCAGACATTTAAAAAAAAAATAGTAACAGAAACCCTACAGAGATGCTTTTACACAGCCTGAGATGTCCAACTGCCACCAAACAACTATTTAGAATCCTATCTCCACAAATTCCCTTAAAAATATTCCAGAATTTCACAATGGAAAAGACAAAATATCTAAATGCAAAGCAAATTCATCACATTTAACCAAGGCACAAAAAAGAGGCAAGCAAATCTTCACTATTAACGGCATGCATGTCTACTAAGTAAAATATAAACATAATTTTAGAATTAAATGTTCTTTTTCTACTCAATCTTAATAGAATAAACTTTAACTTACTCAGCAAGACTCAAATATAATTATTAAGAACTAAAATACAAAGAACCAACTGGTCACCAAAAATAATGCACAAATTAGGTAATCTATTCTTTGATAATCCGGGGTGATTATATGACAACGTAAAATCAGAAGAATATTTCTGAATCTAACTTTGACTTTTGTAAGCACTTCATTTCTTTTGTTGTTTTTTGAGTGGGGGGATGTATGTTTTAATCAATTCATATGTTATTCAACCATATTTTAAAATTTATTTAATTGGAGGCTAATTACAATATTGTAGTGGTATTCAACCATATTTTATACCACTATGAATAAGCAATGAAAGGCTAATTAAGCATCAAAGTTTGGAATGAAAATAAATATTCCTCATGGCAAAAAAAAGTTGAACACTCATTCTTGCCTTTTCATCGTTAATGACTTTCAGTACTTGGCATCTGTACCAACATTTATCTTCAGAAAATAATCCACCGTAAATCTACAGACAGAAAAAGAAAGCAAAATTATTTGGCATTTTAATGAATAGTAATGCTAAGTAGATCAGCTCATTTACTAAGCACTTTATGTATAATAACTTATTTTATTCTTACAACCCTATGAGGCAGGTACTTTGTTTTCACCATTACATGCCCAAAGTCATAAGCTAGTAAGCAGCAGAACCAGTTCAAACCCAGGCAATTGCCTTTAGAGTCCATCATATTGTTCTGCCTCTCTAAAAAATAAAAAAAGAGAAGACAAAAAGCATAAAAACTGAAAACTCAAAAAAAAAAAAGGCACAAACATCAAAGACTTCAAATCATGCTGTTTTGATGTCTGAAGACATTAATTGCTCTTAAAACACAAACATGCCAAGGTACATGCCACTTAACTATAATTCTTGACCATTACACGATTCCTATGTTCAACCGGCCAAAAAAGATTCTCACATTTTTTACTTCGGGCTTCCCTTGTAGCTCAGTTGGTAAAGAATTTGCCTGCAGTGCAGGAGACCTGGGTTCGATCCCTGGGTTGGGAAGATCCCCTGGAGAAGGAAATGGCAACCCACTCCAGTATCCTTGCCTGGAAAATCTCATGGACACAGGAACATGGTGGACTGCAATCCATGGGGTCGCAAGAGTTGGGCACGACTGAGCGACTAACACACATTTTTTACTTCACATAGAAGGACCCTGGTATTATTTAAAAGTAAACAAATGATATTAGATAATATCCTTAATACTGAACCTTCATTTATTTTAAATTTATATCTTAATTATGTTTAATAAAAGAACAAAGAAAAATTCACATTCTTTAAGTCAGTGTATCAACCTCACCACTACTGACATTTGAGACAGAATAATTCTTTGGTGATGCCAGTGATACCACCAACTCAATGGACATGAGTTTGAGTAAACTCCAAGAGAGGGCAATGGATTGGGAGGCCTGGCGTGCTGCAGTCCACAGGGTCGCAAAGAGTGGGACACGACTGAGTGACTGAACTGAACTCTTTGGTCGGGGAGGGAGGGAGATGTCTTCTCTCCTATACACTGTAGAATGTTTAGCATTCTACGTGTTTAGCATTCCCCCAACCCGGGCCCCCTGCCTCTACCGCTATAACATGCCAATAGCCTTCCTTCCAGTTGTAATAAACAAAAATATTCCCAAATGTTGAAAATGTCTCCTGAGGGTGGAAATGGGAGATACAAAGTCATCCCAAGTTGATAATTATTTAAATCACACATTCTTAATGGGAGAATGGGAGAAATAATATCCCTAAGGGAGTGAATATTGGTTCCTGGAGTGTGGAGGAGAATCTTAGATATTACAGTGGTTTGTAGCCCTCCCAAGTTCAACCCTATCTGACAACATAAACAGATATGCAGTGTATCTGGAGTGTTAGAATGTCTTGCAGAGAGGAGACCCACTGGCAGGAAAAGTGCCTTAGAAGGGCAAAATGAAAAAAAGGATTACATTGTATTCTAAAATAAGGATCTACCACAATCCATTAACTATTCCAAGATAGGTAACAGTTAAGAAGGTAGGCTCTGTGAGTTTAAATATTTGATCCACCATTAACTAGCTGGTGACTTTCATAAAGTTATTCTAGCTGTGTCTCAATTTCCAAAAAAAGAAAAAACAAGTATCTGCCTCACAGGGCTGCTGTGAGGATTAAATAACTTGGTACAAATGAGTAAGGATTAAATGAGTTAGTAGCGAAGTCCTTAGAACACTGTCTCTGTCTCACGGAGGGTAAGATTCAAATGCTGCTGCTGCTGCTAAGTCACTTCAGTCATGTCCGACTCTGTGTGACCCCATAGACGGCAGCCCACCAGGCTTCCCCATCCCTGGGATTCTCCAGGCAAAAACACTGGAGTGGGTTGCCATTTCCTTCTCCAATGCATGAAATTGAAAAGTGAAAGGGAAGTCGCTCAGTCGTGTCCGACTCTTCGCGACCCCATGGACCACAGCCTACCAGGCTCCTCTGTCCATGGGATTTTCCAGGCAAGAGTACTGGAGTGGGGTGCCATCGTCTTCCCCGCAAATGCTAGCTATCATTATCAAATGCTAGCTATCATTATCATCACTACTACTACTGTATATATTAAATGATATTTAGCTAATCTTCATTTTTGCCTATTACAAATAATGCTATACAGAATATCTTTGTATAGACACCTTTGTGTACTTTCTGTACTTAAATGTCCAATGGGTAAATTCTTGGCAGAGAAGTTGATGTGTCCATGATTACAGGCATTTACTGTTTTAAAAAGATGATTAACACTCATATATAGCCATCTGATTTAAAACAAAGATTCCAATACAATTGAACAAAGAAAGGATCATCATTTCAATAAATGGGGCTGATATAATTGAATATTCATATGGAAAAAGATTAAGTGTGATCTATACTTGAAATCAGGGGCTTCCCTGATAGCTCAGTTGGTGGAGAATCTGCCTGCAATGCCAGAGACCTCGGTTCAATTCCTGGGTCAGGAAGATCTGCTGGATAAAGGATAGGCTACCCACTCCAGTATTCCTGGGCTTCCCTTATGGCTCAGCTCGTAGAGAACTCACCTGCAATGTGGTAGACCTGGGTTCAATCCCTGGGGTGGGAAGGTCTGTGAGGTGGGAAGATCCCCTGGAGAAGGGAACGACTACCCACTCCAGTATTCTGGCCTGGAGAATTCCACAGACTGTATAGTCCATAGGGTCACAAAGAGTGGGACATGACTGAGTGACTTTCACTTTCAACTTCAAATCACAACCAAAATTTTATTGGAGGTAAATACCATAGCCCTAAATGCAAACACTTCTAGGGGAAAAACAAAATTGGAGAATACAGTCAAGGCCTTGGGGTAAGTAAAGATATCTTATGTCGGAAACAGAAAGCAGAAGCCAAAAAAGAAAAATTTAATAGACTTCAAATGTTATTAAGAAAGTGAGCAGGGAAGCCATGGACTAAGAGACACTGGCAACACGTGTAAGACAAAGGATTCATTTCCAGAATATATAAAGAACACAAGCAGTTGTCCCTTGGTATCCACAGGGGAGTGTTTCCAGGACCCCCCTCGACACTAAAATCCCTTATATAAAATGTCACAATATGTGCACATAACTTTCATATATCCTCCCATACAATTTAAAACATTTCTAGATTATCTGTAACACTTAATACAAGGAAAATGCTATGCAAATAGTCGCCAGTATGTGGCAAATTCAAGTTCTGCTCATTGCAATTGCCTGAAAAATTTCTGGAATGTTTCTAACCTGCAGTTGGGTGAATTCATGAACGTGGAATACATATATAATGGAGGCCCAACTGTATAGAACTTCCTATAAATCAATCAAGACAAATAACCTTGAAAACTGGAAAAAGATCTAAATAGGTACTTCACAAAAGATATCCAAATGGCTAATAAAACTTGAAGAGCATGCTTAAGCTCAGATTCCTAAGGTAAATAAAAGTAAAATCACAAAATAACATTACACACCCACCAGAAATGGCTAGTATTAAAAAGACTGACAATGTAAAGGGTTGGTGAAGACACAGAAGAACTAGAACTCTCAAACTTTGCTGGTAAAGATGCAAAGTGGTTCAATACTTTGCCAAACTGACTGGCTGGTACCTACTAAAGTGAAACACACCTACTCTATGACTTGGCAATTTCACTCTTAGGTATATACACAAAATAAATTAGTTAAAACATCCATCAGAAGTCTTGTATAAGGAGTTCATAGCAGTTTCATTCACAGTAGCCAAAAACTATAAACAATCCAAATGCCCAGCAAAGGAGAAGAGATTAATTTTGGTGTATTTATATATTTGGGCTTCCCTGGTAGCTCAGATGGTAAAGAATCTGCCTGCAATACAAGAGACCCAGCTTTGATCCCTGGGTCAGGAAGATCCCCTGGAGAAGAGAATCCAACCCACTCCAGTATTCTTGCCTGGAGAATCCCATGGACAGAGAAGCCTGGCAGACTACAGTTCATAGGGTCGCAAAGAGTTGGACAAGACTGAGCAACTAGTATTTTCACTTTCATACACTGAAATACTGCATAGGTTGAAAAAGAACAAACATACAATAATATGGATAAATCTCAGAAATTACATTGAACAAAAAAAGCCATACATACACAAAAGAGTATATATATTGCATAATTTAAGAATAGGCAAATGAACCTATGGTGACAGAAATCAGAGTAATAGTTACCTCTGTTAAAGGACTACTGACTAAGAACTGACTGAAAGGGGCCTGAGTGAATTTTCTAAGCTGACAGAATTGTATCTTGATCTGGGTGGTGATCACACAGATGAAAACATATGAAAAATTCATCAAGCTGTGTATTTAAAAGATACATACTGCATTGTAAATTATGCCAATTAAAAAATACATGCACATATATACTGTCAAACTGTTCTCCATAAACATCTCTCTCATAAATTTTTGTGAATCAAGGTCAAGGACAATGATTCTATTCTGTTCACCACTGTGTTAAGTACCAGTGTTTAACACAGTGCCTGGTAGATAGCAGACAGTTCATAAGTATTTTTGAAAAAATAAATTTATAATGACTATAGTCTATACAAATTCTAAAAATGTGCCTCTTTCTTCAAATATAACAAAAATTCCAAAATCTATAAAATCTAAGATCAGGAAAGCTAACAGGAAAGATGGAATAATTGTATCCAAGAATATGGCTCACCTTCTTTGGATCAAGATTCCCAAAAACTGAATTGGCAAGGGGACAGACTTCAGACAGTGAACAACCAATCTTCATAATATCCTTATTTCTATTGATACTCTAGAAGGAAGGACAGACATAAATTCAGTAAAATATTATTAATATTTGCAATGTTATACAAACAAGAGTTCTACTACGCATGATACTTAAAAGGTTTTGGAGCATTAGAAATTAAATAAATTCTCACATCATTACTTTTCATCATTCAAATGAGTTCTTTACTAGAAATGGAACTAGGCTATAGAAAATTTTTACCTCCCAATGAGTTCAAATTACATGGAATTCAAAATTAGATACTAAATATTATTAATATCATATGAAGAGATAACTTTGTCTCTGGATTTTACTTTAAATCAAATCCTAATTGTTCAAAATAGGTACCGTATTTTAGTCAAGTGACATGGGTCTTCTCACATATTTGTTGCTGTGTACAGGAGAAAGATGTAAAACTGATTTCAAAATATATAGGTTCCTCTGTACATAAACACTGTTATCTACTTAGTAAATTTATTTCTCATAGGGGCATGGGTTAAAGATTTTGAAACTAGTTTAGATGTATACGAGGATTGAATAAATAAATAAATACACTGTATATAATGAAAGCAGGCAGAAAGAAATTACAAATAAGGAAGGCAGGCTAGAATGAACCTGCAACGTTTGATTACAATTGCGAAGTATCAGTATGAATTCATGTATATATACATACATATGTACACAAGTACACGTTTATGTGTGAATATATGTATATATGAAAGAATACAGATAAACATAAATATGCACGTTAGTTATATGTATTTGTATTTTTGTATTACATTGATAAATTTATTTCCTAGCTCTGTCTGCTAAGAGGAACTAGAAGCAATAATACTCAAGTAGCGACAAGCACACCTAGTACCCAGATCTTGATTTCTAAACACCATTCTCTGATAAAAGAAACAAGATTTCTCTGGAGAGTGGATCATTCCAGGACTAGGACAGGGAAATAAATGATGATCCTGGAATATCTGGCGGTGCCAAAAAGTAAAGAAATATTCAAAAAAAGAATGGGTGTAGCTTAAATGATACCGTAGACAATGTGGACAATCTCCTAACGGCCAAAGCTGGAACAATGTAAACAACAAAATAAATGACAGTACTAGATTATAACCCACAGGTGTATACTAATATAAATAATTGACTGACTAAACAAAAGGTCGTGAGGAAACAACTCTCTTCCTTAATGAGTAATTCCAATTAACAAATGCAGAGGGAATGAGGAAAACAGAAAATCATCATCAAAGACCATAGTCATAAATAAAATATCCGTGGGTAAAAAGTTTAAGAAAAACAAGATTAGATAGTCTCAATGCATCTTCTTCTAAAACACTCATTACTTACAAAAGGAAAAACAGTAACTTTACAATTGACACGTAGCAGTTATCCCCTTATAAAGTGCATCAAAGTTAATATCACCAATAAAGAAATATCTCCATATTATAAGTCCTCAATATGACATAATTTCAGTACATCATACTGTAGTATGTACCGTAGGGCTAGTCACTTCTGTAGCACTACTGCCAATTTGTTTACGAGAAACCATAAACAAATACAAACTGAGGGATCCTCTATAAAGTAACCAGTACTCATTAAAAATGTCAAAATCATGAAAGATAAAAGTATAAAAGAACTACCAAATGTTGGATGAGACTAAGGATACATGACAACTAAGTAAAATGTGAGATCTTGAAGCAGATCCTGGAATAGAAACAAAAAGAAAATAAGAAAAACACTGGTGGAATTTGAATTAGGGCTGTACTTAAGAGTTACTAGTACTGTACCAGTGTCAATTTCCTGACTGTGACCACTGTACTATGGTTATGTAAAATGTTAGAAACAAGGAAAGCTAGGTGAAGGGCATAATATTGAAAATAATTTTACAATTTTCCTGTAAGTATAAAGTTATTTCAAAGTAAACCGTTAAATACGTATGTTCTTTAAAAATATATCAATAACACAATAAGGCTAGAAAGAATATGATTATCTTCGATAAATGAAAACAAACTCTTGAGTTTCTATGCACAGTAAAAATGTGAAGTGAATTCAAACCGACCCCAAAACACACTGAAATCAGTCTTTAATAATCCCCAGGAATGAACTCTCTGAAGTTCAGAATACACCAAAACATTTTACATAATTAGATTTTGTAGCTATATGGACTAGCATAAATGAAAGCTCTTTATTCAAATGTCAAATCCTTAAGATTCCTCCAATGGGTACTCAGCAAACTAGGCCTACTGAAATTTTCAAAGTATTCTCATGTAAGTGGCTTAAATGGCAGAAAATCCAAAGTGGTAGAAAAACAGAGAACACATGTGAGCAGATCTTCATCTTGACCTGCCTCCGTATGTTTCTAAATCTCTATTTACTCTTCATCTACAGCCTATCAAAACCCTAATCAAATGCTATAATTAGCTTTTTTTCTGCTATATTCTTTCTGTAGAATTACTGTTTTATCGTTGCCTTTTCTGTTAAACAGTATGTACACATCAAGTGTTAAAAAGTACATCTTACAATTGAGCAGGGGAGGAAATTACACAGAAAATTAGCATCGTGCAGCATTTTTCAGAAAAAAAAAAGTGACGAGGTTTTCAGAAAAAAAAGTGACTATTGTATTACATCTACTATTTGATACTAAGAGATCCAATACAATTATACAAAATATGTTAACATCAAATAATAAAACCAAAATTAAGATAGCAAAAGTCTTTTTTTACAGGAAAATACTCTTGAAGCAGGTATGTAACTGACCATTCTTTTTAAAGAAAATCCACTGCATGCAAAATTATCAACCTCCAGAAAAATCACATATACTAAGTCTATTCTCACAAAGTATACCACATGCACACTTGGAAAACACAAAATGAAAACAACTGTTAAGCAACAGAGTGAGCTTCATGTTTATAAGAATATGAGAAGTCCTTCCATGCTTAGCACTGCTATATAAAGAAATGTCTTTTAAAGTGAAATTCATGAAGTGTCCCCCTGTTGGGACCACACTTTACAAAAATACTGTGTTCTTGAAATGACCTGGGCTTCCCAGGTGGCGCTAATTGTAAGGAACCTGCCTGCCAATGCAGGAGACATAGATGTGGCTTCAATCCCTGGGTCGGGAAGATCCCTATGAGAAGGAAACGGCAACCCACTAAAGTAATCTTGCCTGGAGAATGCCACGGACAGAGGAGCCTTGTGGGTTATAGCCCACGGGGTTGTAAAAGAGTAGGAGAGGACTGAAGTGACTTAGCATGCATGTGTTCTTGAAATGAGATTACAGACCAAGATAGAGCATCTTAGCAATGTCATCTTGAATTTTTAAAATTTTTAGCATTTTATCAAAACATATCAAAATTTCATCAAACATCAAAAGATGTCCCTTAGATGTACAGGATTCATTTAAAAATTTTTTTCCTAGAAACAACATACAAAGGAGAAACACAGTTATTCCCAACCAACCTTCTGGAAGATGCTTCCCAAGGTTGAGAAGGGTCTTCTCTTCTTCTTAATGACTGTTTTTGGCCTTAGCATGTGTTAAGGTACAAGATTTCAGGTTAGTCGACCAAGGAAATCTCTTATTACAACTGTCAAAGGGGCACACATAGGGCCTGTCTCCAATATGGATTCACATGTGTGCACAAACAACTTGCTTCTTAAAAAAAAAATCTGATTCATATGGACACTTTAGTAGTTTTAGTTCTTAATCTTTTCATTCAATTAAGACATGCTTTCTCTCTGTTTGAAATGTGTTTCAATTTCTACAGGGGCCTCAACTTCATGGTTGAAATCAGAGGTTCAAAAATTATGAGTTCTGCTGTTTCGGTAAATAAAATTTTATTTACAGATATACCTATTTATTTATATATTGTCTATGGCTGCCTTTGTACTACAATGGCAACTTTTGTAGAGCTGAACAGCTGCAAAACAGCCACAAGCTTTAAAATACTTACTAATATTAAACAGAAAAAGTTTGCTGACATCTGGTTTAAATCATAATTTCAAATTCAGGCTACAAATTCACATAAATGTCAGCAAAAATTGAAGTCTAGAGCTGCACTGACCAATACTAGCCAATTCTTACCTGAAATGTGGCTCATCTAAGTTGTACTGTAAGTCTAACATATACACTGGGTTTTGTAAACTTACTATGAAAAAAGGAAAATAAAATACCTTGTTAACATACTTGTGTTCACTATATTTTAAAAAGATATTTAGGATGTGCTGAGTTACATAAAATGTTTTTATTAAAATTGATCTTGCCTGTTTCTTTTTCATTTTGAATGTGTCTTTTAAATTTAAATTACTTATATGGCTCAAATTATATTTCTACCAGGCAGTACTCGTCTAGAAAATCTTATTTAATTAAGATAGTAAATGTTGTTCCTATTTAATAAGCTTAAAAATATTTATCATCCAACACTGGACACTACTGAGAGGGACACGGGTGCTATTAATGCAGAGGAAACAGGGAAATGGGCAAAGAACCAGAACATGTGGGCACCCTTTAGAAAATGTGTCCATAAGCCAGGATAGAAATTTGTTGAATTTTTCTACGAATATCACTCTTCTAAAATATGTTTTCTAAGTAGATTTAAGAAGCCTGAGTTAATCTTATTTCTTCTTTAATCATTCTTTTTCATAAATCCTGTTTCCCATATTGCCAATTCACTCTACCCGCACAAAGAGAGTTGTTCTCAGGCTGCAGAAGTACACAGAAATGTTATTCCCTTCCCCTTCATATCACACAGCTCATAAAATTAAAAGTTATTGAGTAACTGTACATTAGAGAGATTCACCTTCTTAAATTCTGGAACATAAGCACTTTGGTGCTTTGCTTTGTATTTAAAATTGAGTAAACTTATTTGCCTTGAAGACTGCCAATATAAAATTATAAATGTTCCATTAGTACTTTCAATTATATGATGAAAAAGACATTGTACCTCAAATTCAAAATTAAGCCAACAGAAAAAAGACAGAAATTTAAAAACAATATCACTTAAGAAATTTAAAAACAGTATTGCTTGCTCCTCGGAAGAAAACCTGTGACCAACCTAGACAGCATATTAAAAAGCAGAGACATTACTTTGCCAACAAAAGTTCATATAGTCAAAGCTATGGTTTTTCTAGTAGTCATGTATGGATGTGAGAGTTGGACTATAAAGAAAGCTGAGTGCCGAAGAATTGATGGCTTTTGAACTGTGGTGTTGGAGAAGACTCTTGAGAGTCCCTTGGACAGCAAGGAGATCTAACCAGTCAATCCTAAAGGATATCAGTTTTGAATATTCACTGGAAGGACTGATGCTGAAGCTGAAACTCCAATACTTTGGCCACCTGATACAAAGAACTGACTCATTTGAAAAGACCCTGATGCTGGGAAAGATTGAAGGCAGGAGGAGAAGGGGACGACAGAGGATGAGATGGTTGGATGGCATCACCGACTAAACGGACGTGAGTCTGAGTAAGCTCCAGGAGTTGGTAATGGACGGGGAAGCCTGGTGTGCTGCAGTCCATGGAGTCGCAGAGTCTGACATGACTGAGGCACCCAACTGAACTGAATCACTTAAGAAACAATCACATCCAAGACCTCTAGATGGAGCTGTTAACTTAACAAATACAAGTTTCTCAGCATCTTCAGTAATTTATGCAGCCTAGATTGCTGATGCTAAATTAAGTGTAATTTTAAAACCTCACATTCATAATTCTGGTATTAAGTTCAATTTTTAGCCATTTGTCTTCTAATAATGCCCTGTGTTAAATAATGTCCAATAAAAATTAAGCATGGACAATAACGATATATATATATATCATATTACAGGGTTTTATTTTCATTTTTGTTGGGGAGGATCTGGGTTAGTGGAGGAAAAGGTGGGAGAGGAAATAAGTCAGGCTATTTTACCTGGGCCCAAAATGTTACTGCATCTTCCACGTGACTTCCAACCACATCTTCAACTAAAATCAAATTACAATGCAAAGAAAATTAGAAATTCATCAACATCATCAAACTTTTACATACAAAAATAATTTTTAGTGTCAGTACCTTTACTGCAATGTTTATCTTCCTCCATTTGGACAATTCCTGAAAAACTAAAACAATTCAATACTTTGAATTACGTTCTATTAATCTGGCCATTAACAGTGAATTAAAGACAAAATCATATAACATTCAAATTCCTCTGTGCATGTTTTGTCCCAAATAAAGTTATCAAAATCCAAACTCTATATTAAAAACAACTTCAAAGATGTGTTCTGCAATAATTATTTTGAGTATATCTTGCAATTTCATTGGATGCAATTTCTATCTTTGAAATTATCTCTCTAAACAAACTTTTATAAATTTACACTGAATAGTATAATTGATGCACACTCTTTTCAGTTACATAAATATTTCAGTACAAAGTGTATATTCTTTAAAATAATTGATGCCTTTCCTAAACAAGAGTAGCGGCTTCCCTGATGGCTCAGCAGGTAAAGAATCCACCTGCAATGCGGGAGACACGGGAGAGGTGGGTTCAATCCCTGAGCTGGGAAGATCCCCTGGAGGAAGAAATGGAAACCCACTACAGTATTCTTGCCTGAAAAAGTCCCATGGACAGAGTCTGATAAGCTACAGTCCAAAGGGCTGCCGAGTCTAACACAACTGGGCAACTAAACACAACTGGGCAACTAAACACACCTGCACTAAACAAGAGTAGCACTCCCACAATTTAAACAAAGAAATACTACAAACATATATACATAACACAAATGCTTCAGACTGGTATTTCATTTTTAAACAAGAATATCCATTTTATGGTTTCTGCTTTTGAAGATACGCTGCATTT
Organism: Capricornis sumatraensis; assembly: GCF_032405125.1. Taxonomy (NCBI): domain Eukaryota; kingdom Metazoa; phylum Chordata; class Mammalia; order Artiodactyla; family Bovidae; genus Capricornis; species Capricornis sumatraensis. Next base: position 76,862,100 of record NC_091073.1, read on the forward strand.
AAAAACTGCAAAATCAATCAAATTGTGCCCCTAACTTCAAAAATACTTTTCATTACATAATTTGCTTTCCCAAATGCAAGGTATTTCAAGATGTGTACTAGTTCTAACTTTGCCCTTAAAACACTAGAATATGGCACTTTATATGCATAAACATTAGGTTTTGGAATTGAAAATAGATCTTTTAAAGAATTTTAAGAGTTAATTAAGCACATCACAACACCAAATATCCAAATCCTCCCCCAACCACAGGAAAAGAAGTTAATCTTGTGTCACAGTGGGGGAAAGGTCATAAAAAATTTTAAACTATTATGATTTTTATTACAACTTTACATTTTTCACATACACTAAGTAGGATCAAACCATCTTTAAAACAAGGATTCTTGCTCATATACTACTTAAAAGGTAAATTTTAAGTTGAGCAAAAAGTTGTAAAAACAAGTTAGAATCTGTCCAAAGAAACTTATTTCGCTGGAAGACACTCGCTTAATTTAAAAGATGGGGGCTTCCCTGGTAGCTCAGCTGGTAAAAAATCCACCTGCAATGCAGGAGATCCCGGTTTGATTCCTGGGTTGGGAAGATCCCCTGGAGAAGGGACTGGCTACCCACTCCAGTATTCTTGCCTGGAGAATCGTGAGAGTCAGACACGACTGAATGACTTTCATTTTGTTTTCTTTCTTTCTAAAATGAAAACCTTTACTTTGGAAATGGCACCACACGACGTAAAATGTTTTTAAAGTCTTATTTTTAAAGGGGTCAAAAACACTTTTTGGCAATGGTTAACACGAGAGTGGTGAAGGAAACGGCAACCCGCTCCGGTCTTCTTGCCGGGAGAATCCCATGGACGGAGGAGTCTGGAGGGGGCTACAGTTCACCAGGTCTCAGGGAGTCGGACACGACTGAGAGACTTTCACACACTCACAAAAAGGGAGTGGTGCTGCACCCACTATCTGCAAACCAGGATTACCAAACAGCACTTCCAATTCACATCGAGAATTAGGAGTGAGTCCAGGTCGCTCCTCAACGCCTGTCTTAGCAGGCATTTCGAAGTTTAAAAGGGCACAGAATTTGCTGGAAGAGAGAATTCCACCCTACAACTGGTCTGCAGGCCTCTGTCTTCACCCAGAGCAGCAGGCCCAGTTATTTGCAGGCCAGCTTCGCCTTCTGGCAGCACCCTTACTTAGCGACTGGGGTGGCTTCACCCTCAGAAGCAGCGGGCAGCTTGGAAACCAAGAAGGCCAGGAAACGGCCACGCCCATACTTGTCGACCTAAAAGACAACCCAGGGTGAATATACGGTGCTACCACCACCAAACCCACCGAAAGCACAGCTACTGACCTCGCACTTCCTGCCACAGAAGTTCTAGAAGAATGCCCCGGGCCCCACATGCTGGGCCCTCAGCTCTCTGCCCGCCGCCGCAAACGTGCACACTTACCTCACGTGTTCTGGCCACTGGGTCTCCAAACGGCGCTTGCGCGCTCGTTGCTGTGCCAACATCCTGCCTTTGCTCAACTGCCTCGCTCACGTGAGCATCAGGGCATCCGGCCTAGGGCGGGGCGTGCCGGCTGGGAACCACGCGCTCTGCGAGGAGCGCACGGAGTCTGCGCACAGGCTTTATATGACGGCATTCCCAGCACCTGTAGACTAATGGCCGTCTGCTGTCTCGTTTAGCAAACTTCAAACGGTGACGTGAGATAGTGGTGTGGACTTTTGTGTCCTTTCGTAATTTGTACATGTTGCTTAAATTATTTTAAATACCCAAGTTGGAAGAATCCCAGCATTTTTGTTTTTTTAACAAGGTAGAAAGGGGAAAATGACTTTAGTACAATGAAAGCATGATGCTCAGGTTAGTAGCTTTGCAAGCATTTCTCAGTCCAGCCTAGGGTCAGCTCTCGCTCGTGTTGCTGCGTTTTTCACATTAAGGCGGGGGGTGGGGGGTGGGTAATTAATATAGCCTATCTGGTTATGAGCAGATGTTACACTTTCTGGCAAACCTTGCACAACAGTTGAAAATTATCTCCACTAATTTTTGCCAGTTTTAAGTATTATATACAATAATACAGCAGTAAAGTAGTAACAGTACACATATTAATGACAGACTATATGTGTACGCTGTTGAAATTAACCTCACAATTAAGAGGACAGTCATTTCCTTCACACACCCCCCACACCCCCCAGCGCACTCGGAAGTTTCTTCTTGTCCCTTTATGGTCGTTGGCCCCTGTCTACTCCAAGTAATAGATTCTGCTTTCTGTCACCAGTTTGCATTTCCTAGAATTTCATGTTAACCAAATCATACAGCGTGTCCATTCTGTTTTCTTTCATTCAGTATAATTGAGATTCATCCATTTTGTCACATGTATCAATAGTTCCTTGCTCTGTATTCAGTTCAGTTCAGTCTCTCAGTCGTGTCCCACTCCTTGCAACCCCACTGACTGCAGCATGCCAGGCTTCCCTGTCTATCACCAACTCCTGGAATTACCCCAAACTCATGTCCATTTAGTCCATAAATAGCTATCCAACTATGTGATCCTCTGCCATCCCCTTCTCCTCCTGCCTTCAATCTTTCCCAGCATAAGGGTCTTCACATGAGTCAGTTCTTCGTATCAGGTGGACAAAGTATTGGAGTTTCAGCTTTAACATCAGTTCTTCCAATGTACACTCAGGACCGATCTCCTTTAGGATGGACAGATTGGATCTCCTTGCAGTCCAAGGGACTCTCAAAAGTCTTCTCCAACACCACAATTCAAAAGCATCAATTCTTTGGCACTCAGCTTTCTTTACAGTCCAACTCTCACATCCATACATGACTACTGGAAAAACCATAGCCTTGACTAGACGGACCTTTGTTGGCAAAGTAATGTCTCTACTTTTTAATGTGCTATCTAGGTTGGCCATAGCTTTCCTTCCAAGGATTAAGCGTCTTTTAATTTCATTGCTGCAGTCACCATCTGCACCGATCTTGGAGCCGCCAAAAATAAAGTCTGACACTGTTTCCACTGTTTCCCCATCTATTTGCCATGAAGTGATGGGACCAAAAGCCATGATCTTTGTTTTCTGAATGTTGAGCTTTAAGCCAACTTTTTCACTCCCTCTTTCACTTCATCAAGAGGCCGTTTAGTTCTTCTTCACTTTCTGCCATAAGGGTGGTGTCATTTGCATATCTGAGGTTATTGATATTTCTCCTGGCAATTGTGATTCCAGCTTGTGCTTCATCCAGCCCAGCATTTCTCATGATGCATTGCATATAAGTTAAATAAGCAGGGTGACAATATACAGCCTTGACGTACTCCTTTTCCTATTTGGAACCAGTCTGTTGTTCCATGTCCAGTTCTAACTGTTGCTTCCTGATCTGCATACAGATTTCTCAAGAGCCAGGTATAGTATTCCCATCTCTTTCAGAATTTTCCATAGTTTGTTGTGATCCCCATAGTCAAAGGCTTTGGCATAGTCAATAAAGCAGAAATAGATCTTTTTCTGGAACTCTCTTGCTTTTTTGATGATCCAGCAGATGTTGGCAATTTGATCTCTGGTTCCTCTGCCTTTTCTAAAACCAGCTTGAACATCTTGAAGTCCACGGTTCATGTATTGTTGAAGCCTGGCTTGGAGAATTTTGAGCATTACTTTACCAGCGTGTGAGATGAGTGCAATTGTGTGGTAGTTTGAACACTCTTTGGCACTGCCTTTCTTTCCATTGATACTGGCTGTAGAGTTTTAGTAGATACCATTTACCAGTTGAAGAAATTACCTTCTATTTTTAGTTTGCTGGGAGTTTTTATGAATGTATATTGTTTTATCAAATAGTCCTGCATCTGTGATAATGATCATGTGGTTCTTTTTTAATTTGTTAACTACAATGAGTTATTGTCACTAAGTTGTGTCCTACTCTTTTGGGACCCTATGGACTGTAGCCCACCAGACTTCTGTCCATGGGATTTCCTGGGCAAGGATACTGGAGTGGGTTGACATTTCTTTGTCCAGAGCATCTTCCCCAACCCAGAGATCAAACCATCCTCTCATGCATTGGCAAGCAGATTCTTAACCACTGAGCCACCAGGGAAGCCCAAATGATAAATTTGGGCTTGATAAATTATACTGGTTAATTTTCAAATGTTAAACTAAACTTGCAACCCTTGCATAAAACTTGGTCATGATGTATTATCTTTTTTTATATATTCTTATATTAGATTTGCTAAAATATTAAGTATTTTTGCATCTACGTTCAAGAGGGATATAGGTCTGAAATTTTCCTTTTTTGCAATGTCTTTGTCTGGTTTGGTTATCAGAGCAATACTGACCACATAGAATGAGCTGTAAAAACTACTAACTTCAATTTTCTGAAAAAGTCTGCATAGAATTAGTAATCTTTGTTCCTTAAATATTTGGTAAAATTCACAGTGCAGCCATTCCAACCTGGAATTTTCTTTGTGGGAATGCCACTAACCACAAATTCAGTTTCTTTAATTGAAAAAGTCTAATCAGCATAAAATCAATCTAAGGCTAGTCATCTATTAATTATTGAATGAACTTTACATTTTGTGTCTTTTAAGGAATTTAAGCAAATTCATTGGCATGAATTGTTGATAACATTCCTTTACTATCTCAGAAACTATGGTAACATCACCACTCTTGTCCCTAATGATGAATTGTGTGCTTTTTCTCCTTTGCTGATTAATCTAGCTATTAATAGAAGTCTATCAATTTTTTCTCAAAAAAAAAAAGAACAGCATTTGGTTTTATTCATGTTTCTATAACTTTTCTGTTTTCCATTTCTGCTCTGATCTTTATTATTTCCTTTTTCCTATTTAATTTTAATTTTCTCGTCTTTCTCTAGTTTCTTAAGGTGAAAGCTGAGGTCACTGATTTGAAATTGTTTCTGGTATAGGCATTTGCCACTCTCAATTTCCCTCTAACTACTGCTTTAGCTGAATCACACATATTTTTATTTCTATTCTCATTCCATTAAGTGGTTTGATTCTTTTTCTGAATTCTTTTTCAACCCATGGGATATTTAGACATATGTTGTATAACTTTCAAATACTTGGCGAAGTCCCAGATATTGGGACATCTTTGTTACTGATTTCTAATTTAATGCCATTGTAGTCAGAGGACATAATTTATTATCTGAATCTTAAAAAAGCATTAAGACTTGTTTTATGTCATAGAATGTAGTCAGTCATAGTAAATGTTCCACATGCACTAACATGTATGATGCAGAGGGGTTCCAGTGAGCATCCCAAGCTACAGTGTCAGAGGATCTTTAGATAATACAGCAAGAGAGTAATGGTGTGGTCCCAAGACAGAGTGCCATTAAACAGCTTCCATGTGAAGCTGTCAGAAGTCTGCTTGGAAGTGTTTCACAGCAGTACTGTGGTTAGAGGGGGACCAAAAAAAATTGAAATGGCACACAGGAGGTGTCAATACACTTATCAGTAATTCATAGTTAATATGCATGCTTACTAAGTTGCTTTAGTCATGTCCGACTCTTTGCAACCCTATGAACCAGTGAAATTGCTCAGTCATGTCCGACTCTTTGCAACCCTATGGACTGTACCCCGCCAGGCTCCTCTGTCCGTGGGATTCTCCAGGCAAGAATACTGGAGTGGGTTACCATGCCTTCCTCCATGGGATCTTTCCAACCCAGGGATCGAACCCATGTGTTCTGCATTGCAGGCATATTCTTTACCATCTGAGTCACCAGAAAAGCCCCTCATATTAACAAAACAACCTAAAAATCATTAGATACCTCTATAAAGTAATTATATAATTTTAAAAGTTTTTATTTTAAAACATAAATCAACATTACAAAGTTTAGAAAATAAAAAAACTAAAGATTTTAACTATTTTGAATGAAATGTTTATTCAAACCCTCAATAACATCTTAAAATTTTTAAGTAGCCTGGAAAGGTTACATTATTATAAACTCAAAATAGCTACTGTACTTTAAGGTTTTGACTAACATGAAAATAGCCTCATTTGTTAGGAGAGAGAAAAAAGTTTATATAAAGTAATAAATCATAAATTTTGGCAAAAGTAATATAAGGTACTGTCACATGTAAATAAGGAAACATTCAAAAGACATTTTTACATAGAAAAAATGTAAGTAGTTTGAGGAAAAATAAACTATTATTATGTTTAAATAATTAACACACAAAAGACATATTTGGATGCTGGTTTTAATTTCCCCAGTAGTGTTCATGAAGGTTTCATAGTTGCTGGCAATGGTGCTTTTCCTTTCTGCTTAGCAGCCTTTTCCATTTTTATCTGAAAATTTAAAATATTTGTTGATATAATAATTTATAAAACATCCTAAAGAAAAAAAAAAGTGGTACATACCTCATTTAGATTCATGTCTTATTTATCACAGCCATTTTACACAGTTATTTAGCAGTTCTTAAGCTGCTAAATACTAAAGCCACAACCTGATGTTGAAGGGACCTAACTGAATTTTTAAAATATGGTTTATTGGGGTATGCAAGCTCCCAATCCCTCTTGCTCCTCTTTTTCTTCTCTTTCTCTCAGAGCAAAGGCAGACTTCAGCAACACCTTAGAGACAGAGAGAGTGGGCCAGAGGGAAGGGAAGAGGCAGAGAGTCTCACTTACACACACACATAAACACATACACACAGAGCTCAGCACACAAGAGACTTGAGGAGTGCTGACTGAACAGAGGACTCACACAATGAGCACAAAAGCAAGAATCCTGCAGAGAGGGTCCTATCAAGGGTTCTGTGTGTGGGTGAAGCATTGTCAAAGACTGACAAAATTTTCTAATTACAAACATAATCAAGTACGGTTTGATTTCAACTTTACCAAAGCATTTTAACAACATAACATATAATGAATATTGATTTGGAGAAATGATTATTTTTAATTGCCTCTAAAATTAATTAAAAAAAAAAAAGCTTGAATGCCTAACCTTAGATCCAGCCTGTGCACATTCCCTACAGCATTACAGGAAACACCTAATCCAGTTCGATTACCCCTGGAACACATCCTGCTTAAAGGACAGTTTCCTACAATTCGGATTTCTGCATTGCAACAGTTACCTTCCAGAAGGTTGTCTTTCTCCATTGTAACTGAAACAAAGAAGAAGCTTGCATACCCTAAGAAGCAGCCTTTTGATCTTTTAGAAACACACAAAGTCTTTTCTAGGAGGGGCGGGGGGAAGACTCCAAAGAACACAAAACATGTCTTCTTCTTACTGCTACTCATGCTCACATACACCAATTCCCACAGGCAGCACCACTGCCTTGGCCCTGCAGGAGAAGGAAGAGAAATTATGGGGCTGGGTGGGTGGAGGCAGGGCCTCTTATCTTCTAATGTGATAGGAATAATACCAAGAAAGCAGACGAGATCTAGTAAAATCAGTCTACCCAATCTCACCAACTTACAAATAACTTCCTAATTATAAAACTGAATGACTCCCACCTCAGTCTCTTTCCCATCTTTTCCCCTTTCTCTCTCCTCTTTCAGTTGGTTGGGAACCTCACTGATACATACACTCGGGACTTCTCTGGTGGTCTAGTGGTTAAGACTCCACATTTCCACTGCAGATGACACAGGTTCGACCCCTGGTCAGAGAACTGAAATCCTGCATGTCTCGTAGCACAACCAAATATAAATATTATACACTCATATCACACTTATACTCTGTACCAGTAGTCAGTCAACAGGCCATCCACAGGTCCCTCAAAGAACACTCCATTCTAAGACAAAGATTATAAGCCTTAGAATCAGACAGAAGAGTACTTGAATTCTCTGTGTGTATGTTAGTCGCTTAATTGTGTCCGACTCTTTGTGACCCCATGGACTGTAGCCTCCCAGGCTTTTCTTTCCATGGTATTTTCCAGGCAAGAATATTGGAGTGGGTTGCCATCTCCTTCTCTAAGGGACCATCCTGATCCAGGCATTGAACCTGGGTCTTCTGCATTGCATGCAGATTCTTTACCATCAGAGCTATAGGGAAGTCCCTTAAGTAGGATTAACCACCTAAGGCAAGTTATTTAGCTAACAGCTTTGTAATTTCTAGAAAAGGCATAGTAATAGGTACTATGTAAGGGGTTGTTCCAAAGGTTTAAATAAGATTATATATATATATAAATCTAGGTACTTAGTAAGCACTCGATAAATGCTAGAATCCGTCTGTAATGCAGGGGACCCCAGTTCGATTCCTGGGTAGGGAAGATCTGCTGGAGGAGGGATAGGCTACAATCCACTCCAGTACTCTTGCCTGGAAAGTCCCATGGATGGAGGAACCTGGTGGGCTGCAGTCCATGGGGTCTCGAAGAGTTGGACACGACTGAGCGACTTCACTTTCACTTTTCACTTTCGTGCACTGGAGAAGGAAATGGCAACCCACTCCAGTGTTCTTGCCTGGAAAATCCCAAGGACAGCAGAACCTGGTGGGCTGCTGTCTATGGAGTTGCACAGAGTTGGACATGACTGAAGCAATTTAGCAGCAGCAGCAGCAGCAGCAACCCACTCCAGTATTCTTGGGCTTCCCTTGTTGCTCAGCTGGTAAAGAATCTGCCTGCAACGTGGGAGACCTGGCTTTGGGTGGGAAAATCCCCAGAAAGGAAAGGCTACCCACTCCAGTATTCTAGCCTGGAGAATTCCATGGACTGTGGTGTCCCTGGGGTTACAAAGAGTCAGACATGACTGAGCAACTTTCACTCACCCCTCTCATTTAGGGTCAAGGGTTAGATTTGTAGTAACATGGAAAAGGGCTTCCCTGTTGGCTCAGATGGTAAAGAGTATGCCTGCAATACAGGAGACCTGGGTTTGATTCCTGGGTTGGGAAGATCCCCCGAAGAATGGAATGGCTACCCACTTCAGTATTTTTGACTGGAGAATTCCATGGTCAGAGGAGACGATCCATGAGATCACAGAGTCAGACATGACTGAGTGACTAACACTTTCACACAACATCAAAAAGATCAAAGATGCTAAACATACAAGCAAAAGCAAAAGCAGTGTTTGCTCATTTCAAACAGTACTTAGCAAATGTGTGTGTATGCTCAGCTGTGTCCGAATCTTTGTGATCTTGTGGACTGTAGCCCGCCAGGCTCCTCTGTTCATGGAAGTTTCCAAGCAAGAATACTGGAGCAGGCTGCCATCTCCTTCTCCAGGGGATCTTTTCAACCCAAGGACTGAACCCAGGTCTCCTGCGCCTTCTGCATTGTCAGGCAGCTTCTTTACCAATGAGCTCCCTGGGAAGCCCACCTAGCAAATACATCCCCCCTAATACAGTGTCCAAATGGCAAAACACCTCTTTTTGCTCCCTTTTAAAAAAATTTTCTGGCATTAACACAGTATTGTGCCACTAGGTGACCTTTAATAATTGTTTCCTTAATACAATTCTCCTTTTATACGGAAAAGAGACCAAAGGTCATCCACAATGGAAGAAAACAAGTTGACCTGATATATAAAACAAGCTAAGAAGCAACTCTTCAATAAGATATAGACGTAGTTAGTAAGCTATTTTACCACAAAAGCTTCAATTATCAAAACCAACTTTTCCCCACACCCAATGATACCGATTAGCAAAAAGCAAGACCAGATTTGGATGTTACTGCTTTCTACAGGCGGCCCTGAACCCATCAGATTCAGCGTCCTAATTGTCCTTTTCCCTCAGTGGTGCTTGTCTTAAGTTTTTTGGAGTATAAGACAAGCACTAGTAGTGTGAATGGTACAGGTCAGCTGAGAGAAAGTCGTTAGGTTTGAGTTTCTTAGTTTTTACACTCCATTCATCACACAGGCTAAAGAGTTATAATAAAACTACAACTGATAGATCCATAAATTCTAGGTCTGAATGGGCCAGGGATATCCCCTAAAACATTCACAGATAAGAACTCCCCCATTTACCTTGCCACAAGCAAATACTATTCACATGTTTTCAAGGCAGTCAACACTGCCCAAGTTCCTGGAGGAGGGAAAGAAGGAATTTAGAACCCTGCCCCTCATAAGCTTACGAGGAAACACTAAAGCTCAGTTGTGTCTGTTTTCCAAGAACACTGATTTGATTAAATCCTTGATGATGCTGCAATAATAGTCTCTCCTTTTCTCACTCTGACCATTTCCTCTTTCCCCCTGAGATTCTATCACACTTCTTTTTCTTAGATCAGTGTTTTCCAAAAGAACTTTCTGTGCTGCCCAATAAGGTATATACTCTCTGCGACCCCATGGACTGTAGCCTGCCAGGCTCCTCCGTCCAAATGATTTCCCAGACAAGAGTACTGGAGTGAGTTGCCATTTCCTTCTCCAGGGGATCTTCCCAACCCAGGGATGGAACCTGTGTCTCCCGCATTGGCAGGTGGATTCTTTATTGCTGAGCCACTGGAGATGCCCATATATATAGTATATATATAATGTATATTATATATTATTAAGATAATAAAATATATTATTATAAATATAAAATATATTATATATCATTATATATATTATCTTAATAATATATAATATACATTATATATATATGGGCATCCCTGGTGGCTCAGATGGTAAAGCATCTTCCTGTAACGCGGGAGACACAGGTTCAATCCCTGGGTTGGGAAGATCCCTCGGAGAAGGAAATGGCAACCCACTCCAGTACTCTTGCCTGGAAAATTCCATGGACAGAAGAGCCTGGTAGGCTACAGTCCATGGGGTCGCAAAGAGTCAGACCAACTGAGCAACCTCACTAGTTCACTGGATATCTCATTTCAGTTCAGTTCAGTTCAGTCACTCAGTCGTCTGAGTCATTGCCAACCCCGTGGACTGCAGCACGCCAGGCTTCCCTGTCTATCACCAACTCCCGGAGTTTACTCAAACTCAAGTCCATCAAGTTGGTGATGCCATCCAATGATCTCATCATCTGTCGTCCCCTTCTCCTCCTGCCTTCAATCCCTCCCAGCATCGGGGTCTTTTCCAATAAGTCAGTTCTTTGCATCAGGTGGCCAAAGTATTGGAATTTCAGCTTCAGCATCAGTCCTTCCAGTGAATATTCAGGACTGATTTCCTTTAGGATTGACTGGTTTAATCTCCTTTCAGTCCAAGGGACTCTCCAAACCACAGTTCAAAGCATCAATTCTTCAGTGCTCAGCCTTCTTTATGGTTCAACTCTCACATACATACATGACTACTGGAAAAAAAACAGCTTTGACTAAATACTATCCTTTGTTGGCAAAGTGATGTTTCTGCTTTTTAATATGCTGTCTAGATATATATGCTTAATGTCTTTCCATAATTGGAATTATTTGTACATTTTGGTATATTTCTTATTACTTAGAAGTAGCCGTTAGAAACTTCCATGTCAGGACAAAATCGATTCTGATGTAAAGTCAGATAAAAAAAGATACTTGCTACTTAATTAAAAACTCATTTTTTTTAATGTTGAGGTTTAAGCCAGCTTTTGCACTCTCCTCTTTCACTTTCATCAAGAGGCCCTTTAGTTCCCCTTTGCTTTCTGCCGTAAGGGTGTTGTCATCTGCATATCTGAGGTTATTGATATTTCTCCTGGCAATCTTGATTCCAGTTTATACTTCATCCAGTCCAGCATTTCACATGATGTACTCTGCATATAAGTTAAATAAGCAAGATGACAACATACAGCCTTAACATACGCCTTTCCCGGTTTGGAATCAGTCCATTGTTCCATGTCTGGTTCTTAATGTTGCTTCTTGACCTGCATACAGATTTCTCAGCAGGCAAGTAAGATGGTCTGGTATTCTCTTTAAGGATTTTCCACAGTTGTGATTCACACAGTCAAATGAAGCAGAAATAGATGTTTTTCTGGAACTCTCCTGCTTTTTCTATGATCCAACAGATGTTGGCAATTTGATCTCTGGTTCCTGTCTTTTCTAAATCTAGTTTAAACATCTGGAAGTTAGTTCAAGTACTGCTGAAGCCTAGCTTGGAAAATTTTGAACATTACGTTGCTAGCCTGTGAGATGAGTGCAACTGTGTGGTAGTTTAAACATTCTTTGGCATTGCCCTTCTTTGGGATTGGAATGAAAACTGACCTTTTCCAGTCAGTTTTCCAAATTTGCTGGCATACTGAGTGCAGCACTTTCACAGCATCATCTTTTAGTATCTGAAATAGCTCAGCTGGAATTCCATCACTGCCACTAGCTTTGTTCATAGTGATGCTTCCTAAGACCCACTTGATTTTGCATTCCAGGATGTCTGGCTCTGGGTGACTGATCACACCATCGTGGTTATGTGGCCATTAATATCATTTTTAGCAGACCTGTTTCTCTCTGAATTATTGTAAATAAGCCTCAAGGCCTAACACCAGCTATAAGTAAAGATTTTAATGATGATCCACAATCAATATATAATTGCCCTACAGTGTCTCTGTTACAAGTAAATGCTTAATGTAAGCAGATTTTCCAACAGACTTACCCTCTCCTGGTGTCGTCTTTCAAAGAAAGCCATATCGTCCTCTTCTGGTTTCCTTAAGGAAGAAACTTGACTACTTGTACCTACTAACAAGGAAAATCAAATCTCAGTACAAACCCTTGAACAATATGGGTTTGAACTGTGTGGATCCACTTGGGTTATTTTCAATAAATACCTACTACACACAGTACTATATGATACTAGGTTGATTGTATGCCCAGATGTGAAGGAATTGCAGATATAGAAGGCCAACTGTACACTTTCATGAGGATTTTCAGCTGCACAGGGGTTGGGGCCCCTAATTTTGCTGTGCTGTTCAAGGGCCAACTGTAATACGTAACATTTGATATAATTATAAATTCTTCTGAAATAAAAAACAGAAAAAAAAAAAACTTTCCTCCTACCAAGTGATTTTACTTTTCAAACCAGAAATTATCTAAATGAATCACTGATCCTATTCCCTCTTTTTCAGAAAGCATCATAAGATGAAAGTAATGTGAGGGGGGTAGGAGGGAGGGACAGGATTGACTGGGAGTTTGGGGTTGTTAGACACAAATTTATTACATTCAGATGAAAAAAAAACAAGGTCCTACTGTATAGCACAGGGAACTATTTCAATATCCTGTGAGAAACTATAATGGAAAAAAATATTAAAAAGAATATATATATATGTGTTTTTTAAAAAGTAATGTTCATTGGTAAACATTCTCTAAATATTCAAGTGGACTGTAGCCTAGTTAGGCTTCTCTGTCTATGGAATTCTCCAGGCAAGAATACTGGAGTGGGTAGCCATTCACTTCTCCAGGGGATCTTCTCAACCCAAGGACTGAACCTGGGTCTCTTGCATGGCAGGTAAATTCATTACTATCTGAGCCACCAGGGAAGCACTATTACGTAACACCATATAGCTATTTCACATCAGTGCTCAATTTTGTTCAACTACATTTTACATTTTGTAACTAAAAATTGCTGTAACCCTGCAACAGATAATGCACAGAAGTAACTGCTGAAGGTTTGTGCTACGGTCTGAATGTGGGTGCCCCCCACCACCAAAATGCATATGTTGAAATCCTAATGCCCAGTGTGATGATCTTAGGAAGTGGGCCCTTTGGGAGGTTCTTAGGTTATGAAGGTGGAGCCCTCATGAATGGGATTAGTGTTCTTATAAAAGAGACGCCAAAGAGACTCCCCAGCCCTTCTACCACGTGAGGACACAAGAAGGCAGTGCATGAGGATCAGGAAGAGGCCCTTCCCCAGAACACAGCCATGCTGGCACCTTACCTGGACTTCCCCACCTCCAGAACTGAGAAGTCACTTTTTGTTGTTTAAAAGCCACCCAAATCTATGGCATTTTGTTACAGCCACCTGAATGGACTACGACAGTTTGCATAGGCAACCATAAGTGATGCTAATATCTGCTTTCAAAGTTTTCAAGACTGAAATAATTTTTTAACTATCTCCAACTGACTATACCTTAACTAAAAACAAAACAAAACAAAACGACACAATTATGTCCTTTTGGTTTGGTTTTAATTTCTTAACGTCTGTCTACATTTTATAATTTCGTCATTGTGTGTTGTTTTTTAAGCAGCCTTAAAATTCTTTGTGGAAAAGGTCAGGGTACCTGGAAAGGCTGTATGAAAATAAAAGGAAAATTCTTATTTAAAAATATTTTTAAATAGTAGTTAGTTAGTTAAGTCGCTCAGTCGTGTCCGACTCTTTGCGACCCTGTGGACTGTGGCCCACCAGGCTTCTCTGTCCATGGGATTCTCCAGGCAAGAATACTGGAGTGGGTTGTAAGTACCTCATAAATCATATACTTTCATTGTTTTTATTCTTATTTACAATAAGGAAAATGTAATAAAGTGCTTAAAAATAAATTCCATTCATTTTTATGTGTAACTTATGAATGATAAAACCTTGCTAACCTATGATTATCACTAGATTACATCTTACTTTGGAGAACCTAAAGTTTCAAGGATCAAAGCAATTAGACCACTAGAGGGTGTTCTTATTCAGACATCAAAGCAATTACATGAACCAGAGTAAGGTTTTAAAGCTCCAAACTATAGTATTATCAGAATCTTCTTCCTGGGTGGCTCAGAGGGTAAAGCGTCTGCCTACAATGCAAGAGACACGGGTTCAATCCCTGGGTCGAGAAGATCCCCTGGGAAGGGAATGGCAACCCACTCCAGTACTCTTGCCTGGAAAATCCCATGGACTGAGAAGTCTGGCAAGCTACAGTCTATGGGGATGCAAAGCGTCGGACAGGACTGAGCTTCAGTTCACTTCATAATTTAGCAGTTTTTCCCAGTTAAAAATGAAGTTCATTGTTTTTTCTTAGTGCCTGGGTAATATGAAAGAAAAATTATAATCAAATTATGGTAATATTGGGGGGAAAACAGTAATCTGGAAAATATATCAATTTACATTCTTGTTTACTAAAACCAAAAATATTTCTCAGTTTAATTTCATTACCACCTGTTAGCGTTTCTGGAGAAGAGCTAGATGATGCTTGAAATGCCTTTAGAAATGGGTGGTCCATGGCCGTAACTGGAGAGTCTAAAAATTCAGCTGATGGTGCACCTGAGGACAAAAATGTGAAGAATGAAAATTAAATCTCTGTTAGGATACAAGGAAGTTATTTCAAAAATGAAATAAATTAGAACCCCAGTAGAATCATTAGAAAAATCCTTTCTGTAAAAAGAATTTTTTTTTAAATTTTTATCTGCCATATAGAGTCAAATGGGTAAAAGCATTTCTGCATTTCTGAGAGATCTTTTTCACAGAAAAAAAATTACACAAAAACACAACTATACGTCAGCAAAGAAGTATAAAACCTTAACATAGTCAAAAAACATAATAAAAAGTGAGACATTCAGAGGGGAAAAAAAGCCTCTGGTTGAAGAGGGCTGAATAAACATTTTTCCTCCATTCCTCACTGGGACACCATCTAAAGACAAGGAATGCAAAAATAAAGAAAACTTATTCAATAAAACGAGGAAACGTCCACAACCCTAAACCACAACCTACAAAGACCTCCTGCTGAATACACTGACTTCAGGACCAAAAGAAAGGAAACTGCAGAGAGAAGTGGTAAGTGCCCTACTTCTTCATAAATGTCACCCTTCCCCCACATGCCTGTCCCCTTCCACGGGTAGAGGGGAGGAAATAAACTTCTAGTCCCATTTGCTTTTTAAACTGAATCCTTTCCTATAAAGTGAACAGTGTGCTGTTCAGGACAACCGCTCAGGTCTTCAGATTCCTTCTCCCTTCTTTTCCAGCTCCTCCCTCTTGTGACCTGTGGGAATTTCAGACAAGGGGGCTCAGGTGCAGCCAGGTCCCTGTGTGTCCTCTGGTTGCTACGTGCACTACTGATCTCAGGTGCTAAAGGCCGGCCTTAAGTTGGAATTTAATCTCTCAGCTTCTCAGGGCCTGGTAGCCTCACACTCTTGCACAGGAAGCCTCACAGACCTCTCAGATGCCTGCCTCTTTTTCTACTGAATTCCCTAGAGCAGGAGACCCACATGGAGCTCTGCTCTGCTGTCACCTTTGCCCTTGCTATGACAGATGTCATGGCAGGCCTGCTGCCTCACAGCTCTGCTGCCTTCCAAGCACCCTCTATGAGCTGGAAATCACAGCCTCCTTCAGCCTCACAAAGGAGCCAAATTCCAGCAGGATGTTCTCTCTACCCAGGACTGTACGTGGCTAATAGGGCAGACTTCTCTCTGCTCCAGGCTCCCCTACATATAAAATCAAGATAAAAACATCTTATGTTTCCTCTTCTCACTCTCACCTCTCTTTACACCCACCATCCCTCAGGAGTCAAAAGGGGGAGGTTTCCTTTCTTTCTATTATAAAGATGCTTAAGTGATAAAAGACCAATAGTCACAAAAAGGCAAAGATGCTGGCTACTACCACTATTACTTAGCAGTGTTCTTAAAGTACCAGCCATTTTGTTTAATCAAAAATAAGAAGACTCATAAATATTGGAAAGGAAGAGGCAAAAATATCATTACAGTTGACCTTTGAACTACGCAAGCGTTAAGGGTATTAACCCTTTACATGCAGTCAAAATCTGCATATAACTTTATAGTCCGTCTTCTGTATCTCCAGTTCGACATTCACAGATTCAACCAACTGCAGATCATGCAGTCCTGTGGTGTTTACTATTGAAAATAATCCACATATAAGTGGACCCTCATAGTTCAAACCCCTGTTGTTCAAGGGTCAATAATATCTGCAAAATCAACTAAAGATTTACATTTAAAATTCTAAGATTAAGTCATAATGACTAGTCACAAAAGCTGCATAAAATATTTCCTTTTTTTTATAAACAATCAGCTAGAAAATACAAAGAAGGGAAAAACTCATGTATCATAGCTACAAAAAATGATGAAATATCTAGAAATAAAGTTAAGAATTGTGTAGGACTTTTATGAAGATAACTTGAGAATTCTACGTAATTATACAGAAGACAACAAAGAAATGAAGACTCAATATTTTAAAACAGTATTTCTTTCCTATATTAATCTACACATTCAACTAAAATAATATAATGTTTTCAAAAATAATATCAAAGTTCTGAAAAAACTGAAAGGAAAGAATAGGTCAGGAAAATCCTAAAGTAATAAAATGAAGTCATACATAATAATTTATTATAAAGCTGTAGTTATGGAAACAATAGAGTAGTTGCACAGAAGTAGACAACAATGAAGAAGGCAAAGAGAAGGCGATGGCACCCCACTCCAGTACTTTTGCCTGGAAAATCCCATGGACAGAGGAGCCTGGTAGGCTGCAGTCCATGGGGTCGCTGAGGGTTGGACACGACTGAGTGACTTCACTTTCACTTTTCACTTTCATGCACTAGAGAAGGAAATGGCAACCCAATCCAGTGGTCTTGCCTGGAGAATCCCAGGGATGGGGGAGCCTGGTGGGCTGCCGTCTATGGGGTCGCACAGAGTCGGACACGACTGAAGCGACTTAGCAGCAGCAGCAGCAGCAGACAACAATGAGGCAGACTAATGAGACCAGAACAATTTCTGGGTTGAGCTCAACCCTACCACTTACTTGTTGAATAACACAGAATAAGATGTTTTACTATTCTGCACTGATTTTCCTTGTCTGTAAAAAGGATTAATAACAGCACCTCACTCAGAATAGTTATGAGGATTAAATGAGGTAATAGACATAAAGAGGCTGGACCAAACCCTGGCAGTACAAAGCCATAATTATCAATAACATCACTACCATCATTTTTTGTTTGCCACTGATAATTGGGTTTTCTGTAACAGACGCATGAGCCTAATACAATCATGTATCCATAAAAACTGAAAAGAATTTATTTATGGAATTTAACAAGCTAGTTGTAAAATAACCAAGAGAAGAAAATACATAAATATGTCAAGGCAATCTTGAAAAAAGAACACAAACAGAAAGAATTTAACTAAATATCAAAACACACTATGAAGAATAATTAAAAATATGAAATATTTGCACAAAATAGATAAATAAGCCAATGCCATAAAATAAGTATGATAGAATATAGTAAAGATACAGTTTCAAATTATTTGGGAAAAAATGTTTTTGGATAACTTGTCATCAGTTTGGACAAAAACTGAAGTTATACATACCTTACTCTTTCACACACAAAAAAATTCCAGATACAAGAGAAAGCTAAACATAAAAACAAAAGAAAAATTAAGCATTAAAGTAAAATGAAATAAGTTGGAATGGAATTTTTAAAAATTAAATAAAGTGAAGGAGAGCATATTTATAAAATGAGATAGGATAAGGCCTGCCTCCAATATTTAAAAACTGTAAAACCACAACAAAATCCCAAAAGAGAAATGATGTATTGGAAGAAAATACATCCAAAATAAATACAAAGGATTAGTACACAGCATATATATATATATATATATATATATATATATATATATATAAGAAGACTTCCTATAAATCAATGGGAAACTATAAAGCATAAAAATGAGTGAATCATATGAACAGACAACTCAAAGAAAGTAAAATGGCCACTGAATATAAGGAGACTCTTCTCTCACTAATAACCAGGGAAATCAACTGACTGAAACAATGACAATATTTTCACACATTAGACTGGCAATGAAACTAAGGTTAATGACATCAATGATCAGTATAAATGTCTGGAAATAGGTAAACTACAACATCACTAGAGGAAGTATAAACAAGTAGGGCATTTTTGAAGGGCAATTCAACAGAATGTATTAAAATTTCACATATGCAGACACTTCAACCCAAGAATTTTACTTCTCTCCATCTACCTTAGACTCAAATTTACATAGTACACAAGGAAGCAAGTTCAAAGCAAAAATGAATAAATAAATAAAATGGACATAATCTAAATACCATGAACAAGGAAAACATTTAGATAAACTGCTATGTGTATATATGTGCATATACATATATATGCACATATATACATATATATACACATATACAAATTGATGTGCACATATACAAATATATATGTGTATGTATGTATATATATGTGTGTGTGTATATATATATTCACATACATACATACATATATATGAGTTTCCCCTGGTGGCTCAGATGGTAATGAATCCACCTGCAATTCGGGAGACCCGGGTTCTATCTCTGGGTTAGGGCATGGCAACCCACTCCAGTATTCTTGCCTGGAGAATCCCCACTGACAGAGGAGCCTGGTGGGCTACAGTCCACAGGGTTGCAAAGAGTCATACACGACTAGCACCTAAGCACAGTTTATATACATATATATACATATAAAATGTGGAATATTATGGAGCAGTTACAAAAAACAAGAGATGTGTATGTCCTGGTATAATAATGCTTTGTAAAAAATTTTTAAGTTAAAAATACTAAACTATAAAAAAATATGCTAAAAAGAATAATACAAATCAACTGATGTCAGCAAATTACCCTCTACGAAAGAATCTGGGGTTAAGAGAAATGTTCCAGAGAGATTTGTACTTCATCTCTATTATTTGAATCTTTTATAACAGGAAAATATTCTCTATTATTTGAATCTTTTATAACAAGAAAATATTCACTTATGTTTACATAATTTTTATAAAGTAAAAATTTGTTTTTACAAAGTAAATGCTTATTATTTTAAAATCCACATAAACAGAAGTATTTACAGTAGATACTTACAAAACAGAGACTCACAGACAAGAGAACGAACTTATGGTTGCAAAGGGGAAGGATGTGGGGAAGGGATAGTTGGGGAGTTTGGGATGGACATGTACACACTGCTCTATTTAAAATGGATAACCAACAAGGTCCTACTATAGAGCACATGGAACTTTGCTCAATGTTATATGGTAGCCTTGACAGGAGGGGAGTTTGGGGGAGTATGGATACACATATAGGTATGGCTGAGTCCCTTTGCAGTTCACCTGAAACTATCACATACAAACATGTATGTGTATGTATACACACATGTACAAAAGCCTATGTTTCCAAAATGAGGTAGTTATAATGGTGAAACTTACATTCAATAATGTAGGGTAACAAGTAAACTGTATCACATCAAATAAGTATTATTTCACTATTACAAACAATGGAGCTATGAGTTGGAATAATCTAAATACCATGAACAAGGATCTTTCCTCTTATGTTTTCTAATTTTCCTTTAATAATCAAACATTGCATATGAAAATAAAATATTAAAAAAATAAAAATAAAATGAGAGATTTTTTTTGAAAATAACATAAAGAACTTAAAGTGCAAAACAAATATAAGGGTTCAGTATTGTTAGCACACATAAAAGCAAAATGACAAGCTCACAGTTCATATATCATCACTTACCAATTCCACTGTCATCTAATCGCATGTAGCCTTCTGCCAGCGAGCTGAAGCCCGTTAATCCTCCCATTGCTGCATAAGGAACGTCCTGCCCCACTGGTTTTCCCTGAGCCAGTCTTTCTTGCTTAGTTTCCACTACCGTGTCATGGGCATATGCCGGCTGACCACAAGCACAAGTGAAGCAACTGTGAAATCCCGAACACTTAGAACCTAAATCAAGATATAAAAGGAGTTCAATGTTTTCAAATATAGGTAATCTGTTATATGCCCACTACACTATTTGGCCCAAATCACTTGAATTCTGGATCTTTCATACACTGTCCTCTGACGCCAATGCTTCTTCTTACCTCTACCCCTGAACTCCTTTCCTCCAGCCACTGCTCTTATTTCTAAAAGATGCTAAAGCATAAGGGAGTATGCAAAACAACAACAAAAAAATTGGAAAAACCAACTAGGACTAAAGGATACTGGGCTAAACACTGGAGAGCTAGGAAGCGAAGGCCCTCTCCTCAAATACTGAGTTAAAAGCAGGTGTGGGGGGACAACTCGTAGTGAAGAAATAATGTAGAAACATGTCTCTGCATCAATTCCCCATAAAAGCCATAATGGAAGGCCAACTCACAGATACAGGAAGGATGCAATGGAATATTGTTTAACAATAAAAAGGAAAGAAGTACTGATGTGTGCTACAGAATGGATGAATCATAAAAACATTATACTAAGTGAAAGATGCTAGTCAGGAAAGACCACATACTCTATGATTCCACTTACACGAAATGTTTAGGATAGGTAAATCCATAGAGATAGAAAGTAGGTTACTGGCTGTCTAGAGTTGAGGGGTAAGAGAAATAAGGAATAACTGATAATGCATATGAAATTTCTTTTGGGTGTGATGAAAATATTCTAAAATTTATTGTAGTAATGGTGAACAGCTTTGAATATAAAAGCCATTGAACTGTACCCTTCAACTATATATGAATTTTTTTAGCACGATACTTATATCTTAATGAAATTACTATATATAAAAATACAAACCATATTAAAAGAGTCCAGAATATACCATTAACAAAACCATTAAACATTCACACTTTTGACAAATATGTACAGAAACCAAGGCACATAATAAATAAGTTTTATTCAAATACTTCCATACTTAGTGAAACAATTTATGACTGCCATTGTCAATAAAAATGTTTTATAACATATTTAATCATAAGATTTCAATTCAAGACACTACAAAGAGAACTGGGAAAACTATCTCCTGAAGAAAAATACTGGACCTAACTTTAAAAATATTCTACCAATTTCAAAGGTTTTTGAAAAGGATGATCAAGGGAAACAGCATATGAAACGGTGGCTGGGATTTGGGTACAGGTATTGAGATACAGTAATTCAGTGGGGCAGGAGATGGGGTTTGATTCCTGGGTCAGGAAGATTCCCTGGAGGAGGGCATGGCAACCCACTCCAGTATTCTTGCCTGAAGAATGCCATGGACAGAGAAGCCAGGCAGGTTACAGTCCATAGTGTCGCAAAGAGTCGGACATGACTGAAGGGGCTGAGCACAGCACAAGCACGTTGAGATAAGGGTGCTATTGCCTACTAAGTGTTAAAATCATCAAGCTACATTTTGTTTTTCCCATCAAGTCATGTTTTATGCAGTAACATAATAATCTGCAAGTGAATCATAAAAACTTTTTAGATCTGTAAAATCCTTTTTAAGGATGATTATTCTGTAAATGGATTTCACTTGGTAGAACATACAGAATTTGAAATTTTGAATTAGATCACATCTAGTAATTCTTTAAAATCTATTACTGTCATGTATGGATGTGAGTGTTGGACTGTGAAGAAGGCTGAGCACCGAAGAATTGATGCTTTTGAACTGTGGTGTTGGAGAAGACTCTTGAAGGTCCCATGGACTGCAAGGAGATCCAACCAGTCCATTCTGAAGGAGATCAACCCTGGGATTTCTTTGGAAGGAATGATGCTAAAGCTGAAGCTCCAGTACTTTGGACACCTCATGAGAAGAGTTGACTCACTGGAAAAGACTCTGATGCTGGGAGGGATTGGGGGCAGGAGGAGAAAGGGACGACAGAGGATGAGATGGCTAGATGGCATCACGGACTCGATGAACGCGAGTCTGAGTGAACTCCAGGAGTTGGTGATGGACAGGGAGGCCTGGCGTGCTGTAATTCATGGGGTCGCAAAGAGTCGGACACGACTGAGCGACTGAACTGACTGACTGACTGACTGACTACTACTTAACCTTATTCAAATTACATGAGATTAGAGATTAAGGTCGATGACTACAAAGCATATGAACAACCAAGTTCTTCCACAAACTTTTAGAGTACGTATTCATCAAATTATTCCCAGTTGTCCAATGTCACTGTAGCTGAATGAAATTGGCACAGAGACACATCATTCAGTAAGGGGATAAAAGCATTGTTTATATGTTTATCATAATGTAACTCACAGGCATTGCATACAAAGCCAGGGGCTGCACTGTGTTGATCGGCAAAGTGCTTACATCTGCAGCGAATGGGCTGTGTGCCGTTCAGAGGCACATAGAGGTAAGCCCTGCAAGGGCAGCCCCTCACTTGGCAAGGCAGACTGATGGGGCGCTGCGGAGGAATCGTTTCAAAGTCAGTTTTATGTTGCTTATACCTAAAAGAAATGAAAGGGATGAAATAATAGCACAATGCAGATACTGCCAGAAATTACAACTGGTATTCTCTTACAGGCAAAATGATTCTCATTTTTATTTTTTGTTCATTGTTCTTGTTAGTAAGGTGTAAATACACTCCCCCAAAATGCAGTACTTGTCACTTACGTTGCTTTGGTCAGAGAAAATCTTCACCCATCTAGATTTTTAATCAAGGAGAATTTTCACAGCAACATATGAAGATATAGCATATAATTCTCTTAAAATACTATTACAGATTGTTTAATATAGAAACACAACCCACGAGTATGAAGAAAAGCTCATGAAATTCTCTTTATCAAAGTGCATTATTTACATTTATTTTCACAGGTCTGCTATTTAGAATTGAAATGAGTTCAATAAACACATATTAATATAATTTATTTTAATATACCTTAAACTTTAAACTTCAAAATAAATTATAAACACTGTTAAAAGCCAAAACTCTTTGCTAAAATGCTGTACGTAATTTTCTCAGACCACTGGCTTCCTTCTCATTAGATGATACTCAGTAAAATCATATTAAATTTATTACTCTCAATATTATACTAGGTAACAAGTTAAAATAACAATAAGATACCATTTTTACTTAGCAAAGAGAGTCAAAGTTTTTTTTAAAAACTGTGCATATTTCACAACACTATAAAGAGTGTTATAAAAGAACCAATCCCATTTAATAGGGTTTCAAGAAACAGAAAAAGATCCATCCATTAAGCCAGATGGTTCAAAAATAAACCCTAAGAAAATTATTCCATGTATATAAAGAGCTCTGTGCATAAGGGTAGTACTAGCAACAGTACTTTAAATAGTGATGTACACAACACAAACTAATAATAAAGGAATGGATAAGTATATCACAAGAAAACAGTTTTCTAACTCTTCACAGTGAAAACTTATCTTCAAATAAAATCTTTTACAGACCACAATACTATATAAAATAGATAACACAGAATTGGCTAACACTAGGGGAAGAGCCATAAGCAGAGTCTGTCCTTCCCTTTAGCTGCCCCTCCACCTGATGAGCCCCTGAGATTCTGTGGGAGCTCTGGGGGAAACATGGTGAACACAACTGGATTAGCCAGAGTATCAAGGAGGTATTAAAAATCTTGTGTGCAATTACTGTGAACAAGGTGGAAACATTTCTGTGATTCTGTCATGAAAAACTGGTTCAATATTTATACACACGTATAGTTAACAACTAAGGCTGTATATTGGCACCCTGCTTATTTAACTTATTTGCAGAGTGCATCATGAAAAATGCTGGACTTGATGAAGCACAAGCTGGAATCAAGATTGCCGGGAGAAATATCAACAACCTCAGATATGCAGATGACACCACCCTTATGGCAGAAAGCAATGAAAAACTAAAGAGCCTCTTGATGAAAGTAAAAGAGGAGAGTGAAAAAGTTGGCTTCAAACTCAACATCCAGAAAACTAAGATCATGCCATCTGGTCTCATCACTTCATGGCAAATAGATGGGGAAACAGTAACAGACTTTATTTTCTTGGGCTCCAAAACCACTGTAGATGGTGACTGCAGCCATGAAATTAACAGACACTTGCTCCTTGCAAGAAAAGTTCTGACCAACCTAGACAGCATATTAAAAAGCAGAGACATTACTTTGCCAACAAAGGTCCGTCTAGTCAAAGCTATGGTTTTCCCAGTAGTCATGTATGGATGTGAGAGTTGGACTATAAAGAAAGCTGAGTGCCAAAGAATTGATGCTTTTGAACCATGGTGTTGGAGAAGATTCTTGAGAGTCCCTTGGACTGCAAGGAGATCCAACCAGTCCATCCTAAAGGAAATCAGTCCTGAATATTCATTGGAAGTACTGATGCTGAAGCTGAAATTCCAATACTTTGGCCACCTGATACAAAGAACTGACTCATTTGAAAAGACCCTGACACTGGGAAAGACTGAAGGCGGGAGGAGAAGGGGATGACAAAGGATGAGATGGTTGGATGGCATCACTGACTCACTGGACATGAGTTTTGAGTAGACTCTGGGAGTTGGTGATGGACAGGGAGGCCTGGTGTGCTGCAGTCCACAGGGTCACAAAGAGTCGGACACAACTGAGTGACTGAACTGAACTAAACTGAATTGAATTATGTAAATTAAAAAAGTACATACACATGTTAAAACTTAACAGCATCTGGCTTTAGGTGGTGTCTTTTTTCTACATTTCTTTATATTCTTCATTTCAATGTTTCCAATGTTTTCACTTTTCTATTTTTAAAAAATATTTATTTTTAATTGGAGGATAATTGCTTTACAATACTATGCTGGTTTCTGCCATATATAAGCATGAATCAACCATATGTATTCATATGTCCCCTTCCACTTGAACCACCCTCCCACCTCCCAAGTTTCACTTTTATAAAAGAGAAAAATTAATTTAGACAGAGATATCACTGAGCAACTGGTACTAAAGAACTTTTTCCATCCAAGTGGGGTTGGTCAATTTTGAAGGTCAATTCTATGCTGTACCATTATACATAGATATGAGACTGGCACTAAACGTATATAAGGATAAATGATAAAACTAACATAAGTTTACCAGAAAACATTGGAAGTGTCAGTCTCTCAGTTACGTCCAACTTTTTGCGACCTCACGGACTCGAGCCCACCAGGCTGTTCTGCCCATGGAATTGTCCAAGCAAGAATACTGGAGTGGGTAGCCATTCCCTTTTCCAGGGGATCTTCCCAACACAGGGATCAAACCCGGGTCTCCTGCATTGCAGGTGGATTCTTTACCACTTTCACTTCAATGGAAGTTTACCAAAGCTCTCTTCAATTCTGAACAATATCAACATAACCCTCATCCTCTGTTCCTCCAGTGTTTTTAGTTGGGGTTGCTAAATAAATTTCAAGTCAATCTACACAAAACATGACTCATCCTAGCAACTGCCTAACCACCTCTGGCAAATCTTAAGTGTGTAAACAGCAACTGCACAAAGACTATGTCAGGAAAGAGCCCAGAAATTATCAGGACAGGAAGGCTCTCCCATGGCTCCTCTGAAATAGAAAGCTCAAGTTTTTACCTAAAACCACGTAATAGTTTCTGTAATTTTTCCAAGAAGCAGCTTTGTCCTTTTGAGCTCTACAACTACGATCTGTAGCAGTGATAAAATTTAAAGCAGAAAATGACAAACACAGCCAAATGCAAATCTCAAGTGCAGGTAACACACATCAATGGCTGCAGCCTCATGTATTTCCTTTTCTTGTGTGCTTGTATTTTTGTTTAAAGAAAGGTATATACATATACATACACACACACACACACAGCATTGACCCTTGAACAATATGGGTTTAAAGTGTAGATTTTTTTCAATAAATACACAGTAGGCCCTCAGTGTTTATGGGTTCCATATCTGTGCTTAAACTAACCACATATCGTGTTCCAAGGATCATGTTTATGATCCAAGGTTGGTTGAATCCACATCTGCAAACAGGAGGGCCCAGGTATGGGGCACAGCATCCCCAGATTTTGGTACCCACTGTGGGTCCTGGAACGGGTCCTCTGTGTGTGTGTGTGTGTGTGTGTGTGTGTGTGTGTGTATAAATAAAAGAGAAAGGAATTCATATAAAACATTTCTTAACATATAAAAAGAGACTAGTAAACGTGAGGAAAAATGCTTCTATTTGTAGACTGGTAAACTTTTTAGTGTGGATCAGCTCAAGCAACTTTAAAATCAGTTTAGGGAATGCTACTCAGTACTCTGCTGCTGTTGCTGCTGCTAAGTCGCTTCAGTCGGATCTGACTCTGTGCGACCCCATAGACAGCAGCCCACCAGGCTCCTCTGTCCCTGGGATTCTCCAGGCAAGAACACTGGAGGAGGTTGCCATTTCCTTCTCCAAAGCATGAAAGTCAGAGTGAAGTCGCTCAATCTCGTCCACTCTTTGCGACCCCATGGACTGCAGACTACCAGGCTCCTCCACCCATGGGATTTTCCAGGCAAGAGGACTGGAGTGGGGTGCCATTGCCTTCTCTGACTCAGTACTCTACAGTGACGTAAATGGGAAGGAAATCCAAAAAAAGAGAGGATATACATATACCCTGATTCACTTTGTTATACAGCAGAAACTAAAATGGGCTTCACTGGTGGCACAGACAGTAACGAATCCGCCTACAAAGCAGGAGACCTGGGTTCGAGCCCTGGGTAGGGAAGGTCCCCTGAAGAAGTGAATGGCAACCCACTCCAGTATTCTCACCTGGAGAATTCCATGGACAGAGGAGTCTGACGGGCTACAGTCCATGGGGTTGCAAAGAGTCGGACACGACAGAGTGACTACCACTTTTCAGAAACTAACACAATATTGTAAAGCAACTGTACTCCAATAAAAACAAATTTTAAAACACATTTGACAAAAATAAATAAACAAAATAAAATCAGCTCTGCAATCTGATGACCGATTCTCTACTACCTTGTCCAGTGGTGGGAGAGGCAGAGTGAGTGTGCTCCCCTGCCAAACCGAAACACCCCCAGCAAAGCCTGCAGGCACCAATATCTTTCTTATCAATGCTAAGAGGTAAGATGCTTAACGGTGATGGGACTCCATAATGAGTTCTAACAAGATACAACAGAAAAAATGTAAAATATAGCCCAAAAAAACCTTAGATAATTTCTGCCATATTATATAAATACCTGTTTTCAAATGTTTCTCAATTATCATCACTAATGTTATTTATAGAAGGAAGATATGCCCTGCTACAGTTTTATATTTCCTAATCACCAGAAAACTAAGCAATAAAATAACTTACCTATGTGTACAAAAACACAGTGTCTCTGGACCCACAAGTTTACAATCCATTCCCATGGGTGATCGCCAACTCACATACAATCTGTTCTGTAAACGCATAGGTAAGACTTTTCTTTTGTATTCTTCATATTCCTCAGGAGTAAAAAGTTTCCCTCCATCATCCTCACCAACAATTCTACAACAAAAGATACTTCCCTTAAGCCATGTGTATTTCTTCTCTGGGTTAAAAATAATAAACTCTAAAATTAAGCTATACTTGTATAGTCAAATGTATAGTCAGAAGAAAGACTGCTTTGGCTTTATTTGTCACATTAGGCTCATGTTAACAGCAAAATTACACACAATAGTAATAAAGCTTTTGCTTCCCATATCAAAAAGGATTATAAATAATAAAGTCAATGAATTCGTAACATCTGACTTCACAGATCCAGGTTTATCACTGGAGAATTACCACATATTCATCTCAATTTCTCCTTTGATTCTGAAGTAAACACGCTCATTTTTCACATTAAAGTTGGAGACTAAACTGCTAAAAATTCTACTATTTTCCTCCTTTAAATATACTTTGCCCCCAAAACAAAATAGTACAAAAACCATCCATGCTAAAAACAACATGATTAATGTCCATACCTGACTCCAAACCCTGGCCAGAAGTTTAAACTAAGATAGAACCCACAAACACCCTTCGATCTGCACCACTTCATACCTAACATATGCCTTGAGTAATCAGGCATATCATTTTCTAATTCTGGAAGTAAGACCTCAAATGTTTATGGGAAAAATTAAGCTACTGCTATTTCTTAATTTCTTAGGAAATTAAGAATTGTCCCCCTTGGATAAAAGGAAGCACAACCAAAAGCATGTGGTCAAAACTGAAGAAATTTCTCACTGAACATACTCCCTTTAAAAGTCATGGAAAGTGTTATTTGCAGAATGTTACATAATTTTTAGTGCAGTCAGTGCCTTTTCTCATATTTTCAAGCCTTTAGCTATGGTAGATAAAATAAAAACCAATTCAGAAGCTATGAAATCATCACAACTTTCTTCCTTAAATAATTAAGGTACATAATAATAAATAAATAATAAAACTAAGGGCATTTTATTCTGAGCTAAGTTTTGGGCTATTTCACCTTTTTATAGCTACCAAGAAGTATATCAACAGCTACTGAAAAGACCTTAAGATCAATGCAGACTTTTAAAGAAAGAGATTAATTATATATAGTTCTAAACCACTGTTGCCCAAACTTTATTTACAGAATCCCCAGGAGATCTAGTTCAAATGCAGATTCGGTTAATATATCTCAATGGGCCTGGCGATGCTCCCCAACGACGGTTACACTGCTGGTCCATGATGGCTACAATATGAGCAGCAAGGCTCTAACTTCTACAGAGAACTATTTCAAGTAGTTTATGTTTGGAAAATAATTTCGCCCCAGGCCCGAACATTTCATAGGCCAGGCATGAGACTACAATTGTAGGCCCACATTCCACATACCTAAACATCTAAGTATCTAAGGTGTCCAGTCAACATCAGGACCCAGCATAGTGCTCCTAGGGAAAAGGCCTAGAGAACTGGAGGCTAAAGGAGCAGCTCTGCCCTAGGTAAGCTCTGGGTAGAAGCTGTTCCGGACTGCTGGCCTTACGTGAACCTAACCGGGAATGGGACCTGACCCATCAAGCTTCTCATCCTCACTTTTTCTGGCTCAGAATTACTAGATATTTCTAGACGTCACTCAGAAGTATACCACCTAGACAGTCCAAGGGAAGAGGAGTCAGACAGCAACCCCTGTACCCAAGGGATTTGGTGGGACCACCTTTAGATAGAGCAACCCCTGTGGCTCAGGTTTCAGGCTGCACCTGCTCCCCACTGAGGCAGTGATCATCTGACTTCCCTTTTACACACACACACACACACACACACACACACCTGCCTCTCATCCAGTTTCCCAACTGTCAAAAATCTTTCTTGGGAGACCTTAAAAAAAAAAAAAAAAAAAAGAACACATTCTTGCAGGTACACCAGCCTTTGTCAGGGCCCCAGGCAGTGAGTCACTACCAAAAGCCCTAGGGGCGGCTGCGCTTCCAGTCTCCGGATAAGAGTTTCTCTAGAACCAGTCAAAGTCTCTCCTAAAACCAGCACCTCGTGGTCCGGGGCACGTTTGGAAGTTCACGTCACACCCTATTACAAAGTGAACATGCAAACCTGATGTCTGCTTTTACAGGCCAGGTGTACTCAAACGTGTGATCTACAACGGCAGTTAAGAACAGTGGACCTTTGCATAAATCTGGAGTTAATAATCCTTTCTCAAAGGGATCAGAGCCGGAGATCTTTTAAATGGCCTCGGAAGAGACTTATTAGAAGAGAACTGCGTGTCATCACAATACTAGAAATAAGAAACCTGCAATCAAAGTAAGCCACCTCCACCAGCCCGGGAACGGGATTCCGGGAGCCAAGGCCACCCAGCGCCGGTCCCCTGCCCAGGCCTCCAGCACTCCTCCCGCGCAGGGGATCGGACCGGCCTCCTGGCTCCGTAGAGGCGCTGCCTCACCTCCGGTACTCCAAGTATTCGTCCACTGCCGCCGCGCCGCCAGGAGGTAACGTCAGCCGCTCCATGGCGGGCAGGGAACCGGGAGGCGCCGGCTCTAGCCGCCCTGCGCACGTGAGCCGAGCCGGGAGCAGCCAAAACCTGCCCCGCCCCGGCCGGCCGCGCCCCCTCTCCCCCGCTCCGCTATTGGCCCTGCAGGACGACCGCGGTGACTGCGCAGAGCTCGCGCTTTCACCTGGCTGGCCACTCCCGGCGCTAGAAACTCGCTCTTCACGCTGAACCCTGCTGCTGTAGGGATGCTGTTTACCGCACTCCGCAAACCTTGCCCGTCTCCTTCCTGGTCTCCTTGTAGTAAATAAAATAATGAGTGACGATGGAGTGCAGTGTTTTGCATGTAATGGATGCACAGAATGGGCGTATTTCTTTGTGCAGCACTTTCCGCTGGTTCTGAGAAGGTTTTGGATAGTTTGAGAGCTCTAATCGCTATAATTGCCAGCGGTGTTTTCAGATTTGGCATTAAAAACACTGTGACGTAGTAAATCAGTCTTGAGTGTCTGTGTTCTGTTTGAGTGTCACTATAGCAACATGTTCTTCAAAAAAAAGTGAGTAGCAGATTTAAGGGGTAACAGGAGAAACTAGTTAGGATTAAAACAAAACCGAAAACCTTTGGAAATATTCTCCGCAAAATCCATGTTAAAGTTGAATTACCGGCGATTGGTAATATGTCCAGAATTTGGTTTAGTTACCTGGAAAAGAGGTAGGAAATCCATTATTATTCAGGAATCAAACTCTGAGGCTCCCTAGAGATCAGGGTAAAAGTGAAAGTGAAAGTCGCTCTGTCTTGTCCGACTCTTTGCGAGCCCATGGAATTCTCCAGGCCAGAATACTGGTGTGGGTAGCCTTTCCCTTCTCCAGGGGATCTTTCCAACCCAGGGATCGAGCCCAGGTCTTCCGCGTTGCAGGCGGATTCTTTATCAGCTGAGGTACCAGGGAAGCCCAGAGATCAGGTTGAGCACCTTCTATAAATTGTCAGAGAAGGAAAATCCAGTTTAAAAAAAGTTGTTGAACTCCAATACTTTATTTCAAAAATAAAGTATTTTGTTTTTGAGACCCATTGTTGGGTCTCAATCCCAACAATGATACCCTCACTACTCTGTTAATATCCCTTCTATCAGTGTTATCTCCCAACTCAATCTTAACCAATAAACTCTGAAGTCTCTTCCACCCATATTTGCATATTATAAACACATTTTAAAGTTAAAAAGCTTTCAACACTCAGGTCAAGGAGTGATCCTGAAATGGGGCTATTTTAGGGGAAGGAGCAATGCTCAACACACCTATGGGCTGCTGCTGCCTTTTATCTTGTTTTGAACTCCTAGCTCTGCTTGCTTTTGAACTGTGGTGTTGGAGAAGACTCTTGAGAGTCTTTTGGACTGCAAGGAGATCCAACTAGTCCATTCTGAAGGAGATCAACCCTGGGATTTCTTTGGAGGGAATGATGCTGAAGCTGAAACTCCAGTACTTTGGGCACCTCATGCGAAGAGTGGACTCATTGGAAAAGACTCTGATGCTGGGAGGGATTGGGGCAGGGGGAGAAGGGGACGACAGAGGATGAGATGGCTGGTGGCATCACCGACTCAATGGATGTGAGTCTGAGTGAACTCCAGGAGTTGGTGATGGACAGGGAGGCCTGGCGTGCTGGGATTCATGGGGTCGCAAAGAGTCGGACATGACTGAGCGACTGAACTGAACTGAACTGAAACTAGCAAAGACAAATAACATAAAGTGCTAGGCTACATGAACTTACAGAAAAAGTGGCAAGGGAGTGTCTGCGCAGTACAATTTAAATCATCTAGAGGGAAATAATTAAAATAGGCTTAGTGCAATTGTGAACCCTTACAGGAAGCTGCTGGAGCAGTAAACTCTCTGATCAAAGAAGTCAACAAAAATATTAGGAATGACAAATAAAACTACAGAACAAAATGCAAAATATCCTATCCTTGGAGAAAACTGACACCTTTGCTAATTAGAATATTATATATGGTTTTGACCTCTGCTTTAATTTTTTTAAGTATAATTGAACTATAATTTATCCCCAAAGGTATCTAAATTGATCCAGGAAATAAGATGGACAGAAGGACATGAGAGAGAGAAGCTTGCCTTGGCAAGTATTAGACATTTTGCATATTTAGTTCTCATAAAATGAGATTGGAAATATCAGCATTTTGCAGTGATGTATAAGTTAATATAAGTTTTTTTCTGAAAATAACAGAATAATCTAACAGAGGCTTAATTAAACATAAAGTTTTTGTATTTGTTACTCTGAAGAATTATTGGGGTAAGTGATTGCTGGCATTTGCTCAGGACATTTTCCCCATAGCTGCAAGAACTGCTGAAATTATATCCAAATTCAAAGAAGAAAGAAAGGAGGCAACAAATATCTGACATTCCTTTTATCAAGTAAGAAAGAGTTTTCCCAGAAGCCCCTCTAAACATTTTTCAGTTATGTAGTACTGATCAGACCTATTCATATGGCTATCCCTCATGTATAAAGGAGACTGGGAAAGCAAATCCAGAACTAATGTTTCCCAGGGTCTATGATGAGGTGGTCACAAAGAGTCTAGAAAAGTATGTTTGGTTAGTCAGTTTATAGAGTCTGCCCAGCTCACCCCTTGAATTGCTTAATACCCATGTACCCCTTTCTCCCAGATGCAGGCATTTTACATTAAATGTATTCATCAGATCCCTAAGGAAGGCAACCCCAAAGTCTCAGCCAGCTACTGAAACTGATTTGAAGTCTTCTCTGTCATTCGCTCTTTCTTCTTCTTTTTTTTTGTTTTTTGTTTTTTGTTTTTTGGAGTTTTTTGGACACGCCTCATGTCATGCAGGGTTTTAGCTCCCTGACTAGGTATAGAATCCTAATCCCCTGCAGTGGAAGCACAGAGCCCTAACAATGGACTGCCAGGGAATTCCCACTATCATTCATTCTTAAAGGTTCGGCAGTCAATAGCTAAACGACAAGAAAGTCACTTCTCCCTGTCCCAAAATATCCCATATAATAGTTAGCATGATAGAATAGTGGGAGTAGATTGCCCTTTCGTTCTCCAGGGGATCTTCCCAACCCACGAATGGAACCTGGGTCTCCCTCACTGCAGGCAGACTCTACTGTCTGAGCCACCAGGGAAGCACTCAATTAAAAAGCTCTCAGAAAAGGAAAGAATGGGGAATGTCCAAGGTACATCTCTCCTGGTGCAAATGTTTCCCCAGGGGACACTTGAAGCAATTTTATCCTATGTAAGTTATGTGTCAATAAACCTATAAATAAAATATAAATATATAAATACATATATTGTTGTTATTTAGTCTCGAAGTTCGGAGAAGGCAATGGCACCCCACTCCAGTACTCTTGCCTGGAAGATCCCATGGACGGAGGAGCCTGGTAGGCTGCAGTCCATGGGGTTGCGAAGAGTTGGACACAACTGAGCGACTTCACTTTCAATTTTCACTTTCATGCATTGGAGAAGGAAATGGCAACCCACTCCAGTGTTCTTGCCTGGAAAATCCCAGGGACAGAGGAGCGTGGTGGGCTGCCGTCTATGGGATCGCACAGAGTTGGACACTACTGAAGTGATTTAGCAGCAGCAGCAGCAGCAGTCTCGAAGTTGTGTCTGACTTTTTCGACCCCATGGACTGTAGCCTGCCAGACTTCTCTGTCATGGGATTTCCCAGACAAAAGTACTGGAGTGGGTTGTCATTTCCTTCTCCAGGGGATCTTCCTGACCCGGGGAGCAAACCTGTGGCTCCTGCATTGACAGGCGGATTTTTTATCACTGAGCCACAAAGGAAGTTATATATATATCCTTTTAAAAAATTTCTCTAGGACAATCGTTGTTTAATTTTAATATACATTAAAATCACCTAGAGAACTTGTTAAAACAAAGTGTTGGCCCCATCCTCAGAGCTTGTGATTTAGAAAGTCTGAGAAGGGACTGAGAATTTTTATTTATAATGCCTGTTCTCCTGGCTTGGAGATTACTCACCCTCTCCCCATGTCAGCACAAGTTCCTGCACCAGGCACACAGTGAGTCCAAGCAAAACAACATGTTGGAGTTTGGAACAGAGAAGGTTTGTTGCAGGGCCATGCAAGGAGACAGATGGCTCACGTCCTCCAAAAATTCAAAGTCCCCAAAGAGTTTCAGCAAAGCATTTTAAAGGCCGGGTGGGTGTGGGGTGTTGTCTGAAGCTTGTGTGATCAACTTGTGCGCAGTTCACTGATTGATGGTAAGGAGCAGGGTGGTGTCAGTCCTTAGGTGCCGGTAGGTCTGGGAGCTATGTGCTCATGATTATCAGGTACTTACCGTCCTCCACTTGGTGAGGAGTTTCCACATCTGTAAAAAACAACACAGGAAGGTGTTTGTGTGATGTGTGTGGGCTAAGTTACTTCAGTAGTGTCCAATGCTGCGATCCCATGGACTGTAGCCCACCAGGCTCTCTGTCCATGGAATTCTTCAGGCAAGAACACTGGATTTGATTGCCATGTCCTCCTGCAAGGGATCTTCCCATCGAACTCACATCTCTTATGTGTCCTGCATTGGCAGGTGGGTTCTTTACCACTAGGGCCATCTGGAAAGCCCCAGAACATGCATTAGATAGTGTTATCTAGGTGTCAATAGTTCAGAGAGGAGCTGAAGCAGACGATATGTGGGAAGGGCCTGTCCTGGGAAAGCCCCATAGAGTCCTGTTTAGTTACACCCTGTAACTTGGAATGTAGGCTTCCCTGGTGGCTCAGAGCGTAAAGCGTCTGCCTGCAATGCAGGAGACCTGGGTTCGATCCCTGGGTCAGGAAGATCCCCTGGGGAAGGAAATGGCACCCCACTCCAGTACTCTTGCCTAGAAAATCCCATGGACGGAGGAGCCTGGTAGGCTACAGTCCATGGGGTTGCAAAGAGTCGGACACGACTGAGAGACTTCACTTTCATTTTCACCCACCATTCCTGCTCAAGGGTACAGTCTTGAGAGAGTTGTTGAGACCATCTGAATAGTACACGTGACTGAAACTACTTAAGTTCTGCATATAAAATATAAGATTCTATAAGGCTAATGTGGAGATCTGCCTGTCCTGTGGTCACCGAAGACAAGCCCTTATAAGTAACTTCCCTTGTTTATTAACCTGCCACCTACTAGTCTGGAGTGGTCTGCCTCTTTCTTTAGTCTCTCCTTGCCCTCTGTGTACAAGGATCAGTTTGTAAATAAACACTTTACCTATGTCCCTCCTGATATATTTTAAAGTGTTTTAGAGCAAAATGCCACGTGTCATATCTTTTCATACTCATAAATGCTTTGGCATCTATCTTTAACAAATAAGTTTTAAAAGATCTATAATATCACTATGATACCTAATAAATTAAGCAAGAATTCCCTAATGTCATCTAATATCCAACTTTCATTCAAATTTCTTTGATTTTGTTCTAATTAGAATCCAGGTAAAGTCGATACTTTGCATTCAGTTTATATATGCTTAACAGGGCTTCCCTGGAGAAGGCAATGGCACCCCACTCCAGTACTCTTGCCTGGAAAATCCCATGGACAGATGAGGCTGGAAAACTGCAGTCCATGGGGTTGCTGAGGGTTGGACACAACTGAGCGACTTCACTTTCATTTTCCACTTTCATGCATTGGAGAAGGAAATTGCAACCCACTTCAGTGTTCTTGCCTGGAGAATCCCAGGGACGGGGGAGCCTGGTGGGCTGCCGTCTATGGGGTCGCACAGAGTTGGACACAACTGAAGTGACTTAGCAGCAGCAGAACAGGGCTTCCCAGGTGGTGCTAGTGGTGAAGAACCCACTTGCCAATGCAGGAGAGCTAAGAGACACAGGTTCAATCCCTGGGTTGGGAAGATTCCCTGGATTAAGCCATGGCAACCCACTCCAGTATTCTTGCCTGGAGAATCCCATGGACAGAGGAGCTTGGTGGGCTACAGTCCACAGGGTCGCAAAGAGTCGAACATGACTGAAGCAAGGCAGCATGCAATATATAACAAGTCTTTTGTAATTTTAAACAGTTCCCTTTCTCCCATGCTGATTTTTTGAGCCATTTATTTGTTGGAAAAAAACAGAGTCAATTTTCTTGTAGAATATCTTTCTGGATTGTTTTGTTTAGCAAAAAATGTCATTTAATATAATCTTCTAGCCCCTATCTTCCGTAAATTCATACATGAATCTGAAGACTTCAGGTCAGGTCAGTTCAGTTCTGTCCCTCAGTCATGTGCGACTCTTTGCAACCCCATGGACTGCAGCACGCCAGGCCTCCCTGTCCATCACCAACCCCTGGAGATTTTTCAAACTCATGTCCATTGAGTCGGTGATGTCTGAAGACTTCACTGGCTATTACACTCAGAAGAAGTTCTTTTCAAAAGAATTTTTCACTGTTGATGCTATGTTCTGAATTCTTGACTTCTGGAGACAGCCTTGCCTGAAAATTCCTATAAGGCCCACATAACATGGTGCTGTATACCTAAGAACCCATTTTCTAGGACTTCCCTGGTGGTCCAGTGGCTAAGGCTTTGTGCTCCCAAGGCAGAGAGCTGGGGTTTGATCCCTGCTCAGGGAACTAGATCACACATGCTGCAACTAAGAGTTCACAGGCTGAAACTAAGACCTGGCACAGCCAGACAAATTAATAAATATTAAAAACAAAAACAATTTCCCTTTTTTCCCCATCTCTCAACTCAGCTCAGTACCAAGGCCATTTTCTCTGTAGTCCTCTGTGGATGAAGGAGAGAGTTTGGAAATACTCCATTCAGCCTTACTCAGAGCCCTTTGGGATCCCAGCTTAACGTGAGAAGGTCTCCTATTAGCCATTACCCTAGACTTTGACCTCAGTTCTCCTCCCTGAGCTAAGCCATCAAAACCAAAGCACAAGTTTGCCTGGAAAAGCTAATGTTCTCAGAGCTATTTTAGTGTAGGAAATTTCTTGTTGTTCATGCACGGGCAAAACCCAGAAGAGCAAGTTAGTGCCCTTGGGAGCAAACTTTGACCAGTGGAGAATATGAGCCAATAAATATGTCCCTCTTTCCCCTCTACAGTATTTATGAGATGTGTTTCATATGGCATCTCCAAAGCTCCCATGGGATTGAATGATTTCCTCATCTGTAACCTGTCCTCACTCTTTCTCTTTTCACTTCCTTAATCTCTAGGTTCTCACTCCCACATGAAAGACTCACTTTCAGGAGGAACCAGCCTAAGACAGGGCTTCCCTGGTGGCTCAGCTGATAAAGAATCTGCCTGCATTGTGGGAGACCTGGGTTCCATCCCTGGTTTGGGAAGATCCCCTGGAGAAGGGAACGGCTACTCTCTCCAGTATTCTGGCCTGGAGAATTACAAGGGGGTTGCAAAGAGTCAGACATGACAGCCTAAGACAATGTCCTAAACGTACTTTAATCTATGCATTTATCCTTTTTCTCCCCCTTTAAATGTATTTATTGAAGACACTGGGCCCCTTTGTCCTGTATTTTTTCCACATTGTGAGTTTCATTGATTACCTTCTTGTGGTTAGACTTAGTTTGTTCCTTTGTACTCTGTATTTCCCATGATCTAGAGCCTTGATCAGATTGAGGGTCAAAATTTTAGCAAAAATATCTCATAGGTGGTGGGGGATATTCCCATGTGGAATGTACATATCAGGTTTGGGTGTCTCTGTGATGTTAACATTAATCTCTGAGTTTAGTTTTTGCCAACCTGACCCATAATGTTCCCCTTCCACTTTTCACCTAATCACTTCCTTCACTTTTTGCTTTATACGTTTTGAATGCTAAAGTTGTTTTAGGCAAGTAGCAGCAATACAAGTTTAGAATTGTTATGAAAGTGAAAGTGTTAGTCGCTCAGTCATGCCTGACTCTTTGCGACCCTATGGACTGCAGCCCACCAGGTTCCTCTGTCCCTGGGATTTCCACTCAAGGATACTGGGGTGGTCTGCCACTCCCTTTTCCAGGGGATCTTCTTGATCCAGGGATCAAACCTGGGTCTCCTGCACTGCAGGCAAACTCTTTACCAACTAAGCCACCAGGGAAGCCCTGGTATTGTTTTAATTGCTAAGTTTGGTGCATTAAGGTATATGTCCAAATGAAGTAAATCCATTTTAGAGGGTTTTTGGGTTTTTGGTTTTTTTTTTTTTTTTGGTTTAAAGTCTATTTTATTTGCTATTAACAAAAGCTATACTGAAGGGTTAATAAGGTAGCAGAGATGTGCCTGCAAACGGGTCTCTCTGCTCAGGCTGAGCGTCCTTGCATACGAGGCGTTCTGCCAAAGAGTCTGGACACAGCCTTGAGTTTAATGGTCACTTGCAAACAAGGGAGCATTCCCTTCTTGAGATAAGAAGGAGATGAGGGCTTTGTGCAGACTCTGCAGTAGACAGAGATTTCACTCCCCTTTGCTGTACGATAACATGTATGCACCTGCACTGTACTGAAAAGGCTTATTCTTACAGTCTGGAATTCTGCCTAAGGAGGGCTTTATAACAATAAACGGCAATTAGTTTGCCCAGTTCTTGTCCCTCTGGCCAGAGTGTATGTCTCTTGTGTGCGTCTTGTATGTCTTTTATGTTCTGTGTCATTTCACTCGTAGTAACCAACACTATACCAATTTTATTTTGATTATATATCTTTTTCCATCTTTTTATTTTCAATAAGAAGTAAGCAACATACATGAAAAACCTGGGATTTTCCAAACATATCTCCTAAAACTATAGCCTTGTTACGGTTGTGTTTTCTTAGTCCCCAAACACAGCAGATGATAATTTGACCAATTTTTCCACTGTTATCACCAACCTAGAAAAGTTGTAGGTCTTCACTGCCCACTATCCTAACACTTCTAAATAGCCAATTCTGTACTTTAAAGTCTCTTGTTTTTTTGTACTCCATTGTGGTACTGAATTCTCTAGAGTTTGAAATGCATTTTACTAAAAATAATAGAAAACTCAACTGAGGCAGTTGAAACAAATTTAGCTGATTCAGCAGCTAAATTGCTGACATCTCTGCAGTGCCTTTGGCCTTTCCTTCACCACCACACAACTGCTAATGCAGCATCAGCCCTCCTTCCTGCCATCTCTACTTATCCAACTCCCATCCTCAGGAATCAGCTCAAATTTCCCCTACTTTGGAAAGGAGGTACCCTGGAGGAGGAAATGGCAAACCACTTCAGTATTCTTGCCAGGATAGTCCCATGAGCAGAGGAGCCTGGAGGGCTACAGTCCATGAGGTTGCAAAGAGACTGAGCAGAGCACAGCACACTTGCCTGTCTAGAGCACATTATGCACATTATGATATTAATGCAACCTCTTTGGGTGTGATGGAAGCAGCATCCAGAATAGGTGGAGTAAGGAAGGGTGGGAGATGATGGAGTGAAAAGTAGACAGTTCTTTTCTAATTTTTAGAAGTAATTAATTTATTTTAATTGTAGGCTAATTATTTTAAAATATTGTGGTGGTTTTTGCCATACATTGAAATGAATCAGCCACGGGTGTACATGTGTCTTTTTAATGAAAACAAGTTTGGTCATGAAGGTGAAAGCAAAAAGACAGTCTGTTGTTCTGTCTTGAACAGTTTATACAGTTATATATATATAGTTACATATGTATATATTCTCTTTCAGATTCTTTTCTATTATAGGTTATTATAAGATATTCAATATAGTTCCCTATATTATACAGTATCTTGTTTATTTTGTACAAAGTAGTATGTTACTATGTTAATCCCAAAGTCCTAATTTATTCACCCCTCCACAATCCCCTTTGGTAACCATAAGTTTGTTTCTATGTCTGTTAGTGTATTTCTGTTTTGTAAATAAGATCATTTATATCATTTTAATGATATGTAAATAATATCATATTTGTCTTTGTCTGGCTTAGTTCACTTAGTATGATATTAATAATGTCTAGATCCATCCATGTTGCTGCAAATGGCATTATTTCATTCTTTTTATGGCTAATATTCCACCGTGTGTGTGGAATACCACACACACATCTTCTTTTCTTTTTAAAAATTTTTAATTAGAGTATAGTTGATTTACAATGTTGTGTTAGTTTTCACTGTATAGCAAAGTGAATCAGTTTTACATATACATATATTCACTCTTTAGATTCTTGTCAGTAGAGAGTATTGAGAAGAGTTCCTCATCCTATACAATATATCTTTATTAGTTATCTGTTTTATGTATAGTAATGTGTATATGTCAATCCCAACCTCTCAGTTTATCCCTTCCTCTTTTCCCTGTGGTAAATGTAAGTTGGCTTTCTACATCTGTTTCTACAAAACAGACTCTATTTCTGTTTTGTAAACTAGTTCATTTATGTCATTTTTTAGATTTCACAAGACTTACTTCACTTAGTGTGAAAATCTCTAGGTCCATCCATGTTGCTTCAAGTGGTATTCCATTCTTTTTTATGGCTGAATGATATTCGCTTGTATACATGTACCACATCTTTATCCATTCTTCTTCTCATGGACATTTAGTTTGCTTCTATGTCTTGGCTACTGTAAATAGTGGTGCAATGAATGCTGGGGTGCATGTATCTCTTCCAATTAGAATTTTCTTCAAATATATGACCAGGAGTGGGATTGCTGGATCATATGGTAGCTCAATTTTTAGTTTTTTAAGGAACCTCTGTACTGCTTTCCATAGCAGTTATATCAATTTATATTTTCACCAATAGTGTAGGAGGGTTCCCTAATGTTCCTAAATTTTCCTCCAAAATTTTTTCTTTGTAGACTTTTTTTTTTAACTTTCCAAACAATTTATAAGAACATTTAACAGATGTTCACAGTACACAGGAGAATAAGGATTAGCAAAGAAAGCAGCATCTGATCTCTTTGGCTAGAGGCAAGAAATACATATCCATAGGAAATGGAAATACGTATCCAAATGGAAATATGTATACCAAAATATTAACATTTTGGGAGTAGATTACAGGTGATTTTTGGCTTTTTTTCCCCTACCTTCTGATTTCTCCCAAGGTGTTTTTTAGTTTAATAATAAGCATATATTGCTTTTCAACTGGGGAAATATGGTATTGGTGTGGGGGGCAAAAAACACAGAAGACATAAAAAAATCCAGTTGTATTTTTTCAATCTTCTAATTTTTAAACTATTAAGAATCATGATACCTAAATCTATGTGTAGGGAGATCCTTTTTTTTTCCTAGTTACAAAAATATCAAATACAAGAGTAGAAATTACTGCTTTACTTGAGAAACTTACTTCCAAATTACTTTCATGTGTTTTAAAAAGTCATAAAGAGCATCCAAGAAAAAATCATATACATTTTCCTAGGAATAAGTACAAAAAAATTGGGTTGATGACTGCCCCAAATGATATTTCCTGAAGGAAAAAATGTAATATTTAACTTTGTTTTTTGAGGCAGGGTAAGTGAACTATACACGTCATAATAAAATTTTCTTACTTTACAAGGAGGAAGGACTGTGAGCCCGTTTTTGATGCATGTTAAATACAAAATCCACTGTTCTGATCAAGATGCTGCTGCTGCTGCTGCTGCTGCTGCTGCTGCTGCTGCAGCTAAGTCACTTCAGTCATGTCTGACTCTGTGCGACCCCATAGATGGCAGCCCACCAGGCTCCCCAGTCCCTGGGATTCTCCAGGCAAGAACACTGGAGTGGGCTGCCATTTCCTTCTCCAAAGCATGAAAGTGAAAAGTGAAAAGTGAAAGTGAAGTCGCTCAGTTGTGTCTGACTCTTCGAGATCCCATGGACTGCAGCCTTCCAGGCTCCTCCGTCCATAGTAGTTTCCAGGCAAGAGTATTGGAGTGGGTTGCCATTATTGCCTTCTCCATCTGATCAAGATTAGGGGAAAAAAATCATTCTTCAGCACTTCAGTTCTCATGCAATGAAATCCAAAGGTCTGTTGAAGCCACCTTTTCAATTCATGTACTGCCTATACTTTCTCTTCTGCGACACATTTATGGAATAGGCATTTACAGAGCCATTCACCTTTTTCCCTTTTGCGGAGTCAAAGGAGGCAAATCCCATTAACTTCATTTCTATTTCTTCCTCTATGTTGCCCTCTAAGTCTTCTTCAGTTATCTGATGTTCTTTACTCTTTGTTTCTTTTCTTTCTTCTTCTCATTTCTTCTTTCTTTCAGTTAAGACGGGGCAGGAGATGTGGATCCATGTCTTCTTGGGGACCTGGACGGCCTTCTGTGCGGGGAACGAGAGCGGCTTCTTCTATCTCGCTCCCCAGACTGGGACCTTTCTAGGCGCCTGGCTTCTCTTTCTCAGATGTGGACCCGGACCGCCTACGCTCCATCGGTGGGGAGCCGCTGCAGCTGAGACCCATTTGGAATCCTCCTCCAATACGAGTCCTCTTTGTAGTCTTCTTGCTGATAGTCACTCTGACTGAAGGGTGGTTATACCTCATTGTAGTTTTGATTTGCATTTCGTTAATAATAGTGATGTTGAGCATTTCTACATATGCTTGTAGGCCATCTGTATGTCTTCTTTGAAGAAAGGTCTATTTAGATCTCCTGCCCATTTCTGGATTGCATTGTTTTTTTAAATACTGACTTGTATAAGCTGTTTGTATATTTTGGAGATTAAACCCTTGTCGGTTGCATTATTTCTCCCTATTCTGTAGGTTGTCTTTTCATTTTGTTTATGGTTTCCTTTGCTGTGAAAAAGCTTTTAAGTTTAATTAGGTCCCATTTGTTTATTTTTGTTTTTATTTTCATTACTTTAGGAGGTAGATCCAAAAATATATTGCTGCGATTTATGTTAGTGTTCTTTCTGTTTTCCTCTAGGAGTTTTACAGTATTCAGTCTTACATTTAGGTCCAAAATCCATTTTGAATTTATTTTTGTATATGGTGTTAAAGAATATTCTAATTTTATTCTTTTACATCTAGCTGTCCAGTTTTCCCAGCACCAGTTATTTGAAACTGTCTTTTTCCCATTGTATATTGCTGCCTCCTTTGTCATAGATTAGGTGACCATAGGTGCATGAGTTTATCTCTTGCCTTCTATCCTGTTCCACTGATTTATATTTTGTTTTTGTGCCAGTACCATTCTGTCTTAATTACTGTAATTTGTAGTATAGCCTGAAATCAGAAAGCATGACTCCTCCAGCTCTGTTCTTTTTTCTTAAGATTATTTTGGATATGTGGGGGCTTTTTGTGCTCCCAGAAAATTTTTAAAAATTATTTATTCTAGTTCTGTGAAAAATCCCACTGGTAATTTGATAGGGATTATATTGAATCTGTAGATCACCTTGGGTAGTATAGTCATTTTAGCAGTACTGATTTTTCTAATCCAAGAACACAGTATAGCTTTCCACTTGTTTGTGTTGTCTTTAATTTCTTTCATCAGTCCTATAGCTTTTGGAGTACAAGTCTTTTGCCTCCTTAGGTAAGTTTCTTCAGATGTATTTTATTCTTTCTGATGTGATGGTAAATGGGATTTACCATCTCCTTCATTTCTCATTCTGATATTTTGTTGTTAGTGTATAGAAATGCTATAGGTTTCAGTATAATAACTTTGTAGCCTGCAAACTTACCAATGAGCTCTGATAGTTTTCTGATAGTGCCTTTAGGATTTTCTATGTATAGCATTACGTCATCTGCTAATGGTGACAGTTTTGCTTCTTTTCCAATTTTAATTCCTTTTCTTTTTCTTATATGATTTCTGTGTCTAGGACTTCCAAAACTATGTTGAATAAA
Organism: Capricornis sumatraensis; assembly: GCF_032405125.1. Taxonomy (NCBI): domain Eukaryota; kingdom Metazoa; phylum Chordata; class Mammalia; order Artiodactyla; family Bovidae; genus Capricornis; species Capricornis sumatraensis. The sequence continues at coordinate 76,906,039 of NC_091073.1, forward strand.
AGTAGTCAGAATGGGTATCCTTGTCTTGTTCCCGATCTTAGAGGAAATGCTTTCAGTTCTTTGCCTTTGAGTATGATGTTACCTGTAGGTTTGTTATATATGGCCTTTATTATGCTGGGGTAGTTTTCCTTTATGCCTACTTTCTGAAGAGTTTTTTTAAAATCATAAATTGTATTGAATTTTGTCAAAAGCTTTTTCTGCATCTATTGAGATGATCATATGGTTTTTATTCTTCAATTTGTTAATGTAGTATATCACATTGATTTTCAGATATTGAAAAATTTTTGCATCCCTAGGGTAAATTCCACTTGATCTTGGTATATGGTCCTTTTAACGTATTATTGCACTCAGTTTACTGTTATTTTTTGATAATTTTTGTATCTATATGTTCATTAGTGATATTGGCCTATAATTTTTTGTGTGGTATTTTTGTAAGACAAAAATATATATTAAAATATATATATATTATTCAATATAATCCCAATATAATCACCTTACTTTGGGTGATGGTGCCTCATAGAATGAGTTTGAAGGTATTCCTTTCTCTACATTTTTTGGGAACAGTTTCAGAATAATAAGTATTAACTCTTCTCTAAATGTTTGGTAGAATTTACCTGCGCGAAGCCATTTAGTCCTGAATGTTTGTTTCTTGGGAGTTTTTAAGTTACTGATTCAATTTCAATACTGGTGATTGGTTTGCTCATAGTTTCTATTTCTTCTTGATTCAGTTTTGGGAGATTGTGCCTTTCTAAGAACGTGTCCATTTCTTCTATAATGCTCATTTTATTCGTGTATAGTTGCTTGTGGTAGACTCTTATGATCCTTTGTATTCTGATTGTATTGATGTGAGCCCGCTCCTTTTTTTATCTTGATAAATCTGGCTAAGGGCTTATCAATTTTGTATATCTTTCCAAAGAACCAGTTTTTAGTTTTATTGTTTTTTTTTCTCTTTTTTTTGCCTCTATTTTATTTAATTTTGCTCAGATCTTTATGATTTTTTTTAACTTTGAGTTTTGTTTGTTCTTCTTTCTCTAGTTGCCTCAGTTGCAAGGTTGGGTTTTTTATTTGAGATTTTTCACATTACCTGAGGTAAGCTTTTATTGCTTTCAACTTCCCTCTTAGAACGACTTTTGGTGCATCCCATAAGTTTTGGATTGTCATGCTTTCATTTCCATATATGATGGAATGTTATTCAGCCCTAAGAAAGAAGGAAATCCTGTTACTTGTGAATGGACCTTGCAGATATTTTAATAAGTGTAATAGGTCAGACAGAGAAAGACAAATAGTGCATGATATCCCTTATATGTGGAATTTAACCCCAAAAAAGTCAAAATTATAGAAATAGAGAGTAGAAAAGTAGGAACTGAGCACTGGAAATGGGGGAGATAGAGAGAGGTTAGTAAAAGCATGCAAACTTTCAGCTATAAAATGAATAATATCTAAGAATGTAATGTAAAAATAGTGACTATAGTTGATAGTGATAGGTGCTCAGTCATGCCTGACTCTTTGCAACTCCATGGACTGTAGCCTGTCAGGCTCCCCTGTCCATGGAATTTTTAAGGCAAGATTACTGGAGTGGGTTGCCATTTCCTTCTCCAATATTGATAACACTGTATTAAATAATTGAGATTTGCTAAGAATAAAATTTAAATATTCTCATCAAAAAAGAGATAAATATGTGAGGTGATAAATGTGTTAATTAACTAGATTAATTGGTTATTAATTAAATAACTAGGTGGGAAGGAAATGAAAATGAAGACAGCAAAAATCCTATATATATACATATGCACTGCCTTCAAATAGAGTCAAAGGAGATATTCTGTCCCTAAAGGATGGGATGCCGTGTTTTAAATTGCTATTAAGACAAGTTTATTCCCACTCCTCTGCCTCCATAATATACCTTGGGAAACTATAGCTTAATACCAGAGGAATTTTCTCACTTACCTCGCCTCTCATGATGTCCATTCTGTGCCAGGAGATGGAATTGTTTAAAGGTATGCATCTATTACACTAAAAATAATGGGCAAACCCTGTAAACCAAACAATTTCTTGTTCTGGTATAATCTGCCTTAAAGAAATGCTTGCAACACATACACAGGGCATTGCTTATAACAAGAGATTTAAATTTAAAAATTTTGGGGTATATTTACCACAGCACAGTAGTTACAAAACTGTAAATTATTTCTCCAAACTGAGAGAACTGGGGTAAGAATTTGGGTTCATGATGTAGGAAATGAAGGTTAAGGGCTTCTCTAGGCCTTGAGTTCTAATTTTATTTTACTGTATTGTGAAGTCTTCTGCATCAAGGTCTAGAGTACACTATTGAAATCTTGTAGCCCTATTCAGGCTTCAGTTGCATGTCATATATAGAATTCTTAAGGGTCTCATTAGTTGAAGATTTGGGGGAAAATTTTCAAAGCGACAATAAGTTTGGTGAGATACAATTACCAAAATATGATGGATTGTTCTCTTAGGCAAGAATTTAGGACAACAGAGAAAAGAATCCCTTTCTGTGAAACCTTGTCTAAGTTGTATTTAATTCTGGATACCACACTTGATCTGGGACACTGGCACATTGGTGTGTATTGTCAAAACACCACGATGGTGAAGGAATCTGAAACCACCTCAATAGAAGAAGAAGTGAAATGAAGTCGCTCAATCGTGTCCGACTCTTTGCGACCCCGTGGGACTGACTGTAGCCTACCAGGCTCCTCTGTCCATGAGATTCTCTAGGCAAGAATACTGGAGTGGGTTGCCATTTCCTTCTCCAGGGGATCTTCCTGACCCAGAGATCGAACCCGGGTCTCCTGCATTGGAGTCAGACGCTTTAACCTCTGAGCCACCAGGGAAGCTCACCTCAGTAGAGGCAGGGAGTATAAAAAATTCTGCCAGGGAAAGAGGAAAACATCCCAGTATTGTACAAAATGGTATTAACTCAATAGCTGGTACCTCTTACAGCCCTGTCCTTCACCATTGTGTCCCTTGCTCTTAAGTCGACCACCGCGCACACAGTGGGTCCTCAGTCGATGTTTGTTGAATAGTTACGTTACCATGTAATCCATGTAATCTTGAGGGTATGATTGCCTGGTCATAATTTAAATTAACTACTACATCTAAAGGAAACATCATTGCAGTTCTTGGGGGACGCAGTGGCTGAATCCTGGCTTCCGCAGTGGCGCATCTAGGGCATCTTCGGTCCCAGGAGGCCTTGTCAGGAATGACCTTTCTTTCTCTTGCCCTTTTCCTCCCTCCCATCTCCAGGCTGTAGATGATTCCGTGGTCACGAGGTCGCGACAGTTCGCGCCGTCGTGGAGACAGCAGGACGTGGAGAGAGAACTACATTTCCCAGCTGACTCTCGTGCGCGCGCCCCTGCTCCAGTGCGGGGGGCGATTGCAGCAGGCGCTCGCTCCCCGCCGAGCGCTCGTCGCCCGCCGGAGCCTCTGCCAGGGGATGAGGTGGGAGGCGCTAGAAACCACTTAGCTACAGCCAACCGCCCAATGCAGCACTCGCTCGCTCCCCCCACCAGCGGAAGCGCCCGCGGAGCACAATGCAGCACTGAGGCAGCGCCGCGGTGGAGGCTGCAGCGCCCGGATCGCCACAGCTCGGGTCGGGGCTGGGAGCTGGTGGCCCAGGCTAGCCCCGGGCGCGGGGCGCGGGGCGCGGGATCCGGACGCGGCTGCCTGGGCATGAGGAGCTGAGCATCTCGGGCGAGGCGGGCGGACGGCAGCACCATGCAGGCGGCGGCAGCGACGGCTGTGTCCGTGCCCTTCTTGCTGCTCTGCACCCTGGGGACTTGTCCCCCGGCGCGCTGCGGCCGGGCAGGTAAGTTCGCCGCCCTCTGTGGCTCTGGGACGTACCATTTGCCGGGCATCTTTGCAGCCCTCAAGCGCATGATAAAGGGGCATCCGCATTTCCCGAGTTAGCGGGGAGATTTTTTCATTTAGAAGGGTGGTGAGAAGTGAAGCAAAAATATATTGTGGGGGCGCGCGGATGCGTTAGAAGCTTTAGGTCAAATGCTTGTTTTTCTTCGGAAGTAGAAGAGGAATGCGGAGGATGGGAGAGGGGGCTCTGCTTTTGGGCCCCGATCTTGGATGCTCTCAGATGAGCTGGTCCAAGGCTTTGCGTCTGGTATCTCTGCGTCCTTCCCAGATGGGGTCTGAGAGGGAGGGGAGGTAGGATCTTCTCTGGGGAATCATCGGACCGCAGGATGGACGAGTGTCCGTCAGGGTCATTATTTTCTCCTTTTCTCCCTAATTCTTCCTTCCCCTCTTTCCTGCCCGAAGGAGACGCCTCGTTGACGGAGCTGGAGAGGAGGAACGAAAACCGCTTCCTGGAGCGCCAGAGCATCGTGCCACTCCGGCTCATCTACAGCTCGGGTGGAGAAGACGAAACTGGGCACGACGCACTGGACACGCGGGTGCGGGGCGACCCCAGCAGTGGGCAGGTGAGAGGCGCGGTCCAGAGGGGTGGTCCTACGCGCGGCCCGGCCCACTCCGACCCTGCGTTTGCTCTCGGTTGCCCTGGAGATGCACTGTCTTGGGTGAAAGCAGCGCAATTCTCTTGCGAGTCATATATGGCGCTCCCTGTGCAAAAGAAAGAAGAGAAAGGCGGACAAAACCCCCAAAGAGTCACAGGCCAGGGGCTTTGCTCAAGAGGTGTTCGTGCGGGATGCCTCCATGTGTGCGGCAACCTGAGTGAAGGGGCGGAGACCCTCTCACCGCTGCCGAGCAAAAGCCGTGTGTAGGCAAGAAGGGATATAATATTTGAGCAGGATTTACATCATTGTTGTTGTTGTGGTTGTTGTTTTAATTCTCAAAGAGAAGGCTTTGTGTGATTTAAGCCAAGATTGGTACTGTAGGAAAATTGGAAAAACAAGCGTAGACATCTCTATCTAAACTTAAACCTTAAAAGTAAGCTGAACTACAAGGTTCTCAACTTACTCAATTTGTGGACATCGGAGATGGACCCACTCACCTCCACCTTACAAAGAAGACATATCCTTCTCCCCTTTCTTTATTGGTAGCAGTCCTCTTGGTGTAATTAGGGCAGTGTGGCTTTGGGGGCATTGATAAAGTATGTTTTAAAATAAAAATCTAACTACCGTTTAGCATATTTAGGTCAATATCACACATTCACAGATACGCTTGAAAATTCATTTTTGAACTTACTGTTTAATCTAAGTAAATATTTTGGGGCTCTGCAAGCATTTTTTAATTTATTTACATGTATCAACCTGGCAACCAGTTCATCCACCTGTAAGTACATATTAAGATAGAACATGTTCATGTAGTTGAAAATTTTGCACACTTCACTAAAGTAGGCTGAATATTTTTACATGTCTAAATATATTCTTAATATTTTAAGATGTGTCTTGATGTGATAATCATAGTAATTTACTATAAGTGTAAAATATGTAAAAATAGAAAAATGTTCCTTATTTGTAGCCAAGTCCTTAATTTTGTTAAAATCTTAACATGATAGAAATTAAAGTGCTATAGTAATATCCAGCAACTAGATTATTATAATAGCAAATTTAATATGTCAAGTTTTAGTGAAGGATCCCATCATTTGAATTAATGTTTGGTAAATACCTTTCCATTATGATTTGTTTCCATAGTAAAGCTGAAGAAGCATCAAACACTGTTAGAATTACTTCTGTAGAGGAATATTTTCACACTCATTTGTAACTTTTATTACAAAAAATTTCAAACACACACACACAAAAGTAGACAGACTATTATAATGAACTCTGAGCTTCAGCAATTTGCAACTCATAGCCAATCTTATTTTATATACATCCTATTTTCTTTTCCTTTCTGTATTATTTTGAAACATTTCATAAAAGAATTTAACTATGCACCTCTAAAAGACAAGGATTTTTTAGAAAATGTAATCATGATATTATCATAGCTAATATATATTAAATATGTCAATATATTATATACAAATATATAAAATAGACATATGAATATTATATATAAGTTTGTTTGAACCAGGATCCAGATAATGTTTATAAACTGCAATTAGTTTTTTTAAAGCCTCTTTAATGCATGGTTTCCCTCATCCTTTTTCTTCCTTTTTTCCATACAATTTATTCATTGAAGATATGGGGTCTCTCATCCAGTAGAGTCTTCCACAAGCCAAATTTTTGCTGATATAGACATTGCTTTAAAACAAATCACAGTGCTTTAAAACAAATCAGAGAGGAAAAAAGTAGAGATGGAGAAAAAGAAAACTGCAGGATTGAACCCGGAGACTCCTGGAGCCTCTGCCTCATGCTGGTGATGTCTTTAGGTACCCTCTGCCCTTCTCTGTGTCGGTGAAAGACTGCTATTCTTGGACAACAGGCCAGTCCTCCTTTTTCTCCCCATTTCTGGAATACCACTTTTGTGGGTGTTTTATTGGTTCATAGATCTCTCCACTTGGGGCAGAAGATACTTGGGGCCTGTGCAGCTTCTACGTCCTACAAGGATAAACCTCACATTTGAGAAGAATGACCGTGACCACTAAATGCCCTCACTTGTGGAGAGGTGTGAATGAATTGGTAGGATTTAGCTTAAAGAACTGGAGAAGGCAATGGCACCCCACTCCAGTACTCTTGCCTGGAAGATCCCATGGATGGAGAAGCCTGGTAGGCTGCAGTCCATGGGGTCTCGAAGAGTCGGACATGACTGAGCCACTTCACTTTCACTTTTCACTTTCATGCATTGGAGAAGGAAGTGGCAACCCACTCCAGTGTTCTTGCCTGGAGAATCTCAGGGATGGCGGAGCCTGGTGGGCTGCCGTCTATCGGGTCGCACAGAATCGGACACAACTGAAGCGACTTAGCAGCAGCAGCAGCAGCTTAAACAACAGCATGACTAGGTTATTCATTCAAGTCAGAAATGAGAGTGAAGATACTGTCTTGTTATCCAAGTAATTATGACAAGCAGTTATCTCCATTCTGGCACCTGGTGAGGTACAAATAGTGCATTTGGTTGCGTGCTGGGTCATCTAGGTAGCTACAGCAGTTTATTATGTTCCTCAGCTACAGTTAGTGATCACTGACTAGTAGGGCTGAATCTGGCAGAGTTGTGAGGACTTAGTTGCCATATGCCAACATTTCCTCCAGTTAGGAAACTGAGGAGTGGTCCTGCAATGTGTCATTTCTTATTTCATTGAGAACTGTTCATTGAATCTAAAAATATAAGTTAATTATATATGGACCTTGTTATTTTTTTGGTGATTAAATGGATGTAATTTATACTCATAAATATGTTTAACAACTTCCTTTCTAATAATAAAATTAGGATGCTTTCTATCAGCTCACAAAGGTATATACTGATTTGTTTATTTAAAAGACATTTATATACTTGAGTTCATGCTGTATACCATTTTTTTTTTTTTGTAAGACCCTGGGGATTTAGAGGTAAAAGACTCAGTTCTAGCCTTTAAGGAGTTTACAGACAAGTAGGAAGATGAATGAAAAGATAGGTAGTTACACTGTGTCCTTGTGTGTGATTTTCTGGAGGTGATCACAGAGAGATGTGGAAGCAGAGAAGACAGTGCTTAACCTAGCTGAGCAGTCAGGGTGGGTTCTCAAGGGGAGGCACTATCTGAACTGTGTTTTGAGGGTTGGTAAGAACTGACCAAATTATAAGGAAGGGGTGGTCATATCAAATGAAGGGTCAGCAGATACATGGACGTGTGAAATCAGACGCATTTTTGACTGCAAATAGTTACGATTTAAGGGACAGAAGAAACAAACCAGAAAATAGATGCTGCAGCACTTTCATGACTTGCTGAGGAATTTGGGCTTCTCCTGAAGGCAGTTCAAGGATTTCAGTAAGTAGAGTTACCGGCCTACGTATAGGTAACCTACTAGACTTACCTATACCATCATGTTGTTATGGTATAACCCTAATTGTTAGAAATGAATAATGTTAATTTCAAAGGCTGAGTGAATGTGGTTGTTCACTTTAATTCATTGTTCAATGCCAATTCACATACCCATTAAGCTTCATAAGAACTTAGTTACTAAGCATACTTAGCTGCTTAGTATAAATGAGTTAATATTTATGTAGCACTTAGAACAGTTCTGCATGTTCTACAAGCACTATATGAGTTTTGTTAAATAACATTAACTCCCTTAGGCTGGTTGAGTACTATTTAGAAATTTTATAACATCACTTTAATGCGAAATGGTGCCCTAATTACCAGAATTTAACATTTTCCCAGAAGTAAGTTACAAATTACTCAAGTTTACATAACTAAATGGAATCTTAATGATTATAAAGATGAAAGAAATCTTATAGGTCATCTAACCTAACTGAAGAATCGTTTCTTACCTGGTAAGATAGAGTCATTGATCTAGAGTAAGGAAACCAGCAATGTTTTACTTAATGTTTGAGAAAGCTCACAAGAACTATGATGGTATAAAACACCTTAGTTTTACTTTTACTGTGTCCTTACTTCAGTTTTCATCCCAAAATGGAACTGCACATTTTATGTTTTTGGAAAATTTATTTTAGCTCTGTGGAAATACTGGCAATTTGATAGGTGTGAAATAATTAATTCTGTTGGTATAAGTCCATATTTGTATGACCAGTTACTTGAATGTATACTTTTATTTTCATCCTGAATCAGATGACTGACCCATACTGAAAGCTTATTGTGCCATGAAGTTCTAGAAATGGTAGTCAAAGGAATTGTATTTGATCGTGGGTAACCTTGCTCTCCTCAAGATTGTCTTCCTGATCTGAAGTAATTTCAGTTCTGTAAAAGAGCATGCAGAACTGGAATATTCAAAGTATGCAGTCTTCCTTTCATCTGACTCGAAATTACTTATGCTGGAAAAATTGTATGTTGTAGATAATAGGATAAAACATATTTTAATAGAACACCCATATAAGCAAGGTATCACTTACAGAGTTCTGCTATTGGTTTGAAACCGATGGTCACGTAATTGCTATTATAAAGAGCAAGCACCTTCCTGGTTACTCTTTTTTTTTTTGCAAGCCAAGCATGATAGATTTAGCGCAGCATCAAAGATTGGTTATTTGCTGTGTGGTAGATAGGCTTGTTTTGCTGTGTGGTCACCCCATACATTTTCAAATAATTTGTTTGGCAGCCAGTAATTGGTTTTGCTACAAGTAGCAGAATTTCTTTTTATCAGAAGTCTTTGTCAGTGAATAGACAGGCTACTTGTTTTCTATCTCATTCCCTGGAAAGCGTTTGTAAGCCTCTCAAGTAGTCAAGTGTTGAGAACATAGACCTACCATTTATTATAGTTTTGATAATCAGTAATGAATGGGGAAATGCAAGATGGGCACAGGATGGCAAGAGATAGCTGCGCACTGTTTTTATGAACATAATTATCTATATGCCTAAGCATGCATGAGCTGCACCAAAAATTGGGTTGTTTCACTTGGGAACAGTGCTTCAGCATGACCGTCCATTGTCTGTAGTACTGCTTTCCTGGAGAAAAAGGGCTCCTAGAAATTAGAAATATTTTGTGAGTATAGGACATACATCTTTTTTTCCCTTAATGTGCATTTGTTAAACCTAAATAGCTCAATATTTATAAAACTGTGCAACCAGTAAAAAATTTGTTCCACTGTAATAAACAGGAAGGAGACATTCCCCAGCACATTTTTATTTTCCTACCAACCTTCTCTTACAATTACATAATTAAAAGAAAATAAAATTTAAAATTGTAGTATTCTTACATCTTGTTTTCAGTCTATGAGATCCTAATTTGTGTTTATTTCTTTTGGGAATCTTTGAAATTCTGCCCAGTTGTTTTACCGTGCACAAAAGAATGTTGTCTTTCATCACTTCTTTACAGCTACACATGGAAAACTGTGACCAACTCTAAGAGCTTATGGGATGATAAAAATTGTCCTTAAGTTTTATTTGCTTTCTCTTATTTTAATGCATGCCAAGTGTTCTGTCATTTTTAATGATGAAAGCCTCTTCTAAAAGTACATGGAGGAAGGCCTGCTTTCTTGTCATATAGGTTTAGTAGTACTCTTTAACTCCAGTGGGGTCCAGATATTGCCACATCCACCATTAAGGATTATGGATAAACCCCAAAAGGAAAAAGGATATTATTAAAGAGTTGGGGAGGATGCAAGAAAAGGAAAACACCTTGAGATGAATGGCGAGAAGGAGAAAGGCAAGAGAAATCAGGAAGAGATAAATACTTATACAGTGTTGTCATGTTACAGAATACACTAAAATATTTAATAATATTTAATAAATGGTAACATATGTGGCTACTTTTTATGTGCCAAACAGTTTTCTGAGTACTTGTGACCTATACCACTCATTGCATCCTCACAAGAATCATGTGACAGTAATATTTAACTGCAAAATTACAAAGCTGGTAGATAGCTGAGAGGGTTTTTGAACGCAGTCTTTTCAGTTCCACTGCACTGCCTGTGTGCTGAAGCACTATGCTAAACTGGCCTTTGTACAGGAAGTCATCAACATTTCCTTGGATATCATTCAGTGGTGCTGGGGTCAATGATTTCTTACATCCGTTCCCCTGGAGCTATATATTTCTTGCAGCACTTGAAAATATCTTTAACAAGTTGTACAGTAGTGAAGAAACTTTTCTACTACCTTGAGAATGAGAATGGAATATATAAAGATATTTGACATTTAAAAGGTGAACAACACCTCTCAAAGGATGTGTGTTTTGTTTTCAAACTGGATGTGCACATTGATCTAATCTTCTTTGTAAATCCAAGATTTCAGTATCCAATTGTCAATACTAAAATTATATATGCTTTTTTGTGGTCTAAGCTTTATAAAGCAGAAACATGAGATGCTCAATAGAAATCCATATTTGTGTGTACTTTTTCAAATGAAAAGATATAAAATATCTTTCATGTCTTCCCAGAACAAATAGCTCCAGAGTCCCAAATGTCAAAGCATTCAGGTCAAAGAGATACATAATCAATAATAACCAAAATGATAGCTTCTGTGAACATCTAGCTGGATATGTTCACTTAGGTAATAAAAGCATTAGAAAGAGTTGAAAAATAAGAATTAATATTTACTATTTATGTCAGGCACTGTGCTGAGTGATTTACATGTGTTATCTCTCATTATGAGGTAGGCATGATTATACCCATTTTATAGATGAGGAAACTGAGGCTTAAGGAAGCTAATTAATCAGCCCAAGGTTATACAACTGATAAGTAATAGAACTGGGTTAAGAATTCTCAAAGAAAATGTTAGAGATTAACATAAAATGACCCTTTTGTAATCTTTGCTTCTTATTTAATATGTGGTTACCCATTTATCTATGAGTTGGAACAAATGTAACATTTCTTGAAAACTCTTGACCTGATCTCCAATCTAACTGATCTCCTATCTAACTGATCTCCTACCTGATTTCCTATGCTACCCTGATCTCCTCCCTTGCTAACTTCATTTAGGGGTGACTTGATGTCATGTTTAGGACTTGTTACAGGTTTTCATTTCTAGAAATGGTTACGATTTCTACTTCTATCTCAGATTTTTTTTTAAACATTTAAAACATTTATTTATTTTGACCATGTTGTGAGGCACAGGATCCTAATTCCCCAACCAGAGACTGAATCATTCCCCTTGCAGTGGAAACCTGGAGTCCTAGCCACTGGACCACTGGGGAAACCGTACCTCAGATATTCTTTTAACCACAAGGAAATATCTGCATGTGCATCTGAATAGCAGCAGAGAATATCTGCACTCTGAGTACTTGGAGTTTTATCTGTCAGAAATTCATGTAACAGAAGCTATTTATGGAGAATTATCATCTGTTCCTTTGTAGGGCACTGGCCTCACCTCCAGAGATTCTAGGGTAGGAGTTTGGTTTTTCTTTTGAAGTCTTCAGGGGATTCCAGTTTGCACCCAGGGCCGAGGAGCTCTTTGTATTCTCAAGATTTAAATTATTTTTTCATAAATCTCTTTGGATTTCAGTTAGTCACAAGGGAACTTGGTATTAGAATTGGTATCAACAGGAGATCTGAGTTCGATCCCTGGGTTGGAAAGATTCCCTGGAGAAGGGAATGACAGTCTACTCCACTGTTCTTGCCTGCAGAATTCCATGAACAGAGGAGCCTGGTGGGCTACGGTCCATGGGTTGCAAAGAGTTGGACATGATTGAACAGCTAACACTTTCTCAGTCACTCCCCTGACCACTTCAATCACTTTCCCGGCTTTTTCTAAAGGATAATTTGAAGGAATCTTGTAAGAAATATTCCTGCAAAACCAGTTACATTGAAGTCGTGGAGAACATTAAGCATGATTTCTCATCAGGACCAAGAGGAGAGATTTGTCTTATACTTTTGTTCCCTTCCTTAATGTGGATGCCAAAAGTTTCCAGGAGAGTTGTGCTCTCTTCCAGAGAAGTCTTAGCATGAGTTTTCATAGTAGCTTCATTCCTAGATCATTGTCCTGTTCCTGCTCATCATCCCCATTTCAATACAAAAGTCATCTGAAATCCTCTTGACTTGTGCTAACTTATCACCCTGGGAATTCATATCTGTGCACATTTTCAAGTGCATGTTAGATTTAAATTGAAGTAAATATTAGGCTTTAAAAATGTGATCTCAAGAGGTTTCATTTGTTCACTTTTAAAAAGTAGTCCTATTCCATTCCCCTTCTTGTCACCAGTACTCTTTTTTCCTTCCTAGCACTTGACATTCTTTTAACAATTGACTTGTTTATTGTCTTTCTTTCACTATGCCATCATCGAACTGTAAAAGACACAAGAATAGTGATCTTGTCTGTTTGGTCACTACACATCTTCACTGCCTAGAGCAGTGACTGGCACAGAGTTGATGCTTAATAAATATTTATTGAATTAATGAGTTTTCTTTCTCCCCTGGTTTTCTTATCCACTTGAAAATTTTTTCTTGTAATTATCCACATAAAACAAGCTGAACTCTCTTTTGGAATGCTGTTGTGTTCAAATGAATAAATTAATGAATACTTTTTTGTGTTTTCAAATATTGAATGTACAGCACCTTTGATAATTAGAACTATTTGACACAGAAATGGAGTTTAAAATGCTGTATTTCAAAAAATATGAAGACATCATATAGAAGAACTGATTTTAAAGTTCTAAGTGTCCTTCTTCATTTTACCTTTTGAGTTGCTTTTAAGACAGAAATCTGCTTTCCCCAGAGCAGACTATTATATATAAATTTATTTTGAAAATAAAATTTAAAATGTAGTACTATGATCCAGAAATATCAGCAGTTCTAAAGCTGGACAGAGAAGGAAAAAGTTTAATCTCTCTTTCCCTCTGCCCCACCCTGTCTTACCATCTATTTGTTGTTTGTATTGAAGGGATGTTTCAGAATTATATTCATCTGTAAGGGTCCGTGCTTAGTCGCTCAGTCATGTCCAAATAGTCCAACTATTTGGAACCATATGGACTGTAGCCCACCAGGCTCCTCTGCCCATGGGATTTTTCAGGCAAGAATACTGGAGTGGATTGCCATTTCCTTCAACATTTTTCTTCTCCTTTTTAAAAACTAATTTTGTATCAGGAGATTTTAGCACTTAGCAATAGTTGCCCCTTTGCTGCATTTTTTCTTTTGTCCCAAGTAAAAGAACATTAGATGACTCTTTGAAGATGGGAAATCAATGATACTTTCCTGAAACTCAGCCTCAAGAGCTCACATTTTATAAGTCGTTTTAAAATTTTCTACGTAAGGCAGTAGAATGGGTGGACAGTTCTTTTCAACCACTTATTATGATTGGCATGGACTTACGCCTCTAGCTTTCCCCTCTGGTTAGTCAATTTCTATTCTTATATACTTTTTTTTTTTTCAGTTTGCTTTTTAAGCAGGCTTGTTTGCAAGAAATTGAGGTCAGGATGTTAGTAGCAGGCTGGTACACACCAATTGCTATACCTGGTCAGAGCTTAAGCTCTGGGATCAATGGTTTCTCTTTCTTTGGATTAGATTAGCAAGATGCTGCCGAGGAAAATGCCACGTCACAGACCTGATGTACGTGAATTCTCTCATGGGTTTTTAGTGCCTTTGGAATATCCTGTCCAGAGTCTGGCCTAGAACCTAGCTATGCATCCATAGCAGTCAAGGTTATGCAGGGCAGTATCAATCTAGGAGAGGCCAGAATAGGAGGAGTTGGCAGAAGAGTGATCTTGAGGCATCAGAACGTGGACAGGAGCAAACTGTGGGTATAAGGGTGGTGGAAGGTGAGATTCAGGAAAATAAAAAATATCAGATCTAGAGAGAAGATACTGGGTCCACTGTGCCAGCTCAGTCCAGTATCCTGGCTCAACTAGAGAAAGAGACCTGAAGGAGTCTGAAGCACTTTCTGAGGTTTTAATCTTAGCCCACGAGGTTTCAGTGGTTGGCTCCACTCTTACGTTTTAAAAGAGAACCTTGTGTTTTTTGGTCAGACTGGCTCTGATGACCCCTGAGATTGTTTCCATGCCCCCATGAGCATGTTTGGTTCAGGGGGAAGAGCTACTTTCTCCTCCTCCTTCTTCCCCCTTCACTCCTCTCCCGACTCTCTCCTCTTCTCTTTCTCATTAATGTAATTCAGACTGCAGACTGTGCCTCTCCTGGGTCAGAGATGATACTTACATAAAGATTGATTTCCTAACTCATGTAGGAATTGATGCTCTGAAAAATCATATTTAGTTTGTACAAAAGGAGCAATGGGCTAATTTTACATGCACTTGGTATGTGTTCAAAAAGTGTGTTAGCAATAGAAGAATCTTGTTAGTTGGAGTTTGGAAAATTTGTTCTTATTGAGATAGATAGTTTTGATGTCAGTCTTCATTTTTTATAAATACTGGGTCATTTTCACGATTAGTTTGGTATCACCTGCAGTTTAGCAATAGTTTAGGAATACTTTGATGTGCTTTTGAAGAAATCTTTAGGAAAGTATTTAATAAGAAGAATGGAAAGTTTTGTTTTTTTTTATAGATGCATTTACAAATTTACCATTTGCTAAATAATCAAGCCATTTCTTAGGAAGAGTTTTATTGACTATGATAGAAACTTAAACATCATTGATTCAGGATCACAAAACTGTTCTTACATTTTAGGGTCTTATACAGCTTGGTTAGCTATAAATAGTACATTGCTATTTTTCGAACTGATTTCCTCATAAAAGTACCTGAAAGCTTATACAGATATTGATTGATAAGAAGGTGGGCAAAATTCAAGTTGTATTCATTGCTGTCACCAAAGTTGAAGCCATTTCTGACTGGATGAGTGACTAGACATGAGGGTATTTCAAACCATGGTGTATAATAACTTTTGCTGGTTCTCAGTGTCCTCCAGGGTGAAAGAAAAGGGAGAAAAATATTGTTGCTACAATACTGTGATTTTTCGTTTTGTTTAGTTTCTGAGGTAAGTTTAGTGTGATGGCCTTAGGGTTCTTAATGATCTCGCATGGACGGTATTCTCTCATAATTAATGAAGGCAGAGTATTAGTCATTCAAACTTAACCAACTTAATACGAAATCTACTTGAGGTCATTGATTAATGTGTTGTCTGGGATGTTATTTTAAGTGTTCTGCTTATGAAATCATGAAGTTTGCAGTTGTCCTCGGGTGATGGAATAAGAATTATTTCAATTTAATTGTAGGAAAAACATGGTGTTAAGGCATGCACCCTTATCTTCATTTTTATTTCTTCCCAGTGTTGAGCTCAGAGGCTTGTAGGTAGCAAGTGCTCAACAGGCAAATGAGAACTGGATTTGATGCCATGAGGTAGAGAGTCTATTCCTTTCTTATGCCTCCAGACCCTTGTTGTTATAGTAGGTTTTCCCTGGTCAATTCTTTCTTTCCTTTCCTCTCATTTTTTTCTTTTCTCAGCCCTCGGTACAGGCTCCATCACATTCCCATTGCCTCTTTCCATTTGTCATTTTTGTGAACATAGTCTTGCTCTGTTCACTTTCCCTGTGACCCTTGGTTTATTTTGTGTTTTTCCCCCTACTTTCTTTCTGTCAAGTGCCTCGTTTTCTCTTAGCAACTGAAGTAAAAACAAGCCTCTGAAAGGTTATTTATATTCAGTGTCGGGAACCATCCCTGTCGCTTGTTGCTGGACTGACTTATTTTGGGATTTGCAAAATGTGTTATAGTTCAACAAGCTTCCCACTCTACTACTTACCTTTAAGTTTGTTTTTTTATCTGGTTTTTCCTTTTGTTTCGTTTGTTTCCCTTAAGCTGTCCCTCATTCATTTTCCTCTTTGGGTGTGGATTGCATGGAGTATCACTTCTGCTCTTTGCTGTTGGAATAGTCACCTTCCAAAAATCGTTCTCCTTGTTCTCACTGCTCATAATCCCGTGAACTTAAACTCTGAGTTATGTGCCTGGTCCACCCTCCATGCTTGCTGAACGGTTATTTCTTGAAGTCTTCCAGAGAGGTTGACTGCTCCATTGCTGCAGGATTATGATGCAGAATTGTGCAGTGATGATGGAGAAGGCAATGGCAACCCACTCCAGTACTCTTGCCTGGAAAATCCCATGGATGGAGGAGCCTGGAAGGCTGCAGTCCATGGGGTCGCTGAGTTGGGCACGATCGAGTGACTTCACTTTCACTTTTCACTTTCCTGCATTGGAGAAGGAAATGGCAACCCACTCCAGTATTCTTGCCTGGAGAATCTCAGGGACAGAGGAGCCTGGTGGGCTGCCATCTATGGGGTCGCACAGAGTCGAACAAGACTGAAGCGACTTAGCAGCAGCAATGATGAAGCACTTTAACAGGTATCCTGAAAGTTCAGCTTGCCTCACAGGCTTGGCGTGAAATTATAGGAATTTTGTGTGTGTTGATGCAGTGGTATTGGAGTACTGGCCATTTGGGTGTGTTAATGTGCATGCGTGCTTAGTCTCTTCAGTCATGTCTGACTCTTTGCACCCATGGACTGTAGCCTGCCAGGCCTCTCTGTCCATGGGATTCTTCAGGCAGGAGTACTGGAGTAGGTTGCCATGCCTTCTTCCAGTGAATCTTCTTAAGCCAGGGACAGAACCCATGTCTCCCATATCTTCTGCATTGGCAGGTGGAGTCTTTACTACTAGTGCCACCTAGGAAGACTTGTCCTCATGAGATGGACCTAATGTTGGGCTGGAACTTTGTCATTTGTGGTTACTATTATTTGTTCACTGCTTAACACTCTGCCTGATGGATAGTTGGTGCTCAGCAAATATTTATGATCTGCCTTTGTTTCAGTTTCAGAGATGCAGAAAAAGAGTTCTGGTGTGACCATTTATGTGACTGATTTTATGTACTTCTGATGTATTTCCAACCATCACAGTATTTTCTTTATTTTGGATTGTTAAAATCTTTTGTTGGGAGGGGTTTGAGAGGAGTATGGGCCTCCTTCCATGTTTATACCTTTATCTCTGACCTCTTTCTTCCTCTTCCCTCCACAGACTTTTTCCTCCCTCCATTTATTTGGCCACACTAGGCCTTAATTGTGGCATGAAGGATCTTTTGTTGTGGCATGTGGGATCTAGTTCCCTGACCAGGGATCAAGCCTGGGCCCCCTGCCTTAGGAGTGCAGTTTTAACCACTGGACCATCAGGGAAGTCTGCCAGTACATTCTTGTCTGCCTGGCCTAACAGAGTCCCACTGTATATGTAGAACACCCAGGTTCTGGGAGGATCCCATCACTGTGAGAGTCTGAGCTGCAGTAGCTGTCCCTCCCGTTTCACAAGTGAGGTCAGGTTTATTAGAAAAGGCAGGGTCATGAGGATAAGCCGAAAGAAGGCTAGAGAAAGTGGCGGGAACTCGGACAGTAATGGGCAGGCTGATACTCTGCCATATAAAGCAGCCTTGTTGTCAGCTGCTTTAATCACTGTGACAAACTCATTCATGTCATTTTCTAAGCCCTGTCTCTCCCAACACAAATAAATCCAAGCTATTTAACTTTTGTGTGTGACTTTGTTCATCAGATTGCCATTTGCTGCCTGGAGCTGCATTTTCTTTAAGACAGTGATGTCTGTCTTTGGGGAAAGTGACATATAGTATTTTTGATAGTTTTAAACTCATATGACATATTTAGCTAAGAAGTTTTCATGATATTTGTTCGTTAAGTATTGAATTTTTTTTTCTTTGAACCCAGGACAACATCCTCTTTTTTTTCTCCCTATAGCTAAGCCTCCAATAATTTCTTATCTAATATTTTGTTTTATTTTTAGCAAATTTTTACCTCCTTATTGTGGACTAACAAGTTAACAAAAAATATTTACTTTGTCTTTTAGACAGTAGATACTACTCTTACTACTGTTACTCCATGAAATCTACATGCTCTAAAAGGTCTGCACATTTGATTTAAATCAGAAAAAAACCCTACTGAAGAATAGCCACTTTGGAATAAGTAGAGACCTAGGGAGGGATGGCACTCTGAGATGCTTTCAAGCATTAATATCTTAGTGTGAATGAAAGATTGATCTGAAAGTAGATTTATGATCAGAAGAGAAAGTAAGGGCTTGTGTTGGTGAGGGGTCCCAGATTAAAATCTTAAGATTGAGAAGTGCTAGTCACTCAGTTGTGTCCAACTTCTTGCAACCCCTGGGCTGTAGCCAGACTCCTCTGTCCATGGGATTCTCCAGGCAAGAATACTGGAGTGGGTTGTCATTTCCTCCTCCAGCGGATCTTCCTAACCCAGGGATTGAACCCTGGTCTCCTGCATTGCAGGCAGATTCTTTACTGTCTGAACTACCAGAGAAGCCCAAGATCAAGAACCTAGCCCACAAAATGAACTCTTCAACAGTTTTCATGACTTCAGCTGATGTAGTATAATCTCAGGAACAAAATGACTCATATTTGAATTATATATTTATAAGATCATTATTCAAACATAATTTGCATACCATAGAATTCACCCATTTAACAACAGTATACAATTCAGAGTTTCTTAGTATACTCAAACAAGTATGCAGGCATCACCATAATCAGTCTTAAACATCACCTCAGAATGAAAGTTTCACCACCTCATACACATTTGCCAGACTCCCACCCTGCCTGTCTCCACCCCAAGCCCTAGGCAACCACTAGTCTACTTTCTGTCTTTATAGCTTTGCCTGTTCTATGCATTTCAAATAAATGGGGTCATACACTATCTGGTCTTTTATGACTCGCTTCTTTTACTGAGCATAATGATTTCATGAGGTCGCTAAGAGTCGGACACACTGAGTGACTGAACTGGACTGAACTGAATGATTTCAAGGTTTATCCATGTTGTAGCATGTGTTTTTACCTCATTTTTTATTGATGAATAACATTCCAGTATTTATCCATTCATTTTGAGGGAGATTTGGCTTGTTTCCACTTTGGGGAAATTATGCGTAATACTGCTGTGAACATTTGTGTTGATGTTTTTGTATCAATATGTGAAAACACGACATGCACCAAAGATCAATACAAGTGTGTTGTGACACACGCAGTGCATGCTTTTCATTCTACTCTGTTCTTTGTCATTTTCTAAAAAATCCTGGCTGTGGTGCACTAAAGTGATTAATCCTCTAATGGGTCAGATCTGACCCACAGTTTAAAACACTGTCCTGCAGAGCCCTGACAGTGGAGCCCAGTGGTACCTGTGAGGCAGCTCTGGTTAAGGCTTTACAGATGGAGTCCTGTGCCTCCTGGCAGCTTCCAGCTGCTAATTTTTGCTTCTTGTAGTTTTCCTGGCAACAGTATTAAAGACATATCTATGGTTTTGTTACTCACCCCTGAGCTGTTATGTGTGACACCAATGAAAACTGATGAATATAAAATATGGCATATGAAAATTTCTTCAAGACAATTTTTGTTACTTTTTTAAAAATTTGAAAATCTTATGTCTTATAATAGTTTAAACATATTTTAAAAAGTAGATAGAATAATGTGACAAACACTCTTGTACTCACCACCCAGGGTCAACAACATTTAGTAGTTTTTTTTTTTTTTGAGAGATAAACGTTATTGAGGCAGGTGATACCTTTCCTTCCCAGAGGAATTATTTTGCAGTTAGTGGGCATCTTTTCTGGCTTTGTTTTCATACTACATAAACATTTAATCATAAACAGTGTATGTATATTACTATTCTATATTTTTTAAATGTATATATTTGGTATCATACATATCCTTTGCCACTTCTCAACTTTTATTTTTAATCTCTTATCTTGACACAAGTAAAATAATTCACTTCTTTTTATTGGTATCTTTCTTTCCATTTTTTTAAGCCTACCCTAATTTATGTATTCATTGTCCTATTAATGGCATTTATAGATTGACCTGGATTTGTTGATGGTATAAGTAGTGTCTGCCATTGAAACATATATGTGTGTGTGTTTCTGCAGGGCATACATTTAAAAGTGAAATTGCTGGTTCTTAGGGTTTGTCATTCTTGACGTCTGCACATATAGACAAATCTCACAATGATATACCAATTTATACTCTATCTGCCATGCATGAGAATTTCTGTGTATCCCCATCTTTATCATTTGAAATCAGAAGACTTTAAAATTTCTAACAGTATTATGGGTGTTAAGTAGTGTCTAATTACTTTGCTTTCCATTTCCCTGATGATTCATGAGGTAAAGCCTTTGGTAATCTGTATTTCTTCCTTTGAATGGCCTAATCATATGCTTTCCCCATTTTTCAAGTGTCTTTCCTATTGATTTATAGGCATTTTAAGTATGTTATGGATTTTTTCCTATTGTTGGTTATCTCTGTTGCAGACATTTTAAATATTGGGTCTTATCTATTCATTCTCATGGTATCTTTTGTTGTAATAGATTAAAAGATTTTTCTTGATGTTATCCATGTCAATTATTTTTTTCATGATTGTGTTGTGTAATCCTATACTACTGCAGAATCTACTGGAGTTTCAGAATAAATCTTCATTTTTAGTAAGATAACTCCCTGATAAACCATTTTCTTCTAAGAAAGTATTATAGGATAGAGATTGAGTTAGAGAACCTGGAATTAAGTACATGGATTCAAAGCCCACTTTTGCCACTCACTGGCTGCACTTAACTTCTCTAATACTGAGTTTTTACATCAATAAAATAAGGATAAGAATAGCACCCATATCATAGGTTTAAGGAGGTAATATGCATAAAGCTTGTAGCTAAGCATTTGGCAAATAGTAAGAGCTGGTAGCTCAGCAGGTGAAGAATCCGCCTGCAATGCAGGAGACCCCAGTTGGATTCCTGGGTCACCGGAAGGTCCGCTGGAGGAGGGATAGGCTACCCACCTCAGTATTTTTGGGCTTCCCTGGTGGCTGAGTCAGTAAATAATCAGCCCAAAGTGCAGGAGACCTGGGTTCAATCCCTGGGTTGGGAAGGTCCCCTGGAGGAGGGC
The DNA here is from genome assembly GCF_032405125.1 of Capricornis sumatraensis. NCBI lineage: Eukaryota > Metazoa > Chordata > Mammalia > Artiodactyla > Bovidae > Capricornis > Capricornis sumatraensis. The sequence goes on from NC_091073.1 coordinate 76,927,345, forward strand.
ATGGAAACCCACTCCAGGATGCTTGCCTGGAGAATCACCATGGACAGAGGAGCCTGGTGGGCTGTAGTCCGTGGGTTCACAAAGAGTCAGATGTGACTAAACACAGCACAGCAAAACACATGAACTGTATACATAGATTTGTTGGTAGCTCAGCAGTGAAAAAATCTGCCCTCGGGAGATGCAGGTTCAATCCCTGGGTCTGAAAGATCCCCTGGAGGAGAAAATGGTAACCTACTCCAGTATTCTTGCCTGAAGAATCCCATGGACAGAGGAGCCTGGCAGGCTACAGTCCATAGGGTTGCAAAAGAGTCATACACGACTGAATGACTGAACACAACACAACAACAAGGGCTCTCTACATGTTAGCTTTCTCTCTCTCTTTTTTTAGCTCCCATAATGATCATTTCTTGGTGTAAATAACTGCCCAGTTTCTTGGAAACACAAATCACTGGATTTCTTCGATTGTTTTCACAAGAGCTATGATTTGCATCAAACCTTCCAGGAGGTGGAACAGTTTGGACCCTCATGCTAATTCTGGGTACCAACTCTGATCTCACTGCACTTTTTTTTTTTTTTCAGGAGTTTAACAAACCAAGTTAACATTGCCTTCTTTCTCCTCCCACATAATAATGGTTAAACATCCAGTGTAATTTGTTTTCTTACAATTAAATGAGTAACAAAGCAGCTCCATTGCTTTGGGACAAGAAGCATCTCTGCATCCGCTGAATCCTCATGAATCTGCCTGCAATGTGGGAGACCTGGGTTTGATCCCTGGGTTGGGAAGATACCCTAGAGAAAGGAATGGCTACCCACTCCTGTATTCTGGCCTGGAGAATTCCATGGATTGTACAGTCCATGGAGTTGCAAAGATTTGGACATGAGTGAGTGGCTTTCACTTTCACTTTCAATAGTCTATATCCTCATAGGGCTGCTCCCTGCTGGGAGATGAGGGAAGGTAGGGAGATCAGGACTTGAAGAGATTAACAGGCAGGGAGATAAAGGTTGGACCAGAGTTCCCAAGCTAGGCTGAGTGTTGGAATCTGTATTTTTAACTTTAGTAGAAAATAGGGTGCTCCATTTTAATAGCTTGTTTTATTTTATTATTTTAAAAACATGTTTTATCTGCAGAACTTCAAAAGGCAAAAATCTAAGAGGACAGATAGTTGAGGAAGAAAGGGCTCTCCAGAATTTTATAATAGATAGCAGTTGCTATAAGAAAGACCATACGTTTCCTGCATTTGAAATATGTTTATGGCCACAATCTTGGTTTTCAACATAGTGTTTTAATAACAGCCTTATTGAAATATAATTTATGTACCATAAAATTTATTCTTTGAAAGTGTACATTCAGTGAGGTCTTTTTATAAAGTTTTTTTTTTAATGTGGATCATTTTTAAATGAATTTGTCACAGTATTGCTCCTGTTTTAGTTTGTTGGCCTGGAGGCATGTGGAACCTTAACTCCCTGACCAGGGATTGAAACTGCACACCCTGCATGGAAAGGGGAAGTCTTAACCACCAGACAGCCAGAGATGTCCCTAATCAGTGGTTTTTAATATAGCTGTTAATGAACCTTTTAGTCATTCTCAGTTCTTAGTTTTCCCTTTCTCTTCTGCCTTTCTATTTTTTGTCATTCTGTTGTTTTTGGTCCCATTGTAAAGCAGTCATAATCATTAGTTCCTTTCCTCAGCTTCTTGTTGAGCTGACTTGGCCCAGCATTAGATGTGGCCTTCAGCTCTATGAAAGAACTTCCATTATCTTGCAGTGGATTCCCGTATTTAATAAATATTTTAACGCTTAATCAATCAACCATGTGTTTCTGAATTTCCAACAGTTTTCAACAGTCTTTCCAAAATCTGTTATTCCGAAGTTAATTGTTTGTGTTATTTCTCTGTCTCAAGAAATAATTGGGTTAGAGGAAGCCCGTATGCTTTCCTTTTAGCATCATATGCTCCCTGCAGAAAGTGTTCGGCAAAGAGCAGCTGTAAGTGCAGATATTATTGTTGCTGGTGGTGTTAGTGATGTGCGTATGTATGTGTCTGTATATCTGTCTGGAGAGTCTTTATGGAATAGCCCATCTCTGTTGGGCCACTGGGTCTGTTTTAGTTCTCACATTTCAGTGAATGAGAGAAAAATCTACACTTGTCTCTGCACCTCTGGCCCTTGTGCAGTTGGGTATTTTAGTTATGTTAGAGCTATTAATCATGCCTTTTTATAGCTCCTGTTCTCTGCAGCGTGTTTTCACTAGAACTAGAGATTCTTGATTTCTCTTTTCCTTGTTCTATCTTTGAATAATGAGGGAGCTGAGAAGACTGCAAATATTTAATAGACTTAGATTCTATTCCTTTTCTTATAAAGTTAAACTTGCCAGCTTTGCAATTGAAACTTTTCCATTGCTTCCTTCAGTTTTCAGATTAAGGCTCCATAACAGTTTTGGGCAATATTAACATAGGGTATGTGTGTGTGTGTGTGTGTGTGTGTGTGTGTGTGTGTGTGTGTGTGTGTGTGTGCATGCATGTGCACACACATGCATGCATGTGTGTGATGGAATTATTTCCTGTGATTTCATTTGTGAGCTGACATTTTAAAAATTTATTTCTTGAATGTTTATTTAGGGCCTACTATAAGAAAGCATTATCTGGCTTTGGGGGATATATAAATGGATTAAACCAAGTTTGTTTCTTCATGGGATTTATGTTCTAGTAGACAGGCAAAACCATAATAAATGATAAATTATTTAGTATAGCAGGAGGTGATAAGTAGCATGAAAAACAAAATAAAAAAGTACAGCATTGTAATGGATATTGGGAGTGCCTGCCAGGGGTGTGGGGAACATAGATGGTAATTTTCAATAGGATGATCCAATAGATCTCAGAAAGAAGGTGACATTGGGAAAAGCTTGAAGGAAGTGGTAAGTGAGTCAGGCTCTTCTGAGGAAGAGCATTTCAGTAGGAGAGAACAGCTGGTACAACGACCCTGAGGCTAGAGCATGTCTATCAGGTATGAGTAACAAGACTACTCCAGAGAAGATCGGTGATGGAAGATCTCAGTTAAAACTGTACTGGGGGAAATATTTTAAACTATCCATATCTCTGGCAATATTTTCCATTTCATTCGATGTTCTCTCCAAAGAAGACCACACAAATTTTCAATAAAGTATCTGAATGTAATCTGTTTCCCACCCCCAATACAATGGATTGTATTGTATACAATGCACTTGGATTCTTTGCAAGACAGTATTACTTTAGGCTGGTAGGTAGGTAAGTAGGTTTAGTCATTCAGCCATGTCTGATGCTCTCAACCCCATGGATTGTAGCCCGCCAGGCTCCTCTGTCCATGGGATTTCCCAAGCAAGAATACTGGAGTGAGTTGCCATTTCCTTCTCGTGGGGATCTTCCCAACCCGGGGATTGAACCAGCATCTCCTGCATTGTTGGTGGATTCTTTACCAACTGAGCCAGCAGGAAGCCGAAGTATTACTTCGGTGAACTTAAATGTACTTCTCTTTTATGTTTATACTTGCATGGCTATGGATCACTCTGTAGGATGCTTTACCCTGTGTAGTTGGTAGATATTTTTAGTGCTAGCCTGCTATAAAGCCTACAAAGTAGCAGATAGTTTCTGCTGTGCCTAACAGAGGAGAGGCATACTTTCAAGTCATTTTTTAACATATCCTGTTTCACAAAGGGAGGAAATAGGTCTAAATTACATTAAGAGAGTTCTGTTAGCTATTGAAGAGGAAAAAGATAATTCAGCATTGAGAAAGACTACAATTAAAGGTTGTCTAAAAAATGTAAAAGATAGTCTCCACAATCATTTTTTCAAGATGGTATGGAGTAGATGTTTGTTTCTTTCTCAGGTGAGAAATGAATCACATAACTCACTGAGGTTCCCTAAAACTCAAAGTTTCATCCTTCTCCCTCTGAACTACAGATAATGCATATTGCAAGCCATGTAGCCAAATGGCTACAAACACACAACAAATGTTGGTTGAATAAAATGAGCACAAGGTCCCAGGTAAGAAATTTTTAAGGAGAATCAATAGAGAGCATATGCTGTTAAAGCTTTTACTCTGTATAACAGTGATGGTGCTTACAAGCTACTAGAGAACCAAATAAAGAAACCAATAAAATGATTGGTTTGTCTAACCATATGAAAGCAACCCTCATTAGGGTGATATTTCTGAGAACTATTTTACATTTGCAAAATGGAAAGTAATTTTAAACTTGCAAAATAATGTTTGTTAATCTTATTGTCAGAATTATTTTAAATTTGTAAGTGAGTATGTGTCATGTGCCAAGGGAGGTACTAAGTGTTGGGAATCCATAGGCAGTTGGTCCAGAGTTGAGAGTGGAGGGTAGTATAGCTGTGGGGCATGGACCTCAAGAGAGAGGAGCAGAGGAACTGTCATCTGGAAGTGACTGGAGGGAAGCAATAATTCTAAGGAGCTCCTTGGTGGTCCAGTGATTAAGACTCAGGGCTTTCACAGCAGTGGCCCGGGTTCAGTTCCTGTTGGGGGAGATGAGATCTGGGAGGATGTACAGCTAAAAAGAGAAAAAATCTGACTCTAGATGTAACACAGAATTCTCTGTCTCTCTCTTTCTCACACACACACAAACTCAAACTTCACGTACACACACACTTAGACTTGTGCTGCTCATGCAGTGTAATAATAAATAGCTTCGAAGGATCTAGACTTTCTGTGTACTTTACAGGCATCCAGTCTTCTCAGCAATCTGCAGAAGTGGATGCTACTGTTCCCATCTACTAAATGGAGAAACTGAGGCACAGGGAGCTTAAATGACTTGCCCAAGATTGTTCAGTTTGGGAAGGGGTGGAGGGAGGCTTTGAAACAGGAAATTTGGCTCTAGAATCGGGAGTCTAAGCCAATACCCTCTGCCACTTTTTGTAAATAACTGCTCACAGTTTTCAAAGAGAGGGAAAACTCTTTAGGACAAAAGAGCTTGGTTCTGAATTATGTTACTACCTTGTACAAGAGAGTAACATGTTTTACTGGACAATAAAAATCTGTAGACAGGGGTTGTATCTTTCTCAGAGTCTGTTGTGGTTCACACCTAGGGATTCAGAATGTGATGGTGGTTATGGAGGTGGTGGAACCTGCCAGGAAGGCCAGAGAAGGACAAAAAGGTCAGCTTGGTGGCAGCGTGCTGAGGATGCTGTACTAGGGAACATTTTGATCAGGAGGCTTTGCCAGGAGGCAGCTTCCCAGAAACTCAGTGGGGATAGTTCACAGGGACGACCTACACTTCTCAGAAGTAAAGAAATTCTCCCAGGGTATCATTTAATAAATTAATTGAAAAGTGAACTGTGTGTGTTACTTCAAGGTATGCATTTGCTTCAGAGCAACAAAAAGTTTAAAAAGAAAACAACACGGAACTATTAAAAGGGAACAGAAAGAAAGGCTGTGCCCAGCCCTTTTCCTTTGTAAAAGAGAACTGGGGTATCTTGCAGAGATCCTTTCTTTAACCCAGCATGTCAGTTGCATAGAGGGCTCGTTAAACTGCTGTAATTTGCCCTCAGTAGAGGCAATGACTAGAGAGTTTGGTTTATTCAGCTTTATGTCAAAACATATCAACAGCATAGAAACCTGGGTCATGTATGGAACACTGAAAACAGTTGAGTGCCCCTGCATGCTTGCTCTTTTGTTAAGGCTGAGAGTTGAAGCAGAGGAAGATATGTTTAGATAGCTCTAAACAAGCTATTGCCTCCCACGCTCCACTGACCTGCCTTCGCAAGGTCTTGACTCCTTGTGATCCTATCTGCGTGTCCTTTCTGGCTTTTTTTTTTTTTGCCAACCATACGGGTTGTAGTATCTTAGTTCTCCAACCAGGAATTAAACCCAGGACCCCAGCAGTGAAAGCATGGTGTCCTAACCATTGGACTGCCAGAGAATTCTCTATCCTTTCCCTTTCTAACACAGAGGAGGTCAAGGTCCATCAACCTCTGGCATGATATTGCTCCTATCTAGAGTTGAGTTCATACCAGTGAAGCACAGAGTGGTCAAGGACTTCCCTGGAGGTTTAGTGGTTAAGACTTCATGCTTCCAATGCAGGGAAGCATGGATTTGATCCCTTGTTGGAGAACTGAGATCCCACAACCTGTGCGATGTGGCCAAAAAGAAAAAAAGAGTCATCAGACCAGGATTTTGTTTTCTTTTTATATGAAGACACAAATTCAAAACAATAGTTAGAAATCTCAGAAATTTTGTTGTGTTATTTTGTTGCAATGAAGACATTTTGGGCCTGTGGGATAGTCTACATTTGATTCTGACTTTATGTCACTATATACTGTTAGCTTGTCCTAGGTCCAGACACCCTCCAGTGAGGATCTTTTTTTAGGGCAGCAGCTATTCTTCCTATCAGATCTTTTTAGAGTTGGACTCACCAGCGCTTTACAGAGTTTACTTGTTTCAAGTAGTAATTATTTTCTATGTTACCATTGGCTATAAGCTATGGTGTGTACACATGTACCCACGTACATGCATGTGCAAGCATTATTGGATGTACAATGGATAACGTTGACTTGGTGGAGTTTTTATGTCTCAGGAACAGTATCTCTTATTAGAGATAGAAATCCTACTATAAGAGATTATTTATAATCAATGTATTTAAGAATTTATTTTTACAAATAGCACTGATCTATTTAATATCCTTTGTACATTCACACCTGAGTATATCTTAAAAATACAGAATGTCATCCGTATATAGATGTGTAAGTTTTACTCAGTGAAAAATTATCTTGATTTCACTGACATAAATATTTTCTTCAGATCACTTAATATATCCAAAGAGCCCATTTAAATGGTGGTCTGTGTACATGAAGTGTCAACAGTATTTAATCTAGTTTTCATTGATTCTATTATGTACCTTTTAATTTTGAATGGGTAACAAATACACTGGGGATATTGTAAAAATGCAGATTCAGTAGTTCCAGTGGGCCTGAATTCTACTTTTTTAATAAGCTCGTTTAACTAGTGCTGCTGCAGTCTCTGGTTCATTAACCACAATTTTAAATAGCAGAGAGATAATAAGGAACACAAAACATTCATATTTAATTTTGAACTTAAAATGTTTCATGGATTTTATGCATCTAATAGAATAGTAAGCACAACAACAATATTTTTTGAATATTTACTGTGAACTCTGTATGTTTCTAAATTTCTTGCATAGTATTGAATGCATCCCATAATATTTAAAGAAAACTATTAGTGTTCCTTTTTTTCAGATATTTTGTCAAGCATTCAGTAAACATTAGAGCTTGTGCTTTATTCTAGTTCACTTGAACTACAGTCTATCTAAGAAGAACACTGAGAAATACACAAACCCAACCTTAATTAACGTTTATAGTCAATGTATTTTTAAAAGGCATTTCACTTTACCAGGGAAAGTGTTTTGTGCTAAGGATTAAGTAACATGTTTGATCTACTTATCATAGGGGCCAGTAGCCACTAGTGCCAATAAATAATGGAAGTGTAAGAAAAACTAATTTCTAGAGTTTCTTTTATTACTGTTGTCCAATAGAGTAATTTCATTGTTTTGCTACCTTTTAGATAGTTCCTAATAATGTGTTTTAAATTTTTCACTCTTTAATTTCTTTCTTTCTTTTCAAATTGGAGGAAAATTGCTTTACAGTGTTGTATATTTGTTTAAATTCAGATGCTTTTGAAGCTTATATCCAAAAGAGACTACAGACCAGATACATGTAACAAATTTTTTCTCATTTGTATTTTCTAATAAACATGCACCATGAATGATTTTTTTGCAATTCCCCTGTAATTTAAGGGCAAGGAGTTACTCTTCAAAGCAGCTTGGAGACACTAAGTGGCAGTATGTGAAAGCCCATCAGTTTAAGAATTTGCTGGACACATTCATGTCATACTGAGTCTCCACAGCAGATTCTTGCTATGTTGTAACCTATGTATATATTGAAAGAAGACGTGATTTTGAGACATGCTTTCCTCAGTGATCCTCAGTGATGACTGGTAATCTGCATACTTGCTTTCAATCTCTCTCTCTCTCACACATACGCACACACACATATCCATTCCTTCCTTCACTTTGAAACTATGATAATTGAGGTAACTGGTATGTTATTCCAACCAATCTTCATTCTAACTACTTGGGAATCGTAAAAATAAATAGGTCATTTTGCAGGGGTTTGTATTCATTTTATGTTCCAATAAAGAAAGCATTATCTATCAAGTTACAGATAAAAAACAAACATCTTTTGAGGATCCTTGATTTTAGAGACTTCCCTTTTCTTCGTTTTCTTTTATGCTGAATCTTTGTTATTGAAATGTTTTACTTAGATTTTGCTCAGCTAAGTTTTTGGAAGGGCTTACCTGGTACCTCAGACAGTGAAGAATCTGTCTGCAATGTGGGAGACCTGGGTTTGATCCCTGGATTGGGAAGATCCCCTGGAAGACAGTATTCTTGTCTGGAGAATCCCCATGGACAGAGAAGCCTGGTGGGCTACACTCTATGGGATCTCAAAGAGTCGGACATGACTGAGCAACTAAGCATAAGCGTATGTTTTTGGAAAACTTGTATAGTTGAAATAATAAAGAAAGAATCTGGTCCTTTTGAAGTTTCAGTTCAGTTCAGTCACTCAGTCGTGTCCTACTCTTTGCAACCCCATGAATCGCAGCACGCCAGGCCTCCCTGTCCATCACCAACTCCTGGAGTTCACTCAGACTCACGTCCATCGAGTCGGTGATGCCATCCAGCCATCTCATCCTCTGTCGTCCCCTTCTCCTCCTGTCCCCAGTCCCTCCCAGCATCAGAGTCTTTTCCAATGAGTCAACTCTGCATGAGGTGGCCAAAGTACTGGAGTTTCAGCTTTAACATCATTCCTTCCAAAGAACATCCAGGACCGACCTCCTTTAGAATGGACTAGTTAGATCTCCTTGCAGTCCAAGGGACTCTCAAGAGTCTTTCTCCAACACCGCAGTTCAAAAGCATCAATTCTTCGGCGCTCAGCTTTCTTCACAGTCCAACTCTCACATCCATACGTGACCACAGGAAAAACCACAGCCTTGACTAGACGGACCTTTGTTGGCAAAGTAATGTCTCTGCTTTTGAATATACTATCTAGGTTGGTCATAACTTTTCTTCCAAGGAGTAAGTGTCTTTTAATTTCATGGCTGCAGTCACCATCTTCAGTGATTTTGGAGCCCCCAAAAATAAAGCCTGACTCTGCTTCCACTGTTTCCCCATCTATTTCCCATGAAGTGATGGGACCAGATACCATGATCTTTGTTTTCTGAATGTTGAGCCTTAAGCCAACTTTTTCACTCTCCTCTTTCACTTTCATCAAGAGGCTTTTTGGTTCCTCTTCACTTCCTGCCATAAGGGTGGTGTCATCTGCATATCTGAGGTTATTGATATTTCTCCCACAGTCTTGATTCCAGCTTGTGCTTCATCCAGCCCAGTGTTTCTCATGATGTGCTCTGCATATAAGTTAAATAAGCAGGGTGACAATATACAGCCTTGACGTACTCCTTTTCCTATTTGGAGCCAGACTGTTGTTCCATGTCCAGTTCTAACTGTTGCTTCCTGGCCTGCATACAAATTTCTCAAGATGCAGGTCAGGTGGTCTGGTATTCCCATCTCTTTCAGAATTTTCCACAGTTTATTGTTATCCACACAGTCAAAGGCTTTGGCATAGTCAATAAAGCAGAAATAGATGTTTTTCTGGAAACAGAAAATAAAGCAGAAATAGATGTTTTCTTTTGCTTTTTCGATGATGTTGGCAATTTGTTTTCTGGTTCTTCTGCCTTTTCTAAAACCAGCTTGAACTTCTAGTGTATATATATATATACATACACATAAATATATATGTGTATATATGTATGTATATATTGTGTGAGTGTGTGTGTGTGTGTGTGTGTATGTGTGAGCAGAAAGTCTCTATAGTTACGTAGTGTTAGTCTTTAGTTCTAGGAAAGAAAAAAAACTTTCTTACCTTATGTAATTTTTTTCTTAAAGAAAATGCCATGGAATTCTTATGTACCAGTATTTATCATGAGATTTTGGTCAGTGATTTCTTTCTTCTAATTCTGGGAGCTGGCCCTTTCATGTATTGAGCCTTAATTCTCAGATGCTTCTGATATCCATAAAAGGAAGATGAAATTAAGCAAGCAAGCAAACAAAAATCCATTCACATAACAACTGGTTGAAGTGAATCTTGATGTGACGAACTCACCATTCTTAATTTTATTCTTTGGACTTGACCTCTTTCTGAAGTTGCCTCCAGGAAGGACTGTGACCCAGCTGGCAGAGACAACCTTTATTTCCAGGCTGCTTTTAAAATTATCCGATTTAGAGCTGAACTGACTAGTCATTCATTTGATAATGTAATAGCTTAACTGCCTCTCCCTTCCTCTGTTCTTTTTACCTGTCTCTTATTTAGCTCTCAGTAGTTACATTATGCTTCACAGCAAGCTTTTATCCATTTTTTCACCATAAACAAAAATTTTTAAGTACTTTTCTTGCAGCAACCTGTAATTCATACTATTTTTAGTTACCATTTTGGGAGAAACAAAATGAGAAAGTTTTAGTAGCTCCATAAATGAAATGTCCCATCAGCAGTGGGGTCAGGAAGACCTGTAATCTTTCTCCTAAGCCTTTCTTGCATTAAGGGAAAGTATCAGTTTCCCAGGACTGGTTCTTCTGTGGGATGTTGTCTGCTGATTTTATTGCATCAAACATTGGGGTTCCTTGCATTCAGATTTAATTACAGCTCAATATGACTACATATTGTATTGTTCTCAGGCTGCTAAAGATCATAAAGATCTGCTTCTACTTTCAGGCTTGTGTGAGTAAGCGTTTTCTTGTTCAGGACCAAAATGAAGTCCTAGTAATGGGCAGTTAATGGCCAAGATGATGGAGAGACTGATTTATCAGAATATAGCAGAGCATAAATAGGTAATGAGGCTGCCTAACTTCCTGAATGGAGATGAGAAAATCAGAGCTCATGCCAGTGTCTGCACAGCATCCTCCCACCCCAGCTTGTTGGAGCAGCAGCCACTGGAGAGAAGGGTCCTTGGCCACCAGGAATCACAGAATCGAGGCCTTTCAGTGACATCAGAACTGGAAACTCAGTAAGGCTAATTCAGAGTGTGCCTCCTAAGATGTGTATAACTGAATCACTCTGCTGTAGACCTGAAACTAACACAGCATTTTTTATCAACTATACTCCAATATAAAATTTTATAACATGAACTCATCTAAGAAGAACCTTTTTTTTTTTTTTTTTATGGTATGTGTGGCTTCATCTTGCGTTCCTGTGTGCTGAGATCTGCATAACACAATCTTTGTTCTTGGACAACACATCCCTAAATAGGTGCATGTCCACAACAATGAGACATGTTTGCATCAGTTGTAAAGTTTTTCACAGCAAATAATAGCAAGAATTGGTATTTGCATTATAGAGCAAGTTCAACTAGAGAGGCATTCCATGGTAATTGATTACCTGTTAGACTGTCACAGAGAGCTCTAAAAATTTTCGTGGGAATTCCAATCTAGTGCTCCTTTTCCTTCTTTTTTTTAAAGTTTTTTTGAGCCTGCTATGTGCAAAAGAGTATGCTAAGGTGCTTGTAGAGATGTTTCTGTAAACTTCTTGGCTTTCAGTTTATCTGGAAGGCCACCAGATGGGATCTATTTTTCTTCTTCTCCTTTTTTTACCTTTTCTACTGTCCCCTTCCTTTTTTTTTCTTTTTTAACTTTTAAAACATTTATTATTTTGGTTGAATTCAACAAAAAAATTCAAGCAGTAAACTGTCACAAGAGCATACATTTTTCTTGCAAGAAATATGTGAGAATTTGATAAGTATATCATTATTTCAAAACTAAACATATTTTGTCATAAACTGTGAAGAGATGGGAAAGGAAGTATTTATCGAACATCTATCATCTCAAAGGCTTTTACATCCATTTATTATTGTTTCCAGAATAAAGAGTACATTTCTTACATTGTTTTATGCTAGTGGTTTTTAACACTTGGCCGCCCTCAGAAATCACAGGGTAGTTCTTTAAAAAATACTGATGCCCAGGATCCATTCTAGACTAAAAGAATTAGAATCTCTGAGTTTGGGGCCCAGGCATTGGTATTTTTTAAAAAAATATTTCTGAGAAGATGTGCTCCATATGTATAATAGAATATTACTCATCCATAAAAAGGAATAAAATTGGGTTATTTGTCGTGACGTGGATAGACCTAGAGTCTGTCATGCAGAATGAATAAGTCATAAAGAGAAAAACAAATATCATATGTTAATGGATATATATGGAATCTAGAAAAATGGTACGGATGAACCTATTTACGGGGAAGGAATAGAGATGCAGACAGAGGCTTGTGGATGCAGAGGGAAAGAGGAGGGTGAGACAAATTGGGAGAGTAGCACTGATGTATATACAGTGCTATGCTCAAAATAGATAGCCAGTGGAAAGCTGCTGTGTAACACAGAGAGCTCAGCTTGTTGCTCTATGATGACCTAGAGGGGTGGGATGGAAGGAATGGGAGGGAGGTTGAGAGATCAGGAGGAAGGGGATATATGCATACATGTGGCTGATTCACTTCATTGTACAGCAGAAACTAGCACAACATTGTAAGGTAATTATACTCCAAAAAAAAGTAAATAAATACATAATAAAAATAAGTAAAGAGCTTTCTGAGTAAGCCTAATATACGATCTTAGGGCCGCATATGTAGCCTAATATGCGGGCTTCCCTGGTGGCTCAGATGGTAAAGTGTCTGCCTGCAACACGCGAGACCTGGGTTTGATCCCTGGGTCGGGAAGATCCCCCAGAGAAGGAAATGGCAACCCACTCCAGTAGTCCTGCCTGGAAAATTCCATGGATGGAGGAGCCTGGTAGGCTACAGTCCATGGGATCACAAAGAGTTGGACAGGACTGAGTAACTTCACTGGTTCACTGGTTCAATATGCAATCAGGATTGACAACCACTGGTTTGAAAATTCTTTGCCACTGGGGTTCTAGCCTGTTCTCCTACAATAGATGCCTCCCATTCTCTGTCTCAGGAATATAGTGTGTCCTTCCATCCTTGAATGTGCTGAGTTATTTTCTATTTTTGTGTCTTTGTAGATCCTTTATTAGGAGTGCTTTCCCCTGCATCCTTGGTCTGAGAAGTACCTCCTCAACTCTCTGTAATCTTATGGTCAGAGGTCTGCTGTAAAAGATACAAATCTTTTACATATATCTGTTTTTGGACTTGAAGAGATCTCTAGTCTTTCCCGTCCTATTGTTTTCCTCTATTTCTTTGCGTTGATCACTGAGGAAGGTTTTCTTGTCTCTTCTTCCTATTCTTTTCAATTCTGCATTCAAATGGGTATATCTTTCCTTTTCTTCTTTGCCTTTCACTTCTCTTCTTTTCACAGCTATTTGTAAGGCCTCCTCAGACAACTGTTTTCCACTTTTGCATCTTTTTTTTCCTAGGGATGGTCTTGATCACTGTCTCCTGTACAATGTCATGAACCTCCATCCATAGTTCTTCAGGCACTCTGTCTATCAGATGTAATCCCTTGAATCTATTTGTCACTTCCACTGTAAGGGATTTGATTTAAGTCATACCTGAAAAAGTGGTTTTCCCTACTTTCTTCAGTTTAAGTCTGAATTTGGCAATAAGGAGTTCATGATCTGAGCCACAGTTAGTTCCCAGTTTTGTTTTTGCTGACTGTATAGAGATTCTCTATCTTTGGCTGCAAAGAATATAATCAATGATTTCGGTATTGACCATCTAGTGATGTCCACATATAGAGTCTTCTCTTCTGTTGGCTTACTTAACTTATATGCAGACTACATCATGCAAAATGCTGGGCTGGATGAAGCACAAGCTGGTATCAAGATTGCCGAGAGAAATATCAATAACGTCAGATACACAGATGACACCATCCTTATGACGGAAAGTGAAGAAGAACTAAAGAGCCTCTTGATGAAAGTCAAAGCGGAGAGTTAAAAGCTGGCTTAAAACTCAACATTCAGAAAATGAAGATCATGGCATCCGGTCCCATCACTTCATGGCCAATAGACGGGGAAACAATGGAAACAGTGACAGACTATATTCTTGGGCTCCAAAATCACTGCAGATGGTGATTGCAGCCATGAAATTAAAAGACTCTTGCTCCTTGGAAGAAAAGCTATGACCAACCTAGACAGCATGTTAAAAAGCAGAGACATTGCTTTGCCCACAAAGGTCCATCTAGTCAAAACTATGGTTTTTCCAGTAGTCATGTATGGATGTGAAAGTTGGACTAAAAAGAAAGCCGAGCACTGAAGAATTGATGCTTTTGAACTTTGGTGTTGGAGAAAACTCTTGAGAGTCCCTTGGACTGCAAGGAGATCCAACTAGTCAATCCTAAGGGAAATCAGTCCTGAATGTTCATTGGAAGGTCTGATGCTGAGGCTGAAACTCTAATACTTAGGCCACCTGATGTGAAGAACTGACTCACTGGAAAAAACACTGATGCTGGGAAAGATTGAAGGCGGGAGAAGAAGGGGACAACAGAGGATGAGATGGTTGGATGGCATCACCAACCTGATGGGTATGAATTTGAGCAAGCCTTGGGAGTTGGTGATGGAAAGGGAAGCCTGGCATGCTGCAGTCCATAGGGCTGCAAAGAGTTGTACACGACTGAGCAACTGAACTGAACTGATTATTGGACTTTGAAATATTTTGTAATACTTTGGTTAATGAATTCTTTTTTTGACTGTGAGTTTCCTGGGTTACATGTCTGACTCAAGGCCCTGTGTATTTCCGGAGGTATGGTCAGTGCTCCACAAAGGTTGAATACATTGTAACTTTCCTTCAGTTTTCACAATAAAGCTATAGAAGTGTTTTTTATTATTTTTGGTCTTTTAGAGGCAGAGACTTTCAGTTCAGAGACATTAAACAATTTGCCCTAGTTTGTTCCATTAATAAATGGAAGACCTAGAATTCAAAACCAGTCTGCTTGGCTTTAAAGGCTATGTTTTTTTGTTTTCTTTCATTTTGTTTTAACATGTTCTATTGTTGAACACTATTTGGTTCTTACAATGTTAAATGTAGAAGGTTGGATTTTAAGAGCACTGTGGTTAATGATAGTATGTAAAGTAAGTGTCAAATATAGTGTAGATTAGGACAGCCATGGGTATGATTGAGTTAACCAGATGAAAAGAGGTAGGTATTTAACATAGAGTCATAGATATAGAATTAAGGATAGAAAGCACTAATGTTCTCACATATATTCTATTAATTTATGTATTAAGTAGATCTACTGAGTATAATGCTCTGTTAAAAATGCTGTTGTTATACAATTCTGCTGCAATAAGTTCCATATCTTAACTAAGTAGACAGGGGAAAACTATATTATTGATGTGGTTGTAAGAAACTCTAGAATGAGGGATCTTAATGTTAATAAGCTATATCAGTCTCTTTGAGCTGTTTTGTCAGAAGTTTGCATAAGGTAGAGGAGTAATTACAGAGAGGTTATGGTGATTCTTCAGTTGCCTTGTCTGATGTAGAAAAACAGGGAAAATAGATAAAACTAATTAGTGGTGTTTTTGTTTTTTATTGAACTGAAAGTATTGGATGCAAAAAATTGCACTTGTATTTCTTAAAAAACAAAGTAGAAGCAATAAAATGTCAAAAGGAATTTAGGATGCAGAATAGCTGAAGACTCTGTTACATGCATTGAAGACTTCTTTTTAATTTTGTTAATTATTTACAGAAGTATCCTGTTGCACAATTCCGTTTGACTGGTAATACTCTCACTCCGTTAATATTCATGGATTCATTATGTAGGTTGGCTTAATTAAAAATCCAACTACCTGTCTTTCTCCTTGTGTCAAATTTCTGATTCTACTGTGAAAGTTTTAGTGCATCTTTGTTTTAAAAAAAAGAAAGGTTGTAAATAACACCAGCTCGAAAAGTTAATTTATAGCTGCTCTTTGGATTCTGTAGGTTGGCCCTAGTTCATTGGCTCTGGGAGAACTGAAGAGAAAAAAACAGGTTGCCAAGAAGCAAAATGCATGAGGAGCATGGAGGTTATATTAACTTCACATTTAAATGTTAGCTCTTGCCCGTGAATAATAAATAGGCCTCAATCTGGGGATTGTATCAGGTTTTCTGGTCTTAAAATCCTATGATTCATTTTTGAAATTTGAAATTTAAATTATCCTTATGTAATTATATTGATTTATTAAGTTTTATTGCCATCTGGTTAGTTATTTTATGTTTTTCCATTTTTCTCCCTCAGTCTTTTTTCACAGCTATGATCAAAGTCAGCCTCACTGCTTAAAACACAAACATTTCACCGTTACCTTTGTAATTTTTTTCCCTTAAAAATTGGTTTCTATGTGTGTTGTAAACTATAATTCTTAATTTCTAAGGTTGTGGTTTGTGTCAGATGTGGTAATGTTTTTGACTTTTCTGATGGAGTCAATAGTTCCAAAGATTGTCATGGTTTGATTGTCTTCTCATATGCTCTAAAAGTGCTCTTTAGAACCCAGGAAAAACTGCAAGCACCTCCAAACTGCAGAATGAAAGCAAAGAGATGAAGCATGGTGGGAAAGACCTGCCAGGAGGTGAAATGCTGCCCTACTACCAATATGATTTGGAAATGACATTGCCCACATGGCTCAGTTTATTTGTAAAATACGGATGCACCTTAAATGAGCTCCAGGGGTTCTCTCAATATTATTCTATGATAACGAAGCATTTAAGATTTTAAAATCACAAGTCATTCTTACAAAGTAATTTGAAAAAGTACATTTCTGCAAAATAATAATTTTCAAATATCTCTAAGAGTCATTGTTACCTTTGAATCTTCTAGTTAAAGTTAATCAATATTAGAATTCAGGGAGCAATATATGTTAGGTACTCCCCCACCAAAATAAAGAGGAAAATCTTCAGTAGATTAGTTCTCTCTTCTTAAATGTTTTCTTTTCCTTTAAGCTAAGAAGGTAAGGTTTAAGATTAACTTTCTGTGAGCCGTCCTGGCTCACTTCAAAAGTGTTAAGTAATAAGCTGGATTGTTAATATTGCCTGAATTCTGTGTAATTCTACTTAATTTAGTATTTCTCCAAGCTAACCTGAAGAAGTAAATACATTTCTTCTCTTCGGCCTACTGGTTAAGTCAGACATATGGGGATTGCAAGTCCCTGAGTGGTAGGAGATTATACAGAATGCAAGAAAAAAAAAAAAGGGTAATGTGTATTTCAGTGATCACCACTGCAAGTTTGGTTAGGCTGGGAAGTCCTATATTGGAACTTTCATTTGTTTGTCTGTTTGTTTTTGTTTTGGCCATGCAGCTTGGCATGTGGGATCTTAGTTCCCTGACCAGGGACTGAACTTGCACCCCTTGCAGTGAGAGCGTGGACTCTTAGCCACTAAACCTTCAGGGAAGTCCCTCTGTGTTTGGAGTTTGATCCTGGTACCTTCATGAGTGTCAGTGCCTTGTTTGTGAGTGTCACTGTTGCAAGTGCCTTGGTTTTTAACCAAGCCATGGAGGAAAATGACGTTGAATACTGATGCAATCAACTTTTTATTGGAGTTACTTTTCTAAATGTTCAGGGACATTGCTAGTGATGCTGCACTAGCTTCCCATGGCTGCTGTAACATGTTGTACTGAAAACTTAATGTTAAAACAACGGAATTAATTTTCTTGCAGTTCTGGAGATAAGAAGCCTGAACTGGGTCTTAAAAGGCTAAGATGAAGGTGTTCTCAGGGCTATGCTCCTTCTGGTGGCTCCAGAGGAGAATTGGCTCTAACTTTTTCCTTTTTCTAGTTTCTAGAGCTGCCAACATTCCTTGGCATGTGGTCTTTTCCTCACCTCAGTTTAATCTCTACTTCCACTATGACAGGGCTTCCCTGGTAGCTCAGCTGGTAAAGAATCCGCCTGCAGTGCAGGAGACCCCAGTTCAATTCCACGGTCAGGAAGTTTCCCTGGAGAAGAGATAGCCTACCCACTCCAGTATTCTTGGGCTTCTCTGGTGGTTCAGATGATAAAGAATCTGCCTGCAATGTGGGAGACCAGGGTTCGATCCCTCAAATGGGAAAATCCCCTGGAGGAGGGCATGGCAACCCACTCCAGTATTCTTGCCTAGAGAATCCTCATCACATTTCCTTCTCTGACTCTGACCTTTATAAGTCTGGGGTGACTACAACGGGTCCACCTGGATAATCCAATGTACTCCCCATCTCCAGGTCCTTAACTTAACCACATCTTCAAAGCCCTTTTGCCATGTGAGGTAACATGTTCATAGGTTCCAGAGATTACAGTGTGGGCATCTTTGGGGGCTGTTATTCTATCTATTGTCAGTTCAGTTCAGGTCAGTCGCTCAGTCGTGTCCGACTCTGCGACCCCATGAATCGCAGCACGCCAGGCCTCCCTGTCCATCACCAACTCCCGGAGTTCACTCAGACTCACATCCATCGAGTCAGTGATGCCATCCAGCCATCTCATCCTCTGTCTTCTCCTTCTCCTCCTGCCCCCAATCCTTCCCAGCATCAGAGTCTTTTCCAATGAGTCAACTCTTCGCATGAGGTGGCCAAAGTACTGCAGTTTCAGCTTTAGCATCATTCCTTCCAAAGAAATCCCAGGGCTGATCTCCTTCAGAATCGACTGGTTGGATCTCCTTGCAGTCCAAGGGACTCAAGATCTACGATCTATCTATCGTAGATCCCTTTTAATCATTACGGTCATCAACCAGGTGTTACCTCCTCAGAGAGGCCTCCATACCACCTAAAACCCCATCTATCCTGGTTCCTGTTTACCATGTTTTATTAACTCTGAGAACAGTGTGTTTATATTCTAAATTTATTTTTCATTTTGTGTCATTTTATTTAATTGTCACTTTCTGTCTCCCTCCACTAGAGGATAAGCCCCACTAGAGGGGAAACATGGGCAGCCTTCTTCACCACTTTGTCCCCCAAATCAAAAGCATTCCAGCACTTGGTAGACTCTAGAAGATATTTGTTGAATGAACCAATTTGCATAAAGTCTAAGGAAGCCTGTCTTACACTAAAACACTATTAATATAATCCCATTCCTTTTACTATCAATAATACAAACATTTTTCACTAAACAGCAGTTAACCATGCTGTCAATAGATTTCTTTTTTGAATTCAAGTCACTGGTTTCTCCTTGGGACTTGAGTGAGGTCAATAAAATACAAGTACCAGCTGTAAACTGTAGCTGCAGGAAAAAGAAAATAGAAGAATTAGACAGAATTAATACAAATTGTAAGTGCTGAAGTGTTAGTCACTCAGTCATGTCCAACTCTTTACAACCCCACGGATTGTATTCTGCCAAGCTCCTCCATCCATGGAATTCTCTAGGCAAGAATACTGGAGTGGATTGTCATTTCCTCCTCCAGGGGATCTTCCTGACCCAGGGATTGAACCTGGGTCTCCTGTATTGCAGGCAGATTCTTTACCAACTGAGCCACCAGGGAAGCCCCACTAGGGAAGTCTTGAAAGGTGGGTAGAGCCATTTCTGGGAAATGGCCTTGGTAAAGATCACCACCTCAGGGTCTGGTTTTTAAAAGCACAGTCATGAAAGCTACATAAAAGGTTAGAATGCACAAAGCTTGTGGAATTAAAGAGTAGAAGAGAGAACTGAGTGCAAATGGGATATGACTGAGTCCCTCGGGACTTGTTTGCTTTATGTCTGAGGTGGGGATGATTGTTGAGGCTCTTGATATGCAGAGAGAGAAAGTTTGTGTTTGATGTAGTAGAAAATATAGGACTTATAGTTAGGATTTTATTTTGGTAAGGAGTCAGCTTTTTTTTTTTTTAATTGGAGCATAATTGTTTTGCAGTGTTGTGTTAATTTCTGCAATACAACAATGTCAATCAGCTATATGTATATATATATTTATTCAGGCTTCCCAGGTGACTGTAGTGGTAAAGAATCTGCCTGGCAATGCAGGGCATGCAAGAAACATGGGTTTGATCCCTGGGTTGAGAAGATCCCCTGGAGTAGGAAATGGCAACTCACTCCAGTATTCTTGCCTGGAAAACCCCATGGACAGAGGAGCCTGGTAGGCTGCAGTCCATGGGGTCGCAAAGAGTCGGATACAACTGAGCAGCTGAGCATTCATACATATATCCCCTTCCTCCTGATCCTCCCTCCCACCTCACCCCGCATCCCACCTCGCTAGATCATCACAGATCACTGAGCTGAGCTCCCTGTGTTATGCAGCAGCCTCCTACTAGCTATCTATTTTCACATGGTAGTGTCAGTTTTAGAAAGATCAAAGAGGATATGAGCTGTGGCATACGTGGAAATGAAGAGTAAGGTGTGGCTCCAAGAACTATCATAGAAGAGAAGTTAGAATTTGGTAATAACCAGGGTGTTAATTGGGAACAGTGAGTAGTTAGGGGATTGAATGTTTAATGAGGCTAAGAAGTATCCAGAGAGTTCTTCACCCTTGGGATTTCATGATGATCAGAATGTGTTAGCATTCTCCCACGCTCATTTATTTCAAAGAGTTTAAAACTGAAGGGCTATCCTTTGATTCCAGAAAGCTTTATCATTATTAATCTCTCTCCTTTCTCCTGATACCATAGTCTGATGAGAGTGGAAATCCCAGATATGGTTGAGGTGCCTTTTGTGTCCCACAGAATCCTAGGATGACCCTTACTGAGATGCTCTGGTTCTTGGGGAGCAGCACCACCATCTCCCTCACATACTACATAAATATAGTTGCTCAGATGATTTACATCTCTAAAATAGTGTTTTCTTTTTTTACTGAAGGAATTGTACATGCTTACTGCAGGAATTATACATGCTTACTGTAGAAATTTTGGATGCTATAGATAAATATAGCACCAAAAAAAAATCAAATAATTTATAGTTCTACTGCTTAGGTGTAGTTCTATTATATGAGGAGTTGGAATAAATAGTTTTGCTTACTCTTTTCAGTTAATGCATGTGGTTATTCAATATGTTAATATTATTGATAACACTGTATGTTTTTTAGAATCCCTTGTGATTTTTTCTGGGAGTCCCTAAAATGGCATAGGAAATAGTGATGGGTTTTCCCAGTAAAATTTTAATGGGTGATGTTTGCAGTAGATGGGAGAGGGTTCAGTTTTTCTCTTAGGAATTGCAGAAACCTTGATGAAATCCCATTTGGTAAATTAGAACTGAACTATTACTTTTAAAGTATGTATTTGAGATAGGATGAAAAGGGTTTTTAGAAGTTTAGATATCTTCCTTATAATAGATCACATTCATCATACTAATCTAGTCTGGCATTAACTTATTTTCCCTATTTCTTTTTTAATATGCAAAGCTTAATTTTAAAAGAGTCAGTCATTTAAACCAGAATGAAATGTAGTTCAGTCTTCTTGGAAATGAAATATTTAGTCACTTGAGATAAAGCGGAAAGGGAGGGTACTTGCCTTCCTTGGTTAAGAGGTACTTTAGATTAGTAATTTAGATAGATTACTTTAGCTTCAAAGAAGGTAAAGTTTTACTTTGTTTTTATTTCACTTCCATGTTGAATTGATTTTCTAATTAATATTATAAAACTTTCAGAGGACCATGAGATATGCTTATCATCAGATCTCCATGGCTGCATAATAAATTCCTCTTATCTTTTTGATATTCCAGTTGACTCACGTTGACCAGGCAAGCTTCCAGCTGGACGCCTTTGGAACATCTTTTATTCTTGATGTCCTCCTAAATCAGTAAGTCTTTCCTGAGCTGCATGCACTGTTTTTAGATACACATTGAATCTACTTTCTTATCCTTCTGTAAAGTTTTGTTTGCTTCCTACATTTTACTTCATCTTCCTGTAACAGTTTGTAGTTGTTTAGTCAGTAAGTCAAGTACGACTCTTTGCGACCCCATGGACCATAGCCCACCAGGCTCCTCTGTCCATGGGACTTCTCAGGCAAGAATACTGGAGAGGATTGCCAGTTCATTCTCCAATAACAGTTAAATGCTACATTTGAAACTATGGTACCTATTGACTATAAGTTATAAAGTCTGATAAATAACAGAAAATGGATATCCATTTGAAATTGAACAAGTATAACAGATTCAAGAATGCAAAATTGAGGGAAATACTTTAATATTTTGCATTGTTTTGTTCTTTGATCATGTATATTAAAAAGTGTAACAAAATTGTATTTCTACAATATTGATTAAAGTAGTTTATTTCTTATTTTTAAAATTCATGGCTTAGAACATATATGTTAGATATTTTATACTACATAATGTTTTTTAGGGTGTGAATTTCAATTTCATAGGGTGTGACTTTCCAATTTCATAGGGCATAAATAAGATTGTGTTAATATGATCTGTCTTATATTCTTCCTTGATGTAAATACCGTAAAATTGATGGTTGTATGATGCATTTTGGGCTTCCCTGGTGGCTCAGTGGTAAAGAATCTACCTGCCTATGCAGGAGATGCAGCTTTGATCCCTGGATTAGGAAGATTCCCTACAGAAGGAAATGGCAACCTTCTCCAGTATTCTTTCCTGGAAAATCCCCTGGACAGAGAAGCCTGGAAGGCTACAGTGCATGGAGTCACAAAAGAGTCGGACACAACTTAGTGGCTAAAATAACAATGACTCATTTCAGCTTTTCAGCAATTTTGATGTCATAAAGTTTTTTTTTTAAACTCATTATGAAGGAATGCATGCTCCTTAGAAGAATAATGAAAGAGCAGAAAAGCCATCTCATATAATTTTACCACTTGGAGACTGATTGCCCTGTTTTAATTTACCATCTGTGTGCTTACCTCCCTATCCACCCTACTACCTATTCTTCCCTGCTTAATTTAAAAAATAATATTATCAACATTTAATATAAAGTTTGACTCATGAAATGGACATTTTTACAGGTCAAAAATTTGCTGAGCAGCATTGTTGTATGGTCAACTAGTTATCTATATTTTAATTTTTAACTAATTTTTATTGTTGGTCTTTTTCCTCCCACTAGAATTTAAGCTCCTGAGGACTGAGATTTATTTTCCTTTACTGATGTATCCTTAGCACAGGTTAGGCACTAAAGTCTAGAATGGGAAGTCATATTGACCTAGAAACCAAAGGCTGGAGTAAGCCAGGAGATAGAGGAGATGACTGATGAGAGTGGAGGCTGTCAGTTGGGGAAGAATGAGGCAGCAAAAAAAGAAAGATGTCAGGGATTCCTGGTGGTACCGTGGTTGAGACTTTGAGCTTCCACTTCAAGGGGAAATTCCCTGGTTGGGAACTAAGATCCCATATGCCATGCAGTGTGACCAAAAATTAAAAAAAACAAACAAACATAAGATCATGGCATCTGGTTCCATCGCTTCATGGCAAATAGATGGGGAAACAGTGGAAACAGTGTCAGACTTTATTTTGGGGGGCTCCAAAATCACTGCAGATGGTGACTGCAGCCATGAAATTAAAAGACGCTTATTCCTTGGAAGGAAAGTTATGACCAACCTAGACAGCATATCCAAAAGCAGAGACATTACTTTGCCAACAAAGGTCCGTCTAGTCAAGGCTATAGTTTTTCCAGTAGTCATGTATGGATATGAGAGTTGGACTGTGAAGAAAGCTGAATGCTGAAGAATTGATGCTTTTGAAGTGTGGTGTTGGAGAAGACTCTTGAGAGTCCCTTGGACTGCAAGGAGATCCAACCATTCCATTCTAAAGATCAGTCCTGGGTGTTCTTTGGAAGGAATGATGCTAAAGCTGAAACTCCAATACTTGGGCCACCTCATGGAGAGTTGACTCATTGGAAAAGACTCTGATGCTGGGAGGAACTGGGGACAGGAGGGGAAGGGGACGACAGAGGATGAGATGCGTGGATGGCATCACCGACCCAATGGACATGAGTTTGAGTGATCTCTGGATGTTGGTGATGGACAGGGAGGCCTGGCGTGCTGCAATTCACGGGGGCGCAAAGAGTCAGACACGACTGAGCGACTGAACTGAACTGAAAATAAAAAAGAGAAAGAGGGCAAGTGTTTGGGACTGGCTTCTAAAAGTGGAGATATGTATCTGGGCATGATTTGGAAAGTCTGGGTATGGTTCGGAAAGACTCTTACTTTAATGACTCTTTCCCATCCTTCCTTTAAATAGTTTCTGGGAATAGCTCCTGCTTTGTTTTCTGGTTTCTGACAGTGGTAATGCCTTGACTTTCAGTACCCCAATGAAGAAAGGATATTTATTCATCTTTCCCAAGTCACCTGACTTCTTCTGGAGACATCTGAGCCCTAAAGCTTTCTGTTCCTGAAGGAGAAGTACCTATGGCCATACTTATCAGAGCATGAAACAGAATAGTAAGGGTGCAGCAAAATTTCTTTCGAGATAGGGGCAAGAAACTCCACCCTTATTGCAGTACAAAGGATAAAATAATGGCATAAATGGCATAAATAGAGATTGTTTCGACTGAGAAATATGCAAACTGTGTTTTGTTTTGTTTTTTGGCTATGATCTATATTAAACATAGGTGTCAAATATCTATTTTCTTTATGTTGTATGATCTAGAATGATTTTATACAAAGGGTTTTTTCCTTATATTTATGGAGAATGTTTTTATTTCATGGTTTCACTTTATATATTGTCTTGTGGTTATGCTGGTTTGGGAGCAGAAAGATGAAAAATTGATTATTTTGCTCTTTAAGCTTTTCCTTCTTTCTTTCTCGCTCTCCTTTCCTCCCACTCTTCCTCCATTGCTTTCTTTATCCTTCTTTCTTTCCTTCCTTCCTTCTTTTTTCTCACTCATCGGTGTCATAATATTTATTTAACATACTTTTTAATTTACTTTTTCTTCTTAAGTTTTTAAAATTGAGATAGAGCTGGTTTACAACATTATGGTAGTTCCAGATATGCAACATAGTGTTTCAAAATTTTCATAGATTATACTCCATTTGACATAAAATAATACCTATATTCCCTGTGCTGTACAATATATCGTTGTAGATAATTTATTTTATACATAGTGATTTGTATCTCTTAATCCTCTATCCCTGTATTACCCACCCCCTTCTTCCCTAGCCCCACTGGAAACCACTAGTTTATTCTGCTGCTGCTGCTGCTGCTGCTAAGTCGCTTCAGTCGTGTCCAACTCTGTGTGACCCCATAGACGGCAGCCCACCAGGCTCCCCCGTCCCTGAGATTCTCCAGCAAGAACACTGGAGTGGGTTGTCATTTCCTTCAATGCAGGAAAGTGAAAAGTGAAAGTGAAGTCGCTCAGTCATGTCCGACTCTTAGCGACCCCATGGACTACAGCCTACCAGGCTCCTCCGTCCATGGGATTTTCCAAGCACTAGTTTATTCTAAATATCCGTAAATCTGTTTCTGTTTTGTCATATTGATTCTTTTTTGTGTGTGTTTTAGGTTCCACATATAAGTGATAACATAAAGTATTTGTCTTTGACTGACTGATTTCTTTAAGCATATTAGGCTCTAGGTCCATCTATGTTGTTGAAAATGCAAAATTTCATCCTGTGTATATGGTGAATTGGTTACTTTTCCCAGTGTTGGAGAACTGGCCTTTTCTAGTGTTCTAGTAGCTCTGGTCATCACTGCTATGTGCTATAGGGGTTCTCCCTATGTGGGTTGTGTGGGTGCTTCTCATGTAGTGTGCTGACTACTGTGGGCATGCTGCTTGACATGACTGGCCTCCCTGTTCAATTGGTTGCCCCTTGTGTG
This sequence comes from Capricornis sumatraensis, assembly GCF_032405125.1. Classification (NCBI taxonomy): domain Eukaryota; kingdom Metazoa; phylum Chordata; class Mammalia; order Artiodactyla; family Bovidae; genus Capricornis; species Capricornis sumatraensis. Next base: position 76,953,022 of record NC_091073.1, read on the forward strand.
GAGGCTTCTGGCTACTGGCTGGTGGGGCCAGGTAATGACAAGGTTGGCTGCGGAACCTCGAAGGTTCCCAGTGATAGTGTTGGCTCACTGGTGAGTGGAACTGGGTCCCGAGGGCTCTGACTGCAGGGCCCTGGGAATCCCAAGACTGGTGGGTGGGGCTAGACCCTAGGACCACTGTCTGAGGGGCCTGAGATGTCTCAAATCTTGAATCAGCCTGTTGGTGGTCAGGGTCTAGTCCTGGGGTCTCTGGCTACAGAATCCAGGGGTCCCAGAACTGGTGTTGGATCGCTGTTGGTTGAGGCCAATTCCTGATAGAGCTGCTGGGGGGTCGAGGATGTCCTGAAGTTGTGTTTCTGTACTGGTGAATGGAGCCAGACGCGGGGTGGGACTGATGTTGAGGGTTGGGGAGGAGGGGGCGTGGCAGGGAAGAAGATTCCGGGGCCGGTGTGAGCAAAGCAGAATCCCAGCGCCTCTGGCTCCAGGACCCTTGGTGTTCTGAAACTAATGTTTGCATCCTGGTGTGTGGAGCCAGGTCCTGGGACCCCTGGTGGATGCACAAAGCCATGTCCAGGATTGGCTGTGGACTCAGTGGGTCTTGAGGCAGCTAGCCTCCTGGTGGGTGGGGCTGTGTCTCCTCCTGCTCATTGCTTGGCCTGAGATGTTCTAGTACTAATGTCTACTGGCTGGCAGGCAGAGCTGGGTCTTGGAGCTAATAAGTTAGAGGGAGGATTCCAGAATAGTGCCCACCAGGGCCAGTGTCCACGTGGTAGAACTTGCTCCCCAAAATGTCTGCCACCAGCATGTTCGTGCCTCCTGTCTCTCTGGAACCCTGCAAAATCATCAGGTAGGTTTGATGCAGGCTCCTTTCAAATTATTGCTTCTGCCTTGGGTCCCAGAGCACGTGAGATTTTGCGTGTGACCTTTAAGAGTGGAGTCTCTATTTTCCTCAGCCCTCTGGCTTCCCCCAAAAGTAATCTCTGCTGGCCTTTAAACCCAGACATTCTGTAGGTTCATCTTCCTGGCGCTGGACCTTTGGGCTGGGGGGCACAGTGTGGGGCTCTGATTCCTCACTCCGAGGGGACAATCTCTGCAGTTATAGCCCTTCTCCCATGTGTGATTTGCCCACCCACTGCTGTGGGTCTCAACTATATGGCACTGTCACCTCTCCTACCTGCCTCCTTGCAGTTCCTCCTTTGTATCTATAATTGTAGAAGGTTTTTTTCTGGTAGGTTCTGGGCTTTCACATCAGTGGTTTCTCTGTAAATAGTTGTCATTTTGGGATACCCTTGAGAGGAGGTGAGCCCAGGGTCTTCCTACTCCACCATCTGGGGAACTCTTCAACCTAAGCTGTTTGCTTTATGAAGCAATTCCAGGGCTGTGGAATAGGTCGGTTTTTTTTTTTTTTTTTTTTTTGCTCTTGTTTTAAACTGGAGGCAAGTCAAGTCCTTGTGTAGCTGAATTCCAGTTGCAGAGTGGATCCCCAAAATATGTATTTTTAGATTGGAAGGAAGGAAAAGTGTTATTATATAATACTCCTTCTGAATGTTCAGGAAGCAAGTTTGTCTGTAACCAAATTATATAATAGTTCAATCTTTGGGTCCTAACTCATACAGGCAGCAGATAAAGACTATGGGGTGGTTAAAAATGAAAAGAACAGTCAGTTCCTGTATTATCAAGACTAGGAAGGGTGGGAAGCAGTTCTCAACGCCTTTAAGGGGTCATACAGTTGTGGAATTTCACTCTTTTGGACAGATATGTTAATAAAACCAAACATATGCCTGTCCTGACCTGATTTGGCCTGGTCAAACAAGTCTTGAGGCCAACACTGGATTGTTCCAGAGGTCAGCAACTGGTGTTACACTTTACTGTGAACCATTCCTCAGAAAGAAAAGGCTTAATAAAGATATTTAACTCTATTATTGAAACAATTCAGGCCAAGTCTGTTCCTGTAACTCTCTCCTTTCTTCTTTAAGAAGTAGATGATTAAACTGTGTAAAGGAATGCAAAAATACTGAAAATATTTTTTATAGAACTCTGTGATTTTTTTCTACAATAGGTGGCCTGACAGATGTAAACCACACATACACATTCATGTACACCCCACACCCCACACCATGCAAGGAGCAAATATTCCACGTGAACTGTGGTTGGTTGTTCTAGGATGTGAAATACATAACAGTAAAGAGAGAACCCATCTGTTTTTTTGTCGATGATTTTTTAAAATTGTATTTTATGTTGAATTATAGTTGATCAAAAATGTCTGTTTCAGGTGGGTGTACTGGAAAGGGATTCAGTTATACACATATACATATATCTATATTCTTTTTCAAATTCTTTTCCCATTTAGATTATTATTGAGTAGAGCTCTCTGTACTGTACAGTAGGTTTTTGTTGGTTATCTATTTTAAATATAGTAGTGTGTGTGCATTTGGAAGAGATTCTGCTGTCCAGCTATCAGATCTTAGGATGATCCAACTTGTAAATTTTGACTTTTTAAAATTGTTTCCTCTTCATCTTCTTACATCAGTAACAACAAAATAATAGTTTCTCTCACTCTGATTTTTTTTAATTAAAATTCTTTTTATTAAAGTATAGTTGATTTACAATTTTTAAAAAATTTATTTATTTATTTAAATTGTAGGCTAATTGCTTTACAATACTGTGGTGGTTTTGCCATACATTGACATGAATCAGTCATGGGTGTACATGTGTCCCCCCGTCCTGAGGCTCCCACCTCCCTCTGATATCAGCTTTTTTTCCTACTTCACCAGGGCACTGGGGGTAGGGAGGACACCAAACACTCAAACGTAACAGTAGATGGCAGTAGATGGGTTGCCCACGCAGATAGGAGGTGATGAGGAGCCAGGGTTTGGGGATGGGGATGTGGTGGGAGGAGAAACAGGAGAAAGCTCAGACAAGGAACACCCAAATTCTATTCAGATGGGCAAGTCCAGTCTTCTTTCATTTAGGGGAATCACATGCTTGCTTTCCACTGGGACTCTTGAATTTGCAATAAAACTGGGAGTCACGATAAGTAAAAGACAGGGCATGAATTCAATTGGAACTGAAGGTTAAGTCTCATTTACTTAACCATGTCCAATTTTCAGTGTGGTAAATAAGATGTTTACAGTGTGGATAAAAATAAGTGAGGAGGATAAGATTATAATTAAATGACGGTGTTATGTGATGATAAAGAATAACATAAGAGATTTCTCACTGTTACTAATAAATCTGTAATTATCTTGTTTAACATAATTCATTATGGTAAATATTTGTTTATATGTACATTTAATACAAATTATTATGTAGAACACAAATCTGTGTTGAATAGTTCTTATCAATAATGGTCCTTACCTTCATTTTGTACACACATGTAGGTGTATATAAATATATGTGCCCCTGTATGTATACACAAGATGCACGCACATGTATGTACATAACACATATGAATGCAGACACACGTGTACATAATTCATATGTATACATGTGTGTTCATTTTTAAACCTTTAGTAAAGAGTAAGAGTTCTTTTTTCCTCATCTTCCTTCAACAGAATGAGGGAATAAGTATCCTATTATTAGGGAGCCTGTATTCTAGTCAGAAAAAGCAATGAACATGTTAACAAAGTAATTTTGGAGAGTGACGGTGCCATTAATAGCAGGTGCCTGATGTGGAGGTGAGGATGCTGTCTGAGCAGTCTTTCCATCCATATCACTGTGGTTGTTGCTGCTGGTTTTTTTTTTTTTTTTTTAATTTAAGCAGCAGTTGTTATCAGGCCGTCTCTAAGAAGATGACATTTGACTGTAAGGGCAGAGAGAAAGAACAGTGCGTATCAAGACCTGGAGGCAGAAGTGAGCTTACTGTGTTTGAGAGACAGGAAGATGGCTTAGAAGATTGGAACAGGAGCCAAGAGGTTATTAAATGAGGTTGATGGTGTGTGTGTTAGTTGCTCAATCATGTCTGACTCTTTGTGACCCCGAGAACTGTAGCCTGCCAGGCTCCTCTGTCCGTGGAATTCACCAGGCAAGAATACTGGAGTAGGTAGCCATTCCCTTCTCCAGGGGATCTTCCCAACCCATGGATCAAACCCAGGTCTCCTGCACTACAGGTGGATTCTTTACCATATGGGCCACCAGGGAAAAGTTTGATGGTAGAGAGACCCAAATCATGTAGAAAAGTAGAAGGATCCTTTTAGGCCACAGGAAAGACTTTGAATAATAGTCTAAGCAGACGTAACTAATATTTTTACACCATAAGTTGCAGTATTCACTCATTTCCATACTGATTTATGATCCTTTCTGCATCATATTTAGTTTTTGTATATTTTACTGTCTTCTCAAGGCAATCTCTTCCAAAAATCTGTTCATTAGTTATTGGGCCTAGTACCACTATACTATTTATCATAGCTTTTTAAAGTGTTTTAACATCTAGCATGGAAACCTCTCTTGTTAGTTTTATTTTGCAAAATTTCTTAAGATATTTTTGTCTATTCTTAGTTGGAAATTTAGGGTAATTTTGTCACTGTCTTTTTAGGATTTTAACTGGACTGCCACTAAACCTATAATTTAATTTGAGAAAAGTGCACCTTTTATGGTACTAAGTCTTTCCATCTATATCATTGTGATTGTTGTTGTTTTTTAAATTTAAGCATCTTTTTTCTGTCTCGCAGTAAAATTTAGTACTTTGGTTTTTGTAGGTCTTACACATTTCATGTAGAACATATTCATGGGAATTATGTTTTTTTGTTGCTACTGTGGAGATTTTTTCCATCATATTTTATAATTAATTACTAGTATCATTCTTAATATTACTAATGGCTGTTGATTGTTTCTTTGGGTTTTATAGTTTGATAGTAACATGACTGGAAACTCATGAGAGCTTTAGTTGTCTTTCCAAGACGATAGTTATTACTGTTACACACTAGTGCTTTTTCTAGAAGTTCCTGAATTCTATTATTTGATGATGATAACATTTTTCTCTTGGTTCTTTTGAGGATAGGAGTATCTCTAGAATTTGTTGTTAAGCAGGATGTTGATTCTTGATTTTTGAGAGTTAGTCTTTATCATGGCATCCAGTCTGATCACTTCATGGCAAATAGATGGGGAAACAATGGAAACAGTGACAGACTTTATTTTTTTGCACTCCAGAATCACTGCAAATGATGACTGCAGCCATGAAATTAAAAGACACTCCTTGGAAGAAAAACTATGACAAACCTAGACAGCATATTGAAAAGCAGAGACATTATTTTACCAACAAAGGTCTGTCTAGTTCAAGCTATGGTTTTTCCAGTAGTCATGTATGGATGTGAGAGTCGGACTATAAAGAAAGCTGAGTGCTGAAGAATTTATGCTTTTGAATTGTGGTGTTGGAGAAGACTGTTGAGAGTCCCTTGGACAGCAAGGAGACCAAACCAGTCAATCCTAAAGGAGACCAGTCCTGAATATTCATTGGAAGGACTGATGCTGAAGCTGAAGCTCCAATGCTTTGGCCACCTGATGTGAAGAGCCAAGTCATTGGAAAAGACCCCGATGCTGGGAAAGATTGAAGGCAGGATTAGAAGGGGACGATATAGGGTGAGATGGTTGGATGGCATCACTGACTCAATGGACATGAGTTTGAGCAATCTTCGGGAGATGGTGAAGGACAGGGAAGCCTGGCATACTTCAGTCCATGGGATAGCAAAGAGTTGGATATGATTGAGTGACATAACAACAAAGTTATTATCGTGTTAGACCAATATCCCATATCTTGTTTAAGTTTTTTCCTTTTTTTAAAGAGTATTAGATTTTCTTGAATACCTTTTTAAAAAATGCAATGAACATACAGATTTTCTTAACTGACTTTTTGTGTTTATTATGTTAATGTTTCCTGTTATGAGAAATTATTCTTGACCGTAGAGGATAAGCTCTACATTGGATAATGTAGGATAATTGTCTGTGTTGGATAATTCATTGTTTCTGGCCTCTCTACTGGTGACTATAAAAGGGAATCACACTTCCTATTTTTATTTAAATTACATGGCACAAGTCCCTGCTGGTTTTCCTGCTGTAAATTGCCTCCATCTCCAAGTGTCTCTTTCCCTCAACTGTTTGTGAGGTTTGTTCTCTACTCTTTTGTCTTGCCACTCTATTCTTGCCTCAGATAGAAGCTCGTGACAGCTGCTCTGCTGAGCACAGCTATCCTCCGCAAGGTGATGGCTGCTAACATCTGCCAGGAGTGGTCCCTCTAAGAACCCAGAAGCCCAAACCCGTCCACAGTCCTTCTTGTGAAGGTCGGTGCTGCCACCAGATGCACAAAGACATGCCCTCTGCTTAGAGTCAGGCAGAGCAGAGAGGAAGTTCTTTCTCTTTCCTGTCCAAGGCGCACCTCACATTCTAGTTCCAGGTAAAAAGCAGTTGGGACGTCCACTCTCAGGAGGTGAAACTGAGCCCCTGTTTTCCGAGTTTTGTTCTGACTTGACTCCCATGACTTGACAGTAGCTTTCAAAGGCTGGCTTATTCAACTTTAAGCAATAGCCCAGACACAGTCCAGTCCAGACACCAGATACATCTTTGTCACAGTCGTTCCTCCTGCATGAGGGGTAGAAAAGATCAGGATTGCACAGCCTTCCTGCTTTAACTCTGGCTCCTAATTTCCTCTGATGTTGTGCTTAGGCAAGGACAGATAGTTTTCAGGACTGGAGCAGGTTGACAAGCAACAGGTGTGTAGTGGCTTAACTCTGCAATTAACACCTTGAGGTGAGTGTAATTGGTTTTCTCTGCTGGTTCAAGATTTCCCCAGGGTTCGGAGAACTCCGAGTATATTTTAGGGGAACTTGCCCCTCCAAAAAGGGAAGGTTGCCCACTTACAAATTCTGGTTTCCATTTTAGAATGCTGCAACTAATTTTAAGGCAATTTCTAGCTTAAAATGATAAGATCCAGTTTTTTTCGGTACTCCATTAAAAACTGCTAAGATAGTTTTGCTGTTATATTGTTTAGGACTTTTGCATCAACTGTCATGAAACTGGCATTAGCCTCTTTTTGTGTGTGTTAGACATAAAAGCTATAAAAATGATATTTTCACTTATAAAGTATTCCCTGAAACATTATTTTCTGTAGTATAGGAATCATACATATGTATTTTATTGTTTTAAAGTCCTTATCTTTACCCTGACTGGTCCTGTAATACTTTTAATAAATAAGACATTGATAAACTATTCTTTGATGGATTGATGTATTCATCTACTTGTTTTTAAGCCAACTTTGGGAAGTTACATCTTCCCAAAATGTAATTTTTATTTTAAAATAGTCATTTTTTCCCCCTTGGCTGCACCATACAGCTTGTGGGATCTTAGTTCCCACACCAAGGAGTGAACCTGGGCCCCTGGTAGTGGAAGGGTAGACTGCTAACCACGGGAAAGCAGGGAAATGCCTAAGTGTGCTTTTTAGAAAATAATTTCTAAAATTTTGTCTGTACCTATTATATAATTTCTTTCTCAATGCTATTTTTATTTGTACTTATCAAATATAACTTGACATATACAGACTTTTAGAAACTAAGCACTATGTTTAGAAACATATTTATTGCATAAAATTAAAGACTTTTCATAAAGTTTTTTACTGAGGTATTTTTGTTTGTCATAAAATTCAGCCATTTCAAGTTATACATTTTAATGATTTTTTTAAAGTAACTTTACTGAGTGGTACAACCATCAACAAAGGCAATGTCAGTTGTAAAACACTTTCCATCTCTCCCAAAATATCCCTTATTTTCATTTAATCTTAATTCACATTCCTATCTCCATCTCTAGATAATGACTAATTTACCTTTTATCTTTGTAAGTTTGCCTTTTTTGGACATTTCATATGAATGTGTGGTCTTGATCTGGTTTCATTTATTTGGTGTGTTTTCGAAGTTCATCTGTGATGAGCTTCGTTCCTTTTTATTGTGGAGTGTTACTTCATTGTATAGATATATCACATTCTATCGATCCACTGCTGTTTCCAGTTTGGAAGTATTATGAATAATGCTGCTGTGAACATTCGCAGGCAGGTCTCTGTGTGGGTGTAGGTTTTCAATTCACTTCAGTTCAGTTGAGTCACTCAGTCATGTCTGACTCTTCGCTACCCCATGGACTGCAGCACACCAGGCCTCCCTGTCCATTACCAACTCCCAGAGCTTACTTAAACTCATGTCCGTTGAGTCGGTGATGTCATCCAATCATCTCATCCTCTGTTATTGCCTTCTTCTCCCGCCTTCAATCTTTCCCAGCATCAGGGTCTTTTCAAATGAGTCAGTTCTTCACATCAGATGGCCAAAGTATTGGAGCTTCAGCTTCAGCATCAGTCCTTCCAATGAATATTCAGGACTGATTTCCTTTAGGATGGACTGGTTTGATCTCCTTGCAGTCCAAGGGACTCTGAACAGTATTCTCCAACACCACAGTTCAAAAACATCAATTCTTTGGTGCTCAGCTTTCCTTATAGTCCAACTCTCACATCCATACATGACCACTGGAAAAACCATAGCTTTGACTAGACAGACCTTGTTGGCAAAGTAATGTCTCTGCTTTGTAATATGCTGTCTGGGTTGATCATAACTTTTCTTCCAAGGAGTAAGTGTCTTTTTATTTCATGGCTGCAGTCATCATTTGCAGTGATTTTGGAGTGTAAAAAAATAAAGTCTGTCACTGTTTCCACTGTTTCCCCATCTATTTGCCATGAAGTGATGAGGCCAGATGCCATGATCTTAGTTTTCTGAATGTTGAGTTTTAAGCCAACTTTTTCACTCTCCTCTTTTACTTTCATCAAGAGGCTCTTTAGTTCTTCACTTTCTCCCATAAAGGTGGTATCATCTGCATATTTGAGGTTATTGATATTTCTCCTGGCAATCTTGAGTCCAGCTTGTACTTCATCCAGCCCAGCGTTTCTCATGATGTACTCTGCATACAAGTTAAATAAGCAGGGTGACAATATACAGCCTGTTGTACTCCTTTTCCTATTTGGAACCAGTCTGTTGTTCCATGTCCAGTTCTAACTTGCTTCCTGTCCTGCATACGGTTTCTCAAGAGGCAAGTCAGGTGGTCTGGTATTCCCATCTCTTTCAGAATTTTCCACAGTTTGTTGTGATCTACACAGTCAGAGGCTTTGGAGTAGCCAATAAAGCAGAAGTAGATGTTTTTCTAGAACTCTCTTGCTTTTTCCATGATCCAGTGGATGTTGGCAATTTGATCTCTGGTTCCTCTGCCTTTTCTAAATCCAGCTTGAACATCTGGAAGTTCACATTTCACATACTGTTGAAGGCTGGCTTGGAGAATTTTGAGCATTATTTTACTAGTGTGTGAGATGAGTGCAATTGTGCCATAGTTTGACCATTGTTTGGCATTCCTTTTCTTTGGGATTGGAATGAAAACTGACCTTTTCCAGTTCTGTGGCCACTGCTAAGTTTTCCAGATTCACTGGCATATTGAGTGCAGCACTTTCACAGCATCATCTTTCAGGATTTGAAATAGCTCAACTGGAATTCCATCACCTCCACTAGCTTTGTTTGCAGTGATGCTTCCTAAGGCCCACTTGATTTCTCATTCCAGGATAACTTTCTATAGGTGAGTGATCATACCATCATGATTATCTGGGTCATGAAGATCTTTTTTGTATAGTTCTTCTGTGTATTCTTGCCACCTCTTCTTAAAATCTGCTTCTGTTAGGTCCATACCATTTCTGTCCTTTATTAAGCCCATCTTTGCATGAAATGTTCCCTTGGTATATCTAATTTCCTTGAAGGGATCTCTATAGTCTTTCCCATTCTATTGTTTTCCTCTATTTCTTTGCATTGATCACTGAGGAAAGCTTTCTTATCTCTCCTTGTTCTTCTTTGGAATTCTGCATTCAAATGAATATATCTTTCCTTTTCTCTTTTGCCTTTCACTTCTCTTCTTTCACAGCTATTTGTAAGCCTCCTCAAGCAACCATTTTGCCTTTTTGCATTTCTTTTTCTTGGGGATGGTCTTGATCCCTGCCTCTTGTACAATGTCAGGAACCTCTGTCCATAGTTCTTCAGGCACTCTGTCTATCAGATCTATTTCCTTGAATCTATTTGTCACTTCCACTGTACAATCATAAGGGATTTGATTTAGGCCACACCTGAATGGTCTAGTGGTTTTCCCTACTTTCTTCAATTTCAGTCTGAATTGAGCAATAAGGAGTTCATGATCTGATCCACAGTCTGCTCCCAGTCTTGTTTTTGCTGACTATATAGAGCTTCTCCATCTTTGGCTGCAAAGAATATAATCTATCTGATTTCGTTATTGACCATCTGGTGATGTCCATGTATAGAGTAATCTCTTGTGTTGTCGGAAGAGGGTGTTTGCTATGACCGGAGTGTTCTCTTGGCAAAACTCTATTAGCCTTTGCCCTGCTTCATTCTGAACTCGAAGGCCAAATTTGCCTGTTTCTCCAGGTATTTCTTGACTTGATACTCTTGTATTCCAGTCCCCTATAATGAAAATGACATCTTTTTTTTAGTGTTAGTTCTAGAAGTCTTGTGGGTCTTCATAGAACCAGTCAACTTCAGCTTCTTTGGCATTACTGGTTGGGGCATAGACTTAGACGGGTATGATATTGAATGGTTTGACTTGGAAATGAACAGAGATCATTCTATCGTTTTTGAGAATGTATCCCAGTACTGCATTTCAGACTCTTTTGTTGACTATGATGGCTACTCCAGTTCTTCTAAGGGATTCTTTTCCACAGTAGCAGATGTAATGGTCATCTGAGTTAAATTTACCCATTCCAGTCCATTTTAGTTTGCTGATTCCTGAAATGTTGACGTTCACTCTTGCTATCTCCTGTTTGACCACTTCCAATTTACCTTGACCGGGCTTCCCTGGTGGCTCAGATGGTAAAGCGTCTGCCAGCAGTGTGGGAGACCTGGTTTCGATCCCTGGGATGGGATGATCCCCTGGGGAAGGAAATGGCAACCTACTCCAGTACTCTTGTCTGGAAAATTACACGAATGAAGGAGCCTGGTAGGCTACAGTCCATGGGATCACAAGAGTTGGAAACGACTGAGCAACTTCACAATGGACCTAACGTTCTAGGTTCCTATGCAATATTGCTCTTTACAGCATCAGACTTTATTTCTATCACCAGTCATATCCACAACTGGGTGTTGTTTTTGCTTTTGCTCTGTCTCTTCATTCTTTCTGGAGTTATTTGTCCACTGATCTCCAGTAGCATATTGGACACCTACGGACCTAGGGAGTTCATCTTTCAATGTCCTATCTTTTTGCCTTTTCATACTGTTCATGGGGTTCTCAAGGCAAGAATACTGAAGTGGTTTGCCATTCCTTTCTTCAGTGGACATTTTCTCAGAACTCTCCACCATTACCCGCCCGTCTTGGGTGGCCCTACACTGCATGGCTCATAGTTTCATCGAGTTAGACAAGGCTGTGATCCATGTGATTTAAATTGGTCAGTTTTCTGTGACTGTGGTTTTCAGTCTGTCTGCCCTCTGATGGAGAAGGATAAGAGACTTATGGAAGCTTCCTGATGGGAGAGACTGACTAAGGGGGAAACTGGGTCTTGTTGTAATGGGCAGGGCCATGCTCAGGAAATATTGAATCCAATTTTCTGTTGACGCGTGGGGCTGTATTCCCTCCCTCTTATTTACCTGGGGCCAAACTGTGGTGGAGGTAATGAAGATAATGGTGACCTCCTTCTAAAGATCCCATGCAGGCACTGCTACATTCAGTGCCTCTGACCCTGCAGCAGGCCACCGCCACCCCATGCCTTTGCAGTATGTGTTTTATAATAAAGACTGTGTCTTAGAGTGAGGTGTAAGGTACATGCTTACCCAGGTGAACTATCTGCATAGAACTTGTTTGTTGCTCTTTGTCTCTGAGATATTTTCTCACACATACAAAGAATATCTATCAATCGGTTGTCACACTCTGTGAATATAGGTATATTTTCTCACGCTTCAGCGGTTGGCATGTGTTCTTAACCAATGAGATCTGATGTGGTGGATGTACTGGATACTCTCGTCCTGTGAGTGTCAACTGTAACCAATCTCAGACAGGGAGTTACATCTTAGTATGAACTGGGTGCAATCTTTTATATTGTCCATACTTATACCATTATACCGGAGAAGGCGATGGCACCCCACTCCAGTACTCTTGCCTGGAAAATCCCATGGACAGAGCAGCCTGGTAGGCTGCGGTCCATGGGGTCGCGAAGAGTTGGACATAACTGAGCGACTTCCTTTTCACTTTTCACTTTCATGCATTGGAGAAGGAAATGGCAACCCACTCCAGTGTTCTTGCCTGGAGAATCCCAGGGACAGGGAAGCCTGGTGGGCTGCCGTCTATGGGGTCACACAGAGTCGGACACGACTGAAGTGACTTAGCAGCAGCATACCATTATACAGTTTTATATCCTGTGTGTGTGTGTGTACTCAGTTGCTCAGTCCTGTCCAACTCTGTGTGACCCCATGTACTGTAGCCTACCAGCCTCTTCTGTGCATGAAGTTTTCCAGGCAAGAATACTGGAGCGAGTTACCATTTCTTACTCCAGGGGATTTTCCTGACCCAAGGATTGAACCCATGTGTCCTGTGTCTCCTGCATTGGCAGGCAGAATCTTTACTGCTGAACCATGTGAGAAGCCCAGCCCCTCTATATGCATCCCTGAACACAAAGTACAGCTTTTTTTCTTTTAAATATTTTGAACATAGGATATACTTGTAGATTTTTATTTATTCAGTGTTTATATTCAATCACAGTCATTAGTCTTCATGATGCTCAAATTGTTCCAAAGTTGGATGGTGGGAACCCTTTCATTGTGGTTCCTATGTTCTTATCACACAACCCCATTAATCTCTAAGTGCTTCTTTGCCTTCTGGGCCAACGAGAAAAACTTCTTCCCTCTGAGACAGTCAGGTTCACTTTTTACTTTTGAACTGATTTCTGTTTTTTAATAGCCTGGTCCTTATCTTCATTTTGCTGATCAATTATAAATATCATCTTATTATATAAAAAAGCCCAAGATTGACAGCTATCATTATTCTTATTTTAATCAAAGTTTGAGGCAACACATGAATAAATGACAAAAGCATTTCAGTTACTTGCCTTTTGGGGGATTATCTTACACATAACAAATTAAATGAAATATGGAAAGAAAAGAAAGAAAGACTTCCCTGGTGGCTCAGACGGTAAAAGCAAATCTCAGATAAAACTTCCTTAAGAATGTTATAGTAATAAACCATAAGGAGGTGATAGGAGGTGATAATCAGGATTTTAAAGTAGCATTAGAGTTCTGAAGGAGTAAGTTCTTAATACTTTTAAGGTTGAAGGAATCAATTAAAACAGAGCTATGTTTGTTTCCCTACCCATTAGTGAAATCTCCATGTCTTTTTTCTTCCAACCAAAAGGGATTTGGTTAGAAATTGTAAACCCTAAAAAGATTCAACTCAGATAAATCATATTGGTGTTCGGGATACTCTTGACCATGTGGAGGAAACAAATATCTATCCTGTGATCTGTACTGCAAGATAATCAAAGTTGATTCCAGTGGTATCAATTTGGAAACGAATGAAAGATCTTGCCCAGTACAGGACTTTTGATAAAACTTCACACACACAAAATGATATTTTGTTCTGAGTATTCAGCTGTGTAAAACTTTGCTAGGGCAGGGATTATCTAAAGCAGAAAAAAGGGACAGAACAATGATATGGTAATGGGAACGTGCCTTGGGGCAGATGTGTATAAAGTTGGGGGGCTGGAGAATTAGGAGATTAAACTGTTTTATTAGGTTGGGTCTGACAAGTATGTCTAAGTGATTTCTTGATTGCCACACTATCTAAACTTTTTCTGGTTGGCAGTGGAGGACTGTCAGTGTTTTTAAGTGATTAAATCATAAATTCAGAAAGATATTTTTACTAGTAGCTCGGAAAGTTTATTAATCATGAAAACAAAACCTGGTGTGTTTTGAGTTACCTAATAAGCTTCCTTAAATAGTGGTTTTGAGTCTCAAAATGTTTCCTTAATCCTATAGGTAGTATTAGTTTTCAGGCCTATCGTAGGGCTGATTTTACTTATTCATATTATGAAATTGTTTTCCTAAGCACATTTTGATAATAAATTAGTTGGGATGCTTTGGGTTAAAAATGATGGAAAAGTCTGACTCAATGAGTCCTTACGTAGTAGGAGATTCCAGTCTCACATAATTATTAGTCCAGAGGTTGGGCAGTCCCAGGTGTGACTTCAGCTCTGTTACTTTGCCATTCTTACGTCCAGAGGAGATGGAAAGATCTGTCTAACCGTTGGGATCCAGGAAGGCTTTTACTGAAACTTCCAAAGTCTTATTGGGCAGAACTGAGTCAAACCTTCTGTTAAACCAATCCTTGGCAGGGGAAAAGTTTCTCTGTGATGAGCTGATAATAATCAGGATTACTCTGGAGTTGGGGTGAGTTCATCTTCCCCCCTGTCGTATGGGAGAAGAGAGGATCTCTGACCCATTCAGGGTTCTGAGAGCTAGTGGTATATGGAGTGGATATTGACAGGTAGCCAACAGAGTCTGCCAAAGAGAACCTTGGATGAAGGTGATCTTCAAAGAATAGATTAGAGTGCTTTTGCAGTGCTGAGCCACAGACTTTTGACATGAGAACCCTCTGATCTTCCTTTTATTCTTGATCCAAGAGGGACTGCCTTTACCAAAAAAATAATGAGTCAATTCATATTGAATTTTATTCATTGACTTTTATAATCCCATGTACATCTTCTTTTTGTTCATATCTAATGAGACCCTATAATAAATTGCTTTAACTTTTTTTTCATTTTAGTAACTTTTGCTGTAAGAAGGTGAATGATTAGATTAGATGTATCAAATGTCAGATTTCTCCAAGAAAGCTCTAGGCATGCTGTGAAATTCAGCCCTGCGGCTGCCCAACTCTGAACCCCAACCTGAGCTATCACTTCCCTCTGTAGGAGAATCAATGTGCTTCAGGCTGTTCCAGCCCTTGCTTTACCCTTTCCATTACCTCACCCTTCAACTGCAGTCTGTCCTGCCCCCCTGCTGGGAGTCATTCAGCTACCATGGTTCTGTTAAGAACCTGTTCTCTGATATATTATTTCATGGTAAAGTGTTGCCTGGTTCTAGTCCCCTTCTTAGTCCATATATGTGACTTTTCAGTGGTGTTTCTATCTGTTCAAAGTAACTCCAAGGATTGATTCTAAAAGTCCAGCTATGATGACACAGATATACTTAGTTATTACTCTTGGGAGCCCCTTGGACTGCAAGGAGATCAAGCCAGTGAATCCTAAAGGAAATCAGTTCTGAATATTCATTGGAAAGACTGATGCTGAAGCTGAAACTCCAGTACTTTGGCCACCTGATGTGAAGAACTGACTCACTGGAAAAGACTCTGATCCTTGGAAAGATAGAAGGCGGGAGGAGAAGGGGACAACAGAGGATGAGATGGTTGAATGGCATCAGTGTCTTGGTGGGGATGAGTTTGAGTAAGCTCCAGGATTTGGTGATGGACAGGGAAGCCTGGCGTGCTGCAGTCCATGGGGTAGCAAAGAGTCAGACACAACTAAGCGACTGAACTGAACTGAGGACGACACAGAAGCATTTTAAGCACTGCATATCTTTTCATTTTCACTGTGCAGAAAGCATGATATGCATAGAACTTGCCTTATTCAAAGGATGGTTTGAACCTATGAACCCAGATTTACACTAGACTTCACTGAGAGATTCTGAATGGTTAAGAAATTATCATTTAGAGAAAGAACAAAATCAAACCATCTTAATAATTGAAAGCTTCAAAGTTTTCTGATATAAATAACACACTAAAAAACACACTCCTCTTTACAAAAACTATTTTGAGTGGTTTTAATTAATTCAGTTCCATAATGAAAATGATTGGCTGTCATTCTTCAACCACACTTCGTTGTGGAGATCAGATATCCTGTTGTCACTTGAGTAATTCTTTCCACCCATTTCTTTCTGCTTCTCTGGATCCAATTTTGATGTGGATCATATCTCTTTTTTAAAAATATTTTTTTCTGACTCTGTTCCCACCCCAATTCCTCTTTTAAAGCTGGTGGCTCAGATTGTAACAGACAACGAAGCTTAATAGAGGTCACAGAAAATCCCAGTTCTCACTTTGCAAGGTACCTTGCATTTAAAGAGCAGAATCACACAAACTTCCTAATTAAAATTTATCATGTGAATAAATATTCTTCAAAGGCGAAGTGGTGACATGGCTTTGAAACAGGCCTCTGGCAGTGGTTTTGTAGAGGTCTCTTAGTTAACTGGTAACACATGGCCATGGATATGAATACCAGACGATTTTAGAGAAACAGCAGATGTGGTTTTACTCCTCCCTTTGCAGAAAGGATCTTGGAAATCACAATGCCTGGATGGAGAGGCCTAGGATTTTCCCTGAAGTACACGGCGAATGGCTACTGGGCAGTGTCCAGAAGGGCTCTCCTTTTGATGCCCGGAAGCTCTCTTCTCACAGGCCGTGATCTTGCCTGCAGATACTCCTTCAAGGACATGTTAGCTTTTGTGATAGGTTATCTCCATCATACGCATGAATACAAAGTTTCTAATTAATGTCTTCCTCATTACCAGTTTTCCTAGCCCATTGAGCTCAACTCTGGCTACATATTACAATGACCTGGGGGTTTATAAAAACTGCCAATACCTGGGTCCCAAACCGCAAACTAGCAGTTTCCCAGTTTGGTCCCTGGAGCAACAGCATCCACAGGATCCTCATTGAGACCTACTGAATCAGAACTTCTGGTGGGGTGGGACTCAGAAAACTGTTTTAACAAGCTCTCTGGGTATTCTGATGTGTGTTCAAGTTTGAGAACCACTAGTGTATCTTTCCCAGGACATCAGTTTCTTCTCATGATCTTAATATAGTCCACATCTCAGCCCTGCATTTGTGTGGCACTCATTTTCTTATGTGTATTACAAGAGGAGCTTAAAACTGTGCTCACTCATATCATAATAAAGATAGCATCTTGTGGATAAATCTTGTTGAAAACTAAGATGGTTTTTTGTTGTTGTTCATTTTTTCAGTATGCTTGGTTGGTTATTACAGATTAGGTCAAAGAAGACTTGCTACTGGGCCCTGTGTAGCTTGCTCTGACCTGAGGTGTTGTATTCTTGAGCTGGAAAATTGTGAATTGGTTCACGTGGTGAACTCAGCCGGTCACCATGAGTTTATTTGGCAGGTCCCTAAAGCCCATGGACAGAGGCGCCTGGTGGGCCACAGTCCATGGGGTCTCAATGAGTTGGACACAGCTAGGAGTGACTAAGCAGCAGCAGCTTTAGTAATAAGGTCACAGTCATGACACAAGGTTGTTCAGGATTTTGGACCCAGTAGTCAGCGTGACTTTCCAGACTTTCACACCACGATAAGCGAGAGAAAGGGCAGCACAGCAGGTAACCTTGGATAGCAGATCATACTGGTTGGCTGGTTAGTACACTGTGCTTCCTGAAGGAAATACTGTTGGGACTTGAGGGATCAATACAAAAGTTCATATAGAAAAAGATTTCTCTTATTAATTCTAGGGTAGTGGGTACTTTGTATTTACTGTGCCAGTTGTCCGTGTTTGTTTAAATGGTGCCTGTACCAACAGAAGCAACACTGACAAGTGGTTAGCCCCAAAGATTTTGCAGCTGGACTTCCTAGGTTTAGAAACTATGCCCCGAACTAGCTGTGTGTTCTCAGGCAAGTCAGTTAACTGCTCACTGCGTGGATTCCTCTACCTGTAAAACAGGAATGGGAGCAGTACTTTCTCATAGGGTGGTTGACAGAAGCACCCAGAACAGCACCTGGCTGTGGAGGTGTTCAGTGAATGTTATCTATTATTGGCTAACAGAGGCACTGTCCTTTACTCAGAGTTACTCTGAGTCCAGCTGTCTTGAAGGGACTGGCTAACTTTGAAACCTTTAGAACAAAAAGGGAGCTAGGTACTGAGATTATTATTGGAGTGTTTTTTTTTTTTTTTCTTTTTTAAAAAAGTTAATTTTAACTGTTCTGGGTCTTTACTGCTTCGTGGGCTATTCTCTAGCTGGGGTGCTCCAGCTTCTCACTGTGGTGGCTTCTCTTGTTGCGGAGCATGGGTTCTAGGACTTGCAGACTCAGTAGTTGTGGCTGCCACTCTCTAGCGCACAGGCTCAGTACTTCTGATTCATGGGCTTAGTGGCTCTGTGGCATGTGGGCTCTTCCCAGATCAGGGCTCAAGCCCGTGTCTCCTGCATTGGCAGGGGGATTCTTTACCAATGAGCCACTAGAGAAGCCCTTTTTCCTTTTTCTTTTTTAATGCATATATAACAATGTTTTATAAAAAGTTTCAAAGCCTAGTTACTATTTATTAACTTGGTGATGTCACTGAACATATTTAAATAATGGAAATTAATAGTCCTGAATCCCTTCTGTGCAATTCTGAAACCCCAGAAGCTCTGAAAATGAAAAGATTTTATATATTTCCAGAAACTCATTTGGCCTTAAAAATCTCACTCTAACATACACATACTAGTTTTGTATTGCTGCTGTCATGAATTACCCTAAATTTAGCAGCTTAAAGCAACACAAATTGATTATCTCACAGTTTCCCTGAGTCTGAAGTCCAGCTCAGCTGGATTCCCTGCTTAGAGTCTCACAGGCCTTTGTTAAGATATCATCCAGGTTATGCTCCTTCCTGGAGGCTTTGAGGAAGAATTTACTTCAAGCATTTTTAGATTGTTGGCAAAATTCAGTTCCTTGAGTTTATAGGATTGAGGTCCTCATTTCCTTGCTGGCTGTTGGCACAGACTGTTCTTCTAGAGGCTGCCCACATTCATTGGCTGCTGCTGCTGCTGCTGCTTTGTCACTTCAGTCGTGTCCAACTCTGTGCGACCCCATAGACAGCAGCCCACCAGGCTCCCCATCCCTGAGATTCTCCAGGCAAGAACACTGGAGTGGGTTGCCATTTCCTTCTCCACTGCATGAAAGTGAAAAGTGAAAGTGAAGTCAATCGGTCGTGTCTGACTCTTAGCGACCCCATGGACTGCAGCCTACCAGGCTCCTCCGTCCATGGGATTTTCCAGGCAAGAGTACTGGAGTGGGGTGCCACTGTCTTCTCCAATTCATTGGCTAGTGGCCCCCTTTCTCCATCTTCCAAAGCAACAATAGCCAATCAGGTCCCTCTCTCTGGCCTCCGCTTCTGTTTCATCCTTTCTTTGCCATTCTCTTCCACTATCCCACTCTGACTGACATTTCTTTCTCTCTCTTCTTTTAAGGGTTTCTGTGATTACATGGGGCTGCCCTGGGATAATCTCTGTATTTTAAAGTCAACTGATAAGTAACTTAAAGTTCATCTGCAGAATCTCTTTGTGCACTACCTAGATTAGTAGTGTTGACCCTTCAACAATATGGTATTGAACTGCTCAGGCAGATTTTTTCCCAATAAATATACAGTTTGCCCTTTATATATCTGTGGGTTTCCTATTTGTGGAACTAACCACCAGGAATTGAAATTTCCATCTGCAGTTGGTTGAACCTGAGGATGTGAAACCTGTGACTATGGAGAGACTGCCGCATTCATTGTGCTACGGCATTTTATGCAAGAGATTTGAGCACCTGTGGATTTTAGTACATGTGGAGGTTCTGGAACCAATCCCCTGAAGATACCAAGAGATGATTGTGTTTGATTGATCAGAGAATGAGAATTTTGCGGGGGTGAAAATCTTGAAAACTGTGCCTATCTCAATGCATCAGTTCAGTTCAGTGTAGTCGCTCAGTCGTGTCCAACTTTTTGCGAGCCCATGGACTGCAGCACGCCAGGCTTCCCTGTCCATCACCAACTCCCAGAGCTTACTCAAACTCATGTCCATTGAATCGGTGATGCCATCCAATCATTTAATCTTCTGTTGTCCCCTTCTCCTCCTGCCTTAAATGTTTCCCAACATCAGGGTCTTTTCTAGTGAGTCAGTTCTTCACATCAGGTGGCTACAGTATTGGAATTTCAGTTTCAGCATCAGTCCTTCCAATGAATATTCAGGGCTCATTTCCTTTAGGATGGACTAGTTGGATCTCCTTGCAGTCCAAGGGACTCTCAAGAGTCTTCTCCAACGCCACTGTTCAAAAACATCAATTCTTCGGCACTCAGCTTTCTTTTTATAGTCCAACTCTCACATCCATACATTACTCTTGGAAAAGCCATAGCTTTGACTAGACGGACCTTGTTGGCAAAGTAATGTCTCTACTTTTTAATATGCTGTTTAGGTTGGTCATAGCTTTTCTTCCAAGGAGCAAGTGTCTTTTAATTTCATGGCTGCAGTCACCATCTGCAGTGATTTTGGAGCCCAAGAAAATAAAGTCTGCCACTGTTTACATTGTTTCCCCATCTATTTCCCATGAAGTGATGGGACCAGATGCCATGATCTTAGTTTTCTGAATGTTGTAGTTTTATGTCTTAGTTTTCTGAATCTAAATGCATAAGACTACTTAATAGTCTTTATTGATCCCACTTAGTGTGAATCTCATTTGGTACAGGAATCAGAGACATACCTTGGAGATACTGTGGGTTTAATTCCAAACCATTGTAGTAAATCTCATATCAAAATAAAGCCAGTCATGAAATTTTTTGGTTTCCCAAAAAATTTTTTGGATTCCCAAAAATCCCTCTAAAAGTGACATTTACATTGTATGTAGTCTGTTCAGTGTGCAATAGTATTAAGTATAAAAAACAGTGTGTATATCTTAATTTAAAATTATTGCTGTTGGAAAAATGGCACCAATAGTCTTGTTCAACAACTGGGCTGCCACAAACATTCAATTTGTAAAGTGCATTATCTGGGAAGCATAATAAAATGAGATATGCCTGTATCTACATGCTTGATAAGGGTGTTGTCCTTGATCCTTTGATTCTGCTAGGAGCAGTGTGTAATATATGATCTATGCACATTGTTACCTTTCTAAAATTAAAACATTTCTGAACTCCAGAATACATCTGGTCTCAAGGGTTCTTGAAGGGATTGTGAATGTGTTATAAAAAGTTACACGTAAAAGATTTTTTTAAGGTATTTATATTTTAAACTACTATGAAATGGTGCCTGTATAACACTTACTTCTTGAGAAAAGTGATATTACTGTGTTCTCCAGACTCACACTGAAATGGACTTTATATGGTACTTTCAAGACAGACTCGTTTTGAAGATTCAGGAGGCACCAATATTGCAGATAAGAAAGGAAAGGATGGAAGATAAAAACACATTGAACACTATGCTATTGCCTTTATGTGCATTCACACAATGTGTGTGTGTGATTTAATCTTCACTACCTGTATATGTTATTCTTTTTTTAATTTTATACATGCTGGAATCAAGAATCAGGGAAACTCAGTAACTTGCTCAGGGTCACATGGCTGGTCAGTGTGGAACTGGAATTTGAACTTAGTTCTGACTTCAAAGTCTCCGTTTTATCCATTTGTCAAGGAAGCTCCTATTTGGAAGCAGATCTGGGATTTAAACTCTAGTCTCCTGCTTTGCTCTGTTCAGATAGTTATTTTTAATACATAATTGTTGATTTACAAGTGCTTTTGAAATATTTAAAACATTTTAAAACTTCTTACAAAACCAAACAATTTATGATGCTTGGTTTTTTACTAGAATTGATTTGTATTTAGGATTATCAGTTAATGTGGGATTAAAATTTTCCATTTCTAAGGATTTTTAAAATCAGTTAAACCTTAAAATTAGAGCCAAATTGAACATTTTATTCCTGAATGAATTCTCTATTAATAATTATTTATTGTAAATTGCCATCTCTTAAAATGAGACAGTTTACTACTTTAGCAAACATTATTAAATGATGCAAATAATACATTTTTCCAATACTGGAACATTTCTTTGCATTCATTATTGTTAAGTAACCCCTTATTATTTGCTGGATATCCAGTTTGTTATTCCTTTGATGTAAAATATTCTCTTTTGAAAAGTAAGCAGCTTTCCTGCTGATTTCTGTTTCATTTCCTCCTCTCTGTTTTGCTCTCTGTTTTCTCTGTGTAGTAAAGTGTTGACAGAAAGCAACTGTACAGAGATATAAAAATATGCATCAATTAGAACAGCAAATCACAGTGTAGTTTTCGAGAGAAGTATTTTAGCTAAGACATGAGAAACACAGCTGTAATAAATCTGAATAAGAATTTTTCCAGAATTGTTACTAAAATAATCTTATTGTTTTTCATTTTGTAATTTATCACAGGATTAAAAAAATGGACTAGACATGCATATTCAGGATTGTGTGCTGTTTTGAAAAATAAACATGAAGAAAGATTTTTCTAATGTCTTCATTCTGTTCCTGTTATTTTGTTTTCATATCCACAAAGAACATATTCTAACTTACATGATTTATTATGATAAAATATTTTAAATGTTGGCTGTTAGGGAACAACTTTATGATTCAAAAAATAAATTTTATTTTGCATAACATGGATTCCTTAACAAAAATAATGTTACAAATGAAGCTTTGTGATAGATGCCTATACTGCATATGACTATTTGAATATTCATCCATTTAGACTAATGGTTTGGAAGATACATACTTCTTTCAGTAGGAATAAATGCAATTTTAATTAACTGTTCACAAGGTAAGGAATGGAATAGTTGAGAAAAGAGCACTAGGTTTTGTTTTTACCCTGGTCTTGAATAAGATTGCACTCCAGTTAGTTTGTTGTTTATAATTTGCTTTTGCTCTATAGACAAAATCAGGCACTGAGAGTATATTGTTTTGGAATTGCTTCTATCTTTTTTGGGCTCAGAAGAATTGAGATTGGTTGGATTTTATCATCCATGGAAGGCAGTTTCTACTCTGGTACTTGCTTATCTTTCAGTGACAAGGTATAGAAACATATGCAGAAAAATAATATATAAGCTTTAGGCCAAGACACGATGAAAGACAGTGCAAACTCAAAGGCCAAGACATTTAGGAATAAGTAATTCCCTCTTGTCTGGAGATCTAGTATATCACTGTCTCTTTGGAGAGGGGACTGAGGCTCTCTGATTTCCTGATTTTGTATTCTTGTGTTTATTATACCTGCCGCTCACTCCAAAGCCAGCAGAGATACCATTTTGAGCTTTAATGCTGGTACTGATGTTTGGGACACCATGTACTGCCATTTAATAACTTTATATTTTCAAGTCTCAGTTTATGTGTAGTATAGAAACCAGTCATCATTTCCCCTTTGTTTCCCATAGTCCCCAACAATGTCTGTGATTCTCTTCATTACCAACAGGTGAGTCTTACAGGATCTAGCACTTGGGTGAAGACCTGGCAGGGCAAGACTATGGGAGCAAGCACATTGCAAGCTTCTGTAATGAAAATTATGACAGAGCAGACACTCAGAAGACCCAGGTTTGAGTTGTCGCTACTCTGTAACTAGTGATGCAACCTTGGCGGAGCTGCGTAATCTCTCTAGAGATCAGTTTCCTTGGCTTTCAAATGGTGAATGTTCTTACTGTGCTTGACCTGGCAAAGTTGTGAAAAGCTAATGTTTATAAACTTTTCTGGGTAGTCAAATATGTGTATCAGTTGGGAACCTTTCATTTGCAAGTGATAAAAACTTAGCTTAGATATATAAAGGAAAATGAGATTTATTGACTCCTACTATTGAATCCAGGGGCATTTCTGGTTTTCATGTCCCTGTTGCTCTCCACTCTTAGTTCTGCTTCTTTCCATTGTTAATTTCCAGCTCAATATATACCTCTGGCCACAAGCCCTGATGTGCCTCAAGTTCAGTCCAGTAGGGAGAACCACGTACTTCTGTTCCAGTAAGTCTCATTGTCTACCAGCAGCTTTGATTGATTCACATGCCCATCTCTGAACCAGGTACCAAAACCAGAAAATATGATGTAGCCTTTGTCCACGACCAGTGTGGACCTACCCCTGGAACTGGGATCTTTGCCAAACTACAGGAACTGAATGTGGGGGAGGGGTGATTTCCCAAAGGACTTTACCAATGTCAAGAAATTCTGTCACAAGAACAATTTTCTGGTGAACAAGATGCTGTTGTTTTCTTCTCTGTGAAAAGAATATTTCATGGTTTAAAAGCTAAATAGTTGATAGGCATTTGTAAAAGTCAAAAAAGGGCACAATTTCAAAGGGAAATTCTATTTAGTAAAGCAAAGAAGAAAAAGATCAGACATGGATTGAGGACAGATAAAGTTAATGAGTTGGGTGAGGCAGGACCCTTTATGCAGCTTGGAAGACACTCCTCATATCTAAGGAAACTAACCTCCACCCTATTAGATGACCATTTTATGAGACTGTTTTCACTTCTTTCTTGATCCTAACCCAAGAAACAATTCATTTTTAGGGAGATTGAGCTCAGTCCAAAGGAGTAGGATTAGGAAAAACACCATCCTTGGCTGAGATAAAAGGAGGATGTAATTTTTGAAGTGTTGGAACCTTTACTTAGAACCAGTAACTCTTTTGTGAGAAATGTACATGTTATTGCCAAAAAAGTAGCTATGAAAATTGTAAAATTGATTCTGATTTTCAGTGACTAAGTGAGGTCAGAAAAAAAAATGTTGCAGCAGGAAATTACGAAAACAATTTTCTTTGGGAAAAGCAGGCAGCTGTGAGTCTGGGGAGATCTGAAATAAACAAAGGAGATATCGAAAGGCAAAAAGTAAAACACCTGAAACTATGAAAAGAAAGTAACAATTTGAAGTGGCATTTTTTTGTTCCATAAATTCATATGTACACCATCTCATTTAAACTTCATGATCATTTTCTTTTACAGATGGAGAAATTCAAGCTTAGTGAAGTTAAATAACTTGTCAGTTACTACTACTGCAAATTATTTACTACTGCTCAAAGTTAGAGATAGTGGTTTACCTAGAAATCAAGTGGATCCATGGTGTTCCTGCCATAATTCAAGTATTCTGTGCAGTTTCTTAGGGATGGGAATGAGCTTCATTCATCTGGATTTTCCCTCAGATCAGATATGTCCTGAGAATCACTTTAAAAAACTTTTTCAGGACAGAGTTGTATGCCGAAATTAAATAAGATATTTGAAAATACTTGGCTATTTTAAATTTGGGAAACAGAAGACAGATTATTGTGTCCGAAAGTAGAGAAATCTTGTTCAGAGTAGAGAAATATTGTTCAAAGTAGGGGAATCTTGTTCTTTAAGAAAAGGAGACTCTGAGTCAAAAGAAGTATTTTCAGAAACTTTGAAATAAAAAAGTCTTGTCACTATTTAAGGGCAGCTGGTATTTCTGGATATGATTTTTAGTGTTCCTCAAGAAAAGTTTCTATGGACAGAGAAATTTGGGAAATGCTTTGCACTGTATCTGCCTCTTGAAATTTTATGTAGATGAGCCTGTGGTACCTGGGGAATGGGCTTGCTCTACCTGAGAGTCTCAACTGCACACTTGGTAAATTAGGGGATTGTTATTGGTTACTTGCATCCTGTGGACAGGCAGATACAAGGCCTGCGGCACAACAGTTAGGAGGGTCAGGGAAGACAGTACAAAAAAAAAGACTTCAAAGCCTAAATAAATTTTAAAGCATTAAAGCGGAACTGCAGTGGCTTAGCTTTCTTGGAGATCTGAGGGCCTAGAAGTTGACTTTTCTTCCTATGGAGAAGCCCTGATGTAAAGAAACCTGCTTATTCAGCATTTTTCAAACTTACTTGGTCATGTATTACTTTCTTTTGGCGAGAAGGGAGGGGCAGGCATGCCTTATTAGCATATTCAAGACCACAGCTAGGGAAAAAAGGCCAAAGACATGACCAGGATCAAATTAAGAATTTTTAGACCAGAGACAATGAAGAGAGGATGACGACCATGTCAAATGTCATTTAAAATAAAAGAACACTAAAGTGTGAAACGGTGGTGCTGGAGAAGACTCTTGAGAGTCACTTGGACAGCAAAATCAGGCCAGTCAATCCTAAAGGAAATCTCCCCTAAATATTCATTGGAAGGACAGATGCTGAAGCTGAAGTTCCAATACTTCGGCCACCTGATGCAAAGAATCGACTCAATGGAAAATACCCTGATGCTGGTTAAGAGTGAGGGCAGGAGGAGAAGGGGATGATAGAGGATGAGATGATTGGATGGCATCACCGATGCAATGGGCATGAGTTTGAGCAGGCTCCGGGAGTTGGTGATGGACGGGGAGGCCTGGCGTTCTGCAGTCCATGGGGTTGCAAAGAGTTGGAAATGACTGAGCAACTGAACAATAATAAGGTGATAAATGAGGAAGTCTCACGAATTTCTCATTTTCTAAATGATGAAAGCACTTACCACTTACTGTTTGCCAGGAACTGTCCTAAGCGCTTCATGTCTAACTGTGTTCAGAATTTACAACAACAAACCAAGGAACAGAGAGATTAAGTAAATTGTATGAGTCCACTCATGAAGATTGTGGTAGAGTTGAGATTCAAAAAGGGGCAATTTAATACCAGAGTTTATGCTCTTATGCAGTATTTGTTCTATTTCTTAGATCAACAATTTCAGTGCTTTTGAAAGTTGAATTGTTAGTAAAAAAAATTTTTTTTGTCTCTTTCTCTCATTTTCCCCCCCATGGTGGGGAGTCTTGCTTCTTTAGAGCATTAGTTATCATCAGCATGGGCTTTCCAGGTGGTGGTAGTGATAAAGAACACACCTGCCAATGCAGGAGACATAGGAGTCATGAGTTCAACCCCTGTCAGGGGTTGACAACATCCCTTGGAGGAGAGCATGGCAACTCATTCAAGTATTCATGCCTGGGGAACCCCATGGACAGAGGAGCTGGTGGGCTATGGTCTTTAGGGTCGCAAAGAGTCAGACACAACTGAAGTGACTTAGTACGCAAGCACACAATCATCAGCATAGATTGACTTTTTGTTAATTCAGCACTGAATGTAGGAATTTTGTGTTCTATTGTGTGCTCAGTCCCCTAAAGTTCCCTTCTTTAGAGGATCTTCCTGACCCAGGGATAGAACTCGGGTCTCCTGCATTGCAGGGGGATTCTTCATCATCTGAGCCACCAGGGAAGCCCTTTTTGTTCTATTACTATATTACAATAATTGCACCCTGAATTTACCAACTTGCTTCCCAATAAATTTATATATTATAAGGATAGGAGATTGTCTGCTTGCCAGGTTGGTGTTGCATGTTGTTCTGAACTAAGGGAAAGGGATCAGCATATTTTGGGGAAATACCAGAACAGAAGAGAAGGCCACTCTGGTGGGAGGGCCAGGTCCACATTTGGGTGGATCATTCCCATCTTCAGTTGAAAGTCATAAATCAACACTGTACAGTAAGTCCCCTACATACAAATGAGTTCCATTCTGAGAGTGCATTTGTAAGTCCAGTTAGTTGTAAGGCCAACAAAGTTGGCCTCAGTTCAGTTCAGTTGCTCAGTCATATCCAATTCCTTGCGACCCCAGGAACCACTGCATGCCAGTCCTCCCTGTCCATCACCAACTCCCAGAGTCCACCCAAACCTATGTCCATTGAGTTGGTGATGCTATCCAACCATCTCATCTTCTGTCGTCCCCTTCTCCTTAGGTACCCAGATAACACAATCAGCTATGTAGTTCTGTACTATAATAAATTTATAATACTTTTCATGTAAACAATTCATTTAAAAAGCAAGCAAATAAAAAAAACTAAAGACATTTTCCATCATATCATTTGGTGCTTATTAGCAGTACTGGGTATATCACTGCTGCTTTTATGCTTGCTTCCGGATATCCTGGGCTTCAAATAAAGATACTGTACTAATATAGTCTATACACTGCTATACAGTAAAGTATATTAAAGCACAACCGCTTGTAGGGGATGCCTGCATATAACAGTATACACCAGATATGTGAACCAAGTTACCTGATTGGACACGTGAACACACATTCGCACCTTTGAAATTTGCAACTTGAAAGTTCGGATGTAGGGGATTTACCATATAATTCAGAGCTTTGGGGATTGTGAATGGTGGGCTCAGATTGAATTGATAACTTGGTGTTTGTCAGGAAGTTGCTGACAGCATGACAAGGAAATAGGACTTGGAGGAAAGAGATACTGGAAGGGGGAAGCTCCTTAATGTTCAGGAATACAGGGCTGCCACCTTCTTGATGTCACGGTCTGGGGCAGCAGGAAACCTTCCGGGCATTGCAGGGGTGGTAGAAGCCGTCCAAATAAGCGGAAGGTTCCTACTGAGGAGAGAGACTGTGGAGCCTGTGGGCGCTTCCTGCTGTCACCATCACCGCAGGATCTGCAGCTTCAAACAGTATGAGTTTTAAGGCCCTAGCAAAGTACCCTTTCCAGACCCAACTTGTTCTTAGAGCTCTGTATTAGAATATTGACAGGTTCAGATCTTGGTTCTCGGGTTAGATAGATGTGAGATCATGGGAGCCAGAGAGCCCCTAATTAAATAAAGATGCCGAAGTGGGTAGGTCAAGGGATCAGTCAGAGAGAGATGTTCAGTCTGACGTATTGACCTTGACTGATACAGGTTTAAGTTGGGATTTTATTAAAATGACACAGAGCAGGATCCATGGTTGGCTCCAAGTTTCCTAAGGCCTGAAAATTACATAATTTTGATGACCCCTTTAAAAGAAAAAAAAATACAAAATGATAACTACAAAGTTAGCTATGGATATGAACATTCATACAGAATGAGAAAAGAAATTATATATATTTAAAGGCCAGCAAATATAGGAAACATCACAAAATACAGGAAAATAACGTTAAAAAATTAGTTGCCTGACATACCACTTTAATACTTTATTTTAATCTGTATACAGTGTCTGCATACTTTCTAATTCTCTTTCTTCATATTAAAGTAAAGTAAAGTTAAAAAAAAAAAAGAAGTTCAACCTTGGCATAGAAGGGATGTAAGAATGAAAAATGCTGTCTATTAAAACACCTGATTTTAAATGTCAAAAAAAATCATTTTGAAATATAATTTTCTATAGAGATAACTCAACCTTTCCAGTGGCAAGGGTGGATTAAAATTTGCATTCAATTATTGGTACTTTAGAAAGTTTTCTTTCAGCTTTCCATCATGTTATTAATAATGTTTTATAAATTTAGGGAACTTTGGACCAAATTTGGGAAAACCTCTATCATAATATACAGTAAGATTTTATGGCATTTCAAGTTTTGCTGGGACTATAATTAATCTTACATACTCTAAATTAATGACACTAATTAAATGGTTTGTCATTATTGACATTAATGAGTTTTGCATCTTAACTCAGGTCAGTATTTCATATCGAATTAGTAAGATATTTAAATCTTTTTCTAGTATAATCATTTGATTAACTCACTTTCATAATTGTATTTTTTTAAATAACTCGAGTCTGTTCATTATTTTTATTTCTTTTTGATAGACTGCTGCTTTTCTTATAATACAGTATGAAAAAAATTATAACATTTACTTCTCAATGTCAAAATAATTTCAATTGGTTACATGGCCATTCTTGGTCGCTTTTGTTTCAGATTCTATTAATTTTTAATCTGAATTTTCTCTTAGTCGTTTAATAAATTTAAAAATGACACAAGAAGTTATGCTTTGTGTAAATATATGTATAAATCAGGCATTGTAATTTTCACTAGTTTATTGAAATGTCTTTCAAATTGCAGTTAAAATGATGTATTTAAACTTTGCAAAATATGCCATTGCCTTTAAAAAATGT
The DNA here is from genome assembly GCF_032405125.1 of Capricornis sumatraensis. NCBI lineage: Eukaryota > Metazoa > Chordata > Mammalia > Artiodactyla > Bovidae > Capricornis > Capricornis sumatraensis. The sequence goes on from NC_091073.1 coordinate 76,982,684, forward strand.
AGTGCCATTATATTGAGTATATTTCTGACAGGAGAGCACTTTAAATTTTGACTAGACATCAGTGCCTCTGCTTGTAATTTTAGACATCTGGTGACTGGGAAACTTGCCCACAGATTAGCTTTTATTTCAAACCTTTCATCTTCACTATTAGTATCCTTCAGGGTCAGCTATCATAGGGCACATCCTTGGAGTGATAGGACTTTGGCTCTGCAGCTGCTTGTCATCTTGATGACTGAGTTGGCACAAAGCTTGGGAGTGTACCTGGATGCCATTCTGATACCACTAAGATCGGCAATAACTTAATGCTATATGAAAGTGATGTGAATCACATAAATATTTTCCCAGCTCTGCTTTTCCTTTATCTGGATGCCAAAAATACCCACCGCTCTTCCAACCCATTGTGGTTAAATGTCTTTTACAAAATAAATAAATAAGACCATGTGAAGATATTGCTAAGGTCTTCTGTAGGACTTGGAAGAAAACTGTGCTTGGAAGGGGTTCTTAGGTTCAGGATAAACCTGCATCTGGCTGTACTTCACTCAAAACAGATCATTTAGGGTAATCAAGAAAGGACAGCCCATGAGACAGTTTGGCTCAAAGGTGCCAGAAACTGACCTACTTTCAAATATGTCTCATATGAACTTGGGGAATCCCCTGGTAGACCTGTGGTTAAGACTCAGTGATTTCACCACTGTGAACCCAGGTTCAATCCCTGGATCATGGCACCCAGTCCCATCACTTCATGGCAAGTAGATGGGGAAACAACGGAAACAGTGAGAGACTTTATTTTCTTGGGCTCTGAAATCACTGGTGATTGCAGCCATGAAATTAAAAGACGCTTAGTCCTTGGAAGAAAAGTTATGACCAACCTAGATAGCATATTGAAAAGCAGAGACATTACTTTGCCAACAAAAGTCTGTCTAGTCAAGGCTATGGTTTTTCCAGTAGTCATGTATGGATGTGAGAGCTGGTCTGTAAAGAAGGATGAGCACTGAAGAACTGATGCTTTCAAACTGTTGTGTTGGAAAGACTCTTGAGAACCCCTTGGACTGCAAGGAGATCAAACCAGTCAATCCTAAAGGAAATCAATCTTGAATATTCTTTGGAAGGACTGATGCTAAAGCTGAAACTCCAATACTTTGGCCGCCTGATGTGAAGAGCTGACTCATTGGAAAAATCCCTGACACCCAATTTTAACTAGTCATGGCTTTGGTAGAAAGAACTTATTGTGCAGTGTAACAAAACCCTGAAAGATAGCACAGGTTGGAGCTCACCTAAGGATCGCATGAATTTGAATAGCTTCACATCTATTCATTCTGGATTTTTTTCTAATATATTTCTCTATATTATTTTTATTCTTCACTCTGAAAATAATCTTTTTCTAAAAAATGATTGCAGGCAGCAAGGGTTGGGGCATGGTGATTGGCATGTGATAGTTGTGGGGGAGGAGTATGTCACCTGTAGAAGCAGGGCCTCATTTGGTCAGACACAACCACAGTTGTCCAGTGCAGTAGCTCAGCCTAAGGCTTGGTGTAGAGGTGGACGTCGAAGGCACACAACTGATAAAACCCGCTGCATGGTGCATGCCATTCCTTATGTAGACCCATAATTTATCCCCACTTTGAAAATAAATTTAGGCACAAAATTTACTAATTCTCAGGAAGTGACTTCTCTGTGCTTGTTCATTATGTATCTTTTAAAGTGTGTCATAGTGTATTAAGAGTTAATTCATGTAACCCTCCCTTGATGCATGGATAAAGTGGGACTAAATTAGTTCTAAAAATCATTCAAGGCACAAATTCACATAATTTGAAATATAGCGGCTTGACTGGCAGCTGGGAAACAAAGAGATCGGAGGGCCAAGAGACTTTCAGAAGCAACATTGTTAGTGTTTCCACTCAAATGGTAAAGAATGGAATGTTTAAATTAAAGTATTGCTGATTTAAATTAATTAAAACAACTTATATTGAACATTGGAATTAAAGACTCAGCAGTTTTGTTCTTCTTAAGTCCACCTGGTAGAGAATATTATTAGTTGAGCAATATTTGTTTTTGCATGGAATGTGAACCCTGAAAAGAACCTTCCTTATATATCAAATATGACTTAAGTTGGACTGCATTATAATTTGTTTAAATTAGTAGTTTATAATAATTTCTTAATTATTTGAGATTCTTTAGTATTACCATGGTCATACGTCAGTTTAAAGAAGTGCAATTGACTTTGAACAATGTGTATATTAATCTGAGTATAATTAGTAGTCAGCCTTCTGTAACCGTGATTCCTTGGTATAGATTCAACCAAGTGCAGACAGTGTAGCACCCTAGTATTTACTCTTGAAAAATATCCTTATATAAGTGGACTGGGACAGTTCTAACCTGTGTTGTCCAAGGATCAATGTGTAAACTTCATGGAAATGTAACATAAACTTCATTCTTCATTTATTGGATTCATACTTCTGTTCTGGAAGAAATATATTGATAATATATTGGATAATACCTTTGTGAGAAACATTCTTCTTGGTAGATTGTTATAATGACATTGTCTTATTCTAGTAAAAATAAATAGTATCATACCTTTGAATGTGATAACATAGTTTAGATTTTGCTGGGTGTTATGCATAGTCATCCTCTGTCATCCCCTTCTCCTGCCTTCAATCTTTCCCAGCATCAGGGTCTTTTCCAATGAGTTGACTCTTATCATCAGGTAGCTAAAGTATTGGAGCTTCAGCATCAGTCCTTCCAATGAATATTCAGTACTGATTTCCCTTAGGATTGACTGGTTTGATCTCCTTGCAGGCTAAGGGACTCTTAAGAGTCTTCTCCAACACCACAGTTCAAAAGCATCAATTCTTTGGCACTCAGCTTTCTTTATAGTCCAGCTCACATCCATACATGACTACTGGAAAATGAGATGAGATGGTTGGATGGTATCACCAACTTAGTAGACATGAGTTTGAACAATCTTCAGGAGATGGTGATGGACAGGGAAGCCTGGCATGCTGCAATCCATGGGGTCACAAGGAGTCAGACATGACAGAGCAACTGAACTGACTGAATGCATAGTCAACATAAATGTAAAATTTATAAATTTGGTTTTGAAAGAACATACTTTACACTGTGTATAAACAATTTGTATGTGCGTGCCTGAGGGCACCCCACTCCAGGATTCTTGCCTGGAAAATCCAATGGATGGAGGAGCCTGGTAGGCTGCAGTCCATGGGGTCTCTGAGTCAGACACGACTGAACGACTTCACTTTCACTTTTCACTTTCATGCCTTGGAGAAGGAAATGGCAACCCACTTCAGTGTTCTTGCCTGGAGAATCCCAGGTACCGGGGAGCCTGGTGGGCTGCTGTCTATGGGGTCACACAGAGTCGGACACAACTGAAGCGACTTAGTAGTAGCAGCAGCAGCAGCCTGATTGTTAAGTCACTTCAGTTGTGTCTGACTCTTTGTCGCCCTATGGACTGTAGCCCACCAGGTTCTGCTGTTCCTGGGATTTTCCAGGCAAGAATCCTAGGATGAGTTGCCATGTCCTTCTCCAGAGGACAGTTTGTATACTCAATACAAAAAAAATATAATTGCTCTTATGGGAGGAAAGATTTTTTTTGTTACTATATTTAACTTCCATGGCTGTCCAGTAGTTAAGACTTTACCTTCCAGTGCATGGAGTGTGGGTTTGATCCCTGGTTGGGGAGCTAATATTCTACATGCCTCATGGCCAAAAAACCAAAATATAAACCAGGAGCAATATTGTAACAAAACTAATAAAAACTTTAAAAATGGTCCACCTCAAAATAATCTTTTAAAAAAGAAAGGATAAGAAAAGTAGCAAGATTTTATTTTACCTTCATCGATTCCTTCTTTGGCCTTCTTTCTTTCTCTACATAGGACTGAGTTTCTGGCCTCTCACATTTCCTTTTCTCTGAAGAATCTGTTTTAACATTGCTTGCGGGACAGGTCTGCTCGTGATGAATTCCTTCAATATTTGTGTGTCTGAGAAAGTCTTTACATTTCTTCTTTATTTTTAAGAATAATTTAGCTAGATATAGAATTATAGTTTGCCACACTTTTTTCTTTCAATTTTAGATATTTCATTCCACTCTTTTTGCTTGCATGGTTTGTGTTGGAAATTCTATTATAATTATTATCCTTGTTTCTCTGTAGATAAGGTGGATTTTTCCCCCTAACTTTTTTCAAGATTTTCTCTTTGTATTTTATTTGCTGCAATTTGAATATGAAATACCCAAGTGTAGATATGTTGGTATTAATCCTACTTTTTTGTCTTTGAACTTCCTGGATCTGTGGTTTGATGTCTGTCATGTTATCTTTGGAAATTTATCAGTCAACATTTCCCAAGTCATCATTCTATTGAGAAATGTGATACCCCAGTTCAGTTCAGTTCAGTTCAGTCGCTCAGTCATGTCCGACTCTTTGCGACCCCATGAATCGCAGCACGCCAGGCCTCCCTGTCCATCACCAACTCCCGGAGCTCACTCAGACTCACGTCCATTGAGTCCGTGATGCCATCCAGCCATCTCATCCTTGATCGTCCCCTTCTCCTCCTGCCCCCAATCCCTCCCAGCAGCAGAGTCTTTTCCAATGAGTCAACTCTTCACATGAGGTGTCCAAAGTACTGGAGCTTCAGCTTTAGCATCATTCCTTCCAAAGAAATCCCAGGGTTGATATCCTTCGGAATGGACTGGTTGGATCTCCTTGCAGTCCAAGGGACTCTCAAGAGTCTTCTCCAACACCACAGTTCAAAAGCATCAATTTTTCAGTGCTCAGCCTTCTTCACAGTCCAACTCTCACATCCATACTTGACCACAGGAAAAACCATAGCCTTGACTAGACAGATCCCAGTGATATCCAAATGCTGATTCTCAGACTGGCTGCAGCAGAATCACTTGGGGGCATCTGGAAGATTTCTGAAGAAATGATTCCCAAGCCAAGTCCCACCCACAGAAAGTCTGATTCAGAAGTGTTGCAGAGGACCTGGGAATCTACTAGAGCAGAATCTTGTAGAGCTCCCCAGGTGATCCCCATATAGAGCCATGAATATGAGTGTTCTGGTCTTTGTAGTGATCACTGGTATGGAGTAGAAACATTATCTAATAGTTCAATGTACACTGTGATACTACTTACTTTTAAAAAAGTACCAAGTACTAATAAAATACCAGTGAAGTGAAAGTGAAGCCGCTCAGTCGTGTCCGACTCTTTGCGACCCCATGGACTGTAGCCTATCAAGCTCCTTTGTCCATGGGATTTTCCAGGCAATAGTACTGGAGTGGATTGCCATTTCCTTCTCCAAATAAAATACCAAGGGTTTAATTAAAAAAAAAAAGATGTGGATTGTGGGTATTGAATACACTATTTTTCTGGAGAGCAAAAGAACTTTCAAAACTATGTCAGAAGTTAGGGGGTAAAGTTGGTTGCACTGATTTGAACCCTAATAAATGTCATCTCCAGATTGGTCTTATGGGCTGAATGTGTCCTCCCCAAATTCATATGCTGAATTCTTATCTTCTATTGTGATGGCATTAGGAGGTGACACCTTTGGGAGGTAATTAGGTTTAGATGAAGTCATGGGGGTGGAGCCCCTGGTTAGGATTAGTATACCTATAAGAGGAGAAAGAGACCAGAGCTTTCTCTCTCTCTCAGCTATGAGAGGATAATCAAGAAAGTCACCCTCTGCAAGCTAGAAAGAGTTGTGCTCTTCAGACATTGAATCTGTGGGTGCCTTAATCTTAGACTCCCAGCCTCCAAAACTGTGAGAAGTAAATGTCTGCTGTTTTAGCCACTGAGGCTGGTATTTTGTTATAGCAACTTGGACAGACTAAGACATTGGAAAGCACTTAATAAACACTGATTAGCTATGAGGTAGAAACATCCTGCTCTGTTTTTAAAGAGGTAGAAAGAGAGTAGTAAAATATCTAGATAATTTCTCCATATCATAGCAAAGTAAAGCAGTTGTGGATTCTAGCCCTGTCCGTGTAACTAGGCAGTCTCAATCATCCCCGATACCCTTTTTGTACATTTGGAATCAATCATCACAGGCACGCATAGCTGTGAGCATTTGGTTTCAAGAAAGACATTCAGAGAAGCTAAATGGCAAAAGGAATATGTTGGATCAAATAAAAAACAGCCGCAATGATGAAACTTAAGGAGGAAATGGAACCAGATCTCTAGCCATCACTTTTCATCTTTGTGCATTAAACATCTTCTTACCAAAGCCAAGCAAAGCCCAGGAAATAAGAGCTTGACTTCTGAAGCCAGGTGGCTTGGATTTTTCTTTGAGCACATGTCCCAGCAAATGATGAGGTTTAATATTCTCATGTATTGTTCTCTTATTACTAATCTAAAAATCTCTCCTTTATTTTGTGCTAATGAAATTTGTGGGGTGGAGCAGGGGCACTTACTGTTTTTTTTCCCCCTTGAGTTTTTATATTTAATCAAGTTTACATATATGAATTTTAAAATAAATGTAATAGCTGAATAAATAGTTGAATAAATGAATTTAATAGTTGTCTACTTTCCCTTCCATGAGGCAACCACGTTCAATTCTTTCTTTTTCCTCATATGTATTAATAATAAATATAGAAGGAGAGATAGAACTAGGAAATGTCTGTCATGCATGTGTGCGTGCCAAGTTGCTTCAGTCATGTCCCAGTCTTTGCACCCCTATGGACTGTAGCCTGCCAGACTTTTCTGCCCATGGGATTCTTCAGACAAGAATACTGGAGTGGTTGCCATGCCCTCCTCCAGGGTATCTTCCTGACCCAGGAATCAAACCTCCATCTCTTATGTCTCCTGCATTGGCAGGGAAGTTCTTTACCTCTAGTGTCACCTGGGAAGCACAATGTCCATCATACTTTCCCTCAAGACTCTGTTTTTCAAAGTATGTTCTGTAATCACTGTCATCAGTATTAGCTGGGATGATTGTTAAAAATGAGGTGTCCCATCCCAGACCTGATAAGTTAGACTTGCTGGGACCCAGCCATCTGTATTTTAAACAGCGTCAAAGTGATCCTTATACAACTTAAAGTTTGAAAGTTGCTTTCCAAAAGTTTCTTGATTTTTGCCAGAGGACGTAACATGTTCTGATTTTATTTCTGTCTTCTTATCCATTGGCATGTGGGTAGAAGCCTTCCTAACAAAGATTATAGCTTTCATGTATAATATTAATACAAACAAGACAGAATAGTAAGTTCATCCCCTCCTGGAGCAGTGGGAAATAGCTCTAGAGACTTGAAATGTGAGTCCTATATGTGTTTATTGCTATTGAAGTATTGCTTCTAGGCTCTTTTTGGGAGAGATGTAAAAGTTGTGAGCTGTTTTAAAATTAGAATTATCAATGGGTACTTTATAGTGTTCTAAATTATATATCTTTTTTCTTATACTAAAATTCATAGTTCCTTAAAAAAAGTAACAAGTATACTTCTTGCTAGTCATAAACTGCTGAATTATGTTTAAAGATTACTTTGTACCTTCTTAGAATGTTTTAGAATATTTCTCGGTAAGGATGTACAAAGTACTATACTTCTGTTTACTTTAAAAATACTTGTTTTCTCTGTTTGTTTATATTACCAGTTTAGCATATATATAGGTTATTTGTTTCACTCTGCTTTCAGATAGAGTCAACATTTTCTCTTTTGATTTTATTTAATTTTTGAAATAGGTAAGGCATATACATGTTAAAAACTAGACAAAATATATAAAGTGTATGTTCAGAACCTTTTCATCTACATCTCTGTTTCCTCCACCTAGTTTCTACCTCCTCCCTTCTTTTTTTTTAAAAAAAGTAATTAATTCATTTTAATTGGAGGTGAAATACTTTACGATACTGTGGTGGTTTTTGTCATACTTCAATGTGAATCAGCCATGGATGTACATGTGTCCCACCATCTTGAATCCCCCTTCCACCTCTCTCCCCACCCCGTCCCTGTGGCTTGTCCTAGAGCACCAGCTTTGGGTGCCCTGCTTCTTGCATTGAATTTGCACTGGTCATCTGGTTTACATTTGTAATACACATGTTTCAGTGCTATTCTCTCATATCATCCCACCCTCGCCTTCTCCCACATAGTGCAAAAGTCTCTTCTTTACAGCTGTGTCTCTTTTGCTGTCTTGCATATAGGATCATCGTTACCGTCTTTCTAAATTCCATATATACACGTTAATATACTGTATTGGTGTTTCTCTTTCTGGCTTACTTCCCTCTGTATAATAGGCTCCAGTTTCATCCACCTCATTGGAACTGACTCAAATGCATTCTTTTTTGACCTTCTCCCTTCTTACAGGTAACCGTTTAATTTCTCATTTATCCTTTCATTATATAAATGTAGACATATATATGAAGAAGAAACCTATATAATTTGCAACAAATGATTAAATACATATATAATAGCATTTACATAAAACTTGTTCCTCATGCTTTTTCACAACAAATACAAATCGTATTTGCTTTGCATGTTTTTCTTCACATTTTCCCTATCATGTAGATCCTAGAGATCAAGGGACATCTTTGTAAACTGCCAGTTTCTCCCAACTCGCCAAAAATTCTGAGGTGGTCCCATTAAGTCAATGGTTCATTTTGTTCTTTTTAGATCTTCTCTTGTTTCAGATCTCTAAACTAGACCCTTTACTTTAAAAGAGCTGTTGTTCAGGGTCAGTATTTACTACCCATGCCAGTGAAAAGAACTTAGGAAATAGCACAGTGTATCTTGTTCATGTGCTATCTCATAGATAGATTGTCCAAACAATATTAATGTCAGGTGGCTAAGAAAGAAGTGATTTTGCCTCCCTTTGTCCTCTGAAAATAAAAGATCCAGATGTAGTATTCAGAAATCAGCATATTACCTGTTGTTTCAGTTTGTTCTAGGTCCCACAGTCTATTTTTGTGTGGTTTTTCTTCCTTAAAAAACATTATTGAGAATCATTATAGAGCAGTGTCATCATTTGAGTTCTCTGTAAGGGACCTTTTATTTTGTAAATAAATTATATTAGGTAATCTAGATATTTTCCCCCCATCACTTAAGTGTTTTACCAAATTTGTATATTCACATTAACTAGAACAGAAAATCATGAAAAATAAATAAGCCAAATCTAATAGGATAACTGATATGATTGGGATTTCAGTAGAAATACAAAGCATTTGTTTTTTTCTTGATTTGCAACATGTATTGACAATAAGGCGTATTGTAAGAAAAGAAATCCTTCTTTCCAAACAAAGATTTTCCAATTGAACTCACTGAGATTCCCAATGGTATGTTCACTTCCTGTTTTCCTGTTTTAGGCGCACAAACTTGGAACATGAAAACCCCTGGAGGTCAAGTGTTATTTGAATGGTTTCTTAGCAGTAAATAATGGCTCCTTAGCAATAAATAGCTCTGATTCTGACATAGTAGTCTTAGGAAGAAAAATGCACAATTACTTTGCAACAAATGACTGAATTTATATAAATAATGTTTGCATAAAGCTTTAGACAGAGGTGGTATCAGTTCACATTCCTTTTGATAAATACCTTATGAGCTCTCAAGTTTTTTGATGTAAAAGATTGAGCTCAGTTATAATATCAAAATGTGTATCATGGTATACTATTAATATATACCATTATATATAATATATAATGATTTTGTTTAGAAAAGTGATTACTTTCATTCCATTAACTAGCACTCCATTTTTGTATGGTGGGAAAAAACTCAAGCAATTTAGCATTGAGCTAGGGACAAGATACATTAGCCCTTTTTAAAGTTCAGAATACTGATTATGAAATTCTTATGGGGGAAACTTACTTTTAAATATGTTTTATTGTTAAAAAAGTGAAACCTTCAATGATGAAAAATGACTTTAGTGTTGTCATCTTCCATAATACTGATAAAAGTGAATTAAGTATTAAGTTCCTGAATTTCACTAAGAATTGTGAAAGTCATCTTTTACATGGATAGTAAGCTTTTTTTTCTGGAGAATGCTAATAATTAATCAAAAAAGGCTTTGCTGTGACACTTGAGACTTCATTGCATTCTCATGAATGGTAGTGTGGTGTTAATGAGCAGCATTAAAATTACCCATGGCATGCCCTCCAACTGCCAGTGGGGAAGAAATTGACGATAAGAATGATGCACTTGTTAGTATCTTTTCTGCTGGGGCCTCATTCAGGCCAGACCCATATAACTCTTCAATTGAAAGTTGGGACTTGATGGTGAAAGCCATGTAGGTTTTTATGTGCTCTGCCCATGCTGTGCAGAGAAGGGAGACACTGACATACGACTCCAAGTAACACTCTTCAGGGAGCACTATACTTCACAATGCACCTCCACCCAGAAAGGAGAGCCCCTCTCTGCCAAGTGCACAGGTTTGTGATACTTCGAAGCTGTCACTACAAGGGAAGAAACAACACTCTTGTCTGGTTTGTTTCCCTTAATTTGTGTGGACCTTGGTCTCACTCCTTCCTTCGCTATTCTAATCTACCTTGACAGTACTGCTGAAATTTTACCAGTTTAATTCTCATGAAATTTTTAACTCCTTCTTCTGCTTCCCAGGGCAATAGATCCAGGCAGTCACCAAGTCCTGCAGATTAAAAAAATATATATATATTTCTTCTTAATTGGAGAATAATTGCTTTACAATGTTGTGTTCGTTTCTGCCATATATTAACATGAATCAACCATAGGTATACATATGTCCTCTTCCTTTTGAACTCCTCCCAACTCCCACCTCATCCCACCTATCTAGGTTATCACAGAGTACCAGGTTGAGTTCCCTGCATCATATAGCAAATTCCCACTGGCTCCCTACATGTTTCAGTACTACTCTCTTAATTGTTTACTCCAAGATACCACACACACACAAATAAATTTTTAAAATTTTATTTTCTATTCACATAATATATAATTCAAAATATGAAAAAGCGTGATTCAGTCAGGGGCCCAGCAGGCAGCAAATGGTATTCAAAATAGGTTATTACAAGATAATTTAATTGCAGTGAAATCTTTTGCAAAAGCAGAGGGGCAGGCATACTCCAAGCGATGATGCAGTAAACTGTTAGTACCAGACGTGTTGAGGGGTGAGAGAAGGGAGAAGGTATCAGAACTAAGGGGGTGAGTCCTACGGAAGAGTGGTCAGCCCTTACTAGAAGCTGTGATCTGACAAAGAAAGATGACCAACTTCAGAGGACCTTAACTGGTAGAGCCCAGAATAAATACTCCCTTCCTACACTTCTGTTTCCCATTGACTTTCTGTCCTTTTACCCATTGTCCAACCCAGCAAGTAGCCAGAGGGTAGGAAACCCTTGATTCTAACTAACTCTGTAGTTAGCCTTCTGGGGCACAAGCAAGGTGACAGGAAGCAAGTGGAAATACCTAGCACACCAGCCATACGAGGAAAATCTTTCTCTCCTGCCCCATCACTCAGTACCCCAGCGCAAAAACAACTGTTTACCAGAACCTTCCAGAGATCTTAAATCTTGGTGCTTTGTAAGAAAACTGAGGTTTTAAAGCAAACCTTGTTTCTGGGAAGGATCCCCCGATGTGTGCCAAAGGTTTGCAAAGGATCACATAAGACAATATGACGCATATGCTGTTCCTGCTTTTTTGATGCTTTGAATGGTCCATTTTGGCCTTAAAAATGCTAAATAGGTTAAGTTTTTGTATTATTGCCTTGTGTTTCCTATTAGTGATCTGGCTTGGAAATAAAACATGTAAAAATATATTGGCTTTTTTCAGACAAGTGATTATAGCATTTTTTCCTTAAACAGACTTTTTAATGGATCTAAAGCAGAGTCTCCTAACTGTGTTCACAGATGGACACCGACTTTTAGGAACTCCTGAAATTACATTAAACGTGAATTTTAGGAGAGCAGGGCCATGGCTTTCATTAGATTCTCACTGAGATCTTTGTGACATAAAAGAACGTTGATCTGAAGAAAGTTTGATCATTTAGAATTTCTTCTTATTATTACATATTTTTAATGCATTCTTGGGGTTCACTAACCTGGACAAAGTGAAAGATACCTGACACACATTTCTTGATGTGGAAATTCAAATGATCTCAGTAACTTGCAAACTAAAATTCTCTAGTATGATTGATTAATATGTGCTAAATGATCTTTGAAATATAAGAGTGTGATCTTGGTCAAGAAATTCTGCTATGGCCAGCTTATAAGATGGTTTGTGTTCAATGAGAATTTTGTTTGTTTGTTTGTTTTGGATTTAACCAAGAGAAAAATGTTTGCTTAAGTGATAGGAAAGATTTAGATAAATTAGAAAATTGCATACTATTTTTTTCTACATGAAGTTGTCTAACAATGTTATAGTATATTCTGTTGTGTGTAAATTGTCATTGATTTACTTCATACATATAAGGAGACTTGATAAATTAAACAAAGACTTGATAAATTAAACACATCTAAGATTTTTGTCATAAAATGATTGTTTTATGTGAATGATTCCAAAAGCTTACCATATTTTGTATTCCTGCTTTATGTACTCTGTCCTCTGGCTAAATATTTTTCTATGAAGAAAAATTGAATTTAATATTTAAAATCTCTGAGTGAGTTCAAGCTGATTTTCCTAGCAGCATTTAAAGGAATGAAACTATTAGTAGAGCAACATAATTCCTACTGCACTGTATAATGCATCGTTAGTCTAGATTAGGTAAGTCAACCTTTTACTTCACCTTATATTCCTTTTTCTGAGAAGGCAGTGGCACCCCACTCCAGTACTCTTGCCTGGAAAATCCCATGGACGGAGGAGCCTGGTGGGCTGCAGTCCATGGGGTCGCTGAGGGTCGGATACGACTGAGCGACTTCCCTTTCACTTTTCACTTTCATGCATTGGAGAAGGAAATGGCAACCCACTCCAGTGTTCTTGCCTGGAGAATCCCAAGGATGGGGGAGCCTGGTGGGCTGCCGTCTGTGGGGTCGCACAGAATCGGACACGACTGAAGTGACTTAGCAGCAGCAGCAGCATATTCCTTTTTTGCTTAGGACTGATTGCAAGTGTCTGAAATCTAACTGACTTAAAACAGGGAATTTTTTAAAAAATTTATATAAATTATACTCAGAACGATGGAGGCCACGCTGGCATCAGGCAGGGCTACCACATTCAGAGTTCCAGTTACTTCAAGCCTCTTCCTTTTTATTTCCCAGCTCTTCTTCTGTCTGTATCAACCTCATTCTCTTTTGATAGTTTTTCTCTATGCTGAGAAAGACATAGTTACAGAAATATCCAGGCTTGTAGCATTCTAGCCAGCAGACTAGAAAATTTATCTTTCTTCTTTTCTTAAGAATGTATAAAAATCCAAGGGAAAGACCTTGCTCAGCTTAGCATGTCTAATTGTTGGACTGAGTGTTAATGTCAACAGCTTATCCCATGATTAGGAGTTCATTCATTGAAAAGTGGAGCCATTTCCCGAAAAGGAAGAGGGGCGATACTATTAGCAGAGTAAGGGAATAAGGTTGCTGGACTGGCCTAACCAGCAGTGGTCCAGCACAGTGAGTTAGTATAGACATGTGTCAGAAAATCCTGCTGCTGAATTAGTAACTAGAATGTCATCCTCTGGGCTCTACAAGCTGCGAATTAAATTGCTTGTTCTATTTTAGCTATAAAACCACCAAGTCTGGGAAAATAAGGATTTGTTTGATTTCCACGTGTTCTTAATCTTCCTGTAGAAGGATGTTAAACTATATAATACTTAAATATAATCACCACATAATCGTTATTGTCACAGGAGGCTTTTAAGTTTCTGACTAGATGATAAAATTAAATATGAATGCAAATGAAAAATAAGTAGGTTATTATGTCTTATGCTTCTGACATATTTGGAAATAATTCCTACATAGTTATTTTGAATGCAGTAGGCCTTCACTGCTCATTTTCCCATATCATCTTCCTTTTTTCTTTTGAAAATTGCAAAAAACCTTCACTAGGGGATTAAAAGAATCAAGAGTTATAGTTGATACAAGGTTTATTGCCCCTCCCAAAGTTCAGAAATCCTCTAGAGTGAATATATTCTTTCCATTAATTTTTTGATGGAAAAAAGCTAATAATACCTTTCTTAATAATAGTTTTCTTAATACCACTTAATAAAGACACAGACACTAAAAGGAATAAAGATACAAAATATTTTTCACAATCCCAGTTCCAATATATTAATTCATTTCTTCATTATATTTATTACAACTTATTATCTTTGGGATAAAGTAACAATACATTGACAGTACAACCAGCCATATACACAGCCACCATGGAATAAAGCCATGAGAAAGTTTTCTTGCTACTGCCTTACAGTTCATTGGAACAGACAAAACTGTAGCTTTTTCCTTTTCTCTGATATAAAAATCTCTGAGCCCATCCTTAGTCTCTTTCGATGTTAATGATTGTTCTTTGTCATTCCTCCTTCCCACCTAAATGATGAGAAATTAATCAGAATAAAATAAAAAGTTTTCCTGATTTAGTCACCCTTTTTTGAAAGGTTACTTTATAAAAGATGTCCACAATTCATGACAAAAATAACAGAAAAAGAAAGACCTCTTACAAAATTTTAACATCCAAAGAAAACTACTGGCTTTTCCATCTTCATTTCTTTCTTGTCCTTTTCAACAGGGATGGGGTTGTACACACACACTCACACACACACACACACACACACACATATACACATACATATATATATATATATATACACACACATACATATATACACACACATACGTATATACACAGGTATTTTATATCACTGTCATCATCCTTAGAATTTGTATTCTGCCTATTCTATTTAACATTTGTCCTGTTTCCATCTATTGCATGCACATCCACTTTAGCTACATATGATCTAATTTGCTGATGTTCCATAATTTGCAAAAGAATTAACATTTGATTGGGTGTGTGCATCATTTCTGGTCTTGACCTCATAAATGATTCATATATTATGAGTATATTTGTACATTAGAGCATTTGGGGGGATTATTTCCTCAAGAAAAATTCTGAATAATGGGGTCATTGGCTCAAACAGTAAAAGAACTTTTTATAATGTAATTTTACAATGAATTTGAGATATTTTAAAAGTTGGAGGGGCTCCCCTGGTGGTCCTGTGGTTAAGAATCCACCTTGCAATGCAAGGGACACCAGATCCGTGGTCTGGGAAGATCCTACATACACGCGTTGGAGCAACTAGGCCAGTGCACCACGACTACTGAGCCTGCCCTCTAGAGCCCACGAGCTGCAACTACAAAGACCGGACTCCAACTGCTGAAGCCTGTGTACCTAGAGGCTATGCTTTTCAACAAGAGAAACCGCTGCAATGAGAAGCCCGTGCACTGCAACGAAGAGTAGCCCCCACTTGCCTAGTGCAACAATAAAGATCCACCACAGTCAAAAAATAAAATAAGCAACTTTTAAAAGAATTGAAAATGTGTAGCTGCAGTGTTATAGATTTTTTAAACTGAAGTTATGTGAGTGCAGTTTTTATTATTCATTGGCTCCATCCCATAAGTTCTACCAAATTACCTTTTAAACTCTGTTAATTATGTGGGGAAAAAATGAAAACCTAAAGCATAACTTCACATGTAAAAGAAAGAAAAGAGAGAGAAAGGTGAGGGGCCATGTACTGATTTTCTTTTCACCCTGGTGTTTGATTTCCACTGTGTGCCTGCTGCTTAATTTCCATTAGGTTTTCCTTCTACCTAATTTCCATTAGGTCTACCTTGATTTCTTTTATCCTTTTGTTGCTTATTCATAAAAGCTTATTTCATGACTCTGTGTGTCAAGCTTTAAACCCAATCATTGGTCAATGAAGAATGATGATTTAATATTTCTTTCTCTTCAAAAGAAACTTTTGGATGATTACCTTGCCCTCACCCTTACCATAAACATATACACTCTCCTGGGAATTTTTCATAAAGCTATATATTTTAAATTTTTTATGACGGGTATAATCGTGTATTCCCTCTCTTTGAGTCTTTCATTGGGAAATTGTGTTAATATTAAGAAAAGTCTTCAATACCTGTTGGACAGCTTGAAAAACCAAAGATAATGGATTAATTCTGAATATTGTACCTCATTAACCAGCTTTTTTTCACCCTGTGGACACTGAATGTTGTGTCATAGCTGGTATGGAAATGTTCAGGAGGTGTGAGCCACTTTTGGAGGCTTGAGAAATCAGATATCATCTTGTATTTCATTTGTGTTTGAGGGCACTAGTTCAGTCCCTGGCAAGTATGACTTTTAGCATGCTCCACGTCTTTTGGAGAGATAAGTATTGAAAAGTTATTTTTCATTCTGTGAGAAAGAATATAGACTATAGAGGGACATCTCATGAATAGTTGACTATTTTGATGTAACATTGAAAATTATAAAATATTAATTCATTCCGTCAGCATTTTTAATATACAGTATAAATTCCAGAACATGCTGGCTTAGAGTTGTCTGTCAGACATATTCATTGCCTTGTAAACTCCAAAGTCCTTGGATGGAAACATAAGCTAAAGTCTCCATTTATAAGCAAGCTCAAAAAAATTTTTTTTACATAAACAGAAAGGTGCATCTTTGTTATTTTACCCAGTAATTGTCTATATACATTTCTTAATCCACCTGGGCATTTCCAAATTTTTCCCAACTATAGATCTGCAAAGGATGATAGCCATAATCAACTTTATGAGAAATAATTCTAAATTAGAAAACAAATAGTTTCCCAGAGACTAGCTATAATTTCAAACCTTTCCAAATATTGAAAAATTCAAGGACAGGAATAGATAATAGGATTATAATTGAAATGTTTTTCCTTCTTCATACATATGTGTGTATTCATTTTTAAGATGGTTTTGATGATTATTATCTGGTATTTATTATTTCTCTAAAAGAAGTAAAACTAACGAACCACTTTTTCATTTTCTCACTGATCACTTATTGTCATAGCTGAGCTCTATTTCTGGAGATATTTCCTAAACCTGACATCTTTCATGAGTCTTCTCAGACCTCTGGTTCTTGTTGCTACCTCTCAACAGACAAGGTTTTTGTAATCACTTCTAGATCAACATGTCTGTTGCTAATCTCGCCTTTATCAAGACTTTCACATATCTGTAAGTGGTTCTACTTCCCTAGATATCCAGGTATATTAGATATCTGTTGCAGATGACTTGGTAAAGAGAAAATTAGAATTTTGATTAGGGCTAGCTTTCTGTTGCTGTGTAACAAATTACCTTAAACATAGATGCTTGAAAGAACACAATTCATTATCTCATTGTTTCTGTGGGTCAGGAGACCATTTTCAGATTAGCTGAGTCTTCTACGCAAGGTAGAATAAAGGTGCTAGCTGAAGAGGTGATTGCATCCGAGGCTCAGAGTTCTCTTTCCAGTTCATTCAGGTTGTTGGCAGAATTCAGAATTAATCTGTGATCATATAACTGAGGTCCCTGTTTTCTTGCTAGCTGTTGTCTGGAGACCTCTTTCATCCTCTAAATATCACCCTAGGGTACTCACTACATCATCTCTTCCATTGGCTGTTCATAGCATCAGTTCAGTTCAGTCGCTCAGTTGTTACTTAATTTCTGCTTGTGTTGCTAAAATTGGTAATAGAGCTTTTCTTTGAGTCATATTTTTTTGTATTCTTTGCTCTACTATCTAAACCATTTCCCCAGTCTAAAGAAGAAAGTATCTCTTTTGGGAAGTAACTGATTTGTTTTGTTGATTCTGCATTAGTCAGAGCCTATTGCCAATTTTTGGCTATTTATTCAATAGACTATAAAAAAGAGATATTCAAATGTTTGTATTTTACAGAGACTGGGATTCAAAAATTTATTATTTTTGTAAATATGGTATGTTGGCCAGAGTATTTTGTAAGAAAAATGCAAGAAATAAATTTTTATTTTATTTTCACATCAGTGGGTTATCCTGATAAGATAGCTAACTGATATGAAGTTAAAATTAAATCCTGACACTTTGAAGGCCTGTTTTGTTTATTTATTTAATTTGGAATGTCTATAGCTATCAAGGCCATTATGTGGAATAATACTTTACATATGTATTCATAGATTACTCTGCTGTAGTCCCTCTAACTTTGTACTTGATCTGAAGGAGTTGAAAATGAGATTGGAAATTAACGTGCCTATTTTTACCCACATGCACATTCAGTTTTTATTTCTTTTAATTGGCTTTGCATTTCTCCTCTCTTAAGCAGAAAAAAAAGATTCATGGCTTCATCAGTAATCGTATTCCTCTTCCAGTTCAAGTCTTTCTTGAACTTGGTTAGGTCAGGCTGACATTTTATATATATTAAGGAAACTTTGGTGATAGAGATGAATCCATAAGATAATGTTTTATTCTGGAGTGTCACTAAAATGTGTTTCTAACCCAATCTCAAGGTTTGATGTGTTTTAAGCCCTGATTATCTTGTTCATTCATCAATATTTATTCCTATTTCCTGGGTGTACTAGATCTAATTTTGATAATATTAATAACCTTCCAAGGGATGGCATATACCACAACTGTAGAAGGGAGAATTTTTTGCTAATGGTAGCAAGAAGGTGGATGAAACACACTTCTTAGCAGCGTGTTCACTTTTTCTGTTTTTGGCCCCAACACTTGGCTTGCAGGATCTTAGTTTCCCAGCCAGGGACTGAACCTGAGCTTCCTGAAATGGAAGTGTGAAGTCCTAACTACTGGACCACCAAGGAATTCCCAACTTTTCAAGTAGCTGACTGTTTTTTTCTTTTAATCAATGTTTGATACTAGTTGCATGAATCAAACTGCAGTTTCAAACAACTCTGCCATTTCTTATCAAAACATGGGTATGGGGGAAGTAACTGTTGGAAAAGTAATGATTAATTCAGTTCATTATTTTATTAAATGTGTACATTAGCACAGATATATTAACATATGGATAAGGAATGTTCTATTCTTCATGTTGGGGCTTCCTGGGTGGCACTGGTTCTAAAGAACCCACCTGCCAATGCTGGAGAGATAAGAGATGCGGGTTTGATCCCTGGATTGGGAAGATTCCGGTGGAGAAGGGTATGGCAACACACTACAGTATTCTTGCTTGGAGGATCCCATGGACAGAGGAGCCTGGCAGGCTCCAGTCCATAGGGTTGCACAGAGTCAGACTTGACAAGTGACTTAGCATGCATTCTTCATGGTAAGGATTGTAGCATTCCATATTGTAAGAAAATGTAAACTTAGAAGTATATGTTCCTTTTTATTTGAATAAATGGAGAAGTTTAATAATGATATAGGCAAGATACTTAAGGAGAACATTTGTGTTATTTCAGATACATCCATGTGTGCATCTACACATGTTGATATGTGGGTGGAAACTGCATAAAGTTTTCCATCAGCTTGTGTAACATTTAAAAGTACAAGACATCCCAGGGAAAATAGTGTCATCCTTAGCATCAAAGATACTTCTTTCCATCTATTCTTATGTATATGCATTACATAAATCAAATATACCATTCTTTTCATTGTTACAATATGACATATTAAAACCAAAGAAAGGTACATCTTTTTGAAATTGGAATAGGGAAGTGAAACAATATGCAATCTATTAAAAAAGAAATATTTCAAATATTTGCCAAAATTTTATCGTTGAATTATGACTGTTTATAATGCTTAGATATTACACTGTAGTTTCATTCTTATTAAGCTATTGGTAATTCCATTATTTAAACAAGATGACTTAAAATTTATATGAAGTTATTCCTCCCATTTGGATTGTACATACTGCATTGACATATCTGTGACTATGATGATGGCTTTTTTAGAAAGCTTATGAACTACCACATTATCTGCTCTTTTAGATGTTCTCATAATGAAAATATAAAGATGGATGGATATGAGGAATTTTCTACTAATCTACTCTAAATTGGAGAAATTCAAGTAACACTTGCAATAGAGACATTTTTATCATGAATTTCATTTTCTAATCTTCTCTACCTACTGTAGTTAGGTTATTTTTAATAGGACTTTCATCTTGAATAGTCCTTTCATGTTCATTGGCCATCTTGTTGCTATAGGATAAAACCCTTTTTTATTAATAGAGGGATGTGGCTGTTCAAGAGTGTACTCAGAAATCAGACGTACTGGGAATTAATCTGTTGATGCTGTCATTGACCAGATGGGGAACTTTAGGCTTCCACTTGATGTCTCTCGGGTTTTGCTTCTCACCTACCCAAACAGAATCATATTTATTCTACCTTATTGGTTTATTGTGCACCTCAGTTCAGTTCAGTTGCCCAGTCGTGTCTAATTCTTTGCAACCCCATGGACTGCAGCACTCCAGGCTTCCCTGTCCATCAGCAACTCCTGGAGCTTGCTCAAACTCATGTCCATCAAGTCGGTGATGCCATCCAAATATCTCATCCTCTGTCATCCCCTTCTCCTCCTGCCTTCAGTCTTTCCCAGCATCAGGTCTTTTCCAGTGAGTCAGTTCTTCACATCAGGTGGCCAAGTATTGGAGTTTCAGCTTCAGCATCAGTCCCTCAAATGAATATTCAGGACTGATTTCCTTTAGGATGGACTGGTTTGATCTCCTTGCAGTCCAAGGGACTCTCAAGAGTCTTTCCAACACCACAAATCAAAAGTATCAGTTCTTCAGCACTAAACTTTCTTTATAGTTCAACTCACATCCATACATGACTACTGGAAGAACCATAGCTTTGACTAGATGGACCTTTGTCAGCAAAGTAAATGTCTGCTTTGTAATATGCTGTCTAGGCTTGTCATAGCTTTTCTTCCAAGGAGCAAGTGTCTTTTAATTTCATGGCTGCAGTCACCATGTGCAGTGATTTTGGAGCCCAAGAAAATAAAGTCTCTCACTGTTTCCATTGTTTCCGCATCTGTTTGCCATGAAGTGATCGGACCGGATGCCATGATCTTAATTTTTTGAATAATGAGTTTTAAGGCAGCTTTTTCGCTCTCCTCTTTCACTTTCATCAAGAGGCTCTTTAGTTCCTCTTTGCTTTCTACCATAAGGGTGGTGTCATCTGCATATCTGTGGTTATTGATATTTCTTCTGGCAGTCATGATTCCAGCTTGTGCTTCATCCAGCCTGGCATTTCACATGATGTACTCTGCATATAAGTTAAACAAGCAGGGTGACAAGGCACAGCCTTGGGGTACTCCTTTCCCAATTTGGAACCAGTCTGTTGTTCAATATCTGGTTCTAACTGTTTCTTTTTGACCTGCATACAGATTTCTCAAGTCAGGTAAGGTGGTCTGGTATTCCCATCTCTAAGAATTTTCCACAGTTTGTTGTGATCCACACAGCCAAAGGCTTTGGCATAGTCAATAAGGCATAAGTAGATGTTTTCTGGAACTGTCTTGCTTTTTCTATGATCCAATGGATGTTGGCAGTTTGTGCACTTCAGTAAGCTACTAATGCCTGTAAAGCACCTAGCACAGTGCTGGACACATGAGAAGCCCTCCACAAATACTAGCTGTTAATATCATTTCCTCTACTCTAGCCCTCAGCTCTAGGCAAGCTTATCTTTTTGCGACCTCTGGAGTCACTTGTATTTTTGTCCCTTCTACAATTCCAGTTGTTATTCCTCTCATTTGAAATGTCTTTCTCGGCCTCTCTCTACCCTACTAACATTCTGTCTTCCAAGAATGAACTGTTAGCACCTTCATGAACCCTGAAATGACTGTTCTAATTCACTGAGATCTTTTCTTTTTGTGGATTCCATGTGCCTATGGTCAGTTCCATTTACCATGACTCTCAGTCATACGTGTGCTAGGATCTATTCTTTGTATTTTTCTGCTTTCATAATAAGAGTTGAAGTTCCATAGGTTCAAGTGCCCTTTAAATTCTCATGTCTTCCTTCCTAAGAATTGAGCATGCAGGCATGTTATTGAATTATTTTTTTCTTAAAAAAAAAAAATGGTTCTGCATTATTTACCATTAACTGCATATATTTGCAAATTAAAACTGAATATCTACTAAATATGTTCATTGTTAACAATTTTATTAAATGTGTAAGGTTGTAATGTATTAATCTGAAAATTTCTTTCATCATTTATTTTGGCAGGGTCTTTCACAAGTATTTATTTAAAAAGTGAAATGTTATATTATTATTAATATATGCAGGGCACTATGTATTTATAAATAAATGGATCAAATAAGTAAAGATATCAAATGTAAGCATTTTAAAAAAATTATGTGTGTATATATGTAAGAACAAAATTAAATACCTTTTTTTAAAAGTAAAATAAAAATGGGAGTAAGAATGAAAAAGGTTAGGGGTTTATTTTAGATTCAACATATGGGTAGAATGCAATATTGTCTTTCCCTGACTTATTTTACTTAGCATAATTTCCTCAAGATCCACCCATGTTGCTGCAAATGGCAATATTTCCTTCTTTTTATGGCTGAATAATAACCCATTGTATACATTTACATTTTCTTTACCTCCTTATCTCTCAGCGGACTCTAAAGTTGTTTATATGTCTTGGCTATTGTAAATAATGCTTCAGTGAGCATGAATCTAGCTTTTATGTTCTATTTTTGATATTTTATTTTGATAAAACTGAAAATGGTAGTTCCTTGAACATCTTAGCCGTCTAGTATTCCTCCATGATTGTGTTTTCTTTTCATCTCCTGCCCTGTTTCTGGATTGTTGCTAACTATTAAAAAAAAATAAGTTTTCTCTGTTACATGTGTAAAAAGGACAGTATTATGCTGTTCTGTGGCCTGCTGTTTTTACTAACTTTATTGTATAAATATCTCAATATTAAAAGTAGATTCATATCATTATTTTTAATAGATACATAGTATGCCAGTGTATGATTGTTCTATAATTTATTTAATAATTCAGCTTTTAGTGGATATTTTGATTGTTTTTAATATTTTTCAATTATAATATGAATATCCTTGTGCATATATATTAGTGTTCTTGACCAGTCTTTTTATTCCAGACATATCTTTATTTATAATGCATATTGTCAAACAGGTTATGAGTTCTGGGAAATCCCTTAACCCTTTTATAAAGGTTATTTACTAATTTATTTTCTCAGCATTAGTCTGTGTTCCTCTAACTTCATTAATCTTTCAAAATCCTTGCCTATGGTAGGTTATTTTTTTTCTTCTTTTGAAATTCATTATTCTTTGATTCTGGAAAGCTTGCACACATCTTTTGAAATGTTTATTAGCATTTGTAGTCATTTTATTAATTATTTCTTCATGTACTCTGATTAGTTTCTGTTGTGATGGTCACTTTTTTCTTATTGATTTATACATTAATAATATTAACTATTTGTTTGTTATACAGATTGTCTCCAAGGCTGGAAACATAGAAGAATATATAATAAATAATTTATAGGTATTATATTGCTATTCATGACCAAATAATATTACCTATGCTTCTGTATTTTATAGCCACCCTGTATGTCCTGCAAATAGTTCTCCCTTTACCTCCAAGCACATCATTTATCATTAACTGAGTTTGATGTCACTTGTCAAAGGAACTACTTAAATTTTTATGTAGCAAAATCTAGTATATGTTTTACTTTCTGTTTTGGTTTTAGAAAGGTCTTCTTCATTGAGGAAGCAGTCATTCAAATTTTCTCCTACTATTTTTATGTTTTAATTTTTAATAATTTTCGATTTTGCCCATTTAGAATGTATGTAGGGATTAGTGTGAAGTAAGTTTCCAGCTTTACTTTTCCAAAAGACCTGTCAGTTGTTCTCATTGGAGGCCTCTTCTTGAAGTTTTAGTGGCTACTCACAGGTTACCAGTTCTGGGAAATCCCTTGACCTTTCTGACTCTGAGTTTTCTTATTTCAAAATAAGGAGTTAGGTTATTTCCCACTTTAAATCAAGGTCCATGGAGGGTAAATTACTTGTCCAGGGCCTGACATATTATCTATTTTGGAACAGAGCTTTTCCATGTCTACTCTTTGATGTGCCATTTGGATAACTAAAGTTTGGGGTGAATGGGATTTGTCATTGATCATAAATTGAGAAATCTAAGGTTAGAGTTGGGGCTTCCCAGGTGGCACTAGTGGTAAAGAACCCACTTGCCAATGCAGGAGACATCAGAGACACAGGTTAGATCCCTGGGTTGAGACGATCCCCTGGAGGAGGAAATGGCAACCCACTCCAGTATTCTTGCTTGGGAAATCCCATGAACAAAGAAACCTAGTGTGCTATGGTCCACAGGGTAACAAAGAGTTAGACACAACTGAAATGATACAGCAGCAGCAAGGTTATAGTTGGTAAATGGCATGCAATTTTTATTTTTGGTCATTAGATGCTATTTTAGACTGATGAAATATGGTATCACTTTATATAAACTGCTTTTTATAACAGAAACTTTGACATATGAAGTACTCTCAGAAGAGGAAATAGTAATGTGTACTTTATGAAAAAATACAACAAAAGATCAATTCAGAAATATGTACAGATATAAAACATAATTTTAATTTGGAGTTTCTCTTTTGAAACTCTTATGTGAAAGTGATTTTTAATTTATTAAATATTATAACTTAACATTTTGAAAAAAACTATAACATTAAGCAGAAGGGAAAAATATCTAGAGTCAATCCTAGAGATTTCATAAGATAATATAGACAAATAAAATATCTCCTTGTTATGAAGATAATTTGAGCTGAAAATGATCAAAAGACTCTTTGACTTTCCCTAAAGCTGCCTAAAAGAATGTGGATAAGATCCTGTTCCATGAAGGGAGCCATTCCCACAGAAAACTGTCATATAAACTAGGTGTGTAGACAGGGAGGAACCTAGCAAAGTCTGTTTGTTAAGATTCCTCTCTGTGTCCCAATGGCTTTGCAGGGTCCAGCAAACACCTGTTTACCAAACATTTGCCTTTCCCTCTCCATGTTAATTCCCTTCCTATTCTTGGAAATCCCAAACCACTACCCCCAACATCCTCTTTTTTCTTCAGTTGAAGATGGTATTTAAGGTGAGGGTTTTGATCATTTTGGTGAATTACTCAGCTCTATTATAAATTCCTCTTAGGAACATCCTTGCTTCATAATCACCTTTCTGCTCTCTTCCGTGGGAACCTTCCAGACCCAGTGTGGTATCCTATGTGTGTGTATGTGTGTTTGTGTGAAATTCCCCTGCAAAAATAACAGATTTCTCCGGCATTTATCACCCTGAATTGTACTGGTTCTTTACTCCTACTAATGTTCAATTTATCTCCAGACTGTACTATTTTCATTTCTTTGCCCCAAACACTCTCCTATGCCAACATGTAGTAGAGGTTCAGTAAATGTGTTTTTGAGTGAATTAAATCCATGTTGGGCTTCCCTTGTGGCTCAGCTCTAAAGAATCCACCTGCAGTGTGGGAGACCTGGGTTCAATCCCTGGGTTGGGAAGATCCCCTGGAGAGGGAACGATTACCCACTCCAGTACTCTTCTGGCTTGGAGAATTCCATGGACTGTATAGTCGATGGAATAGACTGTATAGTCAATTGACTATATATAGTCCATGGAATTGACTGTATAGTCCATGGGATCACAAAGAGTCAGACACGACTGAGCGACTTTCACTTTCTAAATCCATGTCAGAATTTTAGAGTTGGATGGAATCTTGGTGATTTAATCCATCCAGCGCATTCACTTTATTAGTGAAAAGTAAAAGTTTTTCATCTTAATGTTCTAAATTTAGAATCAAGAAATTCATTGTTTTACCTTTCTTTAAGGGAAAAACTGAAGCCAGTTGTTTTGTACTTGCCTTTGACTTTTTCTCAGGGCTCAAATCAATACCCTAGTACTACCACCCTTCATGTGGATGGTTTTTATCATGGAATAAGCTGTTGTTTCTTCAAACTCAGATAATACCAATCTTTCCCTTCTATCCATTTATTTTATTGCTCAATTGTCCTTTGTTCTTGGGACCTTGCTTGGAACAAGTTTCCCAGGACCTGCCCAAGTTTGGAAACACTGAGAGATGAGAGGAAGCTGGAGAATAAATAATCACTGTTTTCACTGATAAAACAGTTGAAAAACTTCATGCTTTAGTGAGAAGGCCAAATGATTCTATTAATGCTTCCTGTCTCCATGTCCTCCAGTGAAGTCTAGACTTTGGTATTTAGGACAGATTTGGGTGTGTGGGGTTGACACAATTTGTAATAATCTCTGTGTTCACATTGGTTGCAGCAGAGAGGAAAAGAGAGGAGGTCCCCAATGTTTACAGTCTTGTAAAAGGTTGTGCTCAGTTGCTTCAGTTGTGTTTGACTCTCTGCGACCCCATGGGCTGTAGCCCGCCAGGCTCCTCTGTCCATGAGGTTCTCCAGGCAAGAATACTGGAGTGGTTGCCATGCCTTTCTCAAGGGGATCTTCCCAACCCAGAGATGGAACTTGCAGCTGTCTCTTATGTCTCCTGCATTAGCAGACGAGTTCTTTACTACTAGCGTCACCTGGGAAGCCCCTCTAAAAGGTTAACTTTACCCATTTCAGAAATGTGGACCGATATACACCTAACCACTCACTCCTTCAAGATAGAGCAAAGAGTGGGAATCCAGGAAAGAATCCAGTGCCAATCCCTCCCATGAAAATGAGAAGTATGGGAGGGGACTGAGAATCCCAACACATCTTTCTTAACCACTTCTCATTTTTATTACGGCTTTTTTGTTGTTGTTGTTTTTTGTACACACCTTTTTTATGTGTTATGTGTTCTTCCCTGCATCTTTCAGGTCTCTCTGCTTGAACTGTATTAACCCGGTTTTCTTAGTCTTCAGCCTCTCACCAGGACAAATGTTTTACCTATTGTTTTGATTGCCAGTCATCTCAGACTTTCACAGCCGTAATAGCATTCCTCATGGCCCAGGAATCTGCGTATAATAAAATCCCCACATGACTCTCAAGCATTTTGAGAAATGTCCAGTGCAACCTCTAGTTCCCACTTCAATTTCATTACATTGCAGTTTTTTAATATTTATGGAGTCCCTGACAACTGTTACAGTTTATACGTCTTGGTGCATCTGCATAGAATATTCATAGATTCTTTCTTCTCCATCCTCTTTGTTTAATAAGCAAGATAAATGCTCAAGTTTTATTAAAATATTCCCTCCAAATGCCTAGTTCATTTGATATTGAAGCCTAAAATTAGAGCAAAAACCAGAAAGAGCCACGTGGGAAATATGTCAACCTTGTAGATATATCTTGGGTCCTTTTCATTTGGATGTATGTATTAATAGAGATTGTTTTGTTTCAGGATCTCTGCTTATTCCCCAGTAATTGAACATGAAGGCTACCATTATGCATTGATTTCTCTTTTATAAAAACATAATTTGGAATTTATAACTGAAAAACAGCAATGAAAACACTATTTTTCCTGGGTTGTTGGCTGAATTTAGATTGAGATCAATACAATGGTTCATCAGACAATTGTGAAGAGATGCCACATTCAAAGACCCTAGATAATCAATCCCTTTGTGTTTGGAGTTATAGACATGAACAACTGATGGATATGACAGTTTTTCCATTGCTTCCTTATCTCCTTTTGCATATTTTTCAAATGCAAAAAGTTCAGTAATTTTCCACAAGAAAATGTATTCCTAAAAGGTTTGCCTAGAGGTAATTTTGACCTAAATCAAATCCCTTATGATTATACAGTGGAAGTGAGAAATAGATTTAAGGGACTAGATCTGATAGACAGAATGCAGCATGAACTATGGATGGAGGTTTGTGATATTGTACAGGAGACAGGGATCAAGACCATCCCCATGGAAAAGAAATGCAAAAAAGCAAAATGGCTGTCTGAGGAGGCCTTACAAATAGCTGTGAAAAGAAAAGTGAAAAGCAAAGGAGAAAAGGAAAGATATACACATTTGAATGCAGAGTTCCAAAGAAAAGCAAGGAGAGATAAGAAAGCCTTCCTCAGCAATCAGTGGAAAGAAACAGAGGAAAACAACAGAATGGGGAAGACTAGAGATCTCTTCAAGAAAATTAGAGATATCAAGGGAACATTTCATGCACAGATGGGCTTAATTAAGGACAGAAATGGTATGGACCTAACAGAAGTAGAAGATCTTAAGAAGAAGTAGCAAGAATACACAGAAGAACTGTACAGAAAAGATCTTCATGGCCCAGACAATCACGATGGTACAATCACTCACCTAGAGCCAGACATCCTGGAATGTGAAGTCAAGTGGGCCTTAGGAAGCATCACTTACAAACAAAGCTAGTGGAGGTGATGGAATTCAGTTGAGCAGTTTCAAATCCTATAAGATGATTCTGTGAAAGTGCTGCACTCAACATGTCAGCAAATTTGGAAAACTCAGCAGTGGCCACAGGACTGGAAAAGGTCAGTTTTCATTTCAATCCCAAAGAAAGGCAAAGCCAAATAATGCTCAAACTACCGCACAATTGCACTTATCTCACACACTAGTAAAGTAATGCTCAAAATTCTCCAAGCCAGGCTTCAGCAGTCATGAACTGTGAACTTCCAGATGTTCAAGCTGGTTTTAGGAAAGGCAGACGAACCAGAGATCAACTTGTCAACATCCGCTGGATTGTCAAAAAAGCAAGAGACTTCCAGAAAAACGTCTATTTCTGGTTTATTGACTATGCCAAAGCCTTTGACTGTGTGGATCACAATAAACTGTGGAAAATTCTGAAAGATATGGGAATACCAGACCGCCTGACCTGCCTCTTGAGAAATCTGTATGCAAGTCAGGAAGCAACAGTTAGAACTGGACATGGAACAACAGACTGGTTCCAAATAGGAAAAGGAATATGTCAAAGCTGTATATTGTCACCCTGCTTATTTAACTTGTATGCAGAGTACATTATGAGAAATGCTGGGCTGGATGAAGCACAAGCTGCAATTGAGATTGCCTGGAGACATATCAGTAACCTCAGATATGCAGATGGCACCGCCCTTATGACAGAAAGTGAAGGAGAACTAAAGAGACTCTTGATGAAAGAGAAGAGTGAAAAAGTTGGCTTAAAATTCAACATTCAGAAAACTAAGATCATGGCATCCAGTCCCATCACTTCATGGGAAATAGATGGGGAAACAGTGGCTGACTTTATTTTTTTTGGCTCCAAAATCACTGCAGATGGTGACTGCAGCCATGAAATTAAAAGGCGCTTACTCCTTGGAAGGAAAGTTATGACCAACCTAGATAGCATATTAAAAAGCAGAAACATTACTTTGCCAACAAAGGTTCATCTAGTCAAGGCTATGGTTTTTCCAGTAGTCATGTATGGATGTGAGAGTTGGACGATAAAGAAAGCTGAGCGCCGAAGAATTGATGCTTTTGACCTGTGGTGTTGGAGAAGACTCTTGAGAGTCCCTTGGACTGCAAGGAGATCCAATGAGTCCATCCTAAAGGAGATCTGTCCTGAATATTCATTGGAAGGACTGATGCTGAAGCTGAAACTCTAATACTTTGGCCACCTGATGTGAAGAGCTGACCCATTTGAAAATACCCTGATGCTGGGAAAGATTGAATGCAGGAGGAGAAGGGGATGTAGAGGATGAGATGGTTGGACGGCATCACCGACTCAATGGACGTGAGTTTGGGTCAACTCCAGCAGGTGGTAATGGACAGGGAGGCCTGGCTTGCTGTGGTCCATGGGGTTGCAAAGAGTCGGACATGACTGAGCAACTGAACTGAACTGAACTGGAGAGAATAGGAGACCAAAGCATCCTTAACTTTTGTTTGCAGTTTTGTGTTTTGATTATTAGCTCTTAGAATATAGAAAGTAATCTGGGTCAGATCATAAGAGTCAAGATCCTGATTAGTTTTCTTTTCATTTATTGCTCATTTATGCCGATTGTGACCTAATGAAGCTTTTTTAAAACAAGTTTTTCAAAACTTGTATAGCTAGGTGAGTTGTCTCATTCAAAGTTGTCACTGCAGGACGTTCATTACAATAACAGCTCAGCTCAAAGCAATGTGAGATCTTTTGAGGAGGTTTGCTATCAAAGTCTATAGAAGATTTTTGGAATTTTTATGTTATGGTGGCATTACATCATTTAGTACAGGTATATCTGTGTCTCGGAAGTAGCAAGTCACCATTGTCTTTTCACTAGGATGGATAATTGTCTTATTTTTTATTTAGAGGATATGATTTGGAAAAAAATGAGACTGGTGTCTTATGTGTCATATAAATAATCTCTGAAAGCAATTCCAAAAAGGAAATATCAACAAAATTTTCAGCCATTGCAAAGTTACTGGCATGAATAAAGAGGATCTCAGGAAGACAGTTTTGAAAGTGATAGTGTTCAGCTGGTTACTTCTGTTAAAGTTTTTAAAAACCACTCATTATTGTAGCATTCTGGTATTGTGAAGAAACAAAGGCAATTTTCTGGAACAAAAATAAAATAGTTTGTCTTGGTATGATTATCATTTGCTCATTAGCTGGAAATGGTTCTTGGAATTGAAAGACAGGTACTGAAATAACAGCTAATGGATTAGAATGAAATGTATGAGAGCAGAAAGGGCACCTTTTAAGGACTCATTGCTAGAGTTTTGAGACATGATGAGATACAATTTTATTTCTTTGGTGTCTGTTTCATATCCATATTTTCTGGATTTCCATTATAAAAATTGTATGATCATGATAGAAGAATAAACATTTCAAATGCCCTACGTATTTCTGCCAGATTGAACCTTTACATATATCTTGAGTGTCAGAACAGATCAGAAGCTCATGTTTGGACACTTTTAGGTATGATGTGCTTATCTGATAAACAGCGAGGAGATAGTGAGTATGCAGTGGGACATTATTCTGAGAATTCTAAACTGGAGATATAAATCTGAGGGTCCCCAGAATGTAGTTGTTATTCAAGGAGAGACATTGGGTGAAATCACCAAGGGAGTGAGAGAAGCATCAAGAGCTGAACCTCCAGATCCTACAATGTTTAGAGACTGGAGGAATGGGAAGAACCTAGCAAAGGGTGTGGAAAAACGGCAAGAGGAGAAGTAAGAGAAAAACCAAGAGAATGTGGTGTCTGGTAGAAAATCGAAGGACGTATTTCCAAGAGAAGGGGGTAGTCGACTGACTCAAATGTTGCTTGTAGGTTGAGTCATAGGAAGATTGAGAATTTATTTTTGATATAACAACATGGAAAGGTAATTAGTGACTTTGATAAGAGTGGTTTTGGTGAACTGTGGTGAAAATCCGATTAGATGGGTTCAAGAGATAATGGAGGAGAAAAAGGTAAATAATGACTATGGATAATTCTCTTTAGAGTTGTTTTGCTTAGTGGACAGAAGGACACATAGCAGCCTTTGGGCAGGAAAATTGTGTTAAGAGAATTGTTTTGTTTGTGGAAATGGGAGAAATAAGAGTTTATACAGTAATAGGAAAGAGCTAGTAAAAAGAGGGGATTGATGATAGAAGAGAGCAAGGACTGTCTGGTGGCCATATCCTCAGGTAGGCAAGGATTGTGGTGTACAAGTGGAGGTATTGACTTGGGATAATTACATGGGCAGCTAACTCCTAGGACAGGAGGAAGGACTGAGCGTATGAGTATGGAGGATGCTTGTAGGTACAAAGAAGTGGTGATAAAAGTCTATGGAACTTACCTTTTGATTGCTTTTTTTCCCCTTAGTGTTGTAGGGAACATAATCATCCTCTTAAAAGACACGGGGAGTAGATGTTGGGGGTTTGAATAAAGAAGGAGAAGGCGTGAAATGGTGTTGAGACACAGTTAGGAGAGTAAATGTCCTGGACAAGGGGAATAGAATTTCCAGGCAGCTTTAAGGGACTCCTTGAGGTTGGTGGTTGTCAGCATAAAGTGAGTACAGTCAGCCTGATGATAGGCTGTTCTTCAGCTCCATTAAGTTGCATTGAGTGGGTATGAAGCCAGTAAAAAGTTCATTTAAACTAGAATTGGCTTAGGGAAGGGAGAAACATGTGTTAGGAGATGGGTAGGGAGATTTGCAAAATAGTAAATACTAAGATTGAATTTAAGCTGAGAAAGGAAGGGAGTGAGACATGAGACAGGTGAGGACAGTGAAATCGTAGTCGATTCATGAGTTTTAGGTCTTATTGGGGGTCGAAGGATTGAAATGGAATTTTGAAAGAGAAAGCTAGAAGGGATGGAGTTGGTCAGAGAGTGAGATGCTTGAATTTGAGAATGTGTTATGTGAGTGATGTAAGGGTAATATAGAATGGAGAAGATCATTGGAAGACATGAAGTCAAGAGGGTGAGAAGCCAGAATTAGAAGGATCACTTAAGTAGATATCAAAATCACCAGTAATTACAACAGGAGTAATGCTGGCAAGTGTGATTGTAAACTAAAAGTTAAAATCTTCAGGGAAATGAGGGGAAATGACCAGGAGTCGATAAGTTACTATGAGGATCAATGATAGGCAGTATAATCTGATGATATGAGATATAAAATGGGATGATTTTTAGTGAAATTGTTGCAGGAAGGGGTCCCCTGCCAGGGCCCAAGAGTGGGCTCTTATCTAATACTCCAAAATGAATGGCTGAGGAGATACAGTGCTGACAAAGCAAGAGACTTCATTGGGAAGAGGCACCTGGGCAGTGAACAGGAGGGTAAGGGAACCCAGTAGAACTGCTCTGCCAATGTGGTTCCAAGTTTCTGGTTTTATGGTAAAGGGGTTAATTTCTGGGTTCTCTCTGGGCAATCATTCTGACTCAGGGTCCTTCCTGGTGGCACACATATTGCTCAGCCAAGATGGATTCCAGCGAGGAGGATTCTGGGAGGTTAGTACCGTTCCCGAATTCTCCTGATTGGTTTTGGCTTGTTATTTCCATGTTCCTTACCAGGACCTCCTGTCATAAAATAACTCATGCAAATGTTGACTCTGGTTCCTGGCCAAGGTGGGTGGTTTCAGTCAGTATTTCCCTAACAGAATGAGGGAGAATGGCATGACCTAGCAATGAGAGGTAAAAAGGGTAGCTTCCCCCGTCCTCTCCAGACGTGCAGTCTACACTTAAGGGTTTGCAGGAGAAGCAGTTCCTCCACTAGAAAGCTGGTTCTCAGAGTAAGATGGTGAAAATGTGAAAGTGTTAGTTGCTCAGTCATGTCCAACTCTTTGTGATCCTGTGGACTGTCCCCAGCGGGCTCCTCTTTGCATGGGATTCTCCAGGCAAGAATACTGGAGTGGGTTGTCATTTCCTCCTCCAGTGGAAGATAGTGAAGGAAGTATTCAAAGAAGAGATTAGAGACAGGGGATTTTCCTAATGGCCATGAGTAAGTTCTGAAAGGCATCATATCTGGAGATGGGGCATGATGGGAAAAGGGGCAGAACCACATGGAGGTTAGAGAGCTGGAGATGACGGGTGATTTGGGAGCCTGAGCTTCTTGAGGCCACTACATGAACTAAGACAAAAGGCCTGATTTGGTTAATCTTGATGATCCTAAAGAATTTTGTTGGCAAGTAGATGCTGTCTTGCCAGGAACTAACAGAGTTTGGGACCCCCATTTGATTTCCAACTCAAAACGTTGCACAAGTGAGAGTGTGGAGAAGTCTTATTTTGAGCCCTGGGCTCTTGACCTGTGACTGTGGAGTCCAGCTAAGGGGTATGGTCTCACTCCTAGAACATGGATGTAGAGAGGAAGGAAATGAAGGTAAAGATGTTAATTAGGTAGACAGCAACAGAGAGAATTTGAGACTAGCTCTGTCTTGATGATTTTCAACTAATTGATATAGAAATTGAAATCTTTAATTAGTATAAATAAATAATTTTATTTGAACCACACCTAAAAATTGCAATTTAAAAACAAGAATACCAAAACCTCTCACTTCTAGGGTACTTACCGAAAATCTAAGTATATTTTTAACTAATTGTGTCAGATTTTTTCTGAAAAAATCAGTCCTTGATTTGGTTGTAATGAAGTTCCCCCCAACCCCATTCATTGTTTGCCATACTATTTTTCAGGGATTGGTTTTAATTGCTTTGCTGTAATGGGTTCCCTTGTGTCTTTGGCTTTCAATGTGGTAATGAGTCACAATGATCAGAATAAGCCGACATACCATTATATTAATAAAATTTTACTAGAATATTTTTAGATATAATTTGATTGTACTTTCATGTCCTGGTATATATATTTTCATATATCATCATGTATATTTTTCATATATCATAATAAGCCTAGGAGATTCTGATTTGGTAGATGTGGGGATACCAGTCATTAATAAACAAAACCATGATTCTGCTCTAAAGCAAGGCTTGGAAACTTATGCCTTAGAAAGAATAAGGATTTTATAAGTAAGAGCTAATGTTAATGACAGTACCTATTGCAGCTTTCATCTGATCATATTTACTTTAAGTCCCTAGTCCTTGATATTCACAATGTAAGCTCCCTGAAAATTTTCATCAGATTAAGACTTCCTCAGCAGAACATAGCTAAAATAGCCTCCCCTTTAGTTACAAGGGTACACAGAAAATCTCTTGTATATGTGTAAATAGGAAAGGAGTTTTCATGTTTAGAAATTGTAAAATAATACAATGAAACTCTCATCCAAAGGCAGATCTTAGAAAAACTTTTGATTCACATTTGTAGTTTCCCTTTAACTTAATTTTAAGTACTAGTTATTACATACTGAGTATACAGATAACAGTTTTTGCACATAACAGTGCTAAAAACTGGATGATTAATTCTCAGTGATATGAAAGTTCAGGACATTTATCCATTTTCTGTAGTGAGGCTTCTCAGCAAAGACATTAGCTTGTCAGAGAAATCTGGAAGATTAATGCTTGGCTAAACAGAGTAAGAAAATAAAGGAGAGAAAAGATGAAATGGGGGAAACAATGTATAGAATGGGAAGAATGTTTTCTTTAAAAAAATTTTTAAGCTTATCATTTTTTATTACTCAAAATAATGATATTTGAGTCCTTAAAATTTCTATTTTCCCAGTTCTATACTTCTGAAAAGGTTTTCTTGGTCTAAGTACCTAACAGAATCTGTTGATTTTCCATTGTGACCCATGACCTATGGGGCTTTTCACTATTTCACTATTTCACAGTCATATTTGAAACTTTTATAATTCTTTTGCAGAACTTCCTCAACTTATGATAGGGTTATGTCCTGATAAGTTGAAAATGCATTTAATACACATAACCTATGGAACATCATAGCTTAGCCTGCTGCTGCTGCTGCTAAGTCACTTCAGTCGTGTCCGACTCTGTGCGACCCCGTACATGGCGGCCCACCAGGCTCCCCATCCCTGGGATTCTCCAGGCAAGAACACTGGAGTGGGTTGCCATTTTCTTCTCCAGTGCATGAACGTGAAAAGTGAAAGTGAAGTCACTCAGTCGTGTTCAACTCTTCGGGACCCCATGGACTGCAGCCTACCAGGCTCCTCCATCCATGGGATTTTCCAGGCAAGAATACTGGAGTGGGGTGCCATTGCCTTCTCCGTAGCTTAGCCTAGCCTACCTTAAATGTGCTCAGAACACTTACATTTGTCTATAGTTGGGCAACATCATCTAATACAAAACCTGCTTTATAATAAAGTATTTAATATCTCATGTAATTTATTGAATACTGTACTAAAAGTGAAAAATGGAAAGGTTGGCATGGAAACAGAATGGCTGTAAGTACTTAGATTGATTACTACTGTAATTGTGTGGCTGACGGGGAGCTGCTGTTCTCTGACCTGCCCAGCATCACAAGAGAGTATCATGCAGCATACTGCTAGGCCAGGAAACAGTCAAAATCCAAAATCTAAATATGATTTCTACCACATGCATATAGCTTTTGCACCATCTTAAAGTCAAAAAATTGTAAGTTGTCTCTATGTTAACATCTAAAACAAGTTACATTGTGCACATTTTCTCTCTCTCTCTCTCTTTTTTTGGCGGGGACCATGCCACACAATTTGTGGGATCTTATTTCCCTGACCAGGGATAGAACCTGGGCCCTGCAGTGAAAGCATTGAGTCCTAACCACTGTACTGCCAGGGAATTCCCTGGAGACTGCTCTAAGGAAAACATGATCTTAATTTTGTACAATGTAATGATCATTGAATATATGAATAATAGGCATGATTAGCCTATTGCCTTGCAGTGTATTATTTTGTAAAATTTTGTAGTTTGATTGGGCAGTTTTGCTTCACGTGATATTAGCTGGGGCACTATTATATTACATCTGGAAGATCCAAACTGGTCTCAATCATCTGGTTAGGAATTATTGCCAGCCCTGGCTGGAAATTCAACTGGGGCTGTCAGCTAGAAACTCTACAAGGGTCTTGTTGTATGGCTACTTAAACTTCCTCACAGCATGGTGAATGGATTCAAATATTCAAAGATGGAGAGTTCCATATGCATGGAAGTGAAAGCTGCAGCTCTCAGGTGTTATACAATATCACTTCTGTCTCATTGTGTTTGTTCTAGGACCAGCTCAGATGCAAGGAGAGGAGAAATGATCTCCACTTTACCATGAGAGGAGTGACAAAGAGTTTGTAGACATCTTTGTTCAACCACAGTCTATCATCTGACCACAAATTATTTACATTTCTCACATATGTAAAATGCACATATTCCTTCAAAGACTCCTGAAGGATCTCATTCCATTATGCTATCAGGCTCAAACTCAAGGTTCAAATTCTTAACATCTCATTCTCATTAAACATTTGTAGCTGAGGTGAGACAGATACAGGCCTTTGAACTAAAAGGACAAAGTTACCTATTCCACATACACTAATATACAGTGGGAGATAAGGATAGGATGATTTCAGTAGATATTGCTATTTAAAAACCAAAGGAATAGGAGATACCCAGCTATCACTGTTCCATTGAAATTCTGATAGTCACCAGTTCCCCAGTTTTGGGAAAGGGATTATATGTTGATTAAAGCTCTGTTCATCTTCTTGGTAGTGGTTGCCTATGGTTCTTGGCTCCAACGTTTACATCACCATTTTCTTTCCATGAGAAATGACCCAGGCCTTAATCTAAGTATCTTTCTAGGTCTGCTTCCTGGCTGTAAAAGACTTGAATTAACTTGTGTGTTTTAATCCAAGCTGGCAGTGGTTTTTTGGAGGGTTTCATGTGAATCTTATCGGTATTTATCCTATCAGTTCAGCCGCTCAGTTGTGTCCAACTCTTTGCGACCCCATGAATCGCAGCATGCCAGGCCTCCCTATCCATCACCAACTCCCAGAGTTCACTCAGACTCACGTCCATCGAGTCAGTGATGCCATCCAGCTATTTCATCCTCTGTCGTCCCCTTCTCCTCTTGCCCTCAATCCCTCCCAGCATCAGAGTCTTTTCCAATGAGTCAACTCTTCGCATGAGGTGGCCAAAGTACTGGAGCTTCAGCTTTAGCATCATTCCTTCCAAAGAAATCCCAGGGTTGATCTCCTTCAGAATGGACTGGTTGGATCTCCTTGCAGTCAAGGGACTCTCAAGAGTCTTCTCCAACACCACAGTTCAAAAGCATCAATTCTTCGGCACTTAGCCTTCTTCACAGTCTAACTCTCACATCCATACATGACTACTGGAAAAACCATATAAGACGTACCAAATCCACAAGTCTTGAGACAGGCCTTTCTCTACTTAGAACTTTGAGTTAAAATGCCCTTAAGATTCTTGGAAGTCTTTTTGTTTAGGTGAGAATATCTATGAGTCATACCTTGAGATTCTTAGAAACTTTTTGCTATAGCTGAAAATCTAATAGACAGGCTCTTAAAAATATTAGAAACTTTAAAAATATCGATGATATAGTTTAAGCAAAATAACTCTAAGACCTTCTGAGGTCTTATCAAAGGGTCTTACTATCATACCTTTGATTTTATCTTGACCTTGAGATCACATTTGGATGGAATTTTGGATTAGATCTTTTCTCTGAGGCTATTTCGTTGAAAATCTATTGCTGATTTGGATTTCTCTATTCATTTGTTTCTTTCTTATGCATATTTAGTGGGAATACTGTAATGATGCCTCCTCAGTGCATCACTGCAGGGGCTCATGATTTTGGTTTCTTCTGTTATTGACAATGTTAGCTATTATCACTCAGTTAAGGTTGATGTCCCCCAGTTTTCTTCACTGTGAAGTTATTAGTAGGATACATTTAGAATGGAGACTTGAATACTGGGTTTTATCTGAGAGAGTTAGGCATTAACTATATTGAGTTCTTATTCACGGAGCCAAAGAATGAACTTCCCAAACAAGAGAATAGGATTTATTAAAGAGAAGGAAAGTACAAAGCTGTCAGCATAGACACTGAGAAGGGTAAAGAGTCCCCCCAAGGTGGGACTTACAGCAGTTTATATCCTTACCAGTATTAATCTGTACAGTTTTGGTTGGCTCCTGTCCTTAAAATATGTCATTTTTAACCAATCAGTTTAAACATCAAGATGTTTAACATCTTTATTGCTTTTCTTGATCCTCAGATTAAGTCGCCACCCTTTTTCATGCCCACTGGCCATTTTACAATGGACCAGAAGTATGGGCTAAAGATTAATGATCACCCATATGGAACAGAAGTTAATTACTGCCCTTCCCTGGATCTGAATGCTGATAATTTATCAGACCAAGGACACATTCCAGGAATTCTCAACAAAGGGTATAATTTTAGTTTAATGGAGTGAGATGTTTATTGAAAATAAAACAGAGGTCTGAGGGTCCTGCACTGACTGCCTGGCAATTTCTATTTCACTAGCAACTCAACAGCCAATACCAGAGAGGCATGTGTTGATAGAAAAGAAAGTTTGCTTTTTTCTGGAGGCTGGCAACTGGGAGAGAAGGCAGACTCATGTCTGAAGTCCAAATCTCCACCATTAATCAGTGGGCATGTTTTTAAAGGGGAGTTTCAGAGGTGTGTAGGCAGAGGGAAGGGGCTATGTGCAGAACAGCACAGTCAGCTCTGACAGTCATCTTGAATTAGTCAGGTAGTGGCCTGATCAGCATCATTTTGCTTATTTTAGGTGCAGCTGATCTTTAGTTCCAGGGTTGATTTTCTTAAGCCTGGTTCTCAGAATTGTGGCAACTGATGTCATGGCTGTAGTCTGGTCATCATGTAGTTAACTTCCTCCTCCTAGTGGCATTTCATTATCTACAAAACAGCTCACAGGATATGGCTCAGAATATTATCTGTAGCCCTCGAGGAGGAGCTAAATGTCTTTGGCTTTTCTTAATGACTAAACTACTACTGTTTGGTCTTGTTTGACTATTTTCCTTTGCTTCTGCATTTTATCATTTCTCTCATTATATTTATTATTTGACTAAAGTTTTTCTAAAGACAAGTCAGGCAGAGGGCATGGAGGAAGTTCTGTCCTGGGAAGGCCCCATAGGGTCTTATTCCATTTCAGAGACTGGCTCAGAAAACAGGGATGTTGGTAGATTGGAAAGATGAAGCAGCCTTTTTCTGTTTCCATTCTCTCAGTGAATATAGAAGTGAAGTCATTAGCAGGGAGTTATAATGAAGAAATGCCTTGGGGATTTTAGGAGAGAAAAATTTGAAAGGATCGTCTCAGAGTAAATTGACTAGGAAAATGCACTAGTGGATTTATGGGCAGTGTTGTGTTAAGGGGGACCACGTGCCATTGTATTCATAGATTATGTGGCTAGATGTATGACCATTCAGGATGTTCTGCTTCTTAGGGTCAGACTGATTAGTAGAAAAGTTAAGTTTTACCGAGGTTGAAGTTTGGCCAAGTGAGCATAGTGTAGAGAGGAAGAGGAACACGGGAGCGATTTCATGATAAATCATGGACTGTAAACTAGACTAGGTGGAAAAGAGAGAGATGAATGGCAGTGAAAAAGTAGTAGGTAGGGTCAGTGGTGTAAAAATCTCCAAATGAAGTGGAACTGGACACTGTAGGTCCCCTCCAAGGGCCATTCCATTTACCCATTCTTATTTATGATAACGGGCTTCATTCAGTCTCCTTGACCTGTGTTCCAAATGGCTGAATCAATCAGGGCACAGTCCTGGTTCCCAGTACCTTTGGATTCTTCTGTAGGAACTAAGGCCCTCATCCAGGTGGAGGATGGTAACTTCAGACTGACTGCAAGATTCCTGGAAAGCCGGAACACCACTGTGTTACCTCGTGTATGCATGCATGCTAAGTCACTTCAGTTGTGTCTGATTCTTTGTGATCCTATGCACCATAGCCCCCCAGGCACCTATGTCTGTGGGATTCTTCAGGCAAGGAAACTGGAGTAGGTTACTGGTGCCCCCCTCCAGGGAATCTTCCCAACCCAGGGATCAACCCCACATCTTTTATGTCTACCTGCATTGGCAAGAGGGTTCTTTACCACTAGTGCCACCTGGGAAGTCCCTGTGTTACCTCACTACCAGCCAATCTGAAGAAAGTTTGCACACAGTGGAAGATAACGAAGACTCTGACCTCCTCCCCAAATGATTATCTCTTTAAAAACTTTCCTGGTCATGTAGAATGTTTGGAATAGGTTTTTGGACACAAATCTGCCTTCTCCCCAGGGTGCTGGACTTCTGATTAAAGCAACTTTTTTTTTTTTTCCAACCAACGCTTGTCTCTCAAGTATTGGCTTTTGAGCCAAACCTGGGTTTGGTAACACAAACAGTTAAAGTGAGAGTTCAAGAGAAAGATGGGTAGGAGATGATGCATAAGGAGTGGGATAATTTAAATCAGGATTTGGGAAACTTTTCACATATGTTTTGGTTTAATACCATACCAACTTTATAAGGAAATTTTTATTATCTTCATTTTAGACATGAACAAAATTGTGTTCATAAAGATTAAATAACTTGGCCAAGGTCACAAAGCTAGTCAATGGCAGTTTGGATAGGAAATAAAAATATTTGCTTTTGTTTTTAAATTCCAAAACTTTGTAATATACCAGCTGCCTGATTCATGACAGTTTCCTGCTAGACAAAGGATAATCATTATTATGACTGAAAATGTTGACATTGTATTTGTTTTGCTTTTTCCAGGCTTATTATGGCATGCAAATAAATTTTAAAAAGGAGACCCCAGAATTCATTTTGAATTTTTAAAACATTTCCTTACTTCATTTAGAAAATAAGTGGGTTTAGAATTTGACTGGAAATGATTTTCACTTCTGTCTTTCAAAATTCACAAAGAATCATTCACACAGCAGTTTTGAGTAAACTGTTAATATGGAGTAAATTCTTCCTGATCAGATGAAATAAAATTTCCCATATGTTAAGGAGAGTCTCTGTTTTCCTATACTTAAATTTAAGTAGGGAGGGGGTTTCATGTTTGGGAACACATGTAAGAATTAAAGACTTTAAAATTTAATTAAAAAAAAAAAATTTAAGTAGATTCCTACTTAATGATAAACAATGATGATTAAAATAAATAATAGAACTTAAAAAGATAATTTTGATTATCTCTACTTTAGGAGGCTTCAAAAATTTGTACTGAGGTTCTAAGTTGGTGGTTAGGATGAAACATAAGGATTTTTATGTTTCAGTAGAGGAAAAAAATACGATATTTTAAATAGAAGGTTTTTCAGCCCAATAATTAAATAACAATACTTACCCGACTTCCACAATACTGCAAACAAACAGAACCAAATTATGTGGGCTGCTTTTGGTTTAAATTACATAGCGCCCTTTCCAGAAAAACTTTACATATAGAGGCTTGATTGAAATAGCTGCATAATTTCTGAGCAGAGGCTTTTCTTCTCTGTAATTACATTCCTGTGGTGACTCATACTCTCTTAATTTCTTGATTTTATAATTCAAAGAAGACTATTCCCTTGAAATTTGAAAACCTGGAAGACTCAAAAGCTATTTTTTCAGAAATGTATTATTGTTATTATTATTACTTCTACTGCTACTACATTTCCTCCCCCTCTAAGTATCATTTTACATAGTTGCTTTTGCTCTTACTCTTGCTGGCTCCCATCATGGGGGTTTACTCACATGGCAGTGAAGGAGAAAGGATCCAACATTAGGGATGCGCTGTTCTGGATTCTGTGGCTTACTCAGTGGAGATTTGGGGCTCTTACTCTGACTTGGTAAGCAAATAAGGTGAGGAGGAGGTGTCCCTGGAGAAAAAGAACTAGATATAGCTTTTTGACATAAAAGCCATTTGTGATATAAGCTGGGCCATGTGCTTGACCTTGAGCAGATCTCAGTAATAATGATCTTAAGGAAACAAAATAAACTGTTTTCAGGCAAGAGAAATAGCAACAGCAAAGATAATAAATCAGTTGTAAAGACTCCCAGTTCTGTTTCAGTGGTAAAGATTGGCCTAAGTACTTTCTTGAGCTGTTTTGCAGACTTTAAACTCATGTAGGGCTAGTGCTCAATCATTACATCAAGTGGAACCTAAGGAAAGATGATGTTGATTTTTCCTGACCCTCATGACTTCTGGCAACTGAAGTGTGGACTCTATTGACTGTTCCTCCAATTCTTTGCTGAATTTTCTCAAGTCTTTTCATGAATATGCACATACCCTTTACTTGAAACTTCCCAATTTTGCTCTTGGAGAAGACACTGCTTTGGAAAAGGTGTTTTCCTTACTTGTTGCAAGTAATAAATTCTTTATTCTCCAAGCTCTTTGGCTTGGTTGTATCTTTCGGCTTGAGAGCCACCAAGAGAGAGACTAGGTTTGAGATGACAGGTTTCACCCACTGGCACAGCTCGGTTTCTCTCAAGAGACTGCTTATTTTTGATTTTCTATTTCTCTTTCCTTCATCTGGTAATTTTTTTTTTTTCCTTCTGAATTTGCTAGTTCAGGTTCCCAAGAGAGGGAACCTGGCTGGCTCTGCTAACAAATGGTGCCACTCTCACTGATGGAGAAGTTGTTGGAGACTGATAGTAAGGTTGGGGGCAATGTTTTGAAAACATCTGGCTGGTACCTCTCCTGTTAGGGGTATGGTCTTGGATAGAGATTAGGATGTGAGTGTGCTTTAAAAATTTAAAGTCTTTAAAACATTTCATGAGTGTTGTGTCTTGAGGCACCTTACTAAAGGGGACATTTTTTCTCATATGTAGAATTAGAGATAAGTATATTTAAGATGATGTAAATATTTAACAGTTATTAATATATAAGAAGCTGGTGGTTGTTTAGGAGAGATTTCAAAAAAGATTATTTTAGAAAGCTGAAGTATACTTTTTTTTCATTTCTTCTAAACTTCCTTGCCTCTGTTTAATTTTTTTTCTGGGGGAAACATTTTGTTAGATAAAATATCTTACATAACACATGAGAAATGGCATGGTATAGTAGCAAATCAAAACTCTTTGATATAAAGCTAAAGCAAAGATCATTTCAAAGTTAGGGGCAAAGCAGTTAGCTGTTGGGGAAGGCTGTGGCTGAACAGGAGGTGGGGAGTGGGTGAGGGTAAAAGAATTCCACTTTAGTATGTTCAGCTTGATATGCCTATTAGATATTCAAGCAGAGACATCCAGTAGACAGTTAAATCTCCAGTCTGAGAAAAAAAAGGTCTGAATTGGAAATAAAAAATTAGATATTGACAGTGTCTTAATACTTAAAGCCATGAGACAGGAAAAGAGCACCAAGGAATATGGAGAGACTGTGTCCTGGGAGTACCTCACTATTCAAACATTGGAGAAGAGAAACAGCAAAGGAAACTAAGAAGGATGTAAGGAATAATAAAAATTCAAATTAAAATCTTTGTATACAAAAAAGCCAAAGTAAAAAAGGGAAGAATAAGATGTCTTAAAAATAATGGTAGTTTCCTAAACTTGCTGAACTTTATTGGTGGAATTAGCTCTGCTAAGCAAGGGAGTGACAGGTGGATTAGTCAGTTCAGCTTCATATCCTTTTACAAGTACTAGGCTGTGTGTGTGTGTGTGTGTATGAGAGAAAGAGAGAAAGACCTAAAAAGTTTTGTTTTTGCCTTAAAATCTATATTAAACAAATC
The DNA here is from genome assembly GCF_032405125.1 of Capricornis sumatraensis. Classification (NCBI taxonomy): domain Eukaryota; kingdom Metazoa; phylum Chordata; class Mammalia; order Artiodactyla; family Bovidae; genus Capricornis; species Capricornis sumatraensis. The sequence goes on from NC_091073.1 coordinate 77,026,409, forward strand.
ATTCATGCTGGAACGTTGTCAACAATGGTGATTTTCAAGTGATTTACATATTCAAGGTCCTTTTTCATTATCATTTTTTTTTCTGCAGTGATTTGCTGTCCTCTGAATATGTGGAGAGACACATTGAACATGGAGGGAAGACTGTGGAAGTGAAAGTAAGTAAAATTTTTCTCTTGGGGAAAACTCTGAGAAACTTTTAAGTGCTGATGATAATTTTAATTTTCCATGATGCTTCCAATATACAATTTGGGTTTTTTTATATTTCAGAATTTATCATTAAAATGTGTCACTGGCTTAGGGGAAAACTTAATTATCAGTAAAAGAAGTCTTTACTACAGGAATTGTTGGAGTTATGCTTTGTGGGATTAATATTACTGCAGGTAGTTCTCTTTTAGATTATATCACAGAAAATAATTTCTGAAATTGGCTTTTAAGGTTAGCACTGAGAACAAAGAGGTGAAATCTCGAGTCTAGGGTAGGTGCCTGGCTTTGTATTCATTTGGAAAAATTCATCTGGAAAAATTATGAACTTATTATGTCAACAGGGATGTCCCAGAGAGTTTTAAATCCCTGGAGACACAAATCTCAGGATACTGGTTCTTGTTGGGTAAACTCTGAAAAAGATTTCAAACAAAAAAAATTTTTTTTTTCTGATTTGTAAGTGGTAGACCCAAGTTTGATCCTTGGGTCAGGAAGATCCCCTGGAGAAGCAATGGCTACTAACTCCAGTATTCTTGCCTGGAGAATTCCATGGACAAAGGAGCCTGATGGGCTACATGTCCAAGGGGTTGCAAAGAGTCAGACACAACTGAGCAGCTAGCGCTTTCCCTTTCATGGGCATAAGAACGTGTCTTTCAGCTGATGATGTTGTCGAAGGTCTATGTGACCAAACATCACCCAAGAGTTTCTTTAGGACCAATGTTTAATATAAAGAGTTTTAGCTAAGTGTTTATTTTCTTCTGAACAGGAGTTTAAGAAATAGAGCTTGTCCTGTTCTTCCATGTGCTGCTTTCCAAACCCAGGGCCTTCCCTCCTTTTAATAAAACATGTAAACACTATCCTGACTTTTGTGGTTATTTATTCCTGACTTTTGCTTATAGGTTTATTACCCAAGTATGTTCTAGAGTTTAGTCTTAAGTTTTTAAAAAAATCAGTTTTTAAAAACTCTCTTTTATTCCATTGGTTATCCCTTATCTTTCTTTTTATTCTTCCATGCAGTTTATTTGTTGAAGAAGTCAGGTTATTTATCCTATACAGTCTCTCACAGTCAGGGTTTTGCTCTTGATTGTAATTTTATATTTACAGTAAAATAAAATACATTTTAGTGACCTTTCCTTAAGATAAAGATTTGTATTATCTGCAAGGCATTCTATGTCTCATTGAAGGAAGTTTTATTCTGATCAGAGAGGTGCATAATCCTGATTTTAAAGTTCTATTAAACCTTTTTTCCCATCCAAGTTTACAAAGAAAGGTTTTAGGCCGAAAAACATCATAAATACTTTTTCAGTTCAGTTCACTTCAGTCACTCAGTTGTGTCCGACTTTGTGATCCCATGAATCGCAGCATGCCAGGCCTCCCTGTCCATCACCAGCTCCCAGAGTTCACTCAGACTCGCATTCATCGAGTCAGTGATGCCATCCAGCCATCTCATCCTCGGTCATCCCCTTCTTCTCCTGCCCCCAATCCCTCCCAGCATCAAAGTCTTTTCCAATGAGTCAACTCTTCGCATGAGGTGGCCAAAGTACTAGAGCTTCAGCTTTAGCATCATTCCTTCCGAAGAAATCCCAGGGCTGATCTCCTTCAGAATGGACTGGTTGGATCTCCTTGCAGTCCAAGGGACTCTCAAGAGTCTTCTCCAACACCATAGTTCAAAAGCATCAATTCTTCGGCACTCAGCCTTCTTCACAGTCCAACTCTCACATCCATACGTGACCACTGGAAAAACCATAGCCTCGACTAGACAGACCTTAGTTGGCAAAGTAATGTTTCTGCTTTTTAATATGCTATCTAGGTTGCTCGTAACTTTTCTTCCAAGGAGTAAGTGTCTTTTAATTTCATGGCGGCAGTCACCATCTGCAGTGATTTTGGAGCCCCCCAAAATAAAGTCTGACACTGTTTCCACTGTTTCCACTGTTTATCCATCTATTTCCCATGGAGTGATGGGACCAGATGCCATGATCTTTGTTTTCTGAATGTTGAGCTTTAAGCCAACTTTTTCACTCTCCTCTTTCACTCTCATCAAGAGGCTTTTTAGTTCCTCTTCACTTTCTGCCATAAGGGTGTTATTATCTGCATATCTGAGGTTATTGATGTTTCTCCTGGCAATCTTGATTCCAGCTTGTGTTTCTTCCAGTCCAGCATTTCTCATGATGTACTCTGCATACAAGTTAAATAAGCAGGGTGACAATATACAGCTTTGATGTACTCCTTTTCCTATTTGGAACCAGTCTGTTGGTCCATGTCCAGTTCTAACTGTTGCTTCCTGACCTGCATACAGATTTCTCAAGAGGCAGGTTAGGTGGTCTGGTATTCCCATCTCTTTCAGAATTTTCCACAGTTTCTTGTGATCCACACAGTCAAAGGCTTTGGCATAGTCAATAAAGCAGAAATAGATGTTTTTCTGGAACTCTCCTGCTTTTTCCAAGATCCAGCAGATGTGGGCAATTTGATCTCTGGTTCCTCTGCCTTTTCTAAACCCAGCTTGAACATCTGGAAGTTCACGGTTCACATATTGCTGAAGCCTGGCTTGGAGAATTTTGAGCACTACTTTACTAGCATGTGAGACAAGTGCAATTGTGCAGTGGTTTGACCATTCTTTGCCATTGCCTTTCTTTGGGATTGGAATGAAACCTGACCTTTTCCAGTCCTGTTGCCACTGCTGAGTTTTCCACATTTGCTGGCATATTGAGTGCAGCACTTTCACAGCATCATCTTTCAGGATTTGAAACAGCTCAACTGGAATTCCATCACCTCCACTAGCTTTGTTTGTAGTGGTGCTTTCTAAGGCCCACTTGACTTCACATTCCAAGATGTCTGGCTCTAGATGAGTGATCACACCATCGTGATTATCCAGGTCGTGAAGATCCTTTTTGTACAGTTCTTCTGTGTATTCTTGCCACCTCTTCTTAATATCTTCTGCTTCTGTTAGGTCCCTACCATTTCTGTCCTTTATCGAGCCCATCTTTGCATGAAATATTTCCTTGGTATCTCTAATTTTCTTGAAGAGATCTCTAGTCTTTCCCATTCTGTTCTTTTCCTCTATTTCTGTGCATTGATTGCTGAGGAAGGCTTTCTTATCTCTTCTTGCTATTTTTTGGAACGCTGCATTCAGATGCTTATATCTTTCCTTTTCTCCTTTGCTTTTCGCTTTTCTTCTTTTCACAGCTATTTGTAAGGCTTCCCCAGACAGCTGTTTTGCTTTTTTGCTTTTCTTTTCCATGGGGATGGTCTTGATCCCTGTCTCCTGTACAATGTCACGAACCTCATTCCATAGTTCATCAGGCACTCTATCTATCAGATCTAGGCCCTTAAATCTATTTCTCACTTCCACTGTATAATCATAAGGGATTTGATTTAGGTCATACCTGAATGGTCCAGTGGTTTTCCCTGCTTTCTTCAATTTAAGTCTGAATTTGATAAAAAGGAGTTCATGGTCTGAGCCACAGTCAGCTCCTGGTCTTGTTTTTGTTGACTATATAAAGCTTCTCCATCTTTTGCTGCAGAGAATATAATCAATCTGATTTCGATGTTGACCATCTGATGATGTCCATATGTAGATTCTTCTCATGTGTTGTTGGAAGAGGGTATTTGCTATGACCAGTGCATTTTCTTGGCAAAACTCTATTAGTCTTTGCCCTGGTTCATTCTGCATTCCAAGGCCAAATTTGCCTGTTACTCCAGGTGTTTCTTGACTTCCTACTTTTGCATACCAGTCCCCTATATGAAAAGGACATCTCTTTTGGGTGTTAGTTCTAAAAGGTCTTGTAGGTCTTCATAGAACTGTTCAACTTCAGCTTCTTCAGCATTACTGGTTGGGGCATACATAGACTTGGATTACTGTGATATTGAATGGTTTGCCTTGGAAATGAACAGAGATCATTCTGTCGTTTTTGAGACTGCATCCAAGCACTTCATTTCGGACTCTTTTGTTGACCATGATGGCTACTCCATTTCTTCTGAGGGATCCCTGCCCGCAGTAGTAGATATAATGGTCATCTGAGTTAAATTCACCCATTCCAGTCCATTTTAGTTCGCTGATTCCTAGAATGTCGGCGTTCACTCTTGCCATCTCCTGTTTGACCACTTCCAATTTGCCTTGATTCATGGACCTGACATTCCAGGTTCCTATGCAATATTGCTCTTTACAGCATCGGACCTTGCTTCTATCACCAGTCACATCCACAGCTGGGTATTCTTTTTGCTTTGGCTCCATCCCTTCATTCTTTCTGGAGTTATTTCTCCACTGACCTCCAGTAGCATATTGGGCACCTACTGACCTCGGGAGTACCTCTTTCCGTATCCTATCATTTTGCCTTTTCATACTGTTCATGGGGTTCTGTGTTTTTAAATAAAATATATGAATGTCATCTTTGGAGAAGGCAATGGCACCCCAATCCAGTACTCTTGCCTGGAAAATCCCATGGATGGAGGAAGCTGGTAGGCTGCAGTCCATAGGATCGCTAAGAGTCGGACACGACCGAGCGACTTCACTTTCACTTTTCACTTTCATGCATTGGAGAAGGAAATGGCAACCCACTCCAGTATTCTTGCCTAAAGAATCCCAGGGATGGGGGAGCCTGGTGGGCTGCCATCTATGGGGTTGCACAGAGTCGGACACGACTGAAGCGACTTAGCAGCAGTAGCAGAATATCATCTTTCACTTACATTTATTTCCAATTCATTTAAAAATTAAAATTGAAGTTTGTCCCTTAGTTTAGGGAGAACTTCTGTGTGTTTAACATAAACTAATAATGTGAGTGTGAAATCTCAATTAATTAGAATACCCTGGGATTGTAATTTTGTTTTGATTTTGTTAAACTATGGCTCTGGATTTTTATGACAAATGAAACTGGAGTTGATGAGGAGCAGTGAATAAGTCTAAACCATGCAGTTTGCTGTTTTATTGCTAGCTAGCTTTCTCTGTCTTGAAGCTGAAAGATGCCAGGATTTGGTTAGTCGAAGTGTTCCATTACATAGGCTCTGGTTCATCAGTATTATAATCATAATAATAGTAATCACTAACATTTATTGCTCATGATGTGACAGTCATATGAATTTATATATGTTAAATTCTCCAAACAGCCTGTGATTATAAAATAACTATTATCCTGCTTGACAGGGCACTGAGGTACAGAGAGGTTACATAACTGGCTGAAAGTAACACAGGCAGGAGGGGTAGAGCTGCAGTTTGCATCTAGGTTATCTATCTCTGGAGCTGACTCTTACACCATGCTATCTACCATATAGTCTACATTTATGTAAAAGATTGAAGGCAAAAGGAGAAGGAAGTGGCAGAGGACAAGATGGTTAGAGAGCATCATTGACTCAATCACATGAATTTGAGTGAACTCCAGGAGATAGTGAAGGATAAGGGAGGCTGGCGTGCTGCAATCCTTGGGATCATGAAGAGATGGACTCGACTTAGTGACTGAACAACAACAGCAAATGTAAAATAGGATAGCCATACAAAGTGAAATGTATCTTATTTAGACTTATTAAATACATATCTCATTTTCTGGAGATTCCTAACAATTGCACCTTTATAATCTTACCTTTAAATTGAAATGGTGGTCTGTGTAATGGGCCTTTAGGTATCCCTCTCAAATTTGGTTATGCATTTGGGTAGCTTTTTGGTAGCATCAGTTGCCTTGGGCAAAAATGGTAAAGACATACTCCAGTATAAGGTCTGTTTTATTTTTCATATCTCAGGAAAATTGCCATAGTAGGAGTTTTAGAACACTAGGAAAGGAATGGTAAATCTTCTGTATTTATGGATGGGTAAGGAAGTAGATTTCCTTGGAGTCAAAAAGTAAAAATAGACATCTAGGAAGAGATATGATTTGTTATTGTATCATTACCAGTGAATGATCATGACCAGTCACCAGTGTTATTAGTTCTGATAGTATTTGGTTAAATTATTTTATCTCTAATGGTAATGATCACAAAGTAATAACTTCTGGATATCTTTTTTGTTAGTTCAAATTATTTCTAGACTGAATGTGACCACTCCTAACCTGTCCTTGAATCAGAATCCTAATCGTTAAGGATGGATATGTAGAGACACCCATTTTCCAGTATTGACTTTTGACTGGCACTTAACTGGTTACTGCCCATCACTTAATTGAATTGAGTGCACTCAGGGGTCATTGTCTCAAAGTCCTAATTGGTTCCATAGTGGCAGTAAGAAGATGGGTAAGAAGGCATTGGAGAGTGGGTCAAGGTTGAAGTCTGGAGATTGGAGAGTGCTGTGTGTTGAAAATCAGGTGTCAGAGGAGAACGTGTTTGCTTAAGGGGTGGGAGAGGTTATTGTGACTAACCCGTTCCAGTATTCTTGCCTGGAAAAAGCCTGTGGACAGAGGAGCCTGGCAGGCTATAGTCATTTGGGGTTATAAAGTCAGACATGACTGAGTGACTGAGCAGAGAGAGGGAACCTTTTACTTTGATGGAATGGTGGTGGAATTTTCCTTTAAAAATATTGTTTAGGCAAACTGAATTGGCCATGGTCATTTCTGGGAACTGAGTATCAGAGAAGTTGATATAGAAGCAAGGAGAAAGCCTGAGTGTTTTTTTACAAGATAGCTTTTCTCCTGCTGGTCACATCCATCTCCCCTCCCTGAGGTTTGGCGGTTTATGAAAGATTTCTAGCTCAGCACAGTATTGTCCCCCAGCAGGAGGCTGTGCTACAAGAAGATTCCCTTTGCATTCAATTTTTAAAGTCAGATTTCCAGCTTAATTCTATTTTCTTTAAAAAAAAGAGATATACCTTAAAAATCCTGTCTTAATCATTTTGTCTTCCAAAATGACTGTGTCAATGACAGGCAAAAAAAATACTAGTGGAGGACAGCTATAAGAAATCACTTAGAAAAATTTACATGTGATAACTGTCAGGACAATGGATACCTTCCTGGCTTATGCTAATTTACTAGTGTCTATAAACCTGAAAATCATCCATATAAAATTGCTTGTGATCTTGAATTGTATTCAGGTTTTCTCATATTGTTTTCTAGATTTCTCCATGAGAAACATAATTCTCAATACTTGAGTACTTAAAAACGTGCACAATGTGTTAAAGAAATAATGTTTCTTAAGGTATCTTTTAAGAATTTTTATTTTTACCAAAAAAACCCCCACAAGTGATTATATGGTACTATAAAACATTGTAGCCTCCTTTATTAGGAAACAATCATCTCAATTATTACTGACAGGATTTAATTTATTTAAAATGTACATTATAGTTTAATGACTTCATTCTGCTTCTACTTTTTTTTTTTAAATGACACCTTTACTTAACATATCCTTTTATGAGATGTAGATTTTTCCCAAACTCGTTGCATATAATTGAATAGTACATAAGTGCTTGAACTGTTTCTTTTTTTAGTCATGGGGAGCACAAAAATAGCTAGTCAACTGCCAAAGTGTCATTACATATATTTATTGCAGCAGAAAAGATGAACAAAGGGACTAATCTGTTTTTACTTATCCTGCATATCCAGTTTCCTTATTGATTCTCAGAACTGCATTACCATCCAGATCTTGGTTCTTTCTATAGAAGCAAGAAGAGTAAATGATTAAATAGAAAAGAAAAAGCAGACCTTGGTGTGCAGTAAATTTTGCTGCATGCCTTAGTACAGAGCCTCCCATACTGCTGTATCAGTGATGAATCTTTTTTTCAAATAGCTTTTAGAATATCTTTGTTTTTGAGGCTGTCTTTGAGATGAAATACAAGCAATAGCCATGGAATCTATACAAAGTAGCCAAGTAATCTATACAAAGGCTATTTAAAATCTCTCTCTCTTTTTATTTTAAGGAGAACAACTCAGCAGCAGTACTTCTTTTCCAAAATGTCTTTCTTATTTACATCTTTTCCTTATGTTACAGAAACAGGCTTTCTATCTTGAATTCTCACTATAGTAGCTTTTCTAGAACTTCTTGGATATGGGAAGAATACTTAGTCACCTAGATAGTAATGAAGTCATATGGCCTATGAAGATGCTTTTATAAAGGAATTTTTTAAGTTGATCTATTTATAGTTGTCACCTAAGCTCTTAGGTTTATCACCCTTAATTTCAAATTGAAGTTTCAGGCATTTTCCATGACTCTGAGGAGATGGGGAGGTATTTGTCCAGTAAAGAAACCCAGTAATCATTTTAAGGCCAGCTGAAGGGCAGACTATCAATTAAAGACCTTTAGTTGGTCCCTGAGGGACTCCTGCTACAATGATAGGAATGTTTGGCAGATGCGACTACCCATATGTTAGAATCTGTATGTATGTGCTTCTGCTGCACTGACGGGGAGATTTAGGTTAAGGACTCTCAGCACTGAGCCTAAACTCTGAGAGCAGAACCTCTGGTGCAAAGGAAAACTAAAGATGCAGTTGTCATAGGTGAGATGGGCATGCAGGTACCTCACACACGTTATTTTGGCCAGAGAGAACATTTCAGATGTCATAAGCTATGGACATAACATTTATTTACACTACTAAAAAAATAATTTAACCACAAATATGCATATTTTAAAATTAGATGACTTGGAAGCATTTTTTCTCAAGTACATTCCCTAAAAGAGTTTAGCCATGACTTAACATCAATATGACTTGTAATTAAATTAGAATGATTAAAGAAATATTGATCAATATATTTTCCTTATACATAGTAATTAGTTATTAGCTATAGCTAAACTAGTTTTAAACTTTGTTATATTTAATGACTTCGTTAGCTCCTAACAGCTGACATAAAAGATTTTTCTTAACCTCAGGATACAAGAAGCCTCTAAGAATGATTTCTAAACTTTCTAAAAAGTAAATGTATAAACAGAGTTAATCTTCTAATAATTGATTAGAAATTATTGAGTTGAATTTCAGGGATGGTGTGATTCAATTCCAGGATCTTCTAATTCAGAGATGATTCTGTAATTGCAAATAGGACCAGCACAGGAAAACTCCTCCTTTGGGTCCTGTGGGATTCAGTGGCTTCCCATTTTTAAATGCTTTCATTTTTAATGGTGAATTATATCAGAAAGAGTGATTCAATTTTCTTGTTACTGTTGAAAGAGCCATGATATTCTCACAGAAGTTTTATAAAGTATTTTAAATGCTGAACAAAAGTGTAACTGGAAAAACTATTTATCTGATGGTTGGTAAAGCAAGTCCTGGGCTTCTGTGGTAGTTCACTGGTAAAGAATCCTCCTGCATTCGATCCCTGGGTCAGGAAGATCCCCTGGAGGAGGAGATGACAACCTACTCCAGTATTCTTGCCTGGAAAATCCCATGGACAGAGGAGCCTGGAGGGCTACAGTTCATGGGGTTGCCAAAGAGTTGAACATGAGTTAATGACTAAGCACACACATAGGGTGTCCTAGTGAGCTACTTTCATTGATTGATAATCACCATATGTTACTGTCTTACTGTCCTGTGGAAAGACTATGCTTTTTTTTTTTTTTTTTACTATCTATTAACTCCAAGGCTAGTCTCATCTTAGAGGCGAATAACTGCTGCCAGCAGTTTAATGCTAGTCACTTGGAAGAGTTAACCATGTCTCACAAAGCCAAACTCATTTTGCTTCCTTAAGGCTATAGGTCTCTCTGGCTAAAGAAACGATCACTTTACCAGAATTTAAAAATATGATGATTTGCTATAATGACTTTATATCATTCTCAAAATTTTGTATTTTTGCAAATAATTATTATACCCATAAGTGCTCTAAATTTTACCATCCTGAATTTCCCATTTTGTACAATCTCTACCTCTTTGAATTATGTTGATATTCTCAATGAGATCAATACTGATAACTGCACTGAAGAATAATAAAAGTAGAATTAGTAGTTGCAGTTGGAGAAATAGCAAACATTTGTATGGTACTTACTATGTGCCAGGCACTAGTCTAGTACGTGTTTTACATATTTTAAATCATTTACTCCCTCAGTAGTACCACTGGTATCCTCATTTTGCAGATGAAGAAACTGAGCACATAAAATTTAACTAACTTTCCCTGGAATTTGGAGCCAAGCAGTCTGATGCTGGAATTCATGCTATTATTCACTATAATTTATGCTCTTTATGGAAACCAATAATTACAGTAGCAGAGGAATCAAAATACAGATATTTAAATTACAGCATGTCATTTTACCATTTACAATTATCAATACATCTTCCTTAGCAGATGTTTTAGTAAGCCATGAATTGGAGTTGTAATCGTTTGGTTTGGGTGAGTCTCTTTTCTTCTAAATATAAAATTTCCATTGTCCTAAAGAAAAGTAAATGCCTTCTAAGAATGCCCTGTTTTTTCAATCATTTTCTCTTGGGGTTTATTTTTAGTCTTTCTTTGTACTCCTTGGAAATTAGACTGAGTATTGTTCAGTAGAGGGAATTGCTGTGGCTTTTAAACTGTAACCATATGAAATATGTTGCCATCTTGCACATGGCAAACACATGGCTTCGTTCTTATGCCCATCTTATTCTTACATGTACTTTTGTCTGCTGTGGAGGAAATGTAAAGTTTTATGGACAAGAGCAGGGAACCTTAAATGTGTCATCATTCTGCAAAAAAACTAGACAATATTTTGTTGTATCCCTGCCAAGGTGCTTCAAAATGCCCATCCCCTTCATTCCCCAATACACAGACACACACACACACACACACAGAAGAAAGTGAAAGAGCTACACAAATCTCTTAAACTGATAAAATATCTGTTTCTTGATCACATGTAACAATTTTTCCAGGTTTGTCTCCTAACTTTACTTTTTATGCACTGTTAGTCATCTATTTAGCATCTTTTTGATGAGCTGGACACTGTGCATTTTCCCCCTGGCAGGCTTATGCAGACATATGTTCCTCTGCCATCTTGTAATCAGTGTGGTTTCAGTGAGGTCTCAGGTTTCATGATTTAATTCTCTTTGTATTATTGGAAAAAAATTCTTTGGGAATTAAGTAAATTTTGCTTTCCCTTGGGACCAAAGCAAGGTTGCTGTAAGTCAGTCATCATGTATAATGCATCAGTTTCCTTAATGGCATTGTTAAGATTGCAAGTAGTCTTAACTCTGTAGTGTGAAGAAAATATATTGGCCCATTACCAGTTTATACAGGTCAGGTATCTCATCGCTGGGAAAAAGGAGAAATGGACTGTGACAGCTGGTGTCAGCATGAGTTCTGTTTCTAAGCTCTGTTTGTAACCTGTTTGAGTAGAAAGTCCTCTTTATTTTCTTTCTGTGTAAAAAATTTTTCAAATAAGTATCTAAATGATTATTTAATCTGTTAATATTCAAGATGTTATCTATAAACTTAAAAAAAAACATGTTCAGTCATAAATTTAAAAAATCAAAGTAGCACTAATAGTGTTTCTGTATATGAAACCAAGTAACTATTCTATAATAGAATGTTTTTCCTATTTTAATTCTAATTGCAGAACTAATCTTTGTATTATATAATGTCTTATACAGATCTACTTTCAGAAAACTTTTTGAAATCCGGGTGAACTGTGATTAAGAAGTAATTTGCGGAAATGTTGTTTTTGATCAGTTTGAAACTGGTTGGAAGCCAAAAAAAAAAAAAAAAGAAATCGCAAGTTATTCCCTTGGTATTGTCCCAAACTGGTATTATTTTCTTTTTCATTTATAAAAAAATTCTTATTTTCTGGTGAGTAAGTGGCTACTATAAAAATAAGAACAGGTAACAACTAGAAAATTGGCACCTTGGCATTTGGGCTTCCCTGGTGGCTCAGCAGTAAAGAATCCGCCTGCCAATGCAGGAGACCCGGCTTTGATCCCTGAGTTGGGAAGATCCCCTGGAGAAGGAAACGGTAACCCACTCCAGTATTCTTGCCTGGGAAATCCCATGGACAGAGGAGCCTGGTGGGCTGCAGTCCATGGGGTGGCAGAGTCAGACACGACTGAGTGACTAGCACACTATGAAACAGAAAAGGAAGGGGTGCCAGTGCATTTGATTATCCCCATAGGAAACTCCTACAAATTTAGGCAATGTGGAGATTAAGTGAGATTAGACATTTAGACAGAAAAGTTGACATTAGAGATTTCTGGCAGAATATACAGAAACTCCAGTGGTCAGACACCCCTCTTGTGTTCTCAGCCTTCTTTCATTCAATAGATGTGTATTGAGAGCTTGCCATTGGGTCAGGGAGATAGCTGTGGACAACATATGATATAATTCTTGCCCTTGTAAAGCAGATAGTTTAGTAGAGGTGATAGGCATAATGAAAATAACCACCAATAGGTCTTTTACAATGTCAGTTATGAGAGTGCCATAAAGAGAGGTTTCTATTGTTCTGAGAGCGTTTGCTAGGAGACCTAATCTAATCTGGTTGGTTAGGGAAGACTTCCTTGAGGAAATGAGATTAACTTTGAAGTTTAAATGATAAGTAATAGGAGGTGAAATGGGAAGGGAACAGTGAAATTAGTATGTACAAAGGCCCAGAGGCCTTGATGTGCAGGACCTTGGTGCGTGAGAGGAAGAGGAAGAAACCGGAGAGGGTGGGCAGAAGAAGAGATGGAGACAGTTGTACAAGAGAGACAGAACCTACACTGTTGGTGAGCATGTTAATTGGTGCAGCCACTATTGAGGTCCCTCAAATAACTAAAAATAGAGCTGCCTAATAATGCAACAATCCCACTTGTAAGTATATTTTCTGATAAAACGATAATTTGAAAAGATAACATTCATCCGTATGTTCATAGCAGCACTATTCACAATAGCCAAGACATGGAAACAACCTAAATGTCCATCAACAGATGAATGAATAAAGAAAATGTGGCATATATATATATGAGTGTTAATTGCTTTTGGAGATCCCATGGAATGCAGCCCGCCAGGCTCCTCTGTCCATGGAATTCTCCAGGCAAGATTACTGGAGTGGGTTACCATTCTCTTCTCCAGGGCATCTTCCTGACCGAGGTATCAAAACTGGGTCTGTACTGCAGGAATATTACATAACCATAAAAAAGACTGAAATAATGCCATTTACAGCAACATGGATAGACCTAGAGATTATCATACTAAGTCAAGTAAGCCAGACAAAGACAAATATTATATGACATCATTAATATGTGGAATCTAAAATATGACACAAAAGAACTTGTCTACGAAACAGAAACAGATAGACATGGAGAATAGATCTGTGGTTGCCAAGGAGGGGGTTGGTTAGGAGAAGGAAGGATTGGCATTTTGGGATTAGCAGATGCAACCTACTACATGTAGGATATATAAATAACAGGATATATAGCACAGAAACTATATTCAACATTCTATAATAACCCTTAATGGAAAAGAATATGAGAAATTCTTAATTATTCAATTACATATATATTATAATTGAATCACTTTTCTGTACAAGAGAAATTAACATAACATTGTAAGTCAACTGTGCTTCAATAAAATTAATTTAAAAAAATAGAGAGAAGGTAGAAGTATAATATTTGAGCAGAGCCTCAACCCAAACAATCACGTATGACCTAATGGAAACAAGACCAAGTCTGCCTTTGGACTTCATGTATAGATTATTTTATGCCTGTGTTTTCTCTTCTCGTCATATTCTCAAAAGCTGGAAGTGCACCTCTAAATGTCTTTAGAAGGCAGAGTGGTTTTTTGGATAATTCTGAGTGGGGTCAATAGGTAGTCCACATACCAATTTGACTTTTCAGACAAAGTAAGTGCTGTCTTCTTGAGATCATGTTACATTTCTGATTTTTTTAAAAAATGAATACTTTTTCTCCACTAGTATTAATAAATGAAACTAGTCACTTCATTTGTTCCTAAATATAGGATAGATCTGTAGTTTGGAGGCAGTAAAACTTGGAGCCTGAGGCTATATTTAGAGATGCATGCATGCTGAGTCACTTCAGTTGTGTCTGACTCTGTGTAACCTGACCCTGTGGACAGTAACTTGCCAGGCTCCTCTGTCCATGGGATTCTCCAGGCAAGAAATACTAAAATGGGTTCCATGCGCTCCTTCAGGGGATCTTCCTGACCTAGGGATTGAACTTGAGTCTCTTATGTCTCCTGCATTAGCAGGCAGGTTCTTTACCACTAGCACCACCTGGAAAGTGACAGTCGCTCAGTTGTGACTGCCGGGGTCCAGCCCCGGTGGATCCAGGGAATTCGAAGGGTGGACGGCGTTGGCGTGGAAAGACTTGTTTATTTATTAATATAAGATTAGATTAAGAAACTATAGTGCAGTAGGAAGATTAAGTGGAGAAAGAGGGCTGAATAGCTTGGTTTACGCGGAAGACCAATAAAATTCCAGACAAGGAATTTGCACCATCTACGTTGGGCCACCGGTGCCCGCTTGAATATCTAAGGGTGCCTCGCCTTAAGCTCCCTTTCTCGCGGATCTTAATAACCAGGGCAAATAAGTAGACCTGGCGAGCCTCCGCGCCCCAGATGGAAATTCAGCCTGAAATTAAAGTAAAGAGCAGAGGGAAGAAAAGGGAGAGAAAAAGAGAGAGAGAGAGAGACACGGGGGGAGCCAGATTTCCGAGAAACCAGGCCGAGACTAGTCCGAGAAACTGGTCTGAGAATCTGGTCCGAGAATCTGGTCCCGTCCTTTATTGTTCAGAAGGCCTTTTATACTTTTGATAAAACATGGAGATCAATGGGTAACACAAAGTTATGCAGCGTTAGCAGTCCAGACTCTTATCAAAACCAGGCTTTTTTCTCTGCATACCTAATTGTATACACAAGTCTTAGGTAATTTACATCATCTTCTAGCCAAAAGGGCCAATTAACATTTTACAGCCTTTTTTCTGATAAGGGTTTGTCAACCACAAGACTTATTTGTGTTGATCTTCCCAAGGTCTGGTGCCACTCTCAGAAAGCACTAAATAAAGTTACATTCTTACACAGCAAGGATACAGCAACTTATAACAAGTAGAGGGAGTACAGTGATTTACAGCAGAAGAGAAGCAATTAACTCAAAAGTCTAGTGTTGCTAACATCAAAACTACTATGTATCTTTTTCTACATCCTGCTTACATTAACATCCTTCCAGGTGCCTAAAAGATAAAGAATAAGGAGGTCTGGCAGCAATCCTTGAGTCAACAGTGAAAACCCTCTACCAATATAATTTTTAACTCTTTAGAAAAGGCTCTGTATCTTTAAGATGCTTTTAAGCTTTGTGCCTCCCGCGGTTGGGGGGCTGTAAGCAATTCACAAGCTGTAAGAGGTCTGGGGAACCTGTTAGGCAGGCTAGAGAGCTATCAGAGGGGTTTAACTGAAACATCCCTTTCAAATGCAGAAGACTAAAACCCTGAATTGACTTTTTCCCAGAGAATATCAGAAAAGCAGAAAAGCAGAGCACAAAAGCCGGCAGATTTTTGTTGGGGTACATGCTTAGGAATTTCCAGAGGGGTCCCTGAAGTCTGAGCACGCCTTGCGTATGTCAGCTTCCTTCCTCATGACCTTGTCACGGGCGGGATTCCTCACACTGGCTCCCGGCATGTGACCAACTCTGTGACCCCATGCAGTTCATGGAATTCTCCAGGTCAGAATACTGTAGTGGGTTAGCTATTTCCTTCTCCAGGGAATCTTCCCAACTCAGGGGTAAAACCCAGGTCTCCCACATTGCAGGTCCATTCTTTACCAGCTGAGCCACCAGGGAAGCCCAAGAATACAGGAGTGGGTAGACTATCCCTTCTCTAGCAGGTCTACCTGACCCAGGAATTGAACCAGGATTTCCTGCATTGCAGGAGGGTTCTTTACCAGCTGAGCTACCAGGGAAGTCCAACGCCACCTGGAAGGCCCTCTATTTAGAGATAGATAGACCTACATTCATATCCTGATATGCCAATTAATTTTCATGTGGCCTTGGACAAGTTAATTATTTCTTCCATGGTTCATTTTTTCCTCATCTGTTAAATGAGAAAGACAGACATGTAGCTCCGAGCTTTGGTTATGGGAAATGCTCCATGTTGAAATTGTTATTGAGGTAAAGTGGAAATTTGAAAAGAATTTCTGGATAGGTCTTTGGTGCCCTCCACTCATTTTCACTGCTGGTTTCTGATTCTGCTCGTGATGCAGGGAGCATATCACAATCACCAACAGCACTTCTTTATGCCCTGCTCTGTAAGAAGGCAATCTTCTATGCCCTAGATTATACATTCTATGAGAAATTACTCCAAGAGCAAACTCCCAGGGGAGCTTGGACTGCATACCTAGCTCTTGGCATAATGTATGGACCTCAAAGACAATAAATATATGTTGAACAACAACAACAAAAAAGTAAGTGAATGAAGTAAGTCACATGTTAGGAAATTGGGTAATTTCTCCTGTTTACCCAACAGTATGTGGGGAGAAGTTCAGTTTGGACGGATCTGGGAGAGCAGATTATTGCCCCTGCTGTGAAAAGATGCAGTGAATATAAAGAGGAAAAATGAAGGGCTTCCATCTGCTCACCTGATGCTAAGGTCATCCTGTGTACTGATTATATTCATGTGCTGTCTTTGGAAGGTATTTTAGAGTCACTTCTAAATTACTTTTAAATTTCAAGTCATGAAATACCAGCAATTGACCTATGATAAAAATTTCAGTAACTTTGAAATGTTTCAAACATATTAGAAGTTATATAAAATATGGTAACAGATACATGTGTAGATACATGTTAGTATTTTGCTAAATTTGCTTCAAATCATTTTAGGTTCTTAAGGTCTGGTAAGGTCTGATAATTCTGTATCAGAGCATCTCCTGTTTCATTTCTATTCTATTTTATTTGTGCCTTTACTCTTACTTGGTTAATCTTATTTGAGTTTATTAAAATGTTTCTTTCAAAGAATGAGCTTTACTTTCGTTATCGATAAAATTTAACTTGAAAAAGTGAAAAAAGTGAAAGTGTTAGTCACTAAGTTGTGTCAGACCCTTTGCAACCCTATGGACTGTAGCCCACCAGGCTTCTCTGTCCATGGAATTCTCCGGGCAAGAATACTGGAGTGAGCTGCCATTCCCTTCTCCAGGGGATCTTCCTGACCCAGAGATGGAATGAAGGTCCCCTGTATTGCAGGCTGATTCTTTACCATCTGAGCCCATCAGGGAAACCCAAAATATAACTTACTAATTATCAGTCTTTCTTTTCTGTAAGCATCTAAGGATGATAAAAGCAGCTTCCTAAAAGTTCTGATTCATACATTTTTCATTGCCTATACATATGTATATCTTTTTATACTATGACTCATAAATTATAGAAATTGTGTAAATAATTTTTAAATTGTTTAAAATTTTTACATGAAACATTTAAAAATTTTCCAAATACATCTTTCACTGTTGGTTTAATTTTTTAATGGTAAATGCAATGTAAAATGTATTAACTCTTTGGAAGTCGGCCTGGTTATTTAAAAGAAATAGAAAGTTTATAATCTTTGATTAAAAAAAATAGACTGCAATTCATGGACCCAGGAAAAACCTTAGAGACCACCAAATTCAACTCTGTCCTTCATTTTACAGTAAAATACCCCCCAAATGGCAAATGACACTCATGTACTCATAGAAATATTGCCGGGAAAAAATTTTTTTTTCAGATTTAGTGTCACTTTTTGACAGATACAATCCTTAAATATTAGTCTGCCTCCCCAAAGGACTTTGAGAAGTTTGTCCTTAGTAAGCCAACCCTTTGTTTGTATCTTTAAATTAATCTTGGGCTAATTCAAAAATCATCCGTAGAGGAATAGAAATAACCATTGAATGCTAGTGTTGAGTTCTTGAACACAGTTTTTAAGGTTCAAGATAAAAGAGGAGAAAGAGATGCTGCAATGCAGCCTAGCTTTGGCAGCTGGAAGTTTTCCCTGTTTATCCTTCCTTTTTTTTTTAAAGAGCAAATGGGTGGGTAACAGAATGGAAGTGAAATTAAAGGAGATAGTGGAAAAACAATGTCTTTTTTCTTTACCTTAAAGCCTCATATAGTTACATATTATTAGATTAAAAAAAAGAAGAGAAGAAACAAAAATGTTATTCTTTTCAGATGGAACAAAAATCTTTTTCTTCCTTCATTTTAGGGATATGCTGTCATTTTTTAGAACTGCCTTTTAGACAATTATATTTCTTCCCCAATGATATTCAAACATCAGCTATGGGATAAGGTTTTACATAATATGCATGTCTTGTGCTAAAGAATTCATATAGAGCAATATATTTAAGCATCTATTATTTGTTAAAATACAATAATGCAGTAGTTTCCTGGAAAGTTATAATTTCATGAGTTTGTAATTATTTAGTCACTGTATGTGCTTCGCATTGATTTTCCATTCTCTCAGTTTAGAACTGCATCCCAGAGAACCTGCCAAGTACCCTCTCTGCTTTACTGTAATTTGCTGCTGAGGAGCATTTTGTGGGAACCTAGAATGTTTTCATAGTCTGCTCAGACATTGTTATATCAGTGTGTCTGTAAACGATTACCTGACAGCTGAAAAATAATTTCTTTTGCCTATTCTCTGATTAAAAATAAGCAATTTGGAAGCTCTGTTTGACTTAATAAAAGAACTGAAGGTCAGGTTTACTGTGCTGTGCTTAGTCACTCAGTCGTGTCTGACTCTTTGTGACCCCATGGACTGTGGCCACCAGGCCCCTCTGTCCGTGTGGCTTCTTCAGTCAAGAATACTGGAGTGGGTTTGCCATGTCCTCCTCCAGGGGATCTTCCTAACCCAGGGATCGAACTTGAGTCTCCCCCATTGCTAGCAGATTCTTTACTGTCTGAGCCATCAGGGAAGCCCAAGAATACAGGAGTGGGTAGCCCATCTCTTCTCCAGGGGATCTTCCTGACCCAGGAATCGAACCAGGGTCTCTTGCATCATAGGTGGATTCTTTACCAGCTGAATTACCAGGTTTACTGTGTATTTGTGTAAAAAGGTGATGAGCATTGTTCATTGAAGCTATGGGAAAGTAGAATGTCTGGCTAGAGGTAATTAAGATACGGGTTAATCTTTTTAGGTGAGGGCTGCTGTAGACACTTGCATTTTATTTCACTGAACCAAGCTTCTTAGAATCAACATCTCTGGATCATGAATAAAAAAATTCACGTGGTTACTTGAAAAGAGATGAGAATTTGTACTGTGTTGAATAATGTCCCCACAAAAGTCATATCCCCTGGTACCTGTGAATGTAGTCTTTTTTGCCAACAGGATCTTTTCAGATGCGATCAAGTTAAGAGGAGAACCCTAATCCATGACTGTTATCTGTATAAGAGGGAAGTTTAGATACAGAGACACAGGAAGAATGCCATGTGAAGATGGTGGCAGAAATTAGAGGATACAGCTTCAAGCCAAGGAACACTGGGAACTTGTTGGCAACCATTGGAATTTAGGAAGAAGTAAGGAAGGAATTTTCTCTAGAGAGTATGGCTCTGCCAATACCTTGATTTCAGATTCTCATCTGCAGTTCTGTGAGAGAATGAAGTGTTTTTGTTTTAAGCCACCCAGGTTTTGCTAATTTGTTAGGGAGGTCTTAATGTAAAAACAATTGGAGTATGTGCTGTAAGTGCCTGAGCCTACATATGAGAGGAGAGGGAGTAAGTCTTTAACTTTGAAAAATAGATTGCATCTCAAAAGATTGTAACAATTGTTTAGTTAGGATACTTGGGAGCTTTAACTCCTGGGAACCTATCCCTGTTTTCATGTTTTGTTTTCAACAGCTAACATTACCCAAGGGAAAACAGTATAAGGACAGATTCCTGCACAACAATAAAAATAGATTTTAAATTCACTGGATCTGTAATTTTTTTTTTAACTTGAGAACTCTACTGTCCATATTTTCTGTGGTGTTCACCATTTTCCAAAAAGAAGCTCTTTTCTTTATCACTTTTATTTATTAACATATCCAGTGGCTTTCTAGTTCTCTCTTTTCTCCTTTCTTGTGGAAACTTTTGCTGAAATATTTAAGAATGTTTGCTGCAACAATATTCTTAACCATGCATGTTTTTTTAAACACTTTATTTTTAACTGAAGGATAATTGCTTTACAATATTGTGTTGATTTCTGCCATACGTCAACATGAATCAGCCATAGGTACATGCATCTTTTAAATAAAATTATTCTCTCTTCTGTTAGCTAGATTTGTCTCCTTTTAATTTTTAAAATGTTTTTTGGTTGATGTTTAATCTGCAAGTGCTTATCAATGAGTATTAAAGCAGTGCAGAGATTTTTTAAGAATCATTTACCTTTAGATGTTGGAATGAGCTGATAATTTGGATACAGCTCAAACACTTGTACCCCACTCCAGTACTCTTGCCTAGAAAATCTATGGACGGAGGAGCCTGGTAGGCTGCAGTCCATGGGGTGGCTAAGAGTTGGACACGACTGAGCAACTTCACTTTCACCTTTCACTTTCATGCACTGGAGAAGGAAATGGCAATCCACTCCAATGTTCTTGCCTGGAGAATCCCAGGGACGGGGGAGCCTGG
This sequence comes from Capricornis sumatraensis, assembly GCF_032405125.1. Classification (NCBI taxonomy): domain Eukaryota; kingdom Metazoa; phylum Chordata; class Mammalia; order Artiodactyla; family Bovidae; genus Capricornis; species Capricornis sumatraensis. The sequence goes on from NC_091073.1 coordinate 77,047,013, forward strand.
TGGGCTGCCGTCTATGGGGTTGCACAGATTCAGACACGACTGAAGTGACTTAGCAGCAGCAGCAAACACTTGTACCCTGGAGTGGAATGGCAAACGGAAATGTCCAAAGATACCAACCCATGCATAAGTGAGAGACAGGCTAGCTATAATAAGATGGACAATGTGTGTCTTATTCGTTTGCAGCTAATTTGTATCCTATGGGAAAACGGGAATGTGGGAATGGAGACTCCTTGTTAACAAACCTAATTTTTAGGGGAAAATGGAAATTCAAGATTCAACAACTGTGAGGGTCTGAGATTTTATCCTACTTACAAATCAACAAGTTAGGCTGTTGCAGTTTCATCTATGCTGGCAGAAGACAAGAGATCCTGGGTCAAAGACAAAGAACTTTGTTCTCATGGCAATAGAAGTAGCCAGAACATCAACATTTTCTTATACTTGTATCTTGAGCCTCGATCCCTAGAGGGTGACAGAGGAAAAGGGCCAGGTGACACCTGCACACACAGTGTGTTGTGTTACTAGAGAAATTCTGAATTTGAAAAACCTGAATCTTTTATCATAGGAAGTAAACATGCTTGCTCTTTGCTCTAGAGGGAGACATCTCTCTATCTTCAAAGGCTTTCCACTATGCAAACATCCTTGAAAGGATTGTCCAGGACAATCTTGGGCAATGAGGAATCCGAGATTGTTATTAATATTATAGCAAAGTGTTACTGAGTAACCTTTCAAAAATTATTTCCATGGATTATATTGAAAATTGTGTTTTAGTTAGTCATTTAAATTAACCCTGTTTGTATAAGGGTGTTCCCCTGGAGAAGGGATAGGCTACCCACTCAAGTATTCTTGGGCTTTCCTGGTGGCTCAGACAGTAAACAACCTGCCTGCAATGTAGGAGACATGGGTTTGATCTCTGGGTTGGGAAGATCCCTTGGAAGAGGGCATGGCAACCCACTCCTTTATTTTTGCCTGGAGAATCCCCATGGGCAGAGGAGCCTGGCGGGCTACAGTCCATGGGGTTGCCGAGAGTTGAAATGACTGAGCAACTGAGCCCAGCACAGGACATATAAGGGTAGTTTAAAAAAAAGTATTTTGAAATCTACAGTGAGAGTAGAGTAGAGTCTAGGAAGTATTCATTCATACTCTTGATCCTGGACTTCTATTTCCCAGGTGGCTCAGTGGTAAAGAATCCACCCCACCTGCCAAAGCAGAAGACACAAGAGATGCACGTTCAATCCCTGAATTGGGAACATCCCCTGGAGTAGGAAATGGCAACCCACTCCAGTATTCTTGCCTGGAAAACTCCATGGACAGAGGAGCCTGGTGAGCTACAGTCCATAGGGCTGAAAAGAGTCAGACATGACTGAGTACACACACACACACTAACAAAAAAATTTTAGATCAGTATAGGGTTGCCAATCTTTTTATTTTGCCATATATGGAAGCAGTGCCTTCAGAATCCCTAAATCATATTTACCATTGCTACCAGTTCAAAAAGAATGTATATAACAACTAATGCAATATGGTAACTTGGACTGGATCCTGAAACAGAAAGAAGAAATTAACGGAAACACTAGTGAAATATAAATGTTCAGAAACTCATAATCAGTAACATACCATGTCAGTCTTTCAGTTTTTGACAAATGTTCTCAGGTGATGTAAGGTAATAACAATAGGAGATATCGAGTGATAGATATGCAAGAACTTTCTGCACCATCTTTGGAACTTTTCTGTGAATCTAAAATTATTTCAAAATAAAAAATGGATAATCTTTATAATCAAAGAGAAGACAAGAGCAAATCTCAGAACAAAGGACAGTCATATAAAAATTACTTTTAACTTTATAAAAAATTGACTGAATTGCCCTTTTTTCTTGTTTTGGCATGAATTGGTAAAGATTTTGGCACACAATAGTGTAGATCCATGGATTACCAACCGTGTGTTAGCATTATTTAACTTTAATTTACTGTAAAATGAGATGAGATTGTTTTTCTCTCTGTTTCCCTTAGGGAGCCTATGGAATCAGATATCCTTACACTGTGTAACTGAACAGATGTTTAACCTATGTCCCTTTTATGAATCCAGTCTGAGTCTATATAATCCCAGGTTATACATTTTAATCAGGATAAGTTGCTGGATCCTCTCCAAAGTAAAATTTAGCTTTTCTAGGAATTTCCTTCATCCTAATGACCCTAGGGAGGCTCGGGATTTTCCTGTCTTTAAAATGTCATTTCTCACTATTGAGAGGGAGAGGCAAGGTTGAGGGGAGGGCAGGTTCATCATGTCAATGCCAATCAGGGGGAAATTGGGAAGAGGCTATTGTAAACAAGCAGCTGTTGAAACAGGTTCCAGCCTCGCAGCCGCTAACAAAGGTCTGGTCAGTGCACATGCCTGGGAGAAATTTAGGGTGCAGTCGAGTTCAGGGGCAGGTCTTCAGTTCCTGCAAAGGGGAATAGGCTAGAGCATAGCTTCTCAGCCTAAGGCAGCATGTTGGAGTCATCTGGGCAGTTTAAAAAAAAAATGCTCAGGTTTCTTCCCTAGAGGTCCTGATATAAATGGCATGGAGTAAGGTTTGATCTTTTATAAGAAGCTTCCCTTGTGCCGGTAATGTGACACTAATGTGAGCCCAGGGTGGTGAACTTCTAGTGTGAGCAGGGATCTCACTTATGCAGGAGGATGTCTGATCTGCAAGGCAGAAGCTGGTCCTGGACCTGATGCCCACCAAGGAGGGGAGAGAGCTGTGACTCAGGGAGGACAGCAGGATCACAAGGGTTACAGGCTGGTGTTTCGGTCTGGAAATGTCTGCACTAACCTGTCCCTTTTAGAGTGACTAAACTCATACTGATTTGCCTGTGACTTTCGCGGCTACTGCACTGAATGACCCGCATCCTGGGAGACCCCTTAGTTACAGGCTAACGGGACGTTGATTGCTCTGTCCCTTTTAGTCCTGGTCAAAGCATCCTGTGTGGTACCATCTTAGCAGCACCTACCAAAAGTAGCTTTGCTCTTCCTGTCTGTACATGGTCAAATCCTCACATATTCTTGTTTCTCCTTCCCCCCTCCATTTTGTTTCTGATAAAACCAGCTGTTTGGGAATAACAAGAGAAGTAGAGAATTGCCATGGCTGTTTATATTCTTAATGCTTCAGTTATAATAGAATCTGCTCAGGAACTAGTGTAAGATTTCAGAGAGCTCAATAAACGAGGAGTTTTAGAATGCAGAGGCAGATGTAGCGAAAAGCAGTTGTTTTCAAATTTTAGAGTGCGGGGAAGTCACCTGAGAGCTTCTCCAGCCTCCAATTGAGTGTGTCTGGAGAGAGGCTTGACAATCTGCATTTCTAACAAGCTGATGCTTTGGGGCTGGACACGACTCTTTAAGAACTGCCAACATAAGGAGACTTGACTCTGCATCAGACGTACATGGGTGAGAAGGCTCACTTTCGATCTACATTTTCTCACATTCATCAGTCATCATGAAATAGTACATTTATCACCAAGCAGAAGGCCCAGGATATGGCTAACACTTTCATTCTTCAGATGATGATTCGAAACATCTCAGTCTTTCTGCTATCTTCTACCTGGGAATGGTCTGGGCGTACCAGACCACCTGACCCGCCTCTTGAGAAATCTGTATGCAGGTCAGGAAGCAACAGTTAGAACTGGACATGGAACAACAGACTGGTTCCAAATAGGAAAAGGAGTACGTCAAGGATGTATATTGTCACCCTGCTTATTTAACTTATATGCAGAGTACATCATGAGAAATGCTGGGCTGGAGGAAGCACAAGCTGGAATCAAGATTGGTGGGAGAAATATCAATAACCTCAGATACGCAGATGACACCACCCTTATGGCAGAAAGTGACAAAGAACTAAAGAGCCTCTTGATGAAAGTGAAAGAGGAGAATGAAAAAGTTGGCTTAAAACTCAACATTCAGGAAACTAAGATTATGGCATCCAGTCCCATCACTTTATAGCAAATAGATGTGGAAAACAGTGGCTGGTTTGATCTCCTTGCAGTCCAAGAGACTCTCAAGAGTCTTCTTCAACACTACAGTTCAACAGCATCAATTCTTTGGTGCTCAGCTTTCTTTATAGTCCAACTGTCACGTTCATACATGACTACTGGAAAAACCATAGCTTTGACTAGATGGAGCTTTTTCAGCAAAGAAATGTCTCTGCTTTTTAATATGCTGTCTAGGTTGGTCATAGCTTTTCTTCCAAGGACCAAGCATCTTTTAATTTCATGACTGCACTCACCATCTGCAGTGATTTTGGAGCCCAAGAACATAAAGTCTGTCACTGTTTCATTGTTTCTCCATCTATTTGCCATGAAGTGATGGGACAGATATCATTATCTTTGTTTTTTGAATATTGAGTTTTAAGCCAGCATTTTCACTGTCCTCTTTCACTTTCATCAAGAGGCTCTTTAGTTCTTTCTCCCTTTCTGCCATAAGGGTGACATCGTCTGCGTATCTGAGGTTATTGATATTTCTCCTGGCAATCTTGATACCAGTTTGTGCTTCATGCAGTACATCAGGGCTGCATATTGTCACCCTGCTTATTTAACTTATATGCAGAGTACATCATGTGAAATGCCAGGCTGGATGAAGCACAAGAAAGTTTCATTTTATGAGGAGGAGGGAATCTGAGAAGACTTTTTGGAAAAGGTGACCCTAGTCCATGTTGGAGCTGATAAAGGTGTAATTTCCTGTGAGGATCTGGATTGAGAGCAAATGACCATGGCCTTGAGGCTGTACTGGAATCAGTTTTCCTTACTAAGTTTTCATAGTTTTATAACCCAGGCTGAGTAACTTTCATGCATAATCATCTCATCCTATTTATAGTAAATTATACTTTTCTTTTGAGATCTTTCTGTCTGCTTAATAAAAATGTGGTTTGTCTTTGAATTTTTCAAATAAATGATTATTTTTACTTCCCTAGAATTAAATTTGCAATAAGCTTTTTTCCCCCAGGAAATAGAAACCAATATGACATGTGAACTAATATGTAGTTCATTTTTGTAGAGGTAGATAATTTTTTAGCTACAACTATCTAATTAGCTAAAAATAAACATCTGTACTATTACGGCTATGTTATTAAATCAAGTAGTATGAGGAAAGTTTCAAGGACAATGGATTACTGGAACAAAAGAGATAGTAAGGAATAAAGCCATGACTGGCAGTTGAATAAAGAGCTGAAGTCTACTGGGATGTGCTGGCTTTTTTCTTTTTTTACAACATCTGTCTTTGGTTATTATTTATATAAGACCTACTTCCATAAAGCATCTGTTTCCTCAAGAAATTCATATGAAAATATGGAGAACCTTTATTATTGGTAAGATTTGAGTAAGTTGGCTTAAGTGTTAGTCTCTATTGAAATAGAAAATTTTTAATAAAGTGTATTTTATTATCTTTAAATGCAAAGCAATTTTTAAAACAGATATGTATAATGGAATACAATTATATTTCTTCTTTAAAATATCCACTAAAATTTTAAATGCACATATTCTTTGACCTTCCAGACCACATCTGGTAGTCTAGCCTACATACATACTGACAGAAGTGCACCAAAAAATATATGAAAGGATGTTTGTTGCAGTAACCTAACCATCCAGTTGTACAGGTTTGTTTAAATGAATTATGGTTCACTCCTGTGATGGAATATTCTGCCTTCATTGAAGGAATGAGGTTGATGTCAATGTTACCTTAAGAAAAAATAGAAATCAAGTGGCAGAGCAGTGTGGGTTGTATAAACTATATGTGCACTGAAAGAATATATGTTTATTTATGTATATGTACAATTCCCTAAATATGCATAGATGATTCCTGATGTAGGACACAAAATCTGTGGTACACAAAAAAGGTAAAAGTATTTACCTTTTAGGTGGAAATTGCAGCCTGGACAGTGTGTTAGGAAGGGGATATTTTTACTCTTTGTCATGTACTCCTGAATTCTTAGGATTGTTGCCATAAGTATTTATTATCTTATAAACAGTGTATAACAATACTTATTTAAAAGCAAAAATCTATTAAATTTATTTATTTGTTTTAATAATTTAACAATAGATTTATATAAATTACAGGAGCCTTTAAATATTAAGGCCTCTATTCTGGACTAAGAAATATTTCCAGGCATATTAAAGGAAAAAAGAAAACTATTTTAGTTCTAAGTTGAAATGATTATTGATTTATGGCAAATAATTCCTGAAAAAAATTGCAACAAAAATTAATTTCCACTGTTATTTGGAAAATTACAGATAATGCTGGTTGAGAGCCTCAAGATTTGAATGATAATAGTCTAAATGGAGGACAGCCCCCCTGGTGTTTGTGCTTTTCTTGAAGTGTCATGGAAATATTTGATAATGATTCAACCATATTGAGCTGTTCACTTCATTTGTTAGGTTTTTGTGCAGATGGATCATGATCATATGCTGTTTTTGGATTGACTCTTATTTTTCAGAACCAGAAAATTAGTGAAAGATTTTTTTCTATTATTTACTCATCTGTTTAACCCCAGTATAATGAAGGATTATTTCAAAACATTAATTCTTTTCCTTTTTTATGATTTAATTAACATGATTCCAAAGTTGGCATTTGAAAGAAAACTAGTAATTTATAAAACATGTTTTATATGCCTTTAACTCTGATATATTTTCCCTGCATAGAATGACTTGTCAACTTCCATTGTTCCCTCATCTGGTACCGTAATTTTGTGATTACCATTCATCTTTGTTTCTACTGTCTTTCTAGCTACTTTTCACTGTGAGTGTTAGACCTCTATGAGAGAAGATCTCATTGGTTTGTTTAGTCAGTATCCAATTTAAAGAAGTACTTTTAGATAGAATTCTCTTTCCAGGTCACCCCATTGACTGTTGGTCTTCGTGTCTGGCCAATCAAATGCTTGGCTTCCCAGGCAATGCAGTGGTAAAGAATCCCCGTGCCGATGCAGGAGACGCAGGTTCAATCCCTGGGTCAGGAGGATTCTGCTGGAGGAGGAAATGGCAACCCACTCCAGTATTCTTGCCTGGAAAATTCCATGGACAGAGGAGCCTGGCAGGCTACAAAGAGTTGCAAAGAGTAGGACATGACTGAGCGCACACATACAATCAAATGCTAAAGTTTCGATTTCTAGCCCAATCAGATGTGTCCAGGAAATCAAGGTCATTTGAAGCATAATAACCTCTCTTCCACTAATCTTGTGGATAGTTCACCAGTCCAAATGCCCAACAGAGTGAATTTAAAATCTGTTAAATTTACTCCCCTGCTGCTACTCCAAAAAATAAAGAAAACACACACACACACACACACACACACACACACACACACACACGGCAAACAAGCAAAACAAAAACAGCCTAGGAAAAGCTTAGATTTGCACTGCATAGCTCAGAGCTTCTAGGTCCAACTCATAAGTAGTATATGGGAAAGGACATAGATGTTACATTCACACATTCACACAAAGTTTGCACCCCGACTTGGCAACTTCCCAGGCAGACAACCTTGACTCTCAGAGACCGTGACCTCCTATGTGAAATAGAGGGGACAGTATTTCTTTGTAGAAGTGATGTGAGGATAGGGAGATTGTGTGTGTAAAATGAGGAGGACAATAAGTGAACACACAGTAATTATAATAGTAGAAAACATTTACTGAGTGTGTACCAAGTGCCAAGCATTATCCTAAGCCCTTAATGCATGTTAGCTCTTTATTCCTCTGAGCAGCCTTATGTGATTATTACACAGGGAGGCTCTGTGATTTGCTTGAGCTTGTATGACTAAGTGAAGGAGTTGATAGCTCGAGCTGTTAACATCTAAACCAACCCTATCCTGGAAGTCACGGCCTGACTTCGTTTCTGCCCGTAAGTCTGTGGCCTTCTGGGTTCCATCTGTTGTCAGAACCACACCTGAAGCACTTCCCTATCTTACCCTCCATCCAGTCCAACCCCAGTCCTCAGTTCATGATGCCCAGTGACTCCATGGGAATTTGGAGGTGTCAGGGCTCGCACTGTGTGCCTTCCTGCCTGCTCTTTGTCCCCCAGCAAAGCTGAACTTTGCCCTATTCTTGGGATTATCTTATGAGGAGAAACAGGCTGCCTTCCCCAGAATTGCAGTGAAGATAATATCTTCACCGTTGTTCCATTACTATATCTTCCTGTTCTCTCCTCTGCACTTGTCAAGCACTGTGTATTTTAAGTAGGGTTAGTCCTTAAGACAGATTGTGAAGTAGATAACATTTGCCCCTTTAAACCACCCTTTCCTCTAGTCCTTATGTCACTGTTTCACATCTCAGTGAGCCAGTTGAACTAGAAGCTTTCAGCTTCTGAGGAAATGAGCAATTAGTGGAGGATTGAGAAAGGTCATTTAGACCTGTGCTTCTCAAATTTTATTGTGCATATGAATCACCTAGTGCTCCACTGTGTCCTCAGGCACTCACTTGTGTCCGACTTTTTGCGACACCATGGACTGTAGCTTGCCAGGCCCCTCTGTCCATGGGATTCTCCAGGCAAGAATACTGAAGTGGGTTGCCATTTCTTTCTCCAGGGGATCTTCCTGATCCAGAGATTGAACCCACGTCTCTTCCATCTCCTGCATTGACAGGTGGATTTTTTACTATTGTGTGCTTTGTTAAAATGCCGATTCTGATCCACTGAGGTGGGGCCTGGGATTCTGCATTTCTGACGTGCTTCTGTTGATGCCAGTGCTGGTGCTGTTTTCTAGACCACACTCTTGAATAGCCAGCATCTAGAGTAGGGTACCACCTTGAGATGTCAGAGGCCCTACCCTGCTAACATTTCCAGGAATACTTAATTCAAAGAAATGAGTCTCTTGGTGAAATTTAGTTAATGTGACTTGCTGGTAGAAGTAAGCCAGAAAGAAAAACACCAATACAGTATACTAACACATATATATGGAATTTAGAAAGATGGCAATGATGACCCTGTATGCAAGACAGGAAAAAAGACACACCGGTGTATAACGGACTTTTGGACTCAGAGAGAGAGGGAGAGGGTGGGATGATTTGGGAGAATGGCATTCTATCATGTATACTATCATGTAAGAATTGAATCGCCAGTCTATGTCTGACGCAGGATACAGCATGCTTGGGGCTGGTGCATGGGGATGACCCACAGAGATGTTATGGGGAGGGAGGTGGGAGGGGGTTTCATGTTTGGGAACACATGTAAGAATTAAAGATTTTAAAATTAAAAAAATAAATAAATAAATAAATAAATAAAAGAAAGTTCTCAATTTAGACCCTGCTCTGGACTGCATACCAGTAAAGCCATTCCTAGTTGGAGAAAAGAATATCATAAAGTTGTTAAGTTTTAATATAAACTCTATGAAAGAGGGCATTTTCCTCCATTAATTTAATTTAGTAACTCTCAGATGATTTGTATTCATTTTGCTTAATGTTGAGAAAATTGTCATTTTGCTGCTACTCAGCGTTGAGTGAGCTTTCCAGGTGGTGCTATCAGTAAAGAACCTGCCTCTCAACGCAAGAAACATAAGAGACATGGGTTCAATCCCTGGGTCTGGAAGATCCCTTGGAGGAGGCCATGGCAACCCACTCCAGTGATCTTGCCTGGAGAATCCCATGGACAGAGGAGCCTGGAGGGCTACAAGTCCATAAGGTTGCAAAGAGTCAGACACAATTGAAGTGACTTAACATGCATGCATGCAAGGTTGAGTTCCTCAGGGTAACTCAACTAGGGAAATAGCTCACTGAACTCTTCCTGGTGCTGGGGGTCACATATGCATTTCAATATGTGTTTCTTTGTTCCATCTATCACCTACATAAAAGGAAATTTAAGTCAACTTTTATTTCCTTATCTTTTGATTTGGAGTCAGCTCACTGGGACTGCTTATGAATAATTCTGTTAGAAATGGTTTGATAATACTAATCTGGATAATGAAACGTTGTACAGACCGTTGCACATGAAGGTGCAGTGGGTAGAAGACTGTGAAATGATGTGGCTGATTCTCTTTGTGATGGCAAAGGTTTATATTCTCTATTTCTGCTTTCAGGGAGGAGAACACTGTTACTACCAGGGCCACATCCGAGGAAATCCTGCCTCATTTGTGGCATTATCGACATGCCATGGACTTCAGTAAGTGTCCCCAAAGTTTTTGTATCATCCATTTTTTTTTTCCCAGTGATTTACTTTATTTTTAATGCACTGTGGTTGAAATCTCTATTTTATGTCAAGAGCTATTAATAGTTTTCAAACAGTGATAGATCAGGACTTTTTTATCTCTGTAGTTTGTAAACCAAGCAGATTGTTAAATTAGAGTTGCAGAAGCCAGAGGCGCTAATGATTATAATATGCTTCCTTAGTGATGTTTGAAACATTTTTCTAGTTCATCCAGATGGAGACTGGAGTGGTTTGTGTAACTTTGGTTTCTGTTTCCGGGGGTATTTAGCCCCTTGGTACCAATTCTGTCCTTTCTCTCCCTTGATGTTCATTTTATATATGTATGGAATAATAGAAATTTCAAGACAGGAAACTCCTGACTCCTTGCACAAAAACAAAGGATGGCCACAGGAGCTCATGTATTTTAGCACTTTATTCAGCCAGAATCCCACCTAACCTACAGCAAACTCATGGGAGGGTCCATTTGTTCTCAGAAATTACTATGGAATAGACTTCATCCTTCTTCAAGGCCTTGCTTCCTTTCTCATAACCTCCAATATCAAAGTGTGTTTGCTGGTGTTTAACACGGGAATGTATCAGCTTCCTCCATCCTGTCCATGATGGTGATACGCAGGTGGCTGTCTATCTCTTTCTTGTCGTGTGACCCCTTCCAGTTCCATTTCCAGTTCAGTCCCTCAGTCGTGTCTGACTCTTTCTGACCCCATGAATCACAACACGCCAGGCCTCCCTGTCCATCACCAACTCCCAGAGTTCACCAAACTCATGTCCATCGAGTCGGTGATGCCATCCAGCCATCTCATCCTCTGTCGTGCCCTTCTCCTCCTGCCCCCAATCCCTCCCAGCATCAGAGTCTTTTCCAATGAGTCAATTCTTCGCATGAGGTGGCCGAAGTATTGGAGTTTCAGCTTCAGCATCAGTCCTTCCAATGAACATCCAGTACTGATCTCCTTTAGGATGGACTAGTTGGATCTCCTTGCAGTCCAAAGGACTCTCAAGAGTCTTCTCCAACACCACAGTTCAAAAGCATCAATTCTTCAGTGCTCAGCTTTCTTACAGTCCAACTCTCACATCCATACATGACCACTGGGAAAACCATAGCCTTGACTAAACGGACCTTTGTTGGCAAAGTAATTATAAAGCATTTTATAATGAGTCATCCCTCAGCATTTTGTTGTTGTTCATTCACTAAGTCATGTCTGACTCTTTGCAATCCCATGGACCACATTGCTCCAGGCTCCTCTGTCTTCCATTATCTCCTGAGTTTGCTCCAATCTACATCCACTGAGTCAGTGATGCTATCTAACCATCTCATCTTCTGCCTCTCCCTACCCTTTTTGCTTTCAGTCTTTCCTAGCATCAGTCTTCTCCAGTGAGTCCATTTTTTGCATTTTTCAGCCAAAGTATTGGAGCTTCAGCTTCAGCATCAGTCCTTGCAGTGAATATTAGGGTAGAATTCCTTTAGGATTGACTGGTTTGATCTCCTTGCTGTCCAAGGGACTCTGAAGAGTCTTCTCCAGCACCACAATTTGAAAGCATCAGTTCTTCAGTGCTCAGCCTTCTTCATGGTCCAAATCTCATATCCATACATCCTGCTGGAAAAACTGTAGCTTTGATTATACAGACTTTTGTTGGCAAAGTGAAGACTCTGCTTTTTAATCCTCTGTCTAGGTTTGTCATAGCTTTCCTTCCAAGAAGCAAGCACAACTGTCCATAGTGATTTTGGAGCCCAAGAAAATAAAATCTATCGCTGCTTATACTTTTTACTCATCTATTTGCCATGAAGTGATGGGACCAAATGCCATGATCATTGTTTTTTGAATATTGAGTTTTAAGCCAGTTTTTTCTCTCTCCTTTTTACTCTCATCAAGAGGCTCTTTAGGTCCCCTTCACTTTCTTAATGACAACATTAGAGTGGTATCACCTGCATATCTGAGGTTGTTGATATTTCTCCTGGAAATCTTGATTCCAACTTATGATTCATCCAGCCTGGCATTTCACATGATGTACTCTGCATATGCTTCTGCTTTATTGACTATTGCACCAAAGCCTTTGACTGTATAGATCACAACAAACTGTTGATAATTCTCCCAGGTAGTCTGGGAATACTGGATCACCTTACCTGCATCCTGAGAAATCTGTATGTAGGTCAAGAAGCAGCAGTTAGAACTGGACATGGAACATGAGACTGGTTCCAAATTGGGAAAGGAGTATGTCAAGGCTGTATGTTGTCACCTTGCTTATTTAATGTATATGTAGAGTACATCATGCAAAATGCTGGGCTGGATAAAACACAAGCTGGAATCAAGATCTTGGGGAGAAATATCAATAACCTCAGACATGCAGATGATACCACCCTTATGGCAGAAAGCGAAGAAGAACTAAAGAGCCTCTTGATGAGAGTGAAAGAGGAGAGTGACAAAGCTGGCTTAAAACTCAACATTCAGAAAATGAAGATCATGGCATTTGGTCCCATCTCTTCATGGCAAATAGATGGGGAAACAATGGAAACAGTTATAGACTTTATTTTTTTGAGCTCCAAAGTCACTGCAGATGGTGAGTGCAGCCATGAAATTAAAAGACCCTTGCTCCCTGGGAGAAAAGCTATGACAAACCTAGGCAGCATATTAAAAAGCAGAGACATTACTTTGCTGACAAAGGTTCATCTAGTCAAAGCTATGGTTTTTCCAGTAGTCATATATGGATGTGAGAGTTGGACGAAGAAAGCTGAGCACCTAAGAATTGATGCTTTTGAACCGTGGTGTTGGAGAAGACTCTTGAGAGTCCCTTGGACTGCAAGGAGATCCAACCAGTCCATGCTAAAGGAAATCAGTCCTGAAAATTCATTGAAAGGACTGATGTTGAAGCTGAAACTCCAATACTTTGGCCACCTAATGGGAAGAACTGACTCATTGGAAAAGACCCTAATGCTGGGAAAGATTGAAGGCAGGAGGAGAAGGGGATGACAGAGAATGAGATGGTTGGATGACATCACCAACTTGATGGACATGAATTTGAGCAAGCTCCGGGTGTGGTTGATGGACAGGGAAGCCTGGTGTGCTGCAGTCCATGAGGTCACAAAGAGTTGGACATGACTGAGTGACTGAACTGTACTGAACTCTACATATAAGTTAAATAAGCAGAATGGCAATATATAGCCTTGACGTGTGTGCATGCATGTGTGTGTGTTCCATTTCTTTACTCGTGTCTGGCTTTTTGTGACCCTATGGACTATAGCCCACCAGGCTTCTCTCTCCATAGGATTCTCCAAGCAAGAATACTGGAGTGGATTGCCACACCCTCCTCCAGGGGATCTCCCTGGCCCAAGAATGAACTTGTGTCTGCCTCCATCTCCTGCATTGCAGGCGGATTCTTTACCCACTGGGTCTGTTGGGAAGCTCACAGCCTTGACATACTTCTTTCCCAGTTTTGAACCAGTATGTTGTTCCATGTCAGGTTCTAACTGTTGCTTCTTGACTCACATACAGATTTCTCAGGAGACAGGCCAGGTGGTCTGGTACCTTCATCTCTTTAACAATTTTCCACAGATTGTTATGATCGACACAGTCAAAGGCTTTAGTGTAGTCAATGAAGCAGAAGTAGATGTTTTTCTGGAATTCTCTTGTTTTTTTCTGTCAACCAGCATTGACAATTTGATCTCTGATTCCTCTGCTTCTTCAAAAGCCATCTTATACATCTGGTAAGTCTTGATTTATGCATCGCTGACGCCTAGCTTGAAGGATTTTGGGCATAACCTTGCCAGCATATGAAATGAGCACATTGTATGGTAGTTTGAGCATTGCTTAGCATTGTCCTTCTTGGGGATTGAAATGAAAACTGACCTTTTCCAGTCCTACGGTCAGTGCAGATTTTCCCAAATTTGCTGACATATTGAGTGTAGCACTTTAACAGCCTCATCTTCTAAGATTTGAAAGAGCTCAGCTAGAATTCTGTCCCTCTACTCACTTTGTTCATAGTAATGCTTCCTACAGCCCACTTGACTTCACACTCCAGGATGTCTGGCTCTAAGTAAGTGATCACACGATCATGGTTATCCAGGTCATTGAGACCTGTTTTGTACAGCTCTGTGTATTCTTGCTACCTCTTCTTAATAGCTTCTACTTCTGTTAAGCCCTTACTGTTTCCACCTTTTATCATGCCCATCCTTGCATGAAATATTCCCTTCATATCTCCAGTTTTCTTGAAGATACCTCTGCTGCTGCTGCTAAGTCGCTTCAGTCGTGTCCGACTCTGTGCGATCCCATAGACGGCAGCACACCAGGCTCCCCACTCTAGTCTCTGTGATTGTATTGTTTTCCTCTATTTCTGCAGTGTTTATTTAAGAAGGCCTTCCTATCTATCCTTGCTATTCTCTGAAACTCTGTGCTCAGATGGGTATATCTTTCCCTTTCTACCTTGTCTTTCACTTCTTTTCTCAGCTATTTCTAAAGCCTTCTTAGACAACCACTTTGCTTTCTTTCATTCCTTTTTCTTTGGAATGGTTCTGGTTTCTGCCTCCTGTATAATGTTTCAAACTTCCATCCATAGTTCTTTAGGGACTCTGTCACCCAGATATAATCCCTTGATCTCTTTGTCACTTCTGCTGTATAATCATAAAGGATTTGATTTAGGTCATACCTGAGTTGCCTGGTGGTTTCTCCTACTTCCTTCTTTGTAAGCCTGAATTTTGCAATAAGGAGTTCGTGATCTAAGTTTAGCATTCTAGTTAGTCTAATTCATCTCAGCTCATTTCTGCTACTTTTTTGGGGGCAGGAACCAATCACACTTCAGTTTTGTGAAATTCTTGTTTGAAATCTTTAAAAGACTTCCTGTCTGTTACCAAGTTAGAAACATGAGTGTTTTCATCTAACAAACAGTTATGGAGCATCTGCTGTGTGCCAGCTGCCTGGAATATTAAGCAGATTAGAACGTGAGCCCTGTCCCCAAGAGCTCCCAGTCTAATGGGGAAGCTAAACCTAGCCCAACTTCGTGCTATGGAATGTGGTAGGTATAGTTGTTTTCAATGAGAGAAAAAACTGAGAAAAATGCAAGCTGAGAGTGGTCACTGAAAAGTGAGGTCATTCTTAAGGGTTCCAGAGAGTCATTACCTGAAGAAGATAGAATGGGCCCTGGAACAGGCTTTCAAGGGATCTTCCAGGAGAGGGGTTCAACTGCCACATCTTCCAAGAAATTGAGAAATGAGACCTAATGGGAAAGGCTGGGAAATCTTGCCAGTCTGCCTAAGTTGTGCTTCTGGTTAGGCTCTGGCACTAGGTACTTGAGAGTCAGGAAGAAGATAACACAGGGATCAGACAAATAACCAGAGAAAGGAGGTCACATGCGTGAGAGCAAGACAGTAAGTTCACTTACTATTTGTACTAAAAGACTGTTTGACTAATTTTAAATAAATTCTTTGAATAAGGAGACATTTTTACAAACATGGAACCCATACCTAATATGTGAGAGCCTCAGCTTTCTTAATCTGGAAACAAACATTGATGTATCCTCCAGCAATAATATTGTTATCTCTGATCTCAAGGCAAGCACAGCTGTCAGCCAAGAATAGTACACTGCGTCTGCCGACTCTTGTGACAGCAAGTGTCTATTGTAGGCTTTTCCCTTCCTCTCTCATTCCTCTTAACATCTCAGTCCAAAGTCACAGTTTCAGCATCTTGCCTAGTACATGTTCCAGTACTGCCCCTCCCCCCCATTTTCCAGTGGATATAACATCATAAGAGCAGAGAAAAGGTATTACTGCCTTCTAGAAACCCTAACAGACCCAAGACCCTCAGACCAACGGCTACTAATCCTATGCAGTCCTTTGAAAGAGGATGGAAAGGGAACTTGAAGGACCTTTTAGTGACTTACTGAGGTGTTTTAACTAACTAAAATTTACCTCTCCCTTCAGAAGACTTTCACTTAAGACTAAACAAAGACAAACAGAAAGCCCACTGTGTGTAGGAACACTGTCACGTTTGTGTATAAGTGTGTTTTGGTGTATGCAGACTTTTATAAGCATGATAAATAAATTCACTGTTCCTTTATTACTTCTCATCTTGATTTTACCTTATGAACAAACATTGCTGACAAATATTTAGGGGAGCTATTTCTAAATAGTAAATAATTTATGTTGTCTCACTTGTAGTGATTCAATATGAGATAAATTATTTCATCCATGACTCATCTTCTATAAATTGCCAAATGCATGTTGAGAGTTTTCATTTTCCTGATATACAGAATTCCATTAAAGAACATAATGGGTAAAATAATCAAACTCATATCTTTTCCATAAATAACCTGCAGGTACATGTGATTTTCAAATTTGAAGACCTAATAGTTAGTATTTGGGGCCTGCAATGTTTGATGTTTTGACAAAATCCTGTAACTATGGGAACGTTAATGAATGGAATCAACTGTAAATTTATTGCCCACTTGTGGCAGTTTGTAGGAATTACTGTTTCCTTTCAAAATCTGGTTTTGATGGTAACTTAAAAATTTTACCTCTCTCAACTGGCCAGTAATGACTTGGTCCTAGCTATAGATTTTTACAAGTTATAAACTATGTGATAGACTCAGTATACTTCCTGGATTGTATAAAAAATCAACCAGAAAGGTTTCAAACAAAGCAAATGAAACATACCTGCTTTTTAATTGTTAAAGATTTGAACATATTTTAAATTAAATATGGCATATTTTCATTTATGGGACCAGAATCTTCTATATACGTATGGTGTTAGAATCTGCTTTGTTTATACTGTGTATCAAGATGTTTGAGTTCAATAAAAAGTGACTGATTTTTGCATTGGATACTAACCTAATTCAAGAGGAAACAGCCCCTGATGCTGTTTAAACAAAGCCATCTGTTTGCTACTTAATCAGTGTAGTTGTGTGAACTTTGGCAAAGGGTGAACGTTTTGTACAGTTTTCTGGATGGATCTGACCAGTTATCAGCAGAATGTTCACTGCCATATTTGCCTACTGTTTTGAAAAGTTTCCCCCCACTTATTCCTTAGGCATATATTGTCAGTAGTATTCTACAAACTGCATCTGTTTATCTTTAAATTCCAAATGCAATGTCACTCAAATTCAGAAAGTGCACGTTGGGTCGAAAACATTACAGATGTGTAAAGGGCAGTTCTAAGGGTATTTGAAAGTTTGAGGACATGTGGAAGATGTTACTGCAAGAATGAAAGAATTTGGATAGAGACAGAGCTGGAGGCCGTTATAATTATAGCTCAGGAAAACCAGTAGATTTCACTAAGTGATCAATGAAAGACACATACTGTTCTGTGGTTAGCAACTTGGGCTTCATGCAGTCATTTCCACCTAACACTGATAAATGACTGCAGAAGATCACAGCTTTACTCTTCTCAGATACCAGAGAGGTAAAGACAAGTTCCTTCAGTATCAGGAGGAAACTGATATTAATAGAAAGACCATGTTCCTCTAAAAGAAGGGGCTATCAGGATCTTTCTGAGTGGGAGTTGAGACCATATGTAGCTTAGGATGCCCCCAGAGAATTTCTCAATTGGCTGATGGTCATCTCTAGCCCAGGAGGTCCAAAATTGAACTCTGGATTTGCGCCTGCATCCTGCTTCCTTGTGCCCATCCTGTTTTGCTCTTCCTGCAGCCTTTTCCATCTTATTAAATGGATCTTATGAAACACCATTTTTCCAGTTGCTCATGTCAAAACCTTAGAGTCTTCACTGACTCTTCTCTTCCTTGCAAACTCCCTTTTAAATCCATTAACTAGTCCTATTGATTCTACTTTGGAAAAATATTCAGAATTTGACCGGTTCTCACCACCCTCACCATTACCACCCTGTTGTATGAATGAAAGCGTGTGGCCAGTTGCACTGGCTGGGTCAGCTACTTGTCAGCCACTTGTCTCTTGGGCTTCAGTTTCTGTAACTTGTGAAATGTGGGTAGTCATTGTACCTCCAGCATAAATTTGTGGAAAAAATGAAATGAATGTAAAGGATTTAGCTCATGGTGAGTTGTTAAAATATGTCAGCTCTTACTGCTAGAGCATCTTGCAAGTATGCAGTTTAGGCCAGTCTCTGTATAACCCTCGGCCAACTGCCTCAGAATCACTGGGGGTTTGTTTGAAGTGCAGTTTCCTGGGTTCCAGCCTGGAAGTCCGAGAGGGTTCTGAGAGTTTTTAATTTTTATATGCTTTCCAGGTGATATTTTGCATATTAAAATTTTAGATTTATATGTTGGAGGAAGGAATAATGGGCCACAGTTGGAGAATGGTAATCCTGAGCCTCAGAGTCAGACACGACTGAAACAACTAAACAGCAGCAGCAGCAGCAGTCCTGAGCCTGGGGAAGAGTCAGGATGAGGGGACCCTGCTGCTTATGGGGGATCAGGGGCGAGGCCTTTCCTTCTCAGCAGTATGCGTGGGTGTGTGTGTAATGTATGGCATGTCTGTGTGTAAGATATATGGATTCGGATATGTGTGTTGTGTGGCATACGTGAATGTGGTATGTGGTGTTTATATATGTGGAGATGTAGTGTGTAATGTATGGTATACAGGTGTGTGTGTGTGTGTGTGTGTGTGTGTGTGTGTGGTATGTGGTGGTGTGAGTGTATGATGTGGGGGTGTATATGTATGGGTGGATGGTGTGTGTGTCTGGTATGTGGTAGTGTGTGTGTATGATGTGGGGGTGTGTATGTATGTATGTGTGGTGTGTGTGTGTGATATGTGTGGTGCATGTGTGTGTGGTATGTGATGGGTACTCCATGTGATAGGTACGACTGAAAAGTAGGGTTTGAGAAATAAACTGGTCCTCTGGCTGCTGCTGACTTTAAAATGATCTGGTTCTGAGGCAAGAGTCAATTGCCAGGCCTAACTGTCTTCTTATTCTTGGCAGTGGGATGTTCTATGATGGGAACCACACCTATCTCATTGAGCCGGAAGGAAATGACACCTCCCAAGTAAGTGCTCCTTCTGTTTGCCATGGCAAATGTAAACAATGTGGGGTGATTTCTTTCCCCCTCTTTTTCTTCTCTTTTTTCTATTTTGCTTTCTTTTCATATTTCAGGGTCAAGAATATATGTATAAACACAAACATATTATATATATATAAATGCATATAATATGTATACATATATTTTAAGTTAAATAGTGAATAAGGAAAAACCCTAGACTGTGAGAAAATAAATTTATCTTGTTTAAGCCACCCAGACTAAGACCACAGCACTTTATGGTGGAGATAGTAATGAAGGCTTCAGAACACCTCAGAAGAAAAGTATTTCCAGCAGAGGGGAAATGTAAGAGGTTCAGTTCAGTTCAATCGCTCAGTTGTGTCTGACTCTTTGCGACCCCATGAATCGCAGCATGCTAGGCCTCCCTGTCCATCACCATCTCCTGGAGTTCACTCAGACTCCTGTCCATTGAGTCAGTGATGCCATCCAGCCATCTCATCCTCTGTCGTTCTCTTCTCCTCCTGCCCCCAATCCCTCCCAGCATCAGAGTCTTTTCCAATGAGTCAATTCTTTGCATGAGGTGGCCAAAGTAAGAGGTAGATTTTTTTAAAAAAAGATCACTGTGGTTTTGCCTTGTTGCTGTTCAGCTGCTAAGTCGGGTCTGACTCTTTGGGGCCCCATGAAATGCAGCACACCAGGCTTCCCTGTCCTTCACTATCTCCTGGAGTTTGCTCAAATTATGAATACTGAAGACAGTGAAGGACAGGGAAGCCTGGTATGCTGCAGTCCATGGGGTTGCAAAGAGTTGGACAGCAATAACAAAGCAAAACCACAGCGATATATATATATCTTTTTAATCTACCTTTTACTCTTCCCATCTGCTGGAAATACTTTCCTTCTGAGGTGTTCTGAAGCCTTCATTACTAACTCCACCGTGATGTGCTGTGGTCTGTCAGTCTAGTCGGCTTAAACAACATAAATTTATTTTCTCACAGTCTGGGGACTGAAAGTCCGACTTCATGGTGCCAGTGGGGTCAGTGTCCATTGAAGGCTCTCTCCTTGGGGTGCAGATGGTGTCCTGTGAGGTCTGGTGTCTCTCCCTCTTCTCATCAGGGCACCAGCCTTATCGGACTCTGACCTCACTCTTGTGATCTCTGTTAACCTTTATCGCACCCATCTGACCCTATCTCCAAATACAATCACATTAGGAATTTATGACTTAACCATGAGTTTGGAAGGGACATAGACATTCAGTTCATGATGGATCAAATCCACAAATAATGTGATTTCCCACTCTTTTTATTTTCTAGATTCCAGATTTTTCTCTTTCGCCTGTTTTCTTTAAGGCCCCATGCTGATAAAATTTGGAGAAATCTGAGTTTTCTCAGTTCTCCTCCTCAGTTTAGTTTAAACATTCACTCTCTCACAAATTAGGAAATGGTTGCTATTATTGACTAAAGAGAAACATGATGCATTCCATCCTAGCTTTGTACACACAAATAGTCTTCCACGTATCATGGAACACCAATCAAGCACTTAGAGAGGCAAATAATTTCAAGAAACGCTCATTGTTCTGCCACTCATAAACAATCTTGTATGGGAAACTGTTTTGTGTTACTTTCCAAGTACCCACTGAAAGCTGTCCTCGTCTCTTTGCTTGACAGTGTGATTTTTAAACAGTGATATCATTAAATTTGACTATTTATGACCTTCCGTTTTTAGTAATTGAAGGAAGCCAGATGAAATTATTTGAATGCTTATTAATTTTTCTTAGATGAAACATGGTTTTTTATCTGTTGGATTTTTATAGATCTTTGTGTGACACTTGAATTTTGAGGCAGGGTCTGCTGTGGGCATTCTGATTGTGCCAGTCACCTGCTTCCCAACAGGAAGACTGATAGCTCTGCAGTCTGCCTAGCAAAGCTGTCAGGCTCTAACAGGAAGCAGGGCGTCATGGAAAGGAACCAGTCATAGAAAACATTAACCCCATTCCCCAGATGTCTTACTTCTCCTTGAGGGAATAGGTGCATTCATTTCTTTGCCATTACCACAGGCTTTGGCTTCTCCATCCATGAGGCATTTTACTTCTAATGGGCTATCACTGTGGTGCTGGGATAATATAGGAGTGAGTGGGAGGGATGTGCAAAGGCTCATTGCCTTCCCAAACTTGAGAGAATGTGTAGTCAAGCAATGATTCTTTTAAGGTTTCACTTCCCCCAGCTGTGATCGCCTGAGCCTGGAGATTTCTGGTTGTATATGCCTCATCTCTCGTTTGTGTTATTTCAGGAGGATTTCCATGTTCATTCGGTTTACAAATCCAGACTGTTTGAATTTCCTTTGGATGATCTTCCATCTGGTATGATTTTCATATAGTGATTTTTTAAAAAAAAGACAGCTTTAATAATTCATTTTAATGTTTTATAATTAATTATATGAGGAATATCATCAGCCTACGACTGCTCATAACAGTTTTAGAAAGTCAAGTGACATTAAGAGAGAGAAAAAAATGCAAACTGACCTCATGTTTATAGTGGGTGAGTTTGGAAAGATATTGCTTGTACTCAACAAAGAAGAGCTTATTAATGTTAAAAGACTCAAAGTAAAGTATTCCTTTACTTTGTTAAAGCAAAAATTGGTCTGCATATATAAAATTCACTCTTGGTGAAGTACTCAGTTTGCACATATAGAGATAAACTTGTAAATATTTTCCCATTTATTGTTTCCTCATTTCTTTTTGCCCCAGCATTTTAATAAAGAGCTATTGTAGATTAATATGTATTATTATGATGATGTGCTATTTGTGAAATTGATCTTTCCTTCCATTGTGTGTTTATGAGTCCATCTGTTTATAGGTTTGATTTGAGAGTTGCATCCATGTCTTTTGGTGAGAAGGGCAGGGTATTCATGCTTCAGCCTTGGCAGAGGAGCAATGATTATGCAGAGAGCATTTGTCTTTGTCCACAGTGGACTCCTTTCCGTGTTCTCCTTCTAAAGAGAGGGTATAGCTGATGTGGAGATGCTTCCTCCCCTTCTTAGCCAGCCTGATTATGGCCATGCTGCTGCTGCTGCTGCTAAGTCACTTCAGTCATGTCTGACTCTGCGCGACCCCATAGACGGCAGCCTACCAGGCTCCCCCATCCCTGGGATTCTCCAGGCAAGAACATTGAAGTGGGTTGCCATTTCCTTCTCCAATGCATGAAAGTGAAAAGTGAAAGTGAAGTCGCTCAGTCGTGTCCGACTTCGCGACCCCATGGACTGCAGTCTTCCAGGCTCCTCCATCCATGGGATTTTCCAGGCAAGAGTACTGGAGTGGGGTGCCATTGCCTTCTCCGATTATGGCCACAGTATAGTCAAATTTTTAAACTTCTTTTAGTCTCTGTAACAACTCTGTGAGGTCAATATTATTATTCCCATTTTAGAGATGAACAAACAGAAGCTCAGCTAGTTTGTCTTTTCTAGGGTTCCACAGCTAGTAAGAGGCTGAGTGGGTGTTTGGATTATGGCACCAGGAGACTGTGCCTTGGGAGACAGGCACCAGGGCAAATGGGAAACTTACTAGACTAGAGCAAAGTCTAAACTCCTGCTTAGGAAAATGACTTAAAGGCTGCATTGTCTCCTTGTTAGAAAATGAAGTAAGTGTTTTCAAATATTCTTTCCTCTGAAATAAATTCATAGCTCCTTGACCTTCTGCAGTTACCCTAAAGAGAAACAGAACTCACCCCTTCTCTCCTGCTGCCAAAGGGAAGGAAGTTCCTAGTTTACAGAATTTGCTATTTGGAAAAATCTGCAAATGAATAATAGATACTTTTACTTCACATAGACGCTTTATACCGTTCTTTCGTTATCATATGAAACTTTTTAGAATTCCTAGTATGGTAAGAAAATAAATCCTGATTAGCTGCTTGAGAACAAAGTTGCAATCCAATAGGCATTACTGGATGTGATAAACATTAATTAATATTTAAAGTAATAACTAAAAGTTCCCCACTAAGGACTTTATTATAGGCTTGCCATGATACAATCTTATAATTTTTTTTAAAAAAACTTCATTCAGAATTTCTTTACAACAGAAACTTTGGAGGTTACTCAGTAGTTTTTCTGCTGTGAAAATGAATTTTGACCATATTCTTTGAAAAACCTCAGTTTGTTCCTGGTTATCTTTTAGTATCAGAAGTTGACAGTATTCATTTTAAGAGTATTATTTGCCTCAAGCTTTTTAGACTTACTATGACAAATTGGAAGGAAACAAAAAATAGGCAAATGTCAAAGCTGCAATTTTATATAAGCTCAAAACTAAGCTTTTTATTAATTTTAAGTTTAATAAAGTGTCACTGGGTTGTGGGTTATATTATGTCTTTTTTGCTATGCATTATGTATTTCCCAGAGACAGAATATGATCAGGTGTTCCCCAATCTTATTTGATTATGGAATGCCTTATTTTACATGACACATCTCTCAAGACTAGTTTTCCTAAGAACACATTTTAAGAAAAGATTTTTGTTTACATATGACCACTGAGCACTCACTGTTTAAAAATTACTATGATAAAAAACCAACCAACCAACCAACCAACAGAAGCAAACAAAACAGAAATAGACTCATAAATATAGAGAACAAAGGGGTGGTTGCCAGCGTAGATGAGGGCCAGCCAAAAGAGGAAAAGGAGGTTTAGAGACACAAACTTCCAGTTATAAAGTAAAGAAGTCATGGGAATGTAATGTAAAGCATAGGGAACATAGCCAGTAATACGGTGATAACTTTGTACAGAGGCAGACGATAATTGGGCTTACAGTGGTAACCATTTTGAAATGTATATAAATATCAAATCACTATTTTGTACACCTGAAAATAGTATGATATTGTATGTCAGTTATACTGCAATAGAAAATTACTATGATGAAATACACCAATTTTGTGTACTATTTGCCGAGTTCTGACACTCTTGTACTCCCCTGATGAAGAATAGACTATTTCCATTACCCCAGTGATTTCCTTTGTGTCCCTTTTCTGTCAGTGTCTCCCACTTCTGCAGTCCCTTTTCTGACTTTTTTCACTGTAGATTAGTTTCACCTGTTCATACAAATGGACTCATTCATCATATTCAGCTTCGTTTCCTTATTAGCACATGGCTGAGATCTATGTTGTCAAAGGCAGCAATAGTTCTTTATTTTGATTACTATGTTCTTATGTATGCATATAGCACAACTTTTCATCTCTTCTGTCGATGGACATTTGGATTGCTTCTAGTTTGGGGCTATTATGAATATAACAACTATAAACATTCTTGTAAAAATCTTTTTTTGGGGACACACATTTATATTTCTCTATCAAATACCTGTGAGTTTAATAACTGGGTCACAAGGTAGTATATCTTTAACTTTATAATATTGTTCTCAAGCTTCAGCATCTACCAGAATCACCTGGAGGGCTTGGTAAACACAGATTGATGGCCTCATCTTCAGGCTATTTTTTTTCAGCCACTATATTGAGGTGTAATTGAAATACAAAGGGCTGTATATATTTAATGCATAGAACTTGATGAGTTTGGAGGTAAATATACATCCATGAAATCACCACAACCTATGTCATAAACATATTCATCCATTCCAAAAGTTTCTCCTGCACTATTTATGGTGATGATGATAAAAACTATTAACATAAAATCTAACCTCTTAGCAAATTTTTAGGTATACGATACAGTATTGTTAATGTAGGCACTGAACTGTACAGTAGCTCTTGAAGACTTATTCACCTTGTATAACTAAATGTTTGTCTGCTTTGACTAGTGACTTCTCATATTCCCTCCTCCTAGCTCCTGACAGCCACCATTCTAATCACTGTTTCTCTGAGTTTGAGTATTTTAGATTCCTCATGTAAATGGTATTATGTAGTATTTGTCCTTCTTTGTCTGGCTTATTTCACTTGACAGAATGTCCCCTAGGTTCACGTGTGTTGTTGCAAATGGCAGGATTTCCTTTTATAAGACTGATTAATATTCCACTGTGTGTATATACCATATATTCTTTATCCATTCATCCACTGATGGACATTTAGGTTGCTTCTGTCTCTTGACTGCTGTCAATAATGTTGCAATGAACATGGGCGTGCAGACACTTCTTTGAGATCCTGATTTAAATTCCTTAGGCTATATGCCTAGGAGTAGGATTGTTAAAATCATATGGTATTTCTATTCAAATATTTTGAGAAATATTCATAATGCTTTTCATAGTGGCTGTACAAATTTCTAGAGCTTTTGATTAAGTACGTCTTGGGTGGGTTATAAGAATTTACTTTTCCAAGTTCTCAGGTAATGCTAATGCCACTAGTCCAAGGAACACAATTTAAGAACCACTGTTGAATGAAAAATCTCTGAACCTTTTCCTGAACTGGTCATACCATTGTATACTCTCAGCATTATATGAGAGTTCTAATTGTTCCACATCTTCACCAACCTTTCGTGTGCCATTCTTTAGTGAAGGTTAGTGGTGGAAGGGAAGGTCAAGTGGCTATTTAGATGATTTCCCATTAAAATATGATGGTATTTATAAGAGAAATATGAGAAAAATTTTGAGATAAATTAGAACTGGAATAATGCTTGAGATTTTTTTTGAATTGTATTCCTTTGTGGTATGTTTATTTATATTAATGTAAATGTAATTACCTAGATTAATGTTCTATATTTTAATTAAGTGTGATATTTACATTATAAAATTAATAGTTATGTATAATTATATAATTTATAGATTATAATTATAATAATCATTGTTGATTAAAGTAAAGTTATATAATTTATACTAATTAGGGCTGGTAGAAGTTTGATTGCCCTTCATGAAAGAAACCTGGCAAATGCGCTAAGTTAAATTTATTTTTGTTTCCTTTTAGAATTCCAACAAGTAAATATCACTCCACCAAAATTTATTTTGAAGCCAAGACCAAAAAGAAGTAAACGGCAGGTATGTATTCACAGGTGTATGTCACAATATTTTAAAAACTTTGGCAACTGCCAGTCAATTTAATCTACATTAAGTCTGTAAGAAGTAAGAATTAGTTTCAGGCATTTGCCACAGTGAGGTAAACAGCACGGGTGACATATTGATAGGAGCAGTGGAGTTAGGGCCATATTATTTCATAGACTCAAAATACACTCAAGATAGTAGCGATAATATGGACACTCTCCATACAGATGGATTATGGGGCCGCTGCCGTGGCATCTCAGGCTGTTTCTACCATAGGCCTCCTTCCTTGCCTGAGTATATACCAACCACATCATGAAGTCTGCTTGGATGGTACTAGCCCTTATGTTTATCCCCTTAAGAATACCCCCTTAATAATGACTCCATCAAGTTTTAAAACTGCAAAATGCTATTTTCACACTTGAACTACTCTGGAGTCTAGGATATAAAATCAGAATGTCTGCTTTATGAATGTTCAGTGCATATTGAACTTAATAATAATAATAGCAGTTTATTATTTACTGTACAATGCTTTAAGCCACATGAAGTGGGTACTATTATTATTCTTTCACAGGAAAAATAATAGATGTCTCTGAAATGTGTACATGACTTGCCCAGAATCATAGATCTGGTAAATGGTTTATACAAAATAAAAACTCTGGTCATCAGAATTAAGATATCATCACAGTTGTGGTGGTAGTTGGTGTAGGGGTGTGTATGACATAAAAACAGGGTGAGAGAAATAAGTGTCTAGTAAGACAAAGCTTTGAAGGGACCATGTATTTTCTTTTTAATATATGTTTAGTAAGTATGAGGAGAAGGAAATGGCAACCCACTCCAGTGTTCTTGCTGGAGAATCCCAGGGACGGGGGAGCCTGGTGGGCTGCCGTCTATGGGGTCGCACAAAGTCGGACACAACTGAAGCAACTTAGCAGCAGCAGCAGTAAGTATGAAGTAAAATATGTTTACAGACAGATTTCTAACATGAATAATAATTGCTAAATATTTTGAGGACTCACCATGGGCAATTGTATTAACGTATTTAATCCTCATAATTTTTTGAGGAAGGCATTATCATTATCCCTATTTTAAAGACATTGAAACGTAAGAGACTTAAGAAACCAGCCCATGGTTACACTGGGTTACCTAGCAATGGAGCTGGGATTCTGACCTAGAAGTCTTGTCCCTGAGACACACAGTTGAATATTACTTGGCCTTAATAAAGAAGGAAATCTTGCCATTTGCAACAACATGGATGGACCTGGAGGGCATTAAGCTGAGTGAAATAAGCACTGGGATGACCCAGAGGGATGGTACAGGGAGGGAGGAGGGAGGGGGGGGGTTCAGGATGGGGAACATGTGTATACCTGTGGCGGATTCATGTTGATGTTTGGCAAAACCAACACAATATTGTAAAGTAATTAACCTCCAATTAAAATAAATAAATTTATATTTTAAAAAAAGAAAAAAAAGAAAGAAGCCAGGCAGAAATAGACAAATATGGCATGGTATCACTTACATGTGGAATCTAAACACAAAACAAACAAACAAAAACACATGGAAACAGTAGAAACATGGTTGCCAGTGGCTAGGCAGTGGGGGAAAAGGGAGAGATTAGTAAGAGGGTGCACACTTCCAGTTCTAAGAGGGGTCATATCTGAGGACCTAATGTGTAAGTTTCCCACAGCCAGGTTCCAGGGCTTATTTATGCGCTGTTTCCTTTATTATGCTGCAGCTTCGTCGATATCCTCGTAATGTAGAGGAGGAAACCAAATACATTGAACTGATGATTGTGAATGATCATCTCATGGTAAGGTTTGCTGAATTTTGTGTTGTTTGAACTTGCCCATGCCTAGCATAAAACGGGTGGGTGCAGAAATATGTTTAGAAGAAAGAAGCCTAAAAAGTTGTAACCTGGAGAAGGTATTTGTATAATCAAACATTTCTGTTACCCAGCAACAACCTGTAAATAGGAAAACACTCTTAGGTGAATCAATTCACAGTATTTTGTGAAGTTCCAAAAATATTTGTGCGATTCATAATGTTAACTCCTTGGATTTGCTTAGTTAATGTAGGGGCTAATATCTTCTCTTACTAAAACGGCAAGGTTGAAAAAAAGGGAAACTTCCATTTTATAATTGAAAAAGTGTAGCAGCAATAATGTGACACTTTAATTTGCAATGTTTAGCTTTGTCCTAATAAAAGCATTTTTTTTTCTGTTTTTCTTTTGCTGTGCAATAAACCATTTGGAAAGGCTTATAGGCTTATTTACAAAACAGAAACAGACTTATAGACTTAGAGAAAAAATTCATGGTTACCAGAGGATAAAGATGGAAAGAGGGATAGATTGGGAGCTTGGGATTGACCTGTGCACACTGCTGTATTTAAAATATATAACCAACATGGACCTACTGTATAGCACAGGGAACTCAATATTTTATAATAACCTAAATGAGAAAAGAATTTGAAAAATAATAGATACACATATATGTATAACTGAATCACTTTGTTGTATGCCTGAAACTACTACAACATTGTTAATCAAAATATTCTCCAATATAAAATAAAAAAAGAAAAGCTTATATAGCCAAGCTGTGAAGATTTTTAGGATAAAAACCTAGCCAAACTTTTTATTAAGTCAGTTTTTTTTTAATGCCCAGTTTACGGGCATGTTTTATACTCAATTCATGGGCATATTATAATCAGCCTGGTTACATTCATTGCACATCAGTGAATTATAATTGTTTCATGTAACCAAAGTTTTAAACTAAATATATTCAGTGATGCACTTTGTTGAATTTTACTTAATTTCAGGTACATATACATTTTAATTTACTTTGAATAATTTATTTGGGAGAAAATATGTCATTTATTTAAATATGATTAAGCTAATAGAGATTTTAATTAATTATTAATAATTATTATTAAAGAGTGCTTCTTCCTTGTTTATGGTAGGACTGAGTTTTGTATTTCTACCAATTTAATTTCATGAATGTTATTTTTCCTGAGATTTTTACAGAATAAGCTGTAAAAGCACATATTTTGGACATTTTAGGATATCATAAATTCAAATGTCTGTAAGCACCTATAGGCAGATAGTTCAAAGTGAGCCAGATATAAAACGATAGGGAAGGGTCAGGTCTGTGGCAAAAGAGAAGTCACATGGTCTGTCTATCTAATAGGAGTGACTGCTTCTCAGCCCTTGCCAGTTATTACCATGTGTGGATACTGATTTTAAATGAAGCCAGAAACCAGATTTTACACGATATAGCTTGAGTTTTAAAACAGCCTTGAGGTCAAACCAAAGATATATGTTGTTCACATCAAGCTGTAAGTCACCTCCTTGTGACCATTAGAGCTTTCTTGTCTTTACTGAGTAACCCTTGTGGAACTTTTCATACTTTCAGCATTATTCACATTTACTTTCTCTGGCTTTCACCCTACTTTTATTTGTATGTCTTGCAGTTCATTGATAACTTTCGTATATGTTCTCATTTTGAATAATAATCTTGTGACAAAAAAATAACCTTTTGAAATGGATGCAATGGGTATTTTTTATTTTATCTCAAAGATCTGTGAGGCCTCAAACTTTAGGAGCCTTGCCACAGACTTTGCAGTATCTAAAGAATTACTTGTCAACTCTTGAATTTTTTTACAGAAAACTTTAAAGGCCTTTTAGTTACACCGTATTTCCTGTGCTGAGATGAGCATTTGTTGATGACCTTGAAGTCCTTCACTTGTTTTCTTTTGCTTTCAGTTTAAAAAGCACCGGCTTTCAGTGGTACTTACCAATACGTATGCGAAATCTGTGGTGAACATGGCAGATTTAGTAAGTATGAACCCGATTCAAAATTGCCACAGAGGAATTTTATCTCCTGATTGCTAATAAATTGGATAATATTCTTATGTTTTCACCTACCTAAATTGCACTTTAGCCAAGGTGTCCTGTAAATCTGTGGTAACTCTGTCATGAACTTTATTTAACTTTGATCTCTGACTGGGAAGATGATAAAAGGAAGAGGTCAAAGATACACCTTTATGACTAAAATTTTTTTTCCTGTATTTTTTACACTGGAAAAGAAAAAGTTGAGTCCTAGCCCCTATCAAAGATATTCACAGTGTATTTCTAGCAATGAAAAAACAGCTGTGCCTTTTCAAAAGAGTGCCTGGTGCTGTGGGAATGATGCAAATAAGTAGTTCTACTGTACCTACTTTCCAAATTTCCCTGACAAGTCTGTGCCCGTACCTTCCCCATGAGTTTAATTAAGGCCAGTCAGAGAGTACAGAAATCATCTCCTTGGAGAGTGTTCTATTTTTTACTGGGGCAACTCAGGAAAGCCTGAGTCTTACAGGGTGCCAGAAAATGGACTCTGGGGGGACCTTGAGTAAGGGTGCAAATATCTGTCAAAAGGGGTATTTTATGTCTAATTAGTACTCTTTTCTTTGGATGTTACTTGGTAAACAGTTGGATTCTTATTACTCAAGAGAAACGTGTAAGTTAGAAAAACAGTTAACTCCCTTAAAAATAGTGAAGTTTCTCACATTTCACTAAAACTACAGGATTTTCCATAAAAGGAGCTTTGTAGGCCTGTTCATAAATCATTTGATTTTTTTCCCCATGTGTATAGCTGGTGTGTTCATTTTGTTAATATACTAGATATATAAAGACCAACTTAAGACAAGGATAGTATTGGTTGCCATGGAAACCTGGGCTGCTGACAACAAGTTTGCCATATCTGAAAATCCACTGATCACCCTACGTGAGTTTATGAAATACAGGAGGGATTTTATCAAAGAGAAAAGTGATGCAGTTCACCTTTTTTCGTACGTAACTTTTCTAATGATTTAGTACTTTTCTTCATTCCATGTTGAATACTCATTACTTGTGATGAGATGTATTGTTTGTACTGCATAATGCAATTAGGATTTGATGTAGCAGATATATTTGAAAGAAGTTTTAAAGCGCAGATTGTTTAAAATTGTCACGAATATTCAGTAGGTTTAATTTTGAGTTATTTTATTATTGCATGTATATTTCATTTTTTAAGAGATCTAATCAGAGCATTTACTGAGTGAAAGTACCCTTAATTCTCATAAGGAGTTCTCATATTCTTAACAACAGAATAATTATATTCTTTAAATTGCTGTCTTTTAAATGCTAATTTTCTCTTTGTTTTTGGTCTAAGAGAGAGCTTAGTATCTCTAGGGTATATTTTATATTTTACTTTTCCTGACTCTTATGGTTTGTTCTGGGGGGTAACATGTATATTTAATATAAAATCATCTAATGCCAAAGCTGTTGAAGAAAGTTATAAGCAAAAGTGTAGTTTTGAGGTAGCTTTTTATTTTACACAATTCCAAATTTACAGAAAAGTTGCAAGAATACTACACTACAAGGAAATTCCATATGCCCTTTACCCAGAGTCATCAGTTTTTGATAGATTACTCCATTTGTTTTATAATTTTCTTCTTTGTATTCTTCTTTCTTCCTTCCATCTATCCATCTCTCTATCATTGTGTGTGTTTGTGTTTTTTTTTCCCTGAACCATTTGAGCGTAAGTTGGAGACATTTAGTTATTGGGCCTTTACTACTAAATACTTGTGTATATTCCCCGAGAATAAACTGCAGTAAACTCTCAAAACCGGAAACTTTAACCTCAGTACAATGTTTTTATCTAACCCACTGTCTGGATTCAAATTTCACCAATTGTTTCAATATTATTTTATAGCTTGCTACTCCTTTCCCTTGTCCAAATCTAAGATCCGATCCAGGATCACACATTACATTTAATCATCATGTCTCTTCGGTTTCCTTTAATCTGTAGTATTTCCTCAGCCTTTCTTTGTCTCTTTTGAAGTTAACATTTTTGAAGAGTTTAGACCAGTTATTTTATAGAATGTTCCTCATTGTGAGAATGCCTGATGTTTTCTCATTGTGAGATTCAAGTTATATGCATTTTTGACAGAAATACCACATACATGTAGCTCATATTAGAGATTCTTTTTCAAGAGGTATAGTTCTATTTAAGATATTTGTTCATCGCAATGGGAAACATTCCTCAAAAATGTTTTCTTCTGGTTATGTGTGTGAACAATTTTCATATTCTTCTCTCACCTCCAGAATATATAGTATAGAAATGTATGTGTATTGAGAAAATAAACGTGGTAAATTAATAATGAGAGGTGCTATGATATTTGAGCTGTGAGCAGTAAGCCTTTTTCATTTCCTTTTCTAAAAGGGGAAGTCAATTTGAGAGTAGCCGGAGCGGGGCAGCTTATATTGGTGGGATTTGCTCGTTGCTGAAAGGAGGAGGCGTGAATGAAGTAGGTGTGAACATCTGTACAATACAAAGTGGTATGATGGCTGACGATGTTTTCCTAATATTTAAGGGACAATTTCTCAGTATACTCCAGATATTGTTATTTTATTAACAGCCAACCTGGTTACTGCAAATGACCCAAGGACAGAATAGGAAAATAATGGAAGATAATATTGGATAATTCTGTTCATATTTTACTCAGAATAATTTCCAGGCTTAGCAATATGCTGATTATATAGAGAAAATCTTTACCTTTCTTAAAAAGAAGACCCTATTTATCACTTTGACTGATTTTCCAGAAATTGAGAAATTCCCTGAAACACTGGATTACTACTTAACAACTCAGTTGAAAATTTTTCTTCCTCAATGTTTGGCAAATTTTTGGAGGAAAAAAATAGACAAAGTTTTCCAAAGGGTTACTTCTACCCCTCGGGCACTAAACCTGATGGAAGTGATCTAAAAGAAAAATACCTGAATCTTTGAGAGGCTACATATTGAAAAGAAATATGCCTAGATGTTTTCAAGTTTATTTTGACCGAACATCATCACCACCACCTCTAACTCATATTGTTTGTTTTCTGAAGCCAACTTCTATTTAATTTGGGGAATTTAGAAGTGCTAGTAGACAAACAAAGATGAGCAAGTTCAAAATAAATTATTTTTATTTTCTATTAACTGGATGACTGGCTTAATTGTATACAAGTATAAAGCTTTTCAGAAATGTCACTGGTGAAATTTGGACTCAAAAATTAGATTTAAGTTTCCAAATCTGGAAGTTGATGATTCTCTGGTTTCTTCTCTATAAGACTTAGTCAAACATGGAATTATTTCTTGCTACCTTTTCCTTAATGCTCCATAGTTCAGTACTAGCTATTATGTATTAACCTCTGCTAAATAAAATGTTTAGAAGTTTTTTTAAGTTATATTGTGACATGTTCCCTGGTTCATCTTAAATAAAAAATAATTTGCACTTATAAGTATTTTATTTTTGTTTTTCAGTTTGGGAAAACGGACTTAATGGCAGTTACACTTGCCCAGTCATTAGCCCATAATATTGGTATTATCTCAGACAAAAGAAAGTTAGCAAGTGGTAAGTTTAAGTACATGTGTGGTTTAGTTATATTTAAAAGAGACTATTTATAAAATATTTTGCAGAGTGAAATTCTTTAACTCAGTTTTTTAATCAAAAGATTTTGAGTGATAGTATAAAGATAGCCTGGGCGCAAAATGTTTTTTTCCAAAAGTAATACAAATGTTAATATTTGCATCACATATGAAATTTCCTCAGTGTATAATAAACATTAAAGCCAGGTGTTGTTAAATTAAACTATGAATTTAAAGGACATAAGTTCAGTTTGGTAATTTTGAATGATCTCAGCATAGAGGCTTAAGGTGTATGTTTTATTATCGTTTATTTAAAACATCTCTTAGCATTGCTACAGAAGTAGAATTTGCCTGCAGAATCAGATCTGATAAAGGGCTCAGTAAAATATGGGCCTAGTAAAATATGCTAGGTTTAGCATCTATGATGAATATATATTCCCAGTAGGTAAAGTTACTTTACCAGGAATGACCAAGCACTATATATTTGGAGTAAGTTGACTATAGTGAAAGTGAAGTCACTCAGTCTTGTCCGACTCTTTGTGACCCCATGAACTGTAGCCTACCAGGCTCCTTTATCCATGGAATTTTCCAGGCAAGAGTACTGGAGTGGGTTGCCATTGCCTTCTCTAGGGGATCTTCTTGACCTGAGGATTGAACCCGGGTCTCTGGCATTGCAGGCAGATGCTTTACCATCTGAGCCACCAGGAAAGTAAGTTGACTATAATTGTATTTATTATTTTAGCAACAAATACCATAAATATGATTGTTTATAATAATTACAACTATTACCATTTATGGGCTTGCCTTGTGGCTCAGTGCTAAAAAATCTGCCTGCCAATACAGGAGACATGGGTTTGATCCCTGGGCCTGGAAGATCCCCTGGAGAAGGAAATGGCAACCCACTCCAGTATTCTTGCCTGGGAAATCCCATGGACAGAGGAGCCTGGTGGGCTACAGAACATGGGGTCACAAAAGAGTCAGATACAACTTGCGACTAAACAACATTAAAAATTACCATTTATGAAGTGCCCACTCCATAAAAGATAGTTGAATGGCAGAACTATCTACATCTAGATGCTCATTTAATCCTCAAGATGATCCTGCAAGGTATTCATAATCAGCTGATAATGAAGATCTATAAAGTGTCTGGATCTTAAAAGAGTAATGTCTGTAAGATCACACACATATTAAGTGGTATACCCAGATTTTGAACCCAGGTGTATCTGATTCTAAGACTCTTCTGCTTAACCAATATACTGTACTGCCTCCTACCAGCAACCTTGAGTGCAGAGGTTTTAAAAATGGATGAGAAATTACAGGAATTTCCATAAAAACCTATGAAACCAAAATTCTGTGGTCATGCATCACTATTTCATTGCTATTTGATTGTTAAGCCATTTTAACTGAGTACTTTAAAAATACAGCCACTTGTTAACATTTTGCAAAAGACTTCTGGTAGAAATTATATAAGCTCAATAGAGTCAAAGTAGATTTTTGTTGCTATGCATTGCATAAAGCACTTCAAATGTGAGGAAAATTAGAGGACTGATCCTTTACTGATTTGTAAATGTACATAAGGAATAAAGTGAACATACACTTTTAAAAATAGTAACTACTCTAATGCACATGTTTTCCCTTTGTAACAAGGTGTATGTATTCATTTTCTCTTAGGTGAGTGTAAATGTGAGGACACGTGGTCTGGATGCATAATGGGGGACACTGGGTGAGCCACTTCTATTTAAAAATAACTCACTGTTCCTTTCTCTACTGTGCTGTTGTCTTCTTAGGAGGATGGCAGTCAATAAGTTACTGCCTGGAACCCTACCTATAGGGATTTAAGACAAAATTGGCAGTTGATTTTCTCAGTGGCTCTGTAGGAAATGTATTTTCACAAAACAGTCTTTTGTTTATGAAAACAATTGCTGTCTGTTAAGCTAGTAAGTCAAAGATTTTTTGGGGGGGCAGGGGATAGGACTTTGAAATGTGGTGAGTCAGGGCCATGCAGGATAAATGATTCCATCAACTTCAGGTAAATATAATAATTTTTTTAAAGAATTGCTTTCTTTTTTAAAGATTATTGAAGTATAGTTGTTTCATAATATTGCATTAATCTCTGCAGTGCAGCAAAGTGATTCAGTTATATATATGTACATTGTTTTTCATATTCTTCTCTGTTATGGTTTATCATAGGATATTGAATATAGTTCACTGTGTTATACAGTAGGACCTTGCTGTTTATTCACTCCTTATATAATAATTTTCATCTGCTAATCCCAGGGCTTTCCAGGTGGTGCTAGTGGTAAAGAACCTGCCTGCCAATGCAGGATACATAAGAGATGTGAGTTCAATCCCTGGGTCAAGAAGATCCCCTGGAGGAGGGCATGGCAACCCTCCAGAATTCTTATCTAGAGAATAGGGTCGCAAAGTGTTGGATACAACTGAAGTGAATTAGCATGCACGCATTTGTATCTGCTAATCCCAAACTCCCAGTCCATCCCTTCTCCATCCCCTCTCCCCTCTGGCGACCTCTGTGTCTGTGGGTCTGTTTCTCTTTTGTACAAAAGTTCATTTGTGTCATATTTTAGGTTCCACATATAAGCGATATCATGTGGTATTTGTCTTGTTCTGATTTACTTCACTTGCTATGATAATCTCTATTTCCATCCATGTTGCTACAAATGGCATTATTTCAGAATAAGGAAGGAATGAAGTTGTTCAGACAATTTAAACTCAGTACAGGTTTATTTGGAAGATTTGACATGAAACACTTGATAAATGAGTTTACAGTAAATAATTGTAAATTCCATTAGTTAATTCACTTAAACATTAGCCATTATGTTAAGAAGTGGGACTATAAGTGCACAGGCTAGGGGGAGAGATTTTTATAAAAACTTACTCATTCTTACCTTAATTGTGTTTTCACTTTTATAAAAAGCTCAATGTAAAAGAAGTTTTGAAAAATACAGAAAATAAAATTTGTACCACCTCTTTTCTTGCCATCAGGTGATCACTCTGGTTAATATTAAAATGTGCTGTGCTGTGCTTAGTCACTCAGTCCTGTCCTACGCTTTGAGACCCCATGGACTGTAGCCCACCAGGCTCCTCTGTCCGTGCAATTCTCCAGACAAGCATACTGGAGTGGGTAGCCTATCCCTTCTCCAGGGCATCTTCCCAACCCAGAAATTGAACTGGGTTTTCCTGCATTGCAGGTGGATTCTTTACCAGCTGCGCTACCAAGGAAGCCCCTGTTAACAGAACGTTAAAATAGTTTTTTTTAAACCTAGTAGTTTGGGGAATTCCTTGGCCATCCATGCTTCCACTGCCAGAAGGCAAAGGTTCAATCCCTGATTGGAAAATAAGATCCTGTATGCCATGAGGTGCAGCCAAGAAAATAAAATAAATCCAGTAGTTTTGTATTTTTTCTCTTTCCATTTTTATTGTTTTATACAATTTGGATTATATTGGTTATGTGTTTATTCATTTTTTACTTAACATTATAGATTCAGCATTTTTCTAAGTCTTCATTCTTTAACACTATGATTATTAGTAACTACATGGTATTTTAGTTTTATTAATATATCACGGTTAACAGTTTTCTGTTGAACATTTAGGTTATTTTCATGTTATTTGCTGCTTTAAATTGTGCCCCCATAAACATCTTTATTCAGACATCTCTGCACACATAGCAAATTAATTCCTCAAGAAAAATTTCTTAAAGTAAAATCACTAGATTTAAGGCTATTTCACATTCTGAACATTGTTAATGCATAGTACCAACTTGCTCTATTGCCAGGTTTCTTTTTCTATTGACCCTTGATTATTTTGGAGTGTATGTATATATATATCTATATATATAATAAATATATATTATTTGGAGAGAGATATATATATATATATAGTATTTTGAAGCAATCTGAGACTTGAATTGGAAGAATAGTTACAAAGAAACTTTTGTTACTGAATCATAAGTTCTTCCATGGTGCCTATCACTTCAACATGCCAAACTTAATGTACCTTTCTGTGGACATAAACTGGGGCAAACTCAGGGAGATGGTGAGGGACAGAGGCCTAGTGTGCTGCAGTCCTTGGGATTGTGAAGAGTTGGACACTGAACACAACTTGGTGACTAAGCAACCACCACAACAAAAAAATGTACATTTCTATAAACAAGGGCATCTTCCTGTAGGACCATAATTCAACCAAAAAAATCATCTAATTCTTAGCCCTCATTCAGGATTGGCCCTTTGTTTCTACAATGGCATTTTAGCAAAAACTTCAGAATCAGGATTTTTTTATTACAGTCAGGGTTTGGTCTCTTCAGTCTGGGATAATTCCTGTCTATTTTTGATTGTCACAACTTTAACACATTTGTAGATTACAGGTCAGAATTATTTTGCAGAATTATTTTGCAGAATGCTCTGCAGTTTGGGTTCCAGCCCAAGTGTAATATTTAGGAAAGACTTATTGTGAAATAAATTATGTCTAACTCTCTTTGATGGAAATTACACGTATGTAGGTGTGTGTTTCCTTTGAATGGGTATGCAGATAATGCAGAGCAAATCATAGTTGCCACTGGACTTCCCAGATGGCACAGTGGTAGAGAATCTGCCTGCCAATGTAGAAGATACAAGAGACATGGGCTTGATCCCTGGGTCAGGAAGATCCCCTGGAGGAAGAAATAGCAACCCGCTCCAGTATTGTTACCTTGAAAATCCCATGGACAGAAGAGCCTGGTGGCTACAGTCCATGGGGTCGCTAAGAGTCGGATTTGACTGAGCACATAGTTACCATTGGTCACCAGTGAAGAATGTGTTGTTTAGTCACTAAGTTGTGTGCGACTCTTTTGTGACCACATGGACTGTAGCCCGCCAGTCTCCTCTGTCCATGGGATTTTCCAGGCAAGAATACTGGAGTGGGTTGCCATTCCCTTCTCAATGCAGATATTATGTGTAAGTGGAATTTATTATTTATTTATTTAATTTTTAGGAATAATGTACAGTGTTAACAGCATTAAATTTTAAAACTAGTCTACAAACAAGAGAGACAGAAATTATACCCAGCTATTGCCTTTCTTCTCTGTTATAGATATTATCTTCCTAAAAAGTTTACCCAGTGTAACATTGAAGAGTATCATGACTTTCTAAATAGTGGAGGTGGTGCTTGCCTTTTCAACAAACCTTCTAAGGTAATAAGTGTGATCAGAGTTGTTAAGTTATTAATCTTTCTCAAATATTATAAACACAAATTTTCATTCATTGTGTCTTATGGAATGAAACTTTTCAACTTGGTTCATATGTATTCTTGATATGTTGAATGTCTGCATTTCTGAATTAAATTAATCATGGGCTATTCTGATGGGAACAAAAAGCAGGTATAAATTAGAGTTTTGCTTTCTGAAAGACATTCATTTTCTTTTCATAAAGCCAAAGGAGGATTCAGGGTTTGCGTACAAAAACAGCTTTACTTTGCATTTCTTTTTCATTTTCTTGATGCATTTTTTTTCCCCTTTGGATACTGAATCATAATTCATCCTGATGGAAAAGGAGGTCTTTGTCCTCTCATTAATCCCCATCTCTGGGGCAAATTATTACTGCTGTTCTCTGCAGAGCTATGTGAATAGGTACAGCTGAATTTTATATTAAATAAATCCATGAGTTTATTAATTTTTGTGATGTTTTCCTCATTGCCCACAAAATAACTTTGTTTCACAAGTTAATACAGTTGATACAGAGCTTTTCACAGGTAATTGAATTTGATCTTCAGAATAATTCATTATGTAGATGGAAACTAATATTATTGTTATTATTGTTTTAAATACTAAAACACTTGGGCTCTAAGATGGCAAGCCATTTGCCCAAGATACATGGCTAAGCCAAGATTTGAATACAGACATTCTGACTCCAAATCCCTTGCTCTTGTTTGAAATGAAATTTTAGGAGTCCATCTGGCTTTGTTTTAGCCAATGCCTAG
This sequence comes from Capricornis sumatraensis, assembly GCF_032405125.1. Lineage (NCBI taxonomy): Eukaryota > Metazoa > Chordata > Mammalia > Artiodactyla > Bovidae > Capricornis > Capricornis sumatraensis. The sequence goes on from NC_091073.1 coordinate 77,086,436, forward strand.
ATCATTTTTTGCTTTGATGGCACTTATCAGACCCTATTTGGTGTATGTGTTATATATGAAAATATGATTAAGTCTGAAATGGAATCAATACTAGACACTTCTAAAGTTTCCAGTTCTAAAGTTCTACAGTCATACTTTATAGCTTAGGAAAATAAAAATATATTTTGAAATGACTGACAGGCCAGAAGTATAGTTGTGACACTTGTGGTCTCTCATATTATATTTGGTGCTGACTTTTCTACATTTTAGTGCCCTTCCTGTTTTTCATCCCACAGCTTCTTGATCCTCCTGAGTGTGGCAATGGCTTCATTGAAACTGGCGAGGAGTGTGACTGTGGGACCCCTGCAGTAAGTCTTTGAGTTTGGATGATTTCTTTAGGTTATTTGGGGATATTCTAGATCCATACTGAACCATACAGAGCAAGTGTTGTGCCTAGAAATTTCATGAGATTCTGGAATAAAGATGATAATTCTGAGGCTGTACATTTATTTTGGAAAATAGCCTGATGCTTTCAGGAAAATGACACCCCTTTCATTTTTTCCAAATGTTTATATTCCTTAGGAATGTGTCCTTGAAGGAGCAGAGTGTTGTAAGAAATGTACCTTAACTCAAGACTCCCAATGCAGTGATGGTCTTTGTTGTAAAAAGTGCAAGGTAAATAAATGTTGATTGATAACCAGCTGAAAGAAAAGAGGATATATTTGATAAGTTATTAAGGCAATAACTTAAATAGTTAATATTTAAGGTAAACATAAGCAAATAACAATGGACAATAGTAAGACCTGATGAATGTTGAGTGACAAGTGCCAGAGGCTTTATAGGAGTCTCACAAGTCTTGTGAGGAGTAGTTACTATTTTTATTCCCATCTAACAGATGACAAAACTGAGGCTTCTAGTGATTAAATATACCAAGTAAATAAGGAGCTAGGGCCTGTGTTTTTGTAATCCCTAGAGTTTGTGCTGTTTGTACTGCCTCCCTGAAGAGCGTGCACTTTAAATGAAACCATTTAATGTGCTATAATATATATGTATTAAAAGACGCTTACTCCTTGGAAGAAAAGTTATGACCAACCTAGATAGCATATTGAAAAGCAGAGACATTACTTTGCCAACATAGGTCCGTCTAGTCAAGGCTATGGTTTTTCCTGTGGTCATGTATGGATGCGAGAGTTGGACTGTGAAGAAAGCTGAGCGCCAAAGAATTGATGCTTTTGACCTGTGGTGTTGGAGAAGACTCTTGAGAGTCCCTTGGACTGCAAGGAGATCCAGCCAGTCCATTCTAAAGGAGATCAGCCCTGGGTGTTCTTTGGAAGGAATGATGCTAACGCTGAAACTCCAGTACTTTGGCCACCTCATGCGAAGAGTTGACTCATTGGAAAAGACTCTGATGCTGGGAGGGATTGGGGGCAGGAGGAGAAGGGGCCGACAGAGGATGAGATGATTGGATGGCATCACCGACTTGATGGACGTGAGTTTGAGTGAACTCCGGGAGATGGTGATGGATAGGGAGGCCTGGCATGCTGTGATATTCATGGGGTCGCAAAGAGTCGGACACGACTGAGTGACTGAACTGAACTGAACTGAATAATATTAATAATAATAACATAATGTAATATAATTTAAATGAAACTATTCTTTGAATAATGTGTTTCCTTTATTGTAAAGCCAAGTAGATATTCAATTCAGTTCAGTCCAGTTCAGTTGCTCAGTCATGTCTGACTCTTTGCGACCCCATGGACTGCAGCACACCAGGCTTCCCTGTCCATCACTGACTCTTGAAGCTTGATCAAACTCATGTCCATCGAATTGGTGATGCCATCCAACCACCTCATCCTCTGCCTGCCTTCAATCTTTCCCAGCATCAAGGTCTTTTCAAATGAGTCAGTTCTTCGCATCAGGTGGCCAAAGTGTTGGAGTTTCAGCTTCATCATCAGTCCTTCCAATGAATATTATGGACTGATTTCCTTTAGGATGGACTGGTTGGATCTCCTTGCAGCCCAAGGGAAACTAAAGGGTCTTCTCTAACACCACAATTCAAAAACATGAATTCTTCAGCGCTCAAGTTTCTTCAGAGTCCACCTCTCATATCCATACATGACTACTGGAAAAACCATAGTTTGACTAGATGGACCTTTGTTGGCAAAGTAATGTTTCTGCTTTTTAATATGCTGTCTAGGTTTGTCATAGCTTAACTTCCAAGGAGTAAGCATCTTTTAATTTCATGGCTGCAGTCACCATCTGCAGTGATTTTGAAGCCCCCCAAAATAAAGTCTGTCACTCTTTCCATTGTTTCCCCATCTATTTCCCATGAAATGGTGGGGCCAGGTGCCATGATCTTAGTTTTCTGAATGCTGAGTTTTAAGCCAACTTTTTCACTCTGCTCTTCACTTCACTTTCATCAAGAGGCTCTTTAGTTCTTCACTTTCTGCCATAAGGGTGGTGTCATCTCCTTCTTTTCATGGTGCTCAACTTGGAATGTCTCGTGTATTAGCTGTTGAGGCAACAAAAGAAATCTTTGTAGACATTAAAACACCTTTCACCTGTTGTACATCACTGTTCAATGCATCTTTACACACCTTGGCTATTTTCCTTCTCCCAATAACATCCTCATGCCTCTCTCCAAATAGTTAAGCCTTTACATCAAGACTGGTAATTTGGGGCTTACTTTGCTCAAAGAAATCCATTTTTTCTTTCGTCATATAAAATCTGGTATAATTTTATATTATTTCTAAGGTATAATATCTTTCTTTCCCTCCAGTCTGTACATTTTGCAGAGGCAGAGCCAGGCATTTGCACTGTAATTGGAACAAGACTTCAGTAAATAATTGCTAAATGAATGAATAAGTATGCATAGCATTCTCTTACTAATTCTTTGCTGACTGATTGGCTCTAATGAATTAATAGAGGGCAAAATATGAAACTATCATATTTAATGCCCTACTGTGTGCCAGAAGCTGTACTAAGTACTTGCAAAGTATATCATCCTATATCCAGGTTTCTTAACTGTGGCACTGTTGACATTTTTGGCAGGATTGTTCCTTATTGTGAGGGTTATCTTATGTCTTGAAGGCTGTTTAGCAGCATCTCTGACTTCTACCTACTAGTTGCCAGCAGCATCCCTCCAAGTCATGACACCATGATGTCGTACTGCTAAGTCGCTTCAGTCGTGTCCGACTCTGTGCGACCCCATAGACGGCAGCCCACCAGGCTTCCCCGTCCCTGAGATTCTCCAGGCAAGAACACTGGAGTGGGTTGCCATTTCCTTCTCCAATGCATGAAAGTGAAAAGTGAAAGTGAAGTCGCTCAGTCGTGTCCGACTCTTCGTGACCCCATGGACTGCAGCCTATCAGGCTCCTCCATCCATTGCCAAATATTCTCTGGTTGAGACTGCTGTCTTAGATAATGCTCATAGCTACACTTTGGGGATGGATATTATTATCTAGATTTTTTCCAGCTGAGCAATGCCTATCTCAGGGAAGTGAAATAACCTGCATAGTCTCACTCAGCTAGTAAAGAAGAAATGTGCAGTTACACCCCAGATCTGCTGGCAGCAGTTTCTGTTGTTCCCACTTTACCACTGTGTCTCTGGCAGAGTTTTAAGAGAAGCAAGGCACTGGCAGAGATCTCTGAAAGCACTCTCTAAAAAACAAAGACCAAACTAAATGTGAAACACATATTTTTTAATTTTGTCTACCTCAACTGTTTATTCTGTTAGTTTCTCCAACTGCCATCTAGGGATTCCTAATCATATATTTTAATCCTCAATGTTTTAAGTCTGCCCATCCATTAAATTGAAGCTGAAACTCCAACACTTTGGCCAAACTGACTCATTTGAAAAGACCCTGATGCTGGGTGAGATTGAAGGTGGGAGGAGAAGGAGGTGGTTGGATGGCATCACCGACTCAATGAACATGAGTTTGAGTAAACTCTAGGAGTTGGTGATGGACAGGGAGCCCTGATGTGCTGCGGTCCATGGGGTCACAGAGTCTGATATGACTGAGCGACTGAACTGACTGATCCATCAAATGCAGTCAATTATGCCATTTTTTCTTGGATTCATAGAATTAAGCTCTTTGTGATATAATCACTGAAATGAGCAAGTACAAAATAATAGAATTAAAATACATAAAATAAAATGGTATGGTTAACTATCTTAGAATATGAGTTACAACTTTACCAGTCAAGTAAGATCTTTTCTGCCACTTTCTCTACCCCATACTCCCATCTCACCCCACCCTGGGCTCCTAGAGGAGTCAGAAGCAGAAGAGGAAATGAAAAAGAGGGATCAGAAGAACAAAATGAGGAAGCATGTGTATTTTTGTTTTCTTCTGTATGTGTTTATAATGATTTATCTGTAAGTCAGTTAGCAAACACTTTCTGTAAAGGGACAGATTTTTGGGTTATAAGGTCTTTATGTCAGTTGCTCAACTCTTTCTTTGAAAGCAGCCATCAAAAATACAGAAGAAACATGTGGCAGTGTTCTAATAAAACTTCACATACAACACAAACAGGCAGCCAAAACTGTCCTTGAGGCATGATTTGGGAACTCCTGCTGTAAAATATTGCTTATTTACTTCTTTGCTCATTTTCTATTTTCTTTATGTGAAAATTCCAAGAGGGTGGTGATTTGGGTTGACTTACTGCTTCACCCCAGCACTTAGCACAAGTCCTCCACTACCATGCTGATTTTTGGAAGTTTCCTGACAATTCTTGAACATTTACATTCTTGTATGAACTGTACCTTAAATCTGCCTATACTTCTACCTCAAAAGTTCTAAAATTGTAGCTTGTACCAATTCCCAGGAGGAAGAGAACCAGAGTATATTAAATTAACTTATCTTGCTTGTTTCCTTATTTTTATGGCCTATTTGTTGTTGTTGTTCAGTTGCTAAGTCGTGTCTGACTCTGTGATCCCATACACTGCAGTACACCCTCTCCTCTGTCCTTCACTATCTCCCAGAGTTTGCTAAAATTCATGTCCATTGAGTTGGTGACGTTATCTAATCATCTCATCCTCTACCATCCCCTTCTTGTTTTTCCTTCAATCTTTTCCAACATCAGAGTGTTTTCCAATGAGCTGGCTCTTTGCATCAGGTGGCCAAAGTATTGGAGCTTCAGGTTCAGCATCAGTCCTTCCAGTGAATATTCAGGATTGATTTCCTTTAGGATTGACTGGTTAGATCTTGTTGCTGACCAAGGTATTCTCAAGAGTCTTTTCCAGCACCACAATTTGAAAGCATCAATTCTTCGGCATTCAGACTTCTTTATGGTCTAATTCTCACATCTATGCATGACTACTGGAAAAATCATAGCTTTGACTATACGGATCTTTGTCAGCAGAGTGATGTCTCTGCTGACATCACATTTTTATATGCTGTCTAGGTTTGTCATAGCTTTCCTTCCAAGGAGCAAGAGTCCTTTAATTTCATGACTGCAATCACTGTCTGCAGTGATTTTGGAGCCCCAGAAAATAAAAACTGCCACCGTTTCCACTTTTCTCCCATCTGATTGCCATGAAGTGATGGGACCAGATACCATGTTCTTCGTTTTTTGAATATTGAGTTTTAAGCCAACTTTTTCACTCTCTCCTTTCACCCTCATTAAGAGGCTCTTTAGTTCCACTTCACTTTCTGCCATTAGAGTGATATCATCCCCACTAAATTCTAAATTCCTTGCCAACAAGATTCTTGTGTTTGTTTTCTGTTGAATCTCCACTGGCTGTGCCTAGCACATTTTAAGTGCCTAGTAAATGCTTGATGAATGAATGAACAAACACAAAATTTTGTTCAGCCCTTCTGAAAAGTATCCGTTGAATTCCTGACTGGAGTTGGCACTGTGCTGCTCATATTCTATGAGCAACAGGAGGCTCAACTGCCTGGAGAATGGTGAACCAGGGAGAGAGGACGGAAGTTGTGTGTGGGTGTGTGTTGGGGGAGAAAAGGGGTCTAGAATACTGTATATGCTTGTGTGAGCAGAGTTAGAAACATAGAAGGACACAGCCCCAAATAGTAACCTTTTAGAGCAAGAAAGAGAGTGGGATTGAAGAGGAAAAGAGAAAGATGGTAGCTTTATGTATCTCTTTTTGTTTTGTTTTAATGAATACTCTTGCAACTGATGAATCCAACAAGCATACAAGTTTATTTGTATGACTCCTACACTTAAAAAAAAATATTTGAGTTGAAAACAGACCAAAGAAGAGTCTTACAGACAGGTACAAATAATATAAACATTAAAAGGGAATAAAAGACCAAGCTATAGATCTGTAAAAAAAACGATGCAAGAAGAGAAGATGGTAAAGGAAATCATGAGAGGAAATAGCTTTGCCATTTCCTCTAACTTTTACAATTCAGTCCAAAATGTAACTTTCAAATTCTTAGCTGATGAGGTAAAAAAGAATAATATGATAAAAGTGCCAGCAAGAATGGAGGATAAAGTATAAATCCATAAGCTAGTTGGAAGAAAGAATTGCTGGAACTTGGACTGGCTTGTCCTTCTGGTACAGATGTACCATCAAGCACATCCTATTTTAGCTAGATCTTGTAAGGCTATGTGTGATGACTATGCAAATTACTTCATATGTGAGAAACTCGCCCTGAGAACTATTAAATTAACATTTTCATGCAGTAGCTATGGTTTTCACAGATTTTCATCTTAAACTAGTTTAAGGTATTCCTATCCAAAAAAAATTCATTTTGCATTTTTAAGATGATACTGTAAGAGGTTTGTTTTTTTTTTCCTTTGACAGTTTTGCACATTGAGTTTTGTTCATTTTAGTTTCAGCCTATGGGAACCGTGTGCCGTGAAGCAGTAAATGATTGTGATATTCGTGAAACATGCTCTGGAAATTCAAGCCAGGTAACTTATGAATCATTTCTTTGAATCCAAGGGGGGAAAAGTTGGAGTTTAGTGAACTGACCCTCAGATGGAATGGAAATGGGCAAGATATTCATGTTTCTCTTTCGCGTCAACTCTCTTTCCTTTCATAAGTTTGAGCAGATGTTCAGTGTGATTTTGTCTTACCGTTGAACTAATCTTAAGACTGTATATCTGCCTTAACTATTTTGTTTTTGTTGAAAGTAGGGAATAAAAGGCTTTTGTGTTTAGTCCAGCTAGTGAAGGAGGAAACAGAAAGACTCTCTTCAACTGGTTGAAACGAATTAGACAAGGCAGAGAGAACCACAGGATACTGGGTTCTGAGACAGGGCCTGTCTTAACTTTTATTTACCTGAAACAGCTTGCCACTAATTGCTGATTTTGAATTTAATATCATTTAGTTGTCAGTAGGGAAGATAAGGGCTTCCTTAGTGGCTCAAATGTTAAAGAAGAATCTGCCTGCAATGCAGGAGACACGGGCCCCTGGGTCAGGAATACTCCCTGGAAAAGAGAATGGCTAGCCATTCCAGTATTCACGCCTGGAGAATTCCATGGACAGAAGAGCCTGGTGGGCTACAGTCCATGGAGTTGAAAGAAGTCATACATGACTGAACGACTAACACTTTCACTTCAGGGAAGATACAGAAGTTAATAAACTTCGTCAGGGGATCACAGATCTCAGTGTATGTGTATACAGGCAGTCCTTGCTTTGCATTTAATGCAGGATCACAGCAGTGACCATGACAGCTGAAAACATGTGAAGTATTGTAGTAATCAATGGAAAAATTTACAATTATTCTGTGAGCTTTAAAAAATAGCAGGTGATTAAAAACTCCCTTACTGTTGGACTTAAATGAATAGGGAAATGAAAAAAATGAACTAATATTTATTTAGCTCACATTAGATTAAAATGAAAATATTGAAAATTAACGCATTTTATTTCTTTGTAAAAAACTTACCGGTAATTTGAGCTGTGCTTGCCTTCTCCTGGTCAGAAACCTAATGATACTTAGTGAGCATCTTTCCTGTGTCTTGTTGAATTGCTACTCTCCTAACTTTGGGTCAGTTTTTTGACATGATCCTTTGTGCTTTCAATGTTGTGAAATATCCAAGAGATGTGAAGTTGTGAATGGGAATTGTTTTGCTGAACAGTGGTATCAGCATCCCATTCCCATAGTCACTGATTTTTTTTTTTTTCTGTCATGCTATTTACATTTGATTTTACTTTCTCTTCCAGTGTTATCACTTTTCATTTCTTTGCTGCACTTTCACCTTTGGCCAGTTTCCTCTTTCAACTATTCAGTTTTATTATAAGATGTCACATGATATCATCCAGAGACAGAAAGGCAACAAGCTATGTCCTTTGTTGTCTGTACATGAACTGAATGAACAGATGCTCAGTGATCAATCCTGACAGATGCTGAAAGAAGCGCTTAGACAGGCTGTTGACCATGATGGCCGTATCTTATTTACCAAGCGATTGGTGGGCTGAAGAGCTAATAGCAAAGTTTGTTCTTCATGCAATTACCCACACTTAATCTACTGTGGTAACTGAAATTGAAACTGTGTCCTGGGGGTACTGGTGTTATTTAACAAAACCATAGTTAGTGAAATTCCTTGACACTGGAGCCATGCAAAGTGAAGACTGCCCACATCTTCCTTTCTCTAGAGAAAAGAGAATTAGTAGTGGTTTATCTGTGCTGTGCTCAGACAGTCATGTCCAACTCTGCGAACCCATGGATTGTAGCCCGCCAGCCTCCTCTGTCCATGGAAATTTTCAGGCAAGAATGCTGGAGCGGGTTGCTATTTCCTACTCCAGGGAATCTTACTGACCCAGGGATCAAACCCGCATCTTTTGCATCTCCTCATTGGCAGGCAGATTCTTTTTTTTTTTTTTTCACTTTACAATATTGTAGTGGTTTTTGCCATATATCAACATGAATCTGCCATGGGTGTACACGTGTTCCCCATCCTGAATCCCCCTCCCACCTCCTTCCCCGTACCATCCCTCTGAGTCACCCCAGTGCACCAGCCCCAAGCATCCTGTATCATGCATCGAACCTGGACTGGCAATTCATTTCACATAAGATATTATACATGTTTCAATGCCATTTCCCCAAATCAACCCACCCTCTTCCTCTCTCACAGAGTCCAAAAGACTGTTCTATACATCTGTGTCTCTTTTGCTGTCTCGAATACAGGGTTATCGTTACCATCTTTCTAAATTTCATATATATGTGTTAGTATACTGTATTGGTGTTTTTCTTTCTGGCTTATTTCACTCTGTATAATAGGCTCCAGTTTCATCCACTTCACTAGAACTGATTCAAATGTATTCTTTTTAATGGCTGAATAATACTCCATTGTGTATATGTACCACAGCTTTGAAAGAGACATGTGTACCCCAGTGTTCATCGCCACACTGTTTATAATAGCCAGGACATGGAAGCAACCTAGATATTCATCAGATGAATGGCAGGCAGATTCTTGATCCCTGTGCCACCCGGGAAGCCCTACTTTAACCATTAAAAATGCTTTCTTTTAAAAGTGGTCATCCTAAGAGATTAAAGATTTGCATTCTTACTGTCTAATTAGCATTGTTTTCCTAAGCTTATGCCTGGTGAGGATGGGGATACAATGAATAATTACCTAATGGGCTCTGGGAATGAAAGTATGTTAAAGCAACTTCTTTAAAATATAATTATGTGATAAGCAGGATTTCAAAAGAAATCTAAATCTGAAAATTATGTGCATACAAAGGTGTTCTTGTTGCATTGGTTGTAATGGCATAAATTTGAGATATTTATAAGTAAATATTTTAATACATTGATTATATGACTTGTTAGCTCAGGGAATGTGTTATAGCTATAAAGATGATACCTACAAAAAAGTTAAATTTGCATGATGAAAGTAAAGGGCTGAAACAGAATATAAACCATTATCTATAATCTGATTATACTTATATTATAAAATACCACATTATGTTGAAAAAGGTAGAGGAAAAAAATGTACCAAATTATAAAAAATAGTTGTCTCTGGATGGTGGGAATATTAGAGACTTTGGTCTTTCATTTTTCCTGTTTTTTTTTTTTTTACATTTCCTAACTTTTCTCAAATATGTATGTAATTACTATAATAATAGAAAAATGTATACTAAATTTTAAAGTTACACTCTGTTTCTATCCAGGTAGGAATGCTTTGCTATCTTTTGCAGTCTTTTCTGCAATTGCTCCAAGGGAAGAAAAGGGAGGGGGGTGGCTATAAAACATGTCTTTTTCTGACATGTCCAAGGTAGACTTTCACTTCTAAGTATAAGAACTGTTACTTCTCATGGTTAAAAAAGGGGAAACCGTATCTATTGCTCCATCTGGTGGCATCCTTCTGGCTTTGTCTTGTGTTCCTGTTTTTCTTACTCTGAGAACTAGTGTGTCTGTCTAAGTTAGCTGAGTCTTTGCTGTTGGTTCTTTTTCTTTGTAAATAAGGATTTACAAATCAACTGCTCTTTTCCTCTGGTAGATCCATATTTTTAGGGGAAAATGCATCAATTGTTACATTTCCTTTTGTTTTCTCTTGATCTTGTTTTTTTTTTTTATTTTCAGATGATTTGGGAGACCACCCTGTATTATGAGACTTCATTTTCAAAATGAAAACCTTGAGAGAGATTAGCTCATCTTAATATCTTGCTGTGCATTTGGTTCATATTTCTCTTTTCTTTTCCTAGTGTGCCCCCAATATTCATAAGATGGATGGTTATTCCTGTGATGGTGTCCAGGTAGGTTAATTCATCTTTACCTAAATGTTTCCTATATACCAGCACAAAAGAAATACTAAGTCTCACCAAAGTAGGAAGATCATATTAAATGTTTCGTAGTCAACTCTGAAGGTAAAATGCCTTTATAATACTCACCTACTAGTTTTCCTGGTCATAGTTTTCAGTTACCTGATGGAAGTAGACGTTGCGCTGCTAATGGGTATGCTTTTCCATTTTAGGGAATTTGCTTTGGAGGAAGATGTAAAACCAGGGATAGACAATGCAAATACATCTGGGGGCAAAGTGAGTAAATGACAAGGCTTGAGCCTTCTCCAAGTCTGGCAGCTGGCCCAAGGGCATGTGAACTGGATGGAAGTAATGTTTCAACCACTTTATTATGACTTGGGGACTTTCAGAGCCACTGCAGCTCTTAGCAGGAGCACTTTTGTGGAAATTACAGAAAAGCACCTCCTTTGATAAGACACAGCTCTGTACGTCTTGGCTAGTTAGCCATGTCTTTGGATGGAAAGTGCCTTTTCTGTCAGGCAGGTAAAATCCATTCTAGGGTATGCAACTTGGAGAACAAAGCAAACCTGGATTTCTGATCCTCTTATGCTGTCTTTAACTTAGTATCCTTAGGCAAAACCCATCAACTATGTGGAATGGACATGGACCCCAAGTGGGGCACCCTTGGATAAGAACTGTAGCCTTTTAGCTAGAATTGCCTTTTCTTTCTTATCTCTCTTTCTTAAACTCTAGCTGGTTTTCCTAGTTATAGGTGAATTTCTGCTAAGGTAGCTCTGTCATATCAGAAAGAAATTTTAATGTTATTCCCTTCAAAATTTGGCAGATTTTCAGAAGGAAATATGTAACATTCATACCTAAAACATATTTAATTTAAATGAGTATTTAAATGTTATATTTTTCCAGAAGTATTACTGGCCCTTCTGAAAGAAGTGTTTAATTCAAACTCTTTCAAAAGATGATTTATATTGGAAAGCAAGCTATAAAGATAATGATAACCCTTAACTGTCACAAATACTGGCTATAATCCTTTTGGGAATGGAAGTGTTTGCTCTCTTTTGAACAACTAGAGAAATATTGGGATGGGAGAACATTTTAATTATGTAGGCTTATGCTCTGGACAAAGAAATATGGTTTTTGCTTCCTCCTCTTGGAGAAAAATTAGTGGCTGACAGCAAGAAGTAGGAAAAGAAACTACCAAACATTATCAGTTTAAAAAATATACTCATCTTTTGATTAGTTTGCAAAAGTTGTTTTGATCTAAATCTTGGATAGCTCCATTAACTGACCTTGGCTTTAGCAACAATAAAATCCTGACAAAAATGCTGACATGAATTAAAATGTTATTTGACAATCAGAGATTTAACATGAATTGAGATTTGCTTACAAGCAGAGTAACTTTTTGATAGCCATTAAGAATTAATAAACAAGGTGGAAATACTGCTCTTTCTTGAGTCTTTAATTATCATGCATCATTCTTTTAATAAAATTGTCTTTATGATTCATAAAAGTTTTTGAGTGAAAAATTCATGCTTTATATCTGGCACTGAGATTAAAGCATTGAACATTTGTCAATGAACCATTGGGTAGCATCTTTCCCCAATTATTGGCTAAATTCTCAGGAGTGTAATTCTCAGAACTTACAGCCGGAATCATATCAAAGATCTAAGTAGATTTGTGTTCAAGTTTTAAATGAGCATTTGTGAGAAATGCACCCAAGTGATGGATGCTTTTGGTATGGGGAACTCTTATGAAGCATGGGTACAACCTTTGCAATTGGTAACATTGTAGTGAAAGAAGAGAGTTCTTCACAAGTGTTTTCCCCTTACTGCAAACAGTTGAACGGCTCATGTGGTATATCTCTCACTGATAGAAAACTCTATTCTGCTTCAGATGTGATGTCATCAGACAAATACTGCTATGAGAAACTGAATATAGAAGGCACCGAGAAGGGCAACTGTGGGAAAGACAAAGACACGTGGATACAGTGCAACAAACGGTGAGACCGAGAAACTGGCTGAGTGTATACCTCGTTCCGGGCACCACTTCTTGAGCGACCAGGACTTCCCTGTTTTCTGCATGCCATAAAGCATTCTCTCTCCCTCATCTCTTCCCAGAGTTCCAACATCACCTTTGCAGAGGGTTTCTGAATCTCAATATGTATTCTGACCTCTCTCCTAAGGCTCAGGCAATGCCTATGGCTGCCTTAGGTCTTTCTCACCTAGAAGACACCTGACAGCATCTCAAAGGCAACAAAAATTAAAGCCAACAGAATGTTCTCAGTGCTGATAAATGGAATTATCTGACTCTGACTTTAATAGAGAACTCTTTCCCCCAAAGATCTTAATATCTCACTCTCCTTCTGTTTAGAAGCCTCAGAGTGATCCTTGATGTTACCTTCTCTCTGATTCATTATCCAAATGACAAATCATGTTTATTCTTCTTTTTCACTCCTCCACAATTTGTCTTTAACTCATCTCTTCATTGCTGTGCCTATTGCATTACCCCAACTAAGACCTATGTCAATTCTTCAACTAATACAGAAACCTCTTAGTTTTCTCTACCAGCAGTGTCTAGCATGATCCCATTAAAATAATCTTTTCCTGAACCTTTTGACCATGTCAGTTCTTTGTTCAAATTTCACTGGTTCCACATACTTAATTGATAGTAAGAATAACATCTATTCGGTGCACACTATGTGTTAGGAACTGTATTACACTTTGCGTAAGTGATGTCATTTAATCTTAATAGCAGTTTGCCGTGTTCTATGGAGGAGGAAACTGAGACAGTTAAGTTGACTAAGGTCATGTAGCTAGGATGTAATAAGAGCAGAATTAGAACCCAGCAGTCTGATTTTAGAATTTTCTTTTAACCACTTTGCTTAATGTCATACCATCTTGCTTAATACATGAAATGGAACCTTAGGTTGGCAGTGTACCTCTTCCATAATTTTCCCCAACCTACATATTTTGTTTTCTTCTTTTCTACTCTTTCAAAGTCTAGCAAACCTTGCCATTTTTAATATATTTTATTGTCCTACTTCCACACGGGTATGTGTGCTATTCATACTTTAGGAAGTACCCTATATACTCCATAAAAAATTTTACCTATCCAAAAATGACTCATCCCCATCCCCTTGGATAGCACTTACTCTGTAAATTATTTCTGGATTATTTTGTTTGTTATTATTTATTTCCCCACACCTCCCTCTTGTCCTGCATCCTCTGCACTACTTTTATGGTCCTTGTCACTAACTCTATGTTTTATAGATGTTTAACATATGTAATTTCGCTTCTTACCCAGAGTATAATTTCCTTAAGAATAAAAATCGTCTAATGTTTTTAATGTTATACTAAAGTATTTAGTAAACTCCAACAAAAAAATGTTGAATGTCTTCTATGTTAAAAAGCATTTTTGTTTGTGATATATACAATAATGTGATGATATAACTTTTAAAAATTATTTTTTAATACAGTAATACATATATTTCTATGTTGGCGATAGATGCAAGTCTTAATTTTTCTCTTTCTATATGGTAAAGTCTAATATTTCCATATATAGTTGCTGGCCTGCTAATAAGTCTTTGTAAGACATTTATTAGAATATGTTTATCATTATCTATCTTAATGATTAAAATGTGTTAAATATAGAGGATATGTAAGATAGTAGTTAACACAAATGAAAATATGTTACAAGTTAAATTAGAATTGTATGTGCTAGCTGGGGGAGAAGTGGAATATATTGGAAAAGGAATCATGCTCCTATGTGGTTGAGAAGCCACAAAGTATATAATCTGTTCTTTAATTCTGGTGCCATTGGTTGAAGAAAACACTGTATTCTAAAAGAATACTCATTCAAAGTTCATTCATTCACTTATCAAATTTTTTTTAATGTCTTAGTATATCCTGTGATGTGTTATGAGGAAAGAGATTCAGATATAAAAGAAGTCCATTTGATGGGTAATTTTCTTTAGATAAATACTTTGCAGACAATAAAGGAAAATCTAGAACATAGTTGGGATTTTGGCGCACCAAAAGTTTCAGAGAAGACAGTTTTTAAAGCTGGGAGTAAACTAATTTGAGGTTATTTTGTTTTGCTTGTAATTTGAAGAAATAGTGCAGTTGATGAAAAAACAAATGCTTAAGTAAGATAACATTATTGTTCTAACTGTATGGATTTTGCTGTATCTTTGAAGGAAGACGTAAATACTTGGTACTTTTTTAAAACAGGGATGTGCTTTGTGGTTACCTTTTGTGTACGAACATTGGTAATATCCCAAGACTTGGAGAACTCGATGGTGAAATCACGTCTACTTTAGTTGTGCAGCAGGGAAGAACATTAAACTGCAGGTAATGAGCTAACCATTCTGTGAGAACATTAGCCATCTTATTTCCCAGGAATGAAGCTTAGGATTACTTCTATTTTCAGTTCATATGTATGTTAGTAAGATGAAATGGATTCTGGTCCATAGGGATGATTAAGTAAATCCTGACAGAGAACAGATAGAAGGGAAGAATTAATTGAATGTGGACTATTGTATGGTAGCTAGAGTTATGTTTAATTGTCCAGTTAAATCTTGCAGGGTTTAGTTTGCATTTCATTCTTATCAGTGGATTAAATAAATGCATCTTCTTTTGTTCCCTTATGAAATCCCACTAAAATGACACTAAACAGATATTTTTCTAGAATTTGTATGTCCATAGGGAAGCAGAAAAAGGGAGAGGAAATGGCAGCAACAAAATTCTAGAGCAGAGAACAAACAGATGTGTGGCAGATGATTATCAAAACTAAAAATGCTGAAGTCCTCAGTCAATAATGGGGAAAACCAAGAAACTGACTCAGTATGTAATGCCAGTCCCAAAAGGCTCAAATGGGCAGCATCATCTACTTCTGGAAGAGGGGATAAAGGATTTGGGGCTAGAGGAAGGAACTCAAATGAAAAAGACAGGTGAACTCTGTTAGAGAAGCTGCCAGATCTACAGCTTTGTTCCCTGACCCAACTAAGCTGGTGACTGCTCATCCTCCCATGAAAGATTTGAACTTTACAGTCTGCAAAGAATAAAACGGAAGGTTTCCAAGCTTACTGTCAGCAGAAAAATCAGTTATCAGAGGTGTATAGACATGGTCTAGCCTCACTGATATTCAGTCAGAAAGTCCCAGAACTTCCAATCATCTGTCTGGTTCCCCAACTCAAATATAAACAAGTGACCAGGTTTGTGAAGAAAGACTCTAACCTGAAAAGAGAGAGAGAAATGACCAGAAAATGCAAAAACTACCTATAAATATTTTAAGATACTTCTATCATGAAACAAGAATAGGGTAGAATTTTTAAAAATGAGGAATATTAAGAGAAAACAAAGGAAAGCTGTTAGAAATAAAAAAAAAAAAGATGGCAAAAATTAAACTCAATAGTTGAAATTATCTCCCAGAAAGTAGAGTAAAAGAGACAAAGAAAGGGCCATAGAGTAAAGCTAACCATGTTAGAATATAAATAATAAAGAACAGAGAAAACAGCAGGGAGGAAATTAGCAATGACTAACTCCAAGAACGTTGTCTAGAACCTTTGGACTTGAATTTCCATATTACCAGGCTCACCAGGTGCAAGGTGAAATCAGTGAAATTAGTAATACATCAAAACTTATCAGTATGAAATTTCAGAACCTAAGGAAGAAGAATCCCAACTGTTTCTAGAGAGAAGAGAGAGAGGAAAAAAAAAAAAGGAATAGGCATTAGAATGGTTTCAAATCTATCAACAAGAGTGCCGGGATCTGAAAGACAATGGAGAAAATAATTTCCAAAGTAGAATTCTGTACTCAGGCAAACTATGAATCGAGTGTGAGGGTAGAAAATAAAGAAACATTTAGATATGCAAGTTTGCCCCAAGTTTATTCCCCTAAGTCCTTTCTCAGGAAGCTGTTAGAAATTGTGCTCCACCAAAATAAAGAAGAAAACTAAGAAAGAAACATAGGGAATTTAGGAAACAAGATATCCATTCTGGAGAGAGACAGGGCAATCCTCCAATGAATAGTATCTTGGAGAAAGCCAAGATACCCAGCTCTGTACCATTTACAGGGCCCACCAGATCAGATAGGAGCAGGGGAACTCCAAATGGAAACTCTAGGAGAGATTATTTCAGCAAGATGAACTGATGTTCAGACACATCTTAAGTGGAGATTTTGACAGCAGGGTTGGAGTAATTTTGAGTTAGTGACAGATGATTCAGTGATCAAATAAGAGACTTGATGTTGTGATGACTCATCTAGAGCCAGACATCCTGGAATGTTAAGTCAAGTGGGCCTTAAAAAGCATCACTACGAACAAAGCTCATGGAGCTGATGGAATTCCAGTTGAGCTATTTCAAATCCTGAAAGATGATGCTGTGAAACTGTTGCACTCAATATGCCAGCAAATTTGGAAAACTCAGCAGTGGCCACAAGACTGGAAAAGTGTTTTCATTCCAATCCCAAAGAAAGGCAATGCCAAAAAATACTCAAACTACTGCACAATTGCGCTCATCTCACACACTAGTAAAGTAATGCTCAAAATTCTCCAAGCCAGGCTTTAGCAATCCGTGAACTGTGAACTTCCAGATGTTCAAGCTGGTTTTAGGAAAGGCAGAGGAACCAGAGATCCAATTGCCAACATCCCTGCATCATCGAAAAAGCAGGAGAGTTCCAGAGAAACATCTATTTCTTGTTTATAGACTATGCCAAAGCCTTTGACTGTGTGGATCACAATAAACTGTGGAAAATTCTGAAAGAGATGGGAATACCAGACCACCTGACTTGCCTCTTGAGAAATCTGTATGCAGGTCAGGAAGCAACAGTTAGAACTGGACATGGAACAACAGACTGGTTCCAAATAGGAAAAGGAGTACGTCAAGGCTGTATATTGTCACCCTGTTTATGTAACTTCTATGCAGAGTACATCATGAGAAACGCTGGGCTGGAAGAAGCACAGACTGGAATCAAGATTGCCAGGAGAACTATCAATAACCTCAGATATGCAGATGACATCACCCTCATGGCAGAAAGTGAAGAGGAACTAAAAAGCCTCTTGATAAAAGTGAAAGAGAGTGAAAAAGTTGGCTTAAAGCTCAACATTCAGAAAAGGAAGATCATGGCATCTGATCCCATCACTTCATGGGAAATAGATAGGGAAACAGTGGAAACAGTGTCAGACTTTATTTTTTGGGCTCCAAAATCACTGCAGATGGTGATTGCAGCCATGAAATTAAAAGACGCTTACTCCTTGGAAGGAAAGTTATGACCAACCTAGATAGCATATTCAAAAGCAGAGATATTACTTTGCCGACTAAGGTCCATCTAGTCAAGGCTATGGTTTTTCCAGTGGTCATATATGGATGTGAGTTGTGGACTGTGAAGAAAGCTGAGCACCGAAGAATTGATGCTTTTGAACTGTGGTGTTGGAGAAGACTCTTGCAAGTCCCTTGGACTGCAAGGAGATCCACCAGTCCATCCTAAAGGAGACCAGTCCTGGGTGTTCATTGGAAGGACTGATGCTGAGGCTGAAACTCCAGTACTTTGGCCACCTCATGCAAAACGTTGACTCATTGGAAAAGACCCTGATGCTGGGAGGGATTGGGGGCAGGAGGAGAAGGGGATAACAGAGGATGAGATGGCTGGATGGCATCACTGACTCGATGTACATAAGTTTGGGTGAACTCTGGGAGTTGGTGATGGACAGGGAAGCCTGGCGTGCTGCATTCATGGGGTCGCAGTGTCAGGACACAACTGAGCAACTAAACTGAACTGAGTCTGAGGGAAAATGAAAAGTCGTACAGGTAAAAGAAAAGGTATAATTATGGTGTACTCTATCACTCATTTACTAAGTCCTAACTGCATGATTTGTTGTTGATTTAACTATTGATCAACAAAATGTGTAATGAAAGGAAAGGGGAAAGAGATGAATTCTCAAATTCCATAGAGGGCAGTCAATTGATAATACTGAAAATAGGAAAACTAAAAATAGTAGTGATACAAACTCATTATTTAAAAATATGTACATAAATTTAAAAAGAATCAGTTAAGAGTAGAAAGTGATTTCCTCCAGGGAAGGACATAAGAGGAGTAGGGGCAATGAATCCCTTCACTGCATTGTAAAATCCCAATTGCCTATTTAACTCATAAAACTATATACATGCATAATTTTGATAAAAATAAACAATAAGAATGGAAATTTTTGTAGCAGCATTGACATGGTATTATATGAATAAATAGATCGTGAATATACATTTTTAGTCCCTGTCCTATTTATTTAATTGTTTTTATCCTGTTTCTTTTTTATTCCTACCTAATGTATGGGTTGCTGTATTGAATAGTTGTTGCAATAGTTTTAGTTCAGTCAGTTCAGTTCAGTGCTCAGTCGTTTAGCCATTCTCAAACATACAGTTGGCCCTTGAGCAACACTGGTTTGAACTACAAGGGTCTATTTATGTGCATGTTGTTTTCAGTAAATACGGGTCTTTTTTTTTTTTTTTGATAAATGTGTGCTATAACACTACATAATCCCGCAGTGGTTGAATCTGTGGATGTGGAACTTGGATTTTCAACTGCATGAAGGAGTGGTACCCCTACCCACCATGTTGTTCAAAGGTCAACTATAGTTTGCAAATAGAACAATCTTTTGGGAAAATGTAACCAAATCTACAAAATTCTCATCATTGTTTGAAATGTATTTAAAATCTTGAAGGTACTTATTTATCAAATCAAATGTTATTAATAATGGCTTACTTGACTTGTACATGGCATAGTAGCCAAAGGAAAATGATAAAGCCATTTCAGGCCCTTGTTATAATAATTACATTTAAATCCTAAGGAATATAAATATCTGAAAATAATTAGATCGAAAGATTCAATTGCTTTCTCCATTGGAAGATTGAAAATGTTTATGATACTTTTAAAATTAGGTAATAAAGAGAAAATAGAGAAAGTGATATTGCCTACTTTTAAGTTTTTAAATGTAGTCTCAAGATAAATGTAAATTAACAGAATCCCGCTTTCTTTTTGCTCTCAATTTATTTTTAGTGGTGGGCATGTTAAGCTTGATGAAGATGTTGACCTTGGCTATGTGGAAGATGGGACACCCTGTGGTCCCAAAATGATGTGTTTAGAACACAGGTGTCTTCCTGTGGCTTCCTTCAACTTTAGTACTTGCTTAAGCAATAAAGAAGGCACTATTTGCTCAGGAAATGGAGTAAGTATTCACTGCCTCACCATAGGGATCTATTCAGTTCTTTTATATCAGAGAAACAGATATGACTCTGAACTGCCTATTGCTGTAATAATGGAAAACATGCTTGCCCATGTTTCTCCAGCTAGTATATAAACAGTCATGCGGTCATAGTCGTTTGTATATTTCTGTTGTGTAATCTGTGAAAGCTTGAGAATGAGAAAAAGTTTCATCTTCCTAACCAAATTCTCCCATTTTCCACTCTTATTAGGTTAAATTGATCTAATTTAATATAATCTGAGTTTTCTACAAGTGACTTAGGAGATAAATTTTAACAAACTATAATGGGATGAAAAAGGCAGTACAAAGTAGGGGCAGTGGCCACAATACTTACCAATTGGTATAGTCCAGGCACTGACTGGAGAAGGCGATGGCGCACTCCACTCCAGTACTCTTGCCTGGAAAATCCCATGGATGGAGGAGCCTGGTGGGCTGCAGTCCATAGGGTTGTGAAGAGTCGGACACGACTGAGTGACTTCACTTTCACTTTTAACTTTCCTGCATTGGAGAAGGAAATGGCAACCCACTCCAGTGTTCTTGCCTGGAGAATCCCAGGGATGGGGGAGCCTGGTGGGCTGCTGTCTATGGGGTCGCACAGAGTCAGACACGACTGAAGCGACTTAGCAGTAGCAGTAGCAGTAGTAGACACTGACCAGTTAGAACAGACTATAAATAATTGCCTTGACCAAAACAGTGGGTACCAGCTAAGGATAACGTCTAGAAATAGAAGCAGAATAATTAAGGAAATGAATCTCAGAGATGAATAGAAAGAATGGTGGTACTGGTGGTGCTCAGACATGTCTGATTCTTTGTGACCCTATGGGCTGTAGCCTGTCTCACTCCTCCGTCCATGGGACCAGGCAAGATGACTGGAGTGGTTTGCCATTTCCTTCTCCAGGGGATCTTCCTGACCCAGGGATTGAACCCAAGTCTCTTGCATCTCCAGCACTGGTAGGCAGATTCTTTACCACTGTGCAACCTGGGAAGCCCAAATAGAAAAAATGGTGATATTTAAAAGGCTGTATATCTGACAAGATATAGGTAAATTTATAGGTTAAATAAACATGCTCTATTAGCAATTACAGTTTTGTCATTTTCAGTTAGAAATTCTACACTAATGAAAGTTTCTTGAATCTTTTTCTTTTAGCATGCGCCATGATTTTCTTTTTATCTTCTCTGGGTTCCTTCTGGTTATACTATCCAGTTGAGAATCCTTGTCCAGGAAGCGTAAGCCTTCAATCCCAGTCATTCCGTGTATATCCCTGAAGGATACACCAAGAATTTCCTAAGGAAGGTCTTAGTGATGTTACTTTTTGCCTAAGAATAGGAATTCTTCTGGTACAGGAGAATAGCAAAGGTATATAGGAAGTAGTTTTGCTCTTTAATTTAAAGGAATCTGCTAAGTCTTCTTTCCTTTATAAGTAAGAGGATGTTAGGGAGAGATGCTTTTTGGGAGATGGGAGTAAAGCATAATGGAATAATTTCTTGATCATATGCTAATGAATACCTGTATCTTATTCATCTAGAAGTCCTGAGTATGTAACGCAGAGTTGTGTTAATTAACTGTTTGTTTAAGGAATGAGTAATGCGTGATGAATGATGGGGCTTCCCAGGTGGCACTAGTTGTAAGGAACTCACCTGCCAGTGCAGGAGACCTAAGAGTTGCAGGTTCGATCCCTGGTTCAAGAAGATCCCCTGCAGGAGGGCATTGTAAACCCACTCCAGTATTCTCTCCTGGAGAATCCCCATGGACAGATAGCCTGGCAGGCTCTGGTCCATAGGGTCACAAAAGGTTGGATACAACTGAAGCGACTTAGCACACATTCACACACAAATGAGTGATAGACACAAGCAAATCAGGTGGCAAATAGCATCCAATTGTTTATAATAATTATGCATAATACAGAAAGGTTGTATCCTATGTGTTTTTAACTTACAGTGACTCAACTTTGTATTGTGACAACAATTAAAATGGGAAATACAGTAGATATTCTCTTTATACTCTGCATCATGTAGGTTAAGAGTGTGGGCTTGGAACCAGACAGTTTGAGCATGAAATCCAGCTCTCCTCTTTACTAACTGGGTGAGACTGGGCAAATTAGTTAGCCTCTCTGTGTTTCACTCTATTCTTATAAAGTGGGACTAATAATATTGCCTAGGATGCAGGATTGTTGTGAAGAATCAATGAATTAACACCTGCAACTGATACGTAATACTTAGGTCGATCCCTGTGACACAGTGAATATTCAGTAATGTCAGCTGTGACTGTGTTTATTATGACCATTGTATGCAGTGTCACTATCCTTGTCACTGTATCACTGGTGCTGCTGCATGATATGGAAACATACTTGGAGAAACCAGTTGACCTGATTATTGACCTGATCTGTTGAAAAGATGGTGGGTGAAGTGGGGTCTCAAACTCAGGCCTTTTTTTTTTTTTCCTTCCTGCATATTTGTTAATCTGCAGAAAGTTGCTAATCTGAATTAATTTGAAATCTTCAATTTGTTGATCATATGTACAGTATAGTTAAATCTGCATGTATGTTGTCATCTGGCAAATTCAAGCAGACAAAAATGAGAAACCCATCCCATCAAACCTGAGTCCTGAAGAACTTCTCTGATCTTAACCCTAACTAAATTCTCTCCTACTTCTCATTCCTTTCAAAGTTGCTTTGAATAATAAGATTTTAGAACAGAAACATAGGTTCTGTTTCCTGAATATATAAGTGAAGATAATTGTCTGATAATTTTTAAAAATGTGGTGCCAGTTTATGTGAATTTTTCCCCTAGGCTTTGTTTGAGGGATTTCTCAGTTTTCATGACCCCTGAGATAGCTAAGCTCTGGAGCTTGGGTTGAGGTGCCCAGGTTATGGTTTTGTGAAGCTTTCTTCTCAGACCACTGCAAAGCCTCAGGCCTCCCCTCTTCTTTGTCAGATTTCCCTTTATCTTATCTGCTTCCTAAAAGATGAATAAAATTTTGTTATAAAGACCCTTTCTTTAGAAGAAGAAAACTTTGTATTGAATAATTGGAAAATGATTGTAATTCTGCTTAGTTTTTTAAAATCTCCCTCATAAAACTTGGGTTAACAAAATTCAAATTGATCATCGATTTTTGTGTAAGGAATGTAAATTCTCTTTTAAACTTTGTTGTTTGCTCTCTAGAAAATATTTTTTGAGCAAGATAATTAGTAAGTAATTAGAAATAGGAAGAAAGTACCAATAAATGTCCAGTCCCATCTAATTCTAGGCATACAATTATTAGAAATTAATACAATTAATTTTTATTTTTAAAAATTAATGTTTATTTTGCATGCCTCTGTACCTAAGAGTTAGTGTTGATTTTAGATTGATTTTGGATTTCAGGTTTGCAGTAATGAGCTGAAGTGTGTGTGTAACAGACACTGGGTAGGTGAAGACTGCAGCACTTACTTCCCTTACAATGATGATGCAAAAGCTGGCATTACGCTGTCTGGCAATGGTAGGTACTTACTTTGGTCCCATTATGTTGTCTTTATGCACAAGGAAAGAGAAAACTGCCCTTCCTAAGCTTTGTTTGGATTATTTTTATATAATTCAAATATAAGTTAAATCCACGTAATAATGAATTACAAGGTACAACTGGGGCCTTCATTATGAAACCAATTATTTCCATTATCGTGTAATATGAAATATTGAATATAACTTAGTCTATTGATTTAGCCATATCTTGTTCTATATCAGACTGATATTTTCCAAGTATTGTACTTATTTGGAGCTGACAACAAATCCTAGCATCTTTTCTTAATATAATTTGATTTTTATTTATTGGCTGTGCTGGGTCTTTTTTTGTTGTGCATGGGCTTTCTCTAATTGTGCTCAGCGGGGGTTACTCTCCAGTTGCAGAGTGTGGGCTTCTCGTTGTGGTGGCTTCTCTTGTTGCAGAGCACGAGCTCTAGAACATAGGCTCAGTAGTTGTTGTGAACAGGCTTAGTTGCTCCATGGCTTATAGAATCTTCCTGGACCAAGGATCAAACCTGTATCTTCCGCACTGGCAGGCAGATTCCTTACCACTGGGCCACCGGGGAACCCCTAGTATTTCTTTTAAATGAAGAAAGTTGCCAAAATTTTTAAGTGTATGATTTTATATTTTATGCTTTTTATATACTGGGACTAAGTAAATGAGAAAAAATTTGAATTTATTTTTTAAATATTTTGTTAACTTTAATATTCTCTCTTAAAGAACCACATCTATATTAAACTCCAGTTCTGTAGCCTCTACTGTGGGTAATTCTAGAAGTAGTAACCTTGGCCAAGGTGCCTGGAAGGGGTTTGACATGGATAAAAAGCAGCAGGTGTAGTTCAAAAAGCAAGAGTGGCCCAAATTGAGAAGTAGAAATTAAATGCAGATAATGGAAAGAAAACATATATTGAAGATGAATGTCCCTTTTTAAACTATTTTTATCATTTCGTTATTGAGTATTCTTCTGCATAAAATAATGTTCAAGTCCTGAAGTCCATTCAGCTCCAAAGAATGAGAAAATTATTATTTTTATTCTAATCATCCATACAGGTTAAATGTATTAGTCAATGTGACTTTCATAATAAAACTCACAGAGCGATTAGGATTTTGGCATCTTCAAAATCCTAAGTCTTAGCGATGGTTGTGGGGCTGGTTCCTGCACTTAATGCAGAAAGAAGCCTCTTCAGGTCTGTGGATTTAACTGGCTTGTCAAAAGTCATACTATTACTTAGAAGTAATCAGGACTAGCATTTGAGTTTATTGTTGTTGTTGAAATGCTCAGTCATGACTGACTCTGTGACCCATGGACTGCAGCATGCCAGGCTTCCCTGTCCTTCATTATCTCCCATAGTTTGCTCAAACTCATGTCCATTGAGTTACTGATACCATCCAACCATCTCATTCTCTGTCGCCCCTTTCTCCTCCTGTCCTCCTTCCCAGGGTCTATTGATCCCTGTTGAATTTCTGGAGCTTTCCCCATGGCTCAGTGGGTAAAGAATCTGCCTGCAATGCCGAAGACACAGGAGATGCTGGTTCAGTCCCTGGGTTGGGAAGATCCCCTGAGGGAGGAAATGGCAACCCCAGCATTCTTACCTGAAAAATTTCCTGGACAGAGGAGCCTGGCAAGCTAGTTAAAAGGATTGGAAAGAGTCAGACATGACTGAGTGACTAAGCACTCACGCATGTTAAATCTCTGGAAAGAAAGGAAGGGGAGATGGGCTAGGTCTTAGAGTGGGAAAATCCCAGGGCTCCAGGGGTCTTCTGGTATCTGCACTCTCTATCCCACAGATGACCGGGGGCAGGGTGGAGTCGGCCAGTCTCCTGGATGTCTGAGCCCCGCTGTCCCATGTGACTCCTGAGGGCTCCCCGATAGAGAGGCTGCCACTCCGTCATGGGGAATTGGAATCTGTTCCAGTCATCCATGATTACGGCCTTTGATTCCTCAGGAGTGCAGCAGACAAAGAGCTAACTAAGCTGCCCTGGGTGAGAGCGCTACAATTCAACATGGGGTATAAGTCTTTATCAACCAAACAGGTCTTCTGAGCCAGGAGCCAGGCGCCAGGCAGGCCTCCAGCCTGCGTTTTTCGCTCTTGGGCTTTTACTAGTGCTTGTTGTCCAGTCCTTTGACTCACTGGGCCCCTTTCACTGCTGAGATCCCTTAAGAATTGCATCGCAGCCTGTCTGACTGTTGTTGCTGCCGGACACAACAGCACCATCACCCGGTCCTTACCTCCAGCCCTGCCCTGGCCCCCTGCCAGTCTGGTGCATCCTCGCTCTCACAGGTCATCAGCACCAGTCTCCAGCTCACCTGACTCTGTATTTTCCATTGTTTCTCCCAGATACCACAGTCATTATTGGCAAGACTGGAAACTACAGTCTTTCATCATGTATACCACCTGACCATCCGTAGCCATGTTTTCTCCTTTAAGAAGCTTATATTTACACAGACAAAATGTCACACAAAATAAGGACCTTATATTGGTTGTGAAGATGGAGTGATAAGAACAATAACATTTCTAGAATTTCTAGGGAAGAGGTTGGAGTCCAAAATATGATTTCTAAGTATTCCTCCCCAGGGGTATTGTGCTATATAGTGATACTCCTTTCTTCTCCTTATCTTTATTTTTTATTTTAGTTCAATGACCTCATTATATTTTCCAGAAAATACATGGAAAATTAAACCATTCAAAATGCACTTGGACAAGAATTAAAAGGGAACATACACAAATAATTATTTTTCAAAAAACAATTGATCGAATTGCTAAGTTATGGTTGATTTCTCTTCCCTTAAAAATACCTACTTTTAATTTCAAGATATATAGGAATATAAAATCATTGTCATATGCCTGAAACTGATATAGTGTTTTGTCACAATTATATCTGAATACATAAATAAAATTTGGGAAAAAGCTTCTCTAAAATTAAAACTGTATAAAGGAAAAAATGCTCACTTTTTAAAACAAATGTTATTAGCGTGATGATCTTTAATCTGGAGAATAAAGTTCCTGGAAGAATTTTATATCAAAATTTCAACTGTATTCACTGATCTTCATTGTTTCTTTTCTCCCCCCAGGTGTTGCTGGTACCAATATTATAATAGGCATAATTGCTGGCACCATTTTAGTGCTGGCCCTCATATTAGGAATCACTGCATGGGGCTATAAGTAAGTGAAATGGCTCAGTATATTACTGTCAAACTGTACTTTAAAATATTTATCTAAATGATTCTAGAAATTTTTGTATCATTGGATAAATAAACCTGCAGTGAAAATCAGTCTGGTTCAGTATTCAATCCATGATGATCCTTGGCATAATTAGAGGTAACAATAATTAATCATTTTTTAAATTTTGAGATTAACTCCCATCTATTCGAAAAATACTGAATTTATTTTAAAACCATTACATGAAATAAAATCAATCTAAATCATGTCTCATACAAAGGCTGTGTTGGTTGGCTCTTTAGTGATGCAGATTCTCTTGACTTAAACCCATTCCCCCACATCTAGGCAGGATAGTGTATTAGAGAGCATAGAGTTTAGTGACAAGGG
Organism: Capricornis sumatraensis; assembly: GCF_032405125.1. Taxonomy (NCBI): domain Eukaryota; kingdom Metazoa; phylum Chordata; class Mammalia; order Artiodactyla; family Bovidae; genus Capricornis; species Capricornis sumatraensis. The sequence goes on from NC_091073.1 coordinate 77,113,383, forward strand.
TGATATCAACAAGATCAAGAGCAGGATCTGCTCCTTAGTGCTTCCTGCCAAGAGCAGGGATCCTGCCAAGAGCCAAACCTCTCCCCAACCAATGTGAAGAAGACATTGTTATTTGTTAAATATGTGAGTGTTTTGTGGGAAGGAAAAACTCTTCAGAGATGTAATGTGTTAAAATTAAAATTCAACTATTAGTTACAACTTTTAGAAACCTAATTCTTAAGCTTCAAAGTTCAGCTTACAATTCTTTGGTTCTATGTCCAAGATTTTGAAAGTTACACATTATGTAACTTTTGAATATTGGATCCCCTTAGCATTTAGCTAAGTAAATGACTTCACACATTGCAGACTTTTTGTATACTTAATGTGCTCATTCCCCTTATTAAGTACTTCAACTTATGATGTGAAAAGTTTCCTTAGTATTCAAATAACTTATGTTTAATAAAATAAAACTTAAATGAACCAAACTTTTTTGACTAGGCATTGACTAGCATAGTGTATATAATCATTTGTTATTACTATTATCACTGCCTGACATGGTTTTAATCCAACTGAATTAAAAGACACCTCTTTAAACTAGTATATGGGTCTTGCTGGCTGTGAGGTCAAAACATTGAAGTTATTTTGGCTGAAAAGAGAGAGTAACTAGTTGACTGCCAGGATAAACTTTCTAAACAGACAGCACAGACAGCAGGGTAAAGTTTAGCATAATATAGTTAATATGGCCTAGCATAGTATAGCAAATGCCTCTTTAATGTGCAGATCGTTTGGCACTTTGCATGCTTATATTTGCACCAGCTGATTTCAGCATAATTTGGAGTATAAAATTATATGTCTGAAAGAAAGGCTTTTCAGTACACATATTGTTTGAGCTCTCCTTATACCTTAGGTGAATTAGCCCTATCTTGGCGTCACACTATTTCCTTGACTTCCCTTGTACAAGGCTCATGTAGTAGTTGCCATCACAACCACTGCTATTTTGAAGTAGCTCAGTGATTTCATTTGGTCACGCGAGAGGGAAAGCAAAACTGTTAGTTCTGTTAGTTTTCTGCCACCTACTGATGCAAACTGATATTTCATGTTTACAATCTTGGAAAAAATTACCCTTTCAAAAATTTGAAACCTGAACATCTAATCCTACTGCTAATGAAATTATCTGTGTCTGTTTGCTTTACTGATTAGAATGAAAAATACTTCTTTCTGTATATCATTTCTTATTTTTATGAAATTTAAGTGGTTTCACTTTTTTGTTTCTGAATATATGTACTTTGCAGAATCTTGTTCATATACAGTATTCTCTTCACAAATAATTTGAAGCCGAATGATGAAAGTTTTAATGTTACTACATTTATTCAGAATTTTTATAAAAATAGAATAAGGATGTAGAAATTTTAATACAGTAATTAAATTCATGGATATGCTGTTTCATGTATTCTATTTAAAATGCCAGGCGAGTTTAGGACTTGAGAATTCATTTTCTCATTAATCCTTCCAATTAAACTTTCTACCCTTTCTCCAAGTCTTGGGGTAATAGGAATAGGAAATGAGGAATACTCATTTGTAACTGGTGGATTGCTCAGGTAATCAAATTGAGGGGATAAAAAGTAGAACATGTTGAACTGAAACATTTTGGCTTATTTTTCTCCCATATATGATAGTTTCAGGAACGAAAAATATTAAATATCAAATTGGCACTTTTACTCTCATGAGCTCATTATTAAGAAAGATGCCCAGAGAATTCATGGAATAGATTGGCAGGTAAAAGTGCTACAAACAAAATCTATACAGCAACATTAGCCTTGATCTTGGAAGGAGGAGCCTCCCTGTTAGTTGCTTGACCTTCCAACAAGTCTTCAAAATACTGACAGCTAGTTAGGTCAGGATAGAAATTTTGAAATTAGCTTGTTTTATTTAAAAATTAAAAATTATTGGCACCTCCTTACCGCACTCTCTAGAACACATTTTTGTTTCAGAACGACTTATTCTGAAACTCATGCAATTTTATTTTAGGAGACTTTAAACAAAGTATCACCACTGTTGCTTTCAGTGAAACTTCAGTGAGTAAGTAGTGATGACATGGGAGGTCCATAACAGCTGTGAATGCTCATTCTATCATACGTAAAATGTTCTGATGTACATTTATGTTTTCATATTTGAAATTCTTAGGACGAGCTCTAGTTTGTGGCATATATTCCAAAAATAATGAATTATAATTTTTATTTGCATGAAAACACATTTAATATATATAAGTAACTTGACTAGTTTCCTTATTTAAATCAATGTGTATGTCTGAAAACCTATATTTGAAATAAGGTTGACTTTAGGACATTACTAAATGTTTAATATGATACAGTTGAAACAATTACTTTTTAATAACTGAAGCTTTATGCTTTTAAACAATGGTTACTTGAAAATGTTATCACTAACCCTTTGGTGTCATTTCTTCAAAAGACGAAGTGAAATTTGTATATGTGAGTATGTGTGTGTGTGTCTGTGTGTGTGTGTGTGTGTGTGTGTGTGTGTGTGTGTGAGGCAGAGAGAGAGAAAGAGGGGGAGACTGTGTTTTTGATCTTCATTTTAATTCTGCAATTAAAAATTCTAGTGGAGATCTTTCATCAAATGCTTTTATGTTTAGTGATTTCTCTTAATGCATTTTTTTAGGTAACTAATTCTTTCTCTCTCTCTCTCCTTGTCCATAAAAAGAAACTATCGAGAGCAGAGGTATGTGATAAGAATAATCTGAACAAATAACTGAAAGCCAAAAGGTTTAAATCTTGTTATCATCTTTGGAATTCATACATACTGTTATAAATTAAGTTTACTTTTGTTTTTATGTTGTAGTGGTCATAAACTAATCTTGATTTTTCATGGCCTTGAAATGATCATTTTAGTACTGTTGCTGTGGAATGTGTTAGTTTAAACTAGATCTGTCATTATTTAGTTTTAATGGTTTTGTCATCCAACAAAACTATAATTAGTCATTCTTATTTGTGTTACTTTTATAGTAATATATATTTAGAAGTTGATTTTTTCCTACCTAAAACAAAATTCCTGTATGTTAAGGTGTCACCTTTGTTTACATTAGTTGATTGGCTTTTTTTCACATTTATAACACTTTTCTTGCCCAATGATTTCTAAAGGAATTTATTTTTAGTGGTTGTTGTTATTTTACTAACTTTCATTAATAAATGATAAAATTTATATAGGCGCAGTTTTGTGATCAGGAGAGCATCTTGGCATTTGAGGAATCTGTTTTATCTCTGCATAAGAAAAAAGTTTTTTTACAGATAATTGTACAGGTTTTGAAAGAAATGATTTGCATAGTAATAATTTCTGATTGCCTACTGCACTATTTTTTTTTTCAATAAAAAGCCCCATAATGTCAGGCACTCTGTTCATATAACCTTAAAATCTATGTTTAGCCAGCAGTATCTAAAGAGATAAAGCATTCATGTAGTTGGGTAAAACTTGCCTATTTTTTCTAAATCTAAATTAGCCCATGTTGAGGTACACTCCTCACTTTTCACACTTAAAAACTTACAATTGCTATTAACTATTGATACCAAAAAATTAAAATATACTGGAAATTGACCACCTAAGATCACATCATATAGTACTAGTTTTGTACTCAAGATGCCTATGTAGGCTCCTAACTTCCCACAATTGTAGGAAATGTTTGAGGCAGATTAGAAATAAGATGCAATAAATGTGACACTTTATCAGACCCTCGCCACAGCTTTTATTTTATTTTTCACAAACTAGAATTTTAAACTTTGTTCTGTTTCCTTCTATGTTATAATTTAAAATCTGTATAAGGTTTTAGCCATAAGTGGTACCCACAGGGTACCCATTGAGATCTTGACCAGTTAGCCACTGATATTAGAAAATAATGACCTTGCTCTGGAGTCACTGACTTCTATCATTAATGGAGAAAGTAAAATTGAAACAAAATTATTTAAATAAAGGAAATAGACTTCTTTGTGACATGTTTTAAACTCTGTGTCCAAAAAACACTGAAGAAGAGCCAAAGCTATTTATGTTTTCTGTTGGGTAGATGTTGATCAGTTACACCAGAAATGTAAGTCTGATGGCTTTCACCAGTGAAAAATAAAATTATACTGCAAAGATCAAAAACTGGTGATTTAGCTCCATTTCTGTAAGAATTAAGTCTGTAGTATAATTTAATGTTGCTGACTATTTGAAAAGGAAAGCACAGTGTCATAAATACGTAACATAAGCAAAATTGTTATGGTGTGCTCTAAGACGTGTTCTCACCAGGGGTATTCTCCAGAATAAAGGAATTGTCCACATTACAAAAACAAATGGTAAATATGTAAACCTGAGCACCAATTTCTTATTCTAACTCAATATATACAGAAGTACAGTTAAGAAAATTTTTGTTAGAAATCTCTTTTTTGTGCCTGATGTAATTTCATGCCTCCTAGTAATCCTGGGAGTATTATCAGTATATGATGAATACTGAGTCACCATTTCATCAATCTGGACACTGTTTGAAGTCTAGTCCATATTTTGAGAGTTGTCACTTTTCAGCAGATACTATTTTTTAAATATATTTTAGCACAAATTTTATTTATTTTTGCCCTTATGATTGTCTGTAGCTAATGAATCTTAGAGTTATATGAAAAAAGTGAAGTCGCTCAGTCATGTCCGACTCTTTGCAACCCCATGGACTGTAGACTACCAGGCTCCTCTTGTCCATGGAATTTTCCAGGTATTATATAGGGTTATATAATAATTGTTAAAATGGAGAAGCTGCAAGGAATGAACTTTAGATCAGGAAGTTTTGAGTATATAAATATCTTCTGAAGGACTGTCTTTTATTAGAATGTATCTTAGTGGTTATAGAAACGGTGATAAGACCAATGGACCAAAGCCTACATAAGGAAATTTACAATCATGTGAAAATATCTGAAGATATTCCAATAAAGATATGCCCAATTCCAAAGGATGCCAGAGAATAGAAATTAAAAATTTGAGTTGCTTTTAAATTAAGTTTTGCTCTGAAGTTCCGTGGTGGGAGGACCAATCAAAAATGAATCAGAAATCTACCTGCTAGTATGTGGTCTTGGGAAATCACTTTAACTTTCCCTAATTCCAAATGCAGACAAAGTTCTTTGTAATTGTGAAGCTTTCTAGTAAGGAAAGTTATTGATATGTGATCTCTGAAGACTGTATTTCTCTAATCCTCAGATGAAAGAGATAGGTAGGTATGGTTGTCCTTAAAGAGAAAGGCAGCATTCCTGACATGAGTGAGGCCCACACATCCTGGTGTGAAAGCATTGGTGAACATACAGCTTTGCTTTGACACTAAATACGTATTAAGTATGTAGCCAGTTATGAGATTCTTTAATTAATGATACAATGGCTCAGAAATGCCAAACTCAGCATAACTTTCAAATGACTGGAAATGTCAGGCAAGTAATTCAGTGAAGAAACCTGATAACCTGGTAAATTGTCCCACCAGAGAATGTGTCCCCCAGGTTTTCTTTATATTGAAGGAATGTGTGATAGGTTTAATTTCACATCTGGCAAAAAAATTAGAAGCAAGCCCTTTTTTTCTTTTTATTTTTGTTTATAAGCTGCCTAATAAAAGATAGAAACCCCATTCTGGGAGACAGAACTTCATACATGAATTATATCACTTTAGATCTGCCAGGGTTGGTAACTTCCCTGGCGGTCCAGTGCAGGGGGCGAGGTTAGATCCCTGGCTGGGTAACTAGGATTCCAAGTGCTATGAATATGGCAAAAATAAATAAATATAAGTCTGCCAGTGTCATCTTGTGAAGGGTAGAGCCATGGGACTGAGGAGCCAAGGAGAATTCTCAGATATCGTCTAGTTAGAAGGATGACTATTGATAATTTTCTTTAAAATCTCCAGGAAGGAAGCCTTCCATCTATTTTTCAGTTGATGCTATTGCTTCTATTTTATCATAATTGCTTTAGGAGTTAGCAGCTGTATACTTTGCAATAAGAATCAGAAGTTTGAATTTTAGTTTTCAGGCAGTTTTTCAAATAGCAATAGAGTAAACTTGGATTTATAAAGCATCCTTATTCAGGTGCAATTAAACTTGGATTTAATTCAAGTTTAATTGAATTCATTAAACTTGGATTTATAAAACATTAAACTTGGATTTATAAAGCATCCTTATTCAGGTGCAATATTCTTTTGTCTGAAATGAACATACATTGTTGAACATACATAATATGAATCAGAATAAATAATTAGTTCATATCTTCCTGATCCGTACCTTAAGCAGAACCCCCCTTCCCCATTTCTTTTCTCTCTCTTACCTGTTTTAGCCACTTTACTTTCTGCTTGTAAACTTCCCTCCTTTTTTTTCCCCAAGACTTTCCTAGCTTTTTAGTTTTTTTAATATTATTATAGTGATATTCATGCATCTGTCAATGTGACTTAGTACACAGTACACAACATTTCTTCAGACAGCAATGTGACAATTCCAATAGCAGACAGTCCAGATACCAACAAAGCTTTGGAAAAGTGCCTCCTTCAGTCTTAAGGTTAAGACTTAATTTTTTTCATTGTGATCTTAGTTTGAGTATGTGTAAGGATTATTAAGTTAAATATTATGGTTCGGCAGACCCTTTAAGGAAAGACCAGACTTCTCTTACAACAGGAATCTTTTTTGAGGAAAAATAATTTAGCTAAATAAGTTTTATTTCTTTTGGTTATTATTTATAGAAAAATTCATTCACATGTCTAAAATATTTGCTTGTGATGTGGGAAATTTGAGGTAATTTTTCCATTATAAAACTTAGTACTGATCAGGCCACCTAATTCCAAAATTCTGTGAAACTAGTAAAATTTAGGAAGAAAAGCATAAAGACTAGAAAAACACATTCAGTTTTAACACATTTAAAGCTATCACTTACTTGGTCATTTATGGTCTTTTATAACAAATGATGAAGTAGTATTTTATTGATCATAGGGACCTGATATTCTCTTATCTTCACTGAAGATTAATCAGGAGAAGTAGGTTTATAATAAGATATAATTGGATATTGAAAAAAGAATAAATTTCTGGATAGTGAAGGCTGTTAAATAGTATTAAAAGATCTTTAACAAAGTTTATCATCTGTTATTATTAACATTTTTATGCATTTACTGTGTGAAGGAGTTACATGCATTCTTTGTGGAATTTTAAGAATGAAGTGTAATTTCTTCATTTCGAAGACTTCATGGTGGAGATAGAGAAGAGTCTAGTTTGCCTGGGATGATAAAAGCAAAGCCATGCCCCTCAAAGTTCACTGCACTTAAACTTTCCTTTCAACCCTTTGACTGAAGCCCATAGTTTATGACGTGTGTAGCATTTAGGATGTTTGTGTGCAGCGTAAAAGATGAACATGGACTGCAAAGAAATTACACTGAAGGATTTGTAAACGATGCTTAGCTAAACAACAGGCAAAACCATCGAGCCCCATCCATTGTGAAAAGCAGTCCATTTAAGCCTGCAGTCTCAGATAAGTGAACCCTTGGTAAATGCCTGAATGCCAGAACCATGTAAAGAAAGAGTAATTTGGGTGCAAAGTCAAGTAAAGTCACAACTTGTATTTATTTGCTTTGAATTTATGGGCTTCCCTAGTAGCTCAGCTGGTAAAGAATCCACTTGCAATGCAGAAGACCCTGGTTTGATTTTGGGTCAGAAAGATCCCCTGGAGAAGGGATAGGCTACCCACTCCAGTATTCTTGGCCTTCTCTGGTGGCTCAGTTGGTAAAGAATCCGCCTGCAATGCAGGAGATCTGGGTTTGATCCCTGGGTTGGGAATATTCCCTGGAGGAGGGCATGGCAACCCACTCTAGTATTCTCGCCTAGAGAATTCCCATGGACAGAGGAGCCTGGCGGGATACAATCCATGGGGTTGCAAAGAGTCATACATGACAGAGCAAGTATAAATTTGAATTTAGTGAGGCACAGCTCATCAGCTTATAAAAATTATCATTAAGGGTAACAGTGACAAAAATGACTTGTTAACCATAAAGATTATTATTGGAAATGTAATGTTAATGGGATGTTCTTTGGCATTCTTTTACAAGTATTGATATGCTACAAAAGGCAATTTTCCTACCTGAGGCAACTTTCAAAACTTTGATTATTTTTATTTTTCAAAAAATTGATAGAGCATTTTACTGATAGGAGGCAAGACAGAAAATATGATTCCAGACAGTTAAAGATCTCTTCCATAAACAGATATATCATTTGCGTTATTAACAGTATAAATATAGGAATTACATGTCTTTTCTATAAAGTTAATGTTTCATAATATACTGGGAAAAATATTATATTTATTATCTGAAGTCACAAATATTTTGAAAGAATATGTATCAAAGAATTATATTAATCCTACATACAAATCTAATGAGAAATTTGATTTCCTTAAAGGGGAGGTAGATCACACAAGTTAATATAGGTGCTTTATGTCAGTTGTAAAATTTTATTAGCCATGCCTGTCTGGGGGGTCATGCACTGGCAAAAATCAGATTCTATCTAAAGTTTTCTACCCTGTTCCCTTAGCAGAAATAATAAAAATACGTTCCAATTTCAGTTAATTCAAAATCAGAGCGAATGGAGTCGGTAATAGTGCAGACTATGTAGATTTTCCCTTGTTGGAGATAAAGAATTGAGGTCATCCACCAGCCACCTATAAGTATCTTTCTATAGTATCAACAAGAATTCCATTATTTTTCAACTCTTTCTTCCTTTTGCTAAATTATCTTCCTTTACGTATTCTAGTGTGCAGTTAATAGAATTACATTTTTGATTGACATTTGAATCTCTTTTGATTTCTTTATATTTCTGCTAAATGAATAGTGAGGCCCCAGATTGAATAGAGAATTCAAATAATTTATTTGGATTAAATTATAGAACAGTTTAGAAATCAATCAGTTCTTTTAAGGCCAAATTAAGATCACATTTATAGTATTTAGAAATTACAAATAGTTTACACATCACAGTGAAAAAAAGGATACCTTATCTGGGCAAGGACTGTCTGTCTTGATATGTCTCCTTCAGCACCAGGGTTTTTTTTTTGTTTGTTTGTTTTTAAAGACAAAATGGCAATTAACATCTCTAAGAGTAATGAAGTTACAGTGAAAAACCTCATCGTTTCATATTTTTCCCCTGAAGCAAGGGTATATTCATCCAGATTGTAAAGACTTCAGTGACTGCATTTCCGACCTCTACAATTAGAATGACTTTAACTTGTCACATTTATTAATAATCTTACATGTTGTTATAGATTTGATTCATGTAGATCATTATCCCTACCTCTTTTTTCCTAAAATAATATTTGTATATGTCTGTGTTCATGTGTGTGTCTTGTTTTCTGACTTTGAAATGTTTATTATGCCTTAGACAGTTACCCCAGGGAGATTATGTAAAAAAGCCTGGAGATGGCGACTCTTTTTATAGCGACATTCCTCCTGGAGTCAGCACAAACTCAGCATCTAGTTCTAAGAAGAGGTCTGCTTTTCTGTCGCATTTTCAGATTTCTACCTGTTCCATCACACATTATTCCATTAGTCAGAACATTTCATTATTTTGCAGCAGGTTTGATTACTTCTTCCTTCTTTCTTGAATGTTAAAAATAGTATCCTTTGTTCTTTGATTACTCTACTTCAAAATGCCATATGCTCAGAACCAGTGGTTTAACAAATCAGGCCAGAAAACCAAACAAAAGAAAACTAAGCAAATAACAACCCTAAGTCTATATAGAAACTCCAGGGTTTTTCAATCTTGCTCTTCTACTGCTTCAGAAACTACACATAGTATTTTATTGTATTTTAAATGGTGAGCTTTATGTCATGTTTGGTAGTCAAAGAAAAAGGTTACTGTCACGCTTCAGTAAAAGCAGTTGTTAAAATAAATTGGTAATATAAATGCTGCATTGAATTTTTTTAATTTTAAATTTATCAAAGCTAAGCTTGCTGTGAAAAAACAATTGCTTCTCTGTGAATCATATATTTGAATATTATGATTTTGCCTTTCATTCCTGGAATGATTAATTCTAGACTTTATAATTTAGAGCTGGTTGCCAAATTAATTTAAGCATTTTTAATATTTAAGTTGTATAGCAGTCCAGATGGGGTTAATATATTATTTATGTGTCTTAAACTTGAGGGCTGTATTCTGCTCTATGGTCTTAATATATAAGACCATTTAAAATTCTGCATGCTTTATAAATGCTTAATAAAATAAGCTGACAGAAGAAATAAATAGAATGTTTTAGGAAATGAGACCTTCATTCCCATTGCAAAAAACTTAAATATTCCTCTGGAAGATTTTCTTTAAAATTGTTGGTAGGGCTGTAATGTATACTTTGGGCACAGTAGTTCCTTTATAGACTGAAAGGGAAATTGCTAGTTTATTGAGAAGAAACATGATCTCTTCTGGAGTTCTAAACTGAGTAATCTGCAAAAATTCTGCAGAGGATCTCACTCTTTATAAACATCAGGAAAAAAAAATTGAAGGAATTAGTGAGATTTGGGAACTGCTGTGGAACTGTTCTCTGCATAAAGGATTGTTTTTACTCAGATCATAGCTTAAATCTAAAAGTTAAATTATTAGTCTTTGCATAAGGAGTACAATTCTATAGAAGGATGTTCAAGCATTTTATTCTTTTAATTCACTGGGTACTTTTTAGCTAAGAGAATAATCTTTTCTTAAAATCCTCACAGTATTTATTTTCTTGATCAAATATTTAATTTTAAATCAAATCACATGGTAAATAAATGTAGAAATCAATAGATTCCAGGAGAATTTCTATTGTTCTTTTGTACAAAATAGGAGTTACTTTATACTTAGCAGATGATGGTAAAAAATCTAGGGAATTACATAATAATTGTTCTGAGTTCCATTTATTTTCATTCATCAGTAGAAGGTTCCTTTTAAAATAGATGTTTTTAGCGATTAACTGGAATGATATATGGAAAAGATTTAAATGACAGCACTATTTTCTAAAGTACTTCAAGAAGAGCTTAAAATATTGATTTGAATCTTTACCAGATTTTAGCAAAATCTCAATGGGTTTTGACTTTTAAACAGTTAAATATTGTACCAAATTATGTAATTCCTCCTAAGTATATGCAGTTTGTCAAAATGCTTTTCTTATGTGGTTCAAGGTAGGTGTGTAAATTTTGCTTCTTGTAGACAATTCATTTAAAGATGGTAGGACACAAAGAGCAGAAGGGCTTAATGGTACATGGACTTTATGAGAGAAAGCTCCATGATAAACATCTGACTCAATTCAGTTATTGGTTAGTTAACCAACAGTACCGCATTTGGGAGGGGGGGTGCATATTAGTGGAGAAAAATGCCAATTCTCAGAAAATAATTTTATTGTTTAAGAAAACTTAAATATTAGGTTTTGATAAAGATTAATCTTTGATAAAGGTTAACCAGGTTCAACTGAGCAATTCTTATTGAAATCTCTTGGAAGTCCATGTTCTCATAATACTTGAATGGAAGCCATTGCTTTACAATTAAGAAACATCTATGGTGGGACCCCATTATAACTCTTGCTGCATGGATTATGTAACTGAAATACATAGTGTATTTGCTCTGTGTGGTTCTTGGGAATGTAATTGGCTTGCACAGTATCCTGATACTTTTCAATTACAAACTCTTGTAATGGGGTTCCATTGTATTTGACTTTTCTTAAATTGAATGTTGTGTAATTCTGCCTTCTTCATGAAGACTTTCATGTTTTCTTCATTGTTTCATTTCAGATTTTTTTCTTTCTTGATTTATTTTAATGCTCAGTAATGCTTAGAAATGTTGCTTACTGATTTCAAAACATTCATTTGATTATATTTTTGAACAGTATATACACATTTTCAATTTCAGGTCAAATGGACTTTCTCATTCTTGGAGTGAAAGGATTCCAGACACAAAACATATTTCAGACATCTGTGAAAATGGACGACCTCGGAGTAACTCTTGGCAAGGTATAGGGCAGCATTCTGAACCCATCTGTCCACATAACCTTAATTCTATATTGTATGGTACCTGGTTGTAAAGACTTGTTCTTTTTCATTAGTTCTTCAGCTCTTCTTCCAACAAAGAGGAGGACATTTCTTATGAGAGAATCCGGTTCTTTTTTCTTGGTTGGGAAATGATGGGATTTGGTAGCACCAGTGCACTGGGTACATGAGAAGGCTGCACAGTGCTCTGAAGTCCTATGTTCAGGGCTGGTGCTGTTGTGAATTGCATTCACTTGAAATACAGTGTAATTAAACACACAGAAATTGTTTTTTTTATATTCAAATCTAGCCATAAACCATCTTTTTCAGGTAACCTGGGAGGCAACAGAAAGAAAATCAGAGGCAAAAGATTTAGACCTCGGTCTAATTCAACTGAGTAAGTCTGAACCTCTAATGGAAAAAGACCCTGCAAGGTCTTGTGCAGTTAGTGTGAAATGTTAATTAACCTGATCATCAAAGAACTGTAAACCATGCCTCTGGGTCTTGGTTTTATCTTTTTAATCCTTTTATTTATTGATTTATTTATTTTGCTGTTTTAAAATTAACCATGGCTTTTCTCTTTTACATAGGCATCTCCGCAACTGTGCCCATACCAATACCCCCTGATAGTGGGGGGTCTCACCCTCGCTGCAGGCTTTGTCCTCCAGTAACCTGCCATTGTGGTGTTTTGGTTCCGTTTGAAGGGGATTTTGATAACATTCCTTTCTTCTCATCGCCCGGGGTCCAGCCATTTCAGAGGGGTCACCTTTCCTCTCCCCGATATTCACACAGCCTAGAAGCATCAGGCGGAAGTTTCCACTGTACTAGAGCACGAGAGTGGCTCGCAGTGTGAAACCGCCGCTCCCAGGGCTTCATGGCCATCTAAGCATTCTCTCAGACTACTGGAATATGGGTCCCTTTAAAATTTTCCTTCTGAGGACATTTAAAAGGTTATTTCCCTAAACTTGCTCTTTAACGGAATCATTGTCACTGAATGCAACACTCTGTATTTAAAATGATAGCCATATTTTTTTTTAAAGTCAGATGGGGTTAGCAGTTACATTTAGAGTCATTTATAATGAGGTAAACACCATACACTTTTCAAATTTGTCTCTCCACTTAAGAAAAATCAAGCAAAACCAAGCTTCTTGAAATCTTTATCTCCCATCATAGAATAAAACACATCCTTAGTTTTCTTCTGGACCTTGCCACCTGGTTTTAATTAACCATCCTTTTTGGACCTACCTAATTTTTTTTTTTTTTTACTTATTTCTCACTGCAGTGTTAGTGATTATTCCCTGGATCTCTATTGCTTCTTCATGCCTTAATACTTAAAAAATCTGAATAGCAGATATTTGTTCACTGCCTGTCAGAAACTCATGTTAGCTTTTCCATCATATACCCTACCTTTTTCAGTCCAGGACAATAACATTGCCCTGAAATTTGGAGCTTCCTGCTGATGGTATTGTCTTGTAAGTGGCTTGTCAGTTTACTAGAGGATATGTTACCTTAGCAACAATAAATAGGTTCCAGTGATACCATTGCATGGTCCAGAATGGCATCATAGAACTCCATCACAAATAACTAATGTGTTAGAGTTTATCTTATACATTCCCAAAGCGCTTGGATGCTTTAGGGCTCATCATGGATAAACTCTTGGAATGTTTGATTTGTTTTGCATGAGGTCACCTGGTGAGAGCTTCTTAGCTTATCTCAGTTGCTCACAAGAGTACAGGTAAACTGCTGGATTGTTCTTCAGGACTTCCTTTGTGTAACTGTATAGTGCTTTAACAGTATTTCCTGTAACAAGGCTTTGAAACTCCTAAGTGAACAACCACCAAATATCCAATATTGTATTAAAACTATGAGTTTAGGACCCAAGGAATACTTGGTGTTTAGTGACATTTTCTAGCAAATCACTTATTTTTCAAAAATTATTTATCATGCAATAAATATTATGATACTGTAGACAGCCCTTGAGAAATCTTGCCTGTGAGATAATTACTACATTTAATAAGTCATCATAATGGAGTCATCATTATGAAGAAGTATTAAGGATGCTCTCAGATTTTTCAGACTTTCAGAATTGGTTACATGACCCATATAAGCTAAATGGAACCAAGTTTGTGAAGCTGACCACTTCTCACATTCTCATATACCTTATTGTCCAGACACTAAGTTTTGTTTTATTTTTCTTAAAAGAAATCCTAACACATAGCATGTCAGGAATTATGTCAACAGTTTTTTTTTTAAATACTTCCCATGTTTATTAAATAATTGCAATTGCATCTGATATAACAATATCATTTGTGTGATTTATAAGAGGAGCAGTATGACCACAAACATATCTTTTAAATTTTTTTAGGTTAAGAGTTACTATCAGGTCCATTATTTCAACATTCCCTTTAGTATCTGATCATCCCAAAGGATGATGAAACATGAGTTCATTAAAGAAACTGTGCCACAAATGCATACTGTGCTATAAAAAGTCCTTGTTTATTGTATTGTTCTTCCACTCAAAGCTTTTGCATCATCCTCACTGTTGTACATGATGTAAAAACAAAAGGTGTTTGGCTTAGACTTTGTATTATATATTGTGTTTTTACAGGAGGGAGCCCCAAGCACCTGAGCCTGGGCACTCCCTCGCCCAGACAGTCCCATCCCAAGGCATAAGCTCAGGGGGCTCTGACAGCCCCCAGACAGGGAGTCTGGATCACAGGTCAGTCTCCACCTGCCCCTTCATTCTGGGCTGCCACTTAATCTCCCTCCAAGTCCCTTCCTTGGCTGAGAGCAGAGTCATTTGATCTCTGACTGACCGCCAACGTCTGCTCAGAGGTGCTCCTGGTCCAGCCAGTACCGGCTAATTTTCCTCTGCCTTTCCATTCTGGAGAACACAAAGGGCTCTCCTATCTTGTTGAATGCTTTTTTTTTTGCATGTTGCGCTACAAGCCAAGTCAAGCTACACAGGCAGATGCATCTCAATGTGATGAAATCTCATCACTGTAGCCAGCACGACCTAGAGATTATTAGGAGGCCCACTGTGAAGGCACTTTCATAGGCACATCCCCAGAGGGAATCTCGATTGAGAGCTCTCTTCAGTGACCTAGCGTGAAGTGATCACAGCTTTCTGAGATGCTCCCTGACACGGAGAGAGAGGCCTGACATATGCAAGTCAGGCCACATGGCTGTAGGTTTCTTGGAACAGCCATGGCTGTTCCTTGGAGCTTCTAAGATTGACAGTGAAAGGAACACATGTCTCCTCCTGGAAGTGGCCGACTGCCCGTGGGTGACTCAGTTTGCTGTGCGGCTATGTTTCACCCAGTAACAGCTGCATGGGCTTTTTCTACAGTTTTCCCCAGGCCAGAGCATTCACTGGCCTTTCTGTGTGGCTGCACTTGCTTTTTGACTTTTTTCTTTTTGTTCAGAGTCTTAATAGAAATTTTTATGCAAGTTTTAATTGGCTATCTATGTCAAAAGCACAAGTTGGCAATGATTGTGGCTAAAGGCAAAAAGAAGTGTGAGTTGTGCCCAAGTCGGACACTATCTTAGCAAAAGTGGTCTTGTAAGCATGAAAAGCAAGCAAGCCCTTCTCTCAGAAGGGAACTGACGATGTTATTTTGTAGTGTACATTGGTTATTACTAAAAAGGAAAGGGAAACTTGAGGGAAAGCACAATGGAAATATAATCTAATATTGTTTATATAACTGTAGAAATGTATCTTGATTTAAATGTATCTACAAAAAAACCCAAAAAACAAAAAACTAAATATGGAGGCAAGAAGCAAACTTTAACCACAAAAAAAGCAGTGTATTTTATAATTTCCCCTGGTTTGTTTTGAAATAACTTTAAACATTTTACTGAGCTTAAATCTTCATTGTCTGTGGTATCTCTGGAAGTTACCTTTTAAATGAGAAATCTCAGTGTAAAATTTCCAAATTCTTCTGTGACTGAATTTGTTGAATCTTTATGTATTTGACAAGGGCATATTCTAAGAGGATGTGTTTTTGCTTGGCTCCCAGGGTTAAAAATCAAAAGAAACTCTGGAAAAAAATATAAAAACTCTTGCACTCATAATTTTACTGCCTTTAACATCTTCCTTTGTGCAGTGATTCTGATGGAGACTTTGTCAGATCCGTCAGGAAAATGTTAGCTAAGGTCATTATTATCCTCTGACAGTCACTCACCCAGTGATCAGATACTCAGAAGGCAGCTTCTGAGGCATTTCCTACTGGAAACATGAATGTGAGGTGCACAAAGGGGAGGAAGGATGGAATGGCAGCTGCACCTAAGTTACCAAACCCACCTCAAGATCATGGAGGCCTACTGGGTCCATACTGTGTGTTGGGGCTCCAGGATCAGAAGAGTGGGACCCTTTCTGCTCATTATAGAGCCAGCTGGATCACCTTTCTCCTAAACTCCAGCTTGGGATCTGCTCTCAGGAATGAGACAGAAGCCATGTAAAATCTTTCCTTTCATACTGGAAAGAGAGCTTGGCTTCTTTTAATTGTTCTTGGGATGTTATATTCTGAAACACCAGGTTGGAATTGCAGCCATCTGAATATTTTCAAAAAGGCCCATTATCATTTGAAAGCCAAGGAGACAAATGAGTGGTGGACTGGAAAAAGCCTTTGGAGGTGGGGCAGCTGACATTACTCTGAAAGAGAGTTTCTGATTCACTTTGGGAAACCACTGGAAAGGCTTTCCCTGAAAGGGTGAATATATGCTAAAATGCCTTGAGCCTTCTTGTAGCTGAGTTAATTGTCATGTTGTTGTACAGACTGCCTCATAATCACCCAGCATCCATCCTGGTTTATTTGCCATAGTCACTTGCATTTAGAGGGTGAAGAACATCCTTGCTAAGCTTGTGCTGTGTATTTTCAGATTTTCTATCTTGTTCTGCTTTCTTTGTTCCTTCCATTGCTTTCTGCAGGTATTTAAACCCATGGTTCAAAAGAGACTATAATGTAGCTAAGTGGGTAGAAGATGTGAATAAAAACACTGAAGGACCATACTTTAGGTATTTTATAAATTAATTTTATATCCTTTTCAAACTCTCCCAGCACATACAAATACTGTTGTGTGACTGGTTTTCTATCTTGTATCTCCCAATACAAGTTCCCATAGGTGGAAAAGGTTCTTGTTTATTTGCTACCTTTTGACCTCTGTTTTTGGCTTCATGAGCAAGTCTAGTTCTTTTCTGAATGTTTCAAATGAACATATTTGAAAGGGTTGCCATTTAGTGCATGTCCCTATCACCATCTTCAGCTTTTTAGTAGCTTTCTCTTCATGTTATGCTATGTACTGTTCTATGGGCATGAAGCATACTTTCCACTAATAAAGAAGCACTATTAACCTGAACGATTTAATTTCTAGAACCTAGCAGTTTCATAATGCATTTTTCCTACTTACTGCCTTAAGAGTGCATAGTACATACAAAGACTCAAGGAAAAACATGAAACGGAACGAAATGAAATGTAGTGGAATTTTACTTTCAGTAAAAACAATTATTTGATGGAACTTGAAAATTATTGAGATACTGTTGACCACAAGAGAGAGTATGGAATGTGATGAGGCTTTGTTTGTTCAGTACAGCCATTTGCCACCAGAGAAAAGCTGTGCTGAGAAGGGTGTTAAGGATTCTCAAAAAAACCTCTAAGGAATTTTTTATTCCAGTAAAAATGTTATTGTCTAACCCTTCAGGTAGAACCAAGAAAAAGGTCAGAAACACGATCTTGGTTCACAAAAAAGCAGACAGAGTATTCCTCTATATTGAAAACTAGCAAATTTACTCAATTCACTGCAGCTCAGTTGACATTAGAGGTCAGCGAGAATTTCCAAGAGCTCCTAATGGCATTTTTTCTCTCTTTACAATATCAAACTGATTTCCTGGATGTAAACATATGCTTTAAATCTGACAACTCTGTGGACAACTAATGTAAAGAAGCAATATAGACTCAATTACTACCTCTTCGGAGCATAGCTTCAACAGTTAGCTTTCAGATTCCTTATTGCCATGACTTGGATCAGCATTGATCAGATATCAAAATATGTATGTGTTTCCAACTCTCAGCACCCATACAAGGTGGACTTTCTCTTCCAGTGTACCATTTAGTTTAGACATGTATAGTTTGAGAAAATGATTAGACCAACCTGCATTTTAATTTGATCCATACATTTGCATATAACTCAAGGAAAGCATAACCCTGCTTGCT
The DNA here is from genome assembly GCF_032405125.1 of Capricornis sumatraensis. NCBI lineage: Eukaryota > Metazoa > Chordata > Mammalia > Artiodactyla > Bovidae > Capricornis > Capricornis sumatraensis. The sequence goes on from NC_091073.1 coordinate 77,131,590, forward strand.
CACAAAAATATCTCCTGCTTTTATACCCCATCTTCCCTCTTCTTCCCTGCCCCTCTGCTAATACCACTTTCCCACTGAACTTCATACACATACACTCACATTCAAACATCCCACCTCACCTGTAGCTCCCAAGATGGCCAGCGTCAGGAAGACAGGTAAGATGATTTTGAATGTTATTTGGAATCTTGGCTCACCTGCGGTCCTACTTCTCCTTTCTATTTTCCTCAGGCTTGTGGGCAGATTATAACTTGTATCAGCCATGGAACCAAAACACAGCAATACAGTGACTTTGGTCCCATATGGGGTAGGGCTTACATGACCTAAATGGTCTTAGCATGTTTGTAACACTGATTTGTGAAATGGTACTCCGGAAGAGTTGATTCACCTCCCCTGGGTGAGCTGAGTAGTTTATGTGGCTCCCAGAGCAGAGTTCACAGTTCTTAAAATCAGCACCCAGGTCTGCCCAGAAGCTGCATGAGTAAATGCAATTTGGATGGGGGAATGCTTCAGCTTCCCCTGTTGCACGTGCAAAGCTGCAAGGGCAATGGTAGAGGGTTCCTTTATCTCCTCTCATGATGAGACGTTGGTCCCTACAGTGGATAGTCATATGAAGAATTCCGTATTAAATACATATGTATGTTTAAAGGCTAGATAAAATTTAGTGGAGGGTTATAAGTTAACTGTCATATGGGGGTTAATAAGGGTTATGCCTGTAAGACCTGAAAGTCAACACAGAATTTTTGTGGAAGTGGTAAATAATTGAGATGTCCCAGGGCTTGGAACATGTGATACTAACACAACAGAGTGAATTTCATCCACTGTCCGTCCACGCCAAGCCTCACATAGGAGACCCAAAGGCTTATGCTTTGCCAACCCTATGCTTAAGCTCAGGTCTGCTTCGTCTGCCGCCAGGTCATTCATTCAGGATTACCTGCCAAAACCACCAATGAGGACAAAGGTCACTTTATTAATCACCCATGTGGTGTGGGGTTTGTGGCATCCTTATCAAAATGCAGTGGGGACTCTGACTGCAGCAAACTGGTCCAAAAGACAGTCCAGCACTGAAAAAAGAAAAATGGTATCTATATAACTCTGAAGAGCAAAGCCTATGTAGGAAGATTTTGAGTAATCAGACTGCCTTGCTTGAGCTCCCTTACCCAGTTCTTATATGACAGTATTTGTTCAAATTATTGTCAGTATATATTCAGATCATCACAAAGGAGCAGGTGGGGTCACAGTGAGCGCATTGTCTTTTCACAGCTAGATCCTGGGAGCAGTTCTGCTGGTGACAGTGCTTTACCCGCTCTTGGAAGGTTTCCTTGGTGTTGTGTATTATCCACTTGGTCACTCACTTCATCCGTGGTGTTAGTTCTTTTCCATGATCTTGTGGAAATGTAATAACTCTTGAAAGAAACTAATGATAACAACTGTCATGTATTGGGTGCCTGCATTGTTCCTTTATTTCTCGCTACATCATGAGATGCAGGCGTTCTTGTTTCCTTTCTGTGTATAGAGAACACTGAGGCAGAAGAGTAACTCGAGGTGACACAGCTAGTGTGTGTCAGAACCCGAATTACGAGCCTGGCTCTGACTCCGAGGCTGTTCTTTTTCCATCATACTATTTCCATCTGTTCTTTTTCCATCATACTACTATGACCTTTGCATATGAACACAGCCAAGTGAATTAAGGGGTGGGCATGTGCCCCACGTGTGTGTGACTGGTTTTTGCCTGTTCTGAGGGACAGAAGTGAACCAAGATTGGCCTTGTCTGTGGACAGAAGGCAAACCCAGAAGGTCTGATGTAGCCCCCAAATACTCCACAATCCATCTGCACATGGACATACCTTCACTGTGTAATTCTCAATGGCACCCATTATGATTATGGGTTATTATGGTTTTAAAAAATGCAGTAATGATAATGGTTAGCATTTGTCCAGAGTTTACTTTGTAAAGTGAATGAGCTGGGTTGGTGCTTGGTTTTCGGTGAAAGCCAGATTGGAACCACCGGTCAAGTAGCCAGGTTCAGAAAAGTGCCTGGAGGCGGTTTTGAAGGAACATTTTTCTTAGATATTTGTGAAAATTTTGGTTTGTTTTCATTTTCCCTAAACTAACTGACCTTGCCTTGCTCTCTCCTCTTATTCTGACTCCTGCTCTGGTGCTCTGCATCCCCCAGGATAGTCCCCTGACGCTGTCACACGCCACTCAATCCTGACCTGACGCCCCTCGCCCCTGCTAAACTGGGCTGCGTGGCTTCTCTCCCTGTTAGGGTTCAAAGTGTCAGTTAAACTGGTGTGTTAATGTGAGAAGTACTAAATGTGTAATTTCTTTGAGGTTCTGGAGGATACCTCTTTGTTTTTAACTCATTGTTGGCTTTGGCCAGGGAGATATTTGAAGGGGAAGCTGGACTTCCAGCATCGTCATTGGAATGGCCCTGTGTGTATACAAAGCTGGTCATTTGGAACCATGACCAAGTGAATGGCTGGCATGACTTTGAAGCTATAAGCCAATGCCTCATGCTATGGACACACATGCACACAGCAACATGTTAAAAAGATGACTGAGTTTGTATGATCCCGTAAAGTAAACGAGATTTAGTTGTTTGTGTACCTGACTCTTTTCTGAACTTGGATGTCTTATCAGTAGTGATTAGGCTAAAAATCTGAACCCAGTTTAATATCCCTAATTTTAGAAGGATATATTTAAGTATTTAATACAAAAGTATATGCTCATTTTGAACATACTGAATTTGTTTCCTAAAGATCACAGTCCTATTTGAAATGTTTTCCTAAAATTGAAAAAAAAAACCACATTAATTTCTGAGTTAGAAAAAGATACAGTAGTACATTGTTTTAATAATACTTTAGAGGATTTGCAGTATTTATAAATTCTTAGTTCCACCCATCTTCTCTTCACTGGAGAGCTTTAATACAAGAGGCATCAAACAGTTGCAATATTCTGACAGTTCACATGAAGGGCCATTTGGTCCTGGACATTTTCCAAAAATAGAGGAAACAGTAGGAATTACAGATTAAAAGTAAACTGAGTCATTCTTGATTCTTAAAATTGAATCAAATCTCAGGATTTGTAGGAAAAATTATTTTCAAACCTTAACTTGAATTCAGTGTCCATAAAATAGAAACTGACTTGAAAACTACAGCAAAACCAGAGCAAAGAATAATCTGTGGATAGGAATCAAAATTTAGAATCAGGGAGGAAAAGATATCTTTATTTGGTGTAGGCAGTACAGTTAAGTGGAGAAGGCAATGGCACCCCACTCCAGTACTCTTGCCTGGAAAATCCCATGGACAGAGGAGCCCGGTAGGCTGCAGTCCACAGGGTCACAAAGAGTCGGACACAACTGAGAGACTGAACTGAACTGAATTGAACTGAACATTTGTGAAATGGGTAGCTACTGCTAAATGATCATGCCTGTTTTTCATTGACACAGTATAAGTTGAGGTTCTTCACTTTCAGTTTTTTTTTTTTTTCGCTTTAAAGACAAGATAGCTGATATGGGTTTTCCAGTGTGCTTTGCTTAGTCACAGATATTACCACTGTACATGCTGAATAAAACAAGAGCAGTATAATACACCAAGAGCTCATGCACATTTTTCATAGGGAATATCTCCGTGATGAGAACACATGTTCCAAATAAGAGTTTCTGTTGTTGTGTTTCAAAAATTCCAGTCATTAAAGTGTTGCCACCTTCTGGACATGACAAGTATGCCCTACATGAGTTATCAAGATCTGTGTCCATGGCTTAGAATCCTTCCCTATATAGCTATGATGATTAGGGACTAATCAGACCATCTTTTATGTTCTCATCAGACTCTTTGTTTGGCTGGAACTCTGCACTCCTTACCGCTTGCATGTTTACTAATTTGTTGTTAAAACCCTTGTATCTGCCTTTGTTCTGTCACAACTAACACACTGGCCTCTGAATGCATGAGTTTTGTAGAAACTGGTGTGTGACTTAGTAACTAATAAATGTATCAATTGCATCATATTTTAAGATCTTAAAAATACAATTGGAATTACTGTACTAAAATTTTTTTACATTGTCATAAAATAAGACAGACTATTAATATGTTGTACTTTATTTACCATTATGAGCTCTTAGAATATTTTTAATCTCTCATTCACTTTAACTTTTTAAAACTGTTTAAAAAAAAACCCTTATTATTTGCTTTCTAGCTGAAAAGTATGACTCTGTGTACTAAGATTTAAACAATCCATTGCAATTGTGAAATTAGGAAGACAAACACTAGCTAGCATTCCAGTGTTGTGAATGACAGAGTATGTCCCGGTAGTTAAATCTTTGCACTAGTGGCCTATGAAAGTAGATATCAGAGGGTTCTTTCTGAACCCACTTTTCAGAATTTGAAAAGATTTTAGGCAATTACATAATATGTATCTCATGTGTTCTCAACGTCTCAGGACTTTATCTCCTGCCAAGTCTCCTTCTTCGTCAACTGGGTCTATTGCTTCCAGCAGAAAATACCCTTATCCAATGCCTCCCCTTCCTGATGAGGAGAAGAAAGTGAACCGACAAAGTGCCAGGGTATGTGAGAGCTTCTTCCATCCATATATTAACATCCTCAGTCATTATCATTTATTTGTGAGTCGATGTTTTAAAAGAGAGAGTCATTTTCCCTTTTGTTTGTAAGAACATGAAAAACACTGAGTTTGAAAAAGTAGATGATTCTTGGGGCTTTTGGGCCCAAGTTTGTTTAATTACTGAAGAATTTAGAAGTATTGGGCATGTATTAATCATTTACTTCTTTTCATTTATGTCTTTTGTTATTCACCAAAGTTAATATATTACAATCTGGAATAGATAAAACAGAGACTATATTTTGTTTTATCAATTTTTTCATATACCTGGAAATTTCTAGAGATTAAGTAAACCAACCTTATGTCCATGCACAGTTTGCTTATTCAGACTTCTCACTGGCAAATAACACCCAATAGGATTTAAGGACTAGGAACCCATAACAGGAAATCAGATCAGTGTCTTGGGAATGGAGGTGGAATTTAGATGCAAGGAAGGGAGCCTTGAAAATCTGTAAGATTAAGAGTATAACAAAGAGTATAACAAAGTATAGTGAAATTTAGCAAACTTTTATTTAAAAAAATTAAAAACATATTTGGAGATTACTATTTTTATAAAAATATAATTCACCAGAAGTTTCATAGAAATACTAAGTCCTCTTAGTCTCACAACATTCCCAAGAATACTTCCATTGTGCAAAATGTGAGATATAGTTGAGTTTAGAGAGGCAGACCAGCCCTCAGAGACTAATGTGAAAGAAATAACTAAAGAATAATAACCTTTATTGAGGTACAGGCCCTGTTGTGGTTAGTTGTGTTGTAACTTTGATCTTCTCAGAAATAATTTTGCAAAAAAATAAAATGAAGCTTTAAAAGCCTGGACAGATTTATCTGATAGTGGGTCCCAGGTTCTTAGCCTTTTTGGTTTTGAAAGATATTTCAGAGCTTCTTAGATTCTGAACTTAAATTACAGGGTTCAAGGTAAACATGGATCATTTGAATTTTAACTTGATCAACTCAGAATCAGTAAGAAAACGTAACTTGTTAAGAAGTGATTCAGTTCAGTTCAGTTCAGTTCAGTCGCTCAGTCGTGTCCGACTCTGCGACCCCATGAATTGCAGCACACCAGGCCTCCCTGTCCATCACCAACTCCCGGAGTTCACTCAGACTCACGTCCATCGAGTCAGTGATGCCATCCAGCCATCTCATCCTCTGTCGTCCCCTTCTCCTGCTGCCCTCAATCCCTCCCAGCATCAGAGTCTTTTCCAATGAGTCAACTCTTTACATGAGGTGGCCAAAGTATTGGAGTTTCAGCTTTAGCATCAGTCCTTCCAATGAACACCCAGGACTGATCTCCTTTAGGATGGACTGGTTGGATCTCCTTGCAGTCCAAGGGACTCTCAAGAGTCTTCTCCAACACCACAGTTCAAAAGCATCAATTCTTCGGTGCTCAGCTTTCTTCACGGTCCAACTCTCACATCCATACATGACCACAGGAAAAACCACAGCCTTGACTAGACAGACCTTTGTTGGCAAAGTAATGTCTCTGCTTTTCAATATGCTATCTAGGTTGGTCATAACTTTCCTTCCAAGGAGTAAGCGTCTTTTAATTTCATGGCTGCAGTCACCATCTGCAGTGATTTTGGAGCCCCAAAAAATAAAGTCTGACACTGTTTCCACTGTTTTTCCATCTATTTCCCATGAAGTGATGGGACCAGATGCCATGATCTTCATTTTCTGAATGCTGAGCTCTAAGCCAACTTTTTCACTCTCCACTTTCACTTTCATCAAGAGGCTGTTTAGTTCCTCTTCACTTTCTGCCATAAGGATGGTGTCATCTGCATATCTGAGGTTACTGATATTTCTCCCGACAGTCTTATTCTAGCTTGTGCTTCTTCCAGCCCAGCGTTGCTCATGATGTATTCTGCATATAAGTTAAATAAGCAGGGTGACAATATACAGCCTTGACATACTCCTTTTCCTATTTGGAACCAGTCTGTTGTTCCATGTCCAGTTCTAACTGTTGCTTCCTGACCTGCATATAGGTTTCTCAAGAGGCAGGTCAGGTGGTCTGGTATTCCCATCTCTTTCAGAATTTTCCAGTTTATTGTGATCCACATGTCTTTAAAAACCATCAATGGTGTTTTACTGACCATACATAAAATTACCTACATATGTTAAGATAGGAAATGGTAAAAGATGGAAAGAAAAAAGATAACAGATTCTCATCACTCAGCTTTCTGTCCCTAAAAAAAAAAAAAAGTTGTGAGTAGGCATCCAGTTGTTGGTGACCTAAGTATGTGGTAATGAAACCTTAGGTGGTGTCATTCCTTCCCTCCTCAGGGAACTGTTGAAGTAGAACACCCCACATTTTCTCCCTGATAAACTGTCTACATTGTTGTTTCTTTTGTCTAGCTGGGGTATTCGCTCACCTGTTGTCATGCTAGGGTGTGGGTTTTTGAGGATGTTCCCATATGAAAGCCCATGGAAATGACATCCCCACTCATAAGAAATGGCTGGCCCATGGCCTTATCTCCAGGCTGAACGGGGTGGCTGTGAAGAATGTAGCCTTGGGGACATTGTGTGAAAGGTCTGCTTGGTTCCATCCACTGTGGAATGGTCACATGATCATGTAGCAGATCCCTACAGTATAGGCAACCCCTATCTCTGGGATGTCTTCATGGGCTGTGGACAATGTAACAAGCAGTTCTGTCTGTCATCAACCCCTCTGTTACAGCCATCCAGATACAGCCAAGGTCATGCCTATTCCTAAAAGTGATGGCTTGGCAATTCTTTGCTCCTCTTTCCTCACTGGATTAATCGTGGCCTTCAGGTTTTCCCAGTGTCATTCCTTTGCTCTTCTCTTCTTTATGTGGGCTGTAACTCAATATTTAATCTTTTTAACCATTTGTGAAGAAACTGGGCTCACTGAAGCTGAAGTCTGAACTCTTTTCTACTTTGCACCATCGTCTGGGCATCAGACGATGAGATCTTCTCTCCCTCAGATGCCGTGCAGACCTCCTGGCTAACTATTCATTATAACTTGTCTCCATCAACAGGTGTCATCCATAGCAGAGATCCTCACAGTTGGGAGATTTGGTGTCTTTTTTTTAATGAAAAGGACATATAAAGCAGACCTAAAACAGATAACAGAATATTTCCATCAAGAGTCAGGAGAACATATTAAGAAAATCTGTAGAGAAACGCCCACTTAGTTCCTCAGCTATTTCTCCTTCTCCCCGACTCAGAAACCCATTAGGTATCCTACTATGATATGCCCCAGATCTCCTGTAAAAATGGAATTTGGATGGAAATTGGATGCAGCTGATATCACTCTGATCTCAGCTTTCTTTATTCATGTCCATAATAATTATACCCAGATCATATTACCTGGAAACATATTTTATCAGTTTGATTTCTTTTTTTAAAATTGGTCTTCCTTCTCTAGTGAACTGAATGGCACTTCTCTTTGATCACACCAAGCTTGTTTTCAGTCCATTAAGGCAATTACTGAACATTTTAGAAATTAGATATGAATAGGGCTGTGTAAAGAAATTGTGGCAGAGGCCAGGAGAGGGAAGAGATGAGGGAATTAGGGAACTGACATCCTGCCCTGGATGCATTGTTCTATTCTGATGTGTCAGCTCCTGAGAGCGGCTGTTGTTCAGGGGATAGCAATGGATTTGGAGCATGTATAGCTGACCACAGGCCTAGAGCAATGATTTTTAAGTGGGCAGTGGTGGTACTAATGGGCTCACACTTTTCTAAGGCCAATAGTTTTCAGCTTTGAACAGAATTGTCTAAAAGACTTTTAAAAATATGCTGATGCCTGAGTTTCACCCAGGGTGATTTCGATTTAGTTGATATGGTGTGCTGGCTAGGCTATGGAATTTTCAAAATGTCCTCAGATGAATGAAATGTACAGCAGGGTTGAGAACTACTATTCTAGATGACTGTATTAGAATCTTGGGGAAAACAAGGGTATGTGTAATTTTAAAAAATAATATTTTAAATTATTCCTTTTATACCTTTATACCTTTTGTACCTTTTATTCCTTTAATACCATATTTAATTTATTTGTAATTTCAAGTAATCGTAAATGAGGCTATGAGGGTTTTTTTTTTAAATTATAAAAGGGGGCCATTGTTAGAAAGGTTGAGCCTCAGGCTTAGAGGAAAGAGAGAGCTAAAAATTAGATTGTTTATTTTATGTATCAATAAGGCTTCACACCCACAATCACATCAGCACAGATGGAATCACTGAACCTTTTTCATCATTGTGGCTCAGAATGCATCTGTTTCTTGCTTTCACAATGTGAAGTTTTGCTTTTCTCTGTTGCAGCTATGGGAAACATCCATTTAAGATCAGCTGTTTACATGTGATACATCGAAACTGTTTACTTCAACTTTTATACAAACCCAGCCTCATGGAATCACTGCAAATCTATCTGCTCTTCAGACAATTCGAAAACATCTCTGAGAAGCAACAGAGGAGAGGAAGCCAAGTTTCACATCTGGACACCATTTTCTTTTTGTCATTGGCTTAGGATTTAACTGAACCATGGAAAGGACTACTGAAATGTTACACTATAACATGGAACAACAAAGGTACTGGTATGTTAATGGATAATCCGCATGACAGATATATGTAGAAATATCACTAAAATTAACTCACATGACCCAAATGTAGCAAGTTACTAAGGGACAATAGTGGATTCAGAACTTGACATTCTGAAGCACATCCTCATTGTAGAAAGTCAGCAATGCTATGTGCATGAAGCTTCTGTTTATTGTTTTCGACATTTAAGGAAACAACATCCCATAATAGAAACTAGCATGCAGGGCTAAGGCATATAGGATTTCTTCTGCAGGACTTTAAAGCTTGAGAGGCCAATATCCCATATGCTAACTGTAAACATGTATTTTTCTTTTTTCTTTTTTTACTTTTCATATTTATATCAGCATACAAGGACAATTGTACATATGTAAACATTTTAAAATTTAAAAAAAAGCAGCTGTTACACACAAGTGTATTTTGCCAAATGCCTAAAAACAATCAGTCACAGTCACGTCATTGTCATCCATCAACTGTTCTTTGAAGATTATAATCGGACGATGTTGTAAATATCGTGATCAGGGCTGTATGTGTGTCTCCCCTTAATTGATGTTTGTCCAAACCATGTGCTAGCCTTTTAAAGTGTGCACAGTCTGGAGGTAGTTTTATTGAACAAGTAAACAAAATGTCCAACCAAACTTAGGGCCTCCACAGCTTGCTTCCTGCCTCCAGGCGCTCTACTGCCTGTTGGCTGGCTCCTGGGGATCCTCCAGCAGGTCCATCTTCTTGCTGGGGGCTACAGTGCCTGCCTCAGCAGCTGTTCTTTTTCGGTACCAGAGCACATCTGCTAGTCTCACCCCAGGGGGCCTGTGAGCCCCACAGCAGTGTGTCCTGCTGAGATCAAAGTGCACCAAAGACACAGGAGACCACGGCTGCTGATGCGTTAGTAACTCCCACCTTGCCAATACTCCAACCCTTTGTGGCCTAAACTTTTGTTCTTTAAAAAACCTTTTTAGCCACCCTTATCTGTGATGTGAATGACTTGTTTTAAAAAAAACAACTTTTACACAGTTTATTAAGGGTATTTATCATCAGTGGGATGTGAGTCCCAACAAGTCATTCTGCACTGATTTGTAAATAAGACATGGAAGGTTCTATGAGGTGGGCTGGGAAGCCTCAACAGACTACAGAGGGATCAAAGAAACCTAAAGCCACAGAAGTGAGCAACTGTGAAGTTACCCAAACAGCTGGCACGGGGAAGAATCTGATGTCCTGAACTCTCTATTTTTTTTTTAAAAATCCATAGAAAAGTGAGAAATCTATGTTAAATCCCCCTCTTTGAAACCAAAGTTCCATAGCTATCATCATGCAGCTGTATCATTCTTAAAGAAAACTTCTCTCCAGAGGCTAACTTAGTGAGCTCAGAAATGGATGGGATCAATCAAATGCTTCAATGGGAAGAGTACTTCTGAATTTCCTTTTTTCTCTTTCCTTTTTCTTGAGAGGAATGGAATCTGCAGACAAGATTTCAGAAATATCCTGTAAGTTTGATCTCTCCCAGTAGTGTCCGAGAATAAAACCCATTTCATCTCTTAAGTATAATCATCTTGGAGTCCCAAACTGAAGAGCCCCATTAGAAGGCAGCATTTTCTCCTCTATCTGTTTATGTCTTCTATAATGGACCTCTCTTCTGAAAGTCTTTGAAAACATTTGTAAAGCAATTTAATTATCCCAAATGATACCGTATAAGCAGCATTTTTCATGACAGGAAGGGATGTGATTGTCGAGACCACAATAAAATGATCCATCAGACTCAAGTTTGAGTGGGTGTTGGGTGATGTTGCCACATGGCTCAAACTAAGGACAGGAGGGCAGACAGATTTAAAGATGTAGCAAATAAAGTGGCTTTTGACCAAGATCACTTTAATGTGCACTGAATGTTTTCTGGTACTGAGTGTATAAAAGCTAATGTTAGAAGTTTTATTTTGACTATAAAAGAGTTTATAGATTTGAATGTAAGGTACCTCATGTAAATATGCTTCCTAGTTATGGTTACACATCCCTTATTTGAAAGAATCCACAAATGATTAGCCATGTAGTCAATGAATCCCCTTTACCTTTCTCTCTCTTTCCTCATTTTCTCAATTTATTTTTACATGAAGATTATTATTTCAAGTAAAAATCATTATTTGTGCCTTTGGGAGACATGGTTGCTCTAGAGGTATACAGTTTATAGTCATCTTCCTCGATAATAACCTTCATATGGAACTGAATGAGAAGTGTTTCATTTGCAGAGAGACTATGATTTTATAGTACTTTTAATGCTTTATTCTAGATTCTACTCAATCTAGGAACGTATAAACATCCTTAGAGCCATTTGCAGTGTTCTTTGACACATATATAATTTCAGTGGTGAGTAGTGAGAATTCCCTATATGTATACTCATGGTTGGCATTCTAGATGTATTAAATCTAAATATTTATGACTGTTCATCCACTGAGACAAAGAGAATGGAGCCATGGCAGTAAACACAAGCACAGTATTCTTCTTTTTTTTAGTATCTATTTTAGAGAGGAACTTTGAGGCCACATAGCAGTTTGCATCATGAAACTAATGTTTATACCCCTCACTCAACTATAGGACCATTATGAAAAGCAGAGGAAAGCAAATTTTGGCCTTTGTGTCCCATTGTATGCCTTTTCCCTCTCTTTCTAAAGTTTTGTGCATAGATAAGACTTCAGATTGGACAACTTTGCAGCCTGAGATTTTCAATCTATCCATAGTCATTACAGTGTAATATACTCTGATTTAAAGCAACACATGGTTCTCCACTAAGAGTGTCAACAGAGGTATGGTATCACGGAGCCCTGAAGGAACTGTGTTCAGCCACTCTTTAGGGAGGAAGTGGCGTACTCCTCTGGAGTTTCCCAGCTAGAAAGTGGCCCGTAGGCCACAAGCAATCTGTGGAAAGGGATAAACTGCTCAAACATTGCAGCATCAGGAGGGCTCGCAATCTGTGGTTGCTGTATTTTTTTTCTTTGAAAGAAATACAGTGTTTTTCCTTAAGAAAAAAAAAAAAAGTTGACTAATAAAGTAAATGTAAGGTTAAAATGCCAAAGCTATTTTTCAGCTTGATATATAGGTGCTGTAAGTGATACTACAGTTTCTCTCTCCTGCCCACTGCCCTGGCTTTCCAAATTGTGTTACTACAGAAAGTAGTATACATAATCTAGTATAGATTTCTGAGTGTAAGATTGATAGGGTTTCTAAAAGAAGTTGCTGAAAAGATAAAATCAGGTATTGTGTGCACTTCCACAGAAAGACTATGTTTGAATTCCCAGTCTTACATCTCTTTTTTCTGTTGATCCCCTTGCAGATTTGCATAATTTAATCCCGTCCATTGTCTCAGATCTCTTGTGGCTCCTTTACCTTTTAAGATTTTCTCCTTTACTTTTTATAGTTACCTATGACCCAGAGGAAATACTTTATTTTTGTTCATTTTTAGTGTTTCAAAATCATTTGCTCATTGATTGATCTCAGCCCTTCTTCATATCCTGTTGTCATGTAATTCTATTTTAACATATGTATTTCAGTTCAGTTCAGTCACTCAGTTGTGTCCAACTCTTTGCGACCCCATGGACTGCAGCATGCCAGACTTCCCTGTCCATCACCAACTCCCGGAGCCTCCTCAAACTCATGTCCATTGAGTTGGTGATGCCATCCAACCATCTCATCCTCTGTTGTCCCCTTCTCCTCCTGCCTTCAATCTTTTCCAGTATCAGGGTCTTTTCCAATGAGTCAGTTCCAATATAAACATATATTTAGTGCTTTAAATATTTCCTTGTGTTATTCAACATGATAATAAATCCTTACCTATAGAGAAGACTATTTTATTTCACTTTATTTAAATTTAAAGGAAAAGGAACTTACTGGAATTTACTGAGTAGCTTGCCAGGAATATGGGAAGAGGGCCACTGAATAAAGGCAGTGAGAGAATGAAGGGAGGCAGGCTAGGCCCTCCACAGCCTAGTAGGACACCACCCCCTGTTACAGGACTCTGTTCTATGGGGAGCAATTTTTTTTTTTTTTTTTTTCTGGCCAAGCGGCATGTAGGACCTTATTTCCCTACTAGGGGGAACCCATGCTCCTTTCACAGAAAGCACTGAGTCTTAACCACTGGTCCCCAAGTAAGTCCCTGGGCAGCCTTATTTTAAATACAAAGGTACCAGCTGATAAATTGACAAGAATTTTACATGAAACGTTGACTCCCATTTGCAGCATAATGTCTACTTTTTAATGCTCCTAAGTGTCTTCCCCTCCTCATCTGTGTTTCCTTTAAAACTGATAAATGAGTGCTGCTCTGCTGCTGCTAAGTCACTTCAGTCGTGTCCAACTCTGTGCGACCCCATAGACGGCAGCCCACCAGGCTCCCCTGTCCCTGGGATTCTCCAGGCAAGAACACTGGAGTGGGTTGCCATTTCCTTCTCCAGTGCATGAAAGTGAAAAGTGAAAGGGAAGTCGCTCAGTCGTGTCTGACTCTTGGCTACCCCACAGTCTGCAGCCTACCAGGCTCCTCTGCCCATGGGATTTTCCAGGCTAGAGTACTGGAGTGGGGTGCCATTGCCTTCTCCAGATAAATGAGTAAGTGGAGTCAATTTCTTATTCTATTAGCTTAAAATATATGAAGCAAACATTTCTATGGAATAGGACTTAATTAGAGTCTCAACCTTTAAATTTTTTCTCCTCTGAGATATTTTCTGAATGGATAAGACTATTCGGATTTTGGAGGCAGCAACTTTCCTCCTGCATGAGACAGCTAAGAACTTTCGCGAACAGCTTCCTGTGTTTTTGAGATTGTGAGGTGCTGAGACTGTCCTCCTGAAAATTAGCTGACAGGCAGAAGCCTATCTGCTTCTGTATGTTGGGGTGGGGGTGGGGGTGGGGGTGGAAGCAGCGACACCTGCTGGGAACCTTCGGCACAGGCTCATAGCATATGCTCCCTGGGCAGGTGCTTTGAATTCCAAGAGGAATTTTCCAGCATGCCTGCAGAGGCAGAGCAAAGATAGATGGGGTCTTAGAAATCGGGTATTTCTGCTTGTCAGCTTGTCAGAATACCCCAAATGGAGCATTTTCTGGTTCAGTTTATAAGGAGAAAACAGTCAGAAACAGAATAAAAAGCTGCCCAGTATTTTTGTCCTTTTTATCCAGAATCTGACAAACCAAGAGCATTCTCACTGTGGGTTTGCGAGATGCTTCCAGACCCTTTCTACTTTCAAAGTCACTCCCTGTTCAGTAGCTGTCAGACCTTTTCTCCTGACTAGGAACCTTCACTGTCATGGAGGTTAAGTCCCTCTGCCTGGACTGGCACTCGTGGAACCATTGGGGGCACAGAATCAGGAGAGGGGCACGTTTAGTCTCCGTTGGCATTTGGGCATGGATTGTGCAACTTGGGACGTCACCAAGAAATTGGTTCTCAGGGTGTGCTTCAGGCTGGAGGGCAGGTAAGAAACAGTGAGCCTTGGGAGGTTATGGGGCAGTTAGCCCTGGGAAGGTGCAGGATGGAGAGCTTCAGGGAGAGCTCAGAAGAGCACAAGTTGGCCACTGGTGGTGTGTATTGTGTGATTAGGGCAGATCTGTGTGCTTTGTAGCTTTACTGAGCATTGGCTGTGTAGTCCTCATTGTCCAGTCACAATGGGCCAGTGACTGGTGTGGCATGTCCCTGTTCCATTCCTCATAGAACCTGTATGGTATCTGGAGGTACTTAAAGGCTGCAGGAGTTTGGCTTAAGGACATCATCATTTCATATTTTGGTATCCCTGAAATCAAAACCAGAGAAAAAGTGTATTTTTTTTTTCCAAAAAGGCATACAATGAGACTACCAAATGTTAAGATAATGTGCTTACAAAACCATCAATACACTTTTTGAAGAATTTATGAGTTTATGAAGAAAAGGGCGTTTTCCTCTCAAGTTGAAAATACATATGCATATAATACCACTCTATATTTACTTTAGGGCTTAGCTTTTTCTTTTATGAAGTTTCAGATATGGATTTGTGTTTTGATGATCAAGCCCTTAAAAATGCAAATAGCCCCCAAATCTTTAAACACAGCGGTGCTAAATTAAACCAGATGACACAATACAGAAAGTGCTGACAGAAATTAATTGATTCAGTGATAATACAAGAGTCCTTGCTAAATTATACACTTGTATCACTGCCTGATGAGAAACCCCACTTTTCTTTTTTAATCCAGCACAAAATCAAACTGTGATTCTATAGCTAGTCTTTTTAATGGGAAAAAAATAACCCAACATCTTTGTTTTGTACGGAAGACAATTTTTTTTTAACACTAACTTCAAAAGTGCTTAAATGTTAATTCAGAATAATAAGCATGTGCTCCTTTTTTAACTTGGTAGAAGAGACTTGCCCCTCCAATTTAGCATCACAAAAATACAACTTCCTTTAGAAACAGCTTTTTCACCTAAACATAGCAGTTATATGTTAGCCAGTGTAGGTCTGCACTAGTATTTTCCACATCTGTCATCTTCAAGGGGTAATGTCCCATCTACAGGAAGTGGAAGCCACTTTATGGGAAGGTGTTAATGGCAGCACAGTTTCACTTTAGGTAATCAGATAATTAGGTGTATATAGTTTGGCTTCATTTTAACATTCTGTTCTCTCTGCTACCCTGCACTTCGCGTTCTTAAGCTACTTTAAACGTTACTACTGGGTTTTGGCAAACAGCAACTGAAATATATGGCAACTGCTTTCCAGATCAAGTGTGATTTGTGTCACGGCTGTTCAAGTTATAAAGTTGTTTTACTGTAGGTAAATAAAATCTTGCTGTTTTTATAGGTCACTCTAACTTAAGGTTCAAATTTCTGGCACAATTTTATTAGTATTCACTTCTGAAGCTAATAAGGTACCACGGTTTTCTATGTTATTCTCATTGTAACATCAATAAAGTGACTTTCAATAAAAGATTTATGTTATTTTGATGATGACTCCCTTTAATCCTGTTTTTCTCCCAGTCACTGTTTCTCTTTCAGAAGCTTTGCTGGCATACTGCTGGCGGTTCTTGCTTTTCTGTTTCATGGTGTCCTAGAATAGACCATCTGCATGGGGAGAAATACCATGATCCCTTAGTGGAGTCTGAATGGTTACTTTGTTGGGCAATTATCCCAGCTGGATGACAGGTGGAGTCTTCTCTATTTATCTTCCTGCCTTGTTTCAGGAACACTTTCTCCCTTCAGCCTAGTAAGGATCCATTTACTGTATTCTGTCCTAGAGCCCGGGCAGTGATGCTCGGGCCTAATGAGCTCACTTGTGTAAGACTGCATCCTGGATGGGTTCAGTTTAGGTGCAGGAATTCACTGCCTAAAAGATTCTTCCACCAGCCTTTTCATAGTATCTTGAGCAGCCCTTTCACCCACCAATCTTTACCCTGGCACTTGCAGTTTCCTTGCCTTCAGCTCCTAGTCTGTGGGGGGGAAAAAGCAGTTATAAGTAGTCAAAGTGCTGTTTTGTTTTTTAAATTTGTTTTTAATTGGAGGATAATTGCTTTACAATGTTGTGTTGGTTTCTGCTGTACAGCAACATGAATCAGCTATAAATATACATATATTCCCTTCCTTTTATCCCAGCCCACAAAGTACTGTTTTAATGTGAGAAAACCAGAAGTCATTGACTAAGGGTTTGTATATTTATTATGAGACTAAAAAAAGGTATGGTGACTACATATAGCCCTGTTTCTTTTACTTAAATCTTAAGTTGTTCAGTCGTGTCTGATTCTTTGCAACCCTATGGCCTGCAGCACACCAGGCTTCCCTGTCCTTCACTATCACTGGAGTTTGCACAAATTCACATCCATAAATATTTTAGGCATATAATAATCCATTGAGATAAACACTGAAACAGTAACACACTCAGCCAAGCAAAGTCTAGCTCAGAGATAGCAGAGGTTTTTGCTCACATGTCATGTCATGGACTGATGGCATCGCCCGGAACATCACACTAAAGTGGAGTCGACTCTTCTTTGGCTCAACAGGAGTGAAAGCTGTGATTAATGAAATGTGACTGCTGTGGTGCAAATCTATGCCAGCTGTCGCCAGGGGTGCACAGGGCTCCTGCAGCCACATTGGTTGGAAGTGCTCAGAAAGAGCTGTAAGTACTTAATCATCACAAATTTCTTGACACACCAGGATAGCTCTCATCTCCAATATTAACTCTTGAGTTGGAGCGATTTGAGAAACGTAATCAATTCTCCATATGAGTGAAGTATTCAAGTTTGAGCTCACAGCTTCATTATGCTCCAACTAGATGCTCGAAGAAAAATAGACCAAAAGCAGTTTTGAAGAAGGCAGCGAGGCTGCACTGGATATGTGAATCTAATGAGTGAAACAGAACCCAGCATAAAACAGAAGTAAGACAACACAAGACTGATTTGTAATGAAGAGTGTGGCTTTAACTGTAGGACTAGAATAGATACATCAAATTTGTCAAGGGGAAGCAAGCTTTCTGTGGGACATACTGAAGACCAGGCTGTATGCTTTCAAAAGGAAATTAGAAGTGGAGGAGATAAGGAGACTTGCTCTATCAGTAATTTAAAACTAAATTGAATATTCCAGAGAGACACAGTTTTATAATACTTTAGCTCTTAACCCAAAGCAGACTCAGAACCATGACTGATGCAACACACCCCAGGACCTACCAAAGCAGGATGATTCAAATCTGGTACATGGCCTCTGGACAGAAAGGGCCTTCTTCCTTACCACCCCAGTCACCTAGGAAAGGACCACTGCCTTAAACCAAGATTTCCAGAGGATCCTGATGAATGTGAAGCAAACAAGTGCTGGGACTCTGAAGGTGAGTTCCCTGCTTCCTGGGCCTCCATCCATTCTTTTCTGGACAGCTCAGGCTCAAGCCAGGCTTTGTGACCTCACGGACTACTAGTATATCTGGAATGAAACCTAGGTTCCCCGTGAAATTAGTATAAAGCAGGCTGACTCACATTCTGAGATGTAGCCTGGGTGTGATTACATGACAGAAATACATAAGTTAGAGTATGTTATATGTGTTTATATATACATATATATATATATATATAGAGAGAGAGAGAGCGCACAGTATTTGAAAAAATAATTAGTGGGATGAGGCTAAAGATGATGAGAAAATCTTTATTTTTTCGTCCGTGACAATTACTTGATCATTTGAATAGTAATTCTCTAAACTGAGAGCTGAACTGCTGGCAGGGAGACTAACTTGTTTTGTCTGTTAAACTATTTTGCCTAAAAGAATAAACCAGGCCAGCTTTAAATTTAAGAAACACAAAGGTTTTGATGCTTATTATGCCAACACTTTTTTAGATTCATTTCATATTCAACTACCTCATGAGGTAAGTATTACGTTGTTTCCAAAAATAGGGAAATTAAGGCTCTGAGAAGGCAATGGCAACCCACTCCAGTACTCTTGCCTGGAAAATCCCATGGACGAAGGAGCCTGGTAGGCTGCAGTCCATGGGGTCACTAAGAGTCGGGCACGACTGAGTGACTTTACTTTCACTTTTCACTTTAATGCATTGGAGAAGGAAATGGCAACCTACTCCAGTGTTCTTGCCTGGAGAATCCCAAGGACGGGGGAGCCTGGTGGGTTGCCGTCTATGGGGTTGCACAGAGTTGAACACGACTGAAGCGACTTAGCACCAGCAGCAGCAAGGCTCTGAGATGATCTAAAATGATCAAACCACCTGTCTAGTAAGAGGCATAGCCAACATTAGAATTCACATCTTACTTAAAAGCACATGATTTAAAATAAAAAAAAGTCTACTATTAATATAAATGTAGTATCAATACTTGCTGCTGCTAAGTCACCTCAGTCGTGTCCAACTCTGTGCGACCCCATAGACGGCAGCCCACCAGGCTCCTCCATCCCTGGGATTCTCCAGGCAAGAACACTGGAGTGGGTTGCCATTTCCTTCTCCAATGCATGAAAGTGAAGTTGCTCAGTCGTGTCCAACTCTTAGCAACCCCATGGACTGCAGCCCACCAGGCTCCTCCATCCATGGGATTTTCCAGGCAAGAGTACTGGAGTGGGCTGCCATCGCCTTAATATTTGGAAAAGTAGTAGGAAGAAAGAAAATGAACTCATGATTCTGATTTCCAAGGGAAGTCACATCAATATTTTCGTATAGTCTTTCCAGTCTTTCTGATGTGTGTATTAGTATGTGTGAACCCTTGGTGTATCAAAATAGATGTATCACTGTTTTAAAAATTAGCATCTTCTGATTATAAAAGGAAAGTGCATGCATTATAGAAAACCTGGAACATACTGACATGCACTAAAGGAATTGAAGTCACCTAGAATCCCATTAGCCAAAAAAACCCCACAATTAATATTTTCATATATTCTTTTAGTCTTTTTCTATCGATTTTTTTTAACATAGTTAAATATGTGGCTCATAATGTACAAGATTTTTAACTATAGTTATGGGCTTCCCTGGTAGCTCAGCTGGTATAGAATCCACCTGAAATGCAAAAGCCCCTGGATTGATTCCTGGGTTGGGAAGATCCCCTGGAGAAGGGATGGGCTACCCACTCCAGTATTCTTGGGTTTCCCTGGTGGCTCAGACGGTAAAGAATCTGCCTGCAATGGGGGAGACCCAAGTTCAATCCCTGGGTTGGGAAGATCCCCTGGAGGAGGGCATGGCAAACCTACTCCAGGATTCTTGCCTGGAGAATCCCCATGGACAGAGGAGCCTGGTGGGCTACAGTCTATGGGGTCGCAGAGTAGGACATGACTTGCAGAGTTGGACATGACTGAGTGACTAAGCACAGTACAGAACAGAGGTCTACATGGATAATGACAAGGCGGAACTTAGTGACAGTATTTGCCACTTATTCAACAGGGTTTTTTTGGCCACATGGCTTGGTTTCCAACCAGGAGTTGAACCTGTACCCCCTGCAGTGCAATCATGGAGTCCTAACCCTGATTAGGACTTTTCCTAGCCAGGAAATTCCCTTCAACAGCTTTTTAAGTGTGTCCATTCATAGAGCCATCAGAGTATCTGTAATCCTTAAAGCCTGTGTTAAGTTTCTACCAAGGGGAATCCTGATATGGATCACCATGTTTTTTGTGTTTTTTTTTGGTATCCAAGTGGGTATAAACCATTTACATGATAAGAATACTCCACATATAAAGCTTTCACTCTGATGTAAAAGCCCTTCTAAAAGAGGGGAGACAACAGTTGCAGTCTGATGAAAAGGTTTTAGTATCTTACAATGAAAAATACATCATGTGCCTTAAACAATTGACACACCTGAATTTACATAAAAGAGGCTTAACAAGAAAATAAGGCTTGACTGACAGTGGCTCAAGGAAGTTCTAAATGGTGTTTAACAGACTGGATCTTATCATAATATCATCTCAAAGCATTTATTATCAAAACAAAAAACTTCAGTTATATATAAAGTAATAAACTTTTACAAGAGCTGTTAAGGAAAGGTGGCTGTGTAAGTCTGCACACAATTACTGAGGGCAAAGAGCAAAGGAGAACTCCAGTCGGAATGTAGGTTATGTTCATACAGCTTGCTCCTGACTTAAACACTCATGACACACTGGATGAACTGCAAGAGAGAAATCAGTGTTACGCTGCAGACCCCAGAACATGGAACACACCCCTGCTTATTTCTATGCAGCTTACATTTTGCTATTCATTTGAACTGTGGATTAGAAAAAAAAAAAAAAAGTTTTAAAAATAAGAGTAAATGATGGATGGAAAAGTTCATTTTTTGAAGGAAGCATTCTAATATAAAATCCAGAGGGTTTCCTCACATCAAACCTTCTTATAGGAAGCTGATGCTACCTTAATGCATAAAGAATTATTTAAATTCCAAATTAATATCTCACTCTAAATGTGATCATGATCAAAGGCACCTACTCACAAATATAAATAACAGTCCAACACACAGCAATCATTTCTGCTCCTGTTCTCAGTTTTCTTTGGCTTTCTTCCACCATCAGCGAGGCCCTGGACACTGCTAATTCCTACAGCATTCCTGCAAGGACCAGCTGATGCTCCCTCTTTCAGGGAAAAGGGAACTTGGGTCAGGACATTCAGACAGATGTCCTTTAAGTGGCCCCGTGAGAGGCCATAGCCTGTGCACTTTCCACCCCACAGGCTGCCTCTCCATCCTTGGAAACAGAGCAGGACTGTTACCTGAGACGTTAATGCACACTGAGGGAACACACCTTTTAGCAAAAGAAGTAAACATATTTACGCAACAGCCTTTTAAGAGTGTACTCAGAACTGCAGCTGCTGCTAAACCGAAAATATGTGCGCTAAACCGAAAATATGTGCACGTTTGTATTTTGAAACAGAGAAACCTTTTAGTTGTCACAGTGATGTCCATTCTAAAAGTGGTTTATCAATGGCTGAACAAAAACTGGAGACACACCTAAACATCTCCCCAGCTGTGTTGTGTCTATCCAACCAAGGCCAACAAAGATAGCACGTGGTTATGCTCACACTGGTTATGTGTCTGTATCCTGACACATTTAGTGTGGCTGTACAGTAAACACAGTTTTAAATTATGACTTAAGTTTGTGTCTTTTGTCCTCAATGAAGAACACAGACGTGCCACCTGCAGCTTCGAACCATGCAAGTTATTTCTCATTGACAGAGGTGATTTGTGTAAAGGAGACAAAAGTAGATATACCATCTGCATGGTGGTGTTTTTCAAGGACATTTCTTATTGAAATCTCACAATAGTCTAGTGAAGACAGCATTATTATTCTTTCCTCAAATAGTCTCTGAGCAATGAAAAACCTGCCTAAGTGATCCAGCTAATCAGTGAGAAAAGCTGGGCCTTGACCTCGGTTGTTTAATGCAACAAACAGTGGTCTATGGATAAGACAAATAAATGACATTAATAAATTTTGGATGGTGACTCCTGATCATGTAAGCCTTAACTGCTCTGGGATCCTTAAGATGCTCTAAAGAGCCAGCTTCAAAGGGATGCCCAATTGCTGTACCTCTCTTTTACTCAGTTACGAATTTACTCAGACTTACATCATCATATGGGAAATTCACTACACCTTGCTGAGCAGTATCCCGTCTTCGAAAGCTGTCTGTAAAACACAACAGTAAAATTTATGAGCTTTTTTAGAACATCTGAAATCCTAATAGTTAATTATGTCAGCAGAGTTTCAAATGCAGTAACAAATTGTACAACCAGCCAACAGAGACAAAAGGCCAAAGCAAAGAAGTCAGCTGTAGCAATATGAATGGATTTAATATGCAGCCTAGTAACACAGCAAGCAGAAGTTGGCCAACTGTCTTCCCCAACCTGGAGTTGGAAGAAAAGGCCTCATCCCAAAGTCAGTAAAAGCTGCACAACTTCTGAGACCATTCCTTAATTGTGATGGAAGTACAGAATTTCAGACTTCTTAACAACAAAGATATGTTAAGAAACAGATGCTTCTCCAGTGGCTCAGCCATAACCACCTGCAATGCAGGAGACCGCAGGTTTGATCCCCGGGTTGGGAAGAACCCCTGGAGGAGAGAGTGGGAACCCACTCCCGTTTTCTTGCCTGGAGAATCCCAGAGAAGCCTAGCAGACTCCAATCCATAGCGTCACAAAGAGTTGGACATGACTGAGCACACACACACAGATGGATGGCGTCCTTAATATGACAAACAGCTATGATCAAGTACTCCACCCATTTGAGCTTTGTCCTACTAAATGAAAAGGATTTACTTAAAAAAAAAAAAAGAATCTGCTCTCAAATTTGTCAAGATGCAAAAAAATTATAATACCATATATTAAAAAGTGTGAAAAAACTAAAGAAAGGAATGGAACAGGAAAAAACATACAAAGGAAAGAAAAAGAGGAGAGAGAAAAGTAGAGATTATTGATACAGCCTCATTTGAGAAGGATATCTGAAACACAGACCACCATTTCAAATTACTCTCCAACAGGAGGAATTAGGAAAGAGGGCTGCTGATGGGCAATTTCACTTTTTTCAAGTATTTCACTTTTATCAAGTAGTTCACGTTCCAGGGAGAAGTCACAGAATACTGCTCATACTCTAATCAAAAATTTACTAATTAGCCTGGTTCATTTATGTTATAGAACACTCAAGTTTAGTTAGGACTTCCTTCTCCCCTCCTGAGCCGCTCAGCTCTCCAGGTCTTAGTTCCCTGACCAAGGCTTAAATCCAGGTCCTGGGAGTAAAAGCACCATCCTGACCACTGGACTGCCAGGGAATTTAGTTTGGATCATTTTAACGGCAGATTACTTAATATATGAGAAAAAATTTCTGAGGAAACAGAATTATTTGCCAGGCCTGCTAATAGCAATCTCAAAGGACACACCTGTTAGAGCTCGCAGCTTGACGCAACAGGCGATGTAATCATCAAAGGTGATCTTTCCATTGGTACTGTATCGTTTTGCAATTGAATTCACAGCCTGGGGACTCAACCTAAATCCTGAAAGGAAGAAAAATCATCCAGCAAAAAAAGAAGAAGAAAAAATATTCCGATTTCAAGGATTAAAAAAAAAAACATTAAAAATAATTTTAAGCCCAATTTTTTAGGATAGGGCTCATTTAAATTATGAATAGGTGCTATTTCTATAAATAGAAATGTAATACTTAGTTTTATAAATTAAACAAAAAAACAAAAGCAAAAAGCTACTAGTGAAGAGAGATGGAGTCAGTCATACCCACCCATTGTCGTCAGGGCCTTCTGCAGTTCTTGGGGATCCACTGTCCCACTCCTATCACTGTCAAAGCTGATAAAGTGCTGTCTCCAGCCGTTCAGTACAGCCCAGAGTTCTTTAAATTCATTGAAACCCATTGTGCCTGACATGTCTCTCTGAACTGTAATCAAGGATTAGAGCATCTTTATTTTGCAACATTTTCTAACGATTATATCAAAGATCAAGGATAAGGGAATTTAACGTTCTTCCTGCTGAAAAAAATACTGTACATTCTTTTGGGCATGACAGGACAAAAAGATACTCTAATGATACAAAAATAAAGGCCTATGGAGAAAAAGCTCTGAGTACGTATTTTCCGTGAGAAAAAGAGATCATCTACATGAGTGACTACAAGGAAATTAAAAAGCCATTGTGAGCTACCTATAACAACCAAAGTGGTCTGCACCTTCTGAGTGGTCCAGGCTATGCTGCTCACCCTTCTGTCCAGGGTCCTCTTTAGCCCTAATATTCCCACGGTAAGGCCTCCCAGACCCACTGTTTTCGCTTTTGGAAAATGAGGTGGGATGAAGGCACCATACCATCAGCAGTAACTAAACTAGTCTAACAACTGTGATATGAAAAATCCCATTGCTTGAACGTCAGTGTGACTCATGCAGGGTAATCAATGTCACAGCAAAAAAGTCACCTTGACTGCTCTGGTTTCTATACTTGTTTGTTTATGATGCTTCCTCAAATTCTTAAATAACAAATGTTCTGCTTATTAAACTTCCTTTTTCACACCAAGTGACATCTTAAAAGTTAATGATTTTGGAAAACTTTTCTGTGGTCATTTGTCACTTTGTGTTTACTGAATATTAGTTCTTAGACAAATTCCTTCAAGGTTTTTTTTTTTTTTTTTAATCCAGAATAAAATACTCTAGACTGCCATCAAGGTAAAGGATACATCCAGCATTGAAACCATAAGCCGGCAAGTCTCCAGGTTAAAAGCTGTTAAATCAAGAAAAGTACATACATATTAATACAATTTCAAAAATTCACATTACATTGGATACATTCCAATTAATAGGAATGTGATTATTTATACACTTTTATTCTTACATGCTGCTCAATTTATGTGAAACTAAATTCATGGAGCTTTGAAGTAGGCTTATTTTCCAGATAGAGAGAACTCCTTACAGAACCCAAATTTGATTTTAAAAAATTTAATAGAAATCTTTTTTTTTTTTTTTAAGTATGGCCTAGTACTGTTAATATTTTTAGGTGTGATTCATGGCTTTTAAGTTGGGGGATAAATGTGTCCTTACCTTTAAGAAAAATATGCACTGAAGTTATCTATAGATAGAATAATGTTAAGAGATCTGGAATCTGCTTTAAAAGAAAATGGCTAGGTTTATAGATAAAACAAGAAGGGCAACACACTGATAATTGTTGATGCTGACAGATGAGTACAGGGGAGTTCATTGTATAATTATCTCTATTTTTGCACAGGCTTACAGTTTTCTATAACATAGCTCATAAAAAGTATTATATCCTTTTTTGCCTTTGAAACTGTAATAGAGTTCAATCCACCATAATGAATCACAATGTATTATATCCACCACGGTGAATGGGTAGATCCAATTGCTTTGTTCCTACACACAATTGACTTTAGTTGGTTTTGCTAGCTCTGGGTAGATCATTTGTTTCTCTTTCTTTTCCCTTTAATGTCAGACACTGAATGGTCATCTCCTACCTCAAACTGCCTGTGGCCTCTTTTCATAGACAATAAGATAAATATGCTTGCTAGAATTGTGAGTCAAACGAGAGCATTCTGGACTAAGACCCGATGACCCACTCCATGAAAGCCATTGTTCAGAAGCCTTTTCAGTTTACTCACGGCTCAAGGGTGTTCTGAGGGTATTTCCACACCTCACTTAGACAACCAAACAAGAATACACTTGCTGGTTTATGGCCTAATAGTACTCTACCTAAGTATCAACAAATTAAAAATAAAGGATTCCTTGCATCTTCCCAAGACTGAGGGAGTAGTCTTAGGTGCAAAGAAGCTGTAAAACTAGGAGGAAGGAGTGACAAGGCTCATGTGGGCAAGGCCAGCATGAACTCGACAAGGCTGCTGAGATGTACAGAGTTGGCATTATTTACAGCTGTTACCAGCTTCATTTGAATCTTTAACCAAAGTGAACTTAAAGCACTAGGCTAACTCTTCTTGCTGTAATGTTTCCAAATGTCACAAACTATAGGTTTTCTACTTTGAATAGATTCATCCATTTGGCATAGCTTAGAACCCTGAAATAAAAGGTTGGAGACTCTTTCTGTTTTGGTCCCTTAATCTCCATCTGATGCACAAAGATAATTCTTAGAGGTAAGAAAAGGCAACACTTTGTTAACACTTAAAAGAAAAGAGTTGGTTGATTCTTTGTTGTGTTTTTAAGTTGTGTGGAGGTATGAAGCCTCTCTAGTCTAGACCATAGGTTTTCAATCCTGAGCACTTACAAGAATCACCCCAAAGCATTATAAGACCCTGATATCTCGGCTATACTATAGAACAATAATTATTAACTTTTTAGCTTTACTAAGATATGATTGACATACAACACTGTGTAAGTTTAAGGTGTACAGTGTAATGGTCTGATGTATGTATATAATGACTGTAAGAAGGTCAATTACCACATGCGTCACCTCACATAGCTACCTCTGATGCATGTGGTGAGAACTTTTAAGATCTACTCTCTTAACAACTTTTGTTAAAGTATAGTCAGCATCACCACAGAACAATTAGATCAGAATCTGACCATGGGAATCAGGCATTAGTTTAAATGGACACTTCTGATTTACACTGATAATTAGAAGTAATGTAGAATCCCTTAGGTAAATACCAATCTTTCTTAAGTCAAAATACAAATAAGGGTGTATATATATATATATATATATATATTTTTTTTTTTTTTCCCTATTTTAGGCAGTCTTCCATACTCATTAATTCATCAAATGCCTACTAAGTACTCCTGGTGTGCAGGGCTCAGGATACCAGGGACTCTGGAGACAGCAACTGTGAAGCTGGATCCTGTGCTGGCTGACCGTTTGAGGTCTTGTGCACAGGGTGGTGGTGGCTTAGTCACTAAGTTGTGTCCGATTCTTGCGACCCCCAGGGTCCTCTGTCCATGGGATTCTCCAGACAAGAATACTGGAGCGGGTTGTCATTTCCTACAGGGCAGAAGAGGGTAAGCCATAATGGAGACACCAAAAACTACCAGATCTTGAAGTGTGAGAGCCTCCTTCATGTTAAAAGAAAGACTTGATAGAAGAGGTAACATTTAAGCCAAGTTGTGAATGACAGGAAAGATTTGGGATATCTGGAGATAGTCATGTAAAGCCGGAAGCCGGGGACCTGCACAAGCAAGGAAAGAAGCAGCGAAGTCCAGACAGGCCAAGAAGCGGGGAGAAAGTGTTGGGGGGTGCTGTGCATCTGGGACTGAATTCCTAGTAAGCCGTCTAACTTCTGTTTTATATGGGTACCATGGAGCTACTCACGATTTTTAAGAGCAGGAGAGTGACAGGTTAGAATTCTTTGTTAGAAATCTGATCTGAGAAGGGAGGGAATGAGATGGGCAGGAACAAAAGAGAAAATTCACTATTTTGGGCAGGCAGTTCTGATGAGTTAGAACACTGACATCTTATTAGTTTGGGTGAAGAAAACTCCTGTTCATTTCTTTTTTTCCTCCAGAAGAGTTTTTACTAATGCTAATCCTATTTTAAATAATGCTAATCCTGTTTTAAATAATTTTAAAGAGCAACTTCCCTCATCAGCACCACCTCTGGGCATGACTGCTCCCTCTTAAACTGGTTAGGATACCACGCGCTGTGTGTGCCCAGTCCTGTCCTTCTCTTTGCGGTCTCGTGGACTGTAGCCTGCCAGGCTCCTCTGTCTATGGCATTTTCCAGGCAAGAAAAGAAGATGCCACAGGTTTCACTGTCTCCCACATCCCCATCTT
Source organism: Capricornis sumatraensis (assembly GCF_032405125.1). Classification (NCBI taxonomy): domain Eukaryota; kingdom Metazoa; phylum Chordata; class Mammalia; order Artiodactyla; family Bovidae; genus Capricornis; species Capricornis sumatraensis. The sequence goes on from NC_091073.1 coordinate 77,159,403, forward strand.
TAGTTTAGAAGGTGGGGTGAAAAAGACCAATGGCTGCATAACTTCTCCGTTACAACACTAACTCTGACACTCACAAACAGGATGGTTTTGTGGGTCATTACAGTCTCACATGGAGAAGGAAATGGCAACCCACTCCAGTATTCTTGGCTGGGAAATCCTATGGACACAGGAGCCTGGCGGGTTCAGTCCATAGGATCACAGATGGTCGGACACGACTGAAGCAACTTGGCTTGCGTGTACAGCCTTCACAATGAGATGACAGCAAGCAGATTAATCACAGAATTCAGGTGATAGATATGTCCTTTCTGTAACTCGGTGATCTAAGGTCATTACTAAATGTGGCTTTCTCAAAGGAAGTTTCTAAAGGGACTGCTCTACAAGAATACACTGCCCACTTTGTTAGATTTTAAAATTGGCCACACCTCTTGTCCTGAACAGAAGTAGAGTAATATAGGCTGTATTGTGACATAGCTCACTTGTGGAAACTCTGCTATTAGATCTCCTTTGTTCACCAGCCCCAACGGCTTGAGATTAACAATTTAAATGTACTGTCTACAATAGTGTAAAAAAAAAAAAATCTCTAGTGGAGAAAAGGGCTTCTTTTGTCTAGGACCAGAGTAAATGACAGAAATCCAAAAGGTTTCTATTTTAATTCCATAACTAGGAAATAGTGATCGGATACTAAATTCATAAAACAAAGGATAATAAAAATGGATATGCTGATAGTTTAAAAAAGAGAACCACATAGTAACTATGCCCTGTCAAACAGTCAAAAATAGCCACTATAGGTCCATAGGTGTGAATTCTAGTTTGTGGGGTTTTTTTGTTTGTTTGCTTGTTTGGTTTTTGGCCATGCTGAACGGCTTGTGGAATCTTATTTCCCCAAACAGGGATGGAACCTGGGTCCACCACAGTGTAAGCCTGGAGCCCTAACCACCAGACTGTCAGGAAATCCCCTAGTTTGAATGTTTTAATTCACAGCTGACCAAGAAGTTGAGGTTTCAATTTGATATGCTGTCTCAGTTAACAGCAGGCAAAGAAGCTGGTAGGTCATGCATATCAGCCAAGACGCTGTTCTATCATGGTAAAGATAGGATTTGAAGGGAAGCATGTGGCATGTGTGGGATAATGAGAAGGCCCCTGCCAGGAATGAGCATCCTGGTAAGAGTTCCCTCTCTGCAGCTTGTGCAGAATTCAAAAGGAAGGAAGTGGGTATAAGCACAGGGGGAGTCTATGAGGAACTAGGGGGCAGCGGGAAGAAGGATGAGTACAAAGAGTTTAGAAATTAGGAAGGGTACGTCTTACTTAGCCTGATGGAGAAAGAGCAAAGATCTGGGAGATATCAAGGTGAGCACTCATGCTGCCAGAAGCTGAGAGGAGGAGTGTATAACTGGCTCCTTGAGGACTAGGGGTGGGGGACTGGGCACTTGTGACAAGGGAGGGTAGGACCAACTACTCAGAACTAGGGATGCAGAACAGGTCGCCCGGGGACCAGGTGCCAAGCACTGGCCACCGAAAGCCCTAAGTGACACCACGTTCGAGCCAGAATAAGCTCCTGGCCAACAGTGAGCAGCAAATGTTAGCTCCTATCATTAATGACACCTGACCTGGAGGATTTCATTTCAGCACCCTACCTCGGTTTCTGAGGAGGAGGCCACACGTCTTACTGGTTTGAATGGTTCCAGACACCCGGAACCCAGATCCAAGAAACCTACTAAACTGGTGGGTTGTGTGGGATGATTCAGTTAAAATAAATAAATTAATATATATATATAAAAGAACTATCTTCAAACGAGCATTTTGAAATACAAAAGAAATAAATTCAGCTTCTGAAATTCTTAACTTTGCCATTTCAGAAGCTCTCAGATTCCTTGAAGGCTGTAAATCACAAGAAACATCTGCAACGCAAGAGATTTCCAAGACACTCTGGGGCTGCTAACTCACGTTTGTATCCTCCAGCAATGCCCGACTGTGTCAGGCATCTTTGCAGTTCATCAGCATCTATTTGTCCATCCTTTTGAAAAAAAAAAATAGGAAAAGGATTTACAAGAGTGACTTGTACCTTCCAGTTCTTTGTTTACATTCAGCATTCAGTATACCAATAATAATACAGAAAATGAATATTATCACTCGAGACTTTTTTTAAATGGACACCTTTCTTCACTCTACTTCCCCAAACAACAAGTTACAGAAAGAAAGGAAACTGTTCCAGGTTCTCCCACAAATGGATAATTAAGGACATATACCAAAAATATCTTTCTTAGTACCTAGGCAAAGTGGGTATTCAATTTCAGGCTTTATTTGCAACAATCATTACACAAGAATTACCAAGTCTGAAAGCTGCTTACACCTATGCTTTGGTATTACCAATATCTTTTCGTCATTTCCTATAAATTCCTGAATTAGACTTGGCATAACTTCTAAAGCATACGGTTCCTCTTCTTAATAAAACAGTAAGATTAATTCAGTTTCTTCCACTGAGACATATTTTTAAACATATAAATACAACTAGCTCCTATCCTCAACTACTCTTACTCTGAACTAGGAAACTGCAAAAGTAAGCAATTTAAAATACAATTATTTATGTATTTGATTAGAAGTTCTATTACTTGTCCTCGCCTTTTTTTTTTTTTTTTTTCTGTTGAGGGGGTGGAGGGCTGGATACACAGATGACATCAGTAAATGAAAAGTATCCTCAACTACTCTTACTCTGAACTAGGAAACTGCAAAAGTAAGCAATTTAAAATACAATTATTTATGTATTTGATTAGAAGTTCTATTACTTGTCCTCGCCTTTTTTTTTTTTTTTTTTCTGTTGAGGGGGTGGAGGGCTGGATACACAGATGACATCAGTAAATGAAAAGTTTGGTTCCCACAAAAAGCAGCCTCTGTGATCTCCTTTGCTTAGAATATGATGAATGTTTTTTTCAGATCACAATTATACCTGGTTATACAATTATACAAATTCTCCATGCCTATTCACTGGCTGACCTAGGTCAGAACTAGAAACACGTTAGATTTTAAAATAAAATGCCCAAATCTTCAAGTTCATGACTATTATACAATCAAGATGACAGACATTGATGTCTAGATGACATCAATAATGGGAGAGACGATGGACATGCTGCCGCAGACCAGGGCTGCTGAAAGCTAAGCAGGTGGGTGCCTTTCATGGCTCCTGGTCCTGGCGATCTAAGAGTGCAGAGACTTGAGCTTTGCCGTGTCCTGTGGTTTCAAAGATACTGATCACTAACACGTGAAGCAGATACTTAGGGGAAGCTCTTTCAGTTTTAGACTCAATTTTCCATTCAGTTTCTCAAACTGTACTTTTTCCAGTGCTGTTCTAAAAGGTGGTCACACGTTTTTATCCCATAATAGTCTACAGGCATTTTCACATCAAGGCTGTGCTATTTCTAGCTTTTGATTAAAAGAAAGCTAGGCTGAATTCATAGGCACAAACGTCCTCTTTGAACATGTGGCATTATAACAGCAGTATGGTATATACAGTGACCTGGTAGCTGAGCAAAAAGGCCTCCTACAAGATGAACTACCACCTGTCACACAACTAGAAGAAGTGAAAGGTCTTGGGGTGTTGACCTTAATTCATTCTCTGTCTGGGTCAACAGACCACAACACCTAACAAGGACGTGGAAGGGCTGACCTAGTAATAGCATCCGCAGCTAAGAAAAACTAAACTGGCCACAAGATTAACTTCCCGATAGCAAGAAGAAAGTACCTTTCTTATTTTGAAGCTAGTGGGTTTTTACCTGGAGTACCCATTTCCTAAAGGGGTAATTAACAGTCAAACTCAATGCAAAGAAAATGTCCCTCAGAATCTGGCTACAGAATTACTGGTACTACATGATTCTAATTGTACAAAGAAAGGTTTAAAGTTCAGTCGACCTGGAATTTCTTCTCTGGAAATCCACTGTCTGGATCCTGACCACTGACAGCTCTAAAGACATCTTTCTACCTTACATATCTTCAAAGCATATTTACACTAGTTTATTGTGTTCAATCTGACCCTAAATCAATCACAAGTTTAGTTCTGAATTGAACATAAGCATGAGTAACACGTTGTCCCAGTTTGTTCTGAATATTCAAAAATAAATAACTGCCCATGAACTTCCTTCTCTCTCTCTCTTTCTTTTTTCTGGAGTAGAAGCAAAGGAATTCTTTTCCAGAGGAACAGTCATTTTTCCGTGTGACTGTAACGAAGGTTAATACAAATGTACAATCTGAAATTCCTTTAATGTTAAAGGGAAGAGCTAACCTGTCCAGCTACAGCAGCAAAGTAACCATACAGCGGATCCTGAGTTTGTCCGGGAAACGCAGGCCCTCCGGGAGCCCCTCCATACTGTAAGACAGGGAACAAATAAATAAATCCGATGACCAAGTTTTATTCTTTCACCACTGACTGCCTTGTGCAAAGCCAGGTTCGCTGTCAATCGTTTGCTCCCCTCCCCACCACCTCCCTTAACTCTCTACGCGCAATCACTCCTCCGCTTTCTCCCATTCTCACCCCAGTTATAATTTAAAAACCCGCAGCTAGGATCAAAATGAGTTGTCTTGACAATGACATCAGTATAAATGAAGTAACCTCTGCAAATCTCCATTAACCTGCAGTTTACTGAGACGAATGCAACCGGGCCATGCAACTTACCAGCAGGGCTCAGAATTGTCTTGCATATTTTTTCCTAGCGTTTAAGGTATTTTTAAAGCGTTCTGAGACAGGTGTAGCCTCGGGAGGGTGAGGTGTGTCACGGATAGGGAATATTCTCTTTAGGAAACAGTTCCCAAAAGGATGCCCGTCCCAGACTGAGGGCCAGGCTGCCTTCCTGCCGGAAGTCTCCGACTCTAGCGGACTTTCCCTGACTTTCCCCGTTTTTCTCAATTTCGGAGAGAGAGAGAAGTGGATCGCAGGACCATTCTAGAGGAAAATGGCTGTTGCTCTTAGGGAAGGCGGAGCGGAAGGCAACACCCCTTTGGCACGATTTCACGCCGCGGATCGGGGAGGCACAGGGTGGGCTTATTGGGTTAAACTACGCGCGTCCCGGCCCCAAGCTGCAACCCGGGGGTAAGAAGGGACAGGAGGAAGGAGGTCCCCGGAGACCGAGGCCGGCCGGCGGGGGCGCTGGGCGAGGCGGCGGGCAGGGCGGGGGCGCCCGGGAACCTCCCCGGCCGAGACGACCCTTGTGGCTTCTCGGAGCCCCTGGCGTCCAGGGATCGCGCCCCGGCCACGAGCCCGCGCGGGCAGCACTCACCCCGCCTGCGTAGTAGCCGCCGCCGGCGCCAGGATGCCCGGGATACGCCATGCTGCACTCTGCGCCGCCGCCCAGCGCCTCCCGCCTCCCCGCCTGCCCGCGGGGACCGCCCAGGGCCGCACCACCCTGGCCCGCGGGGTACGCGCCTGGGGCCGCCGCCCGCGCCAGGCTCCGCTTCCGGCCTCCGCCCCTTCCTGCGCTCCGCCCGGTCTTTGGTGTTTTCTCTTCTCAGGCCCTGAAGAACCCGACGTCTGTTAAATGACTTCACGCTCGGGATGCAGTTCACACCTGGGATTCTCCTCCCTTCAAAACGAATGGCACGTTCCAACACCGACCCGTTTCGCCGGGTGTTCTTTTTCTCTTCCTGCTCGAGCATCCTCTGCTACGTTTTGTATTTTAAACAACTTTATTGGACAGGCCTACGGGGCTGGAAGCAAAGTGTGGTATTGGGGGAAGGGGCCAAATGCCTTCGGGCAGCCCTGTGATGCTCTCAGGGAAAGGACACTTCGAAAAACCAAGCTGCGAAAGCGCCTTTGGACATCAGCAGTGAATTTCAGGACCTGAGCGCATTTGGAGTTGACCATTTCACTTAACAATAACGGCGTGTTTCCTTCCTAGGCGACATTGTCATCTCCAGTTTAAGCTGGATGTGACTCGGATATGGCCTGAAGAGGACAGCGGGCACTTACTAGGCAGGGCAGCCTCGGCCGGATTGTTCTTAGAAGTTGAGTTGTTCCAGTTATCTGGATGATTCAGGCAAAACAATCCTGTCTCCAAAATCACTCAGCTACTTTTTATGCAAGAACAGTTTAGTGCAGGCAAAGAGTGTGTTGGTAAAAACACACTTGTCAGGAAGGTAAGAGAGCTGGATCTTGGAGTTTCACTCAGGTGATTCAGGAAACAGTTTTATTTACTTCACAGCTTTGTTTTTCACCCAGTTTAACAGTTTGAAGCAATTCAGACGTGAGATTTTCTGGTTTGGTTTTGTTTCCTGCAATTTCTATCACGCAGAGTTCTTTGAATTTCAACAATTTCTTATTGTTTTAAGAAATGTAACAATAAGCAAGATTCACAGTATTTGCTGTGGAGGTTGCACAGAAAAATTGAATGAGTCACCAACATTTAACAAATACTGGAGCACCTGCTGTGTGTGGGACAGGGCTTGCTCCTGTGGTGGACTGGGTTCTCACTGGGGTCATTGTTTTCCTCTCATGTATAAACTTCCCTCTCAAGTTCTTTTGGATCCCCCAAACCTCAAAATAAAAGTCCTGAATTGTGAGAAAAATTCTAGTATTTCCTGTTGTCTTATATCAAATCAACTATACATTACTTGCTTTGTGTTTGATTCAGGAAGTTGATTCCTGTTTTCAAGTACCACAGTCATCATCAAGGTAGATTAGAGATATGAATCCTTTGGCCCATATGGAGGGGTTTTTTTTTTTTCCCCCTAGTATTTTTATTGTAGTAAAAACACAACCTGATATCTTCCTGCCCAAGTGTACAGTGTACACTATTGTTAAAGCATCCACAGTGCCGCATAGCAGATCTCTAAAACTTCTCCTCTCACATGACTGAAAATCTCTACCAGTAAACAGCTCTCCATTTCCTCCTCAGCGGCCCTGGCAACCACCATTCTACTTTCTGTTTCTATGAGTTTGACTATTTTAAATGCTTCATATAAGTAGAATCATGCAGTATTTATCTTCTTGTAATTAACTTAGCATCTGCTAAGTTGCTTCAGTCATGTCCGACTCTGTGCGACCGACCCCATAGGTGGCAGCCCACCAGGCTCCCCTGTCCGTGGGATTCTCCAGGCAAGAACACTGGAGTGGGTTGCCATTTCCTTCTCCAATACATGAAAGTGAAAAGTGAAAGTGAAGTCACTCAGTCGTTTCTGACTCTTAGCAACCCCATGGACTGCAGCCTACCAGTCTCCTCGGTCCATGGGATTTTCAGGCAAGAGTACTGGAGTGGGGTGCCATTGCCTTCTCCTAACTTAGCATAGTGTCCTTGAAATTCAACCATGTTGCAGAATATGATAAGATATCCTTTTTTAAGGCTGGATAACAATTCATTGTATGATATATGCCACATTGAAAAACATTCATGTATTGATAGACATTTGGGTTGCTGCCATACCTTGGTTATTGGTGAATAATATTGCTGTGAACATGGGTGCATATCTCTTTGAGGTTCTGTTTTCATTTTTGGGGGGATATATATCCAGAAGTAGCGTTGCTAGATCATATGGTCATTCTAATTTTTTGAGGAGTCTCCACACTGCTTTCATGGCAGCCTCACCATTTCTAGTTCCCACTAATAATGTGCAGGCTTTCCAATTTCTCCACATACTTGCCAACACTTATTGTCTATTTTTTTTTCTTTTTGTAATGATAGCCATCTTGGCAGATATGAGGTGATACCTCGTTGTGGTTTTGATTTGCATTTCCCTGGTAATTAGTGACACTGAGCATTTTTTTTTCATAAACCTGCTGTGTATTTGTATATCTTCTTTGTTAAAATTTTAGAGAATAACTTCTTGTCAGATCTATGTCTTGCAGATATTTTCTCTTGTTCAGTGAGTTGCCTTTTCATTCTGTTGTTTGTTTGCGGTGCAGAACCTTTTTAATCCTACTTATTTATTTAGGTTTTGTTGCTTGTGCTTTTGCTGTCATAGCCATAAAATCAGTGTCAAGGCTAATGTCACAAAACTTTCCACTTAAGTTTTCTTTTAAGAATTTTACAGTTTTAGATCTTATATTTAAGTCTTGATTCCATTTTGAGTTGATTTTTGTGCATGGTGTGAGATAGGGTCCAATAATCACTCTTTTGCACGTAAACATCCAGTTTTCCCCAGTGGCTCAGTGGTTTAAAAAAAAAAAAAAAAGAATCCACCTGCAATGCAGGAGATGTGCAAGAGACGTGGGTTCGATCCCTGGATCAAGAAGATCCACTGGAGGAGGAAACGGCAGCTCACTCCAGTGTTCCTGCATGAGAAATCCCAGAGCAGAGGAGCCTGGTGGGCTATAGTCCATGGGGTCACAAAGGGTCAGACACAACTGAGCACACACACATGCGCTAACATAGGACCATTTGTTGAAGAGGTCATCCTTTCTCCATTGTGTACTTTTGGCATTCTTGTCCGAGATCAGTTGACCAAATATGCATGGATTTATTTCTGGGCTCTATTCTGTTCCTTAGCCTCTGTTTTGAAGTCTATTTCTTCCAACTGTAAGGAATAGATGGTGAGGACTGAAATCAAAGGTGAGTGTAAGCTTCTCTAAGACTCAAGTTTGAAAGAAGAATATAGCATAAAAAAAATACTTGTTAAGAATGCAGAACTAGTTTTGTGGATAAGCATCTATGCTCAATGTTATTTCAGGTGTCTTTAATACCTTCCTACTGCCCCTTGAATGTAATTGGAGGGCTACAAATGAAATTCTCACAGTTTTTGCTAACTAACTGGTATGCTGCTGCTGCTGCTTTAGTTTATGAAAAAAGTTGTGACAGCTAATAGTAACAGACCGATAGATGGTACTTAAAATGCACCAGACTCTCTTCTAAGCACTTTATACATTTGTTTGACCCTCATAAAAGCCTCATTATCCATTGGAGGATACAAAGGAGATGAGAGAACTTGGGCAAGTGGGAGGAATCGAGAGCTGAACTCTGCTGCCAGGTCTGGTTCCCAGTGTCTGTGCCCCATGTCAGGGAGCAGGAAACTTTGTAAAGGACCAGAAAGTATACAGGTTTTATGGGCTCTACAGTCTCTGTGGCAACTACTCAGCTCTGCTCCTGTACCATGCAAGCATCCATAGACAATACACAAATAAATGGCTGTGGCTTTGTTCCAGTACAACTGTACTTATGGACACCAAAGTTTATGTCTCATATAATTTTCATATGTCAAGAAATACTATTTTTTTTTCAATTATTAGGTCCTAGGTGTATAAAAGCAGGAAGTGGGGTAGATTTGTCCCTTGTATAGTAGTTGTCAACCACTGTGGCAGACCCCTCCAGGATTCTGGTTTATGACTCTGGGAGGATAGCACTTTAACAAATGATTTCAGGGTGAAGCTAATGGATAAAGGTAGCTGAATCACCCTGAGGAATGCTGACCTCTCTGGGGTAGGATCCTATGTATAGAGTTCTCAGACTCTTCCCCATTGCCCAATAAGCTGGTCAAAAGGAACACTGTGAAACTCTGACTTATTGGTTTCAGTCTTGCCCTGTACAGTAGTAGCCAGAGGGTGTGCCCCGTGATGACAAAGCTGGATGCAAAGCCAGCTTTAAATGTTACTCACATAACGTCGGTTCCTTTAATTATGTCTGAGTATTGTCAAGCCTGAAAACATTCAGGAAAAACTAAAGACTCAGTAAGAATTCTATAAGAATAGGGGTGAATACAGGCAATTTACTTTTATGGTTTTGATATTCAGTCCAGTGGGAGCAGTGAAGGTAGAGAGTGAGAAAAGAGCAGCTTTACTGGGTTCTTTGTATGTGCCAAGTGTTCTGGGTGCTTCCTTATAGATGCATTTCAAGAAAATCACCTTGGAAAAGAGATGCAATTGCCCACATTTTATAGATGAGGGAATTGAGGCATAGGTAACTTTCCCAAGGTTACAGACCAGGTTTTGAGCTTAACTGATTTACTTAACTCTAAAGCATTGGTGTCTAAAATGTAAACAAACTACAAAGATACTAAACCAAGCTTACATTTTCCCCCGCATTATACTGCTTCCTGAGGAATCTGGGCAGAAGGGGAACTGCCAAAAAAGAATTTAGGTGCATAAAACCCTGCAGAGGTTATAAGTATCAGCCTTCAGCAAGACCACACAAATCATCAAAGATGTAATCTAGAGAAGGAGAATCCATTCCTTGCCATTCCTTGGGTCTGTTTTAATTTTGAACAAAATAAAAACCCTAGTGGGATAAGAACTCATCTTATTCCTGTGCCTTCAAATCACAGAACTGTAGATACAGACAATAAAATCCTCACATAATTTAAAGAAACTCAGCAACAAAGTATGTGAGCTGTATAGTTAGAAGAGGGATTCCTAACTGGTTTGGACAGTCTGGGGAGCTAGAATCCTGTGTTATTTGTCCTAACAATTTCCTAAGTCCTAGAAAAAGACTGTGGAAGTTATACAGCCATACCACAATGATTGAGAGTCCTGGCAGTAGCTTGGGTCAGAGAGCACACAATAAGAGGTTTACATTCATTAATTATTTTTAAAATTGAAGTATAGTTGGTTTTCAATGTGGTGCTAGTTGCTAGTTTCTGGTATAGGGCAAAGTGATTGTGTTATATGTATACACACATATACACACATATTTATATGCTTCCCTGGTGGCTCAGTGGTAAAGAATCCATCTGCCAATGCAGGAGACATGAGTTTGATCCCTGGGTCAGAAAAGTCCCCTGGAGAAGGACGTGGCAACCTACCCCAGTATTCTTGCCTGGGAAATTCCATGGATGGAGGAGCCTGGTGGGCTATAGTCCATGGGGTTGCAAAAAAGTCTGATACAACTTAGCAACTGAACAACAAATAAACAGACACACACACAGACACACACACACACACACACACACACACACACATAAAATTTACCATGATGGTTTATTACAAGAAATTGACTATAGCTCCCTGTACTATACAGTAGGACCTTGTTTATCTATTTTATATATAGTTGTTTGTATGTGCTAATCCAAAATGCCTGATTATCTCACCCTCCATATCTCCCCTTTGGTAACTATAAGTTTGTTTTTTAAATTATAAGTTTGTTTTCTAAATCTGTGAGTCCGTTTTGTAAATAAGCTCATTTGTATCATATTTTAGATTCTACATATAAATGATATATGACATTTGTCTGTCTCTGTCTGACTTACTTCACTGAATATGATAAGCTCTAGGTCCATCCATGTTGCTGCAAATGGCATTATTTTGTTCTTTTTGATGGCTCAGTATAGGAGGTTTTTAGACAGGCTCTGGATCAGAGTCATTCGGGGAAGTCATTGGAATCACAGAAACATTTGTAATCAGCTTCCCCAACCTTGTTGTTTTACAGATGAGGAAATTAAGCCTGGGAGAAGGTACATGGCTCAAGCTCTTGAAGGCCTTGCCTAGCCTGATTTAAATACTTGGCTCTTCCAATTAAAATTGTGAGTTGATCTGAATATACTTCTCATAGAGGGTCTTGTTCTTTTGTGGTGTACTGTCCCTAGTCATCGATATTCCCACTTGGAAGACAAAAGGCATGTGGATACTTTCTGTCCCTGAAGAAAAGTTTACATAAAGTATTGCATATGGCAGCCAGAAATGTCTCAGTCAGAGAAGTGCTGGAAGGAGTCCTCTAGTGAAGTAACTGCCATTGTTTCGCCATTTCCTACAGTTGAATTAATCACAGGTCTAACATATCAGGAAGAAGTGAGCAATAACCTTTTCCAGATGAAGGTCTCAGCTTTCATTTAACTCTTAATCTGCATCTGTCACTTCATGATTTGAAAAACTCTGCCTTAGAGAGAACTCAGATCTCTAACTTTGTGGAAAAATGATTGTTGGTAGCATCATCATAAAGAAGCGGAGCTGTATTCCCAGGTGGAAAATCACTTATGTTCAGTTCCCTGAGGACGAGTGTTCCTGAGAACGTTGGACTCCTTACTCGGTGTCCTCAGCTCTTAAAGACATTGTGTTCTAGAAGCTGGGTATTTGCAACTTGGGATATATTTTCCTATAGAAGTCATTTTGTGACTGGTTCCTAGGCAAGCCCCTCAAAAGTTCTTCATAACCCTCAATATTTTTTCTGAAAAGAACCAGTCCTGGGGCCAGGGCAGAGCAAGGCAGGGGGTAGGGAGCGATCACTCAGGCTTGTTTTCTGCCCAGTTCCTTTATCCTGTGAGTCCTGATGTCACCAAGTCTACCCAGAACCAGGCAGGGGTAGAGGGTAGAGTCTCCATCAGCTCTATTAGTATGGAGGTGGCATTGGTAGGGAGGAAAAACAGAAGAAAAGTTCAAACTAGAGCTCTGGGGAAGGAAGAATGACCCGTTTTGACTCTAAGGCACCCAGGTAGAGAAGCTATTTCCAGAAAGCCAAACTAGTATGAAGCCTATACATAAATCAGTTATAATAATATGTAAATTGAGGATTTCTTAATTAAAAGTAAAATAAACTGTTACTTATATATATATATAATTTCCCAGAAAGTAACTTGCCTATTTTCATATAATGGGAAATCAATGGCAAATCTGAAAAAGGAATCTAGGTAGATTAATTCTCATGCCTTATTTTGCTGGTAAAACACAAATTGTGATACTATTATAGTAAGCAAAGAATCAGTGCTCTTACACACTGAGAAGCATCAGTTTGTCAAGTATCTGTGGCTTCTTCCCAGGTGACTCAGTGGTAAAGAATCTGCCTGCTAGTGCAGGAGCTGAAAGAAATGCAGGTTCAGTCCCTGAGTGGGGGAGATCCCTTGAAAGAGGAATAAATGGCAACCCACTCCAGTATTTTTGCAGGGATAATCCCATGGACGGAGGAACCTGGAGGCTACAGTCAATGGGGTCGTAAAGAGTTGGATACAACTGAGTGACTGAGCATGTATACACGAGTGTCTAAGACTCCATGGAAAAATCAATGTAACTATCTCAGTCTATAACATATTATCAGAAGTGCTACAGGTATCTTAGCATCAATTCATGACATTCTTTGATGAATCTATTAGAATTACTCTTCTATGAAGCAACATCTGCTGTTTCCATTTTATTAAAATGGGAGAAGTAACTTAGACCCAATTTTCTCAGAGCAAAATAAAAAAAAACAAACCAGCTTTTCTCTTGGTAAATCAGGGAAATTGAGAGAACTAAATTCTCTTGGAAGCCAAAGCTGCATATAACTTAATATTCTATTAGTCCATGCTAATATTCTCAATGGAGAAATCCAATTGTCATTTCTGTATACCTTTAAAAATCTCAAGATTGAGAAGACATTTTTCTATTTTAAAGTAATTTCGTATACTATATTTGTTCATTTCTGTGCTTCATTCTTAAATCTTGCTTCCCAAAGAGCATTTAGATTATATTTTATAAAAATTTTAGCTCCCCAAGAGTGTTTAGATATTTTATAAATTTGGCATATTCTCAGCTAAAAACAATGAGTTAATAGAATTTCATAGATTAGGAATTTACATATTTTTTTTAATCAGTAGAATTAGAATGTTTGCATTATGGAACTAACCTTGCATACATATCTCTACTTACCTGCATATTGATGTGAGGTCTTAGATGCAGAAACTCGTGATTCTTAGAGGAGCATATCCTTGCTGGATGGTCAAAGAGAATGATCAGGAAGTATAAACTGTAACAGCAGATTCATCACATTGCCCTCTTGATCCCTGGCAATCAGTAACCAACAATAAACATATTCGACAATATAGGCAGTTTTCCCATTGGCCCCAGAGAGGTCTTCTATGTAACAGGTGTGTTTCAGTGTTAGAACATATTACCTTAGCTAAGGCAGATAGGAGTCAACGGCAGCAGTATACATAGCCCAGTGTTTGAGAATCATTGCCCCCATCAGAGACTTCCAAAGACTTTCAGAGCTTTGTATTGCATCAGCAATGTGTGGGAGTTGGCTAGCAAGAGCCAATCTTCAGGAATTTTTCCAGACTATTATTAAACACTGCCAATATTATAAATTAAAAAATTTAGCATACTGAAAAAAAAACTATTAAATAATCCCAATGCATCACTTAATTATTTTTCTATACTTAAACTATGTAATGGGGGTAAGGTTGGACATTAATTTCCAACTGCAGGCTTGATCATATTGTGTCTGTTAGTAGCTTGAAATAGGCCATGGAGGGAGTATTTATTCCATGGATATCAACTTATACTTACAAATAAGAGATTGGTTTATTGTTTTATTGTTTGTCTATTCCAAACTTGGGAGTCAGCAGGTTGGAGAAAATTTCGTGTGTTAATTGTAAGTCTGGAGTAGACATGCAACAAAACAAAACACCAATCTCTAATTTGTGTGTGCGTGCGTGCGTGTGTGTGTGTGTGCGTGCACGTGCATGTGTGTGTGTGTGTACTCAGCTGTGTCTGACTCTTTGAGACCTCGTGGACTGTAGCCCACCAGGCTTCTCTGTCCATGGGGTTTTCCAGGCAAGAGTACTGGAGTGGGTTGCCATTTCCTTCTCTAGTGGATCTTCCCACACCAGGGACTGAACCTGCGTTTCCTGCATTAGCAGGCAGATTCTTTACCACTGAGCCACCAGGGAAGCCCATTTTGAGGGTGAGTGTTTAACAGTAAATCATATATCTGAACTGGCAATCATTTATTCAGAAAGTGTTATTGCAACTTTATCCATCATTGTCCATTTCAACCACAAGTTTGCTATGGATAAAAGAATCTTGTAAAACTAACAAAAACATTCTTTGAGAATCAAGTGGCTGTATGAAATTGACAATAAAGTGTACTATATATTGCATCATTATTTATAAATTGTATGCTGCACATCCTTTATATCAGTAAGTGAAAGTGAAGTTGCTCAGTCGTGTCTGACTCTTTGCAACCCCATGGACTGTAGCCTACCAGACTTATCTGTCCATGGGATTTTCCAGGCAATAGTACTGGAGTGGATTGTCATTTCTTTCTCTAGGGGATCTTCCTGACCCAGGGATCGAACCCAGGTCTCCCGCATTGTAGATAGACGCTTTACCGTCTGAGCTACTGGGGAAGTCCTATATCAGTAAAGCTTGTAATAATCTAATATGCCTGTATACGTGCATTTTTTTTTCCCTTGGAGACCCAGTTGTTAAACATTTACCAGTACATCGCTGACTGCATTACAGAACTATTTCTGAGTTTGAGGCTGGGAACTTAACATTGATTGCCAAACCTAAAGTAGCATGTAATGGGATTTTTAAGCACATGTAGGGAAAATTTCCTTCCCAGGTGGTGCTAGTGGTAAAGAACCCACCTGCCAATGCAGGAGACATAAGAGATGAAGGTTCTGTCCCTGGGTCGGGAAGATGCCATGGAGGAGGGTGTGGCAACCTGTTCCAGTATTCTTGCCTGGAGAATCCCATGGATAGAGGAGCCTGGTGGGCTGCAGTCCATGTGGTAGCAAAGCATTAGACGTGACTGAAGCGGCTTGCACAGACAGCATTTCAACAGTGTGTCTTCAGGGCCACTGCATGTGCCTTTCTGGTCTTTTCTTCCAGGATCTAGAGCAGCTATCCAGGACTTCTAGGTGTCCTTCTTATACCTCTGGTCTGCCCAAAGTTCCTACTTCACAGTTCAGCCCTCCCTGAAGAGTTCTTGAGCTTTAAAATCATCACCATGCCCTATTTATTTATTTATTTTTATTGATTATGTTGTTAGCTGTTTGTCATAGTTTTTATTATGTTGAGATGCTCCCTCTGTAGCTACTTTGGTGAATTTTTATCACGAATGGATGCTATAATTTGTCAAATGCTTTTTCTGCATCTGTTGAGATGATCATGATGTGATTTTTATGCTTTCTTTTGTTCCTGTGGTATATCATGTTGATTTGCAAATATTAAACCATCCCTTGAATCACTGGACTAAATCACATTTGATCAAGGGTGAATGATCCTTTTTGTATACTGATAAATTCAGTTTGCTAATACTGTGTAGAACATTTTTGCATCTATATTCATCAGAGATATTGGCTTTTAACTCTTTTTTTTTTGGTAGTGTCTTTGTCTGGTTTTGGTATCAGGGTAATGGTCATCTCATAGAATGAATTTGGAAGTAACCTATTTATAGTATCATTAATAGAACATGAGAACATTTGGCTTCCCTGGTGGCTCAGACGGTAAAGCGTCTGCCTGCAATGCAGGAGACTCGGGTTCGATCTCCTGGGAAGATCCCCTGGAGAAGGAAATGGCAACCCACTCCAGTACTCTTGCCTGGAAAATTCCATGGACGGAGGAGCCTGGTAGGTTACAGTCCATGGGGTTGCAAAGAGTCAGATACGACTGAGCGACCTCATATTTATATATAAGTCTATTATAGAGAGGTGTGTAGGCTGTACAGTGTTATTGCATATCTCTCCCTCTATAGAACTGGACTGTAGACTGAGTTGTTAAAGTGATTATCCTCAGGTGTTGAGTTTGTGGATATTTTAATTTAATTTTCTTTGTGTATAAATTGTCATATTTTTAAATGACCATTAAAAGGAAAGAAGAGTCCTCTTAATGGAAACAAAAAATACCCAATAAAGTTTGTAATGTTAGCAAAATCCTACCATTAACAAAATGAGACCACATACAAACTAGAAAAGATAGTTGCAACATCTTTCGTAATGGGTTTATATCCTACACAAATATAAATCATTACAATGAATCATTAAATTATTAAATATATCATTAAAATGATCAAACATGTGTTTGATTGAGATTCATCCTGTCCTTTACCTACTCTGCATTTTGATCTACCACCCCCTCATATATAATTCTATATGCACATACACACACCCTGCCCTTACCAACCTGCACCCACTCTTACCTATAATCCTATATCTACACATACACACCCTGGCCCACAGATACTGACTCTCACTTACAAACCTATATCTATACAGATCCACACTTGACCACAC
Organism: Capricornis sumatraensis; assembly: GCF_032405125.1. Taxonomy (NCBI): domain Eukaryota; kingdom Metazoa; phylum Chordata; class Mammalia; order Artiodactyla; family Bovidae; genus Capricornis; species Capricornis sumatraensis. The sequence goes on from NC_091073.1 coordinate 77,176,296, forward strand.
CTACCTACGCAACAATTTGATGTCACATTTACCAAAGGCTTATAAACTGCCTTAAATGAATGGTTAACCTAGATCCCTGGTTAATGATTAAAGCTGGAATTATGAAACCACCCTTTGGTTTACGGATAGTTTTAAAAGATAAAGTGATTTAAGAAGATCGAACTGTTAGCAATTTCTAAGTCCTAAAAACTCAGGTCCCCTGAGGCTCTATCCAGGGTCCTCCCATTTATACCTTACCTGTCTATATACATCTGCTTAAATAAGACCTGCGGCTGTGATAATGTCCTTAGTGAATGCTTCTCTCAATTTGAAACTGAGATGTAAAACAAAAGTGAGACATATATGTCCCGTGGTGATAGATTACCCAATAACCATTGCATCCTGGTGATGGTTATCTGGAGCTTCCCAGGTGGCTCAATGGTAAAAAATCTGCCTGCCAATGCAAAAAACATGGGTTCCATCCCTGGGTTGGAAAGATCCCCTGGAGGAGGAAATGGCAACCTGCTCCAGTATTCTTGCCTGGAAAATTCCACGAACAGAGAAGCCTGGTGGGCAGCTGCAGTCCACAGGGTTGCAAAGAGTCAGACGTGACTTAGTGACTGAGCATGCACACGTGACGGTTGGTTTAATATATATCCAGAATATATAAAGCACTCTTACAGTCCAATAGCGAAGAAAAACCCTCAAATGACCCAATTAAAAACTGAGCCGAGAACTTGACTAACCCTTTCTCCAAAGAAGAAATACAGATGACTAATGCTCAGCACCATAAGTCATCAGGGAAATTAAAATCACACCCACAGTGATCATACCTCACACCCATTAGGACGGCCATTATCGCAAAACAGAACGTAGCAAGTGTTAGCCATTATGTGAGAAGAACCCTTGTGCACTGTCGGTGGGATTATAAAATGGTGTATGGAGATACCTAAAAACATTAAAGCTACCATATCATTCAGCCATCTCATTTCTGGGTATATATCCAAAAGAATTGAAGACAGAATCTCCAAGGGATATTTGCATACCCTTGGACAGCAAGGAGATCAAACCAGTCAATCTTAAGGGAGATCAACCTTGAATATTCACCAGAAGGACCGATGCTGAAACTGAAGTTCCAGTATTTTGGTCATCTGAACAGACGACTCGTTGGGAAAAGTCCCTGATGCTAGGAAAGATCGAGGGCAGGAGAAGAGGACATCAAAGGATGAGATGGCTGGACAGCATCAACAATATAATAAACATGAACTTGGGCAGTCTTCGGGAGATGGTGAGGGACAGGGAGGCCTGGTGTGCTGCAGTCCATGGGGTCACAAAGAGTCGGACACAACTGGGGGACTGAGCAACAACAACAACAACTTCATTGTTATTCACAATAGCCAAGATATGGAGGCAACCCAAATGTCCATCTACAGATGAATGGATTTTAAGAAATGTGATGCATATCATACATGGAATGTTATCTAGCCTTAAAAAGAAGGAAAATCTATCAAACATTACAACAGTGATGAGTTCGGGACATTGTACTGAGTGAAATGAGCCAGTCACAAAAAAGAGAAATACTGCATGATTTCACTTATATGAAATAGGTAATCAAGCTCATCGAAATAGAAAGTGGCGTGGTGGTTGCTAGAAGTGGAGGAGGAGGCAGATATGGAGTTGTTCACTGGGATAGCTTTCTAGTCACACAAGATGTAGATAGGGTTCTAGAGACCTACTGAGCAACCCTGTGCACACTGTACTGTACACTTAAAGATTGTTTAGATGGTAACTTGGGGTGTGTGTGTGTGTGTGTGTGTGTTAACCACAGTAAGAAAAAAGAATGAGCATATAATCTAATTCTGGCCAGTGAGATTGGAAGGACAGTCATGGGGGCTGGCAGGAGGACCTGTTTGCTTGCTCTTAAGAGAGCATTTGAAGAAGAAGTAGTTACCTGGAATTGCTACATGTGTTTCAGTACTTTTCTGACACTAACATACATGCACCTGGAGACCCTCAGGGCACAGAGCCAGACCACTGACATATGCAGCTGAAGTTGCCATACCTTTGAGCAACAGATTTCCTTATCTCATTTAGCTGAGTCACTGTCTCATGTTACTTGCAGCACATGTTACTTGCATCTTCCTTGAAAAAGAGATGATTTCCAAGATATAATTTTATTCTCTAAGTGTCTTGACAAGTTATCTCAACTATACAGCTATTGAAAAATAGACCTAAAAATCTAGACCTACATTAGAGTGAGGGATTAATCTATACATTAGGATTACTTATTTAAAAATATAGAGAAGACTTTCTATTTTAAAATGCAGGTTTATTGATGTTTAATTTATATATAGTGAAATATCAGTTTTTAAATACACAATTTTGATTTTGACAAACATACTTGTTTATGGGTTAGTCTTTATGCCCATTTACTAAGTAAAAAATAAATTATGATGCATTGTCCTAATTTCAGCTTTTGTTTGAGAAGAAAAATTCTCTCCATGGCGTAAACTCTATCTTTTTATATTTGTAGCTCCAAATTAACTTTAAAGGAGCTGTGAAACCATCTGTACAGACAGAGATAAGAGTCCAATTTAGATCAGTATCTTGAGTGCCCAGAAGTGCTCTATACACAGTCACATTATTTTATTATTATTTTTGGCCAGTCATTTCTATTCACGTAACTCAGGACTTCTCTTGCAGGCCCTTTGACTATTCTGTTCATATTCACTTCTGGTTCGAAATCTTTCCTTTAATCTTTACTTAACTAAGATGTATTTTCTGAATCTTTGCATAGCCACAAATCCGTGTTCAGCATGGGGTAGTTGGACTACAAGACTTCTCTCATTGGTCTGTGGATGCTGATCTGTCTTCTAACATCACAGTTGAGATGTTCATTACCAATCTCATTAATAGACAACATATTCCTTCTTTGTGAATGCTTTGCTTGTAAGGTTTTCCCTTTATCTTTGGAGTTTAAGAATTTCTAGAATATACCTTGAGGTGTGTGCATATATATATATATATATATATATATATATATATGCTTTATTTTTATTTATTTTTTATTTCGGTATAGTTGATTTATAATGTTTCAGGTGTATAGCAAAGTGATTCAGGCATATATATATATATGTATATATATAAATGTGTATATATATATATTCTTTTTCAAATTCTTTTTCATTAAGATTATTATAAGACATTGAATACAGTTCCTGTGCTATACAGAAGGTCCTTGGTTGGTTATTTTTTATATAGCGGTGTGTCTCTGTTAATCCTAAATTCCTAATATGTCCTCCCCCTGCTACCTTTTGGTAACCATAAGTTTGTTTTCTACATCTGTGAGTCTGTTTCTGTTTTGTAAATAAGTTTATTTGTATTATTTTTTAAAATTCCGCATATAAGTGATATCTTATGCTATTTGTCTTTCTCTGTCTGACTTGCTTCACTTAGTATGCTAATCTCTAGGTCCATCCATGTTGCTGCAAATGGCACTATTTCATTGTTTTTGATGGTTGAGTAATATTCCATATTATATATGTATATATGTATACACACACACACCTTCTTTATTCATCTATTAATGGACATTTAAGGTGCTTCTCAGAGAAAGCAATGGCACCCCACTCCAGTACTCTTGCCTGGAAAATCCCATGGACAGAGGAGCCTGGTGGGCTGCAGTCCATGGGGTCACTAAGGGTCGGACACGACTGAGCGACTTCACTTTCTCTTTTCACTTTCATGCATTGGAGAAGGAAATGGCAACCCACTCCAGTGTTCTTGCCTGGGGAATCCCAGGGACGAGGGAGCCTGGTGGGCTTCTGTCTATGGGGTCCCATAGAGTCGGACACGACTGAAGTGACTTAGCAGTAGCAGCAAGGTGCTTCTACGTATTGGCTGTTGTAAATAGTGTTGCTGTGAACATTGGGGTGAATGTATCTTTTTAAATTCAAGCTTTTGTCTTTTCTGGATACAAGCCCTATATGCCCAGGCATGGGATTGCTGGATTATATGGTAGCTCTGTTTTTAGTTTTTGAAGGAACCCCCGTAGTATATATATATATATTTAAAATCAGTCCTTCCTGGAACTTGTTGAGGCCTTGCTTTAGCCCTGGGAAAAATTCTTAATTCTTTAATGATAACCTGTTCCTTCTTTTATTTCTGAGTGTCTGTTTGCATATGGCATCCATTGGATTTATGCTTTAATTCTCTAATATTTCCCCTCATGAGTTTTTCCCTCTTTCCGTTTTTTTCTATGTTACTTGAAAGATCTTCTTCTTGGTCCCCCTTACCCTGAGCAGCTTTCAATACAGATACCCAAGAGCACTAGTTAGCACGTGTGTGTGTGTGTGTTCTGTTGCTTTAGTCGTGTCCAACCTTCTGTGACCCCATGGACACAGAATTCCGCAAGGGCAGATTTGAATAAGTGCTAATCTAGGAAGAGAAGATATGCAAAGACAAGGGAAGTGTTCTCTGCTTAGCCCACCAGCCTCCTCTGTCCATGGGATTCTCCGGGCAAGAATACTGGAGTGGGTTACCATGCCTTCCTCTAGGGGATCTCCTGGACCCAGGGATTGAACCTGTGTCTCCTGCAACTGCTGCGTTGCAGGAGGATTCTTTACTGCTGAGCCACTGGGGAAGCCACACTAATAAGCACCTCAGAGTGAAACCAGCTTTTGTACTCGCTTATCTCTTGAGATAAAAGGTCTAATGAATGCTATTTCAGATTGGAATAAAACCCCAGTTTACCAAAGAATGCACACTAGTCATCAGTTTTTATGCAGAAATAGTGCAGTCTCAGACTTTATGAAGCAAAATTGATAGATCTACAAGGAGGAATGGACTAGTACAGCCTATAGGCAGTTATTACACAACTCTCACAGACACTAGAAGATCAAGTAAGCAGGAAATAAGAATAGAGAAGACTAGACTGACATCATTAACATGTAGAATCTAAAGCACACACTGGATTTCCCAGGTAGCTCAGTTCAGTTCAGCTCAGTTCAGTCGCTCAGTCGTGTCCGACTCTTTGCGACCCCATGAATCGCAGCACACCAGGCCTCCCTGTCCATCACCATCTCCCGGAGTTCACTCAGACTCACGTCCATCGAGTCAGTGATGCCATCCAGCCATCTCATCCTCTGTCGGCCCCTTCTCCTCCTGCCCTCAATCCCTTCCAGCATCAGAGTCTTTTCCAATGAGTCAACTCTTCTCATGAGGAGGCCAAAGTACTGGAGCTTCAGCTTTAGCATCATTCCTTCCAAAGAAATCCCAGGGTTGATCTCCTTCAGAATGGACTGGTTGGATCTCCTTGCAGTCCAAGGGACTCTCAAGAGTCTTCTCCAACACCACAGTTCAAAAGCATCAATTCTTCAGCGCTCAGCCTTCTTCACAGTCCAACTCTCATATCCATACATGACCACAGGAAAAACCATAGCCTTGACTAGGCGGACCTTAGTTGGCAAAGTAATGTCTCTGCTTTTGAATATACTATCTAGGTTGGTCATAACTTTCCTTCCAAGGAGTAAGCGTCTTTTAATTTCGTGACTGCAATAACCATCTGCAGTAATTTTGGAGCCCCCAAAAATAAAGTCTGACACTCTTTCCACTGTTTCCCCATCTATTTCCCATGAAGTGATGGGACCAGATGCCATGATCTTCATTTTCTGAATGTTGAGCTTTAAGCCAACTTTTTCACTCTCTTCTTTCACTTTCATCAAGAGGCTTTTTAGCTCCTCTTCACTTGCTTCCATAAGGGTGGTGTCATCTGCATATCTGAGGTGATTGATATTTCTCCCAGCAATCTTATATGATTCCAGCTTGTGTTTCTTCCAGTCCAGTGTTTCTCATGATGTACTCTGCATATAAGTTAAATAAGCAGGGTGACAATATACAGCCTTGACATACTCCTTTTCCTATTTGGAACCAGTCTGTAGCTCGAGGTAAATAATCGGCCTGCTAATGCAGGAGGCTCAGGTTTGATCCCTGAGTGGGGAAGATCCCCTGGAGGAGGAAATGGTAACCCACTCCAGCATTCTTGCCTGGAGAGTTCCATGGACAGAGGAGCCTGGCGGGCTACAGTCCCTGGGGTCACAAAGAGTTGGACTCAGCTGAGCGGCTGAGCGCACACAGTACGCAGATTACTGCCCACCTAACAGCAGTACACGTTCTTTGAAGCACAGGGTATCTGAAAATGGACCATGCAACAGACCACAAAAGTGAAAGAAACTAAAAACTGACTTTATTAGTACAGTCAAAAGTCAGTTATTTGAAGAAATCTAATAACGTAGAAAAATCTTTGGTGTGATTGACCAAGAGCAATGGGAGCACATGCATATACCTTTTAACAGGCTCTGTGGTGCATGGCATAATTGTTCTCAGGTCATTGCCACTTCCTAAACCAGGAAGCTTTGTCACGTCAATTTGCAGTTTTCCTAGTAGAGTAGGAAATCCATTTCCATTCTTGATACAGGGCTGGGCCATGAGACTTACATTGGTTGATGAGTTTGAACTGACAGTGCTCCAGTTCTGAATCTGGTCCTTAAGAGGCATCATCTATTTCCACTTATCTAACATGAACTTCTGCCATCACCATGAGAACATGGCTCATATTTTTCTCATAGGTAGCCAGGTGGTCCAAGAAGCCTGTGAGATATACCTTCAGATATGGAGCCAAACCACCAAATTAACCAGTTCCCAACTGTCTTAGAGGTGTGTGGGCTGAATGAAATGCTGTATATCACTGATTTGGGGATGGTTTATTACACAGCATTATTGCAGCTATTCTATTCTAGCAATAAATTTGAAAAAAAAATTTAAAAATCCAGATAATTTTTTAAGAAATACATTTGGACAAAATAGACTCAAGAAGAAGTAGAAAAATCGAATAGAGGAATTATGAAAAATAAAAATGAATGATATTGCAAAATTCTACCATGCCCAAATGACATATTCTACTAAATTTTCAAATAACAGATTATTTGCATCTTATACAGAACATGGAAAGAGATGAGATGCTATCTGGTTCATTTTTTTAAAAAAGGTAATATGATGAAAACAACGCAAAACTAGGACAAAAAGAATAAAAAAATCGTTGACTAAGTCTAGTTGAACATGCATGCAGACATCCTCAATTTAATAGGAGTGAAAAGTTATAGTTAAGAACCAAAACAGAATGTTGTGTTCATGTTCAGAGGCTTCTGCTACTGCTAAGTCACTTCAGTCATGTCTGACTTTGTGCGACCCCATAGACGGCAGCCCACCAGGCTCCCCCATCCCTGGGATTCTCCAGGCAAGAACACTGGAGTGGGTTGCCATTTCCTTCTCCAATGCAGGAAAGTGAAAAGGGAAAGTGAAGTCGCTCAGTCATGCCCAACCCTCAGCGACCCCATGGACTCCAGCCTTCCAGGCTCCTCCATCCATGGGATTTTCCAGGCAAGAGTACTGGAGTGGGGTGCCATTGTCTTCTCCGGTTCAGAGGCTTCAGTCGTGTCCAACTCTGTGACCCCATGGATTATAGCCCACTAGGCTCCTCTGCCCATGGGGATCTCCAGGCAAGAATACTGGAGTGGGTTGCCATGCCGTCCTCCAGGGGTTATTCCCAGCCCAGGGATCAAGCACAAGTCTCCTGTGTCTTGTCTCCTGCATTGAAGGGGGGCTCTTTACCCACTGAGTCACCTGGGAAGCCTAAAACAGTATGTTAAGTGATCATATGCTTAGGACCCAAAAGTTAATGATAAAGTTTATTAATAGGAAATAGTGTAGTGGTGCTGAGACAGGGAAAATAAAAGTTTTCCTTTTTTCACACCATTTTCCCATCATTAAATCTCCGTTCTCATCTACGTTCTACCTCAAACTCAGCTGAACACTTCTTCTGTGATGCCACCTAAGGATTAGTTTAATTGCTTTTGTAATTTGACTTATTAAGTGCACGTGAACCCTCAAAAAATTTATAAAACTTTAAAGGTGGTCACTGGGAACTATTCATCATCTTCAAGTATCTTTCGAAATATATATCCTCAAAATATAAACTTAAAAAAAAATAGACCCTCAGAATTATTGTTTGGGAAGTTCCCTGGTGGTCCAGTGGCTGAGACTCTGTGCTTTCAGTGCAGGGTGCCTGGATTTGACCCCTTATCAGGGAATTGGGTCCCATACGTCATAAGGAATACTTCGTTTGCTGCAACTAAGACCTGGCACAACCAAATTAAAACACAAAAATCCTGATTAAAAAAAATAATTGCTTGCCTGATGCATGAAAGGGGCTATTTTAAATTTTTTTCAGACAAAATTATAAAATAAGCAGATTTATGAATAAAGGTACTAAGCATAATGCATACATGCTTTTCAACTCTTTGTATAATAGTTTATAGTAAAATTTTATGTACATTTTCCTATTTAATATTTTAAAATTTGTGAGTTGTGTTTTAATCCTCATTTTACAGATGATTATACTGAGGCTAATTAAATTGAAGAAATTGTCTCCTTATCTCTGATAAATAGAAAGGTTAGACTTGAATTTAAGGCTTTAAGCAAACATTCTTGTTTTCTAATATGTTAATCTACTAAACTTCTTTCCATAGTAATTTTATTTTAAAACATGCAAGTCATTTAATTCTGTTAAAATAACTAGCATGAACATGCAAATAGTAATAGAAAGTTTTTAAGACCAGAATTTTATTTTTAAAAAGGAAAATTTAGAAAAGTTTATGGATGTACCATGATTCCATCACTGCTAATTTCATTGTCTCATTAAAAAACAGAATTAGTTTACTAGGATTGGTTGTTAAAAGTTGTTTTCTTTTTGAAGGTTGAAAATTTTAATTAAAAAAGAAATCAACAGAGAAAACATATAATGAATAGGAAAAACATTTTAATTCTGAGAAAAGGTGAGGATTATTGATTTGTTTGGGGGAAAAAAATGAGGTCTTTAAACTTCAGTTCAGTTCAGTTTAGTTCAGTCGTTCAGTCGTGTCCGACTCTTTGCGACCCCATGAATCGCAGCACGCCAGGCCTCCCTGTTCATCACCATCTCCCGGAGTTCACTCAGACTCACGTCCATCGAGTCAGTGATGCCATCCAGCCATCTCATCCTCTGTCGTCCCCTTCTCCTCCTGCCCCCAATCCCTCCCAGCATCAGAGTCTTTTCCAATGAGTCAACTCTTCTCATGAGGAGGCCAAAGTACTGGAGCTTCAGCTTTAGCATCATTCCTTCCAAAGAAATCCCAGGGTTGATCTCCTTCGGAATGGACTGGTTGGATCTCTTTGCAGTCCAAGGGACTCTCAAGAGTCTTCTCCAACACCACAGTTCAAAAGCATCAATTCTTCGGAGCTCAGCCTTCTTCACAGTCCAACTCTCACATCCATACACGACCACAGGAAAAACCATAGCCTTGACTAGGCGGACGTTAATTGGCAAAGTAATGTCTCTGCTTTTGAATATACTATCTAGGTTGGTTAAACCTGGGAAATTTATTTATTTTTTTATAAACTTGGGAAATTTAAAAGGACAGTAAACTGAACTAGAGAATGCTAGTCTAAGGAATGAGCTAGTGCTTTAGCACAAGGGATATAAAAGTGATTTTGCCAATTTATACTATTGTCCTGTGTTATTTGTTATTCAGTTTTCTAGATTAACTAAGACACATACATATATATATATTTAATTTTTTTGAAATTCCAAAGTATCTAGTATCTTTGGTTGTGTAGCTCGTTTCACTAATGCTTGGGTTCATGCTATACTGATAATGTCCACGAGGTGGCACTGCAACATTATATTTATTTTGGAGTCTCCCTAGCATTTCCACTGTTGCTGTAGTCAGCTACAGCTTGGATGTACAGGGATGACCCTGGAGGCTGCTGGCGAGCCTGCTCCAAGTTCTGAAAAAATCTGAGGGCTGAACTAATAAAGTTGCTGATCTAGTGGGCAATTGAAAGGAGTGCTTTTCTCCTCTCCACTTATCTTTTACTTCCCTTCTGTATCCCTACAAAAAACACAATAGGAAGTCAGTGGGCAAAATAGGGGAATACAGTTTGTAGTCTCAGCACAGAGCAGAATGGGCTTGGACAAGAGAGAGAGTGAGTAAATAAGCAGCATGAATAAATCAAATAATCAGACCTCATAGTAGTAGATGGTAGTGGCTGGAGTTGAAACATTATTGGTGTTTGTGTTATTTAGAAGGAGAGTGGAGACACTAAAAATTCTTAAAGAGATGGGAATACCAGACCACTTTACCTGCCTCCTGTGAAACCTGTATGCAGGTCAGGAAGCAACAGTTAGAATCAGACATGGAACAACAGACTGGTTCCAAATTGGGAAAGGAGTACGTCAAAGCTGTATATTGTCACCCTGCTTATTTAACTTATATGCAGAGTAGTACATCATGAGAAATGCTGGGCTGGAAGAAGCACAAGCTGGAATCAAGATTGCGGGGAGAAATATCAATAACCTCAGATATGCAGATGACACCACCCTTATGGCAGAAAGTGAAGAAGAACTAAAGAGCCTCTTGATGAAAGTGAAAGAAGAGAGTGAAAAAGTTGGCTTAAAGCTCAACATTCAGAAAACTAAGATCATGGCATCCGGTCCCACCACTTCATGGGAAATAGATGGGGAAACAGTGTCAGAGTTTAATTTTTTGAGCTCCAAAATCACTGCAGATGGTGATTGCAGCCATGAAATTAAAAGACATGGGAGGAAGGTTATGACCAACCTACACAGTATATTAAAAAGCAGATACATTACTTTGCCAACAAAGGTCCGTCTAGTCAAAGCTATGGTTTTTCCAGTAGTCATGTACAGATGGGAGATTTGAGCCATAAAAAAGGCTGAGTGCCGAAGAAGTGATGCTTTTGAACTGTGGTGTTGGAGAAGACTCTTGAGAGTCCCTTGGACTGCAAGGAGATCCTACCAGTCCATCCTAAAGGAAATCAATCCTGAGTATTCATTGGAAGGACTGATGTTGAAGCTGAAACTCCAATACTTTGGCCACCTGATGCGAAGAACGGACTCATTTGAAAAGACCCTGATGCTGGGAAGGAGTGAAGGCGGGAGGAGATGGGGACAACAGAGGATGAAATGGTTGAATGGTATCACCCACTTGATGGACATGAGCTTGAGCAAGCTGCAGGAGTTGGTGATGCACAGGGAAGCCTGGTGTGCTGCGGTCCATGGGGTCACAAAGAGTCGTACATGACTGAGTGACTGAACAACAACAAAAGACATCGATTATCTTTAAACTTTTTAAAAGTTAAATATACATGTTACAATCTCTAGGGTACCTACTGAAAGTGAAAGTGTTAGTTGCTCAGTCATGTCCGGCTGTGCCATCCCATGGACTATAGCCCACCAGGCTTCTCTGTCCATGAATGCTCCAGGCAAGAATACTGGAGTGGGTTGCCATTCCCTTCTCGATGGGATCTTCCTGACCCAGAGATCAAACCTGGGACTCCTGCATTGCACACAGATTCTTTTCCATCTAAGCCACCAGGGAAGCCCAGGGTGCTTACTATAAGATCACAAATAGACTATAATTTTCAAAGTGGATGAAGGAAAAACTGGAGTGAAAGGAGATAGTCCATCAGTCCAGGAGAGGACAAAAAGGAGGGAAATGGGCTATTATAAACTAATGGATACGGAAAAAAAAAATAAGGTATTTGAAATAAATCCAAATATATCAATTAGCACAATCACAATCAGTTTCAATGGATTAAACATTCCAAATAAAATAGATTAAAATTTAAAAGTATATATTTTATGCTCTTTTAGTATATAGCCCACAAATACAGAGATCCAGAAAGATTAGGAACTTAAAAAAACAGATATTGGGCATGGAGTAAAAGGCAAGTAAGTACTAACAGAGAGAAGGGCAATGGAAATGAGAGAAAAATCAGATTATATGACATATTCTGTTCAGTATGGATAGGAGCTTAAAAACATCTAGTTCCCAACTGAGCTATAATTCCAGTCTGCCCTTATGGTTCTCAGAAAATGGGTACACGTTGTCTGGGGAGACAAAGATAAAGATTCCTTCAATTCTATGGGTCAAAATTCCATAGCTGACAAATATTTGCATTAGGCAGAAGTGGAGAATACCTTTTCAATTCAGTTCTCTCTCTCTTTTTTATTTTTTGAAGTGGTTTAAATAAGTAATATCTTTTCATTTTGCTCCTAAATGTGTTATTATCTATCTGTATACAATAAGAACATTTTCTAACATAACCAGAATACCATTGTCATATGTAACAAATTTCCTAATAATTAGGAATGATAATAAATCCAGGCCATATTCCAATTAACCCAGTTACCCATTATGCATGGTATTTCTCTTTCATTTTCATAGCTGTTTAGATCACAAAACCTTATGTTGTTCTATCTCCAAAGTTGACTTGCTTAACTTTCCTTCACTTTAATCAGTAATTTCAACCAACCGATTTGGAATAAGGGAGAAAACAATCTCTAGGTTATAAAATTCATAAATAGGGAAATGTGTTAGACATCCTTGTTTTTAATTTCTGGGTCATATAAGATACTCAGAAAATGTTAGGTAAATTTAAACTATTTGCACAAATGTGAATTGTACAATGTGCTAGCTGTAAGTCAGGTTGGTCATTTCTTGTATTTCTTTATATTCCCTCTATAGTGTATTTTCAAATCCTTGTAAATGGATAGAGACTATCCACAGATGTAGAAAGTAAACTTAATGGTTACCAGGGGATTGGCGGGTAAGAGGTATAAATTGGTAGACTGGGCTTGACATACACACACTACTAGATATCTTTGCGACCCTATGGATTGTAGCCTGCCAGGCTCCTCTGTGGTGTTGGAGAAGACCCCTGAGAGTCTCTTGGGCAGCACAGAGATCAAACCAGTCAATCCTGAATATTCACTGGAAGAACTGATGCTGAAGCTGAAGTTCCAATACTTTGGCCACCTGATGAGAAGAGCTGACCGATTAGAAAAGACCCTGATGCTGAGAAAGATTGAAGGCAGGAGGAGAAGGGGATGACAGAGGATGAGATGGTTGGATGGCATCATTGACTCAATGGACATGAGTCTGAGCAAGCTCCAGGAGGTGGTGAATGACAGGGAAGCCTGGTGTGCTGCAGACCATGGGGTCACAGACAGTCAGACACGACTTAGTTAGCTGAATACCAACAAGCCTCTGTCCATGAGATTCTCCAGGTTAGAATACTGAAGTAGGTTGCCATTGCCTTCTCCAGGGAATCTTCCTGACCTAGAAATCGAATCAGGGGTTCCTGCTTTGCAGGTGGATTCTTTACCAGCTGAGCTACCAGTGAAGCCCAGATAGAGAATAAATCAAGTCTAAAGACAGACAAAATGCATCCTAAACCTGGAGGGTGGGAAGATGATGGAAGGAATCTCCAGCAAAGGAGACTATCTCCATAGAGGTCATTGAGTAGAGTTCCTTGTGCTATACAGTAGGTTCTTATCAGTTATCCTTTTTATATCTGGGGCTTCCCCACTGGCTCAGTTGTAAAGAATCCACTGGTAATGCAGCTGACACAGGAGAATTCCATGGACAGAGGAGCCTGGCAGGCTACAGTCCACGGGGCTGCGAAGAGTCGGACATGCCTGAGCAACTTTCACTTCACTTCTCCTCTATCTACACTCATGTCTCAGATTATTCATTCAATTCCGGGTCTGTATGCCGAGGGCTCCTGAATTTACATCTTCAATTTGGTTCTTAGACGTGTACATCTACCTTCATATCTGACACTTTTACCTATATGTCTAATGGGCACTTCACGTTTGACAGGTCTAAAAGGAAATTTCCTCTCTTCAAGCCAGTTCCTTCCCAACCTGATCATGCCTCACCGTATTCACTATGACCACTTCAGTCAAAACCACAATTAACGTGTTTCTGAATGAGCATCTTCTTTCTTCCTTTCCCTCACCCAGCCAAGTGAGTGATCCTTTTGAAACAAGTCACTCCTCCATCTAAAACTCTACGTCGATGTCCCTTTTGGTGAGACTACACAGCTCCTATCCTTGCCCAGGCCTCTGGGGCTCACAGGACCTGTGACCTGCTCCTGATTGCTCTCCTGCTTCATCCTATTCCCACCCCGCTTGCCTCCTGGTTCTTGCATGAGCACCAAACACCGTCCTGCCCTGGGGTCTTTGTACCTGTTCTTGTACCTCCCTGGGATTTCCCCTCAGGTATCCATGTGGTTCCCTCCCTCATGCTCCTCTTCAGACCCTTGCTTCAGTGTTACCTCTCACATATCCTTTCCAGGAAACCCAGTCTAAATTGCAGCCTCCCCATCCTGTTCGCTTAATCTGGTTTACTTTTGTTTTTAGAACTTAACCACCTGACAAAATATTTTTATTGATGTATAATAACATAAAGCATTACATTAGTTTCAGTATAATGCAAGAATGTATTGCTAGCATTATGGGCCCTTGATAGAATAAAAGTTCCATAAAGACAGAATTTACCAATATCTGGCACATAGTTGACTTTCAAAAAGTACTTTCGTTCATTGTTGAATGAATTGTATTTTCCCTTGGAAATTTCACGTTATGAGTTCTTAAGTATTCACTTATTTAACAAAGTATTTGCAACCATTTTCTTTATTTCATATATGGATTAGACAAATTGGAATTTCCAGTTAAAAATTTCATTAATTGGTCATTGAAATTCTCAGATAGAATAGCTTTTTTGAGCCCCAGCTGCACTATTCATAATATATAAATTCTATGAATTATGTAATTTCTGATGCTTGGAATCCATTTGTATAATACAGACTAACCTCTGGTGAAACAGCCTCCAGTGACTGAATTCATTCTCCCCGAGATGACCAATTCTGTCTTCAGGCAGCAGTAGCCCTTACAAAGAAGAACCTTGTCCTGAAGTTTCCATGGAAAGTGTCTCCGGATGACTTTCACTCGCTGGTCCTAGTAATGGCCAAAGCATCTCCTCACCATTTCCACCCACCATGGCAGCTCGTCAAATGGCATACTGAAGGACAGATGTCATTTGCCACATTTTAAATTCTGACCTGCACTGTCCAGCTCAGGATCAATTGTTGTCTCAGTTGTAAGCTTTTTTCCCCTGAGAGCCTGGATCTTCATCTGGGGTTACAGCACTGGCTGTCTCTGAGGTACTGCGACAGACCCTGAAAGAGGTGTACTCGCCCGCGCTTCATCTTTAGCGTGTGCGGGCTCAGCTCTGACTTTCTGCAGCCCCGGGTACTGTAGCCTGCCAGGGTCCTCCTTCCACGTAATTTTCCAGGCAGAAATACTGGAGTGGGTTGCTGGTTCCTGCTCCACGTCATCATTAGAAGGGTCTTTCTTTAATAGAGACCGTGGATTACAAACCAGGGATAAGAATGTTTGAAAACAACTGGTCTTTGTTTTCCTGTCCTATTGGTGCGTAAGTATTCCGTCTACTGAGAATACAGAGACAAGTGCCTTACTGAAACTGGGTGCCAGCATCAGCCACTGGAATTTGATATAAAACATTTGTCTGGGCTATGGCTACAGCTTTTACATGTCATAAAATTTTAGAATGAAGAGACATCTTAGAAACAATGTAATCTAACCCACTTATTTCCCAGTTAGGAATTCAAGAAAGTTATTCTGTTTAAGCTACACACATGCCTCTTTTTTTTGTTACTCAATTTTGTGCCCTCTGCTTGCCTGAAAAGGGACAGTCATATTACTTTCTAGTGATTGGGGTAAAGATGAGATATAAAGTAGTCTAGTTTCCCATCTTTACAGATCATGAGATCTGAAAAGATTAAATGATTTGTCAAATTCAGAAGATTAGTGTGAGGGCCTGACCCTAACTTTCTTCTGGACTTGTATTCTAGGGCACTTTTATTGCAGTAGGGTTTTGATTAAATTCTTATGTGATTAGAAAGCAGTGACTACCAGTAATCTAGAATCTTCCATTGTATTTCAGCAGAAGTAATGTGAAATTACTTAAGAAATGTGAAATACTTAAGAAAGTTGACAGAGGTCTTTGGGCCAACTGTACTTTTAAAAATATATTTTGAAATTTTAAATACACATAAAAATAGAAATGATAGTATAATGAATGTCCATGTGCCAGATTCAATCATTATCATCATTTTACCTCACTTTCTTAATCCATTCTTTTTTTTTTCTTTTTTGCTGATATATTTTGATACAAATCCCAAATGTTGTTATTTTAACTTGGCATATATTACTATGCTTTGCTAAATATGGACTTAAAAATCATGAAACCATTATCGCCACTAACAACATTGACAATTCCTTGGGATAGTCTAATACAGTCAATATTTATAACTCTCCAACTGTTTCAAAAGTATCTTATAATATTTGATTTATTTAATTAAAGAACTCACAAGATTCACATTCTGCATTTTACTACATCTAGAGTAGTTCCATACCCTCCTTGCCCTTGATTTATTGAAAAAAAATTGGGTGCTTTAACCCTAAGAATTTTCCATATTCTGGATTTGTCTATCTGCTTCCTGTTGGTGACTTTTAATTGTTACCCCACCCACTGTATTTCCTAAAATTTAAGTGTGCATTCAAGGCTTGAAGAGATTTGGGTTCAACTTTATTAGCAAACATTTGTGGTCTTTGGGTGCTTCATAGACAGCATATGGTTTTGTGACACTGACATGATATAATTACCTAGAAACTTTTCACCTGGCCATTTCATCTATTGGTAAAAGGATTTTCATTGGGCAAAGTTGCACTTTTCTAATTTTCTTTTAACTTTTATTAACTGGGTGTTTTTTATGGAGAACATTCTGTCATCAACACTTTTGTACAAAGAAAGCAGGGAAAATGCCTAATTCTTTTCTTTCTACTGTCAATTTTTAAAATAAGGAAGTGTTCTAAATACAATAGTGACCAACTAGATTTTTGCTTCTGTGTTTTGCTTATTTTCATTTTTGTTGCTGTTGTTTTTAGTGATAGAATGAATTCATGAATTCTAATTAATTAACAGCAGTCACTATTTTTAATATGTTCTCATATTTTTCCAATGGGATTCTAACTTATATTTGCCCCTGTTTATATTTGCTTCTGACATATCCCATTAGTCTCTGATTGCCTCCTTGCTTTCTGGCATAACTTGTCACAAACCCATTTAATGCATTTTCTTCTCCAAATCTGGGATCAGAATTCTGCCATAGGCTTTGGATCCTGTACTGGGAAATGCTACTTAGAGACCAAAATGTGGGCACTAGGGGTACTCTTGTTTTTGGGTGGTTGCTGCCTGTCCTTTAGATCTTTGCAGTTACAGAGCTAAGGAATATACATTTTGAACAGAAAAAAAAATCATGCAATAATACTGATTTGTCTGTATTTGATATTCAATTCAAATTTAATATCAGGGAATTTTAATTTAACTTTTTAAACTTTAAACTCTTTTACACCAATAATTTTAGTTCATAACAATATTGACACTATTATTTGACTTTATGGAAAAGTGTAGATCACAACAAACTGGAAGATTCTTAAAGAGATTGGAGTATCAGAACACAGTACCTGCCTACTGAGAAACCTGTGTGCAGCTCAAGAAGAAACGGTGAGAACTGGACATGGAACAGTGGACTGATTCCACACTGGGAAAGGAGTACATCAAGGGTATATTGTCACCCTCTTTATTTAACTTATATGTAGGGTATATCATGAGAATTGCTGGGCTGGATGAATCACAGATATGCAGATGATAGCACCCTAATGGCAGAAAACAAAGAGGAACTAAAGAGCCTCTTGACGAAGGTGAAAGAGGAGAGCAGAAAAGCTGGCTTAAAACTCAACATTCAGAAAATGAAGATCGTGGCATCCAGTCCCATCAGCTCAGTTCAGTTCAGTCGCTCAGTCGTTTCTGACTCTTTGCGACCCCATGAATTGCAGCACGCCAGGCCTCCCTGTCCATCACACAAACTCATGTCCATCAAGTTGGTGATCCCATCCAGCCATCTCATCCTCTGTCGTCCCCTTCTCCTCCTGCTCCCAATCCCTCCCAGCATCAGAGTCTTTTCTAGTGAGTCAACTCTTCACATGAGGTGGCCAAAGTACTGGAGTTTCAGCTTTAGCATCAGTCCTTCCAATGAACACCCGGAACTGATCTCCTTTAGAATGGACTGGTTGGATCTTCTTGCAATCCAAGGGACTCTCAAGAGTCTTCTCCAACACCGCAGTTCAAAAGCATCAATTCTTTGGCACTCAGCTTTCTTCACAGTCCAACTCTCACATCCATACATGACTACTGGAAAAACCATAGCCTTGACTAGACGGACCTTCATTGGCAAAGTAATGCTTCTGCTTTTGAATATGCTATCTAGGTTGGTCATAACTTTTCTTCCAAGGAGTAAGCGTCTTTTAATTTCATGGCTGTAATCACCATCTGCAGTGATTTTGGAGCCCCCCAAAATAAAGTCTGACACTGTTTCCACTGTTTCCCCATCTATTTCCCATGAAGTGATGGGACTGGATGCCATGATCTTTGTTTTCTGAATGTTGAGCTTTAAACCAACTTTTTCACTTTCCTCTTTTACTTCCATCAAGAGTCCCAGCACTTCATGGCAAATAGATGGGAAAAAAGTAGAAACAGTGAAGGATTTTATTTTATTGGT
This sequence comes from Capricornis sumatraensis, assembly GCF_032405125.1. Lineage (NCBI taxonomy): Eukaryota > Metazoa > Chordata > Mammalia > Artiodactyla > Bovidae > Capricornis > Capricornis sumatraensis. The sequence goes on from NC_091073.1 coordinate 77,194,881, forward strand.
TTCCCAAATGACTGTGCATAGTGACTCCTGCCAGGAAATTAAAAGATGCTTGCTCCTTAGAAGAAAAGATATGACAAACCTAGACAGCATATTAAAAAGCAGAGATATAACTTTGCCAACAAAGTTCTATATAGTCAAAGCTATGGTTTTTCCAATAGTCATGTATGGATGTGAGAGTGAGACAATAAAGAAGGCTGAGTGCTAAAAAATTGATGCTTTCAAATTCTGGTGCTGGAGAAGACTCTTGAGGATCACTTGGACAGCAAGGAGATCAAACCAGTCAGTTCTAAAGGAAATCAGTCTTGAATATTCATGGGAGGGACTGATGCTGAAGCTGACGCTCCAATCCTTTGGCCACCTGATGTGAAGAACCAACTCCCTGGAAAAGGCCCTGATACTGGGAAAGATTGAGGACAAGAGGAGAAGGGGACGACCGAAGAGTAGATGGTTGGATGGCAGCACTGGCTCAATGGACATGAGTTTGAACCAACTCCTGGAGATAGAAAAGGACAGGGAAGCCTGCTGTGTATAGTCTATGGGGTCGCAAAGTGTCGTACACAACTTAGTGAGTGAGCAACAACATAAATATTTGTGTGTATTTGTATATGTATAAGCTAGTTTCAAATTAGTAATACTAACATTTATAATAAACATTGAATTGAATATAAGGTTTATTTGAAGCTCTCTTTGTAATTAGAACTCATACGGGGCTTCCCCAATGGGTCAGCAGTAGTCTACCTGTGATGCAGGTGATGCAGAAGATGTGAGTTTGATCCCTGGAAGAGGAAATGGCAACCCACTCCAGTATTCTTGCCTGAAAAATCCCATAGACAGAGAAGCCTAGTGGGCTACAGTCCAAACGGCCGCAAAGAGTTGGACACAACTGAGTGACCACGTACACGTACACACCACTTAAGATACACTCTCAAAATACTCAAAAGTCACTATATCTATAGTTATAATTAAATAAATCTATTTTTTATATTGTAATGTAAGTAATTTGATATTGATAGATCCAATTGTTTCCATTTGTCTTAAGTTTGGAGGCAAAGTGTGATCTTTAGAACAGCTGCTTCACTGTTACTTGTGGACTCATTACAAATGCCGACTTTTGGGCCCCATCTCAGAACTTTGAAATCAGAAACTTTGGGAATCAGGCTCTGAAGGTTATTTTTATGTACACTAAAATCTGAGAACCACTGATCTGGTGATAACCATTCTAATTAGGTTTTTTTTTTTTCTCAAATATAACACATTTGTGTATATATTAACAATCTCTTTTCTTATCTAAATGTTAGCAGAGTATATGTACTGTTCTGTATCTTGCCATTGGAAAAATACACTTTGCATACAAGACATTTTGTATTTTTATTTTAACCAGGATTTTTTGATGGTAGACTCCTAGAACTGAATTTGCTATGTAGATTGCTAGTATTTTTTTTTAAGATATTGTCAAATTTCTTTTACTAGGAGCTGTACATTTTGTATTCTCTTCAGCTGTTTCCTGAAATAACCTTCCCAGTGGAATATGTTATCAGATTTTTGGATGTTTGACAATTGGATAGATGAAGAGCTATAGCTCGTTGTGATTTTCATTTACATTTCCCTGAATAAGAGCAAGTTTGAGCATCTTTGTGTACATTTAGGTGCCATTTTCATTTCTTCTTTTATGAATGTCTGCTCATATATTTTGGTACTTTCTTATCAGATTGTTATTTTGTTTCTTCTCAGTTTGTAGGAACGATTAATATATTACGATTATTAACATTTTAAATGCAAATATTTTTCTGTTTATCATTTATCATTTAACTTTGTGTTGTTTTTGTGTCATGCCAGTATTTTAAGGAAAACTGACTTAATTAGATTGATCAATATTTTATCTCATAACTTTTAGTTTTTGAATTAGTAAGGTTATCTTCAGATCAGATTATAAGGCAACTTTCCCATGTTTTATTTTAGTGTGTTTTTAGTTTATACATTTAAATTTTGATTCATTTGCAATGTATTCCAGTATGAAGTACTGACCTGATTTTATTTAAGTCTCAGTTCGGTTCGGTTCAGTTCAGTCACTCAGTTGTGTCCAACTCTTTGCAACCCCATGAACTGCAGCACACCAGGCCTCCCTGTCCATCACCAACTCCCAGAGTCCACCCAAACACATGTCCATTGAGTCGGTGATGCCATCCAACCATATTATCTTCTGTCGTCTGCTTCTCCTCCTGCTCTCAATCTTTCCCAGCATCAGGGTCTTTTCAAATGAGTCAGTTCTTCACATCAGGTGGCCAAAGTTTTGGAGTTTCAGCTTCAACATCAGTCCTTCCAATGAACATGCAGGACTGATCTCCTTTCGGATGGACTGGTAATAGTCCCAATTGCTCTTTTTCCCCGAGTTCAATCTTGACCTTTTTCAATTCTCATTTTTCTATCCTTCCATATTTTTTGCTGCACAACTTCTACCAATAAAGAATGTTACAATTCTTTCATTCTCTCAATCAGAAAACTCTTTATGGAGTTACCCCTTACCTAGCTAAAAGCAAGTTCGTAGAGTGGCTGATTCTCCTCACTGTTTTATCAAAGCTGAATCTAGGAATTGTTTAGGGTTTGAAGATGGTGGGGGGTTTGGCTCTGGGCCCAAGATGGTTGACATCTTCATTGTGGCTCCTCTGGATTTAGGATGCTCCTGTTAAGAATTAGCTCAGTTTAGGCACTTTGCTTTGAGTGGCCTTAGAGGTGTTTCTTAGAGCATTCCACTCCAGTGGCTAAGAATCTTACTAAAACCTTTGTGTCACACCACAGCACAGCTCAATAAGACATCACACAACACTGGAGATACTTCACTCCACAGACTTCATTCCTTTGTCTGCCTCAGACTCAAGACAGGAGGGATTAAATCCACACCTTTTTCTCAGATTTGGCCATTTTCACTTTTGTTGCCCAAGCCTCTCGCCTTCTTACCACATTAGCCTGTCTCTGAGACCATCAGCTTCACAATTTTCCATGCAATAGAAACACATTTTTGTTCTTTTGTGTGGGTGTTTTAAAGGGTATTTTATATTGTTAGGCCTTTAGAAACATATTGTCTTCCCTTTTATGGGAAGGGGTTAGAGCTTGGAAAAGTAGATGCAAGCTCTATTTAACACTTTACTGACACACTCTGTGATGTAGTTTTTCACTCATTTATGCTTACCTTATTTTAATATAAATAGTTAATGAACCTAATTGTTGAAGGATATATTTGGGTGAAAGACACAATAAATGGTATGATAATTAAAATATAAAAAATAGGACTTCCTCACTGGCTCAGCGGTAAAGAATACGCAGTGGTAAAGAATACACCTACAGTGTGGGAGCTGCAAGAGATGTAGGTTTGATCCCTGGGTCAGAAAGATCCCATGGATGAGGGAATGGCAACCCACTCCAGTATTCTTGCCTGGAGAATCCCATGGACAGAGGAGCCCGGCAGCTACAACAGTGCATAGGGTTACAAAGAGTCAGACATGACTGAAGCGACTTAGCATGCATGCATAACGGGCTTCCCTGGTGGTTCAGACAGTAAATAATCAGCCTGCATTGCAGGAGACCCAGGTTTGGTCCCCGAGTTGGGGAGATCCCCTGGAGGAAGGCATGGCAACCCATTCTAGTATTCTTGCGTGGAGAACTCCATGGACAGAGGAGCCTGGCAGGCTACAGTCCATGGGGTCACAAAGAATTGGACATGACTGAGAGACTAACATTTCCACTTTCATAATAAAAATAATTATTTTGCAACTTTTAAACCAAAAATGCTTGCCAGTTTGGTCCTATAAGAAAGCAGACATCAAGATTAGTGTAGAGACACATTGGAGGAAATGCCTTGAAGGATAAAGGAGGGGTAAACTTTCAAACTGCACAGGTGTTACACCTGTGAAAGAGCAAAGGAGGGGGAAGATTGGATAGGAAGATACTCAGATTTCAGTGCAGTTGTGAAACACTCTTGGGTTTACGGGAAATACCCAAGCAGATATTGCCCATTAGAGGAATCTTGCATGAGGAAGTAATGGTTCCGGTATCTCTGTCATGTACAGTAGAGCAGCCAAGGGCAACATGAATTATGAATCCAGTGAAGGAGGTGGTGCATTGCAGGGTGTGGCAGCTGGAGGCTGTCAATCAGCTATGCTCCCTTGTAGCAGGTGCTCTTGGAGGGACATGTGACTATCTCCATGGCTGCCTTGATGTCTACTTGATATATTGAGCCAGTTTCAAAGAAATATTTCTACTGTGAATTTCTTTTATTTTAAAGCAGTTTGACAAAGTCTCCTTCATTAGGGGGAGAAGAATCCTAACATTAAATAATGGACAACTTTTTGTTGTCGGATATTCCTAAAATGTCTACTAAGAATTTAAATATTATTTGAATTTAGAGAATGTGAAAGGAGGTAAAAATAAGATTTTATTATTTACACTCTAGTTCATGCATTGAAGTCATAGGCTATCTAAACATACCATTAGATGATACTGTTCCTTTAGTCCTGTCATTTTTTAAAGGTAAACATTGCTGACTCAGTGGACACGAGTTTGAGTAAACTCAAGGAAATGGTGAAAGACAGGGAAGCCTGGTGTGCTACAGTTCATGGGGTCGCAGAGTCGGACATGACTTAGTGACTGAACAACAACAAAGTTGTTTACCATGTTAGCACTTAGAGAAAAGACCAAAATTGCTAACGGGATATGCCTATTTCTGACCATTTTGTCCTTTAGACCCTTCCGATTTTGATCTGCAAACAATTTGTTTTCAACTGAATCACTTGCTTCCAAAAGGACAAGAGAAACTCTTGGCCTGGGAATTGGAATCAGGTCATCTGTGGTCTAATTCTTCTTTGTTACCATGTAGCTGTGTGACCTTGTGGAAATTACTTTACCCCCTTGGGCTTTAGTTTCCCAATCTGTGGAATGAGTTTATTAGATTAGATAATCTCCAGGCTTCATCTAGGGTATGAAATTTTGTAGTTGAAGGTGGAGGTTACAGTTAAAATGTTTCTGTATTTATTATCAAAAGTGAAAAGCTGTATTTAGGAAATGTGTGGACAGCACATATATAGGAAAACACAATTTAAAGAAATCTTCCAGGCTGAAATGAGAGATTACTTTCCATAAGATAAACTTTAATAGAGTTGATTTGTTTGTTTTTTAAAAATAAATTGTTTAAGAGAGTTTTAGATTTACAGAATTGCTGTGAAGATAGTACAGAGTGCTTTTTTATTTTTGCTTTACAGAGTTTTAGAAATATTGATGGAAATCAATCTGAGTGGGTGGTTATTAGTGATGAAAGGGGCAGGGAAGGAGCCAGTGGGGTGGATGGTAGAGAGGCTGGACTTCACATTTTATGTGAAAAGAATTTAGGCATATTCTGTGATGTGATCCTGATATATGTGACTGTCCAAAAAAGGAAAAAAAAAAAACAACCCTAATAAATGCTTAACTATTAATACATTAACAGAGACTCATCATCCAGAATAAGGGAAGCAACAGTCATACTCTAATTTAGCTATATCTTATCTGAAGTTCTGAGTTTTGTTTTCAAAGGGACACTGAAATATTTGTAGGTGATCCAAAAAAGAGGGAGCAGGATGATGAAAGATATGGAAATTATGTAAGAGGAGCGACTGAATGAGCTGGAGAGGTTTGGTATGAACAAGCGAGGACTTAGCAGGGATCTGCAACCAATTACCTTTTTTTTTTTTTTCTCCTTTTGGCAACTGATTACTTTTTAAATTAAATTTATTTTGAAAATTAGGTAAAATATTCATATAATTAAAAAATCAAAAATGATGCGAAACGTATGTAGTGCACCTACTCTTACTTCTGCTCCTCTCTCTCCCCATCCTGTTTAGGTATGATTTTTTTATTACTTTTTTTGAATCCTTTCATTATTTCTTTAGGCAATACCAGCAAATGCACATATACAAAGGAATCAAACTTTACATTTTATTTTGCACCTTGATTTTTTTTTTGCTTGATAATATATTTTGGAGATCTTTTTGTATACGTATAAATAAGGTGACTTGTTTGTTTTAAATAGCTACATAGAATTTCTTTCTGTGAAAGCATTATAGTTTATTTGATCCATCCTGAAGATGAATGCTTGAGTTTTTGTCTATATTTTGTTTTTACAATGTTGTTGTTCTTGAAAAATAAGGAAAATGAATAGTAATGTTTATTCGTCATCTCAAATGGTTGCAGGCATATCTGTAGGATAAATGCTCCCTTGCAGAGTCCCTGGGTCAAAACTTAACTCTGCATTTTTAATTTTTTATTTGAACATGCAAATTTATTTTAAAGTCACATAAATAGAAAACACAAATGAAAACCTTCATAACCAGATTTTTTTCTTAAGCCCAAAGTTCAGGTTTTCTCAAATTTTTTTCCTTAAATTAGAGGATAATTACTTTACAATATTGTTGTGGTTTTTGCCATACATCAACATGAATCAGCCATAGTTTACATATGTCTCTTCCCTCTTGAACCATGCTCCCTTTTCCCACCCCATTCCACCCCCTCTAGACTGTCAGGGAGCACTGGCTTTGGGTTCCCTGCATAATACAGCAAACTCCCACTGATTATGTATTTAATATATGGCAATGTTTCAATGCCATTCTCTCAAATCATCCCATCCTCTCCTTCCCTCACTGTGTTGAAAAGTCTGCTCTTTATGTCTGTTTTGTTTACTGCCCTGCAAGTTGGTTTGCAAGAGTTAGGCATGGCTTAGCAACTAAAGCACCAATATATGGTATTTGTCTTTCTCTTATGACTTTGTAAATCGATACAGCCACTATGGAGAACAGTGTGGAGATTCCTTAGAAAACTTATAATAAAACTACCATTTGTGTATGCAGGCTCACTCACTTCAGTCGTGTCTGACTCTTTGTGACCCGAAGGACTGTAGCCCACCAAGCTCCTCAGTCCATGGGATTCTCCAGGCAAGAATACTGGAGTGGGTTGCCATTTCCTACTCCAGGGGATCTTCCTGACCCAGGGATCATACCCGTGTCTCTTTACATCTCCTGAATTAAAGATGGATTCTTTACCACTGATCCACCAGGAAAGTCCATAAAACTGCTGTGCAACCCAGCAATCCCACTACTGGGCATATACCCTGAGGAAACCATAATCGAAAAAGACATGTGTATCCTAATGTTCACTGCAGCACTGTTTACAATAGCTAGGACATGGAAGCAACCTAGATGTCCATTGGCAGATGGATGGATAAGGGAAGCTGTGGTACATCTACACAATGGAATATTACTCAGCTATAAAAAGGAGTGCATTTGAGTCAGTTCTAATGAGGTGGATGAACCTGGAGCCTGTTATACATAGTACATTTTTAATTTTGAAAGATAATGCCTAATTTCTCTCTTTAGGATTGTTCCAGTTTACACACCCTAGAGTGATGCACTTACTCACAGAGTGTGTGCTCAAACTTTTGGATTTTGCCCATCCGTGAGGTAAGAAATGGCATTTAAATGCAGGCTGAGATTTCATGCATTTCTTTATGAATGAAGTTGAGTGTCTTTTCACATGTTGAAGTACCTTTGTCCCACTGTGACCTGTTCTGACCGGCCGTTCTGTTCACTTCTGTAGCTGAGTTAGTGCTGACCCCTCACCCTCCCTATGAGCCCAAAACTGCTTCTTTGAGCACCTGTGACACCTTGACTGCAGGCATTCTCTTTGGCCACGGTGGCATGTACAGTGAGCATATGGGAAAACTTCAGAAGAGCCAAAAAATTAGTGCCTGGAAGCTTCTCTCATCTGGTAATGAACAGGAATTTGGTGTAGAACCCCCCACCCCCGCCTGCCACCATTTCCCTTTCCTCTGGATGAGGATAACAGATACGACACTGTTTCCCAGAGTTTCCCAGTGGAGTTGGACCTGCAGTGGTAACTGACTTGAGGACCCTCACTTTATTCCTTCCCTGCTCTGCTGCTTCCCTACTCTATGCCCCACACTTAATGATTTCATTTCCAGAATAAACTACACATTTGCATTAGAATCTTTGCCTCAGAGTTGGCTTCTAGGGGAACCCAAGTCAGGCCAGGTTGTGAGACCTATCTATAAGTGCTTCTCAAAGTGCGGCCTGCAGATGGTTTGTGATCTATTTGTCACCTGTCTGATAAAGTCAGAAATTGAGCTTGAAAGTTTAGAAACTTCTATAGAAATTTGATGTTGCTGTGATATTTAAGTGTGGTGATTTTGTGTTTTACACACACACACACACACAAATGTCTGTGATGAACTGAAAAAAATAAAAACACTGTAGGACTTCCCTGGTGGTCCAGTGGTTAGGAATCTGCCTGCCAGTGCAGGGGACATGAGTTCGATCCCTTGCTGGGAAAGATTCCACATGCCTTGCAGCAAGTAAGCCCGTGTGTCACAACTACTGAAACCTATGTGCCCTAGAGCCCATGCTTCACAACAAGAGAAGCCAGCCATCACAATGAGATGCCCGCACACTGCAATGAAGTGTAGCCCTTGCTCACCACAACTAAAGAAAGCCTGCACACAGCAGTGAAGACTCAGCACAGCCAAAAATATGTAGATGAGTTAATAAACGAATACAGTAAAACACTGCATAGGTGAAGAAGGCACAACTTTAAATGATGGCACTGAGACCCGTGGATGGAAGAACAATCAGGACAATTTTGGTTTGGTATGAGAGAGTTTTCTAATTGTCCTGTGTACCTAAGAATGGAAAGATTTCCTATTGGTGGCAGTCAGTACGCTTATCTTGAGAAGAGTTAAGCCTGCTTGGCTGGCTGGAGAGTTGAGACTATAAAGAATCCTTGAGCTTGAGGGCAGACCCTTCGTCTTAACAGATTTTACTTCTCTCCCTTAATGAAAGTTGAACAGTAATTCTCTTACTCTTTCATCTCTTTCTGTGAAAGAAAAGATCAGTAAAAGTGAAACCAATATATGAGTTGTATTCCTTAATACATAATTAATGCATGCTGATTCTCTAAAAATCCTAAGGGAGAGTTTAATTATAGTTAATCCTGTTCTGATTGTTTTGATGCATTGTGAGTTCCATTCTAACAGCCCTTCATATTTACAAAACCAAGAAACTGGCCACTTTAGGTAGTGAGACTGAATCTTGTTTTCTTTAGCACTAAGATTTCTCAATAGTCTTAAAATACGAAGTGAAAAGTGTTATGAAATTTCTTGGGTGTGTCACTGGCTCTCAAGAACAAATAAGTCCTCTCAGTACACAAAGCACTAAGGTGAAACCAAACAGAAAGAGAACACTTGCCTTTTAGCTTCTGTAGAGCTGTATTTTCGTTGGCTGCTCCTCTGAGTCCTCCAGTCAGGGTTTTTGCCTACCTATGCATGAACTACCTAGTACCTACCTCCAGCAGTCTTTCTACTGCTTAAGAAATCTTGTGGCCAGACTGTGGTGGGAAGATTAAAGTGGTGCTTACAACAGAGCTGTGTTCAATGCTGAAACCAAGGGATCACAGGTGCCTACAACCTTAAATGGCATCCTAATATCAACAATAGGCAAATATGGAGTGCTAAGTCAAGGCTATGATTTTTCCTGTGGTCATGTATGGATGTGAGAGTTGGACTGTGAAGAAGGCTGAGCACCAAAGAATTGATGCTTTTGAACTGTGGTGTTGGAGAAGACTCTTGAGAGTCCCTTGGACTGCAAGGAGATCCAACCAGTCCATTCTAAAGGAGATCAGCCCTGGGATTTCTTTGGAAGGAATGATGCTAAAGCTGAAACTCCAATACTTTGGCCACCTCATGCGAAGAGTTGACTCATTGGAGAAGACTTTGATGCTGGGAGGGATTGGGGGCAGGAGGAGAAGGGGACGACCCAGGATGAGATGGCTAGATGGCATCACAGACTCGATGCACGCAAGTCTAAGTGAACTCCGGGAGTTGGTGATGGACAGGGAGGCCTGGCATGCTGCGATTCATGGGGTCGCAAAGAGTCGGACACGACTGAGCGACTGAACTGAAATGAACTGAACTGAACTGAAGGATGGGGCAATCAAAAATATTTAAGGCTCTCGTTAAAAAATTAAAAAAAAAAGGTTGCCAGTGGTTCAGTCTACTCAGCCTAATACATGGATCCTCAGGCATATTTGGAGGAGCACATGAAGGTCCTCCATTGTACTATGGTGTTGAAAGGTGGTGGCCCTGAACTCAGATGGCCTGGATTCCAATCCCATGTTTGCCCCTATCTAGGCAAGGCACTCAGTGTTTTTGAGGCTCAGTTTCTTCTGGAAAATGGTAATAATAAGTGTACTTTAGACAGTTGTTATGAGGGTGAAATAAGGTACTGCATGTCAAGTGCTTAGTGTTTGGTCATAATATGATACAGTCATCATCATTAAAAGCCTTCCAAGATTCCTTCCTAGCAGGAAACAGGTAGAACCTTATGTGTACTGGAGGAGTCAGCTGTGTTTGGATAGTCAAACTGGTTTGATGGTTTGGGGAGGGAGAGACACTGGAAGGGACGAAAGGAGGAAACTGGCTGGGCTAAGGCAGGGTGCAGGACCCTGCTGGTCGGTGCTCCCCTTTACTCCAACTTTCATTGCTTTCCTCTTCACCCCTGATCCTTCTGCCCCTTCAGTTGGATCGATTTCTTGTTTCTTCATATCTGAGAGCTCAGGGCTTTGCTGTAAACTTCAGAAAGGTAATGCAGAGAAGGGTGATTTACTCCCCTTCTCCTGAATGCTACTGAATGAAGCTTTGGAAGACTGGAGGGTTTTTCAACATTGTGATCTTAACTCACTGTAGAAAAGTAGCGGAGGATCAATCATACAGGGAAATTTTTGCTGTGTGTGTGTATTAAAAGGGTAGTGGTGTGGACAGTCACAATGGAGAATGGAAATTGCAAGCTCTGTGTGTAGCAACTTGACTGCCATTCCACCTTGCTTTGAGGAGGAGGTCCAGAACCTTTTGAGCTGCTAGTGATCAAATTCATTATATTTGCATTCATTGTTATCATGACTCTTCTGTGATCCTTGAACTGTAAACACATGGAGAGCTCTTGAATGCAATTTCTAGTTAAAGTAGCTTTCTAAAAGGGACTTTGTTCTGTCGGTTTCTAGCTTACTCAAGGTTGCTGACCCTTTCTTTATTTATCTGTTTTTATTTTGCTTTCAAAAGAAAGGTAACACTCATCAGGGCTGAAGTTGTTCAGTTGCCCAAGGCATTTCATGTCTGGTCCCACCGGTTAAAATTCAACTTGAAATCAGTCTACCCATTAAGGCAGTTGCCTTGTCTGGGTGGCATCCACCTGGGAGAATGAAGGAAGGCCTTTTTTTTTTTTTCTTCCAAAAGTCCAGTGTGGGATAGTTTGACCCCCTACCTGTTTGACCAGCTAATGCTTTTTCCCTTTCTGAGGGTAAAAAATCAAGCATGCAGGATGTTGGGACACGTCATGCGCCGAGCGTAGGCATGTATCACCTGAAGCTGGAAATCCACTACCGTGCTTTCCAGCCACTGTACTTCCTTTCCTTTTCCTTATCCCTGAAAGAAACTATTTTTAGTTCCAGATGCTGGAACTACTGTAAACCAAAACCTTCAAGACACTTTCTTTGGAATGCAGATGAGTCAACACCAGAATGATTATTCAACTGGAAAAACTTTTAAAACAATCTTTAATGAGTACACATTTCCAAAAGCAGTCATCCCTTAATATGGGGAATATATACAAAAATAAAAGGTCTATCGTATAATAAACATGTTCCTAGAATACAGGAAATGTATGAGGAGTGAGGAAGTTTAGTCTGACTTTTTTAATGGAGAAGAATAGTTTGGAACAGTTAAAAAGAACTGTAGTTCACACGACACACCTGTTTCTGTTTCAAACTCTTTTCCACCTTAAGGAAACTGGGAGAATCAGCTGTGTTAGGATGGGCAAATTGGTTTGATGGCTTGGGAATGGATGTTGGGAGGGGTGAAAGGAAGGAACCAGCTTCTCTGGTCAGCTGCTGGGGCTTGGAGCCTTGTGGGTGAGGCTGAGGGTCATGCCCAGCAATGCACTGTGATGCCAAAACCACCAGGGGTGCTCTGGAATATCTGGCTTCCTGGATGCCTTTTGTGAAGTACCCAGGAAGAACATTTTTACTAGGTTATAAAAGCAGAATCCTTTTTACTGTAGGTAAGTTTTTTTTTTTTTAAAGCTTGAGTGGGTTGCCATGTTAAATCCTAGGGGATCTTCCTGACCCAGGGACTGAACCCACATCTCATGTCTCCTGCACTGCAGGCGGATTCTTTACCCATTGAGCCACCTGGGAAGCCCCTTGTTTAACCTAAGAGTGACATTTTCTAGTCTTAGTAATGGACCAGATAGCCAGTAAAAATCTTACTCTTTTACCAAAAAAGGAACATGGTTAACCCCAAAGGTTTCCTTTAGATTAGCCTGGATAGTACTTAACCTTTAGGTAACCAATTATCTAGCCAAAAGGCAGTGGCCAACCCTACAATACTTGGGTATTTTGCATAAAATAGAATGAATGAGCAGTGACAGTTGCCTTGTCTTTCTCACTGATGCCCTGGGGTCTTCACCACACAGCACAGCTCTGCTCAAAGTCTCAGGCTTTTCTGAATCCTTGAGTAGATCAAGGATAAGTGAATGGAACATATACTCTGGGTGTCTTCTCATTAACACAAGCTGAAATTAAAAAAAATATCTGGAAGGGTATAATGGGAAAGATTGAAGACGGGAGGAGAAGGGGATGACAGAGGATGAGATCGCTGGATGGCACCACTGACTTGATGGACATGAGTTTGAGTAAGCTCTGGGAGTTGGTGATGGACAGGGAAGCCTGGCGTGCTGGAGTCCATGGGGTCACAGAGTCAGACACGACTGAGCGACTGAACTGAACTGAACTGAACTGAAGGGTATAATGACACCAACATCTTCATATGGTGCCAGTGGTATTAACTTCAGAAATAATTCGGCAATTACATTCAATGTTTTTTAATTTTTAATCCCAATTCTTCGCAAGCATTCTGAAGAAGTAAATTAAAATACACACTTAAGTTATAAGTGCTAAGGTATCCTCTGAAATGTTGTTTTAGTAAACAATGGATATAACCTAAATGTTGAATTAGAGCAGTGGTAAAACTAATGCATATTTGCTGTAATATCATGAAGCCGCTGATTCAATACATAAAGCATGTAAGTAAGCAAACAAAGCTGTAGTATATTAAGTGGAAAAGGATACACAATTGAATATACAGTATAGGCAGAACTATTTTCAAAACATTTTATAGAAAAATATTCTGGATTGTGGGTGATGTTTTAATATATTGTAATCATTTTGTATAATGTCATATAGAATATATGATAGCGAAAGGAAAAAGTAAAAGAAATGGCCTGTGTGAGGCAGGCAGAAAACTGTCAAATCTGAAGACTTTTGGTTATTTCGGCTTGTGGAAAGGTCCTACATAAGGCTCCTCTCAGCTCCATGTATGAGCCAGGAAGGCTAATCCTGCTGAAGGGCATCTTGGAAATGGCATCATTATCATGGAAAAGCAGAGAAAAGCCTCCTGCCTTCCAGCTAGGACTTGAGAAAGAACCAAGTCTCCTATTACAATCTGCTGCTCATACCTCTCTCGCCTAAGACTTCAAAATTCTCCCTCATCTGTGTATTGGTCCAACTTACACTTTCATTATTCATTTAACTTCACTGCTTAAATTTATAACAAACTATGATAAATTATAGAAGCTACTTTTTTATACTAGCAATTCATTTCATAGATGATTAATACTGAACAAATCTGGAATATGTTATTTACAAAGCATAGCACATAACCTAAATAATAGTAAACCTGATGTGGTATAAACTTTATAAACTTTATTCAATTTTTTTTTAAACTTTTTGCACTAGGGCTTTTATCAATTCTTCTTCACTCATGGTACATTGAGGAAATCCAAGTGGATATCCCTCATTTTTAACTCAATCTTTTTTTATACTTATTCCTTTGAGAAGGAACGATCTTATGACAACTGTATAAGTTTGCATATATCCAGTCCATGATTATTTCTAATCTACTGTGAAATTTTTATCGTTTTATAAAATAATTCCCCACACTACATATCCAGGTTGGTAAAAAAAATATCAAAAAGCACACATAACTACAGAATTTACCATGGCAATATTTATAATCACCTGCACTTCCAAAAACCAGAATAAAAATCTCATTCCTTTTGCTTCCTTGGTCCTCTTTTTCAGACAGATCTAATAAAGCCCTTATCAGCGGCCACCATCTTAGTATTTTCTCTTTCACTCTACTTAGCCCTTGAATCAGAGAAGGAAACTATGCGTACTTCCCCTGGATTTTGCAAGACATTAGGTCATGCATATTGCTCACAGCAAAGAAGCTTCTTATTGTGAAACCACAAAGCTAATGGCGATTCAGCCCCCCACCTCCAGAAAAAGGAGAGGCAGAGACCAGCAGTGGTTCCACACGGACCTGAGATTAAATGGTGTCCCATTTCTCAAAGTCAGGCATGATTTCTTTGTTCACAAACTTCAGCTCATGGTGGGAGAAAAACACTTTCTTCACTGCACTAATTATTCTTCTCTAAACATGCAATACCATGGTTAAGAAGTCCAGGTGAATTGAACTTTGCTTTAAATATCTGTTTTTCCATTCAATGCCGATTCTGAGTATTTCGGGTTCCTTTCCCAGCCCTGGCGGATCCGCATAAGGGTCTTGTCTATACATGGCAGGATGAGGATGAACTTGATCACCAGCACTGTGCAAGGGATGATCAGTGCAATCACGTAGGCTGAAGGGAGATACCACACAAGGTTTGAAGGGTTGAGGAATCTCTTCCCACCGTACACCAAGGTGTGGGCTGTGCACAAGATCAGGGTCAAATAACCCAGTTTGGACTATAAACAAGAAACAAAAACATGTACATTAACACTGTTTACATTTTCACATGAAATACTGTGAGTCAGTGAAGGGTATTCGTCAAAGCCACAAGCCTTTGAAACCTGTAGTATTTAGAACACTGCCAAGAATTGAAAAAACATTAACTCTCCTTCAGGATGATCGTTGTATCATTTAAAAAAAAGAAAAGACTCCTTACAAATGACCTGGTGGTTTCATCTTAACCTAACTGGATGAGAAAGGTTCCCAGGAATAGATTCTTTTGCATTTGAATAAGTAATGTACCTTCTTTTTCAAGGGTAACACTCCTTCCTGGATCATCTTTTCTGGAGGCCAGAGATGAACAAAACACAGTATGTCCTCTAGAAATACCACATTAGTGTATGTTGCTGACTAAAAGCAGATACTAGCTGAATGGTATCCCAGTAAACAGCAGTTAGCAAACTTTACTTTTGGTTGGTTGTTTGTTTAGGCCTACATACAAAGCCCAGTGTTTATTTCCATCTTAATGTCTGAACAAAGGTATAAACATGAGAAAATGTTTACTGCATTTGGTCTCCGGGAGAAACTCTAAGACTTCTGAATTCAAACATTTCTATAAAGTGCAATTCTGACTTTCGTTACTAATGGTCTATTCCGTTACACTAGTTCTCAAGGAATATGCCTCAGAATCACCCAGAGGTCTTGTGAAAACAAACCAACTGCTGGGCCTTACTGATCTTGGATGATCTCGGATGACCTCGGCCTGCAGCGACTTGAAGCTGGGCTTCAGTTCCCAGCCAGAGACTGAGGACAGGTCGAGGTGGTGAGAACACCACATCCTAGCCACTAGACCAGTGGTCAGTGACAAGAACCTGACTCTTTGGTTTTGCCAAAGAGAATTCCCACAAAGACAAAAAGTACTGAAGCAAACAAAGTGTTTATTAGGAGGAAAAGAGTATAGTATGTGTGGGTAGACACATGGGCAGGCTCAGAGAGAGAGAGTTGCTTAGTCACCCTTTTGTGGCAGTTTGAATTAGTTTTATGGGTCATTTCTTCCGGGTTTCCTTTGGCCAATCATTTTGATTTGTGTAGTCCTGAGGCCATATTTGGTATATCTCAGGATCCTTTCATGTGTGGAAGCTCATCTCTTTGCCAAGATGGAGTCTAGTGAATAGTGAAGAGGCTCATGGGTAGTTGACATTGCTTACTATGAGGTGTCACACCCTCCCTTTTTTACCTCCAAGAAGCCTTTCTATGCATGTGTTGTCGGGGAGGTCTCCTTAACTTTAAGAATGAGGAATGTGTGTGTTTTTTTTTAAATTTGGTATCTGTGCAGGGCACAGCCTCCTCCATCATCCTGCTTCTATGGAGTTTCTCCTATTATGGGGTTTTCATCCACAGGGGAGAAATTGTTCAACCTGGGGCCCATCTAACTCCTGCCTCAATACCTCCAGAGTTTCTGATTCAGTTTGGTAGGGGAGGGGCATGAAGATTTGTATCTAACATGATCCCAGGTGATGCTGCTGCTGGTGGTGGTCCAGGTGCCATATTTTGAAGACCGCTGGTCTACAAGATTAGTTACTAATTGCCTTTAATGACGTATCTGGTGGTTGATGTGTGGAATCCCTGATTTTCCATCTTACAGACCAGCACTGAATCTGGTACGATGACAAGCTAGCATAGAAAGTTTTATACCCATAAGTCCATATTCTAAAGTTGATTTTCAGAAGTAGAAATTTTGTGTTTGGGTTTCTTTCCACCCTGAGCCTAGTATATCTCCATACACAGGGTTCAATAGTAGTTGATGCTTTTCAGTCTGTACTCTTAGCTGTGTCTCTGGGAGTGGTCAGGAATCTTGTCCTGCTAGGAAATCAAACCATCATGGAATCTGCCTTTGGGTTTGAGTTTAGCTTTTCTAATCTGAACTTGTTTCAGTTGCTATTTTTATGTGATTGCTAGGGAACTGATGGAGCAAAATGAAAATTTATGCAGGTATGAGAGAAAAATCAGAATATTTGTAAACTCAGAATCATTTTGCATTAAAAAGTAGATTAAATCATGAAGTCCTTTTACCTGGACAAATCGGAACTCTCTCCAGTTGACCATGTTGCTAACTGATGGCAAGGAAGTGATTCCCAAGAGTACAAACAGGAAAAATCCGAGCATTCCCAAAGCGATATATGAATCACTGAGCCAGGAGGTAGTGGTACTAAATGGATTTTCTTTCTTGGTTATTGCCTAAAATAGTTAGAAGCAATTTTTTTAAATTTCATTTTTTACAAATTGCCCAAACTTTTAAGGTGATGAAAAAATACCTCTACATCATTTCTTTGCTCAACGCAAGTTGTATAACATTTCTGAAGAGGCACGGAAAATAATTACACTTAGATATTATGTTTTTTGATAGAAAAAGTAATTGGTTCTATTAGGACTTTACTATGATAGTTAACTCCAGAAATTATATAGAGAATTTTAATTGACCCTGTAAATCCTAAAACAAAGTAAACATTTACTTAAACCTTCTTTACCATATGGCTTCTTGTTCCCCAAGCAAAAATTGATGTTCTCAAACGATTACATCAGGGTTCTGTTTTCCTGCTTTATATGCTGATTATTCACACACATAGAGTTTGAGTTCTTTTCCTTTTTTTTTTTTTTTTGGAATGTAGCTTCAGGTCTGTTGTAACACATCTTGAGAGAAATCTGGCCCCTGTAACATGACTGTTACCCAAGGACATGCTGTGTATTTGTTACGGAAATAATGTATAGAAATCCCACAGACACACCATCAATGAGTTACTGACTAATAAACTTTGACGCTGCAGTAGGATTGATCAAAACCAATTATTTCCAAACCAGAACTGATGTATAAGAACTTTCTATGGGACTGCTTTAAGACTCCCCATGCTGATTCTCTCTGAATAAATTTTGACTGTGCAGAATACAGTTTTTGACGTTTGCTCAGAATTGTTTGAGGATGCCATCCCGCAAGACAAATATTAATGGAGTTATAAACACCCTTTTGTTAATTTGTTTACATTCCTCTGATTCATGTTTGGACTTCCAAAAGAAAGGAGCATGCATAAAAATAGAAACTTTAAATTTTGGCTTCCATTTATTGAAGTAACTCAAGTAGGTTCATTAGGTTTTCCTGAGCCCTCACATCTGTGTACCAGTGAATCCTGAGAATACAGATATGGATCCAAGTGAACCTGGGAATCTAACTTTGACTCTTCAATAGTTACATGAGATTTCAACAGGATTTGTTAAAACCAAAGTAAAACAATAAACTCCCCAAGACAAACATGAACTGTCTAATAATTGTAGCTGCTTTAAAAAATAAAGATGTTTAGAAGACTGATTTTCTATAATTATGAAATGGAATATGATGTAGCAAGATTGCTCTTTGATTTAAAAATAGGAGAATACAAATGAGTAGAGATTTACCTGGGTAGCGGTTCTGTTGTTCCACGTCCATCGCACATAATAACGAATAGGGATCACAAGGGTGTAGAGGACATGAAGGAAGGCAAATCCCAGTGCTATCAAGCCAAGCTGTTTTCTGCAAAGCATCCAGTGGTCAAGCCAGTCTGGGAATCGGCGGTATTTTGTACCTCGGTACAGCTGCAGAATGGCAGCAATAACACCAGGGAGGTAAACCAAGGCGAGCAGTGTGAGTGCTGCTATTGGAAAGACACGATTTGGAATAGAAATAGGCAGACGGAATGTCCTGTCTCTTTTTTCATAAACATAAGGGTAGATTACTTCTCTTATTACACAGTATAAAAAGAAGAAGACACACAGAACGGCGGACAAATAGAAGGGGAACTTCCACATTGGAAATAGCTGTAGCGGGTAGTTTTCAATTTCATTGGCTGCCACGAGAGATCCTTTATCCAGTGGAGTAAGTCCAAGACTACGAACGACATCCATCACTCTTTGCTTGGCTTTGCTGTCATTTCCACAGATAAACACCTGGGTTAAAATAATTAATTTTGTATTTATTCTTTCTTTAGTAATGGAGGATGGTGTTATATAGTAGTTACTGCTTCTGAAATAAGGGTGTAGAGTGAACATATTTAACGAGATTATGGTTTAGACTTGCACATGTATGTTGGATAGTTAAGTACCAGGCTTTTAAGTTGAGAGTGGCTTAGGCGTATGGCATGGATATGATTAGACTTGGTTTTCTGTAGTACAGACAACTTGTGTTCTCTTCTATATTTGTGGGTGCCATGTCACTTACGGATTGCTTTTAATCTTGATGAATAAATGGAACCCATTTCATACAAAGTAATGGGAGTCTAAAGGATATCCATCAACAATTTAGCGGTGTTATTTTCTAGTACTGACAGGAGGCCTCTAGAGGTTGACACCATTGGGTTCTATCAAGCTGAAAGCTCAGGGTATAGATAATGGGAAATGAATCACTACAATTGGTTACCCTACTTTGTCAAACCCAGAAAAGCTATTCATGGCACATATTAACAAAATAAAATATTTTCTTTTGAAATTATGTTTTAGAATCTTTGAGGTAAGTGCATATTAAGACATTTACTTTTTAAAGATGGAGTGTAAATCTATCTTGTAATCTTACCTGCCGACTTGCATCCAGTGCCCCTGACTGGAGAGCCCAGGCTGAGACGGTGTTAAATGCTTTTACCACATGGGTTCCCGGCACCAACTGAGCAAGGTACTCTGCATTTGACTCTGGATACTGATTGATTTTGAGGTTGTTGCTGACGTCGACCAATATTTTCCCATTGAGAACGTCGGTTAATTCTGTGAGAAAATCATAATGTTCCCTGTGTATTGCTATGATTATAATGTCAGATTTCTGGGCTGCATCAGAGTAGCTCATGACCTCTGCACCATTCGGCAGCCAGCTGGACATCTGGGGGGTTCGACTTCCAAAAACAATAGAATAACCACACTGGAGCATTTTAAGTCCCAGTGATCTTCCAAAATCTCCAGTTCCAAAAATACATACAGTTTCTTGCTTTTCTGAAGAATGCATAGTGAGAGGAAATGCATCTGTAGAAATTTTCTCCATAACTGAAAGATAATCAAATACCCAAACAAAATATGAATGTTATGGTAAAAAGGAATGAAAATTATATCAAGGAAACAGTGATTGAGTGATGTTTGAATCTTCTGATGAATTATCTCGAGCACATTCCTGACAAAGTTTGGAAGGAGTAAAAACTGTCTCATATATTCTCATTTGTCTTATTTAACAAAATTTTGTATTGGATAAAGAAATGCAGTGACAACCCAAGACATTTACCAGTTGTGGTCTTAAACTGTGGATGTGTATCACAACGATACTGCATTATTGAGTACTTACGTTATTACATTAGTACTTACATTATTGAGTTCCCAAAGTTCTCAAGAGCAAAATCTGACAAAGAATGCACTAATATGGAAATTATAGACCAACTTATTTATGTTTAGTAATGCAAAATCCCAAATTAACCAACAATATCTGGTAGCCTTTTAGGAGACAGTGCACTTGGATCAGATAGGATTATTCTAAAAATGTAAAGATTAGTTCTATAAATTCAGTATTAGAAAATCTATTAATAGAATACACCATATTAGAAGGTTAAAGAGAAAAATATGACCATATTTATGTATGCTAAGTGGACCTACATTAAAATTTGATAGTTTTTCTTTATTTTTATTTAAAAAGAAATGAATAGATATTTCCTTACCATACAAAGTATCTTTCTCAACCTAAAATACAGTTTCATACTTTAAAGAGAATTACTAGAAATATTCCTAATAAAGTCATAAACCAGATAAATATATATATCCTATATTATTGTTTGGATTCTAGCTAACACAATTATACTGGAGAAAGAAATTAGAGGTATAGAAATTCAAAAGGGGTTGTAGAAAATCAAACTGTAATCGTGGAAAACTCAAAAGTCAATTGAAAAAGTGCTATGCACATAAAAGCAATTCAATATCTTGTCTGGGCACTCAATTAATATCAATGCTTTTCTCATATGAGAAAAATAAACCAATTTGAAGATTTAATAGAAGAAAAGGCCCTGTTTACAGCTGCAACAAAATAGAGATAGTATTTAAGAATGAACTTAAGATACAGGATATATATCGGGAAGATCCCCTAGAGAAGGAAATGGCAACCCACTCCAGTGTTCTTGCCTGGGAAATCCCATGGACAGAAGAGCCTGGTGGGCTAGAGTCCGTGGGGTCATAAAGAGTCAGATATGACTTAGCGACTGAGTATGCACACGCACAAGATATGTACAAGATCCAAATGAAGAAAAAATTAAAATTCCCCTAAGACTCAGAAGATTCATGTAAATAGAAATGTACAGCATGTCTCTGGGTGGGTAGCCTCAGCTTCACAAAAATGTCAGTTTTCTCTGGTTTAATCTATACATTCTGAAAAGTGGGCTAGTTCTATTCTAATAAATAGAGGACCAGTTCTATTAAATATTTTAAATCTAAAATATCATGCCGCTGTCACAGGAATAACAAATGTTCAGTGGAATAGAGTGAAAAAAAAATCAGAAATGAACCTAAATTTATATGATAAAGATTAGCATCTCAAGTCGATGTAGAAAAGATGGCTTATTCAGTAGCTAATATTATGACAACTAAATAACCAATTGGAAGAAAAAGCTTAATCTATACTCACACTCTTCCCCAAGGTAAATTTAAAATATATTAAGGCTTGAAATGTATTTTTTTTTTAAGAAATGGACCTATAATAGAACTGTAAGAGGCCATGGAGAATTATTTTATAACCTTAGAGGGGAAAGGTTATAAACTTTATGACTTCAATATAGTAAAAGATTTCTTAATCTTACCCAATGTAAAAGAAATGCAGGGCAAAAATAAACTGATAGAAAGTTATAAACCATCTGACTGTGTTGCTTTTTAAGATTTTGAAATTTAAATTAATAATAAATCAAATAAAAGTTCTTGAAGTTTTTATGATCTAATAAAATCATCTAGGATACTCTCCATTTTCAAAGAATATTATTTCTTAATTCAATACTAAATTTTCTCAAAAAAAAATTCTCTTCCTGATATTTAGTGTATAGTGTAAGCTTTTAGCTAATCTTTTTTGCGGGGGCAGTGGGTGGTAGTCTCGTGTTCAGTGATGCATCCTCAGTGCTAAAAAGAGCGCTGACTGTGATGGACCAGGCACTTGTTGATAAATATTTATGGGATGATATTGGAGGGGTGGACCGTTGGAGTTGTAAGCTGCAGTTTGCTTTATGTGTCAGGCACAGTGAGAGGTGCATGATGAAGAGGAAGCTGAATGAGAATAGAGTGAACACTGGGAGGAAGGCAGGGGTAAAGAGAGAGAGAAGTTGGTGGGGTGGGGCGGGGAGGTATTAAGGACATTACTTCTTCCACCCAAATGGATTTAAAGTAAAACTCCATAAATTTGATGTGGAATTTCAAACCAGACCTAATCACTATTCACTTCCGACATAGTGAATTTCATGCAGATTGCAGAGCATATGAAGCTTTCACCTTTTTAAAAGAAGTTCAGAAATTTGCCCTTTTCATTTTAGCCTATGGAAAATACCTGAATTTTTTTGTTTTTGTTTGTTTTTTTTCCAATGTTGTGTTAGTTTCAGGGTATAGCAAATATATATATGTGTGTGTGTGTATTCTTGTTCATATTCATTTCCATTATAGGTTCTTACAAGATGTTGAATATAGTTCCCTGTGCTATACAGTTAGTCCTTGTTTATTTTATATATATATATATATATATATATATATATATATTAGTGTTTATAAGTTAATCCCAAACTCCTAATTTATCTCCCTTCCCTACTACCCCTCTGCTTTGATAACCATCCATTTTGTTTTCTACACCTGTGAGTCTATTTCTTTTTTGTAAATAAGTTTATTAGTGTCATTTTTAAAAGATTACACATGTAAGTGATACCATATGACATTTGTCTTTGTCTAAGTTACTTTGGGGTCTTCCCAGGTGATGCTACTGGTAAAGAACTTGCCTGACAATGCAAGAGACATAAGAGATGTGAGTTTGATCTCTGGTCAGGACCATCCCCTGGAGGAGGGCATGGCAGCCCACTCCAGTATTTTTGCTTGGAGATTCCCATGGTCAGGGATGGTCCCTGGCCAGCTATGGTCCATAGGGTAGAAAAGAGTTGGACCCCTCTGAAGGGACTTAGTATGCAGGTCCATCCATGTTGCATTATTTCATTCTTTTTTTTTTTCATTGTTTCTTTATTTCAGTGCATCCAAATTAAATTATTTCATTCTTTTTTATGACTGGCTAGTATTCCAGTGTTTATATATACAATGTCTTCTTTATCTCTTGATGGACATTTAGTTTTTTTCCTTGTCTTGTCTATTGTAAATAGTGCTTCTATGGGAATGCATGTATCTTTTTCAAATTAGAAAAAGAATTCTTACCTGAGCTTATCTGAAGGTATGTATTAATATCTATATTACAGGCAGATCTTTCAGACTTTTATAAGTAGTCAGAAGTTACAGAGAAAAGGGACAAGATATACAAGACTTTTATATACTTCCACAGAAACTCTTTGAATAATTGAATTAATCACAACTGAATTATTTTATAAACTAGCTGATGACTGATATCCTGAACTGTATCAGAGAAGGGTGTGACTTTATATGAGAAAGCACCTGGAGATGATCAGAACCTATCATATGGAAACACAGCTATGCCTTTGAAAAACTCTTAGCAGCATCTTCAAAGGCAAACTAGTGTAGCAATCTATATTATATTTCTAATCAGTTAACAATTAGTTGTTATAACTCAAACCCTCTAACTGCTGAATGATGCCATAATTTTTTACTTTGTGGAACTGGTTTGTAAGTGTAGTGAAAGAATGCCAGTGTGCCTGTCTGTCCTATCAATTTTTTTTGTTATTTGTCCTACTATATTATTTTTCTCTCTTTTACATTGGAATGAACATTTGCAAGCAAAATACAGATTTAACAAAGTTGCTGGTCTCCTGCAGTGAGATGGATGATGTCTTTATTGACATATTCTCATTTGGATCATCTTAATCATCTATTTCTGCTTTATTGACTATGCCAAAGCCTTTGATTGTGTGAATCACAATAAACTGTGGAAAATTCTGAAAGAGATGGGAATACCAGACCACCTGACCTGCCTCTTGAGAAACCTATATGCAGGTCAGGAAGCAACAGTTAGACTTGGACATGGAACAATAGACTGGTTCCAAACAGGAAAAGGAGTACGTCAAGGCTGTTTATTGTCACTCTGCTTATTTAACTTCTATGCAGAGTACATCATGAAAAACGCTGAGCTGGAAGAAGCACAAACTGGAATCAAGACTGCTGGGAGAAATATCAATAACCTCAGATATGCAGATGACACCACCCTTATGGCAGAAAGTGAAGAAAAACTAAAGAGCCTCTTGATGAAAGTGAAAGAGGAGAGTGAAAAAGTTGGCTTAAAACTCAACATTCAGAAAACGAAGATCATGGCATCTGGCCCCGTCACTTTATGGGAGATAGATGGGGAAACAGTGGAAACACTGTCAGAGTTTATTTTTTGAGCTCCAAAATCACTGCAGATGGTGATTGCAGCCATGAAATTAAAAGACACTTATTCCTTGGAAGAAAAGTTATGAGCAACCTAGAAAGCGGAGATATTACTTTGCCAACAAAGGTTCGTCTAGTCAAGACTATGGTTTTTCCTGTGGTCATGTATGGGTGTGAGAGTTGGACTGTGAAGAAAGCTGAGCACTGGAGAATTGATGCTTTTGAACTGTGGTGTTGGAGAAGACTCTGGAGAGTCTCTTGGACTGCAAGGAGATCCAACCAGTCCATCCTAAAGGAGATCAGTCGTGGGTATTCATTGGACTGATGCTAAAGCTGAAACTCCAGCACTTTGGCCACCTGATGCAAAGAATTGACTCATTGGAAAAGACCCTGATGCTGGGGGGATTAGGGGCAGGAGGAGAAGAGGACGACAGAGGATGAGATGGCTGGATGGCATCACTGACTCTATGGATGTGAGTCTGAGTGAACTCTGGGAGTTGGTGATGGACAGGGAGGCCTGGTGTGCTGTGATTCATGGAGTTGCAAAGAGTTGGACACGACTGAGTGACTGAACTGAACTGAACTGAATCATTGCAGAGAGAGAGTCAAGACTTTATTTTGATCATGTGGCCCCCACATGCATCTATTCTAAACTTTCATAAACTTAAAAAACACTGAAGATATTAATTACACTACATTAGTATTTTGTTCTCTACTTACTAGTGTGTGACCTTGGGCAAATTACTCAAGCTCTTTGTGTTTCAGTTACGTTATCTGTGAAATGAGAGCTCTGTAGTACCTACTTTAGAGACATTGTAAGCATGCCAGCCCTCACTGTCCATCACCAACCCCTGAAGTCCATCCAAACCCATGTCCATTGTGTTGGTGATACCATCCAACCATCTCATCCTCCTTTGTCCCCTTCTCCTCCTGCCCTCAATCTTTCCCAGCATCAGGGTCTTTTCAAATGAGTCAGCTCTTGGCATCAGGTGGCCAAAGTATTGGAGTTTCAGCTTCAACATCAGTCCTTCTAATGAACACCTAGGAATGATCTCCTTTAGGATGGACTGGTTGGAATCTAATTAGCCAATCTGTTAAATATCTAATTAATTTAGTATTTATGTAAATTCTATAAATTAAGGGTTCATTATACTTCTATAAGTGTGATTATTGGAAATCTATCAAATTTATTTGAAATCACATTCAGTAATTTTTAAGAAACTTCTTTCCCCACTTGTTATTTAGTCTGGAAGTTGTGTCTAACTCTTTTATGACCCCATGGACTATAGCCCACCAGGCTCCTTTGTCCATAGGATTTCCCAGGTGTGAATACTGGAGTGGGTTTCTATTTCCTTCTCCAGGGTATCTTTCTGACCCAGGGATGGAAACTGAGTCTCCTACATTGCAGGTGGATTCTTTACCACCTGGGAAGCCATTTCCCCACTTATTTCTTATAAGTAAAACCATGTATGAAATGGCTTCAGCACATGAGAATTTATCAAAACATAGATATAAAAACAGCTCAAGTGTGAATTTCCCTCATTTGTAATTCTTTCACATTTTAATATTTTCCTCTTAAAATGCAGCTGGAAATCCAATATAGAGTCCTGTCCCCCACTGGCCTCTGATGGCGACATCCGTGGATAAGGGCTTCCCTTCTCATTGTCTGGAACACAGTTCTGACACATTTCATAAGACTTCTTTGGAAGTGCCAGAGCAATTCTGGAAGTCCCAGAGCAATAGAGCACCACTCATCTGTGTGTGCGCCAAGTCACCTCAGTCGTGTCTGACTCTTTGCAACCCCATGGGTTATAGCCTGCCCGGCTCCTCTGTCCATGGGAATTCTCCAGGTAAGAGTACTGCATAGAGTGGGCTGCCATTTCCTCCTCCAGGGAATCTTCCTGACCCAGGGATCAAATCCGCATCTCTTGTGTCTCCTGCTTCGGCATGTGGGTTCTTACCACTAGCACCACCTGGGAAGCCCTCACTCATCTTAACAGTGGCCAACTTAACGGGCTCTTGTCCTGTTTTTCCCTTGTTCCCTGTTTTAAGCCCCTTGCACCTCATTCCTTCTCCTTGCAATCACTTCTGTAATAAACTATCGGGCAGTGGCACCCCACTCCAGTACTCTTGTCTGGGGAGTCCCATGGATGGAGGAGCCTGGTGGGCTGCAGTCCATGGGGTCACTAAGAGTTGGACATGACTGAGCAACTTCACTTTCAATTTTCACCTTCATGCATTGGAGAAGGAAATGGCAACCCACTCCAGTGTTCTTGCCTGGAGAATCCCAGGGACGGAGGAGTCTGGTGGGCTGCTGTCTATGGGGTCGCACAGAGTCGGACACGACTGAAGCAACTTAGCAGTTGCAGTAGAGTATTAAGAATTTGGAAATGTCCAAACAGGATACAAAAATTTCATATTTTAAATGATTATATTTAACAAATCAATGATATTAGTAAGGAAACCGTTTTATTGGGAGAAATGATAGATTCATAGGAAGCTTAAAGATAGTACAAGAGGTTCTTGGGCATCATTTTCCATTTCCTCCAACACTTATAGAGGACAACATCAAAACTGAGAGACTGATACCAGTACATTGACTGTGTTGCTCTGTGCTGTTTTATCTCATGTGTAGTTTCATGTGGCCACTATTGCAGGCAAGACGCAGAGCTATTCCATTACTACCCCCTTTATAGTCATACCTGACCTCCTCTCTGCCACCTCCCCCACCTCTGAAAGTCATTAATCTTCAGTCTGTAATTTTATCATTTTGAGAATTTGAGAATTCCACACAAAAGGAAACATTTTCAAATTGGCTTTTTTTTTTCCACTTAGCATAATGCCCTTAAGATCAATCCAAGTTGGTGCATGCGTAAATAGTTTGTGCAAATAATTTGTTCTTTTTTAGTATTCAATCTAAGGCACGGACTTCTTCATTTGCTTATTTGCTATCTGAATGTCTTGTTTGGAAATGTTGGAATAGAATGACAAAATTTGCATCTTTTAAATGCTTATACCAAAAAAAAATCAATGCTATTAAATGCTCAGGTACCACCTCCTGAGATTCTGAATCAATTGTTCTGAGATTGGGCCCAGGAATCTGTATTTTTTTGTGTGAAAAAAAAAAAAACCAAACAAATGAGTTCTCAAAAGCATCCAGAGCCGAGAACCACTGGAGAGAGATGGTGGGGAGGGAAAAGGCAGAGGGAGAACAGCCTATGGAGGAGATTATAAGGGGCTGCAGAAACATTTCACTTGCTTTAAAATTTCTTCCTCTAAGTCATAATTGGCTGGGTATAATTGATAACCTAGAATTCCTATTTTTATGGTAACTGAAGAGTGTTCAGGCACCCCAAGGGAGAGGATCAAGGGATGCCAGACACACTTAGTAGGCTTTGCTCTGTAACTCCCTTAAGGAATCTTTAATGAGTTTCCATGAGCCACAAGTTATAATTTGATCAAATCCAGCCATGAATCTACTATAGTTATTCCTCCATAGCACCTCTCCTTTGGTGCCATACAACATCCTGGTTACATTTGGACGAAGCCAGTATTAAAGATATTCTGTCCTTGTCTCCCTTTGAGAATTCAGGTTTGAATTCTGAACTGGGTTTTCACACAAGGTTTTGAATTCCTCCTACGTTGTCCTCTCCACATACGCATCTCCCCTCCTTCAGGGTTACTGTTTCCAAGTCCAATGATCTGGCTTGGCACCTCCCAGAGAGTCAGAATACAAATAACACTTTAAAACTCCATACGCTATGGCAGGATTTTTCATTTTAATTTGATGCCTGTAAACAGGGATTCTGCTTAGTCCTTCTTTCTGTTTTATTATTCCTTCTGAATTTCACTCTGAAAGCCCTATATGACTTGACAACATATTTGTAATGAGCTGAAGCCCATCAATCAAATATTTCCTTTCCTCACCAGGAATAGGGGCAGGAGGGAGTTCTGCAACTAGTCCAGCCTTCCTGTGATTCAGAGCATTTGTTTTAATATATCCCAGGGATAACTGGAAAGGAAAATATGGTCAAAATTTTTTTTAAGAAAAACCTTACAATAATACATGAACCCATCCTAGTTATTCACGGAGCTATTTCTGTATTTAGTGAGATCAAGGCTCTTTAGGGAGAGCAAGCATGCTTACATTTAAGTACATATTCTTTTACTGACAGTTGTATATTATTGTAGCAAAATCAGAAGACCTTGATTTCAAAAGACCACTGATTGTTGTTTATGAAAAAATGTAATGTGCCCATAATCAATGGAGTTTTCTAATTTTTGACAGTTCAATCTTTATATATGTTATTTGAAAATATAATAGTAGCTTTCTTATTTTAGCCTTGTAGATAGAGGTAGCTGTTAGTAATAGCTATAGACTAACATAAATCTGTCATCTAAAGCCCTTAGTCTAAATAAAGAAACCACTGCAGGTTGGTTGCTAAAAAACTAATTATTTCAATTATTTTGGGAGAAAATGTTACATATCTCATAGCACCCTAATTTACCGATGATTAGTTTTTATGCTGTCTAATAGAATGATACAAAAGGAAACTAATCAAGTTGTACAACTTGATAAAGTAACAAGAACATAGCTAAATATAAAACTTCTACATTGATGTTCTATGGGGATAAATATCCACGAGGATTGCTAGTAAGTAAAACTAGCTATGACATGCTGTATAGCTAAAATGATTCTGTCAGTAGCATTTCACTACCATCCAATGAATTATCAGGAGAGCAATGTGACGCAGATCTGTATTACCTATTTGAATTATACTTTAGGTGAAACTCTATTTTTAATATTAGTTCTTTGATGAAATTCTGATCCAGTTAAGGATCTTTCTAATATGTGTTTTCACATTTAGATCTCAGTTGCATCTGTCAAGATAAATGAAGATTGTTTTATGATTCCCTGACTAAGAATTTTATCATGTAGGTTCATTAGCCCCTGTCTAGGCTGGTTAGTTCATTTAATTAAAGCTGGGGCTCATGACAGAAAGGTCAGGGGTTCGGTCGTATCTAAGTTAATTTACCTTGACTTCTGTTTACATACTAAATTCTGAGCAACTTCTTATAGATCTGTCATTTACCTCAATTCACCATCAGGAAAACAACTCTATCTCACTGACTTGGTGGCATTTGATTTGTACATACTATTGATACCTGAGCATTTGCTTATTGGTTAATTTGGTGATTGCAAAAGCCCACTTAATATTTAGTGTCAATTAGTGGATTTTGCTTTTCTAGGATTGCTGTAGTCAGAAACATTTAGGAACTTATTCTATCATTTCAGAATTAATTTTGCTTAAATAAAATTTCTATAAATAGTCATTTATCCTCACCTTGAGGCCACTGGGAATTATCTGAATATTGATTACTGCCAACCTGTGGATCTGATCCTGTTTCCCTCTCTTCCTTTAACCCTGCGGATGATGTAACTCCAATCTGCTTCAAAGAATCTCCTTACAATATTTAGAAATCTCCTGGGGGTGCTTTATATGTCCTTTATATAGTCTCCTTCATCTTCATTTGGGGACCATTTTCTTTCAGTTTTAATTTGGCTTTGCAGGCAAGGATTCCCAACGGCCAGAGTACCTTTAATATTTGCCAAGACCCCATGAGCTCGAGCTGTATGGAAAGATCTGGCCTTGCAGTCGCTCCATTTCTTACCCCAGGAGAGAAAGTGCTCTTGAAACTCCTTCCCCCTTCTCATGTTATACTAAGGTATACAAGCCTGAGGGCACTGCTGGTTGATAAATATATTTTAGTGAATCAGCTCCTCCTTTTTAATTCCTAGATTTTTAATCACGGCTCTTTTTAGTGGTGTGGTGTGGCTGGAGGTGGCTTGCCAGCTTAAAGTTTGAAATCAGCCAACTTTGGAGATTTCACGCCATAGAAATCAGCAAGTGCTTTTTTCCTTAGCCATTTACTGGCACACACTGGCTGTTTCTCCGTCTCTTCTCTCCAAGGCTCTGCCTGGGACTATGGAAATGGGAAAATGGTTGGACTGATAGGATGATACACTTTCTCAATCCTGACTCTGGACTTCAAGCCTTAAAATCTCTTTCCTTAGAGCCTCTCCCCCTCTTCTAGGGAGGCTCAGGCTCATAGGTTCTTAATGAAAACAGAATCCATGTGGGTCCCTCTACCCCAGCAAAGTTCCCAGGCCCTTACAACCCCACACATGGAGTTAACACAATTTGGGCTATAAGTCTGATACTGCTAGACTCTTGGCTCCCTTCAGAAGATAGATACAGGGACCTCTTTGTGTATCATCATTCCCAAACACATATTTTTGAATTTTTCAGACATGCATTTAAAAAAAAAAAGGAGTTTAGGATCTTAGTTTGGGATAACCATTATTAGCTGCAATGTATCATTTACCAACTTACTGATTGTTTTCTCCTCAAGTGCCTCCCATATCCCATACTGCTATGGCAGGGCAATTGAATACAATGAAGAAATCACTTTAATAGCAGTACTTGGGTACTGGAAAATAAATAGCCATTTCTAAAATAAGAATGATTTGATATAACTTAGTTCTTTTTAGCTAATCAGTAGGCTTCATTTCTTATGCCATGCCTTCAGGTATTAAAAGAAAGGCTCAAGTGTTTTATTTAAGTTAAACTAATTAAAACCTTTAAAAATTCAATATTCCAACTTTCATGACCTCAGTTAAATGCATTAATTGCATTATGTCACTCTTTAAAATGAATTAAATTCCAAAGTATTAGAGTTTATTCATAATTTATTATGAATCTTACCCAAGATAGCAACATAATAGGGTTATTAAATTAAGGTTAATTAGAAGAAATACCAAAATTCCTACAATTTATTTATTCTTTTAAAAAAGCAGAATAATTTCCACTACTTACTTTGTATGTTTGTAGAGTATAAAGCAATCTCATGCTTCTTCCCAAAGGGCAGGTAGTTGAAATCTGAACACTTTGACCCTCTTAACTAGTATAGCACTGGAGGTATCTGTGCATATAACCTCCTATGTCCATAATTACTAGCATCTTTCAAAAACAAAAATTAGTGTATCAGCAATGTCTTGATACACTAAAACAATGTCTTGATACACAGAGACACTGCATGTTTTTGACAGATTTATTGGACAACCTCTCTGTGCAAGGCCCTGTGCTACATAAGAGGGGTAAAGTGATAAACTAGACTGTTCTTGTCCTCATGGGGCTCCTGTCTTGGGGAGGATATAGACACATAATCAAACTGCTGTAAAATAACATGTGAAGACATTGAATGTACAGAGAAGGGCGCTAATCTGCCTGGGAAGCAGAACAAGAAAGTTTACCAAAGTCTGCGCATAACTGTTTCAGCCACTGCTTTATTTGAGCTCAAAGCTATTTCCATGCCTTATAAACTGAGATGTGTATATGAAAGATGTATGATCAGTGTGGACCATTAGCCATGTTCTCCTATTCTGATTCTTCTCAGTTATTGAGCCATCACCAGTGAAAATCTGATTGGAGCACTTGGCTCTGTGCTTGAACCATTATTTTCCCTCAATTTATTTGGAGCTAAGGCAAAAGCTATGGTCTAGTATGTGTTCTGATACCCCCCTCCCCAAGAGGTATGCTATATGGCTATATAAAGTTACCTCTTAGATTTCTTTGTGTTCAGAATTATAGTTCCTGACTTTTCAAAACTATCCTTTGCATACATTTGCCTTCCTTCTAAGATGAAAAGTGAACTTCATCCTGACATGAAGACTGATCATATCATCTACATTTAAAAGTAACATATGTCTCTCAAAATAACTTCAAAAATATGCAGCCATCAAAATTCAGTATGGTAAGGCTTCTTTACACATGGCAGACAACACTCTTCTAGAACCTTGTGGAGAAGCATTCAGATTAGGATGTCATGTCCTGCCTAGTTAATTAGGGTGGAAATGCTTCTTTGAGTAAAACATTGCATATTTTTTTTTTGCAGTGATGTATTTCTGAAAGATGATCTTCAAACAGTGTAAACACTCTTTAATCCTTTTTCCATAATAATTTGGTAAGAACAAATTGCTTAAGTATGTTGGCCAAATATGTTTTCTTATCATGTATTGTTTTCAGCATTAGTTATCCTTTAGTTATTAGCTTTATTCCTTGCAAGCCTGATTTTTCTCAATAAAATAACAAGTGTTCGTTAAAATCATTTTGGAAATGACCCAAAAGTCATTTAAAATATCATAGTAGGTGGGACATGTAATGTGGAACTCTTCATAGTTAACTGTGCTCTTAGTTAACTAATGACCTGTTCTCTTTGGATGTACAAAGCACAGAAGGATGTACAAAAGCAATCAAACAGGTGACTTCAGAGGCCTTATAAAGTTTATTACTTCTGGCCTAATTGTAACTTCAAAAAAAATAAATCCCACACAGAAAACTTCACTATCCACAGCATGTCCTAGACTGTTAGAGTAGGAGTTATAGGTAAATGTAGTTGCAGACACTGAATAATTGACCTCTCTCCCTGGTGGCTCAGACAGTAAAGAATCTGCATGCAACGCAGGAGACCAGGTTCAATCCCTGGGTCAGGAAGATCCCCTGGAGGAGGAAATGACAACCCACTCCAGTATTCTTGCCTGGAGAATTTCATGGGCAGAGGAGCCTGACAGGCTACAGTCCATGGGGTAGCAAAGAGTCAGACATGACTGAATGACTAATTTGCACTTTTTCCCTGGTCGCTTAGATGGTAAAGAGTTTGCCTTCTATGCAGGAGACCTAGGTTTGATCCCTGGGTGGGGAAGATCCTCTGGAGAAGGGAATGGTTACCCACTCTACTATTCTTGCCTGGAGAATTCCATGGTCAGGGGAGCCTGACAGGCTACAGTCCACAGGGTAGCAAAGAGTTGGACACGACTGAGTGACTAACACTTTAAAAAGAGTTTTTCACTTTTTCAGAGGATAATCCAGAGGAAACCTACAAGGTACCCTGGCAAGTCTTCAAGTTTGAAAAGTGATTGTATTTTTTTTCTGCTAGCAGCTTATTAACTTTATTAAGATTTTAAAAGGAAATAATTTTGAAATAGCAGTTGACAAAAGATCCAAATGACTTTCAAAGAGAACTGGGTGGTGAGGATCATGAAACATTGGATGTGTTTCTGAGGGCAACTTCAGAATCAGCTACTCAGGAAACTTTAAAAAGAGAATTTATACCCTTTTAATAATGTCATGAATAATGGTAGCATGATGAGGGTTGGTCCATGCCGAAATGTGGAGTGACTGCTCAAGCGTTCTTCAATTTTGAAATTCTATGATAAATGAATCTATTTTTCTTAAAACTGTTCAGAACAAGGCTCAGGGTTTTCAATTTAAGCACAGGTTTATAAAAATTTATTTGCTTACTTCTAACACCAGTTAGCAAGCTTAAGCAAGGCAGGCATCTGGAAATCATTCTCAAATTAGGGGTGAGGCCTTGAACAGGCTGGTTTCTGAACCTCAGGTTGCCGCGTGAACTTCAGCAACACCATAAATGTTACTGGATGGAGAGAATGCCATGACCCAATTTCTCCATACACATGTTCCATTTACTTTACAACCTCCAAGCCTGATAAATAAGGAGTGCTTCATCCTGTTTTCTGGGGTGGTGGTGTTTGCCATGCAGGTGGAATACAGGCAGGTATTGATATCGTGTTAAATCACAGCATTCTGGAAAACTTGGGGCCTTGCAAAAGGCCATATCTCAAAGAACTTACTGCTTCAAATAAATGTGCCATTTTATAAAATTACACCTACTGTATCAGAAAAAAATGTTCTTTCATGTGAGTGACATTTATATGACTGTCATTTATACGGAATAGGACATTCTCACACAGCTAGGCTGAAGAATTGGTTTGGAAAGCTGAGAGTATTCTCTGAATGATAAAAGTGGTGCAAGTCCAAGGTATTCAGTAGAAAAAGACTGTCTCTCCACAACTGGGTAGTTTCCCTAAAAAAGTGAAACCTGCATTATTATGAAGAAAGAAATTTCTTAGTTACACATATATCATTAATGAAGTTTTCAGTGTATTTCAAACCTGCAAGCATCTTTAGTCATGGGTTTTTACCTTGTTAGAGGTGGATTTTGTGGCTACTCTGCTCCAATAATCTTTTATTTTATGTGTGTGGAAACTGAGGCTGAGGTGTTGAACTTCTAATTAGAACTAAGAATAGAATTCTCCAGTCCCACCCCTGCCCTATTCTCCATCCAGTTGACTTTCCTTTAGACCAGTCATCTTCTAAAGAAAGTTTTAAAATTACTATCCAGAGGGGGAAAGTACCTTCCAGCTGCCTCTGCACAAACAGGGAACCAAAGGTTTTATTTACTCTTCATATCGATTACATTCCAAAGCAGATTTTTCTGGAAAAACAACTGCTAAAGATCAAGGATGGAAGGAGTTGCAAATCTCAGGACGCATTTTCAGCTCTTGGCCAGGAAGTGTGCTCAGATCTGAGATTGCCTATATCTAGAAGTAAGATACAGAGAGGAGTCCAAAGCCCTAAATCTTCCTTCTTAGGGCTCCTTTGCACCCCGAGGAAGCAAGAGAGAAAACTCCTGGAAGCAAGCCGCTTGCTGAATTGCTTAACTCTTCCCGCCACACCCTTGGGTGGTCTTGTACCTTCTTCCCAGGGCGAGCAGTTTTGCGGAGCAGAGTCCTGGAAGCAGGAATTCGAGGTGGGCAGAAGCTGATAAGGGAGGAGAGCCCTGTGGCGAAAGGTACCAGGCGTAGGCCGGCAGCAGTATGACCCACCTGCGGGAGAAGTGCTTCCGAAGCGGCTGTGGTCCCGCTGCAGTGCGCAACCAGCGCCAGGCTGGGAGGGGACGCTGCTCGGTGCTCTGGTCTCCGGCGCCCAGCCACACTCGGTTTAAGAAGCCCGAGAGCGGAAGGAGGGCTCGCTAGATTGCGCAAGAGAAGCGGTGAAGAAAGCGCTTCCAGGAAGAGTACAAGCTGGGAATCCCAGACAGCTGGGAGGACCAGAAATTCCGGTGCTGCCACTGTCGATGCAGATGTTGACATTGATCTCCGGCCAGTGGGGTTTTTAAAGGATTTTCCCCAGACCCTTTGAGATCTTGTGTATCCCTGGCAGATTGAGGCTTGGAGAGGCTGAGGAGGACCCCTTTTCTGAAGGAACCAGAGAGGCTACTTTGAAAAGCTGAGAAGACATCACCTGGTTTTGGTTTCTAGGCATTTCCCTCTGTGCCATAGTGTCTTAATTCAGAGGTGACATCTTTCTCCTCTACCTGGAAACCTTGGGTTTGGGGAGTGGGGGGGGGCATACATTGGATGATCTTGAATTTGGAGGTCTTAATTTAGGTACATTAAATGGTTCAAAGGAAACAAACCAAGTAAGAGAGAGGGATACTAATGAGGATGCCAATGTGTGCTATACTTGGCTTAAAATTTAATTAACCATGATAATCTATGGGGCAAAGCACAACTGCACTCCGAAACTCTGTGGTCTAGAGCCCAGAGCCTTCTCAATCTGTCTCTCACCCAGTCATCTGGTCTTAATGATATGCTTGCCCAGGGCAAGATGTTTAGCCCCATGGGGGGCCTTTTCCCAGCACTTTTGAGTCAAATCCCTTTCTGCCTGGACTGCGACACTCCCCAGAGGATCTCATGGAGTCAGGTCAGACACCATGTCTTCCAAGAGGTCTTCTTTGAGCCACTTGTTATAATTAAACTTTGCTTTCTCCATACAGCGTAATTTATTCTTCTACTACAGAAGTTAGGATAATTTGCCTCTTAAGAAAATTACTGCCTATCTCCTTTTCTGGTCTGCAGGCTTCAAGGGTTGACACTCTGTTCTTTTCAGCCTGGAATTCTCCACCACTCTTAGCACAGTAGTTGGCATATAATAGGTACTCGACATTTATTGCACTCATTAGTAAATCTACCGCCAGTTATATTTTGCAGAAAGCTCATCAGGTAGAATTCTTCGGGGATGGAAGAATGTAAAAAGGTATTCATTGCTTTTATAGCATCTGATTTTCCCAGCCTGAAGACTCACAGGGTGAGAGAAGGGTGTAGCAAGGAAAGGAGGCTTCTTGCTATGTCTCTAAGAAGCCTCACAGTTGATCAACACAGTTGCTGTCACTTGCTCCTGGTCTAGCATCTGGCTTTAATCCTTGTGGGCACAAAAACTCAATTCTTAGCACATTGAACCTGGTACTTACAATCAGGATGCTGATTTGTTAGTGGTCAATGGAGTATAAAGCTAATAGTGTGAAATAGGGTTGCTATGAGCACCAGACATTGTGGCCACCACATGGTCTCCCAGTAGGCACTGGGAGGTCCCGTGGAGGCCGTTTTATGTAATAGGCTGTTTCATAAACAGGGAAAGTGAGTTGTAAGATTGCAAAGTTGCTGGCATCTAGCCATCCACCAGTCACAAGGTGGTGACGTACATGCCACCAGAAGCAGACAGCTGAGGTCTGTGGACCAGGTCACTCTGGTTTCTGGGCAGTGTTTGGATCCTTTATAAATAGAAAATCGTATTCCCAAATGCAGCCTCCCATTAATAATTGAATCGT
Organism: Capricornis sumatraensis; assembly: GCF_032405125.1. Taxonomy (NCBI): domain Eukaryota; kingdom Metazoa; phylum Chordata; class Mammalia; order Artiodactyla; family Bovidae; genus Capricornis; species Capricornis sumatraensis. The sequence continues at coordinate 77,231,845 of NC_091073.1, forward strand.
TAGATGATTAGATAAATAATCATTGCTCTAGATAAACATCAGATGGACAAAAAATTTTGAAGCCTGATTTTTATTAGAGGCAGATATATTTCAGTTATATAAGCTCTTTTCTTTGCCAAAGGCAACTCCCCAGAAAGGGAAGATTAAAATGACTGGAATACAAAAGATTAAAAAAAAAATTGTCTTTATTAGTACCAAATTTATGAGGTACTTGACTTATTTATCTTGTGGTTTAAGAACGGATTTTTCCCTTGGTCTTAGGAGGGACACACAGTTCATAAGTCTCCCAGTCTTTCCTTAAGCCTTTACTGTAGGGCAAAATTAAGCTTCCAAAGATGCCAGGTACTGGAAAACCTGAGGATTTTTCCCTTGGCAGGATTCACCCTTCTCCCTGTAGCATTATCATTGGAACTCCAGATAAGCCTTCCCAGATGTTGCACACCATCAAAGAGGTCCCGTTCAGAGATTTCCATGGGGACTGTGCCTTAAGTCTTTCCTGTTATTTCTTCTCCTGCCAGCCTACTACCTCCATTTTTCCACATGGCAGAGCTTAGGAAAGTTGATGAAGCAGAGCTAGAGCTAGTGTTCATTAAGTATTAGTAAGTGTAGGACTGAAGTGTGTCTTTGACATCTTGTATCTCCTTTTCTTCGGTCACTTTTCTCCTCTTTAGGGGCCCTCTTCTGTGCAGCTCCAGGTCTTACCCATTTGTCCCTCTTCGCTATTGTCTGTGCTCATAGCATATATACCACACACATTTTTATGGGGTGGGGCTTTCAGCATTTGCTGGCCCTAGATGTTATTGACTTGATAGCCTATCTAGCCAGAGAAGGCAATGGCAAGCCACTCCAGTACTCTTGCCTAGAAAATCCCATGGACAGAGGAGCCTGGTGGGCTGCAGTCCATGCGGTCACTACGAGTCGGACACAACTGAGCAACTTCACTTTCACTTTTCACTTTCATGCATTGGAGAAGGAAATGGCAACCCACTCCAGTGTTCTTGCCTGGAGAATCCCAGGGACGGGGGAGCCTGGTGGGCTGCTGTCTATGGGGTCGCACAGAGTTGGACACAATTGAAGTGACTTACAGCAGCAGCAGCAGCCCTATCTACCTGGCACGTATTAAGGAAACTTTGATCAGCTTAAAGATTTATCTTCTGGCTATTTTGAAGGGAAAAAAATTTGAAGAACCCCTCGGGATGTTTCTGCCTACTCAAAGGAGTGAGTCTCAAGTTGGGGATTGTAAGCACACTGGGAGATAGTTTTGAATATGAGTATAATGATGTTTTATTTTTTTGTTTGCCCATCATTCAGGGCATGAGGGTGAAGTGAATGAGGAGCCTAGGGAAGAAAATTTGAGGAAAGGCTCACTGTCAAAACCAAACTTCCATGAATTAAAAATGAGTGTCTGATTAACTTAAAATTTGCCCTCTTGGTGCTTCTCTGGACTCCTCTTGTCCTGGCCTTGCAGAATCCTTTTCCTTTCTGCTAATCATAGACCCATTTTTTTTTCTTTGAGAAACACCCTTGCACAATCCCTGGTCCAGCTGGAAGTGGTAGCACTGCTGGGATTTCAGGAATAGACCCATTACTTAGGTTTGGCCAATACACAGCAATTGGCTCAGTGATTACCTAAGCTGGGCCAATAGGAATCTTTCCAGAGGGTTATTGAACTGCTAGAATGTAAACCTGGGTGGCTGTGAAGAGAGAGTGAGCCTGAGAAAATAGCCATTTCCAGGGAAGGGAGAGCAAAGAGATGGGAAGAGATAGATTTCTGAAGTTGTTGGAACTTCATACCGCTGGGATTTTCAGTTACAAGAGTTGATATTTGGGTGTTTGCCTAATAAAATGGGATTGGGTACAATGAGAAGATCACCTGATAAGTCTTGCTTCTCCAGTCATACCACATGTTTAAGGTGCTTTCATCACAGAAAAGGATGACATTTGTTGTTTTGGAAAAAAGCTTCCAAATTTTCTTGTAGAAGATTTGGGACATGGGTAAGCAATCTATCTCTGTGGCTGACGCTTCTAGGCTACTTCCCGGTGGACTTGGAACTTTAATTTCTTGTCCCAACAAATTTCTTTTTCTACTCTTTTCCTACTTTTCCAAGAAGTGAGCTAAGTGAACCATCCACCCTCCCACCCTGAACTATAAAATTGTAAAGGGTACAGTAAAGAAACCCACACCGTGGACCTGGTTTTAACTTATTTTTAGGATTCCTACCAACACAGAGAAGGAAGCAAAACCGAACATTTTGCCACCCACTTGCACCCAAAAAAAGTCCTGATGGGAAAATATGCCAGACACTGACAATAGTGGAGACTGGGCTAGATGATGTCAGGAATGACAATAAAGAATTTAAAAATAAAACATGCCCTAAAGAAACTCTCACTAGAAATTCAAGAGAAGGTATAAGTGGAAGAGTTGAGTGTGCGAGATGAGTGAATAGTAATATTTTTAAAAGTCCCTGACTGCAGGTGAAGGGTGGCTACTTCTGGGAATTAGAAATGGGCAAGAAATCCCAGTCCTCTTTATCCAGGTCTCTGATTCTCCAGGTCACAAGGTCTGTGTTAATGTTGGAGATCCCAAGACCACTGGCAGGGCAGTGAACTGATCATTCCCAGTAGAAATCTGGATGTGGGCCAAGCCACGCCTGCTGACCTCAGAGGTGGTCAATTAGTTGTGACAGTATCAAAGAACAAGATGTTCAAAATAGTTTGAAGAGATAGGGAAACTTTTGAATTGATATTTTGATAAATGACACTGTTACTAACGGAGATGTTCTTTGATAATCCTAAAAGTGAAGATAAGATGCCTCAGTTTCACCCCAGCCTCCCAGTAGACACACTGATTTATTAAGCTGTGGAAAGAGCTCTGATTCAACAGAGGGTGGTGACTACTGTTAGCACTGCAGGTATTATTAGTAAAGACAATTCCAGTCCAATCAATCTACGCTTGGTGCCAGTAAGGGCAGGTTAGTTGGATTTTCAGTTGCTAAAGAGGAGAAAAAGATTCAAGTGCATTTAGCTTCATCCATTGTCCTGTTCACCTTCAAACAAAGTTAGCAATGAGTCGATCATAGGAGGAAAAGAAAAGGATAAGAAGAATTAAAATATTAGGTATATTTTTATTTTTGAATATTTTAAAATATTTGTAAAGATAAATTACTTATAAGAGTTATTTTTCTTGGAATAGCCTTAAAGATAACTCTAAAATTTCCTCTGTCATGCTGGCAGGGAAATACCAAATCTAGGTGGTTTATTTTATATTCACAGATTATTTGCCACACCATTGATTAAACTACTGTAGGTTGTTTTGGGTTATATAAAACTTCTTTTTAAAGTATTAATTGAAATATTTGAAAAAATAATGCACAGGTGCAAAATTCAAGATATGAAAAAGCTACTTGAAAAACAAATTTTTTTCCCCCAGACAATGAGTTTTCCTGCCTGGAGGCTACCATTTTGATGATTTATTGGGCTCCTTTCACAGACAGACTGTGCACATAAAAACACATACTTATTCTTAAAAATACAAGTGGTAACCTACTAGTCACATTCTTTTACATCTTGCTTTTTTCACTAATTGTAAATCAGAGCTCATTCAGAATAGAGCAGTTAAGGCAATTCTATTTAAAATTGCACACACACATACCTAGCTCCCTTCCCTTGCTTCCCGTTTCTTTTATTTCTAAGCCACTCCTTACTTTGTAACACACTGTACTTGAATTATTTATTATGTTTATTGTCTTTCCCTTGGAATGGAAGCACCATGAAGACAGAAAATTCTTGTAAAATGTGAGCTTTGTTGTCTAGGTAACACCTAAGTGACTAGTGCATAATAGGGTCTCAAAAAGGGCATAATGGACTGGTCTAGATTTTATTTCCTGTGTTAAAAGCTCTTCCTTTGCAATTAAAAAGTCATTTTAAAACTGGAGGAAAAAAAAAAAAACAGAAAACTTAAGGCAACATCAAAATCTTTACTGAATTGTTATACTTTTTGAAAATACTGAACTATGCTTCTTCTACCCTACTCGCCTCAACTAAATCAGCAGGTCTTCAAAAACTCACATTCCATTCTAATAAGAAACCTTCAAAGGATTATTGTAGGCAGTCATAAATTTTCTTTAAAAAACAAAAATATTGTTTTTTCCAGTATTGTTTTAACTATTTCAACAAATACTGATGAATGAATGAATGAATAGTTTGAAGAGGAAATGATGGACTGATAGAAACCCATACATAAAGGAGATATGTAGAAATATAAGATATTTGAAATCATTCATGTCAGAAACATTGGTGAGATTAAACCTGTGCTTTAGTAGCTAAAGTGAAATACTCACGTAGCCATCTCTGCTGATTTCCACACAGGTTTGTGCTCAAGTTGTTTAGAAAAGGCCAAATGCCTTCAGCTACTTTATCTCTTCCTATTCCCAGGGTTCTGCTTTTCTTCAGACTCTTTTTTTCATCTATAATCTTTTCACTTAATTACTTCTTTCCCAACTCTATATCACCTATGTCTGTAATAGCATTTTGTGAAAATATAATAGAGTTCTTGGGCCTTTTTTGGAGAGTATCTCTGTAGTGAGATATTGCTTGCTAAATCCCAGGAGTTAGCAATTGTCAGTAGGCTGTAGAACGATGTCCAGGATTTGCTATATGACAGGGAGCAGAGACTCCCCTTTTCACATTTTGGAAATGCACAGTAGCCACTGAAAGAGTTTTGATTTCTCAGAAATGTCATCTGTGTTTTTATGTGATAATTGCAGGAAAAAGAGATGTGGACATGTGCTTTCAATTGGCCTAAGTAAAAAAATACTTTTATCATTAAAAGGAGTGGAGAAAAACAAAATAAAGGGCTTACTCTAATGGCCCCCTTTAGATACCTAATTTGGTTGGACTAGTGGCTATTTGGGAATATTCTTAATTTGTGTTTTTTTGGATTTTGTAAAGCAGTGATAGATATTGTACATGAAAAGGGCCACAAGAGAAAGAACCTTTAGAGGCTGTGGGGAGGTAGGTTATAATTTTTTGTGTCAGTCAAATATGAATTATATAAAATCCTGCTGCTGCTGCTAAGTTGCTTCAGTCGTGTCTGACTCTGTGCGACCCCATAGACGGCAGCCCACAAAGATCCCCCGTCCCTGGATTCTTCAGACAAGAACACTGGAGTAGGTTGCCATTTCCTTCTCCAATGCATGAAAGTGAATAGTGAAAGTGAAGTCGCTCAGTCATGTTTGACTCCTAGCGACCCCATGGACTGCAGCCTACCAGGCTCCTCTGTCCATGGGATTCTCCAGGCAAGAGTACTGGAGTGGGGTGCCATTGCCTTCTCCTATAAAACCCTACATCAGAACTATTTTAATAGTTGAACTTAAGTCCAGTGCCCATCATAACTTAATAGCTATCCTCCAAGGAGATCATTTATAAGCAAATGATGTATTTTAATTGAGCACTAGAAATTGAGAAAGAGAAGTTTATAAAATCGCATTAAAATTCACTTCTTCAAAATAAAAGCTTTTATTATTTTTGGTGGTGGCTGACTTCCTGTGTCCACTCTTCCCTTTTAAAGAATAAAGCATCATTTGAGCAGAGACATTACTTTGCCAACAAAGGTCTGTCTAGTCAAGGCTATGGTTTTTCCAGTAGTCATGTATGGATGTGAGAGTTGGACTGTGAAGAAAGCTGATCGCCGAAGAATTGATGCTTTTGCACTGTGGTGTTGGAGAAGACTCTTGAGAGTCCCTTGGACTGCAAGGAGATCCAACCAGTCCATTCTGAAGGAGATCAGCCATGGAATTTCTTTGGAGGGAATGATGCTAAAGCTGAAACTCCAGTACTTTGGCCACCTCATGTGAAGAGCTGACTCATTGGAAAAGACTCTGATGCTGGGAGGGATTGGGGGCAGGAGGAGAAGGAGACGACCCAGGATGAGATGGCTGGATGGCATCACGGACTCGATGGACATGAGTCTGAGTGAACTCCGGGAGTTGGTGATGGACAGGGAGGCCTGGCGTGCTGCGATTCATGGGGTCGCAAAGAGTCAGATACGACTGAGCGACTGAACTGAACTGAACTGAGAGAGGGAGGGAAACCAAGCAAAGGACGCCTGAGGAAACTGATTCTGAGAAGCCCAGTTTTCTGGCTGCTATGCATGAAAGGAACAAAGGAAGAGACAGGAAAACTCTAAAAAAAAAAAAGAAAAAACCTTAAGGTCTTCAAATAAAAGTGTCAGGAATAATTTATTGTAAAGGCAAAACAATCAGAAAATACTGAGCCAATTACCACATATGTCATAACATAATTAATCTTTGTGTTGTTACCCTTATTATGACCAGAAAAATATGTTTGATGTACTCCAAGGAATGGTGTAAAAACCAGTTTAATGGCATTTCTATCCAAAATGATTATAATAAGGAATTTAAGGTCAGTTTTTGATATTGATCCACCCTCCGACCATAGATGCCACTCATGCAGTGACCACATCCACCTTTTCATTACCAACAACTGCCATACTTTCATTTCAAACATCTCATTGTCTGATCATTACCTCTTGTCTTTCCAGCTCAGTTACCCTGTTTAATACCACCCTTGCTAGTTTCTAACTCCATCAGTACCTCTGATCCCCTGCTCTCATCCTTTATTGCTTCATATTCCTCAGTTGCTTCCCTCATCTTTTCACTTAATCGTCCTACCCAGCTGACATTTCATGTACTACTATGATTATTTTCTTGCAAATGCTTCTTGATTCCTTTGGCCATATTTTTGTTCACTTTCCTTGCGTGGCAAATACCAATCCTGATTTCACCCAAATAACTGCTCCAAGCAGCTAAATGTTGCTGGAGAAAATCCAACGATTGTGCCAGCTAGAGGCGTTTCAAATCATGACCACTGTGGTAAAGGCACAGTAAGCTGAGTGCCATCCTATTGTACTTGCTGAGCATATTCAATTTCTCAGTCTCTGAAATGGTGCCTTAAACCTCTACTCTCCCGCCCCCCTCCCCCCCCCCCCGTCAATTACATGTTATGGTCTCACTATTTTTTTTTAACCACGAATTCTGAGAGCCCGTGATATAGATACTTGAGTCTACCATGTCTCTTGGCCCATCTCTAAGGCCATTCTCCAGGTATTCGTGGATCCGACCCCATGCCATCTTCATAACAGCTTCACTCTAACTATCCTCTTCTTTCTCTCAGTTATCAGTTCATCTCTCTCCACTGGCTTACCTCTGACAGCACTCAGGTAATGACTTAATATAGCAATCTTGAGCATTTGTCCTTTTCTTAGGATGCTTGTATGTTGTCATTTTTATTGCTTCTGCTTGGAAAGCTCTTTTCTCAGATCTATAACAATGGCCTCATTATTCTGGTCTCAGCTCAACTTCTTAATCTTTGAGGACCTTCTTAATCTTTGAGGACCTTCTTAACTTAAAGTAGCTCTCCCATCCACCACCTTTCAGGCAGGCACTGTATGTCACATTATACGATTTTATTTTCTTAATGGTACATATTATTATTTTTAATCACTGTGGTTGTATATTTATTTTCCTACTGGAGAGTAAGCTTATTGAGGGTATAGATTGCCTCTTCTTCACTACTCTGTTACTGTACCTGGCCCAGCATAGTTTCTCGATAAATACTGACTGACGGATTGACTATGAAGATATTGTTCCCCAGCAACACTCAGTAAAAGATATATTACTGTACTTATTCCTTCAAACAGACCTATTTCTGGAAGGCTAGTGAATAATAGCAGCTGATACCACTCTAATTGCAAAAAGTGAAGAGGAATTAAAGAGCCTCTTGATGAGGGTGAGAGAGGACAGTGAAAAAGCTGGCTTAAAAGTCAACATTTGAAAAACTAAGATCTTGGCATCCGGTCCTATCACTTCTTGTCAAATAGAAGGGGAAAATGTGGAAGCAGTACCAGATTTTATTTTCTTGGGTTCAAAAATCACTGTGGATGGTGACTTCAGCCATCAAATTAAAAGATGCTTGCTCTTTGGAAAGAAAGCTATGACAGCGTGTCAAAAAGCAGAGATACCACTTTGCCAAAAAGGTCTGTATAGTCACAGCTATGATTTTTCCAGTAGTCATGTATGGACTTGAGAGTTGGACCATAATGAAGGCTGAGCACTGAAAAATTGATGCTTTTGAATTGTGGTGCTAGAGAAGACTCTTGAGAGTCCCTTGGACTGCAAGGACATCAAACCAGTCAATCCTAAAGGAAATCAATCCTGAATATTCATTGGAAGGATTGATACTGAAGTGAAGCTCCAATTCTTGGGCCACCTGATGCAAACAGTTGACTCACTAGAAGAGATCCTGATGCTGGGAAAGATTGAAGGCAAAAAGAGAAGAGGGCGGCAGAAGATGAGATGGTTAGATAGCATCACTGACTCAATGGACATGAATTTGAGCAAACTCTGGGAGATACTGAAGGACAGGGAAGCCTGGAGAGCTGCAATCCATGGGGTCACAAAGAGTTGGCCACAACTTAGCAACTAAACCAGGGACTTCTCTGGTGGCTCAGACAGTAAAGTGTCTGATTGCAATGTGGGAGACCCGGGTTCAATCCCTGGGTCGGGAATATCCGCTGGAAGAAGAAATGGCACCCCATTTCAGTACTCTTGCCTGGAGAATTCTATAGACAGAGGAGCCTGGTGGGCTACAGTCCATGGGGTCGCAAAGAGTGGAACATGACTGAGCAACTTCACTTCACTTTAGCAACTAAATAACAGCCAGTGAATAATAATAATATTATAAACACCTCTAGTAATACGAATGCTTGTCTAGCACTCTCTAAGTGCCAGACACTCTTCTGGACCCTCCAAATATTAGGTTACTTAAATCTCACACCAACCCATTGAAACACATACAGCTATTACACCCATTTTACCAATGGGGAAACTGAAGCACCCAGTGCACCAGCACAATTAGGAGTTTCTCCAAACTCAGGCTTTATTGTTGCTTCAGTGGGAAAAATATTGAGCAGTGCTTATCTAATATGAATCCCCTCATATCATCACATCTGTATGTGGTCATTTCCATAAGAAAGAATAACCATTTAGTATAAAATATTGGGAAATCTTGTAGTTACCCATGATCATTGTTGATTCACTGTACACCAGGAACAGACTAGGTATTATGGAGGATACCAAAGAAGAATAAAACACGGTCCTTTCTAGAAATAAAGGGGATAATCTATGTAGTAATAGGGCTATATCGTTACAAAAAAAACTCTGTATAATATCATGAAACAAAATGAACAAATTGATAAAATATACCTTTGCATGCACACTTCTAATTTTTAGATGACAATGTGATTTGTTTCGAAGATATGGACAGTATTTGTTAAGTGGCCACATCACCATACCTTGGCACCAACTTCCGAAATCTTAGGATATATAAAGAGTGTTGGATCTAAACAAGAATATTTATGTTTGTACATTAGATAGTCTGCCCTCTCTGAACACCTTGACTGGAAGTATTACCTGGTTCAGATACTACTTTTCTCCGTACTATACTGAGTCTTTTTTCCCACTAGTTTCAGTCTTTATGTAAACATAAAAGCACCAGTAAAGTTCTCTACATACCACTAGATGAACTATGACTTTTTTTAAACTCACAAAGAGGTAATTTAAGGACCAGTATAGACAGCATATCTTAAACAATCCAGTCATAGTTCCAGCATAGGCTGGGTGACACTCAGCCTATTTCGCGACACCACTGGAAATGTCCTTAGGCAACAGTGACTAAGGGAGCTTATCTCTTCATCCTGTTTTTACATCCTACACTAGCCCACATCCTCCAAGGCCAGCCTGGGAAGAGCTCATTTCAGACATGATTGCCAGGAGTACCTGCTTTGTGTCTGTAATTTCTCTAAGTTAAGTCCCTGAAATATCTTAACTTTCTATCTAAACTATACAGTCTGCACTAACTCTATTTCAATTCTGTAGATCCATACCTTCCCTGTGTTTACTGCACACATCTGCAGTGCTAGGAGTTTATGATGTGCAGTTTTTTCATATACAAGTATCTACTAATACTCTCTATAAGGAAAAACATGTGTTTTGTACTGCTTTTTGTCATCTTTTATTCAAAGCCTCTGTATCAAGGATGTGTGGAATTTTAGGATTTCTTGGTGGAATAGATTGAATTGTGTCCCCCTTACCCCCTGAGAGGTATATGCCAGTCCTCACAGCCAGTACCTGTGAATGTGACCTTATTTGGAAATCGGGCCTTTGTGGACATAATTAAGGATCTTGAGGTGAGATCATCATGACTTTAGGGTGTGCTGTAACTGTGTCCTTACAGGAGAGACAGATTTGAGACACAAACACAGAAAGGAGAAGGCCAGGGGAAGACAGAAGTAGATGGCTATACAGTCTTAAGCCAAGGCGCGCCAAAGGTTGCTGGCCACACAGGAAGGGAGAGGAGCAGGGGACAGAGTCTCCCTCAGATCCTGCAGAGGGAGCCAGCCCTGCCTACGCCTTGATTCTGTTCTTCTGGCCTCTTGAAGTGTGATGGAATCAATTTCTGTTGTTTTAAGCCAGCATTTTGTGGCAGTTTGTTATGACAGCTTTAGGAAACAAAAGTACCTGATTTAAGGTTTCCCTGGTGGCTCAAATGGTTAAGAATTTGCCTACAATGCAGGAGACCTGAGTATGATTCTTGGGTGGGAAGATTCCCCTGGAGAAGGGAATGGCTACCATGCCAGTATTCTTGTCTGGAAAATTCCATGGCCAGAGGAGCCTGGTGGGTTACCGTCCATGTGGTTGCCAAGAGTCAGACACCACTGAGCAATTAAGACTTTCACTTTTTTCACACTTGGTTTTAGGTGGGCAAATAATAAATTCAGGCTTGGGTAATGCCATGAAGATCCTTGTCTACTTTATGGTTCATTCCTGTCTCATGTATTATCAAATGCCTGCTTTGGTTCTAGTACCTGGGTTAGGGACTATTTCTCCCAATCTTAATAGTAAGAACAATCGAATACTAAAAATCAGCCTACCAACTACCAAAAAAGAAAGCTGTACTTCTGTGCTTTTGTTTTTTAAGTATTTCATGTGCATTTTATATATGATCATATTAGAAAATTTCAATGGCCATATTTTTATTAATATTTTAATGAATAATGCCACACTTAGAATTTTGGTGAAATAAATTTTCTGGTAGAATTTTAATCAAAATATTGGAGAGAGAAACATACTTAGCAACGTGATCTTAGATACTTAAGACTGTCATTTGCGCAGTATGGATTTTCAGACGCCTTCTTCAGGGCCCTTCTTGGCGCCAGGTTAGTGGATTTCTTGAATCTTGCTTCTCAACCTGTATCAGAGATTCTCCACATTCATCTATATACTTTAATCTTTTCCATGCTTGTCAACAGCCTTCACAGTTCTATGTCTGCCCTTTCTGATCACTTGGCGAAGTCTTACTAGTTCTAGGACATAAAAAATTAATTTAGTTAATAATCAGTTATTGTTATTCAATTGCTAAGTTGTGTCCAGTTCTTTGTGACCCCATGGACTGTAGCCTGCCAGGCTTCTGTGTTCATGGGATTTCAAATCCCAAGCAAGAATACTGAGGTGGGTTGCCATTTCCTCCTCCAGGGGATCTTCCCCGACCAAAGATTGATAGGCGTTTTTTTTTTTTTTTTAACCACCGAGACCCCAAGGAAGCCCCAAAGTTGGTGAATACCGCTTGTGTTTATACCATTTATAAAAGGGACAACCAAGGCTTTTTATCCCAGATTCTGTAATCTTAGGTTCATAGCAAACCTTCTTTATGTATATTAAGCTCAAACTGAAACTAAAGATTTCTTTCAATTATGAATTTAGGCTTCAAACTATGGAGCCTAAAACTATCATGTATTAATATAAACCTGTGATTTTGTCACAATAGAAATTATTAATATTTCTGGATTTCCTTACACGTTACAGTATTTTTAAAATGTTGTTCATGCTAATAGCTATATTAGAAATATAGTAGTTATTTTTTAGCTCCATCAGTAGAGCTGTTATGTAATATGTTATTAAAGAAGTTGCCTGTTACCATATCATAACATTTTCATTTAATATTTTCATAGTTTTGTTTCAGTTGCTTTTCAATTGTAATTTGATTTCAGCTACATTTGTAAATCTGTTTCTTTTTATACATTTATACATAAGAGGAGGAGTTAACCGTCTTTACCAGACTGTCAAAGCCATCAGTGTTACAGACAATTTTAAGAACCCCTGCATTAGCTCTTAGAAAGAAAGACAACTGAGGTCTGAGGTTACAAAATCATTTACTCTTCAGAAAACTGGGTTATTGAGCATATTTCCTTCTGGTGGCATAGACATATAGCAATATGTGTTTTCCAGTCTTCCAAAAATGATCCAAGCCCTTATTCTCTTTAGTTACTTTACATTTTATTTACACTTTGTGTAATAACTATTTTTGGTGTAATATTGGGAAAGTTTGATTAGATTTTCTGCCCAAGGTTACAAAAGGTTGTAATCATCAATTATTAGCAGCTCTCGGTTTTGATCTGGAACATGTGAGAATCTTTACCCCACATTACTCATAGATTTTATTTGATTTGTCACTGGAAATGGGAAGCATGCTACCCTTGGAATGTTAAGGCTAGAGGCACCAAATCATTTCATAGGAAAACAGTGACATTAGAGAAAGGTCATGTGAAAACAGGATGATAGAATTTCCTTTATGAAAATGCTCTCTGTTTATATCACTTTGCCTTTTATAATGGCAAATTATCCTGCTGATGTTATGGCTTCTGAGTGTACAGGTTGGGCTGAATTATCTCGGTTATGACATGTAATTACATTCCTCTTCTTTGATGTTCAAAGCAAGCAGGCTTATTGTTGTGTTTGATTCTCCTTAGGGTGAAGAATCATAGAATGCTCTCTTTTCTGAAGCAATTAATAAAAAACCCACATCAGTAGCAAAAGTACTTATGTATATATTCACGCATACGTATTTGAGTAACAGATTCATTAATTCATTCGATGAACATTTGTTAAGTGCTGATTATCTCCCCTGCCTCTGCTATAGACTGTGATGTCAGTGCTGGCATTGTCTCTCTTAGCCCTCACCCACGATGTTACCAAGAGAATGCAAGACACCATGCTCAGGTAGCTGTTTTCCTCTCTAAATCACATTTTCTATTTCACGAACACATTGGTTCTTCTTTACCCTTCCAGAATCTTTTTTTTTAATTTTAATTTTTTTAGTTTTATTGCACTAATGTATAATTGACAGATGTTACTGTATGTTTAAGGTGTTCAGCATCGTGATTTGAATTACATACATCCTGACATGATGACCACAGTAGGTTTAGTAAACATCCATCATCTCACATAGATACAACATCAAAAAATGGAAGGAATATATGTTTCCTTGTGATAAGAACTCTTTGGATTTAGTCTCTTCACAGCTTTCTCTTTTCAACTTTCAATGTTAATTATCTTTATCATATCATGCATTACATCCCTATTACTTATTTACCTTGTAACTGAAAATTCTCCCTTTTAATAACCTTCATCTAATTCCCCTCCCACACTCCGTGTCTCTAGTAACCACAAATCTGATTTCTTTTTCTATGAATTTGTTTGCTTTTGAAGTATAATTAACCTACAACACTGTAATTGACCTGGTACATAACATAGTGATTCGATATTCCTTTACATTTCAAAATGATCGCCACAGGAAATCTAGCCACCATCTGTCATTATATAAAGATGTTGCACAATTGCTGACTATATTATCCACAATGTACATTTCATAGCTTTGCTTCAATTACTTTGTAACTGAAAGTATGTACCTCTGAATCTCCCTCACTTATTTTTCTCCTCCCCTCCACACCCTCCCCTCTGGCAATCACCTACTTATTCTCTGTATCTATGACTCTGCTTCTGTTTGGTTATGACTTCTCATTTGTTTTGTTTTGTAGATTCTGTACATAAGTAAATGGAATACTCATATACACATGTATGTATATAAGTGAAGTCATTCTGTATTTGTCTATCCCTGTCTGACTTATTTCACTTAGCATAATAGACCTCTAGGTCTATCATGCTGTCACAAACGAAAAGATTTCATTCTTTTTGATGGCTGAATAATACACACACACACACACACACACACACACACACACACACATATATACCACGTCTTATTTATTATTCATTTAGGTTACTTCTATGTCTTAGATACTGTAAATAATGCTGCAGTGAACTTAGGGTGCATATAGTCTTCTGAATTAGTGTTTTTGTTTTCTTTGGGTGAATACCCAGAAGTGGAATTGCTGAATCGTGTAGTAGTTCTATTTTTAATTCTTTGCTAAATCCCGATACTGTTTTACATAGTGGCTGTACCAATTTACATTCCCATCAATAGTGCACAAGTATCCCCTTTTCTCCATTCACACCAACACTTGTTATTTGTTGTGTTTTTGACAATAGGTATTCTGACACATGTGAGGTGATATCTAATCGTGATTTTGATTTGGACTTCCATGTTGATTAGTGATGCTGAAGCATCTTTTTTTGTGCCTGTTGGCCATCTGTCTGTCTTCTTTGCAAAAATGAGTATTCCCTTCCTCTGCCCACTTTTAAATTGGGTTGTTTGTTTTTTGATGTTGAGTGGTATGAGTGTATATTTTGTATATTAACTTACCCTTTGTTGGATATATCATTTGCAAATATCTTCTCCCATTCAGCAGGTACCTTTTAGATTTGCTGATAGTTTCCTTCACTGTGCAAAAGGTTTTTAGTTTGATGTAGTCCCATTTTTTTTTTTTCGCTTTTGTTTCCTTGGCCTAAGGAGCCATATCCAAAAAAATATTGTTAAGACTGTTGTCAAAGAGCATACTGCCATGTGTTCCTCCAGAAGTTTAATGGTTTCAGGTTTTACATTTAAGTCTTTAATCCATCTTGAGTTTATTTTTGTATGTGATGTAAGAAAGTGCTTTAAAATAAGATGAAAGGATGGAATACAGGGCTAAGAGTACAGCTAGGTCTCCTAGGACTAAAATGCAGGTGACAAAGCCACTGGGTTCTTTCTTTGTGTCTATTCCTTGATTCTTTTTGTGTTTCTCCTTCATCCTTCTTTCTGCCAATTCTTCTCTAACATTTGTTTTCAGAGAGGAACATGGTCCCTAAGAGCTTCTAAATTTACATACTTCATTTCCTGGCAGGTGGAGAGAAGAACTCTCCTTATCTTGATATCAATGTCCAAAGGCTTCCTTTAGACAACCTGCTCTCTGGATTGGATCTATGTATACATGAGGCCAATTAACTAGGGCCTGGTTGAAGATATTGAGGCTTCCCTGATGGCTCAGCAGGTAAAGAATCTGCCTGCCAATGCAGGAGACACAGGAGACGCCGGTTTGATCCCTGGGTTGGGAAGATCCCCTGGAGGAGGAAATGGCAACCCACTCCAGTATTCTTGCCTGCGAAATCCCATGGACAGGGGAGCCTGGTGAGCTACAGTCCAGTGGGTCGCAAAGAGTCAGACACGACTGAGTGACTAAGTACAAGTGGAGTGGAGATGTCATATGGTACATGGCTGGGTACACTTTCATGATAGTAATGGAGAGGGCAGTTCTCAGAGAAAGGGGAGGCGAGGAAGAATTCCTGTATTGAGAGGAGGTTCCAGAGTGGGCTCAGTCAGAACTGGGACTCAGTGGTAGGATAATGGTAAAAAACTGGCTTGTCCACTTACTAGGCTAGGCATGTGGTCTGGGGCAAGTCACTAAACTTGATTAATATTTTATAGGATTAGTGAGGGATCAAATGGGACAGTAATCTGAAAAATGATTTGTAAATGGTAAAGAACTATGTTCAGTTCAGTTCAGTCGCTCAGTCATGTCCAACTCTTTGCGACTCCATGGATTGCAGCACGCCAGGCCTCCCTGTCCATCACCAAATCCCGGAGTTTACCCAACCTCATGTCCATTGAGTCAGTGATGCCATCCAACCATCTCATCCTCTGTCATCCCCTTCTCCTCCTGCCCTCAATCCCTCCCAGGATCAGGGTCTTTTCAAATGAGTCAGCTCTTCCATTCAGGTGACCAAAGTATTGGAGTTTCAGCTTCAGCATCAGTCCTTCCAGTGAATAACCAGGGCTGATTTCCTTTAGAATGGACTGGTTGGATCTCCTTGCAGTCCAAGGGACTCTTAAGAATCTTCTCCAAAACCACAGTTCAAAAGCATCAATTCTTTGGTGCTCAGCTTTCTTTACAGTCCAACTCACATCCATACATGACTACTGGAAAAACCATAGCATTGACTAGATGGACCTTTGTTGGCAAAGTAATGTCTCTAATTTTTAATATACTGTCTAGGTTGGTCATAACTTTCCTTCCAAGGAGTAAACGTCTTTTAATTTCATGGCTGTGGTCACCATCAGCAGTGATTTTGGAGCCCCCCAAAATAAAGTTTGCCACTATGTAATTGATGTTTATTATTATTGTTGACATCCTTAGTATTGTAAGAAGCCAATAAGAACCTATGAATTAAACATTTCTCTTTATACATAAATTGTAAGGTTAGACTTTGTAAAGGGCAGGACATTTCCAAGACCAATAAAACTCAACTCTAATATTTTAGCATATATTAACCTATCTAATGAGTGAATGTATCAGTCAGTAGGGGTATGAGTCAGATGGAAATCTTGATTGTTTGGTGATAGATTCAATTAGTCATACTTTCATTGTCATTTTCTCCAAGAACTCTTTAATGAATGAATCAGCAGTAGTCTCTTCTTCTATACTCCTATATGATTTACCCTACTCCTTGCCCAACTATCATACTGGAAAATTTCCTTAGAAGGTTTGGATTAACAGAAAGACAAGACATAGATACCCTTTGAGGAAATACATTTATTTATAGTAGGAGTGCAATACAGAGTGCAGTTAGGATAACAGTGGCACGATTAGCATCATCACTGAGTACAAAGATGCAAGTTTCAGAGCGCCCCCATCTGACCAGGGATTACATGATTGCGAGTGCAGACTGCAAGTCTTTCTGGAAGTGCAACTTATCCCTTGCCTTGTGCAGTGTTTATGCAAAAGGCTGGAGAATGTCTACATGTTGTTTTGTCTGGATCTCTGCTGATCACCCTCACTTGGTCCAGATACACTTTATCAGGCTTGTGTGTGTGTGCTTAGTTGCTTCAGTCTCAACCTTTGGGACCCCTTGGCCCGTAGCCTGCCAGGCTCCTTTGTCCATGGGATTTTCCTGGCAAGAATACCGGAGATGGTTGCCATGCCCTCCTCCAGAGGATCTTCTCAACCCAGGGATCAAACCCGTGTCTCTTGCATGACCACTGCTTTGCAGGTGGATTCTTTACTGCTGAGCCACCAGGGACACCCTTATCAGGCTCAGCATTGTCTAAGGCAGCACACGACTGAGGGAGCGCATTCAGTCCTCATCCATTAACCTCACACTCTTTGGCTGATCCAAACATGTTCCTAAATTCAGGATTATAGAATGAGAATAGGCATCAATTCCCCAGAATTCTTTGGATCCATTTTAGGAAACTCTTAAATCATGTAAAAGGCATAACCTAGAAGTCTTAGAACATTAAAAATAATGTAGTCTTCTAATATTCATTTGTGTATTATCCTCTCTCCTAGATTATAAACCTTTAGGGAAGGGACTATAATTTATTTTATATAAAATTTTATTTTATAGAAACTTTAATTTATAACACCCCAGCACAAATTTTTGTGCATACATGCACCCAACAATTCTTCTCTTAACAAGTCAATTCTTCATTACCCAGAACGTGGATACCTACTTACTCCTTCTATCTTTCCTATTTTCTGAAAATGCCTACTTGTCTTTCAGAAAACTTAGGTTGTTTATCATCACCTTCTCTGGGACATCTCCCTGAATTTTCCAAGCAGTTAGTGTCTCCACTCCCATGCCCCTGTAGCATTTTCATTATACCTGTATAAGCACTGTTTCCACTGTGTTGTAATTACATATCCTCCTCTAGAGTATGAGTTTATCTAGGGCTTGAACTATGAGTCATTCATTTCTGTGTTTCTTTCAGGCAGTTAAAGCTAGAATCAATTCATCAGGAAAGTTTATTGAAGGCATGAATCCTTAGGCTCTCCCTCCCCACTGATTGCTTGTTATTGTAATGGAAGCCACAAATGATGTGATTAGCAGGCCCTCTAATACAGAAAGGCAATGTAACTTACAAGGCAAAAAATATGACCTCCAGAATTAGATTGCTTAGGTCAAATTCCAAATCTGGTACTTACTAACTGTGTAACTTGGGTCAGTTACTTAACTTCTCTGTGTCTCAGCTTCTTTGTGAAGGAGTCCTTGGGCCTAGAAAAGAAAACAACAGTCTCAGAGGCCCTTGCTGAATCATCTAACCTCAGGAAAAACACACCTGAACTATAAGTCCTGCCTTGATGCTCCGACGGTTGTATCTACCTGGGGCTTATCATCTTCTGCCCAGAAACCTCCCACTCGCTATGTCTGCCCGTTGACTTAACGCCCCCTGCCCAGGGGACTTATCACCCCCTTCCCAAAACCTCCCACCTGCTGTTCAACTACAAATGCCATCTCAACTAAAGATTATCCAAAACATCCTGCCTGAATAACATTTCCCGTATCGCTTCCACAAACCTCCCTTTAAATATGAAGCCTCCCTGATCCCTCTCTTGCTCAGCTTGGTCGTTAGGCTGACTGTCACCCCTCCTTGCCTGAATAAAGGTAACCTACCTCCTTTGAGGTTGTCTTTCCTGCTTGTCTGCCTTGGCCGGAACTATACCTTAAACTTTGTCTATAGAGTGGAATATGAATATTATCCACCTCAATAAATTGTTTTATCAAGTGAGATAATATTTGTAAGGTGCTTAGAGAAATGCTTGGCTCATAATAGGTTCCCTGTAAACACTATCTATTGTTATTAGAAAAATTTTCAATACATGGCTACTGAATTTAGTAAATTGTGTGTGTGTGCTCAGTCATGTCCAACTCTTTGTGACCCCATGGACCGTAGCCCACTAGGCTCCTCTGCCATGGAATTTTCCAGGCAAGAATGCTGGAGTGTGCTGCCATTTCTTCCAGGGTATCTTTGCAGCCAAGGGATCAAACTCGTACCTCTTGAATCTCCTGCATTGGCAAGCAGATTCTTTACCACTGCAGCGTTAGTAAATTAGAGAATGGAAAAAGAGTGGAATGAGGCATTTTGCCCTATTAAAATAATGATTTTGTTTATTTCTAACTTTGATTTCCTTTTTTTTTCTTTTACTTTTCTGTTCTGTTCCCTTTCTTATTTAGTGATAGGTCCTGTTAGTAGTAATCTAAGTCAGGATTGGGAGTTGAAAAAGCAACAGTTTTTGGAAGTCCCTAGACTGAGCAGCGGAGAAGGCAATGGCAACCCACTCCAGTACTCTTGCCTGGAAAAATCTCATGGACGGAGGAGCCTGGAAGGCTGCAGTCCATGGGATTGCTGAGGGTAGGACACGACTGAGCAACTTCACTTTCACTTTTCACTTTCATGCATTGGAGAAGGGAATGGCAACCCACTCCAGTGTTTTGCCTGGAGAGTCCCAGGGACGGGGGAACCTGGTGGGCTGCCGTCTATGGGGTCGCACAGAGTCGGACACGACTGAAGCGACTTGGCAGCAGCAGACTGAGCAGAGTAGACCGTGGTAATAACAGGATTGTGATATATATGAGTCATTTGGAAAGTTTTCATGGA
Source organism: Capricornis sumatraensis (assembly GCF_032405125.1). Classification (NCBI taxonomy): domain Eukaryota; kingdom Metazoa; phylum Chordata; class Mammalia; order Artiodactyla; family Bovidae; genus Capricornis; species Capricornis sumatraensis. Next base: position 77,251,576 of record NC_091073.1, read on the forward strand.
TGTAGGCCTAACAGGTTTCAGAAGGAATATCCAAAGATGAAAGGAATGTAAACTGGCCATTGTATGAAACGCATTCAACATCTGTCACCTTTCTTGGCTATTTAACAGCACTTTGTTAAATGCAAATACAATGCTATTAACATTTTGGGTACGCTATACTTCCTTGTTTATAGATTTAGAACTTCAAGGGTCCAAGATTGAGATTTCCTTATTTTTAAGGGGCTTGTACTATGGATGAAGATTCATGACATTGTACAAAAGGCAGTGACCAAAACCATTGCAAAGGAAAAGAAATATAACAACACTAAATGGTTGTTTGAGGAGGCCTTACAAATCGCTGAGAAAGAAGAGAAGCAAAAGGCAAAGGAGAAAAGAAAAGATATACCCATCTGAATGCAGAGTTCCAAAAAATAGCTAGGAGAGATAAGAAAGCCTTCTTTAGTGATCAGTACAAATAAATAGAGGAAAACAATAGAATGGGAAAGACTAGAGATCTCTTTAAGAAAGTTAGAGATACCAAGGGAACACGTCATGCAAAGATGGGAACAATAAGGGACAGAAAAGGTATGGACCTAACAGAAGCAGAAGATATTAAGAAGAGGTGGCAAGTATATACAGAAGAACTATACAAAAACAAGACAAAACAAAAACGGTCTTAATGACTGGGATAACCATGGTGGTGTGGTCACTAACCTAGAGCCAGACATCCTGGAGTGTGGTCAAGTGGGTCTTAGGAAGCATTAGCCTGAAAAAACCTAGTGTAGATGATGGAGTTCCAGCTAGACTATTTCAAATCCTAAAGGATGATGCTGTTAAAATATTGCACTCAATATTCTAGCAAATTTGGAAACTCAGCAGTGGCCACAGAACTGGAAAAGGTCAGTTTTCATTCCAGTTCTAAAGAAGGACAATGCTAAAGATTGTTCAAACTACCTCACAATTGCACTCATTTCACATGCTAGCAAAGTAATACTCAGAATCCTTCAAGCTAGGCTTCAGTAGTACCTGAACTGAGAACTTTCAGATGTACAAGCTAGATTTAGAAAAGGCAGAGGAACCAGAGATCAAATTGCCAACATCCACTGGATCATAGAAAAAGCAAGGGAGCTCCAGAAAAAACATCTACTTCTTCTTCATGGACTCTGCTAAAACCTTTGACTATGCAGATCACAACAAACTGTGGAAAATTCTTTAAGAGATGGGACTACCAGACCACCTTACCTGCCTCCTGCGAAACTGTTAATGCATGTCAAGAAGCAACAGAACAGGATATGGAACAACAGATTGGTTCCAAATTGGGAAAGGAGTACGTCAGGGCTGTATATTGTCACCCTGCTTATTTAACTTATATGCAGAGTACATCATGAGAAATGCTGGACAGGATGAAGCACAGGCTGAAATCAAGATTGCTGGGAAAATTACGAATAACCTCAGATATGCAGATTACACCACCCTTAGAACAGAAAGTGAAGAGGAACTAAAGAGCCTCTTGATGAAGGTGAAAGAGGAGAGCAAAAAAGCTGGCTTAAAACTTAACATTCAAAAAACTAAGATCATGGCATCTGGCTCCATCACTTCATGGCAAATAGATGGGGAAACAATGAGAACAGTGACAGACTTTATTTTCTTGGTCTCCAAAATCACTTCAGATGGTGACTGCAGCCATGAAATTAAAAGACACTTGCTCCTTGGAAGAAAAGCTATGACCAACCTAGACAGCATAATAAAAAGAAGAGACATCACTTTGCCAACAAAAGTCTGTATAGTCAAATCTATGGTTTTTCCAGTAGTCATGTAAGGATGTGAGATTTGAATCATAAAACAGGCTGAGCACTGAAGAATTGATATTTTCAAACTGTGGTGCTGGAGAATACTCTTGAGAGTTTGTTGGACAGCAAGGTGATCAAACGAGTTAATCCTAAAGGAAATCAACCCAAATATTCATTGATTCATGACTGATACTGAAGCCAACGTTCCAATACTTTGGCCACCTGATGTGAACAGCCAGCTGATCCTGGAAAAGACTGAGGGCAGCAGGAGAAGGGGGCAACAGTAGATGAAATGGTTGAATGGCATCATCAACTCAATGGACATGAGTTTGAGCAAACTCCTGGAGATAGTGAAGCACAGGAAAGTCTGGCGTGCGGCAGTATATGGGCTCTCAAAAAGTCGGACACGACTGAGTAACTGAACAACAACAAATACTTCAAAGTGTGCATATATAACTCCATTCTTCACCCATTATGCTAGTTTCAAAATCTCTTTTGGCAAGTTAAAAAAAAAAAGTCTTACTGTTGATATAGTTTGGTTTTTGGTAGTTGTGTGAATTATGATCCCTTTATATTGTTTGTCCTTGAAATTCTAGATATATTTGACTATCTCCTTTCAACTCCTTATAGTACTGTCGTTGGATATTACATACTATAACAGAGCTGCACATTTTTTACCTGGAAACTTTGGCCTGCTGTTTTTGTCTAGAACTTCCTTTTAGTTCTAGATGAGGATGATGCCACAAAATATGCTGTACTTAATGCCTTTAGCTTAAGCAGAACTGTTCATTGAGAAGCAAGTATTAATATTTGTATAGCCAGCCATAAAATTTAAGCATATTTCCTTCAGTCTCTGTAAAAATGCTCTTTTTTATATAATCAATTATTTGGGGGAAATAAGGAGGTGTGGGCTGGCTCAGAGGGTAAAGAATACACCTGTGATGTCAGGGACCTGGGTTTGATGCTTGGGTCAGGAAGATCCTGTAGAGAAGGAAACAGCTACCCACCCCAGTATCCTTGCCTGGAAAATCCCATGGAGAGAGGAGCATGATGGGCTATAGACCAAAGGGTCACAAAGAGTCAGACACAGCTAAGCACAGAGGCATGTTCCTAGGCACCTGTGCTGGGACATAGGAGTACTGTCAAGCCATTATGTTTGAATGAGGCAGATTTTCAAGATTAGAATTAAGACTGAGGTGTAAATGCATTATTCAAGCACTGTGGAAAAAATGCCTAAGCTTAAAATATTTTTTAAAATGAATCTTAGGTGAAGTGAGTTTGTTCTAGTAAGTCGGATGTTTGGTTTGGATATTAACAGGGGCATGAGAGAGAAACATATATACTATGGTAATTGGAAACTACAACAAAGCTATCCAGAAATGACTAGAAATAGATTCTGATGACACATTAACCGCAAAGGTGAAGCTTGAGTGGCTTATAAGGCCATGAAAATTCAACAGTAAGAGCGTATGCTTACTCACAGCATTCTTTTATTTAAGATGCTGGACGAATGCCTCGCAAGGTCAATGAAAAACACATGTTTAATGAACCGCTCTTTTGGTTTTCTTCAAGGCTTCATTTAGTAGAGGTACCCAAATAAAATGTCCTTGTTGTCTTGAGTTTTCTGTAGCCAAGCAGAAATTTTGAATATATCCTCTATTTTCATATTTTTTAGAACAGCATGTTTATATAATTCTTTGAATATATCTTTATTACTTTTGACTGCTCAATTTGAGTAAGTCAATGGGTTTCTGACCCAAAGCTTAAGTTACTATGTCAATTCTGGCATCAGGAAAAATATCATGCTATTTGTGGATACGTGTTTATTAAGGAGAACATTTTCAGTGGAGTGGTTGGATATGTGGAAACTTTTAAGTAAATACAAGATTAAGAGGGATATTTCTGTTTCCTCTGGTTATTCCCCACAACCACAAAAATTAGCAAGTGGTGATGGATGACATTTAGATTCAAAGATCTAAATAACTAACTAAATTTTACTTGACTAGCAACTTTAAAATGCAACACTTGCTTACATATTTTTCTTTTTTTAGTAATGAGGGGGTGAGTTGGGAGGATTTTATAAATATGTAATCTGAAAGAACTTCTATTTAATACTTTAAAAATTATTTTTTATTCATGTTAAAATACACATGACATGAAATTTACTATCTTAACCATTTTTCAGTGCACAGATGAACAGCATTAAGTGTATTCCTAGTATGCAATTCTAATCATCACCATTTATCTCTAGAACTCTTATTTAATACTGTTTTGTGAAGTGAAATTCTCACATCTCAAATTCAAGCTGCCAAGTGTGGAAATGAAGGAGTAGAGCTACTTTTAAGAAATGTGAATCATGACTAAGGTAGAATTTGTTGTTGTTTAGTTGCTAAGTCTTGTCTGACTCTTTGCAACCCCATAGACTGTAGCTCACCAGGCTCTTCTATCCATGGCATTTCCCAAGCAAGAATCCTGGAGTGGGTTGCCACTTCCTTCTCCATGGGATCTTCCTGACCCAGGGATTGAACCTATTTCTCCTATATTGGCAGGTGGATTCTTTACTGCTGATCCACCAGGGAAGTCCAAGGTAGAATTTAAATATATACAACTTATATGTGTAGAAAAAGAGGAGAAAGCAAATGGGTCATGGTTTAAGTGATTTTGTGGTGGGAGTCAACTTTATTGATCTAAAAATATACTCCATCTGGCTTTCTTCCTGGAAAATTTCCATCCTTTAAACCTTGCTATGTGTTTAATTGTCAAGGATTAAATTTGATGCTATGTTGAGTGCTGCTTTGGCTGAAAATTGGATGCAAGGGCAGGGTCACCATGTCTATTCTGGGGCTGGGAAGAGGCTCTTCACAGCTCTCCAAGGGGTTGATGACCCCCTTCTTGCTACAGTCTCAGGCCTCTCACTCTCATGACTTTAGGTCAGAGAGATATTTTTATTTTTCTGGTGCTTAGTCATTCAGTCGTATCCAACTCTTTGGCACCCTATGGACTGTAGCTCACCATGCTCCTCTGTCCACCAAATTTCCAGGCAAGAATACTGGGATGGGTTGCCACTTCCTCCTCCGGGGCTCTTCCTGACCCAGGCGTCAAACCTGCATCTATTGCATCTCCTGCACTGGCAGGTGAATTCATTACCATGAGTGCCACCCGGGAAGTCCTTTATTTTCCTGGGAAGAAGCAGTTACTCTCCACATCCTTCATATTCAGATAAGTGCTGAGGATGAGTACCTGATGTCAGAACTAGAAATCAGAGCATTCTGATCTAGTTTGGAATTTTTGAGATCTAGAAAAAAAGCCTGGTTCCCTTTGTACTAAGAGAGAGCTTAACCCTGGTGCTACAGGGCAGGAGTGAACCTAACAGTGGCCAGAAATGGGAAGAGCACATATTTTTCCCGTGTAATTATCTAGTGGACAATGTTGGTTATACAGGAATTTTTCAAATCTTAGGTCATGAACCGTTAAGGATGGTGAAATCAAGAGTAGGTTTCCACCAATATCTTAATAAATGCGAATAAAAGGACAGTATAGAATGTCAGGAAACATTTTTTAGATTTATATGTGCATATTCATTTGTTTATGTGTGGGTATGAGTATTGTATTTACCATCTGAGTAAATAGTATTTACCATGGCCTGCAATGCAGGAAAGCTGGGCTTGATCCCTGGATTGGGAAGATCATCTGGAGAAGGAAATGGCAACCCCCTCCAGTATTCTTGCCTGGGAAATTCCATGGACAGAGAAACCTGGCAGACTACAGTCCATGGGGTTGCAAAGAGTTGGACAAGACTGAGCTGTTAACAGTTTCACTTTCATGAGTATTGTATATTGGATACAATACAGTGCAGTAAATTGGATACTGCATTATCCAATGCAGTGGATAATTTATTTCTTACCAAGAAGTCAATGAGAAAAAAGTTTGAATCTACTGAAATCAGAACTGCTTGCTTTCAATTTTTACAAAGTTTAATTTCCTCAAGGTATTAACCAACATCTGGGTGCCATAAAATCATGTTAGTAAACTTTTTCCAGCTTCTGTTTTCAAATAATTCTTGTGAACTCAATAAACTCAGAGTACTTACTAGTCAGTATGTGGAAATGGTGATTCACTACTAAAAATAGTTAACATTCATTCATGTTGCCCAGTATTGTTCTAAGAGTGTTACATGTATTGATCCTTACTACTATTCATTGGGATCAGAAACATTATCACCTTCATTTTATAAATAAAAGAATGGAGGCATGGAGAACTTTATTGAATTGTCAAAGCTGCATGGCTGGTTTGTGACAAGCCAGAATTCCAGCCCAAGCATCAAATTCTGAGTCCCTGACCTTGGCCTCTACTCTATACTACTTCCAGTTCAGTTCAGTTCAGTTTCTCAGTCATGTCTGACTCTTTGTGACCCCATGAACTGCCAGGCCTCCTTGTCCATCACCAACTCCCCCAAACTCACATCCATTGAGTCAGTGATGCCATCCAGCCATCTCATCCTCTGTCGTCCCCTTCTACTCCTGCCCCAAGTCCCTCTCAGCTTCAGGGTCTTTTCCAATGAGTCAACACTTCGCATGAGGTGGCGGAAGTATCGGAATTTCAGTCTCAGCATCAGTCCTTCCAATGAACACCCAGGACTGATCTCCTTTAGAATGGACTGGTTGGATCTTCTTGCAGTCCAAGGGATTCTCAAGGGTCTTCTCCAACACCACAGTTCAAAAGCATCAATTCTTCAGAGCTCAGCTTTCTTCACAGTCTGACTCTCACATCCATACATGACCACTGGAAAAACCATAGCTTTGACTAGATGGACCTTTGCTGGCCAAGTAATATCTATGCTTTTTAATATGCTATCTAGGTTGGTCATAACTTTCCTTCCAAGGAGTAAGCGTCTTTTAATTGCATGGCTGCAGTCACCATCTGCAGTGATTTTGGAGCCCCGAAAAATAAAGTCTGACACTCTTTCTACTGTTCCCCATCTATTTCCCCTGAAGTGATGGGACCAGATGCCAAGGGAACATTTCATGCAAAGATGGGCTCGATAAAGGACAGAAATGGTATGGACCTAACAGAAGCAGAAGATATTAAGAAGAGGTGGCAAGAATACACAGAAGAACTGTATAAAAAAGATCTTCACGACCAAGATAATCATGATGGTGTGATCACTCATCTAGAGCCAGACATCCTGGAATGTGAAGTCAAATGGGCCTTAGAAAGCATCACTATGAACAAAGCTAGTGGAGGTGATAGCATTCCAGTTCAGCTATTTCAAATCCTGAAAGATGATGCTGTGAAAGTGCTGCACTCAATAAGCCAGCAAATTTGAAAAACTCAGCAGTGGCCACAGGACTGGAAAAGGTCAGTTTTCATCCCAATCCCAAAGAAAGGCAATGCCAAAGAATGCTCAAACTACCACACAATTGCACTCATCTCACACGCTAGTAAAGTAATGCTCAAAATTCTCCAAGCCAGGCTTCTGCGATACGTGAACCGTGAACTTCCTGATGTTCAAGTTGGTTTTAGAAAAGGCAGAGAAACCAGAGATCAAATTGCCAACATCTGCTGGATCATGGAAAAAGCAAGAGAGTTTCAGAAAAACATCTATTTCTGCTTTATTGATTGATGCTTTTGAACTGTGGTGTTGGAGAAGACTCTTGAGAGTCCCTTGGACTGCAAGGAGATCCAACCAATCCATTCTGAAGGAGATCAGCCCTGGGATTTCTTTGGAAGGAATGATGCTAAAGGTGAAACTCCAGTACTTTGGCCACCTCATGCGAAGAGTTGACTCATTGGAAAAGAGTCTGATGCTGGGAGGGATTGGGGGCAGGAGAAGGGGACGACAGAGGATGAGATGGCTGGATGGCATCACTGACTTGATGGACGTGAGTCTGAGTGAACACCGGGAGTTGATGATGGATAGGGAGGTCTGGTGTGCTGCGATTCATGGGGTCGCAAAGAATCGGACACGACTGAGCGACTGAACTGAACTGAACTGAACTGAACTGACTATACCAAAGCCTTTGACTGTGTGGATCCCAATAAACTGTGGAAAATTTTGAAAGAGATGGGAATACCGGACCACCTGACCTGCCTCTTCAGAAACCAATATTCAAGTCAGGAAGCAACAGTTAGAACTGGACATGGAAGAACAGACTGGTTCCAAATAAGAAAAGGAGGACGTCAAGGCTGTATATTGTCACTCTGCTTATTTAACTTCTATGCAGAGTACATCATGAGAAACACTGGGCTGAAAGAAGTACAAGCTGGAATCAAGATTGCTGGGAGAAATATCAATAACCTCAGATATGCAGATGACACCACCCTATGGCAGAAAGTGAAGAGGAACTAAAAGGCCTCTTGATGAAAGTGAAAGTGGAGAGTGAAAAAGTTTGGCTTAAAGTTGAACATTCAGAAAACTACACTTCTTTACACTATATTAACAGAAATATTTTATAAACAAAAAAATTATGTTTTTAAAATCACATTGTGGATTTGAGGTTTTAGTTACACCTGATTCAAAGTGATTAAAATAATGTTATCACCCCTCTTCTCTGATAACTCCATTTCAGAAGCTGTTTGCTGAGGACTTGCTGGTTACTCATTGGTCAGGTGCAAAGACACAGTGTAACACTGTCTAAAACTAGGCTTGCTTAGAATTAGTTGCTCTCAGTGTAAAGAGAAACAGTATCTGTGAACATTGAGTAGTGATTGTTGAACAAGTTGCCTATTAGCTCAAATTCTATGAGACATTTCTACTGGGTAGATAGCTGCTTAATGGGGCCTGAAGGCAACTATGCCATTGTTTTACCCATGAATTAATTAATGGCTGCGGAATGCTACTTTTCATGCATTTTATGGTCCTTGGAATTAAAAAGTAAAAATAATAGTATCAGAATTGGAAACAAATTTCAATTATTAGAATAATTGAAGCTACCCATTCTAGATGGCTTACATCACTTTGAAGTAGAAACGTGTGCTGCTTGTATCATTCACACACAAGGCTTCATTATTATTCTGAGGACTTACTATTTCTGGGTATACCAGAAGATTCCCACTTGGAAGCCATACTATTGCCATTAGTGACCAGTGTCCTTGGAAGATGATAGTTTATGAACTCCTGTTTCCAGGTATGTTGCTTCAGTTCCCTTTCTTACCAGTGTAGAAAATATACCAGGTAAAACTATAGAAAAATACCGATTATTTTTTATATCATGACAATAGGATGAGTGTGTGCATGTGTGTGTGTACTGGGGAGTGTGCAAGCTTGGGCAAGGTAGGGAGAAATTAAAGCAAAGAAGTTACATTTGAAGGATAAATATATTAATCAACTTGCATAATGATTTTATCAACCCTTTAAAACAGATTTTTTTTTGTGACTATGTGGACCAAAATTTTCGAATTTTTTGTTTCATAAACTATTTATGTGGTGATTGTAAATCTAGCAACATAACTCTTTAAATACTTATCAACATACCTCAAAAATTAGAATAGTAATTAATATTTTAAATGCTGTTATCTTATTCTGCTTATGCCATCTCACAAAGAGTACTATCTATGAAAAGTACAGTCTTCTATTTTTGATTATTTATTCTACCAGCATCCCTTTTCTAGAGAACTTTTGCATTTGGTTGACATACAACTTTGGAACTATTAATATTACTTTGGCTTCCCATATAGTATTCTGACACTACTTCATTGTAAGAGTGGTTGCTATTTATTATCATTTCAGAATGGCAAGATAGAGCTATATCTCTAAGAGGTAGCACACCAATTATTCTCCGTTGTTGCAATGGAACATTGCTTTTCTTTCCAATCTTCTGCGGTACATAGGTGCATTTCCTTTATCATACAGTTTAAAAATGCATACTGCTGCTACTGCTGCTAAGTTGCTTCAGTCGTGTCCAACTCTGTGCGACCCCATAGACGGCAGCCCACCAGGCTCCCCCGTCCCTGGGATTCTCCAGGCAAGAACACTGCATAACGCTTTTATTAAAAGGCAATATACATTCATGATAGCTGATTTTTGGAGTAAGGGTACAGAGGCAATAAATAAAAATTACATATAATTAAAATATTTAGGAACAACCACTAATAACATTTGGTATATTTCCTTCCAGATTTTTTTGAATAAATGCGTGGGTAAAAATACACATTTATTTTTTGACTAATGTGACATTATAGTATGTTATAAAACAGAATACATTTAAAAACTAAAACTATATTGTATTTTTCAAACTCTAAGTATTTTAACATCTTGTTAATAGCGTCATTATATCTCCTTGCACTGTGAATGTTCACGGTTTATTTTACTCAACCCCTCTCATTAGACATGTATCTTATTTCCACATTTCCATGATTTTGATTACACACAATACCAACATCTTTGTAAGTGAACGTTACTGCATGCCTATGATTATGCTCTTAGTCTAAATCACCAGAAATCAACGATCAAAGAGAAGTACACGGTGATGACCCAGAGGGATGTTATGGGGAGGGAGGTGGGAGGGGGGTTCATGTTTGGGAACGCATGTACACCCGTGGTGGATTCATGTCAATGTATGGCAAAACCAATACAGTATTGTAAAGTAAAATAAAGTAAAAAAAATAAAAATAAAAAAAAGAGAAGTACATTTTTGAGGCTTTTGATAAATTTTTTCTTGACGTGATCATACCTATTTTCACCCTCTAAGAGTCCATTTTTATATTTTTGCTTTTGACAACATGAATTTTATATTCCATTGTATGATACCTCATGGCTAAGTAAGGATCAATTTGATCTGTCAATCAACTATCTAAGTAAGTGACATAAGTACACATATATGTCATGTATATATCCTCACATATTTTACTATATAAGGAAAACTGACATTTAGCAGTGGTGTGAATTTCTCTCTCTGGGACACTTTCTCTTCCAAGCCCTTTGTAACCTGTTCCTCTGCCCATGCCCAGTTGGTTTGGTAAGAATGGCAGGGAAAGGACCTGTCATTATGAGGCTGTATCCCAGCTCTGTTTGTTTGGAGATCATTTGTAATGCAATTCATCATCCCTGTGTAAACCAGAATGACTGTCCTAGGTGCTCTGGCACATTTTCAAGAAGATTAGGAAATTCCAACAAAATTTATTTTGTGAGAGATAAAATTTAATATATAAAAACTTGATTTTTCCTTTGAACCCAAGGGAAACTATTTTGCAGGTGAAGTGAGACTGTGGAACAAGCAAAAGTGCACGTGCACAGTGTGGGCTAGTTTTCAAAACTAGAAGAGAATCTGCCTAGTTCATGCATGTAGAATGACTAGAAAAGTCACTTAGCAAGAAGGAAAAGACTTCTAAGAGAAACCTGGTCCTTTTCAGAGCAGATGTTTCAACAGAGTTAGCTAGTTGGGCATCCTTTTGCCTCCTCCCTGAGTCTCATCTCTCCTCCTGCATGCCAGCCTGGGGTTGCCCTTGTCAGGAACCCCACTGCCCCACCGTTCTGGTTGCAGCCATTAAAGCTACCTGGAACTCTATGTCACAGAGGCCTTCTGCCTTCTTATAGCCTCAAGGAACTCATCACCTGGTCCAATGGCAGGCATGTGCTGAAGTGACATTAGAAGGCCTGCTCCCTTAGTGGGATTCAGCCTACACTCTCCTCCTAGGGTTTATATCTACCGTCCTTGTCCAACTCAGAAGCCATGAGAGACTGACGAAGGGTCATTTTTAATCTTGCACATACACTCTTGACACTGTGCCTCCAAATGGAAATATCTCAATGCTTAGATTTTAACTGTTTATTCACTCAACTAATAATTATAAATTGAGAACGTTCTACGTGTCAGACACTTCTAAGTGATATGGACTCCACCTTGAAAAAATAAGTTCATGATCCTAATGGAGATTACAATCTAGTAGGGGTGGTAGATAGTTAATAAATGTGTAGCAGTTTATCATGTGATGTTAGGTAGTAACAAGTGCTCTGAAGATAAATTAAGTGGCATATAAGGATAAAGAGAGAGAGAGGCTACTTTTCTGGACAGGGAAGGTTTTTCTTAAGAGATGGCATTTCAGCAGAGACCTAAAGGGAGGGCAAGAATAAGCCATGTATTTATCTGCAGGACTTACAGATGTGCTGCTTGGGGAAACTGTAAGTGCAAAGGCCCTGGCATGGGAGTGTGCTTGAAAAGAGTAAAGTGTGGATGGGTAAGTCAAGGGGTGGATAGGAGAAAGTGAGGTTGGAGATAGCCAAGGGTCAAGTAAGGTAGGTAATGCAGGGTCCCACCAGTGGATAGGCTCAACTTATTTGAAGTGTGATAGGAAGCTAGTAGAGGATTTTGAGAAAGAAGCAATGTCACGTATTAACTTTCTGTTGCTTTTATGGATTTTTGAAAATTTTACTTTTATGGTCTTTCCCTATGGCATTAAAATAGGAGGACATTTTTCCAAATTCCATTTGCTTTTGTCAACATCGCCATGTGGGAAATAGTTTAGACATATAGATGTTCTCTCTCTGCCAAAGGCATAATTAAAATGTCTGAGGCTTTATATAAAACTTTACAGAGGGCTTGGAGTGATGAAGTTTCTTTCAAGTAACAAAATCAAACATAGATTACTCGAGCAGTCTTCATTGGAAATTGATGGTATGTCTTTCAGAATCCAAGGAAGAGGTCCCTCTGGGCACTGGGGAGCAGGGCTGCTCCAAGGGGCCTTCACAGCAGCTAGTTTTGATCCCTCTTCTGCAGTTTCACATTAAAAGTCCACTTTATTAAGAGAGAGAATTTGATTGGTTCAGCTTGACTCAGGCATCTTCTTCCAAATCAGTGAGTTTAGTCAAGGGTGCAATGACAACAGAAATAAAACAGCTCTGAGAAGTCCCATGTGGGTAAGGTGCATGGTTCCCAAAGACAAGGCTGGACAGACAACTTTCTAGTGGTTTCTGACAGCTCTGTGGGCAAGCACCCAGATGCTTTGTTTACGTACTTTGATGGAGGCAGACCCTCGAAGCAAGGGCTTCTGGGTAGTAACCATGTCTCCACTTTCTTCCTCTATGGAGAGGTGATATCCTGGGTAATTTGGTTGCAAAGTGCTTGATAGCAAGGGACACTTTTATCCCATTTTGTACCTCCTTGAACAAAGTGAAGGGCAGAGGAATTTCTGATGTTTAATTTTGCTTCAAGGCACTAGGTTCTTTTTGATCCTGAAACTGCCCTACAGGTTTTGTTTTACATTCTTAAAAGATTTGCTGATAACTTGGCAGGCAGATATGGTTTTATTGTGAAGAAATTTTGACCATTCTCACATGTACTGTTGTGCCAAGAACATGGAATTCAAAGTCAGGAAACTATATTAAGTCTGGTTCCTAGAAAACTCTGAGGTGGAGGTTGTGAGCAGGAATTCTACTGGGGAATGTTCTGGGGATTAGCACCTGTGAGGGAAGCTAGAATGGGCAGAGGGAGAAGGTAAACTGGGGTGCCATAGCAACAGAGACTCCAGCCAATCCTACAGGGATCTCTGGAACTAGGAGGGACCTCCAATGGAAGAGAGGCAAGGGAACCAGGACTCTGTATATGGCAGTGATCAGTATGGGGCAAGGGCTTGCCTTGGGTTAGATACCTTAGGTCTAAGGCTGGGTCCTGAGACAGATGAGAACTCCCAGCCACCAATCCAAGAAGCAGCTAGAGAATGAGTGTTTATATCAGAATTGCAGGTTGGGGACAGGGAGGGTCTCGTTCAGCCATCATAGCGTATACTCCAGACTTAAATTTCAGTTCTTCCCTACCACACTGGCCTGTGAGGTCTTGAGAAGATCATCTGATTTATTTGAATCATGTCATCATAAAAAAGTGAACCCAACCAAACCAAATGAACAAACCTCATTTTAAAAATAGCATTAAATAAAGAATGTTGTAAGCACTTTGGAGGATATTTTCACTTAGGTTGAATTGTTTAATACTCTCTACAAGTCTATGGCATCATCTATTTTAGGACAACTATACTAATAAGCAGACAAATCCTCAGAGACATGAACATGACAGTAGTTTGCTTGAATTTGTACAGAAAATGCAGTCTCACATGTTCCAGATGTAAATTCTTATTTTGGCCAATTCACTCAGCAATAGAAATAACATGAATAATACTAAGACTTATAATAAAATAACCCCTAACTTACATGGTTGTTATGAGAATTGAATGAAAGAAATTTACAAGTCAAGTCATAAGTTGCCAAAAAAATTGAGTCAGTATCAGTGTTCCTCAAAATTGTTTTCGTCATCAGTAAGAGATGGGAGTGGTCTCTTAGTGTGTTAGTTGCTTAGTTGTGTCTGACTTTTTGCAATCCCATAGACTGTAGCCTACCAGGCTCTTCTGTCCATGGAATTCTCTAGGCAAGAATACTGAAGTGGGTTGCCATTTCCTTCTCCAGGAGATCTTCCCAACTCAGGGATCAAACCCAGTCTTCGGCATTACATGTAGATCCTTCACCGTCTGAGCCACCAGGGAAGTCAGGAATGGCCTAATCCATCCTGAAGAAAGGAGAGAAGGTTTACACAGGATCCTAGAAAATCTCTCCTGGTCAACCTCTAAAAGGCCCAGGGCATCATGTTGTCTCCAGTTTCTCTAACTGATGTTTCAATTTTTCTGGTTCACTCTTTGAAAGTTTAGTAAATTCGACTCACATATTCTGAGCTGAACTTTACTCTGTGAGAGTTGTGCTTAGGGTAAGGAAATGAAAGAAGTGTTGTCCTTCAGGGATAAAAATAAGACCATCAGTGACAGTGATGTGGTCTCCTGTTATGGAGGGAGAGAGACATTAAAGGAGCTTGAAACAGGCTCTGGGAGTCTGGGCCAGACTTAAATTGTCAAGGTGACTCACAGCATAGATGTCAGCTTGAACTTTATTGACTTTGACTTTTAGGACCCATTTTTTAAAAGGTGAGGAAGTCGTGGAAAAGAACCAGGCTGTGGTATCTCTACCAATTTGAGAAGAAAAAAAAAAAAAAAAAGCTCACAACTCTGTATGTAAGGCTTCTTGCCACTGGTGCATGAAATATTTTACGTGACACACAAAATCCTAAGGAAAATAAGTTGTTTTGAGCACATACATGTACTCAGCAGCATGTTTAGATTGGAATTGAAATAGTATCTCCATGTTGTTGTGAAAGCCCACTTTTACATTTGTCTCATAATTACCTTTCTAAAAAATTCCATTTTTTGATCAAATTTTTGCTTATTCTTCTTTCTTGGAAAATAATCAAATGTTACTACTAACATGTAATATTTGACCAAAGGTATTACTCCTGAACCATTAGGTCTAAAGTTCTGGGTTTTCTCATGTTTATTTCCCCCGCTCTGGCTTCATTTAGTAAATTCCAGATTCTCCAGGGTAGCAAGTTCAGTAGAGGTCAATGGATTCTCATGTCTCCAGTTTGTCTACTTTTTGTCTCCACTTGACCCAGATTAAAAAGTCAAGCCTTTTTTGGCAGGAGAAATTATTAGAAAAGATATTTTAATGTTTCTAGGATGGTTACAATGAATAGGAAAATTCTTTCTGCAATTATAGAGAGACTAGGTCTAAAATGGTTAGTTTGTTTAATCACGGTTTCCTTGGCTTCAATGGCAACATGAAAACATGTCTGCTGGGGCTATGTTTCTTATCACTGAATGAACCAGTCAATGCAAATGACTCACATTTAATTATGTGTTGGTAGTATAGACTTGGCTAATGTTTGGGGCATGATATAGCATAATGTATCAAATGATAAAATAATACAGATATACATATCATGTGTGTGCTTAGTCACTCAGTCATGTCTGACTCTTTGTGACCTCATGGACCATCTGCCCATGGGGATTCTCCAGGCAAGAATACTGGAGTGGGTTGCCATGACCTCCTCCAGGGGATCTTCCCAACCCAGGGATTGAACCCAGGTCTCCCCCATTGCAGGTGGATTCTTTATCAGGTGAGCTACCAGGGAAGCCTATATTATAGCTAAAGACAATTCTGGTTGTGATTTGTAGCAGAAAAGAAAAAATAGTAAAATCTTGAACATGTTTATTTTACTCTTTTGTTCCCAAAACTGTTGTCCTTTGACTCAGAATTGTGAACAAATGAAAAGTGTCCCTTAGCGTAAGATGCAAAGCTCATGAAGACCATTAAAAAATTGTTTCACATTTTCACTTATAAAATACTGGAGACACGATATACTTAAAACAACAATTAGCCTTAGGAATGGATATCATAGCAGAAGCATCCTTCATGTGTGTGGTCTAGCCAAAATTCCTATTTTAATCTGAGTTATGTAAATACAATTATGAGGGGCTTCCCAGGTGGCGTGAGTGGTAAAGAACCAGTGCCAGAAACTTAAGAGATGTGGTTCAGTCATTGGGTCGGGAAGATTCCATAGAGGAGGGCACGGCAGCCCACTCCACTATTCTTGCCTGGAGAATCCCATGGACTGTAGAGCCTAGTGGGGTACAGTCCACATGGTTGCAAAGAGTCGGACAGGACTTAAGCAAGTTAGCATACACGTAAATACAATTATCCGTCTTATAACACAGGTCAGGGTTATCTCAGTCTTAGCAGTATTGACATTTTGTGCTGGAGAATTCTTTGTTATGCATTGTAGAATGTTTAGCAGCATCCTTAGCATCCAGCCAGTAGATGTTGGTGAAGTGAAGTGTTAGTTGCTCAGTCATGTCTGACTCTATGTGATCCCATGGACTGTAGCCCATCAGTCTCCTCTGTCCATGGGATTCTCCAGGCAAGAAAATTGGAGTAGGTTGTCATTTCTTTCTCCAGGGGAATTTTCCTAACCCAGGGATCAAACCCAGGTTTCCTGCATTGTAGGCAGATCCTTTGCTGTCTGAGACACCAGGGAAGCTCCTAGATGTTGGTAGCACCTCCAATCTCCCCCTTCCCCAACCATGACAACCAAAAATATCTCCAGACATAGCCAAGTGTCCTGGGTGTCGGGGAAGGGGCAAATTACCCTAGTGGAGAATCCTTACACTAAAAGACTCCTGGGTTTCATGGTGACGTTCCATATTATAATTTAAACACAAAATTTACCTATGGAAAATATTTGAAAGATCTATAATCTTTGCTAAGAAGATTAAAAAAGGGAACTATATCATATATCTGGCACACAGTGGCTAGAAAAAAATGTCTTTGTGTGAACTTTCCAGTGCTATGATTTAGTGAGACATTTAGAGGAGGAGAGACTTCAAGGCCTTTCTGTTTTCAAGCCCATAGAATCCAATGGCATGTTTTGAAAATTACAGCTAAAGTAAGTGAAGTATAAATTGTGTAATTCTCATATTGCCTTCATTTCAAAAAGGAGAATAACATTTAGATTTAGAGAAAGAAGTTGTCAGCAGCTTTGGGAAATCTCTTGGTAAGTCTAACTATACCAAAGACCATGGGAATAAAATTAGGCCTTTTCTCAGTGATGTTGCCGTGGAGAATCGTATTTTCATCCTTCGTCCACATGATTTTCTCATTTATAGTATGCAAGTATAGGACTGAGAGTACCACTATTGTTAATATTTTTCTGTCAACAACTGTTCCTATATCCTCTTCTGTTTTTCCTTTTGTTTTTGTTAAACTTATTTATATTTCTCTAGAGTTAAAAAAAAAAATGGATTCACAATTCAGTTCAGTTCAGGTCAGTTGCTCAGTCATGTCCCACTCTTTGCGACCCCATGAATCACAGCATGCCAGGCCTCCCTGTTCATCACCATCTCCCGGAGTTCACTCAAACTCATGTCCATTGAGTCAGTGATGCCATCCAGCCATCTCATCCTCTGTTGTCCCCTTCTCCTCCTGCCCCCAAATCCCTCCCAGCATCAGAGTCTTTTCCAATGAGTCAACTCTTTGCATGATGTGGCCAAAGTACTGGAGTTTCAGCCTTAGCATCATTCTTTCCAAAGAACACCCAGGGCTGATCTCCTTTAGAATGGACTGGTTGGATCTCCTTGCAGTTGGTGTTAGGATATACAACAATTGGCCTTACCATTTGACTTTTATGCATACATGCAAGTGTGTATGGATGAGTTCTTGGAGGAACCCCAAGATGGCCTGCCTTTTTATGTCCATTTAAAAGTCTCTCCTTCAACATGTCTTCCACCTACGGCATGTATGTTGTCCTTAGGAAAAGATGTTTTCAACATTTTTTTAGTTTAAATTCAGTCAGACCCAGATTTTGCATCAAAACGCATTGTAGGAGTCAGAATACCCTTAAAGAACAAAAGCTCAGTCATCTTCCTCTCTCAGGTCAGGTGTACATGCAGTGGTCTGACTTTCCTGGGACAGACTGCTCTGGCCTTTTAAGGCATGCGCTTACTCCCACAGCTGCTTGCCTGCCCAGGACTCCCTATAGTGCTACCCCACAGCTAGTCTGAGCATCTTGGCCAATTCTCTATTAAGTATGTTAGGTTGTGCAGTTTATTTTCTCACATCATCTTCACCACCCCCCTTTCTTAAAGATAATTCACATTTTTTGAAGCTTAAAAAAATTGTGGAAATCTTATATTTGACTCTTGTCCCTCATCTGTTCATTTCCTGTCTTCTCCCAGCTACAGTTAACCACTATTGTCAGTTTCTTATGTGTCCTTCCAGAATTTAGACACACACACACACACACACACACACACACACACACATTCAAGCATATACCATTATCTCTTTTCTTTCTTCCTCAAAAGAGAAGATGCCGTGCATGAAGAGGAGCACATTGCTTTTTCCACTTACCAATTTTCCTTGGGGGACCTTTCCATAGTAGTACACAAAGAGCTTGCTTGTTATTTTTTATAGCTGCATTATCGTTCATTATATGAATGTACATAATTTATTTATTTATCCCCATATAGATGGACACTTGCATCAGTTCCATTCTTTCACTATCACATTAGTAGTGAAGAACATTTAACCATTTTGTTTTGTACAAGTGCAAGTACATATGCAGGATAAATTCACAAAGTGAAACTGCAGGATCCAGGGATATGTGCAGTTCTAATTTTGATAGATACTGGAAAACTGTCTACCATAAGGATAATCTCAACAGCAGCATATGAGAGTGCCTGTCTCCCCATAGCCTGGCCAACTGAGTGTTAACGTAATTTTGAGTTATCACAATATGATAGATAAAAATGGGATAGTTTTAATTCATATTTCTTTTTTTATGAATGAAGCTGAGATCTATGGCTTAATCTCGATTGGGCCTTTTGAATTCTTGTTAGATTGTGCTGGTTGAGCTCTAATAATTTTATGCAATATGAAGTCATATGGGGGCTGCTCGGAAGGCAGGACTCTCCAGCTCTGTCTGGATGTCAACATTAACACAGCTCAGAGAATGTGCTTAAGTGTGTTCCACTATTTTTCTTAGAATGAACCCAATATGTGTCTATAAAAATACTGAATTTCATAGCTACTAATTTGTGTTTTCTTCTGATAGTTTATGTATTCAAAGACTAGCAGTTTGATTCAATTACTTGTCTTTATCTATGATAACACTTTCTATTTCCTCTGTAAGTGCTCTGGAGTTATGACAAAAGAGTAATGCTTTCTCATTATGGCAAGTCTGAAATTCTGCCTCCATTTCCATCACGTGAAAGACAAAATAGTGGAGAGGTTTCCTGTCAGAAGTTGTCCTCTGGATATCATCTTTCCCACTGCATTCTATTTTGTATAGATAGATGTAGACATTGCCACCAAGTGAGTGCCTTCATATAGGCAATCATCATTCAGCCAGTATTCATGGAGTGTCTACTATATGCCAGACACGGTTACAGGCACCTAGCATGATCTGTTATGGCCCAGCAAAGACAGACATTGGGTATTCATCACATTTACTAGACTGGGTGTGAGCTGGAAGGACTATGCATGGACAACACATATTGCACTGTCTGTCAAAAGATCAAGAGTGGCAACTGGGACACCAAGTTCTATCCTTGGATTTGCCCTTATCTTGCTGTGAATATTGGACAAGCTCTTTCTTCTCTATGGGCCCCAGCTTTCTCATCTGTGAAGAATGTAATGTTGACTAGAATAGATGATATTTACATCCCTTCTAGTTTTAACATTCTAAGTTCATAATGCCCATATGCTACTTTAACAACTTCAAAATACCCAAGAATCCACATTTATATACTAAGAAGAATAATTGTGCCCCTTCCCATTTGTGGATACCCCTCTAAGTATTCATAATTATTTTTTTTCCATCTGGAGGTGGCAGGAATATATTAGAACTGGTCATGGTATGTAAATATTTGCATTAAAAAGTCTCCTAGGACATTAAATATTCAACATTTATGACTTTTTTATCAAAGTATTTCTAAGTGAATAAAATGTCAGGAAGTATAAATCTCAGTGAAAATCTTCAGCAGTAGACAGACTCTGGAGAAGCCAGCAGTACTCAGAGCATGGATATCAGAAACAGACATTGTGATGTTGACCTATGCTCTGTAGGACCATCTGCTTTCTCACTCTGGAAGGATTCGGCTCCACTGGAAAGGAAGATACTGTAGTCTACCTCTTCGTCTAGAACCAGGCTACCTGCCTATGAACTGGAAGCAGTGAATGCATTTTTGAAAGATGCTTTAAAATGTCCCACACCGTCATTTTATCACATCACCCTCACCTCTGCTTTCTTTATACCCCTTTCTGTTCTCTATTATATTCACCCTGGGGTATTCCTCAGGTTAAACAATTCCATCTCACGTGGTAGCAGATTAAATTGTACACTCAGTTTTAATATGTATCCTATTTCATTGATTTGCAATCCAACTTTAAACAAATTTAAAAATTTATCTTTAATGTAAAATATTTAGATTAATGATATTAACCTATCATTCATCATTTTGGATAATCAGTATCTCTTTATTATTTTTGAGTTAACATGATTTAGTGGAAAAGAATGGAGTTTTGGAGTCTAGTTTTAAATGCTGGTTTCATCAATTACTGGTTGTAATTTACCAGCTTTATAATTTATATGACTTGTTTTTTTTCCCTCAAATGATGATACTAATAACTTTCAAATCATTATGAGGTTAGAAATAATATATAAACATACAAAGCTATCTAAACACAGTAAGACTCAATAAATGTTCACTGTTTTATAATTATCATTATCATTATTGTTATGATTGATCAGACAAAATATCTGCTAGCAAATTTTTCTCTAAATTTTCCCATATAAGGCAAAGATTAGGAAATTAGATCTTGTTGTTTTTCTTTATTTCTTATTGGTATTTGAGAAATATTTATTTTTTATTTTATTGCTATCTGAAAGCATCTAGTAACTTAGATGATGAACCTTCAAATACTGGACCTCTTCAAAGAGGGATGAATAATTGCTCATATAATCTGGTACTTGATCACAGTGTATAGAAAATAGTGTATATATTTCTAAAATGCCAAAGTAGAGATCTTATTTTTCTCAATGCTGTTATTCTCAAATTGAATATCATAAAAATATCAACAACATATTTTTTTAATGCAATTGGACTTTATTAAGTTTGGAGACTTACGAAGAAAGTAACCGTGTTTTTAAAGGAGGAGAAAAGGACACTGAAATATCAGAAAGGAGTGATCTGAACAGGAGTACACGGATGAATCTCAGCAGCCAGTCTGACCTTCCGGGGACACATCACGCTGCAGAGCCGAGCCTCTAGATGGCGAAGGAACACCGCGGAGACTGCACGGCTTGTGCACAGCTTGGAGGCGCTCAGAGCTCTGGTGATTTAACAGCCCGCACGCGGAGCCGTTTGGATTGCAACACCAATCCCGCATATTAATTATGCTCTCAACATAAACGCCGAACTCCTATTTTCAGGCCAGCGTGTACCCCTGCCTTAAAAGAATAGTTGCTTAAATATAAGAGAGCACGATGTGTAATTCAGCAACGCATCACTTTTTCTAAAAGAAAAGCGTGTTCAGGTGACTGGCCTTTTAGTGTTTGAGAAGCAGCCACCATTTTTGGGGGTGGGGTGGAGGTGCGAGACCCTCAGAGAGCGACCTGAGGACAGAAGTTTACCGTCAAGACTCAGAAATGGTGTGAGTTTGAATCTCCGCTCACCTGAGTCTCCCTGCGTTCTTGGATAAGGTATGGACACTCTCTGAGCTTTGGTTTGTAGTTTGGAAATAGCAAGGGCGCCTACTTCATTAGGTGGTTGTAAAGAATAAAGAGCGTTTGTAGTAACGCACTTGGCAAAGAGACTGACACGCGGTAAGTACCCAATAAATGACAGAACTGGAACTTGGTGAAGCACTAATACGAGTTAAATTGGTTTATTGAAGCTGAACAGTCCGCATCATGGCAATGTGAGACATCTCTGAATCTGAAGCAGTGATTAAGCATCCTATCAGCTTTCTATTCCTTGCTATTTAAATGAAAGAATGTGCCTAATTCTCTGTCTGGCTGACAGAATATTTTGGAGGGGGGACGGGTGGCTGCAAAGTTCTGACAGGATTTTCAGGGTACACTTTAACACAACACCCCAATGTAGCTGCTCAATAGAATTATGGTGCTTTCTTAAAAGTCAGCATAGAGAATCTTATCAACAGCTGATGTTCAGAAAGGAGAGGGAGGAGTGGGTATTTTTCCTGAAGCCTGGGAACAGAGCTTTATGCTAGCAGATTCTGGTTACAGTTGCTGCTCTCAATAAGCATCTCCAAAGGAATCATAGAGAAGTCACTTTGAGCTTCCCAACCCAGGGATCGAACCCAGGTTTCCCGCATTGCAGGCAGATTGTTTACTGTCTGAGCCACCAGGGAAGCTCAGAAAAGTCACAGAAAGGGATATTTTGAATAGTTTTCCCATAGTAACTGAAACAGTGTATTACAGCTAAGTAAATTTAGGAGTTGGGGAAAACATGACCTGTTAAACAAGAAAAATAGCAGCAAGGGCTGAGAGGCAATCTTATAAAATTACACTGTCCTCATCTTTTTATATTTTGGCCTAATCTTTTCACTCTCAGTGAACTTTCAGCCATAAATTATCTGGGAAACATGTAGATAGTGATGCCAGAACTTAAAGGAGGTAGAACTTTAAGTACTTTATGGGTACCCACAGGGGCTTCCCTGGTGGATACGGTGGGAAAGAACCCTCTTGCCAATGCTGGAGATGAGAGTCATGGGTTCGCTCCCTGGGTCAGGAGGGTTCCATGGAGAAGAAAATGGCAACCCACTCCAGTATTATTGCCTGGAGAATTCCATGAACAGGGGAGTTGGTGGACTACAGTCTATAGGGTTGCAAAGAGTCAGACACTACTGAAGCAATTTAGCATGCCTATGTAGGTACCCAGAGATATATTTATCTGAAAAAATGAATGGAAAAATAAACACTTGTTTTTTATTCAGAAGAAGCAGCATATCTAAATGCCAATATTTAACTTACACCTTATTCCTTGTGCCCTGGAGAGTCAAGGGAAATTGGTTTTGTAGTTCTTGAGTCTGCATCTGTGGGCAGCTGTGCATGACTGTAGACCTGTCCTTCTCCTTGTCTTCACCGCTCTGCTAAACTGGCCTCTACCTGCCCTGTCCCTCCTCCCCTCCCGTGGTCAGAGGACCTCAAGCGGAAATATCAGTGGCTCTGTGGGCCGGAAGCAGGGGCACCTCAGTGTGAAGCAGAAGTTCCAACTCTTGTCCAGGACCATGAGGTCTTCTCAGTGATCTTTGGCAAGTTACACATCATGGAAGCCATCCCTGAGTACTTAGGTTTTGAAGCTTGGAGATACTACATAGGCTTCCATAGATTCTGCTCTAGCCATGGCTTAAATTCATTCTTTCCAGTTGCAGTTATTTTGTGCCTATTAGATGCCAGGTCCTCTGCTGCATGCCACACAGACATGTAATAGAGTAGGATGTGGTCCCTGCTCTCAGGTATTAATGAGAGTGACAAGCAGAGAAAGACAAAGAAGGTATTATACTGCCTGCACATCTGGTATGTGATTAGCCTACTGCTTCCCTGCTTTCCTTTTCTTTGAGAGCTGGGGTTGTTGGTGATGAATTAATTGTGCAGGCAGTGAGCTGGTGTGAGGGCAGAAAAAAAAAAAGATCTCAGCCTTGCATGTTATGTCAGGATGATCTCAGCATTACATATCACAGAGCAGCCGTTCCAGCAAAAAAAAATGTGGTGAATTGGGCTTTATGTATTATAACCTACTTTATTAGGGAATTTCAAGATTGTAGGGGGCAATCTGTCATGTTCATGATAACTCAGAATGACGATTTTTTTCTTTGCCAATTTCCGTCTCTCTCTGTTGGAAACACCCATCTCTATATGTACTGTGAGCTTCCTGAAATCTGAGGCAAGAGGAAAGAGATAAAATCATCACTTCTTTATTCACTTGGAAGGAGGAAGAGGGGAATTGGTTAGGATCTGGCGATGTTCTCTTGATTTCTTGTATGAATACTTAGTGTATGAGACTATGGAACAAACTCTGGATAACTTGAACTGACAGCTTTGGAAATAACAGATATATGAATAGGTATAATGATTTTTATTTTATTTTATTGTTCAAGTTACATTTTTAGTTTATATTACAGTATAGTTCATTTTCAATGTTTTGTTAGTTTTAGGTATACAGTAAAGTAATGGTTTAATTGTCTTTTAATGGCACAATTTTAAGATAAAAGCCAATATTGGTACGATGTTTGGAGGTAGAAATTTGGTATAAAGTCATTTTCAAATGTGAGATTTTATTACTATCCCTTTTCTCACAGGTAATCATAATTTTATTGTACACATAAATACTACTACATAATGTCATTCAGGTTTCTTTGAATGAAATATTAACACTAACAAGATGCACGCTACCATCTAGAACCTACGGGAGAACTAGAATCATTAGGTTACTGGAGGCTCATGAATAAATGGGGACCATCCATCTTTCTTACAGAAACTCAGAGCTTGACTCTTTGAATGTTGAGAGCGATTGAATGTGAGTAATGTGTGTGTATTCAAAATTTATAATGTGTTTCTGCCATCTTTATTAAAAGTCTTTGAAATGTAAAAATATGAAGAAACACATATTCATCTGAAGCATGAAGCAAGGCCCCAGGACAGTCTTTCAAAACTCCATCTTAACACCCAGGAAGTGTCAAGTCATTCGTCATGTGTAACTGATACATCCCCTCTTCCCTTTCCTCCTTGATCACAGGCATTGCAAAATGAGTCCTGAGGTTTTGTAGTAAATAACACTATTTTCAACAATTTGTTTCCATGTCTGGACAGATGTATGGCTTGATTTGTTGATTCTGAAAATTTATTTTGTTCCATTTTTGTTCTTGGATGCAAACAGATAAATATCTGCTACTGCAAATATAGAATAAAATTCTTAATTTTGTTATGTTAAAAAATAGCGCTATTTGTATACTTCCTTTGACTTTTAGTATGAAAGCATGATTTATCAAAGCATCACAGTATTTAAGGAAAGTGAGATAGTTTTTGAAATGCAAAAGTCTAGGTGCAGAAGGGTCACGGGACTAATATAAGCATAATTTCTTCAATTTTATATATGTGCAGAGGTCAATGATTTCCTTCTTCCAGGATGGTCTTTCAATTAGAAATAGATTTTGGCATTTAGTGTGTTACATGATCATGCAGAGTACATATTCAGTTAATGCATAGCTATTTAATTTTGGGTTGTCTTCCTTTAAGAGAAGTAGTTTTTGCATAGCTAATCCACAAGTATTTGTTCTAGTGTCTCACTGTGTGCTTTGAGTTTGCTTAATTATCAGTGGTTTTCTTGAAGTGTGTGGGAATTCAAAATTTAAGCCCAATGATTCAGTCATATACCGAAAAATGACTCAGCTCTGTTTCTTTTCTTTTTTTTTTTCTTTTGCTTCCCAATCCATGTGGGAATGTGATACTGTAATTTCTTAGAGAAATAAATCACCATAGTAAAGAAAACTCTTGTCTTTTAACCTTTACATAAGGTTGTTGTTCAGTCGCACAGTTTTATTTGATTCTTTGTGACCCCATGGACGACTCTGTGACACCATGGACTTCAGCACGCCAGGCTTCCCTGTCCTTCACCATCTCCCAGAGCTTGCTCAAACTCATGTCCATCAAGTCGATGATGCCATCCAACTATCTCATCCTCTGTCATCCCCTTCTCCTGATGCCTTCAATCTTTCCCAGCATCAAGGTTTTTCCCAATGAGCCAGCTCTTTGCATCAGGTGGCCAAAATATTGGAGCTTCAGCTTCAGCATCAGTCCTTTCAGTAAATATTCAGGGTTGATTTCCTTTAGGATTGACTGGTTTGAACACCACAGTTCAAAAGCATCAATTCTTTGGTGCTCAGCCTTCTTTATGGTCCAACTCTCACATCCACACATGACTACTGGAAAAACCATAGATTTGACTATATGAACCTTTGTCAGCAAAGTAATGTCTCTGCATTTTAATATGCTGTCTAGGTTTGCCATAGCTTTTCTTCCAAGGAGCAAGCGTCTTTTAACTTCATGGCTGCAGTCACCATCTGCAGTGATTTTGGAGCCCAAGAAAATAAAGTCTGTCATTGTTTCCTTTGTTTCCCCATCTATTGGCCATGAAGTGATGGGACTGGATGCCATGATTTTAGTTTTTTGAATGTTGAGTTTTAAGCTAGCTTTTTCACTCTCCTCTTTCACTTTTATCAAGAGGCTCGTTAGCTCCTCTTTTCTTTCTGCCCTTAGAGAGGTGTCATCTACATATCTGAGATTGTTGATATTTCTCCCAGCAATCTTGATTTCAGTTTGTGCTTCATCCCAGGTAGGATGGTAATAAAATATTTTAGTTTCAAATAATAAGCAAAAAAACACAAACATAAAGGTAGCAGAAGAGTAACTGGCAAATGATTATAATAATCTCTTTAATCATGGCAATGGAAGTCAGAAAGTAAAACAGATTCTCACTTTTTCCCATGAATAAGTAAAAGGTAGCTGTATTAATTTTAAAGTTCTTCTCAGCCTTTAGGGCAAATGAACAATAAAAGATAGTTGAAAACTAAAGCAGTTATTTGAATTACTCTCAAAAATTCTTACTAGTTACATATGTGCTACATAATTTAAGCAAAGCCAGTTATTTTAACCAAAATAGATAAAAATTCCTCTGGTTTGCTAATATGATTAATATTTATTTGTATCTGAATAGGTGTACTGATTTTTAAGGTTGTATTTTCTAATTCGGAGGAGCTCCCTTGTTTTTAGAGGCAGATCCAACCAGTCCATTCTGAAGGAGATCAGCCCTGGGATTTCTCTGAAGGAATGATGCTAAAGCTGAAACTCCAGTACTTTGGCCACCTCATGCGAAGAGTTGACTCATTGGAAAAGACTCTGATACTGGGAGGGATTGGGGGCAGAAGGAGAAGGGGACAACAGAGGATGAGATGGCTGGATGGCATCACTGACTCGATGGACGTGAATCTGAGTGAACTCCGGGAGTTGGTGATGGACAGGGAGGCCTGGTGTGCTGCAATTCATGGGGTCGCAAAGAGTCGGACACGACTGAGCAACTGAACTGAACTGAACTGAACTGTAAAGTAAATTCAGTGTCTTTTTTTATCCCTAAAACACATATGCAGGGCATCCAGGTAACAAGTATTATCAACAATGCATTGCTGATAGATGAAATTGGATTTTATAAGCTGCCTTGAAAATTATGACATGTTGAGTTACTTGCTTTAGTGGAAGTTCAGCTCACACACTATTGAATCGAATGGATCTTTATCTTGTCTGTTGGGTGAGAAACTCCTTTTCACTGAAACTCTCCTTGGTATCCTCAGAATCACAAAGTTCAAGAGTTCTATGTGTGGGAGGTGAAGAGCTCTTTGGTGTTAGGGGCTACAGGAATTTCATCCATGTACTTCTCTGTTCTTTAGAGTCATGTTGAGGGATTATGGAGAAGGCAATGGCACCCCACTCCAGTACTCTTGCCTGGCAAATCCCATGGGTGGAGGAGCCTAGTAGGCTGCAGTCCATGGGGTCGCTAAGAGTCAGATGCGACTGAGGGACTTCACTTTCACTTTTCACTTTCATGCATTGGAGAAGGAAATGGCAACCCACTCCAGTGTTCTTGCTTGGAGAATCCCAGGGATGGTGGAGCCTGTTGGGCTGCCGTCTGTGGGGTCACACAGAGTCGGACATGACTGAAGCGACTTAGCAGCAGCAGAGGGATTATGCTCCTACTCCTAGGGTTCTACTCAAACTGACACTTCCAGCCAAAAGCTTAGTTATGGACAAAGAAATAAATGCAGAAGTTTCGTAAACTATAAAAAAAAAATATGTTGGTATACATTGGTTCCATAGCTCCAGGCACTATAGGAACACAGATAATACATAATTAATCAAAGGATGACATTTTTCGAGGGGAAAAAAGAACTTTGTCTCTGAATTGTTCAGTCCTGTAATCCTTAATTAAGAAGCCCTCTTGTCATCCCTTCTACGTGGATATCTTTGACTTTTCTGCAAATTGGAAAATCCCAGTTGCGTGCTCATTGGATGTCTCAGTGAATTTATGATACCCCGATTTTCCAGTAGGGAGGAAGAAAATGCGTGCACTTTGGTTTTCCTCTTTTGAATCATTCCCATTGGAAGTCTTGCTTAGAAGTTACTCACTATTAATTTCAGCTGTAGCCCCATGCGAGCCTACAGTATCCATTAGGATGCTTGCCCTTCATTCACAATGATGTGAACTCTTTCCCCCCTTTTGTAAATATATATTCTTTTAAATATGCAAGTGTCAGCTCCTACATTTTCATAACTTCTGAATGGATATCAGAGAGAATACATGCCCAGCATGTCTGTGACCCCAATTTGTTGCTCATCCTCTGTTCTGTACTCATACTTTACGGATGAAAAAGAAAATAATGCTATGACTTGATAGCTCACTGCAGTTAGGAATCTCAGATATATGGATGAAGTAAGGTCCTAAGGAAAAGTTGCATAAACTTGAGTCATAACAAAAAACACACTGCTGAGACTGTCTTTGAAAATGAGTAGTTTAGAATAAAGGGGCTGATTTTGCCACGGCAGCAAAATTGCAATAGGTCAGCTCCTGCAGCTTTGATTGCTTAGAACTTCAGAATTCAGATGTTATGAAAATGCAGGAGCTATCACGTGTGCATTTAAAATACATACTTTAAAGGAAAAAAATATCAGATCACTATTGAATCTCTCCTTGTACAAAATGTAATATTCTCTTATGTATTTATATTCCAAATCAGGCTGTGTATAACATGGGCACACAAGAAATTGAAAGGTATGGAAATTGCATAGTTTAATATTAGGACTTTTTAAGTTGCCAAGAATAAGGACAGTTATTATTAAATAGGACAGCTAAATATTACATTATATAATGCCATAACTTACACTATAAACCAATTTCAACTCAAGAAATTAGTTTTGCATAAGGCTGGCTATTAGTATGAGCTGCCAGGGGACTGACATGTTCATTATTTTTATTCTCCCTTGTTGAGGTTTTACTGTAGTGGGATTTCTGTACATGAATTCTTGAGAGATAGGTAAAATAGTGAGAGGCTGAACATTTCTTTGAAAGATTTGAGGACTGCAAAATTCCACTCTGACTTCAATGGAATCCTCAGAGATGTTAGCAACATTTGGGAGAGCAGACACGATCGCTTCCTCACCTAGGCTAACTACTGAAAAACCAGGAACTCTCCCTGCTAAAAGATACTTTGAGAAATAAGTCAAAAACAAACAAGTAGACTGTTTATCTTTAATATTCCCCTGGATATGGCTGCTTTTTAAGAAATATTCTGTGCCCAGGAGAAGGGAATTACTCTATAGTCATCTGACTCTTGACTGAGTTCTACCTATTTTGCTCACTGTTTCATTTAAAATAAGCTTTTGATTTGCCATTTTCTTTTAAAAATAATGTTGATGTTACCATGGTAACCATGCTTTAGCAAACAAGCGTGAGTGCTGCCCAGAGAGTGAAAAAGTAAAAGCATAGTGAGACTGCCCATATTTCCCCTTGTGGAACCTTGAAACAGCTAGCTGGTAGTGAAAAAACAGAAAAGATGGGCAAATGGAAGGTGTAACCTTGAGTGGAGACAGGTGAAAGGAAAAGGACTGAAAAAAATGGTGCCTACAAATGGTTCTTTTCTTTGAAATAACCATGGCATTTTTAAAGTTAAACTAGAAGTAACCAGAAAACCTGTGCTCAGTGAGGTGGGAACAGGCAATTTAGAAAACAGTTCCGGTAGACCACCTAAAGAACTGGCTAGGTAGAGACTAGGGGAGGCTGAGGAGGAGAATCACCCAGACTATGGTATGGATAAGGTCGTTTGGACAGACATCTTTCATAACTCAATTGTAAGCCCATTTTCTAAAGGTAAAGTATGTGTGTGTGTGTACATGTACATGGGTGTGTGTAGGGAGTGATTCTCTAGTTGAGTCTAAAATAAGCTTCAAATCTGGTTGTGTTTGTCAGAGGATTGGTGGCACCTTTCCTCTCCAGCATACGTTTGTATGTAATTCAGAGGTGATTTAATCTTTTAAAAATTTGTAGGCCTGTTTTTTTTGGTAGTGCAAGAAACTCTTAAGAGAAGGCTATAGGGTAATAGAGCAGGACAGTGCACAGCCCTTAGCAGTTGCTGGTGCCATTACTGTGCAACCTATTACCAGCAACAGTTACCAGGAGACCACTAACATCCAGAGGGCTAGAGTGGCGATTAGAGGTCCATTCTGCCATTGGTCGGCACCACAGTGGGTCCCTCCCCCAAGCAAACAACTGTCATTGAGTGACTGTTAGTAGTTGTGCTCAGCCATTGGTTACCTATGCTGTGGGCTCCTCCCCCAAGTGAGCAACTGTCACTGAGCAACAGTTACTGGCTGATTCAGCAAACGGTCATCAGAATGGTGGTTGTCAGGTGGAGAGTGAGGTAAGAAGTGGATCCTGGCCTTCTCCCCGGTGCCCTCCACTTCACCAGGCCTCGGGCAGCGGGTGAGCTAGGGGGTCTAGGAAACAGGCTGGGAGCTCTGTCCTTCCAGAGCTCTGCCCATTGACCCTGCCCAGACCTTGAGACAGCGGAGAACTTTTTCCCCAACTCCTGCCTCTGCGACATGCTGGCAGTTACTGTCTGCCTAGGTCACAGTCTGCAGAACCCGGCCCCTGCTGTCCAGGTAGCCTGAAGAGCTTGAGAGCCAGATGAGTCCTGGGTGCCTAGCTTCCTCAGCCATGGCAGCTGGACAGAGTCTGGGGACCTGGCCCTGAGGGAACCGTCAGCTGAGACCTGCCTCCTCTTAGCCAGGATCTGGACCTTGGAGAGAGATAGTTGTGCCTGGGGACCCCAACCTTTCTTGTCAGAACAGAGAATAGCATTTACTTGGTAGAGGTTTACAGGAACATAGTTACCTGCCCATGACCTGACCTCAAAGGCAAAGGATCTGACGCCAAAAAGTGTGCAACAAATAATCACACCCCTCCCTCATCTTTCCTAGAAAAGGGCTTTGCTGAAAGCTTTTGGGGAGTTTGGAGTTTATAAGGCATAAGCCATCCATCGCCTTGCTTGGGCCCTGTGATAAACCTTTCTCTGTTTCAGACTCCAGTGTTTTCATATTCTTTGGCCTCAACTGTGCTTTGGGCACACAGATTTGGGTTTTGGTAGCAATATTGCTTTTAGCTTTGGTTTTTAATAACCTTTGTCCTGATGGCAGTTTCTCTTCAGCATTTTCTCTTTAGAATCCATCACTTGTTGGCAAAGTGATGGCACTGTAATTCTGGATCGATCATGACACTTCCTTACTTAAAATCTTATAGTGAATTCTGGCTGCCTTTAGGATCAAACCCTACTTCGTCCTTCATGATAAGTAGCTGTCTACTTCTGACCTTGTTCATTGGTTGATTTCCTCTCCTCATCACTTGCCCTGTGCCATTAACAATCTTCTAGTTTGAGTCCGGCTGGTTTCATGCCTCACTTTCTCTGTGTGCCTAGAACCATGCCTTTTCACCTCTCTCTCCAACCTACTCTTCCCAGTCCAGCTAGCAGAAGGGGAGCTGTTAAGAAAGGAAACTAGTTGGTTGGCTTCATAACTCTACTTGTCCTTTATTGAAATGGCAACTGGTCACAAAATCTTTGTTAACTCGTTTTCCAGATCAGTTTATACAAAAAGGCGTTATGCTCTTTCTCAATTTTGTTAGGAATTTCAGTTCCATTTATTACAGTATATTGAGATTTATTGATAAGATTTTATTATTTTAGTAATGACTATTATCTGCATGAAGCATGTAAAATACTAATATTTCTCAGAACAATCCACTTTTGGTTTTGCAATATTTAAAAAATCTGGTCAAAATAGGAAACTCTGATCAAGTTTAATTATTAGAAACAGTGGCAGCAACACTATTCTCTGTCTTGTGGTTCTAGCAGAGACATCCAAAGTGAGCTAGCTGGAGACAATATAACTGAGAAGGACCAGATTCTCTTAGAGTTATTTGGGGGATATTCATATCATAAGAGTATACTGTGGACAATATCCAAGTTCTCTTCTTTATGAAATTAGAGAAAACTAGATGGAATCACTGACCAATCCTTGATGGCAGATCAGTGCTGTTGTTTTAAAAAGTTTAAATTAGATTCATTTTGACCTACTTCATGTTGATGTATGGGAGAAATCAACACAACATTATAAAGCAATTATCCTCTAATTTAAAATTAGAAGAGTATACATATATTTGGGAGCCCAGCCTGGCACTCTGTGATGACCTAGAGTGGTGGGAGGGAATATATATATATAAAAACTGATTTGGGTTGTTGTACAGCAGAAACCAACAAAACATTGTAAAGCAATTACACTCTAATTCAATTCAGTTCAGTTCAGTCACTCAGTCGTGTCCAACTCTTTGTGACCCCATGAATCGCAGCACACCAGGCCTCCCTGTCATCACCATCTCCCGGAGTTCACTCAGACTCGCGTCCACAGAGTCTGTGATGCCATCCAGCCATCTCATCCTGGGTCATTCCCTTCTCCTCCTGCCCCCAATCCCTCCCAGCATCAAAGTCTTTTCCAATGAGTCAACTCTTCGCATGAGGTGGCCAAAGTACTGGAGTTTCAGCTTTAGCATCATTCCTTCAAAGAAATCCCAGGGCTGATCTCCTTCAGAATGGACTGGTTGGATCTCCTTGCAGTCCAAGGGACTCTCAAGAGTCTTCTCCAACACCACAGTTCAAAAGCATCAATTCTTCGGCGCTCAGCTTTCTTCACAGTCCAACTCTCACATCCATACATGACCACTGGAAAAACCATAGCCTTGACTAGACGGACCTTAGTTGGCAAAGTAATGTCTCTGCTTTTGAATATACTATCTAGGTTGGTCATAACTTTTCTTCCAAGGAGTAAGCGTCTTTTAATTTCATGGCTGCAGTCACCATCTACAGTGATTTTCGAGCCCCCCAAAATAAAGTCTGACACTGTTTCCACTGTTTCCCCATCTATTTCCCATGAAGTGATGGGACCAGATGCCATGATCTTTGTTTTCTGAATGTTGAGCTTTAAGCCAACTTTTTCACTTTCCTCTTTCACTTTCATCAAGAGGCTTTTTAGTTCCTCTTCACTTTCTGCCATAAGGGTGGTGTCATCTGCATATCTGAGGTTATTGATATTTCTCCCGGCAATCTTGATTCCAGCTTGTGTTTCTTCCAGTCCAGCATTTCTCATGATGTACTCTGCATAGAAGTTAAATAAGCAGGGTGACAATCTGTTTCTCCTGTGAAGCTGTAAACTCCAGAAAGTAATATGTCTATTATATGTCTGCCTCAACACTATTTCTGACATTTGGGACAGAGCCCAGCACAAGCATGTCACTCGGTTACTGATAAATGAGTGAATCCAGGGAGCCTGTCTGTAAACATGCTAATTGAGATGAAATTACAAGTAATTATCTTGTTAGTTTTACAAATTTTTGTTTTCTAATTTTTACAATTAATATGTGTTTTCTTTACATAATAAAGTAAAATTCTGTTATACCTCGTTTATTGTGCTATTGTGAAGTCACTGCAGTGAGGCAGCCTAAGGAGCCGTAGGATGGAATTCATGTCACCAAACTTGGGTTTAGGGGCTCACTGCTCAAAAGACAGTACAGAGACAGATGTTGGTTAGAAAAAGGAAGGTTGCTTTATTCAGGAGGCCAGCAACCTGGGGAGAAGGCAGACTCGTGTCTCAAAACCCTGAAGATTTTGCTTGCTCGTGAAAGTTCTTAAAAGGAAAATGGTGAAGTATCTCAGTTAATCACTGAGGCAGGAGATCAGACTTATCATTCCCCACTGTGTGCAGGCTTGTTGGCTCCTTGCCATCCTTCCTTAAATGCTAACTTGTTCACACCATCTTCTCCTGATCTTCCTAAAGGGGGAGCTGGGGAAAAGATCCAGTCATCTATTAATTACTTAGTCTTCATTTCTACTTCTTTAAGAAATGAATCAACAGATTAGGCAAGGAATTATGTGATCAAAAGATATGAAAAGTGTGATTGGGCCAGAGGTTAGTTGAGCAGGGGGCATCTGGCGTAAAGGTTAGTTAAAATATAGCTCTGCAAAAGTGACAAGATAAAAGATCTCTTGCAGAAAGCCGATTCCAGAGGAGAGCGGATACCTGCAAAGAGCTGGTTACAGTCACTTTTTTGGGGGGCGGGGGACGTTGGAGTAGATTAGTGGTTCTTAATTGGGGATGATTTTGTCTGCTAGAAGACATAAGGAAATGTTTGGAGACACATTTTGGTTGTCTTGACTTGAGAAGTTGCTATCTGTGACTAGTGTGAAGAGGCTGGGGTTCTTCAAAACATCCTATGACCCACAGGACAGCTTCCTCCCCTAAAGAAAACCATCCAGTTTCAAATGTTAGTAGTGCCAAGTTTAAGAAACCTGACCAGATGGAGACATCTGGAAAAAGTTAGTTCATGTAACTTTTAAGTTTGGTGAGCTGGTAAGTAATAGAACATCAGAGTTTTGAAAGTTAATAAAATTGATTATGACTTTAAAAAATAAATACTGATTAGTATTTGCTTTCTGGTATGATTTTCCAGTTTATTGTGATCCAAACAGTTTGGCATAGTCAATAAAGCATAACTAGATGTTTCTCTGAAACTCTCTTGCTTTTTTGATGATCCAGTGGATGTTGGCAATTTGATCTCAGGTTGCTCTGCCTTTTCTGAATCCAGCTTGAACATCTGGAAGTTCACGGTACATGTATTCTCCAAGCCTGGTTTGGAGAATTTTGAGCATTACTTTACTAGCCTGTGAGATGAGTTAATTGTATGGTAATTTGAGCATTCTTTGGCAATGCCTTTCTTTGGATTGGAATGAAAACTGACCTTTTCCAGTCCTGTGGCCACTGCTGAGTTTTACAAATTTCCTGGCATATTGAGTGCAACACTTTCACAGCATCATCTTTTAGGATTTGAAAGAGCTCAACTGGAATTCCATCACCTCCACTAGCTTTGTTCGTAGTGATGCTTCCTAAGGTCCACTTGACTTTGCATTCCAGGATGTCTGGCTCTAGGTGAGTGATCACACCATTGTGATTATCTGGGTCATGAAGATCATTTTTGCACAGTTCTTCTTGCCACCTCTTCTTAATATCATCTGCTTCTTTTAGGTCCATACCATTTCTGTCCTTTATTGAGCCCATCTTTGGCTCAATAAAATGAAATGTTCCCTTGGTATCTCTAATTTTCCTCTAGTCTTTCCCATTGTATTATTTACTGCTATTTTTTTGCACTGAATGCTGAGGAAGGCCTTCTTATCTCTCCTGGCTATCGTTTGGAACTCTGCATTCAAATGGGAATATCTTTCCTTTTCGCCTCTGCTTTTCAGTTCCCTTCTTTTCACAGCTATTTGTAAGGCCTCCTCAGACAGCCATTTTGCTTTTTTCCATTTTTTTCTTGGGGATAGTCTTGATTCCTGTATCCTGTACAATGTCATGAACCTCTGTCCATAGTTCATCAGGCACTCTGTCTATCAGATCTGGTCTCTTAAATCTATTTCTCACTTTCACTGTATAATCATAAGGGATTTGAATTAGGTCATACCTGAATGATCTATTGTTTTTCCCCACTTTCTTCAATTTAAGTCTGAATTTGGCATAAGGAGTTCATGATCTGAGCCACAGTCAGCCCCTGGTCTTGTTTTTGCTGAGTATATAGAGCTTCTCCATCTTTTGCTGCAAAGAATATAATCAATCTGATTTCGGTCTGGGCCATCTGGTGATGTCCATGTATAAAGTCTTCTCTTGTGTTGTTGGAAGAGGGTGTTTGTTATGACCAGTGCATTCTCTTGGCAAAACTCTATTAGCCTTTGCCCTGCTTCATTCTGTACTCCAAAGCCAAATTTGCCTGTTACTCCAGGTGAATCTTGACTTCCTACTTTGCATTCCAGTCCCCTATAATGAAAAGGACATCTTTTTTGGATTTTAGTTCTAAAAGGTCTTGTAGGTCTTCATAGAACCATCCTACTTCAGCTTCTTCAGCATTACTGGTCAGGGCATAGACTTGGATTACCATGATATTGTATGGTTTGACTTGGAAATGAACAGAGATCGTTCTGTCATTTTTGAGACTGCATCCAAGTACTGCATTTCAGACTCTTTTGTTGACCATGATGGCTACTCCATTTCTTCTAAGGGATTCCTGCCCACAGTAGTAGATATAATGGTCATCTGAGTTAAATACCCATTCCAGTCCATTTTAGTTTGCTGATTCCTTGAATGTTAACGTTTACTCTTGCCATCTCCTGTTTGACCGCTTCCTGTTTAACCGTCTCCTGTTTGACCAGTTGGGAATACCAGACCACCTAACCTGCCTCTTGAGAAACCTGTATGCAGGTCAGGAAGCAACAGTTAGAACTGGACATGGGACAACAGATTGGTTCCAAATAGGAAAAGGAGTACGTCAAGGCTGTATATTGTCACCCTGCTTATTTAACTTCTATGCAGAGTACATCATGAGAAACGCTGTGCTGGAAAAAGCACAAGCTGGAATCTAGAATGCTGGGAGAAATATCAGTAATCTCAGATATGCAGGTGACACCACCCTAATGGCAGAAAGTGAAGAAGAACTAAAGAGCTTCTTGATGAAAGTGAAAGAGGAGAGTAAAAAGTTTGGCTTAAAGCTCAACATTCAGAAAACTAAGATCATGGCATCCGGTCCCATCACTTCATGGCAAATAGATGGGAAAACAGTGGAAACAGTGGCTGACTTTATTTTGGGGGGGCTCCAAAATCACGGCAGATCGTGACTGCTGCCGTGAAACTAAAAGACACTTACTTCTTGGAAGGAAAGTTATGACCAACCTAGAGAGCATATTAAAATGCAGAGACATTACTTTGTCATCAAAGGTCTGTCTAGTCAAGGCTATGGTTTTTCCAGTAGTCATGAATAGATGTGAGAGTTGGACTATAAAGAAAGCTGAGTGCCGAAGAATTGATGCTATTGAACTGTGGTGTTGGAGAAGTCTCTTGAGTGTTCCCTTGGACTGCAAGGAGATCCAACCAGTCCATCCTAAGGGAGATCAGTCCTGGGTTTTCATTAGAAGGACTGATGTTGAAGCTGAAACTCCAGTACTTTGGCTACCTGATGCAAAGGGCTCACTCATTTGAAAAGACTCTGATGCCGGGAGAGATTGAGGGCGGGAGGAGAAGGGGACAACAGAGGACGAGATGGTTGGATGGCATCACCAGCTCAATGGACATGAGTTTGAGTAAACTCCGGGTGTTGGTAATGGACAGGGAGGGTTGGCGTGCTGCGATTCATGGGATCACAAAAAGTCGGACACGACTCAGTGACTGAACTGACTGACTGTGGTATGATTTGTTGGTAATTAAGTAGAAGTTAGTATTTAATGTAGTATATTCACCAACATTTACTGTGTCAGTAGAGAACTTTTCGTGTGTTATATAGGTTTTCCCTTTACATCTAGTTGAAGTGATTTGAAAATTGTAAACTGACTGCTTGTTTACACACTTCTAAATGGCCGATTTGACAGAATTCTTTTTAAGAGAGCAGTTTATTGAGTCAAATTACCTAAATCTGTTGGGCAGAGCATACAAATAACCATATTGCTTACAGATTTTTTTTTTAATAGCTCTGGACCAATAAAACAGAAAGAAGGTAGGTCTCTTTAATGTTTTTAGAGTTTGGTCTGTTTGATTTTTTGTTTAACATCTGGGAGAATATGAGCCAGGACAGGGTAGTTTTTGCCATAGTAACAACATCTCAGTGGTTTAATCCAACCAAGGTTTATTTCTTCTTTAGAGTCCACTGTGCATCTGTATGACTCTCTCAGATAATTGTCTCTGTGTGACAACTCAGGCTTCCAGAGTGAAGAAGATTCCACTGTCTTGGAACATATGGCTTTATTAGTCATGTGGGAAGAGAGAAGATGAGAAACTGTGTGTTTAATCTTTACTACTTTCACCTGGAATGGACATTGGTGACTTCCAATCATTTTATTAACCTAGCAAATTACACTGGTATATTTAGGCACTTGGGGAATTTTTAATCCTCCCGTATTGCCTCAGAGAAGCAGGAATATTCCTGTGTGTGAGTAGCTATCCTAATTAGCTTTTCATATTTGTTTACCTTTATATGTGGTTATTTAGAAGGTGTTGATTATTAGGTGAATAGGAAGGTATTTGCTAAGTGCACAGACACCGTATCTCACACCAAAGTATCCTAATTCCATTATGCTTACTTGGGGTCAGTATTTATATTTTATTTATATCTCAGTATATTTATATTTCACTTAATGTATTTGTAATTTGCCTGTAAATGTTTCGGCTTCTAAGAGTCTGTACCAGATGCTATAGTCCCTGGTTTCTCAAATGGGCTGACACATTTCACAGGGTTTTGGATGCTAAAGGATAAAAATGGTAACCTTTGTATCTTACATAATTGTAAATAATCACAACATTATTTTTGTGGTGAAACAAAAACAGACATACCTCAGAATACCAAAAAATGAATTTTAAAGATAAAATATAAGACCTCAATGAAATTTTATGCTCAAGCAGGTTGCTTTTAGCTGTCTCACAGAGGAACAATATGTACTTTCCTCTGCAACCAAGGTGACTTCACTAGATAGGGCTAAGAAACACTAGCTTGTGTACCTACCTTGTTAACCTTGATTTGGATATTTCCTTAGTTGTCTTCATTTGCAAATGATCATATCATGTTTTTGAAAATGGAGCTCTTTCCGGAACCCATTGTTACATTTATCGTGAAAATAAGGTTTTCTTTTGTAAAGAGGAATTTAGAACTTCTGTTCAATGTCTTATGAGTAGTTGGATAGGAGAAATTGGATAATAAAATTGACAATCATGTTTGTTATTCTAGACCACCTTATGGAACTGTGAGAAGATACTCAACTGTACCCACCCTTGCCCATTTTACCATATGATTCTGTTTATGGTCCATACTACCTATAACTATTTGAGTCTGTATTGGTTCATTCATCAAACAACTTGTGAGTATCTACTGTGTGTGGATGGCATTGTGCCAGGTGCTGAGGATTAGGACAAGATGAAGAAGTCAGTTCCTATCTTCAGAGACATTGTGTCTAGGACATGATGGCTGTAGGGATTGTGGAAATTTCTCATTCACTTCACATATATTTATTGAGCACTGTTATTTGCAGGCACTCAACCATACTACAGTGAATAAGAAGCAGTAGAGAGTACTGTATAAAAACCGGACAACCTGGAATGAGATTACACTTTGGGGCTACATGGAAGCTCTTAAACCACCTTATGCCCCAGTTTCCTCAGATGTAAACTCAAAATTTATTGAGTTATAGAATTATTAGGAAGATCCTATGAGTTAGTATGTATAAATCACCATGTAACATTTAGCTCTTACTATTGTTTCTCACATTTTTTTTCCTTCACGCTTTAGTCCCTCTTCAAATCTATATTCTTTCTCATTACTCCCTTTCTCTTAGACCAAGCAGTCCTGTTAATGAATCATGAATTTGAATATTGCTATTTATCAGTACCCTGTTAAAAATATTGCCTGTTAAAACACAGTGAAAAAATATAACTCTGAAATAAACTGTCTACTTTTTCCATAACCCTTTCTTTTGTTTGTTTCTTTGAAATCATGAAAAAAGGCATTGCAAATAACATTCTTCAAAAGACTTAACCAGGCAAGATGTTTGATCCAAGGGCAAGACAGGCCCAATCAGATGTTGTGTTTTGCAGGAGCCTCTTCCACTTTGCCAGATGCTGAAGTCTGAAATGTTTCCTGTCCACCTCCATTACCAGGGCCATTTGCTTGTTCCCTGAGCATATGTGGGCGTTCACAGGGGGCATACAATTGTCAAAAACCTGCAGGGCTACCTTGGCAGCAGAGAAGCTAATACCAGCTACTTAATAATTTTATACCGCTTTATGAAATGCTTCACCAGAGTATATTTTTGCAAAGGAATAGGTGTAGAGAGAACTCAGTAGAGACCCATTCTTTGGCAGTATTTGTATTTTATAGTAACCATACATATAAATTTCCCATTTTTGTAGTAATATGGCTTTAATCTTAACGAATACCATTTTGGTGGTTTTCTTCAGAGATTAGAATTAACATTCAGAAGTGAACAGAAAATGTTAAAGTATTATTAGTCTTCTGAGAATTTTGCTTTTGGCAATGGGGTTTGAGAGATTTCATCTTGGTTTAGGTGTAGCAAAATACCACAATTTCTGCTTGTTAGAAGGAAACTCTCCAAGGTTTCTGTCTATTTCAGTCTAGGGTTTGATTTTTCAAAGCAGAAAAAAATGATTTTCCTGGACCCTGAATATAACCTGAAGTCAAAAATCAATTGAAAAGCCAGCAAAAATTGGTCATGAGTGCTGTTAGAAACCTTTATTGGTAACAGGTTTCTGGTCACTACAAACACATTTCTTAATTAACTGCCTAGGTTGTTAATATGGTTT
The DNA here is from genome assembly GCF_032405125.1 of Capricornis sumatraensis. Lineage (NCBI taxonomy): Eukaryota > Metazoa > Chordata > Mammalia > Artiodactyla > Bovidae > Capricornis > Capricornis sumatraensis. Next base: position 77,292,233 of record NC_091073.1, read on the forward strand.
GTGTAATTTTAGAAACTATCTGTTTATCTGTTGTTTATATCTTGCTTCACTTCACAAAGAGTGTAAGTTGACAAACCCTATTTTGTGCTAATGACAACTTGGCTCTGAGTCATTAAAAGAAAAGTGGGTTTAAGAGTAGTATTTAATTTCTTGCCTTTGCTGCCTGTTTTTTCTCTGAAGTATACAACCCTTCTTTCTCAATGACATGATGATTAGATAAACATGTGTGTTGTATACCAGATTTTGGTTATATAGTAGTCAATACAGGGATGTGAAACTTAACTTTCCTTAGTGTAACTTCATTTATACACACATACACACACATCTGCTTTTAATGTGTAAACTTTATCTTAAGGAATCTAGGTTTTCATCTTGCATATCTTAATGCAAAGTATAACATTCCAAATCCTAATGGTGGTGTTGTAGGAAAGGGAGATCCCTTCCAGAATCCAAGAGGGGGCTTTTAAATAACACTCAGAAATTAATTGTCCAAGGAGACACAAGTGTTGATCTGTGTGCCTTTATTGGGAAGGGACGCCTGGGCAGAGAACTGCTCTGCCACGTGGCTCACAGTCTTGGGTTTTATAGTAAATGGGCTAATTTCTGGGTTGTCTCTGGCCAAACATTCTGACTCAGGATCCTTCCTTGTGGCGTGTGCATTGCTCAGCAAAGATGGATTCCAGTGAGAAGGATCCTGGGAGGTTAGTAGGATATATGGGGTGATGTTTCCTCTCTCTTTTTGACCTTTCCCAAATTCTTTGGTTGGTGCTAGCTTTTCATTCTTTACCAGGATCTATTGTTTTTAAGATAACTCATGCATTGAAGAACAAGATGGTGGAGGAGTAGGTAGATGTGGAGTACATCTCTCTCCATGGATACATCAGGAATACACCTTCAGACACAGAAGTGCATTCAGAACACCATCTGAGCGTGGACAGGAGTACCTGACCAGTTGGAAAAGAATATATAGAGCCACATAAAACTATGTAGGATGGAGGAACTAGGGGGAAAACAAGAGTGTTAGTAGGATTGGACCTGCCCTTAGCAGGTAGGGGAACTTAAGCATGGGTACAATCCCCACATCAGGGCAATTGTCTGAGTCAGAGGAGAAACATTTAAGGCTGGAAGTGAACAGCTGATCTACGGCAGCCTAAATGGAATGAGAATCAGACAGTCCATGCCACAGCCATACATACCCCAGACAGGAACCCTGGAAAACACAGTAGCTAGGAACTAGAGTTTAGGGATTGTGGAGCAATCCCAGGGTGAGGGCTGCTGTTGATTGCAGAGAGGCAGATTGAGGGGATGTGAGGGAGGAGATAGTGATGGGAAATGCCAGGCAGCAATCAACGGCCTGTGACCCAAGCAGCTGCACCACCTCCACATCTGATCCTCACAGAGGCAAACCCAAGTCTTCCAGGGCATCCTCAGGAGCAAACCCCCATTGAAGACCCACATGTAGAGGTGGAAATAAAACCACAATTGAAACCCAGGGGCAGTGTGGCTATGGAAGAAGACCCAAAACTTTCCTGCCAGCTGTACAAGCTGCAGATTAAATCCACACAATCAACTAGGCAGACTCTGTGTCTCTGGAATATATAAAAGGCCATTGAGAGCTCCCACAAAAGAAAACGCACTAGTTCTGATAGCTGTGGACATTGGAACATTTCTCCCTCTGTTGTAGTTGTCAATTTTTTTGGCACTAAGAAATGCAATTAAGGTTTTGAGCTTTTTTTTTTCTCAGTCATATTTTTTATTGTCATAAACCTCTGCCTCTACATTGGGCTTTTGCAGTTCTGTGGAGTTTTCTCTCTGTTTTTTCTTTTCTCTTTTTTATAATTTTAACTTTTAATTTTTAAACTTATTATATTTTTTCTACAATTTATTCCTTTGTTTGCCTTTCCTACTGTTTTTTTCCCCCTTTGAGTTAATTTTTAATATATATAAATCTTCCATATCTACCCCTATTTAACTTTGCATATCTATTCTTTCTTTCTTTCCTTTCCTCTCAACATATTTGTTAGATTTTTTTCATTGCTTTATTCCCCACTTGGCACCTTGCATTAGTTTTGTTTTTCAGTTTGTGCTTTGTTTAGTTTTGCTCTCAACTGGTAAATATAATTTTTGATTTCCTTTGTTCACCGGGCCAATCTACTGTACTTTATTTTTGTTCAATTGTCTGCACTTTGCTCATGGACAGAGGAGCCTGGAAGGGTGAAGTCCATGGGGTCTCTGAGGGTCAGACACGACTGAGCGACTTCACTTTCACTTTTCACTTTCATGCTTTGGAGAAGGAAATGGCAACCCACTTCAGTGTTGTTGCCTGGAGAATCCCAGGGACGGGGGAGCCTGGTGGGCTGCCGTCTATGGGGTCTCACAGAGTCGGACGCGACTGAAGTGACTTAGCAGCAGCAGCAGCATGGGTGTATATGAATATGTGTATATTCCATTATTTTAATTATTATATGTCTGATTTTGTAACTGCCGTTTGTCTGGGGCTCATCTTTGGTTTCTTATTTTGGTTATTTGTTTTAATCTCACAGTGTCATAACAAACCACTTGTGGAATCTTCATTCCTGTCCAGAGATCAAGCCCTGAGCCTTTGGAGTGGGAATACCGACTCCAAGACCCTAGACTACCAGGGAACTAACCCTAGGGAGTGTCAAACAGTGAGAACTCACACTAAAGGAAACCACTTGAATACAAGACCCAGCATCACCCAATTACCAGTAACACCCTGTACCGGACACCTTATCTAAACAACAAACAAGACAAAAATAAAAACCCAGCCAACAGCAGACAGGATTACCACCTCACTCAGCTTCGCCCATCAGAGGAAAAACAAACAAACAAACAAAAACTCAGCACAAATCTCACCCTATAAGAAGCTCACACATATCACTGGACCAACCTCAGGAAGACAGAAACCAAAAGGAAGAAAGAATTCAACCATTTTTGAGGAAAGAATTCAACATACCTTGAAGCCTGGGAAAAGGAGACCTCAAAACACAATAAGTTAAAAAAAATAATGAAAAGGCAGAGAAATACTGCACAAGTGAGGGAGCAAAGTAGAAACACAGAAATCCAAATAAATGAAAAGGAAATAGGCAAAAATCCCTGAAAAATAATTCAGAATAATGATAGTAAAGATGATAAAAAATCTTGAAAACGAAATGGAGAAATTGCAACAATCAATTAACAAAGACCTAGAAGAATTAAAGAATAAACATACAGAGAGAAACAGCACAATTACTGAAATTAAAAATACTCTAGAAGGAATCAATAGCAGAAGAATGAATCAGTGAGCTGGAAGATAAAATGGTGAAAATAACTTCTGAAGAGCAGAATAAAGTAAAATAATGAAAAGAACTGAGGGCAGTCTCAGAGCCCTCTGGGACTGTATCAAACACACCAACATTTGAATTATAGGGGTCCCAGAAGAAGAAGAGAAAAAGAAAGAGTATGAGAAAATGTTTGAAGAGATTATAGTTGAAAATTTCCCCAACATGGAAAAGGAAATAGTTAGTCAAATCCAAGAGGCACTAAGAATCCCATACAGGATAAACCCAAGGAGAAACAAGCCAAGACACATACTAATCAAGCTAACAAAGACTGAACACAAAGAACATTAAAAGCAGCAAGGGAGAAGCAACAAGTAACATACAAGGGAAACCCTATATGCTTAACAACTGATCTTTAAGCAAAAAGTTTGCAGGCCAGAAGGGAATGGCAGGATATATTTGAAGTATTGAAAGGGAAAAATCTACAACCAAGATTACTGTACCTGGCAAGGATCTCATTCAAAATTGATGGAGAAATAAAAAGCTTTTTCAGACAAGCAAAAGTTAAGAGAATTCAGTACCACCAAACCAGCTTTAAGACAGATGTTAAAGGGACTTATATAGTCAAGAAATACAAGAGAAGGAAAAAGATCTACAAAATCAACCCCAAACAATTAAGAAAATGGCAATAGGAACATATATATCAATAATTACTTTAAATATAAATGGATTAAATGCTCCAACCAAAAGACACAGACTGGGTGAATGGATGAAAAACAAGACCCACATATATACTATCTACAAGAAACCCACTTCAGACCTCAAGACACATATAGACTGAAAGTGAAAGGATGGAAATATATATTCCATGAAAATGGGAAGCAAAAGAAAGCTGGAGTAGTAATCCTCATATCGGACCTTAAAGAAAATTACAAGAGGTAAGGAAAGACACTACACAATGATCAAGGGATCAATCCAAGAGGAAGACATAGCAATTGTAAATATCTGTGCACCAACTATAGGAGCACCTCAATACATAAGACAGACACTAATAGAGATAAAAGAAAAAACTGACAGTAACACAATGATCAGTTCAGTTCAGTTCAGTCGCTCAGTCGTGTCTGACTCTTTGCGACCCCATGAATTGCAGCACGTCAGGCCTCCCTGTCCATCACCATCTCCTGGAGTTCACTCAGACTCATGTCCATCGAGTCAATGATGCCATCCAGGCATCTCATCCTCTGTCGTCCCCTTCTCCTGCCCCCAATCCCTCCCAGCATCAGAGTCTTTTCCAATGAGTCAACTCTTCGCATGAGGTGGCCAAAGTACTGGAGTTTCAGCTTTAGCATCATTCCTTCCAAAGAAATCCCAGGGCTGATCTCCTTCAGAATGGACTGGTTGGATCTCCTTGCAGTCCAAGGGACTTTCAAGAGTCTTCTCCAACACCACAGTTCAAAAGCATCAATTCTTCAGCACTCAGCCTTCTTCACAGTCCAACTCTCACATCCATACATGACCACTGGGAAAACCATAGCTTTGACTAGACGGACCTTAGTTGGCAAAGTAATGTCTCTGCTTTTGAATATGCTATCTAAGTTGCCCATAACTTTTCTTCCAAGGAGCAAGTGTCTTTTAATTTCATGGCTGCAGTCACCATCTGCAGTGATTTTGGAGCCCAGAAGAATAAAGTCTGACACTGTTTCCACTGTTTTCCCATCTATTTGCCATGAAGTGATGGGACCGGATGCCATGATCTTCATTTTCTGAATGTTGAGCTTTAAGCCAACTTTTTCACTCTCCTCTTTCACTTCCATCAAGAAGCTTTTTAGCTCCTCTTCACTTTCTGCCATAAGGGTGATGTCATCTGCATATCTGAGGTTATTGATATTTCTCCCGGCAATCTTGATTCCAGCTTGTGTTTCTTCCAGTCCAGCGTTTCTCATGATATACTCTACATATAAGTTAAATAAGCAGGGTGACAATATACAGCCTTGACGTACTCCCTTTCCTATTTGGAACCAGTCTGTTGTTCCATGTCCAGTTCTAACTGTTGCTTCCTGACCTGCATACAGATTTCTCAAGAGGCAGGTCAGGTGGTCTGGTATTCCCATATCTTTCAGAATTTTCCACAGTTTCTTGTGATCCACACAGTCAAGGGCTTTGGCATAGTCCATAAAGCAGAAATAGATGTTTTTCTGGAACTCTCTTGCTTTTTCAATGATCCATCAGATGTTGGCAATTTGATCTCTTGTTCCTCTGCCTTTTCTAAAACCAGCTTGAACACAATGATAGTAGAGGACCTTAACACCCCACTGACATCAATAGACAGATCATCAAAACAGAAAATTAATAAGGAAACACAAGTCTTAAATGATACATTAGATGAGATGGATCTTATTGATATCTTCAGGACGTTCCATCCAAATGCAGAAGAAATACCTTCTTCTCAAGTACACATGGAACATTCTCCAGGATAGACCACATCTTGAGTCACAAATCAAACCTCAGTAAATTTAAGAAAATTGAAATCAGATCAAGCATCTTCTCTGACCACAACACTGTGAGACTCGATATCAATTGCAAGAAAAATTTGTAAGAAATTTTGGAGATTAAACAACACATGGAGATTAAACAACACATTTCTAAATAACCAACAGGTTACTGAAGAAATAAAAAGGGAAATGAAGTTTCTAGAAACAAGTGACAATAAAAATATGACAATTCAAAACCTATTGGATGCAGTAAAAGCAGTTCTAAAAGGGAAGTTTAGAGGAATACAATCCTACCTCAGGAAACAAGAAAAACATCAAATAGACAACCAAACTTTACACCTAAAATAACTGGAAAAAGAAGAACCAAAAAAACAAAAAACAAACAAAAAAAACCACCCCAAAATTAGTAGAAGGAAAGAAATCATAAAGATATGAGCAGAAATAAATGAAAAAGAAATGAAAGAAACAATAGTAAAGATTAATAAAACTAAAAGCTGGTTTTTTGAGAAGATAAACAAAGCTGACAAACATTTAGCCAAACTCATCAAGAAAAAAAGAGAGAAGAATCAAATCAACAAAATTAGAAATGAGAAAGGAGAGGTTACAACAGACAATGCAGAAATAAGAGACTATTATGAGCAACTATATGGCAATAAAATGGATAACCTGGAAGAAATGGATAGATTCTTAGAAAAGTTCAATCTTCCAAGACTGAACCAGGAAGAAATAGAAATTATGAACAACCCAATTATAAGCACTGAAATTGAAGCTGTGATCAAAAATCTCCCAAAAAACAAAAGCCCAGGACCAGATGGCTTCACAAGAGAATTCTATCAAACATTTAGGAAAGAGCTAATGCTTAGCCTTCTAAAGCTAATTCAAAAAATTGCAGAGGAAGGAACACTTCCAAACTCATTCTATGAGACCACCATCTCCCTGACACCAAAACCAGACAAAGACAACACACACAAAAAGAAAACTACAGGCCATTATCACTGATGAACATAGATGCAAAAATCCTCAATAAAATTCTAGCAAACAGAATCCGGCAACATAGTAAAAAGATCATACATCATGAGTGAAAGAGGAGAGTGAAAAAGTTGGCTTAAAGCTCAACATTCAGAAAACGAAGATCATGGCATCCGGTCCCATCACTTCATGGCAAATAGATGGGAAAACAGTGGAAACAGTGTCAGACTTTATTCTTCTGGGCTCCAAAATCACTGCAGATGGTGACTGCAGCCATGAAATTAAAAGACGCTTACTCCTTGGAAGAAAAGTTATGAGCAACCTAGATAGCATATTCAAAAGCAGAGACATTACTTTGCCAACTAAGGTCCGTCTAGTCAAGGCTATGGTTTTTCCAGTAGTCACGTATGGGTGTGAGAGTTGGACTGTGAAGAAGGCTGAACACCAAAGAATTGATGCTTTTGAACTGTGGTGTTGGAGAAGACTCTTGAGAGTCCCTTGGACTGCAAGGAGATCCAACCAGTCCATTCTGAAGGAGATCAGCCCTGGGATTTCTTTGGAAGGAATGATGCTAAAGCTGAAACTCCAGTACTTTGGCCACCTCATGCTGAGTTGACTCATTGGAAAAGACTCTGATGCTGGGAGGGATTGGGGGCAGGAGAAGAAGGGGATGGCAGAGGATGAGATGGCTGGTTGCCATCATTGACTCGATGGACGTGAGTCTGGGTGAACTCCGGAAGATGGTGATGGGAGGCCTGGCATGCTGCGATTCATGGGGTCGCAAAGAGTTGGACACGACTGAGTGACTGAACTGAACTGACAGTGACCATTGTTCTCAATGGTGAAAAACTGCAAGCATTCTTCCTAAAAGGAGGAATAAGATAAGGGTGTCCACTTTCACCACTATTATTCAGCATAGTTCTGGAAGTCCTAGCTATAGCAATCAGAGAAGAAAAGGAAATAAAAGGAATCCAGATCAGAAAAGAAATAAAGCTCTCACTTTGTGCAGATGACATGATATTTTACGTAGAAAACCCTAAAGATTGTATCAGAAAATTACTGGAGCTAATCAGTGAATTTAGCAAAGTTGCAGGATAGAAAATCAAAATACAGAAATCACTTGCATTTCTATAAACTAGCAATGAAAAAAATCAGAAAGAGAAATTAATGAATCAATCCCATTCATCACTGCAACAAAAAGAATTAAATATCTAGGAATAAACTTACCTAAGGAGATGAAAGACCTGTACACAGAAAATTATATGTCACTAATGAAATAAATCAGAGATGACATAAACAGATGGAGAGATATTCCATGTTCCTGGGTAGAATCAATATTTTGAAAATGACTATACTACCAAATACAATCTACAGATTCAATGTGATCCCTATCAAATTATCAATGACAGTTTTTACAGAACTAGAACAAAAAATTTCAAAGTTCATATGGAAACACAAAAGATCCCAAATAGCCAAAGCAGTTTTGAGAAAGAAGGATGGAGCTGGAGAAATCATCCTTCCTGACTTCAGATTTTACTACAAAGCCTCAGTCATCAAGACAGTGTGATACTGAAAAAAACAGAAATATAAACCAATGGAACAAGATAGAAAGTCCAGAAATAAACCCGTTCATCTATGGGTACCTTAGTTTTGACAAAGGAGGTGAGAATATACAATGGGGCAGACAGCCTCTTCAATAAATGGTGCTGGGAAAACTGGACAGCTACATGTGAAAGAATGAAATTAGAACACCTCCTAACACCATACACAAAGATAAACTCAAAATGGTTTAAAGACCTAAATGTAAGACCAGAAACTATAAAACTCTTAGAGGAAAACATAGGCAGAACACTCGATGACATAATCAAAGCAAGATCCTCTATGACCCACCTCCTAGAGTAATGAAAATAAAAACAAAAGTAAACAAGTGGGACCTGATTAAACTTAAAAGCTTGTGCACAGCAAGAAAACTATAAGCAAGGTGAAAAGACAACCCTCAGAATGGGAGAAAATAATAGCAACTGAAACAACTAACAAAGGATTAATTTCCAAAATATACAAGAAACTCATACAATTCAAAACCAGAAAAATGAACAACCCAATCAAAAAGTGGGATAAAGACCTAGACTGACATTTATCCAAAGGAGACTTAGAAATGGCTAACAAACACATGAAAAGATGCTCAACATCGCTCATTTTAGAGAAATGCAAGTCAAAATTACAATGAGATATCACCTCACGCCAGTCAGAATGGCCACCAGCAAAAAGTCTACAAACAATACATGCTGGAGAGGATGTGGAGAAAAGGGAACGCTCTTGCACTGTTAGTGGGAATGTAAATTGATACAGCCACTATGGAAGATGGTATAGAGATTACTTAAAAAACTAGGAATAAAACCACCATATGACCCAGCAATCCCACTCCTAGGCATATACTCTGAGGAAACCAAAATTGAAAGAGACACATATATCCCATTGTTCACTGCAGCACTATTTACAATAGCTAGAACATGGAAGCAACCTAGATTTCCATTGACAGATAAATGGATAAAGAAATTGTGATATATATACACAATGGAATATTACTCAGCCATAAAAAGGAATGTATTTGAGTCAGTTCTAATGAAGTGGATGAACCTACAACCTATTATACAGAGTGAAGTGAGTCAGAAAAAGAAAGATAAATATTGTAACATATATATATAGAATCTAGAAAAATGGTACTGAAGAATTTATTTACAGGGCAACAGTGGAGAAACAGACATAGAGAATAGATTTATGGACATGGGGAGAGGGGAGGAGAGGGTGAGATGTATGGAAAGAGTAACATGGAGACTTACATTACCATATGTAAAATAGATAGCCAATGGGAATTTGCTGTATGCTCAGGAAGCTCAAACAGGGGGTCTGTATCAACCTAGAGGCATGGGATTGGGAGAGAGATGGGAGGGAGGTTCAAAGGGAGAGGATATATGTATACCTATGGCTGATTCATGTTGAGGTTTGACAGAAAACAGCAAAATTCTGTAAAGCAATTATCCTTCAATTAAAAATAAATTTTAAAAATCCCCACTGCTGGGCATACACACCGAGGAAACCAGAATTGAAAGAGACACGTGTACCCCAATGTTCATTGCAGCACTGCCGGGGTCCAGCCCCGGTGGATCCAGGGAATTTGAAGCGAGGACGGCGTTGGCGAGGATAAAATTTATTTATTAATATAAGATTAGATTAGGAAGAAATAGTGTAGTAGGAAAATTAAGTGGAGAAAGAAGGCTGAATAACTTGGCTTACGGGGAAGGCCAATAAAGTTCCAGACAAGGAGCTTGCACCATCTATGTTGGGCCAACTGGCACCCACTTGAATATTGAAGGGTGCCTCACCTTAGGCTCCCTTTCGCATGGGTCTTAAAAGCCAGGACAAGTAAGTACACTTTGTGAGCTGCCCTGCTCCAGATGGGAATTCAGCCTGAAATTAGAGTAAAGAGGAGAGCGGGGAGAGGGAGAAAAAGAGAGAGAGAGAGACACAAGGGGAGCCAGATTCCCAAGAAACTAGGCCGAGAGACTAGTCCGAGAAACTGGTCCATCCTTTATTGTTCAGAAGGCTTTTTATACTTTTGATAATACATGGAGATCAATGGGTAACACAAAGTTATGCAGCGTTAGCAGGCCAGATTCTTATCAAAACCAGGCTTTTCTCTCTGCATACCTAATTGTATACACAAGTCTTTGGTGATTTACATCATCTTCTGGCCAAAAAGGGCCAAATTAACATTTTACAGGCTTTTTTCTGATAAGGGTTTGTTAACTAGAAGACTTATTTGTGTTGATCTTCCCAAAGTCTGGTGCCATTCTCAGAAAGCACTAAATAAAGTTACATTCTTACATAGCAAGGACACAAGAGGAGTGCAGTTATATATATCAAAGAGAAAAGTAATTAACTCAAAAGTCTAGAGTTGCTAACATCAAAACTATATATCTTTTTCCATATCCTGTTTACATTGATTAGCATCCTCCCAGGTGCCTAAAAGATAAAGAATATGGAGGCCTGGCAGCAATCATTGAGTCAACAGTGAACTGTCACCAATATGATTTTTAGCTCTTTAGAAAAGGCTCTGTATCTTTAAGATGCTTTTAAGCTTCGTGCCTCTCGTAGTTGGGGGCTGCAAGCAATTCACAAGCTGTAAGAGGTCCGGGGGAACCTGTTAGGCAAGCTAGAGAGCTATCAGAGGGGTTTAACTGAAACATCCCTTTCAAATGCAGAAGACTAAAGCCCTGACTTGACTTTTTCCAGAGAATATCAGAAGAGTGGAAAAGCAGGCAGATTCTTATTTTTGGGAGGCGTGGATACTCAGGGAATTCCAGGGGGAATCCCTGAAGCTTAATCACATCCTTGCGTTTTGTCAGGCTTCCTTCCTCATGACCTTGTCACAGGCGGGATTCCTCACGCTGGCTCCCGGCGTAGCACTGTTTATAATAGCCAGGACATGGAAGCAACCTAGATGTCCATCAGCAGACGAATGGAGAAGAAAGTTGTGGTACATATACACAATGGAGTATTACTCAGCCATTAAAAAGAATACATTTGAATAAATTCTAATGAGGTGGATGAAACTGGAGCCAATTATTCAGCGTGAAGTAAGCCAGAAAGAAAAACACCAATACAGTATACTAACACATATATATGGAATTTAGAAAGATGGTAATGAAAACCCTGTATGCGAGACAGTAAAAGAGACACAGATATATAGAACAGACTTTTGGACTCTGTGGGTGAGGGAGAGGGTGGGATGATTTGGGAGGATGGCATTGAAATATGTATACTATCACATAAGAAATGAATCGCCAGTCTAGGTTCCATACAGGATACAGGATGCTTGGGGCTGGTGCACTGGGATGACCCAGAGAGATGATATGGGGAGGAAGGTGGGAGGGGGGTTCAGGATTGGGAACTCATGTACACCCGTGGCAGATTCACATCAATGTACGGCAAAACCAATACAGTATTGTAAAGTAAAATAAAATAAAATTAAAAAAAAAATTTAAAAATCTAAAAAAAAAAAAAAAATAAGGATAAGTGATGCATGTGGCTAGTGTCTTGGCTGGCCGTGGTGGGTGGTTTCAGTCAATGTTTTCCCTAACAGTGATGTTCTGTCATAGTAAAGACAGCCCTCTCACTAAAATAGCATCTATCAAGGGTCTTACTGGACCATGCAGTTATCATTTTAAACCTTCCCGTGGGCTATACAAGGTAGATATTTTTATCCTCACATAACTTATAGCCTAACTGAAGGTCTGAGATGTTAAAGTACTCAGTTAATGTTACAGCTTTTAAGTGGTAAAGCTGGGATGGATTCAGTCACAACCAGCTCTAAAGGCAGCATGTTTTCAGTGTGGTCCTTGGACTAGCTGTCTCAGTGCCTCCTTGGACAATATTAAAATGCAGAATCCTGGGTGCTCATATTATGGGGTCTGAATCTGCATTTTAAGATAATCAGGTGACTTATATTCACGTGAAAATTTGAGATGGGATGTATGGCTCTTAAAAACTTGCAGGCAGTTATATATCAGACATTGAAAACATTCTATTTAAGACACTTTTCATCTTTGGGCCTTTGTGCTTTTTACCTAATTACAAATTAGATTATAGTTCGTTATCCTTCAGCTGTTTTGCTTCTGCATCTGGCTTTCACCTATTCTGACAAGGGTCAGGTGTAGTGCTGGCTTCTGTGATGTTTCGTAATGATCTGTTTTGGTGGCATTATCATTAGTTAAAATGACCTTGTAACTATAAAACAAGAAATATTGATTCTCTCCTAACTGCTCGATTTTTCTGTGTATCCAGGTAATCTTCTTGTCACATTCCTTGCCAGACTTACATTTGCTTGTTTAATTCTTGAAAAAAGTTGACTTTTCCCTTGTCGTTCAGAACATTAGAAGTTAGTTGATAAAAGGAAAATCATAGAAACAAGTTTCAGAAGCTAAAACATACTTATATCATGCATATGAAATGAATTAGTTACTACCATTGAAAACTGAATTTAATTCTCTTCTTTTGGGTGGTGAAGTCAAATAGGGAAATATAAGAGGCTGCTGAGCTCTCAAAGCAGGATGAATAGAATCATTCGTGTTCATCTGGAGAGAAACACATTTTCTTGCCACTGAATACTAAGAAGAACATATTAGGTGTCTCTTTGTATATAAGGCCATAATGTAACATCATCTATAGTGTCATATTTTTTAAAAAGAAAATGAAAATAATTTTAAAGTATACTTTTCTTTAGGTTCAGTTCAGTTCCGTTCAGTCGCTCAGTCATGTCCGACTCTTTGCGACCCCGTGAATTGCAGCACACCAGGCCTCCCTGTCCATCACCAACTCCCGGAGTTTACCCAAACTCATGTCCATTGAGTTGGTGATGCCATCCCACCCTCTCATCCTCTTATCGTCCCCTTCTCCCCCTGCCTTCAATCCTCCCAGCATCAGGGTCTTTTCCAATGAGTCAACTCTTCGCATGAGATGGCCAAAGTATTGGAGTTTTAGCTTTAGCATCAGTCCTTCCAAAAAACACCCAGGACTGATCTCCTTTAGAATGGACTGGTTGGATCTCCTTGCAGTCCAACACCAAGAGTCTTCTCCAACACCACAGTTTAAAAGCATCGATTCTTCGGTGCTCAGCTTTCTTCACAGTCCAACTCTCACATCCATACATGACCACAGGAAAAACCATAGCCTTGACTAGACAGACCTTTGTTGACAAAGTAATAATGTCTCTGCTTTTGAATATGCTGTCTAGGTTGGTCATAACTTTCCTTTCAAGGAGTAAGCATCTTTTAATTTCATGGCTGCAATCACCATCTGCAGTGATTTTGGAGCCCCCAAAAAAGTCTGACACTGTTTCCCCATCTATTTCCCATAAAGTGATGGGACCAGATGCCATGATCTTCATTTTCTGAATGTTGAGCTTTAAGCCAACTTTTTCACTCTCCTCTTTCACTTTCATCAAGAGGCTTTTTAGTTCCTCTTCACTCTCTGCCATAAGGGTGGTGTCATCTGCATATCTGAGGTTATTGATATTCTTTAGGTTAGTCTTCAATAAATGCTAAAAGTCATGAAATTTAGATTTCATGAAGTGATTTTGGGCATGGAATTAAAATAGTGTGATGATAGTATTTTGTTTCTTGATGATTAAACAGCTGGATACAGTGACATGAGCTTGAGAGCTTTATCTAAATGTGTAACTTAAAATGTCCTTTGGATTGAGCCTCCCTCTTTCATTAGGTATATGTGAAGTGGGCTTTTTGGCAGTCAAGCCTGGATTTTTAGATGAGTGTGTTAAGTAACAAAATATTCTGCTGTTGGCTCAAGGAGGCTTAGAATACCAGGCATGTTGGCAGGACTGTTGATATCCCATTGTGAAAGGCATTTTTCTTTTCTTTATGGAAACTCATTGTTGCAAATCTCTTCTGATGAGGTAATGGAGGAAACCAATTTTTGAGAGCACATAGCTTAGTTGGAAACCCTGTAACAAAAGAAGCAAAACTCAAGTATCTTCCTTAACTGTTATGGATGATTATTTAAAACTATGACTACATAGATATGTATATAGTCTGCTGAAGGCAGAGTTTTTAAAAATGAAAAATCCAGTCAACCATGTTTAAGTTCACTCAGCTTAAACCATTTGCTGAACAGTGGCATAATTATTGAACAAAGCAGGACTCAAATCTCAAGGTATTCCCAGACTGGTAAAGGAATAAACTCTTAACCCTTACTTAAGCAGAAATAATATTTTGTGCATTTTTATTACAAATAAGGATATAGCCCTAAAAAAAAAACTGGTTGATATTTTACCCCAGAATCACTTGAAAATACTTGCTAAAAGGGCAGAAAGATAATTCATGTGGGTTCCAAAATCTCCATTTTAAACAAAATTCCCAGGTGATCCAGATGCAGTCTTTGGTGGACACTTTGAGAAATAATAGATGAGAATGGTAACCTTATATTTAATGGAATGACTAGTCATTTCAGATGCATGGAGACCCAGTTAAAGTAATGATGAAGGTCATCTGTAAAGACTGATCTTAATAATCACCTTAAAATTTTATTTGATGCAAGTTATCCATGTTAATCTACATGCATGAAATGTAATGATCTGTTTTATTATTGTTAATTTATGCTCAAACTTCCTTTTGCTCTTCTTTTTAACCAACATAACAATTATGCAGGCTAACTATTCGCCTCAGGGAGATGCTGTAATAGGACTAATTAAATATTTAATATTTTTAAGGACTTAAACAACCTTGTAATTAATATGTTAAGAGGAGATAAAATCAAGATGTTCCCTTTAGTTGGATGAATGTTAATGAAGAGCTAGGATCAGGCATCCCTTTAGTACTCATGTCTGGTATCTTTCTGGAGGCAGGACAGCATAGTGGTTAAATTAATGGCTTTGCAACTGTGAGATGTAGATCAATTTTTTCAGCCTTTCTAAGCCAGTTTCTTTTTCATCATCTATAAGCATGGAAATATGAATAGTCTGCCTTTTTAGATTGTTGCAATGCTATGTAATATATGTGTCCAATAAAAGAAAGTGGTTTTTATGAATTAATTCTAAAGACCACAGATTTACCAAATATGAGAATTGCAGATTTCTCCTTTTAAACTAGAAATATGTCTAGGATTTTGGAAATGGGTATGAATTTTTAGAACTGATCTCAAATCTCGAAAGGAGAAAGAGTAATAGGAGATAGAGAAAAGTAGGAGGAGAAGGAGAAAATACCTTTAAGTCAATCCCATGCATAGACTAAAAACAGAGAGCAAGCAAGCTCTGTGCATAAGATGAAGACATATTGCACATATGTAGAGTCAGTGTAAAAATGTCCTCACTGATGTGGACAAATCACAGAATCATCAAATGTTTGTGTATACAGATTATGTAGGATATTCATTTCCTAGGTTATGAGTTAGTAAATGAATTTAATATTGGAATGTTGTCACCGTGATTTTTTAAATGGCATCTTATTTTTTCAAAGTTTGCTCAGAAAAAGAAACTAGACAAACAGAAATCTAGAAAAGTCAAAAATCCCTTTGACAATTAAAAAAGAATTAATTGAGTAAGCATTTAAAATATATATACAGGTACATCTAGTATATTTTCTGAAAGCTTGTTTTCTGATATATTATATTTTTTGAAGGTTTTTCCTTTATGACTAAAGAACACTTTTCTAAAGGAAAGTTTAAATGTAAAATTTGCACTTGTGGATTTTTGCTGATGATATGAACTACAAAATATCACTTCAGTTCAATTCAGTCACTCAGTCATGTCCAACTCTTTGCAACCCTATGGACTGCAGCACACCAGGCCTCCCTGTCCATCACCAACCCCTGGAGTTTACCCAAACTCATGTCCATTGAGTCAAGTGATGCCATCCAACAATCTCATCCTCTGTTGTCCCCTTCTCCATCCACCTTCAATCTTTCCCAGCATCAAAGTCTTTTCAAATGAGTCAACTCTTCACATGATGTGGCCAAAGTATTGGATTTCAGCTTAAGCATTAGTTCTTCCAATGAACACCTAGGACTGATCTCCTTCAGGATGGGCTGGTTGGATCTCCTTGCAGTCCAAGGGACTCTCAAGGGTCTTCTCCAACACCACAGTTCAAAAGCATCAATTCTTTGGTGCTCAGCCTACTTTACAGCCCAGCTCTCATATCCATACATGACTACTGGAAAATCCATTTTTAATATGCTGTCTAGGTTGGTCATAACTTCTCTTCCAAGGAGCAAGTGTCTTTTACTTTCATGGCTGCAATCACCATCTGCAGTGATTCTGGAGCCCCCTCCCCCCAAAAAAAGTCTGTCACTGTTTCCACTGTTCCCCCATCTATTTGTCATGAAGTGATGGAACCAGATGCCATGATCTTAGTTTTCTGAATGTTGAGCTTTAAGCCAACTTTTCCCCTCTCCTCTTTCAATTTCATCAAGAGGCTTTTTAGTTCTTTGTTTTCTGCCATAAGGGTGGTGTCATCTGCATATCTGAGGTTATTGATATTCCTTCCAGCATTCTTGATTCCAGCTTGTGCTTTATCCAGCCCAGTGTTTCTTCTGATGTTCTCTGTATATAAGTTAAATAAGCAAGGTGACAATATACAGCATTGATGTATTCCTCTCCCTATTTGGAACCAGTCTGTTGTTCCATGTCCAGTTCTAACTGTTGCTTCCTGACCTGCATATAGGTTTCTCAAGAGTCAGGTCAGGTAGCCTGTTATCCCCATCTCTTTAAGAATTTTCTATAGTTTATTGTGATCCACACAGTCAAAGTTTGGGAATAATCAATAAAGCAGAAGTAGATGATTTTCTGAAACTCTCTTGCTTTTTCCATGATCCAACTGATGTTGGCAATTTGATCTCTGGTTCCTCTGTCTTTCCTAAATCCAGCTTGAACATCTGAAAGTTCACAGTTCATATACTGTTGAAGCTTAGTTTGGAGAATTCTGAGCATTACTTTGCAGGCATGTGAGATGAGCGCAACTGTGCGGTAGTTTCCACATTCTTTGGCATTGCCTTTCTTTGGGACTGGGACAAAAACTGACTTTTCCAAACCTGTGGCCCCTGCTGAGTTTTCCAAATTTGCTGGCATATTGAGTGCAGCACTTTCACAACATCATCTTTTAGGATTTGAGATAGCTCAACTGGAATTCCATCACCTCCAATGGCTTTTTTCATAGTATGCTTCCTAAGGCCCACTTAACTTCATATTCCAGGATGTCTGGCTGTAGGTGAGTGATCACACCATCATGATTATCTGGGTCATGAAGATCATTTTATTATAGTTCTTCTGTGTATTCTTGCCACCTATTCTTAATATCTTCTGCTTCTGTTAGGTCTATATCATTTCTGTCCTTTATTGTGCCCATCTTTTCAAGAAATGTTTCCTTGGTATCTCTAACTTTCTTGAAGAGATCTCTAGTCTTTCCCATTCTATTGTTTTCCTCTATTTGCATTGATTACTGAGGAAGGCTTTATTATCTCTCCTTGCTATTCTTTGGAACTCTTCTCCTTTGCCTTTTGCTTCTCTTCTTTTTGCAGCTATTTGTAAGGCCTCCTCAGAGAAACATGTTGCCTTTTTGCATTTCTTTTTCTTGAGAATGGTCTTGATCTCTGCCTCCTATATAATGTCACAAATCTCCATGCATAGTTCTTCAGTCACTCTGTCTATCAAATCTAATTCCAGTGTACAATCATAAGGGATTTGATTTAGGTCTACTTGAATGGTCTAGTGGTTTTCCCTACTTTTTTCAATTTAAGTATGAATTTAGCAATAAGGAATTCATGATCTGAGGCACAGTCAGCACCCAGTCTTGTTTTTGCTGACTCTATAGAGCTTCTCCATGTTTGGCTGCAAAGAATATAATCAATCTGATTTTGGTGTTGACCGTCTGGTGATGTCCATGTGTAGAGTCTTCTCGTGTTGTTGGAAGAAGGTGTTTGCTATGACCAGTGCGTTCTCTTGGCAAAAGCCTATTAGCCTTTGGCCTGCTTCATTCTGTACTCCAAGGCCAAATTTGCCTGTTACTCCAGGTGTTTCTTGACTTCTTACTTTTGCATTCCAGTCCCCTATAATGAAAAGGACATCTTTTTGGGTGTTAGTTCTAGAAGGTCTTGTAGGTCTTCATAGAACTGTTCAGCTTCTTCAGGATTACTGGTCAGGGCATAGACTTGGATTATCATGATATTGAATGATTAGCCTTGGAAACGAACAGAGATCATCCTGTCAGTTTTGAGTTTGTGTCCAAGTACTGCATTTCAGACTCTTTTGTTGATTATGATGGCTACTCCATTTCTTTATAAGGGATTCTTACCCAAAGTAGTAGATATAATGGTCATCTGAGTTAAATTCACCCATTCCAGTCCATTTTAGTTCATTCATTTTTAAAATGTTGATGTTCACTTTTGCCATCTCCTGTTTGGCCACTTCCAATTTGCCTCGATTCATGGACCTAACATTCCAGGTTCCTATTCAATATTGCTCTTTACAGTATCAGACTTTACTTCCATCACCAGTCACATCCACAACTGGGTGTTGTTTTCACTTTGACTCCTTCTCTTCATTCTTTCTGGAGTCATTTCTCCTCTGATCTCAGTAGCATGTTGGGCACCTACTGGCCTTGGGAGTTCATCTTTCAGTGTCCTATCTTTTTGCCTTTTCATCCTCTTCATGGAGTTCTCAAGGCAAGAAATTATAAAACTTGTAGAAGCCCAAATAATGAGATTTCATTGTACCTTTCAAGTCCCTCAGCCTTGTAATTATCTTCACGTTCTGTAGGCAAACGAAGCCACGTTCACTATTCAGTTCTTTTATTCCACAAATATTTGTGATTGCTGCCATGTGCTTAGCCATCAGAAAAGAGTAGGGCTTAAACTTTTTCAGCAATTATGTATTTTTTTCTAGTCTGTTTAGTGTACTATCACTGAATATTCTTGATTAATTCTTAAGAAATTTATTAGATACTTATAGCTTTCAATAGAACTCACTGCAAATTCCATTGAGGTTCCACTTAGGTTTCATCCACGACAGGTTCAGTTGATCTATATTATTCTTGAGTTCCATTTTTGTAAATTCTAGTCCTAGAATTTCTCTGTAACCCTAAAATCAACTCATTGTAGTTTGTTTCTTTTTTCTGATGGAACTGCTACATATCTTTTTTATGTGTATATTTTTATTTTTAAATTAAATTTTATTGGCATATAGTTGATTTACAATGTTGTATTAGTTTCAGGTTGATAGCACAGTGATTCAGTTATACATATATCATTCTTTTTCACATTCTTTTCCCATATAGGTTATTACAAAATATTGAGTAGAGTCCCCTCTGCTTATATAGTAGGTCTTTTTGTTGGTTATTTGTTTAATATATAGCTGTGTGTATATGTTAATCTCAAACTCCTAATTTCTCTCTCTTCCCCACATTTCCCCTTGGGTAACCATAAGATTGTTTTTGAAGTCTGTGAGTCTTTTTCTATTTTGGAAATAAGTTCATTTATATCATTTTTAAAACGTAGATTTCACATATGAGTGATTTCATGGGATATTTGTGTTTCCCTGTCTGACTTACTCCACTTAGTATGATATTCTCTTGGTTCATCCATGTTGCTGCAAATGGCATTATTTCATTCTTTTTTTATGACTGAATAATATTCCATTGTATAAAAGTACCACATCTTTTTTGAGGGGGAGGATCAAAAATGATAGTGAAAGTCATTCAGTCATGTCCAACTCTTTGTGACCCCATGGACTGTAGGTCACCAGGCTCCTATGTCAGTGGAATTATCCAGGCAAGAACACTAGAGTGGATACCCATTCCCTTCTCCAGGGGATCTTTCTGACCAAGGGATCAAACTTGGGTCTCCTGTGTAACAGGTGGATTCTTTACTGTCTGAGCCACCAGGGAATGGGGAGAGGGTATCACATGTTTTTTAAAAATTTATTTTTAAAAGGAAGATATTGCTTTACAATGTTGTATTGGTTTCTGCCAAAAACAGTGTACCACATCTTTTTATCCATTCCTCTGTCATGCCACTTTTGCGGTCATTCCTGGATGTGTCAGTGAAAAATTTGATTTGAGCCATGTACACAGTCCCAACTGAGGTTAAACAAGGCGAACACTCTGCCCTTTTGATTTAGCTTTCCTATGATAGACACACATCCTTGACTTGGTCTGTTTAGTGCCATGTTTTTTCCGTTCTCCTACTTTTAGTTGGTGATTTAAGTGGTCTCTAAGCTTAGTGCTGAAAGGCTCTAAAGAGTTTCTGTGCACAGGAAGGCTTTAATGTGACTTATGGAGAGAATATGTGGGGCAAACCTCACATGGGTATGTTGGCCATGATTTCTATATTAATGAGTCAAGAGTATATATTTTAAAAGGCATCTTTAAACTGAAACACACATTAATACAAAGTTAGGCATTGGTTGGTTGATGAAAATACTGTGATCAGAGGCTTGCAGCAATCTAACCCTCTATTTCTCCTTGGAACTACCAGTATTTTAAGGTTTACAGTGACTTAAAAAGGAACCAGTTCCATTTGCCTTTTTGGGGGAGGTTTGAGAAATGGTTGTTGACCATTTATTCTTTTTAGTGGAAGCCAAGACCATGATTTTTTTTTGATCCATAGGCAACTACTAACTAAATACAGTGAGATGGAAAATTATACAGAAGATTCAACCATAATTTTTGTTTCTTTCCTTATGTAAAAAAAATAAAGCTGCTGCTAACAAACAACAGAATGAACTTAGAGGGTTCTGAAGCCTAGAAAAAAAATGTAAACTGATAAAATCTTCTTTGGTTGTAGAGATTTATCTATCCTGTTGGTTCCTAGCATAGTTTCTAACAAATAGGAGGCCTAAAGGTATATTTTAGAAAATAGAGCAGATGTAAGTTGGCACTGCAAGTAACTTAGTGATTTGATAGGGGAAAAATACAAGAAGCAATTACCTAATGGTGACTAGTCAGAGGAGAGAACTTCAGCCTCTTTTAGGATTGAGCCATCTCTGGGAGAACCCTCTCTGTCACTGGAGTTGAGTAGCGACAAGTTATGTGTATCCCCAGACCTACCTTCCTGGGGTTTGTCATTAATTCTCTATGTGACCTGGGTCAAATGGTTATGGTTTTTTGCATCTTGGTTTCTAATTGTTACTTGGATAATCAACTTGAGCCTAAGACAACAGAGAAATTCATTAAATTTTTAAAAATATATATGAGACCTGAAAATATAGGTAGATATGAATTCTGAGGGCCTATACTGGAGAGAAAAAGGAGAAACACAATTAGTGAACTCCGGGAGTTGGTGATGGACAGGGAGGCCTGGTGTGCTGCGATTCATGGGGTCGCAAAGAGTCGGACACGACTGAGTGACTGAACTGAAATTTATTTTTTATGAATTAAATGTTACCTTGAGCAGCTTGAGGTGGTCTAACCTGTTTGCTTGTTCACTGATGAAAACCTATGTGGTCTATACTGAACGAAGTTGATGGACGAAACTCGGCAAAATATAGGGAGAAGAATCCAGAACCTTGGAAATATAATAACGTTGAAGTGAATTTATCTCTAGCAACTGCTCACCTCTCATACTATGACCTTTAAGTAGCATTAATTTGGCATTAATTTGATAACAACTTTTGGAACAAGATAAGAAAATAAAGGAAGCAATAAGCTTTAAAATTATAAACCTAACATTTTTTCTTGTATTAAAACTGGAGATTGAATCTAGACCATGTTAGTAGTCATCAATATAAACACAAAATTTTTAAAAATCATTTTGGCCAGCCACAGTCTTACCCAGCCCTCTGATAAGCTACTACTCTCTCTATTTGGGATTGTGATCTTTTTAAAGCACTTTTAGCATTACAATAAGGCATATAAAAAAGTACCTGGTATTTCATTGTGTTAGTATATTGTTAACTTATAGCTTCACTTTTTTAATGGAACTATGTCTTGATGGACATTAAACATCACTTGAAAGTCAGCTGGAAACTTTTGCTAAATAAATTATCAATGCTTTGTGACAGGCTTTCACCACATATAAACTAGACAGATACACCAACAACTCCTAGCTTTAAAATGATTTTTATACATTACCTTTTCCCCTAAAGCTTTATACTAGTGTAATTTTTAGAAAGCATTTTAAGGAATCGCAAAAAATGTGATGTCATAAAAAATACAATCATACACTAAACGCCTCCCAAATAAACCAACAGCAGTGTCAGTATAAGTGACAATTGGATAAACAGTTACTGTAGCTTTCTGGGAGTGATAATTTCTCTTCTGTGTGGATGCTTTCAGGTTTTTTTAATAATAAAAATGTAAAAATGC
Organism: Capricornis sumatraensis; assembly: GCF_032405125.1. Lineage (NCBI taxonomy): Eukaryota > Metazoa > Chordata > Mammalia > Artiodactyla > Bovidae > Capricornis > Capricornis sumatraensis. The sequence continues at coordinate 77,314,841 of NC_091073.1, forward strand.
CAGATTTTAGAAATCATAAAATGTGCATCCTATAATTAAATAAATGGCAAGAATAAAATATATCATTGCCTTACTTAAGCATCATAGCAAACATATAATATGGTATTACCATACCCTCCCCTTTTAAAATTAGATTAGGAAGTGAGTCTAAGGCTAGAAGATGTGAAACAACTTTATCAAGATCACAAAGCTAATATAGTGTTGGGGCTGAGTTTCCAATGACCTAATGCCCAAGCTTTCAACCACATTTGTATACTTTCTCTAAACTACAAGCTAAGGACTTGGTGATCTTTTCCTGGTCAGAAATACCATGCTTTTCATTTATATTCTCTTTTGTTATTTACCAATATATGTACAAACTTTATAACATGTCCATAAGCACTCTGTAGTTCTCTTTTGTATTCTGCTTTTTTTTAAAAAATTACTTAAGTGGAATACTTATTAAGAAACAAAATCCCCAAACCCTTAGTTTTAGTCATATTTTTCCTAATTTATTTGAAAAAGTACATATCTGGAAATAAGTCCAACTGAATTTGAAAATAATGTTCTCTCAACATGTCTTGGTATGATCTTTATTTTCCTATAAGTGGTTAAAGGCTAAAGAAGAATCATCAAATATTAAAGGGCTTCAGTACGGTAGCAGAGCTGCTCCAACATCCGCTTCAATCTTCCTGCAGTGCTCTTTCCTGTCCTGCAGAGACAGGAAATATTTCATTTCCTAGACAACCTTGCAGCTGGAAGTCCCCACATGGTTTAGGTTCTGTCAATCAGGAGCACCTACAGGAAGTTAGAATTTGGATATGCAACACCCATATGCTTGTGTGGATACATCAGGTGGGATGGCTCTGGAGGCCACAGTCCTGGTGACATCTATTTCTTAGGTCGTGGCCAATTATGGTGTGATCCTGGGCACAACTTTCTGGTTACAGTGGTGGTAGTAGACTCTTTGGAAGGACAGTTCTTTGGCAGTGTTTTGAGGGTCATTTCTCCTCACACCCTTCCAACAATGTTGTAAGGCCCTAACATGCTCAGTTGCTCAGTCGTGTCTGATTCTTTGTGACCCCATTGACTATAGCCCACCAGGACCTCTATCCATGGAATTTCCCAGGCAAGAATACTGGAGTGAGTTGCCATAATCCATTCTTAGATATAAAGGTGCCAGAATGGCTTCTGTTCTGTGTAGTTGAGTCCTAATTAAGATGACTTCTCTTACCTCTGACTTATAGAATGTTTTCTTCATCCTTACAAACTGTAAGATTTGGGGTAAATAGTTTGCTTTTAATCAAATAGTCATATACTAAAATAACAGAAATTTCCCTTCCTTTCTGGAACTACTCAAGATGAATGTATGTGCTCAGTCGTGTCTGACTCTTTGCGACCCCATGGACTGTAGCCCATCAGGCCCCTCTGTTCATGAGATTTTTCAGGCAAGAATACTGGAGTGGGTTGCCATTTCCTCCTCCAGGGAATCTTCCCAATGCAGAGACTGAACCCATGTCTCCTAGGTCTCTTGCACTGCAGGCAAATTCTTTACTTTTGAGCCATTGAGGAAGTTCCTACTCAAGACTGGAACAAATAAACTGCTCTCCCTAGGAAACAAACTTAAGATGAGCAAAAATCTAAGATGTTGAAAGTCCTGAAGTTTAATTTCATAAATGTTTTCTTTTCTAAATTTTTGAATCTTTTGATTTGTATACTTATGGCCGGGCTTGTTGTAGGTTAATAAAAATGAACAAAAGACTTTCATTCATTATTAAGTTATTTACATGAACTTACTAAGGAAATAGAGTAAATTATTATAACTTCTTTAAAAGGCTCAGGAATTGTTATCTGGGCACTAGAAGTGATTTTAAAAATTATTTTTTAGTATGTTATTATGGAATATTGACAGCCTAGTTAGTACCTGTCAAACATTGTAAAGAAATGGTTATATTGTTTAATTCCTACATGTCATATACAAATGATTTTTTACCTGTTCCTTTACTTTTACTGTTCAAATGACAGAACTAAAATATACAGGATAACCATGAGAGACCCAATTATTTTGATGACATTTAGTATCCCATTATTGTTAGCCTCAAACATTTTTATTATCTTACTGTCAAAAATTCTATCTAAATTTATTAAAAAATTGGAAATTATAATGACATTAAATCAATTGAAAATTGGCTCCAGCTCCATTGTTACACTTTAGCACATCAATTGATTGAAAAAGTCAGCATCTTTTTACATATGTTAATGTTAACATTTAGTGATGAACATTTGCAGCCATATTGTGTTTTCTCCATAAATGCCTTCCTTGCAATACCTAAGACATAGCTTTATACAAAGTCAGGTTGTCTTAAAAGAGATATTCAGTAATGAGTTGATTATGGATCAGAGTTTCTAAGCAGTTCAGTTTTAGTTTTCAGTTGGAAATTTCCTTTTTAAATCTCTAAAATTGCTTCATTTATAGAGTTAGGTAATCAAAGGTAAGGAAATTTTTATAATCTTCAGAGTAGTGTGAGCCATGGGGATGCTCCATGTATTCCTTCCATTCTGTCCTCATTGATCAGGACTTCTCTACTTCATATGTCAATGTTTCTATACTGTCTGTCCTAGGCTTCCTGGAATGATTTTGGTAAGTTTCAATTCTTTTTTTTTCCACTTGGTAATTGAAATTTCTTATCAGGATACCTGAACAGAACCCACCTGGACTTCCCCCTTTGCTCTATCTACTGTGTTCCCTGAGTCCCCATAGAGACTTAATATTAATTCATGTTTCTCATATTTTATTGTTCAAACATGATCGGTATACTGTGCTACAGGTAACATTTAATCAAGTCTATACACTCCCTTTTTGTTAGGCATGTGGAATGTCTCCAGTTTTTCACTACTATGTGTGTGTGTGTATTAGTCTTTGAGTCATGTCTGACTCTTGGTGACTCCATGGACTGTAGACCACCAGGGTCCTCTGTCCATGGAATTCTCCAGGCAAGAATACTAGAGTGAGTTGCCATTTCCTTATGTAGGGGATCTTCCTGACCCAAGGATTGAACCTGTGTCTCCTGTACTCCAGGAAGATTTTTTTACTGTCTGAGCCACTACTATGAATATATGTAAAAAGTCTCACTTTTTCTTTTAGATTAATTCTTTTGTCCATATTATCAAAAGTGGAATTAACAAATTAATGGGCAGGAACAATTTCATTCACTCATTCCTTCATCAAATATTTATTCATTTCCTCATATATATCAGAAATCGTGCCTGCTGCTGGGCATATGATGGTGATTATTAAAAGATAAAAAAGATATGGTTTCTGCCCTTAATTTTATAGGTCTTGTCATAAATGCCTGATTGCTCTCCAGAAAGAGTGAGCAATTTGCAGAACCCCCAACTTTTATTTCCTCCAATCTTTCTAATGTTTTAACATTTTTATTTCCTTTCCCCTCCCCTAGTTTAATAATTGTATCATGGCACCTTAAAATTATTTTGATTTGCATTTGTTTGATTATTTGCAGGTGAAGATGCACTTTTCTTTAAAAATCAATTTATTCATCTTTTCTATCTGTTTTATTTTAATGGAATAATTGGTAAATTATTTTTCCTTTGATTAAAAGGAATTTCTGTTTTTCTCTGTTTTCCTAGAATGCTATTCTGAATTTTGTATAGACAGTAAGCAGACACAATAGAAGAATGAAGTTTCACAATTCTAATAAATACTCTTCTTCGAATAAAATATACAGTGAATTTAAAGATCATTAAAGTAATCATAATATAGTTGGTTTGAAAGATTAAACAACCCCATGAGATCTAATAGTACTTTTGCTTATCCATAACTATATTAACACTAATTTTATGACAATATAGCTAGAAGAAAAAGGAGCATAATGAGATACTTAATGAATCCTTTAGGAAACAAAGCTAAATTAAACACATTTTTATTTACTTTAAAAAAATCTTAAAGCAAAAATTATCAAACCATCATTGAATAGGTCTTTCTTCAGGAGCTACAGACACTGTGAATGAAAAAAATCCCCCTTAGTCTGATAGTAATGTAAATGGGTCTCCCAACCTATTACTAACACTTCTATAGCCACAGCACTCACATAACCACTAAGCAACTTTAAAGTCTCTGTTTATCAGAGACAGCTCAGCATTAAAGCATGTGTACCCTGCCTGGCTTTAGTGAGTCAGTGCCTTTCCCTCCTGCAGCCCCCAGGTCTTCCCTAGGCTTTTTTCTCATTGGAGTTTTGGACCCCAGGCCTCCTTTTTCATTAGTTTGTATTCATTAATTCATTAACTTGTATTCTAAGGGAAAATACTGAATATAGAAATCCTTTGAGGGAGCAAAACAACATATACAAACAGGCAACAGCAACAATACTCACATCACTCAGATCAGAGTAGATGTACGTCTGTTTTGGTTTTGTTTTTAAATTTTAGATACAAACACATAATATTTGAGCAAATTACTTCATTGCTCCCTCTGAGTTTTTCTGTCTGCCAATTTTCAGATTTCCTCATCCAATCTCCAGCTCTCCAGGACCCAAAAACACACATCACAGTTGATGTGATGAGATGACATTGATAAAATCTTTAAAAAGAAATTCTTAGATTGAGCCACACAGGGTTACTAATATTTTCTCACTGTTTAAACCAACACGAAGTCCAACCGTGTGTCTTTCTTTAGTCGAAATCCTCCACAGCATATAAATGTTAATGGGGAGCAGCAAAGCGAGGTGATAAAATCAAACAGAAACCATTGTCTGTCACCACCCAGGTTGATAGTGAGAAATGAACAAGTCAAACAAATCAAAATATATTATAAAGCAAACTTTTTCACTTGTACATTGGTCATGAATAGAAGCAATTATTTTCCCTTTCTTGGTTACTAGAATGCTGGTGCTTCAGGGTAATGAATAGGTACTTTTGTTCTGTTTATTCATTCATTACTTTAGAAGAATTTATTGAGTGATGACTGCTGGGCAATGGATTCTGCTAAGATTCATGGGGAATACAGAAAATATCACAGTTTCTCTCTACCCATGAGGGTTTAGCTGAGAAGCCCAAGACAGAAATCATGGAATAGTTTGAGAAAGATTCTAAGGCAAGCATATGACAGTAGAAAGCAGGTTGAGTTTCTAGGTTTAATAAGAATTCAAAATAAGAGAAAAGTTACCATAAGTATAGGTGATTAGGCCTGGGAAGACTTCTTGGGGAAGGTTTCCAGGAAGAGAAGAGTTTTAATCAGGGAAGCTGTGTCAGGAACCTGCTGAGTGTTAAACACATGTTAGGAACTGGTTTAGAAAAGACACTGTGTCTTTAGGCTTGTCAAGAAGGCTAGTATGCCCTTTAGTTAGTACACTGATATTTCTGTTTGCTGCATTGTCCCTGAGATAATTTGATTCCATGTTGCTTTTCTAGATTGTTGATTTTTGATTTTAGGAGAGATTAAGTATCTTGATGGGCAGGTCTGTGTTCCCTCCCTGTTGCTTGGCCTGAGGCCAAACTATGGTGGAGGTAATGAAGATAATGGCGACCTCCTTCAAAAGGTCCCATGTGCGCGCTGCTGCACTCAGTGCCTCCGACCCTGAAGCAGGCCACAGCTGACCCACGCTTCTGCTGGAGACTCCTGGACACTCATGGGCACGTCTGGGTCAGTTTCTTGAGAGGCTGCGGCTCCTTTCTCCTGGGTCCTGGTGTACACAAAGTTTTGTTTGTACCCGCCAAGAGTCTGTTTCCCCAGTCCAGTGTAAGTTCTCGTGGTTCTATGGTGGGGTTAATAGCGACCTCCTCCAAGAGGGCCTATGCCATACCCAGGTATGCTGCACCAAGAGACCCTGCGGCAGGCCTCTGCTGACCCATTCCTCCACAGGAGACACTCAGACACAGCTCTGGCTCAGTCTCTGCAGGTTAGGTGTGAGTTTTGTGCCCTTTCCAGGTCTGAGCTGCTCAGGTGACCAGGTGGCTGGTGAACACACTGTCCCAGGTGGGCCATGCATCTTAATCACCTCCCCAGTCCCGGCTGCTTGGTTTCCCTGATGAGCCATGAGAGCACCATCTCAGGTGTGCCATATGTCTCCTCTGGAGACCTGATCTCAGGCTGCGACCCTCCAGGTAGATGTCAACCATCCTGGATCTCAGGAAGACATGGTTAGCAGCTGGGAGCCTGCTTACAGTTTGGTAGAAGATGCTGTCTCTCAGGCTGAGATTGTAGCAGTCCCTTGCCTTCCAGCTCTGGCTGTCACAAGCCTGTCTCTATACCTCTGGTGGGGAGGGGCCTGTACACAGCCAGCTAGCTCTCCTTTGGTATTCCCTCAATCGTTTGTTCCATGAGTGGGCCAGGCTGCACATTAGGTTGTTAGGTTAGAGCCTTTCACAGAAAAGTTCTCTTTTCCGCAGTTGCCTTAGGTGTGTATTCTGTCATTTTTTCCCCCCTCCCGGTTATATTGCCTTCTGAGATTCCAAAACTTGCTACAGACTCACCTGTGGAAGCGTTTCCTACTGTGTGGAAACATCTCCTTCACGACTCCCTACCCAGGACAGGTCTCCATCCTTAACTCTTTTTGTCTTTTATATTTTGTCCTACCTCCTTTCAAAGAGAATGGGCTGACTTTCTGGGTGCCTGGTGTCCTCCGCCAGTGTGGAGAAGTTGTTCTGTGAAATTTGTTCAGCATTCAAATGATCTTTTGATGAATTTTTTGGGGAGAAAGTGGTCTTCCCATTCTATTCCTCTGCCATCTTTAAGCTTATCTTGAGGCAGAGAACCAGAGGTCAAATTGCCAAGATCTGCTGGATCATCAAAAAAGCAAGAGTTCCAGAAAAACATCTACTTTTGATTTATTGACTACACCAAAGCCTGTGACTATGTGGATCACAACAAACTATGGAAAATTATTAAAGAGATGGGAATACCAGACCACCTGACCTGCCTCTTGAGAAATCTGTAGGCAGGTCAGGAAACAACAGTTAGAACTGGACATGGAACAACAGACTGGTTCCAAATAGAAAAAGGAGTACATCAAGGCTGTGTATTGTCACCTTGCTTATTTAACTTATATGCAAAGTATATCATGAGAAACACTGGGCTGGATAAAGCACAAGCTGGAATCAAGATTGCCAGGAGAAATATCAATGCAGATGATACCACCCTTATGGCAGAAAGTGAAGAGGAACTAAAGAGGCTCTTGATGAAATTGAAAGAGGAGAGTGAAAAAGTTGATTAAAACTCAACATTCAGAAAACTAAGATCATGGCCCCATCACTTTATGGCAAATAGATAGGGAGGCAAAGGAACAGTGACAGATTTTAATTATTTGTTTATTTTTGGACTCCCAAATTACTGTGGATGGTGAAATTAAAAGACACTTGCTTCTTGGAAGAGAAGTTATGACCAACTTAGACAGCATATTAGAAAGCAGAGACATTACTTTGCCAACAAAGGTTTGTCTAGTCAAAGCTATGGTTTTTCCTTGTAGTCATGTATGGATGTCAGAGTTGGACTATAAAGAAAGCTGAGTGCTGAAGAACTGATGCTTTTGAACTGTGGTGTTGGAGAAGACTCTCGAGAGTCCTTGAACTGCAAGGAGATCCAACCAGTCCATCCTAAAGGAAATCAATCCTGAATATTTATCAGAAGGACTGATGCCATGAAATTAAAAGATGCTTACTCCTTGGAAGAAAAGTTATGACCAACCTAGATAGTATATTCAAAAGCAGAGACATTACTTTGCTGACTAAGGTCCGCCTAGTCAAGGCTGTGGTTTTTCCTGTGGTCATGTATGGATGTGAGAGTTGGACTGTGAAGAAGGCTGAGCGCTGAAGAATTGATGCTTTTGAACTGTTGTGTTGGAGAAGACTCTTGAGAGTCCCTTGGACTGCAAGGAGATCCAATTAGTCCATTCTGAAGGAGATCAACCCTGGGATTTCTTTGGAAGGAATGATGCTAAAGCTGAAGCTCCAGTACTTTGGCCACTTCATGCAAAGAGTTGACTCATTGGAAAAGACTCTGATGCTGGGAGGGATTGGGGGCAGGAGGAGAAGGGGATGACCGAGGATGAGATGGCTGGATGGCATCACGGACTTGATGGACGTGAGTCTGGGTGAACTCCGGGAGATGGTGATGGACAGGGAGGCCTGGCATGCTGCGATTCATAGGGTCGCAAAGAGTCGGACACGACTGAGCGACTGAACTGAACTGAACTGAACTGAAGTGATGCTGAAGCTGAAAGTCCAATACTTTGGCCACCTGATGCGAAGAACTGATTCATTTGAAAAGACTTTGATGCTGGGAAAGATTGAAGGTGGTAGGAGAAGGGGATATCAGTTGGATGGCATCACCCACGTGATGGACATGAGTTTGGATACACTCCAGGAGCTGGTGATGGACAGGGAAGACTCATGTGCTGAGGTCCATGGGGCCACAAAGAGTTGGATATAACTGAGCAATTGAACTGAACTGAAGTATCTTGAAACCTGCCTCATGAATTTTCTCTGATTACATAATTGATCTGCCTAGTATTGTCAGTAAGTTTTCTTGTGGATAGTGTTAAAGACAAAAAAAATATTTTTAAGTGTTAATTGTATTTGTCAAGATTTGTGCTAGATTTTTCAGAATGTATAGAAAAAATATTGAAGTTTAGCCAAGAAATTACTATTGATGATTGATGATTCCCACCAAAGAGGGATTGTTTTTTCCTGATCCCTGCTGTCTGGGGGAGAAATTACAAGGCTTAGACATTTAACTACTGGGTGAGAGAGCAACTTACAAAACATAAAAAAATAATGCAATAATCAATAGTAATGCAATAGTGCAATAATCAATAATAATAATAATGAAATAATCAGTTTTTTTGGGTGGTGCTTTGCTTTGAAGAGTGAATACAAATAAGCAAGGTTATCCTCCCTTAGATTTTTTTTCTTAAAAAAAATGAGTCATAGGACCTCCTTATAGTTTGTGATGGATATAAGTTTTATACATATATTGGAAGGAAGAAATATAAATATAAATATTTATATAAATATGACTTTCACATTTAGTGTCATATTTTAAAGTATATGACTTGTCAGGATAAGACAGACCAAACTATTTAATTTACAGTTCCATAAAATGGGCATACTCTTGTATTCTGATGTGCAAAACATTTCTAAATGTTTATGGACAGCAGAAAAAGATTATGTTACACAGAGGTTTTTAAAAACTGAAATAGACTCACTTACCAAGATGATTAGGAACAATCATGTAGGAAGACCAAGTTTATCATTTGTTATACATTTTCCACATAATTCCTTCTCTAGGGTGTTTATTCTTAACCCATACACAAAAATACATCTTCATTTATGGTCTCCAACAGGGTAGGAATGGAAAGTATTTGATTCAAGATCTCTGATTAGGCGGTATACTGATCAATGATTTGCCCTTACCAGAGAATGAAAATTCCTGGAATTGAAATCTGGGCATCACTCCTCCTTTCTCTCTATTTTCAGTTTTGTGTCAGCTTCAGTTCTTTCTATCTATATCAGAGAACACCTGAAACATTGAAGCCTCTAATAGTTTAATGGGACTTATTAAAATGTCTAGACACACCTGAAAAAGCCAAAGTATTACATAAGTTGGCACTTTATATGCTCTCTTCTGTCCTTCTTAAAGTGTTCATGCATATAAATGAACAGATTGCCAGGCTCCTGGGGGCAGGTACTGTGACTTGTGTTTCCTTTTGCTTTGCTTCTTTTTTCAACCCATCAATGTGGCCGTTGCTTCTCCTGCCTTTTCCAGCCCCTCACTCCTTATTTCAGAAGACAGAGATCATTCTTAATATTTACTGCTAAAATTCTTAATTCAAAATTATACTAACTAGAGAGAAAAATCTGTGCCAACCAATTCACCAGTACATCTGCACTTTTTGGTTTATTCATTGTGCATTTTCATTTTATGGATTTCTTAACCTAATGGGGTAAGAAAAGCCATGAATAAAAAGGTAAAATTGACAAATATTAGGACTTATAGCTGGAGGCTGCCCCTCAACCTTTGTGCTAGGAATTTTGCAGGCAAGCCAGGCAGGATCCTGAGGGAGCAATTTCAGGGCAGAGAGAGGCAAAATAAATCCTATTCAGGTGAATAGAGAAACATTTATTCATTAAGACATAAGTTGAAGGAAAGAGGAAGTGTAAGGGGCTACAGACCTCTAGTTACAGACTCCTGGGAAGAGATATTGATGGAAATCTTAAAGTCTGAAGTACCAACTGAGAGTACTGTACTGCTTCCTCTTGGGAAAAAGAGGCCTAAGGGTTCAATTCATTTGTTTTGGACTAATAACAAAAAAAAAGTTTCTGGCTCTACCCTGTGATTTTAAATATGAACAAAACATATGCAAGAAAGGAAAAGCAGTCTACAGTATGTGACCACATTGTACTAAAGAACATTAAATTACAAATCAATGAGTGACTTGAAAGGAGATTAAAATTTGTGTTTGTTAGTCTATTTTTAAGCCTTTCTTTTATAAGGCTAGGAAAGAAGGTTATATAAAGTTTAGTCAGCTTTTGTTAAGATAATTTAAATCCACCTTTTCCACCTTCTGTTCTCATTTGGCAGCAAAAAATTGTTCCGATCACAGTTTCTTGAAGTATCATTACTTTGTCAAAGAAAATATAATTAGAACTGATATTTTAAAATGTACCATAATTGTATTTAGAGATTTGGTAATTTGCTCATGTATGAAATATTCTGTTAATTTAGCAGCAACCTACAGTACTGGAAATGATCTGACAGTTCGGGATTGAGAACACATGTACACTCATGGAGGATTCATGTTGATGTGTGACAAAACCAATATAATATTGTAAAGTAAAAAATAATAATAATAATAATCATAAATAAAACATTTTTAAAAAAGAAAAAAAAGAAATGTAATCAGTATATTATGTGCCATTATATCATTGAGAAAGAAAAAAATCCTTCCAATTAAACTCTGACATAATGCTTTTGAAAAAAAAATAATAAAAATACCATCTCTTCTACCCTTTTTGTCTATTCAAAGAGGTATAGTCAGTTTCAGCAGTGCATAGGATTAAATGCTTGACATAGCTTTTATGGGCATCAGGACCATTTATTTCCTCTCTTCTACTGTACTTTTTCACACGTCTTGTACCATTACTGCAGCAGCATGACAACAAAAGTACCTCTAGATTCTAACACATCCTTTCCAGTTTCTTCATTCGTAACCCCAATCAGCATAAATCTGTTTCTTATTCCTCATTCCTGCCCTGAAAACTGTGCAAATCCCCTTCTTTCTACTATTTTCATTTTTCACTTAAAAGGAGATTTTTTTTTTTTTATCTATTTGACAACAGTTTGGTCGTTTGAATTCTCCCCTGAATAGTGAATTCTTGTCCAGTTGCCTACATGCTGATTGAGATCAATGAATCAAAGCTTACTGGGATATAATATTACTCATAAAGAAAGGGGCTTCTTTCACACAAACTGTAAAACTGCACACAGGCATACCTCAGAGATATTGTAGGTTTACTTTGAGACCACAACAGTAAAGCAAATATCACAATAAAGTCAGTCACATGCATTTTTTTCATTTCCTAGTGCATATGAAAGTTATGTTTATACTATACTATAGCCTAAGTGTGCAATAGCATTATGTCTAAAAAACTAATGTACATACTTTAATTAAAAAATACTTGATTGCTAAAATATGATAACCATCTTCTGAGGCTTCAGTAAGTAGTAGTAGTAGTAACATAGAAGATCAGTGGTTGCAGATCACCATAACAAATATAATACTAATGGAAAGGCCTGAAATGTTGTGAGAATTACCAAAATGTGACAGAGACACAAAGGGAGCAAATGCTGTTGGAAAAAAGTGGCAGTAAACTTGCTCAACACAGGGGTGCCACATATGTTCAAAAGGTAAAAAAAACACAGTGTCTGTGAAGTGCAGAAAAGCAAAGTGCAATAAAATGAAGTATGCCTGTACCATATTGAGACATCAAGTATTAAAGCTGTGTAGAAAACAAATTAAGTGAATCTACCATTCTTCTTTCACATCATCTAAGGTTAGAATCATCGAAGTCAAAAGAAATAGATGACTTTGTCCCTTTTTTCTACTGAGAGCACCCTTCCTACAGCCAACTTTCCTAGTTTCTGGAAACTTGGCATTGAGGTGTGAGGCTACATCTGAGAAAGTGTACTGTTTGGGCATAATTTACAGGACTGTAAAGCATTGAGGCCCTGGAGTCAGATACCTTGACGTCGAATTTCAGCTACTCCACAGAACTTTCAGCAAGTTATTTACCCTACCTAAAATTCTTATTTTTATGAACTCTTTGTTTATTACAGCCTTCCCAACTTTCTTTCCCCTCTTTAAAGTGTTCTCCTCTCTTGTGTTATGGGGATTTACAAGAGACTTGACATAGTTACAGACCCCAAATTGCAATTTTTTCTCATTTCTGAGTTTTGTTTTTTGATCTGATTTTCTAGTTGAAAAGAGAATAGCTTGAAGAACACAAAATTATATTTGAGAAATATAAATTTCAGTATCTCACTCTGACTAGGCCTTTCTTTCTCTGGTATTGATTTGCAGAAGTGAAATGCATAGGAAAAAAGAATTAAGATCAATTTAGATAACTAAAATAACTGAACAGAAAGGAAATTTAATGTTTGCTCCAGCTGCAATACAGTAATGAATTCTCATTTGCGACATACACTGTTTAGCATGAAATTGATAAAGAATAGGGTTTTCTTCTTATAATACTTTATCTGAAACATTGGTATTTAAGCCATTTATTAACCATATTCCTCATGTCTTTCTGGTTAAAAATTGTTTTAATTGCCTAAAATTTTTTTCTATCAAGTTATATGACATAGATAAATTTATAAATATTTGATTTTTAAGGACTATGCGATGATACTAGGGACTTAAAAGTCTGTTTGGATTATCATTTGATATTCTAAATAGAGATATTCTAACTAGGTAAAACTATAGAAACAGGCCTTTTAAGTGAATGCAATATCCTTCAGTTCAGTTCAGTTCAGTTCAGTCACTCAGTTGTGTCCAACTCTTTGTGACCCCATGAATCGCAGCACGCCAGGCCTCCCTGTCCATCTCCAAATCCCAGAGTTCACTCAGACTCACATCCATCGAGTCCGTGATGCCATCCAGCCATCTCATCCTCTTTTGTCCCCTTTTCCTCCTTCCCCCAATCCCTCCCAGCATCAACGTCTTTTCCAATGAGTCAACACTTTGCATGAGGTGGCCAAAGTATTGGAGTTTCAGCTTTAGCATCATTCCTTCCAAAGAACACCCAGGGCTGATCTCCTTCAGAATGGACTGGTTGGATCTCCTTGCAGTCCAAGGGACTCTCAAGAGTCTTCTCCAACACAACAGTTCAAAAGCATCAATTCTTCGGCCCTCAGCTTTCTTCACAGTCCAACTCTGACATCCATACATGGCAACTGGAAAAACCATAGCCTTGACTAGACGGACCTTTGTTGGCAAAGTAATGTCTCTGCTTTTCAATATCCTATCTAGGTTGGTCATAACTTTTCTTCCAAGGAGTAAGCGTCTTTTAATTTCATGGCTGCAGTCACCATCTGCAGTGATTTTGGAGCCCAAAAAGATAAAGTCTGACACTGTTTCCACTGTTTCCCCATCTATTTCCCATGAAGTGATGGGACCAGGTGCCATGATCTTTGTTTTCTGAATGTTGAGCTTTAAGCCAACTTTTTCACTCTCCACTTTCACTTTCATCAAGAGGCTTTTTAGTTCCTCTTCACTTTCTGCCATAAGGGTGGTGTCATCTGCATATCTGAGGTTATTGATATTTCTCCCGGCAATCTTGATTCCAGCTTGTGCTTCTTCCAGCCCAGCCTTTCTCATGATGTACTCTGCATATAAGTTAAATAAGAAGGGTGGCAATATCCTTACCTGGAGTTAAAAGATTAATCCTTCAAAAATGTGTGAAAATGCTTTCCTATAAAACTGTTAGTTTTCAAATAATACAGGCCATTGAACTCTCTATGTAGATGGCCTTGAAAAAGAACAGCATAAAGATGAGTAGATGTAATCATTTTTTGAAAAGTTGAAAAATGTTCTTTAGAATATTCTTAGAGAATTACACTTTTGAAAGGTTACAGAATGTTTAGAGAAGTGAGTTTGGTCTAGTACCTTTAATTTTGGCTAAAGGTACAGTGATTTTTGTCATAAGAGTATACAAGCTAGAATCACAAAGTGTTAAAAAGAAAAAATTCAAAGAAGTTAAGAATGGCTCTCTGTATTACCATTCTCACCATCAATGAAACTACATGTACTCTCCGTCACTCTTATAGGACTAGCTAAGTCTTCACTGTTGACTAAAGGGAAGAAGTGGCACATCAGTAAACATTCTAGGACCAACGCGTTATTAATAATAACCCTTGGTTTGATTCCCAGAGGGAACGGGAACCTGATTTTCTTTATTTGAAACTGAAGCTTTAAGTTGGGGCTGTGGCCTGCTACAGTATATGTGTTTACCATGCTATGTCTTGCTTTAGGTCACAATATGACAGTCATTGAAAACAAACTATATGCTACATCTCCTTGGGAAAAGGAACTGTATAATTCCTTAAGGAGTCTGTAAAAACAGTGTGTTTGGTGCCTGAGATGGTGGAGTAGAAAGACTCTGAGCTTACCTCCTCTCATGGGTATACCAAAATTACAAGTATTCACAGAGCAACCATCAACGAGAATGACCCAAAAACTATCAGGAAAGATTTTCCACAAGTAAAGATGTATACATAAGGAACCACAATGAAATGGGTAGGCAGGGTAGAGATGTGGGATAATTAAGATCCACATTCCCAGGAAGGTAACCCATAAATGGGAGGATAATCACAATTATAGAGGTTCTCCCTATGGAATGAGGAGTTCAAGCCCCAGATTAGGCTCCCCAGTGTGGGATCCTTCAACAGGAAGACAAACTTCCAGAATGTCTCTGCTTTTAAGGCTAGCAACAGAGCTTGTGTATGGGAGAGCTGGAGATCTATAGAAAACAGCCTCTACTCTTAAGGGCTCACACAAAGTCTCACATGCTCTGAGACCAAGTCCAGAGGAAGTACTTTGGAAGGAACTTGTTTCAGACCCACTTGCTGATCTTGGAGAGCTTCCTAGAGAGGCAGGAGGTGAGTGCATTTCTCCCAGGGACCTCGATGCTGGTAGCAGCCATTCTGGAAGTTTGTTCTATCATGAAGACACTGGTATGGGAAAGCATCATCTTAAAGTCCTCCCTCTAGAGAATTAGTGCCAGGGCCTTACCTTCCTACCATCTGGTCATGACAAGTCCCAAGGTCTCCAGGTGATGCAGCCAGCTACCCTTGAATATAGTGCCATTCACCAGAGAGGTGGTACCAGCCCTGATACCTCTGGGTCCCACATCCACCTGTGCTGGGACCTGCCTTACCAAACAGTAGGCTCATACAATTTGTCTACTACCAGGCATCATACCCAGCCATGCTTGATGCTGCCCAACCTACAAGCATACCTAAGTAACATTTGAGGCAGGGTCTGGCAGCTGATTGGGCCAGGGGTCAGCATGCTGACTGGTGCACTGGCACCAAGTGGCTTTGCCATAGCAAAAGGGCCCACACAACCCACATGGGAGCATCCCTCAATCATAAAGCACTGTGACCAAGGGATAGTATGCTGCTGGGCCTACATGACACCTTCTGCATATGGCCACTTTTCCAAGATTGGGACACAAATCTGACATAGCTAACAATAGAAAAAAAAAAAACAAAAACAGAGAATTAGGCAAAAAGAGGAGACAGAGAAGGTGTTATAAATGAAGGAACAAGAACTAAGTGAACTGGAGTTTCAAAATCCTAGAACTAAGTGAAGTGGAGATAAACAATCTACCTGACAATGAATTCAAACTTGGGAGAAGAATGGATGAACACAGTGAGAAATTCAGCAAGAAGTTAGAAGATATAAAGAAGTAACAAATGGAGTTGAAGACTGTAATAACTAAAAAATGCACTAGATGGAATCAACAGATTACATGATACAGAGGAACAGATCAGTGAACTTGAAGACAGAGTAGTGCAAATTACCCAAGCTGTGGAGAAAAAGAAAATAGCATAAGTAGGCCAGAAGGGAATGGCATGATATATTTAAAGTGATGAAAGTAAAAACCTATAACCAAGAATAGTCCAGCCAGTAAGGCCATCATTCAGTTTTGAAGGATAGATTAAAAAGTGTTGCAAACAAGCAAAAGCTGAAAGAGTTCTGCAACACTAAACTGGCTTTACAAAAAATGTTAAAAGGGCTTTTCAAGTGGGAAAAAAAAGAATACCTAGAAATATGAAAATTATAAAAGTAAAAGTATCATTGGTAAAAGCAAATATACAGAAGGGTAATAAATCAACCACTTAAAAAGCTAGTGCAGAAGTTGCTCAGTAGTGTCTGACTCTTTGTGACCCTGTGGACTGTAGCCCACCAGGCTCCTCCGTCCATGGGATTCTCCAGGCAAGAATACTGGAGTGGGTTGCCATTTCCTTCTCCAGGGGTCTTCCTGACCCAGGGATCAAACCCAGGCCTCCCGCATTGCAGTTAAAAAGCTAGTAGGAAGGTTAAAACAAAAAAGTAATAAAATCACCTATATTCACAAAAGGTGGGTAAGGGATACACACACACAAAAGATGTAAAACATGAAGCCAAAGAGAATCAAAATGCAGAGTTGTTAGAATGCATTTGAACTTAAGATGTCATCAATTTAAAATAATTATCTATCTATCATTATATATAACCCTCCTGGTAACTATAAACCAAAAATCTGTAATAATACACACAAGAAAGAGAATGGAATTCAAACATAATACTAAAGATAGTCATCAAATCTCAAGGGAAGAGAGCAAAAGAATGAGAAAGTAACACAAAAGAACTACAAAACCAATGAGAAAACAATGAACAAAATGACAATAAGTACATAAAGTGTTAGTAATTTAAATGTAAATAGGTTAAATGCTCAAATTAGAAGACACAGGATGACTGCATGGATTTTAAAAAAAAGTCTTCAATATGCTGCCCACACGTCTGAGCTAAAGACATACACACACTGAAAATAAGAGGGTGGAAAAAGATATTCCATGTACAAGTTAGTGAAAATAAAGTTGGGGGTTGCAACGGTTGCATCAGACAAAATATATTTTAAAGTCAAGATAGTTATAAGGGACAAAGACATTACATAGTGATAAAGGGGTCAGTGTAAAAAGATACAACAATGTTAAATATACAGTTGATCCTTAAATAATGTGGATGTCAGAGGCACCAATCCCCAGGCAGTCAAAAGTGGTTTTTATATAACTTTAAAGTTTTCCCTCTGTATCCATGTTTCTGAAACTAAAGATGAAGGGATCATGTAGTATTGTACTATGTATTATTTTTAAAAACCTTCCTATAAGTGAACCCACAAAATTCAACCCTGTGTTGTTCAAGGGTAAACTGTATATAGATCCAACATGGGAGCACTGAAACACATACAGTGAATATTAACATGAAAATAGTAGAAGAATATAACACCTCACTTACATTAATGGATAGATCATCCAAACAGAAATCAATAAGGAAACACTGTCCCTACATAAAACAAACAGTACTCTCTCTATAGATGTGTGTGTATATACGTGTGTGTGCATAACATTTCATTCAAAAGCAGCAGAATATACATTCTTTTCAAATGCATATGGAACATTTTCCAGGATAGATCACATTTTAGGCCACAAAACAAATCTCAGTTTAAGAATACTGAAATCATATGAAGCATCTTTTTCAACCAGAATGCTGTGTGATCAGAAATCAAATATAAGAAGAAAATTCTGTGAAACCCACAGACATACAGAGGCTAAACAATATGCTATTAAGTAGAAATGAGTTACTGAAGAAATCAAAGAGGAAGTAAAAAAAAAAAAAAACAAACCAGTCTGTGGGATGCAACAAAAGCATTTCTAGAAGTCTTCAATAGCGATACAAGTCTACCTCAGGAAACAAGAACGATCTCAAATAAACAACCTAATCTTACACTTAAAGGACCTATAAAAAGAACAAAGACAACCAAAAGTTAGAAGAAAGAAATAAATCATAAATTCAGAGCAGAAATAAATGAAATAGAGACTTAAAAAAATAGAAAAGATCAACAAAACTGTGAACTGACTCTTGGAAAAAATAAACACAACTGGTCAACCATTAGCCAGATTCATCACGAAAAGAGGGAGAGGGCCAAAATAAATAAAATTAGAAATGAAAGAGGAGAAGTTACAACCAACACGAGAGAAATACAAAGGATCCTACATGATTACTCTGAGCAATTATGCAGCAGTAAACTGGACAACCTACAAGACATGGATAAATTCTTAGAAATCTCCTGAGACTGAGCCAGGAAGATATAGAAAACATGAACAAACTAATTACTGAATTTGTAATGAAAAATCTCCCAACAAGAGAAAGTCCAGGTCTAAATGGTTTCATAGGTGAATTCTACCAAATATTTAAAGAAAAGTTAACTCTGTTCTTCTCAAACTATTCCAAAAGACTGAGTATAAAAACACTTCTGAATTCATTCTATTAAGCTAGCATAACTCTGATACCAAAACGACACAAAGATACCTAAAAAAAACAAAATTAAAAAAATACAATTCATTATCACTAATGAACATGGGTGCACAAATCTTCAAAAAATATTAGAAAATTAATTCAACCATATGTTAAAATAATCATACACATTTATTGAGGGGGATTTATCTTATGGATAGGAGGATGGTTCATATCCACAAATCAATCAATATGATAAATCATATTAACAAATTGAAGACTAAAGATTATATGACCATCAAAATTCATAAAAAGCTTACAAATTCAGCATCCCATTTATGATAAAAATATGTTACAAAGTGGATTTGGAGAGAACATTTATTCAAATAGTTAAAGGATATGTATAACAGGCCCATAAGCTAATATTGTATTCAATGGTGAAAAGCTGAAAGCATTGCCTCTAAGATTAGCAACAAGACAAGGATGCCATAGTCCTCAAGGCAATCTACAGATTTAGTGAAGTCACTATCGAGATATTAAATAGCGTTTTTCACAGAACTACAATAAATAATTATAACATTTGTATGGCAACTTAAAAGACCCCACATAGCCAAAACAGTCTTGAGAAAGAACAAATGTGGTGGTGTCATGCTCCCTGACTATACTGCAGTGTCATGGTAATCAAAACTACATACCAGAAGCATGATAATAGCAAAAAGCAGGTACAGAGACCAATGTAACAGAATAGAGAGTTTAGAAATAAACCCACACTTATATGTTCAATCAATCTACAATAAAGGAGTTAAGAATGTACAACAGAGAAAAGACACTCTTCAGTAAACAGTCTTGGGAAAACTGGACACCTACATTCAAAAGAATTAAACTGGATCACTTTCTCACACTATACACAGAAGTCAAAATGGATTAAAAAATCATATGTAAGACCTCAAATCACAAAACTTTTATAAGAAAACATAGGATGTATACTTTTAGACATTAATCTTAGCAATGATCTGTCCCCTCAAGCAAGGGAAACAAAAGCAAAAATAAACAAACCCCTTCCCTTTGGCAGTCATCTGTCTGTTCTCTGTATCTACGATTGAAATAGGTGAGGCAGGTTAAGAGGAACAAACTTTGAGTTACAGAATAAATGAGTCACAGGGATGATGTACAGCATGGAGAGTATAGTCAATAATATTTTAATAACTTTGTATGGTGATAGATCATATTTAGACTCATTGTAATAATCATTTTGTAGTATATAGAAATATTGAATATGCTATGTACCTGGAAATGATATAGTGTTGTAGTTGTTATACTTCAATAAAAATATTTGTTTACAAAAAATAATAAATTTATATAAATTAATGAAAGCAATGGGTTGTGCATCATAGCAATTCAAAATGATAGTATTCCTTTTGATTTGGTTCAAGTTTGTTTAATGTATTTTGGGGCTGTACACTGTGCCAAGGTCTTTACTAGGCAGTAGAGGCTATAAAAATATATCATTCTAGTCCTATAGGAATTAATAAAATAAGGATGATATTGACTCCTAAAAGACAAAACCAAACAATCAAAACAAAAAATACTAAATATAATGTGTATTACTAGATTGAGGTGAAACAAATAAGGCTTCCCTTTTGGGGGGATGGATTGTTTTTCAGGAGGAGAAAGGAAAAGAGATTCCCAGTTGAGAAATATGATGTGTCAGGGCAGAGAGCTATGACAAGTTCGCACAGCAATTAGTTAACCATGTGTGGTCCAGCTTGCGGTAAAATACAACATAGTTTGTTTCTATTTCTGATAAATGCCAAGAGCTTGGTCATCTTCTTTAACTGTCTTTCTACTTTATTTCTTATGAGTCTTGTAGTGATCCAGTGGTTAAGAATCTGCCATCCAATGCAGGGGACTTGAGTTCAGTCCCTGGTTGGGGAATTAAGATCCCAGCTTCCTTGATGGCTCAATAGGTAAAGAATCTAGTTGCAATGCAGGAGACACAGGAGACGCAAGTTCAAATCCTGGGTCAGGAAGATCCCCTGGAGGAGGAAATCGCAACCCACTCCAATATTTTTGCCTGAAAAATCCCATGAACAGAGGAGCCTGATGGGCTAGGGTCCATGAGGTTGCAGAGAGTTGGACACAACTGAGCAACTGATTTATGCCAAGAGTCAATGAATCGCAATCCCTGAATATTACAAGATACAGAATTATAATCACTGAATACTGAATTAAAAACTTATCCATGGTATTACCTAATTTCTTTGCTGAATGTACCATTTGACTTTATAAATGTTAAAACGTTTATTAAAGATCTTGGAGTTGGATGGAGGTGCTGTTTATTGTCTAGTTAAAGAACTTCACTTGAGGATTGATTATATTGTTGAATTAGAGATTAAATCACAACTTTACTTTCAATCATTAAATAAAACTTGGGTCTAACTATACTCACAGATGGCTTCAGCTTAGAGGTCAAATTTTAATCTGTGTAATTTAAAAATACTGTGATTCTCAGATCATAGAAATACCTGTATTGTATTTTTCAGAGTATGAATTGACAAATTTTTGTGAAAAGAAAGATGTATGAAGACACCACATCGCACTTGGATCAGATATAAGTCCCATATCTCTACTTATACTATTTGCATTTTACACTGGAGATAGTGTTGTGATAGTTAGGGTCCCTATTGCAGAATAGTAACCTCTCTGACAAAATGCAAAATACAACACTAAACTCCAATCTAGAGTGTGGGGTAGAGTTAACTGGATAGGACCATTTTTAAAAGAATTGTTAGAAGTAGTTTGTGGTACAGTCCAGTAATTGTTGATTATAAAAGTTACCAACTTTAGTTTCTGCTCATGGTTTTAATTAGTTTTGATAAATGTAAACCATGTGGTCTTCTACTGCCCTGCTGGTGCTAAGTCACTTCAGTCTTGTCCGACTCTGTGCAACCCCATAGACGGCAGCCCACCAGGCTCCCCCGTCCCTGGGATTCTCCAGGCAAGAACACTGGAGTGGGTTGCCATTTCCTTCTCCAATGCATGAAAGTGAAAAGTGAAAGTAAAGTAGCTCAGTCGTGTCCGACTCTTCGCGACCCCAGGGACTGCAGCCTACCAGGCTCCTTCGTTCATAGGATTTTCCAGGCAAGAGTACTGGGGTGGGGTGCCATTGCCTTCTATGCTTCTACTGCCCTACTGAAGTGCATTACTCATTATGCTGTCTGCAGCTGGTTGTTTCAGGATTATCTATCATGCTTAGGAAGAAGGACTCTTGTCACTCATACAGCTTCAAGGAAGGACAGTTTTCTGGGGAATGAAATTTACACAGAGCATTTGACTTCAAATATTTAGTTTGTATGTGTGACCCCATAGAAGGCATGAGAGGAAGACTCATAGATGCCACATGGACAAAACTGAGGATTTCATGTATAAAGTGGACCCCAGAAATTCCTTTTGTGATATTTGCCTCATTGGTATGTCAATATTTATTATTGATTATAATGATGATGAAATTTTATTTCATTAAAAAAGCCAAGGGGAAGATTTAGGACATAAATTTAACGTACCATATCATGGAACCGTTTTACAGGTGAGAGCAAGTCCTTTAGTTGCATGATTTTCAAGTCTGGTTGCACTTTTGAATCACTGGGAGAGCTTTAAAAATCCTAAATCTAGATTTTACCCTGAATCAGTTAAATAAGAACTTTTAGGGTTAATGATTCTACAGTTGTGGGGTTAGGAAATCTCTCTCTAGTTTTTGTTTGGAAATAAATTAAATCTTACAGAAAAGTTGAAAGAACTTAATTATACTCTTTACACTTAACAATTCTTAACATTTTCCCACATTTTCTTTATTGTTTCCTCTATATAGCTTAACATTTTTCTGAACTGTTTGAAGTATATTTTGACAAGTTTATTTTTTAACTTTTGAAAATTATAGAGTTTACCGGGTTTATTGAGATACTGTTGATGTATAACATAGGTAAGTTTAGGTATACAACCTGATGATTCGACACATGCATGTATGGTGAAATGATTACAACAATAAAGTTTACTAACATCTCTATCCCCTCACGTAATTACCAGGTTTTGTGTGTGTGTGTGTGGGAGTCACATTTAAGATGTGATGCAATGTGATTACCACAAATTTCAAGCTTTCTTAACTTCCAAATATATAATACAGTATTGTTGAAGATAGTCACCATGTTGTACATTAGATTCTTAGAGTTTATTAATCTTACAGCTGGAAGTTTGTGTACTTTAACCAATATCTCCCATTTCTCCCACCACCCAGCTTCAGGCAACCACTATTCTACTCTCTATTTCTATGAGTTTGGCTTTTTTTAGATTCCACATGTAAGTGAGAACATACAGTATTTGTCCTTCTCTGACTTATTTAGCATAATGCCCTAAAACTCCACCCATGTTGTTACAAAAGTCAGTGCTTCTTTTTATGACCAAATAATATTCCTTTGTGTATATATGAATACCTATCTTTATCCATTCACCCACTGGTCCACACCTAGGTTGCATCCATATCTTTGCTATTGTGAATGATGCTGCAGTGAATATGGAGGTGCAGATCTTTCCAAGGTATCGATTCTATTTCTTTCAGATACATACTCAGAAGTGGGGTGATGGATCATACGCTAGTTCTATTTTTAATTTTTTGAGGATCCTTCATATTGTTTTCCATAGTGGCAGCACCAATTTATATTGCCATCAGTAATGCATGAAGATTTCCTTTTCTCTAAATTCTGACCAATGCTTTTTATATCTTGTTTTTTTGTTACTAGCCATTATAACAGGTGTGAGGTGATACCATATTGTAATTTTGATTTGTATTTTCCTGATGACTAGTGATTTTGAGCATCTTTTCATATGCTTGTTAGCTATCTGTATGTCTCTTTGGAAATATGTTTATTCAAATCTTCTGCCTATTTTAAATTGGATTATTTGCTCTTGCTATGAATTTGTATGAGATCTTTGTATATTTTGGATATTAATCCTCTGTAAGATAAATTGTTTATAAATATTTTCTCCAATTTGGTAGGTTGCCATTTTATTTTGTTGAGTTTCTTTCTCTGTTAAAAAGCTTTTTAGTTTCATGTGTCCCACTGTTTTATTTTTGCCTTTGTTGCTTCTGCTTTGGTGTCAAATCCAAAAAATTGTCACAAATCCCAGCATTTAGGGGATTTTTTCTTATGTTTTCTTCTAGGAGTTTTATGTTTTCGGGGCTTATATTCAAAAGTCTAATCCATTTTAAGTTGATTTTTGTGTATGGTGTGAGATAGCAGTCCAGTTTTATTCTTTTGCATGTGGCTGTCCAGTTTCCTAGCACCATTTACTGAAGAGACTGTCCTTTTGTCACTGTATATTCTTGGATCTTTTGTCATAATTTAATTGACCAGATATATGTGGTAAATTTCTGGGGTCTGTATTTTGTTCCATTGATCTATATGTCTGTTTTTACGTCAATACCATACTATTATGCTTACTATTAGATTTGAAGTCAGGGAATGAGATGCTTCCAGCTTTGTTCTTCTCTCTCAAGATTGCTTTGGCTATTTGGGGTCTTTTGTCATTCTGTACAAAATTCTGTACAATTTTATTATTGTTTGTTTTATTTCTGTGGTAAATATCATTGGAATTTTGATAGGAATTATATTTAATCTGTAGATAGCTTTGGGGCAAACTAGACAATTTATCAACATGCTTATTTCTTTTGAGTGCTGAATAATGTTACATTGGGCTTTCCAGGTAGCTCAGTGTTAAAGAATCCACCTACCAATTCAGGAGATGCAAAAGACGGGGGTTTGATCCCTAGGTCAATAATAGATACCCTGGAGAAAGAAATGTCAATGCACTCTGGTATTCTTGCCTGGGAAATCCCATGGACAGAGGAGTCTGGTGGGCTACAGTCCATGGGGTCACCAAGAGTCAGACGCAACTGAACACCACCATGCCAATGTTATATTGTCTGGATGGTCCACAACTTATTTATCCATTTACTTACTGAAAAACATCTTAATTGCTTCCAAGTTTTAATAGTTATGAATAAAGCTGCTATAAACATCTGTGTGCAGGTTTCTGTTGTATCTATTTTGATGTTAAAATTATCATAGATTTGACCAGAGTCTCATCAGAGCTGACTCTAAATTCTGTAAATATCATAATTTTTTGAGTACTTTTTCTCTGGCATAAGATGATGTTCCAGATACATTTTTGGATGGCAGTGTTGGGATTCAACCATTTCTCCAAGGACTCATGGTTCTTTTTAGTGGAAACAGGTATTTGGAAACCAAGACATGGGTGATATTATACCCTTTAACAAAGTCAAGCATTAGAATGAGCTTGGTGATATGTGATTATGGAAGCACATATTCTAAAAACTAGATTGTTTATTTTGAAGTAAAATTTGCTCACCAGTTCCTGAAACCAAGAAGGATATATTCCATTAAGGAAATAAATAGTTAGATCTTATAGTTTATTTTTAATTTTTAAAGAAAGCATTATTAGAGTCAAGAAAAGGAAAGTGCAATTTCACAATCTATGATTTTCTTGCCAGTAAGCAGTGCTATTTCTGTTGTAAGAAACTGTCATAGCCCCATGCTTCTACAAAATGAATGACACCATTTAGGTCTAAATCAGTTGCAAAATGACCAAGTCTTGGCAGTGGTGAAATTGACTTGACATATAACTGTGTTGTAGATAAATATTTGAGAAATGGAATATTGATGCAATTGAAAAGTTTCAGAAACAGCAGTTGCTTCAGAATGGAAGACATGAAAAATGGACAGGTTGGTTCTGTGCTATAGCTTAATTCTGGGGAAGTAGCAAAATAGGATGGGGGAGCCTGGTGGGCTGAAGTCTATGGGGTCGCACAGAGTCGGACATGACTGAAGCGACTTAGCAGCAGTGAAATAGTACACCCCAATGGGGGAAGAAACTAAAAAGAATTAGGTACCAAAGAGTGAAATACAGAAATGAAAAGCTCTGTCTAGAAAAACCAAGAGTCTATTAAAACATATAAAAAGCAAAAGCAAATCCTTAACTAAGAATGAAAACATGTTGTGAGAACACATATAGAAGTAATCATCAAAATTCTAGGAAAAAGATTAAAACAAATTTTTAATTTTAAAAATTTGAGATAAATAAAATATATTAACATTCATATATTAATGAAATTTATTAAATATGACTCGTGTTGGGAAGTCTGGGATGGTGGTGGGTATTGTGGGTTGAGGGTTGGTTAATGATGTCACTTTTAAAACCTAAGGACTTACCATGGGAAGAATGCATTTTCAGTCTTGACATTATACAGGAAGTAACTTTCCTGCGAAAAGGGAAAAAATACTTTGGTCCCGTCAACATTTGAAGGATAGTAATGCTGATCCCTGAAGATAGAACAAAGACCCAATATACTGAAATTAGTTGGAGAAAAACAAGTCACTGATCCATTCAGTCTTTTTTTTTAGCAAGTAGAGGAGGAAGACTGTATTTTGCAAAACATGTTAAGGAAAAGTGAAAGTGAAGTTGCTCAGTCGTGTCCGACTCTTTGCGACCCCATGGACACCAGGCTCCTCCGTCCACGGGATTTTCTAGGCGAGTGTACTGGAGTAGGTTGCCTTTTTCTTCTCCAGGGAACTTCCCGACCCAGGGATCAAACCCAGACGCTTTACCTTCTGAGCCACCAGGGAGGTCTCCATGTTAAGGAAAGTGGTGTGTAAATCAGTGGATAATTCCTGGTGCTTAATGATTTTACTGTAACCAGTACAAGAGCAACAATAAAACATTTTGTGCAATTTGTTAGAAAACTTAGAATTGGACCAGCATGTGGCACACAGTAAAGATCACTGGACCTGAAAGCAGAGGACTGTAGGCCCAGACAGAGAATACAATATTCTTTGATCATTGTATCTTGAGGGGCTACATCCACTTCTTAGTGAACCAAAGTTGGAAATTGCTCTCATAACTTCATCTGTCCTATTTGCATTTATACATAAGGAAATGCGTATGATTCTTTCTCTTCTTTTTTTTATGGGTGGGTGCTACGAGTTAGGAGAAACCTTTGTGTAGCCTTGCACTTGTCACTTTGTCTCTGCTTATTTCCTCACTTATAAAATTAACTTTCTAGCCCTGGTACAGGTGACCTGAGAGGATGCAGATGACACCTTGGCATGTCATAGCCCACAGTTATAGCAGCAGTAGGACTAACAATGATCAGACTATTTGTGAAGCCCTCCCTTGGCTCAAGTCTTTCTAAGAGCTTTGTAAATTAATAGACCCAACTGATAGAGGAGAAAACTGAGGTGTAAGAATTCCACTGACTTGGAGCTACTCTGTGGCAGAGCCTTCTACATAGTTTTCCTCCTGACCTCAACCCCAGCTTGCTGTCCCACCTGCCTGGCACTTCACCAAGTCCCTTGGGAGTCAGGTGGTACTAGCCAGTCAACATGCCCACTCTGTGCCCCAGCCCCACCTGACGAAATGTGTATAGTTCATGTTATACAAAGAGGTTGAAGGTCTCTGCAGAGTTTAATTGATGGATTTCACTCTGGAGACTATGATTATTATTGTGGGAAGCTGCTTGTAAATAAGTTAACCCTCACTTAGTATTGTTTGGGTGCCAAATTTCAGGATTTTGCTAGCACTGTGAAGCCAGAGGACAAGAATGATAAGGCCTTGAGATGGACTCGTGTTATGTGTTCAATGCAGATGAGAATACAAAATCTGTATAATATAGTTGGTGCTAGAGACAATTATGGCCATATGGGAACACCCACCATTCCCCATGCTGTGGATTGAATTGTAGTCTCCTAAATTTCATATGTGGAAGCCCTAAATCCCAATATGATGGTATTTGGAGAAGGGACATTAGGGAGGTAATAAGCATTAGATGAGGTCACAAAGGGTGAGGCCCTCATGATGGAATAGTAGCTCTATAAGAAGGGGAAGGGAGCAATTGCTTTCTCTTCATTATGTGAGGATACAGAGAAGAAGCTGCAAGTGAGCAAGAGAGCTCATGTCAGGAACTGCATCTTGTTCTTTGGCTTCCCAGGCTCTAGAACTTTGAGAAATAAATGTCTACTGCTTAAGCCACCAAGATTATGATATTTTGTTATAGCAGCTCAAGCAGACTAATACACTCTTGTAGTCACATATGGAATGCAAACTCATTCAGAAACTGCTTTATTAATTTACCATAAAATATCTTAACAGAAGGACTAGAAATACCTGAAGTCCTATTCTTCTTGATGAATTCTCCCTCTACCAGCTGAGTTACATGGAAAATCAGTTCTTAATCAGACAGTGATTGAGTGACCATGGAATCAGAACAAAAGGTATTAGATGAATTGAATGTTAAAAAGATAATTTGATGACAGTATTAAAAAATCCAAAGGGAAGATTTCTCCATAGCAGTTTTCAACTCACTTGATTATCTCCTTTATTTCTAGAAACACCTCTATTTTTGCTCCTAAAACATCACACATTCTCCATTTTTCTCCCACCTCTCTGTACCTTTTCAGTCTCTTTGGCTTGGAGATGGGCCTCTTATCCTGGCCTCAACGTATTGCTCTAAGCAAAACATGTTTTCATCTGAACATGTCTTGAATGTTCCCGCCTTTATACTTTCCTATGGTCTTCTTTTCCCCCTCAAATGTTTACCTTCTTCCGTTCTATTCCAGCAAACCAACAACCTTTTACGAATCAGCTCATGTTATCCCTCCATTGTTGAATCTCTATAAAAAAGTAAACTTGTTTTCAAATCTCCTATACTTAACTTTTCAGACTGGAGAATAATTATGGGAATCAATGAACTGAATGCGTTATACATACGTGTAACAACATGGATAAAACTTGGAAGTAAGTTTGGAAAAATAAGTACATGCAGTGCAATGCTATTTTCATGGGGTTCAGAAAAATGTATAGTTACATACATATGATAACATATATGATAAATCATAATGATAAAGATAGGAGGTATATGCATAACATTTAGCATAGTGGTTTCTTCAGTAAGGATTTGAGGATAGGAACTAGATGTAGCAAGTAGGTGGATGCAATGGTGAATGTTATGTTGTAGTTGGGGGGGAATTCACAGTCACTTTATGATTATGCTAGTAACTTACAGTGTTGCACGTGTTCTTTTGTAAGTATCAAATATTACCAAGTGAAATATGTGAAAAAGTTTTATTTGCTACATATTAGTTACAATATTCATTCAAAACTTAGTAAGTTGAATTTTATTTAAGAACTCTGCCACTGAAGAAGGCACCACCTGAGTAGACTGGCTACAGGCCCAGACAAGGGCTCTCAAGGCACAGACCACTGTAAAAGGCAGCATCGTACGGGACTTAAGGATCCTAGATTAGGAGCCTTCTCTGCCACTCACCAGCTGTGTAACCATAAGCAAATTCCTCGTTTCCCTCATCTGTAAAATGAGGGTAATCATAATTCCTATTGCATAGGGGCTTTCCTGGTGGCACTGATGGTAAAGAACCTACCTGCCAATGCAGGAGACATAAGAACACTGGTTTGATCCCTGGGTCAGGAGGATCCCCTGGAGGAGGGCATGGCAACCCACTCCAGTATTCTTGCCTGGAGAATTCCACGGGCAGAGGAACGTGGTGGGATATAGTCCATGGGGTTGCAAAGAGTTGGACATGACTGAAGTGACTTAGCAGCTGCAGGGCTATTATGAGGGTTAAAAATATTGATTTATATAAATTGCTTAAATGTCCAGTATATGATAAGAATGAGTTAAATGATAGCTATTTTTATTTGTTGGGGGAAGTTATAGGTGTGTGGTGCTCAGGTTCAATCTAGGTAAACAAAATCAGTATCATGGTAATAGACATAAAGCATCCCATCTTGCGTGGGAAGATTTATAAACCCTAAGGCCCACTCAAGAAGTGGTAACTTTTTCCAGTGATAGAATGCCTGTGTGTTTTATCCAGATCATGTTTTCCTGGTTTTGAGGGACCTAGAAAGTTCAATTTATTATCAAATGGATATTTGAGAACACGACTTCAGAGAAAAAAGAAAGTATTTATTCCAGGCCACTGTGGCCTGATAAATAAACTCCTACCACCCAGATAATTGGCTGCGCTCCTCTTGGTCACATGCAGAGTATTGCTCACCTGCAAAGTGCTGGTAAACACTGTCAGCTTAAGGTCTTAGACTTTCTTCAAGTTTCATTTTTATCCTTCCATGTTTGTCTTGACTGCCTTGTATTCAGTCTTTTTCCTGAAAGGCTAGAATGCAATTAGTTTACTTCAGTAAAATGCAATCACAGAGTTCTTTATCCCCAGTTCAGTTCAGTTCAGTTCAGTCGATCAGTCGTGTCCAACTCTTTGCAACCCCATGAATCGCAGCACGCCAGGCCTCCCTGTCCATCACCATCTCCCGGAGTTCACTCAGACTCACATCCATTGAGTCGGTGATGCCATCCAGCCATCTCATTCTCGGTCATCCCCTTCTCCTCCTGCCCCCAATCCCTCCCAGCATCAGAGTCTTTTCCAATGAGTCAACTCTTCACATGAGGTGGCCAAAGTACTGGAGCTTCAGCTTTAGCATCGTTCCTTCCAAAGAAATCCCAGGACTGATCTCCTTCAGAATGAACTGGTTGGATCTTTTTGCAGTCCAAGGGACCCTCAAGAGTCTTCTCCAACACCACAGTTCAGAAGCATCAATTGTTCAGCGCTAGGCCTTCTTCACAGTCCAACTCTCACATCCATACATGACCATAGGAAAAACCATAGCCTTGACTAGGCGGACCTTAGTCGGCAAAGTAATGTCTCTGCTTTTGAATATACTATCTAGGTTGGTCATAACTTTTCTTCCAAGGAGTAAGCGCCTTTTAATTTCATGGCTGCAGTTACCATCTGCAGTGATTTTGGAGCCCCCAAAATAAAGTCTGACACTGTTTCTACTGTTTTCCCGTCTATTTCCCATGAAGTGATGGGACCAGATGCCATGATCTTTGTTTTCTGAATGTTGAGCTTTAAGCCAACTTTTTCACTCTCCTCTTTCACTTTCATCAAGAGGCTTTTTAGCTCCTCTTCACTTTCTGCCATAAGGGTGGTGTCATCTGGATATCTGAGGTTATCGATATTTCTCCCAGCAATCTTGATTCCAACTTGTGTTTCTTCCAACCCAGCGTTTCTCATGATGTACTCTGCATATAAGTTAAATAAGCAGGTTGACAATATACAGCCTTGACGTACTCCTTTTCTTATTTGGAACCAGTCTGTTGTTCCATGTCCAGTTCTAACTTTTGCTTCCTGACTTGCATACAGATTTCTCAAGAGGCAGGTTAGGTGGTCTGGTATTCCCAGCTCTTTCAGAATTTAAAGGGGATAACTATTTCTCTGTGTTTGAGTTTGTGATATTTCTAATCTTTTCAGATGAGATTAGACTTTATTTTTAGAATTCTTTTAACCATTGGCAAAGCAAGGCCTACCTGTTTTGTGGAAGGGACACATGTGCTGGGACCTTGGGCCTGAGCAAACGTTCTGTCAGGGGCACAGTTTTCCTTCTGCCCCAGAACTCCATTTCCCATTCAACCTTCTCAGGAAGTTCTAAAAGATGACATGGAGAAAACAGAGGCAGTTGGAGAGAAAGAGAAAAGAAGATAAATTTTAAATAGTTACAAACAACAGGACCAGGGTGGTAAGTGAGCCACAGCTTTTCAGTTATAGGATTTCAGGGAGCAAAAAAAAAGGATAACCCCTCCTCCCAAGTTTACTTATTCAATTTTTTGATAACATCTTCCAAATAGTTCTATTTTCAAGGAAATAACCTTTTTTCCCCCCTCTGAGAAAATGAGGGAGTCTCTATCTCTTGTCCCCAAATCATTCCTGACGCTTCTTTATGAAAATAACAGAACAAACTATTACACATGAATTTTATGGACTGCCCTTGACAATAACTTATTAACAAGTTTTTGGAAACGATTTCACTGTTTCTTCATGAGTGATTTACAAGGATCATGGGATGTAAAGAATAAGACTCTTGGGGTGAGGAAATGGGGTCACTGTTATAGGAGTCCCCAAAGTGCTCTTGATAAGTCATCAAGACCTGGGAACCTTCATACTTCTCTTGGCTGACCGAGAAGTCCTGCCCTGGGAGAATCACGAGGGAAAGACTGTTTATGGTGTGACCTGGGATGTGCTAAAAGGGCTGTCAGAAATATCTTCCTCATTGGCTCGACCTGGAGCTGTCCGTTTCCACCGTTAGAAGGACTCTCACCGTGCTCTCCAGAAAAGCCTCTATTAAAAATAAATGTTACCTTTGAGGCTGTGGCACCTCAGTAAATGTCAGCTTGAGGATGTGTGCCTGTAGCTGTGAGTGGGAAGGGACCAGTGTCCCTTCAGCAAGGTCAGTACGTTTTGTAGGAAGGTTTGGAAGATGAAGTAAGCAGAAAGTAGCAACTTCTCATGGGCCCCACCTCAGCAAAGGACCTTAGATTCTGAGCAGCTGATGAAGGTGGGGTTGCAACTCTGTGTCAGGTGGGGCAACTCTTTTCTCTATAGCCATTGACTTTGTCTGTACTGGAGCCGATTATACAGAGTGAAGTAAGCCAGAAAGAAAAACACCAATACAGTATACTAACACATATATATGGAATTTAGAAAGATGGCAATGACGACCCTGTATGCAAGACAGGAAAAAAGACACAGCTGTGTATAATGGACTTTTGGACTCAGAGAGAGAGGGAGAGGGCGGGATGATTTGGGAGAATGGCATTCTATCATGTATACTATCATGTAAGAATTGAATCGCCAGTCTATGTCTGACGCAGGATACAGCATGATTGGGGCTGGTGCATGGGGATCACCCACAGAGATGTTATGGGGAGGGAGGTGGGAGGGGGTTTCATGTTTGGGAACACATGTAAGAATTAAAGATTTTAAAATTTAATAAAAAAAAAAAAAAAAAAAAAAAAATAAAGAAATGCAATTCAAAACTACAAAAAAAAAAAAAAAAATAAAATAAAATGATATTGCAAATGAGCTAGTCAAATCCTGATATTTGTGCAGAACACACAATCATTGAGCTTCAAAATGAATTTTTTTAAAGCTTTCCAAATACCGCTTCTATACCTACCGGGAAGAAGGTATAATTTATAGCATAGCTACATTAAACTAACTACACTTGGATGGCATACTAAGTCAATTAGGGTGCTTCATTTTAACAAGGACTTTTTTCAGTTCTGAGGTGTTATCACACAATCAGGTGTACATATTTTTCTGATCCATGCCTCATGCCTTGACAGATCTTGAGTATTTTTCTTTAGTTCCCCCCCAAAATAGAAGAGGTTCTCATGAAGACATCACAAGTAATCTTCTGGCCTGCCATCTTGTAAATTGGAATGGAGCCTACTGATTTCAAAATAAGCCATATGGTTCTCTCTCTTTCGGAAGAGATGTCTTTCTTCTTTTTAAAATTGATTGTTTTATGAGTATGTGCATTATCGAAGTATCTATGAATTTGTAGGAGTTTTTGTTTTTGTTTTATTTTTAACTGTATAATATCCAGCCATTATCAGGTGATTTGTTAGGTTTTTCCCTTTTTGTGACTCCAGGATTTAGTTCCTGCAGGATTGATAGTATTATTTTTACAGTGACATACTGTGTCCAAAAAGTAATATATCTCCACATGTCTTAAGGGAGTTGATATTTGACATAAAATTATGATCATGTACAGCTCTGAAGCTATGTACAAAAAAGATGAAACAATAATTTCATTGAATACAGTACATTTTCTTCTGAAATTGATTTTAGATGAATTCCCTTCATCTCTTCCTCCCTGCTGGGCCCGGCTGCTTGCTGTGAGACACAGCTAAATAGGAAGGAGGCTGTTGTTATTTGATGGCAAATTAATTCAACAATTTCAACAAACATTTATCGAATGCATAGTATATGCCAAATATAATGCTACATGCTAGGCATACAAAGAGGAATCAGATATAGTCCTTGCTTCCAAGAAGTTCACTGTTGAGTGAGGCCAGAGAAGTGTTTATAATGAAACATAGTGTAAAGTGGTAAGTACTGTCTTAGTGATGATGCACAGGACACATAGAGAAGGAAATGATATTTTCTTGGGTGACATCTGCATATGACTTTGACTCCTAACAGGTGGAAATCACAGAATGGATGTGGCAGGAAAAGGCAAAAAGTAAAAACAACATTCTGTAAACTCTAGGACCTGTTGTATATCTAGTTACAAGAAGAGCCTTTGAAACTGGGCTCGGAACAGAGATGAGACTTCAAACTTCCCTTAAATTTATATAAAACTAAAATTTATATAATGTTTTCTGCTTCCTTGGTGGCTCAGATTGGAAAGAATCTACCTGCAATGTGGAAGACCCACGTTCAATCCCTGGGTTGGGAAGAGCTCCTGGAGGAGAAAATGGCAACCCACTCCAGTATTCTTGCCTAGAAAATTCCATGGATGGAGTAGCCTGATGAGTTACAGTCCACGGGGTCACAAAGAGTTGGACACAACTGAGCGACTAACATTTTCATTTTCATGATAGACAAAGTGCCTTCCCATGAATTAGATCATTTATGCCTCATAGGAAGCCTGTAAGATAAGAATTTCCTGACGTTCCTCTGCTTACAAAGTTTCAGTTATGAACTTTCCCTAATCCAAATGGATCTACCCTGCAGAGTAAAGGCAGAACAATTTATTTGCTGCTAACAGTTGGTGACAGCAGTTGTTCACTATCTTTGCAGCTGCTCTGGGTCTCTCTAGTGCTCATGGTCACTTGTAGAAGTAGTCTTTGCACTTAGTTTTGAGTATTTTATCAGTATTATTAACTACAATATGTAGATTAAGTACATGTAGCATATACAGCATGGATATGCTAGACAAAGGGTTGATTCACGTCCTGGGTGAGAAAGAGCAGGATGGTGTGAGATTTCATCAGTATTCAGGATGGTGCACAGTCTAAAATTTATGAATTGTTTATATTTCATTTATTATTTTTGGACCCCGAGTTGACCATGGATAACTGAAACTGTGGAAAGTGAAACTTTGGATAAGGGGGATCTACTGTGTATGTAATTCTAGAAAAGGGAAAACTAATCTACAGCAACAGTGAATTAGTGATAACTTGTGGCCAAGGTCAATCCCCCTAGGGTTGGGGGATTGAATGCGAAGATGTGTGAGGGAATTTTGGTGGGGTGAAAATGTTCCAAATCTGGGTTGGAGTGTTGATTAGTTGATTAGGTTGTGCACACTTGCCGAAACTTATAAGACTTGTACACATAAAATAGATGCATGTTATTGAATGTAAATTATACCTGAATAAAGTTAATCTAAGCAAGAAAACAAAAAGATCTTCTGTACCCCTTTTGACATGAATTTTCTATCTAAATGATATTGTGTGGAAGCTCAAATATTTAATGTTATGAAGTACTATTGCCTTATATGTTGTGAGTTATTGGTATAATAACATAAAATGTTAGAACACAGTAACAATAGATTTAACAATGTTCCCAAATTGAAAACAAAAACAAAAACCTTTGTACGTGTAAATTCTAAGTTTGAATTGTCATCTAAAAAATTCTTAAGAATATAGATTGTTATCAGCTTAAAAAAACCATAATTTGTGGAATATAAATAATGGCCCATTTATGTAATTTTAAAGGCACTTCTTGTCATTTTACCTGAAGGAGAGATGGGTACACAGATTTCCAAATGTTTTTTTCATGTGTCTTAACTTCTAATGTGGTTTGTTGTAATAAGGGAAAAAACAGTGGCTCTCAAGCTATTCATCTCTCATATCCAATGTGTTCTTAATAGCAGATTAAATGAGTGCAGATCATTCTAAAGCAAAGGAAGTCCACAAATTAGGTGTAGGATGTTTCTCTTGTTACATATAAAACTGTCAACTCAATTCAAGTAACTATGAGGCACAAAATGTGACCTGTCATAAAAACTATTGAAACCCAGGAACTCAGTAGACATTTCTCTTTCAGGTAAAACTTCAGCATCTTGAAATAAATGTAAAATTTGATGAGTTCAAGCCATTTCACTACTAATCCAAATTACTTCCCCTGTCTTCTTCCCTTCCTTCTCTAGCCCCATTGTCATGACATCTGGCAGAATGATGGTGTTTGTGTCATTAGGACAAGTCAGAAGTTTCTTATTTACATAGGCGTCCCCAGTGACAAGAAAGATAGGACACATAACGCTCATGAAGTATACATATGTTGAATTGAATGAATGTTGAAAACTACAAATGAACAAGTGTTTCTACTTTCAAATAATGACAAATGGCTCCAAGGTAACTCACTCCATAGGAAAGAGTCTGGACGTGTAGGAGAGTGGGCAGTGGCAGAGGTGAGGACAATGTGGAGAAGTTGGGGAGCCTAAACTAGACATAAGAGCAGACTAGTCGAGAGGAAAAAGAGTAGAAAGCAGGTAATAGAGAGATAGACATGTTAGGGCCGAGTGACTAAGCATAGCACAGACACGTTACATTTTAAATGCCTAAACTTCTGTCATAGAGGAATGCTACCATGAGAATTTTTTTTTTCTTTCCTTTTCTGAATGGACAACTTGCCTGAGAGAATAAACAATAACTATGTGCAACTGTTGTCTCTCCATATACACACCCTACTTACAGAAGCATTTATTTTCGAGGAAGGTAAAGATTGAAGTTCTCAAGGAATGGTTAATCAAAGTATCCTGATGTCCATCACCATAGAATAACATAAAATGTGAATATTTACTTCAGGATTTATCACTAAAATTTGTCAGTAAGTTGTTGCTGTTCAGTGGCTAATTCATGTCCGACTCTGCGACCCCATGGACTGCAGCACGCCAGGCTTCCCTGTCCTTCACCATCTCCTGGAGCTTGCTCAAACTCATGTCCATTGAGTCGGTGATGCCATCCAACCATCTCGTCCTATGTTGTCCCTTCTCCTCCTGCCTTCGATCTTTCCCAGTGTCAGGGTCTTTTGCAATGAGTCAGCTCTTCCCATCACGTCGCCAAAATATTGGAGCTTTAGCTTCAGCATCAGTCTTTCCAATGAATATTCAGGGTTGATTTCCTTTAGGATTGACTGGTTTGATCTCCTTGCATTCCAAGGGACTCTCAAGAGTTTTCTTCAACATCGCAGTTCAAAAGCATCAATTCCTTGGTGCTCAGCCTTCTTTATGGTCCAGCTCTCACATTCGTACATGACTTAATGGAAAAACCGTAGCTTGTCAGCTTACATTTCACTGATGATACTTCTATTAATAACCTAATGTGAAGAAAGCAACTATACTACAATTCTTTTTATATCTTCCGTGTAGAAGCTGGTGATTTATATTCTGTCTATTCTGTGAATCTTTGTTTTAATAGAGCATTCGTGAAACCACTCTGGTCAGTGACATTGACAGGAAGCTCTGGTTCTATACTGAGTATACAGACATGGTCCATTTGTTTCATCAATTAGTCTTTGTCTAATTAAAATTGACCTGCCATTATGGAGTTTCAGGTGCATAGATCTGATGTATCTATTTTAATATGGATGCATTGTTTCTTTTAGTGTAGACAGAGACATTAGGTATATTTTCACTAGTGTTGTACACAGTTGGTACTTAGTACCTTATTTTGAAATTGTGTGATGAAAATCACATTTATGGAAATAAGGCTGTGTTTTTAAATTGAAAAATAAGGTAACACAAATTATAGATGATATATAAGAAATAACTCACTGTAATTGAATATGTTATATGCATAAATATATGGTACATTATGCACCAATCAATTGACAATACAGCCAACTAGTACATCATATTGGACATAAATACTACATTTAGACCAGATAATAACAATGTAGGAGTGCAGTGAAATGTAGTATGCTTTCATTAATGTTTAAAATGAAACAACCTTTCTATTATGCTATCTCTCATTGAAATCAACACAAAACAATAGTTTTCTTTTTCCCCAATTTTTATCTAGCTAATCTGTTTAAGGCTATTTAGTATTGAAATTTTAATATTTCTTAAAAATCCAACTGTATTAACCAGCCAGATAAATATGATGATCACAGCTGTAAATAACTAAGATAATTGATCAGTGGCTTAAAAATATTTTTTTTCTAAAATACTCCTTTTGTCTATTGGTTACCCTTTCTTCTCAATGTGTACTCTTACAAGTTCACTTTACTCAGCTGACACTGTTTCATTTTTGTTCTGGTAAAATGACCAGCTTCTCTTTAAGGCAGAGTAGAACAATTCAAACTTGCTCATTTCATTATCTTTAAATTCTCTGATTTTCTATTTATGAAGAGCCTCAGCAAGCTCTTCTTTGTGTAGAATTTCTTCAAGTATGAAGATCCTTTCAGAGTGAGATATTTGCAGTGGGAACCCTAGATTATTTCTTAGAATACAGTTAAATTAATACAGCACACATATACACATTTTCTTGTTTAAGATCCCAGTGTAGGAATTAAATGTGTGTGAATATTAAAAAGTTGAACAGAATGCAGTGGTAGAATGATATATGTGCTAGGAAGGGAACAAACTTGTTTCAAAATAAACTAGAAATTTATTCTTAACTCACTTCAGTTCTCTCACCCATTAAATAAAGCCCATTGGACTGCAAGTAGCACATAAAAGAGGAGTGTCAGGTATCTGATAAACCTGGCTATCTCATCTACTTTTAAGAGTCAGACCTTTCAGAGCCTGGGTATATCAGAATCTGTGAAGAACAAAGGCAATAGCATTTTATAGGTGCTAGGATCAAAAGCTTTCTCCTTCAGGGAGAAATTGCTCTATTATTTTCCATTTCTAGCCTTGGAGTTAGAATTCAGATTGATTCTCCCATGAGTATAGTCTGGCTAGAGCCTTCTGCAGAAAGAATTTCACTTACCTGGTTTCTTTATGTAACTTTGGATCTCTAGCAGTGGCATAGAGCAATTGAAGAAACATCTCTGGGATGTACAATTGTTTTTTAGAGTATTTTATTTTTCATCCCCCTGAACATATAGATTTGTGGGCTATTACAGAAAATTCTCAAAATGAAAAGTGTGTCTGTGTGGGAGGAGGGAATGAGACAGAAGTGTCAATAAATAATCACCTACTTTGTTGGCAAGATATGAAAGTATTCAGCATCTATTTCTACTTTTGTTTGTGTCTTCACTTATACTGAGTCAGTGATAAAAATCATGACTAATACATTGCCTATAGACACTGTGTTTACTCACTACAAAAAAAGTACATTTGTATTCTGTATCATACCTTTGTGTATGTGACTTCAAGTGTGTGTGTGTGTGTGTGTGTGTTTAGTTGCTAAGTCATGTCTAACTCTTTGTGACCCCATGGACTGTAGCCTGCCAGGCTCCTCTGTGCATGGGATTTGCCAAGTAAGAATATTGTAATGGGTTGTTGTTCCCTTCTCCAGGGATTTTGCCACCCCAAGGATCAAACCCACATCTTCTGAACTGGCAGGTGGATTTTTTACCACTGAGCCCCTGGGAAGGCCCATGATTTCAAATATGTTTTCTATGGAAGGAAAAACTTCCATAGAATATTTTAGCCTTTTCTTAATTACAAGTTATCAGATCATAAGGGAAAGAATCTTTACTATTTACAATCTTCTGGATATACAATGCAAAGTATAATGATATGGAGCACACAGTCCACTTTTCATCTGACTGTTTAGAGGAGGGTCCTATAATCAATAAGATTTGAACCAAGCTCATGTAATTGAAGAGGAACTTAAAAATGAATATCACTCAATTCAAGGTCCAAAAGTGGAAACGTATTCTATAACTCAAAAATGGAGGAATTGACCAAGTAAGATGTTCCAGTTACAATCTTTCTAGACCTGGTCAGAATATATCTGGTGGGTATGTAGGCAAACCTTTCAATATCACAGTAATACAAGTCTATGCCCCAACCAGTAATGCTGAAGAAGCTGAAGTTGAATGGTTCTATGAAGACCTACAAGACCAGAATTAACAGCCAAAAAAAGATGTCCTTTTCATTATAGGGGACTGGAATGCAAACCTAGGAAGTCAAGAAATACCTGCAATAGCAGGCAAGTTTGGCCTTGGAGTACAACATAAAGCAGGGCAAAGGCTAACAAAGTTTTGTCAAGAGAATGTACGGTCATTGCAAACACCCTCTTTAACAACACAAGAGATGACTCTACACATGGACATCACCAGATGGTCAATACTGGAAGCAGAGTGATTATATTCTTTGCAGCCAAAGATGGAGAAGCTCATACAGTCAGCAAAAACAAGACTTGAACTGACTGTGGCTCAAATCCTTGTTGCCAAATTCAGACTTAAATTGAAGAAAGTAGGGAAAACCACTAGGCCATTTATTACCTAAATAGAATCCTTTATGATTATACAGTGGAAGTGATAAATAGATTCGAGGGATTAGGTCTGGTACACAGAGTGCCTGAAGAACTATGGAGAGAGGTTTGTAACACTGTATGGGAGGCAGTGGTCTAAAGGACAGAAACTGTATGGACTTAACAGAAGCAGAAGATATTATTAAGAGGTGGCAAGAATACACAGAAAAACTCTACAAAAAAAATTTTAATGAATGACCCAGATAACCATAATGGTGTGATCACTCACCTGGAGTCAGACATCTTGCAGTGTGAAGTCAAGTGGGCCTTAGGAAGCATCACTATGAACAAAGCTAGTGGAGGTGATGGAATTCCAGTGGAGCTATTTCGAATCCTGAAAGATGATGCTGTGAAAGTGCTGCACTCAATATGCCATCAAACTTGGAAAACTCAGCAGTGGCCACAGGACTGGAAAAAGTCAGTTTTCACTCCAATCCCAAAGAAAGGCAATGCCAAAGAATGCTCAAACAACCACACAGTTGCACTCATCTCACACACTAACAAAGTAATGCTCAAAATTCTCCAAGCTAGGCTTCAACAGTATGTGAACTGAGAGCTTCCAGATGTACAAACTCAATTTAGAAAAAAGAGAGGAACCAGGGATCAAATTGCCAACATCTGTTGGATCATAGAAAAAACTAGAGAGTTCCAGAAAAATATCCAGTTCTGTTTCATTAACTACACTAAAGCCCTTGACTCTGTGGATCACAACAAACTGTGGAAAATTCTGAAAGAGATGGGAATACCAGACCACCTTACCTGTCTCCTGCAAAACCTGTATGCAGGTCAACAATCAACAATTAGAACCAAACAGAACAATGGACTGGTTTCAAGCTGGGAAAGGAGTATGTCAAGGCTGTATATTGTCGCCCTGCTTATTTAACTTATATGCAGAGCACATCATACAAAATGCTGGGCTGGATGTAGCACAAGGTAGAATCAAGATTGCCAAGAGATATCTGTAACCTCATATATGCAGATGACACCACCCTAATGGCAGAATGTGAAGAGGAACTGAAGAGCCTCTTGATGAATATGAAAGAGGAGTGAGAAAGCTGGCATAAAACTCAACATTCAAAAAACTAAGATCATGGCATCTGACCCAATCACTTCATGAGAAAAAGATGGGGAAACAATGGAAACAGTGACAGACTTTATTTACTTGGGCTCCAAAATCACTGCAGATGGTGACTATAGCTGTGAAATTAAAAGACACTTGCTCCTCAGAAGAAAAGCTGTGACCAATCTAGACAGCATATTCAAAAACAGAGACATTACTGTGTTGACAAAGGCTGTATAGTGAAAGCTATGGTTTTTCCAATAGTCATGTATGGATGTGAGAGTTGGACCATAAAGAAGGCTGAGCACTGAAGAATTGATGCTTTTGATCTGTCATGTTAGAGAAGGTTCTTGAGAGTCCCTTGAACTGCAAGGATATCCAACCAGTCCATCCTAAAGGAAATCAGTCCTAAATATTCTTTGGAAGGACTGATGCTGAAGCTGAAGCTCCAATACTTTGGCCACCTGATGCAAAGAGCTGACTCCTTGGAAAAGACCCTGATGCTGGGAAAGACTGAAGGCAGGAGAAGGGGATGACAGAGGATGAGATGGTTGGATGGCCTCACTGACTCAATAGACATGAATTTGAGCAAGCTCCAGGAGATGATACAGGACAGGGAAACCTTGTGTGCTACAGTCCATGGGGTGGCAAAGAGTTGAACACAACTGAGTGACTGAATAACAAAATATATATATAGAGAGATGTGCCATTTATTTAGTTTTTCACACATGACAGGCACTATGCTATATCCTGTGAAATAGATATGGTGACCTCCATTTTATTTATTTTTTTAATATAAATTTATTTATTTTAATTGGAGATTAATTACTTTACAGTATTGTATTGGTTTTGCCATACATCAGCATGAATCTGCCACAGGTATACACATGTTCCCCATCCTGAACCCCCCACCTTCCTCCCTCCCCATACCATCCCTCTGGGTCATCCCAGTGCACCAGCCCCAAGATAATGAAGGAAATAATCCTAGAGGTCTGAAGTGATTTGTCCAATAACCAATAGCTTATAAATGCAGAGAAGTAAGTTTCAATCTTGATCTGCATGGTTCCAGACTTGTGCTTGTAAGTACTTTACTCCTACAGACCAAAGTAGTATAAAGTTAAGTTAGTATTGCCAATGCAAAGATATCCTCACCTGTCTGAAGAAATGATTGGGGTCTATTATTTGGAAGGCGAAAATAGACATGAATAATCTATCCAGTTATTTTTACAGGCCCTATAATAACTTTAGATTGACTTATTAAGTTGATTTTATCAATATGGTCTCTTGAGTAACAGTAAAATAAACTTCTCAGCTAGGTTTCTTGGAAAGTTGCAAAATATAAACTTAAAAAGAAGACCTTAAAAATTATATGTCTTGATCCTCTCATTTTATAGGGCTTTTGTTTGTTCATAATGTATGTGAGAGTGCCTGAGAGAATGCTGTTTCATGTTTATATGTCTGGGTTGGAAGTGTGGACTAGACTGTCATATTCATTTGGAGAAAGTATAATCATATTGTTGCATCTGAGAGACTCCCATCCAAAGGAAATAGAAATCTATAGTCTGTGAGAGGAATTGACATGAGTCTGACTCACCTTTTATGTTGAGTCAATTAAAATTATGACTGAATTAATTTTCTGTATACTTCATATGCTTACTTAAGGAGCCAGTATATTTGCAGCCTGTATTATACCTTTTTGTATGTGAATTTAATTTCATTATCTTATTCTAGCTCACTATCTTCTACCTTCTTCAAGTATGAGAAATTTTTTTTTAAAGTAAAACATTATTTGAATTCCTATAACAGTAATATTTTTAGCATTACTAATTGAGAAAAGACACAATTTCAAATAGTTACTCTTAATTCAATAACTCTTTTGAATACTCTTATATTTCATGAATGACAAATGCATCTCCTCACATTTAAATGATAGTAGTAAATATATGCAAGGGAACTATTTATTCAGTATGTAGATATATCTGATGTACACATGGATTTTTTTAGGTTGCCATAATACCACTTCATTCATTCGTTTACTCATCGCATTAACTTTTCATTTAAAAGGTACTGACAGAGCATGCACTACATGCTAGGCACTCTGTAAGGCAGGGGGCATACAGAGGTGGTCATATAGGCTGGTTCCTGACATCTCAGAGTTCTGAGTGTGAAGTGTGTAATGGAGGAAGTTCTCATGGTGAGAGGGTAACAGGCAGGAAGGCCAGGGGTCTCCAAACGGAGGAAATAGCCTGCAAGTGTCAGGCATTTTTATCTCTCTTAAGCAGTAAGAGGAAACAAACTAGCAAGAGGAAACAAACTAGGGATATTTTTTCCTTCTCTATACAAATTTAAAAGGAGGTTTCTCTTAAAATTCTGTGTTTCCATGACACCTGGTTTCACCTGAAGTTAACTATTCTCAAACCTAGAGTTAACAATTGCCTTTTTCTTACGGAAATGTTTATCTTAAGCTATGCTAATGTACTATGCATTTACCCCAAACTCTGTCTTCAAGTCGGTTCGCCTTTTGGGCTCAGAACCAAGCTGATAAACCAGTCTGTTACACTCCAATATTGTTCCTCTAATCTGTGTAAATGAAAGTATTTGCATGGTGCTCTGCCCTTCCTCAAGGTTCAAGTTAATGCTTTTATGGCCCAAGATGAACCATTTGATGCCGAGATTACCCCAAAATACATCTTATGAGTGAGGGGCCTGGTGCCATTCTAAATTTTGAGACATTCCTTTCTTTCATTAACAGACTGCTGGTGACTATATAACATCGAGCTGAAGACTAGCAGGGGAGTACTCTTTCTGCCCCCTTCTGATGCCTATGTCAGAAGCTTTTCTCCTTTATACTTTAATAAAACTTTGTTACACAAAAGCTCTGAGTGATCAAGCCTCGTCTCTGGCCCCGGATTGAATTCTTCTCCTCCGGGGGCCAAGAATGCCGGCGTCGTAATTCAACAACCTTTCAATGGTACCAGAAGGGCATTAGTCATGGCACTCTGCCTAGCTTGGGGGTCAGAGAAGACTTCTTGAGTCAGTGTCTTATCTGAAACTTCAGGGATGCGCAGCTTTGAGGATGTTGTAGAATGGCCACAGTGCTAAAACCCGTTAGCTGCAGACCCAGCTCTAGCCCACAACTGTTTCCTATGGAATAACAGAGGCATGCATGACAACCTCATAATATTCTCCATTTAATGAATGCTGTGGAATAATTGAGACCATGTCAGAATGTCTAGCAAGGCTTTAGTGAAGGCATGGGTTATCAGTGTAAAGGACTTGGGAAATTCCTACAATGGGAGCCTCAGTATGGATTTATCAGAGGCTCATCATGTGTGCTTCCTCCAAAGCATAAAGGTCTGGCCGAGTCTCTCCTTCAAGGAAAGGCTAGTCTTCCCTCCACACACATGATGGAACTCTCTTGTAGTCATTTATTTATTAAACAAATATTTAATAAATGCCTCTTATGTGCTAAGCACTCTTTTAGGCACTGGGGATATATACAAGTCCCTGCCTCAAAGCTTCTATTCTAGTGGGTAAGAAGACAGATAAATATGAGACACGTAAGATGGTGATAGCCTTCCCAGGTGATGCTAGTGGTAAAGAACTCTTTTGCCAATGCAGAAGATGTAAGAGTTATGTGTTCCTTCCCTGGGTTGGGACGATCCCCTGGAGGGAGGGCATGACAACCCACTCCAGTGTTCTTGCCTAGAGAACTGGAGAACCCATGGATAGAGGAGCCTGGCTGGCTATAGTCCATAGGGTCACAAAGAGTCAGATATGAC
Organism: Capricornis sumatraensis; assembly: GCF_032405125.1. Lineage (NCBI taxonomy): Eukaryota > Metazoa > Chordata > Mammalia > Artiodactyla > Bovidae > Capricornis > Capricornis sumatraensis. The sequence goes on from NC_091073.1 coordinate 77,359,604, forward strand.
TGAAGCAACTTAGCACACAAGATGGTGATAAGTGTTATGAAGAGAAAGCATATGAGGCAGAAGGGAAAGATCGAGGTGAGGGTGGGAAGGATGCTATTGAGTAGAAAGTGTGCAGATTAAGTGTTTCTGACCAAATGACATTTCAACTGAGACCTGGAGAGAATAAGAAAGTCCCTCTACTGCCGGGGGGCAGAGTCCACACTTTCCACTTCTATCAAGTCAGAGAGAATAATATGACCCTTCTGTTTCTATTCTAAAGCCTAACCTCTAAGGTCACGCTTTCTTCCCATGATTTTCTTGCCTCCCATGATGACTGACAATGTTAATATTTATTGCATTCTAGAGAAATCTGAAGGGAGAAACTAGTTTGTGAAGGTCTTCTGACCCTGTCTAGCTTCTAACAAATCTCTCAGCTTGGTCCACTAGTTTCAAATGGTTGCTGATGCCTATAATAAATTATTATAACCTTTGCAACTTTAAGAACAATTTTTGTACCTCACATTGTGACTTTATCTTTTTCAATGTTACAGTCCCCTAAGAATAAGGTGCAACAAATAGAGCATACATGTTAGTCATTAGGGTTGGCTTAAAAATGAAATTTCTCTCACCCTGAGCTTATTGTAGGACTGTTTTTCTCTGCCAGTTTGAACTTAGCTTTGGTCATGTAGCTTCATTTGGACAGTAAAATGTGAGCTGAAGTGATCTGTGTGTGTAACTTCCACGAAGAAACTTAAGAGCTATTGTATAAATCACTACGTTGTTCTCTGCCTCTAAAATCAGGAAAATGATGTGTTGACAAAAAGCTTTCTGTTAGCTGGGTTCCTAAATGATCAGGTTGAGTGATTCCTGGCTTATATCTGGTGTAGTGGGGAGTTAATAAACCTTGTTATTTTAAAGCCACTAGATTTTGGGTTTTTTTCTTGGCCTAGTTTGACTTAGCTTAACCTGGCTGATTCAACCGGGGAGAGAGGGAGTGTTTTATTCTTGCACACATGGCTAGGAGTAGTCAGTTGGAATTTACCTGTAATAGGTTCCAACTGAGCTAGGAGCAATATTATCCATGGAAAAGGAAAGATGAAAGCATAGCTAAGAAAGAACTGGAGGTGAAGTTCAGGAGCAACTGGATCTTACATCAGGTTGTCTTACAAGACACTAAAATAGAATCAGTGATTTTTACTGCAAAGAGAGGGAAACAAATGGGGTGACTATTAGGATGCTAGTAAGGGCAGGCATTTAAGAAACAATAGGCATGTGGCAGAAGATTTCTTTTTATGGTACTTCCCATATCCTGCTAGAATTAGGGTGGCAACTAAAATCACTGCTGAGGAATGGAGAAGTACATTCCTCTCCAACACAACCCACACCCTGGGGTAGTTTGAGTATTCTACACTTGCTCTTGCAGAAGCATTCTATATCTTTCTCTGTGCTACTCCTTTCACAGGGAATATGACTTCTATGAGTTGCCTTGATCTCTGGTTTTTAACTAAGTTTGGGCAACGGGAGGAACGATCAGATGCTCAAAGATGAAGGGAGACCGAGACAGCTGTCATCGGTCTCCTGACTGTATCTGTGCCAAGTTTCTGTGGGTTGGTTGTAACCCTCCACCCAGAGTCACAGCTCCTGGGAGTGACTCTCTCCAGACAGACATTTTCTCAGTGTGCTGAAACAGCTCCCTTTTTGCCATTGCTCTGACTGAGACGTAATAACAGCAGACTGCTGTTCCTGGCCTGGGATACTGCAACTTTCCTTGCTGGTCCCACTAAACTTGCCCAGTTCAGTACAGTTCAGTTGCTCAGTCATGTCTGACTCTTTGTGACCCCATGGACTGCAGCACACCAGGCCTCCCTGTCCATCACCAACTCTCAGAGCTTACTCAAACTCATGTCCATCAAGTCGGTGATGCAATCCAACCATCTCATCCTCTATCGTCCCCTTCTCCTCCCACCTTCAATTTTCCCCAGCATCAGGGTGGCCAAAGTATTGGAGTTTCAGCTTCAGCATCAGTCCTTCCAATGAACACCCAGGACTGATCTCCTTTAGGATGGACTGGTTGGATCTCCTTGCAGTCCAAGGGACTCTCAAGAGGCTTCTCCAACAACACAGCTCAAAAGCATCAATTCTTCAGCGCTCAGCTTTCTTTATAGTCCAACTCTCACATCCATACATGACTACTGGAAAAACCATAGCTTTGACTTGATGGACCTTTCTGGCAAAGTAATGTCTCGGCTTTTTTTTTTTTTTTTTTTACTTTACAATACTGTATTGGTTTTGCCATACATTGACATGAATCCACCACAGGTGTATACGAGCTCCCAATCCTGAATCCCCCTCCCACCTCCCACCCCATATCATCTCTCTGGATCATCCCCATGCACCAGCCCCAAGCATCCTGTATCCTGTATCGAACATAGACTGGCACTTCATTTCTTACATGATAGTATACATGTTTCAATGCCATTCTCCCAAATCATTCCACCCTCTCCCTCTCCCTCAGAGTCCAAAAGTCCGTTCTATACATCTGTGTCTCTTTTGCTGTCTTGCATACAGGGTCATCATCGGCTTTTTAATATGCTGTCTAGGTTGGTCATAACTTTCCTTCCAAGGAGCAAGCATCTTTTAATTTCATGGCTGGAGTCACCATCAGCATTGATTTTGCTGCTGCTGTTGCTAAGTTGCTTTAGTCGTGTCCAACTCTGTGCGACCCCATAGACGGCAGCCCATTAGGCTCCCCCCATCCCTGGGATTCTCCAGGCAAGAACACTGGAGCAGGTTGCCGTTTCCTTCTCCAATGCATGAAAGTGAAAAGTGAAAGTGAAGTTGGTCAGTGGAGTCTGACTCTTAGCGGCCCCATGGACTGCACCCTACCAGGCTCCTCCGCCCATGTGATTTTCCAGGAAAGACTGGAGTGGGATGCCATTGCTTTCTCTGGCATTGATTTTGGAGCCCCTCAAAATAAAGTCTGTCACTGTTTCCATTGCTTCCCCATCTATTTGCCATGAAGTGATGGGACTGCATGCCATGATCTTAGTTTTCTGCATGTTGAATTTTAAATCAACTTTTCAGTCTCCTCTTTCACTTTCATCAAGAGTCTCTTTAGTTCTTCTTCACTTTCTGCCATAAGAGTGGTGTCATTTGCATTGATATTTCTCCTGGCAATCTTGATTCCGGCTTGTGCTTCATCCAGCCCAGTGTTTCTCCTGATGTACTCTGCATATAAGTTAAATAAGCACGGTGACAATATACATCCTTGACATACTCCTTTCCTGATTTGGAACCAGTCTGTTGTTCCATGTCCAGTTCTAACTGTTGTTTCCTGACCTGCCTACAGATTTCTCAGGAGGCAGGTCAGGTGGTCTGGTCTTCCCATCTCTTGAAGAATTTTCCACAGTTTATTGTGATCCACACAGTCAAAGACTTTAGCATAGTTAATCAAGCAGAAGTATATATTTTGTGGCGCTCTCTTGCTTTTTAGATGATCCAGTGGATGTTGGCAATTTGATCTCTGGTTCCTTTGCCATTTTAAAATCCAACTTGAACATCTGGAAGTTTGTGATTCATGTACTCTTGAAGCCTGGCTTGGAGAATTTCCAGAATTACCAACATTTATGGGTAGTGCATATTATATGTTGGATACTATTTTAGGAATTGTACACATATTTACTAAAAAAAAATAAACCTGACAAACTGTGTTCAGAGGCACAAAAATTTTTTTGCACATCCTTTGATTTTTCTTATGCAATATTGCACATTTATTTTTAATCAAAAAGAGATCCTATTATATGTTACTTTGTAATCTACTTTTGTTACCGAAAATTTGTGTGAACATTTCTCTAAGCTAGTATGATCTATATCATCACTTTTAATAGAAGTGCAATTTTTCATTTTATATTATATTTATATATTCTGCTATTGTTGGACATGTGAAATTATTTCCAATTTTTTGCTATTTTGTGAACAAAGTGGTGATAACCATACTTGTAGGTAAATGTTTGCCACATTTCTTATTTCTTTAGGATAAATTCCAATGCCTGTAATTATTGGGTGAACAAATACGAACGATCCAAGACTTTCGTAAATATTGGTAAAGATTTCTATTGAGGGCTGTACCAATTTCTTATTACATCGATAGTATAATAGTGTTTTTACATATCCTAGGTTCTCATCCTTAACACTGATCTTTCTCAATACAAGTTTGATAGTATCATAGCATTTCTTTAATTGCTAGTGAGACTGAGAATATTTTAAAATGTTAATTGTTATTTGCATGTTATTTCTCATTTTGTGAAATGTCTCCATGCCCTTTGCCTAATTTCTACTAGAGTGTTTGGCCTCTTATTACTGAATTTTAATGTATTTATTTTTAAACAACATTACAAATGCACATAGTTTAAGGAGGCACTTAAACGCATAATTTAAGAAGATGGTAGTCCTGAGAATTTCCTGGTGATCCAGTGGTTAGGACTGGACATTTTCACTGCCTTGACCCAGCTTTAATCCCCAGTTAATCCTATAAATTGTATGGCCAAGAACAAAGAGAAAAAAGACAGTAGTCTCATTTCTCCTGCTCTCCATTCATTTCCTTTTCCCCAGGGGCAACCCCTTTCAATACTTTGAATTGACTGTTCTGGCATCTCTTTATCTGTAAAGCATGCTGGCAAATTGATTTTCCACTATAGAATAGGAACATGCAGCTCTTTTCTCCCACTACTTCCCCAGCATGCCTACACTCATCTCTCAATTCTCATACTATATTTATACCATCATTTTGATTAACTCATTATTCACTGTTTGTATTATTATGAGTATGCATTTTTAAAGATGAATTGTGTTAAACTAAGCTTAATTTCTCTTCTGGCACAATATTTTTGTTTGTTGTTTGTATACTTTGTTTCACCTTGGTTAAAAGTCTTAAAAAAAAAACAAACTTGTCTATTTTCTTTATTTGCTTAGTTTTCTATGTATTTATCAATAGCTTCACTTCAAATTGTCGTCCAAGTTCCTAATCTCTTTTCTGATAGATTTTCTATCAAATTCATTCTCCTTTCTTTGCCAGAGAGTTATAACCACTCCGGCGTAGACTGGTGGTCTTCTATACCTGAGACACAGATGGTGTCCTGCGATCTCCCTTTATTTTCCGCTATGTTATTTCTTTCCTGTTTCTTTAGTGTTGCATTTCCTGTGTCCTGCACCTCAGACATTTCTTTTTTGCTGTTGACTCCCTCTTATTCTTTGCACCTTCCAAGTTCATAGGGTTAAAATTTTAGATTTTAAAGTCAGATAATGTCTACTTCCAGGTATACACTTTACTGGATTCTAGGTTTTCACTAACTTTTCCTCAAGATTTTTGAAGCTTTGCTTCCATTTTAAGATCTGAAGCTATCCTCTTTCCTGATCATTTGACTATGATCTGCTTTTCCTCTCTGGACACTTAGGGTAATCTCCTTTCAGTTTTCAGTGTTTTGAAATTTTACTATGATATGCCTTGGTGAAAACCTATTTTCATGTAGTGCTGAAAACTTGATGGGTCCTTTTAATTTGGACACACATTCTTCAGTTCTGAGCACTCTGAACAGTTTCTTTAATAGTCTTTCCCCTTCTCTGTTCTTTTTTATTTTTATTTTTGGTTCTCCTACTATTCAGTTGTTGAACTCTGAACTTTATTGTTTTATTTGTTTTTTCTGTTTCTCATATTTATCTGTATGTTTTTATAAACCTCTTCCAGCTGAATTCTTCAAATTAATCTTCCAACTCTTTTAATGAGTTTTAAACAGTATTATTACATTTTAAATTTAAGCCTCTTTTTCTTTTGTTAGTCCCCAAACTTTTCTATGTGTATGGCATCCTGTTCTCATTTATAGTCCTGGGGATTGATTACCTAGGAGTAATACAGTTACTGGCCCTTGCCAGTGAGACTTGGGTGTTCTTTGGCAGTGTGGTTCCCTCAGAAACTTGGCAGGCTTCTAATCTAGTTGCTTCCAGTAGATTTAAATGTGAGGAACTACAACAATGTTGTTTAACTTTGAAGCTTGAGAATTTTGGGCTTTTGGCTTCTGTGTTTTGAACACCCTCATTAGCTTAAAGGCTGCTGCTTTTCAGAAATCTGAAATAACCTCTTGGGTGGAATGACTACTCTTCCTGTGAACTGAGCCCTTTTTTTCTTTCCTGCCAAGAAACTTTTAATGGAATGTGCTTAAGACAGCCCAGGGTCACCGACTTAATTTTCTGTCAAGGTTGCTACTTAACAACTTGTAAAAGTTTCAATATGGGGTAGAGAAGTAATTGTTTTTTTTCACCCTGTAAGAATCCTTGCTATGGGCTCCCAGTCAATCTGGATTGCTTGCTGAAGGCAGAGTGTACCTCAGTAACAATGTATTACTTTCCACTTGTGCAAGCAGAATGGCTTGCTCTAGTCTGAGTTTATCCTTTTTACTGTCGTTGTTGTTGTAGTAGTAATTGGCTGAAGATTGCAAGAACTAGCCATCATATTCCCAGATTCTGAAAAGCCCCTTTTTAAAACTACATTCTGTGTTGAAATCCTGGTTTGTGTTCCAGAATGAGTTCTGCCCTAGAGTGAGAAAGGTTCCTACTATGCAGCCTGGAATGTATGGGTATTTGATATCCGGTTGTTAGCTCCTCCACTCAGGCAGCTCTATATTTTAGGTTCTGTTGCTTGCAGAACCCTGCTTTTGGGCTCCAAATTCTAGTTGAATCAGTTATTAATTTATTTAGCTGTTGGTATCAAAAAACAAAATTAATGGTGGTTTAAACAGGTAAGGGTTTTTTGTTTGTTTACGTTTTGTTCTCTGTTTTCTCTTAATGTGTCTGGATACTCATAGTTCACCTGCTCAAAGATATTCTCTGTCTTCTGGATTTGCCATCCTTAATGTCTGTTTTTCACTTTTGTGGTTGTGAGTTGGCTGCTGTGGCTTTTACTTTCTAGGGAGAAGGAAAACGGGGACACCTGCTTTTTTACCTTTGATAAAGTTTTCCTTAAATCCCACCTAGCAACCTCTGCTTATAGCTAATTGGCTTGCCATAGGTCACGTGATCTGCACTCACCCAATCCCTGGATAGGACAGGTGTGCTTTAGATAGAAGCTGCTTAGTCAAACCACAGTGTCAGCACAGACGCTGTGCCTGAGTTATTGGGTCATTTTTCCTAGCTCTTGGCCTGTCTGTGATGACCTTTTATTTCAGCTCTCTTGGACATGATCTCTTTCCTGACCAAGATCCAATCTGAGTCTACGCAGACTAGTGGGCTTTTCAGACTTCTAGTTCAATTACGCAGAGCTGTCTGGCTTTCTACCTTCCATAACGTACTGCTGCTCCTTTCTGCCCTGAATCAGCCTCATTTTCTCTCTATCCATTTTCTTCTGTCTCTGCTTTGTTCAGTCAAACCCTATTTATAGGAAGTTTCTTATTCAGTGCTTAAAACTACAGTGCATTCATATAAATGAACTCTATAAAGATTTTAAGGTGTGGTGAAGTTTCCCACCCTTAGGCAAAATATTCAATGCAGATTTCAAATATATTTAAAAATACTTCAAAGCATGTGAATAGATCTATGTTTAATTTCTGGTTCTATTAGAGGAAATATGGAGGGTAAGAAAATCCCTTATCAGTTTACCTAATCATATGTAAATTTGGTTTTAATGAGAATGTGGTGATCTCTATTTTCATATTATCATTGTCATTCTCATGTTGATCCTTCTTTGTCCTCTAATTTCTGTCTCTATTAGAGCCCGAAGTCAATTAGACCCAGAATTCAGAACTTCTTCAAGTTTCTTTGAAAGAAAGCTTGAATAAGCATGGTAGATTTTACTGAAGGAGACAAAAGGAAGGAGGGGATTTATATCCTGCACCCCACAGAAAACGACTTACTCTCCATCTTAAACAATGTCTTTTCTTAATGGTTCTTCTGTGGGAAGTCTCTCTTTGACCATTTCCCAGTAAGTGCTCTGCTTTTATGCCACCTCTTCTTTCCTGCCGGATTCTAACCTCTGCCCTTCTTCAGCTCCCTTCTATCATATGGAGCAATTCAGTTCTGACCTGACTCCCACATGAAAAGTTGTCCACACAAGTTCAGAAAGGGGCTTATTAAAGCAATGATACTTTAATTGCTCTCCTCAGAAGATATAAAACTGTTTTAGGGAATAAAAATGTTTTAGGTTACAATATAATCTCATAGTTTTCAAACCAGACTACAATCAATAAAACTAGAAATGTATTTTTAGATTTTGATTATTTCAGCTGGGTTGTTATATTTTTGAGAGATGTGGTGGTCCATAGATTGTTTTGGCTAGATAGTCTTTGAAGTTTTTATTCCACATAGAACACATAGGTAGAGTAAGAAGATGATAGTAAGAGGGTAGAACTCCTTTGTTTTTCTGTATATTTATTGGTACTTCTTTATGCATTATGACTGAGTATCTTGGCTGTCCTCTTTTATAACAGAATCCTTGATTCTTGAAGCTAGGTATAGCCTTTTGAACAATTTATCTGCAATGGGCTATTATTAAAATGTTGTGTGGAATTTATAAAGAGTGTCTTTCTTTGTCTGATTCTCTTTATTGCTGATTGAGGTATAGATATGATTTCCAGATCCCAAGCAGTCATCTTAAATGTTGAAGGGGAAGCATGTGTGTGGATGGCCCAGAGGAGGAAGACATAAGGAGCCTGACATCCTGGAGCACCAAGTTAGCTCTTGGATTCTTATCTACAAAAATTTGTTTACTTGAAAAAGAAACAAACTCTGTCTTGTTCAATCCACTCTATTTTGTGTATTCTGTAACATGCAACCAAACTCATTTCTAATGACGTGTATATTTTATTCCAAGGATTTGATATATAATCAAAGAGCTGTCACTTTGTAGTTAGCGTGTGTGCATGCTCAGTCATGTACTACTCTTTCTGACCCCATGGACTGTAGCCTGCCATGCTCCTCTGTTCATAGGATTATTCTGGCAAGAATACTGGAGTGGGTTGCCATTTCCTCCAGGGAATCTTCCTGACCCAGGGATCAAACTCACATCTCCTGTTGCTCCTGCATTAGCAGGTGGATTCTTTACTACTGGGCCACCTGGGAAGCTCCTTTGTAGCTAGACTGACCTCTAAAGACATGCTTTCTCAAAGGAGTAACTGTGTACTGCAATATGTATAAGAAACATTGGGATATAGGATGAAAATATTCTAACATTTCTTTAAAAAAATCTAGCAATAATGCAATAATGAAGTTAAGGGTTATTCACATTTAATTAGTGAATTGACTGCAATATTTTACTCTACTCTAAATGCTGGACAATCATGTAACTCAAAGAAAGTTCTACAGCTTGGAAAGACTGGTGGTATCAGTCTCAATTCTTGGTTTCTTTATAGTATATTACAGCATTCAGTATTTTACTTGTCCTGGTTAAGAAGAGTTATAAATTGTATTCTCTAGCTTTAACTAAACTGATCCTCACAAGGTGGCTAAATGACTTAATAATATTTCAGGAAATAAGCTATAAAGTTAATGGTAACACAAATGAACAGCAAGAAAATGATACTTTTCTTGTTTGATGATTTTAGCTACCTTTTTGACTGCATTATAGAATGATTATATCACCCCTACTTTACCTCACTAGGGTATTATTATTTTTTAGTGTGAGGGAAATAGCTCAGTACTGTTAGTAGATACAATAAACCTCTCAAAATATTATTTATTAATATTAATTATTAAATATAAATATTAAATATAAAATATTATTTATTAATATTAAATTTTCATTTATAATTTCTATTTTTGTATCTGAAAATAGTATACATAGTATGAGTAAAATAACATATGTAAATGTATATGTATATTTGTATATATATTTATGAAATTCTTTTCCTGATGGGGCAAATTTTTCAGAAGTTCATTTTTTTTTAAACCTGAAGGAATTTCAAAGCTAAAAAACTGTATTTCCAAGCCTTCTATGACAGAGATTTGAAAAGTTGAAATGAGGGATGGACTTCCTTCCTGCAGTTGTTAGGCTGTTTCTGAGCTAAAATTGTGATAATTCTATGCCCAGCTTGAAAAAAAGATTTTGGCAAACAAATTTTGTTTCTTCTCTCTTCTAGTGTCCCAGCAGGTCTGACCTAAGGTCCAGAATGAAAAGAAATATGGAACTGAGGATAATAGTAGAAATAATCAATGTCATCCAATGAAACTCACCATAATTCTTGAACATCTTTCCTGGATCAGGTTCACATGCTGGCATTGGGCAATGAAGTCAGCTCATTTCAATTCATTGGATATGTGGGATCACTGTTTGTAGAGAAAATAATTCCTGATATTAAAAACTGAGAAATTCTCAAAGTGTTGAAAAATATAGTGACTCTTTTAATCAAGAGCTAAGTTTGTAGGCAATATAGCAATACATCCATTGGTTTTGCTACTGGGACAAGAATTTCTTTCAGTCTAAGGCTAGATTTATTCGTCAATGGAATTTCAGGAGATATGCATCTGACTAGGATAAATGCCAGAAATGTCTATTGTTATTCTGAAACACAGCAAAATATCATTTTTCCAGAAAGGTTGAGCACTCATTGTTTCTTTGTCTCTGAGAATGAGATTCAAAGTAGAATCCAAGGTGTAAGATATTTAGAGTGATACACAGTGAAACACACGTGGATGAATATTTCGTCAACCTGTCTTCTGTCCTATGTTACTGTGATATTGACTAAATGGTATGAGTGGATGGTACTTGATCCTTGCTAGGATTTTCTGAAGAACTTTATAAAATATGTGTCTGAACACTTCATCTGTGGGCCAAAGAAGGGAATATTTAGCTACTGCTTCCCATTTACTCACTTGTCAACAGTGATCTCAAGGGCATTGACTTCTGAGATGTGCATGGTGAATGCCAAGCTGGTTTCTGATGGTGTCTCATGATGCCTTGGAGAGGTCATGGGGTAAGAAGCAATAACAGGTCTATTCCACAGATACCAGGTAAAGGACTGTCAGTCCTGCACTAACCTGGTTGAACTTCCATTGAACCTGTCATTATAGGAGAGGCTGAAGTAAGAGGTGAATCAAAAGGATCTGTAGTGGTGCACAAGTGACGTTTATTCTAATGGATAACAACAGACTTTATTTTCTGGGCTCCAAAATCACTGTAGATGGTGATTGCAGCCATGAAATTAAAAGATGCTTACTCCTTGGAAGGAAAGTTATTACCAACCTAGACAGCATATTCAAAAGCAGAGACATTACTTAGTCAACAAAGGTCCATCTAGTCAAGGCTATGGTTTTTCCAGTAGTCATGTATGGATGTGAGAGTTGAATTATAAAAAAAGCAGAGCGCAGAAGAATTGATGCTTTTGAACTCTTGAGAGTCCCTTGGACTGCAAGGAGATCCAACCAGTCCATCCTAAAGGAAATCAGTCCTGAATATTCACTGGAAGTACTGATGCTGAAGCTGAAATTCCAATATTTTAGCCACCTGATGCAAAGAGCTGACTCATTTGAAAAGACCCTAATATTGGGAAAGATTGAAGGTGGGAGGATAAGGGGATGACAGAGGCTGAGATGGTTGGATGGCATCACTGACTCAATGGACATGAGTTTGGGTAAACTCCAGGAGTTGGTGATGGACAGGAAAGCCTGGCGAGCTGGGGTTCATGAAGTCAGAAAGAGTCAGACACAAATGAGCAACTGAATCAAACTGAACTGAACAGAAATACTATCAATTCAGTTCAGTTGTTCAGTCGTGTCCGAATCTTTGTGACCACATGGACTGCAGCACACCAGGCTTCCCTGTCCATCACCAACTCCCCAAGCATGCTCAAACTCATGTCCATTCAGTTGGTGATACCATCCACCCATCTAGTCTTCTGTTGCCCACTTTTCTTCCTGCCTTCAGTCTTTCCCAGCATCAGGGTCTTTTCCAATGAGTCAGTTCTTTGCATCAGGTGGCCAAAGTATTGGAGCTTCAGCTTCAACATCAGTCCTTCTAATGAATATTCAGGACTGATTTCCTTTAGGATGTACTGGTTGGATCTCCTTGCAGTCCAAGGGACTCTCAAGAGTCTTCTCCAACACCACTGTTTAAAAGCATCAATTCTTTGGTGATCAGCTTTCTTTATGGTCTAACTTTCACAACTACTGGAAAAATCATAGCTTTGACTAGATGGACCTTTGATGACAAAGTAATGTCTCCACTTTTTAATATGATGTCTAGGTTGGTCATAAATTTTCTTCCAAGGAGCAAGCGTCCTTTAATTTCACGGCTACAGTCACAATGTGCAGTGATTTTGGAGCCCAAGAAAATAGTCTGTCACTGTTTCCATTGCTTCCCCATCCATTTGCCATGAAATGATGGGACTAGATGCCATGCTCTTAGTTTTCTGAATGTTGAGTTTTAAGTCAACTTTTTCACTCTCCTCTTTTACTTTCATCAAGAGGCTCTTTAGTTCTTCTTCATTTTCTGCCATAAGGGTGGTGTCATTTGCATTGATATTTCTCCTGGCAGTCTTGATTCCAGCTTGTGCTTCATCCAGCCCAGTGTTTCTCCTGATGTACTCTGCATATGTTAAATAAGCAGGGTGACAATATACAGCCTTGATGTACTCCTTTCCTGATTTGGACTCAGTCTGTTGTCCCATGATGACTAAGATGAAGTAAACTAGCATTATGGATCATTTCTGGTATGGTTCAGTTCAGTTCAGTTCAGTCACTCAGTCGAGTCCAACTCTTTGTGACCCCATGAACCACAGCATGCCAGGCCTCCCTGTCCATCACCAACTCCCGGAGTTCACCAAAACCCATGTCCATCGACTCAGTGATGCCATCTAACCATCTCATCCTCTGTCATCCCCTTCTCCTCCTACCCTCTATCTTTCCCAGCATCAGGGTCTTTTCAAATGAGTCAGCTCTTCACATCAGGTGGCCAAATTATTGGACTTTCAGCTTCAACATCAGTCCTTCCAGTGAACACCCAGGACTGATCTCCTTTAGGATGGACTGATTGGATCTCCTTGCATCCAAGGGACTCTCAAGAGTCTTCTCCAACATCACAGTTCAAAACCATCAATTCTTCAGCGTTCATATGATAGCAATTAGCAGTTCATTGTTTTTGGAAATATCTCATTTAATCCTGAAACTCAGGGTGATGGTTAGTATTAATTCCTTTCTTAAGAGGAGGAAATGGAGACTCAGAGACAATTGAATCATTTGTTCAAGGCCACACATTGAATTTTGTTGCTGCTCTGGACTGAGTGGAAGCTTAGTGAGAGAAATACTGATGCTGTCCTGTCTGAGGTAGATATACTCTAACTATTCCTCTAGGTGAGGAGTTTCAAATTTGTGTGAGTTACAGGGACCAAGCAGGCAGAGTTAATGACTGAAGTGGGCACAGAGGGGACAATGGATCCTGGGGGAGCTGCTCTTCAGTTTCCAGTGACCTCCTCAGGTTAGAGGGGGCTTCCAGTGGGTCTAGGTTTACTAAATAAAATCAAACACACTGGAATTGAATCTTGTTTTAAAATCCCAATTTAAATGTGGGAAACAATTATAATACAACCCCACTTGGGTCAGTGAAAATACACCTTTGGGCTATATTTAGCCTATTTTTGTTCCATTCATTTCATTTCCTCTTCTCCAGAAACTTTAAGACCCCATCAGGGGACTGCACCTAACATCATTAATTCTTCTTTCTAGAACTGGTTTTACAGCATTGTGATTTTGGGATGTGGTACTTTTGGCTTACACTGTGGTACATGTGATCCACGATAAGAAACTCGTTCTTGTATTTATTGTAAGGTTATTTGGAGGACACTGTTCACTGTGTTGGTGTTCCTTGTAAAAAACTAATGGGAAAAAAATTCTCTCTGGACTCAGTGCTAGTACTAGTTGCACTTCTCATGAATATCTTTTAAGTCTTCTGGATGCCAAATTATGAAACTTATCATGTTCTTTTTTTACTTGTCTTGCTTTCTAGAACTTTCAGAACAAGATTTGTGGCCCGTAATAATGAAAGATTAAGGTAATAATGACACATGCTTTGCATGTTGATCTTGTAGTGAATTTTATTTCATTTCCTACTTTTATCTTAAGTCCACTTTACTTACTCTTGAAAATAATCTTGTATTTAATGAAGTTAAGAGCTGCCACACACACACAACAGGGTATGAGTAATATATTCAGTAAAGGTGAGAATCCAAATTTAAACTCAGAGCTTCAATTCTAAATCCAGCTTTCTCTCCTTCATGACACAATTTATTCTTGTTTTCAGACTCTGAAACTAAAAGTCGTTGAGTTGGAAGGGATGTACAGTTGATTGTTTCAGTACAGTGCAGTGATTTTCCTTTTTTAAAAAAATATGCTTCTTAGTGTATGAATATGTGTGCATGAATACATATGCACATGTAAGATGCTGTGAGGTTTGAAGGGGACTTGAATTTTACACATTCACAGCAGGGCTGCAAAAAATTTGACTCTGAGCTTAATGAAAAGTAACATCTTCCTTCTCTCAATTTCAGCCATTTAGATTTACTTGATTAGAAATTGTGTTCATAAGAAAGCTCTGAGTGTGTGTGTGTGTGTGTGACATCTGCCTGTGTATTCCCTGTTTGTTTGGAGCTAGAGGCAATGCTTAGGGGAAGACAAGATGACATGGCAAAATCAGTTCAGGCCACTGTCAGTTGTGTGGCTAAAATAAAGCAAAGCATGTGTTCTGCTCACCTACTATCCCTTGGTGTGGGGAGGGGGTGGTCAGTAAAGTTTAAGGTACCGCATTTGGTCTCACATATTCCTTCAGTACTAAAGTGTTTGGAAACTCATTGTGATACTTCAAAGGAACACCAAAATTTCCCTGGCTAGCTGATTATTGTATTATCAACTTAACATCCAAAAATCTATTCAATTTCTTATTCTCCTTTACCTTTGGGCAATTTAATTTATCTAAAATCTTATAGGACTATGAAAGCTTTCCAGAAGTCATTAGTTTAGCCTTCTGCTGCCAAGCAAGTCTGCATTTTCCAGTGTTTCCAGAACAATAGATTTTATAACCTCCTTTGGAAACACTTTTGGGCACTTAATAAGCTCTTGCCTTCTACTTAGCCTTCATCCCTCCAGCGGTATCTTGAGCAGAGTTCTTTCTAAGTGACAAAGAAAAAAAAAATTAATGACCTTTACCAGTGTTTTTAAAACTTTGTATCAGAATAACCCATAGTGCTTGCTAAAATGCAGATTCCCAGGGCACCAGCATAAGAGGGATAGATTAAAAGAATCTTGGGTAGCATTGAGGAATCTATAGTGTTCTGAAGCTCTGCAGACAGGTTGCTTGCTATTCCATTCTTCAGGAAACATTATTTATGCCTTCTACCAGTGAGCCTCAGACTTTGGATTGAGTTTAAATTTATTGCATAGCCATCTTTCTAGAGAATGAGATTTTATGGATCACATATTGGACCTGGGAATTCAGAGAAACTCTTGGTGATGTTCACTGGTGTTTGGGATCTATAGTGTTGGATCACCTCTAATTTTCTACATAAATTTCAAGTTATTTAGTTTCTCTTTGCTTAAAGTCAATACTTCAATGTGTTAAGTATTATTTTTTATATTTTAGATATATTTGCACAATATTAAATAATGTGTAAATATTCACATGTCATAATTCTTGTCATCTTGGAGCAAAATTTCTTATTATACATAGTAAGTAGTATTGTTCACTTACAGTAGTAATTTTGTGTAACATAAAAAAAAACCAAACCCAAAACCATACAGGAAAGTAGGGAGAATTACATAACAAATACCCAGATATCTATTACCTGGATTTAACATGTGTTTCCATGTTACTGTATTTAATTCATGTTTCTTTCACTTTCAATAAAATATAGATAAAAATGAAGCATTATTTGGATCCTACTCTCTTCAATTTCCATCCCCCCCCATGTTCTTGTAAGTAAATCTTTATCTACATGTATATGTCTTTTTTCTTAGTATACAATTTCAGAAATTTTACTGATGACTCAGACATATTTAAAATCCTGACAAAATTGCTTCAAGAAAGAGTATATTAGTTTGTATGATTGCTATTATATATATAAGCTTGCTCTTGTCTGTTAGACTATTGCCAAACTGGGAATTTGTTATTAAAAATAAGTCCTAATTTTATTGGTATAGGTAGTGTGTTACTGTTTGCATTTTAATTTTTATTATTATCATTGAATTTAAACATTTGTGATACATTTTTAAATGTAGTTTTTTTGAGTATAGTAATATATTCACATTGTTCACAACCCACAAAGTATTAAAAGGTATATTGTGAAAAGTCTTTCTTCCATTTTCGATAACAAATCCTCTCAAAAGTAACCATTATTTTTGGTAAATTTGTCTACTTCCAGAGTTACTGTATGTATATTTAAATATAACATGGATATTTCACTAGACTTTCATCTCCTTTTCTCCTTAACACACCAGAATTAGCATATTTATTCGCTGTTCTGTATCTTCATGTTTTTACCATAACAGTATAGCTTGGAGATGTTTCTACAGTGGTACACAGAAAGGCCTCATTTATTTTTTTCTACTACTCAGTATTGCATTATATACCTGGAACATAGTTTATTTAACCAGCCCCTATTGGTAGATATTTGGATTGTTTCCTTACTTTTCCTATTACACATAGCTTTGACATGAGTTACTTCAAATGTGTGTCAATCAACTGGTCAAGTCAAAGGGTATGTTTATTTGTAATTTGATAGATATTGTATTGTCCTCATTAAGTGTTGTAACAATTTACTTCACTCAGGAAATGCATGGAGTCCCTATTTCGTCATTGTCTTACTGAGATGTGATCAAACTTTTGAAACTTTGCCAATCTGATAAATAAAAAGTTTTCTAAGTGTGTTTCCATCCTAATTTTGTATTAAGTGAACTGAACATCTTTTTATATATTTGAGAACCATTTTTTTTTAATGTGTACATTCTGGTTCATATCTTTTGGTCATTTTTATATTCAATTGTTCATTTCCTTATCAATTGCAAAGAATCCTGTATGTATTAGGGACATTTTCTCTCTGATTTGAAAATGCTTTGTCTTTTTTTTCAGTTGTCTTTTGACTTTGCTTATCATTTTTATTACCAAAAATATTAAAAAAGATTTTTTTTAGTAGTTCAGTTTATCTGTGTCTATATCCAGAATCTACATGAAAATCTACCTTATCTCATGTAGATTTTGGATTTTGAGTCATACAGAAAGTGGCCTGACAATGTAATTCTTCCATGTTTCCTCTTGCTACTTTTATAACTTCATTTTAAAAATATTTAAACCTTTGTACCATGTGTAAATTACCCTTGTGTAGGTAGGAATTACATTTATTTTTTCAAATGGTTACCGGATTGTCCCAATACTTTCTTGATTAATCTATTTTCACCACTGGCATGGGACTCACTCCATCTTTATCATAACTGAATTGTAGATATTTGGGTTAATTCTGGATTTCCTTTTCTACACCAGTGTGTCTATTCATGTCTCACTACAACACTGATTTGATTATTTGTATATAATATAATGTCTTAATATCTGATAATAGTAACCCCTCCTTTGATTTTTTATTCCAGTTTTTTCCTGACGGTTCTATTTGATCATTTTTCTATATGAACTCAAAGATCTACTCATCTAGTTAAGAAAATTTTTTTTTAAGGATTGTTAAATTTATACATTTCTTCAAAGAGAATTAAGATTATGATATTGAGTCTTCCTTCTCAAGAACATGGTGTATCTTTCCATTTGGTCCTGTCTTTTGTGTCTTTTGGTAGCATTTTAAGACTTTCTTCATACTGGTCTTGTGCATTTCTTAATTTATCCACAGCATTTTATCTTTTTCAATGCCATTCCATATGGAATTACTTATCCCATTCTGTTTCATACTTGGTTGTTATTTTCACTTATGAAGATATATATATTTCCTCATCTGCTGTGAAGGTTATTGTCATCTATTGAAT
The DNA here is from genome assembly GCF_032405125.1 of Capricornis sumatraensis. NCBI lineage: Eukaryota > Metazoa > Chordata > Mammalia > Artiodactyla > Bovidae > Capricornis > Capricornis sumatraensis. The sequence goes on from NC_091073.1 coordinate 77,377,574, forward strand.
TTTAAAATATAACAATTTTTATATTCACAGAAGTTCTATTTAGAAGCAACCTAGATGTTCATCAGCAGATGAATGGATAAAAAAGTTGTGGTGCATATACTCTATAGAGTATTACTCAGCCATTAAAAAGAATACATTTGAATCAGTTCTAATGAGGTGGATGAAACTGGAGCCGATTATACAGAGTGAAGTAAGCCAGAAAGAAAAACACCAATACAGTATACTAACACATATATATGAAATTTAGAAAGATGGTAATGATAACCCTGTATGCAAGACAGCAAAAGAGACACAGATGTAAAGAACAGACTTTTGGACTCTGTGGGAGAGGGAGAGGGTGAGATGATTTGGGAGAATGGCATTGAAACATGTATACTATCATGTAAGAAATGAATCGCTAGTCTAGGTTTGACACAGGATACAGGATGCTTGGGGCTGGTACACTGGGATGACCCAGAGAGATGATATGGGGAGGGTGGTGGGAGGGGGGTTCAGGGTTGGGAACTCATGTACACCTGTGGTGGATTCATGTCAATGTATGGCCAAACCAATACAGTATTGTAAATTAAAAAAATAAAATTTAAATAAAAAATAATAATAAAGTTCAGCTGGAGCTTTTTTCATTTTATTTATTGTTTTAGTTTCTTAATAATTCTAAATAGTTCATTTTATAGTATTTTTCAGCTCTCAGGGGCCAACTTCACCTGTCGGAGGAATCTGTTTTGTCCCTCATGGAATTACCTTTCTTTAGGAGATTTAAAATTTTGCCCTGAGTTTCTCTTCAGCTCAGCTACTTTTCCCCATAGGAGTCCCTTGAGATCCTGGTTGTGAAAATATTCCTAGAGTGCTTATGGGGATGCTTCTTCTGGAGTCTTAACAACTTTCAGTGGTTGTGGAGAGATCTGTATCTTAATTTCTTGTCAAGATACCTTACCTTCTGATTAGTGTAGATTGAGACTCTGCATTTCTGGGGTTTGATGTCTCATGAGTTTACTTTGATTCCCACTTAGAGTCCTGGACAGATGGCAAACTTTTTTGCTCTTTCCTCAGGCTTTTCAGTTTTGTTTGCTTGTTTGTTTTCCCATGGAAGTGACAGCTCTTCAACACTGTATATTTTGCAGAAGGTTCCATTTCAGCTTTTCTGCTTAACAGCAGGCAGAGGCCAACCTTCTGTTCCAGAGGAAGTGTAAACACTGCATGCTCACATGTGCCCTGGGCCTATGTCTTCTCTAAAAAAATCTTAGGATTGCTAAGGCAAGACTGTTCAAACAGAAATTTAAATGGGTTATTTTGTAACATTGGGAAATATTTGAAAAGAATAACAGTATAAACATGGAGAAATTTCTTCCTTTTCTTATAGGGAAACATTGGAGAGACAGACTGTAGTGCTTTTTTTCCAAATGAATGCCTCGGGGTTTTTGTCAATTTGTGCCTTGTTTTAAGTAAAATTTGATAAGGTCTGCATTTTCTTCTCTCACCTTCATTCCTTTTTATGCCAGAAGTTAATTATCCAGTCTATGTAATTATTACCAGCACACGGAGTCTCAGGGCCTACAAGAGGTTCAGAATTACATACGGACTTTTAGCAATTTACACAGTATGGGCTTTGAGCCAATTTGAGAAACATTGAAAGCCATTATCATCTATCTGTAAAATGCCTGGCCCTATGTTTGCTGCCTTCAGAAAAGTGGGTTACAAGAAAGCCACAAAATACCACTGAAATAATTGGGCATGCAGTTTTGTAGATACCCATTTGCTAGCTGTACATCCATTGTGTTCTTATTGGCTTTTTTATTTTGAGAAGTCAGGCAAGTTTTCCTTTTGTTCTAGACAATCACTATCCTATACCAGCTAATCATTTTCTTCAGAAGATTTCTCTGCCATAATCCAATCTTCCCTGGAGATAATTTGATTTTATTCTGGGTCCATGAGCGCCGCATCCTTGGCTGGCTCAGTCATTTCAGAGTGATATGAAGTGTTTTTCTTTCTTTTCTTTGAGTTTAAGGATTGAAGAACTGGATTTCATCCAAAAATTGACATCCTTGACTATTCTTTCTCTTCTTCATATGCCTTACTCTACTTTTAGTATTTTTCTCTCTACCTCTTACCCTATAGGTATTCATACTAGAAGTCACCAAAGCTTTCGGAAATACTGGGTGTTGGTTTTTCGTTTTTTCTTTGACCTTTTACAGTCTTTGTAGAATGTTTCTGTCTTGTGTGTGAACTACCTTTTGGCCGTGAAGAAAAGTCTTTTAAATTATTTAACTCTCTTTAAATTATTTAAATTAAATTATTATTTAAATTTTTTAAGTCTCTTGGGAATACCAGACCACCTGACCTGCCTCTTGAGAAATCTGTATGCAGGTCAGGAAGCAACAGTTTGAACAGGACATGGAACAACAGACTGGTTCCAAATAGGAAAAGGAGTACATCAAGGCTCTATACTGTCACCCTGCTTATTTAACTTATATGCAGAGTACATCATGAGAAACACTGGGCTGGATGAAGCAGAGCTGGAATTAAGATTGCCAGGGGAAATATCAATAATCTCAGATATGCAGATGATATCACCCTTATGGCAGAAAGTGAAGAAGAACTAAAGAGCCTCTTGCTGAAAGTGAAAGAGGAGAGGGAAAAAGTTGGCTTAAAGCTCAACATTCAGAAAAAAAAGATCCTGGCATCCAGTCTTATCACTTCATGGCAAATAGATGGAAAAACAGTGGAAACAGTGGCAGACTTTATTTCTGGGGGGGCTCCAAAATCACTGCAGATGGTGATTGCAGTCATGAAATTAAAAAACGCTTACTCTTTGGAAGGAAAGTTATGACCAACCTAGACAGCATATTCAAAAGCAGAGACATTACTTAGTCAACAAAGGTCCATCTAGTCAAGGCTATGGTTTTTCCAGTGGTCATGTATGGATGTGAGAATTGGACTATAGAGAAAGCTGAGAACCGAAGAATTGATGCTTTTGAACTGTGGTGTTGGAGAAGACTCTTGAGAGTCCTTTGGACTGCAAGGAGATCCAACCCAGTCCATCCTAAAAGAAATCAGTCCTAAATATTCACTGAAAGGACTGATGTTGAAGCTGAAACTCCAATACTTTGGCCACCTGATGCGAAGAGCTGACTCATTTGAAAAGACTCTGATGCTGGGAAAGATTGAAGGCGGGAGGAGAAGGGGACAATAGAGGATGAGATGGTTGGATGGCATCACTGACTCAATGGACATGAGTTTCAGTAAACTTCAGGAGTTGGTGATGGACAGGGAAGCCTGGTGTGATGCAGTCCACAGGGTCACAAAGAGTTCACACATGACTGAGCGACTGAACTGAACTGAAATCTCTTTACAGTTATATAAGATTATATCATCTTTTCACTAGGTGAAAAACAACAGCACTATGCATTCTTAGAAAATAAACAGCATTACAACAATCAGCAAGGCACCACAGGAAACCTCCAATTCATGAGTAAGTGCAATAATGAGAGGAGGCTGGAGTTTTGTTGCATTTGCAGACCTCATATATCCTACTGGACCCAACTGCACACTTGGCTGCAGATCCTAAGAGTAAACCATGCACTTGTGTTATTATATGGAAAGAAACATATATCTTACAAAGGGAACACATAAGCCTCAGGAATGTTTTGCCAGAACATGTGAGCCAATGCAGGTCTTTACCAGCTGAGCCACCAAGGAATCCCAAAAGTACTGGAGTGGGTCTTCTCCAGAGGGTCTTCCCAACCCAGGAATTGACCCAGGGTCTCCTGCATTTCAGGCAGATTCTTTACCAGCTGAGCTACCAGGGAAGCCCAATTTTGTGGCCAAACAGTGTAAACTGAGATTTGCCAATTTGCCACCAGATCCAGAAATCTGCCTTTGGTATTCCTAAATTAATACCAGTTTCCTTCAAGACAACAGACATCCCACACAGAATGGGCCCTCGGATACGGAACTAGTTAGAAATGTGAACATCCTTCTCTCTAATGACAGGGATTCCATTTGTGCTGTACGCTGACTGCAAAGCTTTTATCCCAAGCCTCACTAGGGAGGTATTTGGGGGAGAATGTGATGAGGACAGCAAAGTGGTACCTCATGGCTCCCTGGGCTGCCTGCACTGATGTGCTGATTTAATTCAAGGATGTGCTGAAAAAACACTTCTCTGCTTGGAGTACAGCTTTCAGAGAGAAGCACCTTTGCAGCCATTAAGAATGAGGAGATGACTTTTTGAACCAAGAGCATTTATTCCCAAATGGAATAAATTATCTCAAGACTTGATAATTATAATTAATGTGGTTGGGTTGAAAGTAAGGTTCTCTCTTCCCAGGCTGACTGGGTAAAATGATCTGTTAGGTCGATGTGAGCATTACAGTATCAGTTCACTGACATGGTTGGTCCATGCGGAATTTCAGGAGAGGTGGGCACTGTATCTAGCATGTGGGATGGTAGATAATGGCTATGTGTTGGGGCAATAACATACTTTAAACAGCCGTTTGCCCCATCCGTTCCTTCTTTCAGAGAATTATGGGATAATTTGCTCTAAAGTAACTCTAACAGAAAACATATTTGGCATGGACAAGGGCCTATAGTACCATCATGATTTTATATACTACTTTTCCTAAGAAAATCCTGGTTTTATTAAACAAATGACCTGGCAGTACAAAACTCTCCTAATTTTTCTCTTAACGCCCCTGTAAAAGGCATTCAATAGCTTGAATGAACAGGTTTCATTTTATGTCAGGTTTTTTGCTTCATTCAAATAGAATCTACTTTCAGTGCACTTTGCTATGAAGCTGTAATGCTATTATTTCCAGGGCACATTTTTTAGGAATTGGCCAGCATAAGAAAACTATATGAATTCTTCCACTAGGGGAAGTTTGTTGCTTCAGGATAGGAGTTTTGTTTTTCAAGAAATAGACACACTATTAAAATACCTGTAAAGTACTGTGAAATACTATATTTGGTTAGCTACCCTCTCACCAATCTGGCTTCATTCAGCCAGCTTTTTAGCAACTAACGCTTCACTGTTTGATTATGCTGTTTGGGAAACTTGCTGGCCCTGAGTGTGACATTATTTTGTCCTTATTTATTTGTCTCTGACACAGAACCCTTAAATTTAAGGACCTAAGGCATCTTTTAGAAACAATGAAAACAAATCAAAGTGGAATTCAGTTTATGAAAGCATTCCAAATCACTTATACAGGTTGAATCCATGTTTCCACTTATTTTTTCACCAATACAACCCATGCCTCTGGTCATTGAGCAGACCTTTTTTAAGCACTTTTTCGTAAAAACGAAAATCTGGTTTCCTTCCCTGAGTGTGGCCCTCCCACCAAATAATCCTAATGTGTCCCATACTACAGGCTGTGAGAACGTTTTTGAATTTATTTTTAGAAGTACTTAATTTTTTCCCATCTGTAAGTGATCCTCTTCCTCCGTTGTGGGGACATGGATTCATAGATGGTAGAGTGGAAGTTAGGGGGAAAGAGGCTGTCAGTTCATTCTGTGTGGAAACTAACCAATTTAAGCTTCCCTGAGTAGTGTAGCATAGATTCTCCATAATTCTTAGTTTCTCCACTTTTGGATTGTTGTTTCTAAAGTGGAACCACACTGGCTTTAATCCATTTTCTACATTTGGAGTTTTACTGAAATAAAATAGTATGTAAGGGTATGTAATTTGAAATCATGTATGACAGTTTTCAAATCTGGGCCCACCAGTCACAATCTATGTATTTCCACACAAATTCCATCATCTCTCTGAGCTCAGTTTTCTCATTGTAAAATGAGGCTGATAATCATAGCAAGCCCATGACATTGCTTTAAAGATTAAATTGAATATTAAATGTTTACTGTCTGTTACATAGTAGCTCCCTTTTTGTTGTTGTTGTTTTTAAATGTAATAAATACCAGGAAACTAGAATCTCTGTTCTAAATTCTGCACTCAGTTCTTGACATCTCAACATCAGATGTTAAATTGGCAAAAGTTAAGGAAATTTAAAAGAAAAGGAGTTGAAACAATTAATGTCAATATAAGATTTATTTACACAAGTAACAAGGATAAATGTATTTTTGTATAAACCATATGGAGAACATACTTCTGCAAAGAATTCAAATATAAAAGCATTAAAATTTTTATTTTTAAGTTAATTTATCATAATGCTTATGCTTTCACTCAAGGATTTTGAAATTTTCACCCATGTTTTCAGTATGTTTTCGGAAACACATGAGGAAGATGTGTGCGTGTGCACGAGTGTCTGTCTGTCTGTCTGTCAGTTGCTCAGTCATGTCTGACGCTTCGTGACCCCACAGACTGTAGCCTGCCAGGCTCCTCTGTCCAAAATTTTCCATGGCTTAAGAATACTGGAATAAGTTGCCATTACCTTCTCCAATGAGGAAGGTATTATCTCTAAATTAAGGATGTGACAAGAAAAAGATGCACAGAGATAGATGCGAGCAAAGTCACACAATGAATGAGAAGTAGAGACTTGCCCTGGCTCTTTCTAGGCCTTCACTGTTTCGGTCCAGGAGCCTGAATGTACAAGGTCACCAGTAACTACTCAGGAATGTAACACATGCCATCTCGAGTCTACTTCTCAGAATGTGTCAAATAGGAGGGATTAACCAACCAGTGAGCAATCACTTTCACATCCCCATGTCCAGCATAATGTCCATGCTCAGTGGCTATAATCTTTCTTTTGTTCCATTCCTTTCATTATACTCACTTCTCCAAACCGACTCTCTGGTTAAATTCAACTCTAATTTCTCTAGACCAGCACCCATATGGCATAAGAAAAATACACACTGAGACTGACTAGTCTCCTTAAATCATGATCTTTAACCTCATTTGGACTCTGAATGCTCACCAACAATCGTTCCAAACTCCACTAATCCATTCACTCTTCTACTCTACTTGATAGCTCGATTACTCTTTTATTTCTCAGGTTCAACACTTTCATCCCTACCTTCATTATCAGAGAAAACTGGGACATTGGAAAGGATTTCCCAAAATTCTCATGACATTTTACTTTCAAATAGTAAGACCCTTCCAGGGTCTGCCTTCCCTATACTCTGCAGTCTTACCTGTAACCATAGTTGTGTGTCTGTATGCCAATCTCAGCCCCCAGGTCCTATCTTCTCTCACCTACTCAAGGACATTTCTCTAGAAATTCTCCCCTTTCTCTCTGGTATCATTATGTTACTTATTTATTATATTTTTACTAGTCTACTTAATCTTTACTGCTAAGTTGCTTCAGTCATGTCAGCATTCAAACATTTTTATTCTACTAAAAACAAAAGAAAAGCAAAGAGAAGTAAGAAAGTAACTCTTCTTTGACTTCCACTTTCTCCAACAAAACTCTTTGAAGCCGAGTTGTCTAAACTCATTTTAGATGTCTTGCTTATTGCTAAATACAGTGGTCACTTCAGTGCTCCTTTTAGTTCCGTAGCAGTGGACACACTGATCTCTCTTCTCTTTAATAGACTTTCTTCCCCTGGCTTCCAGGACACCATGTCTTCTGTTTCCTTTCTGCATCACTGGCTGCTCCTTTTCTGATGCCTTTGCTTTTTCTTTCTCATCTCCTAGACCTCTTAATATTGGCACACTCAGGACAGAGTCCTTGGTTGTTCTATCTGTGATCACATACAACCTTGTGGCTTAAATGAACAGATAAAAAAATAACTCCTATGATTTTGGAGAATGGCATTCTAACATGTATACTATCATGTAAGAATCGAATCGCCAGTCTTTGTCTGACGCAGGATACAGTATGCTTGGGGCTGGTGCATGGGAATGACCCAGAGAGATGTTATGGGGAGGGAGGTGGGAGGGGGGTTCATGTTTGGGAACGCAGGTAAGAATTAAAGATTTTAAAATTTAAAAAAAAAAAAAATAAATAAATTAAAAAAAAACTCCTAAACTTACATCATTCAATTGGGTATCTCTTACTACCTCCAAAGTGATATTTTTGATTATTTTCTGCCTAGATATCTAACAAATATTTCAGATTCAATGTGCCAGGTTCAACTGAGTTTCTAATCCACCTCTTAAACCCTGTTCTTCTCATTATAAGTGATAGTAAATCCATCTTTCCTTCTGCTCGTGCACAGACCAGAGTAATCATCTTTCACTCTTCTTTCTCTTCATATCCCACATTCAGTTTAGCAGAAAATACTGTTAGTTCTCTCTGCAAAGTATCTCCAGATATTTCACCAGAATTTGGCCATTTCTCACCACCTTGACGGCTCCCACTTGTCCAAGGCACCATCACTTCCCATCTTACTTAACAGCCTTGTCACATGGGCTTCCTGCTCCTGTCCATATCCCTCTGCCCATCTCCCACCACTGTATTGTTTACTCAAAACATAACACCCTGAGTGAAACTTTTTAATGTGTTTGTCTTGTCACTTTTCTGCTCAAACTCTAGCAGCAGATCCCATTTAGGATAAAATCCAGTCATTATGCTGTAGTACAGAGCCCTTCATGGCCAGAGCCCAACCCTCTCTCTCCCTCCATCCTGTTATTCTGCCTCATGTCCATTTCACTCGGGCAACATATCCCTTCTTGCTTATTCAAACTTGTCAAGCATGCTTCTGTCCTAGGATTTTTGTACATCTCTCAGAAACCATCTTTCCCAGATGTGCTTATAGCTAATCACTTAACTTCATTTAAGCCTTTTCTCAAATGTCAGCTTCTCCATGGGGTCTAATCTGACTGTTCAATTGAAAATTACAACTTATACCATCTACCTGGTGGCTGAAATGGTAAAGTATCTGTCTGTAATGCAGGAGACCAGGGTTCATCCCTGGATCAGGAAGATTCCCTGGAGAAGGGAACAGCAAACCACTCCAGTATTCTTGCCTGGAGAATCTCATGGACAAGGAGCCTGGTGGGCTACAGTCCATGGGAGTAGTAGAGAGTCAGACAAGACTGAACGACTTTCACTTTCACCATCTGCACGTTCCTAAGTCTCCTTGCAATACTGGATATTTTTCTATGGCCTTAGTCACTTTCTGATATATTTGCTTATTTATTTTACAAAAATGTTGCTTATTTATTTTATCTGCTGTTTCTTGTCTCTGTCTGCCAGAAAGAAAGCTCCCTGGGGGCTAGAATTGCCTGCTTTTTCCACTGATGTATCCTGAGAAAGTACAGTTGTATCATGCAAAAAGCAAATGCTTGAAACACATTTGTTCAGTGAATAATGATTTCAGGAATCCTGCTGCCCTAGAGTTGCCGTTATAGATAGAATTGGCATTGGAGTATTTTGGAGTTTGTGGTTTTCTATTCCTGGGCCCAGATGATTCTTTGTTGGAGTCAAGATTCTCTGTGAGGCACTATTGGCCCAGGATGGATTTCTTTTGGAAGACATCAAAATTCTTTTTTCCTAAGGTTTTACAAAAGAATCCCACATGTTTAGCACATTATCTGGTATATTAACAAATAAAGGAGAAAAGCTCCAGACTTTATCTGAACTTTGAATTCTTGTAAAGTGATATGAGTTCTAGAACATACTGGAGCAGAGAACCCTCTGGGTCCCCTTCATGTCCAGCTCCTTGGACCTTGTGGCCACTTGGCATACAATGTGTCGTTGCAGATCTATTGGATTGTTGAACCCAGGTCTCCAGCATTGCAGGCAGATTCTTCACCAGCTGAGCCATAAGGGAAGCCCTTGGATTATGCAATGGTTGTTAGATAGTTCAGGTTAAGGTAGAAACAACAGAAGTCTGAAGTCAGATGTAGGATTGTATTAGATCCTGGATTTAATGCTCCAAGCCTCTTCTTTACTATAAAGTAATTGCAAGGTTCACATGAAATAGTGTGTGTAATGTTGCCAGCTCAGGGCAGGCACAGAGCAGGACCATTAAGGGTGAATTTTCTTTTCCTGGAAAAGAACTCTGCATTTTCTCCTGTTATTTTCTGGGCATTACAAAAGAATTTACCTTGCCTCAATATATGAACATACACCAAAGAGATTAATTTATGAACTGGAAGAAACAGAACAAAGGACTTCTTGCTCCTCTTTTATTAACTCTGAATGCCTCAGATTTACAATGAAAATTACAAGCTCTAGCAGTTTTCTAGGGAATACCAATGAAAAGACTACAAATCATCATTTCTGGAGATAAAAGAACTAAGTAGCCATTTAAATTTTCACTAAGAATATGTGATTGTGAATATTTATTGAGAACCTACTGTGAGCAGTATTAGATGTCTTCTAGAACTGAGTAAGAAGAGACAGGACTTGTGAATTCCAAAACTATTAAACGTTAATGTGCTTTAATAGCACTGGGCAAAATATTTTTGTCAAGAGCTTCTAAGGGACTTTCTCAGAGATTGTTAGGCACACTTCAGAGGATGCTGTTAGGAAGCTTTTAGGAGAGTTGTGCAAATGCATAGTCAGCTTAAAGCTGCTACACACATTAATTAAAGCCAATTATTCTCATGTGGTGGCCATAGTTTCAACTGAGGATGACTGTACCACATCTGTTTCCTTCAGGCACAACTTTAGTCTTCTTTGAGAGAGTATGTTGGAGATTGAGGATGAAAGAAAAAAAAGAAAAACCCTTAAGAATGTTAAGAAATTCAATTCCTATGTAGTCCTCTAAGAATCACCTACCCATTTAGTGCTACAATTAATTCACCTGTGAAATAGAAATAGTAACTATGCAAATAAGAATTTTTTTTTGAAACCTCTAATGGAAGTTCTCCAAAATTGAAGTGGGCTGAAATTGACTACAGAAATTATAATGCAATGTGATGACTGAGGACGCTCAATTTCATTAGAAGGCTAAGTATAGACTGAATTAGCGCTTGTTCCCTTTTCCCTGAAGTTGCTACTGCTTATGCCATGAAGGTGACACTTTGGTAGCCAATGTGAGTAATAACAACTTTGAATTGAATTTGTCTAGTCTTCCATACTGAGTTATTTTCAGCTATTCAGAAAAATGTACAAATGTCATATTCTCATGATGCAAAACCAGTTTGGACTCTTGGAACTATTTTAATTTATTCTTTTTTTTAAATATAAATTTATTTATTTTAATTGGAAGTTAATTACTTTATATTCAAATAATTGCAGTGAAACAATTGTTGCTTTCTAAGTATTAACTAGGCTGACATAAATGATGGCTTTAAGATACACTTTAATATGCAGCAATAATAAAGTTATGTATATAATTTGGTGTGTCCTCATCAGCAGCTAAGTGAAAATCCAGAACACAAAATTGAAAATAATCTATGATCTTAATTATGCAAAAGTATTTACATACTTCACATTTTCTTCATGTATACATATGCACAGGATATATCAGAAGTAAACATGGCAAATGTTAGCAGTGGTCATCTCTAGGTGATGAGATTATTGATGCTCTTTTTTGTTCTATTCTTTGTATTTTCAATATTTTCTGGGTTCCAGTGAAAGTCTATGAATCTGATAACAGTGGGAAAAAGCCATTAAAATTATGCTTAAAGGTGCTTTGCACAGGGCAGGGGCATAGAACAGTGATTGCCGAGTGAGTGAATGGGTCTGTCAGGAAAGCTGACAAACTTTACCAGCTCTCTGGCAGCTGTGTTCATCTTTCTTGTAGGATGAGAGTAAATGTCACATCACAAAGGTTTCATTACAAAGTAAATGATGACGTGTTATAAATCACTACCATAAATAATAAGCATGGACTAATCAAGTCCCTTTTGTGATGAGATGTCTCTAATTGCTTTTAATTTCATGCTTTCCCTTACTGTATTATCTAATTCTTAAATGTGTAATCTCCACTGTCCTCTCAGTCATTAACATAAATTAGCAATGTTGTACTGTATGCAAATCAGTTGGCTGAAAAAGTCAGTTATGTGGAAAATACTGTAAATAACCTTTTTCAACTCAATTAAACAATTTTGGTGTGAAACCACAGGCTTTAAGGAATAAGTAATTGACTAAAGCAGTTAAAAACCTCTGGGTCCAATCCAGAAAACCTTACACAGACAAAATTTTCACTTTCTTCAGCACTAATTTTCTACTTCCAAGTGTATAAGGATAAGGGCAGAGATGAAACCTATGTGGACAAAAGAAGAGGGATATGAGACAACATTTCTCAGTGTTACATGCACTATCATAGTCCAAAGTAAAATAGCATTGGATACACAATTATATAGGATTCCCGGGTGGCACTAGTGGTAAAGAATCCAGTTGCCAATGCAAGAGAGATGTGGGTTTGATTCCTGGGTTGGGAGGAGGGCATGGCAATGATAGTTTACAGTGAATGATGTTGGATTTGGGATTTGTGATCTTTGAATAAGAAGATTTAGCTTTGGGACCAGGGACCAGGCTTGATCATTCAAGAAACTTTGTGTAGCAGATTTTTATTAAAATGAAAAAAAGACAGAGAAAGCTTCTGACATAGACATCAAAAGGGGGACAGAGAGTACCCTCCTCACTAGTCTTTGGCAAGGGAGCTATATACTTTTTAAATTGGTTATAACAATAATTCAAAAGACTGTCTCATGACTGTAAAAATTTTACCAGACCCACTTCCACAATTTAAGTTTTAAGATAAGAGATTTAGATTTTAACAATAAAAAGATTTTACCAGACCCACTCCCATAATATACATTCTAAGATATCAGGGTTAGTCAGAAGGTTTTCAGAAAGGAGAAACTGTCCTCAAGCAGGATACATTGTTGTTATATAATCCTTAGTACAGAGTTTAAACTGAGTTTTTGTTGTGTAATCATCAGTTCTGGGCTTAAAGGAAAAAAAAAAACCGTTTTATGTGACTAAGATTAAGGAATGTAGTAGAAAGGACAAACAAACAAAAAAAACCCTATTGTCCTTTCCTCCTCCTTAAGACCCCCAGACCCCTTTCTCCTCCTCAGGGACCCTGGACTTCTTATCAGCCTGCCTAGGAATCGACTCTCTAAGCAAACCCACTCCAGCATTTTTGCTTAGAGAATCTCTTGGACAGAGGGGTCTGGCAGGTTACAGTCCAGGGTTGCAAAGAGCTGGACATAACTGAAGTGACTTAGCATGCACACAATTATATATAAACTAGTTAACCAAAAAGGACCTACTGTACTGTATAGCACAAAGAACTATACTCAATATTTCATAATAACCTATAAGGGAAAAGAATGTGAAAATGTGTATATATATAGTTGAAACTAACATGGTATTATAAATTGACTATACTTCAATTAAAAATATTTTTTAAAAAATAAAACAAGTAATCACTATGCTAGCTTATAAAATTTTAAAGTTAATAGTGTAACCTGAAAAAATAATAAGTTTGCTATATGCTTAATGTATCTTGAGAGAGATTAATTAAAGGAAATTAAATGGCAGTTGAAGATGCTAGATGATTGAAATTTTAAAAAATGGCTTTGAAATATAATATACAAATGTATATTATATTTACCAACTGGATTCTTCAGTGTTTTCTAAACTATGGTCAGCTGCTGTGTACTCTCCCAGGATGCTTTGTTTGCAAATGGAAGTGCATGATAAAATGATTTGGGAAACTTTTATATCATATATACCTCTCTTGAAGGGTCACAAAGCACATTAAGATATTAAAGATCTGGAAATGTGTGCAATAAAGGAACACCTTTAAATTTGTTTAAAACAGTGTTTAGCTAAATTTATAAATAGAACTTTTTTTTTTTAAACCTAACATCTACTAACATCCCTTTGTGCTAATATTCCATGGGATACACCTAAAGACCTGAAAGCATTGCATCAGTATTCTAAACTAATGGACATGGATTTGGGGCACATGTAATTAGGAGGTCATTTCTATGGCTGCCACATTCACTTTTTATCCAATAAATAGTGTTGCAAGTAGATGCTAATACAGTCTTTTTTTCCCAGGAAAAACTATATAGTGAACTGATGGCTCCTAGGAGCCACTTAGATCCAGGTATGTCTGATAAAAAACAAAACAAACAAACAAAAAAAACCAAAACCCTGTTTAAGATTCTTGATTAAAAAAATGACGTATTTAAAAATAATTCAATGGCACAGCAAATATAAAGTGTCTTTTGTAGTCTGAGAGGTATATAGTAACACAAAGGACTCTTCTTTCTGCCCTCTCTCCCTTATTTCCATCTGCCACACTGATAACCATTATTTTGAGTGAAAAACTTTTTTACTTCCTATCCTGCATCACTGGATTGTGAGATGGAGTGGGGCGGTCCAATGTCCAAGTCCCTGTTAGGTTTGTTGTTCCACTGTCTGCTTATTTTTCCTCAAGGTTCTGACAAATCCCTTCTGCACAGAGCTCACTCTTCTACTCAACCACTCGTTTGGGTCCTTATGGCCCATCTCTATAAGGAGGAAACAAAATTAAATCTCTCTCCCAAATTCTCCTCTTCAACCATCACCAAATTGTAGTTTAGAGGCATACTCAGGGCTGTAGGGCATCTACTGAAAGCTTGGCCTGATGTTTCCTGCCTCATCTTACAGGGTTTTCTATGCATGACTCACATTCACTCACAGTATACTGACTGAACAAATGATACCACATATAGCAAACTACAGGCGTTACAGGTGGTGCGGTGGGAAAGAATCACCTGCCAGTGCAGGAGACTCAAGAGACATGGGTTCAGTTCCTGGGTCAGGAAGATCCCCTGGAGTAGGAAATGGCAATCCACTCTAGTATTCATGCCTGGAAGATTCCATGGACAGGATTCTGGCAGGCTATAATCTATGGGTTCACAAAGAGTTGGACATGACTGAGCATGCACACACACATATGCACAGCAAACTACAAAATAAGAGGGATCAAAAATAAACAAACAAACAAAAATGACGCATGATCTAGGAAAGAAATTGCTACCTTAACTGTTATCTTTAGCATGACTTTTACACTAAGACCCTAACATAATGATAATCTTCATTAGTTCCTTCTACTAATAAAATTCCAGAAAATTGTGCTTGAAATAATAGAGGGACCTACAGAAAATCTTGCTTGCTCTTGGACTATCAACTGCTCAACAATGAATTTTTGTGCCTTTTTTTCTACCAGCAATCCTTTTAAAGTTAAACTTACTATTAAATTAACATTTATATCAACTCTAAAGAGGAAACAAAGAAGAGCTTCAAAAGAAGAAATATTTATACACTGTATTTCTTGAGGGCAGTTGTGTTGGAGTTTGTATTCAGTAGTGTCTCTGTCCAAAAACTTACATTCACACTTGATTTGCTTTTTAAATAGAAAGTTTGTTTATGAACCATTGCTTATTATTTGCTGTTAGAATCTGTATGCTTCTCTTCTCCCCTGGGCATTTCCCTTGTTTTTGATAATTATTATTTCTCTCTGGGATTTTTTTACATGTATATTTCTTTCTCTCTTGTCAGACTTGTGTTCAGCATTATTTTCCTAGTTTAAGGTGACTCCAGAATCTATTCTGTGGTGATTCCTCTAGGGAGTTGGGTAAAATATTTGAACTTGAAAGCACTTTGAGGAATACATCTCAATCTAACCCACATATCTGAAATTTAAAGGACCATATATCATAGAATGAGTACAAACAAATGATGTTTTATGTCCTCGGTAGCTTGATAAGTTACAACTGAAATAAAACTCTTATTTTCTTAGTGTGAAAAACCTGACCTTTAAATAAATGAGTAATATTTACAGTTACCAAATAGATTTTCAGAAAAAAAATGAAAAATAAGACTGGGATAAAACTCTTTAAAAAATTAGAAAAATTGCGTTCGGAGAGAGAAAGGTAGTCTTTTGTCATCTGTCTCGATTAGCAGTTTTCAGTGGGCATTAGTCCCCTCTGTGGAATATTTGACAATGCCTGCAGACATTTTTAGTTGCCATATTTGTGTGAGTTGCTACTGGCATCGAGTGGGTAAAGACAAGGGATGATGCTAAATATACTAAACTGCACAGGACAGTTCCTCACAACAAGAATTATCTGGCCCCAGATGTCAATCATGCTGAGGGTGAGAAACCCTGATGTGGATCAGTGGTTCTCAGAATGTGGTCCCCAGATTTGCAGCATCAGGATCAGCTGGGAACTTGTTAAACATGTACACTCTCAAAGTCTCACCTTGGGCTTCCTATTCAGAATGAGCCCAGCATCTGTACTTTTAACAAACACTCTGGGGGATTCTGATACATGCTAAAGTTCAAGGGCCACTGGAATGGATATTTTTATCTTCTTCTTCCTTTCCAGCCTTTTAAAAAGATGTGAATTTTTGCTTTCTATTCAACCTTTTACTTTGACCAGTAGCTAAAATCTGAAGTCAAGACCCTTTACAACTAATGCCCACTGAAAACTGCTAATCTAGACAGAGGACAAAAGACTACCTTTCTACCTCTGACTGCAATTTTTCTAATGTTTTAAAGAGTTTCTTCTACCTCAAGAACCTTCTTGTCTGGTGGTCTTCTTGTCTGTCTCTAGTTCTCTGTCCCAAAGAAACCTCCTTCCCAGCAAAAAGTGTGTCTTCTTTGTGTTGTTCTAAAATACTGGCAATGGTCGATCCTATGCTTTGGTCTCCCTAGACTGGTCCACTCCATGCATTGTCTAAAGCTGGAGCTTTGTCCTCCAATGAGTCAGTGCTGGAAGTGGAGATTTCATGCAGTTGCTCAGGACATGGCATTAATGAGCTTTTGAAGTTAGCATTCTGGGTCTTCTTTAGCCTTGAACCTGTTACACCCATTTTGTCAGGAGTTTAGAGCCATATCCCTATGCTCAGTAGTTCACCTCACACCTGCCAAATCACTTACATGTAGGGTTTCACATAAAACTAAAATCTATCTTATAAAATGACTCACAGTACACATCTTAGATAATACTGAGTTAACATGGATTTATTCATATATGAACAAGTGCACTACCTTTTCTTCTTGCCTGTAGTACAAGAAATGGAACATCCAAAATTGTGAAACCAGGAGCTGAATTTTATTAGTTACACCATTTGGTAATTTGAGAAGGACTGTTAGTCCTGAATACTAGTTAGGCCTTTGATTTGCCAACCCATCCTTTCTCTATCATGTATTCAAACCATTATTTCAATGAAGGGAAAAACAGCTTTTGTATAAGCTTTCATAATAGAGTGGAGGAATGCAAATCTTATAATTAAGAACTTAGTCTTCGTTATTAGCCTGAAAATCATACAATAAAATAAATCTGGCAGACATAGCCAAATGTTCTTACTCAGTTAATTTGGAAATATATTCATCTGTTGTGGGCTGCTATGGCAGCTGACAGTTTTGGTTTCTTTCATCTCTATTTAGGGTTTCTAGCAAGTGGTGCTGCTAAAGGCAGTAAGAACCTGAACGGGACAATTGTTGCAAATGTAGAAAAGAGGTGAGTCATGTCACCACCTGGAGTTTTTCTCATGAATCGTCCCCTTCATTTTCATAAGTGCTGGAGACTTTGACTAATCATCAGGCTTTTCAACTGGGTGATGGCCACAGAGTCACAATTAAGGAAACATACACGTACATCCCTTTATCTAGTCAGATAATCTTGTATTCTGACTTGTCATCTGGTCTCTTCAGATTGCATTCAGTGTCATCCTTCCAGAATGGAGCAGTAGTCATGCTCTTCATGGTCCTAGACTCCTTTCTCTTTTCTTGGTGTGAAAAAAGAGAGATGGGAATCTGCATTTATCTAGCTTATTGATGTAAATTTGGATGATATCTCTCTGTCCTTTCCTCATACTCTCTTTTTAAGTAGGCAGTTTATTTCCACCTCTTAATAGCTCTGGCTTCCCTTTTGGCCCAGCTGGTAAAAAATCCACCTGGAATGTGGGATACCTGGGTTTGATCCCTGGGTTGGGAGGATCCCTGGATAAGGGAAAGGCTACCCAATCCAGTATTCTGGCCTAGAGAATTCCATGGACTGTATAGTCCATGGGGTTGCAAAGAGTCAGACATGGGTGACTTTCATGAAAAATAGCCCTAGAGGCTTCTTACGCTTTGAGACAGCAGAAGCTCTTTCTGTTCTTTAAAAAGTAGTTGAAATTCAGTAGGTTGCTGTGTTTCTTAAAGATGATCAGTAAAATAAATGCAGACAGATTTCTTTAGAACAATGATCACCCATCAAAACAAGCAATTTCAGGTTGACATTTTTGTGTGTTTGTGTGGATAAAGAAGTGTTTACTTTCCTAAGTCTGTGTTTTGGGGAAAAGGCATTAGAGTGGGTGGTGATAGTCCTTGTTGAGGGTGTATGTGTGTCCCTGATAGCAGTAGACAGTGTACGTAATGTCACGGAACAAAGAAAGGAATACGTGTTTTAGAGTAAGAGACAGTGGGTTACTAGGGTGAAATCTTCAGGCATCTATCAAATGCTTTCTAATTCAGTCTTCCCTTTTTGGAACCCCTGCCTTGGACATTCTGACATCCTCAGCCATCACTCATTTCTCAATACGGATACTAAGTACTTTTCAAATAGGCCTTCTTCAGAAAAGCTGCCAATATGTACTTTGCCACATCATGCTTATCAGATAATTCAAGGTTCTATTTCATGAGTAAGTATGAGATATATTAATGGACCAGCACAAAATTTAGTTTCCACTCCTAAAACCTCTAGAAACAAACATCAGGGATATGGGCACATCTCTTGCTCTGTTGGAGAAGGCAATGGCACCCCACTCCAGTGTTCTTGCCTGGAGAATCCCAGGGACGGGGGAGCCTGGTGGGCTGCTGTCTATGGGGTCATGCAGAGTTGGACACGACTGAAGCGACTTAGCAGCAGCAGCAGCAGCTTGCTCTGTTAATATATATTTTACACCATGCTTGTCACATTGCTAGAACACAATAATTTGTATCTCAAATGAGTAAGTGACAACGACCAATTTGTGTTCCATTAGGAAAACTAATACTGTTACCAAGAGCCAACTGAAATAAATGGTGCTTTTACTGGTCACTGAAACCACTCCTTTCTCTTAAAATGAAATTGTACATGATTTACTTCAGGTACAACATGAAAGATAATTTTACAGTTACCTTGTTCAGCTGAGTTGTCCATCCCAAACAGGACAACTTAGTCCAAACTAGTGTGGTGTTCCTACTCCCACCAGTAGACTTGTGTCAAATCAGGTAACCTTTAGCTTGTTTTCCTTTTAGACTGTCGCTTAAAGATACAGAGGGGTAGTTACCCGGTTAGATGCTGAGAATACTGATGATAGGCAGATTTCAGCTCGGTACCTTGAGCAGGGGGGTGGATGGGAGAGTAAGAACCACATCCTGACAGTCAAGAGGGCTAACATAGGTGGGGATAAATATTACCCAACCTTCTAAATTTGGGGTTGCCACCTTCATATCTTTCTTCTGGAGAGTTTCTCTTGCTTAGATGGGTCCCTTTAGCTTTGTTTTAAAAGCTAAACACCTTCTCCTCTTTTCTTGTAGTTGGTAGACATTTAGATGGTTTAAATTTCTAAATTGACTATCCTATTTCCTCATTAGCTGGATACCTCAAAGAGTCTGGTAAATAAATGGCTTGGCAAAATGTGAGATGGGGAGTTTTAAAAAAGTCTCCACTGGATCAGTTTATCAGATCAATTTCATCTCCTTATCTTGCTGAACATCATGCATATTGCCATCTCAGAGGGAGAGGTGATGGCACATACTGCTTAAATTCACATTGTTGCTTGAGTTTGAATCCTGGTTCCATCAATTTTAGCTATGTGACCTTAGGCAGATTACTTAATTCTTCTGTGCTTCAGTTTCTCCATTTGTGAAACAGGGTTGGTAATAGTTATTGATATTAGCATGTGTGTATGCTTAGTCACTCAGCCTTGTCCGGCTCTGTGACCCCATGGACTGTAGCCCGCCAGGCTCCTCTGTCCATGGAATTCTCCAGGCAAGAATACTGAAGTGAGTTGCCATTTCCTACTCCAGGGGTTCTTCCTGACCCAGGGATTGAACCCACGCCTGTTGTGTCTCCTGTTACCCTGTTGGAATCTGTTAATGTGATGGGGAAGTAGTCATGGCTGCCACAAACAGCCACGTTTTCCTCTGGTTGGGAACCATCTAATACCACAGGAAGACAGACACAAAGACAATAAAAACATATTCCAGTGCTTACTATACGCCACAGGCCCTTCTAAGAGTTTTACAGATAATGACCCATTTGTAATCATTTGTATTAACCCATTTCTATGACCCTGATCTGTAAAACTCTTAGAACAGCCTCTGGCATTTAGTAAGCACTGGAATATGTTTTTATTGTCCTTGTGTTTGTCTTCCTGTAGGATTAGGCAGTTCACAACCAGAGGAAAATGTGACCACTTGTGGCAGCCCCCACACTATAGATTCTAACAGGATAACAGGAGACACAAGAGATGTGGGTTCAATCTCTGGGTCAGGAGGATCCTCTGGAGTAGGAGGTGGCAACCCACCTCCGTATTCTTGCCTGGAAAACTTCATGGACAGAGGAGTCTGACAGGCTACAGAGGTCACAAAGAGTCAGACACGATTGAGCACCACCACCACTAACAGAGAAGTAGGGCTTAAAGACACTCTCTGGAAGGAATTGTGAGGGAAGGAAACTCTAGTCGACATTTTTTGCTTCTTTTCCTATTTTCATACTGACGATGAACATATTTCTAGGGAAATTAAAAAAAATTTATCAGTACAACTTGGGTACCTTTATTGTATCTAATTCATTGTTAGGAATGGGTGACAGAAAAATAATGCCTAACAGACTCATTTTTCTCATGACACAAGAAGTCTAGAGTATTGATTATTGGTTCCGAGGCTGAGGGTTGTTATGGCTATGACTCTAATTTTGTGGCTTTGTCTTCATATTTGTTACTTTATTGTTTGTCTACTTTCATCTGAGAAAACCAAAGCTTTCCCAGAACTACCTCCACCTCCACCCTACTTAATATCCAGGAACTTTCTACTAATGTCTCATTGACTAGAAATGGGGCATTCAATAAGGCCTAGATGGAGAGGAAGCTAGGAATGTGAGGACACAGTTGTCAGATTTGGTCTAAACAGATCATGATCCACTGCTTGGAATTACATACTGACTCTGTTCATGCTCAGAATCTATTTGCAAAGAAAGTGGGGGCAGGATGGACATTTGCTGAGCCATTAGCAGTATCTTCCAAATCAGCATCCATTTTACTGTTCTTGCCTGTCTCAGTGGTAACCACCTTTATTTGAAATAATATTAATTATTAATCAACACATTTTAAAGTGTATATCATTTTGTAGTTGTGCAAAACAAGGCAGCTAATAGGTGATGGGGGCATGATTCAAACTCAGGCCCTCTGATGCCATGCTGGTTCTCTCGCCCACTTTTCCACAGTGATTGTATTAGATAGAACTAGAGGCAAAGTTCTGGCATCTCTCAGAGAAAATGAAACATGATTTGTCAAGCTTATTAACAGAGGGAAGATTCTCTGGAGTTTTCTACAAGAGAGTCTTGAGCTGAGAGTTATTTGTCACAGCAAGTGACCCCGAATTTCCATGAAGCACAGTCTCTCTTCTGAGCCCTTAAACACTTCCATCTCTGTACCCATTTCAGGAATTCTGTCTTGATCTATTATATCCTTCTGTCTGGGATTCCCCTTTTCTGTCAATTTATGGTGAGTCCCAGGAAAGTATAACTCCTACAGTGTGGATGACCTTTGTCACTTCTTGACTTTTGTCAATTACCCTTCTGTGATGAAATCTTTTCAAGAAACACATACAGTAAGTGTGCCTCATTTTAGTGTTGGGAGGAGTTCATAGTTCACCCAGGATGCTGTCACATAATTTCCACTTGGATGATGTTTACAGTTGGTTTGAGGCCTGTCCGCTCTGGCTTGTGTGTCTAGCTGTGCAGAGGCAGAGAAGGTGCTGTGCTTACATAAAGGAAATTTATCAGTTCTCTTGCAGAGGACATCTTGGAGCCTTTTGTTTAGACCATAGAAATGCAAGGGCATTCATTTCTTCACCTCTCCTTTATGACAATGGTGGACCTGGGCATGCCATGGTAAGCATAGTAAAATGCAACTCTATCATAGCTGTTACGAGGAAGAAGACACTCTTCCCATTTAATTCACCCAATATCAACACTCTTGGCATTGTTCCTTTTCCTTTTTGAACCTTCAACACAGAAGTGAAAAGCCATTCCACTTACCTGACACATCATTAATACTTTAATATAAATGTTTTCTGATCTCCTCATAACTTTTCAAAATCTGAGAAAGCTTTGGAAACCTTACCACTTCCTCTAGAGCAAGGCTTAGCAAACTTTTTCTGTGAAAGTTCAGATAATATTTTAGACTTTGCTGGTCATATGATCTGCTGAAAATAATCAATGTTATCTATAACAAGTAAATGAATCAGCATGGCTGTGTTCCAATAAAAATTTATTTGAGGACTCTGAAATTTCAATGCCAAGTAATTTTAACATCCTAGAATTTTCTTCTTTCATTTTTTTCCAACTATTTAAAACAACAACAACAACAACACTCATCTCATCAAAAAAACACTGGCTTAGGGGCTGTAGTTTGTTGAGCCTTGCTTTAAATTACCTCTGTTTAATAGAACATTCTGTGATGGTAAAAATGTTCTATAATATCAAATACTTGAAATATGGCTAATGCATATTAGGAGCTGAGTTTTTAATTTTAATTTATTGAAATTCAATTTAAAAGAGCCAGCTGTGAATAGTTGCTATTGTATTGGACAGACATAGAACTTCGCTGTTATCTGAAGAAGATTCAAAATTCTCAGTTTTTGTATGTCTTAGATTAGAATTTTAACTTCCTGGAAGAAAAATTCTGATTGGCCTAGTTAGGGCAAAATCATGTAGTGTAATAAATACTTGGCTTCTAGGAGTTTCCTTGTTAGTTGGGGTCAAGGTGAGATGGTTCCTGCAGAGGAGAACCTGAGTAAACAAAACGACAGGGGTTTGCTACAATTTCCTGAAGTCTTGCATTTCAAAAAGAGGTCTCTAATGGAAAGGAATGACTTTAAAATGGCATACTGTTGGTAGAATCAGTGTGGGAGAGAGATTTTATGTCTGTCCCTCATTTTAGCACCCCTTATTTCATACTGCAATCGTGACTTCTCTAACCCTGGGCCTGTTAGAGAATTTAGCTGTCATTTTGAAAGATGCTACTTGTATAGTTGGCTAGCAAGCATTATCAAGCATCTGCCATGTTCCAGACACAGTGCTGGGTGCCTTCACGAACTGTTTCAGACTTATTCATCTCATGAATGTTCTCACACAAAAAGCTGAAAAAGCTGTTTTATGAAGGTTTAAAATGGAAGTAAATGATCTTATCATGAATATAGTATGGATTATTATTCTGTTAAAGAAAGCATTTCAAGACTATATTATTAGAAATTTAAGACTCGAGCCTTATATCAACTTCTGAAACTCTGAAAAAGCTTATTAATATTCAGAGCTTTGACTTTACAAATTAATGGCCTGTTTACCAACTTAAGCAGCTAGTCATTCTTACCTGCTTTGGGAAGTCCCTACCATCTCTAGAAATGTCCTTATTTGTATATGATGGGTGTATGGGAGTGGGGATACTAATTTTGAGTGAGGAATCCGGTAAGGCACCCTTAGCATTTCATTTAAGACTTAACTGGTAGGAAGGTGCAAACTGGGAAAGTTGTGGAGCAGAGATTTCTAGGAACAGCCATTTCAAGAATCCTTAATGCAGAATGAGCTTCCTTTGTTAAAGGAAGGGAAGATAGTCAGAATCTAATGCAGGAGAACAGTGAGAGGTGAATTCTGGGGATGGTCAATGGTCAGATCTCGATATAAAGCATGTTAAACACACAGCACAGACCAAGGAAGGTGTTTCATATTAGCATGCAATAGACACAAGTGACATCACTGACTTTGAAGACTTAGGGCTGTTAATTTGTGACTGAGTTGAATGGGAAGGATCAGCCTTCATGAATGGACATGCATCCAATTGAAATAGAAAGTAGGCTTATAGAATCATGTTTCCAGTGTCATTTCACAGACTGAGTAATTCAGAATGAAATGTCTCCTATGGAATGCAGCGACTGACCTGGTTGTCAAGGAATCTCTATGCGTATGAATTGGAATGCTGGGAAATAGATGAACCCAGATGACCAAGAGAAGCTAGCATATCAACTCACAGAAGATGCAGAGCTAGGGTATCTGAACAATGCTCTAAACAGATAACAACAACAATGTGAGGAACTGTAAAGCAAAACAACAACAAACAAAAACAAATGAACAAATTGTCAGATCTCTGGAACCCCAAAGAAGCTGAATACGCTGTTTAGTCCGTAGTCTGCTTGCTGGAGGCTGGCACAGTAAACCAAAGATTTGGATCAGCATGTATAGAGGTGCCTCAGCAACAGTCTTACATTTCTATGAATGGGAGAAAAAACCAGGATTCCATGAAAGAGGTAATTTACTACTTTGATTGTTAATATTTGGAAATATACCTATGAACAGGGAATTTTCAAGGTAGTATTTTCCATGGAGGACATAGAAACCATTTTAAACACATTTATTTATGATGCTAAAGTGGGGATGACAATTATTAATGAAAATGCAGTCCCACTTGATATAGACAGAATGGAGCTCTACGGAACCTTCAAATCAGTCAACTCAGTCATCTAGGCTCTGCTTTGACATTTCTGCACAGTTTTTGATCATTGGCACAAAGATGGTATGATGTCATCATCAAATGTAATTTACTAAGCTCATTACGGGTATCAAAGTTATTAGAAATCACACAATACTATAGAGAGTATAGACTTGCTGTTATAAACATGTTTTTTGTTTATGAAGATGCAAAAATTTTATCACTATCAATGCGTGCTTGATCAGTTGCTCAATCATATCCAACTCTTTGCAACCACATGGATTATAGCCTGCCAGGCTCCTCTGTCCATGGGATTATCCCAGCAAGAATACTGGAGTGGGTTGTCATTTCCTCCTCCAGGGGATCTTCCTCACCCAAGGATCAAACCCCTATCTCTTGTGGCTAGTATATTATACAGAAAATTATTATAATTCCCAGAAAATTGTATCAAGATTAAAAAATTTTATATGGCTATTTGAGGATAGATAAGGCAACAAAAACATATTTGCTAAGAACTTTAAATATAGAACTTAAAAATTATTTAAAAGTTTTAAGCCGTTCAGAAGAACTGACTCACCAGGAAAGACCCTGATGCTGGGAAAGATTGATGGTGGGAGAAGGGGATGACAGAGGATGAGATGGTTGGATGACATCATTGACTCAATGGACATGAGTTTGAGTAAGCTCTGGGAATTTGTAATGGACAGGGAAGCCTGGAGTGCTGCAGTCCATGGGGTTGCAAAGAGTTGGATATGACTGAGCGACTGAACTGAACTGAAGTTGTTCATGAGGTCAGCTAGCTCTTTTGTATATCTGTTTCATCAAAACCATTTTGTTTCACTTGTAACCATTGAAGAAGCTTCTTGATGACTGGAGAAGAACACAAAAGTGGCGAATGAGGGTTTGCAAAGGCAGTGAATGTGGATGTATAGTGTGGGTATAGGGAGATGTGATCCATTTTCCAAACTGCATTATATCTTTTCATTCAAAGAGATCATTAGAAATAAAAAATAAGCCACTAAACTTACCTCAAGCACAAATGATGACTGTGGCTAAGGGATAAGATGTGATTTTATTGTATAAATATTATCATTCTCTTTCTAGCAAGGCTATTTTGCCTGCTTAGCTTTATAATTTCTTGTAAGTTTTAAAATAAACAAACAAATGCCTGTCAACAACCTAGTGCTTAATTCTCACCCACTTCAGTTCTTCTTCTTCTAATTAAATATCTTAAATTATATCTTTGCAGCTGACAAATCGCCAGCCTGTGCCTTCTTCCCTAGATGGTATAATTTAAGAGGACCAGTTCTCCTGGTGTTGAGGTATCGATCAGCCTTGATGTCTCCCATCAGATACACTTGCCCTTTTCAACCTAGAGAGGTAAGCACAGTTCTCATATATCTCTGAGTTTGAAAGGCAAGCCAGGAATGGAAAGTCATTTTTCTGCAGTATGGCAGTATGAAGCCTTACATGGAAATACCTACTCTTAACTTCTTTTAAAAGTGCTTATTTAACTATAAAATAACTTAGTTTTAGAAAATGATCTTTTCTTATTCATACAATTTTAGGCTCTGTCTTTTAGCAGCATGCACATAAAGTAGAAATAAAATAGAAGTAAAGTATGAAGGGTGAAGACACCACCTGCGAAATGAATTACGGCTAAAGTAACTGTTGAAGGAGAGCGAAGGTGATTTGAAGCCCACACAGTTCTAAATCTCTGCTTCCTGCTAAAGGAGAATTCTGCCAGGAGTACCATATGATATAATGGGGGAGAAGGGAGGCTTTCCACAGACCACTGAGCACTTATTTTCTGGTAACCAGTTCATGTCCTCTCCTATTCCTGTAATCTTTTTTGACAAACAAGAACAAATTTTCTTCACCTTTTGGTCATCAGAGGAATCTGATGCTCCTAATATTGACTTTTCAATGTAATTGCAATTTTATCTGATGGAATTTCAAACAGATGGGAGTAATAGTCCTGGGTGTTCAAATATATGCCATTAAAAGACTTAGTGATGGGAATACACATATACACCTACAAATACTGGTTTGGAATGGAATGAAGTGATTCTGATGGTTTTAGATTCTTCTTTAGAAAAATCATCAATTATTTAAGTTTGGAATGCAGCTCTCCAAGGGAGAATGTAACCTATAAGTGGCTGAGATTTTAAATTATATCTAATTTTTTGTCAAATGTCCACTTCACTTGGCATGAATGCTTATTGATAATTTTTATAATCTCTAGGTTACTATGTCTGACCTTTTTGATCACTTTTTCTTTTAATTTTATACCTTCAGATATAATTAGTGATTGCTCATCAATCTAAAAACTTACTTACTTACCTTTAAACGTGCATTTTCAAATGCCTTTGGCTGCTTTGAATGTCTTTGTGTGTGTGTTTGTGAAGTTTTTCCTAAATAGCCACAATACAAGAGTAAAGCATTAAAGACTGGCTTAAATATACAAACTGTTCAATTCAAACCTATGTAAATTATTTTGGGTTCAATTATGTTTATTCCATCTGTTTTTATCATCTGTTGTTACAATAATTTATCATTTCTACATGGTATTAAAATGTAAATGAATCAAGAGAGGAAACACATCTGTGGACAGTTAGTTAATAAAACTACATTTGGCAAGTGAGCTAAGTCATAATAATTAATTAAATTTCACTGCCCATATATGCTTGTAATTGTATATTTAGTGTGTATTTGCATAATCACATAATGGGATCTATATGATTCATGCTTTGTTGAGTGTAAACTAGATGCACAAATTACCAGTTCCAAACTAGAGTTGCTTATAAGCATATCACAAAGACATTTGGCTTTTTCCGGGAAATGATGTATAAGAAGTAAATAAAAAAAAATCTTGAAAATGAAAGTTATATATTCTTAAAGCAAAGTAGAAGTCTGAAAAGACAATTCAAGTCACAGACAAGTCCTGACTTTTTTCTCTGAAATCCTGCTTTTAAAATAGCTGGTATTTTATTGTATTTAGTGACTATTTTTGGGGGAAAGTTTTGCTCTTTTGAATAGGTGGTGTAGGCATGTTAGATTAGGTGTTATTCTGAGCCAGGTTGTATGTTTAAGGCCCCGCATATAATAACTTTTCATTTAGTAATATTCCAATTATCCAGATAACACAAATAATTGATTTAATTTTCAAAATAGAGCCTCAATTCAGTTCAGTCGCTCATGTCCGGCTCTTTGCCACCCCATGGACTGTGGCACACCATGCTTCCCTGTCCATTACCAACTCCTGGAGCTTGCTCAAACTCATGTCCATTGAATCAGTGATGCCATCCAACCATTTCATCCTGTCAGCCCCATCTCCTCCTGCCTTCAGTCTTTCCCAGCATCAGTGTCTTTTCCAATGAGTCAGCTCTTCACATCAGGCGGCCAAAGTACTGGAGCTTCAGCTTCAGCATCAGTCCTTCCAATGAATATTCAAGACTGATTTCCTTGAGGGTTGACTGGCTTGATCTCCTTGCAGTCCAAGGGACTCTCAAGAGTCTTCTCCAACACCACAGTTCAAAAGCATCAGTTCTTTGGCTGTCAGCTTTCTTTATGGCCTAACTCTCACATCCATACATGATTGCTGGAAAAACCATAGCTTTGACTAGATAGAGCCTACATAGTTCTTTTAGGGCCATATCCTGGGACAAAATTGTGCATACTAGCCTTACGCTTTTAAATGTATATAATTTACAGCATTCGCTGAAGGTGAGAGGGGACCCATTTCAGGAGTGACATAGTGAACACAGCAGACTCTAGACAAAATCTATTCTGAGCATGACCACCTCCACCTTCTCAAAACCCAGTCCTCTCTAGTTGCTCTGTGTTGAGCTGATCAAAATAACTCACAGCAAGCTCTGAGTGACAAAGGCTTAACTACTCAGGTTTATCTGCATATTGAAAATGAAGCTTGTAATCCAAATAGATTTCAAAGATGCTAATCTGTTCCTACCATTCCCATCCCTGCTACCATTTCCTGCCCCCCTTAATGGATCAAGTATAAGTTTAAACTTCTCCATTCATTTATTATAGCATTGCTTGTCAGGTCCTTCATCTTCTGATCATCCTGGTTTACCTCTTCTGCCTTCCTCATCTCTCACAATTATCTGTCTAAGACTTAATTCAATTACCAAGAAACCTCAGTTGAGCAAAGTTGACTATTATTATTATTTTTTAATATAACTTTATTTATTTTAATTGGAAATTAATTACTTTACAATATTGTATTGGTTTTGCCATACATCAACATGAATCTGCCACAGGTATACACTTGTTCGTCATCCTAAATCCCCCTCCCTCCTTCTTCCCCGTACCATCCCTCTGGGTCGTCCCAGTGCACCAGCCCCAAGCATCCAGTATCATGCATCGAACCTGGACTGGTGATTCATTTCACATATGATATTATACATGTTTCAATGCCATTCTCTCAAATCATCCCACCCTCTCCCTCTCCCACAGAGTCCAAAAGACTGTTCTATACATCTGTGTCTCTTTTGCTCTCTCGCATATGGGGTTATCGTTACCGTCTTTCTAAATTCCATACATATGCGTTAGTATACTGTATTGGTGTTTTTCTTTCTGGCTTACTTCACTCTGTATAATAGGCTCCAGTTTCATCCACCTCATTAGAACTGATTCAAATGTATTCTTTTTAATGGCTGAGTAATACTCCATTGTGTATATGTACCACAGATTTCTTATCCATTCATCTGCTGAAGGACATCTAGGTTGCTTCCATGTCCTAGCTATTATAAACAGTGCTGCGATGAACACTGGGGTACATGTGTCTCTTTCGGTTCTAGTTTCCTTGGTGTGTATGTCCAGCAGTGGGATTACAGGTTCATAAGGCAGTTCTATTTCCAGTTTTTTAAGGAATCTCCACACTGCAACTACTGCAGCTCAATTCCAGAAAAATAAATGACCCAGTCAAAAAATGGGCCAAAGAACTAAATAGACATTTCTCCAAAGAAGACATAAAGATGGCTAACAAACACATGAAAAGATGCTCAACATCACTCAATATCAGAGAAATGCAAATCAAAACCACAATGAAGTACCATTTCACGCCAGTCAGAATGGCTGTGATCCAAAAGTCTACAAGCAATAAATGCTGGAGAGGGTGTAGAGAAACGGGAACCCTCTTACACTGTTGGTGGGAATGCAAACTAGTACAGCCACTATGGAGAACAGTGTGGAGATTCCTTAAAAAACTGGAAATAGAACTATTATTTTTTTTAAAAATTGAGAAAATGGTTCAGACACTAGACTGTTTCAGTCTCACAACTATATTCTTCCCTCTGCTAAGGTCAGATTCAGGAGGTCAATTGGGTGGCTGTTCCAGGTACCAGTCATTTGAAGAGGCTAAAATGTGATTAGAAGAAATGAGAAATATGGAATCAGTTAACTCATGTATTTAAGTGCAATGCCTCTAATAACCAGACAAAAATTTTAAACTGTTCCTTTTTCTGCCAAAGGAGATAGTACCCTTGATTGAAAATAAAAACACAGCACATTGCAGGTACTCCACACAGGTTTAACTGGTTTATCCACTGAGCATTTTTATAATGCACAGAGCAGATTCAAGTTGAAGAGATGGGGCAGGCCACCAATCCAGCGAACAACCAGATACACAGCTGAAATTCCAAAGGAATTCAAACACTACTTAATCATTAAGATTGAACATATTTGCTTCAGTATTTAAAATTTAAAATCTTTTTGAAAGGCGGAAGGAGAAGGGGATGACAGAGGATGAGATGGTTGGATGGCATCACCAACTCAATGGACAGGGAGGCCTGGCGTGCTGCGGTCCATGGGATCACAAAGAGTCAGACATGGCTGAGAAACTGAACTGAACTGAACTTTTTGAAAAATATATGCTCCCTCCCTGCAAAAATATTCTCAAAAATTTAAGAAAAACGTGCATGTAGAACAAAATCTATTAAAAAGATGAAAATGCTTTGTTGCTCTGGAAATAAAAGACAAAAATAAAAACATTTTAAACCTATTTTGAACAGGCTTAATTGGGAAAAAAATGTAATTCATGACATTTCCAAATAAATTAAAATGCTATATCACATAAATACACTAATTACTTACTTTGAACATAAAGAAGAGATGTGATTTTGATTAAAACAACATTTCTGTCTCTGCTGAACATAATCCTTGCTAGGGTGATATGAGAAGGAAGGGCAAAGGGAACATGGAATGGGTGGTAGGAAAAGGATGTGTTAAAATATTAATAGTCACTCATGATCAGTTACTAGAAGAAAGGCCAGAAAAGATATGTATGTATGTTTTTATATATACAGGTATTCATATAGGTCACAAAAAAGAGTTCTGTGACTATTGAAAAGGAAGAAAAGAAGCCTCCAATATCTGGTAACTGGTCTGCTGCTCATCGCCAGGCCCTGTTTTCTCACGTTGGATATAAGCAGTTTCACAGAACATCAATATCAGACAAGGTCATCTGATACCAGAATGAAATGAGACAAAAGCAAAGCCATTGAGCCAGCCACAAGCAAACATTCCTATCATAGATAATAAGAATGACTGCTGCTCCCTTTTCATTTATAGATTTGTCCTCATTCTAGTTTAACACGTTATAGATAAGTTTTATTGAGTTACCAGATTATAGACTTGCCCCTGCTTTCTGACAGTACTCCGTCTAGGGGGAGCCCCCACTTCCTCAGAGCCTCCACTAATCAACCAACTAAAATCCAAACCCTATTCTGTAACAGGTTTTTTTTGTTGTTGTTGTTAAGCACCGTATTACCATGACACCTTTTAGTTCCCGTACTTTGTGTTCTGCGTGAATGCATCAGGTAATAAAACCCACCTTGTTCAATGGATCGTCTTTGGCTAAAAGACATTGACAGTATTAACCACTCATTTCTTTTTTCTGCCTTTTCCTTTCCTTGTCCTACCATTTCATAAAAGAAGCATACTCCTTAATTAACAAGTAGTTTTTAGGTTAGAGAATATCTTGGTAGAATTTTCACTGAGTTAGATGAGAAACTCACACTGATGGGACATTCTCTCCCTTTTTGAAGGAGAAGGTGAGCGTATATTAGTTTGTAACATGAAAGATATAGGCAAATGCAAGTAGTTCCTGGTGTATGAAGCTTTAATAGGCATAGAGGGTGAAGACAGACGTTGAGGAGCAGACAAGATAAACTGTGTAAACATCTGGTGGTTCGCTCACAAATAGAGTCCCCTTTTCTTCCACCACACTGATTTCAGGGAGCCTGATAACTATAACCTGCACTACCCAGGCTTCCTTTCCCATTGGCTTCTGATTGGGCTTGGCTGAAGGGGGAGAGTTGCCAGGACATTGGCCTGGAGGCATTAAGAAAAAGCTAATGGTGCTTCTAGTGATATTTAAGAGAGTAGCTACATCTCTGTGGTTCTAGATCCAGTTACACACACTACTATAGTTAAAATAAATAACTAACAAGACCTACTGTATAGCACAGGGAACTCTACTCAATATCTTATAATTATCTACAATGGAAGCGCATGTCATAAAAGAATAGATGTATAACTGAATCACTTTGCTGTATACTTGAAACTAACACAACATTGAAAATCAACTATATTTCAATAAGAATTCAGAAAAATGGTGTTAATGTCTAAGGACATTCACATCCTAAGAAAGCCACCAATGATATTGCTTAAAAAAAAGAAAAAACAGGCATTCCTTCCTAGTTGCTTCTGTCTAGTTCCAGCTCACACATGACACATGCAAGCCTTCTCAATTTGCCTCTGATAATACCATCTAATCTGTTTGCTCATTTGCCTTTAAATGGTAGCAATTTCCTGCTGTTGTTATTTTCTGGTTGCCTCAACTTTCTTTGTTTTCACCTCTTCAAACATCTCTGTACGTTGTTACCTGTACTCAATTTCCTCTACTGGGATACCTGGATTAAATTATGTTTTCCTTATCTTACACAAATTGATAGACTCCATAAGCCTAATTTGCAGATTCATTTTAAGCATGATCATAGAAAATAGATTATGAGTTTTGGAACAGGTCATTTGATAAACTTACATTTTCTAAAATGAGACAGCTTAATTCTAAGAAGCTCAAAGTGATTTCAGATAACCAAATCCTATGCAAACGCAAACCACAAAAACTAAATGCAAATTTATCTTTTTCTCCTCATTCTTCATTTTTCTTGGTTATATGCTGTTCCAGTTATACTTGTAAATATTTGAAACTACTAAGTAAAAACATTCTTAATAGTCACTTCCTGATTGTTTGAGTTTGTAAGAATAGACATAACATGACAGGGTTAGGGAGTTAAGATGAAACACGCATCTTAATGATTCTTCTGTCCCTGGAAACTGGTTGAAAGACATGATCTCTTCTTTTTGATGCAAATAAGCCTGGATTTAGTTAGAGTTAAACACAGATCTAACTGCAGAAGATTATCTTCATTTTTAAAATTTTCTCAATGGTTACTTGTCTGGATCTGCTTTCTCAAGACTAAACAATACTCCAGGGTGCTTTCAAGATCAGAATTGAGTAAGTCTCAATATCTATATAAGAGACTTCTGGGGTAGGTCATCATCTTTGCAAATTGCCTAATACCTCAGCAAGGTGAAAGAAAACCAAAGTGTAAAATAATAAAATTAACAGAACACTTGATATCTCTAAACTCTGGATACAGTTTATCATTAGAGTTAAGTTGATTCATCTTTTTTGTTGGCATGTTTGCTTGGCTGCTACAATTATAGTTATATCTGGAAGTATTTTTTTAATTAATGATTAAATTGTGAAGAAATAATTCATTTCAGAATAAGGGGGTCAGTGATTCGTGAATGTTCTTATCTTTAGTAAAAGAAAAATGCAAAGTTCTGCTTCCTCTGTGTTAATTAACACACTGTAGAGAGCTTGATGTTTCTCACTGGCTCAGGGGAGAGCCCTCACCCATCTTTGGGGCTCAGGGGATTTTTGTTTCTCTTTTGATTTGTCACCATATATCCAGTAAATGGGCCCCTTGTGGCCTGAAAGAATTAATGCACCTACTTAACTGCCCAAATTACCTCCAGAGAGTGACTTAGAAATGTGGAAAATTTGGCTCAATGTCTTTGAAGAGCTTTGAGCAAGTTGGATGAAAGCAATCTCCAAGAAGCAAGGAGAAGTATATGCTACTTATTGAAGTATTGAATATGCTTATTAGATGAGCCTATTAGCCACAAGGGATATTTTAAAATTTCAGCAAGTAAACATTCAAACCAGATTAGCTTTGTGCATCCCTCTTTCTACACATACTTGAATGCATAAGTCATTTTATAGACTTACTCTTATGTTGATTCAGGAAAGGTCCCTTCTATCCCTTTTCTGTTGTTAAATAGGCAGAAAAGTGGGTAGAATTGTAGAGTTCAGTAATGTCAAGGAATCAGCATGAAGGAATGGAGATTTCCACTGTGTATACTGTACACGCACAAGTCCAGGGCCTTGAGATATCAAACCACAAGTCATTTTAGAATTTAGACAAAATGAGATGTTATGGGGAGGGAGGGGAGGGGGGTTCATGTTTGGGAACACATGTAAGAATTAAAGATTTTAAAATTAAAAAAAAAAATAAAATTACTGATTCCATTTCAAAAAAATAAAAATAAAATATTACCTGGGAATGTATTTTGATTCATACCATTTTCCTATGTCTGAGTTATTTCTCTTTTTCTCTGCAAATCTAAATATCGTCTCTCCTCTTCCACTATCGGGAATTCTCCAACAACAGTTTAATCTATTAAGATCTCCTTCCTTTAAAATCTTCTTGTTCCTATTGCCTGTATCTCTCTGGGACAAAGTATTAGATATTCGGTCAAACTCAATCAACATTAGTGAAATGAATCAGTCAGAAATTTAATCTTTATTACTTTGCATTGTGTTGGAGAATCACATAACTTGCATGTTATTTGCATTTTCTCTGTTTTAGACTTATTTCCCTTTCTAGACTATAAACTCATTGAAGGCAAAGATTAGTTTTATATCTTTTGGGTATCATTCACAAGGCCTCCTGCAGTCCTCAGATTATATAAAAACCTATTTATTGGTTATTGATGACCCCGTGATGACTTTTTAAAACTTCGTATATCAATGAATGGTTGGCCTGGAGCGCTCTAAGATGATTTCAGTGTTCTTCTCCAGATGTGGTCCTCCATCAGATAGTAAGTGATTCAGCACCCAAAAGCCTGGGTGGTTACCTTGTTAATTTCCCATGAAAAAGGTTCACTGCTTAGCACCAATCTGATCTATATTTCTTCAGATATAATGTTGCTCCTTTGAGTTTAGTGGGTCAAAATTTGCCATTATGTTGTCACTTTGAAGGATTAGTATCTTAGACATTCCATTTTTGGTAAAAATATTTTGTTTTAATATAATTTTTTGCCTCTTAGAGCAGAGCTTCTATGTGATTTAAAGCAGGTTCACAACCTTTATCTGAGGAAGCATTTTTATTTCTCTCCTTACATCTGCCCTTAGAAATTATGAAAGTTCAGAAATGGAAATAGGTGGTATAATTTGTTCAAAGGGGCAGTAAGGCTTGCTACTGCAGGTTTTTGGAAATTTAAATAATTGAAGATAGGTCTAATTTTTCAGAAAGAGCTTCTTTGTTGAATGGCTTAGTGTTGATAAAGACTTTTTCATATAGAACAACAGAGCCTGCCGAGATCTCAGAGTTCTATTCTGACTTTGAAGGGAACAAAAGCAAGAAAACAGTATTTAAAGGTCCCCTTAATTCTAGCCAGTCAAGCACAAATAAGATTCAGTGCCTCCTGTGTGCTCCTTTGCTAGGTTCTGGAATAAATGCAAGTCAGACACAGGCTCTGTTATAAGAAGCTCATAATCTAATGCAGGAGACAGAATATACTTAATAGTATATGAACACTGCAAGAATGAATGCATGTAGAAGATATAGAGCAGGGGCTGATTATTTTTCCTCTGAAAAAAGGCAGATGACTATAAAGCCTTAAGCAAGCAGATTTTGAACTGGGTTTTGAAGTTTGAATTATACAGACAGGACATAAGAGTGTATATATGGGTTATTTGGGAGCAAGACATGAAAAGGTGGGCATTCCAGGAGAGGCCACATCCTTTATAAAGAACAGGAGTGCCAGATGACATGGAAGTATAAATGATATGGTGTGCTTGAGAGGTTGTAAACTGTTCTGAATTGCTGGAGCAAGTGTGAGAAAGTGGTAGTGGAAGATAAGTTTGGAGTGTTAGTCCACCCATCAACATCATGATTCGCTTGTGAAGCTGAGGAATTTGAAATCTGGTTTGCAAAGGATTGGAATCCATGTAAATACTAGAACAGGAAAGAGGAGACATGATCAGGTTATCATTTTAGAAATTTCTCCTGTGTGCTTAGGAAGTTTGTGAAGAGACACAAGTAAATGTAGGGAGATGGGAAAGGGACTTTACAGGTTTATGCAGGAAAGGAGCATATACCTCCATTTGTAGAAAATTTAAAATTGTTTATTGATTTTGTGACATTATTCTTCTCAGTGGGAATTCAAGCAGGGAACATTTCATGCAAAGATGGGCACAATAAAGGACAGAAATAGTATGGACCTAATAGAAGCAGACGATATTAAGATGTGGCAAGAATACACAGAAGAACTATACAAAAAAGATCTTCATGACCTAGATGACAATGGTGGTGTGATCACTCACCTAGAGCCAAACATCCTGAAATGCAAAGTCAAGTGGGCCTTGGGAAGCATCACTATGAACAAAGATAGTGGAAGTGATGGAATTCTAGTTGAGCTATTTCAAATCCTAAAAGACGATGCTGTGAAAATGCTGCACTCAATATGCCAGCAAATTTGGAAAACTCAACAGTGGCCACAGGGCTGGAAAAGGTCAGTTCTTATTCCAATCCCAAAGAAAGGCAATGCCAAAGAATGCTCAAACTACCGCATGATTACATTCATCTCATATGCTAGCAAGGCAATGCTCAAAATTCTCCAAGCCAGACTTAACAGTACGTGAGCTGTGAACTTTCAGATGTTCAAGCTGGATTTAGAAAAGGCAGAGGAACCAGAGAACAAATTGCCAACATCCACTGGATCATCAGAAAAGCAAGAGAGTTCCAGAAAAACATCTATTTCTGCTTTATTGATTATGCCAAAGCCTTTGACTGTGTGGATCACAATAAACTATGGAAAATTCTGAAAGAAATGGGCATACCAGACCACCTTATCTGCCTCCTGAGAAACATGTATGCAGCTCAGGAAGCAACAGTTAGAACTGAACATGGAACAACAGACTGGGTCCAAACTGGGAAAGGAGTACATCAAAGCTATATATTGTCACCCTGCTTATTTAACTTATATGCAAAATGCATCATGAGAAACACTTGGCTGGATGAAGCACAAGCTGGAATCAAGATTGCCGGGAGAAATATCAATCACCTCAGATATGTAGATGACACCACCCAATGGCAGAAAGTGAAGAAGAACTAAAGAGCCCTTGATGGAAGTGAAAGAGGAGAGTGAAAAAGTTGGCTTAAAGCTCAACATTCAGAAAATGAAGATCATGGCATTTGGTCTCATCACTTCATGGCAAATAGATGGAGAAACAATGGAAACAATGAGAGATCTTATTTTTTGGGGCTCCAAAATCACTGCAGATGGTGACTGAACCCAGGAAATTAAGAGACACTTGCTCCTTGGAAGAAAAGCTATGACCAACCTAGACAGCATATTAAAAAGCAGAGACATTACTTTTCCAACAAAGTTCTGTCTAATGAAGCTATGGTTTTTCCAGTAGTCATGTATGGATGTGAGAGTTGGACTCTAAAGAAAGCTGAATGCTTAAGAATTGATGTTTTTGAACTATGGTGTTGTAGAAGACCCTTGAGAGTCCCTTGGACTGCAAGGAGATGAAACCAGTCAATCCTAAAGGAAATCAGTCCTGAATATTCATTGGAAGGATTGATGCTGAAGCTGAAACTCCAATACTTTGGCCACCTGATGCAAAGAATTGGCTCACTGGAAAATACCCTGATGCTGGGAAAGATTGAAGGCAGGAGGAGAAGGGACTGACAGGGGATGAGGTGGTTGGATAGCATCACCCATTCTACGGATATGAGTCTGAGCAAGCCCCAGGAATCAGTGATGGACAGGGAAGCCTGGTGTGTTGCAGTCCATGGGGTCACAAAGAATCGGACCTGACTGAGTGACTGAACTGAACTGAACTGGACTCAGGTTTTCTGGGGAGGAAGATTAATTTTATGTTAGTGGGTATGTTTATTTATTCTCAAATATATCTTACCAGTTATTTCTTATGTATCATCCTTCAACCTGTGTGTGAAATTAAGTTTCAAGATCAGCTTTACAAATTCATATAAAGACAAGCTATGATAATTACAAAAATATTTTAGTTAATAAAGATTAACATACATTATTTTCTTGTGTTTCTGACTATGGGACTTTCTAATATCCCAGGACTATTTTATTTTCTTAGATTGAAATAGCATTTTAATATAACTATCCCTGGTTGCACAGTGATAAAGAATCCACCTGCCAGTTCTGGAGATGCAAGAGATGAGGGTTTGATCCCTGGGTCAGGAAGATCCCTGAAGTAGCAAATCGCAACCCACTCCAGTATTCTTGCTGAGAAAATCCCATGGACAGAGAAGCTGAGCGGGCTTCAGTCATGGGTTTGCAAA
The DNA here is from genome assembly GCF_032405125.1 of Capricornis sumatraensis. Taxonomy (NCBI): domain Eukaryota; kingdom Metazoa; phylum Chordata; class Mammalia; order Artiodactyla; family Bovidae; genus Capricornis; species Capricornis sumatraensis. Next base: position 77,415,801 of record NC_091073.1, read on the forward strand.
GTTTAGACACACCTGAGCACACACAAACACATATCAGACCTTATTTAAAAGTTTAGACTATCAAACATTCAGATCATGTTGCAAAGAAATTGTCCTCTGTCAATGGGAATATATTTAAAAATACTAAGTCTCTGTATGACATTCTAGGACTCCAGTAAATTATGAAAACTTTCATCTAGTACCCGAGATATTAAGCCCATTTAGGACATTCACAGGTGGTTCATATGTAGAGTAGTCCAGAGAAGACTTTTTTATTTCTGGTTTAAGTTATTTAAAATTTGGAAGAAACTAGACTTGTGCTCCTCTTAAACATTTTTAGCACATTTTAGAAGCATAAGTAGCCTAGGTAATGATTAAAAATCTTTTGTACTTATTTCAGTGCCCTTTATCAAATAATTTATGGAATGAAATTTTATTAAGTGGTACTGATGTATCAGAATATATATCACATTCAATTCCACTTACGACAGTGGTAAAAATATTCACCAGCATATGCAAAGTGGGACATAATTGATGGGTTTCTGTGACTTTCTATTTTAAAACACATCAAAGACTTAATTGAGCATTATAGGCAATTTTCTTCTAACCCATAATGCATGAAAATATGAATGTAGTAAATAATAGTAAACACTTTTATAGAACGTATTATGTGTCTGGCACATTTCAAGTCTTTACAGTAGTGACTAATTTCAATCAGCTGGCATATTATCCTATAAATTATGCCAACATGTATAGGATTCATGTCCCAGTAGTTGTCAAAGTCAGTAATTATTGTCAAGGAGAGTCAGTGTTATCCTGGGAGTAATACTGAAGACTCCTGATAGTTCAAATTATGTTTATGACCAATTTGGGCTCCTTCTCAAACTTAGAGAGTAAACATATAATCACCTCCTCTTATTGTCACAAATACTTTGCGGAGCCCCAAGCTTCATGGTGGCAGGTACCACACTCTGCTTTGCTGAATTATCCAAGGAAACTGGGAACCTGCTTATTCATGGTGTCACTGTTGATACTGAGTTTGTACATCCCATGGACAGTTGTCCACTACAGCCTAGGCTCATCCCTGCATGCAGCTGTTGTTCTTCTGGGGAGGAAGGTTAACCTTCACCCCTCCACCCCCACTCCCAAGTGATGAGCACTGCCAAAGGGTCTATATTCTAGGCTTCCTAGGACCCAAATTCTTTAGCTTACCCAGCAAAACTGATCCATTTTACCTCCTTGTTTCCAGTGTCCTCACCAGCCTGGCTGGACCTTTAGGTTTTCCAGCATTAGAAGTGTACTGTTCAGAAATAAGCGCTCCTCCTATACTCAGTAGGAATCCAGTGTCACCAACCTTGATGGTCATGTTACTTTAGGAGTTCCATAACCATACCCTGATACCAAACTGTTATCGGAGCTATCTAATAAATCCTGATAAAAAGTTCCCTAGTTTTAAATTTCAGAGAGCAGAAATTGGGCTTTGAAAGTGTGAAAGTCACTTAGTCGTGTTCAACTCTTTGTGACCCCATGGACTATACAGTCCATGGGATTCTCCAGGCCAGAATACTGGAGTGGGTAGCCTTAGTACTTAAGGAATTAGGCTTTAAGTACTATTTATTTATCATGTGATCTCTTTAAAAAATTGAATGGAAGTTTATCTAAATTGTATAATGCTCTACAATTTTCAAAAGGTTTCACATTCATGATTTCATATATTCTCATAATAACCCTTTTTTCTCTTCCCCTGTATTACCCCTCGCCCATTAGCTCTCCCTACTGGTAACCACTAGCTTGTTCTCTATGTCTGGAAGGCTGCTACCTTTTTGTTTTATTCACTAGTTTGTTGTATTTTTTTTAGATTCCACATATGAGGGAAACATACAGTTTTTGTATTTCTCTGGCCTATTTCACTTAGCATAGTGTCCTTCAAGTCCATCTAAGGTGCTACAAATGGCAAAAAGTGAAGTGAAAGTGAAAGTCGCTCAGTCGTGTCTGACTCTTTGCGACCCCATGGACTATACAGTCCATGGAATTCTCCAGGCCAGAATACTGGAGTGGGTAACCTTTCCCTTCTCCCGGGGATCTTCCCAACCAGGAATCGAACCCAGATCTCCCACATTGCAGGCGGATTCTTTACCAGCTGAGCCACAAGGGAAGCCCACAAACAGGAAAGTTTCATCCTTTTATATGACAGAACAGCATTCCATTGTGTATATATACCACATCTTCATATGCGGATGGACGGTTCAGTTACTTCCATACCTTGGCAATTGTAAATAATGCTGATATGAATATTGAAGGGGATGTATCTTTTCAAATTAGTGCTTTTTTTTTTTGATATATATTCAGAGTGGAATTTCTGAGTTATATGGCAGTTCTATTTTCAGTTTTTTTGAGAAACATACAAACTGTTTTCCATAGTGGTTGCATCAACTTATATTCTCATCAAAAATGTAGGAAGACTCCCTTTTTTTCTACATTCCTCCCAACATTTGTTATTTGTGTTCTTTTTGATGATAGCTATTCTGACAAGTATGAGGTAATATCTCACTATGGCTTTTGATTTGCATTTTCCTGATGCTTAAGACTTCCCTGGTGGCTCAGACGGTAAAGCGTCTGTCTACAATGTGGGAGACCCGGGTTCGAGCCCTGGGTTGGGAAGATCCCCTGGAGAAAGAAATGGCAACCCACTCCAGTACTATTGCCTGGAAAATCCCATAGACTGAGGAGCCTGGTAGGCTACAGTCCGTGGGATTGCAAAGAGTCAGACACAACTGAGCAACTTCACTAACAATACTAAACATCTTTTCATGTTCCTGTTGGCCACTGCATTTCCTCTTTGGAAATAAAGTTCTTTTGCTCATTTTAAAGTGGATTGTCTGTTTATTTAATGGTGAGATGTATCATCTGTTCAACAAATTGTCAGAAAGAGAAATTAATTCCATTTACCATTGGATCAAAAAGAATGAAATACCTACAAATAAACCTACCTAAGGAGATAAAAGACCTGGGAAAACAATGAGACACTGATAAAAGAAATTAAAGATGACACAAACAGATGGAAAGATGTATCATGTCCTTGGATTGAAATAATCAATGTTGTTAAAACTACCATACTACCCAAGGCAATCTACAGATTCAATGCAATCCCTGTCAAATTGCCAATGGTATATTTCACAGAACTAGAACAAATATTTTTAAGATTTGTATGAAAACACTCATTTGTATGAAAACACTATGACCCTGAATAGTGAAAACAAGAAGAAAAGAGCTAGAGGAACCATGCTATCTAGCTTAGACTTAGACTTAGACTATACTACAAAGCAATACTGTTCTGGCACCAAAACAGACAAAGAGATCAATGGAACAGAATATAAAGCTCAGAAATAAATCCATGCACTTATGATCAATTAGTCTATAACAAAAGAGGCAAAAATATACAGTGAAGGAAAGATAGTTTCTTCAAAAATGATGCTGGGAAAACTTCAGCTACTTATAAAAAAATGAAATTGGAACATTCTTTAACACCATATACAAAAATTAACTTAAAATGGATTAAAGCACAAAATGTAAGACTGGTTACTATAAAACTCCTAGAGGAGAACATAGACAGAACAGTCTTTGGCTTAAATCACAGCAATATATGTATATTTTTTGATCTGTCTCCTACAGCAAAGGAAATAAAAGGAAAAAATAAAAATAAACGGGACCTAATTAAGCTTAAAAGCTTTTGCACTGCAAAGAAAACCGTTGACAAAATGAAAAGACAACTTTCTGAATGGGAGAAAATTTGAAAATAATATGACCTATAAGGGACTTAAACACTTTTTAATTCTAAAATTTGGACTTCCCTCACAGTGCAGTCGATAAAGAATCTGCCTACAATGCAGGAGACCTGGATTTGACTCCTTGGTTGGGAAGATCCCCTGGAGAAGGAAATGGCAATCCACTCCAGTATCCTTGCCTGGAGGATCCCATGGACAGAGGAGCCTGGCAGGCTACAATCCATAGGGTCGCAAGAGTTGGACATGATTTAGCTGTTAAACCACCACCATCAATTCTAAAAGTTGCTTGGGTCCTACAGTTTGACTTTCTTTTGGTTTATGAATAATCTCAGAGTACAAGTGTTTCAAGTAGTGGTGTCCCTCAAAGTGAAACTGTTAGTTCCTCAGTTCTGTCCAACTCTCCATGACCCCATGAACTACAGCCTGCCAGGCTCCTAAGTCCGTGGAATTCTCTAGGCAAAAATACTGGAGTGGGTGATTCTTCCCTTCTCCAGGGAATCTTCCCAACCCAGGGATCAAACCCATATCCTGCATTGCAGGCAGATTCTATATTGTCTGAGCCAAACCACATCTAAATTCAGAAGAGTTCAGAAGAGTAGGTATATGTTTATTCTAAATTTCTAGAAATATATGAGCTCTTTAAATGATAAAAAATAAAACTTTTCTTATTAAATATAATGAAATCAAACCAAACTGTACAATGTCACACCAAATCAAACTAAAACACAGACAATAAAGAAAGCAAAATTTCCTAAACTATGTCAAACTACATACATATAAAAAGTTTAAATGTATTTCTTTGGTTCCTCATTATTTTTTTATTTAAATATATTCTCTGTCTTCATGAGCTGGACTTGAATTCAAAATCTGAATCCCAAATAGGGCATACAATATCCTTTGTAAGTGATAATTTGATTCTATACTAATTAGGAATGCAGATTAAGTGTTCATGAAAACATTTCATGCAATATCTCCACTTTCATTCCTCTTTGTATAGAGAAAGAGAATAAAAATAGAGAGAGGTAAAGGACAAGTGTGTGTGTGTATTTCTTAATTCTTAGCTCAAAGGATGCAGAAGCAACAAAATTATAGAAAAACTTTGAAGGTCAGGAGGTGATTTTCAAGGTACAAGTGTCTCACAAAGTGACCTCATTGAGTTGATTGGCAAGAGGTTTTTCTACACCTGGATATTATAATTTAAAATAAGAAATATTTACAAGATTCTGTTTTTATCCTGTTTCTGTCACAGAGCCCTTTAATCCCTTGGACTTTCTTAAGTGATAAGACTACAAAGGGCTTTTATTATGTTAATAAAGTAACTTTTCAGTTCAGTTCAGCTCAGTCACTAGTCCTGTCCAAATCTTTTTGACCCCATGAATTGCAGCACGCCAGGCTCCCTGTCCATCACCAACTCCCGGAGTTCACTCAAATTAACGTCCATCGAGTCGGTGATGCCATCCAGCCATCTAATCCTCTGTCGTCCCCTTCTCTTCCTTCCCCCAATCCCTCCCAGCATCAGAGTCTTTTCCAATGAGTCAACTCTTCGCATGAGGTGGCCAAAGTACTGGAGTTTCAGCTTCAGCATCATTCCTTCCAAAGAATACCCAGGGCTGATCTTCTTCAGAATGGACTAGTTGTATCTCCTTGCAGTCCAAGGGACTCTCAAGAGTCTTCTCCAACACACCAGTTCAAAAGCATCAATTCTTCGGCGCTCAGCCTTCTTTATAGTCCAACTCTCACATCCATACATGACCACTTGGAAAACCATAGCCTTGACTAGACGGACCTTAGTTGGCAAAGTAATGTCTCTGCTTTTTAATATGCTGTCTAGGTTGGTCATAACTTTTCTTCCAAGGTGCGGGGGACCGCCCGTGAAGGGTTAAGTCCTGGGAGCTGCTCCGCAGGTATGCAGAGCCTTAGGCGTTGTCCTAAGCTCCCTGTCCCGCCACCCTCAAGAATTCTTGTAGCCCTTAAGGCTCCAGGTCGTCTTGCTCCAGGATGTCTTGTTCCTGCAACATGTCCTAGAAGATAGATTATCTTATACACGTATCATAAAAGATAGATTATCTTATTGAATTCTGTACACAATGGTAGGGGTCTGGTGATTGTATTTGGAGATTAAAGAATAACCTTGTACATGTCTTAAGTCACGTACTTTACCCTATAAATACCGTGGCCTAATAAAGGAAGGCATCAGACATAGTGGGTCTGATCCTCTCAACCCCATCTTTTGTCTCTCTCTCTTATTTTTCCACGCGGGGACGCTCCGTTTCTCTCCCCTTGCAGGTGCGACTCTTGCTTGTGCTGGCCGTGGCAGGTGGCGCCCAACGTGGGGCCCGAGATCGACAGCTTCTCCTCGCCACTGCTCATATTAAGTCGAAAAGAGTGAGTATATAAGTATACTAGCGACTATCAAGGAAGGAGCAGTAAGGTATATCGTTGAGAGTATAAATATGGGACAGACGCATAGTCGTCAACTCTTTGTACATATGCTATCTGTAATGTTAAATCACCGGGGAATTACTATTTCTAAACCTAAATTAACCAATTTTCTTTCATTTATTGAAGAAGTTTGTCCTTGGTTCCCCAGAGAAGGCACGGTGAGCTTAGAGACGTGGAAAAAGGTAGGGGAACAAATTCGGGCTCATTATACTTTACATGGCCCTGAAAATGTTCCTGTAGAAACTTTATCTTTTTGGACACTAATTCGGGATTGCTTGGATTTTGATAATGATGAATTAAAACGTTTAGGAAATTTATTAAAACAGGAAGAAAATCCTCTTCATGTTCCTGATTCGGAGCCCACGTATGCTGTTCCCAAGGGAATTAAAGGTGACCCTCCCTTTTGTAACTTGTCGCGTCCGCCAGATAATGATGATTCACTTTCCTCCACAGATGAGGCAGAATTAGATGAAGAGGCTGCTAAATACCATCAAGAAGATTGGGGTTTTTTGGCACAAGAAAAGGGGGCGTCAACATCTAAAGATGATTTGGTTAAATGTATAAAAAATCTCACTGTTGCCTTGCAGAACTTAGGAATTAAGTTTCCTAGTAACAGTTTAAAATCCCCTTCTGCTCCCCTTCTCCCTCCTGCCTATGCTCCCTCCGTAGCTGCTGGTCTCGATCCCCCTCCGGGGCCTCCTCCTCCTCCTCCTCCATCTGAGATGGTGTCTCCGCTACAAAAGGCATTGAGACAAGCACAACGACTTGGTGAGGTTGTCTCCGATTTTTCTCTTGCTTTTCCTGTCTTTGAACATAATAACCAGCGTTTCTATAAAGCGCTGCCTTTCAAGCAATTGAAAGAGTTAAAGATTGCTTGCTCACAATACGGTCCTACCGCTCCATTCACTGTTGGTATGATAAAAAGTTTGGGTACTCAGAATCTACCCCCAAATGATTGGAAACAAATAGCTAGAGCTTGTCTTTCGGGGGGAGATTATTTATTATGAAAATCTAAATATGTTGAACAGTGTGCTCGTATAGCCGATGTTAATCGGCAGCAAGGTATACAAACCTCCTATAAAATGTTGATTGGTGAAGGCGCTTTCCAGGCTACTAATACTCAACTTGATTTCTTACCTGGTGCATATGCACAAATATCAAATGCAGCCCGACAGGCATAAAAAAAAAAAAAACTCCCTAGCTCCAGTACTAAGACAAAAGATCTTTCAAAGGTCCGACAGGGACCTGATGAGCCTTATCAGGACTTCGTGGCACGACTCTTAGATACTATAGGTAAGATAATGTCAGATGAAAAGGCTGGGATGGTATTAGCAAAACAATTGGCTTTTGAAAACGCTAACTCTGCCTGTCAAGCTGCTTTACGACCTTATAGAAAGAAGGCAGATCTGTCTGATTTTATTCGTATTTGTGCTGACATTGGACCCTCCTATATGCAAGGCATTGCTATGGCAGCGGCATTACAAGGAAAAAACATTAAAGAGGTACTTTTTCAGCAACAAGCCAATATCTCCTTTTATGGTCTTACTACGCAATATCCTATGTGCTTTTCTTATCAGTTACAGCGTCCTCACTGTATACAGGTGTCAGCTGATATATCATATCCTCGAGTGACTATTTCTGGCATCGATGAAAAAACCGGGAAAAGATCGCACCGTGACGGGGCGGGACCTCTCGACATTCCGTTTTGTGACAAACATCTAAGCATCCGCATGGGAATAGACACTCCTTGGACTTTATGTCGAGCCCGGGTTGCGTCGGTGTACAACATCAACAATGCCAATACCACTTTTTTATGGGACTGGGCACCTGGGGGAAAGCCTGATTTTCCTGAATATCGAGGACAGCATCCACCCATTCTCTCTGTAAACACTGCTCAGATATTTCAAACAGAATTGTGGAAACTTTTTGCTGCTTTTGGTCATGGTAATAGTCTATATTTACAACCCAATATCAGTGGGAGTAAATATGGTAATGTAGGAGTTACGGGATTTTTATATCCCCGAGCTTGTGTCCCTTACCCATTCATGCTGATACAAGGCCTTATGGAAATAACATTGTCATCAAATATTTATCATTTAAATTGTTCTAATTGCATACTTACCAATTGCATAAGAGGTGTTGCAAAAGGAGAACAAGTTTTAATAGTAAAACAACCTGCTTTTGTAATGTTACCTGTTGAAATAACTGAAGCTTGGTATGACGAGACTGCTTTAGAATTGCTACAACGCATTAACACGGCTCTTAGCCGCACTGAAAGAAGTGTGAGCCTGATTATTATTCTGGGTATAGTATCCTTAATCACCCTTATAGCAACTGCTGTTACTGCTTCTGTATCTTTAGCACAATCCATTCAAGCTGCTCATACTGTAGATTCCTTGTCATATAATGTTACTAAAGTAATGGGAACACAAGAAGATATAGATAGAAAAATAGAAGATAGATTATCAGCTTTATATGATGTGGTTAGAGTTCTAGGAGAACAAGTTCAGAGCATTAGCTTTCGCATGAAAATTCAATGTCATGCTAATTATAAATGGATCTGTGTTACTAAAAAGGCTTATAATGCATCTGACTTTCCTTGGGATAAGGTGAAAAAACATCTACAAGGAATTTGGTTTAATACTAATGTCTCTCTAGATCTATTGCAGTTACATAATGAAATTCTTGATATTGAAAATTCTCCTAAAGCTACTTTAAATATTGCTGATGCTGTTAACAATTTTGTGCAAAATTTATTTTCTAACTTCCCTAGCCTGCAATCACTATGGCGAAGCATAATTACAATGGGCGCGGTTTTGATTGTTGTGCTTATCGTGATTTGTCTGGCTCCTTGTCTTATTCGTAGTATTGTTAAAGAATTCTTACACATAAAAATTCTGATACATAAAAACATGTTGCAACACCGACACCTTATGGAGCTTTTAAAAAAATAATAATAATAAATAAATAAATAAATAAATAATAATAATAAAGAGAGGGGAGCTGCGGGGGACCGCCCGTGAAGGGTTAAGTTCTGGGAGCTGCTCCGCAGGTATGCAGAGCCTTAGGCGTTGTCCTAAGCTCCCTGTCCCGCCACCCTCAAGAATTCTTGTAGCCCTTAAGGCTCCAGGTCGTCTTGCTCCAGGATGTCTTGTTCCTGCAACATGTCCTAGAAGATAGATTATCTTATACACGTATCATAAAAGATAGATTATCTTATTGAATTCTGTACACAATGGTAGGGGTCTGGTGATTGTATTTGGAGATTAAAGAATAACCTTGTACATGTCTTAAGTCACGTACTTTACCCTATAAATACCGTGGCCTAATAAAGGAAGGCATCAGACATAGTGGGTCTGATCCTCTCAACCCCATCTTTTGTCTCTCTCTCTTATTTTTCCACGCGGGGACGCTCCGTTTCTCTCCCCTTGCAGGTGCGACTCTTGCTTGTGCTGGCCGCGGCACCAAGGAGTAAGCGTCTTTTAATTTCACGGCTGCAGTCACCATCTGCAGTGATTTTGGAGCCCAAAAAAATAAAGTCTGACTCTGTTTCCACTGTTTCCCCATCTATTTCCTATGAAGTGATGGGAACAGATGCCATGATCTTCGTTTTCTGAATGTTGAGCTTTAAGCCAACTTTTTCACTCTCCTCTTTCACTTTCATCAGGAGGCTTTTGAGTTCCTCTTCACTTTCTGCCATAAGAGTGGTGTCATCTGCATATCTGAAGTTATTGATATTTCTCCCGGCAATCTTGATTCCAGCTTGTGCTTCTTCTAGCCCAATGTTTCTCATGATGTACTCTGCATAAAATTTAAATAAGCAGGGTGGCAATATACAGCCTTGATGTACTCCTTTTCCTATTTGGAACCAGTCTGTTGTTCCACGTCCAGTTCTAACTTTTGCTTCCTGACCTGCATGTAGGTTTCTCAAGAGGCAGGTCAGGTGGTCTGGTATGCCCATCTCTTTCAGAATTTTCCACAGTTTATTGTGATCCACACAGTCAAAGGCTTTGGCATAGTCAATAAAGCAGAAATAGATGTTTTTCTGCAACTCTTTTGCTTTTTCGATGATCCAGCAGATGTTGACAATTTGATCTCTGGTTCTTCTGCCTTTTCTAAAACCAGCTTGAACATCTGGAAGTTCATGTTTCATGGATTGCTGAAGCCTGGCTTGGAGAATTTTGAGCATTACTTTACTAGCATGTGAGATGAGTGCAATTGTGTGGTAGTTTGAGCATTCCTTGGCATTGCCTTTCTTTGGGATTGGAATGAAAACTGATCTTTTCCAGTCCTGTGGCCACTGCTGAATTTTCCAAGTTTGATGGCATATTGAGTGCAGCACTTTCACAGCATCATCTTTCAGGATTTGAAATAGCTCCACTGGAATTCCATCACATCCACTAAGTTTGTTTGTAGTGATGCTTCCTAAAGCCCAATTGACTTCACATTCCAGGATGTCTGGCTCTAGGTGAGTGATCACACCATCGTGATTATCCGGGTCATGAAGGTCTTTTTTGTACAGTTCTTCTGTGTATTCTTGCCACCTCTTCTTAATATCTTCTCCTTCTGTTAGGTCCATACCATTTCTGTCCTTTATCGAGCCCATCTTTGCATGAAATGTTCCCTTGGTATCTCTAATTTTCTTGAAGAGATCTCTAGTCTTTCCCATTATGTTGTTTTCCTCTATTTCTTTGCATTGATCTCTGAGGAAGGCTTTCTTATCTCTTCTTGCTATTCTTTGGAACTCTGCATTCAGATGCTTATATCTTCCTTTTCTTCTTTGCTTTTCACTTCTCTTCTTTTCACAGCTATTTGTACGGCCTCCCCAGACAGCCAATTTGCTTTTTTGCATTTCTTTTCCACCGGGATGGTCTTGATCCCTGTCTCCTGTACAATGTCACGAACCTCAGTCCATAGTTCATCAGGCACTCTATCTATCAGATATATGCCCTTAAATCTATTTCTCACTTCCACTGTATAATCATAAGGGATTTGATTTATATCATATCTGAATGGTCAAGTGGTTTTCCCAACTTTCTTCAATTTTAGTCTGAATTTGGCAATCATGATTTGAGCCACAGTCAGCTCCCTATCTTGTTTTTGCTGACTGTATAGAACTTCTCCAATTTTGGCTGCAAAGAATATAATCAATCTGATTTTGGTGTTGACCATCTGGTGATGTCCATGTGTAGAGTCTTCTCTTGTGTTGTTGGAAGAGGGTGTTTGCTATGACCAGTGCGTTCTCTTGGTAAAACTACATTAGCCTTTGCCATGCTTCATTTCGTATTCCAAGGCCATATTTTCCTGTACTCCAGGTGTTTCTTGACTTCCTACTTTTGCATTCCAGTCCCCTATAATGAAAAGGACATCTTTTCTGGGTGTTAGTTCTAAAAGGTCTTGTAGATCTTCATAGAACTGTTCAACTTCAGCTTCTTCAGCATTACCGGTTGGGGCATAGACTAGGATTACTGTGATATTGAATGGTTTTCCTTGGAAATGAACAGAGATCAATCTGTCATTTTTGAGATTGCATCCAAGTACTGCATTTCAGACTCTTTTGTTGACCACAATGGCTGCTCCATTTCTTCTAAGGGATTCCTGCCAGCAGTAGTAGATATAATGGTTATCTGACCCATTCCAGTCCATTTTAGTTCACTGATTCCCAGAATGTCGACGTTCACTCTTGCCATCTCCTATTGGACCACTTCCAATTTGCCTCGATTCATGGACCTAACATCCAGGTTCCTATGCAATATTGCTCTTTACAGCATCGGACCTTGCTTCTGTCACCAGTTGCATCCACAACCGGATGTTGTTTTCACTGTGACTCCATCCCTTCAGTCTTTCTGGAGTTATTTCTCCACTGATCTCCAGTAGGATATTAGGCACCTACTGACCTGGGAAGTTCCTCTTTCAGTAACTTTTAGGAAGCACCTAAGAATGGGGGCTGGTTTCCAGGAGAACCAACCACATGACTGTGATTGCAGGGCTGGAACTTTCAGTCCCACTGTCCAGTTTCTGGGGAGGCAAGCGGTGCAACAGGTTGAGTTTAGTCACAAATGGCCAACTATTTAGTCAATCAAGCTCCATAAAACCCCAAAAGGACAAGGTTTAGAGAACATCTCGCTAGGCGAACATGTGGATATTTGGGGAGGGTGCTGTGTCTGAAGAGGTCTTGGAACCTCCAGACCTTTTCCCCTTACCTTGTGCTACACAATGCATTTCTTCCCACAGCCATTCCTGAGTTATATCTTTTTTATAATAAATTGATGATTAGTAAGTAAAGTGTTTCTCTGGGTTCTGTGAACCACTCTAGCAAATTAACCCAATTTGAGGGAAGGGGTCATGGAAACCTTTGATATATATTCAATTGCTCAGAAGCACAGATAATGACCTAGACTCATGATGATGTCTGCAGTGAGAGGGGTGGTAGTCTTGTAGGACCGAACTCTTAACCTTTGGGATCTGATGCTACCTCTGGGTAGATAGTGTCAGAATTGAGTTGAATTATAGCACACACTATGGGGTCCAGAGAATTGCTTATCAGTGTAGGGAACAACCCCCACCCCACCCCCTGCACTGGAAATTGTGTCTTAGAATACCCCAACATACCCTCAAAAGTCCATCATTTGACATATGAAATGGAAGCCAAGAGTCTAGATTTTGAGACTTAGCTGTTAGGTTTTATCCTAAATACAACAGAGTGCTAACAGAATCTTAAGGAGAGTGACATGAACAGATTTGCTTTTTATCTTATTCTGGAGAATGAATTAGGCAAAAGTAAATACCAGAATGATTGGTTAGGAAACCATTTCAATTGTGCAGATAATAGATGGTAATGGTTTTATGGTGGATAATGAAGTCTAACAGTCTGATGATATTTCTTAATTTCACCCATTCAGAAGATTAGCACATGGCACAAAATATGAAATAGCATGTGCCATTTTTAGTTCAGGGAGAAAGAACACATGGATTTTATTGCCATTCTTCAAAGGGTTGAGGAAAGACAAGTTGAGAAGAAACTTATTTGGGGAGAGGTTATACAGCTGTCACATCATTGCTGACAGGTCTCCAGACAAGTAAATGAATAAATATACTTATTTCTCTGATATGTTTCAAGTTTTAATTTACGTGATTTCTTGATGGAAGGAGTGTATGTGCTCAGTTGCTTCAGTCGTGTCTGACTCTTTGCGACCCCATGGACCATAGCCCGCCAAGCTTCTCTGTCCATGGGTTTATTCTGGCAAGAATACTGGAGTAGGTTGCCATGCCCTCCTCCAGAGGATCTTCCTGACCCAGGAGTGAACCCTCCAGTTAATTAGAAATAGATATCTATCAAAATAACATTTATGATATGGATATTATATTTTAGGCATTATCACATATTAATTATAAGCTTCCCAGGTGGCTGAATGGTGAAGAATCCACCTACCAATGCAGGGAATGTGGGTTTTATCCACAGATCAGAAAGATCCCCTGAAGGAGGCCATGGCAACCCACTCCAGTATTTTTGCAAGGATAAACCCATGGACAGAGGAGCTTGGTGGGCTATAATCCATGGGATCTCAAAGAGTCTGGCACAAAGGCCATGCACACACAACACAATGCATATATTAATTATATAGCTGGGACTCAAAAGATGACTGTTGACTAAAAGCAAATTATTATAATTTTACTGTCTCATGTATTAATGTATAGACATTAAGATCCTATAGCTCAGTCAATATGGCAAACTGGCTTGATCTATGAATTAGTAGAAATCTGGAGAGGAAATGGGCAGGTAATTTTGAAGCTCAATGCACTGATAAATGATTTTTTAATGCTTAGATTTATAGCTGAAACTTTAGAAAATCTTCTTTCCCAAAGAGCAGAGGAACATAGGTATGTTGCCATAATGAGGATGTTTTTAAAGTATCTGACTCTTGAGGGTAAGAAATTCTAAAAGTAGAATCCTGATTGGGCAATTTTCATTCATTCAAAATGAGGGGGGAAAAAAGCAAATATAGGGTATGAAACTATCAAACTAACGTGTTGTTTTTAATTTTTTAGCTTATAATGGTTATTTTCAAATACATAGAAATAGAGAAAATATATTTAGATATTTCCAGCTGACTAAATAAATATATTTTTAAAGAGTTAGCTTGTTTAAATAGCCAGACACTATATTTGGTTGTCATGTTTGTTAAGTCTCACTTAATTTCTAGCAAGCTTCTAGCCCCTGACTTCTTATATCATGTATTTGTCTCCTAGTGAGTTCCACATTGTTGACTTGACTTACTGATTCTTCATGATTTGTCTTACTTGTTCTTTTCACCCCTGTATTTCTTGTAAATACATAGTTATATCTGGAGACTTGTTGGAGTCAAACTCAATTCTTTTTGTCAAGAATATGTCATAGTTTGTGCTGTTTGCTCCTATTGCATTGCATCAAAGGCCCATACCATCTGGTTTCCCACATTTAGTGATGCTGAGGTAGATCAGGTGTCTCAGCCCACTTAGTACTCCCTTCACCCATATTTGCAATCATTTTAACATCCATTGATGAAGATGGATTAGCTCCATAACCTCATTAGGGTTTTGCAACATGTTAATTTTCAAATTCTACCTTCCCTTTTGTACTTAAGGTTCACAAAGAACCTTCCCTCATTAATAATTTGGTTACTTCAAAAGATTGTGCAAATGAAGTCTGATCCTTTCTCTTTTCTCTCTTTTCCTGATAAACAGTTGGTACCTCATATGCAAGGGTGACCAAAGAGGTGTTTTGCTTTTTAAATTTCATGATAAATGAATGCATTTTCATGCTACAGTTTTTATTCTCTTTGATAATCCAATTGCCCATCTTTTGTCAGTGGGAATACCTTTAACCTGGTTCTTGTGTCCCCTTGACATGACTTTGTTTATATTGGATGTTTCCCTTGCTTTCTGTCACAAAGAAAAATATTCCTAATTCTTGTGAATTTCTTGTCCTGGAACTGGGAGCAGCAATTTCTCTTTATTGTCCTAGTACCAGTTAGGGGAAAATCATACCAAACTTTAAAACTTTTATAAGTCATTATATTATGTTAAAACTTGTATAAATATTTCCAGTATTAAAATCTTTTGCAGACAGATTTCTTTCTTAACTTCTGACAATTTTGTAAGAATAGATTTTAAGAATCCCTCTGTCATAGAGCATCTTTATTTTATTGCTGTTGTTACATATTGCCAAACTGTCCCTGAAAAGATTATGCCAATTTGTGTTTATACCAGCAGTATTTATAAGTGAAGTTATCCTATACTCTTGCCAATTTGCTATTATCCTTAACAGAAAGCAATGGAAGGAAATTTTTTAAAATTTTTATTTGTCTTTAATTATTAGTGAGAATGAATTTTTAATTTTGGAATTCAGGGGCAATCTTTGATTTAACTGCACTCTGTGGATCATGTACATTCTTCCTATGCATGCATGCAAGACTATCTATCAATCCATGTACCACTCATCCATCTATCTCTTATCTATCTTTGAAAAGGAGTATGTCAAGGCTGTATATTGTCACTCTGCTTATTTAACTTCTATGCAGAGTACATCATGAGAAACGCTGGACTGGAAGAAACACAAGCTGGAACCAAGATTGCTGGGAGAAATATCAATAACCTCAGATATGCAGGTGACACCACCCTTATGGCAGAAAGTGAAGAGGAACTAAAAAGTCTCTCGATGAAAGTGAAAGAGCAGAGTGAAAAAGTTGGCTTAAAGCTCAGCATTCAGAAAATGAAGATCATGGCATCCGGTCCCATCACTTTATGGGAAATAGATGGGGAAACAGTGGAAATAGTGTCAGACTTTATTTTTTTGGGCTCCAAAATCACTGCAGATGGTGACTGCAGCCATGAAATTAAAAGATGCTTACTCCTTGGAAGAAAAGTTATGACCAACCTAGATAGTATATTCAAAAGCAGAGACATTACTTTGCCGACTAAGGTCTGTCTAGTCAAGGCTATGGCTTTTCCAGTAGTCATGTATGGATGTGAGAGTTGGACTGTGAAGAAGGCTGAGTGCCAAAGAAGTGATGCTTTTGAACTGTGGTGTCGGAGAAGACTCTTGAGAGTCCCTTGGACTGCAAGGAGATCCAACCAGTCCATTCTGAAGGAGATCAGCCCTGGGATTTCTTTGGAAGGAATGATGCTAAAGCTGAAACTCCAGCACTTTGGCCACCTCATGGGAAGAGTTGACTCATTGGAAAAGACTTTGATGCTGGGAGGGATTGAGGGCAGGAGGAGAAGAGGACGACAGAGGATGAGATGGCTGGATGGCATCACTGACTCGATGGACGTGGGTCTGAGTGAACTCTGGGAGTTGGTTTTGGACGGGGAGGCCTGGTGTGCTGCGATTCATGGGGTCGCGGAGAGTTGGACACGACTGAGCTACTGAACTGAACTGAACTATCAGTCTTTATCCACTTCACATCGTTTGTCTTTATCAACTTCTATATTGGTTCCTATGTTTCTGTACTTCATTCCCATTCTCCTGGTATTGCATGTAACTATTTTATTATATTTCATGTATAACTT
The DNA here is from genome assembly GCF_032405125.1 of Capricornis sumatraensis. Lineage (NCBI taxonomy): Eukaryota > Metazoa > Chordata > Mammalia > Artiodactyla > Bovidae > Capricornis > Capricornis sumatraensis. The sequence continues at coordinate 77,432,558 of NC_091073.1, forward strand.
TTGGGTCAAATATTTTCTTTCAATATGTGTATTGTTTTGGGTATAGGTATTTTAATTTATGAGGTTTCCCTGGTAACTCAGAAGGTAAAGAATCTGCCTGCAATGCAAGAGCCCTGGGTTCAATTATGTATATCATTCTTTTTCCTATTTTTTCCCATTGAATATTAATTCCTAGAATCTATCTTTGTTGCTATTTGTACAGCAAATAACCACTTTGCTCTAACCACTGCAAAATTCTTCATGGTGTGCCACATATTGCCCACTTCTTGTTCCCTGGTGGCTCAGACGGTAAAGTGTCTGTCTGCAATGCAGGAGACCTGGGTCAGGAAGATTCTCTGGAGCAGGAAATGGCAACCCACTCTAGTACTCTTGCCTAGAATATCCCATGGACCAAGAAGCTTGGTGCAGGCTATTGTCCATGGGGTCACAAATAGCTGGGCACGACTGAACAACTTCCCTTCCTTTATTTCCTATGACGGATTTCTAAGGATCCTTCAAATTTCCCACCATCATAAATATTCCAATGGATCTATGAAAATTTCCCTGGAATTTCTGAACATTGTGTATGCAGTTGTTAATCTGACTAAATAGGATCATAGGATTTATTTCTGTAAGCAGTACGATAATTTTTTCTATATATCCACATTTTCATCAACATTTAGTGTTCTAATTTTGCTGACTAAAATATGTATTATTTCATTGATTTAATTTGCATTTCTTCAAAATCAATGATTTTTGGCATCTTGTACTATGCTTGCTAAATTTATGTATGAATGTGTGCATTTTTAATTGCCTAATCATATCTATGGAGCTTTTAGGAAGATGATCATTATTTTCTCAATTATTCTCCAGCCCTATCACAATCAATGTTGGAGTGATTATTCATATATTCTCTTTTCCTGTTCTTTGATCTTTGCTTGAAAAACAGCAGTCACTTTATTAAGGTATTGCTAAGCCCTAATTTCCTAATTTCCACTTATTTTGCAACTCGCCTGGATTGTTTCTCCTTTATTTGAATATATATTTCAAAAATATTTTCACTGTTTGAAATAAAGTGAAATGGCTTTATTAAAATAAAATAAAAATAAATGGCTTTTTATTGTACATTTTTTGAGGGAATATATCTGGACTATTTTTTTTTTTTTACACTCAAATGATACTGTGCTGGATAGACAATGGTAAGTTTAAAGTTGTTATAGCATTTAAATATATTTCTCAATTGTGTTTTTGCATGCTGAAAAGTCTGATGTCAACTTTGTTGTTGTTTTATCTTTGTAAAAGATCTACTATTTCCATCTATGAACATTTAGAGTTGTATCATTGCCTTCATTAATTTTAAATTCACTGTATGTCTTTGCAGGATTTTTTTTCTTATCTCTCACTCTCTGAGCCTTTTCAGTCCACAGCCTTTTATTTAATTTTTTGTAACTCTTTGTTCAGCTTCTTAATGCATTTTAAAGCTTATTTTACATTTTGATCTAGTATTTTCAATAAATTCAGTTGACTTACTTTATCTAGTTTTTAAAAATTCCATTGAAATCCTGATGCTCCTTTTTTTGACCTGTGAACCCATTGTCACTTGGGAGATGAGCTACTCTGTTTAATAATGTGAGTTGAGAAAGGGTTGAAAACAGGCTTCCAAGTGTTCACTTGTCTCTGGAGCTTAGGAGGATGGTGGGGATGAACCCCAGCACAGAGAACCTCAGGTACAACGTAGACCAGTCTTGATCACTCCCATTTCCTCCTGTATATCATCTTTCTTCTGCCTCCTATAAAGCCTGCAGGAGAAACAGCATTAGGAAGATCCCTCCCTAGGCTGTAACTAACCAGTACTCGGGGATTGGACAGGGAGGGAAGTAGCAGCAAATGTTTGGGCACTGCTGCTTAATGAACACCTGCTTATACAGAACACACACCCCTGTGGGACTTTTGCTCCTTGGACCATCTGCACTGGCATCTAAAAGGCTGCCACTGATTTTTAAGGTGAAGACATAGGAAATGATGATCCCAAACACAGAGGAGAGGGCAAAGCAGTACTTACAAAATTATTCTAATGTATTCTCTCACTGGTCCTCCAACTGTCCTGTCGCAAGTTTTAGGCAACTACTACCGCTCAACACATCTTTAAAATCAGCTTTAGCATCTCTATGGAAAGGTTAGTTGCTGAAATACATTTTCCTTCTTACTTCTGTAGTTACTTCAGGGTTAATTTTATAGAGGGAGCCAGAAGTCCCATGTTAAGTTGCCATATGGACAGGAACCAGAAGTTCCTACTATGTTGAGTAAATATTTTTTTCACAAACTGATGTCCTATTTTACAAAGCATCTGTTCATTCTCTTGCCCACTTATTCTTTAGGGTCTTTGTTTTTTAAAATTGATTTTATGAGCTACTTATCTATTATGGATATCTTTATGTTCCCTGCAATTTTAATAGAAATGTTTTAAAGTAAATATTGAAATAAGGATATTTTCTTACTTTTTGGTTTCCTGTGTTGTTAATGAATAAAGCAAATTTTATACTTTCAGTGTAGATAGTTATATCTACCATGTCCATTGGAATGTCCCCCATTACTTTAAATCTTAGAAAGTTCTGGGGATCAGAGGAAATTAAGGGTAGGAAAAATTTACATCACTTAAATATATAGGATATATATATATGTAGTGAACATCCTGATAAACATTAAAAAAAATCATATCCATAAATGTAAAAGGCATATCCTAGTAATGGGAACTAATAATATGGGGGAAAATGCTCAGAGAAAATTGAAACATATAAATTGCTGAAAATTGCTAAAAATCTTTTAAGACATCCTTTGGAATAAGGAAAACCCAGGATCCAGGAACCAGGATTCAATAATCTTGAGTTTCAAAGGCGTTTGAAAATTTCTAAAGGATAAGCTTTTATACTATTTAGCCTTTAAAAATATGTTAAATGATGATGACAAAATTATTGAAAATGTACAGTTTTAACATTTTAAATCTAATGAAAGCTTTATATATTAACCAATGATAATAATGTTAATAATAAAAGTAACAATAAATGAAATGACCAACTGTAAGAAAGTAAGACAGAATTAGTTGTTTGTTAAATTACTTTCTGTTTACCTTTTAAGAAGGATTATATAATATCTAGAAAGAATATTTCCCACCCCCAATGATCTGACTTCACCAATGTAAAAACATGGTAGAATGATACCTAGGCGTTTTCTTTTTTTATTTTTAATTAAGTATAATTGATTTACAATGAAGTGTCAATTTCTGTTTTACAGTAAAGTTATTTAATTATACATTCTTTTTTAATATTTTTTTCCCATGATGATTTATCCTGGGATATTGAGTAGAGTTCCCTGTGCTATACAGTAGGAGCTGGTTGTTTATTCATTCTATGTATAATAATTTACATCTACCAACCCTAAACTCCCAGTTCACGCCTCCTTCTTCTCCCCCTTGGCAACCACAAGTCTGTTCTCTATGAATCTGTTTCTGTTTCATAGATAGGTTCATTTGTTATATTTTAGATTCCACATATAAGCCCTTTTTTTTATGGTGTTTCTCTTTCTCTTTCTGACTTACTTCACTTAGTTTGATAATCTCTAGTTGTATCCATGTTGCTGTAAATGGCATTATTTCATTCTTTTCTTATGGCTGAGTAGTATGCCATTGTATATATGTACCACACATTCTTAATCCATTCATCTGTCAGTGGGCATTTAGATTGTTTCCTCATCTTGGCTATTGTGAATAATGCTGCAATAAATATTGGAGTGTGGTTTTATTTTCAATATCCTGTTATCATTTATTCTTTCTATTTAAATGTCCTGCTAGAATGTTGCCATCATCTGTCCAATAGAGCTCGCCATCATGATTATGAGAGTGAGCCATATTGGATGCAAGTAAGCAAGGAAAAAGGACATGTCTCTCAATTTAAGAATACAATCTAGATATTTCACAATTTACTTTCTTTTATATCTCCGCGATGGACCTTAGTCAAAGGTCTACTTTTGCTGAAAATTATAAAGGGGAATTTGGTCTTTACTCTGAACAAATGTGGAGCTAAGCTTAATATTGTGAGTGAAGCAGAGGATGGATATCAAAAGGACTATTAGTAGCCTCTGCACATTAATTCTTTGGGCCTTGGACAGCTTTTCTATTCCAATCCAAATTTGTATTATTGTGTTGTCTTACATTCTTAACAATTACAGATTTGTAACCTGAATTTCTGGCAAGTTTCGAATAAACGTTTAGAAAAATTTAAAGTGATCAGACAGATTCTACTTCATGAACTCATCAAGAATGATCCACTGTCAATAAAACCTTTGAAATGTATGAATAGTAGGAAAAGAAGCATTGGATAGAAGGAGAAAAAGGCAATCTAATAAAATATACTAATTCCATCATGTATTTGACAAATGTATATTATTAAGTACATACTATATTTCAGTATTTATCTAGACACTGTCATTGAAATGGTAAGCCCAAGCCACTTTGGTCCCTGCCAGGAAGAAAGAGAGCAAGGAGTTACTCAGATCATCACACAATTAAGTGTGAAATTGGAGCTGAGGTAATTGTTGTGAAGAAAGTCAAACGGCATCAGGGGAACATATACTAGGGGTATTTACCCAGTGAAAGAAATCAAGGAAGTGATCATTTAATGTGAGCTGAAAGATTCGTTCTCTCTGGAAAGAGATCTAGTTCTCATAGAAGCAAGAGGTCTAAATGATCCCTTCTTTTCCCTTCTTCCTCTTCTTTCCTTTTCCTTTCCCCCCTCTCTCCTTTCTCCTCTTTTCTCCTTCTTATCCCCTTTTCTCCCTCCATTTTCTTCTTCTTCCATCTTACCATTTTGCTTCTTTCCCTTCCCTCCTTTCGTCCTTGTTTCTTCCTTCTTTCCTTTTTACAGAGGTTATACTCATCTCTGCTTATTTCACTAACTGGGTTATGCCACTGTTCTGAAGATAACTTGGTTCCAAGCCCAGGTTTTGTACACAGCCATGTACAAGTTAATGTTCCGTAGAGATTTTTAAGAAACTAAGACAGGGATACCAGTATCTGATAAGGTGAAATTTACACATGATGAATCGTTTGCCAAGTAAGTCTACTTTCTTTAATGTAGATGATTTTGACTTATGTTCTGGCTACTGTTACAGTAATAGAGAAAATGTTGATCTTGACCTTGCTGTTGGACAGCTCTGGGTCTCCTAAAATTTTAAACTTAGTCCTTCTTTGATAAATTCAATCCCTTTGGGTTAGTGATCAGTTTCCTAGCATCTCTGCACTCTTCCCTTTTTACATTTCTTCCTCTGCTTCTTGGCTGATATCTCCTCACTATCACTACCATCACCACCAAAGTCCTACCTCCTTCCAACATTCAAGACCAGGAGAAAGATTATACAATGTAATAGTGATGGGGAGTGTGGTTCACTGGCTCCTGTTGACTTCTGGTTGATGTGTAGCTCCTCTTGCCAGCTCTTTGGAAGTTGATTTATATCCTTGCTGCCTTTCCTTCTGACCTATCTTTGGCTGCTGTAACCTGTAGTCTCCTTTCTCAACATAGGCAGTCCATGTAATTTATCCTACTGTGACTCCACCAGTATTTTTAGCCCCTGCCCTCAACCTTTCACTGGTGCTGCAGATTCCCCATGATCATTCTTTTGTTTTCTGGTTTGGGAAGTTGATTCTGTATCATTCTGCTAGAAGATCACAATCTTGCATCTTTAGCTATCTTCTGAATTTACCAGGAAGACAAAAAGGAATTTCTGGATCCCCTAAATGTCAAACACAGACTGAACCAAAACAGAGAGCTATTTCAAGTCCATCCACCTGGACCCTCCCCTCAGTCATTTATATTCTTATCACTCAGACACAGTGTTCAACATGGCACCAAAAAAGCCTCAGGGCTCCTCTGAAAGGCATGTGGTCCTTGGAGGTTGTGATAAGGAATAACTCATTTATCTTGGAATTCTACCAAACTATTGGCATGTTTTACAGTCACACCTTCTCCCCAGTCTCCCTGTTTGACTCTGGGGCTGCCTTGGAGGGTTGTTTAAAAAAGCCTCCCATCTTCCCCTCAGAATTCTCTTTCCATTCTCTCTTTCTGTCAGGCAAGGATGGTCCTAAGTCATTTCTTTTTGCTTCTCAAGATGGTATTTACCCTCTACTTACTTGTAGAAATAAGTACCAAAGTCATATCTATACTAATAGGCAAAGAGCTGCAGAGAAAACTGCAAGTTACAGGCAGGGGAAAATACCAGCAGGGAATATTTCACAGTGTATCATCCCGCTGTAGAGCGGAGGGACAAATACTCCAGACAGAAGGAACAATGCATTGAGAGTCCCGGAGGTGAGAAGGAGCAAGGCCAGTATGGTTAGAATGGAGGAGGGAACAACCAGGGTCCCAGGAGATGAGGCTGAAGGAAGTGCTGACCAGTTAATGAAGAGCCTCCTAGACCATGTGAAAGGGGTCTGTTGAAAATGTTTCTATCCAGGTAAGGAACCTGGCTGTGGTTTCTTCTGAATCTTCAGAAAGCACAAACAAGAAGCAGCAAAAAAAAAAAAAAAAAAAAAAAAAAAAATCCTCCCTCTTCTGAATATCCTGTTTGCATTTTATTTTAGCCTAAGATCTGATAACTTTCATGCTTCCGTGAAGTAAGAATAGATGCTGAACCAGAAGCCCATAGATGATCATCCCAGGATGATCATGAGGTGCTTTATGGGGTGGGGGTTGTTGTGTTAAAGATGTGTTACTTTTTTTCTATTCTTATATGCTGTCATCATTACTAGTTGTGGCAAAGAGAAAGAGGAAGCAGATTCCAGGTCCAGATTGCACTAGGACGTTATAGGCGTGCTGGTCATCTTGATGACAGTTTTAGAACCTGATTTTGGTCTCTGCAGACAGCAGAAAGGAGAACAGTGAAACCATAGGGAAACATTTCAAAGCAGTATGTACAGCCTGAGTTGTGAGCCTTTCCTTCAAGTCAATGTGTGCAAAAACTACACTGCCTATTGTATTGTAGCTTACTGTTATTATCGAGCTAAGAGAGAGGACTGAGGCTTGGATAGACCTATTGTACAGGTAGGTTTGCATTACCTGTTGTTCATCTGTAAAAGATAAATATTGAAACTGTGAAGTATTTGCACTCTTTGGAATAACATACTAACTCAGCCTAAATTCAGCATTTGTTATTTTCAGTGTTAGAATCAGTTCAGTTCAGTTCAGTCACTCAGTCATGTCTAATTCTTTGTGACCCCATGGATGGCAGGACGCCAGGCTTCCCTGTCCATCACCAACTCACAGAGCTTACTCAAACTCATGTCCATTGAGTCAATGATGCCATCCAACCATCTTATCCACCGTCGTCCCCTTCTCCTCCTGCCTTCAATCTCTTCTAGCATCAGGGTCTTTTCAAATGTTCTTCACATCAGGTGGCCAAAGATTTGGAGTTTCAGCTTTAGCATCAGTCCTTCAAATGAATATTCAGGACTGATTTCTTTTAGGATGGACTGGTTGGATCTCGTTTCAGTCCAAGGGACTCTCAAGAGTCTTCTCCAACACCACAATTCAAGAGCATCGATTCTTCAGCACTCAGTTTTCTTCATGGTTCAACTTTTACATCCATCCGTGACTACTGGAAGAGCTTTGACTACACAGCTCTTTGTTGAAAAAGTAATGTCTCTGCTTTGTAATATGCTGGTCAATTTCATGGCTGCAATCACTATCTGCAGTGATTTTGGAGCCTCCAAAAATTAAGTCTGACACTGTTTCCACTGTTTCCCCATCTATTTCCCATGAAATGATGGGACCAGATTCATGATCTTAGTTTTCTGAATGTTGAGCTTTAAGTCAACTTTTTCACTCTCCCCTTTCACTTTCATCAAGAGGCTATTTAGTTCCTCTTCACTTTCTGCCATAAGGGTGGTGTCATCTGCATATGTGAGGTTATTGGTATTTCTCCCGGCAATCTTGATTACAACTTGTGCTTCATCTAGCCCAGTATTTAGCATGATGTACTCTGCATAGAAGTTAAATAAGCTGGGAGACAATATACAACCTTGACATACTCCTTTCCCAATTTGGAACCAGTTTGTTGTTCCATGTCCAGTTCTAACTGTTGCTTCTTGACTGGCATACATATTTCTCGGGAGACAGGTTAGGTGGTCTGTTATTCCCATTTCTTTCAGAATTTTCAACGGTTTGTTGTGATCCACACAGTCAAAGACTTTGGCATTGTCAATAACGCAGAAGTAGCTGCTTTTCTGGAACTTTCTCACTTTTTCAGTGATCCAGTGGATGTTGGCAATTTGATCTCTGGTTCCTCTGTCTTTTCTAAATCCAGGTTGAACATCTGGAGGTTCATGGTTCACCTACTGTTGAAGTCTGGCTTGGAAAATTTTGAATTACTTGGCTAGCATGGGAGAAGCGTGTAATTGTGCGGTAGTTTGAGCATTCTTTGGCATTGCCTTTCTTTGGGATTGGAATGAAAACTGACATTTTCAGTCCTGTGGCCACTGCTGAGTTTTCCAAATTTCCTGGCATATTGAATGCAGCACTTTCACAGAATCATCTTTTAGGATTTGAAATAGCTCAGTTGGAATTCCATCACTCCCACTAGCTCTGCTAGTAGTGATGCTTCCTAAGGCCCACTTGACTTCACATTCCAGGATATCTGGCTCTAGGTGAGTGATTACACCATTGTGTTTATCTGGGTCATGAAGATCTTTTTTGTACAGTTATTCTGTGTATTCTTGCCACCTCTTGTTAGTATCTTCTGCTTCTGTTAGGTCCATACCATTTCTGTCCTTTATTTTGCCCATCTTTGCATGAAAAATTCCTTGATATCTCAAATTTTCTTAAAGAGATCTTTAGTATTTCCCATTCTCTTGTTTTCCTTATTTCTTTGCATTGAGCACTGAAGAAGGCTTTCTTATCTTTCCTTGCTATTCTTTGGAACTCTGCATTCAAATGGGTATACCTTTCCTTTTCTCCTTTGCATTTTGCTTCTCTTTTTTTCACAGCTATTTGACCCATGCCTCTGCTGGAGACTCCTGGACATTTATGGGCAAGTCTGAGTCAGTCTCTTGTGGAGTCACTACTCCTTTCTCCTGGGTCCTCGTGAGCACAAGGTTTTGTTTGTGCCCTCAAAGTGTCTGTTTCCCCAGTCCTGCGTAAGCTCTGGGGTTAATTGTGACCTCCTCCAAGAGGGCTTATACCATACCCAGGTCTACTACCCCTCCAGAGCCCCTGCCCCTGCAAAGTCCACTGCTGACCCATATCTCCGCATGAGATGCTCAGACAGTTCTGTCACAGTCTCTGTGGGGTCTCTGTGTCCTGGTGCACACAAAGTTTGTTTGAGTCCTCTGAGCATCTCTGGCAGGTATGGCTTTTGATTCTAAATACAATTTCACCTCTCCTACTGTCTTGCTGTGGCTTCTCCTTTGCCCTTGGATGTGGAATATCTCCTCAAAGTCACTCCAGTGCCACGCAGCCACCGCTCCATTGTTAGAATACACTTTATCTTTTTTTAGTGAGAAGAGATTTTGGGGATAAGTCTAATGAGATTTCTCATCAACAGTTTTTATTTATTTTTTTCCTAAGTGTTAAAAGGTTGTCAGTGTGTGTTTGGAGAACAGATTAAAATTGTCTGAAATTGTGAGAAGAGAAAGTAGTCCTGCATTGAATGAAGACAAATCAAAACTGAAAGAGAGAGAGAGAGAGAGAGAGAGAGAGAAAAAGAAAAGGTAAAAGGCCACACTTTCAAGTTTCAAATTCACTTTTTTTGAAAAGTAGTAATTTCCACAATTATGAGATGAGCCATCTGTGATTTAATTTGAGCTTCAATACTAATGATCTTTACAACAAATGATTTGATATGCTGGTAGCTCAAATTTCAGAAATTAAGAAGAGATTTGAATAGATGAAATGCTCTCTTATTTTTCCTCCTGTATCTTACCATACTGTAATGGTTAATTTTATGTGCCAAGTTGATAGGGCCAATGAGTGACCAGCCAGGTGTCCTTTGTGTGTCTGTGAGGGTATTTTTAGACAAGATTAATATTTAGCATTAGACTGAGTAAAGCAGATTCCCCACTCTGATGGATGGTATTGTTGTTTAGTTGCTAAATTGTGTTAGACTCTTTGTAGACCTGGAGACTCTAAGCCACCAGGCTTCTCTGTCAATGCAATTGGACAAGAATACTGGAGTGAATTGCCATTTCCTTCTTCAGGGGTTCTCCCTAACCCAGGCATAAAACCAGCATCTACTGAATTGCTTCCCTGGGCTTCCCAGGTGGTGCTGTGGTAAAGAACCCACCTGCAAATTCAGGATACTCAGGGGACACAAGTGATGCAGATTTGATCCCTAGGTTGAGAAGATTCCCTGGAGGAGGAAATGGCAATCCACTCCAATATTCTTGCTTGGAAAATTCCACGGACAGTGGAGCCTGGCAGACTACATTCCGTGGAGTCTCAAAAAGTCAAACAGGACTGAGCCACTGAACACTTTACTACTGAGCCAGGTGGGAAGTCCAAGGCACTAATACTAATGTGGGTCGGTCTCATCTAATCACTTAATGGTCTGAAAAGAACAAAAAGACTGAATCTCAGGTGAATAGGAAGGAATTTCCCCCTGCCTGACTGTCTTGATTATTCCTGCCTTCTAACTCAGACTGAAATATTGGCTCTTTTTGGGTCTCAAGCCTGTAGACCTATAGATTTAGAAACTACACGATCATTTCTCCTGAGTCTCAAGACTCCTGATTGCAGATCTTGGGACTTGAAAGCCTCTGTAATTGCTTGAGCCAATTCCATATATATACATATATATCTATATCTATATCTATATCTATATCTATATCTATATCTATATATCTATATATATCTATATATATCTATATATATATATATCTAATATAACCGAACTCATAAGTCACTCAGTTGTGTCTGATTCTTTGCAACCCCATGGACTGAAACACGTCAGGCTTTCTTCCCTGTACATTACCAAGCTTGCTGAAGCTTGCTCAAATCATGTCCGTTGAGCTGGTGATGCCATCCAACCATCTCATCCTCTGTCGTCCTCTTCTCCTCCCACCTACAATATTTCCCAGCACTAGGGTCTGTTCTAATAAGTCAGTCCTTCACATCAGGTGGGCAAAGTATTGGAGTTTCAGCTTCACCATCAGTCCTTCCAGTGAATATTCAGGACTGATTTCCTTTAGGATGGACTGGTTGAATCTCCTTGCAGTCCAAGGCACTCTCAAAAGTCTTCTCCAATATTCACAGTTCAAAAGCGTCAATTATTTGGTGCTCAGTCCAGCTCTCACATCCATAGATGACTGCTGGAAAAAAACCATAGCTTTGACCATATGGACCTTTGACAGCAAAGTAATGACTCTGAAGCAACCATTTTTTAATTTCATGACTGCAGTCAGCATCTGCAGTGATTTTGGAGCCCAAGAAAAGCATGTCATGGTTTCCACTGTTCCCCATCTATCTGCCATGAAAAGATGGGACCACCATCATGAAGTGATGGGACTGTCATGACATATATCTATAGCTATATATATATCAAGATATATATATGTGTTGTGATACACACACACACATACACACACACACATACATGTTCTATTTCTCTGAATAACTCTGAATAGTACACATGCTGATGATTTTTTAGTGGCTATTTTGGAAAATGAAGGCAAACTCCTCACTGGCATCATGGGCCTGCTCTTAAAAAATCAGTTTTGGTTGCTTCTCAGAATGTTTACCTTTTCATTCTTTGAGGAAAGAATGTTAAAGAAATGTATTGCTTGCTCATTGAGTTTTCATCTCTAATTCCCTTAGACCAATTCTGAACATAAATGCAATAAACACAATCAAGGGACAAGATTTTTCATAATTAACAAGTCTTTGGTATAAAATTAGAGATCAAATATTTTGTCTTCCCTTAATCTTCCATCATTTTACTTATTTGCCATTCACTTTTACTGCCTTTAGGCTATTCCTGGTGGATACAGCCTCATCTCAGGAAGGAACCACTCATCTGGAATCTGGCCAGGTGCACAGCTTGGCTTCTAAAACCTCTTTCATCTTTCCAGGAAGCTGCCAACTCATGTCTTACTTTGCATTTCTGGAGAACATCAGTAGGAACGTGGGCCTGCTCATGTAGAAAATGTTGAGGAGCATATAATATACTTTGGTGCTAAAATTATAAGGAAACATATACCAGCACTTTATTTAGATTCAGTTTCTTATGGAAATCTTCCCAGATTTAAAATTCTGTACTGACAGCTTAACATCTAGATGATAATTGAACATTTTTCTACAAATAAATAGATGGCATTATAAAAATATAACAATAGAGAATAAACCTCTTGTTTAATTTGAAGACTTAGCTGATGTTTCCTTCCAAAATCCTAAAATTAAAGGTTTTCATGTCTACCTTTATGTCTTAAACATCTCAAAAGTAAGAGAAAATAATGAGAATTTTATCATTGACATTTCATGAAAATCATCTCTCTTAGAGATATGGGGCAGACCTATATTAGCAAATTAAAAAAATGATTTGAGGGAATTATCCAGATATTTTAAGCAAAATGTACATTTTTATTTATTACTTTAAGACTAATACTTATCCTAATTAGTATTAATACTAATACTAATTACTTCTAGTATTTATGTGCTACTCATTCCCTTGCTGTTTTTGAATTTTAGTAACTGATTTATATCTATGTGTTATTTTGTTAGTATAGACTTGAATAGAGAGGCAATTTCAGTACTAAATGAAGATATTTATAACATAATTGAAATATTGCTACAGCAGTCCCTATAACACACTGCTATTGCAAGTGAATTTGCACACTTATTTAGAAATCTACTTCACCAGGAAAATAGTATAGAAATCATTGTTAGCAAAAAACTAAAAAATAGAATTAGGATCATAATAATTAAAAGTCTGAAACTATTATAAAGGTGAAAAATTTCAAGGCTAACCTCTATTTTGCTGCAAAGATAGGTGAATTATAGACTTGTTCTTATAATTCAAATGTAAAAGCCTGAAGGTCTTTGGAAATGAACAACATCAGGAATTAACATGTTTAGAATTAGATTGTAATAAGAGAAATGGAAAGGAAATTATTGTCATCAGTATAAAAATTGTCTGTATAGAATACTGTCATTTTTCTTAATCCATATTTTAGCCATAATTATTCTTGTATAAGATCACTTTTTAACCCTTTAAAAAGTATCAAGTCTCTATGTAATATATATTTATTACATACACATATATGTCCTTTGTAAGGGGTTTAAAAGGTGATCTATATATCTATCTAGAGAAAAGTGGGGAGGAGGATGGGTGGAAGGGAGAAAGTTTGGAGAGACAGATGGAGAAAGTATCACAGAACCTGCAGTAAACATCCTCTTGTTGAGCTGAACTGTTTCCAAAAATCCTTCATGTAGACATGGGTTTCAGGTCAGAATAGGGCTATCATTCATTCTTTGTCAATTCAGTCATGATTATTTCTCCTCTTCGATGCCAATCAACTAAATTTCATTTCATTTTCAGATTATATCAGAAAATCAATACTGTTAGTAAATTAAGTCTGATAGAGTCTTAGATTAAGAATTAACTTTCACCAATGAACACATCATTGATTGTCAAATTTCTCCTGGCTGGTACATAGGGAAGACATGAACTGCACTATGAAACTGTTACTGTACTTTGCTGGTCTCATTCATTCAATCAGCTCTTTTGCTCATTACACAATTAACAATACACCACACTACTGCCAAGATTTTAATAATATTTTCCAACAATACAAAGCAAATCAGGAAGTTAACTCTTTTATTTTAATTTTTTTCACTGTATATCAGAAACAACTTAGCTTTAAGACACAGACCAAGGTGTCCTTTTCTGGGAAACCCCTTTTGTTGCCCTCAGCTGTTCCGTCATATCCTGCGTGCTTTCTTTTAACATAGCATGTATTTTATTATAATGATAATGTTATTTTTCTACTTCTCCAACTAGATTTTCAACAAGTCAACATTTATTAGTCCTTTTTCTGAATATTCAGTATCTTGTATATAAATAGGGACTCACATATTTGCTGAGTGAACAGATCACTGGGCAAATTTCTATACATTTTCATGTCTCTAAGTCCACTAGATTTCCTTCTAGGAATTCAGCAGGTAGAAAAAGGATGAGCTATTTTAGGTAAATTATACTGTATGGACAGACAGAGGATAGGTGAAGAGTATAATTGGCGGGGAGGCTTCCCTGGTGGCTCAGCAGTAAAGAATCCATCTGCAGTGCGGGAGACACAGGAGATGGGGTCCCTGGGTCAGGAAAATCCCCTGGAGAAGGGTATGGCAGCCCACTCCCGTATTTGGGCCTGAAGAATCCCATGGTCAGAGGAGCCTGGCAGGCTACAGTCCATAGGGTTGCAAGATTTGGGCACGACTGAAGAGACTGAACTCACACAAATGTGTATTTTGGGAACAGCAAAGGGTTTAATAGGAGCATAGTACTATCTGAACCAATAAAGACTAGAGAACCACTGTTTGTTAACTGGACACAGTGCTCATATATTCTCTCTTCGGAAAAGACTCATCAGAACTTTTTCCTTTTCTTTCACCCCAGTCAGAATTTACTGCTTCTTTTTGCCATTACTTTGTGCTTAATTGCTCAGTCGTGTTGCTTTGCGACCCCATGGACAGTAGTTCGCTGTCCATGGGATTCTACAGGAAAGAATATTGGAGTGGGTTGCCATTTCCTCCTCCTGCCATTACTTTACAATGTGTCTATTTCCGTCCTACTACTTTAAATATTTTATTGCAAGTGTTTACTTGCCCATCTTGCTTTAGCTCTTGACAGAATAGTGGAGAGAACTTGGAATTTGCAGTTTGACATATTTTGGTTGAAATATTGACTTTGCTACTTTACTGGGTAATTGATCATAAACAATCACTTAGTCTCCTTGAATCCTATCTAGTTTCTTGTAAGTAAAATATGGAAAATAGTACAAACTCCACAGCAGTGCCATGATCACATATATTAGGTGCATGACAGATATTGAATAAATTATATTTCCTTTTTTCTTTTACCTTCTCTGAAGACAAGAATCATGTTTTATTAACGTGTTCCTAGCAGCTACATTCATTGACACTCAGATGTTTAACAGATGCTGTCGAATGAATAAAGTATGTGTTTATTTAAATGTCTAATATCTGTGTGTATAATGTGTTTAAGGATTCCCTGGGATCTCAGCTGGTAAAGAATCCGCCTGCAATGCAGAAGATCCTGGTTGGATTCCTGGGTGGGGAAAATCAACTGAAGAAGGGAACGGATACCCAGTCCAGTATTCTTGGTCTTCCCTGGTGGCTTAGCTGGTAAAGAATCTGCCTGCAATGTGGGAGACCTGGGTTTGATCCCTGGATTGGGAAGATACCCTGGAGAAGGGAACGGCTACCCACTCCAGTATTCTGGCCTGGAGAATTCCATGGACTATAACTCCATGGGGTTGCAAAGAATTGGACATGACTGAGCGACTTTCACTTTCAATGTATTTAAGAATAGATATTCAGGAACATTTTTGGAACCTAAACTATTCCAAATTTAGTATTTCAGAATTTGTACTTCTACAGTAGTTCCCATATCTATTACTCTACTGTCTTGGCCACATTTCAAATCATCCTGAATTCATATGTGGAAGATGGGAAGAACATTCTAGGCATTCCACTTGCTCAGGCACTCCTATAGGGAAAGCTGGGGAAATAATCATACATGGCTTAACACAGCTACTACATAAATACAAATCATTTATCAGACTATCAAAGTTATAAGTTTTCCCTTCCCTGAGGAGGTGCACAGACGGTTAGATAAATTGAATTGGTGTTGTTTGTTACTGGACTATTATAAATCATCAAGTGAGTGTGTATTATTAGCTAGATTGCTTTAATGTGACATCTTTGGATTCTCAAGCATAATTGCTGATTAAAGATTGCTTCCATGGAGGCTCAGTTTTGCCTCTTGGCAGCATGTCCATATGAGCATCTTATATCATTTCTATAAATATTAGCCATCAGCAAGGTTGGATAAAGTACTAGGCAAGGTCTAAGGATGACTCAGTCTCTTTCAACTTTTCATTTTACTGTGAGTATTTGAAGTTGGTTGAGCTTGCTTTTTCTCTCCTCTTCCTTATGCTTCTCTCCTCCTACTCTTTTCCTGCCCTTCCTCTCTTCTTCTTACCTCCCACTCTCCTCCCTTTTTTAATTGGCC
Source organism: Capricornis sumatraensis (assembly GCF_032405125.1). Taxonomy (NCBI): domain Eukaryota; kingdom Metazoa; phylum Chordata; class Mammalia; order Artiodactyla; family Bovidae; genus Capricornis; species Capricornis sumatraensis. Next base: position 77,448,824 of record NC_091073.1, read on the forward strand.
GGCTAGTGACAGACTGCAAGACCATGTGCCTATATCAAGGAGGTGTTGGAGGCAAATAAACTTTTCACCCTGGGAATCCCATTTTGGCTGATTTCTGCCTCTTGAGAAAGGTGGCTTCTCTTGCTACTCATTTGGAAAGCCCAATGACTTTGAAAAGTATCTGTGCTTTAGTGAAAGAAAGTGGAGAAATGAGATAATGTGATTATGAGGGGATGAATCTTCTACTAAGTGATGTATCTGTCTTGCTAATTGAGCTCTCAGTGTTCAGTTATTACGGGGGGTGGGGGGGTGGGGTGGGTGGGGGAGGGCAGTGCTTCCCTGGTGGCTCAGACAGTAAAGAATCGGCTGGCAATGCAGAAGACCAAGGTTCGATCCCTGTGTTGGGAATTTCCCCTGGAGAAGGAAATGGTGACCCACTTCAGTATTCTTGCCTGGATAATTCCATGGACAGAGGACCCTGCCAGCTACAGTCCATGGGGTCGCAAAGAGTCGAGCATGAATGAGCGACTAACACTATGCACTATACATAACATACATGAATTTTCTGTGTACACGTATATTAATAGGAGTAGGCTTTATTGCAGAAAAGTGTAAATTCCCAGCTGAGTTTTATCTTATGTCATTTGATGTTATTCTTAATTTTTTTCCAGATTAAACATAGAATTACTTTACTCACACAGGCAACTTTCTAACATTTACTTTCTCATGTTTGTTTTGTGTCAAACTCGATTTTGACATTAATAAGCAGAGATCACAGATCTCTCCTCATCCTTCAGGAAATCCCAGAATTTGTTTTTAGGTGCTCTTCAGTGTATGATACTCAAAAGAGTCAAGGTACATTTCAAAAAACTATGCATTAAAATCTTAATTTTCATTAAATAATGAGAGTCTAAAAGTTGCGTTGAAGAATTTTTTTTCCCAGTATGGGTTAAAAACATACTTCAGACTGACTTAATGCCTTGTATTTTACCAATGCCAGGCACATTTATAAGATTCATATAAGCATATTCAGATATTAAAATAATTTCTCTAGGTGTGCTGAAAAACTGATGTCTATTAAGGAAGAGTCAAGTGCTTAAAGTGTTCATGTGTTTCAGGGATGAGGTATTTTTCTGGGCTTCTTGCCCTTCCTGTTTTGGAAGGCAGGCTTTCCCTCTGCTGAGCTTGTCAAAGCCGATAGTCTGGCACTCTGCCTCTGGCACTGAACTCAGTTCAGCGTTTTAGAGAAAAATGAAAAACATCAACATTCTGTGTTTACACTTTGCCAATTGTTATACATAAAAAAGTTCTCCTTTTGATGTTTTATATTTAAGCAGTGTATTTATAATGCCTTTTTCTTTTCACTAATCAACAAGTGTAATTGAAATGCAACTGACTATGCTATGTACTTAGGAATTCATCCCAATATATTTAATATAGTTCTAAACGTGCTAATGTCATTATACCTTTTCCAAATAACACTAGGTTAAATTAAAGCATATTCTATAAAATGGATACTCCTTTACCGTAGGGAAATTATATTCAATTTCTTTATATGTTTTCTTGTATTAGAAATAATGACATTGACCAAGGGGAAACAAACGATCTACCTAACAATATTGTATACAAATTAGAAATAAAATGGTCTTATCATTAACCCTATTAGTCTTATTTCATATACAGGGAAACTAGAGTTTATCGAAAATAAATAATTGTGCCAAGGACACATATATAGGCAAGAGAGAGGTGGGATTTGAACCCAAGTCTTTCTGATACCATAGCTGATGCTCCTAAATGCAACACACTGTATTCTTTTTTATAAAATAAAAGCCCTCAGAACAGTGGAATTGTGCTTTTCACAGTTTCTATCTAAGCACCAAGCTGATGTTTTCAGATCTATAATATTTGGCACAATTCTCTTTAGTGAACATTCTTTAAGTATCTAAAGATACAAAGACACTTGCTCAAAGTAACAATTCAATAGTAGTAAAACTGATGGTGAGTGCAGTAATACAAGAATGTTGAAAGCAGAGAGGAAGAAATGACACCATTTCCTGGGTAGTTGTGGTGCTACTGATGATGACGGTAGAATGATTTGCCATTTTAGTTTCTTTTCTTTTAGTTTTATGTTCTATTTTTTAAAAATACATTGTGCCCTATCCTTGATATCATATTAATGTGCAGAAACAATACTAATTGATACAGAGTTAAAATTCCTTCAGAGGCTTTGTGCTTAAGCAGTGCATTAATATCACCATTATCTTCCTTAATTGGTTGTCTTTTTGAACAATTATTTTACTTCCTAAATATTGGGCCCTCTCTGAACTCATTCAGCAACTTGGCTATTTTAGAAATGATATTAATGTTTAGATTAAAAAATCACATGGCCAATATAGACATATATTGTCTACAGATATGATTGGCTGTCAGCGGTTTCAAAAACTTCACATGATTCTCTGCCACTGTCATTATCAGCCTATGCCTCTCTTTCCTTGAATCACCAGAGTATCATGGTCTCCTCATCTCCTTTCTAAATGGTTTCTAATCAAATTTCTGCAAAGATAATCAATGTTGGGCTTCCCATGTGGCTCAGGAGGAAAGAATCCAGCTGCCAATACAGGAATTCAGGTTTAATCCTTGAGTTGGGAAGATTCTCTGGAGAAGAGAATTCCAGTATTCTTGCCTGGGAAATCCCATCAACAGAGGAGCTATAGTGGACTATAGTCCATGGGTTCGCAAAAGAGTCAATGACTTAGCGACTAAACAACAACAATCAGATTTCTGCTCCCACAGCTGTTTTATACAGCCACATCAGAAGTCATCAGCGACTCCTATCTACCAATCACATCACATTTTCTCATCCTCCTCTTCTTTGATTGGTCTCTGCTCAACACAAGTCCTTTCTTAAAATGCTCTGTTCCTGGATTCCATAACCTGGCCTTTCTTGGTTTCCCCTGTTTGTTCACTGAAAGGCTCTCAGAATCTTTCATGAACTCCTCTTAACTTCTTTCCTTAATGACAAGACATTTTCACTTCTTCTTCCTTGAGAGTTTCATTCATGCCTGGGACTTGAGCTCTCATCTCTCTAAGGTTGACTTCCAATGTCATCTACTTTTCTAAGGTTTAAATCCCTTTATTAGACTTGACTCTTATATTTCATAATACCTCTCAACTGACCTCAAACACTTTTTGAGGACATGCCTATTTCCATTTTTTAAAAAGACACCCTTTTTCCAAATTCAAACTTTTTATCATGGCTTTAAATCTTTCTCTTTCAACAATACCGGTTTCTTGTTCTGTCTATAGACTCTATTCCATGAGACGCTATATCCATTAGATAGGAATTTAGACTTTAGAACCAGAATGCCAAGTTCGAATCCTTGATCTTTCAATGAAATTCTGTTATTTTGGCAGTAAGTATTTCTTGTGATTATATTCCTTCTTCTGTAAAATGGAGTTGCTTTCCTGGTGGTTCAAATGGTAAAGCATCTGCCTGCAATGCAGGGAACCTGGGCTCGATCCCTGGGTGAGGAAGGAAATGGCAACCCCCTCCAATATTCTTGCCTGGAGAATCCCATGGACAGAGGAGCCTGGTGGGCTAGTCCATGTGGTTGCAAATAGTCAGACATGACTGAGCAACTTCACCAGCTTTCTACTTTTCACTTTCTGTAAAATGGGATACTAATCAGGGAGTAGTGATAATGATTGAATGTTAGCATATGTAAAGTATTTCATGTAGTGCTTACTACAGACATCACTGTGTAACATGTTTGCTGTTCTTCTCATCATCACTATCATCACCATCACCATCATCTAATCTTCTGTTTTCATATCTATCCTGTTTCAGGTTCTCATAATATCTTGTTCAGTCCCAAGATAGATATCTCGAATTGTGTTTTTCCATCCTCAGTCTTTCCTTATTCTACTTCATTTCATAAGATATTTTAAAGTTACCATTCCAGAAGCAAAAGCAGATCGTTCTGGCCCCCAATTGAAAAATATTCAGTAGTTCTCCAGTTAATCATCTGTGTGATATCAGAAAATCACTAAACCTCTCTGGCTTTAGTTGTTTTTTCATCTCTACCATGAGAGTTAGGGCTGAATGCTCATAGCAAAAAGATTGATTCTGTAACTTTGATTCCCTATCGCCTGTTCTGTGCAACATGTATCCTGAATCATGACATTCAAAGAATTTTCCTGCTTTGGTTCCAAGCCGTAGCCCCAGCATTATCTCATTCTTCTCCTTTTTTTTTGTTTTTGCTACTAATCAGCAAGAATGAAATATAGTATTTGTTATTCTATGAAAACATCTGGTGCTGTCCTCCTTCCATGAATATAATTGTGACTTTCTCTTTGCCTGAAATGTCCTCTTTATTTACCTAACAAAATTCTGACCTTTTCCCCATGTTCAGTTCAATGTCCCTGCTTTCATAAATCTGCCCCACAAATAAATCCCCTCACATAATTACAGTTCCTTTCTACTTCATAATCTTATAATGAATAGATCATATTATACAATTGTTTATCTGTCTCTCCTCCCTTGATTGTGATTCCCTTGTAATTTAGGGATGCACATTTATTCATTATTGCCTTTCCTGTTTTCAAACTTGGCATATGCACTATGCTTGCCACATAGTCTCTCCATGGATATTTATAAAATGAACATGTTGGACACCTAGTGCCAGCAGCATTTTATGTGGCAGCAGAAACTTATGAAAATTCAGGGAACACAGTACTGTTGTATAAGAATCCTATGACGTAAGAAGTATTTTCACTGAAATATAGCTATAGAGAACCCCAAGTTGTTGTATCACCCCACTGAAGGCCCTAGGCCATAGAGAGACCTTTTTCTCAGTGTCAGTGATTTGTGAGTCTATTTTGCTCTTGTTGTTTCAGATGACTTCATATTCTTCTGTTGGATTAGTCTCTTCTTTCCACTTCTGAAGACAAGTACTGTGTCTTAAATAATATATAGGGAAGCAGTGAAATGGGAACTTCTTATTCACTATGGCATCCCTGTGCAAGTGTGCTAAGTTGCCTCAGCCATGTCTGACTTTTTGCAGTGCTATGGACTATAGCCCACCCACCTCCTCTGTCCATGGGATTCTCCAAGCAAGAATACTAGAATGGGTTGCCATGTTCTCCTCCAGGGGATCTTTCTGACCCAGGGATCCAGCCTGTGTCTTTTATGTCTCTTGCATCGGCAGATGGGTTCTTTAACACCAGCACCGCCCATGGCCCCCCACGGCCTGGCAAAAAGTGGGTTCTTTGTGTGTCTTTGCATGGGAAGCCATAAAATCATGCCTTTATGGGCAGTGCCTAACAGGCCCATCAGAAGCTTGCATTCCGTAGCTGAATTCATCTATGCCAAGACATGACACACAGAGACAGCAGAATCAGGGTCAACCATAAAGACAAACTGCATAGCCTCTCTCTGGATAAATAACATCAAACTGAGTGACGGTCATCTCTATTTTATTTAGAGGTTTCCTAAAATATATACATTTGAAACAAGTGTCTTTTTTTCTTTTTTTCTGGTACTTGATTTTCAGAGGCTTTTTTGAGTTATTGGGGTTAAAATAGTGCTGTCCTTTGCTCTATGCATTATTTAGAGAAGTCTGGTGTTATTTGTAATCCAATGCCATCTGTCCTTTAAAAGTTAATTGCTCTTCCCACTTCTAATGCAAAATCTCCATAAACAGAGAGAGGGTCACTGGATTATCTAGAATTAAAATTCTACTTATTAACCTAAATTCTCTCACTGACCACACAGAACTAGCTCACAGTGTAATTGCCAATTTTCTGTTTGGTGGAGAAAGAGTCACAGTAGAAGAAACCTAAGAACTTGGTTGAGTTGTACAGCAAATTCAGAATAAAGATGGGAACAGATGTTGAACAGTGATACAGTTCTTACAAACTTTTGTTTCCTTTGCTACCCTTGAACATCTCTTTAAGGCTATGAGTAACTTTACCCTTGCTATTACGTTTGCCAAAATTAGAATGATACATAAAGGTTTTGGCCTGTGAAATTATCATCTGTCACATTAAAATTTCTACTGGGTCTTATTTAGTCTCATACTATGTTGGATTACTACATTGAAATTATTAAAATGTAATGAAGTGACCCCACTATCATGTGTATGCATTTGGAAATATGGGTTTCCTAATGAAATTTAGAAACATAGTTGTTATATAAACATGAGTAATCCTCAAAGCCAAAAGCTTTGAGGGGAGTTCAAAGTTCAGCTGGCTTCAGAAGATCTTTGGTTCAATTCATTATGTAAGCAATACCTCTCACAATTTTGCCTGTGTTGTTTTTGAGTTATGCAACCAGCAAGTAAAAAAGAAAGAAAAAGCTATCAGTAGACAACCTTTTTACTGCAATACTTCAAATGCTAGTCTTCACAGAGTTGAGAACCTCTTTATGTAAAACATTTCAAATCTCTAAGACTATATGATTTGCAAATATTTATTAAAGGTGCTTTTTCATATTGCTTCTCTAAAGAAATAGTAGATATTACATAAGGTTGATTATAGAAAGTTAAATAACTCTATAGGAAAAGCTGAGTTTCAAACTGGAACCTGAAGAATTTTATGCTACAACACTGATCTTTTAACAAGTGTTAAAAGGAATCTGGAATTTTCCCAAAGACTCTGGGTTACATTTTTGCACCTAAAAAAGCCCCCATCCACAAAATTCACTTATCGTGTAAATATATAGATCAACAATCCTCTCAGGAATTTCCCAGGTAAACAACTCCCAAACCAGTAAATTTGTGAGAGAGTTCAGCAGAGAAATATATCTATTAATAGAACATACAGCAAAAGAAGGCTGGTAAAGTGCAGATGGCAGCACCCATAAATCACACAGTGTCATCAATGCCATGTTACTCAAGTAAAATGGATGGGTGTTTGTTCCAATTAGCCCAACATTCATTCAGTGTATTGATGCTACAGCTGGACGAGTCATGCGCATGCTAAGTATTATGTATTCAGGTGTCTGCTTAAGTTTGTACGCTCATGGCCACATCATCTTCCATGGTCCCTTGTTATTTTTCCTGTTAAATAATAGCCCAGTTTTCACCCTTTTAGATAGTGCTTCATTCCAGCAGTTTTTTACTTTTTCATGACTATGTTGTCTTTCTCGTTACTTATTTAAATGATTTTCTAATACTTCTCCCACATGGTTTGCTTTCAGCTTCCTCTTTGTATGTTCAAAATATCACTGAAAGATCATGTCCCTGATGGCTCAGAGGTTAAAGCATCTGCCTGCAATGCGGGAGACCCGGGTTTGATCCCTGAGTCGGGAAGATCCCCTGGAGAAGGAAATGGCAACCCACTCCAGTATTCTTGCCTGGAGAATCCCATGGACAGAGGAGCCTGGTGGGCTATAGTCCACAGGTCGCAAACAGTCGGACACGACTGAGCGACTTCACTTTCACTTTCACTTTCTTTCTAGGAAACAACCCCCAGCCCCTACCCCAAGTCACCTTGTAAAGTCAGAGCTCAGATCCAGTGAAAATCCCAAGAGATTTTCAGTATGTATAGATTATAGATTCAGCAGTATGGAGGCTTTGGAGAGATAAATTCATTCACCAGCTATGCACTGAACACATAAAATGTGCTGCAGCTTTGCTTATTTCTATGGGGAATTTAAATATTCAAAGGTCTTTGCGTTTTAAACATTGCCATAATAAGTTATGATAAATATTAGGAATGAAGAAATGTATGTTTAGCTAGAAGGATGAAAAGGGAGTGTATTAGTATAGTATTTTCTTCGGAATTTACTCTCAAAGGCCTAAATCTGGTTAGTGACAACTAGCATTACCTAGAGCAAGGCATACAATGGATTCCCTTTCCATTACATACCATTACATGAACACTGAATTTACAATTCACAAGGAATGGGGAATTCTTAAAAAAATTTTGTTGTATATTTCAAAATTTAATTATATAATAGATTTCACCCCATATGAACAAATGAAGGAAATGTGGGATGTAATTAGTGAAAACAACAAAATACGATAAATATTATAACCAAAAAAATGGAGTAGGCATAATCTTAAATTTTCAAAGATGCAAATGGTCACCAAAGCCAGAAGATAGTTGGTTCCAGCTTCTAAGATTGTAGAGAAATAAGAAATTCAAATCCGTGGAAGATGGAAAGAAACATTAGTGCATTTTTAAAAATCAAGTATTATTTTTAGAAAAGGGCAGTTGAGGTTATGTGGTCTTTAGATACATTCCTAATGTGTAAAAAATGCTTTTATTTCTTTCACTTTATTTCTACAAATTTGAGAAAGATATGGAAAATAAATTAGGCAATAATTTATATTTGCTTTCCTAAACTCATAACACTAAGAAATTTCAATGAAGAAGTTAAGCTTTCTCATTAGTATTTTAATTACATTTTTAGGGTTTATAGTAGAGTATGGGCAATAGCTTCCTTACAAGCACAATCTTCTTGCTGACAAGTACATTGAGATGAAACAACAGGAGCCAAAGAGCTTATTCAGTGTTGTTAAAATTTCAAAAGAATAAATTAATATAGTATTGTTACTTAATCTTCATGCCTGACTGCTTTAGCTGTAGAAAACCTAATAATCAGATCAGTGTCCTCGTCTGGTCAGGTGTTTGATGGGATTGTATTATAGTAGAGAAACTTCCTTTTCATTTTGTTCACATCTTGATTTTGCCAGTTTCCATTCAGAAACCTGAAGAATTTTCATGAATGTAACATTCTTTGTTTAAAGATACCACAGTGAATCCATGTTTAACCCTGAAATGATAGCCAAATACGATTTTTTCAGATAATAGTGAATTGAACCATAAGACATTGCTCATGCTTGGCCATTTTTTACTTTGAAATGGTGTGTTCCTGTGGCTCAGCCCATCAGTCAGCAGTATTTCTTGAATGCTTATTACTGCTAGGCTCTTTTCTAAGTTGTGTCACATGCATCTGTCATCTTCTTCGTAGCATCCTTTTAAGGTGGGTCCTATTACTGTTCTCCATTTCATAGATGAGAAAACTGAGGTGCAGAGAGGTTAAGCTGCTTGCCCAGTATCGCCAGTGGTTAGGAAGATAGCTATGAAATTCACCCATGTGGCATTAATATCTGTGAAGAAAAAGTGTGAACAGATTAGTGACTGTACGGATTGTTGGTAGGCTTTCAGAAAAGTCACTCTTGTTGCATGCCAGCATATGACAGTTGGACCTCTCCATACCTCAGTTTTCCTCTTTATAATGGGATTAATATTATTCCTACCTTATATATGTTAGTAGGGAACAAGTATTTTCCCACCTGGATGTTTCTTTGTGTGTCAACCCTGTTAACTGCGGCAGGCCATATTGTCGACAACACATCAAGCATTTAAGTAACAAAGGTAGTATTTTAATCTCCCATCTATCTTACCATCAGTTTGGTTTTCAGTTGATTCAAACTTAGGCATGGGAAAGGTTTTTGTTCCCCTTCAAGTCCCTGACAAATAAGGTTGATGCAAGGGCTAGATAAAAAATGCATATAGAAAGTTTACAAAATATAATCTGGTACTTATTAAGCCCTTATTATATTTACTGTTATGACTTAAATATAATCCCTATAGCAAATTCATACTATAAAATTCCTCTAAGAACTTTAAGGTGTGAATTAAGACTAGTTAAAATGAATAAAATGCATTTTTTTAAATAAAATGCATTTAAAAACCATACTCTATGATTCAAATCTTTTGCTTTTACTAATTGGAAATGTTATTTATTTTACTAAGATACAGTGAGATTTAATTATTTCATACTTCATCTAAGCCAAAATGACAGCAAAAGTAGTATATAGATTTATTTTATATGCCATTAAGAAAGACAAATGCTTCTAATTAATTGTATGATGCAATAGATTAAAGATACATCCCATGTATTACTCAGCCATTAAAAAGAATTCATTTGAATCAGTTCTGATGAGATGGATGAAACTGGAGCCGATTATACAGAGTGAAGTAAGCCAGAAAGAAAAACACCAATACAGTATACTAACACATATATATGGAATTTAAAAAGATGGCAATGACGACCCTGTATGCAAGACAGGAAAAAAGACACAGCTGTGTATAACGGACTTTTGGACTCAGAGGGAGAGGGAGAGGGTGGGATGATTTGGGAGAATGGCATTCTATCATGTATACTATCATGTAAGAATTGAATCGCCAGTCTATGTCTGACGCAGGATACAGCATGCTTGGGGCTGGTGCATGGGGATGACCCACAGAGATGTTATGGGGAGGGAGGTGGGAGGGGGGTTCATGTTTGGGAACACATGTAAGAATTAAAGATTTTAAAACTAAAATAAATAAATAAATAAATAAATAAAATAAAGATACATCCCAATCTGGGGGGGTTAAATATGCAGAAGCTATGGTTTTTCCAGTTAGAAATGTATGGATGTGAGAGTTGGACTATGAAGAAAGCTGAGCACTGAAGAATTGATGCTTTTGAACTGTGGTGTTAGAGAAGACTCTTGAGAGTCCCTTGGACAGCAAGGCGATCCAACCAGTCTATCCTAAAGAAAATCAGTCCTGAATATTCATTGGAAGGACTGGTGCTGAAGCTGAAACTCTAATACTTAGGCCACCTGATATGAAGAACTGACTCATTGGAAAAGACCCTGATGCTGGGAAAGATTGAAGGTGGGAGGAGAAGGGGACAACAGAGGATGAGATGGTTGAATGGCATCACTGACTCGATGGACACGAGTTTAAGGAAGCTCCGGGAGTTGGTGAAGACAGAGCAGCCTGGCGTGCTGTAGTCCATGGGGCTGCAAAGAGTTGGACATGACTGAGCAACTGAACTGAACTGCAGTAACAAAAATGTTTTGCTTATTGATGAAATATGGTAATAAAATCAATGAGTCAGGTTTTTCCCTTCACCCATGAGTTGTGATAGTTTGAGATTAAAACACAGAAGCAGCAGGCAAGACCATCCATACTTCTGAGCTACATTGATGATTTCCCAGATCCTCCTGGCAGTACCAATAGGCTTTTGCTTCAAATGGGCCAAATTTGGAAAAGTTGTATGTACTGTACATTCCACAAAAGTGTACCTTGATCATGGACATCAACTATGTCCTAAACTGAAAGCGGTTTTAAGTTGCTGAATTTCAATCCGTATTCAAATTATGCTGTTTTTCTACAGTACTAGCAAGTCAAAACTGAGATGTTATGGGGAGGGAGGTGGGAGGGGGTTTCATGTTTGGGAACACATGTAAGAATTAAAGATTTTAAAATTTAATAAAAAAAAAAAATAAAATACATTCAAAGCATATACTCATGGATGTGTATGCATGACAGTTTACTGAACTGGCTTAAAACAGAACATTGACAAAAACTAATTAATGCAAAGTTAAAACATTAAAATAAATTCTGCAAAACACCTCACTTATGTCAGTATTTCTTTTGATTTGAGTCAATGTTTCTAAGAATGAGAGATTTAAAGAAACCAAAATGAATGTATACACTTTATGCAAAAATATCATACAAGAATATTTACAGTTTTAGTAATGTATCATATCTTTCTGCTTTCAATTTTCAAAGCCGTTAAAAAAAGGAACAGTGAATACAAAATTCCCCCCAGGAGAGGTTTTTTCTTCAACTGCTGTTTATTTTTCTTTTAACAGTATTCTCTGCCACTTGGGCATGTTTATTCATGTGTCCCATTGATTCATATGCTTACTGTACTCATTTACATCTGGTGCACCGTTCGTAGTATAAATTATGGGTTTGTGGAGTGCGACTCTTGATCTGAAATAGCTAGCCCATAAAACTAAGCTATTAGATTAACAAGTCAGTGCATTAAAGGGAGGAATCAACACAAGGTTGATTTTCAGTCTGTTTATCTCTTTCACACCAGATGAGAGCGAAGAGTAACTTGGCATTTATGTAGTTCTTTGGTCTGTCTGGAAAGATTTCTGTGTGTTTTACTGATGTGCTGGCAACAGTTCTAACTTATAGTCTTCAGATCATTCATTCCATGTCCTTTCAGCATTTTTTTGGCTACTATATGATAAGGCTTACCCAGAACAGCAATAAGCAAATACATACTTTGTAGCAATTCACTAGTACTGTAGTTTCTTGATAATTTCCATCCTTCAAGGCCAGTGACCAAGGTACAAAATATTTTCTGTTTCTATGTGCAAAATTTATTCTGTCTGGGGGTCAGTTCAGTTCATAGGTTTTTGGAGCAATACAGGTGATGTAATATATCAGAATATTTAGGACACTACCATATTAAGGACCCATTCAAAAAACAGTGTGGCAGATTTTGAGGTTTAAAAAAATTGTTAGTGATTGAGTGCTAATAGGGAGAGCTTGGTCAGTATTATTCTACCCCATGGCTGGTGGCAGAAACCAAGTATAGATTTGGAACTTAACTCTTTTCCTTATTTCTTTTGATCTTTCAGAAGCCTTGATCCCTGAGGTACTATGCCTATTGATAGAATGGTAACAACGGTATTGATTTTTTTTTTTTTTTCCTGCTTTACCTTCTATGTCATAGACAGTGCACTGAGTATGAGCTGCAAGCGGGCTATTTGAAATGGGCTGAGACTCAAATTATACATGGGATTTGGAGGCTTAAACCCAGGTACTCATGGGTTCTGTTTGTAAGAAGCAGGACTTACAAACAACACTGATATTTCTAAAGCAAATTTCTCACCTACTCCATGTGCTATGGATTGCAGTGTTTAGGGGGAATTAAAGTGGATGGCAATCTTACTGGGCACCTGCTAAGGTTAGATTACACCACAGCTCATCCATTCTGATTCTGAAACCTCTGTTTTCATGTTCTCACTTACTACTTCATTACAGACAGGAGGCACAGGGATAGCACTAAGACAGGCCCTCTAAAGTTTACATGACGGAGTGACTGTCACTTCACTTCACTTCTCCACTTGTGCCGCTTGTTAGCTGTGTGAATTTGGGTAAATTCCTTCCTAACTCAGAGCTATGGGTTCCCCTTTTATCTGACTGACATGATAATATCACCTTACAGAGCTGTTGTGAGAGACAAGATCATATGAAATACTTACAGCTATTCCTGGAACATCCTAGATATTCTGGCGGTGCTCTTCTGCCTCGACTCCCTCAGGATGAATTCAAGATCCGGAGAATTTCTTTGCTAAGGGTGTGTTTACATGAGGCAGATATTTCTTAACTGTATTGTACAGTTAGATTCCCCAACTTTTCTCCCTATCCTCTGTCTTTCTGCTTTCGGGGGCTTCTCTTTTCTGGACAGCCTTATTCAGCTTCCTGTCCTTGCTGATCACTCTTGTGCAGAAGACCAGCAATGATCTACCTTCAGCCCTGATTTTTCTTGACAGCTCTTGGCCCATATTTCTAATAGCCTATGGATGTCTCACGTTTGATATCCTGTCAGCACTTCTAAATAGGAGCCCCAGACTGAACTGATAACTTTTCCTTTCAGACCTGTGCCATTTTTTCCTTGACTGTATGTCGATTTAACCAACCAGTCTGGGAAGTTTGGGATTATATTTGATTTCTCTGTCCTTGACAGTCCGTCAGTCACAAAGTCACAGCAAACCATTCTATCCTCTTAATTTTCCTCGATCCTCACCATGCCTCACACCTTGTCATATTCTGTCATAATCGTGGGAGTGGCCTTTTCACTGATTTCTCTGACCCTTTACTTCCCCTTTTCAATCCATTTTTCACTCAGCTATGAGAGTTGTCACAGTCTCAAGACTGTCATTTTCTTTATGGAAAACTTTGCTGACTATTTCTTTTAGATTACAGTCTAAAACATCAGTGTGGTAGGCATGTTTATGTCCCAATTTGGCCCAGAGCTACTTTTTATATTAAGTAAATATTAAAAAAATTAACATGAACTATTTCAACCATATAGGCTAAGTATAAAGATTATACAACAGAAATTAATACACCAGCTACTTATAATTAGCATTTGTTGATATTTTCCATATTTGTTTCATATTTTTATTTACATATTTTAAAGTAAAATCTAAAATGCTGTCTCCTCAACCCCTTTCCCTTTGTCCTTGGTATCTATCTACCTCATTTGCCCTTTCCTTTTTCATCCCATGTTCTTGGTGGCTGTGACATGAAAGAGGGCTGGGATTTGGGGATGGTAGAAGATCAGACATAGCTTCTCTCAGGATAAGACTTCCATGTTAACATCACTGACAGATGAGGAATAGGCAGTATGACAAAGTGATTTCTAATCATGGCTATGACACTTCTAAGCAAGGTGCTCAATTTCTATAAAACTCAGTTTTCTCATACGTAGACTGAATGTTACCATACCTACCTCAAGGATCATTGTGATGTTTACGTGAGATAATGTATGTGACATGCCCAGATCAGAGCCTGGCATCGATACATCAGTTCAGATTTGTAATTGACCGTGATGCACTAAATAACACAGGGCTCTTCTTTCCTTGCAGCTGGAATGTACAAGTGCTATAAATATGGCCCCAGGGATTTTTAGAGAGTTATCATGAAATATGGAATGTTTGAGTTTGATTTGAACTTGAAGCTGGCAAATACTAAAGTAACCAAATCCCTCTCCCTTTAGTCTACCCCTCTCCAGCAGCCTCTGTGTTAGCCCAGGTTAAAGTGCATAACCTTGTATTAAGGGGGCTTCCCTGGTGGCTCAGACAGTAAAGAATCTGCCTGCAATGCAGGAGACCCAGATTTGACCCCTGGGTCAGGAAGATCTGCTGGAGAAGGAAATGGCTACCCACTTCAGTAATCTTGCCTGTAGAATCCCATGGACAGAGGAGCCTGGCGGGCTATAGTAGGGGTCGCCCGCCAGGGGTAGCATAGAGTAGGACATGACTGAGTGACTAAGACTTTCATTTTTCACTTTGTATTAACATGGGTGTGTGCATGCTAAGTTGTTTCAGGCCTTTCTGACTCTTTGTGACCCTGAGACCTTTTGTGGTCATTGCTGATTGTCCCCAGGGAAACCACTGCTTCAGTAAAGGTATTGCCTCTTGCTGCAGGAACACTCCCCATCTCATTCCATTTATATATGTATTTAGGCCAGCAAATAGTTAAATGGGTTCCTAACATATCTTTGGTTTGAGTGATGTTTAAAGGACTTCCTGAAATAAGAAATCAATGTTATATCTGTCACAGAAGCAAAAAAGAAACCCTGTATATATGAATGATTACATTCCTTGCCCAAGGCATGAGTCCCTCAGTGCTCCAGAAAAGTCCATCAGTCCCTGCAGCATCCTTGACTACTGCATTTAACATCCAGGTCACAGAGTTACAGAAAGATATGTAGACTTGGGGACAGATAGGAGGTAGGTTGCCTGCACATCTGAGGAAGTTCTCGTGCCTTGCTTACTCTTGCTGTTCATTTTGTGCTCTTGAAGCCTGGCACTCTAACGCCCCTACCTACTGGCAGGAGTTGATTAACTTGTGTACAGATAAAACATATGTCCTGTTCAGAACCTCTCATCTTTGACGACTGGGTAAAGTCCTTCAGGGATAATATATCCCATTTAATACAGGAATTATGAACAACCCTTTCTTGTTCTGATATTGAAACTAAGTCTTATTTGAAGGGTGATAGAATTTTTAGTGCCGAGTATCAAAACACGGTTATATAAAAACCCCAACATTTTACATTTTAAAGAAAGAATGATGTAAATGTTTCTTTGTGATTTTGGAAATGTTGAAAAATATATTGACAAGGCCAATTCCCAAATAACATTGTACTAACTGAAAAGTCCAATGGCAGAGAGCTTAGGAAAGGGCAGAAATAGTGATTGGATGCTTCATATTTGCCTACCATTGAAAATAATTTAGGTTGAGGAAATACATTTTTAGGTTTACATTTTTAGGAATAATTTAGCTTGAGGAAATACATAATTCACATATATTAATGAATGAATGGATTAAATTTATATTGAATAATTTTCATCAAGGATTTGTACCCATGAAAAAGCTGGGTTGGAAAACATGGGTTGATGTTACCATTGCTTATAATGTAGGGAGGAAATATAGTTGAGTAGGTTGAATGCCAGGGGGTTGAAACAGTACTGAGTTTAAGAAGAATGAATCAACTATTAAAATTAGAAAGTGGCACAGAATTGTGGTTTAGCTGTACTTCAATAAAAAATAAATGTAAAAAATTAATAATTTATTAGTTGATTCTTTTATTAACTTCTACATCTAAATAATATGTATATAGTGCTATGTTATTACTTTAAAAATTTTAGGCTTTATCTTTTGATTTTTCCCTTAAGGATTTACCAAATTCTCCCATTTTGCCACTACTCACATACACACCTCCCTTTCCTCCAATGTCCCAGTATTATTTTTAATCATCATTTTGGTTATATTAATGTTCATATTTATCTTCCTAAATATGCAAATTAAGATGAGCCATGTAGTAAACTATAATTGCGCTATTTCTTGCTTAATTGAAGATTATATTGTTTTTGATTTATCTAAAAATATATTTATTACTAATATAATCTCACCTATTCAGTAGTATTAGTAATTCTATTGCTTTTGCTTGATTTTTGGATAAGGTATTTATCAATAATTTAATTCATCCTCTCTTCCAGATATCTAAATCTCTTTTCAAGGTGTTCATTCCTTTCAGGTATTATATCAGTAACATATGTTCTTCTCAGAGCATTCTGACCTGCTTCTACCTAGACTGCTTGCCCTCTATACATACAGTTAAACTTCTGAGACTTCATGTCTGAAAATGACATCACCTTATCCTCACATTGACTAATAATTTGGATGGACATACAGTTCTAGATTGGACAACATTTTCTCTCATGTTGTTGAAATCGTTTATTTTCAAGTATCTACAGTTGCTGTTAAGAAATCTTAGAATATAATTTTGGACATTTTATGGCCCTTTGCATCTCTTCCTGTAGGAGTGTAGTGTCTTTTCTTTATCCTTAGTGTTCTAAATGTTCTTTGCTTTCTCTTTGAGTTAATAATCTATTTACTTAGTTTGTTTCTTTTAGTATGAAAAACCACGTCTTTCAGTTATACAGAATTTTCTAAAATTATTTCTTTGATGATTTCTGCTTCCATATCTGTTCTGTTTTCTGTAACTATTACTATTTCAGATATTAGACTTCCTTGATTGCTCTTCTATTTTTTTGAATCTTTTTCCTTTTTCTATTTTTAATTACTTTGTGTTTTGTTATACTTTCAGGAAGAATTCGACAATTTCATCTTCCAACATTCTCCAATTGACTTTTCACTTTCTGCTATCATACTTTAAATTTGCAAATATTCTTCATTTTTTTCCCCAGAATGTTTCTTTTTTATAGTATTCTGTTCTTATTCATGAGTGCAAGGTCTTTTATTACCTTCTGGAAAATGTTAATATATTGCTGGTAAATTTTTGAAGTTTATCTCTATGCACAGTCTTTGCTATTTTCATGCTGCTTTTTTTGGAAAGTTGTTTTAATCCTTGTCTTTCATAGTAGAAATTCTGTACCTTTGGTACTTGGTGGTGCTTGATTACATGTTCATATAAAATTATAGAACATTTAAAAATATATTAATAGTTGCTCTAGTCTCATGGACTGAGTTAGACAATTGTGCATTTCTCCATGGGATGATTCTACGTTTCTATTTGCTTAAGAAGTTCCTGCTATCAATGTCTTTGGGTCTCTTCTCTGATCTTGTTGGATTCTCCAGGTATCTTTCTAAAATCTCATATGAAGTGTTTGGTGAGCCAAATTGGGGAAGAAAATGTGGAGCCTAATTAGGAGCCAGGGTATTAATTTTTCCTTAATTTCTTTGTTTACCCTTGTATACTATAAGTGATACAGCTTTTAAGTGAGGTTTTATGATTTATGCAAGCCCCTGATCTTCTCCCTGACCTGGAATGGGGCTGCCACCTGGTTGCATGGAATAAGCAGATGGGATCTTAAAATCCAAATGGTTCTTTAACAGATTTTTCAAACTTTAATCTTATTTTTGGTTATCACCACCTATACTATCAGATTCATTTCGTTCTGCTGTATACATCCATTTCTTCATAGTTTACCGCACTGTCAGTTTAGGATTCAGTTTTCTTTGATTTTCTAAGTCAATAAACATCTCTCCACCAGATTTTTAGTATATATATATATACTATATATATATGTGTGTGTGTGTTGTCTGTTTTTTTTGTGTGTGTGTTCTGTCATACAGTCCTTTCTGACTATTTGCGAATCTATGAACTATAGCCCACCAGGGTCCTCTATCCATGGGTTTTCCAGGCAAGAATACTGGAGTGGGTTACTATTCCCTCCTCCAGGAATTCTTCCTTAACCAGAGCCCCAACCCATGTCTCCCTACCTCCTGTGTTGGCAGGCAGATTCTTTACTGCTGAGCCACACATACATATATGTACATATATAATTAGATTACTTACAATATCAGTCCTGGTTCCATCAGAGATTAGAAGAGTTACTCAAATTAGAATATTTTGAACAGATTTAATAAAAGGTTCTCATATTCACAAATATACAAAGAATAGAGATATACCAAGAGAAATCAGGCAGCATGCTAGAGTTAGTAACAAGGAGATTTTACTAATCCTAGGCCTCACAGTGTGAAGAGAGGGCATGATTACTTGTACCTTGAGATAGAGACAGCTGCATATGGAGAGGGCTGCTCGACATAAATTGGATTCAGGTTGGATAGATGCAGCCAGACTCCAGGCAAGCCTGCAGGATAGAACTAGGGGAATAAGCACTGTGACCAATTCTATTTCCTCCTTCATCTCTTGATGGTGTTCACGTTTGGTTAAGTTCACAGAGACAATGTTAAGGCAGCTGATCCCAGTTAGGGAGTCCTCTCCCCCTCTCCCACACACACAGAACAAACTGAAAAAGAACAGACACGGATGTGTAGAGAAAAATGAACGTTAATCCTAATTGATTCTGTGATTCTGTTGTCAACATCATTTGTTTTAAGAAAAGGTAAAGTTGAAGGGATGTAAACTGGTAACAGTTGAGTGGTAAGGAATAACTAAAGAAAATTATTCAGGATATTTGGAAAAACATAGAATGAAATATTAGGTTTAATTATATACTTTACTTCTTTGTAACCTCACCATCTTGCCAACAAAGGTCCATCTAGTCAAGGCTATGGTTTTTCCAGTGGTCATGTATGATGTGAGAGTTGGACTATAAAGAAAGCTGAGCACCAAATAACTGATGCTTTTGTACTGTGGTACTGAAGACTCTTGAGAGTCCATTGGACTACAAGGAGATCCAACTAGTCCATCCTAAAGGAGATCATTCCTGACTGTTCATTGGACGGACTGATGGTGAAACTGAAACTCCAATACTTGGCCACCTGATGTGAAGAACTGACTCATTGGAAAAGACCCTGATGCTGGGAAAGATTGAAGGCAGGAGGAGAAGGGGATGACCAAGGATGAGATGGTTGGATAGCATCACCGACTCAATGGACATGAGTTTGGGTAAACTCTGGGAGTTGGTGATGGACAAAGAGGCCTGGCATGCTGCAGTCCATAGGGTTGCAAAGATCGAACATGACTGAGCAACTGAACTGAACTGAACCTTACAAAAATGATGAATTTGACTCATCAATTTATATACACATATTTAATGTGATTTGATTTTTGCAGCTTCTGCATAAAATTGCTCCTGATTGGATTTCACCTCAATATCTTTTATGCTTACATTTAACAAAGATGATTTGAAACTACTATTTCATGAATGACACCTAGAGAATAAATGCTATTCACATAATTTGCATTTCAAAATAATATGGTGGAACTTTTTCCAATCAAAAACTCCAGTGAATATAGCAGTTAATCTTGAATTTCTATTTCAAAACTAATCAGGATAGACTTTGCGATTTCAAATTCAAGTACAAAGGCAATGCAAGGATCTTTTCTAGTAATCTTGGTTTAATTGAAAGTATTTCAGAGGGATCTAATTATAAGTAGAATATTCTCAGCATTGTGTTTCTCCATTTTCTTCTAATCCTAGAAAAGGCCATACAAATGTTGAAGACAATGTTAATTATACACAAGGGAGTTCAAAAGTTTAAAAAATTGAAGGGAAAAATTCTTCTAGAGGTATTCAGTGCATTAACAAATAGACACTTTTTTTCTCGCAATATGATTGGTCATTGAAACTATTTCTAAGCATCTGGAAAAGCAGAGACACTACTTTACTGACAAAGGTCTGCCTAGTCAAAGCTGTGGTTTTTTCCAGTAGTCATGTATGAATGAGACAGTTGGACCACAAAGAAAGCTGAGAGCCAAGGGATGCTTTTGAGTTGTGGTGCTGAAGAAGACTCTCGAGAGTCTGTTGAACTGCAAGGAGATCAAACCAGTCCATCTGAAAGGAAATTAGTCCTGAATATTCATTGGAAGGACTAATGCTGAAGCTGAAACTGCAATACTTTGGCCACTTCATGTGAAAAACTGACTCGTTGGAAAAGACCCTGATGCTAGGAAATATTGAAGGCAGGAGGAGAAGGGGATGACAGAGGATGAGATGGCTGGATCGCATCACTGACTCAAGGGATATGAGCTTGAGCAAACTCTGGGAGATAGTGAAGGACAGGGAAGTCTGGCATGCTGCAGTCCATGGGATTGCAAAGAGTTGGATGGACTTGACAACTGAGCAACAACAACAAAATAGTTGATTCACAATGTTGTGTTAGTTTCATGTGTACAGCAAAGTGAATCAGTTATACAACACATACATCCACTCTTTTTCACACTCTTTCCCATATAGACCATTACAGATTATGAAGTAGACTTCCTTGTGCTATGAAATAGGTTCTTATTAGCCATCTATTTTGTATATAGTAATGTGTTTATGTCAATCTCAGACTTTCAATTTATCCCTCCCCACCCGTTTGCCTCTTGATAACCATAAGTTTATTTTCTTCATCTGTAACTCTATTTCCCCTGGAGGAGGGCATGGCAACCCACTCCAGTATTTTTGCCTAGAGAATCCCATGGATAGAGGAGCCTAATGGGCTATAGTACATGGGGTAGCAAAGAGTCAGACAGGATTGAAGCACTAACACTTTAACTTTCACTTTTCAGTTCAGTGCAGTTCAGTCACTCAGTTGTGTCTGACTCTTTGCGAACCCATGAACTGCAGCATGCCAGGCCTCCCTGTCCATCAACACCTCCTGAAGTTCACCCAAACTTGTGTCCATTGAGTCGGTGATGCCATCTAATCATCTAATCTTCCATTGTCACCTTCTCCTGCTTTCACTCTTTCCCAACAACAGGGTCTTTTCAAATGAGTTAGCTCTTCGCATGAGGTGGCCAAAATATTGGAGTTTCAGCTTCAATATCAGTCCTTAAAATGAACACCCAGGACTGATTTACTTTAGGAAGGACTGGTTGGATCTCCTTGCAGTCCAAGGGACTCTCAAGAGGCTTCTGCAACACCACAGTTCAAAACCATCAATTCTTTGGCCTCAGCTTTCTTTGCAGTCCAACTCTCACATCCATACAAGACTACTGGAAAAACCACAGCTTTGACTAGAGGGATCTTTGTTAACAAAGTGATATCTCTGCTGTCTAGGTTGGTCATAACTTTCCTCCAGGGAGTAAGCATCTTTTAATTTCATGGCTGCAGTCACCATCTGCAGTGATTTTGGAGCCCCCCAAAATAAAGTCTAGCACTGTTTCCACTGTTTCCCCATCTATTTCCCATGAAGTGATGGGACCGGATGCCATGATCTTCATTTTCTGAATGTTGAGCTTTAAGCCAACTATTTCACTCTGCTCTTTCACTTTCATCAAGAGACTTTTTAGTTCCTCTTCACTCTCTGCCATAATGGTGGTGTCATCTGCATATCTGAGGTTATTGATAGTTCTCCTGGCAATCTTAATTCCAGCTTGTGCTTCCTCCAGCCCAGTGTTTCTCATGATGTACTCTGCATAGAAGTTAAATAAGTAGGGTGACAATATACAGCCTTGACGTACTCCGTTTCCTATTTGGAACCAGTCTGTTGTTCCATGTCCAGTTCTAACTGTTGCTTCCTGACCAGCAAACATGTTTCTCAAAAGACAGGTCAGGTGGTCTGGTATTCCCATCTTTTTCAGAATTTTCCACAGTTTGTTGTGATCCACACAGTCAAAGGCTTTGGCATAGTCAATAAAGCAGAGATAGATATTTTTTCTGGAACTCTCTTCCTTTTTCCATGATCCAGCAGATGTTGGGAATTTGATCTCTGGTTCCTCTGCCTTTTCTGAAACCAGCTTGAACATCAGGAAGTTCACAGGTCACATATTGCTGAAGCCTGTCTTGGAGAATTTTGAGCTTTACTTTACTAACGTGTGAGATGAGTGCAATTGTGCAGTAGTTTGAGCATTCTTTGGCATTACCTTTTTTTGAGATTGAAATGAAAACTGACCTTTTCCAATCCTGTGGCCACTGCTGAGTTTTCCAAATTTGCTGGCATATTGAGTGCAGCACTTTCTCAACATCATCTTTTAGGATTTGAAATAGCTCCACTAGCTTTGTTCGTAGTGATACTTCCTAAGGCCCACTTAACATTACATTCCAGGATGTCTGGCTCTAGGTGAGTGATCACACCATCATGATTATCTGGGACATGAAGATCTTTTTTGTGGAGTTCTTCTGTGTATTCTTGCCACGTCTTGTTAATATCTTCTGCTTCTGTTAGGTGCATATCATTTCTGTCCTTTATTGCGTCCATCTTTGCATGAAATGTTCCCTTGGTATCTTGAAGAGATTTCTAGTCTTTTCTTTTCTATTGTTTTCCTCTATTTCTTTGCACTGATCACTGAGGAAGGCTTTCTTACCTCTCCTTACTATTGCTTGGAACTCTGCATTCAGATGGGTGTATCTTTCATTTTCTCCTTTGTCTTTCACTTCTCTTCTTTTCACAGCTATTTGTAAGTCCTCCTCAGCTAGCCATTTTTCTTTTTTCCCTTTCTTTTTGGGGGGGATGGTCTTGATCTCTCTCTCCTGTACAATGTCACAAACCTCCGTCCATAGTTCATCAGGCACTCTATAAGATCTAGTCCCTTAAATCTATTTCTCACTTCCACTGTATAATCATAAAGGATTTGATTTGGGTCATACCTGAATGATCTGTTGTTTTTCCCCACTTTCTTCAATTTAAGTCTGAATTTGACAATAAGGAGTTCATGATCTGAGCCATAGTCAGCCCCCGGTCTTTGTTTGCTAACTATATTTCTGTTTTGTAGATAAGTTTATTTGTACTTTCATTTTAGATTCCACACATAAGTGATATCATATGATATTTGTCTCTCTGATTGACTTAAGTCACTCAGTGTAACATCCTTTAGGATCATCCTTTATTTTTTGCCTGCATTTGTTTTTAAGCTAGGAAAGGCTCGAGTGTATTTGCAGGCCATGCACAAGGAGCAGGGAAAGAGGGGCATTTGAAAATATAGGAGAAATGGGATCCAGAGTGGAACAGAGTCTTTGTTCTAGAGAAAGGAGAGAGATGAGACTGAGGTCTCAGGTGCAGGGACTGGCCTGAAAGAAGACCAAAGGACATTTTCAGCTTCTGAGATTTGAAAGGAGTGAAACCAGATCCTGATATTTGTCACTCAAAAAGCAAGAAGCTGAAGGCTATTCTTGATAGCTTCAATTTCTCTCTGCAACAGAAACAAGGTCATCAGTAGGGGAAAGATGGAGAGGGGAGAGGGGTTGGGGTGCCCCTTGAGAATGAGAAGAACTCTGTGTATGGCTATTGTGAGGACAGGGGAGAGTCTGGCTAGAGAAGGACCGAAGGCTTTGCATGGGTTCCCCCTGAATGATTGTGCACTTTTCTGCAGCCCTGTTCAGCAGTCTTACATCTTCTGGTATAAATGGAAAATAGCACACTCAGATCTGTGTTCTGCCTTCTTCTGTACATTTTAACGACTGAACATGAGACATTTGAATCAGCTCATTTAAAAAGGATCATGTGTTTGCCATTTTAGCTGAAGGAGATGTAATTAGACCTTAGGTGGCTGATGTTATTTTTCTGACCTATCTGTTCTGAACATGTCTGGTGTTTAAAGTGAGTGGCCCCTTGTCTCTCCCATTATCTTATGAATGGCATAACTCCTGCTAGTCAACTGTATAGCAGAATTCTTCCTCTCATTTGTACTACTTCTCTGCTCTTTGTCTTGTTTGCCTGTCACAACTCATGTTCAAATGACTCCGCTTCCTGTGTATTATTTCACACACACACACGCACCAAATCCAGCACGTTTCAGTGACTCTCATTCAGTTTGAAATCAAATTCCTGTTCTTTTTCAAAATCTCACTATTTGTAAGGATACTACAAAAGAGGCTTAGACAGGGTACAGCAAACTATGGTCTGTGTCCCGGTTCTAAAGTGCTGCTTGAATTCTATATGTGGCCTTTGTGCTCTGCTAAATAGCTTCAGTTGTGTCTGACTCTTTGCAACCCCATGGACTGTAGCCCACCAGGCTCTACTGTCCATGGGATTCTTCAAGCAAGAATACTAGAGTGGGTTACCATTTCCTTCTTAAGGGGATCTTTCTGATCCAGGGATCAAACCCATGTCTCTTATGTCTCCTGTGCTGGCAGGAGGGTTCCTTACCATGGCACCATCTGGGAAGCCGTGAGTTGAGAATCAATTTTGAATTGTTGAATGGTTGGAAAAAATCAAAAGTAGGATAATATTTCATGATCTGTGAAAACTATGTGAAATTCAAATTTGAGTGTCCATGGATAAAGTTTTACTGTGACATACTACACTCATTAATTTATGTATATCTATGGCTGGCTTCAGAGAAGGCGATGGCACCCCTCTCCAGTACTCTTGCCTGGAAAATCCCGTGGATAGAGGAGCCTGGTAGGCTGCAGTCCATGGGGCTGCGAAGAGTCGGACACGACTGAGCGACTTCACTTTCACTTTTCATTTTCATGCATTGGAGAAGGAAATGGCAACCCACTCCAGTGTTCTTGCCTTGAGAATCCCAGGGACGGGGGAGCCTGGTGGCCTGCTGCCTATGGGGTCGCACAGAGTCGGACACAACTGAAGCGACTTAGCAGCAGCAGCAGCAGCATGGCTGGCTTCTCCTTACAGCGTCATTGAGAGGTTGCTGGAGAGAGAGCTATATTACCTGAAAAGCCTAAAATCCTCCCTGTTTAGCCTTTGGAAAAAAGTTTGTTCATCCCAGATCTAGAATTTGTCTCTGGATATATTATGTAACCACATGCTTAGCTTTTTCCCCTTGCTCTTTAATGCATTTAAATTATTTAAAGAAAAATGTTTTGATACTATACATTTTAATTTTTTTGATAGATTAACACATTTGATAAACTATTTTATTGTCCAGATTTTGCTTCTGTCACTAATACATTCAGTTGATCTTTGTCAAATCCTTATAAGACTTTTAGGTTCATGGATATTGAGAATATAGTGCTGGTAACATGAATAAGCATAGTATACTATTATATAGTATATTACTTGGCTCTGGAGTCAGACACCCTCAGTTCATATTTCGTCTCTGTTACTTCCTTACTGTGTAAACTTAGATAAGCTATTTTTGTTTCTTTGAGATATTATTCATACTCATCCCAGAACTCTCTTGTATTAAAAACTATGAAAGAAGACAAGTTAATGTAACTGAATCACTCCCTTGATTAACACAACACTGTAAATCAACTATAGTTCAATTTTTTTTTAACAAGGAAATAATTTACATGATACAAGCAAACATTACTCAACACTTCATGAAGTGAGCAATCTCTCTTCTCAGGGGTCCAGAGAACTGCAAAATGGGGCAGAAGTTGGGAAACTTTTATAGAAGAAAGTATAAGGAACAAGGAAGAGAAAGATGGGAAATGAATAAGAAGCAAGGAAATAAGTATAGAGCTCAGAACTGGCTCAGCATTTTGTGAACTGGCTGACTGGATATGCTCTGGAGCATTTGCAGGAACAGAGCATATTTGCAGGAAAGTTATCTCAGTTTCAGTTTGCTGATGTGGCATTTTGGGCGGGAGCCACTCTGCCTTGGGCCTAGAAATTTATTTCAACAGTTGTGACAGTATTTATGGTAAAACCTCAATGACAATCATATACTCATTTTTGTGGTTGGTGTAAATCCTTTAGAAGAAACATTTCTTTGCTGGTATAAATTATTACACTCACAAACCTACATTGTTAGTAAGAGCTATCCTTTTAATTTATGGTCCAACTTGTAGATGAGCTTTATAAAATGCCTTATTCTAGTAATCTGCATTCATAACCATATGATGAGGAAATAATTAGAGCTACATCAGATGTGCTCAAAAATTCCCATTCTGTTGCTATTGCAACTGACTCTGGTTTCACAGATATTAAAATTAGGAAGAAATAGGTGAGGAAAGTAGAAAGGAGGATACAACTGGAAAGTGGAAACAGTAGGCAATCCAGGTAGAATTCTGGAATCATATCCAGGATCTGAAAGCACCATGATGAGGACAGAAAGTGAAAGTCAGAATACTGGAGTGGGTAGCCTTTCCCTTCTGCAGGGGATCTTCCCAACCTAGGGATCAAACCCAGGACTCCTGCACTGCAGGCGAATTCTTTACTAACTGAGGGAAGCATCATGAGGACACTATCCTTACAAATGGAGAATCTCTGCCTTTGGGAAAATATCAAAGGAGCTGATATGAAATGGTGACCAAGTCCAAGGCTGATTTTGCTTGAACTGTGGCAGTCTCAATTATGTATAGACTTGGAAAATATTTCCATGAATTGGGAACTTTTGGTCCAAATATTTCTAGTAGCAGTATAGTCATACATTTTACGTTGAATATACAAGTCTATCCTTACCTCTTTTTGAATTGTTTGTTGTATTTTGACAACAGAATCAATACGGCAGCATGCTTAAGTGGAATTAGTTTTAGAAAGAAAACTTGTTGGAATCTTGGTATCACATAAATTGTGTAATCTTGACAGGTCTTTTTTTTCTTCATTATTGTTTTGTTTTTCTTATTATTATAAGATGGGAGAATCAGACATATCTCAAAGGATATTGTGTGGTGTATATAAGTAAATATATGTGAAGTTCCTGGCATATATTTAGCATTATGTAAATTTTGGTCATTATCATATTAGAAACAATTTCTCTTTGCCTCATACTCCAGGAAAAGATACAATCATTCTGTCAAACTCTTTTATTCAGAATCGTTTATCTTGGAATAATTTTTTCTAATATATCAATGCAATCTACCATTTAACTGTGTTTTAAAATGGATTTTCAGCAACAATATTCTTTTACAAAATTTGATTTTCACACAAAAAAGAAGCTTATATCCTCATTAAACAATCTGCAGAATGAGAAAATCCATTTAAATGAACACAAAACAGATCCTCTTGGTACTTAGCTTAAAGCTTGGTAGAAATTTAAACAGTTAATTTTTAAAGATTATAACTGGAAAAGTAACAGTGAGTTTTTAAGCAATGATTCAGTTACTTGGAGTACAACCACATCAGGTTGAAAAATGATGTTCCTGACAAGTAAAGAGCCCAAAAGGATCAATGGTGATTAATAATAAAGCATGAGGCTGTTATCATCTTTCTTCATGTACAAAAACATGTATTTCACAGGACAGGAATGGAAAGCTGGATGTAATTAAATATTTATATAGATTTATTTTTTTCCCTGACTCTGTGGATGGCCTTAGCAATATAATCTGTGGCAGAGGAAAATTGTATAGTATATCTGTGAGAATGAGAAGTTCATGGGGTCTAAGAGTACAGCTTCAGATGAAAGGCTTAATAAAAATTCATGAAGAATTCAAGGTAAAATATAAAATAGTTTATCCTCTAAATTCTAAAACACCCTTTCCCCTATAAGATTTATATAATTGAAATTCTTTGGGGGAATGGTAAAATATGTTTATCACAATTTTTTTCTGAAAATAATAATCACTAAAAATTCATATGGAAATCAGCAAGTATTAATACAGCACTTACTCTATGTCAAAAACTACTCTTGAGAACAAAATTGGTAATGAACAGAACAGGCAGGAATTTCTTCCCTTGAGAAGCTTTTGTGGTCAGAAGCAGATGGCTATTCTAATGTCTAAGTGTGTGTTTTGTAGAAGATGAAGTCAGGGTGGTCATAATTGGGAAAATTAGATCTTATAAGTTCTCATAGGTCTCTAATGACTTTCATTTTTACCCTTGGTGAGAGTGTGAATCACTGATCTCATGAGTGAAATAATCAATCATATTTTAAAAGGACGGCTCTGGTTGCTGGGTAATTCATGGACCGTAAGGAACAAGAAAGGAAGCAGTTGGGGCAGATTAAAGGGTTTTGTATATTTCAGATAAGATATGATGGTGGCTTGGACCTGGGTAGTAGTAGTGGTGGTACAGGAAAAGTTGAATTCTGGATATATTTTAAAAATAGAACCAACAGGATTTGTTAGTAGGTGGCGTATGAGATATACAGTCTTTCCTCCTGAGTATTTGAAGGGTGGAGTTGCCAATTTCTGAGGGGAAGATAATGGAAAACAAATTTTGGAGTGGGGTCAGAAGTTCAGTTTCACAGTACTAATTTGAAATAGTCCAATTGGCTATAGGAATCTAGATTTGAAGGGAGAAATACATGCTGGAGTTTTAGATATGTAGAAGTTTCAGGCACCTAGGTGTTATTGGAAGTCTGTGTTGAGATCGCTAAAGAGAAGGTCCAAGGGCCATTCCCTGGGGCAGCCCTAAAATTCAGTTAGTGTTTCTCAACTTTAGCTGCATATGGGAATTACCTGGTGACCTTTAACAATACCTAATGGGGGGGTCTCAACCTTAATGGTTTAGATTTACTTGTGCCTGTCATGGGGCAGCCCGAGTTCTGTGGCAGTTGCATCCCGTCGCCTTTGCTGTACTTATCCTGGTCATTAGAAGCAAGTCATGAGCTCCAGTCCACACTGCAGGGGAGGAGATCACACAGGTTCCAGTCCACACTGAAGGGGAGGGGATCACACAAGGGCATGAACATAGGGTGGAAAGGATCACTGGAATGATCTTTCAAAGCTGTCTACTATGGCACTTGTGTTTATCTTAGTGTATATTTGAAAAAAGACTCACTTTTTCCCAGTTAAACTATAGTGATAACATTTACTTTATAAATAAACATATTGAATAAGTATATTGAATCAAAGAAAATTCAGTAAATCATAATATAGGTAATAATAAGACAGTAGAAGAAAACACATACATTTAGGAAACGATGTATTAAAATAAATGACATTTTGCGTGTTAACATTATGAACTATTTTCTACTACTGTACTAATACTCCCTTGGCTGTTATAGAGATGAAAATCATAAGCCACTAGGCTCTGCCTTTTAGCAACTTCTAAAATGTATAATTCAAAAATATTCTCTGGGAACCATCAAAAATGACACTTGAAAACAGAGATAACAATCTCTGTATTGGATCTTCATTTTGCTGAAACTCAAAATGGTGAACCACTGTAGCAGCAATTACAGCAGTTGCAGAATTACACAGTGAAATCCTCCTTCCTTCCCAGACAGCTGCAAAGTTTGAATCTTAGTTATCATGTTACGTCTGGACAAAATAAAGGATGCAGTAATACAATGAAATTGAAGACAGACACTCATGGGATGTTTTATAGAGCAACTGAAATAGATACTCAAGGTTTTTGCCAATATTACATTATTATGAGATTTATCCTCTTAAAAGTGTCATGGAGAGCCAACCTCCTGCATATTCCTCAGTAGAACATTATCATATGAAAACAGATTTAAGATTATGAACTGAAATATGAAACATTTAGGCCAAGCTGTGTGGAAGAAAAGGAAAGCACTAGTAAGTGCCTCTCATTAGTAGAATTTTAATCTTGCTTCTTTCACTGCAGCCTGGAATGAGGCTCTTACAAATAGTGCTCTGCACCTGAGGGTGGCTGAGTCAGGCAGAGAGTGTATCTGAGAGCCAGAGTCATGTGTAATGTTCTAGTCCTGAGCCTTTGAATAGATATGACCATCCACGTAATCGAGTGTATGGGTTGAAAAGAAAGGACTGAGACACATTTTCTTTCTTATTTCATGGATTCCTCTAACCATTTACTTCAGCAGATTGTGGCACAAGTGTGTTTTCATGTGAGACTAGCTGTTTTTTTCACTGTGAAATACCAGCAACAAATGTCATATTGGATAACCTTTTTTAGCTTGAAAATGGAAAATTACCTCTGTATAAACACCCTTGCGCTTTAGCCAAATACTCTCGGCCAACTGTGAATCACACCACCTTCACCCTTTTATAAAAACTAGAAACTGAAGGGTCCTCCTCTTATTACTATTTCTCTCCTACTCTATATCCTGTATCCTAATAAGTAACTGAATTCTGCAGGCTTTATTCCCTAAATATCCTTAAAATCTCCTGAGTCCTCTCCATCTTCACTGTAACCAGTTTTGAGCTACCATCACGTATTTGCATTGATCATTGCAGTGAGGAAGTGAATGACATAATTTCTTAAGACTTTAAGGGCTTCAGAAAAGGACTTGAGATTAGACATGATAGACTTTCAGATGACTGCTGTGGAATAAGAAATATATTTTGGAAGCCATCTTGTGGAGTCTATCACTTAAAACTAAGAAAAGATTTGTCAAAGGTGTATAGTTATCTAGTGTCAAGGCCACAGACAGTGGTTTCTCAGAGTCCTAACCCCACATGCCCAGACTGGGCTTGGTGTGGGGTTAGGGCATCATATTGATTAGTATCATGGAGTTTGAAATGGGGAGTCTTGACATTGACCCTTGGTGCTGCCAGTTACTAACATATGGTCTTGAGCAATTTTTAAAATCTGTCTGGCCTATTTCTTCTTTAGTAGATCATCCTCAGGTATGCTATTTATTCTTTCCAGGATTATTTTAAGTATCCAGTGCTACACAATAGGGAAATTGCCTGGCAACGTGTTTGATGCACACTAAGCGTTTTGTATGCCAGGCAAAAAGTGAAGAGGAACTAAAGAGCCTCTTAATGAAAGTGAAAGAGGAGAGTGAAAAAGTTGGCTTAAAGCTCAACATTCAGAAAACGAAGATCATGGCATCTGGTCCCATCACTTCATGGGAAATAGATGGGGAAACAGTGGAAACAGTGTCAGACTTTATTTTTGGGGGCTCCAAAATCACTGTAGATGGTGACTGCAGCCATGAAATTAAAAGATGCTTACTCCTTGGAAGAAAAGTTATGAGCAACCTAGATAGCATATTAGAAAGCAGAGACATTACTTTGCTGACTAAGGTCCATCTAGTCAAGGCTATGGTTTTTCCAGTATTCATGTATGGATGTGAGAGTTGGACTGTGAAGAAGGCTGAGCCCGAAGAATTGATGCTTTTGAACTGTGATGTTGGAGAAGCCTCTTGAGAGTCCCTTGGACTGCAAGGAGATCCAACCAGTCCATTCTGATGGAGATCAGACCTAGGATTTCTTTGGAAGGAATGATGCTAAAGCTGAAACTCCAGTACTTTGGCCACCTCATGCGAAGAGTTGACTCATTGGAAAAGACTCTGATGCTAGGAGGGATTGGGGGCAGAAGGAGAAGGGGATGACAGAAGATGAGATGGCTGGCTGGCATCACTGACTCGATGGATGTGAATCTGAGTGAACTCCAGGAGTTGGTGATGGACAGGGAGGCCTGGCGTGCTGCGATTCATGGGGTTGCAAAGAGTCGGACATGACTGAGTAACTGAACTGAACTGAACTGAAAGTCATACTCTCCTGTTCCAAATTTTAAAGGCTTAAAATATTAAAACAAAAATATTTTTTCCAGGTGTGATCAAAATATCACATTGTTTTCTAAAGTTTCTCAACTGGAAAAAATTTTAAACCCAACATCTTAGTTCTTCAAATGAGGAAACTGAGGTATAGAGAAGTGAGGTGATGTGTCCAAGGTTACATAGTTAATTGATAATGTGATGTGAACAGGAGAGGCTTTAATTCTACTGAGATCCCTTAGGAGGATACACATCTACATTTACGTCTTCCCTGATCAGTCTTATCAATGACTTAGCATGCATAATCAGAATTTACTTTGAACTCTGCCAAGGAATCCTTTGCAGATAACATATATCTTTGTAGCAGTTTGACAAAGTTTAAATGGCTTCTAATAAACTGTTACTATGTACTATCTCAACAAACTTAGAAAGGTTATCTAGCTTTTGCAGGGTGTTAAAGGAGATTTTCTTCAGTCTATTTAATCTTTAAAGCATTGTGAGTATTTATTTCACTATCTATATAAAATAAGACATAAATACAAAGTAAACTGGGAACTAACACTTAAGAGTTGGCGGTTTCTCATTCTTTAGACAGATTTCATTTCATATTTGAAAGGACAAATGAAAATTCACACTGAACATGAAATAGATGTTTATATAATAATGTATGTGTGATAATTATGTAAAAATACCTGGGTATCTGAGCAATATGCCTAGACCAGAGATCACTTTCTGAAAGGAGAATAACAAACTTTCTATGACCTCAAAGCTTTT
This sequence comes from Capricornis sumatraensis, assembly GCF_032405125.1. Taxonomy (NCBI): domain Eukaryota; kingdom Metazoa; phylum Chordata; class Mammalia; order Artiodactyla; family Bovidae; genus Capricornis; species Capricornis sumatraensis. The sequence continues at coordinate 77,481,315 of NC_091073.1, forward strand.
CCATAAACAGTCATTGTAGTTGGATTGATTCTCCAAGAAGTGGTTAGCCAGTAAGTGAATAGCAGGGCAAATAAAATGGTAGCTGCACAAAATACTTCTGGCTGCCATTTAATTACAATTACATTCAACTTAAAAAACGTTTTCTTCTCATAAGGTATACTTTTTTTCCTAATGAACATTTGTTAATATACATTATTTTTCCTTTCTAAATAGGATGACCATAAAATTTATAATCCACAGAGACAACAAACATAAACCAGGACCATCCTGGGCAAACCAGTGTGTACAATAATCCTACCTCTGTTACACATATAACCAATTAGAATAATGCATGGGGTTGACAGATTGGGAGATGGATGAAGTTTATTTTGGATGCCTTCCTCTTTTCCTTTCTTTGCACTGTTTACCTGTTGTAAACTCTTTCACTGTGCTCCAGGCTTTCTTGACACCCCCAGTCCTGCTATCTCTCAGTTCAGTTCAGTCGCTCAGTCATGTCCGACTCTTTGCAACCCCACGAATCACAGCACGCCGGGCCTCCCTGTCCATTACCAACTCCCGGAGTTCACTCAAACTCATGTCCATCTAGTTGGTGATGCCATCCAGCCATCTCATTCTCTGTCGTCCCCTTCTCTTCCTGCCCCTAATCCCTCCCAGCATCAGAGTCTTTTCCAATGAGTCAACTCTTCGCGTGAGGTGGCCAAAATACTGGAGTTTCAGCTTCAGCATCAGTCCTTCCACTGAACACCCAGTACTGATCTCCTTTAGGATGGACTGGTTGGATCTCCTTGCAGTCCAAGGGACTATCAAGAGTCTTCTCCAACACCACAGTTCAACAGCATCAACTCTTCGGCACTCAGCTTAGGTAGTACCAATGTCAGTGTTGTTCAGATGAAGCTGCCATGGTCCACCATTCTCAGTTGTTAGTTATGTGCTGGAATCTTATCCAACCAATTCACACTGTGTGTAAACCATAACTTGGTATGGAGAAAAAGCACATTAAACAAACAAACGAACAATTACAGGTTTGAACTGTGTCCCTACTCTGTCTGGCTTTGGGGCTCCTGACAAGTTCATAAGCTCTACAACTGTTCTCTAGAAATGTTTGGATGGTATCTGTTTATAGGATTAAAGCAGTTTGTTCAGTTAGAATGGAGTGGACTCTGCTATATGCCCAACTTGGAGAGCTACAAACTTCTGAATCTATTATCCACTCCAGTTTTATAAGCTTAAGCCAAGAACATGACATTAGATCTTCCCAAACAAACTGTTTTCTCAGAGAACAAGTCTCCTTTCCTATCTTTTATTTCTTTGCTTAGAGCCAGCTTCAGTTCTTCAGGATCTGAGATATAGACAGAGGATGCATGAGAGTTGGACTATAAAGAAAGATGAGCACCAAAGAATTGATGCCTTTGATTTGTGGTTTTGGAGAAGACTCTTGAGAGTCCCTTGGACTGCAAGGAGATCCAACCAGTCCATCCTAAAGGAGATCAGTCCTGGGTGTTCATTGGAAGGACTGATGCTGAAGCTGAAACTCCAATACTTTGGCCACCTGATGCGAAGAGCTGACTCATTTGAAAGGACCCTGATGCTGGGAAAGATTGAGGGCATTTGAAAGGACCCTGATGCTGGGAAAGATTGAGGGCAGGAAAAGGGGACGACAGAGGATGAGATGGTTGGATGGCATCACCGAGTCAATAGACATGGGTTTGGGTAGACTCCGGCAGTTGGTGATGGACAGGGAGGCCTGGAGTGCTGCAGTTCATGGGGTCACAAAGAGTCAGACACGGCTGAACGACTGAGCTGAACTGAATTGAACTGAGACTAACGAAAAGACAGAAAAGCATCTCCTAAGGAGCTCCCTTGCTAACGTACAGGGCTGGATTTTGATGGAAAGTAAGAAAGATCTTTTCTCCTTTTTAAAATGATTCTTCAGAATGTGTGTTCACAGTTTTTAAAACGTTTTTGATCTTGTTGCCCCAAAGATATCAAGATATTAATAAAATGTACAGTGTTGTGTGGAATACTGATTTCTAAGTTATCATAGAATTTAAGGGGCCACTGATACTAAAATCATGACCTTAGCACCTAAAATAATACCTAATTTAAAAAATTTCTCAAGAATTAAATTAGATAATGACAGTACCAAGTACATAACTAGTTGCTTAAACATAGATTTTCTTCTCTTGCAATGTGTCTGAGTTTGCATTTCAAAAGAAAGATACTGGAAAATAATCTAACAAGTCTTATGTGCATGTGTACTCAGTTGCTCAGTTGTGTCTTTGCAACCCCATGAACTGGGGTTCTCTAGGTTCCTCTGTCCATGGAATTTTCCAGGAATACTGGAGTAGGTTGCCATCTCCTACTTGAGGGAATCTTCCCAACCCAGGTCTCAAACCCACATCTCCTGTGTCTCCTGCATTGGCAGGTGAATTCTTTACCACTGTGTCACCTGGGAAGCCCTAACAAATCTTATATTATTTCATAAAGGGAATTTCTGAAGGCCTGACAGGTTTTGAGGAAGTGCTTTTGAGTATTTCGATTCAAAATAGTTGAAAATTTAAACACGGAAAACTGTCATTTTCCCACCAATACATCTATTATAAAAAAATAAATAAATTAATTAAGTATACAAAATAGTTAAAGATTGTATAGTCTTAACCTAGATTCTATAATTAATATTTTGCTATATTTTCTTAATCACATATCTATCCATCTATCCTTATCTTTATCTACCAATCAATCTTGGTTTTTGAATAAATTTCAAAGTTAGTTGCAGACATCTCTATACTTTACCCTAGACACATCAACATGCATATAATTAACAGGTTCTACACTTATGTTTCCATTATTAAGGTACGTTTTACCAACAGAGAAATGCATACATCTTAAGCGTAGCATTTGATGAGATTTAACAAATGTATAGAAATGCATAATCCAAACTCCTATCAAGATATTGAATGTTACCACGAATCCAGAAATTTTCTAATACCCACTTCTGTCCCTCATATTCAGTATATAACAATTATGATGATGTTTTTCACCACTATTTAGGTTTTTTAGTAGAACTCCATGTAAATGAATAGCATATTATATGTACTCTTTGGACTCTGAAATTTACACATGTGAATATCAGCAGTTCAGTCTTTATTGCTGTGCGTGCTTGTGTGAGTGCTCAGTAGCTTCAGTCATGTCCAACTCTTTGTGATCTGATGGACTGTAGCCTGCTAGGCTCCTCTAACTGTGGGATTCTCTAGAAAAGAATTCCTGACTGGGTTTCCCTGCTCTCCTCCAAGGCAACTTCCTGGCCCAGGGATTGAACCTATGTCTCCAGCATTGCAGATGGATTCTTTATCACTGAACCACTGGGCAAACCCAGTCTTTATTGCTAGTAGTAGATAATTGCCTTTTAGAAGCCCCTTTAATTCTTCCTCAGCAACAACATATTGCTCTGTTCAAGGATAAAGCCAGTCCATAGCATCTTTTAAACAAAATGGGAAAAAGAGTTTTAGGCAGATTCTTAATTGAGTTGCCCTATATTTGGCAGGTAAGATGGTCTGGTATTTCCATCTCTTTAAGAATTTTCCAATTTGTTGTGATCCACACAGTCAAAGGTTTTGGCATAGTCAATAGAGTAGAAGTAGATGATTTTCTGGAACTCTTTTGCTTTTTTGATGATCCAACAGATTGCTGGCAATTTGATCTCTGGTTCCTTCGATTTTTCTAAATCCAGCTTGAACACCTGAAAGTTCATGGTTCACATACAGTTGAAGCCTGGCTTGGAGAATTTTGAACATTACTTTAATAGCATGGTGCCATGAGTGCAATGTGTGGTAGTTTCCACATTCTTTGGCATTGCCTTTGTTTGGGATTGGAATGATATCTGACCTTTTTCAGTCGTGGTCAATGTTGAGTTTTCCAAATTTGCTGGTATATTGAGTGCAGCACTTTCATAGTATCATCTTTTCGGATTTAAAATAGCTCAACTGTAATTCCATCACTTCCACTAACTTTGTTTGTAGTGATGCGTTCTAAAGCCCACTTGACTTTGCATTCCAGGATGTCTGGCTCTAGGTGAGTAATCAGACCATCATGGTTATCTGGGTCATGAAGATCTTTTTCTGTATAAATCTTCTGTGTATTCTTGCCACTTCTTCTTAATATCTTCTGCTTCTGTTAGCTCCATACCATTTCTGCCCTTTATTGTGCCCATCTTTGCATGAAATGTTCCCTTTGTTTCTCTAATTTTCCTAAAGAGATCTCTAGTCTTTCCCATTTTCTTGTTTTCCTCTATTTCTTTGCACTGATCACTGGGGAAGTCTTTCTTATCTCTTCTTGTTGTTCTTTGGAACTCTGCATTCAAATGGGTAAATCTTTCCATTTGTCCTTTGCCTTTAGCTTCTCTTCTTTTCACAGCTATTTGTAAGGCCTCCTCAGACAACCATTTGCCTTTTTGCATTTCTTTTTCTTGGTGATAGTCTTGATCCCTAACTCATGTACAATGTCAGGAACCTCTGTCCATAGTTCTTCAGGCACTCTATCTATCAGATCTAATCCCTTGAATATATTTGTCACTTCCACTGTATAACTGCAAGGGATTTGATGTGGTTCATACCTGAATAGTCTAGTGGTATCCCCTACTTTCTTCAATTTAAGTCTGAATTTTGCAATGAAAAACAGACTTGTTCCAAATTGGGAAAGGAGTACGTCAAGGCTGCATATTGTCTGTCACCCTGATTATTTAACTTGTATGTAGAGTATATCATGATAAATGCCAGGCTGGATGAAGCACAAACTGGAATCAAGATTGCCGGGAGAAATAGAAAAAAACCTCGTACACAGATGACACCAACCTTATGGCAGAAAGTGAAGGAGAACTAAAGAGCCTCTTGATGAAAGTGAAAGAGGACAGTGAAAAAGTTGGCTTAAAGCTCAACATTCAGTAAACGAAGATCATGGCATTTGGTCCCATGACTTCATGGCGGATAGATGGGGAAACAATAGAAACAGTGACAGAGTTTATTTTGGGACACTTCAAAATCACTGCATATGGTGATTGCAGCCATGAAATTAAAAGACACTTGCTCCGTGGAAGAAAATCTATGACAAACCTAGGCAGCATATTAAAAAGCAGAGACATTACTTTGCTGACAAAAGTCAATGTAGGCAAAGCTATGGTTTTTTCAGTAGTCATGTATGGATGTGAGAGTTGGCCTATAAGAAAGCTGAGCACTGAAGAATTGATGCTTTTGAACTGTGATGTTGGAGAAGACTCCTGAGAGTCCATTGGACTGCAAGGAGATCCAATCAGTCTATCCTAAAGGAAATCAGTCCTGAATATTCACTGGAAGGACTAATGCTAAAGGTGAAACTTCAATACTTTGGCCACCTGATGTGAAGAACTGACTCATTGGAAAAGGCCCTAATGCTGGGAAAGATTGAAGGCAAGATGAGAAGGGGACGGCAGAGGATTAAATGGTTAGATGGCATCACCGACTGAATGGACATGAAATTGAGCAAACTTGGGGAGTTGGTGATGGACAGGGAAGCCTGGCATGCTGCAGTCCTTGGGGCTGCAAAGAGTCGGACACGACTGAGTGCATGAACTGAACTGAACTGCACTCCCCTATATCTACTGTTGTGCAGTCGCTAAGTAGAGGCTAACTCTTTGAGATCCCATGGTCTTCAGCCCACCAGGCTCCTCTGTCCATGTGTTTTCCTAGACAAGACTACTGGAGTGGATTGCCATTTCCTTCTCCAGGGAATCTTCTCCACCAAGGGACTAAACCCGTGTCTCCTGCTTGGCAGGTAGATTCTTTACCACTGAGCCATCTTGGAATCCCTCCCCTACTTTAGGATCTTCTGTTTCAGGTTGTTTTCTTAGTTGTTCCTTAGGAATCTAACTTCTACTTGTCCTTGTTTTGATAGAAATTTGTAAAGAGTTTATTATTTCCTGGGGTTATTTGTTTCTGTCATTAAGTTGCTTTGGTAGGGTTGGGAGTATAGTCTCTTGATTGCACAAATTTCCCCATTAGTTTCATCCTAAACCATAGAAAGCTTATGTAAAGAAACCTTGACAAAGACCATGTTTCAACTGACACTCATTGGGTATGGATAAATCTATGGCAGGAGTGGGAAAGGGAGATAAGCAACCAATTACCACTGTTATTCCAAAGATATGAAATTGATTCTAGTTAAGGCCTAAAGACATCATTAAAAATATGTGCATGTGTGAAAAATTAAATGAATTTATTTGAGATGATTAACAAATGAAACAAAGTGAAAAGATACTCTAAAACCTGTTTCACTAAAGCCCATGGAAGCAATATAATGTTTGACCCAGTAGCATCAAAGCTAGAGAAAATTGCCTACGTGTGTGAAAGCAAAACTGGGTTGGAAGAGAGAAATAAAATGGTTAAAAACAGAAATGCTGCAATAAATTGTTTTATGGCATAACTTTTTTCAAAACTTATCACATACAAATAAAAGAAAACAAATCACCATTTCCTTTCTTTTATGTTTTTTGTTAGGTTTTTTTTTGGGGGGCGAGGGGCATATGTTTTCTATCATTGGGTGATGTTATCTTTCTTTTTAACAATTTCACAATGTTTCAGAGAGATGCTTTTGTAAAATACAATAAAAATAAATTATGAGAAATATTAAACATAAAATTAAAAAATACAAGTCCATAGGGTTTTTTTTTAATTAAAAAATTATATCATGGTAATTTAAAAGAAAAAGTAGAAAATGAAAAACACAATAAATTGCCATGTACACATTATCCAGCTACAACAGTTATCAACATTTTGCAATGTTATTTCCTCTATCTTTCCACTTTTTTCTAAATTATTTTAAAAACAATAGCCAGGTACCATAAATTCTTCAGAACACTTTCCTTACAGGTAGTGACTTTTCATAAATACATTGCCATTTTCATTATTAGTAATACCAAACATGCTATCTAATGATCAGTCCATAGTCAATTTGCCAGTTGTCTAAAGCAGGTCTTTTTACAGTTTATTTAAATCAGAATCTAAACAAGTACCATGCATTGCATTTGCTTAATGTTTATATACATTTTTTTTCTCTCTAGTAATTTCTGCTTCCCCTTTTCCCCATTGCCATTTATTTGTTGAAAACCAAAGTAGATCTGGAAGAATTTTTCACAATCTGGATTTGGTTTTTATTAAATTAAACAGATATCAAAATCAGTATATCAAACAGCCCTAAAAGTTTACAAACACCTCCTTTCAGTTTCTCTGCTTAGCGTGTTGTGTACCAGTAGCTGACAGTCATGGGCATCAATGTGAGCAGTACTGAGTTAATAAAGGCAATCATTACTGTTTTGAAGGTTAATTTGCCAGAAGAAGGGTTTCCCTGGTTGACTCAGTGGTTAAGAATCTGTCTGCCAATACAGGAGATATGGTTCAATCCCTGGGTTGGGAAGATCCCCAGGAGAAGAATTGGCAACTCACTCCAGTATTCTTGCCTGGGAAATCCCAAGGATGGAGGAGCCAGGTGAGCTATATAGTCCACTGGGTCACAAAAGAGTAAGTCACAACTCAGTGACCAAACTACAACAAACGCCAGAATAAAGATATAGCAATAACATATCCATTTCTATTTTTTAATTCATTTGTATTGAGGTAACATTGGGTTATAACACTGTATTAGTTTCATGTGTGCAATATTATATTTGCTTTTCTGTGTAACCTACATTCTGCTAACCACCAAAACTGTAGGTTTCTCTCTTCCATTGTACAGTTGATCCCGTTATCCATATCACCCTACCCCCACAGTTCATTATTTTTTTTCCTGTTTTTTTTTTTTAATTGGAGTATAGTTGATTTACAGTGTTGTATTGGATTCAGATGCACAGCAAAGCAAACTAATCAGGACCCACAGTTCATTCTTTAGAATAATATTTACTCTTCCATTTACAATTCCTAGAGTGTTTACTGGTTTTTAGTGGCTTCTGTATCATAAGTTGATAAATTGTTTAATTTCATAGGATAAACTTCCACTTAACATTTTTAACAAGTCATTATTTTCAATAAAGCAGAGTTCTTAATACAGAGTTGTAATCTAAAGTGACTGCTGTTCATGATAGAACTTATAAAGTAACATAATCAATGCATTTGTTAATAGATATTCTCTTACAGATACGGGTAGTTTGATTTTCCTAAATATGTAGTCTATTAGGAAAAAGTTGAAGGGCATATGTTCAGGCTTTTCCTCCTTGCCCTGCCCTACTTCCCATGGCTTGATGCATTTTGTCCTGTTCCTCCTCTTTCCAGCTTCAATTGCCACAAAAATACCATGCCTTTGATGCAACACCAAAGCAGCAGTGGGCACTGATTGTATTTTCACTGTCGACTAAAATAAATTCCTTTGTTGATCAAAAGATGCTTATCAAAAGGATAAAGTGCAAATAGTTCCAAAGCAATGCTAACTTATCTCTGTTTCTGCAAAGACTCATTTTCACACCAGAAGTGTAAAACAGACAGAAACTGTTACTTCAAAAAGAGAAAATTAGAAATTTAGCTTTTGAGTTCAGAGTGCAGAGTACCCACACCCACCAAAATCATAGTGCCCAATAAAGTTTCATAACTTTCATTTTTAATAAAGTTGCTTCAAAACTACATGCTGCGTTTTTACATCTTGAATGCATGATTTATTGTACTTAGCTGGCTATATAATGAGATTTTGCATGAAGATTGATTAGTATATTGCTAGGTCAATCAGTATCATAAAAGGTTGAGAGTGAAAATTAAAACCTGCATTAGCAGTTAAAACAGTGGGGCAGTGAGATGGTGGAGGAAACAGCTGCTGTGTTTATTATATAGTTTTGTCAGCCCATGTTTATGACAGTATTGGATGACATCATAAACAGTTCATAAATAATGTACATTCCCAGCTTATTTCTTCTTGCAATATCGTAAACAATGGCTCTTTTCCAGTCATTGCACCTCTGTGTGTTTAATGGACCTTGCTGGGGGTAGTACTGTTTTTAGCAGAAACTCATTACATTGCAGACATTTCTGGAATTGGATGTGAAAGCAGAGAAAACCCTGCAGCAGAGATACCCAGCAAGAAGGAAAAGTAGCCAAGAAAATTACTGGAAACAAGATCCGAACTAGCTAGAAGTCAATGGACACCATAATCTTTGTGGCCTCAAGGGATGATGTGATTGAAATAGCCTGATACAGAGCCAAAGAGTGGCTTATCTATTTATTTTGCTTATGTCTGTCTCTCCCCACTGGAGTGTAAAAGTCCATGAGGACATGGATTTTTATCTTTTTTAATTTGTTGTCAGATCCCCAGTGTTTGGCACATAGTACTCATTCAGAATAGTAAATATTTGTTGAATGAATGAATGCCTTGTCCTTCTGAATGGGCGAGTTGGAGGGACATCCCTTCCACCTCAGAGACTACTAGAACACCATAAAGCACTGTAAAGGGACTGGGCTATGGTAAACCTTGGTCGCTTTTTACATTATATCATCTCTCCAAACAATAGCAGTTTAAACATTTTTAATTAATGTAAGAAATATTTTAGTCAAGAGGAATTACCAGTAAGTAGTTAAGTAACCAATGGATCCACTTGACCCTATTTATATCTGAGGGGGGAACTTTGAGGTTAGTAATAATGTAGTTTTGTTTCCTTGTTTTTATGAACAATTCACGCATTATTTCAAGATAAAATGGATAATGAGAGCATGCTAATGTGTTCTTCTTGAGAGAACATGAGGGCTGTGCACAACGGGGCACAGCACAGGGTTGTTTAGCTTCCCTGAATGGCTCTACATCAAACGCACAATGGATTTGGAGATTTAGCAAAAGCACTTGGGGATATTAGTGACATTGGATAGGACCTCAGGGTTTCATATTGTTACCAAAGCAAGTTCATGTGCTACATATACAGTGAGACCAAACAAACCAAAACATCAGAGTTTTGAGCAGAAAAAATTTTGTTGCAGGACCATGCAAGGAGAACGGGCGGCTCCTGCCCCCCACCCCCCACAAACCCCAAACTCCCCCAAAAGGTTTCAGCAAAGCATATTAAAAGGCATGATGATGGAGGCATGTGGTGGCTGTTGCAAATTTCTTTGTGTAGGAATCTTTTGTTCTTATAGCAAGTAGTCCATCTAGGTTAAATGTTTATGTAAACCTCCAGCAAGACAAATTTATTCTCTATTGTGCAACTTTTTATCTCTATATAAATGGAAAAGTGTTATACCCTTAGAGGTCAGAGCCTTCAGTAAGAGGTATCCATATATTTCACTCTGGAGGCAACATTCTTAACTCGAAGCAATAGTAATAGAATACAACTGCTACTGCTACTGCTAAGTCGCCTCAGTCGTGTCCGACTCGGTGCGACCCCATAGACAGCAGCCCACCAGGCTCCCCCGTCCCTGGGATTCTCCAGTCAAGAACACTGGAGTGGGTTGCCATTTCCTTCTCCAATGCATGAAAGTGAAAAGTGAAAGTGAAGTCGCTCAGTCGTGTCCGACTCCTAGCGACCCCATGGACTGCAGCCTACCAGGCTCCTCCGTCCATGGGATTTTCCAGGCAAGAGTATTGGAGTGGGGTGTCATTGCCTTCTCCAATAGAATTCAAAGGTTAAAGTTAAAAAAACATCTAATATGGAGTCAGATTTGTTCTTTCCTATTGAAATTTGGTTACACAGGGTTTTTGATATTCCAATAGTCTTTAATCATAGCATTTGCTAAAGGAGAGCTATTAAATGCAGAGAAATAATAAGCAAGTCTTGTTCTGAGCATTCACTGTATACCCCCAATTTGACTATAATTCCCTAATTATTCTAACTTTATTTTTGTTTTAATTCTCCATCCTCATTAATCTCCTTTAAAAATGAGATTTTTTTTTTCTTAAAGATAAACTGGTAACTAACATGTGAGTTTCTTCAAGTTGAGATTTAACAATCTTAGTTCCTATTTTGTCATCTACCCAAGCCTCTAATAGCAAAACAAAGCAGCAGAAAACAACTAAGAATAAATAGCTCTCTAATTTCTGAAAGGTATATGAAATCCAACCAGGATTAAGTGACTGTATTGACAGAATGGAAAATAAACTAAAAGTTAACATAGTGTCTTTATGGAATTTTAGGTTTAAAATATGAACCTAAATATGAACCTTTGGGTAGAAATATGGGTGCCATGACTCTGGCTTAAACTTAGATATTTTTTTCTGCTCAATTATTTCATATTTAATATCAACCCTGTTAGCCTATAATCTGTAATTCTATACATCTCAGTGTGTATAAATTAGTTTCAAATCATTGTCAGAATATACACATGGGTATACAGACACACACCAAATAAACACCACCTCTTGCTTTTAATAAAATAAAAAAGTTCAATCAAATAAACAAAATTTAACTCACACACTAAATTCATATTGTTCTGTATAAGTGTGGTTACATATAGTCCAAATTCATCCTGTATCAGGTAAAGTAAACAAGAGCTACCTTAAGAGTCTTTTCATTCAAAGAAATTGATGTTTTTATTTAAATTTTCTGTTACAAATCTGAATTAGTGTTTGTAGTTTTCTTTATAAGAGTCTTTATTTTGTATTGTTTGGTGATTGACATCTTTTTCATCATGTTTTCTCTTTAATTATTTTAGTATAAGGAAGACATTGATTTTTACATACAAATGTAGTTCTTAGTCACTTTTGTGGATATCTCACATGAATTCTAATTATTTTAAGATATTATAGTGGGATTTTTATATAAACAGTCATATTATGTGCCAAAAATAATAAATTTGATTAATTTCTAATGCTAAGTCATGTCCCCTGCATCACTGATGATATTTCTGATAATATTTCTATTAAAGGGACTGGGCTTTCTCCCTTCCTTAATTTATTTCCAAAGGATCCTGACTGGGGAAGTGAGGACAGGAATAGAGGATGAAGAAGCAATAAGGGCAGAATTTAGAAAATAATAATTAGATATGGAGCAGCAAATGATGTTTGAATTAGTTAAGTAGTAGGGAATGTGTTAGAATGACCAGTCAGAGAAGATTAGATAAGGCTTTAGATTGCAAATCTTAGGCTAAGAAAATAGCCTATGGGTTTTATGAGCATATGATGATTTTTCATAAGCGTGAGTTGAAAGTACTTTAAACAACCTGTAAAGATAAAACTTAGCAGTGACCAAGGCCATCACCAAGAAAAAGAAATGCAAAAATGCAAAATGGTTGTCCAAGGAGGCCTTACAAATAGTTGAGAAAAGAAAAGACACAAAAGGCAAAGGAGAAAAGAAAAGACGCAAAAGCTGGAGAAAAGGAAAAATATATCCATGAGAATGCAGAGTTCCAAAGAGCTATAAGAAAGACTTCCTTGGTTATCAATGCAAAGAAATAGAGGAAAACAAGAGAACAGGAAAGACTAGAGATCTCTTCAAGAAAATTAGAGACACCAAGGTAATAATTTCATGCAAAGATGGGTACAATAAAGGACAGAAATGGTATGGACCTAACAGAAGCAGAAGATATTAACAAGAGGTGGCAGGAATACACAGAACTGTACAATAACCACAATGATGTAATCACTCAACTAGAGTCAGACATTCTGGAATGTGAAGTCAAGTGGGCCTTAGGAAGCATCACTATGAACAAAGCTAGTGGAGCTGATGGAATTCTAGTTGAGCTATTTCAAATCCTAAAAGACGATGCTATAAAAGTGTTAGATTCAATATGCCAGCAAATTTGGAGAACTCAGCAGGGGCCACAGGACTGGAAAAGGTCAGTTTTCATTCAAATCCCAAAGAAAGGCAATGCCAAAGAATGATCAAACTACCACACACTTGCACTCATCTCAAACGCTGGTAAAGTAATGCTCAAAATTCTCCAAGCCAGGCTTCAACAGTGAGTGAGCTGTGAACTTCCAGATGTTCAAGCTGGTTTCAGAAAAGGCAGAGGAACCAGAGATCAAATTGCCAACATCCACTGGATCATCGAAAAAGCAAGAGAGTTCCAGAAAAACATCTATTTCTGCTTTATTGACTATGCCAAAGCCTTTGACTGTGTAGATCACAATAAACTGTGGAAAATTCTGAAAGAGATGGGAATACCAGACGACCTGACCTGCCTCTTGAGAAATCTGTATGCAGGTCAGGAAGCAACAGTTAGAACTGGACATGGAACAACAGACTAGTTCCAAATAGGAAAAGGAGTACTTCAAGGCTGTATATTGTCACCTTGCTTATTTAACTTATATGCAGAGTACATCATGAGAAATGCTGGGCTGGAAGAAGCACAAACTGGAATCAAGATTGCCAAGAGAAATATCAATAACCTCAGATATGCAGATGACACCACCATTATGGAAGAAAGTGAAGAAGAACTAAAAAGCCTCTTGATGAAAGTGAAAGAGGAGAGTGAAAAAGTTGGCTTAAAGCTCAACATTCAGAAAACGAAGATCATGGCACCTGGTCCCATCACTTCATGGCAAATAGATGGGGAAATAGTGGAAACTGTGGCTGACTTTATTTTTTGGGCTCCAAAATCACTGCAGATGGTGACTGCAGCCATGAAATTAAAAGATACTTGCTTCTTGGAAGGAAATTTATGACCAACCTAGATAGCATATTCAAAAGCAGAGACATTGCTTTGCCAACAAAGGTCCATCTAGTCAAGGCTATGGTTTTTCCAGCAGTCATGTATGGATGTGAGAGTTGGACTATAAAGAAAGCTGAGCACCGAAGAATTGATGCTTTTGAACTGTTGTGTTGGAGAAGACTCTTGAGAGTCCATTGGACTGCACGGAGATCCAATCGGTCCATTCTAAAGGAAACAATCCTGAATATTCATTGGAAGGACTGATGCTGAAGCTGAAACTCCAATACTTTGGCCACCTCATGAGAAGAACTGACTCATTTGAAAAGAACCTGATGCTGGGAAAGATTGAAGGCAGGAGGAGAAGGGGATGCCAGAGGATCAGATGGTTGGATGGCGGCACCAACTTGATGGACGTGAATTTGAATAAGCTTTGGGATATGGTGATGGACAGGGAAGCCTGGCATGCTGCCATCCATGGGGTCACAAAAAGTCAGACACAACTGAGAGACTGAACTTAACTGAATTGAGAATAACTGAACAGGGGTGAAATACCTACTTTGGATCCTGTAGGACTGTCTAATGCAGATCATGCTAACGTATTAGAAATATATTACTACCAGTGTTATGAGCATTCACTTCAATTTTTTAAATGTTTGGGAGTGAAGAGACTGGAGAGAAAGAGTTTCTCGGGATAGGGTTGCTGTCCATTATATTTCCACCTGTTCACTACAATGGAGAAGAGTTATGGACTGTGTTCTCAGAACTGCAGTCAGCAGGCATAGTAGTGGAACTTTGCATAACCTATGCAAGTGCCTCCCAAGTGAGAAATTAGTCAAAATGAAACAGTGCTTGCACATGCATTACATCCAGCAGGAGGAGCACCTCTAATAGCTATGTGATACTACACAGCTTATCTCTTAGTTTTCTTCTGGTCTTGGTACTTGAGGTATCAGAACAAAAGTGAATAGAGAAGTTGAAAGAGGAATAGAGAAGAAGCAAAACAGTCCCCATCCTCCCTTGCTTGCTTAAGTCTGATGCAGATTCTATCAGGGACAGGGAGATGAGGGGAGGAAGGAGAAGGCTCTTAAATTGAATTAAACCAGATTGAGACAGTCTGTGACTAAAAGAACTTTGAAATTTGAGGGGCTCTGCCTATTCCGAAAGACGCAGAGAAAGAATTAGTTCACAAACATGTTTGAAAGTGGAATGGAAGAAAGAATAAACCCGGTCTCTGCTTGTACCCTATTAAGTCAAACTGATTCAATGAAATATTTACACAATGTTAGAAGAGGAAATTTTACTATGAGGAGACATGAGAAATAAGAAAGTCAGCATATAACAAGGCTAGCCAGGAATGAGTTTTGTAAACCCTAATGCTGGAGATTGCAAAAGAAAGAACTGGACAGATATGAGAGAGATTTGAGGGACACTTTATTGTATTTGGGGGGGGGGAATGAGAGTAGGGGATGATGGCTAATTGAATTGAACAAGAAGATAGAGGATTAAAAGATTAATTTGAGATTTCAAGCTGGGAATAATGGTGGTACTATTTACTGAAAGAGAGTAACCAAAAGGGACTCATTGGGCAAATAAGGAATAAATGAGGAAAAAGAAATGTGTTTTGGAAAATGAGACTAAATAATAAAAAGGGAAATACTAAAAGGTCTTTGAAATCTGAACAATGTAGGAACAGGTCAGTCTTCCAAGAAGACTAGTGATTAAAGATAGTGATAAGGGGAAATCATTTACCGTAGAACTTGTATCATCTCTGACACTATCTACCAATACCAAATAACACCTATAATAATAATTTATATCATTGATCCTAGGGGGAATACCCGTAGAATTATCGTGGGCTTCCTATGTGCCAGGTACTATGGAAGGGCTTTAAATGCATCATCTTATTTAGTTCACATAACAGCATTATTAGGTTTGTAGCATTATTATATTAAGGAGAAGGAATGGAAGATGTATGAAGTTTAAGAAACTCACTAAAGTCTTTTATTTATCATTATTTAAATATCTTGTTGCTGCTGATATCCCAAAAAGATTATCAGCTATAGAAATGAATCATTTCCCAAATAAATCAACAGATAAGGAAATAACCTCTCATGTATAGATGTAAGTTGCAATGATGACTAGTAACTAATGGGAATTTTCTACCCTTATGCTCTGTTTGCTTTTATTGTTGGAAATTTGAACATTGCCTTTCTACTACGTGCTTTTTAAAAATAGTATATTGTGATTTTGGTCCTCATGTTCTGATTTATTATTTTTCATACCAGTGTTCTTTTCTTTAAACTTGCCCCCCATTTCCTTTTTCTCAAATATAATGTTTTTATTTTAGAAGTTTTAATTTATAGAGTTACTGTGAAGATAGTACAGAGAGCTCCAGTACTCTACTAGAGTACCTCATGCCTATTTTCCTCTACTGTTAATTTCATAGTTTGTATGTTACATTTGTTACAATTAAATAACAAATATTGATACATTATTGTCCTCAACTCATGTCCATAATTTATTCAGATTTCCTAAATTTTTCCCTAATGTCCTTTGTTTTTGTCTAAGACTGAGCCAGGATATTATTTATATTACATTTAGTTGTCATGTCTCCTTGGAGTCCTTTGACTTTGACAAATCCTCTGACTGTGACAACTTCTCATCTTGTTTTGTATGGATATGTATTTTTTTAGTGTTTCTAAATTTGCGTTTGTCTGACTAGACTGCTGTTATATTTTCTCGGGGATTAGCACACAGAACCAAAGTGCCACTCTCATATCAAGGGACTATCAGTATGACACCACTTTATGTTGTTTTTGACCCCCTGGCTGAGGTAGTGTTTTCAAATTTCTTCACTTTAAAGTTATTCTTCTATTTACTGGGATCCTTATTTATTCTTTGGAAGAATGTCTTAAGGTGCAGCCTCCATTAATATAATGGGAAGTTACACTCCTTCCTTGAGGACAGAGTATCTACATAAATTGCAATTCCTCTCCATGAAATATTTGTCCCTTCTCCCCCATTTTAAGTTAATTTGATTATTTATTTGTATCATTATGGACTGATGGATATTCATTTTTTATGATTGTAATCCAAAATCATTTTATTATTTTCTTGCTCAAATTATTCTAATTGTGGCCATTGGGAAATCTTCCAGTTGGTTCCAATAACCCTTAAATATACCTCTATCATTGTGGGTTTTTTTTTTTTTTTTTGAGCATGTTCTTACTTTTCAGACTTGAATATTATGTGTGTTCTCTGTCATAATCTTGTATTAGATATTTCTTTAAAGAGCATTTGTTCCTTTTATCGGATAAAGGTATCTGGAACCAAGATCTAGATACTAGATATATTTTTGCTCCTTGAGTATCATACTTCTATACTCTCTTAGCTACCAGAATAAGGAAAAACCTGTGTATTTACTAACCCATGTATACAGCCATTTGTTGTTGCTTCTCAGTTACTCAGTAGTGTCCGACTATTTGCAGTCCCATGGACTGCAGCAGTCAGGCTTCCCTGTCCTTCAGCATCTCCCAGAACTTGCTCAAATTCATGTCCATTGAGTCAGTGGTGCCAACCAGCCACCTTATCCTCTGTTGTCCCCTTCTCCTCCTGCCTTCAATCTTTCCCAGCATCAGAGTCCTTTCCAGTGAGTTGGCTGTTTGTATCAGATGGCCGAAATATTGGAGCTTCAGCTTCAGCATCAGTCCTTATAAAGAATATTAAGGTCTGGTTTCCTTTAGGATTGACTGGTTTGATTATCTTGCTGTCCAAGGGACTCTCAAGAGTCTTCTTCAACACTAGTTTGAAAGCATTAATTTTTCAGCATTTAGCCTTCTTTGTGGTTTCACTCTCACATCCATACATGACACTGGAAAAACCATAGATTTGACTATACAGAACTTGTTGGCAAAATAGCGTTTCTGCTTTTTAATATGCTGTCTAGGTTTGTCATATCGTTTCTGCCAAGAAGCAAGTGTCTTTTAATTTAATGGATGTAATCACCATGTACAGTGATTTTGAAGCCCAAGAAAATAAAGTCTGTCACTTTTCCATTGTTTCACCATCTATTTGCCATGAAATAATGGGACCAGATGCCATGATCTTAGTTGTTTTGAATGTTGAATTTTAAGCCAACATTCTCACTCCCCTCTTTCACCTTCATCAAGAGTCTCTTTAGTTCCTCTTTGCTTTCTGCTTAAGTGTGGTGTCATCTGTATATCTGAAGTTATTGATATTTCTCCCTGCAATCTTGATTCCAGTTTGTGTTTCATCCAGCCCAGCATTTCTAAGATGATGGACTGTGTATATAAGTTAAATAAGCAAGGTGACAATACACAACTTTGACATACCCTTTCCCAATTTTGAATTGTCTGTTGTTCCATGTCTGATTCTACCTGTTGCTTCTTGACCTGCATACAGGTTTCTCAGGAGGAATGTAAGGTGGTCTGGTATTCCCATCTCTTTTCAAATTTTCCACAAATTTTGTGATCCACAAAGTCAAAGGCTTTAACATAGTCAATGAAGGAGAAGTAGATGTTTTTTGGGAATTCTCTGGCTTTTTCTATGATCCAAAGAATGTTGGTGATTTGATCTCTGGTTTCTCTTGCTTTTCTAAATTCAGCTTGTACATCTGGAAGTTCTTGGTTCATGTACTATTGAACCTAGCTTAGAGGATTTTGAGCCTGACCTTGCTAGCATGTGAAATGAGTGCAATTGTGCAATAATTTGAACATTCTTTGGCATTGCCCTTTTTGGGGATTGGAATGAAAACTGACCTTTTCCAGTCCTGTGGCCACTGCTGAGTTTTCCAAATTTGCTGGCATATTTAGTGCACCAGAAAGTTGGCTTAAAGCTCAACATTCAGAAAACTAAGTTCATGGCATCCAGTCCCATCACTTCATGGGAAATAGATGGGGAAACAGTGGAAACAGTGTCAGACTATTTTTCTGGGCTCCAAAATCACTGCAGATGGTGATTGCAGCCATGAAACTGAAAGATGCTTACTCCTTGGAAGGAAAGTTATGACTAACCTAAACAGCATATTACAAAGCAGAGACATTACTTTGCCAACAAAGGTGCATCTAGTCAAGGCTATGGTTTTTCCAGTGGTCATATATGGATGTGAGAGTTGGACTATAAAGAAAGCTGAGCACCAAAGAATCGATGGTTTTGAACTGTGGTGTTGGAAAAGATTCTTGAGAGT
Source organism: Capricornis sumatraensis (assembly GCF_032405125.1). Lineage (NCBI taxonomy): Eukaryota > Metazoa > Chordata > Mammalia > Artiodactyla > Bovidae > Capricornis > Capricornis sumatraensis. The sequence goes on from NC_091073.1 coordinate 77,500,104, forward strand.
CCCTTGGACTGCAAGGAGATACAACCAGTCCATCCTAATGGAGGTCAGTCCTGGGTGTTCATTGAAAGGACTGATGTTGAAGCTGAAACTCCAATACCTTGGCCACCTCATGCGAAGAGTTGACTCATTTGAAAAGACCCTGATGCTGGGAAAGATTGAGGGCAGAAGGAGAAAGGGATGACAGAGGATGAGATGGCTTGATGGCATCACCAACTCGATGGGCAGGAGTTTGGGTGGACTCCGGGAATTGGTGATAGACATGGAGGCCTGGCGTGTTGCGGTTCATGGGGCTGCAAAGAGTTGGAAACGACTGAGCAACTGAACTGAACTGGCCTGAACTTAGTGCAGCACTTTAACAGCATCATCTTTTAGGAGTTGAAATAGCTCAGTTGGAATTCCATCACCCCGACTAGCTCTGTTAGTAGTGATGCTTCCTAGGGCCCACTTGACTTCACATTCCAGGATGACTGGCTCTAGGTAAGTGATTACACCATTGTGGTTATCTAGGTCATTAAAATTTTTGGAGGGGGTGTATTTTTTCTGTATATTCTTGCCAACTCTTCTTAATATCTTCTGCTTCTGTGAGGTCTATAGCTATATATTTTTATATGCACAGCTTTCTATATCTATATTAAGCTAAGTATGAGCTCATGCTGCTGTCTCCAACTCTAATTCTCTACATAATGACCATTCTAACCTTCAAACCTTGCTTATCTATAATCTCCCACTCCCAACCATAAGAAACCAGACTCCTTCTCCTTGCCATCTGTATACTTAATTGTTTAATTCCAGTGTACACTTATACTTCCCTGTTGGCTTAGTGGTAAAGTACCTGCCTACCAATGCAGGAGCACAGGTTTGATACCTGGATCGGGAACATCCCTTGGAGAAGGAAATGGCAACTCCCTCTGATATTCTTGCCAGGGAATTCCCATGGATGAAATAATTCTGGCTGGCAGGCTAAAGTCCCTGGAGTTGCAAAAGAATCAGACAGGACCGAGTGACTAAAACAATAAACAACAAAAAATGTACATATGTGGTTATTTCAGTTAATTGTTAACCCATGCTCTAATGAGAAACAACATTGCCCAGTGCTCATGAATAGTTTACTTTACTTTCAGGACTGCAGAATTCACTCATTTCCAAAACTACTTGGGAGTTGGTGATGGACAGGGAGGCCTGGCGTGCTGTGATTCATGGGGTTGCACAGAGTCGGACATGACTGAGCAACTGAACTGAACTGATTCCATTCCCTTCAGTGAGATTTCATACACTGGTAACACAGGGTCTTTTGTAATAGTCTGCATTCCATATTGACATTTGCCAACCTCCTAAGTGATTTTTTTATAATGTACATACATTAAGGTTTCCTTTTTTTTCTGTAATGTTCTATGAGTTTTTTTAATGTCTTGTATTGACCATTATAGAATCATAAAGATACTGCTCTAAAGCATACTGCTTCACTGGCCTAAAAAATACTTCAACCTTTCAAGCATGATATTTTCTGTATCAATTATCTCTGTTTTTTGAAAAAAATCAGGATCTATAGTTTATCTTTAAATGAGTATGTGCATGTATTATACATAGACACATATGTGTGTCTATGTATACACAGTTAACATATTGGTTGAACCTTTTTATAATGTTGGAATTACTTTTACTTCACTCTGTGAACAGAAAGTGATATTCACACTTAGGAAGTTAATAAAGTGTCAAGAATATTGGTATCATTATCACATGATGAAATATATTTGTGAGCTTAACCACTGAAGGATATTGTATTACCTAACCTGTGTCACAAATCTGGTGAAAAAGTTTCTGATTAGAAAAGCGTAATGATTCTGTTCATTCTGTTCATTCCATGGGATTGATATTGAGTCATAGAAAACAAAGATCAAACACAAATGTTTTGTTCCATGTCCCCCCAAAGCCTTCATTGTCATGTCATTACTGTTTAGTAGATATTTATTAACAATTACCTGATTGTCTTCAGGTGTTATAAATGAGACCCTACTGCTAAAGATAGATAATGCAAGAACATGATCAATTTGAAACATGTAGAAAGAACTGAAGTGCAAATGGAAATAATTCAGGGCCTGCCAGTATGTAACTAAAATGATGCTCAATAATTTTGCGCAGCCAGTTTGCTAGAATTGGTCTCTGAACTTTCTACCCCGCTTCCCAGAAGACAAATTGGCTGAACTTGTTATTATTTTAAAGAGCTAAGGATAACCTTACTAATGTATTTAGTATCATTTTTCATTATCTTTAAGAAGAAACTGATGAAGCATGCTAAAGTTTCCTTGGGGAAAGTTCACAGGAGGTTTGTAAATGTACTCTGGGCTACAATTATTGGGTACCAATAAGAATACTTTGGTCATCTGATGCAAGGAACTAACTCACTGGAAAAGACCCTGATCTGGAAAAGATTGAAGGCAGGAGAAGAAGGGAATAGCAGAGGATGAATTGGTTGGATGGTATCACCGACTCGACGGATATGAGTTTGAGCAGGCTCCAAGAGCTCATGATGGACAGACAGGGAAGCCTGGTGTGCTGCAGTCCATGGGGTTGCAAAGAGTCAGACACAACTGAACAACTTAACTGAACTGAACTGAATAAGAAGCAAGTTTTTCATTGAACATTGAAATATTGTGCATTTAAATTTGGTTCTGCAACCTTCTAGCTATGTTACTTTGGGCAAGTCATTTGATGCTCCTGTTTTATCAGCAAAACTGAAATAATAATACCAAGATCATATAGCTATTTATCTGTTTATTCAGCGTCAATACATGTTTGTTGAATGCCTCTTGTGTGTCACAGGTGTTTTGATAAGTCTTGGAAATGCAGAAAGGGTTAAGAAAATCTTGAAAGATCAAGAAAATCTATCTTCATGGAGCTTTTATCCTAGTTAACAAAATAGACATTGTACAAATAATTGGTTTTGTGAAAAATGTAACATAGATATATAAAGTATTATGAGCTTTATGTCATGAGGAACACATAATTTAACATAAAAATATGTAATTTCTTGTACATGTTTGGTGCTTAAAAGGTATGAATACCATCTACCATTACCATTCAGGTGTTTATTTATTGAGTTTACAGTTATTAGCATCTTCTATTTGGCAATTGGACTTCTTTTCAGTGGTAAAGAATCCACCTGCCATGAAGGAGACGCAGGAGACCCGCGTTTAATCCCTGAGTTGGGAGGCTCCCCTGGAGGAGGAAATGGCAACCCCCTCCAGGATTGTTGCCTGGAGAATTCCATGGACTGAGGACCCTGGTGGGCTACAGTCCAAAAGGTCGCAAAGAGTGAACACAGCTGATCATGAGCACACACATACATTTGGCAGTGTAATGTGTATGAGCAGGCACCACGTGTATTTGTTACAATTGATATCCCAAACCCATAGCTTACCTTATAGTTTACTCCTGGTGTTGTAATACGATGTGAGCTTAAATAAAGGTATAATGACATGTATCCATCATTATAGTATCATGTAGCTTATTTTCACTGCTTTAAGAATCCTCCATGTTTCATTTATTCATCCTACCCTCCTACTCAACTCCTGGCAGTCTTTTTACTGTCTCCATGTTTCTGCATTTCCAGACTGTCATTTTGTTGAAATAAAACATTATATAGACTTTTCAGATTATACTTAGTAATGTGCACTTACAATTCCGCCATGACTTTTCATGGCAGGATAGTTCATTTATTTTTAGTGCTGAATGATATTTCATTTTCTGGATGTAGCACAGTTTATATTATAGTTTCCCCACAGATACTCTTGGGTTTTCTGTGCAACATTATATCTCCAGTGAAAAATGACAATTTTTGTTTATTTCTAATTTTTCTTAATTTTATTTTTATTACTTTATTGCATTGATTAAAACTTAAAAGATCACATATTATCAAATTTTGTAATCATGATGATACCAAATGTATCAAAAAGTTCAGTATAATTAGTCTAATATTACCTTAGGTTAATAGTTTTAGAGGGAGAAATATTTTTTTCAGTGCAGTTTTTAGTCTTTTTATTGTTTAATTTAATTATTCCTAAATCTGTTTCAGAATTTATATTTTTCCAATTTTTTAAATTTTATGTTTTTAATTCTTTTCTGTTTGTTTTTTGTTTTATTACTTTTATTTTTTAATATATTTTATGATTTATTTTTATTTATTCTTTTAAAATTTATTTCTTTATTTCTTTACTTCATTTTACTTTACAATACTGTATTGGTTTTGCCATACATTGACATGAATCCGCCATGGTTGTACATGAGTTCCCAATCCTGAAACCCCTCCCACCTCCCATCCCTATCATCTCTCTGGATCATCCCTGTGCACCAGCCCCAAGCATCCTGTATCCTGTATCAAACACAGACTGGCGATTCATTATTTACATGATAGTATACATGTTTCAATGCCATTCTCCCAAATCATCCCACCCTCTTCCTCTCCCTCTCCTTCTCCTTCAGAGTCCAAAAGTCCGTTCTATACATCTGTGTCTCTTTTGCTGTCTCGCATACAGGGTTATCATTACCATCTTTCTAAATTCCATATATACGTGTTAGTATACTGTATTGGTGTTTTTCTTTCTGGCTTACTTCACTCTGTATAATCGGCTCCAGTTTCATCCATCTCGTTAGAACTGATTCAAATGTATTCTTTTTAATGGCTGAGTAATACTCCATATTAGAAAGGAAAATGGGTACATAGAAATTAGAAGTAATTTCTTCAAAAATTATTATATTACTTCTAATTTCTATGTACCCATTTTCCTTTCTAATATTGTTTATTTAATGCCTTCTTTTCATGAACATTACTTTTAGAGATTTGTTACTCTTTAAAATTTTCTCCAAGAGACCTTCTTTGGTTTTGTTGATATTCTCTTTGCTTTGCTTTTCTATCATTAATAATAATCTTTTATATTTTGGTCACTTTCCTTCTATTGTATTTATGTATGCAATATCTTTTAGATTTTTTAAATTAGTTCTGTTTCCAAAATATATATCCCTGTGCTATTGCAGATCTGATGATCTTATTCACCGTTATCCCGAGGTAGAGTTCCAGCTCCTTATCCAGGTCACAAACCCAAATCTCTTCCCATCTCTAGTCTGATCCTTTGCCCTTCTAGATCGTCTTAGTCCTCCACATGTCTCATACCCTTCCTTCTACCTGCAATGCTGGTCACTTTTCCTTTCCTGACAAACCCTTCAGAACTGATCTCAGATATTCTCATTGAACCCTAGTTTGGACTAAGAGCTCCCCCTGTCCTGTGTACCTGCACCTGGAGAATCTTTCCATTAAACCATTTAGTGCTAGAATTGAGTTGGCCTCTTCATTATTGTATCTTCCCAAGTATGCTCCAATTACTGCAGGATAAGAGTCTTGTCTTATTCATTTTAAAACAGATGTTCTATTTCGAAATAATGTCAGACTTATAGAAAAATTGCAAAAATAGTGCAGAGACTCCCTGTAAAATCCCCATCTGATTTTACTTTCTCTAGTGCTATCATTTATGGCATATCTGTCAAATCTAAGAAACCAACATTGACACATTTTATTAACTAAACTGCAAACTTATTTGGATTTCACCAGTTTCTCCATTAATTTACTTCTGTTCCAGAATTCTGTCCAGGATGCTATATTGCATTCAGTTGTCATACCTCCTTAGCCTTTGGGGATCTATGACAATTTATCAGTCTTTCCTTGTTTTTCTTATTCAGTTTTATAACCCAGCAACTAAGTGATCTAAACTGATATTTTAGATATAGACAATGAATTATTCAGGCTTTGATAGTTTTGCTCTCTCATTTTGCTGTTTGCTCAGTTTTGATGTTTGTACCTGCTGCTAAAAATTTGCTGCCTTATGCAATACACAAATCTCTGGCTCTAGTGCCAGCTAGCTTTACCTTTGGGCTTTAGCTAGTTACTTCTGGCTCATAGGCCTTTCCTGATTTGAGGCCACAGGAATTTCTTGGCTGGCTAATATGTAAATTTCCATACATATGGTTAAAGTTTACAAAACTGATAAGCTCCAATATTTCATATCCACAGACTGCTCAAAATAACATCAAGGGATACGGTGAGATCTCACAATTCTTTAGAGCTCTAGCATTGTAAATTCAATAGTTCTTCCATGTTCACAAGACCAGAGGATATCAGACCCTCCTCAGTATTTGGTACCATTGGCTCCTCGCTGGCTACAGAAGGGGATGGTGTGCTAAAGAGCGTCCATTACATAAGACAAACCTCTCTTTGGAGGAAATCCCCCTGGTGTATGGACTCTGACCTTGATTGGATCCAGCAGCAGTGAGAATGTGCCCCCAGGGCTCTGTATATTGCACTGGGACCAATAATTCACTACTTGTAACAACATAAAGTGGGTAAGATGAAGAATTCTGGAAATATCTGCATACAGTGCTGTACCTTTAGGTTTAGATTATTCACTCATCTAAAAGCTCTCCTTGAGTCCTATGAATGATACCTTTGACCTAACAGATATGCTTTTAAACAAAGAATTTTTGTTTGGATACTTAACTTTTATTCCCTGGAAGTCTTCAATGATGCATAAGCTTGCTCTAAAAGCAACGAGTAAAAAAATTACTTGGTCTAACTGGATACAGAAAGTAATTTTATAAATTTACTAACAATATCCCAATAGACTTTTCACATTATCCCCTTTATAGCCCTTTGACAAAAATATAATTTAGACAAATCACAGCTTTGGAAATACCTGCAACTGAGAAATACAATAACGAAGATTATAGGGTTTTTCATGAACATCATCCCCAAAGAGTTACAGCCAAATTATTTAGAACCAGTGGTGGGAAATAAAACTCAAGGTTGCATTTATATGTAATTTTATTTGTCCTGAGGCCAGCCTGACTACCAGAGAAACAAAAGCTGATGTAGGGCACAAAGTTTTTGCTCAAGATAGATGTTGGACTTTTGTATAATACCTATCAACATAGTAACTGGTACATGTATAATTCCCTAACAATTATATAATTATGTAGGATAAAAATTTAAAGCCAAATCTGGAAACCTTAGCCATCAACATAAGACTGATGGCTCTGTTTGAAAGGCAATTGAAAAGGCAATTTAATTCTTTTGTTCATCTTGCTAAATGTATATGACAGTTGCTATCTGCTATCACCTGTTCAAGAACTTGTGAAATTTTGGTGATTAGTCTAGAGACTTGCACAAAGTAAGTAGGTGATCAAAAGATACTTCTTGATTGAATACATGATGATGCATTTAATTAATACAGTAAAGTTTATGGAGCATGCCAATGCCTTCTTTGACTCCAAGAATTATTTTAAACTTGAGACTAACTTTGAGGGAGAAAAGTGATTATGCTTCATAAAACTAGAGTGGACTTTTAGGGGCCAAATGAGTTTTCAGTTTTTGTGTAGGGGAAAGGGGAATATTCTCTTAGGTAAACCAACAGTACCGAGCTAGATAATTCCCACAGAGAATATACCAACCCAGTCTTTCATGAATTCTCACAGGACCCCTATTAAACGCATCTTCACTGAATTCCTATCCTCATATCTTTTCTTTACCTTAGAGAATACTGCCTCAGTAACTCCTCTTTAAGCATAACTCAGATCATTTCTGCCATAAGGGTGGTATCATCTGCATATCTGAGGTTATTGATATTTCTCCCAGCAGTCTTGATTCCAGCTTGTGCTTCTTCCAGCCCAGTGTTTCTCATGATGTACTCTGCATAGAAGTTAAATAAGCAGGGTGACAATATACAGCCTTGATGCACTCCTTTTCCTATTTGGAACCAGTCTGTTGATCCATGTCTAGTTCTAACTGTTGCTTCCTGACCTGCATACAGGTTTCTCAAGAGGCAGGTCAGGTGGTCTGGTATTCTCATCTCTTTCAGAATTTTCCACAGTTTATTGTGATCCACACAGTCAAAGGCTTTGGCATAGTCAGTAAAGCAGAAATAGATGGTTTTCTGGAACTCTCTTGCTTTTTTAATGATCCACTGGATGTTGGCAATTAGGGTTATTTCTTGCTGGGAGAAATATCAATAACCTCAGATATGCAGATGATACCACACTTATGGCAGAAAGTGAAGAACTAGACCCTCTTGAAAGTGAAAGAGGAGAGTGAAAAAGTTGGCTTAAAGCTCAACATTCAGAAAACGAAGATCATGGCATCTGGTCCCATCACTTCATGGGAAATAGATGGGGAAACAGTGGAAACAGTGGCTGACTATTTTTCTGGGCTCCAAAATCACTGCAGATGGTGATTGTGGCAATGAAATTAAAAGACACTCCTTGAAAGAAAGTTATGACAACCTAAACAGCATATTAAAAAGCAGAGACATTACTTTGCCAACAAAGGTCCGTCTAGTCAAGGCTTTGGTTTTTCCAGTGGTCATGTAGGGATGTGAGAGTTAGCCTATAAAGAAAGCTGAGTGCCAAAGAATTGATGCTTTTGAACTGTGGTGTTGTAGAAGACTCTTGAGAGTCCCTTGGACTGCGAGGAGATCCAACTCGTCCATCCTAAAGGAGATCAGTCCTGGCTGTTCATTGGAAGGACTGATGTTGAAGCTGAAACTCCAATACTTTGGCCACCTCATGCGAAGAGTTGACTCATTTGAAAAAAACCCTGATGCTGGGAAAGATTGAAGGTAGGAGAAGAAGGGGATGACAGGATGAGATGGTTGGATGGCATCACCAATTCAATGGACATGGGTTTGGGTGGAGTCCGGGAGTTGGTGATGGACAGGGAGGCCTGGCATGCTGTGGTGCATGGGGTTGCAGAGAGTCTGAGAGGACTGAGCGAGTGAACTCAACTCAACTCAAAAGATCATTTCAGAGATGCATGAGGAAAATGTTAACAGTTTTATTGAGGTATAATTGATACAAAGCATAATATACATATTTAAAGTATACAATTTGATGAGTTTTTATCTGTATACATCTGCAAATGCTTCACCATGGTGTGGATAATGAGCATAACCACTACCTCCATCAATTTCCTTGTCCCCTTATAATCTCTTCCTTCAACCATTCCTGCCCACCTCTTCCATATCACCTTCATTCTCAGGCAACCACTGATCTTCTTTCCAACATTGTAGATTAGTTTGCAATCCATAGAGCTGTATATAAATGGAATCATAAAGTATATACTTTTTTTTCTGATTACTTTCACTCACCATAATTACATCAAGGTGTCACAGAAAAGAACAAACATTACTTCATATTAGATCTATTTCTTCAGGGCTAACCCTTATGCTTTATTGCATGGGCTTTGTCATGCTGGCTCAGCACCTGTGTAAAGGAATGTTGCCTATACTCTGAAACATACATGATGACACATTCTCAAGGCTCTGACCTCTCAAGGTGTAACACTTCTTTGCAGAACAGAAAATAATGACTGTCTTGTTGGAAGTTTATAGGAACATTGCAACCAGAGCTACACTGACAGCTCCAAGTGCCAAGGATTCCTGCCCCAAGAGGTTTGCAACAACCAGCCACATCTCCTCACCTTTTAGCACAAAGGAAGTCTGCATTCTGACTTGAAAAAGATGGTTCTTTATCACCCTAGTCCACTGTCTTCTCAGTCTGCTGGCTTTCCAAATAAAGTCCCTATACCTTTCCCCATATGTATTGGTCTGTCCTGCAATAAGCAGTATGAGCTTGGACTCCCTAACAAAGGTTCATCCAGAAGCCTATTTCTTTTTATTGCTAATTACTATTCTGGCTTTCCTGGTAGCTCAGTTGGTAAAGAATCTGCCTGCAGTGCAGGCGCTTCAATTCCTGGGTTGGGAAAATCCACTGGAGAAGGGATAGGCTACCCACTCCAATATTCCTGGGCTTCTCTGGTGGCTCAGCTGGTAGAGAATCTGCCTGCAGTGCAAGAGACCTGCGTTTGATCCCTGGGTTGGGAAAATCCCCTGGAGAAGGGAACGGCTACCCACTTCAGTATTCTGGCCTGAAGAATTTCATGGACTATATAGTCCATGCGATCACGAAGAGTCTGACACAGCTTTCACTTCATTCTAGTCTATGAGTAAACCTCAGTCTGTTTATGGGCATACTTATTGATGGATATTTGGGATATTTTGAGTTTTGGCTTATATTAACACTATGCCAAAGCCTTTGACTGTGTGGATCACAATAAACTGTGGAAAATTCTGAAAGAGATGGGAATACCAGACCACCTGACCTGCCTCTTGAGAAACCTATATGCAGGTCAGCAAGCAACAGTTAGAACTAGACATGGAACCACATACTGGTTCCAAATAGGAAAAGAAGTATGTCAAGGCTGTATATTGTCACCCTGCTTATTTGACTTCTATGCAGAGTACATCATGAGAAATGCTTGGCTGGAAGAAGCACAAGCTGGAATCAAGACTGCTGGGAGAAATATCAATAACCTCAGATATGCAGATGACACCACCCTTATGGCAGAGAGTGAAGAGGAACTAAAAAGCCTTTTGATGAAAGTGAAAGAGGAAAGCGACAAAGTTGACTTAAAGCTTAACATTCAGAAAACTAAGATCATGGCATCTGGTCCCATCACTTCATGGGAAATAGATGGGGAAACAGTGGAAACAGTGTCAGGCTTCATTTTGCGGGGCTCCAAAATCACTGCAGATGGTGATTGCAGCCATGAAATTAAAAGACGCTTACTCCTTGGAAGGAAAGTTAAGACCAACCTAGACAGTATATTAAAAAGCAGAGACATTACTTTGCCAACAAAGATCTGTCTATTCAAGGCTATGGTTTTTCTAGTGGTCATGTATGGATGTGAGAGTTGGACTGTGAAGAATCCTGAGCGCCGAAGAATTGATGCTTCTGAACTGTGGTGTTGGAGAAGACTCTTGAGAGTCCCTTGGACTGCAAGGAGATCCAACCAGTTCATTCTGAAGGAGATCAGCCCTGGGATTTCTTTGGAAGGAATGATTATAAAGCTGAAACTCCAGTACTTTGGCCACCTGATGTGAAGACTTGACTCACTGGAAAAGACTCTGATGCTGGGAGGGATTGGGGTCAGGAGGAGAAGGGGACAACAGAGGATGAGATGGCTGGATGGCATCACTGACTCGATGGACGTGAGTCCGAGTGAACTCAGGGAGTTGGTGATGGACAGGGAGGCCTGGCATGCTGCGATTCATGGGGTCGCAAACAGTTGGACATGACTGAGCGACTGAACTGAACACATTGTTGACTGAGAGGTTTTTGCAGAAATTAATGCCTGTAGCCAGCAACTTGTTATGTAAGTGACTATTGAAACACACCAGTCTATAACAGTGAGGTAACAAAAGATGTATTAATATCTCTGTGGTAAATAAATTGTTAATAAAATTGTTCTGAATAAGATACCAGACTTTGTATGGGCACATTATTTCCTTTCTCTTAGGTAAATACAAGGACTGGGGTAACTAGGTCATGTGATATGTGTGTATTTAAATATTTTAGGAACTGCTCCTTGTTTTCAAAAGTACATGTGACATTTTATATTCTGATCAATGGCACTTGAGTGTTCTAGTTACTTCACAGTCTCATCATCACTTTGTATGATAACATTTTTTTAATTTAAGAAATTCTTGGAAAACTGGCATCTGGATCCCAGGGTAACAGTGGGAATCCCAGGCCTATAGCTTCCTTCCCATTTCCCAAGAAATGGTGTGCATTTCTTGGCCCAGGGCCAGGAGTGAAGGGATCTTAGAACCTGGGCAACTTTCTCCCTCAGGTTCCGGAGCCAGGGCTAACCACCAGGGAGGGAAAAGGTTCCTCCTCAATATGCTTCTTCACATATTATGGACCATCTGAGACACTGGAATTCACTTTGAAGTTTCACTGCCTGCTGACTTCAGCTGGCAAGCATCTTTAGAAATGTTGCCAAAAGAAAGACATCCTTCCTGTATCATTTTCTGTCAGTGGACACTGTTTGTGCATGGATGAATTTTACTTTTTTTATTTCTAGTGCCACAATAATGAAGAAACAGAGAATTATAGTAATAAAAATGCAGTAATATTGAAAAAAAGTTGATGTTTGGCAGAAACCAACACAATTCTATAAAGCAATTATCCTTCAATTAAAAGATAAATAAATTTAAAGCTAAAAGAAAAAAAAATAAAGCACTGTCTTAAATGTTTTAAAAAAGGAATTCTAATCAGTATGTTGTGGCATCTCATTGTCTTAATGACTAATGATAATGAATATATATTTATGTGCTTAAGTCATGTATTATCTGTTGTGTACTGTCCATTCAGACCTTATATTTTGTATGGTAGACTATTCAAATATTTTGTCCACTTTTCTTACCTTTTAAGAGTCATTTATACATTCAGGGTACAGATTTTATATATATATATGTATAATCTGCAAATATTTTCTCCCGGTTGGCAGCTTATCTTTTAAACACTTTAGTGATACCTTTCAAATAGCAGAAGTACAGAATTTTGCTGACATTCACAAAGATTTTCTCTTATGCTCTTCTCCAGAAATTTTATAGGTTTTTAATTTATTTATTGGAGGTAAAAATATGGCTATCATGAGATTTACTCTCTCAACAGATTTTTTTGGTTGTCAGCTACTGTCTTGGTAACTGTAGGCACAGTGTTGTACAGTAGAGCTCCCGAACTCTTCCTTCTCGCATGACTGAAACGCTATACTATTTAACAGTATTCTGTTTCCCCTTTCTGCAGACCCTATCAAGTGTTACCAAATGCCAGTTTCTATGCCCGATGCACAGTGAGGCCAATAAAGCAAAACATTGGAGTTTGGAACAGAAAAAGTTCTGTTGCGGGGTCATGGAATGAAAATGAGTGGCTCATGCTCAAAAAACATGGAACTCCCCTAACTCCTCCAAAGGGTTTCAGCAAAGCATTTTTTTCAAGGCAAGATGAGGGAGGGGCATGCCAGGGTATGTGATCACCTTGTGCACAATTCTGATTGGTTGATGTTGAGGTAACAAGGTAGTGTCACAGGTGCTAACATTATCAATCCTTAAGGGCCAGAAGATCTGGGGCTACATGCTCATGATCATCGAGTAGTTCATTTACTCCTTTGGGTGGTGGATTTTAGCATCTGAAAAACTGAGGAAATCTGCATGAAATACTATTATCCAGTACCTCAAAGAGGAGCTACAGCTGAGGATATAGGGGAAGGCAGACTATTCAAGGAAGGTCCCCTTGGGTCCTGCTGGGTCACACAACCACCATTCTGCTTTCTGCTTCTCTGAGTTGGATGAATTTAGTGATGTTTCATAGTTTTCAATGCGCAAGTCCTTTACCTTTTTGGTTAACTCTCTGAGCATTTCATTTTTTTTTTTTTTTCATGCTGTTGGAAACAGGAATGTTTTCTGTTTTTTCTCCTTCTATTTTCAGAATTAAAGCATAATTAATTTACAATGTTATGTTAGTTTCAAGTTACAGCAGATTCTTTTCCATGAAAGTTATTACAAGACACTGATTATAGTTCCCTGTGCTATATAGTAGGTCCTTGCTGTTTACCTATTTTATATATAGTAGTATGTGCATGTTAATCCCAACCTCCTAATTTTTCCTTCCCCTCGCCTTTCCCCTTTGGTTTGTTTTTTAAGTTTATTTTCTAAGTCTGGGTATGTTTCTGTTTTGTAAGTTAGTTCATTTGTGTGCTGGTTTAGGCTCCACATATAAATGATATCATATGATATTTGTCTTTCTCTGTTAAGGTTGAGAAACCTAATCAACCTACCACATACGTAGAAATACAAATAGCAATTTAGACAAAATGAGGTGACAAAGGAACATATTTCAAAGGAAAGAACGAGCCAAAAACCCAGAAGAAGAACTAAGTCACTTGGAGATAGGCAATTTACTCAGAAATGTTTTCTTAATTTCCATCTTGAGTTGTTCACTGTTGGTATATAGAAATTCAACTGATTTTTGTATATTGTTTTTGTACCCTGCAACTTTATTGAATTTATTAGTTTACAACTCTTTTTAAATTATGTAAAATGAAAGCGACCAAATAAAATCATCAAAAGGGGAAATCTCTTGCTTGTTTGGAAACTAAGGAAAAACATAAATTGGACAAATTTTATAGGATCATTGAACAATGTAATGGGGGGTGTCTTCAGCAGCAGTTTTATCCAAAGAGTTTCTTCACAGAGCCCTTTATTACATCAGCCCTCAATAAAAGCTGAGGACATAAGGCTAAACCATAGTGCTATGAAGACATTTCTATGATTGATTGATTTCCAATCATGACATGAACTGAAGGAAAACATGCAGTGTGACTTCCATGTGTCTAGGACTGATAGGCTTATTTCTGAAATGCACACCATAGCAATGGCGGTTGGGGGGGTGGGGAAGAACTTCATATTAAGTTGTGAAATTATGGTCAAATATTAAAAATGAGTATCTTTTCCATTTTCTATAGCATAAATATATTACTTCTGTATTAGACTAAAATAAGAAATGTTTTATTGGTTTTTACAAAGTTTTGAGGATCTTTGTGTAAAAGTCCATCTCAGTTAAAAGAAGCTCTTAATCTTAAAAATCTTAATTATAACCACAAAGTAGCAAAAATCTTTAAATACCTTTTGTAAACAGTTGCAACTTAAATTGTGAAACTCTCAATTTCCACTTTAAATCATTTTTAAAGGAGACCTAATTAGGAATCTTTATATAAAACACTTTAGACAAAACTGCTTAAATGAGATGTAAACAGAAAAGCAAACAGGAAGGTAAACTATCATTACAATAAGGAAAAAAAATGAAATGTGTGTAAAAGCATTAATAGGAGAGAGATGGGGCTTATATATAGTCTTTTCTTTTTAAATTAATGAACAGAGGAATAGAAGGTAGGATAATCAAGATGGCTGGAACATAGCTTCTTAGAAATAGGTTTTCAGTTTGCACAACTGAAGGAATAGTATTATTTTCTGTAAAGGCTCATGAAGAAACACAAGTAGCAAAGCGGCAGGCAAAACAAAATAGAAAATGTGAATGAAACAGAATGGTTTGCATTTGGGATACTGAAATTAACCAGCTTGACTTAATAAATTATTTTGGGGAAGCCAAACAGAAGTTAAAAACAACAGTATTATTTTTGAAAGCAATCCATTTTATAACCAAAAAAAAAAAAAAGCCAAGACTAGTGAATTCTACCTCAATTTTTATTACTGACTAAATCTGAGTGAGTAAAAGAAGAGGGAAGAGATGCTGATGCTTTGGGGGATGGAAATGAAAAATGCTAATGCTTAGTGGTGATACTTTGTCCCACTTTTCAATGACTAATGAGCATGATCATTGTGATCACATGCTCCTATGTAGCCTGCAAAATTTAGAATATTTACTACCTGGCCCTTTCTGGGAAAAGTTTTCTCACGTCTAGACTAAAAACTTTTGAATTATCTTCCACTTAGTTGTTACATCTGCAAGAGAAACAGAATAAAAACCATTAGTAGAAATGACTGTATGTACTTGACAATATTAGAATCTAATATACATTTATCATGACAATAAGCAACTTAGAAGTAGGAAAATGACTTTAAAAGGATTTGTTGCTGAAAGAGTATTAATTCCTCTTTTTTGATCATTTGATTACCAAAACTCAAAGAAGAGAAATGGTGTTTTATTGTCCTTTCTCAGTGATCTCAAAATGATTTTCAATCCTTAACTAAGCCTCCTGGCAAATATTATCCCTGTTTTACAAATATAGAATTCAGAGCAATGAGAACTTAAATTACTTCCTTAGAACCAGGTAGTAAAATGATAGAGGAATTGGGGACAAAATTATTCTCACAAGTTAGTGTTATTTTATATCTTGATTATTCTCCAGCTTCAGCATACAGTTTATTTTTTATTTTTTACTTTTATTTTTATTTTTTGCCTTACAATATTGTATTGGTTTTGCCATACTTCAACATGAATCCGCCACAGGTGTACACATGTTCCCAATCCTGAACCCCCCTCCCACCTCCCTCCCCATACCATCTCTCTGGGTCATTCCAGTGCACCAGCCCCAAGCATCCTGTATCCTGCATTGAACCCAGATTGACGATTCATTTCTTATATGATATTATATATGTTTGCTTTTAGAAATGTTTCCAATTCTTTGTTTTCTTTTTTGCCTCTTGGTTTAAAACTAGGACAAATACTTACTTGAGAAGTTGTGACTATTTTGGCCATTACAATCAAACAAACCTACAAAATAAAACTTGATCAACACTTCATTCATATTCTTAGTCATCCCTAGAATGTGAGAGTCAGGTGAGGGCCAAGCAAAACGAAATGTACCGTTTCAGAGGAAAATGAAATTATTCAAAATGGAAAAAATAATTTAATTAAAGGCTTAAAATGTGCTGAAACTGTTCTTTCATTCTTTTCTGGGTATCAGTACATTGGTTTAAGCCTAGAAAACAAAGTATACTGAGTTGTTGAACAAGGAGACATGGTTTCATATTCATTCTGCAAGAGTAGATTAACCAAATCACTAAAATGAGAAAGAAGAGCCTGAAGGATTATGCCTCTTCTTGAGACTGAAGCAATTATCTCTCAATATCTAAAATTCTGCTTCTTTGTCAAAATGCAGTTCAAAAGTTGAGTCCTCCATGAAGTATTACTTCTGCTTTGGAAGGCTTATCACATCTCCCTCTATACTCTCTTAGAATTGGGTTAAAGCATCTGCCTGGAATATGGGAAACCTGGATTCGATCCCTGGGTGAAGGAAATGGCAACCCACTCCAGTACTCTTGCCTGGAGAATCCCATGGAGGGAGGAGCCTGGTGGGCTACAACCCACGGGATCGCAAAGAGTTGGACACGACTGAGCGACTTCATTTCACTTCACTTCACTTCACTTCACTTCTGTCACAGTGGTGCTGAGCATGGCACCCAGACCAAGGACCAAGCAACATGAGTATCACCTGGAAACTTGTTAGAAATGCAAATTCTCAGAGTCTTCACAGAGGCAGAAACTCAGGGGGCGGGATCCAACAGTCTTTCGCTTCACAAGTCCTCCAGGTGTTTCCAGTCCCCACTAAAACTTGAGAACTATGGCTTTCGCAACTCCTACAACATTTCATTTCTGTTTTATTGTAGCTTGCAACGATTGCTCCACTGGCTCTCCAAGGCTGCAGGTATGTTTGTTTAGTCATTGTTTTTTTTTATCTTGAACTCCTCATATTGCTAAGACCATGGAGTTTGCAGCATTTTGCATTCAGTATTAATAGAATGAATATTTGCTGTTAAATTGATATTACGCTTGACTTTAGTATGTCAGTACATCACATTAGTTCTAAAATATATACTATTGGATATTTTTCCTAGAAAAATAGCATAGTACTTGAGAAAATAATTTTACATATTTTCTTATGATCCAGTGAGTCCTTAAAACAAAACAAAACAAAACAAAAAACTGGCACAGGTTTTCAAAGCCTGGTATTCCTTGTACCATCCTCAGAGAAGGTTCCTTAGTGATTCTGCTGTGTGCTTCTTATCATTTTGGTGAAATTGTAATGATTGACCACAAACTTTGATTCAGATCAATAGAAATTTTATCCCAGCTCTGCTACATTTTCTCTGTGCTTGTTCAATGTACTTAACCTTTATATGCTTAAGTTTCTATCTGAAAAACAGGGTATAATGCTCATTTTCCTAAGTTGTTATGAGGTTTAAAAATAAAAACTGTCACATGTAAAGTAATCAATAAACATATGCTGTTATTTAATTTTTGGTTTTATTATTATCAACTTGAGGAAAGAACAAATATACATTTTCTACTGTGAATAATTATAGTATGCTCAACTGATTATTCTAAAAGTACTGCATAATTGCTCTACTGTGAAAGAACATAGTATTTCTGCACTAGGGAAAAAAATACCTGGATAATGGTTTATTCTCTAAATTGCCCAATTGATTAAATTACTTTTTTCTAAAGTCTGAGTTGTTACAAAACCCTTAAAAAGAGACAACATGCTGTTTAGGAAAGAACTGTAGACTTGAAATCAGAAGGCCCGCATTAGAGTCCTAGTTCCCTTCTCTTCATGGTTAGGATTTGAGTATAGGTTACAAATCAAGGTGCAAGTTACTTAGCAATCTGAACTTCAGTTTTTCACCTTTGTAAAATAAAACCAACAATAATTTGTAAATTAGTTAATTTTATTGAGTTGCTAAAAGAAATAACAAAATCATAAATGTAAAAGTTGTAAAGTAGTACATAAATACAAGGTGCAAAAACACCTTGCTGTGGCTATTGTAATTATTATAAAATTGAGATTCTCCACTACTCATTATTTGCTGGATTCTTGTGTTATGTGAACATGGTTTGCTTTGGAGTCCAAGTGAGAACAAATTGAGTAATATTATTTTAAATAATTTATTTTTAATTTAATTTTTATTTTATATTTGAGTAGAGTTGATTTACAGTGTTGGGTTAGTTTCAGGTGTACAAGAAAGTGATTCACTATATATATATATATATATATATATATATATGTATACACACATATCAGAGAAGGCAATGGCAACCCACTCCAGTACTCTTGCCTGGAAAATCCCATGGATGGGGGAGCCTGGTGGGCTGCAGTCCATGGGGTCGTGACTGAGTGACTTCACCTTCACTTTTCACTTTCATGCACTGGAGAAAGAAATGGCAACCCACTCCAGTGTTCCTGCCTGGAGAATCCCAGGGATGGCAGAGCCTGGTGGGCTGCCATCTATGGGGTCGCACAGAGTCGGACACAACTGAAGTGACTTAGCAGCAGCAGCAGCATACACACATATATCCATTCTTTTCCAGATCCTTTTCCCATATAGGTTATTACAGAATTTTGTGTAGAGTTCTTTGTGCTGTAAATTAGGTACTTGTTGGTTATCTGTTTTATATATAGTAGTGTGTATATGTTAATCCCCATTCCATGTTCTTGTTGATGTACTCATACCTGCTAAGAATGGGGTTCAGAACTTTGAAACATTGTGCATGTGCTAATAAAATGCTGTTGGACACAAATGACTTCTGCTCTGACAACTGACCCTGCTTGGATTTAAATTGGTGTCCATGAGGCATGTGGCATTGCACTGTATCATGCAGGGCTATCAGATTCTCTGCCTTTGAAGGGAAAGCGTATTTTCTGGCTTACTGTCACTACAGTCCTAGTTAATCAGTTCCCTGGTGCTTCTCTTTATGACTTCAGGCTGTGCAGTAGTTCTGCAGTAAAACTACATTCTCACAGGGCTTTTGATTTTATTTGAAGTTCTCGTTCTTATGCTTGAGTTTTCTATTTCTTAATATTTATGAATGGCATACGAGCTTGATGGCAGTTTTAGAATCAGCCAAGAAGTCCCCCAGGATGTCTGATCTGGCTGTTTTTATAAAAGAACCACCACCACCAGCCCCTTTCCTTTGCTTACTCTGGAGGTTAAATCAACAAAACCATAAGATACATGCCTAAAGTTTGGAGCTTCTCTTGCTTTTTTGATTGAGGGTTAGAGATAGATTCTCTGTAACCATTAGATACTAAATATGATGCATACATCAAGGAAGGATTCTCTAGACAGGTAGACAGAAGGACAAGCTTGCCTCTCTACAGTATAAGACTTTGATAAGGAGTGATCTCAGTCATTGGGAAGTTAGCTCAGGATTGAAGTAATTTCCAAAACCCAACTGGGATGGACTATCCTGACCTGGGTACTAAGGAATGCAGAAACATAGGCTATGGTCACAGGAATAATACAGTAAGGAAATACAGAAAAGCATGAGAGGACACTGGGAGTAACATTAGTATAACTATGTAGTATATTATGTTTCTTCTGTATGCTTTTCTGTATCTTCCAAATTTCATGTAGTGAACATGTATTATTTTTCTCAACAGGACAAATGTGCAGTGAGACATCAGAGGAAATAGTGTAACTTCTTACAAGATTTCTTCCTTCTCCATTCTTGTATTTCCAGAGGTGAGTATAGTGCCTGGATCCTTGTCGACACTCAATAAATATTTGCTGAATGGAAAAATTAATTCATCTTGAAAAAAACTGCAGAGAAGTATGCCTCATATGGGGCTTCCCTGGTGGGTCAGTGGTCTTTACTACTGCCAATGCAGGAGACATGGGTTCATCCCCTGGGTCTGGAAGATCCTCTGGAGAAGGAAATGGCAACCCACTCCAGCATTCTTGCCTGGGGAATCCTGTGGACAGAGGAGCACGGTCCACGGTGTCGCAAAAGAGTCAGACATGACTTAGCGACTGAACAATAACAACAACAACAATGCCTCATAGGAGGATGAATATATTAAAAACATAACAACGTATAACATTACAGTATGTGTGAAGTCATTGGATGGTTTTAGTCATATGAGTGATATAACCTGAATATCACTTTGTATACCATGCAAAAGAAACCTTTGGGGGAAAAAACAGAAGTGCTTGACCATTAGAAAGCTATTCTAGACAAAAAAAAAAAAATGATAAGTTGAACTGATGCTGTTAGTAAGGAATGGTTGCTGTTAACTGTAATTTTGCATAACAATGCAATTATTGTTAGCAGATTGGACATAGGCTATGGGGAACAAAGAGCGGTAAAGAAATGACTGCAGGTTTTTTGAAGGGAGGTGCAGGAACAATGATGTATCATTTCCTGAGAAGAATTGTGATGGGGGAAGGAATAACTGGGGGAAAGTGGAGAGGATAAAATTCTCTTTTGGTCATAATACATGTGAACTTCTCATTGTGTATAAAAGATGCTCAGTTAATACTAATCTTATTATTTCTATAAGTCTATATAGTTCAGGAGGGAAATCAGCACTGAAGATACAATTTGTGTGTTATATTATCAATGAATATATTTACATTTAAATCAACATTTATACATTTAAACCAGGGGATTGGGTGATTCTGTGGCTAGATAGATAAATAGGTAGATTCACACACACACACATATTGAAAATGTTAGGTGAAGTCACTCAGCAAGATTGAGTGCTTTTTCTTAACAGTTCTCTGATGCTCAGGTTCAGGTGCGGATTAGGCAGACAGCTGGATTTAACCAAGGCTTACAGTGTGTAAAATGAGTATGACAGAGTGAGAATAAGAGAGTGGAGGGGATATGGAAAGGAGTGCTTTACAATTATGGCAAACACTCTATTGTATGATGTGAAAATTTCTCATGTCTATCAATATTCTAATAAGAATATATCCAAGTCAATTTATAACATATCCAAATGCATAACCATTTTTTTGATGTCTGTCAATATTGATGTTTTCATAGCAGAACCCTCTGCACCTGCTCACATGTAAAATATGGCATGAAAAAGTGGACATTGCTTTTTCCTGTGCTTATTTCAATAAAAGTTAATGAACTCTCTTCCTGGGTACCGGAAACCTTTTCTCTGCAATCAGTTTGAAAAATGGTTTCTAAAATTGCTTTGTTCTTGAGTCGGAAGGTACTACTTTCTCATCTTCCGTCCAGAACTGGCCCTGCAAAAAAAAAAAAAAAAAACAATCCAATGGCATGCACTGAGAGGAAACACATGGTGAACACCTGCTGTACCTGTCTAGGGAAGGAGGCCTCCATCCCCTCTCGCCCCACCATAGGACCCAACAGCATTCCGTTTGGGTTTGGCCCGGTGGCTAGCCCTGCCTCTCAGCCTTCCCTTTTCAGTTGCTGTGAATGCTCTTGTGAAGCCTCCAGAGGAAAACACATTTTACTAGAGAAAATCAAATCCCTGACAACAGACAAGAAGATTCACAACCCCAGCAACTGATGATAGGATAACGTGTAGCTGACTTCATAACATGGCTACAGTGAGACAAAATGTGCCAACTGTTAGGAAATGAAATGTAATAAACTTGCTATAAAAATAGATTTCGAACACCATAATGTAAGGAGAAACAGGAAGCTGCAAAGGGAAAGTGGCAGGGCCATTAGAGAACTGAGTATTCAAGCTTTCATTAGACTTGGCTGCACGTTAGTGGTATGAACTGTTTGAAGACTGCTGAAGTTGACTCAGTTTTATTTAGGGGCTTTTTTTCCTTCTTGTACCAATATGCCATTGTAAATTAGGATTCTAACATTTCAGAAGTGCCCTTTTCCCTTTATAGCCAAATTTAAAATCCTCTTCATGTCTGCCTGAAGCTTTGGGAGGTGTGCTGTTAGTCCATAAGCAAACATTTAATTAATTAGCATTGTTGAGATGGAGCCATAAATATGCGTTGACCGAAAAGGAGGGAGGGCTTAGGGTTTCGATTCACTCTTAAGTGAACAGGATGTGGACAGTTCCCATATTTATGTGACATTTGTCCTGGACAACAGAGATGGTGCTCTTGGGACAAGTCAGTCTTCTGTTTGCCTAATGCCACTGTGTGATATTTCATGACCTGAAGGTGGGAGTAAACCCTTCTGCATAAAGAAGGCAATAAACAAGCCAAGGAACTAGGGAGCTCTTCTTAATTTCCCTCTGGCAACCCAAGTAAAATGAATTGTAAAAGCCACACTGTTTGGAATGTAAAGACAAGGCCCAAATGTTCTTAATTTACTCCCAGGGAGCACTCAATCCAGCTGACTGTAACATAAGGAATTTAATAAAGTAAAAGCAAGTTATCTAGTCAAACCTCCTGCTGCTTTTTTATAATATCAAAATGAAAATAGGCTTAATTTGGTGTTATTGTAATCGAATTCATTATGATATCCAAACATGTTTTATGCTTTCCTCCCCTTGGATATGATGTTGCTGCTGATTGTATGGATGGGAAGGAGGTTAAATTGCTCACTTGTTGAATGCAGATTAACTAATTATTGATGCTGAGGAATTGCTCACCAAACTTTACAGATAATTTATAAACTGTTCATTTCTAATGGAAATATGCTGGATAAACTGAGTCATTTTATTTTATTCAATGAACAGCTTATCAGACAATTTTATATACAAGGTTGTTATTAACCCATCATGAATTGTTTTTCTGTAAACTCATTGTAAGTGTGAAAGATTAAAGTTGAAATTATCAGCAATGGCTATGCATCCTGGCCTGCTAGGTGCTCTGCAGGCTTCCTCAGATGATATGAGTGTGCTCTATGCCCATGAGGCTGTTCAACGAGACAAAGGAATCACATTAGAAACTGAGCCTTAAAGAATACAGAGGACAGCAGAAGTGTCAGTCATGAGTTCAGAGAGTGAATTCAAACTAATCCCTTGCCCACTGCAGTATGCTTGCCTGGAAAATCCCATGGACGGAGGAGCCTGGTAGGCTGCGGTCCATGGGGCTGCTAAGAGTAAGACATGACTGGGCAACTTCACTTTCACTTTCACCCCTTAAATAGAGAATTTAAGTTTTCCAACTTCCTACATGGTGGTGATTTCTCATACCTCTCATTTGCCTTTTAGAAGATTGTGACCAACTGGGTTTCATTAAGAATAGTAAAGAAACATCATTAATTCAGAATAATCAGGCTGGCTCATCAGAATGTGCCAAACGTAACAAGCTGATGCTAGTAGAAAACTAGAGTTTAACATACCGTATAGAATGGGAAGTGATATGTATATGCTGTATTCTAAACTTCCCAAATGATAGAATCGGGTGTGGGCTAAAAATGTTAAGCTTGGAAAGGATTATGATATATTGCCAGACAGAAAATTGCTTGTAATACATAATAAAATCATCAGTCAATACAGGGAAGATAGATATACCTATAGATAAATGGGTAAGGCACAGCATCTGTCTGCAGAATGACAGTGATGACTTGATTCCTGATTGGATTGGTACTTTATATATCAATCAATGACAAATTTATCTTTCCTGGTGGCTCAGACAGTAAAGAATTCACCTGTAATGCAGGAGACCTGGGTTCAATCCCTAGGTTGGGAAGATCCCCTAGAGAAGGGAATGGCTACCCACTCCAGTATTCTTGCCTAGAGAATTCCATGGACAGAGGAGCCTGGCAGCCTGCCGTGCATGGGGCTGCACAAGAGTCAGACACTACTGGAAGACTAAGCACACACACTCACAATGACCAGTTAAGGGAAGAGCAATTCCAGTGTGAAACAGAGACAGACCACAGCCAGTTCAGAATTCTTGGAGATAATTCTTAACTTTTCTGGTCACTTTCTAGGTGCCATGGGTGATGGTTGTTTGGACTTGCCATCATGTGTTTGTGTGTTGTGGGTTAGGATGAGACATTTCTCCTTTGAGTCAGTAATTAGAATAAAAAGATCACATGCCATCTTACTTTCCCTCCTCATAGCCCTCCATTTGTGATGAAGGGTTGCTATTCTCCCAGCTAATAGATTGTGATGCCTTCCTTCTAGAGGAGCCCAACTTTGCCTTTGTTCTTGGTTCTTAAGTAGGCATGGAAATAAAAGTATTAGTTATTTACTCTAGATAGGACTTTGAGAATTCAAACCCAACACAGTATTTTAGGATTTATGTTCAAGGAAAAAGAAGTGAACATAGAGTTGATCTGATGAAGAGAATAGGATATTGTCTGTCAGTCAAGATAAACTATGGCTAAGTTATCAGCAACCCTTAGGATATTTGAGTTGAAATAGGACTCTCTCCTTCTGATTCACCCTCAGTGCACTGCTCACCAACTGCAAGACCTCAGCCTACTGATGGAAGAGATTGCTAGTGGAGTAGTCTCAACAGCTAGATGGGAAAATTTTCTAAGTAAACAATAATCATTCCTTATATCTCAATGGGGGCTTCGCAGGTGGTGCTAGTGGTAAAGAACCCTCCTGCTGATGCAGGAGACGTGACAGACACAGGTTTAGTCCCTGGGTTGGGAAGATCCCCTGGAGGAAGGCGTGGCAACCCACTCCAGTATTCTTCCCTGGAGAATCCCATGGACAGAGGAGCCTGGCCAGTTTCAGTCCATAGGGTTGCAAAGAGTTGAAAATGACTGAAGCAACTTGGCACACACACACATATATCTCAATGGGACTCTAAAATTTAAAGTAAGCACCAACATATGCTATTTACTTGATTGTCAGTACAATCCCTAAACTATAAAATAAATGCAAATGGTAGAAAAAGTGCACTCATTATTTCCTGATTTACTAAAACAGCTCATGATCTGTATGAGACAACATAAGTCAATATTCTATTGTACATCAATAAATCATTCATGCCTTTCTAAATCAATACCAATATATATGACACTGTTTTATTAGGTTGGGAAGGACACATACATGCATACTATTCTAGAAACCCAGAACTGAAGATAGAAATTAAATCACACAAGATCACAAAGCAATTAGAGAATGAGCTGAAATTAGAACTCAGAATTCTTACTCTTATTCTAACACTGATAAAGAAGATGGTCTCTGCTAATTATTTAATGTAGAGGCAGTCTGAGCCTGTATACATAGGCTTAGACTATATATATGTATGTATATATGGTAGACACTAGCCACATCTTTCCAATTCAATATTTAACTACACGCTACATATGATATTAAATTTAAAACTGTCATTGACTTCCCAGGTAACATGTGGCATCCTTCTTTTCTAAATTTAAATTATTTCATTCTGAAAGTATAAAAAAGACCAGAGGCAACAGCAAGACTTAACTGGACACATTTTTAAATAAATGTTGGATTTGATTTCAACATTTTTATCTTGTAATCACAAGCCTGTACTAGCATTTTAAATGTAAGGATTATTAGATGAATAGCATAGAAAAGATAAATTGTCCTGAGGTGCCCTTGCTGGTGTTACAAAGAAGTTATTTTAGAAAGATTTTTTTTTTTTTTTTTTTTTTTTTACATCAAAGCCTTTTCAAAGAGCTGGTTCAGGGAAGAATTTGATATTTACAAAAACTAGTATTTCTAAAACTGCAAAGCCCACATTCTATTAAAAAGAATTCTCACTTCTCAAAAATTTAAAGAACCCCTGAAGTGCTAAATGCAAAGCTCTTTTAAGTAAATGAAATGGACCAGCTGTGAGAAAAAGCTGCACCATGATCCGTGAAGAGCAATGGTCATAAGCTCTGTCTCCATCACTCTCGAGGCTTGTTTCCTTGAGAAGGAAGTAACATGAGACCTCAGGTTCCTCATGGGAGACCAAATGGGGTTGGACTGTATAATATGCGAGCGTCATTTCAGTTTTAATAATCTATGGTTGTAAAGCCTATATTTTATAGCATTACATGTTTGGATTTGACTCCCTCACCAGCCTACCAAATAAGCTTGTTTTAGCATATCTACCCAGATTTCACTGAACATATTTCTTCTTTTTTGCCCATAGACCTCAGCTTTTTGAAAAATTCACCCATGTATTTCTGGAGATTCCTGTTAGCATGTGGTTGTGTATAAATCTCAGTCTTGCCAGTGGCCAGGGCTGTTCACTGAGTCTCTGTCACGGACACTCAGCTCCACCACATCTACCAAAGCATTGTTGTTGCTCTGCTGGTCAGTTGCCACGTTATCCAGACGCTGTCTCCTGGAACTCCCAAGCTGTAGACCTTTGAGATCCAAGCACTATGATGTATTTCCTACAATCTCTCTGCCTCAGAACCAGTTTAGAAATGCCTTTTCTTCTTAAGGCTTCAATCCCAGTCATGGGACTGGACTGAGGAAAAGGGTGGGAAGTATTTATATTTCTTAGTTATAGAACTCATGCAGAAATCTGCTTCTCACAGATTCCTTTTCCTCCTAAGCAAATTATCGGTGCCTAGATTCCTGAGAGGTTGTGGAGCCCACAAAAGCCATCTCAATTTCTGCCAAATCAAGGCTTCTCTTTTACTGAACATTCAAAAATATTTGCTGGTGGGAATTAATATTTTAGAATGGTACATAACACCTCCTGTAATAATTAGCTGCAGTCTTCTTAATAAAGGGACAGGCAATTAGCACAAGGACACATACCTTCAGATGAGAAGTATCTTGTTCTTGGATCACATTGATTTTTCTATTAGAGAGTCTTTCATCAAAGATTTACTCTTAGGGACTAAATTTTCTATCATTATCTGAGTGATATGGTTGCTACTATCAAGTAGATATTCATAAATGTGACTTCAGTTTTAGAAAAAGGAGGTAATACTAATATAGGCATTGATTTAGAAAGGCAATGAGTAGGTTACTAATATCAAGTATAATAGGGACTGACTGTCTCACATATATAGGCTGGTTTAGGTAAGCTGGGAATAGTATGTACAATTTTCCTACCATTTGTATTTATTTCACAGTTCAGAGGTTGTATTGAAAATCAAATAAAATAGCATATATGGGAGTTTACTTTAAATTTTAGAGTTCCACTTAGATATAAGCAGAAGATATTAAGAAGAGGTGGCAAGAATACACAGAAGAACTGTACAAAAAAGACCTTCATGACCAAGATAATCATGATGGTGTGATCACTCACCTAGAGCCAGACATTCTGGAATGCAAAGTCAAGTGGGCCTTAGGAAGCATCACTATGAACAAAGCTAGTGGAGGTGATGAAATTCCAGTGGAGCTATTTCAAATCCTAAAAGATGATGCTGTGGAAGTGCTGCACTCAATATGTCAGGAAATTTGGAGAACTCAGCAGTGGCCACAGGACTGGAAAATGTCAGTGTTCATTCCAATCCCAAAGAAAGGCAATGCCAAAGAATGCTCAAACTACTGCACAATTGCTCTCATCTCACACGCTAGTAAAGTGATGTTTAAAATTCTCTAAGCCAGGCTTCAGCAGTAGGTGAACTGGGAACTTTCAGATGTTCAAGCTTGTTTTAGAAACGACAGAGGAACCAGAGATCAAATTGCCAACATCCGCTGGATCATGGCAAAAGCAAGAGAGTTCCAGAGAAACATCTATTTCTGCTTTATTGACTATGCCAAAGCCTTTGACTGTGTGGATCACAAGAAACTGTGGAAAATTCTGAAAGAGATGGGAATACCAGACCACCTAACCTGCCTCTTGAGAAATCTGTATGCAGGTCAGAAAGCAACAGTTAGAACTGGACATAGAACAACCGACTGGTTCCAAATAGGAAAAAGTGAAGAGGAACTAAAAAGCCTCTTGATGAAAGTGAAAGAGGAGGGTGAACATTCAGAAAACTAAGATCATGGCATCTGGTCCCATCACTTCATGGGAAATAGATGGGGAAACAGTGGAAACAGTGTCAGACTTTATTTTGGGGGGCTCCAAAATCACTGTAGATGTTGACTGCAGCCATGAAATTAAAAGATGCTTACTCCTTGGAAGAAAAGTTATGACCAACCTAGATAGCATATTCAAAAGCTGAGACATTACTTTGCTGACTAAGGTCCATCTAGTCAAGGCTATGGTTTTTCCTGTGGTCATGTATGGATGTGAGAGTTGGACTGTGAAGAAGGCTGAGTGCTGAAGAATTGATGCTTTTGAACTGTGGTGTTGGAGAAGACTCTTGAGAGTCCCTTGGACTGCAAGGAGATCCAACCAGTCCATTCTGAAGGAGATCAGCCCTGGGATTTCCTTGGAGGGAATGATGCTGAAGCTGAAACTCCAGTACTTTGGCCACCTCATGTGAAGAGCTGACTCATTGGAAAAGACTCTGATGCTGGGAGCGATTGGGGGCAGAAGGAGAAGGGGACGACCCAGAATGAGATGGCTGGATGGCATCACTGACCTGATGGATGAGAGTCTGAGTGAACTCCGGGAGATGGTGATGGACAGGGAGGCCTAGCGTGCTACAATTGCTGGGGTTGCAAAGAGTTGGACATGACTGAGTGACTGAACTGAACTGAACTGAAGGCTGTATATTGTCACCCTGCTTATTTAACTTCTATGCAGTGTACATCATGAGAAACACTGGGCTGGATGAAGCACAAGCTAGAATCAAGATTGCCACAAGAAATATAAATAACCTCAGTTATGCAGATAATGCCATTCTTAAGGCAGACAGTGAAGAAGAACTAAAACGCCTCTTGATGAAAGTGAAAGAGGACAGTGAAAAAGTTGGCTTCAAGCTCAACATTCTTAAAACTAAGATCATGGCATCTGGTTCCATCACTTCATGGCAAATAGATAGGAAAACAGTGGATACAGTGGCTGACTTTATTTTTGGGGGCTCCAAAATCACTGCAGATGGTGACTGCAGGCATGAAATTAAAAGACGCTTGCTCCTTGGAAGGAAAGTTATGACCAACCTAGAGAACATATTACAAAAGAGAGACATTACTTTGCCAACAAAGATCCATTTAGTCAAGGCTATAATTTTCTAGTAGTCATGTATGGATGTGAGAGTTGGACTATAAAGAATGCTGAGTGCTGAAGAATTGATTCTTTTGAACTGTGGTGTTGGAGAAGACTCTTGAGAGTCCCTTGGACAGCAAGGAGATCCAACCAGTCCATTCTGAAGGATATCAGTCCTGGGTGTTCATTGGAAGGACTGATGTTGAAGCTGAAACTCCAATACTTTGGCCACCTCATGCGAAGAGTTGACTCATTGGAAAAGACCCTGATGCTGGGAAAGATTGAGGGCAGGAGGAGAAGGAACGACAGAGGTTGAGATAGATGGCATCACTGACTGAATGGACTTGGGTTTGGGTAAACTCCAAGAGTTGGTAATGGACTGGGATGCCTGGCATGATGCAGTCCGACTCTACAAAGATTTGAAAATGACTGAGTGACTAAACTGAACTGAACTGAGATATAAAAAATTATTATTAGTGATAGTAGTACCATTAGTATTAACCACTGATAAACTATTCCCATCTGGCTTCTGAGGCTACTCTGCTAGCAGTCCCTTTTATTTGTATGGCTTAGTGGAAAGAGTTTGAAATTTGCAGTCATACACTTGGGATCAAATTTGACTGTACCCCTCACTGTATGGCAGAGTAAGTTATTCACAGTTTGAACCAATTTTCTCATCTATTAAGTAGAGATAATAAGTCACAGCTTGTAGAGATTCTCTGAACATTAAATGAGCCCTAATATTAAAAGTTCTTGATACATTAAATCTTAACAAATGTCATATATCTGAAGGGGTTCTTTTCCCTAGGTTTCTTACAGATTATCATTACCTCTTAGGATATAGGAAGTGCAGAATGTCACTGTGTGACATTTATTGTGAAAGTAAATTTACCTCTCTGGTCTTTAGATAGCTTAATGGGAAAATATGAAGGTTGGCTTCAAATGATATCTAAAGTCCCTGGAGTTCTAAAATTAGTGATCCCAGAATTTTAAATGTTTAATTCATTAATAAAATAATGTTATTTTTTTCTCTTTGATACCTGTCAAATCACTTTAAAAACTATTATCGTACTCTATTTATTTTCTAATAAATTTTTGACAAATTAGACATTCAAGAAATCCACTGAATTTTGTTAAATTAAACCTATATAATACTGAGAGGGGTTTGAAAAAATAAACTCTTGTATTATGATTATCACATATTATTTAATGGGGGATCATACAGAGTTTCCAGATGCTACTTATTTTTAGTGAGAGATGATAATTAACTTTATTCTACCTATCAGGCAATGCACTATAGTTTGTTTCCTCATTTATCTTCATTGCTCTATGTATGCAAAAATTAACTGACTAAAATTAATCATTTTTTATTGAATATATTTGTATACATGTTATGTTAGATTCAAGTGTACAACATAATGATGTGACCTTTAATTACATCAAAAATTATCACCACAATGAGCCTAGTACCCATTTGTCCTCATACAAAATTATTACAGTGACCGTATTTCTTATGGTGTATATTACATCCCTATGACTTATTTATTTTATAGTTGGAAGATTATCTCTCAATCCCCTTTACCTATTTTGCCTGATTTCCTAACCCCGTGTGGACTTCCTCTCTGTGTGTTTTCATTTTGTCTGTTTTGCTTTTAAGATTGCACATATAAGTGAAATCATAGGTATTTGTCTTTGTCTGACATATTTCATTCAGCATGATACCCTCTAGATCCATCAGTATTGTCACAAATGACAAGATTTCATTCTTTAGGATGAAAAATATTCCATTGTGTGTGTGTTTATATCTATACATACCACTTCTATTCCCATTCATCTATCAGTGGACACCTAGGTTGCTTCCATATCTTACCTTTTATAAATAATGCTACAGTGAATAGAGGAGTGTAGATATCTTTTTGAATTAGTGCTTTTGTTTTCTTCAGAAACATAGCCAGTGGTCGAGTTGTTGGACCATATAGTAGTTCTATTTTTAATGTTTTGAGGAACATCCATACTGTTTTCTGTAGCGACTGTACCAATTTATATTCTGACCAATAGTGTATCAAGATTCCCTTTTCTCCACATCCCAACCAACCCTTGTTATTTGTCCTGTATTTGATGATAGCCATTCTGAAAGATATGAGGTTAAATTTCATGGTGGTGGCTCAGATGGTAAAGTGTCTTGCTTCCAATGCGGGAGACCTGGGTCTATTCCTGGGTCGAGGAAGATCCTCTGGAGAAGGAAATGGCCACCCACTCCAGTACTCTTGCCTGGAAAATCCCATGGCAGAGGAGCATGGTAGGCTACAGTCCACGGGGTCGCAAAGAGTCGGACATGACTGAGCAACTTCACTTTGATTTGCATTTTCCTGATAATTAATGATGTTGAGTATTTTTTCCCATATGTGTTGGCCATCTGTGTGTCTTCTTTGGAAAAATATCTTTTCAGGTCTTTTGCCCATTTTAAAATCAGATTTTCTTCTTTGGATACTGAATTGTATGAAATATTTGATATTTTGGATATTAACCTTTGAATATTTGCCTTATTAAATATATTGTTTATGAATATATTCTTCTACTCAGTTTGCTGTCTTTTTTGTTTTGCTATGCAAAATCATTTTAATTTGTTGCACTATCATTTATTTTTGCTTTTGTTTCCCTTACTTGAGGAGACATGTCCCCAAAATACTGCTAAGACTAATGTGAAAGAGCATATTGCTTATATTTGCTTCTAGAAGTTTTATGGTTTCAAGTCTTACATTTAATTCTTCAATCTATCTTGAGTTTATTTTATATATGATGGGAGGGAGTGGTCCAGATTCATTCTTTTCCATGTAGCTGTCCAGTTTCCCCATATGATTTATTAAAAGGTTGTCTTTTCCCCATTGTATATTCTTATCTCTTTTATCATAGGTTATTTCATCTTATAAATCATACGGGTTTATTTCTGGGCTCTTTGTTCTGTTGATCTATTTGTCTATATTTTTGGAGGGGAGGGTATTTAAAATCAGGAGTGTGATACATTCAGCTTTGTTCTTTTTCAAGTTTGCTTTGACTAATTAAGGTCGTTTTTGTTTTCATATAAATTTTAGAATTGTTTCTTTTAGTTCTTTAAAATTATCAATGAGATTTTGATAAGGATTGCATTAAATCTATAAATTGATTTAGTTAATATGGATATTTTAATAAAATTAATTCTTCTAGCTTATGAGCTGAGCATGATATAGCTTTCCAATTATTTGTATAATTTTAAATTATTTCATCAACATTGTATAGTTTTCAAAGTATAGGTGTTTCACCTCTTTAGTTATATTTACTCCTAGTTATTTTATTCTTTTTAATATAACTGCAAATGTCATTGTGTTTTAATTTTGGCTTCTGATAGTTTGTTATTAGTATATAGAATGGCAGCAGGTTTAATTGTGCTAATTTTTTATCTTGCTTGCTGAATTCATTGATTAGTTCTGATAGTTTTCTTTATGGAATCATTAGTGTTTTCCTATGTATAGTATTATGCAATCTTCAAAAAGTTACTTGTCAATTTGAATTCCTTTTATTTCTTTGTTTCATTGTTTAAAATATACTTTTACAAATTTTATTAAAGAATGAAATGTAATGATTTAATTGAAGAATAAGAATTATATAGTTTTCATTAAGAAAAAATTTAAAAAATCAGAAAACAAGTAAAAATAGAGGTCATTCGTCTGTTCCTTCCTATCTCTTATTTAGCCACTATTATTATTTATACTTGAGCAATGTGATTTTCTGGCTTTAAATTAGTCAGGTGTTTTCTTCTCACTTATTTTGATGATGAGTTGCTTAAATGCATTCTTTTGGCATTTGTGAATAACAGATTTTTACAGGCAGGAATTAACCTAAATTTCATGTGAATATCTGAGACTGAATACCACTCATTGAAATTTAAAATGATTGATAACAATATAACAGAATTTTATCATGTAGAATTCAAGTAAACATATTGTAGTATACAGAGCTTGAAGCAGATAAAAATGTTGTGACATTTGGAAGACATCGAAATCCCAGCTTTTATAACTCTTTCAAAGATACCTGCTGACCTATTCAGAAGAGTGAGTATCCTGATTCACAACCCAAATATCATATAAATTCCCTTTCCATGTCCTCAAGCACTAAAGAGAAGGAACACTCATGTTAATATAAATTTTCTTTGCCACTTTCCAAACTTTATGACCTTTCCCTCCTTGACCTAATTATACAAGACAAACAGTAATTATTTTGCCTGTAGGTTTGCTTATCTTCTAGAACTGCACGGAAAGAACAGGTAATCATAAATGTAAGAATAGAGAATAGAAGGCATGGGAAGGAAACAGAAAGTGGTTATTTGCTTCACAAAAGCATTCATTAAATATAATTTTTAAAAGTCTTACCTTATTTTCTTCTGAAAAGAATGGTTGGAATTAATCACAGAATTTTTTTAAACTAGTAAAATGAGGGATGTTGGATTTGGAATTATAGTGTATTTATAATCTATCTGGTGTGCTTATTCAAGAAATATTTATTGAGTTAAATTATTTCTTATTTGAGAAATATTTTTATTGCTTTATCTTTTATAAATACTTTTAAGCAAGTATGCTGTGCACTTAATTGCTCAGTCCTGTCTGACTCTTTGTAACCCCCATGGACTATAGCCTTCTAGGCTACTCTGTCCATGAGGATTCTTCAAGCAATAATACTGGATTGGGTTGTCATACCTTTCTCCAGGTGATCTTCCCAACCCAGGGATGAAACCAGGTCTCCCACATTGCATACCATCTGAGCCACCAGGGAAGCCCAAGAATACTGGAGTGGGTAGCCATCCCTTCTCCAGAGTATCTTCCTGACCCAGGAATTGAACCAGGGTCTCCTGCATTGTAGGTGGATTCTTTACCACCTGAACTATGCAAGCCCTTAAGCAAATCTAGTTACCCTATTTGTGGAGGTGTTGTTTAATACTAACCCTGGAGGCTCAGATGGTAAAGAATCTGCCTGCAGTATAGGAAACCTAAATACCATCACTGGGTCAGGAAGATCCCCTGAAGAAGGGAATGGCAACTCATTCCAGTATTCTTGCCTGGAGAATTCCATGGACAGAGGAGACAGGTGGGCTGCAGTCCATGGGGTCCCAGAGAGTTGGACATGACTAACACTTTCACTTTCACTTTTCATATCACCATTACTGACAACCAGTTGTAGTGAGTTTTGCAGTAAGACTTGTTTCAAAATTGTTCCCGATATTTTCCTTGGGGCATAGGATTAAGCACTGAGCCAAGGGATGCTGAATTGGTATTATTATTATTTTTTTAAATTATTATTCTATCCCACAGCCCAATAAATTATCTAGGAAAGTAACATTGTCTAATATATTCTGAGAAAATATTACTTTATATTTTATTTTTGAAAATTTTACTTTGGGGGGGGTTAGAAATAAAAAGTTGACAATGATCAGTTTGTGTAGGGATTTCTTATTCAAGTTTTCTCTCCTTTGGAAAATATAGAAAAGGCTGTATCAATATTTAAATAATAAACATATTTTAACTCAAAATATGTTCATGATCTGAAGGTAACTTTATGCTGGTTCAAAAGATACCAGTCAAGGAACATTCTCATTTATTAAATCTGTCTCTTGAAGTCACTGAAAAGGTTTTGAACCAACAAGTCTTAGAAGGAAATACATGAAAGAGTAATAAGCACTTTATCTGCTGCTTCTGAGGTAGTGACATTAAATTGAGAGGCTGGTCGAGAAGTTAATTTTGCTTTTATATAGAGTCTTGAGAAGTTGTAATAGAAGTCAGCTATCTATGAAAATTTTGTTGAAATTAGTTACTAAGTCATTTTATAACAGCCAGAAATTTTATAATGCAAAGTCAACTAAGACTTAGGGAAAGGTCAAATAAGAAATGTTTCTCCTTAAATAACCTAAATTCTGCAAAGTAAATAAAAAATGATGACCATGATGTCACACAGTACAAAATGTTATGACCTATCTATCCATCTATGTATTAGTTAATCATTTACCATCATCTATCTATCTATATCAACTTAGAACCGCAGATAGAATCCTACTGGGTTGATTCTTAAAAGGCTTTAGGAAGAAGGGTATACTGGTGAGGGGATAAAGATAATTAAGCTAAATAATTAAGTGAGGGGATAAAGATAATTAAGCTAAATAATTAAGTGAGGGGATAAACATAATTAAGCTAAATAAGTAAGAGGGAGAAGCATGAACTTTTCCAGAATGCCATGAGAACATGTATTTGGGATCATGAACCTTTGAAGCTACAAATATGTGACACAAGAGCTCTAAGTAAGTATGAGAGAGTGTTAGGCACTGAAACTGAGAGAGGTAGTCAGAAGACGAGATTCTGGAGGAGTGTTGGTTATAGATCCAAGAGATCCAATCCAGTGACAGACTTTATTTTTGGTGGGCTCCAAAATCACTGCAAATGGTGACTGCAGCCATGAAATTAAGATGCTTGCTCCTTGGAAGAAAAGTTATGACCAACCTAGACAACATATGAAAGCAGAGACATTACTTTGCCAACAAAGGTCCGTCTGGTCAAAGCTTTGGTTTTTCCAGTAGTCATATATGGATGTGAGAGTTGGACTATAAAGAAAGTTGAGCGCTGAAGAATTGATGCTTTTGAACTGTGGTGTTGGAAAAGACTCTTGAGAGTCCCTTGGACTGCAAGGAGATCAAATCAGTCTGTCCTAAAGGAAATCAGTCCTAAATATTCATTGGAAGGATGATGCTGAAGCTGAAACGCCAATATTTTGGCCACCTGATGTGAAGAACTGACCCCTTGGAAAAGACCGTGATGCTGGGAGAGATTGAAAGCAGGAAGAGAAGGGAATAATAGAGTATGAGATGGGTGCATGACATCACCAATTCAATGGACATGAGTTTGAGCAAGCTCTGGGGGTTGATGTTGGACAGGGAAGCCTGGTGTGCTGCAGTCCATGGGGTTGCAAAGAGGTGGACACAACTGAGAAACTGAACTGATTGGTTACAGATAAAGATTTCAAACTTTATCCTTACATCTCTAGGAGGGGCTTCCCTGGTGGCTCAGTGGTAAAGAATCTGCCTGCCATGCAGGAGATGCAAATTCAATCCCCAGTTCTGGAAGATCCTGTGGAGTAGGAAATGGCTAACCATTCCAATATTCTTGCCTGGATAATTCCATGGAAAGAGGAGTCTGGTGGGCTACAGTCCATGGAGTATTCATGAATATTTTCTGCATAGTTTTATCTGATTAAGCTGTGTCATTGACTTGCTTATTATTGATCTGCCTAGTTTATTTGGTTGAAAATAACAAAATAGCACTTCAGAAGCAAGTGCTATATATTATAATAAATTTAAATACACTCATGGCTGATTTGTGTCAACATATGGCAAAAACCACCACAATATTGTAAAATAATTAGCCTCCAATTATAATAAATAAATTAATTAAGAATAGCAAAATTTATAGACAATCTGTAACATGTATACAGATTACTGTGAATTTACACACACACACACACATATACACCCTATGAATATGTGGACATAATGTTGAATGTTTTCTTTTTTAAACACTTGTTAATTTTTTCCTAACATGTTTGTTTGAACTGTTAGTAATTTATTCAGTTGCATTTGATAAATGATTCATGAAATTATATTTTTTATCATTTAGATACAGCAATGCAGTACTGTCCTAGGTTAATTTACTATATCCAGTAATTTTTAGTAGAACAATGCCTCCTGGCTAACAAATATTTTAGGCTGATTTCCATTTCTGTATAATCTACTCTTCTTTTGAATAGTCATTATATAAGAAATATGCAATACATTAATCTCTGGAAATGGGGAACCAGCAATAAAAATATGATGTTTGCAGAGTTTTTTCAATTTGAAAAGTTGTTTTAGCCAGTATTTTATAGAGATTTTTAGTTCATCATTTTAAAATGTTTTAAATAAAAAATAGCTTCCATTTATTGAGTTCCTATGTTAAAATCCTTTTTGCACCATTTATTAGGTATATGAACTCGGAAAAATTTCATAATATCTGTATTTTTAAATTCCAGCATCTGTAAATCAAGGATGATCATACTAATGATGTCATAGGTTTTGTGAAGATTGTATAAACTAATGCATGTAAAACATTTAAAATAATCACTGACGAATAACATGCACTTAGTATTTATCATATTGTTATTTTACATGAGTAAGACTAGGTTTCTGTCTTGTAAGAGTTAGGGCAAGTTAGTTGCATCTGATTCCAACTTCATATGTGTAATAAATATTTATCTCTTTGGATTTTCTGCAAGCTGTAATGTTATAACCCTTCCCTTGCTTCACTGGTTTTAAATACCTTACTAAACTTCCAAGGATTCACATCTGTTAAGGTTAGTCTAAACATCTCCTCCTACGAAGCTCGTTCCTTGTAGGCATCTTATCTTTTTAACATATCTTCTTAACAAGAATATTTTCAAGTCAGAAAGATTTATAATTACTCCATCCCTTTCAGAGTATGTGGTTGGTTGATAATTCTATTTCTTCCTCTTCATCATCATTCCATAAATGAAACACTAGATTACCTGCATCATAGAAATACTGAGTGAATTATTATTCAAATTATCTTACTCTTTCCAATGTGTCAGCTTTGTTAGCCATAACTCACTCATTTATATTCAGTTTTAATTTTTTTTTAGGAACTTTATATACCTTAGCAGCTAAAGTTATATTGGAAGGATTACTGAAATGCATAATTTTAAAAAAGTGCTACAGATGATATGCATTAGTCTTTCCCTAAATTACCTACTTGTTCTAGAAAAATTCAAATTTGAGTGGCACAATTTTCATCTCTCAGAAAAAAAAACAGCTTTCAACTAGGAAAAGTGAAGCTTCATTCTACTGAGTATCATTACAGAACTCCTGACCAGAACTGAAGCTTCCTAAAATTCTAAGACAGCTTAATTGAATGTTCTGTCCTGCAATGATAATGAGAGAGTTGAGTCTTTCCTGATACTCAAAGTGACTTAGTTTTTTGCTTTAAACATTTTGATGAAGCAATATTTATGCATTCAGGAATTAATTTATACTTTGAGATATATATTTTGATTTAAAATCAAAATATGGAAACAAAATCCAACTTATTTCATTATAGCTATAATGTATGCTTAGTAAAATTTAAATATATCTTTTAACATTTCAAAGAGTAACCTTCCTGAATAGAATCAGTTCAGTTCAGTTCAGTCATTCAGTTATGTCTGACTCTTTGCGACTCCAAGGATTGCAGCACACCAGGCCTCCGTGTCAACTATCAACTCCTGAAGTTTACTCAAACTCGTCTCCATTGAATTGGTGATGCCATCCAACCATCTCATCCTCTGTCATCCCCTTCTCCTCCTGCCTTCAATGTTTCCCAGTATTAAGGTCTTTTCAAATGAGTCAGTTCTTCGCATCAGCTGGCCAAAGTATTGGAGTTTCAGTGTCAGAATCATCCTTCCAATGAATATTCAGGACTGATTTCCTTTAGGATGGGCTGGTTGGATCTCCTTGCCATCCAAGGGACTCTCAGGAGTCTTCTCCAAAACCACAGTTCAAAAGCATCAATTCTTCAGTGCTCAACGTTCTTAATAGATCCATACATGACTACTGGAAAGACTATAGCTTTGACTAGATGGACCTTTGTTGCCAAAGTAATGTCTCTGCTTTTTAATATGCTGTTTATGTTTGTAATAACTTTTCTTCCAAGGAGCAAGTGTCTTTTAATTTCATGGTTGCAGTCACCATCTCCAGTGATTTTGGAGCCCCCCAAAATAAAGTCTGACACTGTTTCCACTGTTTCCCATCTATTTGCCATGAAGTGATGGGATTCGATGCCATGATCTTAGTTTTCTGAATGTTGAGTTTTAAGCTAACATTTTCACTCTCCTCTATTTCACTTTTATCAAGAACCTCTTTAGTTCTTCACTTTCTGCCATAAGGGTGGTGTCATCTGCATATCTGAGGTTATTGATATTTTTCTTGGCAATCTTGATTCCAGCTTGTGCTACATCCAGCCCAGCATTTCTCATGATGTACTCTGCATAGAAGTTAAATAAGCAGGGTGACAATATACAGCATTGACGTACTCCTCTCCTGATTTGGAACCAGTCTGTTGTTCCATGTCCAGTTCTGTTGCTTCCTGACAGATGATTCTTTTATCTTTCCATTTTGGGAGTATAAAAATTTGTATTTTTCAGGATAAATGAAAGTGATAATTACAAAGCACTTTGCATTTCAGAGAATCTGCCTGCTTCTATAAATAGTTTGTGACCCTCCAAATAGTGTATACCAAAGTATCAAGAGTTTGGAGGGACCTCTCCACAAAATGTTTTGGAGGCCATGTAGAGGGAAGTTATTTTCGTTTTGACCAAAACAAACAAACAAATCAAAAAATGTCAGCTTCAGCACCTTTGCAGTCACTGGGATGGCCAGGAATCAGAAAGCTGAAAGCAAGAATCCAAGAGTTTTGGTGAATTTTACCTACTTTAATTAAAAAAAAAAAATGGTATGCCTTTTACAAAATTGTGGTGCATTAAAGATCTCTCTCTTTTTACTTCACTCTTCTCTGTACACCTTGGTATACCTTCATGGCATTTTTCCATTCTGTATCTTATTTTATAGTCTTTTCTTAAAATAAACTGCCTTTATAAAATTGAGATACCTGTGTTCTCTGACTTGTGTTCTGACTTGACACTTATACAGGGGCTATTCATGGACAATGCATCATGGATCATAGCCTTGTCATGGCAAAGGGCCTTACATAATTTGTTGAAGCTATGAGTCAGGCCATGCAGAGTCACCCAAGTTGGACAAGTCATAGTGAAGAGTTCTGACAAAACATGGTCCACTGGAGGACGAAATGATAACTCTGTATGCTTGCATGGAGAATCTAATGAGCAGTATGAAAAACAAAACATATGAAACTGGAAGATGAGCCCCCCCTATTTGGAAGGTGTCCAATATGCTACTGGGGAAGAGCAAAGGGCAATTACTAATGGTTCCAGAGAGAATGAAGTGGCTGGGCTGAAGCAGAAACATAACTGAGGTGTGGATGTGTCTGGTGGTGAAAGTGAAGTCTGATGCTGTAAAGAACAATATTGCATAGGTGGAATGTTAGGTCATGAATCAAGGCAATTGGATGTTGTCAAGCAGGAGATAGCAAGATTAAACAACATATTAGGAATCAGTGAACTAAAAAGTATGGGAGTGGGTGAATTTAATGCAGATGACTATTGATCTTCTACTGTGGACAAGAAAACTTTAGAAGAAATGGAGTAGCCCTCATAGTCAACAAAATAATTGGAAATGCAGTACTTGAGTGCAACCTCAAAAATGACAGAATGATCTCAGGTCATTTCCAAGGCAAACCATTCAACATTATGGTAATCCAAGTCTATGCCCCAACCACTAATGCCAAAGAAGCTTAAGTTGATCAGTTCTATGAAGACCTGCAACACCTTCTGGAGCTAACACCAAAAAAAAAAAAAAAAGATGTCCTTTCAGCATAGGGGATTGGAATGCAAAAATAGGAAGACAAGAGATACTCAGAATAACTGGCGGCCTTGGCCTTGGAGTACAAAATGAAGCAGAGCAAAGGCTAACAGAATTTCATCAACAGAAAATGCTAGTCACAGTATGAAAACTACAGGGAAAAACACGTGTCTTCAACAACCCAAGAGATGACTGTACACATGTACATCACCAGATGGTCAATACCAAAACCAGATTGATTATGTTTTTTGCAGCCAAAGATGGAGAAGCTCTATACAGTCAGCAAAAATATGACCTGGAGCTGACTATGTCTCAGATCATGAATTTCTTATTGAAGATTCAGACCTAAGTTGAATAAAGGAGGGAAAACTACTAGGCCATTAAGGTATGACCTAAATAAAATCCCTTATTTTTAAGCAGTGGAGGTGACAAATAGATTCAAAGCATTAATCTCATAGACAGAGTGTCTGGAGAACCATGGACAGAGCTTTGTAACACTGAACAGAGGGCAATGACCAAAATCATCCCAAAGAAAAAGAAATTCTAGAAGGCAAAATGGTTGTCTGAGGAGGCTTTACAAATAGCTGAAGAAGAAAGAGAAGAAGGAGAAAAATATACTGAATTGAAGGTACAGTTCCAGAGAATAGCAAGGAGAGAGAAGAAGGCATTCTTCAATGACCAATGCAAAGAAATAGAGGAAAACAATAGAAGGGGAAAGACTAGAGATCTTTTCAAGAAAATTGCAGATATTAAGGGAATATTCCATGAAAGCATAAACATAATAAAGGACAGAAACATTAGGAACCTAACAGAAGCAGAAAAGAATAAGAATAGGTGGCAAGAATACACAGAAGAACTAAACAGAAAAGGTCTTAATGACCTGGATAACCATGATGGTGTGGTCAATCATTTAGAGCTGGACATTCTGGAGTATAAAGTCAGGTGAGCCTTAGAAAGCAGTATTATGAGCAAAGCTAGAGCAGGTGACAAAACTCCAGCGAGGCTATTTCAAACACTAAATGATGATGCTGTTAAAGTGCTGTACCCAATATGCTGAGCAAATTTACAAAATTCAGCAGTGACCACGTGACTAGAAAAGATCAGTTTTCATTCCAATCCAAAGAAGAGCAATGCCAAGGAATGCTCAAAGTATTGTACAGTTGCACTCATTCCACATGCTGGCGAGGTACTGTTGAAAATCCTTCAAGCTGGACTTCAGCAGTATGTGAACCAGGCACTCCCATATGTTTAGGAAGGTAAGCTGGGTTTAGAAAAGGAAGAGCAACAAGAGATCAAATTGTCAACATTCGTTGGATCATAAAGAAAGCAAGCAAATGTGAGAAAAAAACATTTACTTCTGCTTCACTATGCTAAAGCCTTTGACTATGTGGATCACAACAAACTGTAGAAAATTTTTAAAGAGATAGGAAGACCAGACCACCTTGCCTGTCTCCTAAGTGCTGTAGGCAGGTCAAGAAGCAACAGTTAGAACTGGACATTGAATAACTGACCATTTCAAAATTGCAAAAGGAATACAAAAAGGCTGTATATTGTCACCCTGCTTCTTTCACTTCTATGCAGAGTACATCATGTGAAATGCTGGGCTGGATGAGACACAAGCTGGAATCAAGATTGTCTGGAGAAATATTAACAACCTCAGATATGTAGAAGATAACACTGTAATGGCAAAAGTGAAGAGGAACTAAAGAGTCTCTTGATGAGGGTGAAAGAGGAGACTGAAAAGCTGTTTCAAAATTCAACATTCAAAAAACTAAGATCATAGCACCAGGTCCCATCAATTTATGGCAAATAGAAGGGGAAAAGTGGAAACTGACAGATTTTATTTTCTTGGGCTCTAAAACCACTGTGGATGGTCATTGCAGCCATGAAAATAAAACAGGTTTACTCCTTGGAAGGAAAGCTATGACAAACCTAAACAGAGTATTAAAAAACAGAGTTATCACTTTGCTGACAAAAGTTTGCATAGCCAAAGCTATACTTTTTCTAATAGTCATGTATGGATGTGAGAGTTGGACTGTAAAGAAAGTTGAGCATTGAAAAGTTGATGCTTTTGAATTGTGGTGCTGGAGAAGACTCTTGAGAGTCCTTTGGACTGCCAGGAGATCAAACCAGTCAATCCTAAAGTAAATCAACCCTGAACATTTGTTGGAAGGACTGATGCTGAAGCTGAAGCTCTAGTGCTTTGGCTACCTGATAGGAAGAGTCGACTCATTGGAAAAGATGCTGATGCTGGGAAAGATTGAAGGCAAAAGGAAAGTTGGGCAGTAGAGGATGAAAGGTGATATAATGTCACCAACCGAATGGACATGAATTTAGTAAACTCTGGGAGTTAGTGAAGGACAGGGGAGCCTGACATACTGCAGTCCATGGGGTTGCAAAGTCAGACACAACTGAGCGACTGAATAACAACAAATTCATGGACAAGTATTTTGACCTGTTCCAGTATTCCGTTTCCTAATCTGTAGAGGAGGCTTCTGAATTAGATAGCATCAGGTGTCTTCAAACTTCCAGATTCTCTGACTTTAGCATGTTTGATCAATATTTCAACATTTCTCCTTCACTATTTCCCTTCCTTCCTTCCTTCTTTCCTTCATCTTGATGCCAGAAACTGTTCTTGGAGTAAAATATACAACACCTCTGCCTTTATAGAGTTTATAATAACCATAAGTTGAAAGAAAATAAGTCTATGGGTATATAATGGTGGTGGGAGGATAGTATCAGTGCAGTTTTCCAGAGAAGGTGCGTAGTATGGCAAAAGATATACCAATTATGGTCAATTAAATATGTGTTCTAAGGAAATAAAATTGACTGTTTCTACTTGATTTAATTAATTAAGACCTACTTAATTTGCAGGAAACTTGAAAATTTCAATCTGAAACAACCAAATGCGCATTTTATTACTGCATACTTGTTTTATTATCTAATTTTGTGAGCTGATCATCTCCTCTCTGGAACAAGAAGAAGCTTAATAAAATGATGCTATTACAACACTAAATATATGAGTTATAAATGTTTTAATCTTTGTTCCAGTTGATTGCTTAATTTAGTAAATATATAGAAAAAGATATTTAAAAAATTGGTGGAGATTATTGGATCCTGGCTCGGTGCTTACACTAATTCCTGATGTTACAGAGCACCACTGAAGTCTACTAATAAAGGGAGGCATTGAGGGTAAGATAATAAATGAAAGTTAGCTAAATATGCCTAGAGAGACAATCAATCAGGCATAAAACTCCTGAATTTCCCCAATTCCTGATTGTATAATTATGTAGGTGTGCTAAAGCCAATTTGCATTTACTTACAGAGTAGATTATATATATGTCTCTTTCCAACTCTGCAATTCAGTGACTTCACATTGGTAGCTCAAAGTTGACTATGGTAGAAATGCTTATGGAAATTAGCAAACATTGTAAATCAAGACATCTCTCCTACCAGAATACTGTTATTAACAATTTACTGTCCAAAGACAAACAGCAAATCCCTATTATGGTTCCCTTTAATTTTTAATATGAGTTATTAGGTTGGAAAGGCAGTGGGGAAATTTGGGGTATGGCTATAGGAGAGAAAATTCTGGTTAAGTTGCAGGATATAAACTAGAAATTGTGTGCTGGTGGGGAAGAGGATTTACTTGTGCATGGAAGAGTTTAGATCTTATTAGATGATGACATTTGGGGATTAAGGAAACAAAAGTGTGTGTGTGT
Organism: Capricornis sumatraensis; assembly: GCF_032405125.1. Taxonomy (NCBI): domain Eukaryota; kingdom Metazoa; phylum Chordata; class Mammalia; order Artiodactyla; family Bovidae; genus Capricornis; species Capricornis sumatraensis. The sequence goes on from NC_091073.1 coordinate 77,544,473, forward strand.
GTGTGTGTGTGTGCGTGTGCGCACATGGGCATGCATGTGTTCCTGTCCTTATGCACATGTGTTGAGAATCAAATAAAAAATAACATAATGGATTAAAGTAGAGTGGTACTTCATGGGCTCAGTGATGCCCCAGTGATTGTTACCAAGCCTTGTTTCTGGCCATGATTGATTAATTTTAGGACAGATATCAGAGCCACATTTGAATAATCAAATTTACTATCACTGCATTTGAACGTGAACTGAGACATCTGGAAGATGGAGGTCATAAGGAAAAGTGAAAGTGAAGTCGCTCAGTCCTGTCCGACTCTTTGCGACCCCATGGACTGTAGCCTATCAGGCTTCTCTGTCCATGGGATTTTCCAGGCAAGGACACTGGAGTGGGTTGCTGTTTCCTTCTCCAGGGGAATCTTCCTGACCTAGGGATTGAACCCGGGTCTCCCGTGTTGCAGGAAGTTGCTTTACCCTCTGAGCCACCAGGGAAGCCCAAGAGATATATAATCTATGGCAAAATGACATTTTGTTTCTGGAGGGTAGTAACACAGTCTTGGCCTCACTAGGCTTGGCTTATTTCAACCCTAGTGAGATCAAGGATCACATTTTTATTCTTCCCTTATTCACTAGAATTATCAGTCTAGTAAAGCGTTTTTCCGGAGAAGGCAGTGGCACCCCACTCCAGTACTCTTGCCTGGGAAATCCCATGGACAGAGTAGCCTGGTGGGCTGCAGTCCATGGGGTCTCTAAGAGTCGAACACTACTGAGTGACTTCACTTTCACTTTTCACTTTCATGCTTTGGAGAAGGAAATGGCAACCCACTCCACTGTTCTTGCCTGGAGAATCCCAGGGATGGGGGATGCTGGTGGGCTGCCGTCTATGGGGTCACACAGAGTTGGACACGACTGAAGCTACTTAGCAGCAGCAGAACTTCCATCACCACTTTGTTCCTAATTAAAAAGTAGAGTGAATAATTGTCTGAACCCTGGCAATGAACACAGTGAGGGGATGTATGGGTGAAATGTACAAGATGTATCCAATCTAATATCACTTTTTCCTGCAGTCTTTGAATTCTTTCTTTGACATCAACTAAAGGCTTTCTGGCTTTTTAATATTACCTAGCATGAGTCACTCCAGTACTCTTGCCTGGAAAATCCCATGGACAGAAGAGCCTGGTAGGCTGCAGACCGTGGGTAGCGAAGAGTCGGACATGACTGAAGCAACTTAGCAGCAGCAGCAGCAGCAGCAGCAGCAGTAACATGGGTCACCTTTTCATACAGTTTTGCTTTCACTAAACCAGCAAATTCTTGGAATCACAGTTAGCTGCCTGTAAGCTGCTGAGTTCCAAATTGCTCTGTGTTCACCAATAGCAAAGAATTAAGCCTTATCCAAAATCACACTCTATTCTTCATGATTGAGAGCTACCAAAATACTTCTCTACAAATTTCCATTTTTAATGATATAAAATTTTAAATCCATGAAACTTTTTCTGGATTTAATTATTTTATTCTCTACTCTGATTTTGCATTTCAGTGACTGGTAAGTTGAGAGGCTATGAATGTTAGAATTAGATAAATTATTAGATCCATACAGCAAGAAAGATACAATGGGAACATTTTAGAGTGGCTTTATGGGTTGGGGTTCTCCAAATCCTAAGAATACTCCTGGATATGTTAATTTCAATGGATTCTCTAATTTTCTTATTTCAGAATTCCCTAATTTCCTATTTATATATCATATATTGCATAAAATTAGTGATGTTGTGAATTTAACTAATTTCTTAGTTAAGCATCCCCTGGAATCAGTTTCAATGACCTTTAGCAGCTTCTCTCTATGGCTTCAAGAGATAGATTTTTTTAGCATGGTAACGTATAGAAACTGAGTATCAGTCATCACCTTGAGGTAGGATTTTCAAGAATTGCTTTTTAGGGTTCTCTTATTTTAAGTTACACTTTGCTATTAGATGTAGCAAAGATCCTACCATAGCCCTGGGCTGTTTCATCCTTTGTTGTTTTTCCAGTAGCCAGAGTTACCAACTTGACTGACAAATTCACAACTCACTGCCTGGCTGGAGTATGGGCTGGCACTTTCCTAATGGGAAAGTATCCCAATGGTTTTGTTTCTTTGTTTTAAGTCAACCTGATGACAAATTCCCGAAAGATAAATTTATCTGAGGATCTGTGGCCCTTGTACTACTCCTAGTTGCCAGTTCTGTGTTTGTCCGGGTGTTTGTGGTTGTAAGCAGTGGACTCAGTTGCTTGCCGCAGACCTGCCAGCATTACATAGTATGATGCATAGAATATTAACACAAAAATATGTTTATATCTGCAGAGATGGCATTGGAGATATAATACAAAATTATATGTGAAACTTGGTTATTAGGATATACATGACCTGGCCTGCTAAATGATTTCCCAGTCACAAAATATCATCATCTTATAGTTTCAGGGCCATAAAATGGATAGCATAGGAGACCTGTAAGCCTGTAGTAAGCTCTCATATGGCTTCTCATGACTAGTTGGGATCTAGGGCCTGAGTAAAATACCATCCTTACCAACCTAAGTGTATTGTCCAAGACTACCTGGAGAGTCTTGAAAAACAACACTCACCCCAAAGCTTCTTTGCTCCTTCTTTGTACCTTCTGTGAGAAAAATATATCAGAATTCTTTCTTTCTTCTGAAAGATTAAGCCTCCAACCTAACCTTTTTAGACAATTGATACACAAACTTTGGTAAATATGAGAAAAAAAGAAATGCTTCATAGAAGGAGAATGGTATAGTTGACAGACAAAATAGCTGGATAGTTTTGAGTCTCAGGAAGGACAGAAAATTCAACTGAAACTGCCTTAAGGAATGAAAATAAATCTTTATCTATTAGGGCTACTATAAGGTCAGTTTGACCCAGCACCTCAAAACTTTCAAGAAATTAGCATCTTTATTTTCTCTTACCTGCTTTTTGTATCCTAAAGTTGACTGCTTTGTCAAGTCATGTGTGCATAGCACTCAGTCGTGTCTAACTCTTTGTGACCGCATGGACTGTAGTGCACCAGGCTCCTCTGACCATGGGGATACTCCAGGCAAGAATGCAGGAGTGGGTTACCATGCCTTCCTCCATGGGATCTTCCCAACTCAGGGACTGATCCCAGGTTTCCAGCATTGCAGGCAGATTCTTTACCATCTGAACCTCCAGGGAACCTCATTCGTAGTGTCATCCTACCACAATAATAGGCTCATAAGTCTTCATTCTTCCTTGTTTATGTCGAGAGTGAGTGAGTGATTGTGTATTTGTGTGTGTGGAAGAGAAAGAAAGAGCTTCAGAGTTTTAGAGAGATAGAAAGAAATGTCTGTTTCAGTCATTGAAAACAGAAAGTCCCAACCTTCTCTTGAACTAATTTGGCCCATATTCATTCATGGAAAATCATGTACTAACTAGCTGGTTTAGACATGGGTTTCTTGGTAAATGATGAAAAGCAGTTCTCTGAAAAAAAATGTAAGCATGTTCTATATGTACATAAGGTTATGATGAACTTTACTTGTGTAAAGGACGTTTACCCCACAATTAATAAATAATAAGGATACAATAGTTTCCAATATGAATTTCACATGATCAATTAATTTTCACATAGTACTTCTTTTTGCCAGACTCATGTCTGTAGCCCATGTATAGTTGCAATCTAGTCATGATTTGAAAATAGTCTAGCTGCTCGGAAGCCTTACTGATTCATTCATTGATTATGGTAATTATTTGTTCATTTGGACAATACTTTTCAAATACTGGAAGAATATATATTATTTGGCTATTAATGTGATGTCACTGACTACAGAGTCAGGAAAACGTATGCACTTATATGGGCTTTGCTGGTGGCTTAGTCAGTAAAGCATCTGCTGGCAATACAGGAGACACAGCTTCCGCCCCTGAGTTTGGAAGATACCCTGGAGAAGGAAATGGCAGCCCATTTCAGTATTCTTGCCTGGGAAATCCGATGGACGGAGGAGCCTGGCAGGCTATAGTCCATGGGGTTATAAGAGTTGGACACGACTTAGCAGCTAAACCACCACCACCACCATGCAGTTGCACATCATTTTATAGAATTTCCACCTTGTGCAGTAAACATGAATAATCTCAAGTACATGCATTCAAATAAAGTGTAGTAAAATCACACAAAACACTTAGAAATGGATCTGGTTTGAGTATTTATTATATTTTCATAGAATTTAAATTAGTTTATATAATTTATTTTTTAATAATGGTGGTGTTAGTTAAGGACTGCACATTTTCAAGAAATTTAGCAGCTGGCTCTTCAGAGCTGGTATGAAATAGCTCCTGTGCACCCCAGGCTGAGGTCTAGCCTACACATTCCTAATTCATAAACAGTGACATGGGGATGGATTATGCTATTGGCTTCAGCCAATTAGGATGGATCCTGAATGATGGATCAAATACCACTGAAACTACATGAATGAGGCCTTAGGGTACTGTTACCATTAGGAAAGGGAAAGTGAATGCTAGTATCGTGTGACCAGTGTGTGCATGCATGCTCAGTCATGTCCAACTCTAGGCTCCTCTGTCCATGGAATTTTCTAGGCAAGAATACTGGAGTGGGTTGCCATTTCCTTCTCTAGGGGAAATTCCCAACCCAGGGACTGAACTCACGTCTTCTGCATCTCCTGCATTGGCAGGTAGATTCTTTACCATTGTGCCACTTGGGAAGCCTTGAATGCTAGAAAGGTGACCAAAAATTTGTGCCACCAAGAGCCTGAGCTTCCTGGTATCAGCAGCAGCAGGAACATAGGGGCTTTTGCTACAGTGCTGCTCTAGTATGCTCACCTACTTCACTTTCCAGTTCTGTGTGCCTTACCCCAACCTTCTAATTCCTGGGGGGAAAAAATATGATTGTTCTCCTTAGATCATTAGGAGTCAACATTTCCTCTGAGTAAAATTGCTAGATGCAAAGGAAGTAGGCAAAATGCCTCTAATATATACTGCATAAAATGTAAAGTAATTGTCTCATTTTAATTCTCACAGTTGATAATGGATTCCAAATTTAAATAAATGAAATTTCAAATTATTATATCTTTGGAGGTTTTACAACTAAGTCATGGGTAAAAATTTCAGGGACCTTGTATAGTCCTTGCTATTAGATGTACAAAGTTCTTTAAAAAAAAATGAAAAAATAAATAATAATCTGATTGCTTATGATTATGTGATAATTGAATGTAGATTTGGTTACAGGTAACAGAAAATCCCACAGAACACTGGTTTTTATAAATGAGAAGTTTATTTCTTTCTTAAGAGTCTGAAAGTAGTCAGTTAAGAGATGCTGTGAGACTCTGGAGTCTGAAAACCTCATGACTTCCCTTTTTGCTCTGCAAAGACCTCAGTTTCCACGATAACCTCATGGAATGAGATGAATGCTTCCATTCTAACTTTTATCCTCATCCCATCCAGTAGCAAAAAGGACATGTTCTGAAAGTTTTATATTTGCCTCTCTTTATATTTCTTTATTGACAACTTGCAGGACTACTTTGTATTGCTGCAATGTATACTGAGAAATGTAACCTCTATTGTAGGACACCACGGTCCATCAAAATATTGAGGAAAGTTCAGTTCAGTTCAGTTCAGTCGCTCAGTTATGTCCGACTCTGCGACCCCATGAATCGCAGCACGCCAGGCCTCCCCGTCCATCACCATCTCCCGGAGTTCACTCAGACTCGTGTCCATCGAGTCTGTGATGCCGTCCAGCCATCTCATCCTGTGTCGTCCCCTTCTCCTCCTGCCCCCAATCCCTCCCAGCATCAGAGTCTTTTCCAATGAGTCAACTCTTCGCATGAGGTGGCCAAAGTACTGGAGCTTCAGCTTTGGCATCATTCCTTCCAAAGAAATCCCAGGGCTGATCTCCTTCAGAATGGACTGGTTGGATCTCCTTGCAGTCCAAGGGACTCTCAAGAGTCTTCTCCAACACCACAGTTCAAAAGCATCAATTCTTCGGCACTCAGCCTTCTTCACAGTCCAACTCTCACATCCATACATGACCACAGGAAAAACCATAGCCTTGACTAAACGGACCTTAGTCGGCAAAGCAATGTCTCTGCTTTTGAATATACTGTCTAGGTTGGTCACAACTTTTCTTCCAAGGAGTAAGCGTCTTTTAATTTCATGGCTTCAGTCACCATCTGCAGTGATTTTGGAGCCCAAAAAAATAAAGTCTGACACTGTTTCTACTGTTTCCCCATCTATTTCCCGTGAAGTGATGGGACCAGATGCCATGATCTTTGTTTTCTGAGAAAAACAGGTATCAAAGGCCAAGGAGATATTGAGAGAAAAATAGCCATTTTTGTTACAGAATTCTGCTAACCTCTTCTTTTTAGTAACCTGATATTTTTTTTTTTCTCCAGTGTTAACACTTCCAAGTTTATGGCTCCTAAATAATCCCTTTTGATACAATGTTTTTTTACCTAAAATATTTTTCATGTTATCTTAATTTGCTGAAATTACAGTGAGGCCCCCCAATACTATTATTTTAGAAAAATACATGTGGTTTTACATTTTTACATAAATATTATACAGACAAGAGGAAATTTTATGTTGACAGTCGTACATGGAAAATCCATCATCACTTTCCCTAACTAGAAAACAGCCACACACATACATAAAGTGTAAGTAATGTTACACTTATCCAGATGGCAGTACTCCGAAGCAGTCTAGGCAATTCCCTGTTTGTTATTTGTTTTGTTTTATGCAGCTTTAATTCCTTCAATTCTTCTATCTCCTATTCTTCATTTTCTTTCTTTTTTAATGTTACACAATGGTCTTAATTTTCTTTTAAGATATATTTAACATGTATTTAAATGTAAATTATAGATATGTGTATTAAAAGAACATGTAAAGACCTTCCTGAACCTACCATGCAATCCAAGTACTTATTGGCTAAGTACTGCAGCATCGCCAATAACTTTCACCCCCTTGCACTCTTCCCTTCCATCACTCTGCCACTTCCTTAGGGGAACCATTTACCAAACTTTGTGTTTATCCTCCCATGAATTCTTATGGTTCATCACATGTTTATGTTTCCCTGAACAGTTGCTTAATTTTTTGTTTTCAGTTTTATTAAATGTTGTACTTTTCACTCAAGTTATTGTTCATATTTATTGGCTCACCCATTGTTTTTCCGCTGTGAACTTTTAAAAAACAAATCAGTAATATACTTGTGTGTTTGTGTTGTGGAAAAAAATCATACAGAGGCTATAGTCAAAACAAAAGACAGATGTAAGAGCTGAATTTCTGTAGCAATATGCACTTTCTCAAAGATTTTTCAGAAATATCTGGCTGTGTCATATATAGATACTTAAACATAAATTTTCAATGTGAACTAGGTTTTGTGATTTTAAGCCATTATTTATATCAATGACAATAAAATGAATGAAACAAGTAGGCAATGGGTCTTAGTTTACCTTATGTCTTTTTTCATAGAATAATTTAAGAAATTAAAGCCATGTATCTTTTGACACATTAAGAGAATAATATTATCTTTATAGGTTTTATAAACTCAGCACACAATATTGAAAAGAAGGGGTATTTGGACCATCCTAAGGAAAATCCATCAATGGAAAGGACTGTTTATATTATATATAAGATGAAAAGGAAACCTGTATTTCAGTAGTAGATATGCATTCATTCATTCATTTATCCATCATGTAATTATGCATCAATGATATAAAGATACTCTAATCTGAATGTGCAAGGTAAATAAAACACACACATAGATATCTGAAATTTTAATGATAGGCCCTAAACAGATTAACCAACAAAGAAACATTTGCTTATAAATTATGACTAAGACTATGATGAAAGTAAGTAGATAGCCATATAAAGTGGAAACTTGTCAGTAAAGTCAATGGTAGAAATTAATTTCCTTAAGAAGCAAAATAAATAAATCTGGGAGAGCTTCCTAGAGAGGCTTTTGATGGGCTAATAGAATTTGTAAAGATTAATAAGCTGGCAATAAGCTTAGAAAGGGTATTTAAATATATGGATAATATAAGAAAAATGACAGATATCCGAAAATGTGGGATTTATTCAGAGTAATATAGAGTCCTGTTTGTTGAAGTTGCATGTGTGAGTAGTATTAGTTATAATCTAACACTTAAACAGCATGTTCTCTATTTTGAACAGTGTTCTGAGTTTATCTTAATTCATTTACTCTGCAAAGCCACCATTTCAGGTAGGTTTATTAGTTTTCCCATCTTCAGATGAGCAAATTGAGGCATGCAGAGGATAAGTAACTTGCTTACATTCACAGAGCTCTGATTTTAGAAGGTCTATCTCGAGACTCTACTCTTAGCCCTTGGACTATATTGCTTTAAAAAGGGATAGTTGTCTCTGTGAAGGAGGTCCCTGATGATTGTACTCAATAACTTAGACTTTATTCTGCAGACAGAGGAAGCCACTGAAGACTGAGTAGACATAAATGATATATTTGGACTTGTGTTTGGGAGATATGGGTCTTGTACTTGCGGATAGGGCAGATATTGCATAGTGCAAGAGTGAAGTATTATTTGAGGGGAGTGATAGAAATGACCTAAGAAAATCAATCTGAACTTTGACTGAATAATAATTAAAGCCTTGGAGAGGCTTTCTGAGGCTGTAGGTTTCTTATCTATTGTGCAAATTCAAAATAGAATAAAACAGAAGGAAGTGTTGACTATTTTTCAGCCATGAGGTTTACGTATTGATTATTAATCCTCTCTGCAATGGAAGGGTGAATTCAGAAGCAAGACAGAAATGTTTATTAAATATCTACATTGTGCCTGGAATCAACTTTGGTTCATATTGTTTTCAGTTCTCACAATGGAATCATATGAAATATGGCTTCTCACGGAGTTTTGCTCATCCTGCAGATGAGGATGGCAATACTAATTTTTGACTAGCTTTGTCAGCAAGTGGTAGAAATGGAATTTGGAGTCAAGTCCTTTCTGTCCCTTACACTTTATAGCATTGATGTCTGTGCTCAGCTCAGAAGGTAAGTTTGCCAGTCACACAACCTCCAAACACTTGGCTATGTGCTCATCTTGAGAAATGTTTTGAAATAGATGTTCCTTTGAAGTAGTCTTCTCTGAGATTGCCTTCATCTTATACCTAAAGAACAACAGATTGAGGCACGATTAAAGAAATCTTCATCTATTTCTGAGTTACTCACATGACTAACTTAAAGGTGAAAGTTCAAAGACCTCTTTGTTAAGAGGAAGATGTTAAATACTTCTTGAGATTCCCAAGCTTTTTTGTTTTGTTGAATCTTTAGTGTCTCAAATATGTCACCACCATGTCCTAAGGCCAAAAGAAAGACTTAAGAGTTCCACTTATTAAGCAGTGAAGTCCAAATAACTCAGTAAACATTTATGTTCTATGACTTAATAGATGTTTGAAGAAAATTACATGCACACATATATTTATTTTTAGATAAGCACAATTACTTACTAGTGGAATCTATGCATCAATTGAGGACTGCACAACTCTCAGATACTAGAACTAAACTACATATCACCAGGACCCTCATTTTACTCATTCCATATTGATTTTTGCTTGCTATTTGTTTTTCATCACAGCAGTCACTTAAAAACCAGTTACACAAATATATGCCATTAAGAAGAAGTTAGCACAATCTACTTCTGAAACTGAACTTCCTCAAGTTAGTAGTTTGCAGTGATCTGACAGATGTTGAATTTCACTGTTACCCTTAAAATTTAAAGTATCCCGTAGTGCCTGGTAAATTTGCGATGACATCGTTGGGCCCAGATGTCGTTTGGGAAACATTAGTATACATTATGTGACACGTATCGAGAATGTTAACCTGAACACATTACAATTTGCATTCAAGCATGATTAATCAAGATGTGGTTTTCACACTTGATGTTTCTATTCCAAATATAGATTATTTTACAGAAGCATCCAGTTGCTGGGGGTGGGGGGAAAGGCATGGATTTGAAGTCAATGTTTCTAATCCGTCTTTCATTATTAACAAGCAGTTTGCCTTTGATCAAGTTACCTAACAACTGTGAGTCTTTTTTTTTTAATCTTTACCATGGAAATAATAATAATAAGTACTTTTTATGGTGGTTTTCAGAATTTGAGTAAATACTGCATTTGAAATATCTGCCACAATCCTTGATGCCTCATAGGCTTCAGTGAATATGGTTTTCCTTCTACCTTCCTCTACACAGAGAGAATATCTCATAAAATTGACCATGTTTCTTTCCTACATAACACATACTTAAAATGAGAAATCCCTCTGTAAAGTCTGTGAAGGGTAATGGTTTTTTTAATTAGCATAAGGAATCTAATACAGATGAGATCAGATGTTTAATTCTGGAGAATTTTTGCTGCCAGAACCATTAACAATCTCCTTTCCAGGAACAATTATCTCAGCAGGAAAGTAAGCACTAAGTGAATAAGAAGGAAGAAGTAGTCAAGTGAAAGACAGATGAGACAAAGAAGGATGAACAGATAGGTGTTCTGTAACAAAATATGTATGTTTCATGAGCTCCTAAAACATAGTTTCTAGGGAATATTATTCTTTCTGAGTTTTTCCTTTATGTTGAGTGCCATTGATCAACATTTTCATTGGGATGAATAATTCCTAATACATATTTTTTTCTGTGTGTATGTCATGGTTGACTGTGGCTGAGAGAGACTGAACCACTCAATTTTCTTGTCCCCTCCACTAATCTTTCTTTTGGATCAGGTGGGAAAAATATTTCTACTGGAGAGAAATCTCTTACTCATTCAACATTCTTCAGAGCTACATCAGATCATTAACAAGGATTTTCTCAATTAACTACTAAATCAGCAATTAAGGCTTAAGAGATATCTACTTCAAATAAAAGGGTTATTGATTTTAATTCAGTCACAGCTTGTAATTATGGATATTAATCACAAAATATTTAACTGTAAAATATTACTCTTTCTAACAGTTAACATGATAAAGGGAGGAAAAGATAAATGATTCCAAGTGGAAACATAGCCATGATTTAGGAATGAGATTGTACAGTATGACACTAAATTAAAAATAAAAATGTGTAAGCTTTACAACATAATTTTTAAATGACTTAGAACTGATATTTAGGTTTAGTTAAAATTTATCAGGCGTATAATATATAAGCACATTCATTGAAGAACCATATGCAACTACAACATGATATATGAATAGTTAAAACTACACTCTGTGCTTGTACAGACCAGTGCATATACCGAATCATGTTTTCATTATATTACATGGAAATGTAATTTGTTAAGTACAGAGGCTTAATTAATTATTTTATGTTTGTGTTCAGTATTCAGTTGCTCAGTCGTGTCCGACTCTTTGCTACCCTATGAATCGCAGCACGCCGGGCCTCCCTGTCCATCACCATCTCCCGGAGTTCACTCAGACTCGTGTCCATCAAGTCAGTGATGCCATCCAGCCATCTCATCCTCGGTCATCCCCTTCTCCTCCTGCACCCAATTCCTCCCAGCATCAGAGTCTTTTCAATGAGTCAACACTTCGCATGAGATGGCCAAAGTCCTGGAGTTTCAGCTTTGGCATCATTCCCTCCAAAGAAATCCCAGGGCTGATCTCCTTCAGAATGGATTGTTTTGAATTTCCTTGCAGTCCAAGGGACTCTCAAGAGTCTTCTCCACAACCACAGTTCAAAAGCATCAATTCTTCAGCGCTCAGCCTTCTTCATAGTCCGACTCTCACATCAATACATGACCACAGGAAAAACCATAGCCTTGACTAGACAGACCTTAGTTGGCAAAGTAATGTCTCTGCATTTGAATATATTATCTAGGTTGGTCATAACTTTTCTGCCAAGGAGTAAGAGTCTTTTAATTTCATGGCTGCATTCACCATCTGCAGTGATTTTGGAGCCCCCAAAAATAAAGTTTGACACTGTTTCCCCTGTTTCCCCATCTATTTCCCGTGAAGTGATGGGACCAGATGCCATGATCTTCGTTTTCTGAATGTTGAGTTTTAAGCCCACTTTTTCACTCTCCTCTTTCACTTTCATCAAGAGGCTATTTAGTTCCTCTTCACTTTCTGCCATAAGGGTGGTGTCATCTGCATATCTGAGATTATTGATATTTCTCCCAGCAATCTTGATTTCAGCTTGTGTTTCTTCCAGTCCAGCGTTTCTCATGATGTACTCTGCATAGAAGTTAAATAAGCAGGGTGACAATATACAGCTTTGACGTACTCCTTTTCCTATTTGGAACCAGTCTATTGTTCCATGTCCAGTTCTAACTGTTGCTTCCTGGCCTGCATACAGATTTCTCAAGAGGCAGGTTAGGTGGTCTGGTATTCCCATCTCTTTCAGAATAATCAACAGTTTATTGTGATCCACACAGTCAAAGGATTTGGCATAGTTAATAAAGCAGAAATAGATGGTTTTCTGGAACTCTCTTGCTTTTTCCATGATCCAGCAGATGTTGGCAATTTGATCTCTGGTTCCTCTGCCTTTTCTAAAACCAGCTTGAACATCAGGAAGTTCACGGTTCACATATTGCTGAAGGGCTTGGAGAATTTTGAGCATTACTTTACTAGCAAGTGAGATGGGTGCAATTGTGTGGTAGTTTGAGCATTCTTTGGCATTGCTCTTCTTTGGAATTGGAATGAAAACTGACCTTTTCCAGTCCTGTGGCCACTGCTGAGTTTTCCAAATTTGCTGGCATATTGAGTGCAGCACTTTCACAGCATCATCTTTCAGGATTTGAAATAGCTCAACTGAAATTCCATCACCTCCACTAGCTTTGTTCATAGTGATGCTTTGTAAGGCCCACTTGATTTCACATTCCAAGATGTCTGGTTCTAGATGAGTGATCACACCATCGTGATTATCTGGGTCATGAAGATCCTTTTTGTACAGTTCTGTGTATTTTCACCATCTCTTCTTAATATCTTCTGCTTCTGTTAGGTCCATACCATTTCTGTCCTTTATCGAGCCCATTTTTGCATGAAATGTTCCCTTGATATCTCTAATTTCCTTGAAGAGATCTCTAGTCTTTACCATTCTGTTCTTTTCCTCTATTTCTTTGCATTGATCGCTGAAGAAGGCTTTCTTATCTCTTCTTGCTATTCTTTGGAACTCTGCATTCAGATGCTTATATCTTTCCTTTTCTCCTTTGCTTTTCGCTTCTCTTCTTTTCACAGCTATTTGTAAGGCCTCCTCAGACAGCCATTTTGCTTTTTTGCATTTCTTTTCCATGGGGATAGTCTTGATCCCTGTCTCCTGTACAATGTCAGGAACCTCATTCCATAGATCAGGCACTCTATCAGATCTAGGCCCTTAAATCTATTTCTCACTTCCACTGTATAATCATAAGGGATTTTCTTTAGGTCATACCTGAATGGTCTAGTGGTTTTCCCTGCTTTCTTCAATTTAAGTCTGAATTTGGTATTAAGGAGTTCATGATCTGAGCCACAGTCAGCTCCAGGTCTTGTTTTTGTTGACTGTACAGAGCTTCTCCATCTTTGGCTGCAAAGAATATAATCAATCTGATTTTGGTGTTGACCATCTGGTGATAACCATATGTAGAGTGTTCTCTTGTGTTGTTGGAAGAGGGTGTTTGCTATGACCAGTGCATTTTCTTGGCAAAACTCTATTAGTCTTTGCCCTGGTTCATTCTGTATCCCAAGGCCAAATTTGCCTGTTACTCCAGGTGTTTCTTGACTTCCTACTTTTGCATTCCAGTCCCCTATAATGAAAAGGACATCTCTTTTGGGTTTTAGTTCTAAAATGTCTTGTAGGTCTTCATAAAACCATTCAATTTCAGTTTCTTCAGGGTTACTTATTGGGGCATAGACTTGGATAACTGTGATATTGAATGGTTTGCCTTGGAAATGAACAGAGATCATTCTGTCGTTTTTGAGATTGCATCCAAGTACTGCATTTTGGACTCTTCTGTTGACCATGATGGCAACTCCATTTCTTCTGAGGGATTCCTGCCTGCAGTAGTAGATATAATGGTCATCTGAGTTAAATTCACCCATTCCAGTCCGTTTTAGTTTGCTGATTCCTAGAATGTCGACGTTCACTCTTGCCATCTCCTGTTTGACCACTTCCAATTTGCCTTGATTCATGGACCTGACATTCCAGGTTCCTATGTAATATTGCTCTTTACAGCATCAGACCTTGCTTCTATCACCAGTCACATCCACAGCTGGGTATTGTTTTTCCTTTGGCTCCTTCCCTTCATTCTTTCTGGATTTATTTCTCCATTGACCTCCAGTAGCAATTTGGGCGCCTACTGACCTCGGGAGTACCTCTTTCTGTATCCTATCATTTTGCCTTTTCATACTGTTCACGGGGTTCTCAAGGCAAGAATACTGAAGTGGTTTGCCTTCTCCAGTGGACCACATTTTATCAGACCTCTTCACCATGACCCGCCTGCCCTGGGTTGCCCCATGGGCATGGCTTAGTTTCATTGAGTTAGACAAGGCTGTGGTCCTAGTGTGACTAGATTAACTAGATTTCTGTGAGTATGGTATCAGTGTGTCTGCCCTCTGATGCCCTCTTGCAACACCTACCATTTTACTTGGGTTTCTCTTACTTTGGGCGTCGAGTATCTCTTCACGGCTGCTCCAGCAAAGCACAGTCGCTGCTCCTTACCTTGGATGAGGGATATCTCCTCCCGCCGCCCTTCCTGACCGTCAGCATGGGATGGCTCCTCTAGGCCCTCCTGCGCCTGGGCAGCCACCACTCCTTGGACAGGGGTGTGCCCTTCCCAGTCACCGCCCTGGTCTCGGGCGTGGGGTTGCTCCTTCTGGCCACCACCCCGGCCTTGGGCGCCACCCCTGGCCTCAGACATGGAGTGGCTCCTCTCGGCCGTCGCCCCTGACCTCGGACGCAGGGTGGTTCCTCCCAGCTGTCTTCCCTGGCCTTGGGTGCGGGATATCTCCTCCTGGCCATTGCCCAAATTTATTAAAATAACAGTGCAGTTTTTCTATATGGATATAATCATTTTAGTCTTTGAGAACATGTAAAGTTTCATAAAAAATAGAAAAGTCTGCAGCCCACCTCTCTTTCTCTTTTACCAGATGGCAAGAGTTTCTTTAGCATTCTTTCATATTTGTCAAAGCTCCAGCTATCAGCCATGTGTTAACTTTTGGCAACCTGGAAAACACTATTCTGATTCTAGTGGACGGTGTTACAATTATGCACAAAAATTTTCCTTGCCCAAGACCAATTCTATTTAGGCTTTGTTTAAATTAGTAATCCCAAACTTAATGCTAATTTATATAAGTGACAGCAGACTTTTCACAAAAAGATAGTTTCTGATTATATCTTGTATCAAATTCTTTTTCTTCTAATCTGCCTTTTCATGATTGCAAATTGGAAGTATATTTTTTCCTGTTCTAAAAAGTTTCACAAGTGTTAAACAGCTTCAGTGCAGTTCAGTTCAGTCGCTCAGTTGTGTCCGATTCTTTGCAACCCCATGAATCGCAGCACGCCAGGCATCCCTATTCATCACCAACTCCCAGAGTTCACTCAAAGTCATGTCCATTGAGTTGGTGATGCCATCCAGCCATCTCATCCTCTGTCATCCCCTTCTCCTCCTGCACCCAATCCCTCCCAGCATCAGAGTCTTTTCCAATGAGTCAACTCTTCCCATGAGGTGGCCAAAGTATTGGAGTTTCAGTTTCAGCATCAGTTCTTCCAACTAACACCCAGGACTGATCTCCTTTAGGATGGATGGGTTGGATCTCCTTGCAGTCCAAAGGACTCTCAAGAGTCTTCTCCAATACCACAGTTCAAAAGCATCAATTCTTCGGCACTCAGCCTTCTTCACAATCCAACTCTCACATCCATACATGACTACTGGAAAAACCATAGCCTTGACTAGACGGAACTTAGTTGGCAAAGTAATGTCTCTGCTTTTGAATACGCTATCTAGGTTGGTCATAACTTTTCTTCCAAGGAGTAAGTGTCTCCTAATTTCATGCCTGCAATCACCATCTGCAGTGATTTTGGAGCCCGAAAAAATAAAGTCAGCCTCTGTTTCCACTGTTTCCCCATGTATTTCCCATGAAGTGATGGGACCAGATGCCATGATCTTCGTTTTCTGAATGTTGAGTTTTAAGCCCACTTTTTCACTCTCCTCTTTCACTTTCATCAAGAGGCTTTTTAGTTCCTCTTCACTTTCTGCCATAAGGGTGGTGTCATCTGCATATCTGAGATTATTGATATTTCTGCCGGCAATCTTGATTTCAGCTTGTGTTTCTTCCAGTCCAGCGTTTCTCATGATGTACTCTGCATATAAGTTAAATAAGCAGGGTGACAATATACAGCTTTATTCAAGATTTTGTTTATTGCAATAGAATGGGCCAGACTAAAGTCTGAACTCAGTTCCACTGAACAAAGGGTGGGAAGACTTTTAAGCACTAAGGTGAGAGGGATAGTACAGGACATCTGCATTGACTAACTGATTTTACCTGAAAGAAAAGTAAACTTTCTTGTATCTTTGTAAAAGCAAAAAGTTTCATAAATTGGAGTAAGGCGTCCACTGCAGCTAAGCTCTTAACTTCCCACAGAGATTGGGGAATTGGACTACTGTGCCTCCCTTGATGTTGACATATCAAAGCAAGGGCTCCCAGGTCTGGAGAAAGACCTACCTGGGTTTTCAAACTGACAAGATTTTTAGAAATTTACATCACTAATGGGCAGAGCAGGAATTTACATTTTTTTTTTAAGTAAATGGTCCAAGAAAGGGATATCAAAGGCCTAGAGTCAAGAATAAGCTGTCTAAAGTTTAATCAAGTTGACAGGAACTTTAAGTCTGTCTTAATCACAGGTATTATTGGGAGTCAATTGTAAGAACTGATGTGGATGATGAAAACCTCAAAATAATGGCAAATGGTTAGATGAATTTCAAAATTTAGTAACTACTGTATTCCAGTGTTTATTCCTCGTAGAGTCAGTTATGGTTATGATGATGTACTCATTTAGCACACTTTTGAAATCACTATGAAACCCATTCAGAAGGTGATAATTTTGCTCCCATTTGTATAAGTCATACTCCTCATCCATTCTCACTCTCTTACAGAAATGTATATGATAGAAATCTAGAACCTGTCATTATTTCCCCTGAAGTCATGACCTTTCTATGTATTTAGCTGATTATGGCATTTGAAAAAGCAGGTTATAGTAAAATTCTGACATAGCCATGCATCAACCATGTGATGGGGCTTATAGTTTCAAAAGTACTTTCTTATTCTTTTTTCATTTGATACATACAAGAATGTCTTGAAGCCGAAGGGAACAGATATGATGACCGCCTTTTTAAAAGAGACAAAATAAAGATTCCCAGAAGCTAAGCAACTTATCCAAGGATATAGAAAGCAATTAGTAGAGTTACCTTTTACTTTTATATCCGGGTTAAGTCTTCCCAAATACTACTACTCTAATCCTCTACTTGTAACTCAGCCAAAGTGAGATTTTCTGAGGCACATATATTGTTTTTGTTTTGGGGGTTTTTGAACAAATCTGTCTTACTGTTAAAAAAGATAATGTCCAAATAATTGAGCAAACATTAGGCTGAATAATTTTGTCATTCCTTTGTCTTTTGAATGCTCCTCCGAATTGCTTTTTTCAAAACTTCATCAAATATTAGGATAACCAAAAACATTTAATTTCTTTATTGTAAATGGGTAGGCACCTTGTATTTCTTGTGCATCCATATGTATATATTTATGTTTATCAGCAAATCTTTAGTTTGATATGTGTCTCAAATTATTCCTTGACTTCTAATGTTTATAAAATGTTATTTCATCGTTAACACTTTCATAGTTTATGTTAGGGTTAGTTTCCTTATTTGGGGTCCAAACTGGCAATTCTCAAAGTATGTTCCATTATGTTTCCTCTTGGAATAAAGTACAGAATACAAGTATTATATGAGAATCTGTGAAAGTGGGTGCAAAGAATCTGTATTAGAGAAGGTTCCAGAGGACTCCGTGTACATTGTGGTTTAAGATACAGTGGCTCTTATTTTAATTCTTCTATCACATCTTGATCAATATATTTATTTATTTTTATGCAAATCCTCATGAAAAAGCTAGTCTATCAAGACTACTACCACTATAACTTACTATAACTTATGACATTATACCAATAATGTCAGCGATTTTATAGTAGCTTTTTCCAAAATATTTTTATCTTCTTAACACCTTATGACAACATTGTATTGCAGAAGAAAATAACTTCCTCAGAAACTTTCCAAATGAAAATAAAAGTCAAAACCAAAATTATAGACACAGAAGTGAGTTTTTGGAAAGTGGTTACTTAACCTGCACTGTGTCAATGCCCTGAAACGAGCTATATTTGTACCTCAAATCCTTCAGTTCAGTTCAGTCGCTCAGTCGTGTCTGACCCTTTGCGACCCTATGAATAGCAGAACGCCAGGCCTCCCTGTCCATCACCATCTCCCGGAGTTCACTCAGACTCATGTTCATCGATCAGTGATGCCATCCAGGCATCTCATCCTCTGTCGTCCCATTCTACTCATGCCCCCAATCCTTCCCAGCATCAGAGTCTTTTCCAAAGAGTCAACTCTTCGCATGAGGTGGCCAAAGTACTGGACTTTCAGCTTTAGCATCATTTCTTCCAAAGGTATCCCAGGGCTGATCTCCTTCAGAATGGACTGGTTGGATCTCCTTGCAGTCCAAGGGACTCTCAAGAGTCTTCTCCACAACCACAGTTCAAAAGCATCAATTCTTCAGCGCTCAGCCTTCTTCACAGTCCAACTCTCACATCCATACATGACCACGGGAAAAAACATAGACTTGACTAGACGGACCTTAGTTGGCAAAGTAATGTCTCTGCTTTTGAATATATTATCTAGGTTGGTCATAACTTTTCTGCCAAGGAGTAAGCGTCTTTTAATTTCATGGCTGTAATCACCATCTGCAGTGATTTTGGAGCCCCCAAAAATAAAGTTTGACACTGTTTCCCCTGATTCCCCATCTATTTCCCACGGAGTGATGGGACTGGGTGCCATAATCTTCGTTTTCTGAATGTTGAGCTTTAAGCCAACTTTTTTGCTTTCCTCTTTTACTTTCATCAAGAGGCTATTTAGTTCCTCTTCACTTTCTGCATATCTGAGGTTATTGCTATTTCTCCCGGCAATCTTGATTCCAGCTTGTGTTTCTTCCTGTCCAGCATTTCTCATGATGTACCCTGCATAGAAATTAAATAAGCAGGGTGATAATATACAGCCTTGACGTACACTTTTTCCTGTTTGGAACCAGTCTGTTGTTCCATGTCCAGTTCTAACTGTTGCTTCCTGGCCTGCATACAGACTTCTCAAGAGGCAGGTTAGGTGGTCTGGTATTCCCATCTCTTTCACAATTTTCCACAGTTTATTGTGATCCACACAGTCAGAGGCTTTGGCATAGTCAATAAAGCAGAAATAGATGTTTTTCTGGAACTCTCTTGCTTTTTCCATGATCCAGCGGATGTTGGCAATTTGATCTCTAGTTCCTCTGCCTTTTCTAAAACCAGCTTGAACATCAGGAAGTTCACGGTTCACATATTGCTGAAGCCTGACTTGGAGAATTTTGAGCATTACTTTACTAGCAAGTGAGATGAGTGCAATTGTGTGGTAGTTTGAGCATTCTTTGGCATTGCCCTTCTTTGGAATTGGAATGAAAACTGACCTTTTCCAGTCCTGTGGCCACTGCTGAGTTTTCCAAATTTGCTGGCATATTGAGTGCAGCATTTTGACAGCATCATTTTTCAGGATTTGAAATAGCTCCACTGGAATTCCATCACCTCCACTAGCTTTGTTCGTAGTGATGCTTTCTAAGGCCCACTTGACTTCACATTCCAGGATGTCTGGCTCTAGGTGAGTGATCACACCATCATGATTATCTGGGTCATGAAGATCTTTTTTGTACAGTTCTTCTGTGTATTCTTGCCACCTCTTCTTAATGTCTTCTGCGTCTGTTAGGTCCATACCATTTCTGTCCTTTATCGAGCCCATCTTTGCATGATATGTTCCCTTGATATCTCTCATTTTTTTGAAGAGATCTCTACTCTTTCCCATTCTGTTGTTTTCCTCTATTTCTTTGCATTGATCGCTGAAGAAGGCTTTCTTATCTCTTCTTGCTATTCTTTGGAACTCTGCATTCAGATGCTTATATCTTTCCTTTTCTCCTTTGCTTTTCACTTCTCTTCTTTTCACAGCTATTTGTAAGGCCTCCTCAGACAGCCATTTTGCTTTTTTGCATTTCTTTTCCATGGGGGTGGTCTTGATCCTTGTCTCCTGTACAATGTCACGAACCTCATTCCATATTCATGATGGACACATATGTCTTATAGTAGACTTGTAACACTCCATATTGGGCTTTGGGTTAATTATTTGAATTACTATTGATTCCTGATATAGCCAGAGTGAAAGTGAAAGGAAAGGATTAGTCTCTTAGTCGAGTAAGACTCTTTGCAAACCCATGGACTATAGCCCTCCAGGCTCCTCTGTCCATGGGATTCTCCAGGCAAAAATACTGGAGGGGGTTTCCATTCCCTTTTCCAGGGGATCTTCCCAACCCAGAGATCAAACCCAGGTCTCCTGCATTGCAGACAGATTCTTGACTCTCTGGGCCACCAGGGAAGCCCAATCCAGAATTTAAAGTAAGAAACAGAAGGAAGTAATTAGAAGTAGATTTATACCTTTTTCAAAAGACTTTTATAACATTTAGAATGTTTCAAAGATAGAATTGACTGGCATGGGAGATAGAGAAGTGAAGTGAAATGAAAGTCACTCAGTCCTGTCCGACTCTTTGTGACCCCATGGACTGTAGCCCAAAAAGCTCCTCCATCCATGGAGTTCTCCAGGCAAGAATACTGGAGTGGGTTGTCATGCCCTTCTCCAAGGGATCTTCACAATCCAGGGATCAAACCGAGGTCTCCCGCATTGCAGGCAGATCCTTTACTGTTTGAGCAACCAAATAGAGAACTCCCTGTTAACTAGTGGAAACTGAAAGGAATCACTGTACTGGATGAAAAAGCAGACTATTTGATTTATGAGGCCCTTTTAAATACTCTTCTTAATCTCAGAGTGTTTAGATTTGCCATCTGTCCAGCCAGAGCTATTATTACTATCCCATTTAATTATTATTCCTTAAATGCTAGTAGTTGTAACTGACTTCACTTTCTCATTTTTGTGGGGCTAAGTCTGTGAGATAATGTTAAATGAAGTATTATGCTGTGAACATCCTTGTCCTGAACATAGGCAAAACAAAAATTGAAATTCTTCTATTTGCCCAATTAAATATACAGTTCAATCAGGTCTCATAATTGGTAAGTCATGTAAAACCACAGTAACTTTGAAGGTCTATGGATTCTTCAAAGAAAACTTAAACCTGAAATTATCATTGGTATATTTCTATATACAAAGTTTTATTTGATAAATTTGCCAGTGATTAGTTTTTTCAATTTGTCAGGAAGTTTTAAGTTGAGTTTTTAATATTATTTTGTGAAATATTTTTTGGGTAATTTGGCTGAATTTTTTATTGATAGTAAAATACACTTCAGTTAAAAATGTCTGTTTACAGTCAATTGTCTGGTTACCTTGTCCTTGTTTTGAAAAGGACCCTGGAATTTCTAAATGTTTATGTAAGCACACCCTTTAATTTCCTATGCAACTGTATTGCATGAAAAACTCTCAAAAGACTGGAAAGGAACAGGTCTTCCTTCTTTCCTCCTTCTTGTCTTATTAAAATTGTACTTTTCTTTTACTAGCCACTTTTGACAGATAAAAAGCATTTGGTGTGTTTTTAAGATACTTTGTAGTGTTTACTCTCAGCATAGCCATTTCCCCATGGGAAGCTTTCTGAAGATGGCATTTGGCAGCTACTTAAAAATGATTGAATTATACTCTAAGTGTTTATCTGCTGCTCATCTTATATTTTTACCTAACAGAGAAGTGCATTGAAGATAGGCTAATTTACAGTTCAAAAGAAACTAATAGAAACAGTTGCTTTGGCACAAAAACTAAATTTAATTTCCTGAATTAATTGATTTTGGAATTAGCAAACTGGAACTGTAATTCTGACTTCTAAGAAATAATACAGAGGATCTTGTTCTGAACCTTGTGGCCAATGAAATAAAAAGAATGCAGTTTTGGAAAATGTGTTAAAGGTGGTATTGTTGCAAATCTTTTTTACCTTTGTGCTGAGGAGAATGTGCTTAATTTTGCAAGTGTGACTCTGATAGAACAAAATAGCCTTAGTATAGAGGTGATTGTTAAGGGCACGCAACTACTAAAGCACTGAAAAGTGAAAGCTAGTGACTCAGTCTTGTCTGACTCTTTGCATTCCCGTGAACTGTAGCCTGCCAATCTCCTCTGTGCATGGAAGTCTCCAGGCAAGAATGCTACAGTGGGTTGCCAATTCCTTCTCCAGGGAGTCTTCCCAACCCAGGGATTGAATCCGGGTTTCCCACAGTGCAAGCAGATTCGGCAGTTTGAGCCACGAGGAAGGCCCAGGGAAGCACTAACTAGTTCTAAATGCAGAGCATTTGTATCATCTATGAAGTTGTGGGATAATGTCCATAGCAGTCTAATAAATATTTTACATGACTCACCATACTTTAAAACTTATAAGTGATTTTTATTGCTAAACTATATACAGTTTATTCCTAATTTGTTGGAAAGTTTGTGGCAAGTTTTAAAGTCAGGTGTTTGGAGTTCATCCTAAAATTTTCTATAGAAATTACATTATACATGATGGTTAAATCTTTAGGCTAATTTATCATGTGTCAGAGAGATCTGTAGAATTCAACATGGTATCAAAGAAATCCAGCTATCATCTTAAGGGCAGTGATTTAGAGTTTTGACCTACAGTTCTGAGATATATTTTCTCCCTTCAGTAAGGCTCCGTATCGCCTTTGTGTTCACTTTTCCACTTAAAACTCAAGAGAATGAGATGGCAAGATGGCTGAAGAAGAATTCAAAGAAAATAATTGAGAGACAATAATAGAAGATACAAAATGGAAGAGGAAGAAAATATTTTTGGAGGTAGATTCCCAAATAACTAAATATTGTTTAGGTAATGGCAGCTTGTCTTCTATTCTGTACGTTGTTTAGGGCATGTAAAGTTTCAGACTATTGGGACAGGAAAAATTGTGGTAGCTACTAGACAAATACAGCTATTTAAATTAATTAAAATTAAATGCAATTAAAATCCATTTCCTCAGTTGTGCTGGCCATATTTCAAATACTCAATAGCTGCATGAGTTTATGACTGTCATTCTGGGACAGCAGAGATACAGAATATTTCCACCATCATAGACAGTTCCACTAGACAGAGCTGCTCTAAAGGAGGGATTGACAAACTTTTTCCAGAGGGCTGTAGAGTGAATATTCTAGGCTTAGTGGCCCTGCAAGGTCTATGTCTTATGTTTTTATAACCTTTTAAAAATATAAAAAACATTCTTTGCTCATGGATTGTGTAATAATTGGCTTCAGGCTGAACACAGCTGCTTTCTCCCACTCTAGAGCATCTCATTCCTTTCTTCTGATAAATGCAGGTTAGGAGATCAGAAATAGGTTCACAGTACAAGGTTTTGCTCTGTCTAAGATGGGCACTGATGCTTCAGGTTGAAGCTTAAGCAAGAAATTTTGCCTCTGCTAAGGAACATGATTTGGTCTGTAGTTTCTATGCTGTGCCCAGATAAGCCAGATCATATCCGTCATTTCAGTGATCCTGGATGATGGAACTTGAAAAAATGTATTACAATATCATAATCTGTTTACTCTGGAAGCATCTATCTTTGCATACTTGGCAACTTTATATCAATAAATTAATGAAAATATGTATTGATGAAATGTTTCTATGCTCTGATGCAATCTCATTATAATTAGTCTAAAACATTTTTCCTAAATGTGTAATGTAGTAAAGTAGAATCTCATAGAGTATTTAGTATCTTAAAAAAAAATCTTTATTTATACTTGTAGTAATGATTGAAGTTTGTGTAAATATTTGTATCATGAAAATGTGAACATCTATTATTTTTTATTATTAAATTTCAAAATATTTTATTTTATATTTCTTCTTTAGTCATCATCATTTGTATAAGTAACCGTAGGTTTTAAAGCTTTACTTGCTTTAAAAACAGAAAAGTAATTTTAAGAGTATTATTTAAAATATTTATGTCTGCAATTTAACAAGATTGTTGAATATCAACTATGTGCCAAGTATTATGCTAAGCACTGTGGGTAAAAATCAATTATGTAATTCCTGATCTCAAGGAACTGACATGTAGCAGGAAGGCAGGCACATAAATCTGTAAAGCAGTATATGGAGTGCAATATAAGTTATTTAAGGAAAAAATGTGGAAGACAGGAGCAAAGAACTGTACCAGAGTAATATCTATAAAATATTTAGAAGGGACGAGGCATCTCTTTTGGGCTTTTTGGATTTATGGATGAATAAGATATTTTGGAAATGAGAGAGAGAGCCAAGTCCTGCTGTATGAGACAAGTAACATGAATGCATATATGCATCACACACATATACACTTGGAATGAGTACTCAGAGAAAGGAGAGTATAATTTTGCTTGAGTAGCAATTGTGAATGTAGGCTGGTAAGATATGTGTCTAGATTTGTGGTTAATTTGTGTGACTTACTAAAATTACCGAATGCTATAATAAAATAGGAAGTGAGATGAATTTAAGCATAGCCTTTGCTTTATTCAGAAATTTGATTCTGGCGGCAGGGTATAAAAATGATTGGATAAAAAAATTAAGGTAGGATGATGCCATAGGAAGCTTTGTCTACAGATAAGGTAAATAGTATGCTGCTGCTGCTGCTAAGTTGCATCAGTCGTGTCTGACTCTGTGTGACCCCATAGACCACAGCCCACCAGGCTCCTCTGTCCCTGGGATTTTCCAGGCAAGAACACTGGAGTGGGTTGCCATTTCCTTCTCCAATGCATGAAAGTGAAAAGTGAAAAGTGAAAGTGAAGTCGCTCAGTCGTGTCCGACTCCTCGTGACCCCATGGTGTAGCTCATCAGACTCCCTCATCCATGGGATTTTCCAGGCAAGAGTACTGGAATGGGTTGCCATAAACATAAAATTAAACAAGTAATACAACACTATAACGGACCCTTAGAATTTTAAAGTATTGGGGAATAAATTTGGGCAGAATTGGATCATTTGATGTGGGGTAAGGAAGAAGTTAAAAAAATGAAACCACATTTTATAGCTTGCTATCCAAGCCAGCTTTGAAACTCTTAAAGGAGAAGGATAATCAAATCCATCAATGTGGAAAAGAATTATACAACATGACTGAGTAGATTTATCTGGGGTTGGCAAGGTTGGTTCAAAATTCCAAAATCAATGGCTATAACTTATTACGTGTCTGTGCGCTTAGTGGCTCAGTCACGCCTTGCTCTTTATGACCCCATGAACTGTAGCCTGGAGGATCCTCTATCCAGGGAATTTTCCAGGTAAGAATATTGGAGTGGGATGCCATTTGCTCCTCCAGGGGACCTTTCCAACTAAGAAATCGAACATGTGTCTGCTGCATTTCCTGCATTGGCAGGCGGATTCTTTACCACTGAGCAACCTGGGAAGCCCTTACATAGCTCATCACATTAATAGGTTAACAGAGAAAAAACATAATCAATAGATGTATAAACTGCATTCAAAAGAAGTCTAACACCTATTCATGACAAAAAAACAGCAAATGAGGAAGATAGGTTAACTTCTTCAACTTGATAGACAAAATCTGCAAAAAACCCTACACCTAACATTATATTTATGTGATGAGAAAGTAGAAACCTCCCTAACATCAGGAACATAGCAAGAATGTCCCTTCTCACTACTCCTTCAACATTGTAGTGAAAGTCCTAGTTAATACCATAAGACCAGAAAAGAAACTAAAAATTAGACAAAATGGAAGGAAACAGTAATGTTCTCTTTGTTTATAGATGACGTTTTTATATAGAAATACCAAAGAACCAAGAAAACGATTCCAGAAACTAATAAGAAAATATAGCAATGTTGCAGGATATAGCAATAATTATTTTAATATTAAAATATCAGTTGTTTTCTATATAACAGCAGTGAACAATTGTATTTTAAATTAAAAAGATAATGTTACTTGTATGGAAATAAAAACACGTCATTTGTGTTTCAAGAAATGAAATATTTAAGTATAACCTAACAAAATTCATGATAGATCTGCCTGAGAAAACCATGAAAACTCTGATAAAGGAAATGTAATAAGATATGAGTAATTGGGGAGAAGGCAATGGCACCCCACTCCAGTACTCTTGCCTGGAAAATCCCATGGAGGAGGAACCTGGTGGGCTGCAGTCCATGGGGTCGCACAGAGTTGGACATGACTGAAGTGACTTAGCAGCAGCAGCAGCAGCAGCAGCAGCATGAGTAAATGGAAAGATATTCTACGTTCATGCATAGGAAGATTTAAGTTGTTAAGACGTCAGTTCTTAACTTTATTTATAGATTCAGTGCAATGCCAATTAAAATCCCAGCAAATTATTCTGTGAATACTGTCAAACTGATTTGCAAAAGATCCAAATTAGCAAAACAGTATTGAAGAAGGGAAGCTGAAAGACTAGCACTATCTGACTTATTATATTTACTACAGAACTAAACAAGAGTGTATGGTAATGGTAAAACGGCAGACAAATAGATCAATGGAACAGAATTACAGCCTAGAAATAGACTCACAAAAATTAGTCAGCTGATATTTGACAAAGAAACTAAGACAATTAAAAAAAAAATCTACCACCAAGTCATGACAAAAACTCAATAGAGAAATGATAAACTTTTCAAGAAATGGCCCTGGAACTACTAGACATCCACATGAAAAACTTAGTAAGTTAAATAATCCTACACTTTTGGGACTTCCCTTGAAATCCAGTGGGTAAGACACCACACACCCAATGAAGGATGCTGGGTTCTATCCTTGGTCAGGGAACTAGTTCTCATATGCTGCAACTAAGAATTCTCTTGCTGCAATGGAGATTGAAGATCCTGCATGCCACACCTAAAACCCAGTGCTGTCAAATAAATAAATTAATAACATTTTAAAAATAATCTTACACTTTTGCAGAAGTTTACTAAAAGTAGCTCATAGACCTACATGTAAAACACAAAACTATAAGACTTTGAGAAGATAACAAAGGAGAAAATCTAGGTGACCTTGGATTTAGTGATGACTTCTTATATACAAACAAAAATCATAACCTAAGGAAGAAAAAATGATAAGTTCAACTCCATTAAAGTTACATGCTTTTGCTCTATGAAAGTCACTGTTAAGAGAATTAAAATACAAGGCATAGACTTGGAGAAAATCTTTGCAACACATGCATCATTTAATAATAGAGTGTTGTCTCCAAATATACAAAAAATACTTAAAACTCAATAATAAAAAATACCCAATTTAAAAATGGGCATAGGAACAGATAACTCCATGAAAAATTATGTAGATAACAAGTAAGCATATAAAATATGTTCAACATCCTATTTCATCAGTTCAGTTCAGTCACTCAGTCGTGTCCAACTCTTTGCAACCCCATGAATCACAGCACGCCAGGCCTCCCTGTCCATCACCAACTCCTGGAGTCCACCCAAACCCATGTCCATTGAGTTGATGATGCCATCCAATCATCTCATCCTCTATCATCCCCTTCTATTCCTGCACTCAATCTTTCCCAGCACCAGAGTCTTTCCAAATGAATCGGCTCTTCGCATGAGGTGGCCAACGTATTGGAATTTCAGCTTCAACATCAGTCCTTCCAATGAACACCCAGGACTGATCTCCTTCAGAATGGACTGGTTGGATCTCCTTGCAGTCCAAGGGACTCTCAAGAGTCTTCTCCACAACCACAGTTCAAAAGCATCAGTTCTTCAGCGCTCAGCTTTCTTCACAGTCCAACTCTCACATCCATACATGACCACTGGAAGAACCATAGCCTTGACTAGATGGAACTTTGTTGGCAAAGTAATGTCTCTGCTTTTCAATATGCTATCTAGGTTGGTCATAACTTTCCTTCCAAGGAGTAAGCGTCTTTTAATTTCATGGCTGCAATCACCATCTGCAGTGATTTTGGAGCCCCCCAAAATAAAGTCAGCCACTGTTTCCCCATGTATTTCCCATGAAGTGATGGGACCAGATGCCATGATCTTCGTTTTCTGAATGTTGAGCTTTAAACCAACTTTTTCACTCTTCTCTTTCAATTTCATCAAGAAGCTCTTTAGTTCTTCTTCACTTTCTGCCATAAGGGTGGTGTCATCTGCATATTTGAGGTTATTGATATTTCTTGTGGCAATCTTGTTTCCAGCTTGTGCTTCCTCCAGCCCAGTGTTTCTCATGATGTAATTTGCATGTAAGTTAAATAAGCAGGGTGACAATATACAGCCTTGATGTACTCCTTTTCCTATTTGGAACCAGTCTGTTGTTCCATGTCCAGTTCTAACTTTTGCTTCCTGACCTGCATATAGGTTTCTCAAGAGTCAGCTCAGGTGGTCTGGTATTCCCATCTCTTTCAGAATTTTCCACAGTTTATTGTGTCCCACACTGTCAAAGACTTTGGAATGGTCAATAAAGCAGAAATAGATGTTTTTCTGGAACTCGCTTGCTTCTTCGATGATCCATCGGATGTTGGCATTTTGATCTCTGGTTCCACTGCCTTTTCTAAACTGAACTGAACCACTGTACACCAATTCAAATTACTAAAATCCAGGACACTGCCAACACTAAATGCTCATGAGGATATGAAGCAACAGGAACTCTCATTTATTGCCAGTGGCAATGTAAAAATCATACAAACGTTATGCAAGACAGTTTGGTATTAAAAAAAAAAAAAAAGCCAAGCCTAGCCTTAAAATATGCTCCAGCAATTGCCCTTATTGTAGATTTATTTGCATTGCCCAAGAAAGATACATTGAAATCTTAACTCTTAGTACTTCAGGATGTGAATTTGTTTCAAAACAGAGTCTTTTAGAAAGGTTATTAAGTTAAAAATGAGCTCCTTGAATGAGCCCTAATCCAGCATGACTGGTGTCCTTATAAAATGGGGGAAAGTGAACACAGAGAGACGCATCACTGTAAACATGAAATGATGACACAGAGGAAAGCACCACATGCAGAAGGCAGAGATTGGAGTAAATCTTTCCAGGAACACCAAAGATTGCCAGCACCTCACTTAGGAGAGCAGAATGAAAGAGATTCTTCCTTACGGCTGTCAGAAGGAACCCATCCTGTTATCTTCATTTCAGACTTCTAACCTCTAGAACTGTGATAAATTTCTGTTGTTCATAGGGACCGTTTGTGGTACTTTGATTCAGCAGCCCTAGGAAACTAATACAGAACTTCTGGGTAATTGCTCAGATGATTTAAAAATTTATGTCCACACAAAAATCTGTATATGAATGTTTGAATTGAAAGTCGCTCAGTCGTGTCTGACTCCCTGCGACCCCATGGACATACAGTCCAAGGAATTCTCCAGGCCAGAATACTGGAGTTGGTAGCCTATCCCTTCTCCAGTTGATCTTCCCAACCCAGGAATCAAACCACGGGTCTCCTGCATTGTAGGCATATTTTTTCTACCAGCTGAGCTACCAGGGAAGCCCTCATATGAATGTTTATAGAAGCTTTATCCATGATCTTCAAAATTTGGGAGCATCCAAGATGTACTTCAGTAGGTGAATGAATAAATAAACTTTGATGCATCTAGGCAAAGGAGTATTTTTCAGTGATTAAAAAAATGAGCTATCAAACCATGAAGACACATGGAAGAACTTTAAATGCATAGTTGCTAAGTGAAAGAAAACAGTTTGAAAAGACTGCATTCTGTATGATTCCAATGATATGACATTCTGGGAAAGGCACAACTATAGATACAGTAAATGATCAGTGGTTGCTAGGGATCTGGCAAGAGGGAAAAAGGATGAAAATGTGGAGTACAGGTTATTTTTAGGGAAGTGAAACTATTGTCTGATACTGTTACAGAAAATATATGACTTTATCCATTTGCCCCCATGAAATGATATAACACAGTGAACCCTAATGTAAGCTATGATTTTATTAATGTAAATGTATCATTATGTAACAAATGTACCGTAATAGCAAGGTGTTAACAATAGGGAAAACTATGCAGGATGGTTGTGAGAGAGTAAGTGGGAGTTCTCTATACTTTCTGCTCAGTTTTCTGTAGACCTCAAACTACTCTAAAAATTGGTCTATTTATTAAGAAAAATGCACTTTAATCTTTAGTAGTGGTGACGTCTGTGTCTCAGTTTTCTCTTCTGCAAAAAAGGACTAATAATAGAACTACTTTATAGAGTTGTGAAAATTAAATGTGATAAGACTATTAGAAACAGTGCTGCAATGAACGCTGGGGTACAAGTGTCTCTTTCAATTCTGGTTTCCTTGGTGTGTATGCCCAGCAGTGGGATTGCTGGGTCATAAGGCAGTTCTATTTGCAATTTTTTAAGGAATCTCCATACTGTTCTCCATAGTGGCTGTACTAGTTTGCATTCCCACCAACAGTGTAAGAGGGTTCCCTTTTCTCCACACCCTCTCTAGCATTTATTGCTTGTAGACTTTTGGATCGCAGCCATTCTGACTGGTGTGAAATGGTACCTCATTGTGGTTTTGATTTGCCTTTCTCTGATAATGAGTGATGTTGAGCTTCTTTTCATGTGTTTGTTAGCCATCTGTATGCCTTTTTTGGAGAAATGTCTATTTAGTTCTTTGGCCTGTTTTTTGATTGGGTCGTTTATTTTTCTGGAATTGAGTTGCAGGAGTTGCAGTGTGGTGATTCCTTAAAAAACTGGAAATAGAACTGCCTTATGACCCAGCAATCCCACTGCTGGGCATACACACTGAGGAAACCAGAATTGAAAGAGACACATGTACCCCAATGTTCATCGCAGCACTATTTATAATAGCCAGGACATGGAAACAACCTAGATGCCCATCAGCAGATGAATGGATAAGAAAGTTGTGGTACATATACACAATGGAGTATTACTCAGCCATTAAAAAGAATACATTTGAATCAGTTCTAATGAGGTGGATGAAACTGGAGCCTATTATATAGAGTGAAGTAAGCCAGAAAGAAAAGCACCAATACAGTATACTAACACATATATATGGAATTTAGAAAGATGGTAATGATAACCCTGTATGTGAGACAGCAAAAGAGACACAGATGTTTAGAACGGACTTTTGGACTCTGTGGGAGAGGGAGAGGGTGGGATGATTTGGGAGAATGGCATTGAAACATGTATACTATCATGTAAGAAACAAATCGCCAGTCTATGTTTGATACAGGATACAGGATGCTTGGGGCTGGTGCACGGGGATGATCCAGAGAGATGGTATGGGGTAGGAGGTGGGAGGGGGGTTCAGGATTGGGAACTCATGTACACCCATGGTGGATTCATGTCAATACAGTATTGTAAAGCAAAATAAAAATTTAAAAAGAAAAGAAAAGAAAGGGCCCTGATACTGGGAGAGATTGAGGGCAGGAGGAGAAGGGAGTGACAGAGGATGGGCTGGTTGGATGGGGTCACCGACTCAATGGACATGAGTTGGAGCAGTCTCTGGGAGTTGGTGATGGACGGGTAAGCCTGACATGCTTCAGTCCATGGAGTCATAAACAGTTGGGCACGACTGAACGACTGAACTGACTGAACTGATCTGCACACACACTCATACTTTCCAATGACTATAGCTGTAATAAAGAAATGTTTTACACTAACTAAAGAGTTATTGATTAATGAATAAAATCTTGGCAGTGAAAAGTACAAAGGAAAGAGCTGATCTTTCTCAATCAGATTGGAGTATTGACTCAGATAGGCAGGTCTGACACAGGTACTCAGCCATCAGAGCTCATTTTTCATCTCTCAGGTGATTTCTCTGCATTGGTGTCTGGCTGAGCCAGGAGTCAGACTCAGTCCCAGGGAAAAGAAACAGCACCTTTTCTGGGTTGCAGCTTTATTCCTGAACTTCACTCTGATTGAATCAGTTCAGTTCAGTAGCTCGGTTGTGTCCGGCTCTTCGCAATCCCATGGACTGCAGCACACCAGGCTTTCCTGTGCATCGCTAACTCCTAGAGCTTGCTCAGACTCATGTCCATTGGGTCGGTGATGCTATCCAACCATCTCATCATCTGTCTTCCCCTTCTCCTCCTGCCCTCAATCTTTCCCAGCATCAGGGTCTTTTCCAATGAGTCAGTTCTTCACATCAGATGGCCAAAGTATTGGAGTTTCAGCTTCAGCATCAGTCCTTGCAATGAATATTTAGGACTGATTTCCTTTAGGATTGACTGGTTTGATCTCCTTGCAGTCCAAGGGACCCTCAGGAGTCTTCTTCAACACCACAGTTCAAAAGCATCAATTCTTCAGTGCTCAGCTTTCTTTATAGTCCAACTCTCACTCAGCTGGGTTTATTTGCCTACCTCCCAACCCATCACAAGTCAGGTGACTTTTTGGCTGTGACAGGTCAAACCCAGTCATGTGACCTGCCCGAGACCAGAAATGCCTGGCACAAAATCACTGGCAGAGGGAGGTCTGATGAACAAGCCTGTAGAAGGATGAAGGTTTCTGGGTGGCTGAATAATCCACTCCATCCCACTGGATTCCAGTGAAGATAAACTCATTAGCAAGAAGTGAAAAAGGAAGACATTGGGATCCTTCAGTTGCAGTGTGTAGAACACTAATTAAGGCATTGAATTGTGCTAACACAGTTCCCTGTGGAAGACACTTTGTTAAAATGAATACTTACTGATGTCAGGACAATTTTGATTAAATGTGTATATCCATGAAAAAATAAAAATAAAAAATTTAATAAGACATGTAAATCACTTAGCATAGTGCCTTGTATGTAGCAGGTAGTCAAGCATGTTCTATCTATTTAAAGAGATGTTGCAGTTTCATAAATATCACATATTTGCATTTGTTTTCAAAATGGAAAATTTTGACATAGCTGGACACTATCCTGTTAGAAATTTAATATATACATTGGCATAGAGCTTAATTTCATTTACATTTGTGATTTGTGACTGGTACATAGTGTTGAGACAATCATCTTAAATGAGAGAATCTTCTGGTATTATGTGTTTTCCAATGAGGGCTAAAGAACTTATGCAGCTTCTTGACTTTATGCAGCAGACGCAAACATTGCATGAAATTTACTAGATGGAGTTACTGTAACAGATAGCTGTAGACACATCTTAAATGCCTCATCCCTAGTGCTCTATTAAAACAATCCTTCAGACAAATAAAAAATTAGGACAATATTAGTGCACATATGAGATCCTTAGGGACATTTAATAATGGCTTATTCTTCTTATTTTATTAAAAAATTGCTTTCATTAGCAGGTGAGATTGAAAATCAGCTTTCTGTTGTCTAACTCAATTTTCAATCTCCAGCAACATAAAGCTTACAGGCTGGTAGCAGTATTTGTAAATTAAAGATTGTTTTAATCTTCAGTGGCAAAGATTTATGAAATATTGCTTTAAATTTGTGCTTCATGTAGTAAAGCAAATTGAATTTATTTTATAGACAAAAGCAACTTGAAGAAACCCATAGATTACTTTGGCCACTGAAGAGTATAAATTATGTCTAACTAAATTTTGTCAGTACTGTGTGTTGAGCTATTTAGATAAAACATGTTTTTGACATTTATTGCAAAATGATACCTTCTTCTAGACTCCTACATTCTCTGGAGTATGGAGTGAATCATTAAGGGAATTAGTTATCTTTCTGTTGACATGAATCACATTATACAAGATGTAAAAATTTAAATGTATTTTTTCTAAGTAAATTATTGTGAAAAGGTATCCAAACCTATTATGATGAATTAGAGGCATGCCAAAACATTATACAACCCACATGTGTAATTTCTAGGCAAATTCACTGCCATTATTTAGGATTTTTAATGTATATTTATTCCTACAGGGTATAATCCCACAAAGAGGTAAGGTAAGTAAATCATTGTGATGGTAGTACCTGCTTGTTTGAAGTAAAACCATTCTTACAGACTGTGAGGCTTTCTAGTGGACACCCCACCACCAATGTTGGTTAATGTTTTATTCTCTAGAAACAGCACAAAGACATCCTCTATGAACAAAGCTTTGCACTAGAAAGAAAAATATATATATATAATTTTAAGACTCCAAGGAACAAAATATTTACATAAAAGATATATGTATATGATTTATATATGTGTAAATATTAAAACATAGACTACCAACCATAGGGCTCAACAACTGAGGGGGAATGAAAACTAAAGCATGGGTAGATGGTTTGAAAAAAAAAAACAACCACTATAACTGGATCCAGAAAAACTACTATTTGGTAATATTTATAATCAAATTAGTGTTAATACTAAAATTTATCTGTATGGCAAATGCCACTGAACATCATTTCAATTCAATAATTTAATTATGAATTATATTGACTGTCATTAATTTGGAAGGCGATAACGAGTCTTTGGTTCACAGTTGTTCACCTTTTTCTTGCAAAAAATGTTTGTCTAGACAAACCTAACCCAAAACATTACAACCCATATTTGTTATTTATATCAAACTCTGGTGGCCCTGACATGCATAGCAGGTAGCCCTCTCTCCTCCCATTATGTACTGCTTCACACAAAGAAAGAACCACTTTGGTGATTCTTCAGTGGGCTTCTTTGTATATTAAAGTTGACACATTTCATATTTGGAGATGCTCTTTCAACCCTTTTACTGAGTAAACTTCAGATTTTGCAAGGAACTCTAAGACAAGGGTCTGTACCAGGTAGAGATTTCAGGATAACCTATTTTAAATCCAATAGATCCACTTGCACTTAAAGGATAGAAAGGTTGCTGCCTGGAGCCTCTGCTTCATCCCGAAGAGAAGATAAGGCAGACTCTTAGGGTTTTGGAGTAAGCTTCTCCTGTATGCTGTGTTCTGTAGCCTATTGTTGTTGTTTAGTCATTAAATTGTGTCTGATTCTTACGTGACCCCCATGGACTGTAGCTCACCAGTCTCCTCTGTCAATAGGATTTTCAAGGCAAGAATACTGGAATGGGTTGCCATTTCCTTCTCTAGTCTGTGGCCTATATGGAGCATGATAAAAAAAACTCCATACCAGAAATTGACTGTTGTATTTCTGACTCAGTCAAGAGGGTTTTATTTGGATGATAATCTGGGTATTACAGTGGAAAATAGAAAATATCCCTAAAATAGAACAATATCCCTAAAACTGGAACTATATTATGGTGTATCTACAATTGCACAGGCACTGCTTCTGCAAATCAGAGACCCCTGGCCACCCTTTTGAACTAATCATTTAATGACCTTAATCTCATAGGGAGAGGCTGTACTTTTTAAATCCCTTTTGTATTCATTTCTGGGAAGTTCTGAGCCCTCTCCTTGTAAGTATTAATTAGTTCAATTCCACATACCTTTTTGTCAATTGAAAGAAGCCCCCATCCCTACCTATCAGTACTTTATTTTGTTAATCAAATTTATTTTATTTTAAATTTAATATATTTCACATAAATTAGAATTGGGAACACCATCATCTTTTTTAGCTTTTTTAAAAAAAGTCTATAAGCTATTATACATAGCCTTATAAGAGGAAGATTCCTTAAAAGAATCTATCTAGTGACTCTGTTAGGTTACTTGGTACCCTTGGATGTTACCTGTTTTTCTGGGAGGAGGTGTAGTTACCCAAGCCATGCATTTTGGACATTTTCTATTTTCATTTCTTTTTACACAGAATAACTAGTGCCCTAGAAACACTATCCTGTCTTGGACTCATACACTTAGATTCAGAGGAAAGTGAAAGATGAAAGAATAAGAGCATCATTCCTACTGAATAGTTTAGCAAGTTATAACACTTTGCCTGCTCGTCTTCTTATTTCTGGCAAACTCTGTTAAAGACCATTAATGACAATGAAAGAATATTATCCTTGGTCTCTGGTTCATGATACAGTCAACACAGGAGATAAGTGGCAATTAGTGACCTGCAGTTTGGATCTTTGTCATTGTTGAATCTTACCACTCCCAGAAAAGTACTTTCTTTTTAATTATTTTTTTAAAAATTTAAACCTTTTATTTTGTATTGGGGTATAGCTGATTAACAATGTCGTGATAGTTTCAGTTAAACAGTAAAGAGATTCAGCCATACATGCGCATGTATCCATTTTCCCTCCAAACTCCCTTCCCATCCAGGCTGCCACGTAACATTGAGCAGAGTTCCATGTGTGATACAGTACGTCCCTGTTGGTTATCCAGTTTAAATAGAGCAATACACACATGTCTGTCCCAAACTTCCTACCTCTCCCTTCCCCCTAGCAACCATAAGTTTGTTCTCTACGTCTGTGAGCTTGTTTCTGTTTCCTAAGTAAGTCCATTTGTTTAGTTTCTTTTTAGATTTCACATATAAAGGTTATCATACATTTCTCCTTCTCTGTCTGACTTACTTCTCTCACTATGACAATCTATAGGTCCATCCATGTTGCTACAAATGACATTATTTCATTTTTTATGGCTGAGTAATATTCTTCTCTGTGTGTGTATGTGTGTGTGTGTGTGTGTACACCACATGTTCTTTATTCATCCTTCTGTTGATGCACATTTAGGTTGCTTCCATGGCTTGGTTATTGTAAATCGTGCTGCAGTGAACCAGTGGCACAGTGGTAAAGAATCTGCCTTTCAATGCAGGAGACACAAGAGACACAAGTTTGATCTCTGGGTTGGGAAAATCCCCTGGAGAAGGATATGGCTACCCACTGTAGTATTCTTGCCTGGAAAATTCCATGGACAGAGGAGCTTGGCGGGCATGGGATCACAAAGAATCAAACACAACTAAGCGATTAAGCACACACACATGCTACAATGAACATTGGGTCGCATATTTCCTTTCAGAGTATATTTTTCTCCAGATATACACAGAAGGAGTGGATTTCAGGGTCATATGGTAACTCTATTTTCAAGTTTTAAGGAACTTTCACACTGTTCTCCATAGTGGCTGTACCAATTTACATTCCCACCAATGGTACAGGAGGGTTCCCTTCTCTCCACATCCCCTCCAGCATTTTCTGTTTGTGTATTTCTTTTTATGATAGCCATTCAGGCCGGTGTAAGATGATATCTCAATGTAGTTTTGATTTGTGTTTCAGAGACACTACTTTGCCAACAAAGGTCTGTCTAGTCAAGGCTATGGTTTTTCCAGTGGTCATGTATGGATGTGAGAGTTGGACTGTGAAGAAAGCTGAGAGCCAAAGAATTGATGCTTTTAAACTGTGGTGTTGGAGAAGACTCTTGAGAGTCCCTTCGACTGCAAGGAGATCCAACCAGTCCATTCTGAAGGAGCTCAACCCTGGGATTTCTTTGGAAGGAATGATTATAAAGCTGAAACTCCAGTACTTTGGCTACCTCATGCGAAGAGTTGACTCACTGGAAAAAACTGATGCTGGGAGGGATTGGGGGCAGGAGGAGAAGGGGATGACAGAGGATGAGATGGCTGGATGGCATCACTGACTCGATGGATGTGAGTCTGAGTGAACTCCAGGAGCTGGTGATGGACAGGGAGGCCTGGTGTGCTGCGATTTGTGGGGTTGCAAAGAGTCGGACACAACTGTGACTGAACTGAACTGAACTGAATAATTAGTGATATTGAACATCTTTTCATGTGCCTCTTGGCCATCTGTATGTCTTCCTTGGAGAAATATCTGTTTAGGTATTCTACCCATTTATTGATTGGCCTTTTTTTTTTTTTTTTTTTTAATGCTGTTAAGCCTCATGTGCTGTTTGTAAATTTTGGATACTAATCCCTTGCCAGGCACATAATTTGAAAATATTTTCTCCCAATCTGTGGGTTTTTTTTTTTGTTTTGTTTTGTTTATTGTTTTCTTTGTTGTGGAAAAGCTTTTGAGTTTAAGTAGGTTCTATCGTTTATTTTTGGTTTTATTTCCATTACTCTACAGTCGTCAAAAATGTATGGTACTGGCACAAACATAGAAATATAGATCAGTGGAACAGGATAGAAGACCAAGAAACAAATCCATGCACATATGGTCAGTTAATCTGTGGCAAAGGAGGTAAGATTATACAGTGTTGGAAAGACAGTCTCTTCAACAAGTGATGATGGGAAAACTGGACAGCTCCATGTTAAAAAAAATAAAAATAAATCATTGCTTGACGCCATCCACAAAAATAAGCTGTAAGTGATTTAAAGACCTAAATGTGAGATCAGACATGGTAAAATTCCTAGAGGAAAATACAGGCAGAACACTCTCTGACATACATTGCAGCAATATTCTGTTTTCAATCCAGACTACTTTCTTAGCCTTTCATTGATATGTTTTTGATCTTTAATTACTAGGCTCCCTTTGAAGGTTATAATGGATTTGGCTCTCTGCACCAAATTGTCAAACAAGCGAGAACAATTAACCCAATAATACACACATCTGGCATGGAATGATATTTCTAAAGAGAAATTTCTAATATAGGAGAATTAATGGATTTGTAGTTTCCTCTGTATTGGTAATGGAGTAGCACATAGGAATATAAGGCATCGAGATACCATGATCTGGAGAAGGCCATGGCACCCCACTCCAGTACCCTTGCCGGGAAAACCCCATGGATGGAGGAGCCTGGTAGGCTGCAGTCCATGGGGTTGTGAAGAGTTGGACACGACTGAGCGACTTCACTTTCACTTTTCACTTTCATGCATTGAAGAAGGAAATGGCAACCCACTCCAGTGTTCTTGCCTGGAGAATCCCAGGGATGGGGGAGGCTGGTGGGCTGCCGTCTATAGGGTCACACAGAGTTGGACATAACTGAAGCGACTTAGCCGCAGCAGCAGCAGCAGATACCCTGATCAGAGATGGTCCCCTGGCTGAAGAACCATTGCATGACCTGGACCTTGGGCTGAGGATTGTAGTCACAGCTCTATTAAGTGATAGTTTTTCTCATTAGCCCTTCTCTGCCACAGTAATATTTTCCATTAGGAGGGCACAATAATCAGAGACCCCAAGATTAGAGACTGGGGCCCGTGCTTTGCAGTTGTAAATATATGCTATAACAAATCCCTAGCTTCCAACCCTAATCCACACCACCTCAGCTTTCTCACAGAATTAAATTCCTTACTGCTTGTCTGTACCTCTTTTCTATAGTGCATTTGAGTTTTCTATTAATCCTACTCTGCATTTACCCAACATGCTCAGGAAGACTAGGCTGCATGGAATCAGCCTTGGAAAAGTTAATTCTTCTTACGTCTCATTTAGAATCTCCGAAGGAAAATGCCGAGAAAAAATAAATGTGATTTGAAAGAAACAATAGAGTAAACTTTAGAGATGACGTATTCACATGTAGATGAATCCTTTGTAAAACAAAATAGCAGCATGTTGAAACACTGCAAAAGTTTGTAGTTAATGTTGCAGCAGCGATGTGGAAGGTTTACACATTACGTTCAATTTGCAAACTCTGAAACTGAAGTATTACATTTTTCTTTTCAGAGAATCTCTTATATATAAAGGTTTGCCTGGAGTTCTGAAATCCACATTAAATAATGTTGTCAAAATGATAAATCTGTTAAAATATAAGCTTCAATATTCCAATTCTATCTTCAGCTTTATTTAAAGAAATACGATCAGAACACCACACTCTACTGCTTCATATGAAATATGCTGATTATAAAAGGAAAGAAATTTGTCAAGAGTCTGTAAATTAAAAGAACTGGTATATGTATATTTGTGGGTGGTGAATGCATTGGTGTGATTATCATGGGATATGATTGAAAGAGAGTTATTGGCTTTCAGAAATGACTTACCTAATGAAAATTTTGTAACATTCAAATAAAATTACAGACAAATACAAAGATTATATATGTATACTGAAAAGTCTTGTGGATTCACAGCAAAATTCAGCTTTGGAATAATGAAGTTTGAAGTGCTTCCTAATAATATTTAATTTGGATTGGAATTTTTAAATTGTTAATCTAAAAACAATTTAGATTGTTGCTCCTGTGGAAGGAAAAAAAAGTAACATTATCAACTCTGGAATAGTGCTTGTGTACTGTCCATTTTGACTTTAGTCTTACTGCCTCTGCTCATTTGGAAAATTATTCAATACTTAGGTGAGCATACTTTTTCCTAATCCACTTCAGTGAGATTGTTTTGTACTTTTGTGATGTTGTGTGTGTGTGTTGAGTCACTTCAGTTGTGTCTGACTGTTTGTAACCCCATGGACTATAGCCCACCAGGTCTCTCTGTTCATGGAGTTCTCCAGGCAAGAATACTGGAGTGAGTTGCCATGCCCTCCTCCAGGGAATCTTCCCAATCCAGGAATTCTACCCATGTCCCTTATGTCTCCTGTATTAGCAGGCAGGTTCTTTACTACTAGCACCACTTGGGAAACCTCACACTTGTGACACACTTATATTATTTTGTCACTGTCTGTATTCTCTCTTGGGATTTTCCCAACCTCCTAAATGATTTTTTAAAGTATGTATCCATTAGGTTTCACTCTGTGCTCTATGCTGTGAAGTACTATGGGTTTTTCACAAATCCATGTGTGAAGCTACCATTACAGTACCACTCAGAAGAGTTTTACCACCTTAAAAATATCCTGTGTTCCACCTATTCATCCCTCCTCTCTTCCATTGAACCCCTGCAGTCACTGATTATTTACCATCCCAGGGATGTTTCCCCAAACATCATATAAATGGAGGCATACAGTACATAACCTTTTCAGACTGGCTGCTTTTACTAGAAATATGCAGCTAAGACTCATCCTTGTTATTTACATGGCTTGATAGCTTATTTATTTTAATTGCTGACTAATATTTTACATATTTCATTATATGTATGTACCATAATTTGCTTATTCATTCACCCATTGAAGAACATCTTGCCTGCTACTAATTTTTGACAACTATGAATAAAGCTACTATAAACATTCTAGTGCAGGATTTTGTGTGGAATTAAGAATTGAGAACAGTAGGGTAAGTAACTAGAAGCACAATTACTTGATCACATGGTAAGATTATGTTTGGTTTCGTAAAAAGCAGATAAATGATCTTTCAAAGTAGCTGCATAGCTACTTTGCATTTCAGCAGCAAGGAATGAGAGTTCTTGTTGCTCTACACCTTTGACAATTTAGCATTGTCAAATGTATTTTAGCAAGTGTTAACAGTTGTTTAGTGGTATCTTGATATTTTAGTTTTAACTTTTATGATGACAAATTATATTTTTAAATATCTTTTTTATCGAGATGTATTTTTAGATCATTTTGCTTGTTTTTTAATTTGGTTGTTTGCTTTCTTATTGTTGAGTTAAGTGTTCTTTTTATAATTTGTATATAAGTTTTTGAAATCAAATTGGTATTTTACAAATATTTACTCTCAGTCTGTGGCTTACCTTTTCATTTTCTAATCAGTATCTATTACACAACAGAAACTTTAGTTTTAACGAAGTCCAAATTACTACTGTTTTTCTTAATTGGATTGTGCTTTTGATATTTTACCTAAAAACTTATTATCAAACCCAAGGTAACAGATTCTTTCCCAAGTTTCTTCTAGAAGTTTTATAGTTTTGTTTGTTTTACATTTTGCTCTAAAATTCATTGTGAGTTAATTTTTGTGTAAGATGTAAGGGCTGTGTCAAGGGAATGTAAAAGTTTAAAAATTTTGTTTATTTATGGATGTCCAATTATTCTAGCATCATTTATTGAAAAAAAGACTATCCTTTCTCCATTGAATTACAGTTTTATTTCTGGGCTTTCTGTTCTGTTCCATTGATTTTCCTATTTGTTCTTTCTCCAATGACATGCTATCTCAATTCCTAGAACTTTATATTAAGTATTTAAATCAAGTAGCATAAGTTCCTCAACTGCATTTTTCTTCAGTAGTGTGTTGACAATTCTAGATCCTTTGCTTTTCCGTAGAAGTTTTAGAATTAGTTTATGAATATCTCAAAGTAACTAACTGGAATTCTGATTGGGATTCAATTAAATCAAGTTGGGAAAAACTCAGCTGTGTAAGTTATAGCTATGATGTGCTCCTTTAATTGATACTGAATCTGCCAATCCATGAATATAGAATATTTCTCCATCATTATAAATTTCCCTCAACTTCCTTCTTCAACATTTTTCTTTTAGTTTTCGTTACAGATGATGTGCTATTCTATCAGACTGATAACAAAGTACTTCAGTTTTTGAATGTTATGGTAAATGGTGAAAAAGTGGAAGTGTTAGATGCTCAGTCATGTCTGACTCTTTGCAACCCCATGGTAAATGGTATTGCTTATTAAACTTCAAATTCCAATTGTTACTGAAATATAGTAAAGGAATTGAATTTTGTTTGTTCACTCTGTATCATTAGGTTTTGCATTCTTGCTTATTAGTCCCAGGAATTTTTGGTAAATTCTTAGGGATTGTATACATAAACAATCATGCTGTCTATAAATAAAACTGATCTAATTTTTTAACTTTCTAAACTGTGTAACTTGTACTTCTTTTTGTTGTTTTAATGGACAAGCTAGGATTATTCAGCCTTTATCAAAATTATTAATATTTGGCTCTTCAGGCATCTGCTCTCAGTAAGCAGATCAAGTCTGTGTTTCTTGGTATGCATATCTCATCGGATATTAGGGTTTTAGTTTGTCTTATGATATGACATCATTTCTCTGATGATTCAAAACAAGTCATTGATTTTCAGTGTGCCTAGCTTTCTTGTTGTTAACAGTGGGAGTGACAACTTCCAATCACTTTGCATGTCAGAACTGATCTTGGGAGTCTCTTTATCATTATTTTAAATATTTAATATGAAAAACTTCTATTGCAATTTAAATCTACTTTGAATTATCTGAAGATTTTCTAATATTTCATGTTTCACTGAGAAAACAAGAACTATTAAAACTGAAGAATGATCACACTCGAAATACAATGATAGGAAATAAACTTATCAGAAATCATGTTACTGGAAAAAAATATTCATCAACAAAGCAGTAAAGCAATAATACACTCCTGCAATTTGCTATCATGTGTGCAAAAATTTCTCATCAGTGTTGACTGCAATAAATTTGAAGACATCATTATTAAAATACGTCAATCAGAAATTGTGTGTAGACATTCCAAGCATAAAAAAAATTATGAACATGAAAACAATCCTAAGTTTCTCCCTTAAATTTGAAT
Organism: Capricornis sumatraensis; assembly: GCF_032405125.1. NCBI lineage: Eukaryota > Metazoa > Chordata > Mammalia > Artiodactyla > Bovidae > Capricornis > Capricornis sumatraensis. The sequence goes on from NC_091073.1 coordinate 77,587,662, forward strand.
TTCAGATTTTCTTTGACAGTTTTATATAAATTCAGTTTAACTTGTCTATTAATTATTTCTCATTATTTTTATTCTAATTATTTAATATAAAGAACACCTAATGAATTTTTGTACTAAGTTCCTCTTACCTATTCTACAATCCAGTAGAATTTGGTCCAGTGTGTAGTATAGGTATTATCATTTTCTCTGTGTGCCATGCAGTAAAATTGTGAAGGCTGTAAGATGAAGGCTGTAAAATGAAGAATCAGGAGCAGAAACCAATGGCCATTATTTATTGTAGTATGCATAGAATCAGAAGTTCATAATTTCTTGTCATTCTGAAAAATGTCTTTCTGTGAGACAAACTAGCATCAAGAAATAATTTTTCTGGGGTCAATAAAACAGGTCAGTTCATCAGTACTGAAACTGAACCTGAGAATGGTGTCTTTTTTTAATTGGGGTAAGAAAGTTATGGATTTTTGTGTTCCTGAGACCATCGTCTTCCTTTTCATCATTTTTATTTTGGTGGCTTGATGGAGGTGTTTATGAAGAGAAACAAAGCTTCTGTCTAATGTCAATAGGGGGGCCATTATAAGATCTTAAGTAACCTTGAGACTATTTCCTGGGTTAGAAATTTTGAGATCTCTTCATTACACAGAAAATTGGATGTCCCATCCCCTGTCCTTCAGTTCAGTTCAGTCACTCAGTTGTGTCCGACTCTTTGCGACCCCATGAACTGCAGCACGCCAGGCCTCCCTGTCCTTCACCAACTCCCAGAGCTTGCTCGAACTCATGTCCATCTAGTTATGATGCCATCCAACCATCTCATCCTCTGTCATCCCCTTGTCCTCCTGCCTTCAATCTTTCCCAGCATCAGGGTCTTTTCATGAGTCAGTTCTTCACATCAGGTGGTCAAAGTATCAGAGTTTCAGCTTCAATATCATCCTTCCAATAAATATTCAGGACTCATTTCCTTTAAGATTGACTGGTCTGATCTTTTTACAGTCCAAGGGACTCCTTGCAGTCCAAAGGATGCCCCTCTTTGGCTGTCCCATAAACATGGAAAGTAATATGGAGCTCTGTTCCCTTTCAGCAGGTCCAGCTCTGCAGCCCAAGCACACCTCTCTCTGTGGAGTAGCAGTGCAGGATCAGGGAATCCTTATGTTATGGTCTTGAGTTGTTGTTGGTGACTCTTACCAGACAGTCATGTGTGTTGTTAGTGGTGTGTATTACTGGGCATCCTCTACATTTTCTGAACCATAGGTGAGGTTAAGATTCCATTGAATGGTCTGATTTCCTATTTCTCTCTTTTCACTTGTGTTCCTGGTGTAGTAAAGTGAAAAAATAATGCTGTAATTTATTATCTGCTACATCCTTTATTTTTGTTACCTGATGGTTACCTTGATGGTTAGAACTGGACATGGAACAACAGACTGGTCCCAAATAGAAAAAGGAGTACATCAAGGCTGTATATTGTCACCCTGCTTATTTAACTTCTATGCAGAGTACATCATGAGAAACACTGGGCTGGAAGAAGCACAAGCTGGAATCAAGATTGCCCGGAGAAATATCAATAACCTCAAATATGCAGATGACACCACCCTTATGGCAGAAAGTGAAGATTTCTAAAGAGCCTCTTGATGAAAGTGAAAGAGGAGAGTGAAAAAGTTGGCTTAAAGCTCAACATTCAGAAAACGAAGATCATGGCATCCGGTCCCATCACTTCATGGCAAATAGATGGAGAAACAGTGGAAACAGTGTCAGACTTTATTTGGGGGGGGCTCCAAAATCACTGCAGATGGTGATTGCAGCCATGAAATTAAAAGACGCTTACTCCTTGGAAGGAAAGTTGTGACCAACCTAGATAGCATATTCAAAAGCAGAGACATTACTTTGCCAACAAATGTCCGTCTAGTCAAGGCTATATTTCTTCCAATGGTCATGTATGGATGTGAGAGTTGGACTGAAGGCTGAGCGCCGAAGAATTGATGCTTTTGAACTGTGGTTGTGGAGAAGACTCTTGAGAGTCCCTTGGACTGCAAGGAGATCCAACCCATCCATCCTAAAGGAGATCAGTCCTGGGTGTTCATTGGAAGGACTGATCTTGAAGCTGAAACTCCAATACGTTGGCCACCTGATGTGAAGAGCTGACTCATTTGAAAAGACCCTGATGCTGGGAGAGATTGGGGGCAGGAGGAGAAGGGGACGACAGAGGATGAGATGGCTGGATGGCATCACTGACTTGATGGACATGAGTCTGAGTGAACTCCGGGAGGTGGTGAAAGACAGGGAGGCCTGGCGTGCTGTGGTTCATGGGGTCGCAAAGAGTTGAACCTGCCTGAGCTACTGAACTGAAATAAACTGATGGTTAACACATCAGCAAAAGAACAATCATTTCAGAATCCTAGAAAGCCTTGATGAGAATACAAAAGATAACAGATATTACAATGTGAAGTATTTAAGTTTGGAATGTTCCTTGGTGAGAGATAATTTGGCATCTGCAGAAGCAGCCTTGATCATGAGTTCTTTATAGGTTGGGCATAATCAATAATTAAAATACATTTCTCCTGGGAACATAGAATTCTTGATTGCATATGGCCTGTGGACATGGTTCACATGTAAGAGCCCTATTTGAAGTTCACTCAGAGCTTTTACTATATTCTTATCTTTTAGCTGTGATGTGACTGTACTTGGAGAGAGCTATGATGTGACTATACTTGGAAAGAGCGCAGGATTAGGAGTCTCTACAAGCACAACTTTGAATGACTTTGATCTTTTTCTCCTAGCCATTGATGGCCATATCAGCAAATTCCCCAATTTTCTGTTATAGCTTGCTCTGGACCCTTTGAAAATAATGTGATACCTGGGTATCACTCTACTGTGAAAATATGTCATTATCTGATGATTAAATGTGGTAAAATGCCATGACAGTTTCTTTATTTGGTAAGGAGTTTTGAATGGCATATGTCTCTCTAAATTGATCTTTGCGACTGTATTCCTAATTAGCAAACTGGGTATTAGCATCATTTTATAAAATGCATACCTTTCTTTTAAAACCGCACATTCTCTGTGTTGCCCTAATTGGAGTCTATTTGTGTTATGAAATGATGTAGTATATACCTCAAGAAGATATAACAAATTAGTCCTTTATTGCTTCAACATTTGTTTGGACAAATCTATCACAAATCTAAATGCCACCCCCCACCAAAAAAAAAAAAAAAGTGAAACTCGGAAAAATTGCCCACTGACATACATAAATTTACCAGAAACACCGAAGACATCTTGCCACAAAAAGAAAATGAACATTAGAGTTGCTTGTTAGGTTGCATCAAAAATTGTGTAGGAGACAGGCTCTTCTTACCATAGCATATTTGACCGGGAACAATTGGCCAGAATGAACTAAAAAGATTATATGATGTGGATGCAAGAGTTGTTAACTTTATTTTTTTTTAATTTTTAAAAATTTATTTATTTATTTTAATTGGAGGCTAATTACTTTATTGCTTATGTCTCCTAGACCTAGTCTTAGCCCTGCCATGTCTTCTCCTGGCTGCCTAGAGGCATGCTGTGCCATCCTCCTGGAGGGGCCTTGAGCAGTTTACTTGCAGTCATCTTGTCTAAAACTATATGCAAGCAGTGGACAACCTATTGATTGATTCATTCATACATTCACTTATTCATTCATTTATCCATTTCTAACAACTGAAGCGCTAGAAATAAAATCTGTAATTTCATTTTGAAATGAGTTCAAGACACTGAATTTAAATTTCACTTAATTTTAAATATTCAGGTTCATTAAAGGTATAAGGGCAAGTGATCAGCAGCAGGCCTTCTACACGACTCTTTGAAAACCTCTCATCCTTTCAGCACTAATAAGAGTGTGGGCTTTAGAAACAGCAGCAGGAAAACAAGCCCAAATGGTTAGAAACAAAGATTAGAATCTCACAAATGCTTGGATTGACCCCATGACATTTCTAACTGTTCTATTTATTGTGCTATATGTTAGCCAGTTTATTTGAGCGGGCTTATTAGTAACAGACTCATGCACGATCACATTGAGTGTATGAAGCTATTAGCGTTGCCAGATAATTTACATGCAGCAAATGCAGCAGGAGGTTCTCATACACTGCTGTCTACTTTTAATTGGAATTTTGTATTGAAAGTTCCTCTACGAAGGAAATATTTAGCTTCAATTGGACAGACAAAAGAAAACCAGTCTAATGCCATTTTTATCCTTATGCTTGATTCAACTCATATTTATTTATTTACTCGACAAATATTGATATAAAACTTAAAATCTTCTGTGTGTATATATATATATATATAGTTCACATAAACTTAATATGTTTAAATTTATATGTATAAATATAAATTTAACTTTATATGTGTACATATATATACATACAAATAAACAATATGAAGGAAGGATTGTAAAAGAGTGTCTGTGGCTGCATATTTTTAAGTAAATGATATTGAGAAATTTTGTTCTAGAGAAATTCAAAATAAAATTTCACATCATACCGTACTTTAATTTCCAGATGGAGAACTAAAGAAAAATTTTAAATCATAGAATACTGCAGAAAATATAGAAGTGTAAAGTGAGTTTGACAACATACATTTTTAAAAAATTTGGTAAATTACAAATATAATACATGATAGTTATGAACAAATGATGTAACTAGAGAAATATTTTAATAAATATGTGAAGAGCTAATCTCAATATATATATCTCTTACAAATGAATAAGTAATGATGAAGGACTTAAATATATGAATTTAAAAGGAATGAAAATGGTCAGGAAATCAAGTTATTCAATATCATTTATAATCAAAGAAATATGTTGTGGGGTATTATCACTCTTCCCCCATATTTGTAAACATTTGAAATGTACACAAATAATATTGAATTTTGCTTTCTTCCCATTCTCAGCTAACATTTATACATACTAAATATTTGCTAGGCATTTTCCTAAGCACTTTGCATATATTCACTCAATGTAATTTTCATGATACACTTATGAGTTTGCTACCATTATTCTCTTCTTTTTATAACTAAAAAAGTCAAAGCATTAAGATATTATGTAAGTCTCCCAAAGTCACAAAGCTAAGTGGTGACCTGAGACTAGACTGTGGATGTTCTGGCTTTGACTTTGACCTGTCAGCCGCTCCAACTACTTTGCCTCTCAATTCCCAGTTAAGGTCAAGGTGAGATTGTGCCTGTCAAAGTGTATATTGATGGATCACTTCTAGAAACCAGTTAGTATGGAAGCACACATACATCCACGCACATATTAGTTTCCAAGAACCTTAAGTACATAACACGAAGGGAAACCTAATAATAGGCTATGAAATCAGGGCATACAATTTTCTGTATAGTATGACACACACATGGAGATGTTTTTAGCCATGGATAAATATGGCTGATTTTTTTAAAAAGCATTCTTATCTATTTTAAAAATTTCCTAAAATGATTTGCATAACCTTTTAGTTCTAAATATCAGTAAAACCCTATTCAAATGTTAAAATAAAAAATAGTAACACATAGGCTCCTTAAACCTTAGAGGGGTTACAAGTTACACTCACTGACTACAAAAAAAAAGGGTTATCTCATAAATATTTATCCTTTGTTTACTTGCCCACTGAAGTAGGCTAAAAAAAAAAAAAAAAACCTAAGCCAGTATCATTTGCATTTGACTCACTAATTCAACAAATGCTGACTGTGGGCATACTATATGCCAGGCATTCTTCTAGGGATATTGCAGCAAACAAAATATCACAAATTTCTGCACTTGTGGAATTTTTGTTCTGGCAAGGTGAGACAAAGAATAAACAACCATATACATGATAAACAAAGAAGAAAGCAATAATAAAACTAGAGATTTATGGGGGATGCTATTTTTAGAGGATAGTTAGAAAAAGACATCCACATTTAGTGACATTTATGCAAAGACAAAAAGATATACGAGAAGAAGTTATTTAAGGAAGAACAGTCCATGCAGAAAGAACAGCAAACATGAAACCCTAGGGTGGAAGTGTGCTTAGTTTGCTGGGGAATGGTAAGGAGGTGATACGGTCCACGTAAAGTTGGAATGGGGAATGGAGAGGAAGTTGGAGACAAATGTACTCTATGTAGGGCTTTATAGGGCATTGTTAGAACTTTGCATTATACTTCCAATGAGTGTAGGTTTTGACCAGTTGAGTTAAAAGTTCTGACTTAACTTCAGAAGGCTCGTTCTGAATGTTGGGTGGAAAATAGATGCTAGGACACCAAAGATGGAGGCAAGAGACCAGTGAGAAGATTGTTACCATAATCCACATGTGAGATTATTGAAACTCAAGCTAGGTTCCTATATAGCCATGGAGAATGTGAGAAAAAATCCAATTTGGTATAGGTTGAGAAGGTAGACCCATTAAGATTCTCTAATGGATTGGAAATTAGGTATAAAGAGAGAAGTTTAAAAAAATGAGTCTAGGGTGAGAGAGAAAGAACGACGTTAATGTCACTTAAATTATAACAACATTTTTTATTTTTCTACATCAGAGTCCTACACACTTTTTGTGTTGTCTAATTCTGAGGTGACATGGGAGAGTGCCTCCCCTTTGTGATTTCCTAGCACCCCAAGTTACCTTTTTGACCAATCCATGAGCCTCTTGGGGAAGGATATTGTTTAACTGTTATTTCTATCTTCAGTACCTAGTACAATATCTGGCATGCAGTAAATAGTACATGTAAGATTTGTTGAATGAATATGCTATTTGCTGAAGTAAGTAAGTAAAGTCACTCAGTCGTGTCTGACTCTTTGTGACCCTGTGGATGGTAGCCTACTAGGCTCCTTTGTCCATGGGATTTTCCAGGCAAGCGTACTGGAATGGGTTGCCATTTACTTCTCCAAGGGATCTTCCCAACCCAGGGATCGAACCCAGGTCTCCAGCACTGCAGGTAGACAGTTTACCGTCTGAGCCACTTGGTAAGTGCTTAAATGAGTGGTTAATTAGATGAATAAATGATACTTGGATTTTCCGTGTAATTCACTATGACATTTTATTCTGTTTTCCAGGGTAGGCTCAAATTAATAATTGTATTTATGTGTTTGATAAGATTTCTTTCATTCTAGGCAGTCTTGAGTTTAAGTTTGTTTACCTAAATTACAAGCCCCTTCCCTGGTGGCTTAGAGGGTAAAGTGTCTGCCTGCAATGCAGGAGACCCGGGTTCAATCCCTGGGTTGGGAAGATCCCCTGGAGAAGGAAATGGCAACCCACTCCAGTATGCTTGCCTGGAAAATCCCATGTAGCCCTTGTAGGCTACAGTCCATGGGGTCACAAATAGTCAGACACAACTGAGTGACGACACGTGACAACACAAGCAACATGTAATTATTAAACTGGTCTCCAGATCCTCTGGCAAAGATCCCAGCATCACCAGCTGAGTCCAGATCAAAATACTAATTCACTTTAGAGGGGCATGGAGCCTGTTCTGTGGGGATGACTAAGATGTTATATATCCTGGGACCTCCCTGGTGATCCAGTGGTTAAAACTCTGTGCCTCCACTGTAGGGGAAAGTGAAGTTGCTCAGTCATGTCCAACTCTTTGCCACCCCAAGGACTGTAGCCTACCAGGTTCCACCGTCCATGAGATTTTCTAGGCAAGAATACTGGAGTGGGTTGCAATTTCCTTCTCCAGGAGATCTTCTCCACCCAGGGATTGAACCCGGGTCTCCACATTGTAGGCAAACGCTTTACCGTCTGAGCCACCAGGGAAGTCCCTATAAAACCTCTCAATTCTTCCTTTATAGAAAATTTTCTATTTCTTCATTTTCATGTATTTAGGCAGTTATAACCTAAACTCACATTTCTATGTTTTATTCCTAACTGATGTTAGCTGTGATATCAGTCCTTCTTCCTAATTTTCCCTTCATATTACTTTATGATTATTTTTTCCCCCATAAACCTCAGGATTCATTACATCATTCCTCTTAGAAAGAACTTAAGATCTTCCGTCAAGGGATACTGCCCATGTTCCTCAGCCTGATTTCTAGGCGTCTTCAATTCTGGCCAGTATTTATAGCATGGTTCCCTATGCAAGACATTTCTCCATATTACCTTGCCTTTCTTCTCCAACTGTATTCCTCAAATTCTCCTGTTATAGGTAGAGTCCTCTTTGTTGTTTACCTTCTCTGCACTACAACTGTATTATATCATTTCTGTCTTTTATTTGACATCTTTTCCTGATGAGCAAACCTTTGAACTCCTTTTCATCAATCTGAAAGCTGCATAACCTTTCAGACTGTGCTCTACCAGCTATTTCAGCTTATTCCTGCCTCAGCTCTCCTAAACACATGATGTACTGCAGGCATTTCAAACCTTTAAAACTTTTATGATATTGTAAAGTTCCTACATTTTTCATATGAGTTTTTTATTTCCAATTAGATTGTAAGTGCCTTGAAGGCAGAGGATACATATCTTCTTTATTTTCTATTCACAAGTTTTTGTTGGGACCTCAGCAGCAGCACGTGGTTTAACATACTATGAACTGTTAATAAATGTATATTTCCTTGATTTAAGAAGTATAATAGTAGATGTTAAACAGCTTTTATATAAAATTCTTAGTGACACTCAGGAGCAAGTTTGTATATTATAGGGTTGGTGATTAGCAGCCATTACCCAAGCATCACCTTGTGACCACAAGATTTATTTTTATTGAGCTTCTTGTCAAAGAGTCAGTCTTAGTCTGTGACCTCCCATGTCATGAACCAAGCTTTATAAATTATATGAAAATCCAATAATGATACCCATTGTCCATTTATAAATTTTAGTATGATGATTTGCAGAGTCAGTATAGACTGGTAATGGCAGAACAGAGATTTTAGACTCAGACTGAAAGTAAAATCGAAGATACATGTTTATTTACTCTAAGAACAGGTGATATTGTTTCTCTAGTCCATTGTTATCTTCTCTGTACCATAGTACAGATGATAATACTTGCTACTTTATAGGATTGTAATGAGACATGCATTTAAGGCATGTGAAACAATGCTTGACATTTGGGAGTCATCAATAAATTTTAGGAATTATTATATATGTCACTGTTATCATCTTTAATTTTGTTATTAAGGTACAACAAGGCCTAATTTAGTCAGACTATATTATAATGATGCAAATCACATTAAAAATAATTGTCAACTCATAAGCTAAGAGAATAAGAATTGAGAATGGTGGACCTCCAAAAATGTAATTATGAAAAAGCTTTAATTTGTCCTATTCCTTTGTAGTTTAGTTCAGTTTAGTCGCTCAGTTGTGTCCGACTCTTTGTAACCCCATGAATCGCAGCACCAGGCCTCCCTGTCCATCACCAACTGCTGGAGTTCACTCAAGCTCACGTCCATGGAGTTGGTGTTGCCATCCAGCCATCTCATCCTCTGTCATCCCTTCTCCTCCTGCCCCCAATCCTTCCCAGCATCAGAGTCTTTTCCAACGAGTCAACTCTTCGAATGAGGTGGCCAAAGTATTGGAGTTTCAGCTTTAGCATCATTCCTTCAAAGAATACCCAGGGCTGATCTCCTTCAGAATGGACTGGTTGGATCTCCTTGAAGTCCAAGGGACTGTCAAGAGTCTTCTCCAACACCACAGTTCAAAAGCATCAATTTTTGGCACTCAGCTTTCTTCACAGTCACACTCTCACATCCATACATGACCACTGGAAAAACCATAGCCTTGACTAGATGGACTTTGTTGGCAAAGTAATATTTCTGCATTTGAATATGCTGTCTAGGTTGGTCATAACTTTCCTCCCAAGGAGTAAGAGTCTTTTAATTTCATGGCTGCAGTCACCATCTGCAGTGATTTTGGAGCCAACCTAATTTTTAAAGTTGTATGTAAAATAAGGTAGACTAGAAACCACAAGTTCATCCTGTTGGTAATAATATATTACAAAAATTGGTTAAAAATAAAGAATTAGAGAAGAGAAGTAAAAAACAAGAAAAATTAGAACAATTGAAGATCATTTAGTATAAGTAGCACTGCACATTATGAAATAAAATCTTGAGGACATCATTTCTTATATCAAAGCACTATAATTGATGTATTAAATTAGCATGAATTCTCAGAAAAGGTAAAATTATTTATGATAAACTCTGTTTAAGAAGATAAAGCAAATATAATAGATATTTCTGCCAAATAGAGTAAGAACATTTTATTGACTTGGAAAGCATTTAGCATATCCAGCTAAAACTGACATTGGGCACACAAATTTATATCACCTCCTCCTGAAATGCCACTAAAATAATAGTAATGGGATTTTAAAAATGGGTATAAAACAAGTGGAAAAAAGCTGGAAGAGGAGAGAAAAAAGTAACAGAATTTTATTAACTGGAAAGTACACAGACAAGTGGAAATGACCTAGCAGACCCAAGAAAGTTGACTTCTATTATCAGTTGTGGTAAAGACAACTGATTTGCAAATAAAATTTCTCTGAAGTGTCAGGTTTTCGTTATTTCTTAATATCAACTTGTTATCTCTAGTTGTAGAGGAAACCCTTTACTTATTTATTTTTATTGGAGTATAATTGCTGTACAATGTTCTGTTAGTTTCTGCTGTACAATGAAGTGAATTAGCTATATGTATACATAGGTTCTTTCCCTCTCGAACCTCCCTTCAACCCTTTCCTCTATCCTAACCCTCTAGGTCATCACAGAGCACCGAGATGAGTTCCCTGTGCTATTCAGCAGCTTCCCATTATCTATTAATATTTTACACACAGTAGTACAAAAAAGATCTTCATGACCAGATAATCATGATGGTGTGATCAGTCCCCTAGAATACAATGTGAAGTCAAGTGGGACTTAGGAAGCATCACTACGAACAAATCTAGTGGAAGTGATGGAATTCCAGTTGAGCTATTTCAAATCCAATAAGATGATGCTGTGAAAGTGCTACACTCAATATACTAGCAAATTTGGAAAACTCAGCAGTAGCCACAGGACTGGAAAAGGTCAGTTTTCATTCCAACCCCAAAGAAAGGCGATGCCAAAGAATGCTCAAACTACCCCACAGTTACACTCATCTCACACGTTAGTAAAGTAATGCTTAAAATTCACCAAGCCAGGCTTCAGCAATACATGAACCATGAACTTCCAGATGTTCAAGCTGGTTTTAGAAAAGGCAGAAGAACCAGAGATCAAATTGCCAACATCCACTAGATCATGGAAAAAGCAAGAGAGTTCCAGAAAAACATCTATTTCTGCTTTATTGAATATACCAAAGCCTTTGACTGTGTGGGTCACAACAAACTGTGGAAAATTCTGAACGAGATGGGAATATCAGACCACCTGAACTGCCTCTTGAGAAATCTGTATACAGGTCAGGAAAGAACAGTTAGAACTAGACTTGGAACCACAGACTGGTTACAAATAGGAAAAGGAGTACATTAAGGCTGTATATTGTCACCCTGCTTATTTAACTTCTATGCAGAGTACATCATGAGAAACACTGGGCTGGAAGAAGCACAAGCTGGAATCAAGATTGCTGGGAGAAATATCAATCACCTCAGAAATGCAGATGACACCACCCTTATGGCAGAAAGTGAAGAGAAACTAAAAAGCCTCTTGATGAAAGTGACAGAGGAGAGTGAAAAAGATGGCTTCAAGCTCAACATTCAGAAAACGAAGATCATGACATCCAGTCCCATTACTTCATGGCAAATATATGGGGAAACAGTGGAAACAGTGTCAGACTTTATTTTGGGGGGCTCCAAAATCACTGCAGATGATGACTGCAGCCATGAAATTAAAAGACGCTTACTCCTTGGAAGGAAAGTTATGACCAACCTAGATAGCATATTCAAAAGCAGAGACATTACTTTGCCAACAAAGTTCCATCTAGTCAAGGCTATGGTTCTTCCAGTGGTCATGTATGGATGTGAGAGTTGGACTGTGAAGAAAGCTTGGTGCTGAAGTATTGATGCTTTTGTACTGTGGTGCTGGAGAAGACTCTTGAGAGTCCCTTGGACTGCAAGGAGATCCAACCAGTCCATCCTAAAGGAGATCAGTCCTGGGTGTTCATTGGAAAGAATGATGTTTAGCTAAAACTCCAATTCTTTGGCCACCTCATGCGAAGAACTGACTCATTTGAAAAGACCCTGTTGTTGGCATAGATTGAAGGCAGAAGGGGATAACAGAGGATGAGATAGCACCACTGAGTCAATGGACTTGGGTTTGGGTGAACTCCGGGAGTTGGTGATGGAGAGGGAGGCCTGGTGTGCTCAGTTCATGGCATCGCAAAGATTTGGACACTACTGAGCAATTGAACTGCACCAAACACAGTAGTGCATATACGTCAGTCCTACTCTTCCAATTTATCTCATCCTCCCTTTCCCCCTCTGTGTCCATCTCCATATTTATGTCTCTTTTCCATTTGTTCAACGTTAGCCCTGGGAAGTTAACTCCTAAATTCTGGTCCACATTTGATTGTAGGCTAAGGTACCAAGTCAAAGGACAAAAAGACATGCAAAGAGAACATGAGATGGAATGATATCAGTGCAAGGTAAGTCAGATCAGAGGCCACATTTTATCCCACTTTAGCTGTAATCAGAGAAGTAGAGAGACTTTGAATTTAGACAGCAGTGGTGGCCGCCATAGATCCGTACGGTTCAGGGCTAGAAAGCTCTTACTTGAGACTGTCGCAAGTCATAATTCTTCAGAAGAGTTCTTCAGAAAGGCGAACTTGATAGATTATCTTGACTTTTTAACATAACTGAAGACACAACTGATGGGAGAGGGTAGGCTTAGAAAATGTACTTATAGATTAAATCTGTAAAAAAATAGAAAACAAAGGAAAAAATATTAACTCCAGAGAATACTATTACTGGGCATTAAATTGGAATTTTCCAAGCTAGAATACTGGAGTGGGTTGCCATTTCCTTCTTCAGGGGATCTTTCCGACTTAGGGATAGAACACATCTCTTGAATCTCTTGCATTGGCAGGAAGATTCTTTACCACTAGTACCATCTGGGAACCCAATGGATAACAGTCATAAGCATGCATGCACATGCATGCCTCAATAGTGAGTATTATATACATAGTAATAACAGTATAAATACTGAATACTGAACTAAAATTATGATATAACTACACTGAGAGTTGTAGGTAATGGGAATATTCATTTAGGGGGTCAAGAAAGAATGAGGTGCCAATAGTAGTAACTAAAATGTTAGAAGTTAGAAATAGCAATATAAATACAGCTTCCCTGGTGGCTCAGACAGTAAAGGATCTGCCTGCAATGCAGGAGACCCAGGTTCGATCCCTGGGTCAGGAAGATCCCCTGGAGAAGGAAATGGCAACTCATTCCAGTATTCTTGCCTGGAGAGTCCCACGGACAGAGGTTGCAAAGAGTCAGACATGACTTAATGACTAACACATTGGACATTGGACCCTTGAATATTTTAGTGGGGCAGTGGGGGGGGGGGCACTGAGGAGAGGTGTTAGAGGTACTTATCCTCCCCACAGTTAAAAGTCAATTATAACTCATAGTCAGTCCCCTGCAGCCTTGATTTCCCCACATCCATTCCAGATTTAACCAACTGTGGATCCTGTAAGCCCCCATTGTTTAAGGGTCAACTGTATATCATTTAGAAATATGGAATACATCAGGAAGTAATGTGAATATTTTCATTTGTCTGCATGGTCTGAACAGTGTAACAGAAGATAGAAAATTTTTTTTCCCAAACTGCTCTTCATACCCTTAAGGGTAGAAACCACTTGTCCTTCACCTTGGAACTCTCTGCTCCCGCCAAATGGCAATTAGGGCAATAAAACTTTTATCTCCCACAAAGAAAAGAATCTATATTTGAGGTAGATACCTTCCTCTCTTTCCTTAAGAAAGGTTCTTTGTCTTTGTTACTCTCTTTCCCTCTGTCTCTTGCTGGAGAGGAGGGGGAATATATGTGATATCTCCTATATAATCTCCCAATTTCATAATTTCTGGAATCAGATATACAGATACCTCCTGCCCCCAACACACACACGCACACACACACACACACGCAGCAAAGTGATATCTTCCATCATCTTGCCCTGTGGATGAAAATAGAATGTGGACAACTGAGCAAGGTATTCTGTAAGGAAATAATAGGTCTGCCTCTGGTACTAAAACCTAATGTTTACTGTTAGGATAAAATTAATTTGTATAAGTGAAAAATCTTATAAGAATCATCTAAAATAATTGAATTTGGTTATTTCAAAATTGGTTAATAGAATTGATATCAGTGATATCAAGGCTCTTTTTCTTATTACAAGCCTTTATATCTCTTTGACTCAAAACTGTGTGTGTAATTTTAATAGTGAACTTTGAGTTAAAATTTTAAATGATCACCTATAAACCTCATTATCACAAAAAAAGGGTAATTATTTGACATTGACCTTAAAATCAGCACTTGTACAATGTTTACATAGCAGTTTGGTTTTACTTTTACTGAATTGTTTTTTATATCTTACCAAGAATGAATTAACCTACTTTACACACTTGTGGTTCAACACATTAATTCAAGACATTTATGGTTAAAGGAGCTGAGCTCATACTGCAATTATTTAAGTATGGACACAAATAGCCTTCGAAGAGTGCCTTGGGATTTTTTCATTTTCACTGGGTCAAACCTTTCCTCTCCAGGACCTTTTGCTGCAGATGTAATTGTAGTTTATCAAGGCAGTTAGTTATACACAAAGGATTTCTGAGATGCCAGTTTGAGAAGGTCTGCACAGTATTTTTCTAGCTGCTATCAGCTATATAACTTGGTGACACAAAGATTTTATTCTTGCCCCACATTTTTTCTTCTTAACCTTGAATAGTACTTCTTTGTGAATTAGTTATCTCAACAGCTTTTGTTGAAAAATAGATGAAAATTGTCTAAGGAACTGTTAATACATTTTGATATTAACATGAAATCTGCTGCTTCAAAGATGGAGATTGTGAAGTAATGAGTAATGTGAATTTCCAAAATTTGCTGCCAATCTGAAGTTATTATATATACAGAACTTATTGCTCCTTGCATAAGTGCTATTTCTTTCTATAACTAAGATATTTGATAGATATTTGACTTTACTTGGGGGAGTCTTGAAGACTAAATTTTGGGGACGTTTCCTTCAGTGACATCCCATTTTCTCTGTAAAATTTAATATTGCTTTTTAAATTTATATTTCCATGTAGTAGTTGTGATTAAAAGTATTCAGAGAAAATTTTATTTTAAAATATTGTTTCATCGTTACCATGATTTATTTGTCAGGTGGAGAGTAGAGATAATAGCTAGAGGGGATAATAGAATAAAGCAATTGTTAATTTTTTTTTTTTCTTTTGGGGTAATTTTAGATTTACAGAAAAAAATTACATAGAGAGTAGAGACTTGTGTTGGCTGAAATAAAAATATACAACATAAGAACTATGAGTTTTAGTGTTATGCTGAGGACTACTCCATGAGTGACAGCCTCTCAGATAGCTCTGAGGAAATGCTCCAAAAAGGTAAAGGGAAAGGATTGAGATATATACATATATATATATATATATATATATATATTTGATTTTGGTGGAGTGCATGCAATCAAGCATATATCTCAGTAAAAGAATACTGTTAGTTACCAGCAACTCAGTTAATGATGTTAGTGCTTTTCTTATATGGGAAGATACAAGAATCCAGGTTCATAAAAAATTTTCTCCTGAAATAATTCTTATTAACTAAGGATTTGTTTTCCCATAGCACAGAATGCCTCATCCTAATCTTTCCCTGAATTCCTTTCAGGGTGTATTGTAGGTCAGTGACTGCTGCGGCTAATGACTTCATTCTTATGGAATCACATTCTTTGTTTTACAGTTGCTATAAACCCTGCATCCTGTTTCAGTTTCCCCTATTATTGGTAGCTTCCATTGCCATGTACCTTTTTCAAAACTAAGAAAATGGTACTGATACTTTGTCCTGTGCTTAGTCTCTCAGTCATGTCTGACTCTTGCAACCCCATGGACTGTAGCCAGCCAGGCTCCTCTGTCCACGGGGGGATTCTTCAGGGAAGAATACTGGAGGGGGTTGCCATGCGCTCCTCCAGGGTATCTTCTGAACCCAGGGATCAAACCCATGTTTCCCACATTGCAGGTGAATTCTTTACTATCTGAACCACCAGGGAAGCCCAAGAATACTGGAGTGGGTAACCTATCCCTTCTCCAGGGGATCTTCCTGACCCAGGAATCTAACAAGGGTCTCCTTCATTACAGGTGGATTATTTACCAGCTGAGCTACCAGGGAAGCCCACTAATATTTTACTATTAATGAAATACTTCATTTTATTAGGATTTTACCATTTTTTTCCATTATATGTTTTTTTCCCTCCCAGAAAGCAATCCAGTCTAACATATGCCATTTAGTAATCTTGTCTCCTTAGTTTCCTCTGGTGTTTAATGGTTTCTCAGTCTTTGCTGTATTTGGTGGCCTTGACAGTTTTAAAGAGCGCCAGTCAAGTATTTCGTAGAGTTTCCATCAGTTTGGTTTTGTCTGATATATCATTTCCCATGATTAGACGGAGTTATGTACTGTCAGAAAGAATGCTATAGAGATGATATGCATTTTTCATCCTTTTGTATTAGCGGTACATGATATCCACATGGCATCATTGGTCCTGTTTCTTAGGTAGATAGACTTTGCTAGGTTTTTGTGCTATACAGTTACTAGTCTTCCCTTTCCAGTTTCTATTATTTAGAAATGAGTCAGTAAGTGCAGCCCATACTCAATGGAAGTACAGGTATGAAAATTAAACTCCTCCTCTATTTATGACAACTTTGTCTCTTTTCTTTTTATTTATTTATTCAATAAATTTATTTATTTAATAAATACAGACTCATGTATGTTTATTTTACAATTTAGGTTATAATCCAATACTACATTTCCCCCTAACTTTGGCCATTAAGAGCTCTTTCAAGATTTGCTCAGTGTCTTCTTAATATGGCCAAATGGAGTTACTTTTTAAGCACTTTCTTACTTTGTGATACTTCTAGACATACTAGGCCCTTGTTATATTTTTACTGTTCAGCTCTACCCTCAGGCAAGAAGCCCTGGTTTCTTGAAATGGAGAATGGTACTAGAAACCAAAATCTGAGCATTGGATATAAAATGACTGTTTTAAAATAATATGGACAATAAGTACATTTAGTTAAGAGAGAAAAGTTGCAGTGGAGGAGACTAAAATAATAAAAGAAAATGGTACAACTGAAGATATAAACAATAGGTAATAGGAATTAATAGATAGCAAAAATAGTTGGGGAGACATTAAGTAAAAGGCATCCCTCATGTTTCTGATATTTAAGGGAAGAATGAGCGAGTCAGACATAGCTTGAAATGGAATTGATGGCAAGAAAGAAGACACATATGAAGTTTCCTTATATTTATTTTATTAATTCATTTCATTTCATTTTATTTTGGAAATTATGTTCTATCCAAAACCACTGATATTGAATATGGGATTGACTGCTTGACTTGATCAGAAAGGATTTTGAACAGTTGATGGAATGATTATGTTACGTAACAGGGGTTGTGTCCATTTGAAGTTAGAAAAGCTAGCAGTCAAATTAGTTTTTTGTTTCTCCAAGAATACTCTGTAGGATGCGAGAAAAAGAAGGAAAAAGGTGAATTTAATGGTGTGATTTTGGTAATGATAGATGATAAGTATTTGTAAACATAATGAAGTGTTTTTCAAAACAGAATTTTTAAACCCTCTCACTTTTACATTTTCAGGAAATTTGCATGCTGGTTTACAACCTCTTGGTAGCTTGAAATCCATCCACCCTTGTGGGAGTGTTTATATCATAGTCATTGGAAAAAAACAAATCAGGCCTTTATTCCCCCAGAGATGGTTGTTGAACACATACCACTGCTTTTTCTCCTCTCACCCTACTTTTGAAAAGGTTATCTGTATCTTTTGCTCAATTTTGCCAACCTGAAGAAACCACCAAGGAAGAGTAATGGTATTTCCATGAAACAAATAGGCAATTTGCAACTTAATATCACTCTGGGGAGAGGGGAGGTGGTAGATGGACTTGTTTATAAATCAGTTGTACTTAGAGGGTCAGATGAAATAAGCCTTTGCGGGAGAAGGGAAAACTCAAGGATCTGGGGAGATTGTACCACTTCTCTAGTCCCAGGTTCAATGATCACAGTCCTGAACTGATCTGAGGTGAAGATAAAAACTGAGGCTCAACATCCATGAAAAAGCAGAAGTTTTCCTTTAGGGTAAAATCATATCAGTAATCGACAATGAATTGAAGCGTGTTAATAATTAACTAAAAACAGGAGCTTTTGTGGTGATAGTTATGTCTTGACTGTATTGGTGGCAACATGATTTTATTGTCACTGTTCAGTCACTAAGTTGTGTCTGACTCTTTATGACCCCATGGACTGTAGCACACGAGACTTCCCTGTCCTTCCCTGTCTCTTGGTGTTTGCTCAAACACATATCCATTGAGTCCGTGATGCTAAATGACCACCTTATCCCCTGTTACCTCCTTCTCTTCCTGCCCTCAACCTTTCCCAGCATCAGGGTATTTTCCAGTGATTCAGTTTTTCACATCAGATGGCCCAAGTATTGGAACTTCAGCTTCAGCATCAGTCTTTCCAAAGAATATTCAGTGTTGATTTCCTTTAGGATTGACTGATTTGCTCTCCTTGCATTCCAGGGGACTCTTAAGAGTCTCCACCAGCACCACAATTTGAGAGCATCAATTTTTTAGTGTTCGGCCTTCTTAATGGTCCAACTCTCACATCTGTACAGGACCACTGGAAAAACCATAGCCTTGACTGTGAAGAAAGCTGAGCACCAAAGAATTGATGCTTTTGAACTGTAGTGTTGGAGAAGACACTTGAGAGTCCCTTGGACTGCACAGAGATCCAACCAGTCCATTCTAAAGGAGATCAGTCCTGACTGTTCATTGGAAGGACTGATGCTGAAGCTGAAACTCCAATACTTTGGCCACCTCATGCGAAGAGTTGACTCGTTGGAAAAGACTCTGATGCTGGGTGGGATTGAGGGCAGGAGGAGAAGGGGACGACAGAGGATGAGATGGCTGGATGGCATCATCGACTCGATGGACATGAGTTTCAGTGAACTCCAGAAGTTGGTGATGGACAGGGAGGCCTGGCGTGCTGCAATTCGTGGGGTCACAAAGAGTCGGACACGACTGAGCGAGTGAACTGAACTGAACTGAACTGAACTGACTATACAGACCTTTGTCGGCAAATTGATGTCTCTAGTTTTTAATATGCTGTCTAGGTTTGTCATAACTTTCCTTCCAAGGAGCAAGCCTCTTTTAATTTCATGGCTACAGTCACAATCCTCAGTGATTTTGGAGCTCAAGAAAATAAAATCTGTCACTGTTTCTAATTTTTTCCCATCTATTTGCTATGAAGTGATGGGACAGGATGCCATGATTTTAGTTTTTTGAATGTTGAGTTTTAAGCCAGCTTTTTCACTCTCTTCTTTCACCCTCACCAAGAGGCTCTTTACTTCCTCTTGACTTTCTGCCATCAGAGTGGTTATCATCTACATATCTGAGGCTGTTGATATTTCTCCTGGTAATCTTGACTTCAAATTGTGATTCATTCAGCCTGGCATTTTGCATGATATACTTTGCATATAAGTTATGATAAGCAAGATGATGATATACAGCCTTGTTCTATACCTTTCCCAATTTGAAGCCAGTCAATTGTTCCATGTCCAAGTCTAACTGTTGCTTCTTGACCTGCATAGAGGTTTCTCAGGAGGAAGGTAAAGTGATCCGATATTCCCATCTCCTTAAGAATTTTCCAGCTTGTTGTGATTCACAAGGTTATTCCATTATCTTGATTGTGTTTGTGGCAACATGACTACAGCTGTCCAAATTCATATAACTGTCCAGCTAACAAGGTGAATTTTACTATATGTGATTTTTATCTTGAACCTATTTGGAAATAATAAAACATGGGCAAAGGTATACTACTAGGTGATAGCAGATTGAAAGAAAGCAGAGCTCATAATCATACCTCTCAAGGCAGAAATCAGATTAAAAATCAAAGAGATAAATAAGCATATTTAACAATCTTAAAGGCTATATATCACAAACTGCTTAAGAGAGGAATACTTATGTGTAAACTAACACAGAAATAGTTCTCATAAAGCATAAAATCAAAAAATTCAAAGGAAAATACACAGGAATACAACTTACAAACAAAAGAATAATGACACCCCTCGCCCTGAAAATAAAACTCAAATAGAATATTTTACCAGAAAACAACAACAAAATGTTAAGAAATGGTTGGGTGAAAATTGAAGAGTAAAATTTTAAAATTCTTTCAAACTAATAATACAGTATGATACATAAAAAGTCTGTGGGGTAGCAGTGGAACAACCACCAAAAAAAAAAAAACAAAACTTTATATACTTATAAAAATATATAAGTAAAAGAATCTCCCTCAAGAGAATTAAACACAGTGCAATAAGCTAAGGAAAAAGTAAACCTAAAGAAAGTAGAAAGAATTAATAAAGATAAAAGTTAATGAGTTGGAAAACAAAAAAACAATAGAATCAATGAATAAACGTAAAAGCTGGTTTCTTTCAGAAAAGGTATACAAAACAGATAAACCCCTAGCTAGTTTATCAAAAGAAAAATTGCAACCAAAGTAAGGTAAGCATTAAAATTCATATTGTGGTAAAATCTTCAGGAAAAAATAACTATTTCTACAAACACACAAACAATTTCAAGGAGAAAAAACAAACAAGGGGTAGTTAGATGGTTAAGAAGAACCTTTTAACCATTTAAACCAAAGAACTTCATTTGATATCTACCTTAAGCAAGCAGCCAACCAACCAACCAACCAAACAACAAACAAAACCGGGAAAAAAATGAGAAAAGTGGGACATTTGTGCAAACACTAAATAAATAAATTATTTTTAGGTATGATGATAGCATTTAAAATTATATTTCAAGATGAGTCATTGTTTTCTGAGTTCAACACTGAAATATTTATAAGAGATGACGTGATGATCCCACATTGTGGAGAGAAGAGGGAGAGGCAAGCGAAATTGCAGATGAAACAGGAATTCCTGAGTTGATAAAATTGTTGACAGTAGGTGAGGGCTACATGTAGGTTCAATACATCAGTCTCTCTACTTTTGTATAATGTATGCTTACTGATTTCCATAATAAGTTGACAATTGTGTGGAATTTAAGACTTCACAAGTTTAAGCAAGCTACAAAGATGAGGCAGAATTAGCATGTCCACACATTTGGGAAGCAGAAAATACAGATTTGTCCATAACTAGTCTCACACTCTAAAAGGTGAGCTGACCATACTCAATAACATAGATAAATCTCATAAGCCTAATATTGAGCAAAATAAATTGTACTGTGACTCCAAATAAATTTTACTGTGACTCCATTTATATTTCAAAACAGGCAAAGTGAAGCTGTGGTTTAAAAGTTTGTTCCGTTCTGTTTAGTCACTAAGTCATGTCTGACACTACTGTGACCCCGTAGACTGTGGTCCGCCAGGCTCCTCAGTCCATGGGATTTCTCAGACAAGAATCCTGGAGTGGGTTGCCATTTCCTTTTCCAGGGGATCTTCCCCACCAGGAATTGGACCCTCATTTCCTGCATTGGCAGGTGAATTCTTTACCACTGAGCCACCCAGGAAATAGAGTGATTGTTCTTTTGGGAGCAGTGACCAGATCGTTAGTTCACAGGGGCTGCTGAGGCACTGGTGATTTTGCCTGTCTTGCTATTGTACAGGCAGGTTAAATCTGTGGCAATGCATTGAGTTATATTTTAGTGATTTGTATATGTCTCTGTATACATGTTACGCTTCAATAAAAAGAAGATGGGCAGAGGTGAGAACAGGTGTTCTAAATTTTCTCATAGCCTCCCTTGGCATTGATATTATCTAATCATAATTCTGGGGTTCCCTGGTAGCTCAGCTGGTAAAGAATCTGCCTGCAATGCAGGAGACCCTGGTTTGATTCCTGGGTTGGGAAGATCTCCTGGAGAAGGGATAGGCTACCCACTCCAATATTCTTGGGCTTCCCTGGTGGCTCAGACAGTAAAATCTGCCCACAATGCGGGAGACCTGGGTTTGATCCCTGGGTTGGGAAGATCCTGGGGAGGAGGGCATGACAACACACTCCAGTATTCTTGCCTGGAGAATCTCTATGGACAGAGGAGCCTGGCAGGCTACAATCCAAGAGGTTGCAAAAAGTCAGACACGACTGAGCAGCTAAGCACAAGCACAATCATAATTCCATTACTTCACATGAAACGGATTAAGCAGTCCCACTCTGCTCTTTAATAACACTATTTAAAAGCAACCAAGCACTGTTTTTGACAAATTGCTTCTAATTGTAATTTTGTGAACTTATTGAAATAGCTTAAATTTTATTTTTTTTCTGAGAAATGTATCCTGTCAAAATGGTACATATACTTGAGAGAATAAAAAACACAGTGAATTGGTTATTTCCATCTTCCAACTTACAGAAAAACAGTGAATGAATTTTTGGGTATAAAGGGGACTTAAAACCAAGAAAGGAAGCTGACTAATAATTGTGTTGCACCGGAGATACGATATAGAGGGGGGAAAAACAGTGTGGCACAAAATTCCTATCCTCAACAGAATATCAGTAATCAAGATATCTGTAATTAGATAATAAAGAGGAGCTTAAAATATTCTATTTAGACAGCAAAATCTTGATATCAAATAACTAAGGTCAATAGAGTTTTATAAGAGACTATTATAAAACAGAGCTTCCCTTGTGGCTCAGCTGGTAAAGAAGCCACCTACAACGTGGGAGACATGGGTTAGATCCCTGGGTTGGGAAGATACCCTGGAGAAAGGAAAGGCTACCCACTCCAGTGTTCTGGCCTAGAGAATTTCCAAACAGAAAGTCTTTTAAAAAAATAGTCCCTCTTGAAAAAACAAAAATAAAATATTCAGACCAAATTAGATTTGTACCTCCTCCAAACTCTAAGTCTTATAAAGAAAGCCCGATTTGCAACCAGGCAGATTTGCAACCACGCAGCACTATGAAAACCTACTGATTTATTATAATTAGAAACTTTCTCTCCATGAAATGATGATAGTGATTGCAAACTTGAGAAGTAAAAGATACAAGGAATATTATCAGTATTAACAGAAAAGGTCATTTACCCAGGTTCAGTCATTCAAGAAATCTGTGAGTGAATCAGACTTCCCAGAGTTTCCAGTATATTTTCAGATTCAGCACTGCTCAACTAAAATGTTATTTTCACTTGTTGATATCTAATTAATTTCTGTTATATAATGGAAAGGTTTTACAATTTATTAAAAATCAAAGCCAATTAGCTTATTAAAGCTTTCAAAAATAGATCTAAAAGACATAGATTTGTTATTATTTTTTGCCCTTTAACCTAGAAACTTGTTTGATCACCCTATGAGATGGTGATACTTTTCCTATAACTGAACACTTTCCTGTTTGTTTATATTTTTTTATAAACTCGATTTGATTCCTTTCTTTCTCCAGTAGTATGTCTGTCATTGCTATTACTTCTTCAATGAGGAGAAGCAATTTGATTGAACACTTGTTTTTCATCTTTTCCCTGATTTGGCAGCTTGCAATACCACAGGGAACTCTCTCTTAATATTTTTCCTATGTCTGTCATCTTCCGTATTTATGACTGAAGCTGAAAATCACAAGCGATTTTATGTTCTTCCATACTGCTGACTATCCACCTTTGTTCTAAACAATGACATCCCTGTTGTCCCACATTTCACTTCAAAGACTTTGCAGAACCAGGGAAGTATGAGAGAAGTGACTTCAGAAGGGTAAGGAACAATATTTGTTGAGTTTCTGTGAGTCTGAGGCTGTGATGAGCATCTTAAATCCCGTATCTCACTTCATCCTCATGGCCTCATTATTTCACAGAAGGCATCACTTTGTGTCAGAGAGATTAAGTAAGCCATCCAAGAGCAAACTCAAGCTTATCTCACTCCATAGCTCAGAGGTATAAGGATTTCGATGAGAAAATGCAAGAAAATTCTAGGCACTCTTCTAAATTATTTCTAAGCTTGGTCAACCCAGCCTTTCCTATCCTAGGGTCGTTGTCCTCTCTTGCTTTGGGGGAGGGTTGAGGGTGGCAGGCACTGTTTTTGTAGATTGATCAAATCTACTTGAGGAGTTATAAAATAATGAAGTTACTAATGACTAAGTAGTGAGGGAAGAGAGTCTTTGTGAATGCCCCTTCTTCAGAAATATGGTCTAGCCACACTGAGTTCCCCCTTCCTGACCATCTTTAGCAACTATTACCTGATCTAAAAATCTTAGCACTAGTCTAGTTTGGATGTATATTTTTGTCTTGTCCCACTGGGGGAAAAAGTCAGTTATTTAAAGGCAGTCTTCTTGATAATGTTTTTCTTTAGTATTCCCAAGTTCCCAAGAAAGAGGAATAACTGAATACAATTAAGCTTTTAAATCTAAATTGGCCCAAGTCTCAACCTCTGTCTTTTCTGATTTTCACTGGTTCCACATTCTGTGTTGTAGACTGCAGCAACATTTTATAGCGCTGTTCCTTTCTGTCTTGATGTTATTTTAGAAGCAATTGTAATGTTTGCAGGATAAGGCACCACTCTCCTGCAACTTTTGGAATAGACATACACAATTCCAAATGAAGCATTTTAAAATTAAAACGTTTGACTTGCCAGGGAAAGTGTGTGTATGTGTGTGTGTGTAATAGTGTATTTATGGACTCTGTGTATGTATACATGAAATACATATATATGACGCGAAAGTGAGGTGAAAGTGTTACTCAGTGGTATCTGACTCTTTGCCACCCCATGGACTGTAGCCTGCCAGGTTCTGTCCTTGGGATTTTCTAGGCAAGAATACTGGAGTGGGTTGCCATTCCCTTATCCAGGGAACCTTGCCAGTCCAGGATTTGGACCCACGTGTCCCACATTGCAGGCAGATTCTTTAATGTCTGAACCACCAAGGAAGCTCCTATACACACAGACACACACATAGAAATAGGAATAGGAAGTGTCTGGGTCAGGAAAAAAGAGTTCTGTATTGATGCTTACAACCAGATTCACCTTAACGTTGTGGCATTGGTTAACCAGAGCTAGTCTACCCGCTTCTAAATGAGCTCCTATGAAAACCTTCAAGGCTAATGTTGAGTTTCACTCTGTAGAGAAGAAATGGGGAACAAAGGATATATTCACCAGAAAGACAGCTGCCCCTCTCCCATTCTAAAGAGAGAGAGAAAAAAATGTGTTTTTTTGATCTTTTGCAATGGGATGGAAATGATCCTAGATTCTCACTCACTCTAACCTTTGGAATGTAAATACACCTTTTCAGGAACAATTTACCCTGGGGTCTACAGCATTTATGACCTGAAGATAAAACCAAAGTCTGGGTTTCATCCTTTTTGAATTGTAAAGTCCTAGGGAGAAGCTCTTTTTGGTAGTACCTTGATGACTTAACCTAGGGCCCTAATTCAGACTGTAACTGTTTGCTCTCTAGGAAAGATAAGAGAATTTTTATCATACTTTTGGATTAGAGCAATTAACTGTACAGATAAGTACAGATCTAATCCTTACGGGATGTGGAAATTAAAAATGTCATTAGGGAAAGCGAAAACAAGCATTTTTATATTTCCATGTCCAGGAGGGCAGGACTTTTTACAGCAGCACTGAGAAGTCTAAGGGAATTTTAATTTACTATGTGCTTTCACTATCCCCCTACTATTATTATCACTCAAGTTTCTTCTTCAAATATAGCATGTTTTGCCAATGGAACTATTCTCTGGACCTGGTATATGTCTCAGAAAATTTTCACTTCTGCAGCTTTGCTTGTGATATTCCCTTGATGGAGAATGTCCTCCTATGTGCAACTCATTTTTTTTTCCCCCACATGGAATATGGCAAATTTTCTAACTGGATAGCTTCTCTTTCTTCTTATATTCTAGTCCTCTTTCATGGCATTTAATCATGTTCTGTTTTTTTTATTATAAATCCCACTGCAGTACTCTTGCCTGGAAAATCCCATGGACGGAGGAGCCTGGTAGGCTGCAGTCCATGTGGTCGCGAAGAGTTGGGCACGACTGAGCAACTTCACTTTCACTTTTCACTTTCATGCATT
The DNA here is from genome assembly GCF_032405125.1 of Capricornis sumatraensis. Taxonomy (NCBI): domain Eukaryota; kingdom Metazoa; phylum Chordata; class Mammalia; order Artiodactyla; family Bovidae; genus Capricornis; species Capricornis sumatraensis. Next base: position 77,613,800 of record NC_091073.1, read on the forward strand.
GGAGAAGGAAATGGCAACCCACTCCAGTGTTCCTGCCTGAAGAATCCCAGGGACAGCGGAGCCTGGTGGGCTGCCATCTATGGGGCTGCACAGAGTCAGACATGACAAGCGACTTAGCAGCAGCAGCAGTAGATATCAGCGATTTTTTTCTAGACTGTGACTCGTTGAAGTAAAGCTTATGTTTCTGATTTAAGGTAATACTGAATGTTAACTTTTTTTTTCCAAGCTGAAGATATCTCATTTATTTATTCATTTTTCTCTGATGACCTCTTATGTTTGTCTTCAATAATATCATAGGAACCTAATATTTTTACTGAAATTTTTATTTACTTTTGATAATTTAGGTTACTAATTCCTACTCTATCACAGGCAGTCTAAGAAATAAACTTCATAGAAATAACCATTTGGAAACCACATTAGAGACTTTTCATATAATACTTACTATAATTATTTATTGTATTAATGTGCTTGTGCTTGTGCTTGTGCTAAATCACTTCAGTTGTGTCTGACTCTTTGTGACCCTATGGACTTGCTAGCCTCCTCTGTCCATAGGATTCTCTAGGTAAGAAGACTGGGGTAGATTGCCATTCCCTCCTCCAGGGAATATTCCGGACCCAGGAATTGAACCCGCATCCTTACGTCTCCTTCCTTGGCAGGCAGGTTCTTTACCTCTAGTGCTGCCTGGGAAGCCCTATTATATTATACTTAATTATGATTTTATTATATTATTATTTACTTATAGCAGGTTGTTGCAAACATAATTATGGTTTCAGACTGTGAGTTTTAAATGATTAAAGCTAGGCTCAAACAATTCTTTATTAATCAAAATAGGAACCACTGCAATCAACATGTTTTTGCCAATGAGAAATAAGTTTATTCATGTAGTATAAAAATCCGTGTTTGGGGATTTGATGAGTTCTTGGAAAGCGTTCTCTGTGTCCTCCTGGTTGTGGAAGCACTTTCCCTGCAAAAAGCTGTTGAGATGTTTGAAGAAATGGTAGTCAGTTGGCGAAAGGTCAGGTGAATATGGTAGATGAGGCAAAACTTTGTAACCCAATTCGTACAATTTTTGAAGCATTGGTTATGCATCGTGGGGTTGGGCATTGTCATAGAAAAGAATTGGGCCCTTTCTATTGACCAATGCCAGCTGCAGGCATTGCAGTTTTTGGTGCATCTATTGATTTGCTGAGCATGCCTCTCAGATGTAGTGATTTTGCTGGACTCAGAAAGCTGTAGTAGATCAGATGGGCAGCAGACAACCGAAGAGTGACCATGGTCTTTTTCTGGTGTCAGAGTGGCTTTGGGAAGTGCTTTGGAGCTTCTCGGTCCAACCACCATGCTGGCCATCACCAGTTGTTGTATATCTTTTTTTCACACTTTTTGTCGCACGTGACAGTTTGATGAAGAAATAGTTCATTACTGTTGCAAGTAGTAAGAGAAGACAGTGCTTCAAAATGATTTTTTGATTTTTGGTTAGCTCATGAGGCACCCACTTATCAAGCTTCTTCACTTTTCCAATTTGCTTCCAATGCAAAACAACTGTAGAATGATCAACATTGAGTTCTTCAGCAACTTCTCATGTAGTTATAAGAGGATCAGCTTCGATGATGACTCTTAGTTGTCATCAAATTCTGATGGCTGGTCACTATGTTTCTCATCTTCAGGGCTCTCGTCTCATTTGCAAAACTTCTTGAACCACCATTGTGCTCTATGTTTGTTAACAGTTCCTGGGCCAAGTGCATTGTTGATGCTGTGAGTTGTGTCTGCTGCTTTACGACCCATTTTGAACTCAAATAAGAAAATTTGCTTTTTGTCTAACACTATTTCCATAGCCTAAAATATATATAAAAGAAACAGCAAGTAATAAGTCATTAGCAAAAAACAAAAAGAGAGAAATGCATATTAAAATAATGTATAACATAACCACATTTATTTAAAATATATTCCATATCAAATGGCTAATTTCAACAATGCAAAAACCACAATTACTCTTTCAGTTCAGTTCAGGCTCAGTCATGTCAGACTCTTTGTGACCTCATGGACTGCAGCAGGCCAGGCTTTATTGTCCATCACTAACTCCCAGAGCTTGCTCAAATTCATGTCCATCAAGTCAATGATGCCATCCAACCACCTCATCCTTTGTCGTCCCTTTCTCCTGTCTTCAGTCTTTCCCAGCATCAGGGTCTTTTCCACTTACTTTTGCACCAACCTAATAATGCTTATTATATTATGCTTAATATATTTATATTGATTGGTGTTAGTTGGTACTTATTAATATGTGTGTGTGCTAAGTCACTTCAGTCGTGTGTGACTCTTTGTGACCTGACCACATAGACTCTAGGCCACCAGGCTCCTCTGTGCATGGAATTCTTGGGGCAAAAATACTGGAATGTGTTGTCATGCCCTCCTCCAAGGGATATTCCTGACATAGTGATAAGGTCTCTTTTTTTTGTCTCCAGGATTAGCATGCAGGTTATTTACCACTAGCACCACCTGGAAAGCCCTTGTATTAACATATTAATCTAATTCCTGGATTTGAATTATGATTTAATAAATATTAAACTAAGTACATTTTAATTTATTGCTAACATTACAACTTTTGAATTACTCTCAATCATTTTTGAAGGAATCATTTTACAGGATCAGTTCAGTTCGGTTCAGTAGCTCAGTCATGTCCGACCCTTTGTGACCCCATGAACTGCAGCACGCCAGGCCTCCCTGTCCATCATCAATTCCTGGAGTCCACCCAAACCCATGTCCATTGAGTCAATGATGCCATCCAATTATCTCATCGTCTTTCGTCCCCTTTTCCTCCTGCCCTCAATCTTTCCCTGCATCAGGGTCTTTTCCATTGAGCCAGCTTTTCACATCAGGTGGCCAAAGTATTGAAGTTTCAGCTTCAGCATCAGTCCTTCCAATGAACACCCAGGACTGATCTCCCTTAGGATGGACTGGTTGGATCTCCTTGCAATCCAAGGGACTCTCAAGAGTCTTTTCCAACACCGCAGTACAAAAGCATCAATTTTTCGGTGCTCAGCTTTCTTTATAGTCCAACTCTCACATCCATACATGACTGCTGGAAAAACTATAGGCTTGACTAGATGGACCTTTGTTGGCAAAGTAATGTCACTGCTTTTTAATGTGCTGTCTAGGCTGGTCATAGCTTTCCTTCCTGGGAGTAAGCGTCTTTTAATTTCATGGCTGTAATCACCATCTGCAGTGATTAAGGAGCCCAGAAATATAAAGTCAGCCACTGTTTCCACTGTTTCCCCATCTATTTGCCATGAAGTGATGGGACCAGATGCCATGATCTTCATTTTCTGAATGTTGAGCTTTAAGCCAACTTTTTCACTCTCCTCTTTCACTTTCATCAAGAGGCTTTTCAGTTCCTCTTCACTTTCTTCCATAAGAGTGGTGTCATCTGCATATCTGAGGTTACTGCTATTTCTCCTGGCAATCTTGATTCCAGCTTGTGCTTCTTCCAGCCCAGGGTTTCTCATGATGTTCTCTGCATAGAAGTTAAATAAGAAGGGTGACAATATACAGCCTTGATGTACTCCTTTTTCTATTTAGAACCATTCTGTTGTTCCATGTCTGGTTCTAACTGTTGCTTCCTGACCTGCATACCAGTTTTTCAAGAGGCAGGTCAGGTGCTCTGGTATGCCCGTCTCCTGAAGAATTTTCCACAGTTTATTGTGATCCACGCAGTCATAGGCTTTGGCATAGTCAATAAAGCAGAAAGAGATGTTTTTCTGGAACTCTCTTGCTTTTTTGATGATCCACCAGACGTTGGCAATTTGATATCTGGTTCCTCTGCCTTTTCTAAGACCAGCTTGAACATCTGGAAGTTCACAGTTCACATATTGCTGAAGCCTGGCTTGGTGAATTTTAAGCATTTCTTTACTAGCTTGTGAGATGAGTGCAGTTGTGTGGTAGTTTGAGCATTGTTTGGCATTGCCTTTCTTTGAGATTAGAATGAAAACTGACCTTTTCCAGTCCTGTGGCCACTGCTGAGTTTTCCAAAATTGCTGTCATATTCAGTGTAGCACTTTCACAGCATCATCTTTCAGGATTTGAAATAGCTCAAGTGGAGTTCCATCACCTCCACTATCTTTGTTCATAGTGATGCTTCCTAAGGCCCACTTGACTTCACCTTCCAGGATATCTGGCTCTAGGTGAGTGATTGTACCATCGTAATTATCTGGGTTGTGAAGATCTTTTTTGTACAGTTCTTCTGTGTATAATTTCCACCTCTTCTTTATATCTTCTGGTTAGGTCCTTACCATTTCTGTCCTTTATTGAGCCCATCTTTCCATGAAATGTTCCTTTGGTATCTCTAATTTTCTTGAGGAGATCTCTAGTCTTTCCTATTCTATTGTTTTCCTCTATTTCTTTGTGTTGATTGCTTAGTAAGGCTTTCTTATCTCTCCTTACTATTCTTTGGAACTCTGCATTCAAATGGGTATATCTTTCCTTTTCTCCTTTGCTTTTCACTTTCCATCTTTTCACAGCTATTTGTAATGTGTCCTCAGACATCCCTTTTTCTTTTTTGCATTTCTTTTCCATGGGGATGGTCTTGATTCCTGTCTCCTGTACAATGGCATGAACTTCCATCCATAGTTCATCAGGCACTCTGTCTATCAGATCTAGTCCCTCAAATCTATTTCTCACTTCCACTGTATAGTCATAAGTGCTTTGATTTAGGTCATACCTGAATGGTCTAGTGGTTTTCTCCACTTTCTTCAATTTCAGTCTGAATTTGGCAAAAGGAGTTCATGATCTGAGCCACAGTCAGCTCCCGGTCTTGTTTTTGCTGAGTGTATAGAGCTTCTCCATCTTTGGCTGCAAAGAATATAATCAATCTGATTTCGGTGTCGACCATCTGGTGAGGTCCATGTGCAGAGTCTTCTCTTGTGTTTACAGGATCAAATTAAGAGAAAAACAAGAATAAGGGTTTGGAAAAAAGAAAACTCTCTCTGAATTATTTTAATTTTTAGTTGTTTATTTTAAATATTGCTAAGAGTAGTTGACTAATACTAGTTGCAAATATTTAAACATAGACTACAGGCTGAATTTGAACTTTCCACTTCCACATCACTGTTAGTGAGTTATGATCTGGCCTAAATTTTGTGGGAGAGTTAGAAGTGTACACGATCTTGCTGATATCTACATTTTGTTGTCTGCTTTAATTGTAATCTACCTTTATTGCCATTATAACCCTTAAGTGCTGGATTGTAGAACATTCAAAAACTATGAAACTGAATTTTCAAAGTTTATATCCAAGATCATCATTCTTTGGCAAAACTGTCAGAGGGATGAAAGTGGGATTGTTTGAGTGAAGAAACTGATTATCTGGGGGATTGTAACATGATTATTTTTATATTGCTCACCTACATGTGCTGTATTAGACAACCTACTATCCTGTTAGGTCTTCCATAGAGAAAATTTCAAGATTCAACCCTAAACGGAGAGACTTTTGGGTAAAGTGTTTGTCTTCCTCTGAGTTGAAGGGAAAAAATTATGCTAGTGAAATCAATTAAAGTTTACAAATTTGAGCTAGCGTTAATTGCATCAGAAAAACATGAGTCCTTTTCTTTTGAAAAATGTGTGTTTGAAAATTATAAAATGTTTTTTTAAAAATTGATTTGCATTGTCAAACACATCAAATATTTCAAAACCATAAATCACTGTATTGTCTCCATGAATTCCAAAATACTCAAACATATCCATAATACTTATTTTTAATAAAATTAATAAAAATTATTCCTACTCTATATTTTTGATTGCTGTGAAATTTTTTTAAAATGTTGCACATAATTTCTGATCAATTTGCAAATTTTTTCTGTGCTTGTGAGAGACAAATTTCATTTATATAAGTAAAGCTTTTAACTTCATTTTCTTTCATTCTTTTTCTTTGTTGGCTTGTGCATTAGCAGTTGTGATGATAGAGCAACAATAAGAACTAAATATGTACCTGTTCAAAGAGAAATCTTTTGTGATTTGCCAATTTGAGTGGGTTGAATTGTATTATTCTCTTGTATTACGTTTAAGAGGAGTGAGTGTTTAGAAGTGTTCTGGTGTGTGTAGCAATCAGAATACTTGAAAAACAATGTTAGATAAAACTTATTTACATTGAGACTCTCAAATGCTTGCGTGTATATATCCTGTCTTACTTTTAGAATTTCCTTAGAGACAATATGACTTTTTTTGTATGAAGAATATTTTCTGTAGGTTACAATTAAACTTTCTTTTTTTCTACTTTAAAAATGTAAACAGCAACATTTTTGGTTGTTGTTATTGTTCCTATTATACTCTGCCCTTGAAATGGAATGCCTTGATGAATTCACAATAAAGTATTTTCCCCTTGGAAGTATTTTATAAAAACTCTGAGGCAACTGAACCATACCATATCTGAGGAGAATATCACAGCTGGATGGTGGTAATAAAGTTAGGCATAGTTCCCCTGTCCCATGACTTTTGTCTTGAAATACTTTTAGAATTTGTCTCATCTCAATGGCAAACCACTCCAGTACTCTTGTCTGGAAAATCCCATGGATGGAGGAGCCTGGTAGGCTACAGTCCATGGGGATGCTAAAAGTTGGGCACGACTGAGCAACCTCACTTTCACTTCTCACTTTCATGCACTGGAGAAGGAAATGACAACCCACTCCAGTATTCTTGACTGGAGAATCCCAGGGACAGAGGAGCCTGGTTGGCTGCCATCTGTAGGATAGCACAGCGTCAGACGCAACTGAAACGACTTAGCAGCAGCAGGATCCCTATTTCAACTCCATCTATTTCTAGATTGCTCCTTATTCCTTTCAGCTGGACTACAAGTCATTCTTGATTTATCTCTGAGTTCATGAACCCTTTCATTTGTTCCATATTTTCTAACTTACCACCTGAAATATTTTTCCATTTATTCTTTATTTGTTGTTTCATCATAAACGAATTTTTCAAAGATAAAAGTACTACTCAATACCTTATTCATGACACAAATTCTGTAAGAGAACTGAGATTATAATTCAGTGGCTACTTTCTTGGGGCTTAGTAATTCATTTTTCTATGTGCATGCTTCTTAGTTTTCCTAATGCACAAGATCAATCAAAATGCTTTCATTTTTCCCAAGTTATCTGCATTACAGCCCCCTTAAGTTTACCAAATCATTCAATTGTAATACATGTATTTACTAAACAACTGTGGCACTCAAAGAATTGTGCTCTCTGATATTCTTTCCTAATATGACTTAATATGTTTCCCTTTGGAAAGCCAGATAAAAAAATACAGGATGCCCCATTAGTCTTAATTTCAGATAAACAATACTTTTTTGGTATGAGTATTAATGCAATATTTGGGACATACTTATTCAAAAAGTATTCATTGTTTATATTATAAAATTTGACTGAGGAATCTATGTTTTTATTTGCTATATCTGGCAAGGGGAACTTTAGAAATTTCCTTCCCTTTGTGGAGACTGAGTGCTTCACTCTGGATTTCTTGATGATAATATAATATTCTTAGTGCTTTACACATCTTAAGTCAGGTAATCCTCAGAACTACCCAATGATGTAAGAACTAGATTATCCACCATTTAGATATGAAGGTGTTGAGAAGCAATAGTCAATAAACTTGCCCAAAGTCACCCAACTCAGCTAATAAATATAATTTTTGACTCTAAGCCAGCAACTCTGGAGCAAGAGCTTGAAATGTGTGTGTGTGTGTGTGTGTGTGTGTGTATTCTTTTTCATTATGGTGTATCACAGGATATTGAATATGGTTCCCTGTGCTATACCTATGAGGACTTTGTTTATCCATTCTATACTCTATCTTATATATACAACGGAGTCTTAATCACTACATATTACAGCTTCTGTGGAACAACAGCCTTTTATTGGTGCCTAAAGTTGCTCCAGGAAATATACTTGATAGTGACACCCGCTAAGACACCTTTATGATCATTCATTCTTAGAAGTGTTAAGTGTATTTTTCCAATGTCAGTCTATTTATTTTTCTGGGCATATCTAGATTCTGAGGGCATGGATACCACAAATATCAGTAGGCACCCTCTTCTCTGTTACCTGGTGACTCTGAAAAGAAAGTGATGCTATAAGGAGCCTAAAAGAAGGAGATTGGCTTGTTCCAATGATCATTTCTCCAGATGCTGAGGTATTAGGACATGCACTCTTTCTGAGTCATGTAGTTACACATTCTAAAACCTAATGATAAAAATTCCATTCCTCTTCAGTGATGGTCAGAGACTGTTCCCTATCTGCATCATTTTAGCTAAGAATCTTTCTGTTTCTTTTGCACTGGGTTCTTGGACTAGGCAATAATAAAACTTGTGGTACATAATCTGTCTCTGTGATTCTGTATATTTATGCAAAGGCAATATGGGCAGAATTGTGACATTCCCAGATTCATATGTTGAAGTCCTAACCCTGCATACTTCAGAATGTAACCATATATGAAGGTCTTTAAAGAGCTGATTAAATTAAGGCAAGGTCTCTAGGGTTGGCCACAATCCAATGTGACTGGAACCATTATGTGAAGAGGAAATTTGGATGTACAGATACTGGACACACGCATACACAGAAACAACCAATTAAACACATAAGGAGGCAATTATAATTAAATATGCTTACAACTTTATCTTTGAGCACTACCCTCCAGAACTGTGATAAAATACATTTCTGTATTTGATACCACTGTAGTACTTTGTTATGACAGCCCTAGAAAATAAATACAAAAGGCTGCTTCATTTAGGAGAAAAAAGAACTTGATTCTAGCTGTACTTCTGAAAATAGACATCAAACTAATATTGATTAACACTTCCATGAACATGCACTCCCATTTGACCCCATAAGGTTTAAACTACTAAAAATTTAGCTGTCCATACTACAGATGCTGCCATCATTAGCCACATTACTAGCTATTATTTATTGAGCTTGTCTGTGTGCTAGTATATGGGACTTCCCTATAGTTCAGTTGATAAAGAATCTGCCTGCATGCAGGAGACTTGGGTTCTATCCCTGGATCAGGAAGATCCCCTAGAGAAGGAAATGGAAATCCACTCCAGTATTCTTGCCTGGAGAATCCCATGGACAGAAGAGCCTGGTGGGGCTACAGTCCATGGGGTCACAAAAAGTTGGACATGACTAAGTGACTAACACAACAAAATGTGCTAGGCAATGCACTAGTGATTTTCATAAGATACCTCAACTAATCCTCACTGCTCTGGAGGTTACTATATATTCCTACAGATAAAGGACTTGAGTCCAAGGACCATTATTCATTTAAATAATGTTCATTGTTTCTTGGGCAGAATGTTGGCATTCAATTAAATTGCAAGCTCATTAAGATCAGGTTCAATATCTTGGATTACCCAGAGACCCAGTACATGATTGGTGCTTAAATACATATTGAGACTCTCCCCCTAACATGGTGGAGGAATAGGATGGGGAGACCACTTTCTCCCCACAAATTCATTGAAAGATCATTTGAATGCTAAGGAAATACCACAAAACAACTTCTGAATGCTGGCGGAGGACACGAGGCACCCAGAAAGACAGCCCATTGTTTTCAAAAGGGGATAGGACAAAATATAAAAGATAAAAAGAGAGACAAAAGAGTTAGGGATGGAGACTCATCCCAGGGAAGGAGTCGTAAAACAGGAGAAGTTTCCAAACACCAGGAAACCCTCTCACTGGCAGGTCTGTAGGGAGTTTTGGAATCTCAGAGGGCAACATAACCGGGAGGAAAAAAATAAATAAAACCCACAGATTATGCTCCTAACTGCAACTCCCTGCAGAGAAGTAGCCCAGATGCTTACATCAGGCACCAGTAAGTGGGGGCTGAACAAGGAGGCACAGGCTGCATGCTTAGGGTAAGGACCAGGCCTGAATGCCCTGATGGCAATCTGAGGGAGCTAATGTGAGATAGCAACTCAAACTGTGGGATAGCCAGAGAAAGAAAAATAAAAGAGGAAAGAGAGAGAACTTTCCCGCTAAAAACTCTAACCTAAGGCAATGCCAGGCCCGCTCACAGAACAAAGGACTGAGAGAATACCAGAGGAGAGCTAGCTGGCTGAGAACAGGCCCATCCCCCGCTGGAGGCAGGCAGGTGACAGCCAGAGCCGGAAGGCAAGGGGCAGACTCGGCCCCAGAGATGACATCCTCCATCAAACTGCAAGCAGGCTCCCAGTTGCTAACCAAGTCTTCCTGGGATCCTGGATGGTTGACATCTGCCAGGAGGGTTGCAGCCAGAGATCAGCTCCCCAGAGGCGACACACAGGACTCCTGAGACTGCATCCTGCTGCGCACCTTGGAAACCAAGCGGCTTGGGCAGGGGAGGTGATAAGACACACCGCCCCACCTGGGGAGTGTTTGCTCTCACCAAGCACCTGGTCGCCTAAGCTTCTCGGATCTGGGAAGGGTACAAAAAGCAGGCCCAACTGAGTCTGTGCCTTTGTGGAGTATCTGAGAGCCTGAACCTGAGTGGCTTAGACCTGGGAAGTGAATGCAAACCAGGGCCCACCTTAGTTCCCCTGCAGAGCAACCTGGAGCCTGAGCAGTGTAGACTGGGAAAGCACACATACTGGGAGCAGGGGCAAACCCAGTGTGGCCCAGACACTGCGAGCACTCCCCCCAGATGCCAGTGATATTTGTTTGCAATGTTCCTCCCTCCCTGCATCACAACTGAACAAGTGAGCCTAAACAAATGACCACCTTCACCCCCTTGTGTCAGGGCAAAAGTTAGATCCTGAAGAGACTTGCAAACAGAGGAAGCCAAAATAAAGAAGAGGGGACCCCTTTAGAAGTGACAGGTGCAACAGATTAAAACCCTATAGTTAGCATTGGCTACATTGGAAGGGACCTATATAGACCCTGAGATGAAGTATAAGCTGGAACAAGGAACTATCTGAAACTGAACGGACCCCACACTGCCCTCAAAAGCTCCAGAGAAATTCATAAATATATATCACTACTAACATTTTTAAATTTTTAAGTTCTTTATTACTCCTTTAATTTTCATTTTTAAAATCTACTATTACATTGCAAAAAAAAAAAAGACCCTATCTTTAAAGAAAATTTCATATATATATTTTTTATAACATTTGTGATTTTGTTTTTTTAATTTTGTAGTCTTGAAAGTCTAACCTCTACTCTAGATTTTTAATCTTTCCTTTTTGGTATTTGTTATCAACTCTGTACCTTAAAGAATCCAATCTGCAGTACCCATTTTTACTTAGGAGTGTGATTACTGGCTTGATTGCTTTCTCCCCTTTTGACTCTCCTTTTTCTCCCCTAGGTCACCTCTGTCTCCTCCCTCCCCCTTTTCTTCTCTACTTAACTCTGTGAATCTCTTTGTGTGTTCTGGGCTATGGAGAACACTTAGGGAACTGATCACAGGTTAGATTTATCTCTCTCCTTTTGACTCCCCCTCCTCTCCTCCTGGTCACCTCTATCTCCTTCCTCCCTCTTCTCTTCTCTGTGGAACTCTATGAACCTCTCTGAGTGTTCCAGATAGTGGAGAGCAAATAGGAAATTGATTACTGGCTAAATTGCTCTCTCCCTGTTTGATTCCCCCTCTTCTCCTCCTGGTCACCTCTATCCCCCTCCTCTCTCTTCTCTTCTCCATATAACTCTGTGAACCTCTCTGGGTGTCCCCCATTGTGGAGAACCTTTTCACCATTAACCTAGATGTTTTATCATTGGTTCTGTATGGATGGAGAAGTCTTGAGGCTACTGTAAGAATAAGACTGAAAGCCAGAGGCAGGAGGCTTAAATCCAAAACTTGAGAACACCAGAAAACTCCTGACTCCAGGGAACATTAATCGACAAGAGATCATCCAAAATCCTCCATACCTACACTGAAACCAAGCTCCACCCAAGAGCCAACAAGTTTCAGAGTAAGACATATCAAGCTAATTCTCCAACAACGCAGGAACATAATTCTGAGGACAAAAATACAGCTGGCCAAAAGTCACACCAAACCCACAGACACCTCAAAACTCACTACTGGACACTTCATTGCACTCCAGACAGAAGAGATACAGCTGTACCCTCCACAACACTGACACAAGCTTCCCTAACCAGGAAATCTTGACAACCCCACCCACAGGGAGGAACCTCCATAATAAAGAGGAACCACAAACTTCCAGCATACAGAAAGACCACCCCAAACACAGAAACCTAAACAAGATGAAAAGGCAGAGAAATATTCAGCAGGTAAAGGAACATGATAAAAGCCCACCAAACCAAACAAAAGAGGAGGAGATAGGGAGTCTACCTGAAAAAAAATTCAGAATAGTGATAGTAAACATAACCCAAAATCTTAAACAAAATGGAGTTACAGATAAATAGTCTGGAGACAAGGATTGAGAAGATGCAAGAAATGTTTAACAAGGACATAGAAGAAATTACAGTCAATCAATAATGAATAATGCAATAAATGAGATCAAAAATACTTTGGAGGGAACCAACAGTAGAATAACTGAGGCAGAAGACAGGATAAGTGAGGTAGAAGATATAATGGAGGAAATAAATGGGCAGAGAGGAAAAAAGAAAAAAAAGAATTAAAAGAAATGAGGAAAACCTCAGAGACCTCTGGGACAATGTCAAATGCCCCACCATTCGAATCATAGGAGTCGCAGAAGAAGATCTACAACCCCAGATTACTGTACCCAGCAAGGATCTCATTCAAATATGAAGGAGAAACCAAAAGCTTTACAGACAAACAAAAGCTGAGAGAATTCAGCACCACCAAACCAGCTCTTCAACGAATTCTAAAGGATCTTCTCTAGACAGGAAACATAGAAAAGGTTTATAAAATTGAACCCAAAACAACAGAGTAAATGGTATTGGGATCATCAGTTCAGTTCAGTCTGTTCAGTTCAGTCGCTCAGTCATGTCCGACGCTTTGCGACCCCATGAATCGCAGCATGCCAGGCCTCCCTGTCCATCACCAACTCCTGGAGTTCACTCAGACTCATGTCCATCGAGTTGGTGATGCCATCCAGCCATCTCGTCCTCTGTCATCCCCTTCTCCTCTTGCCCCCAATCCCTCAGCAGCAGAGTCTTTTCCAATGAGTCAACTCTTGGCATGAGGTGGCCACTGTACTGGAGTTTTAGCTTTAGCATCATTCCCTGAAAGAAATCCCAGGGCTGATCTCCTTCAGAATGGACTGGTTGGATCTCCTTGCAGTCCAAGGGACTCCCAAGAGTCTTCCCCAACACCACAGTTCAAAAGCATCAATTCTTCGGTGCTCAGCCTTCTTCACAGTCCAACGCTCACATCCATACATGACCACTGGAAAAACCATAGCCTTGACTAGATGGACCCTTGTTGGCAAAGTAATGTCTCTGCTTTTCAATATGCTATCTAGGTTGGTCATAACTTTCCTTCCAAGGAGCAAGCGTCTTTTAATTTCATGGCTGCAATCACCATCTGCAGTGATTTTGGAGCCCCCAAAATAAAGTCTGACACTGTTTCCACTGTTTCCCCATCTATATGCCATGAAGTGATGGGACCAGATGACATGATCTTCGTTTTCTGAATGTTGAGCTTGAAGCCAACTTTTTCACTCTTCATTTTCAGTTTCATCAAGAGGCTATTTAGTTCCTCTTCACTTTCTGCCATAAGGGTGGTGTCATCTGCATATCTGAGGTGATTGATATTTCTCCCAGCAATCTTGATTCCAGCTTGTGTTTCTTCTAGTCCAGCGTTTCTCATGATGTACTCTGCATAGAAGTTAGATAAGCAGGGTGACAATATACAGCCTTGACGTACTCCTTTTTCTATTTGGAACCAGTCTGTTCCATGTCCAATTCTAACTGTTGCTTCCTGACCTGCATATAGGTTTCTCAAGAGGCAGGTCAGGTGGTCTGGTATTTCCATCTCTTTCAGAATTTTCCACAGTTTCTTGTGATCCACACAGTCAAAGGCTTTGGCATAGTCAATAAAGCAGAAATAGATGTTTTTCTGGAACTCTCTTGCTTTTTCCATGATCCAGCAGATGTTGGCAATTTGATCTCTGGTTCCTCTGCCTTTTCTAAAACCAGCTTGAACATCTGGAAGTTCATGGTTCATGTAATGCTGAAGCCTTCTTATCAATAATTACCTTAAATGTAAATGGGTTGAATGCCATAACCAAAAGACAAAGACTGGCTGAATGGATATAAAAACAAACCCCTTATATATGCTGTCTTCAATAGACCCAGCTCAAACCTAGGGACACATACAGACTGAAAGTGAATGGCTGGAAAAAGATATTTCATGCAAACAGAGACCAAAAGAAAGCAGGAGCAATAATACTCATATCAGATAAAGTAGACTTTGAAATAAAGGCCATGAAAAGAGACAAAGAAGGACACTACATAATGATCAAAGGATCAATCCAAGAAGAAGATATAACAATTATAAATGTAAATACACCCAACATAGGAGCACTGCAATGTGTAAGACAAATGCTAACAAGCATGAAAGGGGAAATCAACAGTAACACAATAATAGTGGGAGACTTTAATACCCCACTCACACCTATGGCTAGATCAACTAAACAGAAAATTAGCAAGGAAACACAAACTTTAAATGATATAATGGACCAATTAGACCTAATTGATATCTACAGGACATTTCACCCTAAAACAATGAATTTCACCTTTTTCTCTAGTGTACACAGAACCTTCTCCAGGATAGATCACACCCTGGGCCATAAATCTAGCCTTGGTAAATTCAAAAAAATTGAAATCATCTCAAGCATTTTTTGTGATCACAATGTATTAAGATTAGATGTCAACTACAAAAAAAAAAAACTATTAAAAATACAAACGTATGGAGGCTAAAGAACACACTTCTGAATAACCATGAAATCACAGAAGAAATTAAAAAAAGAAATCAAAATATGCATGGCAACAAATGAAAATGAAAACACAACAACCCAAACCTATGGGATTTAGCAAAACCAGTGCTAAAGGGAAGGTTCATAGCAATACAAGCCTACCTCAAGAAACAGGAGAGAAATAAAATAAATAACGTAACTTTACATCTAAAGTAACTAGAAAAAGAAGAAATGAACCATCCCAGGGTTAGTATAAGGAAAGAAATAATAAAAATTAGAGCAAAAATAAATGCAAAAGAAACAAAGGAGACCATAGACAAAATCAACAAAGTTAAAAACTGGTTCTTTGAGAAGATAAATAAAATAAACCATTAGCCAGACTCATCAAGAAAAAAGGGAGAAGAATCAAATCAACAAAATTAGAAATGAAAATGGAGAAATCACAACAGACAATGCAGAAATACAAAGGATCATAAAAGACTACTATCAGCAACTATATGCCAATAAAATGGACAACTTGGAAGAAATGGAAAAATTCTTAGAAAAGTATGACTTTCCATAACTGAACCAGGAAGAAATAGAAAATCTTAACAGACCCATCACAAACACAGAAGTGAAAACTGTAATCAGAAATCTTCCAACAAACAAAAGCCCAGGACAACATGGCTTCACAGCTAAATTCTACCAAAAATTTAGAAAAGAGCTAACGCCTATCCTACTCAAACTCTTCCAGAAATTTGCAGAGGAAGGTAAACTTTCAAACTCATTCTATAAGGCCACCATCACCTTAATACCAAAACCAGACAAAGATACTACAAAAAAAGAAAACTACAGGCCAATATGATGAACACAGATGCAAAAATCCTTAACAAAATTCTAGCAAACACAATCCAACAACATAATAAAAGGATCATATATCATGACCAAGTGGGCTTTATCCCAGGGATGCAAGGATTCTTCAGTATTTACAAATCAATCAATGTGATACACCGCATTAACAAATTTAAAGATAAAAACCATATGATTATCTCAATAGATGCATAGAAAGCCTTTGACAAAATTCAGCATCCATTTATGATAAAAAACCCTCCAGAGAGCAGGCATAGAAAGAACATACCTCAACATAATAAAAGCCATATATGATAAACCCACAGCCAAAATTATCCTGCTGCTGCTGCTGCTGCTAAGTCGCATCAGTTGTGTCAGACTCTGTGTGGCCCCATAGACGGCAGCCCACCAGGCTCCCCCGTTCCTGGGATTCTCCAGGCAAGAACACTGGAGTGGGTTGCCATTTCCTTCTCCAATGCAAGAAAGTGAAGTCGCTCAGTTGTGTACGACTCTTTGCAACCCCATGGACTGCAGCCTACCAGGCTCCTCCATCCATGGGATTTTCCAGGCAAGAGTGCTGGAGTGGGTTGCCATTGCCTTCTCCTAACATTATCCTAAATGGTGAAAATTGAAACCATTTTTCCAAAAGTCAGGGACAAGACAAGGATGCCCACTCTTACCACTATTATTCAACATAGTTTTGGAAGTTTTAGCCACAGCAATCAGAGAAGAAAAAGAAATAAAAGGAATCCAGATTGTAAAAGAAGAAGTAAAACTCTCACTGTTTGCAGATGACATGATCCTCTACATAGAAAACCCTAAAGACTCCACCAGAAAATTACTAGAGCTAATCAATGAATATAGTAAATTTGCAGAATATTAAATTAACACACAGGAATCCCTTGCATTCCTATACAATAACAATGAGAAAACAGAAAGAGAAATTAAGGAAACAATTCCATTCACCATTGCAATGAAAAGAATAAAATACTTAGGAATAAATCTACCTAAAGAAACAAAAGACCTATATATAGAAAACTATAAAACACTGATAAAAGAAATCGAAGATGATGCAAATAGTTGGGGAAATATGCCATGTTCATGGATCAGAAGAATCAATATAGTGAAAATGAGTATACTACCAAAAGCCATCTATAGATTCAACGCAATCCCTATCAAGCTACCAACAGTATTTTTCAGAGAACTAGAACAAATAATTTCACAATTTGTATGGAAATACAAAAAACCTCAAATAGACAAAGCAGTCTTGAGAAAGAAGAATGGAACTGGAGGAATCAACCTGCCTGACTATAAAGCAACAGTCATCAAGACAGTATGGTACTAGCACAAAGACAGAACATAGATCAATGGAACAAAATAGAAAGCCCAGAGATAAATCCATACACCTATGGACACCTTATCTTTGACAAAGGAGGCAAGAATATACAATGGAGAAAAGACAATCTCTTCAACAAGTGGTGCTGGGAAAACTGGTCAACCACTTGTAAAAGAATGAAACTAGAACACTTTCTAGCACCATACACAAAAATAACCTCAAAATGGATTAAAGATCTAAATGTATGGCCAGAAACTATAAGACTCCTAGAGGAAAACCTAGGCAAAACACTCTCTGATGTAAATCATAGCAGGATCTTCTATGACCCACCTCCCAGAGTAATGGAAATAAAAGCAAAAATATACAAATGGGACCTAATTAAACTTAAAAGCTTTTGTACAACAAAGGAAACTATAAGCAAGGTGAAAATACAGCTTTCAGGATGGGAGAAAATAACAACAAAATAAGCAACTGACAAAGAATTAATCTCAAAAATATACAAGCAAGTCCTGCAGCTCAATTCCGGAAAAAATAAGTGACCCAATCAAAAAATGGGCCAAAGAACTAAATAGACATTTATCCAAAGAAGACATACAGATGGCTAACAAACACATGAAAAGAAGCTCAACATCACTCTTATCAGAGAAATGCAAATCAAAACCACAATGAGGTACCATCTCATGCCAGTCAAATGGTTGCTATCAAAAAATCTACAAATGATAAATGCTGGAGAGGGTGTAGAGAAAAGGGAACCCTCTTACACTGTTGGTGGGAATGCAAACTTATATAGCCACTATGGAGAACAGTGTGGCAATTCCTTAAAAAACTGGAAACAGAACTGTCATATGACCCAGCAATCAACACTGCTGGGTATACACTGAGGAAACCAGAACTGAAAGAGACACGTGTACCCCAATGTTCATCGCAGCCCTGTTTACAATAGCCATGACATGGAAGCAACCTAGATGTCCATCAGCAGACGAATGGATAAGAAAGTTGTGGTACATATACATAATGGAATATTACTCAGCCATTAAAAAGAATGCATTTGAATCAGTTTTAATGAGGTGGATGAAACTGGAGCCTATCATACAGAACAAAGTACGTCAGAAAGAAAAACACCAATACGTTATATTAACACACATATATGGAATTTAGAAAGATGGTAACAATGACCCTATATGTGAGACAGTAAAAGAGACACAGATGTAAAGAACAGACTTTTGGACTCTGTGGGAGAAGGTGAGGGTGGGATGATTTAAGAGAATAGCATTGAAACATATATATTATATCATATGTGAAATAGATCACCAGTCCAGGTTCGATGCATGAGACATGGTGCTCAGGCCTGATGCACTGGGATGACCCTGAGGGTTGGGATGGGGAGGGAGGTGGGAGGGAGGGTGAGGATGGGGAACACATGTACACCCATGGCTGATTCATGTGAATGTATGGCAAAAACCGCCACAATATTGTAAAGTAATTAGCCTCCAATTAAAATAAATTAAAATAAAATAAAAATCCCCCCTCCCCCCCAAAAAAAGAAAAGGCTGGAGGAGGTAGTAGTTCATTCTCTTTCTGGAAACACATCTTCCACATCATCCCTCTTGTGTTACTCTGTGCCATTTTGATGGGGAGACTGCCCATTGCCCTCACATCAATGATACTACATTAACCCCATAGATAATTTAACCTTGACTCAGGAATGGACTTTTTACAGCTTTGATGTAAACCCCTGTAAATATATGAGAACTTTTAATAGTAGAAAGAACATTTGACAAGAGGCTGTAGGGTTTTGTTTCTAGTACCAGTTCTGTTCCATAATGAAAGAAAACCATGAGAAGAATTTAATCTTTCCAAGTCTCAGTCTTCAGCATTCTAATGAGGACAATTATGGAAGATTTACTTGCCTCATAGGAGTGATGGAAGGACCAAATAAAGCAATATGAATATGCTTTGAAACACTTGCTTCTATCTTTCAGAACAATGTGGGTTATCTTCTTTCACGTTCATCCAAATTTTCTATCCTTCCTACTCTTTTCACATTCTTCACAGTTATTGCAGGGTAATGTGAACTAACTTGCTTATTAATGCTCTATTATATTGTACGTACAGATGATGTTTTATTTTTTGCAGATCTTTTTTTGTTTTGCTGAATTAAAATTTTTTCTTGTAAAAAATAGTGAGTAAAAGGGCTTTGCTAATATTCTAAAATCACTGTACTTTGATGGCAGGTGATATACCTTAGCATTTCTTGTCAAGATTTAACTATTTTTCTAACAGCAGGGCATAATAATATTGGCAATCATAGATGACACTTATTCAACAATTTTGAAACAGGAACTCACCTGAGATATGTTCATATAAAACCAACAACTGTATGTGTTAGATATCATTATCTTTCTTACTCCAAATATGAGAAAAATGAAGACTAGTTAAGGAAGACTTGCCCAAAGTCACATAGTAATTGTGGAGTCAAGATTTGAAAGTTGGTGGTCTGACTCTATGTTCTTAGCCACAGCTTTGGGTTTGAGGAGTAGCAGGTAAACAGAAAACCAAAATGATAAAGCATTCCAGGCAGAAGAGAGGAGGTGGACAACAAGATGTATTTCAAGGACTCATCCTTCTACTCATATACATATTCCATCCTCAGTACCTGGCATGCTGTCTGGCAAAGAGTGGGTATTTAATAAATATTAATGAATTTAATGCCTGAGACTTGGAGTTTCCAGGAACTGCAAGGAGATTGACATACTTGGAAATTAGAATATGATGGGGAAAATAGCAAAAAGTCAATATATGCAAATAAGTGAATAAAGATTTCTGGATAAAGTATTGTTTGAAGCAAGTCTAATCATTCATTCATTCATTCATTTGTTCCTTCTTTAAAAATTTATTAACCACTATTATATAAAATATTTAGAAATAAGATATATAAATAATGAAGCTAGAATCCCTGACTTGCAGAGATACACTTTATTTTTTTTATTTTTATTTTTTTTTAGAGATACACTTTAAATATTTCAAACAAGAGCTTTGAAGAAGACAGACACAGAAATTATCACTTTTATTGGCAGCATTTCTAGAAATAAAAGCTAGTAAACTGATACCTAGATAATACAATCAAGCAATTATCTCTATTATGTACAATTAGCATTCTAAATAACTTTTTTTATACCAGTCAAATCTCCAGTATTGATTATAATATTTACATGCCAGGAATCATTCTTTTAAAATAAGATAGGTAAAAGAATTTACTATCATTTGGTAATAAAGTAAAAGACATACATATGGTTAATAGATTTCATAACTGAAATGTGATTTTTGCCCAATCATTAATAACAACTTGTCATGATAAACTTACTGATGAGATTTAAGCATGTAATATAAAGGAAACACACAGCAATACAAACTAATAATATTTTCTGTATATCCAAAACACGTAATTTCAAATTTGAGGGTAAATAATAGGTAGAAAGCAGTTCATCCTTGACAAAAATGCAAAAAATAAAAGAAAAAATTAGAATAAAATGAAGAGAAAACTACACTAGTGAAAGTGAATTTTATAGACACATATATTCTCCGTTTTCCTGGCTAATTGTTCATTTGTTGTGTATAGCATTGAATAAAACATCAGTGGTACTTTTCTAGCCTTTAATCCTTGTATGTGTCAATGTAACACCTGTCCATACTAGTTGCCATAGGATGGGTTTCCTGGGAAACACACAACTTAGCATACAACTTGTTTAATACTGAGCTTTCTTGTGATTAAGCCTTGTGGAAAGGAATAAAAAGAAAGCCGAAGGAGAAGTCAAGATATGCTGGAGACCCAAGGACAGTATCAGCTGAATGTCCAGCTAGAATGGAACTAGAATGTCCTTTAAGAGTTATCTGTCCCAAGTTGGGTTGAGATGGCCCTTCCCAACTTCAGTCCATCATTAAATACAGGCTGACTGGGAAGCTACTTTGCTGCTGCTGCTGCCAAGTCACTTCAGTCATGTCCGACTCTGTGTGACCCCATAGACGGCAGCCCACCAGGCTCCCCAGTCCCTGGGATTCTCCAGGCAAGAACACTGGAGTGGGTTACCATTTTCTTCTCCAATGCATGAAAGTGAAAAGTGAAAGTGAGGTCGCTCAGTCGTGTCTGACTCCTAGCGACCCCATGGACTGCAGCCCACCAGGTCCCTCCATCCATGGGATTTCCCAGGCAAAAGTACTGGAGTGGGTTGCCATTGCCTTATCTGGGGAAGCTACTTTACTTTGGAAGAAATGGTTTTTGTCAGCTCAGACCATCTCAGAAAAGGCTGATAGTTGAAGGCAGACTGTCAGCAGCCCTGTTGGCAGCCAGTACTATCTCATTATAGATGGTTCAGAAAGTATTTCAGGAAAAGGACAGTCTCCTCCCCCACCCCCATCCTATAACCAGTATGACTCCTTCAGCCAATATTTTTTTTCTGTGATTCCTGTTTGGGTATTTTCTAGTGATTACTCTTGAGTTCTAGATTATATACTTTTATATATACTCTGTTTCTTCCCTCCCATGTATAATACTATGTCCTCAGCACCTGGCACAGTGCTTGGCAATGATTCATTTCAGTTCAGTTCAGTTCATTTCAGTCCAGTTCAGTTCATTTCAGTCGCTCAGTCATGTCTGACACTTTGCAACTCCATGAATCGCAGCACACCAGGCCTCCCTGTCCATCACTAACTAACTCCTGGAGTTCACTCAAACTCATGTCCATTGAGTCGGTGATGCCATACAGCCATCTCATCCTCTGTCATCCCCTTCTCCTCCTGCCCCCAATCCCTCCCAGCATCAGGGTCTTTTCCAATGAGTCAACTCTTCGCATCAGGTGGCCAAAGTACTGGAGTTTCAGCTTCAGAGTCAGTCCTTCCAATGAACACCCAGGACTGATCTCCTTTAGGATGGACTAGTTGAGCTCTTTGCAGTCCAAGGGACTCTAAAGAGTCTTCTTCAACACCACAGTTCAAAAGCATCAATTCCTCGGTGCTCAGCTTTCTTCACAGTCCAACTCCCACATCCATACATGACCACTGGAAAAACCATAGCCTTGACTAGATGGACCTTGTTGGCAAAATAATATCTCTGTTTTTCAATATGCTATCTAGGTTGGTCATAACTTTCCTTCCAAGGAGTAAGCGTCTTTTAATTTCATGGCTGCGATCACCATCTGCAGTGATTTTGGAGCCTACAAAAATTAAGACTGACACTGTTTCCACTGTTTCCTCATCTATTTCCCATGCAGTGATGGGACTAGATGCCATGATCTTCGTTTTCTAAATATTGAGCTTTAAGCCAACTTTTTCACTCTCGTTTTTACTTTCATCAAGAGGCTTTTTAGTTCCTCTTCACTTTCGGCCATAAGGGTGGTGTCATCTGCATATCTGAGGTTATTGAGATTTCTCCCAGCAATCTTGATTCCCAGCTTGATTCCTTGCTTTTTCCAGCCCGCGTTTCTCATGATGCATTTCTGGGTATAAGTTGAATAAGCAGGGTGACAATATACAGCCTTGATGTACTCCTTTTCCTATTTGGAACCAGTCTGTTGTTCCATGTCCAGTTCCAACCGTTGCTTCCTGACCTGTGTATAGGCTTCTTAAGACACAGTTCAGGTGGTCTGGTATTCCCATCTCTTTCAGAATTTTCCACATTATTGTGATCCACACAGTCAAAGGCTCTGGCATAGTCAATAAAGCAAAAATTGATGTTTTTCTGGAATTCTCTTGCTTTTTCCATGATCCATCAGATGTGGGCAATTTGATCTCTGGTTCCTCTGCCTTTTATAAAATCAGCTTGAACATCTGGAAGTTCACAGTTCACATACTGCTGAAGCCTGGCTTGGAGAATTTTGAGCATTACTTTACTAGCATGTGAGATGAGTGCAATTGTGCGGTAGTTTGAGCATTCTTTGGCATTGCCTTTCTTTGGGATTGGAACGAAAACTGACCTTTTCCAGTCCTGTGGCCACTGCTGAGTTTTCCAATTTTGCTGGCATATTGAGTGCAGCACTTTCACAGCATCATCTTTTGGTCAAACAGGAGATGGCAAGAGTGAACGTCAACATTCTAGGAATCAGCAAACTAAAATGGACTGGAATGGCAATGATTAGGTCTTTAGAAAACATTGTTTACTCCTTTGCTAAAAGGTGGGGGTTGGCTCACTTTTTCCTCCCCCTCCTCTCAAATGTTTAAAGTTTAATTATTTTAAGTTTTTCTGTTTATCTCCACTGAAATTCTAATGCAATGTTTAGTCTTCTTCTTCTTCTTCTTTTTTTTTAATGTACTCTCAACTATCAATACCTCTTAGCTCCCACTAATGAGAAAAGGACTCCAGTGTCCCTACCCTTTCCTTCACCTCTCCCACTTTTTGCTCCCTATTGTCAATCAACTATAGTTTACTTGTATATTGTTCAGTATGTTGACATTTTATATTCTTTTTCTGAACCACAGTCATGTTATCTAATGCTTTTTCTCCCTGGCCTGACTGCCAGAATCAAGTATAATAATAGCTACCAACTGCTCAAATAAATAAAACTTTTGAAAACCTTTGGCTGAAGACAATTTTGGAGGTTCTGTCAGCTGATGTTTTCCATATAATGGTTGTCAGCTGGTGCCTTTGGCCTGGACTTAGGCAGTGTGTGTGTTTTATTTGGTCTGTGGAGTATTTTATATATTTAGGCCAGTATTTGAAAAGTGGATGATTTTAGATTGACTCTAAAAGTGAAGAATCAGTGAACAGCATTTATATTGCATTCTGTATGAGTGTTCTCTGGGTTGGCTGCATTTAAGCACGACTCTTATTCAGAGGCTGTATCTCTTAGATTAGTCTTTTATTTTCCTCTTTTCATTCATATTTTGTATCCATATTTTATTCTCTGCACTTTAAGATATTTTATGCTGTTTAATTTGAGCAATTTTAATATAAATCTCTGAGTGCTTTAAAAAATTCTCTAGGTGACTCCTAGTTTGTCTAATTTCTCTGATCATGTCAGAGGTTTCTCTTCTAATTTCTGAGAGATTTAAAATGTTTTGTTATTTTCTTTCACAATGTTGATTCTCCTCTTATAACTAAGAATTATTGGTTGTTATTAATAGTCATCAGGTGAAGGGTTGAGTAGGTGGTATGGTGTTTCTTACTATTGTGTAAATAGGTGTGTTTTCCTTTCAGATCTTTGCTGCAGGTGGTATTCTGACTGTGAACTCTCCGGAGTGTAAGGCATAGAGCACCAATGTATGTGCAAGGCTCTTCTTTGAAGGTGAGTGGTGGGTGTGGTCTAATCACTTTCAGCACCACTTCCTTCTAATTGAGCCCCCCGCCCCTTTTTTTTCCCACTGTCTGGAAAGCTAGAGACTTTTTTTCCCTAGACTCCCCAGCAACCAGGATTCTGGGAGAGAAATAGTTCTACACATTAGAAAAAAGAGCTTCTTCCTGCTGTCTTTTGGCTGTTTTCTGCAAGTAATAAAGGCATTGGAAATGTACCCCTGCGGGAAGGTTTCAGTTTCTCATCTCCAGTTTTCTGGAGATTGTCAGGTTGTAGGCAGCAGCTCTTACCTAATCTCTGTTTTCTAATCTGTATGTTCACAACTTCAGTTGTTTCCAGAGTTCTGCTTTTTGCAGAAGTAACAACTGTTTTAGTGATCAGGATCAGTTCTATACTGTTCTGAGAGTTATGTTTAAAACCTGACTGTGTATACTACTGCTCCATAACTTCCACTGATTTTAGAATCACCTAATTCCCATTATTTGATCCTGTCTTGCTTCAAACAAACAAAAACAAAGAAGATCAGAGTGCTTTTATTCCTTTACTGACTCCAGACAGACAGAATAAATAAAGGGGGAGCTAGGGATCAGGCCATAGGTCCTGAAATGTCAGCTGAAAGATTATTCTAGGAACTTTATACTAGCTTTCTTGATAGTTTTTTTTTTTTTTTTTAAGAGAAGGACCTTTTAGGATTGAAATAAGGCTAGGGTAAATGCCATATATTTGTGCCCTGAGTTGATGTGGGGAGAAGAGCAAGAGGATATCTGCTCCTATTGTTATGTGGCTAGATACTTAGATCTTCAGGTAATTTCACCTTTTTCAGACCCTACCTCACACCATCCTCCATTACATCTGCTGCCTTTGGGATTTCAGTGGATAGACTGAGCAACTCTGGAGCTGTTATTCCCGTGTAATATACTCTCAACCTCTTGTTTTTATCAACAGCGATGTTCCAATATGTTTTCTCTCTTCCAGAAATGTTTTTGATTTCTTGACCTACTGCAGACACCCCACACCTATATTCCTAATGATTATTTCAATACTTTTTACTTCAATACAATATTTCATTAGAACCGCTGAGATAAATGAGAGATTTATGAGATAAATAAATTAGAGATGTATGAGATAAATGAGAACAAACAAACTTGTTCTCAGAGTGGATCTTTAGTTAGGTTCTCATCTGAAGTACCTGCTTCACCAGTTTCAGAAGCAGAGGTTGAAACAGAAATACTTTATATCATATAAGTGATCTATCTGGCCATTTTATATTGCTAGTGACTTTTCTACACTTTCATAACAGTTGTAAAGTTTTGTAAACCAATCTTTATTAAATGTATGATCTCTTTCCCATTAGAAGGAAAATATCTAAAACATTTGAATGTTGTATTAGTGGCAGCCAAGCAGACATCATCATATTCTATTTAAATCTACTCATCAAAAGTGAGAAAGCATAAGAATCTGAGTTAAAACTTGTATGTAAACTCTGATGTTGCCATTTATAACTTTGAAAAGTAGATCAAGTTACTTAATCTCTCTGAGCTTCAGTTTTTAAAATTTGTCAAAATGTTGGTAAGGAGATTTACTGTGAAGTATTCAAGCGGTAATTAAATAGTATGAGGTGAACCAATGAAGATGATATATATAGTGCCTATTGTATGGTATTTATTCAACTTAACAAACAAAAGAAAACTTCTTCTCTGGATAACTGGAAGAATTCCCCAATGTGAATTCCTTAACGTTACCTCATGAACATAAAGATATCAGTGAAGCATCAGGAAAATGTTATAGGAAATGTATATAGAAAATTCTGCACAAACCTGCAAAGAGAACAGGGTTCATTGTTTTGCCCCCAAAGTTATAATGACAATAGTAATACAGACAGAAGATAATATGGTTAATGTCTTTAAATTATGCTAGATAATAAAAAGAACACTGGTTATGACTTCTGAAGAATATTTTAAACCTCTAGTCTGAATTTTCCAAAAGAATACTGTTAATAAAGGAATATAATACACTGAATCTAAGATATGTCTTGTTTTTTCTTTTAACTCATTCAATTCAGTTTAGTAGCTTGTGTCTGACTTTTTGCGAACCCATGAATTGCAGCATGCCAGGCCTCTCTGTCCATCACCAACTCCCAGAGTTCACTCAAGCTCACATCCATCGATTTGGTGATGTCATCCAGCCATCTCATCCTCTGTCGTCCCCTTCTCCTCCTGCCCTCAACCCCTCCCAGCATCAGAGTCTTTTCCAATGAGTCAACTCTTCGCATGAGGTGGCCAAAGTTGGAGTTTCAGCTCCAAACTGGAGTTTCAGCTTCAGCATCATTCCTTCCAAAGAACACCCAGGACCGATCTCCTTTAGAATGGAGTGGTTGCATCTCCTTGCAGTTCAGGGGACCCTCAAGAGTCTTCTCCAACACCACAGTTCAAAAGCATCAATTCTTCGGTGCTCAGCTTTCTTCACAGTCCAACTCTCACATCCATACATGACTTCTGGAAAAACCATAGCCTTGACTAGACGGACCTTTGTTGGCAAAATAATGTCTCTGCTTTTCAATATGCTATCTAGGTTGGTCATAACTTTCCTTCCAAGGAGTAAGTATCTTTTAATTTCACGGCTGCAGTCACCATCTGCAGTGATTTTGGAGCCCCCCAAAATAAGTCTGACACTGTTTCCACTGTTTCCCCATCTATTTCCCATGCAGTGATGGGACCAGATGCCATAATCTTAATTTTCTGAATGTTGAGCATTAAGCCAGCTTTTTCACTCTCCTCTTTCACTTTCCTCAAGAGGCTTTTTAGTTTCTCTTCACTTTCGGCTATAAGGGTGGTGTCATCTGCATATCTGAGGTTATTGATATTTAGCTTATTAACTTGATCAATTCAAGTAGCTTTTGAAACCATGAATAAAATCCATAATTTTGGAGACAGAATTGAGAAAAGGATGATATGAACAAATATTCTGGGCCTTTATCTAGGTAATCATCTTTTTCATTCCTTTCTGTGTTTTCTTTTTAACTCTTTTTGAAATTTCTCATTGGGACAAAAGACACTGAAACTCATCATCAGCATATTGTGATTATAATGATTTTGCTATAGTTTTTTTATTGTTGAACATGACCTGGTCACTTAAATAAAATATCAGCTTCCAGTGTTACAAAGCTTTATATCTCCAGTCTTTTCCTCTGATTGGATTTTAAGATTAAATAAGCCAATGAAATGAAGTCCCTACTCCCACAATTACAGCCCTGTGGGAGGTCAGTCCCTGAAGAACAAGCCATGGTTTTGATGGGAGGAGAACTGGGGCACATTCTAAATGAAACCCCAGCCAGGATGTGTTGCTTTTGAGAACACTGCTTTTCTGGGGTTTATGAGTTGGGTTTTGTTGTTGTTGTCGTTATGAGATGTTTAAGACATGAATTAACTCCTTTGGTTTCTCTCTTTAAGTACACAAACATTTTGAGAAGGCTGAAAGATGTAAAGTCTTCAACTAGAGAGACACTTGATGTCCCATTTTGTTTTTGTTTCATCTGTCCAAGTGAGAACACCTGAGCCATGAGGAAGCTGTACAAATTTCCAGAGAAACTTACATTTCCCTCAAGAGATTAAGAATCAGAATAATACTGGACTTCTTAGCAGTGCTGGAAGCTCAAAGACTGTTTTAAAAATTTCCAGTGAAGATTACATCTAATCTAGAATTTTTATACTATCAATCAAATATAGGAATGAAAATAGAATATTTCAGACACACAAGATAATATATATGTTTTGATACTTCTCTGGCAATCCAGTGGTCAAGATTCCACACTCCCACTTTAGGGGGCATGGGTGCAGTCCCTGGTTGGGGAACTAAGATCCCACATATTGGATGGCAGGGCAAAAAAAAACTATTGAAGGGTATACTTTCCCTAAACCAGGGAGTAAATGAAAAAAAAAAAGAGAATATATGGAACCTAGGAAATGGGAGTCTAATACAAGTGAGAAGTGAAGGGAATCCCAGGATGATGACAAAAGAGTTTATAAAGAAAATATCTACAGAGTGATGTGACTAGACTGAGCAAGTCAGAGATGTCTAGGAAAAATTTATCTGTGAAGATAGATTGTTAGGATTTCTGATGTATTTAGATACATTGGAGCTTCCAAGGTAGCACTAGTGGTAAAGAATCCACCTGCCAATGAAGGATACTCAAGAGATGCAAGTTTGATCCCTGGGTTGGGAAGATCCCCTGGTGTAGGGAATGGCATCTCCCTCCAGTATTCTTGTTTGGAAAATTCCATGGACCAAGGAGAATGGTGGGCTACAGTCCCTGGGGTCGCAAACAGTTGGACACAACTGAGCAGACATAGATACACTGAGTGAAGATTTACATAGTTGAGGCATTGTTTGGGGATGAAAAATGATGAATATCTAGAATATTAGGCCAATAAAGATTGCCAGGAGATATATCAACAGCCTCAGATATGTGGATGATGCCACTCTAACAGTAGAAAGTGAAGAAGAACTAAAGAACCTCTTGATGAGGGTGAAGGAGGAGAGTAAAAAAGTCAGCTTAAAGCTAAATATTAAAAAAATGAAGATCATGGCATCTGGTCCCATCACGTCATGGCAAATAGAAGGGGGAAATGTGAAAGCAGTGAAAGATTTCCTCTTCTTGAGCTCTAAAATCACTGCAGATGGTGACTACAGCCTTAAAATTAGAAGATAATTGCTTCTTGGCAGGAAAGCTATGACAAACCTAAGACAGTATGTTAAAAAGCCAAGACATTACTTTGCTGACAGAGGTCCATATGGTCAAGGCTATGGTTTTTCCAGTATTCATGTATGATCATGGGAACTGGACCATAAAGAAGGCAGAGCACTGAAGAATTGATGCATTCAAATTGTGGTCCTGGAGAAGATTCATGAGAGTCCCTTGGACTCTTGATCTCAGATTGACTAAGATCAAATCAGTCAATCTTAAAGGAAATTAACCCTGAATATTCCTTGGAAGGACTAATGCTGAAACTGAACTCCAATATTTGGCCACCTGTTGTGAACAGCCAACTCAATGGAGAAGACCCTGATGCTGGGAAAGATTGAAGGCCAAAGGAGAAGAAGGCGACAGAGGATGAGATGTTTTGATGGCGTCAATGATGCAATGGACAAAAACTTGGGCAAACTCTGGGAGGTGGTGGAGGACAGGGAAGCCTAGTATGCTGCAATCCATGGGGTTGTGAAGAGTTGAATACGACTTGGCTACTGAACAACAGGACAACAAGAACAAAATTTTGTCCAAGAAGGAAAAGTAGATGCATACTTTACTACATAGATCTGTCACAAATAGGATTTATCTAATTGTTGTACATTTACTAACTAAATGACTCAAGAAATGATAACAGGCATCAATTTGTCATAATCTGGTTTCTTAATAGGTCAAACTTCACTACTAATGGTTTTCAAAATGCTGAACATATTTCCATTGTCTCTATATGTTAAATAATATTTGCATCAGTAATTGCTCATTATTTCTCAAGATATAAACATGATTTTTAGAGATATCAAATCAATGACAAATTTTTCAAGAATCTGGGTTACAAAGTGAACCTGGAAAGTTTCACTGCAAATTATAAAATATAATAAGTAATTACTAGTTATTAAAAATGTGTTTTAAATGTGTGTTTGTTCAGTCTTGTCCAACTCTTCACAGCCACATGGATTGTAGCCCGCCAGGCTTCCGTACCCATAGTATTTTCCAGGCAAGAATACTTGAGTGGGGTACCATTTCCCACTCCTGGGTCTCTTCCCTACCCAGGGGTCAGAGTCTCTTGCGTCTGCTGCATAGACAGGTGGATTCTTTACCCCTAGCGCCACCTGGAAAGCCATGTTTTAAGTGGATAGTCACAAAAATAATGCATGCTTGTATTATGCACCTTCATAAAAATGATCTCTTTTTGAAAATAGTCAGTGGGCTTCAGTTTTACACATAGATGAACATTGTCGTTTGCTACATCAGGTAGAATAAAAAATTGTAAATAATTTTCATTAAGGAACTAGTTTAAGGAGAAAGTACTATAATGTGATGTTCTACTGAATAGTGAATTAGAGAAGAGCAAGGATATACATGGCTGATGCATGGTATCAGCTAAAGGGGACAAAAATCTCATCTGTATGCCTAAAATTATCTAATCATTAAGCACAATACTGCTAACATAAAAAAGTTATTTTTTACTGCTATGTTTAACTAGGCTTCCCAGGTGGTTCAGTGGTAAAGAATCCACCTGCAATGCAGGAGACGCAGGTTTATTTCCCGGGTCAGGAAGATCCCCTAGAGAAGGAAATGGCAACTCACTCCAATATTCTTGTCTGGCAAATCCCATGGACAGAGGAGTCTGGAAGACTACAGTCCAAAATGTTGCAAAGAGTCAGATGTGACTTAGCAACTAACCAACAACATTTAACTTTATCTCCTTTGACTACCTATTTTTAAAATGTAGTAAATTAAAGCAGTATAAAAAAGTGGATTTAGAATGTCAAAGTATCATAATTAACTGGTAAATCTAACTAGTTTGACCATTTTCATTTTAAGCAAGACTGCATTGGTTGACTTCCTAAAAAAAGACACTTTCATTTTTATTTTTAATTTTTTCTTCTAGTTTTATTGAGTGAAAACTGAAATACAATGCTGTATATATTTAACATGTGTAGCATAATTATTTGCTTATGTATATCATGAAATGATTATTACAGTAAGTTTAATGAACATCCATTATTTCCTTAGATAGAAAATTATAGAAGTAGAAAATTTTTTTCCATATGTTGAAAACTCTTAGGCTATATGCTCATAACAGTTTTCATATATAATATATAGCAGTGTTAATTATATTTATCATATTGTACCTTACATCCAAGTACTTATTTATCTTATAACTGGAAGTTAGTACCTTTTTACTTCCTTCATCCAATCTTCCCCTCCCCCTGCCTAGGTAGTCACAAATCAAATATCTTTTTCTATGAATTTGTCTTTGAAGTGCAATTGACTTACAACACGATATTAGATCTTGGTATACAGCATAGTGATTTAATATTCCTATACATTTCACAATGATCAGCATAAGTCTAGTTACCATCTGTCCCCATACAAACATATTACATAATTATTGACTATATTCTCCACACTGTGCATTTCATACCTATCACTTATTTATTTCATAACTGAAAGTTTGTACCTCTTTATCTCTCTCATCTATTTCTCTTGTCATCTCACCCTCTCCCCTCTGGCAGCATCCTGATTGTTCTCTGTGTATATATATATGATTCCGTTTCTATTCACTATTTGTATTTCTCTGTCTGACTTATTTCACTTAGCATAGTGCCCTCTAGGTCCATCCAGATTAGTTGCAAATAGCAAAATTCCCTTCTTTTTATGGCTGAGTAATACTCATTTGTTCATATATACCACATCTGCATTTCTGTTAATTTACTGATAGTCATCTAGGTTATTTCCATCTTTTGGCTATTGCAAATAATGCTGCAATGAATGTAGGATTGCCCATATCCTTTGAAATAGTATTTTCATTGTCTTTGGATAAACACCCAGAAGAATTGCTGGATTTTATGGTAGTTCTATTTTTAATTTTTTAAGGGAACTGATACTGTTTTCCATAGAGGCTGCACCAATTTTCACTCCCACCAAGAGTATGACAATTCCCTCTTCTACACTTGTCAACACTTGTTCTTTGTTGTCCTTTTGATAATAGCCATTTTAACAGGTGTGAGATAATATCTCACTGTGGTTTTGATTTGTATTTCCCTAATGATCAGTGAGCAACATTGAACAACTTTTCTTGTGCCACTTAGCCATCTGTATGTCTTTTTTGAAGAAAATTGTCTATTCAGATATTCTGCCCATTTCTTAACTGAGTGTATATATATATATATATATATATATATATATATATAGAGAGAGAGAGAGAGAGAGAGAGAGAGAGAGCTGCATGAGTACTATGAATCTTGGATATTAATTCCTTATCAGATACATCATTTATAAATATCTTTACCAATTCAGTAGGGAGCCTTTTTATTTTGTTGATAGCTTATTTCAATGTGCAAATGCATTTTAGCTGATGACCTCTGATTTTTCATTTTTGCTTTTGTTTCTCTTGCCTGAGGAGACATATCAAAAAAAAAATGCTAAGACAAGTTTCAGCAAGTATACTGCCTATATTTTCATGAAAATTTTTATGGTTTTAAGTATTATTTTTACCTAATAAGTTTTTCACTCATTCTGATTGTATTTTTGTATATGGTGTGAGAAAGCAGGCCAGTTTGATTCTTTTGTATGTCACTGTCCAGTTTCCCCAACACCAATGGATATTCTTGCCCTTTTTGTCATAGATTAATTGCTCACATAAGTGTAGATTAATTTCTGGGTTCTCTATTTGTTACATTGTTCCATGTATCTGTTTTTGTATCTGTACTATACTGTTTTCATTACTGCAGTTTTGTAGTATAGTTTGAGATCGAGGAAACTGATACCTTTAGCTTTGTTTTTCTTCATCAAGATTGCTTTGGCTACTCAGGTTCTTTTTGCTTCCCATACAAATTTTAGAGTTATTTTTTCTAGTTTTGTGGAAAAGTCATTAAATTTTTGATAGGTATTTCATTGATTCTGTAGATTGCCTTGCATATTATGGTCATTTTAACAATATTCCTTATTCCAACCCGTGAACACAGTATTGTCTTTCTATCTGCATGTGTTGTCTTCAGTTACTCTCATCAGTGTCTTATACTTTTCAGAGTACAAATCTTTTACCTCATTACTTAGATTCATTCACAGGTATTTTATTCTTTCTGATGCTTTGGTAAATGGAACTGTTTTCTTAATTTCTCTTTCTGATAGTTCACTGTAAGTGTATAGAACTGCCACAGGTTTCTTTTAATATGGTATCTTGAAACTTTACCAAATTTATTGATGAGTTGTTTTTTAGTGGTGATGTTAGGATTTTCTATGTATAGTTCATGTCATCAGCAAACATTGATGGTTTTACTTCTTCCTTCCAAACTTGGATTACTTTTATTTATTTTTCTTGTCTGATTATTGTGGCTAGGACTTCCAATACTATGTTGAATAAAAGTGATGAGAGTGCATCTCCTTGTACTGTTCCTGATATTAGAGGAAATCAGGAAATTTTTTCATTATTGAATATGCTACTGGCTATGGTATATTTCTTTTTTGGTGTGATATCTTTGATTTTTGTATCAAGGTGATGTTGACCTCATACAATGAATTCAGAAGCATCCCTTCTGCAGCGTTTTTGGGAATCATTTGAGAAAGATAGGTGTTAACTTTTCTATAAATGTTTGGTAGACTTTATACCTGTGAAATTGTTTGGTTCTAGACTTTTGTATGTTGGAAGTTTTTCTTTTTGGTTATTATTATTACTGATTTATATCACTGGTAATTGATCAGTAATATTTTTTATTTTTTTCTGATTCAGTTTAAGGAGCTTATACATTTCTATGAATATGTCCATTTCTTCTAGATTGTTCATTTTATTGGTGTATGATTGTTCATAGTGATCTCTTAGGGGCCTTTATATTTTGGTGATATTGGTTGTAACTTCTCCTTTCTCGTTTCTGATTTTATTTATATGGGCCTTATCACTTTTGTTCTGGATGTGTCTGGCTAAATATTTATCAACTTTATTTGTCTTTTTAAAGATATCTTCCTTCTTTGGCCACCTCATGAGAAGAGTTGACTCATTGGAAAAGACTGATGCTGGGAGAGATTGGGGGCAGGAGGAGAAGGGGATGACCGAGGATGAGATGGCTGGATGGCATCACTGACTCGATGGACGTGAGTCTGAGTGAACTCCGGGAGTTGGTGATGGACAGGGAGGCCTGGCGTGCTGTGATTCACGGGGTCGCAAAGAGTCGGACATGACTGAGCAACTGAACTGAACTGAATCTTTGAAAAGAACTCCCAAATATTAAATACCAAAAATGCTGTATAGATTTTTAGGAAAATATTGAGAACATTTACTTGAGAATGTGCAATAACAAAGTATTTTGAGTGATTATATAACTAATACCTCTTGAAATATTATTGAAGGAAAATATGTGTATTTTCTTTCATTTAAGGATTCATCTATGGTAAGATGTATGGCTTTTTCAAAATAAAAGCAATAGGAACATGGAGAAAAGTGCAATGTTTATGCGGAAATGCACATTTTCTTAAGAAAATCCAATGACTCTAATGCTTTTAGTGGCATTCTGTTTCACAATTAAAAAAAAAAAAAGAGGCAACTCAGCATGAAGTAACTACTATACAACACTGCAGATTTATTTCAGCTATTTGAAAGCTATGTTTTCTATCTTCTGGGCTATGATTTCTGCTTCATAATTTACTTTCTGAGTGAAATTAGACAAGTCATTTAACCCTTCTTCACCTCATTCCTTTGTGCTGTAAATGGCAATTATGAAAACTCTATAGTATTTTCTCTATGAGTAAGCCATGATATCATGAGTAAGCCATAATAAAGTAGTGGAAGTAAAGTCAGACACTATAAAGAACAATACTGCATAGGAACCTGGAATGTTAAGTCCATGAATCAAGGCAAATTGGAAGTGGTCAAACAGGAGATGGCAAGAGTAAACATCAACATTTTAGGAATCAGTGAACTAAAATGGACAGAAATGGGTGAATTTAACTCAGATGACCATTATATCTACTACCGTGGGCAAGAATCCCTTAGAAGAAATGGAGTAGCCATCACAGTCAACAATAGTCTGAAATGCAGTACTTGGATGCAGTCTCAAAAATGATAGAATGATCTCTGTTTATTTCCAAAGCAAACTGTTCAATATCACCATAATCCAAATCTATGCCCCAGCCAGTAATGCTGAAGAAGCTGAAGTTGAATGGTTCTATAAAGACCTACAAGACCTTCTAGAACTAACACCCAAAAAAGATGTCCTTTTCATTAAAGGGGACTGGAATGCAAAGGTAGGAAGTCAAGAGATACCTGGAGTAACAGGAAAATTTTGCCTTGGAGTACAGAATGAAGCAGGGCAAAAGCTAATAGAATTTTGCCAAGAGAATGCACTGGTCATAGAAAACACCCTCTTCCAACAACACAAGAGAAGACTCTACACATGAACATCACCAGATGGTTAGTACTGAAATCAGATTGAGTATATTCTTTGCAGCCAAAGATGCAGAAGCCCCATATACTCAGCAAAAATAAGACCAGGAGATGACTGTGCCTCAGATCATGAACTCCTTTTGCCAAATTCAGACTGAAATCCAAGAAAGTAGGGAAAACCACCAGACCATTCAGGTATGACCTAAATCAAATCCCTTACAATTATACAGTGGAAGTAACAAATAGATTCAAGGGACTAGATCTGATAGACAGAGTGCTGGAAGAACTATAGATGGAGGTTTGTGACATTGTACAGGAGGCAGTGATCAAGACCATCCCCCCAAACAACAAATGCAAAAAGGCAAAATGGTTGTCTGATGAGGCCTTACAAATAGCTGAGAAAGGAAGAAAAGTGAAAGACAAAGAAGAAAAGAAAAGATGCACCCATTTGAATGCAGAGTTCCAAAGAATAGCAAGGAGAGATAATAAAGCCTTCCTCAGTAATCAATGCAAATAGAGGAAAACAATAGAATGGGAAAGACTAGAGATCTCTTCAAGAAAGTTAGAGATGCCAAGGAAACATTTCATGCAAAGATGGGCACAATAAAGGACAGAAATGGTATGGACCTAACAGAAGCAGAAGATATTAACAAGACGTGGCAAGAATACACAGAAGAACTATAATAAAATGATCTTCATGACGCAGATAATCATGATGGTGTGATCACTCACTTAGAGCCAGACATCCTGGGATGTGAAGTCAATTGGGCCTTAGGAAGCATCAGTATGAACAAAGTTAGTGGAAGTGATGGAATGTCAGTTGAGTTATTTCAAATCCTAAAAGATGATGCTGTGAAAGTGCTGCATTCAATATGCCAGCAAATTTGGAAAACTCAGCAGTCCCGCCACAAGACTGGAAAAGGTCAATTTTCATTCCAATCCCTAAGAAAGGCAATGCCTAAGAATGTTTAAACTAAGGCATAATAGCACTCATCTTGCATGCTAGCAAAGTAATGCTCAGAATTCTCCAAGCCAGGCTTCAACAGTATGTGATTCGTGAACTTCCAGACGTTCAATATGGATTTTAGAAAAGGCAGAGGAACCAGAGATCGAATTGCCAACATCTGTTGGATCATCGAAGAAGCAAGAGAGTTCCAGAAAAATATTTACTTCTGCTTTATTGATTATGCTAAAGCCTTTGACTGTGTGGATCATAATAAGCCATGGAAAATTCTTAAAGAGATGGGAATCCCAGACCACTTTACCTGCCTCCTGAGAAATCTGTGTGCAGGTCAAGAAGCAACAGTGAGAACCAGACATGGAACAACAGACTGGTTCCAAATCAGAAAAGGAGTACATCAAGGCTGTGTATTGTCACCCTGCTGATTTAATGTAAATGCAGAGTACATCATGAGAAATGTTGGAGTAGATGAAGCACAGGCTTAAATCAAGATTGCTGGGAGAAATATCAATAACCTCAGATATGCAGATGACACACTTATGGCAGAAAGTGAAGAAGAACTAAAGAGCCTCTTGATGAAAGTGAAAGAGGAGAGTGAACAAGTTGGCTTAAAGCTCAACATTCAGAAAACTGAGATCATGGCATGCAGTCCCATCATTTAATGGCAAATAGATGGGGAAACAGTGTAAACAGTGAGAGACTTTGGTTTTTGGGGTTTTTTTTGGACTTCGAAATCACTGCAGATGGTAACTGCAGCTGTGAAATTAAAAGACACTTACTCCTTGGAAGGAAAGTTATGACAAACTTAGACAGCATATTAAAAAGCAGAGACATTACTTTACCAACAAAGGTCTGTGTAGTAAAAGCTATGGTTTTTCCAATAGTCATGTATGGATGTGAGAGTTGGACTATAAAAGAAAGCTGAACACCAAAGAACTGATGGTTTTGAACTGTGGTGTTGGAAAAGACTCTTGAGAGTCCCTTGGACTGCAAGGAGATCCAACCTGTCCATGCTAAAGGAAATCAGTCCCAAATATTCTTTTAAAGGACTGATGCTGAAGCTGAAACCCCAATACTTTGGCCACCTGATGTGAAGAACTGACTCATTGTAAAAGACCCTGATGCTGGGAAAAATTGAAGGCAGGAGGAGAAGGGGACAATAGAGGATGAGATGGTTGGATGGCATCACCAACTCAATGAAAATGAGTTTGAGTAAACTCTGGGTGTTGGTGATCGACAGGGACACCTGGCGTGCTGTAGTCCATGGGGTCGTAGAGAGTCGGACATGACTGAGCAACTGAACTGAACTGAACTGAAGCCATGATATTGCATATGGTAATGTCCCTATTGTTGGTATTACCTGCAGTTGTCTGTGAAGTGCTCAGTGAATTACCTATAATCTAGCCCTTTGATCAGTGAATATCAGTCATACCTATGGAGTCCTTACTAACATGGTACTGATTCTGCCCCTTAGGTTGCCTGATGTTTATAATCAAACAGAGCCATTCAATTTATGGTTACTGCTTGTCAGTGTGGTCTATTCATGCCACTTTTAAGAAATTTAAAAAAAAACTTATTAATAAGATCAAGTGATTCTTTTGTAGACTTTTAAGCCCAGGCAAAAGTATAAATTTTTTTAATTGACCATATTTAGGATAATCCTATTTCATTCATCACTGAGCAGGGGAGTATCATCATATTATTGCCTGACATTAATATCACTAAGTGATTTTTTTTCCTATAGTTTTGGAACTAAATCTGAGGCAGATAATCACAATAGCTGGATTTTTTTTTATCACTGCACCACTGTATATATTAGATGGAAATCTATTAATTATTTTCAGAAATAGTTTTAAGTTACCAACATATAGGAGAAATAATAAAAGTTCTGATGACAGAGCTACATTATTTTTTGCTTATAATTACTCA
This sequence comes from Capricornis sumatraensis, assembly GCF_032405125.1. Lineage (NCBI taxonomy): Eukaryota > Metazoa > Chordata > Mammalia > Artiodactyla > Bovidae > Capricornis > Capricornis sumatraensis. The sequence continues at coordinate 77,652,102 of NC_091073.1, forward strand.
CTAAAGCATGTATTTTTTCACTGCATGTTAATAAACCATTAATAATAATATACTAAAATTATATATGATAGAATTATAGTTTTTACATTTAATAAATAATCCAGATTCATGAAGAATTTGGCCTAGGCTGGATTTTTACTTGGTCATAACTAGAGGCTGAGTTATTACTGAAGCTAGTATTATTTTACAATTTTGTAGCAGGTGATAGTATGCTCAGCACTTTCCCAAACATTGGAATGAAATTTGATTTATCAGAAAATCAGAATATGACAGATTGATGTATGTGTTTCTTTTTGGAGGTCTTTCAGAAGTTGCATATATGTCAGGTAATTATCTTTTCAATAGAAAATTAAAGATTGCCTTATAAAACTTAAGTTTCTAGAAACATCAGGAATATTTGGTTAACATGTAAGCCTTAGTTCTTTTCATTAATGCTGAATTTTTATTATTTTACTCAAAGAGAATATCAGAAATGACTGTGGAATGGGAATACACGTACTACCTTTTGTTGAAAGTGAAAGTGAAGTCACTCAGTTGTATCCAACTCTTTGCGACCCCATGGACTGTAGCCTACCAGACTCCTCTGTCTGGGATTCTCCAGGGGAGAGTACTGGAGTGGGTTGCCATTTCCTTCTCCAGGGGAGCTTCCTAACCCAGGGATCGAACCCAAGTCTCCTTCATTGGAGGCAGACGCTTTACCCTCTGAGCCACCAGGGAAGCTTTTTAGAAAATGTAGTTGTCATATGCACCATCCTTGAAAAGAAAGAAACATTATGAAGATGTGTTATGCTATTCTTGACTGCTATGAACATTAGACTCTACCTACTGTTTTCAGGTGGGGAGTCACCCAAGTCAGATATACAGATATATCAATAATAGGCTCAATTCTCTTTATTGGAAATTTCTTAAATGAACAAAAATAGTACTTGAGAACAAACATGTACATAGGAATTGAACCATGCATTTTTTAGTATATATTGATACATTTGAAAACACATGCAATGTTTATATAAATATTGTAAAGCACTTTCTAACATCAGTACTGAATCTTCTTAGCTTTCAAATGTAGTACTGCCAGAGCTATAGACTCTATTTTTTATAGACGGCATTTCTCCTTGAGTTAATCTGTCCTCATCCCACTTGTGTACGCCCCATGTCATTATTGTACCACAGTTTGATACTGTGATAGTCATTATTTTTGGTTAATTCCTAAAAATTCTCATTTTTGTGTTAATAAGTATTCAAAGTTGACTTCAGACATCATAGCTTAGGTAAATTCTACAGTGATTTTGCTCCCTGCCTTTATGTTCTACAGAATGTTGGCTGCATTTTGCAGGAGAGGCTTCTATCTGTCAGGTTATATAGCTTTCACTTTTTCTTAAATGTGTGTTCTTTTGTTGACTTCTGATAGACAACTGTGACCAAGAGTATCCTTTTCTTGGGAAATTTCCTTTTATCTTGAAATCTCAGTTGAGGAATAGATGCAAAGGGCCATGTAGCTTCTTAATAATACTGTGAAAGACTATGTGGATCCCTCTGCCCTAGCAATTGTTTCACCAGTGCTACTGGTGAAAAAACATTCTTTTTTTTTTTTTTTTTTTTTTTTGGCCCTGGCACAGTATCTTAGTTCTGAGATCTTAGTTCCCTAACCGGAATCAAATCCAAGCTCCTTGCCGTGAAAGCATGAAGTCCTAACCACTGGACCACCAGAGAATTCCCTAACATGTTGTTTACTATTTTAATAGCCTGAAATTCTCACCTTGATTTAGGCTCTGATTAGAATAGGGAAGAATTCTGACTTGAGAAACTTAGGTTCCACTGAGGTAACTAAAAGCCGTCCTAGGTCTTTTACTTTCATTACTGAAAGTGAATGTGTTAGATGCTCAGTTGTGTCTGACACTTTGCAATCCCATTAACTGTAGTCCACCAGGTTCCTCTATCCATGTAATTCTCCAAGGAAAAATACTGGAGTGCCATTCCCTTGTCCAGGGGATCTTGCCAACACAGGGACTGAACTCAGGTCTCCTGTATTACAAGCAGATTCTTTACCGTCTGAGCCACCAGGGAAGCCTTTCATTATTCTCACTCTTAAAATCTATTCTGATATCTGCCTTTTAATTGGCATGTTTAGCTCATTTGTTTCTCTTTGCCCTTATTTTTTTGACCCTCTGTTCTTTCCTTGACTTCTCTTGGATTATTTGAGTAATTTTTATATACTTGATTAACTCTTGATTTGTTTAAGCTATAACTTGTACATTATATTTTGTAGTTTCTCTAGAGATTCTCGCATGCATTTATGTATAAGTAATAACGTATCATTTAATATAAAATGTAGTAACTATAAAGGTCTCCTCTTTCCCTTTACCATCTACACTATGGCTGTTATGTTTTACATTTATATCAAACATATGTAATATTTATTTTAAACAACCCTATGGATTTTAATGTAGTGAAAGGGAAATACAGCCTTTTCTATTTGCTTCCTCCACATTAAAAAAAAAAGAAAAAGAAAATATTTTCTAGATTTTTCATTCCTTCCCAAAGAACTGAGTTTTCACATGGTATGATTTCCCTTCAGGCTGAGGACTCTATTTGACATTTCTTATAGTAATGAATTTCAGCTAGCAGTGAATTATCTTGTTTTTAACTAAATATTTTGTTTCATTAAATATTTTTATTAACATAAAATTTAAGGTTGGTAGCTTTTCTTTTACTACTTTAATGATGCCATTCCTCTGCTTTTTGGCCATAGTGATTTCTGATGAAGAGTTATTAGTAATTCAAACTGTTGTTTATCATTTTTCACTGGCTGCTTTCAAGATTTCTCTTTCAGAACTTTGGCTGTGATGTGCTTCAGCCTGTTTCTACATGAATATCTGTGTTGTTTGGGATTCACATAGCTGCTTGAATCTGTAAAATTTTCTTTTACTAAATTCTGAAAAATTTGAGCTATTATCTCTTTAAATTTTTTGTGCTTCATTTTTTTTAAATCATATCTTCTTATGGGACTGCAATTGCACATATATTAGATATTTTGGTTTCGTTCAAGAGTTCTCCAAGGCATGACCCATTTTTTTTTCAATCTATTTTGATTTATTTACATTAGGTAATTAGATCATATTGATCAATTTTTATATTCAATGACTTTTCTGTCTTTTCTATCCTGCTTTACAGTAAATCTAGTTTTTTTTAAAAAAAATCTCAAATATTATTCTCTTCAGTTCTAGAATCTCATTTCTTTCATCAAAGAAAAAAATTATTGTGGTAAAATGCACATAATAGAAATTTTACCATTTAAGTATTTTATTTTATTTTATTAATTTTTATTTTTACTTTATTTTGCTTTACAATACTGTATTGGTTTTGCCATACATTGACATGAATCCGCCATGTGTGTACACATGAGTTCCCAATCCTGAAGCCCCCCTCCCACCTCCTACCCCATATCATCTCTCTGGATCATCCCTGTGCACCAGCCCCAAGCATCCTGTATCCTGTATAGAACATAGACTGGTGATTCGTTTCTTACATGATAGTATACATGTTTCAATGCTATTCTCCCAAATCATCCCACCCTCTCCCTCTCCCACAGAGTCCAAAAGTCCATTCTATACATCTGTGTCTCTTTTGCTGTCTCACATACAGGGTTATCATTACCATCTTTCTAAATTCCATATATATGTGTTAGTATACTGTATTGGTGTTTTTCTTTCTGGCTTACTTCACTCTGTATAATTGGCTCCAGTTTCATCCATCTCATTAGAACTGATTCAAATGTATTCTTTTTAATGGCTGAGTAATACTCCATTGTGTATATGTACCACAGCTTTCTTATCCATTCACCTGCTGATGGACATCTAGGTTGTTTCCATATCCTGGCTATTATAAACAGTGCTGTAATGAACATTGGGGTACATGTGTCTCTTTCAATTCTGGTTTCCTCAGTGTGTATGCCCAGCAGTGGGATTGCTGGGTCATAAGGCAGTTCTCTTTGCAATTTTTTAAGGAATTTCCACACTGTTCTCCATAGTGGCTGTACTAGTTTGCATTCCTACCAACAGTGTAAGAGGGTTCCTTTTTCTCCACACCCTCTCCAGCATTTATTGCTTGTAGACTTTTGGATCACAGCCATTATGACTGGTGTGAAATGGTACCTCATTGTGGTCTTGATTTGCATTTCTCTGATGATGACTGATGTCGAGCATCTTTTCATGTGTTTGTTAGCCATCTGTATGTCTTCTTTGGAGAAATGTCTATTTAGTTCTTTGGCCCATTTTTTGATTGGGTCATTTATTTTTCTGGAATTGAGCTGCATAAGTTGCTTATATATTTTTGAGATTAGTTGTTTGTCAGTTGCTTCATTTGCTATTATTTTCTCCCATTCAGAAGGCTGTCTCTTCACCTTGCTTATAGTTTCCTTTGTTGTGCAGAAGCTTTTAATTTTAATTAGATGCCATTTGTTTATTTTTACTTTTATTTCCAGTATTCTGAAAGGTGGATCATAGAGGATCCTGCTATGATTTATGTCAGAGAGTGTTTTGTCTATGTTCTCCTCTAGGAGTTTTATAGTTTCTGGTCTTATGTTTAGATCTTTAATCCATTTTGAGTTTATTTTTGTGTGTGGTGTTGGAAAGTGATCTAGTTTCATTCTTTTACAAGTGGTTGACCAGTTTTCCCAGCACCGCTTTTTAAAGAGATTGTCTTTACTCTATTGTATATTCTTGCCTCCTTTGTAGAAGATAAGGTGTCCATTGGTGTGTGGATTTATCTCTGGGCTTTCTATTTTGTTCCATTTATCTATATTTCTGTCTTTGTGCCAGTACCATACTGTCTTGATGACTGTGGCTTTGTAGTAGAGCCTGAAGTCAGGCAAGTTGATTCCTCTATTTCCATTCTTCTTTCTCAAGATTGCTTTAGCTATTCGAGGTTTTTTTGTATTTCCATACGAATTATGAAATTATTTGTTCTAGTTCTCTGAAAAATACTGCTGGTAGTTTGATAGGGTTGCATTGAATCTGTAGATTGCTTTGGGTAGTATACTCATTTTCACTATATTGATTCTTTCGATCCATGAACGGGGTATATTTCTCCATCTATTATTGTCCTCTTTGATTTCTTTCACCAGTGTTTTATAGTTTTCTATATATAGGTCTTGAGTTTCTTTAGGTAGGTATATTCCTAAGTGTTTTATTATTTTCATTGCAATGGTGAATGGAATTGTTTCCTTAATTTCTTTTTCTATTTTCTCATTATTAGTGTATAAGAATGCAAGGGATTTCTATGTGTTGATTTTATATACTGCAACTTTACTATATTCATTGATTAGCTCTAGTAATTTTCTGGTGGAGTCTTTAGGGTTTTCTATGTAGAGGATCATGTCATCTGCAAACAGTGAGAGTTTTACTTCTTCTTGTCCAGTTTGGATTCCTTTTATTTCTTTTTCTTCTCTGATTGCTGTGGCCAAAACTTCCAGAAGTATGTTGAATAGTAGCGATGAAAGTGGGCACCCTTGTTTTATCCTGACTTTAGGGGAAATGTTTTCAATTTTTCACCATTGAGGATAATGTTTGCTGTGGGTTTGTCATATATAGCTTTTATTATGTTGAGGCATGTTCCTTCTATTCCTGCTTTCTGGAGAGTTTTTATCATAAATGGATGTTGAATTTTGTCAAAGGCCTTCTCTGCATCTATTGAGATAATCATATGGCTTTTATTTTTCAGTTTGTTAATGTGGTGAATTACATTGATTGATTTGCGGATATTGAAGAATCCTTGCATCCCTGGGGTAAAGCCCACGTGGTCATGGTGTATGATCTTTTTAATGTGTTGTTGGATTCTGATTGCTAGAATTTTGTTGAGGATTTTTGCATCTATGTTCTTCAGTGATATTGGCCTGTAGTTTTCTTTTTTTGTGGCATCTTTGTCAGGTTTTGGTATTAGGGTGATGGTGGCCATGTAAGTATTTTAAAGTGTACCCTTCAATCTAAACAATGATGCTGTTGCAGTGCTGCACTCAATATGCCAGCAAATTTGGAAAACTCAGCAGCGGCCACAGGGTGGGGAAAGGTCAGTTTTCATTCCAATCCCAAGGAAAGACAATGCCAAAGAATGTACAGACTACTGTATAATTGCACTCTTTTCACATGCTAGCAAGATTATGCTCAAAATCCTTCAAGCTAGGTTTTAGCAGTACATAAACCAAGAATGTCCAGATGTTCAATCTGGATTTAGAAAAGGCAGAGGAACCAGAGATCAAATTGCTAACATCCATTGGATCATAGAAAAAACAAGAGATTTCAAAAAAAAAAATCTATTTCATCTTCACTGACTATGCTAAAATATTTGACTGTGTGGATCACAACAAATTGCGGAAAATTCTTGAAGAGATGGGAATCCCAGACCACCTTACCTTCCTCCTGAGAAATCTGTATGCAGGTCTAGAAGCAACAGTTAGAACCGGACATGGAACATTAGACTGGTTCCAAATTGGGAAAGGAGAGCGATGTCGCTTAGTCATGTCCGACTCTTTGCGACCCCATGGACTGTAGCCTATCAGGCTCCTCGGTCCGTGGGATTTTCCAAGCAAGAATATTGGAGTGGGTTGCCATTTCCTTCTCCAGAGGATCTTTCTGACCCAGGGATTGAACCCGTGTCTCCTGCATTGTAGGCAGACGCTTTACCGTCTGAGCTACCAGGAAAGCCCAGGAAAGGAGAAAGTCAAGGCTATATGTTGTTATCTTGCTTATTTAACTTATATGCAGAATACTTCATGTGAAATGCCAGGCTGGATGAAGTACAAGCTGGGATCAAGATTGCCAGGAGAAATATCAATAACCTCAGGTATGCAGATGACACCATCCTTATGGCAGAAAGCAAAGAGAAACTAAAGAGCCTCTTGATGAAAGTGAAAGAGGAGAGTCAAAAAGCTTGCTTAAAACTCACCCTTCAAAAAATGAAGATCATGGCATCCGGGCCTATTACTTCATGGCAAATAGATTGGGAAACAGTGGAAACAGTGGGAGACTTTACTCTTTTGGGCTCCAAAATCACTGCAGATGGTGACTGCAGCCATGAAATTAAAACACTCTTGCTCCTTGGAAGAAAAGCAGTGACAAACCTAGACAGAATATTATTCCTTCTGTTATTGTCTAGCATCCTTTTACTTCCCCTTGCAGAACTCTCTCAAGCCATTTCCTGAAGGGCAGTTCTAGTGATAATGGATTCCTTCAGATTTTGTTTATCTGGAAATATCTTCATTTTACTCTCACTCTTAAATAGTTTTTCAATACATTGTATTCTTAGTTGAAAGTGTTTGTTTTTCCTTTTAGCACTTTGAATATATCAGACTTTGCTTTCTAGCCTCCAAAGTTTCTGATGAGAAATCTGTTGACAGTCTTATTGGGGATACCTAAAGCTTGCTCATCCTGTCTCCAGCAAAAAATGTGCTGGCTTATTTAGGAATATGTGCACAGCTACCTGACAGCAGGTGTAGAATGGATTTGAGTAGATGCAACTGTGCTAAGGGCTGAAATTACCTGCAACTTCCTATTCAGGCCTTTCCTTGAAGTTGCAAAACTTCTAGGCACTAGAGTTCCAAAACTGTTATATCAGATTCTTCAAGTGTAATGTCTAGTTGGAGAAACAGATTCCTAATGCTTCCTACTTTACCATCTTTCCAGGATCCTCTCTTATTTGGTTCTCTTTGGTAACTTTTTATTTCTTCTCCAATATTTGATTTTCTTTTTTCATTGTGATCATATTTTTATGGAACATAGTTATAACAGTTATTTTATATCATCTTCTTATAATTTCAGTAACTGATTCGTCTTGGGATGGATTTTAGTTGATTTTTTTCCCCAGAATCTGGGTTACACATTCCTAATACTTCATGAGTAAAGCAGTTTTTAATTGTTTCCTGTGCATCATGTATTTTATCTTATGGAGTCTCTGGACTTTGTTATATTTCTCAGAAGTGTGTTGGTGACTTGTTTTAGTTGGTCATTCCTTTGGTTGGAGTCAAATTACAAACTTTGTCTCTTGGCTGGCAACTTAGATATCAGTTCAGTTATTTTATCTTTAACTGTATATGCTTGAGTTTTCCCTGTACATGTGTAGTTCAGGGGTCAGCTAAATATATCAACAGAGTATAAAAGCATAAATTTGGATTCACAACTATGACTTTGTTATATCTTTGATTTCACCTTTACTTTTGAATATCTGTGAGTTTCCTGAACTTTTCTCTCATTTTCTAGTATAGAAAGGCTGTGGGTTTTGTATTGAAATCTCAGCCACTTTTATGGTGCTAACTCCAATCTGCCATCAGGATAAAAGCTGTAATAACCAAAAATTTATTCCAACCTAGCCCCTTCTAGTCCTGTAGAAACTTAGTTATTACAGAAGACTGGTTTTGGAGTATCTTCTAAAATTTTGTGGACATTAAAATTATTTTAATATCATAATTTAGAGTTTTATATTATCACTTCATTTTATATTCAAATGCTGAATATTTCATGGTGATTAAATTTTTCTGAACACTCCTTCAAACACTTTCCAAAACTGAATTCTCCCAAATTATATTCAGATACTGATAGAGTGATTTTACAACTATGAAAATTGAATGTTTTTCACTCTGGGCATTTAAATTAACCAACAGTATGATTAAACTCTATTGGGATGCTGAATATTGTGAAGCAAACTAAAAGTCTATGAAGCAAGTATTTCAGTATTCAGAAGGCTTCAGTGGGAATTTTGTCTCTGTAAAGTCCAAAGGTTTGTGATCTATGTTGGTAGTGACCTTAGGAAAAAAATCAAGGGAATAAATTATTGTGTCAAAATTACCTTTATAGGCAATGTTTTTGATGTCAGAGGGCAATCTCTGCTTCCTTTTCTTCTTATAATAGTATCAGTTTCTCATTGTTAAAGAATTCCTCATCCCAAGCTACTCTATTATTTCTGGAATTTATAGAAAGGTCAGTGAGTCTCAGGAGTTGTGATTACTTTTTCTAGCTGACATTTATTGATCTCATTACCTTCATGCTCATATTTCAAAAACTTTTTTTCATTCTGTTACCATTTCAAAGATGACAGAAATGCTGCAGTGCTCCCTGTATTAGAACTGTATGTAATTAAAATTGGTACTCTGTGTTTCATCACAATTTCACTGTCAGAACCACAGCATGCATTGTTTATGAATTATATTGTAATAATTAGAATATGCAATGTGCATAAAATCAAGGCTGAACACATATTATAACATATGTATTTTATTTCTTTTCATGGAAGTGAATGTTGTAAAGTCTTTGGGCATAAGCGTTTTGTTAATACTGAATAACAAATTCATGTGATTCTCACCTTTGCTTGCACTCAGTTTCAAATGACTACTTTAAAAAAATTTACACTTTTGCATAAGCAGTTATTTCCTATAAAATCCTAAAGACAATGGTAATAAAAAGATGAGAATAGAGATGACTAAATAAAATTAGGCATAAACATCTTTCAAATATCCTTACTAAGACTGAATCATAAATAGATACATTTATTAAATAAATGTATATCTATTTCTAAATAGTTAACAATTCAGCCCAATTCAATTTGTCTACATCAGAAATTATTTAAAGGGATGGTGAAAAAAATTTTTAATTTACATTTGGATAAGAAGTAATAAAAATATATATGTAAAAGTAGTCTTATCTTTTGTCTGTTCAAACCAGTTATACTTAGGGAGTCTGTCCTACCTATTTGCCAGGAGTCCATTCAACCAGAAAGATTTAAGGAGTTTCTCTATGAAAATCAAAAATAGACCCAGGGCATTCAGCTGTCATGATGAATCAGAAATCTAATATATGAATCATTTTCCACAGTTTACATTTTAGATTGATTCATTAACAAATGGCTCTGATTTACAGAAGTTAATAAATTGTACTTGATAGTTGGGACTAAAACCACTCTTGAGTAAGTATGCCATCGTTTACTATGTAATTTTAGTCTTGTGTAGACTTGATTTTTATTAAATCATTTCTGAGAATCACCAATTTCTTTATTCTTCCTCCTAACTTGAGGGATAAGTTTCAGAGAAGCGGGGTCTTCCTCTCACTGCCATGCATGATTTTGAGTGACCTATTAAGAATTTTAATTTAAAAATTTTATCCATGTTTCCTATAAACACACAGTCTCTTGCTTTACTCATATCTATATAATGATCACTGACACAGTGTATTTGTCAGGCAAATGTCGATCATAAAGTTTGCCGAAAACAAAGACATAGTAATTTTGACTTTCCCATTAGGCGCCCCCCCACCCCCCCACCACACCCCCTGACCCCCCCACCCCACCCGCCCACCCCCCGCCAACAGCAATAACAAAAGAAAATCTAGACTGAAGTCTGTACTAGCCATAATAGAATATGCTAATTTCAGGAAATAAATGTTTTGATGGACTGTTTTATAGACTAAGCTTGGCATTTTCTTGGAAAATCTGACTTTTTATTATTTTAATAACAAGTATGTTTTATAATACATGAATTATATATGTAGTGTTGAGATAGTCTCTATAATAATTGAATTCAGCTAGGTGGGCCATAAACCAGTTAAAAAACATAAATGATCTGTTTTAATTATGGGGCCTCGCTTGTGGCTCAGCTGGCAAAGAATCCGCCTGCGGTGCAGGAGACCTGGATTCGATCCCTGGGTGGGGAAGATCCCCTAGAGAAGGGAAAGGCTACCCACTCTAGTATTCTGGCCTAGAGAATTCCATGGACTGTATAGTCCACGGGGTTGCAAAGAGTCGAACACTACTGAGCCACTTTCATTTCATTTTTTTCTTCTTTTTTTTTAAATTTTACTTTACTTTACTTTACAATACTGTATTGGTTTTGCCATACATCAATAAGAATCTGCCACGGGTGTACGTGAGTTCCCAATCCTGAACCCCCCTCCCACCTCCTTCCCCATATCATCTCTCTGGGTCATCCCAGTGCACCAGCCCCAAGTATCCTGTATCCTGCATCGAACCTAGACTAGCAATTCATTTCTTACATGATATTATACATGTTTCAATGCCATTCTCCCAAATCATCCCACCCTCTCCCTCTCCCACAGAGTCCAAAAGTCTGTTCTATACATCTGTGTTCATTTTAATTATATCCATGTCTTCAAATGTTGCAGCCCACAGCTCTACTTGTCACCATTAAGAAGCTTTTTCTATGAAATTTGTTATGATTAAAGCTGATTATTTGAAATCAAATCAACATATTCATTGAATAGTACATTGGTTAGGAACCATGCTATCTTTAGTAGAAAATATGAGAAAGGTTCTGGTACCAAGTACTGAGTTAGCTAATTACAAACATTATTTTATTTATTCCCAGAAAGATAAAAAATTATATTTGCTTCATTTTATGGCTGATGAAATAGGTTCTTGGTTACTAAGTAGGATAGAAATTATTAGATTCCAGAAATACAAAAATACAAAGTTCCTTGCTCTATGGTAATGCCTTCAAACTTCTTTGCTCACATAGCCTTTGAATGAATTGTAGAAAATATGCTCCTCATGTAGGTTTAAGCTGATAGCTAAAAATCTTAGTTGAAATTTTTAATGGTCATAAAAGTACAATTTTACATATTATATTTTCACCTAAAAATTGATCTCCAGATGACTCTCTTAAAAGTGTGTCTAATTAAACCTAAGTACCACCATGATTTGGTGCTTTCAGTCTGTTTTTTAAAAGCACACAGACATTATGTTTGGTGGTGCTAGTGTTAAAGAACCACCTGCCACTCCAGGGGACATAAGAGATGCAGGTCCAATCCCTGAGTCAGGAAGAGCCTCTGGAGGAGGAAATGACAACCCACTCCAGTACTCTTGCCTGAAGAATTCCATGGACAGAAGACTTGGGTGGGCCATAGCCCATGTGGTTGCAAAGAGTCGGACATGACAGAGCATCCGAGTACTTCACATAATACCTTTTTCTCATCAATCTTTGAGTTTGAGTTTACAATCTTCAAAAAATTTTATCTTTAAGTAATAGTTTTATGCTTGATATCTTTTATTGATCATCCTATTATACTTCTTTATAATAAAAATAGGTATAATTAAAAATTAATTTTTAATTTCCTATAATCATAAGGCTCTAACAGTGTCAGACTTTAATATTTTTGGGCCCCCAAATCACTGCAGATGGTGACTGCAGCCATGAAATTAAAAGACACTTACTCCTTGGAAGAAAAGTTATGACCAACCTAGATAGCATATTCAAAAGCAGAGACATTACTTTGCCAACTAAGGTCTGTCTAGTCAAGGCTATGGTTTTTCCTGTGGTCATATATGGATGTGAGAGTTGGACTGTGAAGAAGGCTGAGTGCTGAAGAATTGATGCTTTTGAACTGTGGTGTTGGAGAAGACTCTTGAGAGTCCCTTGGACTGCAAGGAGATCCAACCAGTCCATTCTGAAGGAGATCAACCCTGGGATTTCTTTGGAAGGAATGATGCTAAAGCTGAAACTCCAGTACTTCAGCCACCTCATGCAAAGAGCTGACTCATTGGAAAAGACTTTGATGCTGGGAGGGATTGGAGGCAGGAGGAGAAGGGGACGACAGAAGATGAGATGGCTGGATGGCATCACTGACTCGATGGACATGAGTCTGAGTGAACTCCGGGAGCTGGTGATGGACAAGGAGGCCTGGCGTGCTGCGATTCATGAGGTCGCAAAGAGTTGGACACGACTGAACGACTGAAGGTACTACAAATACCTTCACAGATGATCTGTCAATACAATTTTTATTAGTTTTAATGTGATCAGAACAATATATATATTAAAAGATTGATAATTATTACATATGAAAATTAAATTTATTGGTCATATATTTCTAAATGAGAAAGATAAAACTTTTCAATTCCTCCAGCTATGGATGAATATTAAGAATCATTAGAATAAGCTGTAGTTCAATCAAGTTTGTTGGTCTTAATTTCTGCTTTTATTAATGTGATTGCTGAGAATCCATTTCACATAATTAAGTGGATGGGAGTAGAAGTATCAATGCTATTCAATTCTTTTGAAATTTTTATAGATATGCCAAAAGGCACAAAAATTGTTTTTAATAGTGTAGGTTATTGATTTGACAGGACATGCTGTCAATTTTGTTGACAGCAAACAATTTAAGTTCAACTGACTTGCAAAACAAGTTGTTAAAAACAGTCATTAGAGTCATTCACTTGGTCAACATCAACACCAATATATTAGTCAAACTGGCCTTGTTGCAGAGAGAAGTCTATTCTGACTCCATGTTGGAACTATTTCTTTGACTTGTTTTCCATTGTTTTTGCTATTATTAATTTAATCATACATAATGACCAGGCTCAGAGAATCCTACTCCTCAACCTGACAATTAAGCTAAAGTTCAGAACCCTGTCCACCTGTCAGTGCCACACTAGGAAGTATTTTCAAGATTGATGGCCTTTTTACTTTGTTTCCTTACTCCCCCCTTCCCCATCTCTGATCCACAAAAGAACCTGGCATCCAGACCCCACAAGATGTTTGTTTTGAGACATTTGTTTGTCATCTTGGTCAGTCAGCTTTCTGAATAGTTATATTCCTTGCCTCAACTTCTCTCTCAGATTCATTGGCCTGTCACGCAACAAGCAGAGTGAGCTTGGACTTGGTAACAGTCTTTCATTTAATGCCTGGGCTAGTTTTATTTGGCAGGGTGACACTTCATAGTAAGATTCTTGATGGTAAGAGAGAGTCATTTCTTGGGTAAAGTGGAAGAAAGGATTATGAAAGGGGAGTTGGGAATAAAGAATCAGCAAAACCTATATCTTCCTAAGATCATTATTGGAAGAATTCACATAGAAGCTAAGGATATGAAAAGGATCAATATTCTTTGAAAAATTTAACCCTTTGGAAAAGCTTTGCATGTCCTCTGATATATATGTATGTATATGTATATATATACATATATCCAACCTGTATGAAAACCAGTGCTCTACCCCACACTATGGAAATTGCAATCTAATTGAAAAGAATGAACAGGTATTTAATTTCAATGAAACTATTTATGCTAAGTCCCTTCCGTCATGTGTGATTGTTTGCAACCAGGACTGTAGCCCACCAGGCTCCTCTGTCTATGGGGATTCTCCAGGCAAAAATACTGGAGTGGGTTGCCATGCCCTCCTCCCAGGGATCTTCCCGACCCAAGGACTGAACCCACATCTTCTGTGGCTCATGCATTGCAGGCAGATTCTTTACCACTGAGCCACTGGGGAAGCTCCAATAAAACAATACAAATTTTAATAAAAGTAGTTGAAGTACACAATAAGCACATGTCACAAGATTTGTTTCTGATTAGTTGAAATCACACTGCATGTAATTTTTTTATCCCATATTTTGTCAATAATGGTCTTCCAAACACTGACATAACTATGCATAAGCCAAGATACAGTATAAAATTAAGTCAAAGTTATGTAGCAGATTTTTTCTTATTTGGTTAAAACACTCAACTTTTTGTTTAGCTTATCAAATAAGGGGAAAAGAGCAAGAAATTGTTATTCCTTCAGGCTGTCTCACCTCAAGGCTGCCCTAGAACTAAGGGCAGAACTGAAATGCTATTTCTCAATCTGTCCATATTGTTTCTTATCTGTTCTGGTTGCCATGGGCCCCCAAGCTTCCTTAAACATAGAAACTCTGTGAGTCCCATCTGAGCTTGACAAAGCTGTACTACCAACTCTCAGAAATCTTTCTATCAATTCTTCTTATACATCTCATGTTTGAATTTATATATTTCATGTAGCAGACACAAGTATGTGGCTGTTACAGCTATAGAGTAGATTATAGCTCTTTGGTCAATGTAAATAATCCTAGTTGCCTCTGCAGTTTTAAAATATCTACTCTGTTAATGTTGACACTTCTGCTTTTTTCTTTCTTACAGGGTCCAAGAGAACAGCATTCAGTAAATGTTAGCTATTTGTATTTCTCCTTCACAGTTACATTAAAGATATTTATCCTGTTTTAAAACCTACTAGATTTCTATTATACATTGAAACTGTATTTCTCTAATTACATATAATATCTATTTGTATGTAATATCTAATAAGTTGAGCACACATTTGTTATTATGTATGTTTTAGTTTTTATTAATATTCTATATGATGTCAGGTCTCTATGATAAACTACCAGAAAATTGGAGACAGTGAAGAAGGCTGCAGTTCTGATTTACCTAGAAAGGAGATTCATAGGCAAAGAGAATCCTGGAATGAGTGAGGGCCAGATGTATTCTAGAAAATAGAAAATATGCCACTGTGACTAGAGGTTAACAGGACGGAATGGTATGAGATGGAGTCAGAGAGAGATCTTGTTGGGCTAGATGGTGAGATGCTTACAAATCATGGCAAGGACTTAGGCTTTTTTCTAAGCATGTTGGAAAGCCATGGGAGGAGGAATATGAACTGACTTTTGTTTTAAAAAGATTGCTAAAAAAAAAAAAAGATGGCTAAAGATACTGTGTGGAGAAGAGACTGGAAGGAGATAAGATAAAGATAGTGACTTGGACCAGGGTGATAGCCATAGAGGTAATTAGTTAGTTTCCTCAGAATTGTTAAATTATAGACCAATTTCGAAGAAACATTGAGAGTATTTGGTGTCGGTTCTATGTAGTTATGAGGAAAGGAGAGAACTCAGTTATGCCTCTAATGTTTTGATCTGAACAACCTGAAAAAGTGGAATCAGCATTTTCTGAGAAGTGGAACCATGGGAGGAAATGCTATGAAGGAGGTCAATAGTGCACTTTTAAATATGTGAAGATGCCTCTTCTTTATAGAGCTGGAGAGTTTAAGTAAGCTATTTGAATACATTAATTTAGAGTTCAGGAGTGAGTTTTGGCTTTGAGATGCAAATAAGGAATTTTCAGTAGACTGTATTTAAAGACAAGAATTTGTATAAGATCATTTAGAAAGTGTACAGAAATCAAGATTAGAAAAGTACAAGGACAAAGCCCTTGGGCAGGCCCTAGAGTAAGAGCCTTACTACTGTCAAATAGTAGGAAGGCTGAGCACACAGATCTTGTTTAATAGGACTTTAACACTCAAAAGAAGAATACCTCAAGGCTTCCAAAGTCAAATGTCCAATGTGGTTTCAAGATCATCACGTACATGTCTGAAGTTGTCATCTCATACCAGGCGCCAAATGATATACTTATTAAATTAGATTAGAAATGTTTAATTTTATTAGTAAATATTGTAGATGATTATGGATAGGTCCACCCCACCCTCATTCCAAAATAAAAGAAGAGAAATAGAGTTTGTTGGAGAGGAGGTATGTGTTTGACAAATATCATACTCAAATTAGAGTGAAATTACTGACACTAAATACAAACAAATATTTATAACTGTTTCTTACTGACAAAAAAACCGAATAATTTATTGATGAGCTGTGGGAGTTTTAAAGTGTAACAAGACAGAAATATCCAAACACATTCCCCTACAGTAGCTAAATAATCAATCTTAACCAGGTGAATTTAACTGACCAAGCAGTACAATTTTGACACTCTATTGGAATATATTAAACTTTACTTGTGTGTTTTTAAGACTTCCTTTCTGGACATTCCCTCCACCTGACCTTAAATTACACATCATCATATGTCAAAGAGAATTTTCAGAGGAAAAAATAAAAAATAGTTGATAATTTATGAAATACAACTTGAAATAAAATGAGAGAATATTTGAGTTCACAAATTGGCAAAAGTTAAAAATATTGATCTTATCTCTCATGGAGAGAGCATGGAGAGAAGATACTATCATTTACTCTTGGCTGGAGTTTAAATTGTCTCAGCATTTTTGAAGCATAATGTGTTGCACGGTATGTTAAAACTGTAGTGTCATCAATTTAGTTTCTTGGAATTTATCCACACAGAACACTACCGCAAGTGTGCAAAGATGAATGTTCAAGTAAATTCAATAGAGCATTGTTTGTATCAGGGAACATTGGAAACAGCTTAAATATTTATCATGTAGGATTTATTAAATAAGTTACAACGTATCCTATAACCTCTAGACAACAGTTAAAGAATATTAGTTAGAAAGAGAAGTCCAACATATGCACTTATATTTTCCACTTAAGATACAGAAGAGGAGACTTCCCTAATGGTCCCGTGATGAAGACTTCACCATCTAATCAGGTAATGCAGGTTCAATCCTTGGTTGTGGAGCTAAGATTGTACCTGCCTCCTGGCCAAAAAAACAAAGCTTAAAACAGAAGCAATACTATAACAAATTCAGTAAAGACTGTAAAAATGGTCCACATTTTAAAAAAAAGAAAAAAAAAGATGCAGAAGATAGTGTTAAACTGGAAGGCAAGCACCGTGATAAAGGTCTGCTTGAGCGCAGGCAATATGGGCAATAAAAATGATAGAGAATTTCAGTTCAGTAATAAAACCAACTAAAAGTGGTCTGCCTTTAATTGTTACCATGAGCTGGAAATTTACACAGTATAAGTTAAAAAATAGTCTTTCCTCTGAGTTTTCTGTTTGCAGTTCAGTCGCTAAGTTGTATCTGACTCTTTGTGACCCCATGGACTTTTCAGCATGCCAGTCTCCTCTGTATCTCCCTTGGGGTCATCATTCCAATTGCACTTTTGGAACTCTGCCCTTGGTTGGCTACTGCAGAAGATGAGAAGTGTGAGTAAGAGATGGGGAGGGGGAAAAGAAAGTTAGCAAGTAGTTAATTGGGGCATGGATTCAAATGTGGAATCTTAATGTATTTGCTGTATTGTGAAGAGCTTTATATGACATGACAGGGGATTTAGCAAACATACTCTTTGTAAATAAGTTTTATTACAACACAAATACATTCTTTTATGCTTGTCTAGGTTGCTTTCCTCCTACAATGACAAGATTTAGCAATTGCAACAGAAACTGTTTAAGAACTGAAAAGCCTAAAATATTAACCATTTGATCCTTTACAGAAAAAATTTTATGGACCCTTGTTATAAGTAATGAAATATTTAAATTATATTGAAGAACAATTATTGCTTTTCAGGTTTGAATTACTTTACTCAACTATTGGCTTAGATGTTAATGGCTGTTTTGGCTACCAGCAATTTCTTTCACTTTTAATAAATGCTTCATGTCAATTCCTAGTTTATATATTTTAGCATTTTTGTGTGATTTGATGAGCAATTCATGGAAGAATTGTCAGCCTTTTAACTAAATAATTGAGACCTTTCTGTTCAGTAAGTAGTCCTTGTTTACAGAGCCTTGTTTAAATACTTGGGGTTTTATGTCTCCTGAATCTTTAGAAGTAATATAAAGATAAAATAAAAATTATATTTTCCCTGCCCCTTTCCATAAATATACGTAGAATGCATGTGACCAGGTTGCTACATAGTTTTGGTGAATATACCTTCGCTGTGCTCATTAAGTTCCAGGAACAGAACTACTGTGTTTATTCAAAACCACATGACATAATTTAAATTAGAAAATCATCCTCTGAAAAAGGTCCAAGTGATTTATACAGGCCTACATTTTTAATGTATATTCTCATTTGAAAGTCTATGTTTTTTATGAACCTCTTCCCTCAAAAATTTAAAAGTATTTTACATATCTTTCGTAACAGAATGTTTGCTGATATAGCTATTCTCTAAACCTCAGTCAATTGAATTGTGTCTTTTTCTCTGATCCCACACTGAAATGTTTATTGAATGGAGTGATAGGAAACCAAACCTCCCAGAATACAAGGCAAAAAGAGATTGTTGTTATTTGATAGCATGTTATCAGAGAAGACCAAGTTAGGGACTTGGTGGTGGTGATATATATTTTTTTCTTTTTTACCAAATCTGCCTTGAAGTTAGGCCTGTCCAATTTTGATCAACTTTATTTATTAGAGATTTATTTCATTATTTGAACTTATCAATGACACAGCATGAAGCTACTTATATATTTTATTTTAAAATTATTGCCTTTCTCTAATTTATTTACTTTATCACTAACTAGTGAGCCCTTAGCATGCATGAGGCTGTTTTCTAACCATGCAGGAATATTAGTATCTATTCTTTTCAAATTCTTTTCCTATATAGGTTATCACAGAATATTAAACAGAATTCTCTCTGATATAATTAGGTCCTTGTTGGTTATCTGTTTTAAATATAGCAGTGTGTACATGTCGATCCCAAGCTCCTAATCTTCCCCTCCCGCTAACCTTCCCCTCAGTAACCATAAATTTGTTCTCTAAGCCTATGCGTTCATTTCTGTTTTGTAAATAAGTTCATTTGTATCATTTTTTAAAGATTTCACCTATAAACAATACCATGTAATATTCATCTTTCTCTGTCTTACTTAATTTAGTATGATGATCTCCAGGTCCATCCATATTGCTGCAAATGGCATTATTTCATCCTTTTAATGGTCGAATAATATTTCATTGTGTATATGTACCATATCTTTGTTACCCATTCATCTGTCAATGGACATTTAGGTTGCTTCCATATCTTGGCTATTGTAAACAGTGCTGCAATGAACATTGGGGTGCATTATCATTTTGAATGACATTTTTCTCCAGATACATACCTAGTAGTATATTGCTATATTTTTAAGGAACTTCCATACTCTTCTCCATAGTGGCTGTACCAATTTACACTCCCATAACAGTGTAGGAGGGTTCCCATTTACCCATACCCTCTCCAGCATTTATTGTTTGTAGAATTTTTGATGACGGCCATTCTGATCGGTGTGAGGTGATATATCATTGTAGTTTTGATTTGCATTTCTCTAATCATTAGCAGTGTTGAGCATCTTTTCATGTGCCTCTCAGCCATCTGTATGTTCCTCTTTGGAGAAATATCTATTTCAGTCTTATGACCATTTTTTGATATTGAGTCCCATGAGTTGTTTTGGAGATTAGTCCCTTGTAGGTTGTATTATTTGCAAATATTTTCTGCTATTTTGTAATTTGCCTTTTCATTTTGTTTATGGTTTCCTTTGCTGTGCAAAGCTTTTGAAAATTAAATCTCTGTCCTCAAAGGAGTGTCTGTTCTACATTCAAATGTTGGTATTCTCATATATATTCTGTCTTTTCCACCCCTTCCCTTTCTTGTGTCTTCAAACTTTATTTTTACTAAACTAAACCTTTTGCGAAAGGGTTCTGAGGCGAATGGTAGCTTGAATCCTTACCAACACTCCACCTCTCAATTGTTTCTTTGTTGAAGGAGGCAGCAAAAATACTCTACCAGTCCCAAAGAGGTTCAATACTTGATGATCTGTGATATCCCTGGGGGAATGTAGTGCCCACCTGCACATAAAGAGTCCTGGGAGTGTAGCCTCTGTCCTGCTGACCCTCAGGACCTGCAGGAAAGTTAAAAGCTGAGAGAGGGCTGCCTCTTAAATGTAAGACACTAGAAAGATTCTCAGTAGCTGATATCTGGTCTGTAGTTTCATTTTGCCATCATTTTGTCTGTTGTTTCTGTTGACAAATAAGACTGCCAGATATATGTCCAACAAAGATGGGTTTATTGAGGACCAGCATAGAATTGCACTTGGGGATCTGCAAATATGGCAAGCTATGTGCAAATCCCCACATGGCAAGGGAAGAAAAAGCTTTTATAGAGAGAAAAATAAAGTTGGGAAAAGAACAAAAGGTCTGCAGCTTTTCACTGGTTGAGTCCTTGCCAGAAAGGAAGAGGAACTTTTCTCTCCCTGTTGGGCTCTGTTACTGTAGCAGGGTGTGAGAGCACCCTCTTCTGGTCTCCTGACTCTAGTTAACTGAGACCTGTTCATTCATTTTTGCATTTTAAAATTACATACCCCAGTAGATGATGTATGGAAAAAATGAGACAAGAATAGGAACATTGAGTGATAAAGTAGACGGTTTTATTAAGCAGCAAGCACATATATAAAAATATATAACTTCAAAGACTATGTGTAAAGAAGTAAACTCACAACTTCAGAGTGTTATTGGGAAAAGTTATATGTGGAATAATCAGGCAATGACTTGAGAAGACATACTGGAAAAATAATTGAATTTGAATGAGATTTGGAGATATCAGTTTAATGAGGGATTGTGTTTAGATGAATAGAAACTAAAAAGATAATTGGAGTGAAGCTAGACTAAATTTCATGAAAAATGTTCATGTGTTTTGTACATATTATTTGAACAAAATTGTGGTATTAGCATCTACCAAAATCTTTTCCACTTTAGACTGAAATTTAAAATAATTTCAACAAATTTTTTCATTCTACATATCTGATACAAATTATGCTTTTTAAAATACAAATCAACTAAAGCAGATTTTACTCATATAATTCACACATATACACATATGCATAAATATATATGTGTGTATATACACACACACACATATATATATGTAATGATGATTTTGCATACAGTCTAAAAAGTTACCTTTCCTTATATACTCACAAATTAAAGAGATTTGATGACTGTTTTGGAAATGTCGACAAAATAATAAAACCTTCTCTGGGGACATTATTAAAAGGCCAATCTGATGAAAATGAAAAGACACATTGATATGCAGAACATGTTCTTGAAAAGATTGATGTATTAAATATTTATGCAAACACATTAAATTGGCAAGTGTATGAAAACATTATTACATATTCATCACCTTCACATTTCATCTTTTTGTAAGAACTTCTTTCCTACAAAACTAAAAGGAATGACTGTAAGTTTTCCAAAGTCACATTTTTCACATTTTATAACATGGAATAGTTTGTTTTCAGAGTTTATATTAATTCACATAAATAACAAAGTGAATGTTGGAACTAGAAAAGACCAATAAATTTACTCAAAACAGGAGTCAAGCGCTATTTCATCCTGTTTTCTCCTGAATTGCTCCAACCCTGCACTGGAGCCTCCTCATATAAAAGCTGCTCCCCAAGAAGGAATATTCACTTTGAGGAAGAAATGAGCTCTTTGAGCCCATGAAGTCATTTAGCAAACACTGGTTCTGTGGCAAAAGCTAAACATCAAAAGGGAATTAATGTATTTCCAAAGTACCTAAATTCTCTTAGAGTACAGTAAGTCCAAAATTCTATGGTCTTTGGAAAGTGGTACTTAAATTAAAATTTAAATTGACTACACTTCTCCTTAAAAGCCAGAAAGTTGAAATGATTCTATATAGGCTCTAAAAATATTCAAGTTTAATATAAACTGCCATATTCTGTTGATGCAGTGTTCTGTATTCTAAACCTTCTTTCATCTCCATTTCTACCTCTTTTATTTTCCCCTGCTGAACTCTCTTTTCATCTCTTACAACTTTTCATGACTTTTCACTGTTTATTTGATTTTTACCCTACTTTTATTATTATTTCACTCCTATATCATCCTACTTTTTCATCCCTCAACCCATTTCCACAAGCTTCTCTCACTTTACTATTCCCTTCTGCTTGCAGTTTTTTCCTTTTCTACCTTTTCCCTGCTGTTTGATTTTTTTTAATTACTTATTTTAATTGGAGGCTAATTACTTTACAACATGTACACCCATGGCTGATTCATGTCAATGTATGGCAAAAACCTCTCTTTGATGTTTTAAAGATTTCCACTTTAATTCCCCCCATCCCCAGGTTGAGTCCTCATCATCTCTATTATTTGATAGTTTGTTGTTAGTAACAACCCTCGAGTTGGGTAATAAGTCATTGGTATTGGCTCTATTTAACTTGACTGTTCCTACCATACATCATAGTAAAAAATAGTCTATATTGTAACATGGAAAAGAAGGAGGAGGAAGAAAAAGAAAAAGGTCTGAGTGTGGCCTTAGTTCACTAATTTTAAAAGAAACTTGAAACAATTCTGGCTGCAATTGACTTCTTCTTGTATAAGCCAAACCTCCATTTGTCTGTGTGTGGCCATTCTGTGGCCAGTTTTTTCCTTTTTTCTCCAAATGTACTCACTGGAGCCCAATCCTATGTACTATATGAAAGGTCCCCTGCCTCCTCCAAATCCCTGAAGATTTCCAGATTTTTGTTTCTGCTGCTCACTGTTCCTGGACTATTCTCATGCTGCTGCTGAAGGCTGGATTCCTGCTCTGTTTCTCCCCTTCCTTGCACTGCTTTCTCTTCCCTGTCCTGTCTCCCCATATACATGAAGTGCACACCATGGTCACGCAGTCCCTGAAGCACCATTCTTTTAAGAAAAACAAAAAAACCATTTACTGAAGAATAAGGGGTAAAAGATAGTGATTAAGCTCAGAACATCATAGCAGCAGATCATAACGTCAAAGTAAAACAACGTTGTTTGGTTTGACAGCTGCTTGTTCATCCCTGCCTTGGTCTGGCTTGCCTTTTGTACCACATTATTTTCTGACTCAGACGGTAAAGCGTCTGCCTGCAATATGGGAGACCTGGGTTCGATTCCTGGGTTGGGAAGATACCCTGGAGAAGGAAATGGCAATCCACTCCAGCACTCTTGCCTGGAAAATCCCATGGACAGAGGAGCCTGAGGCTACAGTCCTTGGGGGTAGCAAAGAGTCAGATACGACTGAGCGACTTCACTTCACTTGTTCTCTCCCAAGAGCTTGGTTTCCCACATCCTTCCCTTCCTCCCATTCAGGGATCCCCAAACATGTTTTTCTGTGGTCAGGAAAATATTCTATATTCTTGCTATTTTATTATGCAGAGTGATTTATTTCATTTTGTATAACCACTCTGCACGTATTTCCCATGGATGCTGTATCAATTTACCCCAGACTGTGGCTTAAAACAATAGAAACTGTCTCACAGTTTTCGAGGTCAGAAGTCTGAAATCAAGGTGTCAGCAAGGCCATGCTCTCTCCCACGTTCTAGGGGAGAGTCCTTGCCTCGCCTCTTCCCAGTCTCTGGTGAGGCCAAGCATTCCTTGGTGTTCTTTGGTTTCTGGCTGCATCACTGATTTCTGCCTCTTTCTTCACATGACCTTCTCTGTCTCTTACAAGGATTCTTGTCACTGAATTTAGGGTTCACTTGAGTAATCCAAATGGTTTCATCTCAGGATCTTTAGGGCATATCTTTTGGCAAGCCATCACTCAGCCCATTACACAGTCTGTCTAAGCAGACTAATTTTCTCAACCTTCACAACAAAAGACAGATAAAATTTCTCAATTTAATTTAAAGAAGAAAAAATAATACTGTTTCTCAGAATAATTCTATAGTCCTTCTAGGGCTTTTAGAGTGAATTACTGTTAGATTTTAAGTGATGTTTGTCTTCTCATAAAAATACCCCAACCTTCAAAAAATGGTTAAAAGAACATAACATTTAAGAAGAAGGGAAAATTATTTATAATACCAGAAGCTTAAATAAAACTCTGTATATATATATTTATATAAATGCCTTTATAATTTATATTTGTATATGTGTTTGTATATACATGTATTTGTAAAAATATATACTGTAATCATGACATGTTTACAGATCTATACTGCTCTTAATCTTAACATATAATAAATCTCTTCAGTATTTTAGCATATTTAATTTACTATTTTTTATTTTTCATTTTAGTTAATGAGGAAATATTTAATAATTGTAGAAAATACAAATAGAAAAATTAAGCATTTAAAATTATACCCCCCAAAATAATCAATTTGGGGACACATACATCCTTATTTTTCTCATGCAGTTATGTCTCCATAAACCTATACCTGTAACAGGTGTATGAATCTATACCTATAATTAAATCTACATTTATTTATAGTTTTAATTCTAACAAAAATCATATCATTCTTTTCTAGACTTGATTTTTTTTTCATTTTTCCAGTTAATGTTAGGATATAATTTTATTTTAAATTGCTTTTTAATAGTATTATTATTCTATATACTATATATATGGTATATCATTTTGATGCTCTATAAATTATTTTCAAGATTATTTTCATTATTAAAATGAACACTTAATAAACATACTTTATTACAGTCTTTATAAATATGTGTAATTATTCTCTTAAAATTGTGTATAGTCTTTATAAATATATATAATTATTTCTTTAGGATTCTCATAGGTGAATTTGCTGAATCATAGAGTATGTATGTTGTGGCAGAGACTGGTAGTCAGTCATCCATCCAAATTTCTGTTCTCTGCTGTTCTCTGTTTGTTTCAGGAATTTTATTTCCCAGTTTCATGTACAGTTGCATGTGACTATGTGACTGAGTTCTAACCATGGATAGAAGAGTGTTATTTCACACCATCTGTGGGCTAGCTTCCTTACAAGCAGATGTACTTTCTCTGGGCTCTCTTTCCCCTACACTGCCTGTAAGCATCAGAGAAAGAGGTCTGAAGGACAAAAGAAAGCTGTGTCCCTTAGTCACCATGTGGAGGGAACAACCTGTTTACTGGACCAGGAATGTCTACCTCAGAGATTACTCAAAAATTAACTTCTATTGTGGTTGAGCCATTACATATTTCGCCTCTTTTAAAAATTATTGTTCCAGGCTAAGTAATACACTTGGTTTTAGAAGTTTTGATCCTTGATGTTAAGTTGCATTTCCCAAAATCTAAGCAGTGAGTCTATCCTTGCTGTTTTTCAACAAAGTTATACTCAAATGTTTATAATCAATTTTAATATTTAAAGAAAAGCCTGCCAATACTTTCTAGAGATTCTGTTACATTTATTCTTGGACATGACCATATAATCATGTTGGCAATTTTCCTAAAGAGTCTTAAGAGAGATTGTTAAGGCTGCAGCTGATGTAAGATTATTAATTCTAGGATTTTTTTTTCAGGGTTCAGTTCAGTTCAGTCGCTCAGTCGTGTCCGACTCTTTGTGACCCCCATGAATCGCAGCACGCCAGGCCTCCCTGTCCATCACCAACTCCCGGAGTTCACCCAGACTCACGTCTATTGAGTCAGTGATGCCATCCAGCCATCTCATCCTCTTTCGTCCCCTTCTCCTCCTGCCCCCAATCCCTCCCAGCATCAGAGTCTTTTCCAAGGAGTCAGCTCTTTTCAAGGTTAACCCTTATATATTCTTCTAATTATTCTTTGCCATGTTGCTATCACAGAATATTTTCTACATAGAAATTTCCAATGGTAAATTAAATGCTTGTATGAATTTCCCAGAAATGTGGAAATACAGAAAAATGGTAGGACTAAATCTGCAATTTTTTATATAGGTTGTAGTTTCAGGTACAAGTGATGATAAAAATAATCACAATAAGTCCAGTTAGCATTCATCACCACATATACTTACAACACTTTTTTTCTTGTGATGAAAACTTTCAAGATCCATTCTCTTAGCTACTTTCAAATATGCATCACAGTATTATTAACTGGCGTCACCATGGTGTGCATTATATCCTTATGAGTTATTCACTTTATAACTGGAAATTTGTACATTTTGAACCTTTTCCCACCACCCTACCTCAGGCAACCACTGATCAGTATTCTATATCCGTGAGCTTATTTTTGTTTTACTGTTTGAGAAACAGGTATTTTTGAGAACTAAAAGTATGTTATTTATTACTTAAAATGAAATTAAAATAAATAGCAGTATATGAAGGGTTCTCCTTTATTTTAAATTCAAATATATATGTACATTGCAGGGATTTTGTCTTAAAATATCACTATAACAGAAAAAAAGCTATGTCAGAAAAATTATGACATAAAAGCCCCATCAGGGCTTCTCTGGTGTCTCAATGGTAAAGAACCAGCCTGCAGGAGCTGCAGGAGACATGCGTTCAGTTCAATCCTTGGGTCGGGAAGATCCCCTGGAAGAGGGCATGGCAACCCATTCCAGTATTCTTGCCAGGGAAATTCCAGGGGCAGAGGAGCCTGGTGGGCTATAGTCCATGTGGTCTCAAAGATTTGGACACAAATGAGCTACTGAGTATGCATGCATGCATGCCCATCATCCATGATAACTGCATTGTTCTCACATTCTGCATTTCCTTTAATATGGAACTCTAGCAATCTATAAGAAGATTAGCTACAATGACTCGAACAGTAAACAATCTGCTGCAATGCAGGATACCTGGGTTCAGTCCCTGGGTTGGGAAGATTTCCTGGAGAAGGGAATGGCAACCGACTCTAGTATTATTGCCTGGAGTTTCCCATGGACAGAGGATCCGGGCGAGGTCGAAAGAGTGACACCACTGGGCAACCAACACTTTCACAGTTCAAGGGTTAAAATGAAATGTTCAATATTGAAGGAAATTAAGAAATAAAGCTCTTTGAGGGGAGAATGGAACTATATTTATATCTAGAAGCTAATTAGATTAATAGCTTATTATTATTATTAATTATATCTTATAACTAATGTAGTTTAATTCATAATGAAAGTATTTCATTTAAAAAATGTTTAAATTTTCATTAAGACTTTTGGTGTTGGCATTTTGCCTGTGTAGTTGATTTGCATGAAGTGTGATTAATGATAAGTAAAGAAACAGTCTTACAGGTAGAGGGAGATGAAAAATTACCCTAGTAAAAGAAAATTTTATAGGATAACCATTTCAACAAAAAAACCCTCAATTTATTAAAATTTTATGACAAAAAAAAACCATGTGAAATGTTAATGAGATAAACTTATTAGTCAGTATGAGTTTGATTTGTTTACCCCAGGAATGAGTTTTCTAGGAGAAAGGCTCACAGTCTCACTCTATTTTAGAAACTGCACAAAGTCACAAGGCAAATAACCAGTTCAGCACAACTTGACAGCACAAATGGAAACATTACAAAACAATTCATCTGTAAATAATTTAAAATATGAAAATAAACATAGTAAAAACTGAAGTCTTCTGGTATATTATTATTCTGTTGCTAGATTACATTCTCTGTTTCCTTTCGTTTGAAAGCAGGAATACCTTTAAGAAGACCAGATCCATTTTATAACTCATATGGGACTTTTTACATAGCTAATGGCATAACTGCTTTTATATACCTTTCATAAAATATAAGATATAAGAGCTCTGAGTCACATGATATGAATGATGAATATATAAAATTCTATTTTAAATATAATATGTGTGTGTGTATGTGTACGCTAAGTTGCTTCAGTTGTCGCCAACCTTTTGCAACCCCATGGACTATAGACTACCAGGCTCTTCTGTTCATGGGATTTTCCAGACAAGAATACTGGAGTGGCTTGCCATACCCTCCTCCATGGGATCTTCTTGATCAGGGATTGAACCCTTATTTATGTCTCCTGCATTGGCAGGTGGGTTCTTTACCACTAGTACCACGTGGCTTCCCCAAAGTCCTATATAGATTTTTATAAAACCTAGCCTCCAATGCAGAATTATGATTGGTTCTCATGCTTCTAATTTAGTAAAAACATCCACATTTGCTACTTTTCCTCCAGAGGATTTTCAGCTTGATGAAAGTAGAAGCCCATGGCTTATCCTTCTCTGATCATCCAAAGGCTGAATGATGCAGATAAAAAGACAGCATAGGTGTAAAGAGCCTAGGCTTTGAGTCAGACCCACATGAATTCTAGCTCTATCACTTAGCTCTGTGACCTTAGATAAAATCTTTAAATTCTCTGAGCTTCAGTTATGTTACCTGCATTAAAGCAATTGGTGCAGAGATGGAATGGCATGATGAATATAAAGTAACTGGCAAATGATGGCACTCCATAAATATTTCCTCAATTCCCTTTCCTTAATTTATGTTGATACTGAGATTCTGGTATTGTTTCTTTTTTTCAATATGCAGAGTTGGATTGAGAAGAAGAAAAAAGGGAAATGTTCTATATTCTTAAGGATTTATATGTGTTGTATCATCTCTAAAGTGATGAGAAGCAGTTTTATAACAGAACTGTGGTGTTGGAGAAGACTCTTGAGAGTCCCTTGGACAGCGAGGAGATCCAATCAGTCCATGCTAAGGAAATCAGTCCTGAATATTTATTGGAAGGACTGATGCTAAAGCTGAAACTCCAGTACTTTGGCCACTTGATGCAAAGAACTGACTCATTGGAAAAAACCCTGATGCTAGGAAAGAGTGACGGTAGGAAAGAGTGACGGCAGGAAGAGAAGGAGACAACAGAGGATGAGATGGTTGGATGGCATCACCGACTCAATGGACAAGAGTTTGAGTAAACTCCAGGAGTTGGAGATAGACAGGGAGGCCTGGTGTGCTGCAGTCCATGGGGTTACAAAGAGTTGGACATGACTGAGTGACTGAACTGAACTGAACTGGTACTAAAATTCATTTTAAGTTTGAAGAGTACATACAATGAGGTTGTATTTTAGAAATGTGGTCCTGGGAAATCAAGAACGGTCAAGTCTGGAAAAGGCTCTTTATGTTCAAATGAATCGTTCTTGTCTTTAAATATGAAAGGGCCATGTTCTAGGAAAAGCAGAGAGGGGTCAGAGTTATAATGAATTGCACTACCATCCATCTTTCTAGACCCTACCGGGATTCTGAGCACCAGCAGGCAGAACAGTAGCTGTTTTTCTTGGCATTTGTAGGCAGCAAGGCTCTCTTCTCCACAGTGTTGTCAGATTAGTGGCATAGTTTTGGGAAACTGTGAAATGAACAAAATGCTAGGTAAGCAGCAAGGACTCCTGTTTTGTTTGCTTGCTTGTGTGTGTGTGTGTGTGTGTGTGATTCTCTCATCTAAAGTTTTTTTCCACCTCCTGTATCCTTCAAAGACTCTTCCTTGAAGAGAGGAAAGAGTGTAGAATGAATTTGGTGCTCTGCACTTGGAGAGTTTTGGATAGGTCATATTTGATTGGTTGTGTATCTCTGAATTATTGTGGAGCTGTTGTGTCCTTCTCTTGATGACTCAGGGCAACATCAGTCAGTATCAATCATTTCTCTATGATGTAGTTTTAATTAATCCAAATGACTGAACTGATTCTTTACTTGAACGTTTGTCTCAGAAAATAATTTTAACAAATTCCATGAAATCAGTTTGCTTTCATATCCTTTGCGCTGTATTCTTATAGTTCACAGTATAGATTTAGCTGTATGACTTACTGTTGTCTTCTTGCCAAATTAAATGTTGAAGTCTGAAGGAATCTTATCCTGTTTTCTTGACTTTGATTAGTTCATCAGCACAGTCTTTATTATTTGATTTGTTAGGAGACAGTAGTCAAAATGCTATACCTTGTGTGTTAACAGAGAAAGGGCCCCTTAGTCTCTCTTAACCCAGTTTTGAACTCCTGTAGGTTCATTTCAGAGAGGAAATATCACTATCACTATCTTAAGGGTTTTAAAGTTGCTGCAGATAAAGAATGCTTTCTCGTCTTCTCTCCTCACCTTTCTTCCTTTCTTCTTTGCTCCCTCCTCTCCACCTTCCCTTTTTTTCTTTCTGACAGTCTCTCTTTCTTGGAATGGCTTAAGCATAAATGGGACTTTAGATCTGAAAATTTGTATTTAGTCATACAATCAGAATGATTAATTTTAATGAAAGAATCAAATGTATCTGTGGTCTCACATACATATACATCTGACAAAATTAAGAAATTCTTTGTTTTTTCCCCCTGGCTCTGTGGTGATTCAGGTTAGCATTGATGGGGCAGCAGGGTGCTAGACTTCTGTGCTGCTAATTCTTTTCCCCCCATGGAAGGGGGCAGCCTAATTCATTTCTGTTGAGTGAAGCCCACAGTGGAGCCCACAGAGCTAAATATCTTAGGAATCGGTGAACTAAAATGGATGGGAATGGGTGAATTTAATTCAGACTGCCATTATATCTACTACTACGGACAAGAATCCCTTAGAAGAAATGGAATAGCAGTCATAGTCAACAATAGAGTTGGAAATACAGTTCTTGGGTACAGTCTCAAAAATGACAGAATGATCTCCGTTCATTTCCAAGGCAAACCGTTCAACATTACAGGAATCCAAGTCTATGCTCCTACCACTGATGCCAAAGAAAATGAAGTTGACCAGTTCTGTGAAAACCTACAAGACCTTCTAGAAATAACACCAAAAATAGATGTCTTTTTCATCATAGGGGATTGGGATGCAAAAGTAGGAAGTCAAGAGATAACCTGATTAACAGGTGAGTTGGATCTTGGAGTACAAAATGAAGCAGAGCAAAGGCTAACAAAGTGTTTATCAAGAGAACATGCTGGTCATAGCAAACACCCCTTAGCAACAACATAAGAGATGACTCCATACCTGGACATCACCAGATGATCAATACTGAAATTAGATTGATTATGTTCTTTACAGCTGAAGATGGAGAAGCTCTGTTCCTTAGCAAAAACAAGACCTAGAGCTGACTGTGGCTCAGATCATGAACTCCTTATTTCAAAATTCAGGCTTAAATTGAAGAAAGTAGGGAAAACCACTAGGCTATTCAGATATGACCTACATCAAATCCCTTATCATTATATAGTGGAGGTGACAAATAGATTCAAGAGATTAGATCTGGTAGACAGATTGCCAAAATAACTACAGATGGAGATTTGTAACATTGTATAGGAGACAGTGACCAAAATCATCCCCAAAAAAAAGAAATGCAAGAAGGCAAAGTGGTTGTCTAAGGAGGCTTTACAAACAGCTGAGGAAAGAAGAGAAGTGAAAGGCAGTGGAGAAAGGGAAAGATATACCCAACAGAATGCAGAGTTCCAGAAAATAGCAAGAAGAGGTAAGAAGGCCTTCTTCAATGAAGAATGCAAAGAAATAGAGGAGAAAAAGAGAATGGGAAAGGCTAGAGATCTCTTCAAGAAAATTGGAGATATCAAAGGAACATTTAACGTAAGGATGGGCATGGTAAAGGGCATTAAATGGTAAGAACCTAACAAAAGCAGAAGAGGTTAAGAATACACAGAACTAATATACAGAAAGGGCATCATTAAGATGATCCAAATAACCAGGATGGTGTGGCCACTCACCTAGATTTGGGCATCCTGGAGTGTGAAGTAAAGTGGGCCTTAGGAACCATTACTATGAGCAAAGCTCCTGGAGGTGATAGAATTCCAGCTGAGCAGTTTAAAATCTTAAAAGTGATCCTGTTAAAGTGCTTCACTTTAACTTTAAATTTTCTACATGTCAACAAATTCAGAAAACTCAGCAGTGGCCACAGGACTGGAAAAGGTCAGTTTTCAATTCCACTCCAAAAGATGGGCAATGCCAAAGAGTGTTTAAAGTAGCATATAATTGCACTAATGTCACATGCTAACATGGTTATGCTCAAAATTCTTCAAGTGAGGCTTCAGCAGTATGTGAATTGAAAAATTCCAGATGTACAATCAAGTTGGGTTTAGAAAAGGCAGAGAAACCAGAGATCATTTGCCAACATCCATTGGATCATAAAGAAAGCAAGAGCATTCCAGAAAAACATCTGCTTCTGCTTCACTGACTACACTAAAGCCTTTGACTATGTGGATCACAACAAATTGTGGAAAATTCTTAGAGATTGGAGAACCAGAGATCAACTTGCCAACATCCATTGAATCATAAAGAAAGCAAGAGAATTCCAGAAAAACATCTACTTCTGCTTCACTGACTCCACTAAAGCTTTAGACTGTGTGGATCACAACAAATTGTGGAAAATTCTTAAAGAGATAGAAGTACCAGACCATCTTTGCTGTCTCCTGAGAAACCTTTATGTGGGTCAAGAAGCAACGGTTAGAACTGGAGATGGAACAACTGACTGATTCAAAATTGGGAAAGGAGTATGTCAAGGCTTTTATCGTCACCCTGTTTATTTAACTTATATGCGGAGACAGCATGCAAAAGGCCAGGTTGGATAAATCACAATTTGGAATCAAGATTGCTAGGAAAAATATCAACTACCTCAGATGTGCAGATGACAACACTTTAATGGCAGAAACTGAAGAAGAACTAAAGAGCCTCTTGATGAAGGTGAAAGAGGAGAGTGAAAAAGCTGGCCTGAAACTCAACATTCAAAAAACTAAAATCATGGCATCCTGTCCCATCACTTCATGGCAAATAGAAATGGAAAAAGTAGAAACAATGACATATTTTACTTTCTTGGACTCCAAAATCACTACTGATGCTGACTACAGCCATGAAATTAAAAGACACGTGCTCCTTGGAAGAAAAGCTGTAAAAACCTAGACAGTACATTAAAAAGCAAAGACATCACTTTGCTGACAAAGGTCCATCTAATCAAAGCTATGGTTTTTCCAGTCATGTATGGATGTAAGGGTTGGACCATAAAGAAGGCTGAGTGCAGAAGACGCGATGCTTTCAAACTGTGGTGCTGGTGAAGACTCTTGAAAGTCCTTTGGACTGCAAGGAGATCAAATCAGTCAGTCCTAAAGGAAATCAACCCTGAATATTCATTTGAAGGACTGATGCTGAAACTGAAGCTCCAATACTTGGGCCACCTGATGTGAAAAGCTGACTCACTGGAAAAGATTCTGATGCTGGAAAAGATTGAAGGCAAAGGAAAAGGGGATAGTAGAGGATGAGATGGTTAGATAGCATCACAGACTTAATGGACATGAATTTGAGCCAACTCCGAGAGATAGTGAAGGACAGGGGAGCCTGACTTGCTGAAGTCCATGGAATCACAGAGTCAGACACAACTTAGAAACTAAAGGACAACAAACCATACTGGATTAAGGCTCACCCTAATGACCTCATCTTAACTTTGTCATCTTCAACAAATTTATTTCCAAATAAGGTCACGTTTAAAAAGGAGTTAGGACTTCAACATTGGGGGGTGGGTTATGGGGGGCACAATTCCATGTAATGAAATACCATAAAACTCTTACAGCAATAAAAATGAATGTGGTATCAAGCCACTGAGACTCAGAATGGAAGTTTAAAATGCATATTGCTAAATGACAGAAGCCAATCTGAAAAAATATTATGCTATATAATTCCAAATATATGACATTCTTGAAATGACATAAAAAAGGACACAGTAAAAAGATTATTGTTTGATAGGGATTCAGAGGAATTGGAGGAGAGATGAATAGGTGGAACATAGATGATTTTTAGAACACTAAAACTATTCTGTGTGCAACTATAATGATAGATACATGTCATTATATATTTTTTCAAAACTCGTAGAGTATACAACACCGAGAAAGAATCCTAATGTAAACTATGGCCTTTAGTTAATAATATGTACTAATACTGACTCATCAATTGTAACAAATGTACCACACAAAAGCAAGACATTGATAAAGGGAAAACTGTGTGGGGAAGGGGGAGAAAAAATATGGGCCCTCAGAGGATGAGATGGCTGGATGGCATCACTGAGTCAATGGACGCGAGTCTGAGTGAACTCTGGGAGTTGGTGATGGACAGCAAGGCCTGACGTGCTGTTATTTATGGGGTCACAAAGAGTCAGACACGACTCAGTGACTGCACTGAACTGAACTGATACTTTCTGCTCAGTTTTTCTATAAACCTGATGATATGAAACAATCAGATGATTTAATAGGGATGGATTAAGATATTCTCTATGTTTTAAAAATATCACTCTGGCTGTGAGATATAAAGAATAAATTTTATATGGAGGCAACATTGAAAGCAGGAGATTAGCTAAGAAGATAATGCAATGATTCAAGCAAAAAGTAATGGTGGTTTGGGCTAAGGTGGGGGCTGTGGATATGGAGATAAGGGGATCAATTTGGGATGTGTTGATAAAGAGTGGGTTTCTTGTGATATCAATCATCTTGACACAGCCATGAACCTGGAATCATGTGAAATATCATTTGGTTATAGGCTGAAATCTATTTTGCCGTTCATATCCCCTTCCTTAGAATGAGAAGTCATCAGATCAGATATTGCTTTTTAATAAAAGGGCCTTGTAAAACTGTGCATGATGTTTGCTTTTCACACTTGTTGTGAGAGGATTTGACTTGTATCTGAAATTCATTTAATATAGCCTTGAAGTGTTTTCCTTTTTTTTTCACCTTTTCTGAAAAATTTTAATTACTGAAGTTGGAAGGAATCTCCTATGATAAGTCAACACAACTTCTCAACTTTGTATTTATAGCAACTCTGCAAATAAAAGCACACATTTCTGTTGTTTAGAATGGGCAAAACACATTTAAAATAGAGGCCAGGAGTGATAGAGTATTGTTGCAGATGATGACATCACATTAATAGATAATCAGTCACAATCTGGCAAGGAAAAGGGAACTGTTCTTTTGTTTGTTTTAAAGACTATTACTAAAATTGGCTGAGAATAACAATTGTGTCAGGTTTTTTTTGCCTAAATATTTTAAGATGGGTGGCAAAAAAAAAAAAAAAAGAAAGCCAAGAACAACCATGGTGGTGGTTGAGTCTACGCGTCTATGAGTCTATGGCCTGCAGCCCTCCAGGTTTCTTTGTCCATGAGATTTCCTAGGCAAATATACTGGAGTGTGTTGCCATTTCCTCCTCCAGGGGATCTTCATGGCTTTAGACCTGCATTGCAGGTGGATGCTTTACCACTGAGACACCAGGGAAGTCCACCCTAATTGATTTAAAAAACATGGCAAATTAACAGAATTGGTATCATTCATTTCTAACAAAGAAGGACCTCAAAAAGTAAATAATTTTTAAGAAATTAGGATTTTTAAAAGAATTTAGAAAAATGGCTCCAGTCTTTGAAACATTACTATAAACAGGGATTAGATTACTTTGTTTCCTATGGGAAAACTCAAATGCACATAATAATTAAATGAACAAGACTGTCAGGATAGCTAATGGATATTTTGAATAAAAAAATAATAATAGGATGATATATTTGAATTATATACTTTTTCATTACTTAAGTCAATCCTTTCATTTTAGAAAAGCATACCTAATTCTTCAAAATAATCAAGCTTTATTAGGAATCATATTTACTTAATGAAGAAGACAAACCATCCTTGGAATTGTTATTCACAGCATGTGACGTCATTCATTTTTCTATTCCATTCAAGAATGTTTACACTTAGGTCCTGACTGCTGTTTGCTACTTACATTTACGAAGAGTGAGACTGTAATTATAGACTGAGACACACGATCTCTTTTTAAAATCCCCTTTTTTTCTGGCAAAGATTTCACCTGATTTTGAAATTTCACTCTTTATGAACACGTTTTCTTTGAATAGAATATATCTGAAAGTATATGTATGAGCATTACTCACTTTCAGCTTTATGGAAACATTTTGCAACTCTACATCAAATTAATACATCATTATTAAGTAAACACATCTTAGTAGAAATGGAAAAGTGTTTATATTATATCTGTTGTTTCTGCAATTTTTTAAAAAATTTCAAAAGTTCTTCCCAAGAAGATAGTTACAAAATAATTAATTCCTGCAAGATTTACTTCACAATACCTCATTATCAGTAATTTTCAACTTGAAGTTTGAAAGAAATTGGTATTTTCACTTTATATGCTGTCACTTTCTAGTATGTAAACACTTTTAAAACGCTTGAAAGAATTTATTTGAAACCTTTAAAACGAGAAATACATTTGTGTGTTTCTTAATAAAACATTAAGGATATTGCAATAATGTAAACAGAAATCAAGCCTTTATTGGACAGTTACAGAGGTTATATTCATGGGATTATTTTTAAGAGTTTTATGAGTTACCAGAATAGAATTTTAATTTCCTGCTTTCTTTTTTTCTTTTTTACCGGTTTTTGTCATTTGTAAGAGGTCTTCAATGTTATCCATGATGCAGATGGGGATTATGTTAGAAGAGGAGAAAACGGGGGAGAGGCCTGGGTACATTCGCCTTAATCTTGCGATTAATTCCAGTGCTAAGGCAAAAGAGGGGAAAGGGATGACCTTTCCTTTTCGCCCAACACAGATCTGAAGAGGATGAGAGAGATCATCCAGGAAGATGAGCTAGCGAGTGGGGGGAGAGGGCGTACTGATACCTGACTCTGCAAGAGCCTCCTTCTTCCAGAGCTCATTTCGGCAGGAGTCTTTAATTCTCAGTGCAACTTCCTCCCTGGTGACTTTATTTGCCCTAAACGATACAACGTCCATTAAAAAACAAAAAACAAACAAACAAAAAAAACCTTAAGGGTGATTGTTCAAGCTTGTGAAGAAACAAACGTTCTATAAAGAGCAAAAATATCTGCCTCTTTAAGGAAACAAGAAAGACTTGTACGTGCATGTTTATAACTCTGAAGGCAAATAAATGGAGACACATGTATGTGCGTTTCGTTTCTATTCCTTATACAAGTTTTCTATCTCAAACTTACTTCCTCTTCCATCCACTACCTACTATAGCGGCTCTAATCTGTTCGCCCTATTGGGGGCTGCACAGCACATCCCTACAGCCGAGTGGGGAGCTGTTGCTTTGGCCAGCGCAGCTGTCAGCCGGAGCGCGGAAGAAATGCTGAAGGCGAGCAGGCAGGGAGAGTAAAGAAATGCTCTCCTGCCGCTCAACTCCTCCACCGTGCACAACCACCCCCCGCCCGGCAGGACCCCGCCCCCAATATAACACAAAGTTGGCCCAGAGACACAGGGCTGAGAGGGACAGGGGTTCAGGGCTGCTGATGGCGGGATGATGCAGCGGCGCCTCCCGCCCCCGGGAGAGCCTCCTGACGCCGCCGCAGCTGTCACCGCCACGCAGAACCACTGGCGAGCCCCTCGCCTCCCAGGCGGCTCCTAGCCGTCGCGTTGACAGCCCCCACTCACAAGTCTCCGCGTTCCCAACTCCCAGTTCTCAACCCGGCCCGCCCGTCCCTCCCTGCCCCCTTCTCGCCACTGCAGCGGGGGCAGCGATCTGGCGCTCCGAGGACTCCCCGCCACTCTCCGCGAAGGCTGCCGCTGCTGCTGATTCGCGGCACCGCAGACACAGCCCGGCCGCGGACGCCCGGGCCAGCCCGTGGGGACCCGCGCCTGAGCATCCCCTGAGCGCGCACAGAGTGCGAAGGTAGGGGCGGGAGGGAAAAGGAGGAGGAGTTGCTGGTCACCTAGCGGATCCAGGAAGTTGTCCTTAAAAAATATACATCGTCGATCGGCGGTTGAGCAGCCACCTGGCCAGAGCAGCATGTGGACTGGCTCGCCGGGTCCCCTAAGTGCTCTGTGGCTGCCGCTGCCGCCACCACCGCCGTCAGAGCAGCTGCTGCTGACAGCAGGAGCCCCGCGCGGGGCAAGGAGCCGGGACGCGCGGCCGCAGCGTCCCCTGCTTACTGCTGGCCGCTTCATCTCGGGAGGTGGCAATCACTGTTGCTGCTGAGAAACCAGCCCGCATTTCCGAGGCTGGTCGCCTGGTGAGGAGTTGAGACTCTACACCTCCCGCCCGGAACCCACATGGCTTGTTACCTGGTCATCAGTTCGAGACATCTCAGCAATGGGCACTACCGGGGCATTAAAGGAGTCTTCAGAGGGCCCCTCTGCAAGAATGGATCTCCCTCTCCGGTAACCTGCACACACGCGCGCGCAGACACACACGTACCACCATCAGAATTAATACAAATAGAAAGAAATGCTGTCCTGGCACAATGAGGGGGAGATGGGTATCTACCTTGCTCATAAGTGTATTGTGTCTGTTTATGCAATTTGTTGAGAGACTTGCACATGAGGCGTGTGGGTTTACATGTGTATTTTCAACACAATCATTGGTATCTATAGTGTTTAGGATGCAACTATTTACCGAATTCAGTAAAGTGCGGGCTTGTGAAAGTAGCTTTTGAGTGCTGTGTCAAGTTATGAATCTGCTGATTTGGGCAGTATAGAAAGTTTGAGTGGCACTTTATAGCCATGCTTTGTGAAGTCATCAGTTGGGATTAGTTTAATCATGCTGTACTTACTTTATAAGACAATAAACTCTTTAAAGATTTTTGCATCAGAGTTCTAGCCAAAGGAAAAGTGTTGGATGCCCATATGGTGAAATATAATGTTTCACTATGGCAGGTACTTTAAGAAAAGCCAGAGTTCTTTGTGAAAATATAAATTAGTTTTTTTGTACTATGTATAGATGGATTGATATGCAAATTTGAGTGACTGCTACTTAACTTAGTAAACTATTCAATTTAGTTTACTATTTGTTTTAGTATTTTTTGTTTTTAATCAGAATTATGGCTTTAATCTAAATCTATGGCTTTAGTTCATTCTTAGTACATACTATAGATGAATTTTTTAAGGATTCAAATGTTTTTCCAAAAAAGTCATGATTTACTTTTTAAAGTTTTGAATTATTAGTAAGAGATTAAGGGTCTAAACTTGAAGAACATTTTTTTCCAGTTTAATGTGAAAAACCAGTACCTTAATGTATAGTATAAAGAGGGAAAACTGAATTTGTCTCAATTTTATTTTTTGGTGCTTTCCATTGGTTTTTAATTCCTCATTAGCATGAATTATTCAAAAACTGCAATATATTATAAAAACCTGTGATTAAAGACTATGTGTGATTTGCATGAGAAATCTGAAATCAGAAAGTGCAGGTACCAGAGATATCACTAGGACTCCTGATTGTGACAAACTATTTCCTCACATGCTTTCATGCACTGTAAAAAGTAGGTCATTGCAATCCCCCTGCAACTGTTTAGCACTGAGTCAAAAGTGTAAGATGGAATATACTGTTCATATTGGCATTTACAATTAAGTCATAGAGTTAGAAGGGTCTTGGAGAGTTTTAGTTGAATAAAGCCCATATTCAGTGTTTCTGAGCAGTTGGTCTGAATCCTTCCTGTTTTGAAGGATTCTCAGGACTAGAGTTTCTGCAGTCTCAGCAAACCACCTTATTATTTAACAACCCATGGTATCAGAATCTTCCTTAGAGCAGACTTAAATCCTTCAAACTTTTCTTTAAGCTCATTTCATCTAGAAAACCTAGAATGTTCCATCTTCCTCACAGGTATTATTTTTTTCCACCCTTTGATAAGCTCTGTGGCTGTCTTCCCAAACTCTCTGATTGTAGGAATCCATAGTGCTTTAGGTGTATGTCCCTTAATCACTCAATGAATAAAGGGAGAATTACTTCATAGTTCTTACATTGTTTAGTTCTATTTAATTTGGTTAGAATATGGAAGTGTTAATCTTCCAAAATGTGAAAGGTTTGCAAAGAAAATTTCTGTTATATGGTCAAAAAGAGTCCTTCCTCTCCCCGTACTCCCCATCCCACTATGCTCATTCATTTCCTAGGAGCCTGAACATATGAATGTGGACATATGAATGTGGATGTAAGAAAATAGCCCATAATCCACATGGCCCTCCTGGCTGACCAGAGCTCATGTCTACAGGATGCTATTATTATTTATTACTGGGCTGGTTTTCACTAAAATACTGATTTGTTTACTTTTACCTAGGTGTCACATTTTGACTCACTGGACTGTTCTCTCCAATGTTTACAGTTTACATGTTTGACTATACTTAAATTACATTTGCGTCATTTAAAAATATCTGAATTAAACTGTGTATTTCCTAAACCTGATATATTTTGTCTTCTTTTGCATTTTACTATGGAATTTGAATGATTATTTCAAGGTTTGAAAAGTTTCTCACATGAGATGAGCAGTACGTGAAAAGTGATATTTATTCACTCTCTGTCACTGGCAGGTTGTTGAGACAAGTCAGATTTTCCTTCACTTTGCATAACATTTAGTCTTTATCCTTAAATTAAAATAGGTCACTATCTTCTGGACCCTAGACCCTTGAGAACTTAAGTAACAGTTTCCTGGTCCAGATGAGTTTATATATGCCTTCTTCATGAATGAGTTGTGAAGCATAAAGGTGAAAACTGGTTATTTATCATTACTTTTTTTTCCAGTTACTTTCAGGTTAGCAGAAGCATATTGATTTTTTTCATCAGCATAAGTATTGAGTATTTATAAGTATTTATCATCAGCAGACTCACAGATCTATGGTATATAATTATTTATTTTTCATAGCTACTCTGAAGGTATGTTTTTCAAATTTAATGCCCAGAATGGTCTCAAATTGACCTCTGAGTCAATAATTTAGTTATTTCTACTCACTGAAACTCAGCTCATCTGGGACTATGGATTGGGGTATTTAACTCATTTTCACTTAGTTCTACAGTAATTTAAATATTGGTTCTTATTTCTTAATCTGACTGTCTTTCTAATTGTAATCCATGTTTTTCTGTTTTAGTAGAGCTGTTTGAAAGTAGCACATAACAGAATCATTGAATAAGATTATTTTATAACTTTGTTTAGAGTGGAGAATACCCACAATTCCTTTTTGATGTAATGAGTTTCTTTCTTTGATAGTTCTGATATAAATATACCTGGGTAGTATGAATTTAACATTTCAATGTCTTATAATTATTCAGTTATATATTTAAAGTAGTTGTATAATTTGTCATGTTAAAATGACATGTCTGTAGAATCTGAACACATGATGTATTAAATTGATAGTAAACAGGGGATGCTTATATTTATATACATTTTTATTTGAAAGAATTTCATTTAGAAAACATTGAATCATTAA
The DNA here is from genome assembly GCF_032405125.1 of Capricornis sumatraensis. Taxonomy (NCBI): domain Eukaryota; kingdom Metazoa; phylum Chordata; class Mammalia; order Artiodactyla; family Bovidae; genus Capricornis; species Capricornis sumatraensis. The sequence goes on from NC_091073.1 coordinate 77,693,323, forward strand.
ATGGAACTCTTGTAATAAATACTTAATGGGATACTTGAGAAATAAATAAAGCATTTTACCCCTAAACAGTTTTCACAGATCAGTAAACTAAAAATCCTAGAGTGAAATTCAGTTCCTATCATCAAAGTGAAAACATTAAAATGTCTTATCTGTTGCATCTCTCTTCTTTTTGGTGACTTGGCATGAAGAAATAGCTTATTGCTTTTTATCCTAATTAAGATGTGAATAATTGATTTGAGATAGTTTATGTTACTTTAAATACAGGAGATTAGAGAAAAAAATGACAGAGCATCACATAGTGCTTATTGGTAAAAGCCTCCAATTTTAGAAAATATTATAACTACCACATTTTAGTATATTTATCTCCCACCATATTCCAAATATATAATAAGATTGAATGATGACTTTAAAAATCACAGATGCACACACACACACACACGTGTCCGTGCATGCCTGCATATATTTATGCATAAATATACTGATATATGGGCTTCACAGTTGGCGCTAGCTCTAAAGAACCTGCCTGCCAATGTAGGAGACAAGAGACACAGTTTTACACCTGTGTCAGTACGATCCCTTGGAGGAGGGCGTGGCAACCCACTCCAGTATTCTTGCCTGGAGAATCCCCATCCCCATGGACAGAGGAGCCTGGAGGGCTACAGTCCATAGGGTCACACAGAGTCGGACATGAATGAAGCAACTTAGCACACGTGCATACAGATACACACTTGTTACCAGTGCTCAAGTACAGGAAGCTACCTATATATTATAACCTCTACTGTCAGAACTGTTAAAAGGTAAACTTTCTTACAACTCTGGAACTTGAAAGTTCTTCTACCACTATGTTTGAATTCAAATAAGTAATATCCTCTACGTGGTGTCAAAAATATTTGAATATATTCTTAGCTATCTTAAGTAATGTAAAATATGATATCAAATTTAAGAGTTGTGATAGTTTATTATAGTTTATTTAATCTGTGTGTGAACAATAGTATGACTGTCATTCAGTTTATCTAGTGATTAAATGTTAACAATAATCATAGTTTTATCTGTGGTACATGATCAGCTTATTATCATTCTTTGCAAGCTTAGATAAAATGATACTTCTTCAAAAGTACTTATTCCTGGGAACTGTATAGACACCCAGGATTATCTGTTGTCTTCCCCTGAAACATTTGATGTGAAGAAAATTCTTGGGATTTTCATCTCAGCAACATATCAGGATCCTTGGACGATGATATTGTTTAATTCTTATCTTGTTTTGTTTAGTGATCTTATTCTAAGTTATACGACTGACTGCATTACCTAATTGAAAGAGGTGATATATAAACAAATGAGCACTTTAAATGGACTAAAAATTTCTATAAAGTTCTCTTTAAAAAATTATCAATGCATATGTGTAAATGAATGAAGTTCTAGTACAGATTAATTACCTTGAGAATGCATTTATTCAGAGAAGCCCTTATGAGGAAATGAGTGCAATTACGACCTTGCTTTTTTTAATGACTATAATAATTGTATGTATTTCCATTATGTTTAATAAGTACATGGTTAAACATATCCAAAAATGTTCTCAAATTGTTGCATTTTTCATGTACGAAGAATAATTATGAAGATATGTTCTCCAATTGAGAAGTCACCTGCCTCTTCTTGAATTCATGAATACATATAGTACCTTTCATATTGAAACTTTCAGATTTTTTTTTAAGGAAGACACAGTTACATTTCTTACAGAGCATGTTTTCTTTGCTATGTCAAATATTGTACTAAGCAATCTCCTTTTCTCTCATAGCCTTTTCAATCCATTTCTTCTCTCCCCCAACTAAATGATTAGAGAAACTTGTAGTTGGCATTTGTGCTTTCCAGAATAACTCTCAACTTTCTAGGACTTAATTTATGTTTCTGTAACTTCAGAAAGTTTCTATGATAAGAAGCCAATGAGTATTTGAGTGCTATAACTTGTGGCTTTATTAGCTCATATTGCATTTATTTCACAATTATAATTTAATGGATCAGTTTCTTGATTTGTTTCTTTTAGATGAACAATTAATATAAACTATATTTTAGGTTTATTTCCCATATTTTGGAAACAGAATAAAACATATTTTCATTAGGTGGCGAAATGGGGATGTTATTTAACATAGAACTTAATCATTTGTACTTTTGTTAAAAAAAAGACTTAATCGTAACTATGAAATCTTTGTTGTGTAAGATTTCACTTAGAGATATAGTTTTCAGGTGTTAAATATTAATAGGGCTTGAGATGTCAATAAGATTAAAGCTGTACTGAGAGCAAAGATTGAGAAGAGTAATATGTATTTTGAATAACGTTATGAAGTGTGTTTCAGTATGAATTTGGTTTGTTAAACTACACAATGCTACAATAATTCTTTAGGATACACATACATATTGTGTAGAAAATAACTTGAATCAAAATTGAGATAAAAATGCTACTTTGCTTGAAAATATCTTTTGGTTTTAACAGAGTTTTCCAGGTAATTCTTATAAAATGACAAGCAGCAGTCTTGTAGATAGATCAGGCTTACTTAGTGAATAAGGTCTAGAGAGAGATATTAAATATTTGATATGCTCTCATAAAATGCAGAATTATGGTGATAATAGGAATATATCAGTCACCAAGTTCCAGAGTCTTTCTTGCATTGGAAATGCTTATTGGATATAAAAAGAAACTGTGGAAAGGTGAATTACATCATAAGTAGACAGCATTCTCATTTGTAACTAAGACATTATTAGCTTATTGAACCCAAGAATGCAAAGGAGTATTATATACTATTTAAAATGGAAAGGACTTTTAAAAGTATTCACTACTGATCTTGCTTTTTCTGAGATGTATCCCTAATAGCATACACTGAATTAAAAGTGAACACCGCTTTCATTTAAATTTGATACCAAAAATTTAAACATTACCTTCTAAAAAACAGATAATGTAATTTTTCTTGAGAGATTAAGAGAGCCGTATCATGATCTATATTCCCTTTCTTCTTGGACTGTTAGGAAACCTAAAGACCAATCTCTGGGTTCCCAGAGTGATGCTGACCTTCAAGGCAGCATGAGGTTCTCACTCCTACTTGCCTCCTATTCCTGGTCTAGCTTTTATTTTTCGTTTATTTTCTGTAACTCTCATTCTCTTACATTTATTGTTTTAATGTATAAAGTTTCTTTTAGATGACTTAAGTCTGTTGTGAAAGCAAGTCAGGCTATAAATAAATAATAAAATATAGACTATCCAACTATCAGGATGCTACTCAGGATTTTAGACTAGACAGCTTTGAATGTGATTCATGGATAGTACTCATTTTATTCATTGGTAGCAAGTATAATTAGAGCTGCCAATTTTTTGCTTTGACAATTGGCAAATTCCTTTTGGCAAGTTTGATTTCACTTTTCTGTGGGTGTAAGAAGCAGAATACAGTTTATTTTGAAAAGAGTACTGCCAATTAGCTTTTTTTCTAAACAGTCTTTTACCTCCCTGTTATTCTTCTTGCCATTGATCCTTATTCCTTTCATTAGCATGGTTACCAGTTTCTTCAACATCTTTTTTGGTTCATGACTAAATGTTGGCATATACTTCTTATTTCAGAGGCAGAGGTCTCTGCAAATTTTAAGAACCACCCCGTTCTGTCTGCTCCCCAACCCGAGCATGCATGTTCCTTCTCTATTCATCAATCACACATATTAATAATTTTCATCTCTAGCTGAAAATTTAGAGCCTCCCCCATATCTTCTTTCAGAACCCACATACCATTGCTATTCCCCTGCCCTTTTCCCCACAGTTATGTGCTATGCTGTGCTCAGTTACTCAGTTGTGTCCAACTCTTCGTGACCCCATGGACTGTAGCCTGCCAGCCTCCTCTGTCCAGGAGATTCTCCAGGCAGGAACACTGGCCGCTGCTGCTGCTGCTAAGTCGCTTCAGTTGTGTCTGACTCTGTGAGACCCCATAGACGGCAGTGCACCAGGCTCCCCTCTCCCTGGGATTCTCCAGGCAAGAACATTGGAGGGAATTGCCATTTCCTTCTCCAGTGCATGAAAGTGAAAAGTGAAAGTGAAGTCGCTCAGTCGTGTCCGACTCTTATTCCCTCCATGGACTGCAGCCTACCAGGCTCCTCTGTCCATGGGATTTTCCAGGCAAGAGCATTGGAGTGATTTGCCATTCCCTTCTCCAGAGGATCTTCCCAACCCAGGGATCGAACCCAAGTCTTCTGCATCTCCTGCATTGGCAGGCAGATTCTTTACCACTGAGCTATTTGGGAAGCCTTTCCCACTGTTACACAGCAGTTCATTTGTCTCATGTTACCTCCTCAATAGCAGAAGCATACTGTCAGTTTCCCCCTACATATGACATACTTTTCAGATCCCCATTTTGCTATGAATAATTTTATTCTGTAACATGTTCTTTGGCAAGCAAAGGTGATAGGCTTTTTCTCTTTGTGAATAATATGAATACCATTTTGTAAAGAGAAAGTAACTATTGAGTCCCTTATTGAATGATGGAGAGAATGGAGGTGGCTCCACTGAAATCTGACCCTTCTTGTTGATTTGCTTCACCTGAATATGAATTCAAGAGTCAAGAGGTGTCCATATTACTTACATTCATGTTATCCGAACATGTGCATAGTCCTTGGGTGGTATCTAAGAGTCTTCATGATCTAGCCCCTTTGGACATCTTCAGCTTTAACTCTCTTCTTCCGCCTAATCCTATGGTCCAGTCATACTGAACTACTCAAAATTCTTTACTATGACATGTGTTTATGGACCTTTTTGTCATTGCACATGCTATTCTGTTTGCTACAAATCCTCCTTTTTTTGCTACCATTTCTTGGGATATGTTTAAATTATTCTTTCAAACTGAAAGAGTTGTGTTCTCATGTGAATCTACACGAAGTCCCTTATCTCATGAATCAGGTGCTTCCCTTTCAGGCCACAGTCACATAATTGCTTGTAATCACTGTGTTTATTTGTCTCCATTTCTCCATGAGTTGTGAGATCCTTGAAGTCATGTTTGTCATTTTCTTTATATTGGTTTCAACAGAAAACAAAAGAATTCCAATTAAAATGTAATTGTTATATATATTCCCTTTGGTCCTTCTGGTAGCTCCAAGAAGAAAATATTTTCTTAGAGAATTGTTCTTCCCCAAGTTAGTTAGAATCTGTTAGAATGCAAACTGTTCTACTGGATTTTGTGGTCACTCTTTCCATAGTGATGCTTCTCACTTCAAATTCTACCAAGATGCTTTGGTCAATTGCCTCAAGTATAATATAGTACTTCCTATTATTCCAAATTGCAAAGTGCTTTATTCCATGTAACTGCTTCAGAACATCTTTTGTAAAGGCCACAAGAGGCTAAAGAATGGCTATATATAAATGGATGAAATTCATACCTGAATTAGTTGAGCCATATTTTTCATTGGCACATGTTTAATAGCTTCTGTGAAATGAATTAGGAAATTGACCGTTCCCTTCCCATTTAGAAGTGTGTAGTAAGAAGGAAAGATAGTTGTTTTCACACCATTTCTCTCTATCTTGTTCTCATTTTCTTTCTTTTGAAAAAGAGACAATCATTTCCTTGTCACTGGCCACTGTAGCCCTTGAGAAAGCACCATCCTGGAGCAGCTGCAAAACGGTTGTTGCATAATTGCCTGCCCTCTCCAATGGCTTAAACTTAGCAATCACACAGTTTCCAATAAGGTTTTGCTAGTACTGATAGTTTTTTTTTTTTTTTTTTTTTGTCTTGGGTAAGTCAGGATGTGGTCATTATCCTAAAAGAATCTTGGACTTTTTTCTAAATAATGAGTTTTAATTAAAATATCCAGCCATTTCAACTAGACATACAGAAAGATAGTAATACTCTCTGGAATGGAGAGAATCAGGCCTTTTGTATGGTCAGTTTTTTTTTTTTTTTTACAGTTGTTAACAAATATTTGACTTATTTGTCTTATTTAGAGGATATAAAAATTGGAATGAATTTTAACAAACTGGTTTAGCTTCCCACTATATACATTTTAAAATATCATTATGATAGCAGAATAATGACTCCTCAAAGATGCCCACATTATAATCCTTAAAACCTTTGGCTTTAACTTAACATAGCAAAAAAGACTGTACAGATGTGACTAAATTAAGGATGTTGAGAAAATTTTCCTGGATTATGCAGGTGAACTCAGTAGAATCACAAGGACCTTTATAAGAGGGAGGCAGAAGTGTCAGAGTCAGAGGGAGAGCTTTGAGTTGTTATGCTGTTGGCTTTGAAGATAGAGGAAAAGGCCACAAGTCAAGGAATGCATATGACTTCTTGAAGCAAGAAAGGTAAGGAGATAGATTCTCCTGTAAAGTCTCCAGAAAAAAAAATCACAGCCCTGCTAACACCTTGATTTTAGCCTAGTAAGACTTCTGACTTAATAGACTATAAGATAATAAATGTGTGATCTTTAAAGCCAGTAAGTTTGTGGTTATTTGTCAGAATAGCCATAGGAAATGAATACAACTACTCTTAACATGGGCACACATTTCCAGTGGTAGGGTGCCTCTGGTCACCAAAGTGACTGATCCTCTAGTGAGACTGTCTCCTTCTGCCCTCCCCCAATGTCTCTGCCTCCTATTTACTCAGTATTCCTCCTCAGTGTGCCCCTTGGAAACAAGAGGACAGATCTACTCTGTCTTCAGTATTATATCCTTTCAACTATTCAGAGACAGTTGGTGATTTTTCAGTACAGGACTGAAAAATTTGTGAGACCTAACCTTCTTCATGTATATTACTTGCATTATTTTCTTATTTATTAATTGAATTTTGTGCAACTCAAAATGTAATAGATGTTTTGAAGTATAATATGCTGATGTTTCTCTTTTAAATCATGTCTATTTTTTTAATAGTTCCCTTTCATACTGTATACATCCTTTATACAGAAGATAAACTTAAGGGCATGTTTTAGGGCCATTTTTCTTGGTTTGTTGAGTCTTTGATTTAGATATCTGCAAATTTCCTAGGTGATGAAACACACTGGCTTTAAATAAAAAGTAACGGGATGAGTCAAAATAACAATTATAATTTCATAAAATCTTCAACATTCCTATTCTAGCCATAGCAGTATCTAAATAGAAAGTTACTTTTTACATTTTGTATTAAATAATAACATAATATATAAATTGTCACAAATTGTAAATGTATAGCTTTTTAATACCCTAGATGTGGATCTATTACAATTTCCTGGAAGCACCAGGTGTGCCTCTTATCAAGCATCACCCAAACCAAAGGCGACTATTGTCCTAATTGCAGATCATAAACCACCTTATTTTAAAAAAAATGATATTAGAAAGAGTTATAGTAAGAAATTCATATCCTTGCAGTTCAGCTGACAACAAAGTCCTCTTTTTGGGTAGGTATAGGTAACTAGACAATGTTTCTGCTGCTTACTATCCTACTTCACTTTGACAGACACAGCTAACTTGTTAACTATTTGAAATGAACAAGAGAATACTGATCTGGTAAGAATGAATGGATTCGTGCTACAACACAGATCGTATCCAGGGTGACATCTGTGATATTTCATTATCTTTCCTTTAATGGTACATGTTGAAATTCAAAGATCTGACCATCATGCAGATTTCGATATCTTTGGTTAGGAACGGCTCTGTTGAATTCTCATTATTCGAGGACATGTGAATTATGTATTGAGTGGTGAGTTAGTAAATGATTAAAGGAAAGAAACCTCTATCTTGGACTTCTCATAAAAAAATGAAATTTATGTGCAAATGATATGTAAACTTTATTACAAAGTTGTTATAATCTCACACACATGCATAAGGATAAAATACAAGCCTGTGTTGCTATGGAAACAGGATTATTGCCAAGAATATTATAGATAAAACGCAAACAATGCTCATATTAATCAACCCTAAATTAAATGAATTTAAATATGTTTAAAGAACTGATCATGTATTTTCAATAAAATGCTCAGCTTCCAGTATCCATATGCTACATGCTGTGAGTTCAAGAGCTCTGCATGATATTGCTGGAGCAACCTTTAGTGGCGATCACTGATGATTTGTTTTCTTATCATTATAGAAGGAAGATTTGTGAAATTGTGTTATAAAGGAAAAGTAATAAACTGCAATAAATTTTCTTTCTGTGTTCCTACCAATAGTAAGTCACTTTGCTGTAAACTTTTTAATAATCATACTCAGTTACATCCTCTGTGATCATCAGGATAGACTCCACCCCTGAAAATTATAGAGAATCAGTTTTCTACAAGAAATAGAACAGGTGAGAAAGCATGCATGCATGTGTGCTCAATCGTTAAGTCGCGTTCAACTCTGCAACCTCATGGACTGTAGCCAACCAGGCTCCTCTGTCCATGGGCTTTTCCAAGCAAGAATGCTGGAATAGGTTGTCATTTCCTCCTTCAGGGGCTGTTCCTGACCCAGGGATCGAATCCATGTCTCCTGCATTAGCAGGGGGATTCTTTTACCACTGAGCCTCCTGGGAATCCCTGAGAAAGCATATCTGGAACAAAATTATAATTGGCATAAACATATTCATAGGGAGTATTATGTGAACTTATATAAGCATCACTGAATCTGAAGATCCTAGAATTAGATCCAATAGACAGTAACTGGAATACAACTTGGGATCTACTTGTGTGACACCAATTTGTGTACATAAAGTTTTAAATTCTTCATTAAGTTGTGAATATAAGGATAACTCTAAGGTTCAGTTTCTGGTTATGATGAGCACTGTGTTTGATGAAATATGGGAGGAACCTACAACCTCACAATTTCTTACCAGCCTGTTTGGAAACAACTCACTAATGTTTGATCAGTAGTTTTCATGTTGTAGTTGTTTTTATTTTTTCATATATTCTTAGTTCAGAGGAAATCTTTGGAGCCAGGCAAAATAGATGGATGCATGCATGTACACTCAGTCACTTCAGTTGTGTCCAACTCTGCAACCCTATGGACTGTAGCCTGCCAGACTCCTTTGTCCAGGGAATTCTCTAGGCAAGAAAACTGGAGCGGGTTGTCATGCTCTCCTCCAGGGGATCTTTCCCACCCAGAGATTGAACCCGCATCCCCTGTGTCTCCTCATTGCAGGCAGATTCTTTACTGCTGAATCACCTGGGAAGCCCCAAATAGATGGAACCTTTGGCTAAAGATGGGGGAAAGCTTTGAGTGGTGAAAACCTTCTCTTTTTCCTCTCAGCAGGGATGCTGGGCAGGGAAGATACATCTAGGCATGAGTCCTGGGACTTTATGATTTGAATACCACTTAGACGGACTATGGGAGAAGGAAATGGCAACCCACTCTGGTGTTCTTGCCTGGAGAATCCCAGGGATGGGGGAGCCTGGTGGGCTGCCGTCTATGGGGTCGCATAGAGTCGGACACGACTGAAGTGACTTAGCAGTAGCAGTAGCAGCAGTAGATGGACTATGAGGGGCAAGTATCTGCTGTTTCCAAAGCATAATTAAAATGCATATATCTTATCCAGAGTAACTTAATTAACTATTTGACACATTGCCAGTTAATTCCATTGCTAGACATTGATTATCTATTACATTCAGTCTAAATTTGAAGTTTTTATTAAAAAAAAACATTAAGGTGACTTTGGGATTTCAGGAACACCTTCATAAATAAGCTCAAGGAAGCTCAAGTTTTTTCCTAAACGGAGTCCCTGAGCAGACTTCAGAGTCAGTGGGAAATAGCCATTGTGTGGGACAGAAATCTGGATATAGGAACCTGGTCTGGGAGAAGCCTAAGGTTTCTAGAAGTGAAAACAGAAGAACATTTCAATTGGGAAGTCAATGTCATTAATTCATTTATTCATCCAGTCATGTTTAACAAGTATTGTAAGGGTCTGCTATGTGCCCAACCCTTATTAGCTATGTAGCAAAACTGAAAGATAAGTCATGCTATCAGAAACAAAGGTATATGTTCCATGCAGCAAATACACTTGAAAGTAATTCTATCTACACATTTTGGTAAGTGACCAAATTCATTTGGATAAAGCATAAGAAAGAAGTGAGGGGGGCATCTGAATTGTATGAAGAGAGATGATGGTTGGTTGGCCCATGGCACTGAACACTTAGGTCAGAGCTTAAAAGTAATTTTTACCTAGACAGTTCTAAACTTTTATCTGTAGATTTTGCCATTTTGTTCTTTTTGCTTTATTTTGGATCTTAGTAAATTGTTTTTGTTTTTTTTCTTTAGACTTTGACTGCTTATATGACATGACCAAGGGAATGACAGGAGTTGAAGGCAGAGTTTCTGTGATCCTGCTGATGTCATTGTGGGGTGAAGCCTACTAGGCCAGCCTTGAAATTATAATTGGCTGAGGGATGAAGGGATGTGGTAGAGAGAGTTCCTAGAGGAGAGGCTGCATCAGAGCACTAGTCAGGAGTTTGTGGAGGTGTGAGGATCTGAGTGCTTCCCTTTCCCTTGGGAGAAGGCATGGTTGGCCACCCCCCGCCCAGAGAAGATGCTGTTTCTATTCTATGGAGAATTTTCTGTTCTTAGTGGCTAATGCCAGACATTCCCATTTGTGTGTGTGTGTGTGTTCAGTTCAGTTCAGTCTCTCAGTCGTGTCCGACTGTTTGCGACCCCATGAATCGCAGCACGCCAGGCCTCCCTGTCCATCACCAACTCCCGGAATTCACTCAGACTCATGTCCGTTGAGTCAGTGATGCCATCCAGCCATCTCATCCTCTGTCGTTCCCTTCATGTCCAACTCTTTGTGACCCCATGGATTATATCCTGCCAGGCTCGTCTGACCATGGGATTCTCCAGGCAAGAATACTGTAATGGATTGCCATTTCTTTCTTCAGGGATCTTCCCAACACAGGGATTGAACCCAGGTCTCCTGCATTGCAGGAACCACCAGATGCAAATATATATAAGAAATATCCTTTATCCTGCTAATGATGTACTCTTTGATGTAAATGAAGGAGCTGGAAAAAATTCTTCTCTTAACCTAATAGCTCAGGTGTTAGGTGACCAAAATAAAATATAGAATAAAATGAGGAAATGAAAGCATAAGAAGGGAGCAGTAAAGATAAGTCTTAATTCAAAGTTCTGCTTTGAAAGGTCTCTAGGTGCCCCTTGAGAGTGGAGACCACTAAGAGGAAGGCCCCAAGAGAAATAAGAAGACTTAACAGGTCCTGGAAGAGCTCTTTGCTATCCTGCTTAGAAGATAAACTCACCTGTCACCCAGGTTCCCAATGAAAGATTCTTAGGGCAGTTATAACTGTCTTCAGAGCTGTAGCCATAGGGCTGGAAAAGGTCAGTTTTCATTTCAGTCCCAAAGAAATGCAATGCCAATGAATGTTCAACTACCATATGATTGTGCTTATTTCACATGCTAGTAAGGTTATGCTCCAAATCCTTTAAGCTATGCTTCAGCAGTATGTGACCTGAAAACTTCCAGATGTAGAAACAAGCTGAGTTTAGAAAAGACAGAGGAACCAGAAATCAAATTGCCAGCATACATTGGATTATGGAGAAAACAAGGGAATTCCAGAAACACACATACTTGTGCTTCATTGATTATGCTAAATTGGCTTTTAATTGTGTGGATCACAACAAACAGTGGAAAATTCTTAAAGAAATGGGGGTACCAAACCACTTTTCCTGTCTCCTGAGAAACCTGTATGCAGGTCAAGAAGCAACAGTTAGAACCAGACATGGTACAATGGACTGGTTCAAAACTGGAGAAGGTGTAGAAGAAGGCTATATATTGTGACCCTGCTTATTTCACTTATATGCAGAGTACATCACGCAAAATAACAGGTTGGATGAATCACAAGGTGGAATCAAGACTGTCAGGAGAAATATTCAGCAGCCTCAGATATTACGGATGATAACACTCAAATGGCAGAAACTAAAGAGGAACTAAAAAGTCTCGTGATGAGGATGAGAGAGGAGAGTGAAAAAGCTGGCTTAAAACTCAACAGTAAAAAAGATTTTAAAAAAATAAATAATAAATAAAATTTAAAAAATAGAATAATAAAAAAAAGATCATGGCACCTGGTACCATCACAAAGGTCTGTTTAGTCAAATCTATGGTTTTTCCAGCAGTCATGCATGGATGTGAGAGTTGTTGTTTTTGTACAGTTCCAAACAGAAGGCTGAGCACCAAAGAACTGATGCTTTCAAACTGTGGTGCTAGAGAAGACTCTTGAGAGGCCCTTGGACTGCAAGGAGATCAAACCAGTCAACCTAAAAGGAAATCAGCCCTGGATATTCATCAGAAGGACTGATGCTGAAGCTGAAACTCCAATGCATTGGCCACCTGATGCAAAGAGCTGACTCATAGGAAAAGACCCTGATGCAGGGAAAGATTGAAGGCAAAAGGAGAAAGGGGTGGCAGAGGATGAGATGGTTAAGTGGCATCACTGACTCAATGGAGATGAATTTGAGCAAACTCTCTGAGCTAGTGAAGATCAAGGAAGCCTAGCAGGTTGCAGGCCATCAAGTCACAAAGAATCAGACAAGACTGAGCAACTGAGCAACAACGACAACCTCAAAACTCATAAAGTTCAGATCCTGTTTTCACAAATCATTTGGGACCCTTGCCACATGCTGTGTGGACACTGTCCAAGATGCTGATGAGAGTGAGGTAAACACAATAGGCATGGTATCTAAGGGGCTTGGTGGTGGTTTAGTTGCTGTCATGTCCAATTCTTGTGAACCCATAGACTGTAGCCTGCCATGCTTGTCTGTTCATGGGATTCTCCAGGCAAGAATACTGGAGTGGGTTTTCATTTCTTTCTCCAGAGGATCTTCCCAACCCAGAAATTGAACCCGGGTCTCCTGTATTGCAGGCGGATTCTTTACTGACTGAGCTATGAGGGAAGCCTCATCTAAGGGGCTTAAGAGGTGCAAAATGAGGGAGGACTGGCAGGTAAGGGCCAACCACATAGGCTCCTGTAGGCCATCTGACAAGGAGATAAAGATACTAAGTTGGAAATATGGTTTTTAATCTTAGTACAAAACTAAACACTCTGTGGTCCTGACATAGGTACTCCTAATTACTTCTTGTGGGTTGTACCAAATGAGTTAGGAACCATGGCTTTTTACATTGTTACAAACAAGAATCAGAAATGATTTACAAATAAGAAAATAAGAGTATGGGAGTTGGATCATCATTAATCATTTGTGTAAATCCATTAAAAATAGGCATTATAAGGGAAGAAGAACTGAGGATTGACTTTATAGATCTATACAGAAAAATGATACTGTGATTTCAGCTTCACCCAAATATTCCTCTTTGCTGTTTTAGGGTAACCTGGGGTGATCTGGCCAAATGAATATTTTCTTGTTTTATGGATATATAGCATTTTTCTATCCAGAAAGCAAAGGAAAATAGAGGATTTTTAGAATGTTTTGAATTAATTATAGAAACTCATTTTGTCTTTTTTAGGAAAATTCAATCAGACAGTATTAGAAACAATTAAGACAATAACATTAAAGACCCAAAGTAATAATCACTGGCTTCCTTAGATGAGGTGCCTATGCATCTCTGAAATACATGTGTGGTCCCTGAAAGAGGAGTTCCTTCCAGTGTTGCTTGGTGACAAAGGTTGCATGTTTTTATATATATTTAAAAATTTAAAATAAAAACCATGATGTGTGTAGGGTTTTGTGGTGTTGTCTGTATACCTATTTTGCCTGTTTTCTCCATGTCTGTACTCTCCACCCCCTAGACTGTTAAGGTGACAGCACAGACATTTTCCCTTCCTGTATTTACTATAGAGAAGTCGTTAAACATATAGACGAGTTGGAGTGAACTAGTTTGACCGCCAACTCATGTTCTAACTTGCTGTATGACTGCTTCAGCACTAGGAGCTTCAGCTTGTTCTTTGGTGATGATAGTCACCTTGTGGGGCCACTGCAAGGTGTGAATGAGCTAATGAATGCTAAAGTCTTAGCAAAGTGTTGGGTGTATAGTTTAAGTGTGCAATGAAAGGCAGTTGATGGATACTCCTATAGCACTTGGCTTGTTCTGTTATAAACAGGTTTCCTTGACCCCTTAAACTGTTTTAAGCACAGAACTCAAACAACTTGTGGAAACTGTTGCTGTTTTGAATGGTCCTTTAAGATGGCTCTTTACTGTAGCTGTGTTTTCTTGGAAGACAAGTGCAGGCTAGTTAGCTTTCTGTTTAAAAGAACTATTGCAAGTAGAAGCCCTGTGTTTTTGCAACTTTATCATGATAATGCCCAGTATGCCCTGCTTTCCTGATACAGCTTTAATTCAAGACAATGATACATTTGAAGTGGTTTTCCATTTTTCTCGTTTTCATCAAAGTGAATTGCGTTAAACATGAATTGTTTTTATGATCTTGCTGCCATGTGTAACTTTCCTCTTCTTTTCTACAGAGATAGATATTTAATCTAAAACTACTAACTCTGTGATGATAAGCATTCATACTCTTACTGTTTCAATATCTTCGCTTCCTTTGAAAATTCTGATGGACCAACCATGTGATTTTCCCTTCCATTATTTTCTCTCCCCAGGAACAACCTGCTTTAATAGTAAACTATTTGAAGTGATGACATATTAGGTAAATAAAGGTTGTACATGTTATATCTATGTTCTATGTTGCTTTATTGGCAAATATTAAAGTCCTTGTGTAGGTATAAGCTTTTATGCACATATATTCTCCTCTTAGGGGGTAAAAAAAAACATTCTCAGCTTTTCAAACAGAGGGAATACAGTGCAAGGAATTGTTTATGAATGTGTTGAAAAGGCTGAGGGAGAGAAAAGGGAAGATGCTATTACCAAGAGGTTTGTAACTGCAGGAAATCACTGAAGCTCCTAGGGCTGGAGATACAAAGGGGAAAGTGGTGCCTAAACCCTACAAGCCTTTCTCTGGTTGTGATTCTGCTTCTGACACCATGTCACCACTGCTCTGCAGAGCTGACAGCCCCACTGGTGCTGGTGGATTTGCTGCCTGAGTGACTCGTATCTACAACTGCTGGGTGCTGGCACCACTGTGCTCCTGCCACAGAGGCTGGCAGTTGTCTGAGGCTGCTGCCACCACTACTGGAACCTTTGAGTGCTGAGTGCTAAGTGCTAAGGGAGACAGAGCCAAGGAAGAAAATCATGGCTTCCTTCCTTTTGCTAACTTCCACTCTCGTACTTCTCTGATTAGGCTTGCTCTTTCCATTGGCGGACTTAACCAGAAACCAACTGGCAAGGAGTTATGGGATACACAATTTATGTGTCCCAGTTCCTAGGGAGAGAGGAATGGTTAGGATAGAACTGACTGGCAACAGAGAAATACCCAGCATTACATCACTTACTTCAAGACTGCAGAAAGTAAGAGGGAGGGGCATTAAATAATAGAGGAAATTATGCTGAATTTTTATATAGAAATCTGAAGGATGTATATGTTCACCCCAGACTTTATGTGTATTAGTTTCCTATTGCTGCTGTAATAAATTACCACAAACTTAGTGGCTTCAAACAACACGAATTTATTATTCTTCAGTTCCATATGTCAGAATTCCCACAGAGGTCTCACTGGGATAAAATCGAGGTGCAGCTAGGGCTGCTTTTCTTTCAGGATTCTTTAAAGAAGAACCAATTTATTTGTCTCTTCCAGCTTCTAGAATTTGCCTATGTTCCCTGGATCATGGCTTCCCATCTCTATTTTCAAAGCCAGCAAGTTCTTCTCCAGCTGCCATCTCGCTGATTCTCTGCAGCTACAAAAAACTCTGTGCTTTAAAGGTTTTTTTGGGATTATATTGGGCCCACCTGGACAACCCAATCTCCTCTCCTCATCTGAAGGGTCTTAGTTTTAAAGTTTTAATCACATCTTTAAAGTCCCTTTTGACGTGAAGATAGTATTCACAGGTTAAATTAAATTATTAATTATTATTATTAAATTAAATTATGGGTATCTAAGGGACCATTATTCTTTTTACCACAACACGTAATTTTAGATTCATAGACATTTGTGGTTATTCACTAGTTATTATCTCCCATAGATATCTTAAACACATAATATCCCAAACTAAGTTAATCTTCTACCAAGTGCATGCTTTCTTGGCTGGGGACATCATTGAACAGTCTAGGCTTGAATTTTGAGAATATTTTTCTTTAATCCCTCAACAAATTAGTACATCTGCTCATTTTAGCTCCTAACTATTTCTCCACTCTATTCCTTCCATCTTTCCTACCACTCCCATTTCCTGGCATGGAAGTATTTTACATTTTCCTGAAAATAATTCTGGATTAACTGTGTCTGGCATCGTAATAGTGAAGCTATTGATATGAATGAGTCCCCATGTTATCTGCTATGGAATTTACAGTCTAGAATGGAAAGCACACATTAGACAAGTAAATTTGTAGGATATATGTTTTGGAAGTGAACTTTTCTCATCTTTGATTCATTTTTCAATAATCGGCATTAAAATATTGTGAGTATTCTAGAGAAAAACCATCAATTTGTCTGATTTAAATGCAATCAGTAATGAGAATCTTTGGTGTATGTATGTCACTTTGTCCTGATTCTGGAAGATCAAGAGGGAAAATAAATTGCATGTCATATATGGCAACTGAATTAATTGTAGTAAAAATCAAGCTTGTTGTTTTTGTTCAGTCACTAAGTCATGTCTGACTCTTTGCAACCCCATGAACTGCAGCATGCCAGGCTCCTCTGTCCTCCACTATTTCCTAGAGTTTGCTCAGATTCATGTCCATTGAGTCAGTGGTGCTATCTAACCATCTCATTCTCTGCCACACACTTCTCCTTTTGCCTTTAATCTTTCCCAGCACCAGTGCCTTTTCCAATGAGTCAGCTCTTTGCATCAGGTGGCCAAAATGTTGGAGCTTCAGCTTCAGTGACAGAATGGCCTAGCAAAATCAAGCTAGAATGGCCTTAAGAGCTCATTTTCATTGGTTATTGTCTAAAGGGGATTAAGCTGCAGATTTAAAGTATCAGTGTACCTTGGGTCAGGCCTGGATGTATAGTTTAAACAAACAGCCCATGAGTTTGTTGTATATATTAACATTTGGTAAAATTATTGAACCAATGTGAACTTGCAAATACTCCTGTGGTTTAGAACTTCAGAGGCCAGCACTGAGGACGGTTTTATGACTTGCTCATTCTCCTGTCCTCCACTGGTAACTCTTAGGGATCCTCTGTAGTGCTTGCCTGGAATTCAAAACACCTCTCTAATGCCCAGGACATAGTGATAGTAACAGATCAGGAGCACTCACTCTACATCAGACATACTTTTCCCAAATACACCTTTCACATATTGTCTTATTTAATTTTTAAAACAGTCTTAAGATGGTGTCACTATTCTATTTGCAAATGAGACGTGGCTCCATGTTTTACAGCTACTGAGGGGGAGAGAGTTGCATTAGGACCCTGTATCTTAGAATCTAATCTCAAGTGTGAAACCACTTGACTGTCATGCGACCATAACAGTTTTCACATTCCTTTATTAAAACAGAATTGTGTTTTAATTGTTGGCTCACATGCTTGTTCCTCTTTCTTTGAGTCTCCTGGCAGTAGGATATGTGTCTTCTTCATCCAGGTAAATGACAGCACTTGGATGCTGCAGGGTTTGGGGCTTAGTAGGCACTTAATAAACCTGTAACCCCTTGGTCATTTTTTTATGCATACATTCAATCTTAGTTGATTAGATTCGGTAAAAATGAAAATATTAACTTGAAGTAAATGTAAGATTTTGAGTATCTACACATACGGAAAAATTAAATTTTGACAAAACATTCATTTGAACAGCAATATATTCAGTTCTGGAGAAGGCAATGGCACCCCACTCCAGTACTCTTGCCTGGAAAATCCCATGGATGGAGGAGCCTGGAAGGCCACAGTCCATGGGGTTGCTGAGGGTCGGACACGACTGAGCGACTTCACTTTCACTTTTCACTTTCATGCATTGGAGAAGGAAATGGCAACCCACTCCGGTGTTCTTGCCTGGAGAATCCCAGGGACAGGGGAGCCTGGTGGGCTGCTGCCTATGGGGTCGCACAGAGTCAGACACGACTGAAGCGACTTAGCAGCAGCAGTAGGAGCAGTTCGGTTCAGTTCAGTCGCTCAGTCGTGTCCAACACTTTGTGACCCCATGGACTGCAGCACGCCAGACGTTCCTGTCTATCACCAACTCCTGGAGCTTACTTATGTCCACAGAGTCGGTGATGCCATCCAACCATTTCATCTTCTGTCATCCCCTTCTCCTGTCATCAATTTTTTGCAGCATCAGGGTCTTTTCAAATGAGTCAGTTCTTCACATCAGGTGGCCAAAATATTTGAGTTTCAGCGTCAGCATCAATCCTTCCAATGAATATTCAGGACTGATTTCTTTTAGGATAGACTGGTTGGATCTCCTTGCAGTCCAAGGCACTCTCAAGAGTCTTCTCCAACACCACAGTTCAAAAGTATCAATTTTTCAGTGCTCAGCTTTCTTTATAGTCTCACATCCATACATGACTACTGGAAAAACCATAGCTTTGACTAGACGAATCTTTGTTGGCAAAGTAATATCTCTGCTTTTTAATCTGCTGTCTAGATTGGTCACAACTTTTCTTCCATGGAGCAAACATCTTTTAATTTCATGGCTGCAGTCACCATCTGTGGTGATTTGGGAGCCCCCCAAAATAATGTATCTCACTGGCTCCATTTTTTCCCCTATCTATTTGCCATGAAGTGATTGAACTGGATGTCAAGGTCTTAGTTTTCTGAATGTTGAGCTTTAAGCCAACTTTTTCACTCTCCTCTTTCACTTTCATCAAGAGGCTCTCTAGTTCTTCGCTTTCTGCCATAAGTGTGTCATCTGCATATCCGAGGTGATTGATATTTGCTAGCGACAGAATGAAACACCAACACTGCAGAGTGGTTTAAATCTTTATATTTTAACACTCGCTTCTTACAGCTGCTTTATTTTATATCCCTTGCACAACAACCTACAGGGCAAGCTGCCAAGCACTATGATTCCGAGACTATACAGTGCGCAGGCGCAGGGCAAAATAACCTTTACCTTGACTGACTTACTGCAGCTAAGACTTTGTTTTGGGGAACTTCCTTATCAACTTAGAATCCGTTTTGTCCCAGGGTCTGTTCCTTTTGAGGAATCAGAGAAACATCCTTGTGTGCAAGAAATGTTCTTTTCCCACGGGAACAAACAGGATTCTTAGCTGAACATCTCGTTTGCAAGAATGTTCAGCCCTGGTTGAGAGTCTCGTTTGCAAGCACTTCTCAACCTTCCTTAAACCTAGTTCCCTACACTGGGCAGAACATCTCGTTTGCAAGAATGTTCAGCCCTGGTTGAGAGTCTCGTTTGCAAGCACTTCTCAACCTTCTTTATACCTTGTTCCCTACAGATATTTCTCTTGCCAATCTTGATTCCAGCTTGTGCTTCATCCAGCCCAACATTTCCATTATGTACTCTGCATATAAGTTAAATAGCAGGGTGACAATATACAACCTTGATGTACTCCTTTTCCTATTGGGAACCAGTCTGATGTTCCATGTCCAGTTCTAACTGTTGCTTCTTGACCTCCATACAAATTTCTTTGGAGGCAGGCCAATGTGTTAAGTGTAATTAATAAATGTTCTGACTTAAACTCTTGTTATTGTCAATTACACAAAACTATAAAGCACTTTCCAGGAACCCAAAGACACTAAGAATGCATGATAATTCAAAAGTGAAGGACTTTTCAAAAATTTTATCTCACATAAATAATTGAAAATAACATAATTTTTCAAGGTGAAACCCCCAAATTATCTGTCCATAGAAGGAAATTAAAATGTATGTATTGCTTCCACTCCTATTAGGTAGTTTTCTGATTTTGTCCTACACTAATTCTGCTCATGTAGTTGTTGTTGTTCAGTTGCCAAGTCCTGTCTGACCCCTTGCTAATAAATGGACTGCAGCACGCCAGGCCTCCCTGTCCCTCATCAGCTCTCGGAGTTTGCTCTGCCCAAGTTTACGTCCCTTGAATCAGTGCTGCCATCCTACTATCTCATCCTCTGTTGCTCTCTTCTCCTTCTGCCTTCAGTTCTGCTCATAAATGTGAATATTAACCATCAATTTTATATGTTAAGTAACAAGGCACAGTGGGGTTATTACCTTATTTCTATCAGGTACATATGATTAAATAACCAATTTCTTAGAAAGAAAATGGAAACAAACCCCCATAAAACCAACATAAGTTCATTTTCATCTTACTAGAATTTGAGCTTCTTGAAGTAATAAAAAAAATTCTTTGTACATATATTAAACCATTTAATTACAATGGTTTGTGATATTTTTAATGTTCTCATTATTAATAAAGAATATAAATTGGGTATTCAGAACACATATTAATAAAAGTTAATTAACTGATCGGGGTACACTTTTCTGAATTAGTGTTTGAGCATTTATCAAAGGGTAGCTCAGATTCTTCCCATGGATATTAAAAGCAGCAGCAAAAACTTGCTAGAGCACTTACCCTGTGGTTCACTCTGCTGGAAGGTTTTCTAACGTATGTGTAGACCACCTGATTCTTGGTATGAAAGCATTATGTAACAACAACTTGGCTAATTGGCCCAGCATTCCTGAAGTATCCCAAGGCTGTGGGTCAGAATTCAAACCATCTCATGCCCTTGTCACAAAGCTTATTGTCATAACTAGCAAATTTACTGTATGCAAATGGCAAATTTGCAGAGCACTCTCTAAAATAACATTTATTGAGCTGCTGGTTATTTTCATATGCATTTTTATCTCATTGAATATTTGGGTGTTCATTCAATTTATAGGTGACAATACAGAGGCCCAGAGAGGTTAACTAATTTTCTCAAGGTTGCAGTCAGCCAGCAGAAATTGGGAGATTTGAACATGAATCTTCTAATCTGAAACTGAGAACTCCTTGCCCTGTGTGTGAGTAGGTTGCTTTGACAAATATTTCTCAGGCTTCTAAGGAATTATTTGCTTCAAGAGGGAAACAGATATCCATTCCCCACCCCTAACCCCCAACCCACCAACACCACTTCAACTGACTTGAGCAAAAGAAAAGATTATTGGAAGGATTCAGGCATAGGAAAGGCCACCAGGTCTCAGCTAGGGCTGGAGAATGGAATCAGGAGCTGAAGTGCTTTTGTTTCTCTGCTATTCTTAGGCATCCCATCTCTGCTTCTGACTTCAGCTTCATCATTTGCTGCCATAAACATGGGGTTTCTCTGCTCCTGGTAGATAGTACTAGTCCAGCCTCTCTGCTGTGTCTACAGAAGGAGAGAGATTAGAAGAGGGGAGGATAACACAGTCCCACAGTTGTGACCCATACTCAGAATATCTGATGTGGGAGTCAGTAGAGGTGAGGAGGACATAACTGGTAGAGAAATGATCTGCATTTATACAAAACCTTTCTTGTACTATGGTATTAAACTTTGATAGTTAAATCTGATTCTCCAACTTGATTTGGAGCAATTTTATGAATATTAATTGGTTTCTGTTGTTTGGGTTTGTGTATGTGTTAAGTCGTTTCAGGTGAGTCTGAGAATCCCATGGACAGAGGAGCTTGCGAGCTACAGTCCATAGGGTTACAAAGAATTGGACAAGACTGAAGGGGCTTAATATGCATTCATGAATATATACAGTCATGTCTCTATGTCTGTGATTATTTTCTGAAAATGCACATAATCCTATTTATGCAAGCATTTTATTCCTACTAGTCAACTGAGAGTCATCTTCATTAAAGAGATAGTTTGATGTCTCTTAAAAATACAATGGGGAAAACATTGTCTTATTATCATTTGTAGACTAAGTACTTGTGCTTATACAACTATCATTTGGTTAATATTAGCAAGAACAAAGTAATGCCGAAGATGAGAAATGACACTTCTGTTAGTAGAACATGTCAACCTGAAACTGTGTGTTTCCAGCTCCCCTGATATAATAAAATACTCTGAGTAGACATCTTTAGCAACAGACATGGGTGAGTGGTCCTCCGAAGAATTATCCTCCAAAGAGGTTTTTATAGACAAGAGGACCCTTGAGGAAACCATCACAACTCTTTTCAAGTTAATGCTGTATGAAAGCCTTAAATTTTCAGTTTCTAAAAACTTGTATTTGTATTTGAAGGTCAAAAGTGAAAATGTCAATCCCATAATTACCCTCTTTTGTATGTGGTAAAAATAATACAGGAACTGCTGAAGTCATCCCTTTATAAAAATCATCTTATCTTTCTAATGAAAGTGAAAGAAAGTAAAAGTGAAAGTTGCTCAGTCATGTCCTACTCTTTGCAACCCCATAGACTTCAGTCCGTGGAATTCTTCAGGCCAGAATACTGGAGCAGGTAGCCTTTCCCTTCTCCAGGGATCTTCCCAACCCAGGGATCAAACCCAGGTCTCTCTTCTTGCTTTACCCACTGAGCCACAAGGGAAGCCCAAGAATACTGGAGTGAGTAGCCTATCCCTCTCCAGTGGATCTTCCTGACCCAGGAATCGAACCAGAGTCTCCTGCATTGCTGGCCGATTCTTTACCAACTGAGCTATTAGGGAAGCCCATCTTTCTAATAAACATAGATATTAAGTACATTCTTGGGTGACATCCTGGTTAAAAAACATCCAAAGTAAGAACCTTATTTCTTACAACTGATCACTGAGCTGTTCACGCCTCAAAATTCAACTCAATAATCATATGACTAATGTACCAAACTTTAAATACTTTACATTTTTGCATATTATTTGTGCTTTGTATGACTGTAGAAATTAATGCTTATTGTTATGTGGATTTGGAGAAATCTTGTGTTCCAAGAATAAGGCAGTAGAGCTGTAGTCTTGATTTCACCAGAGGGAGTAAGATAGGTGGGGACAATGCCTAGTTCTTGCTTTATTATCAGTCAGTTCTGGGCTTTATTAAGTCCCTACTTGTTCATTTTCCTTACTGAGAGACCTAGGCTGGGATGGACAGTATTTAATTAGCTCCTTATAACTCTAGTATTAATGTGCTTTCTTTTGAGAGGGGTTGCTTTCTTGATGTTTTTTAAAAATTGAAGTATAGTTGACGTACAATGTTGTATTAATTTCATGTGTATATCAAAATAACTCAATTATACATATATATATATTTCAGATTATTTTCCTTCATATGTAAGTACAATAATTCCCTGTGCTATACAGTAGGTTCTAATTGGTTATCTATTTTATATATAGTGGTCATGTGTTTTCTTAACCTATATTATCTTAGAGAGAGAATAGTCATGTTCTTGATAAGCAGTAGTTTTTTTTTTTTTTTCTTTTTTGCTACACTTACCTGACTTGTGGGATCTAAACTCTCAGACCAGAGATTGAATCCAGATCACAGGAGTGAAAGCCCGGAATCCTAACCACTTGACCACCAGGAAACTCCCAACAAACTATAGATTTTTAAGAGGTGTTGGTCTTTGTTTGGGCTTCCCTGGTGGCTCAGAGGTTAAAGCGTCTGCCTGGAATGCAGGAGACCTGGGTTCAATCCTTGGGTCGGGAAGATCCCCTGGAGAAGGAAATGGCAACAAGGTGGGTAATTGATATATGGGTTCATTTTACTATTTACTTTTTTGAATGATACTTTTTAGAGAGAGAAAGAGGGACATAGCTGAAAAATAGTGGCAATGATAAGGAAATGCTGCAAGGAGAAGATGAAACATCTTCATCCTAAAAATCATGGTATGTTCATTTTTATGGGGCAAAAGCATGAAAGGTAATAGAAGTGATAGGATGTACTAGAAAGCAGAAATAGAGAAACTGGAAAAGCTTGCAAGTCTCCTTGATCATTTCATTTGAAATGCTTTATCATTTTGTTGTGAATGCCATATGAGATGTACTTAGAGTCAAGTTTAATGAATATACATTACAGAGATAAATGGTTCATGAATTCACCATCATTTTGGATTATGCATTATTGCTCTTTAAAATCATTAGTTTGGAAAATTGAGATTTGATGGTAATTTGCAATTTCTTAGCATGCTCTGACTGGGCAAAAAAGGAAGCAATCTGGATAAGGGCCAGATTTCAGAGCAAAATTTACAGATGCAAAGTGCTTGATCCATAAAGTAGATAAAGTACATAATCTGCAATCAACTATAAAGTTTGACCACGGACATGGTTGGTGAACCCAAGCCCATGTGCCCAAAGCACAGTGAGGCCAAACCAATGGGAACATCAGAGTTTCGAGCAGAAAAAGGTTTATTAATCACAGAGGCACCAGCCTGGAAGATGGGAGACCCAGATTGATCTCAAATCCATCTTGCTGACTCACTAGGGTGTAAGATTGTTAAAGGCAAATGGGGAGGAGAAGGTCTCTATAATCCTGAGTTCAGATAAGATGTGGCAGACTTTCTGGCACCACTTTGTGACTTCCTTTGCCCCCAGTGATGGTGGTTAGTCTACTTGTTCCTAGTTTGGTCTAGTGATCCTTCAACTTTCCTCTAGAAGAGAGTAGAGACAGTAGTTGAGGCATTTTGTTATCTGTTTAGGGCCTATGTGATGGTTCAGGAGTTTCAGTTCTCAAGTGACCCTATTTTTAAGTCTGCTTGGGGCCAGCTGGTTGAAGCCACAGGGTGTTGCCTCATCAGTTTGGGGCCATAAATCAAGGCATTGGCTTAAGCTAATTATCACGGGAAAGATCATGTTGTACTTGCTTTCTCTTTAATTTTGAGTTCCCTCACTTCACAGTTTGGATCTGTTCTTTGGAACTGAGTGAAGTTCTAGGACTCTAAAGCCTTTTTCCTATAAACAGAAAGGCATATTTACTTGGGACTGTCTCTCAGGGTTCTGCTTGGTTTCAGTCCCCCCTTTTCTTGGAAACTCATCAATCTTGACAGGAACAGGAGTCGGACAAGAAAGGGAATAGAGATTAATCATAAACTTGGCAAGGGAACTTGATTTAAGGTGGACCTAGTTTCAGAAATACCAATAAAATAACCCAAACTTTGAGTTCTAACATCAGAGCTCATACATATTCTAAAGTCACTTTCTGTGCAGCTAGGTTTTTTCTAGAGATTAGTGCAATTCTTTGGCATCCATGACACTACTGCCCTCTTCTGCTCTTCTTTTTTCTGCTTCTGGGCAATTTAAATGATGACCTCTTAGGCTTCTTTGTGAGTCCATATTCTTCTGTCCTTTGCCTTCCTTGGGATTTTGAAGTAGGCTCCCTTCCCTTGCACTCTGTATACTTGTACCAGATGACAGTATTACTCTTGAAGCATCAGTCATTGTCTTTGTGATTTTCAAATCTCTATCTCCAAGTATGACCCATCTCCTGAGCTTCAGAACAATGTATCTACCTCTCATATTGAGAGTTTATATTGATGTTTCTCATACACCTCAAATTCAACATATTCCAAATGGAAAACTTCATCTTACTCCCTGTGAGACTACAACTTGCTTCTCTTCCAGTATTATTGTTTCAGAGCGTGGCACCACCACCTGTCAATTGCTTTTTGTCCTTGATGTTTTTCACACTTTCTTCTTTCAATCAAATATCACGATATGATTTCTTGATTTTTGCTTCCTCTTTCTATTCTTGTTGCCATTATCTTTGCATTTCCCATCATTATCTTAGATTTCCTACCATTTCTTTCCTTAAATACTGTAATGGTCTCCTAATTAGCATATCTATCCTGGCTAGTTCTCTAGTTCACTTCCAGGCTCTTCTCTCAATTCCAAGTGGTCCTTCTCTAATGCATTTCTAATCAGGGCACTTCCATGATTAAACCGTGTCTGTATCCGGTTTCACTTAAGAAGAAATCATGGTAATTATGTAACTTTGCTGCTGCTAAGTTGCTTCAGTCGTGTCTGACTCTGTGCAACCCCATAAACGGCCTCCTACCAGGCTCTTCTGTCCCTGGGATTCTCCAGGCAAGAACAGTGGAGTAGGTTGCCATTTCCTTCTCTAATGCCTGAAAGGGAAAAGTGAAAGTGAAGTCATTCAGTTGTGTCTGACTCTTGTGACCTCATGGATTGCAGCCTACCAGCCTCCTCTGTCCATGGGATTTTCCAGGCAAGAGTACTGGAGTCGGGTGACATTGCTTTATCTGTATGTAACTTTAAGAGTCTGTATAATTTGGTCCATTGCCTAAATACTAAGGGCTTCCCAGGTGGAGCTAAAAAACCCACCTGTCAATGCAGGAGACATAGGAGGCATGGGTTTGACTCCTGGGTTGGAAAGATCCCCTGGAGAAAGGCATGGCAACCCACTCCAGTGCTCTTGCCTGAAGAATCCCATGGATAGAGAAGCCTGGTGCACCATGGTCCATATATATGGTCGCAGGGTCAGACACTACTGAAGTGACTTAACATGCACACACGCATGCGTGACTAACTACTATCTAGTCTCATCTCTTGTGATTTCCCTTCATATTTCAGGTCTTCACTTATTGAAATTCTTTCCATTCTTCTAGCACACTATGACTCTTCTTGCCCATAAATATGAATGTATATCCTCTTCCAGGAACACTCCCCTCCTACTCCTTGCCTTTTATTTGGCTCACTTCTATTTAACTTTCAGAAATCCTTCTATTTTTTTCCCCCTCAGAAGCATTGCCTGATCCTTTTAACTAGGTGAAGTTAGGAAAGGAAACCATTGCAATTTGTATACCCACTATGATAACAATTATCATAGTTGTTTCATTTTCTTTTATGTGTTCGGGGTAGTGGGAAACAGAGACTGTGTACTCTCTAAGGTAGAAATGATATGTATTTGCTTGTGATTACATTGCACCCCTGAGCCCCCATGACTGACAAACTGTCTGACACAGTTTTTCAGTTCATACTTGCTGAATGACAAATGCAGAGAGAATAAAATTCATTGTATGCGAAAAGCAAGAGGCAAGTCATTTCGATATAATGGCAAAGGATACATTTTCACTTATATGTTTATTCCAAATGGAGTAAATGGTGTACCAATGAATCTGGAGGGGACTCTATGGAACGTTTTATGTTGGTGGCTTACATGGCTCCTGACACATGACTGCATCTATAGAAGGCAATCAATAATTATTGAATTAAATGTTTGCAATGACTTTTATTTGAATAAGGGAAGGAATTAAGCTCAATACGTGCTGTTTATTTTTGGATCCACTAAATATATATATATATATATATATATATGATTAAGGGGAGCTGTGGTGGTAAATATTAGAATGCAGGGTAATTTGGGGGATAATTTCTTCTTCAGCTTTTTTTTTTTAATTTACCACACTGCTTTCATTCACTTTTATTTTCTAGAAGTTACTTACTTATATCAGAAAACATACCTTACTATTTATCTATTTCAACAAAGTATCAGATTTAATATAATGCATATGTACCAAATTTAATATAATGCATATGTATCAGATTTAATATAATGCATATGTTCTAAAGTTCATCCAAAGATATTAATAATGGAACTATCAAACAAAGATTGTTCCAGTCTGATGTGGTTATATGTCATTAATAAAAAGGACAATATTTTCCTACAAACTCTATACTCCTTGTTTATTCCCTAACTCAGGAATAGTACTATCCTGTTGAAAAAACTATAAAAACTAATGTGTTTGACACTTTTCTCTCCCTCATGACCTATGTTCATTTACCTCTTGATTAGCTCTCAAATTGATCTCCTAGATCCATTTTCACTGTCGTTAATCTAGTCCAAGCTATTATCTTCTCCTGCCAGAAAATTTGTTACAACCTGCTAAGGAGTCTATCTACACCACCATGTCCCCTGTCAGCTTAGTCTCCACTCAGCAGCCAAACCAATCTGATTATGCTCTGCTTAAAATCTTCAGTGACTTCTCATCAACCTTAAATAAAAATGTCCCACTCTTCATGTATCTTCTGACTCCACAGTGCTACCACACTTAATATTTAGATGTCATAAGCTCATATATCAATTTCAGACTTTTCAAATTCCCATCCATCTTTTCACTTATGCAATAAGATAGATATTTTTTTAAATGAAGATGTTGGTATTTTACCACAAATATTCTCTGACAGGGTGAATTAGTCATTCATTCAGACATTAGATTTCAAATTTTGAATAATAACACTTAATCCTACCCTCTGACTGATTGTAAGTTAACATAGTCTTTCCTTTTGCCCACATTTTTGGATAAGTTCAAGGGCTCATGTGCTTTCTTTATGATGCTTGTAGATTCTACAGTGTAGATGAGCAGAGATCCCTGAAGGAATAAATCACTTGTTCAAGAGCACGTAATGAGAGTACATAGAAGAGATCAGTCATCTTGCTTTAATGTTCTTTTTTTTTTTTCATTTGGATTCTGATGAGAATAGGGTATGTGCTTAAGAACTGTCACTTTTTAGGACTGAAAGTGAAGAATCAAAGAATTAAAATGTTACAAGGTGTGCAGTTTTTGTCTATGGTAAAATGCACCATCTTGTTGAGTAGTCTATTATTTTTGATTTCAAAATGCAAAGTAGAATATAAACTGGGAAGAGAGGGAGAAGGAAGGTGAGACTTGAGTCAGAGAGATCCCTGAGAGGAGATCATTACATTAGTGTGGATTTTGGTAAAAATGTAAATATATTCAGTACTCAGACATTTATTTTTCCCTTCATAAATCAACACTTTACATTTAATGTCTTGTTTTAAAAAAAGTCCTTAAAAATAGCTGAGTATTATAAAAACAGATCAGAAATGCAAATTACATAGTTAAAATGGAATCAAATTTATACTTTTATAATAACCTAAGCAAATATGGATATAAATTTTAGTCTTATCAAGCATATGTCTCAAAGAACAGATAAGTATAGATACTGAAAAAAGGACTTAAAGAACATAAATAAATCACTCTTAAATATGGAATAAAGGTCATATACCTTACTAGTAGCTTATTCAGAAAGTATTTTTAATCAAGTGAATTGGGAATGAGCTCTTTTTTTCAATGGGTAGTATTATGTAAAAACAAAAATTTGACTGAATCACTCCCAGAATATATTCCTAGTATCCTTCCAAATTTGGGTGGAAGAAATTATTATGTGCTTAAAACTGAAGATTTCAGAGAAGGTATCATCATGTTTAGACTTGCTATTTTAGAGATCTTCATGAACAATGGCCAAACCCTGGTGGGTCAGATAGGAATATTTTAATTTATTGAAATTTCATAACCATTTTGATAAAAGTAGAATTAATCTTATGGAGAAATTCTTACAGATATTTTAATGACTCCTTTTAAAAATGAGGAGCTAAAGATACAAATATCTAAAAAATCTCATGATTATTATTTACAAGTTGTTGGGAAATGAATATAAAATTAAACAGCAGCAATAAGACAGAAGACTTGCCAAAATGTGGTTGAGGATCATGTATGATGAAGACAGAAAAGAGTATCTTGAATTTGCCAGACTTCACAGAAGAAATAAGATTTAATCAATAGCAGAATTTTGCTAAGAGAAGTGAGGAAGGAAGTTAAAGACAAAAAGCATGAAAATATTAGGAAATCATTAGAGAGCAAAGTGTGAGAAAGAGAATGGTGGTTACAGATGAGGGTGGGTCACTTGGTAAGCAAAGATCAGAGAATCAAGGCTTTGGAGATCATTTTGGAATTTTGTTTTTTATGTTCATGAAATGGAAGCCATTGAAGAATTTTGATCAGAGGAATAAAGTTTATTATTGCTTACTGTATGCTAGGATGTTTACACCATTATTTCATGCAGTATCCATAACCAATCTTATAATGTAGGTACTGTTTACCACACTCACTTTGTGTATGAGAAAACTGAGGTGCAAAAAGGTAAAGAAGCAAATTACGGCTCCACAAACTTCAGACCCAGCTTTCAATATATCAGTTCAATGCCATAGGTGGGTCCTCTACCTCTTCTGCCATACTGCCTTTAACTTTGATAGACATACTACACAGAGGAGAAAGACAGAGAGGAGGAAAAGATTGGAGTGAGGGCGATCCCTAAGGATGTCACAAAAACAAGGCCCGACACCGAAACACTGTGGGAAAAAATGGGTGGGGCTTGGATTGATTGCCTGTCAGTGAGATAAAAGGGAAGGGAGGAAATTAGGACAACGCTCAAGTTCTGATTTTTTTTTTTTTTTTTGGCTTCTCTGATAGCTCAGTTGGTAAATAATCCAATGAGACCCCATTTTGTTTCCTTGGTCTGGAAGATCCATTGGTGAAAGGAGAGGCTACACAAGCTGGTATTCTTGGATTTCCGTGTGGCTCAGTTGGTAAAGAATCTGCTAGCAATGCGGGAGACCTGGGTTCGATCCCTAGGTTGGGAAGATCCCGTGAAGAAGGGAAAGGCTACCCACCCTCTCTAGTATTCCGGCCTGGAGAATTCAATGGACTGGAGTCCTTGGGGTCATAAAGAGTCAGACACAACTGAGCGGCTTTCATTTTCAAGTTCTGATTTAGCAACTGTGTGGAGAGTGTCCATTTTACAGTAATGGGGAATGCAGGGAGCGGACTGAAGGAATAATAGAGACAAGGAATGATGAATTCTACCCAGAACACGTGGAGATGGAGATGTCAGTCGGATGTTTAGAAAAGGCATTATGTGAGGGCTGGAGCACAGAAGGGGTATGGCATTGTAGTGAAGAGAGCTGTGTTTGTGTTAAATCACTTCAGTGGTGTTTGACTCTTTGTGATCCTCTGGCCTGTAGCCTGCCAGACTCTTCTATCCTTGGAGTTCTCCAGGCAAGAATGCTGGAGTGGGTTGCTGTGCTCTCCTCCAGGGGATCTTCCTGATCCAGGGATAGAACACGCATCTCTTAAGCCCCTTGCATTGGCACCAGATTCTCTACCACTAGCGCCACTAGCACTTAGAGTCAAATCTAGACCACTAACCATGACTAAGTGTCTGACTACAGTTAATTATTTAAAGCAATGCAGTAGAGATAGGGGACTAGTGTTACCAACTATTGCTCTTACTGTGAACCAAACGCTTAATGTCTTTTTCTGTAAAACAGTTTAGGGTCGGAGGGGATGGGTAGAACAGACATTTGACAGATACCTTTGGGGTTTTATCTTTATATTTTCTTGAAAACTATGCACTGTGTTTATTGTATAAATCCTATCAGCAGGTAATCTGGAAATTTACATAACTGACCACAAGGGGGAGAACTCTAATTCTACATTAAGTCACTACAACTGTAAAATAGCCTTAAAGTACTTGCTATTTTCAGTTGGTGTTAAGCTGTCCCATTTCCATTTCCCCATGGAAGTTTGGGGAGTTCTCTGCTAGAGATAGGTTTCACTGAATTGAAATGTGTTGTGGTGTTAAAGTTATGATAAAGTCACTGAATGTAAGAATCTCTTTGTATTAAGCAATAATTCTCCGGGAAGGAATCCAGATGCTTCTTTAATTAAAATGAAGACAGTATGAATTTTAAAATTCACTCTGGGAGGGTTTTTCCTTCCAAATAACATTATTTCAGTTGTCCTTCAAGAAAGCTATAATCTTTCTGAAAGTCTTTGGTTGCACTGAAACAAGAAGAAAGCCAACCTGTCACTCTGTTGCAAAGTTATAGGTATCAAAGCAAATGGATTAGAATGGTGCTGGCCATATAAATGTCGTATGTTCCTTGACTATATATGAGTACATGTTACATGGTCATTGTTATATGGACAGTGAACATTGTATGTTCAGTATTTAAATGCTCACTTTCTTTTCAGTTTAACTTCTGTGCCTTGGTTTTATGTAAAGTGTAATTGTAAGGAAACTATAATTCTCATTGGGGTGAAAATTACCTTATGAGACTTTCTAATGTTTAATGAGCTACATTTTTGGACTTGATCAAATTAAATTACATTTGTAAGATATGAGTATAGTATTTCTGCATTTTATCATTATACCGAAACAGACACAGCTAAATGAGTTGTTGTCCCCTTTAAAGATATAATATTGCTGAGCTCTATAGGGCTCTCAATAATGCAGCTGTTATTGGAAACTTATTTGTGCTTCCCCTTGGAGGCAGTGTCACACCCTTTTAATATGTTCGGTGTCAGCAGATTTTCCTTTGAGAGGGAGTTCAATATTTAAAAACAAGTCTTTCTATGAATGAAGGTTGAATATTAAGTGAAAGTAGCTCAGTCGTGTCTGACTCTTTGTGACCCCATGGACTATAGCCTCCGTGGTATTCTCCAGGCCAGAATACTGGAGTAGGTAGCCATTCCCTTCTCCAGGGGATCTTCCCAATGCAGGGATTGAACCCAGGTCTCCCATGTTGCAGGCAGATTCTTCACCAGCTGAGCCACAAAGGAAGCCCACGAATACTTGAGTGGGTAGCCTATCCCTTCTCCGGCAGATCTTCCCGACCCAGGAATCAAACCGGGTTCTCCTGCATTGTAGGCAGATTCTTTTTCAATTGAACTATTAAGGAAGCAGATCACCAGTCAAATTGGAAGATACATTATTTGGGATCCAAAAAACTAGATATCACTAAGATATTTTAACTCTCTTTGATTTATAAACCTCCTTATCTGTCATAAAAGAGTCACAAAATGTTTTTAGTAATGATGCTGTCACTGAAATGAGTTTAAACTCTCCTAAAGGTAACTATTTTCATATGAATAAACTCATTCTAAAATGTTCACTTAACAAATAAGTAGTTTTATTTATACTCACTTCGCGCTTATTTTCCAGTTTTCACAAATGATGCTTCAAAAATCCTTTAAATGTAAAATAATAGTCTACTGTAAATCAGTGTTTCCATTTAGACATTTTCTATAACTTCTTTCAAAAATGACTCAGGTTTTTTATGTTTTTCTTTGACTAGATGAATTAAGTTTCTGTCAGTATGTTTCACACCAGAAAGTATTATAGATCAATAAAAGGTCTATGCTAGGAAGTCTCATGAAGTAATTTTCACCCCAATGAGGGTTATAATTTCCTTACAATTTCACACATCTTACTTCTGCTTCTATACCCAGTAACTAGCACAGTGCTTGGTCCCCTAGTAAATATTTACAAAATATTAGTCGCATACATGAATGAATAAATAAATATGTACATATATAAATAAATATATATATATATAAATACACATATATACATATATATAAAATATACATATAAAATTATTCCTGTTATATATTTGTGTTCCAGACTGCTATTATAAACATCCACTCAAAACTTGGTAGCTTGAGTCAACACAAGAATTTCTGCTGTTCCCAGATCTACAGTTTAGACAGGGCCCAGTGGGAACAGTCCATCTCTACTCCACTCCCCCACACGGTGTCAGCTGCTCTGGCTTGAAATCCAGGGTTGGCTGGGAGCCTAGAGTCTGGAATTACTTGAAGGTTCACTCAGTCACATGTCTAGTGGTGATACTGGCTGTTGGCTGGAACCTCAGCTGGGGATGTTATCAAGAAACCTGCTTGGATTGCTCACAGCATATTTTAGGTTCCATTCAAGTGGTCAAGGCAAAGTGCAAGGCATTTTTAAGACCTTGGAGGTCACATTGGATCACTTCTGTTGTAGTGTTTGTCTAGGCAGTCACAAAGGTCTACCTGATTTCAAGGAGAAGGGACTCAGAACCCACTATGAGATGAGAAGTGTTTAAGGTCATGTTGTAAGAGCATATGGGGTGAGATATATTGCAGTGGTCTTTTTATTTTTTTTTAAGGATATAATGTGCTGTACTTTTATATACTCAGATATGTAGTTTTACTTGTAAACTACTTCTGTTCACTTTAGAAAATATTGTTCCCAAACAAAATTTACCCTGTTAAATGGATTCATCTGCTCCAATGAACATTTATGGTTCATTTTCTCTTTCCTGCTTTTGCTTGTATCTCTTCTCTTAAATATGCTCATCTGCCCTTCAAAACCTCTTCCTCACATATATTCAAAGACTAAGACTGAAGCTTACTCGCTTTCTTTTTGTCCTCCCTACCTCTCTTCCTTTCTTTACTTCTATTTCTTTCTTCTTCTGTTTGTTGTGTGTGTGTGTGTGTGTGTGTGGGTGGGTGTATGTGGCCTGGAAAGCTTTTACTCTAAACTAATTTTGTCAAGTAAACAGTATCTAATAGGTGACTTCTCATAGTTCAAAGAGTAAAAAGCATGTTGTTGAATATTAGGTGTTTAATATTTACCAAACTGATAAAATGTTTGTAAATTATGTATTCTTTCTTAATTTGAAGAGTTTTTTTCTCTAAAATATAGTTTTTGTTCTTAAATTTAAATGAAAGGAACTTCAAGTTCAGCTTAAAGTGAAAAATGCCATTCTTTTTCTAAATCTATTTTACTAAATTAAAAAATAGGAATGGTCTTTCCTGAAATTTGATTCTGATATGGAACAAATTATCATATTTTCTGCATATGACAAATCTGAGGTGAGTACTGAAATGGCTTTTTTCCCAAAAGGTAACTGAAATAAAAAGTAAAAAAAGAAACTAAAATGATATAACAGTATTTCTTCTATTCAGTCCAAAGTCTGTTTCATAGGATATTGAAGCAATCTGGGGATAAATATCACTGAAGTAGTAAGACATTTATGTTGTTTAATTGCTTAAAGCAGAAAATTTTAAATAGTGCAAAAAAGCATTAACCTTAGTAAAGGAAGGGGGTGACCAACTTGAAATAAGTTGTATAGGAATTGCATATAGTTAGTTGCTATCCATGGAGAAGGAAATGGCAATCCACTCCAATATTCTTGCCTGGAAAATCCCATTGACAAAGGAGCTTGGTGGGCTACAGTACATGGGGTTGCAAAAGAGTTGGAAACAACTTAGCAACTAGAAACAAACAGAGAAAACAAACTTGAACCTGACAAAACCCCTTAACCCTTTGTTGTCTAATTTGTAGTTTGACTTGTGGTTTTGGTTCCAATTGCCAATACATATTTATTAACTTTCTGACTGTCCCATAGTTACACAAAATTTCTGTGCTGTTCATTCGAGCTATATTAAACAAGGATGTTGACCCTTCTCCAGCTACAATGAAGCTACAATCAGTGCTTTAAAACAATTGTTTTGAACTTAGTTAATGGGGACTTCCCCAGTGGCGCAGTGGTAAAGAATCTGCCTGCCAACGTAGGGGAAAAGGGTTTAATCCCTGGTCCTGGAAGATCCCACATGGCACAGGGCAACTAAGTCTGTGCACCACGACTACTGAGCGCACACTCCAGAGCCCAGGAGACACAGCTGCTGAAACTTCCGTGCCTAGAGCCTGTGCTCCGCACAAAGAGAGGCCACCACAATGAGAGGCCTGCATATTACAACTAGAGCAGCCTCCACTCAGCACAACTAGAGAAAAGCCCGAGCAGCAGTGAAGACCCAACACAGCCAGAAGGAAATAATTAATTTAAAAAGTAATTGCTATCTAGGAATGAAATGGAAAAATAACCAATTTGTTTATCTTACAAAAACTTTCCAAGGGAGGAATCATCCTAACATATCCCTGTCATAAATGTCTGTCCTGTGAATGGTGCTCAGTAAATGATTTGCATGAAAGAATTCAGTGCTTTCTGACAGTGTATTTTTTAGTCATTTCAAAAAACTATTGTGTTCTTTAGCTTTGTAATTGCCTCAGTGTTCTTGATTATGTCATCCAGAATATGAGAGTTTGAAACTATTTTGGAAGTTTAGGTTTTGCTTTCTGAGTTTAGGGATCATATATATAGAAATTACTCCCTCACTTGAGCTGTTACAGTCTTTCCTACATACTGCTACTGTAATAACAATCACATATATCATATGCCATATTTCATTTTATACATACTCACCTCCAACTTTAGGTTGCAACCAACTGAAGGGTTGTATTTTTTCCTGAAATAGTATACTCTTAGAACACATTACTATGTGGTGACAGCTTCTCACTGATGGTTGAGAGAATGAATGAGAATCTGAATCTAGTGTTTGCCCTCTTTCATCTCTATATTTCATTAAAAAATTAAGTTTTTCCATCAATATGATATAAGCCTTTGAGAAACTTATAACCTTAATAAAACCCTTCACCATTGAAAATAATGTGTTGAATTTAATATTAGACCAGATAAATGTTCAAGTTTAATTCAACATATTTTTTAAAGATTAATCTATTACCTTTGTGTAGATCTCCATGTTGTTTCTTTTTTTAAGGAGAGAACTTTAGGCATATTTTCCTTTTATTTAAGTGGCATACATTCCGTAAGAGATTTGACCACATTGACCACATCATCTCTCTTCATCCTAGAAACGGGAAGGAGCGGGCCATACCACCTCAGAATCTAGGGTGACATGTATGGGTTTATTGTACATGTTTATAAAACCTTCTGGGTCCATTAATTCTGCAGAGTTGCACAAGTACTTTATTATTTGTTCTGGGAGGAGTAATTCGGGTGCAGCTTGGTGCAAACTGTCTCCTGGGCCTTTCGGGCTCCCTTTCACAGTCTTGAACAGGTGAAGAGCTAGTTCGTGTGTCTGGATGAGGAATTCTGTCATGACCTCTTGCAGGGACTGTGTCTGTGTCACGTCATCTAGGTACATGACCAGTGCTTTTATTACTGAAACATGCCACTGCATAAAGAGCCTTGTTGGGATATTGTGGGACATGACTATAATCTTCATGCCTTGAATAAAAAATTCCATGTCATCCTTTTCATGGCTCAGGTAATCTAAAAGAATTTGGTACAAAGTACCACTGGAGGACTCCAGGATATGCAGAATGGAAGTAGGATATATGAGCAACAATCCTGTCACTGCTTCTCCTAGGTGTCGTTTCAAAATTGACTGAAACAGTTGTTCATAGTAGTCAGCAATATCTTTTTTTTCTATGTTTGCTGTTATCCTGGCCACTAGGAACATCCTATGAAGAAGGAATTTCTTTAGTTGTAGTCTTTGCTTTTCTTGCTGAAATTGCAAGTAATTGCTACGTGGAACTTGTGGCATTAGAGATTCCAGTGGCAAATTCTTTTTGTTGGTCTTTCGGGGATGGCTTCCAAAGGACATGGTGAGTCTTATTTATTCTGCCAGATGATTCCGTTTTTTAGTTACATTGCCAGGCTACTTCTTTGGTGATAAACTCATTTTTGTTTCTTGTGACCATTAAAAAAAAAAAAAAAAAAAACTTAGTTGTTCAAATGCTTCCAAGTGTTATCAATAAATAGTATCTTTGAAATAAAAGAGACTGTTGAAACAAGAATCAAATTACAGAATTTTGTTTTAAAATTTACAATGAGATAACTAGCACTCATATCACAGGAAGAAATTCTCCAACAAACTGGGTGGTAGGAAGAAGATAGAGCTTAATCTAGAATGAGTTCACTGTATCATTGTTTACATTACTATCATTTTTTTTATTTATAGAATTTTTTTCTCCCCATCTTGAACCATATATATACACACACACAAAGATGAAGGTATCCACTGATATTAACAGTGAAAGTGAAAGTGAAGTCTCTCAGTCGCGTCCGACTCTTTGCGACCCCATGGACTGTAGCCTATCACGTTGCTCCGTCCATGGGATTTTCCAGGCAAGAGTGCTGGAGTGGATTGCCATTTCCTTCTCCAGGGGATCTTCCAGACCCAGGAATTGAACCCGGGTCTCCCACCTTGCAGGCAGATGCTTTACCATCTGAGCCACCAGGGAATCCCAATACTGTAGCCTTGGCAATACATTAAAATGTCTTTTCATTTATATAATGGTAAATACAGATTCTTTTTGGTCAAATGTTTTAAAGGATAGCTTTTATGATAATTCCTCAATTTATACATTTAACTGACCAATAAATTTTTAAAAATCTGGGAATCTCGTAACTACTAATTGGCTTCTTTAACCTTTACTCAGTACAGTGAAAGTTAATAGTATTGCTTGGATAATTAGAGCGAACTTTTGAAGTAAGTAGTTTGGGTTCTTTTTTTAAACTCCTATCAATAGACCTCAGAAATGGCTTTTTTTCTTTTGTTGTTGTTGTAGGGGTGAGATAAACAATTCTGTTACTTTTGACTAGTGTTCTTACCAAACTTTCTCTCTTCCCTGCAAGTCCATTTCTTTCTTTCTTCAAGTGCCTCTCCCTTTTTCCTGTCCTTGAGGTCCCACTGGCTCCATCACTCTCGCAACTGCCAGTGTCTCGGGTGTTCTCAGGTGCCCTGTGTTCCATTCTGGTTTCCATGGTGCCCTGGGAAATCCGAATGTCAATGGTATTAAAGGGCCAAAGTACACTAGCAACTCAGCTAGATGGTGGACCTGGAAATCCCAGACATTTTCTCTTCTTTTTGTCCACAGTTTATAGAAGAGGGAACCAAAGCACAGATTAGCGCTGTACCTTGCATGCAATTAGCTGAACTTGATTTCTACATGGAATATCAGATTATAGAATTTTGCTTTAAAATTTCTTTCTAACCTTTCACTTTCAGTTCAATTCAGTTCAGTTCAGTCGTTCAGTCATATTCAACTCTTTGCGACCCCATGAATCGCAGCATGCCAGGCCTCCCTGTCCATCACCATCTCCCGGAGTTCACTCAGACTCACGTCCATCGAGTCGGTGATGCCATCCAGGCATTTCATCCTCTGTCGTCCCCTTCTCCTCCTGCCCCCAATCCCTCCCAGCATCAGAGTCTTTTCCAATGAGTCAACTCTTCTCATGAGGTGGCCAAAGTACTGGAGCTTCAGCTTTAGCATCATTCCTTCCAAAGAAATCCCAGGGCTGATCTCCCTACTTTAACACTCTAAATTACTTCTGCTATTTTTCTCAGTGCATACCTTTATGCTCTGGAGCCAAATGTTTCTGAAGAAACAATCTCCCAATGTCCTTTTGTCTTTGTAAGACAAGGAGAACAGATTAAATACCATTAATTGGTTATTACCCTGTGTCATGTAAGCATCTAGTCAAGAATATCTGTGCTGTGCTTTGTTGTTTCAGTCGTGTCTGACTCTGCAACCCCATGGACTATAGCCCCCCAGGCTCCTCTGTCTATGGGGATTCTCCAGGCAAGAATACTGGAGTGGGTTGCCATACCCCCCCTACGGATCTTCCCAATCCAGGGATCAAACTGAAGTTTCCCTCATTGCAGGTAGATTCTTTACTATCTGAGCTACTAGGGAATCCCCCCTAATAGCATACATTGAATTAAAAGTGAACACTTCTTTCATTTAAATTTGATACCTAAAATTTAAATGTTACCTTCTGAAAAACTGATAATGTAATTTCCTTGAGATATAAAGAGAGCTATATCATGAACTATATTCCCTTTCTTCTTTGACTGTTAGGAAACCTAGAGACCAATCTCTGGCTTCCCAGAGTGATAAAGATTGATGCTGACCTTCAAATCAGGATGATGTTCCCACCCCTACTTATCTGCTATTCCTGGTCTAGTTTTATTTTTATTTTATTTAACCCTCACTATTTTAAATTTATTGTTTTAATTTACAAAATTTCTTTTAGATGACTCGAGTCTGTTGTGAAAGCAAGTCAGGCTATAAAAAAATAATCAAATATAGACTATCCAACTATTGGGATGCTACTCAGGACTTTAGACAGCTTTGAATGTGATTCATGGAGAGTATTCATTTTGTTCATTGGTAGCAAGTATAATTAGAGCTGCCAATTTTTTGCTTTGACAATTGGCAAATTCCTTTTGGCAAGTTTGATTTCACTTTTGTATGGGTGTAAGAAGCAGAATATAGTTTATTTTGAAATGAGTACTGCCAATTAGCCTTTTTTTTTCCCTAAGAAATCTTTTACCTCCTCGTTATTCTTTTTGCCATTGATCTTTTATTTCTTTCATTAGCATGGTTATCATTTCTTCAACATCTCTTTTGGTTCATGACTAAAGGTTGGCATATACTTCTTATTTCAGAGGCATAGGTCTCTGCAAATTGTAAGAACCACCCCATTCTGTCTGCTCCCCAACCCAAGCATGCTTGTTCCTATTCTGTTCATCAATCACACATATTAATAATTTTCATCTCTAGCTGAAAATTTAGAGCTTTCCCCATATCTTCTTTCAGAATCCGCATACCATTGCTATTCCCCTGCCCTCTTTCCTACAGCTGTGTGACGTGCTCAGTCATTCAGTGTCCAACTTTTCGTGACCCCAGGGACGGTAGCCCGCCAGGCTCCTCTGTCTAAGAGACTCTCCAGGCAGGAATACTGGAGTTGCCATGTCCTCCTGAGGGGATCTTCTCAACCCAGGGATCCAACCCAGGTCTCCTACATTGCAGGTGGATTCTTTACCATCTGAGCCACCAGGGAAGGCCCCAAGAACATCTAATTTTGCCAGGAATTTATAGAAGAGGAAACTAAGGTATGGGGTATGCAAGTACCTTGCACACAATTTAAATATGCTCTCAATAGCCTCCGTGCTCTGTCTACCTGAGGTAAAGAGAAGATTATTCTGTCTTTTCATCATCACAGGGTCATTCTTTGCTCTTCTATGACATGAAAGTTCCACTACAAATGGAAGTTAGCATATGGTTTTAATAAAGTAAATTGAACGGAAAACTCCTACATTATACCTGTGATCCAAAAAATTGATGTACTGTCTTTAATTTCTCATTCATTTTGGATTTATCTACACCTTTGATGCACCAGATAATATGTTTCACTGTAAGAATCACAAATGTGGAAAATACCTGGTTGCTAATTTTACGGGTTTAGAGTCCATTGGGGTGGGAGATGTCTATGAAAAACATAATAAAACCAGACAAATGTTTGTGCTTTAGAACACTAAGGTAGAAAGGA
This sequence comes from Capricornis sumatraensis, assembly GCF_032405125.1. NCBI lineage: Eukaryota > Metazoa > Chordata > Mammalia > Artiodactyla > Bovidae > Capricornis > Capricornis sumatraensis. The sequence continues at coordinate 77,733,941 of NC_091073.1, forward strand.
TGGCTGGGATTTCTTAGAAAGTTTAATGAGAGAGTTCGTATTTGGGCATGGCCTTCAGGGAAACAACTGGGGAGTGGCTTTGTGTAAGTGTTTTGAATTCACTACTTTACAATGTCAGGATTAGCTGAACTTGATTTCTATCTGGAATATCAGATCCCACTCTAACCTTTCATTTGTGCTCATGTACTTGGGAAACAGAACACTCTAAATACCTTCTACTGTTTCTCTCAATGTGTTGACCCAGCTATACATTTAGTGTAAGAGAATCAATGGTCTAAAAAAAAAAAATGGCTAACAACTTGGGTAGAACTTTTCACTAAGCATTTTGTTGTTGTTGTTTTTAATTGAAGTATAGTTAATTTGGGCTTTCCAGGTGGCACTGTGGTAAAGAATCTTCCTGCCAATGTGGGAGGCATGGGTTCAGTCCCTGGCTTGGGAAGATCCCCTAGAGTAAGAAATGGCAACCCACTCCAGTATTCTTGCCTGGAAAATTCTATGGACAGAGTAGCCTGGCAGGCTACAGTCCACTGGGGTTGCAAAGAGCTGAACAAGACTGAGCAAACACACATGTGGTACATAGTTGATTTATTTTTACAGTAGTTCAGGTATACATAAATTATTAAGTAGACAAAACATATTTGATTTAGCAGAGCAAACCAGAGTAAGCTTAGTTACCAAGAGAATACTTAGGTGTTTTAAGATTTATAAAAAATAAAAGGGAAACTAGTTTAATTCTTGAGTGTTTTTTCTCTTGGCAAAAACATTATGGAACAGTGTTTGGTAATTATTTATCAAGGAGATTCAGGCTAGAAATACTTTGTCATTTAGTATAAGCATTTAACAGATGTCTAGTCTTTGTAGAAAAATATGCCAGACAGTGTGGAGGTATTCTTGTGAGTCAGATATTGTACCCGCACATGAAAAACTCAATCCTCTTACTGGAGCTTAAAGTCTACACAATTACATTTAATACAGGGCTGGAGAGAAGAAATACTACAGTAAAGACAAACAATGAACACTGAAAACACAAATGCCAGAACAATTCAATGTTGCTGGAAGAATAAGCAAAGCCAGGCATGCAAAAAGATGTGATTTGTATGTCTGGGGGGTGGTGGAGTAGAGATGGGGGTCAGGGAGGGTTTGGAAAAGACTGTAAGCTTGAAGCATAGAGAACAGAAGACATACATTCACTTCATTAAGAAAATGAGAATAGTCTGGCTTGACTAGAGTAGTTCTCAGACCACAGAACCTGCAGGTTTGTTAAATTGTTGATTCCTGGTCCCTAGCCCTAAAAGGTGTGAGTTAGTCTGCTTAAAGTGAGGTCCACTTAAAGTGAGGTCTGCTTAAAGTAAAGTGACTTTCTGACAGGTTCTCCTAGTAGCTCTGTCTATTTCACTTTAAGGCAGAATGGTCTGGCTTGTGGTGATTTAAACCTTGGCTATTAGAGACATCTTGTGGAGAATTTTTTTTTTTTTTTTTTAAAGCTGACTCCTGTTCTTATTTAATTAGTGTAGAATGGAACTCTCTATATTTGCAAAAGGCTCTCCTGGAGGAGGTTTGCTGGCATAGACTTGAGGGTAAGCAGAAGAAGAGAGTGGAAAACAAGAAAGGAAGTTGCATCCAGTGTTTGGAGAACCCGGACACATGCTCAGAGGTAGGAGAGAATGATTAAGCACGTGTAATCCTAACTGTGTTTTAGAAAGTTGCCTGTGAAGAGCAGAGGAATTAGAGGTGTAGGATACTGGAGGCAGCCAGAGCCCTTTTCAGAATTCTGCAGTTGGCAAATTAGTGCCCTACTGTCTGCCAGTCGACAACTTTGGTTTAGCTTTTCTGGAAAGCAATTTGATGGTATAGCTCACAAGCTTAAAAACTCATAATCTTTGATTAATATGTCTTCCAGATACATGTCATAAAGAAATAAAGAAATAAAATTGACAAAGATTTTAATGTAAAGATGGTTATTATAGAATTAAAAGAAAACTTTGAAAATTGAATAGATGTATTAATTATGGATTACTATGGTGCCCTGAAACCATCTGAAGAATATTTTAAGTGGAGGGAAAAATGGCATTCTCTAAAATAAAGAATATAATATACAAAATTATATGTACTCTGTGACCCTAATTTTATTTTAAAAATATAGAAACCAGAGTAGAGAGAAATCTAGCCAAATGTTAAAATTAGTGGAATTTGGTGGTGATATTTGCATTATATATTCATAATATTCTAAGCTTGTCTACATTATTGTTCTGTTTAGAAAAAGAAATTAACACTAAAAAAAAAAAGGGCTGTGGTGATGGTTCGATGAAAGGTAATGCACGTTTTGTTCTGCTTGTGACTCTGGACTCACTTATCAGCCCACTGATGATTAGAATTCATAAAATGTTGGATCCTGAATCAGGCTCAACAAGGGTTGTTTGGGCCTAATGACTGAGTCAAGATAGGAAGACACAGAGATGAAAGACGGAGCAGTTATCAAGACACAGTGTAGGAGTCCAGAAAAGTCTTACATGAAGTGAAATGTTTGCATAACTAGCCTAAGGCATACTACTGAGAGAAAGATAGGTCTTTAAAAATTTTAGCTCATATGGACAGTTAGAATTTCAACTAAAGGAGTTGCTGAGATGGAGGAAATATGCATGTCATCACCAAGGTTTTCATGACTTAATTGGACGTGAGACTTGAGAGATGCAAGGATATAAAGATGCTCTGTGGGTTTGAATGTCAGTAATGACAAAGTCTATGCTATTTTTTTTTTTTTTTTTTTACTAGAGATGGAGGATAAAGGAGGAAACCTAGATTTTGGAAGAAAAATAGTTGGTATGTATTATGTTGAAATGGAGTTGCCATAGAAAGATGTAGGTATAAATGCAATTAGAATCTGGAGAACTGAAGTCTGGATTGTAATGCAAATTTGATAGTCTCCTACATTGAGGGAAGAGTTGAAACCATGAGAACCAAAATGATTGTGAGATAATGAAAGGAAATGAGACAGTGTAGGTGGAGAAGAGTACCATGTAAACCTAACTTTAAGAAGTGGGCAAATGGGACTCAATGAAAGAGGGGGCAGAGCATTACAGGTGCGGAACAAAGGAAATGCAGGGCCATGAAGTCACTATAAGAGAGACATATAGAAGTAGATGGTAGAGTAAAATTCTAAAGAGGTAAAAAAGCTTGAGGACTGAGATGACCTACTAATATCAGCAATTACAGGTTTCCTGGAGCCTTAAAAAAATAATAAAGTGGCTGAGAGAAACCAGTTTGCAATTGATCAGTTAGTCAATGTGGTCAAAGAGTACACCACTCTTCAAAACATTTGGTGGTAAAGAATGAAAGTATCTGATAGTAAATTATAGAGGAGGAAGATTATAGGATAATTATGCTTCAGTGATCCTAAGTTTTTTTCTAATAAAAACTAAAATGCTGTCTTTTACTAAATTGCTGTTGTGTCCAGCTGGTAAAGTGGAGTCTGAGAATAGAATCCATGTGTCATATGCTTTGAAAATATTTTAGGATCATCCCTTGTAACAGAGATGTTGGAGACTACTAATAAAACTAAACTCTGAGCTTTGTTACTTTTCCTCCCTTACAAGATTTTCTGGTTATTTGATGTTTGGAAGAACTCCAAAGATACATGGCTTGCTTAAACTTGCTGTGCGCTCTATGTCATGTGACATTAGCACAACAAACCACAATTTAGTTTTTAAAAAATCTCTGAGTAATGGATCTTTGAGTATCAAAAATATCTGAGTATCTTTATGTACACAAAGATAATTATGATTCACTTCAGTTTAGTTTCTCAGTCGTGTCCGACTCTTTGCAACCCCATTGACTTCAGCACACCAGGCTTCCCTGTCCATCACCAGCTCCTAGAGCCTACTCAAACTCATGTCCATCACGTCGGTGATGACATCCAACCATCTCTTCTGTTGTCCCCTTCTCTTGCCTTCTATCTTTCCCAGAATCAGGGTCTTCCAATGAGTTGGTTCTTTGCATCAGGTAGCCAAAATATTGGATATAATTATGATTGGAGTAATCTTTATAATTTCAATACAAATATTTACTCTGGTCTATATATTATATTTATTAGAACACAGCATCAATAAGCTAATATCTACTTTGGTTCTTGCTTTTGGTTTACCTCTGATCAATGTGCTGTGGGGAATGAACAAAATGAACTCTAAACAAAGTTCAGAGTTGAGAGGGAAGTTAGAATTGCTGGCATAACAAATTCCTCTTGCTGTTAAGGAAGACATAGGACAAAGAGGCGAACTAATAATATGACACTCCAGTTGCTTATCTTATAGGAAGGATGGCAAGAACACGTGTACATGAAATACTGAAAGAGGGAAATGATATTTCTTCCTAGAGTACTTTTGAGGAAATATGATAGATGTTTCAATGAGTAAAGTGGTGCTAGAGCTATTCAAGAAAGTTATAGGAATCTGAATTTAGTGATGCTCAGTAGAGAACCATCACATATTTTTACACAGGGAAATAATATGTGGGTGCCACATTTAATGGTATTAATAACTGTATTCAAGATGTTTGGAAAGGCACAATTTTAGAGTCAGAAATGCCTGCTAAATATTGTTGTATTCCATAAATGTAATGAAGAGTTAGGCTACAATGATACTTTTTAAAGCATTTCTTCCTTGGGAACGCATGTATACCCGTGGTGGATTCATGTCAATGTATGGCAAAACCAATACAGTATTGTAAAGTAAAATAAAGTAAAAATAATTTTTTTTTAAAAAAAGCATTTGTTTTTAAAGGGAGAGTATTATTATTCCAAGTCTAAGTAATCATATATATTTTAAGTAACCAGAGAAACAATGTAAATAGTAAAAGAAAGAATAGTGAAATATTTTTTAAAATTGGCTGTCCTAGACATGTAAATGGATTTTTGTTAATTTAGCAGCAAATCTTTGTTATTGTGCAACCTTTTCGGCCTATGCTGAATTCAAAGCTCTTTTGCTCATTCTAATTCAGGAAAATTTAATATTTCTTCAGAAACATACGAACAATAGCAGTTTTGGACATTTCAGAGCCTTGTGGGATACTAAATATCATTTGTTTTAATATATGTGATTATAAATGTCACTTTATGTGTGAACTGAGTTACAGAAAATGAAAGTTTACTAAGGTGACTACTTTGGAGGACAAATTCCCAGAGTCTTCAGTAACATGACAGTGGGGGCAGTGTAGGCACCTGGTCCTCCATCACCATTTTCCAGTGTTGGCATCTGCTGGAGACGCATAAAAGCCATTTTGGTCCATGCCTCATTTGTCATTATACTTCCCTGTTTCTACTACAGAGACCTCTCAGCTATATATATGCCACTGTTGACCTCATAGAAAAAACCATTTCAATATGGGTACTTATTCTTGGAGGGATCCTAGGCAAATCTATCCTGGACTTAGTGTGTTGTTGTATGCTGAAATATTGATCAGTAATTATATTGTGCCTCTTTCAGCCTTGAGAGGCTCTGAGGCTTACATTTTGTAAGATATTGGCTGAACTAACTAGAAGGTCTTAACTCCTAACCCAAAAGGATCTAGTTAGTAGAAATAATTAGGATTTTTGTGTGATTATTTTGTATTCTGACAAAACTTTTCAAGTGACTATGCCACTCTTGTTCAGTTGTGATATACTCAGAAAAATCCAGCTATTGTTATAAGATGCCTTAAAACATAACTATAAATAGAAAATTATCTGAATCATATTGCAAATTTTAGGATCAAATATAGAGGTCCTTTGGGTTACCTACTCCTTAGAATTATCAACTCTTTTGGCCAAACAACTTTTTGTTTGTGTTATAATTGCTGTGATTATACCTGTTTACAATGATAATTTTTATCAAATTTTATTTTAAAGTCTGCACTTTTTGGTTTTGACTCGATGAGAAGGGTAACTTTGTTTTCATCATAAACAGAGCTGAAGGTATAAGATTACTTTCATATCTGGCAGTTTTATGGAGTCTTTCACAAGGTAGAGAAATAGCCTGGCCTAGTCATTGCTTGATAAGTTAGATCTCTATTCCACAAAATATTATACCTAATTACCATGGAACCATATTCAATTACCATGGACCCATATCTCATTTGTGTGTGTGTATGTGTGATTTTCAGTAAGACAGCACTACAGTTGAAAGGAAAACATACTTTTAAGCTTCATCTCTTGACTTAAGGCTCACAGGATTGTGGGGAGTGATATTTAATGAGTTTCCAGATGTGAAGACAAGTAGTGTGATCATCCTGAGTTGTTAGACTTTGCTTTCAGTGATATATTTAAGGATCAGAATAGCCTTAGATTTTTTATAAGGTCATTCTCTAAGATCTATGTCTCATAAAAGGAGGAAAATTGTTCTAGGTCATGTTTTTATTGTATCCAAAAAAAAAAAAAATACTGGCTAGTACGTATCCCCTTTGCCTTTAACAAATTGAATTAAAGAAATTTAAAAATGTAATAGCCTTTTGGAAGGAAGACAACTTTATACTTATAAGGTAAACTTTTAAAAAGAGGATCTTTAGAATAAAAATCTTTTCAGGGATAACTAGAGCATACTCATGCTCTGCAAAATTTTAAAATTAAATGATCAGATTGTGATTGGTATTTTCTACTTGACTTATTTGTTTCGAGTGGCATACTTTCACTATCATCCTTTATAGTTAAGCCATTTTTCTATAATGAAATAGAAAGGGGGAAAAAAAAGAAGTTTATGCTATGAAAAGTTAAAGAGATTTGTATTGGTAGGGGTGATGGTAAAGTGGAAAAAAAATTCAACCACATCGTACAGGGAGCTAGATTAAATCTGGAATGCTTTGTGTTTTGTGAGCAGGAAAGAGCCATCCTCTGAATACTAGATAACATCTGAGTGGAGAGTGTTGCTACAGCAGTATCTGGGAAATACAATCAGGGTGTCTGAAGCCAGCATCTATTTATCTTAAATTAATCATTTTTCCGAGTAGGCAGATGATAATCCTGGTGCTGGGTGCCAATGTCTTTTTATTCATGACACAGATAAAATGGGAGCTCTTTTTAGATTGGTGAGAACTATATAAGGATTTGCAGCTGTAACTCTTCTGCAAGATCATGGACTGCTTTTATTTTACCTTCTGACATTCTCTTGGCATCGAGAATCAGTAAATAATTGTTTCTAGAATAACTTCTTGAGCACAACTAAGTCTACTGTACCTTTTTGCCTTTAGGAGAGTACAAACAAGGAGGAGGCAGCATTTTTTTCTCCTTCACTTTTAAATTCTGTAGTCGATGGTGTACCTATAGCTGAGATGAAAATAACTTCACTAAGGTGCTAGGTTCTGCAGGTGTTGGGACTCCGCTGTCAGCAGCAGCTATAGGGTGAGTGGTAGCGTGGTGACTCTGATGCAGCTGACCTCTTATGCCCATGTGACACCACATTGTGGGCCAAGCAACTGAGCTTGCACTTTAAATTCTTTTTTCCAAAAAAGTAGACTGGAGAAGTGTTCTGATTCTTTAGAAATAAACAATAAATTTTTAAGAAATAGAACTTCCTAAGCTTTGTCAGTTAAACATATATTATCAACTTGCGTGGGTTAGAAAATAAGATAGCAAAAAGACAGCAAAATTTCTTTGCCCCTAAGCTGACCAGTTTACCAGCAATTTGACCATCTTCTCACTCCTGCTTTCTCTACAAAATACATGTGCATACATACATGTTCATCAGGAGAAAGACTTTATGCATTATGACTGCTTGGTGTGAGAGATCTAACTTTTAATCAAATGTTATGGAATATATGCAAGTGTAGGAATTGTAGTCCTAATGGAAAGAATCTAAAAATAATTCAGAACTGAATGAAGCAGTGACTCACATTGTTGGATTCAATTAAATATCATAGTTAACAGGATGAAAGTTAATCTAACTTAAAAATTTGGGAAGGGTATAAGTAAACCTATAATATGTGCTATGCCACTTTCAAGGCTTTTGAACTCAACCCTCATTGAGGTGAGGTGAGGTGAAGTTGCTCAGTCGTGTCTGACTCTTTGTGACCCTGTGCACTGTAACTTACTAGGCTTCTCCGGATTGCCATTTCCTTCTCCAGGGGATCTTTTCGAACCAGGGATTGAACCTGGGTCTCCCGCATTGGAGGCAGACGCTTTAACCTCTGAGCCACCAGGGACAACCCTCATTAAATCCTTGTAATAGACCATGCTTCCCTTGATTGTGCCTCATTTGGTAAAGAATCCGCCTGCAATGCGGGAGACCCGGGTTCAATCCCTGGGTTGGGAAGATCCCCTGGAGAAGGGAAAGGCTACCAATCCAGTATTCTGGCCTGGAGAATTCCTGGGCTGTATAGTCCCTGGGGTCGCAAAGAGTCAGACATGACTGAGCGACTTTCACTTCACTTCACTTCAATAGACCATGAATGGGGCTCAAGGTGACCCTTAATGGCACTGACGAAAATCCAGTCAGCAGCTTGATTGAAATCTCCAACCAACATGCAGCTTCAATTGATTGAGAAGGTAACCTCAAAACTATTTTTAGCAATATCCATTCCTTCATGGATAAACAGTTTTTAACCTTGGAAGATTTATAATTTACAGTAGAAATATCTAAATAGTTAAATGTTTTAGCAGCAATATTTTTGTGTAAAGAAGAGATCTGTGTGTATGTGTTATTTTAAGAATTTCTAGTGTGTAAGAGAATTTGCCCTATCAAGTAACATCTTGAAATGGTTCTGTCTTAAAATGTGTAATAGAGTAAATGATTTAGATTTTTAGATTGATTCATTTTAAGTTGAACTCTTACCAAGTTACATGTAGTATTGGATCATTCAGGATTTTATCTTGTGTGCATGCTCATACTCAGTCACGTCCAACTCTTTGTGACCCCATGGGCTGTATCCTGCCAGGTTCCTCTGTCCATGGGATTTTTTGGCAAGAATACTGGAGTGGATTGCCATTTCATACTCCAGGGGTATCTTCCCAACCCAGGGATGGAACTCACGTCTCTTGTGTCTCCTGTATCAGCAAGCAGATTCTTTACCACTGTGCCGCCTGGGAATCCTTTAAGATTTCATATGTATCTATATCTATCCATCTGTTTATCTACCTATCTAACCTATTCAGTTTATCAGACAGACAATTTTTAAAGAGATTACTTTCAAAATAATTATTTTTAAAAATTGGACAAGTGATCAATCAAATCTTTTAAGTTACTATTAAAATATTTTACATTAATAATTTGTAAATTGATCTAAAAACTTAAAGGTGAGTTAGGCTTTTAGATTTGCACCTTGAATAGATTTAACTTTAAGCTTTAAAACAAAAGGAAACCTAGGAATGATCTTTTCTATGCATAAAGTCTCCTCTCAAGGACACAGAAACTCTCTTTATTGACAACATTGATTTGTCTTCTCCCTTATCAGATTGTGAAGAGAGAGCAATCAACACTTTCAGTTAGAGTGAATGCCTCCTGCCCAGGTGTTTTCAGCCTCTCAGCTGCACTGCTTTCTCTGCCAGCAGAAGGTTGCCATTTTCAATAATGGTGATTAGCCCAGAGTCTCAGAGACCAAGGCTAAGTAGGATGAACCAACTTGAGAAATGGCTCACATGTATTCTGGCAAGGCCTCCACTTCTTTATTCTTTTATATAACCAGGTTGTATACATTTCTTATAGAAAATGTGGAAAACAAAGAAAAGGAAAATGATATTTACCTGAACATCATCATTTAAGAAATTAGCAATTGTGTATATTCTGTGATTCTCTCTAATTGCAGTTGTGTGTAGGTATGTTTAGTTTCACATATTATGAGTTTACACAATAAAGATCCCTGATCTGACACCACACACACTTTTCATACCATGTTATTATTATATGGCTTTCTACTTTGTTTTCACCACTCAGCAATATATTATGAAGGACTTTTAGAGTTAATAAAACATAAATAAGTATAAAAGTACATAAAAATATATTTTAAAAACCTGTGTAAAAGTATATAAAAGCATACAATGTGTTAATAAAATATAAATCAATAACATTTGTTTTAATGGGTATATAGGCCCTTACTAACCAAACCTCGACTCTTGAGCATTTTGTCTATCTCTTTGTTAAAATAAGCAAAACTAAGTATACATCTTGGACTCATGCCAATGGACAGATTTCATTTTTGTTAATTCATTTCATAATTTCATTAAGATACTTACATATGTGAAATATCTGGAGAAATGATTATATATTCTTTAAGGATTTAGAATCATATTATCAAGTTCCCCTCCAAAAATAAGAACCAGTTACTACCCAGTTATTAGTCTAAAGGTCTCTAGTTTCTTTTAGTTAAGAATGATGTTTTGAAATTAATATCAGGGCATTAGGTCTACTAGTTGCTATTGAAGTGAAACTGAACCCAGGTCATTCTCAGTGAACAGGGCACATACACACACTTACATTGATATTTCTACGCATATATTGAAAACCATTGCTCATGCTGAAACCTCCAATTCTAATTCATTGCCACAGCATGGTGTTCTAATTTTCTTTCTTTCCACATTTGTAACTCTTTAACAGCAGGGCATCTGGTGCCTTCTCTCTGTGTGATTACTTAATCACCACACTTGAACTTCATCCCTCCTTAACAAGCTGCCCTCTATGTAGGCAGTTAGCACTTCTCCATCCAGTGGCTTTATGACTGAAATATCCATGAAGGGGAAGGAATGATAGGGAAAGGGTACAAAGAATATATTAGGGCCATATTTTTTCTGTTTAAAAACATTTATTCCTGATTCTATTTATAAAAATAAATATTTAGAATCGTTTTAGGCTTAGTGAAAAATTGCAAAGATAATACAGAGAGTTCTGGTTTACCCCACATCCTTCTTACCTGTTGTTAAGACCATACAGTAGTATATGTGTCACAACTAATGAACTGACATTGATATATTTTAATGAAATAAAGTCCATACATGATTAACATTTCCAGTAACATTTATAAAGGAAAAAAATGATTATATCCCTGTATCTCCAATATTCTATTTTCACTGCAATTCCCCCCCTGAACTTGACCGTTATTTAAATAGAGAACACTAAAATTGCTGGTGTGGTAGGAATTCCTAGGAGATCATCCTCCTTATTTATAGATTTTCTGGGGTTTTGCTGCAGCAACCTATTATCTGTAGCTCAGCGTGCCTTTTTTTTTTTTTTTTTTACTGGATAGATAATCTTATGAGGTAAGGTCTGCAAAGTGCCTGGCATAGTGCCCCAGGTCACTTTATTTATCAGGTACCAGACACATAGCATTAGGGGGCTACAGGTTTTTCAGTGGTCTGCAAAAAATAGGCTTGAAACCAAGAAAGAAAATTCTCTGGAGATTATGATAAAAAGGCAAAATCTAAATGAATACATGTTTTATTAAATGTCTATGAAGCATAACATTATTGTCAACTACATGAGTTGTTAAATTTAGTATTCATAAAAATGTCATATTTGAAAATAATCTATAGACTAGATTTTCTACAAAATGATTGCTGAGAAATCAGAGCTTATCCTAATTAAATGAGAGACTTGTAGCCAATAATTTCAAAAGCAAAATTATAATAGTAATTATATCATTTTTTCCCAGCTAAAATTATTTTAATGTGGGACAGGAATGAATTTTATTATGCTTGTTAGCTTGTTAGAATATCTGTGACAACCATAAAAATGTCCCACCTAGTAAATAGTGAGTCACCAGCGAATGTTATTTTTCTTTCCTGATTTTTCTCTCTTTGAATGAATAATTTATACCATAGGGAATAATGACTTGATAATGTATAAAATACATTCACTGGCAAATTTCAACAGATTTAGTGATTTTAATTCATTTTGAAGAATATAGTAAAAATAGGATACGGTGAGAAGAAACCCAGACTTGTAGGCTGAAGCTTTTGCTGAGTACTTGCTCTGTCACTTATTTGCTCTTAACTACCAATCTGGTTTCCATTGCATCATCTGAAAAGGAGGATATTAATTATACCTGTGTATCTACATGGAAGTAATGCTTGTGAAATTGCTTACTGTGAACAGTTAGGTAAGCAATTTACCTGACTTACCTGATGATCAAAATGTTAAATGAAATTACTGCTCATAATTCTTATTGTTGGCTCCTCTATGGTGGGGCTGTTAATTTAGATATGTGTTAGAGATGATAAAGTTGCCATAATCAGAGTATTTTAGGCTCTTCCCATAGTTTTAAATGACAGTTTTTACAAAGTACAGAGCTTGTAGGTAAACAGAAACAGAAAATATTAGAGTGCTTGGCTGTATTCTCTCCACTCACCATTGTAATTCCCTATGAAAGTTAATTCCTACCTTCTCTGTCTTCTTGATTTATTCTTGGCTCCAGTGAAGAGTGTGATGCCTGAGGCATTTTAGGACCATCACCCAGTGATAAGTTTCATCAACTGTATCAGATGATAAGTACTCATCTAGAATGCTTTCTCGCCCATCGACCCTGACCTCAGACGCAGGGTGGCTCCTCCCGGCCGCCACCCCTGACCTTGGACAAGGGGTATCTCCTCTAGGCCGTTCATGGCCATTGCAGCCTGGCACTCTCGGCTGCTGCCCCTGACCTCGGACGTGGGATAAATCCTTTTGGCCACTGCCCTTCTGGCATGGGGTCCTCCCGGCTTCTGCCCCTGACCTCAGACGTGGGGTAGCTCCTCTCGGCCGCACTTAGTGCGCCAGTCGCAGCCGCCTACGATTAGTGTGCCGGTTGCAAATCCCTTATGATTATACAGTGGAAGTGAGAAATAGATTTAAGGGCCTAGATCTGATAGATAGAGTGCCTGATAAACTATGGAATGAAGTTCGTGACATTGTACAGGAGACAGGGATCAAGACCATCCCCATGGAAAAGAAATGCAAGAAAGGAAAATGGCTGTCTGCGGAGGCATTACAAATAGCTGTGAAAAGAAGAGAGGCAAAAAGCAAAGGAGAAAAGGAAAGATATAAGCATCTGAATGCAGAGTTCCAAAGAATAGCAAGAAGAGATAAGAAAGCCTTCTTCAGCGATCAGTGCAAAGAAATAGAGGAAAACAACAGAATGGGAAAGACTAGAAATTACTTCAAGAAAATTAGAGATACCAAGGGAACATTTCATGCAAAGATGAGCTTGATAAAGGACAGAAATGGACCTAACAGAAGCAGAAGTTATTAAGAAGAGGTGGCAAGAATACAAAGAAGAACTGTACAAAAAAGATCGTCACGACCCAGATAATCACGATGGTGTGATCACACATCTAGAATCAGACATCCTGGAATGTGAAGTCAAGTGGGCCTTAGAAAGCATCACTATGAACAAAGCTAGTGGAGGTGATGGAATTCCAGTGGAGCTGTTTCAAATCCTGGAAGATGATGCTGTGAAAGTGCTGTACTCAATATGCCGGCAAATTTGGAAAACGCAGCAGTGGCCACAGGACTGGAAAATGTCAGTTTTCATTCCAATCCCAAAGAAAGGCAATGCCAAAGAATGCTCAAACTACCGCACAATTGCACTCATCTCACATGCTAGTAAAGTAATGCTCAAAATTCTCCAAGTCAGGCTTCAGCAATACGTGAACCATGAACTCCCTGATGTTCAAGCTGGTTTTAGAAAAGGCAGAGGAACCAGAGATCAAATTGCCAACATCTGCTGGATCATAGAAAAAGCAAGAGAGTTCCAGAAAAACATCTATTTCTGCTTTATTGACTATGCCAAAGCCTTTGACTGTGTGGATCACAATAAACTGTGGAAAATTCTGAAAGAGATGGGAATACCAGACCACCTGACCTGCCTCTTGAGAAATCTGTATGCTGGTCAGGAAGCAACAGTTAGAACTGGACATGGAACAACAGACTGGTTCCAAATATGAAAAGGAGTCTGTCAAGGCTGTATATTGTCACCCTGCTTATTTAACTTATATGCAGAGCACATCATGAGAAACGCTGGACTGGAAGAAACACAAGCTAGAATCAAGATTGCCGGGAGAAACATGAAATAACCTCAGATATGCAGATAACACCACCTTATGGCAGAAAGTGAAGAGGAACTAAAAAGCCTCTTGATGAAAGTGAAAATGAAGAGTGGAAAAGTTGGCTTAAAGCTCAACATTCAAGAAACGAAGATCATGGCCTCCGGTCCCATCACTTCATGGGAAATAGATGGGGAAACAGTGGAAACAGTGTCAGACTTTATTTATCTGGGCTCCAAAATCACTGCAGATGAAATTAAAAGACGCTTACTCCTTGGAAGAAAAGCTATGATCAACCTAGATAGCATATTGAAAAGCAGAGACATTAATTTGGCAACTAAGGTCCATCTAGTCAAGGCTATGGTTTTTCCAGTAGTCATGTATGGATGTGAGAGTTGGACTGTGAAGAAGGCTGAGCGCCGAAGAATTGATGCATTTGAACTGTGGTGTTGGAGAAGACTCTTGAGAGTCCTTTGGACTGCAAGGAGTTCCAACCAGTCCATTCTGAAGGAGATCAACCCTGGGATTTCTTTGGAAGGAATGATGCTAAAGCTGAAACTCCAGTACTTTGGCTACTTCATGCAAAGAGTTAACTCATTGGAAAAGACTCTGATGCTGGGAGGGATTGGGGGCAGGAGGAGAAGGGGATGACAGAGGATGAGATGGCTGGATGGCATCACCGACTCGATGGACGTGAGTCTGAGTGAACTCTGGGAGTTGGTGATGGACAGGGAGGCCTGGTGTGCTGCGATTCATGGGGTCGCAAAGAGTTGGACACGACTGAGCAACTGAACTGACTGAACTGAGAAGGCTTTAGCCTTTCTCATAGGTTTTAGAAATCTATAAAGATGGAAAAATATCTATTAAATTTTCCTCTATGAACAATTATAAGAAGAACCTGAATTTTTAGGTAATGAGTCATTATAAAAATCTATAAACTGAAAAAGGCCTATTCACCAATAATTTTAGCCAAAGAGTTCTAAAAGACAAAGATATAGTTCTCTTGTTTAATTGACTGGCATTTATTGAATATTTCATTCCTCAAAATGGTTGATTCTTATGTCTTGGCAAGCTCAATAAACTGATCCAAGTTTTGCTCAGAAAATATAGTTTGTCATTTTAAGCTTTTGAAAGGTAACTTTTGAAGATCCTCTAATAATTTTTCATCACTTTTCTGAACTTAGTATCATTTTAAGTCATAATGAAAGCTGTATCCCAAATGTTGTATGGAAGGACAAGCAATAACTCCTTTTTCCTATTTCCTTATATGGTACAACCATGACCTTTTCTTTTAGTTCCAAGCTAATATAAGAACTCTAAGGTGGGCATATAGATTCTTAATTGGTGATATCTTTTGTAGGATAGATACTTTATTATGGACTTGCCATCTAGGCTTATCAAGCTTTCTCCCAAGAAAAACTATGACAAACTTGCTCCTTGAAAGAAAAGCTATGAAAAACCTAGGCAGTGTTTTTAAAAGCAGAGACATCATTCTACTGACAAAGGTCCGTATAGTCAAAGCTATGGCTTTTCCCAGTAGTCATGTATGGATGTGAGAGTTGGGCCATAAAGAATGCTGAATGCTCTAAAGAAATGAGGCTTTTGAACTATGGCACTGGAAAAGACTCTTGAGAGTCCCTTGGACTGCAAGGAGATCAAACCAGTCCATTCTAAAACCTTGAATATTCATTGGAAGGACTTGACAAAAGTGAAAGAGGAGAGTGAAAAAGCTAGTTTAAAACTCAACATTCAAAAAACTAACATCACGGCATCTGATCCCATCACTTCTTCGCAGACAGTTGGGAAAACAGTGACAGACTTTATTTTCTTGGGCTCCAAAATCACTAAAGATGGTTACTGTAGCCATGAAATTAAAAGATGCTCCTTGGAAGGAAAGCTATGACCTACACAGTGTGTTAAAAAGCAGAGACTTCACTGAGCCCACAAAGGTCCATATAGTTCAAGTTATGGTTTTTCTAGTAGTCATATATGGATGTAAGAATTGGACCATAAAGAAGGCTGAGTGCCATAGAATTGATGCTTTTGAACGGTGGTGCTGAAGAAGACTTTTGAGAGTCCCTGGGACTGCATGGAGATCAAACCAGTCAATCCTAGAGGAACTCAATCCTGAGTGTTCATTGGAAGAACTGATGCTGAAGCTGAAACTCCCAATACTTTGACCACCCGATGCAAAGAGCTGACTCATTGGAAAAGACCGTAATGCTGGGAAAGATTGAGGGCAGGAGGAGAAGGGGGTGGCAGAGGATGAGATGGTTGGACAGCATCACCAACTCCATGGACAGGAGTTTGAGCAAACTCTGGGAAATAGTGAAGGACAGTGTAGCCTGGCGTGCTGCAGTCCATGGGGTTGCAAAGAGTTGGTCACGACTTAGTGACTGAACAACAACATAGTTTAGTATATAATACATGCATGACAAATATTTTTGAGAAATTGAAATCAGAGCAGAAAAAGAAATAAAAGGAATCCAAATTGGAAAAGAAGAAGTAAAACTCTCACTATTTGCAGATGACATGATCCTCTACATAGAAAACCCTAAAGACTCCACCAGAAAATTTCTAGAGCTAATCAATGAATATAGTAAAGTTGCAGGATATAAAATCAACACACAGAAATCCCTTGCATTCTTATACACTAATAATGAGAAAGTGGAAAAAGAAATTAAGGAAACAATTCCACTTACCATTGCAATGAAAAGAATAAAATACTTAGGAATATATCTACCTAAAGAAACTAAAGACCTATATATAGAAAACTATAAAACACTGGTGAAAGAAATCAAAGAGGATGCTAATAGATGGAGAAATATACCACGTTCATGGATTGGAAGAATCAAGATCGTGAAAATGAGTATACCACCCAAAGCAATATACAGATTCAATGCAATCCCTATCAAGCTACCAGTGGTATTTTTCACAGAACTAGAACAAATAATTTCATAATTTGTATGGAAATACAAAAAACCTCGAATAGCCAAAGCAATCTTGAGAAAGAATGGAACTGGAGGAATCAACCTGCCTGACTTCAGGCTCTACTACAAAGCCACAGTCATCAAGACAGTATGGTACTGGCACAAAGACAGAAATATAGATCAATGGAACAAAATAGAAAGCCCAGAGATAAATCCATACACCAATGGACACCTTATCTTCTACAAAGGAGGCAAGAATATACAATGGATTAAAGACAATCTCTTTAACAAGTGGGGCTGGGAAAATTGGTCAACCACTTGTAAAAGAATCAAACTAGAATACTTTCTAACGTGATACACAAAAATAAACTCAAAATGGATTAAAAATTTAAATGTAAGACCAGAAACTATAAAACTCCTAGAGGAGAACATAGGCAAAACACTCTCCAACATAAATCACAGAAGGATCCTCCATGACCCACCTTCCAGAATACTAGAAATAAAAGCAAAAATAAACAAATGGGATCTAATTAAAATTAAAAGCTTTTGCACAACAAAGGAAACTATAAGCAAGGTGAAGAGACAGCCTTCTGAACGGGAGAAAATAATAGCAAATGAAGTAACTGACAAACAGCTAATCTCAAAAATATACAAGCAACTTATGCAGCTCAATTCCAGAAAAATAAATGACCCAATCAAAAAATGGGCCAAAGAACTAAATAGACATTTCTCCAAAGAAGACATACGGAAGCTAACAAACACATGAAAAGATGCTCAACATCAGT
Organism: Capricornis sumatraensis; assembly: GCF_032405125.1. Taxonomy (NCBI): domain Eukaryota; kingdom Metazoa; phylum Chordata; class Mammalia; order Artiodactyla; family Bovidae; genus Capricornis; species Capricornis sumatraensis. The sequence goes on from NC_091073.1 coordinate 77,751,625, forward strand.
CATTATCAGAGAAATGCAAATCAAAAGCACAATGAGGTACTATTTCACACCAGTCAGAATGGCTGTGATCCAAAAGTCTGCAAGCAATAAATGCTGGAGGGGGTGTGGAGAAAAGGTAACCCTCTTACACTGTTGATGGGAATGCAAACTGGTACAGCCACTATGGAGAACAGTGTGAAGATTCCTTAGAAAACTGCAAATAGAACTGCCTTATGAACCAGCAATCCCACTGCTGGGCATACACACTGAGGAAACCAGAATTGAAAGAGACACATGTATCCCAATGTTCATCGCAGCACTGTTTATAATAGCCAGGACATGGAAGCAACCTAGATGTCCATCAGCAGATGAATGGATAAGAAAGCTGTGGTACATATACACAATGGAGTATTACTCAGCCATTAAAAAGAATACATTTGAATCAGTTCTAATGAGGTGGATAAAACTGGAGCCAATTATACAGAGTGAAGTAAGCCAGAAAGAAAAACACCAATACAGTATACTAATACATATATATGGAATTTAGAAAGATGGTAACAATAACCCTGTATGCGAGACAGCAAAAGAGACACAGATGTATAGAACAGTCTTTTGGACTCTGAGGGAGAGGGAGAGTGTGGGATGATTTGGGAGAATGGCATTGAAACATGTATAATATCATGTAAGAAAAGGATTGCCAGTCTAGGTTCGATGCAGGATACAGGATGCTTGGGTCTGGTGCACTGGGATGACCCGGGGGGATGGTATGGGGTAGGAGGTGGGAGGGGGTTTCAGGATTGGGAACACATGTACACCTGTGGCAGATTCATGTTGATGTATGGCAAAACTAATACAGTATTGTAAAGTAAAATAAAGTTAAAGAAAAAAAGAAATGCAAAATCAATTTTCCATAACCTAAAACACAAGAACACTGTGGAATATGAAAAAAAAAGAAAAACAAAATAATACGTGATTTTTTTAGTGATGTGTGTGTGTAGTGTCCCATTTTTGGAAAACTAAAAATTAGCACTATTTTGTTAAGTACCATCCCTGCAGGCATTCCAGTGGGTGGGTATGAACCTTGGCAGAACAAGGGGAAGTGGCAGCAGAATGGAGTCCTGCCAGCTCCCTCCTAGAAATCAGAGACATCAATCTGTGAGTCTCCCTCACAGGTCTCCTGCCTCTGTCTGATCTCTTCCATAGAGCCTTGATCTGAATGTTGAGTGGCCTTCAGCCTTTAAATCCAGAGTGAATGTTCACAGTGTTCTGGAGCATGGCTAAGACAGAAGAAGTAGGGAGATAGCCCACACTTGTTCACAGACCCCGGGGTGAGGAGACTCTCCAGCTGCCTTCCACAGGTGCTTCTTCTTCTTATTGCCACTCTCATAGCCTAGAGTAGAATTAGGACTGAGGAAGCAGAAAGGGTTTGGAAGGAAAGGGGAGATTCAGTGAGGTAAGGGGTAATTTTAGTTGTGAATGATAAAATGAATTAACTGATAACTTAAGGTGTCCTCTAGTGCTAGGAATCTGCATAAGACCCCTCAGTATGGAAGAGGGGTGGGATAGAGAAGCCTGTACTGTCCTGTGGTGAACATGGTCAGAAAGCATTTGGATTGCTTGGTTTGGCTGGTGCTGCTACAAATAATAGTCTACAAATGCCACAGTCACATCATGAAGGCTGACCTACCTTCCCTTTCCAAATCTCCATGGGTTTCTCTAAATCACTCACAATCACTTCTAGTGGGAAATTCTGAATGTGGCCTATGAAAGGTGGTTTAGGGCATGGATTTATAATACACAAAAGTATCTATTGTGTAAATGTCAAGAACCACCTTTGTGATGTGAGTTTACAAAGAAACTACAATAAAACCATAATCCCCTGGTCATGATAAATGCCTAGCCAAGTCAAAATGTCCAGGTCCAGGGGGCAGGGCTACATGCTCATAGTGATCCCAAGACTGCAATTTGTATTTGTTGAAGTCTCGCTTCAAATGAAAGAATTATTTTTTAAAAGATGACCACATAAAAGGAATTTGTGATTTTACCCAATATTCTCAGTTGTTTTCTGTGTTTTCAACAACCATGAATGGTATTCATAACCCCTCAAAGTTTTCAACACAGATTTAGTTTAAATTTTGAAATATGTGTCTTGTATATGAACCTGGGAATGAGGAAAAGATAATAGTGACAAAGCAGTAATAGCAAGGATTGCAAAGGAGTAGCATTTTCAAATACAATGACAATTACTCAGTAGTGACTCATATCTTTATACGATATCCTTTAGTTGCATGAAAGGTTATCAGGTACTTGCAGAAATTAAAAATTACAGCCTCATAACCAGTGGAGGAAGATGAAGTTGTTATAACATGTGTAACATAATCCACCCTATTATATATACACAGCTTTTAGATCACAGGTCTATTCCTATTTTTATTCTGCCACAATTTATACTATTTGTGCTTTATTTGAGGCTCATGAGGAGGAATACTGGATCATAATTGCGTTTTGAAAACATTCTTTTATGATAATGCAATAGTTTGCTATAGATGGAAAATTTTCTCTGTGGTGTGATTATAATATGAACTGTCCAATATTTGGATATTGATAGATATCCAAAACCAGCTGCAGTGTTATTTGGAAAAATTACATGAGTATGACACCAACTAGTAATATTATATTTATTCATTTTGTTTTACCATAATGATGTTCTATTCAGAGTTCTCAAGACAATGGAACTGTGCAGAAAAATTGTTTTATTATTATTTTATTATTATGAGTTGAGACTTTTGGTTTTGTTGTTTTTATTTTTCTGATGCAGATTTTATGGATTTTTCATTTTTATATTGAAGTATATTTGATTAATGATGTGTTAGTTTCAGATATACAACAAAGTGATTTAATTATACATATGTATCTATCCTTTTTCAAATTATTTTCCCATTTAGGTTATAATAGAGTCTTGAGCAGAGTTCCCTGTGTTAAATTGTAGGTCCTTGTTGGTTATCTGTTTTAAATAGAGCAGTGTATACATGTCAGTTTTAAAATCACATTTGAGTTGAGACTTTTGAAATATCTCAAGTTTTATGAAATTTTTATACAAAAGTGAAATACCAAAACCAAGCTTTATTTTTATGGGAATAACAACAACAAAAGGACACTAAACACTGATCAGACAGCCTTGTGATTGTCTACCCACAAATTATCCTGATTTGTTTGGTCATTTTTTCTGCTTCAAGTTCATTAACATCATTGACACCCCTATTTATAGTTTTCACTAAATGCAGCCCACGGGCCAGCTGGTAATGAGGGGAAGCTGTTTTTTCCTAGAATGTTTAATTATCTCTTTCAGCCTGGGAAAGTATGGGCAAAAAGACAGTGAGCTTTAGTGTAAGAACAGTTGAACAAAGTTCTATTTAGTCTGATGCTTTTCCTCAATTGTGAAATTGATCCTCTTAATCAGTATTGTAGAGAGAAAAAGAGATAATCCCACAGAGAAGTAGGGTGGAAAATGATAAAAATTCAATGAGGCTTGTCGGTAGTACCACAATTTTGAAGTAATGTAACTTACAAGAATAACTCTGTTCATGACACTTTTAAGTACAAATAAAATAAGCAAACACAGTATAAATGATTTTCCATTTTGATTTAGCCTCATTCTTGGTTCCATTATCTTAAGTAATCTAGGACCCTCTAATCAAGCATTCGCTTGGTAGAAAGAAAAACTTATAAAAGTTCAGTAAAAACATAGTATATGTACACATAGGGCTGGCATCAGAGTACAAAGCACTCAGAATGAAAACCTCAAAGGCCGTCTCCATGATGGCTGTTACACAGTTACAGCCCACCTGGGCCAGTGGTACTCCTAGCAATGTAAGCATTCAAAGTCTATCCATATTAGAGGTTCATAGATATGCTGGTATGTTTGGCAAATTCAGTATCTCCTGACTAATGCCGCAATTATGGGACAAAGAAGTTTCTAAGAGTAAAAGGTAACCATGAGCATGTTAGGAGTTGGCAGGGGGCATCAGACTTAGGATCATGGAAGGCCGAAGTGGTGAGTGTACAAGTAGGGAGGAGAGTGATCAGGAATGTGATCAGTGTACTAGGATCAATTCCTAGTGCAGTGAGATGAATACACTTGGCCACAGCCTTTCTTAGTCCCCAGACAACATGTTGTTGTTCAGTGGCTAAGCTGTGTCTGGCTCTTTGTGACCCCATGGACTGCAGCACGCCAGGCTACCCTGTCCTTCACTATCTCCTAAAGTTTGCTCAAACTCATGTCCATTGAGTCGATGATGCCATCCAACCATATCATTCTCTGTTTGCCCACTTATCCTCCTGCCTTCAGTCTTTCCCAACATCAGGGTTTTTTTCCATTGAATCAGCTCTTTGCATCAGGTAGCCAAAGTATTGGAGCTTCAGTATCAGTCCCTCCAGTGAATATTCAAGGGCAACTTCTGGCAAACTGTAAAGTGCTAGATGGAAGGATAGCTTCTGCTATTTGGGCAGATACATTTGCTAATGGCTGGACACTAGAAGAGGAGGAGATAAACATGAGATGAAAAGATACTGATAAAGGCATTAAGTTCCCAGGGGCAGCAGAAGCCAAATGTTCCCATAGTGGTGACACCAGAAAGAATGGCCAGCAGCCTGAATGCCCAGAAGGGAAAGGGGAGTGAGACAGCTGCAGCCAAGAGACCTCTGCCCTGATTCTGACTCTGGGATTTGGTTTACATGTGATCACCTTCTCCCCAGTCCCCATGATTCTGAGAGAATTTGAACAAAGAAAGAAGCTTAAGTATCTGGTAAATGAAGACTTACAATTCAGTAGAAGACTATGGGTAGGGACCTAAATTTGTTGAGCCCTTTCAAACTAGTGTTGTTTAAACACCACTCCTTGATATATTCCTGGGCCCTTGCTAAGTCTTTTGCTGAATACTTTGCAATCTCCTATAAACCTGATGCTGAGTTTAGCTCCTTTTGCATTATCATTGGCTTTCTGGCTCTGTTCTTAATTTTTAAATTACATCTGACACATCCCAGAGCCTGCAACACTATCCCAGAATTCAAGTTAAATTTGTCCTGTCATTTCAGTGGGTGGGTTTGCCAAAATAATATGAGCCAGAGTTTTACAATCAGCAGTAATGATTAACTAGGTCTATGAAGGAAGCTTAGGGCAAATGGCTAGTAGATGATAATGCTTCTTAGTGAAGAAGGCAAGATTCATCAACTAAAGCTCTATAACTGAAGGAAAATTCAATAATCAATATTTTGACAATGGCCTTGATAAATCCCAGGCCTAAAAGGCAATGAATGAAAAATTAGAGTTTTCCTTGGTACCTTTTTGTCATCATCTAGTTCTGTGTTCAAAGGGTCACTGTTATAAAAAGACAGAAGGGTGGCTTTGGGAGAGTAGGATGAACTGAGTAGAATCCTGTGAGGAATGATCCTGGGCAGAAGCAAAGATATTGATTTCATTATTCAGAGTCACATTTCTCAGAATGTCAGGTACTTTGTGAGCAGAGTTACAAGCATTGTCATTGGTGATAGTTTTAATACCACTGTTTATGTGCTATGGAATCTCTCTCAATCATCAACAAAGGAAGAGAAGATTGCATGAGGAAGAAATGACTTATTTATGGGATCCAAAGACTACAAGGTGCTAGCCTCTGAGCATCTGGTGTGTGGAAGACTGGAGGTACCAACAAGATACTCTTGAGAACCCAGGGGCACTCTCAGATTATAGCCCAGCTTGTATCCCTGAATTCTCCACACATGTGATGATCTGCAGAAAACTGGTCTCCACAGAGTGGTAAAGTCAAGTGATATATTCTATTGTATCCCAGGAGACCTGGCCTCTCACCCTGACTTATTCCCTTGACTAGTACAAAACCCAAATAAGTGACTCTTTCCCCCTGGCGCTCAGTTTCCTCATCTTTTGAAAAAGAATATGCATCTTTCTTATTTCTCGTATTTCTTCCAGTATTGGATCTTTCACTTTATCTTTTGAGAAAATCTTGCTCAGTACCATTCTGCACCGATCTGATGATTCTTTGCACTCATCTCACACACTAGCAAAGTAATGCTCAAAATTCTCCAAGCCAGGCTTCAACAGAATGCAAACCATGAACTTCCAGATGTTCATGCTTGATTTGGAAAAGGCAGAGGGACCAGACAGCAAATTGCCAATATCTGTTGGATCTCTAAAAACCAAGAGGGTTCCAGGAAAACATCTACTTCTGCTTTATTGACTACACCAAAGCCTTTGATTATGCAGATCACAACGAGTTGTGGGAAATTCTTAAAGAGATGTGAATACCAGACCACCTGACCTGCCTCCCGAGAAATCTGTATGCAGGTCAGGAAGCAACAGTTAGAACTGGACATGGAACAACAGACTGGTTCTAAATCGGGAAAGGAGTAGGTCAAGGCTGTATATTGTCACCCTGCTTATTTAACTTCTCTGCAGAGTATATCAGTGAAATGCTGGACTGGATGAAGCACAAGCTGGAATAAAGATTGCCGGGAGAAATATCTATAACCTCAGATATGCAGATGACACCACACTTATGGCAGAAAGCAAAGAAGAACTAAAGAGCTTCTTGATGAAGGTGAAAGAGGAGAGTGAAAAAACTGGCTTAAAACTCATCATTCAGAAAACTAAGAGTATGGCATCTGGTCCTAACACTCCATGTCAAATAGATGTGGAAACAGTGAGAGACTATTTTTTTGGGCTCCAAAATCACTGCAGATGGTGACTGCATGAAGTTAAAAGATGCTGGCTCCTTGGAAGAAAAGTTATGACCAACCTAGACAGCATATTAAAATACAGAGACATTACTTTGCCAATAAAGTTCCATTTAGTCAAAGTTTTTCCAGTAGTCATGTATGGATATGAGAGTTGGACTATAAAGAAAACTGAGTGCTGAAGAATTGATGCTTTTGAACTGTGGTGTTGGAGAAAACTCTTGAGAGTTCCTTGGACTGCAAGGAGATCCAAGCTGTCCATCCTAAAGGAAATTAGTCCTGAATATTCACTGGAAGGACTGATGCTGAAGCTGAAACTCCAATACTTTGGCCACCTGATGCGAAGAACTGAGTCATTTGAAAAGACCCTGATGCTGGAAAAGATTGTTGGCAGGAGGAAAAGGGAACAACAGATGATGAGATGGTTGCATGGCATCACTGACTCCATGGACATGAGTTTATGTAACCTCTGGGAGTTGGTGATAGACAGAGAGGCCTGGCGTGCTGTAGTCCATGGGGTTACAAAAAGTCAGACATGACTGAGGGACTGAACTGAACTGAACTGATGATTCTTTTGTCTTAAGCCCTTCCTGTGTCTCAACCAAGGTCCATTAAGTTCTGTTTGACTCATCTTTCTCTTTGAATCAACAATGGTCTGGTCCATTCCTGCCTCATTTAAGACAGGGCAATATAAAGTAAGGAACACTTTCTTTATATGTGTATGTCCTTTTTGAGAATTTAATTTTGAACTACAAAGTCAGCAAATATTTTGTTGAGAATGATCAGCTAATTATTATTATTTTTAATAAATCAGGAAATGTTCTCATAACATAACTGAACATTCCTGCAAGCCTGTGTGTTAAGTCACTTTAGTCATGTCTGACTCTTGGGGACCAGTCTCTTCTTTCTATGGGATTCTCCAGGCAAGAATACTGGAGTAGGTTGCCAGTTCCTACTCTGGGGTATCTTCCTGACCCAGGGATTGAACTCACAGTTTAATGACTATTCACTTTGTTATCGTAAGTGAACTATGTGAAAAAATACTTAAAAATGAATGATACGATAGTGTCAGAAAACACTGTAATCTAGGTGTTTACACTTAAATCCAATGAGTTTAATACTCCTATTTCTTTTATTGTCTACAACTGATTTTATGTTTTTGATTAGAGGAGCTATTTTGCAACATTTCAAAACCTTTTAATTCATACAATACCCTTCAATACCGTTAACAAATTTTGATTTTGCACTTTGTTTCTAAGCAATTCACTTGACCTCACTGAACCTCCTCTTTCTCATCTGTAAATTGGAGAGGTTGAAATAGCTAATCTCAAAAGTGCCTTCCAGTTTGCAAATGTTATAATTTGATGTTGCTTCTCATTTATTGTACACAGTGAGAAAAACTATTTTAGCAGCCAGGCACAATAGGAAAACTAATGATTATGACTTCAACAGTGGTCTAATTAGGGCATTTAGATATAAATTCAACTTATGCTAAGGTCTTTCTCATGAGACTTGCTTGAATGGTGGTTTTAAGGGATATTACTAGGCTTAGGTGAATTCCAAAGTATCTTTATTTCATGGCTCCAATATTTTTGCCTTACAATAAAGTCATACTGTTGTTGTTCAGTCACTTAGTAGTGTCCTACTCATTGTGCCTCCATTGCCTGCAGCCTGCCAGGCTTCCCTGTCCTTCACCATCTTCTGGAGCTTGCTCAGACTCATGTCCATTGAGTAAGTGATGCCAGCCAACCATCTCATCCTCTGTCATCTCCTTGTTCTCCTGCCTTCAATTTCTCCCAGCATCAGGGTCTTTTCCAATGAGTCAGTTCTTCGCATCAGGTGGCCAAAGTATTGGAGCTTCAGCTTCAGCATCATTCCTTCCAGTGAATATTCAGGATTTATTTCCTTTAGGATGGACTGGTTGGATCTCTTTGCAGTCCAAAGGACTCTCAAGAATCTTCTCCAACACCACAGTTCAAAAGCATCAGTTCTTCAGTGCTCAGCTTTCTTTACAGTCCAACCCTCACATCCATACATGACTACTGGAAAAACCATGGCTTTGATTATATGACCTTTGTTGGCAAAAGTGATATCTCTGCTTTTTAAAATGCTGTCTAGGTTTGATCATAGCTCTTCTTCCAAGGAGAAAGTGTGTTTTAATTTCATGGCTGCAGTCACCATCTGCAGTGATTTTGGAGCCCAAGAAAATAAAGTCTGTCACTGTTTCCATTGTTTCCCCATCTATTTGCCATGAAGTGATGGGACCAGATGCCATGATCTTTGTTTTTTGAATGTTGAGTTTTAACCCAGGTTTTTCACTCTCCTCTTTCACCTTCATCAAGAGGATCTTTAGTTTCTCTTCGTTTTCTGCCTTAAGGGTGGTGTCATTACTATTAAAAGGTTATGGTGTAAAAAGATTCTGATAATGAGGAATTTTTTTTTTTTAAGAAGGATTCTGAGTATGTTTTGCATAGGATTATGTAATTTCCAAGACAGAAGGGATACTGGAAAATTTATGTAGACTTAACATGTGTAGGATTCCCTGGTGGCTCAGATGGTAAAGAATCTGCCTGAAACACAGGATACCTGGGTTTGGTCCCTGGGTCAAGTAGATCCCCTGGAGAACAGATTGGCAACCCACTCCAATATTCCTGTCTGGAGAATCCCATGGACAGAGGGCTACAGTCCATGAGGTCACAAAGAGTTGGACTAACACTTTCACTTTCAACTTGTATAGGAACAATGCTAAAAACAAGGCAGTAAATATATGGACCTCATTCATTGATTGGAAGATTTCCTTTAGATAATACACAGTTGTTTTAAATAACCTTTTGAATCAGGGAAACTTTAAGAATTTTGATATATATTAAAATATAGTTTAATAATTATAAAGAAAGATGTTGGTATAAAATTTAAAATTCTACTATGTGTTATGAAACATTCAGCTTAAAAATATTTGTGGTTTATGTTGCTTGTGCAAGTGTATGTGTGTGTTTATTTTTAAACTAACAATCATTTGAGCAAATATTTAAAAGAACATGCCTTTGTTCTGATCTGTCCCCCAGAGTTGCATTTTCAGGTTTTCCTCTCATCTAGCACTAGGTCTGCTTTTTAACTTCTTAATTAGTATCTGAACTTTACTATCTCACTTTGCCCATCTTCCCCTTCATGTTCCTTCTTGAAGAGGAAGATGCCTCATCTCAGTAAACACGATGCACCTTGTCTTGTATGTCAAAAATCTGGGGACCGTTCTTCCAATGAATTACTAACAAATAATTACATAATTACTAAGTCCTGTTAATTTGACCTTCTAAGAATCTCTTGAACACACCCCATTCTTTCTATCTCTGCTGCCAACAAATTTAAACTAAATTTGTTGATGCATGGGATCGCAGACTTGGAATCGACTGTGTGACTGAACAGCAATATATAACTTACTTTGATGTTCTGTGTCCAAAAAACTGCTTCAGAGAAAACCCATTATACTTCACTCAACTTGACAAGCTTTTAAAAAATGTAACTTTTCATCTCTGTTATGAATTACTGATCTCTTTCATATGTACAGGTATAATAGCCTCCTAATCATCTCCCCAGTATGCTTTTCCCAGTTCTTTTTTTTATTGTTGTATTGATAAACACTTGAAACTCAAATACCATAATACATCTCCTTCACACAATAATAAGTTAGTTTGAAGAATAGGATTTTTCTGTAATAAAATCATTGAAAAAAATGGATAACAGTTCTGCCAGCTTTTCAAAAAGACATACACACACAAAGTGAGATTGTTTTGAAGAGGATCCAGTATTCATTTTGGCAATTTCCTGAAATCAGAACTTATTTTTTCTCTAGCTTTGTTGTTATTGTTCAGTTGCTAAGACTCTTTGAGACCTCATGGACTGCAGCACGCCAGGCTTACCTGTCCATCACTATCTCCCAGAGTTTACTCAAACTCACGGCCATTGAGTTGGTGATGTAGTCAATGAGTTTCCTGAGATCATCAAAGACAGTGAAAGTGTTAGTTGCTCAGTTGCATCTGACTCTCTGCAGGCCTGTGACTGTGGCCCAATAGGCTCCTCTATCCATGGAATTCTCCAGGCAGGAATAATGAAGTGGATTGCCATTCCCTTCTCCAGGGGATCTTCCTGACCCAGGGATTGAACCTGCATCTCCTGCATTGCAGGCAGATTCTTTACCATCTGAGCTCCCAGGGAAGCACCGACCCCCACCCCCCTGCCCCAGATCAGATTTTCTAACATTAAGTACCCTGTGGTTGTAGGAGTGCCTGGTGTTCTCTTTACTGCTCCACCAAATAATTTTGTCTTCACTCCGTTACTGAACTGCTTGTTATGAGCATAGACAGAGGAGGAAGTAGATTGTTTTGCTGGGCTTTTTCATTATCCTTTATCTGTTATCACATATCTATTGTGGAGATTAGCTGTCTTTTTTTTTTTTTTAAATGATCTTTGAGGTCACTGTGAGAGCTCTGACCAGATCATAGTGCTGAATCCATTCTACCAAAGCAACTTGGACCCAAGGTCTGTTCTCTAATTAAATATCAATCATTGTTTCAGGAATGTGAGATGTGTCTTCTGGTGGTAATGAATCTTAAAGTTCAAAGAGGACAATTAAAGGAGTAACCAGTGACCCTTCATGGTCCTCTTAAAGGGAAAGTGGCTAACTCATTTTAGCCAGGATTTAAGGCTAAACATCATAATTGATAATTTAAATGATTTCCTATACTAAGAGAGCCAAGAAAATTTCATATAACAAAATGATGTAATGTCCCATAGTATGTTTTAACTAACAAAAAAGAGAAAGTTGGTAATATATTATTTTAATAGCTTATGTGACTTTTATTCATGAGTTTCCTGAACCTCTTGTAGCCTGGAAGGAAATCATGATTTGTTTGTTAAAATGTTGAGTTAAAGCATTGATTGTTTTATATAAAATTCTCTTTGAGATGAAAATAAGGTCATGTTACTTATTTAATTATAAGTTGTGCTATGTATTTTACTCTGAGTATATGCTGTTTCACTAATTTTAATAGTGTCATCAATTATGTTGTTGCTTATAATTATCTTGAATATCCTTGAATCTTTTGATTTTTGTTCACATATTAAAGGCATTTCTGAACCATATATTTTAGCGGTTTGGAGAATGTTAAGCTACTGTTCATCACTGATTTGTGATTCTGTAATCTCTCATTGGGCCCACTGACATTTTGGCACAGTGCTTCACTGGCATGATTTGCTTAATGAGTGTGCTCTAATGGGTCTAAGAGGAAAGTAAAAAATACTGCAGGTACTTCTGGAGAATTTCTTACAAACCAGCTCATGCTTGATTATTAAAAAGGAATTAGACTGAAGCTTGTATTGCCAAAGGGCATTAGGGAACAAAAATTATGTAATTAAAGTGTTTATGTTGATCAAATTAACCAGAGCACAGAGTAATCTGTAATAAGGATGAAGAGTTATATTTTTAAAAATCTTGTTACGTTGAATGATGTATGGCAGGTTTTCTCTGAAGAAGTGCTTTGGACATACAACATCAAAGTCAGTTATATGTTACTTTATATGTAAATGTAATTTCCTTCTGCAAATTCTAAAAGAAACTCTATGCTCTGATTTATCTGGAAATAATATGTGTCAGAAGTTTATTATAGATTGTAGAATATAGTCTAAAATATAGATTGTGTATTTGTAGAAAAATAAGGAAAAAAATTTGCAAAGGCCATTCCCAGCTTGTTCAGTTCTCTCAGGCAGGTAAAGATATAGCCACAGCATTTACTGGATTTTTTTTCCTATTATTAATTACAATTTCTCCACACTACAAACATGCTCAAATTAGAAATTTTAGAAAATATATAAGTACCCATCCATGTACATACACACACAAAAATATGTCACTTAAAACTCCAACTCTTAAAGATAAAATAATTTTTTATTCTATCTTTTTGGTTTGTTTGAAGTCTGTGTTGTACATGAAACAACAGACTGGTTCCAAATCGGGAAAGGAATACATCAAGGCTGTATATTGTTACCCTGCTTATTTAACTTATATGCAGAGTACACCATACGAAATACCAGGCTGGATGAAGCACCAGCTGGAATCAACACTGGCGGGAGAAATATCAGTAACCTCAGATATGCAGATATCATGCATACCCTAATGGCAGAAACCGAAGAAGAACTGAAGAGCCTCTTGATGAAAGTGAGCCAGAAGAGTGAGAAAGCTGGCTTAAAACTCAACATTGAGAACACTAATGTCATGGCATCCAGTCCCATCAGGCCAGTTCAGTCACTCAGTCATGTCTGACTCTTTGTGACCCCAGCACGCCAGGCCTTCCTGTCCATCACCAGCTCCCAGAGTTATTCAAACTTATGTCCATTGAGTTGGTGATGCCACCTAACCATCTCATCCTCTGTCATCCCATTCTACCACCCTCAATCATTCCCAGCATCAGGATCTTTTCAAATGAGTCAGTTCTTCACAGCAAATGGCCAAAAGTATGGGAGTTTCAGCTTCAACATCACTCTTTCCAATGAATATTCAGGACTGATTTCCTTTAGGATGGACTGGCTGCATCTCCTTGCAGTCCAAGAAACTCTCAAGTCTTCTCTAACACCACAGTTCAAAAGCATCAATTCTTTGGCACTCAGTTTTCTTTATAGTCCAACTCTCACATCCGTATATGACTACTGGGAAAAATATAGCTTTGACTAGATGGACCTTTGTTGGCAAAGTAATGTCTTTGCTTTTTAATATGCTGTCTAGGTTGGTCATAACTTTTCTTCCAAGCAGCAAGCGTCTTTTAATTTCATGGCTACAGTCAAAATCTTCAGTGATTTTGGAGCCTCAAAATATAAAGTCTGTCAATGTTTCCACTATTTCCCCATCTATTTGACATGCAGTGATGGGATCAGATGCCATGATCTTAGTTTCTGAATGATGAGTTTTAAGCCAACATTTTTACTCTCCTCTTTCACTTTCATCAATAGGCTCTTTAGTTCTCCTTTGCTTTCTGCCATAAATGTGGTGTTATCTGCATATCTGAGGTTATGGATATTTTTTCCAGCATTCTTGATTCCAGCTTGTGCTTCATCCAGCCCAGCATTTCTCATGATGTACTCTGCATAGAAGTTAAATAAGCATGGTGATAATATATAGCCTTGACATACATACTCCCATCCTGATTTGGAACCAGTCTGTTCCGTGTTCAGTTCTAACTGTTGCTTCTTGATCTGCATACAGATTTCTCAAAAGGCAGGTCAAGTGGTCTGGTATTCCTATCTCTTTAAGAATTTTCCACAGTTTTTTATGATCCACCTAGTCAAAGGCTTTGGCATAGTCAATAAAGCAGAAATAGATATTTTTCTGGAACTATCTTGCTTTTTTGATGATCCAGCAGATGTTGGCAATTTGATCTCTGGTTCCTCTGCCTTTTCTAAAACCATCTTGAACACCTGGAAGTTCTCGGTTCATGTATTGTTGAAGCCTGACTTGGAGAATTTTGAGCATTACTTTACTAGCATGTGAGATGAGTGCAATTGTGTGCTAGTTTGAACATTCTTCAGCATTGCCTTTCTTTAGAATTTGAATGAAAACTGGCCTTTTCCAGTCCTGTGGCCACTGCTGAGTTTTCCAAATTTGCCTGCATATTGAGTACAGCACTTTAATGGCATCAACTTTCAGGATTTGAAATAGCTCAACTGGAGTTCTATCACTCTACTAGCTTTTCTCAAAGTGATGCTTCCTAAGGCTCATTTGACTTCTCATTCCAGGATGTCTGGCTCTACTTGAGTGGTCATACCATTGTGATTATCTGTGTCAGCAAGATCTTTTTTGTATAGTCTTCTGTGTATTCTTGCCATGTTTTCTTAATATCTTCTGCTTCTGTTAGGTCTGTACCATTTTTAACCTTTCTTGTGCCCATCTTTGCATGAAATATTCTCTTGGTATCTCTAATTTTTGTGAAGAGATCTCTAGTCTTAACCATTCTAATGTTTTCTTCTATTTCTTTGCATTGATCACTAAGGAAGGCTTTCTTATCTCTCCTTGCTATTCTTTGGAACTCAGGATTCAAATGGGTGTATCTTTCCTTTTCTCCTTTGCCTTTTGCTTCTCTTCTTTTCACAGCTATTTGTAAGGCCTCCTCAGACAAGCATTTTGCCTTTACATTTCTTTTTCTTGGGGATGGTCTTGATCCCTGTCTCCGGTACAATGTCATGAACCTCTGTCCATAATTCATCAGGCACTCTGTCTATCAGATCTAGTCCCTTGAATCTATTTCTCACCTGCACTGTATAATCGTAAGGTATTTGATTTAAGTCATACCTAAATGGTCTAGCGGTTTTCCCTACCTTCTTCAATTTAAGTCTGAATTTGGCGATAAGGAGTTCATGATCTGAGCCACAGTCAGCTCCCAGTCTTGTTTTTGCTGACTGTATAGAGCTTCTCCATCTTTGGCTGTAAAGAATATAATCAATCTGATTTCAGTATTGACCATCTGGTGATGTCCATGTGTAGATTTATCTCTTGTGTTGTTGGAAGAGGGTGTTTGCTATGACCAGTTTTTTCTCTTGGCAAAACTCTATTAGCTTTTGCCCTGCTTCATTCTGTACTCAAAGGGCAAACTTACCTGTTACTCCATGTATCTCTTGACTTCCTACTTTTACATTTCAGGCCCCTATGATGAGATCTTCCCTGGTGGCTCAGAAGTTAAAACATCTGCCTGCAATGCGGGAGACCTGGGTTCAATCCCTGGGTCAGGAAGATCCCCTGGAGAAGGAAATGGCAAACCCCTTCAGTATTCTTGCCTGGAGAATCCCATGGACGGAAGAGCTTGGTGGGCTACAGTCCACGGGGTCACAAAGAGTTGGACATGACTGAAGCAACTTCACTTTCACTTCCTTTCCCCTATAATGAAAAGGATATCTCTTTGGGGTGTTAGTTCTAGAAGGTCTTGTAGGTCTTCACTGAACCATTCAACCTCAGCTTCTTCAGCATTACTGGTCAGGGCATAGACTTGGATTATTGTGATATTGAATGGTTTGCCTTGGAAATGAACAGAGATCATTCTGTTGTTTTTGAGACCATATCCAAGTACTCATTTCAGGATCTTTCATTGACTGTGATGGCTACTCCATTTCTTCTAAGGAATTCTTGGCCACAGTAGTAGATATAATGGTCATCTAAGTTAAATTCACCCATTCCAGTCCATTTTAGTTTGCTGATTCCTAAAATGTCGGTGTTCACTCTTGCCATCTCCTATTTGACCATTTCTGATTTGCCTTGATTCATAGACCTAACATTCCAGGTTCCTTTGCAATATTGCTCTTTACAGCATTGGACCTTGCTTCTATCACCAGTCACATCCACAACTGTGTGTTGTTTTTGCTTTGGCTCCGTCTTTTCATTCTTTCGGGAGTTATTTCTCCACTGATCTCCAGTAGCATATTGGGCACCAACCAACCTGGGGAGTTCATCTTTCAGTGTCCCATCTTTTTGACTTTTCATACTGTTCATGGGGTTCTCAAAGGCAAGAATACTGAAGTGGTTTGTCATTCCCTTCTCCAGTGGAAAACGTTTTGTCAGAACTCTCCCCTATGACCCATGCGTCTTGTGTGGCCCTGCAAGGCATGACTCATAGTTTCACTGAGTTAGACAAGGCTGTGGTCCATGTGATCAGATTGGTTAGTTTTATGTGACTGTGGTTTTCAGTCTGTCTACCCTCTGATGGAGAAGGATAAGAGGTTTATGGAAGCTTCTAAATGGGAGAGACTGACTGAAGAGGAAGCTGGGTCTTGTTCTGATGGACAGGGCCATGCTCAGTAAATCTTTGATGCAGTTTTCTTTGATGGGTGGAGCTGTGTTCCCTCCCTGCTATTTCAGTTCAGTGGCTCAGTCATGTCTGACTCTTTGCAACCCTATGGACTGCAGCATGGAGAAGGCAATGGCACCCCACTCCAGTACTCTTGCCTGGAAAATCCCATGGATGGAGGAACCTGGTAGGCTGCAGTCCATGGGGTCGCTAAGAGTCAGACACGACTCAGCGACTTCACTTTCACTTTTCACTTTCATGCATTGGAAAAGGACATGGCAACCCACTCCAGTGTTCTTGCCTGGAGAATCCCAGGGATGGGGGAGCCTGGTGGGCTGCCGTCTATGGGGTCGCACAGAGTCGGACATGACTGAAGTGACTTAGCAGCAGCAGCAGCAGCAGCAGGACTGCAGCACCCCATGACTCCCTGTCCATCACCAACTCAGAGTTACTCAGATTCACGTCCATTGAGTTGGTGATGCCATCCAACCATCTCATCCTCCATTGTCCCCTTCTCCTCCTGCTTCAGTCTTTCCCAGCAACAGGGTCTTTTCAAAGAAGTCAGTTCTTCACAGCAGGTGGCCAAAGTATTGGAGTTTCAGGTTAAGCATCAGTCCTTCCAATGAATATTCAGGACTGATTTCCTTTAGGACGGATTGGCTGGCTCTACTTGCTGTCCAGGGACACTCAAGAGTCTTCCCCAACACCACAGTTCAAAAGCATCAGTTCTTTGGCACTCAGCTTTCTTTGTAGTCCAACTCTCACATCCATACATGACTACTGGAAAAACAATAGCTTTGACTAATTGGACCTTTGTTGGCAAAGTAATGCCTCCATTTTTTAATATGCTGTCTAGGTTGGTCATAACTTTTTTCCCAAGCAGCAAGCATCTTTTAATTTCATGGCTGCAATCACCATCTGCAGTGATTTTGAAGCCCCCCAAAATAAAGTCTGTCACTATTTCCGCTGTTTCCCCATCTATTTGCCATGAAGTGATAGGACCAGATGACGTGATCTTAGTTTGCTGAATGTTGAGTTTTAGGCCAAATTTTCACTCTTCTCTTTCACTTTCATCAAGAGGCTCTTTAGTTCTTTGCTTTCTGCCATAAGTGTGGTGTCATCTGCATATCTTAGCTTGTTGATATTTTCCCCAGCATTCTTGTTTCCAGCTTGTGCTTCATCTAGCCCAGTGCTTCTTCTGATGTACTCTGCATATAAGTTAAATAAACAGAGTGACAATATACAGCCTTGATCTACTCCTTTTCCTATTTGGGACCTGTCTGTTATTCCATGTCCAGGTCTAACTATTGCTTCCTGACTTGCATATAGATTTCTCAGGAGGCAGGTCAGATGGTCTAGTATTCACATCTCTTTAAGAATTTTCCACAATTTGTTGTGATCCATACAAAGGCTTTGGCTTACTCAATAGAGCATAAGTTTTTCTGGAACTCTGTTGCTTTCTCAATGATCCAAGAGATGTTGGCAATTTGATCACTGGTTCCTCTACCTTTTCCAAATTGAGCTTGAAACATCTGGAAGTTCATGGTTCACATATTGTTGAAGCCTGGCTTGGAGAATTTTGAGCATCACTTTACTAACGTGTGAGATGAGTGTAACTGTGCAGTAGTTTGAGCATTCTTTCTCATTGCCTTTTGGGGTCAAACTATGGTGGAGGTAAATGGCGACCTCCTTCAAAAGGTCCCACACATACACTGCTACACTCAGTGCCCCAACTCTACAGCAGGCTACCGCAGACCCACACCTCCGCCGGAGACTCCTGGTCATACACGGACAAATCTGGGTCAGTCTCTTCTGCAGTCACTGCTCCTTTCTCCTGGGTCCTGATGTGCACAAGGTTCATTTTGTGCCCTCCAAGAGTCTATTTTCCCAGCCCTGTGTAAGTTCTGGCAGCACTATGGTGGGGTTAATGGTGACCTCCTCCAATAGGGCTTATGCCATACCCAAGTCTGCTGCACCCAGAGCCCCTGCCTCTGCGGCGGTCCACTGCTGACCCGGACCTCCCCAGGAGATGCTCAAACACAGTCTCTGTGGGGTCTCTGGGTCCTGGTGTGCACAAAGTTTGTTTGAGCCCTTTGAGTATCTCTGGTGGGTGTGGAGTTTGATTCTAAAAGTGACTTCACTCCTTCTACTGTCTTGCTGGGGCTTCTCCTTTGCCCTTGGACATGGGGTATCTCCTCACAGCCTCTCCAGTGCCGTGCAGCCAGTGCTTCAGCGCCATGCAGCCCATCACTTCATGGCAAATAGACGGGAAACAGTGGAAACAGTGGCAGACTTTATTTTCCTGGGTTCCTAAATCATTGCAGATGGTGACTGCAGCCATGAAATTAAAAGATGCTTGTTCCTTGGAAGAAAAGCTATAACCAACCTAGACAGCATATTAAAAAGCAGAGACATTACTTAGCCAACAAAAGTCCATCTAGTCAAACCTATGGTTTTACCTGTAGTCATGTACAGATGTGAGAGTTGGACCATAATGGAAACTGAGCACTGAAAAATTGATGCTTTTAAAGTGTGGTGTTGGAGAAGACTCTTGAGAGTCTCTTGGACAGCAAGGAGATCCAGCCAGTCCATCCTAAAAGAAATCAGTCCTGAATATTCATTTGAAGGACTGATGCTGAACCTGAAACTCCAATACTTTCGCCATTTGCTGTGAAGAACTGGCTCATTTGAAAAGACCCTGACACTGGGAAAGATTGAAGGTGGGAAGAAAAGGAGATGACAGAGAATGAGATGGTTGGATGGCATCACCAAGTCAATGGACATGAGTTTGAGTAAGCCCTAGGAGTTGGTGATGGACAGGGAATCCTGGTGTGCTGAAATCAATGGGGTTGCAGAAAGTTGAACACGACTGAGCAACTGAACTGAACTGACACATTCCTTTTTATCTTTCCTTTTAAATTTGATATGTTAATATTTCTTTACATCTTTACAAAAATGTTTTATTTTGTAATGGTTTTAGATTTACATTAAGTTAAAAAAATAGTAATTTTTCTCTGTGGTCTGTGCCCAGCTTCCTTTGATAACATTTTAAAAAACCACATTTATATGTTTATATAACATTTTATATAATCACAGAATACAGTGATCAAAAGCAGGAATTGACATTGGCACAATAATTTTGACTAAAGATCTCATTTAGATTTTGCTAGCTTTTATTTTTACACAAACTAACTGTGTGTATGTATATATGTTTTGTAAAATTTTATCTTCAGTGTGCTTATATTTGTGTTTCTTCTTTGGGGAATGAAATAAATATCTTTTCATAAGGTTAAACATCATTTTCACTTTTTTGTCTGTTCATGTATTTTACTCATTTTTCTGATTTTCAGATGTTGTTCATCATTAAGATGTTAAGTTTTGTCTGACTCTTTGTGACCTCATGAACTGCACCATGCCAGGATTCCCTGTTCTTCACTCTTTCCCAGAGTTTGCTCAGAGTCATGTCCACTGAGTTAGTGATGCTATCTAACCATCTCATTTTCTGCTGCCCCATTCTCCCCTTGCCCTCAGTCTTTCCCAGCATCAGGGTCTTTTCCAATGAGTTGGCTCTTTGCATGAGGTGGCCAAAGTATTGGAGCTACAGCTTCAGCATCAGTCCTTCCAATGAGTATTCAGACTTGATTTCCTTTAAGAGTTATGGGTTTGATCTCCTTGCAGTCTGAGGAACTCAGCTGTATTTATGGTCCCACTCTCATGTCTGTGCATGACTACACTGATGTGTCTGCTTTTTAATACACTGTCTAGGTCTATCATAGCTTTTCTTCCAAGGAGCAAGCATCTGTTAATTTTGTAGCTGTAGTCACCATCTGCAGCGATTTTGGAGCCCAAGAAAATACAATCTGCACTGTTTTCACTTCCCCCCCCATCTATTTGCCATGAAGTGATGGGACTGGGTG
Organism: Capricornis sumatraensis; assembly: GCF_032405125.1. Taxonomy (NCBI): domain Eukaryota; kingdom Metazoa; phylum Chordata; class Mammalia; order Artiodactyla; family Bovidae; genus Capricornis; species Capricornis sumatraensis. Next base: position 77,772,089 of record NC_091073.1, read on the forward strand.
CCACGATCTTAGTTTTTTGAATGTTGAGTTTTAAGCCACCTTTTTCACATTCCTCCTGCACACTCATCCAAAAGCTCTTTAGTGCCTCTTTTCTGTTTGCCATTAGAATGGTATTATCTGCATATATGAGGTTGTTTATTTCTCCTGGCAATTTTGATTTCAGCTTGTGATTCATTCAGCCTGTTATTTTGCATGGTGTACTCTGCATAAAAGTTTTCATATGACTTACCACAAATTTCAAGGGTTATTTAAATCTTAGAGAGTAAACTCTTTATTTGGTAGCCATGCTTCAATATTTATTTAAGCCATCAATGATTATTAAATATTTAGATCATATCAAAATTTTATATTAAAAATGATACAATTAACATCCTAATGGATTCCTTGTCATGTTCTAAATATAAATATTAAAGAATCGGGTAGTTTGGTTAAAGTGTAGGCACATTTTTAAATGTTTTTGTCATGTTGTGTCCCTTAATTTTGAGAGATACTTCCAGTTTAAACTGTTTTCAACAGCATGCACCTTTACCAAAAACTAGAATCAGAGATTAAAAAAACAAAAAAAAAACTTACTTGAAAGGTGCATCTAATTCTTTGATTAACAGGGATTCTAAGCTTTTCTTCCTCAGATAATTAATTATTTGCATTTTTCTTATGTTTTTCTTTTTCTTCTTTTTCTATTAATGTTCTTTGCCCCTTTAAAATTGAAATGATTATTCCTTATTGACTTCCACAAGCTGTTCATATGTAAAATGACAAATTTTCTATCATACATGCTGCCAATTTTCTCTGCTCTAGTTGTGTCTTTTAATTTTGTTTTTGCTCTTTATGTTGTATAAATCTTAAAATATTTATAATTATTGTTATCAGTCTTTATACACCCAAAGAAATACTCTTTCTAATTAATTTATTTCTTTTACCCATCATTATATGTAGAAGTTATTGGCTTGCCATGAATATTAGGTAGAACTCTGTTTCTCCAATTAATTTATGAAGTTTGCCATGGGTTCTCTAGAAGGCAATGGTTTTGCATTTTAGCCCAAATTTACACTATTTCTACCCAGAAAACCCATCAGTAAAAATTGTTTTGTATTTTCCCATCCCATAAATACGGAAATTTATCTTACACATTCGCTATAAAGTTATTTAAATTATCAAATCACTAAAAATTCACTAATTTAGAATTTCATATGTTTTTCTTTTTCCCTTCACTCTCAGTCTGTCATTAGAACACAGACCATCTTGGTCTCACAAAAATTCAAGAGAAGTGTTCGTACTAAAAATAGTGTTGTAGTGTTGTTATTTTCTTTATCAGTCATTCTGTTTTAATTGGAGGATAATTGCTTTACAACATTGTGTAGATTTCTGCTGTGTAATAATGGAAGTCTGTCATATATGTGTGTATGTGTGTATATATATATATATATGACCAACCTAGATAGCATATTGAACAGCAGAGACATTACTTTGCCAACAAAAGTCCGTCTAGTCAAGGCTATGGTTTTTCCAGTGGTCATGTATGGATGTGAGAGTTGGACTGTGATGAAAGCTGAGTGAGCGCCGAAGAATTGATGCCTTTGAACTGTGATGTTAGAGAAAATTCTTGAGAGTCCCTTGGACTGCAAGGAGATCCAACCAGTCCATTCTGAAGGAGATCAGCCCTGGGATTTCTTTGGAAGGAATGATGCGAAAGCTGAAACTCCAATACTTTGGCCACCTCATGCGAAGAGTTGACTCATTGGAAAAGACTCTGATGCTGGGAGGGATTGGGGGCAGGAGGAGAAGGGGACGATAGAGGATGAGATGGCTACTCAATGGACGTGAGTCTGAGTGAACTCTGGGAGTTGGTGCTGGACAGGGAGGCCTGGCATGCTGCGATTTATGGGGTCGCAAAGAGTCGGACACGACTGAGCGACTGAACTGAACTGAACTGATACCCCTCCCTCTTGAGCTTTCCTTCCCCTTCCCATCCCACCCCTGTAGGCTTTCACAGAGTACCAGCCTGGACTCCCTGTGTTAAAAAGCAGCTTCATACTAGTTATCTGTCTTATACATGGTAGTGTGGGGCCTCCCAAGTGGCACTAGTGGTGAAGAACCCGCTTGCCAATGCAGGAGACATAAGAGACTAGGGTTTGACCCCGGGTCTGGAAGATCCCCTGGAGTAGGAAATGCAACCACTCTAGTATCTTGCCTGGAGAATCTCATAGATAGAGGAGTCTGTGGGCTACAGTCCATGGGGTTGCAAAGAGTTGCAACCCTTCATGACTTTATGACTTCGCTTCATGGCTGAAGTGACTTAGCACAAGGTAGTGCTACTTTCTCAATTTATCCTGTCATTTTAAGCATTATTGACTTCAGTCGTTGCTGAAATTTCTTCTAGGCTGAACTCAGCCTAACCTTCCACCTGCTTTTTCCTGTGGGGAAAGCAGAACAAAGCAATATGGACAAAAATATTAACTTTCTCCTACCATCTTGTCCCTAGGGACAGATCTCATAGTCAGATTGAAGAGGCAGAGCTGTTTTACATCTGGTCTAGCCATTTATCTTTTCCTTTAATTTTTTTTTAAATTTTATTGTAGCAAGAGCACTTAACATGAGATCTATACTCAGTGTATAGATATGAACTCTGAAGGGTTTCAGCTGGACTGTCAATTTGAAAGTATCTCAGTGTATCTTTTTAGTGCTAAACTCAATTTGTATTTGATGCTTTTATTTAACCTGTGAATTTAGACTCAAGTTATGCAAATTTTCAAATCTAAATTTCCTATCCTCCTTTCAGTCTTTCCTTTCTGCTTTCTTTGGATCAGCTGTCTTCCTCTTCTTAAGAAAACATTTTACTGATAGTGTAAAATTAAAACTTTTCAAGGATTTCAAGGAAAAAAGGATCACCTCTGTAATTAGAGTTATCCACCTTTTATTTTTTTTTTTAAACTTTAGACGATCTGACAGTGTAATCTTACTTTTGTCATGTACAGTCCTTGGGATTTCAAGGCAATTACTTAACCTTTCTGATCCTATTTTCTTAATCAATAAAATGGATTGAAAACAGCTTATCTTTTAAGGTGGCAGTGAGGATTAACTGAGGTACTTCAGTTAAATTAAAAAAAAAATTAGGTGATTACATGTGCAGGGTATGTGGCTAGGGTATTAAAATTAGGAATGTAAACATTCAGCCCCTAGGCGATTTTAGACAAATAAAGAATATGGAAAGAGTTTAAGGGTTTCAAAAAGACTGGTCTAGGAGGCCAATGTAGTTTCAATTTCATTATTTCTGCTAATAATATGAAAAAAGTATCTTGCCATTCTATTTAAATGTCTGTTTTATCATTAGTTTAATGGAGAGCTTTAATTCTATTCATCTAATGTAAGAAGGTCAAGTTTCTCAAATAGTCTCTGCTATTTGTAAAATAAGAGCCAAAAATATTTAAAAAAAGAAGTTTGAGAATAGCTGATTCTAAATTTGTGAGTTTATCTCGGTTGGGTAAGGAAACAGAACCAGAGATACTTAGAAAAGTGAGAGTGTTGGTCACTCTGTCTTAACTCTTTGTGACCCCATTGTAAGCTCCTCTGTCCATGGAATTCTGCAGGCAAGAATGCTAGAGTGGGTAGCCATTTCTTTCTCCAGGGATCTTCCCAACCCAAGGAGCAAACCCAGGCCTCCCACACTGCAGGCAGATTCTTTACCATCTGATACCAGGGAACCTCACAGTTTAGTGATTAGAGTAGGGCTAGGTCCAGGTTCCTAGTTGTTTTACATTTAAAACATTTCCACAGGTACATCAAAATTGCTGAATTTTTTTCTACCAGAAACACTATTAAGATAGTGAGGTCAGACTGTTTCAGGTAAGTAAAACAATTTTAAAAGATCAGGTCTTCTAATTTTTAAAAAAAGGTCTTCTCTATGAATGGGGCTAATTTTCAGCATCTACTTACTTTTTAACATATACCAGTGAGCTGTAGTCATTTGAAGTTTACCTTTAAATGGGAGGCTATAATCAGAAATAATTTGAGCTCCACATATTATAGATACTTATTGAAAGTGTCAGTTCTGTGCAAAAAGTCTTTAAATAAGAAAAATTATGCACAAAATTCTCTTTATAACTATCCTTTAACAAAATGCAATTCTAATAACATAAAAATTACAGAGGAATATAGCCTATATTGTGATCTAGTCTAAAGATTCATATTACCAAAGCAATATGCAAATTCAAGAATGAACATTCCTAAGTTTTATATAAAACCATGAAAGATCCTGGATAACAAGGCAATGTTTGGAAAGAAGAACAATGCTGGGTGCATCATGCTCTCTGATTTCAAACTATACTACAGAGCTATATAATTAAAACAATGTTATTGGCATAAAAACAGACACATGGATCAACAGACCACAGTAGAGAATCCAGAAGTAAATCTATGCATGTATGTTAATTAATTCACAACAAAGGAGCAAAGAATATACAGTGGGGAAATTATAGTCTCTTCAATAAATGGTATTGGGAAAACTAGACAGACACATGAAAGATAATGAAAGTAGATCACTATCTTATAACATACACAAAAATTATACCATGCACAAAAATTTAAAATAGAATTAAATACTAGAATGCAAAGCCTGAAACTATAAAACATAGAAGGAAACATAGTCTGTAAAGCCTGAAACCATAAAATATATTTTAAAAATGCATAGGCTGTAAGCACATTAACATTAGTCCTGGACATGAGTTTTTTCTTTTCTGATTTTGACACCAAAAGTAATGGCAACAAAAGCAAAAATAAAATGAATGAGACTACAACAAACCAAAATGATTCTGTATAACAAAGGAAACCATCAACAAAATGAAAAGGCAAACTATGAATGAGAAAAAATATTTGTGAATCATGTAACTGAGAAATATCTGGAATATATGAAGAACTCATAGGACTCAAAGAAGAAACCAGACAATTCAATTTAAAAATGATAAAAGATCTAACTATATATTTTTTTTGAAGAAGACTTTCACGTGGCCAACAGGCAAGTAAAAAGTTGCTCTACATCTTTACTCATCAAGGAAACACAAATTGAAACCACAATGAGATACCATCTCCTACCTATTAGAGTGGCTATTTTAAAAATTAAAGATAAAAAATACTCAAGAGAATATGGAGAAAGGGGACCCTCAAGTACTGTTGGTGGGATTCTAAATCTGTACAACCACCATGGAAAAAGTCTAGAGCTTTCTAAAAAAAAAATTACAGAACTACCATATGATACAGCAGTTCCTCTTTTGGGTATTTGCCTGAAGAAAACAAAACCACTAATTTGAAAAGCTATTTGCACCCCCATGATGTTCATTACATCATTACTTACCATAGCCAAGATATGAAAACAAAGTATCTATCATCAATGGACGAGTAGGTAAAGAAACTATAATACACATACATATATCATTATATAAATTTTAATATTATTCAGCCATAAAAATAATAAAATCTTGCCATTTGTGACAACATGAATGGACCTTGAGAGCTTTATACTAAGGGAAATAACTCAGAGAAAGACAAGTACCCTATCATCTCTCTTTTATATGGAATCTAAATAATAAAGAATAAACAAGCTTTTAGATACAGAGAATGGATTAGTGGTTGCCAGAGGCATGGTGTGAAAGGTGAGAGAAATAGGTGAGCTGTCTTCATTTTTTTCTTAGTTTGATTGAGTTTAATTAAAAATTATTAAATTGTACCACAATAAAGTAGATTTAACAAAACATTATATTGAAATTTGACCTCAGATGTTCTGTTTATCAGTTTGCTTTTCTTTATTTGGTTTCTTAGATCCTTGTACTTTGGGTTACCAGAAATGTAGCTTTGGGGAATAAATATTTTAAAAGTCTTGACAAAATATATGATGGAATGCTAACATGTAGAATGTCCTAGAACAATATATAATGAAATGTTGATATCTATGGAAGTCACCTACTTTCCATGAAGTTTCACAGCAATATTTTGTGCACAGAGCTACCTAGGTAGGGGTTCATGTAGCATTGTTCTGGGCTCCTGTCATGATTTAAGGGGAGCTTTCACAACGTCCAGTGCCCTTGGTGTCCAACGAATGAAGGAAGGGGATGTCCTCAAATTCCTTATAGTGGGACTCCTCTGAGCTGGCATGGATCTTGACTTCCATATGGAACACTACATCTACAAAAGGAAAGGTGATAATGTCTTACATCATAAATCTGCAGAAAATCTAAGGGAAGCTTCCGCTGAATGCTTATGCCATTGTTCCCATGAAAAACCTGGCTGATGTCAATGTCATTTCCTCCAGGAATACTGACCAGAGAGTGGGGCTGATGTTTGCTGCTGCCACTAGAGCTACTCATATTGCTGGCTGTTTCACTTCTGGAACCTTCACTCACCAGATCCAGACAGCCTTCTGGGAACTGCTAGCCTTCTGAGAACAGCCTTCAGGAGGTTACTGATCCCATTAGACCACCAGCCTCTCAGAGGGATGTCTTCTGCTAACCTGCCCACCTTGCTCTGTGTAACAGAGACTCTCTTCTGCACTTTGTGGACATTGCCACCCTAGGCAGCAACAAGGGAGCTCACTCAGTGGATCTGAGTGGTGGATGCTAGCCCAGGAGGTTCTGCACATGTGTGGTACCATTTCCGTGGTAGTAACATCATAGGAGGTCACACCTCATCTCTGGTTCTACAGAGAGCCTGAAGAGATTGAAAAGCAAGAATGAGCCACTGCTGAAAAGGCAGAGTGACCAAGTAAGAACTGTTTGGGGTTAATAGGCTGGTCCAACACCTGAGTTAACTGCTATTCAATCAAGATCACAGAGGTACCTAGAGGTTCAGATGTTCTGGGGCCAGTTCAGCAGTGCCTGTGGAGGGCGGGGGTGCTCAGCCCATCACTGAAGACTGGTCTGCATCCCATACTGCTCAGGTCACTGAATTGATAGGTACAAGCCTGAGTAGCCTGAAGTGATTTTAAAATATAAAATAAAATAGAAATAAGTTTGAGAGAAAGTGTTTCTTTAAAAAAAAAAAAAAAGGAATTCATGCACATAGAAAAAAACACCCCTGAACTTTCATTGTTCTGTCACTCCTGAACAAAACTACAGTGATCATTGTCTTAGTTAATTGATGTTTATTACTTTAAAATCAGATATGTTAACAGAAGCTGTTATATCTTCTCATGTGCACCTCTTTATGCCAAGATTATGATTTTTAATCTCAATCGCAAAAAAGTAAACTGGTGTCTCTTAGAGAAGATTTTATTATATTCTTGGACAGAGATAATTCATGGGCATAAAACCTTCTATCATTACCAAAAATAAGGGAAGTTTAAAAAATATATCAAGACAGTTACTAAATAGATGCATAATCTAGCTGAAGGAGTTGATCATCAGCTAAGAGAAAAAAAAAATGTAAGCTTGAAATCTTAAGTAATGGAAAAATTTCAAGCCTATTAAAGGCCATAAGTTAAAAATGAAACTCAAAAAGTGAAAATAAAATACACACTGGAGTAGTTGTAATGCCAAAAATGGAAAACCTTGATAGATGGTAGATGGTTGGTTTTTTGATTTTCAGTTCAATTCAGTTAAGTTCAGTTGCTCAGTCGTGTCTGACTCTTTGTGACCCCATGAATCGCACCTCGCCAGGCCTCCCTGTTCATCACCATCTCCCGGAGTTCACTCAGACTCATGTCCATCGAGTCCGTGATGCCATCCAGCCATCTCATCCTCTTTTGTCCCCTTCTCCTCCTGCCCCCAATCCCTCCCCAAATCAGAGTCTTTTCCAATTTGTCAACTCTTCTCATGAGTTGGCCAAAGTACTGGAGCTTCAGCCCAGCATCATTCCTTCCAAAGAAATCCCAGGGTTGATCTCCTTCAGAATGGACTGGTTGGATCTCCTTGCAGTCCAAGGGACTCTCAAGAGTCTTCTCCAACACCACAGTTCAAAAGCATCAATTCTTCGGCGCTCAGCCTTCTTCACAGTCCAACTCTCACATCCATACATGACCACAGGAAAAACCATAGCCTTGACTAGACGGACCTTTATTGGCAAAGTAATGTCTCTGCTTTTGAATATACTATCTAGGTTGCTCATAATTTTACTTCCAAGGAGTAAGCGTCTTTTAATTTCATGGCTGCAATCACCATCTGCAGTGATTTTGGAGCCCAAAAAAATAAAGTCAGCCACTGTTTCCACTGTTTCCCCATCTATTTCCCATGAAGTGATGGGACCGGATGCCATGATCTTCGTTTTCTGAATGTTGAGCTTTAAGCCAACTTTTTCGCTCTCCTCTTTCACTTTCATCAAGAGGCTTTTTAGCTCCTCTTCACTTTCTGCCATAAGGGTGGTGTCATCTGCATATCTGAGGTTATTGATATTTCTCCCAACAATCTTGATTCCAGCTTGTGCTTCTTCCAGCCCAGCGTTTCTCATGATGTACTCTGCATAGAAGTTAAATAAGCAGGGTGACAATATACAGCCTTGACGGACTCCTTTTCCTGTTTGGAACCAGTCTGTTGTTCCATGTCCAGTTCTAACTCTGGCTTCCTGACCTGCATATAGATTTGTCAAGAGGCAGGTTAGGTGGTCTGCTATTCCCATCTCTTTCAGAATTCTCCACAGTTTATTGTGATCCACACAGTCAAAGGGTTTGGCCTAGTCAATAAAGCAGAAATAGATGTTTTTCTGGAACTCTCTTACTTTTTCCACGATCCAGCGGATGTTGGCAATTTGATCTCTGGTTCCTCTGCCTTTTCTAAAACCAGCTTGAACATCAGGGAGTTCATGGTTCACGTATTGCTGAAGCCTGGCTTGGAGAATTTTGAGCATTACTTTACTAGCATGTGAGATGAGTGCAATTGTGCAGTAGTTTGAGCATTCTTTGGCTTTGCCTTTCTTTGGAATTGGAATGAAAACTGACCTTTTCCAGTCCTGTGGCCACTGCTGAGTTTTCCAAATTTGCTGGCATATTGAGTACAGCACTTTCACAGCATCATCTTTCAGGATTTGAAACAGCTCAATTGGAATTCCATCATCTCCACTAGCTTTGTTCGTAGTGATGCTTTCTAAGGCTCACTTGACTTCACATTCCAAGATGTCTGGCTCTAGATTAGTGATAACATCATCATGATTATCTGGGTCGTGAAGATCTTTTTGGTACTGTTCTTCCGTGTATTCTTGCCATCTCTTCTTAATATCTTCTGCTTCTGTTAGGTCCATCCCATTTCTGATTTTAATAATTTTAGTACATGTGTAAGTATATTTTACATACACATGTATCTTTGCAATGTTTAAGTATAATTATACATATATATGTATACATATATTGCAAAGACACACACACACGCACGCACACACACACACATATATATAATTATTGGAGAAGGAAATGGCAACCCATTCCAGGATTCTTGCCTGGAAAATCCTATGGATGGAGGATCCTGGTGGGCTACAGTCCATGGAGTTGCAAAGAGTCGGACACGACTGAGCGACCACTTCACTTTATATATAATTATTACTGATAAGCAAGATAGAAACATATGCCTAAAAGAGGAAGTCAATATAAATATTTTGAGTTTACTTTTTCCTGTGTGTACAAATTAAATATGTATATATGTGTGTGTTTGTGTATAATCAGAATCTAAAAGAAAGAATGAAGAGGGTTAATTTTTAGTAGCCACATATTCTCTAATGGTAAGGATTCTGCTGAGAAGTCTACAAAATAGGACATTGTAGCAGATGCCTATTTACCAAGTAATTTCAGCTCGTGATGGCTAGTTTGGTGAGAAGGTTATCCAGCAGTTGATCAAGTCTGGTGGTCATATGTGTTAATTATTATAACATCCTACTTCAGAATGCTAATTTAGCCAGATGTTCTAAATGGAAGAATTACTGTATCAGATTCAAACCTTCATTTTCTAGTGGATAAAATGACTGGATGAGCATTCAAGTGATCTTAAATTACAGATAAAGCCAACAGAAGCTTTTAAGCATAATAAAAAATTTGTATAGGTAATTATACTAGTATGATAACCTAGGTAACATTGACCATTTAGAAAGTAACTAACAAAAAAGTTAACAATATTTCCTGGAAATGAAGGGAAAGGATAGGATTTGCTCAGTGCAACAAATCAAGTCATTTGAGTTTTGCGAAGAATCACTTAGTCCTTAATCCAGAACCAGCAATGACATTTAACCTGTGGTAGAATTCTTGCTATTTTGAAGTGAGAAAAATATCTAGTTAAAATGCTAAGCCTCAGGAGAATATAAAAGTAGGAATAATAATAATAATAACAGGAATGAATAAATATTATAAACAGACATGTTAAAAATAAATGTATTGCTAACAGCACCCTAATGAACACTTGAGGGAGACCCTGAAAAGATTTCCAGGGCTCTCTCTTGGTGTTGTTCACTTTTCTTTCCTGTGAACACTTAGCCACTTGGGTTCTCAGTCTCCTCAACTTGGAGAGTCCATGAGCCCTTTTGCATCCTCTCTCTTTGTGCCATGACCTAGAAACTCTCTTGAAGGAATGAAATAGGGCACTTGTAGGGATGACTGCTTTTGTTTTCCCTCTGTCAAGAATCAGCGCTTTTTCGGTTGTTACCCAATATTTTTGAAAACATTTGATTCATATATTTTGTCTGTGTTTTTGCAGAGATGGGAGGAAGATCTAGTCTGTCCCTTTTAGTCCATCTTGTCCACAAGCAAGAGAGCACATGTCTGCTTAATATTTTCTTTGACAAATTGAGAAGTACACAAAAAAAGCATTTTTGACTATCATGGCTTTCTTTGGAAAGAGCACTTGTCCATTTGAGTTGAGAGTTGTAACAGTCTCCTTTTCATGGAATACAATTTTTACTTGAAAAATTAACTGACAGACAAAATATGGCTTTGAGTATTTGGCACACATTTACTTTAAAATAAAATAAGTCATCTTGTCACTTCAAAGAAGTGACAAGTGATAGTATTTGTTGGCAATGAAAAATTCATGCTTTTAAGAGAAAATTAGAATTCAAGAAAAATTGAGATAGCCACCATGAGTTTGAGAGATTCCCAATCCTTACAGAGTTTTCAGATAAAGGTGTTGGTGATATTAACAAATATATTTTTATAAAATATGTCAATATTTGAAAGAATGGCATAACTTAGTGAGCCAGTATTTTTCAAGTGATCAATGTAGAAAACTGATCCATTTTCTATAAGAAAAGACCAAAGTGCAAAATAGACCGTTCAATGTAACAGAGTATGATGTAAGAGAATGTGGCAATGTGCATAGATTCAGTTTCAGAAAGCACACTGCAATGAAGTTTTAGTAGACAATCACTCGTCAAATTTTGGGGTCAGTATCAAGAAGAATGGAATATCTGAAGTTTTCTGAAAAATATATTAAAATAGTCCTCTTATTTCCAACTACATGCCTGTGTGAGTCTGGATTTTCTTCAGCTACTTTAACCAAAAGGACATAGTATTACATATCACATTCAGAAGCAAATATGAAGTCTAATCTCTGACATCATAGACGTCAGGTGAAGACTTGTGCCAAGATGTAAAATACCACCACCACTCTTCTCATTATTTCTTGGGAGAAGATGTAGTTATTTTCTACTAAAATATACTGTTTATTTGAACATATTTTATTTTTTAAATGAATTATTTTCAATTTTAATTTCTTACATGATTATACATAACAACTTAAACAAAACATCTTGAGATTCTCAATATAGGAATTCAGAGACCAGAAATTTTTGAGAACTGCTTCTCTAATCATTGTGATATTTTCAGCTATAACTGACACTTTAACTGACTGTATGCGATGTTATCAAAGTTTTGCTGATATACTCACGACTCTCAAAAATTCTCACAATTGGATAATGAGATAAATATTGTAATCTCCTTTTTATAGATGTGAGCCATAGCCCATACTCCGACACATCATTTTATATTCCTATGCTATGTTCTGTCTAAATCTCACAGTGCTTTCAATATTATAAAGAGTTTATATTAGAAATATTTTCTTCTTATTGTTCAGTCATAAAGTATTGTCTGACTCTTTGTGATTCCATGAAGTATATCATGCCAGGCTTTCCTGTCCTTCACTATCTCCCAGAGTTTGCTCAGACTCATGTCCATTGAGTTGATGATGCTATCTAACCATGTTATCCTCTGCCACCTCCTTCTCCTCTTGCTCTCAATCTTCCTGAGCACCAGGGTCTTTTCCAGTGAGTGAGCTCTTTGCATCAGGTGGCCAAAGTATTGGAGATTCGGCTTCAACATCAGTCTTTCCAATGAATAGTCAGGGTTGTTTTCCTTTAGTTTGACTGGTTTTATCTCCTTGCTGATCAAGGAATTCTCAAGAGCCTTCTCCAGCACACCACAGTTCAAAAGCATCCGTTCTTCAGCATCCAGCCTTGTTTATGGTCCAAGTCTCAGATCCATGCATGATTACTGGAAAAATCATAACTTTGACTATATGGACCTTTGTTGACAAAGTGATTTCTCTGTTTTTTTTTTTTTTTTTTTTTAATACACTGTCTAGGTTTGTCACAGCTTTCCTTCCAAGGAGCAAATGTCTTAATTTCATGGCTGCAGTCACCATTCACAGCGATTTTAGAGGTCAGAAAAATAAAATCTGTCACCATTTCCACCTTTACCCCATCTATTTGCCATGAAGTAATGGAAGCACTCCTTGGAAGGAAAGTTATGACCAACCTAGAGAGCATATTCAAAAGCAGAGACATTACTTTGCCAACAAAGATCCGTCTAGTCAAGGCTATGGTTTTTCCAGTAGTCATGTATGGATGTGAGAGTTGGACTGTGAAGAAAGCTGAGTGCCGAAGAATTGATGCTTTTGAACTGTGGTGTTGGAGAAGACTCTTGAGAGTCCCATGGACTACAAGGAGATCCAACCAGTCCATTCTAAAGGAGATTAATCCTGGGTGTTCTTTGGAAGGAATGATGCTAAAGCTGAAGCTCCAGTACTTTGGCCACCTCATGCGAAGAGTTGACTCACTGGAAAAGACTCTCTTGCTGGGAGGGATTGGGGGCAGAAGGAGAAGAGGACGACAGAGGATGAGATGGCTGGATGGCATCATGGACTCGATGGACGTGAGTTTGAGTGAACTCCGGGAGTTGGGGATGGACAGGGAGGCCTGGCATGCTGCAATTCACATGGTCGGGAAGAGTCGGACACGACTGAGTGACTGAACTGAACTGAATGGGAGTAGATGCCATGATCTTAGATTTTTAATGCTGAGTTCCAAAGCAGCTTTTTCACTCTCTTCTTTCACCTTCATCAAGAAGCTCTTTAGTTCCTCTTTACTCTCTGCCATCAGAGTGAGATCATGTGCATATCTGAAGTTGTTGTTTCTCCTGGCAATCTTGATTCCAGCTTGTAATTTATCCCATCCAGCATTTTGCATGCTGCACTCTGCATAAACGTTAAATAAGCAAGGTGAGAATATACAGCCTTGTCATATTCTTTCCAAATTTTGAAGCAGTCTGTTGTTCCATGTCCAGTTCTAACTGTTGCTTCTTGACCTGCATACAGGTTTCTCAGGAGACTGGTAAGGTGGTCTGGTATTCCCAACTCTCTAAGAATTTTCCACAGTTTCTTTGATTCACACAATGGCTTTAGCATAGTCCATGAAGCAGAAGTAGATGTTTTTCTCAAATTCCAATATTTATAGTGTTTTATTAAGTTTACAATCAGTTTTAAATATGGGAGATAATTTACCAAATTCACAACTTTTTTATGTGTGACAGCATTGAGTTAGCATTGAGGAATATTCGTTGTTTAATGTCTAAAGAACATTCACTTTTTATTAGAGTTTTAAGACTTGTATGTTGAGTGTTAAAACAGGTAGAGCAAATAGTGAGGGCTCCTCTCCATATACAAAAGCTGAAGTTTTGGGGATGAGCACCATCTGGATCCCAGACATAATTTTAAAAATGATGACAAATCACATGAGCGCCTTGAGCTGTACATGAATTCAGCATGTAGCAACCCTGTGATTTATACATCTTTTTCATTTGAGGATGATGATAGTGCTTGACTGTGACAGGAGCATTTACTAAAGACTTACAGATACTTTCACTAGCAATTCCAGACAAAAGTCATTCATTCATATTCAGACTTTCTGAATCAGTTAAGATTTATAAGACTTGGGTATCTTTTGATTTAGTCTTACTTATAAAGCTGCATAAAGCTGAGACACAGAAAATCAAATTAAGAATATTCCCAATAAAGGACCAAATGAATACTTTGTTCTTGAGGGATTCATGAGGAAGTATTAAGAAGTGAAATACCAGGTATACAACTTAGTTTCAAAATACCAACCCACTGTGTGTGTGTGTGTGTGTGTGTGTGTGTGTGTGCGCGCGTGCGCGCGCATGTAGAGGAGCTTCCCAGATGGCACTAGTGGTAAAGAATTTACCTGCCAATTCAGGAAACACAAGAAATTCAGGTTTGACCCCTGGGTCAGGAAGATCCCCTGGAGGGAAGAATGACAGTGTACTCCAATGTTCTTGCCAGGAGAATCCCATGGACAGAGGAGCCTCTCAGGCTACAATCCATAGGTTTGCAAAGAGTCACACAGAACTGATGTGACTTAGCACACACACATGTGTTTATAAAGGAAAGACAAAGTATGTATAGCCAAATGGTACCGCTGATGGATGTAGATAGAATGTGTAGATGCTTATTGATTGTACTATCATTTCAATATACTTTTCTGTGTAAATGAAAGTTTTTACAGCAAAGTTTAGGAATGAGAGAAAGAACTCCATGTGAAAACTAGGATTGAAAACAGAATCAAATGTAGTTTTTGAAGTATGCTTCCTTGTATTGTGTTCAAGGCCACAGGGAGTCACATAGGAGCTCCTTGTTAGAGTTTTTAACGTTCCTTTTATATATCGCTTCTTGGCGTTTTGGCTAAGATCAAGTGGTGGCTCAGACGGAAAGTGTCTGTCTACAATGTGGGAGACCTGGGTTCGATCCCTGGGTCAGGAAGTCCCCTGGAGAAGGAAACGGCAACCCACTCCAGTACTCTTGCCTAGAAAATCCCATGGATAGAGGAGCCTGGTGTCCATGGGGTCGCAAAGAGTTGGACACAACTGAGCAACTTCACTTTTTTATATTTACTTGGAAGGGCATTGAAAGTAATTTTCTATAAACAAAGTGTATGCTTGTTTTTGAATCCTTAGATAGAAATCTTTTACCTATACTATCAAGTAGGTGTTAATACACTTAATGTCTCTTATTTCATAGATATCAGCCAGTTTTGACTTGGAGAGTCAACACATTGTAGTAGTAAGAAATGGGGCTCAATTCTTTGGTTCTGATCTTGTGAGTCTTTGGGCAAGTCATTTCAACTCTATGTGCCTGTTTACTAGTCTGTAGAACTGAGATAATAATAGAAGCTACCTCATAAGAAACTTGTGAGAATTCCTTGAATTAACATATGTGAACATCTTAGAACCTTTCTAGCAGCATGGTAACCCTTCAGTATATACTAACTGCTTCTGTTGTAATAAGCAGAGTGTTAGGCAGTCACTGATCAGTCACTAATATCACTTACTTAAAAAGAGCTAAAAGTCTTATACATAGAATCAGACCTTGAACTCCTTGAGTTCAGGAATTCAGTTAAATGTAACTAGAACTTGTATGATTTCAGTTCAGATGTTCAATTAACTATATCTTCCATCTTCATGTATGATCATTGGGCAGTTTTAGCTCTTGTAATTGCAACTCCCAACTTTGTTAGCCTTAAAAAAAAGATGAACAGATCAGTTACCTAGGCATGCCTTATCTTCACTCTTTATTAATAATTAATAATATATACACAGCACATGACATATAATAAGCATTCAATATATGTCATCTTGTTCTTTAGACTGGGGACTAGTTTTACTTTGATTAAAAGTAGTCATTTTCCACTAGAAAAGAGCTCTTAAAAAAAGACATTTATCCTCAAGATTTCTGTAAGTGCTGGTCATATGTTGGCCCCTTCATGGTGAATGCCAGATCATTGTAGATGATCCTTAGAGAAGTGTAATATGAATTAATATCCACATAGGAGACATCCTTTAGAGAAAAATATTCCTACAGACTAATACTAAGTTCTGGCACAGAAGCAGTATCCCTGAAGTCTTCCATGGACACAAGGGTGTTTTTCAGACCCATTCATGGCAAAGCTGTGTTCTCACTCCAACTCTGCAATCAGTTGTTCATCTAAAGTGTTTCCTTCTTCATGATCATGGCATTAGGGTAATTGATTGGCAGCGTTTTCTTTCCTATTGCTGGGTTCTCTGCTTATAGATAGTCTCTATCTGGATAAATAATATTCTAAATGGAAATTTTCATGAAAAAATTATACAATTTTATTTATACAACAAGTATTTATAAAATCAATATGCCTTATATTTAATTCAGGTCTATTTGATGGTCATTAGCTCATTTCCATCAAATTAAATTATCTTCCAAGGGATAGTTTTAAACTGAAATGAGACTGAGCTGAATAAATTAGCTGAGAAGTCCCTGAACTGGACAAAGTGTGAACCAAGAGTTAATATTGTTATAATTATGTTTAAGAAGGTAGGAGAAGGTGGCATGTGGTATGATGAAAAGCTTTCTTCCAAAAAATAACTAAGAGTAGACATGTATTTATAAAAATATTTGATGATTAAAATAAAATAATTTGAGATTAAAATGCTCTTGGCTGTCTCAATAGTGGAGAGGTTGGTTATGCATCCAACTATATAAACTAAATACTCATTGATTTCTAGGGAATAGAATATTTAAGAGCAGATGATTATATTGTCCTAGTTAAGAAAATTCATAGTGAAACCAGACATTCAGAATATACTTATCTATTGATATTACTTATTTTCTTTAACTTCACACCTAGGTGTGAAATAATCATTTAATATTCATTGTGTAGTAAAGAATTTGGCCTTGCTCAAAGAAATATCGTGCTTTTTCCCTTGGTTTCTGAGATATCTATTTAATACCTGATATGAGCATCTTCAGAGAAGGCAATGGCACCCCACTCCAGTACTCTTGCCTGGAATATCCCATGGATGGAGGAGCCTGGAAGGCTGCAGTCCATGGGGTCGCTGAGGGTCAGACGCAACTGAGCTACTTCACTTTCACTTTTCACTTTCATGCATTGGAGAAGGAAATGGCAACCCACTCCAATATTCTTACCTGGAGAATCCCAGGGACGGGGGAGCCTGGTGGGCTGCCGTCTATGGGGTCGCACAGAGTCGGACACGACTGAAGTAACTTAGCAGGAACATCTTTGTTTGAGGTGGGGGCTGGCTACATTGGATGTTGGGGTCAGGTCATCTATACCCAATGGCTTGAGGATGGGGGCTGTCCCCCCCATAAAGACCAATAGTGTGACCTAGAGTGGCAGCTTTGGCTCTTGTGCTATCAATTGACCTAGAGACTGGTTCAGCCATGTGAGCAATCAACCAACAATATCTGTGTATTAAAGCTACAGCGGAAACTATAGAGATGGAATCTTGGTTGTGCTTCCTTGTTTGGCAAAATTGCCATTGTTACATGTCCTTTCCAGTAAAGGAGAATGCAAGTTTCATGTTTGGAATCCTACTAGACTCTGCTTTATGTGTTTCTCCCTTTGACTGCTTGCAAAATTTGTATTTTGCACTTTAATAAACAATAGCCATAAATATAAGTTTTCAGGGAGTTCTATGAAAATTCTTGAACCTGAAAGTGGTTTTAGAATGCCCCTGAACTTGTTAGAAATTGGAACAGTGTTGGAAACTATGCTTTCATGCTTCACAATTTGACTATTTCTAGGCATTCTTAATAAACATTATAAGCATTGTTAAATCCTGAATTGCCTTCTGAATTTTCTCAGCCTAAATTATATTTAGTACAGTTTTATTGTTATTTTGGAAATGTTCTATTTCTTAAGAAGAGATAAACACTCACATAATAGAATATATTTGGCTACTTACTATATATTTCTGGCTGATGTATATAATTATCTTATTTTTCCAGGTATTTTACTATTAGGGATATATCATAGTTTTAGCCATGCTCTGCCTTCTGAATAGACTATTCAGTATAAATGATACATTTTCCATTTAGTGATACAACATACATATTTGGGTACAATAGTTACATTCTAGTCCACATCCATCTCAATTTTTGTGTTTTTACCATGGGTTACATCAAGCACTTTTTGATTGGCACTTTTTCCCCTGTCTAATTTTCCCTAAGGCTGTCTTAGTGACTTAAGAATAGTGACTAACTATTTTGTTGTGTCCTCATCAATTGTACAAATGAATTGAACCAGCCAAGAAAGTTGGTTTCATTTGATTAGTTCCCACTCATTCTGTTTCAGCTGTGATCAATTCTTGGGAAGTGAGCTTAGAGAGACCACCTCTCCTATGAAGTACAACACTGCCTTCTCTATTGGGGGAACATACATTCTATCACAGTTTTATCTTAAAGTGAAAGTGAAGTCGCTTAGTCGTGTCCAACTCTGCGACCCTGTGGACTGTAGCCCACCAGGCTCCTCCATCCATGGGATTCTCCAGGCAAGAATACTGGAGTGGGTTGCCGTGCCCTTCTCCAGAGGATCTTCCTGACCCAGGGATCGAACCCAGGTCTCCTGCATTGTGGGCAGATGCTTTAACCTCTGAGCCACTAGGGAAGCCTTAAATTTATTATTAACAAAACCTTTCACTGTGGGCTTCAGCGTACAGCAGACATTTATAAACAGGTAAGAAAATGAGGAATGGAAATTGAAACACAGAGCCTTTGAGGACAACTACATGAATGGTAGCACTATAGTTATCAAATTATTAAAATCCAGTTAAGGAAGGTGGTCACCTGATTTTCCTGTTCATGAACTATTTAATTATGGAGTCTGTTTCTGATATCAAATATTTCTAGACTCTGAAACCTTAACAGTGTGCTGTTTTATTTAGAAAGTATAATCCAGAGATTTCATGGGCACTGTTTCAAAGGAAGATATACATGAAATAATTTCAGAGCTCCGCACCAGTTATCCAATCTCTAATGCAAACTTACTGGGTAAATTCATCTGGTAGCTTTCAAAATGTAACAAAGTGTTTGCAAATTATTCCTGAAAACTTTTGAGTATTTTATAATTTTTATTTAAAATACTCACTGACAGAGATAATCTGAATGATTCCACAATACAGGAGAAAAATCTTTCTTTGAAACATTTCCATGCTTATGATTTTTATAATCCTTAAATCATAAGGAGAATTTAGGATTTTGGTTCTATTTTTTAAGAAATAGCTAATCTGGCATATGAAATAAAGTTTGCTGTAATTCTTCAATAGGAAAACTGCTTAAAAGGAGATGAGGAATGCTCTGAAGCAGGAAAAAAAAAAACTTTTGGAAAATAGTCTACCTTTATAATTATACTTTTAATGTCAGTGACACCACTATTTGTAAAAATGCCACCATTCACTTTGTTACCATTGAATTCTAACACCTTATACTAACTTACTTATTCCTCAAAAAATGTGTGTGTGTGTGTGTGTGTGTGTGTGTGTGTGTGTGTACTCAGTCATGTCTGATTCTTTGGGACCCCATGGGCTGTAGCCCGCCAGTCTCCTCTTTCCATGGTGTTTTCTAGGCAACAATACTGGAGCAGCTTGCAGGGGATCTTCCTGAACCAAGGGTTGGACCCACATCTTTTGTATCTCCTGTATTTGCAAGTAGATTATTCCTCATACATGATCTGCACTTCAGGCAGATTCTTTAAAACTGATCCATCAAGGAAGCCCTATATAATATGATGTATTTATTAATATCCTCATTTTATAGCTGATAAAATTTAAACTCAGATGGTTTTAGTAACTTGAGCAAGTAGGTCAATGATACATAAAAATTAAAAATTCAGTAATGTCTGGAGATTGATGAGACTATAAGTCATTTACTGAATGAGAAGAATAAATGAAGAATGAGTGAACAAGTGAAGTTAGTGTCAAACTCATTGTATCTTACATCTGAATCATAATAGCAATTATGAAAAATTTATTGGTTGTTTTAGGAATATTATATATAAAAGATTCCTACTGATGTCATTAATCCATTTAGACATAAAAAATAAAAAAAAATGTTAACACGTTAACATCAAACATATCAATTCTTAAAATCCAATTCTCAATAAAAATTTTCAATTATGTGGAAAAATGTAAAATATAAAATGACTCTCATATACTCCTATGACTCCCTTATTACATTGATTTAACAAATATCAACATTTTGCCACATTTGCTCATTCACTTTCTTGCTGCATAATTTTAAAGTAAATTACATATATATTAAGAACATCTCAAACCTAAATATTTTTGTACCAATCCTAAAATGGGACATTTTCTACCATTAAAATATCAGAAAATATCATGAAATCATTAATATGAATATTATCATTAACAAAAGTTCATCTATTACATTTTAAAACTTCACCAGTTAGTCAAAAATGTTTTATAAAGTTCATTTGTTTAAGATCCAGTTAAAGTAAAGCATTGTTTTGAGTTGCTATGTTCCCTAAATCTTGTTAGACTGTGCACCTTTCCTCTCCTACCCTCTCCCCATCTTTTTTTGACATTGACTTATTGATGAATGGGTCCCAGTTATTTATCCAGTTGCTTCTTTCCCCTCATAGTGTCATCTAACTTGTTTTTGCATTCCTCTTATTGGAGAAGGAAATGGCAACCCAATCCAGTGTTCTTGCCTAGAGAATTCCATGGACAAGAAGTTAGATTTAGCAGTCTGGTTATAATCATGTTATTGAATCTTAGGAAGAATTCCCTGTAAGTGGTGCTGTAAACTCATTCCATTCTATCTGAAGGCACACAAAGTCTACTTTTCCCAGGGTTCATTTTTTCTAAGAATGATCTACGGGTTCAGGTGGTAATATTTTGGATCTTCCGTGGTAGATTCTACTTTACCTTCCTCACCTGAATCTTGCTGTGTAAAATACAACTGGAGGCTATATGTTTTAAATTTTGAGTTTCACGCTAATTTCTCCCAGTTCTAACCATATTCATTCTATTTTACATTTTCCTTTACTTGACATATAATTCTGGGTTTTAGAGCAGGAGACAAGGGGAGTTCATCCTTGAATGTTTTTGGCCTTATTCTAATTGGATTAAACTTCAAAAAATATGGAACTTTTCTTGTGTGTGGTTTGCAAGCTGGAAATTCTCCCAGTAAAGCAGAACCATTATAGAAATCTTCTTCTATAGGTTTGTTTTTGAAGGGGCCTAGTTTCTTCCTTTTATGTAATTCCACAAGGCAAGCAAAAGCACTGTTTGCTTCTGGAAAATTTACAAGGCAAGTTGTTGATGCTGTAGTGAGGTGAGTGGCTGTTCAGTGGAAAATCATCCTAGCAAATGGTTCTTTCTTCACCTAGATCACGTCACCTCCCTCATCATCTGTTTTCTGTTGAGTTTCTGATTCTATGTAAAATTTTATTTAAGCTTTATGGTATAAAAGGAAAAATAAAAGCACTCACATATGCACATAACAAGCATTATACAAGAAAGTTCCAATTCTTATCCATGTGGATCTTAGTACATAGTGTAGAGGCCTGAGAATCACTCAGATGGCATCATCCCTGAGGAAGAAGCTGGCAACCCTGATTACTGCTACCTTCTCAAACTGAGGGGCATTAGACAGCCATGCAAAGTTTGCTAGTGGAACCCAGAGGTGTGGTCCATAAAATATTTTTATCAGTTTTCAAATGACACTGTCTATTTCAAGTCAGCTTTTGCTCAGGCTGCTTTTCTGATTTTTTTCCTCTCATGGGACTTTTCTTCCTCCTTTTTTCTGCCATGACAACTCTTAATTATCCTTTCAAAGCAGTGTACAAGTTGTCTCATCACTAAAGCCTTCCCTGAGCCTCTGTTCTAGTTTCTTAGTTGATCTGTTGGTGGAAATGTTTTCTTTCTAAACTGAGAGGGCTCAGAGTTAGGTACAATGTCCTTTTCATCTCTGCTAGTGCCTTAAATTATGTAAGAAATGAATATGTGTTTAATAAATGTATGGAAAAAATTATAAGCCTGTGTAACAACTGGAAAAGAGATAAAGAAGAGAAAGCTGTGGGGAGGGGTTGTGGGGAAGGAGGGTGGTAATCAGTATAGTGGTCTGAGGTCTGATTTAAGTCTCTGGCTTGGAATGCCAACAACTTCTAAAGCAGAAAGGCACCAATGGTCAAAGATATGCTGACTCTGGCATAACATTGTGCATTAAGCCAAACATTTAACTATAATGTTAGCTTAATGTCTATAACTCTTGATGTCCAACAACCCCCTTATTGTTTTAAATTCTCAAACAAGCGTCCTTTAGAGTATGATATACTGGAGCTGAGCCTAGTGCATTTTGTATTCATAAAATCTCCCAGGGATTGGAGCTCAGCTGTTCACAACACTTCTTTCCATAGGCACAAGGAGCAACAGGAAGGATGGAGGTTCATTTCCTCTTTAGTTTCATATTTGGTTCAATGGAATGATGAAAAAGAGCAAATAGTTTGTATGTGTGTGTGTGTATATATATATATGTATAATATATGTATGACATATAAACATATGTAGACCACACACACACATGATTATTTAAAGATATGCCACCACCAAATATTGGCCAAGAAGCTTAGAAGAAAATAGAAATTGATGGAAGAAAAAAAACTAGAAACAAGCTTTCAAATTTTGGTAAAGATTATATCAAAAGTAATGTTTTAAGTTTGAAGATGGATCTGAAATGCTTGAAGATGCATTTAGTCTAAAGTAGAGTTTATTAAATTTAGCAAAGTGACCTATATTTTAGGAAACATAATAAATGGTATATACATATGTATATGAAGTAAAAAAAGTAAAGCACAGAAAACTCGTCAACAAAATCATATGCATTGTAATATTACTCAGGCTAATTCTTGTAAGTTAATATTTTCCTCAATTATGTTACTATCCAATCAAAACATTTGTTCACATAAAAACTGTGTTTCTAATGCTGCTTTAAGAAAAAAAGTTTCTTTTCTTCAATAAAATATTTATTTTTATTAAAATGTTATATAAGTTTTGAAGTTTAATTTTTAAACTTTCTTTTTTTAGACACTGACTTTTTAAGCTTAATTTTTATTTATTTATTTTGGACATATCATTGTTGTACAATATTATTTAAATTACAGGTATGCAAAATGTGGTGGTGTGGTCACTAAGTCTTGTCTGACTCTTGCCACTCCATGGACTATATAGCCCACCAGGTTCCTCTGTCCATGGGATTTCTCAGGCAAGAATACTGGCATGGGTTGCCATTTCCTTCTCTGGGGAATCTTCCCACATCTCCTGCATTGCAGATGGTCTTCTGCATTGCAGGCAGATTCTTTAATGCTGTCCCAACAGAGATCCCTTTACAAATAGTGATTCAAAATGTTTAAATGTTATACTCCATGTATAATTATCATAAAACATTGGCTCTATTCTCTGTGTTGTATTAATGCAATATACCCTTGTACAACAAATAAAACAATTTTTAATCTACCACATTTATTAAAACCATAAAATAAATATTAAGAGCTTTTAATATAATTAGATATGTGTAGAGGTTGTTTAATCAAGATAATCATCAGAAAAATTATATTGAATGCTTTCTTGTACATTCATGCCTGGCCAGGGGCTACAGGGATTGTTTGGATTCACATTATTTTCACATTCCTTTAGTTGAGATAAATTTTAAGAAAATAAACACTGAGAAAGTATGATGAAGGCAGCAATGGGAAAATGCACACGATAGCAGCAGTAAGAAGAAAAAGATAAATTCTACCTATGGACCTGGTTATGCTTCATCAATGCAGAGATACCTAAATTATTGTGGTCATTGTGGTAGTTTTATGGTAGTTGCTTTATTTCTTTGTTGGTTTGTCTTCTAACTGTGAACACAATTCTTTAAGTTTTCACTTACAGGAATAGTATAAAGGGGAGAAAAAATCATGCTGATAGAGGCATAGACATAAATAGTGTACAGTGTTTGGGGAATTATTACTAAGCTGGTATGGGTGGAGTGGTGGTTCTTCATCAGGGATCATTTTTGCCTCTGCAAGAATGCTTGGCAATGACTGGAGATATTTTTGGCTCTGATGGGGTCAGGGGTAATGTAGCATCTAGTGCAAAGAGGACTGCAATTCTACTAAACATCTTGCAGTATGAATAGAACATGCCCCACAACAAAATTTCCTAGTCTTAAATGTTGATGATGCTAAGCTTGAGAAGACCTTGACTAAAACAGGAAAACTGAAGTGATAAGAAGAAGAAATAGAAGGAGATAAGGCAGATAGTATTTATGTTATGGGAATGGTGGGGATGACTTTGAATATCAACCTCAGGAGTAAAAGAATAGCATGAGTATTTTCATCAGTGATGACAAAATAAAAAGATAAGGAGAGATGTTGTCTAAACATAAAACTGTTCAGGTATGCATGAAACTCATATAGGAAGTGCATTATCTAGGCTATGGTGCATATAAATAAATAAAATAAAGTTAGTTTCTAAAAAATAAATAGATGGAGGGGCTAGTATGGGAAATACTAAGCCATGAGATAAAAACATATAACAATATTTTATGGAGGGCTTTTTGTTGGAAGTTTATATTTGATGCAGAGGGTTAGAGTCCTTGTTAAGTTACTGAATAGGAAGGAGTTGAATGAAAATGGCCATTGAGTGATACTGTTTTTCCAATCCTGTGTTAGACACATCATACCATGAAGAAAATGAGGCATATGACAGGGAGACTGTTGAAGTTCTGCCCTCAATTTACAAACAAAATAGCTGGCACCCATAAAATATCCTTTCATATACATGAACTGTGCTGGTAAGTTTGTTTTCAGTTTTCTTGGGTATGTACATGTACTTAATCTTTTAGCCTTTCCTCTTCAAGTACATTTCCCAACATTTCAGTGATTTATTTTCCTTTTTTCAATTGTGTTTTTTCTATAATATATCTGACTTCATTTACAATGATGATTCAGATTGAATAGTATATGCTAATATGGTTCAGATCAAAACTCATGAGAAGGAAAGTATATTCAAAAGCGATCATATATAGATAGATAGATCTGCCTATATATATATATTTAAGGAATTGAAGATATAAAAAGGGAAGGATAGATTCAATCTAATGTTTTATATTTTTTATAAATACTGAATAGGTAACAAGATGTAAATAACTGATTAACAAATGTGAGAATAAGGAAAAGTAATATGTTAAATGTTATTTCTTGCAAATATAATCTTGTCTTCAGTCTTTATTCAAAGCCATTGCATTAAAGTAACATAATTTTTTAAATAATTGCAGTTAAGGCAAGTTTATTTTAAACATATAGAGTTAAGTTCTCCTTATGCTCTTTTTTTCCTCTTTATATTCTTGATTACTGAAAAGAATCTGACATCCTCTTGTCTTCCATTATAAATAAAATAAAAATTCACCAGCGAAATAGTTGAATGTAAATCAATCTAGAAATTCTTTCCAAGCTCGACAGATTAAATGATGAAAAAGAAATTTCCACTGCAGACAATAGACTGAATTTAGCTATCTGAAACAAGTTTTTCTTTTTAAAGCAACACTGACACTAATGCCTCATAGAGTTTATAATGCATTCAGAAGTTAAGTGTTTAAAAACAAGAGTACATTTTGAAGGGGATAAATGGACAAATAGCATTTTATGGTTCTTATATGGTATGTGTAGTAGTATTAATAAAAGGTGTCTTGATGCTGTGTGTGTGTGTGTGTGTGTGCTCAGTCACTCAGTTGTGTGCAACTCTTAGAGACCCCACGGACTGTATGTAGCCCACCAGGATCCTCTGTCCATGGGTTTCTCCAGACAAGAATACTGGAACGGGTTGCCATTTCCTCCTCCAGGGGTTCTTCCTGAACCAGGGATTGATCAAACCCATGTCTCTTGTGTCTCCTGCACTGCAAATGGATTCTTTACCTACTGAGCATTAGTATAAGGTGTCTTGTTAGTAGATTGTGTTAAATTAAAAATGTATACTATAAGCTTCAAAAACCAGTAAAATATCACAACAAATAATTGTTGCTAAGGAGATAAAATAGAATTACAAAGAATTTTCAATCCAAAAGTTAGAAAATGAGGAAAAAAAGGAACAAAAAAGAGTTGGGACAAATAGAAAAAAAAAAAAAACAAGATGGTGTTTTAAAATCCAATCATATCAATGATACATTAAATACAAAGTTAAAAAATATAAGGAAGATATTGTTAGGTTGGGTAAAAAAGACTCAACTTTATGCTGCCTATAAAAAGTCCACTTTAAAAGTAATGACACACATAGGTTAGCATTTAAAGGATGGATAATAAAGGAAAAGGATGATAATAAATGGACCTTACTCACACTAATCAGTGTAAGACTCCATTTGATATGTGCTGTGGGCGGGCACTGAACTCCTATAGATTGGCTTTGTCTGCATCTCATAACTGGCTTGGATTTCTATCACAGTGCATTTTTCGACACTTTGCTAAGTACCGTAGAATAGAGAATCTGCTAGATTATGGTAAAAAGGCCAGTAGGTAATTTCTCCATACAGCTATGTCTCTGCCTACAAACTGGTTGCTGTTTAGCTGTTAAGTTGTGTCCAACTCTTGCAACCTCATGCACTGTAGGCCACCAGGCACCACTGTCCATGGGATTTCCCAGGCAAGAATACGGGAGTGGATTGCCATTTCCTTCTCCAGGGGGTCTTTCAGCCCAAGAATCAAACCCATGTCTTTTACACCCCCTGTATTGCAGGTGGATTCTTTACCACTGAGCCACCAGGGAAGACTTATAAACTGGTTTGCATTGAAAAAAAGAGCAGGGGTTAAAAAACTTGAAAAATAGCTAATTTTTCATAATTTTCAGAATATATTAGACTCTATGAAATGCAAAAGGAAGGAAGCGAGACCAATTAATATGTAAAAAATTGAGGTATTTTCCTTTTCACCTTCAAGTATTGGGGTAAGGAATGAGAAACTTTTTGTCCTTTTGACAGTACACATTTCTCTCACAGATATGCTAGGAAATGGATTATAGGAAAACATGGAAGATTGGAGAGTACAAGCAGGAAGCAGGGTCCCTAAGTGATCATGCAGTTCCTTAGAATGAGCACCATCTAATATAAAAGACCTCAGGGATGCAGATGGCTACTCTACATAAAGGAATATCTCTAGTTTTCCACTTATAGCCTCTCCAAAGTCTAATTACCCTGTGGTGATTACGGGAAGGCAGGAAATTCATTGTGCTAGATGTCATGTTTGAAATGAATCCCACAGTGAAAGAAGTTTGCAAAACTCTTTCTTAAAGAAGGGATGAAAAAGTAAAAAAAATGATTCCGCATCAGATTCTTCTTTCAGACAGGGCAAAACTGAGGCTTGGTACCCCAAGAATATGCATCATCAATGTAAAATTTGGAGATCAGTACTCGTCCAAGGTAAGGAAGAGTGGCTGTGCTTTGCTGGAGCAGCCGTGAAGAGATACCCCAGCCCAAGGTAAGAGAAACCCAAGTAAGACGGTAGGTGTTGCAAGAGGGCATCAGAGGGCAGACACACTGAAACCATACTCACAGAAAACTAGTCAATCTAATCACACTAGGACCACAGCCTTGTCTAAAACAGTGAAACCAAGCCATGCCTGTGGGGCAACCCAAAACGGGTGGGTCATGGTGGAGAGGTCTGACAGAATGTGGTCCACTGGAGAAGGGAATGGAAAGCCACTTCAGTATTCTTGCCTTGAGAACCCCATGAACAGTATGAAAAGGCAAAATGATAGGATACCAAAAGAGGAACTCCCCAGGTCATTAGGTGTCCAATATGCTACTGGAGATCAGTGGAGAAATAACTCCAGAAAGAATGAAGGGATGGAGCCAAAGAAAAAACAATACCCAGCAGTGGATGTGACTGGTGATAGAAGCAAGGTCCGATGCTGTAAAGAGCAATATTGCATAGGAACCTGGAATGTCAGGTCCATGAATCAAGGCAAATTGGAAGTGGTCAAACAAGAGATGGCAAGGGTGAACGTCGACATTCTAGGAATCAGCAAACTAAAATGGACTGGAATGGGTGAATTTAACTCAGATGGCCATCATATCTACTACTGTGGGCAGGAATCCCTCAGAAGAAATGGAGTAGCCATCATGGTCAATAAAAGAGTCCGAAATGCAGTACTTGGATGCAGTCTCAAAAATGACAGAATCATCTCTGTTTGTCTCCAAGGCAAACAATTTAATATCACAGTTATCCAAGTCTATGCCTCAACCAGTAACCCTGAAGAAACTGAAGTTGAACGGTGTTATGAAAACCTACAAGACCTTTTAGAACTAAAACCCGAAAAAGATGTCCTTTTCATTATAAGGGACTGGAATGCAAAAGTAGGATGTCAAGAAACACCTGGAGTAACAGGCAAATTTGGCCTTGGAATGTGGAATGAAGCAGGGCAAAGACTAATAGAGTTTTGCCAAGAAAATGCACTGGTCATAGCAAACACCCTCTTCCAACAACACAAGAGAAGACTCTACACATGGACATCACCAGATGGTCAACACTGAAATCAGATTGATTATATTCTTTGCAGCCAAAGATGGAGGAGCTCTATATAGTCAACAAAAACAAGACCAGGAGCTGACTGTGGCTCAGATCATGAACTCCTTATTGCCAAATTCAGACTCAAATTGAAGAAAGTAGGGAAAACCACTAGACCATACAGGTATGACCTAAATCAAATCCCTTATGATTATACAGTGGAAGTGAGAAATAGATTTAAGGGCCTAGATCCGATAGATAGAGTGCCTGATGAACTATGGAAAGAGGTTCCTGACATTGTACAGGAGACAGGGATCAAGACCATCCCCATGGAAAAGAAATGCAAAAAAGCAAAATGACTGTCTGGGGAGGCCTTACAAATAGCTGTGAAAAGAAGAGAGGTGAAAAGCAAAGGAGAAAAGGAAAGATATAAGCATCTGAATGCAGAGTTCCAAAGAATAGCAAGAAGAGATAAGAAAGCCTTCTTCAGCGATCAATGCAAAGAAATAGAGGAAAATAACAGAATGGGAAAGACTAGAGATCTCTTCAAGAAAATTACAGATACCAAGGGAACATTTCATGCAAAGATGGGCTCAATAAAGGACAGAAATGGTCTGGACCTAACAGAAGCAGAAGATATTAAGAAGAGGTGGCAAGAATACAAAGAAGAACTGTACAAAAAAGATCTTCATGACCCAGATAATCATGATGATGTTATCATTAATCTAGAGCCAGACATCCTGGAATGTGAAGTCAAATGGGCCTTAGAAAGCATCACTATGAACAAAGCTAGCGGAGGTGATGGAATTCCAGTTGAGCTGTTTCAAATCCTGAAAGATGATGCTGTGAAAGTGCTGCACTCAATACGCCAGCAAATTTGGAAAACTCAGCAGTGGCCACAGGACTGGAAAAGGTCAGTTTTCATTCCAATCCCAAAGAAAGGCAATGCCAAAGAATGCTCAAACTACCACACAATTGCACTCATCTCACTTGCTAGTAAAGTAATGCTCAAAATTCTCCAAGTCAGGCTTCAGCAATACGTGAACCGTGAACTCCCTGATGTTCAAGCTGGTTTTAGAAAAGGCAGAGGAACCAGAGATCAAATTGCCAACATCCACTGGATCATGGAAAATGTAAGAGAGTTCCAGAAAAACATCTATTTCTGCTTTATTGACTAGGCCAAAGCCTTTGACTGTGTAGATCACAATAAACTGTGGAGAATTCTGAAAGAGATGGGAATAGCAGACCACCTAACCTGCCTCTTGAGAAATCTGTATGCAGGTCAGGAAGCAACAGTTAGAAATGGACATGGAACAACAGACTGGTTCCAAACAGAAAAGGAGTACGTCAAGGCTATATATTGTCACCCTGCATATTTAACTTATATGCAGAGTACATCAAGAGAAACCCTGGACTGGAAGAAACACAAGCTGGAATCGAGATTGCCGGGAGAAATATCAATCACCTCAGATATGCAGATGACACCACCCTTATGGCAGAAAGTGAAGAGGAACTGAAAAGCCTCTTAATGAAAGTGAAAGAGGAGAATGAAAAAGCTGGCTTAGAGCTCAACATTCAGAAAACGAAGATCATGGCATCCGGTCCCATCACTTCATGGGAAATAGATAGGGAAACAGTGGAAACAGTGTCAGGCTTTATGTTTTTGGGCTCCAAAATCACTGCAGATGGTTATTGCAACCATGAAATTAAAAGATACTTACTCCTTGGAAGAAAAGTTATAAGCAACCTAGATAGTATATTCAAAAGCAGAGACATTTCTTTGGCGACTAAGGTCCATCTAGTCAAGGCTATGGTTTTTCCTGTGGTCATGTATGGATGTGAGAGTTGGACTGTGAAGAAGGCTGAGGGCCAAAGAATTGATGCTTTTGAACTGTGGTGTTGGAGAAGACTCTTGAGAGTCCCTTGGACTGCAAGGAGATCCAACCAGTCCATTCTGAAGGAGATCAACCCTGGGATTTCTATGGAAGGAATGATGCTGGGGCTGAAGCTCCAGTACTTTGGCCACCTCATGCGAAGAGTTGACTCATTGGAAAGACTCTAATGCTGGGAGGGATTGTGGGCAGGAGGAGAAGGGGATGACCGAGGATGAGATGGCTGGATAGCATCACTGACTCAATGGACGTGAGTCTGAGTGAACTCCGGGAGATGGTTATGGACAGGGAGGCCTGGCGTGCTGCGATTCATGGGGTCGCAAAGAGTCGGACATGACTGAGCGACTGAACTGAACTGAATTGAAAGTATTGTTTGGCATAATGAATGCAAAACCTTGATGGCATCCTCCTTTAGGGATTTGAACAGTTCTGCTGAAATTTCATTGCACTCACTACCTTTATTAGCAGCAGTGCTTCTTAAGACCAACTTGACATGACACTCCAGAATTGCTCTGGAAGACTAACCACACCGTCATAGTAATCTGGTTCATTAAGATCTTTTTTATATAGTTCTTCCATGTATTCTTTCCATCTCTTCTTGATCTTTTCAGCATCTACTGCTGCTGCTGCTGGGTCGCTTCTGTCGTCTCCGACTCTGTGCGACCACATGGAGTGCAGCCCACCAGCATCCTCCGTTCATGGGATTTTCCAGGCAAGAGTACTGGAGTGGGGTGCCATTGCCTTCTCTCCATAATCTACTAGGTCTCTACAACTTTTATACTTTACTGTGCTCATCTTTAGGTGGAAAGCTCCCTTGATGTTTCCAATTTTCCTGAGGAGATCTCTAGTATTTCCCAAATGATTAATTGGAAAAGTCCCTGATGCTCAGAAAGATTGGGGGCAGAAGGAGAAGAGGGTGCCAGAGGATGAGATGGCTGGATGGCATTGCCGATGCAATGAACATGAGCTTGAGCAAACTCCAGGAGATGGTGAGGGACAGGGAGGCCTGGCGTGCTGCAGTCCATGGGGTCACAAAGAGTCGGACACAGCTGAATAACTGAACAACAACAACAACAAAAACAACTAAGTATTATTTGATCTCTAACTTTCCAATTAACACATATAGCTTCAGTGCAATACAAAATTTATTGTGAATCAGGGCTAAAACAAGTTTGCAAGCGAATATTCTGAGAGGAGTTAAAGTCTTTGAACTTAGCTAAAAAGATCAGCTGGTGAAAGTTCATTGCAGTATAGCAATTTGAATTTAGGTAACTAAGCTATGTTTGAAAATACGTATGCAATTCACTTTGGGCTATATTTCAAAAATTTTAGTTACTTTATATTCTGGATAAGCATCAAATTCTCAAGCTCTAAAATTTCAAGTTTCCATGTGTGTACAATAAAAATATCCACTCTGACCTTTTTCTACTAGACTTTCACTTTCCCTTTCTAGAAGCAGCCAATAAGTAATGTTTTACGTGTTTCTTTTCAGATATATTCTACTCAGTAGCTATGAGTGTCAAAACAACTTGAGGATTTTTTTTTTTGCCTTGATTAATGAAGTCTCTGAAGAGTTGACTCCCTTGCTTTGGCTCAGGCGGCCTGACCTCTAGATACTCAATACTCACACTGAAATTTTGCTGCTCAACTCCAGTTGCCTCCCAGTAAGACTCAGATTAAATCTGGCTGACCCTATGAGAAAAAACGGGCCCACTGGCCAGTTCTTCAAGATATATATCTAACCATGCTATACTTTTTATTGAGATCCAGAGTAAGCTTCTGATAACAATGGCTGACATTCAGTGTTTACTCTGTTCCATCATGATACTGAGCAGTTTACACATACTACATCACTGATTCTCACACACACACTAAACAATCCCTATGAGGCCAGTGCTATCATTATTGTACAGATGAGGTGACTGAAGCATTTAAGTCACTGTACAGTCACACAGCTAGCAAATGATGGAGCTCAGATTCAAACCAGGCAATATCCAAGGTTATACTCTTTATTTCTGTGCTGTCCACACTATACTGCCTCTTACCTACACTGATAAAGCTGTTCTCTTTTCTTGCTAGAATAGAAGCATTGTAGCTTTTTAGAACACATGACTGCTATTAAGCAATGGTTTTCTTCTCCTCCAACCCCTTTCTGTGTCATAGGAGTAACCAAACCCTGCACTCCCCTTTAACCAAATCTCAGGAGGAATGAAAGACTACACTGCAAAACAGCTGTTTGTATGTGTGTACATGCATGCACACATGTGTTTTTAGACATATTGTATGAATTGGTATCAACTATCTGGAGAAAAGATAACCTGCTCTAGTATCTGCTAGAATTAGAAACGGCAACCCACTCCAGTTCTCTTGCCTGGAAAATCCCATGGATGGAGGAGCCTGGTAGGCTGTAGTCCATGGGGTCGTAAAGTCGGACACAACTGAGCGACTTCACTTTCACTTTTCACTTTCATGCATTGGAGAAGGAAATGGCAACCCACTCCAGTGTTCTTGCCTGGTGAATCCCAGGGACTGGGGAGCCTGGTGGGCTGCCGTCTATGGGGTCGCACAGAGTCGGACACAACTGAAGCGACTTAGCAGCAGCAGCAGCAGCAGCAGAATTAGAAAATTACTATTTCATCAGAGAGACAAACATATGCTGAAACAAGCTAAAATAGCGACTTCACTTTCACTTTGCACTTTCAGGCATTGGAGAAGGAAATGCAACCCACTCCAGTGTTCTTGCCTGGAGAATCCCAGGGACGGGGGAGCCTGGTAGGAGGCTGTCTATGGGGTTGCACAGAGTTGGACACGACTGAAGTGACTTAGCAGCAAGTCTGTTTTACACTTCCCGAGACAAGCAAATGGTGAAAAAGGAGAAACACAGTTGAAAGCAGAGCCAGCAGAGTTGGCACATGAAATGTGTGAAAGATTTATTTAGTTATATTCGGAGGGTTGTGTGATGTCAAGTCTTTGTCAAGTCATAAGTGAAAATCTGCATTGCTGTCTAAGAGTTCATGGTAAAGTGGATTTACTGTGGGGAATGCAGAGATTCCAATGTTAAAGAACTCATGACTAAGAGATATCTGGGTTATGCTATCATTAATTTTTCACATTGTTTCCAAACATTTACTGAGCTAAACAGAGTCCCTCCCTATCTATCACTAAAATGAATAATTCAAAATATAGGATAAGTGATATTATATTAAAATAAAATAACCCCCAGTATAGAGAAATTGATTCCTCTCAGTTATTTCATAAATGTGTGTGTATATATACTCACTAAACTAGCAATATGTTGTTTCTTCAAATTATAAGTTTAATTTTTGGCCAAGAATTTAACCAATGTATAGTAACCCTCAGAAAAGTGACTCGGCAAAGAATGATAGCTATTAAGATGATGTGGCCTCTTTGGATATAGACTGTTCTCATTTAATTCTAACTTTTAGAGCTTTAAACACATATGAGGACTTTGTAAATGTATGCTTAATGATAATAATAATGAAGATATTTGAATGTTTTGAAAGTTTTGTTGAAATTGTACATTTTTAAAAAATATGGAATCCCATGAAAAAATATTTAGGATATATAGTTGGTAATAATCAGTTGGGGGGTTATTCAACTGCCTTTGTTTTTAAACAAAAAGTAAGATTTAACTTTTGAATATCTTGATAAGCTTTGCAAATCCTCAGCCCCAGAACTCTACATCACCTACTATTATTTGCTCTTCTACACAGGCAGCTGAGGTTGCAAGAGGAAATTTTAAAATTGTGCAACAAATTTATGGTTTTGATAATTCATTCCAGCCTCAGAGTAATAACTTTTTTTTTTTTTTAACTTTTATTCTAAGCCAGGCAATGTGCTAGACTTTTAACAGGGGTTACCTTGTTTAAACCTCAGGTAGCTCTGATGAAGTAACTGTTTTGCCTCCATTTTATATATGCCAAACAAATGCTTAAGTGAAGTTTTCATTTATCCAAGTTCCACACATTTAGGAAATATTGGAACCCACCCTTAAAATCAGGAATTCTGATTCTAGGAGCTGTACTCCCAAGTAGTGTATGCCTTTACCTATAATTACCTATTCTTCCTGACCCACATTTTTTCTTATTCATAAATAG
This sequence comes from Capricornis sumatraensis, assembly GCF_032405125.1. Lineage (NCBI taxonomy): Eukaryota > Metazoa > Chordata > Mammalia > Artiodactyla > Bovidae > Capricornis > Capricornis sumatraensis. The sequence goes on from NC_091073.1 coordinate 77,806,677, forward strand.
CAAAGGAGATTTAAATACCCCACCCCTCACATTAGAACAATTTCTGGCCTTTCCTAGATGAATATTACCCACATAAGTTCCTTTCTTCAGAGTTTTCTGTTGAGTATAAAACCTCTTGTGGCAGTAAGAGTTAAAATTGATAAATTTTTGATCCTTTCTCGCAAAAGATGGAAAGTAACTTTAGTAAAAACAAAACAAAAAAAGGAATAAAAATCAAAACTAAGAACTCACATAACTTGAAGTCAAGGAATAGAGATGGGGTTATAATTTCTTCCATGGAATAAGGCTGACCATTTTATATACAGTTGATAATAGTTAAGATGAGCTGGAGAGAATATGATATGTAACTGAATTTGATGAATATTTTATAGTAGATGAAAAATACAGAAAATATTCAATAAATGCTGCCAAATTTCATGGTCCCTGACAAGCTAGGGCACACTGAATATAAAGAAGGACTTTGAGGCAAGTACAGACCTGGTAGGAAAATCATGGACAGTAATATCATAATGAATTATATTTACATTAAAATCAGATTAACAATGTTACTATTAATGTTAATGTTTCATAAAGAGTTTTAGAAATGTTATAGAATAGAAAAATGCAGTGATATTCCAAAGAATAATGACTTTAAAAAAGAACTATTACATTATGAATTTAGGAAAACACAATCAGCAGCAACTGTAGACTTGATGATGCCAATGTTTTCCAGCTTTATCTTCTGTTTTTCTGGTCCTACAGCTTTAAGATAGAAATATTTTCAATAGTATTTTCAGGAAATAAAGAAGTTAGAGATAGATTATTAATGGAGATTCTTATAAACATTTCCTGAATGTAAAGGGATAGATATGAACAGTCTAATGAAAGCATTAAACATATAGTGCATTAAATGAAGTATATATTTTGTTTAACACTGGGCCTCTTTGTCCAGTGAGCAGGTAGATGTTGTTGGGTTGATTTTTCAGGCAACACTCTTCATCAATAAGATGAAGGAAAATGTAAGACTGTTATATCAAGAGCTTTGTGTTTTTTGGGAGATTATGTTTCTGTATAGGTTGTACAGGGGGATGTTTTACTAGTAAGTATTTACAAACCAACTCAATGGAATGACTTAACATCTATGAATTAAACACAAAAATTGGATTAGGCCATTTTTTCATGTGTTTTGCAACAGTTAATATAAGCCATATGTTAATAAAAGAGTGTAACTTTATTCTAACTGGTGATACTATCAAGCATTGCAGAATTATAGTTAATTAAGTTTGTTTTTATGAGTGGATTTGACCTAGCAAAATTTTATTTAGGTAATAAGAATAAATACACTCTTTGATGCTCTTTCCTACTAATTTGAAAACTCTCTAGGGATCACAATTTACAGAGGCATAAATAATGTATTTTGATTTAGATATTATAATTTAGATCTGATGATTTGAAAAATTGTTTGTTAATCATCAGACCCCTAAAGTAAAAATATTTTCCACAAGCTACTATGTGTAACTAAGATCCCAAGGGAATATTTGCATAAGCATCCATACACATATATATAAATAAAGTTTTCAGTTCAGTTCAGTTCAGTTCGGTTGCTCAGTAGTGTGCGACTCTTTGTGACCCCATGAACCGCAGAACACTAGGCCTCCCTGTCCATCACCAACTCCCAAAGTCCACCCAAACCCATGTCCATCAAGTCGGTGATGCCATCCAACCATCTCATCTTCTGTCGTCCCCTTCTCCTCCTGCCCTCAATCTTTCCCAGCATCAGGGTCTTTTCAAATGAGTCAGCTTTTCGCATCAGGTGGCCAAAGTATTGGTGTTTCAGCTTCAACTTTAGGATGGACTGGCTGGATCTCCATGCAGTCCAAGGGACTTGCAAGCCTCTTCTCCAACACCACAGTTCAAAAGCATCAATTCTTTGGCACTCAGCTTTCTTTATAGTCCAACTCTCACATCCATACATGACCAATGGAAAAACCGTAGCCTTGACTAGACGGACATTTGCTGGCAAAGTAATGTCTCTGCTTTTGAATATACTATCTAGGTTGGTCATAACTTTTCTTCCAAGGAGTAAGCGTCTTTTAATTTCATGCTGCAATCATCATCTGCAGTGATTTTGGAGCCCCCAAAAATAAAGTCAGCCACTGTTTCCACTGTTTTCCTATCTATTTGCCATGACATGATGGGCCTGGATGCCATGATCTTAGTTTTCTGAATGTTGAACTTTAAGCCAACTTTTTAACTCCCCTCTTTCACTTTCATCAAGAGGCTCTTTAGTTCTTCACTTTCTGCCAAAAGGGTGGTGTTATCTGCATATCTGAGTTTATTGATATTTCTCCCGGCAATCTTGATTCCAGCTGTGCTTCATCCAGCCCAGCGTTTCTCATGATGTATTCTGCATATAAGTTAAATAAGCAGGGTGACAATATACAGCTTTGACATACTCCTTTTCCTATTTGTATAGCATTAAGCTTATTATAGTTATACATTGCAATTAAACATGATATTTAAAATTTTGTTTGCTTAATGTTAGAATATATTTACTTCATACTTCCTCTGAAGTACTTCAGGTGATATATTTGTTGTTTATATTAAAAGCAAATTAAAGTATACTTTATTGAATATTTTTGTGCATACCTTGTTGGGTAGTTAAACTTTTTTTAGATAACTTTGGCTTCCATAAATTTTTAATTTTGCAAGTTCAGAACACCCGTGATGGATTCATGTCAATGTATGGCAAAACCAATACAGTATTGTAAAGTAAAATAAAGTAAAAATAAAAATTAAAAAAAAAAAGAAAGAAATAATCTTTTTAATTGGAACAAAGCAAGTTAACCCAAATTCATCTGAACTTAGTAGGATATTGAGTTATAAGAATTTAAGGTTCAAGTAAAAATAAAAATTAAAAAAGAAAAAAAGAATTTAAGGTTCATATTTATAGGCCTATGCCTGAAATAACTGGATTGCTTTTGCAAAGAATTATGTTAACGAAAGAAAAATGAAAAGGGAATGAGAAAAAAAAGAAGCTTGATTCATATAAAATTAATTCATTAACTAATATGAACTATAAAGAAATCAGAATATTTAATTTGTTTAAAACAATGGACCTGCAAGATTTTTTTCTTGTCTTTATATGGCATTTTCAAATACCAATTTAGCAGCAGAACTTTGATGATGTTATATTCTTTTGGGTAATACTTTATGTTTTTTATTTCATATTCAAAGTAAGCTATTTATTCCTGGCAAAAATAAAATTGAGCAAAGTCTATCACAGAATCAGACTAGTTTATCACAAGAAATTCCTGTCCAGGTTGCTGATTGCCTTGTTTTACAATGTGAGTCTAACTTATTTCTTTATTTTCAGTTTTATTCTTTTTTCAACAATTATATATTAATCTACCATAGAGTTGCAAACATTGTTTTAAGTGCCAGGGAACATAAAGATGAGTGAGACATAATCTGTCCTGATGGGGATCTCAGTCTACCACAGGAGAAACCCTGTCCCTTAGAAATATAGACTTTTAACATGAGTTTGCATGCATGCTCAGTTATTCAGTCGTGTCCCACTCTTTGGGATCCTATAGATGATAGCCTGCCAGGCTCCTTTGTCCATGGGATTCCCCGGGCAAGATATTGGGGTCTGTTGTCATGCCCGCCTCCAAGGGATCTTCTGACCCAGGGATCAAACCCATGTCTCCTGCATCTCCTACACTGCAGGTGGATTCTTTACCGCTGAGCCACCAGGGAAACCTTTAACATGAACAGTTATTTAAAGCACTAGTTAAATACCAGACTGCTACTAAAAGATCTGTATTAGTTCTCTTAACATTTCTATAGTGTGAGTGGATTAAGAATGCCATAGAATCAAATAAAAAATCTGGGACCAGGAGGCTTCAGAAAGGAGAGAGTAATACATTAGAGAGAGAATTTTTCTGCTAAGGAAAGATATTTAAGTCAGACGCTGCATATTAGTCGAAATCCAGAAGGCAGGAGCAGAAGCAGTGTTAAAGTTTCTGAAAGCAAAATCTGAAAAATAGTGTTATTACTTCTGATTTCTTTGTGTTAATGCCAGAACTAGGGGTATTGTGAAACACGTGTTAGTAAGTGTAACCTTGAAATGTCAGGCTGGAAGGAGTTGCTGTAGTCTGTACATAGTTCTAGGTATTAGAGAAAATGTCTGTAAATGACATTTAATTTAGTTTTCATAGCTGATGTTGGAGAAGGCAATGGCAACCCACTCCAGTACTCTGGCCTGGAAAATCCCATGGATGGAGGAGCATTGTAGGCTGCAGTCCATGGGGTCGCTAATAGTCGGACATGACTGAGTGACTTCACTTTCACTTTCACTTATGGAATAGCATAGGAGAAGGGAATGGCAAACCACTTCAGTATTCTTGCCTTGAGAACCCCATAACCAGTATGAAAAAGCAAAAAGATAGGACACTGAAAGATGAACTTCCCAGGTCGGTAGATGCCCAATATGCTACTGGAGATCAGTGGAGAAACAACTCTAGAAAGAATGAAGAGACAGAGCCAAAGCAAAAAACACCACCACCCAGTTGTGGATGTGACTGGTGATAGAAGCAAGGTCTGATACTGTAAAAAGCAATATTGCATAGGAACCTGAAGTGTTAGGTCCATGAATCAAGTCAAATTGGAAGTGATCAAACAGGAGACAACGAGTGAACATTGACAATTTAGGAATCAGCAAACTAAAATGGACTGGAATGGGTGAATTTAACTCAGATGACCATTATATCTACTACTGTGGGCAAGAATCCCTTCGAAGAAATGGAGTAGCCATCCTAGTCAACAAAGGAGTCCAAAATGCAGTACTTGGATGCAATCTCAAAAATGACAGAATCATCTCTGTTTATTTCCAAGACAAACCATTCAAAATCATGGCAATCCAAGTCTATGCCCCGACCAGTAATGCTGAAAAAGCTGAAGTGGAACGGTTCTTTGAAGACCTACAAGACCTAGAACTAACACCCAAAAGAGATGCCCTTTCCATTATAGGGGACTGGAATGCAAAAGTAGGAAGTCAAGAAACACTTGGAGTAACAGGCAAATTTGGCCTTGGAGTACAGAATGAAGCAGGGCAAAGGCTAATAAAGTTTTGCCAAGAGAACGCACTGGTCATCACAAACACCCTCTTCCAACAACATAAGAGAAGACTCTACACGTGGAGATCACCAGATGGCCAACAGTGAAATCAGATTGATTATATTCTTTGCTGCCAAAGATGGAGAAGCTATATGCAGTCAGCAAAAACAAGAACGGGAGCAGACTGTGGCTCAGATCATGAACTCCTTATTGCCAAACTCAGACTGAAACTGAAGAAAGTAGGGAAAACCACTAGACCATTCAGGTATGACCTAAATCAAATCCCTTATGATTATACAGTGGAAGTGAGAAATAGATTTAAGGGATTAGATCTGATAGACAGAGTGCCTGATGAACTACGGACAGAGGTTCGTGACATTGTACAGGAGACAGGGATCAAAACCAGTCCCAAGAAAAAGAAATGCAAAAAAGCAAAATGGCTGTCTGAGGAGGCCTTACAAATAGCTGTGAAAAGAAGAGAAGTGAAAAGCAAAGGAGAAAATGAGAGATATAAGCATCTGAATGCAGAATTCCAAAGAATAGCAAGGAGAGATAAGAAAGCCTTCCTCAGTGATCAGTGCAAAGAAATAGAGGAAAAAAATAGAATGGGAAAGACTAGAGATCTCTTCGTGAAAATTAGAGATACCAAGGGAATATTTCATGCAAAGATGGGCTCAATAAAGGACAGAAATGGTTTGGACCTAACAAAAGCAGAAGATACTGCTGATGATGAACTGATGGAAATGCATGAGGCTGGAAACTGAATGGCGCAAATCTAATTGCATGGCATTTAGTATATGATACTGAGGATTTTGGACTTTATGCTTAGCAGAAGTAGGAAGCTATTAATATTTTTCTTGGCTTGGGTATTACTGATCTCCTAGGTTTGCCTGTCAAGTTTTCTACCCTGGTCCCTAAAATCTTTGATACCCACAGTCTCTAGCCAAATGTTCACTGCATTAAGAATCCTTTTTATATTTTATATCTGTGTTCATTCTTTACATTTTCAGTATACTTTCAAATAAAAGATCTAATTTTATTCTCATCAAAATCTAGTGTATACTTTATATCCAGTTTGGAAAAGGAAGAACAACAGCAAAGTGCCCCAGTGACCACCATAATATCCTTTTGGGTATTTATCAATAGAAGATATCTAGAATCGTGTGAACAAGAAAGAGACTCAGCAGTGTGTTTTAGGGGAGAGTCATTGTGAGTAGGGAAGGAGAGAAGAGAGTAAGGGCAACTAGCAATCACTTCCTCATCTCACATAAGCCGACTTCACTCAGATACTGACAACATTGCTTCTATATCAAACTACTATCTGGCATTGTTTGGGTGTGGAATGTTTTAAAAAATCAAATATTCTATTTAATGTAACATTTAGACTGAATTATGTGCTTTCAAATAAGTGGATAAAAAGACATATATAAAATTATGCAGCCAATATTTTAAGCATTCTTTGATCATTCAAAATTTACTTTAGGGTTACCAAATCCTTTTAGATCTTAATAAATTTTTTAAAAAAGTTATTCAAAGATTTAAAGCACCATGTCTGGTATTGAGAATGCAAAGACTACAAAGATGAAAGGGCCTTAGGGAGCTCACCACTGAGTCAATAATGCAGTCTTTCCACTGATTAGAGAGCATCTAATTATTCATGACAAGGTGAACAACAGACATAAGAATAGTGGTGGAAAACACAAGAGGATAGATGGGAAAATTAAGCCCAAATACACAGAAAACAATGCTATGAATTGTAGCTATCACTATAAATATGCAGAAATGGAAAGTCATAGAATGTTCTGGGTGATAATTTGCACCATGGATCTTAAAATCATCCCTTCACAGATTATTTGTTGTATTATTTCTTATTATTCAAATTTGAAATTGAAAAATTCAGTCTATGAAATGTTGCAAAGCTCGTGTTACATTCATGAAATGCATAATCACCATGTTATGTTTGTGTGGCTTTGACTAGGATAAAAGAATAATTTCTCAATCAAAAAAATTTTTATTATGTTTATCATTTTATGATGTTTATCCTCTTATCCTGAGTTCATTTTTATAAACTGACCTCCCTCTTGTACTCAGTAAGTGCAAACTATAAAACTGGATTGTGTTGCTGTTGATTCTTGAGTATTTATATTGTGATTTCTTTTCATCCTGTCATCCCTGACTCTTACTTAGATCATTCACTCCTCTGCACCGCCTTTCCCTTTGCCCTCACCTTTGTCTCACACTGAGAATCCACCATCTCACGCCTGAATGAATGCAGTGGTCTTTCCTTTCACCCTACATTTCATTGTAGTCACAAGAAGCTTTTTGAATGACAAATCAGATTATCACTCCCCTTCATAACACCCATCATTGGCCTTTTGGGATCAAAGCCTCTAATATGCTACAAGGCCCTTCAGTGGTTTGATCCTTGCCTCTCCTTCCAGCCTCTTCTCATACTGAAGAGGAAAAATTAAAATTTTATGTAGTCTCCTTCTCCTTCTGCCTCTGTAACTCAGCTTGCCCCTTGCAAAGTCTAGGTCAAGTAGGTCATGTAGTCTCAGAAAGTGGGGACTTGCAATAGTAGGAACTGGAGTTTATCTCACTGACCCTTGTGCTGCTCTTTGCAATCACCCAGCCCCTGCAAATCTGCTTAATCATGCCTGTCCAGGCCAGGCATCCCCCTCCCCATCTTGACTGCTGTTCCTGATCACAAAACCCCTTAGTTTAAACCAGCCTATTAACAGCTATTGTTGCCCACCACAGGCTGTCCATAAAAACTCTGTAATCCCTTTGTTTGGGGCTCAGAGCTCGAGTGTTAACTCCTATGGGCCCACTGGTGAAATAAATCTGAGTTCTCCAACTCTCTGAGTGTGGTGCTTGGTTTCCCAAGTACTGGTTTCTGCAGCACTACAACCTTTTCCTTGTTCACAATGTCTCAGTGAAACTGACCAACTTTCAGGTATAGGAATACATTTTACTGCTTCCTGTCTCAGGGCTGTTCACATGTTATTCCCTCTCCCTGCAATGCTCTGTTACTCTGCCCTTCTGCTTCCCACCTTTCTTTTTTTTTTTCAATTGGAGGCTAATTACCTTATAATATTGTGGTGTTTGTTGCCATAAGTTCACCTGAATCAGCCATGGGTATATATGTGTTCCCCATCCTGAACTGCCCCCACCTCCCTCCCCATCGCATCCCTCACTCCCTTAATGCTTGCATATCCTGTTAGCAGCTCAAAAAACCCTGCCTTCAGTTCAGTTCAGTGCAGTCACTCAGTTGCCTTCGACTCTTTGCAACCCCATGAATCGCTGCACGCCAGGCCTCCCTGTCCATCACCAACTCCCGGAGTTCACTGAGACTCGTGTCCATCGAGTCAGTGATGCCATCCAGCCATCTCATCCTCTGTCATCACCTTCTTCTCCTGCCCCCAATCCCTCCCAGGATCAGAGTCTTTTCCAATGAGTCAGCTCTTCGCATAAGGTGGCCAAAGTACTGGAGCTTCAGCTTTAGCATCATTCATTCCAAAGAAATCCCAGGGCTGATCTCCTTCAGAATGGACTGGTTGGATCTCCTTGCAGTCCAAGGGACTCGCAAGAGTCTTCTCCAACACCACAGTTCAAAAGCATCAATTTTTCGGTGCTCAGCCTTCTTCACAGTCCAACTCTCACATCCATACATGACCACTGGAAAAACCATAGCCTTGACTAGAGTGACTTTAGTTGGCAAAGTAATGTCTCTGCTTTTGAATATACTATCTAGGTTGCTCCTAACTTTTCTTCCAAGGAGTAAGTATCTTTTAATTTCATGGCTGCAGTCACCGTCTGCAGTGATTTTGGAGCCCCAAAAAATAAAGTCTGACACTGTTTCCACTGTTTCCCCATCTATTTCCCATGAAGTGATGGGACCAGATGCCATGATCTTCGTTTTCTGAATGTTGAGCTTTAAGCCAACTTTTTCACTCTCGTCTTTTACTTTCATCAAGAGGCTTTTTAGCTCCTCTTCACTTTCTGCCATAAGGGTGGTGTCATCTGCATATCTGAGGTGATTGATATTTCTCCCAGCAGTCTCGATTCCAGCTTGTGTTTCTTCCAGTCCAGGGTTTCTCATGATGTACTCTGCATATAAGTTAAATAAGCAGGGTGACAATATACAGCCTTGACGGACTCCTTTTCTTATTTGGAACCAGTCTGTTGTTCCATGTCCAGTTCTAACTGTTGCTTCCTGGCCTGCATACAGGTTTCTCAAGAGGCAGGTTAGGTGGTCTGGTATTCCCATCTCTCTCAGAATTTTCCACAGTTTCTTGTGATCGACACAGTGAAAGGCTTTGGCATAGTCAATAAAGCAGAAATAGATGTTTTTATGCAACTCTCTTGCTTTAGGGAACCCTTTCCTTGTCTTTCAGAAAAGGCTGGATGTCTTTCTAGACTTTGCTGTGCCCATACATAGCTTTGATCTCAATTTGTAAATTTTTTATATTTTAAAAATAATTTGATTCATTCATTAGCAAGTATTTACAATATTTACTAAACACTGTGGAATTATATGAAGAGAAAGATGTTATATTGAAGAGAATTATATTGGAATTATGGAATTATATGGAATTATATATGGAATTATATTGAAGAGAAAAATGGATATGCTGTCTTTTACATTGGACTTATTTTAAAACAGGTTTACATAGTCCTAGTTGCTATAGATAAAATAATACCAGGTGATTTGGTAGAAAGTGATATGAGTTCAGTACAGTTCAGTTCAGTTGCTCAGTCGTGACCGACTCTTTGCAACCCCATGAACCACAGTACACCAGGCCTCCCTATCCATCACCGGCTCCTGGAGTACACCCAAACCCATATCCACTGAATGGGTGATGCCATCCAACCATCTCATCCTCTGTCGTCCCCTTCTCCTCCTGCCCTCAATCTTTTTCAGCATCAGGGTCTTTTCCAATGAGTCAGCTCTTCGTATCAGGTGGCCGTATTGTGTGTTTCAGCTTCAACATCAGTCCTTCCAGGGAACACCCAGGATTGATCTCCTTTAGAATGGACTGGTTCGATCTCCTTGCAGACTAAGGGACTCTCAAGAGTCTTCTCCAACACCACAGTTCAAAAGCATCAATTCTTTAGCGCTTAGCTTAGCTTTCTTTACTATAAAGAAGTCACATCCATACATGACTACTGGAAAAACCATAGCTTTGACTAGATGGGCTTTTGTTGGCAGAGTAATGTTTTTGCTTTTTAATATGCAGTCTAGGTTGGTCATAACTTTTCTTCCAAGGAGTAAGCCTCTTTTAATTTCATGGCTGCAATCACCATCTGCAGTGATTTTGGAGCCCAAAAAAATAAAGTCAGCCACTGTTTCCACTGTTTCCCCATCTATTTCCCATGAAGAGATGGGACCAGATGCCATGATCTTCGTTTTCTGAATGTTGAGCTTTAAGCCAACTTTTTCATTCTCCTCTTTCACTTTCATCAAGAGGCTCTTTAGTTCTTCTTCACTTTCTGCCATAAGGGTGGTGTCATCTGCATTTCTGAGGTTATTGATATTTCTCCCAGCAATCTTGATTCCAGCTTGTGCTTCTTCCAGCCCAGCGTTTCTCATGATGTACTCTACATGTAAGTCAAATAAGCAGGGTGACAATATACAGCCTTGACGTACTCCTTTTCCTATTTGGAACTAGTCTGTTGTTCCATGTCCAGTTCTAACTGTTGCTTTCTGACCTGCATATTGATTTCTCAAGAGGCAGGTCAGGTGGTCTGGTATTCCTATCTCTTTCAGAATTTTCCACAGTTTATTGTGATCCACACAGTGAAAGGCTTTGGCATAGTCAATAAAGCAGAAAGAGAAGTTTTTTCTGGAACTCTCTTGCTGTATCCATGATCCAGTGGATGTTGGCAATTTGATCTCTGGTTCCTCTGCCTTTTCTAAAACCAGCTTGAACATCTGGAAGTTCACAGTTCACATACTGTTGAAGCCTGGCTTGGAGAATTTTAAGCATCACTTTACTAGCATGTGAGATGAGTGCAATTGTGCTGTAGTTTTTGATATTAGTAGAGATATTGGGATTAGGCTACAGAATTTCCAAATAAAGGCAAAGACCAGTGGAAATGTTTGGAGGCAGAATCAGGTTTGGCAGGTGGAAAAAGAGGCAGAGTAGATTTAATTCAAATTGAACTGTCTCTTTCTCTAGACTGCAGCTGTCTGAAAGGTGGGTTCCATTTCATTTATCTCTGAGGCTTCCTGTACTGAATCACATTTTAAAACTTGGCTCAGCAGTTACCTCCTTTGTGGAAATTTTGTGTGCTTACCTCTTACCTCCTGGCCATCCCCACCAGATAGCGACACAACTACAATCACTGTAAATAGACCTGCTCACCCTTCATAACTTCCATCTACTCCATTCATATTTTGTCCTTAAATGGAAGGGTACTTTCTTGTACTCGTTTTTTTATACCTCTCTTTTTTTTCTCAGTGTCTTGAAGGTAAGGATTCTTTCTGATTCATTTAAATATTTTCAATGGCTTCAGTGCTTAGCATAATAAGTTAATTAACATTCAGTACATTTGTGTTTTGCAATGAATGAGACAATGAATGTATGCCTTATGTCTGCCATCCAATCTATTTTTACATTGGTTAAAATTTCCTGGAAAACAGAATCTGAGGTAAGACTTAAGTGGTAATGTACTTATTGAGATGAGCAATCTCAGAGCTTGGAAGTGGGCAGTGAGGCAGGCAGAATGAGAAATATGATGTTACAGTTGGATCCCAAAGAGACCAAGTAGATGTTTGGCTATGTGAGGTATCAGATGGGCTGTACAGAAAATCCACCCCTGAGGGAATATACAACGGAGGGAGCATGGGGGGGTGGGGAGGAACTTATCTGTTGGCATTGCCCTTCTTCTTGTTCCCCATTGGGCAATGTCCTGCTATTAACACCCCTGAACGACCTGGCCTCCGGTGGTCTCTGGGAAAGCTAGATCCCATGCTTGTGTTTCATCTGAGATGCAATGGGAAGAACAAGACTTCTGGCATTTGTCTCAGACAGTGGGTGCATTGTGGGTCCGTTGTTGCTGTGACAGCTGTGATGGAGCAAATGGCCAAGGGTCTGAGATACAAGTGAAGATGAGAGACTCTGAGAAGGTGCAAAAGCACTGATAATGAAATCGTCAAACCTTGCTTTCTCCTAGGCTCCGTCTTCTCAGCCCATAAGAACACGTAAGTCAGTCTAAAAAGCAACAACAAAAATGAAACAAACTGCTGGGACCCTAAATTCTTCTTCAGTTTTCTACCCTCTTTTTCTCTCTTTTTTGCCCAAACTTTTGTCTAGCTTCTCTGTGTCTTATACTTGACACACTGAAGGGCTGGGTCCCAGCGCTCTTCAAATCCCTGTGTCCCCTGTCGTCTCACATGGCTTCACGCTTTTGATCCTGTGGTCCCCTCTACCTTGAATGAACTTTTCTGCTTCTTTCTCTCTTTGTGACTCAGTCCAGATGGCATATTTGCCAGCTCAGTCTGAGTGTTGTGCCTCTCTTAGCAATTCTGGCATCCTGCCCTTACTCAAATCATATTTATTGCTTTGGTCTAATACGGTATGTTTTATGCAGACTCCTAAGATTGAATTATCTCACTTTTTTCATTCATGTTTATATATCAGTTGTTAGGTTCAATGTCTGGTCCATAATGAGCAGTTAATAAATGGTTAAAAATAGTTGTACTAGTTGGGCTACATGGTCCAAAAATCTTAGTGAACAATGTAGATCTTTTGTCCTATCTACTTTTAATCTGCGGGGACAAAGAACAGTAAATATATTTTCACCTGACCACTAATAAAGTATTTAATTCAGTCTTTAGTTGAAATGATTAAAAATAATATTCTAGAAATCTTAGAGTAATGATTATCTACCATAGTCTTTAAAATGGGCCTGATCAGTTATTTCCCTTCCTGCATTAATTGCTTTTCAAGAAGGTAGTGTTGACTTCACATTCCCTTAAATATAAGCTGAGTTGTTGACTTGTTTTGGTCAACAAAATGTGGAAGAAGTGACTTTAAGAAGATTAAAAGCTTTCATTTTCACTTTGTGGGCATTTGACTGTAATATATGTGATATATATACTGTGATACCACCATTGTCAGGACAATCAAATAGTCATGTGGAGGAAGAGAGGCCACATGAAGGAAAACAGGCCATGTGAAGGAAAACTGAGGCCCCAGATATATGAGTAAAGCCCTTCTGTACATTTTAACCCAGTCCTGCAGCTGAGTTAAACGCACCCAAGTGTGTAGTGCCAGGTACTTCCAGCTGGAACAGAATAACCACTCAACTGAATTAAACAAACCAACAAAAATAGCAAATCATTGCTTTAATTCATAAAAGTTGGGTGGCTTGTTGTACATCCATGGATTACTGAATTACCAGGTTTAACTTTGCATTCCCTTTAAAAATCTGTCTTGACATTATAAGTTTGTACTAAAAAGGTTGATTTCTAATTATGGCCCTAGCTATGAAGAAAGTCAAGCATGGTCACTCGGTTTATAAGAATCCATTGAGTGTTTCTGTGGGTGGACCATTATGGAGTGCACTATGGAATGAGCACAACCAGAAGTGTGCACCTTGCCCAGTGATGATAAACACACAGCAAACCATCATTAGTTGAATAACGAGTGCAATTGGTAAGGAGAAACTAAGGAAAGGAAAAGCATTGACATAATTAAGAGTAAACTTACTAACCTGAAATCATGCAATTCCCTAGTAATTTGTCCAATATAATGTAATAATGACAATAGCCATAAGAAAACTTTTATGGAGGTTTTCTATGTGTCCAGGGAATAGCATCTCATTTAATACTCAGAACAATCACATAAGACAGTTACTATTAGGAAATTCACTTTACAGGCAATGAAATTGAAATATAGAAAAGTTAAATAACTTATGCCAAGCCACACAGCAGGAGTTAGAGTCTGAAAAGTTCTCTGACGTGGCAGCCTTCAGGGTTAACTACTAGTTGTACTAATATGCAATTTTTGTTTGTATAATATCCTGTATTATAGATGTATACACATATAACACATACAATGTAACAATATTCATAAACCTACTATCTATGTATGTTTATATAAGTATATGTTATTTATTTATCTTAATAATGCATGCTGCTGTTCCAAGATGTGTTGGAACATTGAGGTAGTGATTTACCTTGATTAGTGGTTTATTGACAGTCTGACCACACTTGCCTCCTCCTCCTTCCTTTCCTTATCTGGACATTGTTGTAAAATTCTCCAGTCCCCTTCACTGCTCATTGGTCAGTGCATGAACCAACTTGCCATGTATATCCATTACTAAAGAGTGAGAATCTGATGGTCGAAGAGAATAAATACATTTTGAACATATCGAAATCTGTTATGTACTCATTAGTGTGCTGTGCTGTGTGTAGTCACTCAGTTATGTCTGATTCTTTGCAACCCCACAGACGGTAGGCCCCTCAGTCTATGGAGATTCTGCAGGCAATAGTACTGGAGTGGGTTGCCATGCCCTCCTCTGGGGAATTTTCCCAACCCAAGGATCAAATTCAGGTCTTCCACATTGCAGGTGGATTCTTTACTGTCTAAGCAACCAAGGAAACCCAAGAATACTGGAGTGGGTAGCCTATCCCTTCTGCAGGGGATCTTCCCAACCCAGGAATCCAACTGGGGTCTCCTGCATTGCAGTCAGATTGTTTACCAGCTGAGTTACAAGGGAAGGCCTTGCTCATTACTATTTCCCCAATTAATTATTATTCCTTAGTTTTACAAGTCAGAAAAATTCTTTTCACCTCCTCTGTGATAACTGTTATAAAATATGCAGTGACCAGAATAGGAGGGTTGGAGAAGTCGATTTTAACCATTCAGGCACATACACCCATATACACATTCTGAATGCTATTTCACCCGTCAGCTCTTTGCCACCAACAGTTTATTTGCTCACATCATGGCCAATCATTGCCAGCTGCAGTTGGCTGACAGCCTTTACTGATGTTGTCAGGACCTTTTATTCATATTTCCCATTAATCTCAGATGCTTTACAGCATATCTAAAGACAGGAAAACATATTGGGCCAAATTTAGAACTATTTTTTAACTTAGTGGTTGAATCTGCTAAGCCATATCTAGATTTCAACCAGCAAAGTAGCTTTGAAATGTTAGTTTGAAACAACTCAAAAGCTTTCTTAGATGTCAGTTCCTTGTGGGAGAAAAAAAGAAGGAAATCTCATTTTAATGATTTAAGTCTGGTTATATCACAAGTACAACATAATCATTTTTTAGTAGGGTGAGAAGAATTACCTACTGAAGATGTTTTGATATATATATATATGTATTTAGCCTGTTTTCCTTCTTTAAATACAACCCTCACACATATTAGAGAAGCAATACATTTGTAAAAATCACATATTTTCCTCTTAGAAGATATCTAGTAATAAAATAATTCTTAATCAGAATTATGAGGCAAAAGCAGATTAAGATACTCACACTAGCTTTTAAGTATTTGTAAAAACTTTTCATCATAATTTCTTGGAGAATAGTTCTGGCATCAGCCTCAGCTGTAAAATATGATTTTATTTTAAGCCACTTCCACCTCTCTCCCAGTTTCTTTTTTTCCCCATTAGGTAAAACTATCCTGGGACACACCTTTCAGTCTTTGCCCTCACAGCTATAACCCACTACTGTTAAAGTCAACAGTTTTTACTGTAGGCAAAACTAAAAATTAATTAATCATCCCTTTTTTGGTCTTTCTGACAGCTTTCAAGATTCCCCATCTCTCATCACCTCCTCTTCCTTCAGGTGTTAGAAAACCTCCTCTTTCCTTCAACAACCCATAAAGCAAGGAAAACTGATGTTGACAATCATTTTTTATTGTCTAATCATAAGCCAAAAACAAAAGTAGTATTTAAACCAAATATGTACTTTACCAAAATATGTTTTTTAAGTTCTTATTTTGGCAGTGTAAGGTTTTAGCCTCTCTTTGGCAACAAAGGTCCATCTAGACAAGGCTATTGTTTTTCCAGCAGTCATGTATGGATGTGAGAGTTGGACTGTGAAGAAAGCTGAATGCCAAAGAATTGATGCTTTTGAACTGTGGTATTGGAGAAGACTCTTGAGAGTCCCTTGGACTGCAAGGAGATCCAACCAGTCCATTATGAAGGAGATCAGTCCTGGGTGTTCTTTGGAGGGAATGATGCTGAAGCTGAAACTCCAGTACTTTGGCCACCTCATGTGAAGAGCTGACTCATTGGAAAAGACTCTGATGCTGGGAGGGATTGAGGGCAGGAGGAGAAGGGGACGACAGAGGATGAGATGGTTGGATGGCATTACCTACTCGATGGATGTGAGTCTGAGTGAACTCCGGGAGTTGGTGATGGACAGGGAGGCATGGCGTGCTGCAGTTCATGGGGTCGCAAAGAGTCAGACATGACTGAGTGACTGAACTGAACTGAAACATATTTTTTGGTATTAAAGAATGAGAGGTGAGATGTTTAAGGATAAAGGGCTTCTGAAGTGCATGTTTTATCCAAGGATAGGTCTGAAGGTATTATTGATATGGAGACTGGAGGGGTGTCATAGGGAAGGCAAACCCCCTATGACTTTCTTAGGAGAAGAGATAATTCACATGGTAACAAGTCTTTTCTTGCTAATTATTTGTCTCCAAGATTTAAGAATGCATCAAATAGAGTTTGCTCACATATAGATAATTGAAACCAATCCTAAGAGAAAATCATTTAAAAGTAGGGAAATGCACACTTATAAAGTATTTGGAAGAGCTGAATGACCAGACACTAGGTTGGGTACCATAATCTCAGTATAAAACAGTCTCTCCAATAATCCCGCTAATAGAAAGTTAGGCAGCTGGAAAACGGACACTTCATATTGGTCTTAAGATTTTTATATTGCCTTCTTTTACTGAGACTGAGATTCAGAGATAAGGAAACTGCCTTGTCATCTTTTTAGAACTATATCAGCTGAAAATGGATGCATCAGAGTCATTTCCTCCACCCCCAATCTTAATTGAAATTCAATTATGAGTGATTATGAGAACTTTCAGAGATCTAGCTGCAAGGTAGTCTTGAAAATGTATTGTTTAGTTTTCTATACACTGTAGCACTGAAAGATATTGGAAAAGAGGTCAAAAGGAGTCATTTTTTGTTGTTGTTCAGTATGTTAAAAATTTGTTCAAAACTCAAGTGGTTAAGAACCATTTTTATCTTTCCAATTTAAACAGTTACACCTAACAAAAGAAAGCATTACATATATAGGTGACACATTCCTGAATCATTTGCTGTAAAGTAGGATACTGTGAGGAGGGTTTTTACTTTGTTTATTTTTAGGACTTTTTTCTGTGTGTTTATTAATGATGTTAATTAGATATTAATATCTAACATGTTTTCTGTAAGGAAGGATATTAACTTTTAATAAGTTTCAGTAATAAGATTATAATTTAATAGTATTTGCTTCTCCTTATGTCTAATTCCATATTAATTTGAAAATATATCTTATGAAAGGACTGGTAATTCTCGATCAGTTCTACAAGGTCAGGGGAATGATATAAATGAATTTTTAAAATAAACCTGGAAATCATTGAGGGATAAACAACTTAATATGGAATTGGTTCCTGCAGTGAGGTAAAGGTACCTAGAAAATAAAACATACTATTTTTTCATTCTTACTTAGGTGATTGAAAAAGATCAAGTATGGTAATATGAACCATCTCTGTGAACTCTAATTAGCTATGCAAATACAAAGAAATCTTAACTGAAGCCTATGGCAGGTGGATGAGAAGGTGCCTTGGTCCAGTGCAACTAGAGGGAAAAGGGAATAACTTATTGTTCTTATGAAAGTGAAAGTGTTAGTCATTCAGTCATGTCCAACTCTTTGCAACCTCACGAACTGTAGTCCACCAGGCTCCTCTGCCCATGGGATTTCTCAGGCAAGAATACTACTAGAGAAGTAAAAGCACAATTTATCTTAGTAAAAGAAGGCAACATAAAAATCTTAAAGACAGTAAAGGAAACACAGTCTATCCATGGCTTTCATGTTCACAGATACAGAGGGAGGTCTGACTGTATTACACCATTATTTATAAAGGACTTGAGCATCTGTGAATTTGGGTATCCCTAGAGATTCCTGGGGGCTTCCTTGGTGGCTTAGATGATAAAGAATCTGCCTGCAATGGCAGGGACCTGGGTTCAAACCCTCAGTTGGGAAGATCCCCTGGAGAAGAGAATGGCAACCCATCAAGTATTCTTGCCTGGAGAATCCCATGGACAGAGGAGCCTGGTGGACTACAGTCCATGGGATTGTAGCTGATCCCCCACAGATCCCATGGGACAACTGTATGCTTTTTAAATTTTTTAATTCATCCATAGCAGTTAAAATGTAATATAAAATTCATGAATGATATATAAGAGAAAAATTATACCATATTGAACCTGAAGAAAATACAAATATATATTTAAACTTATTTAGACAATATGATGCTACTTGTAGGATTTTTTTTTTCAGTTACAAATTTCAAAATTACCATCTGAGAATACCCTGCCTAATTGAGAACTAAAAATGAAAGCTAAGTAAAATAAATAATAATATGTAGGAGATTTTTTTTTTGGTTTATAAAATGTACATAATAGGTTTCCATGGTGAACAATCTCCATAGTAAAATATAATTTTTTTTTAAACCAAAGCAGCATTTCTTAAGTGTTTTATGAAGACTCAACTAGGAATTTTGCATGCCATCTTTTTTTATTGAAACACTAGAAAATAGACCCCGTGGACTGTAGCCTACCAGGCTCCTCCATCCATGGGATTTTCCAGGCAAGAATACTGGAGTGGGTTGCCATTTCCTTCTCCAGGCGGTCTTCCTGACCCAGGGATCGAACCTGTGTCTCCTGCATTGGAGGCAGATGCTTTAACCTCTGAGCTACCAGGGAATAACGAGAAAATAGCTAAACACTGAATTAAGATTCGTAGAGTTTAAATAGGCAGAGTCAAATACTGGGTTATCTAGGTGACAAATAGTGGATCTAGGAGAAACTGAACTGATGTTTTAAAGTCTATGATCTCTCTACCATGCTATGTGATAATTCCTACTAGAAAGAACTGATTTGCACGTTGGCTGATGAAAATGATTTCCCTATTTTCCACAAGTCCATCTTTTTCTCTTCTTTTCCAGGTTTCCAGGACAGACAGGCTTAGCTTTGCTAACAACATCTTTAACTCAAGCCTTTCTCACTCTATCCAGTGTTTGCAGAACTTCCAGATCCCAGCTTTCTCTGAACAGGTCTCTTGACTGACTCTTTCCTGTCACATTAGATCTAAGCTTCTCTTTCCAAACCCTCTATAATATGGTTGCGTCTAATTTAGCTGAATCTTATTTCACTACTCATTCTCAATGCATTCCTGACTCCAAATGAGTCTAGGCTTCTTGAATTCAAATGAATCAGAGATTATTATTCCACTGTCTGTGCCTTTGTTAACAGTTATGATCCCCTAAGCCATCATAGGCATGTCTGTGTGTGTGGGGGTGGGAGACAATGGAGGACTTTGGGAAAATATAACATTGAAACAAAATCAAATCACTGATGAAATTCTGTGTGGATATTGACTGTTAAGAGCTAGAAAGTACTTAAAAGTGTCTAAGATTAGTGATGTAAATAATTCTCCAAATTAATCTTTTGTTTGTACATCTCCTAAATATACCACTTAATTTCCTTTCTCCATATCTTAATATATGCAACTATGCCAAAATACCTATCGTGTGTGTGTGTGTGTGTGTGTGTGTTGGTCACTTTCTTCATGTCCAACTCTTTGTGACTCCGTGGTCTGTAGTCTGCCAGACTCCTCTGTCAACGGAATTCTCCAGGCAAGCACACTGGAGTGGGTTGTCATTCCCTTTTCCAGGGGATCTTCTTGACCCAGGGATCGAATCTGTGTCTTCTGCATTGCAGGCAGAGTCTTTACCATCTGAGCCACTAGGAAAGCTACCAATCATATTCATGCTTCAAGTCATCGAGGCCAAAGGTTACCCTGTTGGCTCTATAAAGGCAAGAATCTATTAGGATGGTGGAAAGGGAGATGCAAAAACGTTGTCAAGTGACTGAGATATTCATGAAATGAATTAGAAAATACTGAGAGACGGCACGGGGGTTTAGCTCGGAGCAGGGGATTGCAAAGATGCCTTCTAAGTGCCTGGCTGTTATAGCTGATTACATGTTAGTTCCATTTACTTATATAAAAATCCTTGGTAGAATTGTGTTTGAGGTGAAACAATCACATTTGTTCTGGACATGTACCATTTAAAATTCCCATGGACTGTATTATCCATGTAGTCTCAATGAAGGTGATATCATCTCCAAAGGGGTGAAACTTATTTCTTGAATGGTGACAAATATCTCACATGTTTATGCACAAGCACTGAGAGGCACATAGTACAAATATACAGTATATAATAGTATTAATGGTAATGGCAATAATGGTATCATGGTATATAAAGTATATAATGATATTAAAATTTCATAGGTGATAAGTAGTTAAACAGTGTCTAAGACTCTTTGGGAAAGGACATATACACCCATGTAGATGAAAGGTTGTTGCTGAGCTGTCAAAGATGCTGAGATTCTTGGTCTCCAGAGGAGAGGAATTCAATCCAGGACCAATGATGAGGCTTTATCACTCAGAGCTTTTGTGTGATAAAATTTTATTAAAGTATAAAAGAGACAGAGAAAGCTTCTGACATAGACATCAGAAGGGGGCAGAAAGAATGTCCCACTGCTAGTCTTTAGCTGGATGGTATATAGCTACTCAGTTCAGTTCAGTTGCTAAGTTGTGTCCAACTCTGCGATCCCATGGACTCTAGCATGCCAGCACGCTGCTAGTTAGGGAAAGGAAATGTCTCAAAACTCAGAGACTGGCACCAGGCCCCTCACTCACAACATGCATTTTGAGATAATATTGGCACAAGGTGAGTTGTCCCAGAACAGAAAACAATTGACATGAATCTTGAAGAAAGGCTGATTTCCAAGCAAAGACATAGTCTCATTAACATAGCTTAAGAGAACAGTTGCATGAGTAAAACATACTGGTTTGTCAAGTTGGTTCTGAGTCTTAGGAGAACTGATGTGAAGACAGAGTCTAGGGTAAATACATAGTTCATTAACATAGCTTAAGAAAAACTTTGGAAATACTGAAAAATATTTCCATAAGAAAAAGCACTGGTTAGCTGGAGATTTGAGAGAAGTTTTAATTTCAGGTGGAACCAGGTGTCATCATGGCAACATAGAATTTGAAAAGAAACCTCCTTTTAAATTTGTATAGAGAAGGGGAAAAAAATTCTGACACTTGTAGTTTGTTTTCTCCTGCTGCTTAAGGGAGAGAGAGAAAATGTCTGACACTTGCAGCCTGTTTCGTCCATTTGGAGACCCCTAGCCTTCCTGCCTGTTACACTCTCATATGTATTGTCACTGTTATTTAGTCACTAAGTCAGGTCCACCTCTTTGCACCCTATGGACTGTAAGCCTCCCAGGCTCCTCTGTCCATGGGATTTCCCAGGCAATAATAATGGAGTGGGTTGCCATTTCCTTTTCCAGGGGAATCTTCCTTACCTAGTGATTGAATCTGAGTCTCCTGTGTCTCCTGCATTGGCAAGCAGGTTCTTTACCATTAAACCTCCAGGGAATCCTACACACACACACACACACACACACACACACACACACACACACATAGAGCAGAAGGAGAAGGGGGCAACAGAGGATGAGATGGTTGGATGACATTACTGACTCAATGGACATGAGTTTCAGCAAACTCCAGAAGATAGGAAAGGACTGGGAAGACTGGCATGCTGCAGTCCATGACGTTGCAGAGTCAGACATGATTTAACAACTGAACAACTATATATACAAAATTTTCTGGGCATAATACTGTGGAAATACCACTATTCATGTCTTCTGAGTTAAGCCTAAAACACAGCCAGGGTTAAACTCTACTGACTAATGAATAGGTGTATATAATGAATAAGAATTCTGTGACTAAGTCTTGTGGAGTTAGCTCCGAAAGAGGCCAATTCAGAATACCAACAAATATGATGTTTCCCTAGAAAAGGCATGAGAGACTGAATTTTATGTCTACTGATTATGCTGAGAATTTAAAGTTTTTCATAATAATGTTCATTGGATTTAATACAAGGGAGATCATTGGTTTTCTTAAAGTTGTTTTGAGGAAGCAAAGCAGAGTTGAAGACAAATTATAGTGAGTTGAGGAAATTGTTAGAAACTGGAGACAATGAATACAGGCAACTCTTGTGAATGGAGACACTCTTTGTAGCGCAATAAAATACAGGAATTTTCTAATAGAAGATTTAATATTTGCTTAGTTTGAGGCAATACCGTTAGTAAGGCTCTGTCTTTCCTCTTTTGCAGTTTCTGGTTCTACTTAAGAACATAACCTCAACCTTAAATGTACTGAGTGACACAGTTTTTTTGTGGAATAATGAAGAAAGATGCCTTTAGATAAATAAAAACCTCTTGAACATACCCATTTTGAGAAAGCTGCTTGAAAACATATCCAGAACAATAAGGAAAGAAAAAGAAAAACAAGCAAAAAAAAAAGGAAAAGGAAGACTAGAAACTAGTGAGATTCTTTTCCTTAAATGCAAAAGTATGTTGTAGACTGAAACTATATATTTGAAGATAGATTTAAACTTTTGATAGATGTTAATTGTCTCTCAAGATTATTGTACAAAGTTTCACTCCATCTGATAGTTTAAGATTACATCACATTTGCATATGCTAGACAGACCTAAATATTAGAGATATTTTAGTCTTTGAAAATATATTAGATAACTAGTTTGTTTTGTTTGAAAGTAATTTTGAGTGAGGTTAAGCATTTATTTCTTTTTTTTTTTTTTGGAAATAAGGATTTATTTCTATATTGGTTGTCTAGTTTGTATATTTTTCCTAAAAGGCCATATTTAATTATAATCCTTTGGGTTGTCATTTTTTTGTTGATATAGAAAAACCCTTGTAAATAAGGAAAACATCATTTGGTAACTGTATTTCAGAATTTTTAGAAGTTTGCTTTGTTTTTAATTGTATTTCTTATAAATTTAAAGTTTTGTTTTTGCCTTTTCAAAGTTAAAATATTATGCACCCTATTAGACCAAGTGTGGTAGAACAACCTGAGAGCAGACACTAGGTAGAAGCAGCTTTTATATGTATATAATGGGATTCCCTAATGGCTCACACAGTAAAGCATCTGCCCGCAATGTGAGAGACCTGAGTTCAATCCCTGGGTTGGGAAGATCCCCTGAGAAGGAAATGGCAACTCACTCCAATATTCTTGGCTGGAAAATCCCATGGATACAGGAGCCTAGTGGGTTACATTCCATAGGGTCTCAAAGAGTCAGATGCGACTAAGCAACAATGTGTCTGACTCTTTGCAACCCCATGGATGACACATTCCTTGGAATTCTCCAGGCCAGAATATTGCAGTGGGTAGCCTTTCCTTTCTCCAGGAGATATTCCCAACCCAGGGATGGAGCTAAGGTTTCCCACATTGCAGGTGGATTCTTAACCAGCTGATCCACAGGGAAGGCCAAGAAGACTGTAGTGGGTTGCTTATCCATTCTCCAGAGGATCTTCCCACCCCAGGAATCAAACCAGGGTCTCCTGCATTGCAGGTGGATTCTTTACCAGCTGAGCTATGAGGGATATATATATGGGGCAAATTAAAGAGTGTCTGTGGCTCAGATCATGAACTCCTTATTGCCAAAATCAGACTTAAATGGAAGAAAGTAGGGAAAACCACTAGACCATCCCATATGATTATACAGTAGAAGTGAGAAATTGATTTAAGGGACTAGATCTGATAGAGTGCCTGATAAACTCTGGATGGAGGTTCATGACATTGTACAGGAGACAGGGATCAAGACCATCCCCATGGAAAAGAAATACAAAAAAGCAAAATGGCTGTCTGAGAAGGCCTTACAAATAGCTGTGAAAAGAAGAGAAGTGAAAACAAAGGAGGAAAGGAAAGATATAAGCATCTGAATGCAGAGTTCCAAAGATAGCAAGGAGAGATAAGAAAGCCTTCCTCAGTGATCAATGCAAAGAAATAGAGGAAAAGAACAGAATGGGAAAGACTAGAGATCTCTTCAAGAAAATGAGAGATACCAAGGGAACATTTGTGCAGAACATATTATCCAATAAAGGACAGAAATGTTATGGACCTAACAGAACCAGAAGATATCAAGAAGAGATGGCAAGAATACATAGAAGAACTGTACAAAAAAGATCTTCATGATCCAGATAATCATGATGGTGTGACACTCACTTAGAGCCAGACATCCTGGAATGTGAAGTCAAGTGGGTCTCAGAAAGCATCACTATGAACAAAGATAGCGGAGGTGATGGAATTCCAGTTGAGCTACTTCAAATCCTTAAAGATGATGCTGTGAAAGTGTTGCACTGAATATGCCAGCAAATTTGGAAAATTCAGCAGTGGCCACAGGACTGGAAAAGGTCAGTGTTCATTCCAATTCCAAAGAAAGGGAATGCCAAAGAATGTTCAAACTACTACACAATTGCACTCATCTCACACGCTAGTAAAGTAATGCTCAAAATTCTCCAAGCCAGGCTTCAGCAGTACATGAACTGTGAACTCAAAATTCTCCAAGCCAGGCTTCAGCAGTACATGAACTGTGAACTTCCAGATGTTCAAGCTGGTTTTAGAAAAGGCAGAGGAACCAGAGATCAAATTGCCAACATCTGTTGGATCATTGAAAAAGCAAGAGTTCCAGAAAAACATCTGTTTTTGCTTCATTGACTGTGCCAAAGCCTTTGACTGTGTGGATTACAATAAACTGTGGAAAATTCTTCAAGAGGTGGGAATACCAGACTACCAGACCTGGCTCTTAAAAAACTAGTATGCAGGTCAGGAAGCAACAGTTAGAACTGGACATGGAACAACAAGATGGGTTCCAAATAGGAAAAGGAGTATGTCAAGGCTGTATATCACCCTGCTTATTTAACTTCTATGCAGATAACATCATGAGAAATGCTGGGCTGGAAGAAGCACAAGCTGGAATCAAGATTGCTGGGAGAAATATCAATCACCTCAGATATGCAGATGACACCACTCTTATGGCAGAAAGTGAAGAAGAACTAAAGAGCCTCTTGATGAAAGTAACTAAAGAGAGTGAAAAAATTGGCTTAAAGCTTAACATTCAGAAAACTAAGATCATGGGCTCCGGTCCCATCATTTCATGGGAAATAGATGGGGAAACAGTGGAAACAGTGAGATAATTTATATTTTTGGGCTCCAAAATCACTGCAGATGGTGATTGCAGCCATGAAATTAAAAGACGCATATTCCTTGGAAGGAAAGTTTTGACCAATCTAGACAGCATATTAAAAAGCAGGGGCATTACTTTGTCAACAAAGGCCCATCTAGTCAAGGCTGTAGTTTTCCCAGTAGTCATATATGGATGTGAGAGTTGGACTATAAAGAAAGCTGATCGCCAAAGAATTGATGCTTTTGAACTGTGGTTTTGGAGAAAAGGCTTGAGAGTCCCTTGGACTGCAAGGAGATCCAACCAGTCCATCCTAAATGGGATCAGTCCTGGATGTTCATTGGAAAGACTGATGTTGAAGCTGAAACTCCAATACTCTGGCCACCTGATGTGAAGAGCTGACTCATTGGAAAGGACCCTGATGCTGGGAAAGATTGAGGGCAGGAGGAGAAGCAGGTGACAGAGGATGAGATGGCTGGATGGCATCACCGACTCAATGGACATGAGTTTGGGTAGACTCTGGGAGTTGGTGATGCTCAGGGAGGCCTGGTGTGCTGTGGTTTGTGGGGTCACAGAATCAGACATGACTGAGAGACTGAACTGAACTGAACAAAGAGTGCCATAATTATATTTTGGTTAAATGTGATAAGGAATCTTGGATGGAAAGTTATTTATTTTTTATGATGAATAGAAATTTTGCTTCTTTTGTGATCCTTACATGTATTAATACTTGTGTTCTACTATTTCCACCATTAATTTAATGGTCAGTGAGGATTATTTTAATTGAAGTTTCCTTTAACATCAAAACATTTAGTTAAGGAGATTAGTAGAAACAGACTAACAATATTTCATTAAAGACTTGTATGACCATTATTTCACCATGGAACTAAGGGTATCTCATAAATATTTTCTTGTCGTAAAATGAGTATAAGGATCTTTCCATTTTTCAAATGGTGCTTTAAGCATAAAAGAATATCTTTATAATCACTAACGTATCATAGAATATTTTAAATTATAACAACAGTCATGGAATGATTCGTAATGGAGTATAGGCTGTTTGTAGAAAGGAATAAATGACATATAAAGAGAAATTAGAATGAGCTATTTTTCATCCAACAGCCTTTTGTCATACAAATAATATTTTTTGAACGGTGAAAAACCTATGTCTAAATGAAGATTTCATTCTGTAATTACAAATGCATCATGAGAATATATTGACTGTTTGGGCCTGTGGGAACCGCAGTTTCATATATTTTCTCTTCTAGATACCTGGCATAAGGCAGCTTCTCCATCAGTATTTGTTAGAATTTAGGTTTAGCCAATCTTCCAACTTTCATAAAGTCTAAAACATCTGAACATGTTTCAGAATACTTATTGGTTATTGACAGAACATATTAAAATGGTTTAGTTTATAAATACTTTCCTTTTTAACTCATCTTTTTGTTTGGAAAATGCAATTATAGGGCATTTCACAGCAGGAGAAAAATTTTTTTAAAAATAAGAAATCAGTAGACTTGTGCATTTCCTTTTCTAAAATTATCACAGACTTGCAGTTTCCCACTATATAATTATTCTGGTCATTTTTGAAGATATAAGTCTTGATAAGAGGTAATTGAAATTACCACATTACTGTGGGCATCTTGGGTTTCAGGGATCATGAGTGACTAGTATCTGCTTACCAAATATATCTCAAATAGCCTAGTAAACAAAAAACTATGGAGTACTTCAACCTAAAATGATTTAAAAAAATAATCCCTGAAAGAACATTAACATTTCTTTTTAAAAAAATTCTTCAATAGAAAAAAAAAAATAGCTGATGCAGAAGTTAAATTTTTATTTGTTTCAGTAAAAACCATAGCTCTTAATCCTTTCTTCCTTTAATATGGAGCAAGACTCTGTTGGAGGAAACAAGAAAAGCTTCAGTGATTAGTATCAGCTCATGAATATTTCTTTCTTCACTTGGCATAAGATTGTCTATAGGCAGATGGTCTTTGATTCAAAAATTAATACTGATACAATTCTTCATTAAAATATGTCCTCAAAATATTTTTTAAATGGCTGCTGCTTCTAGAAAATCAGGTGAAAACAATTTTTTAAATTACTCTTTAAGGAAAACATGGTAGAGAAAAAGGGAGAAAAAATATCTAGGAATCATTCTCACATTTCACTATGTCTAAGAATATCATGAGAAAGTTGTTTAAAATGATTATTTCTAGGCCACAATGCCAAGATTCTAATCTAGTCAGGGTGATGTCTAGGAAACTCCAGAGATTGCATCTACCCCACTTTGAGAAACAACGAAAAGGAATCTTTTTCCACTGCCTCCGTGGAGTTAGATTTAGTCAGAGACTTCCTGTTTCCTTTTCGTGTGCATACAACTGGATTAGATTTCCAGGACACCATTATGTAAGGTGTGGTCGTTTAACTGGATTGTAGCCAATGGAATGTGAATGCAAGGCAATTATCAGTCTTAGCTCATAAATCTTCAACACACTTGGTTAAAACTCTTTTCCCTTTCCAGGCCACCATGGTGACCTTGACAGTCAACTGAAAAATGTACAGAACTAAGCATTTTCTTCTAAATCAGTGGTTCTCCAATTCCAGTGAACTTATATATCATCTTGTGTGCTTATTACATCTGTAGATTCTCAAATCCCATCACCAAAGATTTTGATTCAGTAGGCCCTGGGAAGTACTCAGGAATTTGCATTTTAAACAATTACTGGGTTTGATATGTATGATTCTGAGTCTCAGCTTTGAGAAATACTGAATGTGTCTATGTGCGTATGTAAGGAATATTCAGTGTTCTTAATGTTTATTGTCGCTTCACCTATTGAACTATATCTGTATCTACATCAGTATATATTTACCTTAGAAAAAGTAGCATTATATATTACCAAAAAAGGAAAATGGCTTTCAGTAAGTCATCTAGTTCAATTCATATCCTAATGAAGATAGATGTCTAATCTTCCCCTTTGTTAGCCACTTTATCTCAAACTAAATAATACCAGCTATTTCAACCATTCCCTTAAGGTACTATTTTATATCCAAAATCATTTCTTTCTTTTTTTTTTTCTGAATGTTCTCCATACCCTTTACCTCTTTTGAAAAATAAAGCAAAATACAACATCCTGATGAATATTAACAATGCAGAATATTACAGAAATATAATTATTGGATTTTACATAAACATGCTTTATTTATATCATATATTTTAAATATGAAACATTATTCAGTTTCCTAAATATATGGAACGTTCAAATGTGAAGTACATGCACCTTATTTATTAACATACCTGACTGAGTTATTCTTGCACTTTAAAAAATAACCTTAAGGTTTTTTTCCTCTTTAAATTAAAAAAAAAACCTACAATACTATATACATCTTTATGGCCTTTGGCTTTGATTTCCCTCTAGTGGTTTCCTATCTGAGTGTTGAGGAATTATTATACATTCAAAACAAAGAGCTTGGCATGTTATAGAATTTTAATATTTGAAATAGCCATTTATGTTTCATTCCATATGGAAGATGAAGAAATAGGGCTTAGATGTGATAACCTACTTGCCCAATATCATTCACCTAGTAAATTGCATTGCAAATTAACATTCTTTCTTATTCTTTTGTCTACAAAATATTAAAACTTGTGAGAAAATCTTTTATAATTAACAGTTTTCTATAGATACTTCTTATTTTGTGAAATGAATTTTCATCATAACGCTTCTGCTATTGAGTGGAAGTTGCCGAACCGGCGGTCTACAATTATGCATATTAGTTTTATCCATTGAATCACGGTGCACACATTTCCTTCCGAGAAGGATACTAATAATAATTTTCTCTTAATGCTTTTCCACTTTGAGCTCCAAGTGGTCCTGAATACATTACCAAACTAAATCCTCTCATCAACCAATGGAAAAAAGAAAGCACTTTAATGCATATATAATTGTATCTCTTCTTCAAATGCAATGTTTGATTTTTAGTCACCCATATTTGATTATTCTAATTTTTTAGTGAAATCCAAAGTTTATGTATTCA
The DNA here is from genome assembly GCF_032405125.1 of Capricornis sumatraensis. Taxonomy (NCBI): domain Eukaryota; kingdom Metazoa; phylum Chordata; class Mammalia; order Artiodactyla; family Bovidae; genus Capricornis; species Capricornis sumatraensis. Next base: position 77,836,109 of record NC_091073.1, read on the forward strand.
GGATGCTACTGTCAAAGTGCAAATAGTTGGAGATCACATTACATTACCTGCCATCTTTCTCAGGGTGAGAATATTCTATTTTGGATAAAAATTGTCTTTTGTTTTTCTTCAGCAGGGTATTGCACTGTTCATAGTTTAGAATGCAGATCTCTAAATGAGATCACTAGCTTGTGTTCACTATGCTAATTCATCTTTTCTCTTAAAACAATGCAGGTTTTTCTCTGTGGCTGTTGCTGTTTCAGTTAGGTATTGATCTGATTTTGGCTGAACAATACAACATTGCTAAAGTCTGGTTAAAAAGACAGAGGAGCACATAAGATAATTTAGTACAACTTTATACCATTTTCTATTAGAGATTCTGATTTTCTCCTTTGAATAGTCTATCTTTCCTAAGTCAGACAATATTAAAAATGCAGAAGTGCGAGAAGCGACTATGGACAATTTTATAGCACACTAGATATAGGCAATCCATTGAAAAGAAAGTCTATTAGGAATTATATCTCTTGTGTGCCTCTTTCAGAAATTAGATTTGAAATTTTCATAACCTTCCTTTAGATTACTTACCAGAATATCTAAATTATTTTTTCACAGTTAAATCTGTAAGACATAAAGGCCTGTTTACACCTGATGAAACATTGCAATGAAATTGGAAACTAATCCCCATATGTTGTGTGCAATAAAATGATGCTTTATTCATTATATTAGCACTCAGGTCACTAAGAAAGTAAAATGTTCTTTATTGAATTTACAAGTTAACCTTTTGCTCTGAAAATTTATTACTGAAGAAAAGTTGTTCAATGGGAGTCTAAATGCAATGGTCTTGTAGCTGTATTTTTTTTTTAGGAAACTGAGGTACTTTGTTAATTGTCCATTAGCAACAAATACAGGCATATCTTAAATTTTACCACAAAGTATTTAAAAAATTTAGCGGATGAGTTAATCCAGAACAATAGAAAATCTATTATAAGCTGTTAATACAAATAAAGCAATTATAACATGCATTTATTCCAAAATGATAGCTAAAATCTGGGGGATTTTTTGGTGAAGGTAGAAGGGGTCAGGGATGGTATTTCTTTTGGTGTTTCTCTGTTAAGAGGGAAAGGAGATTTGTAAATGTAAGTAGGTGTGGGTATCAGAGGCCCTACTTGCTTACAGAGACTTGGTTCTCTGGGCTACTTGGTGAATTAACCCAGGTATTTGCTATCATCTTCCCTATGAAAAGCCAGTTATTAATGATAATTGCCCTCTCCATTGACTGCCCTGGTAGCTCAGATGGTAAAGCGTCTGCCTACAATGCAGGAGACCAGGGTTCGATCCCTGGGTTGGGAAGTTCCCCTGGAGAAGGAAATGGCAACCCACTCTAGTATTCTTGCCTGGAAAATCCCATGGACAGAGGAGCCTGGTTGGCTACTGTCCATGGGGTCGCAAAGAGTCGGACACGACTGAGCGACTTTGCTATTGATAGTTGAATGCATTTTGGCTTGAATTACACCCAATGGGGATCCCCCACTGCTTCTAATATCTCAGAGAGTTCTTAAGAATCATAAATTCCTCCCAATCTCCTCTGGCTAGAACTTAACGCCTTGTCTCTCCAAGACTCTTAATTTCTGCTTCAAGTAAATTCAGAAAAGGAACATGACTCCTTTATATGAACTGCCCCTAACCTTCTCACACAAGATGCGCATTTGCTTGGGCCTTTATTAAATAGTCTGGTTTTTACAGTTTGAGGCCACCATAGTCTTTCCATTGACATTGCTTTTAGTGTCAATTGCTCTTCTTTCCCCACTTTAATTTGTATTCTTCTTCCTCTTACCGTGCTATGCTTTCCTCACCTATCAATGTTTAGCTTTCTCTTTATGTTTCCTAAATTCTATCCGGCAAACCATAACTTTTAAACTCAGTGAAAGACAGTTTGCCCAACAAAAGTCAATTTTAGTAGAATAAGTCACTTATATTAATTGTGTTAACTGTCAGTAGTTGAGTATGGGTATGGCTTGGGTACGGCTCTGTGTTCTACTTTCATGAAATTTTAACTGATCTGTAAGATGGATATTATATCTGCTTACATAGGTTTGCAGCACAAGTCAAGAAAACATATATTCACTTGAAGCCTAGCACAGCTCTTACACAGAAGTATTGCTCAATAAGTGAGAGTTCCCTTCCCTCTCCCATATGTAGGTAATTCCTCTCCACCTTCTGCTTCTCAGTCTTCTAACTTCCCACTCCCCATTTTGCTGCTAAATCACTCTCCACATGATCTCTGACCCATGCAGGCACAGATTGTAATATATGACTATAATATGTTATACTATATGACTCTGTTTTACTTCTTTGCTTATAAATATCCATCATTTACCTGTAAATATGGAGTCCAAATTTCTTAATATAGACTTGAAAATCTCATATGCATAGATTCCACTTAGTTTACATCTTAATTTACCTTTTCTTTTCCCCGACACACAACTTAATCTGTAGCCACAGTGAAGTGTCAGTTGATTCTAGAATGTCTTATTTATTCACTGTTACATCTCTGGGCTGCTACTTCTGCCATTTCTGTCTGTTCTTGCTGTCACTGATTACCTACAAACAGCACGTCCCAACTTTAGCTTTCCTTAAGATCCAGAGCATATTAACTGCTACTTTATAGCACTTACTGTATTGGGTTTTATTTACTTAGTTGTCTCTTTCTACACAACCCTTCCTCTGCCATTTGTATTAAGCCTTGAAATATATATTTTAATCTTCCTTTTGGAGAAGGAAATGGCAACCCACTCCAATATTCTTGCCTGGAAAGTCCCATGGACTGAGAAGCCTGCTAGGCTACAGTCCATGGGGTCGCAAAGAGTCGGACACGACTGATGTGACTTAGCAGCAGTGGCAGTGTCTCTACCTCCTTTTGTTACTGCTTCCCCAAGTCAGGTAGCATTGGGAGCTCCTGCTTTTCTGAGCTCACTGAAGAATGAACTACTTTAATTATGTGTCACAAATTGGGAAGTATTGTCAAGTATAATGTAAGCCACATATCATATAATTAAGTGTACCCTATGGTTAATCAGCCTTTAAACCTATGTGTTTATCTCAAAATCATTTGTTTGTTTTATAAATGATTATTCTCACAATATATAAATATGATACCAGACAAATATTTGAACTCACCTTACAATTGCCATTTCATTACCTACTTAGACACTGAAACTAAAAAAAAAAAAAAAAAAAAAATCACATGTACCAGATTTTAAGTCTGTCTTATCCTAATATCTTCTTGTCCATAGAAGAGTGTAGTCTGTACCAGCTCCAGGTCCCACCTCTGGGTTTCTTGCAATATTATTCATTCCTTGGAATACCCTGATGTTCTCACCATTAGTAGATAGCACTATTATTATGTCACGCCTTAAGAAATTTGAGTGTTCCACAAATCTTAGCTGTGAATATTGACCATAATGTTATCACATCAAGTTTCTGTTTAAAACGTATTAAAGTAAGCTCTGTGTGTGCCTTTGCAAAAAGAAAAGCATGGATCCATATTCACCTCACTTACACCCTCTTCCCATTACATCTCACTATATAGTCTTGCCAGTGAATCATACTTTAATAATAATTTCATTCTTTGTGTTCTATATTCATATACACTGTGTCTGTAATTTAGCTCTGAAGGATGGTCAGTGCTAGAAACTAGAAGCAACTATCAGCTGAAACATTTCATTTTAGATAGAAATATTATTTAAAAATTGATTGCCAGTCATATATGTCATATGGAAAATTGACATATTTTTCTGTTGCTGATGATACTTGAACACTTTGTAATGAAAACGATTTTATTGTATTGGCCACACTGCACTATTTCTCCTTTGAATTGTAGTATCATAGAGAGATTGGCTATTGATCCTTGACCATGTCTTTAATTGAAGAGAGGAGGAGAATGCTACTTAAAATACAATGAAAATTATTCATTGGAAATTATTACTATAAACTTAAAAAAAAAACTTTACAGAGACAATAGGTTATTTTAATTAGGAGTAATTTTAGAAAATTCACAATAACACTTTCCCATGGGTGCAGAAGTACTGTTTACAAATAATTACTTTAATCTCAATTTTCCAGCATTATTTTCTTAATTTTAAATTAAAATGTTAAAATTATTGGTTTGTATGATAGTAAATAGTGTTTTCATTATCTTTATAATTGATTAAATTATGAATTTTGTAATTAATAAAATTTGCAGGTAAAATGTTAACCACATAACTGCCTTTCATTTTTTACATTATATTAACAATATAATTATATAATTATATATAATAATAATATATTAACAATAACTCTAATTAGTTGAGGAAATAAACTTTTGTATTTTGCAGGGATTCTTAATCAAGTAATAGACATTAACATAATAATATGGGAATGTGTTATATATTTCAGTTACTTAGTACAAAATTGGTGAAGTGAAGTGGAAATCGCTCAGTCGTGTCCAACTCTTTGCAACCCCATGGACTATACAGGCCAAGGAATTCTCCAGGCCAGGATACTGAAGTGAATAGCCGTCCATTCTCTAAAGGATCTTCCCAACCCAGAGTTCCAACTGAGGTTTCCCACATTGTGGGCAGATTCTTTACCAGCTGAGCCACAAGGGAAGCCCAAGAATACTGGACTGGGTAGCCTATCCCTTCTCCAGCAGGTCTTCTCACTCAACATTCAGAAAACGAAGATCATGGCATCCGGTCCCATCACTTCATGGGAAATAGATGGGGAAACAGTGGAAACAGTGTTAGACTTTATTTTTGGGGGCTCCAAAATCACTGCAGATGGTGACTGCAGCCATGAAATTAAAAGACGCTTACTCCTTGGAAGAAAAGTTATGACCAAGCTAGATAGCATATTCAAAAGCAGAGACATTACTTTGCCGACTAAGGTCTGTCTAGTCAAGGCTATGGTTTTTCCTGTGGTCATGTATGGATGTGAGAGTTGGACTGTGAAGAAGGCTAAGCGCCAAAGAATTGATGCTTTTGAACTATGGTGTTGGAGAAGACTCTTGAGAGTCCATTGGACTGCAAGGAGATCCAACCAGTCCATTCTGAAGGAGATCAGCCCTGGGATTTCTTTGAAAGGAATGATGCTAAAGCTGAAACTCCAGTACTTTGGCTACCTCATGCGAAGAGTTGACTCATTGGAAAAGACTCTGATGCTGGGAGGGATTGAGAGCAGGAGGAGAAGGGGACAAAAGAGGATGAGATGGCTGGATGGCATCACTGACTCGATGGACGTGAGTCTGAGTGAACTCCAGGAGTTGGTGATGGACAGGGAGGCCTGGCGTGCATGGGGTCACAAAGAGTAAGACACGACTGAGCGACTGAACTGAACTGAACTCCTGCATTACAAATGGATTCTTTACCAATTGAGCTATCAGGAAAGCTCAAAAAATTGGCAATTTACCATAGTTCTTTAGCTGAAATTTTCTTTGTGAGAACTACAAGTACAAAGACCCTATGGAGGTTTTTAAAGAGTCTCATTAAAACAAGTGTCTGATTTATTAAAGCCTTAAATTAGAAAGTGAAAGTAGAAGGGACCAAAAAAAAAAAAACCCTTTACACATAAAGTTACAAAAAAGTGTTATGTGATGTTTTCCCCATGCTTTTCCAGTTAAAATTGTGACATTCATGACATCAGTTTGCTAAAGGGTTTTACATATAAGTCATTTAGGTCTACAATTGAGAAATAATATTCAATCTGAAATTGTTTTTTAATATCTCTAAAAGGTCTGTTTGTAGAACAGGTGGGTTGGTAGACAGATAGTAGTTAAATAGATAAATAGATATAGATGCTTCTTATTTCAGGGACATGCTAATAGTACATTTATCCGCTTCTCTATGCTGTTTTGCTATTTTAAAGCAAAGCATGAGATTGTTCTATCCCTTGCCCACTTTAACTCCCTATAACAAAGCCTGTAATGCATGCTGATTTTGAAAATTATGATGGACACAGAGAATAAAAATTAGAAATAGCCATGTAATTACTGTTCCTGCCATTTTATAAGGCTGTTGGAAGCTATCATCTGTCAGGTTGTTGAAAGTATCTTATCACATAAAGATTCATGTGACACATGGCTTTTCAGGCTAAAGGCCAAGAAGCAGATGTGTCTGAGTATTTTTTCTTGTCATGTTTCTTTATGTCTATTATTCTTTGGTGGCCACACTTTTAAGTTGGGTTCTTTCATGTTGAACACTCTATTTTGATAGGTATTCTTTGTGTCAATTCCTAGTATGTTAATTTATATTCTACTGTATGGCTTTTGATATTTTGTATGTATTTTAATGATTGCATAGTTTATATACTGTTTTTTAAAAGCTAGAAATAGACACAAGTTGTATTTAGCAAATATATACATCTCATTTTAAAATTATTTAAAATATTATTATTTAATATTTATTATATTAAAGAGTTTCATGTAATAATGGGTTAATCATTTCAAAATTAATCCACTTCAGATAAGCATACCCCCAAGTGATAGATGACATATTTTAAATACCCTTTAAAATTCTTGGCTTAGATGGTGAGAAAGCAACTATATTCTACAGAGGACCGGAACTATAATAAAAAGTAATTCATATGGTAAGCAATCACTAGAATTGGCATTTATCCTGGAGGTATATTTCAGAACTTTTGACCTAGATTCTGAATGTAATGACCAAAGTTCTTGAGGCATATGAAGCAAAACTTGGAATGCAACAAATAGGCCAAATCTGAAACCAGCATTAAAACCCCATAGAAACTCCACAAGGGGCAACCTCCTCTGCAGATAAACTAGTTAAAAATTACTCTGAAAAGGAAAATAATCAGAGAAGTGTAAAAATGTTTTTCTAAAAATTTCTGATGAAAATTCTATATTTAAACAAGTTTAGGCCTAGAAGTGACAATACCTTTATAATAATAATAATAATAATAAAAAACTATTCTCTTTGATGTACCCCTACTAGTGTGTCTTGCCAGGGACAAAGAGACAAAGAGACAGAAGATATGAAGTTTAACAGACTTACAGGAGAAATAGATACTATTTTAGAGGGAGACTAAAGAAAAAAGTGAATACTGAAATAATTAATAACTCAGAATTTCCAGAATTAATGAATGATGATATTTTGCCTTTATGAGAAGCCCAGTGGATCCCAATGAGAATAATTTTATTTTAAGTCTGCAATAAAATAAATGGCAGTGAAACTTCAGTTCAGTTCAGTTCAGTCACTCAGTCGTGTCTGACTCTTTGCGACCCCATGAATTGCAGCATGCCAGGCCTCCCTGTCCATCACCAGCTCCTGGAGTTTAACCAAGCTCATGTCCATCCAGTCAGTGATGCCATCCAGCCATCTCATCCTCTGTCTTTCCCTTCTCCTCCTGCTCTCAATCCCTCCCAGAATCAGAGTCTTTTCCAATGAGTCAACTCTTCACATGAGGTTACCAAAATATTGGAGTTTCAGCCTCAACATCAGTCCTTCCAATGAACATCCAGGACTGATCTCCTTTAGGATGGACTGGTTGGATCTCCTTGCAGTCCGAGGGACTCTCAAGAGTCTTCTCCAACACCACAGTTCAAGAGCATCAGTTCTTTGGCACTCAGCCTTCTTCACAGTCCAACTTCCACATCCATACATGACTACTGGAAAAACCATAGCCTTGACTAGAAGGACCTTAGTCGGCAAAGTAATGTCTCTGCTTTTGAATATGCTATCTAGGTTGGTCATAACTTTTCAACCAAGGAGTAAGCATCTTTTAATTTCATGGCTGCAGTCACCATCTGCAGTGATTTTGGAGCCCCCCAAAAATAAAGTCTGACATTGTTTCCACTGTTTCCCCATCTATTTCCCATGAAGTGATGGGACCAGATGCCATGATCTTCATTTTCTGAATGTTGAGCTTTAAGCCAACTTTTTCACTCTCCTCTTTCACTTTCATCAAGAGGCTTTTTAGTTCCTCTTCACTTTCTGCCATAAGGGTAGTGTCATCTGCATATCTGAGGTGATTGATATTTCTCCCAGCAATCTTGATTCCAGCTTGTGTTTCTTCCAGCCCAGCATTTCTCATGATGTACTCTGCATAGAAGTTAAATAAGCAGGGTGACAATATACAGCCTTGACGGACTCCTTTTCCTATTTGGAACCAGTCTGTTGTTCCATGTCCAGTTCTAACTGTTGCTTCCTGACCTGCAAACAGATTTCTCAAGAGGCAGGTTAGGTGGTCTGGTATTCCCATCTCTTTCAGAATTTTCCACAGTTTCTTGTGATCCACACAGTGAAAGGCTTTGGCATAGTCAATAAAGCAGAAATAGATGTTTTTCTGGAACTCTCTTGCTTTTTTGATGATCCAGAGGATGTTGGCCATTTGATCTCTGGTTCCTCTGCCTTTTCTAAAACCAGCTTGAACATCAGGAAGTTCACGGTTCACATATTGCTGAAGCCTGGCTTGGAGAATTTTGAGCATTTCTTTACTAGCCTGTGAGATGAGCTCAGTTTGCGGTAGTTTGCAAAGCAAGTTCTTCATCAATGAAAGTGATATTAAGATCTTTGTATAGACAGAAACTGCTTATGAATATATCTTAAACTATCACTTCCTAAAGTACTTTAGGGATAATGAAAATTATCTGAGAAGGAAGGCTTAAGACACTACCAAAGGGAAAAAAAAGCTAGAAATCAAGGAAACTAGAAACAATATGTTAATCGAAATAAATACTAACTGTATCAAGCAATAATGAAATGAAAGCATTGAAGTTATTAGTAGGGTGGTTGGGTAGAACACAATATAAGGCCCTTTTGTTTTTAAGAAAGATGGTAAAAATAAAATTAACTTTACACTTAGGGCTTCCCTGGTGGCTCAGATGGTAAAGGATCTGCCTGCAATGCAGGAGACTCAAGTTTGATCCCTGAGTTGGGAAGATCACCTGGAGAAGGGAATGGCTACCTACTCCAGTATTCTTGCTTGGACAATTTCATGGACAGAGGAGCCTGGCCAGCTTCTGAGCAGCTAATAAAATACTACAATTGCATTAATTAAAGAGTATAACTAAAACATGAAAAATCAGTTCAGTTCAGTTCAGTCACTCAGTTGTGTCCAACTCTGCGACCCCATGAATTGCAGCATGCCACGCCTCCCTGTCCATCACCTACTCCCAGAGTTCACCCAAACTCATGTCCATTGGGTCGGTGATGCCATCCAGGCATCTCATCCTCTGTCGTCCCCTTCTCCTCCTGCCTCCAATCCCTCCCAGCATCAGAGTCTTTTCCAATGAGTCAACTCTTCGCATGAGGTAGCCAAAGTACTGGAGTTTCAGCTTTAGTATCACTCCTTCCAAAGAACAGCCAGGACTGATGTCCTTTAGAATGGACTGGTTGGATCTCCTTGCAGTCCAATGGACTCTCAAGAGTCTTCTCCAACACCACAGTTCAAGAGCATCAGTTCTTTGGTGCTCAGCCTTCTTCACAGTCCAACTTCCACATCCACACATGACTACTGGAAAAACCATAGCCTTGACAAGATGGACCTTTCTTGGCAAAGTAATGTCTCTGGTTTTGAATATGCTACCTAGGTTGGTCATAACTTTCCTACCAAGGAGTAAGCATCTTTTAATTTCATGGCTGCAATCACCATCTGCAGTGATTTTGGAGCCCCCCAAAATAAAGTCAGACACTGTTTCCCCTGTTTCCCCATCTATTTCCCATGAAGAGATGGGACCAGATGCCATGACCTTAGTTTTCTGAATATTGAGCTTTAAGCCCACTTTTTCACTCTCCTCTTTCACTTTCATCAAGAGGCTTTTTACTTCCTCTTCACTTTCTGCCATAAGGGTGGTGTCATCTGCATATCTGAGGTCATTGATATTTCTCCTGGAAATCTTGATTCCAGCTTGTGCTTCTTCCAGTCTAGCATTTCTCATGATGTACTCTACATAGAAGTTAAATAAGCAGGGTGACAATATACAGCCTTGACATACTCCTTTTCCTAGTTGGAAAAAGTCTGTTGTTCCATACCCAGTTCTAACTGTTGCTTCCTGACCTGCATATAGGTTTCTCAAAAGGCAGGTTAGGTGATCTGGTATTCCCACCTCTTGAAGAATTTTCCACAGTTTATTGTGATCCACACAGTCAAAGCCTTTGGCATAGTCAATAAAGCAGTAATAAATGGTTTTCTGGAAATCTCTTGCTTTCTCCATGATCCAGTGGATGTTGACAATTTGATCTCTGGTTCCTCTGCCTTTTCTAAAACCAGCTTGAACAGCTGGAAGTTCATGGTTCACGTATTGCTGAAGCCTGGCTTGGAGAATTTTGAGCATTACTTTACTAGCGTGTGAGATGAGTGCAATTGTGCGGTAGTTTGAGCATTTTTTGGCATTGCCTTTCTTTGGGATTGGAATGAAAACTGACCTTTTCCAGTCCTGTGGCCACTGCTGAGTTTTCCAAATTTGCTGGCATATTGAGTGCAGCACTTTCACAGCATCATCTTTCAGGATTTGAAACAGCTCAACTGGAATTCCATCACCTCCACTAGCTTTGTTCATAGTGATGCTTTCTAAGGCCCACTTGACTTCACATTCCAGGATGTCTGGCTCTAGGTGATTGATCACACCATCGTGATTATCTTGGTCATGAAGATCCTTTTTGTACAGTTCTTCTGTGTATTCTTGTCATCTCTTCTTAATATCTTCTGTTTCTATTAGGTCCATACCATTTCTGTCCTTTATCGAGCCCATCTTTGCATGAAATGTTCCCTTGGTATCTCTCATTTTCTCGAAGAGATTTCTAGTCTTTCCCATTCTGTTGTTTTCCTCTATTTCTTTGCATTGATCACTGAGGAAGTCTTTCTTATCTCTCCTTGCTATTCTTTGGAACTCTGCATTCAGATGCTTATATCTTTCCTTTTCTCCTTTGCTTTTCCCTTCTCTTTTCACAGCTGTTTCTAAGGCCTCCCCAGACAGTCATTTTGCTTTCTTGCATTTCTTTTCCATGGGGATGGTCTTGATCCCTGTCTCCTGTACAATGTCATGAATCTCCGTCCATAGTTCATCAGGCACTCTATCTGTCAGATCTAGTCCCTTAAATCTTCTTCTCACTTCGACTGTATAATCATAAGGAATTTAAGTCATTCTTGAATCGTCTAGTGGTTTTCCCCAGTTTCTTCAATTTGTGTCTGAATTTGGCAATAAGGAGTTCATGATCTGAGCCACCGTTAGCCCCTGGTCTTGTTTTTGCCGACTGTATAGAGCTTCTCCATCTTTGAGTGCAAATAATATAATCAATCTGATTTTTATTTCCATGTATAGAGTGTTCTCTATGAAAGTATATAACTGTATTAAAACGTGTGGAAAACAGTCTCATTGAAATGGGGGTTAAGGTTTGCTGAGCTTTGTTTTACTTTTAGTCGGTGTAATTTAGGAAACTATTGGATATTTAAGCCTTATGATAAAAGGAACTGTAGATAGATACTGTAATCTAGTTGATAAACTTGTTTCCAAAGAAGTTTAATTCTGAAGCCATTATATATAAAGATTGAACTTGTAAATGGAAGGCAGGTGGTTGGAGCCAGGTTTCTCACTGAAGTGGGAAGTTACAGATAAGAAAGAGGGAAGGCTAGAATTAACTTTGTGGTATGGATTAGAGTTGGAGGCATCCATATAACTTGGTGTTTAGCTTAATAAAGACACAGATATATACACAGACAAATATTTATAGATATGTGTTAATATATGCATGGGTTAGTGTACAGACCTAAGTTCCTAGCTCTGTCCTCTGGGAGGACTTAAAAGCTAAAGAGCATATCCAGCACCAAGATCTTGGTTTCTAATATCACTCTCTCGTAAAACCAGAGCTCCGTGAAGAAATGACTGATTCTAGGGCTGATGGGAAGTAATCAAGATGAGCCTAGAGCATCTGGTAGTGCTAGAAAATAAGGAAGTGCTTCATAAATAAAACGATGGAGTACATCAAAAGAATAAAGGAACCAGCTACAAAAGCTCCCAGTGATCAACACTGAAATGATTTGAGCAACAAAATAAACTATATTGGAGTATAATCTGAAGTATAGAATGACTGTTTAGAATCTGTGGTGATAGAAAAACAATGACTGAATAAGTAAATGGGGAGAATAGACAAATTGTAGAAGAATGCCAAATAATAAATGTAGAAATAATTCTATTAAAAGGTAGATCATAATTCCCCACTCCTTATATGTGGGCTGCACATTGTAATTTCATTCCAAAGAGTAGAATGCTTAAAGGGTAGAGGGTAGAGAGAGTTAAGTACAAGGGGGAAACTTGACAAGTACTGCCTCAGGGGATGAAGCTTAACATCATTAATGACACATCGTGTTGACAGAATGTACCCTTAACACGATGTGCTGAAATCATGCTTATCACTGTGGTCTTTCTCCTCTAACCCACTACCCTAATCTAACCATGAGAAAGACAGCTGAGGGAATCCAAATGAAGTCTGGGCTTTAGTTTATAATAATTATAAGATTGATTCATTAGTTTTGTCAAATAGATGATGCTAATCTAAGATGCTAATAATATGGAAATTTTGGTATGGGATATATGGGAACTCTATACTTTCATACACCTTTCCTGTACACTTAAATTTTTCTGAAATGAAAAGCTTATTAAAACACTACAGAAAATCCAAGAAGATTAAAAGCAAAATTCAATATAGTGTTTGTCTCAAGCAGGAAAAGTGATAGGAATGAGACACATGGGGGACTAATATTTTATTATGTAGGTGATATTTATATTTTTATTGTTCTTAATATTCATGTATACTTCACAAACTATTTTGTATGTATATTTTACAACTTTAAAAAAGTAATGATTACCTGATGATTAGTGGTACAGAGATGATGAAAGATATTCTAAGGGCTAGGCTACTCAGGTTTTTCTGGAAGGCAGTTTGTACTCAACTGGCCAATGAATTTAATTGGAATGCTGTAGCTATAATTGATTCTGATTTGAAGTTGGAGTATGAAACTGCAATTATGTGATATGCCCAGTACTTTTATAAGAGGAAAGTTAGAAAGGTCATCTTTCCAAAATGAGAAATTTATTTGGCTGGGCATTTAAAAGGCTATGCTCTGAGAATTATGCATATTAATTCTCTTTAAAAAAGTGAATAATAATGTCCAAAGTGATAATAATAGCTGCACTTTATTTATGCCTATTATGAGCTCAATCACAAGTTGAATGCTTTCCAATTTCTGTTGAAGGCTCTGCATAGAGAATTGATAATCAAGAGAGATGTTCAATAAACTTATTTTATTGCTATTTTAGTATTAATTTTATGATTACTCATGTTCTGCCAGCCACCGTACATACATTGTGGTAGGCTGTATAATGAAAGATATCTAGGTGCTAATTCTCAGAATCTTTGAATAAATGGTCTTATATGGCATAAGGAATTTTGAAGATGAAATCAAATGTAAAATCTTAAAACAAGGATATCATCTTGGATTCTGTGGGTGGTCCACTATAATCACCTGAGTCCTCATAAGAAGGGTGAAGGATGAGTCAAGAAAAAGAGATGTGGCAATGGGATCAGAGATTCCAGTGATTGTGGTTCAAAGATTGAGGAAATGTCCATAATGCAGATATGTAAGCAGCTTCTACACACTGGAAAAGACAAGATAATAGATTCTCTTCTCAAGCTTCCAGAAGGAGCACAGCCCTAATGACACTGCTGTGGGGCTTCTGCTGTCCAAAAATTTAAGGAACTTTATTTTTGCTGTTTTATAGCACTGACAATAGGGAACAAATACATTGTGTTATAAAATCCTACCAGAATTCTCTAAATTGGGACTCAGATTTTCAATTTATAGATGAAGATTTAATTTTAGCAAATTAAGGAATGTGTTCAGCTTCTCTTCACAAAGTTGAGATTTGAACGTGTGCTCTTCTTCCTCTGAACGTTATACTCTTTCAGCCCTTCCATCACCAGCGTAGTGCAGAGGCCCTGGAGCTAAGCTGCCTCAGTTGGAATTCCATTTTATTATTTCCAGGGCAGAGTTATTCAGCATCTCCAGAAAGAATCATAACTCCATTTTGCCTAGGATTCTTCATCAACAAAACAGCAGAATAACAGTACTTAATTGACAGTTTTGTCATAGGAAGTAAAGGAAGTAGTCTAGTATTTAGTATCACATCTTCATATTTATCTATATAGTCTGGAGTCCTTTATAACCAAATACATTCACCATTTAATTTATTATCCAAACTCTCAAACCTGCCCCACCTCCTATATAGTCTCTGGATTCTTATAGCTTCATCAGCTACCTTATATTTTTTACACCTGATTTTCTCTTCCAACCTCCAGCTAGAAAACTTGTCACCGATGACTTTCCCTTCTGTTGTACACACATTCTGAAAATCTAGTTGTTTACATGAAAAACGTATCACTTGGAACCCAGTTATGGGTATTGCATCTCATATATATGGTCAACTGTCTTCCCCTCTTCCCTCCCACACAGTCTAAAGCTTATTCTCCTGTGATTGTATTCTCTAAGTTCTCCCTCTTTAGGCTTTACCGTCCCTTAGAAATTGTTAAAGAATTCCAGAAACGGATTCCATTCAAAGAAAGTCACTTTTTCTTCCAAGAGCTGCTGCTGCTGCTGCTAAGTCACTTCAGTCATGTCTGACTCTGTGTGACCCCATAGACGGCAGCCCACCAGGTTCCCCCATCCCTGGGATTCTCCAGGCAAGAACACTGGAGTGGGTTGCCATTTCCTTCTCCAATGCATGAAAGTGAAAAGTGAAAGTGAAGTCTCAGTTGTATCCGACTCTTAGCGACCCCATGGACTGCAGCCCACAGGCGCCTCTGTCCATGGGATTTTCCAGGCAAGAGCACTGGAGTGGGGTGCCATTGCCCCTCTGCTTCCAAGGGCTAGATGAAGCTTTATACTGATTAAAGAGTTGCTGATAAAGAGAAGTCTGGGGGCTTTGTTTACTCTGCAGTGATGTCTCCCCCGGTTCAGGTCCCAGCACAGGGAGCAGGTACCCATGGGTTTCTGCTATATGGTTGTGACTCTCTTGGTTTATGTTATCATGTTCAGGTGCTGTTTCCTAGAAATGTACACCCAGGCCAGGTTGGTGAGTCCAGAATGCATGCATTCTTAACCATTGTCCTTTCCAGAACCAATCAAACACAACTCTTTAGTTCCAGTTCTGACACCAACTCAAGAACTCAGACACATGTCCTCACTCAACAACTCAGCAACTTATAGTAAGTTCCATTGTGGGGTCCTTTCTTTCCTTCAGACATCTTCTTGATTCATAGTGGCATATTTTCTGTTATCTGAGCAGTATGAGAAGAAAAGATTAATATTTTGTTCTTAAAGCATTAATTGTTTTAATCCAAAAAAGTCTGTGTTTTTCATGTGTGCTATTTAGGTTTTTTCCTACACTCTCAGTACACCTAGAGATATTGAAAAAGAACAGCTAAAATACGTCAAGGAAATGATCCTATCAACACTTTCTGACAATGAATACCTAGTCACCTTATGTAACCTCTCATAATAAGAAAAATCGGCTCCAACTTAAAATATGTCTCCATATTTAAACATTCAGATGACATAATTTCTTCAACTGTGTTTCACTGGTCATGGTATTTCTCTTTGTTACTGGATGGCATAGCTCTGACCTCTCTCAAAGCTGACCTCCCCTGTTCATATTCAATGCTCTAATCTTCATTCAAACCTATATCACCTTTCACCTGAGACTTCCTCAGCTTCTAATTAATCTTCTCACCGCAAGATTCTCCCCTTTCTAGTGTGCCCACTGCTTTCACTTTTCCCTTCAAACAAACATAATGGATTATTTGCTCTTTTGCATAATTAAAAAAAAAAACATTTCATTGCATATAGGATCGGCTTCAATATAATTCAACAAATTTTGATATGAAGTTAAGTAGAAATGGGCTACAACTTAACTTTCCAGGCTGAAATCCCAGCACTACTACCATCCACCCCAAATCTTCTATATACATAAAAACCATTGTTTCAAGATATGTGCATTCTATAGAAACCCATTTTTCAAAAGTAGAAAAAAACTAAGTCCTTTCTATATTGCTAGTGTACATATTTATGTGTTTTAATTGACATATAACATTCATATATAGATTTAAATGAATTTAGTTTGAAACATTGTGGTTTATATGACATAAAGTATTAAGAAACTGATGTTTTTCAAAATTTAAACTTTATAAATAAATAGTGCAATGAAATAATGAGCTTGTTTTCTAAAACTATGTTTAACATTATATGTTGAGGGTTTCAATTTCTTTTGAGATTTCAACAATATAATATTAATAAATTTTAAAAATTGGTTTTAGGGCAACAATATTAGCTGGCACACACACTCTATGTGTAATCATTTGAGTTTCTTTTGATTTATGCAATAGGGCAGCAAGATAGTCAGTGAGTAAACACAGATACACATTGAATAGATTTACTATACAATAGAAAGTAGTCTAGGAAATAACTCAAAATGCCTTCCCTGTGGAATTATTTATTCACCCAAGTAACAATATATGGATTTTAAAGAAATACTGTCTCATGATTGTCTTCAGTGAGAAGGAAATTACTCCAAATTAATACATTAAAAATAAGTTAAAATCAGATAGATTCTCAGAGTAAATGTGGCTCTAATTAATTGAGCTTTGTTCTCTTGTGAAACATTTATGTCTCACTATAAACTCTAAATATCTCAGAGAAAACTTTTCCTATAAAATATGTTACTTAAATATTACTTACTTATATAATAAAGATTTATAGTCACTCATGCTAAGATTAATGAATGTGTACTAAAAATTTTGAAAACAGTATGTTATTGTCATTCCATGTTGAGGTCTTAGTTGGGGCAATAAATGGCTAAATATAGGTATTCATATTTTCATTGTCCACAGGAATTAGACCAGAAATTGTTACTGTTAAAGTGAAAAATTCTGATAAGCCAAATTTATATTTTAAATATAAGCTTCCTGTAATTCCCTCTCCACCAGAATTTTTAAGTGAGGAACAAATAAAAGGAAAATTAAACAGCTACAAATTATAGTTTATATATCTCAGTGGCTTTCTCATCTTCAGATGATAGTATTCATCAACAGAAAAATGGCTGAATGGCTGGCTGCAGTAAGAACAAAAATTGGAAGTTGGAGAGCTAGCTGGATGTCACATGCTGAATATCAAACCTGAATTCAAATCATAATAGATAGACTAGAATGCCTAACAAAAATGCAAATAAAAATGTGAAGAATATGTAGTTTTGACACTTTTGTCTTATTTAAGGAATATATATGAAAAGCCAGGGCAGCAATGAAAAACATAATGGTATTCAGTTCGGTTCAGTGGCTCAGTCGTGTCCGACTCTTTGAAACCCCATGAATCGCAGCATGCCAGGCCTTCCTGTCCATCACCAACCCCCGGAGTTCACTCAAACTCACGTCCATTGAGTCAGTGATGCCATCCAGCCATCTCATCCTCTGTCGTCCCCTTCTCCTCCTGCCCTCAATCTTTCCCAGCATCAGGGTCTTTTCAAATGAGTCAGCTCTTCTCATGAGGTGGCCAAAGTACTGGAGTTTCAGCTTTAGCATCATTCCTTCCAAAGAACACCCAGGACTGATCTCCTTAAGAATGGACTGGTTGGACCTCCTTGCATTCCAAGGGACTCTCAAGAGTCTTCTCCAACACCACAATTCAAAAGCATCAATTCTTTGGCCCTCAGCTTTCTTCACAGTCCAACTCTCACATCCATACATGACTACTGGAAAAACTATAGCCTTGACTAGACAGACCTTTGTTGGCAAAGTAATGTCTGTGCTTTTGAATATGCTATCTAGGTTGGTCATAACTTTCCTTCCAAGGAGTAAGCATCTTTTAATTTCATGGCTGTAATCACCATCTGCAGTGATTTTGGAGCCCAGAAAAATAAAGTCTAACACTGTTTCCACTGTTTCCCCATCTATTTCCCATGAAGTGATGGGACCAGATGCCATGATCTTCGTTTTCTGAATGTTGAGCTTTAGGTCAGTTCAATAAATATGCCTGGAAAATAGGGCAAATAGTGTGGACATTGTGGAATTTTATTTTATTGGACCATTGTACACCTTTTGTGCCTCTGCCTCTCACTTTGTCTCATCACTTTGGCTTAATGTTGCTCACATATTATTAAAATAGTCGCCCTGCCTCCCACCTCACACACTCCAGTGAAGCCTTATTTGATTTTCCCTAGTGCAGTGTCTTAAGACCATGTCTTAACATATCACGTTGGCATTCTGAGCTCATGTTTATGTCCTTTTTACATAGACTGGACATTTTAGACCTTCAAGAAATGTGTTAGTATTTATTGAATGCAGACATGGATTAATATTTTTGGAGATGAACAGATAGAAAAAATCTGAGCGCTTAGTGGCACTCTGAAATGGACACGGTGAAGCTTATCAGGTATAGAAAAATTGTTTTCACTCATTGTATCATACCCTCTGGGCAGGTTGGCTACTCTCCAGGAGCGGCAGGAAGCAGGGTGAGTGACAGATTGTGGCCACAGTCACTAGCGGCACAAGCCAGCAGACAGAAAACACCTCAGGAGTAAGCCTTGCTGTCTTTAGCAGGGATTTCTTGACACGGGTGTCTGGACAAGGACAGTGCTGTCGATGTGGATCTATGAGCACCTGGTTTATTCGCTATAGTCACCACCACTTTGCAGGAAAAATGAATGCCAAGTCATGCAGAAACTCAAGGCTCAATACAGATTCTTCTCTGCAGAATCCTAATTACTGTCCTCTTCAGAAGTTCTTCCCTCTTTCTTGCAAACACCTCTGAAACGTGTCTAATTTTATTGGCTCAGTTCCGTATCTTTCTGCCAACAAAATACAAAAATAAAAGATGCTAGTAGTTAACATGGATGATCACTGATAACCTCTACCAGACACATCCTGATACATGTTAGATTAAGAATGTATTTCAGTCTTTTTATTTTTAATTTTTTAAGTCCTATAACTCTTTCTCATATGTTGGTTTAATCCACAAAATTTAAGAGTATCCATAATGTGGTGAAGGGGAAAAAGTGGAAGCAGTGACAGATTTTCTTTTCTTGGGCTCCAAAATCATTGCAGACAGTGACTGCAGGGTTGAAATTAAAGGATGCTTGCTCCTTGGAAGGAAAGCTATGACAAATCTAGCAGCAAATTAAAAAGCAGAGACATCACTTGCTGACAAAGGTCTGTATATTCAATACTATGGTTTTTCCAGTTGTCATGTATGGATGTGAGAGTTGGACAATAAATAAGTCTGAGTGCCAAAGAATTGATGCTTTCAAATTGTGGCGCTAGAGAAGACTCTTAAGAGGTTCTTTGGGCTACAAGGATCAAACCAGTCAATCCTAAAGGAAATTAGTCCTGAATATTCATTGGAAGTACCGATGCTGAAGCTGAAGCTTCAATACTTTGGCCACCCGTGAGCAGCTGACTCATTGGAAAAGACCTTGATGCTGGGAATGACTGAAGACAAAAGGAGAAGGGGGAGGCAGAGGATGAGATGGTTAGATAACATCACTTATTCAGTGGACTGAGTCAGTGGAATTTGAGCAAACTCCAGAAGATAGTGAAGGACAGAGGAGGCTGGAGTGCTGCAGTCCATGGGGTCACAAAGACTCGAACACAACTTAATGACTGAGCAATAATGTGGTGATATTTGGACAAACTACAAAAGAATCATTGAGTATAATTCCATAACAATTATATAAAATTTGCTACATATTTAGTGTACAAAATATAAAACTATCCAATTTTTTAAATCTGAGACTTCCAGTAATAAGATATTTTGTTCTTTTCTGTTATGGTTTATCACATGATATTGAATATGGTTCCTTGTGCTACACAGTAGGACTTTAATTTTTATCCATCCTATATGTACTAGTTTGCATCTGCGAATCCTAAGCTACCAATCCTTCCCTTCCCCACCCTCATCTTGGTAACAATAAGTCTGAGAAAAAGAATATATATATATATATATATATATATATATATATATATATATATATAAACAACTTTGACATACAGCAAAAATTAACATATTGCAAATCAACTGCACTTCAATAAAATTTTAAAAATACATTTTATATTTAAAATTATACATATACCTACCTACATACATATTATATATTATGTAATTAAAATTACTTCAGGTAGTGTTTAACCTAAATGTACAACAAAATAAAGTCAAATTAATATAAAACCATTTATAATAATTTAACTACAATTTGGAAAATATACCAGCTTAAATCATTAAAAATATTTCCTATGAGCCACTAAATGGATTTTGTGAACTTCTAGTACGTGATAGACTGCAATTTTAAAAAACACACAGAGTACATTATAATGCATTGTAGTAAAAATACTGCATATTGCCGTTTAGTTTTTAAAGAAACCAATTAGAAACCAGTTGATGCCTCCCTTTTAGAATATGTGTGTGTGTGTGTATGTGTTTGTGTGTATGTTTAAGAAAATTGGAAACAATCAAATGATATTTATTTTTTATTTTTATTTTTTTACTTTTTATTTTTTTTTAATTAAATTTTAAAATCTTTAATTCTTACATGTGTTCCCAAACATGAAACCCCCTCCCACCTCCCTCCCCATAACATCTCTGTGGGTGATCCCCATGCACCAGCCCCAAGCATGCTGTATCCTGCGTCAGACATAGACTGGCGATTCAATTCTTACATGATAGTATACATGATAGAATGCCATTCTCCCAAATCATCCCGCCCTCTCCCTCTCTCTCTGAGTCCAAAAGTCCGTTATACACAGCTGTGTCTTTTTTCCTGTCTTGCATACAGGGTCGTCATTGCCATCTTTCTAAATTCCATATATATGTGTTAGTATACTGTATTGGTGTTTTTCTTTCTGGCTTACTTCACTCTGTATAATCGGCTCCAGATATTTAAATTGGAAACAATCAAGTAATATTCTACCTGTTTACTATGTAAATTGGATTTTTGTCTTTCATTTACAAACAGGTTCAGTGAATACCTATATATTCAGTAAAAAAAAAAAATAGTATATGTGTTAATCGTTCTCAATTCCATTATGAAGCCATTCATTTCTGTTCAAATTGATTGATTTTGCACATTTTAATAGTTGCTATAACTTTTATATTCCCAAACTGATTTCAATTAGATTGACAGAAAGAAATTCTTTGTCATCAAGAAATCTGGTTTCGGTTGAAGAAAGTAGGGAAAACCACTAGACCATTCAGGTATGACCTAAATCAAATCCCTTACGATTTTACAGTAGAAGTTACAAATAGATTCAAGGGATTAGATCTGATAGACAGAGTGCCTGAAGAACTATGGACAGAGGTTCATGACATTGTACAGGAGGCAGGGGTCAAGACCAGTCCCAAGAAACAGAAATGCAAAAAGGCAAAATGGTTGTCTGATGAGGCCTTACAAATAGCTGAGAAAAGAAGAGAAACTAAAGGCAAGGGGAAAAGAAAGATATACCCATTTGAATGGAGAGTTCAAAAGAATAGCAAGGAGAGATATGAAAGCATTCCCCAGTGATCAATGCAAAGAAATAGAGGAAAACAATAGAATGGGAAAGACTAGATCTCTTCAAGAAAATTACAGATACCAAGGGAACATTTCATGCAAAGACTGGCACAATAAAGGGCAGAAATATTATGGACCTAACTGAAGCAGAAGATATTAAAAAGAGGTGGCAAGAACACACAGAAAAACTGTACAAAAAAGATCTTCATTATCCAGATAACCACGATGGTGTGATCACTCACCTAGAGCCAGATATCCTGGAATGCACAGTCAAGTAAGCCTTAGGAAACATCACTACGAAAAAAGCTAGTGGAGGTGATGGAATTCCAATTGAGCTGTTTCAAATCCTAAAAGATGA
Organism: Capricornis sumatraensis; assembly: GCF_032405125.1. Classification (NCBI taxonomy): domain Eukaryota; kingdom Metazoa; phylum Chordata; class Mammalia; order Artiodactyla; family Bovidae; genus Capricornis; species Capricornis sumatraensis. The sequence goes on from NC_091073.1 coordinate 77,858,029, forward strand.
TGGTGTGAAAGTGCTGCAATGAATATGCCAGCAAATCTGGAAAACTCAACAGTTGACACAGGACCGGAAAAGGTCAGTTTTCATTCCAATCCCAAACAAAGGCAATGCCAAAGAATGTTCAAACTACTGCACAGTTGCATTCATCTCACATGCTAGCAAAGTAATGCTCAACATTCTCCAAGCTCAGCTTCAACAGTATACGAACTGTGAATTTCCAGATGTTCAAGCTATATTTAGAAATGGCAGAGGAACCAGAGATCATATTGCCAACATCAACTAGATCATCAGAAAAGCAAGAGAGTTCCAGAAAAATATCTATTTCTGCTTTATTGACTATGCCAAAGCCTTTAACTGTGTGGATCACAACAAATTGTGGAAAATTCTGAAGGAGATGGGAATACCAGACCACATGACCTGCCTCCTGAGAAATCCATGCAGGTCAAGAATCTACAGTTAGAACTGGACATGGAACAACAGACTGGTTCCAAATAGGAACAGGAGTACGTCAAGGCTATATATTGTCACCCTGCTTATTTAACTTATATGCAGAGTATATCATGAGAAATGCTGGGCTGGATGAAGTACAAGCTGGAATCAAGATTGCCGGGAGAAATATCAATAACCTCAGATATGCAGATGACACCACCTTTGAGGCAGAAAGCAAAGAGGAACTGAAGAGCCTCTTGATGAAAGTGAAAGAGGAGAGTGAAAACTTGGCTTAAAGCTCAACATTCAGAAAACTAAGATCAGGGTATCTGGTCCCGTTATTTCATGGTAAATAGATGGGGAAACAGTGCATACAGTGACAGACTTTATTTGGGGGGACTCTAAAATCACTGCAGATGGTGACTGCAGTCATGAAATTAAAAGATGCTTGCTCCTGGGAAGAAAAGCTATGACCAATCTAGACAGCATATTAAAAAGCAGAGACATTAATTTGCTGACGAAGGTCCATCTTGTCAAAGCTATGTTTTTTCCAGTAGAAATGTATAGATGTGAGAGTTGAACTATAAAGAAAGCTGAGTGCTGAAGAATTGATGCTTTTGAACTAGGGTGTTGGAGAAGACTCTTGAGAGTCCCTTGGACAGCAGGGAGATCCAACCAGTCCATCCTAAAGGAAATCAGTCCTGAATATGCATTGAAAGGACTGATGCTGAAGCTGAAAATCCAATACTTCGGCCACTTGATGTGAAGAACCTACTCATTGGAAAAGACCCTGATGCTGGGAAAGATTGAAGGCGGGAGGAGAATGGGATGACAGATGAGGAGATGGTTGGATGGCATCACCAACATGATGGACAAGAGTTTGAGTAGACTCCGGGAGTTGGTTATGGACAAGGAAACCAGGAGTGCTGTAGTCCATTGGGTTGCAAAGAGTCAGATACTACTGAGTGAATGAACTGACTGATCAAGAAATCTGATAACTTTTCTCTTTATTTGTAGGTGCTTGCTAGCAATGATTTTTTTCCCCTCCTGTTTAGGAATTAGTATACTGTAACTGCTATGCACATCTATCTGAAAAATAAGAATTATCTTTGTTTATCAGTAAAGAATTGAAAATGTTTTTAAAAATAGCAGCAATCAAAGCAAGGCAATATACTGTCTGTGAGAATGCCAAGACATGCATGGATGTGTTCTAAGTCTCTTCAGTCTTGTCCAAATCTTTGAGACTGTATGGACTGTTGCCCACCAGGCTCCTCTGTCCATGGGATTCTCCAGGCAAGAATACTGTACAGGGTTTCCATTTCCTTCTCCAAGGGATCATCCCAACCCAGGGATTGTACCCTGCATCTCTTGTGTCTCCTGCATCAGCAAGCATGTTCTTTACCACTAGCACCACTGGGGGAAATAACAGATCAAAGGAGTGGAAAGAAAAGAAATCAGAAGAGGTCATCTGGGTTTCATGTACCTCGTAGAAATCCTTGCCTCCATTAGTAGAACCTGTTCATCTATTAAAAAGCATTTGGGTACTCTGCTTGCTGAAACCTAGACTGTCATATTCAAGTTCTTCCTTACCTGTAGAAAGAATGAGAAAGGGAAAAGAGAAATTTTGGATAAGGAAGAAAAAGGAGAGAATCATAGGAAGCTAGGAGCAGAATTCACCTCAATTCAGTCACTCAAACATGTCCAACTCTTTGCAACCCCATGGACTGCAGTATGCTAGGCTTCCCTGTCCATCACCAACTCCTGGAGCTTACTCAAACTCATGTCTGTTGAGTAGGTAATGCCATTCAACCATCTTATCCTCTGTCATCCCCTTTTCCTCCTGCCTTCAATTTTCCCAGCAACTGGGTCTTTTCCAATGAGTCAGTTCTTTGCATCAGGTGGCCAAAGTATTAGAGCTTCAGCTTCAACATCAGTCCTTCCAGTAAATATTCAGGACTGATTTCCTTTAAGGTTGACTTGTTTGATCTCCTTGCAGTCCAAGGGACTCAAGAGTCTTTTCCAGCACAACAGTTCAAAAGCTTCAGTTCTTTGGCACTAAGCTTTCTTTATGGTCCAATTCTCATATCCGTACATGACTATGGGAAAAACCATAGCTTTAACTAGACGAATCTTTGTTGGTAAGTAATGTCCTGGTTTTTAATATTCTAAATGGGTCATAGCTTTTCTTCCACAGAGCAAGCATCTGTGAATTTCATGGCTGAAGTCACCATCTGCAGTGATTTTTAGCCCAAGAAAGTAGTCTGTCACATTTTCCATCATTTCCCCAACCATTTTTCTATGAAGTGATGGGACCGGATGCTATGATCTTAGTTTTTTTAATGTTGAGTTTTAAGCCAGCTTTTTCACTCTCCTCTTTTACTTTCATCAAGAGGTTCTTTAGTTCCTCTTCTCTTTCTTCCATAGTTTAGTTCAGTTCAGTTGCTCAGTCATGTCTGACTCTTTGTGACCCCATGAACTGCAGCATGCCAGGCCTCCCTGTCCATCACCAACTCCCAGAGTTACTCAATCTCAGGTCCTTTAGTCAGTGGTAAGGGTGGTGTCATCTGCATATCGGAGGTTATTGATATTTCTCCATGCAATTTGTATTCCAGCTTGTGTTTCATCCACTCCAGCATTTTGCCTGATGTACTCTGTATATAAGTTAAATAAGCAAGGTAACAATATACAGCCTTGTACTATTCCTTTCCTCAATTTGGAACCAGGCTGTTTTTCCATTTCTGGTTCTAACTGTTTCTTCTTGACCTCCATACAGATTTTTCAGGAGGCAGTTATGGTGATAAGGTATTCCTATATCTTTACAAATTTTCCACGTTTTTTTGTGATCCACACAGTCAAATGTTTTAGCATAGTCAATGAAGCAGAAGTAGATGCTTTTCTGGAATTCTCTTTGCTTTTTCTATGATCCAGTGGATGTTGGCAATTTGATTTCTGCTTCCTCTGCCTTTTCCAAATCCAGTTGAACATCTGGAATTTCTTGATTTGTGTACTGTTGAAACCTAGGTTATAGAATTTTGGAGGATATAGATGAAAACAAAAAAGAGGCTGAAAGTTGAGACATAGAAGGACAGAAAACATAGGGCATTTGACTTAAAATTTAAAAGTTAAAAAAACTTAAAAGCAGTATCTATATAAAGTCTGTTCACAATGTGCATAGAATTCTAGAAGCTCTTGTGCAAATTGATTCCCATTGAGGTGCAGGGGAAAGTATCCAGATATTAGTGATAGACCTGGAACTAGTCTAGTTGTGTAGCCTTAAGTTAACCAGTTATGAACTACAGTGGTCTTTTATAAACAGAGATTAAAAATACTCAGCATGTACCTTTCATGCAGAGATTCTGTACAGACATAAATCACTTGGCATGTCATGGCCTCATAAATGTGAGACCCGCTTTCTTTTGAGGAGATTTTGTTTAATCTTTGTTGGCATGTTAAAATGGACTCAAATTACTGCTTTTATAATCTAAAAATGGAACTCATTCAGATATATGTGGGCATAGAGTGTTCTAGTTAAATGTTACTTAGACAACATGGCTGCCCAGAAGTTGTTTCAATAATGTACTCAACCTTGACTACTTATTTTAAGTCCAATCGAGTGTCTTTCTGAAAGTTGGTTAAAACTTCATTAAAATTTATAACTAAATGAAAGCAGACAGTACATTTTCTCTTAATTACTAATGGTTATCATTTTTAAAATTGGGAGTTAGTGAAGGACAGGGAAGCCTGGTGTGCTGCAGTCCATGGGGTTGCAAAGAGTTGGACATAGCGACTGAATAAAAACAACTGTTTTAACTCTTCCCCTCCTGAGCTGTAAAAATATATTGCTTCTATAAATGAAGTGAAAGCATCATTACAAACAAAGCTAGTGGAGGTGATGGAATTCCAGTTGAGCTATTTCAAATCCTGAAAGATGATGCTGTGAAAGTGCTGTATTCAATATGCAGGCAAATTTGGAAAACTCAGTAGTGGCCACAGGACTGGAAAAGGTCAGTTTTCATTTCCAATCCTAAAGAAAGGCAATGCCAAAGAATGCTCAAACTACCGCACAATTGCACTCATCTCACATGCTAGTAAAGTAATGCTCAAAATTCTCCACGCGAGGCTTCAGCAATACATGAACTGTGAACTTCCAGAAATTCAAGCTGGTTTTAGAAAAGGCAGAGGAACCAGAGATCAAATTGCCAACATCCGCTGGATCATGGAAAAAGCAAGAGAGTTCCAGAAAAACATCTATTTCTGCTTTATTGACTATGCCAAAGCCTTTGACTGTGTGGATCACAAGAAACTAGAAAATTCCGAAAGAGATGGGAATACCAGACCACCTGACCTGCCTCTTGAGAAACCTATATGCAGGTCAGGAAGCAACAGAACTGGACATGGAACAACAGATTGGTTCCAAATAGGAAAAGGAGTATGTCAAGGCTGTGTATTGTCACCCTGCTTATTTAACTTATATGCAGAGTACATCATGAGAAACGCTGGGCTGGAAGAAGCACAAGCTGGAACCAAGATTGCCAGGAGAAATATCAATCACCTCAGATGTGCAGATGACACCACCCTTATGGCAGAAAGTGAAGAGGAACTAAAAAGCCTCTTGATGAAAGTGAAAGAGGAGAGTGAAAAAGTTGGCTTAAAGCTCAACATTCAGAAAACGAAGATCATGGCATCTGGTCCCATCTCTTCATGGGAAATAGATGGGGAAACAGTGGAAACAGTGTCAGACTTTATTTTGGGGGGGCTTCAAAATCACTGCAGATGGTGACTGCAGCCATGAAATTAAAAGACGCTTACTCCTTGGAAGTATAGCATTATTGTATACCAATAATTAATTTTATCCTTCAATGAGTTACTGTTATTAACATCCATATTTTACATGGTCAAGTTGAGGCTCAAGCAGATTAAGAGGTCTGCAGTTACTGTGGTAATTATTTTTCTCTACTTCATTCATCTAGATATTTGTTGGTGTTCAAATGGTTATACCAATGTGTTAGAACGGAGACAGAGCAATTCTGGATTAGATTTCAGGGGATAAATTTGGAAGCTACATGCCTTAAATAAAATTGACCACTCAGCACACATTTATTGAGATGAGTTAAGCTGCAAAAATTCAGACTTTGAATTCATAAAGTTTTTCTAGTATTGATAATGTAATTATAATGAATAGTTAGAGATATTTTTTATTCTGGTAAGCTTGACTTGCCTATCTATCTAGAATAATCTTAGTTTAATATTTTACTAATGATGACAATATTGTTTTTAAGCCTATGTTCTCACTGCAATTCTAGAGAAGCTTCATAAAATGTGATCAGAACACAAAATCATTTAGTTAATGAGCCAACACATCCAAAGCAGGGGCTATTAACCAAAGGTATATGCATAGCTTATATATTTTAACACTAATCATAACTGGATGAGTATTTCTACATTCATCATTCTTTTTATTTAGATCTAAGATCTTTCTCTTGTGTTTGCAAGGTCCATACAGACTTTCATGACTAAGCCATATGCTCATACACTGTATAAAATATTCAATTTTGGTTTCTTTAAACTAGAGTAGGCTATAAAGTCTTTGAGAAGCAATCTTGAGATATAGCTGTAAGTTTTTATAATTTTCAAAGATATCATAATTAGCTAACCCACATATATTTTGACTAGTTTTGCTCAGCAATTTAACCTTTGTAGAGTCTTCTCAAAGTATTCAAATGAATACCACAGTGCTATAACTCCTTTTCTCAGTCTCCTATATGTTTTAATTTTTAAATTTAATTTTATAAATGCAATAAAAGAAGAAATGGTAAATAATTTGGAGAAAGGCTACTGATTATGGATGAAAATAATTTACATGGTTAGAGTAGAAATGAGTAGGCATTAATCAATAAAAATACCATTTGTCTTCCTTCCGTAAATTGCATTAAATAGAGGTATTTTGATTTTGGGTAGAAGTTAATGTGGTCAGTCCATTAAGGGAAATTCTATACATAATATACATAATAAAAATACATAAAAATTCTAAAGGAAAAAATGATTTCCTTTCTATTTCCTACTTTAAACATCATCAGTTCTGAAAGTAAATTTATTTAAATACTCTGTCTTGTGAATGAAAATATATTGAAGTGCATGAGAGTGTGGGTACATTCATTTTAAATACAGGTATGTATTTATTTTTGAGTTTCAGTCAAATCAACAAAAGAAAAAGCAGTAAATTCTAAAATGATGTTTACTGTCTTTTAAAAGAAATCAATGTGAATTTTCTGTTCCCAATGTGGAATACTAGTTTGTGATTGTAAGAATCATTTTTGCATATTAATAAACTAATGCTACTATAATAATAATAATAATAACAACAAAAGCTAGCACTACTACTAGCACTACTATTGGAGAAGGAAATGGCAAACCACTCCAGTGTTCTTCTCTAGAGAATCCCAGGGACAGGAGCCTGGTAGGCTACCGTCTGTGGGGTCGTACAGAGTCAGACATGACTGAAGTGACTTAGCAGCAGCAGCAGCACTAGTATAGCATTACTATATACCAAGAAATAATTTAATCCTTTAATGAGTTACTATTATTAATGTCCATATTATACGTGATGAAGTTGAGGCTCAAACAGATTAATTAATTAGCCCAGAGTTGTAAGGCCATTAACCTTGTACGTGGTGGAGACAGCATTTAAAACCAGGCACTATGGCTCCAGAGTCCATGCCTTAAATCAGTACCAGTACCACTTTCTTACAAAACCCAAAGCCAGATTCCATGTGCCTGAATTTTAGCTTTCAATTCCCCCCTGACAAAGACATGTATTCACTAAAAAGGTAAATTTTAATCACCTATCAAATCCATGTTAACTGACTTCATTCAAGAAAAATTAATCTGTTCAATTAAATAGCTAGCTTAAATTTATTTTTTTAAAAAACTGCATTGCCTATATGACTAAATTGGCTGGGAGAATATACAATAACTGTCTGACTCTGAATTAAAGTGACAGACTTTATTTTATTGGGCTCCAAAATCACTGTGGATGGTGACTTCAGCCATGAAATTAGAAGAACCTTCTCCTTGGTAGAAAAGCTATGACCAGCCTAGACAGTATATTAAAAAGCAGAGACATTACTTTGCCCACAAAGGTCCATCTAGTCAAAGCCATGGTTTTTCCAGTAGTCATGTATGGATGTGAGAGTTGAACCATAAAGAAAGCTGAGTGCCAAAGAATTGATGCTTTTGAACTGTGGTGTTTGAGAAGACTCTTGAGAATCCCTTGGACTGCAAGGAGTTCAAACCAGTCTATCCTAAAGGAAATCAGTCCTGAATATTCATTGGAAGGACTGATGCTGAAGCTCTAATACTTTGGGCACCTGATGCAAAGAACTGACTCTTTGGAAAAGATCCTGATGCTGGGAAAGATGAAGGTAGGAGGAGAAGGGATGAGAGGATGAGATGGTTTGGAGAGCATCACTGATTCAATGGACATGAGTTTGAGTAAGCTCCAGAAGTTGGTGATGGACAGGGAAACCTGGAGTGCTGCAGTCCATGAGGTCACAAAGAGTTGGATACTCCTGAGCCACTGAACTGAACTGATATGCAAAAACTGTCTGACTCTGAATTAGAAGCTTAGGAACAAACAATCTTGGTAAGATTCCTTGGTTAATAATATTTACTGAATGCACGCTTTGAGAGGGTAACAAAGATAGTGTTTGGGGTCTGGCTTTTCTTATGAATTATACTTATTTTAAGAAAAATAATTAATGCCTTTATGTTATAATTTGAAAAGGAATCACAGCTTTTCTGTCACAGATGGCTAAAAACAATCATATTAAACTTTGGCAAGCACATCTTTTATTATATAAATAAACATTGCTGAAAATGTGTTTGAAACGAATTAAAAACACTTCTACCAGTGTTCACGTAGTCATTTATCATTTTCAAAGAATATCTGTTCGAACTCAGGGCTTCCCAGGTGATGCTAGTGGTAAAGAACCCACCTGCGAATGCATGTTAGAGGTAACAGACACTGATTCAATGACTGGGTTGGGAAGAGCCCCTTGAGGAGGGCATGGTAACTCAGTCCAGTGTTCTCCAGTATGTCCTGGAGAATCCCATGGACAGAGGAGCCTGGAAGGCTGCAGTCCATAGGGTCACAGCAGTCAGACACGACTGAAGCAACTTAGCATGCATGTTAGAATTCAAGAGAATCTTTAAGGCATTTTTTAAAGAAAATCATTGGATTACAATAAATTTATAGTTTGTTAATTTCAGGTGTATAGCAAAGTAACTCAGTTTATATATATATATATGTAATTTCTCAGATTATCTTCTCTTATAGCTTATTACAGAATATTGAGTAGCGTTCCCTGTGCTAAGACTTCTTCTAATATACACGTTGAACAAATTTTTTTTTTTATGCTCACTTATATTTGCCAATCCTTCCCTCCCCCAGTTTACTTTATAGAAGATTTTTGAGAAGGGCAGCATTTCATTTACTATGACTGTCATGTGATTATTTATAAAGATGTGTTCACTGTCATTCAAGGTAGCATGATGTGATGAGCACAACACTGGTTTGGGAATGGGGAATCTGTCCCATTCTCCATCTGCCACTGTTACAGTTTGATAAACAGCATTTCTGCTTATCTCTGAACATTTAATTTTTTTATCTTAAAAATTATAAGGTTGGACCAGATAAAGCATAAAATTTTATCATTTTGAAGTATTTATTGATATATATACATATATATATACCCCTGCAGGAGAAATTCAAAGATTTAATATGACAAGTATCCTGACTGCAAAAAAATTACCTTTCAGTGAAAACAGATGAGAAAAAAGAGTTAATATTTATTGTTAAGAAGTTACAGATTTTTCATTGCGCAGGCTTGGAGTTTGCTTGATTGGCTTGCTCTTATTCCCTAGCAATCAATTTAGTTTGATTGATATTTGTTATGCAGCCTAGTAAGTTCCCTTCACTTGAATTTCATTTACAGAGCTTTTTTCCTACTTTCTAGCAATCAGTTTGACTTGATTGCTGTTTACTTCCTGACCTGTTGATATTGCAAGATTGCTTAAGTGCCCTAATTGCTGGCATGCCCACATGTGAATTTGGTTTTCTCCACATATTTTATGTTTCTATTATTAAATAACTTCATGTAAACAATTGCTACTGTCAATGTGGACAATTTTGGCATTTATAATGTGTATTTCTAACTTGGAATGTAAAATAACATATTACATTGTCATGAGATACATTATACCGATTATTTTTTTAAAGTCTCCAGTAGATTAAAAAACATAACCAGGGGAAAGACTGAGTTGGTGGATACAGATAGACTGTGGAGAATGCCTTAGGCTATCATAGAACACAGCAGGCATACCCTGCACATCAGGTCTATTTCTCACCATTGTGAATTTTTAAAAAATAAACTAGGTCACTAAAACTGGTCTCTTTCTGAAAGTAATTTCAGACAGCATTGATAAACTGAATAAATTCTTCATGTTTCAGAGAATTTGAAGCGAAGATCCCTCAATTTAAATTGCATCAAGGTGAAGTAGAAGCTTCTTTGGAATATCATATTTCTAATAGTTCACTGAGAAATTTGATTGCGTTTTCTGTATATTAAAGCAATGCTTTGCTTGGCCCCATGAACTGCCATACTCACTTTAATAAAGATTTAAACACTCAACCCTATAATCTCTTAAAAACCTTGAAAATTAATTATCCAAAGGACTTACTCAGTGGCTAGTAAATACTAGATTCTCATTCAAGGTGGAGAAACTGCTCTTGGATCTGCTTTATCATCTAAGAGATCAAGTTGTGAATCTTTATGTGTGTGTGTGTGTGTGTACTAGTCATTCAGACATGTCTGACTCTTTGCGACCCTATGGACTGTAGCACACCAGTCAGTCTCCTGTTTCCATCGAATTCTGCAGACAAGAAAACTGGCTGGGGTTGCCATTCCCTTCTCCAAGGAATCTTCCCAACCCATGGATCAAACCCAGGTCTCCTGAATTACAGGCAGATTCTTTATCATCTGAGCCCACCAAGGAAGCCCCTTATACTTGCCTTCTTTTTATTCAGCTGAGTGTATATCTCACCTGCTCTCTACCTTAAGCAAACTGTTTTATAATCCTCACATTAGCTCAATATTTGTGAAGACTAGGTCCAAAGCAAGTGTGATTGAAGAATCAAAAGGAAAGAAGTTCTGCAAACTGAGATTAGGCTCTCTCTACCTCTGGTAATCCTATCAAATCTGAAAACACACAATATCCCCTCAGAAGTTTTTTCTGCATTCTTGGGTCTTCCAGGTGTCATAAGAGTTAAGAAGTTTCAAATCTAGAAGAATAATAAATACTGTATCATAGAAATATGAATGTATGGGGAATCAGAGCAGGGGAGTTTTCAAAGAAAACCAGGTAAAAATGAGCTGTATATGTCATCCAGGATTAAGGAGAAGGAGGTTGGACTTTGAGACTTCCAAAGAAAGGAAGGCAATTCACAGGAAGATAAAAAAGAACAAATGCTTAGTAAACATTTTTTGTAGGGAAATGATGGGACACAGAAAGGAAATTTAAGAAACAGATTTTGCTACGTTCTCCGCTGTCTACCACATCCAGTTCATTTTATACTAGAGTTAACTGGCAATAGCGGCCCTTCCTGGCACAGGTCCTCTAAATTCTTTCAAGAGCTCAGGAAGGTAAAAGGTTCTTTCTGAGTCTTTGGGGTCTTGATTAATCTCAGCTTGAAATAATTTACCTGCCAAAGAAACACATATTTTGGGTGGCAGATTTTGCTGCTCTAAAACGCCTTTGACTTTTCTGACGTGGTAAGCTTTTCAGTATCTATTTCTTACCTCCTTTACCCTTTTGAAGAAGCCCTTCTGTCTATTTTATCATTCAAATTCTATTTCTTCTTTAAGGCACAATACAAATGTATCTGTGCGTGTGTGTTTGTATGTGTATGCTTAATAGTATATATACACATGCTTAATAAATACACACGTTTATAAGACTGCATCACCCAACAGTGTCTCTCTTCTGGTCCACTCACTTAACAATCTGTTAGTGCTTTGAGGTCAACTTTTGTTTTTGCTATTGTTTTTAATTGAGTACAATTTATGTACAAAAGAAAACAAAAACCTTTGTTTCATAGACTGTTCTTCTGTATTACTAAGTAATATTCTATTGTATGAATATACGAAAATTTACTAACCCATTTTTCTATTACACATTTGTGTTATTTCCAGTTAGAAAATTATTGGTCTATGTTAACAACTTTGTAAGAAACCACAAAAATAATTGTCCAGGGTGTTATACTAATTTGCCCTCCCACCAGAAATGTGTGAGACTTCCAGTTGCTCCACATACTTGTCAACATTTTGTGCTGCACGTCTTCTTGATTTTAGCCGTATTAATATTTATAAAAGAGCATTGTTTAATTGTACCTGCAATTTGTATCTCTCTAATGATTAATTATGTGTAATACTTTTACATGTGCTTTCTCTTGATTGGTATACCTTCATTGGGGAAGTGTGTGTTCAAGTCTTTAGTCTATTTTAATTGGGTTGCTTGTTTTTCCATTGTTAGTTTTTCAGAACTCTTCATACATTCTAGATATAATCTTATGTCAGACATATATATATATATTTGTATATATATATATACATATACATATATTTATATATATACCAAATATTTATTTCCCCAGCTTGTGGCATGCCTTTAAGTTTCTGAAGTTCTCAAGTTTCTTAATGCTGTTTCTTGGTGAGTGGATATTTTAAATTTTGATCAAGTACAGTGTATCAGTGTTTGTCTTTTTATGGTTGCTGCCTTGTGTGTACTGCTTAAGGGAACTTTGCTGACACAAAGGCCACACATATATTCTCTTGTGTATTCTTTTGGAGGCTTGATGGTTTTAAATTTCATGTTTTGTAATATAACCATCCCATGTTAATTTTTGTGTATGGAATGAGCTTAAAAACCAAAGTTCATTTATCTCCATTAAGCCTTGTGGGTTTTAAAACAAATTTAACAATAAATTCTTCATTCTTTGTATTAGTCAATTTCTTTTCACATGAAAGCCTAATCTTCATTTAGTTGTAAGTTTATTGAGAACCAAGAGTTTTTCAATACTTCTTTTTATCTTCATAGCATAGATTTAGGAGTTTTGCTTTTTTTAAGAATAAAAATTGTATTTGAATTGATTCTAAATGTTGTGCATGTTATTATTATAATTATTATTCTTAAAATGCTTAGTTTTTTTTAAACCTAGATTCATTTATTAAAATGAATCACAACTTGTGTAGTACTTGCAGATGGAACAGAAGAAAACTATTAAAAAGAAAAAAGAAAGATTGGTATTTTCAAGACATTTCTCTCAGAAGCTATTAGAATAAACTTTTGGAGTTAGATTGGTCTTGTTATTTTCAAAACATTAGATAAGACTGTTTGCCATAACAACAGCATAGGCAGTTTTTTTTGGTCAATGAAGGCAGCAATCCTCTTTTATTTAGACAAAATATGTGGCTTCACAGGCATGCAGCAGTATCTGATGGAGTTGCCTCAGTGCTTTAATTGAATGGATTCTTTCTTATTTAATACCATTGTGCTATATGATTCCTTGAGAAGTGAATCTAGAATGTGTTAATGAAATGTTGAAATAACAGTATACCTCTCTTTATGAAAAAGTTACAGATATAACATATTTAGGTTTCACTGGTGGCTCAGATGGTAAAGAATCTGCCTGCAATGCAGGAGACCAAGGTTTGATCTTGGGTTAGGAAGATGTGTTGGAGAAACGAATAGCTACCCACTCCACTATTCTTGCCTAGGAAATTCCATTGACAAAGGAGCTTAGCAGGCTCCACGGAGCCTCAAAGAGTCGGACAGGACTTTTCATAATGTATTTAGGAAAATGTATTAAATTGATTACTTCTGTGAGTTTCTATAAATGGCACGAGCAGTATTATTTCTAAAGAAGCTTAGAATCTAATGCATTTTCAAGTATCATCTACATTTTTAAGCACTCTCCTGTCTTTTTGTCTATATCCACACAGACTTGTTGATGAAATAATTTAGTTTACTGTCAAAATGGTAACAATTTCTAGCAAAAATAGTAAAAGAAAACCTGCTTTCCAAGAAGCCTGACTTTACTTTGTGAGTGCCTGAGGATTGCTAAGAGCCTATGGCTGCTAAAGTGGCAGGCTGTAAACAGAGCAAACTGAGCCAAGTTGCCAAGGGAAATTTGCAGGCTTTTCAAAAAGGGAAACTAAACCCAAAGCACTGATTATAGTTGAGATGTAAATTCTTGGAAAATGTCTTACTGATTCCCATTGAATATGCCTAAGGGGTTGCTAGATGCCAGGTGGGGTTGTGGACAGATGTTCTGCTTGTTTCTCTAGAACGTCACTTTTACCTCTTTAAATTTAGGACATCAACAACAAATTAAAGCTAGATTTGAAGCTGAAAATAGAGCTTCTCTTGTGCAAACTTTGGCTTCACTTTTATTCCACTAAAGGAAAAATCTAAAATCTTATAGAGGACTTCACAGGGCTTTTCGTCCTAGGAGGGTCATGTCTGGCATGTCCTCACAATTTTCCTTAGTTTTGTTTTCTCTTTCTCTTTTTAACTAATACCCCTGCTAACACTCTTCCTCTAGTTACATATGAAATAAGGGTGCCCTCAAAAGATTTTCTTTCCTGGTGCCAGATAACCAGTGCCAGACATGGAGCACCCATCTTTTGACCCTAGTTAGGACCCAATCTGTGTCTGAGATATATTAAAGAACTGCCTGCTGAATCACCAATATAGTCTTTAGAATTTTTTACACAAATAATGACCAATCAGTCAGTTCAGTTCAGTCGCTCAGTCATGTCCGACTCTCTGCGACCCCATGAATCACAGCACGCCAGGCCTCCCTGCTCATCACCATCTCCCGAAGTTCACTCAGACTCACGTCCATCGAGTCAGTGATGCCATCCAGCCATCTCATCCTCTTTTGTCCCCTTCTCCTCCTGCTCTCAATCCCTCCCAGCATCAGAGTCTTTTCCAATGAGTCAACTCTTCGCATGAGGTGGCCAAAGTAATGGAGTTTCAGCTTTAGCATCATTCCTTCCAAAGAAATCCCAGGGTTGATCTCCATAGTGACCTAAAAAAAAAAAAAAAAAAAAGCCAATTATTTTACTAGTAAAGTGAGTTTATTCAGGAATAACAGAGAATTGCAACTCAAGACAAGTCAATTATGGTGAACCACTGGCAAGTCCTAAAAATAGAGAAAAGATGGCGGCTTTTATAGAGGAAAGGGGGAAACTGTGAACGATTGTGGGGGCTCCTTATTGACTGCAGGTCGTGGGCAGATTGTTTATGAATCAGAAGGAAATCTTTTCTCCTGCTGGGGTCTGCAAGCTGCAGTTCTGTAATACTTGCTTGAGAACTCTCTCTTAAGTGCTTCATGATTCTATTTTAAGTGAGGTTTCTTTTATTCCTTTTCACAAGAGAAAGTGTTCAATTTTGTTTTCTTTGCACAGTTCAGTAATACATATTTTAATGGTTGCGTTTCATTACAAATTATATAGAAATATCTGAGAATTGTTAATAGATAAATAAAAATTATAACAGTGCACTTTGCAAATTGAATATATGGGTTTAATTTTTCAAAAGACATTGTTGACAAATGAATTATATTTTAACTTAAATATGATTTTTATTTTGGTATATATTTGTTTATTAAACAAATTAAACTGCAGAAGAAAATGTAAATCAAGAGATATATTAGCATATGCAATATTACATTCTTGTGATAAAAATGCTTTACTCTAAATTAGAATTTTAAATGTTTCCAATTGAGAACCTTCCTTCTGAATTGTATAGAGATTTAAATTTAACCCAATTCAGTTTTTAAAAACTGGACTGGCCTATAGCACATTATTTCTCTACCTTCTTTTAGCAATCTGTTATTATGTATTGATCTACTAAGACAAATTGGAGTACACATACTATATGTATATGTTCAGGTAGTTAGCACCATTTTGATAATTATAATCAAGAATTACAGGAAAATAAGTTGTTTATCTTTAATGGAAATTTCTACTACCACTGATTTTTATTTTAATAGTACAATTTCCTAACAATACAAACATTTTCCCAGATACACGTTCTTACACTAGACACTGCCAATAATTTTACCTGCTCTGACTAGCAATGTTAGTTCATGAGTCCTAAATTCCCAAAGTACACATTGTCACAAACAGAATCAATGATATATTTAAACTCTCTCTGGTTATGCATGAAATGCTATTGGACAAATATTCCCAATAGAGATTCTGTTCTACCTTATCCATAAAATTAAAAATGAGCTGAATTTAGTGACGAGATGGCCTATCCCTCATAAATAGAAGGAAGATTAGTGGAATAAAATTATATTTATGAATTATTTAATTTTTAGAAAGAGATTTTTTTGTTTCATATTTACCTTTTATGTTTTAGTCTTACATAAATTGAACCATAAAGAAGAGGTTAATGGACACTGAATTATTTTCAATAGCTAGAACTTAATATGATCCCTAAAAATCTAGAAAATACTTAAATACAGTGTTATATTGGAAACAGGAAAGAATTGTCAGGGTGTGAAAACAGTTATTAATGTTGGTAGTTGAGGTTCATTCTTCAAATTAAATAGACACTTGCTGAAACTGTAGGTTCGTCATAAAAGTAAGAGTATGTAATAACATCTATGTTGTAATATATTTAAAACTATATATGAAAAATGTTGTGAAAGAATTTGTGCCCTGTAGTACAAGAGGTTCACTTAGTTAGTGGTATCAGAAATACTTCAAATAGCTCCAATGAAAAATTTTTGGAATGTATACATTAAGATAAATAGCCATCTTATTTCCTAAAGAAAGCAAAATGTCCCTTTGGATTAAAAAAAAAATATTAGTCATTTAAAATTAAAGCTTATTTGGGAGAAGTTCTTGAGCTACACTGACTTCCAAGACCCTTTTGACTTTGGTTGGAAGAATATGTGTGGCTAAAGAGTTTATATATTTATTTATTTCCATTTATTTATTTAAAATTTGTATAACTGGATCCCACATTCTTTATGTCATAAAATTGTGTCACAACTGAGGTTAAGATATAGACAGCTCAGATTTGAACAGTTGAACTCATCTATTAAGTGTGAATGAATGACAATCACCAATTCTCATAAACACTTGAGGGTTTCTTAAATAAAATAATAAGGTATTTTATGAGTCTTGTATTTAATAATCTGTCATAATGATATTGTTAATGAGGCAATGCCAGTGGTTGCAGTTGACCATAATTGCTCCATCCACTGTATTGTGTTGCTACTGAACTACTTTGGAGATTCTATGCATCTTGGAAGCCTTAGTTTGACAAAGAAAGATTGAAGATTGGTGGCAGTTATATATTCGACTCAATAGAATAAGACATAAACATCATGTGCTGCTGACTTTTCCCCACTATTTACAAATCTAAAGGAATACCTACTTAATATATACAAGTTAGATTGTCATATCTCTCTGTGGCTTTTATTACTGTTACATTATAAAACAGAATACTCTACTTTCAGACAGATATAGTATTACAAATCACCGACATCCACTTGAAATTTAAGAAAATTATGCTCTGTGGTTTTAGAAGGAGCATAATATCACTTATACTAAGGCTATGTGTGTATTTATGAATTTCAATAATATAGTTTTTAGTGATTTTAGTGAAAGATTATTTGTTCATATAGGCAGGGCTAGGCCTTCCAACTGACAGAACTAGCTGATATGTAAAGTGCTTTAAAAATGAATATTTAAATAATCTGAATACATTGACTGAAATAGTGACATTGCTGTTATTAGAATCTGCTAAAATGTTGATATTTGTAAATGGCTGTGATTGTATGTGCTAAAACTAAAAAAGAATGTAAAGATTCTACAGGAAATACACCTAAACATTTCTGTTATCGACCTTCTACAGTTGTCTACAACATTTTGGTCTGGTATAGTGTTTGATTCAAGTGGTAATAAGAGAGACTCAACATCTTGCTCTTTTTAAGTGTATCTTGGAATCATGAGACCAAGATTCTGTTCTCAGAATAGGGTGACACCCATGTCCACAAAGGTCCGTCTAGTCAAGGCTATGGTTTTTCCGGTAGTCATGTATGGATGTGAGAGTTGGACTATAAAGAAAGCTGAGCACTGAAGAATTGATGCTTTTGAACTGTGGTGTTGGAGAAGACTCTTGAGAGTCCCTTGGATTGCAAGGAGATCCAGCCAGTCCATCCTAAAGCAGATCAGTCCCGGATGTTCATTGGAAGGACTAATGTTGAAGCTGAAACTCCAATACTTTGGCCACCTGATGCAAAGAGCAGACTCATTTGAAAAGACCCTGATGCTGGGAAAGACTGAGGGCAGGAGGAGAAGGGGATGACAGAGGGTGAGATGGTTAGATGGCATCACTGACTCAATGGACATGGGTTTGGGTGGACTCTGAGAGTTGGTGATGGACAGGGAGGCCTGGTGTGCTGCGGTTCATGGGGTTGCAAAGAGTCAGACATGACTGAGTGACTGAACTGAACTGAGCTAAATATTATACAACCGTCATATACACTCAGTCATTTATTTAGTAAAGCAATGATTGTAGGGTATTTTCTGCGAATCTTAAAAATGGCACCGAGATTCCAGGCTAAATGTGATGGCTAAGTACTAAATTTTGATGATGCAATACAAAAAGGTGTGAGGGGGTATTTTCTTGCCACATGATTTTGGAAGATTGCTCTGAAAACCTGATGCCATTTCTTTCATTTTAATTTATTTTTTAGTTAGGAGACAGTTGTGAACAAATTGAAGAAAATGCAAAGAAGCTTTGAATACTGAGCTGTTCAGAATACATAGATAAATCAGGAAATAAGAATTCAACATTAGTCAATAACTGAAAGAGACCAAAGTACCATTTAAAGAAAGAAATTATTATTTTGAGATTTATCTAGAAATAATAAAAATAAATTAAGGAATATGTATACATTATTATCAGCAAAAACCGCCGTAGTAATGAGAGTAGTAAAAGAGAATGATCTCTCATGGAAAGATAATAGAATTTCTTTTCACTTAGAGCATTTTGAAACTCAGCAAGATAAACCACCAGCAGCAGTGCTAATGTCATGCAAAAAAAAAAAAAAAGATAAGCAGCTAGTTTTAGTATCATAGATCAATAAATTCTTTTAAAGAAACATGAAAACTTATTGCCATGTGTTTTTAAGAAATTATGAAAAATATTCAAATTATTGGCAATATTTGAGTTACATAGGCTATTGAATTTGCTGGATTTGGGTTCAATTCAGTTATGATTAGGAGATTTTAGATTTCTTAGCATAAGTTAAAATTCAGGAGCATCATTGGCTGGTTCATTCAAGGGATGTCTGTTGCATTAAATTTCATAATGTTTCTTTGCATGAGTTATTAGCTTTATCTGCTAAGCAGATTTGAGATTTTTGTCTTATTTCTTTAGAATCTTACATTAACTGTAAGCATTTATAGAAAATGTATATATTATAATAAAATCATATATTAAGATTTAAAATTTCACAATGGAAAATGAATTGTAGAGTATCATTCATGCCTCTTCATGTGAAAAAAATGAATGTAATTAATTGTACCACTCGAACATTATGTAGTAGTTTCTCAAATGGGACTGGAATGGTTGTATACATTCATAAATCAAGATGAATTTTTATTTCAGTAAGATGCTCTATGGCTTCAATGCCTAAGGCCTTGTGACAAAATATAGATCCCTCTGTAGTAAAATGAGTGTTTCCCAGGGAGCTTGTATGTATGCACATCTATTTTTGTAGTGAATTCTCTGACTATATTTCTTACATACAGAGTGAAAAGCATTAGAAACACATCAAAATAATATATGAGATTCAACAAAAAGCAAACAGAAAGGATGAAAAGTTTAGTTAACTTGGTCTAGGAAAATGTTAGTTAAAGTAATGCTTTATTTGGGGAGGGAATTTATTTGCTTAGCTTTTAATCCTGAATGGTATTATTTATTATTTCTGAGTACATTTTATTTTACTTTAGAGCTTCATGTTTAAATATAACTGTGGAAGTATCATCATACACTGCATATCTCGATCCTTCTTTTTGTGCTTGGAGAGTCTTGGATAAAGCTTATTCTTATAAATTGTTGATGTTTTAAGGCAAATGAGCTCACCAGGAAGTGTAATGAAACTAATTTTTTTTAATAATTGGGATTTAGTTATTGGGTCATGTATGGATGTGAGAGTTGGACTGTGAAGAAAGCTGAGCACCGAAGAATTGATGCATTTGAACTGTGGTGTTGGAGAAGACTCTTGAGAGTCCCTTGGACTGCAAGGAGATCCAACCAGTCCATTCTGAAGGAGACCAGTCCTGGGATTTTTTTGGAGGGAATGATGCTGAAGCTGAAATTCCTGTACTTTGGCCACTTCATGGGAAGAGTTGACTCATTGGAAATCCCTCTGATGCTGGGAGGGATTGGGGGCAGGAGGAGAAGGGGATGACAGAGGATGAGATGGCTGGATGGCATCACCGATTAGAAGGACATGAATTTGAGTGAACTCCGGGAATTGGTGATGGACAGGGAGGCTTGGCGTGCTGCGATTCATGGGGTCGCAAAGAGTCAGACACGACTGAGTGACTGAACTGAACTGAGTTATTGGGTAATATGAAACGGATTCATTTACTGGACTAGAGAGGAAAAGGAACTTTAATGATGCAAGAGAAAATGGAAATCAGGCTCAATTGTTAACCAGAAAAAGGTGCTGCACTCTGGACCAACAGTACTGATAGCCTATATGTTGAGAAGGATAGTATTCTTTTTTTTTTTTTTTATCAGTTTTTTAGTTGAAGTATAGTTTATCTACAATGTTGTATTAATTTCTGCTATACAGCAAAGTGATTCTGTTTTACATATGTATGATTTTTTAATATTTTTTTTCTGTTAGAGTATATCATAGGATATTGAATATAGTTTTCTGTGCTGTACAGTAGGGCCTTATTGTTTATTCATTCTATGTATAAGAGCTTACATTAGCTAACCCTAATCTCCCAGTCCACCCTGCCCCCAAACCTTTCCCCTGGCAATTACCAGTTTGTTTTCTATATGATTCTGTGTGTTTCATAGATAGGTTCACTTGTCTCATATTTTAAATTCTACATGTAAGTGATATCATGTGGTACTTGTCTCTCTCTTTCTGACTTACTTCACTTAGTGAGATAATCTCTAGTTGCATCCATGTTGCTGCAATTGGCATTATTTCATTCTTTTAGATGGCTGAGCAGTATTCATTTACACACACACACACACCTACCCCATATTCTCTTTATGAGAAGAATAATATTATTAAAGCAAGAAATTATAAAATCCATTGGGTCCGTTTCAAAAGAACCACTCTCTAATAAAACATTTAAGATTTTGCTAAGGAAAATGAGTTCCTTTTTTTTTTTTTAAGCCTTGTTATAATTGGCTCATGAGTAGCTGTATTTTAGTAACTGTGATTCCAAAATTTTCAGATTGAATGAAAGTTTAGTCTATTTCCTGCGGTCACATAGATCTGATCCTTGAATGACTCAGAATCTATGATCCAGGTACACTTTATCATAGCTCTACTAAAACTGGAAAAATAATAGATATCCACAGTGTAATAATTCTGATTAACAGCCTGATTTCTGAAATAAGCCTGATTCTGAATGTCAGACATGATTTCCTATATCCTAATCATTACACAGATTAGTAGAGAAGAAAAATAGTTGAATTTGTATTTATGTGTTAAGTGAAGAACCCATCAGAGGAGAAGATCTATCTTTCAAAGGAGTTCAAAGAAGAAAATGGCTACAAACTCTGAGCCTACATATTATGAAGTAGGATCGACAGATGTCGAAAGAATTTTAGGTGAATACAATTCTAGTCTAGTTAAGGAAGGAATTATGTCTTATCACCGAAATATAACCAGATTAAGTACTGAAGTTAGTACAGAAGCTTTAAAATATATATATTTTTAAATTTGGAACTACTTTTAAATATCAGTGTAAGTCAGGACACCTCCTTACTAACTGTCTTATAATTTATAAAATATTGTCTATAAAAGTGTATAATCATTTAAAAGGAAACTAACCCTTGTGTTTTTATTTTTAATTGTAGATAGTTGGCATCATGGATGAGATTTTTTCTACTAATATAACATTGTTACTAACATTCATCTGGTAACTTTTAAGCTAGATATACCAAATCACTATTACCAGCTTAGAGAAGGCAATGGCATCCCACTCCAGTACTCTTGCCTGGAAAATCCCATGGATGGAGGAGCCTGGTGGGCTGCAGTCCATGGGGTCGCTAAGAGTCGGATACGACTGAGCAACTTCACTTTCACATTCCACTTTCACGCATTGGAGAAAGAAATGGCAACCCACTCCAGTGTTCTTGCCTGGAGAATCCCAGGGACGGGGGAGCCTGGTGGGCTGCCATCTATGGGGTCACACAGAGTCGGACACGACTGAAGCGACTTAGCAGCAGCAGCTTTTGGTCTGGTGAGGATGGGTAGTGTTTCATGGGGTTGGATGACAAATTTACAGGATTGCAGGTCATTGTGAAAACCGAACCAAAAGTTTATTTTCAGATATAGTATCCAATAGACTCTAGCAATAAACACATTTATGTATCTGGGATTTTATTTATCCTAGTGTGCTTGTGTGCTAAGTTGCTTCAGTCGTGTCTGATTCTTTGCAACCCTATGAACTATGGCCCACCAGGTTCCTCTGTCTATTGGATTCTCTAAGCAAGAATATTGGAGAGGGTTACCATGCCCTCCTCCAGGGGATCTTTCCAACTCAGGGATCAAACCAGCATCTCTTATGTCTCCTCATTGGCAGGCGGGTTCTTTACCACTAGCACCAACTGGGAAGCCCTTATTCATCCTTATACTGTTCTAAGTATTTAATGCAGTTTGCAAAACTGTGCCCTCTATATGAGAAAAGCAAATCCATGGAGAAATCTAGAGGAGATAGGAATGTGATTACAACATTTAAAATGAAGCTACAAGTTGTAGTTAACAAACCAAATGCATGTTGTGAAAGTGCTGTCTTGCTGGAGGTGAGACTTAAATTTGATTCCTGGGTCTCTAGGGAACAATGGGAATAAGAAACAGGATCAGTTGTCTACCTCTGCCCACAAGATAAAGAAAGAACAGTTGTCTAGAAATACTAAAATATAGGAGATATTTCACTTATGGGTCTAACAAAAAGGAAATTATAATTTTAACAATGTTTTAGTAACATTCTCTAGGAAATATGGTTTGTGTGTTCAGGTGTGCAAAAATCAAGTCACTCCTGATTTTACATATAAGAGGACACAGTAAAATAATGTAACTCCACATTTTTAGGAAAAATTGTAATCCTTTACCTCAATGAAACATAATAAAGATTTATATTGTTTCTTACCACAAATCTTAGAAAATTATATAAAGATGGTGTTTATAACATATTTTATATAGGATAGACTTATTCAAGAATTCAGTTGAAATCAACTTGGCTTATACCAATTTACCTGAAGATCTTCATTAGTAAAAAATATTTTATAAACACATCTTAGTAGAATAAACCCCATTATTAGTCAATTATTTTCCCCATAAATAGATTATATAGATCTCAAATATAGATGTAGAAGTAAGTTTATTGAATTATCTAATTCATTTGCTCTCTAACCTGGTTCATCATCAAATGATATCTGTATAATTCATATTTATAATATATATAAATAAAATAACATTTATGTACCAAATATTCCAAATCTTACAAAAATTAGTACTTAGAACTAAATGCTAATTTCAGACACATTAACTTTTTTATTTGCATCATGGATAAGTATATTGTATAGTTGATAAAGGATATACTATGTGATCTTTACAGCCATTGTTGTGACAGCATTTCATCTATTATGTAATTTTGATTTCCATGATAGTAATGGATTAGTTTAAAAGACTAAATGCTGCATTAATCTTTGGTTTTCAATTATAATTTGCTTTGGAGAAAAAATAAATTCAATTCATGGCCTTCTAATAAGTTAGACAGATACAAGTTATTCATCTTACATTTCTATAATTGGAAAGAAAAAAATTGAATATCAAAAAAGGCCATATAGCTATATGATTTTAAACTATATTCAATTCTGCTAATAGATTAAGAACTTACTGAGGACAAAATAACTCACAGGGGAGCATTTTATATCTCATATCTTTCCTGTCTGTCATCATTTTCTATTCTTAATTATAAGGCTCAGGAAATTAGAATCTCATTACCGATATCTGAAAACAAAGATCAGATAGATGCAGGCTTTCTGTTTTGGTATCATGGATGACAGGAGTTGGCTTTGATAATAAATATGTCTCAGAGTGTTCATTACTGAGTTTATCTGTACATAAGAGGCCGTATAGAATTCTATAATGCTATTTTGTAAGTCTATGCCATAGTACTGCCTCATAATAATTTCCCATCAGTGAATAGATACCACCAAGTTCCTATCCATATTACAATCTGCTTGTTGTTGAGTTTTATTTTAAAAATGAAGCTCACACTAGTCACTTCTGATCAATTGTCTCCTATCTTTTTGCTGTTGGAATAAACAAAAAATGTCTGCAATGCATACTTACCTCTTTTTAAAATTTATAAGACTAAGGTTGTATTTATCAAAGGCAAAGCAACTGATTCAACCTGTTCCACATGGTCAATTCATTGAAATGTTCAACCTAGTTAGGTGGTGCTGCAGAGACAAAAATATGGCTGAAAGCTTGACATATGTATGTATGACAAATATGTATGACAGCCTTGACATACTCAGCTATCTTGAAAGAGTATGATTTAGTGAAAATGTCACTTGAATACATGCCTTTCTCTCACTTGAAAAATAATAGTAAAAATAATAATAATTAATTCTAACATTTTCCTCATTTTCCTTCTGAAGCAATGAATATTATTAGATTCATATATATCTTTTCACAACTTACTCTGTCATATAAATGTACAGAAATAAAATGGAGATATTTTGTTTATTTTACAAAAAATAGGGCTATAGCAGTTAAGTTTGCTTTCTATGTTTAGCTATTTTTAATAGAAACAGTTTAAAAATCATTTAAAATAGGTATATAATATTTCCTAAGTATAACATATTTTGATTCATGCAACCATTCTCCTAGCTACACATATTTATATTGCTTCTAGTTGTGTTTTTTCATGGCTACTACAGATAATGTTTCAACATACCTTCCCAGATGGTACACTTTTCATTTTAGGGTAGATTTCTAAGAGCTGAATGACTGAGCCAGAAGATGTGTGTGAGTTTAAAGGTTATTGCTGGATTGTCTCCAACAATACAAATTACATCCTAAACAGTCGTTTCTGAGGTTGTCCTTATGTATATTCTTGGCATTCTAGACTGTCATTTCTAACCTTTTTTCTCATCCTCTTTAAAAAAAATCTAATCAGTGAAAGATTCATTTATTGTTTGAACTTGAAATTATCTCTCTACACAATATCTTGAACATGCTTTCATGCTTTCTTTGACCTTATTAGATTTCCATATCTGATTTTCATGTTCTTATGTCTTCATTTGTAACTTTCTCATCAATTATAGGTACTCTTAATATACATAGACATAAACATTTATTCATTGCATGTCCAGCACATATTTTTCCCTTGTAAGTTATATCAAAATAAGACACTCTTCCACATCTTGTCTTACCTCTCTACCTCTAACTCACCTGCAGCCAGCCTGATTTCCTGAGTTTTCGGCAAACAACTGAACATTTGAATCCTCTAAACCCTCCACCTGAAAAGCTCTTCCACAAGGCATCCACATGGTCCTCTCATTTTATACAGAAGTGAAATAACACTACTGTAACTCTGATTCCATGCTGCGCTTTATTTTTATTTGTAGAAGTAACATTTCTCCTTACTATGTATTACCTACCTTCCATTTTGTTCATGATCTCCTCTGTGATACAGCAGTCCCAGTGAGGATAGGAATGACTGGTTTGTTTACTCCTCTGCCCACAGCATCTAAAATGGCCCTTGTTGTTAAGTCAGTCAGTCATGTCCAGCTGTTTCTGACCCCATGGACTGTAGTAAGCCAGGCTTCCTAGTTGTTCACCATCCTCTGGAGCTTGCTCAAGCTCATGCCCGTTGAGGCAGTGATGCCATACAACATTCTAATCCTCTGTCATCCCCTTCTCCTCCTGCCTTCAGTCTTTCCCAGCATCAGGGTCTTTTCTAATGAGTCATTTCTTCACATCAGGTGGCCAAAGTATTGGAGCTTCAGCTTCAGCATCAATCCTTCCAAAGGATAGTCAGGATTGATTTCCTTTAGGATTGGCTGGTTTGATCTCCTTGCAGTCCAAGGGACTCTCAAGCGTCTTCTCCAACACCACAATTCAAAAGCATCAGTTCTTTGGTGCTCAGGCTTCTCTATGGTCCAACTCTCACATCCATGCATGACTACTGGAAAAATCATGGCTTTGACTAGACAGACCTTTGTTGGCAAAGTAATGTCTCTGCTTTTGAATATGCTGTCTAGGTTGGTCATAGCTTTTATTCCAAGAAGCAAGCATCTTTTAGCTTCATGACTGCAGTCACCATCTGCAGTCATTTTGCTGCTGCTAAGTTGCTTCAGCCGTGGCCATAGGTGGCAGCCCACCAGGCTCTGCTGTCCCTAGGATTCTCCAGGCAAGAACACTGGAATGGGTTGCCATTTCCTTCTCGGAGGCCAAGAAAATAAAGTCTGCCACTGTTTCCCCATCTATTTGCCTTGAAGTGATGGAACCAGATGCATGATCTTCATTTTTTAAAGTTGAGTTTTAAGCCAACTTTTTCAGTCTCTTTCTCTTTAATCAAAAAGCTCTTTAGTTCCTCTTCACTTTCTGCCATAAGCATGTTGTAACCTGCATATCTGAAGTTACTGATATTTCTCTTGGTAATCTTTATTCCAGCTTATACTTTATCCAGCCTGGCATTTTGCAAGCTGTACCCTGCATGTAAGTAAAATAAGCAGGGTGACAATATACAGCCTTGACATACTCCTTTCCCAATTTGGATCTAGTCCATTGTTCTGTGTCCAGTTTAGCTATTGCTTCTTGACCTGCATACTTTAGATTTTATATGTACATTTATTCATTTTAATTTTAATCTCAGTTAATGGTGACTATAATGGTAAAAAATGTTTAGAAGTCATTGAAATCTTTCAAGTAAATTGTAATAAAAAATTTTTGACCTAGGATTATGTTGTGGGTGTAAGTTTGGTTAAATGACTTCCTTTTCCAAAACTTGTGTATAGCAATATAGGCACCACTTAGTATTATTTCCTAATGATCTGCCAATGAATTATTCTTTATTTGCTGTTCCAAAGTCTCACATGAGTGAAGTTTTTGGCAATCATTATGTAGGTAAGCATATGTACCATTCTAGGGCCTATGCCACCACAAAGGAAATTGGTGCTTCCTACCTGTTATGGGCTGAGTCATGTCCTTCCTAAATCCATATGTTGAAGTTCTAACTTCCAGCATCTGAGAATGTGACCCTATTTGAAGATAAGGTTTTTGAAGAGGTGACTAAGTTAAAGTTAGGCTCTTATCCATCCTGACTTGTGTCCTTATAAGAAGAGGAAAATTTGTGTACATGGAGGGACAACAGGAATGTATGTTTCCAGAAGAAATGCCATTTGAGGACATAGTGAGAAGATGACCATCTGAAAGGCAAAGAAAAAGATCTCAGGGTGGACCAAGAGTGCTTGAACTTCTAGCCTCCAGAACAATAAGAGCATGAATTTCTATTGTTTAAATCACCTAGTCTCTGCCATTTTGTTATGGCTACTGTAACAGACTAATAAACTGCCACATCCTGCTCTTCCACTGCACACAAACCATACGCCTGGAGGTATATACAAGCCACGCTCTCAATGGCTCTGAGTTTCTTATGGTATCTATGTCCAAAGAGGTTTAGTCCTTCCTAATTATGTACTGCTGTGGGGGTAACAGTAGCCTCTGAGGACAGCATAGCCTCCACAGGGTCATGAATAAAAAGAAAAGTGAATGGTTTATTTAGACTCTAGTGATATAGTCAGGGATCTACACCTACCATCTAGTGTAATGTTTTGGTTAGTGCATGATAAACTGAAGATATCATATAATACCTAAAGTGTTATTTCTGAGGGAAAAATGACCATTGTGAAAATAACACATTTGAATACTGGATTGCCTCTATTTGATTACAATTGGTGATGGCTTCTATATGAAGAATACAAGGAATTGAAAACAACAAGGATAATAGAAAAGAGAAAAAAGTCATCTCTGGATGTCCTTCTCAAAGAAGCTGAGGAAACCAATCTGGCTGTGGCAGCTGGCCCCTGCAGGTGGAGCGTGGGCCATCAAATGCACAAAATAGAAAGGATGGGATTCATTCGTTAAGAGGAGTCCATTGTCAATGGCAAGAGTTCTGGTCCAGCAGACAAGGCAAAGCATAACAGAAGAGAGCCCTGGAAGTGAAAAAGACTGAAATCAGAGTGAGGGGACAGATTATGACTCTAGGTGAATTTTACAACTACGGCATGTTTTCTGTGAGGCACAGCCAAATTGGAGGCAAGAGATGGAAAATATGGGCTGGATGCTAAGGGACCCACCTGTAGACTGGTGTTGGGTCCCAGAAAGAAATGGATTTTCTGGGCCAAAATCTTAAAACGGAAACCTCATCCATTAGACCAGGTTACCACAGCAGGCAGAAAATAGGAAATGCTGAGACTATGTCAATATGTGACAATTTAGAAGTCATTACTTCATTCCAGACAGCAAGCTGCAGACCCGCTAAACCTAATGCAAAGATGGCTTGAGGAAAAAGTGGCGACCATCTGTGGTTTCAATGAGGAGGGTGTGGGGAAGCCGTGACACATGTATTTAATCCTGCTCTCTTTTATTTAACAGCAAAGGAATTGTCCACATCATATGATTTCTCTACAAAGCCCCAAATGGAGGTACAAGAGAGCGGAGTAATATCACTTCCCGCTGTTGTTATGTAATGTTTCCTAATCGATCTTTCCCCTCATCTGCATTGAAACATAGATAACATCAGCTACTGGGCATTTTTCTTAATTCCTACTACAGAATTACCTGTAACACTAATCTATAATAATACCAACTTGCATTCATATAGAATTTGTATATTTGCTGAATGTTTTGTGTCTCTGATCTAATTTTTTTAGCATGCTGCTTTATTCTGATGTCTTAGGTTCTGCTAAATTACAGTTCAGAGCTAGATGTTTTCCAGGAAAGAAGCAGCTGCTCTGCAGTTTGTTACACAAGTGTAGGTCTTCTCAAAGAATTAAAATGTGAGTGGCAGCTCATATATTCTGGGGATTTAGGGAAGAGGAACTAGGTCCTTCAAGATCTTGTTGGAAATGTTCCTATGTTCCCAAGAGTGCCATGATCATATAAACAGTGCAAAAATTGGCAGATTTTTTTTAAAGAATTTTTAGAACTTACAATTCAGATATGGCAAGGCAGAGGGAACTCTCAAAACTGCCCCACTGAAGAGTATCATTTGGAGCAACCGTGATTGAATATTCATTCTGTAGCATCAAAGGCAGTTAGTGACTTTGATTAAACTGGATATATTAGGAATAGAAATATAGAAGTAAAGATTTTTTAAAAAGCTTCAGAAAATGAGGTGATTTTCTGAGAAAAGCAGAGTCATCTTGGTAAAGAAACAAATGGTTAGTGTCTGTACTAGAAAACAATATTGTGATTTAAACTAAGGGTTTTATAGATGTGCGGAAGAGCATCACTTTGTGGAAGGCCAAAGACATCATGCCCACTTGGAGTCATGATTTAAACATTCAGAGAGAGATTAGTGAATTTATGATGCTATTTTCCATCTTATAGGCAGCAGAAAATTGGCCTTATCCCTTTCCTTTAAACAGGTCTTGTCTTAGGACACAAATTTGTTGATAGCAGAATTTCTCTGACTCCTTCTCTCCAGTTTCCTCTCTCTTCTCCTGGATATCTCTCTGATGTCACCAACGCAGTTTCCAGTAATTGGTTTCTAGCCTTTTCCCAAGTGACCACCACTTTACTTTCAAATATGTGTGTGTCCTGGCAACTTTTGCCCCTTTGTCAGTTTCACAACCGTATCCTCATTATCTCTTCATTTACCGTAATAGAAAGGGTACCTTGTCTGAAACTTGTCCTTGAATTAACATGCATTTAAATTTTTCTTCTACATGCTTAATTCTCATGACTGAATTATTTTGTAAATCTGTCTTCCACAAGCCTATAAGTTGTCTTCCTGAACCCCAGTTTATCCATGACTATATCCTTAATGTCACCTCCAAAGCCTCATTAGTGTGACCATTGACCATCCTTACATCTCCAAGCTGTTAGGTTCACTCTAGCTGTGATAGATCGCCCAGTCATTAGAATTCTCGTGGAAATGTAGCTGTAAGTCCATCTGCCTCCTTAATCTCATGGACTGCTCTTAAGTTTTGACAATCGTCTATCCCACACTCACACACCATTGACTTTACTCCTATGTATAGAGAATTTGAGCTTCTTGAACTAATCTTTCCATTCTGAGGCATCCTGCTTCCACCTGAGCTCTAATCATGAAAGCATATTGCAAATAGATGATACTTGGAAAAACAATCTTTGACTTATAATAAAGTAGCATTATACAGTGTATTTTTAGCTACCAGCTGTGCAAGCAATAAGTAAGAGGCTTTGAAGTTCTAAAAATATTTGGGATGTGTCAAGTGGGAGTTGGCAAATACCTTGGGGTGAGAAAAGCCCTAGATAAGATACATCTGGCATACATTTTTAGGATGTCCTATTTTTAGTCTGTTTTTTGATTTCTGCAGAGATCCAGGGGTGTTTCCCTAAAAAGGAAGCAAAATGACAGACTGTCTTTAGTAAACAAGATAATCTCTGAAGTTTTCTCTCTCCCTTCTTTTTGTCCTTCAAATTAAAATTGTTATGATGCCTGACCTTAGTCTTAAATCATTAATAATAAGAAAACTTTGGATAAAAATAATATTATGAGTGATAAAACACGTATTATAACATTAAACTATTTTGTTTTTTGGTTACAGCTATGAATGCTATCATCGCCATGATTGTTTTCCTAGTTATTTTTATTGAGTAATTATTGCAAACCTTTCAGCAAATACTTTTTGGGGGGGCTCACATCTAGCTCAGTATATTTAATTGAATTCTTATCATAAGTAGTTCAGTGGAAGTGAATGAAATCCAAGGAAAAATAAAATTTTGTGATAACGTTTATTTTATGTTCTAGCCCTAATATTACCAGTTCTCAGCATATATCCTGACTTCGATTCTCAACTTGAATATAGCATTGCTGCCATTGCTGCTGCTGCTGCTAAGTTGCTTCAGTCGTGTCCGACTCTGTGAGACCCCATAGACGGCAGCCCACCAGGCTCCCCCATCCCTGGGATTCTCCAGGCAAGAACACTGGAGTGGGTTGCCATTTCCTTCTCCAATGCATGAAAGTGAAAAGTAAAAGTGAAGTCACTCAGTCGTGTCCAACTCATAGCCACCCCATGGACTGCAGCCTACCAGGCTCCTCCATCCATGGGATTTTCCAGGCAAGAGTACTGGAGTGGAATATAGCATTGAGTCCCTAGATAATGTCCTTGTATCCTGCTCAGAAATCAGGCTCAAAATTTTCTGTGGCCATCGGTAAAAATTCAACACCCAAACCTCCTAATAGGTATGGAAATGGAGGAGGGCAAGAAGGAGGGTATGAGTATGTTCCTGTGTAGAGGTGGGATAACCATTCAAGTGCTCTTGGTGAATTCTGCTTTTTACTACATAATTAGGGTCCTGATGAGAGAGTATGGATGTGAGAGTTGGACTATAAAGAAAGCTGAGAATTGATGCTTTTGAACTGTGGTGTTGGAGAAGACTCTTGAGAGTCCCTTGGACTGCAAGGAGATCCAACCAGTCCATCCTAAAGGAGATCAGTCCTGAGTGTTCATTGGAAGAACTGATGTGGAAGCTGAAACTCCAATACTTTGGCCACCTGACACGAAGAGCTGACTCATTTGAAAAAATGACCAATACAATATTGTAAAGTAAAAAAAAAAAAAAAGACACTGACTGATCTGGGAAAGATTGAAGGTGGAAGATGGGGACAACAGAGGATGAGAAGGTTGTATGGCACCACCGACTCAATGGACATGAGTTTGTGTAAACTCCGGGAATTGGTGATGGACAGGGAGGCCTGGTGTGCTGCAGTCCATGGGGTCTCAAAGAGTTGGACACAACTGAATGACTGAACTGAACTGAACTAGAGTCCTGAAAAACAGAAAAAAATATGATTAATTTGTGGGTTAAGTGTCTCAAATTTGCACACTTACCCATAAAGTCTGCTAATTAAAGATTTTTAGCTAAAGGTGAGTGTTGGTCATCAACAGATCTTTATCCAGTTTTCACCTGTTTTCCTTTTATGCTATGGATTATGAAACCATTGCTTTCTTGTCATCTTCCTGTCAAATCTTCTACAGTTTGTAAAAAAGACATTTGATGAACAGGCTTTTCTTTAAAAATCTGCCACTTTTTCCATCTACATGAAACTTTCATTCTCTCTTTGTGATAGCTTTGGGTTGCTGTAAATATTTCCTGAGTCTATTTGTCAAGAGAGTGTATTATTTGACAAAATATAGCTCTGTTTTGGAAACGATATATTAGAAGACTTTTACTGCAATTCCCTTATAATGGTGATTTTTAAGTATTTTCAAGATACAATAATTTTTTGACTTGTCTTTTCTCAGTGACTTAAATTTACAAATTTCAATTCATAATTATCATAAATTTATCTTTAGTATATTTATGTCTCCAAAACCATTTCAACCTTCTGGTGATCCAAGATTTTATTTTTTTCCCAACTGAAGAAATGTATTTAATTTAGATTTCTCTTTATAGAAAGAAGGTTCAGAAAAATGTGTTTGGGATAATCAGTGTAGTTGTGGGGTACCTGTGTAAAAATTTATAGAAATCTTAAATTTGTCATATCTGTTAATTCTCTACAGAACTTAAAATTGTAATAAAACCAAAAGTTTAGGTTTCAGTATTCACTAGAAGTGAATACTAGAAGTGAATTCACTTATTTAGTATTCATTAGAAGATAACTTGTACACATTTAATATTACTGATATTTTTTAAAGTTTCTATTTTGCCACAGTGTCTCAAGTTTTAAATCACATTTTAAAATGCAGTGAGAAGAGAAATTAACTTGATTGTCTGCTGGGACACAGTTGTCAGCAGTATTGACATTTGGTAAGTTTCTATAACATCTTTGAGAAGAGATGGAAAGAGTTTCTGTGTCAGATTTCATCACAAATAGCCAACTAACCTTTTGACAATGTAAAAGGCAACCTGTTTGACCCTAAGACAGAGAGCTGGCAAGAAAATTATATCTTTAAAAAGTCATATTTTCTACTTGAGCAAATATCTGAATATAAATCTAAACTTATGTTCCAAAACAAGTCTCAGATTGCATTTGAAAAGTGCTTCAATTCATGTCTCTTGAATTATCTTTATGATTCATGTATTGAACTTTTATTACTATTGAAGGGAATTACTTGAGATATATATGTCTGAGTGAATTAAGACACTGTGTTTTGTGCTATTTGATTAGAAACTGAGGGAGTGTTAATGGCTTGGCATGCTGACCTTTTATGGATTGTTGAAGAGGGTATTTATTAGGAAAGGGAAAACTTTTGATGTTTCTGATATTAATAATTCATCAAATAAATTAAGGTTAAAAAATCTTCTTCTTACCACCACCCAAAATCAGAAAGATGGTCCTTTATCACTATACTTGTGAGATGATACTGCAAGTGCTGAAATAAAGTAGAGAGTTATCAAAGCCTTTTTCCTAGGAGAAAATGTCATTCCTGTCATCAGTAGAGAATACAGTCCAGCCATCACTTGGCCATTACATAGGCTTTCTTTCCTTGGTCAATAGCTTAGGAATTGAACCATAGCGTTTATAATTCAGTGGTTTCTACATACCTGTCTTACTTTATCACTGGCTCAGGGGAATTTGATGTATGAGTTTTGCCTCAGTGAGTCAGTTTTATTGATGCTCTTGTTGTAAAAGTTGCATAAATAGGACCAACTTTCCTGGGAAAGATGCTTCTTGCCATAGACTTTAAATTGTTCATAAAATTCTAATTTTACTCTAGGAGATCTAAATTTAGACATTAAGCCCATAAAATCAAATTCGTGGTTATTTCATGCATGATAATTCAGAGAAGTAAATACTTGAAAATATTATAAGAACAACATTTTTTTTTTTTATCCACAGAGGTGAATTTGACAGAATCAAATATTCCCCAAAGTCCAAAAATAAACAGAGAAATTAAATATAATTATATGCAAAAGCCCATTCTATAATGATTCACTAGAATTCTGTGATAGAAACCATAGAGACTATGGGCTAGAGGTCTAATGCCTATTTTTAGATAAATGCTTCATCTCAAACAATGGACTAGAACCTAGATCTGTGCATTTAAAAGAGTCTGAGATTGTTCTCTGCTCTTACTGAGTGAGAAAACTCTACTCACTTACCTGTTAAAACAGTAAGGAAACTGTTTAATCCAGTGGTTTGAACCACTATTGAGGAGTATCACTGGTAATCAGTCAAAACCCCAGTTTCCCTATGAATGTACATAGGGTGAAATTATATTAACTACAGAATGCAGGAATCTACAGGATAAGAAGTGCAAAAGTAGGGCCAGTATAATTGATACTGTTTAAGCACTAGACAAAGAGAAGTCTCAGACTTCCTCATAACGGCATTTTCATAATCTAGGGCACACTTCTATACATGAATAATCTAACATTTAGATTTAGATTACTATTTAGTTAGTAAGATGTCTAAAAGAAGAAAATAAAATGAATAAGAACCAAGTGTCAAAGAGAGAGTGGTCAATAATGTTTTCAGAAATGAAAAGTCAATATATATCTCCATATTGAAGAATCACAGTATTGAAGAACCAGGATGATCTAAAACCCCACCTAAATTTAACTCCAGGATGCTAAAATGAAACAATCCTAAATTTTTGAGGGAAAGAAAAAGAGAAAAAAAACACAACAAATCACACCTGGTTATCTAAAAAAGAATAATGGTTGGAGTAGAAGTCTCATCAGCAAAGCAGTGAAAAAATACAAAGTACTGAGAGAAAAAAAAAATCAACTTAGAGTTTATACTCAAGCACATTAAGAAGCAACTCAATTTTAAAATGGGCAAAAACCCTGGATACTTCAACAAAGAAAATATAGAGAGGGCAAGTAAGCATATGAAAAAGAGCTCAACATCATATATCAGTAGAAAGGTGCAAATTCAAACAGATGTCACTATACCTGTCACTATATCTTGATTCAGAGAAGGCAATGGCATCCCACTCCAGTACTCTTGCCTGGAAAATCCCATGGATGGAGGAGCCTGGTAGGCTGCAGTC
Organism: Capricornis sumatraensis; assembly: GCF_032405125.1. Taxonomy (NCBI): domain Eukaryota; kingdom Metazoa; phylum Chordata; class Mammalia; order Artiodactyla; family Bovidae; genus Capricornis; species Capricornis sumatraensis. Next base: position 77,893,024 of record NC_091073.1, read on the forward strand.
CATGGGGTCGCACAGAGTCGGCCACAACTGAGCCACTTCACTTTCACTTTCACTTTTCACTTTCATGCATTGGAGGAGGAAACAGCAACCCATTCCAGTGTTCTTGCCTGGAGAATCCCAGGGACAGCAGAGACTGGTGGGCTGCTGTCTATGGGGTCGCACAGAGTTGGACACGATGGAAGCAACTTAGCAGCAGCAGCAGCAGCAGCAGCATACCTTGATTAGAATGGCCAAAATGCAGCACACTGACAAGACCAAATACTGGTGAGGAAGTGGAGCAGCAGGAACTCTGATTTATTGCTTTGGGAATGCAAAATGACTTAATGTATTCTTACCATACTAACCAGCAACCATTCTCCTTGGTATTTGTCAAAATGAATTGAAAACTTAGGTCCACATAAAAACCTGCATGCAGGCTTTTATATCCTTAGGTAGATGAATGGATAAATAAACTGGTACATCTGGACAATGAAATATTATTTAAAAGGAAATGAACTATCAAACCATAGAAACATGGAGAAATCGTCGACCTGTGTCACTAAGAAAAGCAATAGGAAAAGACCATACATGCTGTATGATTTTTAACTATATAATATTCTAGAAAAGGCAAAACTACGGAGACAGGTGAAAAAAGTCAACAGTTGCCAAGAATTGGGCAAGAGGTGAAGGGTGAATAGCTATAGCATAGAGAATATTTCAATCTGTAGAATTATTCTGGGTGATACCATAATGGTAGATACATGTCATTATACATTTGTCAAAACCCATAGACTATATTACACCAAGAAAGAGCCCTCATGTAGACATGAACTTTGAATGATAATGATATTTTAATGTAGATTCATCAGTTGTGACAAATGTACCCCTCTGGTACAGGATGTTGATAATGAGGGAGACTGTGAATGTGTGAGCGCTCAGTTCTGCTGTGAATCTGAAACAACTCTTAAAAAATCTGTTAAAAGATAGAGCATATCAACAGGCCAATAAAATAGAAAATTTGGAGGGTAAGACATGAACAAGGGCTTAAAATTTAAGTATAAAATAGGTGACATAATTATAAATTCAATAGTAGTTTTAAAACTATAGAAAGTTCTTTTGGATAAAGCAAAAATTAGATGAAATTTCTCATGAAGAAATAAAGAACTTTCTAGTTCCATAAGCATAATAAATTGCTACACAGATATAGAATACTTTTTATCACAAAAATACTATGAAAAGGAAAAGCAGATTAATAGCATTTTGAGAAAGAAGCAAAATACCATTTACAATAATAAATGTAGTTCAGTTCAGTTCAGTTGCTCAGTTGTGTTCGACTCTGCAACCGCATGCAGAAATCCTAAGTAAATATTAACTACCTATAATCAACAATTTATGTAACTATCAGTACATCTGTATGTAACAGCAAAACATTATGACCAAGCAGTTTGTTTTCTTTTTCTTCCCAAAAATGCCCTTGTAGGATGGCACTTTCAGATATTCTGCTCCCTCCCTCCCTGAAACTCTCAAGTTTGTCTCTCCTCTTATTAAATAATGCCATTGATTTCCCTTTATTTCTCAAAGACTTATTCCTGGTCTCCTATCATTCTCTCTAAAGATACTTTTTTCTGAATTCTTAGATACATGGACATGGAGATGATGTTTCCAATATCCTGGCTGTTCAGATACCCTTAATCTGCTCTCCTAAAGTGATCTTAACTTCTCTCCTGTTTCATCCATTCAATTCTAAGGTCCCATCCAGAGTTTTCATTGTCAGTAACTTAACTCCACCACGGTTTCATTTTACCTAACTCCCTTTCTGATTTGTTTTTTTTTTTCCCCCCCTTTTTTCAACATGCTTTCTCTCTTATCAGCTATGGATAGGCTGGCAACAAAATTCAGTTTTCCTTCATCTGAGAATGTATTTATTTCCCTTTCACCTTGAAGAACATTTTTGTGGAGTAAAGAACTCTGAATGACATTAGTATGTGAAAACCCTCATGACATTTCCATGGTTTCAGCTGAGAAATCCATTGCATTTGAACTGTTTTGTAAGTAATGGGCCATTTCTCTCTTGCTTCTCCTAGGACTTTTCTGGTTTTTAGTTTTCAAAGTTTGAATATGATGCATTTTGGTATTTGGCTTTTTTAGTTCATTCAGCTTATTGAGTCTTTGACTGTATTATGTCTTGGGCAAAACTGAAACGTTTTAATCCATTTTGTTCAACACTTTCTTATCCCCACCCTCATTCTCATCTCCTTCTAGAATTCTGACATAAATTTAGGTCTTTTGTTACATTCTCTTGTTTCTCATTTTTCCCCCTTTCTTCTCTCTCTCTCTTTTTTTAGGATGTTTTCTCTCTGTTGTTCAAACATGGTGATTTCTACTGTTCTGCTTTCCAGTTGAGTGGATTTTTCTTCTCTCTTCATTCTGCTGTTGAACCCCTATACTGTCTTTTAAAATTTTGGTTATTGTATTTTTTAGTTCTAAAATGTTTATTTAATTCTTTTTTTATATCTTCAGTTCCATTGCTGAAACTTTTAATTTTTTGTTTTACACATGCTCATAATTGCTTTTTGAAGTATGTTTTGGGCTTTTTTTTTTTTTTTGATGGCTGCTTTAAAATTTTGAAAATAATTCTAATATCTTGGTCATTTTAATGATGTCTTTTTAGATTACCCATTCTCATTCAGTTTGAGATCATCCTGGTTATAGTAAAACAATTGATTTTCAAATGAAACCTAGCCATTTGGAGTATTATGTTATGAGACTCTGGATTTTATTTAAACCTCATATTTTGGCTGGTTTTCCCTGCCACCACTCTGGCAGGAATGAAAGTGTCACTACCTTATTACTGCCTGGTGGGAATAGAAGCCCAGGTTCTTAAATTGGCCTCCAATGAATCCTGGGACTGGGGTTCCTCATCACTGCTGGGCAGGGATGAGAGTTCTGGCTCCACATTTGGCTTCCATTGACATCACTCCAGAGGAAGCATGAGAAATAAGGCACCTCTTTCCTCTTTATTGCTTTGTGAGGGATGAAAGTCCAGACTTCCCTCTGCATTGACACAGGTCGGGGATGGGGTGGGGTGGAGCCTGGATAAAAGTCCCAACTCTCTATATGACCATTTCTGACATTACCTTAGTGGAAAGGTTGGGGTGCCCTGTTATAGGCTGAAGAGGGTGGAAGTTTAGACTTTTCACTCTACTTTTACTAGTGTTGATATTAGTATGACCAAAGGTTTTTCCTTAGATTTGGCTGAAATAGAGCAGTTATTGTATAACATTTCTGTCTTGGTAATCTGCCCTGCCCCATTTTTCTTCTTTTGCTTGAACAAAGTTTGTGTTGTGGCTTTATATTTGTACCCATGGTCGTTTCTGAATCACCAGCTTCCTCAGCTCCAAGTCTAGAATATATAAGGCAAAATAAACAAACAAATAACCCAGGTTCTCTTCCTTATTTCATTCCTTGAGTCCTGAAGTCACTTCTCAGTGTGTTTCTTATCTCTGCTTTCAGAGTCTCCTTATGTTTATTTAATATAGAGTGTCTTAGGTGTCTACTTATAATTAACTGGAGGATGCGCTTCTGTTTTCTCAGAAGTGGAAGTCTTCATTTCCACTTCAAAAAGAAAATTGAAATAATCCAAAGAGAACCTCTAAAAACTCCCACAAAATATTTATTCATCTATAATATTTTCACTTGCACACACTTATTCCGTATCCTAATTATCTGTGCTTTTCTCTAAAAAATTCTCACCAACTCTGCATCAGATCCCTTCTAATTTTGCCTATACCAAATTACTGCTTCAACAAATCCTTATTTTTCTTTCATCATCAACATTTCACTTTCTACTTGATCTTTGATTTCCACTTCCGATTTTCTACTAGACCATTACTTTCAACATTTTCTTACCTCAAGTTCTGTTGTCAGATAAACCTTTTGCAGCAAGTGGATAGCTGAGAGTAGTAATCATAATAGACTGAAGGAGAGTAGGGTAGAGTGAAGAGAGATATTATTTGGGGATAGATATTTGCATTTTATTTTGTGTTGTTGTTGTTACTGAATTTTGCTGGGACTTTATCTTAGCCACTGGGGTATCTTTTCATCCTGGAAAAGAAGCCTAGCATAATCAAGGTACTCAGTTAAAATTTTGAATGAGTGTATGAATAAACAGAGAATTACAGGAGACAAAAGGCCAATGATATTGAGACTAAATGAAGTGCTAATATCCAGTAAAAGCATGAAGAGGTCTTTTCTAGTCTTGAGTTCTTATATGTAAATGTATATTGCTTCTTCTTGACATTTTTCTTAAACATTTCCATTTTCTTTTAAGTGTTTTTTTTCACTATCTTTTTATATTATATATGTATATCTTATTGCACTGACTATAATAGACCTCATTTTTAGGGGCAATATTGAGGTACACTGATTTGGAGTCACATAACAACATTTGGATGCAGTAAGGTTCATTCATTGATGGTATTTTTTCCCAAAGACCAGAATGATGATTGTATGCATGAGTGTGTGGATGTGACTTGTCATACATGCTGATGCATTTTACCATTGTATTTTCCAGCTGAAAACAATCATCATAGAAAATTCTCAGCAATTCTAATGGAGCAAATAATAAAGAGGAAAAAGCTTCTCTCTGCATGTTTTCACTTAGTTTTACTAAATACTGAATATCAAAGGTAATTCATCAGGATTCATAGATTTTTGTGGTTTCAGAAGGGATATTTCTCTATTTTATGTAAGTGAAGTTGGAGACAGTCTCTGCTAAAGCTCATTACCTGGCAGCCATCCCCTCCACTCTTCTCTGGGTCCAGAAAGTAAAGATGTATAAACTATGGGAGTGTAAATACCAGCATAGGTATTGAGAGAGAGAGAGAGAACATGACATTTTCTCCCCAAGACCATGCATCTTCATACTGAGTTAAGAGGATTCATGTCCATGATTTCAAAGTTAGAAAGGGTAGGGAAATGCAAAGTGTTTAACATATTTTAGGAAAGATACTAAGAATACTGTGTTCTAGAGCAGTGGTCCCCAACGTTGGCACCAAGAATTGATTTCGTAGAAAACTATTTTTCCACTGATCAGAGGTTGGGAAGGGGGTTTAGGGATGATTCAAGCACATTTACATTTATCGTGAACTTTATTTCTAATTTAAGGCCATAGTTAATCTGACAAGAGGTACCAATCCACAGCCTGGAGGTTGGGGACCCCTATTGTAGACCACGTAATCTTACACTACAACTTCATTTTTCATGGTTTAGTTTGTTTCCGTATTGATGGGACTTTTGCTGCTGCTAAGTCACTTCAGTCATGTCTGACTCTGTATGACCCCATAGACGGCAGCCCACCAGGCTCCCCCATCCCTGGGACTCTCCAGAAAAGAACACTGGAGTGGGTTGCCATTTCCTTCTCCAATGCATGAAAGTGAAAAGTGAAAGGGAAGTCGCTCAGTCGTGTCCAACTCTTCGCGACCCCATGGACCTCAGCCTACCAGGCTCCTCAGTCCATGGGATTTTTCCAGGCAAGAGTACTGGAGTGGGGTGCCATTGCCTTCTCCAGATGGGACTTTTACTCATACCCAAATCAGTCAATGTTTGATGTGCTTCACTGTATGATAAGGAACAGAAAAGAAACAGGAATATTGTCCCTGCCACTAGGAATGCTGCAAGTCCTTGCTATAAAGAATTTATATTACTGATGATTTTTTTATTTATAGGCTACTGTCTAAAATATTTTAAACAAACAAACAAAAAAAGGCTTAAAGAGTCTTGGCATTAGAAGAGAACCTTAAAGGACATTTAATTTAGCTATTATCTAGAACATGCTCTTTATGCTACATGATGTTCTTACAATTCCTTTTAGTTTTCCATGGCTCACACACTAAAGGCTCTAATAGAAGGAGGAAATATGTGTATTTGATATTGTTTAAACCAGGATTTCCCAATATTTTTGACCAGTATACTTTTTTTTTATTTTCTACAGCTATTAAAATGTAGTTTAAGAAACATACCACAATGTCCTCTGTAGGTAATGTACTATATTTGGACTGTGAACAAGTACTTTCTTATGTTGAAATATTTTTCTTTGTAATTTCTGACTACACAAAGCCATAAAACAGTGAACTGAATAAACTGAAAAGTTTTGAGCTTTAATTTCTCCTTTATAGAAAAACTAAAGCCTAGGTTTTCATTTGCTTTCTTGGTCTGGTTTATTGTCATGATACAATTTACCCTTTCTGGGGTATGTCTATGGTTTTAGCAAATGTAAACAGTGTCACCACTGCTACAATCAAGATACAGAATATCCCCATGACTCTAAAGAGTTTCCTTGGGCTCTTGGGTTGTCAGTCTCCTCCCTATACCCAGCCCTTGAGAAACAGGTCTAATTTCTGCCACTACGAATTTGCATTTTTTAGAATTTCATAGAGATTGAATCATATGATTATGTACCCCTCTGAATCTGACTTCTTTCACTTAAATGCTTTTGAGATTTATCACAATTACTCTTTGTAGCAGTGGCTTATGTCTTTTTGTGACTGACCATTACTCTTGCCTGGAAAATCCCATGGATGGAGGAGCCTGGCAGGCTACAGTTCATGGGGTCGCTACGAGTTGGATACCACTGAGCGACTTCACTTTCACTTTTCACTTTCATGCACTGGGGAAGGAAATGGCAACCCACTCCAGTGTTCTTGCCTGGAGAATCCCAGGGACGGGGGAGGCTGGTGGGCTGCCGTCTCTGGGGTCACACAGTCGGACACGACTGAAGTGACCTAGCAGCAGCAGCAGTAGTCTGATATGTGATGTATCAAATATTATCCATTCACCATTTGTTGGATATGTTGATTATTTCCAGTTTGGGGCCATTCCATATGAAGCAACTATCAATATTTACCAATAAATATATGTTGAAAATGTTTCATTTTACTTGAGTAAAAATCTAGAAGAGATATTGCTGGATCTTGATAAGTAAGTATTTACCTTTATACAAAATACCCCAAGTGTTTCCAAAATGGGCTGTATTATATCACAGTCTCTTATAAAAATAGACTGTATTATGCTACAGTCTCACTAACAACATATGAGAGCTCAAGATTGCTCTACTTTCTTGCCTCACCAGAACTTGGAACTGTCACTGAAAAAAAAAAAGAAAGAAAACAATGTTAGCCATTCTAGTAGGTGTTTAGAAGTCACAGTGCAATTTTTGTTTGAGTTTTCCTAGTATATAATGATGATGACTATCTTTTTACATGTTTTTTGGCATTTGTATCATTTTCATGAAGTGTTCAAATATTCTGCCTATTTTTATGATATTTTTTATCTTGCAACGTTGAGTCACAGATTAATTTATTCTGGACACAAGTCTTTATCACATAGATGTTTACACATACTTTGTTCTTGTCTGTAGCTGTCTTTTAGCTTTTTATGTGTCTTCAAAGGGCCAAGTTTGTGTTTTGTTTTGGTTTTAATTTTGATGAAGTCCTATTTACCAATTTTTATTTTATGTGGCATTTTTTAAATCCTGTTTAACAAATCTTTAACTGAAGATCAGAGGTGTTTTGTTATGTTTTCCCTTGAATTACATCGATTTATAGTTTACATTTTGATATATGATGTATTACTTTAAAAACTGATTTTATATATTATGTGAAACATAAATCAAGAAGGCCTAGTTCATTTTTAAAAAGATTAATTTGTCATAAATATATGCTTTTACGATTAGATTTTACATTCTATTCTACAACATGTATACAGGTATCACACTGGTATTAGGTAATGTGAGCCATCCAAAGTTGTTCTTTTTCAAAAGCGTTTGGTTGTTCTAGTCCATGTTGTCTCAGCTGTGGAATTATTGGCATTTTATACCAGATAATTCTTGGTTGTACAGGATGTCATGGTCATCGTAGGATGTTTAGCAGCATTTCTGGCTCCTGCCTTAGAGCGTACAGCTAAATATCACCTGTTCTTTTTCAGTCACTCAGTCATGTCCAACACTTTGTGACCGCATGTATTGCAGCATGCCAGACTTCCCTGTCCTTCACGTCTCCTGGAGTTTGCTCAAATTCACATCCATTGAATTGGTGATGCCATCCAACCATCTCATCCTTTGTTGTCCCCTTCTCCTCCTGCTCTCAATCTTTCCCAGCATCAGGGTCTTTTCCATGAGTTGGTTCTTTGCATTGAGTGGCCAAATATTGGAGCTTCAGCTTTAGCATCAGTCCTTCCAATGAATATTCAAGGTTGATTTCCTTTAGGATTGAAGACTTCTTCAGCACCACAGTTTGAAAGCACCAATTTTTAGACTCTCAGCCTTCTTTATGGTCCAACTCTCATATGACTCTCTTTGTGGTCCAACTCTCACATGACTCCTGGAGAAAGTACAGCTTTGACTACATGGACTATGTCAGAAAAATTATGTCTCTGTTTTTTAATATGCTGTCTATGTTTGTCATAGCTTTTCTTCCTAAGAGCATTTCATTTCATGGCTGTAGTCACTGTCCACAGTGATTTTGTCTGCTTAATCCTTATCTATAATCTGTTTCTTCCATCAAATGATTTTTGAAGAGACATTTTGAAAAATAAGCCATTCAATAAAATAATCAGAGTTTCCTTTAAATTACAAAACTTAAAATGTTTTCTATCCAACAATTTATTATTTTAATTTGTATCAGGAGTCTAAATAGCAATCACGTAACTTTGAGTCTATGGAAACACAGGCAGAATTCTTTATCTCCTCCCGGTGGCTGACACGTAGACTAAAGCTTTACTCTATAGAACATTTAGCACTCAGTGCCCTCTCCTTCCATTTGTAAATCTCTGTGCTATTGATAAGTTGTATACCAACAGAAGTTTAGTCAAAGTAGCAAGAGAATTATGTTACATGTGATTAAAAAACACATTTTTTCTCTTTATGTTTTTGCAGGTTTCAAGAAATTGCTAGTTATATTTGAAACCTTATATTAGTTATAATGGTCAAATTAGATTATGTGTATGAAATCATATTTTGAGCTATACGATGAGAGATAAATGTTAGTAATGTAATTTATAGATCCAATATGCTCCATAAATACTTTTTGGATTGGCAGTGCATTTAGGGATGCAGAAAATTTCTGTAGAACCTTAAAAGCCTTGAGAGAAAAGGAAAACAAGCTATGTTTTACTGCTTTGATTTTATCCTAGTTATTATTACATAAAATATGTATTTATTATTACATAAAATACCTTGGAAAAAAATAGCAAGCAATTAGGAAAATGTTGCTCTTGTGAGAGTCAGTGTAATCTTTTAAATGTCATCCAACCAATGTACATAGTGCCTAAGGAATGTTTGCACTTTGAAGGAATTTTTGCAGGTTATTTTCAATAAGAAATATGTGAAGAACTCCAAAATGACAAAAAGATTTCAGTGGGTCTGAAGTGCCTAACACCACCTATAGGAAGGATGATGTTTCTTTCCTGTGTTAGTGTTCAGTCTTTGCTTCCTTCCTCTGTCTTCTTGCAAATATTTTTGAATAGAAATCTGCAGAGACAACTTAGTTATACACTCATCATATTTCTTTATTTAGTATTACGTTGGAGCCTTTGGTCAATGATCATGATAATTTTGATTTGAACAGGAAAATTACTTTGAATCCTACCCGTTACAAACTGATTCAAAGGGCAATAGATTTTGTAAGCACACACATAGATACACCATCTAGATGTGAATATTAATACATATTATATATAGTGTCTACTATTATCTTTTGTCATCAATTCTGTCATGATATATTTAATGCCTTTTATGATAGTCTCTTTGAGAATGATTGAAAATTTTAAAATACACTTACTTCTGTGACAAATTACTTTTGTATTCAAAGAATTCAGGATACCTTTTATATTACAAAAGTTTTCTTAAGAAATATAGAACTATATATACCTGGGCACAAGAGATTGGCATTTGAAGATAGGCTAAATGACCATCAAGCACTCACCAAACGAACTAGCGCAAAATTTTTTTAAAAATACCAATTAATGCAAATGTAGGCAAGTCCTTCACATTTTAACATATTTCTGAATATCTTCTAAAAGGACAAGTTAAAAGAAAAAAAATAAAAACAAGCGAATCTTCAAGTTTGAACTATATAAACACTAAAAACAAAAAAAAATGTGGATTCGTTAGCCAAGGGTAAATTTCTCTTTATTTATATCTGTACCCAGCTGGCTGTGGGTGGTATCTCATTCCTGGAAATTCTATCTTGAAAAGTAAATGCTTCGGGGAATATTCATTTAGCTATGAACAGTGGTGTCTCCAGCTCTGAAATGTCATTTTGAGAAGTCCCTGACGCAACAGAGAGAAATGCGGCTGTGCTTTGGCAGACTCTGTAATGCTCAGTTCTCAAATTAATGGGTTTTGTCAGGTACTGATGGCTTTGTTGACCATGCTGTACACTGTGATGTGCCTGATGTGACTGGGCTTATGCCATATCCGTACTGATGGGATTACTGTCATTAGTATCATTAATATGCACACATTCTCCTTGATCTCTGGATCTGTTTGGAATTTTCAGAGGAGCTGATTGTTTGTAAGGCTTCAAACTGATGAACATGCTTGTTTTAATTTTTAAAGCAAGAGCAATGTATTATTAACAGGTTTGGGAGTGAGTTGGACATTAAAATGATGTGGTTTAGAACGAAATGCATTTGTTTTTGTATGCGCACTTTTGGTTTGTGATATTATCTCATTTGTTACTATCTCTGCTTATGTTTTAGTACTTTGATGTCACCGATTATATTATAATGGAATGTCCAGGCTTTTATGAATCAATTAATAAACCAGGTTAAAGAAGGAAAAAGCCTTCCTCTATTGATTGATTTTTGAATATCTTTTATTCTTATTTACTAAAAGTAAAATATTGTCATATTAGGCAACTTGAAAAACTGGAGTAAGAAAGCCCAAACAAAACGATGTACAACCCTTATTCCCACAGATGTTTTTTTATATTCTGTATCTGCTTGTCTTTCCCAGCTTAGGGAAGTCTGTGAAAACAAAGTTGGGTCTCTAAGAATGAGGCCTTGAACTCTCTCCTAGGTTGGTGTTGAACCATGTCCTCACACACTGATTCAATAAAAGATTGGAGATGATATCTCTAAGCACAGGCAATGAGAGGTATCCTGTTAAACTATGAAATAAGTTATGTTGGTACATTGTGCCTGGATCTCAGTTCTTGGAGCTGTCCTCTTGCTTGTGCATGCTTCTGATACCCCTGGCAACAGATGTCTCCTGGTCCCTTGGCCCCCTATTCCAAGCCCTCCCACTACCACATGTGAACTCTATTGGTGTCAGGATTGAGTCACATGTCCAATCTCCCAGGCTTACAACTTCTTCCCTGATTGTCCCTCATTCTTCTCTTGGACCTTAGATGACTTATAAAGCGCTACTTGGTTTGGCTCTGGGCTTCCACTCCAAACTGATCTGCTATCATCTTCCCTTTTTTTCAGTGAGAACCAGTTTCATGTTATTCTGTTTTTGTTTGTTTCCCCTTATAACACATCAAGATCATTTCCTACTCAGGGCTCTGTACTGTGTTAACACATCTGGAGTGTTCATACCCTTGATCTTTACTGGTTGCTAGCCTGGATGTAACCTCTCAGGTCTTCCTTGACTGCCTTGTTCAAGTAACTCTTTAGTAAGAAAACCTTTCCTTTTCTTGATTCCATTTTTATTTTTTTAATTGAAGAATAGTTGATTTACAATGTTGTGTTTCAGGTATTCAGTGAATCATATATATATATATGTATATATATATATTCTTTTTCAGATTCTTTTCTATTATAGGTAATTACAAGATACTGAATATAGTTACCAGTGCTATACAGTAGGTCCTTATTGTTCATTTATTTTCTGTATAGTAGTGCGTATCTGTTAATTTCAAACTCCTAATTTATTCCTCCCTATCCCATCTCCTCTAAAAGTAGAGTTACTATATGAACCAGCATATCCACTGCTAGGCATATATCCAGAAAATGTGAAATCCTAATTCTAAAGGATATATGCACCCCAATGTCCGTGCATGTGTGCGTGTGTATGTGTATGTGTTAGCCAGTTAGTTGTGTCTGACTCTTTGCAACCCCATGAACTGTAGCCTGCCAGGCTCCTCTGTCCATGGGATTCTCCAGGCAAGAATACTAGAGCGGGTTGCCATTTCCTTCTCCACCAGTGTTCATAGAGCACTATTTTCAATAGCCAGGAAATAGAAGAAACCTAAATGTTCCTCAACAGATGAGTGGGTAAAGAATATATAGTACACATATACAGTGGAATATTACTCATGGAAAAAAATGAAATAATTCCATTTGCAATAACATGGATGGACCTTAGAGATTATCATATTAAGTGAAGACAGAGAAATACAAATAGTATATGATATCACTTACATGTGGAATCTAAAAAATGATACAAATAAACTTATTTACAAAAGAGAAATTGACTCACAGACATGGAAAACAAACTTATGGATCTCATTTTTTAATAGCATACTTTGTCTAAAATTGCTTGTGTGTTAATAAATTTATTGTCTATCTTGATTCTTGCCCACTGCCCTCTGCTTATTCTTACACTATAATTTACGTTCCATGTAAATAGGAGTTTGTTTCATTCACCTCTATGTTTCCCTTGTTTGTATTAGTCTTGCAATTCATGGGGTTGCAAAGAGTTGGACATGACTGAGGGACTGAACTGAACTGAACTGAGCACAGAGAAAGTATCTGAATGATACTTTCAGAAAGTATCTGAATGATACTTTCAGAAAGTATCAGAAATGCTAAATGGATGCTGGTTATTAGAGCTTGGTTATCCCATAGGATGAGTGTGATTATTGAATAAGTTCCAGATCATGGAATCTTGAGAGTCTTTTTACACTCTTTTGGGACAATGGAGGGTTCATCTCCAAAAACAAAAAGGCTCTCCACTTTCCCCAGAGAAAATGAGAAATAATTTTCATTCCTTCCTAATATAAATATGTGAATACTACAGTATAACTTTAATGACTTATTATATTTTATCATATGGATATAACACATTTTAAATCACCAATCCCTTAGTTTTGGTCACCTGGTTTTATTCCTTCTATCTTTTCTGTATTGTCAGTGTCATCTCCATGGATATCTTTGTACATATGTCTTCTGTACACTTTTTATAATTTCCTCCAGCTACATTGCTTGAAATCAAATTGCTGTATTAAAATGGATTCCCCTCTTTGAATACTTCCCATACTATTATATGATAATCTATCTCTTAACATACTAATATTTGAGACACATAAAAAAATAGATCTTTTCAGAAAAGTTTAGAAGTCTTGAATCCACTTGTGAACTTTCTAGTTTTAATTTCAATTTAACTGCATTATTAAAGTGAATAAAGATTGATTTTTTTTCCCAGAAGAGCCAGAGAAAGTAATTTGTCTGTCTCACTCTATAGCCAGTGCAACCAAAGTAGGAATGTGACTGGCATCAATTTGTCACTATTCTTTTGCTCTTATTTACTACATTACTCTTTAAATAAATGAAGTTCAGAAGAAACTAGGCTCAAGATATACCAAAAAAGAAATAGTATCCATATTGCTCACAGTGTTAATAAATAGAATCCTTTAAGCCTACTTACAGAGATGTGACTCTTTTCCCAAAAGTTAAACTTTATGTTTTCTCTCGAAAGGATGGCAATTCCTTGATATAAGACTGTAAGAATGCTTTCCAATGCAAGAGGGTTTTTCTCCCCCAACATGGCATGAGCAAAGGAATGCATTGCACTTGCTGCCCTGTGAAAAACACCAATTATATTATGTTCCAAAAATGTCTCAATTAAAAAGAAAGGAAGGCATAATATTTGTCATTTGTGGTCATATTCTTAACATAAAACTTCCCTGGTGCCTCAGACGGTAAAGCATCTGCCTACAATGCGGGAGACCCGGGTTTGATCCCTGGGTTGGGAAGATCCCCCAGAGAAGGAAATGGCAACCCACTCCAGTACTCTTCCCTGGAAAAATCCCATGGACTGGTAGGCTACAGTTTGTGGGGTCGCAAAGAGTCAGACACGACTGAGTGACTTCACTTTCACTTTTTCACTTTATCTTAACATACAGTCCAGCAATCACACTCAGATATTTACACAATTGACTTGAAAACTCCTGTCTACACAGAAACCTACACAAATATTAATAGCAGTTTTATTTATAATTGTCAAAACATGGAAACAAAACAAGACATCCTTAAACAGATGAATGGATAAACGAATTGTGTTCCGTGCATACAACGAAATACTATTTAGTGATATAAAGAAATGCTCTATCAAGACACAAAAAGGCCTGGAGGAACTATAAGTGCATATTACTCTAGTAAAAGAAGCCTATGTGAAAAGGCTGTATACTGTATAATACAAACTATATGACATTCTGAGGCAAACCTATAGAGACAGTAGGAACATGGGGTTCCACAACCACAGACAGTGGTTGCCAGGGACATAGAGGGAGAGAGATAAGAATGAATAGAGATTTTTAGTTCTTTTTAGTTCAGTGAAACTATATTATAGATACTATAATATATGACATTATATATTTGGGAAAATGCACAGAACTGTACAACATAAAGATCAAGCCTTAATATGAACTGTGAACTTCAGTTATAATAAGTGATTGACACTGACTTGTTAATTGTCACAAATGTACCACTAAAGCAATATGTTCATAAAAGGGGAAACTGTATGCTGGGAAATAGTGATATATGGAAACATTTAGTGCTACCTTCTCTATTTTTCTGTAAATCTAAACTGTTCTAAAAATGATGTCATAAATTTTAAGAAAGAATGAAGAGTGGCTTTTTCCTCCTATGTTTATCTCCATTATGGTCTAGTGACTGGTTATACCTAATCTTTTTTTTTTTTTTTGATAGAACCATTTAATCTATTTGATACTACAAACCCTCTGACATAGGCTTTTTAAATTAGGTGATTGTACCAGACCACCTGACCTGCCTCTTGAGAAACCTATATGCAGGTCAGAAAGCAACAGTTAGAACAGGACATGGGACAACAGACTGATTTCAAATAGGAAAAAGAGTATGTCAAGGCTGTATATAGTCACCCTGCTTATTTAACTTATATGCAGAGTACATCATGAGAAACACTGGGCTGGAGGAAGCACAAGCTGGAATCAAGATTGCCAGGAGAAATATCAATACTTCAGATATGCAGATGGCACCACCCTTATGGCAGAAAGTGAAGAAGAACTAAAGAGCCTCCTGATGAAAGTGAAAGAGGAGAGTGAAAAAGTTGGCTTAAAGCTCAACATTCAGAAAACTAAGATCATGGCATCCAGTCCCATCACTCCATGGCAAATAGATGGGGAAACAGTGGAAACAGTGGCTGCCTTTATTTTTGGGTTCCAAAATCACTGCAGATGGTGATTGGAGCCATGAAATTAAAAGACACTGCTTGGAAGGAAAGTTATGACCAACCTAGACAGCATATTCAAAGGGAGAGACATTACTTTGCCAACAAAGATCTGTCTAGTCAAAGCTATGGTTTTTCCAGCAGTCATGTATGGATGTGAGAGTTGGATCATAAAGAAAGCTGAGCGCCGAAGAATTGATGCTTTTGAATTGTGTTGTTGGAGAAGACTCTTGAGAGTCCCTTGGACAGCAAGGAGATCCAACCAGTCCATCCTAAAGCAGATCAGTCCTGGGTGTTCATTGGAAGAACTGATGTTGAAGCTTAAACTCCAGTACTTTGGCCACCTGATGTGGGAAGAGCTGACTCATTGGGGAAGACCTTGATGCTGGGAAAGATTGAGGGCAGGAGGAGAAGGGGATGACAGAGGATGAGATGGTTGGATGGCATCACCAACTCAATGCACATGGGTTTAGATACACTCTGGGAGTTGTGATGGATAGGGAGGCCTGGCGTGCTGCAGCTCATGGGGTCAGAAAGAGTTGGACATGACTGAGCCATTGAACTGAAATGAACTATATCAACCAATCATTTTCCTCATTGTCAGGCTCTCTCCTGGTCTTCTGGAGCCCTGTTAAAGCTTCAGACTGATTTTCTGAATCATTATCTTTTTCTTGCTTGTTTGGACTTATATTTCTGTGCCACAGGTGTATTAGATATAGTTTCATCTGAAAAATGGCAGAGAAAATGTTGAGCATGTAAAACTTTTCATTTTAGGTTGCTAAGTAGTCAGTATTATATATCTGATGTTAAAGGGAAAAAAATAATAACAATGTCTGTAAGTCTTCTAGATCTCTTTCAAACCACTTAAAAAATGTCACTGATCTTGATGTTATCCTGCCTGAGAAGTTAAGTAAGTAATATAACAATAACAGTTTTCTTGACACTCTAATTCCATATTACGAAAAAATTAGCTCCCTATCTTAAAGCAAATGAAGTGATAATATGTTGATTTTTAGAGAAATGCTTGCCATCTAAACATTTAATTTTCTAAACTAAATTAATTTGACAGCAGGATAACTGGCTCTCAACTGGGCTCTCTTTTACTTGGATTTAGGTTTGTAATGTGATGGACACAAGAAGAGAAGGAAAACCATTAAATATAGTAATTGCACTTTCCTCTGTAATTCATTACAAACACATTCATAAAAAATTGATGCTACCCTATAATTATCATCATAATAATTCCAGTATGTCATTCTATCATGTTATTCCATTCTATGGAAATCATATTTGTCGGACTCCACGCCGTTCAGTGTTTCTTTAGTATTATCTGTTGCACCTGCTTTTCTCGTATCATGAAAGTTTAGATACAGTAAACTATGTACCCTGTCTTATTCATGCTGCATTAATTAGAGCAGTATTTTTCTTCCTTAGAGGATGAATAATGCCTAAAGATGATAGTTCTGTGACTACATGTTGATAACTAAATTCCTGTAGAACACCTTGAATTGCAAGTGCATGAAAGCTCAATAGTAGGGCTTTGAACCTGTCACCTTGTCTTTTCTCAGCTCTGACTCAGCACCAATGTTGTATATTTATGGAAGGAAGTCCATTTGAAGTAGCAAGCTTTTGGTCCATTTGATGTTTTATGTTTCCTCTCCTTTCAGTTAGATTTGTATTTGTCCAGAAGACCTATTTTTGTGATATAATGAGTACACATTCAAAGCATTTGCTTTGAGTTATCCTAAACCTTGTTTCTTCCAATTTAATAATTAAGAAACGTTTGACTAACAACCATGATATCATAATTTGCTAATAGAACAATAGATTTTGAGGGAAAAAAGACCCTATTATTTTGAACTAAAGTTTTTTTCTAACAACATTGATAGAGAAATTCAACTCTAAGCTACAATTTCATTGAGTTATTTAATTGTTTTCTTCTTGTCCAGATCTCTAAATTTTTGAAATTCTTTTAAAGGAATTTCTCTAAGCAAAGAACTATACCTGAAATGAAATTATAATTGATAATTTACTTTTAAAGTATTGAGATAGTCTCTTCATTCATAGAAATATATATGAGTGTGTGCATATATGTACACATATATGTGTGTATATAAATATATATATGTATATCTATATGTATATATATATATATATATATAGAGAGAGAGAGAGAGACAGACAGACAGACAGACAGACAGACAGAGCTTACATTTTTTAGTTATAGATTTGTTTAATTTATTCCATCTTCCCTGGTGGCTCAGACGGTAAAAGCATCTGCCTACAATGCAGGAGACCCAGGTTCAATCCCTGGGTTGGGAAGATCTCCTGGAGAAGGAAATGGCAACCCACTCCAGTCCTCTTGCCTGGAAAATCCCATGGATGGAGAAGCGTGGTAGGCTACAACCCATTGGGTTGCAAAGAGTCAGACATGACTGAGCGACTTCACTTTCTTTTCTTTCTTTCTTTAATTTGGAGTGGAACAACAGCTGACAATATTTTCTTAAAGGCAGATTATGTTCCAAAACAGTGAACAATGACATCAGATCATAGCAGCCTAGATTTCTTAGCCACGAAAGGAAGACATCAATTCAAAGGCAAGAACTCTGAATATTTATCATGGACAACACTTGCTAAACATTTGAAACCTGCTGGATCCAGAATTTCACTTAGAAATTCAATTGATGGTGACAGTTGGTAATTTGCTTTCATATATTGTTATTTCTCTTGTATGATTATTTTATTTTGTAAATTTAATGGACCTAAGCACATAAAATATAACCAAAAGTTTTGTCACCCTTAAAATTATTCATAAAATGAATATCCCCTTATACATATGACAAAACATACATTTAAGTGATAATTCCAATACTCATATGTTTTATTCAAAGACCAAAACCTTTTCACATATCTTATTTATGTAACTGTTTTTTTGTTGTTATTGTTGCATGCAAGAGAAAATAATTCAGTATGAGATACACAGAGCCACCCACAGATGTCACTATGAAATATTACTGGCTTCGTAGCATTTGCTCTGTTCTATTCACTCTAGTCATTGTAAGGTATATGTAACTTAAAATGACTGGCCACCATGTGGCTTACCATATCTCTCACCATAATGTTGTTGACTTTGAAGTTATAGACGTACAGTATGGCTTTCAATTCACCTCTTAAGATTTTCAGATTTAATGCCAAGTCCAACAGTCACATTTTGTGTTTCAGATGCAGGTTCTCATGATGTAGGGTGGTTGTGTTATTCATGATCTTTCCTTGTTCAAGACAAGTGCAGATTAATGATGGTTTTGGGAAGAATTCTGCCCCCATTCCATTCTGTATTAATCTAAAAAATGAAGGCGCATACATGTTTTCTCTTTCACATTATCTTTCCATAGAGGAATAATGATTTTAAACCTTATCCCCAAAAGTAGACTCGTGATTCCTAGAGACACAGTATCCTCTCAGGGCTTACTTCATCTATGCCTACAAAATAAAGCAAAAAATTGTCATTCTCTTTTGTACTGAGAATTACTCATCTGCTTGATGTGTTGAGCTTTGTTCACTGTTTCACACATTCCATCACTCTCCTCGAGGTTGGCTGCTTCCTGATTTCTCATTTTCATACCAGGATCGTTCTCTGTGAAGTGTTTGTCTTCAATTCCAGTAGGATTCTTAGGTTTTTCTCGTCACCTAGTACACAATGTTTCACGTATCATCACTGTTTATGGCAAGTTTACCCTTTCAAGTATGATTTGAGATGAAGACAACTCAACTTTGTTACATTACCTTATTAATACATTTTATGCATCAGATGAGCTCTTGCTTTAACAAATATGTGGGTTTAGATTGTTTGCAGCAATGTTTTGTTAATGATAAAAAGTAGGAGCTTTCTGAAAATATATTGAGTTGAAAAGCTACCCTCACAAGTTATTGTGTATGCCTGAGTCAATGTCATCATCTTTAGATAAAGTGTAGTTGATTTTCAACAATAAAAAGCTATTAAAACAAGAAAAAAAAAAAACTCCAGCATTTAATAGGCTGTTAGTTTTCTATTTGGATAAAGCAAAGAAAAATTTTATACTTCTTTTCCTTCTGAATTCACCAGTGATTTTGTCATTTAAAAGTAGACTTAGATGATTAGGATATATTCAGTATAGTAACTCTGAATAGATAATACCTGTGGAGAGTGTTAGTTTATGAAATATTTTAGACATTTAAGAACTGAGTGCAAGTCCACCCCCATGCCCATCCTATCACATGTGTGCTAAGGCACAAATAATGAGAAAAGGCTCAATTCTGCTCCAAAGAACCTTGACTTGAAATTTCACTTGTCCTTTAGAGTGCAAAGGAAAGTTTCCTAAATGGAGAATCATTATGTTTCAATATTTATAAATGTATTAAAATGCTGTTAGGATGGTTAGTGTCTTATAATTTAAAATGGACAATGTATGCCTTCTTTGGTTGCGTGGGACCATCCTTTACTGATTTTTAAGGTGGTTGGTTGCTGACCTTCTACAATTATGTCTCGTAAGTAGAGTGATTTGTGAAGGTTCACATGCTAGATGAAAGTTGACTTTTGTTCTGACTGCATCTTTGGTGCAGTCTCCTTTTCTACATGACTATTCTGTTTTGAAGTTTTCAACAGCATGGAGCCCTGAGTGCAGCATTGACCTCTTTATAGCTTTTAAAATGAAAAATAAAAAGGAAGAAAAAATCAAGCACTGGCTTATAAAGTAGACCCTGAAATGAAAATCTTCAAGAGCTCTAGTGTTTAGTTTATTCCATATCTTCTCACAGAATTTGCCTTCATGAGCATGAAGTAAAAAACAATGTAAGATCTCAGTGGTTCATAATTAATGTCAGGGAACTATGATTTGGTATGATACAAACTGTGTCACCAAAAGAGGAAGGTAAATAA
Organism: Capricornis sumatraensis; assembly: GCF_032405125.1. Classification (NCBI taxonomy): domain Eukaryota; kingdom Metazoa; phylum Chordata; class Mammalia; order Artiodactyla; family Bovidae; genus Capricornis; species Capricornis sumatraensis. The sequence continues at coordinate 77,913,348 of NC_091073.1, forward strand.
AAATGATAATTGCTCAGCAATTTACACCAGAGGATGCAAGGGAAAGGCATCTTAAATTAATGGTCCTAAAGCCCTTGATGCTGCCCTGGCACATTTCATCAATCTTTTCTAAGCTGTATCTCCTGTGAAAAGGGGACCTCACAGGCACTTAGGGAATATCAAACAGTAAATTTTTCAAAAGAAGGCAGCTTTTACATTTTACTTTTGAATTTTCTCTATAGTCTATAAGCTTTTAGTGTGGAATTTGATTAAAACACACTCTGCTGCCTGGAAAAGCTTTTCCTTGTAAAAACTGTCTAGTTTTATGGTCAAAATGGTATCCAACTGCAATATCTTTAATTGCATTGAAGAAACTTGTCGTTACAATTCATTGTCCTGAGATTTTTATAGACCTGAAATGCAATGTCTCTGTACCCACTTTCACAAGGACCAGAAAGTTGCTTTTGTAGAATTTGTATGGAACGTTTTTTATACTGACAAATTGTGGTCTTTTCTTTAATAGCACCTGTAAGTGCTCTTCTGTCCACTCAGTATACTATCTAATACTTCAATTTATGTAGCAAGCAGATGGCTAGAAGAGGATATGGAGCTGTATCAAAATAACTAGAAAATCACTAGTCAGGTACCTGGAAAGGAAGAGTAATGCATGCTGCGATCTGATTTGAACTCTCTCCTCACTGAACTCAATATTGCTACTTTTTAGGTCACTTTTTGTAAAGACTCAGAAGGAATAGTGTATAGGAGAATGGCCGGGCATCTACACTTAAGAGGAAGCATAGTTCATGACTGCTCTATTTTACAAGTTATGTCTATATCTTGAGCTATTTATGAAAAATATATATAATATTTTTAAAATTATTTCATTTATGTGCAATTAATCAAAATGGCTCTATGACATTATTTTCAGAGAAGAGTGTTGTGAATTATATATACAACACATGTATAATAACATATATAATATATATAATTTCATATATATTTACACATACATTAATACATACTACAGTTCAGTTCAGTTTAGTTGCTCAGTCGTGTCTGACTCTTTGCGACCCCATGAGTTGCAGCACACCAGGCCTCCCTGTCCATCACCACTCCTGGAGTTCACTCAAACTCATGTCCATTGAGTCGGTGATGCCATGCAGGCATCTCATCCTCTGTTGTCCCCTTCTCCTCCTGCCCCCAGTCCCTCCTAGCATCAGGGTCTTTTCCAATGTGTCAACTCTTCTCACAAGGTGGCCAAAGTATTGGAGTTTCAGCTTTAGCATCAGTCCTTCCAAAGAATACCCAGGACTGGTATGGATGGACTGGTTGGATCGCCTTGCAGTCCAAGGGATTCTCAAGAGTCTTCTCCAACACCACAGTTCAAAAGCATCAATTCTTTGGCGCTCAGCTTTCTTCACAGTCCAACTCTCGCATCCATACATGACCACTGGAAAAACCATAGCCTTGACTGCTGCTGCTACTGCTAAGTGGCTTCAGTCATGTCTGACTCTGTGCAACCCCATAGATGGCAGCCCACCAGGCTCCCCAGTCCCTGGGATTCTCCAGGCAAGAACACTGGAGTGGGTTGCCATTTCCTTCTCCAACGTGTGAAAGTGAAAAGTGAAAGTGAAGTCGCCCATTTGTGTCCGACTCTTAGACCCCATGGACTGCAGCCCACCAGGCTCCTCTGTCCATTGGATTTTCCAGGCAAAAGTACTGGAGTGGGTTTGCCTTCTAGATGGACCTTTGTTGGCAAAGTAATGTCTCTGCTTTTGAATATACTATCTAGGTTGGTCATAACTTTCCTTCCAAGGAGTAAGTGTAATTTAATTTCATGGCTGCAGTCACCATCTACAGTGATTTTGGAGCCCCCCAAAATAGTTTGACACTGTTTCCACTGTTTCGCCATCTATTTCCCATTAAGTGATGGGACCAGATGCCATAATCTTTGTTTTCTGAATGTTGAGCTTTAAGCCAACTTTTCCACTCTCCTCTTTCACTTTCATCAAGAAGCTTTTAAGTTCCTCTTCACTTTCTGCCATAAGGGTGGTGTTATCTGCATATCTGAGTTTATTGATATTTCTCCCGGATATGTGGATAATTCACACATAGTTAGACCATGGATTCCCTAAATATCCATTACAGTTCAGAGAGAACTCTTGGGTGAGAGCTTTCTGTTTGAGATACTGATTTCATAGGATATGAAGATTTGTGACATGCAGGGTGTCAATAGTTGAATAGAATCTTGCTTTACAGTCCAGGAAGGAATGTAAACACTTGAACTCTTAAATGATAATGGGGAGAAACACTATAACAGATAGAGGTATTTTTCTTGACAAGGCTACCTAGTCATTCTACCTTTATCTCATCATGGTATAATCAGAAATTCCATCTTGTTTTCTTACAGGAATTTTTTTTCTTATATCATGGGTTGAAATGATGTGTTCAGAAGATGTGGAGACATTATTGATCAAGGAGATTCTCTACTTCTTTTGTATCTGCTTTAGAAGCTAAATCAGTGGATTTTCCTAACACCATTAACCAGAATTAGTTCTGTATACATCTGTGTTAGTCCATACATAAAGTGGATGTATGAATAGAAACTATTTTCTGCTCTTAGAATGTTGGATGTTCTTCTACAAAAGTTTAACCTTGAAAAGGAGAAATGAGAAATGGCAAACCACATATGAGGAAGGCCATTTCCCCCTTAATGTTTGGCTCTCACAAATATGTCTGAGCTATAAAAAGATGAGAAACTTGAAAACAGATGGCCCATCTATTTCTGTCTATATGAATTGTACAGCATTTGAAAGAAATGTCAATCATATAAATTGAAATCTGAGTACTCTACCATTTCATAAGTTTTTCCTTATAAGCCATTTGTTGATTGCTGCATTATCTTTCCCTTGTTCCACTGAATTGAGAGTATTTCCTGCTTATTAGGATAATTTTGGTATCTAATGACATGTCATTTATCTTTAAGTAATACAAAGCAAACAGGGGTAGGTATGGCAATCAATTAGAATCACTTGACTTTTTCAAATGTTTATTATAAATGTGTAATCCCAAATGAAGCACAATTATGAAGTTTATGGGTAGAAGATCACAAACTTAGGAGGCAAAAATTCTGAGTTTAAATTATCTTGTTATTTTAATATATGTTCTGTTAAGTGGGAATTGAGGAATTCATGTATGTGTGTATATATATATATATATATATATATATATATATATATATATATATATATATATATATATATATATATATATATAACCTCTTCAGGGGAGAAAGTCTTTCACAAATTCTTGTGTATAGATTGAACCTTAAAGACAAACAGGCAACATTCCAAATCTCTCCACCAAATTCTTTAGACCTTTCTTTTTAATATCATATATAACAGTAGCTAGTACTATATGTGTTTGTTTATATTTTGCATTGCATACTTATATATAATATAGTGTTATGTGTAATTTTATTGGATATGCATTTTTATAATTTTATATATGTTACATAAAACTCCCAGATATTTTTTTTGGGGGGGGATGAGAACAGGCATAGGGGATAACTAAATTGATTCCAACATTCTTCTATAACTGCAATAAACTATCAGAACTGTGCATCAAAACTACAAGAGGAACTAGCTGAAAGACCAAGTGACCTAGACCTCACTTTTTAAACTGTTTCAGTGGGTTTGGGATAAAACTAAGACTCATTTGTATTAAAAAAAAAAAAACTGATTCTGGAAATTCTCACTTGTTTTCTCTTTATATTTATATATAGGAGTGAAACCTTACCATATCTGTGTTAGCTAATTGCCCCCTAAAATATGTGTTATAATTGTAACCCATAGGTAGAATAAATGAGACAGGATGGATTTATTTATATCCCTTCCTGTCCTCATGGCAAATAGTTATATTTTCTTAACTGTGTGTGAATTTGGGGTAGTTGGACTTTTAGAGTCATTTTCAAATAATAAAATTCATCTGGTTATACACAAACATGAATACAGAGTATTCTCACTGCAGTCATTAGTATTTCTTGACAGGTGTAATATTGTAAACATCTCTGTGAGCTTCTATCAAAGTTAAAACCTCCCCCTACTCCAGCACAGCTTTAGTGATTAAACTGGACTTTGTTGCATAACAGATAAGCCTGCCACCCATGGAATGCAGCATTCTATATTTTTCAGGTATAAGTCAGCCTTAGTCCATGGTGTCCTCCAAAGTCTAGGTAGAACACACCTACCAAGCTTCCAAATGGTCCACTTGAAATGTCTTTCATCTAATTTTCATTTAATTTACATATAATTTACAGAATAACGGGCTCTCCAGGTAGCCCTAGTGGTAAAGAACCCACCTGCCAATGTGGGAGACATAAGAGACGCAGGTTCCATCTTTGGATTGGGAAGATCCCTGGAGGAGGGCATGGAACCCCATTCCAGTATTCTGGCCTGGAGAATCCCATGAACAGAGGAGCCAGGCAGGCTACAGCCATAGGGGTCATAAAGAGTTGGATGCGACTGAAACGACTTAGCATGCACCTAGAGAATAACATGTACATTTTTCAGCTTCAGTAGTATAAAAGGAAAGATATAGTTAATAGATTTGGAGGGGATTCAGGAGACGATGAATAAGGGAAAGTCATCTTTATGTAAAGATCTAAGGTTGATGATACAAGAGGCAGAGATTTATGAATACAATTTAAATTGAAAAAGTAACCAATAATATTACTAATAAAAGAATAATAAACAATTTTGAAGAAGCAAGAAAGAGAAAAGTTGATGAGCAATATAAATGGGCATGTTCTTTAGGAATGTGGAGTTCATAAATGACAACAAGAATTGGTAAATTTAAAAACTAGTATAAAGATGTTTATATATAGAAAAATTACCAACAGAAATTTTAAAATACTCTACAACCACCCTTACCCTAAAGTGTCTGTGAAACTGGAGAAGACAGTGATTCAACATTGTAGCCCTTCCCTAAAACTAACTTCCTTAGAGTTATTAAAAGCATTCAAAAATAATAGGAATTTACTATTCAGACATATCTAAAATATGTTAATTGAGTTTGTCTTTTCTAGATATACTAGAAATTTAATAATAAAAATTGTCAGCCTTAACTTTTTACTGGTAGTAATTATCCAAAAGTGATCTTAGATACTTACATGTAATGATATTTAGTAAGACAATAATTAAATTGCTCGGGACCTTACATTATGTTGAAACTTACTAATATTATTACACTTTTTAAACAATGTTATGTTAAAATAACATTGAGGCTCTCTATGGTCAAAAATCAGTGCACAAATTATATCTTCAATGATGCAAAAAGAACAAAAACAAACCCAAAAAAACCCTGACTCCTTATTTCCTTGTCTAAGTGAATCTTCTTTGCTCTTGCCACTAATTTGTGTCCTTTTTTTCTTTTCTATAAATGTGAGTGCTCTCTAATATTCTCAGTATTGTGCTCTCCTATTATCTGGCTAGTTCTCTCCACTTTCACAGTTTTATACAGTTTGATGTGGTGTTGGTTCATATCTTCCCTTATCTACAAGATTATTTAGTTTCAACCAATTTGCTGAGTGTAGGGATCACACAGTGTCTGGAACATGGTGCCTACTGTGAATGAGGTGCCTAAAATGAGCTAGGTTATGAATGAATAAGTTCGTAGGGAGAAAAGACTTATAAATTGCTTTTAAAATATAAGCAGATTCTTCAAACAGGAAATGTTGCTCCACAATGGCCCCCCACTCCAGCACTCTTGCCTGGAAAGTCCCATGGACGGAGGAGCCTGGTGGGCTGCAGCCCATGGGGTCGCTAAGAGTCTGGCACGACTGAGCGACTTCACTTTTGCTTTTCACTTTCATGCATCGGAGAAGGAAATGGCAACCCACTCCAGTGTTCTTGCCTTGAGAATTCCAGAGACAGAGGGTTCCCGTCTATGGGGTCGCACAGAGTTGGACATGACTGAAGCAACTTAGCAGCAGCAGCAGCAACATTTAATTACTGAAGTAATTAATTCATAGTATTAAATTATTGATAAAAGCTCAGCTGTTTTCTAGTCCAGAGTGGTGACCAGAAGTACTGTGCTGCCTTAGATAGGTGACTATATCCTGTTTACATCCTCAATCCATATGGCATTATTAGGTTTGACTTCTGAATATACACAATTTTATTAGATATATATATATATTTATTATTTTTACATATGTACTTATTAAATATACATTTTAGAATTTTATTGTTTTATATACACAATGTTTATATTAACCCTTTATCACATTATTTCCTTTTTCATTGTCAAGTAGAAATTGGATTGTCATTAAAGGGCTGATCTTTCTCTAACTTCCTTCAGTTAGGTTAAAAAGTGCCTATCTCTTGGTTTTATGGATCAAAGAACCTATAACCCTATCAAAATAAAGCCTATTTGCTACTAATTACATTTGGTATACAGTGACATGAAATTCATTTTCCATGAGGACTCTATTACTGAGAATTCATTTAGTTACTGGTAATGAGGATTCTATATTAAATTCAGTTTTATAAAACATCAAGGTGCATTTGCTTTGCCCTGTATAAGAAACTGATGAGTATGTAAGATGAGGTTAATGCAATGGGTAAAGTAAATCAATTCCATGTCTTAACTAATACCCTTAATAGTTTAGCAAGCCACATTAAAGTTTGCTTTTAAATGGACACTTAGGCTAATTTGACAGCATGTTTGCCATTAGGCAACAATTACTGTCATTAGAGTGACTTTTTTTTTTTTCCTTTTATCTCTAGTCAAATCTAGGAAAAAATAAGAGGGAGGAAGAAAGGAGGACAAATTGTTTACTTCTAACATTAAGTTCTGGTGCCTGCAAGTCAAACTCATTATGCAGCTGAAGAAACCAATAAATTTTTGCACACTTTGCTGTTATTAGTTAAAATTATATGCCATATACATGATTGCTTAGAGAGAAGGGAGATTTTTTTTTTTTTAAAGCTGTGTTTTTGTATCATAGCATTCATCACTTTTTTCCAATTTTGGAAACAAGATAGAAACTTTCTGTATAAATTGCATAAATATTAGGGTTGTAAAATTGTTTAGCTTTAGTATTGCAGTAGAACATGGAACAGAGTTATTTCTGAAAATGTGAATCTTGCCAGACAAATACATTTTCGTATGGATATAAAACCTGAAGCAATAACATACAACTGGTCTCTTCCTTCTCATTTTTTCTTCCTTCCCTTCCTCTCCTCCTCCCCCTTATTTTCCTTCCTCATTTCTGCCCTCTTCTCATCTTTCTTCCACAAAACAATAATAGTCCAAAGCCTTTGCTGCTTTCAATGAAAATAGATCTTTAAGCAATATAATTCAGTAGTACATCGCATACTTTTCTTATAGACTCCTCTAGATCAAAGGAGATTAAAAACTTTATATCCCTAATACCTTATAAGAAACCAACAAGTTCTGAAATTTCTTTTTGTAATTTTATAGATCTAACATTGTTTTTCTTTAATATCTAACTTTTAATGGTATAAAAATTAAGTATTTAAAGTTTTATTTCTTATCCATATCTTTAACAAAAGTGTACAAGGTAAGTGGGGCTTGGGTATCCTTCTCATAGCCTGTTCTTATAAATAAAGTTTTATTGGAACAAGCCATGTCTATTTCCTTACCTATTGCTCCTGGCTGTCACCCTCTCGCTGGTGGCTCAGACAGTAAGGAATTTGTCTACAGGAGACCAGGGTTTGATCCCTGGGTCAGGAAGATCCCCTGGAGAAGGGAATGGCAACCCTCTCCAACATTCTTGCCTGGAGAATCCCATGGACAGAGGAGCCTGGTGGGCTACAGTCTATGGGGTCTCAAAGAGTCAGATGACTGAGTGACTAACACTGGCTGTTTGCACACTACAATGAAGGAGTTGAAAGGTTGCAACAGCTACTCTCTGGCCCTAAAAACCTGAAATATTTCCTGTTTATCCCTTTACAGCCAGAGTTTACCAACTACTGCACTAGAGCATACATTTTATTTGATATTTTGACCTTGTAGTCAAAGACTGAATAGTCACATATCATTAGTTTGGAAGGCTGCTGCTTCATAATGTATAATTCACCGTTTAGACACTTGTTTCTTTATTCAGCCATTCTTAAACATTTCCTGTGGGCTAGGCATTTTTCCATGTGATGAGAAGACAAAACATGATAAAATAGCCCTTGATGATATGGAAATATACAGTTATAAATTTTAATATAATGTGCCAACTCTAGTAGAGACATTCATTCTGCCACTTTTACTCACTTTGCGGACATACTGTGAAAGTTATATGTGTCCCTCCACCTTTCTAGTTCTAATTAGTAATTCTCTGAAGAGGGAAGCAGTGCCTTTAACTTCTGAAATCACTCTTCTGCAAACCCTTTATGATATGCAGAGAATTTTCATAAATTATAGGCCACATAGCTATAATTGGTTTTTCTATCTTTTGGATTTGCCTCCTTACCGATTATTCCTTTCATGCATATTTTTAGAATTAAACTCAAGATGCATGCCCTTTTTCCTTTTTTGAACATTACCTCTTTTATTTTTCTTTAAACAGAAACTGTTGTGTTGCTCCAGAATTTTCTTCTAGCAGTATGTACTTTTCAAGGACATACTTGCTCGGCATTTATTAAAGGGATACTCTGGGGGCCTAGACTGGAAGACATGAAGCAGAACTTTTTCTCTCTAACCTGTTGTAGCTCTTACCTCTTTCCTAGTTTATCAGAGCTATGGATGGAGAGATGCAGGGTTTTTTTTGTTTGTTTGTTTTGTTGTTTGTTTTTTTTAAGAAGGTCAAACGTGCTGAACAGATACAAGTATAGGATGAGGCATCAATATTTCCTTATTCTGCATCTGCTGGAATCATTCAATCATCACATGTTTACTGAAAAGCTATTACATGTCCACTAAGGTACTAAGTGATGACACAAAGCCTGAAACTTCAGTAAAAATGGATTCCGAATTGTCATTTTCCTCCATCTTTCAATCATTCATATGCCACAAATATGTCCCAGTCTCCCTTTTCCCCCTTTCTCCCCTTCTTGAAATGTCTTCTCTTTTGAAATTGTTCCCAGTTTATCCAGACAGAGTTAATTGTTCCAATCTCTGTTAAAATAGCCCATTATTCATCTCTTGTAGCAATACCTAATATTTTTTGTGAATTGTGTATGTGCTTGTTAGACTCTATTCCTAATTGTGGCTTTCAGAGATCAGGAGATGTGTTTCACTCATTTTTTCCCCTAGATTCCAACATAGTTCCTGCTTGGCATAGCATCAGTGTTTAATAGATACTGGTAATAGAGTATGATTTTTAAAATCCCCCCTTCATTATCAGTTTTTCATAAACACACATTCAACCAGAAAATATAACATTCCTTTGAGAAATAGAAGAGGGTTCTGATCTAAAAGATTACTTTTAGATCAACATTTAATCATCTTTAGAATTTATTGTCACTTCAACAAATATTTTGTTAGAATTGATAATGTCAACAATATTTGGAGACTGCTAAGTCTGAAAAAATTCAGAATTCTAATACTTCTATAATTCTTCTTCCCAGTAGTATGCTGCTGCTGCTGCTAAGTCGCTTCATTTGTGTCCGACTCTGTGCGACCCCATAGACGGCAGCCCACCAGGCTCCCCCATCCCCAGGATTCTCCAGGCAAGAACACTGGAGTGGGTTGCCATTTCCTTCTCCAATGCATGAAAGTGAAAAGTGAAAGTGAAGTCGCTCAGTTGTGTTCCACTCTTTCAACCCCATGGACTGCAGCCCACCAGGCTCCTCCGTCCATGGGATTTTACAGACAAGAATACTGGAGTGGGTTGCCATTGCCTTCTCCTTCCTAGTATACCTAACTTTAAATCGAAAAGGGAAGCTGTGTTGGGAAAAGGTGACATATTTGAGTCAATATAGTGTTATGAGTGATAATTAGACTTGCAGATTGAATTTCAACAACTTCTAGGCTAACAAAGCCTTATTATGGGCTATGAAACTATGTCACTACACTTATTTCATATTTTTAAAGAGGCAAATTTTCATATCTTCCAAAGCCAAAGCTTGGCATATAGATGTCCCCCAGAGATTAATGCAATTATTGATTGAGTGTTGAACTAACTATTGGTATTTTAATACTTTTCTCCAGAAGAAAATTCAGCCACTCTTTACTCCCACAATAATTGCTTCTCACATATGCCACTTTTAAGCATTCATTGAAATAATGTGGAGGGGTTTTTTCTGTACATGCTATAATCCATCATGTCTTCTAAGCAGTGTAAGGAGACCTTTAGGGAGGAAACCTGTGTCTTTGTGGATAAAGTTTCGTGCATGATACATGATGCCAGATTGGTTCAATTCAGAGCTTGTAAGCTCTGAATTAATAGGAAAAATTTTGTTTTGAAGTAATAGAAATTAAAACCCATAAGAAAGCAGGTCAATTATGATAAATTTCCTTGTATATCTTTCTCTTTTCAAACTTGAAAGTTGATATGTTTTGATCAAAAACCAACATACATCAGTAAAACCTACAAACCCATTTAATTGTGATTTTTAATTTCTTAGCAGTCAGTGTTCTCTTCTAGAGCACTTTGAAATGGATTTTTTTTCTTTTGTAAGAAAAAATGTTATTGAGTCAAAGCTATAGCACGCAGATATGCTGTTAACAGGAAGCTTCAAAGTAAATAATTTTAACAGACTTTCATTCTATAGTGACATACTCTCTTGATCTTGGTAGAAAATGTGTATTTTATTGACTATTTATGATGCCATGATAAAATTCAGTGTTAATTCTAGGATCTAGCTTTTCTTTGTAATTGATTTAATGATCAGTGGTTTCCCTTTTCCTCTAGCCTTTGATAATTTGAAGAAAAACAAAAACTACAGATAGTGCATATAGGACTTTATAAAACACCTAGTCTTTGTATTGAATAAACAGGACTCATAAGATGCCATTATGACATTGACATAACTTCATTTTTGCTCTTCCCAAGTGGCGCTAATGGTAAAGAACCCTCCTGCCAATGCAGACGACTTAAGAGACATGGGTTTGATCATTGAGAAGATCCCCTGGAGAAGGAAATGGCAACCTGTTCCACTATTCTTGCCTGGAGAATCCCAAGGGCAGAGAGGCTGGTGGGCTACAGTCCATAGTGTGGCACAGAGTTGGACACAATTGAAGTGACAGCATAGCACAGCCCAGCACATTCCTCTAATCTCCACAACCCTTCTCTCTTTTCTTTTCTTTTTTTTTTTTTTTTTAGTGAAGCAAGTAAAGTATTTATTAAGAGGAAAAAGCATGCAGTATATGTGGATAGACATATGGGCAGACTCTAAAGGAAAGAAGTCCCTGAGTTGTACCCTTATGGCAGTTTGAGTTACTTTTGTGGGGCATTTCTTCCAGGTTTCCTTTGGCCAGTCATTTTAATTTGCCTGGTTCAGGTGCATATTTGCTATTTCTCAGGAACCTCTGATGTGCATGCACACATCTCTTAGCCAAGATGGATTCTACCAAAAAGGTGTATGGGTAGAACATCCCTTGGCATCACTCCCCTTTTGACCTCCAAGGAGCTTTTCTGTACATGTGTGGTCAGGGAGGTCTCCGGACTTCAAAGATGAGAAATATGTGTTCCGGGCAAGGCCCACCATCCTCTCTTAATTGTCCTGCTATTCCTGTCTTAGAGTTTCAGTCCACAGGGGATGACTCTCCAATTGATTTATGCTGGGGGGCAGAGAGTATGGTGGCATCTACCTTCAGCCTCAAATCCTCCCTGAGAAACATAACACCCCAAAAAACTTTATTGGGAAGATGAAAGGCAGAGATCTATCTTCCGTAATTTCTTCAGCCTGACAAGGGGCTATCTAGTTGGGGTCATTGAGCTCTGGACCTGTCTCATTAAATGGGCCCCGTCTCATTAAAGGTACCCCCGGGTGACTTCTGTTGTTATTGCAACAGGATCTGTTGTGGGGAGTGACTGGAGTCCCTGCATAACCTTTGCCCTGTGATGTTCTAGAGAAAACACTAATTAGATTAGAGAAGAAGGAGCTAAAGATCAGTAAAAGGCTATTATCCTTGTGTTGCTAAGGGGAGGGTTAGGCAAGAGGCATTAGAATTTTCTTCAGTAGGAAAATGAATGCTAATGTTCTCTACATTAATGTTCTGAGCCTTGGGTCTCTGGTAGAGGAGCCTTTTCCACCAGAAACTTGGCTAAAATTCCTTACGGGATGGACAAAGGTGATCATCAGAAGATCCTTAGAGACCATTAGAGATTCTTCCTGGTTTAGAATGCAGAGTTTCAGGACTGTTTCTTAGTTGACCTCTTCTGGGTATGTAAAAATATTAAAGATAATAAGTATAAGCATATAATAGTACTTATTTTGTACATATATAAATATGTATAATATATAAATAAAATGTTACAATATTTAAAATACTCTTTCCCTCATGTGTGCCCTCATAGATACAAAACAGTGTTCCATGCAGAGCCCCTTTAGCTGTGATTCCCAGAATAGCACTGAGGCTCTCTCTCTCTCTTTTATTTCATGTGTTTGTCCTTGAGTATATTTCCATGTGCTATACAGTAGGTCACTGTTGGTTATCTATTTTATATAGGGTGGTGGTGGTGGTGTTCATTCGCCAAGTCATGGACTCTTTGTAACCTCTTGGACTGCAGCACGCTAGGCCTCCCTGTACTTCACCATCTCCCAGAGTTTGCCCTAGTATGTGTCCATTGAATCAGCGGTGTCTCCAACCATCTCTTTATATAAGGTAGTGTGTACCTGTTAATCCCAAACTCCTAGTTTATCCCTCCTCCACCTTTCCACTTTGGAGACTATAAGTTTGTTTTCTATGTCTATGGGTCTATCTCTGTTTTGTAAATACGTTTATTCACATATGTATGTGTGTGTGTCTATATATATATATATATATATTTAAGATTCAACATATAAGTGATATCATATGATATTTGTTTTTCTCTTTCTGGCTGGGGCTCTTTGTTGACCAGCCATCTTCCACCATTTTTCTCTACTCCATTGAATCCAGGATCTGGCTGTGAAATCCTGTTATAGCTTTCATGTAATCCTCTTGGTCAGGACTAAAGGTGTTTTGAGGTAAGTTTTCATTTATTCAGGGTTCACATTTGGACCACAGAAAATCACAAACATCCATTTATCCACCTTAAAAGGGAATTTATTCCCAGGCACAGTGCCACTCACGTTGGCTTCCCTGCCAGAGTAAACTCACTGCCATCATTCCTACTACTACAGGTATCATGGGCAGGAACTTGAAGATGAAACACCAAGTCCTCCCAACTCTAGGAGAACTATTGCAAATTCTTCAAGAAGCCTCCTTAAAAATAGCCTTACTAAGCTTTAGGTGAAAGAAGTACTAATGACATTATAGTCTGCCAAGGGAGGATGGGACTTGAAGTTCTTTCTCCAATAATCTGCCTTATAAAACTCTCCCTAGCCTCTTTCAGTGGAGAAGGAGATGGCACCCCACTACAGTATTCTCGCCTGGAAAATCCCATGGACAGAGGAGCCTGGTAGGCTGCAGTCCATGGTGCCGCAAAGAGTTGGACACGACTGAACGACTTCACTTTCACTTTTCACTTTCATGCATTGGAGAAGGAAATGGCAACCCACTCCAGTGTTCTTGCCTGGAGAATCCCAGGGACAGGGAAGCCTGGTGGGCTGCCATCTATGGGGTCGCACAGAGTCGGACACGACTGAAGCGACTTAGCAGCAGCAACCTCTTTCAGATTATAGAGCTGTGTTCTCAACCCTGGAGATTACACTGGGGTTGAGCACTACTGCTCAGTATCTGATTAACTCAAGTATCATCTGGATCAAAAGCATCAACATTACGGGAAGCTTCAGTTCAGTCGCTCAGTCATCTCTGACTCTTTGTGACCCCATGGACTGCAGCACACAAGGCTTCCCTGTCCACCACCAACTCCTAGAGCCTCCTTAAATTCATGTCCATCACATCAGTGATGCCATCTAATCATATCATCTTCTGTCATCCCCTTCTCCTCCTGCCTTTAATCTTTCCCAGCATCAAGGTCTTTTCCAATGAGTCATTTCTTCACATCAGGTGCCCCAAATGTTGGAGTTTCAACTTTAGCATCAGCCTCTCCAATGAATATACAGGACTGATATCCTTTAGGATGAACTGATTGGATCTCCTTGCAGTCCAAGGGACTCTCAAGAGTCTTCCCAACACCACAATTCAAAAACATCAGTTCTTGGGTACTCAGCTTTCTAGTTCAACTCTCACATCCATACATGGCTACTGGAAAAATCATAGCTTTGACTAGACAGATGTTTGTCAGCAAAGTAATGTCTCTTCTTTCTATTATGCTGTCTATGTTGGCCATAGGTTTTCTTCCAAGGAGTAAACATCTTTAATTTCATGGCTGCAATCACCATCTGCAGTGATTTTGAAGCCCCTCAAAATGAAGTCTTTCAGTTCCCCTTGTTTCCCCATCTATTTGCCATGAAGTGATGGGACCAGATGCCATGATCTTAATTTTTTGAATGTTGAGTTTTAAGCCAGTTTTTTTTTTTACTTTCTTCTTTCACTTTCATCAAGAGGCTCTACAGTTTCTCTTAAATTTCTGCCAGTGTGGTGGCATCTTCATATCTGAGGTTATTAATATTTCTCTCAGCCATCTTAACTCCAGCTTGATTCCACCTTAATTACAATCTTCATCCAACCCAGTATTTCACCTGATGCACTCTGCATATAAGTTACATAAGCAGGGTGACAATATACAGCCTTGATGTACTCCTTTCCCGATTTGGAACCAGTCTGTTGTTCCATGTCTGGTTATAACTGTTGCTTCTTGACCTGCATACAGATTTCTCAGGAGGCAGGTCATGTGATCTGGTATTTACTTAAGAGTTTTCCACAGTTTGTTCTGATCTACATAGTCAAAGGCTTTGGCATAATCAATAAAGCAGAAGTAGATGTTTTTCTGGAATTGCTTTTTCTATGATCCAACAGTTGTTGGAAATTTGGTCTCTGGTTCCTCTGCCTTTTCTAAATCCAGATTGAACATCTGGAAGTGCATGGTTCATATACTGTTGAAGCCTGGCTTAGAGAATTTTGAGCATTACTTTGCTAATGTGTGAGATGAGTACAATTGTGTGGTAGTTTGAACATTCTTTGGCATTACCTTTCTTTTGGATTGGAATGAAAACTGACCTTTTCCAGTCCTGTGACCACTGCCAAGTTTTCCATATGTGCTGGCATATTGAGTGTAGCACTTTCACAGCATCATCTTTTAGAATTTGAAATAGCTCCACTGGAATTCCACCACCTCCAATAGCTTTGTTCATAGTGATGCTTCCTAAGGCCCACTTGACTTCATATTCCAGGATGTCTGGCTCTAAGTGAGTGATCACACCATCATGGTCATATGGGTCATGATCTTTTTTGTATCTGGTAGCTTTTTTGTAACTGGAAGCTTATTAGAAATGAAATAGCTCAGGCTCCACATGGGACCTATGAACCAAATTCCACACTTAGCGAGCTCCCTAAGTGATGTGCATCCATATCAGTATTTGAAAATCATGCTGTTTTAAACTAATGGTGCTCAAACTTTAGTGGATATCCTAACTAAATGAAGAGCTTGTTAAAATACAGAATGCTTTCCCTCACCTCCAGAATTTCTTATTCAGTATATCTGGAATGAGTCTGAGAATCTGTACTTCTAGCCAAGTTCCCAGGTAATATAGGCCAGGAATTACACTTTGAGAAGCACTGTGTTAGTCCTTACACTGATACTGCAGCTATGGTCATGTGGTATTATCAAGCACATGAATTGTGCTTTGCATTGATATGTGCATAAGCGTATAGAATGCACACCTAACTTCAGATTTAGTATTGAAAATGCAATACATCACGTAATTTTTATGTTGATTACATGTTGAAATGCTATTAAATCTATTGAGTCAAATAAAATGTATTATTATATTCTTTTCACCTTTGTTGTTTTTATTCTTTTTAATGTGACTACTGGAAACTTTCAAATTGCATGTATGGCTTACCTTATATTCCTATTGACCAGCATTTTTTATTTTGATCTCTATCTGACTAAGGGATTCCTGAGGGGTTTCTGAAACTGATTCTTGGTCACTTCCATTACAAACTTATTAGTTGGCAATATATCTTTGGTATGTGATAACAAATCTTGGCAACTTAGGGAAAGTTATAATTTTAACATTTTGGGTTATATGTATAATAGCCTGTTTATTCTTATTAAAAGCCTATGAGTGTTCTGTTGTGTCCGACTCGTTGAGACCCTATGGGCTGTAGCCTGCCAGACTCCTCTGTCCATGGGATTCTCCAGGCAAGAAAACTAGAGTGGGTTGCTATTTCCTCCTCCAGGGGATCTTTCTAACCCAGGAACTGATCCCATATCACCTATGTCTTCTATATTGTCAAGTGGATTCTTTACCACTGCACCACCTGGGAAGCCCAAAAAACATAGGGTGATGGTGGTTTATTCACTAAGTCATGTTCAAGTCATCGTAATGACTGTAACCCCAGGGACTGCTAGGTTCCTCTGTGATTTCCCAGGTAAGATTACTGGAGTATTTTGCCATTTCCTTCTCGAGGGGATCTTCCCGACCCAGAGATCAAATGCAGGTCTCCTGCATTGCATGTGGATTCTATACTGAATGGGCCTCCTGAGAAGCCCAAAGGCTATTATTGTCTGCTTTTTTCAAAGGAGAAATCTAAGAAATAACATACTGAATTTCCTCTTCCAGCAAGTGGAATCCAAGGATAGGTTTTCTGACTTTCAAGTCTATCCTTTTCTACCTCATTGTGCAGCCTCTATGCTGGAACAGCAATGTGAGAAAATTTGTTCTTTTGAGTTAGTTAGAGACTGTCTGCTCAACTTCTACAAATTGAAATCTGTAAGAATTTTACATAGGAGTAAATACTGTCTGTTGGCAGCTTATTTTTGAATAAGCCATCATTCCTTCTTAATGGAGCAGTATAATCTTCATGCTGCAAATCTTAGTACTTTTAAATGTATTGCTTCTCTAATTGCTTTTTGTTGATTGGCCAGTTCAGTGCTGTTCTTAGGCTCAAATACCATTAGATATGTTGTATCATTTTTTAGCTATTAATTATAGTACATTCTATGAAACTGGACACTATTTGGCTGTTTCTTCTATATATGTGACAGACTTCTGAGTAGTCCTTTCTCCTCTTAGACTTCTTGAGTGGTCCAGACACAAGTAATGATGGAAAGCATTGGTTGGGTCAATGGAAAGTATCCTTGACTATTATATTCCAAGTCAGCCATGTGGAAATAAATGACTCAAGCTATTTGATGTACCTCTGTGTGGTGCTAATGACGATGGTGTGGTCACTTACCTAGAGCCAGACATCCTGGAATGTGAAGTCAAGTGGGCCTTAGGAAGCATCACTACAAACAAAGGTAGTGGAAGTGATGGAATTCCAGTTGTTCTATTTCAAATCCTAAAAGATGATGCTGTGAAAGTGCTACACTCAATATGCCAGCAAATTTGGAAAACTCAGCAGTGGCCATAGGACTGGAAAAGGTCAATTTTCATTCCAATCCAAAACAAAGGCAAAGCCAAAGAATGTTCAAACTAATGCCCAATTTCACTCACATCATACACGACCAAAAAATTCTCAAAGTTCCCCAAGCCAGGCTTCAACAGTACATGAACCATGCACTTCCAGATGTTCAAGCTGAAAAGTCAGAGGAACCAGAGATCAAATTTCCAACATCCACTGGATCATTGAAAAAGCAAGAGAGCTCAGGAAAAAACATCTGCTTCTGCTTTATTGACTATAACAAAGCCTCTGACTGTGTGGATCACAACAAACTGTGAAAAACTCTTCAAGAGATGGGAATACCAGACCACATGACCTGCCTCCTGAAAAAGTTGTATGCAGGTCAAGAAGTAACAGTTAGAACTGGACATGGAACAACAGACTCATTCCAAATTGGGAAAGGAGTACATCAAGGCTGTATATTGTCACCTTGCTTATTTAACTTATATGAAGAGTACATCATGAGAAATGCTGGACTGGATGAAGCAAAAGCTGGAATCAAGATTGCTGGGAGAAATATAATATCCTCAGATATGCAGATGACACCATACTTATGGCAGAAAGCAAAAAAAAAAAAAAAAAAAAAACTAAAGAGCCTCTTGATGAAAGTGAAAGAAGAGAGTGAAAACTAAGATCATGGCATCTGGTCCCATCACTTCATGGCAAATAGATCAGGAAACAGTGACAGAATTTTTTAAAATAGAAATTTATTTATTTTAATTGGAGGCTAATTACTTTACAATATTGTATTGGTTTTGCCATACATCAACATGAATCTGCCACGGGTATACACGTGTTCCCCATCCTGAACCCCCCTCCCACCTCACTCCCCGTTTTGGGGGGCTCCAAAATCACTCCAGATGGTGACTGCAGCCATAAAATTAAAAGGTGCTTGCTCCTTGGAAGAAAAGTTATGACCAACCTAGACAGCATATTAAAAATGAGAAACATTACTTTGCCAACAAAGGCCCATAGCTTTAGTCAAAGCTATGGTTTTTCCAGTAGGCATGTATGGATGTGAGAGTTGAACTATAACAAAAGCTGAGTATTGAAGAATTGATGCTTTTGAACTGTGGTGTTGTAGAAGACTCTCGAGAGTCCCTTGTGCTGCAAGGAGATCCAACCAGTCCATCTGGAAGGAAATCAGTCTGGAATATTCATTGGAAGGACTGTTGCTGAGGCTGAAACTCCAATACTTTGGCCACCTGATGCAAAGAACTGACTCATTAGAAAAGACCCTCATGCTGGGAAAGATTGCAGGCTGGAGGAGAAAGGGATGACAGAGGATAAAATAGTTGGATGCCATCACCGATGTGATGGACATGAGTTTGAGTAAACCCAGGGAAGCCTGGCGAGCTGCGGTCCATGGGGTCACAACGAGTCAGGTAAGACTAAGTGACTGAACTGAACTGAAATGTATGTTGTTTTCTTTAATAAGTAGACAGTATCTTTCTCTTCTAAATTCCTATAAACTTTTTAATAATTATAAGTATAGCACCTACAACTTTATTGAAGTTGTCTCCTGCATGATCATCCCTCTGATTAGAAGATGACTTTCTTAAGGACATGGGTGAAATATATGTGTGTGTGTGTGTGTGTGTATGTATATACACATATTTTATATATATGTGTGTTTATATAAATACATATTTTATAAATACATACATATAAACACATATGCATGCAGTGACTGGTTTGCCTTGAAATTAACCCAATGTTGAAATGGTTTTTAAATATATCAGAGAAATCCTTTTCCTTCATTCATAGTTTTCACTTGACCATCAAAATGAGTACCAGTTCAGTTCAGTTCAGTCGCTCAGTCATGTCTGACTCTTTGCGACCCTATGAATCGCAGCACGCCAGGCCTCCCTGTCCATCACCATCTCCCGGAGTTCACTCAGACTCACGTTCATTGAGTCCATGATGCCATCCAGCCATCTTATCCTCGGTTGTCCCCTTCTCCTCCTGCCCCCAATCTCTCCCAGCATCAGAGTCTTTTCCAATGAGTCAACTCTTCGCATGAGGTGGCCAAAGTACTGGAGCTTCAGCTTTAGCATCATTCCTTCCAAAGAAATCCCAGGGTTGATCTCCTTCAGAATGGACTGGTTGGATCTCCTTGCAGTCCAAGGGACTCGCAAGAGTCTTCTCCAACACCACAGTTCAAAAGCATTAATTCTTCGGCGCTCAGGCTTCTTCACAGTCCAACTCTCACATCCATATATGACCACAGGAAAAACCATAGCCTTGACTAGACGGACCTTAGTTGGTAAAGTAATGTCTCTGCTTTTGAATATACTATCTAGGTTGGTCATAACTTTTCTTCCAAGGAGTAAGCGTCTTTTAATTTCGTGGCTGCAATCACCATCTGCAGTGATTTTGGAGCCCAAAAAAATTAAGTCTGACACTGTTTCTACTGTTTCCCCATCTATTTCCCATGAAGTGATGGGACCAGATGCCATGATCTTCGTTTTCTGAATGTTGAGCTTTAAGCCAACTTTTTCACTCTTCTCTTTCACTTTCATCAAGAGGCTTTTTAGTTCCTCTTCACTTTCTGCCATAAGGGTGGTGTCATCTGCATATCTGAGGTTATTGAGATTTCTCCCAGCAATCTTGATTCCGGCTTCTGTTTCTCCCAGTCCAGCGTTTCTCATGATGTACTCTGCATATAAGTTAAATAAGGAGGGTGACAATATACAGCCTTGACGTACTCCTTTTCCTATTTGGAACCAGTCTGTTGTTCCATGTCCAGTTCTAACTGTTGCTTCCTGACCTGCATACCGATTTCTCAAGAGGCAGGTCAGGTGGTCTGGTATTCCCATCTCTTTCAGAATTTTCTACAGTTTCTTGTGATCCACACAGTGAAAGGCTTTGGCATAGTCAATAAAGCAGAAATAGATGTTTTTCTGGAACTTTCTTGCTTTTTTGATGATCCAGAGGATGTTGGCAATTTGATCTCTGGTTCCTCTGCCTTTTCTAAAACCAGCTTGAACATCAGGGAGTTCACAGTTCATGTATTGCTCAAGTCTGGCTTGGAGAATTTTGAGCATTACTTTACTAGCAAGTGAGATGAGTGCAATTGTGCGGTAGTTTGAGCATTCTTTCGCATTGCCTTTCTTTGGAATTGGAATGAAAACTGACCTTTTCCAGTCCTGTGCCAAGAGTTACAGGTTTATCACGTTAAACTTTCCATTTTGCAGACATCAGAATATCTCTGTCCTAAACATTCTATAGTCTGTAGTAGAGGTTTAAAGGTATATGGATGAATAACTAACATTTTTCCAAAGATATTGGGAATCAGAGTTTTAGTGTTGTTGTTCTTCAGTTGCCCAGTTGTGTCTGACACTTTGCGACCCAATGGTCTGCATCACACTAGGCCTCCTTGTGATCCTCTTCTCCTTCTGCCCTCTTCTTTTCCCATCATCACGGACTTTTCCAATGAGTCATCTGTTTGCATCAGATGGCCAAAATACTGGAGTTTCAGCTTCAACATCAGTCCTTCCAGTGAATATTCAGGGTTGATATCCCTTATGATTGACTGGTTTGATCTCCTTGCTTGCTGTCCAAAGAACTTTCAGGAGTCTTCTCCAGCACCAGTGTTTGAAGGCATGAATTCTTCAGTGCTCTGCTTGCTTTATAGTCCAGCTCTCGTAACTGTACATAACCACTGGGAAGACCATAGCCTTGACTTACATGGATATCTGTTGGCAGAGTAATGTCTCTGCTTTTCAACAGACTGTCTAGATTTGTCATTGCTTTCCTGCCAAGAAGCAGTTGTCTTCTGATTTCATGTCTGCATCCACAGTGGTTTTGGAGCCCAAGAGAGGAAATCTGTCACTATTTCCAGCTTTCCCCTTCTATTTGCCATGTAGTAATGGGGCCCCATGATATTAGTTTTTTTTAATATTTAGTCCTAAGCTGGCTCTTTTACTCTCCTCCTTCACCCTCATCAAGAGGCTCTTTAGTTCCTCTTTGCTTTCTGCCATTTGAGTGGCATTATCTGCATAAAGAAAGCTGAGCACCAAAGATTTGATGCTTTTGAACTGTGGTGTTGGAGAAGACTCTTGAGATTCCCTAGAATTGCAAGGAGATAAACCAGTCAGTCCTAAAGGAAATCAGTCCTGAATATTCACTGGAAGGACTGATGCTGAAGCTGAAGCTCCAATAATTTGGCCACCTGATGCACAGAACTGACTCATTAGAAAAGACCCTGATGCTGGGAAAGATTGAAGGTGGGAGGAGAAGGGGATGACAGAGGATGAGATGGTTGGATGGTATTAATGACTTGATAGACATGAGTTTGAGCAAGCTCTAGGTGTTGATGATGGGCAGGGAAGCCTGAAATATTGCAGTCCATGGGGTTTCGAAGAGTCAGACATGCCTGAGCAACTGAACTGACTGATCCACATGTCTGACATTGTTGATGTTTCTCCTTCCTATCTTGATTCCAGCTTGTAACTCATCCAGCCTGGCATTTCTCATGATGTGCTTAGTGTATAAGTTAAGCAAACAGGGTGACAGCAGACATACCTGTAATACTCCTTTCTCCAACTTGAGCCAATCAGTTGTTCCATATAGAGTTCTAGCTGTTGTTTCTTGACCTGCATATGGGTTTTCAGGAGATGGATAAGATTGTCTGGTATTAACATCTCTCTAATAGCTTTCCACTCTAAAGGAGATCAGTCCTGGGTGTTCTTTGGAATAAATGATGCTAAAGCTGAAACTCTAGTACTTTGGTCACCTCATGTGAAGAGTTTAGTCATTGGAAAAGAGTCTGATGCTGGGAGGGATTGGGGGCAGGAGGAAAAGGGGACGACAGAGGATGAGATGGCTGGATGGCATCACTGACTCAATGGACGTGAGTCTGAGTGAACTCTGGGAGTTGGTGATGGACAGGGAGGCCTAGGGTGCTGCAGTTCATGGGGTCGCAAAAAGTTGGATATGACTGAGTGACTGAACTGAACTGAATAGCTTTCCACAGTTTGTCAGGATACACACAGTCAAAGGTTTTATAGCATAGTCGATGAAACAGAGATAGATTTTTTTTTTTAATTCCCTTGCTTTTCTATAATCCAGAGAACATTGGCAAATTGATTTCTCATTCCTCTTCCTTTTTAAAATCCAGCTTGGACATCTGGAAGTTCTTGGTTCATATAATGCTGAAGCCTAGCATGCAAGATTTTAAGCATGACTTTACTAGCATGGGAGATGAGTGTAACTGATGGTTAGCACATTCTTTGGTACCACCCTTCTTGGGAATTGGGTATGAGGACTGATCTTTTCCAGTCCTTTGGCCATTGCTGGGTTTTCCAGATTTGCTGACATAATGAATGCAAAATCTTGATGGCATCATACATTAGCAATTTGAATAGTTCTGCTGGAATTTCACCACATCTGCTAACTTTATATTGGTATGCAAAACCATTAAACATTTGTGTTTCTTTAAAGAAAAAAATCCACCATCTCACTCATTATATAAAGAAGTTAATTTTTAAAGGATATAATCCTTTAAAAACTAAATTAAAAAACATTTTTTGAAAATATAAATTTATTTTTATTTAAAAATTTAATTTACTAAAATCTTGCTCTTTCGTGCATGTACTCTACATGGCAGTGGTCCATGAACTAGGAGAGGGCAGCTTCTGTGAGATGCAGGCCATCGTGTAGATGTATGAAGGGTAGTGAGGGAAATCTGGTGACTCTTCCTTATTTGTAGGGATTTCTGTACACAGCACACAGCAGAAACTCCTCTGTGACCAGTTCAAGTGTCTGAGTTCCTTAACCTTGCATCTTTGGCCTAGTAGGACTACCATTACAGACAAAGGAAAAAGCGCAAAAAGTCATGCTCTAAAATAGTTGAAAAAGGGAAGTCACTCAGTCTTGTCTGACTCTTTACAACCCCATGAACTGTAATCTGCCAGGCTCCTCTGTCCATGGGATTTTCCAGGCAAGAATACTGGAGTGGGTTGCCATTTCCTTCTCCAGAGGATCTTCCTGACCCAGGGATCAAACCTGGGTCTGTTGCTTTGCAGGCATGCCCTTTACCATCTGAACCACCAGGAAAGGTCATATGTCCTGTTTTAACAGGAAGATGTGAATCAACATACCTTATATAAAGGGCAAGGATCAGAAATACTAGAAGATTGTAACACGTACAGGAATCCCAGACCCTTTAGCATTATAAAGTAGTTCTATACCCACCATGGATGATTTATTGATTCTTTCTTGTTGACTAACTGATTGCATACATGCCAAAATGAATAGATTGGAAGCAGAAGTAAATTTAGATGTTAAAAAAAAAAAAAACCCGTTATGGATAATACATTTTTCTTCTAATAGGAGCCAATAAACCTAAGTATTCCTTCAATATAATGTACCCTGTGCCTCAAATATTCCCATGTAAATGGAAATATAATTTCCAGTATTTTTTTTCTTTGGATGGATCCCCAATTCATAAAAAGGTAACAGGGTATATCCAAGTTCTGGCAAACAAAGATTCTGATAGTCATAAAATACCTTAATGTAATATTAAAGCAATATAGCCAGGTTAGAAGGCCTAATTGTTTAAATTCCTTCTCCCTTTTTCTAGTCCCTATTCCAATAATAAATATTTTCCAACATCCTCATTCAATTTATTTCCTTCTCATACCTCCAATTCTCTTTTTTTTTTAGTTTTTTTAAAAAAATTTATTTTTACTTTATTTTGCTTTACAATACTGTATTGGTTTTGCCATACATTGACATGAATCTGCCATGCATGTACATGAGTTCCAATCCTGAACCCCCCTCCCACCTCCCACCCCATATCATCTCTCTAGATTATCCCCATGCACCAGCCCCAAGCATCCTGTATCCTGTATCATAGACTGGCGATTTGTTTCTTACATGATAGTATACATGTTTCAATGCCATTCTCCCAAATCATCCCATTTTCTCCCTCTCCCACAGAGTCCAAGAGTCCGTTTTATACATCTGTGTCTTTTGCTGTCTCCCATACAGGGTTATCATCATCTTTCTAAATTCCATATATATGTGTTAGTATACTGTATTGGTGTTTTTCTTTCTGGCTTACTTCACTCTGTATAATAGGCTCCAGTTTCATCCACCTCATTAGAACTGAATTCTCTAATGGCACTACTGACTACTAATGATTTGTGATTCACCATATTTTTATTAATTGTGGAATTTCCTTTCTGCCCCACAGTACACATAATCTATTTTTAGAAAATAATACCAGTCTATTTTCTAGCTTTTGCTATGTTTAGCTTCTTAAGGAGTGAAACCAAATTCCTTTCCAAAGTGATGCTTACTGCCTACACAAATGATGAGCATTTCAGAGGTTTAATGCCAAAGCCTTTGACTGTGTGGATCACAATAAACTGTGGAAAATTCTGAAAGAGATGGGAATACAAGACCACCTAACCTGCCTCTTGAGAAATCGGTATGCAGGCCAGGAAGCAACAGTTAGAACTGGACATGGAACAACAGACTGGTTCCAAATAGGAAAAGGAGTACGTCAAGGCTGTATATTGTCACCCTGCTTATTTAACTTCTATGCAGAGTACATCATGAGAAATGCTGGGCTGGAAGAAGCACAAGCTGGAATCAAGATTGCCAGGTGAAATCTCAATAACCTCAGATATGCAGATGACACCACCCTTATGGCAGAAAGTGAAGAGGAGCTAAAAAACCTCTTGATGAAAGTGAAAGAGGAGAGCAAAAAAGTTGGCTTCAAGCTCAACATTCAGGAAACAAAGATCATGGCATCTGGTCCCATCACTTCATGGGAAATAGATGGGGAAACAGTGGAAACAGTGTCAGACTTAATTTTTTTGGGCTCCAAAATCACTGCAGATGGTGCTTGCAGCCATGAAATTAAAAGACGCTTACTCCTTGGAAGAAAAGTTATGACCAACCTAGATAGTATATTCAAAAGCAGAGACATTACTTTACCAACTAAGGTCCATCTAATCAAAGCTATGGTTTCTTCTGTGGTCATGCATGGATGTGAGAGTTGGACTGTGAAGAAGGCTGAGCACCGAAGAATTGATGCTTTTGAACTGTGGTGTTGGAGAAGACTCTTGAGGGTCCCTTGGACTGCAAGGAGATCCAACCAGTCCATTCTGAAGGAGATCAACCCTGGGATTTCTTTGGAAGGAATGATGCTAAAGCTGAAGCTCCAGTACTTTGGCCACCTCATGCGAAGAGTTGACTCATTGGAAAAGACTTTGATGCTGGGAGAGATTGGGGGCAGGAGGAGAAGGGGACGACCAAAGATGAGATGGCTGGATGGCATCACGGACTCGATGGACGTGAGTCTGAGTGAACTCCGGGAGATAGTGATGGACAGGGAGGCCTGGTGTGCTGCGATTCATGGGGTCACAAATAGTCGGACATGACTGAGTGACTGAACTGAACTGAACTGAGTGGTAAAGAGTCTTCTTGCCAATGCAGGAGACCCGAGAGACATGGGTTCAGTCCCTGGGTTGGGAAGATCCCCTGGAGGAGGAAATGGCAACCCACTTCAGGATCCTTGCTGGGAAATCTCATGGACAGAGGGGCCTAGCAGGCTACAGTCCATAGGGTTGCAAAGAGTTGGATACAACTGAGTGTACACACACACACACACACACACACACTCACACACACAATATATTTAAGAACCATGTATCCAGTAAAATGAAACAGCAAGGATCCCAGTACATGAACAAATTCCAGCTCTTGTTTGCCTTGCTCTGCTTTATTCCCTGCAGCTTGCTTTATTCCCTGTTGCTAACATCTTACTATATTTTTCTATGTTTCCTCTCTACACAGTATATCACTTTTACTTGATGTAACTCTTTTGGCATTTACCTCTGACTCACCTTAAATACCAGGCTGCATTTGCCCTCATCACAGTGTACTTCCAGAGCTTGATACTTATCTTTTCTTCTCCCCCTAAATCTAGTTCTAGCCCTTAAGACCCTATGTTAGGGCTATTTCATTATACAAAAGAAAAGTGGACTTAAAGTTGAATGAAGTTGAACAAAGCCAAACCTACTTACTGAATAAACTTAAGCAGTGCTGCATTTCCAAGCAAATCATTTCTTAAATAATGGTGAAACTTTCTTAACTTGAAATGACTGAAGTCATTTCTTCTCTTTGAGTCTATTATTCAAAGTCCTCCATCAAATAGCTCTGTGTAGTACGGCTTGGGTTTTTCCTATGCTTTTCCCAGAATATAGTTATTTACATAATCCTCAAATGCTTGATTCTTACATTTGTATGTCATTGTCTTCTGTACAATAAACATTTGTAACTATTTCAAAACATCCTTCAGCTCAAGCTCTTTCAATAAGCAATCGAGCATACCCTTATGATATCAGCCATGTGGCCTCACCTATTTCAGAGTGCACATACAGGAGTTTGATTTGTATAGAATTTATATTTTTATAAATAATTTATATTGTTATAAGGGGAAGTTTCAAGTGTAAGGCTTATCTCCCCAACTGGACTCTAAGTACTAGAAAGAAATCACATATCTTGTCTATATATCTTTGAATTGCTTGAAAACCTAACATATTACTGATAGAAACATAATAAACATCAACAGTCTTGACTTTGTAAGGAATTGTTATTGTTGTTTAATTGCTAAGTCATGTCCGACTCTTTTGCAATCCTATAGATTGTAGCCTGCCAGTCTCCTCTGTCCCTGAGATTTCCCAAGCAAGAATACTGCAGTGGGTTGCCATTTCCTTCTCCAGGGGATCTTTCTGACCCAGGAATGGAAACTGCAAGTCCTACATTGCAGGTGGATTCTTTACTGCTGAACCAATTGGCCTCCTTTTTCATACTTTAATTTTATTTTAAGAACACATTTCTTATTGGTGTATTAAACAAAACTTCTCTGTAGCTAAAGGAGTAAGAACACACTAAAAACTGTTTTACCACCACAAAAAGAAAAATAAAACCTCTCTACATTATGAGAGTATGAATTCAAATGACAAAGAAATGAGATGTGGAATGAAAATACAATATCACCAGAGAGAGATCAAAGCTTTATTTGTTCTTTTGAAAACATGGAGATGTGGATATTCAAAGTTACTGTCTGAATTGTTGGTCAACATGAGAGAGATTTATTCTTTTCTTTCACATAGAGTGATACTTGACATGGGAGCATATATTTTAAACACCATTTTCAAATGGGCAAAGAATATATGTGTTCACTAATGTGTGTACAGCATAAATGCTTAATTATAACACTAGTTATTGGAAAGCTTTATTTAATAAGAAAAGGAGCAAAGATCAAACCACAAGTTTCTTTTTTGTATCTGTGAGTCTGTTTCTGTTTTGTATATAAATTAATTTGTATTATTTTTTATATTCCACATATAAGTTATATCATATAATATTTGTCTTTGACTTATTTCACTAAATATAGTATTCTCTAGGGCCATCCATTTTGCTGCTAACAGCAATATCTCATTCTTTTTTATGTCTGAGTAATATTCTGTTTTATATGTATACCGCATCTTGATCCAGTTACCTATTGATAAAAATATGGAGTGCTTCACAAATTTGCATGTCATCTTTGCACAGGGGCCAGGCTAACCTTTTCTGTCTATAGTTTTCCAACTTT
This sequence comes from Capricornis sumatraensis, assembly GCF_032405125.1. Classification (NCBI taxonomy): domain Eukaryota; kingdom Metazoa; phylum Chordata; class Mammalia; order Artiodactyla; family Bovidae; genus Capricornis; species Capricornis sumatraensis. The sequence goes on from NC_091073.1 coordinate 77,941,561, forward strand.
AATATATGTCCTTTCAAAGCAGGCACTAATTAGTGTTTGTTTTTAAATTTTTAGACGGTGTCAATGCTATTTGTGTCAATGCTGCTTTATTTCCTACGAAATAGGAAAAATATAGGTTATTGCTAGATATAACTAGAGATACTACTTGCACTGTAGAAATGGCAGAACTGCTGTTCTCTTCCAACTTTCTTATACTGAGCTTTACATCTAACTCCACCCCAAAAGTGGCAACAAAGCAATGAGAAATAAGCATCTGCTCATTTCAATCATGCACAAGCTCATTTACATGCTAGGACATCTGTGTAATGTATCAAGTATAGGGTCTTGCTGCTGGGCTTTGAGAAAAGCAATGCCATTATTGGAGTTAAGCTTCATTTCATTCATTTTAAGAAAGTTTACTTGATTTTATTCTTATAAAGCTAATTAGTCTTTGTTCTGAGCATTGGAGTAAAATGTAAAGTAACAAGAGATTATCCAGGTCTCCCAAAAGCTTTCACTATCAATATAGTATTAGATGTTTATTCCAGATTTTCTTTCTAAGCAGATTTTTCTTAGTTTTGATCATATATGTGTAATGATTTATTCAATTAATATTGCAACTTGTTTATAAAATCAGTTTTATCTCCTTGATTCTTCATCTTACATAAATTTCATCATAAACAATATTATCATACATAATTTTCACTGTATTTGAGTTACTGTTGTTAAATCTGAGTGATTTAATTCTTTCATCATAGGCTAACTCTTCCCTATTTGTTTCTTTTATTCAACTGAGTTTTGTCTAATGTACCCAGTTGTATAAAATTTCAAAATATAATATGATGCAGTATTTATATAAAATTCAGCAGCAGTATTATTATAAGAAATTATGTTTCTTATTTCTTCAGCATCTCTTTAATATTTATTAAATGTACAAAGATGATGACAATGCATTTATGTAATTTTGACCTATTATAACATGCCAGTGAAATTGCTTTTTAAGATATTTCATGACATTTATAGCTAATTTTACTCAAATTTAGATATTGATTTTGCTAAAGAACATTGTATTTTACTTTATACGTGCTCCTGTCTCTCTCTTAAGTGAGATTGCTCGTATGTTCTTCCTTGACTGATGTATATCTTAGTTCCCATAACAGATTAGAACTAACTAAAGTTTTAGTAAATTAATTAATTAATGCATTTTTGTAACTTTTATTATGTTTGTTTGAATGTATCTACAAAGCCTCTAAAACATATGAAAAATATGTTTGGCTTAAAAAGTAGACAATATTTGTTGGCAAGGCAGTTTTCAAATGATAAGCTAAATGTTGAAGTTTTTTCTTGGATACTTTTTAATTTTGCTAGTGTAGTTTTCAGCTACTTGTCAGCTAAAACCTTCAACTAAGATAATATTTTATTTATTCAGATTGTTTGACTCAAGTGTACACTTCAGAAATCTTCCATAGAAATGTTCCTATTTTTAACACCACCCTTCAAGAAAAATGGTTCTGTTTAGAGATCTTCCCCTACTTTATTGGTTCTTCACATATTTATTTGTTGCAACACTTTCTTAAAAATACTCAAATCATTTTTTGCTTTGTTTTAGTCACATTCATTTATTTCTATCACATACATTAGTATAATAAGGCTTACATAGGAGATGGTTATAAAAACTTATCCTCTTCATCAGTTTCCTGTGGATCCATTTCCCATAGAGAAGAAGCAAATTAGAAAAATTAATTCCAGGCTATATGCCAGCTTTCAGATTGAAATCAATTAATGCACACAAAGAAACAGCTGATGGTCTGGACTAGATTGTTTGATTTTGTTGTTGATAATGTCATTCATTTTGTTTTGTTTTCTGGAAGAAAACTAAATGCTAAGTAATGACTAGTCCTTCAAGAACTTCAAATTTCCAAAGATACCAGCATATTGCCTGCTTTTTTATTGCTACAGTTCTATTCTCCCTGAACCCGCAGGCATGTAAATGACATGAAAAATAATGAGAAGGAAGATTAGGTGTCAGAGAAGGAAGATCTTTGATTTGCACATGGGAAAACAGATGGGCGAAGATGAAATTAAGTGGTTAGAAAATTGAACCTGTTACCAAATATTATAAGGAGTTATAAATTTTAAGTCACATGAAATATACTATAGGTATAGCACACATAATAGACGTACCATCTAGCTAGCAAGGACGACCTTAATTTTATCAAGTCATATCTCAAAGAGGAAAACTATAAGAGTGGAAATCACAACTAAAATAGTCCATGGCACTATTCCAATACCATAAAAACATGCATCTGACTAAACAAGCCATTGCACATTTCCTCTTAAATTATTTGCCTTAATCCCAAACAAGCCCCACGTCCAGTTGGACTGATGGTACCCATTCCAAACTTCCTGGTTTGGTGACTCCTTGGCTCTTTGTCATATTTTCTTTCTTCCCTCTCGAGAGATCTAATGTAAGTTGTCATCATCTAATTTTTTCTGCTGGCATTTCTTATAGTCATAAAGGTACACCTTTGATAATCCTTTTCTGTAAGTACACATAAATTCTTTGTAACACCTCTGTACCCTTTCTGTTCTCCCTTTTCTGGCAGGTGATCTTAGGAAACCATTCCCACTATAAATTATTATAAAATACCTGGATTATGATTGAAAGATAAGACTACTTTTCATGCAAATCATGTTACTAAATACTCATTACATTTTCTTCCAGACTTCTCTTCCTACCACACCCTGTTTCTTGATTAATGACACCAAGAGATGCCCAATTAATTTCTCCATCTCTCAAACCAGTGAAGGGGAAATCATAAAGGTTCATTCCTCCCCCACCCCAATGATAATAACTAGTAATTGAAATCAAATGTCTATCTCTTTATCACCTCTCATATCTGACCACTTTTCCCCTTCCTCTGAAAGCTGGATTATTAACTTAAGTCATGCTTTCATCTCTTGTTTCCACCATTTCAATATTTTTTACTTGATCCTGCCTCTTTTGTCACCCCTTTCTTATCTATCCTTAAAGACTGTCGTCAGGGTAAGATTTTAAGTTGCTAATCAGATCACGCCATACTTTTACATACAATTCATCATTAACTTCCCATTCCACTAAACTTAAACCCCATCTTCTTGGCATGGCACATGAAGGCTACAATAATTGAGTTTCTGCTTGCCTGTCCAGGCTTATTAGAAACTACATCACACTCTGTGTGTTGTAGCTATCTCAGAATTCATCATGTCAGTTTGCCCCTTCACAGATGTTTTCTCTGCATTGAATAGACTTCTTACTCTCAAGTCTTGCTTTCTTTGCCTAAGCAATTATTTCTAAGATTAATATAACACTACTTGTTGTTTTAATGTTTCTTTCTACATATTAATGTTATATTCTATCATTTTTGATTGCAATTATATACCCTTACAATTATATTCTGGGTTAAATAGGCCGTTGTGAGCTAGCCTAGAAATCTTACCATTATTTGTAAAGTGTTTCAATTAAAACAAAAGCCACAAGTTCCAAATGACTGACTGGAAAGCAAATATTTGGAACATAATCTATTTGTAATTTCATTCCCACTGGTTATAATACCAAATGAAGAAACAAGATCAAATCTCAGAGGAAGACTTGCTTGGTTGTTAAAACATATGTTTCTAGTGATGTAGGCATGAGAGAATAAAGAAAGGTATATTTCTATCTAACATTAAATTAAATGCCAGATGCTATTTATTTATGTATTTTTAAAAATTTTTATTTTTACTTTATTTTACTTTACAATACTGTATTGGTTTTGCCATACATTGACATGAATCTACCACGGGTGTACATGAGTTCCCAAACATGAACCCCCCTCCCACCTTCCACTCCATATCATCTCTCTGGATCATTCCCGTGCGCCAGCCCCAAGCATCCTGTATCCTGCATAGAACATAGACTGGCGATTCATTTCTTACATGATAGTATACATATTTCAATGCTATTCTCCCAAATCATCCCACCCTCTCCCTCTCCCTCAGAGTCCAAAAGTCCTCTCTACACATCTGTGTCTCTTTTGCTATCTCGCATACAGGGTCATCATTACCATCTTTCTAAATTCCATATATATGTGTTAGTATACTGTATTGGTGTTTTCCTTTCTGGCTTACTTCACTCTGTATGATCGGCTCGAGTTTCTAGAAACAACAGGGCTTGGCTCTAAGTTTAAAAATGAACTACTAGGGAATTAAGCACTTAACTGAATGCTGCTGCTGCTGCTGCTGCTGCTGCTGCTGCTGCTGCTGCTAAGTCTCTTTAGTCGTGTCCGACTCTGTGCGACCCCATAGACGGCAGCCCAACAGGCTCCCCCGTCCCTGGGATTCTCCAGGCAAGAACACTGGAGTGGGTTGCCATTTCCTTCTCCCTTAACTGAATAACGGATGGCAAATAGTAGAGTTGAGTTTCTTACTGTCTGAGTGGGAGATTATAGATAAGTAAGGGGAGAAGTATGTTTAGGGGAGCAGTAAACACACACATATACATACATATGGGTTATAGCCAGCTGGTCTCCTCTGATCATGGAATTCTCCAGGGAAGAATACTGGAGTGGGTTGCCATTCCTTTCTCCAGGGGAATCTTCCTAACCCAGGGATTGAAACTGGGTCTCCTGCACTGCAGGCAGATTCTTTACTGTGTTTATTTAGAGTGGTCACTTTTTATGATTATCATCATATCCAGTTAATAAGGGATGTGATTGAAATTCTGTACATGTCTTGGTACCAATACCCTTTTTAGTCTCTCACTCCTGGAGAGGACTATCTTTCCCTTTATCACTCTTAGTCTTACCAGGCAGAGGCACTACGCCTTCCAGGTAAGGTCACTAGCCAAAACCTTATGTTTCCACTCTGTTTTTTAAATTTTGCTCCTCCTACTCACATCCATACTCTGCCCCAGGTATGCCATGTCTAGTCCTCCTGTTCTGAGCATCTATTATTTCTAGTATCCTCCTGTCCATTTAATCCTAGCTAGCCCTCTGGTTGTGGTAGTGGTTTAGTTGAGAAGTCATGTCCAACTCTTGCATCCCATGGACTGTAGCCTGACAGAGTCCTCTGTCCTTGGGACTTCCCAGGCAAGAATATTGGTTCTCCAAGGGATCTTCCTGACCCAGGGTTCAAACCCAGGTCTCCTGCATTGCAGTCAGATTCTTTCCTGACTGAGCCACCAGGGAATCCCTAGTCCTCTACTCATTTCTGCTCATAAACCTCAGAGCTTTGGGGGAAGATACTCTAATCCCACAGGATATTGAAGAAGAAAGTGGGAAAGTGGGATTTGCCCTTGAAAATGAAAGCATGCGAGTGTCAACTCCAAGTATGCAAGAAATGGAAGAAAGAAGACACACTGGATGAAGAAATGCAGAGAAAAGACTATTCCATGGACTGGCACCACAATGCATGAGAGAAGTCATCCCCAGGATATAAGAAGAGCAGAGAAGTAGATGTTATTTCCAAATTTACTTAATCTTAAAAGGTACCTTGCCCCTTTGTTAAAATGTAGATTCAGACACCCTACCCTAAGTTCAGCAAATCACAATCCTGTGAGGAAGGGGTCTAGAAATCTGATTTTTAAAGTTCCAGAGTGCTACTTAAGATTGGTTAATTTTGAAAAACCCTGGATAAATTGATGGTAAGCTCACAGAGACATAAAATGTCAAGAGAACTAGTAAGCAGGAACAATGATCTTCCTCATCCCGCAATACGGGATAATTGGGCTAAAAGCAGGGGTAAGTGCAGTGTCCTAATGCACAGAGTGCTGTGGCTTCCTTAATGAGCCTGCATTAACTCTGCTGGCTGCAAATACTTCTCAGTAAAATAGAAGTAAAATGGCTTTTACAATAAGACTACCAAGATTTTGTTAAATATGTTTAACCATTAAGGAAAACATGTGGGATGTTTACTTCATCTGAAGCAATCATTTGCTATTAGTATTTAGCCATAACTTTATTCTCTTTTTTGTTCAAAGTTTCTCAACCTGTGGTAGGGGACAGGACAATATTGTTTGAATGGCATATAGAGCAATCACAAGATTTCCATCAATTTTAGAACAAAGCTAATAAATTATGCTTTAGAGATTATCAATATATTTTCAGAGAATCATCCTAGACTCCTGTTCATTACTGATAAAATTAAAACAAGTACAATTTATCTTGAAGTTTTAATAAAAATAATACATATTTCATAATATTAGCACTAAAATGTCTCATACCAATGGTATGTAAAGTTGCGGTCCCTATTTTAACCTAAAGACTAGCACTCGAGGAAAATAATTTGCTTATTCATCATGTTTTATTGATTTTTTTTCAACTAGATTTATAATTTGAATGATTGAAAGAGAAAAGTGTGGACAAGGGCAATTCATAATTAAAGGACTTTTTATAACTTGTTTTGTAGTATCTACTGATTTGATTACTACTTCTGCAATAAAGCTTCTGTTTCTCATTCAGTATTCACAAAGATTAATTGTAATCAAAGCGTTTTTATCATCTTATTCTTTAAAATGTTGATACTTTTCTTAGTAAAAAAATGAATAGCTGTTTGAAATTTAAAAATAGCATTTTATGGAGAATAGGGGACAAATGAATCAGTATATCAAAATGTTTTTCCTTTTTATGAAAAGATGATTTAATTTTTAACATTCAGTTCAGAAAATTCACAAAGGGATAAGCAGAAGGGAGGTTTATGTATGTTCTACTGGTTACTAAAAAAAATTTACTTCCACATATTTTCTTTAGGCACCTAATTAACATGTTATTTAGTCTAATCCCTTTGAAAATTTGTTAACAACTATATTCTTTGTTTCATCCCTCAGTGATACTTTAAAATATCTTTCTTAACTCAATGCATAAATGAGAAATCCCTTGATTATTCAGTATTTTCATCATGTCCTTGAGTAGGACTGAGAAATGTTATTTGCTAAGAAAGAATTCAAGGTTCTAGAAGACTCTTGGAATGGGACTGTCTTTTAACACAAACCTGCTGTCCCAAGAAGACTCAAAAAGGTATCAGCATCTGCAACAATTGTTATTAAATATTCCTTCACTGATTCTCTCCTAATATTTTTTATTTTATATTAGAGTATAATTTGAGCGAATTCACCTTCACTTTTCACTTTCATGCATTGGAGAAGGAAATGGCAACCCACTCCAGTGTTCTTGCCTGGAGAATCCCAGGGACGGAGGAGCCTGATGGGCTGCCGTCTCTGGGGTCGCACAGAGTCGGACACGGCTGAAGTGACTTAGCAGCAGCAGCAGCAGCAGCAGCAGCAGCAGCAGCAGAGTATAATTAACAATGTGTTAGTTTCAGGTATACAATAAAATGATTCAGTTATACATACACATGTATTTATTTATTTTTCAAATTCTTTTCCCATTTAGCTTATTACAGAATATTGAGCAGAGTTCTCTGTGCATAGGTCCTTGTTGGTTTTCTATTTTAAATATGGCAGTGCATACATGTTGGGCTTCCCTAGTGACTCAGACTATAAAGGATCTGCCTGTGATACAGGAGAGTGGGATTCAATCCCTGGGTTAGGAAGATCCCCTGGAGAAGGGAATGACAACCCACTCCAATATTCTTGCCTGGAAAATTCCATGGCCAGAGAAGCCTGATCAGGTATGGTCCACGGGGTTATGAAGAGTTGGACAGGACTGAGCAACTAACAGACACACATACATGTCAGTCCCAAATTCCCAATCTCACCCTCTCCTTGACTTTTCCCTCATGGTAGCCATAAGTTCATTTCCTAAGTCTTTGAGTCTGTTTCTGTTTTGTAAATAAATTCATTTTTATCCTTTTTTTTTGTTGTTGTTAGGTGCTGCATTTAAGTGATATATTTGTCTTTCTCTTTCTGACTTACTTCACTTACCTCTGACTTACTATACTACTTCACTTGGTATAATAATCTCCAGGTCCATCCATATTGCTGCCGATGACACTATTTCAAAATGTTTGTAATGGTCAAATAATATTCCATTGTATATATGTACGACATCTTTATCCATTCATCTGTCGATGGGCATCTAGGTTGCTTCCATGTCTTGGCTACTCTAAACAGCATTACAGTGAATATTTTGGGTGCATGCATCCTTTTGAACCATGTTTTGTTGTTGTTGTTGTTGTTTTTCCTGTATGTATGTCCAGGAGTGTGATTGCTGGATAATATGGTAGCTCTATTTTTAGATTTTTAAGGAAACCCCATACTGTTTTCCATAGTGGCTATACCAATTTACATTCCTACCAATAGTGTTGGAGGAAACCCTTTCCTCTATATCATCTCCAGCATTTAGTTTTTGTAGATTTTTTGGTGGTGGACATTCTAACTGGTATGAAGTGATATCTCATTGTAGTTTTGATTTGTATTTCTCTAATAATTAGTGATATTGAACAATTTTTTCATGTGCCTCTTGGCCATCAGTATGTCTTCTTTGAAGTAATATACATGACACAAACAAAATGATAGATACATTTTCCAGATGGTGGTGAAGGTTATCATAACCCAAAATACACTTGTCTTAAATTACAATTTTATATGTAATTTTATAACTATACATACTATGATGCATTTAAATGTCTAAGTAGAGGAAGGATGCATTATTAACAATAAATTTTATGTTTAGGCGAGTTAATCATTTGTGATTTTGATTGATTCATATTTTATGTACACCAACAATACATCATTAAACAATGGACTGTAGAAGAATAATGTGAAGATAATTTGATTATTTCAGTAGGTAAGTGCTTTGCTCATATGTCTGTAGGGTGATTCCAAGATAAATACCCAGTTTCTTGATGAAATTCTAAATGAATCTTTAAAGTCTGAAAAGAAAAATAGCATCAAAAGGTATCCAATCCAATAATTTTACTGGTTTCCCATTTATGTTGTGAACTGACTTTTGGGGAAAGAATTTCATACTTCCTGCCGTCTCTTGCTCAGGTCTTCTTCATACCTCAAGCTACTAGTGTGCTAAAACAGGTTTGGTGGTAACAAAGTTAGCTCCTAATTTGCAAAATCCAGTGGGTTCTCTGTAGTCTCATCTCTGTTGTCCTCTGTAGCATTGCTGCTGCTGACTCAGGTCTTCTTGAAATGTTCTCTTCTTTTGTGTACTTAGTATTAATATTTCCCTCAATCTGATTTCATCTCCTCAGTACTCTCCAGGGTTTTAGTCAAGGTTCTCTTTTCTCCTTATTTTATAATCCTCTTTTTTAAAAAAATGTAGTATAGTTGATTTGCAATATTGTGTTAGTTTCAGGTGTACAGCAAACATATAGTCCTCTTATACAATCACACACATGATCATGGTCCATATGCTAGAGACCCCTAAAACTCCACCAGGCTCCAAGCTCTTCCTTGCTTTCCTGGCATTTCATTTCCTTCCCATTCCTGCATAGAACATTCAGATATTTCAAGTACCAGATGACCCAAATAAATGTGTTCCGTTACCCTCCATACTCTGCACAGCCACACTGTTTCGACTCCTGAACAATTTATGTCTATTTAATGGCGTCAACATCCATCCATGTCTTCAAGAATTCCTATAATGTTCTTTTAGATTTCCGCCTCCCTTATACTACATTAGATTTGTCATAAATTCAAGTTAATTCCCACTCCAGAATATCTCAAGATATGAAGACTAAGAGTCAGGGTAAAATAAAAGTCAGTTAGAATGTGTAATAGTGGTAGAAAAGGAAAAGGAGGAGACAGATTAGACACAATTCTCTTTCTATTCCACCATCCCTCCTTGGTTAAAATTCAAGTATGTCTCCATATTTCTTACTAGATAATATTGAAAACTGCTAATGAGGCATGATCTTATCCAACTATTTTCCTAAATGCCTACATTTTCCCCCTGTTGAATGTCATTTTATTCATGCATTTAAGTGATATATTTGTCTTTCTCTTTCTGACTTACTTCACTTACCTCTGACTTACTACATCTTACTACATCTTCTACTTCTATACTACGGTGCCTTTGTTTATTCCACTTTCCTTCTCTGCAATATCTTTCTATTTTATTTCCTTCTGGAAACTCCACCTGTCTCCACTAATTCTTTCCCTGGAACCTCCTGTGACAGCCCACAAGTACCATTACGTCTTCTGTGCTTCCAGGACTTTTGCTGTTCTCTTGCAGTCCCTTCTTCACTAGGCAAAGCTCCCTTCCTCATCTGTCTGCAAGCTTTGACCTCTTCAAGGGTGCAGACTGTTAGACACTTAGCACATATTCATCCAGAAAACTGATACTCAATGATAAGTAAGTGACTGCTTTCCTTAAAGAATATTCACATTATGTAATTGTAGGGGATATTAATTGGTTCTTCAAATTATTTTATATCAATAATGGCCACACCAAATTTGCTCATGTTTAGTCCCAATTACCTATTTTCCTACTTCTTGTAGCATAATCTGATTATGACATTTGGTGCTCATTAAGTCACACAGGGTCTTCCCCAGTAGCTCAGCAGGTAACGAATCCACCTGCAATGCAGGAGACACAGAAGAGGCGGGTTCGATTCCTGGGCCTGGAAGATCCTCTGGAGAAGAAAATGGCAGCCTATTCCAGTATCCTTTGCTGAAAAATCCCATGGACATGGGAGCCTGGCAGGCTTCAGTTAAAGGGTCTCAAAGAGTCAGCCATGACTGAATGACTAAGCACGCATAGTCACATAGATCATAACAAATAGAAAAGGCTCAATAAAGAAAACTTCACTGGGAATGTGGTCATCATAAGGGGGACTCCGTGTTTCTATTCAGTGCAGGCTATTAGAGCTGTAACGCTAACAGTGTAAGAGTATTTGCTCGTTCAGTCCACAAATGCTTACTGAGAACCGGAAACAGGTATAATATGCACAATATAAATTAGAATGATTTATCTTGTAAAAAGTCTTTCCTAGTATTTAGTTAATGACTTCTAAACAGGGAACAATCTTCTATTGCTAACACAGGAACTGAGTGAGTGCAGAGCAGGTGAATGGAGAGCCGGACTCCATTGTTGCATGCTCCTGGAGCACGTTATAGGACTCTATGGGCAATTCTGGTATCTTTTTGTCCTTTGAAGATCCTCTCTGTGAATCCAGTCATTTAAATCCAACCTTATAACACTCCTGGGAAGGGAGGGCAAATAGGAGAGAAATACCCTTCAAACAGAAGCTCACACCCTCTAGAGACACCTGAGATAGAAAAGAAAGGAGATAATTGCCTGTTTCTCTGTTCTACCTAAGCCCATTTGAATGAAATGGGAAGAAAGAATCATTTTTATATGACTATACAAAGACGAATCATTTCCTACTTTCCTTTGTAACTGTGATGGAAGCAGCAAGGAACTGAGTCTAATGAGAAAGATGGCTGGTCCACATCCCAGAAGATCTCAGTTCCAATACTGTGGCTTTAGGCAAGTCTAAGTCTCTTCTGAAGGTTCTCACAGTTTCTTTGTATGATGATGCAATGCATACGGTATCCCAGAAAGCACATCCCTACTCTTATGAGTTTCCTTTGCCAACTAATTACAAGAAAGATTACCAAGGGTACCATGAAACATCATGGGACAATTTCTACACTGACTCAAAGATGTGGTAGTTTGAAAGGCGGTCATTTCATTTGTAGACAAAGGGAAGATAGAGGTTTTTTACTCAAAAACAGTTACTAACTATTGTGCTTTAGATAAAGGATTTGCTGTATCATCAGGAAACAATGTGTAACTTCTTTGGATAAAAAAATTAGGATTTTTAAATGTAAAAATTTTATAATATATATAAATTTAAAGCACTTCTAAGCAACCATGATATAAATGATTTTTGAGTGTAATGTATAGATAGGGCCACACTTTTTAAGTGCTTAACTTAATTAAGTTAGAAAGTAAATATAGGAAGATATAATAAGCTTCACAATGAACAACAGTTTACAAATCTTATTTTAGCAATTCATCTTTAGTGATGATACAAAAGATGAAGTCCCTTGTTATAAATACTCGAGAAGGGACTGGAATCCACAGTTATTTCCCTTCAAGTGCTATGTTGTTAAAGTTTTATTGACCCTGCCTTTCATGGACTTAAAAGCTCTTGTGTCATATTCAGGGAAGCAAATTAGCTGCTGCCTTTTCATCTCATATTGGAGGATATCTTCAAGCGAGATCTATGAACAATAAACAATTGGCTGAGAAAAAAAGGAAAGTGAACCAAATGTGTTGCTGGGAACAATATATTCATAAAAATGGTAGAGGAAGATAAAGCCAACAATTGTTAAAAATCAGCTGATCACACTGCTTTCTATATGGGCACAGCTGGAGTCCATGCTAATATAGAAGTCAACTCAATTCTTAAATGTGAATCAGTCTAATTCCGAAGAAGTCTTCAGTAGTGATTTGAGACATAGTTATTACACAAGATTACCAATTACAATTGCTTTCACACTGCTATCCTGTACTTTTTTTTTTTTTTCCAAAATCCTTACCAATTTCCAGAAGCCAAGGTTGGGATAAGTGGATGTACAACCAGTTGCATTTCAATTTCACTTGCAGAGAAATAGCTAACTATTTCCTATCTGAGAAGTTTCCTCTAGACTATAAAAGCACAGAAATGGTATATATAGTGTATTCCAAGATTCATTTACTACTTTAGGATGCAGCAATGTAACAGAATTCTCCAAAAGAAAAAGACCCAAAGTGGAATATAGGGATAAGTCACCGCAGAGTTAGCTGAGATGGTTGATTTTGAAAAGCCCATAATGCCTTTAGTTGTTTTGCTGGATATTGTGCAGATATTTCAGAATAGTACACTTCACTTTGCCATGTTCAAAATGCTCACTGGCATAATTTGTGATCTGGGGTTTGCTGAATGCATGTAAGAGCTGAGACAAATTGGCAGAGAGAAGATACTGGCAAAACTTTGACATGCAATTCCTAGAAACTGAAGAGCTGTGTGACTAGTGTACAGAATGATTTTTGATCATAATGTTTTAGTACCAGACTGAGTCATTTAGCATCTACTCATTCCCTCAATTTATCCGTAAAGAAATTAAGGCTCAAAGAAGTTAAGTGACTTGTCTGAAGTCAAATGGGTTCAGAATCAGAATGTAATATAAAATTTCAGATTCAAAACCAAGTACTATAAATATATTGAGCATCTTACCTACTGCACTTCAGTCATGTCTGACTATTTGCAGTCCTATAGACCGGAGCCTACCAGGCTCCTATCTACATGGGATTCTCCAGGCAAGAGTACTGGAGTGACTTACTATGACCTCCTCCAAGGGATCTTCCCAAACCAGGGATCAAACCCAAGTCTCTTATGTCCCTCCTTCATTGGCAGGTGGGTTCTTTACCACTAGCGCCACCTGGGAAGCCCTATCTTACCTCCTGCATCTCATATTAATCTACCTCTGCTCCATAAGCTTACTGCAGTTAGTCGATTTATAAATAGTGTTCTGTTCTCATAGCCAGGATATAATTAATGTGAATGAAAACCCATTCCTTACTCGTGCCAATTCAATTATATCAGTCGTGTTTCAACATGTGGTAGAGTCCACTCTGAATACCATAGTCTCAGGAGGAATACATTTGTGTAGCTATTCTGAAATTGGAGTTTCAGGCATAAATTTGTATGTTCAGTTTATCAAGTAACAAGATGAGAAGGATTTTAGAATATAATATGAGGATCGGATATTGAATATTTTTTTTAAAAAAGACATTCCAACAATTCAAAATTTATTTCCATATTAGGCAAGTATTAATGAATTTGTTGCTGGTAATATCTGTTTGGAGATCTTTAAACATATTAATAAAAATAAGTCAATGAAAGTTAAATGATTTTTAAATTACATTTAACTGTTATTTTTAAAAACAGTTGATATAAAACTGACCTATTTAAGAAAGGGTGATTTTTGTTTTTCTTCTGAATTTGGTTATATATTTTCAAAATAATACTTTTTAAACTTTGAACTCCCATGAATAATTTAGTCATTTTACTATGAAGCTTTTTTGTCAATGGACATGAACTTGAGTAAACTCTAGGCGATAGTAAGGGACAGGGAGACCTGGTGTGCTGCAGTCCATGGGGTTCCAAAGAGCCAGACACAACTTAATGACTTAACAGTAACAATATGAAGGTTTTTTAGGAAGTCTTTGGCTGTGTGAATCATAACAAACTAGAAAAATTTTAAAGAGATGGGAATGCTGGATCACCTTACCTGTCTCCTGATAAACCTGTATACAGGTAAAGAAGCAACAGTTAGAACTGGACATGGAATAACTGACTGGTCCCAAATTGGGAAAGCAGTATATCAAGGCTGTATATTGTCATCCTGCTTATTTAACTTATATACAGAGTACATCATGTGAAATGTCAGGCAGGATGAATCACAAGCTGAAATCAAGATTGCCTGAAAAATATCAACAACTTAAGGCAGAAAGTGAAGAGGAACTAAACAGCCTCTTGATAAAGATAAAAGAGGAGAGTGGAAACGCTGCCTTGACACTCAACATTCAAAAAACTAAGATCATAGCATCCAGTCCCATCCCTTCATGGAATGTAAAAGGGGAATAAGAGGAAGTGGTGACAAAAATCAATGCAGATGGTGACTGCAGCCATGAAATTAAAAGATGCTTGCTTTTTGGAAGGAAAGCTATGACAGACCTAGACAGCATATTAAAAAGCAGAGACATTACTTTGCCCTCAAAGGTCTGTACCCTCAAAGTGATGGTTTTTCTAGTGGTTGTGTATGAATGTGAGATTTGGACCAAAAGCAGGCTGATTGCCGAAAAAGTGATGCTTTCAAATTGTAGTGTTGGAGAAGACTCTTGAGAGTCCCTTGGATTGCAAAGAGATCAAACCAGTCAATCCTAAAGGAAGCCAACCCTTAATATTCATTGGAAGGACTAATGCTGAAGCTGAAGCTTCAATCCTTTGCCTATATGACACAAAGAGTTGACTCATTGATAAGAGATGACTCACTGATACTGGGAAAGATTGAAGGCAAAAGGAGAAAGGGCTGGCAGAGAATGTGATGGATAGATAGCATCATGGACTCAATGAACATGAATTTGAGCAAACTCTGGTATAGTGAAGAACAGGGAATTCTGGCATGTTGCAGTCCATGGCATCGCAAAGTCAGACATGACTTAATGATTTAACAAGAACAATATGAAGTGTGATTATAAAATTAAGGAAATACATATAAAACAGTTGAATTACTCACACAAGAAATGCAAATTTATATTTTGAAGCTGTGAGCCTGGTTGATTTAAACAGTTTCTGGTTTGGGTTTTTTTGTATCACTGTTGCAAGATTATTTTGTATTATGTTAGGCTATGATTGTGTTATTCATAGGAATGAATTGTATAATAATAGTGTGCTGATGCCATGCAGGTAACCATGACTACTACTATTGTTCCATCAGTTTTTGCTCTATGCAGCAGTGGATATTTTTAGTGGTTCTATTATTTTCTCTTTTAAAATTTGGAACCTAAATTATAAGTCACTTCTATTTTCTAAAAATCTTGCATAATTTTATGCAGTGTTTCCTCCTTTTAGATATTTAGGTATGGAATACCAGAAAGGAAGCTTGGGCAAGAGTCTTCTAATTTAAACAATAAACGTCGGTCAATGAGGCCACTGTCTTCCTTGTTTCCCAGGGTATAATATTTATATTTCTTAAAATTTCTTTCGAGCTTTTCTCTCTCTATAATCATTAGTTACCTACTATCCTTTATTATGGGCTTCTCTGGTGACTCAGTGGTAAAGAATCTGCCTGCCAACGCGGGAGATGTGGGTTCAATCCCTGAGTCAGGAAGATCCATCCGCTGGAGAAGGAAATGACAACCCATGCCAGTATTTTTGCATAGGAAATCCCATGGACAGAGGAGCCTGGCAGGCTACAGCAACAACAACAACACCATTCTTTATTATGAGAGTTCTAAAATCCTCCACTTTTAGCCCATTCACACAAACATCAAGCCTTCACCATTTATACTGATCATTGAAATACCCTTTTGACTGGGCTTTACACCATTCCTCACGTTATTTGTGGATTCATCTTGTCTCACTAACCCTTCTCACTCATTTCTTTCTACCTTATTCTGTTCCACTGCAGCATATTTTCTATTACACAAAGTTTTCCAAAACTGGGCATTTCTAATGTTGGATTGTGGGACTTGATGTGAATGTACAGTGAATTATCCATTAAGTGGGGAGCACTATGGGTTTTACGGGGTCTTCCACTGGCTGGGTACAAAGCACTGAATGGCATCGTATTTGGAAGCTTTGTAGTATACATCACATTTTTTTGGTGGTTGTTGTCATTCTTTTGATAGTTATGAATTTTACTGTAAGCAAAATTACAAGGTGAAGGTCAAGGAGGATTTTATAGCTGAAATACTTCTAAGTATGTAGATTGAAGCACAAATAAACTATTGCTGTTGATTTAGGTAAGCCCATTTATTTTTCTCAGGTAAAAACAAAATACTCAAGTTAATAAAACCCTTCATTAGTGAGATTTTCTACTGAGGAAAAGTTAGTTATTGCAGACATAAAATATGATACCGCTTATATGAAAGTTACTCATAAATTCTAGAGCCACTGATTCAATCTGAAAGCAGTGTTATGATCAAAGAGATGGAGTCCAGTAATCAAAAGTTATATCAAATAGTTCAAAGTCTTTACTTGGATGTCTTAAAAAGTGTGAAGTGTTTCAAAACATAACACTAATAAATTTCTCCTTTTTTCCCCTGAAACTGCCTTCATTGCAGACCTGCAACACTCCTCAGAAACTCACCCCTCCAACGAGCTTTGAGTCTTTTTTTTTTCTTTTCTGCCCCAGATTTTTTATTATGTAAACACACCTGGCAGTTCTCTACAAGGCATAATTATTCTTCTGTAATTTAGGGAACAAAGGGAAAATTGGACCAGGTATTCTCTTTGGTTCAGATAGTTTTCAGTCACAAAAGTAACTGTTTTTGTAACTAGATTTTTAATAGACAATTTTATAGCAACATATACATCATGCTATAGTAGAACAGACTGTACTGGAATTGGCCACAAATCCTTTGGATTTAAAGGGGGTTCAAGAGAAGAGAATTCAGTGCTAGATAAATAATGTTTTTTATTATTGTTACCACACAATCTTAATCTCCCAGATTACAATCCAAAGAGATCTTGTTTTTTTAATTATTTTAACCTAAAAAACCAACATTTCTTTTCTGTTTAATTCCCTGTATTCAGATGATTTTCATTATGGATACATTTCATTTTTAAGACACTTTATATTTTATGTGGTCACACATAGGAAAATATCCAGCAGAATGTACAACAAATTTATATAAATCAGGTGTAATCTACTCATTTTCATCATTGTGAAGGACCAGTATTTTGCTTATCTGATTTTCAATCTTATATGGAATAATACTTTGAAAAATATAACAAAAATACATTAAAGCAATTAGTGATTATTTTATTTATAATAATTATATAACAAAAATTACATGTGGTTGGATGTCATGGCCGTATCAAAATTTCCTGTTACATTCGATGTCTGTACTTACCTCACATAAGATAAGAAGGAACAAAAAGTTCTGAAAACAGTTCTCTACCAGCAAGCTCTGCTGATAGACTCCAGAAGAGGCATCTTTTTCACAAGAGGCTTCTCAGCTGTTTGACTCAACTGACCTCCTCCATAAATGTAGATATTTTAACTATTTTTTTGATGATGTATATTATTTTCTTATGCACTAACAATGTCACCGTACACCATTAAACACTTCTCTGCTAGTGACAAAAGGTATGCTTCTTAATAACTTGGATGGCCAGACTTGGCCCCCAGTGGAAACTGGTGTCTGCCTCCCTTGTTTTCTGGCTGAGCCCTCTGGACCATACACAATTTTCACCCTTAGATGCAATAGCTCTCATTTGGTTAAACTCATTTTGATTTCATTCCAAGCCCCAAGTTGGTTTCTCAGTCTTCAAAAGAGGGAGAGGGTAACTAGGCAGTCTTTGGAGGATAAAGTGGCTTACTGTGGATAGAGCATGATTTTTTTACAGCAGGATTGTATACCTGAGTTGGAAGAAGCAAACCTTAATCGATCATTTATGCTAAATGAGCCTCCATTTCTCACTTATACTTTCCAAAATGTATAAGGCATTTTACTAAAGGTCTTTTGCTATTAACCTAATTTATGTTTACATTTACTTAAGTCTACAAGGTTGGGGTGCTTATTTGGTTGGGTTTTCCAGGTCCAGGAAACTCTTAAGAGGAATTCAGTCTTTGACTGTGTTATATAAAGCTATCCATGGTGCAATTTATATATATATATATATAATAAAATAAAATATTATAATGCTTTTAAAAATTGCAGGGACATAGACAAACACTTAAAAGCATTAAAAATTTAGGAAAAAATAGTCGTATAGAAGCAAATAAAAAGAGGCCCCGATATTAAGACCAGTTAAAAAGAGAAATTTAAAGAATATAGGTGGTCAGGATGTTGAAGTAAGTTTGCTAACGCATATAAAACTAGTTAATTACATGTAGAGCAATAAAATGTCATGTTTTCTAGAGACAGGAAATCAATTTTATCTCAAATGAAATTCATTTGCATTGTTATGGACAGTAATCATTTGCTTGACAGTTCTGTGCAAGGTAACTTCAACTTCTATTGTGGTCTAGTTAATAGAAAATTAATTAAAAGTACATACCCCTATTGAATGAGAATTTCTCATTAGCTTTCATCTCTCCTATTCTCCAGTCTCACCTGTACTAGATGACCTTAGCCTCTACTTAAGAAATATTGAGACCAACTGGCATACTTTCCCTCCTGCATTACAGGGCTTGCAGAATTCCACTCAGCCGGAGGTTTTCTTTCTCTTGCAAGTAAATCTTTCTACTCTTTTCATTCCCATTTCTTTGAGTCCCTCCCAGCTTTAACCTCTCATTCTTAAGTGTTTTCAACTTTCCTATTTCAATGACTATTTCCTTTTCACCTGTGTTTAAGTTTCTTTCACATTAGATGTTTCACCGCTCTCAGCTCCCTTTCTTTCTGTGAAGACTTGTTTCCTTCATATGCCAGCTGAACTCCTGGATAAGGAGTCCTCGTCCTTGCTGCTTCCACAAGGTAATTGTTTATTTCATCACCAAACTTCGGGAGTTTGAGGTTCACCTTTGCTGCCATGTTGCCTTTCTCAAATGTTATCCTCTAGTGTCCCATTTTCATAAATCCTGCAGTATCAGCGTCTTGATTTTCAGTTTCCTTCCTTACATCTGTGATTCAGCATTCTCCGGAGGCTTCTCCTTGCCACTCTCTTTGCCTGGTTATTATAGCATTTATTGTCAGGACTCTACTCTTGATTCTCGATCAATCTCTGAATATGAGCCATACTCATAATTTCATTGTTTTAATACTTGATCCAAAAATATACCTCCAGGTTGAACCTCTCAAATTCTAGTCATATAATTCCAGTTGCTCCTAAAAGAAGATAAATATTTCTCATGGAAAATTTAATACATCTCAAAAACACTGTATCTCTTCACAAATGGTGTTCCTTTTAGGCCAAACTAGTTTCAAAAATATTAACACATTTTTCCAAGTCTCATGGGAAGAAAGACTTTCATTTACTTCCATAAACACAATGTTATTATTAAATCTTATCAGTGTTATCTAATGTTATCTCCCAAATTTGTCCTCAGCTTCAAATCCATCACCAAATCCTTATATTAGTGTTATATTTATTATTTTTGTGTATGTGCTTATTTTACTTCCCAGCTAAGCTATAAGCCACCTAAACAAAAGACTTTTATCTTTTTCTTAAACAGTTCAAGTAGCTAATTAGTAATTAAAATACTAATACATTGCAAAACTTTATAATTTTCAAAGCATATTATTTTCTAATGTAATCTAGTGACTGAATCTCAGTGAGGTCAAAGGGTGTTGCTAAGTTTCATAGCCTGTAAAGGACAAACAGAAAAGAAAATTGTGTTGCCTGAACTTGCGTGCAATGCTTCTTCATAACTATTCATCAACTTCTTAGTCATCTAGAATGATATAACTTAGAAAAAAATTAAGCCCATATTTAACTGTTAATCTAAAGCAGTTGCTACTACTTCTTTCTTAGTAGAGATTATCTTTTTTCCTTTTTTAGCATTTAGGTAGCAGGAGAATTCTTGGAGTGGGTGGTAGGGTTTGTAGAGTAAAAAAAGATATGGAAAATTGAAAAGCTTCTCTACAAAATGGGCAACATTCACTTATTGAAAATAAAGTGTCCACAGAGCATTTAATAGCATTAATAGCATTTTTCACCTTACTCTGGGAAAGCAAAAGTTTTGTTAAGTGTTATTTGCTTCGTTTCCCACCCAAAACTTTGAGAGCAGATAGCCTTGCTGTAAAGGGTTATCTTTACATCTTATAAAACTCTCTCATTCAAGGGCTGCTTTTCTCACCCACCATTAGGGAGCTAAAGTTACTGTGTGTTTCAAACCAGAGTCTAAGGCTACTGAAAGGTCATATAAAATTAACAGTTTTTAATCCCACTTTGGAACACAATTCTTCTATAAAATATTAGATTTTGATTGCTAAGCTTCTTCACAGGAAAAGTCCAGGATGTTCTGTTGTACAGAGATAATTTATTATTGTGTAAAAGGTTTTGTCAGTAAAAATGGAGTTATTTCAGTATTTTATCCTGAGAGATACGATTTTATCACAGAACGGTAATTTTAAATTAGTCATGCTCCTCAGAGCAATTAGGACAGAAGAAACAGGTGGGGATTAGAAAAGCTAGTACTCACTATGAGAAAAGTTCTAGCGCAGGAGCATCTGCTTAAAAGTGAAGCATTGGCTCCACCTCATGTTTCATGATGGTGGACAGCTGGCATCTGCACTCTGAGGGCTCCATTAATGCGGAACTTACCTTCCTTTCTTCACTTAAACCTGAGACTCGTGTCAGACTGTATCTTAGGCTTCTCTTGTGGTTTTGCTTTAAATTACTTTGTTTTCTTAACATTCCAAGTTTTGGTGAAAATCTAATTTAAATTTTTTTGCTTGTTTGTGCTGCGGGTGATTACTGAAGGGCATACAGGTATGGGGGACAGGGTTTCTATAATTTCCCAAAGGGAAGATTTCTTGATCAGCAGTGCCGCCTTTGAAAATAAGCTTGAGAGTTGCTTCCCTAATTCTTAGATAAGGGCATGGTATCACAGAGATACTTAGCTATTCTTAACATCCACTTTTTGCTCATCAGTGAAAGAGAACATGGGATACCACATGTGAGTAGAGCAAGGCAAAATTAAATAGAAGAAAACAGTGGCTGGATAGAGAAAGAAAATAGAAGGGGAATCAAGTGTTTTAAATAATAACTCATTGTAATCCACATTCATCCCTGAGGCAAGTTTCACACAGTCTAAGAAAAAAATTAACCTGGTGGGTAAATAAACATACATACCACAGGCACTGACTTCCACAGATTTTTATCATCAAGGACAATGAGAGAAGTTGGCCATATCCACACATCAGACTTCCAAATCCAGAAACATCAAATGTCAATCACAGAAAGAATCATGCTATTTGATCCTTTGTTACTGGTATTCCTTTGCCAATTCTACCACTTTCCTTAATAGCTGAATAGGTAGGTGGTGGCTGCCTTAGGTGTTTTTTCAAATGCAGCTTCTAACAGTGAACTGCATAATATGAAGTTCCCCAGTGGGTCTGTCTCACTAGTGAACTTGATTGGCTCAGTTTGTTCAAACACCCAACTGAGGAATCCAAAGACTTGTGTTTAAGTCCCTAGTGGGAAAATGTGTTAAGATGATAGAGGTCTTTCCTCACTGAACACAGTGGTCAGTATGTCTTGAAAGAAATAGATTATCATTCCTCTGCTTTAAGGAAAAAACACTCCAAGAATTCTGTTTTATTGACACAGGAATGAAGTAAGATTATACATGAAGTTCAGCTAAACTAATACTTTAAAAGATGGAATTTTACATTGATTAGTTCTTCTCTACTAATCATTTCAAGGAGCTTCCCTGGTGGCTCAGATGGTAAAGAATATGCCCGCCATGCAGCTGACCCAGGCTTGACCCTTAGGTTGGGAAGGTCCCCTGGAGAAGGAAATGGCTACCCACTCCAGTATTCTGGCCTGGAGGGCTATAGGCCATGGCATCACAAAGAATTGGATGACTGAGCGACTAACACTTTCACTTTTCAATCATGTCAATGTTCTTGGACATTTCATCACATTTAATAATTTTCCATTAAGAATGTAGTCTTGGGCAAGCCTCAGTGTCTCATATCACTAAAGAAAAATACATTTGTTCACACCAGCCACATTCAGGATTCACATACATTTGCATGAGGAACACATAGAAAATCAATCCATGGGGGGTAATGTTCTGTACAATACTTTTTTCATTAATTCTCTTGTATGATCAGTCTTGACGCCCCCACTTTAGCTGCTCCTTCCTTTCAGGCCTCAGCTCTTATACCTAGACTTTTCTTGACTGCAGCATGGGATTGCTCTTGTGTTATTGTTCATCCCACATTTTCCCATGGAGCAAAGAAGTTTGAAATGGAGAATAAAGTATAATGAAACTAAGCTGGCATAGGATTCTTAACTTTGTCAAATTGGCAACCCACTCCAGTACTCTTGCCTGGAAAATCCCATGGACAGAGGAGTTTGGTAGGCTGCAGTCTATGGGGTCGCTAAGAGTCGGGCATGACTGAGTGACTTCACTTTCATGCATTGGAGAAGGAAATGGCAACTCAGTCCAGTGTTCTTGCCTGGAGAATCTCGGGGATGGTGGTGGTGGGCTGCCATCTATGGATCTCACAGAGTCAGACATGACTGAAGCAACTTAGCAGCAGCAGCAACAAGCAAGACCCTGCCAAGTGGACGGTGTTTGGAGCTGCACTTCTTTAGATGCTTCATATTTTAGATTAAAATATGAAGCCTTCTTTGCCAAGCAGCTGTGATTTTTGCAGAACTCTCATGTCTAATAATATCTCAATTGAGTAGATGAGATATAGCTTAGCCCTCGTGAAACTAGACTATGAATAACCATTTATTTGTAGTTGAGAGAAAGCGGGCATGATTTCTTCTCCTGATAGAGCCTACCCCATAATTTCCTTTACAGTATTTGATAGTCATTTATTTTCGGTGACAATATTGAGTGTGGGAGTTATGTTTCACTGCTTAGCTTTTGATAGTTTTTTATTATGGAGTTTTAGCCTCTCTCTCCCGAATTAACTAATAATTTAGTTCACTAACTTATAGTTACCTTTCCTTTTACCTATCATGACACCTATAGATGATAATATTTATTTTACATATGGGGTAAAAATGTGACTGTCACTAAAGATCTGTCTACTCCAAAATCTGGACAATCACTGCCTTCACATATGGTTAGCTGTTCATTTATAAGCAGTGGCATAGTCAGTAGGAGGCTCTGTAACTGCCTCTTCTGGGACTTGTTGAAAAAGCTATTGCTTTCTCTATAAACAATTTCCGGAGTCCTCTCATAGAAGGGTTTCCTCTTTTTTTTTCTGATGAGTATCTAGGAGAGTGTTCACTCCCTTGGGTGGTCCTGATTAATACCATTTCCCATGTGCCTGCATTTATGGCACATAATGTCTCTTGGGCTCAGAGACAAACACAGTAAGATATACCTGAAGTTGTTGCTATTTCCTGCAATGTAAATTAAAAAAAAAAGAAACACACAAGTAAATGTCTGAGAGAACTGAAATTTCCTTGAAAGCACTAATAACCAGAAGCATTGCCTTAGCCAGGATTTGAAAAAAAAAAAAACCTACATTTGTTTTAGCTTGAATCTCAAAATACCCACTAATCTCAGGTATCTTCGGCCTCTGCATTGCAGGATCCATTTAGAGTTGTCTTTAAAAGGAACCCCTAAAGACTTGATGGCAAGAGAAGTTAGGGCATATTCTGAGCCTTGAGTTTGTCTCTTGGGGGAAAAAATGTTTCTTTCAATTCTCTGCACCATAGCCATGCATGGCTATATAGCACCAAAATGCACTGGCGATTAATGCTATCGGGCCTTAAAGTACATGTCTATATGAACCCTACAAATATAGAAATGTATCTTAACAGAAGCATATGGTGCCCATTTCAGGCCTGTAGGGACTAGGAAGGGATGAAATTTTTCAAATAGCTAATTACATCTTCTTATGGAGACAGTCACACAAGTTGCTCATATGGTACATGATTTGCCCACTTTTACTACTTCTCAACTCTTTTTACTTTTCTTAGTGCTTACTATACAATTTAAAGTAGTGATTTAACAATTAGTCTTAAACATTTTCTTGATTTTCAAGTACTTATAACTGAGTTTGAACTGATTGAACTCAGAGGTATTTTAAACCTGCAGAGGCAACTCAGTCATGGCAGTAGAGACCCTTTAAAATGAAATTGAAGTGGGCGGATGTTGTACTTGATGAGTGATATAGGTCTTGTTATTTATAATTAGTTAACCTAGATATAAAATTAAGCATGCTACAGTTTGAGTCCTTGACTTGTCATTTGTTATAAAATCAATGAGTTACAAAGTAATTAAGATAACCTGTCTGTTAATTAAAGTCTGTATTACAAGTGAATGTGTTAGTATTTGGATAACCGAGATGCCATGTCTGGATACCATTCCAGAATTAAATATGATTTTATTTAATGCATTATAGGAAATCAAGCTGCTTTGAGGTTATTCACATGTTTAATAAGACAAATTCTTTCTTGAAGCAGTTTCAAACCACTGCTATAAGATGGGAATCACATTCATTGCTATTTCCTCATAGTTTGTCAAGATGAAATTTCATTAATTTTTTTTTTAATTTTCAAAAGCAATTGCACATATGTGGTACATATATGTACCACATTTCTTTACCCATTCATATGTTGATGGACATTTAGGTTGTTTCTGTATATTGGCTATTGTAAATAGTTCTGCTATGAACATGGAGGGGAAGATATCTCTCTGAGTTCATGATTTCAATACTTTTCGACATATAAGTATGATATATATGAATAGATATATCTACAAATAGGATTGCTCATATGATAATTCTATTTTTAATTTTTTGAAGAAACTGTTTCTCATAGAAGCTGTACAATTTAGTAATCCCACCAACAGCGTATGAGAGTTCTGGTTTCTCCATATCCTAACTGACACTTGTTATTTTACTTTTTCCCTTAGTAATGGCTATCCAAACATGTATAAAATGATATCTCATTGTGGTTTTGATTTGCATTTCCTGGGTAGTGATGTTGAGCATCTTCTCATATATGTCTTGGTCATTTGTTTATCTTCTTTTGGAGAAATGTCTGAGTCCTTTTCTGATTTTAAAATCAGATTGTTTGTATTTTGTTTTGTTAGTGAGTTGTAGGAGTTCCTTGACATTTTGGATATTAATGATTATCAGATACATGGTGTATAAGTATTTCTCATATTCTTTATACTGCCTTTTCATTTGGTTGATTGATTCCTTTGCTGTGAAGAAGCTTCTTGTTTTGACGTTTTCCCACTTGTCTGATTTTGCTCCTATAGATTGTTTTTTTGGTGTTGTAGCCAAGAAATCACTGCCATGCCCAGTGTTATGAGGATTGTCACCTATATTTTCTTCTAGGAGTTTTATAATTACAGGTTTTGCATATAAATCTTCAGTACATTTTGAGTTTATTTTTGTGTATAGTTTAAGACGTTTAACTTTGTAGTATCTTTCAAAATTAGGGAGCATGATAGCTCCAGATTTGTCTCATTATTTTAAATTACTTTGGCTATCCAGAGTCTTCTGTGGTTCCATGTGAATTTTACAACTGTTTAATCAATTTTTGTAAAAATGCCATTGAACTTTTTATAGGGATTTTATTGTGTCTGTAGATCACATTGGGTAATGTGACCATTTTAACAATATTAAGTATTCCAGTCCATGAACAAGAAATGTCTTCCCATTTGTTTGTGAGTTCTCTAATTTTGTTCATGAGTAATTTTCAGTTTTCAGTGTACTAATCTTTTACCTTTTTGATTAAGTTTATTCCTGAGTATTTTAGTATTTTCAATGAGATTGTGTTCTTAATTTCCTTTTCAGGTAGTTCATCATTAGTATATATAAATGCAACTGATTTTTGTATGTTAATTTGTATCCTGAAACTTTACTAATTTCATGTAATAGTTCTAATAATTGTGTGTGTGTATAGAGTCCTTTGGATGTTCTACATCTAAGATTGTGTCACTTAAAATATCAATATTTGAAATCTCAATAAGGAGGAAAGAGTTCACAAATGAAATAAAACATGACTAGAAAAGCAGGAAGAAAATGATGATAATTAAGAAAATTCTTGAGATACAGAGTTTCAAAGAGTGATAGATCAAATAAAGTAAAGCATTGACTGAGAAGTCTCCACTGGTTTGTGTAAAAAGCAAATCATTGTTGGCTTATGCAATAGTGATAGAGCTTAACATGTTTAAATGCCAGAGAAAAGGAGACAGAAGAGTGAAATATTTGAAGATACAGGGAACAGAAAGAATATACAGAAAGAAGAATCTTTAAGTGCTAGCTCTCTGAGGATATTGGGGGAGACAACATTCTGCACAAAATTGATCTTAATATGGGAGAGGAATTTCAATGACGTAAAATATAAGCAAAAACGTAGTTAGAATTGCAATTTTAGAGCCTATGGATGAGAAAAGAAACCAAACATAGATTTCTCAGCACTTCTTCCTGCCATGCAGGAGGCTAATTAAAACTTTGTAATTTTGACATCCAGTCTCTAAAACTACAAACTAACTTATGAGGGTGTAGTGGTCAAAACACAGAATACTATATGTTTGCTCTCTTTTTTCCTTTTCTGCCTTTTTTTCTTTTTGGTTATATATAGGAAGAGAGGACCTCTTCTAGATGATTCTACATTGGTACAAGCAAAATTTAAATGTAGAAACAGAGAATGTTGTGGAAGAATCTGTCCTTAGAGCATGCCTTTTTTTGCGTGGCAAGACCCTAAGGGTTGGTTTAGGGCAGATGCAAATCTTAATCTCATCTCTGAGATAGACACATGACTCTCTGGCCTAATGACCCTACCTGTCTCACTTGACATCCTCAGTGTTCTGCTTCTTGTTACAGGAAAGATTCTGAGTTGATCAGCTCCTTATTTGGCTTGTCTGCAAATATGGAAGGCTTATCAGACTGGTCAGTTGGATAATCCTTTGACTTTTTACCTCTGGATTTTGTTTATTATCATTTGTCCAGCAAGGATTTACTTTATATATTTACTGAACCCAAGATACCTGGGCTCATCACATTTATTCAGCCTGAGACCTCTGGAATATTTAGGTGACAGATAATTATATAATGATTTGTTACATGTTCAGTTCAATTCAGTCACTCAGTCGTGTCCGACTTTTTGCGACCCCATGAATCGCAGCACGCCAGGCCTCCAATTTGAGGTGGTTGCAAACATTAACTTGATTAGCTCCTGTGAAATAGAAAGCAAAGCCATGTACTAGGAGTGAGCAGGAAGTAGGGTATTTGTAGGTTTCAGTATGATGAAGAAGCATGAAATGGCACTGGAGAGAACACTCTAGCAAGAAAAATAGGATTACTGGGCAACATCACAAGCCATTTGAGGTTGGAAACCACAGAGATATAGTGTCCTGATTGCATGCAACTGTCAAATGTGTGATGGCGATAGTGCATTTACGGAGCGGTTTCTGTGGCTTTGAATGCCCTTTTCTACTTCTATTAATTTATTAAGAGAAACCTGATCCTATAAGTATCAGCTCACATGCTTCATTCTCTGTGAGGCATTTTAAAGCAAGAGATGCTATACAATAAATTTTTGTTAGATTAAAAATTATGCTTCCTTTATGCTTACCCTTCTATAGTCATTTTCTTAAGTTCTTAGTGCTTCAGTTTCTTTACCTGTCAAACATGGATATTAACAGTGCCTATTTATTGGGGCTATTTTGTGGGTTAAACAAGTTCACACATATGAGTTAACACATAAGAATGTGAAGCAGTGTTTGGCACAGTTTAAATGCTCAATTAAAATTACTCATATATATTATTTATCAATGATAGTCTTATTATTGAGCTTAGTACAGGCTTAACAAGTGTAGCAGTTCTATGTCAAGTGCTTGCTGAACAAATGAATGACAGTGGATGAGATAATAAATACATTTTTTTGGAAAAACTGATAGTAACAGTGGAAGGATATTCTGAGATGTAATATGAAGTAAAAGAAAGCAACATACAGACTTTGGAATCATACTGAGTTTGTAGCTGGTTGATCTTGATTGAGCAGATTGCTAAATTTCCCTGAGTTTAAAGTTGTTCATTTGCAAAATGAATATAATGGTATTCAACTCATGGAGTTGTAGTGATGACTATACATAGTTTCACTCAAGAAGTGAATGGTGGTGTGGTGGTGGTGTTTTAGTCGCTAAGTTGTGTCTGACTCTTTGTGACCACATGGACTATAGATCACCAGACTCTTCTGTCTATGGGATTTCCCAGGCAAGAATTCTGGAGTGGGCTGCCATTTCCTTCTCCAGGGGATCTTCCCAACCCAGGGATCGAACCTGAGTCTCATGCACCGCAGGCAGATTCTTTACTGACTGAGCCAGCAGGGAAGCCGAAGAGGTGACCACCAGCTTCATCACGGAGGTCACTGTTGCCTTTCTCCTGTCACTTTTTACCTTTCAATTGTTAGACTTAAAATATTATGACAAAGCACCTCAGTATAGTAATTTTTCTTCTTCCTAAAATGTAATTTTCATCTTCATTTTAATTAACTTCTCCATCCAGTAAGGTAATTATCCTGAGTGGTGAAAGTTGGAGTGATGGGTGCTGTTTACAAATTTCAGGTGGTAGGATGTTAGTAATATTCTGATGTTTGCCTAAATAGACGAACAGCAATGTTGCACAAAAGACAGGACTCAGTTTTGATACAAAATCTGAAACACAAAGAGACTTATTTTGGGAACAAAACAACTAAAAATACTGGGGTTGTGTTTAAGTTAACAGCTGCAGACATTAGTCATGAGTGTGTTACAAAAGAGTTAATTCAGTTCCTTGGGTGAAAGAGATGCAGAAGGAAGTCTAACACAGTCTGCTGATGAGATGAGTCACTGTGATTATAACAGAAAATAACATAGTGGTTGAAAAAAGCTCTGATTCCTAATTGGTTGCTACATTGCAAGATCAGCCTCTCTTAAAAAGTCACAGACCAATAGTACACTCAGAGGAAAAGAGTTTATGAGGTCCACTAGGACCTCATTGATTCATAAACAATTTGAGTTTTCCCATTACATTTTTTTTTTTAACTGTATTTTCAAGGATCAAGGGAAAGTGAACCAGTTCTTTGATTCTTGACTTTGGGGGAGTGAGAGAGGGTTGAGTTAAGGCAGTCATTTTCCCCACCTTGAATCCAAGTGTTAGAGAGTATATTTATTTCTTAATTAATGTGAACAGCTGTTTATGACAAAGAAAAGAGGAAAGATAAATAAATCCACTAATACTTATTTCAGCCTCATGTTTTACTACCTTGTTCTCATTTTTCTCTTTCTCTCTCACTCACCAGTCTTATATTTTAAGGTTCTACCCTTAAATGCAGTGTGTCCATCCCTATTAATCCAGCTTCATTTATCAATAAATTTTTTTAACAAAATAGTCTCTATTTCCCTGTGTTTTCCCTGAGTTATTTTTTCAAAATAGATGAAAAGTATCATTCTCAAAACCAAGTCATTCACATCACTTCTCTTTAGATGCTCCCCTGGGTTTCCACATTTGCTTAACATTAATGGTCCTTTGTAAAGACATGTAACCTTGACCTCCTCTCCAGTCTTACTGACTTGTGGATTTCTTCTTCTGACATTACACTGTTGCATCTATTAAATGCATGTTTCTCTTGTATATATTCTTGCTGATGTCCGTTTTTTTTTTTTAATATATTTTTTTTAATTTTAAAATCTTTAATTCTTACATGTGTTCCCAAACATGAAACCCCCTCCCACCTCCCTCCCCATAACATCTCTGTGGGTCATCCCCATGCACCAGCCCCAAGCATGCTGTATCCTGCGTCAGACATAGACTGGCGATTCAATTCTTACATCATAGTATACATGATAGAATGCCATTCTCCCAAATCATCCCACCCTCTCCCTCTCTCTCTGAGTCCAAAAGTCCGTTATACACCGCTGTGTCTTTTTTCCTGTCTTGCATACAGGGTCGTCTTTGCCATCTTTCTAAATTCCATATATATGTGTTAGTATACTGTATTGGTGTTTTTCTTTCTGGCTTACTTCACTCTGTATAATCGGCTCCAGTTTCATCCATCTCATCAGAACTGATTCAAATGAATTCTTTTTAACGGCTGAGTAATACTCCATTGTGTACATGTACCAAAGCTTTCTTATCCATTCATCTGCTGATGGACATCTAGGTTGTTTCCATGTCCTGGCTATTATAAACAGTGCTGCGATGAACATTGGGGTACATGTGTCTCTTTCAATTCTGGTTTCCTCGGTGTGTATACCCAGCAGTGGGATTGCTGGGTCATAAGGTAGTTCTATTTGCAATTTTTTAAGGAATCTCCACACTGTTCTCCATAGTGGCTGTACTAGTTTGCATTCCCACCAACAGTGTAGGAGGGTTCCCTTTTCTCCACACCCTCTCCAGCATTTATTGCTTGCAGATTTTTGGATCGCAGCCATTCTGACTGGTGTGAAGTGGTACCTCATTGTGGTTTTGATTTGCATTTCTCTGATAATGAGTGATGTTGAGCATCTTTTCATGTGTTTGTTAGCCATCCGTATGTCTTCTTTGGAGAAATGTCTATTTAGTTCTTTGGCCCATTTTTTGATTGGGTCGTTTATTTTTCTGGACTTGAGCTGCATAAGTTGCTTGTATATTTTTGAGATTAGTTGTTTGTCAGTTGCTTCATTTGCTATTATTTTCTCCCATTCAGAAGGCTGTCTTTTCACCTTGCTTATAGTTTCCTTTGTTGTGCAGAAGCTTTTAATTTTAATTAGATCCCATTTGTTTATTTTTGCTTTTATTTCCAGAATTCTGGGAGGTGGATCATAGAGGATCCTGCTGTGATTTATGTCTGAGAGTGTTTTGCCTATAGTCTCCTCTAGGAGTTTTATAGTTTCTGGTCTTACATTTAGATCTTTAATCCATTTTGAGTTTATTTTTGTGTGCGGTGTTAGAAAGTGATCTAGTTTCATTCTTTTACAAGTGGTTGACCAGTTTTCCCAGCACCACTTGTTAAAGAGATTGTCTTTACTCCATTGTATATTCTTGCCTCCTTTGTCAAAGATAAGGTGTCCATATGTGTGTGGATTTATCTCTGGGCTTTCTATCTTGTTCCATTGATCTATATGTCTGTCTTTGTGCCAGTACCATACTGTTTTGATGACTGTGGCTTTGTAGTAGAGCCTGAAGTCAGGCAAGTTGATTCCTCCAGTTCCATTCTTCTTTCTCAAGATTGCTTTGGCTATTCGAGGTTTTTTGTATTTCCATACAAATCTTGAAATTATTTGTTCTAGTTCTGTGAAAAATATGGCTGGTAGCTTGATAGGGATTGCGTTGAATTTGTAAATTGCTTTGGGTAGTATATTCATTTTCACTATATTGATTCTTCCGACCCATGAACATGGTATATTTCTCCATCTATTAGTGTCCTCTTTGATTTCTTTCATCAGTGTTTTATAGTTTTCTATATATAGGTCTTTAGTTTCTTTGGGTAGATATATTCCTAAGTATTTTATTCTTTTTGTTGCAATGGTGAATGGAATTGTTTCCTTAATTTCTTTTTCTACTTTCTCATTATTAGTGTATAGGAATGCAAGGGATTTCTGTGTGTTGATTTTATATCCTGCAACTTTACTATATTCATTGATGAGCTCTAGTAATTTTCTGGTGGAGTCTTTAGGGTTTTCCATGTAGAGGATCATGTCATCTGCAAACAGTGAGAGTTTTACTTCTTCTTTTCCAATTTGGATTCCTTTTATTTCTTTTTCTACTCTGATTGCTGTGGCCAAAACTTCCAGAACTATGTTGAATAGTAGCGGTGAAAGTGGACACCCTTGTCTTGTTCCTGACTTTAGGGGAAATGCTTTCAATTTTTCACCATTAAGGATAATGTTTGCTGTGGGTTTGTCATATATAGCTTTTATTATGTTGAGGTATGTTCCTTCTATTCCTGCTTTCTGGAGAGTTTTTATCATAAATGGATGTTGAATTTTGTCAAAGGCCTTCTCTGCATCTATTGAGATAATCATATGGTTTTTATTTTTCAATTTGTTAATGTAGTGAATTACATTGATTGATTTGCGGATATTGAAGAATCCTTGCATCCCTGGGATAAAGCCCACTTGGTCATGGTGTATGATCTTCTTAATATGTTGTTGGATTCTGATTGCTAAAATTTTGTTGAGGATTTTTTAATTAAATTAACTAAGGTCAAACACAAAGAACAAATATTAAAAGCAGCAAGGGAAAAACAACAAATAACACACAAGGGGATTCCCATAAGGATAACAGCTGATCTTTCAATAGAAACTCTTCAGGCCAGGAGGGAATGGCAAGACATACTTAAAGTGATGAAAGAAAATAACTTACAGCCCAGATTACTGTACCCAGCAAGGATCTCATTCAAATACGAAGGAGAAATCAAAAGCTTTACAGATAAGCAAAAGCTGAGAGAATTCAGCACCACCAAACCAGCTCTCCAACAAATTCTAAAGGATATTCTCTAGACAGGAAACACAAAAAGGGTGTATAAACCCAAACCCAAAACAATAAAGTAAATGGTAACGGGATCATACTTATCAATAATTACCTTAAACGTAAATGGGTTGAATGCCCCAACCAAAAGGCAAAGACTGGCTGAATGGATACAAAAACAAGACCCCTCTATATGCTGCTTACAAGAGACCCACCTCAAAACAAGGGACACATATAGACTGAAAGTGAAGGGCTGGAATAAGATATACCACGCAAATAGAGACCAAAAGAAAGCAGGAGTGGCAATACTCATATCTGATAAAATAGACTTTAAAACAAAGGCTGTGAAAAGAGACAAAGAAGGCCACTATATAATGATCAAAGGATCAATCCAAGAAGAAGATATAACAATTATAAATATATATGCACCCAATATAGGAGCACCGCAATATGTAAGACAAATGCTAACAAGTATGAAAGGGGAAATCAACAATAACACAATAATAGTGGGAGACTTTAATACCCCACTCACACCTATGGACAGATCAACTAAACAGAAAATTAACAAAGAAACGCAAACTTTAAATGATACATTAGATCAATTAGACCTGATTGATATCTATAGGACATTTCACCCCAAAACAATGAATTTCACCTTTTTTTCAAGTGCTCATGGAACCTTCTCCAGGATAGATCACATCCTGGGCCATAAATCTAAACTTGATAAATTCAAAAAAATCGAAATCATTCCAAGCATCTTTTCTGACCATAATGCATTAAGATTAGATCTCAATTACAGGAGAAAAACTACTAAAAATTCCAACATATGGAGGTTGAACAACACACTTCTGAATAACCAACAAATCACAGAAGAAATCAAAAAAGAAATCAAAATATGCATAGAAACTAATGAAAATGAAAACATAACAACCCAAAACCTGTGGGACACTATAAAAGCAGTGCTAAGAGGAAAGTTCATAGCAATACAGGCATACCTCAAGAAACAAGAAAAAAGTCAAATAAATAACCTAACTCTACAACTAAAGCAACTAGAAAAGGAAGAATTGGAGAACCCCAGAGTTAGTAGAAGGAAAGAAATCTTAAAAATTAGGGCAGAAATAAATGCTAAAGAAACAAAAGAGACCATAGCAAAAATCAACAAAGCCAAAAGCTGGTTCTTTGAAAGGATAAATAAAATTGACAAACCACTAGCCAGACTCATCAAGAAGCAAAGAGAGAAAAATCAAATCAATAAAATTAGAAATGAAAATGGAGAGATCACAACAGACAACACAGAAATACAAAAGATCATAAGAGACTACTATCAGCAGTTGTATGCCAATAAAATGGACAATGTGGAAGAAATGGACAAATTCTTAGAAAAGTACAATTTTCCAAAACTGAACCAGGAAGAAATAGAAAATCTTAACAGACCCATCACCAGCACGGAAATTGAAACTGTAATCAGAAATCTTCCAGCAAACAAAAGCCCAGGTCCAGACGGCTTCACAGCTGAATTCTACCAAAAATTTCGAGAAGAGCTAACACCTATCCTACTCAAACTCTTCCAGAAAATTGCAGAGGAAGGTAAACTTCCAAACTCATTCTATGAGGCCACCATCACCCTAATACCAAAACCTGACAAAGATGTCACAAAAAAAGAAAACTACAGGCCAATATCACTGATGAACATAGATGTCCGTTTGTTTATACTGTGAGCCTTTCCTGGGCTGTCCTTCCTTTGGCCTTCATCACTTGTCAAATGTTAGTTCTTTCTTCAAAACCCCACTCAGTTATTTCTTCTACTGTTAAACTTTCCCTGTGGCTCATGTAGAATCAGATACTCACTCTTGTCTCTGTGCCACCATGTACAGTATTCTTCTATGGCTGCCTGTCTCTCTCTTCCCATCATGATTTCTATAACTACCTTCACTGCCAGATACTGAGCTACTTACAGGCACAGCACATTCAGCTTCTTCTCTTTAATTTCTAAAAGACTTGATACAGGGTAGAGGATAAAAAGAAAATTTGGTTGAACTTAATTCACAAATTATAGATAATGATAAACTTCATCAACAACAGAGTATAAACAAAAGCATAAACAATTAATTCTAGTTTTCCTTACTTTCCATTAAAACTTACAGGATGTAGAAAAGATAGATATTCTCTGTAGACTTTGGCTTTCTGCATAGTTACAGAAGGAGTTGAATAGATAATAGTCAATTCCCTTTTCAGCAAAAATATATTTTAAGCCTATATTGAGACCACTGGAATAAGCTAAACAAACTCTTTCTGTGTCTCTTATCATGGCTGCATGATCTTATTTTTCAAACAATTTATATCATATTGTTAGGTAGTTACAATAGGAAAAAGGAGTCCAAAATGGTGGTGGCCAAAAGACTGCTGTTGCTACTACTGCTGCTAAGTTGCTTCAGTCGTGTCCGACTCTGTGCGACCCCATAGACGGCAGCCCACCAGGCTCCCCCGTCCCTGGGATTCTCCAGGCAAGAACACTGGAGTGGGTTGCCATTTCCTTCTCCAATGGATGAAAGTGAAAAGTGAAAGTGAATTTGCTCAGTCGTGTCCGACTCTTAGCAACCCCATGGACTGCAGCCTGCCAGGCTCCTCCATCCATGGGATTTTCCAGGCAAGAGTACTGGAGTGGGGTGACATTGAAAAGAAAGAGAAAAGCCTGTGAAAATGGAACAAAAGAAGACACGTGGACCGGAGTGATAACTTCAGGTGAAACAAACACATCCCTTTCTTGGCTAGCCCAATTTGCATAGGGCAGGCTCTGCAGGGAGAAGACAAATGTATAAAAGGAGGAAGCCAAGACAGATTGAGGCCTCTTCTTTGGGCCACCCTTGACCCACCCTCATGCCTCAAGGATGTACTATCCTTTGCTTGAGAATAAAACTCTGAGCTGTAACCGAGCTGTAATACTGGTCCGCTGTTTCAGATCTTTGCTGCAGCAAGACAGAACCAAGGAAATTACACACTCCTCTGGCAATATCATGCAAATACCATATTCCAGAGACTAGTACGTTACTTCCTGGGAAGGACTGTTAAAGGTGAATTTACATCTTTAGGTGAAAGGCAGCCTTTTCAATAATCATGTGGTTCCACAGTTGAGGTACATAAAGGGAGCAGCTTAGTTTGGCATAGCTAGAATTCATTTTGTATTGGCTAGTACTTTAATATTTCCACACTACTATTTTTTTTTTTTTATCCTGATACAACCTATTCAATGACTTAGAGGCAAATATTCTGTGTTCTCATTTGTTTTCAAGCTTTCAGTTTTGGAGTATGAGTAATATATTATCTAAGTTTCAGGCCAAGGTCACACAAACTATTTTACTTTGAGCTGAAATAAACATCAAGCTACTCAATATGATAGAATTAGCTAATCTTGCAGCATTTTCAGGAGGCTGAATTTTTCCCTCAATTTTTATGTCACAGTGATGTATTTCAAAGAAAGTCAGAAATGATTTCAAACTTTGGTGACTTCAAATGTGGAAAATATATGCCCTGATAGATTTTTGTACATTCCAGGTACCTGGAGAATATGTGTGTGGTGGTGGGGTGATAGGGAGAAGGAAGGGAATAGAGAGAATGTATATGGGGGAAAGTAACAGTGTTAGTCACTCATTTCCATCTCTTTGCAACCTCATGTCTAGTCAAAGCTATAGTTTTTCCAGTAGTCATGTATGGATGTGAGAGTTGGACTGTGAAGAAGGCTGAGCACCAAAGAATTGATGCTTTGGAACTGTGGTGTTAGAGAAGACTCTTGAGAGTCCCTTGGACTGCAAGGACACCCAACCAGTCCATTCTGAAGGAGACCAGCCCTGGGATTTCTTTGGAAGGAATGATGCTAAAGCTGAAACTCCAGTACTTTGGCCACCTCATGCGAAGAGTTGACTCATTGGAAAAGACTCTGATGCTGGGAGGGATTGGGGGCAGGAGGAGAAGGGGACAACAGAGGATGAGATGGCTACTCGATGGACGTGAGTCTGAGTGAACTCTGGGAGTTGATGATGGACAGGGAGCCCTGGCGTGCTGCGGTTCATGGAGTCACAGAGAGTCAGACACGACTGAGGGACTGAACTGAGCTGAACTGAACCGTAGCTCATCAGGCTCCTCTGTCCATGGTATTCTCCAGGCAAGAATTCTGGAGTTAATGGGCATTCCCTTTTCCAGGGGATCTTCCCAACCCAGGGATCAAATCTTGATTTCTCACATTACAGGCAGATTCTTTACCTTCTGAGCCAATAGGGAAGACTATTTAGGGGAAAAACTAAGAGTCAATAAATACCTAAATATTTCTGGAGATAATCTGGCTAAGTTTTAAAGTAAGTGTTAAATGTTAGGAAATAATATAAGGGAAACAAGAGTAATAAGTTTTTCATTTTATATGAGACAGACAATATAGATTTACTTGCTTACCTTTCTTTAACTTGACTTCAGAATACTATTATTTTTTCCAGAATACTTTTAAAATCATGAGATCAGCAATACTTTAATAAGGCTTTTTACATATAAGGAGATTTCAGATTCAGAAACATAATAATATGTATATAACTCGGTATAAGAAGCCCTGCATGTGAATATATGGTCAGGAAGAAGGCTTAGGACTTTACAAGTTGAGCAGTCTTGAGTATGAATGTCAGTTTGAAAACAGAAGGGACATAAATGAGTAGAGAAGGGAAAGGCCACCCACTCCAGTATTCTGGCCTCGAGAATTCTATGGACTGTATAGTCCATGGGGGTCACAAAAATACATGAGTGAACAACTTTCATTTCACTTTCAAATGAGCAGAAATTAGATGTGAAATTGTTACAATTTCCAAACAAGATCTACCTAAGACTGCAAAAACCTTTACCTTTGGAAGACAAATATGCTAAGTCACTTCAGTTGTGTCCAACTATGTGTGACCCCATAGACGGCAGCCCATCAGGCTCCCCCGTCCCTGGGATTCTCCAGGCAAGAGTACTGGAGTAGGCTGCCATTGCCTTTAGAAGACAAATATATTTCCTTTTAAATTTAAGGTGAAATTTGAAACATGAATTTATAAAATTTCTATGTGAATGCCTTTATCCATAAAGAGAAAATGCCATCTTAGATAAATAATTAAAGATACTGGAAAAGAAATATCAAGTCAAAGACTGGGTATGACTAGCCATTATGATATAACTAAGAAATAATGATAAGTTTATTCATAGGCAGATGAGAAGTACTTTCTTTTTACTTTCAGATTTCCCAATCACAGCGTTCATGAAATTAACCAGTAGCTAGTTAAGGAATTATGAACATCATTCACTATATCATTTAAAGTTTTATTTATCACTAGTATAGTATCAACATTTACAAGTATATGTTTCATTATTCTATTTTAAGGACAAAACACATTAAAATATAATTTTTTATATTTATCTGCTTTATTAAGGTATGATTTACATGAAATACAATTCAACATTTAATTGTATAGGTTAATGAATCTTAACAAATGGTTACATTTGTGCAGAAACTGCAACAGTCATGATGTAGAATATTTCCAGGACCCCCCAAATTCTCTAGTAACTTTTTGCAGTCAGTTTCCTCATCTAAGTTGTTGAGTGCATTGGCCTAAGTTGTTTTTACTTTATTATCCTTTTAATGTCTGAAATTTCTCAAGTGATACGCCTTACATCATTCTTAATATTGGAGATATATATCTTCTCTTTTTTCTTTTTGAAAAAAGTTATTTATTTTTATTTATTTATTAAATTTTTTTTCTTTTTCTTAATTTTTTATTATTATTTTTTACTTTACAATATTGTATTGGTTTCGCCACACATCACCATGAATCCGCCACAGGTGTACATGTGTTCCCAATCCTGCAACCCCCTCCCACCTCCCTCCCCATACCATTCTTCCTTGTCATCCCAGTACTCCAGCCCCAAGCATCCTGCACCCTGCATCGAACCTAGACTGGCAATTTGTTTCTTATATGATATTATACATGTTTCAATGCCATTCTCCCAAATCATCCCACCCTTTCCCTCTCCCACAGAGTCCAAAAGACTGTTCTATACATCTGTCTCTTTTGCTGTCTCTCATACAGGGTTATCGTTACCATCTTTCTAAATTCCATATATATGCGTTAGTATACTATATTGGTGTTTTTCTTTCTGGCTAACTTCACTCTGTATAATCGGCTCCAGTTTCATCCACCTCATTAGAAGTGATTCAAATGTATTATTTTTAATGGCTGAGTAATTGAAGGATAATTGCTTTAAGAATTTCATTGTTTTCTGTCAAACATAAACATGAATCAGCCATAGGTGTATAGATGTCCCCTCCCTCTTGGACCCCTCTCCGATTTCCCTCCCCTTCCCACCCATCTAAGTTGACACAGAGCCCCTGTTTGAGTTCCCTGAGACATACACAAAATTCACATTGGCTATCTATTTTATATAGTAACAAGTTTCACAGAGAAGGCGATGGTACCCCACTCCGGTACTCTTGCCTGGAAAATCCCATGGACGGAGGAGCCTCGTGGGCTGCAGTCCATGGGGTCGCTAAGTGTCAGACACGACTGAGCGTCTTCACTTTCACTTTTCACTTTTCACTTTCATCCATTGGAGAAGGAAATGACAACCCACTCCCAGTGTTCTTGCCTGGAGAATCCCAGGGACTGGGAAGCCTTGGGGGCTGCCGTCTATGGGGTCGCACAGAGTTGGACACGACTGAAGCGACTTGGCAGCAGCAGCAGTAATAATATAAGTTTCCATGATACTCTCTCCATACATCTCAACTTCTCCTCTCTCTCCCTGTGTGCATAAGTCTGTTCTCTATGTCTGTTTCTCCATTGCTGCCTTGCAAATAAATTCATCAGCACCATTATCTTTCTCTTTTTTTGACTTACTTCACTCTGCACAATAGGCTCTAGTTTCAGCCACCTAATTAGAACTGACTCAAATGTGTTCCTTTTTATGGCTGAGTAATATTCCATTGTGTATCTGTACTGCAGCATCTTTAGCCATTCATATGTTGATGGACATATAGGTTGCTTCCATGTCCTAGGTATTTTAAATAGTGCTTCAGTGAACATTGGGGTACATGTATCTTTTTCAATTTTGGTTTCCTCTGTATATGCCTAGGAGTGGGATTGTTGGATCATATGTTGATTTTATTACTAGTTTCTTACGGAATCTCCATACTGTCTTCCATAGTGGCTATATCGATTTGCATTCCCACCAACAGTACAAGTTCAGTCCAATTTGGTCACTCAGTCATGTCTGATTCTTTGCAACCCCATGGACTGCAGCACGCCAGGCCTCCCTATCCATCACCAACTCCCAGAGTTTACTTAAACTCATGTCCATTGAGTCAGTGATGCCATCCAACCATCTCATCCTCTATCATCCCCTTCTCCTCCCACCTTCAATCTTTCCCAGCATCAGGGTCTTTTCTAATGAGTCAGCTCTTCACATCAGGTGGCCAAAGTATTAGAGTTTCAGCTTCAGCATCAGTCCTTCCAGTGATCATCCAGGACTGATTTCCTTTAGGATGGACTGGTTTGTTCTCCTTGTAGTCCAAGGGTCTCTCAAGAGTCTTCTCCAACAGCACAGTTCAAAAGCATTAATTTTTTGGTGCTCAGCTTTCTTTATAGTACAACTCTCACATCCTACATGACTACTAGAAAAACCATAGCCTTGACTAGATGGGCATTTATTGGCAAAGTAAAGTCTCTGCTTTTTAATATGCTGTCTAGGTTGGTAATCTTTGCATTAAATGTTCCCTTGGTATCTCTAATTTTCTTGAAGAGATCTCTAGTCCTTCCCATTCTGTTGTTTTCCTCTATTTCTTTGTATTGATCGCTGAGGAAGGCTTTCTTATCTCTTCTTGCTATTCTTTGGTACTCTGCATTCAGATGCTTATATCTTTCCTTTTCTCCTTTGCTTTTTGCCTCTCTTCTTTTCACAGCTATTTTTAAGTCCTCCTCAGACAGCCATTTTGCCTTTTTGCATTTCTTTTTCATGGGGATGGTCTTGATCCCTGTCTCCTGTACAATGTCATGAACCTCCATCCATAGTTCATCAGGCACTCTATCTATCAGATCTAGGCCCTTAAATCTATTTCTCACTTCCACTGTATAATAATAAAGGATTTGATTTAGGTCAACCTGAATGGTCTAGTGCTTTTCCCTACTTTCTTCAATGTAAGTCTGAATTTGGCAATAAGGAGTTCATGACCTGAGCCACAGTCAGCTCCTGGTCTTGTTTTTGTTGACTGTATAGAGCTTCTCCATCCTTGGCTGCAAAGAATATAATCAATCTGATTTCAGTGTTGACCATCTGGTGATGTCCATGTGTAGAGTCCTCTTGTGTTGTTGGAAGAGGGTATTTGCTATGACCAGTGCATTCTCTTGGCAAAACTCTATTAGTCTTTGCCCTGGTTCATTCTGCATTCCAAGGCCAAATTTGCCTGTTACTCCAGATGTTTCTTGACTTCCCACTTTTGCATTCCAGTCCCCTATAATGAAAAGGACATCTTTTTTGGGTGTTAGTTCTTAAAGATCTTGTAGGTCTTCATAGGCCTGTTCAACTTCAGCTTCTTCAGTGTTACTGGCTGGGGCATAGACTTGGATTACTGTGATATTGAATGGTTTGCCTTGGAAACAAACAGAGATCATTCTGTCGTTTTTGAGATTGCATCCAAGTACTGCATTTCAGACTCTTTTGTTAACCATCATGGCTCCTCCATTTCTTCTAAGGGATTCTTGCCCGCAGTAGTAGATATAATGGTCATCTGAGTTAAATTCACCCATTCCAGTCCATTTTAGTTTGCTGATTCCTAGAATGTCGACGTTCACTCTTGCCATCTCCTGTTTGACCAACTTGCCTTGATTCATGGACTTGACATTCCAGGTTCCTATGCAATATTGCTCTGTACAGCATCAGACCTTGTTTCTATCACCAGTTACATCTACTACTGGGTGTTGTTTTTGCTTTGGCTCCATCCCTTCATTCTTTCTGGAGTTATTTCTCCACTGATCTCCAGTAGCATATTGGGCACTTACTGACCTGCGGAGTTCCTCTTTCAGTATCCTATCATTTTGCCTTTTAATACTGTTCATGGGGTTCTCAAGGCAAGAATACTGAAGTGG
The DNA here is from genome assembly GCF_032405125.1 of Capricornis sumatraensis. NCBI lineage: Eukaryota > Metazoa > Chordata > Mammalia > Artiodactyla > Bovidae > Capricornis > Capricornis sumatraensis. Next base: position 77,983,424 of record NC_091073.1, read on the forward strand.
TTTGCCATTCCCTTCTCCTGTGGACCACAAAGATGGGCTCAATAAAGGACAGAAATGGTATGGACCTAACAGAAGCAGAAGATATTAAGAAGAGGGGGCAAGAATACACAGAAGAACTGTACAAAAAAAATCTTCTCAACCAAGATAATCACAATGGTATGATCACTCCCTAGAGCCCGACATCCTGGAATGTGAAGTCAAGTGGGCCTTAGAAAATATCACTACGAACAAAGCTAGTGGAGGTGATGGAATTCCAGTGGAGCTATTTCAAATCCTGAAAGATGATGCTGCGAAAGTGCTGCACTCAATATGCCAGCAAATTTGGAAAATTCAGCAGTGGCAACAGGACTGGAAAAGGTCAGTTTTCATTCCAACCCCAAAGAAAGGCAATGCCAAAGAATGCTCAAACCACTGCACAAGTGCACTCATCTCACATGCTAGTAAAGTAATGCTCAAAATTTTCCAAGCCAGGCTTCAGCAATATGTGAACCATGAACTTACAGATGTTCAAGCTGGTTTTAGAAAAGGCAGAGGAACCAGAGATCAAATTGCCAACATCATCTGGATCATGGAAAAAGCAAGAGAGTTCCAGAAAAACATCTATTTCTGCTTTATTGACTATGCCAAAGCCTTTGACTGTGTGGATCACAATAAACTGGAAACTTCTGAAAGAGAAGGGAATACCAGACCACCTGACTGGCCTCTTGAGAAACCTATATGCAGGTCAGAAAGCAACAGTTAGAACTGGACATGGAACAACAGACTGGTTCCAAATAGGAAAAGGAGTACATCAAGGCTGTATATTGTCACCCTGCTTATTTGACTTATATGCAGAGTACATCATGAGAAATGCTGGACTGGAAGAAGCACAAGCTGGAATCAAGATTGCTGGGAGAAATATCAGTCCCCTCAGATATGCAGATGACACCACCCTTATGGCAGAAAGTGAAGAGGAATTAAAAAGCCTCTAGATGAAAGTGAAAGAGGAGAATGAAAAAATTGGCTTAAAGCTCACCATTCAGAAAACGAAGCTCATGGCATCTGGTCCCATCACTTCATGGGAAATAGATGGGGAAACAGTGGAAACAGTGGCTGACTTTATTTTTGGGGGCTCTAAATTCAATTCAGATGGTGATTGCAGCCATGAAATTAAAGGACACTTACTCTTTAGAAGGAAAGTTATGACCAACGTCGATAGCATATTCCAAAGCAGAATGATTACCTTGCCAACAAAGGTCTGTCTAGTCAAGGCTATGGTTTTTCCAGTGGTCATGTATGTATGTGAGAGTTGGACTGTGAAGAAAGCTGAGCACTGAAGAATTGATGCTTTTGAACTGTGATGTTGGAGAAGACTCTTGAGAGTCCCTTGGACTGCAAGGACACCCAACCAGTCCATTCTGAAGGAGATCAGCTCTGGGATTTCTTTGGAAGGAAAGATGCTGAAGCTGAAACTCTAGTACTTTGGCCACCTCATGTGAAGAGTTGACTCATTGGAAAAGACTCTGATGCTGGGAGTGATTGGGGATAGGAGGAGAAGGGGACGACAGAGGATGAGATGGCTGGATGGCATCACTGATTCGATGGACTTGAGTCTGAGTGAACTCCAGGAGTTGGTGATTGACAGGGAGGCCTGGTGTGCTGCAGTTCATGGGGTTGCAAAGAGTCGGACACGACTGAGCAACTGAACTGACTGGTTGGTCATAACCTTTCTTCTAAGGATCAAGTGTCTCTTAATTTCCTGGCTGCAGTCACCATCTTCAGTGATTTTGGAGCCTAAAAAAATAAAGTCAGCCAGTTTCTACTGTTTCTCCATTTATTTGCCATAAAGTGATGGGACTGAATGACATGATCTTTGTTTTCTGAAATTTGAGCTTTTAGCCACCTTTTTTCACTCTCCTCTTTCATTTACATCAAGAGGCTCTTTAGTAATTCTTCACTTTCTGCCTTAAGTGTGGTTTCATCTGCATATCTGAGGTTATTAATATTTCTTCTGGCAATCTTGATTCCAGCTTGTGCTTCCCCTAGCCCAGCATTTCTCATGATGTACTCTGCATATAAGTTAAATAAGCAGGATGACAATATACAGCCTTGACATACTACTTTTCCTATTTGGAACCAGTCTGTTGTTCCTCCAGTTCTAACTGTTGCTTCCTGACGTGCATATAGGTTTCTCAAGAGGCAGGTCAGGTGGTCTGGTATTCCCATCTCTTTAAGAATTTTCCACAGTTTATTGTGATCCACACAGTCGAATGCTTTGGCATCATCAATAAAGCAGAAATAGATATTTTTCTGGAACTCTCTTGATTTTTTGATGACCCTGCAGATGTTAGCAATGGATCTCTAGTTCCTCTGCATTTTCTAAAACCAGCTTAAACCTCTTGAAGTTCATAGTTCATGTATTGTTGAAGCCTGGCTTGGAGAATTTTGAGCATTACTTTACTAGCGTGTGAGATGAGTGCAATTGTACGGTAGTTTGAGCATTTTTTGGCATTGCCTTTAAATGAAAACTGACCTTTTCCAGTCCTGTGGCCACTGCTGAGTTTTCCAAATTTGCTAGCATATTGAGTGCAGCACTTTCACAGCATCCTCCACATCCTCTCCAACATTTATTGTTTGTAGACATTGTGATGATGGCCATTCTTACTGGTGTGAGGTGATATCTCATTGTAGTTTTGATTTGCATTTCTCTAATAATGAGCGATTTTGAGCATATTTTCATCTGTTTGTTACTCATCTGTATGCCTTCTTTAGACAAATTCTGTTTAGGTCTTTCCCTACTTTTTGATTAGGTTGTTTGTTTTTCTGGCATTGAGTTCTATGAGCTGCTGTATATTTTGGAAATTAATTCTTCGTCAGTTGTTTCATTTGGTACTATTTTCTCCCATTCCTTTTCACCTTGTTTATAGTTTCTTTTGCTATGCAAAACTTTTAAGTTTAACTAGGCCCAATTTGTTTACTTTTGTTTTCATTTCCATTACTCCAAGGGGAGGGTCATGGAGGATCTTGTTTTGATTTATGTCGCTAATTGTTCTGCCTATGCTTTCCTCTAAGAGTTTTATAGTTTCTGATCTTACATTTTGATCTTTAATCCATTTTGAGTTTATCTTTGTGTGTGGTGTTAGAAGGTGTTCTAATTTCGTTCTTTTACATTTAGCTGGCCAGTTTTCTCAGCACCATTTATTGAAGAGGCTATCTTTGCCCTGTTGTACATTCTTGCCTCCTTTGTCAAAAATAAGGTGCGCATAGGTGTGTGGGTTTATCTCTGGGCTTTCTATCTTGTTCCGTTGATCTATATTTCTGTTTTTGTGCCAGTACCATACTGTCTTGATGACTGTAGCTTTGTAGTACAAATGCATGAATGAATTTTGAAGTATATTCAATCTCTTCCTATGTATTCATATTTATGGTATTATTTGCCATTGAATACCAGTAAATAATTTCAAAGTCATTTTATGTCTAATCCACTCGGTAAGAATCTAGTGAAGATCACATGCATTAATTCTTCTGGAGGTTGGAGATAATAGATAAATAAAATGAAGTTTCTGCCCTATAATCAAGTAGAATAGATTTTTGGAAAAATATTGTTAACTGTCAAATCACATCCACTAAACCCAGAGTGCCCATGCTTGAATATAAGTTTTCCTGTCTGATTCAATATATTTTATTAGAAAAATGAAGTTTAAAAGTTGGTGCATAATTTACTGATTACTTGCTACTCTCATCATATATGAAATTTTGAGCTGATATTTTATCACTCAATTTTCTGTTGAGGGAACAGTAGAGACTAAATTTCTATAGTTGTACACTGTGCATTCACATATGAGCACAGACAGTTGCATTCAGAAATGATATTAATAATCATTCTGGAGAAATATAATGGTGAAAGCAGGATAGCTTACAGTGAAAGATGTCAGATTCCTGATCTCTGAAGAGTTAGCTTCAGCACCAGGGACCAGATTCGACCACTCAGTGCTCTTGTGTGGTAGGAGTTTTATTACAGTGAAGAGGGACAGAGAAAGGTTCTGACATCGACAGCAGAAGGGGGTGGAGAGTGTCCCCGTCACTAGTCTAAGCAAGGGAGTTATATATTTTTAGTTAGTCATTACAATAACTCAAAAGATGTCTCAAGGTTGTAAAATTTTACCAGACCCACTCCCACAATTTACATTTTAAGGTAACAGGATTAGAACTTAACAATAGAAAGATCTTCCCAAACCCACTCCCATAATGTACATTTTAACAGGATTAGTCAGAAGGTTTTCAGGAAGGACAAACTGTCCTCAAACTGGGCACTGTTATTATATAATCTTTAGTATAATCTTTAAACTTAGTCATTTGTTGTTTGTTGCAGTTCCAGGCTTAAAGATAAAAAACCATTTATGTGACTAAGACTAAGGAATGTAGAATTTAAAAAGACATTTGTCCTTTCCTCCTCTTTGAGAATTCCCAGATCCCCATCTCCTCAAGAGCCCCAGACTCCTTTCTCCTCCTTGAGGATCCCGGACTTCTTATCAACCTGCTGAGCAATTAACTCTCTCAAGAGTATTTTAAAAGAGAATTTTTAAAAGTGTTTTACACCAGGTATCACTTAAAAAAATCTCATCTTTTAAAATATTCTGAAAGAGTCAATGAAACTAAAAGATGCTTGCTCCTTGGAAGAACAGCTAGGACCAACTTAAATAGCATATTAAAAAGCAGAGACATTACTTTGCCAACAAAGGTCTATCTAGTCAAAGCTATGGTTTTTCCAGTAGTCATGTATGGATGTGAGAGTTGGACTATAAAGAAAGCTGAGCACCAAAGAATTGACACTTTTGAATGGTGGCGTTGGAAAAGACTCTTGAGAGTCCCTTGGACTACAAGGAGATCCAACCAGTCCATCCTAGAGGAAATCAGTCCTGGATGATCACTGGAAAGACTGATGCTGAAACTGAAACTCTAATACTTTGGCCCCCTGATGTGAAGAACTGACTCATTAGGAAAGACCCTGATATTGGGAAAGACTGAAGGCAGGAGGACAAGGGGATGACAGGTTGAGATGGTTGGATGGCATCACTGACTCAATGGATATGAGTTTGAGTAAACTCTGGGAGTTGGTGATGGACAGGGAAGCCTGGAGCAGAAGCCTGGTGTGTTTAAGTCAATGGGATTGCAAAGAATTGGCCATGACTGAGCAACTGAACTGAATTGAGCACCAGGTATCATTTATTTTTTGTTACACAGCCTATTTGGAAAAGACTTACATGCTCAAAAGAAAGAACAACATGATTACTGTTGTAATTTTTTATTCTGAGGGGATGCTATGGGAGCAGGAATATCACAGGCAATTCATTTAAAAATGGTTCTATCACTAGCAATGAATTGGGTTTAATTTCATTATGGTTCAAAAGTCTCCCAAAGGTGTTATTCTGATTTCTTGTTCTGGGAGCCAATTGTGTTATTAGAATAACAAGATGGTATATTTTCGTAATCACCTCCATTGGCTTTTTATTTTGAAGAGAGTGTATGTTTCACTTGTGATGGAAGAGATAAGTTGAGTTAGATATTGATCTTTAGAATAAAGCCTGGGAATGAAGTGGATATTCTAGGCAAAGCTCTAAGTGACAAGTTTTGATTAGTCTTTCTTAACCTCAGGCAATTTCTTGATTGGTTAATAATGAATTAGGCTTTCAGACATTACTTAGCTAACATGATCCTATTTCAGAAATGTGAGGAGCAAAGGAAAAAGTTGGCAGATTCCAAAATTTATGAAGATACTGATTCAAGCATACTGGATTCATTCAAATGTGGTATTTCTGGTAGGACGTTGAAGGGAAAACAGTACACTGAGAAATTTGTGATCATTCATATATATATGATTTATTTATGATTCAAAACTCTTTTCTCTACATTTATTTGATTTGGATTATAAAACTAAACACAGGATTCTAGTTAAAAGGAATAGAGCAAAACATAATATGAAGCGCCTACAATGCTCACAATAGTTGAGCACTCAGTTTTAACTCTGAATTTCCTTTAAACCAAAGCAGAAGAAACCTATATTGGGATATATAGTTCTTAGACTTGTTGGGTTGCTGGTTTGACTCATCAACTTAATAGCTGTAAGTAAATTATTTATTTTCTCTCTTCCCCTCTAATCCTCAAGGCTTCCTTGGTGGCTCAGACAGTAAAGAATCTGCCTGCAATTCAGGAGACCTGGGTTCAATCCCAGGATTGGAAACATCTGCTGGAGGAGGGCATGGCAACCCACTCCAGTATTATTGCCTAGAGAATCCCCATGGATAGAGGGCTCCAGTCCATAGGGTCACAATGTTGGACATGACTGAGCAACTAAGCACCCTCTAATCCTCAAGCATAAGAGGAGATAATAGTACCTACATCTTAGGGCTGTTTTGGGAACCACTGCTGTCGCTACATGTAAGACACGTAAAAGAGCACTGTACACATTGCAAATGCTCAGTATAGTTCCATAAGTATTAGCAATGAATATTAATAGTGTTATAATTGTCTGCTAAATGAGAGTATGATTATTTATATAGGTAGTTTCTTCCTCCCTTCAGTTCAGTTCAGTCACTCAGTCGTGTCCAACTCTTTGTGACCCCATGAATCACAGCATGCCAGGCCTCCCTGTCCATCACCAACTCTCGGAGTTCACTCAGACTCTCGTCCATCAAGTCGGTGATGCCATCCAGCCATCTCATCCTCTGTTGTCCCCTTCTCCTCCTGCTCCCAGTCCTTCCCAGCATCAGAGTCTTTTCCAATGAATCAACTCTTTGCATGAGGTGGCAAAAGTACTGGAGTTTCAGCTTTAGCATCATTCCTTCCAAAGAAATCCCAGGGCTGATCTCCTTCAGAATGGACTGGTTGGATCTCCTTGCAGTCCAAGGGACTCTCAAGAGTCTTCTCCAACACCACAGTTCAAAAGCATCAATTCTTCGACACTCAGCCTTCTTCACAGTCCAACTCTCACATCCGTACACGATCACTGGAAAAACCATAGCCTTGACTAGACGGGCCTTAGTCGACAAAGTAATATCTCTGCTTTTGAATATGCTGAAAAAGCACATAGGGCCAGGATAACTTGAAGGGAAATTGCTTAGTAGAATACACTCCTTATTTAAGTGTGACATTCAAAAAGGCACAGGAATATATTCTACCAAAGTATGTTTCTTTTTATCAACTCTACCCAGAAACCGAGACCTGAACATTAATGCATAATGCAGAAAAGGCATTGTTGCAGCAAAGCGATGAAGCAGTATAGTATGGACACTGGATTTCCTGTTAATCTATTACAGGAGTAAAGGTCTGAGAACTTGGGGTATTGTACACATGAGGCCACCTCTTCAATTACTAAGAGTCTGCAGTGGCTTTTGCTTGGCTTGAGTCACTTGCAAGCTGAATTCTGTTAAGTGAAGAGGTGCTCTTCTGTGTGGTGACTAATGTGAGGACTACATGCTTGAGTTATCAGACTTTAAAGAGCCAGACTTGGCTTTTGTGAAGATGTGGAAACCAAAATCGTTTTCTTGCTACAAGGTTTAACTTACTCTCTCACATCAGTTAGTCTCCAGAATGTCTGTAGGTAAAATGGATATTTTTTCTGCAAAATGAGCTTAAATCTATTGAATTACTTGCTACATTACATGGATGAGAAAATTTTAACCTAAAGAAAATTTAAGGAGAAATGTTATTATTATATCATTCTAACCCCTCAAAACAAAAAAAGAAACATTTGTGTGAGTCTTATGAACAAGGTCCACATTTCAATAGGACTCTTTTCTAGCTGGTCTGCCAGAATCAACTGGTTCCTAAAAACACCAGTAGGAAGTCAAATTGACAAGTTAAGATTACTACTACAGACAGTTCTCTAAATAGTATAATTCTAGTGTTGACATTGTTCTATGATTCCAGATTTTTCCTTGGAGGTGTATTTTACAAGCGTATGATAAATGCCATCTCACTAGAAACAAACATTGATTGTGCTATTTTTTGTAATTGAACCAAATCAGTTCAACACATGTATCAAAATATTTAAATATAAATTTTAAAATTGTGTGTGCATCTAGGACATAGAAGTAATGAAAGATAGTAAAAGTGAAAGTTGAGAAGTCATGTCTGACTCTTTGTGGCCCCCTGGACTACACAGTCCATGGAATTCTCCAAGCCAGAATGCTGAGTAGGTTGCCTTTCCCTTCTCCAGGAGATCTTCCCAACCCAGGGATCAAACTCTGGTCTCCCACATTGCAGGCGGATTCTTTGCCAACTGAGCTATCAGGGAATAGTACAACTTAAACTTAAGATTCAGAGTTATTTTTTAATAAGCTATTCCTTCTAGTAGAGTAGAAGTATGATAAAAGATAAAAGAAGACTGGGAAATGAGTTACACTTTTTCTAGTTCAGCTCAACTACAGATAGTCTTCTGGTAAAGAACACCAATTCTGGCTATGGATTTAGAGAAGGAATTGGACTTTAGTCTAAGTTTCAATGTTTACTTGCTGTGTACTTACTGTGTATAGATAGAATATTTCTGAAAGTTCTGTGTGAAGTTCTCTGACTTTGGAAGATGAAAAACCTATTTGAGGAATTTCATGAGGATTTTTTAAAATAGAAACTATAGTTAAAATTGTCTCACTTTGAATTAGATATAGGACATGCCTACTTGGTGTTGATTGAGATAGTGATAATTATTGCCTTGATTCCTGTCTCGTGTACAATATCATGAACCTCCATCTGTAGTTCATCAAGCACTCTGTCTGTCAGATCTAGTCTCTTAAATCTATTTCTCACTTCCACTGTATAGTCTTAAGGGATTTGATTTTAGGTCATACCTGAATGGTCTAGTGGTTTTCCCTACTGTCTTCAATTTCAGTCTGAATTTGGCAATAAGGAGTTCATGATCCAAGCCACAGCCAGCTCCTGGTTTTGTTTTTGCTGACTGTATAGAGCTTCTTCATCTTTGGCTGCAAAGAATATAATCAATCTGATTTTGGTGTCGACTATCTGGTGATGTCCATGTGTAGAGTCTTCTCTTGTGTTGTTGGAAGAGGGTGTTTGCTATGACCAGTGCATTCTCTTGGCAGAACTCTATTAGCCTTTGGCATGCTTCATTCTGGACTCCAAGGCCAAATTTGCCTGTTACTCCAGGTGTTTCTTGACTTCCTACTTTTGCATTCCAGTCTCCTATAATGAAAAGGACATCTTTTTTGGGTGTTAGTTCTAGAAGGTCTTGTAAGTCTTCATAGAACTGTTCAACTTCCACTTCGGCATTACTGGTCAGGGCATAGACTTGAATTACCGTGATATCGAAGGGTTTGCCTTGGAAACGAACAGAGATCATTCTATCGTTTTTGAGATTGCACCCAAGTAATGCATTTCAGACTCTCTTGTTGACTATGATGGCTCCTCCATTTCTTCTAAGGGATTCCTGCCCACAGTAGTAGATATAACGGTCATCTGAATTAAATTCACCGATTTCAGTCCATCTTAGTTCACTGATTCCTAGAATGTCGATAATCACTCTTGTCATCTGTTTGACCACTTCCAATTTGCCTTGATTCATGGACCTAACATTCCAGGTTCCTATGAAATATTACTCTTTAGAGCATCGAATCTTGCTTCTATCACCAGTCCCATTCACAACTGGATGTTGTTTTTGCTTTGGCTCCATCCTTATATTCTTCCTGAAGTTATTTCTCCACTGATCTCTAGTAGCATATTGGGCACCTACTGACCTGGGGAGTTCATCTTTCAGTGTCCTATCATTTTGCCTTTTCATACTGTTCATGGGGTTCTCAAGGCAAGAATACTGAAGTGCTTTGCCATTCCCTTCTCCAGTGGACTACATTCTGTCAGGAAGCAACAGTTGGAACCAGACATCGAACAACAGACTGGTTCCAAATAGGAAAAGGAGTACATCAAGGCTGTATATTGTCACCCTCCTTATTTAACTTATAGGCAGAGTGCATCATGAGAATTGCTGGGCTGGAAGAAGCACAAGCTGAATCAAGATTTCTGGGAGAAATATCAATAACCTCAGATATGCAGATGACACCACCCTTATAGTAGAAAGTAAAGAAGAACTAAAGAGCCTCTTGATGAAAGTGAAAGAGGAGAGTGAAAAAGTTGGCTTAAAGCTCAACATTCAGAAAAGTAAGATCATGGCATCTGTTTCCATCACTTCATGGCAGGTAGATGGGGAAACAGTGGTTGACTTTATTTTTCTGGGCTCCCAAATCACTGCAGATGATGATTGCAGCCATGAAATTAAAAGATGTTTACTCCTTTGAAGGAAAGTTATGACCAACCTAGACAGCATATTAAAAAGCAGAGACATTACTTTGCCAATAAAGGTCTGTCTATTCAAGGCTATGGTTTTTCCAGTGGTCATGTATGGATGTGACAGTTGGACTATAAAGAAAGCTGAGCGCTGAAGAATTGATGCTATTGAACTGTGGTGTTGGAGAAGACTCTTGAGAGTCCCTTGGACTGCAAGGAGATCCAACCAGTCCATTCTAAAGGAGATCAGTCCTGGGTGTTCATTGGAAGGACTGATGTTGAAGCTGAAACTCCAGTACTTTGGCCACCTGACACGAAGAGCTGACTCATTTGAAAAGACCATGTTGCTGGGAAAGATTGAGGGCAGGAGGAGAAGGGGACGACAGAGGATGAGATGGTTGGATGGCATCATTGACTCGATGGACATGGGTTTGGGTGGCCTCCAGGAGTTTGTGATGGACAGGGAGGCCTGGTGTGCTGCAGTTCCTGGTGTCGCAAAGAGTCGAACGTGACTGAGCAACTGAACTGAACTAAATGATTGCCTTAAAATGTTTGCTAAATGAGATTTTTCACTACTGACCTTCATATTAAAGGATTTGGATTCCTAATGATTTTTTAACTTTGCTTTCCTATATCATTAGCAGAAAGTCCCTCTATATTTTAGGAGAGAAAAGATCCCAATGTGAAATGAGCTCTAATTTCAGCTATAATATTTTTCTATCAGTGCAGAACTGGTGCTACTCTGAAAGATGGAAAGAAATGTGTTCTACTTAATGAGTTCTCCATCCCCTCTAAGATAACTGAAAGAATCAGTGATGACATTGAAATCTAGAGTTTATGAACGAGTTTTATCCTTTTAGGCTTCTGAGGCAAAATTAGCTGAAAACACTTTTTTTCGTAGAATAAAATGACACAGAATATATGATACTAGTATTATAGAGATAGATGAAAGCAGGTTTTTAAAATCTGGATGAGAGATAACAAAATACAGTATATAATGTTCACAAGACATATAATTAGCAATTCAATTTTTGCTAATAAAATATGAGAGTATATTCATTCATTTCTATGCTTTCTTACATGTTTTATTGACTTCTTATACAGGGATTGTATGTGTAAATCTAATGTGGAAATCAAAGATAGCTGTGAAGTAAATCAATGTCAAAATGCTGAAAGAAGAAATTTGAGATACTCCTTTTAAAAATATAAAATGATTACTAAATCAACTCATGGATGTCTGACATTCCTCCAGATTAATACCAGGGTGCTCTGAGGCTTACTAATAGCATACAGAAGGAAAATTTTAATTTTTTGATGAAAGATGAGGGCCATTTTAAAGATACACATTCCCCAGATTTATTATTTAATCACAAATATTTGCAGCCCAAGGTAGAAATTGCTTTGATGTAAATATTTACAGTTACACACAAAAATAAACACAAAATAAACACAATGGTATTTAAATCATCTTACATCATCAACCTTCATTATTTCAAATATGACACAATAAAACTAATTCCTACTTTAAATTACAAACATCTAATTATTTTTTGTTTAATTAAATGGAATATTTTGAGTGGGTTATAGAGTACATTGAGCCATGGACGTGTCTGAAACGATGTCATTGAGAAAACATAATATAGCATCAGCCATAAAATGTCATGGTTGATGAGAAACTCACTGAAAGCCATTCAAAGGATTTCTCTATTAACTTTTGCAAATGCATGCTTTAATCTATAAATCTTTATGGGAAAACATTTTAACAAATGTACTGTGGTTTACATTTAAAAGCACTATGTGGTTTATAGTTAAAAGCAATTATGATTCACTCTTTCTGCTGATCTGGCTCAGGGCAAAGTGCTCACAGAACACAAAACCCCCTTTTAAGGACAGTAAGGATAATTGTTTAAATTGAGAGCATCAGCAACCCTCCAAAAGGGGTCAGTGACATCCCTGTAATAAGACCAGCTTCACTGAATATATGTTAAGAGATATTAGAGGCCAAATAAGTTTATAGAGGGGGGAAAAAAAATAGGAAAAGATTGTGGTAGAACTGTCTGTTGCCTATATGTACCAGGATACTCTTCCAGGTGCCTCAGGCTTAGAAAAACTTATGACCTGACCCTCTCCTCCTTCCTCCATAGGTTATTTCTTCTTTTCCTTATGCTGAGTTAGTGGTGTCATCTTGTATCCAAGGGTTCAGTTAGAAACCTCAGAGTAATCCTGAATTTACTTATTTTCTAGCTTCTTCCATATTAAACCAAATCCAGATCTTAACATTCTCTTTTTATTTGTTGTCATTATTTCTTCTTTTGTTGTTTTCCTGCCTCCATCTCTGTTAACTCTCTTCATTATATCCTCCACTCTGTGGTCAAAGAGAACTTAAGAACCACAACTTCGAATATAGCTGCTTGAACATTTCCTTGTTTTGTCCTTTCACAGAATTAAGTCCAACTGCTCTAGCATGGTGCTTTCAGTTCAGTTCAGGAGCTCAGTCGTGTCCAACTTTTTGGGCCCCCATGAACTTCAGCACACCAGGCCTCCCTGTCCATCACCAACTGCCAGAGTCTACCCAAACCTGTGTCTATTGAGTCGGTGAAGCCATCCAACTATCTCATCCTCTGTTGTCCCCCTGTTCCTGCTTGAAAAGCATTCTGAAATGTGTATTCTAGCCCTATTTCTTGTCTCATTCAGCTCTTTTCTGACTTTCCTGCTATATTTCAGCTACTTGTTGCTTTCCTGGCTTCCAGATCTTGGTATATCCTGAGTATCTCTTGCTATGTGTTAATACATCCACAATTTAAATTACTTCTTATTAGGCTTCTTGTCTATTAGTTCTTGTTGTTCAGTTACTTAGTTGTGTATGAATCTTTGTGACCCTATGGACTGCAGCACAGCAGACTTTCCTGTCCTTCACCATCTCCTGGAGCTTGCTCAAATTCATGTCCACTGAGTTGACGATGCCATCCAACCATCTCATCCTCTGTCAACCCCTTCTCCTCCTGCCTTCAGTCATTTCCAACAAACTTTTCCAATGAGTTGGCTCTTTGCATCAGGTGGCTGAAATATTGGGCTTCAGTTTCAGCATCAGTCCTAATGAATATTCAGTGTTGATTTCCCTTAGGATTGCCTGGTGTGATCTCCTTGCAATCTAAGGGGCTCTCAAGATCTTCTCCAACACAACAGTTTATAAGCATCAGTTCTTCAGTGCTCAGCCTTCTTTATGGTCCGACTATCACATCCATACATGACTACTGGAAAAACCATAGCTTTGACTAGATGGACCTTTGTCAGAAAAGTGATGTCTCTGCTCTTTAATACACTGTCTAGGTTTGTCATAGCTTTTCTTCCAAGAACAAGCATCTTTTAATGTTATGGCTGCAGTCACCATCCACAGTGATTTTATAGCCCAAGAAAATAAAGTCTTTCACTATTTCTGTTGTTTCCCAATCTATTTGCCATGAAGTGATGTGACAGATGCCATAATCTTAGTTTTTTTTAATGTTGAGTTTTAAGCCAGCTTTTTCACTCTCCTCTTTCACCTTCATCAAGAGGCTCTTTGGTTCCTCTTTGCTTTCTGCCATAAGAGTGGTGTCACCTGTGTATCTGAGGTTATTGGTATTTCTCCCAGCAATCTTGATTCCAGCTTGTGCTTCATCCAGTCCAGCATTTTGCATGATGTACTCTGCATATAAGTAAAATAAACAAGGTGACAATATAGAGCCCTGATGCACTCCTTTCCCAATTTGGAACCAGGCTGTTGTTACATGTTCAGTTCTAAGTGTTGCTTTTCTGAAGCTTTTTAAAAACCTCACTTGATCTCTTCCTTGTGTATTTTGTGACTCCCTTTTCACAAGATTTTGGATTAATTTCTCCACTGAATTATGGCTTATTTATTTGCCTTTCTGACTCCCCTATACTCAAAATAAGTATCTTATTTAACTTTGTATTTCATAGACTAACTTAGATGTTTCCCTATTTAATACTATTTACTTATTGAGAAACTGATAATTAGAAGGCCTAGATTGTAATTGTGAGTTTATGCTAATTTACTACTGTGATCTGGGCAGGGCACTAAATTTGGCTAAGCATTTATGGAATGAATGGTGGAACAAGACAAGTGGTTCTGAAATGTTACTAGGTCTTTAACGTATTCTAAATTCTAAATCAGTGCACATAGAGAACATACACCATATTGTATTGGCTCTCATTGAACGAAGTGGCAAACAATTTTTCTGCAAAGTTTTCATGTCTTATTGTTTAATCTCATTTCATTTCATTTCAAGGGACCGGAAATGATTAAAATCAAGGACTGACTGGGATGCCAATATATAGCCCACAGCTAACATTGTGATGTGCATATTCAGTTGCTCAGTCATGTCCAACTCTTTGTAACTCCATGGACCATAGCCCACCAGGCTCCTCTTTCCATGGGATTTTTCAGGCAAGTGTCCTGGAGTAGGTTGTCATTTCCTCCTCCAGGGGATCATCCCAACCCAGGGATTGAACCCATATCTCTTGTGTCTTCTGCATTACAGGCAAATTCTTTACCACTGAGTCACCTGGGAAGCCCTCACATTACTCACCTCACTTCTTTGTGCACACAAGTATCAGCAGCCACAGATAATTCCCTAACACCAATAACACGTAGGCTTTCATGCCTTGGAGTTTATTGAAAGTAATGTTGACTGCTGGGAACATTTTATTAGAACTGTTGGGAAGTATTTATTGGAAGTAATATTGACAATCAAACACCATTAAGCAAAGGCAATTCTCAGTAATGCAAATGCCAGTTCTCTTATTAAAAAATATGGAAAATATAGTATAGACTATCAAAATGGAACTGAATTCAAACCTTGGCACTGATATTTACTGTTTGTGTTGTTTGTGTGATTTTAAATGTTAGTTCTCCCAAACTAATTTCCTTCACTTGCTCATAGAAAAAAAAAAAATTTGTTTGACCTTTTTACTGAAAATATTAGATATAGCGTATATTAAAAGATCAAGAATAGTGATTGGCAGTTTTTACATATTGCTGTGCTGTGCTGTGGTAGGTCGCTTCAGTTGTGTCCAATTCTTTGTGACCCTATGGACTGTAGCCTACTAGGCTCCTCTGTCCATGAGATTCTCTAGGCAAGAATACTGGAGTGGGTTGCCACGCCCTCCTCTAAGGGATCTGCCTGACCCAGAGATTGAACTTGCATCTCTTATATGTCTCCTGCATTGGCAGGTGAGTTCTTTACCATAGCACCACCTGGGAAGCCCTTTTACATATTACTCTGATGGTAATCATTTTAACTATTGATAATACATTATAATTAAAAGTGTCTTAATTATGTTAAGAAGGTAAGTTAATTAGAATATAAACCTGCTAACTCTGGTACTATTTCTCTTTGTCAGGAAGATCCCCTCAAAGAGGAAAGGTCAACCCACTCCAGTATCCTTGCCTAGAGAATCCCATGGAAAGAGGAGACTGGTGGGCTACAGTCCATAGGGTCACAGAGAGTTGGAGATGACTGAAGTAACTTAGCATGCATGCCAGGTTGAAAGATGGTCTTGAAATAAGAGAAGAAATTATGTAATGCAAAGATGTTAAAGAGAGAAAATTCTAAGTTTTTATTACAAAAATTTCCTTTACAAAATTTACTTAACTGATTATTGTACATGTCTTACCATTCCCTAAGCACTGCTCTTAATTATTTCCTTTCTTTGGATTAGCTAATGGTTTTGCTTAACCTCTTCTTGTGTATTTTATTAGATAAGTCAAAGCTGAGTTCAATGTAGACTAAGGATTTCTTTTAGCAAAAATCTTAGATATGAAATTTATATGACAAATTGTCTAGCCTTTTGCTTCAGTTTCACAATTATATTTCAGTATAAAACACTTGCTGACAAAGTAAAAATATATTTTTATTTTCTCATTAAATAGCCAAACACATTTATAGTCAGATTTCACAAGTGTCTCCTTTTTGGATTGTTAAAACTAGTTATTGTTCATCATTATCATATCATTAATAATCCAGTATTGTGAACATTTAATAATGCTGGCGTGTTCTGGGACTTTGTGAGGTACCTTGTATATAATAAGAATGGGAAATCACCTTGATTAGCACAAGGTCAATGAGCATGTTATGTGGGAGATGATAGGAAGAAGCACGTTTTCTCACCAAACCCAATATTCCACCAAATGGAGGCTGTCATTTTGCTCCATATCAGCTTGACCATCACTCTTGGAAGATCAGAATAACCTGTGATTCTCTTGGAAGATCATAATAACCTGTGGTTCACTTGGATGGTGTATTGGAGTTGACTTGTACTGGTTTGTAAGAGCTGACTATTAAAATTTTAGGACATTTGCCACCTAGTTTTTAAATATTTAATAGCTTGAGATTGGCCATAGTGTAAATATTTATAGCACATACATTGCAAAATGCTTCTGCCCTTTTAACCCCTAAAGATCCTGCTGTTCAACATTCGTTAACATATCTGGTTCACTTCCACAACTTCAGGATTCAAAGTGAATGTCACATAACCCTAAATTTAATCACTATGCAGCAGAGATACAGACATCAGGAGTTGACTGAGGAAACCTGATTTCTGTTTAATTTAGCTATTACCAAAAGCAACAGGATCCTGATGCATATATTCATTCTCTGTTATCAAGTTTCAAGTGAAAAAGATTTAAAATATACATCTGAATCTATACTACTCTGGATATAACTCCTTTCAAAAATTTCCATCTAAGTCCAGAAATAAGTACACATAGAAATAAATATAATTTTCCATTAATAAACAGAGTACCACAGTTTGGCTGTTTTAGGTTCAAAGTGCTGATGCTTTCAACTTAAAAGCGTATTTTAGAAGATAGATTAAAATTTTATAACATTTTTAAATGGAGATGACAAAAAAAGATTATTACCAGGTGACTTACATATGGAATTTTATCCACCAATGCAACATCATAAACTTTCTGTAGGACTTCCTTTCTAGTCCCAGATGAAAGGGGGTTATAGTTTATTGCCAAATAAAGCATCATGGAAGAGAATCTTAAATTAATATTCAAGTGGTTTTAAATAATTGTTTCTCTAAAACAAAGTCACACCATTTTCAATCTATATTATAATTTAAATGGAAAATTGGCAAAATTCCAATGCTTGCTCTCTATGTAGTTAACGGTTCTACAACTCATTCCTTATAAGTACACGAGCCTTGAAGTTATGTCCTGAGTGATCAGAGTCACTTTATTAATTCACTGTCCATCAGGACTCATTCATAATACACTTTTTCTTCTCAGAGATGGTTTAATGTTCAATAAAAAATACAATGCTGATCTTTTAAAGGTGCATTAAATATCTTCATCTGCTAAAGTATTTCTTATTAAAAGACCTTTCAGTAAAATAATTAGGAAATTGTCTTCCTTTTCTAAACAGGGTTTATTTTCATTTAACAAAACTTGCTTGTTAAATAAGTGAAATAATAGGGACAAATAGAGAAAAAAAATTAATCATAACTCTAGTTCTTCTTCTTAGCTTCTATAGCAATAATTTTTGACAGTGTGTATGTCATTTCATATTGCTCTCAAATATATACAAATACATACACACATAAATATATTTCATTATTATTTCGTTTGAGATTTTACTAAGATGAAAGAATAGCGTGAACTTTATCCTCCAACTAGGTTTTTACTCAAAAGTTTATTATAGGTATCGTTTTTTCAATCATACACTCACTCACAAACCTTGTGTGCATCCCTGGGTGTATTCATTACCTACTTTTACTGCAATTAAAAAAAATAAATACAAGAAAGGTGCTTATATTGCTCTCTGAATTTTAATTTTAATAAATACTATCAACTTTGTCTTCAAATATTACTTAAACCTAACTGTACTTAACAAAATAATTCATTTCTTCCATAGAATTAAAACATTTTAAACACTACCAGAAATTCTGTTGATATAAATATAATAGCTTCATAATATTTTGTAAAATTGAATAGAATCTGTTTCTTATGGGAGAATTTTGCAAAAGACATTTTGGTTGCGATTTTTATAATACTAGTTGTCAGAAGGATATTCTATCAAATGAATGAATAAGTTACAGTACTTTAGTCAAAGCCATGCCCTTATTCCATTTACCTTCTCATTGTCTTTATGGCAAAAAGTAATAAATTCTAATCTGACAGATGCTTGGAATCTTGTTGCTGAACTCAGCGATGTTTCTTGTCGCTTTTACTTTACCTCAGGCGCTTTCATTTCTGTGTTAACTCCAGTACCCAGAAAACAATAAAAATATATTGGCAGCTTAAGCTGAATAGTAAAGTTGATTTGGATGAATTCTCTCTTCAGCTACTAATATTGAATATCTACTGTAGTAATATTAATATTAAAAATAAACTAATTTGTATTTGAGCTTTCCTGTGGGGATCAAAGAAGAATTTTGCATAAATGTTATTGTTTTTGACAGAGGCTTATGCCTTTTGTTGTTGTTGTTGTTTGCCATAGTAATTGTTTTTTGTTTTAGGATAACAACCATTCTTTGTAACTTCCTTCTTCCCTTCCTTTCTTCCTCAGTGATTTTCTTCTCTCCTTCTCTCTCTTTTTCTTTCTGTCTTTTGTTAAATAAAATAGATCAGATGTTCTTACTGATTTTTGAAAAAATCCCCAAATCTGTATAGACACCCTTTTGTATTGAAGGTAATAATAATATGAGAGTAATAAGGGAATTGAAGGTAGAAACTGAAGTTCCAACATAATGCTGGTTACTGGTCTTCTATTGATATAGTAGTGTTATAGAAGGGAGAACACTGGGAATAGGTTCTGTGCTGAAGTGTTATCGCCACTACTTCCCAATGTCAGCACTCTCATGTGACTTTAACCTCTTCCTACCCTGTAAAATCACATGTTCACAACTGTAGCCATCCTGCCACTTAATATGTAGTGTGAATCCTTAAAACTCTTCTTTATATACATATATAAAATATTACATATAATATCTAATAGTATATGTTAATCCCAATCTCCCAGTTTGCCCCTCGCCTACTCCGTTGGTCACTGGTAACCACAGTTTATTTTCTACATTGGCGACTCTATTTCTGTTTTGTAAATAAGCCCATTTGTGCCCCTCTTTTTTAGATTCTGCATATAAGTGATATCATATGATATTTGTCTTTCTCTGTCTGATTTATTTCACTCAGTACGACACATACACACTGCTATATATAAAATAGGCAACGAATAAGGACCTGCTGTATAGTGCAGGGAAATCTACTCAGTACGCTACAATAGCCTATATGCGAAAAGAATCTAAAAAGAGTGGATACAGGTACATGTATAACTAGTTCACTTTGCTGTACACTTGAAACTAATACAACATTGTAAATCAACTATACTCTAATAAAAATGAAAAACAACAACAAAAACTCTTCTTTACCCACCAAGTTTCATGCAGAGTTCAGAGCCCTAACTGTCTCCTAGGTATGTGACTTACCTGGCAGGCAGAGGCTTTCATAGGAGTAATTGTCCTTAATTAGCCTGGTCCTTTCCTTCAGTGTTCTCTTTCCTGGCATTCGTGCTGTCTTTCAGAAAATTAATTCTTACCTTTTATATGGTCGCTATGTAATAATAAAACCATTCAGACCTTCTGGGGTGGGGAAAAAATCAGACACCAGTGCAGTGCCTGACACATGATTTTTCCCTAAAGACTAGTGTTTTGAAGAAATTCCGGAGCATATCACCACTTACAAATGGTTGTGGCATAGAAATGAAGAAAACTGAGAAATGAGACCCAAGAAGGGACAACCAAGCACTGAGTAAATCTGTTTTCATTTTATTTCTCAGTGGACACAAGGTACCAGGAAAAGGCACATCTTCTTCCCAAATGTCTCCGTGTTCCAACAGGAAAATGCCTTGCCTATTTCAATAGACAAGTCTGAATCATTCTTTCTTTCATTTTTACAGTGTAGAACGAAGAAGCTGTCAGCTTCTGGGAAGCTGATCTCTACCCCTCTCTGATTATAGACTCTCCCTACTGGCATCTTTTTCCTCTCCCTACCTTATATCTTTTTTCTTCCTTGTTTTCCTCCTTCCTTCAACAAATATTTCTTGAATATCCACCATGCTGTAGACTCTATTCATGACATGGCGATAGATCTGTAAACACAATGGGCAAGACTTTTGCTACTGTGAAGCCTTACATTTTAAAGCTGGGAGGCAAATAATTAAAATAAATACTTAGGTACAAACTTTTAAGATCATTGTGCTTGCTATGAAATGTAGTGTGATGAGCAATGAGTGTTAGATTGGGTGAACATGGAAGACCTACCTGAGAAGCTGTATGAACGAAAGAGAAAAACCATTCGTCTGGAGTTCTAGGACAGAGGCAGAAACACTTCTGAGGAAGGACTGAACTGGTGGAGGAGGCCCTTGTGGATGGATAGTGGATGAGATCCTGGAGGCCACTGCAAGTTCAATGGGAGGAAAATGAATTGTTATAAGCAGCAAAATGCTAAGATCTGATCTGGAGTTGGTTGCTGTGTTGAGAAAGTATTGTTGGGGATCAGCAGAGAGATCATTTTGGGGACAGGATAAATGAATTAGCATCATAATTAGGGTGACGAGGTCCATCTCTAAGATTTGTGTGTTGTGTGCTTTAGTCATTTATTCATACCCACCTCTTTGCAAGCCCATGGACTGTAGCTCACCAGGCTCTTCTGTCCATGGAATTCTCCAGGCAAGAAACTAGTCCAAGAACAAGTGAAGAATCCTGACCAAACAATCTATCACCCTGCCCCTCTCAGGAAGCCTGGCATGCTTCAGTCCATGGGCTTGCAAAGAGTCAGACACAACTGAGCACTGAACTGAACTGAAGACACTCTTTCCCTCTGCGCATAGCTTCATTCATACGAGTGAACACTACAGTCACTTGAGCAGGAAATTCCATGAACCCTTTTATTTGGAAATAGGTGTGGAAATGGGATTGTGGAGTGTTGAGAGGTATGAATGCCTTGACTCAATGATTCCTTGTCCTTAGGGAAGGTTGAAGCTGGAGGTGGGCAAGAGTAGGCCTAGTAAAGGTGGGAGCCCAGGGACAGGCGTGCTGGTTGTTTAGCTATAAGGGAAGTGCTGATGCCAATTTAAATGAGTAAAGTAGAGATAGTGGCACAATTTGGAAGTAAAGTCAAAAGAGTGATCATAGGGTCTTGAGGAAAATAGACAGTGTGTATCTTCTTTGTCACGGGGAAAGTAGGCATAAGATTAGGAGGAGACTATGACAAAACAGCAGTGTTGGAGAGTCCCTTGGACTGCAAGGAGATCCAACTAGTCCATTCTAAAGAAGATCAGTCCTGGGTGTTCTTTGGAAGGAATGGTGCTAACACTGAAACTCCAATACTTTGGCCACCTCATGCAAAGAGTTGACTCATTGGAAAAGACTCTGATGCTGGGAGGGATTGGGGCCAGGAGGAGAAGGGGACAACAGAGCATGAGATGGCTGGATGGCATCACCGACTCGATGGACGTGAGTCTGAGTGAACTCCAGGAGTTGGTGATGGACAGGGAGGCCTGGCGTGCTGCAATTCATGGGGTCACGAAGAGTCAGACACAACTGAGTGACTGAACTGAACTGATGACAAGACTAGAAGCCCACTAATACAGCAAATAAAACACCTCCCATTTGTAAGCCTGATGTGTCCTTTGTGTAGAGCAGTCTTGTTGTTATAACACTCAAATAGACAGGAAGGAACCACTGCAGGAAAAGCATAGCAGCATTCAAGTTTCAGAGGAGCAATCAGTGAGTTACTTTCCTTTAAATGGGATGAGGTAGAAGGTTAATTATTTCTCAGAGTGGGCTTGAATTTGACCAGATAGACCTAATTTCCTGAAACCAACTAGACATCTAAGCAGAGGGCAGTAAGGGGAAAGATTAAAGAGAAAAGGAGGCCATAAGGCAGGTTGTACAGTCCTGCCTGGTGGCAGGGGTTCAGAGTGAGGACCACAGCTCCTTCAAGGACTTAGGATGCAAAACAGACTCTCTTCACTTAGCTTTTAAAAATTATTAATTAATGAAAAAATATTTATTTCTGAATACAGAGTTGTAGAAATAAAATTTACATTATCCTTGGCTTCATGAATGTCCAGGTTAATAGTAGGACATTGAGGGGCTGTGAGAGATGGAGAGAGATGGGTCTTGTTAGAGGAGGGAGGAGTCAGATGATAAACAGCCATTGAGAGGAGCAGTGGTGGGAGTGTGTCTTTGGAGTGGACTTGAAGTAGGAGCAAGTGGGGATTATTTTATTTTCAAGTGAGTGAATGAAATACTGATTCTATACTTTAATCCTGTGCTATTACATTACCAACCGAAAGCTTCTCAGTTCCCTCCCCAGGTTGAAGAGTTTAGTGCCTGACTTAAGAGAAAATTCTGCTTAGAGATTAGGCTAAGGCATCCTGACGTCCAACATAAAGAAATGCACAGATGAGCAGTAAAGTACACCATTATGAAAATCCATCTAGATGGTGACCTAACCTAAACGTAGAGGTGGAGGAGGAAACTGAGGCATACTCGGTCCCTGGAAAGGAGAGAAGCGTTGCAGACTTTCTGGGGAGAGGTCAATTTTCAGGCTTGGTAACATCAAAACAACATTAACATAACATCCCATTTCATTGATTACATTTTTCAAGATGCTTGCTTGCCCTTATAACTGGTAGTAAGATGATTTCCTTATATTTATTAGAAAAACAACTTTTATATTGAAGATCTGCAAGTAAAATGTGTTGAAATATGGGGACATTTTGAAACTGCTTAGGTATGATAGAGGTTAATGCTTTCAGTTATATCTTAATAATTACTGTCATCAGGTTTCTACCTTTATAGCTTTTTAATTGTTTAAAGATCATAAACCAGAAAATTTAGTACAAGCTTAGGAAAGGTCCTTTATGGTATAACATAATTTTATACTGATATTATCACTATAAAATGATTCACCAGAAAAGTATCTTAATGGATTTTACTTTCCACACTTCTGATTAGTATTTTTACTATAATACTCTATGTAATCTGCAGTGTGCTACAACATTGCTGCTAAATAAATATTTTTCTTTTATTTAAAGCAAACGTTTTAAAGTTTTAAAATCAGACTTATCATGAGGATGCAGAACGAGGAATAGGTAAGTCTGACAAAAATCAAAGAACAAAAGGAAGACTGTAGTCCACTGAGAAAAGCCAAAATTACCCCTCAGAATTTACAGGTTCTTTTCAGGTCAAATAATCCTCTTTTGACCAAATTCATTTGCCCTATCCAAATATGCCGAGACTATACTTATGAACCTCCGTGTGTGTATTGATATCAGGAGAAAGGACACATCAGAGAGCATGAATTTCACGTTGTCTGTGTTCAAAGATTTAACTGCCACCTGTGTATTTAATTCTGAGATGTACATATCCAAAACTGCTCATGCTCTCTTCCTAGACCCACAGTTATTTCTGCAAGGCAGTACAACTGTGGATAATGCGGCGATTTTTTTTTTTTTAATAAAGCAAGAGGAAAGGAAATCAGAAATGGGAGATACCAAGATGTATTACGTGTAGACTTTGTGCTACGGTCTGTGTTTGGCTCCATATTAAATTCTGTTTGCTCCATTGTGCCAAGTGGCACAACACCGATCACAAATAATCCCTGCCAGTTAGTAGCTGTGTTAACTTTTTAGTTGAATAAATGATTCTGCTTCTCCCAGTATTGCCCAGCTAGCAATAGTCTTCCTTAAAAGCCATCTAAATATAACACCTCATACATAAAAGGTTCAATAATCTCCAAAAGTCTTTGAGTAAAATGTAAGCTTTGGAACAAGATGGTCTTCATTTTGCCTTGTACCAGCTGTGTGAGCGTCTGGGAGTTAATTACTTCTACAATTCACTTCCTTCTTCTTAGATTACATAATGATCAAAAGGGTTAATATGTGTGAAATGCTGAGGACAATGCCACGTTAATGATGATATTTATCATTAATATTTTTCCTTCCGCCTCTAGTTCATCTCTATGGGGATGTCTCGCAAACACCCAAGCTAAACACCTAAGTATATGTCATCTCTCTCCCTTATGCTTAATCTCCTCTTCCTGTCTATTCCAAATGTTGACTATTACCCAGGTCAGGAATCTTGGTTTCCTCAGAATTCCACTGCATCTAGTTAGTTGCTCAATCCAGCAGTTCTGCCTCTTATACCTATCAAAAGTGCCATCACCTTCATCCCAGCTTCCTTCACCTGACTCAACTTAACACCAAGTCCAGACTTGACCTCCATAATAGCCTTCTGATGAACTTATCTTCCAACCTGTGGGCTCTTCTAGTCCACCCTTAACACTGTTGCCAGAGGAGTATTTCTGAACTACTGATCCAGAAAATACAATCCTGTCCACCTTCTGCTTGACAATCCTTCCATGGGTCTTCATTCTACACAGAAGAGCATTTGAACTTCTTGACAAGAAGTGGTTGGCACTCATGGTTACTTTCTTAGCAGCTTCTTGCCTTTTGTCCCCTACCTCCTATTGGAATGCATCACTTCCCCATTTCTATCCCTCCAAAATACTCTTGCTATAGGCAATATTGAAATGAATGCTCACATTGTTATATATACTGTATCATAATAGGCTTCCATGCCTTTGTCTCTGTTGACTGCCTGCCAGAATGTATTCTCTAGGTACTACTTTATCCACCTATTTCCTATTTGCCCCTCAGACAGTTGAAGGGAGTCTTATTTGTGACAACTTTCCTGACTTCAACTCACCTTCCACCCTGCAAAAGTTAGTCATTTCTCTCTGTGCTCCAGTCAGATAGGAACAATCAGTCCATCAGATCTGGCATTTGTTATATTATCTTATGATTTCTTACTTATACATTAGCTTTCGTCTTTACATGCTCATAAGCCTCTTGAGGGCAAGTTTATAGCTTGTAATTTTTGCTTCCTTGTACCTAGAGAAGATCCCAGAATATGTTAGGCATTCAGATAAATATCTGTTGAATTGGTGAATAAAATAATTTGAGATAATTGTTCACCTATTATTTCCTATTGAGTGGACATAAATCAACTCAATTTCTCAGGTTAACTGAGGTAAGTAGTGAAGTGAAGTGAAGTCGCTCAGTCGTGTCCGACTCTTTGCGACCCCATGGACTGTAACCTATCAGGCTCCTCTGTCCATGGGATTTTCCAGGCAATAGCACTGAGTGGATTGCCATTTCCTCCTCCAGCGGATCTTCCCGACCCAGGGACTGAACCCAGGTCTCCCGCATTGTAGACAGACGCTTTACCGTCTGAGCCATAAGTAGAATTAATAATAATTTAAATATATGCATGCAGTTATATATATATATTCAAATGTTTATGTTCTTTTTCTACTTGCTGATATTCTAAGGATTCAGTTATGAAATAGTGCATTTATGGCATCTGAAGAAACTTGCTATAATTAGAACTTAAAATAGACTAATGACATACTTCTTTTGAATGTTTACTTTGCTCTTACTCATTTCTGATCTTAGGTAATATACTTTAACTTCCTCAGATACATCCTCACATTTAATATAATAATAAAATTTTATTTCACATGGATTTTGTGAGGAGACAATCTATTTACACAATACTTGGTACACTGTTGGACATGAAAGTAAATGCTTTGTAATTGCTAGCAATAAATATCACTTATACTCAAAAGACACACTCCTCCCCACTGGAAACAAATATTCAGAAGTGCTAGTCAGACTAAGCAACTTTCTCTACTCTTTATCATCATGTCGTTGCGGATACTTAGTCATTTCTGACTCTTTGTAACACAGTGAATTGTAGCCTGTCACGCTATTCTGTCCATGGAATTTTTCAGGAAAGAATACTGGAGTGGGTTGCCATTTCCTACTCCAGGGCATCTTCCCGACACAGGATCAGACCTGCATCTCTTGGGTCTCCTGCATTGGGAGGCGGATTCTTCACCACTGCACCACCTGGGAAGCCCTCTTTTATCATGATAGTAGTAGTGTAAGTTGCTCAGCTGTGTCTGATTTGTGACCCCATGGGGTTCTCCCAGCAAGAATACTGGAGTCGGTTCCATTCCCTTCTCCAGGGAATCTTCCCAATCCAGCAATTGAACCTGGGTCTCCTTATTACAAGATTTTTTTTTATCATCTGAACCACTAGGGAAGCCCCTTTACCATCATAAGACAGGTCAAATTTGGGGCATTTTGGAGACATATATATATGTATAAATCAGATGCTGTGCTAGTCTCAGAGAGCATAAAGCTGTGTAAGACTGAATCCTCAGTCTAGGATCTCATGTCTATGTTTTATCCTCTTCAAAATGTTCATCCAGGAATGCAGCATGGAAGCAGAAGAAAAGTAGAGACCTATCTTAAATGTAAATTGAACTGAAATGTCAGCAGCACAAATGATCAATCAACAAATACCTATTACATTTCATCCCAGTGGGACTCACAGAAGAAGTTTCATACTCTTCATACGATTATTGTTAAGTAAAGTTGGCAGTGAATAAGGTGGAACAGTGAATAAGTGATAAGGAAAGTATATGTAGACCACCCTATACATTATGATTTATAGGAAGTGAAAAAAATGGAGAATTGTTCATTTTGAGAAGGAGGAAGACCATGAAAAACTTAAAATACTGCCCTTGCATTCAAATGATTTAACTAAGTTGCTGCTGCTGCTGCTGCTGCTAAGTCGCTTCAGTCATGTCTGACTCTTTGCAACCCCGTGGACTGCAGCCTACCAGGCTCCTCTGTTCATGGGATTTTCCAGGTGAGAGTACTGGCGTGGTTTGCCATTGCCTTCTCCAATTTAGGACTACTAATACTAATACTGTGTATTTCTCTCAATAGACTATCCACTAATACTTATTGGACAGCTGAGAAAGTCATCATTCTAATCTTTAGCTTTCATCTTACATTGTATTCTGTTTTTCTAATTTTTCATTCTCTTTATGAAAACACTTATGACTTCATTGTCCCCATCTCCTGATAATCCAGGATCATCTCCCCTGGAGATGTTTACTTTAACACATCTGCAAAGTCTCCTTTGTGTTAAGTTGACTTACACATGCCTGAGGATCAGGAGGTAGCCATCCTGGGAAGCTATTATTCAGTTTACCACAGTGTGATCACATGGTTGCATACAATCTGTAGAACTAAGATAATTCTTACACAGTCAGATAAGGTGGCTATTTCTTTTAACTTCTTTTAACTCAAGTCTGGTCATTCTTGTCAGCATTTGGGGTTTTAATAGTAATTTGGGTTGAGGATACACTTAGTTTGGTTTTAATAGGAGTCCTACTGCCTTTTGTGCCAACTCACTAAGCATTGTGCCTTAAAGACTGTGCTGAAGGTCATATTGCAATATGAATACATCCTATAGTACCCAGCAGTTTAAGTATATGGGTATTGAGGGAGAATAGGACTCAAAATACATGGAGCCTTAAGCCAATCTGTGAAAATGTGTTGCAACCATCAAACATGTCAAAATTATAAGCAAAGAAATGATTCTTCTTCTGACATCTGGTCAAAATTATTACTCAGTTCAGTTAAGTCACTCAGTCGTGTTTGACTCTTTGACTCATGGACTCATGGACTCATGGCTCATAGACTGCAGCATGCCAGGCTTCCCTCTCCATCACCAACTCCCGGGACCTTACTCAAACTCATGTCCATCGTGTCGATGATGCCGTCCAATTATCTCATCCTCTGTCGTCCCCTTCTCCTCATGCCTTCAATCTTTCCCAGCATCAGGATATCTCCCAATGAGCTGGTTCTTTGCATCAGATGGCCAAAGTATTGGCGCTTCAGCTTCAGCATCAGTCTTTCCAATGAATATTCAGAACTGATTTCCTTTAGGATTGACTGATTGGATCTCTTTGCAGTGATTCTCAAGAGTCTTGTCCAACACCACCATTCAAAAGAATCAATTCTTCAGCACTCAGCTTTCTTTATAGATACAAACCCTGCACTGCAGAACAAACTACATTTTTTATTCTCTTTATAGAAAATGGTATTACCAAATTTTTGTTATATGAAGAGACAATGAATTAAAAAATTTTAGAGAAAGTATTTTAAACCTGTACCAAACCATTCATGATAAAAATATTAGCAAAAATATTAGAAAATAATTTTTTTCTGGGTTATGTGATCTTGTGATCCTTGTCTGATTTAAAAGTTTTATTTTTTTGAGTCTTTTCTTATCTTGCATACTTACTTTGATACCTAAATGTCTTATTTTTTGTCTTAAAGAGGATTCCATAGTTCTACATACACCTCCATCTATGTAATATGCAGGCCTCACAGAATCAGAACCTGTCATTGATAACACTTGTATCAGCCAGGGTTTAAACAGAAAAGCAGATTATCTATCTCTGTGTGTTTATCTGCTTACCTATGTTTCATCTGTCTATCTATCCACACACCAATCACATACCTGTCTAGGGAAATGTGTAGTGCAAGAAACTGGTTTATGTGATTATGTTTGAAGTCTGGTTAAGCAAGTCTGAGATCTATAGGGAAGGCAGTGAAACAGGGGAAATCCAGGAAAGGGGTAGCAGTTGTAGACCAAACTATTGCTGGGGTTCTCTTTTACCAGGAAGAGTTAAGCTCCTTTTAAGGGCTCACCTGGCTAGAGTGGGTCCATTTAAGATAATCTCTCTTCTTTAAAGTCAGCTACTTATACAGTTGCCCCTTAAACAAGATGATTTAAAGTGTGGGTCCACTTATACGTGGATTTTTTTTTTTTTTACACTAAGTATCATAATACTATTCAGTTTTTGGTTGGGTCCACAGACAATGAGGGCTTACTATAAGTTACATATGGATTTTCAACTATTTGGAAGGTTGGTGCCCTAACCACTGTGTTGTTCAATGGTTAATTATATCTGCAGAAATACCTTTACAGCAGAACTGAGATTAGCGTTTGTTTGAATAACTGAAAAAAGGTATGTGTCTGGAGCAAATTGACTGCTCCTCTCCCTTCCTTTCCCATAGCAAAGTCTAGTAAAACTGACACATCAAAACTCCATGACAGTGCTCTTAGTGTGATTAGCGAAAATAATGATGAGAGTTAGAAGACTGCACTCCTCTTATTACACTTTGTGTTTATTGTCTTCTTCGATTCACAGGTATCCCAGCCGGTAAATTCTTAGGAAGTGAAGCAGGCTAATTCCAGGTGATACCGTGGTAAAGAATCTGTCTGCCAATGCAGGAGACACAACTTAGATCCCAGGGTCAAGAATATCCCCTCAGGGAGGAAATGGCAACCCACTCCAATATTATTGCCTGGAAAATTCCATGGACAGAGGACCCTGGCAGGCTACGGTCCACAGTGTCACAAAGAGCTGGTCACAACTGAGTAACTGAGCATGTATGCAGGCAATAACAGTAATTAACCATAGGAGCTCTGAAGTCACAGGATCTAAGTTTAAGTCCAGTATTCATCACATTCAACCTGTATGACTTTAAGTAAATAACTGAACCATGGTAACTTCTTAGAGAGCTAATGTTTAAAAAATAGAAAGTTTAAATGAGATAATCCTTGGAAAATGCTGAACGCAGTGGGGTGAAAAAGCACTTGAATATTGGTATTCAAGAGGATCTTAAATATCAGCTATTTTTTACCAGATAACATAATTAATTCTTTTGTGTATACCTTTTCATTTAACCTTCATAGTTATTGTTGGATAGTTATAATGACTGGGCTGGGTGATTAGGAAGATACTATGAGCTTTATCTTTTTAAAGTCACAGCAACATATGCCATCCTGTGACTTTTGATATATTATATAAGTATGACATGTATGTAAGTAGTCATGTATGGATGTGAGAGTTGGGCCATAAAGAAGGCTGAGCACCGAAGAATTGATGCTTTTGACGTGTGGTGTTGGAGAAGATTCTTGAGACTGAAAGGAGATCCAACCAGTTCACCCTAAAGGAAATCAGTTCTGAATATTCTTTGGAAGGACTGATGCTGAAGCTGAAGCTCCAATACTTTGGCCACCTGATGCGAAGAACTGACTCTGGAAAAGACTCTGATGCTGGGAAAGATTGAAGGCAGGAAGAGAAGGGGACGATAGAGGATGAGATGGTTGGATGGCATCACCGACACAATTGACAGGAGTTTGAGTAGGCTCCAGAAATTGATGATGGACAGGGAAGCCTGGCGTGCTGCAGTCCGTGGGGTTTCAAAGAGTCGGACACAACTGAGAGACTGAACTAACCAACTATGACATTTGGAATAATGACTGTAGCTTGATACTATTTTTATTATATTCTACCCAACTATGTACACTGTTGTGTTGTATGAATATTTTATGATGTAGAAACAATGTCCCTAAAACCCAAATGTTTGCCTAAGGTCATTATCAATTTATAAATAACTTCTATTCATTGATCTCTTTGCAAGGAGAGTGAATGCAATCAGAAGTGTTAGTATATTACTAAAAAGAAACATTTCATTTGAAAGAAAGTTATCCTTATATTTTTCTAAATGAACTGTTATGCTAGATTTAGTTGCCCTGAATTGAGAAGACAGGGCAAATTACTAGACAAGAAATAAACCTACAGACTAAATATATTATAGTCCTGAAGAGGTCTATCTGTGATCTTCTAAAATTTGTGATTTGCCATTTAAAAATCCACATTGTGACTGAGAATCTCACCGTCATGTGAATGAGATTAATCGCCAAGTCATCCAAGAATGTGTAATTGAGAAAAGAGCAAATTGTGCCTAACTAGTCTAGAAAAATTTCCATTGTGAGGAAGAAAACTCTTAGAGACACTTAGAAGGCTGCAGACAGTTGTCAAAGCAGAGTTGAGTTTGTGCGCAGGAGAAAAGACCTCTGAGATAACTGAATCAAGTCCCGTGCTCCAAGCTGATAACTGGGTTTCACTGAGAATGATTGGACAGTCAGGCACTTTGCTACATCAGCAAAACCAGCATTGACTTACCAGTATCCAGTAGACAGAAGACAAAAGAAGGGGAATTTCCAGGGTTGGCCTATTTATCATGTGTCTGCT
Organism: Capricornis sumatraensis; assembly: GCF_032405125.1. Lineage (NCBI taxonomy): Eukaryota > Metazoa > Chordata > Mammalia > Artiodactyla > Bovidae > Capricornis > Capricornis sumatraensis. Next base: position 78,014,739 of record NC_091073.1, read on the forward strand.
CTAATGAAAGAAGGAAACACATAAGTTCCAGGCTCTCCTGCCATAATGACCCTGAACAAGGTAACAAGAAAAGTTCTTTAAGCCTCTTTATCCAGAAGAATTCAATTGAGTAGACAGACTATGAAGGGGTACAGAGTGTTTAAAGGGCAATTCTTTCCCCCAGGAGGACTCACATACAGTTAGAGTCTAAATGTCTCTTATGAGACTGTGTATATGAAATGAAAAGTCACTGCTATTGCAGAAGTGTATTTGAAGCTCATTAAGGAGAAGGAAATGGCAACCCACTCCAGTGTTCTTGCCTGGAGAATCCCAGGGACAGGGGAGCCTGATGGGCTGCCGTCTATGGGGTTGCAGAGTCGGACACGACTGAAGAGATGCAACAGCAGCAGCAGCAGCAAGGATAGGTAGAACATTTTTTTAAGTAGAAAAAAGATATTATGCACAGTCTAGTCATCGAAAGACAATCACTTATTCCTTCCCTTCAATATTTTTAATGCACAATTAATTATTTTCATTTATGTAATTGATCACATGATTTTATACTTTTTGAACTTTAACATTCAATAAGCATTTTGAGTGTTTTTCTATGATGTTTATGTAATAATTTTCATGACTACACAATATTCTATTTTGTGATTGTGTCATATTTGGATCTGTATGCTAAGATCTTCACACTATTGAAAATAATCACTATACATCTGTTTTATAGTATTTTTTTTTCCAGTATTTAACATTGTGCTTGAAAGCATAGATGCTCAAATTGGATAAACTCAATTTTAACCACTTTTTATTTGAATGACCTTGGAAAGTATTTCTACTCACAAAGTTTCAATATCATCATCTGAAGATTAAGATAATATGCCTACTAGTGGCACAGAGTTAAATGAGATAATAGACATAAAACAAGAAGAAATATGCTACCACATACTTATTGTTTGATAAATGTTAACTTTTATTGAGTTTATTTTCCTAAAAACAAGCAAATTATTGTTTGTTTGATACCTCTTGCCTAAATATGTTTTCAAACACAGATAATTAAGAACTAAACACATCAGTCAATAAGATATTATAGATTGTGTTTTGTGCTATGAAGGAAGTGAAACTGTAAGGTGTCCTGGAGTTTAACATCACTTGTGGTGATGGGTTGGAGGCAGTTAGAAGTTACTTTTGTTGTGGTCTTAGAATCCTAGTGAAAAAATTTTGAGGAAACAGTGATAACACAAAATCCTGGTTTGTGAGAGTTTAGCAAGTTTGAGAAACAGAAAGTTGATGAGTGGCTGAGGTACACTAAGAATGAGGATAGAAGGGAGGGCTCAGCCATACCTCACGGTCATGATAGAAATCCCAATGTGGTGTAGAGTGAGTGTACTGTGACATCATTGGAGGGTTTAATCCCCATGGTGAATTAAACATTAGCCTTTGGCTACTAATTTCATTTTAGCTGAGATAGTTAAATTCCTTAGTTGGGTGGGCTGGGAGCAAGTTAACTAGCCTCTCTTAAACCATGGTTTCTGCATGTATAGATTGATGGCAATAACAGGATCTGCCTCCTTGGTTTGTTTTGAGGACTGAACGAGTTACAGCACATAACAATTTTTAACATTCTGCCTAGCATATAGTAAAAATTTAATAAAGTTAGGCCTCTCTGGCTAATTGTAGGTGCAACTTTGGTAAAGCCAAATAGCCTATTAATAGTACCCTTGCCTTGAACTAAAAAGTATGCTGTTCCTAAATGGGTATTCAAGATTCCACTTGTAGAGAAAGAGAAAAAATTCCTCTCATATTATAACATTATCCAAATTCCTAGTTATCAAGATTTCAAAATACTATAAAGACTAGCTTAGTCAGGAAGTTTCAGTGCATAAATAAATCTTTGATAGGAATGCTAAATTTTAAATTGCCATCTCTGACTTAAGTATTTTTAAAGTTAAGAATGTCTCTGTAGGGTCATTTCATGTGATGAAGGGATCAAAGGACTCAGACAAAGGCAGGATTATCTAAGAAATATAGAAATGAAACTGTAGTATCAGAGGAGAGTCCTTCCCATAAAACATTATTCCCAGCAATAATCAGTAAATGGCAAATTCAGGCACTAGCTTGTATCTTGATTTCTATCTCATTAGATCACAGCTTTCTTATTCTCAATTTCAGGTCCGTTTTGCTCAATTTCCAATTTAAAATACACGACAGGACCACATTTTAACAAAGGAAATGTGCTTATCTAATAGTATAAATATTTGCAATTTATTTAAATAAAAATTTTCAAGTATGCAGAAGAGATGATGTGTATGTACACACACACACACACACACACACATATATATACAATAACAGTCACACACATATATTTACCTTCCAAGTGCATCCTTCTGATAAATGCTTCTTTTCCCCTCCTAATCATGAAATCCTGTTTGTTATTCCTGCAATTTGCTAACAAACTCCATTTGCTCTCTGTCTAATTTATCAGAGCTGGGACATGTCCCATGCTGGGTCAATCAAAGACCAATACATCCTGGCAGAAGGTGATTAGAATGGGGAAGAGAGGTTGAGCTAACCTAGGGAGGGCAGAGATTTTCCAGAGAGTTAAACTTGGAAATGGAAGGGTTAAGTCTTAGCTTCTCTGCAGGTGGAAATATGAGGCTTTAGAGAAGTGCTTTTCATGACATAGCCCTAAAAAAATTTCACCCACCCTTCTCTGCAGAGAGAAATATGAAGCTTTAGAGGCATGCTTTCCATGACTGATCCAGCTTGGCTGGATCCATCCACCTTGGACTGGATGAAGCACAAGCTGGAATCAAGATTGCCAGCAGAAATATCAATAACCTCAGATATGCAGATGACACCACCTTTATGGCAGAAAGCGAAGAAGAACTAAAGAGCCTCTTGATGAAAGTGAAAGAGGAGAGTGAAAAAGTTGGTTTAAAACTCAAGATTCAGCAAACTAAGATCATGGCATCTAGTCCCACCACATCATGGCAAATAGATGGTGAAACAGTGGAAACAGTGGCTGAGTTTATTTTGGGGGGCTCTGAAATCACTGCAGATTGTGACTGCAGCCATGAAATTAAATGACGCTTACTCCTTGCTCCTTGGAAGAAAAGTTATGACCAAACTAGACAGCATATTAAAAAGCAGAGACATTACTTTGCCAACAAAGGTCCATCTAGTCAAGGGTATGGTTTTTCCAATGGTCATGTATGGATGTGAGAGTTGAACTGTGAAGAAAGCTGAGCACTGAAGAATTGATGCTTTTGAACTGTGGTGTTGGAGAAGACTCTTGAGAATCCCTTGGACTGCAAGGAGATCCAACCAGTCCATCCTAAAGAAGATCAGTCCTGAATATTCACTGGAAGCTGAGCTGAAGTTTTCAGCTGAAGCTGAAACTCCAATATTTTGGCCACCTGATGTGAAGAACTGACTCATTTGAAAAGACCCTAATGCTGGGAAAGATTGAAGGCACAAGGAAGAAGGGGATGACAGAGGATGAGATGGTTGGATGGCATCACTGACTGAATAAACATGAGCTTGAGTAAACTCTGGGAGTTGATGATGGACAGGGAGGCCTGGCATGCTGCAGTCCATGGGGTCCCAAGGAGTCAGACACGACTGAGTGACTGAACTGAACTTCCATGACCCAGACTTTCTATTTAGTCTGAAATAGAAAGAAATGAGATCAGTCTGCAAAAGACAGAAAGCTGCATTAATGATAGAAAAACACACTTGTCTCCCATGTTCTGGAGTCTGGTTTTCTCTGAGGCTTTAGGCACATTTCCTTCCCCATGGTTAGAATAACTTGGGCAGCCACCTCTTGAAACTCTAGGGATCCAGACTTATAGAAAATACTTCTGTGCTTTCCTTTCCTTTTTTAGTACCTACTGCCCAGCAAATTATATAACTACACAGTCAATGCTTTTCAATAAAAGAATGAGCACTGGAACTGGACTATACTTGAAATATTCTTTCAATAATTCTTAAATGTGTGGGTATCTGATAGAGTATGAACTTTCTTTAATCCATCTAAACTGACCTTCTCTTCAAAATTATTACCTGAAATCTGGGACACTGCAGCAGAGGGGGCCGAGTATTGTACTCTCCCTTTAGGTATCTGGATAAGTGACTTAATATATCTGTGTGAATAAAAACTCCATACAAAATGAATAAGGATACTTCCAATAAAAGTGATTTCGAAAGAGTGGCATGAGGATATATAAATATAATCAGAAAGGCAACACAGAATAACCCGTTGATTAAAGAAGAACTCTAGGGACTCTTTTTGTTATATTTTTCTTATTTCAACTGTATTCAGAAAATGAAAATATGTAAAGAGGAAATAAGGCTCTTGCTTGGGAATCACAGACGAGCTCTTTTATTTTGATCTTCTACTATATATCATAAAGAGGAAACACAAGACTCAGAGATACACTTGGGTAATAAATAATTAGATTTTTGAAATGCATTCAGGTCAGGGTCTTCAAATAGTTTGTTCAAGAAATTAGAAAGTAGTTAAAAGTCTTCAACCTGAGCTTATAGAAAACCAAAGCTTGAAATGATGACCCATTAAAAAACTGATAAAATAATAAATTCCACAAACATCTTTAAAATTAATTAATTTTTTATTGAAGGATAATTGCTTTTCAGAATTTTGCTGTTAAATTTGTCAAAACATTTAAAGTGAATTTTAAAAAGATTGGGGTTTAGTGACTAAAATAAGATAGTCGCCACTGTAGAACACATGCACACAAAGCAACCCATGAACACTTCTAATTAAGTCCCTTATTGCTTTGTAGAAATTATGTATATATTTTGCAAAATAGTACTTTGTAAGTACAGCTTAGAAAGTATTCAGCTTGTACCTTGAGGAAGTATGAATTAATAAGATGAGGCATTCTCTACATTGGGGAAGGGTGTTCAAATGTATGAGTGAAGAAGGTGCTTACTAAAATAGATTTTTAGTAGAAAAAATAATTTCTTATATTGCTCTTATGCTTTAAGTTTTATTATAAAGCACTACTTATGTGTACTTAATTGGTTTTCTGAGTATACTGACATAATGATATGATCATTTTCTTTATTTTGATAGATTTCTTATATCAGACCAGTCTTGCATTTTTGTATTTGTAATGCTGGACCTAGGCTATATTCATAAGTAAAGTTAGTCTATTATTTTGTTTTAATCCATTTTGTTGTATTGGTTTTGTTGGATTCATGATAAAATTTAGTATTTGAATAATATCAGAATTATATATTTTTCAAAGTTATATGAAAGTCACCTGTAAAATAACTGTTGCCTGAAGATCTTTAAATAATTTTGATCTATCAATTATTATTAACCACTGGTCATTGAATTATTATGATAAAATTATTATTTGCTTCTAAATTTTAATTTTCTTGACAGAGTTTAACAAAATATTAAAGATGGTGCCAATCTTAAATTCCCTCTGTCAGGTTACAGAGATAGATTCTGATATGATCTCATAATCCCAGTCAGGAATTTAGCATCCACATAGGTCTTTTGCTGGCATGAATAGGATTATTCCCCTGTGATGCCAGGGGACACCACAAGGAAAATATCTGTAGGAATAGCATAACACAAAACAAAACACCAGGGGAAGTAAAGAAGGAAAATGGAGAAAGGTAGAGTATTGATGATATTATTTAAGTTCTGAATACAACCATGCCTGAAACAAAAGCTATCTCCCTGAGTGTTCATTTCTGTGAGTCAATAAATTCCAATTATTTGATGCCAATTGAAGTTGGGCATTTTGTAGAGTCAGAAGAATTTAGTTAAAATGATCTATACTCCCTTTCTAGGAAAAAAAATGTAGATACATATATTCAGAGCAATGAAAAATCAGTTATTAAGAATCTTTTTCTCCTTATAAGAAAAAACATTGCTGAACAATTACTTAAGTCCAAATAACTTTTTGATAATATGATTGTGATATGTAGTAATTATTACTGAAAGATTCTTAGAGGAAGTTTGTGTATAAAATGAACTGTAGTAGCTAAGCTGCATGATGGTAATGAGAATTATTAAAAATGGTAGAGGCTGAAGCATGTTTACAAATTTATAGGAAGGATGCAATTGTGAATGTTTGAGAAAAAGAGTTGATGCTAAGATGGTTTTCTGAGGACAGAAGGGGTAGGGAATGTCAACTAAAAAAAACATACTCACAACATAAAAGTTGAGAGTTATGTTTTATTTGGCAGGAATTTTTAGGACTTTAAACCCAGGAGGCAGCATCCCAAGTAACTCTGAGAGAGTGAGGTGGGAGGAGGCGGAGCTAATTGATATGTAGGAGCTTTGCACCAAAGGGCAGGTAATGTGAGCAAAAGATTACTTTTAATTAAAGAGAACCATTAATAGAAATCTCAAGCTAAGGAATTTAGTGCTTTTCTATTTATGGGATGATGCAAGAGTCTGGACTCACAGAAATGATTCTTTTTAGCATGCACCTCAGCTATCTGGGAACAGTATCCTGCGTTTGCACATCCTGAGTTTCCTCAGGGATCTCTGGAGCGAGTGGCTGCAGTCTGATGGCTGCTAGAAGGCAGGTATTCTTTTCCTTCCTGAGTTCCTTCAGGGGTCACTAGTTTACCATAGACTGTGACCGCAATCACTGATGACTGTGACATCCTGTGTTTACTGATATGGAAGGCAATATTCCATTTATTAGGAATTAAAGTCAGAGAAAGCGATGGCACCCCACTCCAGTACTCCTGCCTGGAAAATCCCATAGACGGAGGAGCCTGGTGGGCTGCAGTCCATGGGGTCGCTAAGAGTCGGACACAACTGAGCAACTTCACTTTCACTTTTCACTTTCATGCCTTGGAAAAGGAAATGGCAGCCCACTCCAGTGTTCTTGCCTGGAGAATCCCAGGGACGGGGGAGCCTGGTGGGCTGCCGTCTATGGGGTCGCACAGAGTCAGACACGACTGAAGTGACTCAGCAGCAGCAGGAATTAAAGTACTGCTGGAAGAAGGAAGTGAAAGCAATAGGAAGAAGAGCCCTTCTGGGGCAGCCCAAAAGGGGCAGTGTATACTGTGTTAGGTCAATGAGAATGGCTAATGGCTCCTGTCTAATGGCTTCAATTTGCTACAAAATATTAGGTGAGATAATCTATAGTCTGAGCCACCAGGGAAGCCCAGTCTATAGTCAGAGGATATGTTCAGGGGCTATAGTTAGGAGAACAATGGAGGATATTTGACACAGTGACAGTAAGAGCTGTCTACACAGGCAGTTTAGAAGGCTGCTCTGATGTTGCTTTCTCTGTAAATTCAGACTCAATAATCAGTTCTATTGTGTCACTTTTTTCACAAGACTTGACCAGGGAACTGGTTTCATGGGATCCTTAAGAACTGCAGAAGTTTAAACGGGGCGTGAGGGTAGGAGTAAAAGCAGAAAGGTAGGAGGCTGCAGACTTTCGACGGGAGAGTTACTGATTAAAATAATGGACCACAGAATCATAGCAAATCAGTGAAGAAGGAAGTTTGACAATGTTCTTTAGTTTCATTAATGTATAATTGACAAATGAAATTGTAATATGTTTAAAGGGTACAATGTGGGATTTGATACATATATGTATTGTGAATGGATACCCACAATTGAATTAACACATCAATCACCTTATATATTTACCTTTTTAAAATTGTGACTGCTTAAGATCTTAACAAATTTCAATGATGTTAATACAGTATTATCAACTATAATCACCACATTATGCATTAGATACTAGAACTTTTTCATCTTATAACTGAAAGTTTGTACCATTTTACCAACTTCTCAACATTTCTCCTATCCTCAAGCCATTCTGCTGCTCTTCTATGAGTTCAATTTTCTTTTTTTGAGGGGAGGAGAGGTTTCCACATGTAAGTAATGCCAAACAGTATTTGTCTTTCTCTGACTTATTTCACTTAATGCTCTCCTTCTTCATCCATGCTATAACAGATGACAGGATTTCCTTCTTTTTCAAGGCTGAATAATATGCCACATTTTCTTTATTTATTCATCTGTCAATGAAAACTTAGGCTGTTATTAAGGATATTTTGAATAATGTTGCAATGAACAAGGGAGTGCAGTTATTTCTTTGAGATAATGACTTCATTTCCTTTAGATATGTACCCAGAAATGATTTTCTAAATCATGATAGTTTTATCTTTAACTTCTTGAGGTGCCTCTGTAGTGTTTTCTATAGCAGTTATATCAGTTTACATTCCTACCAACACATCCTTGCTACAACTTATCACTTGTCTCTTTTGATAATAGCCACGCTAACTGGCATGAAATGTTATTTCACTGTGGTTTTGATGTGTGATTCCTGACAGTTTTTAATGTAGAAGTTTCTAACTTCTAGAAGGTATAAAATTGCTCACAAAAATTAAACATTTAAAAATTGGAATTGTTTTAGTTGGGTGTTTTTTGAGGGAGGTGAGTTAATGAAGTTGATTATTCTTCAGTAAAATTTTGAAATAAGAGAGAAAAGGAGAAAACCTAATGGCTCTTGGTGCTATAGCAACTTATGTCCTGCTCAAGTTCAAAAAATAACTTTTTAGAAGTCTTGAATTTGAAGATATGATTGATCTTTTGATTAGAAACACTGCTCCTTCCTAATCATTTTTTTCTTTTAATGAAAAATATTATATTAGATTCTCCCAACGTTCTGCCTTTCTTAAGCTAATCAAGGGAATTCAACAGAAGCTAGGTGAATTAACAATGAAAAATATTTAACTATATCAGTATAAATAAAAGCACCTAGAGTGTTATCCAACTTAAAAATATTTCCAGGAAGACCACCAGGGAAACTTTATACATGACATCTGGTTGAACTATTATTTTCACATTTATTCATGTTAATTAATTGCACATTCTGTTAAAGCCTCTTTCATATTTAAATAGTTTTTGTAATAAATAAGACTAATAAGAACCATACTCAGAAGGCATTACTCTTTAATAGAAGCTTTCTATGACTATTGAAAGTCAAGAGGACAAGATTTTATTTACATTAAACGTTTACCAACTTACTAGTGGGATAATGTTAGAATGTTGCAAGTGTATAAATTGTTTTCCATTAGTATGGTAGATTGTACCATGAAGACAAACTAACTTTTTCAGACTTCTACAATATCTCAAAGTATATTATTGCTTCGGTGACTTGAGGGCAATAAAGTGTAATCAGTATATTCTGTGCTAGGAGAAACAAATCTCTCCCTTTAGTGTAGCATGAAGTCATTGGAAATACTCAATTAAGAATTTTAGAAATGGTTGGTCTTGCTTCTAATTTGTGATAGCCTCTAAAGACTAGTATGCAACAGTCTTTGGAATTAATAGATTATTGTGAAGATAGAATATTTTTCTTATTTTAGCTAGAAAATATTTGTTTTCTTACTGTTCTCTACCAGTACAGGAGAGTTCATGGCATTTTATTCCCAACAATGAGGGATATTTACTATGATAGGAAAGCCTGCCATAGTAAGGGTTTTCTTCATCCTAAAATATTATCTAAATATTTTATAATCTGATGAATAAAATAAGAAGTTAGGGCAATATAAATATGGTTAAAATTATATATTTTACATTATGTAATTTTTACCACACACACACAAACATTTAAAAACAACAATAACAACAAAAGTATTGTGATTTAAAAGTTTGTTACCCATCAAACCTGTTAAATAATTTTTTTCTGCCTAGAACCTTTTCAGTTGTTTCCAAAAGCATCTACAGTTTTGCCTGTTCCTGTATAAGGAAGTAAAATGACTATTGAAGAAGAAGAAATTCAGGAGTCTAAGAAATAGAATTTTTCAGTTCTTTCTTAATTTCCTTTTCTTTCAATCATTACATATTTGAAAAAGTATTTTAAGTTTTCAAAAAAACAGTTTAATTGGATTTAAATCATAATTTTGTTAATATAAGATAGAACAAGTTTAACTTTACTTCTTCAGGAGACAGAAAGAGATGGAGTATGGGGCTATATAATATGACAATTAAGAAGTAGCATTTATGGCTCTTGTTCTTTTTCTCCATTTAACTTTTTTAAAATTTCTCTTTTATCCATAACTCTTTCAGCTTTGAAAGGCTCAATGTAGAACTGCCTCATCTCACATTCAAGTGTATCAAATCTCTCTTAATTTTCCAAAATATACATATCCATTTAACAAAGAATACATTTTGGCAAAGGCCAAGAACTAATGGGCTTCCCTGGTGGCTCAGACTGTAAAGCATCTGCCTACAATGTGGGAGACCTGGGTTCTATCCCTGGGTCGGGAAGTTCCCCTGGAGAAGGAAATGGCAACCCACTCTAGTACTCTTGCCTGGAAAATCCCATGGACAGGGGAGCCTGGTAAGCTACAGTCCGTGAGGTCACGAAGAGTTGGACATGACTGAGCAACTTCACAATCTTCTTCAAGAACTACAGAGATGCCATTTTGGAATGAAAAATAAGGGTATGGAAGTGCAGCCTTGGCTGTGATTCTTGAATATAGATATAGATATTCTAGCTCAAGTTGAAAAATTAAATGTCATTTGGTCATTTTTCTACCCAGAGTCAGGTTGTGGGGCACACACAGCCTTTATATCTGGACATTCTCTTTGCAGTTCTATGTTTAGAAGCAAATGCAGCTTAAGAAAGTTAGGCAGGTGTCACGAATTAGTAAAACGCTATGAAATAAGAAAGACCCAGTTTGACTACAGAGTCCTTTACTCTTAGCCATATGGCCTTCAATCAATTATTCAACATGTGGGAGCTTCACTTATTTAGAGTCAAATAGCAATTAAACACTTTTCTCTCTTCAAGTACCCTTATGCAAATACTACAGTAAATAAAGCTCTCCTTACAAGACTTACATTCTAGCTGGGGCAGACAGATAACTTAAAAAGATGAAAAAGTAAAATCTATATAATTTAGATATTAAGAGAAGGGGAGATACACACATAGAATGGGGACAATGACTGACACATGAGTACTGATATTTTAGATATGGCCCAGAAGTGACTTCTGAGTAAACTAACCATGCAGATATCTAGGGTAAAAGCTTTCTAAAATGAGGAAATACTTTGTCTATAACTTTGAGATAAGATTCATACTGGCATGTTAAAGGAGCAGCAAGAGGCCTGTATGGCTGTTACACAGTGCACAAGCTTGAGGATGGTGGCAGGAGAGGAGAAGATGAAAACGATGAGAACAGAGTCACCTGGGGTGTGAGATTCTGAAGCACTCTACACGTGATTTGACATATGCTTTTACAGGATCACTCTCGCTACTGTGTTGAGAATAGACTGAAGACAGGGAAGTCCCTGACACAGGGAAGGCAATTAAGAGATATTGTAGTCATTTAGGAGAAATAAGGTGGCTTGGATCAGGGTGGTGATGGTGGTGGTGAGAAGTAATCAAAGTCTAGATACATTTTGAAGATATTTTAGTCAAATCCCATAGAAATTAATTGAATTTGAAAAAAAAAAAGACATTGTGAGAGAAAATGAGAAGAATATTGCATCTTTGGTCTATTCACATAGAAAAGAAAACTGAGCGTCTTATTTGTACTTTTGCTTATGGAATTATTGTGAAATACATGTTGTAAGAATTAAATAAGTGCCAGTTGCTATTTGGGGCATTTGCAGTATCTAAAATCAGACTTTTCCAGATCCTGAATATGCAGGATTATATCATTTTCAGGAGGTGCTATACTTTCTTTTTGAATATAGGAAACCATATAATAAGCTCTTTATGTCCAGTTAAGTTCAGTTAGTCACTCAGTCATGTCTGATTCTTTGCAACCCCATGGACTGCAGTACACCAGGCTTCCCTGTCCATCACCAATTCCTGGAGGTTACTAAAACTCATGTCCATCGAGTCGATGATGCCATCCAGCCATCTCATCCTCTGTCGTCCCCTTCTCCTCTTGCCTTCAATCTTTCCCAGCATTAGGGTCTTTTCCAATGAGTCAACTCTTCGCATCAGGTGGCCAAAGTATTGGAGTTTCAGCTTCAGCATCAGTCCTTCCAATGAATATTCAGGACTGATCTCCTTTAGGATGGACTAGTTGGATTTCCTTGCAGTTCAAGGGATGCTCAAGAGTCTTCTCCAACATCACAGTTCAAAAGCATCAATTCTTAGGTGCTCAGCTTTCTTTATAGTTCAACTCTTACATCCATACATGACCACTGGTAAAACCATAGTTTTGACTAGATGGACCTTTGTTGGCAAAATAATGTCTTTGCTTTTTAATATGCTGTCTAGGTTGGTCATAACTTTTCTTCCAAGCATCTTTTAATTTCATGGCTACAGTCACCAACTGCAGTGATTTTGGAGCCCCCCAAAATAAAGTCTCTCACTGTTTCCACTCTTTCCCCATCTATTTGCCATGAAGTGATGGGCCCAGATGCCATGATCTTAGTTTTCTGAATGTTGAGTTTTAAGCCAACTTTTTCCCTCTCCTCTTCCACTTTCATTCAAGAGGATCTTTAGTTTTTCTTCGCTTTATGCAATAAGGGTGGTGGTTATCTGCATATCTGAGGTTATTGATATTTCTCCTAGCAATCTTGATTCCAGCTTGTGCTTCACCCAGCCCAGCATTTCTTCAAGATGTACTCTACATATAAGTTAAATAAGCAGGGTGACAATATACAGCCTTGACGTACTCCTTTCCTGATTTGGAACTAGTCTGTTGTTCCATGTCCAGTTCTAACTATTGCTTCTTGACCTGCATACAGATTTCTTAGTAGGCAGGTCAGGTGGTCTGGTATTCCCATCTCTTTAAGCATTTTCCACTGTTTGTTGTGATCCACACAATCAAAGGCTTTGGCATAGTCAATAAAGCAGAAATAGATGTTTTTCTGGAACTCTCTTGCTTTTTTGAAGATCCAATGGATGTTAGCAATTTGATCTCTTTATGTCCAAAGAAAGCTTATTGAATTTTCATTTGTCAGGATTTTGATTAATAAGGATACCGATCTGCAGAGATCAAAGCAACTCTTCGTAGTCCATCTCTGGCAGCCATGTCATCTGGCCTCAGTCTGTGTTCTGAGGAATATTCCATTTAATAAGTGGATCAGTTCAGTTCTACTCCAGCATGCTCCATCTGGAAATCTCCAGAAATGTGAGAGGAGATCTGTGATAAAGAGTGGTCCTCCTGTAAATTTAAAAGTGCATTTTGTAGCAAGTCTAAAGGATGATATAGTGTTTTCATTTTTGTTTTGTTTTGTTGTTTTTTTTTTTTATAATAAAGAATCCACATAGACACTTTAAACTTATTGGGAAAAAATAACTAAATCTTAACTACATATTCAAATCCATCCACAGTTATCTATCAAAAAGCAATAACTAAATTTTCTTTACACTGAAATATGAAAAGTGTGATGTGTCCTGAGTGTTTTGATTTGATACATAAAGGTTGATGTAGGGCTCTATAAATGCTATAACAGAGTTGGACTTTCAGAGACAAGGGGCAGATAGCCAAAGGGATGTTGGAACAATAGAGATAACCTGGCTTTTGTTATTTTGCATATAGTAAATCTAACATTGCTTTCGTAGAAAAAGAACTCACCCTTCATCAGAGACACTGGTCAATTTCAGGGCCAGAAATTTGAAATTTAGTGTTGGGAAAAGAAAATGAGAAATAAAATTGAAGGTAGGATTGAATCAAATTATCAACTAGTCAGGGAAGGAACTGAGCTGGACCCCCTGTTCTTTGAAAAACACCTTCCTAATCTTTCCAACTTGATATACTTGCCTCATTAGATATTCTCATAACTTGTTGAATGCTTCCTTATCATAGTTATAAATTTACATTTTTATATTTGATCAGTATTGATCACTGCCAATCCACTATATGCTTGTAAATTCCTCCAGGGCTGGTTTTGTTCACCACTGGGAACATTATGCATAAGCTCAGCATATGGTAAGTAAATGAACTCAGTCAGTTGTTGAAGGAAATGAGGGAGAGATGAAGGAAAATAGGTCATCAGAGGATCAAGATTTGAGCAAATTAATTTTAAATTACATGAAGATCATTCTAAGGTATAACTACAAATTTAAATGATCTCTAAAATGAACATTTTGGGAAAATGGATCTTCTTATATTCCTTCACTATTTAAAAAAATCTGTGTTCATTATTCTCACTTTCCCATTTCTACTGAGCAAATTGTTCATATTTCTCTACTTTAGTCTTATGGATTATTCTGTTGATAACCTGTGAAAAGCAAATTACTTTATACTCAGTTTTCTATAGTTTTCTTCTTTGAAACATCCCTTATATTTGAAACAATTTAGCCCTTTTTTTTCAAATCTAAAGAGCCATCTTTTCTTCCTTTAAATTCCATAAATTCAATGAAATGATTTCTAAGCTTCAGGAAACTAACATTATCCAGTTCTAATCATATTTCTTTATAGAATATGGAGGGAACATTTCAACCTTTCAGCTTGTATATTTTGAAATATGTATATTATGTCAGTTGTTCAAGATCTATGTGGTATTCATTTTTCCATGAGCAACCAAATAACCAAACTACATATTGTAAGAAACGCTGCGGGAAGACGGAGCCACACCTATGGACCATTGATCAGGGCCTTTATTGGGCGGTCACTCTCGGGCAGAACTCCTGGGGGTGGGTAAGCAAGGAAGCGAAGGGGGTCTGTGAAGCAAAGGGAGTCTGCGAGGTATGAGGGGTGGGGAAGGGTTTTATAGCCTGGGCCAGGCTCCCATATAAGGAAGAAAGCACGGGCTCAGCGGTGATTGGTGTCCAAGGGCTCCGTGTAGGCACCGGATTGGACGGCTTGGTTGTCGGCCCGCCTCCGGGGCTTGTCTGCAGCACTCTGCCGGGACATGTCCCGACATGCCCAGGCATGCCCAGGCATGCCTCAACACGTCAGACCTTGCCCGACCTTTCATCCCGGCCTTTTTGATATAGGACAAGGGGTGCCGATTCTCTCTGGCTACTTCCTGCTGAATGGGGGCGGCGAGGGATAGGGTGAGGCCGGGATGACAGGGGGCGTCTGCCATTAATCTTGTCACAGAGTGCTTGTTGGAAGCCCTTGGTACTGCTGTCACAGCACCATCAGCTGGACCGTGTTGAGCCGTTGTTTGATAAAGGCCAGAAGCTTATTTAGGATACAGGGCCCGAAAGTCAGGAGCAGCAGGAGAATGATGATCGGTCCCATTAGGGAGGATAGCAAAGTTGTCAGCCAAGGGGAGCTCTGGAACCAGGACTCAAACCAGCCCTGCTGAGCCTCCCTCTCTCTCTTCCTGCGCTCTAATCCCTCTCTTACTTTAGCCATGGACTCTCGAACCACCCCAGTATGATCAGCGTAGAAACAGCATTCTTCTTTGAGGGCTGCACAGAGGCCCCCCTGCTGCAAAAAGACCAGGTCTAGTCCTCTGCGGTTTTGTAATACCACTTCGGAAAGGGAAGTCAAGGACTTTTCTAGGGCCATCATGGACTTCTCTATGCGGGCGATGTCTTCGTCAATTGCAGCCCTCAGGGTGATCAGGCCCTGATGTTGTGTGGTCAGGGAAGCAATGCCCGTGCCCGTCCCAGCTGCCCCCAGGGTGAACAGCATTGCCAGAGTAATAGCTGTAACGGGCTCCCTTTTATATCTAGGAGCTGGGGTGTCTCGGTCCCCAAAGTTGTAGAGGACCTCTTCTGGATGGTATGTAATCTTGGGCACTACCGCTACCATGACACAGAATTCCCTGCTCTGGTTGAAGACAGCCAAGTGGAGACAGGGCGTTAGCCCAGTCTGTGAGCACACCCACCACCCCCCGGTTTCGGGTACAACATAGGTCTTATTGGTGAAATTGGTATCATCGCCAGTCTGGGCGCACAAGGTTTGTTTATCTGTAGGGACCGTGCCAAAGCAGGTCCCCGAACCCCATACTTCTTTCATAGTAAGGCCCACCTTGTGGTCTCCCCAAGGGCACTGCGGTGGGTTGGAGAGAATGGATAAGTTGTAGGTAGCATTTAAGCCCACAGCCTCTTAGTAAGGTGGATGTAGGGTGTAACAAAGCCAGCAGTATTGGGTCGCGTTAGGATTGGAGTGGTTAAGGGCCTTGTAAGTTTCTTTGACCAAGGCCCACAGGGGTTCCTGGGTCTCTAGCGGGTCAGTCCGGGTCAGCTGAAGGGAGGGGGTGAGGGTAGGCGAGGTCACAACATTTGTGGCGCATTTCCCCCTTGGTGAGGGACTGGGAGGTGCAATAACCTGGTTGGGCCCCACAGCATGGGCCTGAACAGGTTGCAGGACTTGCTGGACATATAGCGTTGCACTTGGGGCCCCCCAGCCATCATAGACCTGTATTTCCCAGGCTAGCCCGGAGATCCATCTGTTTTCAGTCCGTCCTTGCTGTGTGAATGATAGTCTGACTAAGTCACAGTCAGGGCAGTACTTTGTGAATCTGTGGTTCCACATGTCCTGGGTGATGGGATTTACGAAGGACATATTGATCAGGTCTGGCTTGGTCACCGACCATTTCCAGTACCCATCGTTGGAAGTGACACAGTCCCAGGACTTACAGTAGCAGCTCACTATTCCCCCACAGGTCTTTATGTTTTCCCGCTGATGTCCTGGGCAGGCATAAAACCCGACCTTTCTGAGACATGCCCAGGCCCAGGAGGTCTCGGTTAGCTGTTGGAGGTGAAAGTATAGGTCAGGCCACCACTTATCTTTTGGTTGGGTGGCGGTGGTCTGGTTTAGTTCTTCGTAGGTCTCTCCATTTTTTAAGATCCAGGTGACCTGAAAGGGCTGGTGGGGGTTTTGGTTGGTGTGCCCCCCTTTTTCCAGGACCCCCAGTAACCCCAGAGTAACCCAGAGTAGAGAGCCCCACATTGTTCCGAGGTTGGGGTGAAAAGGGGTGCGGCGGACAACCAGCCTCGGGGGTCCTGTAAGGATGGAGCTGGTAACCAGGTCAGAGTGTCCCAAGGGAATAGCACCCCAGGAGTAGGAAGTAGATGGTTAGGTATGTGAGGGCCAGGGACAGTCGAAGAGTGGGGGACCAATCGCAGGGCGCCGCGGCCGCTAATCCAATGGCAAAAAGTATGGCCAGAGCTGCAATTGTCAGCAGCCACAGCGGGTGATACCAGGCCAGCATCGGATCGATTTGGACTGTGGTCTCTCAGTCATTCAGGAATCGGCAACAGAAGAGTTCGGGTAATGGTCAGTTTGGTCGGCCCCGTGAGGGTGGAGCGGTAGGAGTGATCGGGAGAAGTGGTCGGGGCCAGGGCCACCTCTGTCTCTGGGAGACCCGGGGGAGTTCGTTTGAGTCGGGTCAGGTGGTACCACGGCTTGTGTCCCAGGAGTTTGGCAGCTGTAGGAGTGGTGAGGATTACAGTATGGGGTCCCGTCCAGCGAGCCTGTAATGGGCGGGGACTCAGGGTTTTTAGCAGTACCTGATCTCCCGGGGCAAGAGGCCGGGTGGGCCCCTCGTCGTCTGTCGGTTGTGGCAGGACCAGGTCTGCGTGTTCCCTCAGCAAGGATCGTAGGAGGGAGAAGAGGGGGAGGTACCCCGCGAGTGGGGGAGCCTCTCCCTCTGGGAGGTGAGTCAGGAGATAGGGCCTGCCGTAGAGCAATTCAAAAGGGGTCAAACCTGTTTTGGAGTGTGGTGTGGCGCGAATGCGAGTGAGCGCCAGAGGAAGGAGGTCGACCCAAGACAGCCGCAGTTCTGAGGCAAGCTTGGTCAGATGTGTCTTGATGATGCCATTCACCCACTCTACCTTGCCTGACGATTGGGGCCGATAGGGGATGTGGAGATGCCAGCCGATACCCAGGGCCACAGCCACCTACTGAGAGATCTGCGAGATAAATGCAGGCCCATTGTCAGATTGGAGAGAGTTTGGCAACCCAAATCTGGGAATAAGATGGGCCGTCAAGTGGCCGTCCGCCACTGCCGCTGCCATCTCCCGGGCGGTGGGGAAGGCCTCGACCCATCCTGAAAAGGTGTCCACCAAGACCAGCAGATAGCGGTAGGTTAGATGTCTGGGCATGTGGGTGAAGTCTATCTGCCAATCCTGCCCGGGCATATGTCCAGGTCCCGGGACAGAGCTTGCCTGAAGTAGTGGGGACTGTCTCTTAACCCCTGAGGGAGTACGGTCCATGTGAGTTGTATGGTCAGCTGGGTGTCGGGGTCAGTCCAGGTGAAAGCAAAGAGGAATTGGCAGTCTGGGTGGAGTGGGATGGTAAAAAAGGCATCCTTGAGGTCAATAACGGTGAAATGCGAGGTCTGAGGAGGTATGGAAGAAAGGAGGGTGTAGGGGTTAGGGACTAGTGGATGGGCAGGGATCACCGCCGTGTTGATCAGGTGGAGATCCTGCACCAGCCAGTAGTCTCCTGAAGCCTTTTGAACAGGGAGGATAGGCGTGTTACAGGGGGAGGTCGTGGGGATCAGGAGACCCTGTCCCATGAGACGGTCGATGATGGGCTTTAGCCCCCTGAGGTTGCGAGTAGACAAAGGAAACTGGGACCGGGCTGCGAAACAGGTGGGGTCCCTTAGCCGGATGAGGACTGGAGGGTGGTGCTGAGCCACCACCGGGACTCGGGTGTCCCAGACCTCAGGATTAACAGAAAAGGTTGGAGGGTCAACAAGTAGCATTAGGAAGGCCCCTGACGTGGGAGCTGATCCTGGAGCTAGCTGAAGAGTGGCCTTCAGCTTAGCAAGTATATCTCTTCCCAAGAGAGGAGTAGGGCAGGAGGGGATGACCAGAAAGGAGTGGGTAAATAGACAGGAATCTAATTGACAGGATAGTGGTTGGGTTTGGAGCGGACACGAGGGTTGGCTGTCAATGCCCATAACCGAGACCTGGGAAGGACATAGAGTGCCCCCAAAAGAGGGAAGGACCAAATAGGTAGCCCCCGTATCAACCAAAAAATTGATGGACTTACCCGCTACCTGGAGCGTTACCCTGGGCTTGGCTTGGGTTATTGGGGTCCCCGAGTCTGGGCGGCATCAGTCACCGTAGAAGTTCAGCAGCTCCAAAGCCGAAGGAGGGCAGGAGGTCTCCCTGGGGTGCTCTGGTCCCTGGCCCCTAGAGGTCGAGGCCCGAGAGGCCTGGGGACAGTCACTAGCCCAGTGTCCTCGTCGTTTGCACAACGGGCACGGCTTAGAAGGAGGCCGCGGATTGGGGCACATTTTGGCCTAGTGCCCTTCTTGGCCGCACTTGAAGCAGGCCCCCGGAGGGGGGTTTTGGGGCCCCGAGCCCGCCGCCGGCCGCAGGGGCGCTACCAAGGCCTGGGTTTGCTGGTTTAGGAGGCTTGCCTGAAATTCGGCCTGTTGCTTGAGCCTTGCCTTTCAGCTGGCCTCAGCAATTTCCTCGTGGGCATGGTAGACCTTAAAAGCCATTTTTACCAGGTCTCGGATAGGGGTCTGAGGGCCATCCTCAGCCTTGGCCAACTTTTTTCGGATATCGAGGGCAGACTGGGAGATAAAACGATTGGCCAAGGTAGCCGCCCCGATGGGGGACTCAGGGGACAGCCTGGTGTATTGGACGAGGGCCTTGGTCAGCCGATTAAGGAACATGGCTGGGTTTTCGTCGGGCCCCTGGGTCACCTCATCTAGTTTGAGGAGGTTTACAACCTTATGAGAGGACGTTTCCATCCCATCAAGGATACACTCTATCATATAGCGTACTCGCAGCTGGCCGCCACCCCTTTCCTGGTAGTTTCAATCAGGGTCAGTGTCAGGAACCGCCTGAGCCCCCAGGGGGCGCTCGGGGGAGGGGTTGGCATAGTGCCGCTGGTTGGCCTGAGCCTTGGCTGCCGTCCAGATAGCCTGCCTCTCTTCGGGGGTGGTGGTAGACCCCAGGATGACATATATGTCCTGCCATGTCAAGGCGTAGGCGCGGGTCAGACCAGTAAACTGCTTAATGTACTGAGTAGGGTTGGAGGAGAAGGAACCCAGTTTGGCCTCAATCTGTGCTAAGTCTTGGAGAGAGAAGGGGACATGGACTTGGGCTAGACCCTCAGCTCCGGCTACTTGTCGGAGAGGGAATAGTGGGGCTGGGGGAGGGGGAGGGGAGGCTCCCGGAGGGTTGCTGTGGGAGCCAGTGTGGGAGCTAACCGGAGAAGGGGAGGGAGTGATGGGGGGAAGAGGAGGATACAAGATAGGGTTAAGGGCCGGAGGATCCAGGGCCGGTGGTGGAGTCTTGGGGGCTGGAGCAGAGGTAGGAGGGGCCGGAGTGGAAGGGGGAGGGGGCAGGAACCAGAGTGGAAGGGGTGGGGGCCGTGGGAGAGGTATAGGGAGGAGGGGCCACCAGATCTTCCGGGGGAACAGAGAAAACAGAGGACTCAGAGACGGGAGGAGCTGGTTTGGCCCGGGAGGATGGAATCGGGGGAGCCATGGTAAGCAGGATTTGGCGGGGAGTGCACGTGGTGCACAGGGTGGGGCGAGAGCGCAACGCCCAAAAGGCCTGAACATAGGGGGCCTCAGACCATTTTCCCATTCTCTGGCAGTAATTATCTAAATCACTGAGGATGTCAAAGTCAAATGTCCCTGTGGCTGGCCACTGTGAGCCATTATCTAGGGGATACTGAGGCCAGGCTTGTGAACACAGAAAAGTGAGCTGCTTGGGGCGGATATATCCCTTTAGTCTTAGGGTCCGCAGGTTAGCCAACAGGCACTCTAAGGGGGTGGAGTATTGGGGATCGGGTTTGGAGGCCGTCAATCCCATGGCGACCACAGAGCGTGGAGGCAACCCCTGCTGCCCGAACGTCTTCGGATGTGCCAAGGGAGGTCCGTGCAGCCGTTCGGAACATCTTCCTCACGAGCTGGGGACCGGGAAGGCAGAAGCTGGAGGCCGAAGTCGGAGGTCTACACAGCCGTTCGGGATGTCTCCCTCACGAGCTGGTGACCGGGGAAGGCCGAAGCCGGAGGTCTACTCAGCCGCTTGGGACGTCTCCCTCACGAGCTGGTGACCGGGAGGGCCCAGTAAGTGCGCACTTGTAACCGGGCCCTAGGAGGTGGTCGCCAGGGAGGGCGGGCTCTAAAGCCGAAGGGACTTACCCCGTATCCTGCCGTCCGGGGGGTTGGTCAGCCACCTGGGTCCGGGGCTACCGCGGCGGTGGAGCTCGAGGGGGCCTCTACAACGAGTGCCGGAGGCCCTCACCTCGAGCCCCACGTTGGGCGCCAGATGTAAGAAACGCTGCGGGAAGAAGGAGCCACATCTATGGACCGTTGATCAGGGCCTTTATTGGGTGGTCACTCTCGGGCAGAACTCCCGGGGGCGGGTAAGCAAGGAAGCGAAGGGAGTCTGCGAGGTATGAGGGGTGGGGAAGGGTTTTATAGCCCGGGCCGGGCTCCCATATAAGGAAGAAAGCACGGGCTCAGCAGTGATTGGTGTCCAAGGGCTCCGTGTCAGCACCGGATTGGACGGCTTGGTTGTCGGCCCGCCTCCGGGGCTTGTCTGCAGCACTCTGCCGGGACATGTCCCAGGCATGCCTCAACACGTCCAACCTTGCCCGACCTTTCACATATGAAGGGATCTTGGTAAATGCACCTGCATGTTAATAAATGCCACTAATAATAATAATATTAAGCTCATGAAATATAATAAATGAAAGAGACAACTAGAGAGTCATCCTAAATAATTTTGAGACATATATGTGTCTGTTCAACTGCAAAATAGATCACTGAAATAATAGAAAATAAGATCCAGATAATTTCTTTGTTTTGTCTGCATATGTTTCCCAGTTCTCAAACTCAAAATTGTATATTAGGACAAATGGATTTAAGTATTCCTTATCATTTCTTTTTCTCACAAATACCTACTAGACTAATACTCACTTTATATTTTTCCATTCAAATCCAAAACAAAATAAAAATCTTTAAATCTTTCTCACTTGAAGGAGTAGAAGACTGTACTATACAGTTTGTTGTATGACCCACATGAAGTTTAAAAAAAAAAAAGAAAAAAATTATCTTTGAGTAAAAGGCCATTCATAATCAAGTTTGTGCTTGGAGTGGGAGTGGGTTCAAGGTTCATAAACCTGAAATTGTGCTCTTACTTTCCTTCTAACTAAGCTAACCTGTAGACTAACTGAAGTAGTTAAAAACAAAATAAATCACCAACTTAGATGAAACCCTTATTTTAAATAAATATGATGCTTTATGGATCTCACAGTAGTCAATGGAAAATATTCCTAATGATTTAAATAAGTGTAAAAATCTTATGGTGTGTAAAATTAATTTGCTGAAGATAATTTCATTTCTTCAGCTAAATTGGTGACAGTTGACAATTCCCTAGATACTCAATTTTTAGGTGACCACATTTATTGGGAACATGAGGGTTGATATCTCCTATTAACATAAAAAGTATTTTAATAACAACCTGTTTTTTTTTTGATGTTCTTTTTTTAAAATTATTGAAGTATAGTTGATTTACAATATTGTGCCAATCTCTGCTGTATAGTGAAGTGACTCACTTATACACACGTGTACACTCTTTTTTTTGTGTTCTTTTCCATTATGGTTAACCACAAAACATCCAATACAGTTCCCTGTGCTATACAGTAGGACCTCGTTGTTCATCTATTCTAAATGTAATAGTTTGTAATATGCTCTTATGTTCAGTGCTATTTGGAGTTAAGAAGTTTCAAAGGAATTTTATTTTTTGTGAATTCTTGACAAAAATAGATCCTCTTTGCAAAATATTTTAGTATTCCATTTAGTTGAAATTCTGCAAATTAGCCTAGCAAGGGTAAATATACTATGTTTACTAGTATATAGTATGAAGCATATTTTACACACACAACACACACACATGCAGATTGTTGCTGTTCAGTTGCTCAGTCGTGTCCACCTCTTTGCGACCCCATGGACTGCAGCATGCCAGGCATTCCTGTCCATCTCCCAGAGCTTGCTCAAACTCTGCATATGTGAGATTATTGATATTTCTCCCAGCAATACAGATAAAACCGTTAATATTACAAAAGTATTGTGAATAAATATGTGGAATTATTTGAACTTTCTGAAATATTGTGAAATAAGAAACAGTAGGTGCTTATAAACAAATTTGTTAGTAATTTCAGCTCATTGCCTCCTTTCCAAATCAACTCTCCTAATTCTGAATCTCTAATCATCTGGGAGAAAATCAGAGCAAGTTTACAAAAAATAAATATAAAACCAAACCAAGAAGGAATGATCATGATTGTTACTATATACTTCAGTTCAATCAGGTTAGTTCAGTCGCTCAGTCGTGTCTGACTCTTTGCGACCCCATGAATCGTAGCACGCCAGGCCTCCCTGTCCATCACCGACTCCCGGAGTTCACTCAGACTCACGTCCATCAAGTCCGTGATGCCATCCAGCCATCTCATCCTCTGTTGTCCCCTTCTCCTCCTGCCCACAATCCCTCCCAGCATCAGAGTCTTTTCCAATGAGTCAACTCTTCGCATGAGGTGGTCAAAGTACTGGAGTTTCAGCTTCAGCATCATTCCTTCCAAAGAAATCCCAGGGCTGATCTCCTTCAGAATGGACTGGCTGGATCTCCTTGCAGTCCAAGGGACTCTCAACAGTCAGACACTTATTTCCCATTTCTTCCCAAATTGTTTATTATGATATCATATTCAGAAATCCATGTATTTAAGGATATGTGAATAACTTTTTATGGTTAGATAAGACATGTTCATACATTCCAAGCTTCAGTTCAGTTCAGTCGCTTAGTCATGTCCAACTCTTTGCTCCCTCATGGACTGCAACATGCCAGGCTTCACTATCTATCACCAACTCCCAGAGCTTGCTCAAATTCATTGCATATACTTTGAAAAGAATTGCAACCATTATAAATACTGTTTCCTCTAACTTAGTCAAGCATTGTAAGATATTTTACCTCTGGAGGTATTTTTGTTTCCAAAAAGTAACAGCTGCAACCTATAGGGCAGGTTCATACTGGAGAAAAACTTATTTCTCCTGTTTGTCTTTGAATTGAATCCTAGAGGATGGGAAGATATGGTGATTAAATGTCTCCAAGGGTATTTCAGATGTGGTGTAGGGGCCATTTGATCATGCCTGAGGACCAGCTCCAGTACAGGACCGTGATTTCAGCCATGTTGTTGTATCTCCTGTGGTTTGGTTATAAAGCCTCATGAGAACAGTTGGGGAAACAGAAGAAGCTGGGCATAGATGAAATAGGACAGAGATTATGAAACAGCTTGTAGGCCAAACGCTCCTGGGGAGTGGTCTAGATATTCAGGTCCCTGATCAAAATGCAAAGAAACTTGATCTATAGGTAGAGCCCAGAAGATGAAGAAACTCAACTGTCAAAATCCCACGTTACGTGAGAAATACTATTTCAGGGGAGTTTCACAGCCAGTGAGTACTTTTGCCAGTCTCACAGAGTGAGGGTGAGTGGGTAGAAGAGGGTTGGAAAGTGGGAGAAAGAATGATAGAAACCTAGCAGGCTGATTGGATTTCAAGAGAAAGCGCAAATCGCAAGAGGACCAACTATTGTCAAATGGAAATACTAAAAGAGAGGTTGGATGATACAGAATAAACTATGCTGTGCTGTTAGCAGAGTCTGTAGATCACAGACCTTTATCTCAGGCATGGTGGAGCCAGCCTTACTGGGCAATGGCTGCTAATATTTCCCACCATGGCAAGGGCTTAGCATTGCTATGCATGACAGGCCAGTCTTAGTGACACCAGAAATAGGCTTCTTCATATTAGTATTGAAACTCTAACCATTTATTTTGGTGCTGCTGGAGCTGACATAGAATGTTGTATCAAAAAGTTCAAGTAAGAGGCATACATTACTGAGACTGATTTTGGAATCTCTCTACGTGTGTGTGCGCACTCAGTCACTCAGTCAGGTCTGACTCTTTGTGACTCTATGGACTCTAGTCTGCCAGACTCCTCTGTCCATGGAATTTTTCAGGCAGGAAACTAGAGTGGGTTGCCATATCTGTAAATGCCTTGAAATGTTTAGATTATAGCAAGTAGTTTTATTTAACAAAATAGTTTCCCTGAATTAGATGAGTTCTCTAAAATAACTGCTAATTATTTATCTGATTCATTTTTACATATTTTTCAAGCCAGATTTTTAGTGCTTATTTCTTAATATTTTTTATTAATGTTTTCTAATGAATAAAATTATCATAGTGAAATCTGAAATATAGTAATTTCTTTAAATAATCATTTAAGCTATCAGTTTATTGTATAAAAATAAAAAAGATGAATATAGTCTTTGAAAAACATGCACGGTAGCTTTTTTCATTTCAAGGGGATGAATTGATTCTGTATACAATTTCATTTTCCTTGACCCCTTCTTAGATTAATGTTTCTAAAAGTAGTAACCCTGTTCAGCATGCATTCTATAAGCTTAGAATATGCTTGTTCAAATCAAAGTTCTCTTGAAAAATCAATGCTGCCTTTGTTGGTGAGCATTTATGAATGGAGATGTTTTCTGTGTTTGGAAGGTTCTACTCTCATCCCTTTTTTCTGCATATTTTAAGGTTGACAGTAGTTTGCCAGAAGAAATGATTGGATTTTTAGTGTTTATAGAATACCAAGTAGGGAATCATCTATTGTTGTTATTGGTCACCTACAGTTTCTGAGGGCTTCCCTGCTGGCTCAGATGGTAAAGAATCTGCCTGCAATGTGGCAGACCAGGGTTCGATCCCTGGGTCGGGAAGATCCCCTGGAGAAGGACATGGCACCCCACTCTAGTACACTTGCCTGGAGAATCCCATGGATAGAGTAGCCTGGTAGGCTGCAGTCCATGGAGTCGCGAAGAGTCAGACACGACTGAGCGACTTCACTTTCAAGAGTTTTGAACAGGAACTCTTATTTGACCACCTAAGGATAGCTTTTCTAGTTGTTGAGAAACATTCTTGCAGTTGATGAATTGAACTGTAATTATTTTCTGGCTTTTAATTGCTTCCTAAATCTGCTCTGTTCATTTTGCAAGACTGAGTGTTAACCCATTGAAGCATAGTTAATTGTGGGCTTGTAGATTCAATGATGTTTGGATGTTTCACTTGGAAGCATGAATACTCTGTATACCACTCAAATGACCACATTCTGTTTGCCTTACAAGTGTCTCTGTGACACTTTGTAGGATGTTTTGTTTATGTGCAAAGGAGGCACGCAGCTATAAACTGACAAGGTAAGTAATCTTCTGATTCCAGTAGTTAAATGCTGTTCTCTAATGGATTTTACTTGTCACTTTTAATTCTTTTTAGTGTTTGTCTGCATTTCATTAGAATGGCTTTATCATTCAGATTGCCCCCATGTTGGTTAATTTTAAAGATTTAATGGTTTATCTTCAAACTATGGCAATCCCTCAAAAATATAATAGAAAGATATTTAGATTCTTCAGGGACTTTTTAAACTTGATTTATTTTCAACCCATTTTTCTTCTTTACACTTTACGTTTTTGCAAATAAAGTATTTTACATTTTCTACATGTCCTGAGCAAGCTTCTACCTTAGTCTTCCATGACTTAATCTACTGACTAAATATGAGATAGTTGGTGAGGCAGTGAGGGGAGAGTCTGTTATTATTTCCTGTTCTGCTTGCCTGATATGATTTGATTTTTTTTTTAACTTACAAGCAATAAGCTTTCACTGTGCAGATTCAGGTACTGACAAAAATATCTGTAAGCCTTTTCAGGGTCTATCAATAGCACTGAAGTGAATTTGTAAAAAATGGCTTATTATGTGTTTCATGATGCAAAAATGTGATATTCAGCTGTTATTTATTCTATTAGAGAGCATTTTTTATCATGCATATGATCTGTATATGAAAATGACAATTCACATCCAAATATGTATATTGAGATCGTGTCTCAGTCTTCTGTAGCTAGTGTATTTACCACATAGCCATTTTATAAGGTTTACTCTAATTAGTAATTTATGGTGTTTGGTTGGTGGGAACAGTTAATTGATATAAGACTAATATGAAAGATAAGAAAATGCAAAAAGTTTTGGTATTAGAGATAAGATAGACTCTCTAGATCTTTTCATAATTAATAAATTGGGGTAAAATTGCCCTATCTTAGCTGCAAGTACAATGGAATTATTTAACAATCCTATCTGGCAAAGGTTATATGATGTTGAACCATGAGGCAGATGGTGGAAGTATAGAGTGCAACATTTCATGGGTGCTTTTGCAAAGTTTGCTGAAGTGAGATCTAGTACATGACTTCTATTACAAGTTAGTTCTGCCTGGAAGCTTGTGTATAAGTAATTTGTCAATATAGTTATAATGGAAATCTGTCTTTGTATAAAATGGAATCCATGCCAAATTATACTCTTTAGTGTTCAGAGCATAGATTCTTGAAAATGAAAGGAAGCATAATTTTCAAAGAACTCAGTGTATTTATTGATTTTTTAGAATGCATCAGTGAAGTGACAAGACAAAATTGATGTATGCTCAAAGGTTTAAATAGATTTCATTTTTTTTTTGGTAATGTAACCAAGAGGTTTAATGCATAAGTGTGAGAATGGATAAGACAGTCATTATTTTCAATTTTTGATTTCCCCTCATTTAAGTTTGCAGTTGTGCCAAAATGATATTCATCTCAATTATTGTATGTTTTCTGATAAAAAAAAAAGGTTCATATTTTCAGCAGTTAATATGACCGTTAAGCTTGAAAATCCCGGAAGTCATTTCAAATCCTCTAAGTGACTAGGTAGATAAGAAACAAATAATGATCAACATTAATTTTAAAAATACAGTATCAGTGTAAAAGGAGTAAATATTAAAATTAATTGAATGTACAAGCACAGTGGCTCACTTAAATAGTGTAAGTATATATTAAAGTTTTTATTCACATATTTCAATACAAATCATATATTTAATTCTAGCTTTTAGTATCTGTTGATTTCTAAGTCTTAAAATATACTTAACTAAAAGTTTTTGACTGTGGAACCCATTGGCCATGAGCATTTACCCTAAAGTGTTCCACTTATGTTTGTCTTATATGTAATACAAATAATTGGGTGATTGATTCTATTTCCCATTTTTTCCTTTTCTGAAATCTTTTATTGTATTATTCTCATTACCTACTACAAGAATATATATTGTGTGCTGGGCAGAGTGCTTTCTTCTTGGCCACAACCAAAAAGAGATTGTAGAGGCGATGGCCATGTTCAGTTAGACAATTTTTCACAGTAAAAATCTCTCAACAATCATATGGCTGTGATCTATACAGCACTTACATTGTGGCAGGCTCTTTTCTACTATCTATGATTTCCTAGTGTTTTTTTGTATTAACATTTAATTTTCACCACTACTGTACAAGATAGGCATGTTCGATACTATAGACAAGAGAGTAGGTTTTCCCTGGATTCATGCAGTTTCTCAGAATTAGAGACAGCATGACAGTTCAGTCAGGATGACTTGAGAATCTGCTTTTCTATCAGTGTTCTGTGGCTTATGTGTTTTATGTTTTGGTAATTATTAATATTAAAGCATAATAAATAAGGTCAAACAAACAGGGGTAGATATCTGAAAACTAGATCAATCAGATACTAAAAGGGAAATATGAAAAGGGAAATAACGAAATGCTAAAAGGGAAATAACAAGTAAAACACAAATTCTAAGAGGGAAATAACAGGTAAATATTTTCCATTCATCAAGCTGGTTTTAGAAAAGGCAGAGGAACCAGAGATCAAATTGCCAACATCCGCTGGATCATGGAAAAAGCAAGAGAGTTCCAGAAAAATATCTATTTCTGCTTTATTGACTATGCCAAAGCCTTTGACTGTGTGGATCACGAAAACTGCAAAAATTCTGAAAGAAATGGGAATACCAGACCACCTAACCTGCCTCTTGAGAAATCTGTATGCAGGTCAGGAAGCAACAGTTAGAACTGGATATGGAACAACAGACTGGTTCCAAATAGGAAAAGGAGTACGTCAAGGCTGTATATTGTCACCCTGCTTATTTAACTTATATGCAGAGTACATCATGAGAAACGCTGGACTGGAAGAAACACAAGCTGGAATCAAGATTGCCGGGAGAAATATCAATAACCTCAGATATGCAGATGACACCACCCTTATGGCAGAAAGTGAAGGGGAGCTAAAAAGCCTCTTGATGAAAGTGAAAGAGGAGAGTGCAAAAGTTGGTTTAAAGCTCAACATTCAGAAAACAAAGATCATGGCATCTGGTCCCATCACTTCATGGGAAATAGATGGGGAAACAGTAGAAACAGTGTAAGACTTAATTTTTTTGGGCTCCGAAATCACTGCAGATGGTGATTGCAGCCATGAAATTAAAACACGCTTACTCCTTGGAAGAAAAGTTATGACCAATCTAGATAGTATATTCAAAAGCAGAGACATTAGTTTACCGACTAAGGTCCGTCTAGTCAAGGCTATGGTTTTTCCTGTGGTCATGTATGGATGTGAGAGTTGGACTGTGAAGAAGGCTGAGCACCAAAGAATTGATGCTTTTGAACTGTGGTGTTGGAGAAGACTCTTGAGAGTCCTTTGGACTGCAAGGAGATCCAACCAGTCCATTCTGAAGGAGATCAACCTGGGATTTCTTTGGAAGGACTGATGTTAAAGCTGAAGCTCCAGTACTTTGGCCACATCATGCGAAGAGTTGACTCACTGGAAAAGACTCTGATGCTGGGAGGGAATGGGGGCACAGGAGAAGGGGATGACTGAGGATGCGATGGCTGGATGGCATCACGGACTCGATGGACGTGAGTCTGAGTGAACTCCAGGAGATGGTGATGGACAGGGAGGCCTGGTGTGCTGTGATTCATGGGGTCGCAAAGAGTCGGACACGACTGAGTGACTGAACTGAACTGAACCGAAGACATAAAAAATGCAGAATGGCAATAGGAGACCATAATGGGTCCTAAACTATTAAAAAGTTTAGGCTATATGGTAGTCCCTTACAATTCATTACAAGCTATTGTTTACCTATGACGTGTTCTTGCTGGCTTTTAGTAGAACAAAGAGATACAATCTGAGTGAGACCCATGAGTAAAGTTCTCAGGCAATGTGGATTCAACTAACACTTTACCTCGGGTCCTCCACTTGCCTTTACTTTTTCTTCAGAACGGCCTAGGTAATACTTGCACCACTTTTGCATCCTGGAGACAGGTTAGCTCCTGCCTCAAATGTTGCTTTTGATGTTGGGAAGCAAAACCCTACTGTGGCCTATGCCTCCAATTTCTGGGTTTCCTTGTTGCCTTGAACCAGCTCCACTCAATCTGAACGTACTGGGATAGAGCACCTTGTGGAAGTAAAGCTGAAAAATGGAAGATGGTAGCTAGCAGTCATTTTCTCTCTTCTTCTCCTAAGCTACTTTTCAAAGATGCAGCTATTATTACAATGCCTCTCTGAAGAGGTCTGGTGGAACTGAGCCGTCAGCCTCCTCTGGAGCAATACCCGTGTGATGCTTCATGCAGAGGCCTTCAATAATTTTCCTTAATGATGTTTATTGTTATTTTATATAGTAAGATGTATTTTTCAGCTCAGTGCTAACTCTTGAACAAGGAATTCTACAATGTTAAAATTACTATCCTTTTGCTATAACAAGATATAATGTTTTACTGTGATTGTTAGTTGTGATTATTAGCTGCTTAAAAATGCACTGTGCTTAGATACATATCACTGTATCTTGGGGCACATTTTCTCATTTCTCTGGATAGGTATCTATGGAATCATACACTTAAGTATGTAGTGTTTTTATTTGTATTCTGCTATGACAGCAAATAATGTCTGAAAGATTTCCTAAAAGTAAAAGTGAGTGGTACTGTAAATCAAGTATTTTTATTTTAAAATGCTTTATAAGAGGTAGAGGAAAAACTTATTTATTGCACATACACAAAATGCATGTACACACATATCAATGCACACACACACACCCAGTACACTTGCCTATTACAAAGGAAGAAACACCTTCAAATAAAACATCTAAATATGTTGCAATATAAATATTCAAATAGAACTAAATTCAATTCATTCTCAGGTTACTGTAATTTTAACTTGATACTATGTACTTGCAAATGTGCAGGTGGCAAGTGCATATTCAAAATACAGCTGTTTTATTTTCTGCTAATTTTACTTTCTAAAGACATTTCATGTACTGATTCTTAAGGAAAATTACACTGAATAATCCTCAGTGAGACAGTATTTACCTAGAATGGATTCTAGGCTGAGCTATCTGGAATCTATGAGGAAGAACTTTCCAGAGATCTATATATTTGGATTGGTTAGAAAAAAATTACGAGGCCTGAGTTTTCTCTCAGATTTTTAAAGTAGTTGTTAAATTTAGAGAAAGTAAGACAAATATAGTTAGTCATTACAACTGTGAAACTCAAAAATAAATTGAAAGCATATTCTGAACTTTAAATATCTAGTGGGCAACTGGGCTTTCTTTTATCATTAATTAGTGGTGGATAATTGATTGCATTCATGCCTTATATATTAACTTTTTCTCATCAAAATTTCAATATCCAAGCCAGAAGAGAATGAAATGTCCACATGATAAAATTTCTGTTTTGTTCATTTCTATATCTCTAGCTTATAGAAGGCTTCCTGGCGTATAGTAAGTGTTCAATAAATATTTGTGGCCTGAATAAATATGAAAATAAAAATGTTAGAAAGATATAAGAAGAGATTAAATGTATCAGGGGATAGTGACTGATACTCAGGGTTTTCAAAATGTGATTGTTTTCTTTCTCTTTATATCCTAAATGAATAGTAAAAATGTTTAGCATATAGGAAAGAAGGGTTATCAAAAAAGGTTGACAAAGTAAATTTAAACCAAATCATTGTATATAAGTGTAGTTATAGTTTCTTGACTACTTGTGTATAATCAGCTCCCTCATGGTGATTATTAGAGTACAAAGGTAGGAAAATGGAACATTCAGCATTACTGACTACTTCATCAAGAAAACCTATCTGGTAATTTGGGAATGTTGGACTGCTCTGTTACTGCTAAGTCACTTCAGTCGTTTCTGACTCTGTATGACCTCATAGATATCAGCCCCCCAGGCTCCCAAGTCCCTGGGATTCTCCAGGCAAGAACACTGGAGTGGGTTGCCATTTCCTTCTCCAATGCATGAAAGTGAAAAGTGAAAGGGAAGTCGTTCAGTCGTGTCTGACTCTTAGAGACCCCATGGACCGCAACCTAACAGGCTTCTCCATCCATGGGATTTTCCAGGCAAGAATACTGGAGTGGGGTGCCATTGCCTTCTCAGTTCCCCATAATACAAAGGACCTCCATAATATGACCTCTTATAAAGTAAAGGCTTTTCTATACTGAGTCAAATGCAAAAATGCTGAGGGAACACAAGTGTCATTCAGAATAAAAGGCAGCAAGTAACACTTTTGAGGAAAGTTTGGACATCCATTGAGCAGCAAAGAGCAGATTTACTTATTACTTTTGTCTAATTTTCATTACATCCTTCATTTTATCTTTTTATAAATTCTCCTTCATTTTTATCAAAACAATTTGGAGCAAGGCTAAAATTATATGGGTTTAGGATTGTCAGTCACCTTGGGTAATGTCAGTAAGCGAAAGTAAAGCAATTAAAGTCTTTCAAATGAGCTAACTTAGATGTAAATTAGATGCAAATCACATCATTTTAAAGAAAAACCAACAATTTTCTTTCAAACATAAGTAGGGTAGTTTGTTAGTCACTCAGTTGTGTCTGACTCTTTGCAACCCATGGACTATAGCCCACCAGGCTCCTCTGTCCATGGAATTCTCAAGGCAAGAACACTAGAGTGGGTTGCCATGCTCTCCTCCAGGGGATCTTCCCAACCAGGGATCAAATCCAGGTCTCCTGCATTGCAGGCTGCTTCTCTACCGACTGAGCCACAGGAAAGCCAAACATGGTAAGACCTAACTAAAATGGTAACAGTAGTAATAACAGATGTCACCTTTACTGTAAGGCAAATGGTTTATTATTTTATAAAAACCTTCTACCAGATTTGCCTTATTTGGGAAAATGAATAATTTCACAGCTATGAGTAAGTATATCTGAATAAAAATAGAGTACAGATAAGTAAGTAGCCTCAGTCAAACTAAAAGTATGTACAAAAAATAAAACATGACACGGTCTTATTCACTGAAAGAGAATAAACACTTGGTTCCTAGGATTCTGAACATATTTTGCTGGGAGCAATAGTACATAGTAGTAAGGGGCTGGCTTTTGTCTTCACTTCCCCTTCGTGGTCTCTTCTTTTCACTGAAATCACCCATCAAGATTCTGTGCCTTCCTATGCCACACTGTCTGCTCAGGGCTTCCCACACAGGGGTTCAGTAAATGAGTGAAACTATGAGTTCCAGGCATTTTGTTTTTATTTCCTTTTCCTTCATCAACATGTGCCTGTTCAGAATCTTATGTTCTGCCTGCTTGGCTGGTCAGTCTCTACATAAAGTATGTGGAATTGTTAGAGGCAGGAAAATTCTCTGTTCTCCCTATTTATTCTTGTTATATGGACTTTAAATATTTATGCTGTACTTTGGGTTGTATTCCAATATTTATTTTGTTGCTCAGACTTTTCCAGTGTTGACCATTGGGAGCTCTTTCCATTGTTTCTTTGGCCCCTTTACATACTTCCATTCTTGTCATTATTTTCCCTGCTGTTTCAGTTGAAAGGGCCTAGAAGCGATGGCACATCAGTAGCAATGAGTATACCTAACATTTACATCTTGGTTTTTAATATGTGTATACTAACCCATGCAAGGGCTTACCTGGTGGCTCAGAGAGTGAAAAATCTTCCTGCAATGCAGGAGACCCAGGTTTAATCCCTGGGTCAGGAACTTCCCCTGGAGAAGGGAATGGCTATACACTCCACTGTTCTTACCTATAAAATTCCATGGGTAGAGAAGCCTTGTGGGCTACAGTTCATGGGGTCACAAAGAGGCTAGATCTACAAATTTTCTATGTGTAACCACAGATACCTCTACTAGGCTAAAAAGGAGTTCATTCTGTTCTCTCCAACTTCGACCTATTACCACATGAATCCTTCTAGCTTTCTCTTATTTATCTATGATCTCTCACTTTGACTGTA
Source organism: Capricornis sumatraensis (assembly GCF_032405125.1). Taxonomy (NCBI): domain Eukaryota; kingdom Metazoa; phylum Chordata; class Mammalia; order Artiodactyla; family Bovidae; genus Capricornis; species Capricornis sumatraensis. Next base: position 78,048,702 of record NC_091073.1, read on the forward strand.
AGAAAACTGACTCTAACCCATTAACTTAATTTTCATGGAAAGTAGTTTCAGAACTATTACCTCTATCACTGTGGGGAATAAGGTCTTCAACTAAAGTACAGTGCTAGGTAAAAGTCCCCTTGCCTCTAGTCTTGAGGACCCCTCTCATTTCTATAGTTAGTTAGGGCAGCACACTTCCCCTCTATTCTTGAAGTGAGATTGTTTCATAATTTGAGATATAGTGAAATTATTTTATCACACTCCATTCTAGAAATCCCTCATACTTCTGAATGATTTTTTAAGTCTTAAACTTTAAAGTTTGCTTGTTGTGACTTAAAGGTCTATGAGTATTGACAAATACATAGCTTCATTATTGACGCCTACAGTGTCAGACAGAACAGTTGCAAACACCCTAAGATTTCCCAATATTCTATTATATACTTGAAATCGCTAAGAGAGGAGATCTTTAATGTTCTCAGCAAACACACACACACACACACACACAATATGAAGTGTTGAATGTGTTAAGTAAACTTTTGTAGTAATGCAAATTCAACTTATACAGCCAGGGAAGCCCAAGAATACTGGAGTGGGTAACCTATACATTCTCCAGCAGATTTTCCTGACCCAGAAGTTGAACCAGGGTGTCCTACATTGCAGGCAGATTTTTTACCAGCTGAGCTACCAGGTATACACATACACACACACACACACACACACACACACACATATATATGTACCAGCTATAAAAGCCCAACTTATACAACATTATGTGTTGATTACATCTCAGTAAAGCTGGGGGGAAAAAAACCAAAACATGTCTGACCTCATTTAAAATATCTCATACTTTAATATCTTATAATAACCTATAATGGAGAAGAATCTGAAAATGGATGGTGTGGGTATGTTCAGGTAATTTTTATAAGAAGGAAAACACTGGAATTTTGATGCATTTGCACCTGAGGTACAGTTATTTATAGACTCTGACAATGGGCACATTCCTCCATTCCTACAATGTAGTTCTTATTAATAGCAAAAGCTTGTTTATACATTTTGAGTCTGTGCCTGTTTTCCAAAACATAAATGATGATTGCACCTTTATATCAATTTCAGTATGGCTTGAATTCTTTATTTTGCTTATACAAGATTGGTGCTTTTAAAATTCACATTAAAAAGTCAGTGCCTATGACAACAGACCTAAAAAAATAGTTTGACTTGTAGTCTCAGGATATGATTCAATTTAATCTGATTGAAAACATTTAAAGGGGAGCAGCAGTACTATTTGTTTCAAAGTTAAGTCTCTAGAAATATGTATCATGGACTACATTTTTCATAAATGGAAAAGCTAAAAGGTAAGCATTCCAAAAAATATAAACATGAAAATTCTCATAAAGTTCTATTGTCACAATACAATATGTTCTATTATATATGGTTGTACAAGAGACAGTTGTGCCAAAATAAAAGTATATATTGAAAGGTATATGTGGGTCTTGCCTGATGTTAGACCAATGATTATACAGACATGCACAAGTATGAAACAAAGATCAGTGTAAATCATCATTTTTCTTCATCAGTGATAAGCTTACAAAAGTTTAAGTATATGCTATGGGAAAGCAAGTAAACTGTTTCAAGATCTGTACAAAATTAAATTATACTACAGAAGTTAGCAAATGGGATTTCCAACATGTTAAAATTTGATACACAATACATTTGCATTTTTTCTTTCAGGTTTTTTAACTCTTTTAAAATATATACGAAAGTGTTTTTGGTTGAACCTCTGCAGCTCTCCTAGAGCTTCCAGTAGGGCTTATTAAAAATCCATCCCTGCAGAGCCCAGTTTGAAAAATCAATATCCCAGCAAATAAGAAATGTATTAATCTAATCCTTGACCAGACAAATAAGTATCAAAACTGAATACAGGTCTGGTGATACAGGCAAGGATGAGATGAGTCTGATAGGCAGAAAGGAACCATGGAGATGACAGCTGTCCAAGGAGCATTCAGTGGGAGCACTGATCCTGTGGCAGGTGTTGATCAATAGTTTTTATCAAATGCTCCTTTTCCTTGGAGTTGCCTAGAACGTTCTTTGGTTGTCTTTTGTGGTCTTTTTTGACCCAAAGTGACCCATACATTGTAGTATGAGAAGTAATATGTTTGCTGCTATTACTACCAAATTGTTTCTTGGGTGAGTGTCTTTTTTTTTTCAGTTCCTGATTTTAAGATAATTTAGTCTGAAAGATAAGTACGGAATTTCAGAAAGATGTCTTAATTTTTTCTGTACCCCTTAAAAATGAGATCTATTTCATTTGTATTTTTGAATGCAGGTTTCCTCTTGCACTCCTCTTCAAAGTAATTTTTATCATACATGTACGTTTTCTGAGTTGATTAGCTACTTTTAATCTAGATGGCTGACAAATAGATCCATTTATAGGGTACTACATGTATATAAAAGGAAATCAAGTTGACATTATGCCATGAAACTGGGTATTTCCTGTCATCCTCATGCGTGCAGTGTTGAATTATTCCCACCTTACATTTCATCCCTGGCATCGTTGATCCTTAATCTTTGCTTATCATGAAAGTCGTTTCGGTTGCAAAGACCAACATCCTCAAAGCCTCACAGATTGCTTCCAGCTAAATCCTATATTCAAGTTCATGCTGAGTCCCCAGCTGAAATTAATGGGAAACGTGCAGCTGCATCGCCAGGTGGACCTCATCTTCCCTTGCTCCCTTTAGTCCTCCTCACTTGCCTTTTAACCATTTGAAGGGTTGTTGTGACTGCTTCAGAGCAAAGCACACACTCTGTTGCAGTGACTTTCTTGCTGGCTCATTTCACTTGAAGGCTGAATTTTCTTGTACTTGGGCCACAGATCAATTTCAGCAGTGTAGATGTTTGTAATACACATAAATGAGTTGGATGAAAGCAGTGAAACAAAATTTCGGAGTCTGCAAATGAAGCTGGAATTGGAAGCAGAGGAAATAATGAAGGGCAATGAAACCTGATTCAAGGAGAAGAAAGTTTGAGTGTGAGTACTAAGAGGCATTCAGTCAACTTAAATGATGACAAATATTAAATAATTTCAGGTGCAAAGAACCAAGCTGGAGACTATCAGTTAAATAGAAGAATGAATCAGCATCAACCAATAAGTATATGGTTTGAAAGTTATTATAGAAAATCACAAAAGCTTTCAACTCAAAACCTAACAAGAAATCAATAGAAACACAATAACAGTTTATATTTTGGAAGCAATAGGATGCCTATCACTTTGCAGAAACCAGTGATCAAGAAACCAAACACCACACTCAGAGAGTTGGTGAACTCAGGTTTATTACAGTGGCGGGCCCAGAGGAGTTAACACTCCAAGCTCTGAGCCAGGAACAAAGGGGTAACAAAGTTTTTATAGACAGACTATAATGGGCAACACTAGCTGCTAATACACTGGTTTAAACAAAGGGTTTTTGGGCAGGGGAACAGCAGTCAAGATGGGGAGGGGTACGCCTGACCTTTACAGGGACAGGCATGATTAAGCAGGTTTGCAGGGGCTGGGCAATTGCAAAGAACAGGATGAGGGTGAGTGAGATAAGCTCCAGTTCCTACTATTGTAAGTCCCCACTTTCTGAGACTACAGTGACCTACATGACCCAGACTTTGCAAGGACCAAGCTGAGTTACAGAGGCAGAACAAGCAGGAGGTTATGTAAAATTGTAAATTTCCTTTTCATCATGACAATGAAAAAATTACAATTCAGAACCTTGATTATATCACTGTAGAAATAACTCTCATTTACTTAAATTTGTGAAGGACTTTATTGAGTTGGACGTCTCACAAATTTGCAAACTCTGATTTATCTTATGATGAAGTTTCTTGAAGGAAATTTTGTTTTATTGCAAATGAACCACCCCCTTTTTGCATAAACTGTTTATAAAACTTTTCAGTAAAATTATCTGCTTTGATAAAGTTGTCATTGCCTCATCATATCATTGAGCTGTTATATACTTAGCATTTTAAAAAAATTCCACAGTTCTATATTAATGTAATAATTATATTTAATGCTGATAGTGTACTAGCTTGGACAATGACTCAAACACTTCACATTTTACATATATTATCAAGTATAATCTTTTACAAAAAATCCTTTGAAGTAGGATCAATGAACAATTTATGTCTCAATTTTAAATCTGGGATGGGGGGGTCAAGGGAGGCTGAGAAGTAAGTTGTCTAAGATCATACATAGTAAGAAAGGGAGCCTAGGTTCAAGCCCTGGATTACCTTCAAAATGCATGTTCTTCATCACCATGCTATCCTTACAAATTCTGTGCCAAGCAGAAAGCATTGCAGTAAGTTTTGCTAATGAAGAAACTGAGGTACAGAGTAGTTATCTTAATGCGCCCTTTAATGCAGCCATCTTATGTGGCCATTCAGTGGCTCTGCACTCAAATCCCAGTTGTCTAACTTTGAATTCCATGCTCTTCCTATACCACATATATTTTCTATACTCCCCAAACTCTTACTTTTCCACCTTTGGGTACAAAACAGAATGATGGAGAAAAGCCCATGATTCTAGACTGAAAACTCCCAGGGTGTTATAATTTCAATAAATAATTGTTTACTTGCTCAGATACCTGTTCTAAGTCCATTGAAATTTGCATTTTTACCCATGGCCATAATAAGCATTGATAAACCAATCCTTCTGAAAGCTTTAATCATAAATACCTTAATCAACTTTTCCTTATAGTAAAATTTGAATTTAGCTGAAATGTTTTCTTAAGTGAAATGCCTAGATTCTATCAGTGCATTCAGGAACATGTGAGGAAATATAGTAACTGAGACAGTTATTAATAAACACCTTGTGTTATAGCAGTTTTTTCTAAACTGAGTGCTTTGTTCAGAAATATTCTAAGAAGAAAACAATAGACTGGCTAGATACTGTGATGAACTTCATATTGGAAATCCTTGAGGACAGTCCCAGAAATTGAGATCATAGAGCTAAGACCTGTGAAGTGCCTGCTCTTAAGCTACATCATAACTTTACATTCTTTCTTCGAAGTGATGATCTAATGATTGCTGTGCAAGAAAAAAAGGTAAAAGGGAGAATAGAATGCACATTATTACCCTCAAAATGTTAAATTACATGCCCTAATGTCTTATATATATGGAGATGTGTTTTGAAATCTCCCTGTTCCCTGGGAAAGGAACAGCCTCGAAGAAATAGACTCAGTCCTAGGAACTGGGATAAGGCACAGTGAAAGAAAAATGGTATTCAGATGTGACAGACACAGGGAGCTGGAGGTTTAGGCAGAGATGGGCATCATGGGTATCAAACCTATACAATGGAAGTGCTGTAGGTGGTGGATTGGAGTAGTGATCACAAGTTCAGGGCCAAATCATGTCCATGATTTTCTTGTGGAGAGATCTCTGCCTGGGGGAAAATGCTCAGTAGGGTTTGGACTGGGATTTTGAGGTAAGACATCATCTCAACTGCCAAGAATAAGGCACACCTCTAGTTTTAGAAGTGTTAGTCAAGTTATAAAGACAAGGGTCAGATTCAGAGATGCAAAGTTGAAGCAGGTTGGGTATAGTAACTGGGTGGTGTGATATCTGAACACCAAGTTTGTGGTGCAAACTATCTGCAGAGATGACCCCATGGCAATCCCGAGACACTTGCACAAAAGCATTGTTATCTTTTTTTTTTTTTTTTTTCAATCTGGGAGAGGCTTCAACCTTTGGATGTTGACTCATATAGCACAGTTTAAAGAACGTAAATTTTGAAACCTGGAATCCAGGTAGAGAGTAAAAGTATGCATTTAAATCTCCTCAGAATAATTTAACTAGTATATGAAGTACATGTATTTTACCAACATTTTTTTCTCAGGAAAATGACAACAATAAACCATATTGTCAAGGTAGTTTCAAGGTTATATACCGTGTGTATGGTATGTGTCTATCAGGCTTATACTGATATTAGATACATATTTTGCCTCTGTTTCATCAGAAACTTTCAAATGTAATTCATATCAAGCTACTGCCAGAAATAAAGGAACCCGTTCTTTTTATTTTAATCATTTTTCTTCAAACCAGAATTCATTAATGGAATACAAAAAGCAATGCAATTTCAGAATGAAACCCTTTAAAGTAGCAGTTTTAGTGCATACAAACACTCCAAAGCATCTTATTTCCTCACAGTCGCTACAGCAAAACTCAATAATCTGTATTCATTATATACACTAGTTTCTCCAGCAGGCAAGCTTAGCTTTGAGCTATTTACATGGTGTGCAGATTGCCAATTTGCCACGGTTGGCATTCACACAAACAGGTCAGAAGTGAGTATTTTGCATTATCAGATATATTTCATTCATGACAATATTGCTATCCTTCTCAAATCTCTTCACAGTAATCTGCATTCATTAAACTTAGTGTGATGTTAGAGGTGAACATAAATAGCTACCCCTCTTAAAATATACAATCATATCTATTTATAATGATCAAATATCTCAATTATTTTTCACTTTTAAAACTATAAAGCAAGTTAGCTCACATTTATAAAAGGAGTAAAAATTTCAATTTCCTGTAAGAGGAAAGTTGACTATACAAAAAGTTGACTAATTTTGTATGTAGAATCAGAAGTAATTCATTTTAAATAACTAGTATGTACACAACACAAAAATTATATTGCTTTTCACATTTAATTTGTGGATAATGCTATCAATTTATTTAAAAGAACTTCTAAATGAAATATAAGTTGCAAGAGGGCAGAGGTGGGGTCAGTCTTAGTGCCTACTTTATATGTAGGACCGAGCATGGAGTTCAGCATGTGAAGGCCCTCAGGACACACTTGCTAAAGCATGAATTCAAAGTAAATTTAATAGATTTATGAAATATAATTTAACATTATATTTTTGTTTTCTCGATGGACAGCTGTTAAAAACATACCCATTTATCATGAGGTTTCTGAGACACTTTATGTAATTATTTAAACTCTTGGGAACTAGTGTTTATACTATAGCAGCTCTAAGGATGTTTAGTATTACGTGCTAGTTTTTCAGTGTTTTAAATCAAATGATACAGCAAGATGCTCACAGTCTATGGCTCCCTACCACTCAATTTAGCATTCAGAAGTTAGAGAAGTAAAATTTAGTCTTTTAGAACACATATGAATAGAACAAGAAAATACAAAATGCTTTTAAGGCAAGATATATGATATAAGCTAAAAGGAGGGATGGGCAAGTGACCATGAATGAATGCCTTTGGAGGCTAGCTGGAGGCAGGGAGTTCATGTAGAGAGAAACAGGAGAGTTAGATGAGAAAAGTGGAGACTCTTAACTGAGAGGTTTGACTATCAGCCTTCTGAATGAATAGTTGGTAATACAATTCAAGCTGTTTTGAATCCCAGTGAAGAGAAATAAAATTAGACAGAAAAGTATATTTTATAAAAGTTCTTTACTTCTACCAAGATGTGCTGGAAAGTGGGAAGACCAGGTAGAATGTTACTGTGGCAATGCAGACATGAGGTTTAAAAAAGTCTGGACTGAGATGTGGTAGGAAAAATTTATGAGTGTAAAGGCAATTCAGTGCTATGTTTTATAAAATGGAAAGAGGACCAGTTAAATATGGAGGAAGGACTAGAGTAGAGGGACTAAAAGATAGATGAGGTCTCTAAGCAGGAGATTGCAACATCATTGCAGGCAGGTGATGTCATTGAATATACTTTGGACACCAGAATTTTTATTTTGGAGGTGAATACTTTGGTTTGGAGCTAAAGGCATTTGATGACTGTGATTCCTACTGGAAGTGTTCAACAGGAATTGTAAATATCATTCTGGAACTCAGATAAAGAACATATTCTGAGATGGAGCTATAGTTGTTAAAAGCTTAGTTATTAAAAGTAAAATGAAGAAAATGGGTGAGTTTTCAAGAATGCAGTCCAAATGAAAAATTAACCTGCTAGTTTTAAATATTAGCTAACATATAAACAGTTTTTATTTATCATTAGTGTCATAAGTTTATGGATTTCATTAGTGCAGTAATTTCTAATTCTTTTAATACTGAGGATCACTTTTTATCATCATGCATGATGAAAGTTATTTTCTTAATATGTGAAAATTTATTGATGAACTATAAATTCAGTGATTTTTTACATGAAAATTTATATTAATCACTACCGCTAAGTATATCTACCTTAGTAACTATATTTATATATATATTTAGATATATATTTATATAAAAATCTATATATTTATATAAAAATACATTTATATAAAATTTATATATTTATATATTTATATTTTATATAATACTATATATTTATATAAAAATAAAATATATATATTAGATATATATATCTAAAATATGTTAGATATATTTTTAGATAGTAGATATATAGTAGAATATTTTTGCATATTATGAGATATCTATGGTAGAGTGGCATTGTGAAATATAAGTTGATAAGCTTTTCCCAGACTTTCTGTTATAGTCACTGAGACTCCCTTGTTAATAGGGGAAGACTCCTAGTGCCTTAGGAAGAATGCATAGCTGAAAACATTTTACATTTTTAAGATTCTAAGTTTTAAAGATAGAATTTTCAATTGATTAAGGGATGTGCATGAATAGATAAGGGCTTCTCTTGTGGGTCAGATGGTAAAGAATCTGCCTGCAGTGCAGGAAACCTGGGTTTGAACCCTGGGTCAGGAAGATCCCTTGGAAAAGTGGATGGCAACCAACTCCAGTATTCTTGACTGGAGATTTCCGTGGACAGAGGAGCCTGGAGGGCTAGAATCCATGGGGTTGCAATGAGTTACACATGACTGAGTAACTAACCTTTTGTGTTTGTCTGTGTGTGTGTGTACATAGATAAATCCAGAAGTTTTCATGCTGTTAGACAAGATATTTGGCTCTGGCAAAATAGATGGGGAAACAATGGAAACAATAGCAGACTTTATTTTCTCGGTGGCTAAGACAGTAGAGAATTTGCCTGCAATGCAGGAGACCCAGGTTTGATCCCTGAATCAGGACGATCCTCTGGAGTAGGGAATGGCAATCCACTCAAGTGTTCTTTCCTGGAGAATCCCATGGACAGAGGAGCCTGGCAGGCCACAGTCCATGGGGCTGCAAAGAGTCGGACACGACTGAGCGACTAACACTACCACTACACTAAAACCATTGCAGGTGGTGACTACAGCCATGAAATTAAAAGATGCTTACTCCTTGGAAGAAAAGCCTTGACCAACCTAGACATCATATTAAAAAGCAGAAACATTACTTTATTGACAAAGGTCTGTCTAGTAAAACTATGGTTTCTCCCATAGCCATGTATGGATGTGGGAGCTGGCCCAGAAGGAAGGCTGAGTGCCTAAGAATTGATGGTTTTGAACTGTGATGTTGGAGAAGACTCTTGAGAGTCTGTTGGACTGCAAGGAGATCAAACCAATCAATCCTAAAGGAAATCAGTTGTAAATATTCATTGGAAAGACTGATGCTGAAGCTGAAACTCCAATACTTTGGGCATCTGATGCAAAGAACTGACTCATTGGAAAAGACCCTGATGCTGGGGCAGAAGGAGAAGGGGACGAGATGAGATGAGATGAAATGGTTGGATGGCATCACTGACATGATGGACATGAGTTTGAGCAGGCTTCAGGAGTTGGTGATGGACAGGGAAGCCTGGCATGCTGTAGTCCTTGGAGTTGCAAAGAGTCAGATATGACTGAGCAACTAAACTGAAGCTTCCAGTAATGTGGATGTTGTTGATCCAGATGATACTTGAGTTAACAAGGGACTGAGCAGTGGTGCTCAACCCCAGTGTAACCCTCAGGGTTGAGAACACAGGTCTATAATCCAAAGAGTTGGACATGCCTGCATGGCTGAACTGAACTGAGGCTAGAGAGAACTGGGGTAGAATGGTTAATTTGGGGAAGAAGAAAGGTGCAATGTGTGCATGTGTTCACATGCCCTCTGTTCCCTCTCCCATGAACCTGGGGTGAGGGATTCCCTTGCAAGTGTGAGAACATGGCAGAATTGTGTCCTTCATCTCAGACTTAGTCTAAGCAAAACGAACAAGTGGAGCGGGCCATTGACAACTTCCAAAAGCTCTCAACAATTTCTAAGTGGCATAGGAGGTAACCTGTACTCAGGAGGTAACCAGAACACATCTCCTGTGAGTTCTGTGTAGGGTGCTGAATTGAAATGGGAGCAAGAGTGGGATGCTCCCCGGAAGTCTCCTGATTTGGGTGAAAAACAAGACTTCAACAAGTTGTGGCGTGGGTCACCTGTCTGGGACTAGAGAAGGAAACATTTCAATCTTCTAGGACTGTCACAACCAGGAAGTCAGAGTTATCAGAAGGAAATAAAGCAAACATGAATCATCTGAACAATATAAATAATTAATAATATAATGAATATTTTTTTCTTTTCAACAGTCTCTTAGGAAAGCCACATGTTTATTTCTCTATGATCAACTTCCATCCTACATCCATATGGGTGCACAAGTCTTTACATGGCTGTAGCAATGATGCATCTATTCTATGCTTTCTGTTTCTGGTCATATTATAAGCAATTTCAATACAAAAACAAAACCTTTATCATTATGATTTGGTATGACTGCATGGAACAAATCACAAGCGTCCCAAATAAACAATGAGAGGCGACAGTGTAACCATAACAACTTGATGTTTCTTGTTTGCTTGTCTCAACAACTAAAGCAATGTAGAATGTAATTTTTCTATATGAAAAAGAGGAATATAGGCTTAAACAATTTGTGATTAAAATAGATTAATCATTTCTTCCCATTCACCTATTAGTGAACATAAGTTATGATATAACAAAAGTAGTTACTTATTTTATTTTCTTCTTTTTCCACCCATAGAGAGCTGGGATGGATGGCTTGTATCTCAGATAGAAAGTGCAGAGAAAAGAGCACGGACTTGACCATTGATCTTTCAAGGGATTCTCAGGGAGAGAAAAAATAAAAGTTGTCACTAGGTCAGTGGTTTCTAAAGAAAGATGAGGCATGAGATAAGAGAAAGATGGCTGATCATCTCCACAAACAATAAGCAAGTAAAACATTTCAAGAAAGAAATATCTTTGATACCTTTTATGTTACAGAATACAGAACTTACCTCAAAACGGGCTCACATTTAAAAACTTTTCCCTATTCTAGAATGATTTCACTCCCTTTAAGTAATCTTACAGGTCCTCTCTGGAATGATGGTCATGCTTACTTGGAAATGCAGGGACAGTGCAGCAGACAGGTCACAGAAGGTCAAGGAGGATGATTCTATCAGATGTGGGAAGATCTAGGTCAATAGTGACCTTTTAGAAAACCATGTCTGTAGAAAGGCTGGCAGAAGACAAATTGCAGAGGTTAAGTAAGAAATTCTTGATGAAGGGAGGAGAGAAATGGCTGAAAATCAAGATATGTGCCCACTATAAAGTGGTTGGTAAAAGGGTAAATGTTAGGATAACTTATGTAAAATGTATGCTGGAAAGGAAGACTCTAATAGAGAGATAGTGCTTTAAAATCCTGGGGGGAGAGAAGAAAAAGAGCTCCTAATTTGCTGTTACATTTAAACTGTAGATCTATTTAATAAATAAATGCTTTCCTGCAGAGTTGTGTCATTAGTGTAGGAGAAAAAAATGTCCAGCTAATAGTTATCATCTATTCATAAGCATGAAGTAAATCATGTTGGGGTATAATTAGTAAGAGAGCATCAATAAAGGAAAAAAAAATATTTTTAATCACTAATCGTCCTGGAATAAATCATGCATTAGGTATAATTACTGGAAGAATACTTAGATCTTTGCAAGTAATTTGACAGCATGATTCTATTTAATTTACCGACCTATTTTAAATGAAAACATGATGCTTGTGATGTATTTGATTGTCTATTTGTTATAACAGCACATTGAAGTGAGAATAAAACTATTTTGAGATAGCAAAGGACTGCCTGTACTCCAAAAGAGTTGTGATAGTAGTCAAAATGTTCTAACTTTATGAAATTTTCTATCATTTTAATTTATTTTAAATTAAATCTCTCTTTCTTTAATGGGAAAGGCCATTTCTGCAAGTCATTTTATAGTCTGTCAGCTGTCCCAGTGCTGGTTGCTGATCGGGTAGAATCTGACCCATGACCCAGTCCCTTGGACCCAGCACCAGGAACCATTGAATTTTGTCATCCTTTTACCTTCTGATTTTATTTTCATTGCCACTTCCCTTCCATGGACTCATTGCCACATCTTTCCATCATTGTTGGAGTCAGGGGTCAATCTCATGACACATCTTTTTTTTTATTCTCTTTTTAAATCTAATACCTAGTTGGTCTTAAGCACATCTGTAATCACTTTTACTCTCTTTTTCAAAAAACCAGTAGCACCCCTGAACTTCTCCTTTGTTATCAGTTAGTTCATTTTTTTCTCGTCTAGCAAATGAAAAATTATATTTTGCCACTCTGCCCCTAGAGAGAATTATATGTTCACCATTGCATAAGTCATTTGTCTCATGTGGTATGCTTAATTTACATGTGGAAATTAAATGTATGCTTATTTGAACAAAATTCTGTTCTGGATCCTAATAATTATAGAGATGGCTCTGCAACGGGGAAAAGACAAACATCTAAGGGATTTGCCTTTGAGGAGCATACCTGTATGGTGTAGCCAGCAGGTGACAAAACCAATGCCCTCAACATTAGAATTCAGAAGAAGAGCACAGAAATGCAAAGACAAGTTAACGTTTCAGAAGAATAAGCTAATGGCTGAGTTGCTGGGTACAGGTGGGTAGTTGAGTCAGGGGTGTCCCAGGCAAATAAAACAGCACAACAGAAATGTCATACCATTTAGTACATTCACAAAGTTGTAATTAGTTCTCTATTGCCAGATGATAAAAGACAATATGGGTTAAATAGTGAGCAAGTGGGCAGGACCTAAGTGACTTGAAACAGTGAAGTACCATAATACATTTTTCAATGTTGAAGCAAACAGTTGGAAGCAGTGTGGAGGATGTATTCAAATTGAATGAACTGAAGGCAAGTTGACTAGAGAGAGGGCTATGACAGCAAGATAGCTAAACTATAATGTGGCTCTGGATGTAGGGGGTACCAGCATGGATGGACAAGTTTAAGTAAAAATTCAGTGCTTTTCCTTTAAGTTGATTGACTTTATATTTTAGAGTAGTTTTAGGTTTGCAGAAGAATTTAACAGAAAGTGCTGAGATTTCCATATACTTGCTCCACTGACACTTCAATTTTCCCTGTTATAAATATCTTGTATTACTGTGGTACATTTGTCACTACCGATGAATAATGCATTGATGCATTATTAACTCTAGACCATAGTTTACATTAGTGTTCACTCTTTGTGTTATACACTTTTATGGGATCAACTGTGAATCGATGTGAATCAACAAGAATTCACAATACCATGTATACCAATACACTATGATAATAGAATAATTTCTCTTCCTTAAATATATCCTGTGTTTACAGATTCATCCCCCATTTCACTAAATCCAAGGAAACCACTGATCTTTTTACTTTTTTACCTTTTGTCATACAGTTGAATCATACGGTAAGTAAACTTTTTAGACTGCCTTATCTATGTTAGCAATATGCTTTAAGGTTTCTCTATGTTATTTGTGGCTTGATAGCTCATTTCTTTTTATTGTATATAATATTCTATTGTATGAGTGTGCCTTAGTTTTCTATCTATTCACATACAGAAAGACATCTTGGTTGCTTCTAAATTTTGGCAATTATGGATAAAAATGTTGTAAACACCAAAGTATAGTTTTTTTTAATGTGTGCACATAAGTTTTAAACTCATTTTAATAAATACCAAGAAGTGTGATTGCCAGATCATTCAGTAGGGTATACCCAACTTGCAAGAAACTACCAACTGCCTTCTGAAGTAGCTGTACCATATTTGATTCCTGAGTCAAATGGGCCTTAGAAAGTATCACTATGAACAAAGCTAGTGGAGCTGATGGAATTCCAGTTGAGCTATTTCAAACCCTAAAAGCTGATGCTGTGAAAGTACTGCACTCAATATGCCAGCAAATTTGGAAAACTCAGCAGTGGCCACAAGACTGGAAAAGGTCAGTTTTCATTCCACTCGCAAAGAAAGGCAATGCCAAAGAATGCTCAAACTGCTGCATAATTGTACTCATCTCACACGTTAGTAAAGTAATGTTCAAAATTCTCCAAGCCAGGCTTCAGCAATACGCAAACCGTGAACTTTCAGATGTTCAAGCTGGTGTTAGAAAAGGCAGAGGAACCAGAGATCAAGTTGCCAACATCACTGGATTATTGAAAAAGCAAGAGAGTTCCAGAAAAACATCAATTTCTGCTTTGTTGACTATGCCAAAGCCTTTGACTGTCTGGTTCACAATAAACTGTGGAAAATTCTGAAAGAGATGGGAATACCAGACCACCTGACCTGCCTCTTGAGAAACCTATATGCAGGTCAGGAAACAACAGTTAGAACTGGACATGGAACAACAGACTGGTTCCAAATAGGAAAAGGAGTATGTCAAGGCTGTATATTGTCACCCTGCTTATTTAACTTATATGCAGAGTACATCATGAGAAACACTGGACTGGAAGAAGCACAAGCTGGAATCAAGATTGCCGGGAGAAATATCAATCACCTCAGATATGCAGATGACACCACCCTTATGACAGAAAGTGAAGAGGAGCTAAAAAGCCTCTTGATGAAAATGAAAGAGGAGAGTGAAAAAGTTGGGTTAAACTCAACATTCAGAAAACGAAGATCATGGCATCTGGTCCTATCACTTCATGGGAAATAGATGAGGAAACAGTAGAAACAGTGTCACACTTTATTTTTGGGGGGACTCCAAAATCACTGCAGATGATAATTGCAGCCATGAAATTAAAAGATGCTTACTCCTTGGGAGGAAAGTTAAGACCAACCTAGATAGCATATTAAAAAGCAGAGATATTACTTTGTCAACAAAGGTCCGTCTAGTCAAGGCTTTGGTTTTTCCAGTAGTCATGTATGGATGTGAAAGTTGGACGGTGAAGAAAGCTGAGCACCGAAGAACTGATGCTTTTGAGCTGTGGTGTTGGAGAAGACACTTGATAGTCCCCTGGACTGCAAGGAGGTCCAGCCAGTCCATTCTAAAGGAGATCAGTCCTGGGTGGTTTTTGGAAGGACTGATGCTGAAGCTGAAACTCTAATACTTTGGCCACCTGATGCGAAGAGTTGAATCATTGGAAAGACTTTGATGCTGGGAGGGATTGGGGGCAGGAGAAGAAGGGGACAACAGAGGATGAGATGGCTGGATGGCATCACTGACTCGATGGACATGAGTCTGAGTGAACTCTGGGAGTTGGTGATGGAGGGTGGCCTGGTGTGTTGCTATTCATGGGGTCGCAAAGAGTAGGACATGACTGAGCGACTGAACTGAATTGAATTGAACTGAGCAGTAAATAAAAGTTACTGTTGCTCCATAACTTTGACAGAATTCCATGTGTGTTTTGTGTTTTTACCATCTAACAGGTGTATAGTAATATCTCATTTTCATTTGTAGTTCCCTAATGACATATAATATTGAACATATCTTCATATGCTTATTTTCCATCTATATATCTTTTTAACAAGCTATCTGTTCAGATGTTTTCATCACTTTTGAATTGGGTTGTTTCTTCCATATTGTTGAGTTTTAATAGTTATTCATATATTTTGAATGGGTGTGTTCAGTAGATGTGTTTGAAAATATTTTCTCCCAGTTTATATCTTATGTATTCATTTTTTGGCACTGTCTTTGCAGAACAGAGATTTTTAATTTTAATAAAATCCTACTTTTCAAGTTTTTCTTTCAAGGATCATCCTTTTAGTATTGTATGTAAAAACTATTTGCCAATACAACTATGTGAAACCACTGAATTGTACACTTAAAAGTGGTTAAAATATTAAGCTTTATGTCATGCACATTTTCACACACACACACACACACACACACACACACACACACACACACACAAGGGCATATATACACAAATTCATTTCCATACCCAAGATCACCAAGATTTTCACCTACGTTATCTTCGACAAGTTTGACAGTGTTACCTTTTACACTTAGGTCTATGATCTATTTGAGCTAATGTTTGTGAAAGGTATAAAGTCAATGTGCAGATTCATTTTGTTGTCTGTGGATGTCTTGTTTTTCCAGCACCATTTGTTGAGAAGACTCTCATTTCTCTATGAAATTGCCTTTGCCCTTTCATCAAATATTTGTTGGTTCTATTCCTGTAGGTCTATTTCAAGACTCTCTATTCTGTTCCATTGACATATTTGTTTATCCTTCATTCAGTACCATGCTTTCTTGATCACTCTATCCTTGTGCTTAGTCTTAAGGCTGAGTAATGTTAGTCCTCCTTTTCACAAAAGTCCTTCTTTTTCTTTAATAATCGATGGTTAGTCCAGGTGTTCTGCTTTTTCATCAAATCCTTAGAATCAGTTTATAGATAAACACAAAGTAACCACTAGAATTTTGATTGTAATCATGTTGAAAATATAGGTCAAACTGGAAATAACTGACATCTTAATCGTATTAACAGTTTTGTGAATTGCTATGAACATTGCAATTTTAAGTTGTTCAGTGCTTATTTTAGAGAGTAAAAACACAGGAATTTAGGGATCACTTTTAGATCTTTGATTGGGTCTTGTCAGTGAGTTGGGCATAAGATTTTGTTGTGATAATGATGAATTGGATATTGACTATTTATAATTTGAATTTCCACATGAAAAATCATGTAGATTTTTCTACATGATACAACCAAGATGCAGTTGAGCAAAGTGATCTGGAATACTGGGGCTGGTTGGGATATAAACATTTGGAAATCCTCAGCATACCTATAATTAAACCCATGGATACGCATGATATTGCCTAGGGAGAACAGATGATGTGAAAAGATATAAAAACATGTTAGAATATATAAAAATTTAAGGGTAGATAAAAGAAAAGTTGCCCAGAAAGTAACCACTGTGAAAATGCCAGAGGTGAAATGAAATAAAACAATAAACAGTAGAAAACATTGCTTTGGAAGCCACAAGAGAAAAGAATTTAAAGAAAGCAACATCCCAGTAGTGCCAAATGTAATAAGATAGCATGAAGAGTGAAAGTGAGGAGGTTATAATTCACGAATATGAATTAATGGAGCCGTGAATGCAGATGACGCATTAAAACATGCTTATCCTGAGAGAGAGAACACTGTGATTAAGGATGGAGGAGCCTGGGGAGAGTTATAGTAATCACCATTACTATGTCACCATTAGCATCACTGTCGTCATCGTCATCATCACCATCATCTAGCTGGTATAAATTGAAGTGCTTTTATATATTGAGGGCAAGAAACTAGTAGAAGCCTGGGGGGTGAGAGAGAAGGATGTTTTCCCAAAGTGATGAATAGGAATGTGATTCCAATCACAAATGCAGAAATTAACCTGGACAAGGAATTTTCTCTCAAGTAATTAAGAAATGAATAGAGAAATGATCAAATGATGGAAAACTTGATGTTAGGGCCCTAGGAAAAAAAATATAAATTCTAAATATTTAATAATCATTTTCAAAAGTTAATACAGAATTTTTTCCTCTGATCCTGAATAAATATTCAAGAAAATATTCAACTAACTTACCTCCAATGTCTTACATTAAAACTTAGCATTGATTTGTTGGAAGCAGAAAATTTTGACTCCTTCTCCCTGAATTTGTGCAAAATATGCAGGTGAAATTGAGACACGAGTCAAGAAGGCAGCTCCTCATGCTCTCTCTCATTCCTGAGAGTAAGGACAAGGCAGCAATATCAGACATTGTTGCAAATTTGTATTTCCCAGCATACTTTATACACACTTTGAACAGTACAGTTCTCAGACAGATGGATAGATAAGGCATAGATTCTGGTTATAAGTTTGTTCCTTGAATGAAATCTGGTGCCACTGATTTTTATATTTCTTACTGATGTTCTTTTTTTTTTTCTTTGCTCTCTGCCTTTCATAATCCAGTTATAGAGAATTTAATGCAGAGAATTGATTACATAGACATTGAAAGGCTTGGAAGAGCAGGACAGAGAAACATCTTAGATTTTAACTTCAGAGTTAAATGATCATAGCTGGGGGAAGAGTAATAAGATATGAGGTTACCAGTGCTCATAATCCTGAAGTATTTCCTGGATCTAGTTCAGAGAGATGAAGGAAACCCATGAAGGTGCTGGGAACTCTGAGAGGATTTGAGTACTGAGGCTTGGGCTAAGTATGGTGTTCTCCCCTATAGGCATCAGAACTGCACTTAGCTTTACTGTGTCTGCAGAGACTGGCAGCAAGAGAATCTTTTCCCTGTCTTACTGCCTCCCTTTTTCCTATGAGTTTCTCAAGTGGAAAAAAAAAATTTGGCCAAGGAATCTGGAAAATGTAGTTTATAGGAAGGGCCTTGGCTTCCTTAAAATGCACAGCAGAACAAAAAGAAGTAGGCAAGGGAACCAAGGGCAAAACAAAAATATGACTGGCAAAATGAACTTTTCATTAGAAGCATTTTTTGACAAGACTGTGGGGTAAAAGAGGGTTTTCAGCAAAAATTGCCATGTTTTCTACTAGCCACTCAACAATGTATCTGAATTCAGGACATTCCAAACATGGAGAAAAAGACTCAGTATCTAATGCCAAACTTTACTCAATGGAGAAATAAGACATCTGCAACAAACTTATTATCTGAGGAGAATTGGCAGAGACTGATGATTGAAGCTGATGCATCATTGTCTGGTGTCCTGGAGATTTTCCCGCCCCAGGGAGCAACCTGATATTAAAATACTAGGCGAGATTACACCCATAACTGTTCAGGGGGAGACAGGATAACAGGGTAGAAATGAAGAGCAAGACATCTTGGCCCCAGAGGCATCTTCAAGTAGATACATTCTAAATCACTACGGAAGTTGAGGGTCTGAAAATAGATTCCTGTAAAAATATCATAACTCTATATTTCTTGGGAATTTTTGTGAATGTCTACATGGACTTTACCTTGAAGACTGCTGAAATAGTTAACTTTGAAAAATGTGGTAGGGAGTCAAAATTTAAACTCAAAACATGCAAAAGAGAAAAGAAACATTATTTTCTTTAATACTTTCAACTTGCTCTGAATTCTTCTGTTAATTATTAATAGGACTTGGGTAATATGGAACTTAAATGCTCTATTTAAAAGTCCGTTTAAAATTTGAAGTGATCACTTTGATTCAATTTAATATTTAATTTATCCATCAAGAATGATTTTACTTTTGCAAAGCGTTTCCTATCATACTCCTCTTCCCCAAGGGTGCTGTTTGGAGGTTGAGGTGGGTATGTATATTCAATGGTTGTTTTCCACTGCCTTCACTTAAAATGTCCATCTTCCCCTCTGAGGGGCTCCTGCAGGTTGCTTCATGACCAGTCCAATCTTTTAGACAGGTTTCTAGCTGCTAAAGTTGGGAGTTTTGTCTCTTTTTAGCAGATTTCGTATCTGAGGCCTCCTCCTCTCAACTTCTGGCCACTTTTGAAGTTTCACATTTTCTCATTTTCTTTTATCCATCTAGGGTCCTCTGGCAAATTGCTATATTATTGGCATAGGCCAAGAGCAAGTGGAAACACTATCCTAGACCTCCTCAACCTGACACACTGCCTCAAGTATGTAATGGCCCCATCATGAGAGTGTACAGCTAAATATTCCATTGATAAAAGTAGAAGATGAATCCCCTACCCCATCCCTGTTTAAATCACACATCTTCACTCCAGCTTTGAAGTTGCTCAGTCGTGTCCGACTCTCTGCGACCACATGGACTGTAGCCTACCAGGCTTCTCTGTCCATGGGATTTTCCAGGCAAGGATACTTGAGTGGGTTGCCATTTCCTTCTCCAGGGCAATCTTCCTGACATAGGGACTGAACCCAGGTCTCCCGCGTTGCAGGCAAACGCTCTACCCTCTGAGCAACCAGGGAGCCATCATTCCAGCTTTAGATCCATAAATAAGAGGCAGTTTGGTCCTAATCTCTCTCTTTAATAATCCTAATTTCTATCTCTAATAATCTCATTTAATAATAAAGTACTGCTAAGAATATAACTAATTTGAGACTCAAAACAAGCATTGATCCTTTTGTTCCAGGGTTAATCTGCTCTATTCCTAAATTTTTTTAAATGGAAGGAAATTGCTTTGCATTGTTGTATTGGTTTCTGCCATACAATAATGAGAATCAGCTGTAACTATATATATATCCCCTCCCTCTTGAGCCTCTCTCCCCTCCCTCCCCATCCCAGCCCTCTAGGTCATCACAGAGTGCCAGCCTTGGCTCCCTATGTAACATACAACTTCTCAGCAGCTATATATTTTACACATGACTGTGTATATATGTCGATGCTATTTTCTTCATTTGTTCCACTCTCTCCTTCCCTCACTGTGCCCACAAGTCTGTTCCCTACATCTCCATTCCTTTCCTGGATTCATCGATACCATTTTTAGATTCATCCATACCATTTTTCTAGATTCCATGTATATGTATTAATATAAGCATATTTTTCTCTTTCTAACTTCATTCTGTATAACAGGCTCTAGGTTCATCCACCTCATTAGGACTCAAATCCATTCTCTTTTACGGCTGAGTAATATTCCATTGTATATATACGCATGTATATCTACCACAGCTTCTCCATGCATTCATCTGTAGATGTACATCTAGGTTGATCCCATGCCCTGCTATTGTAAATAGTACTGCAATGAACATTGGGGAAATTGCGATTTTTTTAGACTTGTGGTTTTCTCAGGGTATACGCTACTACCTCATTATAGTTTTAATTTGTATTTCTCTAGCAACCAATGATGATGTTGAACATCTTTTGTGTGTTTATTGGCCATCTGTATGGAGATATGTCTGGTTAGGTCTTCTCCCTATTTTTTTGTTTGTTTGTTTTGATTGAGCCATTTGTTTTTCTGATTCTGAGCTGTATGACAGTTGTTACATTTGCAATTATTTTCTCCCTTTCTGAGGGCTGTCTTTTAATCTTGTTTATTGTTTCCTTTGCTGTGGAAAAGCTTTTAAGTTTAATTAGGTCCCATTTGTTTGTTTTTATTTCCATTACTTTAGGAATGGACATTACTTTAGAAATGGCTTCTTTAAGACAAAGAAGATCTTGCTGTGATTTATGTTGAAGAGTGTAGTGCCTATATTTTCCTCTAAGAGCTTTATAGTTTCTAGTCCAGGTGGCACTAGTGGTAAAGAACCTGCCTGCCAATGAGGAGATGTAAGAGACGTGGGTTCAATCCCTGGGTCAGGAAGATCCCTTAGAGGAGGGTATGGAAACCCGCTCCTGTATTCTTGCCTGAAGAATCCTGTGGACAGAGTAGCCAAGTAGGCTACATTCCATAGGGTCACACAGAATCAGACATGACTGAACCAACCTAGGATGCACGCATGGCCTTGCATTTGAGTCTTTAAACCAGTTTGAGTTTATTTTTGTGTGTGGTGTTAGGAAGTGTTCTAGTTTCATTCTTTTACATGTAGCTGTCAAGTTTACCCAGCACTATTTATTGATGAAGCTCTTTGTTTCATTGTATATTCTTGCCTCTTTTGTCAAAGATAAAGTGCCCAAAGGTGTGGGCATTTATCGCTGTGCTTTCTATCATGTTCCATTGGTCTATATTTATATTTTGAGGCCAAACAATACACTTCTCAGTAACCTAGAGGTCACTGAAGAAATCAAAGAGGAAATTAAAAAAAAATACCTAGAAATAAATGACAATGAAAACATGACAACTCAAAATCTATGGGAGCAGTAAAAGTAATGCTAAGAGGGAAATTTATGGCAATACAAGATGATCTCAATAAACAAGAGAAACATCAAATAAGCAACCTAATCTTACACCTAAAACAACTAGAAAAAAAAGTCCCAACTTTAGGGGAAGGAAAGAAATCATAGAGAATAGAGCAGAAATAAATGAAAAAGAAATGAAAAAGACTGTAGCAAATATCAGTAAAACTAAAAGTTATTTCTTTGAGAAGATAAACAAAATTGGCAAACCATTAGCCAGACTCATCAAGAAAAAAAGGGAACATACTCAAATCAATAAAATTAGAAATGAAAAAGAGTTAAAACAGGCAATTTAGCAAAAAGATCTTAAAGATCCTTTAAGAGGCTACACTGATCAACTATATTTTAATAAAATGGACAACCTGGAAGAAAGGAATAAATTATTAGAAAAGTATAACCTTCCAAGACTGAACCAGGAAGAAATAAAAAGTATGAACAGACCAATCACAAGCATGGAAATTGAAACTATAATAAAAAATCTCCTGACAAACAAAAGCCAAAGGCCAGATGGCCTCACAGGCAAATTCTACCAAAAGTTTAAAGAACTAATACATATCCTGCTCAAATTCTTCCAGAAAATTTACAGAAGGAAAACTCCCAAACTTATTCTACAAGTCCACCATCACCTTGATACCAAAGCCAGACAAAGATCACACACACACACACAAAATAAAATTACAGGCCAATATCGCTGATGAACCAAGATGCAAAAATCCTCAACAGAATTCTAGCTAACAGCATCAGACAACACATTGAAAGGATCATACCTCATGATCAAGTGGGCTTTATCCTAGAGATACAATGACTTTGATATATAAGCAAATCAATATGATATGCCATATTCACAAACTGAAAGATAAAAACATTATGATTGTCTCAATAGACAAAGAGAAAATATTTGACAAATTTCAACACCCATTTATGATAAAAACTCTCCAGAAACATTGAAGTAAACTACCTCAACATAATAAAGCATATAAGACAAATCCACAGCAAACATTATTTTCAATGGTGAAAAACTGAAAGCATTTCCTCTAACATTAGGGACAAGACAAGGGTACCCACTCTCACCACTGTTATTCAACATAATTTTGGAAGTCCCAACCACAGCAATCAGAAGAGAAAAATACATAAAAGGAATCAAGATTGGGAAAGAAGTAAAACTCTCACTGACTGCAGATGACAGGATTCTCTACATGGAAAACCCTAGAGATGCCACCAGAAAATTACTAGAACTAGCCAATGAATATAGTAAAGTTGCAAGATATAAAATTGATACACAGAAGTCCCTTGAATTCCTACACACCGACAATGAAAAATCAGAAAGAGAGATTAAGGAAACAATCCCATTCACCGCTGCAACAAAAAGAATAGAATACCTAGGAATAAACCTACCTATAGAAACAAAAATCTGTATGCAGAAAGCTATATTCCTGAAAATTAATGCTTCACATTGAATGGATGAAACAGCCAACCAATCAGTGAACATGCTACCTCAAAAAAATGTTTCTGTCTTTATGTGTATTTTATGGGTGTGGGGTTTAGTTGCTAAATCATGTCTGACCCTTGCAAACTCATGGACTGTAGCCTGCCAGGCTTCTCTGTCCATGATATTTTCCAGGCAAGAAGACTGGAGTGGGTTGCAATTTCCTTCTCCAGCATTTTATGAGTAGAACTAAAAAATGTTAATTTTTTACATAATCTGGCTTTCCAAATAGCTCATTCTGCCTTATATAAGGTCAAACATCCATAAAATATGTTGTTTGAGAAAATAAATTATATTGCAGGTATAATATTGCTTTAAACTCCAATTATAACTTTGTTAAGTACTTAACATATCCATATGTCCCTTGGATGTAGTGACAAAATGAAGTTAAATGATCTGAAGGGACTATAAGTATTTTTTGGCTAGAGGTTTTTTCAATACGCTTATTTATTTAAGTATAACATGCATACAGATATATTCATAAATCATAAGTCTATAGAACTCCTTACTAATGATATAGATACTTTGTTTAAATTCTCAGGAAAAATAATTGAAACCATAATTCTATTGAAACTGAAACTATTCCCATTTGATCTCTGCTCATGCTGTACAGAACTACAAATGTGTGGCTAATGAAGTTGCTCAGTCGTGTCCAACTCTTTGCGACCCCATGAACTACACAGTCTATGGAATTCTCCAGGCCAAAATACTGGAGTGGGTAGCCTTTCCCTTCTCCAGAGGATCTTCCCAACCCAGAGATCGAACCCAGGTCTCCCGCATTGCAGTTGGATTCTTTACCAGCTGAGCCACCAGGGACAGAACTACAAGTGAATGGTTATGGTGGAGTTAAAAAAAAAAAAAAATCCATTTTTTTAGTATGTCACCAGTTTCCACTTTATTTAGTCTCTTCAAGCTATCAACAGTGATGCATTCTCATTACAGCCACATTTTCTCTATTTAAAGTTTTTTTTCCAATGGTTTTAATATGCTCTTTGTTCTAAGAAACAATAGGTACAGAATTTCCGAAACATGTTTATTTTTCTAAGCTGCTAGTGTTCTGATTGTCTGAACTCTAATAGACTTGAGAATCTCAATAGAGGGTAGACTACTTGAGTTCTATCTCCCTTGGCTTTTTCATAGTTCTCTGATTAGACATGCTTTTGATTATGTGTATTTTAGAAATTATGTGTATTTTAATAATTATAAAGTTCTAAGGAAATTGTACTGTGGCCTTAAATGCAAAATAAAAATTTTTAGCAAGGTTTTACCTATTGTGAACATGTCTAATTTCTAAACAGAAGATTGAGATTTGGCTAATTACAGTCATCATTATTACTGAATATTAATTAGTCAGTTATTTTTTAAAAATCAATGAAAAAGATTTATCGTTTAATTGAGGACAGAAAGAAAAGACCATCAATCCTGAATAAGGTATTTGCATTATCTGCTCATGCTCAGTTTCTTCAGTCTTGTCCGACTCTTTGGAACCCTATGGACTGTAGCCTCCAGGCTCCTTGGTCTATGAGAATTTCCCAGCAAGAATACTGGAGTGGATTTCCATGCCCTTCTCCAGGGGATTTTACCAACCCAAGGATAGAACCTCCACCTCCTGTGTCTCCTGCATTGCAGGTGGATTCTTTACTGCTGAGCCACAGGGTAAGACTGGTTCAGTAGGTGTATAATTTATGACAGGTATGGTTATTAAAACACTTTATGTTGCTGTCTTAATTACAAAACTTGGAAAACAAGGTAGCTTCATTATAAGTGAGGATTCTGCATCTCCAGATCCATGTGAAAAGCCCTCAAAAGAATGAGTCTCCATTTCTATATTTGGCCCTTAAATCCCCAAATGGGTTATTTTGAGTCTTCATAATCTCTATAATTAAAAAAGTTATAAAAACTTATGTCTTATATAAAGAATATTAAATAAATTATTCCTAAAATTTATTTTAAAGAGTCAAAGATTAAGCTTCAGTTCCAGAGGTAATAAAGGCTTCTTACCAATTATGCTAATTAATAGTGCATAGACTTCATTTTCATGAAAGTGACTTACAACCCTCACCTTCATTGTTTATTGATGCACCAGCATAGTTCCAATGCACCAGCATAGTTCCTTATATCTTCTTCTTCTAATGACAAAATTTGGAGGTAATAATTGGAAAAAAAATATTTTTTTCCATGAGTAGACTCTTCAGTGGGCTTCTCTGGTTGCTCAGCTGGTAAAGAATCTGCCTGCAATGCAGGAGACCTGGGTTCAATCCCTGGGTTGGAAAGATCCCCTGGAGAAGGGAACAGCTACCCACTCCAGTGTTCTGGCCTAGAGAATTCCATGGACTGTAGAGTCCATGGGGCCATGAAAAGACAGACATGACTGAGTCACTTTCACAGACTCTTCAATGGAATGGATTCCATTAGAGCACTGCTGTAGATTGAATAATGGTCCCCAAAATAGTGGGTCCTGATACCTAGCACCTGTAAATGCTACCTTATATGGCAAAGACTTTTCAGATGTGATTAAGAAAACTGAGCTAGACATATCCTTGATTGCCATAAGTGAGTGAAAGGTGCTCAGTCGTGTCCAACTCTTTGCAACCCCATGGACTATAGAGTCCATGGAATTCCCCAGGCCAGAATACTAGCATGGGTAGCCTTTCCATTCTCCAGGGGATCTTCCCAACTCAGGGATCAAGCCCAGGTCTCTCACATTGCAGTTGGATTCTTTACCAGCTGGGCCACAAGGGAAGCCCATGATTATCATGGACCCTAAATGCAATCATGTATGTCTTTATTAAAAGGAGGCAGAGGGCGATGAACTGCACAGAAAGGAGAAAGAAATGTGAAGATGGAGCTGAGAGAGGCTTGAAGATGCTGGCCTTGAAGACTGGAGTAATATGCCATAAACCAAAAACTTCTGTTAGTCATCAGAAGCTGAAAGAAGCAAGAGGTAGATTCTCCTCTACAGCCTTCAGAAGGAGTGTGCCCCAGGTGACTACCTGATTTTGGCCTAGTGTTATTGACTTCAGACTTCAGGCTTCCCTGATGGGTCAGACAGTAAAGAATCCACCAGGGACAGGGGAGCCTGGCAGGCTACAGTCCATGGGGTTGCAAAGAGTAGAACATGACTGAGCAGCTAAGCACAGCACAGCTTGCTAAAGTATGACAGCATAAGTTTCTATTGCTTTAAGACAATTTGGTAGGTATATGTTATATTAGCCATAGAAATTAAATTGGGCACCATGCATTATCTACAGATAATCATATTTTATGACAACAGCTAGGTTATACTAGGTCAATATGACTCTCATATGTTTCTCTCAAATTGAATATTACTCAGATAAAAGAATTCTCCAAACATCATTAAAAAAAAACAAACTACATTTTACGTTATAGCTTATTCACTGTAATCAATTAACTCCCTGGTTACCTTTTAAAATAACTTAAATTATACTTTGTGAAGACTTTCTCCAATCATGAATCAAAAGATCCATTACCCAGTATAATACCTGGCTGGATAAGTTCAAGTAATTTGCTCAGTGGAGTGAAGTCTGAAAAGGTTCAGATTGTGATACTTGTCAGCCATAATGTTGATGCTGTCTAGACTGAATTGTAGGTATATTAAACTTATGATATTTTTGGCATTGAGAAAATTTGTCATTCATATTCTCATATTCATAAACCACATGACTGTTGAAAAACAAGCTTTAAAAGCCTGTAATCATGATGCTTTCTTTTAGAGTTTGTACATAAATATAAAATCTTACATTGAAGTTTTAAAAATATTCCAGTAAAGTTTTTAGAGTTTGAGTTCTGTGACATTTTCTCAAGGCTGATCATGAATACATTTTCTGCATTTCAAACTACCTTTTTAAAAAGTGATGGAAAGCATACCATTTGTCAGCAGACTTTTAATTGTATTGTACACTTGATGTACAATAGGAAAAATTCTTTTGTGCTTAGAAGGTTTTTGTGTTTGAACAAAGAAAATTCAATCAAGGAGCAATTAATCTTAACCTAGATCAGAAGGAAAATGGATATACCTTATTTCACAAATGGAATGAAAAAAATTATTTTGAAAATTGACATACACATTTGAATGCTACCACATGCTGTGCTCTTAATCTTATAATTATTTTATGAAATATTTATTTTTGTTCTCATTTTACAGCTAAAATAGCTAAGGCTTAGAACAATTAAGTATCTTCTCTTTGGAGTACTGAGTCAGGCCTGCGAGCCAGGTCCAACTGGCTCTTTCCTGCCTCCATTTAGCATTATCTTAATATTACAATCATTTAATTAATTATTATAACAACCCCATGGTTTTTAGACCATTTAACTTTATTTGCATATAGAAAATGGGATTTTGACTCTCCATACACTTTATAAAATCCATATTCTCTCAGAAATTACAGAAAAATGTCACTCAACAAATAATGAAATAGGGCTTAGTTTGATTAAATAAAAACAAAATGTTACCTCTTGAGTTTTATAGTGCAGTGTAATGAATTTTTCAGAAGAAGGGCGGGGTTGGGGGGGGGGGACACTGTAACATAAAGTGCCCCTGGACCTCATACTTTTAATGTCATGAAATTAAATTCTATCCCTAAATGCACTAACAAGCTAGTTATTACTTTTGGATTATTTCAGTTGTTAACTAAAACGTAAGGAGGCTCAAATCTGTTTCAGCAGGAAGTTATAAAACTCTAAGTCCTCATTAAAAATTGCAAGATTTGTCCTTATCATACTTCTGTCCAACATTCATTTTTTATTACTCTAGAGTTCTCTCTAGGAAGGCATGTATAGAAATTAGATGAGGTCAGTGATAATGGCAGCTTCCCTTGTGGCTCAGTTGGTAAAGAATCCACCTGCAATGCAGGAGACCTGGGTTCATTTCCTGGGTAGGGAAGAGCCAATGGAAAAGGGTAAGCCTACCCACTCCAGTATTTTGGCCTGAAGAGTTCCATGGACTGTATAGTCCATGTGGTCGCAAAGAGTCGGACAAGACTGAGTGACTTTCACTTTATAAAACTATAACACTTTCATGTAGGGTGTCACCCTGTTTATTTAACTTATATGCAGAGTACATCATGAGAATCACTGGGCTGGATGAAGCACAAGCTAGAATCAGATTGCCAGGAGAAATATCAGTAACTTCAGATACACAGATAACACCACCCTTATGTCAGAAAATGAAGAAGAACTAAAAAGCCTCTTGATGAAAGTGAAAGAGAAGAGTGAAAAAGTGGGTTTAAAGCTCAACATTCAGAAAACTAAAATCATGGCATCTGGTCCCATCACTTCATGGCAAATAGATGGGGAAACAATGGAAACAGTGGCAGACTTTATTTTTTGGGCTCCAAAATCACTGCAAATTGTGACTGCAGCCATGAAATTAAGATACTTACTCCTTGGAAGGAAAGTTATGACCAACCTAGACAGCATATTACAAAGTAGAGACATTACTTTGCCAACAAAGGTCCATCGAGTCAAGGCTATGGTGTTTCCAGTAGTCATGTATGGATGTGAGAGTTGGACTATAAAGAAAACTGAGAGTGAAAGAATTGATGCTTTTGAACTGTGGTGTTGGAGAAGACTCTTGAGAGTCCCTTGGACTATAAGGAGATCCAACCAGTCCATTCTAAAGGAGATCAGTCCTGAGTGTTCATTGGAAGGACTATTGCTGAAGCTGAAACTCCAATACTTTGGCCAGCTAATGCGAAGAGCTGACTCATTGGAAAAGATCCTGATGCTGGGAAAGATTGATGGTGGGAGGAGAAGGGGATGACAGAGGATGAGATGGTTGGATGGCACCTCCTCGGTGGACATGAGTTTGAGTAGACTCTGGGAGTTGGTGATGGACAGGGAAGTGTGGCATGCTGCAGTCCATGTTGTCCAAAGTGTAGGACACGACTGAGGAACTACATTGAACTGGAACTGAACTGAATTGATGATAATGGTAATGATGATAGATGATTTCATATCTGACAAGAAAGTTCCACCATGAACAATTCTGTGATACATTCCCAGTCATGACCAGGTCAACATTAGATATTTTTCAACATATGCACCCTTTTTAAATTTTATAAGCCAATTGCATCTATAAATGCATCATCCTTGGTTCAATGAAAGAGTAAAGGAATATGACATTTGACTACTTACTGATAAGTAAGTACTTACTGATATTCCAGGTACGAGACTGAACTCTTGTCATACATGACCTCACATGGCCACTGTGGTCTTTGAATCTCTAACAGTGTTTTCCTACCCTGGCTGCATGTCAGCAATATCTAGAGACATTGAAAATTATTGAAGCCTGGCCTAGAAAGCATTCTAGAAAAATCACATCAGACTCAAAAGGTCTGAGACAAGTATCAGTTTTTGTTTTTTATTTTTTTCTAAGTCTCCCATCTGAATTAAAATATGAAACCTGGGGTATGGAAGGATCATAAGCTTTAAGGTAAAAATGTTATACCATTTACCTCTATTTGGTCAGCTTATAAAATTTGAGAGGCCTTTCTTCATTGAACAGTCTTTCTGGCAAAAAACAACCTCTATTATGCATGAGATATTGAAATGTTAATTCAGTTTGCTGTCCCTCATTCTTCCTCATAATCAAAATAAATCAATAATAAAATAATTTGCCCAAAGGATTCTCACCTCTAGCTCTGATACAGTTCAGTTTATCTTCTTTTACTGAATTTACTGATTCCTTCTATAAGTCAAAAACATGTATCTTTTCTGGGGAATTCCAGTGAAGAGAATTAGAAAAGGGAGCATGAAACACTGCACCTGGCTGTGTCCAGTTACTTCAGTATACCAAACTAATCACTCAGGCAGAACCAACCTTGTTTGATAATTCTAACATGGGAGACTACTAAGGCATAAAAATCATATAAAAGTGCATAATTTTTTAAAATATGAGCTTTTATTGATTTTCTCTCTTCATTTTTGTTTGTTTACCCAACATGTTCTATATCTCTGCTGCTGCTGCTGCTAAGTCACTTCAGTTGTGTTCAATTCTGTGCGACCCCATAGATGGCAGCCTGCCAGGCTCCCCCGTCCCTGGGATTCTCCAGGCAAGAATACTGGAGTGGGTTGCCATTTCCTTCTCCAATGCATGAAAGTGGAAAGTGAAAATTGAAGGTGAAGTCGCTCAGTCGTGTCCGACTAGCAAAGTTTATTTTTCCAAGTGGGTTGCGTTCCTTTGACCTGTGTAGCATCTTTTTTCATCTCACTGGTTGAAAAAGAGGTGGAATAAGGTATAGAGTTATTAGTAAAATTCAACTAATAACCGTCATAAGTCACAGAAGAGTTAACACAAACAGAAAATTGTTTCTTAAAATAACACTATTTCAGGTGCGGCTTTTCTGATCCTTTAAAAAACAAAGATTAGATGTATGGAAAGAGTAACATGGAAACTTACATTACCATATGTAAAATAGATAGCCAACAGGAATTTGCTGTATGGCTCAGGAAACTCAAACAGGACTCTATATCAATCTAGAGAGGTGGGATGGGGCAGGAGATGGGAGGGAGGCTCAAAAGGGAGGGGATATATGCATACCTATGGCTGACTCATGTTGAGGTTTGACAGAAAACAACAAAATTCTGTAAAGCAATTATCCTTCAATAAAAAAGTAAATTAAAGTAGAAAAATACACCACTATTCCCCAAGTTATTTGCTTGTTTGTTTTTAACTTCCTTTTTTTTTTTTTTTTTTGATGTGGCAGAAGACAAAATTTTTTGTCAACTCTTTAAATATTTTGCAAGCGGAAAACAACAATAATTGTAGTGATTGCTTAAGAGTAGGACTGTGTTAATGCCTAATGTGTTGAGTTGAAATACTTAGGGAAACTGGATTGCTTTTTCTAATAAAAGTAGAGCTACCATTGATATGGCTTGTACTGTACAAGATTCTTATTTCCTCATCTTGTAAGGATAGCTGCTGAGAACCAGGGAGATTAATGAACTTGACTAAGAGGTGGCAAAGCCAAAATGTGAATTCGCAGTCCTTGCTGAACTTGATACCACCAAGCCCTCTGCTCATCAAGACTTTATGGACTGTCTGTAGAGAGCTAACTGCTTTGTGGTTAGAGTAACAACTTGCTATTTGGCTTGGAATTCACAAAAACCTCTTGATTTCCTCTAAGAGTTGGATTGATTTATAAGACCCATATGAGTTCTACTTATAATTTTACCTGGGAACATAACTTCTATGAAGTCTCTGTGTAAAGTGTTAAGGTATCTTCAGTTTGGAGGTATACCTACCATACTTGACAGCCCATTTTTAACATATCCTCTCTAGTACAGAAGTAGTAATAATCATGGAATGAAATAAATGGCAAAAATAACTAGAGAAGTAATGCAATTTAAAAAGTTTATTGAAATTTTACATAAACACACTTAATTCAAGAAAACAAATGCTATAGTACAAAAAAGTGACATGTAATATTTTTAAATTACATAAATTTGTTTCAAAAAAACACAAAATACCTACATATGGGTTGTTCACAGTAATTGATCATAAAATTACAAGTTATTTTCTAGTCTTTTGTCAATTAAAAAATTGTCATACATAGATTCCTATAAGTTATACAGAAAGATAGGATAACTTTTTTCCATTTTTATAATCATTATGTTATTAACATCGTAATGGAGATCTAGTTAGTGCCACCAGCCAATGTAGGAAACACAAGAGATGCAGGTTCAATCCCTGGGTTGGGAAGATCCCCTGGAGGAGGAAATGACAACTCACTCCAGTACTTTTTCCTGAAAAATCCCATGGAAGGAGGAGCCTGGAGAGCTACAGGCCATGGGCTTGCAAAGTCAGGCAGGGCTGAGTGGCTGAGCGTGCAACAACCCAGGTAGTGCCACAGAGACATAACCTGTACAGAAACGAGCTTTAATGATTCCAAACTGCTTTGAACTTATTCTCAAAACAAATTGTGTGTGATTGGGTCTATGTGTGTAGAAGGGCAACTGCATAACTAAAAAATATCTGAATCAATATTCATATAAAATATAGGGTTTATTAAAGGGTAACCAAATGTGCTAATTTCTTTTCACATTCTGATTTCCTGAAGTGATATCCCGTGGTTGTCTCCCATTCATCCTTTGTTCCACTGTAATGTATATTCTGCAAAACCTTCTCTGGTCATAGCCACTCCAAGGTCCATAGGAAGTCATCCTTGGCCCACTTTTGGGCTTCAATTGCATCAGTGCATACTGTTTTCATACTGCTTTTACAGTGCATTTGACAGGGGGATTTGGTTGTCTCTTATGCTTGAGAAAATATGAAATCCTAGAATATATTAGAAATGACACATTCAATTCTGAGCCTTCAGGACTCAGTTCAGGGCTTGTTTGTAAGGGTCACTAAGTAAACATTTGTGGAAGAAAGGAAGAAGGAAAGAAGGGAGGGAGTTTTACCATTATTTTGAATAACTTAGTTGTAAGTTCAGAGTAGGGGCAAGAGGACCAGAGTTAAAATGAAGTTCATGTATGTCAGCTACATTGTCAGGAGCACATAAGATTTGTTAATATGGCAAGCAAATTATTTTTGCATATATCAAAATTCCCCATAATGCTCAAATTATTACAGGTGTAATCAATATTCTGAAATTCTTCGTGTTAAGCACTCTGGTAGATACTGAGAATACTAAGAGGACTAATATATTTTATCTGAACTTAATATGTAAGTTTACTTGTTAGGAATAAAACACAAAAAAATTAAAGTTAATTATGATGATGGTGATAGCTAATGTCCATGTACCACTCACCATTCTCCATTCTGCAGGGTTTCTTCTGCATTTCCTCATTCATTTTTTCTAACAGCCTATGAAGTAGGTGGTAACATTATTACCATGTTACAGATGAGGAAACAAGACACAAAGAGAGAACAAGTAATTTGCCAAAGGGCGCACAGAGAGTAATTGGTGGAATTGGTATTGTATCTAGGAATAGCATGACAATCTTAGATATTTTTAAGACCTTGCAGTCTTAGCATAGAGCATAATTACCTATGACCTTCATTTTAACCCAAAAGCTGTGATATGGTAAGAGAGAATACAGGCAATCATTTGGGTTCTAAGACACAGCTAGGTGCAAACTCCACTCAGGTCCTTATTCACACACAGATGGGCTTTGCCCCCACATTGTGCCACCAAGAGCTTGGTAATACATTTGGCTTTGGGAAAGTTTAATGTAGAAGTTGCTGGCAGGGTATGTTATACCCTTTAGCTACTGGTCTTACTAGGACTTCTCTGGTGGCTCAGGTGGTAAAGCGTCCTGGAGAATGGCAACCCACTCCAGTATTCTTGCCTGGAAAATCCCATGGACAGAGGAGCCTAATAGGCTATAGTCCATGGGGTCACAAAGAGTCGGACATGACTGATCCACTTCACTTCACTCTAGTTACTAGTCAAACCTGGCTGTCAAACAGATTATGAGCTGTGAAAAGCAAACTGATTCTAGAGGTAGCTTGGGGAATCCTGACTTAAACAGCACACCATAAATCCTACTTTTTTAAACTGGTGGTGGTGGTGGCGGTGGTGTAGTCTCTAAGTCATGTCCTTCTCTTGTGGCCCCATGGGCTGTAGCTCGCCAGGCTCCTGTCGGTGGGGATTCTCCAGGCAAGAATACTGGAGTGGATTGCCATTTTCCTTCTCCATTTTAAATTGGAGTATAGTTGTTTTATACTGCTGTGTTAGTTTCTATCATACAGGAAAGTGAATCAGCCATATATATCCCTTCTAGTAAAACTCTATCAGCCTGTTTCAAAAGTCAGTGATTATAATTTTACAATGTGGTCTGTAGGTGAAAGCCAGTAGAGATTTGTAGTTTTATTCAGGGGCCAGATACACAAAGGGATCTGGTTGGTAATTCCAGTGTACAGCTTTCTTGTCCTAGATAACTTCAAGGTCCTTAGAAAAAGTGTTAAAAGTAGTCTCAGCCCAGAAAAACTTGCTCTCATTTAGGCATCCTCTTTTGTCCCACATTTGTAGGACAGTCTAGGATTGGCTGAGTAGGGTTATGTTCTTTATTGTTCTCAGGACCAATGCTTGGCATCACCATTGACCTTTCCTCTTCTCAAGAGGAAAATTCTAGAGGCAATGTTTCCTAATATTTCACAGATGTACTACTATTGGTGTGTAAACATAACAGATGTCAGGGAAACGTCTTGGCTTTCTTCTTAATCTCATAAGCTTACATGGGTGTCTAACAGCAGGCCTGATTCTGGTGATGAGCTGGCTGTCCCTTCTGTAAGTAGCACCAAGGAGAAGACCTAAATAGACTTTGAGAGCTTAATGGTATACTTGTAAAATGACTGTAAACAGTAGTCCATTTCCAAAGTGGTCTTATTAATACTCTATGTTGCCATGAAAATATATCAATGATATATTTACATAAGCTAATTAACCACAGATAATGTACATTGCACATATGATTCATGGGTGAAGAATACATACATAATGCATATAATATGTGTGATTAATTATCTTGTCAGAAATATGAGTTATCAAGTTATTTTTATACTGACTTCTAAAGTGCTTGCTTTTTTTTTGCTTGTTTATTTTTAAAATTAATTTATTATTATTATTTTTTTTTACTTTACAATATTGTATCAGTTTTGCCACACATCAACATGAATCCGCCACGGGTGTACACATGTTCCCCATCCCGAACCCCTCCTCCCACCTCCTCACTGATACCATCCCTCTGGGTCATCCCAGTGCACCAGCCCCAAGCATCCTGTATCCTACATCGAACCTAGACTGGCAGTTCTTTTCTTACATGATATTATACATGTTTCAATGCCATTCTCCCAAATCATCCCACCCTCTCCCTCTCCCTCAGAGTCCAAAAGACTGTTCTATACATCTGTGTCTCTTTTGCTGTCTTGCATACAGGGTTATTGTTACCATCTTTCCAGATTCCATATATATACGTTAGTATACTGTATTGGTGTTTTTCTTTCTGGCTTACTTCACTCTGTATAATCGGCTCCAGTTTCATCCACCTCATTAGAACTGATCAAATGTATTCTTTTTAATGGCTGAGTGATATTTCATTGTGTATATGTACCACAGCTTTCTTCTCCATTCATCTGCTGATGGACATCTAGGTTGCTTCCATGTCCTGGTAAAGCCCTTGCTTTTGTTATTCTTCTTAATTCTTTAGTTCAAGGAAACTAATTTCTACCAAGATAAATTTAAAAGTCCTAATAATCTTAGTAATCAGCATAGGTTACTGTCAAGCATTCACAAGTATTCTGTTAAGGAGAAAAGGAATATGGGTATGGATTTTAGCTTAATTTTTTAAATAAAATTTTTAAAATTGAGAATCCTATTTTTTAATGGGGGTATAAATGCTTTACAATATGGTTTTAGCTTTTGCTACATAAAGTGAATCAGCTATATGTATACATATGTCTCCATTCTCTTGAAGCTTCTCACCCCATCCTTATTTCACCCCTCCAGGTCATCACAGAGCACCCAGCTGAGCTCCTTGTGTTATACACCTATACTCAGTTGTAGTGGTGTGGACGCACCTAGAGTCTGTCATACAGAATGAAGTCAGGAAGAGTAAAACACGTTTATTACAGCATACATGTGGAATCTAGAAAAGTGGTACTGATGAACCTTTTGCGGGGCAGGAATGGAGATGCAGACATAGAGAAGGGACAGCAGGGGAAGGGGCGCAGGAGCGGTGGGGGAAGGGGGGTGAAATGAATTGGGATAGTCGCACTGACATACGTACACCACGGTGTATGAAAAGATAGCTCGCGAGGAACATACTCTTTTTACATGCTCAAAGACTAAATTTTTATTAATTCCAGTGTAATGGATATACCTTATACATATTTTTCCTTTAATTCACACCTCTAGGTCTTTATGTTTTTTTATAGAACAGAGTGAGTACATTATAGCCATCATAGTTTGTGCATGCATCCTTTGCTCTCAAGTGCCTTCAAACTACTAATTTCAGAGCACTATGCTAGACTCCAATAATCTAAGATAATTTAAAGTATAACATAATGTTTGTGATAAAATTACATATTTTTATACCAGATATTTTCTTCAATTATTTCAAAAGTGGTTTGAGTTTCTGAACCAAAAAAAAAAAAAAAAAAATGACTCCAGTGACTTATTGATATTTTGGTTTCTTGAAATTTTAATTTGTTGTTCAGTCACTCAGTCAGGTCCAACTCTTTGTGATCCATGGACTGCAGCACACCAAATTTCCCTGTCTTTTGCCATCTCCCTGAGTTTGCTCAAACTGACGTCCATAGAGTCAGTGATGCCATTCAACCATCTCATCCTCTGTCATCCGCTTCTCCTCCTTGCCCTCAATCTTTCCCACATTAGTGTCTTTTCCAATGAGTCAGATCTTTTCCAATGAGTCAGCTCTTTGCATTAGGTGGTCAAAGTATTGGGGCTTCAGCTTCAGCATCTGTCCTACCATTGAATATTCAGGGTTGATTTCCTTTAGGACTGAATGGTTTGATCTCGTTGCTTTCCAAGGGACTCTCAAGTGTTTTCCACTACAGTTCAAAAGCATCAGTTCTTTGGTGCTCAGCCTTCTTTATGGCCCAACTCTCACATCTGTATATAACTACTGGAAAAACCATAGATTTGACTATACACATCTTTGTTGCCAAAGTGATATCTCTGCTTTTTAATATGCTGTCAAGGTTTGTCATAGCTTTTCTTCCAAGGAGTGAGCATCTTTTAATATCATGGCTGCATTCACCATCTGCAGTGATTTTGGAGCCCAAGAAAATAAAGTCTGTCACTGTTTCCATTGTTTCTCCATCTATTTGCCATGAAGAGATGGGACCAGATGCCATGAACTTAGTTTTTTGAATGTTGAGTTTTAAGCCAGCTATAAAGTGGATTTTGATGGAAAAAAAATTGAAAAATTCTGGGAAACCCATATTGCATAAAGTTCTTTTATATTAATCTGTACTATGCTAATTTTCTTATATAATATCTAAAAGAGTAGTGCAATATACTGGATTTTCCAAAAATACTTACCTCCGAATCTTTTTTAAAGAGGAACTTCTTGATGATTCCACGGTCATGGATTGTTCTTTGGGAAATACTGGATTAGAACATCTTAAATCTTCTGGAAAATGGAACTGAAGCCAGTTTTGAATTAACACCAATCTTTAGTCAAAACATGAAATAATCCCCACATAGACTACTGAGTTTATTTTATTCACGATGCCTACTTATCTTACAAATAATAAGTTTTAGAGCTTATGCATGTCAAAAATCAGAATACAAGGACAATATTGTTATTTAAAAAATGGAGTATCAGAATTTTATATCAAATTGCTAGAATTTAAGGACTCCTTCTGCTTTCTTAAAATTTTAATATTAAGATTTTTTTGTTTTTTTGTTTTGTTTTGATGACCCAATGGTTTTTGAAATATATGAAAGACTCAAATGTTCATATTTTTCTACATGTTCAGGGATCAGGGATTCTTTAGTTTGCAGGATCTTTTGAGATTAAGATCTTCCATTTCTTCTGTAAATTTTACTATGATATGATCCCATATGAAGGCCAGTAACCTGTTAAAGCACCATTAGAATACTGAAATAGTGGCATGATAAATAGATCTTACACAAATAGCTTTACCTTTTATAATGTAGATTTTTCCAAGGAAAATGATACTTGTACTACCTACTTAATAGGGTTTTCAGAAAATCAAAACGAAAATAATACACTGTGTGTGAAAGTCTTTTATAAATTGCAAAGCAGTCTACAAAGACCAGAGAATTCAATAATGATAATGACCATGAGTCCTAATTGTGCCTGATGATTTCTGAAAGATATAACAGCTCATAAGCTAACAAAAGCAAAACATTCATTCAAATACAGATTTGTCAAGGTAAATGTTTACTTCAAAACATAATTCATTTTGAAAATATACTAAATAAATGTTGATATTTATCTTAAGCACTTTCTAAATATTTAGAGATCAGCTCTTTAAAAAACTATGAAAGTGAAAATAAGTGTGGTAATTTTTGTTTTGAAGTGGTTTGTTTTTGACTTTTTTCTTCTTACAACATTGAAAGAGCACACATACCTATAAATACATTTTTTTTTTAAGTTACTGTGTTGTTCAAGAGAGAGTTATTTTAAGTGAAAGTCTCTGAGGCAATGAAGAAAATATACTGAAAGTGCCTCAATGATCAGAATATTTTCTTCTTGGAAAAGTTATATAGCAATTTTTAAAGATACAGGTCAGAATGTGTCTTTGCTCTCAATTTTGATTTTTATATACTCCCAGATGTTTCAGCAATATTTGGGTCTCTATGGAAATAGTTAAGGAAAGAAAATGTAAACCCAGCAAACATGTAGTTCTTTTTGGTCCCATAGGAAGGCCACACTGTTATTACATTACTGAATAATATATTTTTAGGTTAACACAAATCACATAGAAATCTGGTTTAAACACAACTAATACATCTTTTAATTTTAAAAAAGTAAAATGCAATTGTACTTTCTGGTGATAAATTCAAGCAAAAATAAGGGAAAGGCAAAGAAAATTCATCTAATATCTGATTTTACTTTATCTAAAATATTTATAATTACCATTTTGATATAAAATCCTGAGCCTGTTGCTCTACCAGGTCAGAAGAGATTTTCTTTAGAAAATGGGATCATGTCATGTATAAAATTTCATAAGCTTTTGGCACTTAATTTTTTTTGTGGACATTATAATTGCAGACCATAATATTTCATACTTTCATAGTACTCCATTGAAATTAATATCATAATTTTTAGCCTGTTGAAATTATTGGACTTTTTTTCTAGTTTATTTTCTTTCCTAGTATAAAACCTATGATGGCAAAATATTTTAAATTAACATTTAAATATTAACATTAGACAATTATTTATTAATATTCAAGTAGATATGTAATTGCTATGCTTAGTTTAAATTTAGCACTCCTAAAATTTTATACATATGGCTAGATCTCCTTTGGAAAAATGGCCATTTTCTCTTCAACAAAATTATATGAAAATGCCCTTTCCCTATATTCGTATTGTGATCAAGGTGTTAACAATGTGTTTTCCCCTTAACCCACTCTGATGGATAAAATGTGACATCACATTATTTCCATCTGCATTTATGTGTTAGTAATGAGGTTAAGGCTTCCCTAATAGCTCAGTTGGTGAATAATCTGCATACAATGCAGGAGACCTTGGTTATCTTCCTGGGTTGGGAAGATCCACTGGAGAAGGGATAGGCTACCCACTCCACTATTCTTGGTCTTCCCTTGTGGCTCAGCTGGTAAGGAATCTGCCCGGAATGTGGGAGACCTGGGTTGGGTCCCTGGGTTGGGACTCTCGGTTGGGAAGATCCCCTGGAGAAGGGAATGGCTAACAAATCCAGTATTCTGGCCTGGATAATGCACCTGTAGAGTCCACGGGGTTGCAAAGAATCCAACATGACTGAGTGACTTTCACAAAGAGGTCAAACATTTTTCCATATCTATATTGGCCTTTCATTTTCCCTTTGTGCAATTTACTGATTTTTCTTTCTCCCTTTTGCATATAATTTGCTCATAACTTATAAACTATTATTAACATTTTATTTTAAAGATACTTTCTCATTTTTCTGTATTTCTCTATTGTAGATAATTGTCTTTGTGTTTGATGCATCATTACAAGTAAATGCCTGTCTTTTTCCCAATGTATTTTATTGAAGTATATGGCATCCGGTCCTATCACTTCATGGGAAATAGATGGGGAAACAGTAGAAACAGTGTCAGACTTTATTTTTGGGGGCTCCAAAATCACTGCAGATGGTGATTGCAGCCATGAAATTAAAAGACGCTTACTCCTTGAAAGAAAGTTATGACCAACCTAGATAGCATATTCAAAAGCACAGACATTACTTTGCCAACAAAGGTCCATCTAGTCAAGGCTATGGTTTTTCCTGTGGTCATGTATGGATGTGAGAGTTGGACTGTGAAGAAGGCTGAGTGCCAAGGATTGATGTGTTTGAACTGTGGTGTTGAAGAAGACTCTTGAGAGTCCCTTGGACTCCAAGGAGATCCAACCAATCTATTCTGAAGGAGATCAGCCCTGGGATTTCTTTGGAAGGAATGATGCTGAAGCTGAAACTCCAGTACTTTGGCCACCTCATGCGAAGAGTTGACTCATTGGAAAACACTCTGATGCTGGGAGGGATTGGGAGCAGGAGGAGAAGGGAACGACAGAGGATGAGATGGCTGGATGGCATCACGGACTCGATGGACATGAGTCTGAGTGAACTCTGGGAGATGGTGATGGACAGGGAGGCCTGATGCGCTGCGATTCACGGGGTCACAAAGAGTCGGACACGACTGAACGACTGAACTGACTGATGTTGAAGTACTGATTTACAATATTGTGTTAATTTCTACTTTATAGCAAAGTGATTCGGTTATACATATATACACACTCGGTTCCATACTCTTTTCCATTATTATTCGCCACAGAATATTGAGTTTAGTTCCCGTACTGTGCAGCATGACATTGTTGTTTATCCATTCTCTGTCTAATGGTTTGCATCTGCTAATCCCAAGCTCCCAATCCATCCTTCCTCTAACCCCTACCCTTTTGGCAATCACCAGTCTGTTCTCTGTGAGTCAGTTTCTCTTTCATTGGTGTTTATTTTGTCATAGTTTAGATTCTATGTATAAGCGATATCATATGACATTTGTCTTTCTCTCTTTGACTTACTTAGTATAATAATATCTAGGACCAACCATGTTGTTGAAAATGGCATTATTTCATTCTTTTTATGGCTGAGTAATATTCCAGTGTATATATATACCTCATCTTCTTTACCCATTCATCTGTTGAGGGACACTTAGGTGTTTCCATGTCTTGGCTATTATAAATATCTCTTTTACTCTGAAAATGAGAGGGGAGCTTACGGGCATGAGATCTGGGCTTTCCAAAAACAGCCTGACCCACTGATATGAGATCTTCATAACCGTGCCTTATCTGTGGCTCTTTATTTTTTTTTTTATAATTAATTTTTTTTATTTAATTTAAAAATCTTTAATTCTTACATGTGTTCCCAAACATGAAACCCCCTCCCACCTCCCTCCCCATAACATCTCTGTGGGTCATCCCCATGCACCAGCCCCAAGCATGCTGTATCCTGCATCAGACATAGACTGGCGATTCAATTCTTACATGATAGTATACATGATAGAATGCCATTCTCCCAAATCATCCCACCCTCTCCCTCTCCCTCTGAGTCCAAAAGTCCGTTATACACAGCTGTGTCTTTTTTCCTGTCTTGCATACAGGGTCGTCATTGCCATCTTTCTAAATTCCATATATATGTGTTAGTATACTGTATTGGTGTTTTTCTTTCTGGCTTACTTCACTCTGTATAATCGGCTCCAGTTTCATCCATCTCATCAGAACTGATTCAAATGAATTCTTTTGAATGGCTGAGTAATACTCCATTGTGTACATGTGCCAAAGCTTTCTTATCCATTCATCTGCTGATGGACATCTAGGTTGTTTCCATGTCCTGGCTATTATAAACAGTGCTGCGATGAACATTGGGGTACATGTGTCTCTTTCAGTTCTGGTTTCCTCGGTGTGTATGCCCAGCAGTGGGATTGCTGGGTCATAAGGTAGTTCTATTTGCAATTTTTTAAGGAATCTCCACACTGTTCTCCATAGTGGCTGTACTAGTTTGCATTCCCACCAACAGTGTAGGAGGGTTCCCTTTTCTCCACACCCTCTCCAGCATGTATTGCTTGCAGATTTTTGGATTGCAGCCATTCTGACTGGTGTGAAGTGGTACCTCATTGTGGTTTTGATTTGCATTTCTCTGATAATGAGTGATGTTGAGCATCTTTTCATGTGTTTGGTAGCCATCCGTATGTCTTCTTTGGAGAAATGTCTATTTAGTTCTTTGGCCCATTTTTTGATTGGGTCGTTTATTTTTCTGGAATTGAGCTGCATAAGTTGCTTGTATATTTTTGAGATTAGTTGTTTGTCAGTTGCTTCATTTGCTATTATTTTCTCCCATTCAGAAGGCTGTCTTTTCACCTTGCATATATTTTCCTTTGTTGTGCAGAAGCTTTTAATTTTAATTAGATCCCATTTGTTTATTTTTGCTTTTATTTCCAGAATTCTGGGAGGTGGATCATAGAGGATCCTGCTGTGATTTATGTCGGAGAGTGTTTTGCCTATGTTCTCCTCTAGGAGTTTTATAGTTTCTGGTCTTACATTTAGATCTTTAATCCATTTTGAGTTTATTTTCGTGTGTGGTGTTAGAAAGTGATCTAGTTTCATTCTTTTACAAGTGGTTGACCAGTTTTCCCAGCACCACTTGTTAAAGAGATTGTCTTTACTCCATTGTATATTCTTGCCTCCTTTGTCAAAGATAAGGTGTCCATATGTGTGTGGATTTATCTCTGGGCTTTCTGTTTTGTTCCATTGATCTATATGTCTGTCTTTGTGCCAGTACCATACTGTTTTGATGACTGTGGCTTTGTAGTAGAGCC
Organism: Capricornis sumatraensis; assembly: GCF_032405125.1. Taxonomy (NCBI): domain Eukaryota; kingdom Metazoa; phylum Chordata; class Mammalia; order Artiodactyla; family Bovidae; genus Capricornis; species Capricornis sumatraensis. The sequence goes on from NC_091073.1 coordinate 78,091,526, forward strand.
TGAAGTCAGGCAAGTTGACTCCTCCAGTTCCATTCTTCTTTCTCAAGATTGCTTTGGCAATTCGAGGTTTTTTGTATTTCCATACAAATCTTGAAATTATTTGTTCTAGTTCTGTGAAAAATATGGCTGGTAGCTTGATAGGGATTGCATTGAATTTGTAAATTGCTTTGGGTAGTATACTCATCTTCACTATATTGATTCTTCTGACCCATGAACATGGTATATTTCTCCATCTATTAGTGTCCTCTTTGATTTCTTTCATCAGTGTTTTATAGTTTTCTATATATAGGTCTTTAGTTTCTTTGGGTAGATATATTCCTAAGTATTTTATTCTTTTTGTTGCAATGGTGAATGGAATTGTTTCCTTAATTTCTTTTTCTACTTTCTCATTATTAATGTATAGGAATGCAAGGGATTTCTGTGTGTTGATTTTATATCCTGCAACTTTACTATATTCATTGATGAGCTCTAGTAATTTTCTGGTGGAGTCTTTAGGGTTTTCCATGTAGAGGATCATGTCGTCTGCAAACAGTGAGAGTTTTACTTCTTCTTTTCCAATTTGGATTCCTTTTATTTCTTTTTCTGCTCTGATTGCTGTGGCCAAAACTTCCAGAACTATGTTGAATAGTAGCGGTGAAAGTGGACACCCTTGTCTTGTTCCTGACTTTAGGGGAAATGCATTCAATTTTTCACCATTGAGGATAATGTTTTCTGTGGGTTTGTCATATATAGCTTTTATTATGCTGAGGTATGTTCCTTCTATTCATGCTTTCTGGAGAGTTTTTATCAAAAATGGATGTTGAATTTTGTCAAAGGCCTTCTCTGCATCTATTGAGATAATCATATGGTTTTTATTTTTCAATTTGTTAATGTGGTGAATTACATTGATTGATTTGCGGATATTGAAAAATCCTTGCATCCCTGGGATAAAGCCCACTTGGTCATGGTGTATGATCTTTTTAATATGTTGTTGGATTCTGATTGCTAGAATTTTGTTGAGGATTTTTGCATCTATGTTCATCAGTGATATTGGCCTGTAGTTTTCTTTTTTTGTGACATCTTTGTCAGGTTTTGGTATTAGGGTGATGGTGGCCTCATAGAATGAGTTTGGAAATTTACCTTCCTCTGCAATTTTCTGGAAGAGTTTGAGTAGGATAGGTGTTAGCTCTTCTCGAAATTTTTGGTAGAATTCAGCTGTGAAGCCGTCTGGACCTGGACTTTTGTTTGCTGGAAGATTTCTGATTACAGGTTCAATTTCCGTGCTGGTGATGGGTCTGTTAAGATTTTCTATTTCTTCCTGGTTCAGTTTTGGAAAATTGTACTTTTCTAAGAATTTGTCCATTTCTTCCACATTGTCCATTTTATTGGCATACAACTGCTGATAGTAGTCTCTTATGATCCTTTGTATTTCTGTGTTGTCTGTTGTGATCTCTCCATTTTCATTTCTAATTTTATTGATTTGATTTTTCTCTCTTTGCTTCTTGATGAGTCTGGCTAGTGGTTTGTCAATTTTATTTATCCTTTCAAAGAACCAGCTTTTGGCCTTGTTGATTTTTGCTATGGTCTCTTTTGTTTCTTTAGCATTTATTTCTGCCCTAATTTTTAAGATTTCTTTCCTTCTGCTAACTCTGGGGTTCTCCAGTCCTTCCTTTTCTAGTTGCTTTAGTTGTAGAGTTAGGTTATTTATTTGACTTTTTTCTTGTTTCTTGAGGTATGCCTGTATTGCTATGAACTTTCCTCTTAGCACTGCTTTTATAGTGTCCCACAGGTTTTGGGTTGTTGTGTTTTCATTTTCATTAGTTTCTATGCATATTTTGATTTCTTTTTTGATTTCTTCTGTGATTTGTTGGTTATTCAGAAGTGTGTTGTTCAACCTCTATATGTTGGAATTTTTAGTAGTTTTTCTCCTGTAATTGAGATCTAATCTTAATGCATTATGGTCAGAAAAGATGCTTGGAATGATTTCGATTTTTTTGAATTTATCAAGTTTAGATTTATGGCCCAGGATGTGATCTATCCTGGAGAAGGTTCCATGAGCACTTGAAAAAAAGGTGAAATTCATTGTTTTGGGGTGAAATGTCCTATAGATATCAATCAGGTCTAATTGATCTAATGTATCATTTAAAGTTTGCGTTTCTTTGTTAATTTTCTGTTTAGTTGATCTGTCCATAGGTGTGAGTGGGGTATTAAAGTCTCCCACTATTATTGTGTTATTGTTGATGCTCCTATATTGGGTGCATATATATTTATGATTGTTATATCTTCTTCTTGGATTGATCCTTTGATCATTATGTAGTGGCCTTCTTTGTCTCTTTTCACAGCCTTTGTTTTAAAGTCTATTTTATCAGATATGAGTATTGCCACTCCTGCTTTCTTTGGGTCTCTATTTGCGTGGTATATCTTTTTCCAGCCCTTCACTTTCAGTCTGTATGTGTCCCTTGTTTTGAGGTGGGTCTCTTGTAAGCAGCATATAGAGGGGTCTTGTTTTTGTATCCATTCGGCCAGTCTTTGCCTTTTGGTTGGGGCGTTCAACCCATTTACGTTTAAGGTAATTATTGATAAGTAATGGTTGGTCTCAGATAAGAGCAGTCATGCCCATGTTTGTATGGGGGTTTTCTCCTGCCCTCCTCACATCAGAGTTCATTGTGATGCTTGCTCCAAAGCCACTTTTTGCTCCCTCTGCAATCATGTTATTTCCAGGTGGGACCTAGAAACCTGCATTTAATTGCTAGGTGTTTCTTATATATGGTCAATTTTGAGACCCCTGATTCCATTAATACTTGACATTAATCCCTATGAATATTCAGGACATCATTATCGAAAAAGATATTGATGTTATTTTTTATTATTATTTTTTGCCTTTTATCTTACATTTTTAATACTCTAAGAAGCTTAGTAACTCAGTAAGTGATATCATTTTGTTAGATGAGAACTGCATATAACCTTTTTTCCCTTTGGTCACGATGGCTTCCACCTAGTCCAAAGTTAAAATTAATGCTCAGTTTTAGAAAATTCCATTGATTTACATTTATGGTATAATTATCTATCTTAATAGGTTACATGACATTATAGCCTTTAACCTTATCCTAATTCTTCTATAGCATTTCTATCATTTATTATAAACTACCACACATCATTTGGAGAGGGAGGTGGGAGGGGGGTTCAGGATTGGGAACACGTGTACACCCGTGGCAGATTCACGCTGATGTATGGCAGAACCGATGCAATATTGTAAAGTAAAAAATAAATAAATAAATAATAAAAATTTTTTTAAAAAGTAAATAGAAATAAAAAAGAAAGGAAAAAATCATTTGGAAACAAGGAAGGAAAAATAATAAACATGTATTCAAGTAAGCTAATGTAACAACAGTAGAATGTTATCTTCTCTTGCTAGCTGGACTTAAGGCCTCCAAGGCTGAGTAAAATATAGTAAATGCCAGGTTATTCTGTAAATAATGACTAAACATTTTGGTCCTTATTGCATTTGAGGAACTGTACTAACACCTTTGTGTTTATTGATCCTCTACACTATTGGGTTATGTGTGTGTGTGTTAGTTGCCCAGTCATGCCTGACTCTTTGCGGCCCCATGGACTATAGGTCCGCCAGGCTTCTCTGTCCATGGAATTCTCCAGACGAGAATACTGGAGTGAGTTGCCATTTCCTTCTCTCGGGTTAGGTAAAATGCTACTACCTATTAGTATCTCCATTCACAGATTAGGATATCAGGCAGGAGGAGTTTAAGTAACTTCATTAAGTTTATTTAGCAGATTGGTGGCAGAGTCAGGGTTTGTACCCAGGTTGCCTGGCTCTAGAACAATGCTCTTAGCTACCAAACCAGACTCAGTTCAGTTCAGTCACTCAGTCGTGTCCGACTCTTTGCGACCCCATGAATCACAGCACGCCAGGACTCCCTGTCCATCACCATCTCCCGGAGTTCACTCAGACTCACGTCCATCGAGTCCGTGATGCCATCCAGCCATCTCATCCTCTGTCGTCCCCTTCTCCTCCTGCTCCCAATCCCTCCCAGCATCAGAGTCTTTTCCAATAAACCAGACTAGCTACCTTCTAACCTGAGAGAGAATGAAGTCAGTTGCATCAGCCTGCAAAGAAAAAAGATGAATTTGGCAAGATATAGAGGTTCCTACCACTAACAGTGAGAATGTATTTGAAGAAAAACCATCATTCCCTTCAGCCCCTCCTGGAAAAACTGTGTATTCTTCCCCTCTCCCCTTAAATAAGAAAGAGGTTTCAAGGGAACCTTTTGGAGACTTTATTATAGTGATTAGTGTTGATCCTTAACAAGAGAACTTACCAACTGAAATGGTTTGTCTGGCCATAGAGTAGAGGGAGAGGAGTTGCACTCCAAATAAAAAGTAGATGCGGGGCCTTCATACCTGGGGCAACACGAGGGATTAACCTTGGGAAGATGTAGGTGGTCCATCTGCCACTGTGAAGGGACATATCCCAGGAGGTTGACCAAAGCAGAAAGACCTAGGAGAGCAGTGAACAGCCGAAGTAGAGCAAAGCAGATTTCTGGGGAAGGCATTGACCACATAAAGGAAATTTCAGTACAGACAACCATGAAAAATGTACAGCCCACTGCTTGGCACGAAGTAGAATTCAAACATGGTTGTATTTTCCCTGTAGAAATAGGCCATTTTCTTACTGAAGAAACACATTTGAGAAAAGTTATATCAAGTTTCCAGTATTTTAGAAACTCTAGGACTTAAGTTTTATGAAATGTGTTTATTTGCCCAAACTGTTAAAAACTCCGGTATAGCCTATAGTATTGAAGAACTGTTTCATCAAGTACTCTTAAGCTGAGTCATTTCTATTTTCCATTTTGTTTTTATTGGCGAAAGGGCTTGTTTGGGTTTTTCTGTACCACCTTAGGGAAAAACAAATTTCTTGGCCATCCCAGTATATGCAAACACATCTGACAAGCTTCTCCTTCCTTACATTGTGATGATCCTGGTACCAAAGCCAGACGTGGTATGGCTTTGGATTTCTGTCTACTGTTCTTACAAAGGTTAGAGGTAAGTTCATATATTTGCAAAGAGCCTTGATTTCAGAGAACATATAACTAAAATTTAATTTATGCAACACTTTTTAGAGAATTAGGTGAAAGAAACTTAATATCTAAATCTGCTTTGTTCTAATTTAAGAGATAATCACAGTATCTTCACTGTGGGAGGTCTCTCAGTAAACAGGGATTTAAATTTAGCATAATTTATTTGAAAAATAGAAAGCCTGCCAAAATGATCCACACATTAAGTTATTTCAGTTTTACAGGACACATATTAATTAGTGAGAGTAATAAAATATTGCCAGCCTCCATAGGCAGCCGTCATCACTACTGAGACCCAGACAAGATGAAAAGATCCATTATACATAACATGGACAAATGTTGATTAAAGGGTAGACTTCAGAACCGCCCTAGCTGTGTCTGAAGGTTGTAATCACAGAGGACTTGGGGAGAAAATGCTCAGAGAACAGCAAAAGCTGCAAGGAAGAGTCATCTGATGAAAGGGAAAAGATGGGAAAATTTAAAGGAAAATGCCAAAGGAAATTGCTTGGTAAGAGCTCTACTTACATATGACTCTTAAGAAAATTGTCTTCTTAGGAAATTGTAAGTTCTCAAAATGTCTTAAATAAGAAATGGACATAACTAAGCATCTTATAGATCAAGCTTAGTATTTTCAGACTGTAGAGAAATTGTTTCTACATGTCATAGCTCCCCATTCTTCAGAGAAAGATTCAGGATTTGCTGGAATTTGGGCTGTAAAGTAGTTTCAGAGAGATATTTGATTTCCATTCAAGTTGGGTAACACAAAAATTGAGATAAGACCTCATCAACACTTATTTGAGTAATATCATGTATGAATAATTACACCATTTTGAATGAGATAACCTAGTACAGTACTATGTAGGTAAGGTGATATTGTGTATATGTATTGCTGCTACTGCTGCTAAGTCACTTCAGTCGTGTCCGACTCTGTGCGACCCCATAGACAGAAATCAGCCAGGCTCCCCTGTCCTTGGGATTCTCCAGGCAAGAATACTGGAGTGGGTTGCCATTTCCTTCTCCAATGCATGAAAGTGAAAAGTCAAAGTGAAGTCGCTCAGTCGTGTCTGACTCCTAGCGACCTCATGGACTGCAGCCTATCAGGCTCCTCCATCCATGGGATTTTCCAGGCAAGAGTAATGGAGTGGGGTGCCATTGCCTTCTCCAGTATATGTATTGAGTATTTGTTAAAATGAACTCAATACTGTACTCTGGATGGGGAGGATAAAGAAACCCTAAAGTGAAAGTTGCACAGTTGTGTCTGACTCTGCGATCCCAAGGACTATACAGTCCATGGAATTCTCCAAGCCAGAATACTGGAGTGGGTAGCCTTTCCCTTTTCTAGGGGATCTTCCCAACCCAGGGATCAAACCCAGGTCTCCCACATTGCAGGCAGATTCTTTAGCAGCTGAGCCGCCAGGGAAGCCCAAGAATACTGGAATGGGTAGCCTATCCCTTCTCCAGGGGATCTTCCTGACCCAGGATCTAAACCAGGCTCTCCTGCATCAAAGGCAGATTCTTTACAGCTGAGCTACCAAAGAAGCCCTAAGAACTCCTAGAAAAAAAGCAACACACATTAGAAAAAATTTCAAAAACAATATAATGTATTGTGCAATTAAGTACTGTGTTATGGAACATAGGATTATGACACTTCAGAAAAAAAATTAATGCAAAGATACTGAAAGGATGTTCTGGAAAAGGAAGAACTTGAACTGGAGCTTGGAAAATATATAAGTGACAAAAATTCAGAGATTGAAAGGAAGAATATTTCAAGAAAGAAATATAGCAGCCAAAAATTTTAAGAAAAGGAGAGGCAAGGAGATTGAACTAGGGAACCAGTGTAGCATAGTAACTAAGAGCAATCTCTGGAGGCAGGTTTATCTGGATTTGAGTCCCAGCAGGTGTAACCTTAGACATTATGTGGTCATTCTGTGTCATACTTTCCTTGTCAGTAAAATAGCACTTCCATTTTAAGGGATTATTTTGAACACTAATGGGTTTATATATGTAAAACACTTATATTAGGACTGAGTACCAACAAAACAATCAACAAATATTAGTTATTATTACTTTTGTTATTGTTGTTGCACACTGTTATAATATGCGATTTTTGTGGCTAGAGCGAAACTGAATAATATAACAACAGGAAATACCCCTGTGCTCAATAGTTTACCTGCGTTTTCTCTTGTATTCCCAGCTACCACCCCTGGATAATGAAGCATAGTTCTTCTCACTTTACAGATAAAGGGTCTAATAATTAGAGAAGCATTTTTTTTTTTCCTCAAGAATTCTGTAGCTAATAAAGAACAGCCAAGAGTTTGAACTCAGGTCTTTTGGTCTTCACCCTGATGTTTTAAATTAATGCATTACCTTGCTTTAACTTAAAGCTTAGCACTGAGATTTTGGCAGGGGATCAGACAGAAGTGTGCTAGATGAATTCAATGCAGAAAAGTGTCCAAACTCAAGAACACCAGCCAGGTAGCCATTGGTGTCAGTGGCAGTACTCTAGGTAAGGTGAGGTGAATGAACTAAGATGGTGCCACTGAGGGAGATTTCCCTGGTGGCTCAGACAGTAAAGCGTCTGTCTACAATGCAGGAGACCTGGGTTCAATCCCTGGGTCGGGAAGTTCCCTGGAGAAGGAAAAGACAACCCACTCCAGTACTCTTGCCTAGAAAATCTCCTGGACAGAGGAGCCTGGTGTCACTGAGACTGAGAAAGCAGAACCAGGTCACTAGGTTCCTTCAGCAGGAAAAAAAGTGGATAGGTGCTGGAGTCCAGCTCCAGCAGCCAGGGATTCAACCTGAAGAGATGAACTGTGTCAGCGATGAGGCAGCCTCTCAGTTTTCTTGGACTGCCTATTTATTTCAAGTTTAAGATTTTCTTTTATACTTTTACAAAAGCATTAGGTCAGAGGTTTGACATTTTCAGTTTCCCCTCACCCAGATTTACTATGTCCATAAATCATTGTTGCTCTTCAAACAGAGTTCCTGCTTCAGTGATTCTCTGGGGATCAGCCCTACCATCTATTATCTACTTCCTCTAATGTGTCCTTTAGTTAACTTGTGATTACATTGTAACTCATGCTACATTCCTCAGTTTACTACTTATCTTCCTAAATCCTGTTTGCCCCTAACATCCTGAGCTCACTATCTCTTAAAAAGGCTTCTAGCTATAGTGTCTCTAAAAATTCCTAACTTCTATAAGCTATAGTAAAATATGCTAACTTTACAACATTCCTTAAATCTTTAACTTCTATTTTAATTATTTCTAAGCCCTAAATTCAGTAAACTCCTTTGCCATAAACATTTTCCTCACAAATAGGTTTCAGAGAGCAATCCCTCCCATGGCCTCAAGCTGCGGCCTATGTGCTCATCCTGGAACGCTCTTTTGTAAAAGTCCTTAAACAAATGTCAGTGATTAACTTTATGAATTATTCTCTGAGCATAGCTGCAGAAGGCTTTGTGCCTTCTCATGTTCCTCTCAAGAACAATAAGCACCTTAATATTCCTTTTTAGTCAACTCAGCCAAGGAGAGGAAAAAACAAGTCAGAATTACAAGGTCTAACTCCCTCATCCAGGGTCCATCGCTGCGGAATGAGGAGAGGGCTATGGGGCCGTGCCTCCATTTTGTCAGTAATGCCTAATGCAGCTCCCGACAGATAGGATGTTTTTCTGGGACTCGAACATAAGAGTTAGTGACTCTTGGTTATGGAGTCCAAAAGACCAGGAGAATGGTGGCTTCTGAAGGGCTGGCATGGAGAGTGGTGCCACACCTTTCACATAAGCCCAGAGCTATGGAGCCTGTCATTCATCTCCTTATTTTTTATGATGCTAGCTGGACCCATCCTCCTTGTCTTCATGAGATTTCAAATTAACTCTCTTGTTAACCTGTGTTGCATTTCACTTACCCCTCAGGGGCTCTTGTTGACATGACATTCTCTGAGCTGCTTGCTATACAAAAGTCACTTACAGAAGGACAAAGTATTGTCTGGAAGAGACAGACAATATTAACTCCTCCTAATGCAGCTGAGTTCTCTGTTTTGTAGCCTTAGACCCTTTATGAGCAAGGAGTAGAAATATACATCAGGGCTAACGCACTTCAGCAATATAAAAGGTTTCTACAAGAAAAATGCTGCTAACAGTAAATGGTTTGTATAAAGATAAATCATAATGGAGTGGTAATTTGAGTTAATACTGTACCTCTCCTTGGGGAACTCCAGGTGCTCAAAAGACACCATCTCATTACTATTTTGAGTACCTCTGAGAAATATGTAAAAAGCATCATTTTCTCCAATTTTTGTATAAGGACCTAAGTCACAGGGAATTTAAGTGACTTGTTAGTACGTAGAAGTGGATTATTTATTTCATGGAAAGGATTGTTTCAATGAATTGGTTTAGTGTCTCATGAAATTAGTCACTCAATTTAAGGGGGAAAAAAACACAATAAAGTTCTCTGTAGAAACCATTAAGCCAGGAAAAAAAAAAACCTCTTTACCTATTTCAATATGTATTTTGGCAACACTTTGTGGACTTGTTTGAATTTAATAAATAAAACCAAGTACAGAATAAGTCTGTGTCTATTAGAGTAACTAACCATGTAGTTATTTGAAAGTTCTTGGTGAGAAAGATGAAAGTTTTAAGAGGAAAATGTACGAAATCTGAGGCTTCTGGGCAAATGTGTGACAGCAAGAATGGAGATGCCATTTTCTGGGCTTCATCGTCTCAGGCCAACTCTGCTCAGTGACAAATTGACATCCCCACCAGAGCATGCTCTTTGCACCCAGAAATAACAATAAAGACTGACAGGTCACTTCCTTGGAGTTTCTAAGGAAATTGCAGTGACATCCGCTGACTCATTTCGGTGTGCTGTTCAATGGAATACCTACCACTCACTGGTCAGTAGGAGCATCTGCTCTACTGCTTCTCTGCACATTGTTCCCACGACTGCCCTCATCACTCCAGCTCACTTCGGGTGTGTTGATTCAAGAATCACTCAAGTCAGTTTTGAAAGATTCTAATGCTTATCATCTTTGGTGGTCTTTGGGGGGTAATTTCTGTATAAAGCAGTTACAGTCATTATGCTTGATCTTTATTCCTAGAGATAATATTTCCTATTTCCTTTGCTGTTAATTGTATGTATTGCTAAATATCCTGTTCTCCTGTTAACCCACTTTAACTGCTAATTATAGCCTTCTTTGTGGATGCAGATCTCTGGCTAATGAAAATTTGTTATTTTTAAACAGTTCTATCCCCTTAGCCTTTTTCCTTTAGATAGGTAGGTTTAGTTGCTCAGTCATATTCAACTCTTTGTGATCTCATGGACTGTAGCTGGCCACGCTCCTCTCTCCATGGGATTCTCAGCCAAGAATACTGGAGTGGGTTGCCATTCCCTTCTCCAGGGGATCTGCCCAACCCAGGGACTGAACCTGGATCTTCTGCATTGCAGGCAGACTCTTTACCAACTGTGCCGCCAGGGAAGCTACAAGAAGATTAAAAAGAAAGTGTTTATTTCTTGATGGTGATAAAACCATTCAGATTTACTATTTCTTCTGGAGTCAGTTTGAATGGATTCTTATAAGCATTTGTTCATTGCTTTAAGTTTCCATATGTATAACATTTTTTCCTTTATGTGTATATATTTCAATAGTAGGGAAGCAGTATTTGTATTACAAAACCTACATTGATGGTCTGTTAAATCACTCAATATGAACCCTTGTTCACAGCTACAAAATTCTTTGTATAATTAATACAATTATACAAATACAATAATAATAATTTATAAAATTGTATTTGGTTATTAATTACTGATTAGAAAACAATAATTTTATTTGGCAATTATAAAGCGAATGAGGACTGAATTGAAATGCTTATGACCGTTTTTTTTTCATGTATGACCTCCAGTAGAAATCTACAAGTGTTAAACCCTAAGTTATTTTTTTCTGATTCGAAAAACCTGAGAAAGTTGGGCATTCTCTGGTACATATTTACATGAGGTATGAAGCGATATGTAAGCCAAGAAAGTAGCTTACATATTCACTGCTCTTGGATATTTTCCAAATGTTGCAAAAACTTCCTGAGCAACTGTCTTTTCCCTGAGCCAGTGGTGCCTCTGTCCCTCCTCTACTCCACCTAAGCAGCTCTTTATGGTCACATTTTCTTCTGCTCCTATCAGAGTTTCATTTGATTCGCCACATTTTGACTTTGAAAAGGTATAACTGAATAACATTTGCTTTATCTCATGTAGCTATTTCCCATCAGGATTCCTATCATAAAGGTCTTGGTTGGCTGTAAATTCTTTACCTGTACAAGCCATTAGATATGTTGATATTCTTATATCTTCCTTGTACTTTCATATATGCCATGTGATGCACAGAGGGAGTATTCAGATGAAGGCTTTTTCTGAGCTCATTGTTATCTTATTCCTACTATCAGACTTGATTTTAATATTTTTAATATATTTTTGTTCTGAAAAATGGTATTACAAATCTATATACTTTTGACATCTTTCTACATATTCTTGTCTGACAGGTAACATGAACGTGCCTCTCACCACCTTACATATGTTTACCCCTAGAGACAAGACAAGACTGATGACTTAGATGTTCTAAAATACATTTGAAACTGGCATAAATTAACAGAATGTGAAGCTATCATTTAGCTTAATATTCGGTAGTGATAGATTATATCACAATAAAGAGAAAACTGAGAAATATCAACTGCATTTTTGTATTGGAATTATTTTTTAACTTTGGAAAGTAGTTTGAAATTTATGAGCTTGGCACTTACTTGTGGCATGCTGATGTCATGTCCTAAAATGATAACAATATAAGCAGCAGATTTTATGTAGAACAAGGTGATTTTTTAACATAACTGCTAGGATTCCAAATACTCTTCATTTGTTTTTCTACTGAAGAAGAAATAAGCTCAGGCATTTTAATATTTCCTTTAGGTAAGGGTAGTTTGACCCTTTTTGTATTTTGTGTGGCCTGGTTAATATTTTGCTAAAAAAGTACTTAACTACATTTGTTTCACCAGGTAGGAATGTTATTTCCTTCTGTTTGTCTTTGTACTATTTTTCATTATGATAAAAAAAAACACACACACAGAATAATGTTTAACTTTTTAATACCTTTAAATTTTTTGTATAAATTTTAGTCTCTCTGTACCCCAGAGAGATTATGTACTCTAATCTATTATACATTCTTAACCTATTCTTTTTTACTTTATTGTGAATATAACATGAGAACTAGCCTCTTAATTTTTAAGTGTACATTAGTGTTGTTGATTATCAGCACAATGGTTATACAGCAGATCTCTAGAATTTACTTATCATACATAACTGAAATTTTATGCCCACTGATTAGTAACTCCCTATTTCCACCTTCCCCTAGCGTCTTTTAATATATGTGTGTGTGTGTGTGTATAAATATATATATATATTTATTTATTTTACTTATTTGTCTGCACTGGGACTTAGTTGCAGCACACAGAATCTTTGATATTTGCAGCAACTAAAGCTCCTCTAGCCTCTTGAAATCAGCATTTCATTCTGATTCTATGAATTTGACTATTTTAGATACCCCATATAATGGGAGGACTTCTCTGGTGGCTCAGATGGTAAAGAATCTGTAGGCAGTGCAAGATACCTGGGTTTGATCCCTGGGTTGGGAAGATCCCCTGGAGAAGGGAAGGGCAACCCCAGTATTCTTGCCTGGAGAATTCCCATGGACAGAGGAGCCTGGTGGACTAAAGTCCATGGGGTCACAAAGAGTTGGACATGACTAAGTAACTAACAGTTCAACTTTTATTTCTTCATATGAGGGGATTCAAAGACTTAAATAAAAGTGTTTTTCTTTCTGTGGGCTTATTTCACTTAACATAATATCCTTAAGATTCATTCATGTTGTTGCATTTTGCAGAATTCTCTTTTTTTTCTAAGACCCATGAAAAATATCCAGCTGTATATATATACCAAATTTTCTTTATCCATGTATCTGTTGATATACATTTATGTTGTTTCTGTATCTTAGCTAAAATGAATAATGCTAAAATGAGCATGTCAATGCATGTATTTATTCAAGATCCTGATTTCAATTATTCTGGATAAATACCCAGAAGTAGAATTGCTGGATCATATAATAATTCCATTTTTAGTGTTTTGAAGAACTTTCATGCTGCTTTCCAGAATAAATGTGCATTTTGCATTTCCAGCAACATTGTTCGTGTTTCAGTTTCTCCACATCCTCACCATTACTAGTTGTCTTTTTTTTTTTTTTTGATACTTGCATGTAATATTTTTTAGGGTACAATTAAGTAACACTAAGTTCATTCACATTGTTGTACAGTCATTACTACTAACTTCCAAAACTTTATCATCATCATCCCAAACTGAAATAAAAAGTGAAAGTGTTAGTCACTCAGTCATGTACGACCCTTTGAAACCCATGGACTGTAGCCCGCCAGGCTTCTCTGTCCATGGGAATTCTCCAGGAAAGAATACTGGAGTGGGCTGCCATTCTCTTCTCCAGGGCATCTTCCCAATCCAGGGATTGAACCTAGGTCTCTTGCATTGCAGGCAGATTCTTTAATGTCTGAGCCACCAGGAAATCTCGAATCTCAAACTGAAATGATACACCCACAAATAATAATTTCTCATCCACCCTACCTCCAGATTCTGGTAATTACTATTCTATCTTATGTCTGTATCAATTGGACAATGCAGATAGCTAATTTCAGTGAAATCCTGCAGTATTTGCCATTTTGTCTGCTTCTTTCACTTGTCATGCTTTCAAGGATCATGTGTGTCGTAGCATGTATCAGAATTTAATTCCTTGTTAAGACCGAATAATATTACTTGTATGTATATATTCATTTTGTTTATTCATTCATTCATAAGTAAACATTTGGGTTGCATACACCTTTTGGGCTATTGTGAAAAATGCAGCTATGAATATGGTTATACAAATATCTGTTCAAGCATCAGCCTTTAAAGCCATCAGATTTTTATTTAAAGAGTGCTTTATGCCTTATAAAACAATTATAATCCTAAACAAAATAATAAATTATGATCACTTTGGTATATTAATTGATTCATTCCATAAAAATGTACTTATTTCCCACTGTGGGCCAGATCCTCTGTTCCATGTTAGTGAGCAAGGGTGACAAGTGCAGTGTACTTCCTTGCCTAGGTTACTTGGAGTCATTTGTTAGAATGGATTCTGGTTCAGTGTACTAACTCAGAGGATAAATCCTCTCTCTCTCTCTTTTTTAAATTTTCAGTTAGTTCTGTAAAGCTTAGTTTAGGAAATTAAAAAAAAAAAACTGTTCCTTAATCTTCTAAATTTAAAGTCACAAAAATTAGACATATTTTCTATTTACTTCCTGAATTCTGTGCTGCATTGGCCACTCTCTAAAAGTTCTTGGCATGAATGAACTGGGATCTTCAGCATGCTCTGAGTCAGTGTCCAAATAAAGAGAACACTGAGGTTCCAAATGACATATAAACTCATTATCTTCCAACAGGGAAGCATTAAGCTATCATCCCCTAGACACATATTACCATAGAATAACTGTAAACATCAGGACCTGGTCAAAGATACTGATGGGATCCACTTTTTTTGTAAATTTAAACATGACTCAAAAGAAGATAGAAAAAAATCAATGAACATTTATCAGTAATGAGACAAAAAAATGACCTTATAACATTAGCCCATTTTGTAGGATGCAATAATGTACCCATGAAACTACAGAATTACTTATATATATATTAGAATGTGACATTTATCTAAATGTGGGGATAATGAACATGGCAATAGAAACTGCCAATCAAGAATTTCTAAGAGTGCTTGTATTGAAATTATGGGCCTATAAATTGTGTTAAATTTAAAATCCAACAGTGGGCTTAATTGACAATCCGGAGGTAGTTTTCCCATAGATGTCTTATAGACATATGGAAAGAAAGTCATTCAGATATTAACAGACAATAATTTTTTCTTCCTAATATCTTCCATATAAGTAGACAGTTCTCAAAATGGTACACCTTGAAATATTTCAGAAGTAATTCCTGCACATGTTTTAAACTAAGGAAATCAGAATAGCAAAGATAACTGTAATTGGGAAAAACATGTGTTCTGTGGCTCAGATGAATAAACTGTGTGGATAAAATAAACTGTGTGTAAACTGAAAGTGTTAAAGATAAGTCATATCCTGAAAGTGTTTATATATGAACATGTAAAATGTAAAGAAATCCATGACTAAAATGTGATTCTACAAGTAGTCCTAAAAGAAATTTTATCATGTTATAGGCAGACCATGTATATGCTTCCATCCTCTGACCAATCACCAGCTGAATCTCTAACCCAGATATTGGAGAGCAAAGACCATTTCCATTGGTTTCATTATCAATTATAGAATGATAATGGTTCCATTTCTCATTTTGCACCTGTGTTTGTTTTCCCATTAGCAAATATTAGCAGATGATATAAAAAATGATCTAATATTCATGAGGGAAAAGGTCAAAATAATTGTCATGTTGAATTAAACAGCTTTTTTTTTTGGTTCTTGAACGTAGTAACTAACACATTACATGATTTGCATACATATAATGAGAGGAAATATACCACAGAGAGGAGGTGTTCAGGAGTGTGGCTGACATGAGTTCATACTGCAGCTCTGCTACTTTCAATATCTGTCAGTCCAGTTGCTCAGTCATGTCCGACTCTTTGTGACCCCATGAATCGCAGCACTCCAGGCCTCCCTGTCCATCACCAACTCCCAGAGTTCACTCAGATTCACGTCCATCGAGTCAGTGATGCCATCCAGACATCTCATCCTCTGTCATCCCCTTCTCCTCCTGCCCCCAATCCCTCCCAGCATCAGAGTCTTTCCCAATGAGTCAACTCTTCGCATGAGGTGGCCAAAGTGCTGGAGTTTCAGCTTCAGCATCATTCCCTGCAAAGAATACCCAGGGCTGATCTCCTTCAGAACAGACTGGTTGGATCTCCTTGCAGTCCAAGGGACTCGCAAGAATCTTCTCCAACACCACAGTTCAAAAGCATCAATTCTTTGGCGCTCAGCTTTCTTCACAGTCCAACTCTTACATCCATACATGACTTCTGGAAAAACCGTAGCCTTGACTAGACAGACCTTAGTTGGCAAAGTAATGTCTCTGCTTTTCAATATGCTATCTAGGTTGGTCATAACTTTCCTTCCAAGGAGTAAGTGTCTTTTAATTTCATGGCTGCAGTCACCATCTGCAGTGATTTTGGAGCCCCAAAAAATAAAGTCTGACACTGTTTCCACTGTTTCCCCATCTATTTCCCATGAAGTAATGGAACCAGATGCCATGATCTTCGTTTTCTGAATGTTGAGCTTTAAGCCCACTTTTTCACTCTCCTCTTTCAGTTTCATCAAGAGGCTTTTTAGTTCTTCACTTTCTGCCATAAGGGTGATGTCATCTGCATATCTGAGGTTATTGATATTTCTTCTGGCAATCTTGATTCCAGCTTGTGCTTCTTCCTGCCCAGCATTTCTCATGATGCACTCTGCATAGAAGTTAAATAAGCAGAGTGACAATATACAGCCTTGACATACTCCTTTTCCTATTCAGTACCTATAACCTTGAACAAATCACTTAACCTCTGAAAATTTGCATTTTCCAAGTTTCCCAATAGGATGTAATGTCTATATCAGAGGATTTTATAAATGGTTAAACTACTTCTTGTAAAATACATAGCAGGGCACCTCACAGATAGTACTTTTTCAACAAACTGTTAGTTATATTACTGATTGATTATAATTCTGTTGTATTAATTGCTAGTAAAAGTTTAACCAGCATTCATTGCATAAGTAAACGGCTTCCAGATACTTCTAGCATACAAAGAGCCAATATGAGTATAGGAGCAAGAAAGAGAAAAGAAATAGGCAAGATGCTCATTTTCTTGTAAAATTCAATCTTACTTTTACTTCTAACTCTGTCTACTATAAACAAAGAAAAATGAGGATTATATTACTGAAGCAATTCCAAAATAATGTTATCTATTTTAAAATTTAGTATCAAGATCTTGCTGAGTAAAATAAAAACTAATTTGGAAATTAAATCAGTATTTTCTCTAAAGAAATCAAAAGAACTTGATTTACCTACTCACCCACCTTCCCAACGTCTGCTGTTGAAATGCAGAAACTCAAGAGGTTTGTGAATAGAACTTTTGATAATCACCTAACACAGGCCATTTTGTCAGATAGAAAATACTTAGCAGAATCTAATAAATTATGTGGCATTGACTGCCTCTGCTCAATATTCCCTTATGTGAACTCACTTCAGTTTTTTTCTATTCTCTGAAGAATATATATATATATATCTTTTAATTTCAGTTTCACTCCCTTTCTCTCTGTTGCTGCCTTTAAAAAAAAGGAAAAGCTAGCCATAAACAATCAAGTCAGTGGATGCCTATGAGAATTATGTTGCTCTTTCTGAGTCACTCCCAGGGCTTCTTTAGAAACTCTGAGTTTCTGCCCTGGAGACAGGCTGATTTTCTGCTTCTGACTCCTTATCCTGTCACTTAATAGAAGAAGGCACAAGAAGGTTACCACTGAGCTGAAATTGAAGTCAGAGCCACTGACCCTACTGCATGAACCTTTCATTTTGTTCCCCGAGATGGGTCATATCTTATTTGTCCATTGTAAAATTTTAGTGTCTTTTCACTGAATTCCCATTCAGTATTTTAAATCAATTTCCCAAGGGCTTCCTAGGAAAACATGTCCAGAAGAACAGAATTTGAACTGCCAGTCATGAACTTACCTGTCTTATCTTTGCTTGTGATCCTTTCTAAGTAAAGTTGCAAAAGCTTGATCAAGAATTTCAATCATATATATATATATATAATTATACAAATTGTATACAATTATACAATATATACAAAGTTGTCATTCCATTCAAGGTAATTATAGTTACCTGGTGTTAGCTAGTACTGTTAATAAATTAACAAGGGAATTATTATTTTGCTTCTTTGTAAATAATATGTGGTGAGTGAATACACAGAGGTGGTAATTTATGTCTTCTCAGCTATTGTAAAAATGGTAAGGCACTTTTCAAATCTTAATGTCAAAATAGTCATTATCTAAAACCTGAGATAAGAGTTTTATCACTTAACATGTAGTGAGAAAAATCCTGAATTCTATTTTCATTGTAAGTGCTTAATCTTAGAGATTCCATCCTTCTAAAAATTCATGCAATCCCAGCCCAAGTAAGCAAATAGTAGACCCCTTTTGAAACACATCCTGGCAGGAGCCAAGGGTTTATTCAGGAGTTTTCAACATCATATGCAGTCAGCACCCATGTTTATCTGCTAAATACCACTTCAAAACATCCATTGTTGACAACTGGACTATATTTGGCTCCATTCTGAGTGGTCCATATCTGTGCCAGAATAGGTCACTGTCTGTCTGGAAAACCTGATTCGATGATTATGTGGTAGGGCCCAGGGAGCTACAAATATATATGCAAATGCATTCTTATTGAGAAGATCTAGGGAACACAGAAAAACAAGAGAAGCACACAGCTAGGAATCTGTTGCCCTGACCTCCAATCCCACTTTTTGCAAAAGTTAAATCTCTGCTACTAGGTAGATCACTTAATGTCTCTGTATCTCACTTTACCTGAAAAGTGTGAGGATTTTAAGATTGTTTAAAATATAGAAGAGCTATAGAGGTCATAGATCCTTCTAATAGCTCTTTCATTTCTAAAGTTGTATTTCTATGTCGAGTCATTGCTAAGTAACTGTCAAGAGATGGAGTTGAGAAGTTAAGTGCTTATCCCCACGGACAAATGGGAAAGCTCAAAGAGTCAAAAAAAAGTGTAAGCAGTATTCTGGAAAAGGTGGGAGGAAGGAGAACTAGCTCAGGCTTTCTGAGGGGCTAATCTTTCCTGGAGTACATGGTAGGCTCTTTGGATGTTGTCTCAATATTGTGGTGTTCTTAAATATTATTCTGTGAGTTTCTATTCTACTTATGAAGCTGGTACACACTTTAAGCAGGTGAGAAATTGGGACCTTAAGGAGTGTTAGACTAAAGAGAGAAGGATAAGTTATTAAAGATTAAACTAAAATTAGTATATTAGAACTAGAATAACTGTTTCAGAGTATACTAGAGTGGACATTTCAGAAAGAAAAGAATAAGATAAAAGAGATATGGACATAAAATTATTAGATTGTGAAAAAATAATGTTTATTTTGATCCATTTTTCAAAATGCTTAAATTAAACACAGAAGACTCAATTGAATGTCTCCCTTCCCAGCCACCACCACATCTGAAATTTGGAAAACTACATTTGATGTTTATGTGAGAAGTGGGGGAAAGCAAAAGATGGTATTTTTTTGACCCTTGAAACTTCTTCATTCCTAGTAAAGATTACATTGAGATTTTGCTGTATTTATTTTATTAATAATTCCTTGATCCAATGTATTATTTTATTAATAATAGGTATTCCCTGGTAAATCAGCTGGTAAAGAATCTGTCTGTAATGCAGGAGACCCAGGTTCTACTCTTGGGTCAGGAAGATCCCCTGAAGAAGGAAATGGCAACCCATTCAGTATTCTTGCCTGAAGAATCCCATGGACAGAGGAGCCTGGCAGGCTACTATCCGTGAGGGCTCAAAGAGTTGGACATGACTTAGTGACTAAACCACCACCAGTCTTATCACTGACATACTTGATCTATCTATTTCCTATATGACAGTAAGACACATACTTTGATTTAGAAATTGTTTTAACTATTAAAAACACCTGTGATCTCTTCTCAAGAAACAAATTAATGCCAAAGTGGAACTGAACTCACAGAAAATAACTTATTGCATTGAGTAGGGAGACCACAGGTGTTTCTCATGATTACTGTCATTAAGCTTCATCATTCAGAATGTGTTTTTGGCTGCAAGATGGTAAATGAATTTGCTACAAAATGTGCAACTCTTTTAAGTATTCTAGAACATAGACCAAGTTGTAATAGAGAATGGGCATCTAAACAAACCTATCACCTCCTGAAAAGAAGCAATTTCCCTCAAAATAAGTGGCACAGTCCCAAGAGACCTGTCTCAAGACTCTTTGATTAGCGCTATAATCCAGAGCACTGTTAGGCAGGGTAGGTGGAGGTACAGGAGAATCCACATTCATGGGCCATATTTGCTGTTGAAGGCCTACCCCCAGGGAGGAACACTGTGTAAGGGTTATAGCGCAGGATGCAGATATGGTTGTTTTGTTGGTTTGTCTGCCTGTTTTTCAGGTACAGGTGTTAGATATTATTGAAAAATTTGGGGCATTAATTTTAATAATTCTTTTAATTTTCTTTCTTTTTTAAAATATAAATTTATTTATTTTAATTGTAGGCTAATTACTTTATGATATTGTATTGGTTTTGCCATACATCAACATGAATCTGCCACGGGTGTACACGTGTTCCCCATCCTGAACCCCCCTCCCACCTCCCTCCCCATACCATCCCTCTGGGTCATCCCAATGCACCAGCCCCGAGTATCCTGTATCCTGCATCAAACTTGGACTGGCGATTCGTTTCACATATGATGTTATACATGTTTCAATGCCATTCTCCCAAATCATCCCATCCTCGCCCTTTCCCGGAGTCCAAAAGACCGTTCTATACATCTGTGTCTCTTTTGCTGTCTCGCATACAAGAGACGTGTAATTTTCTCTTTTTTAAATGTTAACGTATGAATTACACTAATAGAAATATCAATGTTAAAGCATCCTGGTGTCCCTGGAATTAACCCAACTTGGACAATATGCATATGTGTGTATCTGTGTGAATGCTGTCACTTCAGTCATATCCAACTCTTTACCACCCTATGGACTGTAGCCCACCAGGCTCCATTGCCCATGAGCTTCTCCAGGCAAGAATGCTGGAGTGGATTGCCATGTCCTCTTTCAGGGATCTTCCTGACCCAGGGATCAAACCATATCTTAATTCTCCTGAGTTGGCATGTGGGTTCTTTACCACTAACCCCACCTGGGAAGCTGCTGGACAAGGTACACTATTATTTATATTGATTTATAAATAGTTTACATTATTTTCACTGATTTATTATATATATTTATATAGATTTGGATATTTTGTTTAGAGTTTTCCCATATTTATTCCAGATAAGTGAACTAATTTTCTTTCATAGCAAGGAGTCAAATAATACTGTTTCAAAGTACAGTACACTTTGAAATTTGGTTTTCCAATTGCCCTTACTTTAGGGAAATATTTTAGGGATTCATAGGTCTTATTAAGAGAACATTTGTGTACAGTTCAGCAGTTTCTTCAGTTTCAATGGACTTCCTTTCCTTCTGCTAAATTTAAACAAAATTAAAGCATTTTTATTTAAAAATTAAGCTTTTTTTTGAGTCTTTTGAACACTCCAGACACATGAAAAAGGAGGTGTCAAAAATAATGGTCATACATTATTAAATGACCATTATTATTGTCACCCTGCTTATTTAACTTATGTGCAGCGTGAAATGCCATGTGAATGAAATGCCATGTGAAATCATGTGAAATGCCAGGCTGGAAGAAGCACAGGCTGGAATAAAAATTGCCGGGAGAAATATCAATAATCTTAGATACACAGACGACACCACCCTTATGGTAGAAAGCAAAGAAGAACTAAAGAGCCTCTTGATGAAAGTGAAAGAGAAGAGTGAAAAAGTTGGTTTACAACTCAACATTCATAAAACTGAGAACATGACATCTAGTCTTCATGGCAAAAAGATGGGGAAACAATGGAAAATGTGAGCGACTTTATTTTCTTGGGCTCCAAAATCACTGCAGATGGTGAACTGTTACGAAATTAAAAGATGCTTGCTCCTTGGAAGAAAAGCTATGACCAACCTGCTGTTGCTAAGTCGCTTCAGTCGTGTCCGACTCTATGCGACCCCATAGACAGCAGCCCACCAGGCTCCCCCGTCCCTGGGATTCTCCAGGCAAGAACACTGGAGTGGGTTGCCATTTCCTTCTCCAATGATCGACCTAGATAGCATATTGAAAAGCAGAGACATTACTTTGCCGACAAAGGTCCGTCTAGTCAGAGCTGTGGTTTTTCCAGTAGTCATGTGTGGATGTGACAGTCGGACTATAAGGAAAGTGAGCACCGAGGAATTGATGCTTTTGCACTGCGGTGTTGGAGAAGACTCTTGAGAGTCCCTCGGACTGCAAGGTGTTCCAACCAGTCAATCTTAAAGGAAATCAGTCCTGAATATTCATTGAAAGGACTGACGCTGAAGCTGCAACTCCAATACTTTGGGCACCTGATGCAAAGAACTGACTTATTGGAAAAGACCCTGATGCTGGGAAAGATTGGAGGCAGGAGGAGAAGGGGATGACAGAGGATGAGATGGCTCTATGGTATCACTGACTCGGATATGAGTTTGAGCAAGCTCCGGGACTTGGTGATGGACAGGGAAGCCTGGCGTGCTACAGTCCACAGGGTTGCAAAGAGTCAGACAGGACTGAACGACTGAACTGAACTGATTTCTCAGTTTTATTTCATTAAAATTTTTATTCTCTGTCTTTTCTGTTTGATTTTTTTTTCATAAGCATGCCTTAATTCTTCAAGAAAATAAAAACAGAATTCTTTATTTAAAAATACAAGATAGTTACTTATTTTCTTGCTGTTAATATTCACTAAACTAAATTCACCTTGATATTTTCTTATTCCAAAATTTAACCTAAATTACTACAGTGTTGCTGATGACATATTTGTATATATACTGAGCTTATGCCAGCTGATGTTCAGATGACAAGGACCTGTAGGGAGTGAAGACGGGGGCATGTTCTAGGTCATTGACCATCTGTTCTGATTGTCCTTTCCCATGTCCCTTTGTCCTTAAGCACTTTTAGTATCATCCATGGGTATATACAAAGATATTAACAACAAAAACTAAAATGTCGTATTGAGATGGGAGGAAGATCAAAGCCCTCAATTAAAGTAACAACCTCTTGCTTTCCCTGCTGTTATCTTGTTTTAAACAGCTGGTGCTTATCAATCACTGCTTTCCTTTCTGTGATCTTGCTTGCTGGTTACATCCGTGGGAGCTACGGCTACCTGGCGAGGGGAGGGACCTGAGATGTTTGAGCAGGAAGTTTATCGTTTATAAAAGATACCCAGAACAAAGTCGGGGTGCTCAGCCTTTGGAGGTGACTCCACTGGACCCTCACCAGTGCGGAATAAACCCTGCTGTTCTGCATCTTTGAGTGCCACCTGTCTCTTTATGATGCCATGGTTTCCATAACAAGATCTTTTTAAAATGAATATCATTAACTATTTTAATATCTTTAGATATCTACCAGGCTTCCCTCATAGCTCAGTTAGTAAAGAATTTGCCTGCAATGCAGGAGACCCCAATATCTACCAGCTTACTCTTTTATTATGAGCCTGACTATAACTCTATCTAACATATAAATCGTATCTATCTCACGTATAAATGTGATCACACAATATTTGTCTTTCTATAACTGGCCTATTTAATTTAGCATAATGCCCTTTAGGCTTAATGGTGGTTACCAGTGCCTGTGGCATGGAGGGAAAGGGGAAATGAAGGAAGGAAGGGAGGGAAGAAGGAAGTGAAGGAAGAAAGATAAAGGGAAGAAGGGAGGAAAGAGGGAAGGAGGGAGGAAGAAAGAAAAAAACAGAGAGAGAGAGCAAAAAGAACAAGTAAAGGATGGGGGAAGGGAGGAAGGAAAAATGAAGTGGTTGCCAGGGCTAGCTAGGAGAGAGGCGTCGTGAGGACTGTTTAGGGGATAGTCTTAGTTTTGCAAAATGAATGAAATGAGTTCCAGAGATGGATGGTTGTAACAGTTGCACAAAAATATGAATATACTTAATACTACTGATTATTGTTGTTGTTTAGTCATTTTGTCATGTCCGACTCTTTTGTGACCCCATGGACTGTAACCCACCAGGCTCTTCTGTCCATGGGATTTCTCAAGCAAGAATACTAGAGTCAGTTGCCATTTCCTTCTCCAGGGAATCTTTCCAACTCAAGGATCGAAACTGTGTCTCCTGCTTTGGTGGGCAGATTCTTTCCCACTGAGTCACCTGGGAAGCCCTAATACCACTGAACTGTACACTTAAAAATGATTGATAGTCAGTTTCATGTTACGAATATTTTACCACAATAAAAAAGTCATGAAGGCAAAAAAAAAAAAAAAACCCAAAAGACCAACCTTGATGCTACAACTTAAAAAGTATACTATTTTGAAAGTATCTTCTTATTTTTTTTATCACCAGCATGAAACTTACATGTGCTCTGTAAATCCTTGTATCATATTATTGTTTGAATCTTGGGCAGGACTCCAATCAGCTGCCCAGACAACAGCCTGAGTAGAATGAGGGATGGAGACTGAATTTCCAGAAGTATTTAAACCAACAGGGGTCCCCAAAAGGACACAGGGTGGACTTGTTCGGCCTTTATTTTGGTGTCTCTAACTGGCTGCTCTGTAGTGTTTCACGCAGGATGCATCTGACACATCCATGTGATCAGCCAGCCATAAAGACAAAAGTCAGCCCAGAGCTCTCCCGTCGCCAAATGCCCCATATTTCTGTCGTCTGTGACTCTCTCACCGTCTCTCACTCGGATTACAGCAGACTCTTTCCTGCTTGGCCTTCCATCCTCCAGCCTCACACCCTCTGATCTGCCTTCCAATTTTCTGTCACCAGGTTTCTAAAATACACACCTGTTTTGTTCTCTGCCCCTTCTCTGCTCCATTTTCTGTAAAATCCCTGTATCATGGCATCATGCCTTGGCATAGGGGGTTTCTTTACGTGGCTCTTTTTGGTCTCACCAGCCTTCCTCTGCTGTGCTCCCTCCACCTCTCAGTCTTGTTATTGCTACTCCAACCATCCTGAATGCCTTGCACATAGCTAAACATAAGTCTTTCTTGTGTCTTTATATAATTTTTCATTCTATAGTTTTTCCTAGAATGCCTTCTTTGATTATGAACACTTGCTTTCTTCCCCCACCCCGCCCCCCAATATTTTCTATAGACATTGCACTATCTAAGAAGTTTCCTGACCCCTTCTTTCACAAGAAGAATTTATTTCCCTGGCATGTGTTCCCTTGCTGTGCTTTAGTGTTACTTCATTTATAGCACTGACTATGATATCACTTTTCTCTTATCCCCTCTTCTAGATTATATCTCCTTTCAGATAGGAATTATGTCTTCATTTTTATAAATTTCTATTTGCCTATAGATTAGAGGTAATTAATATAAAATTTGCAATGAATGAATACAAATGAAAAATGACATTTATTTGAAAAGATGCAGTATTCCATCTATAGGAGAACCAGATTTTAATATCTTGGCAGACCTTTTCTGGGTGAGTAAATGTGTCATATTACAGTCCTCTCTGATTATCCACTTCACAGCTATAAAAAGGAAATAATAACTTACCCTTCTGAACATGGCTGTGAGAGTAAAATGAGATAAGGTACTTAAAAAATGCCAGGAATGCAGAGTAAATATTCAAAGTGTTGACTCTTTTTTCTTTATCTCTGTGTTGTTGTAGAAACTTGCCTCCTCTGTAGCTTTATTGTTATTATATTGTTAATATATTATATGTTACATATATATTGTATTATTATTATTAATTCAATTAAATGATTACTTTTTTACCACTTCCATTAGACAATGTTAATATAAATTTCCTTTGGACATTATCTCTAAGTTTGGAAAATATGAAAGGTGTAAGTGATGGTATCTACCTTCATCAAGACTGAAGGTCTCCACCTGCCAAGGGTAAAATCAGTTCAGTTCAGTTCAGTTCAGTCACTCAGTCATGTCCGATTCTTTGCGACCCCATGAATTGCAGCACTCCAGGCCTCTCTGTCCATCACCAACTCCCGGAGTTCACTCAGATTCACATCCATCGAGTCAGTGATGCCATATAGCCATCTCATCCTCTGTCGTCCCCGTCTCCTCCTGCCCCCAATCCCTCCCAGCATCAGAGTCTTTTCCAATGAGTCAACTCTTCACATGAGGTGGCCAAAGTACTGGAGTTTCAGCTTCAGCATCATTCCCTCCATAGAAATCCCAGGGCTAATCTCCTTTAGAATGGACTGGTTGGATCTCCTTGCAGTCCAAGGGACTCTCAAGAGTCTTCTCCAACACCACAGTTCAAACGCATCAATTCTTCAGCGCTCAGCTATCTTCACAGTCCAACTCTCACATCCATACATGACCACTGGAAGAACCATAGCCTTGACTAGACGGACCTTAGTTGGCAAAGTAATCATTCTGCTTTTGAATATGGTATCTAGTTTGGTCATAACTTTTCTTCCAAGGAGTAAGCGTCTTTTAATTTCATGGCTGCAGTCACCATCTGCAGTGATTTTGGAGCCCCAAAAAATAAAGTCTTACACTGTTTCTACTGTTTCCCCATCTATTTCCCATGAAGTGATGGGACCAGATGCCATGATCTTAGTTTCCTGAATGTTGATCTTTAAGCCTGCTTTTTCACTCTCCTCCTTCACTTTCATCAAGAGGGTTTTTAGTTCCTCTTCACTTTCTGCCATAAGGGTGGTGTCATCTGCATATCTGAGGTTATTGATATTTCTCCCAGCAATCTTGATTCCAGCTTGTGCTTCTTCCAGTCCAGCGTTTCTCATGATGTACTCTGCATAGAAGTTAAATAAGCAGGGTGACAATATACAGCCTTGACGTACTCCTTTTCCTATTTGGAACCAGTCTGTTGTTCCATGTCCAGTTCTAACTGTTGCTTCCTGACCTGCATCCAGGTTTCTCAAGAGGCAGGTCAGGTGGTCTGGTATTCTCATCTCTTTCAGAATTTTCCAGTTTCTTGTGATCCACACAGTCAAAGGATTTGTCATAGTCAATAACACAGAAATAGATGTTTTTCTGGAACTCTCTTGCTTTTTCAATGATCCAGCGGATGTTGGCAATTTGATGGAACTTTGAACTGGAAGTTCACAGTTCACGTATTGCTGAAGCCTGGCTTGTAGAATTTTGAGCATTACTTTACTAGCGTGTGAGATGAGTGCAATTACTCAAGTAATTTAGCCTTGCCTTCTTTTTCCCCCAAAGATGGCAGTTACTGGGCTTTTTATTGTTGTGTGATGCATGTTCATTGTCACTTCAGTCAAGTCCAACTCTTTGAGACCCCAGGGACTATAGCCAGCCAGGCTCCCATGTCCGTGGGATTCTCCAGGCATGAATACTGGAGTGGGTTGCCATTCCCTCTTCCAAAAGATCTTTCCAACCCAGGGATGGAACCTGTGCCTCTTCTGTCTCCTTGCATTGACAGGAGGCTTCTTTACCTCTCGTGCCACCTGGGAAAACCTTATTGTTGTAGTAAGAGTAATTCAGAGCCTGATAAACACTGAAGGAGGAGAGAGGAGGAAAAGACCGTTGTGGAGTTTACCCCTCTTTCTGTTCCCTTTTCCTCTCACACACCAGGCATTGTAATCACCCTCATGTACTTGAGAACAGCACAGATGTAGGAGGAGAAGCAAAACAAAACCAATGTGTGACAGGCCATCTGCTAGGGGTGCTCTTCATATTTAGAACAAGGACACACAAACAGGAAAGATGACTTGGAGGACCTGGAGTAGCTACCTCTATATATGGGATACAATTAGGTTGAACATAGTTAAGTGCAAAATTCCCCATATTCTTTCAAATCATTTAAAACCAAAATAGTGTTATCTGAAATACAAATTAATTCACACATTCTATGTAATAAAAAGGAAATGTAAAGATCTCCTAATTAGTGGTCTATCTTTCTCAACTATCGCTTTTCCTCCACAATTAGTGAGAAAGCTCTTGATTGTTGTAGCTGTCATTTTCTCTTTTTATAAGCTGTAAAACATGTACTCAAACATTTCTTTGATGAACATATTGTCACCTAGTAAAATGTAATGGGACGTCATTTTTTTTCCAACAAAATGACAAAGAATAAAGTCTTTGATAATAGTATTCTTTGATGTTATAAAAGTTATCAGATTTCCAATCTGGTGCCTGCAATTTTGAAGAGGATTCATTAATCACAGTGGAGTAATTATCTTTGGCAGTGATCTTTCTCTGAGTCATGAAAAGCCCTGAAGGTGAATGTTATTATACAGTGGAGAGGAATAGAATATTCATGGTGTTTGGTGAACAAAGATTTCCAAGTACAACAAGCTATATTTGAAAGAGAGTATGTAGTGTAAAAAGCATAGCTCTATAATCATGTAATGACCTCCAGGGCTTACTCCTGTGTTTACTACAGAACTGGCATTGACCTTTCAACAGGAACAAGTGACAGGGTATCACACAGCAGATTGTGTGTACATGAACATCAAAATTTCCTAGACTTAACCATACTGTGCTTCCCTCAACTCCGCAGGTGTGCCTCACTTTACAAATAAGCTCATAAACTAAATCGATGGGAGGCACATGAGGCCAGATTTTTCTCTAGTGTCTGGTTCAAACATTTTCTGTCTTCTCCTTTGTTTGTGCACAGTTATATAGAGGATGTAAAACACAGGTCAGGTGTGAACTTGACTCTGAGCCAGGAAAGTAGATGTAATTTGAAAAATTGCTTTCATAAGAGGCTGAGAATAACTAAATGAAACAAATGTAGAAAATACACTGAAATTTGATACTGTAAATTAGAAGAACTTGCCAAATATACTTAGCTTAATGACTAACAGCACAAAGTAAAATTGGTGGAAATTAGCCTATTATTTTAATATTTTGGAATACATGTATTAATTTCTGAAAATGTCATAAGGATGTTCTTATGACAACAGGCCTCATTAAATCCTAACCCCAACTTAAGCCTTCAAAAAAGAATACATCTCAACAAACTTACATGATGAATATATTTTGAATTATTTTCTTTGATCTAGCCTCAAACTCCTTTATAAGATCCAGACTCTGGTTCAAACATCTGCTAAGTGCTCCAGAGTTGCTCAATTCAAAAAATGTTTGTCACTAGATTTCTTATCTCCTTAAAGTAAATAATCATATTGTTGTTCCATTTCTAAGTCACATTTGACTCTTTGTGACCACATGAACTGCAACGTGCCAAGCTCCCCTGTCCTTTATTATCTCCTGCAGTTTGTTCAAATTCATTTCCATTGAGTCAGTGATACTATCTAACCATCTCATCCTATGCTGTCCCCTTCTTTTGCCTTTAATTTTTCCCAGCATCGGGGTCTTTACCAATGAGTTGACTCTTTTCATCAAGTGACCAAAACATTGGACAGCTTTAGCATTAGTCCTTCCAATGAATATTCTGCATTGATTTCACTTAGGATTGACTAGTTTGATCACCTTGAGTCCAAGGGACTCAAGAGTCTTCTCCAGCACCACAATTTGAAAGCATCAATTCTTCATATAGTATTATGTTTAAGTTAAAGATAGTGCCTTCCATAAAATATCCTAAGCTGAAAATCTGTTGTTAAGTCACCCAGTTGTGTCCAACTCTTTGTGACTCCATGGACTGCCAGGCTCCTCTGTCCATGGGATTCTCCAGGCAAGAATACCGGCATGGGTTGCCATTTCCTTCTCCAGGGGATCTTCTGGACCCAGGGAGTGAACCCAGGTCTCCTGTGCTGCAGGCAGTCTCCTGCATTGCACATGGATTTTTACCAACTGAGCCACCAGGGAAGCCCCAGTCACCTTTTCCTATCCTCTCTTCAACCCTTCATCCTCTTCTGTTGCCAAGTTCTATCAGCTTCATTTCTGAAACACCTCTAGGATTATTTTCTCTTTCCTTTGCTCAGGACCAATGCATCAGTTCCTGCTCTCACCTTTCCTATATTTGATTATTACTCTGACTTTCTAACTGCTGTCTTGGTCCTATTCTCATATACTCTAATTCTCCTTCTAACTTCCATCAAAATAATAGTATAAATATAAATCTTCTCTCCTTGCTTAAAATGCCTGTTTTTAAATGAATTGCTGTTTATATTTATGTTATCTTCTAACATGACCCTAAACAATTGTCTTAAATTATTCTCTTATACTTTGTTTCTTTTCTTCTTCAATCCACCTTTTCATCCTCCATATCTTTGAAGAAGATTTTCCTCTACTAAATTTCCTGTTCACAACCTTACATATGTCTTTCTCCACCTGGCAAATAAATAGTGATTCTCTAAGTGTCTGTTCAAATGTCCCTTCTCTGTGACACATTTACCTAAAACCCCAACAAAGGTCAACCTCTTCTTGCGATGAACTTCATGAGTACTTTTAGAAAATCCTTATTTATCATATAATCCAAAGCTTGTTCCTACACTTGCTGATTACCAGAATCTCTTGAGGAACTTTTAAACAAGAGAACTACACAATTTATGGAACTCCACTGTGCATTTCTTTAGAGTTATTTCTGGAAATGGAGTCCCAGAAGCTTCCAGGACTTGACTACAATGGATTTGCTCATCTCTTTATTCCCAACTGTGAGGGTGTTGCCTTGTACACGAAAAGACATTAGTAAGTGCTAGCCAGAGAAAAGGTGAAGTCCATTAGCCAGTCTGTCCTCCACTCAGATCTGCAAGTTCACTCCACCCTCATCTTTGACATTAATCTGGTGATAGCTTGGGCTAGTACCTACTAAAGCTCAGAGTAAATAAGCAACTGGAAATCTATAGAACTTTATAGATCAAAGAGCTCATGTAACAGAACAAATTGAGCAAGGGCTTTGAAGGTGGACAGATTCTGGCTTTACCATTTTCTAGTTCTGTAATCTTGGATATGTTACCTAATTAATCTGAGCCCCAGATTCTTCACATGTAAAACTGGTATAAGACTGCATTGCTGTAGAGAGTTGGGAGAATTAAAAGAACTGGTGAAGGTAAAGCAACAGAACAGAATAGGCATATATTAAACGGTGGCCCCTATTATTACAAACCTTTAGTGATCTTCACCAACTTCCTGAGTCAACATCTGATAATATTTCAGAAATGAGTACTTTCTTCTAACATTTATCTTTGAAATCTTTAACTATCTGTATAGAATTGTGCTCACTGACATGAAATAAAATATTTACATAGTTTCTGCTCAATAATCCTTTAACAGGAAAATATTCAGGGTAAAATAAGAAGCCTTTATCCATGGTTTAAAATCCTGCATCAGTTTAGGGAAGGTTTAAGAACCAACTCTAAGTTGGTTAAGAATATAAATTATCTGTAATGTTCCTCAAACAGTCATCCTTTCTAAAGAATCATGGGAACACTCACGAGCACTCAAAGTCAAGTCTAAATCAAGCTAATATCTCCTATAAAGATAGCTACCCAGCTGAGTGGTGACGTAAGAGTATTTGGGTGGCCAAATGATGCTGTGATGTTCGTATCTACTCATTTTCTCTTCGTCTTGATAGTTTTAAATAACGGTAATTCCAGGGCAGATACTATCCTTTAGAATATCCCATTGTTCAGCATATTTCCAAAGGAATTTTTGCTTCATAATGAATTATTCTGGTTTAATTTGGCTTAGACGATCTATAATTTTGGCAGCTGCACTTTGAGACAGCACTTCCTGTGATATCTTTGTTTACACTTTGTATGTGTGCATGTGTGCAATAAATCAGGCTCAATAGTGTCTCCCCTGTCATATTCCATCATATAACGCTAATAAAATTTGACATGCTCTGGGATCTTGTGATGAATAACCATATGTGGTGACAACTTGGAGAATGCTTAAAAAATATGCTCTGAAGTGGTTTCAAAACCTTAAATGTACTTCCAAGTTGTTGAAGTAACCTCTTTAAAATAAAATTCTCCAGCCACAAAAAGATCAATTTAGGACTTTAGTAGAAAACGCATGGAGAGATATTCACGTTAGGCTTATCAATAACCATTATATAACACAGGGTTATAAAATGTAACATACCTAATATTACAAAAAAGATATTCCATATTTTATATGAATACCAGAGCTATAAGACAATAACATGAAAGAATAAAGACATCACAGATTACAAATTTAATCTGTATGTTTTTTTTTCTTTTGGTTGACTTTTGGATGAGTCTGTCTCCTGAAATAGTCATTTATATACTGTTGAGCTAGATTCTGAACTGAATGCTTTGCCCATGGTAAGCACTTTGCAGTACTTAGTTTTGCTGCCTTCCTGTATCAATATTGCCATTTGCTAGTTGAAGAGACTGAGGCTAAGCCAGTGAAATTAACAAAAGTCACATAGCTAATAAGTAGTGGAGAGATGACTAGAATCCAAATATTTTGTTCTGTTTACAAACACTGCAGTCTCCAGGTTCTGCTGCTCACTTGTCCTCTTAGACGAAACTGAATGTTCTGCCCGGACACCATATCCTTGTGGCATTCAAGTCACCTTTCCTGTAGAGCTCGCCTCATGGCTAGCGTTGTATTCACCAGGAAGGGAAGAGGTGATTTCTGCCTGAGAGCCGAGGACTGACTCCCACAGCTGTGCAGAGAGACCTTTGCCGCCTGTGAAAGCATACTGTGCAATTCTGCTCTGATTAGCAGCACAGCATGACTTCTGAAATCAAGCAATTTCTAAAACCCAGCAGGATTCATCTAGAGAAAGCCCTGTCAACACTCTTCTTAAACCTATACGTACTAAATTTGGTGCTAAGCTTTCACACTGAAGCCCACAGAATATTTCCTGGGTGTCGTGAACTTAACATTCTATGATTTTATATTAAAAACAATTCTTCTACTGGAACAAACTGATGTACATGAAACAATGACTAAGGTAATATTAGAATTTTCATAATTTTATTAGTATTAAACTTGAAGATAGTAAAATTGGAATTAAAATGATTAAAAAACAAAAGTTTTTCTCTTGCTTTAATTTAAACACTTTTCTTTTTGCTGAATAGGAAATTCTTCTTTTTTAATTTATTTTTTTATTGAAGGATAATTGGTTTACAGAATTTTATTGTTTTCTGTCAAACCTCAACATGAGTCAGCCATAGGTAAACATATATCCCCTCCCTTCTGAACCGCTCTACCATCTCCCTCCCCATCCTACTCCTCTAGGTTGATACAGAGCCCCTGTTTGAGTTTCCTGAGCCAGATAGCAAATTCCTGTTGGCTATCAATTTCATATATGGTAATGTAAGTTTCCATTTATACTTTCCATACATCTCACCCTCTCTTCTCTTCTCCCCATGTCCATAAGTCTATTCTCCATGTCTGTTTCTCCACTGTTGCCCTGTAAATCAGTTCTTCAATTCAGTCGCTCAGTCATGTCTGACTCTTTGTGACCCCATGAACTGCAGCACACCAGGCCTCCCTGTCCGTCACCAACTCCTGGAGTCCACCCAAACCCATGCCTATTGAGTCAGTGATTCCATCCAACCATCTCATCTTCTGTCATCCCCTTCTCCTCCTGCCCTCAATCTTTCCCAGCATCAGGGTCTTTTCAAATGAGTCAGCTCTTCACATCAGGTGGACAAAGTATTGGAGTTTCAGCTTCAACATCAGTCCTTCGAATGAACATCCAGGACTGATCTCCTTTAGGATGGACTGGTTAGATCTCCTTGCAGTCCAATGGACTCTCAAGAGTCTTCTCCAACACCACAGTTCAAAAGCATCAATTCTGGGGCGCTCAGCTTTCTTTATAGTCCAGCTCTCACATCCATACATGACTACTAGAAACACCATAGCCTTAAATAGATGGAACTTTGTTGGCAAAGTAATGTTTCTGCTTTTTAATATGCTGTCTAGATTGGTTATAACTTTCCTTCCAAGGAGTACGCGTCTTTTAATTTCATGGCTGAAATCACCATCTGCCGTGATTTGGGAGCCCAGAAAAATAAAGTCAGCCACTGTTTCCCCATCTATTTGCCATGAAGTGATGGGACCAGATGCCATGATCTTCATTTTCTGAATGTTGAGCTTTAAGCCAACTTTTTCATTCTCCTCTTTCAACTTTCATCAAGAGGCTCTTTAGTTCTTCTTCACTTTCTGCCATAAGGGTGATGTCATTTGCATATCTGAGGTTATTGATATTTCTCCCGGCATCTTGATTCCAGCTTGTGCTTCTTCCAGCCCAGCGTTTCTCATGATATACTCTGCAAATAAGTTAAATAAGTACGGTGACAATATATAGCCTTGATGTACTCCTTTTCCTATTTGGAACCAGTCTGTTTTTTCATGTCCAGTTCTAACTGTTGCTTCCTGAGCTGCATATAGATTTCTCAAGAGGCAGGTCAGGTGGTCTGGTCTTCCCATCTCTTTCAGAATTTTCCACAGTTTCTTGTGATCCACACAATCAAAGGCTTTGGCATAGTCAATAAAGCAGAAATAGATGTTTTTCTGGAACTCTCTTGCTTTTTTGATGTACCATTCTAGATTCTGTATATATGTGTTAGAATATGATATTTATCTTTCTCTTTCTGACTCACTACATTCTGTATAATAGATTCTAGGTTCATCTACCTCATTAGAACTGACTCAAATGTGTTCCTTCTTATGGCTGGATAATATTCCATTATGTATATATCTACCGCAGTTTCCTTACCCATTCATCTGCTGATGGACTCTAGGTTGCTTCTGTGTTCTAGCTATTGTAAATAGTGCTGCAATGAACAATGGGAAACATCCGTCTTTTTCTGTTTTGGTTTCCTCAAAATTCTTGATAAAGAATGTTTTGCCTACTTATGGAGAATTGGCATAATGTCCCTAAACTTGGGCAAAAGTGAATGAACATTATTAATTCCACTTTGAAGCCTTATTAAATTATGAAATCATTCCCTCATTTTATGACCTAGGAAATGTACTATCATAGTGATTTATAAATTATTAACTTCTATGTCAATACAAGACAAGGAATTTTATCCCAACATTTATTATATATATTTCTCATAAGTACCATATTGTAATACCTTATACAGATAATGATAATGGATAATGTGATGGCAAAGAAGAACTTTTTTAGCATTCAACATATGATGTATTGTTTTCACATTCTAATAATATCAGTTCTTATGGAATCAGCTTAACATCCATGTACTTTAATCTGTAGCATGTGGACAACATCGCTACTGGGGGGAAAGAGAAAAGTATTATTAAATGTGAATATACTTCCTACAATTGATAACTTTTGAAAAAGAAATATATATGTGTGTGTGTGTGTGTGTGTGTGTGTGTGTGTTTGTATATATATCTCTTCCTAGTCCTCTTCCTTCTCTTTTGGTTTTCTTCTTAAACATTCAGTTTGAAGCTTTATTAGAAATTCAACTTATGATCATATGCAGGACTTTAAAGCTGGGATTGGAGATGACTGTTGAGATACCATCTAACCCTATTGTTTTTCAACTGCACTTTAGGTATAATAAAGTGAAAGTCGCTCAGTCATGTCCTATTCTTTGCGACTCTGTGGACTGAGTCCCTGGAATTCTCCAGGCCAGAATATTGGAGTGGGTAGCCTTTCCTTTCTCCAGGGCATCTTCCCAACCCTGGATTGAACCAAGGTCTCCAGCATTGCAGGCAGATTCTTTACCATCTAGCCACCAGGGAAGCCTTAGGTATAGAATGAAAATCAAATCCCTAAGTGACTTTTGAACCAAAAATAAAATCCAGGAAAATACAGTGTAATTCTTGATTCAATGCACTATAATATAGATATCAAATAAATTTTCCTTGCAGTTTGGAAAAAAAAAAAAGCTCCTTAATTCTTTTAATTTACAAACATCTTTTATTTTTTCCAACAGTGAAGCCACAGCTGCCCACAGAGGCCATTAGCAGCTTTAATGATTTTAACACTTGAAGCCTAAGTTAGGAGTTCAGTATTTCTTAACTTAAAAACTTTATTTAGTTTGTGTTACCTTTTAAATTGAGAAACTCTTTTTCTTTTTTTTGGAAGGAGGAAGCAGCCCAGAATAGGGCTTTAACGTATCAATTCATTGTCTCTATGGCAGAGAAAATGTTACAAAATCAGCCCAATGCAATGATATTGTACATTTTTGTGAAAGACGGGAAAAGTGAGTTAAGTCTAATGCTCTCTTGTCATTTAGTATTGTCTTTCTTTCATTTGCTTGTCTTATTTCCATCATTCCTGGGTAATCAGTATAAACTCTAGCCAACAAAAGGCAGTTATAACTGAAATTTTTATCTAATAGTGATAGTGTCGTTACTAAGTTGTATCTGACTCTCACAGCCCCATGAACTGTGGCTGGCCAGGCCCCTCTGTCTATGGAAATTCCCAGGCAAGAATACTGGAGTGGATTGCTATTTCCTTCTCCAAAAGTGCTATCTGCTTCTAAGGTTAAAGATATCTTTATGAATCATTTATGTATTTTCAAAGTATTATCTATAGTTTGAGTAGACAGTAGACAAGCGGGTTAAATCTATTATTCTTCATAACTCTTTTCCACACAGAGCTTCAAGTTAAAAATAAAAAAGATTATCCTAATTGCAGATATTGTCTTTTTAATCAGTTAGAACTATTTTCTTCTTTCCTTTTTCCTTTATTGTTTCATTGCCCTTTTCTTCCTTCTTCCCTTCTCACATTCCTTTTCTCCCTTCCTTATTCTATTCCTTCCATTACTCTTTTCTTCCTTCATTTCTTCCCCCTAGATATCTTGGCAAATATCACCTCATATTTTAACACAAATGAATAACCATTTTGTATCTCCTTAGTCTGAAAGGATTTCTTTTAACAACAAAACCAGTATCTCTCAAACAATGCTTCCCCAAGGATTCTTTAAGAGCATTAATGTTATTCAGCATTAACAATGTTGTATCAAATATTTAAAAGTTTCTAAGAGAGTAAATCAAGTTTTCATCAAAACAAACAAAAACAGAATTTGTAACTATATGAGGTGCTGGATATTAATTAAATTTACTGTAATCACTTCACTATACATATATATCAAATCTTTATGTAATATACTTAAAACAAATATAATGTTAAACGCAAATTATACCTAAATATCCTGAAAAAAATTAGTAAAATGTGCTATCCAAAATACTCCTTTTGTAATCAAATGAGTTTTTATAACTTTGCTATTCCATGAAGTGTAGCATGCCTGGCTCCCCTATCCTTCACTATTTCCTGGAGTTTTTCAAACTCATGTCCATTGAGTCAGTGATACCATCCAACCTTCTCATCCTTTATCACCCTCTTCTCCTACCCTCAGTCTTTCCCAGCATCAGGGTCTTTCCCAGTGAGTTGGCTCTTTGCATCAAGTGACCAGATTATTGGAGCTTCAGTTTCAGCATCAATCCTTCAAATGAATATTCATGGTTTATTTCCTTTAGGACTAACTGGTTTGATCTCCATGCTGTCTAAAAGAGTCTTATTGACATTAGTATATAAAGGGATAAGTGTGAATAGCTGCAAAAATTTCTGTGTCTCACCCATAAACATTATGTGGCACTGTTTTCCCAGGGACAGCAATTTAAGAAACATTGAACTGAGCTAATTATAGCTGTATAAAACCATTCATGTGATCTCACAAGTGTCCTAGTTTTTTACACCTCTGAGGAAGGTATCATTGGGAAAAATTATGAGTAAATTAACTTTAATAGATTGTATATTTTGTAAAGCAAGCATTATGATAAACAGTCTTGCTTCTGTTGTCATAGTCTAAGGAAAGCTCCCAGGGAGAAGGTTTCAGGCACTTATGTGACTCCCTTGTTGTGGGTTTTGTTCTTGACATTGATGTTCTCAGTAACTCTCCATCATGCCTTTAAACAACACAGAAAAAATGTCCTCTTTGTGTGTTTATTTCAATACCAGACTTATCTTTACTATTTTGATGGCAAACTTTCTAAAATTTATTACAGGCTTCTATATTTTCTTAAAGATTCATACAAGTTTGATGGTTTAGATATATTGCAAACCCAATTTTACTGTTGGTGTTCAGTCACTAAATCATGTCTGGCTCTTTGAGACCCCACGGATTGTAGCATACCAGGCTCCTCTGTCCTCCACTATATCCCAGAGTTTGCTCAGATTACTGTCCATTGAGTCAGTGATGCTACTTAACATTAACACTAATGTCTATTAACTATATTCAAGACTGTTTTTATGATAAATAATGAGAATAATAATTTAATAGTGACAATTTACAAAGTGTTTTCCATGTGAGTGTACCACATATTTCCCATGTTATGTCGTTTAATCCTGATGGTATCTATAAATGACATGTATTTCTATCTTATTTTCAAATATGTGTAAATAGTGTTTTCTTAATATTAAATAGTTTACCCTGCCGGGGTCCAGCCCCGGTGGATCCAGGGTGATTCAAAGGTGGGGACGGAATCGGTGTTCTAGGAAAAAATCTTAATTACAGATATATAGAGAGATTAGAAACGGATAGTGTAGTAGGAAAATTAGTGGAGAAAAAGAGGCTGAATAACTTGGTTTACGTGGAATAACACCCATGCTCCAGATAGGAATTCAGCCAGAAAAACGGGGAGCAAGAAAGAAATGACATGGGGGAATCAGTCTTTCCAGAAACTGATCCAATTTCTTTATTTTTCAGGTTTGTTTATATACCTTTTTGTTATACATAGGGATGAATACAGAGTCATGCGGGGGTCAGCAGACCTGACTCTTGTCACAATCAGGTGCTTCATATAAAATTATACAAAGGTCTTATGGGTTTAACATGATTAATCTTAAAGGTTAATACTTATTTTTCCTATATGCTAGTTATATTCATTATAAGGGCAAGGAATATGGAGATTTAGCAGCAAATATTGGCTCAATAAATGTAAACCCTTCACCAATGTTCCCCTTAAGACCTATTTTGTCTTAAGATAGTGATAAAGTTACATTTTTACATAGCAAGGACACAGTGATTTATAAAAAAGTACAGTGATCTATAACAAAAGATAAAATTCATTAACTCAAAAAGTCTAGTATTGCTAACATCAAAAACTACTATATTTCCTTTTCTATATTCCAAATACATTGATTAATATATTCCCAGGTGCCTAAGGATATGGAGGCCTGGCGGCAATCATTGACTCAACAATGAGAAAAGCCCTATGCTAATACTCCAAACTCTCTGTGCTATTTATGGTTGAGAGGTTGTCACACAAGCTAGTCTGTCAGCAGAGAGGTTTGACCTGGGACACCCTTGTCACACCCAGGGCAGGGAATTAGCAGTAATTATTGGCACAATAAATGAAAAACCTTTCACCAATATAATTCCTAATCAACCCACTATACTATACTAATAATTTTCTAACTTTTCAAAAGAGTCTGTATATAGAAAGTTTAAAGCATCTTGTGCCTCTCACGGTTGGGAGGCTGTAAACGATAACATGTGGCCGGACGAACCTGATCAGGGAGGCTAGAGGACCTCCAGAGGAATTTCTACGTTGAAACACTATTGTCATACCCAGGAATTTTTATTAACTGGAGCTGCAAGTTAACTCCTTCTCTGAGAAAAATGGTTATGGGGGAGACCCCCCCCCCCCCCCCCCCCCCCCCGTAAAGTCAGAGGTGTAGGTGAGAGCATGAAACAGACTCTGGTTTGAGGGTTGGATGCTCGGGAACAGGGGGTTTCCTGAGGCTTGATCACGCCTTTGCGTATGCCAAGCCTCCTTCCTCATGACCTTTGCCATGGGCGGAGTTCCTCACGCTGGCCCCTGGCATTACCCAATATTATAGAGCTAACAGGTAAAATATTCAGGATCCAAACCCACATCTGCCAGATTCAGAGCTTGTATTCTAAACTGATTATTCTACCTCATACTACAACTAGAAAGCTACAGATGGAATTAGTTTATTTTTATAGTTTTCTCTGTCTTTCCACCAGTGTGGAGATGTATGTATAACTGAGGAAGTCCATCCACCACTAAGCTCTCTCTGAATCTTAGATATTCTGCTAACGAGATATGGACTCTGCAGATAGTGAAGTGCCTGGGGTCTCTACAAGGTATAGAAGATACAGTAAGGAATTTCAGAAGATGATAAATACAAGAGAGTTAGATTGGATTGATGAATATAATGAAAACATTTTATTTCACAAAAACATAAAAAATGGCAAAGTAGAATGAGGAAAACAATTAAAAGAAATAAGAAATTTTGGGGCAAGCGCATTTGTCCAATGATGCAGATTTTAAAATTTTTTGAAAGTTAGAAACATCCCTGACTTATAGCTCAGGAGTAATCCAAGACAGGGGTTTTAGCATGGAAACTGCAGGAAGATTTTTTTTTTTAGGTTTCTTAAAGAACCCAAAGAAAAGGTAATCAAACAAGAACTGAATAAAAGCACCAGAATGCAACATCTGAAATCACCTGTAGAGACATGTTTAAATGCCTGTATTGTGGGTTAGCCTATATCTAGCTGAAATTAATACAATTTTGTGTGTGTAATTAGTTTTCTCTTTATACAGTCTGTAAAGAAAATTTACACTGCACTCCAAGCAGCAGATTCTGTTTAGAACATGTGATTGTGAAGTACTGTGCCAGCCTTAGATTATAGAAACCCAGACTAAAAAAAAAATACATCAATTTGACTCACCTTCTCTAAGGAACTATGAAATTAAACAACCCAAGTATACAATAATGTTATTAGATGATTTTGGAGGAGAAATAAGAGAGTTACTAAATAGAATCATTGCATATAGGTGTGAACATCCTGCATGGTTTCCCATGCATTTGTTATCAGAATGTGTTTTAGGTAGCTTTATAATTCATTTCACTTTATGCCTTGAAAATTACATTGTGTTTCCTTATAAAATGACTTTTATGTTACTAGTGACCCTTTTTGGCATAGAAGTGATTTCAGAATGCCATCATAATTTGCATAATTTTAAAAAGAGTTTCTGGACTGGCATTCCACCCTCCGGTCCCCATACATGCAGTGCTTGCAGGTTATACCGCTTAGTAGGCCATTATTTTCTTTAACATGCATTTGTGTACATTGGGATTCCAACATGAAATGAATTTCTATGCATCAGAAAAGCATGGGACTTAATTACCATGTTGGATTTTAAACAAAGCAATTCATTCCCGACAAAGGAAGTTAGAACATATGCAGAGTGTACTTGCTTCTACAATGCTTTTAAAAGATTGTGAACAGTTGGTGTGAGAGTTGCCAAAATTAAAGAATAACTTTTATGAGGAGAATGAAAGAGAAGTCCTGCTATAAAAATTCTTTAGAGTTCATTGAATGCTGCATATTCCAGCTCAGGTAGAACTGCAAATTATGACATTTATTATGAAACTGGGCTTGAATCTCCAACAGAAAAATGAGGGGCCCAAGTGGTGACCATTAAATTATACAACTTGTTATAAACTATCTTATTAGTCTACTATTCTATGTAGCCTCACCTTTTATTACATCTTAAATGCAAACTAAAGAAACCACCAAGAAAAGACCTTTTCTAGCAAGCACAGTAAAGTAAAACAGGCATTAAAGCACAGACACGTAGACATACAGTACCTAGTCAAACAAAATCAGTACATTGTTCTTAACGCTGAGTACCAATAATCTAAGTTTAAACATGGCATTCAATAAAATGATTAGGGAAATTAACTATTAACAGATAGACTTATCAACTAAAACATTTAACTATCCCATTCAGTTCAGTTCAGGCGCTCAGTCGTGTCTGACTCTGCAACCCCATGAACCACAGCATACCAGGCCTCCCTGTCTATCACCAACTCCCAGAGTTTACCCAAACTCATGTCTATCTCATTACTCCCTCTTAAAAATGTTTTTTTTTTCTTTTATTTCTTCCTTCTGTAGTTTTTTGTAGTATATACCAATTATCATAAGATTTTTCAGTAGTAAATCCTGTTAGGAAAACACAAACCTATGGTGTGAAAATAAGTGTTTACAGACCTTCTGAAGCTAAATGAAATCCCTATAGTGTTTTTTTTAGGTACATGGGCAAGCTGTTCTACTACATTATTTTAACACATCTCAAAGCTAAATTGAGGGAGAGAAAAATTTAGTAAAAGATTTAACTGCAGTTGTGTCGCTGCTGCTGCTGCTGCTGCTGCTGCTAAGTCACTTTAGTTGTGTCCAACTCTGTGTGACCCCATAGATGGCAGCCCACCAGGTTCTCCAGTCCCTAGGATTCTCCAGGCGAGAACACTGGAGTGGGTTGCTGTTTCCTTCTCCAATGCATGAAAGTGAAAAGTGAAAGTGAAGTTGCTCAGTCATGTCCAATTCTTAGTGACACCATGGACTGTAGACTACCAGGCTCCTCTGTCCATGGGATTTTCCAGGCAAGAATACTGGAGTGGGGTGCCGTTGCTTTCTCCAGCAGTTGTGCTAATACCTCATAATTTTTTTATACATTTAAAACAGAATTTGATATTCTTCACTTTGGGCTTCAGAAGTCCTAATGAGCAGTTGAAGCCTTAGTTAATATTATTGGGACTTGTTGGTTCATAAAAAGTGAACCGTCAAACCCAGAGATTATAAGACATAATACATAGAGAGCTTATAGATTTTAATTTAGAATATTTCTTAATCTTTTTTAGTTCAGTTAAATACTTTTATTTGAGCATGAAAATACTTATTGAAATGGGGCTGCATTTTGTGTCTTTTTGCTTGAAACATAGTATAATTCATCATCCACAATTTATTTGGGTTATTCAAAGTAGAATGAGATCTTAATTGATAACTGTGAAGCAATATGAATGCCAGATCTTTCTAGATGTGTGCTATTTCTCCTATTTTAATGCCATTTTTCTCATATGTAATTCAATAACATCAATTCTTGAGTCTTTCCAAAGCACTGAAACTGTTTTTCAAATAAACAGCTTTTACATTTAAAATATTTATTTTAACAATATATAAAATATTCAATTAAATATAATTATACAAGAACATAGTGCCATGAATAGATTGGGGAAGAAATATGAATAATTTATGAAAGCATACAACTTGAGTGTTGGGAAGTCAAGCGCTCAAATTCAGAAGCATGGCATACAGGACAAGCTTTCACCGCACCCTAGGATTCAGAGAGTATGGTTAAGAAAGAACAAGAAGTTACAGGTAAGCCTTTAAGTCAGTTATTTAGAGATCAGTTCAGAGCGCTTTTACTGAAAACTTTCAAAGATCTCCAGATAAAATGAAAAACCAACTTATAGTACACTTCAAATCTACTTCAATTTTCTGTTTGTACACTTAGAACCCAGACAGAAAAGATCAATGAAATAGTTATTTGGAAGGTTTTGTAGCCACTGACTTTAAATGAAGTCACTAAACATGGCTGGATGGCATCACTGACTCGATGAACGTGAGTCTGAATGAACTTCGGGAGTTGGTGATGGACAGGGAGGCCCGGCGGCGATTCATGGGGTCGCAAAGAGTCGGACACGACTGAGCGACTGAACTGAACTGAACTGAAACATGTTTTTGGGAAGTTTTGTGTGAAAATAAATAGAGTTGAGTTTGATATGACCAAAATTATAAAATTTTACTCTTTATATCAAAATGGGGGCTTCCCTGGCTGAGACTGTAAAGAATCCGCCTGCAATGCAGGAGACCGCGGTTCAGTTCCTAGGTTGGGAAGATCCCTTGGAGGAAGGCATGGCAACCCATTCTAGTATTCTTGCCTGGAGAATCCCCAAGGACAGAGGAGCCTGTTGGGCTACAGTCCATGGGGTTGCAAACAGACACAGCTGATATCAAAATGCGGAAATATAGATATTTTTTTCTTTTTCATAATGCGCTAAGATAGATGCTTACTCCTTGGAGGGAAAGTTAGGACCAACCTAGACAACACATTAAAAAGCAGAGACATTGCTTTGTCAACAAAGGTCTGTCTAGTCAAGGCTATGGTTTTTCCAGTAGTCATGTATGAATGCGAGAGTTGGACTATAAAGAAAGCTGAGCGCAAAAGAATTAATTCTTGTGAACTGTGGTGTTGGAGAAGACTGTTGAAAGAGACCCTTGGACTGCAAGGAGATCCAACCAGTCCATCCTAAAGGAAATCAGCCCTGGGTATTCATTGGAATGACTGATGTTGAAGCTGAAACTCCAATACTTTGGCCACCTGATGGGAAGAGCTGACTCATTGGAAAAGACTCTGATGTTGGGAAAGATTGAAGGCAGGAGGAGAAGGGAACAACAGAGGATGAGATGGTTAGATGGCATCACCGACTCAATGGACATGAGTTTGGGTAAACTCCAGGAGTTGGTGATGGACCGGGAGGCCTGGCGTGCGGCCGTTCATGGGGTCACAAAGAGCTGGACATGACTGAGCAACTGAACCAAACTGAACTGAATACCTGAAGTTTGATGTCATAACCCTGAATCTTTTGGCAAATTACTAAATGTGTCCATCTTTTTTTTAATTTAGTAATTAACGTATGCATGTAGAAACTGTAGCTACGCTAATGACTTTGCCCTTGTTCTTTACAGCAGTGAAATGAGAGATTACTTCACTGCTAGGCCTCTCTAAGCATGGGACGATCACTTTGATGCAGAGCAGAAAATAATACAACATTATAAAGCAACTATACTCCATCGTGGAGTATAGTATAGAGTTAGTATCATCTGTCTTTCCAAATATTTAAATAGATACCCCAGTAAAACTCTTCAGTTAAACAGAAGTCATGTCTAGAGAG
Organism: Capricornis sumatraensis; assembly: GCF_032405125.1. Taxonomy (NCBI): domain Eukaryota; kingdom Metazoa; phylum Chordata; class Mammalia; order Artiodactyla; family Bovidae; genus Capricornis; species Capricornis sumatraensis. The sequence continues at coordinate 78,136,112 of NC_091073.1, forward strand.
CCTGTGTCAATGGCTGTCAACTATCTATAAATAGAAGGTCACCTAGCAACAGTGGTTGCTTTTGTTCCCTCCAATGTATTTTTTTTTTCCCCCACTGACTGGAGAGTTACTTCTTTCCCCACCTGTTAGAATAAACTTGAGATATCTTACCAGGTAGGTTTTATAGCAATGTAATAAATTTAATGTGCTTAATTTACATATCTAGAACTTGGCATTTGAAATATGCTGCTGCTAAGTCACTTCAGTCGTGTCCAACTCTGTGCGACCCCATAGACGGCAGCCCACCAGGCTCCCCCGTCCCCGGGATTCTCCAGGCAAGAACACTGGAGTGGGTTGCCATCTCCTTCTCCAATGCATGAAAGTGAAAAGTGAAAGTGAAGTCACTCAGTCGTGTCTGACTCCCAGTGACCCCATGGACTGTGGCCCTCCAGGCTCCTTCGTCCATGGGACTTCCCAGGCAAGAGTGCTGGAGTGGGGTGCCATCTACTCACAAACATAACAGCTATGGAAAGTCACTAATTAAAAATTAGGTAAAGAGCTGCAGCAAGGTGTTTATAAATAACCAGAATTTATTGTGGTTAAGCAAAACAAAGAGAATTGAATCTCATTCATAGTTTAAAATTTGAAGTAGGCTTATCCTCTCCCACTCCTCCACTCTGGTTTGAAGTAATAAAACATGATCTTTGATTCAGAATTGCCCTTTTAATGGAATAAAAGTTTAAGAAAGTATTTTGATGCACCAATAGCATATATTTCATTTTCATTTTCCCTCAAAATGAACAAGCTTTGAAAACTAGAGCTAATTTCATCACAATATTTGGTTAGAATGCTTAAAACAGAAGGTAATGAGTGATTCTAGTGGTGCCATAGAGACTCATGGCTTCTAGAAACAAGTCAAGGCACTGATTGCAATTTGAAAGCTGCTGCATGAGCCCACCTGAGGCATCAATTAATCCCTTGAACTCTTGCTATTACACATTATTTAATCAAGGTCCTAATATTAATAGCACTACTTCTTTGACTCAAAAAGTTAATCCTTGACTGTGTGAAACGTGTGTCTGCTTTCCTTGTAAACTGTGATTCAAAGTTATAGAATTTTACATTAAATCCCACCCTTACCCAGTCAACAGTAATCTCCTCTCTTCCCTGTATTTTTTATTATTATAGTGGTACCCAAATTCTCCTTATCTAGTCAAATTTTAACATTTGAGTAATTTGACATAAAGGTATTATAGATCACTGAATATCATGTAAGTATGAAAATGGTTACATTAAGTCTTTATATAAAATATTGAACAAAGCTGAACATTTGTGTGTGTTATGACCCAGCAATTTTACTTTAGAAGATATGTTCAAATATTTATAGCAGTTCCATTCAACATAGTCAGTCCCAAACTAAAATATTTAGATGTGCTTCAAGAATGGAACGGATAAGTAAATGACAATATATCCCTACAAGGGGATGCCACATAGCAATGAAAATGAACATAATATCACAAGTAATTACATAAATCTGATTGCTATACTTTAAATCAAAAGAAGAAAGACACAAAAGCACATATGCTAATGAGTCTAATTATCTTCCCACCTACCTACCTACCTCCCTTTCTGTTATGAACTGAACATTTACACCCCAGCCTAATTCATATCTGAAGATCTTAATCTACAGTGTGATATTATTTGAAGGCAGAGTCAGTGGGAAGTGATTAGGTTATGAGGGTACAGGCCTCATGAATGGGATTAGTGCCCTTACTAAAGAGACCTCAAAGAGCTCCTTGCTTGTCTTCCCATGTTAAGACAAAGCAAGCACTATCCATAGAATTGTTATAAATAGCACATTTTGTGAAATGGAATTGCCCTTTTTGAACTGGAAGTGAGCTCTCACCAAACATTGAATCTGCTGGTTTTTTGATTACTGGACTTTCTCGCCTTGAGAACTGTGAGAAGTTAATGTTTACTCCACACAGTTTATGGTATTTTTGTTATAGCATTATGAATGGACTAAGACAGTCTATCACAGGCAAAACTGATCTGTACTAGAGTTAAAAGTTGGGATAATAATTATCTCTGGTGCGGGGGGGGGGGGTGGGGGAGGTCAAAGTATGATGATTTTATACAGCACTGATGATTTGCTGTTTCTTGACCTGGGTGCTGGTTGAAAGAAGATGTTCACTTTATAAACATTCATTGAGCTTACTGTATGTAAATTATGTTTTAACAAAAGTTGTACTTTAAAAAGCATATTTGCTGAGAGAAGCTTCCTAAGAGGTCTGTTATGTGCCAGTTTATTCCCTACTAGCAAACAAAGCAATAGGATGCAGCCTTAATATTTCAACCTATAAGCTTTCTGAATTCTGAATTAATTGAAATGGAAACTACAACAAATTAACTTTGAGCAGATGACATTTAATTCTAGTAAGATCAAATAGGAAATTGCCCTTTCCTAAAGATGCTATTACAGTTGTGTACTATCTAATTGCAGATACTAAATCATTTGCTTTTGTTCACTCTATTTTTAGAAGCATGGTATGGTGGGTAACATTCATGAATCAAAAATTTAAATAACGTGAGAAGACACCTAGGGGTATTGTTAAAGAACATTCTCCAAAGTCAGATGAAGCTAATTTGAGCTTAACCTTATCAGCAATCGAAATTCAGAAAATGCAACATCCTGAGATGTTCATAAGAATTATATGTGGCGGTAGAAGACTTTAGATGTCAAGATGTGGTAAGAGAGGGCTAGTATAGTTGTAGCTACTGTCCGTAATAAGCATGTACTAGGTAAAAACCCGAGGAATAATTTCTTACTATTGTTGACCAAAAAATTTGGAGAAATATACCTTATCATTAGTTATCAGAAACACAGTTTTGAAGTGACATAAAAGAAGGAATGTTAAATTAAGCTTTTCTTGACTACTTTGTAAAAGACAAGCTTGCCTCTCCCTCCAGAAAAATAAGGGAGACAATGTGAATGCATCTCTGCTTTTGTTTCCATAATGATGGGTAGTAAAGAAAATATGCCATGATTATGGAAAGTTATTGTTTAGTGGAAATTATCAAAATTGAACTGAATATTTTCATTGCTGACCTATAGTCTCTGATTTGATCTAACAATTATCTGATTCTACTCATGATGGTATTTTGGCTACAACTAGAGCTTCTCTGCCCACATTTGAGGGCATTTCCATTTATTTGTTCAAAAACATATGCTTTGAATGTCTATTCCCTACCAGGAAGTGTGTTAAATTCTAGGAAAATATGGAAATGAGTACATGATCTTTTTAATGAAATAAACACTAAAGACAATATAAGTAGGAAGGACAAAATTGTTACAGTTCATATAAAAAGAGTAGAGGGCAATGGGAGCTCATGGCAAAATATTACCTTTGGCCATCATGGTAGATAAGACTTCTTGATATCAACTTTAAAAAAATGTACAGCCTGAGAGCTGTGAGTTAAGTTTTATTTGGAGCAAAATGAGGACTACAGTCTGAGATATAGCATCTCAGCTGGTCTGAAAATCTGCTCCAAAGAGACAAGGGGGAAGGAGAGTATATATGTGATTTTGGTAAAGGGGGAATACATGCAATCAAGTGTGTATATACTTGATGTATATCTGTATATATATATACATATATATATATATATATTGTGTGTGTGTGTGTCTGGAAATTTTCTTCTGGTCTCATGAAGCTCCTGCTAGTCATGAGAAAGAGTCATCACCCTGAAGGATTTTAGTACTTTTCTAGATTTGAGGAGATAAATGAATTGGGCTCATAAAATCAGCTCCTAAGAATGTCTGTCTGAAGACCTTTGCTGCCAGTTTTCCCAGAGCAGAGTGCCTCATTTCTGCTCTTCACCCCAAACTCCTTCAGGGGGTGCTGGAGATCAGCAGCAGCAGCATGTGATTTAATTTTTGTAGAGGTAGATTGCTAGGACCCATGGCAAGTGCCAATTTGTATCTGAAAGTGGCATAGGCGTGGCAAACGCGTAGAGCTGGCTGAAGCATAAATGTGAGGAGACGTGAGAATGGCACTCCGGGAGGAAGAAGGGTTCGAGCAAAGGTACAGAGGAGGAAAAACAAGGGTCACTCATAGTAGTAGTGAATCATTTACTGTGACAGGAACATGAGACATGTACAGGAACACCGTGAGAAATAGACTGAACTATGTATTGGAGCCAGATCACAGAGGAATTAAGAATTGGTATTTTTTCATTAGGCAAGTGACCCAAATGACATTATTTATTGGGGAACTGCGTGTGTGTGTGTGTGTGTGTGTGTATCCTAAGTTGCTTCAGTTGTGTCCAACTCTTTGCAACCCTATGGACAACCCGCCAGGCTTCTCTGTCAAAGGAATTCTCCAAGGATGCCATGTCTTCCTCCAGAGGATCTTCCCTCCCCATCAATCAAACCCACATCTCTTTAAGCCCCCTACACTGGCAGGCACATTTTTTTACCTCTAGTGCCGCCATCTGGGAAGCCCATTGGGCAACTGTATGTAAGATGTATTGCTGCATAGAAAGAACCCCTGAAGGAATACTGTAACTTGGTCTACTCATCTATGCAAGAGAAAAGTCAGGATAAGCAATGGCAAAAAAAAAAAAAAAAAAAAATTGACAAAACTCATATGCTTTTAAATTTTGTTTTTCTTTTATTCTTTAAGGAAGAAATATTATTTTTTTGTTGTTGTTTTTTGTTCCTTTACCTTTAAACCCTGTAATCCTAAGTACATTTGCAAGCTCAGGTAGAACAAATCTCAATTGTGAATAGAACATGGAAGAGGAAATGGTGACCCACTTCATTATTTTTGCCTAGAGAATCCCTTGGACAGAGAAGCCTGGCAGGTTACAGTCCATGGAGTCACAAAAAGTCCGACACGGCTGAGTGACTAATACTTCCTTACTGGCAAAATGGCTGTGACAAGACTGACCAGGATCATAACACCCATTTTATGAAGAAAAATAAGAAGTCAGTGATAGTCATTTATTTATGCAGCCATCTGCACATTCATATCTAAATCCTTCTGGGATTTAAATATGCAGCTTCCAAATACAGGATCTTGTGAGGAGGCCTGAGTCACTCAGAAGCCAGCAGGAATGACAGGCACCAGTGAATCTTTTTTGCAGGCCCTTAATTCCAATCTTTTATACAGTTAGCCTTTCTATGAGTGGTTGTCACTGTGGAATCAAGCAAATTCCAGTACATAGGTACACAGTTTCTTGGCTCTCCGTCATGCAAAGGCTAGTCTGCTTGAAAAGATGTATGGAAGGTGGTTCAAAATAAGATCAGACTTGGATGATGGAATCGTCTGAGCTGAGCTTTACAGTGTGCAGAGATGCTGTAAAGAACTCTGGACAAGCCTTTGAGTTTCAAGGACTGCAACCTACATACACAAACACACGAGCACACAGGCACACACACGCACATGCACACACACTTCCATCAAAACAGCACCTCTTTGGTCTGCTTTAAATACAGTACTGAATTTTTCTCTGATAAAATAGCAGTGGAAACTGCATGCCTAGTACAAGAGCTCATGGAATACAGTTTAAGGATTCATTTCATAGATGCTATAAACAGTTTAGAAAAGGATAAATGATTTGTCTTTTGCTTCTTCTTCCCCTAGCCTTCTGTTAGAGAATGAAAGGTTAATAATATAGTCTTTATAAGGTATTTAACATAGATTATGTTAACTTTAAATGCAATTTATTTCTCTTTTATATTCTTTTAGTGTTCTTTGTAAATGATATTTCATGATTTCAATATTTAGAGACAATGCTTCTTTTGTGCTTATTTCCCCTAGTAGTTAAAGAATACTCCTAACTCTCTTCCTTTTCTACAGACAGATTTCATCATTGAGTTCTATAATTTCTATGACTTTGTGTTATCCTACTTATATAAGCTACTATCCCACCTTTAGAGGCTAAAGCCCAAGTTGTTCTAGAGATTCTAGAGAACTATATATGAGACAGCCCACAACTTCTAACCTAGATGCCTATTTGATATCAATATTACAATCAACCTATTTTCCAAACCTAAAATTGGTTGTCCTAGCGACAACCAAACAGGATATTTGGTGTTAGGACTCTCCCAGAAAGTCTGGGAACATTTTTAAGTTTTGAGTTTTCTTTAAAACACTATTGCATTAAAAAATATGGAAGGCCTGTGAAAAGATTCTATCATTGCATTAAAATTTATTGTGCCTACACACAAACACTGATATATTAAACTGACTATTTGAGCCTTGTACTTTTACAGTCAAAGGTTAGCCATTAAAAGGAAAGTATGAAAATGAAGCAATCAATAAAAATATATAGATGTTGACATGGTATTAACAAAATAATTTTATAAATAAAAGGTATAATATACCTTTTTGCACATATATAATTAAAGTAAAAGTATTTATGAAATAAATTACCACTGTCACAAGTGAGAATATCTTAAAAATATTATTATACACAGTATAATGCTAATTCCTGTTTTTAAAAAAATGATGAACTTTTTAAAAGCAAGTTTATTTTGTACCACCTAAAAGTTAGTCTTTGAATGAGTAAGAAGATATCTCACTATAAATAACAACATTTTTATTCTTATATAGAAAAAGTCTTCAATCATTGGATATAGTAATATTTCTATATTATTTTATAAGAGCTACCCCCAAAAATAGGGGCAAAAAAGTGAAAATTAAGAGAAAGAAAGCTATTCTTGTCATGAAGTCAAATGCATAGAAACAAACATTTAAACATAAATACTTTCAAAGTTCATTTTCCCCAACATGTATATTACTTTTAAAGATTATATCTCTTGCCCCAACTCTTCATTTGTTCAGAATAAGGCAAAGGACTTTGTCCCTATCTGAAGGATTATTCCTGATATGCCTTATACCAACCATCTGATTTTTAAAAAAGTAATTCTCTCTCCCTGCCAGAGTAATCTTTTCTTGATTAAAACTGACATTTAGAAAAAGGAAACAATATATTTGTTCACCTACATGAGCCAGGAGTGATATGGCTTAGTAGTTGTGTTGCATTTATAAATACATCTTTGGCAACTGAGAAAATCACTTTTCTTATGCTCACTTAGAAAATGATAAGAGCCCTTCGCAATATAATCTCCAAGGAAACAATCATTCTGAGGACCTAGAGAGACAAGCCTCTGCCTTTCTAATCTAAATCTTTCTGCCACGATATCTGATAGATTCTGTCAACCCTGATAACTCTCTTAGGATGCAATTCCAAAGTTACTCTCAGCATTTTGTTTCCAAAAGCACAGATATCAGAGTCCTTTGATTTTTTTTTTTTTTTTTTTGGAAATTCACTTAATCCTTAGCTCTGCACTTGGAATGTTGCCTTGGGGGGCTCCACATTTGAAGTACAAGGGCGTATCTCCTCTAATCATTGCATTTACCACCATGGGCAGAAAAATAAACTTGGTTCTTAGTGGTTGGGCTTGATCCTCTCAATTTTCCATCTTTTCCTTTTGTTTCCTGACATGGAAACTCATTTAACTGAAAGAGAATATTTTCTACCTGAAACTTTCAATCCATCATATTCTTTCTTATTGGTGAATTGGAAATATGGCAGTTCAGCAGTAAAAAATTATGTTAATGTTTTTGAGTCATTTATCTTGGGTATCTAAGGGAACACCAAAAAAGCAGCTGAAAACAAATAAAAACAAAATGAAAATCAGGCTAAATAAGTGGTGTCACACATCTAGATTATAATTGTATAATCAGATGTCTTTTTTAAAAAAAAATCAATTTTATATCAAGGCATAATTGATTAACAATGTTGTGTTAGTTTCAGGTGCACAGCCAAGTGATTCAGTCGTAAGCATACATGTATCTATTCTTTTTCAAATTATTTTTCCATTGAAGTTTTACAGAATTTTGAGAGAAATTCCTGTGCTGTGCAGTAGGTCCTTATTGGTTATCTGTTTTGAATGTGGTAGTATGTACATGGCAGTCCCAAACACCTAATCTATCCCTCCACTCCCATCCTTCTCCCTAGTAACTGTAAGTTCAGTCTCTAAGTCTGTGAATATCTGTTTTGTAAATAAGTTTATTTGCTTCATTTTTTTAGATTCTGCATATAAACAATAGCGTATGATATTTGTTTTTCTCTGTCTGACCTACGCACTTAGTATGTACATCTCCAAGTCCATTTGTGTTGCTGAAAATGGCAATATTCCATTCTTTTTTGATGGCTGAGTAGTATTCCATTTATGTATGTGTTCTGTATCTTCTTTATCTCGGTATTTATTGGTGGACGTTAAGGTTGCTTCCATGTCTTGGCTATTGTAAGCAGCACTGCAATGGACATTCTGGTGCACGTATCCTTTTGAATCATGTGTTTCTATGGATACATGCCCAGAAGCAGGATTTCTGGATCATATGGTAGCTCTATTTCTAGTATTTTAAGAAACCTCCATACGTTGTCCTTAGTGGCTGTACCAGTTTACATTCCCACCAACAGTGTAGAAGGGTTCCCTTTTCTCTACACCCTCTCTGGCATTTATTGTTTGTAGATTTTTTAAATGATGGCCATTCTAACTGGTGTGAGGTGATATTCCTTGTAGTTTTGACTTGTATTTCTCTAATAATTAATCATGTTGAGCATCTTTTCATGTCTTAGCCATAGGTATGCCTTCTTTGGAGAAATGTTCATTTAGGTCTTCTGTCCATTTTTTTATTGGGTTGTTTGTTTTGATAATTGAGCCACTCAAACTGTTTGTAAATTTTTGAGACTAATCTCTTGTTGGTTACATCTTTTACAGATATTTTCTGCCTTTTTGAGAGTAGTCTTACTGTTTGGTGTGGTTTCTTTTGCTGTGCATAAGTGTTTGAATTTAATTAGGTTCCTTTTGTTTATCTGTGTCTTTATTTCTATTAGTTTTTCATTTTAGCATAAATAAATTGAATCAAGATATTTGGAAGATTTTGATATGCTGTTAAATCATTCTGTTCAGTTAACTTGCTCAGTCTTTTCTGACTCTTTGTGACCCCATGCATCGCAGCACGCCAAGCCTCCCTGTCCATCACCAACTCCCAGAGTTCACCCAGATTCACATCCATTGAGTCAGTGATGCCATCCAGCCATCTCATCCTCTGTCGTCCCCTTCTCTTCCTGTCCCCAATCCCTCCCAGCATCAGAGTCTTTTCCAATGAGTCAACTCTTCGCGTGAGGTGGCCAAAGTACTGGAGTTTCAGCTTTAGCATCATTCCTTCCAAAGAACACCCAGGGCTGATCTCCTTTAGAATGGACTGGTTGGATCTCCTTGTAGTCCAAGGGACTCTCTCAATAGTCTTTTCCGACACCACACTTCAAAAGCATCAATTCTTTGGCATTCAGCTTTTTTATAGTCCAACTCTTAAATCCACACATGACCTCTGGAAAAACCATAGCCTTGACTAGATGGACCTTTGTTGGCAAAGTAATTCTCTGCTTTTCAATATGCCGTCTAGGTATAACAGATGCCATTTAGTATAGTGTCTTTTGTGTCCTGGGCTTTGTCTACAGTAGAAAAGGTCTGGAGAATAAATGAGTATCCATCTATTCTAAATGAATGAATCCCTGTGGAAACTAGGGAGGCTAAAAAATTCAGCTTCCTCTTCCCAAATTCTTTCCTCACTTTCATATTTTATTGTCAGAAAAATTCTATTAACTAACTTTTTTCTCTTCAAAAACACACATTCATATTTAAGAAGACTGTCTCTAAAAGACAAAAATTAATGGCATAGTCTTGGAATTCAAAAGAAACTTGTCAATTAACCAAACCCCTATTTTAGAAATCTGAAAGCTAGAGACAAGACACTAGAGATAGGTAGTCATGCAAATCAATCTGGAAGTAAAGCTAGATATTAACTTACCTAGTTTCCCTGTCTCCTACCTCAAAAGAAGAGTCTCACATCATTTATTGCATTTTCTTTATATGAATGACTTTTAAAAACTGCATGTCCAATTTAGGTAAGATAAATGCTTGCTAAACACAGAATTAAAAAAAAAAAAGAACAACGTAAATAGAATCAAGTTTTTAAGAATAACATAAATTAAAATTTGCATAAAATTTTAAAATATTCTTTTCAATATCAAATTTTCCTATATATTCCACAAAAGTAAGTTTTAGCTATTTACATATATGTTTGTATCAATGTTTTAATTTTCAATATTTATTGTGAATTTATAAAATGTTCAAGTGAGCCATTAATTGCAATATATAATTCAATATTGATTAGCCATGATGTTCAGCAACACTGTCAAGTAGTCATAAGGTACACAACATTATCTTTTATGACATAAAATTGTCACCTAAATGTTGTTAATGCCTCATGAACACTGATGGAATGCAAAGAATAGCTCACCAAATTATTGAATTTGCTTTCAACTAGATGCTGAATAACTTATCAGCTGTTATGTTGATGCCTACAGAGTATGAGTTAACTATCTTACCAACTGAATTACTTGTTATTGCTTCAGGAATATTTTGATCTCTGTCTAATGAAACCTATATTAAAAAATTTGAATGATATTCGTTGTATTCTCATTTTACACTCAAGCATTCTTACTCCTTCATAAGATAAAGGTAAAATATACCACCAGACCAAACACATGAAAAAGGGAAAAATACTTACCTGAGGATACTGCATAAGGAGCAGAATGAAAAACAATGTAAAGCAATTTTATTCTAATAAAAAAAATAGGTATATACTGAAAAAAAAAATTATTGATGCTGTTCTGTTTGGGATAGTATCTGCCCAGAGCTTTTCTCAACAGTGCAAGAATAAAGAATTCCTATCAAGAGTACAGGAAATAAATTAGAAAGACTAATCATTAACTTTTTCATGTACATATTTAAAGTGTGCAGTTTAATGAGTTATGACATACATTACACAAAGTCACAACTATAATCAAGACGGTTTCACATGTCACCACCAAACATTTCTTAGTACCCACTTATGCTTCCTTCCTTCTACCCCTCCTTCTTGTCCCCCAGTTGAGAATACCACTGAAAAGTAACCAAGCACCTATTAACAAGGGGATGGATAATTTTGACAAATCCATATCAGAGAATGCCATCCTACAATTAAAATCATCAAGTAATATGCACAACATGGATTATCAAAACAACTATGCTGAGTGAAAAGTCAGACAAAAAAGAGTGCATTTTTATAAAATCTTATGAAATACAAACCCATTGGATTCTATATTCTGTAGACAAAAAATAAAACATTAATATTTAATTTTGTTTTTGATAAGGTGTGTATGTTATTTAGTTAAGGATTCAGTTTTATATCCTTCAGTTCCTAAGGCCCAAACAAAACAATACAAAACAAAAAGTCCTCAGTGCCTGACTGTAGCAAGTTTAAGAATTCCTTTAATACTAATACAGGTTTCTACAAAAGTGTGACAGGAAGAGGATGAAAAGCAGATGCAAAATAGGTAAAAAGTTGTCAAAAAACCAACTCTCCATTTGTTGATGGCTTGTTTTTACAAATTTGTCTTTTACTAAACAGCATATCTATATGATACTTCTTCCATTTTTTCCTTTTTTTCCCTTGCATTGGCTGTATGACTATAATTGTTTTTATATATGTTATGTTTTCATATGTTATTTCTATCTTGTGATTTCTGCATTAATATAAAAAGGGGAGAAATATTTTTGAAATTTTACGTATGAGGAAATGGGAATCTTAGCTATTAATTTATTAATAATATCTTTGTCACTTGGTTACTCACTATAACCCATATTAAGTTCATAAGAACCACTTAGGGTCATGATTTTCCCACTTATTATAATAGACAGTTTACACATAGGTTGGTGAAGTTTAATTTAGTTAAATGGAGACACAAGAAAGTAGATATTTTTCTGCATTTTAAATTTTTAATATTGAGGAAACATGACTTCATTTTTATTTGAATAAATTATTCTTCAATTGATTAGAAATTGAATGTTTAAATGTTACTAAATATCTTTTAAAGTAATAACTTTTTATGAGTTTATTTTGACATACAGATATGGACATTAAAGATTGATGAATGGAACATTGACCTTAGGCCATCCAATTTTTCATGAAAATGTTAAATGGAAAAACAAAAGGACTGGCAAACATCAGCAGATAATTGTTGTTGTTTGGTCTCTTAGTCGTGTCCAACTATGCAACCCCATCGACTGCGGCATGCCAGGCCTCTCTGTCCTTCACTGTCTCTGGAGCTTGCTCAAACTCTTATCCATTGAATCAATGATGCCATCCAACCATCTCATCCTCTGTCATCCTCTTCTCCTCCTGCCCTCAATCTTTCCCAGAAGCAATTCTTTTCCAGTGAGTCAGCTCTTTGCATCAGGTGGCCAAATTATTGGATCTTCAGCTTTAGCCTCAGTCCTTCCAATGAATATTCAGGGTTGATTTCCTTTGATCCTGCTGTTTAAGGGACTTTCAAGAGTATTCTCTAGCACCACAGTTCAAAAGCATCAATTCTTTGACACTCTGCCTTCTTTATGGTCCAACTCTCACAATCCATTCATGACCACTGGGAAAAACAAAACAAAGCAAAGCATAGTTTTGACTCTATGGGCTTTGGTCGGCAAAGTGGTGTTTCTATTTTTGAATATGCTTTCTAGGTTTGTCATAGTTTTTCTTCCAAGGAGCAAGTGTCTTTAAATTTCTTGACTGCAGTCACTGTCCACAGTGATTTTGGAGGCCAAGAAAATAAAGTCTGTCACTGTTTCCATTTGTTCCCCATGTATTTGCCATGAAGTGATGTGACTGGATGCCATGATCTTAGTTTTTGAATGCTGAACTCTAAGCCAGCTCTTTTACTCTCCTCTTTAACTTTCATCAGAAGGCTCTTCAGATCCTCTTCACTTTCTGCCCTTATAATGGTATCATCTCCATATATGAGGTTATTGATATTTCTCCTGGCAATCTTGATTCCAGCTTGTAATTCAACCAGTCTGGGATTTCACATAATGTACTCTGTATATAAGTTAAATAAGCAGAGTGACAATATACAGCCTTGACGGACTCCTTTCCCAATTTTGAACCAGTCCATTGTTCCATGTCCAGTTGCAATGTTGCTTCTTGACTTGTATTCAGGTATCTCAGGAAGCAGATAAGGTGGTCTGGTATTCCCATTACTTTAAGAATTTTCCACAGCTTATTGTGATCCATACAATCAAAGGGGTTAGTATAGTCAATGAAGCAGAAGTAGATGTTTTTTGAAATCCCTTGCTTTTTCTATGATCCAACAGATGTCGGTCATTTGATCTCTGGTTTCTCTACCTTTTCTAAATCCAGCTTGTACGTCTGGAAGTTCTTGGTTCACATACTGCTGAAGCCTAACTTGAAGGATTTGAGAATTACTTTGCTAACATGTGGAATGAGTGAAATTGTGTGGTAATTTGAACATTCTTTGGCATTGCCTTTTTTTGCAAATAGAGTGAAAACTGACCTTTTCCAGCCCTGTGGCCACTGCTGAGTTTTCCAAATTTGTTGGCATATTGAGTGCAACACTTAAGCATCATTTTCGAGGATTTGAAAAGCTCAGCTGGAGTTCCATCACCTCCACGAGTTTTTAGCTGAGTGACCATCTTGGTTATCCAGGTCATTAAGAACTTTTTTGTACAGTTCTTCTGTGTACTATTGTCACTCTTCTTAATCTCTTCTGTGTCTGTTAAGTCCTTACCATTTCTGTCCTTATAATTAAACTTTACAAACTAATGTTTGATTGTGATACTATCTTGACAAACTTATGAGTTGATTTAAGGCACATACGTTAAATGGGAAATTTTTTTGGAAATACTACCACACAAATGCATATACACACACAAGTTATTTTTAAAGTTTTTACTTGCTAAACAGAATAATCGGTGTGGGTCTAGACAGGCTTTTTAGTTAAAGTCCATAAAATTTTATCTTTGTCATTTTGTTATTAATAATAAAATGCTTAACATTTAAATCACCTTCTAAATTTGTGGTCACCCTGGGTGAGTGTTTATTTCTGTACAATAACAGTAGTATTTGTAAGAATACATTTTTTTCCTCTTTTAATGAAAAGATTATAGAATCAATTAGATCATAAGGCTGTTAGTGAAAAACACTAAGTTGGTACATGTTTTATACTAAATAAAAAATTAACCTTGAGGCCCTGAAATTATTTGTCATGTCACATCGGGAATATGGTCACATAAATGCAATGAAAGTTAATACACATCCTTGTAGAATAAGTATATGTTATTTATTGCTAATATTTGAGGTATATTTCTGTATGTTATAAACTGATAAACTTTCAAATCATGATTTTTGTACAGGGTAGTAAAAATTTAACAAAAAATATCCAAAACTTTTAAAAAATCAAAAGCAAAGTCCTTAAAACATTTGTCCCTCCTGTACTTCTGCCAAAGGCAGAAATCCAAAAGACACAGTAGCAAAAGGACAGGTCAGGACACCAGCTCAGTTCACCATCTATAGTAGAAAGCAGAGCCTGTTTATAGAAAGAAAAAAATGTTTGTTTAATGCAAGAAACATTATTTCTAACAAGTAACTTATCCAGTATATGGCACCGTGGAGAGTTTCAAAATAAAAGAGTCAGCAATAAAGGGCACTTGTGTCCTCATAGGAACACGAGGTTCCTGGCTGAGGTTTCTGCTTGTTTTTGCATTGGATTTCGCCACCTTTAGTTTGCAACACAAAGACAGATCTCATGGGAAGAAAAACTTGTCATCCACATAGTACATCACTCAGCTGGGAAGATAACTTCATCTCTTCCCTGTGGGGGTGGGGGGAATGCTTTTTATTGAACTTTGTGGGCCCATTCTTTATTGTTTAGGTGTCAGTTATGGGAAGCTAGGCTCCCCTTCCCCAACAGAGCAGGCATTTTTTAGTTCAGTCCTCATGGACCACCCTCCACCCAACACCCGTCAAATCTCCATTCCCAATCCAGACACTTCTTGTTCTCACGAGCCAGATGTCTGTCTTCAGCTGTCACTGTGTGTTGCATTCAAATCTAATGCCATGTTTTTGTCTTTCCTGTTAAACTCTGTAAAAACAAAATGGAACAAAACAAAATCGAGAAAGTATAAACAAATAGCATTATACTGCCGGTAATATGCAAAGTATTTCATTTGATTTGTTTTCACAATCAGTGTCACAGTCCTTTGAGTTAGTTACTGTTATCAAGCACTCCTGATGTGGGTGAAGACACAGATAAAGATGAAATTTCTGGGTGCCCCGCATGCAGAATAGACCTTTGATTTAAACTCAGTCCATCTGATTCAGAACTATATTCCTAACCATGAGAACATATCACCTCATCTATTTTTAATGGACTTCCCTGGTGGTTCAGATGGCAAAGAATCCGCCTGTGAAGTGGGAGACCTGGGTTCAATCCCTGGGTTGGGAAGATCCCCTGGAGAAGGGAACAGCTACCCACTCAACTATTCTGGCCTGGAAAATCCCATGGACAGAGAAGCCTGGTAGACTGCAGTCCATGGAATCGCAGAGTCAGACACGACTGAGCGACTTTTCTTTCCTTTCACTTTTCAGCATTTAACACTATAGGTTTTTTTTTTCCTTTTTTTTCATCTATAGCTATAGATGATAGGTATATAGGTAGGTAGGTCAATAGACAGATAATGTGACTGCTGAGTGATACCTAGAAGTGACAGTGTTAATGACTCCATTGTTTCTGGCTCTGCCACCTCATGGACTGTCACCTGCCAGGCTCTTCTGTACATGGAATTTTCCGGGCAAGAATACTGGAGTGGGTTGCCATTCCCTTCTCCAGGGCATCTTCCTGACCCAGGGATCAAACTCGAGTCTTTGCATTACAGACAAATTCTTCAATGTCTGCTCCACTAAGAATGATATTAGGTGCTTTTTATGTTTGAACTTATTTAATCATTATATTTGGAGAAGGAAATGGCAGCCCACTCCAGTATTCTTGCCTGGAAAACCCCATGGATGGTGGAGCCTAGGAGGCTAAAGTCCATGGAGTCACAGAGAATCAGACACGACTGAGTGACTTCACTTCACTTCACTTCAATCATTATACTCATTATGGGAAGGTGACATTATTATCCTTGCTCTACAGAGTTTCCCTGATAGCTCAGCTGGTAAAGAATCCAACTTCAATGCAGAACCTTGGTTTGATTCCTGGGTCTGGAAGATCCGTTGGAGAAAGGATAGGCTATCCACTCCAGTATTCTTGGGTTTCCCTTGTGGTTCATCTGGTAAAGAATCCACCTGCAATACAGGAGACCTGGGTTCGATCCTTGTTTCGGGAACATTCCATGGAATGGATAAAGGCTCCCCACTCCAGTATTCTTGCTTGGAAAATTCCATGAACTAGTCTGCCGGGTCACAAGAGTCAGACACGACTGAATGACTTTCACTTTTTCACTATTGAATACCATGGAGTTTGCAAGCAGTTGAGCAAGGATTCAGAGTCTTAACCCTGATCCTGTTCCTCCCTAGATAGACATCCAAAGTGCCAGCTTATGGTTTTTGGGCACACAAAGACCAAGAGGACTGCTCCTTTGTGAGTGTTTGTTGCTACTCCTATGGAGTGCCGTAAGGGTGTTTAGAAGTTTAAGGGCATTGTCATTTCTTATCAGTGAAATTTGTATTTTTTTAATACTATGATGACTTTTTTCCTACTAAAAGGTTTATATGCATCCCTGCCATCACTGTAGCTAGCACAGAAGAGAGATTTGCTGAAAAATGGCCTCTAGTGAGAACACAGATTCCAGCCGAGAGATGTAACAGAATATTCAGATAGCAGTCAGTCAAGAATTTCCAGGGCATAATGAGTGGAGAGGGAAAAAAAAAAATATCTTTATATATATATATATATATATATATATATATATATATATATATATATATATATATATATATATCAGAGAAGGCAATGGCACCCCACTGCAGTACTCTTGCCTGGAAAATCCCATGGATGGAGGAGCCTGATAGGCTGCAGTCCATGGGGTCGCTAGAGTCAGACACTTTCACTTTTCACTTTCATGCATTGGAGAAGGAAATGGCAACCCACTCCAGTGTTCTTGCCTGGAGAATCCCAGGGACGGGGGAGCCTGGTGGGCTGCCGTCTATGGGTTGCACAGAGTCGGACACGACTGAAGCGACTTAGCAGCATACATACATATATATATATATATATATATATATATATATAGAATAACTTAATTATGCTTTAGTATTCAAAGTGAATTCAGACTTTGTGTAAACACTCTGAAACACAAGCAGACATTCCAAGAGAGACGTCCAGGGAAAATAATCACAAGGAGAACACTGAGGAACAATATGAGCAGAATCATAATTCCTGTGTTAACTATTGCTCAGAAATGACACCAGCTGTAATAGGAGTCAGAGAAGAGGAATTCACCCTCTCTCTAAAGTGTGTATGACTTCCTGTTTATCAATACGTAGAGTAAAATCTATATTACTCTCATTGCAAAATGTGAGTTTATGCATTCTTAGCAATATTTTATGTCACCTTCTTAAACTCCAGAATTAGATCATCAACTGCCAATTATTTTTTGTATGTAAGAGTCAAATGCAAGACAACTAATTTAGTCTTTTTGTAAAATTCTCTAAATAGGCTTATTCTGCTTTGGTATGTAGGCACCTTATAAAGTATCGGGTTATTTCCCTTCTTTGAAAATATATAGCACTTACCATCCCCACCATGTGACTGTATATTCCTTTCTATTGTCACTTTCAATTTGTGAGTTAATTCTATCACTTCGGGTGGTCTGAGAGCCTCTTGGAAATAGGAGTTATGTGTTATTGTTATCTTGCACAGTAGAATAACACAGCAAATAATCCAAACCTTTATAATATAACTAAATCCCCACCATACACTAAATTGCTTCAAGGGCAACAGAGGAGTTAAAAAAAAAATCATTTCAGGAATAAATTCTTTTTTCTTCTGCTTTTCCTTCCTTTTTATCTAAGCTATCCCTCCAACATCAGAAAAGAAGGTAGCTTCTCCCTTTCTAAAGCCAGTTTTAGTACTGGCTCAGTTCAGTGTTCAATCCACTGAAACTATCTATAACTAACAATCTAGCAAAGCTCTTAATATTTTTTTAAACCTTAGGAAAACGAAAGGAGGAAGCCTTCTACTGAGAGTGATTCTGTCCCCTTCTGTAAGAGATAGTTTGAAACAAAGTATTTTATTTCTGACATTTCAGGAGTAAGAACATACTCTCTAAATAAGTTCTTAGATTTTGATTGTGTTAAGAAGATAAGGAGTATATATCAGTATCTAATATATCAGCTTGAATACTATAAACTCATTTATATAGGTTAAGTTTCAGAGATGCAAAAGCTCATCCTTTAGATCAATCTCCTCTTCCAAGAAAGAAAATAGACTGCTCTGCTGGTTTTCTCAGAAGTTGAAGGCAAGGACTGGAATTAGTCCAGATCTGCTACTTATCATTCTACATCAATCTGGGCAAAACCAAAGAACTTCTGGATTACATATCTTTTAATTAGAAAAGAATTTCTGAAGTCCCATGCATGCCTACAGGATGATTCTAACTTTCTTATTCCACTTCTTTTACAATAGACCCACAATTTCTGTCCTGTGTAGCTGACTTTCTTTTCAGTCTAGCTCTATGCAGTACGAACACACACAATAGTTTATGACACAGCTATATGGCTTATTGAGTTGGTGCTAATGCTAACAATAAGTACAGACGCTCCAACTGCTCAAGCAACTGTGAAAATCTGTTTCCACTCTTCACCAAAGTCTAGATAGGCTGTACTATGGGTTCTGCTATTGTGACACATAGTAACTTTTACTCCAGTTTTCAGCTCATCAGACTTTGACTTTAATGGACAATTGTATTTGTCTTCAATAAAGCAAAAGTGTGTCTATAAAACTGGTATGCACAATTTCTTTTGAGGATTTGTCAAGTCAGTGACCCAAGTTTTACAAAGTTCTATGAGAATAACAATTAATAGATAAAATATGTGACGAATATTTCTTCCAAAATATATGAAAGCAGAGCCAAGCTTTTGTACATCAGTTCATGATCTTAAAATGAATATAATGTAGTTTAGAGCATTTCCTTTAGTCCATGTGAATGACTTCCTCTCAAAGAAAACTAGCATTCTAATAGAATTTCCTCAATTTTGAGACATTTTTCCCAGCTTGAAGTTAATATTTCAAGATTTGAGACACAGAGCTTTTGTATAGCATACTTCTTTCGCAATTGCTAGTTTTCTCTAAGTTTGAAAGTAAATTACCTATTAGAATTTCAATAGATAGAAACCTGCAGCAGCCAGTTTGAAACAATGAAGTGCCTTTGTGAGCACAATCACTTTTTAAACATTTCTGGTTATAGAACAAGTAAACCAAATGTAGCTGACTTTTTATCAAACAAGATAGCAAACATTCAGAAAAACAGAGAGAAAGTCCTTGGAGTTTTGGCATTTATCTGGCTCATATGTCCTTTTTTAAAAGCAAAGACTTTGGCTTTATATTATTTTAGCCCATCATTTTAGGAGTTGCTAAGCCTATTTTAGTGAAAGGGGATGGGAAACAGGGCTTTTTAGAAATGTACAGATTGATTCCAGAACCACCTGAGAAGGCCTTAGAACAGGAATTTATTTGGCAATCACATGGATCTTCTTAAAGGGAACATGTTTGCAGTTAATTCTCAAGCAAAAGTGAAACAATGTCTAGGTCAGCATCACTTAATGACCATTTCTTTCCTAGACAGCTGTTGCAAATGTTGAATTTTTTAAAAATGATTTGTAATTGGGCAGGTGTCACTAGCAACTTTCCAGAAAACTTAGTTACCTGACAGTTTTCATTGATTTCTTCTATATTAGAAAATGAAATGTCAGACACTATTAATTGCATTTTTACAATAAGTAGTTAGAGCAGGAGTAATGGCTAAATGAAAGTATTTCCTGTCTAATGCACAATAGGTTATTAATTTCAATGTATTCAATTTAGATGAATGCAATATGTCTATATTCATTACAGTTATACATATCTGTGGGCTGAATTGATGTGGTAGTAATTACTACATTTATAAATGGGACACTATTGTCACTCTGGAGGAAGAAAATACATTTTATTACCATATTTTACACACCTACATAATAGACACATTTCAAAATCTTTCTTTTGAATATAGAAATTTCACCCTTTGAATTTCCAGTGTATCTAATGATTGTAAATATGATCTGTCAGTAGTTCCGCTTTGCTCAAGGGTTGCTGAGGGTCTCTCTCTCTCATGAAAAATAGCAGAACAGAACTGGTGATTTCAAGATATCTCCATAAAGAGGAGCTCTCTTTGTCATCTGGTCCACCTGGAACTCAGCCATGTACATTACATAACAAGGATTATTTTTATACCATCCATTGTTCTTCCTGAGTTCAATGAAGGTAGGACTATCAAAATGTGATTTCATTGTACATTTTCATTTTTTTAACCAATAGGCAATTTTTAATAATTTTCTTTATTTTGGGCTTTGTTAGGTCTTCACTGTTGCACAGACTTTTCTCCAGCTGTGATGAACATGGGCTACTCTGGAGCTGCAGTGCGTAGGCTTCTCATTGTGGTGGCTTCTCTAATTGAGTAGCATGGGCTCTAAGGCATGCAGGCTTCAGTGCTTGCGGCATGCAGGCTTCAGTGCTTGCGGCCTGTGGGCTCAGTAGTTGCGGCTCCCAGGCTCTAGAGCAATGGACTAGGCTGAATGGCTGTGGCACACAGGCTTAGCTGCTCCGCAGCATGTGGGATCTTGCCAGATCAGGCATCCCATCCATGTCTCCTGCACTGGCAGGTGGATTCTTTATCATGAACCACCAAGATTTTAGGCACCCTTATTATTAACATTTTACATTAATGTGTTAGATGAACATGTTACAGTTGATGAACTGATACCTATGTGTTATTATTAGCCAAAGTCTATAGGTGACATTAGGGTTCACTCTTTAAAGCATACGATTATATGGGTTTTGACATCACTATACTCATTTCAGACTTTCTGGTTCTCTTCCTTTTGACGCAATAAATAAATAGGCAAAAAGTCAGAAAGACATTAAATGTATTTATTCCTTCATTCACTACATATATTCATTAATGAATTCAATAATGGATTTTGATAGGCATGAACTCCAGGCCAAGGACTGCTATTTAATAGATTCAGCCTTGTTTCTGACCTTGGGCAAATTTACATATATTTTCATGTGTCCTCTTTTTCAACCCCACCTTAGAATATTGCCTACTTTTACTGGTGAGGGCAAGGATGTTCTCTGTAAGAGACTGGTAGTCCTTGCATCTTCATGGGCTCATATTACATGGTGTCCAGTTAAATCTCATTGGTTTGCTTGTGTTTTACTATTTCACTGATTGCTAAAAACACTCTGAAAACCAGTTCATAACCCTTATGAACTTGTGCAATGCAGTATCTGTAAGCGATATGGAAATTATACCTGCCCTCTTTTTCCTATATGGCGGACATTCACAGGTAATAAAGCAATAGCTACTCTTATGATTATTTCAGGGTACAACTGGAACTGCATTATATGCTTATCTGTTTTTCTAATAGAAGAACTGTATATTAATTTATGCTGAGAAAGATGAAGTTGGTGGTATAGAATACTGATGAACAAAATATGTGCTTTTCAAAAATAATCTCTGTTCAGATGCAGCCATTAGGAATCTTCTCCAAAATAAGCAGTTATATAAGCAAGTTTTAAATATTTAATTGTTGTTTCATGAACATAAAGGCAGTCATCACTCTGGCACCTTGCCAGTGAGTCAGAAATGTGTCATTCTTTCCAAATTAGAAATGATATGAAGATGTACCCAAGGCATGCTACCTAGTGACAAGTTCACGTATTTAATATGTTGTCTTCTGAGCAGCTTGAATGAATCACTAATAAGACGGCAAAGCTCTTTTTTTTTTTTAATACAGGATGTGGCTGATGTTATATTTACCTGGCCACTGATGGAAAGGTCAAATTTAATTATGTCCAGTTTCAGTCTGGGAAACTAATACTTGATTCTTAACAAATTGTAAGGAGAACTATTGGTTATGGTAAAATGAGAAGAGCATTGGAAATCAGTAATCTATAGTTCTGATTGTGAATCTATATGCAGTTGCAGCCCACTATTACTTTAGGATAATTCTTCAGTAGGCTCCTTAGGATCTATAGTTTTTAAAAGGATTGTTCCAAAAGTTCCATATGTTTAGAATCATACTCATCTATTTATTCTGCCATAGTTTCAACAGTTTAATTCCCTATGATATGATTTAACATTGCCAAGGTAAGCCAAGCTATCTGATACATAGTAGGAAGTTATACTTTTTATCATTAATTTAATTTATTCAACAAATACTGAGTTTTTTCCTAAGTAACAAGTAACAAACTAGGTATTATACAAGACCATTTTTAAATAAAATAAGCCAGTCACATATTTAGGGAAATAAATATTAGTAATATTAATGTTAATGGCATCCAATGCTGTTTTGCCTCTTTGTGGAATTTCTAAACAGTCCAAATGTTAAAAAGAAATTGTGAGATAAAAACATCTTGAAAATTCTATTCAAATAAACCGGATTTGAATTTATTATCAGGGACTGTGCTTTCATATGAGATGGTGGGTTGAAGAGGATAAGGACTCCTATCACTTGCTCTTATTTTCATCAGAAAATGAAAGTTATTTTGTAGACTCATAGGAGAATGGTATGATATTTTTAAAAAATTAATGTCACATGAATACAATGATACACATGAAAGAAAGACACATACACACACAGAATGTCCAAAAACATTAAGTACCCACTTTTAGCATACACTCTACTAAGTACTTCCATGAAATTGATCTCATTTTATACTCTCAATAATCCTGCAAGCTACTTATTATTCTCCTTTATTTCTAATACTGATAAAACTAAAAACTTAAGAATTTAAACTTTTAAGAATGAGGCTGAGATCCAAGTTAGTCAGTCTTCAAGGATTAGTTTTCCGTGTCACAAACTTAAAATAAATATACAAATAAAACTGTCTAAAGCAAGTTTTTCGTTACACAAACTGTTACAGAGATGCAGGAAGGCAGTGGGGACCAAGAGAGGTTTTTGAATTAGTGTTAGTCACTTGGTCAGAGGAGGAAGAAAATTCACTGTCTTTGAAACATTTTACTTGTGCCCAGTGTAACAGAAAAAATTAGAGAATATTAAAATTCTTAAAGCAATCTCTTACACATAACAGTGAAAGGTCAAATATGAAACTTTCATGGAAAGAATATGAATTCAATCCTCAAAGCTCCAGTACCATCAAGGAGATACTAAGAACAGCAGTTGATTCCTTCTGTTCCTTTTCAATAATCAGGGCACATATGCACATCCAGTAGAAACAGGACTACCCCTTTGTATTTTCCTAGTGCCTGTCTCTCAGCTTCAAGAGCTTTATAGATTTTAAAAATTATAATGAGTCCTCTGACTCTTTCTGGGACCTAGGGGTTCTGTATCATTTCAAATCTACTAAAACAGGTAGCAGAGGTACGTCAGAATTACACAGCATCTGGATACAGGCTAAGTAATTAGGGCAGCCATGAGCCTGGTGATTAATAGCTCTGAAGTCAGATGGATCTGAGTCTGAATCCTGTCCCTGCTCATCAACATTGAGTGAATTTCTAGATGTGTTTTTGCCTTGCCTTCTTTATATGGGATAAGAAGAGATGATATTTTATAAAGTTGCTGTGAAGACTAAACGAGTCAACACGTGTGAAGTGCTTGACAGTTTTCTGTTTATTAAAGAGAGAGCAGTGGGTTTTAGTGTAAGCATCATTACAATAATAAGAATAATTTGGGAGAGAGCATTCATATTTCTAACTAAATGCTTTATGCTAGTCAGAACACTTGCTACCTTACAGGCATACCTGTTATATGCATGAATATGAAATTCTTGGTGTGAAAAAGTGTATTTTCTCTCTTTGCACTCAGAATATGACTTATGCAAAGTAATTAATTACTACAAAATTCTTACTGAATTGTAACATAAATGCCTACTGGCAGTGCCTACTGTTTTCAAATGACTTATTCAGATAAATGTCATATTAAATTTATAATACTTTTTCAACATTTAAAGAATCATTGAGAATGCTTAACAAGAAGTTTTCTTATATTTAATAAATGTTATTTTTTTATTAAATAAGTTTTTAGTCTCCTCTTCTAGGCAGTCTTTAGGAAGGGAACTTTTTATAACTAGCAAATCAATGATGGAATTTTATATCATATGATATATATCTAATGTATTATTATGAATTTTATTCATTTTTAATTTTAAAAATTTACTGATACTGATAATAGGTGGGTATTTTTGCTCCTTTCATATTTAATCCATACCTGCAATTGCACTCATCTCACATGCTAGTAAAGTAATGCTCAAAATCTCCAAGCTAGGCTTCAGCAATACATGAACTATGAACTTCCAAGTGTTCAAGCTGGTATTAGAAAAGGCAGAGGAACCAGAGATCAAATTGCCAACATTCGCTTGATCATGAAAAAAGCAAGAGAGTTCCAGAAAAACATCAATTTCTACTTTATTGACTGTGTGGATCACAAGAAACTGTGGAAAATTCTGAAAGAGATGGGAATACCAGACCACCTAACCTGCCTCTTGAGAAACCTGGATGCAGGTCAGGAAGCAACAGTTAGAACTGGACATGGAACAACAGACTGGTTCCAAATAGGAAAAGGAGTACGTCAAGGCTGTATATTGTCACCCTGCTCATTTAACTTCTATGCAGAGTACATCATGAGAAACGCTGGACTGGAAGAAGCACAAGCTGGAATCAAGATTGCCGGGAGAAACATCAATCACCTCAGATATGCAGATGACACCACCCTTATGGCAGAAAGTGAAGAGGAACTAAAAAGCCTCTTGATAAAAGTGAAAGAGGACAGCGAAAAAGTTGGTTTAAAGCTCAACATTCAGAAAACAAAGATCATGGCATCTGGTCCCATCACTTCATGGGAAATAGATGGGGAAACAGTAGAAACAGTGTCAGACTTTATTTTTTGGGGCTCCAAAATCACTGCAGATGGTGACTGCAGGCATGAAATTAAAAGACACTTACTCCTTGGAAGAAAAGTTATGATCAACCTAGATAGTATATTCAAAAGCAGAGACATTACTTTGCCGACTAAGGTCTGTCTAGTCAAGGCTATGGTTTTTCCTCTGGTCGTGTATGGATGTGAGTTGGACTGTGAAGAAGGCTGAGCGCCAAAGAATTGATGCGTTTGAACTGTGGTGTTGGAGAAGACTCGTGAGAGTCCCTTGGAGTGCAAGGAGATCCAACTAGTCCATTCTGAAGGAGATCAACCCTGGGATTTCTTTGGAAGAAATGATGATAAAGGTGAAGCTCCAGTACTTTGGCCACCTCATGGGAAGAGTTGACTCATTGGAAAAGACTCTGATGCTGAGAGGGATTGGGGACAGGAAAAGAAGGGGACGACCGAGGATGAGTGGCTGAATGGCATCATGGACTCGATGGACCTGAGTCTGAGTGAACTCTGGGAGATGGTGATGGACAGGAAGGCCTGGCATGCTGTGATTCATTGGGTTGCAAAAAGTTGGACACGACTGAGCGACTGAACTGAACTGAACTGATGATTATTACTGTATTGCAATTTACAGCGTTCATCTCTTCACATGTAATTCTTCCACTTTGCTCCTTCTTTGTTTAGGTGCTAAGGTATGTCTGAATCTTTTGTGACCCCGTGAACTGTAGCCTGCCAGGCTTCTTTTCCATGGGATCTCCCAGGCAAGAATACTGGGGTTGGTTGCCACTTCCTTCTCCAGGGGATCTTTCCAAACCAGGGATCGAATTAAAATCTCCTGCACTGCAGGTGGATCCTTTACCACTGAGATACCGGTTGTTGTTCAGTCGCTCAGTCATGTCCGACTCTTTGATACCCCACGGTCTGTAGCACACCAAGCTTCCCTGTCCTTCATGATCACCTGGAGTTTGCTCAAACTCATGTTTATTGAGTTGATGATGCCACTAGGGAAGCCTGTAATTCTCCCATGCTACACTGTTAAAGTCTGAAGAAAGACTTATTAAGAAATTAACTGTTAAAGTTGCCTATTAAGAGATTCTTGCCTGTACAAGTGCTTGATAATAACAGGATGAAAGTATAGTTAGATGAGTGGAAAAGTGAGTGGATGACAGCATGATACAATGGAAAGTGCACCCCTGCCTTAATGTTACGTGATTTCATGCAAATCATTGAATTACTAAGTATTGGTTGCCTGTTCTGCTATTAATAAATTGCAAGATTAAATTACATGATGGCTTCTCTACTAGTCTGAGACCTTACCCTCCAGCCTGCTGGAACATACAGGACTGGACCAACTCAGCTTCATCTCCATAGAGAGTCTACTTTTACACGTCAGAACTGGTCTACTTCATTCCAAGCAATGCCATGAGTGACTAGGTTGTGGTTCTTTTACTGAAAGTAGCTCTCGCCCTAATCTCAGTTTCAAGTTTTGCCAAAAATCCTTAAGAAATCTCTTTTTTTCTCTTTTTTTCCTCTATGATTCTGCTATGCCTACCCAACTCTTGGATTGTATCTCCTCTGCCTGAGACTCTCAGGTTTTTTTCCCATTTCTATTCCCTAGTCTCTACTGTTGGGCTTATGCATTTACTTCTGGCTTTGAAGGACAAACTATTGTGAACCCTGTATGGCTTGCTAATTTATCCACTTATGTATCCTTCCTCTTTTAATCAGGGGACTAGGATATGCCATGGTAGAATATCAATAGTCCCTTAGAGGAAAGAGAAATGGGTGTATCAGTACCATATCCTGACAAGAAAAATTAAGCAAGAAACAGGGTATGTAATTTAGTCAGATGGCTTTGTAAAATGTGAACGTTTATAGGGAATGATATAGACTAAAATGTTGTGAGATTAGAACTCATAACTTTTTTCATTGAGAGCCATGTAATATCATAATTAAAGGGTGTTTTAGAAATAAAAGATATTTAGATATAGATGCTGAGACTAACTGGAAAAGCTCTACTCTGGCCATGAAGCTATTGTCATAAAATCCTTTGTGTAATCATAATCTGGAATAATGTGAAAATACATTTTTACTGACAAATTCACCCTGAATTCTCAGTTGTTGTCACCTGTTATGCAACTCCAGTTAATGAAGCTGAGGCAGAGTTGCTCAATGTCCAAGCACATGGTCAATTTTCTGAGGCTGTGCCACTGTAAAGTAAGAACTGTGGGTAAACCAATGTAGACACTCGTTCCAATCCAATTGCTAAAATTATACTGAGAAAGACCGTAATTTCTAGTGAGAAAGACTGGACGAAAAAATAATTATTTCCCCTGATTTTAAATCTACTAGTCAATAGTAGCCTACTACTACTGCTCCCACAGTTATTAAGTAACTGTATAATGTCAATTCCTTCAGCAACTGGTTTATTGGTCTTGAAATTGGTGTCCACCTTCTTGTTTCTGAATATATCCTATCAAGTAGCTTTGATATGCCCCATTAACCTAGAATGTAACCAGATTTCTACTTCAACTCTCTTAGCTAGGCACTCTGGATATTTAGTCTAATTTGCTCTTTATTAATGTACTAAGGTCCTTCCTGCTTCTTGCTATGTGTGTTAGACTCATATTGGTGCTTGAATCACTATGTTCCCATATCTAGATTAATTGCCTCATCAGTTCATCCAACCCTGTGAGAATCTTCCCAGATTGCTTTCTAGTCTGGGCAATGATACCCCTATGATTTAGACTTATGGCCCAGTTTCTTTTCATAGAAGGTTAGTCATTTTGGAGAAACAAAGCTAAAATCCATTCTTTATTTTGTTCACCCATTCTTTATGCATATTTATTTGGCATCCTTTACATGCCAGCTGTTCTTTCATCTAGGCACTAGGATAATAGAGCAGAACTTGCAGAATGGTAAGAGGCATGAATATGTAAGCCATCATTATCCATTAATTTATATCATGCATATTAAATAAGGACCTATTCTGGGCTAGATAATATGTTTGATACTGTTGACACAGAAATGAATAAAACAATTCTTGCCTTTAAAATATTTATGGGAACCATAGACATGAAAACAATTTTTAAAATATCATATGGCATGTCTGATGATAAAATTTAAGAGGGTAATATGGGAACATATGCATTTGTCACTATTATTCTATAGGCAATGAGAAAATTCAAGAGGATTTTAAGTGGGGAAATTATGTGGCCAAAATTCTGTTTGAGATGGAGTGTAGTTAAAATTGTAAACAGTTAACTAATGAGAATTTACTATATAGCTCAGGGAGCTCTCTATTCAGTGCTCTCTGTTGACCTAAATAGGAAGGAAATACAAAAAAAGAGGGGATATACGTATAAATATAGATGATTCACTTTGCTGTACAAGAGAAACTAACACAATATTTTAGACCAATTATACCCCAATGAAAATTAATTAAAAATAATTTTGAAAATTGTAACACACTCATTAGCAATGCCTAGCAGGAGCTAATGTTTGTGGAAGAAGCTTAGGCCAAAGTTAGAGATTTTGGATAAATAAGGTTCTAACTATGGTATAACGTGTTTGAGTGAACTCCGGGAGTTGGTGATAGACAGGGAGGCCTGGTGTGCTGTGATTCATGGGGTCGCAAAGAGTCGGACATGACTGAGTGACTGAACTGAACTGAACTATGGTATGAAAGTGATTACCCTGGGAGAGTGTATGAATTGGATAAATCAGTTGGCTGAAGACAGAATTGTGTGGAATACAAAAATATAAGGGGTAATATCAAAGAAAGAAATGTCTGTGAAAAAAACAAAGTAGGAATGATCATAGATGTGTTTGGTAATAAGCAACATAATGGAGGCTTTCTCCTCCTTGAAATACCATGGAAAAGGATTCTGAGAGGGTCCAAGAACTGGATGTTGAGAAAAGGCTCACCAGTTATCAAGGTGGGAAAGGCATAATGTAAAGAGAGAATAGTAAGTCCCAACACTTAAGATCTCAGGTATGCTAAAGTACATGAAGCAGTAGGTGAATATTACAAAAGAATGCAATCAATGCCCGATAAAATTTTATAGTAGAGAGGTCTTACAGTTTGGGGATGGGTCACTGGTTAGGTAGAGGTCATGGTGGTGATATTATAGTTAGATGGGTCAGCAGTATCACACCTGGAGACAGATGGCAAGAAAACAAACAGTAATGACCACACTGAAGCTAAGGGCTCAGCTCCTTTAGGATAAGTCATTGTATGTTCATTGATAACTTAGGATTAGGCCAAGCTGAAAGTTGCTTCCATTGTGCCATAGACTTCTTAAATGTAATGAGGCTAACCATCTCCTTTGAGTTACAGTAAAATTAAATTACCAACTTGATTAATATGAGATCTGGTTATGCTATTAGAAATATAACCAACATTTTTGCCTTTTTTTTTTTCCAAAGGATTTTCCAGAAAAGGAGAAGTCCACAGCAAAGGCCCTGGAAGATGTAAAGGCAAACTTTTACTGTGAGTTATGTGACAAGCAGTACCACAAACACCAGGAGTTTGACAATCATATTAATTCTTATGACCATGCTCATAAGCAGGTAAGCTGAAGTGGGAAATAACCTTCATATTCCTGGATTTCTACTTTCAAAATACAACATCTGCAACTGGCCTTATTTATCCTCATCTAAGTTGCTGAGATGTTACACCAGGTTTTTCTCCTCGAAAGTTGTGTTTTTTGTTTTAATAGTAAGTAAAATACGTTTTCCTAGAAAGAATAGAGGATCCAATAGACTGACATTTATTTTAGGATTACATGTGTGAGGAAACCAGGACTCAGTAAAAATAGGGCCAGATTCAAAACCACCTAGCTACTTAGTGGCAGATCTAGAATACTGGACGAGTATTAGGATAAGATGTAGCATAGAATTTTTTTGAGTTCCAAGGTATAGGGAATACTAAGTTTGGGGGGAAATTTTTTTCAATAGAATGTTATATTTTTCATAAGAATATCCTCTTAGGAAAATCAAAGTGATTACTTAATAAATGAACCATTGCAGACAAGCTAACAAAGACAGTCTCAGACAAAGGCAAAGCTGAGGGGTAATGGAAGATATAAATATATAAATAAAATCAGTGTTGATATTCTACACAAGATGCTAAGATTCTCTCTTTTCCATTTGTCTGTGAAAGAGCAGGTTATTATTCTCATCTGTTAAATTTTATCATTGCTGCATGATGTATGAGGACATTAGCACTTTAGGAATTATAGGTGTCAAACACCACTAAGAAAGAAATCCCATATGGCCATAGGATTATTGCTAAGAGCTGAGAAGTTGCACAATCCTAATATCATGGAATATATGGGTAAATCTTGTATAATCTAGATCTACAATATTTATTCAGAGTGAAAAGCAATAAATATTTTGAATAACATCACTAATATGTATTGAGTACATATAAAATATATGGCGTTTACAGTTTCTATTAATATCCTTCAAACTAGAGCATGAATATGTAATTGACTGAATGTCTCTGACAAGAACAAGAACGACAGGAATCATTGTTCAGGATTGAGATTTCCAAATCTTAGTCTGTGTAATCATCACTTTGGAACCTGTTAACAATGCAGATTTCTGGATTCTCCTTTAGCTATTCTAACTCAGTAGTTCTAAGATAGGGCTCAGGAACTTGTATTTTAAAATGATACAAAATATAATTTTTCAAATATATATTTATAAATGAAGTATGTGACTACCATCCAACTCCAACAATGATCTGTCTTGTTGCATTCACAATACCACAATTTACTCCTCACACCTGCCACCACCTTGGATTATTTTGAAGCAAACTCCAGATATCGTATCATTTCATGTGAAAATATTTCAAGATGTTTAATGATGCTTAAACAACATAGCCATCATCATGCCTAAAAGTTAACAGTGTTCATAGGTCATTTGTCTCATAAATGATTTGTGAATTTGGGTTCGTTGAAATCCAAATGTATCACAATTTTAGCTGATACATCTTAAAGTTTCTTTTAATATTTATTTAAACTATGGGTTTTCCACTCCCCCTTTAAATTGTGCTCCTTGCAATTTGTTTGTTGAAAAATAGGATTGTTTCACACATTTGAGATTTTGCTGAATACAACTCAGTGTTGTCTTTTCACATTTTTTCTGTCTTCTGTATTTCCTTTAAATTGATTGTTACAGATAAAACCTGGTCAAACTGCTGGTTTCTTGGCAAAAACATAGTAGAGAGTGTGTTGTACCTTTCCATAAGGAAGTATATGAGATCAAGTTTTCTTTCTTTCTATGACTTGCAGTTTGATCAGTGGGTTTAGGTACAATTGCCATGATCTTACCCCACCTACATTTTGCTTAAATCTACTACTTCATTTGGAACTGTAAAATGATTATATTATCTTTGTGTCCTTTATTAGATAAAATATATCTATAAAGACAAATTTCCCAAAAGCATCACCCAAAGTGAATTTTATGTAGGAGTGCCTCAGGTTGCATTTTAAGAAAAAATTTATTCTGGAGATGTGGAGAAATAAGTGACCATGGAAGGTCTCATGGGACAGTGATATTTGATCAGTGTTTTAGATATATACAAGTAAATATGGAAAAAGAGATTCAAGATGGGGTGGCATTCTTGAGAGTGGAAACACAAGGAGCTAAGGTGAGGAAATGGAGGAGTACACGGCCTCCTTTGTAGAAAGTATTGGACTACAGGAGGGTGAATTGTCCACACTTGATCTGCCTTCTACAGCCTGCATTTCACTCTGGAATTCTGCCTCATCAGTTCCTTTTTTTATCACTTTCCTTAATTCTATTTCTATTGTCTTTCTCACATTTTGATAAAACAACCCTTCCTCAGTGCTTATATTCCATCTATTTCCCCATTTCTTCTTTTTTTAAGATTCCTAGCTTTCTAACAGTCCTAGGCATGCTCCTTGTTCAAGCAGTGATTGAGTGTCCATTATTTGCTTTTGTGCTGATTATAGCCAGTGGAAAATTTTGACCCCTAATTTCAGGAGGCCTAATATCTTACCTGGAAAAATCCATGGACAGAGTAGTTTAGTAGGCTACAGTCCATGCGGTTGCAAAGATTCAATATTAGAGAAATTATTATCTAGGATACTAAGAGAACATATAAAAATTGTTTAGGAATGACGAGTTGACAAATGAAATAGAAATCCTAAAAATGAATTAGAAGTTAGCTATGTTAACCAACTAAGAATGGAAAGTTACCTTTATGGTAGAGAGGCATGGGGGCAGTTATAAAGCATGACCCACACATAAAGAAGCTGCAAAAGGAAACATTGTGATCACTAAAGTCATCCTCAGTGTCTTGGGGACTTTAAACATCTTTGACACTCTCCTTCATTTCTCCCATTCTTCTCTTGCAATAGACCTCATTCTCCATCTTCCCTTTGCATTCTCTTTCCACCATCTATGTTAATCTCACTCCTGATTCTTTGCTAGCGGCTTCTAACTGGACTCCCTGCTTCTAGTATTTTCCATGTTCTACACTGACCTATCCATTAACAGCTAGATTGATCTTTCCAAGCTCTCACATTTATTCAATCACTCCCCTTGGAAATCTTCAATGACTGCTGGCTGACATTTTGTAAAAGTCTGAATTACTTAGTTTGTCATTCAAGATACCCACAGTTTGGCTTGGCATCTATTTCCAGATTTATCTCCTCCAAACCCAGAATTTTCCTATTTCTTAAAAGATTCATTATGCTTTTCCACCTGCTCATATTGGCTCATAATCTTCCCTCTGTCTGGGATCCCCGCCTGTCTTATGGCTGTATTTCAACATATGCTTCAGTAGATTTAATACACAGATTGATAACTTACATCTTGATATGAAAAAAGCTGAGATCTCATGGTAAGCTGACTTAACAGCACTTTCTAAATTCCTTTTGATCAAAGGATCATTAATATTGTGCAGAATTTTGTACTTGCTGCCCACTTTGGGTAACACTGAAATAATTTACCACAGACCTCATAAGACTACTTTCTTAGATCAATATTGAAATACTCCCATCTAAAGATTTATTTTGGTCCAAAATATTTTGAAAATTACCTGAACTCTAAATGAAGCTGAGTTTACAATTTGCCTTTTAAATGAAACAATTTTAGATACAGAAAATAGGAAGTATGCACAAAGTAAAATATGCAAAAACCTTTTTTTTTTTTTTCAAATTCCAAAGCTAAATATGTCTATTTGGTTCTTGCTTCAGTAGGAGCTCTTCTTGATTGTGATGCTGATTATAACAACGGTAGTAGGGTTTTGGATGGAAGTATTTTCTAGCCTAACTAACAGGAAGAGTTGCCTTAATTTTATTTTCATGGGGATTCAGAGTAAATATCTGGCCTCTACTGTTGGCAGGGTAACCCTCTCTACTTTCCTTCTCTCATTTATAATTACTCAGGATCTTGCAGTTTAATAAGTGATTTCTAAAGCATTTATGTCACCTTGTATCTAAATAGCAGTTCTATGTGTTTAATTCACTTTATTGCAAAGATCATATTATTCACAGATTTATTGTAATTATAGAGAAGTAAGTTAACACTTATGATTATACAGTGGAAGGGACAAATAGATTTAAAGGACCCAGAATTGAAAGAGACACATGTACCCCAATGTTCATGGCAGCACTGTTTATAATAGCCAGGACATGGAAACAACCTAGATGTCCATCAGCAGATGAACGGATAAGAAAGCTGTGGTACATATACACAATGGAGTATTACTCAGCCGTTAAAAAGAATTCATTTGAATCAGTTCTGATGAGATGGATGAAACTGGAGCCGATTATACAGAGTGAAGTAAGCCAGTAAGAAAAACACCAATACAGTATACTAACACATATATATGGAATCTAGAAAGATGGCAATAACGACCCTGTATGCAAGACAGGAAAAAAGACACAGCTGTGTATAACGGACTTTTGGACTCAGAGGGAGAGGGAGAGGGTGGGATGATTTTGGAGAATGGCATTCTATCATGTATACTATCATGTAAGAATTGAATCGCCAGTCCATGTCTGACGCAGGATACAGCATGTTTGGGGTTGGTGCATGGGGATGACCCACTGAGATGTTATGGGGAGGGAGGTGGGAGGGGGGTTCATGTTTGGGAACACATGTAAGAATTAAAGATTTTAAAATTTAAAAAAAAATAATAATAAATAAATAAATACATTTATTTAAAAAAAAAAGGACTAGATCTGATAGACAGTGTGCCTGATGAACTATGGACAGAGGTTCATGACATTGTACAGGAGATAGGGATCAAGACTAACCCCAGGAAAAAGAAATGCAAAAAAGCAAAATGGCTGTCTGAGGAGGTCTTAAAAAGTAGCTGAGAAAAGAAGAGAAGCAAAGGAGAAAAGGACAGATATACGCATTTGAATGCAGAGTTCCAAAGAAAAGCAAGGAGACATAAGAAAGCCTTCCTCAGTGATCAATGCAAAGAAATAGAGGAAAACAATAGAATGGGAAAGACTAGAGATTTCTTCAAGAAAATTAGAGATACCAAGGGAACATTTCATGCAAAGATGGGCTCAATAAAGGAGAGGAATTGTATGGACCTGACAGACGCAGAAGATATTAAGAAGAAGTGGCAAGAATACATAGAAAAACTGTACAAAAAGATCTTCATACCCCAGTTAATGACAATGGTATGATCACACACCTAGAGCCAGACATTCTGGAGTGTGAAGTCAAGTGGGCCTTAGGAAGTACCACTACAAAGCGAGTGGAGGTGATGGAATCCCAGATGAGCTATTTCAAATCCTAAAAGATGATGCTGTGAAAGTGCTGCACTCAATATGCTAGCAAATTTGGAAACCCAGCAGTGGCCACAGGACTGGAAAAGGTCAGTTTTCATTCCAATCCTAAAGAAAGGCAATGCCAAAGAATGCTCAAACTACTGCACAAATGCACTCATCTCACACGCTAGTAAAGTAATTCTCAAATTCTCCAAGTCAGGCTTCAGCAATATGTGACCCGTGAACTTCCAAATGTTCAAGCTCGTTTTAAAAAAGGCAGAGGAACCAGAGATCAAATTGCCAACATCTGCTGGATCATGGAAAAAGCAAGAGAGTTCCAGAAAAACATCTATTTCTGCTTTATTGACTATGCCAAAGCCTTTGACTATGTGGGTCACAGTAAACTGTGGAAAATTCTAAAAGAGATGGAATTACCAGACCAACTGACCTGCCTCTTGAGAAACCTGTGTGCAAGTCAGGAAACAATAGTTAGAAATGGACATGGAACACCAGACTGGTTCTAAATCGGGAAAGGAGTATGTCAAGGCTGTATAATGTCACCCTGCTTATTTAATTTATATATAGAGTGCATCATGAAAAATGCTGGGCTAGATGAAGCACAAGCTGGAATAAAGACTGTTGTGAGAAATATCAATAACCTCTGATATGCAGATGACACCACCCTTATGGCAGAAAGTGAAGAAGAACTAAAGAGCCTCTTGATGAAAGTGAAAGAGGAGAATGAAAAATTTGGCTTAAACCTTAACATTCAGAAAACTAAGATCATAGCATTTGGTCCCATCACTTCATGGGAAATAGATAGGGAAACAGTGGAAACAATGAGATAATTTATTTTGGGGGGCTCCAAAATCACTGCAGATGGTGACTGCAGCCATGAAATTAAAAGACGCTTATTCCTTGGAAGAAAAGTTGTGACCAGCCTAGCCACCATATTAAAAAAGCAGAGACATTACTTTGCCAACAAAGGTCCATCTAGTTAAGGCTATGGTTTTTTCAGTAGTCATGTATGGATGTGAGAGTTGTACTATGAAAAAGCTGAGCACCGAAGAATTGATCCTTTTGAACTGTGGTGTTGGAGAAGACTCTTGAGAGTCCCTTGGACTGCAAGGAGATCCAACCAATCAATCCTCAAGGAGATCAGTCCTGGGTGTTCATTGGAAGGACTGATGTTGAAGCTGAATCTCCAACACTTTGGCCACCTGATGCGAAGAGCTGACTCATTTGAAAAGACCCTGATGCTGGGAAAGATTGAGGGCAGGAGTAAAAGGGGATGATGGAGAATGAGATGATTGGATGGCATCACGGATTCAATGGACATGAGTTTGGGTAGGCTCCAGGAGTTGGTGATGGAGAGGGGAGGCCTGGCGTGCTGCAGCTCATGGGGTCGCAAAGAGCTGGACATGACTGAGTGAACTGAACTGAACTGAAGTTAACACATAACTTTTAAGAATGAAGTAAAATAATCTGGGACTCATAGCTTTGAACTAATTCCATTGGACATTTAGTAATGTTTTTTGCCCCCGTTGCTGTTGCTACTAAGTCTCCAGTCATGTCTGACTCTGCGACCCCATAGAAGGCAGCCCACCAGGCTCCTCCATCCCTGGGATTCTCAAGGCAAGAACACTGGAGTGGGTT
The DNA here is from genome assembly GCF_032405125.1 of Capricornis sumatraensis. NCBI lineage: Eukaryota > Metazoa > Chordata > Mammalia > Artiodactyla > Bovidae > Capricornis > Capricornis sumatraensis. Next base: position 78,172,575 of record NC_091073.1, read on the forward strand.
GCCATTTCCTTCCCCAGTGAATAAAAGTGAAGAGTGAAAGTGAAGTTGCTCAGTCGTGTCTAACTCTTAGCGCCCCCATGGACTGCAGCCTACGAGCCTCCTCTGTCCATGGGATTTTCCAGGCAAGAGTACTGGCATGGGTTGCCATTACCTTCTCCAAATAATGTTTTCTATAATTTAATAAAAATTGAGATATGCTTCTCTTAGAAAAAGCTTATCAATAATTACAAAGCTATTTTTTTCTATTTCTTCAACAATAAAAAATGAATTTCTAGATTTGACAATCATGTTCTATACGTAACTCAAGTTTTTGAAAATAATGATTTTTTTAGCTATTGCCTTGAACTTATTAAAATTTTCTGTGAAATACTGGGCATTAATGCTAAAGCAATTTGAATGTGTATACAAATTATAATTGCTTGGATAAAGAAAGTATTGTAACTATTAATATAACTACCATGTCAGTAACAAGTGGGGACTGTTAGCTGCAAATGCATAATACTGAAACAAATAATACACATTCTCAGAAGCAATACAAGTTTCTTCTGCCCCAGAGACATTCTGACTCATCTCAGTTTAGAGAAAACAAATGAGCCGGATCTCCATACAATTAACCCATAAATATATCTTCAGTAATAAAAAAAAAGAATCCACTTTTAGATCCTCCACATGTGACATTTAATCCTACTAATCTTCATTTTCTTCACAATAGGATTTATTTTCACTCAGGAGTAGTTGTTCACGTCTCAAGCTTGGATTTGAACTCCAACTGATTCATTCTTAAATTACTGTTTCAGATTTTCCTCCATCTTTACTTGCTGCAGATAAAATAAGCAAAACAAAATTATCTCTTTTCATCTTGACTCCAAGTGGAAAAGATTCTCAAAGATGCTAAATGAATTTGATTTAATTACCCTTGCATTGTTCCTATAATTTGATTTATGTTTTATCCAAATACTGCTCAGTGATGCATTTCATTATATCATATTTAAACTACTACTCATCTTAACATGGCAACAGCATTTAAAAGTATATTTGATTTGTATGGTTTGTAAGATTAAAGAAGAAATACAAATTATAGTGTCTAGAATGAACACTCTCAGAACCATAAATGTTGGTAAAACAGAATCACACTTATTTCCTGCCGTATTTTGCATTCTATAACCTCAGGTTTCTGGTAGATTTTAAATTCCTATACCTGACCCACAGCCCTCTCACCCAAGAATTACCCACCAGTAAGTAGAAACTCTATTAGCAAAGAAGTATAAAAGAACCAAGACTGGTCTTATAATTGCTTCTGGATCATAATTCAACTTTTCCAAAATACTGGTTTCACCCTATAGAGGCTTTTTAATCTTAAGGTTACCTCCTAACTGAAAAATCAATTTATTATTAATTATTAATTTTTATTAATTTTTATTTTTTTCCTTTACAGTACTATATTGGTTTTGCCATACATTGACAGGAAAAATCTATGTTCTGGCTTTGTTTTTCAGATGTGCTAAGTGGTTCCTGCCTTAGTGCACTTGTCATATCACTTTCTTCCAGAAATTTTCTTTCAGATGATTTTCAAATTTCTGATTCCTGTCTTCATTTGTACCTTAGCTCAGTGACATCTGTTATGCAGGGTTTTTCTTTGGTAGTCAGTTGCCAGTTCTCCAAATTGTAATACCCTATTGGTATTGTCAATGGGATGGAATCAACTTATACTGGCTCTCCAGAGCCAACTGTCTAATATTTAAGAATCTTGTGAACTGGTTCTTAAACCATTGGTAGCTTGAAATTATCCATTTTAGGAGATCCACAAACATACAAATAGGGCTTTATATAGTTCATTTGATTTTTCCATAGACTTGATATACCAGCACACCATTGTTTAATACTCTTTAAAAAAAAAAATTACCTTTTGAAATTTCTGCCCCTTACCCTGTTCCCTGCTGTTAACTTCACAAAGAGAAGAACGAGGCATTGTTGTCTCTGTTGGCTATGTATCCCTGTACTTCTGGAATTAGAGCAGGTCTAGCACACAGGAAAGCCTTAATACAAATTTTTTAGTGACTGAGTAGTTGAATAAGTGAGTTTCTAGAATTTATCATGCTACTCGGTCCTACATCAATATATTCACACATCATTGATTAATCACAGCTTTTTTTTCTGCTAATTGTATTGAAATATAATTGTTATACATCAATGGGTATAAGTTTTAGGTTACAGCATGATGATTTGATTTACATATATTGTGAAATGATAGCCACAGCAGATGTTATTGAGCTTTTTACTAAGTTATATGAGTTCTTCATATATTTTAGACATTAATCCCTTATCAGATAGATAACTTGAAAATGTTTTTCCCATTTCATCGGTTATCTTTTCACTTTGTTGCTGGTTGGGATTTCTACTTGGGCACTGTAGGTATGAACTCAGTCTGCCAAGTCCAAGTGCTGGCTATTTTAAGACCCTCCACCTCACTTCTCTGTCATAAGATTCCCAGTGGTCGAGCCCTACAGATTCCCTTGCAGTCTGGGGCAAGATCAAGGAAAGGGCTCCCACAAAGTGACACACAGTTTTGGGGGTAGGGGTTGGCTATCCACCCGGGATTCCCCTTGCTCACTGGAGAACCTGAAGACTGAGGGGAGACCCATCCACATGGATTCACTGGCCTCCTGGGGAAGGGACAGTAATATCCATGTGTAACTGCTTCTCTCACCTTGCAATTCAGCGTCATGGTCTCCATGATGCAAGGGGTGCTTTAGCCTCACCTCTTTATTCTAGGATTTTCTCAGTGATGTCTTGTTCTTGGATGGTTATTAGCTGTTCTCATCAGAGGGAACAAAGTCAAGAATGACCTGTGTCACCATCTTTGTGATATTACCCTTAATCACTCCTTAGGTAAGTAATGTGAATGTAGTGAGCAACATCACAAGTTCTTTATAATTGTTAAGAAAAGGCTGTCATGAAAATACATTTTTACAACTTAAGAAAATACCTGGACCCATATTAATGCTGATGTAGTGTTCTGCTCTAAGACTTTCAGACTTTAGTCTGTGGGAAATTACTAGTCTCCATGGGCTTTTAAGTAAGCAAATGATAGTATCAGATTTGTGATTTAGAAGAAAAAATCTAAAATTGGGATTGGAAGGTAAGCGAGCTCAGTTCTGCAGTCAGAAGGGAGCCTGAGAGATGACTGAAGTATTTACAGCAGTGACAAGGAAAGAAAGGGAGAAGGGTACCTCTAGAAGATTGTCCATGGCTTGCAACATGTGAACACATGATCTTATATCACTTGTGATCAGATAAATACAAATTTGGAGAGTTTTCAAAAAAATATGTCAAATATGAAAGTAGAATTTTACTACCCACTGTTGACATGATGTAAGACACTAGAAACTATAAAACATTGCTGGGGGGATATAAATTGTTTCAATCTTTGATGTTCAGCTTTGGATTATTTATCAAAAGACTTAAAATGTGAATTTTTCCTATTAACATTTCCATCTGGCATATATTCTAGAAAAATAATCACATTAATGTCAAAGATTTATACACAAGGATATATAAAATAGAAAAATACCAAAAGCAATCTGAACATAGAGTGAAAAGAGAGTAACTGAATTATGATACACATAAACCAAAGTTCTGTGTACAATTTAAAATCACATTTGGATCTATATTTTATATGAAATGAATTCTTAAAAGGAATGCTTGGATACTTGTTCATTTTAAAAATTAAGGAATACATAAATATGGAACATTGAGTAACAGTACTTAATTGCAATTTGGTCCATAAGTTTCTAAATGCTTATTATCAAATCATAAACTCATATAAAAGATAGACATAATTATGATTATATTACACATATTAATCTGCCTCCTATGTTTTTGTTTATATCTTATCAATCCATAGGACTTATATTTTATTGTGTTAATACAGTGCTCAGTATTTATATCATTATGACTTGTAAATATTTTTTATTTGATCTTCATAAGGTACTTTACTTACTTTATGATCATATTTTCTTTCTTTTACACTTATTTTATTGCTGGCGTTAGAAACTGCCTTATTCTTAAATGTGCTTCATTATTTAAAGTCTCTGCCTATTTCTAATTCATCTCTTACCTATCTACCGTAAATAGGAAAAAAGTATCATTACAAAATATCAGATAAATGAAATAATAGGTCAATCAGTCCTAGCCCAGCCCCTCCCCTTTTGGACAAAGTCCTCTGTCCTTCTGCTCCAGTGTTACCAGTTTGCTCTCCAGATCTGCACAGATCTTCTTTCAGGACTTCTCTTTGTCACCATCCTATGAATGCTTTTGTTTCTCTCCTAGATTATACTCCTTGTTTCCTTGATCTCATGACTTTCTATATCATATTTCCTCCTTTTGGTGGAACCTACTTTGCAGAAGCTTCCTGAGCGCGTACTCACAAGGTAAAATTTTACGGCCCTTGTCTATCAGCAAATATAAATGTGTTTATTCTACACTTACATTTTACTTACATTTCAACTGGCTTTTAGCCTTTAGTGTTGCTCCTGAAAAGTTATGTGTCAATTGGATCCTAATTCTTCCTTTCAGAACCTTATAGACTTTACTCTTCCTCATTTTATTTTATACCAAACATTTTCATAGTGGCTGCTAGGAGGTACCAGTTCAGTTCAGTTCAGGCACTCAGTAGTGTCCAACTCTGTGACTCCATGGACTGCAGCATGCTAGGACGCCCTGTCCATCACCAACTCCTGGGGTTTACTCAAGCTCATATCCATTGAGTCAGTGATGCCATTCGACCATGTCATCCTCTGTCATCCCCTTTTCCTCCTGCCTTCAAACTTTCCCAGCATCAAGGTCTCTAAAATGAGTCAGTTCTTCACATCAGGTGGCCAAAGTATTGGAGTTTCAGCTTCAGCATCAGTCTTTCCAGTGAATATTCAGGACTAATTTCCTTTAGGATGGATGGTTTGATCTCCTTGCAGTCCAAGGGACACTCAAGAGTCTTCTCCAACACCACAGTTCAAAAGCATCAATTCTTTGGTGCTCAGCTCTTTATAGTCCACCTCTCACATCCATATGTGACTACTGGAAAAACCATAGCTTTGACTAGATGGGCCTTTGTTGGCAAAGTAATGTCTCTGCTTTTTAAAATGCTGTCTATGTTGGTCATAACTTTTCTTCCAAGTAGCAAGCACCTTTTAATTTCATGGCTACAGTCACAATCTTCAGTGATTTTGGAGCCCCCAAAACACAAAGTCTGACACTGTTTCCACTGTTTCCCCATCTACTTGCCATGAAGTGATGGGACCAGATGCCATGATCTTTGTTTTCTGAATGTTGAGCTTTAAGGCAACTTTTTCACTCTCCTCTTTCACTTTCATCAAGAGGTTCTTTAGTTCTTCTTCACTTTCTGCCATAAGGATGGTGTCATCTGCATATCTGAGGTGACTGATATTTCTCCTGGTAATCTTGATTCCAGCCTGTGCTTCATCCAGCCCAGTATTTCTCATGATGTACTCTATATATAAGTTAAATAAGCAGAGTGACAATATATAGCCTTGACGTACTCCTTTCCCAATTTAGAACCAGTCTGTTGTTCTATGTCCGGTTCTAACTGTTGCTTCCTAACCTGTATCCAGATTTCTCAAGAGGCAGGTCAGTTGGTCTGGTAAGTCCAACTCTTTCAGAATTCTCCACAGTTTATTGTGATCCACACAGTCAAAGGCTTTGGCATAGTCAATAAAGCAGAAATAGATGTTTTTCTGGAACTATCTTGCCTTTTTGATGATCCAGCAGATGCTGGCAATTTGATCTGTGGTTTCTCTGCCTTTCTAAAACCAGCTTGAACATCTGGAAGTTCATGGTTCATGTATTGCTGAAGCCTGGCTTGGAGAATTTTGAGCATTACTTTACTAGCATGTGAGATGAGTGCAATTGTGCAGTAGTTTGAGCATTCTTTTGCATTGCCTTTCTTTGGGATTGAAATGAAACCTGCCCTTTTCCAGTCCTGTGGCCACTGCTGAGTTTTCCAAATTTGCTGGCATATTGAGTGCAGCACTTTCACAGCATCATCTTTCAGGATTTGAAATAGCTCAACTGGAATTTCATCCTTCCACTAGCTTTGTTTATAATGAAGCTTTCTAAGGCCTACTTGACTTTACAGTCCAGGATGTCTGGCTCCAAGTGAATGATCACACCATCATCATGTAGATCTTTTTTATATAGTTCTTCTGTGTTTTCTTGACACCTTTTCTTAATATCTTCTGTGTCTATTAGATCCATACCATTTCTGTCCTTTATTTTGTGCATCTTTGCATGAAGTGTTCCCTTGGTATCTCTAATTTTCTTGAAGAGATCTCTAGTCTTTCCCATTCTATTGTTTTCCTCTATTTCTTTGCATTGATCACTGAGGAAGGCTTTTTTATGTCTCCTTGCTATTGTTTGGAACTTTGCATTCAAATGGGTATATCTTTCCTTGTCTCCCTTGCCTTTCAGAGCTATTTGTAAGGCCTCCTCAGACATTTTGCCATTTTACATTTCTTTTTCATGAGGATGGTCTTGATCACTGCTTCCTATACAATGTCATGAACCTTCATCCATAGTTCTTTAGGCACTCCCACTCTATATTCATAATTTAGGTCATACCTGAATGGTCTAGTGGTTTTCCCTACTTTCTTCAATTTCAGTATGCATTTGGCAATAAGGAGTTCATGATCTGAGCCACGGTCAGCTCCTGGTCTTGTTTTTGCTGACACTATAGAGCTTCTCCATTTTGGCTGCAAAGTATATAATCAATCTGATTGTGGTATTGACCACCTGGTGATATCCATGTGTAAAGTCTTCTCTTGTGTTGTTGGAAGAGGGTGTTTGCTGTGACCAGTGCATTGTCTTGTAAAACTCAGTAGTCTTTGGCCTGCTTCATTCTTACTCTAAGGCAAAATTTGCCTGTACTCCAGGTGTTTCTTGATTTCCTACTTTTGCATTCCAGTCCCCTATAATGAAAAGTACATATTTTGGGGGTGTTAGTTCTAGATGGTCATGTAGGTCTTCATCAGTTCAGTTCAGTTCACTCGCTCAGTCATGTCCAACTCTTTGCGACCCCATGAATCGCAGCATACCAGGCCTCCTGTCTATCACCAACTCCCGGAGTTCACTCTGACTCATGTCCATCGGGTCAGTGATACCATTCAGCCATCTCATCCTCTGTCGTCCCCTTTTCCTCCTGCCCCCCATCCCTCCCAGCATCAGAGTCTTTTCCAATGAGTCAATTCTTTGCATGATGTAGCCAAAGTATTGGAGCTTGAGCCTCAGCATCAGTCCTTCCAGTGAACACCCAGGACTGATTTCCTTGAGGATTGACTGGTTGGATCTCCTTGCAGACCAAGGGACTCTCAAGAGTCTTCTCCAACACCACAGTTCAAAAGCATCAATTCTTCAGCGCTCAGCTTTCTTCACATTCCAAATCTCACATCCATACATGACCATTGGAAAAACCATAGCCTTGACTAGATGGACCTTTGTTGGCAAAGTAATGTCTCTGCTTTTCAGTATGCTATCTAGGTTAGTCATAACTTTCCTTCCAAGGAGTAAGCGTCTTTTAATTTCATGGCTGCAGTCACCATCTGCAGTGATTTTGGAGCCCCGAAAAATAAAGTCTGACAATGTTTCCACTGTTTCCCCATCTATTTCCCATGAAGTGATGGGACCAGATGTCATGATCTTGGTTTTCAGAATGTTGAACTTTAAGCCAATTTTTTTCACTCTCCTCTTTCACTTTCATCAAGAGGCTTTTTAGTTCCTCTTCACTTTCTGCCATAAGGGTGGTGTCATCTGCATATCTGAGGTTATTGATATTTCTCCAAGCAATCTTGATTCCAGCTTATGCTTCTTCCAGCCCAGCATTTCTCATGATGTGCTCTGCATATAAGTTAAATAAGCAAGGTGACAATACACAGCCTTGATGTACTTCTTTTTCTATTTGGAACCAGTCTGTTGTTCCATGTTCAGTTCTAACTGTTGCTTCCTGACCTGCATATAGGTTTCTCAAGAGGCAGGTCAGGTGGTCTGGTATTCCCATCTCTTTCAGAATTTTCCATAGTTTATTGCGATCCACACAGTTAAAGGCTTTGACATAGTCAATAAAGCAGAAATAGATGTTTTCCTGGAACTCTGTTGCTTTTTCCATAATCCAGCAGATGTTAGCAATTATATCTCTGGTCCCTCTGCCTTTTCTAAAACCAGCTTGAACCTCTGGAAGTTCATGGTTCACATATTGCTGAAGCCAGGCTTGGAGAATTCAGAGCATTCCTTTACTAGTGTGATGTGAGTGCAATTGTGCAGTAGTTTAAGCATTCTTTGGCATTGCCTTTCTTTGGGATTGGAGTGAAAACTGACGTTTTCCAGTCCTGTGGCCACTCTTGAGTTTTCCAAATTTGCTGGCATATTGAGTGTAGCACTTTTACAGCATTATCTTTCAGGATATGAAATAGGTCTTCATGCTGCTGCTGCTAAGTTGCTTCAGTCGTGTCCGACTCTGTGTGATCCCAGAGATGGCAGTCCATCAGGCTCCCCCATCCCTCGAATTCTCAGGCAAGAACACTGGAGTAGGTTACCATTTCCTTCTCCAATGCATGAAAGTGAAAAGTGAAAGTGAAGTCGCTCAGTCATGTCCAACTCTTAGCGACCCCATAGACTGCAGCCTACCATGCTCCTCCATCCATGGGATTTTCCAGGCAAGAGTACTGGAGTGGGTTGCCATTGCCTTCTCCATAGGTCTTCACAGAACCATTCAATTTCAGCTTCTTCACCATTATTGGTCAGGGCAGAGACTTGGATTACTGTGATATTGAATGGTTTGCCTTGGAAATGAACAGAGATCATTCCGTCACTTTTGAGACTGCATCCGAGTACTGCATTTCAGACTCTTGTTGACTGTGATGGCTACTCCATTTCTTCTAAGGGATTCTTGCCCACAGTAGTAGATATAATGGTCATCTGAGTTAAATTCACCCATTCCAGTCCATTTTAGTTCACTGATTCCTAAAATGTCCATGTTCACTCTTGTTTCCTGTCTGACCACTTCCAATTTGTCCTTGATTCATGTACCTAATGTTCCAGGTTCCTATGCAATATTACTCTTTACAGTATCAGACTTTACTTCCATCACCAGTCACAGAATCAGATATTCCTAAACCTAGATTTCTACCTGGTTCACTTTCTCAAGAGAGCAGGCCTGCTCAGAACAGGATATCTGTCAGAACAGGATAGGAGCCTGGTGGCTCATTTATTCTTGTGTACTTTAGCCAGTTCTCTTGTTTTTTGTCCCAGTCTCTGCTTTTCCACTTCTACTTTCATAGCAGGGGTTTGCTAGATTAATGTCAACTTATCCTCATCTCAGCAGTCTAGTCTGCCTCGTTGCACATCTTCTTTCCCCTCCCTGCCTGCCTCTGTCCCTTCCACCCTCTTCTCTCCCTCCCTCCTACTCTCCTTCCATTCCTCCCTCTCTCCTTCCTTCCTCCCTCCCTTCCTTTCTCTCAATCTTTCTTTCCATGTACCCCACTATCTCCTTTATTTCTTAGTAAAACTGAACCAATGCTACATTTCTCAGAGAGGTACTGTGACAATTAAATTTAAAAATGCACAACAACCCCTAACCCATGTCTAGCATAAGTACACAATAGAGCTGATGGAGGCATATTTTATCAGGTATGCTTTCCCAGGGAGATTCCTACTGTCTTCATGTCTGAGTCTTTGTGACCCCATGGACTGTAGCCCACCAGGCTCCTCTGTTCATTGGATTTTCCAGGCAAGAAGACTGGAGTAGGTTGCCATTTTCTTCACCAGGGATCTTCTCAGCCCAATGATTGAACTCATGTCCCCTGCAACTACTGCATTGGCAGGAAGATTCTTTACCACTGTGATTTTTTAAGAATAATGTATGAGAAATTCTTTCATCAAATGGAAAGTAAATTGGAAAAAACCTTGAATGTATCTTTTATCTCTGAAGTGATTATTGTATAACTTTGTGGTTAAATACAATCTCTCTCATTTAATTTAATCTTGGGCCTGGACTAGACAGTGAGGAAAAAAAATAGTAATTTGCTACTGCTCTTCAGTCCCTAGAGCCATAACGTCTACTGGCCTTTTACTTCATGAACATAATTTAGCAACTTCACTTTGATGTAGGTCAGATTTCAGACAGCATGAAAAACTGGCAGAGTCTTGGTTCTAAAACATGCATATGCTTTTTGTGTTGGCAGATCCATAGGTTCCATTTTCCTCGCTTATTTTTTAGTTTTTTCAACTTCCATTATAGCTTCCTAACACAATATTCTAGCGTATTATGACAGCTCCATACTAAGTGAGTATTGCATGAAATTAATTCTGCAGTGTTTAATGATAGCACCTTTTATCTCATTGTTCAAAATTTACAAGTGACAATATTATTCTTTTTACCTGTTGAGTAGTATTGTATTTGAAATATCTGGTTCTAGATGAGATTCTCCATATAACAATATAAATTAACTACTGGCAATTTAGGTAATAAAATAATACTCAGTATAATAAAATAGCTAAAATATTCCAGAGGTGTAGGTCAGGCCTGAGCTCACTGCAAACATATGTTAATGATAAATCCAGAGGATAGAAAGGGGATCAATGTTTTATATATAAATCATTTTTAATTCATTGTTTTTATCCTATAGTCATGGCAATCATTCAGTAATTCACTATTTTAGGCATTTGTTCAAAAATCATTTGTGCTATATATATAGAACTGGGTATTCTATAAATATAAAAATAAATAAGCACCTCTAATTTCTAGTTCATTATATATGGAACTTGGAACTTGTCACTCCAATCCATATAACCAGGAAAAAAATTGAACAACCTGAAAATCAGCAACTTTTCTTTGATCCATCACAGAACTAAGATTCCAGGGAAAACTGCTCCACTCAAAACTGGAGAGATAGATGAGTGGATATAGGAATCACAACTTACTGAAGTATAGGGATTCAAAAGGAATACCGGAATGAGTAGCCATTCCCTTCTCCGGGGCGGGAGGGGGTGTGTGTCTTTCTGATCCACAGATCAAACCCGAGTCTCCTGCATTGCAGGGGGATTTATTTTACTGTCTGAGCCACCAGGGAAACCCAAGAAATCGGTAGCAGGGTAGAAAAAAATAAACTATAGTTGAGGAAATGCCAGAAGCTCAAAGTAGATGAGTTTGAATTAAAACTCTGGTGGGGAGGCTGCAACCTTAGGTAGACCATCATGAGTTTATGAATTTTACCTTTGGAAGCTCTATTTTATAGTGAAGATGGGGCGAGGGGATTTCCTTGTGCTTTTGGCAGAAGTAGAGGAAAGGTAGCCATTTAAAAATATATCAGAGAATTCTGGTGTTCTTAACAGGATTTGTCCTCAAGAAAAGCTGTTTTACCAGAGCCTAACCAACATCGGAGGAGAAGGCACTGGCAGCCCACTCCATTACTCCTGTCTGGGAAATCCCATGGACGGAGGAGCCTGGAAGGCTGCAGCCCATGGGGTCGCGAAGAGTCGGACACGACTGAGTGACTTCACTTTCACTTTTCACTTTCCTGCATTGGAGAAGGAAATGGCAACCCACTCCAGTGTTCTTGCCTGGAGAATCCCAGGGACGGGAGCCTGGTGGGCTGCTGTCAATGGGGTCACACAGAGTCGGACATGACTGACGTGATAGCAGCAGCAGCAGCAACCAACATTGGAAATAGATATACCCATCTCTGTCTCTGACCTTCCTCTCTCAACCAGTGGTGGTGTGGAAGGGGATAGCTGGCCCTGAGAAGCATTTATGAAGGTTATAGCCCAGGGGATCACTAGAGACTGAGACTTAATCAGAGGACTACAGAACTCCCTGTCTTTTCCCACCAAGCTCTTATCACATCAGTAGGGCTCCTACAAAATAATAGAAGAATACATCAGAAAGAATATATTTCTAACCTTACTTAAGAAGTCTCCAAGAAAACCTGAAGTGTGACAGAGGAAATAAAAACATGTATACCAGATGAAATTTAGCTCCTTACAGCTGCAGTTGTACCAAACAGTAAAGACAACCAAACCACTTGCCAAATAACTGCAAAACCTTAGTCTAAAGATCTGTTTGTTTCCATTCCATTTACCCAATACAGTATGTCTGGCTTTCAAGAAAATAATTGCAAGACATACTAAAAAACAAAAAGCACAATTTGAAGAAACAGATCCAAAATCAATATAAGACTCAAATATGCAAAGTTGTTGGAGTCCTAAGATTAGGAATTTAAAACAACTATGATTATTTTACTAATGATTCTAATGGGAACAGTGGAGACATAAAGACAGGTGAGTAATGAAAGCAGATATGGCTAAGAAAATAATCAGTGAGCTTGGAAAAAAAATGCTAATAGAAGCTCCCAAAACTGAATGGGAAAAAGAAAAAAATGAAAAGGAGAAGACAGAGTATCCAAGACTCAATGGACAATTACAGAAGGAATAATTACAGAAGAAAAAAAAAAAAGATGTTTGAAGTAATCATGACTGAGAATTTCCCAAAATTAATTACAGACAATAAAGATTCAGGTAGCTCAGAGACATAAATACTCAACAGATACATATATATTTCTGTCTCAGTAGTAAAGATTCCACCCAGTGCAGGAAGTGGGGTTCAATCCCTGGGTTGGGAAGATCCTCTGGGCAAGGAAATGACAACCTACTCCAGTATTCTTGCCTGGGAAATCCCATGGACAGAAGAGCCTTGTAGTATGTAGTCCATGGGGTCACAAAAGAGTTGGACATGACTTAGGACTAAACAACAACAACAACAACACACATCCAGGCATATCATATTGAAACTGCATAAATTAAAGAACAAAGAAAGAACCTTGAAAGAAGCTATTGGTCAGTGGAAAACACCTTAGCTATAGAGAAGCAAAGATAAGAATTACACTAAACCTCTCCTTAGAAACCATGCAATCAGGAAGAACAGAGTGAAATATTAAAGTTGAAAGAAAAAAAATACCGATTTAGAATCCTGTGAATAGTAAAACTGTCCTTCAAAAGTGGTAGCTAAGTAAACACTTTCTCAGGCAAAGAAAAATTGAGGGAATTTGTTGCCAGTAGACTTACCTTATAAGAAGTATTAAATGTGTAGGAAAGAAGGAAAATATATCTTAGAAATTCCATTTATTTAATGAATGGAATAGCATTCAAGAAGAGATCATGGAAAAAAAGAGATAATGAAGGTAAAATAAATCATATTTTCTTATTCTTGTTTTAACAAATAACTATTCAAAATAATAATAGTATCAACCATGTATTCAGTAATTATAGCTTATGGATAAGAGCCATGAATGACAGCAGGAAAGAACTGGAAATAAGTGACAGGAGGGAGGAGTTGGAAATATTGTGCTATAAGATAATTGCACTACCCAGGAAGTAGCTAGTGTATTATCTGAAAGACTTGGATTTCTTGTAATTTTTTTTAATAGACTCAAGGGAAACTGCTAAAAGAATTTAAAGAAGTATAATTGATATGCTAAGAAAGGAAAAAAAAATAGAATCCCAATTAAAACTAGAAAAGGCAGAGTTAAAAGCAAAAAATAAGAACAATAAGAGCAGTAAATAGAAAAGAATCACAAGTATGATAAACATTAATCCAACTATATCAATAATCACTTTAAATGTTAATGTTCTGAATTTATCAATTAAAAGAGAGAGACTGTCAGTGTTCATTAAAAAAAAAAAAGACCCAAATATATTTTGTTTGAAAGAAACCCACTTTAAATAGAAAGACACAAATTAAAAGTGATGGAGAAGTATATGCCTTGATAACACTAATCAAAAGAAAGTTGGAGTAACTATATTAATTTTAGGCAAAGCTGCCATTAAAGAAAGGAAAATTATCAGATATAAAGACAGGCATTACATCACAATAAAGAGGTCAAAACATCAAGTGAAAGTGAAAGTCACTCAGTTGTGTCTGACTCTCTATGATCTCATGGACTGTATAGTCCATGAAATTCTCCAGGCCAGAATACTGGAGAGGGTAGTCTTTCCCTTCTCCAGGGGATCTTCCCAATCCAGGGATTGAATGCAGGTGTCCCACATTGCAGGCAGATTCTTTGATTCTCTACCACCTGAGACACCAGGGAACCCCAAGAATACTGGAGAAAATAACCTATTCCTTCTCCAGCGGATCTTTCTGACTTAGGAATTGAACCAGGGTCGCCTGCATTGCAGGCAGATTCTTTACCAGCTGGGCCACAAGGGAAGCCCCAAAACATCAAAGACATAATAATACTTCATGTGTATGTGCCTAACAACAAAGCATCAAAATACATGAGACAGAATCTGACAGAACTACAAAGAGAAACTGATAACCCACTACTAACACTTTTAGTGTTTCTATTGGTAATTGATATATCGAACAGGGAGAAAATCCATAAACACATGGCTGAACTGAATACTGACAGGTCCAACTGTCATCTATACACTACTTTGTCCAACAGCATGAAAATATATACTCCTCACAAGCTCACATGGAACATTCACCAAGATATTCTAGTCATAAAACACAACTTAAATTTAAAAAATAGAAATCACACAAAATATGCTCTCAGATAAAAATGAAATTAAGCTAGAAATCAATAATGGAAAGATACTGGAACCTCCCCCCAAAATAATTGGAGGCTAAAGCTCTTTCTAAATAAATTGAATCAAAGAAGAAAGTCTCAATGAAAAAATTTTAAATATTTTGACATGTTCAAATAAAAGGTAATTTATCAAAATTTGCGGGCTGCAATCAAAACAGAGCCTAGAAAAAATTATAGAATTGAATATTATTTTAGAAGAAAGATCTAAAATCAACAATTTAAGCTTTTACCTTAGGAAACTACAGAAAAGAGCAAATTAATTTCAAAGTAAATGATAATTAGAGCAAACCAATGAAATTAAAAACAGGAAAGCAATAAATTTAATAAAACCTAAAGCTTGTTCTTGAAAAAAAGATCAATCAAATTGGTGCACCTCCAGCCAGGCTAACTGAAAAAAAGAGATAGCCTAGACATAAATTACTAATATTAAAAATGAAATATTAAAATAACATTAAAAATGAAACAGGAAACATCTCTACTGATCTCATGGACATTGAAAGGATAATAAAGGAGTATTATGAACAACTATATGCCTACAAAATTGGTAACTTTTTTTTTCTTAAAATATTTTTCACCAATTCTGTCTCTTTAGAGAAATAGTAGCAATGGCTTTCATAAAGTTAATTCAGTAGGAGAACCAACGAAATTATGCCAGGGTATAAATATATATGGGCTTCCCTGGTCGTTCACCTGGTAAAGAATCAGCCTGCAATGCAGGAGACCCCAGTTTGATTCCTGGGCTGGGAAGATCCCCTGAAGGAGGGCATGGCAACGCACTCCAGTATTCTTGTCCAGAGAATCCCCAAGGACAGAGGTACCTGGAGGGCGACAATCCGTGGGGTCGCAAACAGTCGGGCATGACTTAGTCGGAGTGACTAAGCACAGCACGCATAAGTATATGTGATTGCATGAGTTGCTCAGAAATTAATTCTGAGCAGAACAATAAGTGCATAGTGAAGTTTTCTTCCGATAGTCATAAATTTGAGGCATTTTTGTTAAGTATGAATATAGTCATTTCATTTGCTGACTAAAGACATACCTCTATGCTTTGGTTCTGTGAGAGAAACAAACTTAAGTTCATGCTTTGGTTCTGTGAGAGAAACAAACTTAAGTTTATCTCAGTGTGGAAATGGGCTTCTGTTTGAGGACTAGGTTGGAGGAACACTGAAAAAGATAGCCAAGATTTTTCTTAAGAAGCAGTTTTATATCTATTACGGGGCAGAGAGTAAAATTCTCAATATTTTATAAGTGAGTTTGACTCAATTTTAGACAGAAAACTTTTAGAAATGAAGTCTGAACAACTTGTAAAAAAGTGAACTATATTTTCAATGTAGTAAAAAAGTCATCTCAGTCAATGCCCATTAAAATTTTTAGCTCAATGATATAGCTTTCTGACTTATACCCCAAGATGAACTATGAAACCTAGTTAATATAATGAGCTTGTTCTCAAAGTGGAGTTATTAAATACAAGCTGATTAATGGTTAAAGCATATAAACTTGCATTTACTCCTTTTGATTGAAATTATGATTCTGTAGTAGATTTTTCCCCTTTTCTTTCTTTTTTTAAATTTTTTCGTTGTGGTAAAATCTCTTTTGTTTTGTAGTAATCAACTAAATGGGAAGAATTATATTGAATTGACTTTGAGTAAAATAGCTTTTCATACTGTTCATGGGGTTCTCAAGGCAGGAACACTGAAGTGGTTTGCCATTCCCTTCTTCAGGGGACCATGCTTTGTCAGAACTCTCTATCTTGGGTGGCCCTACATGGTATGGCTCATAGTTTCATTGAGTCAGACAAGGCTGCATCCCTGTGATCAGCTCATTTAGTTTTCAGTGATTGTGGTTTCCATTCTGTTTGCCCTCTGATGAAAGAGGAGAGTGAAAAAGTTGGCTTAAAATTTAATATTGAAAAACCTAAGATCATAGCATCCAGTCCCAACAGTTCACGGCAGATAGATGGGAAACAATGGAAACAGTGACAGGCTTTATTTTCTTGGGCTTCAAAATCACTGCAGATGGTGACTTCAGCCATGAAATTTAAAAAATACTTGCTCCTTGGAAGAAAAGCTCTGACCACCTAGACAACATATTAAAAAGCAGAGACATTACCTGCTGACAAAGGCCCATCTAGTCAAAGCTATGATTTTTCCAGTAGTCATGCATGGATGTGAGAGTTGGACCATAAAGAAAGCTGAGCACTGAAGAACTGATGCTTTTGAACTGTGGTATTAGATAACATTCTTTAGAGTCCCTTGGACTGCGAGGAGATCAAACCAGTCAATCCTACAGGGCATCAGTCCTGAATATTCATTGGAAGGACTGATGCTGCGACTCCAATACGTTGGCCACCTGATGTGAAGAACTGCCTCATTAGAAAAGACCCTGATGCTGGGAAAGATTGCAGGCAGGAGGGGAAGGGGATGACAGCAGATGAGATTGCTGGATGGCATAACTGCCCTGATGGACATGAGTCTGAGCAAGTTCCAGGAGCTGGTGATGGACAGCGAGATCTGGCACGCTGCAGTTCATGGGGTCGCAAAGAGTCGGACACTTCTGAGTGACTAAAATGAACTGAACCAAACTGAAAAGAACTCTTGCAATCAGACTAGGTTCTAACCCAAGATATAATAATCCACTCAGCCTCTTTGAGCTGTAAATGATACCCACTTCATAGAATTTCCAAAAAAAATAACATCACAATAAAATTGCTCAATGCAGTTCTTGATCCAAATAAATGCTACTTGTATAAAGACACACTTTTTTTTTTTAATTTTAAAATCTTTAATTCTTACATGTATTCCCAAACATGAACCCCCCTCCCACCTGCCTCCCCATAACATCTCTCTGGGTCATCCCCATGCACCAGCCCCAAGCATGCTGTATCCTGTGTCAGACATAGACTGGCGATTCGATTCTTACATGATAGTATACATGTTAGAAAGCCATTCTCCCAAATCATCCCACCCTCTCCCTCTCCCTCTGAGTCCAAAAGTCCGTTATACACATCTGTGTCTTTTTTTGCTGTAAAGACACTCTTAAAATTATGTGTATAGTAGAATTTTTATCTTGCTCTTTTCTATTGAGAGTTTCAGTTTTCAATCTCGTAGAATATCATCAAATGACAAACCTAAAATTTAAAAATATAATCAAATTCTTATTTCAGAAGAATATCAAAGAATCTGAATCTTAAAGACTTTTGAGGTATAAAAGCTGCTTGAACATTAGCAGATAGTAGTGTATTGAGCATTCATTTCTTATACCATATCCAAATTCTCTTCATAAATTCAAAAGCTAAAGGGAAATAACCAAAATGAGATGTTTTTCCCACAAAGTAATGGTGATAAATATGTCCTTGATCTATAATAAAGTCTGAATGATCTTCAGACTTTATGGAAGTCCATATGTTCAATGCATCACTAAAGAAACTGAAATCAAATTGAGATTCAATTTTGAATAAGCTAATGTGCATAAAATTTGAAGTGTAAAAGTTGCCCTTTTCAAGAAAGTATTCTGAATCCAGACATATGACTGAAAAAAATAATTTAATTGATCATAATACTAAGAGTCATGGTCACCTATTCTTCAAAACAGTTTTTTTTTTTTTTTAATGATTGTGGATGACAAAGTTATTCTTCTTATATAGGAAAAGCTTGATGACCATCTTAATTTGGGCCAACATTATTATTTTGAAGAACTGAACAATTGGAAAAACTGAAATAAATTTGCTTTCTTTTAAAATTTTTTTCTGAAGTAATTACAAAATATTAACTTTATTGACTATATATAATATTGGCCGTATAAAATGGTCTTCTTATCACTTTCCATAATGTGTACTCAGAACAAATGTTTCATAATAGGTACTCAATGAATATTTGCTTAAAACCTAAAATTTTAAAATATTTTGAATCAAAGCTACCTTTGAAAGTCACTTTCATTCTGAGTAATTATTTGAGAACCACATATGTATTCTTAAAGTTCATTGCCAAGTTTATGTAGCTCCTTAAACACAAGTAAAATTGTAATATATGTGAGGCTAACTGCCTTTGCTAATGACTTTAATGGGTAAATTCTTCCTACTCTTATAATCAACCTTCAAATTCAATTCAACAAACATTTGTTTAGCCCCTGCTATTTGCCAGTACCTGCCCAAATTGATTGATGAGGAAAATCTGAGTAAGACATGTTGCCCATCTTCAGGAAGTAGATATATGTGTGGTAAACAACTATCCAGATTTTATTTTTGAAACTGGTGAACAGAAACTGTGAGGTGCCTAAAAAAGTGAGATGAGGAGAGTAAGACAGATATCCACATATTCTAATATGCTAAGTCAAGTATTCTGTCAGATGCAAAATTTTCCATGGAGATTAAAAGAAGGGAGAAGAAGTCAATATGGAGTCCACTGTGCACGTGTGCTCAGTCATGTCTGACTCTGTGACCCCACGGACTGTAACCCACCAGACTCCTCTGTCCATGGAGTTTTCCAGACAAGAATACTGGAGTGGGTTGCCATTTCCTACTGCAGGGTATCTTCCCAACCCAGGAATCAAACCTGTGTCTCCTGCGTCTGCAGATGATTTCTTTACCACTGCGCCCCCTGGCAAGCCCAACAATGTATAGCAAAGGTCCATTCACATAGGGAGAATTGATTCCCTCTCAAGATGATTAAAAGTGGAACATTCCAGTTTATCTGAAGTACATGTGGCATTCAACTGTTCACTTAGTATTATTAGAAATTGTTATTTTATTGTATTCATTTTTCATAAGCTATAAGGTTTTTAAGATCCTAGACTGCCATGAGATTTGAATTTATACTTATTTTATATATTTATTATATATAATTCATTAATTATAAGTGAATTATATATATGTGTGTATATATATATTTATCTATAAAAGCATGTATAATTTTAAATTTCAGAGGTGGTGCTATTATACAAGGAAATAAGCATGGCTTATGTTAGTAAATCATATCTCACAATATAATTTTCAGATTTCTATTGAAGTGTTCTGATGAGTAAGTTTAGAATCCTGCAATCTTATTTTTAGAGTTAGGATATTGTTTTCCAATTAATTAAAATTGGATTTGAATTTTAAAATTCAAATCTGTTTTTCAGACTTTATATACTAAACCTCAGGAAGGATTTTAACATTGTGAAGGATATAAAGGTAATGTGGAAAGTGGGCAAACTGCCTGGCTAGAGTCTAAAATTATGACTCCACCACTAATGAGCCATGAGAATTTGGGAAAGTCACATAGTTTCTCTTAGTTACAGTTCTTCATCTGAAAAATATGATAATAATACCTGTCTCCCCTATCCCACAGGGAGAGTAATTGTGAAAAAGCTTCAGTTCAGTTCAGTCTCTCAGTCGTGTCCAACTCTTTGTGACCCCATGAATCGCATCATGCCAGGCCTCCCTGTCCATCACCAACTCCCGGAGTTCACTCAGACTCACGTCCATGGAGTCAATGATGCCATCCAGCCTTCTCATCCTCTGTCATCCCCTTCTCCTCCTGCCCCCAATCCCTCCCAGAATCAGAGTCTTTTCCAATGAGTCAACTCTTCGCATGAGGTGGCCAAAGTATTGTAATTTCAGCTTTAGCATCATTCCTTCCAAAGAAATCCCAGGGCTGATCTCCTTCAGAATGGACTGGTTGGATCTCCTTGCAGTCCAAGGGACTCTAAGGGTTCTAAAAATATAAGGTATTATGTAAACCTGAAAAACAATAAAATTTATAACTCAATATTTGTGTAGAACTAGTAATTTTCAAAATATATTCTTTAAATCCTAGTTGGCTAGTAGAAAACATGCTTATAGATAACTCAGGAGTATAGAAAAGCCTGACTCAGTGAAAAGGCCTTGCTTTCACAGTCAGAAGACAGGGTGGCTCCCTGGCTCATTCACTTTTTAGCTTCATTATTTCAGCCAAGTCTTTTAAGCTTAATGAATCCCTTCAGTTTTCTCTGATGTGAAGCTGGGCTTGAAGACTGGGCCCATCCATCTGAGAAAGTTGATGTGATGATGACAATGAATTAAGATGATGTGTGTTAAAGTACTCCATTAACTCTGAAACAAAAACAGACTTTATTTTTCTCATCTTAACTTTCAAAACAAATCTAGCTGCATAGTATCTTAACTCGAGGCAGGAACTACAGAGATGAGAGCAGTCCAGAAAAGCTGGGTTGAGGTAGTTAGTAGATCCCAGGCCCAACTCAAATCTGCCAAATTTTAGGCTCAAAGCTGGGGATGCTCCAGAGAAGCTGGACCACAGGCACTGCCTGTCATGAAGTTGTCCAACTATTCCAGTTATTCAATGCATGCTGACTGCTGCCCACACTAAGCTATGAGATTCAGAAAGAAGTATGCACCAAAGAGTAATGACAGGCAATTGCTACTCTCAAAGCACTTACAAGTCCTGGCAGAGAAATAATAAATAAACATAAAACTGTGATAAAAGATAAATTCTTTAAATCACTTATCAGGAGTCACAAAGAATATAAATTAATTGGCAAATGATATTAATAAGGCTGACTCAAAACGAGGCTTTTTTTCCCCCCAAATTATGAGCAAACTGACCTGAGTATATCTGTCTATAAAGCTGGAGATCCAAGTTGGGGAAGGTGGGGTTTAAAATGCAGGGATGGCTGAGGATGAGGGTAGTAGTGATAATCAAACAAAAACTTTTCAGTAGTCAAAACGGGATTGTATCAAAGCATGAACAAAGCAGATTTGGAAAAGAGGAGAGAAGCAGAACACTGAGAACCAAGGCATTAGTAGAAGACTGTTTATAGCAATGCATATTTGACATGTAGAAGAGAAGGATGAAATCTTACCATCTTGACTTTCACTGCCTTTTACTGAGCATACATGCCTAAATCATAAAACTAGAAGTTTTCTACACATGAGGTTACGATCGATTTCTGGGTCGTAACTCATTTTCAGATCATAAAATCATTTCAGTGGGCTGCAACTGAAATATTCAAGATAAAATTGTATATTCAAAAATAGAATTAAATAAAACAAAAAATATCAGAATACATTTTGTAAGGGTAACTCAAGCAATTTTATTGCTGTTAAATATATATGTATGGGTATCTGGGGTCATGATATAAAATAGATTGTTTTTCTGTGGAGTGTAACAAAAAAATTCAAAAGCCACTGAACTGTAGGTTCTCTATGAATGGAATAAAAATGTTGCCAAAAGGCAAATAGAGCTGGGATATAGTTTGCCGATATAGGTCACTGGCCTAGAGAGCATGATGCCCTGCCTTTCTGTAGTGATTGCCAGGAAGCCAGAGCACAAATTCAGAAAGAAACTAATGATGCTGATCTAAGGTTAGAAGTTAGGCCCAGTGGAAGCAAAACCGTTAGTGATGGTATCCTGCTGGTTGTTGAGGCCTGGTCTAAGGTGGCAGAACTGAGCTTCTAGACTAGTATAGGGTAGTCATCTACTTTAAACAACTCTGTTAGAAAATATCTTTTCCTTTGAACCCCAAGTTTACCTTCTTTTAAAGTCTACCTGTACTGTCTATAGTTCTCTCTTCTGGTGCCACACTATAAATCTAATCACTTCTGTACAAAAAGGATTTTTATGTATTTGAAAACAGAGCCTGTCATTCAGATCAATTTGTGTCTAAATGTAGGGGCTCAATCTGAAAGCCTCGGAGGCTCAGATATTCATAATGGCAGGTACAAGAAGCTGGCTGAAGTCCTAAGCATGGTAGGGGGCTGGTCTATATAGGACAGAGTCTGGTGGATTTGAAGATTCCCAAAGTGAATGGAATATGTACACGGATCAGTAGAGGCCAGAATGTAAAATTAAATGCAGATCATGAAATGAAACTGAAGCCACAGCCTCATATCTGAACCCTTCCCTCTCTTTGAAGAGGTCCCAGACGGAGAGATGACCTGGTGCTCCAGAGGACAGAAGTGTGACTCTTTTATATCCTAAGTCCTCCTAGTTCTTCAGCTTTTTCTCAAATCATAGCTTTTCAGCCCTTCCCACATTCTCAGAACAACGTAGCACTTTAACTTTTCTAAATCCTATTCTCAATCTTATTCTTTCTACAGCACGTCAGGTGTCTGTTACTGGCTGATTTATTATGTGTGTGAACATGTAAAGTATTTATCAGTTGAATTTCAAATTAAGCTCTTGAAAAGTATTGAGCTATGTAAGCTTTTGTTTTTTTAATGACTTATTCTGTGTTCGGCATTATTTGTAGCCCATCTAGCCATAGGGGCTTCTTTACACAGATCAGTTTATTTATACCTAGAGACACAGTGACATGAAGAGATGTTTTGCTAATACTTTTATTAAGCTTTTAACACTATGGAATTTCTTGATATATGTGGAATTTAACTGACTTTTTATTCCAGTGGTTTCAGAACTATTATTAAAAATATTCAAAGTTTTATGGAGATCACTTTCAATATATATGATTTCTTTTTATTCATGTGTATTTAATATTGGGCAAGCACATTCTCACACTGGTAAATCAGATCTAAATTCTAAATTAAAATAAATACTTCTCCACCCTTACAACTACAAATTACTCATTAAATGAGGATGAAAGAACAGTTCATTAATTATTATAAATATGTTGAATAAGCTATTCTTGTTTCCAATTACTAATATGTTTAAAAGGGTTCCCTTTTATCTTATATATCATCATATTCATACTATCATTTTACAAGTAGAAACAGTTCTTTAGAAACTGAATTCTTTTAATAATTTTCTAAAATCATTTTGTTTGTGAATACTGACAGAACCTGGCCTTTATTTCTAGTTTGAAAATAATTTTTATCTTCCTCCAGATTTTATGGGGTATTTCTGAAATATTTTTAGAAAGAATATGTCTATATATCCTCTCATGATTATGTGAGCTTTGCCTGTGCTTTTTTATACAAAGCCTATGACGTGGTGAAAAGCCTTTCCCCTCTCTTCTTTTTCTATAAAAAGTGTGTTTTGTGCCACTGGCATTGTCTTGTGGTTACTTTTTTAACTGAAAACTCAGTATGTAGTTGACCATGTATCTCATCCCTCCCTAAATAACCTCTGCTATTTATAATTTAGAAATGAATTTTCTCTTCACTGATCTCTTGCTTGATTTATAACTGACATGGTTCTTATATTTTCTGCTTATACCCTTATTTCATATTAGGTACATCTCTATTTTATTTTGATACATCTCAGCTTTATTTTATTTTGGTACATCTCAGGTTTATTTTTTACTTTACCTTAGATTTTTTTCTCATTCATATTCATCTTCAGTGCTCTCCTCCAAGTATTATTAAAACATAGTCTCAAACCTTGGGGGCAGAGCATAATTTCTTACTCAGCACTTAAATTTTTCCTATTAAATTTTAATCTACAATTACTTTATCCACTGGTTAGTAAGAAGATAAGACTTCAGTATTTCAAAATGGGCTTAGTACATTGATTTAAAGACATGATAGACTCAACTTACCTTAGCTCATTTGTAGTTGTAATTTAGTCTTTATTTAGATTTAATTACTCTTCCAAACTGTACAGTTTCTGTTACAGACCCCCACAGTGCCCCATCCTCATCATTAAGAATTTCCAATATTCCCTGAATTTCTCTCAACTGTCAGTACCTACCTCTCAACCTGAATTACTTCTGTTTCTCTACCTGAAACAACAGAAGCCCAATCGTACATATAAAAGAGACTGTGTTAACACTGACCCATCCCCAGGAATCCAAAACAAATGACTCTCCTGAGTATAAATATCCCAGTCCTTTTCTCTACATACAGGAGAATTTCCAGGCATGGGTTTCATCTCTTTCTCAGTACAGGTGTCCCCTGCCTTTTGAAAGTTTACATTGCATCACTTTGCTTTTCTGAATCACTTATATTGATATCTGTTTTGTGATAACTGAAAGAAATCCAAAGATGTATTTGTTTTTGTTTAAAAAAATATGCAAAGGGAAAATAATGTTTCAGATCAGATCAGATCAGTTGCTAAGTCATGTCTCTTTGTGACCCCATGAATCGCAGCATGCCAGGCCTCCCTGTCCATCACCATCTCCAAGACTTCAATCAAACTCATGTCCATCGGGTCGGTGATGCCATCCAGACATCTCATCCTCTGTCTTCCCCTACTCCTCCTGCCCCCGATCCCTCCCAGCATCAGAGTCTTTTCCAATTAGTCAGCTCTTTGCATGAGGTGGCCAAAGTATTGGAGTTTCAGCTTTAACATCATTCCTTCCAAAGAAATCCCAGGGCTGACCTCCTTCAGAATGGACTGGTTGGATCTCCTTGCGGTCCAAGGGACTCTTGAGTCTTCTCCAACACCACAGTTCAAAAGCATCAATTTTTCAGCACTCATCTTTCTTCACCGTCCAACTCTCGCATCCATACATGACCAGAGGAAAAACCATAGTCTTGACTAGATGGACCTTTGTTGGCAAAGTAATGTCTCTGCTTTTCAATATGCTGTCTAGGTTGCTCATAACTTTTCTTACAAGGAGTAAGCATCTTTTAATTTCATGGCTGCAGTCACCATCTGCAGTGTTTTTGGAGCCCCCAAAAATAAAGTCTGACACTGTTTCCACTGTTTCCCCATCTATTTCCCATGAAGTGATGGGATCAGATGCCGTGATTTTCATTTTCTGAATCTTGAGCTTTAAGCCCACTTTTTCACTTTCTTCTTTCACTCTCATCAAGAGGGATTTTAGTTCCTCTTCACTTTCTGTCATAAGGGTGGTGTCATCTGCATATCTGAGGTGACTGATATTTCTCCCGGCAATCTTGATTCCAGCTTGTGTTTCTTCCAGCCCAGGGTTTCTCATGATGTACTGTGCATAGAAGCTAAATAAACAGGGTGACAATATACAACCTTGACATACTCCTTTTCCTATTTGGAACCAGTCTGTTGTTCTATGCCCACTTCTAACTGTTGCTTCCTGACCTGCATATAGGTTTCTCAAGCGGCAGGTCAGGTTCTGATATTCCCATCTCTTTCAGAATTTTCCACAGTTTATTGTAATCCACACAGTCAAAGGCTTTGGCATAGTCAATAAAGCAGAAATAGATGTTTTTCTGGAACTATCTTGCTTCACTACGAACAAAGCTAGTGGAGGTGATGGAATTCCAGTTGAGCTGTTTCAAATCCTGAAAGATGATGCTGTGAAAGTGCTGCACTCAATATGCCAGCAAATTTGGAAAACTCAGCAGTGGCCACAGGACTGGAAAAGGTCAGTTTTCATTCCAATTCCAAAGAAAGGCAATGCAAAAGAATGCTCAAACTACCGTACAATTGCACTCATCTCACATGCTAGTAAAGTAATGCTCAAAATTCTCCAAGCCATACTTCAGCAATACGTGAACTGTGAACTACCTGATGTTCAAGCTGGTTTTAGAAAAGGCAGAGGAACCAAAGATCAAATTGCCAACATCTGCTGGATCATGGGAAAAGCAAGATAGTTCCAGATAAAAATCTATTTCTGCTTTATTGACTAGGCCAAAGCCTTTGACTGTGTGGATCACAACAAACTGTGGAAAATTCTGAAAGAGATGGGAATACCAGACTACCTAACCTGCCTCTTGAGAAATCTGTATGCAGATCAGGAAGCAACAGTTAGAACTGGGCATGGAACAACAGACTGGTTCCAAATAAGAAAAGGAGTACGTCAAGGCTGTATATTGTCAACCTGCTTATTTAACTTCTATGCAGAGTACATCATGAGAAACGCTGGACTGGGAGAAACACAAGCTGGAATCAAGATTGCCAGGAGAAATATCAATCACCTCAGATATGCAGATGACACCACCCTTATGGCAGAAAGTGAAGAGGAGCTAAAAAGCCTCTTGATGAAAGTGAAAGAGGAGAGTGAAAAAGTGGGCTTAAAGCTCAAGATTCAGAAAATGAAGATCATGGCATCTGGTCCCATTACTTCATGGGAAATAGATGGGGAAACAGTAGAAACAGTGTCAGACTTTATTTTTTGGGGCTCCAAAATCACTGCAGATGGTGACTGCAGCCATGAAATTAAAAGACACTTAGTCCTTGGAAGAAAAGTTATGACCAACCTAGATAGTATATTCAAAAGCAGAGACATTACTTTGCTGACTAAGGTCCGTCTAGTCAAGGCTATGGTTTTTCCTGTGGTCATGTATGGATTTGAGAGTTGGACTGTGAAGAAGGCTGAGCACCGAAGAATTGATGCTTTTGAACTGTGGTGTTGGAGAAGACTCTTGAGAGTCCTTTGGACTGCAAGGAGGTCCAACTAGTCCATTCTGAAGGAGATCAACCCTGGGATTTCTTTGGAAGGAATGATGCTAAAGCTGAAGCTCCAGTACTTTGGCCACCTCATGCGAAGAGATGACTCATTGGAAAAGACTCTGAAGCTGGGAGGGATTGGGGGCAGGAGGAGAAGGGGACGAGCCAGGATGAGATGGCTGGATGGCATCATGGACTCAATGGAGGTGAGTTTGAGTGAACTCCGGGAGTTGGTGATGGACAGGGAGGCCTGGCGTGCTGTGATTCATGGGGTCGCAAAGAGTCAGACATGACTGAGCGACTGAACTGATCTTGCTTTTCCCATGATCCAGCGGATGTTGGCAATTTGATCTCTGGTTCCTCTGCCTCTTCTAAAACCAGCTTGAACATCTGGAAGTTCACGGTTCACGTATTGCTGAAGCCAATGTTTAGCATTGTTTGATTCACTGTGAGCACTTATAGAGACCCTGTGCACCCCAAGCATCAGAATGGCGCCACCAGGCTTCTTCCTTGGAACTGCACTCAGCATTAAGCCTGCACGCCTTTGAACTCTGCCTGTGGGCGTCTATGCTTTATCTTATTCTTATATCCATTGGGCTTCTCTGATGGCTCAGTTGGTAAAGAATCTGCCTATAAACTACCTTGGGTCAGGAAGATTCCCTGGAGAAGGGAATGGATAATCACTCCAGTATTCTATGCTGAAGAATTCCGTGGACAAAGATGCCTGGCGAGCTACATACAGTCCATGGCATCGCAAAGAGTCAGACTCGACTGAATGACTAACACTTTCAC
The DNA here is from genome assembly GCF_032405125.1 of Capricornis sumatraensis. Lineage (NCBI taxonomy): Eukaryota > Metazoa > Chordata > Mammalia > Artiodactyla > Bovidae > Capricornis > Capricornis sumatraensis. The sequence continues at coordinate 78,200,260 of NC_091073.1, forward strand.
TTTTTCCATTAGCAAGTTGTGTCCTAAGGTCACGCTTTAAACCATTTTAATGTACAAGAGTTTTCATAGGAACGGTCTAGTTTCAGATACAGGGGAAACCTGTACTTTCTCTGTAATGAAGCTTCAGCTGCTCACTAGATCAACAGTTAAATAGCGTCAGTCAGTCAGTCAGTTCAGTTGCTCAGTTGTGTCCGACTCTTTGCCACCCCATGAACTGCAGCACGCCAGGCCTCCCTGTCCATTACCAACTCCCGCTGTTTACCCAAACTCACGTCCATTGGGTCGGTGATGCCATCCAACCATCTCATCCTCCGTCCTTCCCTTCTCCTCCTGCCCTCAATCTTTCCCAGCATCAGGGTCTTTTCAAATGAGTCAGTTCTTCACATCAGGTAGCCAAAGTATTGGAGCTTCAGCTTCAGCATCAGTCCTTCCAATGAATATTCAGGACTGATTTCCTTAGGCTGGTTTGATCTTGCAGTCCAAGGAACTCTCAAGAGTCTTCTCCAACACCACCGTTCAAAAGCATCAGTTCTTCGGCACTCAGCTTTCTTTATAGTCCAACTCTCACATCCATACGTGACACCTGGAAAACCATAGCCTTGACTAGATGGACATACCCTTTACTTATTGGTTTTCTTCTCTCTCTACCACTATACTTATTCCCTGCCAGTTTTCCTGGCTCTCCTAAATGCACTGCTTGCCCTCTAATCCTTGTCTCGGCATCTCCTTCAGCATTTTCTTGCAGTCATGGTTCCCTCATCTGTAAAGGAGTAAATTAGGGAAGAAGTATTGTACAGAGCCTAACTTAATAGTACATGCTCTAAAATCATTGCATCTAGTTAAAATAAGTTTTATAATCTCTTGCTGCTAAGTATTCTCTCCTAGATATGACTCTGGTTCTTCTGTGTCTCAATAGGATGATTGATTTCACATTGGGTGGATAGGACCATCCCACTGGTCACCAGTGTGACAAAACTCGTGGTTGCCTATCAGAAGCTTGCACACTGTCATCAACGTCTTTGATTACATCAACAGTAATACAATGTCATGTGGTGAGAATAGTCTTTTTCTTGCTGTTCTGTTCGAATCACTACAAACACTAAAGAGAAAGAAATTCCAATGAAAGGCTATGGAAGAGCCTATCTCTTTAATTTTCTTTTTTAATCCCCATAGAAGAACAATATTCTGTGATCTTTTACACTTTTCACCAACTTGTCTTCACCAGACTATTTCCTACACATAGTGTAAAACTCAGTTTACAGGTCTTATACAAATCTTGTCCTACTCTTTCAAATCTTTTGAGTTACTTTTGTTTATAAACTGCCATAGCTTCCAATATTTATTCCTTTCATGGCATATTATCTACTGAATTACAAACTTCCTGGTAATCCCATTAGCAATGTCCTAAATTGGTTGGACTAGATTATTTATTATTGCAAATCCAGCACCTAGAACAGTATTTAGCATGCCCAGACACTAAAAAAGTTAGATGATAAATTATGCTTATCAATAGTGTTAAAAAGAAGTGTTATTGCTAGATTTTGAAATGGTTCTAATGAAATCTGTACAGTTACAGAATATTTTCTATTCTACTGCCTCAAATGAGCACAGTTAATACTGGCCTTCTCATTTATTGACCTTACTTTTATAGTATCATGAAATTAACCATATCCCTTCATTTCCAATTTGTAACCAACATTAAACTTGCTGGCAGATAATCTCTGAATATTTTTGGTTTTAGATACAAAGAAGGCATTAAATCATCTCTTACACCATTAAAAAAGGTAAAAACAACTTAAAACATTAGAATTTTATTTAATTTCTGCATAAGTGAAAGCAGAGAAAACTAGATGTCAAAATATGTACTATTTCCAAAGCCTACATGACATGAAAATTACATTTAATTATTTCATTTCCTATATTTATATTACCAGCTCAATTGACATGAATTTGAGCAAACTCTGGGAGATAGTTAAGGACAGGGAAGCCTGGCATGCTGCAGTCCATGGGGTTGCAAAGAGACATGACTTAGCAAACTGAAAAACTATTATTTATCACTTAAATTTTTATTTACTGATCTTCTAAATGCTGAAACATAGAATTTATCAGTTTGATAAAGGGTTAAATGATGTGCTTTACTTGCTTATTAAATAACTATGTATCAGAGCAGTGCTGTAGGAGAAAAACTTAAATAATCAAATGCCACTGAGCACAGGGCAGTGATTGCTTTTGCCTTAAGGCAACAAATTTCAGTTTTAAATGTCAGCTTGCACAATTTTTTTTTAATTTTAAATATATGCATTTGTGAAGACAGCTGGGTTTTATTAAGAAATGCTGTACCTGCCACACTGGGAACATTTTCTTTTATGGCAAAGAAAACAAATAAATATTGGTAAATAAATAAATAAAACAAACAAGTAAATATTGTTTAAAAACAAATATTGGCAGTTTTAATATTTGGAAACAGTATGTTTGGAATAAGAAGTTTATTTTAATCATTACTAAGAAATATCTAGCAAACAGAACAGCGATCCCTTTACATTTAATGGCTAGATAAGCTAAGTTTGTCATAAAATGTTGGCTACAGAGGAATTAAATTTGCCACATTTTAAAGTGAATACTAATCAACATGCAAATAAGCAATTTAACCCTCTTTAAATTGGAAAAAAAAAAACCCTTGGGACAGTTAATTTCATAGTTATTAGCAACAGCCAAATCACTGTCAGATGATTCTTCATATTTCATTATATAAAAAATTACAGAAGCACATTATCAGACTTCTGTATTTAGAACAGAATGAATGACAGTCCTGCCTGGCAGAAAATGTTTTATTGTTTGTGTACTGATGTTTAATTCTTCTGGAAGAGTGGAAACAAAAACATCCAGATGGAAACTGTGGATGTGTTAAGTGGAGATGGGACAAGAGAAAGAGTTGTTGCAATAACGTTCTGCATCATTTGGTGAACTGCTTAAGATCTGAGTAGGTTCAGGTAACATTACCTAAAGCACTGAAATTTTACCCAAATACTGTTCTATCCCAGATCTGAAAAGCAGGCCTATTCTGTGCCTTTCTGCTTCTTAGTTAAGATCTCGGGGTTCTTGCAGAGAGGATCAACAGAGCCCAAAGGGAAATATTTGAATAAACAATATAACTCCCTGATGGCTAATAAAAAAGTCACCCCAAACACACTAATTTGAAACACAAAATAGTTATGTCTGGAGATGCTATTGGTATTATATAGCTAATAAAAGAATACTATGAAAACTTAGAAGCAATGAATAAATTCTTATAAGAATCCATTCAAACTGATTCCAGAAGAAATGGTAAATCTGAGTTGTTTTATTGCCATCAAGAAATAAACAAGTCCATCACCAGATGAATGGATAAGAAAGCTGTGGTGAAAATGAAAGTGAAAAGTGAAAGTGAAAAGTGAAAGTAAAGTTGCTCAATTGTGTCCAATTCTTTGCATATACACAATGGAGTATTACTCAGCCATTAAAAATAATGCATTTGAATCAGTTCTAATGAGGTTGATGAAACTGGAGCCTATTATACAGAGTGAAGTAAGCCAGAAAGAAAAACACCAATACAGTATACTAACGCATATATATGGAATTTAGAAAGATGGTAATGATAACCCTGTATGGGAGACAGCAAAAGACACAGATGTATAGAACAGTCTTTTGGACTCTGTGGGAGAGGGCAAGGGTGGGATGATTTGGGAGAATGGCATTGAAACATGTATAATATCATATAAGAAATGAATTGCCAGTCCAGGTTCAATGCATGATACAGGATGCTTGGGGCTGGTGCACTGGGATGACCCAGAGGGATGGTACGGGGAAGGAGGAGAGAGGGGGTTTCAGGATGGGGAACATATGTATACCCGTGGTGGATTCATGTTGATGTGTGGCAAAATAAATACAATATTGTAAAATAATTAGCCTCCAATTAAAATAAATAAATTTTAAATTAAAAAAAAGAAAAACATCATTTAGCATAAAAAATAAATAAACAATTTCTTTTTAATATTCTCATCATGATAATGCTAGCCTAGGTAGTTAAAAAAGCAAGCTTTTTTATTCAGATAATTTCAATTTACACCATTTCTTCTAGACCATATAAAAAAAGAAAGACTGACAACAAAGAGTAAAGAATATAAAAAGTTTAAAAAGAAATTGCAGGCCAAAATGACTCATAAGCAGAAACAAAAATATATTATTTGCACCTAAATCCACTTATGAAATAAAAATATATGATCTAGACTAGATTTTTCCCAAGAATGTAAAATCCATTTACTACTAGAAAATGAATTAAATAATTCATCTCATTATTCCTATAGTAGATGTAGGGGGAAATTTTAACATTCAATATTACTTCAGGATAAAAATTCTTAGGCCACTAAAAATAGAAGGAAACATTGTTAGAATGGTAAATGACTCTTATTAAATATATATGGATAATATGTATTGTCATGTTAATGGTACATGTTGAAAGCTCCCAGTTCAAATAGGAATAAGAAACAAATAAATTATCCTAGTATCACAGTTTCTATTAAAAATTGTATTAACCCAAGTTAATGCAGACAGATAAAACAAAATACAGAGAGATGAATTAGAAAGGAAGATACAAACCTATCATTATATCTAATATATAACTGAACAAACTGAAAATAGAATTTAGTCAGGCTATTGCTTAAACATCAATATTCAAGAGGAAACTACATGGTCTACAACAGTAAAAATCAATTGTTGTTCAGTTGCTCAGACATGTCTGACTCTTTGTAACCCCCATGGACTGCAGCATGCCAGGCTTCCTTGTCATTTACCATCTCTTGGAGCTTGCTCAAATTCATGTCCATTGAGTTGGTGATGCCGTCCAACTATCTCATCCTCTGTTGTCCCCTTCTCCTGCCTTCAATCTTTCCCAGCATCAGGGTCTTTTTCAATGATTTGGCTCTTCACAAGTGGCCAAAGTATTGGAGTTTCAGCTACAGCATCAGTCCTTCCGATGAATATTCAGGGTTGATTTCCTTTAGGATTGTCTGGCTTGATTTCCTTGCAGTCCAAGGGATTCTCAAGAGTCTTCTCCAAGACTTCTCTTCAATCTTTCTTTCAAGAATTGAAAGCATCAATTCTTCTGCATTCAGACTTCTTTGTGATCCAACCCTCACATCCACACATGACTACTGGAAAAACCATAGTTTTGGCTAGATGGACCTTTGTCGGCAAAGTACTGTCTCTGCTTTTTTATACGCTGTCTTGGTTTGCCAAAACTTTTCTTCCAAGGAGCAAGCATCTTTTAATTTCATGGATGTAGTCACCATCTGCAGTGATTTTGGAGCCCAAGAAAAGAAAGTCTCTCACTGTTTTCATTGTTTCCCCATCTATTTGCCATGAAGTAATGGGACCAGATGACATGATCTTCATTTTTTGAATGTTGAGTTTTATGCCAGCTTTTTAAGTTTCCTCTTTCACTTTCAACAAGACACTTTTTAGTTCCTCTTCACTTTCTACCATAAGGGTGGTGTCATCTGCATATCTAAGGTTATTGATATTTCTCCCAGCAAACTTGATTCCAGCTTGTACTTCATCCAGTCTGGCATTTCACATGATGTATTCTGAATATAATATAAGCAAGGTGACAATATACAGCCATGATATACTCCTTTCCTAATTTGGAACCAGTCTGTTGTTCCATGTCCAGTTCTAACTGATGCTTCTTGAGCTGCATACAGATTTCTCAGGAGGCACATAAGGTGGTCTGGTATTCCTATCTCTTTAACAGTTTTCCAGTTTGTTGTGATCCACACAGTCAAAGGCTTTGGTATCATCAATAAATCAGAAGTAGGGTTCTCACAGAGTCGGAAACAACTGAAGCGACTTAGCAGCAGCAGCAGATGTTTTTCTCAGGAGACAGGTAAGTTAGTCTGGTATTCCCATCAATTGGAAAATATAATTATATTAAAAGATACACAAGCATGCATGCTCAGTTGTGTCCTACTCTTTGGGAACTTGCCAGGCTCCTCTGTCCAAGGGATTTTCCAGTTAAGAATACTGGAGTGAGTTGCCATGTCCTCCTCCAGGGGATCTTCCTGACCCAAGGATCAAACTCATGTCTCCTGCATCTCCTACACTGGTGGATGTAGAGAGGTAGATTCTTTACTATCAAGCCACCTGGGAGAAATCTGTATAAAAATATAGTCATTGCAATTATATCAAAAATATAAAATACCTAAAGTGGAAATTGTGACAGATTTTATTTTCTTAAGCTCCAATATCACTGCAGGTGGTGACTACAGCCATGCAATTAAAAGACACTTACCCGTTGGAAGAAAAATCTAGACAGTATATTAAAAAATAGAGACATCACATTGCTGACAAAGGTCTATATAGTCAAAGCTATGGTTTTTCCATTAGTCATGTATGGATATGAGAGCTGGGCAATAAAGAAGGTTGAGTGCCAAAGAATTGATGCTATCAAATTGTAGTGCTAGAGTAGGCTCTTGAAATCAACCCTGAATATTCACTGGCAGGACTCATACTGAAGTTCTAATATCTGTCCATTTGACGGGAAAAACTGACTCACTGGAAAAGACTCTGATGCTGCAAAGAATTGAAGGCGAGAGAAGAAGCAGGCCACAGAGGATAAAATGGTTGGATGGCATCACAGACTCAATGGACATGAATTTGAGCAAACTCAGGGAGATAGTGAAAGACAGGGAAGCCTGGCATGCTGCAGTTCATGGGGTCACAAAGAGTCAGACACAAGTAAGCTACTGAACAACAATATTAACTAAACTACCAAGAAATAAGCAAGTTCGTTGGGAGGAAAAATACATATGATTTTATTGAAAGATATTAGAAAAACACCTGAATAAAGGAAACAACACGACCTTAAATATAAATTTTGGTGTTGTATATGTGAATACTCTGTCAACTTATGATACTCAAAAACAACAATAGCAACAACAACAACAGTATTTTCTACAGAATGTGGTAAAGTGATTCTATATAAAACAGTGAATGATTGAAAATACCCAGGGAACCATTTAAGATGAAAAGTAAGGTTTTATTAAGTACTGCAGTTACTAAGACAGAAAAAAGCTGATGAAGAGAGAGGCAAGTAAACAAATGGAATAAAATAACAGGCCCAGAAACCATCTTTTTCATGAATGCAAATTTGTTTTATATCAGAGTGAGTACTGCAAACCCATGGGCAAAAAAAGAGACTATTAAATAAATAATATTGGGAAACTTGTCATCCATTTTAATAATAAAATGAAATTAGATTTCTGTATAGTATTCTATACAAAAAAATATTCGATGTATTAAAGATTTATATGTATACACAATTATATGAAAATATTTTATAATTGTAATGGAGGGAATTTTGAAATCAAATTATGGGAAGTATAAAGTCTAAAGGAAAAAATTGATAATTTTAGCAGTATAAGACAGTTTAAAACTTGCGTTTATCAAAAGACACTTTATAGATATGCAAAATACAAGTAATAATTTAAAAGATATTTCTGGTATTTACAACTGGCAGAAAATCAATATTCAGAATACTAGCAGTAATAATAGGTGGTTAATAAAAAATGGATGAAAAACTTGGATAGGCATTTTGTACAACAAGAAATATAGATGGTCCATAAACTTACTTTACAAATACTTAAACTTTAGTAGTCATCAGAAAACTTGACATTAAAACCTCACCCATTTCCAAAACATAGACAACAGATTGCAATAATTTTTCAATATTTATGCTGAAATGAGTATAGATGATAGAAACCACTTTGGTGAATTTAACTAAAAATAGTTAAGCATGAATATACTTTGTGAACAAGCAAATCTTTTCCCATGCATATAGACTAATTCACATTTGCTTCAAGAGATATTTTTCTACTATAAAAGGTATATTCTTAACAAGATTACTTGTTATGGCATGAAATTGCAAACAACTCAAACTATCAAAAATAATTGACAAAAAGTACTGAGGAAGAGTTATACCTTGAAATGCTATAAAGTATAGCAAATAAACATTTTATCACTAGTATATCCAGATGGATAAACTTCAAATACATAATATTGATCAAACAAAGTCAATTCATAGGATAAGGCACACAATATACTTTGATTCACATAAATCGGCAAACCATATGAAGCAATAGCATATTGTCTAGGCTTACATGCCTTGGTGGTAAAATTATAATGCAAGTTAGGTGAATGATTTATACTCTTCAGAAGAATGGCTACCTCTGGGACAGGGGGTGGGGGACAGGTTAGAGGCACAGTGTTGGTACAACAGAGACATTTATAGTGCTGGAAGCTGATGATACCTTCTTAAGTTGGGTAGTGATTGCATTTAAACTTATTCTCTAAGCTGCATGTCTTTAGTTTACTTTTGAAAGTGAAAGTCACTCAGTAGTGTCCAACTTTTTGTAACCCCATATAGAGTCCATGGAATTCTCCAGGTCAGAATACTGGAGTAGGTAGCCTCTTCCTTCTCCAGGGGATCTTCCCAACCCAGGGATCGAACCAATGACTTCCACATGGCAGGCGGATTCTTCACCACTGAGCCATCTACTTTTAATTTATGACAAATACTAGAATTACTATTTTTTAGTATAGTATATGCTTATGAATATAAAATGCCATTGTGGGCCAGACGTTTGAGTTAGACAAGTTGCTACTTTTCCTAGTGTGTTAGTACTCTACAAAATGGCTTATTAAAGAACAAATTTTAGAATATTTTCTTCTCATCAGTTGTGCTGAGTTTAATTAAATTGCACATAATTACCAGAACTAAGAGGCTGGATTCTCTCCTGTAGCAGAAGAAATTTCCCTCAATTACACAACAACATTATATCCTGAAATTAATTCCGAAAAGAAATTATCAAACATCCTTCTATGAATCCTTTTAAAATTTGCTTTGAAATCAGCATATGATATATATAAAGTTCTATATGGTTGGTCCTAAACAAAATGCCATATATCATGGTGTGGCGGAAAGAACACTGAAAGAAGAATTTCAGTTCATCTTGGTTTTGTGTATTATAAACCTAATCTCTGAACCCTAATTTCATCATATAATGTCCATACTTTTGTTATGTAAATAGTCATATGGAATTAAGCTAACAATAATGTCCTTTACTTATGAAGCAGATTACTACTCTTTAGCTGTAATCACTATTTTTTTTTTTTTTTCCAATGAGAAACTCTAACTGTCTTTCAGGTACAATATATAGACCTTGGTATGTCATAATCACCCCACCCAAATGTGCCAACCTTGAATAATCCCTCATCAAAAGACAATTTTATTCCCCTTAGCTGTTCAGTGTCCTGTTCTCCCGGTCTAATAAGTAATTAACATTTAGCCATGTCAGAGAGGTATGAGTAATAATGTCATGGTATGCTTATTGATTTGATTGTATAGTTGTAACAAAATAATTTAGAAAAAATCATATAGGATGACTCTTTGTGACCCTATGAACTATAGATTGCCAGGCTTCTCTGTCCATGGGATTCTCCATGCAAGAATACTGGAATGGGTTGCCACATCCTCCTCTAGGGGAACTTCTCCACCTAGGGCCCAGGTATCGAACTGGCATCTCTTACATCTCCTATATTGGCAGTTGGGTTCTTTACCTCTAGTGCCACCTTGGAAGCCCAAATAAACAGTCAAGACAACACTTTTGTAATTGGAGAATAAAGTACAGGTGTAAATAGTAAGAAAATTTATAGGTATAATGAGCTAGGGCTTCTCTGGTGGCTCAGACAGTAAAGAATCCACTAGCAATGCAGGAGACCTTGGTTCGATCCCTGGATCAGGAAGATCCCCTGGAGGAGGGCATGGCAACCCACTCTAGTATTCTTGCCTGGAGAATTCCCATGGACAGAGGAGCTTGGCAGGCTGCAGTCCATGGGCTGCAAAGAGTCAGACAGGACTAAGCAACTAAGCACATCACATAATGAGATAGTATCCCATAGCCTAGTCATTTGAATCTTCTTTCCATGTGAATCACTCTCTCTGGGTGTATTTATGTTTTAATGTTGATTATCTAGAAATAATATTTTTGGAAAATGCAACTCCAGGATTTAAGAATCTTTCCCTAATTAATCTTAATTTGAAAGAAGAAAGAGGTTTTTAGTAAATCTTTTAAGGGAATAAAAACGCCTTGTGAATTACAGAAGCACACATTCTTCCATTGTCAGCTTTGTTGATTCTCCTGGACCCTACAAAAGAAGATAAAAACAGAGTAGAGATAGGGCATTTGTCATTTTGGGTTTTTAAACTTTTTAATCAGTTCTGCTCTCAGAGAAGTTCTATGTCCTTCTTCAGTTAAGAGAGTTTCTCTACCATCATTTATTCAATTAGACCTCCCGTCCAAGCTTGTTATTTTCATGCTCTAACAGTTAAGCATGATGATTAAGACTGCTATGAGGATGATATCATCCTCTAGCTCTCTGTTACTCTTAATACATATTTTAAAAACTCTATTTGAATTACTCTTAATGCTCTGGACACAGGTAAGTTATCCATTGATTAGATTTCCTGTCTTTCTTTCAGGATTGTTTAATATTTGTGACACATCTGTGCACTTATTCTGTAGCTGATGTGTCCTATAATGACTGTCTCCTCTTTTTTGTTTAGAGAGATGCATACAGGCTGATTTGTGGCTGTCCTCTTTTTAAGTGACTGAGAGAGTGGCATCCCTTGGCAGTTGGTTTTCTGAGGCTGGGTACTGAAAAATATTGTTAGCCATTTGTGATTCGTCTGTGCCTCCCTTTCTCTAATCTCCTTCATTTACCATTTCTACCTGGAAAACTTTTCTTCACTGTTGCCAAGGGTAATCTAGCTGGCTGCTTCTATGATACCATAGCTAATAACTCAGCAGCTTCTTTCTCAGGCCCCTCCTGTTCGTGAGCTTCACACCCTCCCAGCAGACTATCATGATGTTGTTTCTATATTTTACCACTATGGTTTGCTCTGTGGAATTTTCCCTTTTTGCTTTCTATTTCTCAGGGATTCTCTAGTTTCTGGTTTATGCAAAGTGGCTTTTTTGAGTGCTGCTATGTATTTCTTTATTTTGGTATATGATAAAAATCATATCCTGTCCTCCTATGTCTTACCATTGTATCTGATTTAAGCAATTATTTTTCTATGGTGTAGGGGATGTTCAAATTGGATCTAGAATGATAAATCATTTTTATCTCAAGCACTATATCCTATTGACTTGTAGAGGCTGCCTAAAGTGAGGGTTGATAAGGAGAGAGAGGTCACCTCCAGAGTCAGAAGAAAGACTGCTACGATTGATGACAGACAGACAAAATGGCAAGGCAGCATCTGGCCCTGAATTTATTTTCCAGGATTATAGATTATAAAAGTCATAGGACAAGTGTGTATTTGTATGTTTGTGATTTATGCTAAATTATTACAGCCAATAAATGGATGAGCCCCAAAAGGATGTGTTAGGTGGTGGGAACAAAACCAGAAAGGATTGGAGGCGGGGAAAGGAGACACTAAGGAGAAATTCAGAACTTAATTTGTGTGGAGCCAAAGCTTCTGTTCAAATATAAGTGATGGGAGAAAGTCAGGTTGGGCCCTAACTGGTTAAGGCCATCCATGCTAAGTTAAAGAGTTGGTATTTAAAATAATATGAAAAGACAGACTGCTGTCCTTTCTTATATTCCTGAAATTTACTGTTTTATTCCACTTGAACTTTACATTTTTAAAAACAATTTTATAGAATCATTTGAAAGAATGAAATGATACATTAATAATATTCTAAGAAAATAGAAGTATTTTGTGAAAATGCAGATGATTTTTCCACATTAATTAAGAACCAAGAGCAACAGGAATAAGGCATTTTCTGTCTGCAGTGTGACCTGCCATCTGTTTGTCCCTTGGTCCCTGGCAATAGTTCCAGGCAGAGATGAAAACCAGCCCCTGGAGTGGATACAGCCACATTAATTTGCATTAAGGGCTCAGAGTAAGTTCCCATGTTGCAGTCCTTTCAGGGCACGACTTCTGGTCACTCTACTTTCTGACAGACATCTTGACTAGTGGAAGAAGTAAGAATTTTAAGGATTCTTTGTAGCAATGAGCACAAGTAATTGATGCAAGAATTCTACTATTACCTGTACTTAGATTTTTTCCTCCCACTACTTGTCAGAGGATTTGAGGCTTACAAATCTGTTCTTGAAGATGTCATTCAGGGCTTTCACTGATCTCACTGATCTCAGAAGCAGGGTCATTTCTATTCCTCTTCTGAACCACTTGTCTATTTGTCTTTAACAACCCACCAGAATAGCTGCCCTCACAGCCCTGCTGTTGCTATTTCTGATGTTACCAGTCTAGCACCCAGGTTGACTTCTTTCCTCTTTACATAATCATTTAGGACAAAAGAAGTGTTCTTCACGACAAAGGCAATATTTACGTTTCAGAATTTTGGGTGACCGCATTGCCACATATTAATGCATATAGTAGATAAGATGGACTCTCACATTTCTGAGTAGCATTGACCATAAATAATTATACCACAACAAGAATTACAGGAGGGCTACATACCACTGATTCTATCTAGTTACAAAAATGTAGATTTAACCTAGAACATTCTTTTATTTAATATGTAATACAATTCGATATATGCAGCCAAAATGAGAAGTGCAGTCCAAATAACCCCAAAGTTCTTCTTGCACGAATCACCTTCCTACAGATGTTATCCTAATATTGATCTCTCTTTTAACTTCAAGGTGAGCTAAATTGTCACTCTGAGAAATCAGACTTTGTACTTCTTTTGCCACTTTAGCCACACACCCTTTTTCTTTATGTTTCCTTATTTGATTCCAGAATTATTGTAATTGTGACAAGTATAGTTTCCATCAGGTGTTATAAAAAAATTTATTTCTCCTTTTCCAGAAATAAAAATGTGGAAAAATGGTTCCAAAAACTTATGAGCAATGCAGAGAATTTTACTAAAGTTGCATATAATAAGCTGTGTCAGTATCTTGTAAATCAACTGGAATGGGTATGTGCTACCTAGATAAATTGGAAAAATTACTTACTTGAAAGTTTTGTTTTTTTTTTTTTTTCCCCATAATTAAGAAGTTGATTAGTTGGAGTGATCTACATTTGTGCTTGGTCAGTCACTCAGTCGTATCCAACTCTTTTTGACCCCACGGACTGTAGTCCACCAAGCTTCTCTGTCCATGGAATTTTCCAGGGAAGAATACTGGCGTGTCTTACCATGTCCTCCTCCAGGGGATCCTCTCAACCTAGGGATCAAATCCATGTCTTCTGCATTTCAGGCATTGGCAGGCGGATTCTTTACCACTGCACCACCTGGGAAGTTGGCCAACTGGTTATTTTATCCTTCTTCTGATCTTGATTTAAGCCCTATTTTATATCCTTGCATTCCCTGCCTTGACTTTTTTAATATAGATACTTTGTTTCCTCTTATTGGTACCTCTAGACTATGGAATACCCCTACTTCTTTTCAAAGATATACTTCCCACTGCTGGAAACTAGATCCCCCTTCTCCTCTGTGAACTTAATTCTATCCATTAGTAATATTTCAGTTCTGTATATTTGACATTGGCCGATATTGTCAGGATTCTGGTGGTTGCAAATTACAAATCAAAATAGTGTGATTATCTATGAAATTTATTGGTTTAAAATTTTGAGAAGCCAAAGAAAAACCTAATTTTAGACATGACTGCATTCAGGGACTCAAATGATAATATCTTTCTTTCATCTACTCACTCTAATTCTCTCTGTATTTTGGTTAAACTTGCTTCCACCAAATATGGTCTAGTTCCACATGCGTCGCTTGTAGGTACCTAGGTACTTTGTTTCTCCAAGCCAGTAGCTTAAGAAAAGAGAGAATTTCCAGATGTCTGATGTATTCTTTAGGTTGGGGCTTCCCTGGTGGCTCAAATGGTAAAGCATCTGCCTGCAATGCAGGAGATCCAGTTTCGATCCCTGGGGCGGGAAGATTGGAGAAAGGAATGGCAACCTATTCTAGTATTCTTGCCTGGAGAATTCCATGGACAGAGGAGCCTGCAGAGCGACCGTCCATGGGGTCACAAAGAGTCAGACACGATTGAGTGATTAACACACATTCTTAGGTTAGAACTACTGCCAGAATCAAAAAGAATGAATAGTGGGGAAGAAGTTGTTTTCTAATAGAAGGATTTTTCTTATTGGGAGAAGAGAGGAAGGAATAGGCAAGCAACAGAAATCCTTTAAATATGTTTGTTTCTCAACGCTCCTTCATTTTAACTTCATTATTCCTTTTTCTGCAATAACTCTCTCTTGTCATGTAAGTGGTGGCACATTTCACCTTACTTTTCTATTCATCTTGCTGAGATGGACACTTTGACCCAAAATCTACTGAAAGTTTTTCCCCTAGATTTTATTAAGGACATCATCCTTCCTAAAATTACTGCCTGTTTTTCTTTTTTACATAATACCTGATCACATCATCTTTGTTCGAGACTGAATCTTAGCCTTTATAATACATCTCTATCCTACAGGATACTTTCTAACTTGTATCTCCTTTTGAATTTCTTTCTTTACCTCCTCTATCTATTATTTAAATAAATCTTCCCCTGAGTTCTGTTTTTATTCCAACATCAATGTCCTTTCATATTTGATATAATTTTAATAGCTTTTATTTAAAAGCAGAGACATTACTTTGCCAACAAAGGTCCATCTAGTCAAGGCTATGGTTTTTCCATTGGTCATGCATGGATGTGAGAGTTGGACTGTGAAGAAAGCTGAGCACCGAAGAATTGATGCTTTTGAACTGTGCTGTTGGAGAAGACTCTTGAGAGTCCCTTGGACTGCAAGGAGATCCAACAAGTCTGTCCTAAAAGAGATCAGTCCTGGGTGTTCATTGGAAGGACTGATGCTAAAGCTGAAACTCTAATACTTTGGCCACCTCATGCAAAGAGTTGACTCATTGAAAAAGACCCTGATGCTGGGAGGGATTGGGGGCAGGAGGAGTAGGGGATGACAGAGGATGAGATGGCTGAATGGCATCACCAACTCAATGGACATGAGTTTGAGTAGACTCCGGGAGTTGGTGATGGACAGGGAGGCCTGGCATGCTGTGATTCATGGGGTTACAAAGAGTCGGACATGACTGAGCGACTGAACTGAATGGATTATCCCTAAATGACAATAAGCACAAATTCATTATCTGTTTCCCAGGACATTATCCAAAAGTGCAAGCCAGTTTTTCCAACTGCATATCTGTGAGTACAAACAAAAAACAATCTATAAAAAAGAAAAAATCAGACGTTTTGTAATAACCTCTCTCTTTCCCTCTTCTTTTTCTACATGATTGAATGACTACCAAATTCCTAATTAAAGCACCTAAGAATATAAGAATCAATATTGGCTTCTTACTTTTTGATCTGCACATGAAAAATGTCAGCAAATCTTATCTGGAAACTATTTCCTGCTTCCCATAAACATTGAAGCAATCTCATCAATAGAACTTCCTTAAACGATTTAAATAGCTTCCTATTGTGTCAACAGTTTCCAATCTTCCCTCATTCTAGGTAGCAGGCATAATGTACCTAAACCAGATGGCTGTCTTTAAGGAAACTGAGGATTATTAAAACATTTCAATCTTTGTGTCTCTTTGGCTTATAGGGTAAGGTTCAAACTCCTTACCACTAAAATTTTCTTTTATTGTTTCACTTTCTCAGTCCCACAATTGCCCATTCCATATTTCATCCACCTTAAAATATTTGCCATTTTCCCAACATGTCATTTTCCTGAATAACTTCATTTCATTGCTCATACTGTTCCTTCTGCCAGGAAACCCTTCCCCACTGAACTCATACTCAAATGACATAGAAAGGTCCTTAGCACATAGTAGATGCTCAAAAAAATATGTATTGGTATATGAATAAATGAATTATATAGTACTTACTTATCTTCATTTTCATATTTTCTAAGTTGGGATAAAAAAGTATAAGGTTTTTTTTTTCAAAATTGGTTACAATTTATTAACTAATACATATTTTAATCAGGTGATGTTGTAATACCTAATGTGATAAACTTGTCCCTTAAACAAGTAAAACAGGAGCCCCCCCAAAAAAAATCTGTGCACATATTTGCAGCTTAATTAATTGGAGAAATGTTCTTAATAATTTTAAATCAAATTAATGAAAGTCAAAGACATGGTTCAAAATAAAGATGCCTTCTCAGAGTATTATCCTTTAATATATTCCATAAAATGACTACTGAGATTTTGTTACTGAACTCGAGTTTAGTTGCTTACTGTTCAGAAGCCAATAATTGATTGGCAAGAGTCCATAGAAAGGAAAAATGATTTAATCAGAAAAACCAGTAATCTTAGCAGTAAATGCACTCATATCCCAAGAAGACTACCTCCAAAGATTTTGCTCGGTTTTTAAAGAGAACAGAGTGTGTAAGAATCGCTGTAAATCACTGAGGCAGGAGTTTGGATCCTGGATCATTCTCCATTACATGCAGAATGCCTGACTCTCTCTTTAGATGTCCTCTTGCTGCATGATCTATGGCATGCAGAATTGCTAAGGGGGCTGTTGGCACCAGAGAACTCAGGTCAGCCTCTCAGTTGTGTCCAACTGTTTGCAACCCCATGGACCGCAGCATGCCAGGCCTCCCTGTCCATCACTAACTCCCGGAGCTTATTCAAACTCATATCTATCGAGTCAGTGATGCTATCCACCCACTTTATCCTCTGTCATCCTCTTCTCCTCCTGCATTCAATCTTTCTCTGCATCAGGGTCTTTTCTAGTGAGTCACTTCGCATCAGGTAGCCAAAGTATTGGAGTTTCAGCGTCAGCATCAGTCCTTCCAATGAATATTCAGGACTGATTTCCTTCAGGATGGACTGGTTGGATCTCTTTGCAGTCCAAGGAACTCTCAAGAGTCTTCTCCAACATCACAGTTCAGAAGCATCAATTCCTTAGCACTCAGCTTTCTTTATAGTCCAACTCTCACATCCATACATGAGTACTCAAAAAAAACATAGCCTTGACTAGATGGACATTTGTTGGCCAAGTAATGTCTCTGCTTTCAATATGCTGTCTAGGTTGGTCATAGATTTTCTTCCAAGGATCAAGCGTCTTTTAATTTCATGGCTGCAGTCACCATCTGCAGTGATTTTGGAGCCCCCCAAAAAATAAACTCTGTCACTGTTTCCATTGTTTCCCCATCTATTTGCCATGAAGTGTTTGGACCGGATGCCATGATCTTCGTTTTCTGAATGTTGAGTTTTAAGCCAACTTTTCCACTCTCCTCTTTTACTTTCATCAAGAGGCTCTTTAGTTCTTCTTCACTTTCTGCCATAAATGTGGTGTCATCTGCATATCTGAGGTCATTGCTATTTGCCTCAGCAATCTTGATTCCAGCTTGTGCTTCATTCACCCTGGCATTTGCCATGATGTACTCTGTATATAAGTTAAACAACCTGGGTGACAATATGCATTTTTGATGTATTCCTTTCCCAATTTGGAAATAGTCTGTCATTCCACTTCCAGTTCTAACTGTTGCTTCTTGACCTGCACATAGATTTCTCAGGAGGCAGGTCAGGTGATCTGGTATTCCCATCTCTTTAAGAAATTTCCACAGTTTGTTGTGATCCATACAAATGCTTTGGCGTAGTCAATAAAGCAGAAGTAGGTGTTTCTCTGGAACTCTCTTGCTTTTTCAATGATCAAATGTATGTTGGCAATTTTATCTCTGGTTTCTCTGCATTTTCTAAATCCAGCTTCATTCTTTACTTAATTCTTTATTCTTTTAACCCAGGAAAAGAATCAATAGGTTAGGCAAGTCATGATGTGCATTCAGGAGAGTATAAGCCAGGAGTCAGGTTAAATTCCCTACTGATCTCATTCATATAATTAGGTGTTTTAAGGTTAGAGGGGAGCAAAAGTGGGCAACAGGAAAAGAGCAAAAAAAGTTGCTTTCATTTTGTGGCTATCCCATTATTTTCCTGTCGCTTCTTAAAATGATCATTTGAACTTTATTTGTAGCACATCAACTCTCTGAGAGTCATAGAAGAAAAGAATTATTTCATCCTCTCTGTTTCTCTCTCTCAGATTTATAGGTGAAATGTTCTTTTTTTTTTTTTTTTAAGAAACAATATATACACCACCCACCATAAGATCAAGAAAACTAAACAAGCATTTAATTAACTCTCTCAGGCAGAACATTGGAAAAGCCAGCTCCAATTTTGTTTATCTACTCCTTGGTTTTTGGACAAACATTGCATTTATACTGCCTTCATGTCTTCTGACAGTGTTTGTGAAGCAGAGAAAAACAAATACTATTAAATCGATTTTCAGATGCTTGCATCGCTTCAGGTTTAAAAACTAAAACAGCTCTTTCTTTTGATTCTAGAAAATGTTTTAACTGATTAAAAGACTGTTTCTCAATTTTTATAACAACCTAAGCACTGTTTCCCTATATGTGGAAATTCCAGCCTTTTAGTCACTCAAGCTGAAAACTTTGACTTCTCTTTTTCTCTCTTATTGAATATAAAATCAGGAAAACATGTTGTCACTATAAAAGGTAGCAACTACTTACCACCTTCTTGGCTATTAACCTTGGCCTAACTGTAATAGCGTTTCAACCAGTCCCCCTGCTTTTGCTCTTGCCCATTCCTCACTTATTGTACTCTCAGAAAAATAGTCCAATCATTCTTATCATTGAATCAAAACCTTCACCTCTTGCATCTGCCTCAAAGTAGAAGCCAAAGCTGACAAGGATGCACCCCCTCTTACTCATTTATTCTATTTCACTGCTTTCTAAGCACTAGCTATTCTGTCCTCAGGACTCCGGCACTTCTAGCTTTATCTGGCTAGGATGTTTGTTCCCCACAAGTGAATTCAGCAGTTCACTTCAGAGCTTTGATTTAATTCCATCTTTTGCAAAAGGGCCTTTTGCGATTGTCTATTGCATTTGCAACCCATCCATTTGCTATTTCAAATCCCTCATTTCCTACTGTGTTATTTTTAGAGTTTTCATCATCTGTTATTCTGTACATTTTCCTTAGGAATTTATTGTTTTGTCTTCCTCCTACAAGAAAGTGAGTGCCACAAGGACAAAGATTATTTCCTATTATGATACTGTTTTCCCAGCATCTAGAAAGTTTACCTATCCTATTAGACTTTCTAAAAGTGACCTATTGTCTTTGTATAAATTGCCCAAAGCGTAGTTACATAGGTAACCAGGTTCAAAAAGTGTTTTTAGATATTTGCATCTCTAGTTTATATCAGCTGCATGTTATTCCCAAAAGCTCTATTGTGTTTTTATGGGGAAGATTTACAAAAATAAATACTTAATTTTAAACTTACAAAAAAAATATTTTTTTGAGAGTACATAGATTGAAAATTCTGAGATAAACTAAAGATATATTTAAAAAGCTATTTTATGCATGTTTAAGGGTAAAATTTTATATATATTGTGTTGGTCAAACTAAAATCATAAAAATTCAATTCAGTACTTAAGAGTGTGAGGCTCTTTGAAATGATTTTTATTATAATCATAAGACCTCTTTAACTAGACACTTGACCATATTTAGATAAATTTTGAACTTAGCTCGTATTAACATATTTGGAGAATTGACCATTTTAAAACTTTCTTTTGTATTTTTACTTAATATGAATCTATGGGTGTTGCAATACCCCTCAGGGTCTTTTTAGCACATCAACCTGTTGAGCAATAGAGATAGAATTCTCTAAATCATAGAAGCTGTGTTAAAAAGTTTTTTCCCTTTTCCTGAAAATTATTGAATTATTGTGTGAGTTTTAGTGTATATTTTGTTTGAGGGTTGTGTGTATATCATGAATTTGCTTGCATGAGCAATAGAAATGTACAGTCAAATAATTTAAGGTAATTTGCTTGACTTTCAAATTTAGTTGAATTTTTCAGTTTAGTACTAGTTGTTTGTGTGCTATAATTCATATTTTATGCTAAAGATCCACCATCAACAACATGTAAAAGAATTTTTTAAGATGCTGGTATTTTAATATCTGTGATATAATAGCTTATCTGAATTCAATCATTAGGCTTTATATGAAATTTCAAAAATATCATGACCATCTGCACCTTTAACTTCATGACTGATGCTGAGATTTTAGCAGCATAATTGTTTCTGGTGGATCTACTCATATATCCTGGTGCTCATGGGTTTGTAATATAGAATATTTTTTCTTTAAAGGATACTTCTTTAAGGTCTGCATACTATTATAATTGCTATAGATGATAGGCTGGCAGGGTATTAAATTTGTTTTCTAAGTTGGACTGCAAACATTAATTAGTAAGTAGGTCAGGAAGCAACAGTTAGAACTGGACATGGAACAACAGACTGGTTCCAAATAGGAAAAGGAGTACGTCAAGGCTGTATATTGTCACCCTGCTTATTTAACTTCTATGCAGAGTACATCATGAGAAACGCTGGACTGGAAGAAACACAAGCTTGAATCAAGATTGCCGGGAGAAATATCAATCACCTCAGATATGCAGATGACACCATCCTTGTGGCAGAAAGTGAAGAGGAACTAAAAAGCTTCTTGATGAAAGTGAAAGAGGAGAGTGAAAAAGTTGGCTTAAAGCTCAACATTCAGAGAATGAAGATCATGGCATCTGGTTCCATTATTTCATGGGAAATAGATGGGGAAACAGTAGAAACAGTGTCAGACTTTATTTTTGGGGGCCTCCAAAATCACTGCAGATGGTGACTGCAGCCATGAAATTAAAAGACGCTTACTCCTTGGAAGAAAAGTTATGACCAACCTAGATAGAATATTCAAAAGCAGAGACATTACTTTGCCGACTAAGGTCCATCTAGTCAAGGCTATGGTTTTTCCAGTGGTCATGTATGGATGTGAGAATTGGACTGTGAAGAAGTCTGAGCGCCGAAGAATTGATGAGTTTGAACTGTGGTGTTGGAGAAGACTCTTGAGAGTCCCTTGGAGTGCAAGGAGATCCAACCAGTCCATTCTGAAGGAGATCAGCCCTGGGATTTCTTTGGAAGGAATGATGCTAAAGCTGAAATTCCAGTACTTTGGCCACCTCATGTGAAGAGTTGACTCTTTGGAAAAGACTCTGATGCTGGGAGGGATTGAGGGCAGGAGAAGAAGGGGACGACAGAGGATGAGATGGCTGGATGGCATCACGGACTCGATGGACATGAGTCTGAGTGAACTCTGGGAGATGGTGATGGACAGGGAGGCCTGGCATGCTGCGATTCATGGGGTCACAAAGAGTCGGACACGACTGAGCGACTGAACTGAACTGAATCTTTATTTGGCTCCCAGGGGAGAAAAAAACAAGAGCTCTACATTATCTTATGCGGGAGTCTTAGAAACTTCTGGAGGACTGGATTTCTACCAGAATTCTCTCAAATATTAAGATAACATTTTAAGAGCCTATAACTAATGCTAAATTCCAGTGGATCATCTAAGGAAATAGATCTTGCACTAGCATGAATGTATTTCAAGCAGGATAATTTGTTATAATTCATTACATTAGTTTTTTTTTTTTTTAAGTTAATACTGGTGAAGAGCACAAGTTAATAGAAAGAGCTAGAATTTCTGGTCCAGATGATGTGACAAGTCTAGGTTATGACGCAGTTCTCTGCTTCAAACACACCGCAGAGCCAAGTACAGTATGAACACAGACAACAACAACAAATGATGTAACTGGGCTCCAAATGAAATAAATATCTCAACAGATTACACATAGGTCAGAAACACAAAGCATAACAGAGTCCTGGTAGATTCTGGATCCTAAAGCAAAAAAACATATCCCCAAAATTGCAAAGTAAAGAGAAATAAATATAAAGTGCTCAGACAGAGTCTAAAACTCTGCTGGAAATGTGGCCTTAAATTAGACTTCCCCATGCTGGAAAGAAAGGAGATACAACATATAACTTCAACAGTGGCAAACCACCAACCGTGTACTGCTTTTAACAAGTTGCCAATCAGGGAAAGTAGGAACCATAGAGTCCCAGGGATATTAGACATAACATAAAGGGGCGCAAAGTCCAGTTACAACAAGGAAACCTGATTAATGTGAGAACCCTGGGATAGGTAACTTAAAAAATGATAAAAGAAAGAGTAGAAAAAAATTAAGGAACCAACAGAAATAAAAATAAAGACTTTCCACTCAGAGTGCTCCTCAGAGTAAAATGCCAAAACAATGAAGAAATCAAATGACAAGTGTAGTCAGCTGAATAATTGTCCCCCAGAATATCAGATTCTAATCCCTGCAGTCTATGTTTGGTATCTTTTATGCTTTAAGGACCATTGCAGTTGTGATTAAATTAAGTGTCTTGACATGGGGACTTTGTCCTCTGTGTGTGTGTGTATGTGTGTGTTTCTGTGCATGCTTAGTCATGTACAACTCTTTGCAACTCCGTGGACTTTAACCCACAGGCTCCTCTGTCCATGGAATTTTCTAGGAAAGAGTGCTAGAGCAGGTTGCCATTTCATACCCCAGAGGATCTTCCCAACCCAGGGATCGAACTTGCATCTCATATCTCCTGCATTGGTAGGCAGATTCTTTACTGCTGCAGCACGTAAAGGGCAAATGCAATCATCACTTCAGTTCAGTTGCTAAGTCGTGTCCAGTTCTTTGTGACCCCATGGACTGCAGCATGCTAAGCTTCCCTGTCCATCACAAACACCCGGAGCCTACTCAAACTCATGTCCATTGAGTCAGTGATGCCATCCAACCATCTCATCCTCTGTCCTCCCCTTCTCCTCCCACCGTCAATCTTTACCAGCATCAGGGTCTTTTCCAATGAGTTGGTTCTTCGCATCAGGTGGCCAAAGTATTGGAGTTTCAGTTTCAACATCAGTCCTTCCAATTATTCAGGACTGATTTCCTTTGGGATTGAATGGTTGGATCTCCTTGCAGTCCATGGGACTCTCAAGAATCTTCTCCAGCACCACAGTTCAAAAGCATCAATTCTTTGGCACCGAAAATGCAATCATATGGATCCTTATAAGGAGAGATAGAGGGAAATTTGACCTCACAGAGAAAAGCTTCCTCTTCTGTGTCATCACTCTCATTATGGAGGCAGAGGCTGAAGTGATGCAGCCACAATCCAGGAAGATTGGTGGCTACCAGAAGCTGGACATAAAAAGGAACACATTCTTCCCAAGGCCCAGTGGAGAATGCTTGGGCCTCTCAGCACACTGATTTCAGCCCAGTGAAACTGATTACAGACTTCTGGCTGCTAGAAAGGGAGATAGTACATTTCTCTTGTTTTCAAGCCACCAAGTTTGTGGAAGTTTATTACAGCAGCCATAGGAGACTAATATAATAACCAATACAGCTAACAAAACGAATCGGAGCATGAAATTAAAGGGAACTTATTTCACTGAAATTTTCTATCCCTTTTCCCCTGGTTGTTGGGAATAATGACATTGTCAGATTTCTACATTTTAAGCAGAAGCAAGTCTATTTTATATTTTAATTCCAATATCTTCAAAAATATTTGTATTTTGCACTCAAATATGAATGCTGATTTAATAAAGTATAAAATTTAAGATTCAAAATCATTTTCCCTCAGACCATTAATGATATTGCTCCATTGTTGCCTAGTAATGAATATTGATAATGATAATCGCAGTTTTTCAAGTTCAGTGCAAAGATTTTCATGGCACTCTTCTCAGTTATGATGATTCTTGGCAGGGAGTAATTTTTGTGTTTGCAAGTTCCTGCTGCCTGGTCTTTGGATGGTAGTTCAACGGATCTGATTCTATCTCTGTTAGTAATGTAGGAGATCAGGCTGTGTCATTATGTGAGGTTTCTGATAGGTTTTATTTTGAAGGTGAGGGCTTCTTGCTTCTCCTAAAAGCCAGCAACTATCTGGGCTCGTTTTTGTAGCTCTCTGCTCTCAATGTCTGTATCCCATCCTAAAGTAGGAGTAAATACCACTGTTGTCCACTGTTTAATACAAGATGCTGGGTAGCATAGCTACTCAAAATGCAATTCTTCAGTGATTCACTTTTTGGATTGCTGTGAAGCTCTCTTATTGACTCTGACTTTGCATGTTACCTGGAAACTTTCTCACCTTGAAGACTGTATTTTTCTGCAAATGTTTTGTGTTCCAATTGCCTACTGAATGATTTCCCTTAATTTATTATCTTTCTGAAATGGTCAAAATAATCAGTCTCATTTTTGTTTTATTGTTTTCCGCTGTTTAATTTTGTATCATAAAGTTGTGTTGTCTCATTTCACTGGATTTGGGTCAGGATGGAAAATACAGATTATGTTAAATATGCAAATTTGAATCATCTCAGGTTCAAATATATTATTTGATTATAATGATGTCTATTCATTTCCAAGGCAAACCATTCAATATCACAGTAAACCGAGTCTATGCCTGACCAGTAATGCTGGAGAAGCTGAAATTGAATGGTTCTATGAAGACCTACAAGACCTTCTAGAACTAACACCAAAAACAGATGTACTTTTCATTATAGTGGACTGGAATGCAAAAGTAGGGAGTCAAGAAATACCTGGAGTAACAAGCAAATTTGGCCTTGGAGTACGGAATGAAGCAGGGCAAAGGCTAACAGAGTTTTGCCAAGAAAATGCACTGGTCATAGCAAACACCCTCTACCAACAACACAAGAGAAGACTCTACACATGGACATCACCAGATGGTCAACACCGAAATCAGATTGATTATATTCTTTGCAGCCAAAGATGGAGAAGCTCTATCCAGTTACCAAAAACAAGACCTGGAGCTGACTGTGGCTCAGATCATGAACTCCTTATCGCCAAATTCAGATTTAAATTGAAGAAAGTAGGGAAAATCACTAGACCATTCAGGTATAACCTAAATCAAACCCCTTACGATTATATAGTGAAAGTGACAAATAGATTTAAGGGATTAGATCTGATAGAGTGCCTGAAGAACTATGGACAGAGGTTCATGACATTGTACAGGAGACAGGAATCAAGACCATCCCCAAGAAAAGGAAATGCAAAAATGTAAAACGGTTTACTGAGGAGCCCTTACAAATAGCTGTGAATAACAGAGAAGTGAAAGGCAAAGAAGAAAAGGAAAGATATACACATTTGAATGCAGGTTTCCAAAGAATAGCAAGGCAAGATAAGAAAGCCTTCCTCAGTGATCAGTGCAAAGAAATAGAGGAAAACAATAGAATGGGAAAGTCTAGAGGTCTCTTCAAGAAAATTAGAGATACCAAGGGAACATTTCATGCAAAAAAGGGCACAATAAAGGATAGAAATGGTATGGACCTAAAAGAAACAGGAGTCATTAAGAAGAGGTGGCAAAAATACACAGAACTGTACAAAAAAGAACTTTATGACCCAAGTAATCTAGATGGTGTAATCACCATCCTAGAGCCAGATATTCTGGAATGCAAAGTCAAGTGGGCCTTAGGAAGCATCACTATGAGCAAAGCTAATGGAGGTGATGGAATTCCAGTTGAGCTGTTTCAAATCCTAAAAGATGATACTCTGAAAGTGCTGCACTCAATGTGCCAGCAGATTTGGAAATCTCAGCAGTAGCCACAGGGCTAGAAAAGGTCAGCTTTCATGACAATCCCAAAGAAAGGCAATGCCAATGAATGCTCAAACTACCGCACAATTGCACTCATCTCACATGCTAGTAATGTTCAAAATTCTCCAAGCCAGGCTTCAACAGTACATGAAATATGAAATTCCATGGTTCAAGCTGGATTAACAAAAGGCAGAGGAATCAGAGATCAAATTGCCAACATCTGTTGCATCACCGAAAAAAGCAAGGAATTTCCAGAAAAACATCTACTTCTGCTTTATTGACTATGCCAAAGTCTTTGATTGTGTGGACCACAATGAACTCTGGAAGATTGTGAAAGAGATGGGAATACCAGACCACCTGACTTGACTCTTGAGAAATCTGTATGCATGTCAGGAAGCAACTGGACATGGTTAGACCTGGACATGGAACAACAGACTGGTTCCAAATAGGAAAAGGAGTACGTCAGGCTGTATATTATCACCCTACTTATTTAACTTATATGCGGTGTACATCATGAGAAAAGCTGGGCTGTATGAAGCACAAGCTGGAATCAAGACTGCTGGGAGAAATATCAATAACCTCAGATATGCAGATGACACCACCCTATGGCAGGAGATGAAGAAGAACTAAAGAGCTTCTTGATGAAAGTGAAAGAGGAGAGTGAAAAAGTTGGCTTAAAGTGCAACATTCAGGAAACTAAGCTCATGGCATCTGGTCCCATCAAATAGATGGGGAAACAGTAATAGACTTTATTTTGGGGGGTTCCAAAACCACTGCAGATGGTGACTGCAGCCATGAAATTAAAAGACGCTTGCTCCTTGGAAGAAAAGCCATGACTAACCTAGACAGCATTTTAAAAAGCAGAGACATTACTTTGCCAACAAAGGTCCGTCTAGTCAAGGCTATGGTTTTCCCAGTAGTCATGTATGGATACGAGAATTGGTCTATAAAGAAAGCTGAGCACTAAAGAATTGATGCTTTTGAACTGTAGTGTTGGAGAAGACTCTTCAGAGCCCCTTGGACTGCAAAGAGAAATAACCAGTCCATGGTAAAGGAGATCAGTCCTGAATATTCATTGGAAGGACTGATGCTGAAGCTTACACTCCAAGACTTTGGCCACCTGATGCAAAGAACTGACTCATTTGAAAAGACCCTGGTGCTGGGAAAGATTGAAGGTGGGAGGAGAGGGGAAGGACAGAGGATCAGATGGTTGGATGGCATCACCAGCTCAGTGGACATGAGTTTGAGCAAACTCCAGGAGCTGGCACTGGATAGGGAGGCGTGGCGTGCTGCAGTCTATGGGGTCACTAAGAGTTGGATAAGACTGAACAGAACTGAACTGATAATAAAAAATTGGCTTTTTTAGAGTATGGCAGACTCCATGAAATTATGAATTGTTTAAAATTGGACTATTTGAGATAAGATAAAACTCTGGATCTATTATTATCATCCTCATTTAACTAGATTTGCATCATTTTCCCCTGACCTTATTTTCATCAAATTTTGAGTATTATGAAGTTTTATGATGGGTGATAATCAAGGGCTAAAAAAAAGGTATATTTTAAGATATACTCACTTAGGGTGTCTTTAGCTAGGGAATATTTAGGTGCACAAAACTCTTTTCAACTTTTTAGACCCATACAACTTTCTCCCTAATGAGCTGCTGGCCCATCTATCCTATCTCCTGCCTTAAATGCAGGAGCCTGAGATTCCAATGAAAGTATTTTAATACTGACTTGTTATGTACTCATTTTGTTGGAAAATCACTTGAGTCAGTATGACTACTTGTAGTTTTTATTGCTCTATATTAGCTAAATAACTGTGAGCATGTAATTGGACTGTTTCAAGTGGTATACAGTTAACATAGTAAGTTGTTAACATTCTCATGAAATCTAAATCTTTCAATAACATCTTAACTGGTATAGGTAAAAAGTGTTGTGGCTGACACAGTCACTATTTCAAATAATGTATGCTCGGACTATGTTTTAATTCCCTTTCTCTATATTTCCTTTTTAATGACCTTATACTAAGTTCAACTAATTGCACACATGCTAACCTGAAGTAATAAAACTAGAAATAGATGCATTTCTTTGTATTGATGAAATGCTTTCTCTTTAGGGATGGCTGGCCATCCCTGGAGGCAACTGGTCTTGCTATTTAAATAGAAAAGAATCACTTACTCTTAAACTACTAAGTTATAATCATCACCTTTGAAAGCTATTTTCCAAAAATAAATTGTCCATTTTAGTACATACCACTTCCAGAAAAATAACCATAAGTTTAAGCACAGTTCAGAGAAGCTTGTCTGATATTCTGTTCTGTCTGTGATATATAAATTGTGAAATAGTGTCTGAAAGGAGTTGTGCCCAAATTAACTCTGGCGTATAATATATATCCCTTAGAACATTAAATTTCAATTTCACATTTGTCACTTTTCTTTGGTGTTGTGTGTGGGTACTTTTTATTTTAATATAATTTTAAATTTCTATTTTAAAGATATATATATGTTTATATATGTATATATAAGAATTATATATATTTATAAGAATAGTACAAAAAACTATGATATATCCAATTCACCAATTGTTTGTATTTCTATTATTTTGTTTGTTTGTTTTCTTTCTCTAAAAATGCAGTTGTATTTTTTCCTCTAACCATTTAAGAGTAAGTTGGAGACCTCATGTCCCTATAAATCGAGTGTGAATTATTGAAGAGTAGGAACATTGTCTTTAGTTCAGTTCAGTTCAGTCGCTCAGTCATGTCTGACTCTGTGACCCAGTGGACTGAAGTACACTGGGCCTCCCTGTCCATCACCAACTCCCAGAGTTTACCCAAACTCAAGTCCATTGAGTCAGTAATGCCATGCAACCATCTCATCCTCTGTCCTCCCCTTCTCCTCCTGCCCCCATCCCTCCCAGCATCAGGGTCTTTTCAAATGAGTCAGTTCTTCCCATCAGGTGACCAAAGCACTGGAGTTTCAGCTTCAACATCAGCCATTCCAATGAACATTCAGGACTGATTTCCTTTAGGATAGACTGGTTTTATCTCCTTGCAGTCCAAGGGACTCTCAAGAGTTTTCTCCAACACCACAGTTCTAAAGCATCAGTTATTTGGTGCTGAGCATTCTTTATAGTCCAACTCTTATATCCATACATGACTACTGGAAAAACCATAACCTCAACTAGACAGACATTTGTTGGTAAAGTAATGTCTATGTTTTTTAATATGCTGTCTAAGCTGATCATAACTTTCCTTCCAAGGAGCAAGTATCTTTTAATTTCATGGCTGCAATCACCATCTGCAGTGATTTTGGAGCCCCCCAAAAATAGTCTGTCACTGTTTCCATTGTTTCCCCATCTGTTTGTCATGAAGTGATGGGACCGGATGCCATGATCTTCATTTTCTGAATGTTGAGCTTTAAGCCAACTTTTTCACTCTCCTCTTCACTTTCATCAAGAGGCTTTTTACTTCTTCTTCACTTTCTACCACAAGGGTGGTGTTATCTGCATATCTGAGGTTATTGATAACTTTCCCAGGAAACTTGATTTCAGCCTGTGCTTCTTCCAGCCCAGTGTTTCTCATGATGTACTCTGCATATAAGTTAAATTAGCTGGATTACAGTATACAGCCTTGATGTACTCCTTTTCCTATTTGGAAACAGTGTGTTGTTCCATGTCCAGTTCTAACTGTTGCTTCCTGACCTGCATACAGATTTCTCAAGAGGCAGGTCAGGTGATCTGGTATTCCCATCTCTTTCAGGATTTTCCAGAGTTTGTTGTGGTCCACACAGTCAAAAGCTTTGACGTAGTCAATAGAAAATAAGTAGATATTTTTCTGGAACTCTCTTGCTTTTTCGATGATCCAGCAGATGTTGGCAATTTGATCTCTGGTTCCTCTGCTTTTTCTAAAACCAGCTTGAACATCTGGAAGTTCACGGTTCACATGTTGTTAAAGCCTGGTTTGGAGAATTTTGAGCATCTGACATAAACATAAAAGAGTTACCAATACAGAAAATTAAAGATTGAGATAGCACTGTTTTCTAATGCCCATATTCAAATTTCCTCATTTGTATTAATAATATCATTTAGAACTGTTTTTTCCTGGGACTAGAATCCAAACAGGGATCAGAGATCACAGTTACCTGCATCTTTTCTGGTCCCCTCTAATTTGAAATACTGCTAATCTATGCTCCTTTTGTGTATAGTTCTTTTCTTGGATGGGGAGGTAAAATTTTTGTATAGTAGACTGCATATCTTTAATTTTGATGAATGCCTGTGATCAGCCCTACTATCAATACGTAGGATATCCCCATCATCTCAGTTCTCCTTATAGGTGCAAACGTGGTTTTTTATATCTTGTGTTTGGCTTCTTGAGCTCAGCATAATGACTTTGTAATGTGCTCATATCTTTGCAGAGAGCAATTGTTCATACTGTGTGTTACTATTTTATTATTTGTATATATTTTATGCTTATTTAGTAGTTTAAATTGGTGGGAAATTGTTATTTATTTGGATGTTATGATAAACTGACTTTAAATATTTTATGAAAGTTCCTTTTAATTTAATTTTGTGTATGACCTGCCTCTTGAGAAATCTGTATGCAGGTCAGGAAGCAACAGTTAGAACTGGACATGGAACAACAGACTGGTTCCAAATAGGAAAACCAGTACGTCAAGGCTGTATATTGTCACCCTGCTTATTTAACTTCTATGCAGAGTACATCATGAGCAATGCTGGACTGGGAGAAACACAAGCTGGAATCAAGATTGCCAGGAGAAATATCAATAACCTCAGATATGCAGATGACACCACCCTTATGGTAGAGAGTGAAGAGAAACTAAAGAGCCTCTTGATGAAAGTGAAAGAGGAGAGTGAAAAAGTTAACTTAAAGCTCAACATTCAGAAAATGAAGATCATGGCATCCAGTCCCATCACTTTATGGGAAATAGATGGGGAAATAGCGGAAACAGCGTCAGAATTTTTTTTTTGGGGGGGGGGCTCCAAAATCACTGCAGATGGTGACCACAGCCATGAAATTAAAAGACGCTTACTCCTTGGAAGAAAAGTTATGACCAAACTAGATAGCATATTCAAAAGCAGAGACATTACTTTGCCGACTAAAGTCCGTCTAGTCAAGGCTATGGTTTTTCCAGTGGTCATGTATGGATGTGAGAGCTGGACTGTGAAGAAGACTGAGTGCCAAAGAATTGATGCTTTTGAACTGTGATGTTGGAAAAGACTCTTGAGAGTCCTTTGGACTGCAAGGAGATCCAACCAGTCCATTCTGAAGGAGATCAGCCCTGGGATTTCTTTGGAAGGAATGATGCTACAGCTGAAACTCAAGTACTTTGGCCACCTCATGCAAAAAGTTGACTCATTGGAAAAGACTCTGATGCTGGGAGGGATTGGGGGCAGGAGGAGAAGGGGACGACAGAGGATGAGATGGCTGGATGGCATCACGGACTCGGTGGATGTGAGTCTGAGTGAACTCCGGGAGTTGGTGATGGACAGGGAGGCCTGGTGTGCTGCGATTCATGGGGTCACAAAGAGTCGGATTCGACTGAGCGACTGAACCGAACTGAACTGAACTGATGTCTATTTCAAATTATTTTGAGTAAATACTTAGGAATGAGTTGCTATATCATAGGATAAATACTGTTTTACTTTTATAAAACCTTGCCTAAACTGTTTCTGAAGTGGTTGTTTCATACTGTATTCCTACCAAACATGTATGAGAGTGCCAGTTCTAGAATAGATAAAACTAATCAATGATTAAAAAAAAACAAAACATTTTTTTTAGAGTTGGAATACTTCCATAAGTTACTTTCGTAGCCAGTGCCCATTTTCACAGATAACACCCCTGTACCTTGATGAGGTTACTAGTCAGATTTCTAGAACTCCTTAACAAACATTCAGCCACCTTAATAAACATTCTTTCCACCTCTGTTTTCTGAAGCTTGAGTGAGTGAGTGAAGTCAGTCGCTCAGTTGTGTCCGACTCTTTGCGGCCCCCCCCCCCCCCCCGCGGCCCCCCCCCCCACTCCCCCATGGACTGTAGCCTATCAGACTCCTCCGTCCATGGGATTTTCCAGGCAAGAGTGCTGGAGTGGATTGCCATTTCCTTCTCCAGGGGATCTTCCCAACCCAGGAATCGAACCTGGGTTCCCGCCGTCTGAGCCACCAGGGAAGCCCTTCTGAAGCTTATGATCTGTCAGTTATACAATTATACAGATCGCCAAGCTCTTCTCTAAGATCTTAAGAGTTGTCTGCTTTTCAACTTTTTCACAAGTTTAACCGAGGGACTTAGTATTCAGGGAAGATAGCCTATTCAACCAACTGTTCATGCATTATTGTAGGAATTCTATGTTATTCTATGTTTGATTATCAAGTTAGACAGCCTATATACAGTTATCTGGAATATGTTATTTTGCCACTCACAAATTTCCTTTGCAATTTAAAATAATTTTTTTCTTAATGTTGTTATTTTGAAGTTGGAACTTCATTGATGTTTTTTCCAGCTTTATTGACATAACTGGCATATAACATGAAATAATCTTAAGGTGAACAATGTGAACTCAACATCCATATATGTTGCACAGTGTTTACCACAATAAGGTTAGTTACATCCTTCACTTCATGTATTTATAATTTTTTGTTGTTATGGTGGGAACATGAAAGCTCTACTCATAGCAGCTTTCAAGTGTATAATATAATAATGCTACTGTAATCACCACACCATATATTATATCCCTGGAACTTATTCAACTTATAGCTGAAAGTTTTTATGCTTTGACCAACATCTCCTCATTTCTCATTTCTCATTTCTCATCCCAACTCTCAGTCCTCAGCAGTTACCTTTCTACTCTCTGTTTCTATGAGTTTGATGTTTTTAGATTCCATGTATAAGTAGGATCACACAGTATTTGTCTTTCTTTGTCTGACTTGTTTCACTTAACATAGTGCCCTTAAGATCCATTCATGTTGTCACAAATGAGTGGATTTCCTGTTGCATTGTATATACCACGATTTTTTCCCATTCATTCCTTTGTTGGACACAAGTTGTTTCCATATCATG
The DNA here is from genome assembly GCF_032405125.1 of Capricornis sumatraensis. NCBI lineage: Eukaryota > Metazoa > Chordata > Mammalia > Artiodactyla > Bovidae > Capricornis > Capricornis sumatraensis. The sequence continues at coordinate 78,232,889 of NC_091073.1, forward strand.
ACTATTGTGGACAATGCTGCAAAGAATATGGAAGTGCAGATAAGTCTTTGAGATAATAATTTCATGTTCTTTGGATAATTACTAAGAAATAATACTGCTGAATCAAATTGCACTTCTATTTTTAATTTTCTGAAAAATCACCATACTGTTTTCCACAAAGGTTGTGTCAGTTTACATTCCCACCAACAGAGCATCAGGATTCCCTTCTGTCTACATCTTCAACAGCATTTCTTTCTTTCCTTTTTGATAATACCTATTCTAACAGGTTAGAAGTGATATCTCATTGCATTTTTTGCTTTTAATGATTATTAGTAATTCTAAGTATATTTTCATACTTGTTGAACATTTGTCTGCTTTCTTTGGGAGAATGTCTATTCAAGTCTGCTACCCATTTTAAGAATCAGGTTGTTCAGTTTTTATTATTGATGTTTATGGATTTCTTATGTATTTTGCATATTAACCCTTTGTCATATATATGTGTGTGCTAAGTCACTTCAGTAGTGTCTGACTCTTGTCGACCCTATGGACTGTAGCCCACCTGTCCATTGAATTCTCCAGGTATTAATACTTGAGTGAGTTGCCATGCCCTTCTTCAGAGAATCTTCCCAACCCGGGGACTGAACCTGCATCTCTTGTATTTCCTGCATTGGTAGGTGGGTTCTTTACCACTAGTGTCTCCTGGGAAGCCCAGTTTGTCAATAGTTTCTTTCATTTCATACATTGCCTTTTAATGTTGTTGACTGCTTCTTTTGTTGTGGAGAAGATTTTTAGTTTAATGGTTTAATGTTTGTTGATTTTTGCATTGTGGCTTATGTTTTAGATGGCATAGCCATAAAGTTATTGCCAAGACTCTTATCAAGGTTATTCTCTCTGCTTTCTTTTGGGAGTTGTGGTTTCAGGTCTCACATTAAATCTTCAACCCATTTTGAGTTAATTTTTATATGTAGTGTAGAATAGGAATCCAACTTCACTATTTTGCTTGTGAATATCTACTTTCTCTAATACCATTTATCAGAGAATCTTATTTCCCAGTAGGGAATTATTGGCTTCCTTATCTCATATTAGTTGGCCACATGTGTGTGAATTTGTTTCTGAGGTCTTGAATATGTTCCATGGATCGTAATGTCTATTTTTTTGTCAGTGTCCATTGGTCTATGTGTCTGTTTTAATGCCATGTTTTGATTACTATAATTTTGTAATATAGTTTGAAATCAGGAAGTTTGCTACCTCTAACTTTGTTCTAGCTGATGAATACTTTGTCTATTTTGAGACTGTTATAGTTATACATATGTATTTCATTGCTTTTCTGTTACTGTGAAAAATGTCATTGGAATTTTTATAGGAGTTGCAATTGAATCTATAGATGACTTTGGGTAGTATGGACATTTTAATGATATTAATTCTCTGAATGTGAATGTAAGGTATCTTTCCACTGATTTGTATATTCATTTCTTTCTTCAATATCCTGTATTTTTTGTATATAAATCTTTTGTTTCCTTGTTTAAATTTATTCATAAGAACTTTTTTATTTCTGATGATATTATAAGCTAGATTGCCTTCTTTATTTCTCCTTTAAATAGCTCATTATTAGTGTTCTGTTCAGTTCAGTTCAGTCGCTCAGTCGTGTCCGACTCTATGTGACCCCATGAGTCACAGCACACCAGGCCTCCCTGTCCATCACCAACTCCCAGAGTTCACTCAGACTCACGTCCATAGAGTCCATACTGCCATCCAGCCGTCTCATCCTCTGTCGTCCCCTTCTCCTCCTGCCCCCAATCCCTCCCAGCATCAGAGTCTTTTCCAATGAGTCAACTCTTTGCATGAGGTGGCCAAAGTACTGGAGTTTCAGCTTTAGCATCATTCCTTCCAAAGAAATCCCAGGGCTGATCTCCTTCAGAATGGACTGGTTGGATCTTCTTATAGTCCAAGGGACACTCAAGAGTCTTCTCCAACACCACAGTTCAAACGCATCAATTCTTCGGCGGTGTATAGCAGTGCAATTGATTTTTGCACATTAATGTAGTATCTTGAAACTTCACTGAATTCATTTATTATGTCTGATAGGTTTTTGGGAGTCTTTGGGATTTCCTATGTACAGGAATATGTCATCAGCAAAGACAGAACCTATACTTCAACCTCTATACACTCTTCCTAGATAGGGAGTTCAGTTTTCATGCCAAGCAGTGCCAACTTAGGGAATAGGGTGCTGCAGGCAAAACAAACCCAACTTATTCCCTTGTTTGTGCTGTTATTCTCAAGTCTTTAGTTCTGTTATGTTGCTGAAATTTCTTATGTGGATGGTAGAGCTCTCCCAGAGCTGTTTTTGTTCATGGATAGCTGTCCAGTTGTTAAACTTTGTAAGGGAGAAAGAGAAATAGAGACTGAAGTCTCCCATGTCTCCATCTTGGTGATGTCACTCTTGAAATTGAACTTTATAAATGGGAGTAGTTGTTTCTTTCTTCTTTCTGGGATTATGATATTTGACTCTGCCTTAAGTTTTATCATGTATGACAACTAAATGCATTTTTAAAGAAGAGAGATATCATGTTTTTAAACCTTCAAAAACAAATGCAAGCAAAAATTCCAAGAACAGTAACAACAAAACTCAGCTGCTTCATTCTGAAGTCTTCAGCAACATTGTCATTTGGGGAGTGTCTAGTTTTCATTGTGGACTAAACACCTTTAACCTGACTTACTGCTCTAAAATCTCCAGTGCCTGATAACAAGCTTAGTTTTATTTTCCCTAAGGGTCTGAGGTTTAACTGCTTCCTCTCAGTTTAGCTCTTAAAAATAAAATACATGTGTCTATTTACAACATCTCTTTCTCATGATCAGAGCAAAGTTTCTTGTTTAATTAGACCACTAATGGCCTTAGCCAAAGGAAAATATCTTACTGAAACAAATTATTTGTTTTGAAAATAGTAGTGTCAAGAGTACAAATAGATCTTTAATTGATGAGTAATATCCCAACAATTAGTTCTGCTGTCTAAGTATTCCCCTTCTGCTAACCCCTCATCACACTGCTTCTCATCTTAGGTCAGGACCCATCATCTCCTGCTTGGTTAGTTTTTTTGGCTCCCATTTTATGCCCCATTCCCCACCCCACCCCCCACCCCCCCAGCAGCCAAACTCATCTTTCTAAAATGCCATTATATCTATATCCCACTTCTCTGCTTAGAGCATTCATTACCTTCCTTCCCAAGTACCTCTCTATAGTTCAAAATAATGCTTAACCTGCTTATGTTGACCTAAAAAACTCTGCAGATCCCATCTTACGTCTCCTGTCTCCTCACTTACCTTTGCCTACTTTTTACCCCTAATCTGCTTGCAACTGTATTCTGTAGCCTTATAGGTGCACTTCTGTGTATGGAACTTTGTACATGTTCTTTCTTTGATCTGGAAAACTCCAGAGTGTTTTTGCCCTTTACTAGTTAATTATTCTTCCTTGATGTACTAGTGACTAGGGGAAGGAGGTGATGATTATTTGTAATTGGTCATGTATACATCTCTGACTGTGGGATCTTGTATTCTGAAGATGAGAATATATTAGCATCTCTGGAGAAAGAAATGGCAACCCACTCCAGTATTCTTGCCTGGAGAATCCCATGGACGGAGGAGCCTGGTGGGCTACAGTCCACGGGGTCACAAAGAGTCAGACATGACTGAGCGACTTCACTTCACTTCACTTCAAGGAAAAAAAAGAAGATATTCCAGAAAGGGCATGATTCCTGAGTTCAAAAAGATTATGGAGCACTAAAGCAATAGAAAGAAGCCAGCCGAGCTGAAGAGCAATAGAATGGAATAACCAGGATAGGGAAAATGATAAAATATAAAGCTGGAGAGGGATAAAGTGTTTAAATCATGTATAGAGTCACAGACTATTCAAAGGATTTGAATTTTAGTCGATGATCATTTCTAAATCACTGATAAGTTTTAATCAGAAAAGAGGCTTAGTCTAAAGATATTTTAAATGATTTCTCTGTTTGCTTTATGAATAGTGGGTAAATGTGAGGGAGAATGAAATTGGCAGGTGAGAGCCCAGCTAGAAAGTTTCTATGATGTTTGAAAGGATATGATGTTAGCTTGGGTTAGAGTAGAAGTATTGGATCAAAAAAGCTATTAATATAAGCTATAATTTAGAAGTAGAATCAAACAGACGTGCTAATGGATAGGGAGTTGAAGAAAATTGTCTTACATTTAGGTAGAGAATTTAAAGACTAGTATTTTTCAAGTTTTTCCTTTTTTTTTTTTCCCGAAATAACAGCTGATAGACAAGAAACTGTAATAGATGCCTGAAGCTTACACGCTCACTTATTCTGACAACTTTCCACCTTGTTAGACTTTAGCTGATCTCTTGGCAATCCAAGTGCATTCATGTATGACTACAAGATGCTCATTATTTATATTATCTAATAAAGCGGGCTGCAGTAGATGGTCTTGTCAGGACAATGCCAAATCGATATGACATGTTATTCTACCTTCCAACCCAAACTGTAAACCTAACTCACTATCATCACATTAATTTCCCTCAGTAACAAATTCTATTAATGTTCTCTCCTGCTAAACATGGTTTTCATGACCCACAATGTTTAGGACAAAATTTATCTTTTAGGCTTGGTATCACTTACACATTCCATGTTTCAGCAAAAAAATAACTGCTTGGTGTTCCAAGTACTCCAGAATTTTGCTATCCTCTCACTTTGTTCTGTAGTCTTCAGTAAGACATGTTAGGATCCTATCTCTCTACTAAAATTCTACCATCATCAGGGATTGGAATGATGATAATGCATAGTGAGTAAGAGAATTAGTGAAGAAACGACACAGCTGTGTATAACGGACTTTTGGACTCAGAGGGAGAGGGAGAGGGTGGGATGATTTGGGAGAATGGCATTCTATCATGTATACTATCATGTAAGAATTGAATCGCCAGTCTATGTCTGATGCAGGATACAGCATGCTTGGGGTTGGTGCATGGGGATGACCCACTGAGATGTTATGGGGAGGGAGGTGGGAGGAGGGTTCATGTTTGGGAACACATGTAAGAATTAAAGATTTTAAAATTAAAAAAAAAATGAAAAAAAAATAAAAAAGAAAGAAACATGGGTTAGAATCTGCCCCTCAAACTTATTAGATATGTGGCCTCCAACTAATCCTTGTGCTCAGTTGTGTCTGACTCTCTACAACCACCATGGCCTAGTCCACCAGGCTCTTCTGTCCGTGGGGTTTTTCAGGGAAGAACGCTGGCGTGGGTTGCCATTTATTCCTCCAAGAAATCTTCCCAACTCAGGTACTGAACCCGCATCTCCTACGTCTCCTGTGTTGCGGGCAGATCGAACCTGCTGAGCCACATTCTTACCTTCTCCTAAGGGCCAATTTCCCTTTCTCTAAGATGGGAAAAATAACATTATCTATCTTATAATCTTGCTTTAAAAATTAAGTGGCATATTGTAATAACAGGTTTCATGAGAGTGACATAAAAATAAGCGTTTAATGATTGGTATTGATAGCTGTATTAAGACTCACTTTAAATGCTATGAAAGTGTTAGTTGCTCAGTTGTGTCCAACTCTTTGCAATACCATGGACTGTAACCCACCAGGCTCCTCTGTCCATGGGACTCTCCAGGCAAAAATACTGGAGTGGATTGCCTTGCCCTTCTCCAGAGAATCTTTGTGACCCAGGGATCGAACCAGCATCTCCTACATCTCCTGCATTGCAGGTGGATTCTTTACCACTGAGCCACCAGAGAAGCCTTAAATGTTATATTACAGAAATCTCATGATATTGGTTTGAACTATCAACTTAAATGGAATGTTATATATTACAATTCTTTATACACATCCACACAAATACACACACACACACTCATATACATGTGACCAAAAATAACCTCCTACATTTTCACTATTATAACAATTTTATCCTCATCTCTTGCATATTTATCTTACTCTGATGAACATTAAGTTTTGCATATACCACTGAATAATTTCATGTGCTAAACATTTTTTCCTCTGATCTACAGCCAGTTTTTAGAAGACTTGTTTCCTTTTTCCAAATTGTTTGTACTCGCAGCTTCTGCTAAACAAGAGTAAGCCACAGCTCTCACTCCTCTGTTACAGATAACTGGGACTTGGCTAGAACCCTGGCCCTTGTTTTGTATGGTATATTCTTTCCCTTCTTGAGATAGAAATTAAAGTTAGAGAATCTGTCACTTTGAGCCCAGTAAAGCCAGAGCCTGGAGTGGACATGTTGGAGTCTAATACATTCCAAAAGAGAAAAAGGCATGATGGAAAGATATACTAGAATGGCATTTGAGTGCCCAAAGAAGGAGAAATGGAAATCATCTAATCTATTGACAGATAAAATCATCTAAATTCAAAACTTTCTTTTTTCTACTGTCAGTACTTTCTGAAGCCTAACCACACTTCCTGCCAGGTCTTTAAATTGCAGTAACCTATGCCCTTCCATGAAATCACCTCTACTTTGAGCAAGTTTCTGTTACTAACAAGAAAGTCATCCTTGTTGGCAACTACATCCATATCTTCTTTCCTTTCGTGTGCTAGTAGCCAGTTGAGCATCTTTGTCGACTTCTCTTATGCACAACTCCTAGCTCAGTGCCTCACATAGAACAGTATTAACAATCTGGATAACCCTTAATTGTTTTGAAAGTGAAAGTGCTAGTTGCTCAGTCATGTCAGATTCTACAATCCCATAGACTGTGGCCCACCAGGCTCCTCTGTCCATGGAATTCTCCAGGCAAGAATACTGGAGTGGGTAGCCATTCCCTTCCTCAAGGGACCTTCCCAACCAAGGTATCAAACCTGGGTCTCCTGCATTGCAGGCATATTCTTAACTGTCTCAGCCACCAGGGAAGTCGATTGTTTTTTACCATTTATAATCTTGAATTTAATACTGTGCTGCTCAGAGTACTGAATCAGACATTTAACAAGAGAATTTAAATTGATTTTCTTTCAGAACTTTGGTAACATTTTATAAAAATCCTTTAGATTTTCTCTAAGCCCCTGGATTTGGATAAACCTGTGCTGGGAATTACTAAATTTGACTGAAGTATAATAAGGAACATAATTGGCTTTTCATATTAGTAATTCACATGCATTTGGAAAAGGCAAAGCTATTTCCTGAATGGGAACCTTAGTAAATAATAATTTTTGTGAAGTAGAATTGTATTCCAAAGGTTTCACTTGTTAACCAAGGAGAAGGCAGATGTTCTTAGGTTGTTGGCCCAGAGACATTCTAAGTTTCAGATGTTAAATCCCAAGTGAACATTTCAAAGCTTTCACAAATGCATGTTTTTAAAACTACAGTTTAAGTGAAATGGAAAATATAACATGAAATGTAGTTTAAAAATCTTGGCCCTGTGAGGATGGCAATGGCATGATGCTAAGGGAAAGTGATGCTGGGTAACAAAGTACTTAAAGAATCTATAAGAGAAAATAGAGTGTAGAGGTTACCAGCCAGATGGAGTCAAGCAGCATGGACTTCAAGTAAATTCTGTAAAACTGATTTTTAGTTGTATACTTCTGGGCAAGTTACTCAGCATCTCTCAGCCTCAATTTTCTCATCAGAAAAAAGTAAGTTGTGGGTACAAATAGTAGCTACAGGGCTTCACGGGAAATTAAATCATATTATTTAAGTAAAGGGCTTAGTGTAATGCCTGACATGTGAAAATCTCATAATTTATGTGGGCGGATGCTGTTCTTGTTTTGCTGTAGTCATTATAGGCAGATTTTCATCTTATTTTCCTTGTTTTATGACTCTTATAAATTGGTTGGAAAGGACTATAGAACTTCATCATTTATTTTTGAATAAATGGTGATTGAAACTTGAAAGGGCAAACATCAAAATGTTAACAAGGATCTTTGCTAATAAGTTAGCTGAATGAATATTTTTAATTCTTTCTATTTTGTGCAATCAAAATGGCCATAATGCTCTCCTCAGTTTTTACTGAAGTTTAGACAAGTTTCTTCCTTGCTATAGACCCCCGACCTTCCTTTCCTTAGAGCATTTATTTTGGAAAACATGCAATTCTAAATGTTTTCTCTGTCAGTTTAAGATGTAAATGTTCCATATTCCAGAAATGTCCTCTTAAGCCCTGAGAGTCAGTCCTTTGAAATACAATCATGGAATGAGAAAGAGTCTCTATCACCCAGTCTTTGGGGGAGGATGGAAGCCTAATTTCAAGAAGGGCCAATTGATAAACACAGATGGCCTATTTCCATTGATGGGCCTCCCTGGAGTATCCTTTAGTACTATTTCATTAGCACATCCTAGCCTTTGAAAATCCTCCTGCTTTTTGTTTCACTTGAGTTACCTTCAGTGTCTCTCACGTTGCAACTGCCCCCCTCCTTTATTGAATACATTCTTCCTTTCTTGTTCAGCTTGTCCGGTGCAGTCTCTTCTTTTATATCACAAGCATATTTATGGTAAAAATGAAAACACAAGGGGGACATGTTTGTCTCTGTGTACATAAGAGAATGTTTGCTAACTAAAATATCTAAAGAAGAACTGAAGTTTGGTCTCTTAAAGCATTTGCCTTCAGACAGACTTGTTTCTTAGCAGATTATAGTAGCTGTATTTCTGCACAACCTGCCAGCTTCCAACCCTTAGCGCTAGGGATGAGGGGAGTGTCAGCCCCAAAGACCTAGTAACTGGTTTTCAATATTTCATCAAAATAAGTATGATAAACATAAATATTATATATCCCCAAGAAAAAAAAAAAAAGCTTTGCTAATAAGGTTTCAAGCTCCACCAGATTATTTCATATATTCATATTTTCCTTTTTCTGGTATTATTTTTTAAAAAGATTTTTTTTCAGCCCACTTATATTTGAACTTCATATGAAATTGATTCACTTATGGTTTCATACCTGTTATCCTTGAATATTGATGTATGCTTTTTTATGATCATATTTATTCTAATAAATTTGTAAAGCAGCTAATGGTCACAAAGAGTTGGACATGACTGAGCACACGCACACACACACAATGGTTGGATGATTTGTTTAGGAAAAATGATATATGTGGCCTTCTGAACTTATCGTTTCTAATATATTTAATAATTTTTGCCCAAGTTTTGAATCACCATAGTAATTAAGGTTTGGGAAATTAGATTAAAAATAGACTAAATGAAGTAATGGATAAGTAGAGAACACCATGAAATAGCTGTTGATAGCTGAATTATCTAAACAGATTTCATTTTGTGTTGTGAGGCATAATTTATCTCCAAATTTCAGTTCATTGCATAATCAAATTATAGTTGTGTCTTCATGATATTTTTTGATTTGAATGTGAAAGCAGGTCAAATACTTAATAAGGAAGGAATTAGAAAAAAAAAGATAATCTTTGCCAAGGTCAAGAATCTCACTTTTCCTGTCTCTCTTATTCCGTCAAGTCCTGAAATCTTATTTCCAGTGTACTTTGACTCACAACTGTAAATTGTATTTATTTATTTTGCTTAAAACATCCTCATATCAACTGGTGTTCTTTTTTTTTATATATTATAAGAGTATTAAATGCTGTAATATTATGTGACTCTTACATTGAAAAGATGAAATTTTGAGGCACTGAATTTGATGAATTAATTAGTTTCAAATGTTTCTTAAGACAACAAAAACAGCAGAAATAATGTGGTAGACTTTCTCTTTTTTAAGTCAGCTAATTTCAGAACTGATGGTAAAGATACTAACATATGAAGGAATTAAAGCAAGACATCTTGTGACATGATTATAACTTGCATATCATTCCCAGAAAGAAGCTATCATAGGCAATTTTAGTAGTTTTTAAGAACAAAGACTCAAGAATTAGACTTTTTTTCCAAAACTTATTAATAATCCTGGCAATGTTATTACAAGCAACAGTTTTGTTCATTTGTACAGTTTTATCTATGGATGAATTTCTAGATAAAGAATAGCAGAGCCAATGGGATAGTACATATAGAAATGTAATTGCTGTTGCCAAATTCCCTTCTGAAGGGATTGCACCCCTTTTGACTCACACCAAAAGTGAATGGATGTGCCATTTCCTCATACATCCAGTACTACTGGGGAAACACCACGGACAGAGGAGCCTGATGGGTTACAGTTCATGGGATTGCAAAGTCACAACTTAGTGACTAGCCAGCAACAGTAATTATAAAACACAGTGACAAGTCTGTTCTCTACGTTGAAAGTCTGCATCTACATTACTGCCCTGCAAATAGGCTCATCAGTACCATCTTTCTAGATTCCATGTCAAGGGAAGGAGAGGGTGGGATAAATTGAGAGAATAGCATGGAAACACGTATATTACCATATGTAAAATAGATAGCAAGTGGGAATTTGCTATGTGAAACAAGCAGCTCAACCCAGTGGTCTGTGACAATCTAGAGGTGTGGGATGGGGTGAGAGATGGGAGCAGGGCTCAGGAGGGAGGGGACATAGGTATACTGGTGGCTGATTCTTATTCGTGTATGGCAGAGGCCAATGCAATATTGTAAAGCAATTATCCTCCAATTAAAAAAAAAGTTAAAAAACAAAATGTTTGAAAAGTGAGAAAAATGGGGTCTCTCTGATGGATATATTTCTTTATGAATATGATTATTTTATTTTTAAAAGTAAAAATGAATCTAAGTCACCTTTCTTAGTGCTTCTACATTTCAACCTAAAAGTTTTAGCAATAAACATATTTGGAGATATTAATACAAAACATACAATGAATAATGCAGTTTTAGAAAAAATTATGAATATAACCCTTTGTTTTAATATTTTTAAAACAGTAAATAGCATTTCTCAAAATTTCAAGTCATTTAAACCCTGGACAAATTGTATACAAACGTTATACATTTGCCTAAAGGCACACTAATGTTAATATTCTACTTACATATCAAAATTTACTGAAAAACTTGAAACTAATTTTGAAAAAACTTCTTTCAATGTTTTAAAAGTTTAAGATTTGTAGAGTATCTTGCTATTTCAAAATAAAGTATAAGTTTGATCTCGGTGGTAATTCATCCACTTGGAATACTCTTCCAAGAAGATTTTGTAATCACTAAGAAAAAAAGAAAGAACATATGTGCTATTTTTGATTAGCAATGGCTATGGATGTTGATAAAATTTTGTTCAAATAATTTCAACTTTTCAAGGAATACATTGCCAATCAAATTATTGGCTTGTCAAAAAAGCACCAATTATTGAGAAAATAGCTAATGTGAACCTGTTTCTATTATCTAGGAAATAAAATTTTTGAAAATAAATTCTTCTCTAAAAAATAAATAGAATCCAGTTTATTTTAGGAGATAAATCAAGAGTTAATATTAAAAGAGAAGACATTTGCCCAACCTTGCCTAAAATACACTTTTAATCAAGTTATATACTCAGTTACAACTGTGGTTTCCCAGACTCTTAAAATTAGCAACAAGGCATGTGATATAGTTTCTCACAATCCATCTCATAAGTGGAGCTATACTTTTCAGAAACAAAAACAGAATACCAGTATTTTAAAAGACCACTTATCATTTTCACTTGCAAAAAACAAAGACCTCTGACTTTTTTTTTAGTGTTATGCAAAAACAATGCTTCTTTTTTATTTTTGGCTAGGTTGGAGGGGGGCGGGATATCCAAGCACTTAACTATATTTCTTTTCTCTGCAGTACTTCCAGGCAAAGATAGGCAAAGTATAAAAAAGGCCATGAATCTCATATCTGCCTAATGTTGTTTTGTGTGAACAATGCTAGAGAAACACTTGAAATAAGAGATGATTCTATCTGCTGAGTTCTGAAATTAGTTGTGCATTAAGTTGCTCTGGGGGATTCTATTCAACAAGAATATTCAGGGCCTGATCTGTTAACAAAGTCAGGCTTTATTCAGTTATACTTGCTGTAGGAAACTTGGGAATGTTAAAGGTAAGTCAACATCTTAATAGAAATACAAATATATCTCATTTTATTATGCTTTACAGATTTTATACTTTTTAGAAATTGAAGGTTTGTAGGATCCCCTGAGCTATCAGATAATGTTTAACCTGTTTTGCAACAAAGTATTTTTAACTAAGGTATATGTATTTTTAAAGACATAACATTCAGTTCAGTTCAGTCACTCAGTTGTGTCCGACTCTTTGCGACCCCATGAATTGCAGCACGCCAGGCCTCCCTGTCCATCACCAACTCCCGGAGTTCACTCAGACTCACGTCCATCGAGTCAGTGATGCCATCCAACCATCTCATCCTCTGTCGTCCCCTTCTCCTCCTGCCCCCAATCCCTCCCAGCATCAGAGTCTTTTCCAATGAGTCAACTCTTCACATGAGGTGGCCAAAGTACTGGAGTTTCAGCTTCAGCATCATTCCTTCCAAAGAAATCCCAGGGCTGATCTCCTTCAGAATGGACTGGTTGGATCTCCTTGTAGTCCAAGGGACTCTCAAGAGTCTTCTCCAACACCACAGTTCAAACGCATCAATTCTTTGGCACTCAGCCTTCTTCACAGTCCAACTCTCACATCCATACGTGTGATCAAGTGGGTGTGGCTATATTCAAGTAATACTTCATCGACAAAGATGGGCTGAAGGCCAAATTTGACCCAGGGACCTAACTCTAACACTGTATACCTAAGTAGAAAATCAATTCCAAACCTTCTTGAAAGAATTAGTAATTTTACATTAAGGCCTTTATAATGTTGTGGAGTAAAAGGATTTGGAAATTTCTCACTATCCTGCATTGCCGTCCAATGCCTTAGATCCTGTAGAAGATAATTTTATATTTGAAGGAAGCTGTGCTCTTAATTGAACACTAACTGTACTCATCTCTTTTGACAACATTTGGCAACTTCATTTGGGCAGACACTGCTAGTTAGCTACTCACTGACCATTCCACCCTCTTTCCTTATGACAAAATCCAGATTTGTATAAGGTATGGCCACACACCTCACTAAAATCTTGAATTTCTCATACCTCTTGCTTAAATGTCAATAGCATGTGACATCCTGTAGCAAGTGATATTGCAATGAAGTCTACTTGGTCCAGTTTCCAAAACACTGCTGTCTTTACGATAAAAATAGAATTAAAGATTTTAAAATTTAATAAAAATAAATAAATAAATAAATAAATGATAAAAAAAATTAAAAAAAAAATAATAAAGTCAGCCATGAAAATGAAAAAAAAAAAAATAGTAGAGTCAGCTTTTATCCTTGACTCTTCCAAAGACTTTGTGTGGATCACAATAAACTGTGGAAAATTCTGAAAGAGATGGGGATACCAGGACACCTGACCTGCCTTTTGAGAAACCTATATGCAGGGCAGGAAGCAACAGTTAGAACTGGATATGGAACAACAGACTGGGTCCAAATAGGAAAACCAGTACGTCAAGGCTGTATATTATCACCCTGCTTATTTAACTTATATGCGGAGTACATCATGAGAAACGCTGGACTGGAAGAAGCACAAGCTGGACTCAAGATTGCCGGGAGAAATATCAATAACCTCAGATATGCAGATGACACCACCCTTATGGCAGAAAGTGAAGAGGAACTAAAAAGCCTCTTGAAAGTGAAAGAGGAGAGTGAAAAAGTTGGCTTAAAGCTCAACATTCAGAAAACGAAGATCATGGCATCTGGTCCCATCACTTCATGGGAAATAGATGGGGAAACAGTGGAAACAGTGTCAGACTTTATTTTTGGGGGCTCCAAAATCACTGCAGATGGTGACTGCAGCCATGAAATTAAAAGACACTTACTCCTTGGAAGGAAAGTTATGACCAACCTAGACAGCATATTCAAAAGCAAAGACAACTTTGCCAACAAAGGTCCATCTAGTCAAGGCTATGGTTTTTCCAGTGGTCATGTATGGATGTGAGAGTTGGACTGTGAAGAAAGCTGAGTGCCAAAGAATTGATGCTTTTGAACTGTGGTGTTGGAGAAGACTCTTGAGAGTCCCTTGGACTGCAAGGAGATCCAATCATTCCATTCTGAAGGAGATCAGTCCTGGGATTTCTCTGGAAGGAATGATGCTAAAGCTGAAACTCCAGTACTCTGGCCATCTCATGCGAAGAGTTGACTCACTGGAAAAGACTCTGATGCTGGGACGGATTGGGAGCAGGAGGAGAAGGGGACGACAGAGGATGAGATGGCTGGATGGCATCACTGACTCGATGGACGTGAGTCTGAGTGAACTCCGGGAGTTGGTGATGGACAGGGAGGCCTGGCATGCTGCGATTCATGGGGTTGCAAAGAGTCGGACACGACTGAGCAACTGAACTGAACTGAACTTCTTTCTTCTTTCTTAGAGAGCAATTCTGATAACTGATATTTCTCAAGTTTATTGCAAGCAGGAGGATAAAGTTGCTAAAAACTGATAGCTGAAAGAAGATTGGGCTGTGGACTTCTTTAAGAAGGCATAAGTACCATGGTTTGCTTGAATATATATTCTTGGTTAAGAGTGAAATAAAGTTCATTTGATTATGTCACTATAGCCAAGTTTCTGATACATATAGCTCAACTCATTATTAATTGGTATCTGGTATCATGAGCTTTAAAACATCAACTCTATTTGTATGAGTGACATGATGCAAAATTCAATTTTATACCAGAGTCTAATTTCATTGATTTCTCATGTCTGTGTCTATCTTTATTTTAATAGTTTCTTCTTAAAGACAGTTCTATTTCAGAAAAGCATTTAGACAGGGAATTGAAAAAAATCTCAGAAACACTTTCTCTGTGCTAAGACAATCTTAGTTTGCAGGTTTGTTCAGGTTAAATAGTTTTGCCTACAATATTCTCAGCAGGCATTGCTGACCCTAAACTAGGGTATGAAAGAGTGGGAGGATGAAGTGGAAACTGAAAGAGCTTTTAAAAATCAATATAATGCTAGGTTGTATAAGATGGTGAAATACAAGAAATTGCTCTTAAAGAAACAGCTGGAGAGCTGGGTCAGAGTGCATTAGGTCAAGTTTTCTTTATGAACTGAACTAGGAGGAGTTGACCGTGGAGGCGTCACACAGCTGGGAAAGAAAGCTACAGAGCAGATAATAACTTGCTAAATAAAGATTGTGTCATGATGGAAACTGAGCAGTCTTCCAGGTGGACAGAGGTTGTCCGTGGAATTTCTTAAGATTTTCTTTTGAGACTCCTAGAACCTAGTGCAGAAACATTTATTTCCTAAAATGTCCCCAATAGGAATGCGATTAATTCTCTTTATACTTAAAAATAGTTTCTTGGTCTTCTACACATGTAACTGGGAGTGTTAGAAATAAAAATTAGCCTCAGAGAAAAATCTCCATAATGATTTTTAATGATTTTTCTCTCAATACCCATTCTAACTCTCCTGATAACCAAAATCTCCTGATACCCGTTCTAACTCTGTATTTTGATATTTGGAAGTATTTATAAAAGAAAGAGCTTTATAAAATATTTGAGCAATTTTTGGCATGAATAAAATTTTTAAGAGAAATTATATGTATTTTCCAAAATAGACTATAATGTGTGAAACATTCTGACACTTTCCAATATTTTTCTATGGAAACAATTTTGAAACTTTGTTGCATGAAGAAAAATGTGTGGATTTTCCTGTTCTAGAATTGTTCTTCTGTTTCTCATATTGAGTTTATTTTCCATGGTCTAGGCTGCTATAGAATGCAAAATGATTTTTTCTGAGCTCTTATTAACTAAGTATTAGTCTAATCCATGTTTACTCAAGACTTAATCTTTAATTAATGAATTTTCATTTGCTCATTTCAGAAATTATAGATTTCTCCAAATCTGAACATACTATCTATAGATAGTTCATGGGAATTAATAGTATTCTAATGTGGCAGGTATGTTCTTATCACACTATGAACATCAGGAAGAGCAGAGATTGAAAGCCCTTTAACTTCTACAAAACCAGTATAAAAAGCAATTCCAGCGCCCACTCACCAAAGTACTTCCTTTGTATTTCTGTCAATTATTTCACAACAGCAATCACTAGGGATATTTATATAGTATTGGCTATATTCCTACCTGTTTTAATGTGGCTTACAAAGGCATTACAAACCTTAGCTTTGGTTATGCCATGGTGCAGAAAATAAACCTTGCAGTTAAACCAAATGAAAGTCTGTGCCTGTATCACTGCTGACTTGGATCCTGACCATACTATCTAGAGGATGGACAGATCTGGGTAACTTCTCAGAAATAATGAGAACGCTGCAGCTGTCCATTTGCTATTTGAAGACAGGGAATCGTCGGTCTTGGAAGGGGATGGTTGGCTGCCTTGCTTGGGGCATATACTTTAATTACCTAGTTATATGCTCCTCTGTAAGCTGTGGAAGTGTCCCAGGCCACTTTGAGTTAGAAAGAATATTATTTTCTGCATGAACCACATTTTCAGGTTGTCCTAAAATCTAGAAACATCCTATCCTAGCATTTGGACAGTGGTGTCTTTGGGCTTGGCTCTGCCTCTTCGGAACATCAGGTTCAGCCCATCAAAGAATCCAAATATGAGCATCTCCAGGTCCTAATTGTTGAAGCACAGTTGACTGAGTATCAGCAATTAAATCTAGAGACTAGAAATTCATGTCCCAGCATGTGTAAGAAGAAACTTCCAGATCCTGTTAAGTATTTAACTTAGTGCTGGAATGTGAAGAAGTTTGAGACAGCGTATCTGCCCCAGGTTCATTTCTTCTCAGCTATTTTTAGCTTGCTTGTGGCATGACTGGTCCTTGGAGCAGGGAATCACATTGAGAGATTATGCTTAAACGTGTTCATTCCAGGGACCTCCTTCTGGTCAGTAGACTGAACTGTAGCTTCAAAAATGGGAGGATAGTGAATTACCCAGGGCTTCCTAGGTGGCCTAATGGTGAAGAATCTGCCTGCCAATGCAAGAGTTGCAGGAGATACAGGTTCCATCCCTTGGTCTGGAAGATTCCCTGGAGAAGGAAATGGCAACCCACTTCATATTCTTGCCTGGGAAATCCCATGGACAGAGGAGCCTGGTGGGCTACAGTCCTTAGGGCCTCAAAAAGTTGGACACGAATGAGCAACTGAGCACAGTGAATTCCCAGGTGCTCCAGACGGAGGAGGCTGGTATGCTGCAGTCCATGGGGTCGCTGAGAGTTGGACACGACTCAGTGACTGCACTTTCACTTTTCACTTTCATGCATGGAGAAGGAAATGGCAACCCACTCCAGTGTTTTTGCCTGGAGAATCCCAGGGACGGCAGAGCCTGGTGGGCTGCCGTTTATGGGGTTGCACGGAGTCGGACATGACTGATGCAACTTAGCAGCAGCAGCAGCAGCAGCCAGTGCTTAGGACTCTACACTTGCACTGTAGAGAGCACAGGTTCAATCCCTCCTTGGGAAACTAAGATCCTCCATGCTGCATGGGGTGGCCAAAAAAATTTTTTTAAATAAGGGCTTTTTAAAACAGAGGGACCTATATATATATCCCTATATATAGCACAGGGATCTATGTTCACTATCCTGTGATAAACCATAATGGAAAAGAACTTGAAAAATAATTGTACATATATGTACAACTGAATCACTTTGCTGTACAACAGAAATTAATATTGCAAATCAACTATATGTCAAGAAAAATGTTTTAAAAATAAAATGGGAGATTTAAAAATAATGTTTTATTTTATTTCACTATCTGTATTTCTACAGCTTCTAGACTGCAGTAAAAATGATGGCATGCCAAAAACAGGAAATAAGGAAAGTCCCATTTCAACATGGAGAATTTTTTTGACACATACTACTTTTTACATAATTTAATTCTTATACCATGATCATATTGCTGTTCAAATTATATCCACTCCTGTTCTCAATTATTGTTTAATGATCTATAAATGTCTTCCAAATCATTTTGGTACAAAACATTTCAAGGCAATTAATTAAACATTTCAATACTTTTAATTTCACAAAGTGGAACTGTTTTCAGTGTCTAGACTTTAAACTCTTCTCATTTTTCTTTACTCTAATGAAGATTAGACATCCTGTTTTCAAGTCACAGTTCTTTTCTTGGCCTCTTCTTTGATGTGGATCAAGTCATTTAACCTTCTATGTATTTGATTCTTCATATCTAATATGAGGTTAACAATTTTGACCTTTTGCATTGGGGTTTTGTTCTGCTGTGAAGAAAAGCATTAATGTCTGCAAAGTGCCCTGGGATCTATGGATGAGAGTCTAGAGATGGAAGGAATTATTCTATATCAGAGAGGAAAACGTAAATATGCTTGAGTAAATTCATCTCACATGTGTGTTCTGCTTCAGTGAAGGTGAACGGAGAGTGTTCACTGCAGTGGGATGCTGTTTGCAGGCATATTCTGACTCAGAAGCAATAATATTGGGAGTATTGCTATTCAAAACACATGGAAACTCACTGCCCTGATCAATTTGCCTCTTTATTTATTCATAGCTGAATTCCACTTTTGCAATGCATGTGCCAAGAACTCTTGTTGGCAGGTAGGGAAGTAAAGACTGTTTAATTTGTGCTGTTAAAATGAACCTGAGAAAAAAATTAAATCGCACATATTTCATAAAGGTATTTAAACAAGTTTACCTCCATAAACCTTATTTTGTTTATCGCTGAGAGAGACAAACTGCACCGTGAAAGTTGGAGAAGATACCTAAGAACTGTTGATACATTTCCTTCTTTACCTTGACCTCTGCATTAGTCTTTTACTGCATTGCTTTTAACCTGACCAAAGACCAAGTTAGGTGGCTGCCATTCAGGACCATGAAGGATATCTCTCTACCATTTCTCTTAAATTCCTTTCACAAATACAAGGATATGAACTGATGTCCCTGTTTTCCTTGAGAAAATATTAGACATCTGGTCTTTTACCCTCTTCCTTGATTGAGTTCTATTTTGGATAATAGCAGTGGCCACAGGACTGGAAAAGGACAGTTTTCATTCCAATCCCAAAGAAAGGCAATACCAAAGAATGCTCAAACCACCGCACAATTGCACTCATCTCATGCTAGTAAGGTAATACTCAAAATTCTCCAAGCCAGGCTTCAGCAATATGTGAACCATGAATTTTCTGATGTTCAAGCTGGTTTTAGAAAAGGTAGAGGAACCAGAGGGTCAAATTGCCAACATCCGCTGGACCATCAAAAAAGCAAGAGAGTTCCAGAAAAACATCTATTTCTGTTTTATTGACTATGCCAAAGCCTTTGACTGTGTGGATCACAAGAAACTGTGGAAAATTCTGAAAGAGATGGGAATACCAGACCACTGGACTGGCCTCTTGAGAAACCTATATGCAGATCAGGAAGCAACAGTTAGAACTGGACATGAAACAACAGACTGGTTCCTAATAGAAAAGGAGTATGTCAAGGCTGTATATTGTCACCCTGCTTATATAACTTATATGCAAAGTACAATGTGAGAAACTCAGGGCTGGAAGAAGCACAAGCTGGAATCAAGATTGCCGGGAGAAATATCAATCACCTCAGATATGCAGATAACACCACCCTTATGGCAGAAAGTGAAGAGAAACTAAAAAGCCTCTTGATGAAAGTGAAAGAGGAGAGTAAAAAAGTTAACTTAAAGCTCAACATTCAGAAAACAAAGATCATGGCATCTGGTCCCATCACTTCCTGGGAAAAAGATGGGGAAACAGTGGAAACAGTGTCAGACTTTATTTTGGGGGGCTCCAAAATCACTGTAGTTGGTGACCACAGCCATGAAATTAAAAGACGCTTACTCCTTGGAAGAAAAGTTATGACCAACCTAGAGCATATTGAAAAGCAGAGACATTACTTTGCGGACTAAGGTCCGTCTAGTCAAGGCTATAGTTTTTCCTGTGGTCATGTATGGATGTGAGAGTTGGACGGTGAAGAAGGATGAGCACCAAAGAATGCTCTTGAGAGTCCCTTGGACTGCAAGGAGATCCAACCAGTCCATTCTGAAGGAGATCAGTCCTGGGATTTCTTTGGAAGGAATGATGCTAAAGCTGAAACTCCAGTACTTTGGCCACCTCATGCAAAGAGGTGACTCATTGGAAAAGACTTTGATGCTGGGAGGGATTGGGGGCAGGAGGAGAAGGGGATGATAGAGGATGAGATGGCTGGATGGCATCACGGACTCGATGGACGTGAGTCTGAGTGAACTCCGGGAGTTGGTGATGGACAGGGAGGCCTGGCGTGCTGCGATTCGTGGGGTCGCAAAGAGTCAGACAGGACTGAGCGACTGAACTGAACTGAACTGAAAAATTTAGACAAAATGATTATGTTTACAGTGCTTTATTTAAAATGTGTCTGGGACAGAGAAGCTTATCAAGATTAGGAGACCGCCTGAGATGAGATTAAGGGAGTGCAAGCTGTGCACACACCCTAGTCTTGCCAGAGATCCCACCCTTGAACCATTGTTATAAACCCCCTCATCAATTCTTTAAGCTTGAGGCACTTAGTTTTTCAGGCAGGAGCCAGCTATGTCCCCCTTTACCTGGCAAAGCAATAAAGCTATCCTTTTCTACTTAAAAATATGGGAGGAGCATTAACATTTTAGCTAATTGGGCAGTGATAAAAGGTGAAGCATATTTGGGGGTGTGTTTTTTTTTTTTTTTCAAGAAAAATTGTTGTTTAGTTGCCAAGTCATGTCCAACTCTTTGTGACCCCATGGTCTGCAGCATGCCAGGCTTCCCTGCCTTTCACTGCCCCCGGAGTTTGCTCAAACTTCTGTCCATTGAGTCAGTGATGCTATCCAGGCATCTTTTTCCCAATCATAGGACATGTCTATTCAGTGACAGCTTCTGAAAGGGAAATTTCAGTAGTGATTTTAAACCTGAACAATCTGTTGGGCAGAGATGTGATTTTGTGTTTACCCACAGACAAAACCATTTTATCTCTTACTTTGGCAAGTGTGGCCATGTCTCTTTAAACTCTTGGGCAATAGGAGGAAATTAAAGGCCAAATTGAAATGTAATATGTACCAATTGTATCTACTGAACAGTTCAGTGAGTTTTGTTGGCAAGAAAATTCAGCTTCCTACCAGCCTTCAGGTTAGTTCAGTTGCTCAGTCATGTTCGACTCTTTGCGACCCCATGGATTGTAGCATGCCAGGCCACCCTGTCCATCAACTCCCAGAGTTACTCAAACTCATGTCCATTGAGTCGGTGATGCCATCCAACCATCTCATCCTCTGCTGTCCCCTTCTCCTCCCACCTTCAATCTTTCCCTACATCAGGGTTTTTTCAAATGAGTCAGCTCTTCACATCAAGTGGCCAAAGTATTGGAGTTTGAACTTCACCATCAGTCCTTCCAATGAACATTCAGGACTGATTTCCTTTAGGATGGACTGGTTGGATCTCCTTGCAGTCCAAGGCATTCACAAGAGTCTTCTCCAACACCACAGTTCAAAAGTATCAATTCTTCGGTGCTCAGCTTTCTTTATAGTCCAACTCTCACATCCATACATGACTACCGGAAAAACCATAGCTTTGACTCAATGGATCTTTGTTGGTAAAATAATGTCTCTTTTTTTTAAATATGTCTACCAGCCTTAGAAAGATCTCAATTATTATTATTTTTTTTTTTTCTTCTCTAGGGTTATCCAGCTGTGAACCAAAGAACAGGCAGGACTTATCACCTAGCTATAATAGAGGAAGTTCTGTGTTCTTTGCCCAAAGGGATCTAACTTAATCCCTAGTAGCTGCTATCAGCATAAGGACATTTTCCATGATGTTTTACTTATCTCTAAAAACAGGCACATAAATGATCTCCTTGATGTTTGCAACAGCCTAGTGAACTTGTTCGGAGAAGGCAATGGCAACCCACTCCAGTACTCTTGCCTGGAAAATCCCATGGACGGAGGAGCCTGGTAGGCTGCAGTCCATGGGATCACGAAGAGTCGGACATGACTGAAATGATTTAGCAGCAGCGGCAGCAGCAGTGAAATTGCTAGGGACCTGCATCATCTCCACTGGGCAAATAAGGAAATTGTAGTACAAAGAAACATATCCGATATTATTACTGTTCTATGACACACACATATGTATGATACATTCTGTTTTACAGAGAAATTTTGAGGAACACAAATTTTTAATTTTCATCACAAACAGACAGCTATGTGAAGGTTTAAAAGGAAAGTGTTTTGTTGTGGTAGTGCAAATATGATACCCTCTCTATTGGGAGGCAGTAGGATATCACAGGGCCTACTTGGTGGCTCAGATGATAAAGTGTCTGCCTGCAATGCAGGAGACCTGAGTTCAGTCTCTGGGATGGGAAGATCCCCTGGAGAAGGAAATGGCAACCCCCTCCAGTACACTTGACTGGAAAATCCCATGGACAGAGGAGCCTGGTAGGTTACACAGTCCATGGGGTCACAAAGAGTTGGACATGACTGAGCGATAGGTTCGAAAGGTTCTAATAACCAAGGGCAAAACTGAAATAAATGAAAGTTGCTCAGTCATGTCCAACTCTTTGTGACCCCATGGACTGTAGCCTTCCTGGCTCCTTTGTCCATGGAATTCTTCAGGCAAAAATGCTGGAGTGGGTAGTCATTCCTTTCTCCAGGGGATCTTCCCAACCCAGGGATCAAACTCAGGTCTCATTGCAGACAGATACTTTACCATCTGAGCCACCAGGGAAGCCCAAGAATACTAGGGTGGGTAGCCTATCCCTTCTCCAGGGGAGCTTCCTGACCCAGGGATAGAACCAAGGTCTCTTGCATTGCAGGTGGATTCTTTACCAGCTGAGCTCCCAGAGAAGCCCAAGGGCAAGTTTCAAATAAAATTTATCAAGGAAAAGTTTGACAACAAATCAGTGCTTTAATCATAAATTCATTATTTTCTTCAGTAGTTACATATGATCTTGGATTCACAGAAAATAAAAATATTTCGATGAAACATAAATTATTCAACACAAGATGAGTAATGTACTCAACATGCTTCCCTTTTCTATCCTCTCCTTTAGAAAAGGCTCCACCCACTGACCTTGTAAAACTGTCCAGATGTCTTAGTCATCATTATGGTTACTATTTCTGATGTCATTGTTTTTTGTGTATATATATATATATATATATATATATCCATCCATTGTTTTCTGAAGATATATATATATATATCTCCATCTACCTGTTAGTATTTTCCTTTTGTCCAATGATACTCTTTAACATTTCTTATCATGTGGTTTTCTGCTGTTGAATTCTTTCAGATTTTAGTGTTTGATATCATCTCTATTTCACCCTTTTTTAAGGATATGTTCACTGGGTCTGGAATTTTATTTTTCAAAGTTTTAAATTATCTTTCAGAAATTTGAAACTGTTGCTCCACTATATCCTCAACTGCTTGTTTTTAATGAGAATTCTGCCACCCTCATATTCGTTCTTCTGGACAGAAATATGTCTTTTCTCTCTGGATACTTTTTTAAATTTTTCACTTTTTTCCTGGCTTTGAAAATTTTCATTATGCTGAGCCTTGGTGTAGTTGTCTTCACATCACTTGTGCTTGAAGCTTTTTAGGGGAGAGGGGAGAGAATCTGTGTATTTATAGTTTTCAGAAAATGTGAAATATTATCACCCACTGTATTTTCAAATATCTCCTCCTCTTTCTTCAGAGACTCCAACCATACATTTGTCCACTGTCTCTTTTCTACTTTTTTGAATATATACAGTTATAACTATCTTAATATACTTTTCTACCAATTCTAGCATCTGTGTCAGTTCTGTATTGGTTTTGATTGGTTGACTTCCTCATTTTTGGATGTGTTTTCTCACTTCTTTGCATGCCTAAAAATCTTTGATTAGGTATCATTTATTTTTCCTTGTTTGTGCAAGTTTATATTTTTATAAATATTCTTGAGTTTGGTTCTGAAATGCAGTTTAGTTGCTTAGAATCAGATTTATACTTTTAGCTTTGATAAAATGATAAAAATCATTTCTTAGGCAAATGTAAAGCAGTGTTCAATATGTGGCTAATTATTCTCTGCTGAAGCAAGACTCCCTGAATTCTCTACTCAGTGTCCCAAGAGCTTTTCCAATTTTGTTGGCAACAACAGGCACTATTTCTGGTTCTATATGAATGCTAGGCATGGTTTCCTTTAGTTATTTAAGGTGGTTATTTTCTTGGCCTGGCATAGTTGTCTTACAACACATGTAGTACTGATGAGTATGCCAAAATTTGAAGGGCCCCCTCTGCAGAACTCTGCAGGGATTTCTTTGTGTAGTCTTGAGCACTCAGCTTTGGCCAAGACAAGACTGTGACTTCAGGTCATTTTCTAGTTTTCTGTGTTCATTAAAAATATTTTAGCTTTGCTGATTTCCTCAACACAGCAATTCTCCATCCCCACCTCTCAGTCTATCTTAACATTTCCTGTATGCTTCTAAAGCAACTTGTCCACTCTTTCTTTTTTTAAAATAAATTTATTTATTTTAATTGGAGGTTAATTACTTTGCAATATTGTATTGGTTTTGCCATACATCAACATGAATCCACTAGAGTTATACATGTGTTCCCCATCCTGAACGCCCCTCCCTCCTCCCTCCTTGTACCATCCCTCTGGGTCATCTCAGTGCACCAGCCCCAAGCATCTCAAACCATATTATAAAAATATCTGTTCACTTGTTTCTCCCTTGAGGGAAAGGTAGTTGATTTGTGCATTTCTATATCTGCAGTATATAGTAGAAATTAACAGTATTTGTTGTAGGATGAATGAGACAAAATTCTCAATCATCTCTGTAACTCAGAAATAGGAGTACAATATTGGAATCTGAAAGGCTATTGAAAGAATCAGGTATACCTGGAAACTTTAAACAAGATTTGAATAATGAGATTCATCAGATGTTGTGAGTGAATGAGAACAGGTTTCCTTTCATAGGCTATTCAGGTTTTATATCCTAGTAATATCAAATATTGTTCGGTAGTTTGAGCATTATTTGTCATTGCCTTTCTTAGTGATTAGAATGAAAACCGATCTTTTCCAGTCCTGTGGCCACTGCTGAGTTTTCCAAATTTGCTGGCATATTGAGTGCAGGACTTTCACAGCATCATCTTTCAGGATTTGAAATAGCTCAACTGGAATTCCATCACCTCCTCTAGCTTTGTTCGTACTGATGCTAGAAAGGCCCAATTGACTTCGCATTCCAGGATGTCTGGCTCTAGGTGAGTGATCACATCATCATTATTATCTGGGTCATGAAGCTCTTTTTTGTACAATCTCCTGTATATTCTTGCCACCTGTTCTTAATATCTTCTGCTTCTGTTAGGTCCATACCACTTGTGTCCTTTATAGAGCCCATATTTGCATGAAATGTTCCCTTGGTATCTCTAATTTTCTTGAAGAGATCTCTAGTCTTTCCCATTCTGTTGTTTTCCTCTATTTCTTAGCACTGATCACTGAGGAAGGTTTTCTTATCTCTACTTGCTATACTTTGGAACTCTGCATTCAAATGTTTATCTTTCCTTTTCTCCTTTGCTTTTCACTTCTCTTCTTTTTACAGCTATTTGTAAGGCCTCCTCAGAGAGCCATTTTGCTTTAGTGCATTTTTTTTCCATGGGGATGGTCTTGATCCCTGTCTCCTGTACAATGTCACGAACCTCTGTCCATAGTTGCCTAAGAAAGGCAATGCCAAAGAATGCTCAAACTACCGCACAATTGCACTCATCTCACATGCTAGTAAAGTAATGCTCAAAATTCTCCAAGCCAGGCTTCAACAATACATGAACCATGAAATTCCAGAGGTTCAAGCTGATTTTAGAAAAGGCAGAGGAACCAGAGATCAAATTACCAATATCCACTGGATCATCGAAAAAGCAAGATAGTTCCAGAAAAACATCTATTTCTGTTTTATTGACTATGCCAAAGCCTTTGACTGTGTGGATCACAAGAAACTGTGGAAAATCCTGAAAGGGATGGGAATACCAGACCACCTGACCTGCCTCTTGAGAAATCTGTATGCAGGTCAGGGAGCAGCAGTTAGAACTGGACATGGAAAAACAGACTGGTTCCAAATAGGAAAAGGAGTATGTCAAGGCTGTATATTGTCACCCTGCTTATTTAACTTCTATGCAGAGTGCATCATGAGAAACTCTGGGCTAGAAGAAGCACAAGCTGGAATCAAGATTGCTGGGAGAAATATCAATAACCTCAGATATGCAGATGACACCACCCTTATGGCAGAAAGTGAAGAGGAACTAAAAAGCCTCTTGATGAAAGTGAAAGAGGGGAGTGAAAAAGTTGGCTTAAAGCTCAACATTCAGAAAACGAAGATCATGGCATCCGGTCCCATCACCTCATGGGAAATAGATGGGCAAACAGTAGAAACAGTGTCAGACTTTATTTTTCTGGGCTCCAAAATCACTGCAGATGGTGATTGCAGCCATGAAATTAAAAGATGCTTACTCCTTGAAAGGAACGTTATGACCAACCTAGACAGCATATTCAAAAGCAGACACATTACTTTTCCAACAAAGGTCCGTCTAGTCAAGGCTATGGTTTTTTCAGTGGTCATGTATGGATGTGAGATTTGGACTGCGAAAAGAGCTGAGCACCAAAGAATTGATGCTTTTGAACTGTGGTGTTGGAGAAGACTCTTGAGAGTCCCGTGGACTGCAAGGAGATCCAACCAGTTCATCCTAAAGGAGATCAGTCCTGGGTATTCTTTGGAAGGACTGATGCTGAACCTGAAACTCCAATACTTTGGCCACCTCATACGAAGTGTTGACTCATTGGAAAAGACTCTGATACTGGGAGGGATTGGGAGTAGGAGGAGAAGGGGACGACAGAGGATGAGATGGCTGGATGGCATCACCAACTCGATAGACATGAGTCTGAGTGAACTCCGGGAGTTGGTGATGGACAGGGAGGCCTGGTGTGCTGTGATTCATGGGGTCGCAAAGAGTTGGACACGACTGAGCGAGTGAACTGAACTGAACTGAATATCAAATATTAAATAAACATATCATAGAGTATTTTATGTTCAGTAGTAATTGAGAGTAAAGAATAAAATAAATCCTCTCCTCTTATTAAAGTAGCCACGGTCTCTCTTTCACTCAGTTGAACTGCATTCCCTGTGAACTGCATCCATTATATTATGCTGGGCAATTTCCAAAATGTCTTTGCTCATAAGATAACTAAACCCAGTAACTAGCTAATTATGCATATGCGGGCTGAGGAGGTGAGAGTAGGAGGGTAAGTAGAAATGGGGATTTTTATAAGCC
This sequence comes from Capricornis sumatraensis, assembly GCF_032405125.1. Lineage (NCBI taxonomy): Eukaryota > Metazoa > Chordata > Mammalia > Artiodactyla > Bovidae > Capricornis > Capricornis sumatraensis. The sequence goes on from NC_091073.1 coordinate 78,260,007, forward strand.
TCTCACGTCTTCTGACCAAGGCTTTAAGGTTTAGGTCTTACAGCTCTAGAGTGTTATCAGCTCTAGAGAGTTGTTGAACCTTTTTTCTTTTTCCCCTTGATAACACATGGGCCATAATTTTATTTTTTGAAGTCTCCTGTTTTTTAAAAGGCCCTGAAGCATTTGTCAAAAACCAAATTTAGGTTGACTCTGCTTTTTTCTCTGTGGTTGTTTCTAGTTCTGTGAAACTCTTGCTCTTTCTGCTCAGAATATTTTCTTTGAGAGAGTATTCTGTTTCCCTCCTTAAACGCTTAGCCTGGAAACAGTGATTTGACTACAATCTCTTCTGAACATGTTCCCTTTCAAAAAGGAAACTAATGATCATTAAAGGTCTTGGTCCTTATTCTGTAGGTGAGAAATAGTCTACCATAATATAATTGCCTATTTTGCCTTTCCTGGAAAATGTCTTTTTATACTTTACTTGGGAAATAAACACAGATTAAATGACACGGATTTCAGGCAGTTTAAAATCATTTTATATGGGTTAAGAAGGCTACTCTTTAAATATACTCTTAAATCAGGATTAAGCCCCAAACTTCAAGATGCTCATTTGATTGTGGCTGTATCTCAATTTGTTCATTATCATTAGGCTTCCCTGGTGGCTCACGTGGTAAAAGAATCTGCCTGCAATGTGGGAGATCTGGATTCAATCCCTGGGTTGGGAAGATCCCCTGGAGGAGGGCATGTCAACCCACTGCAGTATTCTTGCCTGGAGAATCCCAATTGACAGAGGAGCCTAGCGGGATATACTCCATGGGGTTGCAAACATTTGGACACAACTGAGCAACTAAGCACAATGCCATATTCTGAAGTAGTGATCCAAACAGGTAATGAGTAGCATTCAGTCTTCACATAAGGCAATTCTTTTAGAGACAAGATTAATTAAAAGAAGTTGTAGGCCAAATCTCTATCCTGAATTTAAATCCCTGACCCATTCTTGTCCTCCTGGATACAATATAGAAATCAGAGTTGGATAAATATCTCCATGAGAGGAAAAAATGAATTAAGAATTGCATTTAGAGCAAATCTTACACAATAACAGATTTCTTTACTGAAATAAACTCATTTTACCCAGTGTATTTCATCACAGCAATTTTCAGGAATAAGAGTAGTTATGTTTTATAAGTGAGAGAGCTGGTGACATTGCATGGAAGAAAGTGCATTGCATAACTTTCTCTCCCTTTATACCCATTCATATATTGCACAATATCCTCCACTTATGTTTTCACAGGCACAGAGATGATTGCAATAACATACCCAGGGTGGTCCTGGTAAGGACTGGGGTCCAGCTTTGCAGTACAATTCTTTAGTGATTGTGACAAGCTTTGATAAACATCCCAGTTGACAACTAAGTTGATCTTGAAGCAGAGAAGAGAATTGATGGAGAAGGTGCTTCCCTGTCCAGAAAGTAACCTCTGTACCCTGGACCGAGTTTAATAATGAAGCTTTTGGATGGAAAAGAGATATATTACTTATTCATAGCATCCTTTCTGTTTTACTTCTTTGTCCACAGAGACTGAAAGAATTAAAGCAACGTGAATTTGCTCGAAATGTAGCTTCCAAGTCATGGAAAGATGAAAAGAAACAAGAAAAAGCACTTAAGCGACTTCATCAGCTGGCTGAGTTAAGGCAACAGTCTGAATGGTAAGAATTCAAGGTGCCTCAGATGGTTCAAAACTCTCTTCAGCTTCTCAGGAAATTTCAATGATATATTTGTTTGGTTCTCTAAACAATGTAAACAAATTATAATCAATCAACAGATATATCTGAAGGTACATATTCCTAATAGCTAAAGGTTATAAATTAATGAGTTTGACATCTGGGTTTTTTCTTGCCTAATATTGTTAATGTGTTCTTTAATGAAATGATCCAAGAATGATTCTAATATACAGGCATTTATTGTATCCAGGTGATTTATATGTATCTTATGTATCTCTATAGTGCTTCACAGTTATTTTGTCTTGTAATGTTAATTTTTAAAAAGTCATAAGTAACAATGCATCTTCTGGGAGAGGAAATAAATCTGTGCATTCCACTGTACACACCTGAAACTGGAATAAATGGCACTATCATTGTCTGTATGACAAACAAGACATAATTAATGCAGTTAAATTTACCACATGGTGCCATTTAAACTGATAATTGTAACAAGCATTACACTGATACATTCTTGTAGCTGAAAAATAGCAGTTTTACATGAGCTTGAAACTCCTGAATGTTTTGTAGTAAGGAGATTATTACCTGGAGCTCAATTACACTTGCAGATTGTGATTTGTGTTCATATGAATCATACTGAAAGAGCACTAATGTAGCTAATTAATGTAGCTGACAGCAAGCTGGTGAATTGTGACATTTGTAGTTCTATGCCAAAATTTAAAATCCTATTGCTTAAATGAGAAACAATATACAGTAAACTTGGGAGTGAATGACTCAATTATAATAGCATAAAATATTAGATCTCATATTTACTTTTAAGAAAATATTTTTTAGGATCAATTTTGAATTAAGTTTCAGTTAGCATTCACCTTGCAACTACTCAAGTATTTTTGTCACTATTTAGAATATTTTAATTTGCTTATAAAGATGTAAAAAAGATAATATTAGAAAATAAGTGAGAAACTTGATATAAAGAAAAAAATAATAAAGGTTAGAAGACCATGTGTCCAGAGGTGAGGTTAATACAAAAATGCATATTTTTAGGGCACATGCAATCACAGAAACAGGACACATAACTGGTACTGAACTTATTACTTGTCAACACAATAAAGATCAAACATATTGTCAATAAGATATCAGACAGTATATCTTGTCAAAGGAGGGCTTAGAAGGAGGAGATAATTGAGAGAATGTGTTAATTCCTGGATGATTAATTATGAAGTACAAAAAGTCAAATTATAAAAGCAGGGCAAGTCTCACTGTAGAGAGACCCTTTAGATAGGTTCTTTAAAGTCACACAACAATAAAAATAGGAGTAGTCTTAATGTACAGAATTTTGATTCTTTTGTTATTATGAAAGTTGTCACACTTCTACATTTCTCCTCACTCATTCCTTATTTTCTTTTGGAAGTAGACAAAGGATCAGAGGAGACTTGATGGTGATGACAATGATGACGATGATGCTTTTATTTAAAAGTTCTAAGTATACAGAGTTATCTAGGAAGTGTCCTGAAAATTAAAATAAATGATAAACTCTATTGGGGTTGAGCTGCCTTTGGAAATCTTAATAACTAAATGAAAACAAAACTAGGCATTTTCTTCCGTAGAGTAGTTAGGCGCTCTGGGTCCCAATCTGATCATATTGTTAGGAAATAATAGGTGTTCAGCTTCCCAGATACAGAACTTGGAACTAGAAAAATTACTTCATTTTTTTTTCTATTACCCACCATCTGCCCTACAGACAATTGTTCTCTCAGATTAGTAGCCCACTTGCCCTAAGGGAGGTCTGTTCATAGCATTATTAAGTATTTTCATTTTGGCAACTGAATTGACAAGTGAAAAAAGTCATCTGTGTTACTTCTCGAATAACCCTTCTTTGTCCCTTGTTCTCATAATGAGGGCTTCTGAGTAAGATGACATAGATAACAGAATTCTTCCATGACCCTATGGAGAGGAGAGATGAATTTACAGGTAGTAAGAATATTTGAATAAGATTAATTTAAAAAAAATGATAGCAGAACGATGTTAATGAATCTTATAAAGGGCAGTCAACCTTAGCGACCTCTTAGGTAGATCAACACATGATTCTTCAGTAAAACTAATTCTCTTATTGGGAGAGGAAAGGGATTCACTCTGTTCATAAATTTCTACTATGTATAAGTCTAATGCATCTTGATATGGACATTTTTTTTCAACATTTAAAAGTTGTGACCGTTGCTTCTGAGAGTATGACATTCTTTATATAAGAGCTGGATAATGTGGAACATTAGGAAATTATATCGCTTAAAAAATCATGTTATTTTGATATGCTTTGCTTCCTATTTGAAAAGTGTACTTTTTGCCCAGGAGAGAATTAAATTATGCATATGTTGAGTTATCAAGCATTGGATTTGGGAGAACTATTGAAGTGGACAAATCCATTAATAAGAACTAAAGGGTAACTAATGTCATTTCAAAATTATAAATAAAAATAATTAGATAAAAATACAGAAATAAACTAAAAATTATTCTAGAGGAGAGAGTAAAATTGTAAATGGGAGTATGACAGCAAAGATTAAACCTTTGATCATGTTACAAGGCATAAACTTGAATTTAAATAATAAAATTTAAAATATCACAAAGATAAAAAACTAGAATCTTCAAAAGTAATAAAAATAAATTAGATTTAAGGTATAGGAAATTAAATTTTATAAAGCAATGAGATAAAAAGTTTAAATCATAAATATAAGAAATAGATATGAATAACAAGGATGAAATGTTACTATTGTGAAAATATAATCATAAATGTATATTGAATTGTAAAGTGAGAACAGAATAAGGACAAGAAGAGCAGAATGTAACACATAAGAGCAAAGAAGCTTAAACACATTTGGAATACTACAAAAGGACGAAGCTTTTACACATATTAGAAAGATAAATGGTGAAGTGAAACAGCAATATAGAAAAGAATATTTAGACTAACATAAAGTAAAGAAAGAAAATGCATGAAACAATGCCAGAATAATAAGCAAAACCATTATTAAGGAAAAAGAGAATCTAAAAAATCATCCAGTATCTACATCATAATGGAATAATTCAAGAAAGGAGATCAATGTGATGAACAAGAGAAAAGTTTTCATTATGAAATAGTTACTGTAAGGAGCAGACCCTTTAAAATATTTTCCAAATTTAGTTTTCCACAATATTCAAGAATACAACTCTAAAGTTACAGGCATTATTAGTTCATGGAAAAAGCTGTCTGAAATTATTAAAGACTGGTAACTAAAATTATTGTTTGTAAAACAAAATCCATATGGATATAATAAACAACAGATTGGATGTTGAAGAATATTGAATCCATAAAACAGAAATTAAAAACAAATTCTTTTTCTGAACTAGAACAAGAGACTAAAAGAAGTAGAGTATTAATATAAGTAATAGGACCAAAGCATATAGTCATGAGAGCAAATAAATTTAATGTATAAATTCTAGGATAATATACTAGGATAGGGAAGGGCAATAATCAGATAAATCAGAGAAGAAAATGTATCTGAGCTGAAGAAGTTGAATTATAAGTGCCCAGAAATGCTGGAAAAAATTAACCAAAAGAAATCAATTTGTAACTATAGCTTGGTAAAGTGAGATATACACATAATTATTTGTATGTATTAAGTGTAACAAAATACATATACATATATGTACATGTGAGTGTGTAAGTGAAATTTGCTCAATCGTGTCCAACAGTTTGTGATCCCGTGGACTGTAGCCCATGGAATTCTCCAGATCAGAATGCTGGAGTGGATAAGCTTTCCCTTCTCCAGGGGATCTTCCCAGCCCAGGGATCAAACCCAAGTCTCCTGTATTGCAGGCAGATTCTTTACCAGCTGAGCCACCGAGAAGCCCAAGAATACTGGAGTGGGTAGCCTATCCCTTCTCCAGCAGATCTTCCCTACCCAGGAATCAAACTGGGGTCTCCTGTATTGCAGGTAGATTCTTTACCATCTGAGCTATCAGGGAAGCCCCACAAATGTATATGTATATGTATATATAAAATAAAATATATACATGTAAATTATGTATATATACATAGTTCATTGTTTGAAATAAGCATAACAAAATATGTATACATAAAAAGGAAAATTAATAAAATCATGGAAATACACAAGTGGATTTGTTTCAATATGAATAAAAGTAGGCTAATTAAATATGTCTCTATAATATTAAACATATAACGACAGTGAAGGAAAGCAATAAAATTTGGTGAACACAAGGAATGTCATGACACCAGAGTTCTATGGCAGTTGATCAAGTAGTTAAGTGAAAGCAATAAGAAAGAATTTGTCAGAACAAAGGCTAGGAAAGGACTCCTCCCCATTAGAATTTATGCTACATGTGAAAAAGATATCTGTTATTTTAGTACTATTTGCTCAAGCAATAAATGACTGCATAAAAATGAAGTAAAAATCTAAAATAGGAAAAGGCCAACAAAGCATGTCCAAAATTGTGGAGGGAAAATAAAAAAGAAAAAGAAAGCCAGCTCAAAACCAACAAGCAAAGCTGAAAGCAAGTCAGCTCAAAGCAAGAAAAAGGAAAACAAAGCCAGCTCACAATGATGCAATTTGTATTGCTTTCCCCTGCAATAAAATTTGTTTTGTAGTAGGTGTTTCACAGAACATTAGAGAAAATTTTAATCTAAAGAGTTTTGTCTATTTTATGTATCACCCTTTCTAGTTTCTGATTGAATTGGTAGTCAAGCTCAAAACAATAATCTTTAAAAATCTGTCAAAAGATAAAATATATATATGCAAAAAAAGATAAAAGGAAAATATTTTGACGAGTAAGAAGCTAAAAAGGTTTCAGACTAATTGAAGACACTGAGGTGGCATGTAAAAATGTGTGTTACTTTCTTAGAATTGATCAAATTAGTGACAAGTCATAAAGATAGAACTAATTACCCTGTTTCATAACAAAACAAACATGAAGGGATTTTAAGACTGAGGAAACAAAAATTATATAGTGCTTGACCTTGGCATCACCAACGCAATGAACATGAGTTTGAGAAGCCCCGGGAGATGGTGATGGACAGGGAAGCCTGGCCTGCTGCTGTCCTTGGGGTCTCAAAGAGTCGAACATGACTGAGCGACTGAATTGAACTGAACTTTAAACTAAAAAAGTGAATAAAAGAGATAGTTTTATGCTTTTGAAGTGACTTTCATTTCCGTTTTTTTTCTCCTATGTAAGTGAAGGCACTAATTGGAAAACTCTTTGCAAAATAAGGTTAAATCTATATTCCAAAGAATTAGTAGTCTCTGGGGGACATATTGTGATATAAATACCATGCTTTATTTTCTTTAGCAGCACTAGCATAAGATATTCGCTTGCTATTGCTTTTTGCTAATTTCAAAAAAACTGACTTAAGCAAAGCATTTTAGAAATAGCTACTATAAAACATAGAGATACTGTTACATAAATGCAATGAAATTGTTATATTGCAATAGACATACTTCAAAAATAGTATCAGAACCCATCCTCATACACTATGAAATGTTCATATATAGATAAGATTTCAAATTTGATGTCTTAATTTTTAAATATTTGTTTTATTTACAGTGTTTCTGGAAATGGACCAGCATACAAAGCCCCCAAAGTAGCTATAGAAAAACAACTTCAGCAAGGAATTTTCCCAGTTAAGAATGGTAGAAAGATAACATGCATGAAGAATGCTCTTCTCCTTAAAGGAAAGAATCTCTCCAGAAGCATTGCCGATAAGCAGCGGTCCACCACAGCAAATCGACACCAGTTGCAAACAGACCGACATCGTTTGTTTGGAAATAGGGTACCACAAACATCCTCAGATCTCAGCAATGCAAATCATAGGACGGGAGTGTCATTTTCTTTTTCCAAAAAAGTGCATCTAAAATTAGAATCTTCAGCATCAGTTTTCAGTGAGAACATGGAAGAAACCCACGATTGTAATAAGTCACCCATCTACAAAACAAAATCAACCGCAGAGAAATGCATGTGCTGCAGGTTTGCAAATGAAGATACACATCTCACTAAGGAAAAAGATATAAACATCTCATCAAACCATCTGGAAAGTATTTTACACAATACTCTCTCCATAAACTCTCAAATTTTGCAAGACAAGAATGACTTTGTTGATGAAATGCTGGAAAGTTCAATTGGCATTCATGCTTCATTCAGTAAATCTAACATTCATCTTTCAGATGTAGATTTTACTCCTTCCAGCAGAGCAAAGGAAACTAAAAACACATTGAAGAACACTGCAGAAAACCACATTAATCACTCATGCCAAGCCAGTGTTTCCTCTAGCCCAACAAACATTTACAAGCATAGTGATGCCAGGATATTTGAATGTCTGGATGAGTTTCCACCAATAGAGCCGAGCGAACAAAGCAGTTCAGTTTATCTGAATCCCAAGTCCAGAAAGGAGAAGAGAGAAAAATCGTTAGATAAAACAGAAAGAGTTAGCAGAAATGCACAAAGTTTTATAAGAGAAGCATATCCCCATGATGTGAAGTCCAAAGCATTGCCTTTTCTCCACGTAAAAAGCAAGGATGGCCATACCACTCTCCAATGGCCAACAGAACTTCTTCTCTTTACAAAAACAGAGCCCTGTATCTCTTATGGCTGCAACCCATTATATTTTGATTTTAAGCTTTCTCGAAACACAAAGGATTGCCGTGATCCAGAGGATTTAAAAACAGAATTGCAGAAAGAGCCCTCAGAAATGAAGACTACAATGGAGAATCAAGTCTCAGGTTTAATTAAAGACCAACAAAAGTTAATCCAAGAAGATAATCGGTCTCTGAAACCAAAGATGAGGATAGCTGATCCAGATTGGGAAAATTTCCAGAGGAAATATAATTTGGGCTGCAACAATTCTGAGCCCAGTATGAGTGAATGTAATTTTAGTGCAAGTGATTTGGAAATGAAAAATCCTGAAGTGCCTGCTTACCTTGATATCTCTCTAAAGAATTGTGTAGGAAACAATAAAAATGGTGGTAATGAACTTCAAGAACCTTCAAGGGCCCATTGGCAAAGCTGCCAAAGGGTAATTCTAAATGATGCAAATGAGGGCCTATCTTTTTCTCCTTGCATCTCTAGGACGAAAAAGCATAAACTGATTTCTTGTGATCCTCATCTGGATGTTGAAGAAGGGAATCAGTTCACCTGGAAGTCTAGTCCTTACACAGTAAGGGATCACAGTGACCATGGGAAGGATTTCAGTGTGATTTTGAATAGTAACTACATCAGTATGACCAGCGGGGTTTCTGGATGTGGAAGAGCAAATTACAAGATAAGTTCTCCGAAGGTGTCTCTGAATAGATGTTCTAGCCCTTCAGACACATCCCATGTCAGTACATCCAGCTTGAGAAGTTCTTATTCCAATCATGGGTCCAGTGGACATGATAGAGGTAATTTGCTCTACTTTTGCAAACGAGAACATAACTCAGTTGAAAGGCACAAACGGAAACGCCGAAAGCACAGTTGTCTCTGCTTGTCTGATGAGCTAGCAAAGAGTGACTGCCCACAGTCTGAAATCGAAAGAGGAAGGAGCTGCAAATTGTGGGAATCAATTAAAAATGAAAAATATTCAAAACATGCTTATGGTCATTGCAGAGAAAAACATAAACTGGGCAAAAATCAACAATTTTCATGGCAAAAATCCAGAAGAATCACCCAGTGTGACTTTAGCTCACAGGTTTCTTGTGCTGGAAACGGTGAAAATCCACCTAATTGCCAGGGACCTCAGCACAGCAGATTGGGCTCTCACTCAAGAGAGAAAATGTATTACTTAAACAAAAGTAAAAGGAGTCAACAGTCTTTGGACAGCCCTCATATTTGTGATCTGGGAAAAGTAAAACCCATGCAATGTAACTCTGGGAATATCAGCTACCTTCTAAGGAACTATTCAAGAAGCCCTTCAGATACCACAGAGTTGAACCCTACAGAAGGAGAGAGGACCTCCCTGACAGCCAAAAGCCTTTTAGAAAGAGTACAAGCCAAGAAATGTCAGGAACAATCAATTCAGTTTGAGATCTCATCAAACAGCTATAAAAATGAATCCGAGACTCTTTCACAAATCCAATGTGTAATTCCATTTACACCACCAGGCTGTAACAGACCTTCATTGCCTTTGCCTGAAAAAACACCAAACAAAAGCAGAAGAAGAAAGGATAAAGGCAGTGCAATGCAAGAAACTATTGATAAAAACAAAGTCAAAATTTCCCCGACAAATGATTTTACTGTTTTAGTGGGCACTGATTGTGATAATCATCTTTCTAAAGGTATAATTCATGTAGTAGCAGAATCTCACTCACCAAACATGAAAAAGAACCCAACAACAAAAGAACAACCAAAATCATTAATCAGTGAAGTCCAACCTTCTGTTCAAAGCTGTGACCCAGTGCCAAATGGTTTCCCTGGTGCTTTTCCATCTAATAGATATAGTGGTATTACTGATTCAATGGAGACCAAAGAGAACGACATGAATCTAGACCTACAGGATGGAAGCATGCAAATGAATCAGACAGAGGGGAATATAAACTCTTACTATGACAGAACTATGCAGAAGCCTGACAAAGCAGCAGATGACTTAGAAGTGTGTCATAAATCTCTCTCTCCTCCATTAATTCAACAGCCCATAACATTTTCTCCTGATGAAATAGATAAATATAAGCTCCTACAGCTACAAGCCCAGCAGCATATGCAGAAACAGCTCCTATCAAAGCATCTTCGAGTTTTGCCTGCTGCAGGGCCCGCTGCTTTTTCTTCAGCCTCCACTGTACAGACAGTTCCAGGTCACCAGCAGGCTTCTATAACCACCATCCACCACACATTCCTGCAGCATATTGTTTCTGCTTCCATAAATGCTCATAATGGTCATCTCCCTATAGCTCATCTACATCCTCTTTCCCAGCCGCGTTTTAATCCATTCACATTTTCACCTTTGACCCCAACCATCATCCCTGCACACCCCACTTTCTTAGCAGGTCATCCCCTGCATTTAGTCACCACTGCTCCCTTCCACCCGTCTCACATAACATTTCAGCCCTTGCCCCCTGCAGCATTTATCCCCACCTTGTTTGGCCCTCACTTCAACCCAGCTACAACTTCTATCATCCACTTGAATCCTCTAATTCAACCAGTGTTTCAAGGTCAAGATCTTTACCATCATTCTTGCTCCAGTCAGATGCAACCATTAAATGGAGTGAAAGAGGCCTTAAATGTGTCAGCTCGCTTGAACTAAAAGCCCTTCTTCTGGATAAATAAAACAAACTGTCAGTACCTACAAAATGATGTATTTAAAGTGGTTTGATTATTATTATATTTAAAAGGGTGGTGCAATGCAAAAAATGTGACCAATATAGAAATGTAAACTGAATTGCCAATATTGTAATAGAAGCATTTTAAGAATCTCTTAATTTGCTAAAATTAATTATACAAATTTAAAATAATTTGATAGAAAGGCAGAGGGGTATTTTTGGATGAGTTCTCATGTAATGTGAAACAACAAAAAATTTAGGCATATTAATATTAAAAAATTAAATGGAACATAATACTCTATCTTCTAGGTGTTCGTTGAACGAGTGAGTAAATGAATGAATGAATGCACATTTGTTTTTATTCATCAGGTAATAATAAAAGATCAGTGAAACAAACTAATTATGTGGTAAAAATAGTTCCTATGGTTCACTATTTACTAAGCTTTCAATCAATGTAATCTGTTTCAACCAATATAAACTATATTTTCATAGGAAATGAGAGATAGCAAGAAATTTTCTAACTAATTCAGATTAAAAATTACTCTTCAATGCAAAACAATCTTATCCACATTGTATGGCTGAGTTTGTGTGGAAAATTTAGTTATCTTCATTTCACACACTTCTATGTTAAGAGAATTTTGTATTTGCAAGAATCACCAATATCTAAAGTTAAGAATATTTAATTTTGGTATAAGAAAACACATATTTGCAATTGTTAGTATTTGATCATGCAAAATAAAGCTAAAATATACTATGAATAATATTTTAATACATTGGTCAAACTTTCAAATATTATTGGGATTAAAATACTAAGTTTTCTTTATTCTCAGAAATCTGTGTTCAGCCAACATATGTATATCAATTACATATGAGGTGAAGGTATTGAAAATGTCAAAAGTCTTATCTGATATTTATTGAGAAAAACTTTAAAGAGTTTGGTGTGTGTTTGTTCAATTTTGTTAGAAACTAATAAAATGCAGCGAATTATGATTAATAAAATCACCATTCCCATAATTTTGCAAACAATTTTAAACATTCATTCAAAATACTTTCTGACCCACAGAATTTGCATTTCTACATCTATGTTTCTGAGTAGCCCTTCAGTTCAGTTTATTACTTTATATTCTTAAAAGCATAGAAAACTTGTGTGACTACATAGCCCCCATAAGCACAGGTTTCAGAGAAATTCAAATTAAACAAAACTGGAGGTAATCGGCCATCACCGCTGTGTGTATGATGATGCAAACTTCCCTATCACTAAAACCTGAGAATGATGGCTTATTCAGCCTTGGCTTCACAGGTAAGAGAGCTGTCCTTACAGAAACTCTCCTCTGTATCGAGAGAGTCAGGCCGAGCACTAGACCCTCATTATCTCCTTTAATCTTCGTAAATGTATTTTGAGATCAATATTGTCATTTCTCTGTACAGATGAGAAAAAATGAAGGATTCGGTCCTTAACACTTGCAAACAATAACTGATGTTGGTAAGGGATAGAGAATAAATTGAATCAAAAATTTTAGCATAAAGAAGTCCCATAGTTTCCTAGATACCACCAGAAACTTGTGGGATGGAAGTTTTGACTGGAGTATGGCAGTGAAAAATCCTATTTTATCTAAAAGAAATAGAAAAAAATGGAAAAAATCATCAAATAGCAAAAAATTCTATACTTGTGTGGAACTCCATAAAAGTTATTATGAAAGACCTTTGATAAACATGAATGATTTCAAAAAAAATAGATGACAAATGACCCAGCACATAAAAAGGAAACTAAAGTGAATGACTGTTTCCTAAAACAGATTACAAAGTTGACATAGATCCAAGACAGAATAATTACAGGACCTCACCAGGAGACTTATCATGAAAAAGACAGCACCTGATTAATATTTATAATTGTCTTGGTGACAATTTAATATCTCAGAAGGTTAGAACAGGGAACCTCTACTTGGGCACTTAATTTTGACTAGCCAGGGTAGCCTGATAAGAATTGATGGCATGGAAATGACTATCTTATATTATCAATGATGAAAATGTTCATTGGATATACTTACTCTCTTGCACTGTGAGAAGACAGACTTTGCAATCTAAATAAAAGATAACTTGTACTCCAAGTAGGAAATTATAAAAGTTATAGCATAACATGAGGAAATCTACCATTACAAAAGATTTCAATGAGAAGAAAAATGTAGTCCTTTAAACATCCCAATATAAACAGAATAAGAAAAACATTCAGAGTAACTGAAAAATTCTTGTACATTCATAAACAGTAAGACAATAGCCATAAATCAAAAATGAACAGAGACCAAGTTAAAACCACTTAGGTAACCCAAATATTGGGAAATCAAAACAAATTGCTTTTTTAATTTTGATGAATGAAGAGATGATCTAATAATAATAATGTCACTTCAATCTGATTTTGTTTTGCTTTCCTTATTAAGGAGAAACATTCTTTCAAGTGGAAATTGTAGAAACAACATGGAGAGGAAATTTGGGACATACAGAGAAAATTATTTCCTGGTCACTTTCAATGAGTTTGAATCTTCACATTTAGGAGAATTTTACAGAAAATATTAAAATTACCTAAAGAAAGTCTCATAATTACAATTGTTCTTGAGGAAACAGGCAGACTGGAAGAGAAATTAGAACAAGCATGTCTAATAAAAGAAAGAATATTTAATGTAGATATTAGTGATTTAGTTCAGTCAGTTCAGTTGCTAAGTCACGTCTGACTCTTTGCGACCTCATTGACTGCAGCACGCCAGGCTACCCGATCCATCACCAACTCCCAGAGTTTACTTAACCTCATGTCCATTGAGTCGGTGATGTCATCCAACCATCTCATCTTCTGTCATCCCCTTCTCCTCCCACCTTCAATCTTTCCCAGCATCAGGGTCTTTTCAAATGAGTCAATTCGCATCAGGTGGCCAAAGTGTTGGAGATTCAGCATCAGTCCTTCCAATGAATATTCAGTACTGAGTTCCTTTAGGATGGATTGGTTGGATCTCCTTGCAGTCCAAGGGGCTCTCAAGAGTCTTCTCCAACACAACAGTTCAAAAGCATCCATTCTTTAGTGCTCAGCTTTCTTTATACTCCAAATCTCACATCCATACATATCTACTGGAAAAACCATAGGTTTGACTCAATGGACTTTTGTTGGCAAAATAATGTCTCTAATATGCTATCTAGATTGGTCATAACTTTTCTTCCAAGGAGCAAGTGTCTTTTAATTTCGTGGCTGCAGTCACCATCTGCAGTGATTTTGTATCCCCTCCAAATAAAGTCTGTCACTATTTCCACTGTTTCCCCATCTATTTGCCATGAAGTGATGGGATCAGATGCCATGATCTTAGTTTTCTGAATGTTGAGTTTTAAGCCAACTTTTTTACTTTTCTCTTTCACTTTCATCAAGAGGATCTTTAGTTCTTCTTCGCTTTCTGCCATAAGGGTGTATTGCCATTTCCTTCTCCAGGGGATCCCTACCCAGGGCTCGAACCCTGGTCTCCCACATTGTAGACAGACGCTTTACCATCTGAGCCACCAGGGAAGTCCTCAATGATCCAATAGTTGTTGCCAATTTGATCTCTGGTTCCTCTGCCTTTTCAAAATTCCAGTTTGAATCTCTGGAATTTCATGGTCCTGTACTGTTGAAGCCTGGCTTGGAGAATTTTGAGCATTACTCTACTAGCATGTGCTACTGCTAAGTCACTTCAGTCGTGTCCGACTCTGTGCGACCCCATAGACGGCAGCCCACCAGGCTCCCCCGTCCCTGGGATTCTCCAGGCAAGAACGCTGGAGTGGGTTGCCATTTCCTTCTCCATTGTGTGAAAGTGGAAAGTGAAAGTGAAGTCACTCAGTCGCGTCCGACTCGTAGCGACTCCATGGACTGCAGCCTACCAGGCTCCTCCATCCATGGGATTTTTTAGGCAAGAGTACTGGAGTGGGGTGCCATTGCCTTCTCCGTACTAGCATGTGAGACGAGTGCAATTGTGCAGTGGTTTGAGCATTCTTTGGCATTGCCTTTCTTTGTGATTGGAATGAAGACTGACCTTTTCCAGTCCTGTGGCCACTGCTGAGTTTTCCAAATTTGCTGGCATATTGATTGCAACACTTTCATAGCATCATCTTTTAGGATTTGAAATAGCTCAACTGGGATTCCATCACCTCCACTAGCTTTGTTCATAATGATGCTTCCTAAGGCCCATTTGACTTCACATTCCAGTATGTCTGGCTCTGAGTGAGTGATCACACCATCATGATTATCTTGGTCGTGAAGATCTTTTTTGTATAGTTCTTCTGTGTATTCTTGCCACCTCATCTTAATATCTTCTGCTTCTGTTAGGTCCATACCATTTCTGTCCTTTATTGAGCCCATCTTTGCATGAAATAGTCCCTTTGTATCTCTAATTTTCTTGAAGAGGTCTTTAGTCTTTCCATTCTACTGTTTTCCTCTATTTCTTTGCATTGATCACTGAGCAAGGCTTTCTTGAAACTCTGCATTCAAATGGGTATGTCTTTCCTTTTCTCCTTTGCCTTTTGCTGCTCTTCCTTTCTCAGCTATTTGTAAGGCCTTCTCAAACAACCATTTTTCTTTTTGTATTTCTTTTTCTTGGGGATGGTCTTGATCCCTATCTCCTGTACAATGTTACAAACCTCCTTCCATAGTTCTTCAGGCACCATGTCTACCAAATCTAATCCCTTAAAACTATTTGTCACTTCCACTGTATCATCTTAAGAGATTTGATTTTGGTCATACCTGAATGATCTAGTGGTTTTCCCTACTTTCTTCAATTTAAGTCTGAATTTGGCAATAAGGACTTCTTGATCTGAGCCACAGGCAGCTCCCAGTCTTTTTTTTTTTTGCTGACTGTGTAGAGCTTCTCCATCTTTGGCTGCAAAGAATATAATCAATCTGATTTTGGTATTGACCATCTGGTGATGTCCAGATGTCTGGTGATGTGTAAAGTCTTCTCTTGTGTTGTTGGAAGAGGGTGTTTGCTATGACCAGTGTGCTCCCTCGGCAAAACTCTTAGCCTTTGCTCATTCTGTACTACAATACCAAATTTGCCTGTTACTCCAGGTATTTAAAGATAGCATATTTATAGATAAAATTTTAAGCAGAATATTTAATGATGGTCTTTAATTAAAAGACAGTCACTAGTAACTCTAACAGGTGCACTAAGACCAAATAATATGAAAGCAAGATTATTTTTTCTCATGTATTCACTTTATTTCTTATTTAACAAATATGTACTAAGGACCATGTGCTAGGCAATAACCTGACTGTTGTGGATATAATAATAATAAAAACTAAAATAATACCATAATGTAATTTAATTCTAACTGAGTTATAGAAATAAAAACCAGAATGCTGTCGCTGCTGCTAAGTCGTTTCAGTCCTGTCCGCCTCTGTGTGACCCCATAGACAACAGCCCACCAGGCTCTCCTGTCCCTGGGATTCTCCAGGCAAGAACACTGGAGTGGGTTGCCATTTCCTTCTCCAATGCATGAAAATGAAAAGGGAAAGTGAGGTCGCTCAGTTGTGTCCGACTCTTCGCGACCCTAGGGACTGTAGCCTACCAGGCTTTTCCGTCCACGGGACTTTCCAGGCAAGAGTGGGATGGCATCGCCTTCTCCGAAAAACCAGAATAGACAACTAAAATAATATAATACTATGCTAGATGATGATAAATGCTACTGAGGAACATAAATAGGGAAAGTAGATAAAGATGCTTGGTCAGGAGTAGTAGCTAAAATACAATTTTAGGTAGGTTAGTTAGAGGAAGCTGTACTGTGACAGTGATATTTCACCAATAACCTGAAGGAAGTGAGCATTCTAGGCTGAGATCAGATTTCAACAACTCTCTGCATGTGCTTATCAAACTTAAACTATGAGAACACTGTGACTAGAAAAGAGGGTTTCAGAGAATTATGAGAGATAAGGTTACAGAAGTAATTTTGGAGCAAAATCATGTGGGAATCACACCAACCATTATAATGGCTGGCTTTTACTGTGAGATGAGAATCTATTGGATAATTTTAGCAGATGAGCAACATGATTCTTACTAGATTTTACCAGGCTCATTCAGCTATTGCATTGTGAATAGTTGCTGGGGAAGTGAATTTGGAGAACAGAGATGAATAAGTAGATTGCTGGTCAGGAAGATCTCCTGGAGAAAGAAATGGCAACCCATTCCAGTATTCTTGCCTGGAAAATTCCATGGACAGAGGAGCCTGGAGGTCTACAGTCCTTGGGGTCACAAAGAGTTGAACATGACTGAGTGCCTAGTGCTTTCATTTTTTGAGTGTTTCTGGCAAGAGAATGCAATGACTTGCTCAGTGTTAATCTAGTGGAAATATTGAGAAAAGGTAAGATTCTGGATATTTTGATTGTAGGGCTGAGAAAATGTGCTTCCTATTGGGTGTAAAGTATAAGACAAAGAAAGAAATCAGAGGTAACATCATACGTTTCGTGCAAACGACTAGAAGAATGATTTCCTGGTAACTGAAATGCAGAACACTGCAGGAGGATGATTAGTTTAGCTATCCCGAGATCCCTTTAAATCTTGAAGTAAAAGCATTGCATTGGTAGTTGGTAAGAAGAATCCAAAGTTTGAGTAGAGGTGTGAAAGGACAGATAATTTCAGAAATCATTAATTTATAGAAAGGTGTGAAGCCATTACCCTGAATAATATCAACAGGGATAGGTAGGATGGATAAGAGGTTCAGAGACTGAACCCTAGGTCACTCTGACTGTTAGAGTGGAAGTAGAAGGAACCATATATCCATTCTTTTGCAGAATTTTTTTTCCATAAAAACAAGACCATGATGAACTTCCAGGTTTCATAGGAAGAAATCAGAAAAATGTGTGCGCCTATCAGGCAAGTAAGGAAAGTGACTCAAAGAAGTGAGAGTAATCAACTCTGTCACATGTTGCTGAGTCAGGTAAGAAGACAGAAAATTAAGTATCTCGTTAGTCACGTAGTGTTTCTTTGTTACCTTCACCAGAGATGTGTTGAAGTGACTGGGAGCGAAATACATTAAAATGTATGGGTATTTTATAGAGAGACATTTTATAAATATTCTTAGGAACTGTAGTCAGCACTGTATGACAAATGTGCTCGTTAAACGAGGTGTATTGAGACCTGGACTAACTCCAAATTTGAGAGAGGGTTATAGAGACTGCTTATAAGTCTTTGTGTAGAACTCTGTTACAGTCAACCTTTTATAAACAGGGACAAAATCATGGAAGACGTGTCTATCAAACAGGAAAACACAAACCTAGGACTAGGAGTGTAGTGAATGCACAATGCAATTGAGATAAATTCCAAAGGATAAAAATGGGGCAAAATTTGAAAGGAGAAGTTTAACATGAATAAATGTCAAATTCTATATTTATCTTTAATTAACAGAGCTTTGTACATATAGATTATTGGGGAGACAGAGCCTCATTCTAGTTCATCAATAAAATGAAGGGTTTAGTAGGTTCAAGCTGCATATGATTCAATGATTTTTAAGAAGTTGCAAAAAGTTATGAAATATTAGGTTATATCATAGGAATTATATAAAATTAGTAAAAAGGGATTCATGTTTTTAAGATTATTTTTATTAATATATAACTACATAACATTCAGTTCAGTTCAGTTGCTCAGTCCCATCATTACAAATTTTTTCTCATGAGTACTTTCAATATCTACTCTCCTAGCTACTTTCACATATGCAATGCAGTATTATTAACTATAGTCACCATTCTGTACATTATACACCCTTGATTTATTCACTTTATAACTGGAAATTTGTATTTTTAAACCCCTTTCATTTTGACAACCTCTGAGCCCTACCTCCCTGCCTCCGGCAACCATCAATCTGTTCTCTATATCCATGAGTTTGAGGTTTTTGTGTGTTGATTGTTGCTTTGTTTTGATTTTTAGATTTCACTTGTAAGTGCGATCACATGGTATTTACTTTCTCTGAATTATTTTGCTTTGTATAATGCCCTCTAGTTTCACCCCATTGTTGCAGATGTCAAGATTTCATTTTTTATTGATAAATAATATTCCATTGTATACATATACATATATACATTTATATATATATATATCACATTTCCTTATCCATTCATCCATCAGTGGACATTTAGAGTGTTTCCATGTCTTGGCTATTGTAAATAATACTGCTATGAACATGGAAGTGCATGCATCTTTTCAAATTATTGTTTTTAATGTTGCTTTTTCAAATATCTAGAGGTAGAATTACTAGATCATATGGTAGCTCTATCTTTAATTTTCTGAAGAGCTTCCAGACTCTTTTCCATAATGGCTACATCAATTTATATTCCCACTACAAGTGTATGAAGGTTCTCTTTCCTACACCTCTTTGATCTCTTGTCTTTTAAATAGCAGCCATTCTAACAAAATTTTATTTTGCTGTTGAGTTTTATGAATTCTTTATATATTTCGAATGTTAACACCTTATCAGATATATGACTTACAAATATTTTCTCCAATTCAATAGATTAGACTTTTCATTTTTTCAGTGGTTTCCTTTACTGTGCATAACATTTTTAGTTTGATGAACTGTTTATTTTTCCTTTTATTTGTCTTAGGTTTTGGTGTCATATCCAAAAAATCATTGTTAAGACCTATGTCAAGAAATTTACATACTGTGTTTTCTTCAAGGTGTTGCACATTTTCCAATCTTACATTCAAGTCTCTAATCCTTTTTGAATTAATATTTTTGTGTAGTATAAGATAGCAGTTTTTATTCTATAAGGATTTTTTTTTTTTTTTTTGAGCTTGGATAGAATAGACCATTTGTCGAAAACTCTGTGCTGTTCCAGGACACAATTTAAGAGAATTGTTGGCAAACTGAATTGGATGCATAAGTGGCAGATGTGACCAGTTAAGAGATCAGATTAATTTTATGCTTTCACACTGATGAATAACATCAGCTCTGTGAATTAACAAAAATTATTAACTAAATAAAAACTAAATTTTTAAATATTCTAGAGAAATATTGGGTTAAGTAGTTTTACTTTACTTTGGTATATCTCAGAATATTTGACAAGCAGCACGTACTAGACATTTCCAGGAGAAGGATAGAATATGTTGAATTTCCAAAAGTAATGAAAACATTTTTTTTTTTTTTTTGCCCATGCACTCTCTCATGGAATTAATGCTTTGTAGAACAGACTCTGGTAATTGCCATATGAAAAATAAAGAAATCATTATGTGCACTGCAAAGAGAAGAGCACTTGCTGTGAAAAGAAATATATGAGAATAACTTTCTAACTTTAAATATCTAAAAGGTAGCACAGAAATGTATACAGTGGAAGATCATATTTATTATCTTTAAGGCAGAAAGGGTAAATACTACAAAAATGTAGATGTTGACTCAACATGAAGAATAACTCAACAATTTAAGTTATTTGTATAAAGTTGTAAAATCTCCATCCTGAAATATTCAAGAACTTTTGCATATTTGGATGAGCAAAAAAAATTAGAGCTTTTCAGAATACTTTTCCTAGAATTTTGCCTGTGATCAATGACATATCCAGTTATTCTCCAATATAATTTCCAAGTTGTTGATTCATAGGGCTTCTTTTTAAATTAAAAAGAAATTTTTAATTTTTTCATCTGATTTTTTTTATCTGATTATACTCAAAATATTTCTGCTATAAAGAACATTCTGAGCCATTCTCTTACTTCCCCCAAATTAGTCTGTGGGCTCAAATTTTTTTTTTTTTCACTTGAAGCACACCTTGGAAGAAAATTAAATAAAAATTCTAATTATATATTGAATTATAAAAAAGATTATTTTTAAATAATTTTCACTGTGACAGATTTTATTTTCAACTTTGTTTCTTTCACTTGCACAATTATTTAACAGTTGACTTTCCTTTCATGCTATTACTTGGTTTTTATGGAATTATTCTCTTTAAGGGATTACTCTTTCACACTTGGATCACAGAGACACATTTTTTGTGTGTCTTAAGCTATAAATGCTTAATTAAAAATGAAAATGTTTTAAGAAAGACTATAAAATCTTTACACACACAAATAAATGCACACACTTATCAATATATTTTTCCTGGAGATTGAGAAGGAATCCAGCCTCACTGGATTCAAGGGATCATTAAATAAAATAAGTGCTTAGTATAAAGAACTATAAATTTGGAAAACTTCATCTACATTTTCATTCCCTGTCATATTCAGCAAGAAAAATTAGAGTGGGTTATAAAAAACTATATTACAGTATTTCCTTTGAGTTCACTTTTATGTATGTTATAAAATAAAGGAAGAAATTAGAACTCAGGGAGTAGATTGGAAAATTCCCAGCTCCCAGGAATTTTTCACTCAGGCAGACATTTCATAGAATGATCCCCTGAAATTTCTATTTCACTTATAGAAAATGGATTTTGACAGTGACTCCTTTTCTTCAGTTTCTGCCAGGACTTAATGGAATCTCCCTGTTATTTCTGAATAGAAATATATTCAAAGAAATTAATCCTATACAGCCTTCCCATTAAACAGAATACTTAATAAGCAAAATTACTCAGGATTATATTTCCAGCTCTGGCTATCTCCCTCGTGCATGAAATTTTTGGTTACTTATAAAGTTCCCAATAATGGCAGCAACACAGCTTCTGAATTTTACCATAGTACTTTCAAGCTGATCTAAAAACTTGTATTTCAAGCATTTGTATCAATAACTAGAGATAGTGAAGATGGCTCTCCCTCATGGAGTACCACTCCCAATGTTCTAGATGTCTATAAATGAAACACCTAGTGCCCTCCCCAGGCTGTATGGAGAATTCACTGCTATTTAAATAGTGAAATGACATTGCCAAACATTTCAAATCAGTAGCATATTTTTCTATCTTCCCTAAAAACTTTTCCATGACTTTTCAGAAACAGGTTTTCTGAAACATTCTGAAGAAATGTATGTGAGTACCAGATCCAAAGAATACAAATCTCACACATCAGTGTATGTAGCTAATGTACTTAGGAGCAAAACTGACCTAGTGCTTATCTCTGGCCCAGCAGGGGTCAAGAAGAATTTTAATTTTGATTCCTTAAATGAATGAACGCCTGAAAAGAAATGTCCTCTAATTGGAAACTAAAGTATTAGCAAGTATGTGACCACATGCACACAGTAGTTAGGCAAACAGTTGACTGCCCTTGTGTCTCAGACTGAAACTAAATTTCCTCCTAACTTATGGTTTCCTGGGTCTAGAGGATTTTCAAAGGTTATCATTTCATTCCAGCAAAAACATTATCCACTTCTTCTACTATGTAGACATTTGAAGGTGATTACTGTGTTGCTTTGGATTAAGCTGTATTAAAATGGAAACAGTGGCTGAATCAGTTAGGCTTAGAATAAGCCAATATTAGAAAGATAAGCCAAAGGGTCTTTTTTTTTTTTCATTTTATGCAGTCTTGAGTCAGAGGGAGACCTCCCAATCCTTTTCTTAAATCCTTTCCCAAAATCAATGCCTCCTTTTGCACCCCACCCCCTTTTCTTAAATAGCGAGAATAGAAAAGAAAGATAAATCAGGCAAATTGGAATCTGTAAAATGTGTGTGTGTGTGTGTGTGTGTGTGTGTACAAACGATTGTGCATATGAGTGTGAGTTCTTAAAAATATACTCTTTAGTCTTTAAAGATCTTGACATTTGTTCAGAATAATGTTTTTCAAAACACATCCACATTTTAAAACAGTCAACTTCTAGAAATATTTATTTTCCTCCAACTGAAATTGTCACTTGCTTCCATTTGTGAGAAATTATAAAATAGCCAATAATGTAAACTGGTTATGTAGCTGTTTAAAACAAATTCTCACTTTAATTCTATTTAAAGTATTTACTTTGTAACTAAACTGGACAATAATCCAGCAATATCATACACAATCCAATAATTTTATTTTGTATCCTCTGTACAGAACATTTTTTATTATACTGTGGTGAAGTAACTTGCACTATTGTACATGCAAAGCAGTTTTTTTAGTTATTCAGTATTACCTGGACTGTAGTTCAATGCAATAATATTTTTTTCAATAAAAAGCATAATGGTATAAGAGTGTTAGTCATGTATTTCTAACAAAAAACATACCAAAATAAAAGAACAAAAATCAGAAGCAAAATGATATGGAAATATGATGTATTTTACATTGCTGAATTTAAAATGCATTTAACATTTTATTTATTATTGTATATATTTATATTATATATTTAAAGACTGGAATTTCTTAGAGTATTTCTTAAAATTTTAGTGTTACAAGATAAAGCTGTTTCCTCAAACTGAAAATAAATATGACTTTAAAAGTTACCTAGATGTATTCTTTGTTTAAACCTAATATACTATGTGAAGCCCTGTTTCTGTCTGCTTACTTAAACAAACAAACTGTGATCTAATAGTTTTTAATGGTCTGACAAAGCTTTATAAACACTCTCTGGAATATATTATCTAGCTGATAATACAATATAGACACACTGGCATTCTGTCTGTTACAATAATTTTAATGTAAACTTGGAAAAATGATAAATGATCCCAATCAATGTTATCCTCAGAAGGACTCAACTCAGTAGGAAACCTCTTTAATCAAGCATGACCAATGATGTGGGATTACGACTTTACACTTCACTTAACTGTCACTCCTCACTTTATTTTCTTTGCCTTTGCCTTTCCCAAGACAACAATCAGTTCAGTTCAGTCTCTCAGTGGTGTCCGACTCTTAGCGACCCCATGAATTGCAGCACACCAGGCCTCCCTGTCCATCATCAACTCCCGGAGTCAACTCAAACTCAAGTCCATCGAGTCGGTGATGTCATCCAGCCATCTCATCCTCTGTCATCCCCTTCCCCTCCTGCCCCCAATCCCACCCAGCACCAGGGTCTTTTCCAATGAGTCAACTCTTCGTATGAGGTGGCCAAAGTACTGGAGTTTCAGCTTCAGCATCATTCCTTCCAAAGAATACCCAGGACCGATCTCCTTTATTATTATTATTATTTTTAGTATTAGTTTCCTTCTTGGTTTTATTTTATTATTATTATTATTTTTAGAATGTACTGGTTGGATCTCCTTGCAGTCCAAGGGACTCTCAAGAATCTTCTCCAACACCACAGTTCAAATGCATCAATTCTTTGGCACTCAGCTTTCTTCACAGTCCAATTCTCACATCCATACATGACCACTGGAAAAACCATAGCCTTGACTAGATGGACTTTTGTTGGCAAAGTAATGTCTCTGCTTTTGAATATGCTATTTAGGTTGGCCATAAATTTCCTTCCTTCTTTTAATTTCATGGCTTGCAATCACCATCTGCAGTGATTTTGGAGCCCCCCAAAATAAAGTCTGACATTGTTTCCACTGTTTCCCCATCTATTTCCCATGAAGTGATGGGACCAGATGCCAGGATCTTTGTTTTCTGAATGTTGAGCTTTAAGCCAACTTTTTCACTCTCTTCTTTCCCTTTCATCAAGAGGCTTTTTAGTTCCTCTTCACTTTCTGCCATAAGGGTGGTGTCATCTGCATATCTGAGGTGATTGATATTTCTCCCGGGAATCTTGATTCCAGCTTGTGTTTCTTCCAGCCCAGCATTTCTCATGACGTACTTTGCATATAAGTTTAATAAGCAGGATGACAATATACTCCCTTGACGTACTGCTTTTCCTATTTGGAACCAGTCTGTTGTTCCATGTCCAGTTCTAACTGTTGCTTCCTGGCCTGCATACAGGTTTCTCAAAAGGCAGGTCAGGTGGTCTGGTATTTCCATCTCTTTCAGAATTTTCCACAGTTTATTGTGACCCACACAATCAAAGGCTTTGGCATAGTCAATAAAGCAGAAAGAGATGTTTTTCTGGAACTCTCTTGCTTTTTCCATGATCCAGCAGATGTTGGCAATTTGATCTCTGCTTCCTCTGCCTTTTCTAAAACCAGCTTGAACATATGGAATTTCACGGTTCATGTATTGCTGAAGCCTGGCTTGGAGAATTTTAAGCATTACTTTACTAGCATGTGAGATGAGTGCAATTGTGCGGTAGTTTGAGCATTCTTTGGCGTTACCTTTCTTTGGGATTGGAATGAAAATTGTCCTCTTCCAGTCCTGTGGCCACTGCTGAATTTTCCAAATTTGCTAGCATATTGAGTGCAGCACTTTCACAGCATCATCTTTCAGGATATGAAACAGCTCAACTAGAATTCCATCACCTCCACTAGCTTTGTTCGTAGTGATGCTAAGGCCCACTTGACTTCACATTCCAGGATGTCTGGCTCTAGGTGTGTGATCACACCATCGTGATTATCAGGGTCATGAAGATCTTTTTTGTACAGTTCTCCTGTGTATTCTTGCCACCTTTTCTAGCTCTTATCTGCTAGATTCTAGTATGATTTATTCTGTGCAAAAACTCAGACTAGGTGTTCCTAGAAATGAACACTAGTTGCTCTCTTGTTCTTAAATCTTATTGATCCTTATTCTTTCTACTACCCTCTACCAAGCTTTATCCAAGTCCAAAAGCTTCTTGCTTCTGCACTTTAATTGGATGCCATGTTGCTGCCTGTAAATTAATGGAAAAGAACTCTGCTTTGCGAGTGCAAACCTGGTCTCAAACCCAAGCTTTCAATGGAGCAATTCTACAGCTGCCAATCATCTGTCTCCCCAGACTTCACCCTACTTTCTCTATTTCTATGTTGGATGCTTTTTCAGAAATCTCCTAAGGATTAAGAAGTACCTTTCACACAACACACACACACAGACACATACATTGGCTATTGACAAGAGTCATGATAGGAACTCTCATTTCTTAGTCAATTTGTCACCATTTATTGATCACCTGTGAGGATCATGTCTTGTTCAGCTATCCTCCCCATTAACTAATATCCTGAATTTCCCTTGAGTGGGAAAGCCAATTTTGCTTGAAGATAGAAGATGATGTTCCTAATTGCACAGAGATGTAGAAGCAAATGGTGATGCATGATCTGTATACTCAGTGTCTTCTCCTTCCTCGTGTGTGAAGCTTTCTCTGTCTTTGTTCACCATCTGTGTAATTTTCTGTTCATCATGGAAATATTTGACTCTGACATAAAATGGGTATTACATACTCTTGAGGTTGTGTTCTCTTATTACATCCAGTAGAATTGAGTCAACTCCCAAATGGCATTTTTTAATGGATTGAATCATAGAGATAAAATTATCTGAACTTGTGAATTTGCTCAGCCATAAATAAATGAGAGGTACTTCACAGCCTGGCACACTCATAAGAGTGCTATGTTACTTTAAAAAGTCTTAGGGGAAACAATTTATAAATTAAATATTTTCCTTACTTCCATTTTATCAGAGAGATAGTTCAAAGACATCATATTTCAATTATTTGGCATGGGTATAGCATATAACATCTTCAGAAAAGTCTCTTCATGAGACTGTTCATGAGTCTGTTCATGAGACTGTTTCATTCTTTAAGAAAATATTTTAATAGGCTCTCATCCTTTGTCATTAGTTATTCATAGTTATTCATCCTTTGTCAATAGTTAATCAAGAAGATTACTTACATATTTCCAAGACTTTGAGAAATTAAAGATAATTTGTTATAGAAATAGTTCATTAGGAAACAACTAATATAGTCTTCAAATTGCTCATTTCTTATATATTTGTTAGGATTATTCAACATTGACTAAAACAAAGGCAAAATTAATGTTGAGTGGAAAAAATCATGTGATGAGTCAGTCATTGTGGATTATTTTTTTATCTGGATGTGCATCCTTATCTGTATACACTGATGTTGACTACCAAACTCTCAATTTAGTATGATATTACATTATCCAGTTAGAGCTAACATTTACCTTTAACTTGACAATTTTAATTTTAAAACAAGTATTTAATCTTAATATTTATCATAAGTAATAAAATACTTAATTTTAATCTTAATGCAAGAAATTTCAGTAGGCTTCATGGAGTTTGTAGAGCCCTAAAATTTATCTGTATACAATACATGAAGTATGTAATATTGGAAACACTGCTATAATTGAATTTCAGAAATGAGTTCAAATACATTGTATTTAAAGTACTCAGGACATGAGATGAACTCAAATAATACATCTTATTCAGCCAGAACATTCCTGAGAAATGTCCCATTCAAACCTCATAATAATCTATTCTCAACAGCATTTATTGATCTTATTTGGAACAATTTCTTCATTTTTGACTCTTGATCAGGATGTATTTATATTTTGTCCTTAAGCCTGCTTGGTTTCTTATTTGTAGCTCTTTTCTCTTCCAGAGCTTCTTTATATCCCCAGTCTTTAAATGTTGGCGTAACCCAGGGCTTAGTCTTCAGATATCATCTTGTCTCTATTACACAAACTATGTTATCTTATTCAGTATCTGGGCTTAAAGAATCCTTTATACACTGCTGGTATTTAACTTTGTTTCTTCGGGTGTGGCTTTCCCTTTGTATTCAACAGCGAAGTCAAAACCACCTTTGAATGTCTCCTAGTAACCAGGAACTTAAGGTCCAAAATGAATTCTCGGTTTGCCTTCACAAATCCATTCCTTTCCCAGTGCTCCACATCTCAGAAAAGAGCTCGATCAGCCCCTCAAGTTCTCGTTTTAAACTCTCGAGCATCCTCTTGGAACTGCCTCTTACGAATCACACATCCTTATCACCAGCTTATCATCATGTTCCTCTAATCCTACCTTCACAATACATCCCAAGCTGATCTATCTCTTTTCCTCATCTCCATTGCTACCATCATAGTATAGTTCATCATCTTTTCCCACTTGCTATTGTTAAGCTAGAAATAACCTCCTACCTTGTTGCCTTGCATCTCATGGTCCTAGAGCTTAAATTACAGTGAGAAGACAGACTACCATCATAAAGATAGAAATCTGTTAAATTGCTCCACACTGTTTTGGAATAAAATCCAGTGTTCTCACAACACCCTTTAAGATTCAGTTTCATCTGACATCTCTACAACTTCCTCTTCTTCAACTGTCTTTTGGTCACAGGGACCTTGCAGTTTCTCAAACAGACCAAGAGTTTCCCATGAATGTACTGTTTTCTCTGACTAGAAGGTTCTTTTCTTAAGTACTCTTATGATTTCTTTCTCTTTTCAATCAAGTATTTTTACAAATATCTCCTCACCTGAGAGGATTTTTTTAACCACCAGTCTAACAGAATATTTACTTTATTATTCATGCATTTAGCCTTGAATTATTTCTTCCAGCAATTTGTAATCTACTATTTTACTATATGGGTTCCCTCATAGTTCATTTGGTAAAGAATCCGCCCGTAATGCAGGAGACCCTGGTTCAATTCCTGGGTCAGGAAGATCCCTTGGATAAAGGATTGCTTACCCACTCCAGTATTCTTGGGCTTCCTTTGTGGCTCAGCTGGTAATACATTTACTTTTGTATTTGTGTTTATATATATTTTTTAATTGTCTCATCCTAGAAATACATTTTTGAGAGGAGACATTTTATAAGAGCAGGAATTTTTCCTCTCTTGTTCAAAGTTATTTTTTAATTTCTTAGACTCATATGAGGAACATGAGGAGAGACCTTATAAATATTTGTTGAGTAATAGAATGAGATGAAAAACATTCTTAGCTTGTCAGTTGATTTGGGGTAATACAAATTTACAGAGTACCAGTGTGCAAAGATTCATGCAATTTATTAAATAAATTATATAATTTATATATTAAAGCCTAGATTTTCAATCGAAGAGTAGATGTGAAAAAAACTTTCTTGATTAATTGATAAAATATTTAATGGATGTGAGGTGTTGTTTAGTTATTTTAATTTTCAGATTATCCACAGGTAATGATATATTTTCTTGAAGATATAAAATTCACAGGCCTACATAAAGCTTTGACACATACTTGAGAGTTTACATTGATTTATAAAGATATTTATCATATAATCTCTATAAATTCCAGGATTTTCTTTGATCCTGTTGGTCAGAGACAGTATCACTATTATCATCTGTGTGCATATTTCTACTACTCCATACATAGTGCTCCTACTGCTCTCTGCAAGTGGTGAGACAAGCTGGAATTTCTCCTGGATATTGATTTCCTCAATTATTCAATAAAAATAAAGTTATAAGCTACTATATGCAAGACAGATATAGTGATATATAAACATTCAAAAGCCTTGTTCTTATGGAGCTTACATTTTACTGGAGGAGGAGAAAAACTAAACTATGTGTTAAGAAAATGATAGCAAATGCTGAAAAGTTATTGGCAGTCTGTGCACAATGGAAGAGGCTGTATTTGTACCTACATATCTGTTTGGTTCCCAAATCCATGTTTCTTCTATTACCTGACATGGTGTAAGATAGACATCCATGCCTGGTTAATAAACAATGCTTCTTTGTTTGGTTGCTTCCTTCAAAGAAGGATGATGAGTAGAAGAAAATCCACTTCTTTTGAATGGCTTCGGAGAATCTTTAGAGAATTTACCTGAATGTCATCTACATATTGACTTTGAGACTGTAATTATACTAGTTCAAAATCTGTTGGCACTGAATAATTAAAAATGTGATGGCTATGCATGGGAGAGGTAATAATGAAATATGGACTCATGACATATTTACATAGATAGGGGAATGTGCTATGGTTAGATTCTTCTTCTGTCATTGGCAACTAATGCATGGCCAGGAAGGGGAAATCCAATTTTAGAAAAGGACTGGTGACGCTGTCTTTTGAGATCTCTGTTTTAGGAAAGTAGCTTTGTATGAGGCAAACTTAAAGCTTTTGGAGCTTTCCAGAGAAATCTCATTTTATTAAGAGGCTAGGCACTCTAGGATTTGTTGCTACTCAATTCAAATAGTTGCTGTATTTATTCAAGTGTGACCCTTTCTTATGTCTCTTATATACAGCTATTATAGCCAGCAGCCTTTTACTAAGTGTTTTTATTGTCTATTATCCCAATCATTTTATTTTTTCTCACCAACTTGAATAATAGCTGGATTCCTTTTTATCCTAACTTGAGCAGAAGGAAAATAGAAAAAAAAAAAGCCATATGAAAACCTGAACTCTTTAGGAAAAGTCTCTTCCAGATTTCCTAACTTCTGATTGGTTGTCTTTGCCAATGAGAAAGAAATGTGCTGTCGATAAAGTCTGAGTGATAAATGAGGCTCTTTTGGCAATACTGCTTTAAAGGGAATGGTGTCTTTTGGTCCATATCCAGTAAGTCTCCTTGGAAGATCGTACTTTAAATTGTAGCACCAGCCTTGACTTCCTTGTTTCCAGTTGAGCTATTTCACCTGTTTGGCAGCATGCAGTTGGTTCTTTTGCTACTTATAGAGATGTTTCAATGCTTCCAGCTGATTTCTGGCACAAGCTTGAAGCATTACACTGCCCGTCCTGGAGGCCTGTTCTGTTTCCTAGATATTCTGCTGCCCTCATCAATTTTCTTCACATGCCAGTCCTGCCAGAGTTGAGTGTTCACAATCACGTTGTCAATTTGAAGAAGCAAATGCATCCTGAGCCCTGACCAGTGGGGATTTTATTCTGCCTGCTGACATTGTGTGGGTGGTATTTGCCTTAGAATTCAGAAACTGGCTGTGACATGTAGAAAAATTCTCATAAATTGTCTGGGACCACATAGTCACTTTGTATCCTTGGTTCTTGATATAGGACACAGTGCCATGGATAGTATTCCTTAAGAGACAATGGGTTCAGATGTAAATTTGAGGGGACTATCGCTAACAAAGATATCAGAGATATAAAGGTATTTAAATATTTTTATAGAAGAATTAGCTAATCCAGAAGTTGCCAGTGTTATATCTCCTCAGTCAAGATCTGAAGCTCTACAGTAGGAAAGAGCAGAGCAACCCGAGTTGATGGTTAAAACATAGATAGCACAGTCTACTTGTCTCATCTTGACTCAGAGGAATGATAGAAACATTACTGCACTATGCCACAATTCTCAAGTTCTAGAGCAGTGGTGTACTGGTGATATTGTACCCTATTTTTTTAATTACTATTATAACTTTCATAATACATTATTTCTTAGCTAGCATTTTAAATTACACAGAAAATTTCATGGAGTGAGAATACCACAACTGACACAATCATTTCTCATTTTATTGTTATTTAGACTCTCCCTCCAGCTTTTTGCATCAGTGTCATGTAGTTTTCAGTAAAGAAATCTTTCACTTCTTTGGTTAAATTTAATCTTCAGCATTATATTGTTTTTATTCTATTGTAAATAGGGCTATTTTATTTATTACCTTATCAGAAAATTTGTTGTTAGTAACACTACTGATTTTTGCATGTTAACTTCTATCTGCAACTTTACTGCATTTGTTTACTAGATCTAGCAGTATTCTGGTGAAGTCAGGACTGTAAGGCCTGGTCCAAACAACCTTCAGGTGTTCCTACTTAGGCTTTTTGGCTGCTGAGGACCTGGAGCTACACTCAACAGTGGGAGGGGCTATGAATTAGCTCTTCTGCTTGGTGAAGTAAGGGAAACCTCCAAGCTTGGCAAGGCTTTTAATCTTTACTCTTGACTCAAGCTGACCTGCTCTGCAAGTTCACTGGTCGAGTAGCGTCACTGACTCTGCTCTGTAGACTGCAGGTTCTGCTTGTTGTACCTTTGGCTCAAGCATTGTTGGGCTATGCAGTATCCAGGTGTTGCTGATCATGCTTTCAATTTGGGAAGAAGCCAGGGAGCTTCCTTTAGCAGGGAGCCAGGCTATGACTCAGCAACTTTGCCTGATGTCCCCTGCATCCCACCACGTTTTCTCCTGAGACTTCCACCATTTTGGCTCTGCAAACAGCAGAGGTACTGGCTGAGACTACAACTTGGATGCTGCAGGTAGGAACCCCCATTTATCAAGATTCTAGTGCTGGTTGTTGCAAACCCCTTCCCTCATCTCTCCCCACAGATTTCCCTTCAATCCTTGTAAGGGTAAGACCAGAATGGACACTCCCCCAAAGTGATGCTAGTCTCTTTTCCCACTGGAGGAAACGTAGGCTTGGGTAGACGTCTGACCATACTGCTGTGCAGGCCTGGGGGAGAGAGAGTGCTGTCAGCCTTTAACTGCTTTTCTTACCCTTCTAAAGTTGTAGGTCTTGGTCTTTGTGTTACAACCCCTGTGTTCTAGAATTTTCTCAGTGGTGCCCGGTCCGTAAATAGTTCTTGTAAAAGGATGTTAAGTGAGGAACGGCCTCTGTGGCCCTCTCCACATGTTCACTCCTGTTCCTATAAATGTAAAAAATTTTCCTAGCTGTGGGTCCTACTTAGTGTATAGATGTATGTATATGTATATGAGTTATATATTTTGGGTAGCTCAGACAGTAAAGTGTCTGCCTACAATGCAGGAGACCTGGGATCGATCCCTGGGTTCGATCCCTGGGTCAGGAAGCTCCCCTGGAGAAGGAAATGGCAACGTACTCCAGTACTCTTGCCTGGAAAATTCCATAGATAGAGGAGCCTGGTAGACTACTGTCCTTGGGATCACAAAGAGTTGGAAATGACTATGAGCAACTTCACCGGTTCACTGGTTTGGAATTTACATAAAATGAGAATGCTTGTGAGAGCGTGTGGTTTCTGTTTTTTAATGGACTACAAATAATGCCATGCCTTAATCATCATGCTGTGTGTTTTTATTCCTTGACTTGCATGCAGGTACTTTATACACCATCCAAATATGTAATTGCCTGGCTAGGAATCAAATATTCTCCTCTAGGGTCTTGTTTCTTGGCATTGTATTTTTCATATTTCCTTTAAGAAGAGAAAATTGCACTAAAAATAAGTGTCGACTAGCCGTTTCAGAGCTATTTATAATGGAAAACTGCACCCGTATAGTGGAGTATCATGTGTTCTTACAGTTAAGAGACTTCAGAGCTCATTTAGACCCAGAACAGTGGCTACTACCTTGTAGACACTAAGTAAAATTTTCTTGACTTAATGGATATAGTACCAGGTTTAACTTTATACACACTGTTTTTAAAAGTTTGTCCCAGAAGTACAAATGACTTTGCCCAGGTGAACTGGTATTTTATAAAAAATAAACTAGTTCTTCATTGCAATACTCTGCCATCTAATTATTAATAGATTTGAATGAATGGTTTTATTTGAGTATTAGTAATAAAAGCTCAAAGTGTGGACTTCAGTATCAAATTGTGCAATTTCAAAACTCGGCTCTTTTGCTTTCCAGCTGTGTGACCTGAGGTAAGTCCCTTAACCACTTTGAGCTTCAATTTCTTCATTTAAAAGTGTAGCTAATGATAGCACACATCTGTGTAATAGGAAATTTGGCTCAGAGATAGACCCCTAACCCTTAGGAAAAAGAATTTGGTTGGTCTTTGACCTGTGTTCCTAGGAAATCCCACAGATACTACTTCCTAAGTAATAAAAATGTCTTTGCTATTCATTGTAACTCCCGATAATTTATCCTAAAAAGGTCACCCAGATCTGTCCCTAGAAAGTTTAAGCTCTTGACTCAGGATAGAAGTTAGCTGTGCCAAGAAGACCAATCATGTCATTAGAAGGTTGGGGCTTTGAGCCACATGATATGGGGTCAACCTCTAGGGAGAAGAAGTAGACTGGAGATTGATTGAAATCTTAGCCATGTAACTCAGTCATGCTTATATGAAGAAGTCTCATTGTAACTGTGGACAAATAAGCTATGTTCCCTGTTTGGTAACAGTCTATGTCCTGACTCCACAGAAGGCACAGAAGGATAGTGGAAGCTTCATTTTGGGACCCTTCTTGACCTTGCTCTATATGCCTCTGTTTTTGGATGGTTCTGATGTGCTTGTTTTTTGACTGTAATAAAGCTATGCTCACATATATAATATTTTCTTAAGTTCTCTAAGTCATTAAACCTGAGGGGGTAGTTAAAATATCTGAATTTGTCGCCAGTTGGTCAGGAGTAAGGATGGCCTGTAGACCCTTGAACTTGAAGCTGGTGTCTGAAGTGAGGGGCAGTATCATGGAGGACTGCGCACTCCATCTATGGTGTCTGTTGTTAACTGTGGGTAGTTGATGTCAAAAGTTACCACTACATCTCAGAGTTATTGTGAGACTTAAATGGTTCAGAGTATGTGAAATACTAAGAATAGGAACTGGATGCAATGATTGTTACAAGTGTTCTCTATTGTAATTAAAGGTTCAGGTTCTTCATGATTGATAAATATTATGACAATAAGGGCTAGTCACTTTTTAATATGTTTTATTTAACCTTTAGGAACACTCTAAGATGTTATTATAAAGCTACTTTTCAAATTGTTTAAGCAACTATATTTAGTAAGTAATAAATGGGCATTTAAAAAGTCTGTGGTTTTTATTACAATGTAATATAGCATTTCCCACTTACTCTCACCTAAGCCTGGAATCTCCTTTTCCAGGAGAAAATATTGTGGGTATAATCACTTTAAATTTTGGCCTTATTTTTTTGTTGGTAAAAGAAGAGGAATGGAAAATGTATCTCTATATTTCCTTATAATTGAACCACTCATTATTGTACTGTATAGAATGCTTCATTATCTATCATAACAATTAGACTGCAAAAATTAGGATAATGCAAGCTCAATATGCTTATTTTAATAAACTTTATTAAAGTTACTTTTAGTAAGTACTGGGTATATACATCCATGTGGCTGCTGTCTTATGGTATACAAAAAACTCAAACAATGGAGAATCTTGTGTCTTCTGTCTTCACCTTATGGTGCCCAAATCTTCCTTGGGTGTCATCTCCAATTCATCTGAACAGAAGTCAGGGGAAAAATGAGAAAACAGGAAATGTCCATATAGTTTAAGCCTAGAAATAATTTTAACTTACCTTCTATTGACTAGATCTTAGTCATATAGACACATCTAACTGCAAGGGAGTCTGGGAAATGTAGCATAACTGTGGAAGAAGAGGAGAAAATGCAATACTAGCAGTTTAGTATATCATTGTTAATTTTTCATATACTTTCTACGCATCCCCATTAAGTCCTGGAAGAAAGTAGTCAATAACAAGTAAGTGGCCATTGATTATTTTGTTAAGGTCCTCCCCTTCTATGAAATACTCTCTTGCCTACCACAACTGAAAAAAATGTTGTTTTTCACTGGTTGTTCCCTTTTGCCTAAAATTTCCCCGTTTACATTTCAAGCTTTTGGTATTCATTGTAGAAACTTACTAGAGGCATTTCTGGTGTAATTCCCTATTAAAATACAAATTAAATCATCAGGGATAAATGTTATCAGCCATTTATACCTTGGAAAGAATGAGTTTATCACATGCTTTCCTACTGGCTCTAATTCATTGTAAGTCTTTTCATTGATGGGGGAGTACGGAGAAACACAGGCAGGTAGCTGACAAAGTGAAATTGGCAAATGCAAAATCTCCACCACATCTATTCTCACAACTCTGTCTAGAGACAGCTCGATTCTTTTATACATGCGCCATCATGCGTCATGGGTGTCTTTACTTTTTCAAGGAGCGTGAAAAAATAGGTCTGATTCTGGCAGTCTTAAATATCCATTTCTTCTCTTGAGTGAAAGAAAAGCGAAATGTTTAAGATTCTTCCTTTTGTTCTTACCTTTTCTACTTTTTAATCATAAAGCTGAATGTTGCTCCTCTTCCTCCTTCTCTTGTCCCAAATCCTGTGGCAGGAATAAAAGAGTGGAGAGATGGTGTTTGCTAGTCTCAAGGACATGAAAATACACAGTTGCAGAACTCTGGGGTTTAGGAATGGACATTGTGCTGTTCTGATAGTCTGATATGATCTAGGTCAGTTATGCAACCTCTGACTCATACCACCCTTTTTCCTGACATTTGCTGTCTTTTAGTTCCAAAATATTAGATTTTTTAAAAACTGAAAAGAACTAGTATTTCTCCATCGCAAATATAGTTTCTTAAACATTGCATCTATTACTAAATTTCCCATACCCCACCTTCCAGTTGGTTAAGTAACAGAATATTTCACTGCATAATTCTTAATATTGCACATCTACTGCAAAAGTCTATGCAATAGACAATCGAGGTTTTATTAAAGTTCTTGCCTGTTTGGAAAACTCAGCAGTGGCCACAGCACTGGAAAAGGTCAGTTTTCATTCCAACCCCAAAGAAAGGCAATGTCAAAGAATGCTCAAACTACCACACAGTTGCACTCATCTCACACACTAGCAAAGTAATGCTCAAAATTCTCCAAGCTAGACTTCAACAGTGCTTGAACTGTGAACTTCCAGATGTTCAAGCTGGATGTCGAAAAGGCAGAGCAACCAGAAGTCAAATTGCCAGCATCTTTTGGATCATCAAAAAAAACAAGAGAGTTCCAGAAAAACATCTATTTCTGCTTTATTGACTATGCCAAAGCCTTTGACTATGTGGATCACAACAAACTGAAAATTCTTAAAGAGATGGGAATACCAGACCACTTGATCTGCTTCCTGAGAAACCTTTACACAGGCCAAGAAGCAGCAGTTAGAACTGGACATGGATCAACAGACTGGTTCCAAGTAAGAAAAGGGGTACGTCAAGGTTGTATATTGTCACCCTGCTTATTTAACTTCTATGCAGAGTACATCATGAGAAATGCTGGACTGGATGAAGCACAAGCTGGAATTAAGATTTCTGGGAGAGATATCAATAATCTCAAATATGTGAATGACACCACCCTTATGACTGAAAGCGAAGAAGAACTAAAGAGCCTCTTGATGAAAGTGAAAGAGGAGAGTAAAAAAGTTGGCTTAAAGCTCAACTTTCAGAAAACTAAGATCACAGCATCTGGTCCCATCGTTTCATGGCAATTATATGGGGAGACAGTGGAAACAGTGACAGTCTTTATTTTGGGGGGCTCCAAAATCACTGCAGACAGTGACTGCAGCCATGAAATTAAAAGATGCTTGCTCCTTGGAAGAAAAGCTATGACAAACCTAGACAGCATATTGAAAAGCAGAGATATTACTTTGCCAACAAAGGTCTGTCTAGTCAAAGCTATGGTTTTTCCAGTGGTTATGTATGGATGTGAGAGTTGGACTATAAAGAAAGCTGAGTGCTAAAGAATTGATGCGTTTGAACTGCGGTGTTGGAGAAGACTCTTGAGAGTCCCTTGGACAGGACTCTAGGAGATCCAACCAGTCTATCCTAAAGGAAATCAGTCCTGAATATTCATTGGAAGGACTGATGCTGAAGCTAAAAACTCCTATCCTTTGGCCACCTGATGTGAAAAACTGACTCATTTGAAAAGACCCTGATGCTGGGAAAGAGTGAAGGCAGGAGGAGAAGGGGATGACAGAGGGTGAGATGGTTGGATGGCATCACTGACTCAATGGACATGAGTTTGAGTAAATTCCAGGAGTTGGTGATAGACAAGGAGGCCTGGTGTGCTTCAGTCCCTGGGGTCACAAAGAGTCAGACATGACTGAGTAAGTGAACTGAACTTGCCTATTAGTGCTTGGTGATATCCAACTGATCTATGGAATTATATATTTATTACTAATAAACATTGCTTATGTTTATAATACTTCTTACTTGGCCAAGTCCCTGGCAAGTGTGTAGATATAGTCAGGCTAAATTCCCTTTCAACAATAACTTCATCTCTCTTGGATTGGAGTATGAAAACATTACCAAAATGAGCACTGAGGATGTCACAGCTACACTAATCCCTCATGGTCTATGACTTGGGGATAAGTAGGTAGATGTTACTCTGAGTCATCATTTCAGATCTCTTATACCTGGAACCAATACTTCAGATGTAAAGGGGAGACCAAGAAAGGAGAGAGGGAGGAGGAGGGAGAAGTACTTCTCATCTGTGGTTTCCAGGAAGGTGGTGTATACTTAGATGATGAAATTAGACATCACTACCATTTTGTCAGGGTAGACTTTAACTGGTTGCTCAAAGTTATCAAATCAATTAATAGAGAGCAGATATATTAAAAAATTAGATAGGGATTTAGGTCTGACACTTCATATTGTTTTTTTTTTTTTCTCAAAGAAAAAGTATGCATTTGAAATATTTCAGATAATCCCTCAATATTGCTTCCATTCTTTATATATTTATTTTGCTTGTTTAGGATTCTGTTTCTTCATAGATATTTATAGATACACACAGATATACTACAAAGTGTATTTTCTTTCATAGCAGGTTTGTTTTCAATCAGAAATAAAGATGGAAGGAAAGTTAAGAACCAATAGGAGAAAAACTGAGACATTTTCAAAAAATATTTTGAACTGAACAAATTCATGTTGGTTCAGAGAATATTTTGATGGTATGTCTGGTTTTAAACCCAGCACTTTTAAATAACCCAGCTTTATTTCCTCTTTATCCTGGTTCATTTTTGAGTATTAGTAAAAAAATACAAAGCAAAAAAAAAAAATTGTGCCACATATCAGGAAAAAAAAACTATTCAAAACCATGCATATTAGCATAATATGCTGATAGCATATGAGCAACTTACATATATTCAGGTTAAGACATGGCTGATTTCAAGGCTGAATGACCTGTACTGGGTAGGTACTTGTCAGGACCTACACTTCCAGGAGAGTGTCTCTGCAATATTTCTAGGGACCAGTGTTACTCCAGGTATTACAGGAAGCTCCAGATAACAACGAATTGTTCTGTATATTTTACATACAATATGACTAAAATAAACTGGTATGTGATACTTAAATTTTAATTTTTTGCCCAATAATCTGTATCTTAAAAAGCATAGCCTCTGAAAAGCATGCTACAGAGTATTGAGAACAAGACCTATGGGCTCCTACTGCCTAAGTTCAGATTCCAGCTCCATCTTTTGACAGCTATGGAAATGGGAAACTCCTTACCCTTCTGAACCTCAAGTTTCTCCTCTATCAGAATAATAGTGATACTTTCTACCTCATGAGTTTGTGGTTTAAAGCGTTTAGAGTCTGGCACAAATAAAGGTTTAGTTACTATCAACTACTGGTAGGATTGTTTACCTTCCATTTAAAAGCAAAGTAGTACAGCCACTATGGAGAACAGTGTGGAGATTCCTTAAAAAATTGCAAATAAAACTACCTTATGACCCAGCAATCCCACTGCTGGGTATACACACCGAGGAAACCAGAAGTGAAAGAGACACATGTACCCCAATGTTCATCGCAGCACTGTTTATAATAGCCAGGACATGGAAACAACCTAGATGTCCATCAGCAGATGAATGGATAAGGAAGCTTTGGTACATATACACGATGGAGTATTACTCAGCCGTTAAAAAGAATTCATTTGAATCAGTTCTGATGAGATGGATGAAACTGGAGCCGATTATACAGAGTGAAGTAAGCCAGAAAGAAAAACAGCAATACAGTATACTAACACATATATATGGAATTTAGAAAGATGGCAATGACGACCCTGTATGCAAGACAGGAAAAAAGACACAGCTGTGTATAACGGACTTTTGGACTCAGAGAGAGAGGGAGAGGGCGGGATGATTGGGGAGAATGGCATTCTATCATGTATACTATCATGTAAGAATTGAATCGCCAGTCTATGTCTGACGCAGGATACAGCATGATTGGGGCTGGTGCATGGGGATCACCCACAGAGATGTTATGGGGAGGGAGGTGGGAGGGGGTTTCATGTTTGGGAACACATGTAAGAACTAAAGATTTTAAAATTTAATAAAAAAAAAAAAAAAAGGAAAAAAAAAAATAAAAAAAATAAAAGCAAAGTATTTTACCATGGTAAGGAGAATGGGGCGGGGAGAGGGGGACTCAGTTTGAGTTCAGCATAAATTAAAAAGACCGTAAGCCTCACTACCCCTGAGATGGACCCAGTCACTCATGCTCATTTTTTTCCAGTTTCTTTGCTTATCTGTGGACTTCAGAGTAGAGAGGAATGGAGCCCCTGCTTTCCTCAGTTGCCTTGATTGACTGAGCCCTAAGCACACCTCCTGATCTTTGAACCATGTATCACATTGGTATTAATCTATAAAACAGGATCCTGACACATTCTGAAGATTCAACTTCGATCATCTTAGAGAAAATTCCTAAATAGGCAAACTTACTATCTAAATTATTGATATCAGCAAGAAACTCATAACATGATTATGAACAATTTTATTGACCTCCAGCTTTTCACCTGAGTAAGTTAGGGTCTTCTGAGAAGTGGATGCCAAATTGGGATTATCTGTGCAAGAAAATTAGTGGAGAAAATGCCTTTGAGGAAAACTCAGGAAGTTGTCAGCAAAGACTGGCAGAACTCTCAGACCAAGATGCAGGTCTAATTCCTCTGAAGAAGAGAAGGAAGCAAGAAAGGTTGAGTAGGAAAAGTTTTTGTAATGCAGTTGAAAGAAAGTTTTAGCAAAGTTAATGAGGATAACTCAAGCTACCAGTCATAGGAGTCTCATCTCCCAGGAAGTGGCCTGGCTTTATACCTTTGTTTTATTCAGTCACTGGCTTCGAGTAACCTGGTGGGAAGTGTAACCCATGAGCAGACACATTGGTAAGTTTCAGTATTCACCACTTGGTTCCATTGGTTAGTTATTCTCCCTGCCGTGAGATACATGAGAGGATACTTCATGGTCACCAAACCACCTGATTCTCGAACCTCTTCCTCAACAATATCTCCACTCTGCAATGATGCGATTTCACCACCTCTTTTATTCAGACATTGGTTTGTGTCCCCACCCCACGCCCTCAGCCTTTAACTCAGCTGATTTCCAGAACACCCCTTATGCCTTTGATTGTGCATATCAGTAAACGCCAAAGACAACAGTGATGTTCAAATTTTTTGTTTAGGTTTAACTATTACCCAGCTCTAGAGATAGAAATAATTCCCTGAGCAAGCATGATCTCTAGTTGTTATTAATATATACCAAGATAAATTATGATAGAGAACCAATTACATGAAACTTACATACTCAGGCAGATCACTATGTTAAAACAGAATCTAAGCAACAATCTTCATTAATATTGTGCTTTGTTAATCGATGCTCCTAGTTCCCTGGTGCCTACATGCGGGAGACCTGGGTTCAATCCCTGGATTGGGAAGATCTTCTGGAGAAGGAAATGGCAACCCACTCCAGTATTCTTGCCTGGAAAATCCCATGGATGGAGGAGCCTGGTAGGCTACTACAGTCCATGGGGTCACAAAGAGTTGGACACGACTGAGCGAATTCACTCACATGATTGGAGAAGGAAATAGCAGCCCACTCCAGTATTCTTGCCTGGAAAATCCCATGGATGGAGGAGCCTTGTAGGCTACTACAGTCCATGGGGTCACAAAGAGTTGGACACGACTGAGCGAATTCACTCACATGATTGGAGAAGGAAATAGCAGCCCACTCCAGTATTCTTGCCTGGAAAATCCCATGGATGGAGGAGCCTTGTAGGCTACAGTCCATGGGGTCTCAAAGAGTCGGACATGACTGAGCAACTTCACTTTCACTTTTTATGATTGTACAGACAAATGAATATTCAAATATCCTGATATATTTCCAAATCTATAAACAGTAACCTTTCCCTTCAGTTTTGTTTTCCTTTCATCAGTGTTTACTAGTTTAAACGATATGGAAAATGATAACCAATAATAATAACATAACCAATTACAAACCTGGCTTTACAGAAAGGAGCATTAAACTTCAAACCAGTGACAATAACCAATTTACCAAGCTTCCAAATATACATGGGTCAGACTTCTAATTAACATTTCAAAACATTCAGATGCGGTGGAATTTTGTAGCAAATTATAAATGATTTATGAAAAGAAAAATTTGTAGTCTATCTTGGGCTATAGAAGCAGAGAAAGAAAGAAAGTCAGAACTAATTTTACTGTGCTTTGCAAATAGAATCCCATATGACCAAAAAAGATTTTTTAAAAATTACTATTTTCTGCTAGTATCTTAGCTCAGGTTTTCACAACAAAATACCACAGATAAGGTGATTTAAACAACAGGAATTTATTTATCATAGTTCTAGAAGCTGGGAGGTCTACCACTAAAATGCCAGCAAGGTAGATTTCATGTTGAGGCTTTTTCTCATAAGCTTGTAGGTGGCTGCCATTTGCTGAGTGCTCACATAACCTCTTTTGTATGCACGTGGTGAGACAGAGCAAGCTCGTTGGTATCTCTTCTTATAAGGACATTCATCGCATCCTGAGGACCACCCTACACTCAATTAAATTCAACCCTAATTGCATCCCAAAAGCCCCATCTGGAAATAGTATTGCATTGGGGGTTGCTGCTGCTGCTGCTGCTGCTGCTAAGTTGCTTCCGTCATGTCCGACTCTGCACGACCCCATAGACGGCAGCCCACCAGGCTCCCCATCCCCGGGATTCTCCAGGCAAGGACACTGGAGTGGGCTGCC
The DNA here is from genome assembly GCF_032405125.1 of Capricornis sumatraensis. NCBI lineage: Eukaryota > Metazoa > Chordata > Mammalia > Artiodactyla > Bovidae > Capricornis > Capricornis sumatraensis. Next base: position 78,302,229 of record NC_091073.1, read on the forward strand.
ATTTCCTTCTCCAATGCATGAAAGTGAAAAGTGAAAGTGAAGTCGCTCAGTCGTGTCCTACTCTTCACAACCCCATGGACTGCAGCCCACCAGGCTCCTCTGTCCATGGGATTTTTCAGGCAAGAGTACGGGAATGGGTTGCCATTGCCTTCTCCAGCATTGGGGGTTAGGGCTACACTATGTGAATGTAGGGAATGGGGGCTCAAACATTCAGTCTATAATATAAAGTGGTTGTTCTAGCTTCAGATCTGACACCTGTAGCCCAGCATGGATTCACAGCATGGTCAAATGACAGTACCTCCCAGGTTAGCTGGAGGTCCATTCTTTTCCATCTGTAGTCTCTTTGCCAATTCTCTCATGGATCCCCAGGGTTCTTTACTCAGATCTTTGTGTCATTCCTCCTTTGTCTGAAAGTTATCTACTGTGAAACTGGTTTCAGGGGTGTTCCTCCAAGCCCGCTGCCACAATAGTGACCTCCTGGTCTGCTGTTCTTGGTTCCTTCCAGGGTCACACTAACCACATTGAGATCTTAGAGTTACTGATTAAGCCATTGCTACATGAAGAAATGCCTCACATGTAGTACACCATCACTGCTGTCGCAGTGCCATGTCACTGCCTCTGTGGTGCTGAAGTAAGTATCTGCTGTTTCTCCCAGGACTATGTATATGGCTCAAGTATCCCATAGTGAAACCCACTTGAGCACCAAGTATTAGAACTCATTGGCACCCAGATTGTCAGGCACATGCAATGTGCATGCTCATATACAAACACAGAGTTGTGTCCCTAACAAGGTGCTTAGAGTGGTATCAGTGGGTACTCAGGAAGCAGAGACCAATCTACTTCTGTCCCAATACTCAGATAATATAGAATATTAGACACAAATTCAGACTCTTCTCTGCTTATGGTTAGGTTTGTCTCAGAGGTCTCATTGGCCTTTTACTTCATATTGCTGTCAGTCTTCTTCTGTTTCATTCTGTAGGCTTCAGTACACATAAAATTTCAGAGAGAAAGGTAATCTTTTGACAAAGCTGGTCTGTTGTCATGTTTGGCCAGAAGTTTCTGCTTTTAACTTCTTCATGATAAGTTGGGTATACGCTTTATATAGGGGCTTCCCAAATGGTGCTAGTAGCAAAGAACCCACCTGCCAAAGCAGAAGACATGAGAGATGCGAGTTCAATCCCTGGGTCGCAAAGACAGAGGAAGGCATGGCCGCCCACTCCCGTATTCTTGCCTGAAGAATTTCATGGACAGAGGAGCCTGCCGGGCTACAGTCCATAGGATAAAAAAGAATCAGACATGCCTGAAGCGATTTAGCACACACATACTTATATCATGATAGATAGACAATGGGTTTTTACTCTGAAAATTTCACCTGATAATAAAAACATTGTAACCTATTCTATAGCACTGGGAACTATAGTCAATATCCTGTAATAACCTATAATAGAAAAGAACATGAAAAAGAATATATGTGTATAAGAATATGTTTATAAATATATATATTCTTATACAATGCTAATATATTAACTGAATCACTTTGCTGTACATCTGAAACATTATAATCAACTATACTTCAAGGGGGAAAAAAGCATTATATCTTATGAGCCAAAACAAAAATGACAGGGCCCAATTATGAACCTCAGTGCCCTAGGGAAATAACCATGACATTCTGGACTGCTTTTCCTCTGACTCCAAATTTCATACTCTTTTATGAGGTTAAAGAATAATGAAACAAAGATCATGTCAGTTCTAACATGTGCTTCCTCAGTTTGCTTTGAATACCTCATTCTTGGGGTGAAATGCTACAACTCTCTAAGTGGTCTTAATCAGTAGGTCTGACTTTTACAGGAAGCTCTACAGGTAAAAGATACCTGTGCAGGTATCTGTGCCCCAGAGAAATGTAGTCGTCTGGTTCAATCTTGCCTGATGGTGTTCTCCCAGGGTCTGAGGTCATGCCACATCCCTGCTCAGTATAGACTCTGAAGTTCTTTCATGACCCAGAGCCCAACAAGGAGCTGGGAGATGGGAGCTGAAAATAAGTCAAGGTCTGGTGATGAGAGGGAGACAGTACTCCCTGGAGGCCACTAAATTTTGGCTGCTGACCTGGGAAGCAGGGTGGTCACAAAGATGAGTGTAGCTGGAGAACCGCTCTTCAGTACTGATCACTTAAAATGTGGCTGGTTTCCCCAAGCTCTTGTTATAAAGCTGAGCATTGCAGTTTCCATCTTCAGCTCTATTTCTACCTCCTGAACTGTTGGCATTTCTTTAACATCAATCATGAGGTTGCTGTGAACCTTCCCTGTTTGAACTCAGTTGATGCTGAATTTATTTTTTCGGTATCTAATTTTATCATGAAGTCTCAGCTCTGAAATTAAACCTGGGTTGTATCAAGTCTCTTGGGATTCTGAAGTTTGTGTCATACTGGCTTTCTCAAGTTTTATTTCCTAACATGAAAAAAAAAAAAAAACCTTCAAGTCTTAGGAAAGAGAATACAGACTTTGGGAATTGAACAGCCTCTAATCACAGCAGCAATACCCACAGTAATAGATCTGTAGTCACAACAGCGTGGTAGTTTAACTGCCTGTTGCTCTCACAAATCTTCACTCTGTCGCTTGCACTGTCCCTGTGTCTCTGTTACGCCATGCTAGGGACTGATTTCTTCTTCTTCTTTTAATTGGAGGATAATTGCTTAACAATGTTGTATTGATTTCTGCCATATAAAAAGGTGAATCAGTTAAGAAAATATTATCAGAATAAAGTATATAATTATTGCTGTCTTATCTATAATAAATTAATTCATGGTAAGGCACTGGAATCTTCTATCAGATACTCTAGCAAAGTATGGTCACAGTGTAAATTAGGCAAGAATTGAACAATTTTGTATTAAGTTCTGAAATGAATGCACTTTGCATTGGGTTATGTATTGAGATATAGGTACAGGAGGTAGCCCCAACAAATGAAGCAGCCGGTGAGATCAGTCTCCAAACTATTTCATTCCAATTAAGAATATCAATGACTTAAATGAATAATCCTACCATCTAAACTGGAATAACTTATGCAGGATGACATGGCTTATAAGATCATAACAATGATAGTTATGTTTTGCCTTTACATGTACTGAGAACAAGAGTTGCAGTAGGGACAGCTCTGGGAATCATACCCCTTGGAAGGATCGGAAGCCTCAAATAATCACGAATGCCCTAAGACCTAAAGAAGGGGGTGTGTCCTGATATGAAAGAGGCAGCAGCCCCTGTAACAGCCCCAGATGGGCTGATGCCTAGGGCAATCCTCTACTCATCCAGGGCCAGGCTTGGGGCAACTGCTGCTGCTCTTTTTACTACAGTGGAAGTTTCTGGAGGCTCTCTCCCACATCCCTTTACTGCAAGCCTTCAGTAACAGTGTTCAACCTGCTCCCTGTTCAAGTGCATTTTTTTTTTTATGAAAAAAACCTATACTTTGAGATGGGGGGAAGGTGGTTTACTCTGCAGCAAAGCCTTGTCTGCATTTTTAAGTTGGAGTTAGTAGAAAATAGTATTAACATATACATGCCATGCAGAATATTTCAGTTGTGTTGACAAAGAAGGATGCCATGAATTCTTTAGTCTTGTGCGTTAGTCATTCAGTCATGTCCAACTCTGTGACCCCATGGACTGGAGCCCATCAGGCTCCTCTGTCCATAGGATTCTCCAGGCAAGAATGCTGGAGTGGGTTGCCATTGACTTCTCTGGGGGATCTTCCCGACTCAGGGATTGAATCCAGGTCTCCTGTGTTGCAGGCAGACTCTTTACCAACTGAGCCATCAGGGAAGACTAATGAGTGTCAGCTTTCTAATTTAAGAGCTGTATAATCTTTTTTTTTTTTGGGGGGGGGTGGTATTTTTGTACTTAAAATGATGGTAGAATTATGTTAATACCCCAGGACTAGAAACCTAAAAGGTTCCATAAATTTGCTGAAAGGCATCTTTTTGTAATTTAAACAAATTGCCCAAATGCCTCTTTCTTGGATTGTGAAATCATTCTTCATGTTAAATTCCCACTAGGAGTCAAAATGTACATCCAGCAAGAGTTTCAATAAAGCATCTAGGAATCTAGGCTTTTGATATGGGGTTAGTTTTCCATCCTAACGTGTCCTCCCTATGGGTCAAGTTTAGAGATTTTTCCTTGTGCCTGTCCCCAAGTCCCATCACATTTGTCAAGGGACAGTCCAGCCTTTCCCTCAACAAGTTCCAGAGCTGCAGCTTTCCCTGGACATTTTATCGCTTTGAATTTGGGTTCAAGCAAATGTTCATTCATGTTCCTTTTTTTTTTTTTAATTCAAGCATTCTCAAAGTATTTGCTAGAATCTTGCTGAGTGAATGTGTGAACCACATTCACATATAGAAGATAATAATGAGGTATACAATTGTATTCTTAAGACCTTTGTCATTCAGAAATAAAGACTGGAGGCAACTGCATTTTAGTCACCATGTTATCTCCAGAAAATACAGATTTTTGGCACATAGTGAACCCTCAGTGTTTATCAAATGAATGAATTAATAAATGAATGAATCCTGATGCTAGAAAAGGTCATGTGAATTATCTTAAGAGAAAAATAAACATTTTGCCTTTTGGGATCTTTGACTATCCTATCATGGGACCAGAGATAACACTTTGGATGAACTCTCTTCAGTTAATAATCCCAAACACTGCTGGGAAAATTTACAGCCCTACAATTGTAACTCTTTGATTTGGTTTTCTTTCGGTGTGAGTTGATCACTGCAGGTCTAGTTAACATCCGTCACTGCACGGATACAATTTTTTTCTTGTGATAAGAACTTTTAAGATCTACTCTCTTAGAAACTTTAAAATATGCAATACAGTACTATTAACTATGGGCTTCCCTGGTGGATCAGATAGTGAAGAATCCACCTGCAGTGCAGGAGACCTGGGTTCGATCCCTGGGTGGGGAAGATCCCTTAGAGGAGGGCATGGCAACCCACTCCAGTATTCTTGCCTGGAGAATCTCCACTGATGGAGGAGCCTGGCGGGCTACCATCCAAGGGGTCGAAAAGAGTCAGATAGGACTCAGAGACTAAGCACAGCACACTATTAACTATATTCACCAGGCTTTACTTTACATCCCATGACTTGTTTATTTCATAAATGGAATAAACTTTTGGACTCTCTTTATCCATTTCATCCATCCCGTACCTCCCTCTCTCTGGTCTGTTCTCTGTATCTATGAGTTCACAGGTTTTTGTTTTTTTTTTTATTCCACATATTAGTGAGATCATATGATATTAATCTTTCCCTGTCTGGCTTATTTCACTTAGTATAATGCCCACAAGGTCCCTTACCTTACTGGACTCTCTAGTGGGCAGGGCACAACTTTAGCACTGGAAAAGCCTGGAAGAGTTCACCTCCCTTTTATTTCTCCACTGCTACCTTTTTTGGGGGGAGGACGGGGTCTTTTAGCTAAGCTCTGTATTTGCTATCCAGATACCATATTAAGTACAAATGTTCCCTAAAGGCATGTGGAATAACTCTTATTGATGCCAGGTCCCAGTGGCTTCTGAAGACAGAGCTTTCTCATGCAGAGATAGGATACATTGTACCTTATGGAAAGATGCTCACAAGTAAATTCCCAAGGGGAACAAATACACGGTACACAGAAAAAAGAGAAACATATTTCAGTTCAATGTTTAGGTTTTCAGTGAAAGAAAAGCTGAGGTCTGGAAGGATAGGTTTGGGCAAAGTAGTCTTCTTTCTGTCCCTTAACTATGGTGAGGTTGTCCCACGTCAAGGTTTCTGTTTCTTCCTTTGGGAGGGTCATTTACCTATATCATTTCATGAATTTTTTATTCACCACATTCAGACACAGGTCAAATTTCCTCTCTGCAGAGATCCTTCCTTGACTACTTAACTAAAGCACTTCCCTGTTGGTGCTAACCAACAGGCTAAATAACATTAGCCTATTAACAGAGCACTGAACAATATTTTACATTTTTTTTCATGTTTTCTAGGTATATGACACTCTTACACTATTTTCAGTCATTCTTTTCCACTGCTATGTCCAGGTGCCTGGCCAAGGGTGTTAAGTAACTAGGTGGGGACTTACTGAGGGGTGGTAAAGGGCTTTGAATCCTAGACTTTTTTGAGTGTACAAAAGGGAAATTCACTGGAATTTCTTTAGCTGTGAGAGGGCACATGTCCAGAATTGTGCCTCAGAGAAATTATACTGGTGACAATATGCAGTCTGGATTAAAGAAGAGAGACCCTGGCACAGGAGTCCAGGAAAAATAAGGGTGTCATATTGCTCTTTCCCTAGTTGATGTGGAAAATATTGCTCCAAGTTATATTTCTTTGCACAGGATAGTAGCTATTTAGATTAGAAACAAGTTTTAAACTGAAGGAAATCTATTATTTAAACCTGTTAAATATCATACATTATACATATTTCCCAAAGCAGCTGTTAGTTGCCTGTCTGTGTGTTTAACAAAGTCTCATTTGGCTGTTTAAAGTTATCAACATGTCTCTATAAAGATAAAGACAACTATTAACCAAAGAACCTAAGCATTTTAACCCAGGTGATGCAAACAGTCTTGGAATTCAGAATTTGCTGCAATTATTGCAGTTAAAAAATAGTGAAAGCTTGAGATGGTATGTCCTTGTATTCCAGGCACTTGATGAGGGATAATAATAATGATTAAGATAATCTCATCAAAATCATGCAAGTATGTTTAAAAAGCCTAAAATGAGTTTCCTGCTGAGATGATAAAAAGGATTTTTTTCAGGCCAAGGAGAGAATTTAATTTCTACATAAACCAATTAACTTCACACAGAGGAAACAAAAAAACACACACAGCTATTACATGACTCCATGATATTTACTCTCAACCACGTGTTCAGTTCAGCTCAGTCATGTCCGACTCTTTGTGACCACATGGACTGCAGCACGCCAGGCTTCCCTGTCCATCACCAACTCCCAGAGGTTACTCAAACTTATGTCCATTGAGTCGGTGATGCCATCCAACCATCTTATCCTCTGTCATCCCCTTCTTCTCCTGCCTTCAGTCTTTCCCAGCATCAGGGTCTTTTCAAATGAGTCAGTTCTTTGCATCAGGTGGCCAAAGTCTTAGAGTTTCAGCTTCAGCATCATCCTTCCAATGAATATTCAGGACTGATTTCCTTTAAGATGGACAGGTTGGATCTCCTTGCAGTCCAAGGGACTCTCAAGAGTCTTCTCCAACACCACAGTTCAAAAGCATCAGTTCTTCAGCACTCAGCTTTCTTTATGGTCCAACTCTCACATCCATACATTACTACTGGAAAAACCATAACTTTGACTAGATGGACCTTTGTTGGCAACTGTGTGTAGCAACAACAACAAATCAACAGTTAAGTTATTGAGTACTAATGATTGAAAACTATTTACAAATATATGTCACTGGCCAAATAAGAAACTGAAAGAAGTATGGATAAGTCAGTGCAAAGGTCACAGCTATTGGCCAATGTTAGGAAAATAAGTCATTCAAAGGAAAATCATCTTTTGAGGCATTCAAGAGCTGGCTGTTGTGTATATCTATTGATCCCCTATGATTTTTCCATTTTAGCTTATTGCAATTTTTCAGGAAAAAATTTATTCCCATATTCTGTTTTTATCACATTGGTTTCAAGCCTCTACTTCAATCCTGCTGCTGCTGCTGCTAAGTCACTTCAGTTGTGTCCAACTCTGTGTGACCCCATAGATAGCCGCCCACCAGGCTCCTCTCTCCACAGGATTCTCCAGGCAAAAATACTGGAGTAGGTTGCCATTTCTTTCTCCAGTACATGCATGCATGCTAAGTTGCTTCAGTTGTGTCTGACTCTGTGTGACCCTATGGACAGCAGCCCACCAGGCTCCTCTACCCACGGGATTCTCTAGGCAAGAATACTGGAGTGGATTGCCATTTCCTTCTCCTAGGTGTCTGTTTAAAAGATATAATGTATATGAGTCAAGCCATTATGCTGTACACCTTAAACTTTTACAAAGAGGTAGGAAAAATATAAATAGGTAAATTTTATAAGTTAATTAACCAATTCATTAATGACAGATCTGATTATGACTCATTTCTGTTTATAACCTGTAAATGGATACCCAGAATCAATTTAAAAACAAACAAACAAACAAAAAAACAGCCCTCTAGACAGGGAGCATAAAAAAGTTCTTCTTTTGTTGGTGCCTTGCCTGATTCTTCAGCCATGTTTCCTAAACCCCTCCACTTTACACTTAGTGGATTAATACCAAGCTGATTTTTGTATCTATACAGTTTCATAACTGCTTGATTCTATTTGTGTTGCCTGGAATGCCCACTTTTCCTACCTCACCTTCTTTCTTCCTCTTCTAAGTCTTAACTGAAGCTTCAATACCAAATTTAAACAGCATTTCCTCAATGATGCTCTCCCTATATCTTCACTTATGGCTTAGTTAGACTTAGGCTTTAACCTAGACTTCCATTGCATTCTGGATATTTCTATCATATACTTATCATTAAACTTATTGGTAACCATTTACATCATTACCTAATTTTTCAATAACATCTGTACTCATTTAACTCCAAGAATTCATCATCCTCACTACTTCTTTCAAAAGCTTATGACAGCATCACCAAGGCCATTCTTTATATGAAATATAAATCACCATTTAATTCTTACTGTGTTGCTTAACCAGTTGCAATGTTTGATATAGTTGAACATTCCAAATTTTAATATTTAATGAAGTATAGTATATATAAATCCCATAAATTATACAGATATAGGTAAAAATTCTTTTTTACAAATCGAACATACCGATGTACTTACCACATGTGAAGATATCAAGCTATAGAATATCTCCAGCACCACAGAAGCCCCATCTAGGACCTCCTTGTCATTATCACTAATTTCTATTGAAAGTTAATTACAAAAGATTAATTTTGCCTGTTCCTGAACTTCAGCTGAGCCACCAGGGAAGCCGTTATATTAAATACAATGACATCATTTGTACCCTTTTGTGTTTTGGACATTTCCCTCAAGACTGGGTTTGTGAAATTCACCATGACGTCTCATGCAGAACCTCATTCCATAGTTCATCAGGCACTCTATCTATCAGAACTTGGCCCTTAAATCTATTTCTCATTTCCACTGTATAATCATAAGGGATTTGATTTAGGTCATACCTGAATGGTCTAGTGGTTTTCCCTGCTTTCTTCAATTTCAGTCTGAATTTGGTAATAAGGATTTCATGATCTGAGCCACAGTCAGCTCCTGGTCTTGTTTTTATTAACTGTATAGAGCTTCTCCACCTTTGGCTGAAAAGAATATAATCAGTCTGATTTCGGTGTTGACCATCTGGTGATGTCCATGTGCAGAGTCTTCTGTTGTGTTGTTGGAAGAGGTTGTTTGCTATGACCAGTGCATTTTCTTGGCAAAACTCTATTAGTCTTTGCCCTGCTTCATTCCGTATTCCAAGGCCAAATTTGCCTGTTACTCCAGGTGTTTCTTGACTTCCTGCTTCTGCATTCCAGTCCCCTATAATGAAAAGGACATCTTTTTTGGGTATTAGTTCTAGAAGGTCTTGTAGGTCTTCATAGAACCATTCAACTTCAGCTTCTTCAACATTACTGGTGGGGCATAGACTTGGATTACTGTGATATTGAATGGTTTGCCTTGGAAATGAACAGAGATCATTCTGTTGTTTTTGAGATTGCATCCAAGTACTGCATTTCGGACTCTTTTGTTGACCAGGATGGCTACTCCATTTCTTCTGAGGGATTCCTGCCCGCAGTAGTAGATATAATGGTCATCTGAGTTAAATTCACCCATTCCAGTTCATTTTAGGTCACCGATTCCTAGAATGTCGACGATCATTCTTGCCATCTCCTGTTTGACCACTTCCAATTTGCCTTGACTCATGGACCTGACATTCCAGGTTCCTATGCAATATTGCTCTTTACAGCATTGGACCTTGCTTCTATCACCAGTCACATCCACAGCTGGGTATCATTTTTGCTTTGGCTCCATCCCTTCATTCTTTCTGGAGTTATTTCTCCACTGACGTCCAGCAGCATATTGGGCACCTACTGACCTAGGGAGTCCCTCTTTCAGTGCCTTATTTTTTTGCCTTTTCATACTGTTCATGGGGTTCTCAAGGCAAGAATACTGAAGTGGTTTGCCATCCCCTTCTCCAGTGGACCACATTCTGTCAGACCTCTCCACCATGACCCGCCAGTCTTGGGTTGCCCCGTGGGCATGGCTTAGTTTCATTGAGTTAGACAAGGCTGTGGTCCTAGTGTGATTAGATTGACTAGATTTCTGTGAGTATGGTTTCAGTGCGCCTGCCCTCTGATGGGCAACACCTACCATCTTACTTGGGTTTCTCTTACCTTGGGCATGGAGTATCTCTTCACAGCTGCTCCAGCAAAGCACAGCCACTGCTTCCTACCTTGGATGACGGGTATCTCCTTCCACCATCCTTCCTGACCTTCAACATGGGATGGCTCCTCTAGGCCCTCCTGCACCCGCACAGCCACCATTCCTTGGACGTGGGGTTGCTCTTCCCGGTCGCCGCCCTGGCCTCAGATGTGGGGTGGCTCCTCTTGGCCCATCGCCCCAACCTTGGACGCGGGGTGGCTCCTCCCAGCCGCCACCCCTGACCTTGGATGCCCCTGACCTGATGAACTATGGAATGAGGTCTGTGACATTGTACAGGAGACAGGAATCAAGACCATCCCCATGGAAATGAAATGCAAAAAAGCAAAACGGCTCTCTGGGGAGGCCTTACAAATAGCTGTGAAAAGAAGAGAAGTGAAAGCAAAGGAGAAAAGGAAAGATATAAGCATCTGAATGCAGAGTTCCAAGAATAGCAAGAAGAAATAAGAAAGCCTTCTTCAGCGATTAGTGCAAAGAAATAGAGGAAAAGAACAGACTGGGAAAGACTAGAGATCTCTTCAAGAAAATTAGAGATACCAAGGGAATATTTCATGCAAAGATGGGTTTGATAAAGGACAGAAATGGTATGGACCTAACAGAAGCAGAAGATATTAAGAAGAGATGGCAAGAATACACAGAAGAACTGTACAAAAAGGATCTTCACGACCCGGATAATCATGATGGTGTGATCACTCATCTAGAGTCAGACATCCTGGAATGGGAAATCAAGTGAGCCTTAGAAAGCATCACTATGAACAAAGCTAGCGGAGGTGATGGAATTCCAGTTGACCTGTTTCAAATCCTGAAAGATGATGCTGTGAACGTGCTGCACTCAATATGCCAGCAAATTTGGAAAACTCAGCAGTGGCCACAGGACTGGAAAAGGTCAGTTTTCATTCCAATCCCAAAGAAAGGCAATGCCAAAGAATGCTCAAACTACCGCACAATTGCACACATCTCACATGCTAGTAAAGTAATGCTCAAAATTCTCAAAGTCAGGCTTCAGCAATACATGAACCATGAACTTCGTGATGTTCAAGCTGGTTTTAAAAAAGGCAGAGGAACCAGAGAACAAATTGCCAACATCCACTGGATTGTGGAAAAAGCAAGAGAGTTCCAGAAAAACATCTATTTCTGCTTTATTGACTATGCCAAAGCCTTTGACTGTGTGGGTCACAATAAATTGTGGAAAATTCTTAAAGAGATGGGAATACCAGACCACCTGACCTGCCTTTTGAGAAACCTGTATGCAGGTCAGGAAGCAACAGTTAGAACTGGACATGGAACAACAGACTGGTTCAAAATAGGAAAAGGAGTACGTCAAGGCTGTATATTGTCATCCTGCTTACTTAACTTATATGCAGAGTACATCATGAGAAACGCTGGGCTGGAAGAAGCACAGGCTGGAATCAAGATTGCCAGGAGAAATATCAATCACCTCAGATATGCAGATGACACCACCCTTATGGCAGAAAGTGAAGAGGAACTAAAAAGCCTCTTGATGAAAGTAAAAGAGGGGAGTGAAAAAGTTGGCTTAAAGCTCAACATTCAGAAAACAAAGATCATGGCATCCGGTCCCATCACTCCATGGGAAATAGATGGAGAAACAGTGGAAACAGTGTCAGACTTTATTTTTTGGGTTCCAAAATCACTCCAGGTGGTGATTGCAGCCATTAAATTAAAAGATGCTTACTCCTTGGAAGAAAAGTTATGACCAACCTAGATAGCATATTGAAAAGCAGAGACATTACTTTGCCAACAAAGGTCCGTCTAGTCAAGGCTATGGTTTTTCCAGTTCATGTATGGATGTGAGAGTTGGACTACGAAGAAGGCTGAGTGCCGAAGAATTAATGCTTTTGAAGTGTGGTGTTGGAGAAGACTCTTGAGAGTCCCTTGGACTACAAGGAGATCCAACCAGTCCATTCTGAAGGAGATCAACCCTGGGATTTCTTTGGAAGGAATGATGCTCAAGCTGAAACTCCAGTACTTTGGCCACCTCATGCAAAGAGCTGACTCATTGGAAAAGACTTTGATGCTGGGAGGGTTTGGGGGCAGGAGGAGAAAGGGATGACCAAGGATGAGATGGCTGGATGGCATCAAGGACTCAATGGACGCGAGTCTGAGTGAACTCCGGGAGTTGGTGATGGACAGGGAGGCCTGGCGTGCTGTGAGTCATGGGGTCGCAAAGAGTCGGACATGACTGAACAACTGAACTGAACTGAACTGAACTGAACTCTCATGCAGAAATAATTCTTTATAAAGCCAGGCAGATGGGTGAGTTCCCTTGTATGAATATACTATGATTTGCTTACATATTCTTCGCTTGATGCTTATTTGTTTTTTTTTTCATATTTGTAGCCATTGAGAATAATTCTGCTGTGAACATTGTGTACTTACATTTTGGTGAAAATATGTATGTGTTTTGATTGATTATATACCAAGTAGTAGAAAGTCAAATCTGGATTTCCCAGGTGGCTCAGCAGTAAAGAATCTACCTGCAATGCAGGAGACATGGATTCAATCCCTGGGTAGAGAACATCCAAGGAAGATCCCCTGGAGAAGCAAATGACAACTCATTCCAGTGCTGGGACATCCTATGGACAGAGGAGCCTGTTGGGGCTGCAGTCTGTGGGGTTACAAAAGAGTCGACATGATTTAGCAACTAAACAATAGCAACAAGAAAGTCAAGTCACATGATATGCATGTGTTAATCTTTAGTGAATACTGACAGTTTTTCAGACTGGTTATATCAAACTCCCATAAATAGTATATATTTCCTCTTGTTCTGTATCATCTCCAATGGTTCTAACTTCCGCTATTTATGTTCTTGTGCTCAGTCATGTCCAACTCTGTGACCCTATGGACTGTAGCCCACAATGCTCCTCGGTCCATGGAATTTTCCAGGCAAGAATACTGGAGTGGGTTGCCATTTCTTTCTCCAATGGATCTTCCCAACCCAGGGATCAAACCTGTCTCCTGCATTTCCTGCATTGGCAGGTGGATTCTTTAATACTACGCCACCTAGGAAATCCCTATTTATTTATATATGCAGTTAAATTACTTGTGGTTTTAATTTGCAATTCCCTATTAAAAACAATGAGTTTTGTTTCTCCTTACCTGTACCCAGTCCAGTATTTTTGCTTGGAAAATGCCATGGACAGAAGATCCTGGCAGTCTATAGTCCAGGGGGACAAAAAGAGTCAGACACAATTGGGCACACACACATTAATATATAACTGGTATAAAATAGATTGTATCAGTTTAAGATGTACAATGTGATGATTTGATACATAATCCAAAACGATTAACAAGCTAAAGTTAGCTAAACATATCCATCCCCTCACATGTTCACAATTTTATTTTTTTATGGTGAGAACATTTAAGATTTATTCTTAACAACTTTCAACAATATAATACATTTTTGTTAAATGTATTTAACAATCTAATATTTGTCATGAAGTCACCATGCCAAATATTAGATCCCCAGAACATATTCATTTTGTAACTGGAAGTGTATATCCTCTTTTCCCTCACATTCCAGGCCCTGGCAGCCACCATTCTACTGTTTCTATGAGCTGAGTTTCTTTTTAGATATCACATTCAAGTGAGATTATACAGTATTTGTCTTTCTCTGATTTAGTTAGCTTAGCATGATGCCCTCAAGGACTTCCCTGGTGGCTCAGTGGTAAAGAATCACCTGCCAGTACAAAAGATGCAAGTTCCATTCCTGGGTTGGAAGACTCCCCTGAAGAAGCAAATAGCAACCCACTCCAGTATTCTGTTTTAATTAATTGGAGGATAATTACAGTATTGTGATGGTTTCTGCCATACATCGGTATGAATGAGCCACAGATATACACGTGTCCCCATCATTCTGAAACCCCCTCCCATCTCCCTCCTCACCATATCCATCTAGGGTTAGGGTTTGACAGAAGAGCCTAGTGGGCTACAGTCCATGGGATTGCAAAAGAGCTGGACACAACTTAGTGACTAACCAACAACAGTGCCCTCAAGGTCCATCCATGTTATTCCAAATAGCAGGATTTCCTTTTGTCCCGTGACGGAATAATATTAAATTGTATGTATACAACCACACCATCTTAGTTTATTCTTTCACCCACTGACAAATAGATTGTTCCCATAGCTTGCTGACTGTAAGCAATGCTTCAACAAACATGAGAGTACAGTATCTTTTCAGCATCCTGTTTTCATTTCCTTTGATTATATACCGAGAAGTGAAATTACTGGATCTTATGATAATTCTATTTTTAATTTTCCCCCCAAACTTTAAACTTTTTATTGTTTATTGGAATATAACCAGTTAACAATGTTGTGGTAGTTTCAAGGGAACAGTGAAGAGATTCATCCATATATATACGTGTACCCATTCTGCCTCAAACTCCCCTCGCATCCAGGCTGCCACATTAACGTTGAGCAAAGTCCATGTTGTTTTTTGATGATAGGCCATTCTAAAAAGTGTGAGGTGATATCTCATTGAGATTTTGATTTACATTTCTCTGATGATTAGTGATGCCTATTGACCATTTGTATGTCTTCTTTGGAAAAAAGTCTATTTCAGTCCCCTGCCTAACTTTTAATCGGTCTGAATTTTTCTGCTATGAGATACATGAATTCCTTATAGGTTTTAAATAGTAACTCCATGTCTGATGCATGGTTTGCAAATATTTTCTTACATTGTGTAGTTTGCCTCTTTCTGCTGACTGTAACTTTTGCTGTGCAAAAGCTTTTTAGTCTGATGTAGTCCTACTTGATTATTTTTTGCTAGTGCTTGAAAGTTGTATCAAAAAGCTCATTGCCAAAACCAATGCCAAGATTTATTTTCCCTGTATTTTCTCTGTGTGTTTTTAATTGATTTTGAGTTAAATTTTATGAGTGGTATATGTTCAATTTCATTCCTTATATGACTATCATGCATATTCTGGTGTGTTGGATGGAATGTTTTGTATATGTTTGTAAGGTCCATTGGTCTACAGTATTACTCAGGTTCGCTCTTTCCTTATTAATTTTTCATCTGAATGAGCTATCCAATATTGAAATGGGATACTGAAGTTGTATACTATTATTTTGTTGCTCTCTATTTTCCCTTAAGTACTATTAATGTTTACTTTATATATTTACTTGCTCCAATTTTGGATGCATGGATGGAGATGTGTGTGTGTGTGTGTGTGTGTGTGTGTCTGTGTCTGTGTCTGTGTGTGTGTGTGTGAATGTTACAGCTTCTGCATGGCTTAGTGACTGATTTTTCTGAAAGTCTGTTTTTTTCTCTCCTTATATATGTTCTCTCTCTCTCCTTTTAACAATTTGTATAGAGTATATTTTTCTATCTCTTCATTTAGTATATTTTTAGTATATTTTTCTGTCTCTTCACATGTCTCTAAAGCTGAAGCGAATCTCTTGTAGGCAGCATATTGTTGGATCTTATTTTTTATCCATTCAGTCATTTTGTATCTTTTGCTTGGAGAATTTGTTAAGTGTGCTTTAATTCCTTTGTCTTTATGTTTGTGTAATTAGTGTAGATTTTTCCTTTATGATTACTGCTAGTCTTCCTTGAAACATCTTATAGACCTCCCAGTCCATTTTAAGCTCTAACAACTTATCTTTAATTGAACACAAAAATTCTGTACTTTTACTTCTTTCCCCACATTTTAGGCTACTGAGGCCATGCTTCGTATCTTTTAAGTTTGTTACATCCATTAACAAATTTTGGAGTGGCTAGAGCTGAGTTTTGTTGTTCTTGTAGTCTCTAAGTTGTGCCTGACTGTGACCCCATGGACTGCAGCACACCAGGCTTCCCTACCCTTCACTATCTCCCGGAGTTTACTCAAACTCATTTCCATTGAGTTGGTGATGCCATCTAACCATCTCATTCTCTGTTGCTCCATTCTCCTCCTGCCTTCAGTCTTTCCAGTATCAGGGTCTTTCCCAATGAGTTGACGCTTCATATCAGAACCGAGTTTAGGGATCTTTTAAGAAATTTCTTAGCTACATACATGACTGTCTTGCATCTTGTCTCTGTCACCAGAACTGCTCATGAACTGTGGCTGGAAGAGATTGGAATTAACTGTAGGATGCTTTCAGGTTCTCCTGGAATGCAAACGTAAGTATCCCCCACTGCTTCCTTGGCTAGCATTATTACTCAAAATGAGTAGTGATAATCAAATTTTGGAAATAGACTCTGATGAAGTAGGCTCTGACCAAAAAATTTTATATATATATATAAATGCAAGCAGTGTAATAATTACCAGAAATATTCTGAAGTTACAAGTGAAGGAAAATGAGTGAAATATCAGTTTCAGGACAGTGATTGCCTAATGGTAACAAATGGAAATGTGGAAGACTTTGAGCTGCAAAGTTGATCTGGCTCATATGGCCTAGAGCACAGCCAAGTCAGGTGACAGACTCCACCAGAGTTTGCCACAACTCTCTGCAGCACAGCTTGCTCCATATACAATGTGTAGAGCCCTTCTTTCTCTTTCACTCTAAAAACACAAGTCCCAAATATTATAATCTATACCTTCACACAGGAAGAACAAGGTTTTTGGCTTTCTGCCCACACTTCAATTAAATACCAAAAGTTGTCAGAACACTCTTTAGTACAATGGTTTCTACTGCTGTATTCAGAGTCCCTGAAATGGAAACAAACTTTTTTCTTGAAAAAGAAAATAAGATAAAATTTGAGTTTAAAGTGGACTTAAAATTGAGACATCTTTAGAGATGATTTTGTTATTTCAACTCTATGAAATACAAATGCTGAAGAAACATCAATAAAATTTAAAGGAACTATGAAATTGATTTGACTTGATACAATCCTAAGTGGCAGCTTTAAGTAAGCCTTCTTCTTTCTTGTAAATTACCTTGAACAACTGCTCTTTTTGAAATAACTTACCATTTACCAAAATCCTCTCTCGGTATTTTACTGTTAGTGAATATTTTCCATTAAGGTTGGGCCAATTACAGAGCAGAAATGTTACTTAAAATGCTTTTCTTCTTGCTGCCACAAAGGTCAAATGTCTGAGAAAGCTTTGTTTGAGTGGACTGAGTTTTCTCTTTGTAATGATCCTAATTCTTAGAGAAGGCTTATGAAGCTCCTGATATTCATTCTTACATCTCTATTCAGGCTACAGCTAAGCAAATGATGAATTATCTGCTAAGATTTTTTTCCATAATGTAGTAATTTCTCTATCTAGTTGCACAGTGAGTAGTAAAAAAGGGATTTCCCAGCACAAATTGTTGGTTTGCTTCAATTTGAAAATTAATTTAGGAGAAACAGGAACTAGTTAAGGTCAATTTCTTAAATTACTACAGGGCTGACAACTTAATTGTTATTAGTAGATTTTCATGCAGTTTAGCACTAAATTGCATAAGATTCTGTTGCTTTTGACATCTCTTTGGCTGACCAGAATATTTTATAATACTCTGATCATATATTTAAATTCACTCAAGTGAATCCAGATTTCCTATCTGTTAATAACTTCAACATTTAAAAATGATCAGTCTGTTAGAAATCCTATCTGAGAGGAGACAAAGGAAATGATGAATAAAGAGTCAATATACTTTTTATCCTTCATTAGAGATTAATATTTCTCTTGGAATATGATCCCAAATAGATTAACATTTCCGTCTCCAGAAATATGAACCAGAATAGGCACCACAGGAGCCCAAACTCCTGAAGCTAGTGATTTCCCATGATTGTTTTTTTTTTTTTTAATTTATTTTAAACTGAAGAATAATTACAATATTGTGTTGGGTTTTGCCATACATCAACATGTATCATTCAATTTTCTTACTCATTTGTACATGCTCTGTTTCTGTCAGCAATGGATAGTTAGATTCTTAGTTATATACTTTAACATTTCAGTATAAATGAATGTGCCTGTCAATTTCTAAAGACAACTTAGTGAAGGTTCTTGAGAAATATGATTTTAAATGTTACCTGTGGTGAAAATGTGACTTCAGGACTCTCTCCCACACTGTTGCTAATGGAATACAGTGATAGCAGAGATTGGCCAGAAGACCAGGGATAATCCTATGTCATATAGATTCAACTTGAGATTATTGAATTTTTAAAGCACATTTACCTATCTGGTTTAGTTTAGTTGAGATGAACTGTCAAATGTGTCGGTTTCTCCTTGGAGAATGAAACCTGAATATTGTTGAATGCCAGAATAAATGAGAATAAATGCCAGAATAAATGTCATTGCTGTATATGTCGATTACCATCCACAGCATTGATGGACTGTATTTATTCTTAAATGAGACTAATTATATAGTATGGTTATTCCAGATATATTGTTGTTGTTTTGCAGTCGCTAAGTCATATCCAACTCTGCAACGCCTTGGACTGCCACATGGCAGGCTTCCCTGTCCTTCACTATCTCCTTGAGTTTGCTCAAACTCATATCCATTGAGTCAGTGATGCCATCCAACCATCTCATCCTCTGTCATCCACTTCTCCTTTTGCCCTTAATCTTTCCCAGCATCAGGATACTTTCAAATGAGTCAACTCTTGTATCAGGCAGCCAAAGTATTGGAGTTTCAGCTTCAGCATCAGTTCTTCCAATGAATATTCAGGGTTGATTTCTTATAGGATTGACTGGTTTGATCTCCTTGCTGTCTAAGGGACTCTCAAGAGTCTTCTCCAACACCACAGTTCAAAAGCATCAGTTCTTTGTTGCTCAGCCTTTTTACAATCCAACTGTCACATCCATACATGACTACCGGAAAAGCCATAACTTTGGTATACAGACCTTTGTCGGCAAAGTGATGTCTCTGATTTTTAACACACTGTCTAGGTTTTTCAAAGCTATTCTTCCAAGGAGCAAGTGTCTTTTGATTTCATGGATGCAGTTACTGACTGCAATTATTTTGGAGCCAAGAAGATGAAATCTGACACTATTTTCACATATTCCCCATCTATTTGCCATGAAGTGGTAGGACCTGATGCCATGATATTTGTTTTTTGAATGTTGAGTTTTAAGCCAGTTTTTTTTTCACTCTTCTCTTTCACTTTCATCAAGAGGCTCTTCAGTTCCTCTTCGCTTTCTGCCATTAAAGTGGTATCATCTGCATATCTGAGTTTGTGATATTTCTCCCAGCAATCTTGATTTCAGATTATGATTCATCCAGCCTGGCATTTCATATGATGTATTCAGCATGTAAGTTAAATAAGTGGGGTGACAATATATAGCCTTGGGTTACTCATTTTCCAATTTGGAACCAGTCCATTGTTCCCTGTCCAGTTCTAAATGTTGCTTCTTGCCCTGTACACACGTTTCTCAGGAGGCCAGTAATGTGGTCTCGTATTCCCATCTCATTAAGAATATTCCACAGTTTGTTATGATCCATCCAGTCAAAGGACTTAGCATAGTCAATGAAGCAGAATTATATTTTTTTGAGGGGAATTTCCTTGTTTTTTCAATGATCTAGCATATGTTGGTGATTTGATCTCTGGTTCTTCTGCCTTTTCTAAATTCAGCTTGTACATCTGGAAGTTCTTGGTTCACATACTGCTGAAACGTAGCTCAAAAGATTTTGAGCATAATTTTGCTGGCATGTGAAATGGATGTAATTATATGGTAATTTGAACATTCTTTGGCATTAGAATGAAAACTGACCTTTTCCAGTCCTGTGGCCAATGCTGAGTTTTCCAATTTTACCGGCCTAATGAGTGCTACTCTTTAACAGCATCATCTTTTAGGATTTGAAATAGCTCAGCTAGAATTCCATCACCTCCACTAGCTTTGTTTGTTGTAACACTTTCAAAGGCTCACTTGACTTCACACTCCAGAATATTTGGCTCTAAGTGAGTGACCACACCATAGTGGTTATCCAGGTCAATAAGAGCTTTTTTGTACAGTTCTTCTGTGTATTCTTGCCACCTTTTCTTAATCTCTTTTGCTTCTTTCAGGTTCTTGCCTTTTTTTTTTTCTTTTATTGTGCATGAAATATTCACTTGGTAGCTCCAGTTTTCTTAAAGAGATCTCTAGTCTTTCCCATTGCATTGCTTTCATCTATTTATTTGCACTGTTCACCTAAGAAGTCTTTCTTTTCTCTCCTGTCTTTTGGAACTCTGTATTCAATTGGGTATATCTTTCCCTTTCTCCTTTGCCTTTTGTTTCTCTTCTTTTCTCAACTATTTGTAAGGCCTCCTTAGACAACCATTTTGCCTTGTTGCATTTCTTTTTCTTGAGGATGATTTTGGTCACCAACTCCTGTACAATATTATGAACCTCAGTCTTCAGTTCTTCAGGCACTCTGTCTACCAGATCTAACCCCTTGAATCTATTCATTAGCTCTACTGTATAATCATAAGGGATTTGATTTAGGTCATACCTGAATGACCTAGTGATTTTCCATACTTTCTTCAATTTGAGCCTGAATTTTGCAATAAGAGCAGATGATCTGAGCCACAATTGGCTCCAGGTCTTCTTTTCCATGACTGTATAAAACTTCTCCATCTTTGGCTGCAAAGAATATAATCAATTGGCTTTGGTTACTGACCATCTGGTGATCTCCATGTGTAGAGTCATGTCTTATGTTGTTGGAAGAAAGTGTTTTCTGTGTTTCTAACAGTGTGTTCTCTTGCCAAACTCTGTTAGCCTTTGCCCCGCTTCATTTTGTACTCCAAGGACAAATTTGCCTGTCATTCCAGGTATCTCTTGACTTCCTATTTTTGTATTCCAGACTCCTATGATGTTAGTTCTAGAAGACCTTTTAGGCCTTCATAGAATCACTCAACTTCAGCTTCTTTGGCATTAGTGGTTGGGCATAGACTTGAATTACTGTGATATTGAATGCTTTGACTTGAAATGAACTGAGATCATTCTGTCATTTTTAGATTTCAACCAAGTACTCTATTTGGGACTCTCTTATTGATTATAGGGGCTATTCTATTCCTTCTATGGGATTCTTGCCCACAGTAGTAGATATAATGGTCTTCTGAATCTAAATCACCCATCCCCATCCATTTTAGTTCACAGATTCCTAAAATGCTGATGTTCATTCAACTATATTAGATGGTAATAATTTTGTAGCCTCATTGTTCTTAAGATATTTGAAAGCACTTTCAAAATGATTTCAATATTCAATACATTTGTGAGGCCTTAAGCTTGTCATTAAAAAAGAAAGAATTTGAAAGAAAATTTACCGTAGATTCAGTTCAGTTCAGTTCAGTCGCTCAGTCGTGTCCGACTCTTTGCGACCCCATGAATCGCCAGGCCTACTGTAGATTAGTGACCATAAAAATACCACCTTTTTGTGTGTAATAGTGTCTCTTTTTTTCCTCTAAAGTGTTATTCTTGGAATGATGCTAGTAATGATCACCGAATTACATAGCTTTTGACATTTCATGCATTCTGCGAGTTTGTCATCTTTATGTATAACTTTCTTTCAATCTTTTGTTAGGTGTAAACATTATTTTTAAATAAGGAAATATAATATAATTTACATGTGGTCCACCTATTTATGAGCCTATAATCTTCAGTTCCTTGACTTGAGAAATGATGATGATTTTTCTCAAGGCCCACATTAATACTTAGAAGCCAAAAAATGAAAAAAAGTCAAGGTGTTAAATATATACTATTTTAGACACAGTCGGTAGGATGATAAATACAACTTTCTGCAAAGGAAACATTAATACTCTCCTTCTTAAAATTTGTATGTCCTTTGTTTCCCAAGTTCCACTCTTGCATTTCTCTCATTAATTTCCTAGTGTTAGGTGGAAAGTTTATGGACAGAATAACTCACTGAAAAATTAAAATAAAAATAATTTAATGTAAAGTTGCATCCTTGAGTGGAATATTATATTGTCATCAAAAAAATAAAATCGTGGGTACAGACAAAAGAGTACTGAAATATATTTTTACAGAAGTGAAATAAGGCAAATTTTCATAGTATGTAATAGATACAGATACACATATAAATTGCAAATATGCCCACTTGTGATTGTTTGTGAATTATGCATATACTATGTACTCCATATTAATAGTAGTACTAATTTCAGCAGGGTTTCCATTATTCTACTCCGACTCTAACACTATTGTTTAATTATTTTAGCTTCATATCTTGTTTTTCATATTCAGTGATCTTTGTGTGAACTCAACCTTGTACTTTTTAAAAAAAACCACAATTATCATTTTAATAACTTTTTAACTCAACTGTGAGAGTATGTAAAACTCTGGTAGGATTTTGAAAGGTATTAATTTGGATTTATAAAGTGTTATAAAAGGAATCTGTATTTACATAAAACTGCCATTGTCACCCTCAAAATAGCATGACTCTAGAATTTTAGACTTTTGTCTTTCTATAATTTGTCTTTCTTTGGACTGTATCCATAAAATTCTTGCATCACTTTTTATAAATTACAAAATTTTCAATTTACATTTTGTAAATGTAAGATAACATTAGTATTGTTGCAGCAATGCATCATTTTTCTATTATAGATTTTAATTGGTTGTTGCTTGTGCAGAGAACACAAAATGATAAGAAATAATTGAACTCTTATGTTAATCCTGTATAAAGCAAGCTTGTTGAGTTATATCACTTCTATGCATTTTAAATTTGTTGATTCACTTTGTTTATAGGAAAAAACCCTATGTTTTCTTCTATCCTTAGGTAATGCCTTGTTAGATTAATTGGTCTATAACTCATCTGGTTCTTTGATCTAAAATAATTGGTATAAAATGATAATTACTTTTTCCTTGAGTAGTATATGAGCTTGGGTAATTTTGTGTATGTCTGTGTATGTTTTAATTATATCTTAAATTTATTTTTAATAATATTTGTATCACTAGAAACTCATTTTATCTAGCTTTTTCAATCTTACTGGTATAAATTTGCCAACATTACTCACTAATTTTTAGTTCTTTTTTCTACTGGCACTTAATTATTATTTGTTTTTCTTCATTAATTTCTCCCACTGTCTTTTCTCTCCCTCATTGATTAAGTTTTTTTTTTTTAGTGTTCTTTTTTTTTTTAATGACTGCTCTTTAGTAAGCAACAATCTTTAATTTTCCCTATAATTTTCTGCTCTTTTGGTTTTTATGTTTAGATTATTAATTTGTTTTGGAGTGGTATGGTTGGGGTTTTTTGTTGTTGTTTGTTTTGCTTGATTCTGAAAGGATTTCTAAATTTGATCTTTCAGTTCACTGTGTTGTTGTTCAGTTGTTAAGCCATGTCTGACTCTTTGTGACCACATGAAATGCAGCACACCAGATTTTGCTCAGACTCATGTCCACTGAGTCAGTGATGCCATACAACCATCTCATCCTCTGTCATCCCCAAACTCAGACTCATGTCCACTGAGTCAGTGATGCCATACAACCATCTCATCCTCTGTCATCCCCTTCTTCTCTTGCCCTCAATCTTTCTCAGCACCAGGGTTTTTTTTTTTTTTTTTTTTTTCAGTGAGTCAACTCTTTGCATCAGGTGGCCAAAGTATTGGAGCTTCAGCTTTAGTATAAATCCTTCTAATATATATTTAGGGTTGATTTCTTTTAGGATTGACGGGTTTGATCTTGCTGTCCAAGGCACTCTCAGGAGTCTTCTGAAAAGTTCATTGCACAGTTACCAACTATGTATAATTTGCTCTTTATCCATATATTTTGTCTCATATCAATAACTTAAATATCTAACTTGTTTTCTTGTCTTCTTTTTTTGTTTTATACTATCCTGTTTTAATTTTAGCAATGATTCCTTTCATTGTCTGATAGACTCATTTTTAAAGCTCTTTTCTGATTTTTTAGTAACTAATTTCTTTTAACATGAGATCTCTATTGTATATCTTTCAAAATATTAGCCTTTTTTGGATTTTTCCCCTTACTCTCTGAATCCTCACCAGCCTGGTAGCTGTAGCTGTTTCCTCTATGGATCCAGTGAAGTGAACACCTACTAAAATGATGGACTAAGTGTTTTTAGCTGGAACTGTGCCATCTTTTGGGATGCCCTTGCCTATGGCAAGCACTAGATTTACTCTGAGACATCACTTGTCAGGCATGCCGTTAAAGCTCCTCTCTACTGTGAATTACTTTTCCTCTTTAGGAGTTTGCATTTGTAATATTATACTAAGTTTAATTTTCATATATTTTCTCTTATATTTCAGGTTATGTGTTGATGAGGGGAATTTAAACATGATTTCATTATCTAGATGTATAAAATACTATGTTACTCTTATAATGGAAACTTTAAAGTGTCTACAGAGTCCTTGGAAGGTATTACTATCCTTGCTTATATTGAATTTTATAGTTTTATGTAGTTAAAATGTAATAAGCATAAATCTTGATATTTTAAAAATCTTTCTCAAAATCAAACAATCCTTTATTTCTATTCATTTTCAGATAATACACACACTTATAATAATACAAAGCCATTTATTTACTGAATCACAGAATATGCCACAGTACAACTCCTCAGCACAGAATCCAGATCTATTACATGACGGCTCTTTATATGAAAATTCTAACTAATCGTCCTTCATTATCACTTCCTTACGTCATCTATCCTTTACACTGAAAAATGTATAATGTTATAGGATGTCTTCATTAGCTTACTAAAAAAATCATAATTAGATCATGTAAATTAAAAACTGTCATTCACTTGACACAGGGGGCAGGATTTTCTTTTCTAATATTTATGGTAACCTGAAATGTTACAGATGCTGGCGACTTTTTCCGATAATTTTACATTATTTGCCTCTTACTCCCTAATTCTATAACAGATTTTGCCCAAAAGTAATAGAATTTGACCTAAAGATAAACAAAAGTTTGCTTTAGAGATGATCTCTCAAGTTAACCTTATTTAAAAATAACTATTTCTTAAAATATCTGAGCAATTTAGTATTATTATATAAGTATTAGGCTTTTTCAGAAAAAGGCAGATATTAATATATCTATCATGCATAGAAAGGTCTTTCCTCTAATTTTGAACCACACAGAGAGTTCATGTGATGAGAAAATGTTAATGTAGAATGATAACCTTGAAATAATGCTTTACAAACCTGCTTAATTACTTCTTCCAGTGTTTCAGCTAGTTGCATTCTTAAATTTTAGGCCTTCTTCCCTGGCGGCTCAGACAGTAAAGCATCTGCTCCAATGCGGGAGACCTGGGCTTGATCCCTGAGTCAGGAAGATCCCCTTGAGAAGGAAATGGCAACCCACTCCAGTATTCTAGCCTGGAAAATCCCATGGATGGAGGAACATGGTAGGCTACAGTCCATGGGGTCGGAAAGAGTAGGACATGACTAAGCTGCTTCACTCTTTCTCTAAATACTATGTATTTTCTAAAATACTGGCAGGAGGCTCATGGCCATTATGCCCATAGAATGATTTTAGATAATATGATAGCTTCTGAAAAGTATGTCTTACTTCAATAAGTGTTAAGTGTCAAATAGTGTGACATTTTATTTCCATTTTATACTAGATAAACCACATCACAGTGATATTGGTGCAATTTTAGATTTACATCTCTTTTCCTTTCTTCCACTTCTATGATTCCTGTGGAGAATTTATTGATTATGGAAGACTTTACTACTGAGAAGATTTATTTATTTAGTTTTTGGTTGGTTTTATTTCAGAATAACTAGGAGCATTTTATTGGAATGAAAATTGATGAGCCTTGTATTACCATACTGATAAAGTCTCCACTGTTCATTATGGGGGAGTGGGTATTTGCTCCTTTTAATCCCCACAGTCGGTGAGGGAGGTGATTTGGGAGCCAAGAGAGATTCTTTTGCAGTAACAGTGGGTCTCTTATTGAAAGCATGCTCATTTCTTAGTTTTGGTCAGCTTTGTGAAAAACTTTTCACAAGGGCTCATCTTGTGCTAGTTTGTGATCTAGTTATACAACATTAAACACTTTTGAGATCCACCTGAGGAAAGTAGAGCCTTTTTCCTGCCCTGATGTCATGTTCAAGGTCAGTTTTGCTTTCATGTGATGAGTATCCAGTAGGGAGGAAACCATCCACATGACTTTCTCCAAAGGTAAGATCTGAAGGCCAGGATCCAAAAGACTGGGATTGCCAGGGTGATGGAGTTGAACTCATACTTTCACCTTTCACTAGGATACAGTTTATTGCAATTGATCAGATATTTAAATGTAGAAAATTAAACCATAAAATTATTGAAGAAAGCATTAATATTTTAAAGAATCTTGGAAAAGTCTGAGTGTTAAAAATTGATTTCTGTTAAAATGCTGAATTTTTGTATAAATGTTAAAAAGTCACATTAGAAATGTGACATATTTAGATGATGCACAGAAAATCAAAAGGTAATTGACAAACAGGAAAAAACAGTTGTAACTCAAACAGTGTCTTATATATATATATATTTCTAATAGAAAGAGGAACAAAGACTATCAGACTACCCATGGAAAGTGCATTAAAAGATGCAAATGGTCTTTGTTAAAAAATAAAATGAATTCAACTTCATTTAACTAGAAATTCATTCTGAAACTTCAAAAACAAAATTAAAAAGACAGTGTAATACATTCAACTGTCAGGGGAGTTTGTAATTTCCTTGGTTCTGTCTCGTTGCAACAAAAAATTGAAGCAACGGATGGCCCAGTGTTACAGCTCCATGTTACAGCTCAGTTTTTTTTAGAAAGCAAAGGAAAATACATCCTTGAGATATGAGGGCAGGACGACCCAAAAGAGGAGAAGAGAAGCCCCCAGCTCAATTTTGTCTCCTCTTTTTATAAGTTTTTTTTTCTCCTCCCCCTGAGCCTGCCCTATGTAAACTGGGCTAGCCAGGAGGGCTGTTTGTTTTATGTGAGATCCTCACTTCCATCCTCTGACCTTCCTTTGTTCTATTTTTGCAGACTTTTCCCTTCTTTGTCTTTTAGACACCACCATTTTGGACTCCTTTTTCCTGTTTAAAGTATCTAACACAACTAATAGAATTCTATATATAACATGAAA
This sequence comes from Capricornis sumatraensis, assembly GCF_032405125.1. Classification (NCBI taxonomy): domain Eukaryota; kingdom Metazoa; phylum Chordata; class Mammalia; order Artiodactyla; family Bovidae; genus Capricornis; species Capricornis sumatraensis. Next base: position 78,329,586 of record NC_091073.1, read on the forward strand.
AAGTGACTTACTAATATTTGAAGGAACATCTTGTTGCATAAGAAAATAAAAAACAAAAATATCCGTAAAAGGACAGGGAAGCCTAGTGTGTGGCTGAACAAAAACAACATAATTTAATTTATACTCATGAATAAGCATGCCTTCTATTGTGATAAAATTCTGAATGGTGTTTGTCTCTTGGTAGGTTGAATATTGACTTGAAAAAGATCAAGAGATTCTTGGATACTGATTATAAACCTTAATTTTTGAGTAGAGGTTGCACAGGCATATAAACATACAAAATTTCACTGAGTTGAACACTTTCATTACATACAAAATGTCGACAAAAAACAAAATATTCAATAAGATATAATGTTTTATCTCTTAGATTAGCAAATATAAAACAATCTAATATTTATATATATATATATATATCTAATAGTTATATAATCAAATAATATGCCTAGTAATATATACAATGATTGGTTGATACACAGCTACATTGATACAAAGATAAAGTGGATAGTAAATTGGCGTAGCCTCTGTAGAGTACAACTTAGTAATATCTATTAATATTACAAGTAGACATAGGTATAAAATGAATATATGAAGCACTATTTGTAATTCTCGAAGAAGAAAAGAAAACTGTCAGTCAGTAAGTTGTGCAAGTAATCCACAGGTGGGAAGACCTAAACCCTGCCATAAAAATGAATAAGAAAGTCTTTTATGTACCATTATGGAATAACTTCTAAGATATATTAATTAGAAAAAGCAAAGTGCAGGGCAAATACAGCACTATTTCATGATAACAGTGAATTGAACTGAGTCATTTGCTTGCATATGCATAAAATATTTCCAAAAGGGTACATTAAAAAAATGATAAGATTTATTTTTCCAGGAAAAGGAACTTATGTGACTGAGGCTGAAGGTGGGAGCAAATTTTTGTGCTTTTTTTGGGTAAATTTACATTATTGAACCATGTGAGTACAATATATACTCAAAATATTAAAAGTATAAACGATTATAAACGCTAAAGACATTGTTAATTTGTGAATAAACAAGAGTCTGACAGTAGTAATTGCCTCTTGAGTAAATACATAATAGTAGTCATAAAATAGGGGTGGGAAGGGTTCTATTTATATTACAGTTCTTCCTTGGCATCCACAGTGGATTAGTTTGAAGACCCCACCCTTATTCCCCACCTACGGACAGGATACCAAAATCTACAGAAGCTCAAGTGCCTTATATACAATTAACTAGTATTTGCCTGCAGGCTAAGCACATTCTCTTGTACGTTTTAGATCATCTCTAGATTATACTAATAATACCTAATGAATGTTAAAGTTATGTAAATAGTTGTAAATACATGTGAGTACTCTTTAAATAGTTGCCCAGTGTGTGACAAATTCAAGTTTTGCTTTTCTGAACTTCCTAAACTCTTTTTCCCAATACTTTCAATCTGAGGTATATTGAATTCACTGTTGCAGAACTCACAAATATAGAGGGTCATTGTATGCATGTTGATATACTTTGATATTTGTCTATATATCATACTGCTATATTTCCTGTTAATAATCAATGACATACATTTTACAGAACACTGGAGGAAGTAAATGATTTTGAAAAGACAAATAATTAGGATGATGGCTACATGTGTTTAAAGCAAGTTCCTATGGAGACATAGGTAAAGACTGATTTAAGAATGTTAACTTCTCAAGAGACACAAGGATGAGATAAGTCATGTATAGAAGAAAGAAAGTGAAGTCGCTCAGTCGTGTTCGACTCTTTGTGATCCCATGGACTATAGTCTACCAGGCTTGTCGGTCCGTGGGGTTCTCCAGGCAAGAGTACTGGAGTGGGTTGCCATTTCCTTCTCCAGGGGATCTTCCTGACCCAAGGATCGAATCCAGGTCTCCTGCAATGCAGGCAGATGCTTTACCCTCTGAGCCACCAGGGAAGCTCAATGTGTAATGTCTCTCATACCACAAAAATGTTTTAATTTGGTCCTGTCCTAGGGGAATGTGACATGCAGTCAGTGTACACATGTAGCTTTGCGAACAGAGAATACAGGTTTGTAAGAACTCTTCCTAACACTGTACCACTTAAAATACAGTAGACTGAAAACTATACAAATTAAATCTATCAGTTCTTTTAGCAGTTTATATCAGTTCATATTAACTAATATTAAATAATAATGTGAGTGAGATTTATCAGCTTGTTTTTATTCAGATGGTCCAGTTATAAATGTCTTTCTACATGACTGTGAGTACTAGGTGAGGGTTAACACAGTGAGTGATATTTCAAAGATCAATGAAGATTTTACTTTTCTTAGGTCTTTTGTGTTACAGAGGCTTCCCTGGTGGCTTAGACAGTAAAGAATTCAACTGCAATGTGGGAGACCTGGGTTCAATCCCTGGGTTGGGAAGATCCCTTGGAAAAGGTAATGGCTACCCATTCCAGCCTGGAGAATTCCATGAACAGAGGAGCCTAGCAGGCTATAGTCCATTGGGTCACAAAGAGTTGGACATGACTGAGTGATTTTCGTGTTTGTGTTACTGAGGATCATGTTGATGATAAACTCAGTTTATGAAAGGCTCAGATTATAATAACCACACATATGTGTGGCAGTGCAGTGAACATTTAGTCAATATCCAGTATAGGACATAAAAAGTGGGCATGATGACTAAAAAGTATTGTAGTAATGCCCCTCAACTTTTCTTGCTTCAGGAATGTTATCAAAAAGTGTCTGGTCCTGGGCAATGGACCATCTGCAAAAAGTCAGAATACATACCAAAAATGGCTCTTCTGCCAAAGAATTGGTTAACAAGAAAACCAGATAAATATTTGATGTATATTACTGGAAGTAGCATGCTGCTGCTGCTAAATCACTTCAGTCCACCAAGAGTCAGACATGACTGACTGATCATTATGTGTATATACACACACACATATATATATAATGGAATATTGTTCAGCATAAAAGAGAAGGTGATCCATGCCATTTGCAGCAACATGGATGGACCTAGAGATTGCAAGTAAAGTAGGTCAGACAAGAGAAAGACAAATATCATATGATACCACTTATATGTAGACTCCAAAATGATGATACAAATGACCTTATTTACAAAACAGAAAGAGACTCACAGACAAAAGGCCAACTTAGGGCTACCAAAGGTGAAAAACGGAAGGATGGAATAAATTAGGAGTTTGGGACTAACAGATGCAAACTACTATATGTAAAATAGATAAACAACAGGGACCTACTATATAGCTCAGGGGACTACATTCAGTATCTTGTAATAACCTACAATGGAAATGAATCTAAATATATGTATCAAAGGGCTTCTCTGGTGGATCAGATAGTAAAGAATCCACCTGCAGTGCAGGAGACCTGAGTTCAATCCCTGGGTTGGGAAGATCCCCTGGAAGAGGGCATGGCAACTCACTCCAGTATTCTTGCCTGGACAGTCCCCATGGTCAGAAGAGCCTGGTGGGCAACAGTCCATGGGATCACAAAGAGTTGGAAATGACTGTGCAACTAAGCACAGCAGAGCACTTATATATCAAAAGAAGGACCAGATTCTGTCAAACAGAACTCTGACTACTTGACTCCCAGTCTTGTTATCTTTCCTGATAGCATGCAGTTGAGCAGATGATGATCTTCAGATGTCCCCAGTGTCATAGCTTCAACCAAGAGGCAAAATACAATATCCATTTTAGTTATGGTTAGTTTTCTCTGGGTTCAAGATCTCATTCCTACTGTTGAAAAGTGGGGTCTGGAGCACTAAAGGCAGTTACTGCTAATGTAGTAACAAATATTATGTGGGCATGAATATCATTTCCTCAGGGCAATTAGGTAAATCATCCCAGTGGTCATTCATCAGTAGGGGTTTAAGGACAGGCAGTGGAATGCAAATCAAGAAAAGTATAAGACAGTTTGAAATCAGGAATAGGAGACAGAGACTGGTAAATGTTCTAAGATAATCTTATAATAATTATTTAATGAATGCTTTTTAACTCGTTTATCTGAAAACACATTATGTGAAAATGAAAGTCGCTCAGCTGTGTCCGACTCTTTGCGACCCCATGGCTATATAGTCCATGGAATTCTCCAGGCCAGAATACTGGTGTGGGTAGCCTTTCCCTTCTCCAGGGGATCTTCCCAACCCAGGGAGTGAACCCAGGTCTCCCACATTGCAGGGTGATTCTTTCCCAGCTGAGCCACCAGGGAAGCCCAAGAATATTGGAGTGGGTAGCTTATCCCTTCTCCAGGGGATCTTCCCAAACCAGAAACTGAACTGGGGTCTCTGGTATTGCAGGTAGATTCTTTATCAACTAAGCCATCAGAGAAGCCCTTCATATCATACCAGGAAAACCTTATACTTGACATATAATGTGGATCATTTTGGAGTATTTCCTAGAGTCCATATTTTCAATTGTCCAACATGCATGTGTAGAAGAAAGCCAGGTAAAAAATGTGAGATTCTGGAAAGCCTATGCTCCAGTGATGAAAGAAATGGAGATATTTATCCTGGAAAAGGAAAAATATCTTGGTGGAGTCTGGTGTTAGACTAAAAGTTAGCCTGTCTAGTTACAATAAGCAGAACTGGGACCATTAAGAAAAAAGGAATGATCAAAGAATAAACTTGATTTTGATGTTTTAAAAAAACAAGGTTCTATTTATAGTTCTAACGGCTAAATTATATCTAAAGTGGGTTGCCTTGAAAGGTGGTGAGTTCCTTGTCACAAGATGATATCAAAGATACTTTTGAAGTCTAAGATTCTGTGAAATGCCATTAAACTAAAATATCAAATTTAACAACATTTCTGGCCTCTCTATAGTTTCTTGTCTTACAGAGAGAGATTTGCCCAGACAGTTCAACTGGTTGAAAGTGAGTTCCCAAAAGTTTTCAGAAAAATAATTTTTTAAAATGCTTTCTTCTAAATTGCTTTTTTATGAATTCAAAATAAACTTTAAAACTCAACAGGATGTTGCCAAAATTTATAGAGCCTTTATTGTTCTATTTTCATTAATTAGGTCTTTACAGTATACATCAACTCTTTATCAGGAATCAAAAGAGAATGAGAATTTGAATGTATAACTCCCGTTAGTATTCTACCATTAGTGAGTTAAAGCAAATTAAGTGTCGGCTGGTACAATGTCCTCTTCCTAAGACAAGGTAATCTTTTGCATTAAAGAAATTCTTCAAAGTACAGGATATCATATCACTAACTCATCACCATCTTGTGACTAGACTCTTCATATTAGAATGTAATGAGAGAATCAACAATTATGTGAGGTTGAAGCAGACAACATAGGAGAATCTTGCCAGTGGATGGTAAGATTCTGAAAATCAACAGATCTTATGTGTTTTTAATAGGGGTTACATTGAATCTGTAGACTGCATTTGGTGGTATAGTAATTTTCACTATATTGACTCTTCCTACCCAGGATCAAGGAATATCTCTCTGTCTACGTCGTCTTCGATTTCTTTCATCAGTGTCTTATAATTTTCCGTGCACATTTCTTTTGTCTCCTTAAGTAAGTTTATTCCTAGATATTTAATTTTTTGTTGCAATGGCAAATGGGATTGATTCCTTAATTTCTCTTTCTGATTTTTCATTGATAGTATATAGAAATCCAAGTGATTTCTGTGTATTGATTCTGTATGCTACAACTTTGCTAAATTCACTGATTAGCTCTAGTAATTTTCTGATACTATCTTTAGGGTTTTCTATGTACAGTGTCATGTCATCTGCAAACAGTGAGAGTTTTACTTCTTATTTCCCAATCTGGATTCCTTTTATTTCTTTTTCTTCTCTGATTGCTCTAGCTAGGACTTCCAGAATTATGTTAAATAATAGTGGTGAAAGTAGACACATTTGACTTGTTACTGATGTTAGGGGGAATGATTTCAGTTTTTACCATTGAGAATAATATTTGCTGTTGGCTTACCATATATGACCTTTACTATGTTGAGGTCAGTTCCTTCTATGCCCATTTTTTGAAGAAAAATTTTGTCAAAGGCTTTTTTTTGCATCTATTGAGATCATCACATGGTTTTTATCTTTCAGTTTGTTAATATGGTGTATCACATTGATTTGCATATATGCAAAGAATCCTTGCATTCTTGAAATAAACCCAATTTAATCATGGTGTATGAGCTTTTTTATGTGTTGCTGAATTCTGTTTGCTAAAATTTTGTTGAGGATTTTTGCATCAAAGTTCATCAGTGATATTGGCCTGTAGTTTTCTTTTTTTGTATTGTCTTTGTCTGGTTTGGTATCAAGGTGATGGTGGCCTCATAGAACGAGTTTGGAAATGTTCCTTCCTCTGCAGTTTTTTGAAAGAGTTAAATAAGAACAGTTAGAACTGGACATGGAACAACAGACTGGTTCCAAATAGGAAAAGGAGTACATCAAGGCCGTATATTGTCACCCTGCTTATTTAACTTCTATGCAGAGTACATCAGGAGAAATGCTGGGCTGGAAGAAACACAAGCTGGAATCAAGATTGCTGGGAGAAATATCCATAACCTCAGATATGCAGGTGACACCACCCTTATGGCAGAAAGTGAAGAGGAACTAAAAAGCCTCTTGATGAAAGTAAAAGAGGAGAGTGAAAAAGTTGGCTTCAAGTTCAATATTCAGAAAACGAAGATCGTGGCATCTGGTCCCATCACTCCATGGGAAGTAGATGGGGAAACAGTAGAAACAGTGTCAGACTTTATTTTTTGGGGCTCGAAAATCACTGCAGATGGTGACTGCAGCCATGAAATCAAAAGACGCTTACTCCTTGGAAGAAAAGTTATGACTAACATAGATAGCATATTCAAAAGCAGAGACATTACTTTGCCAACTAAGGTCCGTCTAGTCAAGGCTATGGTTTTTCCTGTGGTCATGTATGGATGTGAGAGTTGGACTGTGAAGAAGGCTGAGCGCTGAAGAATTGATGCTGGTGAACTGTGGTGTTGGAGAAGACTCTTCAGAGTCCCTTGGACTGCAAGGATATCCAACAATCCATTCTGAGGGAGATCAGCCCTGGGATTTCTTTGGAAGCAATGATGCTAAAGCTGAAACTCCAGTACTTTGGCCACCTGATGCGAAGTGTTGACTCATTGGAAAAGACTCTGATTCTGAGAGGGATTGGAGGGAGGAGGAGAAGGGGATGGCAGAGGATGAGATGGCTGGATGGCATCACCGACTCTATGGACGTGAGTCTGAGTGAACTCCGGGTATTGGTGACGGACAGGGAGGCCTGGCGTGCTGCGATTCATGGGGTCGCAAAGAGTCGGACACGACTGAGCAACTGAACTGAACTGATAGGTTTTGAGTTGTCATGTTTTCATTGTCATTTGTCTTTATAAAGTTTTTTTATTTCCCTTTTGATTTCTTCAGTAACCGGTTTGTTATTTAGAAACATGTTGTTGAATCTCCGTATGTTTGTTTTTCTTACTGTTTTTTCCTTGTAATTGATATCTAGTCTCATAGCATTATGGTCAGAGAAGATGCTTGATATGATTTCAATTTTCTTAAATTACTGAGGTTTGATTTGTGACCCAAGATGTGGTCTATTCTGGAGAATATTCCATGTGTACTTGAGAAGAAGGTGTATTCTTCTGCGTTTGGTTGGGATGTCCTGAAGATATCAACAAGATCCACCTCATCTAATGTACCATTTAAGACCTATGTTTTTATTAGTTTTCTATTTTGATAATTCACCCATTAGTGTGAGTGGAGTGTTAGTCTCCTACTATTATTGTGTTACTGTCAATTTCTCCTTTTATGTCTGTTAGTGTTTGTCTTACGTATTGAGGTTCTTCTATGTTGGTTCTTCTATGTTCTTCTATGTTGGGTGCCTAGATATTTACAATTGTTATGTCTTCATCTTGGATTGATCTCTTGATCATTATGTAGTGTCCTCCTTATCTCCTGTAATCTTCTTTATTTTAAGTCTAATTTGTCTGATATGAGGATTGCTACTCCAGCTTTCTTTTGCTTTCTATTTGCATGGAATATATTTTTTCCATCCTCTCACCAGTCTATATGTGTCTTGAGGTCTGAAATGGGTTTCTTGTAGGCAGCATGTATACAGGTCTTGTTTTTGTGTCCATTCAGCCAGTCTGTGTCTTTTGGTTGGAGCATTTAATCAATGCAAATTTAAAGTAATTATTGATATATATGTTCCTATTGCCATTTTCTTAATTGTTTGCAGTTGATTTTGTGGATTTTTTTTCCTTCTCTTGTATTTCTTGACTATATAAGTCCCTTTAACTTTTGTTGTAAGACTGATTTAGTGGTACTGAATTCTCTTAACTTTTGCTTGTCTGTAAAGGTTTTTATTTCTCCATCAATTTTGAATGAGATCCTTGCCAGGTGCAGTAATCTTCGTTGTAGATTTTCCCTTTCAGTACTTTAAATATAGCCTGCCATTCCCTTCTGGCCTGTAGAGTTTCTACTGAAAGGTCAGCTGTTAAGCGTATGGGGTTTCCCTTGTATGATGCTGTTGCTTCTCCCTTGCTGCTTTTAATATTCTTTCTTTGTGTTTATTCTTTGTTAGATTAGTATGTGTCTTGGTGTGTTTCTCCTTACATTTATCCTGTATGGGACTCTTTCCTGCCTCTTGGACTTAATTGACTATTTCCTTTCCTATGTTGGGGAAAATTTCAACTATAATCTCTTCAAAAATTTTCTCATATCCTTTTTCTCTTCTTCTTCTGGGATCCCTATAATTCAAATGTTGCTGTGTTTGATATTGTCCCAGAAGTCTCTGAGATAATCCTCAGTTCTCTTTTCATTCTTTCTACTTTATTCTGCTCTTCAGAAGTTATTTCCACCATTTTATCTTCCAGTTCACTGATTTGTTCTTCTGCTTCAGATATTCTGCTATTGATTCCTTCTAGAGTATTTTTAATTTCAGTAACTGTCTTCCTTGTCTCTATATGTTTATTCTTTAATTCTTCTAGGTCTTTGCTAATTGATTCTTGCATATTCTCCATTTTGTTTTCAAGGTTTTTGATCATTTTACTATCATTATTCTGAATTCTTTTTCAAGGTTTTTTTAATCATCTTTACTATCATTATTCTGAATAATTTTTCAAGTAGTTTGCCTATTTCCTCTTCATTTATTTGGACTTCTGTGTTTCTAGTTTGTTCCTTCATTTATGTAGTATGTCTCTGCCTTTTTTATTATTCTTTTTTAACTTATTGTGTTTGAGGTCTCCTTTTCCTAGGCTTCAAGATTGAATTCTTTCTTATTTTGGTTTCTGCCTTCCTAAAGTTGGTCAGGACTTCCCTGGTGGCTCAGATGGTAAAGCGTCTGCCTATAATGCTGGGTCAGGGAAGATCTCCTGGAGGAGGAAATGGCAACCCACTCCGGTAGTATTCTTGCCTGGAAACTCCCATGGATGGAGGAGCTGGTAGGCTACCATCCATGGGCTTCCAAAGAGTTGGAAATGATTGAGTGATTTCACTTTCACTTAAGGTTTGTTTGTTTGTTTTTCCTCTGATGGGCAAGGCTGAGTGAGGTGATAATCCTGTCTGCTGCTGATTGGGTTTGTATTTTTGTTTTGTTTCTTATTTAGATGAGGTGTTCTGCAGAGGGTCAGACACAACTGAGTGACTTCACTTTCACTTTTCACTTTCACGCTTTGGAGAAAGAGATGGCAACCCACTCCAGTGTTCTTGCCTGGAGAATCCCGGGGATGGGGGAGCCTGGTGGGCTCCTGTCTATGGGGTTGCACAGAGTCGGACATGACTGAAGTGACTTAGCAGCAGCAGCTGCAGCAGAGGGTGCTACTGGTGGTTGGGTGATGATGGGTCTTGTATTCAAGCAGTTACCTTTGTGTGAGTTCTCACTGTTTGATACTCCCTAGAGTTAGTTCTCTGGTAGTCTAGGGTCTTGGAGTCAATGCTCCCACTCTAAAAGCTCAGAGCTTGATCTCGAGTTTTGCACATCTATAAATTCTTTTCTGCTGGTCAGGTACTCCTATCTGCTCTCAGCTGGTGTTTGGCATGCACTTCTGTGTCTCATGTATCCATTAAGAGAGATATACTCCAAATCTACCTACTCCTCCATCATCTTGTTCTCCAGGATTAGTTTTTAAAGAGAGAAACTGAATGACTGGTTACACATAGGACACCTAAAATAGAAAGGCGTGCTCTCTCTCTCTCACACACATAGACACAAACACACACTCACATGCACGTATTATAAATATAATTACAATGAATAGATCCTTAACCTACAGTAGAAAATGGATGGAGCAGCACTGAGGAAATCAAGGAAGTTCAGGCAGCAGTCAAGGAATTTCAGGGAAGTAAAGGCTCCACCAGGTACAGAAGCTTGAAAAGTTAAAATTCTTTTAATAAGCCACACAACAGCACTAATCAGCCGCAATGACTTGGTAAAATGTCACTGGCAAAATACCAATTGGTTGTATCCTTAGTATGATTCTGTGCCTAAATATTAATCTCACATTTATTCAAAAGCTTTTATTTTAAAAAAGAAAATATTACAGTATTTGACTCAGATGCAGTTGGCTCATCATACATGGATCAGGGGAAAATAGTGCTTATAGTAAAAACAGTAAAATACTTAGCCTCTAACAGTTCATTTACATTGTCTCTTTTCTCCTTGATTCTAATCCTTTCCTCCCCTGAAGCATACACATTGGAGATAAAATAGACTGTCCTAAATGCAAATTGCCCTCTTCACTGTGGGTTCATGCCCTACATTGATCTTAATGTTTTGGCATAAACATGATAGCATGATACCCATTGGGGTTGAGGGATTTTCTAGAGTACATGCAATTTCTCTTCTAATTATAATAGCTGCCATGCTGAGTCTTGTCTGCAGCCTCCAGATCTTTTTGAAAAGAATGAAATCACTCTTGCCTGTCAGCTAAAGCCAGCAATTCCCAAAGATTGGTCCTACCGTTAAAATAAGAGAACTCTCTTTTAAACGGAGATCTCAAAGCAAAGCCTAACAAGACAATTTTTTCTTCTTACTCCCTAACTCTGCTTGTTATACCCTCAAAATTAAGACAGCTTATCAGCAAATTTACCAGTGGGCATCTATAATTTCACATATTCTCATATATCTAGAGAAAATTTTAAATCTAATTATCGGTGTTATTAAAGTGAATGTTAAAATGATCTCCTGATATCTGATTCCTGAGTAAACAGAGAATGATGGGTTTCACCAACCTAGGGAACAGTGTGGGAGAAAATGCTAAAGGAAAATACATGGCTAGTGTTATGTAGCCAGTTTTCACTTTATTATCTGCCACCTGCCCAAGCTAAAAATCTTGGAGTCACTCTTACTTCCTTTTTCTCTTATATACCAGATCTATTTTTCAGAATTGGGTCACTTATCCATGGCTTTCATTGGCTACAACATTAGTGTCAGCATCTCCTGACTGGTGGCATTACTTCTGCCCTGACTTCATCCTAGAGTTCATGCTCAGAGGAGCAACCAGCCAGCTTGTTCTTAGAAAGCATATGTCAGACTATACCATGCCTCTGTTTATATTTTTTAGTGGGTGAAGCCTAAGTGTTCTCAATGCCCAGTAGCACCCTATTATATCTTAGCTTCTGTGGTCCCAATTCATTCTGATCATTTCACTCTTCCTGGGAAGAATAGACCCACCATAGCTTCTATGACTTTGCCTTGGCTATTTGTTTGATCTTCCCCAAAACTTCTTTCATGTCTTGACTCAAATGCCATGTACCTGGAGAGACCTTACTGAGACATTCTGTCTACTGAACTCTCAAACTCCATGCTATGGAGATTTCTTTCCAACTTAATTTTGCCAGCTCATAGTTTGTCTTATATTTAAAATGGAGGCAACTGATAGCACTGAGTTGTTGTTGCCAAAAAAAAAAAGAAGCTAATATGTGAACACATATGGCTTATTGTACAGACCAGTGAGTGATTATCTTTTATTATGAAAAATATATATCTAACAGAGTACATGTATCATGTAGGTCTCTGAAGAGATTATACCTGTAGTCACTTCCACCATTAGTAAATTGAGTTCTCAGTATTCCATATCCTGACCACAACTTTGTATAGATAGTTTTATGTTTTCCAATTTAGTAATATAAAAGGATAGTTCATTATAAAATTAAATTCCCTGATTACTAATGAGTTTGTAAATCTTTTAATATTTTGATTAATCTTTTATACTTCCACTCATCAAATACCTCTTCATGGTTTTTATTTTGTTTCCTCCTTTGTCTTCATTGAGTAGTCTCAGTCAGTTCATTTCAGTTGCTCAGTTGTGTCTGACTCTTTGTGACCCCATGGGCTGTAGCACGCCAGGCATCCCTGTCCATCACCGACTCCCAGAGTTTACTGAAGCTTGTGTCCATCGAGTCAGTGATGGCCATCCAACCACCTTATCCTCTGTTGTCCCCTTCTCCTCCTGCCTTCAATCTTGTCCAGCATCAGAGTCTTTTCAATGTTTTGGTTTTTTTGCATCAGGTGGTCAAAGTATTGAAGTTTCAGCTTCAGCATCAGTCCTTCCATTTCCTCTGTGATGGACTGGTTGGATCTCCTTTGCAGTCCAAGAGACTCTAAAGAGCCTTCTCCAACACTACAGTTCAAAGCATCAATTCTTCAGCTCTCAGCTTTCTTTATAGTCAAATTCTCACATCCATACATGACCCCTGGAAAAACCACAGCTTTGACTAGACAGACCTTTGTTGGCAAAGTAATGTCTCTGCTTTTTAATATGCTGTCTAGGTTGGTCATAACTTTTCTTCCAAGGAGCAAGCATCTTTTCATTTGATGGCTGCAGTCACAATCTGCAGTGATTTTGAAGCCCTCAAAAATAAAGTCTGTCACTGTTTCTGCTGTTTCCCCATCTATTTCCCATGAAGTGATGGGACCAGATGCCATGATCTTCGTTTTCTAAATGTTGAGTTTTAAGCCAACTTTTTCATTCTCCTTTCACTTTTATCAAGAGTCTCTTTAATTCTTCTTGGTTTTCTGCCATAAGTGTGGTGTCATCTGCATATCTGAGGTTATTGATATTTCTCCTGGCAATCTTGATTCTACCCTGTGCTTCATCCAGCCCAGGGTTTCTCATGATACACTCTGCATATAAGTTAAATAAGCAGGGTGACAATATACAGCCTTGATGTACTCCTTTCCCAATTAGGAACCAGTCTGTTGTTCCATGTCCAGTTCTAACTTTGCTTCCTGACCTGTATACAGATTTCTCAAGAGGCAGGTCAGGTGGTCTGATATTCCCATCTCTTTCAGAATTTTCCACAGTTTATTGTGATCCACACAGTCAAAGGCTTTGGCATAGTCAATAAAGCAGAAGTAGACGTTTGTCTAGAACTCTCTTGCTTTTTCGATGATCCAGCGGGTGTTTGCAATTTTATCTCTTGTGTATTCTAATTATATTCTAATTGAATATTTTTTATTTAATGCTGATGTTTTATTAATTTGTAAAATTTTTAACACATTGGATATGAATTCTGTATTATAAGTGTTTTAAAGTATCTTTTCCAAGTTTGCAGCTTATAATATAGTCATTTTAATGTAGTCAAATATGTATTTTCCATTATGATTTGATCTTCTTGGGATCTTATTTTTAAAACCCTCACTATTCCAATGTCCAAATTCATATTTTAACATTTTCTAAATATTTTTGAGATTTGGTCACTCATACTTGTCTACTTTTTTTTAAAAGTATATTTGACTTACAGTGTTCTATTTGTTCCAGGTGTACAACATAATAGTTCAGTATTTTATGGTTTATACTCCATATAAGGTTATTATAAAATAATGACTATGTACCATATATCTTGATAACTCTTATTCCTAGTAGTTTGTACCTCTTAATCCTCTTCATCTATTTTTCCCTCTTCCCTCTCATCTCCCTTCTGGCAACCACTGATTTGTTCTTTGTATCTGTGATTCTCTTTTTATTTTGTTATATTTTATTTATTTTTTAGATTTTACATGTAAATGAAAACACAGTATTTGTCTTTCTCTGTATGACTTGTTTCACTAAGCATAAGTCCAGGTCCATTCATGTTGTGGCAAATAACAAAATTTCATTGTAATAATCCATCATATATATGTGTATGTGTGTGTGTATCTGTCTGTCTGTCTTCTCTGGTGGCTCTTCCCTGGGAGCTTCCCAGGTGGCTCAGATAGTAAAGAATCCACCTGCAATGTGGGAGACCTGGGTTCGATCCCTGGGTTGGGAAGATTCCCTGGAGAAGGAAATGGCATCGCTCCAGTATTCTTGCCTGAAGAATCCTCATAGGCAGAGGAGCCTTGGGGAGTACAGTCCATGGGGTTGCAAAGAGTTGGACATGACTGAGCAACCATTGGAGAAGGAAATGGCAGCCCACTCCAGTGTTCTTGCCTGGAAAATCCCAGGGACAGGGGAGCCTGGTGCACTGCCATCTGTGGGGTCACACAGAGTTGGACACGACTGAAGTGACTTAGCAGCAGCAGCAACAGAGCAACTAAGCACATTTGTGTGTCTACCATATATTTAAGTTAATTTTCAAAAATATCAATATTTTAAGATTATTGACATTTTACTTTTCATTTGAATTAACTAATTGTCTCAGAATCATTTGCTAAATAATAATTTCTCTATTGATGTCCATTCTAATACATCTGAGTTTTTTGTGTCATTTATCATTTTTTATTTATTTTTGACCCCTGTGTAACCTTCCCAATGAGGATTTCTTGGATTTCCTTATTTAAATTTAGCCTCATCTGCACAACCACACACATTTTACACACTTTGTACTTTCTACTGCCTTCTTTGCTTAATATTTCTTCATAGCATCTATCACTGTCTGAGATATTATATTTTACTTATTCATCTCATGTATTGCTTTCCTCTCAATTATAGAAATTCCACAGAATTCTAGTTTTATTTGCTCTATCATTACTATATCATCAAACTTAACAAATCAGTATATATAACAGACATTGAAAAAATAGTTAAATTATATTGATTAGTCAGTCTACATGTTTATTGCCATTCTGATGCAAACTGTATAAGAAACTGATATTTTGCATCTTGATCCTTTCACCTGGTCTTCATTAAGGGTATCTTGTACCTGATTTTTTGATCTTCCATGAATATTGGAGAGTTAGTTTTCAAAACTATAAAGAGAAAATCCTTTTGAGAAGGTTTGTATTAAATCTGCATGTTAACTTAGAAGGAACTGATTTTTTTTTTTTTTTTACGCAGAGCTTTCCTCTCCACAAATATCATTTATCTCTATGTAAAATTTAGATCTTATTTAATTGCCTTCAAAAACATTTTATAATTTTTTACATAGAGTTCTTACATACATTTTGCTAGTTTAATTTCATTATATATTTGTTGCTACAATGAATAATAATTTTTAAAATTAGAAGTTGGCATGATGGGTAATTAAAAGGAAACAGGTACTCACTTTATTTTATTATTATTTTTTAAATATATATATTATATTGAAGTATAATTGAGTTACAATGTTACAGGTGCATAGCATGATGTTTCAGTTATAAAAATACACATATATTATTTTTGAAATTGTTTTCCATCATAGGTTAATACATGATATTGACTATAGTTCCCTATATTCTTTTTTTTTAATTTTTATTTTTTTAATTAAATTTTAAAATCTTTAATTCTTACATGTGTTCCCAAACATGAAACCCCCTCCCACCTCCCTCCCCATAACATCTCTGTGGGTGATCCCCATGCACCAGCCCCAAGCATGCTGTATCCTGCGTCAGACATAGACTGGCGATTCAATTCTTACATGATAGTATACATGACAGAATGCCATTCTCCCAAATCATCCCGCCCTCTCCCTCTCTCTCTGAGTCCAAAAGTCCGTTATACACAGCTGTGTCTTTTTTCCTGTCTTGCATACAGGGTCGTCATTGCCATCTTTCTAAATTCCATATATATGTGTTAGTATACTGTATTGGTGTTTTTCTTTCTGGCTTACTTCACTCTGTATAATCGGCTCCAGTTTCATCCATCTCATCAGAACTGATTCAAATGAATTCTTTTTAATGGCTGAGTAATACTCCATTGTGTACATGTACCACAGCTTTCTTATCCATTCATCTGCTGATGGACATCTAGGTTGTTTCCATGTCCTGGCTATTATAAACAGTGCTGCGATGAACATTGGGGTACATGTGTCTCTTTCAATTCTGGTTTCCTCGGTGTGTATACCCAGCAGTGGGATTGCTGGGTCATAAGGTAGTTCTATTTGCAATTTTTTAAGGAATCTCCACACTGTTCTCCATAGTGGCTGTACTAGTTTGCATTCCCACCAACAGTGTAGGAGGGTTCCCTTTTCTCCACACCCTCTCCAGCATTTATTGCTTGCAGATTTTTGGATCGCAGCCATTCTGACTGGTGTGAAGTGGTACCTCATTGTGGTTTTGATTTGCATTTCTCTGATAATGAGTGATGTTGAGCATCTTTTCATGTGTTTGGTAGCCATCCGTATGTCTTCTTTGGAGAAATGTCTATTTAGTTCTTTGGCCCATTTTTTGATTGGGTCGTTTATTTTTCTGGAATTGAGCTGCATAAGTTGCTTGTATATTTTTGAGATTAGTTGTTTGTCAGTTGCTTCATTTGCTATTATTTTCTCCCATTCAGAAGGCTGTCTTTTCACCTTGCTTATAGTTTCCTTTGTTGTGCAGAAGCTTTTAATTTTAATTAGATCCCATTTGTTTATTTTTGCTTTTATTTCCAGAATTCTGGGAGGTGGATCATAGAGGATCCTGCTGTGATTTATGTCTGAGAGTGTCTTCCCTATATTCTCCTCTAGGAGTTTTATAGTTTCTGGTCTTACATTTAGATCTTTAATCCATTTTGAGTTTATTAGTTCCCTATATTCTACAGTAAACCTTTGTTGCTTGTTGCATATCTTTTTTTTTATTAGAAACCTATCATTCTATTCATACTAAGTCAAACAAGTGAGATCAAAATGTTATAACTTTTTTAGTTAAGCAAAATTCATAATTTTCTAAAATATATATGTTATATATATTTATATGTATACAAAAGTTTTTCAACTACACTTGGTAAAGGCTTGAGAAAGAACAACAACAGCAAAAAAATGGTGATGGAGAAATGTGAGAACACAAACAAAATGAAATGGAAGCACTAAATATGAAATAGAAAATTTGAAACAAACTAGATGAAAGTAAAAAATTATCATATTCCAGTTGTTTTAAAACATGACTGCTCATCAGAAATATATCTGGAGCTCTGAGGAAAAAAAGGAATACCTGAGAATTTGTGTTTTTCAAAAAATTTCAAGATAGTTCTGATAAGCATCTGGATTTTAAAAAGTGATTACAGTTTTTTCTATTTGATCCTGGTTTTGTTGATATGGAGTTCTGTTATATTTATGTTGACCAACAATGATATAATGATCTTGAATAATAATTGCATAATCACAATTGTTTGCACTATCAATAACCAGACAATAAAAGACAATTGCAATTACAAGCCATAATGGGACATGATTATCTTAACAATATAAAATAATTACAATTTGTGGAGGTGATGGAGCTAGTGAAAGTGATGGAATTTCAGTTGAGCTATTTCAAATCCTAAAAGATGATGCTGTTAAAATGCTGCACTCAGTATGCCAGCAAATTTGGAAAACTCAGCAGTGGCCACAGGATGGGAAAAGGTCAGTTTTCATTCCAATCCCAAAGAAAGGCAATGCCAAAGAATGTTCAAACTACTTCACAATTGCACGTAACTCACATACTAGCAAATTAATGCTCAAAATACTCCAAACTAGGCTTCAACTATATGTGAACTGACTTCCAATTGTTCAAGCTGGATTTTGAAAAGGCAGAGGAACCAGAGAGCAAATTGCCAACATCCATTGGATCATGGAAAAAGAAAGAGTTCCAGAAAAACATCTACTTCTGCTTTATTGACTACACCAAACCTTTGATTGTGTGGATCACAACAAACTATGGAAAATTCTTCAAAAGATGGGAATACCAGCTTACCTGCCTCCGGAGAAATCTGTACGCGGGCCAGCAAGCATCAGTTAGAACTGGACGTGGAACAAAAGACTGGTTCCAAATTGGGAAAGGAGTACGTCAAGACTGTATATTGTTCACCCTGCTTGTTTAATTTATACACAGAGTACATCATGTGAAATGCCAGGCTGGATGAATCATAAGCTGGAATCAAGATTCCAGGGAGAAATTGACAATAAGAAATATTCTCAATTTTGGGAGAAATATCAATAACCTCATATGCAGATGACACCACCCTATGGCAGAAAGCGAAGAGGAACTGAAGAGCCTCTTGATGAAAGTGAAAGAGGAGTGAAAAAGCTGGCTTAAAGCTCATCATTCAGAAAACTAAGATCATGGCATCCAGTCCCATCACTTCATGGCAAATAATTGGAGAAACAGTGGAAACAGTGAGAGACTTTATTTTGTGGGGCTCCAAAATCACTGCAGATGTCAACTTCAGTCATGAAATTAAAAGATGCTTACTCCTTGGAAGAAATGCTATGACCAACCTAGACAGCATATTAAAAAGCAGAGCCATTACTTTTCTAACAAAGGTCCATCTAGTCAAAGCTATGGTTTTTTCAGTAGTCATGTATTGATGTGAGAGTTGAACTGTGAAGAAAGCTGAGTGCCAAAGAATTGATGCTTTTGAACTGTGGTGTTGGAGAAGACTCTTGAGAGTCCCTTGGACTGCAAGGAGATCCAACCAGTCCATCCTAAAGGAAATCAGTCCTGAATATTCATTGGAGGGACTGATGCTGAAGTTCCAACACTTTTGTCACCTAATGCAAAGAACTGACTCATTCAGGAAAGATTCTGATGCTGGGAAAGATTAAAAGCAGGAGGAGAAGAGGAGACCAGTGGATGAGATGGTTGTATGGCATCATCAACTTGATTGACATGAATTTGAGCAAGCTCTGGGAGTTGGTGATAGACAGGGAAGCCTTGTGTGCTGCTGTCCATGGGATCACAAAGAGTCAGACATGGCTGAGTGACTGAACTGACTGACTGACAATTTGTGGATATCAAGCAGAGAGATGTGGTAAATGGAAGTGCATACAGGCACATGTCTTCATCGACCTAGCCAGGCTATGTCTTTCGGTTGGTGCTTTTAATCTATTTACATTTAAGGCAGTTATTGATATGTATGGTCCTATTACTGTTTTCCTAATTATTTTGGATTTACATTCTTTAAGTCTTTTCCTTCTCTTGTGTTTCCTACCTAGCAGAGGTCCTATAGCATTTGTTGTAAAGCTGGTTTGGTGTTGCTGAATTCTCTTAACTTTTCATTTTCTGGGAAACTTTCTATTTCTCCATCAAATCTGAAGGAATGTTGCTGGGCAGAGTATTCTTGGTTGTAGGTTCTTCCCTTCATCCCTTTAAATATGTCATGCCATTCCCTTCTAGCTTGTAGAGTTCTGTTGAGAAATCAGCTAATAGCCTGATGGGAGTTACCTTGTATATTATTTTTTGTTTTTCTTTTGTTGCTTTTAATATCTTATCTTTCTTTAATTTTTGTCATTTTAATTATTGTGTGTCTTGGTGTGTTCCTCCTCCAGGTTATCCTCCCTGGGACTCTTTGTGCTTCCTGGACTTGGTTGACTGTTTCCTTCCTATGTGTTGGAAGTTTTCAGCTTTTTTTCAACTATTTTCTCCGGTCCTTTCTCTCTCTCTCTCTCTTCCTTCTGGGACCCCTACAATGTGAATGTTGGTGCATTTAACGTTGTCCCAGAGGTCTCTTAGGTGCCTTCATTTCTTTTTGTTCTTTTTTCTGTATTCTGTTCTGTAGCAGTAATTTCCACCATTCTGTCCTCCAGGTCAGTTATCCGTTCTTCTGCCTCATTTATTCTGCTATTGATTCCTTCTAGTGTATTATTAATCTCTGCTGTTTGCCCTTTCTAGGTCTTTGGTAAACATTTCTTGCATCTTTTCAATCTTTGCCTCCATTCTTTTCCTGAGATCCTGAGCATCTTCACTATCATTATTCTGAATTGTTTTTCTGGAAGGTTGCCCATCTCCACTTCATTTAGTTGTTTTTCTGGGATATCTTTTCTCTTCATCTGAGATATAACTGTCTGCTTTTTCTGTAATATACTTTTTGTTTTAGCTGCTATGAGATTTTGCTGCTTCTTGATTCTTCTCTCTGCCCTCTGATAGATGAGGCTAAGCTTCTTGATGGGAAAGATTGGCAATGGAGAAAACTGGGTCTTGCTCTGGTTAGCAGGGCCTTGCTCAGTAAAGCTTTAATCCAATTATCTGCTAACAGGTGGGGTTGCACTCCTTCCCTAGTAGTTGTTTGGCCTGAGGGTTAATGGCAGTCTCTAACAGGATTTATGCCAAAAGCCCCCATCCCTGTTGTGAGCCCCTGTTGACCCACATTTCTACAGAAGGCCCTCTACAGCAGGTAGTTTTGGTTCAGTCTCCCATGTTGACATGTGCCAAATTTTGTGTGTGCCCTCCAGGACTGGAGTCTCTGTTACCCTCAGTCCTCTGGAAATTCTGTAATCAAATAGCACTGGCCCTCAAGGCCAGATTCCCTGAGGATTCCCAGTCCCTTTGTCAGATCCCCAGGCTGGAGGCCTGACATGGGATTCAGAACCTTCATGATAGTGTGAGAACTTGTTTGGTATTATTGTTCTCCATTCTGTGGGTCACCCAACTGGTGATTCCAGTAACAGCCAGTGTTGAAATACACTGTTTTTGGAGAGTACATTCCAAGAAGTCAAACTGTAAAGATACAATACTATTAATATTATTAGATAACACGAATAGATAATAATATATTGAATGCCCGAGTTTTAATTTTTATATCTTCGACTTAGACTCTCCATGTCCCATGGCTAATTAAAAGATCAAACATTGTATTTCAATGTTAATGTCTCATAACAGGTCCTTAAATGTATATAAAGTAACAAAATATTTTAGTTTTCAATGTTTAAAAGTGGAAAAAGTATTTTGAGATCAAAGGATGTATAGTCAGGATCACTAGATAGTATACAAGCAAAGAAAACTAAATGTAACAAACATGTCAGTATTGATAAATGGAAACTTTTTTTTCATGGATTTAATAATATAAAAAATATCAAAATTCTTAGAAAATTTATTAAAATAATCCACATAAAACAAAGTTTATATTATTCTAAAGACAGCAATATGGGAATATTCTCTGAATAATAGGATCTGTTGCATTTCTGTTACAGAACAAAGACATGAAGAGTCCTGAGCAGGAAAAGGAAGAAAATAGGGAGACTGATACTGAGTGTAATATTCTAAGAGAATATGCTTGTGTAGGAATTCCTCTTAGAAAGGCAATTCTTTTTATTTAGGAAAATTGGTGGAAGATATTTTTTGAGGGTTAAATGTTTTATGGGTCCTTCTCCATAATCAGAATGGGGATAAATAAATAATTAGTATGATTAAAGTTGAGAATTTTTTTCAGTTTCCTGATAAAACCTGAGTGAATCAGGGAGGGAAAACACTTAGCAACATAACGGAATGCCAGAAATCTGGGGGAGGAGACTGACAAAGTTTGCTTTGCCTGAAAGAGAAATCATGGCCGCAGAGAGTGGAGAAAAGATACCATACTAGGAAGGAATCTACACTTTGGAGTCCTTATCTACTTCATTTCATTCTAAATTTTAAGAAGAATGTGACTTTATGTGACCAGAGACTTGAAACTTTCTAGGCACAGAACACCTGAGTTATGCACACATGACAAGCCCTACTAGGTATCCTGGACATAAAGTTCAGTGATCATGGAAAAAGCAAGAGAGTCCCAGAAAAACATCTATTTCTGCTTTATTGACTATGTCAAAGCCTTTGACTGTGTGGATCACAATAAACTGTGGAAAATTCTGAAAGAGATGGGAATACCAGACAACCTGACCTGCCTCTTGAGAAATCTGTATGCAGGTCAGGAAGCAACAGTTAGAACTGGACATGGAACAACAGACTGGTTCCAAATAGGAAAAGGAGTACGTCAAGGCTGTATATTGTCACCCTGCTTATTTAACTTCTATGCAGAGTACATCATGAGAAACGCTGGACTGGAAGAAACACAAGCTGGAATCAAGATTGCTTGGAGAAATATCAATAACCTGAGATATGTAGATGACACCACCCTTATGGCAGAAAGTGAAGAGGAACTAAAAAGCCTCTTGATGAAAGTGAAAGTGAAAGTGGAGAGTGAAAAATTTGGCCTAAAGCTCAACATTCAGAAAACAAAGATCATGGCATCCGGTCCCATCACTCCATGGGAAATAGATGGGGAAACAATGGAAACAGTGTCAGACTTTATTTTTTTGGGCTCCAAAATCACTGCAGATGGTAACTGCAGCCATGAAATTAAAAGACGCTTACTCCTTGGAAGAAAAGTTATGACTAACCTAGATAGCATATTCAA
The DNA here is from genome assembly GCF_032405125.1 of Capricornis sumatraensis. Classification (NCBI taxonomy): domain Eukaryota; kingdom Metazoa; phylum Chordata; class Mammalia; order Artiodactyla; family Bovidae; genus Capricornis; species Capricornis sumatraensis. The sequence goes on from NC_091073.1 coordinate 78,352,010, forward strand.
AAGCAGAGACATTATTTTGCTAACTAATGTCCGTCTAGTCAAGGCTATGGTTTTTCCAGTGGTCACGTATGGATGTGAGAGTTGGAATGTAAAGAAGGCTGAGCGCCGAAGAATTGATGCTTTTGAACTGTGGTGTTGGAGACGACTCTTGAGAGTCCCTTGAACTGCAAGGAGATCCAACCAGTCCATTCTGAAGGAGACCAACCCTGGGATTTCTTTGGAAGGAATGATGCTAAAGGTGAAGCTCCAGTACTTTGGCCATCTGATGCGAAGTTGTTGACTCATTGGAAAAGACTCTGATGCTGGGAGGGATTAGGGGTAGGAGGAGAAGGGGACGACAGAGGATGAGATGGCTGGATGGCATCACTGACTCGATAGACATGAGTCTGAGTGAACTCCGGGAGTTGGTGATGGACAGGGAGGCCTGGTGTGCTGCGATTCATGGGGTTGCAAAGAGTCGGACACGACTGAGCAACTGAACTGAACAGAACTGATATCAAAAATCTAAATCTTGGACTGTCAAATCAGGGCACTTCAGAGTTGGCTTTTGTGTGGGAAAGGAGAGATTACAATGTAGGATGGTCATCCTAGAGTTTGGTCCTTAAATTAGGATATACATACTGGGGCTTACATAACAACTTACAAGGGGGCAGCATAGGCATAAATATTAAGATTGTTAATATTCAAATTTTAAGTTTCCATATTTACTCCTTAAAAATACAACTGCAGTTTAGGTCTCTTGCTGGGTCTCTATTCCCATTTATCCTTTCAAAATGTCTCCTCTCAGTCTACAAAAAAAGGAGCACTTTTCCCAAGCTTGGCAGAATCTCTCCATGCTGTATTTTGATGGAGTAAACATACTTCTAAGGGAAAAGTGGCAATTTTAATTATGAGTGTTGAGAGGCTTCCTTTAATCAAGACATCTCTCTCCATATTTTTTTCATATTGGTGTCCATGACATAGGCTATTAGAAATGGGATATGTTGTACTGTGTTGAGATATTCTGAATTTAAGTATATCATAGAGCATGGTGGTGGGATTGATGACAATTTTCCCTTAACTACTTTTCTTTTCCCTTCCAATGACCATTGTCAAAGAATTCATTATTCTTGAGGAAGAATTCTTTGAGATGTTTGGCAAAAGTTTACATATATGAAAGGTTTTGATTCATTTGTCTTCTAAAAATATAACTTACAAGATTTCTGGAACCTATTAACAAACTATTAAAAACTATTAATTTTTAATTAGAAAAGATAAATATTAGTGAAATGCAAATAAAACTAAAAGTATCTTGCAGTTAATATTATTGTGAAAGCCTTCTCCAAAATAACATTGGTCCATGTGAAAGCTAGAAATTATTCATGATTGCAGAATACATTGTAATATCTGTGGCACTTTTTTGTAGTTTAAAAATTTTAGATACCAAACCAATTGTTGCAATTAAATTGGTTTCTCCTATTCAAATAACACTATATTATGTAAAGATCAGATAGGATCATCTGAAATCAGATAGAAACAACAGGGAATATTGTTCAATATTTTGACAGAAATTGTTGTAATTAAACTTGTATTCCTTGAGTATTGAAGATCTACGGATAGCTCTAGTTATTGTCAGTAAATAATGTATGTTCATATGTATAGGGAAGAAAATCAGTGTTGGTAATTATGGTGTGGTATATAATTCTTGCCAAATAATCACTTAGTAGAGAGATTTTCTGAACATTACACAGTGATATTTGAGTTAATTCTGGCTGAATGGACAATGATCAGGTACAAGAATGGTTTATTGCTTATTTCTGCATCTTGAAACCTTAATTTATTTTGAGAAGGCTATTTTTTTAACAGCCTCTTTAAATTGTGTGTCAGCTGGGACTTTAGTAAGTACTGAAAAAAATAAATTCAAATACAATTGTAAAATCACAAACAGAGTGAGGTAATATGAGATTCTAAGTATACAGATCAGAAAAAATCAACTTGTTAATGATGTCAATGAGACACTCACCAGGGCTTAGGAAGTAGACTGAACTACTCAGTCTGAAATGGTAGAATGTAGAGGCTCTAGTAAAGCATGAGTTTTATGTTTATGGAGAAGAAGGTAGTCTAGGAAATATAAATTTACCCATTTTCTTCTAAGCTGAATATTCTTAATCAAAAGGCAAAAAAAGTGAATGTCTTTAGTTTCCATGTCCAGATCGGAACACTAAAAATAAATTGAACAGTTAAATGAATGTTGACCACAGAAACAGTAAATATGCTAATATGTTCATTTATACTTGATTCGTTTACAGGTCTATAATCTCTTATCCTCAATTTCAAAATCTAGTTATATAGCTAGTTATAAGGTAATTATATAGCTTATTTGGGAACAAAAAACTCGTGAGGCTATTTTTAGTCTTTATGTTACTTTAACTTACTAAGTATGTGTTATTATATGTACAGAAATAGTAATCGACTTGATTATAGGGTGCTATCCTCACATCAACTGAGAATGTTATGTAGTATATGATGTATATACTTAAAAACATTACACCAAAACACTGAAAAAGAGCTGTTGATGCATGTTAATGCTAATTTGTACAAATAGAGCTTTCAAAATATTCTAACCCCTCATTGCTTGTTCAGTCGCCCAGTTGTCCTTACTCTTTTGAGACCCCACGGACTACAGCACTCTAGGCCTCCCTGTCCCTCACCATCTCCCAGAGTTTGCCCAGTTCATGTCCACTGCATATGTGATGCCATTCAGCCATCTCATCCTCTTCTCCTTCTGCCCTCAATCTTTCCCAGCATCAGGGACTTCTCCAGTGAGTCAGCTGTTGGCATCTGGTGACCAAAATACTGGAGTTTCAGCATCAGTCTTTCCAATGAGTATTCAGGGTTTGTTTCCCTTAAGGTTGATTGGCTTGATCACCTGAAAATGAACATAATATGTCACTCATCTACTTAGCAACTTTTACAGAATGCTCCAAGTGTGACTGACACTGTTCTAGATGCTGGGAATACAAGGTCATGTACATTTGGTTTTTTTTTTCTTTGGCCATGTAGCACATTTTGAGCAATTTTCTTCTATATAGGGGATTTTCTATGTTGTGAACCACACTTCTCAAATGAGAAAGCTGAAACTAACTTTTACTGCCACTGTCCTTGATTGAGAGCTCAGCTTTGTGACCTAGAATTCGCTAATCACATGCACATACTCCAGACTTTGGTCCTGAAAGGAAGAACTATAGAAAGCAGATACCAAAGAGGGTACTTTTCTAAATGCTTTTCCTGACAGGTTAGAGCCCCCATAGCTGAAAAATTGGGCTTCCAAGATAGGATATTGTCAGCATGTGGACAGTGGTTTCTGGCTCTGGTGGCAATTGTGATGAAGTGTGTTGAACCATCCCCACTGTGAGCCTTCCACACTTTTTCTGGTGGCTTAACCTCCCAGTTTGCGTAATCTTGCCTCCTGGAGAGTCCATGAGCAACTACTAACTTTTAATAAATTTATTGCTGTTTATGATAACTATGGGTTAGGTATTTTTGCAATTAACAACCATGATTCATATAGACAATGAAAAAAGTCCCTGACCACATAGGACTAGAAGGGGAAACAGATAAGTTAATGTGCTGATCAGCACAGAATAGAATATAAGGCTGTTTTTTTTTAAGCACATAAACAGAGGAAGAGGATTATTTTAGAGGCATGGCAAGGGCAGAACTCTCAGAGAATAAGGCACTGAAGTAAAACCTAACCAAAGAAAGGAAGTGAACCATGTAAATATCAGGTGGAGAAACCATAAATATATGCTGCTATAGAAGCTTGATTTAGATATTTGACAAACAGCAAGAAGGTTTGTAACTGAACTGAGTCAAGAGAAATGTAGAGGAAATAAGGTCTGAGGATAGCCAGGGGCAAACATGTTTAAGTCTTTGTAGACTACCGTTAGTGTGCTTAGAACTAGGAAGAATGTCTATCTGTCTATCTGAAATGGAGAAATACTGAGTCTTTAATTTACAAAATCCTTAGAATAAATCTTATTATATAATGTCCACTAGTCAATGTGACAAGTTAGAAAAGTTAATTTTTGTGGGTTTTTATGAGTTAACAGAATTTAAAATAGTTTTTATGTTAAAATTACATGGTAGGATGCAAATTTTGCATGAGTTTTAAGATTGTAACAAGAGGGCCCTAAAATAGTTTAAATTTGTGAACAATTTATGGTAAATTTCTCAACCTCTTTTTGGTATGGGTTTCATATTAATGTCTTATAAAACAAGGTATTCTTAGTAGCAGAAGTTTGAGAACTACATTGATAAGCAGTGTACAATGAGAAGAGTGAAATATGAATTAAACGGAGAGTAACAAAATTTTGCTCATTTATATAACATAATGTGATTTAGTGAAAGAGCATGGAATTTCAAGTCACTCAATATTAGATTCAAAGTTTGTTCTCTTCAGCCATTTACCCCTCAGATGACCACGGGAAAGATACTTTAATGCTCAGGACTTGAATTTCCTTATCTGTAAAATTGAGGAACACAAAACATATCATGCAAATTGTTAATAATATTAAGTAAGGCAGCATCTCTAAGGAACAAACTAAGATGCTTCCCATAAATGACAAGATTATGTTTTTTTTTTTTTTTAAGTTTATTCTTTAGTTTGTTTCACAGCACAGCTCAAGGGCTGAAAGGGAAGCAGAAGGAAAAAAGGATGCTTGGAATAATATTTTATCCTCACAACAGCAATAAAAATAAAAGAGTTGTCTAACAAGAAACCTTTTTGTGGGTTTTCACAATAGAGCTTGGGAGCTCCATGCCTATTGATAAAATCCATAGGTTTTAAGTGTGTTGAACTTACCATCATCATCTTTATTGCTCCCTATCTCTCCAAAGCACCTGGAGATATAAAAGCTGATAATAAATCAGGACGCTTCCCACACCTGAAAGTAGAATGGGAATAAACTCAAGATACTGACTTTTAAAACATCTGTTAGGGAAGTTTAGCAAACATTGTAGATCTTACCAGTGAGGGAAAAGCTCAAAAGCTAACACTGAAGACATGTCCTAGAACATACTAGGACATATATATATGGCTATTTGTTGGCTATCCAGAACTAGAGCCAACTCAAAACCAGTACAAAGATACAATCATTAATAGTCTAAGACATTCTGAAAGATGTGTTCTAAGAGGAGGTTACAGTCAGAAAAGTAAAAAATTAAAATTTAATAATATAATAAAGCAATTAATGGATATGTAAAATAGCCCAACACCATTTATGAAACTGTGAGGGACTATGAATAAAGGGATGTGTGGTAAAACAGTGTGATAAGTAGATTTTTCACAGTTAAATGTGCATCAAATGGAGAATATTACTAGCACAAGAAAGACTAGAGAAAAGACACGGAATTTGTTACGGGACCAAAAGGGCTCAGATTGCAAATAGCAGTTTCATATTACACGACAACACTAGGAAGTTACTGGTGGTGGGCTTGGGGGCATGCATATATGAGCATCCAGCTGGCACGGAAAACTTGTGTTGCAACAGTTGTTGTCGTTCAGCCGCTAAGTTGTGTCCTACTTTTTGTGACCTGATGGACTGCAGCACCTCTGTCCTTCTCTATCTCCTGGAGTTTGCTCAAACTCATGTCCATTGAGTTGGTGAATTGATCCAACCATCTCATCTGTCATTAATAAAGTTCAATTAATAAAGTTCAAATAATGACCTTGAATTACAATGTAGGATTTATGGTTTATTGGCATTCCATGTATGGCTCCAAATCTTCCTCTTCATGTAACTGTGAGTGTAGCCCTGGGCAAAGACTCCCATCTGTAAAGCAGGCATACTGTCTTCTATCTCAATAGCATATATGAAACAACTGATACATATTTTGGTACCTAGCAAGTTCAGTTCAGTTCAGTTGCTCAGTTGTGTCTGACTCTTTGTGACCCCATTGACTGCAGCACACCAGGCCTCCCTGTCCATCACCAACTCCTGGAGTTTACCCAAAGTCATGTCCATCGAGTCAGTGATGCCATCCAACCATCTCATTCTCTGTTGTCCCCTTCTCCTCCCGCCTTCAATCTTTCCCAGCATCAGGGTCTTTTCAAATGAGTCAGTTCTTCAAGTCAGGTGGCCAAAGTACTGGAGTTTCAGCTTCAGCATCAGTCCTTCCAATGAATATTCAGGACTGATTTCCTTTAAGATGGACTGGTTGGATCTCCTTGCAGTCCAAGGGACTCTTCTCAAGAGTCTTCTCCAACACCGCAGTTCAAAAGCATCAATTCTTCTGCGCTCAGCTTTCTTTATAGTCCAACTCTCACATCCATACATGACTACTCAAAAAAACATAGCCTTGACTAGATGGACCTTTGTTGGCAAAGTAATGTCTCAGTTTTTTAATATGCTGTCTAGGTTGGTCATAACTTTTCTTCCAAGGAGCAAGCGTCTTTTAATTTCATGGCTGCAGTCACCATCTGAAGTGATTTTGGAGCCCCCCAAAATAAAGTCTGTCACTGTTTCCACTGTTTCCCTATCTATTTGCCATGAGGTGATGGGACCAGATGCCATGATCTTAGTTTTCTGAAGATCATGTACCTAGCAGGTTCTTGAAGTGTATATTGTTAGTATTAATAATTTGTTATTGATATTATTATTAAAAGTTGTTATGAATGTCCCTTTTCATAATTCTTTTTACAGTCACTTGCAGCTATCTCTGCATCTTTTTCTAAAACTTAAAAATAATATATACTATGCTGCTGCTGCTAAGTCGCTTCAGTCATGTCCGACTCTCACAGACTCCCAGGCTGCAGGGAGCTCACCAGGCTCCCCCGTCCCTGGGATTCTCCAGGCAAGAACACTTGAGTGGGTTGCCATTTCCTTCTCCAATGCATGAAAGTGAAAAGTGAAAGTGAAGTCATTCAGTCGTGTCCAACTCTTCATTACCCCATGGACTGCAGCCCACCAGGCTGTTCCGTCCATGGAATTTTCCAGGTAAGAGTACTGGACTGGGGTGCCATTGCCTTCTCCAAATATATACCATAGATGATACTATATTTTTATACTCACTTTTCAAGAATAAGCAAGATGGTCAAGATCAAGATGTCATATTAACACATTATTAGCTCTTGTTATTTCTAACTAAAACATAAGCATCAAGAACATGAAACTAAAAGGCCTAAGGGAAGAATATAATCTTTTTAGTCAAAGGGAAAAAAAGACTGCTAATGCTTCTGCATCATATGACTGAGACCTTAGTATATTGTTTCAAATTCTTTCCATTTAAGTTTGAAGATAAATATTTGTGTTTTTTTTTTCTTTTCCATAAGCAGATATAAGCTATCTGGTGCCCTAATTCCCTACCAGGATCCAGAAATTCTAGAAGCTATTGTGGACTCAAGATTCTATGAGAGGTTTAACTGTTCTCAGTTAAAAGAATTATTTCAAAAATACCAAGTTCAGGGGAGACTTTCCCTCTGGAGAAATTAAAAGATGGTGCTAAATATGCAGCATCTAGAAGTTTTCATCCCCACACATTTTTCATCAGCTTTTTCTGAGCCCAGTAGGATTTTATCATTTCATATCTCTTGCTCAACCTGGCTCTGTAATAAGTATTGTGGGCCGTATTTTTAATCAGTCAACCTCTTTATCAGTTTGTGCCCATATACTGAGGACAGTCACTAGACTGACAAATCTTGGGGTTTAAGTTAGGTAAATAATTCCTCTCAAATAGAACACAGGAGCTAGAACCGGCTCCCATTTCCAACTTTTTATTAAAATGCTAGGAAATACTTTTTAGCTTCTGAATTTATACGATGAATTAAATATTTTCCCACTAACTTGACTGATAATCTAGGGAAATGCATGTTTGGGGTTTGATTTTTGACTAACCTGTGAGCCCAGATATAAAATTGGAGCCATCCTCCACATCAGTTTATTGAATATGCTACAGGTTTGGTGGCCCGTGTGGAAGTTGATGAACAAGCAGTGCAGTTGGTCAGCTTAATACCTCTGCTCATGACTATGTAAATCAGTGAAGGAATTGAAATTAATTTTGCCAAGATTGCAATGACAATAATAACTGGCTTAGGTTCCCCTCTGTGGAATTAAAGGCAGTATTTTTGCTTTTGAAAACTTACTGGCATTTATATATTTATTGAAAACCATTTCACTTTTTCATCAACTGAAATTTCTTTGTAGAACTACAAATGGCCCAAGATTAGACAAAGTCTTTTGTCCTAAAGAGTTATTACCCCCAAGTGGAGAAATAACTCTCATTTCAAGGACTGGTGCCAGAGGAGTAGTTTTCTTGCTGGGAAGAAATTGAATACAGCTTCAAGTGAAGAAAAACCCTCAAGACAGCGCTATTTGGCTTTGTCGACACAGCCGGCACAAAGCAATTGTTTTAAAGGTGTTTTCTAAACATATTCAGATAATCATCTCAATTTGTCCATTTTGCAGAATGGATAGATTTCATAACAAATTGTTGTTTGGATAGCATGGCTCATGGGAAGAATAGAGTCTAGATGCCAAGGAATGGGTGGAAAGCCAGTTGTCAAAATTATTTCTTCACCTGCCTTTCTCAGGGTGTGTGTTATGATGTCCTCTGCATTCTGAAAGCTGCATGTTGGGCAAAAGTCCCAGTGCATACTGCATGGATTTTAAATTAAGATAAAATGTTAGAAGCTCCCTCAGCTTCATGGTCAGGGGAGAATGAACTTGCCAATGCAGACTGAGATGACATCTTTTGAATAAGCAGCTTCAAAAATGTAGGCAAAGTATCCAAAATTCACAAATCACTCTACTCAAGGGAATTTCATAGCAGTGCTCATGAAAAGAAAAGAATCTAATGTGAAACATTTTGCAGAGCTTTTCACCATGCTTTGACATTATCATTCACACTCTAATCTACTTCAGAAAACAAGTGGGGAAAAATGAGAGAGGGTACTTAAACATATTGTCAATAACTGCCTAAAGAGTCTACACACTTTGAAAAATCTAAAGATTCTTGGTTTTAGAGTTGGGCAATACTCTTATCTGATGAACAGACAAATATTGATATCTAATGGCTGAAAACTGTTACTCAATTACCAAACAATTGTTAGAGCACAGTAAATGCAAGGACTATTTTTGTGTTAGTCAGAAGCACTGTTTATCTCTCCATGTGTTTCTAAGAATCCTCTTATTAAATTGTCCCTTTGAATTAGTATTTATTCAGAATATTTAAATAAAAGACAACCGCATAAGAAAAGCTGTTTATTTCAGTTTTACCCTAAAGGTGACTGTTCTACCAAAGCCAGATCAGAGCAATTTCTCAGTCTCAGACATCTATGAAAAACCCTCTTGATTCTCCCCATCTCATTTTTAAATAAAGAATAGAAATGAGAATGTATGAGTGTAAACTGGACTAAGGCAATAAGTGGAAAAAGTGAACTAGCTAGTAGTGCTGAACTCTACTTCTGACTCCTCTTCATATTTCTGAGTCTCCTTATTCTTTTACATAAAATAATCTGGATTAAAGAGGCATCTGCTATAAATGTCATTTGTAAATTTTCTTGGCTATAAAATATCATGAATCTTTTACTGTAGATCTATGACATGTATATACATAAGAGACAATAGTGCCTTGCACTTAGTAAGGTCTATAATTTTCAAAATTTTAACAATCATGATCCAATCCATCTTTATCTTTCAAAATCCATTTTTTCAGTATATTTCATTTTTATAGAATTTTTAAATGTTACTTTCCATTTACAGTTATTACAAAATGTTGGTTATATTCCCTGTGTTGTACAATACATTACTGAACCTATCCTACATGCTCTACTTTGTACCTCCCACCTCCCCTACCCCTATGTTGCTTATCCCCCGCTATACTCCCACTGGCAACCGTTAATTTCTTCTCTACGTAGGTGAGCCTGCTTCTTTTCTGTAATATTCACCAGTTTGTTATATTTATTAGATTCCTTGTATAAGTGATTTCATATAGTATTTGTCTCTAACTCATTTCACAAAGCACTGTACCCTCCAAGTCCATTGATGTTGCTGCAAATGGCAAAATTTTATTATTTTTTATGGCTGAGTAATATTCCATTACTCATGTGTGTGTGCATACACACACACACCATATTCATCTGTTGATAAACATGTTGCTGCCATTCTTGACCATTGTCAAGAATCATGCTGTGAACACTGGAGTGCTTGCATCTTTTCAAATTAATATTTTTGGCTCTTTCAAATATAAATCCAAGAGTAGAAATTCTGGGTTATATGATAGTTCTATTTTTAGTTTGTTGAGAAATTTCCATACACTGTTTAACAGTGGCTGCACCTGTTAACATTCCCATGAACAGTGTACAAGGGTTCCATTTTTTCCACATGCTCTCCAACATTTGCTATACCTGTTCTTTTTGACAATAGCCATTCTGACAGATGTATGCTGATACATCATTTTGGTTTTGATTTGTATTTCTTTGATTATTAGTGATGTTGAACATCTTTTTATGTGCCTAAAAAGCAGCCGGGTAATTGAGGAGTTTGTCATTTGTGGCTCTCCTGCACTTAGGCTCCAGAAGTTTCCAAAAATTATCACTGAAATGTTCCTACAAGTTTATGTTTTGGGGGAGTTTTATCTCAGGTAAACATTTCTCTCCTGTGACTCTAAATTTGGCTGTTTTTCCATATTTTGTGGTGACAGTTGGCCCTATAGGTTCAATTCTCTGAGTCCAAGAAAAATTTATCATTTTAAGAGTTTTAACCATTTCTTTCAGTAAAAACAGGAGTGACAGATTTCAACTCTTTACCTTTTAGTTTAAATTTACAAATAGAGTTCATATTCTGTTTATATTCTATTCACTGTTGAAAATATAATTTTCCCTTGATCCTCTTACAAAATAGAAGCAATAGTCAGTGGTGTGTCACTCATTTCTTGATGCTTGGGTCAAACTGAGAAAAGTAGTATCAAAGCTTCCGTTTGCTTTTTCCCTTTTTGCTCTACTTGGTAGAGCAAGGAGATTAGCCATGACACACCAGGGCGTGCCTGGAGTTAGGACTTCAGATGACTCAGAGCTTGGCTTCTACACACTCCCAGCATAGATTATTCTCCTCTATAAGAAGCAATATTAATTTCTACAAATAAAGCAAATATGGCCCCAGAGTCAGCACCTTTTCAGTTATTCTCAGGCCTAAAATATGGAAAACTACACTACTATTAAATGAGATAATTATAACTGTTTCCTTTCCTTTTTCTTATCATTTTTGTTGCTCTCTTCATTTCCCCACCCCTTTTTATTTATAGAAAGCATTGTTTTTATATAATCTAGGATAATTAGAAAGTTAGTAGTAATTATCCGGAGAAGGCGATGGCACCCCACTCCAGTACTCTTGCCTGGAAAATCCCATGGATGGAGGAGCCTGGTGGGCTGCAGTCCATGGGGTCGCAAAGAGTTGGACACGACTGAATGACTTCCCTTTCACTTTTCACTTTCATGCATTGGAGAAGGAAATGGCAACCCACTCCAGCGTTCTTGCCTGGAGAATCCCAGGGATGGGGGAGCATGGCGGGCTGCCATCTATGGGGTCGCATAGAGTCGGACACGCCTGAAGTGACTTAGCAGTAGTAATTATCAAGAGTATAGTTCCTTCTTTAAAGTATAAAGCTGGTCGAACAAAATGTGTAACATTAATCTCAGTTAAATTGGTTATTTTAATAAAAACAGAGGGAAAAAGGAATCATTTTTCATCACTTTAGTAAGTTTGACCCACAAACTGTTACAGCCAGGAAAGGATAGTCTCTAGAGAGAAACTTTCTCATTCCTTCAAAAGCCCAGAGTTCTTCATTTGTAATGCTTTGGTGTCCTCATTTTCCCCCTGTCTGGGTTATACAGTATCAATATATATCGATATTTAAGCATAATAAAAGAAAACAGTAAAATTTGAACACGAATGTTAAAGCACAAGGATTCCTGTGAATGGCTAGAGAGTTTCTGGAGAAGATTTACTTGTCAGTCCTAAGCCCAACATATTGACGGAGTGAAAATAACAATGCCTACCTTATTGGTATAATAATTTCCAGTAGATGAAGAATAACCTTGTCTTCTATTTACTGAGGAAAAGTAGTTAAAATTCTAAAACATAAAAAGTGTAGTTTTTTGACAAAAAATACCTGAATTTTAATCCTGCTCTAGCATCAATGAGTCTCACAATCTTTTTAATTTGTTCTTTTACTCTTAAAATGGATGTTCAAATACTTAATTGGCAGGGTTTTTGAAATATTTAATCTTAATTATTAATTAAAATATATCTTTAATTTTATTTCAGCAATATAAAATGTAGAATGGTAGATAGTCAAGAAGCTATAATTATGATTTTTTTAGTATTTTTAAATACTAAAATTCTCACAGGCATATATTTCTTTAAAAATAATCATCACAACTTGCAATTTGAAATGGAGAAAGATCTGTTACTCTGTTTATAATTTTATGAATCTGACTAACATGATCTTTCTGCCTGTAAGAAAAGTAAGAAAAGGAAAAAAATCATGAAGAGGAGAAGAAAGAAAGAATAAGACGAAGATGGCTCCACTCCAGAATATTTGTATGTGATGTGGTATTTAGGCACCTCATCCAAGACCTTTGAAAGACAGAAGGAAGCCTCAACTACTTTTATTCATGCCGAGGGAAGTTTGTCTCAACCAAATTTGATAGTAATTAAAGTTTGTTTTCAAACTTTAGTGTTTGAAATAGTGTTTCCAACACTATTTTAGTGCTATCTCCAAGTCCAGGTTAGACCCTGCCACCTGCTCTCAGAAGCTGTAGGTCGTCTTCACTCAGTTCCGTTCTCTCAGAAAGACTGATAACCTTAATATATATTACTTTTCATATATATGTTGATATTTGAGGTCTTATTTTTAATTAGGGAATTATAGTTAGGGATATTGTAAGGAATAGGATAAGGATATTGCTGCAGGGATAGCATAAAGCATTCCTAGGGAAGGGGTCTCAGGCATCCGTCAGAAGGAAAGAATAACATGCTTGTGTGTGTATGTGTCCCAACTTATGACTTTGTGGACTTTTGTACAGAACGTGAAGGATAGCAATGCCTAGCAGCCTGAGAATATAGATATTATTACACTTGGCCTTGCAAAAGTGTCTTTTTTTTTTTTTTTGGAATACTTGTTTTCAGAAATCCTTATAAAATTAAAGAAACTTCAATAGAGAAAGAAATATCACTTTTTCAGTTTGTTTATTTCATAAATTTGAAACAATTTGTGAATGTTTGGAAGGGATATTAAAATGTGTTACTTATTCCAAAGAAAATCATAAAACATTGAGACCATGAAAAAATGTTCTATGTGTAAAATATCCTCATAAAAACAAACCACAAATATTGAATAAGCAAATTCATTTCAATAAACCTGAGATTTTGGTTGTTGTTTGTGATGGTGCTGGTGGTGATAAAGTATGTGTTTGTGTGTACATGTGTGTGTGTGTTATAAATAACTCTGAAACCCGTGCATCTTTAATGCTGGAACAACAGTTTTCATGTGGAGTTTCACCAACCTATGTGTGAAAGACTGCTGAGAGGGTAAGATACTTCACATGTTCCTAGAAAAGAAATCATGAAGTAAATCCACTATCTGAGTGTTATTGCAGCCTCATTAAAATAACAAGGAAATTATAACTTTTTCAAATAATAAAAAATCTAAAGTGGTTTAAAATAGCCTTAAGTGAGCACATGGCAACCAAAAATAGAGGTGAAGAATAGAAATTCAGTTGCTACCTTAAGTCTGAGGAAACTTGGCCATGAAATTAAAAGACACTTACTCCTTGGAAGGAAAGTTATGACCAACCTAGATAGCGTGTTCAAAAGCAGAGACATTACTTTGCCAACAAAAGTCCGTCTAGTCAAGGCTATGGTTTTTCCAGTGGTCATGTATGGATGTGAGAGTTAGACTGTGAAGAAAGCTGAGCGCCGAAGAATTGATGCTTTTGAACTGTGGCATTGAAGACTCTTGAGAGTCCGTTGGACTGCAAGGAGATCCAACTAGTTCATTCTGAAGGAGATCAGCCCTGGGATTTCTTTGGAAGGACTGATGCTGAAGCTGAAACTCCAGTACTTTGGCCACCTCATGTGAAGAGTTGACTCATTGGAAAAGACTCTGATGCTGAGAGTGATTGGGGGCAGGAGGAGAAGGGGACAACAGAGGATGAGATGGCTGGATGGCATCACTGACGCGATGGACGTGAGTCTGAGTGAACTCCAGGAGTTGGTGATGGACAGGGAGGCCTGGCGTGCTGTGATTCATGGGGTCGCAAAGAGTCAGACACGACTGAGCGACTGAACTGAACTGATCATCAGAATTCACATATTAATATTTTGTTTCTATAGTGGTACCATGGAATTTAATGCTATTTCCAAAGTACCTGCAGTTCTCACTTACAATGAAGTCTCCATCTAAAAAAAAAACAGTCATTCTCCTTTCTTAGCAAAATTGTAAGACCACTTATAAACATAAGCAATCATTTGAGGAGAAAAAGATGGTTTTCACTTTGTAATGGATGAATTGAGGTAGAAGTTGCTGGAACTCCAAGTCCATTAAACTAATGTCTATAGAACAAATGGCAGGCTGAAAACCAAACAAATGAAACCCTACCCATAAACAAACAATTTTTTTAAATTAGATTGAATTAAAAAGTGCCAATTGAGAGAAATTTTCAAGGGAAATAGTATCTTTTTCTTGGTACTGCAGGAGAAGCAGAGAACGAAAACAACATTTGAAAAGAATATTCCCTATCAGAGACCAGGGAAAACTGTAGAACATCCAGTTAGTAGTACAATTTGGGGTAAAGGAAAAAGCAAAAAGATAGTTTCCAGTCTCCTCTCCACAAACCCATATCTACATTGTTTGTGTTTCTCTCCTTTTCTTTGTCTTTAATGTTATTGCTTTGGAATTCACCAAGTGATATTTAAAGGCATAATTACCTTCCCCATTGTATTTGTTAGTCATGTGAGCTTCAGAATATACTGGATCTGGGAGCCTACTATGAGATAAAGGGCATCTATCCTAAGAGATTGCTTTAAATGGTAATTCTTTCTTAATTTTATTGCCAATGTGATACTACTTTAGATTTGTTTTTATTATAAAGACCATTCTATTTATCAATATATTCTAAAAGTCTACATGAAAATATTTTTATAAAGCCAAATTTAATTTCTAGTTAATCGACATTACAGTTTTTGAGGTGCTATAACTTCATTCTTTAAATCTTTATTTGAATCAGCTTTATTGTGATACAGTTTATATGTAAATAAATGCACCCATTTTAAGCATAAGGTTCAATAAATCTTGACAAATTTAATGTACACATGTAGCCACTACCATAATCAAGATAGAGAACTCTTCCATGATCACAGAAATTTCTCTGATGTTTCATTCTAGTAACTCCTAGTAGCTCCACTGAAGTCCCAGAGAATATCTGATCTACTAACATAATATATTAGCTTTGCCTATATATAGGTGGAATCATAAAGTATGTACGCTCTTGAATCTGGCTAATTTGATTCAGCAAAATGATTTTGGGATTCATCCATGTTGTTAAATGTATGAAGACTTGATTTCTCCTCATTGCTGAGTAATATTTCCATTGCACTGCTTATATAATTGTCGGGACATTGTTTATTCTCAAATTTTGCTACATAAATAAAGCTGCAAGGAATCTATGAAAATATAAGTACACATCTTTGAGAAGACATATTTTCACTTATTTTGGGTAAATAATTTCCTGATAACTTACATTGTAACCTTGACAAATATTTTAAGATTTCCCAGGTATTGTTTCTGAGTTATAGTTGAATGTATTTGTATTAATAACACATACAGTTGCAATTTTTAACACTTTTGAGGCTTATTTTATAGCAGTATGTATTTTGAAAGCTCTAAGTGTACTTGAAAAGAGTATATATTCTGCTTTTGGAAAATAGATTTCTATAAATCTCGACTTGAGTAATTTGTTTTTTTTTTTTTTAATTTTAAAATCTTTAATTCTTACATGCTTTCCCAAACATGAATCCCCCTCCCACCTCCCTCCCCATAACATCTCAGTGGGTCATCCCATGCACCAACCCCAAGCATGCTGTATCCTGCGTCAGACATGGACTGGCGATTCAATTCTTACATGATAGTATACATGATAGAATGCCATTCTCCAAAATCATCCCACCCTCTCCCTCTCCTTCTGAGTCCAAAAGTCCGTTATACACAGCTGTGTCTTTTTTCCTGTCTTGCATACAGGGTCGTCATTGCCATCTTTCTAGATTCCATATATATGTGTTAGTATACTGTATTGGTGTTTTTCTTTCTGGCTTACTTCACTCTGTATAATCGGCTCCAGTTTCATCCATCTCATCAGAACTGATTCAAATGAATTCTTTTTAATGGCTGAGTAATATATTGTTTTAAATCTTCATACTCTTAGAAATTTTGTGTTTACTTTTCCTGTCCTATCAATTATAGTAAAAGGATGTTGAATTCTTCATAT
Organism: Capricornis sumatraensis; assembly: GCF_032405125.1. Taxonomy (NCBI): domain Eukaryota; kingdom Metazoa; phylum Chordata; class Mammalia; order Artiodactyla; family Bovidae; genus Capricornis; species Capricornis sumatraensis. Next base: position 78,368,532 of record NC_091073.1, read on the forward strand.
ACAGCTATAAATTTATCAGATTCTTTTTCTAGAAAATTTTAATGTTCTTTGAAGCTCTATTAGTTTCATACATCTTAGATATTTATTTCTATTTCTATATACTCTGCAATTGTTATCACCACCATAAATTTAGTATTTGATATTTTATATATTCTTCAAATAGACTTCTTCTTCTTATAAAATCTCTTTATCCTTTACAATATTCTATTTTGAAGTATGCTTTTTCTGATACTGATATAGTCCTCTAGCTCCCTTTATTTAGTCTATGCCAGATACATCATTTTCTATTATTTTATTTTTAACCTTTCTAAACCATTAATACCTTTAGAAACCTTTCTAAAGCAAGCATTTCTTATACACAGTGTATTTTTAGTCTTCTTTAAATTCAGTATAACCATCTCTACCATGTAATGGAATACTTAGACTACATAAAATTAAGGTAAAATGATAATGTGTATGGTAGGAAAAACAATGATCCCCTAAAGATGTCTATATCCTAACCCAGAAGACCTGTGATGTTAGGTTATATGGTAAAGGAGATTAAGGTTGCAGGTGAAATTGAGGTTACTAATCAACTGATCTTAAAATAAGGAGAATAATGTAATTTATGTGAATGAGTTCTATATTATCCTAGTGCTTAAAAGGAAGCACTGGGAGAAGGAGGCAGAAGAAAGAGATGGTGGCATGAGTACTTGCCGCAATGTTGAAGGAAATGGACCGTAAGCCAGGAAATGTGGGTGGCCTCTGCATGCTAAGAAAGTGAAAGTAAAAGTCCCTCAGTCATATCTGACTTTTTGTGACCCCACGGAGTATGCAGTCCATGGAATTCTCCAGGCCAGAATACTGGAATGGGTAAGCCTTTCCCTTCTCCGGGGAATCTTTCCAACCCAGGGATCAAACCCAGGTCTCCCCTATTGCAGGCAGATTCTTTACCAGCTGAGCCACCAGGGAAGCCCAAGAATACTGGAGTGGATAGCCTATCCCTTCTCCAGTGGATCTTCCTGACCCAGGAATCCAACCAGTGTCTCCTGCATTGCTGGCAGATTCTTTACCAGCTGAGCTATGAATTCTCTTCCTGGGTATCTAGAAGGAATATAGCCCTATTGACCCCATTATTTTAGCTCACTGAAACTCATTTCAGAGTTTCATTGTCTGGAATTTTAAGATAAATTTATATTGTTTAAACCACTAAGTTTATGATGATGTATTACAGAGGTCATAAGAAAATAATGCAGATGTCATAATAATAATAATAATGCTAGTTGTTCAGTCGTGTCTGACTCTTTGTGACCTCATGGATTGTAGGTTCTCATGGACTCCTTTGTCCATGGAGTTCTCCAGGCAAGAACACTGGAGTTGGTAGCCATTCCCCTCTCTAGGGCATCTTCCTGTTTGATGGTGTCACAGAGCTTACCAAACAAAACTTGTCATAACCAAAGGTATTTGGGAAAAAGTAAGTAAGCCACTTCCAAGTCTAGCCATCTAAAACATCTCATGACATGTTCTACTCTTTCTCTGTGACCTTTATGGCCCCGTATTCCAGGTAAAATAACTATATGGGAGAGGCTTGACTTCACGAACCACTTGTAGAACTATTTACATTATGAGAGCTGCTGGATCCACATTAAATGAAATAAGAGCTAGAAATAAACCTTTATTTAGTAAGTTATTGACATTTTAGAGTTTCATTATTGCTGTATCATATCTCACCCTGTTTATAGATATTGAAATAGATTCTTAATAGTACCTTATTTATGGAAATTCTGATAATGTGTTGTGTACTAATAAATTACCCTTAGATTGCCAACCAGAGAAATTAAACTCTTCACTATTGACACATTTTGATCCCTTACAAATAAATCCCTACTTCCTCTACTGAAGATCTGATGGAACAAATAGGATGTCTTTATTTGATATAATCTAGAAGAAATGCTACCTATGATAAGGTATAAATATCAGTTTGTTATAGTCTTAAAGAAGAAATGTCACTCAGGGTATCATGATTTTCATTGGCTTTAGTCCTTTGTCAAATTATCAAATCCAACATTAAGTCATTAGACCTTTATGTTATTAAGTCCCTAGTGGTTCAGACAATAAAGAGTCTGCCTACAGTGTGGGAGACCCAGGTTTGATCCCTGGGTCAGGAAGATCACCTGGAGAAGGGAACGACTTTCCACACCAGGATTCTTGCCTAGAGAATACCATGGACAGAGGAGCCTGATGGGCTACAGTCTGTGAGGTCTCACGGAGTTGGACACAACTGAGCAACTAACACTTTATGCAATTATTTTCTAAATTAAGCATGAACATTTATGATTGATAAATGGATCTAATTCTGGGACATATGTCCCAGAAAATGAAAATTGGATGAAAATTTTCATTGTATTGGCTGCAATACACAATTCAATAGTATTTTAGTGCCTTCATTATATAATTTGCTAGTTTCAGAAATATCTTTCCCTAAATAGGTTGTATATAGTGGACATGGCATGTAATAATTGAAGAGGTTATAATGCCAAGTGTTCTGTGGTATTTAACAAAAGTCAAGCACAAATTAAATAAAAATGCTAAGAGATAAAATTGCTAATCTATTATAACAAATGAAGGCTGCAAAAGTCTTTATGGAAACCTTTCCACTAATATACAATTAAGAGATGAATATAAGTAGACAAACTACTGTATTTGATCTTTGAAAACCTTCACAACCAGGACTTTGTTGACTTGAACTTAAGATTTTAAAATTAACAAGCATGAGAACTTAGAAAATGCTTGATTTCTCACTCCATGGACTTGTAACAATAGATTCTTATTTATGCAAAAGCATGAAATTATTCTTTAATGTCTATCCATTTGTGATGTCTCACTTAGAAATTATGCCCCAGCTTAAGGAAAAAGAATATTCACAGACATATATGTATTTTTTAAAGACTATACTCATTATCACAACATAATTCTACTTTATAAAGCAATTAAACATTTCCTATTTAATGTATTCTATAGACAGAGCCTAGCTTCTAAACAATGACATAGAGCTTATCATTTTTCGTTTTCCCTCCTAATGCATTAATGTAATGTAATAAAATAATTTGTTTGAAGAACACTGTTACTTATAGGTATAATATAAAGAATTAAGTCGGTAGCTTAGCAATACTTGGCACCAAACTTCTTAGAGATACGTCTACCTAACTTATAGAATTTTTGGTCCTTATAGATGAATGGCAAAGAGATCTTCATAAAGGATGATTCCATTAGGGTTAGGACAATGTTAATGGGGCAGAGGATATAATACTGGTTTCATAAGCTCTTCTTTCATGGATTTTTGCCATTGCCTCGCAAACTGCCACCTATTGAATTAAAAGTCTTTATTACTTCAGAAGTGCATATTTGCCCCAGGGAAAGGAAGATATAAAATAATCAAATAAAAATAAGAAAGTTAGCTGAGAATCTAAACGGATTTCTTATAACTCATAGCAAGATACAATGCTTAAAATCTTTTTTGATTTTTTCAATCATATATGATTTTTAGGGGGATAAAAAGAATTTTCTGAGTTCAAAGAGCTTGGCTTACAATATTAAAAGATGTGAGCCAGTAAGTAATGCTTAGATGACAAAATAAAGATGTTTAATGATAGAAAATCTGGCTTTCCTCCCCCAAAAGCAATACTGTAGACTGGTTGGCAGAATAAGGGACAGCTGAGAGCTGAAGAGTAAGAGTGAAAGATTATATTTTAGAATTTGAGATATGGCCTCATCACTACTTCCTCCCACCACTTGAATCTGTGGCCAACTGTTTAGAACATCTTGTTCCAGGAACATGTAGGAAAGAGTTACCTATATTGCATACTATGAAAGATAATAAATTCTGAAAAATTCATTTCTAATAACACATAGAAATAAGATTTTTAAATGTAGATATGTTTATACTTTTATGTCAACAGACATCTCCAAAATTTATTAATCAATTTATTATCAAATTTTAAGAATAAGAAAATGACTTACAGCTGATGATTTCATTGGCAGGACTCCCAAGTTTGGGAGAAAACAGAAAATAACTTCTCAACTATTTCTGTAACTTATATCAACAGTAAACCACAAAGTTATCAACCCCCAACCTTCCAAAGGGGAGACTAAACAAAGCGATACATGGTGCACATTTGGGAGACTGACAAGGAAACTAACAAAAAGCAGTTACAGGGCAAAGTTGATATTTCTTCCTTCCTATTGAAATTTGAAGAAGGCAATGGCACCCCACTCCAAGACTCTTGCCTGAAAAATCCCATGGACTGCAGCTGGAGGAGCCTGGTAGGCTGCAGTCCATGGGGTGGCTAAGAGTCGGACACGACTGAGCGACTTCACTTTCACTTTTCACTTTCATGCATTGGAGAAGGAAATGGCAACCCACTCCAGTGTTCTTGCCTGGAGAATCCCAGGGACAGGGGAGCCTGGTGGGCTGCTGTCTAGGGGGTCATAGAGTCGGACAAGACTGAAGTGACTTAGCAGCTTAGCAGCGTTGAAATTTACTCCTGAATATTGTTGCCAAATGTGGGATTTTGGCTGTAGAAAGACAATAAACAGTTTTAGAACAAATATATAGCTGTAAAATCACTACCAACAATGATACAGAACTTCAAGTCAGGGTGGAAAATAAAGCAGTAATTATTGTCCCTGCTTTCCCCACAGTCTCTGAATAACACATGCAATTTTGTGTTTGAGGAGTAAAAAATGGGGAATAAGTTAATTGTGTAAAAAGGAGAACTAAAAGGGAAAATGGGAAAAGAAATGTGTACAAAAATCAGGAAATGCGAGTGTGAGGCCACATTTTGCGGCTGCCTCTGCTTCTCTGGTTGCACACACCCATCTCTTTCCTGTTCTCAAGAGTTCTAAAGATGCTGTGAACAAGCAGCAATCAGTGGTGCCAGAAGATAATTTCTGTAATGTATTAGGTCTATAACAATTCTCATTATCATCATATTACCTTTTACATTCCTTGTTCCCAACTCAGAGTGCAAAATGCAGATGGCAAGTTCCTTAGAGAAGGCACATTGTTTTGCTGCTTAATGTTTCCAAATGAAGATGTATAATGAATTGTGCATAGCATATAATTACAGCTTATTTACTGTATTTAGCATTGAACAGTTCAGAACCAGATGCAAGTGTCTGAAGAAAACCAGAAAAGTCTCTTACTAGGCACAGGACACAACATGTATAGACCTAAATTTATAAATCAAAAGCATAGTGCTTTTGAACAGATATTTGACTATAGTGACAAATCATAGCTCTAGTGATGATTTTCAAAAGTCCCATCAGGTTGAAGGCTGAAGTTAGGACACGGAATTTTGCAGCCTCTTCTGTTTTGTGTGTTTAATTCTATAATTATTTATTTGTCATTAGGAAAAGAAGGTGAAAATGTAGTATCTAGCCTCAGGGAACACATTTCTGGAAGCTGTTCTTAAAGGATATATCAGCAAGAGCACTAACATTCTAGTTACATTGTAAAACATCAGAGATTTATATTTTATTCAACTATTGAGTATAAAACACTGTACATAGTCAAAAGAAAAGTCATCCTTAAGCTTTTTATCAGAATTTCTCATAATGTTATTTAGACACACTGCCAGCATGCCTTTTTAAGATTTCCTTACAAAGCAGATGTAAAATTCTAGGCTGTCTTTGAAATAGGGTTAAAAGTGATTTAGATTTTATTCCAATAATATATACCTCATGGAAATGAACTCCTGAGTTTTGCCTGTATGTTTGAAAATAAGTGAACATGAGAATAATCTCATCACTTTCATCCCTGTCATATTCATAAGAAAAAGAACAGATATTTCTAATTATCTGATGTTTGGTCAGAGTGCAGAGTGGACTCTCTTGTTTTGTGGATATGAAATTTGAGGCATAGATAAAAACATTTGAGCAAGTTTTCTCTATGTAAAGAAATTATTTATATAAGATTCACAGTGTTTGCATTGCCATACATCTACTTTTTATTAAGATATTAATGCTTAATATTATTTTTTATTTAAGTATAATTGACAAAGGTAGTGGAGTTGATAGAATTCTAGCTGAGCTATTTCAAATCCTAAAAGATGGTGCTGTTAGAGTGCTGCACTCAATATGTCAGCAAATTTCAAAACCTCTGCATTGGCATGGGACTTTAAAAGGTCAGTTTTCATTCTAATCCCAAAGAAGGCAATGCCAAAGAATGTTCAAACTACCATACAACTGAACTCATTTTCCATACTAGCAAGGTTGTACTCAAAAACCATCAAGCTAGGCTTCAGCAGTATGTGAACTGAGAACTTCAGATGTACAGCCTGAGTTTGGGAAAGTCAGAGGAACCAGAGATCAAATGGCCAACATGTGTTGGATCATGGCAAAGCAAGGGATTTCTAGGAAAAAAATAAAACATCTACTTCTACTTCATTGACTATGCTATGACATAGCATACTCATAGGTGAATGACAACAAATGTTGCAAAATCCTTAATGAGATGGAAATACCAGACCACCTTACCTGTTTCTTAAGAAACCTGAATGCCGGTCAAGAAGCAACGGTTAGAACCTTACACAGAACTGACTGGTTCAAAACTGGGAGAAGAGAATGACAAGGCTGCATATCAGCACCTGTTATTTAACTTCTGTGCTGAGTTCAGTTCAGTTGCTCAGTCATGTCTGACTCTGAGACCCCATAGACTGCATCATACCAGGCTTCCCAGTCCATCATGAATACCCAGAGCTTGCTCAAATTCATGTCCATTGATTCAGTGATGCCATCCAACCATCTCATCCTCTGTTGTCCCCTTCTCCTCAGGCTTTCAGTCTTTTCTAGCATCAGGGTCTTTTCCAATGAGTCAGTTTTTCACATCAGGTGGCCAAAGTATTGGAGCTTCAGCATCAATATCAGTCCTTCAATGAATGAATAGTCAGGACTGATTTCCTTTAGGATTGACTGGTGAGTTCTCCTTGCAGTCCAAGGGACTCTCAAAGTCTTCTCCAGCACCACAGTTCAAAAGCATCAAATATTTGGTGCTCAGCTTTCTTTATGGTCCAATTCCCACATCCATACTTGACTACTGGAATAACCATAGCTTTGACTAGACAGACATTTGTTGCCAAAGTAATGTGTCTGCTTTTTAATATGCTGTATAAGTTGGTCATAGATCAATGCAGACGTAGGACTCTGCATACATCTATGCAGAGTACATCATACAAAATGCAGGGCTAGATGAATCACAAGCTAGACTCAAGATTGGCAGCAGAAATATCAACAAACTAGAATGTGCAGATAATACCACTCTAATGGCAGAAAGTGTGGATCACAATAAACTGTGGAAAATTCTGAAAGAGATGGGAATACCAGACCACATGAACTGCCTCTTGAGAAAACTGTATGCAGGTCAGGAAGCAGCGGTTAGAACTGGACGTGGAACTACAGTCTGGTTCCAAATAGGAAAAGGAATACTTCAAGGCTGTATATTGTCACCTTGCTTATTTAACTTATATGCAGAGTACATCATGAGAAATGCTGGGCTGGATGTAGCATGAGCTGGAATCAAGATTGCTGGGAGAAATATCAATAACCTAAGGTATGCAGATGACACCATCCTTATGGAAGAAAGTGAAGAACTAAAGAAACTCTTGATGAGAGTGAAAGAGAAGAGTGAAAAAGTTGGCTTAAAGCTCAACATTCAGAAAACTAAGATCATGGCATCTGGTCCTATCACTTCATGGCAAATAGATGGGGAAAGAGTGGAAACAGTGGCTGACTTTATTTTTTTGGACTCCAAAATCACTGCAGATGGTGACTTCAACTATGAAATTAAAAGACACTTACTCCTTGGAAGGAAAGTTACGACCAACGTAGACAGCATATTAAAAAAACAGAGACATTACTTTGCCAACAAAGGTCTGTCTAGTCAAGGCTATGGTTTTTCCAGTGGTCATGTACGGATGTGAGAGTTGGACTGTCAAGAAAGCTGAGCTCCGAAGAATTAATGCTTTTGAACTGTGGTGTTGGAGAAGACTCTTGAGAGTCCCTTGGACTGCAAGGAGATCCAACCAGTCCATCATAAAGGAGATCAGTCTTAGGTGTTCATTGGAAGGACTGATGTTGAAGCTAAAACTCCAATACTCTGGCCACCTGATGTGAAGAACTGACTCATTTGAAAAGACCCTAATGCTGGGAAAGATTGAGAGCAGGAGGAGAAGGGGATTACAGAGGATGAGATGGTTGGATGGCACCATCGACTCAATGGACATGAGTTTGGGTAAACTCTGGGAGTTGGTGATGGTCTCATTTGAAAAGACCCTGATGCTGGGAAAGATTGAGGGCAGGAGGAGAAGAGGATGACAGAGGATGAGATGGTTGGATGGCACCATCGACTCAATGGACATGAGTTTGGGTAAACTCTGGGAGTTGGTGATGGACAGGGAGGTCTGGAGTGTTGTGGTTCATGGGTCGGACACGACTGAGTGACTGAACTGAACTGAATGACAGAAAGTGAAGAGGAACTAAAGAGCCTCTTAATGAGAGGAAAAAAAGAGTAAAAATGCTGGCTTAAAACTCAACATTAAAAAAGCTAAGGTCTTATCACTTTATGGCAAATAGAAGGGGAAAAGGTGGATGCAGTAACAAATATTCTTTTCTTGGGCTCCAAAATCACTGCAAATGGTGACTGCAGCCATGAAATTAAAGACACTTGCTCCTTAGAAGGAAAGCTATAACAAACCCAGACAGTGTATTCAAAAGCAGAGACATGGCTTTGCCAACAAAGGTCCATCTAGTCAAAGCTATGGTTTTTCCAGTAGTCATGTACAGATGTGAGCATTGGACCATGGAGAGAAGGCTGAGTGCAGAAGAACGGATGCTTTCAAATTGAGGTAATGGACAAGACTCTCGAGAGTTCCTTGGACTGCAAGGACATTGAACCAGTCTATCCTAAATGAAATCAACCTTGAATATTCTTTAGAAGGACTGATGCTGAAGCTGAAGCTCCAGTCCTTTGGCCACATGATGTGAAGAGCTGACTTATTGGAAAAGACTCTGATGCTTAAAAGATTGAAGCCAAAAGGAATGGAGGGTGGCAGAGGATGATATGGTTAGATAGGCATTCTAGACAGAAAATTCAGTCAACATGAATTTGCAGCAAATTTTGGGAGATAGTGAAGGACGAGGAAGCCTGGTGTGCTGTGATCTAGGGGGTCACAAAGAGTTGGACATGAATTATCAACTGAACATCAACAAAAAACAATTGACTTGCAATATTATATTAGTGATTCTATATTTCTATATATTATGAAATGATCACATACCCTTTGTCACCATACAGAGTAATTGCAGTATTATTGACTATATTCCCTATGCTGTACATTACAACTCTGTGACTTTTTTAAAATAATTGCTAATTAGTGCTTCTTATAGGCCTTTCCAAATTTCTCCACCTCCTTGCTATCTTCCCCTTTGCCAGTCATAATTTGTTCTCTGTATCTATGAGTCTGTTTCCGTTTTGTACTATTGGCTCATTTGTTTTGATTTTTAGATGTGATGTATAATTGGAAACATACAATATTTATCATTCTCTTATTGATTTCACTTAGATTCCTCTAGTTCCACCTTTTTGTTGCAAGTGATAAAATTTCATTTTGTTTTTTAGTGGCTGAGTAATATTCTGTTGTATAGTATCTATGTGTGTCTGTGTGTGTGTGTTCAGTTCAGTTGTTCAGTCATGTCTGACTCTTTGAAACCCCATTGACTACAGCACGCCAGGCCTCCCTGTTCATCACCAACTCCTGGAGCTTACTCAAACTCATGTCCATCAAGTCGGTGATGTCATCCAACCATCTCATCTTCTGTCATCCCCTTCCCCTGCTTTCAGTCTTTACAGCCTCAGGATCTTTTCCAGTGAGTCAGATCTTCACATCAGGTGGCAAAAGTATTGGAGTTTCAGTTTCAGCATCAGTCCTTCCAATGAATATTCAGGAGTGATTTCCTTTAGGATGGACTGGTTGGATCTCCTTGCAGTCCGAGGGGCTCTCAAGAGTCTTCCCACCACCACAGTTCAAAGGCATCAATTCTTCTGTGCTCAGCTTTCTTTATAGAGCAAATCTCACATCCATACATGACTACCGGAAAAACCACAGCTTTGACTAGATGGACCTTTGGTGGCAAGGTAATGTCTCTGCTTTTGAATATGCTGTCTAGGTTGGTCATAACTTTTCTTTCAAGGAATAAGTGTCTTTTAGTTTCATGGCTGCAGTCACCATCTGCAGTGATTTTGGAGCTCCCCCACAAAATAAAGTCTCTCACTTTCTGTTGTTTCCCCATCTATTTGCGGTGAAGTGATGGGACTGGATGCCGTGATCTTAGTTTTCTGAATGTTGAGTTTTAAGCTAACTTTTTTACTTTTCTCTTTCACTTTCATCAAGAGGATCTTTAGTTCTTTTTTACTTTCTGCCATAGGGTGGTGTCATCTGCATATCTGAGGTTATTGATATTTCTCCCTGTAAACTTGCTTCTTATATATTTACATCTTCTTTATACATATATGTGTATGTATGTATATATAAAGAATATGTAAATATATAAGATATGTATATATATGTATAAATATATATAATAACTTTTTCCTTATAAAATCATCTATCAGTGAACCCTTAGATAAGTTTCATATCTTAGCTACTGTAAATAATGCTGTAGTGAACATGGGGATATATGTATCTTCTCTGTCATTAAATAGAATATATGTCATTATATTTTCTAATGCTAAATGCTCAGAAGTTTAATTGCTGGATTGTATGGTGGTAGTAGTTTTATTTTTTAAGGGATCTACATAATGTTTTTTATATTGGTGTACCAATTTGCATTCCCACCAATGATGAGTTCTCTTTCCTCCACATCTTTGCCAATTTTTGTGTTTTTTTATAGCCATTCTGACTGATGTGAGGTGATATTTCACTGTGATTTTTATTTATATTCCCTGATGGTTAGAGAAGTTGATTTATTCATTTATTTATTTGATTGTGCTAGGTCTTAGTTTTGGCACATGGAATCTGCAATCTTCATTGCAGTGTGCAGTATCTTTAGTTGCGGCATCTGGGACCTGAGCATCTTTTCAAGTGCTTATTGGCCATCTGTATATCTTCTTATGAAAAATGTTTATGTCCTATACTAATCTTTTAATCATATTGGTTTGCTATTGAATTTTATTCTTTATATGTTTTAGATATGAACCCCTTATCAGATATATCATTTGCAAATATCTTCTCCCATTTAATAGGTTATCATTTTGTTTCATAGATCGCTTCCTTCACTATGAAGTCTTTTACTTTGATGTTGTCACATTTGTTTATTTTTATTTTTTTTGTCCTTGCTTGTGGAGACAGATTAAGAAAAAATAGTGCTTAGACCAGTGTTAAAGAGCATACCACCTACATTGTTTTCTAAAAGTTTTATTCTTTTAGGTATTACATTTAAGTCTGTAGTCCACCTTGAGGTTATTTTTGTATATTGTATAAGAAAGGGGAAAGTTTCCCTCTTGCACATGTATCTGTCCAGTTTTCCCAACACCATTAATTGATGAGACTTTATTTTCCCCATTTTATATTACTACCTCACTTGACATAGATTCTTTGACCATGTAAATGTGAGTATATTTCTGAACTCTTCATTCTGTTCCATTGATCAATGTGTCTGTTTTTTTTGTGCCAGCACCATACTGTTTTGATAACTGTAGTTTTGTAGTATAGTTTGAAATCAAGACACATGATACCTCCAGCTTTGTTCTTTTTTCTCAATATTCCTTTGGCTATTTGGAGTTTGTGATTCTATACAAATTTTAGAATTATTGGTCCTACTTCCGTGAAAAAATCATGGATATTTGCAGTATTTAAATTTAAAAAACATATTTTTTATCCTCATTAAAAGCTTTGTTTCCATTCCCCAGACTTGTGTGTTAGTAGGTATATCAAACATTAACATGAAAGTGAAATTTGCTCAGTTGTGTCCAACTTTTTGTGACCCCATGGATTGTAGCCTGCTAGGCTCCTCTGTCCATGGAGTTCCCCAGGCAAGAATACTGGAGAGGATAGCTTTCCCTTCTCCAGGGGATCTTCCCAACCCAGGAGTCAAACACAGGTCTCCCATATTGTAGGTGGATTCTTTGCCATCTGAGCCACCAGGAAAGCCCAAGAATATGGGAGGGGTTAGCCTGTCCCATCTCAGGGAATCTTCCTGACCCAGGAGTTGAACAAGGATTTGCTGCATGGCATGAAGATTCTTTACCAGCTGATTTATCCTAACAGAGGGAGGGATTGGGGGCAGGTCCCCAAGGGGGACGAAAGAGGATGAGATGGCTGGATGGCATCACTGACTCAATGGACGTGAGTCTGAGTGAGTTGGTGATGGACAAGGAGGCCTGGCGTGCTGCGATTCATGGGATCGCAAAGAGTCAGACACGATTGAGCGACTGAACTGAACTGAATCAAGACAGAAATCCCTTTTACCTTCTTCCTCCCCAGATTTGCTTATTTTGAATTCCCTCCTCTTTTTCAGTTCATGGTTCCTCTTTCTCTTTCTTTTTCTCTGTTTCTTTCATGACTTTCTTTCATGATTTTCTTCCTCCCTCCCTCCATTCTTCTGTCTCTTGCTCTCTCTTTTATTTATTTTTTTGTGTGTAATTACAACCAGAGATACAATATAAAATTTTACATGTCTATATCTACCAATACACACATATTAGAGTTTCTTTAGGGTTTAAATCAGGGCTGTCCAATAGAAGCTTCCTGTGATAATAGAATTATTCCATAATCTGTACTGTCAAATAATGTATTCACTAGCAGTTGAAATATATCTAGTGAGACTGAGGAATTATACTTTCAATTTTATTGATGTTATATAAGTTTAAATTATTTAAATAGTTACATGTGGCTAGTATTGGAGAGTTCCAGTCTATCCCAAGAAATGCAGTTGCTTGGGAATCATTTATGCACATTTAAACATGAGCTAAAGTCAACTTGCTCTCTAAAACAGAGTTTAGTTTCTGTACTCAATTACATATGCAGTTTCTTATGGATGCAACTATTCCTTTAGTTCCTTGATTATATTTAGTATTAATAGGTTTTTACACATTTTGTGTACTGCAGTGGGTGACATTAGTATCTCATTAATCATTTAACCTTTATTTGCCTTCATCGTCTTATATTGCCCATACCTTTATTTGCCAGTCATATTTTTTTCTATTACCTTCTTATTTTTCTGTTGAAGTATTTATTTACCAGCTTCTGATTAAAAGGTATGCTCAGATTATGTTCTTCCAGAAAGGAAGTAGGTCTCTGTTAGTTTAAGTAGTCTTTAATGATATTTGAACTTGAGCAATAAAAAATTGATGTGCTTGACTTGTCTTTAATTTTAATGAATTTGAAATTTAATTCTAAATGAATCTGAAAATATTTTTTTCATGTCCATGAAAAACTGAAGGATGCTCTTAGTTTCATAAAAATATAAATTATTTGACACAGAGCCATCTTATATAGAAAAATGACATATGTCTCAGATGATTGATTTTTCATGTTTGTAAATAGCTTTTGTACATTTCTCCAGGTTTATTTCCCAGTTAATAAATATATTTGCTAATGTAGATCATACCTTTTTCACTTACTTATATTTTTAATTAAGTATTATTGGTGGATAGAATGATGTTCACTTTTAAAATATAGATCTTCAGATCAGTAAACACAGTGAGTTGCAAAATTATGAGCTAATACAGGATTATTGTTGTAAGCCACTGAGTTAAGGACAATTTGTTATGTAGCAATAGAAAACTAATATGATTGAGATGTGTTTAATTTTAATGTAAATATTTCTAAAGCTCTACAGGTATATAAACTGTTTTCTTTATGCTCTTATCAAATGTATTTCATCAAATTAAAGAATTTCTTTTCTTCTCATTTATAATTGTTTAAAAATGAATGTAGAAATATATTTAATAATTTTTCTGTGATGAATATAATCATATGGTGTTTCTCTACTATAGTAAAATTACTTTAACTTTGGATGTTAATATTGTTGTATTATCTAATACTGAATCTCCCTTGCATTTCTGAATTATGACTACTTGTTTTATCATTATTTTATACTAAGACAATTTGTACTTGTAACTAATCTGTGATATCTATGGTGTCTGTTTTCTCTCATTTTCATATTCTACTGGATATGCTTTGAGTCATTTTAAGGTGATGGGCAGAGGTGCTTACAGGAATATGCATATGTTGATTTCCTATCTGGAAGCTGTAACAAAACGTTTTTGAAAGTACATCATTGCCCAAGGATCTTGAGATAAATTAAAAATGGGGAGGTGTAGTCATGAGCAGTTCTCCCCAGGAAGCAGATTTGGAGAGAATTGAGCATGTAGCTAAGGATTCACTAACATCCATGGAAGGAAAAGGAAGAAGGCAGGAGTGGGCTGTGGGCAATGTGAAGCTACATTGTACTGACGTACAATGTCAGTCTGGGGAGTTCTGGACTTGGAATGTTTTTTTGGAGCTATCCTGTGTTGGCCTGAGATGACCCCACTTTTATGTATCCATGTTGTGTAGTCCTAGCTCATGGGTTACCCAGGACAAGAGTATGAGATTGAATAAGGCAGCTCTCTGCAGCCAAGACTGTCCCTGAAGGAGCTGACCATATAAAACTCTACTGTCAGCACTCCGAGAAGCTGGAGCAGTGTGCTCATTCTTAAAGTGAGAGTTGGTTACACCCCTCAGTCTTTGCCATGGATATGTATGGATAATGAGAAAACTGTTAGGCCTGAATGACCTGTTTAGATAGGGTCAGCACTGATTTTAGCTGACTTATATGGGATAGTTAGGTACTCCAGAATAATCCCAGGTACACTAAAAGGGACCTTGTATATATTGCAGATGTAAAAATAGTATGTGTTGCTTTGTAGCTCATGCCTCTAAGTTAATTAGTGGAGGTACTTGAAGAATGACTGTTCAACATTTTCAGTGTTTGTAGTTTCTCACTTCTCTAAAGCCTATGAGTCACAGTGATGGTCAAAATAACCTTCTAGGTAGTGAGAATTGGAAGATTGGCAGATATCCTGAGCCACAGTTTCTCAAACTGCAAATTTGTGAAAACAAAATAAGCATTTGGTGTCCAAGGTTTTACCTGCAACAGTGCCTGCCCTCCTCCAACTTTGTGCCACATGGGTGGTATAGACAGGACAATGTCAAGTTTAGTTCCCTTACTTCTCTCCTAAACTTCACTTTCTCTTTGTTCCAGCCTCCCTCAAATGCCTAGTTGATAAAGAGATTGTTTTATTCTGCTCAGCCTAAGAATTTAATTTGAAGAGAAGATCAGAAACCAGGGAATATTTGATTTATGCTAGTGCTACATCCAAGGACTCTATAGAAGAATAATATGCTTTTTTATGAGACAGTAGTGATATCAGTTGGGGTACAAAATGGGAATGGTTTATGGTTTGGCTATAGGCTTGTAGTCCAGAGACCAAAGACTTAAGTCTCTGCTCATTTGTTAGCAGACTTCACACCAACTCGTCTCACTTGTATTGGATTTATTTTTCCAGTCTCCCCAAATGGAAATGATAAACTATATTATGGAGATTTATGTCACAGTTTCACACTGTTTCTTCCATTTATTTAATTCAAAGAACTTCCCATATACTATTTCATTCATTTGTATCTCTGTAAAAGCAGCATGTCTTGCATTAAAACCCTTCTGCAGAGTAGGAGGTAGATGAATGACCTATGGTCAGTATTTTAATGGATGATACAGTGTATATTGAAAACCCAGTATTTTGAAGTAAGATACAAAAATGCTTGCCATACTGCAAACATTTATGTTATGTTGTGGCTGGCAATGATATCCTTAATAGGTGGTTGGTCCAATTCTAAGATAAAATCTGGCTTATTTCATCTCTTTTGTTTTTACAGTTTTCTTATCAGTATCAAATATTTTTGATTTGGTAACAGATAATTTATCCCTTCAAGGAAGCTTTAATCCTTGTTTAGTTCTCAGATTTCAATATTAAGCACCCTGAGTGCGAATTTTACCTAAAGTTTATCTTGTTGAAAAGACATTCTCTTTACTCATATATAGTCACTCCTGTAAACATCTGAAACTATCAAGAGCCCCATAAATGGTATATCTCAAATAGACTTTATGTGAATTAGATTTACTAAATGTGTAAAAAAGCAGTAGTAAGTTAAAACAGGCTAAGTTGTTACTGATATGCATAGCTTCATATAAATATGAAAACAAATGATTTCTCTTGTATTTCCTTTTTAAAGAGAAATAAGATATACAGGAGACTCAATACTTACAGCAATCAGAACAGCCTTGGGTAAGATTTTTTAAAAGATAAAAATAAAATTCTAAGAAGACCACTGATCTGAGAGTCTGAAGACTCACAATAAGCAGGACTTTAAGTAATTATATTTGCCTTTAGGTAAGTACACTGATGTACTGTGTATTGAGGGGGTGTTGTGATCTTATGTGAATTAGAGTTAAAAAACTCTCAGTCCCAG
The DNA here is from genome assembly GCF_032405125.1 of Capricornis sumatraensis. Classification (NCBI taxonomy): domain Eukaryota; kingdom Metazoa; phylum Chordata; class Mammalia; order Artiodactyla; family Bovidae; genus Capricornis; species Capricornis sumatraensis. Next base: position 78,385,079 of record NC_091073.1, read on the forward strand.
GTATTTGGAATAGATTAGATTCTTAGTTTCCACTTAACTAAATCATAATAAATCATATCACTCTCTCTGGATTTTATTTGGCTTTAACTTTAAGGTATATACACCTCTTTCTAGTGTCACGTCTTTAAATAGCAGCCTCAACCTTTAGACTCAAATGAGAGAAGGTATATGAAAAAATTCTATGTATAATCCACCAATTATTTTTATTGTCTTCACATATAATGCAACCCTGATAACTCCCTTTAGAGGGGAACATTCATTAATAAAACATAATTCTAGAGATAAAGATATAAGTTTTATTCCTGTCTTACAGAATTTCTTTGATGGTCAGCTGCTCACCTAGTTTTGCCTTCCTAGAAGTTACAATTCTGAATTTTAGAGAGAAAAACAGTGCTGTTATTTCTTAATGAGTACTCACTGGGCATTAAATTAAGGGCAGTAATTACAACAACAACAAAAATCTAAGTAAATATGACAATCCCTGCTTGAATTCTAAGACAATATGTCATCTTCTCTTTATTTTGATTGTTACCTCTATGTCAGTTAACTGTTTCCCCCTTGGCACTTGATATTTCCCCTTACTTCACTGTAGGATATATTTTGATTTGTGGAATTTTCTAAATGATATGGAGGAAGTCTTTCTGCAGCTTTGTCAGAATCCTTCCCTAACCTATTAAAATTGATTAAAATTGGAGTTTGAAATATCTACTGGTGGGAACTGGCTGTCCATTTTTCTTAGGGTGACTTAATATTAATGAAATTAATTACTAGGTTGGAGTACCCACCAGCATACATGAAAAGCCTCCAGCCTACCATTCCAAGCATAAACTATTTCAGCTTGGTTTTCCAATCGGTAGTATCAAAATATGAACCAAGTCCTATGCCCATTTCTTTCTCCAGTAATAACTGATTTCTAGTAACAGTTACCGTTTTGGTTAGTTTTATTTGATTTTTATTTTTCTATGTTTATTCTTCATACCTCTCACCTCTGATCCCATTTTTTCATAATTTACAATTCAGTTTCAAATATTTAATGCTAAAATATTTCATATTTATATATTTAAAAGAAATTAAATCACACTTTTTATTCCAAATAGATAAACATACACTTAAGCTGAAAATATGGCCTGGCTCCCAGTTCAAATCATCTGACTTTGGGGACATAATTACAGGCAGAAACTGTGACTTAGGTCCAATTATGTACTGGGCCCATGTTGGGTGCCTCCTGTTTTTCAAAGATGAGTAGCCAAAATTAGAATTTAAATTGTAAGTTCAAGGAAATTCAGGGTATATCTGGTTTCTGCTAGTTAAAGTATCATATGGGAATCCAGAGGGGAGGACTCCTATGTCATTCACATCCTTCCCTGACTTGACCCAAGCCTAGGTGTCTCAGAAGCTGGTAATTAAACACAGTTCTTCTCAATTACTTATCTTTGTTCTTCATGAAAACACTTTATTGCTGTAATGTATTGATGTTCAGTTTAAATGAACATAACTCTATTCTCCCACCCTGCATATATGGATGGGAGCGGAAGGGGAAGGGAAATGGAGGGGAAATGAAAACCCCTTGAAATCATATAATAATTAGTTTCTCTATTTGAAAGCTCTAAATTTAATTAAACAGCAGTGATAGCCAGCAGTAAACTGCTACCCCTGGGAGAGGGGAAAATGTCAAATTTCATTCTGGAAAGACTTTTACAAAAACACAGACACAATGTTGATTCAGTTTTATTTTGAAGATTTATTTCATACCAGTTCAAGCTACTCAAGACTAATTCAAACCTGTCTCCCAGATGCAATAAGTGTGAAGAACTAAAACTTGCTGTCAGATGATTTTTGTAACATCTCACCTTATCTAAATATTGTATACTGATGTAAGAAAAGATACTACCCAAAATCTTTGTTAAGAAATTTTTAGCTCAAGAAAATACATATGCTATTATGACATCGTATGGGTATATTGTGTGTGTGTGAGTGTGTGTGTGAGTGACAGAGAGAGGTTTTTCTTTAGAATGATCCATTTGTGTATACAAGCTTCTCAGATTGCTCAGTGGTCAATGTGGCCTGCCAATGTAGGAGACATGGGTCAGGAAGATCCCTTGGAGGAGTAAATGTCAACTCCCTCCATTATTTTTGCCTGAGAAATCCTATGGACGGAGGAGCCTGGAGGGCTACATGACCATGGAGTTACAAAGAGCTGGACACAACTTAGTGCCTGGATGCAAGCAATGACTCCTTACTGCTCAGTACATATTTGTGAATACATAAATCTCCTTTTCTTATCACATAAATGCAACACAATGGGAAAAGTTATTTTAGCTTTCTTAAAGGAAAGTCTTACTGCTAAATGCTATGTTAAATGTTTTTACTCACTACAAGAGGAGAAGCAACATGTTTGAAAAACTATACAGCAGTTCCTCTGAAACTATACTAAGGAGTCCCAGAATTAATTCAGGGGATAAAGAACTGATTATAAGGCCAAACTACAACCTACATGTTGCAACTAAAAAGTAAACAATCACTTCATTCACTATCTAATTTTTCCTTGTGAACTGACAAAGATCCATCATAGAATGTAGTACCAGGGAACCTCTTACATACATACCTAAAAAATATTTATAGAACCTTTGATTCCTTTCAAGGCGGATTTGAATCAAAAAATTTTAAACTAAAAGGCAGTTAGAACTGGACATGGAACAACAGACTGGTTCCAAATAGGAAAAGGAGTATGTCAAGGCTGTATATTGTCACCCTGCTTATATAACTTATATGCAGAGTATATCATGAGAAACGCTGGACTGGAAGAAACACAAGCTGGAATCAAGATTGCCAGGAGAAATATCAATCACCTCAGATATGCAGATGACACCACCCTTATGGCAGAAAGTGAAGAAGAACTAAAAAGCCTCGTGATGGAAGTGAAAGAGGAGAGTGAAAAAGTTGGCTTAAAGCTCAGCATTCAGAAAATGAAGATCATGGCATCTGGTCCCATCACTTCATGGGAAGTAGATGGGGAAACAGTGGAAACAGTGTCAGACTTTATTTTTGGGGGCTCCAAAATCACTGCAGATGGTGACTGCAGCCATGAAATTAAAAGACACTTACTCCTTGAAAGAAAGGTTATGTCCAACCTAGACAGTATATTCAAAAGCAGAGACATTACTTTGCTGACTAAGGTCCGTCTAGTCAAGGCTATGGTTTTTCCTGTGGTCATGTATGGATGTGAGATTTGGACTGTGAAGAAGGCTGAGTGCCGAAGAATTGATGCTTTGGAACTGTGGTGTTGGAGAAGACTCTTGAGAGTCCCTTGGACTGCAAGGAGATCCAACCAGTCCATTCTGAAGGAGATCAACCCTGGGATTTCTTTGGAAGGAATGATGCTGAAGCTGAAGCTCCAGTAGTTTGGACACCTCATGCAAAGAGTTGACTCATTGGAAAAGACTTTGATTCTGGGAGAGATTGGGGGCAGGAGGAGAAGGGGATGACCGAGGATGAGATAGCTGGATGGCATCACGGACTTGATGAATGTGAGTCTGAGTAAACTCCGGGAGATGGTGATGGACAGGGAGGCCTGGCGTGCTGCGATTCATGGGGCTCAGATAGTCGGACACGACTGAGCGACTGAACTGAACTGAACTGAACTGAAAGGCAGTATATCTCAAAGAAAATATATGAATGACAAATATATAAAAGATGGCCCACATCATATGTCATTAGGGAATTACATGTTAAAACAACTGTGAGGTATCACTATACATCTGTTTGGTCAAAATTCAGAAGACTGACACCACTAGATACTCAGAAATGTGGAGCAACAGGAACTCTGATTCAGTGCTGCTGGGAATGCAAAACAGTCCAGCCATTTTGGAAGATAGTTTAGTGTTTTCTTACAAAGCTAAACATTCTCTTACAAAACTAAACATGATCCAGCAAACACTCTCATTGGTATTTGCTCAAAGAAATTGAAAACTATCATCCACACACAAACCTGTACGCAGATTTTAATACAAGATTTATTTTGGCTTCCAAAGCTTATAAGCAACCAGGATGTCCTTCAATAGCTGAATGGATAATCGAACTGTGATACAGTCTAGACTGTAGAGTATTGTTCAGCAGTAAATATGAATGTATTACCAAGGCATGAAAAGACATGGAGAAACATTAAATGCATATTACTAGGTGAAAAAGGTCAATCAGAGAGAATTACTTATTGGAGGATTCCATCTATATGACATTCAGGAAAAGGCAAAATTATGAAGACTGTTAAAAAAAAGCCTGTGGAATTGAGCTGCATAAGTTGCTTGTATATTTTTGAGATTAGTTGTTTGTCAGTCAAAAAATGGGCCAAAGAACTAAACAGACGTTTCTCCAAAGAAGACATATGGATGACTAACAAACACATGAAAAGATCCTCACTTCAAAACCACAATGAGGTACCATTTCACACCAGTCAGAATGGCTGTGATCCAAATGTCTACAAGCAATAAATGCTGGAGAGAGTGTGGAGAAAAAGGAACCCCCTTACACTGTTGGTGGGAATGCAAACTTGTACAGCCACTATGGAGAACAGTATGGAGATTCCTTAAAAAACTGCAAATAGAACTGCCTTATGACCCAGCAATGCCACTGCTGGGCATACACACCAAGGAAACCAGAATTGAAAGAGACGTGTACCCCAATGTTCATCGCAGCACTGTTTATAATAGCCAGGACATGGAAACAACCTAGATGTCCATCAGCAGATGAATAGATAAGAAAGCTGAGGTACATATACACAATGGAGTATTACTCAGCCATGAAAAAGAATACATTTGAATCAGTTCTAATGAGGTGGATGAAACTGGAGCCTATTATACAGAGTGAAGTAAGCCAGAAAGAAAAACACCAATACAGTATACTAACACATATATATGGAATTTAGAAAGATGGTAACGATAACCCTGTATGCGAGACAGCAAAAGAGACACAGATGTATAGAATGGACTTTTGGACTCTGTGGGAGAGGGATAGGGTGGGATGATTTGGGAGAATGGCATTGAAACATATATACTATCATGTAAGAAACAAATCACCAGTCTATGTTCAATGCAGGATACAGGATGCTTGGGGCTGGTGCACGGGGATGATCCAGAGAGATGATATGGGGTGGGAGGGGGGGTTCAGGATTGGGAACCACAGCGGATTCATGTCAATGTATGGCAAAACCAATACAGTATTGTAAAGCAAAATAAAGTAAAAATAAAAATTTAAAAAAAAAAAAGCTTGTGGCTGCCAGAGGTTTTACGTAGGGAGAGAGGTTGGAGGGGAGAGGGTAGTAAGAAGAGAGGGTAGTGAGGGATGACTAGGCAGAGCATAGTGGATTTTTAGGGCATGAAAACGCTCCATGTGATACTATAATGATGGATATAGATAATCATACATTTATCCTTACCCACAAAATGGATAACACCAAGAGTGAATCATAATGTAAACTGTGAACTTTGGGTGATTATCATGTTTATGTGTAGGTTCATCCTTACTAATCTGTTAAGTGATTTTGTTAATGGAAGAAGTTATATATGTGTAAAGGCCTAGAGTATATGGGACATTTCTGTACTTCCCCCTCAATTTTGCTGTGAATCTAAAACTGCTCTAAAAAATTAAAGTGTTTTAGCAAAAATTCAGCATTTTGCCTTTGGTAAGGCAGGTACCTCTAACTGTGCTACCTAAAGTTGATATAATATAAAATAGGAGCAAACACCAAAATCATGAAATGATATGATTCACATATTATAATGAACAATGATGTTAATGACATCAAAAGCATATGCCTGCTAATCATATGAATTGATTCCTTCTTTTGCTTGGCACTAACACAATAGCAGCAACCAAAATCAAATTTAGCAAAATCAAAAAATCAAAATAACAGCAACCAAATTTTTATAGTGTTATGCATTATACTAAAGGAGTATCTGGTGAATACACAGATGTTCTTTCAAGTGAGTGTGAATTACCCTTGTTTGAGGCCCCAAAATATCCAGTCTGACAAGTTGGCAACATTTGACCTTTAAGAATTTATACTAAGATGTTAATTTCTTTTTACCCATTATATGGCAGTCACTTCTTTCTACCTTCCTCTGCCAAAGTTGCCACACAGTACATGTCCTGTCTCTCCTTGGGAAGTCTTATGCATCTTTGGAATCAGTAAACACAAGTTTACTATCCCCAGTTCTCTCATGAGTTCAATGAAGTCATGATTCAACAGAGTATCTGGATTTTTCTTGGTACAAGTAAAGAAGACAGTCTTTTCAGTTTCCTATAAATTATGCAGCAGAAGTAGTGACTTCAAATACATTTGTTCATGGTTTTAATAGGTGTGTACTATTCATTGCAAATATTTTATCATAATTTACTAACAATACTGTTGAACATTTTGTCTTTTTCCAAAAAGTTTTTTTTTTACCATTAAGAAATAATATTATAATAATCACACTTATGTACACAGCTTAATTTTTTTTATTTAGAATTGTTTCCTGAATAAAATTACTTGGTTAAAAGAGAATAGGGTCAAACTGCAGGCTGCTGGGTTTGAATTATGTTCTGCCATTGATTGCATTATTTTCAGGTAGTTATTAAGCTCACAAAGCATTTTTTGCAAAATGTTTTCATATTTTTTGGAAAACAGGGATAATAATATCTATGTTATAAAATTTTGTGATATGTAAATGAGATAATCCACATGTAGCGCCTGAGAGTAGATCATCATAAGCTAAACATGCAGTTATGGTTAGTTATTATAAACCAGTGATGAATCTTTTTGCAGACTCTGCAAATGTCTTTCCAAAATGACTGTGGCAAATCACATTGTACTAACAATGCATAACAACAAAGTCCTGCACATTTAAGTGGCTGATTTTTTATTTTATCTAGGAAACACAGTTTTCATATATGTATTGTGTGGTATGACATGAGAGAATCATCAGAGTTTGTATGAAGACAGATATGAAATACCTGGGTTCAGATCCTGATCCTATATTTGTTACCAATGCGGACTTGGAAATTTTTCTTAATTTCACCGATTTTCACTTTTCTCAGTCTTAAGAATGAGAATAATAATAATTACTTTTAGTCAAAGCTGGCATTAGAAATAATATAGGCAAATTACTTAGCAGATTGCATACTCAAAATGAGACTCTCACCTTTAAGCATACATTAGAATTACTGGGAGATCTGAGGATGTGCAGTTGTATCCCAAACTAGTCTCATCAGGATTTCTGGAGGTGGGTTTCAAGTATAGGTATTTTTCCACAGCTCCCCACTGGGTGTTATGTCCTTACCCATGTTATAGCAACTAATATGTATAAATGATTTCACAATTTATAAATAATTTCATTATCATTATTTGATTTGACTACTATAAAAGCTTTGTTTGTATTGAGAATTCCTACATATTTAAAAAAGTAAGTAGATTCTGAGCTATGATAGCTAGCAAATTCGACACAAAGTCCTTTGCCTTGCTCTTAGACTTAGTGTATTGCATATATCAGCTTATATGATGCTCCTGAATCTGTATATATCTCTTGCTACCTTTATATTGTGTACGGCAGAATCTGTAGCACAAATTCTCCATACCAGAGCCAGTCAAATTCTTTTACAAAATCTTTGAAGGTAATGCTCAGGTTTTTATTTCCTTCCTAGTTGGTGCCATGATCTTATATACACAGAATATCATCACATTGCTCATAACCCTGCTTTGTCTGTAAAAGCATCCCATTCTTTGTTTATGAACACCAGGAACCTAAGTCCATAGACACTCAAAAAAGCTGAGTCCATAGGGTCACAAAAAGCTGGACATGACTGAAGCAACTTGGCATGCATGCAAGAGGAGAATAATTGGATGGGGTTTTGGAACGGGAGACCTTTACACAGAATCCAAGAGAATAAGCTTGTTGATGAGTAAGGAGGTAGTTTTCTGGATTCTGCCTTAATGCAGGGATCAGACTAACAGGCACTTGGACATAATTCCAAAACCAAAGAAATATTTTTTCTGCATAGGTGAATAAGCTAAATCTCTCTTTTTCTCTGTGTGCTAGTCTGTGCACCATTAAGGTAGCCTAAAGGAAGGATTTTTGTAAAGTGGTGTCATATGCCACTCGCCAACACTACCTAAAAAGCTATATGCGTTTCCTGGCCCCTCTATATATTCTTGATTGAAACTTGCTCATGTGGTCCAATAAGTTTTTGCAGCTCAGTTCTGAAATTGATTTTGTATCATAATCTCTCTTAAATTTAAAAAAAAAAAAAGGTCTTTTTTTGGACTGCTGAAAAATTATGTTTGGGACTCTTTCAAAGATATATGGGGTTCCAATATACTGGTTAAAATAAGAATATTGGTGATATAATGAAATAGCTTGAAAGGAAAATAATATACACTTAAATAATATATCTTTGATAGAAAATAATACATCAACACCACTAACCAAGATTTAGCTTATGTAATGTAAAAGCTCTAACTGAATTTATGACCAACCTAGACAGCATATTAAAAAGCAGAGACATTACTTTGCCAACAAAGGTCCATCTTGTTAAGGCTATGTTTTTTCCAGTGGTCATGTATGGATGTGAGAGTTGGAATATAAACAAAACTGAGCACCAAAAAATTGATGCTTTTAAACTGTGGTGTTGGAGAAGACTCTTGAGAGTCCCTTGGACTGCAAGGAGATCCAATCAGTCCATCCTAAAGGAGATCAGTCCTGGGTGTTCTTTGGAAGGATTGATGTTGAAGCTGAAACTCCAATACTTTGGCCACCTGATGCAAAGAACTGACTCATTTGAAAAGACCCTGATGCTGGGAAAGATTGAAGGCAGGAGGACAAGGGGACAACAGAGGATGAGATGGTTGGATGGCATCACTGACTCAATGGACGAGTTTGAGTAAATGCCGGGAGCTGGTGATGGACAGGGGGTCCTGGCGTGCTGCAGTCCATGGGGACACAAAGAGTCAGACACGACTGAGTGACTGAACTGAACTGATAACTATTTTGATAGCTACCCATAGGTGTCCTTATATCCTTTTTGGAGATGTGATAATATTATGAAACACCAAGGACACAGGCAAAAAAAAAATTCTGCTGCTGATTCAGTTTCTTTTACATTTTAACAGTGGTACATTGAAAATGAAGACTCTGTATGCTATAGTAAATATTTTAATTACACTTTTATAAACCTGAGTGAAATATAATTAAAATGCACTGATTATAGAACTATAATATGAAAAGTCTATTATATTCAGGCACATATTATAGAAAATGTAATTGATTTCTTAACCAAATGAGGAACTCTTCTACAAAATCAAGAAAATAATTTGTTTATTGTGTAGATTTATTAGTAGTTATTCTTGTCCTAGGTTAAACAGTTGAAAAAAATAAGTTTTATAAGATAGCAGTTGTATAAGATAGCAGTATTAATAAACATACAGCGATTCTGCTTCCTACCTCAAGAATTGTTTTTACCCAGGAAAAGCAGGTTGACTCTACTGTTTATTTTAATAGTTCTCACTCAATATATATCTTGTTTTAATATAAATTTATTTATTTTAATTGGAGGCTAATTACTTTACAATATTGTATTGGTTTTGCCATACAATGACATCAATATATATCTTAAATGTACTTTGTGGGTATTGGCTCTGATATTTCATGCTGGTACGCTGTAGTACGATCATCCCGTCAGACCAAAAAAACAAACACAAGACAGAATTCAAGATGGTGCATTTGATATAAAAATCTGATTAACTACTCTCATTTGAGAATAAAGTAAGATGAAACTAATTCCATGCTCAAAATAGATTAAATGATGAGGTTAGGTTTCTCAGGAGAGATATTTATTTATCAGTATTATAACTTCTAAATCTATAATCTTTGCATAAATATGTTAATCAAATAGGTAGGCTGCCTGTATTTTTCAGCATAGATGTGATATTTTACACTTGAAAATTTCCAGTTAGCATCAAGCAAAATATTGCTGGTCTGAAGTCTCTAGGAATAATCTGAGTTCAAGTTTTTACTTTCCTTTCTAATACCTGACAATTTATGATATGGACTTTACCCTGGAAATTTCCTCATTATGTCTAGAATGTCTGCCTCAGGGAGCATGGAGTGGCTAACTTAGTCTACTGTCAGTAAATTTCCAGGACTTGGTTGTTTTCAGAATAATGTTTTGTGTGTGATTTAGTCAGTGATGATAAGCATGCTAATTCAACATCTCCAACTTTTTTGGCACCAGGGACCAATTTTGTGGAAGACAATTTTTTCATGGAGCGAGGGTCTAAGAGATAGTTTCAGGACGATAAAAGCACATTACATTTAAAATACACATTATTTCTAATCTAATACTGTCACTGACCTGACAGTACAGACATACCAATCTGCAGCATGGAGGTCAGGGACCTCCACACTAATTGGTGACTTTGAGGTCAGAATACTACAAATGTAGTCAAGTTCCAAAATTGATATTACAATCTCAGAGAAAACTTGCTATATTTATAGAATCTGGTAATCTCTGAAGAGATGATGGCATCTTTGAAGTCAGTGAGGGGATGGCTAAGATCTCAGAAGTGAGTTGATAATTCCCAGGGATTCCACAGGACATTTTCTCTTCCCTCCAGAGACTCACAGGCAGAGGAAGAATGTTATTTGTAAAAACTATCAGTTTGTCCTCAGCCAAGGTCATGAGCATTTCAGCAATAAAGCACCAAACAAATGTACTGTATTCTGCACATTTTCATGTGCTAGAGACACAGACATAATTTACTTGGCAATAATAGCAAATATCACAGACAAGGCAGAAGTGCTTTCAAGGAGATTGAATCCATGCTCTGCACAATTAAGCAGTGCTACCCACCCAGTGAGGATGCTTTATAGTGTCTCATATTTTCATAACAGCCAGACTGTTGGCAAATTTAAATAAAAAGTTTAGTCCATAGAACAGTGATTGACCCAGCTAATGAGATGTTAAATCAAAAAAAAAAAGCGAAAGAGAGAAAGAAAGGACGGAAGGAGAAAAGGAAGAGAGAAAGGAAGGGGAAAGGAAAGGAAGAGAAGAAAAAAGATAAACACAAATCACAATTACAGTAAGACATAGAGCTAGATACATAATGATTTAGACTAATCCAAATCTCTGCTTTGATTTACAAAAAAGAACAAAATCTATAAGATAAGCAGCAATAAATGTGTCCTGTGGCTCTTAGGATGTAATTTTACAGTAACTTTACTATAGGGCTTTCCAGGTGGCTCAGTGGTAAAGAATCCACCTGTCAATTCAGGAAATGTGAGTTCAATTCCTGGGTCAGGAAGATCCCCTGGAGAAGGAAATGGCAACCCACTCCAGTATTCTTGCCTAGAGAATTCCATGGGCCAAGGAGCCTGGCAGGGCTACAGTCCATGTGGTTGCAAAGAGTTGAACACAACTTAACAAACAGTAGCAGCAACAGCTTTGCTACTGTTTCAGAAAATACACAATATTTTTTACTATATTATTCCCATAAAACTTTAGCCAAAAACAAGTTGAAACTATTCAGTAGCAATGGCTAGCAGAGAAGGCAATGGCACCCTACTCCAGTACTCTTGCCTGGAAAATCCTATGGACAGGGGGGCCTGGTAGGCTGCAGTCCATAGGGTCGTGAAGAGTCGGACATGACTGAGAGACTTCACTTTCACTTTTCACTTTCGTGCATTGGAGAAGGAAATGGCAACCCACTCCAGTGTTCTTGCCTGGAGAATCCCAGGGACAGGGGAGCTTGGTGGGCTGCCGTCTATGGGGTCACACAGAGTTGGACACGCCTGAAGTTACTTAGCAGCAGCAGCAGCAGCAGCAGCAGCAATGGCTAGAATTGCCATGATGAACCCAAGTTTGAAAACCATGGTGTAATGTTAAAAACCTAGAATTTAATATTATGATTAAAGGCTTTTGCCCAAAATATTGGTACTTTTGCTTGTAGTTGTATTTTTCAGGTTAGAAGATAGAAGGAAGGGAGTAAAGGCAATAATATTTTTTGGGTGCCTAGTGTGTGTCTTGGTGCATTCTGTTTTTATGTACACTAAACATCACCTAGACAGCATATTTTAAAAACAGAGACATTACTTTGTCAACAAAGGTCCATCTAGTCAAAGCTATGGTTTTCCCAGTAGTCATGTATGGATGTGAGAGTTGGACTATAAAGAAAGCTGAGCACTGAAGAATTGATGCTTTTGAACTGTGGTGTTGGAGAAGACTCTTGAGAGTCCCTTGGACAGCAAGGAGATCAACCAGTCCCTCCCAAAGGAAATCAGTCCTGAATATTCATTGGAAGGACTGATGCTGAAGCTGAAACTCCAGTACTTTGGCCACCTGATGTGAAGAACTGACTCATTTGGAAAGATCCTGATGCTGGGAAAGATTGAAGGTGGGAGGAGAAGGGGACAACAGAGATGAGATGGTTGGATGGATCACCTATTCAGTGGACATGAGTTTGAGTAAACTCCAGGAGTTGGTGATGGACAGGGAGGCCTGGTGTGCTGTAGTCCATGGGGTTACAAAGAGCTGGACATGACTGAGCAACTGAACTGAACTTACTGAACATCATAGTGATTTTGCTAGATAGGCCAGTTGATAAAAACTGAGATTCAAATAAGTTGTCTAACTTTTTGCTACTAGATGAGATAAGTGGGATTTGCCTTTAATTTACTTTTTCCCAGATAGGTTGAATTATTATTAATGGAACTGCCATCTGGTCACCAAACCAAGATTAACCAAAAATATTTTGTTCATGCAAAGTGTTTAGTGCAATAGCTAACACAAAGGAAGTTCTCTATAATGTTTAATGGTGATAATGATCATATCAGAATTTTCCTTTGTATCCAGGTAGTCCTACACATTTCTCCATATTATCTGCCTAATAGTCTCTCTTAGTTCCTTTCTTCAGCTCTCTATTCTAAAGCCTTGATTCAAGCTCATGTCATCTCTTCATTTGATCATAAATATTGTCAAATGATTTCTTATTTACAGTTTTGCCACCTCTTCCCAAAGCTATGTCCATTCTTCATATTGTTACCATGGTTTTTCCAAAATGAAATTTATATTATTGCCTATTGCTTAATATTCCTCAGTCATTCTCAGTAGAAGGTATGAATCTTTCTTTTCAGGGTATATAAATTGTCCTATCATATATCTAAAATATAAAAGCTACTGTTTACTTACTTAACACATTATGTATTATCTCGCAACATTTCTATTTCCCAATAGCCAAGTTAAAATTCTTAAATGGTATAAATAATTCTGTGCTATCTGAAAACCTGCCCTATTTTTAATTATTAAACATTAGCTCTCACCACTCCCATTTAGCTCATATTCTAGGACCCTAAAATTCAACTATCAGTTTCTTAGGTCTCCCGGAATATATCATGGCTTCATGCTTTACACTGATACCTTTGACAATTAATTTATTGAAGGAAATGTATACTTACATATAAATATTATTGTTGTTCTGTTGCTAAGTCATGTCTGACTCTTGGACTGAGCCCCATGTCTGAACCCCATGGACTGTAGCACCCTGGATCCTCTGTCCTCCACTATCTCTTGGAGAGTGCTCAGATTCAGGTCCATTGAGTCAGTAATGCTTTCTAACCATCTCATTCTCTGCTGGCCCCTTCTCCTTTTACCTTTAATCACTGCCAGCATCAGGTTCTTTTACAAAGAGTCAGCTCTTTGCCTCAGGTGGCCAAGGTATTGGAGCTTCATCATAATTCCATCCAATGAATATTTAGTGTTGATTTCCTCTAGGACTGACTGGGTTGATCTCCTTACAGTCCAAGGGACTCAAGAGTCTTCTCCAACACCATAGTTCAAAAGCATCAATTCTTCAGCACTCAGCCTTCTTTAAGGTCCAGCTTTCAAATCAGTACATGACTACTATAATTTTGACTATATGGACTGTGGTCAGCAAAATGATGTCTCTGCTTTTTAATATGCTCTCTAGGTTTGTCACAGCTTTTCTTCCAAGGAGCAAGCATCTTTTTTCATGGCTGCAGTCAGCAACCACAGTGATTTTAGAGCCCAAGAAAATAAAATCTGTCCCTGCTTCCAGTTTTTTCATTTCTATTTGCCATGAAGTGATGTGACCGGATGCCATGATCTTAGTTTTTTGAATGTTGAGTTTCAAGCCAGCTTTTTCACTTTCCTCTTTCACCCTCATCAAGAAGCTCTTTAGTTCCTCTTTAGATCCAGCCCAGCATTTCACATGATGTACTCTGCATAGAAGTTAAATAAACAAGGTGACAATATACAGGCTTGTCATACTCCTTTCCCAATTTTGAACTAGTCAGTTGTTCCATGTATGGTTCTAACTGTTGCTTCTTGACCTGCTTAAAGGTTTTTCAGGAGACAGGTAAGGTGGTCTGGTACTCCTTTCTCTTTAAGAATTTTGCACAGTTTGTTGTGATCCACACAGTAAAAGGCTTCCACGTAGTTAATAAAGCAGAAGTAGATTTTTTTTTTTCTGGAACTCCCTTGCTTTCTCCATGATTCAACGTATGTTGGCCATTTGATCTCTGGTTCCTCTGCCTTTTCTAAACCCAGCTTGTACATCTGGAAGTTCTTGTTTCATGTATTGCTGAAGCCTTGTTTGAAGAATTTTGAGCATAATCTTGCTAGAATGTGAAATGAGCTCAATTGTATCGTAGTATGAGCTCTTCCAAAGAGTTATAAAGAGGTAGAAGAGAACAAAGACCACGAGGGTGAAGTTCATGACACTTCAGTATCTGAGTTGTTGTGTCACATTCTTTGATGATAGAAATAGGTTCTATGCCAAATTTCAGGATTTACCCTATGCAGGCTGCTAAAGTTAAGTAGTGTCTGGAGAGGAAATAAATGAAATAGCACTCAGGATTCTCCAATAAACACAAAGCCAATTTCTGAAGAAGCAGACAAACTGATTCTGGTATAGTCCATCTCTTGTGGCTTTCAGATCATCTTGCAGATTCTAATGATATCTGGCTCTCATGTGAGAATAGGATATCTTTGTACCTTTTCTAACAGGGACTACACAGGTTCTATCTCTAAAGATAATAACAAATTTTAGCAAGATGAAACTATAGTTTACAAAGCTGCAGGGAGCCCCAGAACCAAGACTGATTTTTATCATCTCCCTCTTCTGCAACCCATTCAAGATTGCTCTCTTCCTTGGGCATTGCTTCCTCTCATCTGGTTTGCTTGTTTGCTGAAATGACCTAGATATTAAATTCAAACTGAGCGTCTAGTTTCTCAGTTGGGCAAATATCATAGTGGTCATAGAAATATCAAATGATGTCCTATTGAATCACCTGGGTTCCTGATCTACTTTTCCTTCCTCCAGTGCACAGTTTTAACTATAGGTCTCTCTGGTAATCAAAGTAAGTTTCCATTTCTAGTAAAGTAACTCCATTTTTGTCTACTAGTATCTCTGCATGAGAAGCCAGAAGTAATCAAGTGATAGTTTCAGCTATCAGCAGAGTAAAACCTTCATTGCATTATCTGGTGGAAGTACTTCCCCTGTGCCTTACAGAGAATCAAGGCCTTTATCCAAGGTGAAATTGAAGATTTGGGAATAGAAAGTTTAAAATCCATGAGTAAGGTTGTTAACTATGATAGAGAGGTCAGTCATTCATCTTGTACTCATAGGTTTTATTATTATTATTATTATTTTATTTTTACTTTACTTTGCTTTACAATACTGTATTGGTTTTGCCATACATTGACATGAATCCACTATGGGTGTACATGAGTTCCCAATCCTAAACCCCTATCCCACCTCCCACCCCATATCATCTCTCTGGATCATCCCTGTGCACCAGCCCCAAGCCTCCTGTATCCTGTATTGTACATAGACTGGCGATTTGTTCCTTACATGATATTATACATGTTTCAATGCCATTCTCCCAAATCATCCCACCCTCTCCCTCTCCCACAGAATCCAAAAGTCCATTCTATACATCTGTGTCTCTTTTGCTGTCTCACATGCAGGGTTATAATTACCATCTTTCTAAATTCCATATATATGTGTTAGTATACTGTATTGGTGTTTTTCTTTCTGGCTTATTTCACTCTGTATAATAGGCTCCAGTTTCATCCACCTCATTAGAACTGATTCAAATGTATTCTTTTTCATGGCTGAGTAATACTCCATTGTGTATATGTACCACAGCTTTCTTATCCATTTGTCTGCTGATGGACATCTAGGTTGTTTCCACGTCCTGGCTATTATAAACAGTGCTGCGATGAACATTGGGGTACACGTGTCTCTTTCAATTCTGGTTTCCTCAGTGTGTATGCCCAGCAGCGGGATTGCTGGGTCATAAGGCAGTTCTATTTGCAATTTTTTAAGGAATCTCCACCCATAGGTTTTGGACTCATCCATTCTAGCTGTCCAAGACACAGATTCATATATAGGTCACTGATTTAGATCATATACCACATCCTAGAAGATAATATTCAAGATCTCATTTTCAAGCTAAGCTGATACAACAGTTGTATCTTCAAAGAACAGCTCAAAGCATCTGTCTATCTGGTTGCTTCTCCGGTAGATCTTTTGGTCATGTATCTGTTAATATTATATCTTTCTTATTTAATGTTCCTTGAACTGAATCAGGATTATAGAATATTATGACTTAAAAAATCTGATATTTTGTATAATCTTAGGTTTAGGTGTGGGTGCTGGCACTGAACATAGAAAAGACAAAGGTTTATATGGAGAGTATGTATCTGGTGTAGTAAAGAAATGGTGTTCTCTCCACCATGGTGGAAATGGTCCAGTGTAATCAGCCTGCCATCCGTTAATATGGCTTTATGGAGGAATTGTACCAAATCAAGGGTTCAACATCAATCTCTGCTGCTAGAGGTTTGGGTATTCATCAGTGGCAGTGGCTACATCACAGTAGGTAGGGGAGCTCATGTTGCTAGATTCATACATGGTTTTCAAGTATGCCACTATCATCAGTCTGTTCACAGATCCAATCACAGTAAAGAGCCAGGGAGTAACTTCCAGAGTTTCTGTCCATCTGATTGTTGAGAGTTTACTCTATGGTGGCTGCTTTCTGGTAGTCATTTACTCAGGATACAAAGATCTGAAGTCTTTCTGCATATTTATATAGGTTTATCCACATACTTTCCCTTCTTTAATACTTTCCCCTTCTTTAATACTTCAGTAATTTTTTTCATACTTCTGACCAACTAGACAAGGTATTGATTTTTATCCAGAAGTTAATGCATTATATATATCTATTAATTTTCTTCAGTTTGAAGTGGATGTTCAAGCATCCAGCTCACAGATCTAGCCACTGGAAAAATATTTCTTTGCCTGTGGTTTACAAAATCACACTTTAATGGGATTATAATCTAGCAACAGATTAATTCCAGCTAGTATCATCATATTATGTGAAATTACTCAGTGTCCCATTCTCATAGTCTCTACTAGAGCACAGGATCTGCAGCTTAATACATTTCATTTAATGAACATTTTTAGTTAAACAAAACACTACTAAATAATCTCCAATTAAGAGACAACGTCCCAGACAAAATATTAAAGATACATCACGTAAAGGAAAATACAACATATCAAAATTTATGGGCTGCATCACAGTCAGTGACAAGGAAACTTACACTCCCAAATATAAACATTGTAAATTAGAAAATAATCTAAACTCCTACCTCATGGACATAGAGAAGAAGAGCAAAACAAAAGTAAACCTAGCAGAAAGATAAAAATGATAAAGATAAGGGCAAAAGTCAATTAATTTAAAAACAAAAAATAGAGAAAACCAATACAACAAAGATCTGTTTTCTTTAATCAATAAAAGTGACAAATGTCTAGCAAGACTGAACAAAAAAAGAGAAGGAGAAACACAGTGTGCCAGTATTAACACTGAAACAGAGGATATCACTACGGAACTGCAAGACATCAAAAGATGAAGACTTCCCTGGTGGTTCAGTGTTTAAGTATCCACCTGTGAGTTCAGGGAATATGGGTTCCATCCTTGATCTGAGAAAAGTCCACTCGCTCCAGAGCAGCTAAGCCCGTGTGCTCTGGAACCTGTGAGCCGCACCTATTGAGCCCGTGTGCAGCAACTACTGAAGCCTGTGCACCTAGAACCTAAGCTCCTCAACAGAGAAACCAACACAATGAGAACTCATGCACCACAATGAAGAGCAGCTCCTGCTCATCACTACTAGAGAAAGCCTGCATGCAACGCTGAAGACCTCACACAGCCAAAAATAAATAATTTTTTAAAAGATATGGAAACTTCTATACATGTAAATTTGACAACTTAGATTGAATAAGCCTTTCATTGAATTACACAAATTACTATAACTCACAATATGATTGAGTAAATTTAATTTAATCCATATAGCTATCATTTATTCCCCCAGAAAAAAATCTCTAGACTCTAGATAGTTTCACTGGAGAATTTCTCAAACTTTGGTGAGATTTTTTAATAGTTCAGTTCAGGCACTCAGTCGTGTCTGACGTTTTGTGACCCCAGGAATCTCAGCACGCCAGGCCTCCCTGTCCATCACCAACTCCTGGAGTTTACTCAAACTCATGTCCATTGAGTCAGTGACGCCATCCAGCCATCTCATCCTCTGTTGTCCCTTCTTCTCCTGCCCACAGTCACTCCCAGCATCAGTCTTTTCCAATGAGTCAACTCTTCGCATGAGGTGACCAATGTACTGGAGTTTCAGCTTTAGCATCAGTCCTTCCAATGAATACCCAGGACTGATTTCCTTTAGAATGGACTGGTTGGATCTCCTTGCAGTCCAAGGGACTCTCAAGAGTCTTCTCCAACACCACAGTTCAAAAGCATCAATTCTTGAGTGCTCAGCTTTCTCCATAGTCCAAATCTCACATCCATATATGACCACTGGAAAAACCATAGCCTGAACTCTCTTGCTCTTTCCATGATCCAGTGGATGTTGGCAATTTGATCTCTGATTCCTCTGCCTTTTGTAAAACTAGCTTGAACATCTGAAAGTTCATGGTTCATGTATTGCTGAAGCCTGGCTTGGAGAATTTTGAGAATTACCTTACTAGCGTGTGAGATGAGTGCAATTGTGTGGTAGTTTGAGCATTCTTTGGCATTGCCTTTCTTTGGGATTGGAATGAAAACTGACATTTTCCAGTCCTGTGGCCACTGCTGAGTTTTCCAAATTTGCTGGCATATTGAGTGCAGCACTTTCACAGCATCATCTTTCAGGATTTGAAATAGCTCAACTGGAATTCCATCACCTCCTCTAGCTTTGTTCATAGTGCTGCTTTCCACGGCCCACTTGACTTCACATTCCAGGATGTCTGGCTCTAGTGCTACACATAGAAATGTTCTAAACCCCATAGATTCTCTACAATTTAGAAAAGTTCCCAAAGGGAAAAAAAAATCCCTTTTTGATATCGACTCACAGATTATGATCAAATTCAGGTCTAGGTACAGGATCATAAGGTTATCAAACCTTAATGGATATTAAATTAGCAACCTCTAAAGGTTTTTGATGTTAATCCTAGCATCATGATAGAAACATTGATTAGATTTGGAAAATGCAAGTGGGTAAACCTGAGATTCTTCAAATTCTTCTTACCCCTCTTGCCTAGTACAGACAGTCCCTTGCCACTTACCATAGCTTCCCCTTTGCATGGAGATCCTGCAAAGACCTCACCTAAGCACATGTCCAGTAAAATACTGTTCTCCTGAAATCCATCACCACCTATTGCCTCCAGTCCAATAACCAGAATCAGCTTTCAGCACATTCCAAATGGACTGGAAAGCAATCCTATAGTAAACCAGGACACCTCAAAATATGAACCACCAGCCACTGAGCACATATGTGTGGTCATGGATCATAAAGAGCAGCAGATGAAAAGATAAAGCTAAGCAGAAGAGAATTTACTCAGGAAGGTATTTAGCCGTGACTCAGGATATGAAATATTGGCAAAAATAGCTGTAAATTTACCTAATAATTTTATGGAATGGCTCCTTGAAGCCTGAGCATGACAAGAGTTGACAGTAAATGAGATTGAGATATTGCACATTTGACAGAGTGTTGAAGAAGGACTCAGAAGCCTTAGGAGTTGGAAAGTTAGAATAAATTGATTCTGTAATACCTAGGAAAAAATAATCTTTCTATTTTTATGAAATAAGCCCAGAAGACATTTTAAAATTATTATTGATATGGTAAAGAATGCCTTAATAAGTGAAACATCTGAACTTTGAAGAAAGAAGTGATGGCTAGTGACTTCAGTCCAGAGACAGTAAGAAGTGTTGCTATGTAATTAGGTGCCCACTCTCAATGGGAAGGATGGGAATCCAAAAATGGCATAGCTTGGGGAGCAGAACTTAGCTATGAGAAGTAAGGGAGGCATAATTACTGTACTAGGCAACAGTGTTTCTTCCAATTGGAGACTAAGGTAATAGCTAATAAATCATGACATTCTTAGGGATTTGGCTGATGTGTACCTGACGAGGCTATTCCTCTATTTATATCACAAAACAATTAAATGCTGGCAAACAGAGTGGAAATTAGAATAATCTCAGAGTACATGAAATTTTAAAAAGCACTATGCATTTTAATAATCATTAGTAGAATCCTCCTTTGGATGACTCTTAGGGGAAAAGTGTGTCATTTTATACAGAAAGGTGATTTTTATGGTCATTAATAAATAATAAAAACTTCTCAAATTGTTTTTTTTTAATGGTCAAGTTTAAGGTCTCACCAATTTATTGAGTCAACTAAAATCATTTTGAAAGTGTTCAGTATATTAAGAACAATGGGATTAATAAAAATTATTATTGTTTAATATATTTAGGACAGCCAGACTGTACAGTTAGCTCTCATTTGAAAACAAATACAGCCCATCAGTGCTGTGAACAGTGACCCACAGAAACAGCAATAAAAGGGTCATTTATCCTGGCATCCAACAAAGTTCAGGTTTCAGTCTCCAAGGGGAAACCAACACATTTGACTGTTCACCTCAAGTAAACTGAACCAGAAAAGTAAATCTGCTTTGAAAATACAGTGTTCTCAAGTTGAGTCCATGTGGCATAGGTTATTCTTGCTCTTCTGGAGAATCTCTGCAGTCACTGTACTCCATTAGCAAGGGGAAGGGATAGTGGCCTGAAATCACATCTTATTCATAGACAGACTTTTAAATCATATTTGTCAAGGGCTTCACTAAGCTACCTTTAGAAATTGTCAGGCATATTAATTTATACTCACATATGAGGCTGAATTGAATAACAATCTAACTATCCATTGCTGACAGGAACACTATGTTTGTACACAAATGAGACCAATGTACACAAAATAGACCAATTGTGGGAAATCCCTAGGTGCGGGAGTTTGTGTCCCTACTCTCACTGTTCTAGTTCACATTTATGGAAATGGAATGTTAATCTACTTGGGATTATGTCTCAGAAATGTTCATCTCTAATCAAGAGTATAAAGTGTATTGATACTTTTCTTCATTATTTTCTT
The DNA here is from genome assembly GCF_032405125.1 of Capricornis sumatraensis. NCBI lineage: Eukaryota > Metazoa > Chordata > Mammalia > Artiodactyla > Bovidae > Capricornis > Capricornis sumatraensis. Next base: position 78,406,589 of record NC_091073.1, read on the forward strand.
TGTCTCCTCTCAGATAGAATTTATAACTGGTTGATCATTCCAAAATGTTGAAGTTAGTATCCAGAGAGAAAATAGAAATATGATATACACTAGAACACATGAAATCAACATGTGAAAATATGATCAGAATACTATAAAATATTCTGGCCAGAAAGACTCTAGCCAAAGAAATGTCAAACCAACATAATCCTATGCAATTAAATGTAAACTACATGAAAATCTATTAGTAAAAATTAAATTGTTAGCTCTGTAGTAAGTTGAGAGATTGACTTAAGTTACTGTTTATCTTATATTAAGTTTGCAAATTGAAGCAAAATGAACAATTTGTGCTGCAAAATTCCTTTGTTACTATGCACTGTGCCACTAGATAGAGAAATACTACACCATGTGAAAAATCCTTGAAGTTAATTTATTACTTGCTCAGCTGTAGCCTGAAGAGGGGTGTAAGGATGAGCATCAGGGGCTTCAAAAGTCTTCGCCAAGACTTCAAGTATCTCAAGACAAAACCTCGGTCAACCCAAAGTTCTCTCATACATTTGAACTTTGTGGTAGCAAGAAGCAAAACATTTTAAACAACATCTGTGCTCTGTAATTGGCTCAACCTTAATGGAAGATATTCACTAACAGAGTAAAACACCAAGGCAGGATTTCAGCAAATGGCAAGTTATTTCATAAAGAGCTCTGCTCAAGATAATTTATAAGAAAGAGAAAGGCTTACTTAAGGCTTCCACTTAGAATTGAATGAAGTCAAATCAATTTCATAGTTCCTTTAAATTTTATTGATCTTTCTTCAACTTTTGTATTTCACAGAGTTGAAATAACAAAACATCTCTAAAGGTACCTCAATTTTAAATCCACTTTAAACTCAATTTTTATCTTCTTAATTTCTTTGTTAACAGAAAAGATTTGTTTCCATTTCAAGGACTCTGAATACAGCAGTAGAAACCATTGTACTAAAGAGTGTTCTGACAGCTTTTGGTATTTAACTGAAGTGTGGGCAGAAAGCCAAAGAACCTGTTCTTCCTCTGTGAAGGTATAGATTATAATATTTGGCACTTGGGTTTAGGGGTGAAGAAGAAAGGAGGGCTCTACATATTATGTATAAAGCAAGCTGTGCTGGAGAGTATTGCAGCAATTTGTATGGTGGAGTGTGTCACCTGACTTGGCTCTGCTCTAGGCCCTGTGGACCAGATCAGCTTTGCAGCCCAAAGTTTTCCACATTTCCATTTGTCACCATTAGGCAATCATTATCCTGCAACTGATAAATTCTACTCATTTTCCTTTACTTGTAGCTTCAGAATATTTTCTAGCAATAATTGTATTTATGCAACTGTAAAATAGCATTTTGCTTTTTAAAAAACTTTTAATTGGAGAATAGTTGCTTTACAGTATTGTGTTGGTTTCTGCTGTGCAACAATGTGAATCAGCCATAATATCCCCTCCCTCTGGGAATCTCCCTCCCACCAATCCCCCACCACCCTACACTTCTATATAAGCACAGAGCACTGGGCTGAGCTCCCTGTGTTTTACAGTAACTTCCCACTATCTAGCTGTTTTACACATGGTCGTGTATATATTTCAGTGTTTTGTCAGAGTCCCCCTCATCAAAAAACACCTTTGAGAGACTTGTTGCTCTCCTGGTAGAATTAAAACTTCACACCAGTCAGAATGGCTGCGATCCAAAAATCTGCAAGCAATAAATGCTGGAGAGGGTGTGGAGAAAAGGGAACCCTCCTACACTGTTGGTGGGAATGCAAACTAGTACAGCCACTATGGAGAACAGTGTGGAGATTCCTTTAAAAATTGCAAATAGAACTACCTTATGACCCAGCAATCCCACTGCTGGGCATACACACCGAGGAAACCAGAACTGAAAGAGACACATGTACCCCAATGTTCATCGCAGCACTGTTTATAATAGCCAGGACATGGAAACAACCTAGATGTCCATCAGCAGATGAATGGATAAGAAAGCTTTGGTACATGTACACAATGGAGTATTACTCAGCCATTAAAAAGAATTCATTTGAATCAGTTCTGATGAGATGGATGAAACTGGAGCCAATTATACAAAGTGAAGTAAGCCAGAAAGAAAAACACCAATACAGTATACTAACACATATATATGGAATTTAGAAAGATAGCAATGACGACCCTGTATGCAAGACAGGAAAAAAGACACAGCGGTGTATAACAGACTTTTGGACTCAGAGGGAGAGGGAGAGGGTGGGATGATTTTGGAGAATGGCATTCTATCATGTATACTATCATGTAAGAATTGAATCGCCAGTCTATGTCTGACGCAGGATACAGCATGCTTGGGGCTGGTGCATGGGGATGACCCACAGAGATGTTATGGGGAGGGAGGTGGGAGGGGGTTTCATGTTTGGGAACACATGTAAGAATTAAAGATTTTAAAATTAAATAAAAAAATTAATTAAAAAAAAAGAAAAATAAATAAATAAAACTCAGAGAAGCAATGTAACAAAGTCTATTTCCAAAATTTGATCTTCACTACTCAGACAACTCCATATTATTACATTGTAATATTGATATTTTAATGTGTGTCTACATTTTAATTTCCCCCCTCCCTTGGGTTCAGTTCAGTCACTCAATTGTGTCCAACTCTTTGTGACCCCATGGACTGCAGCACACCAGGCCTCCTTGTCCATCATCAAATCCTGGAGTTTATTCAAACTCATATCCATTGAATCAGTGAGTCATCCAATCATCTCATCTCTGTCTTGTCCCCCTTCTCCTCCGGCACTCAATCTTTCCCAGCATCAGGATTTTTTCAAATGAGTCAGTTCTTCACATCAGGTGGCCAAAGTACTGGAGTTTCAGCTTCAACATCAGTCCTTCCAATGAATATTCAGGACTGATTTCCTTTAGGATGGACTGGTTGGATCTGCTTGCAGTCCAAGGGACTCTCAAGAGTCTTCTCCAACACCACAGTTCAAATGTATCACTTCTTCGGTGCTCAGCTTTCTTTATAGTCCAACTCTCACATCCGTACATGACTGCTGGAAAAATCATGGCTTTGACTAGAGGAAACTTTCTTGGCAAACTATTGTCTCTGCTTTTTAATATGCTGTCTAGGTTGGTCATAACTTTTCTTCCAAGGAGCAAGCGTCTTTTAATTTCATGGCTGAAGTCACCATCTGCAGTGATTTTGGCGCCCCCCAAAATAAAGTCTCTCCCTATTTCCCCAGCTATTTGCCATGAAGTGATGGGACTAGATGCCATGATCTAGTTCTCTGAGTGTTGAGTTTTAAGCCAGATTTTTCACTCTCCTCTTTCATTTTCATCAGGAGGATCTTTAGTTCTTTGCTTTCTGCCATAATGGTGGTGTCATCTGCATATCTGAGGTTATTGATATTTCTAGCGGCAATATTGATTCCAGCTTGTGCTTCATCCAATCCAGCATTTCTCATGATAAACAGTACATGTAAGTTAAATAAGCAGGGTGACAATATACAGCCTTGACGTACTCTTTCCCTAATTTGAAACGAGTCTGTTCTTCCATGTCAAGTTCTAACTGTTGCATTTGACCTGCATGCAGATTTCTCAGGAGACAGGTCAGGTAGTCTGGTAGTCCCATCTCTTAAAGAATTTTCCACAGTTTGTTGTGATCCACACAATCAAAGGCTTTGGCATAGTCAATGAAAGCATAACAAGATGTTTCTCTGGAGTTCTCTTGCTTTTTTGATGATCCAGCAGATGTTGGCAATTTGATCTCTGGTTCCTCTGCCTTTTAGAAATCCAGCTCAAGCATCTGGAAGTTCAGGGTTCAGGTATTGTTGAAGCCTGGCTTCGAGAATTTTGAGCATTATTTTGCTAGTGTATGAGATAAGTGCAATTGTGCGGTAGTTTGAGCATTCTTTGGCATTGTCTTTCTTTGGGATTGCAATGAAACCTGACCTTTTCCAGTCCTGTGGCCACTGCTGAGTTTTCCAAATTTGCTGGCATAGTGAGTGCAGCACTTTCACACCATCATCTTTCAGGATTAGAAATAGCTCAACTGGAACTCCATCACCTGCACTATCTTTGTTCGTAGTTATGCTTCCTAAGGCCTACTTCACTTCACATTCCAGGATATCTGGATCTAGGTGAGTGATGACACCATTGTGATTATCTGAGTCATGAAGACCTTGTATTTGTAAGGCCTCCTCAGACAACCATTTTGTCTTTTTGCATTTCTTTTTCTTGGGTATGGTCTTGATCCCTGTCTCCTGTACAATGTCATGAACCTCCGTGCATAGATTTTCAGGCACTCTGTCTATCAGATCTAATCCCTTGAATCTGTTTGTCACTTCCACTGTATAATTGTAAGGGATTTGATTTTGGTCATACCTGAATGGTCTAGTGTTTTTCCCTACTTTCCTCAATTTAAGTCTGAATTTGGCAATATAGATTTCATGATCTGAGCCACAGTTAGCTCCAGGTCTTTTTTTGCTGACTGTATAGTGCTTCTCCACCTTTGGCTGCAAAGAATATAATCAATCTGATTTTGGTATTGACCATCTGGTGATGTCCACGTGTAGAGTCTTCTCTTGTGTTGTTGGAAGAGGGTGTTTGCTTTGAGCAATGCATTCTCTTGGCAAAATCTATTAGCCTTTGCCCTGCTTCGTTCTCTACTCCAAGGGAAATTTGCCTGTTACTCCAGGTATCTTGTGACTTCCTACTTTTGCCTTCCAGTCCCTTATAATGAAAAAGGGCATCTCTTTTTGGTGTTAGTTCTTGATGGTCTTAAGTGAAGTCACTCAGTCGTGTCCGACTCTTTGCGACCCTATGGACTGTAGCCCACCAGGCTCCTCCATCCATGGGATTCTCGAGGCAAGAATGCTGGAGTGGGTTGCCATTTCCTTCTCCAGGAGATCTTCCCGACCCAGGGATCGAACCCAGGTCTCCTGCAATGCAGGCAGACGCTTTAAGCTCTGAGCCACCAGGGAAGCCCAAAAGAAAAAATAAAGCCTACAGCACCCGGTATTCCCAAGCAGTCTCCCATCCAAGTACTAACCAAGCCCAACTCTGCTTAGCTCCGAGATCAGAGGAGATCGGGTGCATTAAGGGTGATAAGGCCGGAGACTAGGTCTTCAAAGAACCATTCAACTTCAGCTTTTTCAGCATTACTGGTTGGGTCATAGACTTGGATTACTGTGATATTGAATGGTTTCCCTGGAATGTTAGTGTTCAAATTATTTCTGTGTATTGTTTCCTGATTAAACTACAGTTGTTTTACTTTTTTTCTGCATGGATTTAGTTTCATATAATTACAATAATATATTTTTTTTAGTTTAATGAGATTATATGTTGTGTTTTCCAATGTTTTTACATCATTTTAATAAAACATAGTGCCCAGTGGAATTTTTCCCTTCCTACTGTTTTTTTTTTTTTCTTGTTGTAGCCTTTTCTTTTTCACTCAAGGAGAGGTTTTAATGCTTCTTATAATATTAGCTTAGAATTAATATTGATGAATTATTTCACTTTTTGTTTGTCTTAGGAGCTCTTTATTTCTCCAAGTCTGAATAATAACCTTGTTGGGTAGAATATTTAAACTGTAGGTTTTTCCCTTTCAGGACTTTAAATATATCATGTCACTCTGCCGGCCTGCAAAGTTTCTGCAGAAAAATCAGCAGTCTTTCATTTAGAGGTTCCCTTGTGTGTGTCTCTGTTTTTCTCTTGTTTTTAGAATTCTCTGTGCTTTGATGTTTGCCATTTAATTATGATACGTCTTCATTTTGTCTCTGGGTTAATCTTGTTTTGGACTCGCTGTGCTTCATTTTTCCGGCCATCTGTTTCCTTCTTCAGGTTGGGGTAAGCTTTCAGCCATGATTTCATCAGATATATTTTCTAACCCTTTTTATGTTTCTTCTCTTTCTGGGACACTTATAATGCAAATGTTAGTATGCTTGATGTCTCAAAGGTCCCTTATTTTTATTTTTAAAAACTTGCTTCTTTTTGATATTCTGATTGAGTGATTTGATTTCAGGGGTTCTATCTTCCAGACCACTTATAAATTCTTCTATATCACCTAATCTTGCTATTCATTTCACTAGATAGAGAAGAAAAAGGAGTCCAAAGTGGCACTTAGAGGAAGTGCAACTAGAAAAAGCCCGCAAAGGGGACAAAGTAAGAAAGCCTGTGAAAAACCAAAGCTCAGAATGAGAGCCTCTGATGTGAAAACACATCCAAACACACCCCCTTCCCGATTGGCCTTGAACATGCACCCTATTTGCATTCCCTCCCCGGATTGGTGATGGATACAAGCCCCAATTTGCATGGGGAATAGCCAGTCAAGACTCAGGAATGTCCAAAAGGAAGAGACAAAAAGTACAGAGGGAAGTCAAATGAGTTGAGACCCCTCCTATAGGGTTTAGTCTGCTTTTGCGTCTTGAGAGTGTACTGCATGCTGTCTGCTTAATAAATCCTGCCTGCTGGGGCTGTACCTAGTCTGTTGTTCCAGTTTTTTGCTATGATGAGACAAGAAAAACTGATCTGACAATTCTCTCTAGTGTTTTTATTACAATTACTGTATTCTTTTTTCATATATTCTAGTTTTTGTTAAAATTATCACTAGGTTCATCTATTCTTTCCTATGTTTAGTTAGCATTCTTACTACTATTACTTTGAACTTTCTGTCAGTTGAATTATTTATCTCTATTTCATTAGGGCTTTTCCCCAAGTTTTTCCCTATTCTTTCATATGAAATATATTCCTCTGACTTCTCAGTTTAATTTTTTCTATCTCTGTGGAATTATGTGAAACAATTATCTATCCTGGTCTTGAAGGTATGTACTTGTGTGGAAGTGTCCCTATGCAATCTGAGTAAGCCCAGTGGCTTTGGTGGGAAAGCTGGATCTGAAGTAGGTGCAGGCTGTGTCTTCCCTGGAGGTGTGCTGGCAGCTGCAGCCTTGGTGTGAGGTAGGGCTGAAGTTGGAGAGGATAGATCTAGAAGCAGGTGTCTAGAACCATAGGCTTCCTTTACGCTCAATGGCCTTATCAAGGACAGAGGTGAGTCCAAGGGCATGAAGTAGAAATCTTGAGAGAATTGGGTTTCTCCCTATTTTCATGAAAGTCTCTGCCTTGATTCGGAGCATGGCTGGGTTACGAGGGCTTGGGGCTGCACTTCTGTGCTGGTCTCACTTTTTCCCCTAGTGTGCATGTCTTGGTTAGAGGCTGTGGTGTGGCAAGAAGAGTTGGTATCACACTACTGAATTGGTTTTGCATCCATCCAAGTGTGTGCAAGGGCTGATGCTCCTGCTGTGGTGTTTATTCTTTTCTCATATAAGCATTTAAGATCAAAGGGTTTGATGAAACTACAGCTTTACCTATATTTAGCAAGTATGGACATATTGTATTTTCATTATTAATTTAGTTCTTAATATATTTCAATCTCTATTATAGCTTATTTGGGATCATGAGTTATCTGCAAGATTCTGCACGATTATTTTTTAGCTAGATATTTTTGGATGTGGATATTCGTTTCCTACTGTTCATTTCCAGCTTTTAAATTTAGCTGACTTTTGCTCAGTTCTGTGTAATTCAGTTCATGTAATTCCTCAGCTCTGTGTAATTCCTCATGGTATGCTGTGTAACCTATTAATTGATAACTTTTTATAATGTTTCTTTTATATGCAGTAGTCAGTAGTGCTATTTAACAAAATACTTCCAATTCTTTCAAGTTGTTATGAAGCTTGTATTGTACTGCTAAGTGTCTAATAATCACTGTGGCTCAATGCTTAATTGCACTGTTATGTGGCACCAGCATGAAATACATTTTTGTTGTGTTAACCCACTGAGATTTGATTCTTTTTGTTACTGCGGGATTATAAACCAACCCTGATTTGTGGACAGATGATGTTAGAAGCCTGGCAGTGAAAAAAGGAGGTAATCCATGTTGTACATGTTATACATCAAAATACTTAATAAAACTACCACCTGTTATAACTTGGATGCCCAATCATGCATCTAATAATTGTGTAGCACTAGGAGAAGTATTTGAAAATCCAAATAATATTGGCATGTATCAGTTGGCAGTAGCTGTTTTTATGAAGCTATTATGAAAGAGACTTAAAGAATGTATGCTTATAAAACATACTTTATCTCATCATTTGGCACAGGGTTTCTTTCTAGTCTATCAGATCAACTTGCTAATTGTTGTTGAAATCTACTATATTAAATTCTGTCTAGCTATTACTTTCCAAGATTATTTTAAAATCCTTTACCATGCTAAAGGTAAACATTTCTTGAACAGAGGCTAAAATATATTAAATAAAACATTCTTCTCAAATTAGTTGTTAATAGAATTACAAGTTTCTGTTGCTCAAAAGACACAAGTAAAATTAATGAAAAGGCAAACCAGGAAATAGAAAAGGTATTTTGAGTAAAAAGAGCAAATAGCTTAAGTCTACAGTAGACTTAAGAAGTGTAGAACTTCCTGCAAATCAGTTTGAATAAGAAAAAGATCAAACCAAAATTTAAATATATATATACACACACATACACACACACACACACACACACACACACACACACAAAAGAAGTATGGACAAGTCATCAAAAAGCTAATAAACCTTTGAAAAGATTCTTAAGGAAATGCACATCAAAATCTCAATAAGAAACTGATATATACCAAAAACTGTTCAAGTGAAAAAATAAAAAATACTCTCATATACTGCTGCTGGGAGTGTAAATTTGTATAACCCCTTTGCAAAAGTGTTTTGCAGTATCAATTAAAGCTCAAATTGATAGCTATGTCCTAGCTATCCCAGTCACACAATAAAGATATTTGAGGATCCCAGCTTTATGTTAAGGAAACCCACTGATCTCAGTAAGCTAGGCTAGCCATAGGACACATCTCATTTTTTGCCTTCTCTCAGAAAGAACTGTTCTGTGCTGCCTATTGCCCAATATCTTAAAATGATTGTTTCAACTACTTAAATGGTTTTTAGTATTTCAAGGCAGGAAGTTAAACTGTTTCATACTGCTCATCCATCTTGGTTGAAAGCTGATGTTGTGTGACTTTTTGTTGACTTTCTGCTCTGGCCATTTCGTCCCCCTGCTGGCACAGAACATGCAGCGGCAGTTGCCCTAGTGGCATACCTGTGCTGTGATGTCTGGTCAATTCCAAAAATTTTTGTCAATAATCTGAAACACTTTAAACTCATGCATAGTTAGTTTGTGATTTTTTTTTAACTTTTCTACCCTTTTTTCCAGGAATTTAACAGGAAATTAAAAGTTTTTCTTTCCACATACTTTGATTTTTTTTTAAATCTCTTTATTACAACCATATGTTCACATTTTCCCAAAAAGGAAATGTAAATCCTAGCTGATAATTGTATTTCAGTTTGGGGATTTGCAATGAGATCACCTATCTGAACTTGCTTTTCTGTGTTTTCATATGTTGATGACAGCAGAAAATGCTATTCTTATGTATTATTACATTTTATGATAAAACTCTCTAAAATGCTTGGAATTGCTTATTAAGATGCTATAAAACTAAAACTATTCTTGAACTTAAAATTTCTATGAATATGGATAAGCTACTAAAATGTGTGACAGCCCAAGTGTAAAACAACGGTAGTTAAATTTCTCTTTAAGTTCCTTTTTTTGTATCTTATTTTATTCAACAGAGAATGAAAAGGTGTATTTTTTTTTGATATTTTGTTATTTCTCTTGATGTGGAAGAAGTATGCGTGTAATCAGGGTACCACTAAATAGCCATAGTAATTAACAGCGACTCAAATTTACTAAAGAACCTGTATTTAATTTTTAAAGTTTTTGTATAATTTTAAAGTTTACTTTCCATTTACAGTTATTGCAAAATATTGGCTCTATTCCCTGCTTTGTATAATATACATTTGAGCCTAACTTACAGCCAGTAATCTATGCCTTCTACTCCCCCACTTTTTGACTTTGCTGCTTTCTTTAGCAAGGCACTGATTGGCAAAATAATTAATGGCTAAAGTTGATTTTTTTTGGTGTGAAAAGTGAAAGTCACTTAGTCATGTCCGACTCTTTGTGACCCCATGAACTATGCAGTCCATGGAATTTTCCAGGCCAGAACACTGGAGCAGATAGTCTTTCCCTTCTCCAGGTGATCTTCCCAACCCAGGGATGGAACCCAGGTCTCCCTCATTGCAGATGGAATCTTTACCAGCAGAGCCACAAAGGAAGTCCAAGCATGCTGGAGTGGGTAGCCTATCCTTTCTCCCGACCCAGGGATCTAATGGGGTCTCCTGCATTGCAAGCGAATTCTTCACCAACTGAGTTATCAGGGAATTCCCCTCCTCCCCAGGTTTTTTTTTTTTTTTTTTGGTTACTCCCATTGAATTCACCTCTACTTCCTCATTTTACTCTGGGGTAGCCTATAACTTGGATGGAAGTCATATGCCTTTCCAGGATGTTAGTACCTACAGCCATGGATGTCGATATTGTCCTTTTAGGTTCTCTTTTGTCTGCTTCTCTGCAAAGTAGTATATATTGAATCTCATAATCATAGTCGAAATTATTTGTTGAAGGAAATGGCAACCCACTCCAGTATTCTTGCCTGGAGAATCCCAGGGACGGGAGAGCCTGTTGGGCTGCCGTCTATGGGGTCGCACAGAGTTGGACACGACTGAAGTGACTTAGCAGCAGCAGCAGCAGCAATGCTTTAATACAGAGTCAGCAACTTTCTCTCAGTAAGGGGCCAGATAGATAGTAAATATTTTTCAATTTTAGGCCCTTCAGACTCTGTTGCACCTACTCAACTCTGTCACTGTGACACCAAAACAGCTCTAAGCACGATGTAAATGAATAGGTTAGGCTGTTTCCCATTAAAACTTCAGGTACAAAAAGGCAGTGGGCTAGATTTGGCCTGTGGCCATAATTTGCTGAATTCTAATTGAATATCTTCCCAAAGCAATATGTTAGAATTTTGACAGAAACCTCTGGGAAACCCTGTAACTGAAGTTTTAAAAGTGGGCTTTCATATGGCAATAGAGCTGTAAGTCATACGTTTTAAAGCCATTCAGCATCCAGAGCAAATCGTGTTACTAAACAGATATATATGCATATGAAGAGTACCTCATGAAAAAATTTTTGACAGTTTTTCATATTTACAATACTATAGGTAGTATATGAGAGTTTAATGTCCACTGCAATTAAAGCAATACCAAAAAAAAAAAAAAAAACCAAGGCTGATTTTTATTAACTTTCAAAAGCATTGTCAACTGATGATTATAGTACTTGAGAAACATTTTAAAATAACAGAAATTATGCAGTGGTCAGATATGGAGTTTGGTAAATTACTTCGTATCTCATTTAAAAGAAGCCTCATTTTTTTCAAAATTATTTTCTAATATGGATATATACTCATTGTTTTTCAAAATTATTTTCTAATGTGGGTATACACTCATTTTCTAATATGGATATTTTAAGAGTGGAGGTCTACCTTTAAAAATATCCAAATGAAGATCCATACATAAGCTATAAGCCTCAGTGGGATGAAGGAACATAAGCATGATTCTGTTAACTAACTGAAAGATATCATCATGTAATTTCTCCCTAACAAAGGAGCAGTTCTCTACTGGTTAATATTTCTCTACTGCTATATGTAGACTGTGGAGAAGGCAATGGCACCCCACTCCAGTACTCTTGCCTGGAGAATCCCATGGATGGAGGAGCCTGGAAGGCTGTAGTCCATGGGGTCGCCAAGAGTCGGACACGACTGAGCGACTTCACTTTCACTTTTCACTTTCATGCATTGGAGAAGGAAATGGCATTCACTCCAGTACTCTTGCCTGGAGAGTCTCAGGGATGGGGGAGCCTGATGGGCTGCCGTCTATGGGGTCACACAGAGTCAGACACGCTTGAAGTGACTTAGCAGCACCAGCATATGTAGACTGTAGAGTTGCATTTCTTTCCTTTAAAAAAAAAATCTAGTTTGAATAAATTTTTCTTTGGAACTTGTCAGAAATACCATGGGTTTTCAAATAAAACTTAAATGATTTTACTAAAAAGTTGTGTGATGGCTTTGAAGACTACACCCATGGTTTCAGGTGATTTTGGGGAAAAAATTAGTCAACCAGTGTTTTCTGCCATGCTATCATTTCTAGCTCTTTAGCTGTCTTTTGTGTTGGTAGCTTTGCTGTAAAATATTCCAGCTGAGATATATTTTGCCATTGTAATGACATTCTTTTCTTGGCTAAATCCAGGTGACTTAATAAGTTTCTTGAAACTACATACAAGAATAGAAAGCATTATTAAACCATTTAGAACATTTTAAAAAAGCATATTCAAAGATTACAGTGGTCACTAGGCAGGAACATTCCATTTCTTATGCCAGTAAGAATTTGATGAGCTTTTATAATAACAGATAGGTCAGGATCTCAAGTAATTTTTCAAGTCATTTCACAGTAATTCCAAAGTTATACATTTATTCTTGAAATTAATAGTGTGCCATAAATCTTGACTTTCATTTTTACTTAAAAACCCATACCTTCATTTATTCAACAGATGCATCTTGAACCTACTACCTGCTAAGATTTAGGAAGTGAAAGATGAACAAATTAGGTATAATTTCTGCCCTGATAAAATTAACAGTCAAGCTGGCCAAATCAGACACTAAACAAGTAGAAGTCTATGTATAATAATTTCATTATATACTAAACTGATACATATGCATATAAGTGCTTTGGGAAAGAAACTGTCTTTTCACATAATTACTATGAATACTGTATGCGGATTCAATGAAGGAAACAATCCTGTGACAATGAAGAGTGACAGGTTATTGTACCCTGTACCAACCAACAAATGAGGATCCCAGCAATTCCTCTGCCAAGGAAGAGTGCAAAAGAAGCAGTAGGTCACTGTTACTCTGTTTTCTAAGGAGTTTTCTAAAGGAACAGAAATGTTCTAATAAATCAGGGCTACTTTATAATAGTAGTAATCTGTAGAATGGAAAAATTATTTCAAGTTTGCTAGTGCACATTAAAATGATTTACGTTTTCCTTTAACTTTAGTTTCTTAAACTTCTCAGCTCTCTAATCCCATGGACATACCCATGATAACCCTTTATTCTTATCATTTCAATTTTGAGAAGCCCTTAGGTCCCTCACTCCAGTGCTGTTCTAAGTGGAACGCTGCAAGTCAGGGGAGAGAAGCCACATGACATCTTCTTCCGCTAACACCCTGGTTTGATTCTGATTGACAGGTGGTAAATTCTTGGTCAATCTGACATCACAAGATGGAGCCTAAGCTCCCACAGAATTGTTTCTTTTGAAATGTCAGGCTTCTGTGCAACCAGGGCACTCTTCTGAAATGGAGTCATGATTCAGGACCTTCATCTCACTTCTGATATAACTATTCTCCACATTCGTCTGTATTTGGAAAGCTGTGGTCACACTAAAGAGTTTATTCTTACTGTTCTCCTGAATATCTAAACATCTGCATGGCACTCTCAAATCTAACTTAATGCCTTAACAACTAAAAGAGAAAAGCACTGTGAAAAAGTCACACCTGTGCAAGAATCTGAAACACAGAATGGCAAATATATTAAATAGGATTACATTTTTCTACAAGTAACAGACAAGCTGAAAAGCAATGGCTTAAATTACTAACCATCTATCTTCTTCTTGTAAATAAGAAGTAAGCAATCCACTGTTGATCTCATGGAGTCATCAAAATCCAGTTTCCTTCAAGCTTTCAGCTCAGCCTGTCTTAGCATGTGGTTTTCATCCTCAATTTTCCTTTTCAGTTATTCTCAAAATTTCAGAATTTTACAAACATTAAAGAAATGTAACCAATATTTGCTTCCTCGTGACAGTAAAATGGCATTGGATGCCATATAGTCACAAACCTTTATAAAATCCGGGTAACTACAGGGAGCATAGAGAAGGTACTTGTTTACACTTGATATCAGTGTTGTCTGAAAGCTGGCAAAGCATAGCACCAGCTTCTGAGGAACCAAAGGGCAAAGCCTTGAAAGCTTGCAGGACTAGAGATGAAGGAGAGGGAGGCAATGTGAGAGGAATGCTGCCCTTAAAAGCGTGTGATGACAAACCAGGAAGGGCAAATGGCCGTAACTCTTTAGGATCCTTGTATGACTGACGCACTGTATATGGTGGGGGAGCCTCATCTTATGGAAGGAAGGAAAATCTTTTGTCTCTACTTAATCTTCCCTAACACCTAGTCAGAGGCTTGAGAGGCACATTTTACCACTCCATGTGTGTGGAGATTAGGCTCACTACTTAGTCTTTGCTGGGGTGAGTAGAGGTGGGAGTCCACAGATTTCTTCTGCGGTGTTTGGTCAGAGTAAAGTGGCTATTGTCTTAAAGTTTTCTTTGGCTTGACTGTCCTGGACTGTTCCTTTGGCTACATGGAGCAGACTTCTCTGGTACTTTTGTAGTGTGCACTGTTAACATTCTAGATTGTGGCTTCTTCAGCTCCCAGTCTGGGATTATTGTTATTCCATTGCCCAGACATGTTCGACTCTTTGTAACCCCATGGACTGTAGCATGCCAAGCTTCCCTGTCCTTCACCATCTCTCAGAGCTTCCTCAAACTCATGTCCATTGAGGCAGTGATACCATCCAACAGTCTTGTCCTCTGTTGTCCCCTTTTTCTCCCACCTTCGCTTTTTCCCAGCATCAGTGTCTTTTCTAATGAGTCAGTTCTTCGCATCAGGTGGCCAGAGTATTGGAGTTTCAGCTTCAGCATATGTCCTTCGAATGAATATTCAGGACTGATATCCTTTAGGATAGACTGGTTTGATTTTCTTGCAGTGCCAGTGACTATCAAGAGTCTTCTCCAACACCACAGTTCAAAAGTATCAATTATTTGGCACTGAGCCTTCTTTATGGTCCAACTCTCACAGCCATACATGACGACTGGAAAAATCATAGCTGTGACTGTTAGTACCTTTGTTGGCAAAGTGATGTCTCTGCTTTTTAGTATACTGTCTAGAAATGTCTATCTAGGTCTTCAGCTCTCTTTTTTTTTTTTTTACTGTTTTTTTTTTTTCCTTAATATATTGAGATGCATGAGCTGCTTGTATATTTTGGAGATTATTTGTCAGTTGCTTCCTTTGCAAATGTCTTGTCTCCTAATCTGAGGCCTGTCTTTTCATCTTGTTTATGGTTTCCTTTGCTGTGAAGAAGCCTTGAAGTTTGATTAGGTCCCATTTGTTTATTTTTTTTTTATATATTCATTATTTTAGGAGGTTCGTCAGAAAAAGATCATGCTGTGATTTATATCACAGTGTGTCCTGCCTGTGTTTTACTCTAAGAGTTTTTATAGTGTCTTGCCATACATTTAGATCTTTAATCCATTTGCAATTTATTTTTGTGTGTGGTGTTAGATAGTGTTATAATTTCATTCTTTTACATATAGCTATCTAGTTTTCCCAGCACCACTTATTGAAGAGGCTGTCTTTACTGCCTTCTGTACATTCTGGCCTCTTTTGTCATAAGTGCATGAGTTTATCTCTAGGCTTTCTATCTTGTTCCATTGGTCTGTACTTCTGTTTTTGTACCAGCACCATCCTGTCTTGATCACTGTAGCCCTATAGTATAGTCTGAAGTTAGGGAAATATATATATATTATGTGTATATATTTATATATATAAACACTAAAATATATATTATATATAGAAAGCAATATATGTGCAATTTATTATATGGGCTTCCCTTGTGGGTCTGCTGGTAAAGAATCCACCTGCAATGTGAAAGACCTGGGTCCAATCCCTGGGTCAGGAAGATCCTCTGGAGAAGGGAAAGGCTACCCACTCCAGTATTCTGGCCTGGAGAATTATAGTCTATATATACATAGGACTGTGTAGTCCATAGGGTTGCAAAGAGTCATAATATTATATATTATATAGTGCAAGCATATGCACTTTAGATACCAGTAGTTACAAATATTAAATATTAATCTGAAGCCATTCTCAAAGGCTTTACTATGTGAATGCATATGTTGACTTTTTAAAATAATGCTATAGTATTCAGATTTTTCACTCATTTAGTCATAGGATATTTTTTTCTCATATATCCTTTTACTCAGACACCTGGGAATATGGTTTGGATAGCATCTGTCCAGCTTCTTTTATGTCACAGGGCTCCAGTGTATATTCTAATTTTCTACACAATAGCGTAAAATACACTATTTTACATAGTAAGGTCATATTACTTAACAGCTGCTACAAATGTACTGTTACTTTTATGTTAGAAGTATTTTTTAAACATATTAACTTATAAGACTTAGTGTGCCTAGATACTTAATAATTGTTCAATAAACGCCCATGAAATAGAATCACACACAATAGTTTCATTTCCACAGTTCTTAAAAGAGGAACCTATGAAAGGAAGGTTCGTGGGGGGAGCGTCATTGCTGGGACTGTTACGCATATCATATTATATATATATATCACCCTTCTATATTTATCACTTCATTAAGTCTGCGAAAAATCAATCCTCTATCTACAATAATTAGTAAAATAAAAAATCAAATCTAGGCCCTTGGAGTGCATATTTGAATCAACTGTCTACTCTTTCATCTACGCACACAGGCAAAAATCCATTTTCTTTCCAAATTATATTGATTATCATTATTTTAATCTAGCACTTTTTTCCATGTTGCTAAAGTATTCTGAATCATGTATATTTATTTTCTTCTGGCATTTCTTAGTCATTCTGTAGGTGAGTGTTTTTTTTTAGTCACATATGTATTTTCTTTGGACCCAAATTCCCAGACAGTGGAATCTGTGGTTTATTATTGCAGCACATACCAAATACTCACTGCATGCATACTCAACATACTACATGCAAGTTGAATGGCAAAATGAAAATATGACATATTTATAAAAGAAACATGAGAAGAGCAGTTAAAAAGAAAAATTTTGTTTGCATAAGATAGATGTCAGATGCTCTCCAGCCTCATGATTAAATTTTTCATGTCCAAAGAAGATTGAAAGGGACTAAACAAGAAATATTTTGTACAAGGAAGTAGTCACCTCTTTGAAGCATTTTTAAATGAAAATTCTTTTCAAAACATCTTTTAAAACATTTCATAAAAAATACAAAATTGTAAGTGATTGACTTTTTGTTGTTATCCTCATCGTGCTGAGATGTTCAATCGTATATGACTCTTTGCTACCCCATGGACTGTAACCCGGCAGCCTCCTCTGTCCTTGGGTTTCTCCAGGTAAGAACACTGGAGTGGGTAGCCATTTCCTTCTCTAGGGGATCTTCCTGACCTAGGATTATACCTATGTCTCATGTCTCTTGAATTGGCAGGTGGATTCTTTACTATTAGTACTACCTGGGGAGCCCTTTTGTTGTTATAAAGGGTACATTTTGGTCAACAGTAAAAGTATTGAGATTCTTTCCCCTCAAATGATAAATTCATCATGTAAAGTATTTTATTTATTCACAGTGGCTCATTATGGGACTCAAGTTATCCAGCTATTTTTCCAGAAAAAGTGACCAATCATTTATTTAAAACATGGGGTTGAGTAGATTAAGCATGAAAAAGAAGGAAATTACAGGCAGCGAAGCCCTCAACTTTTAAAGCACTGGATTTTTTCTTTCATTTCCCTCTTTCTCTGTCTCCTTGTCCCCTCCGCTTTGGTATTTCTGCTCTCTACCATACATTCTGAGGAGTGCTCATTATTCTTTTTTAAATGACAAGGGCCATTCCAATCTTATTAAGTGGAAACTTGACCGATAGCAATGAAAAGGTCACTTGTGATTCAGGCTACAAGTGATAAAAATTTAGGAGTTAAGATCAACAGAGACTGGGAGGAAAATTGAAAAAAAAGAAATAAAGATTTATAGACATGAGGCTATTCAAAGAAGACCAAGCCCTTCCAGTTGCTGAGAAATCAAATTGATGTCCAGAAAATAATATCAGATTAAGAAATATGAGGTTGGTAGGGCCTCCTGAAGCACAGACAGGGGACACAGATATATTTTTAGCCGATTATGAAGGATCCGGGAATGGATAACTCTGAAATCCTTTTACACTACATCACAATGTGTCACATATTCCTTGAGAAACTCAATTACGAAGCATCTCAGACAACATGAGTGGCTCTTGTTGAAGTGAGAAAAACTTTGAAAGTGACATGAAATGCTAAATTGGCTTTCAAGGTTCAAGAAAGTATTTTGTAAGTAGCCTAAACCCTGATTTTATTCAGCACAAGAATCTCATATCTATAGGTAACTACTCATGACCTGTGAAAGGTAGTTAAGTTGATTTTTAGAAAATTTAGGATTTTTCTGAGCCCTTAAAATGAGCACAGACACGCTTTTTCATTTATAATTATTTAAGGTCTCCTCCTTTTTAGTTTACCCTTCCTCAGCTTCAGTTCACCCAGGAGAAGTTACTCAAAAGTAAACAAATACAGGAAGTTTTTATATATATAGAAGGATTGCTGATGAAGGAAAGTGGGGAAGAGGTGGATTTTTTGTTGTTGTTTTTTAGTTTTGTTTTTGTTTTCAGGGATGAAACAAAATAGAATTTTTGAAATAAATACTACAGAAAAGAAATTAACTCACTCTAAGAGCAATAATGTACTTAAATAAATTAACACATTAACAAATGCTTCTCCCCCAAACCAAATTAATTAATGGGGTAATAATGGTAGGTAGTATTTAAATTCAATTCTTGGTATGGCTAACTTTTGATGTAGGGTCTTTCATTACTATAACCACTTTACATATGAGATAACAGGGCTGAGAGAGAATAACCCCTAGATCTGAGTTGACCCAGGCTTTGAGTTCAGGCTATGTGGGCCTTGAACAGCAATGTTGCACTGCCTTATAAGTTCCTTCTTTTAATAAAAATAGACTGGAAACTACTAACTGTAGTAAAAAGAGCTGCTGAAATGGGCCCTTGTCATTTTCTAAGCTTTACCTTTGTCACAGTAACTCCCCAAATGACTATAAAAGGTACTTACAGTCATTTCTGTTTGACAGAGGATGGACCTGAGTTTCTATATGAAGTTAAATAATTTAACCTAGGACAGTAGTTTTCAATGTTAAATGTACATAATCATCACCTCCAAAGTTTATTAAAACACAGTTTCCTGGACCCCAGCTCTGGAGTTTCTGATACATTAGGCCCAGGGTATGGCCAAGATTTAGTGATGCTCCTGGTCCGAGGACCACATGTTGAGAACTACCACTCTACATAATAATGTTAGCAGTTGAATTCGAACAGTTTATGTTCTAAACCCTTACTTTTATCAACACATGAGTCTAGAAGTTTTGTGGTGTTTATCAAGCACATAGTGGCTAATACATACCTTTTGGATGAGAGCATCTGCCAACTGACCCCTAGATTATACTCCAGATACCACTAGGGCCTCCCTGATAGCTCAGTTGATAGAGAAACTGCATGCGACCCCAGTTTGATTCCTGGGTTGGGAAGATCTGCTGGAGAAGGGACAGTCAACTCACTCCATTATTCTTGGATTTCCCTTATGGCTCAGCTGGTAAATTATCAGAAAGTAATGAAAGAGACCCAGGTTCAATCCCTGCATTGGGAAGATCCCCTGGAGAAGGGAAAGGCTACCCACTCCAATTTTCTGGCCTAGAGAATTCTGTGGGCTGTATAGTCCATGGTGTTGCAAAGAGTCAGGCACAACGGAGTGACTTTCACTGCCACTACTACCATTGGGGCTAGGCTTCAATAGTACATTTAAATTATGCTTCAATAGTAAGTGAACCAAAAACTTCCAGATAATAAAAGCTGGATTTAGAAAAGGCACAGGAACCAGAGATCAAATTGCCAACTTCTGTTGGATCATAGAAAAAGCAAGAGAATTCCAAAAAAAGAAACAATAAACAAACAAACAAAAAAAACCCATCTACTTCATTGACTATACTAAAGCCTTTGACTGGGTGGATCACAACAAACTGTGGAAAATTCTTAAAGAGATGGGAGTGCCAGACCACCTTACTTGTCTCCTGAGAAACCCATATGAAGGTCAAGAAGTAATAGTTAGAACTAGACACAAAACAACAGACTGGTTCAAAACTGGGAAAGGAATACATCAAGGCCGTATATCGTCATCCTGCTTTTATAACATATATGCAGAATACATCATGAGAAATGCCAGGCTGGATGCAGCACAAGCTGGAATCACAATTATCAGGAGAAATAACGATAACCTCAAATATGCAGATGACACCACCCTAATGGCAGAAAGCGAAGGGGAACTAAAGAGCTTCTTGATGAAAGTGAAAGAGGAGAGTGAAAAAACTGGCTTAAAACTCAACATTAAAAAAAAAAAAAAAAAAAAGCCCTAACATCATGACATCTAGTCCCATCACTTCATGGCAAATAGATGTGGAAAAAAAATGGAAGCAGTGACAGACTATTTTCCTGGGCTCCAAAATCATGCTGACTGCAGTCATGAAATTAAAAGACACTTGCTTCTTGGAAGAAAAACTTTGACAAACCTAGACAACTTATTGCAGAGGCATTACTTTGCTGACAAAGGTCCATATAGTCCAAGCTATGGTTTTTCCAGTAGCCATGCATGGATGTGAGTTGGACCATAAAGAAGGCCAATCGCTGAAGAATTGATGCTTTTAAACTGTGGTGCTGGAGAAGACTCTTGAGGGTTCCTTAGACTACAAGGAGATCCAACCAGTCAATCCTAAAGGAAATCAGTCCTGAATATTCATTGGAAGAACTGTTGTTGAACCTGAAACTTCAATACTTTAGCCACCTGATTCCAAGAGCCAACTCACTGGGAAAGACCCTAATGCTGGGAAAGATTGAAGGAAGGAGGAAAAGGAGTGACAGAAAATGAGATGGTTGGATGGCATCACCGACTCAGTGGACATGAGTTTGAGCAACCACCAGGAGATGGTAAAGGACACAGAAGCCTGGTGTGCTGCAGTCCATGGAGTCACAAAGTCAGACACGACTGAGCAACTGAACAACAGCAACCACTGGGACTCTAGCTCCTTCCTAGCTTCATAACATACCTTCCTTTATAGTCCATTTGGCTCTGGAAATGGCACATCTTACCATCTCGGGTTAATTGCACATGTTGATACAGATTCTTTGTTATTGCTTTGCATCAACATATCTTAGTTTGAGCCATCCTGATGCTGAATCTGGCCTTTGTACCTTGACATCAAATTAAGTCTCAGAGACAGAGTTTTGGATGAAGCAGAAAAGAGAAGTTTTACATCTTTGCTTGGTAGAAGAGACCAGAGTAGGCTAGTGCCCTAAAAAGTCTGTGTCCTGACCTGGAGGGTTTTGTGAGGAGTTTTATAGTAATGGGTCAAAGAGGAGGGCATGATCTTTTCATGAACATTCTTCTCATTGGTTTGTGGTGAAGAGATTGGGAGTCAGCATTGTCAACTTTCTGATTCCAGCTGGTCTGGGGTCTAAGTGCTTGCAGGCAGTGTACAACTAACTTCTCCCACTTGGTGGGGGTTTCAGTATCAACAAAACTGCTCAAAGATATTGTTATTTATATCCCTGGAAGGACAATCAGGACCCTGCCCAAAGGCTGCACTCTTGTTTCTTAACTGCTCCTTCCTTGTCTTCACTTAGCCTCCCTTCCCTGATTAGCAGCTCTTTGAACCTGCCCTGTGAAACTCAGGGAAGGTTATGGAGGCTGGGTGAAGTCAATTTCCTATAATCAAGAAATGAGAGACACAAACACTTTTGTGCCCAGGAGTCCCACAGAGTCCTGCTTGGTTTCAATCCTTTTCCTACAGAGACCTTAATAGACAAAAATAATCCCTGCTTCATAAGTTTGTTATAAAGTTTAACTGAGTTGATAAATATAAAGTGTGTAGTATATAGTGCCTAGTTTGTAATCAACTTTCAATAAATCATAGTAATTTCTCCATCCAAAACGTGTAAATAGTAAGGCATTATTCATAAGAATCTTCTGTGGACTAAAGAAGCAATGAGTGAGTGACGGAAGTTGCTCGGTTGTGTCTGCCTCTTTGCAACTCCATGGACTGTAGGAGCCTACCATGCTCCTCTGTCCATGGGATTTTCCAGGCAAGAGTACTGGAGTAGGTTGCCATTTCCTTCTCCAGAGGATCTTCCCAACCCAGGGATCAAACCCAGGTCTCCTGCATTGTAGGCTGATGCTTTACTGTCGGAACCACTAGGGATGTCTCTAAAGAAGCAATAGTTGTAAAATATTTTGCAGAGTTCCTGGCATACAGTTGATACTCTATGCTTCAACTTATAACTTTTACCAAAGGATTAAATTGAATATATGTACAGGGGGTTTGGAGAAGGAAATGCCAACCCACTCCAGTATTCTTGCCTGGAGAATTCCTTGGACAGAGATGGGCCACAGTCCATATGGTCGCAAAGAGTCAGACATGACTGAAGCAACTTAGCACACCTGCACATGGGGTTACTTTGTGTGAGCTTTTTAGCAAGATAAATTCAAAGCACAAGAGTGAGGCATGTTTCACCAGGCAAATAGATGTTGTTTCCTGAAACTGGCATGTGAGTGAACTTGGTTTGGCTCCCAGTGGATGCCTGAGAACTTTCTGCTGTGGCAGTAAGAGGACTAACACTGCTCAGAAAACGGCAGACTTGTTCACATCGGGGCAGGAATGAGGGACGCTGCGCAAGGAAGAGCATACAGCAACCCTGACCAAAGTGCAGAGAACAGAGAAACTGTCAAACCAGCCCTCCTTACCAGAGGTAACCGGAAGAGAGGGGAATGAGAGCTTGAAATAGTGCCTCCTTGGCAGGTGGGATTGATTTCCTAGCATGTTCATTTTAACGTGATTCAAGGGCAGTTACTGGGCTCCAAAGCCGAGTAGCTGCCTCAGGAAGACCCGCTGCCTGAGGTTCACTGAAGAATGAGATCCAAAGCTAATGAAGGTTAACATGCTGCCTGGAACTGATGAGGTCAGGAGAACCCAGTTTCAGCAGCAAGAAGCAAATGAGTAAGAGGACCCAGTCTGGTGATGAGACACAGGGAAGGCAAAATAAAGGCCAAGGAGAGAATTCTTGGAATAACAGGGTCAGTTATTCTCAAATGTGAGTCAGAATTGGTAATTCAGAATTTTGTCTTACATCTAGGTTTTGAAAGGCTCTGATGCTGGGAGGGATTGGGGGCAGGAGGAGAAGGGGACGACAGAGGATGAGATGGCTGGATGGCATCACTGACTCGATGGACGTGAGTCTGAGTGAACTCTGGGAGTTGGTGATGGACCCTGGTGTGCTGTGATTCATGCAGTCGCAAAGAGTCGGACACAACTGAGCAACTGAACTGAACTGAACTGACTGAAATTTCCCTTCTTTGACGATTAGAAGTATTAAAGCCCACAGATTGGTTGAACCTTAAATCAGAATATACTATGGGTTGAATCATGCCTTCTGTGAAATCCTAAGCTCCACGATCTCAGAATGTGACAAGAATGTGATCGGGTCTTTTATAGAGGAAATCAAGTTAATGAGAAGCTATTAGAATGATCTTTTCAATCCCAAATGATTTCATTTAGTAATTTCTTTCTGAATAAAAGAACATGTGATTAAATATTTCCTACTTTTTAAAAGTATAATTGATTTACATTGTTGTGTTAGTTTCAGGTGTGCAGAAAAATTATTTCTCAATGGAAAAATCATTTAATATTTTTTCTATTCATTTTACTCATCTGTTAGAATAGCCTTGTGATCTGATCTTAATAAATTATGATTTCTGTGATTTATATAGTAAAGGACCCCATGGATCTAACACAGTCATAATTTTTGGTCATGTGTAGGTTAGCTTTCTTTTTCAATAACTTACTTATTTAAATTTTAAGTTAAAAATTATTCATTTAAAAATATATTGATCATAAAAGTCTTGTATACTCATAGTTAAGCATTTTTATGCAGAAATTATGGAGAGGAAAGGTAAAATTGTTGACATAACTATGATTCATAGATAACTATTGTCAATATTTCTATGTGTTTTATTCAGTCTATTTTTTTAGAACATATGTAATTTAATAAGAAGATACAATCTTGGTTTATTGTTTAACCCTTGTTTAATACCTCTCTTATTGTGTCTTTTGCAACATATTTGTAAGAATGCAGAGATTTAATAATGCATAAGGAGAATTAATTTGGAAAATGTCTTTTGCAACTACTTTATCAGATTCAATTAAACGCACAAGTCACCTTCCTTTAAATTAGAGAGTTGCTTATCTAATGTATTCCCATAAGAAAGTCATTCATGCAAATTAAATTATTTCTTTCTAAAGGTCTTAAGGGTTAAAAAAATGTAACATATCTTATCAGTCACGCAAAGATGTTGGGAAACAAAGAAAAATTGTATACTTCAAACAAAAGTGACCACCAGAGAAGCATGACTGGGCATAAGCATTTTGCACAAAGACAAGCAGATAGTTTGATAAACATTCCAGACACCTGAAAAAATAAATGGTTGATGACATGACATAGTAGCTTCTCCCTGTAGACACTGCTTGCTCTCTTAGGTGAACAACACTCTAGCTCTTTGAACATGGCATATGTATCTATTTATGAAAAGATATAATTCTAATATAAAT
Source organism: Capricornis sumatraensis (assembly GCF_032405125.1). Classification (NCBI taxonomy): domain Eukaryota; kingdom Metazoa; phylum Chordata; class Mammalia; order Artiodactyla; family Bovidae; genus Capricornis; species Capricornis sumatraensis. Next base: position 78,431,124 of record NC_091073.1, read on the forward strand.
TGCATTTATATTGAAAATATCATTGTTTTCTTGAAAAGTGAAAGTGAAGTTTTCTCAGTATTGTCCAACTCTTTGTGACCCCATGGACTGTAGAGCCTGAATTCTCCAGGACAGAATACTGGAGTGAGTAACCTATCCCTTCTCCAGCAGATCTTCTCAACCCAGGGATCAAACCCAGGTCTCCCATGTTGCAGGTGGATTCTTTACCAGCTGAGCTTTGATTCTTTACCATCTGTATATGAAAGCAGTGGCTAAATGATACTTCTTTCAAAGAGCACATACAGACACATACATCCACAAACACACTCTTCCAGAATGCTGAAACACATGAAGCAACTGAAATTTAATATAAGTTAACTGGTAAAATTCTGTAGCACAATCATAGACTCCCATTGAAGATCATTTATATGCAAGAGTATTCATACATGTGGATAATCCTTAATGGCTAAACCCTATTCTGATTGCTTTTCAATGTATAAGAGTTTGTATATGCTATTCAGCCTACCCCTGGAGCCTGTATTGAACTTGTATAGGAGACATCCAAAGGAAAAGTGCTCTGTGGCCACTCACCAGTCCTGTAATGAAATTAAGTTCTGATGACAAAGTGAGATATCACTGGAAATTTTCTAGGCAAACATAATCTATCTAAAACTCACCAACTCATAATTAAAAAGCAGTTGGCTTGGCCATAGGGATGTGGATTGAAACACATTAGAATAAGAATAGAAAATTATGGGAAAATAGCAGCTTTCTGGATACTACTTACAGGAAATGGATTAAAAGCTTCAGTGAAAGCAATACAAGCAAGCTTGAGCCTTTAGAGAAGAGAAACCATAAAAAGAGAAATTGACCATCAGGCTTGAGTAAAAGCAGGTTGACCTTTCTTTGTATAAAAGAACTAGGATATTTCAAGATTTTAAAATCAGGAAAAGCATTTCACTGTTTACTAAACAATGTTACCTACATCACTTCTAGCATCCATCTGGGTTATGTTTCATAGAGAAGGAGAGCCCTCTTAGGCATTTCCCCAGTAGCCAAGAAGATACTCTACTTTCACTTATCCACTGTACCAAATCCAACTCAAAAAGATTGAGAACATGGGCACAATAATAAAATAACAGTAGTCTTTGTTCATTTCAGCTTAATCTTTTAGGTAAAAGATGAATTTTTCTAATTTAAAACATGAATCAATAACAGCGCTTCAGAAACTTGGCCTTCTCTCCTAATTCCCATAGCTCTCAGTCCATCATAATGATAGCAGAAGACCTGCCACCTAAAGATTGAAATTTCCAAAGAAATTCTACATCCAAGAGTGTTTATGAAATAAAATGGTGATATTGGCTTGAGAGGCTTGTTCTTGAGTGAGAAGTTGTAAGCGATACAGATGGAAGACTTATCTATAAGTTATGTTTAACAGTTACTAAAGCATTTTCAGTGAATTACTTCATAACATCCTGAAAACTGTGCTGAGCTAGTGAAATAGGTGTTATCAGCATTTCAAAGGCAAGGGAACTAAGACAGTGAGGTTAATGAAATAACCAAGGGCAAAGTTTTTTGTTGTTGTTTTTTCTTAATACTGTGACATCAACTAAGATTCAGTACTCGAGTATTTCTATTGTGTATTTTACATCTAACTATACAAAATAGCCATGAATCCTCTTCTCCTTCTTTTGTCAAATGAAATCATCAAGACTACATTGTATTGGTATATAATCCTTTTCTATTAAAACTCAGAAGATAGCACTCCTTTATTTTTGAACTTGTCACAGTGCCCATTGATCACTTATATGTTTACTGGAGTCATACTTCTCTGGAAACATTTTACAGTCTTCTGTTTTTTCTTACCTTTGTGCTCTGAAAGTTCAGAAGCTTTTATCAATAGGTAGGATTGACTCTTCTACAGATGATTGGAGAACCACCTAATCTAAAGAGATTCGTGTTCTTTTTCTATGATTTGTTTGTTTATTTTTATTTTTTGGCTGTGGTGGGTCCTTGTTGCTGTACACAGGCCTTGTCTAGGTGCTGCTAGCAGGGACTGCTCTCTAGTTGTGGTGCTCAGGCTTTTTATCGCTGTGGCTTCTCTTGTTGCGGAACACGGGTTCTAGGCACGCTGGTCTCAGTGGTTGTAGCTTGCGGACTCAGTAGTTATGGCTCACGGGCTCTAGGTTGTGGGCTCAGTAGTTGCGGTGCATGGGCTTAGTTGCGCTGCAGCATGTGGGATCTTCCCACACCAGGGATTGAACCTGTGTCTCCTGCATTGCAAGACAGATTCTTAACCTCTGGACCATCAGGGAAGCCCCTAGTGTTTCTTAAACTATGGGAAATTTATTCAATTATTTCTTATAAAATATTCCTCTCAATTTTTTTCTGATATGTTATCTTCTATAACAATTATTTTTCCCCTTTCTATTCAGTCTTTGCATTCTGCCAAGTCTCTCTGTTTCTCCCTTCCCCTCCTTCCCTTTTCTCCCTCTTTGCCTTTCTACCTCTCTCTGTGTGTGGTTTAATTTCAAAGGATTCTTCCCTGGTTTGTGAATGTTACCTTTACAGGGCATTTGCTTCTGATTTCATGCATTTGTCTGTGTATAACATGCAGAATTCTAAAAATCTTTTACTTCCCGAATTACCTCTATAATCTTTGGTCTTTGGATCAGTAGTTCTGTTATTCATTCTTTATAATGTTGAAATCAACATTTCATGTGTCTAATTATCATTGACTATTTATTTATATCTAAAGAATTAAAAATTGGCTTAATCTAAACAGCAGGCATGCATTTCCTCCATTGTGTGCTTTGGTCTCTTTCCCTCATCAGCTACACACCAAAATGGAAAGATTGGCCTGACATGCTCTAAAAAAGTAGTTTGTAGTAGGTGTAGGTTGCAAGTTACTATGTTCTGCTTCAGGTCTAAGTGGTGAGAATATTAGTTGGAAAGCCACAGATGCCAGAATATGAAGGATTTTATTTAAGAATAGTTACAGCCACAGGCCTATTTCTCCTTTAAATAAGCATCAGTACCTCAGTTAACACTCCAAAACAGAGAAATAAATACCTACAGCTATAATATTTAGACTTCCCATGGCTATAATTCTATATCTTCAAATATTGGCTGGTAAAATATCTTAGAAATCCATTCAGTTACTCTGTTTTTGTGTATAATAATTTGTGGTTGGGAGTATTGGGATGGGAGGGGTACAGGAAATGCAATAGGGTTTTATTAAAAATATATATCTATTAGCCACATGATACTATTTGCTTTGTGGTGGTGAATCAAAGAAATTTCCAAATAAAACAAATGTGCGGATCCATCACTGATGAAAGAATTTTCTCAAAACAATATTCTAAAAACTGGGGATGTGTGGTTCACTACTCATGAGACTTACAAGCCACAAGTGGGCAAAAAGCCGGACTTTTAGTTTTATCCTCATAGTGTGAAAAAGTTGTTAGTCAATTCATAGCACAGAGCAAATGCATGCTGAAGTCAACGTGGGACAGTAAATAAATAAAAAAGGACAGCTTGAAAGAATCTCATTCAGAAGTGAAATTGCAGGATAGGCTTTCATCCTGAATCAACACAACAGTCTTCACAGTCCAAATTGCCAGGTAATAGCCTGAGCAGATATCACCAGAAATTAAGCATGAAGTCCCAGCCACCCTTCCTGAATGGCAATCACAGGACCCAGATGCTAACCTTTGAAAGACCTCTCACTAGCAGCAGGATTTGACATGTTGGCAGGCTTTTCAAATAGTTTCCCTGGCATCATTGAAGTTGCCTCTAAATCAGTTATGTGATTAGATTCTTCAGGAAGCCTGGATTTGCTTATCTTCCTCTGTGCTGTATCTTTGGACAATGCAGCTTCTCATAAAGACAGGTAACTGTGCAGTTCCCATCAGTTTGGGCTGCTGGTTTTCCAAAAGTGAATATTTTGTTAAACTAAGTAAATAATCAAGCCAATTTTCCAGAAAATACTTGCCTAAGCAAGAATTCCTGAGTGGCCAGAAAGAAAATATGTTTATGATGTTTTCAATCTGGGTGCTGGTTTTTCTTTCTTCCTGGTCCCCATTCCTATTTGAGTTTCCAAAGATTCTCTTCATCTTCTCTTACTATAATAACCAACTACTTCCTCTTGGATCACTCTAAACTTTTATTTTAGGACAGAATTAGAGAAAAAGGAAGATTAAGAATGGTCATTGGAAATGTCTTCCTGGTTTATATCATTATTATGTGTTTTTCCAATGCATGCAACCTGAAGACAGATAAATTTATTTAATTAAATCACATAAAATTAAGGAAATAACATAAACTTTCTCAGTAAGCATGTCAACCAGCGAAATGAGGTCCCTAGGGCACTCGTACCTATACACATGGGAATTAAAGGCATCTTCTTCAAAAAGTGAAGTGCATCACATAAGAATTTGATCTCCTTTGTATTTTGTTAGGACTGAAAATGGCAATGTTTGAATTATGCTCTAGTAACTTTCAAGGTGGAATCAAGACTGCCAGGATAATTATCAACAGCCTCAGACATGTAGATGATAACACTCTAATGGCAGGAAGTGAAGAGAAACTAAAGAGCCTCTTGATGAGAGTGAATGAGAAGAGTGAAAAAGCTGCTATGAAACTCAACATTCAAAAAACTGATCATGGTGTCCAGTCCCAGCCCTCCATGGCAAATAGATGGGAAAAAAGTATAAACAGTGACAGATTTTATTTTCTTGGGCTCCAAAACCACTGCAGTTTTAATGAAATTAAAAGACACTTGCTCCTTGGGAGGAAAGTCAAGACACACCTAGACAGTGCATTGAAAAGCAGAGATATCACTTTTCTGGCAAAGATCCATATAGTCAAAGCTATGGTTTTTCCAATAGTTATATATGGATTTGAGAGTTGGACCATAAAGAAAGCTGAGCACCAAAGAATTGATGCTTTTGAACTGTGGTGTTGGAGAAGATTCTTGAAAGTCCCTTGGACACAAGGAGATCAAATCAGTCAATCCTAAAGGAAATCAGCCCTGAATATTCACTGGAAGGACTGATGCTGAAAAAGATTCAAGGCAGGAGGAAAAGGAGGTGACAGAGGAAGAGATACTTGGATGGCATTGCTGACTCAATGGACAGTTTGAGCAAGCTTCAAGAGTTGGTGAAGGACCGGGAAGCCTGGCGTGCTGCAGTCCATGGGGTCACAAAGAGTCAGACACAACTGAACGACTGAACAACAGGGCCCTGAGATGACCAAACTTATACATGTATTATTCTAATGATGTTCAGTGGAACTGTGATGCACCTTATTTTCAGGAACATAAAAGCAATGCTAAATAATATATTTAGGATAAAAGTAGTATTCCTTTATTTTTTCCATTGTGCCAAATTCTAAAGAATATACTAAGGCTGCATATGATAAAACACCTCCTTAAAGTTTCACTTTGATAACATAATTAATTTATCATTTCTTTTACTAGTAAAAGTGATCTTCCCTGCCTCCATAGAATCTTTCTACATTTTAATGACTGTGCATATTTGATTTATTAAAGTATGGGTCACTGTGAAGTTAGAAATGAAATAATAATAGCATGTCATCTCTCTTCAGCTGTCTCTACTGCAGCACTCAGTGACTTTCATTTTTTCTATATATTTTACTCTCTATTCCCATCTGTCAAAGAAGGTCTGACTAGTTAGAGCAGAGGTTATTCTCACTGGGTCTGAGGGTGGAGGCCTTCTTCCTTAGCCACGGGTACCAAAAAAATTACAAATGAGACAGGCTTGATCTTCAGCCAGGGGAGACGGTGCTAATCAATCTTAACCATCAGACCATCCCCTGCTTGAGTTCACAGGCAGCTTTAAAGAAGGTTAAACAGAGTTTTTTCCCATTTTCTTCTTTTCCCTCTTTTAATTATTTTTGCTGGTATTATAAGATGAAGGAGGGAGGAGATTTAAATAGATCTTTTATTCAACAAATCTATTTTATGACTCCCAAAGTAAAGCTTTCAGCACTGTAATTGGCTGGGGAAATTAACAGAGTAATACTTAATGTGTGAACTACGAGTTTAACTTGTTTCTAGAAAACCTTGTTTTATCCTCTGGCTGAAAAGGATATTTGGAAGCTATCCTCTTTAAAGAGTACAGAATACAGATACTGACCCAACATTTCAAATAGTATATTCTGGATTGACATTCAAAGATCTAAATATTTAAAGATAACGTAGTAAAATAATGCAGCAATATTATATTATGGAAATGTGGAGAAGTAATTTTCTTTCATTTTTAAAAGCAAAATTTCATCTCATTTTGGTGGTGGCAATGTTAATGGCAAATGTATGAATAAAATGATGTTCATTTTCTTCCATTTCCATTCTGTTCAATCTGCTTTTACCACTTTCCATTTTAGAACTTCTTTATTTTTTATTAAAGTTAGGACTGCAAGTTGCTCAGTCACATCCAAATTTTAATATGTAAAAACTCAAATTACTTTGGTATTAATATCAAAAATTTATGTAGTGCTTTACATTTTCATATATTACATACACCATGTGTCATTTGAACCTCATGTAGTGTACCAAGGGGAAAGATTGTTATCTGAGTCTTACAGATGTGGCAACACTGATTCAGAGAAGTTAGGTGACATTACCAAACTAGTAAGTGATGCAGTCAGAATGTGTTTTTTTTAGATCTAAAGCCAGAGATCTCTAAGCTGTGGATTCCACTATTTTTATCTCCTTAGCCTTTCCTCACCCAAGCAGAGTTTTCAGTTCAGTCCAGTTGCTCAGTCATGTCTGACTCTTTGCGACCCCATGAATTGCAGCATGCCAGGCCTCCCTGTCTATCACCAACTCCCAGATTTACTGAAACTCATGTCCATTGAGTCAGTGATGCCATCCAGCCATCTCATCCTCTGCTGTCCCCTTCTCCTCCTGCTGCCAATCCCTCCCAGCATCAGGGTCTTTTCCAATGAGTCAACACTTCGCATGAAGTGGCCAAAGTATTGGAGTTTCAGCTTCAGTATCATTCCTTCCAATGAACACCCAGGACTGATCTCCTTTAGAATGGCTTGGTTGGATCTCCTTGCAGTCCAAGGGACTCTCAAGAGTCTTCTCAAACACCGCAGTTTAGAAGCATCAATTCTTCAGCATTCAGCTTTCTTCACAATCCAACTCTCACATCCATACATGACCACTGGAAAAACCATAGCCTTGACTAGACGGACCTTTGTTGGCAGATTAGTGTCTCTGCATTTTAATACACCATCTAGGTTGGTCATAACTTTCCTTCTAAGGAGTAAGTGTCTTTTAATTTCATGGCTGCAATCACCATCTACAGTGATTTTGGAGCCCAAAAAATAAAGTCTGACACTGTTTCCACTCTTTCCCCATCTATTTCCCATGAAGTGATGGGGCCAGATGCCATGATCTTTGTTTTCTGAATGTTGAGCTTTAAGTCAACTTTTTGACTCTCTTCTTTCACTTTCATCAAGAGGCTTTTAGTTCCTCTTCACTTTCTGCCATAAGGGTGGTGTCATCTGCATATCTGAGGTGTTTGATATTTCTCCCAGCAATCTTGATTCCAGCTTGTGTTTCTTCCAGCCCAGCGTTTCTCATGATGTACTCTGCATAGAAGTTAAATAAGCAGGGTGACAATATACAGCCTTGATGTACCCCTTTTCCTATTTGGAACCAGTCTGTTGTTCCATGTCCAGTTGTAACTGTTGCTTCCTGACCTGCATATAGGTTTCTCAAGAGGCAGGTCAGGTGGTCTGGTATTCCCATCTCTTTCAGAATTTTCCACAGTTTATTGTGATTCACACAGTCAAAGGCTTTGGCATAGTCAATAAAGCAGAAATGGATGTTTTTCTAGAACTCTCTTGCTTTTTTGATGATCCAGTGGATGTTGGCAATTTGATCTCTGGTTCCTCTGCCTTTTCTAAAACCAGCTTGAACATCTGAAAGTTCATGGTTCATATACTGCTGAAGCCTGGCTTGGAGAATTTTGAGAATTACCTTACTAGCATGTGAGATGAGTGCAACTGTGCAGTAGTTTGTTCATTCTTTGGCATTGCCTTTCTTTGGGATTGGAATGAAAACTGACCTTTTCCAGTCCTGTGGCCACTGCTGAGTTTTCCAAATTTGCTGGCATATTGAGTGCAGCACTTTCACAGCATCATCTTTCAGGATTTGAAATAGCTCAACTGGAATTCCATATCCTCCACTAGCTTTGTTCGTAGTGATGCTTTCTAAGGTCCACTTGACTTCACATTCCAGGATATCTGGCTCTAGGTGAGTGATCACACCTTCATGATTATCTCAGTCATGAAGATCTTTTTTGTACAGTTCTTCTGTGTATTCTTGCCACCTCTTTTTAATATCTTCTGCTTCTCTTAGGTCCATACCATGTCTGTCCTTTATTGAGCCCATCTTTGCATGAAATGTTCCCTTGATATCTCTAATTTTCTTGAAGAGATCTCTAGTCTTTCCCATTCTGTTGTTTTCCTCTATTTCTTTGCACTGTTGCTGAGGAAGGCTTTCTTATCTCTCCTTGCTATTCTTTGGAACTCTGCATTCAGAAGGGTATGTCTTTCCTTTTCTCCATTTCTTTTCACTTCTCTTCTTTTCACAGCTATTTGTAAGGCCTTCTCGGACAGCCATTTTGCTTTTTTGCGTTTCTTTTCCATGGGGATGGGCTTGATCCCTGTCTCCTGTACAACATCATGAACTTCCATCCATAGTTCATCAGGCATAATATTCCCTTAAGGAATAATGGATTTACACTGCTGTGTTAGTTTTTGTTGTAAAGCAAAGTGATTCAGTTATATATATATATACACACACACACACATTATATATATATTCTTTTTAGATCCTTTTCCTTTTTAGATGATTACAAAATGTTTTCTAGTGTTCCCTGTGCTATACAGTAGGTCCTTGATGGTTATCTATTTTATATATATCAGTGTTTACATGTTCATCTCAAACTCCTGATATATCTCCCCTCTTCTTATCATGTGGGTTCATGAAAATTTCTTTCTTCACACTACATACCAATCCCTGACCAGCAAATATCTTACTATTTTTCAAGAGGAGAACAAAAGAATATATGTATGTAAACATGAGGGGGAGGGAGAGAATGAGAGAGAGAGGGAGATAGATAGTCAGGTACACTGGCATACCTCATTTTATTGTGCTTTTTTGCATTCTGCAGATATTGTGAGTTGTTTATATTTTATTTTACAAATTGAAGGCTTCTGGTAACCCTACATCAAATAAGTCTATTGGTACCATTTTTCCAGCAGCATTTTCTTACTTCATATTTCTTTGTCACATTTTGTTTATTATTATAGAAATTTGAATGTTTTCATTAGTAATATATTTGTTATGGTGATCTGTGATCAATGATCTTCAATATTACTAGGACACAAATGATTATGACTTTCTGAAAGCTCAAATTGAGGTTAGCACTTTTTAGCAAGAAAGTATTTTTTAATTAAGGTTCATATACTATTTTGTAGATATAATGTTATATCACACTTTATACCTTACCATATAGTGTAGGCCTACATTTTTTATACACTGGAAAACAAAATTTTGTGTTGACTCACTTTATTGTAATATTTGTTTTATTTTAGTGGCCTGTAACTGAACCCACTGTATCTCTGAAGTATGCCTATAAATATAAACTGTATTTGTTGCCCTAAATCTGATTAATTCATCATTTTCTTCTCAAGGTGAAGTCCCACTTATCTCTGGAAGCCATAACAATAATGGAAGCTCATCCCCATTCAGTAAAAGTAACCAAAAAGTACTTTAGAATGTTGATTTGCTATTCACAATTTACCAGGTGCTTTTATGTATGTTTTCTGTTTTGATTTCTCAAAACAGGTATGTGAATCAGCTATTATTATCCTTGAGTTTCAAGTCAAAGTGTTTGTGAGACATACTTTCTCCTCCAATTGCTTTAATCTGATGTTTCAGTCTAGCACTTCCTAGGAGTTCTGAGTAGTGAGCCTGATGCTTCCGCTAATGTTTATCACTCGGTACCCCTTGTAATAACCCATGAAATTCTTGAAGTATTGCTTGTTTCCTCTTTCTTTGCCTGAAGTACCCTGGGTCTGAACAAGCTGACCAGTTCTCCCTAGCAAGGTCATTAATCCTAGCCATCTCCTCACACCTTCAGGATCCTCATATCCATCTAAGATAAATGGTTTAAAGTGAACTACAAATTTCAATGTAAAGGTAACTTAATATCACTGAACCATTAAGAGACATAATTTCCACCAAGGGAAGAAGATGGCCATTTCATCACAGAAAGTCTTCATAATTGGCATCTCCTGACTTACAGCACATTTGCCAGTGGTTGCCCTTAATATTAGAGGATAATCAACTCACAGCAGTGGAGGAGGAGCACAGAGCATCAAGTGGGAGCTATGAAGCCAGAAAATCACACGACCAACACAGATTCAGAATCCCGATGTCTTTATCTACTGCCAGAACATTCTGACTCTCAGCAAAAATAGTACCATCATTTGCTCCACAGCCCCAAAGTCACACTCAGTCTCCATCCTCACATAAATATTTCATATTATAAAACCCCTTCAGAGCCCCGTAACTCACGCAAGCTTCTTTCAAAATGACAAATGATCCTCTGCCCTAGAGAGACAGATTTCACTGACTTCCTCAATGTATGTTTCAGACAGAGTGTTCTGTGATGAATTTAAGTAACAACATTATTCTGCTGCTCACAAGCCTAATAGCCAGACAGCAGTGAGGAGTCTTGACACCAAATTCCTAGCCTTAGGTTCAACAGTCTGGACAGCAGTCTACTTGGCTGTCTGGTAGGCAGTGTCTGCCCCCTTGGTGTTTGATATGTGGCAGATCATTAACTTCAAAATGCTCAGACTGACAGACTAGGGAAACTGCTATCTGAAGAGAGCCTGAGATTTGGAGTACCTTGTTTTTTAATATTAGCTAAGGACTCAAGAATATATATTCTAATTGACCATTATATAAAGATGCTAGTAACAGTGACCTAAAAACAACAGTCTCAAGAAAGTTCTTTAGATAAAATGCCTCTATTATTGGACAAAAGCCAAATGATTTTCATCTTCATCAGCCTGTAAGCTTCTTTTCAGTGTTCTCAGACTCAGTGTCAGACACACTTTCACTCTGAACTCCACCAGACCAAACATGATAAGAAATTAGTGACAAGACAAGGATTCAGTGTTGACAAAGCATTTTCCTGCTTTATGCATCATTTCCATTCATTCATTTATTCATTCAGTTATCTACTATGTTAACACAGTATCTACTATATTCTGGTTAGTGTTCCAGACACTGTTTATAGAGTGGCAAGTAAGAAAAAAAGCAAGTTCCTGTAATTCCAGTGGAGTCATAGGGTGTATGTGGGTGTATGTGTGTGTGCATGCATTAAAAAGTGCTAGGGAGTAATACTAATAGGAACCCATGGGCCAAATAATATAGGACTTTGTAGGCCACAGAAGAGAAAGTTTTGTACCTTTCTAAGTTTAATTAGAAGCAAATAAAGGGATTTGAATAGGAGAAGGACATAATAAGATTTACTTTGTAAGAATATCCTTTTGGCTACATGGTGGAGAATTTGAGAAACTACAGAAGTAGAAAGATCAGTTAAGGATATAAGACATCAGTGCTTGATAAAGCTGAGGGTGTTTGGGTGAAACTAGCAAGGAGGAGAAAATATTGACCGATTGTGAACCAGTTTTAAAGTTTGACCTAATAGGAGTGAATAGAAGTGTCTGAGAAAACACCCGTGAGAGGCTCTTAATTGTTCCTATAAGCTCCTGGATTTTAATCATAGGAGACTGGAATGAAAAAGTAGGAAGTCAAGAGATACCTGGAGTAACAGGCAAGTTTGGTCTAGGAGTACAAAATGAAGGAGGGCAAAAGCTAACAGTTTTGCCAAGAGAACACACTGGTCACAGCATACACCCTCTTCCAACAATGCAAGAGACAACTCTACACATGGACATCACCAGATGGTCAATACCAAATTAGATTGATTATATTATTTGCACCTGAAGATGGAGAAGCTCTATACAGTCAGCAAAAACAAGACTGTATTTGCTTGTTACACAAAGCCAGGATCTGACTGTGGCTCAGATCATGAACTCCTTATTGCCAAATTCAGATTTAAATTGAAGAAAGTAGGGAAAACGTTAGACCATTCAAATATGACCTAAATCAAATCCCTTACAATAATACAGTGGAAGTGACAAATAGATTCATGGGATTAGATCTGATAGAGTGCCTGAAGAAATATGGACAGAGGTTTGTAGCATTGTACAGGAGGTGGTGATCAAAACCATCCCCAAGAAGAAGAAATGCAAAAAGGCAAGATGGTTGTCTGAGGAGGCCTTACAAATAGCTGAGGAAAAAAAACAGAAGCTAAAGGCAAAGGAGAAAAGGAAAGATATAGCCATCTGAATGCAGAGTTCCAAAGAATAGCAAGAAGTGATAAGAAAGCTTCCTCAGTGATCAATGCAAAGAAATAGAGGAAAACAATAGAATAGGAAAGACTAGAGACCTCCTCAAGAAACATAGAGATAACTGAGGGAACATTTCATGCAAAATGGGTATGATAAGGGACAGAAATGGAATAGACTTAATAGAAGCAGAAGATATTAAGAAGAGATGGCAAGAATACACAGAAGATCTATACAAAAAAAGAGCTTAATGACCTAGATAACCACGATGGTGTGATCACTCACCTAGAGCCAGACACCCTGGAGTGAGAAGTCAAGTGGGCCTTTGTTCATCACTATGAACAAAGCTAGTGGAGGTGATGGAATTCCAGTTGAGCTATTTCAAATCCTGAAAGATGATGTTGTGAAAATGCTGCACTCAATATGCCAGCAAATTTGGAAAACTCAGCAGTGGCCACAGGACTGGAAAAAGCCAGGTTTCATTCCAATCCCAAAGAAAGGCAATGCCAAAGAATGTTTAAACTACTGTACAGTTGCACTCATTTCACATGCTAGCAAAGTAATGCTCACAATTCTCCAAACTAGGCTTCAGTAGTACATGAACTGAGAAGTTCCAGATGTTCAAGCTGGATTTCAAAAAGGCAGAGGAACCAGAGATCAAATTACCAACATACATTGGATCGTCGAAAAAGCAAGAGAGTTCCAGTAAAACTTCTGCTTTATTGACTACGCCAAAGCCTTTGACTGTGTAGATCACAGCAAACCATGGGAAATTCTTAAAGAGAGGGGACTACCAGACCACTTGACCTGCCTCCTGAGAAACCTGTATGCATGTCAAGAAACAACAGTTAGAACCAGACATGGGATAATGTACTGGTTCCAGATTGGGAAAGGAGTATGTCAAGGCTGTATATTGTCACTCTGCTTATTTAACTTATATGCAGAGTACATCATGCGAAATGCCAGGCTGGATAAAGCACAAGTTGGTATCAAGATTGCTGGGAGAAATTTCAATAACCTCAGATAAGAAGATGAAACCAGCCCTATGGCAGAAAGTGAAGAGGAACTAAAGAGCCTCTTGATGAAAGTGAAAGAAGACAGTGAAAAAAATGGCTTAAAATTCAACATTTAAAAAATGAATATCATGGCATCTGATCCATCACTTCATGGCAAACAGATGGCGAAAATAGGTAACAGTGACAGACTTTATTTTGGGGGGCTCGAAAATCACTGCAGAGGTGACTGCAGCCATGAAACTAAAAGATGCTTGCTCTGTTATGCTCAGTGTCCGAGTCCCCAAAACTGAGAGAATAAGACATCCACAGCAATGCAAAAGCATAAAGGGGTTTATTGCTAGCTTGAGCCAGGGCTCTTGTCACATCCAACACAGTGGAGTAGAACAAGAGCCCTGAGCCCAGATTTACAGCAGCATTTATAAGTTTAGAACAAAGACAGGGAGTTGGCAAGGGTTGATTGGCTGCAGGGGTTTCCTGGTATTTACTGATTGGCCAGACATCATCCCTCTGATTGGCCAGAGTTATCATCTCTCTGATTGGCCAGAGTTATCATCCCTGGAAGCCCCGGAAGCATGACTCAGGGATTATTTTTGACCTAGTGCACCTCTCTGAGCCTGTCATGGCTCTGGTGAGGTTGTAACAGCTCCTTGGAAGAAAAGCTATAACCAACCTAGACAGCATATTAAAAAGCAGATATACTGCTTTACCAACAAAGTCCATAAAATCAAAGCTATGGGTTTTCCAGTAGTCATGCATGGATGTGAGAGTTGGACCATAAAGAAAGGGTAGTGCTGAAGAATTGATGCTTTTGAACTGTGTTGTTGGAAAAGACTCTTGAGAGTCCCTTGGACTGCAAGGAGATCCAACCAGTCCATCTTAAAGGAAATCAGTCCTGAATATTCATTGAAAGGACTGATGCTGAAACTCCAATACTTTGGCCAACTGATGCGAAGAACTGATTCAATGGAAAATACTCTGATGCTGGGAAAGACTGAAGGCAGGAGGAGAAAGAGAGGACAGAGGAAGAGATGGTTAGATGGCTTCACTAACTTGATGGATATGAGTTGTGCAAGCTCTGGGAGTTGGTGATGGACAGGGAAGCATGGCGTGCTGCACTTCATGGGGTTGCAAAGAGTTGGATACAACTGAGCTACAATGGCACCCCACTCCAGTACTCTTGCCTGGAAAATCCCATGGGTGGAGGAGCCTGGTAGGCTGTAGTCCATGGGGTCGCGAAGAGTTGGACACGACTGAGTGACTTCACTTTCTCTTTTCACTTTCATGCATTAGAGAAGGAAATGGCAACCCCCTCCAGTGTTCTTGCCTGGAGAATCCCAGGGATGGGGGAGCCTTGAGGGCCGCCGTCTGTGGGGTCGCACAGAGTCGGACACGACTGAAGAGACTTAGCAGTAGCAGTAGTAAAGCTACCTAACTGAACTGAAACTGCTGGATATCCAGTGCCATTTACTGAGGATAGCAAGACTTCTGTAGTAGATTTAGAATTCAATTTGCATTTCTCTGATAATGAATGATGTTGAGCCCCTTTTCATGTGTGTGTTAGCCATCTTTATGTCTTCTTTGGAGAAATGTCTGTTTAGTTCTTTGGCCCATTTTTTGATTGGGTAGTTTATTTTTCTGGAATTGAGCTTCAGGAATTGCTTGTATATTTTTGAGATTAGTTGTTTGTCACCATTTCATGCCAGTCAGAATGGCTGCTATCCAAAAGTCTACAAGCAATAAATGCTGGAGAGGGTGTAGAGAAAAGGGAACCCTCTTACACTGTTGTTGGGAATGCAAACTAGTACAGCCACTATGGAAAACAGTGTGGAGAGTCCTTAAAAAACTGGAAATAGAACTGCCTTATCACTCAGCAATCCCACTACTGGGCATATACACTGAGGAAACCAGAATTGAAAGAGACACATGTACCCCAGTGTTCATCACAGCACTGTTTATAATAGCCAGGACATGGAAACAACCTAGATGTCCATCAGCAGATGAATGGATAAGAAAGCTGTGGTACATATACACAATGGAGTATTACTCAGCCATTAAAAAGAATACATTTGAATCAGTTCTAATGAGGTGGATGAAACTGGAGCCTATTATATAGAGTGAAGTAAGGCAGAAAGAAAAACACCAATAGAGTATACTAACACATATATATGGAATTTAGAAAGATGGTAACGATAACCTTGTATGCGAGACAGTAAAAGAGACACAGATGTATAGAACAGTCTTTTGGACTCTGTGGGAGAGGGAGAGGGTGGGATGATTGGGGATAATGGTGCTGAAATATGTATAATATCATATATGAAATGAATCACCAGTCCAGGTTTGATGCAGGATACAGGATGCTTGGGGCTGGTGCACTGGGATGACCCAGAGGGATGGTATGGGGATGGAGGAGGGAGGAGGGTTCAGGATGGGGAACACGTGTACACCCGTGGCGGATTCATGTTGATGTATGGTAAAACCAATAAAATATTGTAAAATAATTAGCCTCCAATTAAAATACATAAATTTATATTAAAAAAAGAATTCAAGATGTCTTTTAGATAACCACTGGAATTACTACATTGGCAGTTGGAACACAGGTCAGGGAGAGGTTGGCAATGAAGTTAAAATTGAAGATTGATCCGTCCACCACATAGGTGATCTTTAAAGAGAAAGGATTAGAGAAGAGTGGTCTGAGGACTGAACTTTGGCAGACTTTATCATTCAGAAGTAATGGAGGAAATGATGCACCATGGGAGACTGAGCCGTGGATGAAGTAAGAGGAAAGGAAAGCCAAGGTAGCGTGTTACTTGTTTGTATTATTACTAGCCACAGGAATCACTGTGGGAAGAGCATGATCTTGTTACTAGGAAGAAGTTATCACTGTTCACCCAGTGTTTCTTTTTCACATTGGGCAACTCTGAAATAAGTGCATCTTGTTATTGATGGTATCTTAGGACTGTGTAACAGTTAAAATGGCAGACTTTTTCTTTAATATTGGCGCATAAAATAATACTGTATCTTAAAATATTAATGTTGTTTTAATAATGAAATTTAGTGTCATGACTATATAACATAGCACATACACAGGCAAGTTAGTTGACATTCATATTCTCTGTTTCTCTCACATCATTAAGTACTTGAACATTCTTTTTTGAGGAGGTTTGAGGATGACATAAAGGAAATTTCATTTTCTCCTTATAAAATAGCAGAAAACAAATTAATAAGTTCCTATGTATGATATTCAAGAAGGGTATTCTAAAGTCACATGCTATATTATTTATGTTTCTTGTTGTATATAAGCGTTTTTATTTTGTGGTGAATATATTACTCTCATACTATAAACCCTTCCAATTACAATTCACTCCTCTACCAAGCTAATAATTTTACAACTAAGATATACTTGATATTGAATCACTCTAAATTTTCTAGAAATGAAGGAAAATCATGGCCATAAAAGAAAACTAACAAAATTTTTTATGCTAATTTTGAAACTGAATTTCACCTTCAAACATATAAAAATCGCTTTTTATAATAAAGTTGACACTGAAAGTGATTTTCAACTATACAGCTATCAAAGGCCTTATGTAACTTGAAGTAGCAAACAACTTCACTGTTTTACCAAAGAGTAGTGCTTCCCTGGTGGCTCAGACAGTAAAGAATCTGTCTGCAATGCAGGAGACCTGGGTTTGATCCCTGGATCTGGAAGATCGCCTGGAGAAAGGAATGGTTACCCATTTCAGTATTCTTGCCTGGAGAATTCCACGGTCGGAGTGGACTGAGGAGCCGGGTGGGCTATAATCCATGGGATGGGAAAGAGTCGGACATGACTGAATGACTAACACACACACACAGTGAGTTAAACAGTACATATAGTCACTGTACATTGGTCATGCTCAGTAATTGGTTCTGCATCATAGCAAACTGATATTAAATATTGAAAATAATGTTGAGATTAAATAGTAAAAATATCAGCAAATATGCTATATGTATGGATATAAGACATACCAATTTATGGAGCTTATTACTGCTATCAGTGATTTTTAAATAACAATTGAATGGATACTGCTTGATTGAGGGTGTTTTAAAATTTCCATGGTTATTCTGTTTCAAAGCTGGAGATGTGCAACTATCTTGGCTTACCATTTTGTAACCAACTATTCATGTCCATCTACATCCCTAAGTTGTTCAGCTGCAGTAATGAGTCAAGATCAATTAACCACAAGCCCCATAATGGATCAAGTCACAATTTTTTTTTTTTTTCCAATTCATTTGAATTTAGAAAGAGACAGCCTGGTTTAATCTGTCTTCTGAAATGCAAGGTTAGCAGACGAGGATATCGGTTGTCACTCTTTTTGACACTTCCAATTAGTCAACCTTGATTGGTCATGCAGTTGGACTTTTGGAGCTAAGAAAATGATGTTTCTTGCCTCCTCTACTAATGCTTGATATGAAAGTAAAACGCATCTTGATTTCAAATTTTAAACAAGTGGTGAATTTTAGTTTTTCTGTATTCAAGTCTGGTCTGTAAGACATAAAAACTTACGAAGCTAAAGTATGTTTCAATGAAGAGCCAGGTTGCTGTATTTTCATTTGAAAACAGAACTAAATTGAAAAATAACCATAATGTAAAATAACCATAAAGCAAAAATCACTTCCAAATATATATCTTATAGAATCCTTTATTTTTTACTCACACATCATATTTCTATCTAAAAGGAAGAGAAACTCTTCTTAATGAGATGAAATAGAAAAAGAACTTGTAGTTTCCATTTTCCTAAGGATCATGAAAATGATTTGCATTTCAGAGACTGGAACGAACATGTTTATTAGAAGAACTATAGATTCAAATGGTACCCAGATAATCTGTCTACAAAGCTAAGTAGAACAGTGGAAGCAGTATGATCCAGAAGATTTAGGGTCATGCTCATATAATATCCAAAATTAGAAATCTGTTACTTTATTTGTTGGGGGAATTAAAAAGGATTATTTATTTATTTATTTTGGTGATGCTTTCCTCGTATGACTTAATTTATTCTATGAAATGGTTGTATAAAAATCTCTCTCCCCACCCTCATTGTTCTTTCCATGAGAATGGCCATGATCTTGCCCTTGGCATAGCTTTGGGTAAATCGACTATTGGTGACCCTTACTTAGCCTTCCAGGCTCCTCTGGCCATGGAATCCTCCAGGCAAAAATACTGGAGTGGGTAGCCTTCCCTTCTCCAGAGAACCCGTACAACCCAGGGACTGAACCCAGGTCTCTCACACGGCAGGTGGATTCTTTACATCTGAGCCACCAGGGAAGCCCAAGAATGCTAGAGTGGGTAGCCCATCTGTTCTCCAGGGGATCCTCCCGATCCAGGAACTGAACCAGGGTCTCCTGCATTGCAGGTAGATTCTTTACCAGCTGAGCTACCAGGGAGGTGCCATGTTATCATTACCCAGCAACATATTCTCTTTGAGCAGATGAATTTGCTTTTGCTGAAACATCTGGTTGAAGGAACTGTTTACTTAACCTTGTGAAAATCTGTTTTTAGCATATTCTCTAGCAGTGTGATACATTGTCTCTTGCAGTCCATGTGTGAGAGTCACAGTGGAAATATACCACTGAAGTGGAATATAGAACTAAATAGACAATGGAGAGGAATAGACAGAGACACAGAATGTATATCATAAGTCTAAGAGCTTATGATACAGTGTTGGAGACAGCTGTTATGGTTGTTCTATTTAGTTATTCTATTTCATGTGATAATTTCAACTGGGACATATGCAAAAGGCACCTACTGTCAGTAGAATGAAACATTGCACTTAATTACATTGAAGAAATAATCTTTGCAATAATAATGGCAAAGTGGGCTCAATGATATGAGCAACATATCCTTGGACATTCATAGGAAGAATAAAAGTTTCTTCATTAGAGAATCTGGGAAGCTAGTTTGTAACTGATAGTCCTAAAAGTATGAGGTGTAAAGAGATACAAGGACTAAATAATGCAGAATTTGTTTACAGATCATCATAGTTGGTCTGGAGCACTGAATGTGTTGATAAAATGAAGGAGATATGAATAAAATTAAAAATAAGAGAAATTAATTTTATGACCCTGTGATATTTTGGCCATGGTGTATTGAAAATTATATACAGTATTCATTACATCCACAACGACATCATCAAAGTGAGTGCTATCATCAATTGAGTGATAAAGATGTCTGTCTGTGTGTGTTGGTTGCTTAGTCATGTCCAGCTTTTTGTGACCCCATGGACTATAGCCCGCCAGGCTCTTCTGTCCATGGAATTCTCCAGGCAAGAATACTGGAGTGGGTTGCCTTTCAACCTAGGGATCAAACCTGGGTCTCCTGCATTGCAGGCGAATTCCTTACCATCTGAGCCACCTGGGAACCCAAAGACGTCTAGACCCAGATAATTATAACGTGTTAGATAAAACAGAAAAAAAATGGGAAAATGCGAATTTGAATCAATTATATTGGATTCTTTCCATTATACATGTAGCATTTAAAAAAAAAAGTTCAGATGAGATCAAAACTATCACTTAAACCAAAGCCTGGGATCCTCCTGGGTTGGTACATGAACTGCCTGAATTCACTGCATGAATTATCCTTAACAGTAACTTAAGAAGCATTTTCTCAAAATTTTTAACACTATTCCATCTCATTCATCTTATGGCTTTTGATAAGAAAGTACCCAAAACACTGTCCTTTTTTCTTCCAGTGTGAGAATTAAATGTAATTAATTATGTTTAAACATTTGGAATAGGATGAGAAAGAGGTAGTCCCACATTCTGCAGTGTTTTGCCGAAATCAATTGTAGGCATGACATTCAGTCTTCTTCAACCATATATTAATTCATTAAAATCACTTAATATTATATTACTGACAAAATAGCAATACTACGTGGGTTTGTGCTCTTTACTAAGAATATTTACTCACCAGTCTATGTTCGATGCAGGATACAGGATGCTTGGGGCGGGTGCACAGGGATGATCCAGAGAGATGATATGGAGTGGGAGGTGGGAGGGGGCGTTCAGGATTGGGAACTCATGTACACCCGTAGCGGATTCATGTCAATGTATGGCAAAACCAATACAGTATTGTAAAGTAGAATAAAGTAAAAATAAAAAATTAAAAAAAAATAAAAACACAAAGATATTTTTTCTAAAAACTCACTTGGAGTCCTTAATCATAAGGATTAAATATATTGAATGAATAATATTTCAGAAAGTGGCTAGCCAGGTATCTGACATATTTAGATTATTAAGTGTGTATTAATTCACTTATTCATTCATGGATATAGTTTAATTACATTTCATTAATTGAAGCTTCCCCAGTGGCTCGGCAGTAAAGAATCTGCCTGCAGTGCAGGAAATGGTTTGATCCCTGGGTCAGGAAGATCCCTGGAAAAGGAAATGGCAACCCATTCCAGTTTTCTTGCCTGGGAAATTCCATAGATAGTAGACTGGCGAGCTATAGTCCATGGGGTAACAAAAAGAGACAGACATGACTTAGCAACTAAACAAAGCAATGCCAATGCATTAATTGAAATAAATCAGCTGTGGTGAGTTAGTTTAGGGATCAAAATGTTGGCCATGATACTCATTTGCATGAATTCATCTCTTCCCCAAAATGTAACTTTGTATTTAGACAGTACCTTGTAGTGTAAAGTATCAGAAGGCGGTATCATGTCTTTATTTTGCCTTGTGAGAGCAATGTAAGCAGGAGGTAAACTGGATGCTCTTAACAAGGATAACTAACTAATCTCCTCTCTGTCTTCTATTCTCCAAATAATTACCATTATTTTCCCCCTATTTATGCTTCCTACCCTTCTGAGCATTTTGATTACTACTGACCACTCTCAAATTCATTGCTATGTTTGAGAATCAACAGGAATATTAAGGGTAAATAAAACTTTAAAATGTCAAAAAGAATTCTTGGATGTAGATTTGGTAATAAGAAGATACTTTTGGCCCAAACATATTATTTTCTTAGGTTGAGTTTCCTAACAACAAAAACTGAGTGGTGTGGATTATGCAAGTGTTTTCCTAGGCAGAAATCTGTAGGAAGTGAGGGAGGCAGCGCTGGGTAGAGGAAGAACCTTGGTGAAAAGAGAATGTCAGCCAAAGCCTCAGCATGGCCTTCTCCCCTGTGGATCTCAGGAGAATGGGTGATACCACACAACTGTCATGATTTTCAGCAAGAGGGCTGGACTTTCACACCCCTCTTTCAGTCAGTCAGTGACTCTGGAGGGTGAAACCTCCCAGGACCCCCTGGGGCAGGTGATGCTTGTCAGTCTAGAAGTTGTTCTCAATGTATGGTCCCCAGATCAGCATCACCCGAGGAACTTGTTAGCAGTGATAGATTCTTAGACCTTAGCCCAGACCTGCTGAATCAGAACTTCTGGGGTTGGGGCCCAGCAGTCTCTGGTTTAACAAGCTCTCCAGGTGATTCTGATGCACTGAAGTTTGAGAACTATTGGTTGAGGGCAGTTCTCCAGAGAAGAAAGCTATGAGCCCTTAGCTGCTGATCCTCAATGAATTGTTGGTTTAATTGCCCTACAGGACTCACATACATGCTAAATGCTTCATAAATCATCCTTGTATTAATCACCACTGTAGTCTTTGTAAGCATCATAGTTTAATATCTGCCCTACACGAATATGCTGATTATATCCCAGTCTGAAGAACATGACAGTCTACCTAAATCACTTTTCCTTGGCACCCTGCTGTCCTCATCACCCCACTCTCCTACTTGGGAAGAGCTTACTCTCTGGGACTATTTATCAAATATAACCTCCCCAATCCAGAGCCCACTTCCCCAATCCACTGGACTGTGTCCCTCCTGGCTATGATATGCCTGCCCTGACGACACCCCCAGAGCCAAGTATAAGATAGCCCCTTTGCCCCAGAGCCCACTGAACTTATTCAAACTAGCCAGTCCTGAGCCTGTATATTTGTCTTGCCTGTTTCTTCCAGAATCAAGACCCTCGCTACTGCCCCCAGACCAGCCTGGCGCTTGGTGCTTTCCTGTGTGTCTTCCCGTGGTGTGCCGTGCCTCCTCTTCCTGGGAAGGGTGAGCCACATTTTATTATTATTTTGCATGGCTATCACTTTCCTGACCTGTTCAGTTCAGTTCAGTTCAGTTCAGTCGCTCAGTCGTGTCCGACCCTTTGCGACCCCATGAATCGATAACTCGCATTTCCACTAATGTACTCTACTTGAAATCATGTCTCCATCACAGTCTACTCATAAAAGGTGCACAGGAGATTCAAAGGTGGATTGAAGAGTCATACCACAGTTTGTGTGAAATCAACTGGTAAGTCACTCCCATGGATTTGAATTAAAATTTCAAGTTTGGTGGTTAAAGGGAAAAAAGATTCCAAACAGATGCCATATAAAATTCTGTCTCACATAATTCTCACAATGTGAAAGCGAACAGACTCAAAGTTCACTACAAAGCTCGGGCAAATATTTGAGTCTCCCACATAGACTTTGCCTGGAAAAGAAATTCAACGTGCCCCCTGTGCAAAGATGTAAATAATCTTTTCCTTGGAACATCACACTTAGATTGCAAGCATCCCTTTCATGCTCACATGCAAAACACAGTAAAGATTTTTATTATAAAAACTCTGGTATGTATATTTTTGGTCAAAACAAAATAACAAAAAATTCACTGTTTGCTTTCACAGTGAGTATATATGTGCCAAGGCTGAAACTCAAGGTGACAAACAAACATTAAAACTACTGAATGTAAAACAAATGTAATTCTATTACAAAGCAATTTTCCTGCAATAAGTAATGTGACATGTATTTTCTGTCATTGATTTGCATTGATTATTTTTATGAATTGATCAGTCAGAAGCAGTGATTGATGATGTGTTGATTCTTGTTCCTGAATGTATGTTCCGCTTTGAGTGAAGGTATTTTATTTATCAAGGACTGAAATTCTAAAGTGTAAACACAGTCCTAGTGCTGGTGACCTTGTCTTTCAGGTATTCTCTGGTGTGCCACACTGTGAAAATTGCAGGAGATACATTTATCTTCATCATGTGTGTTTGATAGCAGTTATTGAATTTTTAAAATTAAATAGTTTTCAGGCTACTTTAGAGTCCAAAATTTGCTGCAAAATTTTCTATCTTATGAGTGATTTATTTGTGGGTCCAAAGCACTAGAGGCTATAAAGCTATGGGCCAAAATATTCTTGCCCTGTATATAGGTTAAAAGGTTTATCTCATTGGAGGAGCAGCTAACTCTTTGCACAGATGCCAAAACACAATGATGTTTGACATGGACAAGTTGTATCATCTCCAGTGGTCAAAGCTGGACTGGACATTGGTATCTTTCTCCCTTGTGAAATGTTCTATGGTTAACAGAATTTTCAGTTACTTGACGATTACGAATCATTCCTGGCATAATTCAAGACTTAATTCTGCTTCTGACGTTAGCAGAACAATGGAAGGAATAATGTCAGATTGTTTAAAGGATGGTTATCTTAACTTTTAAAATGGCGAAATGTTATACAGCTTATCATTCTCGGGCAAGATAAAACACACTGTGATTATACAACAGAAGGCTGTATTCCAAGACACAGAGATTTGTTTATACGATTTAGTTTATACTTGGGGGGAAAAAAGATTAAGAATTACTATTTGAAATGCACAGCATTTGAAATGCATTATTTTCTCCAGCTGGTAAACTTTTTAAGCACAGAAAATTGCTTTACTGTATTAGCACCTTCTGGTTGACTGTTTCAGCACTGCTAACAAATTCAATTAAGCATGATGATTGTGGCAAATAAAGATAATGGTAATGACAATATTAGTAATACTGGCTATACTTTCACAAATGTTTGTAGTTGTCTAGGTGCTTTGGATGTCTATTTACTTACTTAATCATCAGAACAACCCCATTAGGTCCATTTCCCAGATGAGCAGGAGTTGCACTCATAACCTATATATGGGTAACTGGAATTGGGCAGACTGGGTTCAAATCCAGGCTCTTCCACTGGCAAGGTGGGTGACCATGGGCAAATTACTTGACCTCTGACACACATTATTTGACCTTTAATTTGTTGACTACTTAAAGGATCCTTAATGAGAATACTGTTTTTAATGTGAATAATACCTCTGATATAGATTGATAGCTTTCCTTCTATATTGTCACATGATTGAATTCCCTCCTATCCACACCCACGGTGACTTTATTAGTGCATATCCTCATTTATTTCATCTAGGCAAATCCCATTCTTTGCCCTCGCCTCCAGTGATATTCTGGAGCAAACTGTACTGACTCATGAGAACACACAGTTACTTCTGTGCTTTCCAGGACTTCTGAAATCCTGTTATTAAACCATTGGCAGCTTGAAATCAGCCACAGTCAGGAGTGTTAACACCAGGCAAATCTGTAAGGTCTACAAATCAGGGCTTTCTCCATCAACGTCCTGCCAGAGATTCAGTTTGCCAGCACATCAGCCTTTTTACTGTCAGTAGAGGACTATCCAAAAACATGCACTGAATCACTTTTTGATGCACTTCTATTCACTTCCCAATTCCTAGAGTCCAGACTACTTAGGCATTGCTTATAATTATTTTTAAACTTGAATGCAATCCAGTCTTTCCAGCCACTCCACCTCTCACCTTTTCATACATGTTTATACTATGTTAGAGCAACTCTTGACCTCTTATTCCTTAAACATATTATGAAACTCCCTACCTCTATATTGTCCTTCATGCTTGGTTTTTGTTTTTTTGGTCTACCTAGAATCCCCTTGATATTATATATACTTAACAAACTTATTTTTTTGAATTTTCCTTTTTTAATTTTGTCTTCCAATCTGTGTAACCTCTTAAAGCCCCTCAGACTCCTGGGGAGGATAAGAAGGAGGACAAAATCTCCCTTACCTGTTCTTTATAGCAGATGTGTAAATATGAACATTGTGCTTATCACACTCATTTATATTTGTTTAGTTACCTAGCTGAGTATATCTAAGGTTCAAGCTGATAGTTTGCTACCTAGAGTACAATCGGCATTAGTCAAGGAGAAATTGTACAAAGGTAGGCAAGGAAGATTTTGGTCAATACTACTACAATAGGGGAGAGGTATTGAACTCAACTGAAACAAAAGTTAAAAGAGTTCTTAAGCGCTGGGGCGAGTGAGTGGCAACGTAGTGGATAATGTTGGAGAAGCAAGTTGGTCAATGTAATTACTGCCTTCTGTGTAATTAGAATGAACACACTTGGGCTTCTACACTCCCCAGAGACTGGAATATAAGAGCTCTGCTTTTGTGATGTTTGCATTTCAAAGAGAGAGTTTTCAGGTCTTTTGTTCTTCATTTTTCCCCCTAGTTTTATTGAGATTATTGACACAAAACATTGTTTAATGTATATAAATAGTCTTGATAAATGCATATATTGTAAAGTGATTACCATATAAGTTTAGTTAATATACATTAGCACATATAATGTTACAGTTTTTTCCCAGTGACACCTTTTAAGATAACTTTCAAGTATCCAATACAATATTATTTATTCTAGTCACCATGATGTAAATTATATCCCCAAACTGTTTTACCCTAAATCTGTAAGAAACTTTCCACATTCTTAACCCATTTCACCCACTCTCCCATCCCTACTGTATCCCCCATCTCGGCACCATCAATCTATTCTCTGTAACTAAATGCTATGAGGTTTTCTTTGTTTGTTTGTTTTTTGCTTTTAAGATTCCATATATAGGAAGTGGTATCACACAGTATTTGTCTTGCACTTTCTGACTTAATTTTACTTAGCATAATGCTTTCAAGGTTCATTCATGTTGTTGCAAATGGGAGGATTTTCTTTTTATTGCTGAACAGTATTCCTGTGTGTGTGTCTGTAGTGTATACATATTTACATTTTCCATGTTCATTCATCTATTGATGGAAACTTAGTTTGTTTTCATGTCTTGACTTTTATAAGTAATTCTGCAATAAACATAGGAATGCAATTATCTTTAGAAGATAGTGATTTGGGATTTTGTTTTTTTGGATGTATACCCAGAAGTAGAATTGCTGAATTGTATCTCCACCCTATTTTCCACAGTGGTTATATGAATTTAAATTTATACCAACAGTGTACATGGGTTCCCTTTTCTCCACATCCTCATCAGCATTTGCTATTTTTTATATTTTTAAGGATAGCCATTCTCATAGGCATGAGACACTTCATATTATGATTTTGGTTTGCATTTCCCTGATGGTTAGTAATATTGAGTCCCTTTTCATGTACCTGGTGCCTGTTTTAATATCTTGGGGAAACTTTCTACTCAATGCTTTGCCAATTTTTAATTAGACTTGTTTTTGTTATTCAGTTGTATGACTTCCTTATAAAATTTGGGTGCTCACCTATTGCCAGATGTGCAGTTCACAAGTATTCTCTTCCATTCTGTAGGTTACTTTTCAATTTTGTCGATCCTTTCTTTCACCGTGCAGAAGACTTTTAGCATGATGTAACCCTGTTTGCTTAGTTTTGCTTTTGTTGATTGTGCTTTAACTATCATATCCAAAAAAGTCATTCGTAAGACATAAGATTTTTCCCTCTGTTTTCTTCTATAAGGTATATGAATTCAGATCTTATATTTAAAGTTTTAATCCATTTTGAGTAAATTTTTCTGCATGTTCTAACATAGAAGGTCTATGTTTATTCTTGTGCCTGTGAATATTCAATTTTCCCAGCATTACTTATTAAAGAGAGTGTCTTTTCCTGATGAGGTTTCTTGTTCCCATGGTCAAATATTAGTTGACCTTATATGCATGGCGTGAGTTTATGGATTTAGTTCTGCAATCAAGAATACACCTGTCTAAAGTCTAGTGAAGCTGAAGGAAACATCAAGGTCATCTTTTTTTGAATTTTTACTTTTAAAATTGGAATATATTTAACATATAGCACTGTAAATTTAAGGTATACAAGTAATATATACCTTAAAGTACTGTTAATTTGATACATTACTATTTTAATATGGTTTATATATATATGTGTGTGTGTGTGCATATATATATATATATATATATATATATATATATATATATATATATATAGTTTCCCCTGGGTTTCCCAGGTGGCTCAGTGGGTAAAGAATCCACCTGCAATGTAGGAGACAGAGGAGACGTGGGTTTGATCCCTGGGTTGGGAAGATCCCCTGGAGAAGGTCAGGGCAACCAAGTATTCTTGTCTGGAGAATCCCATGGACAGAGGAGCCTGTAGGGCTATAGACCATAGCATCGCAGAGTCAGACACAACTGAAGTGACTGAGCAAACACTGTGCGTGCACGCACACACACACACACATGTTTATGTCACACGATTACTATCACCATTGTACCTCCAAGTCACATGATTATAATTTCTTCTTAGTGCCTGGAATAATTAAGATCTCGTCTCTTAGCAAGTTTGATGTTTATAATGCAATGTTGTCTGTTTTCAGTATACTGTGCATTTGATTTTTAGGTCTTATTTACTACTTGCAAACAGTATGCCCATGAACATCTCTTCCCTCTACCCCCTACCTAGCATCTGGGAACCACTGTTTGATACCCTGTTTTTATGAGTTTGGGTTTTTTACATTCCACATATAAGTGATTTGCACTATTTGTCTTTCTCTATTTAATTTATCTCACTTAGCATAATGTCTTCAAGGTCCAACCATGTTGGGTTTTTTTTCCCTTACCTTTTATTATAAATTTTTAAATAAAAAATAGGATATATTGAACCCCCAAATATTTACCACCCAGCTTCAAAAATTAATTCATGACCAATCTTATTTTATCTCTATTCCTACCTACCTATTTTGTCTCCAGGCTTTATTTTTCCTTCAGAAATTTATGTTTTTGAATTTTTATTTTGTATTGGAATAGATTTGATTAGGGGCTTCCCTGGCGGCTTACTGGGAAAGATTCTGCCTGCCAGTGCAGGAGATGCAAGAGACACATTTGATTCCTGGGTCAGAAAGTCCTCTGGAGAAGGAAATGGCAACCCCTTCTAGTATTCTTGCGTTGTAAATCTCATGGACAGAGGAGCCCGGTGGGCTACCGTCCATGGAGTCACAGAAGAGTCGGACACCACTTAGCAACTAAACAACAAAAGATTTGATTAACAATATATGAGGTGTCAGTTTCAGGTGTATAACAAAGTGATTCACTTATACATGTACCTGTTCTTTTTACATTCTTTTCCCATTTGGCTTATTACAGAGTACTGAGCAGCATTCCCTGTGCTATACAGCAGTTCCTTTCTGGTTATCTATTTTAAACCTAGCAGTGTATACATAGCCATCCCAAACTCCCAATCTGTCCCTTCCCCCTCCCACAACCTTCCCCCCATAACCATATGTTGTTTTCTAAGTCTGTTGGTCTGTCTCTGTTTTGTAAATAAGTTTGTTTGTATGTTTTTTTTTTTTTAGATTCTACAGTTAAGTGATATCATATGATATTAGTCTTTCTCTGTCTGACCTACTTTACTCAATATGATATCTCTAGGTCCATCCATGTTGTGCAAATTGCATCTTTTCTTGTGCCTCTTGGCCATTTGTATATCCTCTTCAGAGAAATGTCTTTTTAGGCCTTCTGCCCATGTTTTGATTAGTGTGTTTGTTTTTATGATATAGAGCTGCATGAGCTGTTTGTAAATTTTGGAGATTAATCCTTCATCAGTGGCATTGTTTGCAGATATTTTCTCCAAATCTGTGGGTTGTCTTCTTGTTTATGGTTCCCTTTGCTGTGCAGAAGTTTCTGAGTTTGATTTGGTCCCATTTTTTATTTTTCTTTTTATTTCCTTTATGAGATGGATTGAAAATAATATTGCTGCAGTTTAGACCAAAGAGTGTTCTGCTTATATTTTCCTGTAGAAGTATTATAGTATCTGGCCTTACATTTAGGTCTTTAATCCATTTTGAATTTATTTTTATTGATTATGCATAATAATGTTTTACGACTTGTTTTAACTGATAATGTGCATCCCATTAGTCAATGCATTCTAACCACATTTTTGACTAAGAGCAAATAATATGTTAACTTTTTATATAGACTTTTAGTAATTTTCTAAATGGTGACTACCAATTGATGTTATTTGGGGTTATTTTCCTATCAGTCTATTTAAATAAATGTTCCTAAAGAGCTGTGCAAAAATTTTTTCTTTAACAAATAGCATCATATTTTGAATATAGTAAAATAGTTGACTATTCAAAGGACCCTTCAAGGAAAGGTTATTTATATTGGTGATAATTACCACAGAATTAAATGTTTTATAAAAATATATCTCTTATACTGATCACCCTTGAAAAGAACTGAGGTAATTTTGGTGTTCTGTTTCTTGATTGCAATGCAGGTTATACAGGTGTTCATGAAAATCCCTTAAACTTTACCTTTGTATGTACTTTTCTGAAGATAATATTTTATATGCACATTTTCCTGATTATTATGCTTCAATATAAAAGATATAGAACTATGACAGGAAATTTGAAATTCAGGCATTGGCTTAACATACTTGAGACAAGAGTCTTAACTTACGTATGTGTCAGTTTCTGAATGTGTAATATAATATCACTTACCTGATATACTCATTGTTTAAATCAAAAGGAATCACGTATATAAAGTACAGTGTATTAACTATAAGTTATGTAAAAATAGGAGTTATTATGACTATATTAATATTCCATCTTATTTAGAGTCTTACTTGTAACCCTGTAGTGGAAAATGATTGACATGCTCTGCAATTAATTTATGCTAAATTTCTTTATAAAATTTTCCTTTATTTTTTAATTGAAGTCTATTTTATTTACAATGACATGTTAGTTTCAGGTGTATAGCACAGTGATTCAGTTATACATACTTATCTATTTTTTTTCATATTCTTTTCCCTTATAGGTTATTACAAAATATTGAGCCTAGTTCCCTGGTCTATACAGTAGGTCTTGCTGAGTATCTGTTTATATATATATGTGTGTATATGTTAATGCCAAACTCCTAATTTATTCTTCCCCATTGGTAACCATAGCTTTGCTTTTTACATCTGTGACTCTGTTTCTGTTTTGAAGATAAGATCATTTATACCTTTTTTAAAGATTCCACATATAAGTAATATAATACATGTCTTTCTTTGACTTTATTTAGTATGATAACCTCTAGATCCATCCATATTGCTGCAAATGACATTATTTCATTTTCAATAGCTGATTAATAATCCATCACATCTTTAACCATTCATCTGTTGATGAACATTTAGGTTGTTTCCATATCCTGGTAATTGTAAATAGTGCTACTGTGGACATTAGGGTGCATGTATCTTTTCAAATTATGGTTTTTTCTGGCTATATGCCCAGGAATAGGATTGAATAATCATCTGGGAGGCCTATATTTAGTTTTTTAAGGTACCTCCATATTGAACTTCTTCTGCTTTATTAACTATATCAAAGCCTTTGACTGTGTGGATCACAATAAACTGTGGAAAGTTCTGAAAGGGATGGGAATACCAGACCACCTGACATGCCTCCTGAGAAATCTGTATGCAGCTCAAGAAGCAACAGTTGGAACTGGACATGGAAAAACAGACTGTTCCAAGTCGGGAAAGGAGGACATCAAGGCTGTATATTGTCACCCTGTTTATTTAACTTATATGCAAAGTACATCATGAGAAATGCTGAGCTGGATGAACCACAAGCTGGAATCAAGATTGCCGGGAGAAATATCAATAACACCACACTATGGCAGAAAAAAAAGAACTTAAAAGCCTCTTGATGAAAGTGAAAGAATGAAAAAGTTGGCTTAAAACTCAACATTGAGAAAACTAAGATCATGGCATCTGGTCCCATCACTTCATAGCAAATAGATGGGAAAACAGTGGAAACAGTGACAGACTTTCTTTTAAGGGGCTCCCAAATCACTGCAGATGGTGACTGCAGCCATGAAATTAAAAAAATCATGCTCCTTGGAAGAAAAGCTAAGACCAACCTAGAGAGCATATTAAAAAGTAGAGACATTACTTTGCCACCAAAGGTCCATCTAGTCAAAACTATGGTTTTTCCAGTAGTCGTGTGTGGATGTGAGAATTGGACTATAAAGAAAGCTGAGTGCAGAAGAATTGATGCTTTTGAACTGTAGTATGGAGAAGACTCTTGAGAGTCCCTTGGACTGCAAGGAGATCCAAACAATCCATCCTAAAGGAAATCAGTCCTGGGTATTCATTGGAAGGACTGATGCTGAAGCTGAAGCTCCAGCACTTTGGCCACTTGATGCAAAGAACTGACTCATTTGAAAAGACCCTGATGCTTGAAAAGATTGAAGACAGGAGGAGAAGGGCATGACAGGATGAGATTATTGGATGGCATCACCGACTTGATGGACATGAGGTTGAGCACACTCCAGGAGTTGGTGAAGGGCAGAGAAGCCTGGCATGCTGCAGTCCATGGGGTAACAAAGAGTTGGACACAACTGAGCAACTGAACTGATACTGTCCTCCATAGTGGCTGTACCAATTTACCTTCCAAATGACTGAGTAGAAGGGTTCCTTTATCTCTACACCTTCTCCATAATTTATTCTTTGTAGACATTTTGTAGACATTTTAATGATGATCGTTCTCACAGGGTGTGAGGTGATTTACCATTTTAGTTTTGATTTGTGTACCTTTATTTTTGCTTTTAATAGCAACTTTTTATCTCGATCTTATTATAAGGATTTAATTTGGGCAGGGATATCTTGCTTCCAATTTTTTAACATTTTATAGAAAAACTTCATAACAGAGCAAAGTTTTTAACAAATATGGTAAAACTTGTACACCTACCACCTAGGTTTTCCTACTTCCTCTTTTTTTATACATAATTTTTTACTTCAAGTAAAATTAACCTATATTTTATTGTTTTCTGTCACTAAGTTGTGTCCCACTCTTTGTGACCCCATGGACTGTAGCACGCCAGGCTCCTTTCTCCTTCACTATCTCCCAGAATTTGCTCAGATTCATGTCCATTTAGTCAGTGATGCTGTCTAACCAACTTATCTTCTGCCGCCCCCTTCTCCTTTTGCCTTCAGTCTTTCCCAGCATCATGGTCTTTTCAAATGAGTTGGCTCTTCACGTTAGGCAGCCAAAGTATTGCAGCTTCAGGAACAGTTTTTTTCAGTGAATATTCAGGGTTGATTTCCTTTAAGATTGACTGATTTGATCTCTGAGGGACTCTAAAGAGTTTTCTCCAGTGCCACAATTTGAAAGCATCAATTCTTCAGTGCTCAGCCTTCTTTATGGTCCAACACAGAGGTCTGTTCATGACTACTGGAAAAACCATAGCTTTGATTATATGGACATTTGTGGGCAAAGTTTTGTCTGTTTTTTAATATGCTATCTGTCTTTGTCATAGCTTTTCCTCCAAAGAGCAAGCATCTTTCAATTTCATGGTTGAAATCACCCTACAGTAAGTAATTTTGGAGCCCAAGAAAATAAAATCTGTCACTGCTTCCACTTTTTCCCCTTCTGTTTGCCATAAAGTGATGGGGACAGATATAATGATCTTAGAAGTGAAATGAAGTCGCTCAGTCGTGTCCAACTCTTGGCGACCCCATGGACTGTAGCCCACCAGGCTCCTCTGTCCATGGGATTCTCCAGGCAAGAATACTTGACTGGGTTGCCATTACCTTCTCCAGGGGATCTTCCTGACCCAGGGATCGAACCTAGGTCTCCCATATTGCAGGCAGATGCTTTAACCTCTGAGCCATGATCTTAGTTTCCCTAATAACATATTAGACACTTTCTGACTTAGCCACCTCATGCGAAGAGTTGACTCATTGGAAAAGACCCTGATGCTGGGAGGGATTGGGGGCAGGAGGAGAAGGGGACAACAGAGGATGAGATGGCTGGATGATATCACCGACTTGATGGACATGAGTTTGGTTGAACTCCGGGAGTTGGTGATGGACGGGGAGGCCTGGCGTGCTGCAGTTCATGGGGTCGCAAAGAGTGAGACACGACTGAGCGACTGAACTGAACTGACCTGACCTGACCTAGGGAGCTCATCTTCTGGTTTCATACCTTTGCCTTTTCATGGAGTCCATAGTGTTGTCTTGGCAAAATTACTGGTGTCTGTTGCCATTTCCTCCTTCAGTGGACTATTTTGTCAGAACTCTTCACTATAACCTGTCCACCTTGGGTGGCCCTGCCTGGCAGGGCTCATGACTTCATTAAGTTACACAAGCCTCTTTGCCACAACAAGGTTGTGATCCAAGAAGGGGTAACCTATATAAGTGTACAATATTGTGAGTTTAGACAAATTTGTGTAACCACCACCATAAGAGGATATATAATATTTCCATTATCCCAAAGTTTCCTGAGTGTCAGTCTATGGTTATTTTCTGCACTCTCTTCCACTCCCTCCCACCAATATCTAGAAACAACAGATACAATTTCTGTCCCTAATAGTTTCACATTTTACGGAATGTTATATAAATGGATTCTTATCGTATGTAGCCTTTTGAACTGGATTTTGTTTTCATTTAAAATAATGCCATTGAGCTTCATCAATGTTACTTTTCTTAGTAGTTATTTATTTTTACTTGCTGAAATTTATACCATTATTTATTGTAGCATAATTTATCTAATCACTAGGTGGTTAACATTTTAATTACCTCCCACTTTTGTCAATTATGAATAAAGTTGCTAAAACGGTTTACCAGTATTTTTTTTTGTATGGAAGAAACATTATAGTCCTAAGGAGTGAAATTTCTGAATCATGTGATAATCTGTGTATAAATTCAAATGTCATTGCAAAAGTATTTTCCAAGGTGTCTGTATCACTTTGCATTCTCATGACAGTGTATATGAGGACCCTGATTAACTCCTCATCTTTGCCAAAACCTGGAATTTTCAGGGGTTTGGCAGTCTTTTTTTTTTTTTTTTTTTTTTGGTGATAGGTATATATATCTCGTTATGATTTTTGTTTTCATTTCCATAATGATTAATGATATTGGGTAACTTCATGCTCACGTGTTTGTTATCCATGTCTTGCCAAGCATGTCTGTGCAAAGTTCCTCTTTTAAGAAAAATAATAATAATAAAAACTGAATGTTTCTGTTCTACTGGGAAAATTGTGAGTTCTTTATATTTTCTGTTTGTGTTTTTTTAATCAATATTCCTTAAAAATATTTCTGTATTTTCATATTTGCATTCATATTCATTTTCAGTTCCAACTTATTTTTCCTTCTTTCTTCCTTTGGGTTTAGTTTTTTCCTCTCTAAGACGCAGGATTAGATCCACTTTGAGATTTTTATTTTATTTTCCAATGTTAATATATGATGTATAAACTCTTATTTAGGCGCTTACAGCTGCATCTCATGCATTTTTGTATGTGTTTTTTATTCAATTCAGAATATTTCATTCCCTTTGTGACTTTTTACTTGACACAATGTTATTATCAAGTAAGTTTCTAATATTCAAGTGTTTGTGGAGATTTTCCAGGTATGTTTTTGATATTTAGTCTATTTAGTGTGTTTCGAACTTTGTTGAAGTTTATTTTAAGGTCCAAAATATGGTCATGTGGTGAATCTTTAATGAGAGCTTGAAAGTATGTATTTTGTTGTTTTTTTGTTGCAGGATTCAATTAAACCAAGTTGACTGATGGTATTGTTAAAGTCTTATATATCTTTAGTGTTCTCTTGTCTCTGGGAAAGAAGTGAAGTCTCTATCTGTAATTGAAATCTTGTCTATTTTCCTTTCAGTTCTGTTGGCTTCTTCATAAATTGAAAGAAAATATGTGTGTACCTATATAATTGTTATATCTTAATGAACTGGTGTTATCATCTTTATGAACTTTTCTTCATAAAGATAATATTTTTTATTCAAAAAGCTATACCCTCTGATTTTGGTATACCTAATCCATTTCTCTTCTAAGTACTGTTAAACATCTTTCTGTTTTAATTTTAGCACATCAATTTTCATATATTTAAAGCAGCTTTCTCTTAGATTTTTTAAAACCCTAGAAATTATATGCTGTCTACCAATCTGTTTTTTAATTGGGTATTTAGCTCAATTGTTATAACCCAATTGATGATGGAATTTAAATCTGCCATCCTGATAGTTTGTTTTGTGTGTCCCATCTCTTCTTTCCTCCTTTTTATTCCTTGTTCTGAAAAACAGAACAGTCATTTTTTTTTAACGACTCCATATTGTTTCCACTATTGTATTCTTAGTTGTTGTTTGTTTTTTTTTAAAATTTTAGCGGTTTCATTAACAGTTAAACTAAACACTAATATATCAGAGTCTACTTTTAAATAATATTATATCACTTTATATTATATTTAAATCTTGCAGCAATATAGTCTCATTCTTCTATGCCATCCTTTATTCTATGTTTGTCTTACATTTGAATTTTGCATAAAATATCAAAAGACTATTACTTTGTTTTAGGTGGTCTTATCTTTTCAAGTGAGTAAAATTAGAAAAAAATAAAGATAACCTATATTTACTGTCATTTTACTGTTATTAAGCACTCTTCTCTTTGTGTGGATTCAAGTTTTTATCTGGGATCCTACTCTTTCTGTGAAGAACCACTTTTAACATTTCTTGTAGAACAGTCATTCTGACAATAAACCATCTTAGCTTTTGTCTGTCTTGTAGCAAAATCTTCACTTTGTCCTTATTTTTAAATATTTTTTTTTCTGGGATAGAAGTTTAGGTCAAAAATTTGTTTTTCTTCAAGTGCATTCTGTGTGGCTTATGTAACTCCTGATAAGTCTGGGGTTAAATTTCGTTTCCCTGTCTTCTCCTTTTACCATCTGACCCACCAGCCTCATTCTGGGTCAGGAAGATCCCCTGGAGAAGAGCATGGTAACCCACTCCAGTATTTTGCCTGGAAAATTTCATGAACACAGGAAATGGCAGGTTACAGTCCATTGGGTCACAGAGAGTTGACCACAACTGAACAACTAAAAACATTTCTCCTTCTGGGTGCCTGATTTGTACATGTTAGACTTAAGTGGCCTGACAGTATATCATGACCCTTGGATACTCTCGCATTTTATTTTCACTAGTTTTCTCTTTGTTTCATTTTGGATAATTTTTATTGATGTGCATTCAAGTTCACCGATTCTTAACATTTTTTAGTCTTCTGTTAATCCTATTGAAGAAGAAGGAATTTCCTACTGAAAAAGAAGGAATTGTTTGTCAATGATAGTTTTCTTTTATTTCTAGCATTTTAATTTAACATTTTTTATGGCTTTAATCTCTGTGCAGAAATTGACTATATTTGTGTATGGTGGCCATCTTTTCCTTTGAGTCCTTTAACATATAAATCATAGTTATTCAAAAATCATTGAGGTACTTTTATTAAGAAATTAAATTTCAATATAAACTTTTTAATTATAAGGCATCCTGGCATAATAAACAACTCACAAAAGAGAAAATTCAGGGGATCTCAGACTTATCAACATCAGCATACAATGTCCTAAAACAATTTGGTACTGTTCAATAAAATTTTATATAGTCAAACGTACTTAAACATCAACACAAATAGGCATTCACAAGCATGAAGGAACTCAAGGAATTTACTAGCATTTATTAACTAAATTTTGAGGAAAATCAGTGTTAATTATTCACTGAGCATTTAATTGATTAAAATATAAAATTATACTGTCCTATAAGGAAAGCTGCAATCTATGGTCAATTTTATTTATCTTTAATTTTTTTTAAATAAATGTACAGAAAAATGTGTGCAGTCATCTAAAAATGCCAAGTATAACTGTTATGATATAAATGGGATAAACTCAGTAATAAATATGTACTTTTGAGTAGTTCTATAAAGTAAAAAATGATCACATATTAACTTTAAAAATTGTTTTTCTTTCAAAGGAATTTTATCAAATTAATCATGCAATTCCAGTTTTAAAACATTCTGCCTGTAGATTTCTCTTCAGCTAATTCTGTGGCTGATGATTTCTTTGAGGTTTTTTTTTTTTTTAATCATTCTTGATAGGAAATGTTTCTTGATTTATATCTGGCAGGAATGTTGCTAGGTCTTAAAGGATCTGTTTTAAAAACAAGTAACTATACTTTTCCTAGAAAAAAGGATATTATGGATATTTTTCTCTTTGGATTATCTTAAATTGAGTCACTTTATTTTCAGTATTCTGAGTCTGTGTTTTTCATTTTAGATGAGAAAGTTTATCTAGAAACCATATCGATTCTGATTTTATTCTTCTGTCTTGTCTTACTCACCCTCATACATTTCTATCTACCTACACTCCTATCAATTTTGTATATACTTTACTCTGAGAACTAGATACTAGTCAGTTGCTAGTACTACTTGGGAAACTTTGTAGTAGCTTAAGTTATCCTGGATAAGTTGCTCTTCTTATGCCTACTGCTTTGCTCTTTCTTACCCCACGGTAGTTTTGTTTTTTTCAAAGTACCCGTATTAGGTTTGTTGTTGTTGCTTAGTTGCTATCATGTCCAACAGTTTTGTGACCCCAAGGACTATAGCCCATCAGGCTCCTCTGTCCATGAGATTTCCTAGGCAAAAATATTGTCATGGGCTGCCATTTCCTTTTCCAGGGGATCTTTCCAACCCAGAGATTGAGCCCGTATTTGCTACATTGACAGGAGGATTCTTTACCACTGAGCCACCTGGGAAGCCTGCCCTCATTAGTATATCTGTCTGAAAACAGAAATGTTCTTATGATTTAGCAACCCAGAAGTA
Organism: Capricornis sumatraensis; assembly: GCF_032405125.1. NCBI lineage: Eukaryota > Metazoa > Chordata > Mammalia > Artiodactyla > Bovidae > Capricornis > Capricornis sumatraensis. The sequence goes on from NC_091073.1 coordinate 78,469,290, forward strand.
TGTTGAAATACATGAGTATACATTTGTAGAATTAGTTTTTAAAACATTCACTATTTTAAAGAACTGTTTTTATAACTTCCACCATCTATTTTCAGGTAAGCACTTTTACAAGATGAAATTGACCCCATAATAATATAAAAATAGTAACTATTTTCAGGCACTATGCTAATATTTTGTATATATTAACTCATTTAAAATAATCCCATGAATCAGGTAGTATTATCTCCACTTTGAATATAATGAAACTGAAGCAGAGAAAGCTTAGAACACTTAAGTAGCTAGCCTGAAGTCCTAGAGTATGATGTGGTACCACTAGGAAGACAGATTTTGGTTAAAAATTTTACATTATAGTCATATTATCTTAACTTCATGAATAGTTTTTATTTAGCTTTGGTTTTATAAATATTGTCATGGAAACTTTGCATATAATATATTGAAAGAAATGGCAACCCACACCAGTATCCTTGCCTGAAAAATTCCATGGGTAGAGCAGCCTGATGGGACCCAATTAAGGGGTTGCAAAGAGTTGGACATGACTGAGCAACTAGCACACATGTTTAAAAATATAAAATGTTTACTGCTTAATTACTAAATTCTTAAAACTGTCTTACTATCAAATAAGACAAAATTTATTTTTAAAAATTTGGATTTTAGAATAACATGTTGTTTAGTCGCTCAGTGATGTCCAACTATTTGCAACCCCAAGGACTGCAGCATGCCAGGCTCCCCTGTCCTTCACCATCTCCAGGAGCTTGCTCAAACTCATTTCCATTGAGTCAGTGATGTCATCCAACCGTCTCATCCTCTGTCATCCTCTTCTCCTCCTGCCTTTGCTCTTCCCAGGCATCAGGGTCTTTTCTAACGAGTTGACTCTCTGCATCAGGTGGCCAAAGTACTGGAACTTCAGCTTCAGCATCAGTCTTTCTAATGAATAGTCAGGATTATTTTCCTTTAAGATTGACTGGTTTGATCTCCTTGCAGTCCAAGGGACTCCCAATAGTCTTCTCCAACACCAGAGTTCAAAAGCCTCAATTCTTTGGTGTTCAGCATTCTTTAAGGTCCGACTCTCGCATCCATACATGACTACTGGAAAAACCATAGTTTTGACTAGACAGACTTTGTCGGCTTTCTAATATTCTGTCTAGGTTTGTCATAGCTTGTCTTCCAAGGAGCAAGCGTCTTATAATTTCGTGGCTGCAGTCACCATCTGCAGTGATTTTGGAGCCCTAGAAAATAAAGTCTGTCACTGTTTCCATTATTCCCCATCTATTTGCCATGAGCAGATCACAAAACCAGATTACTTTTTTGAATGTTGAATCTGAGCCAGCTTTTTCACCCTCCTTTTTCACTTTCATCAAGAGGCTCTTTAGTTCCTCTTCACTTTCTGCCATAAAGCTGGTGTCACCTGCATATCTGAGATTATTGATATTTCTCCCAATAGTTTTGATTCCAGCTTGTGCTTCTTCCAGCCTGGCATTTGGCATAATGTACTCTGCATATAAGTTAAATAAGCAGGGTAACAATATACAGCCTTGAAGTACTTCTTTCCCAATTTTGAACCAGTCTATTGTTTCCTGTATGGTTCTAACTGTTGCTTCTTGACCTGCATACAGGTTTCTCAGGAGGCTGGTTAGGTGGTCTGGTATTCCTGTCTCTCTAAGAAATTTCCACAGTTTGTTATGATCCACATAGTCAAAGATATTAGCATAGTCAATGAAACAGAAGTAGATATTTTTCTGGAATTCTCTTGCTTTTTCTATGATCCAATGGATGTTGGCAATTTGATCTCTGATTCCTCTGCCTTTTCGAAATCCAGCTTGAACATCTGGAATTTTCTGTTTCACATACTGTTGAAGCCTGGCTTGGAGAATTTAGAGCATTACTTTGCTAGCATGTGAAACAAGTGAGAATAACATGAGAATTGTTTAAAAAGAATCTATGTTCTCCACTTTTGAAAAATCAGTGAAAGCTACTGGTAAATGCTTCCCTGAGAGCTCAGTTAGTAAAGAATCTGCCTACAATGCAGGAGAAAAGTGAAAATGAAGTCGCTCAGTCATGCCCAACTCTTTGCAATCCCATGGACTATATTCTACCAGGCTTCTCTGTCCATGGGATTTTCCAGGCAAGAGTACTGGAGTGGGTTGCCATTTTCTTCTCCAGGGGATCTTCCTGACCCAGGGATCAAACCCAGGTCTCCTGCATTGCAGGCAGACACTTTACCCTCTGAGCCAATGCAGGAGACCCCAGTTCAATTCCTAGGTCAGGAAGATCCCCTGGATAAGGGATAGGCTACCCACTCCAGTATTCTTGGGGTTCTCTTATGGTTCAGCTGATAAAGAATCCACCTGCAATGTGGGAGACCTAGGTTCAATCTATGTGTGAAGTCGTTCAGTCGTGTCTGACTCTTTGCAACCCTGTGGACTGTAGCCTGCCAGGCTCCTCTGTCCATGGGATTCTCCAGGCAAGAATACTGGAGTGGGTTGCCATTTCCTTCTCAGGGGATCTTCCCAACCCAGGGATCGAACCCGGGTCTCCTGCTTTGCAGGCAGACGCTTTATCCTCTGAGCCACGAGGGAAGCCTTGGGGTGGGAAGATCCCCTGGAGAAGGGAATGGCTACCCACTTCAGTTTTCTAGCTTGGAGAATTCTGTGGACTGTATAGTCCATGGGGTCACAAAGAGTAAGACAGGACTAAGTGACTTTCAGTTTCACTGGTAAATGCTGTTGCTTTAAGAATTTAAAAGTATGCATGGATAGCATATTTAATAGAAATAATAACAGTGTTGTGATTGTTGTGAGCTAATTTTCTCATTATTTTATTCAATGTCTCTAAATGATTATAGCTCAACAACAAAAAAGGTTTAATTTCCTGGATATTCTTTAACTGTTAGTATTAATGAGAGCAGTGCTTGTATTAAAAGCTTGTCTTATATAGAAACAGAAAGAATGCTTTTTAAAATGCTTAACTCTAGGATACAAGAGTGCTGTTATAAGAATAATGTTATCATGTAATCAAAGGCATAATCATGACTAATTTAATTTATCATCTTGTCATAATTTTATAAGACAATAGAACCTATGGTATGAGTTTTTTTTCCCTTTAAAACAAATGAATATGAGAGATCAAACAAGCAAGCATGTGTGAAAATGACACATTAAATCCTTGTATTCAAATGGTGTCTACCATATATTAATGGTTACAATTGCAAAATGCCATGCCATTTACTGATCATGTGTTTCTTTTTATTTCAGTTCAATATAAATCTGGAATGCAGACTACTTTAGATGTGATTTTCAAAGATTTAATCAGACTTAGAGTAATGAAGTCCTAGGGGGAAATATCAACCTATTCTTAGAGGACATGAAAGATGGAATTTTTAATAATTCTGAAAACTGGGTGAAGTCAAGTATTATCTTCAATTCTTGATAGAAATTTTGTCAATCATTTGACTTTTTTATTCTTATGCCATCAAGAATGTCAGGACAAGTCAAGACCGTTTCATTAGTCAGTCATTGTGTCCTATTGATTCCTATCAGCATTTCTCTCATCAGCAATGACACTGCCTAAGGTCAAAACTGTCTTTTTGATATAAGTAATCTCTTCACTGGGATCTGACTTCATTCTTCCCTTCCACATCACAACCTCTCTCCCCTAAAACTGGTCCAATTTCAGTGCTGTCCTAAGGCCTTTTTCTAAAACTCATGTCTGATGTAGTCACTCTAAATTCTTGAACAGGAAGCCAGGTTGCCTGGATTGAATCTTGCATCTTTTATCTAGTAGATTTGAAACTCTGAGAAAGTCATTTAATTTCTTAGTGCCTCGGGCTTTTTGTTTCCATCTATAAAATGAAGATAATAATGGTAGGTAGCACAGTATGGTGGTTATAGAAATTGAATCAGTGTGTATAAATTAAGAGTAGGACCAAATACAGAGTAAGCAATATAGGCACTACTTATGGAAGAATAAAAGAAGAAAAGCAGTCCACACTATCACTGAGAGTAGGCAGCCATCACATTAGTTATCTATATGTAACTGTATAGGGCTTCCCAGGTGGCTCAGTGGTGAAGAATCCATCTGCCTGCCAATGCAGGAGATATGGGTTTGATCCTTGTGTTGGGAAGATTCCCTGGAGGAGGAAATGGCAACCCGATCCAGTATTCTTGCTTGAGAAACCCCGTGGACAGAAGAGTCTGGAGGGCTATAGTCCATGGTGTTGCAAAGAGTCGGGCACTACTTATCAAATAAACAACAAAAACAACAAACAATTATATGCAACTAAATGTGTGTTTAGTTATATATGTATACAACTAAACGTAATGACTTCCTATGTTTGTTTAAAGATGTGTGCCTATGTATACATGTAATATGGAAGCTCCTATTTTAAAAAGTATATATTATAGACGCATGTATTCATATAAAAGTAAATAACTAAGCAGCCGGTTTAGTGGCAGGCCCATCCTTATTTGACATCAGAAAATTTTATTCACTTCCAAAATCCAGGATTAGAAGAAATGTAAAATTGTCAGAGGAGTAGTTCAAAGAAACTTGAATAGCTTGTTCTAGATAACAGGATGAGAAAGCAAGCAAAGTAGACATGGACCCAAGTTATGTTGGTGGCAGGAATCCCGCTTCTCTGGGATATAGAGAATGGAGGTGATCGATCCCTGGAAGTAATAAATCAATAGCAGCATGCAGGTTAGTTTCAGATTCTGAGAACCACATAGACAATAATATAGCCAAATGAGATAGAACAGGTCTACATCTGAGGTAGCTGGGCAGGACATAGAGAGTACGGGATTCTAACAGGGATTTATAGGGATCTAACCATGAGCAGGAACCTACACAGCATCTTTGGAGCTTGGTGTCTGCCTGTGATTTCAAATTTTACTCCTATAAAACGGTTAGAGAAAACTTTTGCCAAAAAGTTTGATTCTTTCTGCATAGTTACTCTTCAGTAGTTTTGAAGCAATCAGAAGCAACCCTGAACACATTGCTTCAGACCTAGTTCTCAGATGGGTGAAAAAATAGAAGGTAGATGGAATCAAGCAGCAAATTGCCAACCAATTTGGTGATTCCTTTTGGCTACTGGGACTATGTCCTAGACCGCTGACCTCAGACCATTTTATCTGCAGTACTTAATCTTGCTCTAGTTTTTCAATTATTATGTAATATTATGTAATTGCCACCCATCAGTAGAACAGCAGACATCTCAACATGTTTTGAGCTCTAGTTTTTGTAGTTCAGTTCCTTAGTTTTCCTGCATGTTCTTGCTACCTAGTCTTTGCATTAAATGATCTCCAATCCTTTCAAATAAGCCTGCACTGGAGCAGACAGGACTCATTTTCAGGGATGGTTGGCTCTAAGTATGAGCAGATTCTGGGACTCTCTCCTGAATACTTCAGGCAGACTAGAACATACTGTATATGTACATTCCCATTGTAGCAATAATGATGTCATTGTGCAGTGTTTAGTCTATCTGTGAATCTCTCCACTAGATTTTAAAGTACTTTTTGGCTAGAACAAATTTTTTAACTTGGGTATTTATCCCCTGTGCCTGTGTCAGTGCCTAATTTATAATGAATAATATAAAAATAATTAGTTAATAGATCAAGGAATTGGATGACAAAGGTATGAACTAACCTTTTACAGAAGAAGAGCTGAATCCATTGCTAGACAAATATTGATAGGGAAGCTGTCCAAGTATCTTTTACAAAATGAGGCCTTTTCTTAAAATAGTCTAACTTTCCAAAACTTATTTATTTGTTATACTTATTCAAGTCTTCCCTAGGTATGGCAAGAGTATGTGTATCTCTATTGTTTGGAGGGCTAGAAATCAAAGAAGTTATGGAGAATATATTTTCACTTTATAACAGAGCCTCATCTTATATACCTATTTTAAATAAACTTAGAATTAAAGGATTCATACCTCAAATGTGTGCTAACTCATTTGTAGAGGAAAGTTCTCAGATTGAAATTATGATTATATCATCCTGGTGCTTTATAGTCCCTGTTAGAAACAGAGCTATTTAAATTCCTGGAAAGGGATGATAAGACATTTAGAAGCTTAAGTGGAATACATCCATGAATGAACATAATGTGTGCTATAGAGGAATCAAAGTAGGGACATTTAAAAAATAGCTTGAAGATAATACACACTCTATCTCCAGTCTTTAAGTGACATAATTTAATAATGTCAAAATTTGCCATTAGAGGATTTTCTGAAATCCTTATATAGTTGTATTTCATGATTGGCAGCTCTTTTTACTCCTTTCCCTAAGCTTGACTTTCTTTCAGCAAGGATATCAGTAAATTTCTAGATCAGCAAGGCAAAATTTCCCTTTTTTTTTCCCTAGATTGTTCCTCCAATTAGCTTGAGCTACAGTAGAAATAGAACATATTAATAGTATGTTTGCACTAATTGGAGAAGTCTTTTTTTAAGCCTTTTCACTTTTTCATTGGTGGTAGCAGAGGAGATTAGTTCCAATATTATAAAAAAGAAAGGGAAAATACCTGTAATTTATTAAATTCAGAATTTTGGGGATTTTTCTATAAGTAATAGTTATAAAAATATAACTGTATGTACCTATATGTATGAAATTTCTCAAAGATTATGTATTCTTAATTAAGTACCATAACTCCTAGTAATAATGACAGTATTAGGAGTAAGTGTAACATGAAAATTACAGAATTTCCCACTTAAAATTGCTACCTTTGCCAACACAAAACTAGAATTCGCAAGTTTCAAAATTATTACTTTGTTATTGAAATAAAGATCATGATAAGAATATCTTCTTTCATTAATTGTGCATATGTCATACTCATTCCTACCATTCATTCAACTAATTTTTATTAAGGTATATAGTGGATGGAGGAGCCTGGTAGGCTGCAGTCCATGGGGTCGCGAAGGGTCGGACACGACTGAGCGACTTCCCTTTCACTTTTCACTTTCATGCATTGGAGAAGGAAATGGCAACCGGCTCCAGTGTTCTTGCCTGGAGAATCCCAGGGACGGGGGAGCCTGGTGGGCTGCCGTCTATGGGTTCACACAGAGTCGGACACTACTGAAGTAATTTAGCAGCAGAAGCAGCAGCAGCAGCAGCAGCAGCAGCTTCTGATATTGTCAGTGCTCAAGATAGGATTAAGAAACAGACAAGGTCCTTGTTCATCTGACATTCATATACTGGGGTAGGAGGGGAAGAGTAGAAAAATGCCAAATGAACAAATACATTAAAAGATCATTATAGGTTTTGCAAAGTAACATAAACAAAATCTGGGCAATAAAGCAGGACATGGGGAGGCAACAGAGTTATGCTTGTCAGTTAGGCTGTGACATGAATGATAAGAAGGAGTAGGCCAAGGGAAAGCCTTGGGGGAGGGATATTGCAGGCAGCTGTTGTTGTTCAGTTACTAAGCTATGTCTGACTCTTTGTGACCTCCTGGATTGCAGCATGCCAGTCTTTTCTGTCCTTCACTATTTCCTGGAGTTTGCTCAAAGTCATACCCATTGAGTCGGTGATGCCATCCAACCACATCCTCTGTTATGCCTTTCTCCTCCTGCCCTCAATCTTTCCCAGCATTAGGCTCTTTTCCAATGGGTTGGCTTTTCATATCAGGCAGCCCAGCAAAATGCAAGGGTGGGTATGAGTCTGGGATAAAGGGGCTGGTTTGGAGGGAACAATAAGACACTCAGTGGTTAACAATCAAGTGGCAGAGTTTGGCAGGGATCAAGTCATAAAACAAAATGATGTGTAGAGCATGAGATCTGAATTTTCCAAGTGCTCTGAAAAACGATAGAAAGATTTTCAACAAGGCTGAAAACATCTAATTTTCATCTACATTTTAAAAGATGCATTGGCTGCCATGAGTGAATGAATTTTACCTGACCAAATTTACTTACGTGGAAAACTCAGTGTAGATGTCAGTGCCATAGCCTAATGAGTGATGACAGTGTCTTAGACTAGGGGAACAGCAATGAAGAAGTAAGCATGATCAAATTTGGTGTGTATATTAGAGGCAAACCTAACATGATTTAATACTGAAGTATATGTTTGTGTGTGTGTGTGTGTCAAAACAAGTGGTGATGAGGGAAAAAAAAAAAAAAGGCATTATGACTGACCTTAAGGATTTTTGTTTCGAGCAACTGAGTGAGTGATTGTGTTCTTTATTGAGATAGGAAAGATTGATGGAAAATCTTGTTGTAGGGAGGGAGACACAAATCAAAAAGTTCTATTTTAGACATGTTTAATTTGAGATGTCTATTAGTCATTCCAGTGACAGTTGGGTTTATGGATTTGGAGCTCAGAGGAAAAATTAGATGTAAGGACATATGTTTGGAACTTATTGCCCAGTTCACATTATTTCAAGCAGCACAACTAGGTAAGATTATATTGGAAGACTTTTTAGAGAAAGAATGAAGCTTAAAATCAAATTCTGGAGTCCTTCAATATCCAAAGTTTGGGTAGATACTAAATTAGATAGTTGTCAACTGTGTTAAATTCTGCTGGGAAGCAAGAGAATGTTAATAGAAATTAATGAGAACAGTTTTAGCAAAGTGGAGGATGAAAACCTGATGAAATATGCCTTGAAAGAAAATGGGAGAATGGGAGATGAAGACAAGGAGAAAACCAGTATAACTTAAATTTAAGTATTCTGTGAAAGGGTCAGTTAGTTCAGTCACTCAGTTATGTCCAACTGTTTGTGACCCCATGGACTGCAGCATGCCAGTCCTCCCTGTCCTGTACCAACTCCCGGAGTTTATACAAACTCACGTCCATTGGGTTGATGATACATTCCAACCATCTCATCCTCTGTTGACCTCTTCTTCTCACACTTTCAATCTTTCCCAGCATCAGGGTCTTTTCCAATGAGTCAATCCTTCGCATCAGGTGGCCAAAGTATTAGAGTTTCAGGTTCATCATCACTTCTTCCAATGAATATTCAGGACTGATTTCCTTCGGGATGGACTGGTTGGATCTCCTTGCTCTCCAAGGGTCTCTCATGAGCCTTCTCCAACAACACAGTTCAAAAGCATGAATTCTTTGGTGCTCAGCTTTCTTTATAGTCCAAATCACACATCCATACATGACTACTGGAAAAACCATAGCCTTGACTAGATGGACCTTGGTGGGCAAAGTAATGTATCTACTTTTTAATAAGCTGCCTAAGTTGATCATAGTTAGCTTTTATTCCAAGGAGTAAGTGTCTTTTAACTTCATGGCTTGCAGTCAACATCTGCAGTGATTTTGGAGCCCCCCAAAATAAAGTCTGTCACTGTTTCCTCTGTTTCCCCATCTATTTCCCATGAAGTGAAGGGACCAGATGCCACAATCTTAGTTTTCTGAATGTTGAGCTTTAAGTCCACTTTTTCACTCTCCTCTTTCATTTTCATCAAGAGGCACTTTAGTTCCTCACTTTCTGCCATAAGGGTGGTATCATCTGCATCTCTGAGGTTATTGATATTTCTCCCGGCAATCTTGATTCCATCTTGTGCTTCTTCCAGCCTAGCATTTTGCATGATGTCCTCTGTGTAGAAGTTAAATAAGCAGAGTGACAATATACTACAGCCTTGATGTACTCCTTTCCCAATTTTGAACCAGTCCATTGTTCCATGTCCAGTTCTAAATGTTGCTTCTTGTCCTGCATACATATTTCTCAGGCACTTAACATGGTCTGGTATTCCCATGTCTTTAAGAATTTTCCACAGTTTGTTGTGATTCACACAGTCAAAGGCTTTTGCATAGTCGTTAAAGCAGAAATAGATGCTTTTCTGGAACTCTCTTGCTTTTTCGATGATCCGACAGATGTTGGCAATTTGATCTCTGGTTCCTCTGCCTTTTCTAAATCCAGCTTGAACATCTGGAATTTCACGGTTCACGTACTGTTGAAGCGTGGCTTGGAGAATTGTGAGCATTACTTTGTTAGCATGCGAGATGAGTGCAATTGTGAGGTAGTTTGAGCATTCTTTGGCATTGCCATTCTTTGGGATTGGAAAGAAAACTGACCTTTTCCAGTTCTGCAGCCACTGCTGAGTGTTCCAGATTTGCTGGCATATTGAGTGCAGCACTTTCACAGAATCATCTTTTAGGATTTGAAATAGATCAACTGGAATTCCGTCACCTCCACTAGCTTTCTTCATAGTGATGCTTCCTAAAGCCCACTTGAGTTCGCATTCCAGGATGTCTCGCTCTTAGGTGAGTGATCACACCATTGTGATTATCTGGATCATGAAGATCTTTTTTGTACAGTTCTTCTGTGTATTCTCGCCACCTCTTCTTAATATCTTCTGCTTCTGTTAGGTCCATACCATTTCTGTCCTTTATTGAGCCCATCTTTGCATGAAATGTTCCCCTGGTATCTCTCATTTTCTTGAAGAGATCTCTAGTCTTTCCTGTTCTACTGTTTTCCTCTATTTCTTTGCATTGATCACTTAGGAAGGCTTTCTTATCTCTCCTTGCTATTCCTTGGAACTCTGCATTCAGATGCTTATATCTTTCCTTTTCTCCTTTGCCTTTAGCTTCTCTCATTTTCTCAGCTATTTGTAAGGCCTCCTCAGACAACAATTTCTCCTTTTTGCATTTCTTTTTTTTTGGGGGGGGGGATCGTCTCAATCACTGCCTCCTGTACCATGTCACAAACTTCGGTTCATAGTTCTTCAGACACTCTGTTTATTGGATCTAATCCCTTGAATCTATTTGTCACTTCCATTGTATAATTATAAGGGATTTGATTTAGGTCATACATGAGTGGTCTAGTGGTTTTCCCTACATTCTTCAATTTAAGTCTGAATTTGGAAATAAGGAATTCATGATCTGAGACACAGTCAGCTCTCAGTCTTGTCTTTGCTGACTAGATAGAGCTTCTCCCTCTTTGGCTGCAAAGAATATAATCAGTCTGATTTCGGTATTGACCATCTGGTGATGTCCATGTGTAGAGTCTTCTCTTGTGATGTTGGAAGAGGGTGTTTGCTATGACCAGTTTGTTCTCTTGGCAAAACTCTGTTAGCCTTTGCCCTGCTTCATTCTGTACTCCAAGACCAAATCTGCCTGTTACTCCAGGCATTTCTTGACTTCCTACTGTTGTACTCCAGTCCCCTATAATGAAAAGGACATTATCTTTTTTGGCTGTTAATTCTAGAAGGTCTTGTAGATCTTCATAGACCCAGTCAACTTCAGCTTCTTCAACAGTATTGGTAGGGGCATAGACTTGGATTACTGTGATATTGAATGGTTTGCCTTGAAAACGAACAGAGATCATTCTGTCATTTTGAGATTGTGTCCAAGTATGGCATTTTGGACTCCTTTGCTGACTATGATGGCTACTCCATTTCTTCTAAGGGATTCTTGCCGACAGTAGTGTATACAATTATCATCTGAGTTAAATTCACCCATTCCAGTCATTTGAGTTCTCTGATTCCTAAAATGGTGATGTTCACTCTTGTCCTCTCCTGTTTGACCACTTCCAATTTGACTTGATTCATGGATCTAACATTCCAAGTTCCTATGCAGTATTGCTCTTATAGCATTGGACTTTGCTTCCATTATCAGTTACAGTGAATGGTATGAAAAAGAATCAAATGCTGTTATATAATGGAAGTGCAGAATGTAATTTAAAATGTGAGACTTTAAGTAATATTTTTCTTGTAAGATTAGAAATACCAGAGCACTTTAGTGTAAATTATTCAGTAGAACAGAAAAAAAGTGTTGGTATTAGATGACAAGAGAGGGTAACAAAAGAGTGAAATGTTTAGAAGGAAAAGAAGGGGTGCAGTACAAGTCAGAAGCACAGAACTGGCCCTTAGTGAGACCACAGGCACATCTTCATAGTGTCAGGAGGAAACAGATTAGAGAAAGCTAGAAGGGTATAGTTTGTTTACAGGAAGGTTAAATCATCCCTTTCTATTTTTGTAATAAACATTATCGTGTTCTACATATAATTCTGTTTTATGACTTGATCCCTGCCAAACTCTGCCACTTGACTGTTATCACTTAGTGTCTTATTGTTCCCTCTAAGCCAACACCTTTGTCCCAGACTCATACCCTTGCATTTGCTGGGCCACTTGATAATAAAAGCCCACTCATTGGAAAAGAGCCTAATGCTGGGAAAGATTGAGGGGAGGAGGAGAAGAGGGTAACAGAGGATGAGATGGCTGGATGGCATCACTGACTCAATGGATATGACTTTGAGCAAACTCCAGGAGATAGTGAAGGACAGAGAAGACTGGTGTGCTGCAGTCCATGACGTCACAAAGAGTCAGTCGTAACTTAGTGACTGAACAACAGCAGCTGCCTGCAATACTCCTCCCCCATGACTCTACCTTGGCCTACTTCGTTATTCATGTCACAGGTATCCCACATTGTAGGTGGATTCTTTACTGTCTGAGCCACCAGGGAAGCCCAAAGCAATATAAGATGAGGTCATAATCTGAAATTGGAATGTTGGAGGTATCCTGTTACTGATCTTGTCAACACAAAGGGTGCAAGCAAAGTGGGGGATGGTTGTAAATTACAGTGCATTTGCATTAGTGATGACAAGGTCAAATAGCTCAGAGTAAAATCTTTGTATTGGAATGAATCTGAGTATCTCTGTAGTTTCACAACTTCTTTTCCACATTCATAACTCTGATAAGGAAACCAGCAGGTAAACTATGTATTGAATTAGCCAGAAAGTTCACTGGTCTTTTTCCATAAAATTTCAATGGAAAAACACAAACTTTTTGGCCAATCCAGTGTTTTACTTACTATGTTTTGCATTCTTTTTGTCAAATCAGAATTGTACAAAAGGAACTCAATGTATTTCCTTAGAATAAATATACTTTTCAGTAAATTGAGGTAATCCATTTTGTGTAAATGTTGAAAGAGTCCTTCAGGCTGTGATTATTTAAATTACATATCTTTTTTTTTTAATGATAATACAATAAAAGATACCTTTGACTTATACTGTACTGATAAAATTCTATAAGCATTTTGGTCTAACAGAAAGATTGCAGATTCTTTTGTAAGACAGTGGTATTTAAAGCTGGGTTTTTTAGATTTTTTAAATACAATCACCAATTGCACTGAAAACCTAAAATTCAGAACTTTGAATAAGTCATTAGAAGGGTGATAACTAACAAATTCCAAGGCCAATTTTTTTTTTTTTTTTTTTTTTTTCACTTTGGAAGGAATGATGCTAAAGCTGAAACTCCAATACTTTGGCCACCTCATGTGAAGAGTTGACTCATTGGAAAAGACTCTGATGCTGGGAGGGATTGGGGGCAGAAAGAAAAGGGGACGACAGAGGATGAGATGGCTGGATGGCATCACCAACTTGATGGATGTGAGTCGGAGTGAACTCCAGAGTTGGTAATGGACAGGGAGGCCTGGCGTGCTGCGATTCATGGGGTCGCAAAGAGTCAGACACGACTGAGCGACTGAACTGAACTAACAAAAGATTTTGCATTCTTTGCCTCCCTTGTTCAACAAAGTAAAAATTTTAGCCCTTTCCTCCTAGGCTCTCATTTGACCACAATCGCTCTGCACTTGGCCTAAGTACCACTGAGGGGATACCATTAAGGAGAATAACTATGTGTTGGGACCAAGAGTCTATTTTTTTCATGTAACTACTGGAATGGGAAGCACCAGACCCATTATGTCCTGCCATTTTTATTTTGTCTTTTTTTTTTTTTTTTTCTGTTTATCATCTTTCACAAACCTTGTGGAATATGTTTGCCATGACTACATTCCTTTATGTATCTTGCCATTCTTATTCCCTAAACTCCTGGAATGAAACTCCTTAACTATTAAAATAGACAAAAACGCGTAATTTTGACCATATGGAGTTAAAGGATGCAACGGATCTAAATTCCCTAAGCTTTTAATTGTCAAACATGTAGACTTTTTTTAATGTCTTTTTTATTGTGATACAAGTCACATATAAAGCATACTATGTTAACCATATTCAACTATACAGTTCAGTGCATTAAGTACATTTACATTGTTGTGCAGCTCTCACTATCATCTATCTCCTGAATTGTTTACCTTTCTAAACTGAAACTCTGTCCCCATTAAACACTAACTCCTCATTCCCCTCTCTCCACCCCAGCTCCAGCCTCTGGTATCTACCAATGTACTTTCTGACTATGAATTAGACCTAGATACCTCATATAAGTGAACTCAAACAATATCTGTCTGTACCTAATATATATTGGATACATTTTAGAATTAACTTAATGGATGTCCTACAAAAAGATTGTAGCTTCTTTCATTTTCCCCTGTGCTATATATTAATTTCTTATTAGTTATCTATCCCATACATAGTAATATATATATATGTCAATCCTAACCTCCCAATCCATTTCCCATTCCCTTTCTCTCCCCTTGGTGTCCATATATTTCTTTCTACCTCTGTGTCTCTATGCTTTGCAGATAGGTTTATCTACTGTACTATTTTTCTATATTCCACATATATGGATAAATATATATATATTTTTCCTTCTAACTTAACTTTGATGACAATCTCTTAAGTTCATCCATATCTATGCAGATGGCACAATTTTGTTCCTTTTTATGGCTGCGATATTCCATTGTATATCTGTAACCATATCTTCTTTATCAATTCCTCTGTTGATGAACATTTAGGTTGCTTCCATATCCTGGCTATTGTAAATAGTGCCGCTGTGAACATTGTGGTGCATGTATCTTTTGAATTATGGTTTTCCCTGTGTATATGCCCAGTAGTGGGATTGCTGGGTTATAGTTCTATTTTTAGCTTAAGGAACTTTCATACTGTTCTCCATAGTGGCTGTATCAGTTTATATTCCCACCTGCAGTATAAGAGGGCTCCCTTTCCTCCACACCTTCTGCAGCATTTATTGTTTGTAGATTTTCTTTTTATGATGGTCATTCTCACTGGTGTAAGGTGGTACCTCATTGTACTTTTGATTTGCATTTGTTTAAAAATGAGTGATGTTGAACATCATTTCATGTGCCTCTTGGTCATCTGTATGTCTTTGGAAAATGTCTATGTAGGTCTTCTATCCATTTTTTGATTGGGTTGTTTGGTTTTTTAAGTATTGAGCTGCATGAGTTGTTTCTAAATTTTGGAGATTATCCTCATCAGTTGTTTCATTTGCAAATATTTTCTCCCATTCTGAGGGCTGTTTGTCTTGTTTATGGTTTCCTTTTCTGTGCAAAAGCTTTTAACTATGTCCCATTTGTTAAATTTTGCTTTTATATTCATTAGGAGGTGGGTCAGGAAAAATCCTGCCAGGATTTATGTCAAAGAGTGTTCTGCCTATGTTTTTCTTCCAGAATTTTATAGTGCCTGGCCTTACATTCAGTTCTTTAATCCATTTCGAGTTTATTTTTGTGTAGAGTGTTAGAAGCTTGTGGTGGTGGTGATGGTTTAGTAAGTAAGTTGTGTCTGCTCTTGTGGCCTCATGGACTGTATCCCTCCAGGCTTCTCTGTCCATGGGGTTTTCCAGGCAAGAATACTGGAGTGGGTTGCCATATCCTTCCCCAGGGGATCTTCCTGACCCAGGGATCAAACATGGGTTCCTGCATTGCAGGTAGATTCTTTACCAACTGAGCTACCAGGGAAGCCCCAGAGACTGTTGTAGTTTCATTTAGTTTCATTCTTTAACATGGAGCTTTCCAGTTTTCTCAGCCCTACTTATTGAAGAGGCTTTTCTCCATTGTACATTCTGTCCTCCTCTGTCTTAGTTTAAGTAACCATAAGTGTCTCGTTTTATCTCTGGGTTCCCATCCTGTTCCACTGGTCTCTATTTCTGTTTTTGTGCCAGCACCATGCTGTCTTGATTATTGTAGATTTGTAGTTTAGTCTGAAGTTAGGAAGCCTGATTGTTCTGCTCTGTTTTTCTTTCTCAAGATTGCTTCGGCTCTTCAGGGCCTTTTGTGTTTCCATACAAATTGTAAAAAATTTTGGTCTAATTCCATGAAAAATGCCATTGGTAATTTGATAGGGATTTCACTGAATTGCTTTTGGTAGTATAGTTATTTCCGTGATATTGATTCTTCCAGCCCAAGAACATAGCACATCTTTTCATGTGTTTATGTCATCTTTCATTTCTTTCTTTAATATCTTATGCTTTTCTGAGTGCAGGTCTTTTGCCTCCTTAGGTCAGTTTATTCCTAGGTATTTTATTCTTTTTGTTGCAATGGTAAATGGGATTGTTTCCTTAATTTCTTTCTAATTTTTTGTTGCTATCTGTATAGGAATCCAAGAGATTTCTGTGTATTAATTTGTATCCTGGAACCTTACCAAATCCATTGATTAACACTAGTAGTTTTCTGGTGGCATCTTTAGGATTTTCTATGTATAATGTTATGTCATCTGAAAACAGTGATAATTTTACTATTTCTTTTCAAATTTGGATTTCTTTCATTTCTTTTTCTTTGATTGCTGCAGCTAGGACTTTCAAAATGATGTTGAATAATTGTGGTGAGAGTGGGCCTCCTTGTCTTGTCTCTTATCTTAGAAGAAATGCTTTCAGCTTTTCATAATTGAGACTAATGTTAACTGTGGGTTTTTCATATATGATTGTTATTATGTTAAGGTATGTTCCCTCTATGCCCACTTTCTGGAGCATTTTTACCCAAGCTTCTAGACTTTTAAAACAATTTGGGATAACTAATATCTTTTTATCAGTTTAAATATCAAGATGTCTACTGTGTGCTGGACATTGTGTTAGATGCTCAAGATGCATGCACTGAAAACAGACTGGCACAACCCCTGCCTTCGTGGGTCTTGTTCTTTATTGAAAATGATATTTTTTTTAAATCTGCAGATGGTACAATAATTCTTGATGATTATTTGGGTTGGGGCATGAAAAAAGGGGGCTTTAAATAAGTTGGTGGATTCAGGATACATGAAAATAGGAACAGATTTAAGGTTGTATAGATGATGAGTTCAGTCTTGGGCATGTTTCATTCAAAACTTCCCTGGTGGATCAGATGGTAAAGAATCTGCCTGCAATGCAGGAGACCCAGGTTCGATCACTGGATTAGGAAAATCCCCTGAAGAAGGAAAGGCAACTCACTCCAGTATTCTCGTCTGGGAAGTCCCATGGACAAAGCAGCCTGTCAAGCTCCAGTACATGGGGCCTCGAAGAGTCAACTGTGACTAAATGCTTAAGATGTCTAACAAGCAAGAGGCTTAATGAGTCTAGACCTGTAAGAGACCTAAGAGGGGCCACCAAATACTAGATAGTCACAGAAGTCTTTGGAGACAGATGAGCTCACACAAGAAAGATGTGTAGATGAGAGAACAAAGGGGGCCTAAGATAGCTCTGTGCAAAACATAACATGCAAAGAATAAATGTGGGAGGTTGTCTACAAAGGAGAAGGGAAAAAAAGATCATGCAATTTAGGGTCAAAGCTCCAGCTATGTGTCCAGGAAAGCCAGTATTCCAAGGTGATGACTGAGTGGTAAAGATACACGAAACCTCTTCACCTCTCCCATTATCAACAACAAGACAGATGAAAGTAAGAAAGCACTAGTGGAAAGAGTCTGAAAGGATTCTTTTAATCTCTTTGGCTGAACTCTTACTTGAGGATGATTGGAAGCTCTTGTTTTTCCCCAAGCATACGAATCTTCAGTATTTTATTAAAAATGCAATGCTGTCTGTTTTATTCAGCAAGATTTCAAGGGTATGGAAAATGTTTCAATCATACAACTTGAGAGAGACTACAGTTGACATCTCTCTCCCCATTTATTTTTTCCTTTTTACAATATTTTCCTATAAATAACTAAAACTTTATTGAGATAAATTAAGCATAAAAATAATTTATTGGCAAGGTATCAGCTAGCTCACAGAATTTTTTAAAAAGCAGTGGGTGGGGGAAATTGATATAGAACCAGGCTCAGGAAACAGTAGGAACCAGGCTCGAAAAGCAACAGGAAGCTTCAGGGTTCTAGTTATAGAAACTCATTTGCAGTTTTGTTTTATTTTGTTTTAAGTCTTTACAGCCAAGATTAATAAACTCCAACTGCTTTAGTCCCCTTAAATCTCTTCACTTAAAAATCAATGCCTGGGGAGATACAAAGTCCACTAATTCTATTTTGGTTATATGTCTCCTCCTTAATGAAGAGGGTCAGGGAAATTTATTGAGGGTCTCTTTGGGACTGCACACAATGAGGAAGAGTCAATTACCCACATAGGAATAAGTATGCCATTATCAAAACAGGAAAGGATGACCACTGGGTGGCTACAAAACTGTGCTTTATTCTTAAACATTCTTATACTAAATTCTTAAAGTAAGCAAACTATAAGCATTTTAAACTTCAAATTGCATAAACTCCAATTTTCCAGATTTATTCTGCTGTGTTCTCTGATTTTTAAAAAGCAGCTTTATTGAAACATATGGCACTGTTCAGCTGGTAAAGAATCTGCCTGCCAATGCAGGTGACACAAAAGTCGTGAGTTTGATCCCTCGGTTGGGAAGAGTCCCTGGAGAAGGAAATGGCAATTCACTCCAGTATTCTTGCTTGGAAAATTCCATAGAGGGAGGATCCTGGCTGATTACAATCCATGTGGTTGCAAAGAGTCAGACACAACTGTGCACACATGCCTCATGGCACTGTAACAAACTGAACATATAAATTTCTCAGGTTAAGATATGCATTTGTATATAACATGAAACCATCTGCATTATCAAGAAAAGGAAAACATACCCAACATTCAAAATGTCTTTATGCCTATTTGCAGTCCCTACCACCTGCACCTCTCTGCTCCATCTCCTGCCAGCCCAAGGCCAGATCAACTGCTGATCTGTTGTCTGCTAATACGCATTTCCATTCCCTAGAAGTTTATGTAAGAGGAATCATGCAGTATGTACTCTGTTTTGCTGGTATTTCACTCAGCATCATTATTTTGACCTTCATCCATATGATTACCAACAAACAGTTCATTTTCTTCCCACTGTTTAGTTTTTTTATTGTATGGCTTTAGCATAGTTTCTTTATCAATTGCCTATTAAGATTCAGTTTTTGTTGCAAATAAAGTTGCCATGAACATTCATGTACAATTCTTTGTATGGACATGTGCTTTTAATTTCTCTTAATACCTATAACTAGCATGACAAAGTACTAAAATAGGTGTGCATTTCACTTTAAGCATGGCAAAATTATTTTCCAAAGGATTGTTTCATTTTACATTCTTACCAGCAGTGCATATGGCTTTCAAGTACACTGCTGCTGCTGCTACTGCGTCGCTTCAGTCATGCCTGACTCTGTGTGACCCCATAGACAGCAGCCCACGAGGCTCCCCCATCCTTGGGATTCTCCAGGCAAGAACACTGGAGTCGGTTGCCATTTCCTTCTCCAATGCATGAAAGTGAATAGTGAAAGTGAAGTCACTCAGTCATGTCTGACTCTTCGCGATCCCATGGACTGCAGCCCACCAGGCTCCCCCCGTCCATACACTAAATCCTGCCAAATAGTTCTGGGATAGTCCTTTTTAAAAATACTAGAGAACCTACTAGATATATAGTAAATCTCATAGTGGTTTAGATTTTCTCTAATGACTGATGTTAGACATCATTTTCTTTTTATATTTGCCATTTATGTAGATTCTTAGAGTATTCAAAACATTGCCCTTTTTTTCTTGAATTGTTACTTTATTGAATTTTGAGACACTGCAGTCTAGATGCAAGTCTTTATCAGATATGTGATTTGCAAACTTTTTCTCTCAGTCAATGGCTTGGAGTTTTATTCCCAATGATAAAGTGTTATTTATCATCTTTCAAAAAGCAAAATTTTCTGGATAAGTCAAATTTATTGTTAATGCCTTTAAGTTTACCATACTTTTAGTGTTGTAGTTAAGAAATATTTGCTTAAACCAAAGTCAAAAGATTTTATCCCATCAAGTTTTCTTTTAGAAATTTTACAGTTTGAGGTTTTATATTTGAAATTCACTGGTATATTTTCCCTTTAAAGTTCCTCTTTTCAGTTTTTAAAGTTTTACAGGCTTCCTTGATAGCTCAGTTGGTAAAGAATTCACCTGCAGTGCAGGAGACCCTGGTTCAATTCCTGGGTCAGTAAGATCCCCTGCAGAAGGAACTGACTACCCACACCAGTATGCTTGGGCTTCCCTTGTGGCTCAGCTGGTAAAGAATCTGCCTTCAATGCAGGAGACCTAGGTTCATTCCCTGGGTTGGGAAGATCCCCGGGAGAAGGGAACGGTGACCCACTCCAGTAATCTAGCCTGGAGAATTCCATGGATTGTATAGTCCATGGAGTCACAGGGACGAACACAACTGAGACTTTCACTTACTCCCTCATTTTGGAGAATATTAAACATATTTGAGAATGGACAAGTTAGTATAACGAACCCCTATTACTTAGTCCTAAGAATTATTAACTTGCTGCCAATTAGGCTTTATTCATACCCTAATCACTTTCCTTTCTTAGTATTACTTTAAAGGAAAATTGACATCATATAATTCTATCTATAAAAATTTCAGTGTATATCTCTAAAAAAGTTCTTATTTTAAATCACAATACCATTATCATATCATAAATATTTGAATATAATTTCTTCATAGTATCAAATATCCTGTTAGTATTCAAATTTCCACATGTCTCAAAAATCTCCTTTCAATCGATGCAGTGTATGGAGCTATAGCTTCATTTTATAACTATTATTATTGTTTTTTACTATTTTAATTTTATGTATTTATTAACTTGAAAGTATAGTTGACATATAATATTATGTTGTAGGTACAAAATACAGTCATTTAGAATTTTTAAAGGCTGTATTCCGTTTATACTTATTATAAAATAATAACTACATTTCCTGTTTTGTATCATATATGCTCATAGCTTAGTTCATGCCTATAATTCCCTACCGATATTGCTCCTCCCCACCTTCCCTCTCCCCACTGGTCACCACTAGTTTGCTTCTTTTTTGTTATACTCACTAGTTGGTTGTATTTTTTAGATTCCACATGTATGTGATATCATATAGCATTTGCTTTTCTGTGTCTGACATACTTCACTCTACAACAGTTTTGTTTTCTCCAACTTTTCGCCTGTGAATTCTCTAACCTGAAGGATAGTGAGCTTCCCATTAGTTTTAGATACTGCGACTACAACAACTGGAGCTGCCCTCACAGCAAAATCACACAAACGTAAAACATTACTTTGTTTCTTCTAAAAATCTGTGTTCATACAGTATGCGAAGATTCCCACCATGTAGCTAATTGATATCTTCACATCCATCATCTCACATTTTGCTTTTGTTTTGGTGAGAACATTTACTTCTACTCATAGCAAATTTCAAATCCAGTGGATCATTGAACAATGCCAGAGTTAAGAATACCAACCCTCTGCACAGTCAAAAATCCCAGTATAATTTATAATCTGCCCTCCAGACCTCAGTTGCTCTGGATCCTAAAATTCAGCCAACCACAGATCATGAAGTACTGCAGTGTTTACTACTGAAAAAAATCTGTATGTAGGGGGACCCAGACATTTCAAACCTATGTTGTGCAAGGGTCAGTTTTGTATATATACGGTACCATCAAGTATAGTCACCATATTTCAGATCCTCAGGCTGCTAATATTTTTGCATATTTAAAAGTTATTTTTCTACACCTGAAAGTTTGTATCCTTTTACCAACCTCCCCCTTCTTTCCCCACCTCCAGCTGCCAACAACCACTTTTATATTCTATGATTTTTTTTTTTTAACTTTCCTCATGTAAGTGATTCTGTGCAGTATTTGTCTTTCTCTGATTGGTTTATTTTCCTTAAAATGGATGCCCTCAAGGTCTATCCATGTTGTCCCAAATAATAGGATATTCTTCTTTTTTATGACTAATGTGTGAGTGTATCCTATTTTCTTTATCCATTTATTCATTGATGAATACTTAGGGATTTTTCATGTCTTATCTCTTGTAAATAATGCTGTGATGAATATAGGGGTGCAAATATTTTTTTCTTTCCCTCCAGATAAATACCCAGAATTAGAATTGCTGGATTACATGGTAGTTCCTTTTATTTTTTGAGGAAACTCCATATAGTTTTCTACAGCGATTGTACCAATTTATATTCCCTCTGATAATACACAGGGGTTTCTTTTTCTCTAAGTCCTCATCAGCATTTGTTATTTCTTGTCTTCTTGATGAGTCCATTCTAACTAATAAAAGATGATATCTCATTATGGCATTGATGTTCATTTATGTTTTTATTTTATTTTTTAATTTTTATTTTTACTTTATTTTACTTTACAATACTGTATTGGTTTTGCCATACATTGACATGAATCCACCACGGGTGTACAGGCGATCCCAAACATGAACCCCCACCCACCTCCCTCCCCACAACAGAGACACTGAACACATTGTACATATATACATGTTGGCCATTTGTATGCCATCTTTGGAAAAAATGTCTATTCAGTTCCTTTGCCTAATTATAAAAACATAAAACATTCCATTATTTCCTCTAAACTGATTGTTATTTATAGTAGAATCACTTGGATTTTTTTTTTTTTGTCTTTTTGTTTGTTTTTGCATTACATCTTTGTACCAGAATCTGGATTGTTAGAAGCGTACAACAAAGGAAAATATAAGCAAGGTGAAAAGACAGCCTTCCGAATGGGAGAAAATAATAGCAAATGAAGCAACTGACAAACAACTAATCTCAAAAATATACAAGCAACTTATGCAGCTCAATTCCAGAAAAATAAACGACCCAATCAAAAAATGGGCCAAAGAACTAAATAGACATTTCTCCAAAGAAGACATACGGATGGCTACCAAACACATGAAAAGATGCTCAACATCACTCATTATCAGAGAAATGCAAATCAAAACCACAATGAGGTACCACTTCACACCAGTCAGAATGGCTGCGATCCAAAAATCTGCAAGCAATACATGCTGGAGAGGGTGTGGAGAAAAGGGAACCCTCCTACACTGTTGGTGGGAATGCAAACTAGTACAGCCACTATGGAGAACAGTGTGGAGATTCCTTAAAAAATTGCAAATAGAACTACCTTATGACCCAGCAATCCCACTGCTGGGCATACACACCGAGGAAACCAGAATTGAAAGAGACACATGTACCCCAATGTTCATTGCAGCACTGTTTATAATAGCCAGGACATGGAAACAACCTAGATGTCCATCAGCAGATGAATGGATAAGAAAGCAGTGGTACATATACACAATGGAGTATTACTCAGCCGTTAAAAAGAATTCATTTGAATCAGTTCTGATGAGATGGATGAAACTGGAGCCGATTATACAGAGTGAAGTAAGCCAGAAAGAAAAACACCAATACAGTATACTAACACATATATATGGAATTTAGAAAGATGGCAATGACGACCCTGTATGCAGGACAGGAAAAAAGACACAGCTGTGTATAATGGACTTTTGGACTCAGAGGGAGAGGGAGAGGGTGGGATGATTTGGGAGAATGGCATTCTATCATGTATACTATCATGTAAGAATCGAATCGCCAGTCTATGTCCGACGCAGGATACAGCATGCTTGGGGCTGGTGCATGGGGATGACCCAGAGAGATGTTATGGGGAGGGAGGTGGGAGGGGGGTTCATGTTTGGGAACGCATGTACACCCGTGGTGGATTCATGTCAATGTGAGGCAAAACCAATACAGTATTGTAAAGTAAAATAAAGTAAAAATAATTTTTTTTAAAAAATAAAATAAATAAAATAACAACAAAAAAAAAGAATATTGACAGCAGAATTCATCATATTCATTTACTGTCATGTATTTGATTTATATATCCTGCTTGATACTTAACACAAATAAATCCTTAACTTTTGTTAAAAAAAAAAAAAAAGAAGAAGAAGAAGTGTAAATACACTTATCCCCAGGTATTCACTGGGGATTGGTTTCGGGACTCCCACAGATAATAAAATCCATGGATTCTCAAGACTTTTTAAAATGGCATAGTATTTGCATATAACCTGCTGCATATAATCCCACGTACTATAAATTTATCTCTATATTATTATAATACCTAATAGAATGTAAATGCCATGTAAATAGTTGCCAGGTATATGGCAAATTCAAGTTTTGTCCTTTGGAACTTTATGGAATTTTTTCCCAATATTTTCCATCTGAGTTTAGTTGAATCTGCATAGTGCAACCTACTGATGATAGGCCAACTGTATGTAATATATATATCTGTTATGATGGTTTTAGCTATTTTTATCAAAACTCAGAAACAGGTAATTTCCAGAGTCAAGGCTATGGTATTTCTAGTGGTCGTGTAAGGATGTGAGTTGGACTATAAAGAAAGCTGAGCGCTGAAGAATTGATGCTTTTGAACTGTGGTGTTGGAGAAGACTCTTGAGAGTCCCTTGGACTGCAAGGAGATCCAACCAGTCTATCCTAAGGGAGATCAGTCCTGTGTGTTCATTGGAACAACTGATGTTGAAGTTGAAACTCCAATACTTTGGCCACCTGATGTGAAGAGCTGACTCATTTGAAAGACCCTGATGATGGGAAAGATTGAGGGCAGGAGGAGAAGGGGATGACAGAGGATGAGATGGTTGGACAGCATAACCGACTTGATGGACATGGGTTTGGGTGGACCCGGGAGTTGGTGATGGACAGGGAGACCTGGCGTGCTGTGATTCATGGGGTCACAAAGAGTCAGACATGACTGAGCAACTGAACTGAACTGAATATAATGTATTGGGCATCTCCCATTAGGTTCATCAATTTTCCTGTCAAGTTAGGGGTGGGGATTACTGGCTTTACACAGGTGCGGCCTGCTATCCCCTTGCTTTGAACCCATGCAATGAACCCTTCATGTCCCACTCTGAGACTTCAGTTATGCTGTGAAATGGCTATGAAGATGGATCAATACTCATCTATGACTAATATAGTTTTTTTTTGTTTTTGTTTTTGTTTTGTTTTTTAATTTTTTTTAATTTTAAAATCTTTAATTCTTACATGTGTTCCCAAACATGAACCCCCCTCCCACCTCCCTCCCCATAACATCTCTCTGGGTCATCCCCATGCACCAGCCCCAAGCATGCTGTATCCTGCGTCGGACATAGACTGGCGATTCGATTCTTACATGATAGTATACATGATAGAATGCCATTCTCCCAAATCATCCCACCCTCTCCCTCTCCCTCTGAGTCCAAAAGTCCATTATACACAGCTGTGTCTTTTTTCCTGTCCTGCATACAGGGTCGTCATTGCCATCTTTCTAAATTCCATATATATGTGTTAGTATACTGTATTGGTGTTTTTCTTTCTGGCTTACTTCACTCTGTATAATCGGCTCCAGTTTCATCCATCTCATCAGAACTGATTCAAATGAATTCTTTTTAACGGCTGAGTAATACTCCATTGTGTATATGTACCACTGCTTTCTTATCCATTCATCTGCTGATGGACATCTAGGTTGTTTCCATGTCCTGGCTATTATAAACAGTGCTGCAATGAACATTGGGGTACATGTGTCTCTTTCAATTCTGGTTTCCTCGGTGTGTATGCCCAGCAGTGGGATTGCTGGGTCATAAGGTAGTTCTATTTGCAATTTTTTAAGGAATCTCCACACTGTTCTCCATAGTGGCTGTACTAGTTTGCATTCCCACCAACAGTGTAGGAGGGTTCCCTTTTCTCCACACCCTCTCCAGCATGTATTGCTTGCAGATTTTTGGATCGCAGCCATTCTGACTGGTGTGAAGTGGTACCTCATTGTGGTTTTGATTTGCATTTCTCTGATAATGAGTGATGTTGAGCATCTTTTCATGTGTTTGGTAGCCATCCGTATGTCTTCTTTGGAGAAATGTCTATTTAGTTCTTTGGCCCATTTTTTGATTGGGTCGTTTATTTTTCTGGAATTGAGCTGCATAAGTTGCTTGTATATTTTTGAGATTAGTTGTTTGTCAGTTGCTTCATTTGCTATTATTTTCTCCCATTCGGAAGGCTGTCTTTTCACCTTGCTTATATTTTCCTTTGTTGTGCAGAAGCTTTTAATTTTAATTAGATCCCATTTGTTTATTTTTGCTTTTATTTCCAGAATTCTGGGAGGTGGATCATAGAGGATCCTGCTGTGATTTATGTCGGAGAGTGTTTTGCCTATGTTCTCCTCTAGGAGTTTTATAGTTTCTGGTCTTACATTTAGATCTTTAATCCATTTTGAGTTTATTTTTGTGAATGGTGTTAGAAAGTGATCTAGTTTCATTCTTTTACAAGTGGTTGACCAGTTTTCCCAGCACCACTTGTTTTAAAATGTAATGCCCCAGTTCAGTTCAGTCACTCAGTTGTGTCCAACTCTTTGCGACTCCATGGATTGCAGCATGCCAGGCCTCCCTGTCTATCACCATCTCCCAGAGTTTACTCAAACTCATGTCCTTTGAGTCGGTGATGTCATCCAATCATGCCATTCTCTGTCGTCCCCTTCTCTTACCTTCAATCTTTGCCAGCATCAGGGTCTTTTCAAGTGAGTCAGCTCTTTGTATCTGGTGGCCTAAATATTGGAGTTTCAGCTTCAGCATCAGTCCTTCCAATGAACATTCAGGGCTGATTTCTTTTAGGATGGACAGGTTGGATCTCCTTGCAGTCCAAGGGACTCTCAAGAGTCTTCTCCAACACCACAGTTCAAAAGCATCACTTCTTCAGTGCTCAGCTTTCTTTATAGTCCAACTCTCACATCCATACATGACTACTGGAAAAACCACAGCTTTGACTAGATGGACTTTTGTTGGAAAAGTAATGTCTCTGTTTTTTAATATACTGTCTGGGTTGGTCATTACTTTTCTTCCAAGGAGTAAGTGTCTTTTAATTTCATGACTGCAATCACCATCTGCAGTGATTTTGGAGCCCCTCAAAATAAAGTCTGACACTGTTTCCACTGTTTCTCCATCTATTTGCCATGAAGTGATGGGACCAGATGCCATGATCTTATTTTTCTGAATGTTGAGCTTTAAGCCAACATTTCACTCTCTTCTCTCACTTTCATCAAGAGGCTCTGTAGCCAAAGAATGCTCAAGCTACCACACAATTGCACTCATCTCACATGCTAGTAAACTAATGCTCAAATGCCCCAAACACAGTTCAAAAATATCCTCAGAAAGTTCCATGGGACTGTATATCTAAGTACCATTATCTTGTAGCAATGGTCAGCTCAATAATGCCTATTTTGTATTAATTCTTACCCACTTTTGTGCTTCAGGACACATTTGCCACTCCTGCTCCTTGGGGTCATATTTTGAAGATAATGATCTATATGTGAGTCTTTGTCTCCAGCTCTGCTTTCAGAGAACCCAGGCTTAGACTAATTTGATTTATGCCTCAAGCGACCCTAGTTGGCAGACCTTTAGAATGGGATTATAAAGCTGGATAAACCACAGATCAGACAGCAAAGTGGACATACTTCTTGATGGTAAGTGGGATGGTGAAACCACTTTTACTGGATAGCATCACAATTACCATGATTCTCATCCATGGATTGTGAAGTGATGCGAAATAGTGGTATAGTGACTGTGGCCCTTGAACAATATGGGCAAGGTGTTACTACATGTATATTGAGTTGGCTGGTGTTTATTAACTCATAAGAAAACATTGAATAAAGGAGTATCAGGATCAAGTCAGTCATCTACCGATTCAATAAACTCAGATTCAGGTAGCGTCTAGGTCACCTTTTAAAGAGACCCTCATTTATTACATCTGCATATAAGATTATACAGTTGATTCTTAAACAACCTGGGAGTTAGGAGAGTTGGCACTCCTCTCAGTGGAAAACCTATCTATAAGTTTACAGGCCTTTTGCATTCAGCCTTCTGCTTCACTGATCCAAACAACCACAGATTGTGTAGTATTACAGTACATATTTATTGAAAAAAATCCATGTGTAACTAGACCCCCACAATTCAAATTTGTGGTATTCAGAGTCAACTATATTTAATATCAGTTAAACCAGTTAAAAGGATTCAATGTGCTATGCTTAGTCACTTAGTTATGTCCAACTCTTTGCAACTATAGCCCTCCAGGCTTCTGTATCCATGGGGATTCTCCAGGCAAGAATACTGGAGTGGATTGCTACACGCTCCTGCAGGGGATCTTCCCAACCTAGGGATCAAACCTCTGTCTCTCGTATTGCAGGCAGATTCTTTACCATCTGAGCCACGAGGGAAGCCTGAAAAGGACTTAATAGAATTACTGTAATATGGCACCTTCTGCATTGAGAAAAGTTGCACATTGCAACAGCTACTTTTCATAATAAGCCACATCACTTGATGTTTTGTTCTGTTTTCCAGTTTTGGACACATACTACACCTATGAAAATTTCCTTCTCTCCCATTTATTATTCTAGAAGTTAACACATTTTTCTCTGAAAATAAGATTAGTAAATATTTAAGCTTTGCAAACCAAATGCCTTCTGTTGCCACTACTCAACTCTGCTATTGATAGCACAAAAGGAGCAATAGATGGTACATAAACAAACAGGTGTGCTGCTGTTCCAATAGTATTTTTTTTTTTTAAGTAGCAGATTGTATTTGGCCCACAAGCCAGGTTTGACAGACTTTTATATTAATGGGTGACCTGTGAACTCTACTAATATAAAGTGGGGTCCAGAGAAAGAAGCTGCTTTGTAATTCCAGGTCCAAGTTACAGGTCCAGACTATGGAGAAGATTCTCAATTATGCAGGCCATACGACCCAGCAGATCCAACGGTACTAACCTTATTTATTATGTAACAGATGCTAACTGGAGCCTCTGGCAAACTGCTAGAAGGCTTGTATTACACAGACAAATACAGATCCTTACCTCAAAACACACTGAATACTTCTTGATTTCTGCTATGGTACTTCTCTGACACCACTGTATATGAAACCCTGTCACATCCTAATCAGGATTCATGCATGTGTACCCAGGAAGTCCAGGGTGATTAATAGTTCCTGAGCCTACGTTAATAAGTGGTACAGGAACTGAAGGTCAAAGGCTCTTGCCTTTCATCACCTGGCTAGGTAGTTCCAAGATGTATTTTATGAGACTTCCCAGAGGCAACTGTGGGAGAATACTAGTTATCCTTAGAGATGGTCAACTCACTTATGCAGCCTTCTGTTTGCTTTCCCTTTGCATTTTACTTTTCTCAGCTATCAGTTTTGCTTCCTGGGATCACCTTCCCCAAAACAACACCTGTATCCAAATATTTGTCTCAGACTCATTTTAGCAAAGCCCAATGTTAGATATTCTGTTAAAACTCATTTTAAATGCACAAGACAAAATTGCATTATTCTACTGTTCCCCGATAAGAACAAGGGGGTTTTTATGCATTCATTTATTTATGAGAAAACAAAATATCCCCCCAAAACTAATTTAAAACACAACAACAACAACAAAATAAAGGCGTCTGAATCTTCTTCCTCATAGGAAGGAATGATATGTTTGAATATAGATTTAGAAATCAGACGTAACTAAACAATTGGTAAGTGTTTGATATAATTTCAGGTTTCATACATGATGCTTCTGTAGTTCTGCATAAAGAAGTTAAATTCAGAGGCACTTTGTTTTTTTACAGATGGAAATATAAATCTGAGAATTTTTCTACTTCCTCTAATTTTTGTATGGCTTCTTCTGCTTAGCTTTTGGCAGGGAAAGTTAGGCAACATTAAGGTAGAATATTCAGGAAAGAGACAACAGGAATAAACACAGGAACTTCTAACCCAGTTCATTTATTTTGAATCATAAGTGGTGTCATAGCATGTAGGTTTACTTTTAACTTAGATGTAGAGGGAAAAAAAATCAAGATAAATGGTAGTTCTCCCGCCTCTGTTTGCATATTTTTTTGTTCTTTAATTCCCTAAACTAGAGATGCGCTGAGTCTAACACAATGTGTCAATCTTAAATGGGTTGCTACTTCTAGCTGTCACTTTTGATCAGAAGGCACACAGGTCTGGGGCATGAAACTTGCAAACAAAAATCAGGGAAATAAAAACAATTTCCATTTCCACTTAAAAATTCACAAATTGCAGGGCTCTGAACAGCATGGGGTATTTAAAAACATGTCTTTCATTTGTCTTGCTTCTACAGAAAATGCAATTTGGAGAAGGAACAAATGTCGAAAATATATTTTTCGCCTCCTTGAATATTTGGGAATGCTGTGAAGAAATCGCTTAATTTAAAAAGGACTATGAAATCTTGTTTCTCTCCTGTCTTGGATCTAATGTGACCAAAAAGACAATTATGTGAAATTTTAACACAATAGTTGATAGAAACATTTTGCATTATCTGCCCAAATAGGCAGAATTTTCAAAACGAAACACAGCTTTTGAGTTCCCCATTGGTTCTTGACTCTATAAATTAAGTGCTTTCTTACAAAAGCTGTGACAGTGCTTGAGCTAATAAAAGCTGAAACAATACCTAGAATAAACAAATAATCAACATCTAATTTCATGGCTAGTTAAATCTCAGTTTGCTTTCTCTGTCTTCAGAATCTTGTCTGCCACAATGACTTCTGTTAGAAATCATCAAATTATTAATTTTCAGTTTTTCTCTCTGGATCATGGCTTTTCACCCCTCTTTTGCTCTGGGAAACAATTTTTTTCATATTTGATGACTAAAAAGCCCCATGAGATAAAAATATATTTTATTATATATGAATAATCATGGGCCTACTGATTCTACTTGTTTTAGATAAAATTTTTTTTTAATGTAATTCTCTGCATGCTTTAATATCACTCTGATCAGTTTTGGGTGACTTGTGTGTCAAATCTGGTCACCTGAACCCAACTAAAAGTTTAAAATGATTTCCTAAAAAGTGGTTGTGTAACTATCATAATGGTCAAAACCTAGAACACTGACTGGTGACAACACCAAATGCTGGTGATAATGTGGAGCAACAGAAACTCACACCCACTGCTGGTAAAACTGCAAAATGGTGCAGTCACTTTGGAAGACTCTGGTGATTTCTTACAAAATTAAATGTTCTCCTGTCTTATCTGACAGTAGTGCTCCTTGATATTTACTCAAAGGAGTTGAAAACTTAGGTCTATTCTAAAACCTTCACAGAGATGTTTATAGAAACTTTGTTCATAATTGACAAAGCCTAGAAGCAACCGATGCACCCCTTTAGTAGGTGAATGGATAATAAACTGTGAAACATCCAGACAGTGAACTATTAATCAGTGCTGAAAAGGAAGGAACTATCAAGTTATAAAAAGAGAAAGAGAAACTTACACGCATATTCCTAAGAAGCCAGTCTGAGAAGGCTATACTGTATGAGTCCAGCTATATGATGTTCTGGAAAAGACCAACTATGAAGATGATGAGATCAAACCTATTGAATGTATATCATGTATGCATGCTCAATCACTTCAGTCATGTCCAACTCTGCGACCCTCGTGGACTGTAGCCCACCAGGCTCCTCTGTCCATGGGGTTATCCCAGCGAGAAGACTGGAGTGGATTGTCACTTCCTCCTCCAGGAGATCTTCCTGACCCAGGGATCTAACCCGTGTTTCCTGTGGCTTCTGCATTGGCATGCAGATTCTTTACTACTGAGCCATCTTGGAAGGATAAAGGTACAGCACTGAGTGAATTCTAAGGTAAACCATGAACTATGGGTGATTGTGATGTGTCAATGAAGGTTCATCCTTGTTTTTAAAAAAGTGAACCATGCCAGTGAAGGTATATTCATAATGGAGGAGGCTATGCTTATATGGTGGCAGAAAGTTTATAGGAATGGCTGTATTTTCCTCTTAATTTTGTTGTAAACCAAAAAAACCGCTCTAGAAAAGTCTTTAAAAAATTTTTGACTGGGCAAAAAGTAAAGGTTGGGGAGATGGTATGTAGAGGCGATTATAAGAGAAGTAAGAATTTGTAATTAGAAGACACTGCATTACCAGTTAGCAGCTTGGTGATCGTGGCAGATCTCTTAAACTTTCTGGATTCCACTTCTACATCTGTCATATGAGACTAATAATACTTGTCTCACTAGGTTTCTCAAGGAGAATGTGAGACAATATATATATGACTACATATGTTATCTATTATTACTCATATTGTATACTCTTTATTATAAAGTATATCTAATTATAGGATGGTTGGTGGTTTTAGTCGCTGTAATGTCTGAGTCTTGTGATGCCATAGACTGCAACCTGTCCATGAAATTCTCTGGGCAAGATACTGGAGTGGGTTGCCATTTCCTTCTCCAGGGGATCTTCCTGACCCAGGGATCAAACCCGGGTCTCCTGTGTTACAGGCATATTCTTTACCAACTGGGCTACAGGGAAGCCCCAATTATAGGATAGCTTATAAAATAATAGTGATGTATTACAGATTGATTATGCATTGGAATCAACTGAGATTTTTCTTCTGTTTTTGGAAAGCTATTCAGTGACTAGTAGTTTACTTATAATTCAGACTGTGATACTTTTTAGAACTGAAAAATTTTATTCAATATCATCTACTGATTTTGCTATAAGTGAGAAGAAAGGAAAATCTACTTTCCAAGCTGGGCCTGAGGTCATATTTAAGCACATAAATAGGAAGCCAGTTTCTTTTGTTTGGATGAACGGAGAGCACAGAGACTCAATATATCTGTATTCCATCCTCTCATGTTTAGGGACCTTACTGTAGTTTTCTTTTAGCCCAACAGTTTCCCCTGAGATCTAGAGATCTGTAATAGCAATGACTATAGGTCAAGAGTTCTCAGAAACAAAACGTCTTGGTAATATTAAAGGAGAAGAAAAATAAAACTTTTTCAAAAGGGGATTCTGAGAAGGACTTTGGAATAAATGTAAAATGCACTGTATTCAATCTTCTTTAGACTTGTCCTTGAAAGACTATACTTGGATTATGATTTCAGTTTCAACTTCCACCCAGAATTTGTTTCCACAAATTTTTCAGGGGAAAAAAAAAAATCTATGTCTTTTGCCTAAAACGAAGAAGTGTATCTGGTGTGACTTCTCTATGGAAAGGAGCATGGCTGTAACAGGAGAAAAAAGAAGAGGAACCCAGAATATCTTGGGCTATAAAGTAAAGAAAAAGTGATAAAGACATGTCAAAAGGATATAAGAGCCAGCTTGAAGTATCTACCACAGGCCAAATGTAGGACAATTTAAAATCAAACTAAATATCATTAATGGGTTATAAGTCATGGAATAAAACAAGAATAAACAATACAACCAGAATCCATGTGTCTATGCTCTCATAAATAAGGGGAAAATTGGCAGTTTAATGAAATAGGGATATTTGCACAGTTTCAAAGTACCTCTGAGATGGTGATGGACAGGGAGGCCTGGCGTGCTGTGATTCATGGGGTCGCAAAGAGTTGGGCACGACGGAGCGACTGAACTGAACTGAAAGTACCTCCTCACAGAATGCATATTAGTCCCAAGTAAATAATGAGTAAATTTATAGTGATGGTGGACACAGTCTTAATCAGTTGACCAAAGTGACCATCATCAATAACTAGGTAAGTTAAAATATTTTTCAATGCTGTAGCCTGTAATCAAAAAAACAGTATCCTATGTAAATCCTTTCTGAGGGATATGAGCCT
Organism: Capricornis sumatraensis; assembly: GCF_032405125.1. Taxonomy (NCBI): domain Eukaryota; kingdom Metazoa; phylum Chordata; class Mammalia; order Artiodactyla; family Bovidae; genus Capricornis; species Capricornis sumatraensis. Next base: position 78,502,783 of record NC_091073.1, read on the forward strand.
ATTCTAAGTAGAAGGATATGCTACAAAATAACTAGTCCGTAACATTCAAAGGTGTCAAGATCATAAAAACCAAGACCAAGAAATTGTTGGACTTTTGGACTCAGAGAGGGAGAGGGTGGGATAATTTGGGAGAATGGCATTCTATCATGTATACTATCATGTAAGAATTGAATCGCCAGTCTATGTCTGACGCAGGATACAGCATGCTTGGGGCTGGTGCATGGGGATGACCCACAGAGATGTTATGGGGAGGGAGGTGGGAGGGGGGTTCATGTTTGGGAACACATATAAGAATTAAAGATCTTAAAATTAAAAAAAAATTAATTAAAAAAATAAAGAAAAAAAAAGATTGAATGAAACTAAAGAGGCACAATATTTAAATGTATTGTGGTTCTCTGTGTGAGCCTTTTGCTATAAAGACATTGGGGTGACAAAGCCCAAATGACTACTCAGATATCAGTAATGTACCAATGGTCATATTTTAGTTTTGATGGTGATATTCTGGTAACTTAGGAGAATGTGTTGTTTGTAGGGAAGACACACTAAAATATTCAAGGGTTGTAGAGCCATAGAATCTCAAATATCATCAGGGAAAAATGTCTTTGCACTGTCCTTGTGACTTGTATGTAAATTTGAGATTGTCATTTATCTATGACTCTATTAAAAACCAGTCCTTAAAGTCAGTAGTAATTATACCACAGAAAGGACTTTGCTAATTTTAATGACTCATTTTTGAGCTACATAAATGAAAATACTGAAGAATTATAGAAGGAAAAGTAAAGTTTTTCTCATATCTTTTTCCTCCCTCCTAATTCACTCTCCAGGAATGAACACTATTGGTGCCCTGGAATGTATCCTTCCTGATCTTTTTCTTTACATTTACTGGTAAGAAAATGGGCAAATATTAATAGTTAAGACCATACCATGCAGCAAACCAGACTGACTGAGTTCAAATTCCTTTGCTTATTAGCATTTCTGCAACTATGAGCACATTTTTAAACTTCTCCTTGCAGAAATGTATTTCTGCAGCAGGCTGATAATGGTTTCTACCTAACTCATTGGGTATAAAAACTAAGTCATATAATACATGTGAAGACTCTAAAACTATGCTTGGCTATAACAATCTTGCTTGGTTTTTACCTTAGGCAAATGTGTCTAGTTTTTTATATATATATACACACAAAAAAAATGAATTTTATTTTTTTCATAGTCAACTTTCACATTGTTTTTTATTTCAGTACAAATTATGATAATTTCCTAATTAAAAGTGTAATCATATCTTTTCATTATGATTCCAGAGGAGAGCTGATTAGATTATCACACGCAGTTCAAAAGTATGCAACTTTAGTGATTATCCATTTTTTTCCACCAGGGACTCAAGGTTTTTCAAACTCAATAGCAGCTTCATTCATATTCATCTTTGGGGTAGTCCAGACAGCATCAAGATGTTCAACAATTTGATTACTCTGTTGGTGCCAGGCCATGGGCAACAGCTTATGTGCTCAGATGTCAAGAGGTGTAACAGGGGAGCTGGCATTAGGAGAAGGGAGCAAAAAGATGCGGAAAGGCTCCCCTTGAGTATGGAAGTTGGAGATAGTGTTTGAGTTGAGGATCAAGTACCCATAGAATTGGAATAAGAGTATATACTTATGATATCAGAAGTCACTGATGCTTAAGGCAGCCTACAAAGCTAACAGGAACCAGAGAACCTCACAGGCTTAAGAAGGAAGGCAGCAGGCCTCAGAATCTTAGCCAAGAAGGAGCAGAATCCAGCCTGGAAAAGTAGGCAGTGAACACAAGTAGACACAAGCAGCAGCTAGAAAATGTATCCTTGGAATACTGCACCAAAACTCTCCTTTACTTCAGGACATTTTCTTTGAAGGTGAGAACCAAATCCCCAGCTTGTGTGAATCACCTGGAGCGAGAGAAAATGGACACATTTAGTTGGACTTGAGGTACAAGGAGCAAGCAGGTTCTGAGAGCAGGAAGTCTAGAACCTATCATTAAATAAAGCCAGTTATAACCACAATGAAACTCAATGATTTCCAAATATACTTGATTTTTTAAATAATATATAGCTTGCAAGACAGAAATAACTTTATTGAAACATCATTCAGTCAGGGATTTTTATTTATTTTTATTATTATTATTATTCTTTTGACCACAAAATCTTTGGTGGTCAAAATCTCTGGAGCACCAAAATCTTTGCCATAAGAATAACAAAGTACTCCCTCTTCTAGGAAATAAATGTTGACAATACAGTGCTGCTGCTGCTGTTAAGTCGCTTCAGTCGTGTCCGACTCTGTGTGACCCCATAGACGGCAGCCCACCAGGCTCCCCCGTCCCTGGGATTCTCCAGGCAAGAACACTGGAGTGGGTTGCCATTTCCTTCTCCAATGCATGAAAGTGAAAATTGAAAGAGAAGTCGCTCAGGTGTGTCCGACTCCTCGCAACCTCATAGACTGTAGCCTACCAGGCTCCTCCGTCCATGGGATTTTCCAGGCAAGAGTAGTGGAGTGGGGTGCCACTGCCTTCTCTGTGACAATACAATAGGCAGTATTTAACTTGAAATTTGGTTTAAAAAAAATCGAAAAATAACTTTGGTATATTGACAGTAAGCACATAGAGAAAAGAGGGAACTTCATTTTAAATTTTTATTGCAGTGTAGTTGATTTACCATGTTGCGTTAGTTTCAGGTATACATCAAAGTGAATCATTTATACATATACAAATATCTAGTCTTTTTTTTAGATTGTTTTCCCATATAGGTCATTGCAGAGTATTGAGTAGAGCTCCTTGTTGTATACACTAGGTCCTTATTAGTTATATATTTTATATACAGTAGTATGTATACGTCAATTCCAGTTTCCCAACTTATCCCTTCCACTCTTAGTAACTATTTTGTTTTGTTTTGGAGACAGTGAAGCAAGTAGGAAGGAAATATAACTGGGAGGCATGGTTATTAAGGATAGCTTTAACTAAGGTTTTTTCCTCCCTTGCGTCAGCTTCATGGCAAAAAAAGTCAATAGTTGGCTATCATATTCCCCCCCCCCCATAGAAACCCTCTATTACTCTCCCTTCCCCATAGAGCAGGCACTTCACTTTTGATGTTTCCAGTCCCTTCACATTAGTAAATTTAGTCACCTCCAAGCTCCAAGCATACTTTTGCACTAGCAGAGGAATGATCATTGCAACAGAAATAAAAATGTACATGATTCCGGTTACATCTGAACGGGTACTGCCCTGTGAGATTGCTGTCTATAAATGCGATTTTGCAGTTTCATGACCTGTGTCTATAATCAGCAGCTCTGATAAGCTTTGCCTTCCTTATTGCTCTCCATTTCAATGTTCACATCTTTGTCATTCTTCTTAGGTATAACTTTTAACAGAGCACATTTTACACCTCATTTCACCCACATTTGCCCAAGTACAGGTAACTATTTCATTGTCTCGAACAGCAACACTCTGAACCTAGTCAGGTGCTACCTTAATATTAGCAAAATCACGTCCATCCTCTGCCTGCGTCATGTGTCAGTATTTTACTGAAGACACAATTTTCAACATGTACTGCTTGATCTTGAACCTTCTTGATGAAGGAAATTACATGCTGAAGTTCAGTCTTATAGGTTAACAAAGTATTCTAATTATCAAAATAAGCTATAAGTGACTAATTATTAAACCTATGCTCTCTAACACTCAACTTGTTTTCTTAGCAAACTTGGATAACCTTAGAACAGAGAGGTGAGTTATATTAACTGTAATGCATCAATTGATGTTTCATGCCAGTTGCCCTCCCCCAGTGCCCCCTAACAAAGGAACCAAGGAAGCAGGGATATTCAACAATTTTCATACAGCATTTTTCCTCCACAATTTTTGTTCTGAGCTGGAGGTAAAACTTAACAGTCAGGTCTCACAAAACTGGGCAGTTTGGGACAAATTTATTCTGTGAACAGAATCCTTTTTTTTAAAAAAGATTCTGAGAATAGTTTATTTATAAAAGAATGCCAGCAAAAAACTGGAATTTTAATTGGAATTGGAATTCCACCCAAATTATAGGTCAGTGAAATTAAAATGTATATCTGTGTATAGATATATTTACAGATGCATGTTTGTTCTATATATATATATATATATATAAAGCCATAAATGTAGATATATAAAACTCTATAAGCCTCTCTGTAAAACTATATATGCATATAAATAAATATATAGAACTTCATTGACTCTTTCCCTCTAAATATATCACATATCATTCCATTTAGCTGTTTTAAAATCTTTCAATAATTTTTTTTGAATTAAAATAATAGTGCCCAGAATCAGATATAGGTAGAAGCATGAGAAGACCCAAGAGCTGGCAGACATTTCAAGCAAAGTTCCCATGAGATTTTTGTGGGGAATCTAATGCTTGTGCCTATCCATGCATCTTACTGGACTGCTGTGGAAACATCATTTTGTTCCTCACATACTCAATGAAGCATGAATCATAGGCTCATCGTTTTAGGTTATAGTAACTGAGGACAGCCCTGAAAGATTAAGACCTTTAATTAGAGACAAAGTTAGAGAGCAGAACTCCTGTGATTTCAATAAGCAACTCCAACAACCAAGTCACTTATACTTAATAAACACATAGATATGTATTGGATTAGTGAATCTAAATTTGTTACACAACTCAATTCATTTTTAGCATGGGTTTTAAGATGCATATCCTCGCTATGTTAAAATTCCTTTGGTCAAAGTCAAGCCCCAAAATGACATAGATCCAGTGACTTAAAAATAAGTCTAGTCCATACTAGTGACATTTAGGTAACTTTGCTTAGATGCAAGGCCCTTAAACCTATCAACTATTTTAAGTTTTTTGGTCAGTAGGGAAAGAGCACTTTTTCTCCTAAGGGTTTTAATAACTTTAATCAAACACAATCTATTCTGTTATTCTTATCCAAGTAGAATTATCCTAACTATTCTTAAAAACACTAAGCAGGGAAATAGATTTCAGGATTAGGACAGCCAGAACATGCTATTATACCTTTGCAATGTACTTTTATATTTCTTTAAGGAAGTAAAGAAAATACAAAGGATAAAATCTTGATTCCCAGATATGTCAAGAGAAACACAGTTACATTTGTGTTCTTAACCTTTATTCACATTATTGAAATTTGTACTTTGCCACACCCCTCTGCTCTGTAGCTCTAGAACAGGTCAGTTTGATTATGTGATAGTAAATAATGATTTAAGGAAGTCAGCAGTTTGAAGGAGGACAGAAAACCAGAAACTGTAGCTGTTTTAAGGGTCATGGAAATAATACAGAATTTGGAGTTGGAAAAATTTTGGTTCAAATCACATCTCTTTTACTTATTTGCTACTTAATCTTTTTAGGATGCAAAGTGTCCAGTGTAATGGAGACACATTCTGTGAGGACTAAATTAGCACTTTCAGTATATTTTAGTACTATCTGAGTGTTCAATATAGCAGCCAACAGCTACTTGCACTTATTGAGCACTTGAAATGTGACTAGTCTGAATTACCATATGCTATAAATATCAAAAACACCCTGTATATTGGGAGTGAAGTGAAGTGAAAGTCATTCAGTCATGTCCGACTCTTTGCAATCCTATGGACTAAAGAGTCCATGAAATTCTCTAGGTCAGAATACTGGAATCGGTAGACTTTTCTTTCTCCAGGGGATATTCCCAACCTAGGGATCAAGCCCAGCTCTCCCAAGTTGCAGGTGGATTCTTTAGCAGCTGAGTATATTGGGAGACTTAGTACTAAAAAAATATAAATGTCTCATTCCTAATGTTATATTGATTGCATTTTGAAATGACATTCTAATAAGATTTGACATATATCTAAACTTAATTTTACTTTTATTTGCTTTATTAATGTAGCCACTAAAAAAATAAAAATAAAAATATTTCTACTGTAAAGAATTGCCCTATATGAATATTTTGCCTTTCTTCTCCCCTCTGGACTAAAATAGGAGAAGGCAATGGCAACCCAGAGGAGCCTGGTAGGCTGCAGTCCGTGGGGTCTCGAAGAGTCGGACATGATTGAGTGACTTCACTTTCACTTTTCACTTTCATGCATTGGAGAAGGAAATGGCAACCCACTCCAGTCTTCTTGCCTGGAGAATCCCAGGGATGGTGGACAGTTTTCTAAAAAAAGCATTGTTGTATTTTTTAATAGGCAAATTCAAACCAATCTTTCTTGATTTTCTATCTCATTTATTACCTGTAGTTCCATATAACATTTGTTTTTGCCTCACTGTATCATATAACCCATGGGTTGAAGGAGAAATTACAAGAAAAATTAGAAGTTATATTGAACTAAATGAAAGTTTGAGAAAAGCACATATTCACATCTGAAGAATGTATTTTATTTAGTTCCTATAAAAATATTTATAGCATTATATGGAATAGAAATTCTGAAATAATCTAAATCTGTACCTCAAAAATCACAAACAGGCAATTAAAGTCAAAGGAAGCAGAAGAAAGGGGATAGAAAATTTTAAGTGAATAGATATCAGTTAAGTAAAGGAGAAAAATAAAGGAAAATAAACGTACCTAAAATCTTATTTTTTGAAAGATAAAAACATATAAACCCATAGACAGCTCAGAAAAAAGATCCTATGTTAAATCACGATAGGAAATGATTATAACTTATTGCCAACAAATTCAACATATATGGAATAGACAATTTTCAAACTAGCAAAACACACACACACACACACAAAAAGAAAATGCATACCCTGAATCATTTACACCTATTATGTTAGTTGGGTTTGTAGTTTAAAACTCCACAAAGAAAATTCCAGACTCATGTGACTCCAGTGGCTAAGTTCATCAAAGAAGAAGTATCAATTTTATGCATACTTTTACAAAAACTAGAAGAGGAAATATGTGAAATGATGGATATGTTAGCTAACTCAGTGGGGGAAATTCTTTCACAATGTATACACATCAAGTTATCATGTTGTACACTTTAAATAGCTTACAACTTTATGTTAATTATACCTCAGTAAAGCTAGAAAAAAAAGCACAAACCAATATCCTTTATGAACATAGAAATAATATTTGCTAGCTAACTGGGTCCAGCAATATTAAAGGAGTAACTTATGACCAAATATACAGTTCAAAGATTTTTGACCAATTTCCCAGAATTCAAGGTTAACTTAACATTATAAGTGATTATTATAATTCACAATATTAATAGAAAAAGAAAGTAAACCCATTAAATTGTAACAACAGAGCCAGAAAATACTTTGTCAAAATGTAACTCCCACTGATGATCAAGCACAACACAATAATTTGTGGCAAACTAGCTAACATTGTATTTAATGTTGAAAGACTAAATGTATTCACCCAGGATAGAGGAAAAGTCAAGTATATTCCACTCTCAGCATGTGTATTCCACTCTCAGCATTGTATTCAATGTTGTATTGAGGCCCTAATCAGTGCAATGATATAAGAAGATAAAAAAGTGTGTAGGTAGAAAAGAAGCAGAAAATTTATCTTTATTCATAAACAACATAATTCTAAAGAATCCTTAAAAAGAAACAAAGTAATTTATATATGACTTGAACAGAGACTTCACTAAATATGGCATATTAATTGCTTAAAAAATTAATTACAGATGTCATGGACTGTAGCCTGCCAGTCTCCTCTGTCCATTGACTCCTGCAGGCCAGAATACTGGAGTGGGTAGCTGTTCCCTTCTCCAGGGGATCTTCCCAACCCAGGGATCAAACTCAGGTGTCCTGCATGGCAGGCAGATTCTTTACCATCTGAGCCACCAGTGAAGCCCAAATATGACATATTAATTGCTTAAAAAAACACATGAAAAGATGCTCAGCATTATTAGGCTCAGATGGTAAAGAGTCTGCCTGCAATGAAGGAGAGGAGACTTGGGTTTGATTACTGAGTTGGGAAGATCCCCTGGAGGAGGGCATGGCAATCCACTCCAGTATTCTTGCTGGAGAATCCCATGGACAGAGAGAAGCCTGGTGGGCTACAGTCCATGGGGTTGAACAGAGTTGGAGAAAACTGAGCACCTAACACATAGATGATCCACGTAAAATCTACTATGCCATACCCACATACCACATAAGCATCCTTTAGAATGGTTAAAATAAGAAAGAGTGACTATACCAAATATTGGTGAATATGTATAGTAATTGAGAAACTTAAACATTTCTGATAGAAGTGTAAGTGATAAAACCAGATGGGGAAATATTTTTGCAAATTCTTAATAACTTAAATACTGTTACTCATCAATCCTGGGACTTCCCTGATAGTTCAGTTGGTAAGAATCCACCTGCAATGCAGGAGACCCCAGTTCAATCCCTGGGTTGGAAAGATCCACTGGAGAAGGGATAGGCTACCCACTCCAGTATTCCTGGGCTTCCCTTGTGGCTCAGCTGGGAAAGAATCTGCCTGCAGTGCAGGAGAACTGGGTTCAGTCCCTGGGTTGGGAAGATCAAGCTCATCAATCCTAATCCTAGGCATTTATCAAAGAGAAATAGGCATATAGGCACACAGAAACTTGCACATGTATATTCATAAGTTTGACTCATAATATTCAAAAGCTGGAAATAACCAAATGTTCAACAGTAGATGGAGAAACAAATTTTGGTAATGTTTGTACAATAGTTTATTACTTGGCAATAATCACATAGATGAATCTTAAAAAATAAAAGTATGCTGAGTGATAGAAATCAGTAAAAAGGGTAAGTACTATATCAATCCCTGTATATGGAGTTCTAGAAAAGCAAAACTGTAGTGTTAGAAGACAGATAAGTCTTTGCCTCATTTTAGGGTATATGTGAAGGGGTATAGAGGTGACAGCAAATTTGATGGTAAAGATTCATAAATAAAATCATGTGGATACATTCTGTATTTTGACTGTAGTGATAATTTGTCAAAATTCACTGAAACATTTAAAATATGTGCTTCTACTTGCTTGTAAGAACTTCCCAGGTGGCACTAATGATAAAGAATCTGTCTGCCAATGCAGGAGACATAAGAGACACAGGCTCCATCCCTGTGTCAGAAGAAGATCCCCAGAGGAGGTCACAGCAACCCAGCCCAGTATTTTTCCTGTAGAATCCCATGGACAGAGAAGCCTGGCCAGCTACATACAGTCCATAGTGTTGCAGAGTCGGACACGATTGAAGCAGCTTAGTATGCACATATACTTGCTTGTAAATCACACTTCGATGCTATAAATTTAAATAGTGAAAATGAACTGGTTACTAGGGAGAGGGAATCGATTTGAATAAGGTAAATGAGAAAGGCACCTAGAGAGGAAAACATATGGCATGTGTGGGGAGCAGTAATGAGTTCCATTTGAGTGGAACAAAAGAGAAATGTATAGGAATTGTTGCAACACAAACTGGAAAGTTAGAGTTAGAACATGCAAGATCATAGATACCAGAATAAACATTTCAAACATTAATTTGTGAAACAATGAATGATGGGGCATCAATTTGTTTGTCTTTCCCTTCCCTTCCCTTTCTTAACGTTTGGAGTGACATCGCTCAGACATGTGGATAGACAAGGCTTGAGCAAGCTATGGGAGAAAGAATGCCATGTTTCCTCCTTAAATGGTAGGATCTCTGGGTTGTCCGATTTGCATAAGCTCCCTGTCCATCAGTGGCAATGTTCATTTGTTTCTCTCATGTCAGCCTTTCTCAGTTACCATGTCAGTTACCATCAGCAGAGCTCTTAAACACATATGTTCACACAACCAAAATTGAACCACAATGGTGGGCTCTCAGCCCTTCTTGAAATTCTTTAAAAAGCACTGGGTAAAAATCAAGTATTTTCAAATATATATATATATATATGTATATATATGTATATATGTATATATGTATATAAAGCACTATTATTTAAGTCTTTCTTTCCAAAATAAGTGCCTTGAGATTTGGATGGAAATATGAAGGCTATGTCCACTATTTATTCCCAACTCTCAAGCTTAATTTCCATGTGAAGAATCATAAGGATTGATCACATATACTGGAATACTGCAAAGGCTAAAAGATTCTTTATAAATCTATAAATCTGTTAAGCTCAATATTAAGTAAAACAATATTTTTCAATCCAGATGGCTAATTTGCATGGCATCATTTAACACCTGACTTTTCCACACACATTTGCTTATTATAAAGACTGTTATAAAAAATGTTACTTAAAATTTTGACAGAAAAAAAAAATAACCTGCAAAAAAACTGCCTGCCGGATTTGAGTCATGCTATTCATGTTTCTAAAATGGAGAAAAGAAGTTTAAAGGATTTGGGGCTTTGAAAAGGCAGTAGCCTCTTCTGCACCCTCCAATGAATTAGTCTTCTCTTGGATTAACAAGCTATTAAAGTTTCAGATAGGAACATTTTAATACAAATTCTTACCAGAGAAGTATAGAGTTAAAATACAAGTAGAATTCTCTGTACTACTGTTGTTTAATAGTTAAAACTATAATACAACATTTTTCAAAGGTTTTACAAGAAATAATAAAACATTTATAATAAAATGTTTATATTGCTATGATATAGAATTTTGACATCACTCATTTCTTTTCATGTATCACCAAGTGGACATTCATAATCCTTGCCTTCAAGACTAAACCCTACCAATGTTATTTCCTATTTGTATGTGACACTCCTGAAATTTATTTATTAATGATTGTTTTAGCACATTTTTATAATCCCATATATTGCATCCAGCACTGAGTACTGGACTTTAACAGTAAAGTACCTTAGAAGCACTTTCTGAAGTAGTTCAGTTCAGTTGCTCAGTTATGTCTGACTCTTTGTGACCCCATGGACTGTAGCACTCTAGTTTTCCCTGTCCATCACCAATTCGTGGAGTTTGCTCAAACTCATGTCCATCTTGTCAGTGATGCCATCCAACCATCTCATCCTCTGTCATCTCATTTTCCTCCTGCCTTCAATCTTTCCTGGCATCAGAGTCTTGTCCAATGAGTCAGTTCTTCACATTAGGTGGCCAAAATATTGGAGTTTCGGCTTCAGTCCTTCTGAAGTTGAGGTGATGAGATATTAGGACTGGTCATTTCCATTCCTTCTATCTGAAATTTTCATTCTGCACTGCAGTGAATTTGTACAGTCATTTCATAGTTATTACAATTGCTTTCTCCTGGGCAACTCAAGGTAGAAAAAAGCCAGGCATTATCAAATAAAGGATGACATTTGAAATTATAGAGATTTGCAAAGGACATTTGGGAAGAAATAGATCTTCAACTTTGATTTTGTCTTTATTCAGAATGAAGCCAGAGAGATAGAGGCTGAGATTTGAATTCTACTTCTCCAACTGAGTGTTGCTTAGGAGAACTGCAAAGTCTCTTGACCTCAGTCTTGTCACCTATAAAATGATAAAAGCCTACTATACATAATAGGGCCTTGTACAATAAATAAAGATAAGTTGTAAAATTTTCAAGCAAATTAAACATCATGTGTATCCAGTTCAGTTCAATCTCTCAGTAATGTCTGACTCTTTGAGACCCCATGGACTGCAGCATACCAGGCTTCCCGGTCCATCACCAACTCCCAGAGTTACTCAAACTCATGTCCATTGAGTTGGTGAAGCCATCCAACCATCTCATCCTGTCATCTCCTTCTCCTCCTGCCTTCAATCTTTCCCAGCATCAGGGTCTTTTCAAATGAGTCAGTTCTTTGCATCAGGTGGTCAAAATATTGGAATTTCAGCTTCAACATCAGTTCTTCCAATGAACATTCAGGACTGATTTCCTTTATGATGGACTGGTTGGATCTCCTTGCAGTCTAAGGGACTCTCAAGAGTCTTCTCCAACACTGCAGTTCAAAAGCATCAATTCTTTAGCACTCAGCTTTCTTTATAGTCCAGTTCTCACATCCATACATGACTACTAGAAAAACCATAGCCTTGAATAGATGGACCTTAGTTGGTAAAGTAATGTCTCTGCTTTTTAATATGCTGTCTAGGTTGGTCATAACTTTTCTTCCAAGGAGTAAGCGTCTTTTAATTTCATGGCTGCAGTCACCATCTGCAGTGATTTTTGAGCCAAAAAAATAAAGTCTGCCACTGTTTATCCATCTATTTGCCATGAAGTGACAGATAACTATATGGTATCAGCAACAACAAGAAGTTGAAATAGTGAAGATGAATTGAGCCTTGGCTCCAGAATTGTTAATTATATGAGCTTGAAACATTTTCTAAATTTCTATGAGCCCTATTATTTTTGATAATAATAATTTCTTTTTATAGAATTTATGCTACATGCTGTTGCTATCATTGTGTCTAGCTCTTTGAGATGCTATGGACTCTAGCCTGCCAGGCTTCTCTGTTCATGGGGTTTTCCAGGCAAGATACGAGAGTAGGTTGCCATTTCCATCTCCAGGTAGTCTTTCTGACTCTGGGATCAAACCTGTTTCTCTTAACATCTCCTGCATTGGCATTGGAGAATAGCTGAGGGATTTAAGTGTTACTCTGCTTATAGAAACATAAAAAATGGCTATTTTTTTCTATAATAGCAATTTTAAATTTTAAACAACAGCCCAACAAATGAAGTGGTTCTCTCATCTCTTGGTTCAAAAGAAAGGCAAACTCTTCAAACATACCTAAGGGAGAAAATATAGTCAAAGTTCTTTATACTACTCTAATAATTACTACTTCTAGTTTTTTGTGTTTTTTTTTTTTTCTCTCTCTCTCTTTAGGATAAGAACGAATGCTTTATCAATGGTCAGGTTGGTGTATTTTCTTATAATGCTGCTAAGTCGCTTCAGTCGTGTCTGACTCTGTGCGACCCCATAGACGGCAGCCCACCAGGCTCCCCCATCCCTGGGATTCTCTAGGCAAGAATACTGGAGTGGGTTGCCATTTCCTTCTCCAATGTATGAAAGTGAAAAGTCAAAGTGAAGTCGTTCAGTCGTGTCCGACTCTTAGTGACCCCATGGACTGCAGCCCACAGGCTCCTCCATCCATGGGGTTTTCCTGGCAAGAGTACTGGAGTGGGGTGCCATTGCCTTCTCCATTTCTTTATAATAACCCATAATAAATGCTATCCAAGTATGCTGAAGTATCACTACACAAATTTAACCCTATATTCTGTCTTTCCCTAACTGCTTTTTGAAAACTAATTTCCATAATACATCTATGTCCCTTAATTGATCATCTCTTTCCCCCATTTTCTCTGTTTCTTCTGTTTTGTATACTTAGCAACCTAAACTGATTTCTTCAATAGGTTAAAAATTATCATTTTCTACACAAATTAAAGAACAACTAAAAGATCAGCAGAATGCAGTTTTTAAAACTCTATTTCAATTAACCAATTTTTCAATAGTCAGTTAGTTCTAGAAGATGATGTGCTAAGCTTCCAAGGTAAATTTTTAAAGTATAGACCTCAATATATCTAATTGTAGATTTGAAAAAAAAATGTACCTATATCCTGGATGTTAGATACATTATATTTTGCTTATTTAGTTCTCACAATAATCCTCTAAAGTGTGCATTATCATCATCACCAATGTTTCGAGAGATTCCACAGCTTGCCCAAGGTCACACGACTAGGAAGTATATAATACCATTTGAATAGAACCCAATTTGGCTTCATATCCTTTATTCTTTTAATTGTGCCTCCTAATACATGGTTATCAATGCTATTGATGCATTTTATTTGCTAAATATTTTTCAGAGACCTTTCATAAAGGATATTGGTCTCTAGCTTTCTGATGGTTTTGGTCTGCTTTTGGTATCAAATTTAATGCTGGCCTCATAAAATGAGTTGAAACATGTTTTGCTTCTTTTCTTATCTTGAAAATATGTGTATAATGTCTATTATTTATTCATCTGTTTGGTAGAACTCGTAAATAAAGCTACCTGGACCTGGAGTTTTCTTTGTGGGAAGTTTTTTAACTGTGACTTAAACTCCTGAACAGATAAAGGGACATTTTGGTCCTATATATCTTTTACCTTAAATGAATTTTGTTATTTTATGCCTTTCAGGACATTGGTCCACCATAAATTGTCACATTTATTGAAAAAAAGGTAATTCCTGATATTTTCTTATTTCACTTCCTATGTCTATAGAATCCAGTATGCCCTTCTTTCTGATACTGGCAATTATTTTTTCTCCTCTCTTTCACTGTCAGTCATTTATTTTGGTTACTATATACTAATATTTTCTGGGGCCTTCCCAGGAGCCTTGGTGGTAAAGAATCTGCCTGCTGATGCAGAGCATGCAGGTTTAATCCCTGGGTCAGGAAGATTCCCTGGAGGACGAAATGGCAACCCCCTCCAGAATTCTTGCCTGGAAAATCCCATGGACAGAGGAGCCTGGTGGACTTCAGCCCATAGCATCGCACAGAGTCAACTGAAGTGACTAAGCAGCAGCAGAAGCGGGACTGTAGCCCACCAGGCTCCTCTTGTCCATGGGGATTCTCCAGGCAAGAATACTGGAGTCCCCTTCTCCAGCAGATCTTCCCAACCCAGGGGTCAAACCCAGGTCCCACACATTGCAGACAGATTCTTTACCGTCTGAGCCACCAGGGAAGCCCAAGAATTCTGTAGTGGGTAGCCTATCCCTTCTCCAGCACAGATCTTCCCAACCCAGGAGTGGAACTGGTGTCTTCTGCATTGCAGGAGGATTCTTTACTAGCTGAGCTACTAGGGAAGGAAATGGCAACCCACTTCAGTACTCTTGCCTGAAAAATCCCATGGACAGAGAAGCCTAGTAGGCTACAGTCCATGGGGTCGCAAAGAGTCGAACACGACTGAGCGACTTCACTCTCTCTACACTACTAGAGCAGCCCCTATCAACTAGTTATGAGATTTTAAAAATTGTTCAGGTCATCAATATCCTGATAGATTTCTACCTACTTGTTAACTTCAATTATTGAAAGCAAAGTGTTAAATTCTTCAATTACAACTGTAGTTGTATGTATTTCTAGTTTTAATTATACTAATTTTTGCTTCATAGGTTGAGATCCTTTTGTTAGGTGCAGATAAACCTAGGACATTTCTTTTCTTCATTAATTGTTTTCTTTTGTCATTGTGTAATGTCCCTCTCATCCCCGATTATCATATTTCTTGTTCTGTAGCTTAACATTATCTGATATTAACATAGCCACTTCAGCTTGCTTTTGATTAGTGTTTGAACAGTACACATATTTTTCCATCATTTTACATTTAAACTTTTTTTACTATTTAATTTCTTATAGACAGCGTCTTTTTTAGGTATTATATTTTATGGAGTATAGTAATTCTGCTTTGAATTAGAGTTTTTAGCTGGTTTACATTTAATTAAAAAATTGTATGGTTAAAATGTATCTTGCTATTTGCTATTTGTCCCATATTCTCTTCTTTATCTTCTTCATTCTCTATCCTGATTTTCTACTAATTTGTCTCGCTGTGAAAGTGAAAGTCACTCAGTTGTGTCCAACTCTGTGACTCCATAGACTGTAGCCTATCAGGCTCCTCTGTCCATTGAATTCTCCAGGACAGAATACTGGAGTTGGTAACCGTTTCCTTCTCCAGGGGATCTTCCCAACCCAGGGACTGAACCCGAGTCTCCTGCATCGCAGGCGGATTCTTTACCATCTGAGCCACCAGGGAAGCCATCAGGGAAGCTGGTTGCTATAGATTTTCTAAAATTCACTTTTAGTTTATCACAGTGCAATTTCAAATACGGTTATTACAACTCACTTACAGTAGAAGAACCTGACAGCTCCATGTTTTTTACATCTTCCACTTAATCTTGTATTATCATGCATCTTAGCTCTCTATATGCTACAAATCTGATAATACATTGTTACTATCTTAAACAATTATCTTTTATACTATTTAATTACAAGAAGTAGTACATATTAGGTAATGCATTTAAGGCTTCCCTGTAGTTAAAATGGTAAAGAATCTACCTACAAGGTAGGAGACCAGGGTTTGATACTTGTGTTGGGAAGTTCCTCTGGAGAAGAGAATAGCAGTCCACTTCAGTATTCTTCCCTGGAGAATTCGATGGACAGAGAAGCCTGGTGGGCTACAGTCCCTGGAGTCACAAACAGTCAGACATAACTGAGCAATTAACACACAGTGCATTTTAAATATACCCATTTTCCATTTCTCTCTTATATGTTGTGTGGATTCACATTTCTGTCTGATATGGCTTCCACTTGATGAATTTAACATTTCTAGTTTTTCCTTATCTTTATTTTCTATTGAAGTAAAATTGATTTATAATGTTGTGTTAGTTTTTCAGATATATAGAAAACTGATTCACAGCCGTGGGCTTCCCCGGTGGCACAGTGGTAAAGAATCCACCTTCCAGTTCAGGAGATGCTAGAGATGTACGTTCAATCCTGGGTCGGGAAGATTCCCTGGAGTAGGAAATGGCAAGCTGCTCTGGTGGTCTTGTCTGAAAAACTCCATGGACAGAGGAGCCTGGTGGGCTACAGTCCACGGGGTCACAGAGTCGAACACAACTGAGTAAAAAGAATACATATATGTATTTTTCATGTTCTTTTCCATCATAGGTTATTATAAGATATTGAATAAAGTATCTGATGCCATATGGTAGGACTCTGTTATTTATCTATTTTACTTACAGTACTGTGTATCTGTTAATCCCAAACTTCTAAATTATCTCTATCTCCTCCATTCCCCTTTGGTAACCATAAGTTTGTTTTCTATGTTTGTGAGTCTATTTCTGTCTTGTAAATAAGTTAATTTATATTGTTTTGTTTTTTTTAGATTACTCATAAACGTATCATATGTCACTTATTTCTCTGATTTACTTCATTTAGTATGATAATCTCTGGGTCTATGCATGTTGCTGCAGATGGCATTATTTCATTCTTTTTTCACAAGTAATATTCCATTTCATTATATATATGTATATATGTGTACATATATACATATATATACACACACACACACATCACATCTTCATTATCCATTCATCTCTTGATGGGCATTTAGGTTGGCTCCGTGTCTTGGCTATTGTAAATAGTGCAGCTATGAACACTGGGCTGCTTGTATTTTTTTTTTCAAATTATGGTTTTCTTTAGATATATGTCCAGGAGTGGGATTATGGGATCATATGGTAACTATTGTTTGTTTGTTTTATTTAAGGAACCTTCATATTGTTCTGCATAGTGGCTGCACAAATTTGCATGCCCATCAAGAGTGTAGGAGGGTTCCCTTATCTCCACACCCTTTTTAGTGTTTATCCGTGGTAGACTTTTTGATGATAGCCATTCTGACCAGTATGAGATAATACTTCATTGTAGTTTTGGTTTTCCCTTATCTAATAATCAGTGATGTTGAGCATCTTTTCACATGCCCATTGGCCATCTGTGTGTCTTTGGAGAAATGTCTATTTAGGTGTCTTAACATAGTTAGGAATTGGGGGCAGGAGGAGAAGGGGATGACAGAGGATGAGATGGCTGGATGGCATCACTGACTCAGTGGATGAGTCTGAGTGAACTCCGGGAGTTGGTGATGGGCAGGGAGGCCTGGCATGCTGCGATTCATGGGGTCGCAAAGAGTCAGACACGACTGAGTGACTGAACTGAACTGAACATAGTTAGATTTTTATGTGTGTGAGATATTGAGCTATGTGAGCTGTTTATATATTTTGGAAATTAATACTTTGTTGGTCACATTGTTTGCAAATATTTTCTCCCATTCCATAAGGTTGTTTTTTCATTTTGTTTATGATTTCCTTTGCTGTACTAAAGCATTTAACTTTATTTGGGTCCCCTTCATTTATTTTCATTTCCAGTACTCTGGAAGACAGATGTAAATAACTATTACAGCAATTTTATGTCCTAGAGTGTTTTGCCTGTGTATTCCTCTCATTTTATACTATTCAGACTTAGATTTAGGTCTTTAATCCATTTTGAGTTTACTTTTATATATATGGTTTACTTTTAAAGTATGAGTATACTTTTATATATGGTGTTCAGTTCAGTTCAGTTGCTCAGTCGTGTCCGACCCTTTGGTGTTAGTGAATGTTTAAATTTAATTGTTTTATAAAACAATTTATAAAAATTGTCCAATTTTCCCAGTTCCATTTACAGAAGAGAATATCTTTTCTCCATTGTATATTCTTACCTCCTTTGTCACAGAATAATTTACTGTAGGTATGTGGGTTTATTTCTTGACTCTCTTTTCTGTTCCATTGATCCATGTGTATATTTTTATGCCAATACTAAGCTGTTTTGATTATGGTAGCTTTGTAGTATTTTCTGAAGTTGGGAGGGTTATGCCTTCAGCTTTGTTCTTTTTCCTCAATTTGCTTTGGCAATTGTGGGTCTTTTGTGGTTTCAAAAAAATTTTAGGATTTGTTCCAGTACTGTGAAAAATATCATGTAATTTGATAAGGACTGCATTAAAACTGTCAATTGCTTTATGCAGTATGGCCATTTTAACAATATTAATTCTTTCCATTTAAGAGCACAGGGTATCTTTCCATTTCTTTGAATCATCTTCAATTTCAATGTTTTATATTTCCCAGCATATAAGTCTTTCACTTCCTTGATCAGGTTTATTCCTAGATTTTTATTTTTTCTTTGGACACAAATTTGAAAGGGATTGATTTTTTTTTTAACTTTCTTTTTTTAACTTTCTTTTCTAATTTTTCCTTTTAGGGTTAAAAAAAATGCAGCCAATTTCTATATGTTGATCTGGTATCCTGCTACCTTGCTGAATTTTTTCATCAGCTCTAATAGTGTTTGTGAGGAGTCTTTAGGGTTTCATGTAGGTATCATGTAATCTGCATAAAATAATTTTACCCTCTTATCGTTTTCATACTTTTATTTCTTTTTATTGTCTGATTGCTGTGACTAAGACTTACACCAGTATGTTGAATAGAAGTGGTGAAAGTGGATATCCTTTTCTAGCTTAAGATTTTAGTGGATAGACTTTCAGTTTTTAACCTTTGAGTATTATGTAGGTTTGTCATAAATAGTTTTTATTGTGTTAAGATATGTCCCCTCTCACACTGGTGAGAGTTTTTATCATGAATAGATGTTGAATTTTATCAAGTGCTTCTTGTGCATCTATTGAAATGATTCTTATAATTCAGGTCTCTGCAGTCATTCATCTGAAAATACATTTATTTCTCCTACACTTTTGAAAGATATTTTCTCGTTGTATATAACCTTGGATTGACAGGGTTTTGTTTTGTTTTAATGTGTCTATGGCCATGCTACACAACTTGTGGGATCTTAGTTTCTCAATCAGGGATCAAACCTGGTCCCTGGAAGTAAAAACATGGAGTACTAACCACTGGAATACCAAGAAACTCCTCTTTTTTTCCCCATTTTTAAGGATGCCATACCTTTGTCTTAAAAATTGGGGGGGAAAAAAAGAGAGGAATTCCTTGATAGGTCAGTGGTTAACACTCCATGTTTTTACTTCTTTTGTCTTCTGGTTCAAACTGTCTCATAGTGCTTGTGTTGAAATTGTTACATTTGTTTTTTATTTACAATATACCCTCAAGATTTCTCTTTATCATTCTGTTTTCCACAATTTGACTATGATATGCCTAAGTAGAATTTTTCTTTATATTTGGGAAAGGATGTTTAACTTTTCGTTTGTTGAAATTCATTAATTTGAAAACTTCTGTTATCTCAACACATTATTGCCCGGGGGATTTTTGAAGACACTAATGCATATGGCTATAATGTCTCCAGTCAATAATGTATTAAAATAGTTCCGTCTTGTTCTCTTGTTACTAAGATACCAATTCTACACATGGTAGATGGTTTGACAGTATCCCAATGTTTTGGATGTTCTATTAAATTATGTTTTTCATCGCGTCTTTCAGTTTGGATAATTTATATTAAACTATCTTAAAGATCACTAATTCTTCCTGGAACATGTTCATTTTGTTGCTAAAAGCCTACTAGTAGGACACCTCTTCTCTGATAACCTTTTGATCTCTTGAGTTTCTTGTAGTTTTATATAGTTTTCATTTCTCTGATAAAATTCCTCATCTCTTCATACATGTTCTCTATATTTTCATTTTACTATAACTTTTTATATATGAATCATGTGGTGATGGCGATTTAGTCACTTAGTCCTGTCTGACTCTTGTGACTCCTTGGACCCTGCCAGGCTCCTTTGTCCATGGGATTTTCCAAGCTAGAATAGTGGAGTGGGTTGCCATTTGCTTCTCTAATGGATCTTCCTGACCCAAGGATCAAACCTGGCTCTCCTGCATTGCAGGCAGATTCTTTACCACTGAGCCAAGGTACATTGTTTTAGTGTCTGATATTTCAAGTATCAGGATAATCTCTGGGCCTGGTTTTGTGGATTGAGTGTCTCTTGACAATGGATCTTTCTTTTTCCCCATGCATTTTTATATCTCAAATTTTGGAATAAATTCTGGACACTGTGTTTAAAAGAAAAGTGGAAACTGAGTTATATAATATTTACACACAGAAATAGATTCACCCCTTCTTTTATAGACCATCACTGTAGTTGTTATTCAGTGGCTAAGTCATGTCAGACTCTTTGGGATCCCATGGACTGCAATGTGCCAGGCTTCCCTGTCCTTCACTATCTCCCTGAGTTTACTCAAACTCATGTCCATCAAGTCATTGATGCCACCTAACCATCTTATCCTCTGTCACCATCTTCTCCTGCCCTCAGTCTTTCACAGGATCAGGGTCTTTACCAGTGAGTCAGCTCTTCACATCAGGTGGCCAAAGTATTGGAGTTTTAGCTTCAACATCAGTCCTTCCAATGAATATTCAGGGTTGATTTCCTTTAGGATTAACTGATTTGATCTCCTTGAAATCCAAGGGACTCTCAAGAGTCTTCTCCAACACTATAGTTCAAAAGCATCAATTCTTCAGTGCTCAGCCTTCTTTATGGTCCACCTCTCACATCCACACAAGACTACTAGAACAACCATAGTTTTGAATATATGGACATTCATCCAAATACTGTTTCTGATTTTTAATAAACTGTTTAGATTTGTCATCACTTTCCTTCCAAGTAGTAAGTGTCTTTTAATTTCATGGCTGCAGACACCATCCACAGTGAGTTTCGAGCTCAAGGAAATAAATAAAAGTCATCACTGTTTCTACTTTTCCCCCATCTATTTGCCATGAAGGAATGGGAGTGGATGCCATGATTTTAGTTCTGTGACTGTGGAATTTTAAGCCATCTTCTTCACTGTCTTCTTTCACCTTCATCAAGAGGCTCTTTACTTCCTCTTAGCTTTCTGTCATTAGAGTGGTATCATCCACACATCTGAGGTTGCTGGTTTTTCTTCCAGAAATCTTGATTCCAGCTTGTGATTCATTCAGCCCAATATTTTGCATGATGTACTCTACATATAAGTTAAACAAAGACAACAATATACAGCCTTGTCATACTCCTTTCCCAGTTTTGATCCAGTCCCTGTTCCATGCCTGGTTCTAACTGGCACTCCTAGACCTGCATACACATTTCTCAGGAGGCAGTTTAGGTAGTTTGTAATTCCTATCTCCTTAAGAAATTTCCACAGTTTGTTGTGATCCACACAGTCAAAGGCTTTGGCATAGTCAATAAAGCAGAAGTAGATGTTTTTCTGGAATTCTCCTGCTTTTCTTATGATTCAGTGGATGCTGGCAATTTGATCTCTGGTCCCTCTGTCTTTTCTAAATCCAGCTTGTACAGCTGGAAGTTCTTGGTTCATGTGCTGCTGTAGCCCAGCTTGAAGGATTTTGAGAATTATGTTGCTAGCTTATGAAATGAGTGCATTTGTACGGTAGTTTGAACATTTTTTTGGCATTGCCCTTCTTTGGAATTGGAATGAAAACTGATCTTTTCCAGTACTGTGGCAATTGCTGTGTTTTCCAAATTTGCTTGCATATTAAGTACAGAATTTTAACATAATCATCATTTTTAGGATTTTAAATAGCTCAGCTGGAATTCTATCACCTCCACTAGCTTTGTTCTTAACAGTGCTTCTGAAGGCCCACCTGACTTCAAACTCCAGGAAGTCTGGCTCTAGGAGGGTCACCACACCATCATGGTTATCTGGACCATTAATATTTTTTTTTAACAGTTCTGTGTTTTCTTGACATCTCTTCTGTATCTCTTCTGTGTCTGTTAGGTCCTTACCATTTCTGTCCTTTATTATGCCCATCCTTGCATGAAATATTCCCTTGATATCTCCAATTTTCTTGAAGAGATATCTAAGTCTTTCCCATTCTATTGTTTTCCTTTATTTTTTTCATTGTTCATTGAAGAAGGCCTTCTTATCTCTTCTTCATATTCTGTGTAACTCTGCACTTGGTTGACTATATCAGCCCCTTTCTCCTTTGCCTTTCTCTTCTATTCTTCCCTCAGCTATTTGTGAAGCCTCATCAGATAATCACTTTGCCTTCTTGAATTACTTTTTCTTTGGAATTATTTTGGTCATTGCCTCCTGTACAGTGTTATGAAATTCTGTCCATTGATCTTCAGGGAACCCGGTTCTACCAGATCTAATCCCTTGAATCTATTCATCACCTCCACTGTATAATCTTAGGGATTTGATATAGGTCATATTTGAATGCCTTAGTGTTCTTCCCTGCTTTCTTCAATTTAAGTCTGAATTTTGCAATAAGGAGTGCAGCCACAGTTAGCTCTGGGTCTTAATTTTGTTCGTCGTATAGAGCTTGTCCATCTTCACTGCAAATAATCAATCTGATTTCAGTATTGACCATCAGGTGATGTCCATGAATAGAGTTGTCCCTTGTGTTGTTGGAATGGGGTGTCTGCTATGACCAGTGTGTTCTCTTGACCAAACTCTGTTAGCCTTTGCCTTGCTTCACTTTGTACTTCAAGGCCTAACTTACCTTCTACTTTTGCATTCCAATCTCCTATGATAAAAAGGACATCTCTTTTTTGGTGTTAGTACTAGTTGTTGTAGGTCTTCATAGAACCAGTCAACTTCAGCTTCTTTGGCATCTGTGGTTGGGACATAGACTTGGATTACTGTGATGCTGAATGATTTGTTTTGGAAACAAATTGGTGTTATTCTGTCATTTTTTAAGTTGCCCCCAAGAACTGCATTTTGGACTCTTTTGTTTACCATAAGGGCTACTCCTATACATGTCCTTAAAGCTGACATGAGTTTACTAGGCAGCATATATTTGGGTATTATATGATTGCTTTATCTCCAGACAGTCTATACCTTTTGACTGTAGAATTCAGTTCAATTTAAATTTAGAGTATAAATGTTATTTAAGGACTTACAAATGACACCTTATTCTGTTTTCTGGCTATTTGTACTTCGTTTTTTCTTCTTTTTTCTTGCTGCCTGTCTTTATAAAGTACTAATTTTCATCAGTCATGTGCTTTGATCCACTTCTATTTACCTTTTGCTTATCTATTGTAGATTTTGCTTTGTGGTTTTCATGAGGCTTAGATAAAAACTATACACATATACACATACATACACAAAAAAGGTGTATTTTACACTCATAAAATTTTAATTTTAATCACATATATGAGTATTCTTTTACTCCACCTTTTATGTCTTTGCTGTCACCATTTATATCTTTATTTTATTTTGTGTTCATTAGCATATTGTTTATACTAAGGATACTTTTAATACTTTTGTCCTTTATTCTTTATTCTAGAGTTAAGTTAGCATCTCAGTTTGTGTTAACATACAATAAAGTTCAGCTATTATTGTATATTTTCACCAATTAACCAGAGATCTGTTGCTTCAGCTTGAAAACTCCTTTCAAACTTTTTTTTTTTTTTTGGTAAGTCATATTTAGTAGTGATGAGTTTCCTCAGCTTTTTTTAAATTAGGAGAAGTCTTTATTCCTCCTTTATTTCTGAAGGACAGCTTTCATGGTTAAAGTATTTTTGGCTGGTAATTTCTTTTCCTATCATTTTGAATATATCACCCCATTCTCTCCAGGCCTGTAGTGTCTGAGAAATCTGCTGACAGCATTATTGCAGTGCCCTTATATGAGAAAAATCATTTGTTTCTCTTGAAGATTTTAAAATTCTTTCTTTGTCTTTAGACAGTTTTATTATATGTCTTGGAGAAGAACCTTTTGGATTGAAATTTTAAGGTGACCTCTCAGTTCATAAAATTAGATGTCCAAATCTCTCCCCAGGTTTGAGAAGTTCTCAGCCATTATTTCTTTAAAAAGCTTTCTTCATTTTTCCCCCCTCTCCTTTCCTTTGAGATTCCAGTAGTTCATACACAATCAATTTGATGTCCTATCCTTAACTCTCATAGGTTTCTTCATTTTTTCTCAGGTTGGATCATTTCAGACTCTTCTTGCTCGCTGATTTCTCTCTTCTGCCTGTTCAAGACTGCTGTTGAAGCTTTCTATTGACTTCAGTTCAGTCATTGTATTCTTCATCTCCAAAGTTTCTATTGGGTTCTTGTTAGGAGCCAGCGTAAGGAACTCCGCCCATGACAAAGGTCATGAGGAAGGAAGCTTGGCATACGCAAAGGCGTGATCAAGCCTCAGGAAACCCCCTGTTCCTGAGCATCTACCCCCAAAACCAGAGTACTTTACGGGGAGCTCTCCCCCATAACCCTTTCTCTCAGAGAAGGAGTTAACTTGCAGCTCCAGTTAATAAAAATTCCTGGGCGTGATAAGAGTGTTTCAGCTTATGAACTCTGAAGCTTCTCTGGCCTGCCTGATCAGGCTCGTCCGGCTGCATGTGATTGTTTACAGCCTCCCAACTGTGAGAGGCACGGGATGTTTTAAAACTTTCTAAATACAGACTCTTTTGAGAAGTTAGAAGATCATTAGTATAGTATTAGTAGGTTGATTAGGAATTATATTGGTGAAGGGTTTTTTCATTTGTCCTGCCAATAATTACTGCTAATTCCCTGCCCTGGGTGTGACAAGGATGTCTCAGGTCAAACCTCTCTGCTGACAGACTAGCTTGTGTGACAACCTCTCAACCATAAACAGCACAGAGAGTTAGGAGTATTAGCGTAGGGCCTTTTTCATTGATGAGTCAATGATTGCCATCAGGCCTCCATATCCTTAGGCACCTGGGAATATATTAATCAATGTATTTGGAATATAGAAAAGGAAATATAGTAGTTTTTTAATGTTAGCAATACTAGACTTTTTGAGTTAATGAATCTTCTCTTTTGTTATAGATCACTGTACTTTGTTATAAATCATTATAAATCACTATGCTACGTAAAAATGTAACTTTATCACTATCTTAAGACAAAATAGATCTTAAGGGGAACATTGGTGAAGGGTGTACATTTGTTGAGCCAATATTCGCTGCTAAATCTCCATATTCCTGCCCTTATACTCCAGTACTCTTGCCTGGAAAATCCCATGGACGGAGGAGCCTGGTGGGCTTCTGTCTATGGGGTCGTACAGAGTCGGACTTGGCAGCAGCAGCAGCAGCAGCAGCATAATGAATATAACTAGCATATAAATAAGTATTAATCTTTAAGATTAATCATGTTAAACCTTAGGTTAAGTAAATTCCTTTCTTGATTGTAACTCACTACACCCTCACCCTATAGGAATGCAACTTTATTTGGAGGGTGGCGCCTGATTTAAGAAAAAATCACCCCTGGAAAAATAAGTTTTCTGGTTAACTGACCAGTATCAGAAAGGGCCATAAAATGTCAGCAGACCTCATGGCTAAAAGATGATGAAACTCATAAGACCTTTGTATAGTTTTATATGAAGCACCTGATTGTGACAAGGGTCAGGTCTGCTGACCCCTGCGTGACTCTGTATTCATCCCTATGTATAACAAAAAGGTATATAAACAAACCTGAAAGATAAAGAAATCGGATCAGTTTCTGGAAAGACTGATTCCCCCGTGTCGTTTCTTTCTTGCTCCCATTTCTCTGGCTGAATTCCCATCTGGATTCAGTCTCCTTTTCTCCACTACACTATCTCCTACGACACTATCCGTTTCTAATCTCCCTCTATATCTGTATTTAAATAAGTTTTTTCCAGGACGCCGACTCTATCCCCACCTTCGAATTACCCTGGATCCACCGGGGCTGGACCCCAGCAGGTTCTTTTATGTTTTCTCTATGAACTGCTGTTTTATTCCTGTATTGTATTCTGATGCCAAGTTGTTTATCTGTGTTCTCTTGCAGCTCTTCAAGCATATGAACAGTTGATTTCTTTGATCTCCATTTCTTTGTGGTCAGTTACTAGAGGTTTGCTATATTTCTTTTGTAGATATACTTCCCTGATGCTTTGTGATCCCTGTAGCCTTGTGTAGATGTCTGCACATTTGAAGAAGCAGCCACCTCTTCGAGAGTTAAAGTTTTACCTGTGAATAGGAGATCACTACATCATGCTGTGACCTTGGGTCTGTTAGTATAGGGTGTCAAGCTCAGAAGCACATGGAAGCATCCAGTCTGGGCAGAGTATTATGTCTCTGAGTTCACTAGTGTCCACAGTGTCAACAACTGTGTTGTCCTTGGTGAGCACTGTGGTGGGTCCACAGGGTCTTTAAGTGGCTCTTCTCATTTCAGTAGCTAAGAACCAGGAAGCGGTGTTGGCTAAAGACAGTGGTTTTCACACACTTGGCTCTGTGGGTCAACTGCAGGTGCCTAAATAGTGGCAGAAGCAGGGGCAGACACACTGATAGTGATTGGGGTCGAGGAAGGTAGCAAGGCCAGAACCAACTATAGGCTTACTTGCAGCTGCCAGGGCTTTGGCTGTCAGAGTGCTCTCCTGTGGCTGCATATTCTATGTCTATGTGTGCACAGTGCAGTGGAGACTGGTGTCAGGGATCAGGTGGGTGGGCATGCAGGTACACATATGGAAGGGCTAGTTACAAGTTGGAACAGTGGTGTCAGCTGTGACAGAAGGCTGGGCCTGCAAGTGATTGTATGGACCCAGGGATCAGTGCAGTCACATGTAGCCCCACAGTCTCCCCCTGAGCCTATACACTGCACTTGAGGTCAGTGATAGGGGTTTAGCTGGGAACACACAGGTGCACTGCTGGAGAGGCTGTCACACTGTAGACATGGTGGTGGCTGGCAAGCACTGAGTGTGATCTGGACCCATGAGAAGGGGCCCTGATGTTGGTGTGTTCTTCTGTGGTGTGCGCACTGCTTATGGAGGCTGGTTATAGTATACAGCTGGCAGGGCAGAGAGGGAGTGAGGTGGTTAGCATTAGTGAATGCAAACATTTCTGTGGTGATAACCTGCAGGGGGTTTGCAGTGGTTGTGCTATCGTACAGAAGCTGCTGGGTTTGGCTAGAACGTCTCTCTGAACCACAATCATGCCCCATGTGTGACTGCTAATAGTAGTCTCTGCTTGTTTTCCTCATTCCTGCCAACTCTATATTTCTCAGCTTTGACAGTCTGGGTAAAGTAAAACCCTAGTAGGACCTTTGCACAGTGCTTGGAGAGGCTGGTTTCTCACACTATGCTTCTTTTCCTGGTGAGAGAAAATTTATAGCTAGGAAATTCCTTCTTGCCACAAAACAATGCTGATTTGCCAGATGTGATGATACAGGTGAAATGAAGCTTCTGCTCTTGTGTGATTATTCTGACTTTTTCTCCATGGTATTGCTAAAATTTCCTAAGTGATCTACCAGAGCCTTTTCTGTGAATAGCTGTCCAGTCATTGATCTTTGTGGGAGGATGGGGAAGCTGGGTTCTTGTATATTGCTATTTGTGTGTGTGTGTGTGTGTGTGCAACCAATTTCTTTGGTATCTTGATGAAACTATTATATATTACCCTGTAATAGAAAGAACCATGACTTGAACACTTACGCATTCATTCATGTTTCATGGAAATTTTGCATATTTGTTACAATGTCCACCCTACAAATTATCTTCCTGTTTTTACAGTGAAAATAATTCTTGTAGATAAAAAGAAACATCTGATCTCATACACGCTTTATGTGTCTTTCCTAGTTTGATGTAGAAGTTTCCTTGTACAATTAATACATGATGTAGGTTTAATTCAGTCATGAAGAATCAAACACCTGTGTTTCCATATGTTCTCACTTGTTTCACTAAGATGAAAGTTCATGGATAAATTTCTGTATAATTAGAGAAACATGATAACTTCCCAGAAAGACAGGATTGCCTGGATACACTATTATCC
Organism: Capricornis sumatraensis; assembly: GCF_032405125.1. Lineage (NCBI taxonomy): Eukaryota > Metazoa > Chordata > Mammalia > Artiodactyla > Bovidae > Capricornis > Capricornis sumatraensis. The sequence continues at coordinate 78,530,838 of NC_091073.1, forward strand.
AAGTACATGTGAATCTGGAGAGGAGTAAGGGTGGATGTCTACAGAGTCACGTGTGTACACTAACCAGTCAGTAAACTTGAAACAACCAATCATTTCAGAGATATCAAGAAAATAATGAAAAAATGTGGGAAAATGTGATCTGCTATGTTTTGCAAAAATACTTTTTGTATAACAATAGATCACAATAAATAGGTGAGGTTATGCAGTACAGGCTGAATAAATCTGTGTCTCTCTGGATTGGGTCAGTATTTAGGTTCTTTAGAGAAATGATATGCCACGGTGACAAGATGTAACATGATGACCATTTTGAAATGCATAGAAATATTGAAGTGCCATGTAGTGTACTAGTAACTGACATAGTGCTGCAGGTCAATTATACTTTAAGAATAAAGTCATAGAAAGAGAGATCAGATTTATGACTACCAGAAGCAGGGGTTTGGGAATTGGGTGAAGGTAGTCAAAAGGTAATAACTCCCGGTTATAAGTAAGTACTAGGGATGTAATGTACAATATGATAAATATAATTAACTCTGCTATGAGTTATATGTGAAAGTTATTGAGAGTAAATCATGAGTTCTCACAAGTGAAAATATTTTTTCTATTTCTTGAATTTTGAATATATATGAGATGATGGATATTTGCTGAACGTATTGTGGTAAATATGATATAGTAAGTCAAATAATTACACTGTATATCTTAAACTTATACAGTACTGTATGTCAATTATCTTTCAATAAAACTGGAAGGAACAAGAAAAGTGTATGCAGCTCCTCAGAAACAATACCTGTTTTAAGAAAATCATTCTCAGTCTTTTAAAAAATTGAAAAGACATAGACATGCATATAGTTTGATTTTTTTAACCAAAAGTCAGAGTAAAATTTTTATATTTCTGATGAACTCACAGAAAACTCAGTTGGTGAACTTGATATTAAAAAGAATTATATGTATGGCAAATCTGAACAGACACTTCATTATAACTGCCAATATTATTTTCATCTAATTAGATTTCACTCTTAATTAGTTATTTTCAGAATAATTAGAACTATACAGACTTGTGAAATAAAAATGAACTCTCACATTCTGAACCATGAGATATGAAAAGTTTATAAATTATTATTGAAAAGTCAAAAGAACATATTCCTTTGAAAAATAAAAGAAGCCTAAAGAAAAATGATTTAATGGAAAAATAAATGAATTAGAGAAGTGTCATAAACCAAATATGTATTATAGATCTAACATTTTCAAGTCTGTTGATACAATCTAAATATCAACACAATGTTTTTGTGAGAAATCAAATGGAATTTTCAATGACAAGTGTAAGCGTTCTGTTCTACAATGTCCACAGAGACTTGAAGTACTTTGTTAACTCCCAGTTTTGACAAATTTAAGAAAATCCTTCTGTTAGAAACTGCTTTATAAACTGTTGATGCACTAAATAAATAAAGTCTTTGGAGATACAAAACTCTTTCACTACATTAACATGATTGTTACTGTCAGTCACCTCAGTCATGTCCAACCCTTTGCGAGTCCATGGACTGTAGCCCACCAGGCTCCTCTGTCCGTGAAATTCTCCAGACAAGAAAACTGGCGTGGGTAGCCATTCTCTTGTTCAGGGGATCTTCCCAACCCAGGGAACGAACCCAGGTCTCCTGCATTTCAGGCAGATTCTTTACCGTCTGAGCCACCAGGGAAGCCCATTAATATAATTAAGAATTGTTTTTATTAATTCTTATTGTGATTAAGAATGTGATAAAACAATTATGTATTAACAGATCATTCTAAGAATATAACTCAAAGAGCAGCTTAAATTCCTACAGATTAGCAGAATATAGATACCAAATTATGTAAGTGAAGAGCTTATTAAGTAGTTCTAAAATTCACAATAGGAAGTAGTAGAGGAGGAAACAAGAAAGAAATTGGTTTAAGGCTGGCTGGTGGAAACATAAATAATTCAGGTTTTATAGCCAGGATAGAATTTGTAATTATTAATAGTGAAGCTCATGGATAAAGTTAATTTTTAAAAATCTTGTGAAAACAAACACCATACACATATCAATGAAATGTATACCGATGCCTGGGGTAAAAAAAAATAGTGGCTATTCAGAATATCATTTTTCCTTAGATCATTGATTAATTATTGTAACTGCATGATAATACAAAATTCTTGGGTCTTTGGATATCAAAAATGTTAGCATTTGTGACAAAAATGAAAGCAAAATATAAATTAACCTGTCTCTTACCATATGTATTGATCCCATTCTAAAACTGCAAAAGTTACTCATGTTATGTTTTCTCCTTCAGAAACCATGCTGTTTTCATCCAAATTTTATATTAAGAGATTCTATGTATTTTTATATCTGTCAGCTACCTAAATTGTGGAAATGAGAGGAATTAACTATTTGTTGCTCTCTACTTCTCTTTACTAAATACATAAAATCTAAAATTAAAATATTATCCTTAGTTTCATTAGCCAAAATTCACTAGTAAATTCACTTTTTATGTTGAAGTATACATTTTATGTGTTTCAGATGTACAACATAGTGATTTGATACTTTTATAGATTATACTCAATTCAAAATTATAGGTGTTTCCCTCTGATGTATGTTTTTATAGTTTATTTTATACATAGTAGTTTGCATCTCTTCATCCTCTGTCCCCCATCTTGACCTTCCCCTTTGCCCCCTCCCTACTGGTAACCCCTAGTTTGTTCGCTATAACTGTGAGTCCATTTTGCTTTATTCCTTTGTTTTATTGTTTAGATTCCACATGTAAGCGATAATATACACTTTTTAGGACTTCTCTGGTGGCTCAGACAGTAAAGAATCCACCTGCAATGTGGGAGACCTGGGTTTGATCTCTGGGTTGGGAAGATCTCTTGGAGGAGGGCATGGCAACCACTCCAGTATTCTTGCCTGGAGAATCCCCATAGGCAGAAGTGCCTAGCAGGTTACAGTCCATGGGGGTACAGAGTCGGACACGACTGAACAACTAAGTACATACACTTTTTATGACTGTCTGACATATTTTATTAAGCATAATAATCTCCAGGTCCATCCATGTTGTTGCAAATGGTAGAATTTGATTGCCTTTTTATGGCTAAAATTTCATTATATATGCACATAACTTCTTCTTTATCCATTCAAGTATTGATGAACACTTAGATTGCTTCCATACCTTGGCTATTGTAAATAGTGCTGCTATGAGTATTGGGGTGTACTTCTTGGCTACCATTGCAGGTCTTACAGATAAGAGCTTTTCTGTCCACATAGAAATTTATGTTAAGCAGGCTGGTCTAGAATACACAGTGTTTGTATCATTTATTACTTTTTTAATGTTTTTTTTGTAATTGAGACAAAACTGAAATACTACAGCCTGTAAGTTTAAGGTATACAGTGTGTTTATTGATACATTTATATATTGCAAGATGATTAACACCTCTATCAGATCACATAATTATCATTTTTTGTGTGTATTGGGAATAATTAAGATTTAGTCTCTTAGCAACAGGAAGACAGTATTATTTCTATAATCACTATGTTGTGCATTAGATATCCAGGACTTTATCTATTGGTGGCAAATTTTTTACCTTAAACAGTATCTCCCCAATTCTTCCACCCCCCAGCACCTAGAAGTCACATTTCTACTGTTTTTATGAGTTTGGCTTTTTCAGATTCCACACATAATTGAGATCACACAGTGTTTGATTTTCTGTGTCTGACTTATCTCACTTAGCATAATGTGCTCAAGGTCCATTCCTGCTGCAAATGGCAGGCTGTTCTTTCTCAAGGCTGAATAATATCTGTATGTTTGTATTCCACATTTTCTTTATCCTTTCATGTATTGATGAACACTCACATTGTTCCATATCTTAGCTATTGAGAATAATGCTGCAATAAACAGAGTGCATATATCTCTTCAATATCTATTTTCACTTCCTTTCAGTATATACTCTGAAATACAATTGCTGGATCATATAGTAATTCTATTTTCAATTTTTTGAGGAACTTCCACATTTTCCATAGTGTTTGAACCAATTTACATTCCCACCGAGAGTGTAGAAGGATTCCTTTTTCTCCACGTCCTCACCAATATTAGTTATCTCTTGTCTCCTTGATAGCCATTCTAAGAGGTGTTTGCTTACAGCTCACTGTGGGTTTGATTTCTATTTCCCTGATTATTTGTAATGTTGAGCATCTCTTCATGTACCTGTTAATCACTTGGATGTTGTTACTGAAAAAAATGTTTAATTCCCCTGCCCTTTTTATTGTATTGGTTTTTTTCCCCCATCCAACTGTATAGGGTCCTTGTATATTTTTGATATTAGCCCCCATCATATATATATATATATATATATGTATATGTATGTATATATATATATACATATACACACACACACATATATATGTATATATATATAGCAAATATTTTCTTCCATCACATAATTTGCCCTTTTTGGCTGTTTATTTTGCTTTTTAGTTTGATGTATTCCTACTTGTTGATTCTTGATTTGCTGCTTATACTTTTAGTGTCATATCTAAAAAATCATTGTGTGATTAATATCAAGGACATTTTTGCCTACGAATTTTTCTAATACATATATGATAACAGGTCTTATGTAAAAACCTTGCATATATTTTAGTTCATTTTTGTGAGTGGGTAAGATCCAGTCTAATTTCATTTTTCAGCATGAAGCTGTTCACTTTTTCCAGCACCATTTGTTGAAGAGATTATTATTTTTCCAATTGAGTGATCTTGGCTTTCTTGTCAAATATTAGTTGACTGGAGGGCATTTCTGGACTCTCATTTTTGTGTCCCATGTTTGTGTATGTATTTTTCCATCAGCACATTACTGTTTTGATTGCTATATCTCCATAGTATGTTTTGAAATCAGGAAGTGTAATACTTCCTGCTGCATTCTTCTTTCTAACGATTTCTGTGTTTTCTTAAGTAGCTAGGATTGTTAAAAATTATATGATTCATCCAGTACTGTTGGAATTTTGATAGGGATTACACTTGATTCATAGATGGCTTTGGATAGTAAATACATTTTTTAAAATAACCCTTCTAACCCAAGAACAAAGGATATCTTTTTGTGTGTTCTTTAATTTCTTCACAAAAGTCTCATAGTTTTGAGAGTATAGATCTTTGATTTCCTTGGTTACATTTATTCCTAGTTATTGATGCTAATGAGATAGTTTTCTCTAATTCTTTTTCAGATATTTTGTTTTAGGATATATAAATGCAGCTAATTTTTGTATGTTGACTTTGTATCTTGCAACTTTGCTGAATTAATTGACTAGTTTCAGCAGTTATTTGGTTGTGTCTTTAGGAGTTCAAATCATATTATCTGAAAATGACAATGTTACTTCTTTCATTTTAGTTTGAATGCCTTTTATTGTCTTTTCTAGCTTAATCTCTATAGCTAGGACTATCAGTATTGTGATGAATAAGAGTGTGAGAGTGGGCACCCTGTCTTATTTCTCATCTTAAATAAAAAGCTTTCAGTTTTTCACCATTGAGTACTATTTTAAGCTGTGGGTTTGCCTTCTGTGGGTTTGCCATACATGTCCTTTTATATTATATTCTCCTTATACTCAGTTTTATCAGGAAAAGATATTGTATATTATCAAACTTTTTTTCTGCATCAGTTGAGATGATCATGATTTTTATCTTGAGTTCTATTATTGTGGTGTGTCACATTTGTTGATTTGTTTTTGATGAATCCTCCTTGAGATGGTTTTGGGATCAATCCCACTTGACCCTTTTTACTGTGCTGTTGAATTTGCTTCACTAACAGTTTGTTGAGAATTTTACATCTGTGTTCATCAGGGATAATTTCTAGTTTTCTTTTTTTTGTAGTGTCCTTTCTTGGATTTGGTAAAAGAGTAACTCTAGCCTTAAGTTTGCAAGTATAGAGGACTTTGAGAAGGATAAGAAAAAATTCTTCTTTAAAAGTTTGATAGAATTTGCCAGTGAAACCTCTGATCTAGGGCTCCTCTGTGTGGGTAGCTTTTTTATTATTGATTCAATCCTTTTACTCATTACATGTGTACTCACATTTTCTGTTTCTTCCCAATTCAGATGAGTGGGTTGTGTGTTTCTGGGATCCTATTTAAGTTATTCAATTTATTGACATAATACTGTTTACAGTAGTCTCATTATATTTTGTATTTCTGTGGTGTCAGTCATGATGTCTCCTCTTTCCTTTGTGATATTTGGGCCTTCTCTTTTTCCTTAGTTTATCTGAATATATTTTCTACTGGAACTTGGTCTCATTACTACACCAGGAGCTGACTGCAGAGTGGTAGGAGGTGTGCAGAGTGCTCAGGGTACCCAGGGTGACTGCTGACCCCAGTAGGGAGTACTCCTCCTGTGTGACAAGTGTGGTACTCCCCATGCTCATGAGTGGACTTACTGCTGAGCACAGGCATCAGGGTCTGTTTCCCTTTAATGTTATTTAAACTTTTCTCTTTCCTGATCTCCTCCATCTTCCAGTCATAGACTGGACTCCCCAGAACTCTGAGTGCTGCTAGAGAGAAACAGGGTAGCTGGGCAATCATTCACTGCTCTCCTTTTCTCCTATGAGAGACGTCACCACCCCCTGATAGGTCATCATTGTATAGTCTTTCTTTGGGAGGGGCAGCACTGTTGAAGTTGTTCTTACCCTCTCCATAGCACCAATTGCATGCTGGAATCTCCCTTCAGGAAGGCTGGACTTCAAAAATCTCTCTCTCATCTGTGGGAATCTGCCCAGGTCAGCAGTTCAGGTTTTTGTCCAACTGTAAAAAAAAGAGGTTGTTAGTTTGCTTCTCTTTTGGTTCCATAGTTCCACAATAAGATCAGTCTACTTATTGCTAATGCCCAGATGGGCAAGACTCCTCATATGACTCCTTATAGGTCCCTTGGCATATGGCGCTGGATCCCACAACTTCCACACAAGTGCTTTTGTTCATGAATAAATGTCTAATTTTTTTGTTGAAAAGGAGGAACTAAAAAGAGGAACCATGTAAATATCACCATTCTGTAATTATTACCTTCAATTTGCCAACTTGACAACATATTATACTACTGAAACTTTCTTCTATACATGTTTTTTTAGTTATGTTTCTGATGTCTTTCTTTCTAACAGAAACAAATAATACAATTTTTTTTCCTGATAACTCAGTTTTCCAGTATCATTACATCAAAATATCCTCCCGGATTCTATGTGCACAGGTAGTGTTAGTTTGTATTCCATAAGCAATAATTTCCCTTTGTTTTTCTACTCTAGTGATCTCTTATTTGGTCTAATTTACTTAAGAAACATTTTAGATGTTTACCATAATCATAGCTAACATCCACTAAGCCTTTAATATGCTATTATAACAAGTCCTTTACATTGAGTCCAATTCTAAATTCTCAGAATAAAACATATAATTATTCCACTTTACAGATAAGGGAGATGACTGCAGTGAAAGGGTAGATGATTTGCCCAAAGAAACACAGCTAGTTTTTTCAAAATCCAGTGTTAAAATATCATAATCTGCCCTCTGACCTACTGTGCTATTTCCTTTGTGCCAGCTGCCTTAATACCCTTACCCTGACTGTGTGGAGAAGGGAGGAGGAGAAAAGAAAGTAGCTACAAGTTTAATAGGCATTAAATGTGTCAGAATCGCAGACAAACTCATATCTGCTACAGAAACAGGAAGGAAAGCTACTAAATATGTCTACGTATGCTGTGTAGAGACTTGCAACATGCAGTGTGATTATGCACAAAAACACATGTGATTATGGCATAGGTCATATGGCTTGGGTCACTAGCATAAGAGGAATCAAGGGACAAATTATGTTCATTGGCAGATAAAAGAGTGGCTGCTGCAAACAAAAATTGGAACGTTTTGAAGTAACCATTTATGTAGGTCAAAACTGGATCAAAAAACTTAAACTAAGATCTCTTCCACGTGGGCAGAAACAGGCAAATAAGAGCAAACTGGGAAAATGGACCCAATTTGTAGGATTAGCTCTTTCGAAAACAAGATGGGAAGCAAGAGTCCTGCTATTCAATGCTTAGTCACTTAAGAGACTAAGCCTTCCCTAATTTGATCAAGTCAGAAGTTAAAGTCCAAACCAAAACCTATATCATAGGCACAGAGCCCAGAAAGTAGGTTATAGGAGAAAACAGGTTTGAGGTTGAAAGCTTATCACTGTAAGCTTTTAGTTAGTACTGAAGATGCAGAAAAGGATTCATCACCCAGAGGACAGGGCTTCACACAGTGTTAAAGTATCCGAGCTGCAAACAATAGAGCCGAAGTTCTAGGTAAGACTTCAGCTACAGCAGACAACTGTAGTGCCAGGCAGAGTCACAGAGGAAGAACCTCAGGCCAAGGCAGTGGGTGGTACAAGTTTGATTCTCAGGGGACAAGGGGCTATTCACAGCTCACACTGTTATGTAACAGACAATATATAATACATCTTTGGCAGGAAGATGTATTTTATACTCACCATCTGGTAGACCTGGAGCTCTTTGTAAAATACTCTTTGATTAAAGCAGAGATTATTCTATATAGGAGATGAAAGGGTCTGGAAAAAGGCAAAAGTTGGCATTCTCCATTGAACAAAGGTTGTTCTGACCTCTAATTCTGGAGTCAAAAAACCAGTCTTCTGATTTGCAAAGTACTTGTCAGTCACTGATAAACTACCTTAGCTGTCTTTCTTGCATAAGCCCGTCAAAGGCAAATTTGTATTCATCCATATATTTTCTAGTAAGTTCTTTCACCATCCTTCATAACCATAGAAAATATATTCTTGGTATATAGATCACTCACATCCTGAAGTATATCTACATAGAATTTTAAAATACTCATTGCATATTCTTAGTGGAGCCCATGTGGCTTAGGTTATATGGTTTTATAGCAGTATATAAGCAATATCCATTTACAACCCTTGATTAATGCTATTCTAAAAGATTCATTTAGGTTGTTAACATTAACACATATTTTCCCTTTTCACACGTGGATTTTTATATTTGTTTACAAAATGTTCTCAAACTTCCTAAAAACTATTTCTAAGGTCTCTCTGTAAGAATGAAAGAAAAACACAAAAGAGATTTTTAGGTTTTTGCTTTTTCTTAAAACATTAATAAAACAAGTACCCAGATTGTTAGAATTCAATCCCACAACTATTTTATTTGTATACATACACTGGAGACAAAAAGGTGGATAAGATGTTCTAACTGCTATCAAGAATTTCAATATATCCTGAATGAAGGGAAAGAGATACAGTCACAGGTAACTACAATGCAAGTCTGCAGTGATAAATGCTATAAAACAAATGTAAACATTTCCTGTGGGAGCAAAAAGGAAATGGTGATTGATTGAGTTTATGGGTATTAAGAAAGGGAAGCCTTGCAAAATGTATAACATTTGAGTTATACCTTTAAGAACAGCTATATCAAAAAGGCAGAGAAGGAAAATGAGAGAAGGGGTAAGGGAAAAGGCTATTTTTGGGGAGAGAAAGGAAAGAATGATACTGAAAATTGCTTGTTTTATTCAAGGGCAGGGAACAGTGTCCTGTGTCTGAAGTACAGAGGAGAGGGGTAAAGAGAAGAGGGAAAGCTGTTGGAGATAGCAATCCCGATTATGAAAGGCATTGAACACCATATTGGGATTTCATTTTCAACCCCTAGGAAATGGGAGCCTCTAAAAAAAGACTCATATTGGCGACTCAATTAAGAGAATATCAATAGCATATTTATAAATTTTGAAAACTCATTGCTTAGATTTTGGAAAGTGTTTTAATAAAGAAGCATAATGTGGTGGTGTGACTTTCAAAATCAATTATGTAAAAGATACTATTATCTAGAGGAGGGCAATGATTTAAAAACAATGCAGTTGAGTGGAGAAAGGTCAGTTTGCATATTGCTGAGCTAGTACCCTCAAAGAGCTGAATGATCTTCCTTTGACTCCATAATCAAATGAGTAAAATGAAGGTTCTACATGTTACAGATTCAGAGAATGAATGAAATGAAATATACTGATACACATTAGGACTATAATGAAATATAATTAAGCACATTTTGAATTATTCATTGTCATTGGGCTTCCCTGGTGGCTCAGAGGTTAAATGTCTGCCTCCAATGCTGGAGACCCGGGTTCGATCCCTGGGTTGGGAAGATCCCCTGGAGAAGGAAATGGTAACCCACTCCAGTATTCTTGCCTGGAGAATCCCATGGACGGAGAAGCCTAGTAGGCTACATTCCATGGGGTTGCAAAGAGTCGGACACGACTGAGCAACTTCACACACACACACATCAGAAAACAATTTGTTTGAACTTTATGTTAGAGGCTTTTAATATGCCTTGGTATGGCATAAGCCTCTTGGAGGAGATCACCATTAACCCCACTGTAGAGCCACCAGAACTTACACAGAACTGGGGAAACACACTCTTGGAGGTCACAAACAAAACTTTGTGTACACCGGGACCCAGGAGAAAGGAGCAGTGACCCCATAAGACACTAACCCAGACTTGCTCATGAGTGTCCAGGAGTCTCTAGCAGAGGTGTGGGTCAGCAGTGGCCTGCTGCAGGGTCAGAGGCACTGAGTGAGGCCTCCAGGCTAAACAACAGGGAGAAAACACAGCCCTGCCCATCAACAGAAAATTGGATTAAAGATTTCCTGAGCATGGCCACCCATCAGAACAAGACCCAGTTTCCCTCTCAGTCAGTCTCTCCCTTCAGGAAGTTTCCATAAGCCTCTTATCCTTCTCAATCAGAGGGCAGACAGAATGAAAACCACAATCAGAGAACACTAACCAATCTGAATACATGGACCGTAGCCTTATCTAATTCAATGAAATTATAAGCCATGCCATGTAGGGCTACCTAAGAAGGATGGGTCATGGTGGAGAATTCTGACAAAATGTGGTCCACTGGAGAAAGGAAGGGCAAACCATTTCAGTATTCTTGCCTTGAGAATCCCATGAACAGTATGCAAAGGCAAAAAGATAGGACATGAAAGATGAACTCACCATGTCGGTAAGTGCCCAAAATGCTACTGGACAAGAGTGGAGAAATAACTTCAGAAAGAAGGAAGAGATGGAGCCAAAGCAAATGTCCAGTTGTGGATGGGACTGGTGATGGAAGCAGTGTGCAATGCTATGAAGAACAATATTGCATAGGAACCTGAAATGTTAGGTCCATGGATCGAGGTAGATTGCCCGTATTCAAACAACAGAAGATGGCAAGCATGAACATCAACATTTTAGGAACCAGTGAACTAATATGGACTGGAATGGGTGAATTTAACTCATATGACCATTATATCTACTACTGTGGGCAAGAATCCCTAAGAAGAAATGGACTAGCCCTCATAGTCAAAAAAGAGTCCAAAAGTCAATACTTGGTTGCAGTCTCAAAAATGACAGAAAGATCTGTTTCTTTCCAAGGCAAACCATTCAGTAAACAGTAATCTGAGTCTATGCCCCAACCAATAATGCTGAAGAAGCTAAAGATGAATGGTTCTATGAAGACCTACAAGACCTTCTGTAACTAACACCCAATAAAGAGGTCCTTTTCATTATAGGGGACTAGAGTGCAAAAGTAGGAAGTCAAGAGATACCTGGAGTAGCAGGTAAATTTGGCCTTGGAGTACAAAATGAAGCAGGGCAAAGGCTAACAGAGTTTTGCCACGAGAGCACACTGGTCATAAAAACACCCTCATACAACAATACAAGAGAAGACTCTACACATGAACATCACCAGACAGTCAATACTGAAATCAGATTGACTATATTCTCTGAAGCCAAAGATGGAGAAGCTCTATACAATCAGCAAAAACAAGACCAGGAGCTGACTGTGGCTCACATCATGAACTCCTTATTGGCAAATTCAGACTGAAGTTGAAGAAAGTAGGGAAAACCTCTAGGACATTCAGGTATGACCTAAATCAAATCCCTTATGACTAGATTATACAATGGAAGTGACAAATAGAGTCAAGGGATAGATCTGATAGACAGAGTGCCTGAAGAATTATGAATGCAGGTTTGTGACATTGTACAGGAGGCAATGATCAAGACCATCCCCAAGGAAAAGAAATGACAAAAGGCAAAATGATTGTCTGAGGAGGCCTAATAAATAGCTGAGAAAAGAAGAGAAGCAAAAGGCAAAGGAGAAAAGGAAAGATATACTCATTGAATGCAGAGTTCCAAAGAATAGCAAGAAGAAATAAGAAAGCCATCCTCAGTGATCAATGCAAAGAAATAGAGGAAGACAGCAGAATGGGAAAAACTAGAGATCTATTCAAGAAAATTAGAGATACCAAGGGAACATTTCAAACAAAGATGGGAATAATAAAGGACAGAAATGGTACGGACCTAACAGAAGCAGAAAATATTAAGAAGAGATGGCAAGAATACACAGAAGAACTATACAAAAAAGATTTTCATGAACCAGATATCCACAATGGTGTGATCACTCATCTAGAGCCAGATATCCTGGAATGCAAAATCAAGTGGGCCTTAGGAAACATCACGATGAACAAAGCTAGTGGAGGTGATGCTGGCAAATTTGGAAAACCCAGCAGTAGCCACAAGATTTGAAATGGTCAGTTTTCACTCTAATCCCAAAGAAAGGCAATGCCAAAGAATGCTTAATCTATCACACAATTGCACTAATCCCAAACGCTAGCAAAGTAATGCTCAAAATTCTCTAAGCCAGGCTTTAACAGTACGTGAATTGTGAACTTCCAGATGCACAAGCTGGTTTTAGAAAAGGCAGAGGAACCAGAGATCAAATTGCCAATGTCCATTGGATCATCGAGAAAGCAAGAGAGTTCCAGAAAAATATCTACTTCTGTTTTATTGACTATGCCAAAGCTTTTGTGTGGATCACAACAAACTATGGAAAATTCTTAAAGACATGGGAATACCAGACCACCCGACCTGCCTCCTGAGAAAGCTGTATACAGGTCAAGAAGTAACAGAACTGGACAGGGAACAACAGCCTGGTTCCAAATCGGAAAAGGAGTATGTCAAGGCTGTATATTCTCACCCTGTTTATTTAACTTATATGCGAGTACTTCAAGCTGGAATCAAGATTTCCAGGGGAAATATCAATAACCTCAGATATGCAGATGACACCACTTTACGGCAGAAGGCAAAGAAGAACTAAAGAACCTCTTGATGAAAGTGAAAGAGGAGAATGAAAAAGTTGGCTTAAAACTCAACCTTCACAAAACTAAGATCATGGCAAATAGATTGGGAAGGAATGGAAACAGTTAGAAAATTTATTTTGGGGGTCTCCAAATCACTGCAGATAGTAACTGCAGCCATGGAATTAAAAGACGTTTGTTCCTTGAAAGAAAAGCTATGACCAACCTAGACAGCATATTAAAAAGCAGAGACATTACTTTGCCAAAAAAGGTCCATCTTAGTCAAAGCTATGGTTTCTTCCATTAGTCATGTATGGATGTGAATTTGGACTATAAAGAAAGCTGAGCTCAGAAGAATTGATGCTTTTGAACTTTGGTGTTGGAGAACACTCTTGAGAGTCCCTTGGACTGCACTGAGATCCAAGCAGTCCATCCTAAAGGAAATCAGTCCTGAATATTCACTGGAAGGACTGATGTTGAAGCTGAAACTCTAATACTTTGGCTATCTGATGTGAAGAACTGACTCAATGAAAAGACTCTGATTTGGGGACAGATTTTAGATAGTAGGAGACTGGGACTGCAGAGGATGAGATGGTTGGATGGCATCATTGACTCAATGGACATGAGTTTGAGCAAGCTCTGTGAGTTGGTGATGTACAGGGAAGCCTAGCATTGTGTAGTCCATGGAGTTGCAAAGAGTTGGACATGACTGAGTGACGAACTGAACACTTTGCTGTAACCCAAAGACATTGCCAAAGTAGTCTCAAATAGAAGCATTTTTCTCTCAAGACATGTGACACAGTGGGGGAATGCCAGGATAGGACAAGCTGAGAAAGTAGTGTGTGTATATAGTCTATCATGTGTAAAATAGATAACTAGTGGGAAGCTGCTATAATATAATACAGGGAGCCCAGCCTAGTGTTTTGTGACATCCTGGAGGGGTGGGGTGGGATGTAACGGTGGAGGGAGACACAAGAATGATGGGATTATATATATAATGACTCATTTGCTTTGTTATGTGGCTGAAACCAGCACAACATTGTAAAGAAATTATTCTCCAATTTATTTCTTTTTTAAAAAAAGCATTCTTCTCTATTCTTGATGGATATTGAAGCCTGGAGTGCTGCAGTCCATGGGGTCACAGAAAGTCAGAACGACTGAGTGACTGGACTGAACTGAACATAAACCACATGGCTAGCTGCATAACCAATCTATATTTCCCAGATACACTGTAGTTAAATGAACCACTTAACTGAGCTCTGCACAAAGGAATATAGCCAGAGTGATATGTAGCACTTCCACACCTAGACAAGAAATTCCTCTGTGCATATTTCTTGTTTTATTGCCTCCTGCCACTGAATGTAAGTGACTGTCCTGTCCTAGAAAAAGTAGATGATGCCTCAGTTCATGGATGAGATACCTAAGAACTAGACACACTTTCCTTGAACTGTTAACTTGAGTGATCAGTAAACCGCTGTTGTTTTTGAGACATTGTGTTGGTTTTGAGACACTGGGGTCTGTTTTATTCTGAAACTTAGCTGAACTGAATACAAATGTATTGCATTTGAAATTTCTGTAACACAACATTTACACTACAATGATCCATGAGAGATAAATAGGCAGCATCCCTGGATTACACAGAGGAGAAGCACCTGATTTAGAATGAGAAGGCTGAGAGAGCTTTGCAGAAATTTATCTTGAGACCAGGAGTTTGATGAGATAGGAAATTATTGGGAAAGGCATACTGAGAGTAAGAAAGAGTCGTATATGAATAGAAGATTAAAGTCCAGACTTTGTAAATTTTGTTTATTGCCATTTGGATTCTTGGAAGCAGAGATATCAATTAGTTAGTCTTACTGAGATGTATTGATATTAGTTCTAGTAAAGGTTATTTTGTTAAAAGTATAACTCTAAGAAGGTTCTTTTGTCTACTGGATTAAAAGAAGGTCTTTATTTAATACATGCAGGCTTTAATGATGTGAGAAAACATTAAGCAAGCTTTAATTCAGCTACCCATGCCTTCTACACTACATTCTGAAGCAACTAATAAAAGTCCCTAGGCCAAGAAAAGAAAGGTTTCTTAGCATTACAGTAAGGGGACTGCAGAGACTGTCAACAGAGAAGGGAAGGTAAAGGTATTTTGACAAATTGTGATGACAAAGAAAATTGGATTTTCCCTCATTTTGTCAGAGGAGGGAAAGCACTTCCTTGGGAGTGTGAGAATAACAGCAAAGACCAAATTCATCTTCTGTTACCTAAGTGATTCTCCTTTGGATTTCATATAAATTTTAAAACCAACTAGTTCATATCCAAAAAGGCAAAATAGGTAGACATTTTATTGGGATGACTGTAAAGCTACATATCAATTTATATAGGACTGACATCTTTATAGTACTGAACGTTGTAATCAGTAAACATCATAAATCCCTATATTTAGGCCCACTTTAATTTTTCTTCTTGATGGTATGCCACTTCTTTTAGTATAGAGTAGTAGCACTTGCAGTTCTGTAATGCTGCTGTTGAAAAATTATGATGTGGAGATATCGTATACATTTTATTAGATTTATTCCTAGAAATTTGCTGGCTTTTATCTATTATAAAGTGGTAATATTTTCCCTACTTAGTTGATAACTTTTAGAAATGTCATTTCTAGTTGTTTATTGCTGATGTCGGTGGACAGTTGATTTTATATACTGATCTTATAGTCAGTGACCATGCTAAATTTAATTAAATCATTTGTTCATTCTTTGGATTTTCTCTAATCACAGTCATGTCATCTAAATAATGGCAGATCTGTCTCTCATTCCTTTCCATGACTTACAACACTGTTAAGATCTTTAATACAATGTTTAATAGAAATGTCATAAACTCACATCATCCTCTTATTCCTAATCTCAAACAGAAAGTTTTCAGTATTTCATTAATAATAATGTCTACCAAATATTTTCTTATATACCATCTATTAGGTAAAGGAAATTACCTATATTCCTAGTTGAGTTTCTTCTACTACAGAGTGCTGGACTTTATCAAATATTATTTACACATGTAGCAATGTTATCATATGATTTCCCCCCTTTAGTATCTTAATTTGCTTAGTGAACGCATATATACCTTTGCTTACATAAATAAGTTTTTTTCAAACAATTGGATGTTACAGATATTTTAATTAGGTTCAAAACCCACTAAACCTCTTTGTATGGAAGATTTTAATGTTTGCTGGAAAATTCTATTTCTATGTATCTATATTTATAACTTTATAGAAGATAAAATTTTTTATAATACATATTTATATTTGCTTCAGAATCACATAGAATATTTTAAACAACAGTTTACACAATGCTTTCTCCAAGGTATGAATTTCTTTCACAAACATGAATATTTTTGCTCATTTTCAAAATGTTTGCTTTCCAGATTCACCATCTTAAATGTACTACCAAAACTTTCCTGTCAAGTGTTAATAAATAAGCATCTCATAAATGCCTAGTAAACAAAAAGTGATAATTCCACTTCTGAGAATTTAAACTTCAGGTCCCTTGACACATTTTCGGAATGATGTATGTTAAGTCATTGTAGTTTTATTTGTTAGAGCAAAAGGCTGGAGAAAGCTTACATATCAGAGTAGGCAACATTAGGCTGAAGTAACAGACAACACCAAGGTTTTAATAGTTTAAAGCAGTAAAGTTTTACGTGGATTCCGCTTAAAGAATTTTTATGGAACAGGAACTGTCTGGAAATGGTGAGGGCTGCAGTGATGGAAAAGAAAATGACAAAATATACCCCATGCTATAAAAACTCTGACCACATAAGTTCTAGGTTTGTTTCTTTTTTTGGTGGGGGGGGTGGGAAGCAAGACACTTGGCCAATTTTGGCCAATGTGAGAAGGAATGTGATTACAATTCTCTTCCATGGTAGGAAATTAAATATTGATGAACTATAATTAAACTGACCAGTCTTCTTTTCAGATCACAAACCTTTGGTTTCCTTTCTCAGATACTCACTGCTCCCCCTCCAGTGGCAACTACTAGAACACATCATCATCAATTTACTTCTTTGCTATTAAAGCCCTAGGTCTCAGTCATTCCAATTTACCACATGCAGATGGACACTCTCTACCAGAAGCACAGTAGTGAAATAAGGACAGCAACTCTGCTATGAACACCTCCATTTAGATGGAGAAATATCGAGAAACATACAACAATTATTCATATTTAGCAAGGCCAATTCACACTGGTCATATACAGAAAAGAGCATTTGTCCTGAAACTGGGGAATAAGCCTTTGATTTGTCTTCCTAAGAGCAGTCCCCATGCCACAGTTATCCATGATCCTTAAGTACACCCTCTGGGAGGCAATTCTTTTTCCATTATCTTCCTGGGCTACAACTGAAGAAGATATGTGACAACTTTTTAAGTGGTGAAAAGCTTTCTCAGCCCATTTTCTGCCTACAGAGTGTTAGAAACACAACAGTCTACTTCAGTTCAGGTTAGCATTTGTCTTGATAGGATAACTCTCTGAAATAATTTGTTGACCTCTTATTTGATTTGATTTCAACCAGCATTATGTAAATACAAATAGCCAAACTCACAACTCTTCCTAAGACATGCCCCTCTATGTATACATAACTGTGCATACCTTGAGCTATCAGAGTTTTAAACAAAAGTACACTTAGTCTTTTTCTTTTCTTTCTTTCTTTTTTTAAAAAATAAACTGTCTTTCTAACATGCTGAATCTACTGCTAGCCACTTAATCTATTCCCAGCTCTTATTTTATGGTCCATAGGTTTTATATGATCTTTGCTACAAGGTTGATTTCACAGGCTTTTTGTCTTAATTTTGCCTTTTATTGTTAGAAATCAAGACACAATTTCCACTTACAAACCACACGTCCTAACTTTCAGGACTATCTTCCTTTCCATTTTCCCTTTCAAACTGGCAATTTCTGCTCTGATCTTTTTTCTTTTTCTTCTAGTTAACAGACAACCCACACTACTCGTATTCTGATTCCCAACCTTTTCACCAAACTATGAAGGATGTTAGTGACTTGTCAAGTTATTGCAGACTACCATTTTATCACTGTTTCTCCAAAACTTAATGTAGACCTCTATCCTTCCAACTTAAAAAAATTCTTGCAATTTATTTCCTAACCAGGATGATGCTGACACATAGGTCTATATTATGGTAGTGCACAAATTCTGGTATCATTTTTCATATCAATTATGATCATCTAGGTAATGCTATGGCAACAAATGAAAAAATATATGCTTTGTGCATTTTAGCAATTGTGATTCTCATTCATACATAGCATTTAGCACAGGTCCTAATTATTATGCTCATATGGAAGGAGTACCTTTTTTCAGTTTGAAAGGGAATTGTGCTGGTTCTCTTGTCTGGTTGAGGGAGAAGGGGAAGAAGACAGAATACTACAAAAAATATTCACTGTCCCTTAAAGTTTTTACCGTAAGTGATACATCATTGTCACTCATATTTCACTGCTCAAAACAAGACATGTGGCTGGAAAGGAATAGAGAAATGTGATCTCAGAAGTCAGGAAATGGATATTGGAGTGAACAATGACACAGCCTACCACAAATATTCACCAGTGGGGGGGTTGTAAATTAACTGTGTGAAATCCAAATAAAGAATCACAAGCTGTTGTTTTAAAAATAAGAATGATGACTTATTATATGTATCAATATGGAAAGATCTCCCAGACCAGTGTTTTTAAAAGAAATTTAAATTTTGAATAGCTTGTATAATATGCTAAATTCTGTGTGAAAAGAGAGAGGCATAAAGTCTGCAATAATATCTAAGAGAGTGGCCAGAGAGAGTAGACTATTCACTATATAGTACTTTTTATTCTCACATTTTGAACTACATTTATGTATTTCCTCTTCAGAAGTTCTGTTAGACAGATACATTTTAAGGGACAAATTGTTTTGTTTTTAAGTTTAGAACAATATGATAGATAGCACATAACTGACAACTATATTGCAGAAAGTGTCAAGTACTAGAAAAATGCTGGCTTGGTGAAAATAAAATGTTCAATTTATGTCTAACTCTGTTGGTTATTTTTGTTCTTTACCCTAATATCCAAGTAACCTTTTTAATATAGAAATATAAAAGCCATACCCATGTCATTACTTAATACTCAGGGATTTTGCTATTCAAGGTCCTATTTTTATAAAAATAACCACACTGATGATACCCCACAGTATTTTGTTCACATTGGATTTCCATGTCTTTGTTTCTGAACTGTTTCTCTGAATGATGTAAGAAATGCATTACAGGTATGTAGTTACAGCTGGAAACCTGCATTCAATTCTTTTTAAAATCTCAGATAAACTAGTTCCAACACTGATAATGACATTTGCAATTTTTTACCTTAAAATATTTTTGTTATGAAAGAAAACCTGTATTGTCAATAACTTACTGTTTTCTCATAGGATGCTAATGTACCAGAAATTATAAGTTTCATTACTAGAAAGTCTGTGTCAAGCGATCTGAGACTGGTTTTCGAAATCTATTTTTAACCTACCATATAGCAAAACTTCTAAACTCAATACATTGTTCTCAAATACATTCAATACACTTTGTTTTTTTTAAATTTCAGGAGTTGTTTTCCAACACGAGATCCTGACCAAGGTACATGACTAGTAAATATTATACTGTTCTTTCTACAATGGTATTTGATGTTTTAACTTTTACTACTAAGTAGAAACTTCAAAATCACCTGCTGGACATTTATCAAGTTTAGTGAAAACATTTTAAAACACACATTTTTGTACTGAATTTCAGATATTCCAACTGAAATAAATAAAAGTTTTTACTTATAATTTTGGTGCTACGATTGTGAAAATTTCCCTAATCACGAGGGCTTCGTGTCATTAGCTCAATACTGTATATACGTAGACAAGTTTCATCATTAATTTTGTTTTTAGTCACTAAGTCATGGCTGACTCTTTATGACCCCATGGACTGTAGCCTGCCAGGCTCCTCTGTCTATGAGATTTCCTGGGCGAGAATATTGGGGTAAGTTGCTACTTCCTTTCCCAGGAGATCTCCCCAATCCAGGCATTGAACCCACATCTCCTGCTTGGCACCAGATTCTTTACCACTGAGCCACCTGGGAGTAGACTGCTAAAGAATCTTCTTGTTAATTTAAAATTTAAACAGATTTCTTGTTACATGTACTATTTTAACCTCATCATATACCCAAGAAAGAGACTATTCTACTTGTAGAATAGTCTGTTCTGTAAACATGTAAACTATACAGTTCACATGTAGAAATGAATCGACATTTCAGTCAAGGTTTGGTACATCACTGATGTTTACATTATTCATATCACATGTAATATGAGGCTGAATTTAGTTGTTAATGAAATCATGGATGAGATGACAGAAACTACAAAGCATTGTAGTGAAAGCTGTTCTTCTGTATAATGAGAAACCCAGTTTTTCCTTACATCAGCTCAGAGCTACATTAGGCATAGGAAAATCTCATCTGTGGAATAAAGGAGGATACCCTTGTTAATCTATATAAAATATTTTAATTTTTAACTTTGTTTTTAAAATAAATACAAATAATATTCATCTCCCTTTCTAATAACTCTTGGTGTCTACTAATTGCACTGGTCCATGCACCCCTATGGGCTTCCCAGGTGGCACAGCAGTAATGCAGGAGATGTAAGACATGTGATTTGATCCCTGGGTTGGGAAGATCCCATCGGGAAGGAAATGGCAACCAATTCCAATATTCTTGCCTGGGAAATCCCATGGACAGAGGAGCCTGGTGAACTACAGTCTTTGGGGTTGCAAAGAGTCAAATACAAGTTAGCGACCGAACATGCACTCAGTAGAACAGAGACGCTCTCATCACTAAAGATGGTGGAGTGAAACAATGTTTTCATATAAAAATAAAAACTCACCTGCAAACCATATCTGAGATTTCATCTGGAACACAGAAATTAGGTCTCTTCTCACAGAGTATGTTTCAACTATAGTTGACCCTTGAACAACACAGGTGTTAGGGATGACCACCCTTTGTAACCGTGGCTCCGTATTTGCTAATTATATAGTACTGTACTACTTACTATTGAAAAAAGCTGCATGTAAGTGAACCCATATGGTTCAAAGCCACGTCACATCGTTCAAGGGAGAAGTGGCTGTATCTTGCCACAACATAACCCCATCATATTATTTAGTTCGGCTTGCAGTGAACTTTATAAAAATGAAATCAGATTGCAATTAATCTTCTATAAGCTTATTTTTCTGTTCAATATTATTTAAGATACATATATTTTTTATATATGACTTATTTATTTTCAGTGCTTTAAAGTATACAATTGAGTGATTGTACTATAATTTATTAATAATCAACCTTATTTTTGATGACTATTTTTTTCCTCCACTTTTTTTTCTTTTCAATTACAGCAATGCTGCTAAGAACAGTCTTTTCCATATGCACTAATACATGAGTGATTTTTCTCTATGGGTGGTTTCAGTTTACTAGCTTGTTCTTGTTTTTCAGGACTCCCATTAGCATGTCATGAAGCACTTAGTATTTTCAGACTTTAATTTTTGCTAACCTGGAGGATTTGAAATCTCCAGGTTAGCAGGATCTCCTTGAGTGATAATATCTATCTAAATTAATCAAGCTTCTTATATGCTAAAAAAAATTAAAAGGCATTATCTAATACTGGGAAAAATGGTTGGCGCTGTCAGAGAATACTGTATTTAAAAGTGAATTTACCAAAATAAATAGATTAACCTTTTTTTGTTTAAAACAAAGTTTTTACTATTATCCACTTACCTATTAGCTCAGATGGTAAAGAATTTGCCTGTGATGCAAGAGACCTAGGTTTGATCCCTGGGTCGGGAAGATCCTCTGAAGGTAATGGCAATCCACTCCAGTATTCATGCCTGGAGAATTCCAACAGAGAAGCCTGGTGGGCCCCAGTCCGTGGGGTCGCAGAGTTGGACATGACTGAGCAACTAACACCTTCACTTTCCTATTACTGTGACACAATTCAGTGATGTTCTCAGGGGTGCCTGGGACTATTACTGGGCTCACCAGAAAGTTTGTTGAGGCTTTTCCATAGGATGTGATGGGAAAACCCCATAGAACTTTTGAGCCCATCCATAGATTGTTTCAGGGAAGGCAATGGCATCCCACTCCAGTACTCTTGCCTGGTAAATCCCATGGATGGAAAAGCCTGGTAGGCTGCAGTCCATGGGGTCACGAAGAGTCGGACACAACTGAGCGACCTCACTTTTTTCACTTTAATGCATTGGAGAAGGAAATGGCAACCCACTCCAGTGTTCTTGCCTGGAGAATCCCAGGGACAGCGGAGCCTGGTGGGCTGCCATCTATGGGGTCGCACAGAGTTGGACACGAATGAAGTGACTTAGCAGCAGCAGCAGAATAGATTGTTTATCTTTATACTACACAGTCTGCAGCTACCTGAAACACTTTTTCATCCTCTCCTGATAGCATCTACTCAGGTTTTTCCCTCTCTTTGTATCATATCACTTGCCCCTAGTGGTGCCAGCACCCTCTTAGTGGTGGTTTTTAATAGGCAATCAACTGGGGAACAAAAAACCAATCTCACTTTAAAATATGGATAGATGTATGTAGATATTTGCCTTGTAGTTATTATGCTTCCTCCTAATTATTAAGTTCCTGGATTTCTGTTTATGGGTGAGTATCAGTTCTCTTACACTCTAAGATAACATTTTAGTTGCCTGGAGATGTTTCTCTCATCTTATTTCAGACTTTAAAATATCTCCTATAGATCTTAGTTATTAGTGACTCAACTCTGGGAGAATTGCTTAAAAAAATAAATGCAATAAAAAAACACCTTTTTTCATGACTAATTAAAAAATACTATTTTGATTATATCTTATGTGCTCCTTTTTCTTCAAAAAGCCAAAAACTATTTACTTTTACATTCTTGCTAAGGTATCAGTGAGCTTTCTTTTAGCATTTGTAATATGCCTGTTTTTATTTTTTGAAAAGGGCAAGTACTTAAACAGAATATAAGTTTGTTTCATCTATCCAAAACATGGAAGATGAATCATTTCAGAGTGAGTTATTAAAGTGTTAGCAGTAAAATAGCAGAGAACTGGCCAGAGTTCTAAATACAGATTTTTATCTTTATGCTACAGCTGTGTAACCCTAGCAAGTACTATAGAATGTACCAACAAAGGAAGTGACTATTTACTTGGAAATTGCTCTCATAACCAGATACATTAGTACCTGATTTCCCCTGCATAAATTCATAATTAATTGTGTATATGTAAACATTATCCAGAATCCTCAAAGAACTCCATTTAGGAAGTAGATTATGCATGAAATTAGTTGATGCATTAATCAATACATCAATTCTCAAACATGCAAAAGTAGTTATCTTCCATGTTGCTTAATTCATCATGAGTTTTTGATAACAATTTTTGAGTTCTACGGAGATTGATCTAACTTCAATTGCTAGGCCCACCTCTCATGGTAAATATTAGAAGCAACAAATTTTAATTTTACAGTAAGAAACATGTAACTAAAAGTAAGCTATTATATGTAAAACAATATTTGGCATCATATCCTTATTTGAGTTACAATAATCCACAATCATGCTGATCAAAATATAAATGCTTTAATTTCCCCTATGAATATGAATGAAAACTTCTTAGGGGATTATGAAACACAAGAGCTAAACGAAGCTTTTCTGAAGCATGATGAATAATAAAAATGAGTACTATATAATACATTTGAAATTAAGGAAATTTAAGTGCACATTAATACAATATCTTTTAAAACTCTTTCTCCAATATCTTTTAAAAAAAAATCTTTCTTGTGAAAATGAAAATTTATCTACTTACACAGATGGTAAATTGAGAGGATTTTCAATCTGGATAAACGATTATAAAGAGTTTCAATCTTTATACAAAAGAGTTGTTTTATACAAGCATTTCTTTCTTCACACCCACAGACTGTAACATTTCCTGAAATATGGAATTTAAAATTGGAAAATAAACTCCTATAAGCCAAGTAATTTCTTTAGTTATATTTTGGGTTTAAAAGATAAAAGCTCTGTTTTAGCCCCCCCAAAGATTGTCTTTTCTCATATTCTTCTTGGGCATATTATTGTAATTTGAAAAGAGATTCTGAAAATAATAGAGGCAATAAAACTGTTTCTGCTTGCATGCTGTGAAATTCTCCCCACAAGGTTTTAAATTGAACTTGCTCAACAGTCAGGGAGAACCACCTTCTTTCTTCAAAAACATAAGAGGATTTGCTCAGTAAAAGGAAAAGGTCTAACAGCATTCTCTGAAAGGGACAGGTTGAGTGAGTCTGTGATCGCCTCTCCTATCAACTTTCCTCCTATCGTCAGAGCACGCCAAAGAAGCCAAACTGTGCATGCGACATGTGGGAGTCAGTTAAAGCACAAGCTAACCTAACTATCTACAAAAAGACATCTCAAAAAGATAAGATGATTCGATTTATACATTGTGTGGTTTGAAAGTCCAAAAGAACCATGGCTTAGCATATCAATAGATTCCACAGTCTGCTACAGGTAAAACTGGAAATAAATTCTTTTCTCCTTAATACAAGAAAGCATAAGATTTACTTTGACTCTAGGTTGAGGAGAGGGGAGGAGGTAATAGAAGGATAAGGAAATATCTTATTATTCTTCTTCAAATTTTCTATAATAGTAATGTACTCTTTCTAGTCAGTCCTTCAATAAAGACAGAAGTGAATTTAACTGGAAATATATATTTTGAAATTCTACTGAGTTTCAAATCATAAGCCTTTTATATATTTGGTAAGCACTATGTAAAAATGCAATATACCATTTCCATTTTTAGACTTTCCAATGTGGGGGTAACTGAAAAGATCAATTAGCTCAAACTGAGTGTTTGTTATAGACTGAATGCTTGTGTCTCCCTAAAATTCATATGTTGAAACCTAATTCTCATTATGATGTTATTTTTTGGTGATCAGGTGATCTTACAAGAAGAGGTCACACATATAGGTCGATCACTTTCTGCCACAAGAACACAAGACCTCAGTCTGCAACAATGAAGAGGGCCCTCACCATAACCCAGCCATACTGACAACGTGATCTGAATTCCAGTCCCTGAACTTTAAGAAGTAATTTCTGTGTATAAGACCTCACCACACACACAAGTCTATGGTATTTTGTTAAAGCAGCCAGAACTGATTAAGATACTATTTGACCCTATCCAGAAACTCTTTGCTTGGACTCTGCAAGGTGAGAAGGTGTTAATGAACACATGAGGAGAGAAAGTTCCATTGAAGAATTTAATGATTAGACAGGAAAATCTGAATCTAGAAAGGAGTGAGAAGTAGCATCACAATGCTTTGAACTACTCCAGAATATAAAACTAACCCTCAGGAAAGTGTTTTGAGTAGATAAAAACCAATAAAACATGGAAGACACTCTTAGACCCCACATAGAGATGCAGGTTGGTTCAGTCTTCAATGGAGAAAAGCATGTAGAACTCTGAGTTCGTCATCACAAGTGACGGGGGACCATTCTGCAGCGCAGTTGGCTTCTCCCCATCCATTCCTCTCAAGCCAAACAAAACACAGCCTTTCCTCAATATTAATTGTGCACACTGCCAGCTTACACCTCTGGAGCTTTCCTATTGTCTCTGATGATGAGATGTGCAGAACCCTCTTCATACCCGACCTACAAGCAGACAGAGCTGCTTGTTCATACCTGTTTGCTAGCCCGCCACGGTTGCTATTATCATAGGCAACCTGACTTCTGCAATTACTGTTTGGAAGATCCAGATGACATCACGTGAAAATGTTAATACCCTGTAGAATGAATTTTCACCAACAATGGATAGGAAATGGAAAGAAGCCAGATAAACTCTTTTCTTCTCCCCTAGCAGATTCATCACCCTTGTAACCAGCTGTACTTTCCAATAAAACTGTCAACTCTGCAGTACACTGCTTTCTCTGCCCCCTTTGCCTTTTATCCTCACATTTGTTTCTGTAAAATGGCACCCCACACACTCATTGAATAAAATTAGTATGTATGTCTTATCGCATGCTCTTCTTTTTGGAAACCTGAATAATTGAAAAGTGGATTGTTGGGGAAAAATAGAAAATAACCCCTTTTTTGCAGCTATTTCTCTCAACTATGTATGGATGAAAGAGATGAAATTACAAAACAGAGCAAGTAAGCAATTATGCAAACAGGAAGAGAAAGAAAGCAAAAATTGAAAACATTTCACCTAGTCATAAAACTCAACAGTTGAGGCAAGAATAAATATATTAGCTAAGCTGCTTTACTTTGGACCAGAGCTTCATAGCATAGGTTGGCAAACTTTAAAGTGAATTCACTAAGACTTTTTATAAAGGTAGTCCATGTTTCTAGAACTTATATGCATTATATATGTTTTGAGAGTAACTATCAAGTAATTAAGATCTGGTGATGACTTTCAATTATGACTTGCATAATCTTGGGAAAACTAATGAGAAAAGATATAAGCTTTAAAAGAAGTAATTGAAAGAAGTCTAAATTTTCTCAGACAACATAGCCCAATGATATAACAATATTGGTGGGGATTATATGGGTATGGTGATTTTAAAAGCTATTTCCAACCTCTTCAAATTTAAAGCAGGCATTGTATACCCATAATATGTTTAAAAGTGAACCAGGATGTCTAGACTGCTTACTATCTATACCCAAGTAGCCATGTATGATATGGATTTCAGCTTCATTTTCTTTCTTTATCACTTTTTTTTAAAACAAAGTCCCTGATAGGTGGCTCATATACTTTCTATGCCAAAATAAAATAAAATTTTTGCCTGGAAAATACCAAAATTGAAAATAATAGTTGGGTGAAGTCACACACATTAAGAGGCAGCTGATTTCCATCAGGCAAGTAAAGCCATGTAGGCAAAGGATAAGAAAATAGGAACTGCCTGATGAAAATACAAGGCCAACCTTCGTGATCACCTTGCAAGTGGAAATAAATCTCTGAGACTTCATTCCAGCTTGGGTGCATGCCAGTGACTAGGATAGCCACCACAGAACTGAAGAAAAAAAGCAATGTAATTGTTGTTTAGTTGGAAAACATCTGACACAGAGCTGTAACTGAGCACACCATAAAGTCCATAGGAAGAAAGAGCCACACAATAGCTAGAAATTACCTGCTCTTCTCACTATGGAGCAGTGGCAGAAGAACAACAAAAATCAAAAAATGTGCAGCATGAAAGTCACTAGTATTATCAGAAGTAGTGGATGATGGCAGACTTCATTCTGTTACCAAAATAGATTCTGGAAGAGACTTGTAATAAAACAGAATTATATATAAATTTTTTAAAAAGAAATAGCCATGAATTTTTAAAAACCTAGGTTGAGTTGAATCTGTTCATAATATATATTAACAGTAAGAGTAAATAAAATCTTAACTTCTTTGTACTGCTATAAAAAAGTAAAACTTCAGAATGTTTTAAAGTCCTTTGAGAAAACTATGTAAGAGCACCAGGAGAGTGTTACATCTCCTATTCCTAGAAGAATAGTGGTCCATGAGATTATTTATGAGGATGAGGAAAGTTAGCCTCACCCAAATATGATGTGCTGTTTAAGATTTTTTACTCTTGAGTAAGCAAACTTTTCTCTAAAATGCAAGTTCCCCAACAGGATTAAATGCATGCTAGTTATTAAAAATTCATATGAATTCACTGAATTAAATACTTTCTATAAGGCCAGAGTTGCCATCAAAAATACAAGGAACTTAGACTTAGCTAATGAGGAGGAAGTATGTGCCAGGCTGGATAACCAGACTGGGGAAATAGCTAGGATTCTGGAAGCCACTTGGGGATGCAAATGGAGAAATAACACTGGGTCCTTCAAAGTGTTGTACGTGTCTGATTTTTCCTATTTTTATTTTTCCCTACCAATAGCAACTTAAAGTTCCCTCTAAAAAATTATCACTAAAAAGACTGTAAGTGAATCAGAAATTTTATGCCATTTAAGAACTAACCAAGATACAGCAGAATAGATATAGAGCAATGACCTCAAATGAACTCTATTATTTTTGTCTCACCCCATTATTCTCCTTTCTTCTGTTTTCTATTTTCCGTCTCACTTTTCCCATTTTACTCAAACTTTTTTTTTCCAAAACCCAGCAGCTCTGACATCACCTTGGGAGCTTGTTAGAAATTGCAAATCTTTAGTCTCTCCTCAGATACTAAATTCTGCAGTTTTACAAAATTTCCCAGATAATTCATACAATTCCTTCTCAAATTTTATTTATATATTTAAACCTTTTCTCCATTATGTTATTTTTCTTCCTTCTCACCTCTATTTTTCTTGAATATCTTCATCACATTCTTTAGGTGATGTGCTTTTGCTCTCTTTTCATTACATCTTGAGATGATATTTCTTCATTAAGTCTCTAATACCGCTTTCCCAACTTCAGTCATGAAATTCCTGTCAAGAATGGCCTTCTGCTTTATGTGTTGGTATTAGAACTAGATAAAAAAGCTATCATCTCAATGACCCTTTCTCAATGAAGTCATTGGTAAGTCACTTTTGCAACTCTCATATCAGAGTTTCCACAAATCTTGCATTACTACATTTTTTCTTATTAGATTTTAAATTATTGGAGGGATTTAAACGAAGTTCCTAAAGGCCAACATGCTCTTAGTAAATCCTACCCAAGTCTTAACTGAAATACACCCTTTAACAAGTTCCAAAGGAAGCTAGTGAGCTGCCCTGGCTTATGAACACCCTACTCCAAATGAGACGTCACCTGCTGAAGTTTTTAAAGAAGGCCTGTCCACTTCCACAGTATATGCAAATTGGCCCTTCCCTAGCTGTGACATCAAATATCTGACTAACTGCCGAAGTGAAATCTCCAGAGAATATTGTTTTGCTGTCTCCTGAAAGACCAACCAAACTAACCTCATTATATTACATTGCTGCACATATCAGTCACTGCCAAAAACTCAAGCCTCCCAGAAAGGTTATCATAATCTAGATATAAAACAGAGCATATGTCTGTTCATCTATCATCAGCACCATTTTCCACCTGGCTGTGATTCCCTAACCACCATTTCCTTTGTAATTCACGTTCTGATATGAGTACAATTTAGTCATCTATCTCTTCTCTGAAAGCTACTCATATTATTTGCTCTAATCAAAACCTTGCTGAAACCCAAAGACCTTGCTAAAACAAGATGGCAGAGTAAAAGGACATGCGCTCATCTTCTCCTGCAAGAACTCCAAAATTACAACTCGCTGCTGATCAACCATGGACAGAAGAATGCTGGATCATACCAAAAAAAGATACCCCACACCCAAGGGCAAAGGAGAAGCCCCAGCAAGATGGTAGGAGGGGCAAAATTGCATTTAGAATCAAACCCAATACCTGCCAGAGACACTGAGAGGGCTCAAACAAAACCTTCTGCACACCAGGAGACCTCACGGAGACTGAGTCAGACTTGCCTTTGAGTGTTCGAGTGTCTCCTGCAGAGGTATGGGTCAGCAGTGGCCTGCCGCAGGGGCAAGGGCTCTGGGTGCAGCAGACCTACGTGTGGCATAAGCCTTCTTGGAGGCGGTCACCATTAACCCCACTGTAGAGCTGCCAGAACTTACACAGGACTGGGGAAACAGACTCTTAGAGGACACAAACAAAACCTTGTGCACACCAGGACCCAGGAGAAAGGAGCAGTGACCACACAAGAGACTAACCCAGATTTGGCCATGAGTGTCCCGGAGTCTCTGGAAGAGGTGTGGGTCAGTGGTAGGCTATTGCAGGGTTGGGGCACTGAGTGAGGCCTCCAGGTTAAGCAACACAGAGGAAACACAGCCCTGCCCATCAACAGAAAATTGGATTAAAGATTTCCTGAGCATGGCCACCCATTGGAACAAGACCCAGTTTCCCCCACAGTCAGTCTCTCCCATCAGGAAGTTTCCATAAGCCTCTTATCCATCAGAGGGCAGACAGAATGAAAACCACAATCATACAAAACTGATCACATGGATCACAGCCTTGTCTAACTCAATGAAACTATGAGCCATGCCATGTAGGGCCACCCAAGACAGATGGGTCATGGTGGAGAACTTTGACAAAATGTGGTCCACTGGAGAAGGGAAGGGCAAACCACTTCAGTATTTTTACCTTGAGAATCCCATGAACAGTATGAAAAGGCAAAAAGAAGGACAGTGAAAGATGAACTCCCCAGGTCGGTAAGTGCCCAAAATACTACTGGAGACAAGTGAAGAAATAACTTCAGAAAGAATGAAGAGATGGAGCCAAAGCAAAAACACGCCCAGCTGTGGATGTGACTGATGATGGAAGTAGTTACCGATGCTGTAAAGAACAATATTGTGTAGCAACCCGGAATGTTAGGTCCATGAATCGATGAAAATTGGAAGTGGTCAAACAACGTGTATAATATCATATATGAAATGAGTCACCAGTCCAGGTTCAATGCATGATACTCTATGCTTGGGGCTGGTGCACTGAGACGACCCAGAGGGATGGTACGGGGAGGGAGGAGGGAGGGGGTGTTCAGGATGGGGAACACGTGTATACCTGTGGTGGACACATGTTGATGTATGGCAAAACCAATACAATATTGTAAAGTAATTAACCTCCATTAAAATAAATAAATTTATATTAAAAAAAAAAAACAGGAGATGGCAAGAGTGAATGTCGACATTTTAGGAATCAGTGAACTAAAATGGACTAAAATGGGCAAATTTAACCCACATGACCATTATTCTACAACTATGGCCAAGAATCATTAGAAGAAATGGAATAGCCCTCATAGTCAACAAAAGAGTCCAAAATGCATTACTTGGGTGCAATCTCAAAAATGACAGAATCATCTCTGTTCATATCCAAGGCAAACCACTCAGTATCACAGTAATCCAAGTCTATGCCCCAACCAGTAATGTTGAAGAAGCTGAAGTTGAACGGTTCCATGAAGACCTATAAGACCTTCCAGAACTAACACCCAAAAAAGAGGTCCTTTTCATTATAGGGGACTGGAATGCAAAAGTGGAAATCAAGAGATACCTGGAGTAACAGGCAAATATGTCCTTGGAGTACAATATGAAGCAGGGCAAAGGCTAACAGAGTTTTGCCAAGAGAAAGTTCTTCTCATAGAAAATACCCTCTTCCAACAACACAAGAGAAGACTCTACACATGGACATCACCAGACGATCAATACTGAAATCAGATTGATTATATTCTTTGCAGCCAAAGATGGAGAAGCTTTATACAGTTAGCAAAAACAAGACTGGGAGCTGACTGTGGCTCAGATTGTGAACTCCTTATTGCCAAATTCAGACTGAAATTGAAGAAAGTAGGGAAAATAACTAGACCATTCAGGTATGACAAAATCCCTTATGATTATACAGTGGAAGTGACAAATAGACTCAAGGACCTAGATTTGATAGACAGAGTGCCTGAAGAACTATGGTTGGAGGTTCATGACATTGTGCAGGAAACAATGATCAAGACCATCCCTGAGAAAAAGAAATGCAAAAAGGCAAAATGGTTGTCTGAGGAGGCCTTACAAATAGCTGAGAAAAGAAGAGAAGCTAAAGGCAAAGGAGGAAAGGAAAGATATACTCATTTGAATGCAGAGCTCCAAAGAATACAAAGGAGAGATAAGAAAGCCTTCCTCAGTGATGAATGCAATAGAGAAAAACAATGGAATGTGAAAGATTAGAGATCTCTTCAAGAAAATTAGAGACACCAAGGGAACATTTCATGCAAAGATGGGACAATAAAGGAACACAAACAGTATGCACCTAACAGAAGCAGAATATATTAAGACACAGCAAGAATACACATAAGAACTATACAAAAAATATTTTCAAGATCCAGATAATCGCAATGGTGTAATCTTGTGCCAGACATCCTAGAATGCGATTTCAAGTGGGCCTTAGGAAGCATCACTATAAGCAAAGCTAGTGGAGGTGATGGAATTCCAGTTGAGCTAGTTCAAATCCTAAAAGATGATGCTGTGAAAGTGCTGCACTCAGCATGCCAACAAATTTGGAAAACTCAGCAGTGGCCACAGGATTGGAAAAGGTCAGGTTTCATTCCAATCCCAAAAAAAGGCAATGCCAAAGAATATTCAAACTACTACACAATTGCACTCCTCTCACATGCTAGCAAATTAATGCTCAAAATTCTCCAAGCTAGGTTTTAGCAGTCCATGAACCATGAACTTCCAGATGCTCAAGCTGGGTTTAGAAAAGGTGGAGGAACCAGAGATCAACTTGCCAACATTTGTTGGATCACTGAAAAAGCAAAGGAGTTCCAGAAAAACATCGATTTCTGCTTTACTCACTGGGCCAAAGCCTTTGACTGTGTCGGTCACAACAAACTGTGAAAAATTCATGCGCGTCACAACAAGCTGTGGAAAATTCTTAAAGAGACGGCAATACCAGACCACCTTAAGTGCCTCCTGAGTATTCTGTATGCAGGTCAAGAAGCAACAGTTAGAACTGGACATGGAACAACAGACTGGTTCCAAATTGGGAAAGGAGTATGTCAAGGCTGTATATTGTTACCCTGCTTGTTTAACTTATGTGAAGAGTACATCATGCATTTGAGGACTGGATGAAGCGCGAGCTGGAATCAAGATTTCCAGGAGAAATATCAATAATCTCAGATACGCAGATGACACCACCCTTATGGCAGAAAACGAAGAAGAACTGAAGAGCCTCTTGATGAAAACGAAAGAGGAGAGTGAAAAAGGTGGTTTAAAACTCAACATTCAGAAAAACTAAGATCATGGCATCTGGTCCCATCACTTCATGGCAAATAGGTGAGGAAACAACAGAAACAGTGAGAGAATTTATTTTTTTCGCTCCAAAGTCACTGCAGATGGTGACTGTAGCCATGATATTAAAAGACACTTTCTCCTTGGAAGAAAAGTTATGACAAACCTAGACAGCATATTAAAAAGCAGAGACATTACTTTGCCAACAAAAGTCTGTCTAATCAAAGCTATTGTTTTTCCAATAGTCATGTATGGATGTGAGAGTTGGACAATAAAGAAAACTGAGCACCAAATAATTTATACTTTTGAACTGTAGTGTTGGAGAAGACTCTTGAGAGTCCCTTGGTCCTTAAGGAGATTAAACCAGTCCGTTGTAAAGGAAATCAGTCCTGAATATTCATTGGAAGGGCTGATGTTGAAGCTGGAACTCTAATACTTTGGTCACCTGATGCAAAGAACTGACTCATTGGAAAAGACCCTGATTTGGGGAAAGATTGAAGGCAGGAGGAGAAAGGGATGACAGAGGATGAGATAGTTGGATGGTGTCACCAACTCAGTGGACATGAATTTGAGCAAGCTCAAGGAGTTTGTGATGGACAGCAAAGCCTGTTATGCTGCAGTCAATGCGGTCGCAAAGAGTCGGACACAACTGAGTGACTGAACTGAACTGAAAACCTTGCTGTAACCAAAAGACATTGCTGAAACAGTTTAAACAGAAGCATTCTTCTTAAGGATGTGCGGACACAGTTGGAGGAAGGAAAGGATAGGACAATCTGTGAAAGCAGTGTTGACATATATAGTCTATCATGTATAAAATAGGTAACTAGTGAGAAGCTGCTTTAATATAATACAGGGAGCCCAGCCTGGTGTTTTGTGACATCCTGGAGGGGTGGGATGGGATGGGGGAGGGAGGCTTAAGAAGGAGGGGATTTATATATGATGCTTTTGAACTGCGAGGTTGGAGAAGACTCTGTTGTTTGTTTGTTTGTTTGTTTGTTTGTTTTTACTTTACAATACTGTATTGGTTTTGCCATACACTGACATGAATCCGCCATGGGTGCACATGGATTCCCAATCCTGAACCCCTCTCCCACCTCCCATCCCATACCATCTCTCTGGATCATCCCAGTACACCAGCCCCAAGCATCCTGTATCCTGTATTGAACCTAGACTGGCAATTTGTTTCTTACATGATAGTATACATGTTTCAATGCCATTCTACCAAATCATCCCACCCTCTCCCTCTCCCACAGAATCCAAAAATCTGTTCTATACATCTGTGTCTTTTTTGCTGTCTCGCATATAGGGTTAGAGTCCCTTGGATTGCAAGGAGATCCAACCAGTCCATTCTGAAGGAGATCAACCCTGGAAT
Organism: Capricornis sumatraensis; assembly: GCF_032405125.1. NCBI lineage: Eukaryota > Metazoa > Chordata > Mammalia > Artiodactyla > Bovidae > Capricornis > Capricornis sumatraensis. The sequence goes on from NC_091073.1 coordinate 78,565,117, forward strand.
TTCTTTGGAAGGAATGATGCTAAAGCTGAAACTCCAGTACTTTGGCCACCTCATGCAAAGAGTTGACTCACTGGAAAAAGACTCTGATGCTGGGAGGGATTGGGGGAGGAGGAGAAGGGGACAACAGAGGATGAGATGGCTGGATGGCATCACGGACTCGATGGACGTGGGTCTGAGTGAACTCCGGGAGTTGGTGATGGACAGGGAGGCCTGGCGTGCTGTGATTCATGGGGTCGCAAAGAGTTGGACATGACTGAGCGACCGAACTGAACTGAACTGATATGTATTATATATATAATTATGATTCATTTGCTTTGCTGTATGGCAGCAAACAGCATAATATTGTAAAGAAATTATTCTCTGATTTTTTAAAAAAAGCATTCTTTATTCTCTATTCTTGACAGATATCAGAGTGAGTGGATAGTTGCCCTTTTGACACTCACAGTTGATGTTTCTTGTATATTTCCTCAAAAATACTATTCTACTGAAGCTCTTTTAGATTGCACCATCATCTGTATTTATTTGTTGAATATTTCAGCCCTCCTCTCCATGAATGCACCAAAATTTCATGGAAATATCAACACCTACATGTGTTATTTCATAGTACCTCTGCCTTTCACTTAGATATTTAGCTAAGGAGATTTCCAAGCAAAGTGTTGAAATATAGTATGGCCTAATTTCTTCTTGCACTTTTAGTAAACATCAATTTTAAAGAGATAAATTAACGGACAAATTTTAAAATCATAACATGTATTTTTTATTTGTAAAGTTGAAATTCAAAGTAGGTATAAACACTTTCAGAATTTAGATAGCTAAGAGAAAAAAGAAAGAAAGAAACTCCAGTTTCAAAGTTAGATAGGAAAGATATGGTTAAAGGATTTGAAAGTAATACTCACTCAGTAATGTCCGACTATTTGCATCCCCATGGAATGTAGCCCGCCAGGCTCCTCTGTCCATGGGATTTTCCAGGCAAGAATACTAGAGTGGGTAGCCATTCCCTTCTCCAAGGGGACAAATTTTTAAACATACAGAAACTGGAGCATGACCTTCTTATAGCCTACGTCAATGTCTCAGTCATCTTTGGTCATAAGGAAATATTTGAGCTCATCAAAATTATTGTGCTCTCTCTAAAATCTCTGATCATCTCTTCCTATGCCTCCAGTTAATAGACACTAGGAACAAACTTTGATCAGGGCCAAGTAGAAAACCAGACGTTTCCTTTTTTCATCCAATAATAAAGTGTCCTTATTTGTGGTGTCAGTGATGACTATATGAATAGTTGGAACTCCCACTTCTATCCAGCAGTAATGAGAATGTTCCCTTGTTTCCCTTGGATCAGTAAGAGCCAAATGGTGAAAGCATGTTCCATATTCACCTGCCAGTGATGAGACAGCACCCCTCATCCCTGTTTCTTGTACATTTCTACATAGGATTAAATAAGATTCAGAGTCTTATAAAAAAGTACACCAAATGTCCAAGTTCCAATTTTCAAAAATCTATCACTCATCATATCAAAACCCACAAAGATCTCAAAGAACCACAAATATCTCAGTAAAAGACAACAAAAGTGACAGACATGTTAGAATTATCTGACAAAGACAGTAAGCTGACATCATTTAAATAAATGTTCAACAAGTACCTGTTAACATGCTTAAATCAAATAGCAAAATATAATGACTCAGCAAAACTACAGAAAATATAAGGCACCCCCCAAAAAAAAATGTAAAGAAGAAGCAAAAATTTTAGGATTGAAAAAAAGTAGATATTTAAGCAGATTTCCAAACAGTGTTGAAGCATAATATTGGCCTTATTTCTTCTTGAGCTTTTAGTAAAATGCAGCAAGAAATAGAGAAATTAAGAGACAGATTTTTAAACATAAAGGAACCAAGGCATGATGATTTTGGAAACCCTTATCTTTCCAAATGAGGCAATGGTGGCAAAAGATGCTGAAATTAAGAGATTTACTGTCAAAGTATCGTATAGAGAAAAATCTGAGATTTGGGCTTTTTAGGGTTTTTTCTAATACTTTCAAAGGATCAAAAGTTCACAGTATGTCATTAGAGAAGTATTTTTAAAGAAATTAGGGATTAAATAAGGATTTACTAAATAGCTCATAGAACTATATTCAGTATCTTATACTAATCTATAATGGAAAAGAAATGGAAAAAAAATATGTATGTATAACTATCACTTCACTTTTTATAAGAAACTAATACAATATTGTAAAATCAACTATATTTCAATAAAAAAAGAAATTAAAGGTTGACTTAATTCCATGTCAGTAAAAATAAAAAATAGAGAAGATTGTTTCAAGAAAAACCTGTGCACAAATCTCATGATAATGTAGTAAATCCCTTGGGCATATGTGGGAGATCTACAAGGTGCCTTAGAATGTTTTAAGAGTAGAAACTCTACCAGTTTGGCTTGAAAGAGAAGGAAGGAAAATGATGGTTGGCTATTGAACCTGCAACATTTTATAAGCAGGATAGATTTCAAAGAGTGAATCTGTGAACATCATAAGATTATTCCCAGGCCCTGATGACAAAAAAGTGTTTGCCCAACTACATCTGAAAATTGTTTGGGTCCTGTAACTGTGTTTTCCCTTTATTTTTCCTCTTTTTGAATGTGAATATTTATAACTACTATCCTATGCCTCTCACTATATTTTTGAACAGAAAATTTGATTTTTGAGTTTCAAAGGTTCACAAATGAAGATGAATTGTGCTTCCCTGGTGGTTCAGATGGTAAAGAATCTGCCTGCAAATAGGGAGACCTGGGTTCAATCCCTCGGTTGGGAAGATCCCCTGGAGAAGGGAATGGCTACCCACTCCAGTATTTAGCCTAGAGAATTCCATAAACTGTATAGTAAATGGGATTGCAAAGAGTCAAACATGACTGAGCAACTTTCACTTTCAGGATAGATTATACTCAGAGACTCACTCTATCCTTATATTTATTATTTAGATAATGAGATTTGGGACCCTTCAGATACTATTATTTAGATGATAAAGATTTTGAAATTGAGTTGATGCTGTAGTAAGTTGAGATTTAGGAGAATATTTGAATGGGATGAACGCATTTTGTGTGTGATAGGGTGGTAAATCTTTGGGGGCTATAATGTAATAGAATAATGCTCCTTGCCAAAGATGTCTACATCCAGAACTTGTGGATATGTTTGGTTAAACGAAAAAAAAAAATAATAATAACGTAACAGAATTAGGATTCCTAATTACCTGGCTTTAACCTAGATGCGCTCAATGTAATCACATGTTTCTTTAAATATATAAGACAAATGTACAAGCATCAGGGACAGAGAGATACAACTGAAGATCTGACCAGACATTATTGGCTTTGAAAATGGAAAGTGAAAGTGAAGTCGCTCAGTTGTGTCCAACTCTTTGCGACCCCCTGGACTGTAGCCTACCAGGCTTCTCCATCCATGGGATTCTCCAGGCAAGAATACTGGAGTGGGTTACCATTTCCTTCTCCAGGGGATCTTCCCGACCCAGGGATCAAACACTGGGTCTCCTGCACTGTAGGCAGATGCTTTAACCTCTGAGCCACCAGGGAAGCCCCTTGAAAATGGAAGGGAGCTACAATTCAACAATGCAGGAAATGTCTGTAAGCTTGAAAAGATAAGGAAAAAAAGTTTCCCGTAGAGCCTCTAGAAAGAAATACAGCCTTGCCAATACAGTGACATTCAACTAGAGAGACCAATAAAAATATAAGATAACAAAGTTATATTGCTTTAGGCCACTACAGTTGTGGTAATTTGCTATAACAGCCATAAGGAAAATAAAGATTTCAATATGAACACAACAATTTGTTAGAATTATGTCACAAAGGTTTTAAAGCAGCTGTCATAAAGAAGCTCCAAAATCAATTATGCACATTCTTGAGAATGATGAAAGAATTAAAAGCCTCAGTAAAGAAATAGAAAGTTTTAGGAAAGAAAAAGTAGAGATAAATGGAAATTTTAGAAGATTAAAGTGTAATACTACATAAGACGCTCAGTGGATAGACTCTGAAGCAGAGTGGAGGAGATAGAGGAAAAAAATTGAAATTGAAAGATTAAAAAATAGAAGTTCTTCAATTTAAACAGAGAATTAGACTTAAAAAAAAAAAAGTACAGTGACATGGAAATTTATAATAAAAGTCCTAACATTTATGTCATTGAAGAAGACAGAGGGGAGGAATGAAAAAGTACTGAAGAAATGACTAAAAACTTTTCAAATATGGCAGGAAATATAAAACTACAGCTTAAAGGAGCTAACAAGGCATAAATGAGATAAATCAATGCAAAGACACAAAAAATGAAAATTCTGCCAGCTAAATATAAAATGTCACAAGGCACCAGAGAGAAAATAAATCATATCTACAGGGAAAAGAAAATTCAAATAGCAGTGGATTTTACATCAAAAACTATGGAAATAAAAAGGAAATGTTTTGCAAATAATACAAGAAAAGATCCATTAACCGAAAATCTTAGCTCCAATAAAAATACCCTATAGAAAGGAAAGAGAAATTAGGGCATTCTAAAAAGAAAGATCACTAAGAAACTTTTCACCAGCAACTTACCCTAAAAGAACAGCTAAAGGACATTTCATAAACAAAAAGAAAATGATAAAAGAAGGAACTTTAGAACATCGCAAAGAAACAAGGTGACAAGTAAAAGTACAGTCAATGCAATAGACTCTCCTCTATGTTCTAAATTGTTTTACAATTGAAGTAAAATTATAACACACTCTGAAGTGGCTCTAAATGTACCACTTCCAAATGTAGATAAAAGGTTATGACAATTTATTATAAATGCAGGAGGATAAAAAAAGTTAATGTGAAGAACTTTTTCTACACTTCACTTTTACTAGCAAAATGAATACAAAACTGAGGCAAGTTATGGATAGAAAATGTTTTTAACTCAGTAAAAATAAAAATATTTTCATAATTTGTGAGCTGTAACATAAGCAATGCTTAGAGAAGGTTAATAGCTCTAAATACATATATTGAAAGAACTAATAACACAAGTTTTTACCATATAAAACTAGAAAAACTAATAACACAAGCTCTAAAAGTAATAACACAAGCTTTTACCATATAAAACTAGAAAACAGAAAATAAACCTGAAGCATACACAAGAAAAATTAAAACAAAAATTAGAATAGAAACCAATGAAAACAATAGAGAATAACAACTAAACAAAAAGATGGTTCCAAGAGAAGTGCAGGGGAGAATACATTCATAAACATCTAACCAGAAGCAGAAGAGATTAAGAAGGGGTGCTAAGAATATACAGAAGAACTATACAAAAAAGGTCTTAATGACCCAGATAACCACAGTGGTGTGGTCACTCTCTTAGAGCCAGACATCCTAAAATGGGAAGCTACATGGGCCTTAGGAAGCATTAGTATGAACAAAGCTAGTAGAAGAGATGGAATTCCACTGAGCTATTTCAGATCCTAAAAGATGATGCTGTTAAAGTGCTTCACTCAATGTGCTAGCATATTTGGAAAACTCGGCAGTGGCCACGGGACTGGAAAAGGTCAGGTTTCATTCCAATCCCAAAGAAAGGCAATGCCAAAGAATGTTCAGACTACCATACAATCACGCTCATTTCACATGCTGAAATGAGCTGAAAATCTTTCAAGCTAGGTTTCAACAGTACATGAACCAAGAATTTCCAAACATACAAGCTGGATTTAGAAAAGGCAGAGGAACCAGAGATCAAATTACCAATATCTGTTGGATCATAGGAAAAGCAAGGGAATTAAAAAAAAAAAATCTACTTCTGCTTCACTGACTACGATAAAGCTTTTGACTGCGTGGATCACAACAAACTGTGGAAAATTCCTTAAAGAGATAGGAATACCAGACCACCTTACCTATCTTCTGAGAAACCTGTATGCAAGACAAGAAGCAACACTTAGAAATGGACATGGAACAAGAGAGTGATTCAAAACTGGGAAAGGAGTGCTTCAAGGCTGTATATTGTGTCACCCTGCTTAATTAATGTCAATGCAGAGTACATATGCAGATGATACCACTCTAATGGGACAAAGCCAGGAAGAACAAAAGAACCTCTTGATGAGGATGAAAGAGGACAGTGATAAATCTTGCTTACAACAACATTCAAAAAACTAAGATAATGCCATCTGGTCCCTTCACCTCATGGCAAATAGTGGTAGATTTTATTTTCTTGTGCTGCAAAATCACTGCAGACAGAGACTGCAGTCATGAAATTAAAAGACACTTGTTCCTTGGTGGGATTCCTTGGTAGATCAGATGGTAAAGAATCTACCTGCAATGCAGGAGACCTGGGTTCAATCCCTAGGTTGGAAAGATCCCCTGGAGAAGGAATGGCAACCCACTCCAGTATTCTTGCCTGGAGAATTCCATGGACAGACCATGGGGTTGCAAAGAGTCAGACACAACTGTTCCTTGGAAGAAAAGCTATGGCAGACCTAGATAGCATATGGAAAAAGCAGAGACATCCATTTGCCAACAAAGGTCCACATAGTCAAAGCTATGGTTCTCCCATTAGTCATGTACAGATGTGATAGCTGGACCATAAAGAAGGCTGAATGCCAAAGAATCAATGTGTTTGAATTGTGATGCTGGAAAAGGCTCTTTAGAGTCTCTTGGGGAGTAAAAAGATCAAACCAGTAAATCCTAAAGGAAATCAAGAAAAAAATAAGACTCGAATAATCAGGAATGAAAGAGAAGTTACAACAGATACCATAGAAATACAAAGAATCATGAAACAATTATACACCAACAAACTGAACAACCTAGAAGGAATGGATAAATTCCTAGAAATATACAACCTACCAAGACTGAATCATGAAGGAATCAAAAATCCAAATATAGTGATTCCCAGTAAGGAATTGAATCAGTAATTTAAAAAAACTCCAACAAAAGCCCAGGACACAATGTCTTCAGACATGTGCAAAAGAATTAGCACCAGTTCTTCTCAAAATCTTCTAAAACACAGAAGAGGGGGGAATGTTTCTGAACTTATTATATACAAATATGAATGCAAAAGTATCAAAATATTAGAAGAAAACAGGAGAAATCTATGTGAACTTGGTAAATGTGTTTTTAGATACAACACCAAAAACACAATCTGTGAGTGAAAATATTGATAGTTTGGACTTTTTTAAATTTAAAATCTCTGTGAAAATCATTGATAAGAGAATGTAAAGATAAGCCACAGACTGGGAGAAAATGTTGCACAATACACGTGTGATAATGAATTTGTATCTAAAATACACCAAGAACACTTAAAGTGGCCCATTTTAAAAAATAGGCAAAAGATAAGAACACAGACATGCCACCAAAGAATGTATAGAAATAATAAACCTATGAAAATATACATAATATCATTTGTCAAACCTAAGTGCCAAAGAATTGATGCTTTTGAACTGTGGTGTTGGAGAAGACTCTTGAGAGTCCCTTGGACTGTAAGGAGATCAAAGAAGTCAATCCTAAAGAAAATCAGTCCTGACTATTCATTGGAAGGACTGATGCTAACACTGGAGCTCCAATACTTTGGCCACCTGATGCGAAGAACTGACTTATTGGAAAAGACCCCAATGCTGAGAAAGACTGAAGGCAGGAGGAGAAGAGGATGACAGAGGATGAGATAGTTGAATGGCATTACCGACTCAATGGACATGAGTTTGAGCAAGCTCTGAGAGTTGGTGATGGACAGGGAAGCCTGGCGTGCTGCAGTCACAAAGAGTTGGACACAACTGAGTGACTGAAGTGATCATTTGTCGTTAGGAAAAGGCTGTATAAAAATACCATGAAATACCACAACATACCTATTAGAATATCCAAAATCCCCAAGCCTAACAATAACAATAGATGTTAACTTTCAGTGCTAGGTGAGAATGCAAAATGTTCTGTCACTTAGGAAGACAGTTTGGCAGTTCTTACAAAAATAAATGTAGTCTTATCATACGATCTAGCATACACATTCCAAGGTATATACCCATATGACTTGAAAACAAGTTCAGTCAAAAACCTGCATATGAACACTTACAGCACCTTTACTCATAATCACCAAAAATAGGAAACAATGAAGTAAATAGATATATGAAATGTTGCATATTTATAAAATGTAATACTATTCACCAATAAGAAGGCATGATCTCTCAAGCCATCTAAAGACACATGAATCTTCATTACTTACTGAAAAGTGAAGTAAGGCTACATACTATATGATTTCATTTATATGGTATTTGCAAAAAGTAATTTTAGAGACAGTAAATAGATTGTAGCCAGGCTCCTCTGTCCATGAGGATTCTCCAGGCAAGAACACTGGAGTGGGTTGCCATGCCCTCCTCCAGGGGTTCTTCCCAACCCAGGGATAGGACCCAGGTATCCTGCATTGCAGGTAGATTCTTTATTGACTGAGCCACCAGGGAAACCCAGTAAATAGATCCGTTTGCCAAAGGTTTAGGGGTAGGAGAGATCTGGAGGGTGAGATAGACAAGATACAAGGAATTTTTTAGGGTGGTTTATGTGATACTTAAATGGTAGATATATAAACTATGTTTTTGTCAAAACAATTAAAACTTTACACCCTCATTTAAGAATGAGCCTTAAAGATGAAAATATTTAGGAAGCTGAGGACCCCAGGATGAAATATAGGCTGTGACACAAAAACCTAACTATAGTACAAATAAATGAAACAATCTAAAGAGGCAAGGAGGCTAAGCTAAATAACTTCAGAAATATGTGGTTTCTGTAAGACTAAAGGCCAAAGGAACTACACTTAAACACTGTGCTATCACTGATACAGTTGTTTACCAAAGGGGTATGAGTAAAAATTCTGAAATCACTACACATTTATACTATAATTAAATAATTAAGCAAATGAATAATGCATGATGGGAGCTGAGTTTCACACTGTTGACATTCACGGTTACAGCAAAGCTAGGGAAGAAGGCCAGAATGATCCTTGTGATAAAGGAAACACCAATACAGAATCAAGTTTAGCTTAATAGCTATAGGTATGTGTCTATCTTAATATTTAGTAAATACCTTAATATTTAAAGATATGTGTATATATACCAATTAATATATGCAAATGTATTTATTTGATCTGTCAGCTGAGATGGCCTAGAATTAAAGGCACCCTAGTAGTAACAATCAAAACTTGAATTGCCACTCATCTTCAACTATTTACATAGCACTTACATTATATTTGGGCTTCCCTGGTGACTCAGACAGTAAAGAATCTGCCTGCAATGCAGGAGACACAGGTTTGATCCCTGAGTCAGGAAGATCACCTAGAGAAGGAAATGGCAACCCACTCCAGTATTCTTGGCTGGAGAATTCCATGGACAGAGGAGCCTGGCAGGCTACAGTCCGTGGGGTTGCAAACAGTCAGACACGACTGAGCAGCTAACACTACTAGTAACAATCATACCTAGCACTCATCTTTATTTCTAATATTATCCTCTGAATGGGAAAATGGCTTATTTTTCTGCTGGGGCAGGAAATATACAAGATGAGCATGGTGCACCTTATAATGCCAGAAAGTACTCTGGAAAAAACCCACAGTGACTGGGGGTATGTCAAGAGACGTAGGGCCACTTTACAAAAGCTTACTACTGTCAAAGCTGGAACAATGTGACAATCAAAAAAGTGGCATCGGATTATAACTCAACTTGAAGTATAAAATAATTAGAGTCTATCCTGACACAGATAGGAGACTGACTACATAAACAGAGAGCAAACAAATCTGCCTTGCAGAAGAATACTACATAATTAATGGAGATAATCCATTTTCAAGGAGGTAGAGCATAACTCTCCAGTATGTAAGTTTGTGTTGCACACTAGTGAAATCCTTCCAAAGAGTACAAGGAGCAGAAAAAGTGTAACTTTACAGTAGTGAAACCTGACAAGCACGACCTCAGCCTTGGTGATAAAGGACCAACATCAACAGTCATAAATCATGTTGGTAGTCCTTATCTTTGATGTGATGTGACAAGAATGGTATTTAACCTCTGTGGTTCCTACTCCCAAAAACCCATAACCCAAGTCTATTCATGAGAAACACATCAGACAAATCCCAATTAAGAGACATTCTACAAAATATCTGACCAGTACTCAGCAAAACTATCAAGCGCATCAAAATTGAGAAATGTCGGAGAAACTGTTAAAGTCAAGTGGGGCCTAAGGAGACACAATTAAATGTAATTCAATATCCTGGATGGAATTATATTGGAACTGAACTAGGTAATACCTAAGGAAATCTGAATAAGATATGGACTTTAGGATAATGTAAAGCTACTGTTTCATTAATTGGGAAAATGTGTCGTAACATTTTAATGAGAAAAGCAACTGGCCATGTGTTTATCTGGACTCTATTACCTTCACAACTTTTTTATAAATCCACACCTATTCTGAAATACATTTGTTGTATGGATCAAAAAGCACATGTTTATCAAACTTTTACAATGGTTCTGTTGCTGGTGGATTTAAGGTTCTTTCTTTTTTGTGAAATAATTTGGAGATGAAGTAATAGGTAAGAAGAAAATTTATGTAAAGAGAAACTTCACAGACAGAGTGTGAACCATCTCAGAAGGTGAGAGAGAGTCTCAAAATACAGCATGGTTAGTTTTTATGGGCTGAGTAATTTCATAGGCTAATGAATGGGAGGATTATTCCAATTATTTGGGGAAAGGGGCATAGTTTCCAGGAATTGAGCCACCACCCACTTTTTGACCTTTTATGCTTAGCCTCAGAACTGTCATAGTGCTGATGAGGGTTTCATTTAGCATGCTAGTATATTACAATAAGCATATGATGAAGCGCAAGGTCTACCGGATGTCACATCTGGCCATCTTGGACCTCATTGGCTGTAACTAGTTTTTGTCATGTCCTATGGCCATGTCTTTTTTTTTTTTTTTTTTAATTTTTATTTTTACTTTATTTTGCTTTACAATATTGTATTGGTTTTGCCATACATTGACATGAATCAGCCACGGGTGTACATGAGTTCCCAATCCATGTCTTTCTTTTAAAGGTTGTGCCCACCTGCCCACTTCCCTCCTATTTCAGTTTTACATTTAGCTAAAAATGTATGTTCTTACTTCTAAAGATAGACAATCAAATGTTACACCCCAATTATAATACATAAGGATCACTGACTCGATGGACTTAAGTCTGAGCAAGCTCTGGGAGTTGGTGATGGACAGGGAAGCCTGGCATGCTGCAGTCCAAGGGGTAGCATAGAGTTAGACATGACTAGGGGTACTGATGGAGAAGGCAATGGCACCCCACTCCAGTGTTCTTGCCTGGAGAATCCCAGGGACGGGGGAGCCTGGTGGGCTGCCGTCTATGGGGTCGCACAGAGTCAGACACGACTGAAGTGACTTAGCAAACTTAGCAAGGGGTACTGAGCTGAAGGATTTTAGAGCCAACTTATTTTTGTGTGTGTGTGGCAAACTTTGGATAAATCAGAGCTTCCTAGTACGGGTGATGACACTGTCTAAAAAGTGTTTTAAAAATACAATTTCTGGAATCAAATCACTCATTGTAGTTAACAGATAGTTCCTTGACTCATGTGGGATAAGGATAGGAAGATTACTTCATAGATATTGTTATAGGGCAGGAACAATAATAAACCTTTTTATGTTAATTTCTCATCAATACCACTTTCTTCAGAGTTGAGTAGAACTTGGGGTGGTTGCATTTGGTCCACCAGACAGGCCTTATTGAATCAGGAATTTTTAATCTATAGCTTTGATATTTAATTTAATCTATAGCTCTGATATTGTTACTGTTAGCAACAGGCTTTGGTGTTCTTGCCAACTCACCATCCTACCTGTCTCCCCAATCAAGAACTCATCTTGATGTCTTCAGTCTTGGTTTCCAAGGAAGTTTAAAGCATAGTAGCCTAGGATGTGTAGTTAGGTTCTCTCCCTTACCCCAAACCTAGATCTCTTCAGAGACTCCTAGTAACCTCTGCAGTTCTCAAATTGTGGCAACAAGGACTATGCCACAAAGAAAGACTGAGAGGGATCTGGTAGACTAAGAGGGATCTCAGTAAATTGAGTGGTTGCTTGTAAATTACTGAATCTGTTACTTGTAAATTATTGAATCAATTACTATTGCACTCAAGTGGAAGTAAGGTCCTAAAGGACCAGGCCTGCATCAAGGCACCATCATCAAAGCAGGATTCAGACAGCCACATTTTAAACACACATGCAAGAGTGAAAAAATATGGATGCTCTTATCAGAAAATGTTAGAGTGAACACTAAAGCAGGCAAAATCAGGAGGTATCCGCTACCAGGCCCTTGCCTTATTATCTAAAGTTTTATTCAGTAAAATATGAAATCCAAGCCTCAGCATCTTCGTGGCTATTCTCTTGGGAAGCAAGTACCGAGATGCCACCTGCTTCTGTTTACTCTGCTCAAGCATATACTACTATCATATATATGAAAATAATCATTTGTTCACACTATTTCACTGACTCCCAGGAACAATATGAAAACTCATTAGGTTACAGCTGTGAATCGCATTGAGTATTTATGAGGGCGCTGTCATTTAAGTGTAATCCACAATGTTATTCTTATTAAAGAATTGGTGTGACCTGTGATTCTGAAAATTTCCACTTCTTACTATTTATAGTTAATGATAAAACATTATTCAAATGGCAATTGAAAAAAAGATTTAAAGCAGATGTTAAAGTAAATAAGCTGTAACAGTGACATTCTGAAGTAACTGATAAAAAAGAACAATGAAAATAATTCTAGCATTGAACAAAACAGCATTGATATAAATTTGTAAAAGAAATAATTTTTCTATAAAAATTGTAAAGTAGAAATATGTGTATTTTCACACATAGCTCAGAGATCACATAAATGCCAAAAGAAGTGACGGTTGCTGAAATAAATGTGTTTTTTATGAAAACCAAAGTAGTAAAACAAGCAAAATAGATGCATAAAATGGGTAAATTTTCAGTGTATTAGTTATCGCTGCCTCAGGGCAGCTGTAAATTACAAACTTGTTTTTAACTTTTTTTTTTTTTGGTCTTCATGAATGTATTTCAGATCTGTACTTTCTTTCATAGCCCTTGTGATTTGACCCTTTTCTGATTTATAATCTTTTTTAAAGTTTATAAATCAAGGGTACCAGATAGTTGGAGGAAAGATTAATGTGAAAAAAAAAAAACCTAAAATCTGATGCTAGGTAAGATACTAACTTTAGAAGTATCATTGTTAAAGTCAGTTTTAAAAGTTAAAACAAGTGCAACATTTTATTTTATCTCCCTTTATTAAAAAAATTTTATTTTTAATGAATGTAAAACCTGTTATTTTGCTTTATTCTTACAAAAGACAAGCACTGCAACACACAGTGACTATGAAATGTTTAAATGACAAATTCTTATTCTTATGGTCATTCTTTCCTTGTAAGTCAAGGTGATTATCTCTGTGGTGAAAACATTTGTGATGAGAGAGAACAATTATATATTAAAAATGCTTTTATGGCATGGCAACGAATCCTTCAGACAGAAGAGTCATTTTATTTTCTTATATTGATGCCTAAACAATTCACCCTAGCACCTAGAGCCACAGAGAAAAGAACAGAGAATATGCGCCTCTGATTAGTATGGGCTTCCCTGGTGGCTCAGATGGTAAAGCACCTGCCTACGATGCGGGAGACATGGGTTCGATCCCTGGGTTGGGAAGATCCCCTGGAGAAGGAAATGGCAACCCACTCCAGTATTCTTGCCTGGAAAATCCCATGGACTGAGGATCCTGGTAGGCTACAGTCCATGGGGTCGCAAAGAGTCAGACACGACTGAGCGACTTCACTTTCACTTTTCACTTTCAAATAACTACACACCCTGACGTGCATACCTGGCATCTATCTATACAATCATAATTAAGAGTTGCAACAAAAATGCAAGAGCTATTAAAAATGTTTGGTTCTCCATCTTGTAAGGGGACTATCAGGCCTAGGACTGAATTTTCAATTCAGTTCAGTCACTTAGTCATGTCGGACTCTGCGACCCCATGGATTGCAGCACACCAGGCTTCCCAGTCCATCACCAACTCCCAGAGCCTACTCAAACTCATGTCCATTGAGTTAGTGATGCCATCCAACCATCTCATTCTCTGTCACCCCCTTCTCTGGCCTTCAATCTTTCCCAGCCTCAGGGTCTTTTCAAATGAGTCAGTTCTTTGAATCAGGTGGCCAAAATATTGGAGCTTTAGCTTCAGCATCAATCCTACCGATGAATATTCAGGATTGATTTCCTTTAGGAAGGACTGGTTGGATCTCCTTGCAGTCTAAGGCACTTCAAGAGTCTTTTCCAATACCACAGTTCAAAAGCATCAATTCTTTGGTGGTCAGCTTTCTTTATAGTCCAATTCTCACATCCATACATGACTACTGGAAAAACTATAGCTTTGACTACATGGACATTAGTCAGCAATGTCTCTGCATTTTAATATGCTGTCTAGGTTGGTCATAGCTTTTCTTCCAAGGAGAAAGGATCTTTTAATTTCATGGCTGCAATCACCATCTGTTGTGATTTTGGAGCCCTAAAAAATAAATTATCTGTCTCCATTGTTTCCCCACCTATTTGTCATGAAGTGACGGGATCAGATGCCATGATCTTATTTTCTGAATGTTGAGTTTTACGCCAACTTTTTCTCTCTCCTCTTTCACTTTCATCAAGATGCTCTTTAGTTCTCCACTTTCTGCCATAAGGGTGGTATCATCTGCATATCTGAGGTTATTGATATTTCTCCCAGCAATCTTGATTCCAGCTTGTGCTTCATCCAGTCCAGAATTTCACATGATGAATTCTGCATAGAAGTTAAATAAGCAAGGTGACAAAATACAGCCTTGACGTACTCCTTTTCCTATTTGAAACCAGTCTGTTGTTCCATGTCCAGTTCTAACTGTTGCTTTTTGACCTGCATACAGATTTCTCAGGAGGCAGGTCAGGTGGTCTGGTATTCTCATCTCTTTAAGAATTTTCCACAGTTTAATGTGATCCACATAGTCAAAGGCTTTAGCATAGTCAGTGAAGCAGAAGTAGGATGTTTTTTCTGGAACTCTCTTGCTTTTTCTATGACCTAGCAGTTGTTGGCTATTTGATCTCTGGTTCCTCTGCCTTTTCTAAATCCAGCTGTATACCTGTAAGTTCGTGGTTCACATACTGTTGAAGCCTCCTAGCTTGAAGGACTTTAAGCATTACTTTGCCAGCATGTGAGATGAGTGCAATTGTGCGGTAGTCTGAACATTCTTTGGCATTGCCTTTCTTTGGGATTGGAATGAAAACTGACCTTTTCCAATTCTGTAACCACTGCTGAGTTTTCCAAATTTGTGGGCATATTGAGTGCCACACTTTAAGAGTATCTCTTTTAGGATTTGAAATAGTTCATTAGAATTCTGTCACCTCCACTAGCTGTGTTCATATTTATGCCTCCTAAGGCCCACTTGACTTCACATTTCAGGATGTCTGGCTCTAGGTGAGCGATCACACTATCATGGTTATCTGTGTTAATATTTTTTGTATAATTCTTCTGTGTATTCTTGCCATCTCTTAATATCTTTTTCTTCTGTTTGGTCCACACCATTTCTGTCCTGTATTGTGCCTATCTTTGCATGAAATATTCCCTTGATATCACTAATTTTCTTGAAGAGATCTGTAATCTTTCCCATTCTATTGTTTTCCTCTGTTTCTTTGCATTGTTCACTTAAAAAAAGGCTTTCTTATCTCTCCTTGCTATTCTCTGGAACTCTGCATTCAGGTGTGTATATCTTTCCTTTTCTCCATTGCCTTTGGCTCCTCTTTTTTTCTCAACTATTTGTAAGGCCTCCTAAGACAACCATTTACCTTTTTGTATTTCTTTTTCTTGAGATGGTTTTGATCACCCCCAAAGATTTCTTCTGATCTTTTGTATTTATGTACTATCAGTTGTAACATTTGTTCTTTATCTGGTCCTAAGGTAGCAAGTGTCCTTGAGATTTTCTACAAACGTTTAGGCTCTTAAAGATATTTCATACCTATTTTCCATGCCAGATGAACATAATAAGACTTGACTGAAATTTCTGATTATCTTTTACAAAGCACTTCTGATCTCTAAGCATGGATTCAAACACCTTTCAACATTCCATGATAAAAGCTTTTGTTTCTCTTTAGACATGTCAGAGCTTATATTAGAAAGTTATTCATTATTACATTTAAATGCTGATTTTTTTTAAACTAGATTTTTGTTTTCTTAGAATGCTGATCCAAGCCACAATCACCACTTCTTATGTTGGTCCTCTCCTAATGGTTTCCTCTACCATTAATCCTTCTGTTCCAACCTGTTTATGAATAACTGAGTGCTTAGTCACTCAGTCATGTCCAAAACTCTTTGTGACCCCATGAACTGTAGCCTGCCAGGATCCTCTGTCCATGGGATTTTCCAGGCAAGAATACTGGAATGGGTAGCCATTCCCTTCTCCAGGGGCTCTTTTAGACCCAGGATCTCACCTGGGTCTCCTACATTGCAGGTAGATTTTTACCATGTGAGCCACCTGTTTAAAGAGGCAGAATCATCTCCGTAAAACAATCAGATCATCCTTCCCCTGGCTTCTGTTCTATTGCTAAAGCCTATAGATACTAAAAGATTTTGCCCTGCTGTTTACTTTCTTCTTTCACCCCTGTGGCTCCCTCATTCACTGCTGTCACATTGACCTTCTAGCTGTTCCTCAAACGGGCCAACCCTGATACTACCTCAGGAACTTTGCATTTTCTCCTTCCATTACATAACTCTTTTCACTGAAATTTTACTGTGACGTTTTATTATTATTCATGCCTCAACTTTGAGTTGGCTCTTCAAAGTAGCCTTCTTTACCCACATTACTAAAGCAGTGCCCCTAAAGCTATTTTCTCATTGTATCTATTACTGCAAGGAGATCCAACCAGTCCATTCTGAAGGAAATCAGCCCTGGGATTTCTTTAGAAGGAATGATGCTAAAGCTGAAGCTCCAGTACTTGGGCCACCTCATGCGAAGAGTTGACTCATTGGAAAAGACTCTGATGCTGGGAGGGATTGGGGGCAGGAGGAGAAGGGGATGACCGAGGATGAGATGGCTGGATGGCATCACGGACTCAATGGACGTGAGTCTGAGTGAGCTCTGGGAGTTGGTGATGGACAGGGAGGCCTGGCATGCTGCAATTCATGGGGTCGCAAAGAGTCGGACATGACTGAGCGACTGAACTGAACTGAACTGAACTGAACTGAAAAGCACCTGACAGGTCTAGCAATTTTCCTGGCCAGTTTAGTTAGCTAGTTAGTTCAAGTGAGTCAAGAATAGAGGTGAATCTGAAAGTTTACTTTACTTGCAACTTAATACATGAGTCTGTCATATATTTATGTTTGCTTGAAAAAGCCAACAGACTTCTGGATCAAAGGCAACTTCTGTTAGTACTCACAGCAGTAGCATTTGTCTACTCAAGGTCTAGTTCCCTTAGAGTGACTCAAAGAGTCAGAAATGTGAACATAGAATGAGTTGTTATCGGTGAGAAATTCTAACCCTAAGAAACTCAAAATTTCTTATACTGGATTTAAGCAAACCTCTGCTTCAAAGGAATACACTATATATATGTTATATATTTGCAGGATTGTTCACTTTACAGAATGCTATCTTATGTTTCACCATCATGTATATGCTACTCATTAATTTATCACCTCTTACCTTGGAATTTACCATTTGATATATGTTCTGTGATAATAGAACAGGACTATTAAGCAGGACTTTAAGCTCTCTTCGTACCGAGTGCTGGAGGGAAATAGTCAGGTAGAAGGGGCCCTTCGCGATCTTCGAGCCGTAGCACAAGGTAGAAGTGTCAGCATTATGGCTGTGAAGACAATGGGTAGAGCTCTGCTGTAGCCACTGCCCCAGAATGCAAGAGTCTTTGGCAGCCTTACAGCCCTGGCCTAGAAATAAACTTTCTGTGCTCACCTGACCCAGACAACTGTTGCCCTAAAGGGGTCTCACCCACGTCAGCGCCCCGATGTCCTCTACAGCTCCCTGAGCAGCATGCCTGCACCTGAGGATCCTGTGCCCTTGCTGTCCTCTCTGCAGTCCCCTATGCCACCCACCCACACCCCAGGGGATTCTCACGGAGCCTCTACTAACTCTTACAGCTCTCCTTCAGCCCAAAGTATTCTCACCTCTCTGTGCACTTCAGCTACCACTTGCTGAATTCTACCATTCCTTGCCTGCATTCTAGAGGGTTGCTTCCTACTTGCCCAGTGCTGGCCCAGCTTGTCTCTGCTGTCCAGTAAGCTCAATCATCCCTTATTGAAATGTATTTGTTACGTTAGTCAGGTGCATAGGGGTGTGTGTGTGTGTGTATTAGTTATTTTCTTTATTAGAGTTTAATACTATTGTAAACCTCCCCTGTATGTTTCTCTCTCCTGATCAGATCCAGATGGATACAATACAACTGACCAGCTCAAACTGAACCTCTTTGCTGTTCATAATTTCACTATCATTAATAAAACAACCCGAAGTGAAGTGAAGTCGTTCAGTCATGTCTGACTCTTTGCAACCCCATGGACTGTAACCTACAAGGCTCCTCTGTCCATGGAATTTTCTAGGCAAGAGTACTGGAGTGGGTTGCCATTTCCTTCTCCAGGGGATCTTCCTGACCCAGGAATCAAACCCGGGTCTCCCACATTGCAGGCAGACGCTTTACTGTCTGAGCCACCAGGGAAGCCCAACATATTTAACCATAAATCTTTGCAAGTGTCTGTGATTATTTCCTTAAACAAAATTCCTAGGAGAAGAATTTCTATTTCAAAAGTTATATTCATTTTTGAGACCTTGATATACTGTCCAAATTACCTTCCAGAAAGGATGCAATAAAAGTACACTTCTAGGAAAGTGTAGAATGCCCAAGTCCCATTACCTTATAATGTGCATGGTTTATGGAAAAAGAAACGCACTGAGAGTGTCCAAGAGCATCCCCATAGCCTAAAAAACTTCTACCAAAGGTGAGTAAACCCACTTATCACAGCTTGTGTTGGACTCCCAGGGGTTATACTTAAAGAAATAAAAGTAGTATTGAATGGAAAATTATTTCTAGGTCCCTCTTGACTTGTAAACCCTCCACATCCCAGGGCCGTCTCCACTGTCACTTCCACCAGAACCCAAAACTTCTTACCTCATCTCTACATTCATTAAAAATCTCAAAGAAACTCAGAAGGCTTATAGATAAGCCAAGTGTGAGTTTAAAAAGGTAATCAGTCACTTTAACTATCATTTACTGTTTCCTCGGAAGAAAGCATTCTGATTTCCAAACATACTACAGTGTTAAAAATAAAAACAGAAAAAAAAATTAACTAATAAACTATTAGGCTTTATTTCCTCAGTGAGGAGCATGATTAAATTCTGAGAACTGAAGGACATTTGCCATGGACACTCAAAATCTGAAATTTCTAAACACTGATCTGGCTTAAATCAATAGACATCACTTTAACTTGATAATAATAGCCCACTAAATTATAAAGACAATGGATCAAATTTTAACAAGCTGGTAGTAAAATTTTAAATTAAGCTAACTAGGAAAAGGCAGTGAGTCAAGACGACTACAGACTTGGAAATCAGTTGACTTACCTCCCAGTAAACCCTGAGAAATTCACTTCAGTTTCTGGCCCTTGTTCAATCATTAACTAGTAAATCCAGAACCAACTTAGAACCACCTCTATTTAACAACTATATTTATAAAGAGGTAAAGGTCTATGCTCCAGAGCACTTCACTGTTTCTGAATATTTGCTGTTTATTCACTTACCTAGATTCCGGACCTTAACTCTTTAAAATCTCAGCAAGTTTGGCAGTCTTCATTTATTTCAAATACATCGACTGCTTTGCTCAGGTACCTGGGCTCCCACAGGTCATGCCATAATGACTTGATAACTAGGCTGAATGTCCACAATGACTCATTATGTTGCAAATATTTTCCAGACATGATATTATATGATCACTGATATGAACATGAAAAAGGGACTAAATCCTCAGGCTGCTTGATTTGGTTACTTGTACAGATGTAGCCTTCATTTTTTGAAATAGGCTATAGTTGTTTTTTTTTTTTTTTTTTTTTACATTCTTGCTAATTAGAGTGTGGAGATCAGTAACTTCATGTCTTTAAAAACTTTTTGGTGTCCTCAAGAGTAAGATCTCACTAATAGGCAAGGGGTCATTAATGTCTCCATTGTGTTGTTTCATAACTGCACAAAGAGATGAAAAATCTAATAACCTAATTCCATTATCATTAGTCCCATGAATCTACTATAAACTCCTGGTCAGAACCTTGGCTCTGTCCTATTAATAGACATATGAGAAAGCAAGAAAAGAGAGCATATTCTTTTGAACTTGAACTCCTTGTTGATAGGAAATGAAAAGAACACTGTTTTCTTTGAGAAGTCCCTGCACTCAGCAATCCCAAAGCTGTGGCTGCTTCAAAGAGGCTTCCCGCAGAGTGACAGACTCCCTTCTGAGGAAGAAAGATGGGAATGAAAGCTCTACTGGATCTCAGCATCACAGGGTCCTGCACATGGCAGAATTTCAAAGTCTCCCTTATTCACTTTAGTGGGACAATGTCACTTTAGTAAAACGCGACCAGGTAAAAAGGTAAAGCGAAATCACGCAGCTTTTTGTCGCCTACTCAGCACCTCTAAAGTTCTGTCATGCCCTGCTTTGCTGTGAAGATAAAAATGTTCAGTCAAGTTTTGGGGACTCAAAGAGTTCAGAACTCACAATTTGGCAATGACATTTGCAGAACTCTAGTCAGCTAAATAATGCCCCCAAGATATCCACATTCTGATTTCTGGAACCTGTTGATATACTGCCTTACTTGGGAAAGGTGACTTTGTAGATGTGCTTAAGTTAAGCACCTTGAGATAGAAAGGTTACCCTGGAATATTTGAGAGGGCCAAAGTAATTAAAAGTGATCAAAGTCAGAAAAAGGAGATGTGACCACAGAACCAACTGCTGGAGTTCTGAATTCTGAAGACAGAGGAAGGGGCCACAGGCGAATGTATGCAGGTGGCCCCTAGAAACTGATAAAGGCAAGGAAAGTGATTCTCCCTTGAAGCTTCCAGAAAGAACACAGCCCCACCAACTCCTTGATTTTAGACTTCTGAACTTTGGAACTGTCAGAATATGATTTTTTAATGTCAGTAAGTTTGTGGTAACTTGTTACAGCAGGATAAGGAACTAATACAAGAACTGATTAGCAAATATCAGGTGTCCGTAATGAATTTAGGTTTCTAACTGCTTAGGGATATCATAAGGATGATATTCATGATAAAAAATGAGCACCACTAAAATTCTCAAAGACACAAGAAGAGAACGGTATAGAGACTGATAGGAGCTAAATGGTGGCCTGGGATAGAGGCCAGAGCAATTATTCTGAAAACCTAAAAATGTCATCCTGAAATCCACCTCCTTATTGAGTCACATTCCCACTTGAAATGACTTTGGTCTAATAGATTACTTGTTAAAATATTGAGCATGATATTAAAACATGTTAGCAATTTTTTTTCCAGTTTATCTCTTGGGCCTCATCTCCTCCTTGCCTAGCACATAACAGATGCATCTCTGAAACAAACTCCCTGGTCCTGGGCCCTCTGATTAGAATGCCTGACTTACTCAGTATATGTCTACTAGTTCAGAGTATCCAGGTATACAACTTCTTTTCTAAAAAGCTTTTCCTAACTCTCTGGATTCCATCATCGAAGGCCTAAATCTTTTGTTTAACAAGATGTTATTGTACTTTCAGTTTTATTATTAATATAATTTATAGTATGATATAATTTGTCTTTCTAGAAATCTGCCTATCCCCATTTGTTTATGAAATCAGGATGAGGAGAGATTTATCTTATGAATTCTTTGACTCTTGATATTTCAGACTGGCACTCAGATGAATGAATCATTGTTTCCTTAATTTCTTTTTCTATTTTCTCATTATTAGTGTATAGGAATGCAAGAGATTTCTGTGTGTTGATTAAAGTTGATATCCTGCAACTTTACTATATTCATTGATTAGCTCTAGTAATTTTCTGGTGGAGTCTTTAGGGTTTTCTATGTAGAGGATCATGTCATCTGCAAACAGTAAGAGTTTTACTTCTTCTTTTCCAATTTGGATTCCTTTTATTTCTGTTTTCTGCTCTGATTGCTGTGGCCAAAACTTCCAGAACTATGTTGAATAGTAGCGGTGAAAGTGGGCACCCTTGTCTTGTTCCTGACTTTAGGGGAAATGCTTTCAATTTTTCACCATTGAGGATAATGTTTGCTGTGGGTTTGTCATATATAGCTTTTATTATGTTGATGCATGTTCCTTCTATTCCTGCTTTCTGGAGAGTTTTTATCATAAATGGATGCTGAATTTTGTCAAAGGCTTTCTCTGCATCTATTGAGATAATCATATGGCTTTTATTTTTCAATTTGTTAATGTGGTGAATTATATTGATTGATTTGCAGATATTGAAGAATCCTTGCATTCCTTGGATACAGTCCATTTGGTCATGGTGTGTAATCTTTTTAATGTGTTGTTGGATTCGGATTGCTAGAATTTTGTTAAGGATTTTTGCATCTATGTTCATCAGTGATATTGGCCTGCAGTTTTCTTTTTTCTTTTTTTGTGGCATCTTTGTCAGGTTTTGGTATTAGGGTGATGGTGGCCTCATAGAATGAGTTTGGAAGTTTACCTTCTATATATAGAAAACTATAAAACACTGGTGAAAGAAATCAAAGAGGACACTAGTAGATGGAGAAATATACCATGTTCATGGATCAGAAGAATCAATGTAGGCAAAATGAGTATACTACCGAAAGCAATCTACAGATTCAATGCAATCCCTATCAAGCTACCAGTGGTATTTTTCACAGAGCTAGAACAAATAATTTCATAATTTGTATGGAAATACAAAAAATCTTGAATAGCCAAAGCAATCTTGAGAAAGAAGAATGGAACTGGAGGAATCAACCTGCCTGACTTCAGGCTCTACTACAAAGCCACAGTCATCAAGACAGTATGGTACTGGCACAAAGACAGAAATATAGATCAATGGAACAAAATAGAAAGCCCAGAGATAAATCCACACATCAATGGACACCTTTTCTTTGACAAAGGAAGCAAGAATATATAATGGAGTAAAGACAATCTCTTTAAACAAGTGGTGCTGGGAAAACTGGTCAACCACTTGTAAAAGAATGAAACTAGAACACTTTCTAACACCATACACAAAAATAAACTCAAAATGGATTAAAGATCTAAACATAAGACCAGAAACTATAAAACTCCTAGAGGAGAACACAGGCAAAACACTCTCCAACATAAATCACAGAAGGATCCTCTATGACCCACCTCCCAGAATACTGGAAATAAAAGCAAAAAATAAACAAATGGGATCTAATTAAAATTAAAAGCTTCTGTACAACAAAGGAAACTATAAGCAAGGTGAAAAGACAGCCTTCGGAATGGGAGAAAATAATAGCAAATGAAGTAACTGAAAAACAACTAATCTCAAAAATATACAAGCAACTCATGTAGCTTAATTCCAGAAAAATAAACGACTCAATCAAAAAATGGGCCAAAGAACTAAATAGACATTTCTCCAAAGAAGACATACAGATGGCTAAGAAGCACATGAAAAGATGCTCAACATCACTCATTATCAGAGAAATGCAAATCAAGACCACAATGAGGTACCATTTCACACCAGTCAGAATGGCTGCGATCCAAAAGTCTACAAGCAATAAATGCTGGAGAGGGTGTGGAGAAAAGGGAACCCTTTACACTGTTGGTGGGAATGCAAACTAGTACAGCCTCTATGGAGAACAGTGTGGAGATTCCTTAAAAAACTGGAAATAGAACTACCTTATGACCCAGCAATCCCACTGCTGGGCATACACACCGAGGAAACCAGAATTGAAAGAGACACGTGTGCCCCATGTTCATCACAGCACTGTTTATAATAGTCAGGACATGGAAGCAATCTAGATGTCCATCAGCAGAAGAATGGATAAGAAAGCTGTGCTACATATACACAATGGAATATTACTCAGCCATTAAAAAGAATACATTTGAATTAGTTCTAATGAGGTGGATGAAACTGGAGCTGATTATACAGAGTGAAGTAAGCCAGAAAGAAAAACACCAATACAGTATCCTAACACATATATATGGAATTTAGAAAAATGGTAGCAATAACCCTGTATGCGAGACAGCAAAAGAGACACAGATGTATAGAACAGACTTTTGGACTCTGTGGGAGAGGGAGAGGGTGGGATGATTTGGGAGAATGGCATTGAAACGTATAATATCATGTAAGAAACGAATTGCCAGTCTAGATTCGATGCAGGATACAGGATGCTTGTGGCTGGTGCACTGGGATGACCCAGAGAGATGGTATGGGGAGGGAGGTGGGAGGTGGGTTCAGGATTGGGAACTCATGTACACCCATGGCGGATTCATGTTGATGTATGGCAAAACTAATACAGCATTGTAAAGTAAAATTAAGTAAAATAAAAATAATAATAATAATAAAGGATGGGTTGTATAGGGCAAGAGTATGCATCAGTTTTCATGAATACACATAAATATATCATATGAATTTCAATTACAAAAAAGAAAAAGAAAATGAATGAATCAAAGAATGAATGAAAAACTATGTTTCTAACGTATGTTATAAAGCATACAAATGATGTAATGAGTTCAATTTTTGTGGGGACTTATTGGATTTAGACACGTCTCTCTTGCCCCTGCTTCCTTGCACTCATTCCCAGCGATACTAACTAGTTTCCTGTCTTAGGAATTTTGCAAATGCCTCTGCCCATTATACAACCTATATTGGCCAAATCCATTTTCACCCTCCATTCCACAGTGGAAGCTTCTTTCTATCTCACATTAAGAACCAGTTTTCATAAAGGCCTTCTGTGACCACCCTATTAAGAGCAGATCCCCCATTATTATGCCCTCTCATGGCTCATATTCTTTTCCTATATAGAACAACTTGTAATGATATGTCTATTTATCATCTAAATTTAGATTCCTCCCACTGGAATTAAATTCTAGAAAGATGCCATGTCAATATTCTTACCCCCTGTTGTTCCCCTATACAAGAGCCATACACAATGTCAGTGCTCAAAAAAAATTTTATATGATTGAGAGCACATCATGCGAAGTGCCAGACTGGATGAAGCACAAGCTGGAATCAAAATTGCTGGGATAAATATCAATAACCTCAGATATGCAGATGACACCACCCTAAAGGCAGAAAATCAAAGAGGAACTTAAGAGCTTCTTAATGAGGATGAAAGAGGAGAGTGAAAAAGCTGACTTAAAACTAAACATTCAACAAACTAAGATCATGGCATCCAGTCCCATCACTTCATGGCTAACAGATGGGGAAAAATAGAAAACAGTGGCAGATTTTATTTTCTTGGGCTCCAAAGTCACTGTAGACAGTGACTGACACCGTGAAATTAAATGATGCTTGCTCCTTTGAAGAAAAGCTATGACAGACTTAGGTACCATATTAAAAACATAGACATCACTTCGCTGACAAAGCCCATCTAGTCAAAGCTATGGTTTTTCCAGTAGTCATGTACGGACGTGATAGTTGGATTAAATAGAAAGCTGAGCGCTGAAGAATTGATGCTTTTGAACCGTGGTGTTGGAGAAGACTCTTGAGAGTTCCTTGGACTTCAAGGAGATAAAACCACTCAATCCTAAAGGAAATCAGTCCTGGGTGTTCATTGGAAGGCCAATACTTTGGCCACCTAATGCAAAGAGCTGACTCATTTGAAAAGACCCAGATGCTGGGAAAGAGTGAGTGTAGGAGAAGAAGAGGGCAACAGAAATGAGATGATTGAATGGCATCACTGATTCAGTGGACATGAGTTTGAGCAAACTCCAGGATAAAGTGAAGGACAGAGTAGCCTGGTGTGCTGTAGTCCATGGGATCACAAAGAGTTGGACAAAATTTAGTGACGGAATAACAACAAACCTAAAGATAATGCATGAAAAAACACATATGTGACTTCATAGCCAGTTTCCTCACCAGAGATGGGATACTTTGTCATACATATTGTCAAAGAGATTCAGTTAAGTAAACACAAGTTGATGACTATCAATCTATCACTTTGTCATAAGTGTTAAGATCTGTCTATTTTAATTCTAGGTTGCAGAAACACTTGCTAAATATCATGACAAATAGGTGCTGGCTTAAATAGAAATTAACACTGTGGAAATGCAGAGTTCTATACAAGCAAAATTCATAAATTCTATACAAACATCAAAGTTTTTGTTCAAAAAAATCAAATACATTTGACACTAGGTTGCCCTCACACTCCAACAGTAAATATTACTTCTGACCTTTGGAAGTCCCTTTCACCCAGAGATTCAGAGTATTACTCTTTGTTCCTACTTTGCACTTTAATGTGTTTTCAGGGAATAACAGAATTTGTACAAATTTCTCCATGAACAGTTTGCTTTCTGTTTCATTTATGTGTTGTTTGTTTCATATTACAGAGAAACAATTTGGTATCCGGATGTTAAAAGTGCCACTTTCTAGAAGGTATGAATTTTTCAGTCTAGAGTGATGGCTCTATTGCAGTCACCAGTCAAAGCCCCACAATTTCATCAGGCACAAGTAATCTTTTTAGAGCCATTTTAAAATGTAATTATGATCATTGTGACTCTTACTAAAATCTTAAAATAATTAATCTCTTGTTTTTAAGCTCTATTGTATTTCTACTGTTTTCTGGGGCTAAGAGACTAAGAAGCATATACAGGTAATGATAATAATTATAGCATTTTATTTGTCTTTCTGCAATTTTGTTCTTAAAGTACATATGCATTTATTCTTCGACAAGGACAAGAAATGTATTAAAGATTCTCTTTCTCCTCTATGTCCCCTTACCATTGTAAACATCTTTATCACATTAAATAATAATAAATAATAAAACTGTATCAACCAGATAGATAAATAGATATTTGTTTCCACGTCAACAAAGATTCCAGTTTATTCTTTCTTGTTTCAGAGCCCTCTACAATACCTATCACACAAAAGACCACGAGGAACATTTACTGAATTGAACAGACTGGAGTAGTGATTGTAAATATTAAATATCTCTTAGAAATTAGAATTTTACTTTAAGTGTGTAATCTACTTACAAGGTTTGGAATTGAGAAGTAGTAAAATTAGGATAGAAGCTACCTGATACCCCAAGTAAAGCTCTTTCCATGAAAAAACATCTCTGAGTATTTTTGACATAATATATGTACACATCCATAGAAATCAGAAGTAACTAGCAGAACTAAAACAACAAATGGCTTTAATTGAAAATAATAAAATATATAGGTATATAAAAGGTTTCCCAGGTAGTGCTAGTGGTAAAGAACCTGCCTGCCAATGCAGGAGACATAAGAGACTTGGGTTTGATCCCTGAGTAGAGAAGGTCCCCTGGAGGAGAGCATGGCAATCCACTCCAGTATTCTTGCCTGGTGAATTCCATGGACAGAGGAGCCTGACAGGCTAAATCCATAGGGTCACACAGAGTCAGACATGATTGAAACAACTCAGCAGACAGAAGCACACACAGGTGTATAGAATACTATTTCTTTGAATTTTGGTAGGTTTGGAGTTAGTACAGTTGTTTAATTGTAGGCTAGACAGATTTTTAACAGTGATAGTGGAGGGAGGGCTTGAGCATAAAAAAGAGGGTTGGATTTTTGAAGTCCTTTTCAGTGGGAGAAATTATGCCTCTTTTTCAGGGAATTATACTTCTAATGAAAAACCTAAGTATCCCATCATATTTTATCTATAAATCTTTTGTGATAACTAAAAATTAATATGGGAAAAAAACCCTAATAGATCCTAAGCCAAAAATAGCATTCTAAATCTAGCAGATTGCCCTGGGAAAAGTAATGGTAGCACAGTGAAATGATTCTGAGTGGGAGATCTGGAGTTACTTTGCTGAATGTAAGTCCTGACTTGACTTTGTGTCCTAGGTACATAACTTAACCTCTATTAAGACTCAACTGCCTCATCTATAAAGTGGAGATGATTCCACCATGAAGTTTCTATCAGGAGTAAATGGAATAAAAGCCATAATATGCTTAGCAGAGTGCCTGATCTGAAACATAGTACATATTCAATAAACGGCATTCATCATTCCCACCGTGTTTCCTCAGATGTAAAAAAAAAAAAAAAAAAAAATGTGTTAGGTCTGAAATATCAAACCAGATGTAAGAGTACTACTAATCTCACACACAGAGCAACTATTTCCACACAGAATTCTGTATTGTTTATACAATCATGTAGTATTAGATGTATAGTGTCAATATATATTTTAAATGGTTTGCCTTGAAAATGAACAGAGATCATTCTTTCATTTTTGAGATTGCATCCAAGTATTGCATTTTGGACTCTTGTTGACTATGATGGCTACTCCATTTCTTCTAAGAGATTCCTGTCCACAGTAGTTGACATAATGGTCAGCTGAGTTAAATTCACCCATTCCAGTCCATCTTAGTTCACTGATTCCTAGAATGTCAATGTTCACTCTTGTCATCTCTTGTTTGACCACTTCCAATTTGCCTTGATTCATGGACCTAACATTCCAGGTTCCTATGTAATATTGCTCTTACTGGCATGGAACCTTGCTTATATCACCAGTCTCATTCACAACTGGGTGTTGTTTTTGCTTTGGCTCCATCACTTCATTCTTTCTGGAGTTATTTTTCCACTGATCTCCAGTAGCATATTGGGCACCTGGGGAGTTCATCTTTCAGTGCCCTATCTTTTTGCCTTTTCATACTGTTTATGGGGTTCTCAAGGCAAGAATACTGAAGTGGTTTGCCATTCCCTTCTCCAGCGGACCACATTCTGTTAGACCTCTCCACCATGACCTGTCCCATACGGCATAGCTTAGTTTCATTGAGTTAGACAAGGCTGTGGTCTGTGTGATCAGATTGGCTAGTTGTTTGTGACTGTAGTTTCAGTCTGTCTGCCTTTGATCCACTCTCTCAGTGCCTACTGTCTTACTTAGGTTTCACTTACCTTGGATGTGGGGGTCTCCCTTCACAGCTACTCCAGCAAAGTGCAGCCACTGCTCCTTACCTTGGATTCAGGGTAGCTCCCTCGT
Organism: Capricornis sumatraensis; assembly: GCF_032405125.1. NCBI lineage: Eukaryota > Metazoa > Chordata > Mammalia > Artiodactyla > Bovidae > Capricornis > Capricornis sumatraensis. Next base: position 78,594,297 of record NC_091073.1, read on the forward strand.
AATCCAAGTCTATGCCCCAACCAGTAACAATGAAGAAGCTGAAGTTGAACAGTTCTATGAAGACCTACAGGACCTTCTAAAACTAACACCCAAAAAAGATGTCCTTTTCATTATAAGGGACTGGAATGCAAAAGTAGGAAGTTAAGAAACACCTGGAGTAACAGGCAAATTTGGCCTTGGAGTACAGAATGAAGTAGGGCAAAGGCTAATAGAGTTCTGCCAAGAGAACTCACTGGTCATAGCAAATACCCACTTCCAACAAAACAAGAGAACACTCTACACATGGACATTACCATATGGTCAACACCAAAATCAGACTGATTATATTCTTTTCAGCCAAAGATGGAGAAGCTCTATACAGTCAGCAAAAACAAGACCAGAAGCTGACTGTTACTCAGATCATGAACTCCTTATTACCAAATTCAGACTGGAATCGAAGAGTGTGGAGAAAACTACTAGACCATTCAGGTATGACATAAATCAAATTCCTTATGATTATACAGTGGAAGTGAGAAATAGATTTAAGGGACTAGATCTGATAGACAGAGTGTATGATGAACTATGGATGGAGGTTCATGACATTGTAAAGGAGAAAGGAATCAAAACCATCCCCAAGAAAAAGAATGCAGAAAAGCGAAATGGCTGTCTTAGGAGGCTTTACAAATAGCTGTGAAAAGAAGGGAAGTGAAAAGCAAAGGAGAAAAGGAAAGATATACCAATTTGAATGCAGAGTTCCAAAGAATAGCAAGGAGAGATAAGAAACCCTTCCTCAGTGATCAATGCAAAAATAGAGGAAAACAACAGAATGGGAAAGACTAGAGATCTCTTCAAGAAAATTAGAGATACCAAGGGAATATTTAATGCAAAGATGCGCTCAATAAAGGACAGAAATGGTAGGAAACTAACAGAAACAAGGATATTAAGAAAAGGTGGCAAGAATACACAGAAGAACTGTACAAAAAAGAGCTTCACGACCCAGATAATCATGATGGTGTGATCACTCACCTAGAGCTAGACATCCTGGAATGCGAACTCAAGTGGGCCTTAGGAAGCATCACTATGAACAAAGCTAGTGGAGGTGATGGAATTCCAGTGGAGCTGTTTCAAATCCTGAAAGATGATGCTGTGAAAGTGCTGCACTCAATATGCCAGCAAATTTGGAAAACTCAGCAGTGGCCACAGGACTGGAAAAGGTCCATTTTCATTCCAATCCCAAAGAAAGGCAATGCCAAAGAATGCTCAAACTACCACACAATTGTACTCATCTCACATGCTAGTAAAATAATGCTTAAAATTCTCCAAGCCAGGCTTCAGTAATACGTGAACTGTGAAATTCTAGATGTTCAAGCTGGTTTTAGAAAAGGCAGAGGAACCACAGATCAAATTGCCAACATCTGCTAGATCATGGAAAAAGCAAGAGAGTTCCAGAAAAACAGCTATTTCTGCTTTATTGACTATGTCAAAGCCTTTGGCTGTGCAGATCACAATAAACTGTGGAAAATTCTGCAAGAGACGGGAATACCAGACCACCTGACCTGCCTCTTGAGAAACCTATATGCAGGTCAGGAAGTAACAGTTAGAACTGGACATGGAACAATGGACTGATTCCAAATAGGAAAAGGAGTACATCAAGGCTATATATTGTCACCCTGCTTATTTAACTTATATGCAGAGTACATCATGAGAAACGCTGGGCTGGATGTAGCACAAGCTGGAGTCCAGGTCACCAGGAGAAATATCAATAACCTCAAATATGCAGATGATACCACCCTTATGGCAGAAAGTGAAGAGGAACATAAAAGCCTCTTGATGAAAGTGAAAGAGGAGAGTAAAAAAGTGGTCTTAAAGCTCAACATTCAGAAAACTGAGATCATGGCATCTGGTCCCATCACTTCTTGGGAAATAGATGGGGAAACAGTGGAAACAGTGGCTGACTTTATTTTTCTGGGCTCCAAAATCACTTCAGATGGTGATTGCAGCCATGAAATTATAAGACGCTTACTCCTTGGAAGGAAAGTTATGACCAACCTAGGCAGCATATTCAAAAGCCGAGACATTACTCTGCCATCAAACGCCCGTCTAGTCAAGGCTATGGTTTTTCCAGTGGTCATGCATGGATAAGAGAGTTGGACTGTGAAGAAAGCTGAGCGCTGAAGAATGGATGCTTTTGAGTTGTGGTGTTGGAGAAGACTCTTGAGAATCCCTTGGACTGCAAGAAGATCCATCCAATCCATCCTAAAGGAGATCAGTCCTGGGTGTTCATTGGAAGGACTGATGCTGAAGCTGAGATTCCAATACTTTGGCCACCTGATGCAAAGAGCTGACTCATTTGAAAAGACCGTGATGCTGGGAAAGATTGAGGGCAGGAAGAGAAGGGGATGAAAGAGGATGAGATGGTTGGATGGCATCACCAACTCGATGGACATGCGTTCAGGTGGACTCCAGGAGTTGGTGATGGACAGGGAGGACTGACATACTGCAGTTCATGGGGCTGCAAAGAGTTGGACATGTTTGAGCAACTGAACTGAACTGAATATATATTTTGGGTTATAATAAAAAAAAACACTGAGTACATCTTTTCAGTGAGGTCTGACTTGATTGTGTTGGTATAGCTGATTTAGATAATATGTTTAAAAACTAAATTAATTTTCATTTAACGTACCTTCTTGCTTATTTTTATTCATTTAGTGTACCCTCTTACTTATTTTTATCACCTTGTCTTTTATACTAAGGAAATATGTTGTTAACCAATGGTAACAAAAATATGAAATGCCTTTACTTAAGGTACGTTTTCTATCAATTCATACACATTCAACATTTCAAATGAGAGAGAAGATGGTGCTAGAGTTAATAGGAACCACACAGAAAAATCTGTTCCTTTTGTTCCTCTTACTAAAGGTCAGTTGTACCTATTGTCTCCCTGATGGTTGGCTCAAAATCATTTATTTGAGTAGTGTACCGATGGCTGTCAGTCACATAATAAACTGAATGTAGGAGACTAGAAAATCTGAAGTTTCAAATAGAGCAGTCAGATAGATTAGCAAAATCCATTTTGTTGTCTTTTGTGATTTTACATTTGAAGACCACTATCTACTATTTGGATAGGGAAGATTATGAAAAATTAAATCATTCACCTTTCAATTCTGGCTTTTGTTGACACTACAGAAATGTTTTAGTGGCTGTGATGCTTGTTTATGATTGTCTCTTGATGTAGCTTCAAAAGCATTTGATTCATCTGTCCCAACTTTATAGTCAATATCTAAAGCACCATTTTAACAGACATTTAATAAACAACTTGTTTCCATTTGATTTTGTTTGAATCACGTCTCAGGTAAATTCTAATGTCTCTCAGGTATATATTAGCAAGATTTAAGAAGTCATAAAGAATATTATGTAAAATAATAACTCATTTGGATTTATCTTAGCACATCATTATCAATCTGCCTGCCTCTACAAACACTAATGGTGTCAGTTCAGTTCAGTCGCTCAGTCATGTCCGACTCTTTGCGACCCAATGAATCGCAGCACACCAGGCTTCCCTGTCCATCACCAGCTCCCAGAGTTCACTCAGATTCACGTCCATCGAATCAGTGAGGGAAGGTATATAATAGAATCCTGAAATAAACCTGTAAATTATGTAAGTTCTAATGATCTGATTTTGAAGTAATTACTGAATATATCAAGTAATAGACAATGTTATAAGGAAAAGAGCAAGAATAGAAAAATAGTTTCCAGATTGCCTTTCTCCAAATTTTAAAGCTATCCTTGAGAATTTTTCTAAAATCAAATATTTCACAACTAGATGGTAGCAAACTGTTCACAGGTAGTTGGGTAATGTATGAAATTACATAAATACAAATATTAGTCAACAGAAAACATATTGTAATTTTTAAGATTGTATGTATTTAAGAAAAACATTTGTCTCTAGAATGGCTGAATTCAGCACAAAACATAATTGTATAGACAAACGGTCCATATGATATTGACATTTTTTATTTATTTTTCAGAAATGTCAATTTCATATGATCCAATCTTTTTTAAAACAGAAAACCTTCTAAATGCAAACCATAAAATTAAATTCTACCAACTAGTGGCAGACTGGACTTAAGCTCTCTGAAGAAATACCCTGATTTCATAGGAATTATTATATCAGAATGAATGTTTAAAGAGAAAGATTTTTTTAGTTTTTCAGAAAGTATTTCAACAGGAGGAGTAAATTTGTCTGGAAGTCTGAATTGTCTAGAGTCTAGACTACAATATTATTGTGAAATATACTAAGTACAAGCAAAGCATTTTCCATAAAAAAATTAATAAAAAAGTAGATAGTATATTTGTAAAATAAACATTTCCTATTCAACTCACAATGTCACCATCTTCCAATAGTTGAATCATTCATTTTTAGCTATATCTATGTTGTACATATAAAAGAAATAATAGAAATAATTTTCAAAGTTTAAAATATAATAAGACAATATTACACCTGCCTTTTAACAGACATAACAATTTTTTCACTTAAAATGTATTCTCCATGAAAGTGATTTCAAATAAAATAGAGAAAAAATGTTTTTACTGTGCTTCAGAGATTTTGGGCAGTAACAAGTCGAGAGTTTTCCTATTGCAACCTGTACCACCCTTTCTACAGGACTCCTTTTGCAATGCAAAGAGAAGGGGGGGAAAAAAAAAAAACTTTTAATTTTCAGCAAGTGGAAAAGAAGTATGCAAAATGAGAGCAGGAGTAGGAATTTCTGATCTGAAGTTCAGACCAGGCTGTCATTCTGTGAAAATTGATGTGGTCACACCCCTAGAGGTCATGCAAAAACCTTTCACCTGGGGAACTCCTTGAGCTGAAGAGCAAATGAAATCTGAGAGTGTTTAACAGCAGTGCTGATAAGAAGTAATGACACCCTGAAGTCCCAGCCTCAGGGAGACGGTTGACAAGAGTAATTTACCTAACACTTTGGAACCTCTGGAGTCTCTGTCTCCTAATTATCTCCCTGTCTTGCTGTCTCTTCATTTATTCACCCCTTCTTCATTCATTGTCTTTAATTCTAAGAATGTGCTTCCACAGTTTTGTTTCCTGACTTCTTAATTTGTCTGAGTCAATCTCTACAATTTGAGCACCCCCTCCACACACACATATATTAATGCCACATTTATATTTTCTTTCCTTTTCTCTCTTCCTTACTATGCTTATAATCTCCTTAAGGAACTGCATTGTGAAACTCTATTAAATTAGAATATTAAATATTGATTGTACTTTTTAGAATAGCACCTCATTTTCTTTTTATTGTAAAACTCAGGTAAATAAAATATCACCTATTGCTTCTTTTTTAAAATTTCTATCTAATTTGCCTTTCACTTTTATTCAACTACCATTATATAACTCAGTGAACTGTAATGAAAAAACTTACACAAGTATGATGTATCCTTACCAAAATATATTTTGGCATAACTAAATCTTATGACAAAATGAAAGGAGGTAGAATGAATTGAGAGACTGGAATTGACATAGACTTACTTTTGATACTATGTATAAAATACAGTGAGAACCTACTGTATAGCTCAGGGAACTCTACTCAGCGTTCTGTGGTGACCCAAATAGGAAGGAAATCCACAAAAGAGGGAAAATATATATACATATAACTGATTCCCTTTGCTTTACAACAGAAACTAACACAACTTTGCAAAGCAACTATATTCCAATAAAAATTAATTTTAAAAACAGAGGACATAGAACCTCTCCCTGCTTTAAATATATTTCTGTATAATTTATATGAAATTTTGATTTAATTTTTGGAGTCACAGCAATCATTTAGGTAGAAAAAATAGCTATAACTGATATTGTCTTGTACCTCTCAGATTTATTTTCCTTTTTCCACTAATATGACTTTCCCTTTGTGCCTAATACAAACACATGACTTCAGACAGCATGCAGTAAAAAGTCATTCAAGCATTTTGCACATTTATACTTTCAGCAAATCATTTAGGCAAAACCAATACAATATTGTAAAGTAATTAGCCTCCAATTAAAATAAATAAATTTTAATTAAAAAAAAAGAAAATCCAACACCTAAAATTAGGGACAGTATTCTGAAAAGTCATAATTTATCAGCACATTTCCTCCTTTGGCACAATCAAAAGCTATTTTCAGAAATAAATTACAATGCTTGCCTCACACAACAGACATCAGTTTGACTGGACTACCATGTCAGGCCACAAAATGACCTTATTAATTGAAAGTCACTGCAAGCAGCAGCAGGGATTTAACAAGATTGAATTCTCAAAGGGTCGAAAGGCTTACTGAATCCAGGAAAAACAACCCTGAATATGGTACAATAGTGATGTGTGCTGGCTAATGATACAGTATTCATTTATGTCTTATTCTGGTAGTCATGTCTCCTGAAGGGTGAACAGGATCAATTATTAAATGTTAAAAATTAATTAAGGTTGCAAGTATAATTCTTCTTCTAGAAAATGGGATTTTCCCCCAATCACAAAACATTTAGAAAAAGTTAGTTTGTCACCATGATCTGAGCAAAGAATGCCAAAATAAAAGCAGTATTTGGCCTTCTTATCTAAAATTGCCCCCTAGCATGTACAGGTAGGTGTGCATTTGTGAGAGTGGTGTGTGTGTGTGGTTTTGCACCTTGTTTTTGTCCCCTAACCATTTATCCAAGATCTGGGAGCTCCTTCCCACTAATTCATGAAGACCCATTTCATCCTGTGTAATGGCTCTGGAGCAATCCACAGAATTGATTTTACATAATTTATTTACCCTGCTATGTATCATAAACATTGTTATTCTCATTATTATGAGATTACAAACAACACTGCAATGAATATCCCTGTATGTAAATCACCTTGGATATATGTGAATTTATTAGTAACAACATAGACACAGAATTTCTAACTCAAAGGTCACCCTCTTTTAACAGAATTCATCAAAATGTCATCGAGCAAAAAATACATGAAAAGACATTTCCTAAACTTCAGTATAATCACGTTTTGATATTAAGTATTTAGATTAAAATGTTGTCTCATTATTTTAATTTACAGTTTCCTTAAGAGTGTATTGAAAATGTCTTTTTATGTTACTTTTGTTTTTGTGTCTATTCTATTTTTATAGGTTATTAAAATTTTTTAGTTATATTATTAATTTTCATAGAAATACTTAAGAATTAGATTTGAAACACACAAATTTTCCATGCTGTCATTTGCCTTTGACTGTTTATTTCAGCTGCATTGAAGCATAATTTACATGCAATAAAATGCACCCATTTTAAGTGTAAAGTTGTATTGTACCATGTGATATAGAATGTTTCCATAACATAAATACCTAAATAGTATTCTCATTCCCCCTTTCGTCATTTCTCTCCTCTTCTCTTTCCAAGTTACCATGATCTGGTTTTTGTAACTATATATTAGTTTTCTTATTCTAAAACCCTGTATATAAATGCATAGTATATACTGTTACTACCTGGCTTCTTCTGCTTAGCATCATGTTTTAGAATTTGTCCATATTATGTCTGTAGCATAGTCTTCTTCATTCCTGAGCAGTACTATATTGTTTGAATATACAAAATTTGTTCATCATTTCATCAACTGACAGACACTTGATTTGGATTGTTTCCAGTTTGGGGCTAATACAAATCAATTTATTTACAAGCCTTCATGTGACTATTGTTTTTGTATTTTCATTTTTTATATGACAATGTTTAACTTTTAAAAAAAATTCAAACTGATTTCCAAAGTGTTTGGAAAACTTTACTCTCCATCCAGCAATATATGAGAAGTCTGGTTGCCTGATGTTATGTCAGTCTTTCACTTTTAGCTATTCAAGTTAATGTATGGTGGTATCTCACTGTAGTTTTACTTTGAAATACACAATAAATAAATATGTTGATATCTTTAAATATGTTTATTTTCCAGTAATATATTTTATGGGGATGTTGCTCAAAATTTTCTGTTGGGTTGTCTATTATGTTAATATTTCTGTATTTTAAAATTTTCCATTAAGAAGTCTTATACATCTTTGTTGCATTTATCTCGTGTTTCTTGTATTTGTATACTATTACAATTGGTATTTAAAATTTTTCTTTTCTAGTTGTATGCTGATAGCATATATAAAGAGTTGCTAAAGCTACCTTAGTTTTCATAGTTCACTGTTCATTCCTACAAGTTCCCTAAATACTTGTACATATAGTTTCCGAATAAATACAGTTTTACTTATTTCTAATATATATGACTTTTATTCCTTTGAATGACACATATTATTGAGTAGCAATAGTAGGAGGTAATACTTATACCTTTTTCTTGATTTTGGAGGTCAAGTATTCACTCTTTTAACATTAAATATAATTTAACACTAGGTTTCTGATAATTTATTTTATTAACTTAAATAAAACTATATTCCTCTGCTGAAATATGAAATCTAGATTTGAGTATGTATGGTATGTACACATATTTTTGCACTTGACATTGGTTTCTACTTTCTATTTGTGTACAATTACCTCATGTTGGTTCGGAGAAGGCAATATTCTTGCCTGGAAAATCCCATGGACAGAGGAGCCTGGTGGGCTGCAGTCCATGGGGTTGCTAAGAGTCAGGCACGACTGAACAACTTCACTTTCACTTTTCACTTTCATGCATTGGAGAAGGAAATGGCAACCCACTCCAGTGTTCTTGCCTGGAGAATCCCAGGGACAGGGGAGCCTGGTAGGCTGCTGTCTATGCGGTTGCACAGAGTGGGACATGACTGAAGTGACTTAGCAGCAGCAGCATGTTGATTACTTTGGCTTTATTTTACATTTTAATGACTATTACGACTAACTAATTACTTCCCCTGCCTGACCCCAATTTTCTGGTATTGTTACTTCTCTTTCTAATATATGAATTTTATAATCAGATTCTCTAGCTCTTCAGAAATTCTATTGTTTTTATTGGGATGTTGCAGTTTCAATAATTTATATATTAATTTAGATAATATTTATTGTGATGATTAATGAGTCTATCCTATCCAAAGCATTTTTTCAAGTCATCATTTTGTTCTTCCCTAGCATTTCAGAATCTTTCAGAGAGAGCTTGTCAGTTTATTGTTAGCTTTATCCTTACTTCTTTTATCTTTAAAACAATTTTTTTGGTAAATAAGAATCTCCTATTGCAACTTCCTGAAGGGTTTGATTCCTTAATGACACAGCCTTTATTAGGTTGCTGAAGTCTACCTTCAACTGTTCAACATGTAAACAACATGTAAACCACCAAATTTCTTGAGGTCAAAATATAGTCCATATGGCATTTTCAGCTTCCAAATTCTATGAAGCCGTTGATGTGTCCTTTCATATAACCATCCTTTTGGAAATCATGATTGGGAAAGTAGCAAAGAGCAGAATTATGAGTACAGAAGACAAAAATTCTGTAACTGAGTAGTTAAGTGACATAAGACAAGGCCACCTCCATTTCTACTGCTAGGTTCCTGGACATGTATATTTTGGTCAATAGGTTAAAGTTCATATTTTCTCTATAGGATAGCACCCAACTCTTCAGGAAGTTGTCTCCCAACCTAAACTATAATGTAAGTTTCCGTGAGCAATCCCACATTTCTGTGAGGCAGATGCTTTTAGATGTGAGGTCTGTGATAAGATCGATGACTTACATGGGCAGAAGCATGTGTGAGACTTATCACCTCTAAGACATTCTGTAACCCAGTAGTGGTGATGATGGCACAAGCACTGCAGGCTTGCAACATCAATATAAATCGGTGTATATAGAATAGGTATATACTCTGATAAGAATACTTCATCTCAATGAGGAAAGAATTCGAAAGCATCCCATCTTCTACAAGGTAGAAGATGGTAGAAGGTAGAAGCAATGCCCCTCATCTCTTGCAACAATGTTATGGATTCTGTATTGGCAAGTTGGGAAGTTGGCAGTGGTAGAAGCTAGAGAATACAGTGCCAAAGGCAGAGCCCTAGAAAACATATTTTTCAGGGGTTAGTTTCTGTGATACAAAGAAGAGGAGGATATGAAACCATCAAACATATGACTGGCCCAGGAGTTTTCTCATGATTACCCTCAAACATATTTCCACTCTTCTCTCACAAGACTTTCTTCCCTTCTACCACTGGATTTTATCTACTTTTCTTATTTTTTTTCAGACTTCTCAGTGACCCCCCCCCACCTTATACATTTAAATATACTTATACCCTATTGCTGATTTTTTTCAAGTGAACTAGTTGTACATTCTAAGTCACTTCAGTCATGTCTGACTCTTTGTGACCCCATAGACCATAGCCCACCAGGCTCATCTATCCATGGGGATTCTCCAGGTAAGAATCCTGGAGTGGTTTGCCATGCCCTCCTCCAGGGGACCTCCCAGACTCAGGGATCAAACTCACATCTCGTACATCTCTTGCATTGGCAGGAGGGTTCTTTGCTACTACTGCCACCTGAGAAGCCAACTTGGAAGACCCAGTTACACATATCTATTCTTTTTCAAGTTCTTTTCCCATTTAGGTTAATATAGAGTGAAAGAGGCATGAAAATAATGTAATTCAATAAATGTTAAAATAAGTATGCATATAAAGATCCTATGGGGGTACAAAGAAGAGAAGCCTTAAACCAAAGCTTTTGAAGTGAAGTGAAAGTCATTCAGTCATGCCCAACTCTTTGTGACCCCATGGTCTATACAGTCCATGGAGCTCTCCAGGCCAGAATACTGGAGTGGGTAGCCTTTCCCTTCTCCAGGGGATCTTTCCAACCTAGGGATCAAACTCAGGTCTCCCACATTGTAGGTGAACTCCTTACCAGGTGAGCCAAAAGGCAAGCCCAAGAATACTGGAGGGGTTACCCAGGAATCAAACTGGGGTCTCCTGCATTGCAGGTGGATTTTATTCTGTGTCAATTTGGAGATAAATTATCAAAATACAGCATTAAAAATCAGGACAAGTTGTTAACTATTTCAGTAATAAAAAATTGTTTGCTGATGGTCTGATATCTTTTGGTAAATAGCAGAAAATGTTAGAAGATGAACTGAAGCTACCCTAAGGATATTTAATCTACAAACACCTATCACTCTGTAAGAATCTGAAGAATGGGCAAATGTAGCTAACATTTTGGGTCAAATACAGTATCAGAGAAATAGAGGGGGAAAGGCCTATTCAGATGTTTCTGAGGACTGATGTAGCAGGGCAAAGGCTAATAGAGTTTTGCCAAGAGACCACACTGGTCATAACAAATACCCTCTTCTAACAACACAAGAGACGACCTTACAAATGGACATCAACAGATGGTAAACACAAAAATAGAATGATTATATTCTTTGCAGCCAAAGATGGAGAAGAACTATACAGTCAGTGAAAACAAGACCGGGAGCTGACTGTGGCTCAGATCATGAACTTCTTATTGCCAAATTCAGACTTAAATTGAAGAAAGTGGGGAAAACCACTAGACCATTCAGATATCAAATCAAATCCCTTATAATTATACAGTGGAAGTGAGAAACAGATTTATGGGACTAGATCTGATAGAGTGCCTGATGAACTATGGATGGAGGTTCATGACATTGTACAGGAGACAGGGATCAAGACCATCCCCATGGAAAAGAAATGCAAAAAAGCAAAATGACTGTCTGAGGAGGCCTTACAAATAGCTGTGAAAAGAAGAGAAGTGAAAGCAAAGGAGAAAAGGAAAGATATAAGCATCTGAATGCAGAGTTCCAGAGAATAGCAAGGAGAGACAAGAAAGCCTTCCTCACCAATCAATGCAAAGAAATAGGGGAAAACAACAAAATGGGAAAGACTAGAGATCCCTTAATGAAAATTAGAGATACCAAGAGAACATTTCAAGCAAAGATGGGCTCGATAAAGGACAGAAATGGTATGGACCTAACAGAAGCAAAAGATATTAAGAAGAGGTGGCAAAAATACACAGAAGAACTGTACAAAAAAGATCTTCACAACCCAAATAATCACGATGGTGTGATCACTCACCTAGAGCCAGACATCCTGGAATATGAAGTCAAGTGGGCCTTAGAAAGCATCACTATGAACAAAGCTAGTGGAGGTGATGGAATTCCAGTGGAGCTGTTTCAAATCCTGAAAGATGATGCTGTGAAAGTGCTGCACTCAATATGCCAGCAAATTTGGAAAACTCAGTAGTGGCCACAGGACTGGGAAAGGTCCGTTTTCATTCCAATCTCAAAGAAAGACAATGCCAAAGAATGCTCAAACTACTGCACAATTGCACTCATCTCACATACTAGTAAAGTAATGCTCAAAATTCTCCAAGCCAGGCTTCAGCAATATGTGAACCATGAAGTTCCAGTTGTTCAAGCTGGTTTTAGAAACGGTAGAGGAACCAGAGGATCAAATTGCCAACATCGGATGGATCATGGGAAAAGCAAGAGAGTTCCAGAAAAACATCTATTTCGCTTTATTGACTATGCCAAAGCCTCTGACTGTGTGGATTACAATAAACTGTGAAAAATTCTGAAAGAGATGGGAATACCAGACCACCTGACCTGCCTCTATATGCAGGTCAGGAAAAAACAGTTTGGTTCCAAATAGGAAAAGGAGTACATCAAGGCTCTATATTGTCACCCTGCTTATTTAACTTCTTTGCAGAGTACATCATGAGAAATGCTGGGCTGGAGGAAGCACAAGCTGGAGTCAAGATTGCTGGGAGAAATATCAATAACCTCAGATATGCAGATGACAACACCCTTATGGCAGAAAGTGAAGAGGAACTAAAAAGCCTCTTGATGAAAGTGAAAGAGGAGAGTGAAAAAGTTGGCTTAAAACTCAACATTCGGAAAACTAAGATCATCGCATCTGATCCCATCACTTCATGGGAAATAGATGGGGAAACAGTGGAAACAGTGTCAGACTTTATTGTGGGGGGCTCCAAAATCACTTCAGATGGTGATTGTAGCCATGAAATTAAAAGACGCTTACTCCTTGGAAGGAAAGTTATGACCAACCTAGATAGCATATTGAAAAGCAGAGGCATTACTTTGCCAACAAAGGTCCGTCTAGTCAAGGCTATGTTTTCCAGTGGTTATGTATGTATGTGAGAATTGGACTGTGAAGAAATCTGAGCACTGAAGAATTGATGCTTTTGAATTGTGGTATTGGAGAAGACTCTTGAGAATCCCTTGGACAGCAAGGAGATCCAACCAGTCCATTCTAAAGGAGATCAGTCCTGGGTTTTCATTGGAAGGACTGATGCTAAAGCTGAAACTCCAATACTTTAGCCATCTTATGCAAAGAGTTGATTCATTGGAAAAAACCCTGATGCTGGGAGGGATTGGGGGCAGGAGGAGAAGGGGACAACAGAGGATGAGATGGCTCGATGGCATCACTGACTCAATGGACATGAGTTTGGGTAAACTCTGGGAGTTGGTGATGGACAGGGAGGCCTGGTGTGCTGTGATTCATGGGGTGGCAAAGAGTCAGACACGACTAAAGCGACTTAGCAGCAGCAGCACCAGCATCAGAGTGCTGAAAGGCAGAGCAAGAGATATGAAAACTGAGTAATCCCCATAAATACTATTACCGAGTAGTCTTTCTAGCTAAGTAATGATTCCAAATGCCTTGACTTTTAAATATACATATGCATAATTTTTCTCAATGTATCCTTTTTGACCTTATATGAAATGCAAGAAGTTTTTTCTCTGTCCTTTCCACACATTTCTCTGCTTATGTTGATGAATTTCCACCAAAGAGAGCAGCAATCTTCATTGATACTTCTATATTTTAAAGCTGCAAACATCAGATGTGAAATAATAAACTTACAGCAATGGAAATCCACAAAATTGATCCATTAAATCAAATTTTCATTCTTTGGAATAAATCTGGAAAATTAGTACTTGGAATAAATCATGATTTTTTAGGCCTCATATAGTTTAAGAATTCCTCAGGTGAATTGATGGGCACACACAGCTTTTGCAACCATCACTCTAGACACAGAGGTCTTTCATCTGGCAATTTTCTTGAATTTCAGAGTTACGTTTTATTCTTACTTTTACATCTATATTTTCATAATATCTGGCATAGAGGAATAAAATTTTTATTGACTGAACTTTACAATAATCACAATAAATCAATTGGTTCATATAAAGCTAACATTTTAAGTAGATTTCAAAGTATAGTCATCAAAGTGTAGGTTTTCTTGATTTATCATTTACAAATAATAAATCATTTTCAACTGTTCTAACTTTCAACTGAGAGGTTTTAGAGGAATATCATATTTTCAATCATAGGCAGTTTACCAATTTCAGACTGCATAACAGAGGTTTTTGAAAGTGAAGTCACTCAGTCGTGTCTGACTTTTTGCGACCCCGTGGACTGTAGCCCACCAGACTCCTCTGTCCATGGGATTCTCCAGGCAAGAATACTGGAGTGGGTTGCCATTTCCTTCTCCAGGGGATTTTCTCAACCCAGGGATCGAAGCCAGGTCCCCCACATTGCAGGTAGATGCTTTAACCTCTGAGCCACCTAGTGATCTCTAGTTCCTCATTTCCCATCCATTTCTCATTTTATTGGGCTTCCCTTATATCTCAGATGGTAAAGAATCTGCCTGCAATGTAGGAGACCTGGATTCAATCCCTGGATTGGGAAGATCCCTAGAGAAGGGAATGGCTACCCACTACAGTATACTTTCCTGGAGAATTTCATGGACAGAGGAGCCAGGTGGGCTATAGTCCATGGGGGTCACAAAGAGTCAGACAGGACTCAGTGACTATTGCTTTCACTTTCTCAATTTATTAGTCTCTGCCTCCATTATTCAGAAACAAGTCTAATTAATGACCTTGAAACTGCTACGCAACAGACAGTTTCAATCCTGACTTGAAATTTGCATTGAATAAGATAATGTTTTTTCCTCCTACTACTTATTGAAGCTTCCCTTATTTGATTGTATGGACCCTCTATAATCCTTCCATCATTTTCATTCATGGTGTTATCCTTTAAATATCTGTTTTTTGAGGGTGCTGTCATCATCCTCCTCTTACCTACTCTGAGAGATGTCATCCAACTCTAATAATCCATATACTCCCTATGGGAGATAGTATTTTTCTTTAGAATGTTTCCTATTATTTCCATCATCCCCTCTATGGAGGGCAGATTATACTTCTTGGCCCTTTTGATGATGGACCAAGTCATGTGATTTGTTTTGGTCACTGGACTATGAGCATAAGGCAACTTGCCTGATGTACCCCAAGGTCTCAAGAGACATCATGAGCTTTTGCTAGCTCTTTTAGCATTTTTCCATCATCCACTATAAAAAAATTTTTTTTAATCCCTTAGTAAATTTTTAACCGCAGGATAAGGAGACCCATGAAGCAGTGATGAGATGAACTGCAGCCTGAAGACAATGCAATCTATTGGGTTGGCCAAGAAGATCATTCTGTTTTTTCTATAACATCTTATGTAAATCTTTGAGCGAACTTTTTGGCCAACCCTGTAGTTCAGCAGGGCCACAGCCAATCCACAGACCCAAAATTAAAAAGAAAAAAAAAAAAAAAGTACTTGTCAGTAAACCACTGAGGCTTGGGATAGTTTCTATTTGAAATTTTTGATACAAGTATTTGCTATTATGCCACTTGCCACTTCTTTGCTAATGTCTCTCAAATCATTCTCCTGAAGCTTAAACAAAAATTTCAAACTCTCATTTTAATGTCCAAGTGAGAGTGTTAGTTGCTCAGTTGTGTTTGACTCTGTGACCCCATGGGCTGTAGCCAGCCAGGCTCCTTTGTCCATGGGATGTTCCAAGCAAGAATACTGGAGTGAATAGCAATTCCCTTCTCTAGGGGATCTTTCCGACCCTGGGATCGAACCCAGGTCTCCTGCACTGCAGGTAGATTCTTTACCATCTGAGCCACCAGGGAAGACCTGGATGATTCATAGATATCTCAAATTTAATATATACAAAATGAATTTACCTTCTCTCAAGGTAAGCTAATTTTTCCATGTTATTTCCTATTTCAGTAAAGAAGAATTGCATGTCTACTCTCCAAGCATAAAAGCCAAAGCACTATCCTCTCTCCTTCTTCCTAGACTAGTTGTTGATTGATCAATCATGAATCCCCTTGAAATTAATATAATCCCTTCAAGGCTACGGTTATTCCTGTGGTCATGTATGGATATGAGAGTTGGACTGTGAAGAAGGCTGAGTGCCGAAAAATTGATGCTTTTGAACTGTGGTGTTGGAGAAGACTCTTGAGAGTCCCTTGGACTGCAAGGAGATCCAACCAGTCCATTCTGAAGGAGATCAGCCCTGGGATTTCTTTGGAAGGAATGATGCTGAAGCTGAAACTCCAGTACTTTGGCTACCTCATGCAAAGAGTTGACTCATTGGAAAAGACTCTGATGCTGGGAGTGATTGGGGGCAGGAGGAGGAGGGGACGACCGAGGGTGAGATGGCTGGATGGCATCACAGACTCGATGGACGTGAGTCTGAGTGAACTCCGGGGGTTGGTGATGGACAGGGAGGCCTGGCGTGCTGCAATTCATGAGGTTTCAAAGAGTCGGACACAACTGAGCGACTGAACTGAACTGATGAGCTATGATGTTTTTCTGTAGCATTTTATATATCCCTAAAAGCTACCTTAATTTTTTCATGAAACAAGGAAAAATAGAAACAAAAAATGTTGTTGATTTTTCTCCTCATCCTCAATGCTACTACATTGGTTTGAACATTCATAATTTCTTACAAGGAATGGTACAAGTACATGTCTAACTTTCTCCCCATTATTCTCCCATGTGTTTCTCCACTCTTCTTTCAGTGTTCCTTTTAGTGCCTCTTTGATCTACTTAAAATCCTCATTTGCTAGCGATTTTCAGAATAAATAAGATCAAAGAACATATAAGCCCAACTTGCTATCGAAATATGGTAACGCACCTAAAAATATATACTATGAGAACTTGGAGTACAGAATTCAGAAGAAGAAAATATGGTTAATTTTGTTCTTTCTACAGTTACAGGGTGTTTAAAATCTATAGGATTTCATCTTTAACAATGGCTTCAAGAAACTGAGTTGAATTGTCTCCAAATAAGCCAACCAACTGAAAGCAATGTGTAATTGCACCTAAGACTTATATCAGTCTCAACTCAATACAGTCCCTAATGGTAACATGTAAGAAAATCTCCTTTTATAAAATTATTACTAATCCAAGTGAGTTCTATTTTATGAGTTTAGCAGGTCTTTTCCTAAGCTCTTCAGTGTATTTGTTTTTAATATGCATCTATATTTTTTATGTCTGTGTTCAAGTTCCTCCTATAAAAACTATCATGTTTGGTGGATGGTCTGATTTTAAGAATTGTGTTTTTCTCTTTTCATATTGTATATCACCCTAATGTTATCATTTTAATGATAACTTAAAATATGTAAGTGTTACTGGGTGACATTCTCATTATATGCTTTCTATTACAAATTCAGACTAGTTTATTATTATATTTGAAGAGCTCTAAAAAATCAGTAAACACATCATAAAAGACTCTCTAAATTCTTCATGGATTTATCACCAAGATTGTATTTTAAAACACATAAATATTATGACAACAATTAATTAAAAACTCTGCTTTGAGGATATAGGTGGATAAATTAATAATCTTCTATAATGTAATAAAATACTGTGATGTCTAATACCTATATAATGTCATATATTTCACTTTCCTCTACAATTAAAATAGCTAAAGAATAATTCAGAATTAAAATAGTGACTTTACTTCTATTACTGTGAAGCACAGAGAATTCTTTGATTAGCAGCTGTGGCTATTGACAAAACTAGTCTATCTATGCTAGAGTATTGTTTTATATTTTGGGAGTCAAAAATCATCTGGGAGAAGATTCAAATTCTAGATATGTTTTTATAGATGTCATATTCTTACTCCTGTTTTCCTTTGGAATTATAGCCTAAAGCACTTAAGGCCTTAGAAAACATGAACTCTGAGGTCATTTGAAAAACCTTGAAATCAATGATCCTGAGACAGTCCTTCCTCTACATTGCCTGCCACAGCATCGCAGTGAAGCCTGCTATAATGACTGAATTGTCCTTTATACTCTTATCTCCCAGTCCAAGTGGCATGTGTGGTATCGACCATGCAGGATAAAACAATATACTTAACCACCAACTCTCCAATTGCACATATCTGTAGTGCACTTAACGTCAATGAACTTCATTCTGCCTGCTCCTGGTCATCTTTTCAATTTATAAAGATTACTTTATAACTGTGCTGTGCTGTGCTTAATCACTCAGTTGTATCCAACTCTTTGTGACCCCATGGACTGTAGCCTGCCAGGCCCCTCTGTCCATGGTATTCTCCAGACAAGAATACTGGAGTGAGTTGCCCTGCCCTCCTCTAGGGGATCCTTCCAACCTAGGGATCAAACCCAGGTCTCCCACATTGCAGGCAGATTCTTTACCATCTGAACCACCAGGGAAGCCCAAGAATACTGGAGTGGGTAGCCTATCCCTGATCCAGGAGATCTTCCCAACCCAGGGTCTCCTGAATTGCAGACGGATTCTTCACCAGCTGAGTCACCAAGGAAGTCCATTAGGTTTTACTATATACCTTATCTGAAATAATTTGTAAACTTAATGATCAAAGCTTTCATTTCAGGTTTAGTCACTGTTGGAAGATTGCTATATTCCAAACTTGACTGCTGTACATTAGAATTGACATTGATTCATTGTTAAATATACTTATCTCAAAGAGAAGTATTAAAACTCAGTAATATAAAGATAGACTATGACTATTTTTAAATTTTTCATTTTAAAAAATATTTATGAAAGTTATTGAAAGAACTTTATTCTTTATGTTCTGTATGAAGTTGATATCAAATTCCTGATTTCACAAAGGGATTCTGAATATCGTACTGAAAGAGGTAGACTACAAATGCGTTTGTAGTATATAAACATAACTTTATTTAAAATATTTTTGGTTTCTTAGCTTTTAAAAAAAATATTCAATTTTTCTGTTGACTTAGAATGTTGCTAATTAGAAACTTGCTAATTAATTGGTCTAGCAGTCATTAGTCTTCAAATTGTAGATGGTGATTACTTTCAATAAGTTTCTATTGAAGTTAAAATTATGCCAAAAATTAAAAAAAAAATTATGCCAATAATGCCAAACTCTGGGCAAGCATGGTAGGTGCTTCCATATTTACTGGTCAGTCTAGAACCAATTAGAAGGTTACTGGGATACCCTTTTGAAACTGCCAATATCATTGAAAATAATAAAAAATCTCACATGCCCATGGCATTTGATTTCTGCTTCCAAATTACATAGTTCTCAAATTCTGTAACAATTGTACAATTTAGTTCTCAAACTCTATTGTAAAGCATGTCTTGGATCACCTCACTATCAAAGAATGTTACACCTAGAACATGCATTATAGATTAACTAATTCAAATTGATTAACATGCAAGGAAATCAAAGTCTCAATTGACAGAATATACTACCTTGAAAATGAAAAAGTTTGGATGGGACAGAGCAGGAATCAGAAACCAACTCTAATTCTCAGACCAATGTTCCTTCTGGTTATTTGAGGAAAGGAGTGAGGATGCAGTTCAGCACCAGGGAAAAAGCCTAGGGGGAAATTTTGGCAAGGTCCAGTTATAGGATCAGACTCTTCCTATCTCCCAGCACTGGGGGAAAGGAGAGGAAGGGAAGGGGAGGAGATGACATATCCAGTGAAAATTAGATTCTTGCTTTTGTTTTGTGTGTGTACTTTTTCTCTTTAGATGCTAGTATGATTCTCTTATTCACTGAAATTAATTTAATGAAATATGCCTAATTGTAGGTCTTTCTTTTACCTTTCCTTTCAGAGCATCTTCAATTTGGAATACCTTGCCATTTCCTAAGTAAAGATCTTTTCTTCTGCAGTTATTTTTCTTCTTTCTCCTCACTCTCTTGCTTTGAATATTGCTGTTCTTTAACACTTAAGGAACTAACAGTCCTCATTTTCAGCAAATCTATGATCTCTTCTACAATAAGATTTAACTCTATTTCACAGAGATTTTATAATACAAAAGAAAGCAATAGGAATTGTAATATGGTATAGCCTGCTAGATACATACTGCTTCCAGGGTTGCTAATATATGGAAAAAAATTATTTCTTAAAGATGAATAAATAAGGAAAATCCTAAGTTTTTGAGAAAACAATTAGTTTAGTCCTCCCTTATTAGTTCAAAGTCTTTATTATTCTAAATTCTGTTAGCATACCTCAAGCTCATCTTCTAACCAAGTTTAATACAATAATACCTGTCACTGCATACTATATTTTACACATAATAAATCTTTTTAATTTTAATAATTGTTTTAATTTCTAAGAACTTCGGTTCTCTAATTTGGAAAATTTTAGTGTTGTGTTACACTCTCTAAATGTCACTTTCATTATTAAATAGAATATTTTAAAACCTGAGCATTTAAAATTATTTGATTTGACTGCTCAGAGGCCCATACTGTTGAACTTCAGGGTGGACTTAATTCATTCTAACTTATTTAATGTTGGTAATTATTAGCTCTGTCAGAAATTGTAGTCACATCTCAGTTTTATCAATGCCAAATAAAATAGATGAAAATAAAATATGAAAAATAAAAATATAAAATTTAGAAAACTTACTTTATTATTTTTGAAGCTTCAAGATCCAGTGTGACTGCCATGGGAGGTGGGAGAGAGTTTTAGGCAAAGAAAACCATAATTTCACAGAAATGTATTCCTATGAATTAGAAGCCAGATGCTACCATGCTTTTTAGCTGTCTTCAGTAGGTGGTCCAGGCTCCTGGATGCCTATATTCAAAGTCTTCTGTGGGATATTAGAAAATTAGAAATTAGACTTCTGTGGTATACTTTACTTAGAAGCTGCAGGCACTTAGCTAAAAGCCTGAAATTCATTTCTCCATCTCCTTGCCATGACTCCAAAGTCCATCTTTTGGTTCAAAGTTTCTTTTTCTTTAATATTTATTGATTCATTTATGTGGGTGCTGCTGCTGCTAAGTCACTTCAGTCGTGTCCAGCTCTATGCGACCCCATAGACAGCAGCCCACCAGGCTCCCCCGTCCCTAGGATTCTCCAGGCAAGAACGCTGAAGTGGCTGCAGTGGGTCTTAATTGCAGCATGTGGGATCTGGTTCCTGGAGCAGGGGTCGAACCTGGGCCCTATGCATTGGGAGTTTGGAGTCTTAGCCATTGGACCATCAGGGAAGTCTGCAAAGTTTTGAATTAAAAGATGTTATTGGGGTTCTAGAAAAGTTGGAATATGGAAGGTTAAGGAATCTCTTTACCCTCCACTGAAGCCTCTATTCCATCTAATCTGCTTTCTCAATGTAGTGCGGACTGGCATAAGCTTTAAATATCACATCCATGATTGGAACATCTCTATTTTCTATCTGTTATAGAATGCCTTAACCGTTAATACACTCAATGACACATTCTGGGAAATAAAGAGAAATATAATATAAAATATCCATAGCTTCAGTATACCATCTCAATCTGTGTATTCAAATTCTAGGCTATACTTTCTAAACTGGAAATTTACTAAGATAATTTTTTGTGTGTAAACTTAGCCTATGCCCACCTACATAAAAGGGCGTACTCATTAGAACAGCAAGTTCCTTGATAGCATGGTCTCAATCTTTTCAAAGACATTACTCAGAATACTACAAATGCTCACTAAACTTTATTTTTTAATAGTTAGTCACAGTTCCCTGAATCGATTATGTCCTTTCAGGCCCTCTTATGTTGCTTATTAAGCCTGAAACATGATCCTACACTTCTGCCTAAGAAATATATTCCTGTTCATCTTTCTAGACTCAGTTCAAATATCTATTTTATGAAACCTCTTCTAGCCCCTTCTACCCTGTTTGGACTTCCACAATGCCTTTATTATTGGACTTATTTGATAGTCTGATTTATTTATGTGGATTTGTTCTATGTGACTCAATTTCCACCACATGTGGAAAGTATAAGGCCTATTTTATAGGGATTAAAAATATCAATACTTTTCCCATCCCAATGGCCTGTTTTGCAGACTGCATGGAACCCTGGTGTTGGTCAATGAGTTCTGCTTATAACATTTTTCAGAGCTATATTTTTGTCATTTAGTAATTAACTAACATGAACATTGAATACAAAAAATAGCTTGCATACATTTTAAATAATACTAATTGGAAAAAAATGTGAAGGTAGGGTTAACCCAAAATAACATTTTCCATTTGAGGGTTTTATCAAAACATTTTTTGGCAATCTCAGCTCAGACCTTTCAGAGTCTCCCTCCTATTTCCAAGTGGTACATCCTTTTCCCAAATTCCAGACCAATTACCCAGAGCTCTGAGCTATTAGTTTGGTTTTTCATTGTTATTATTCCTAACTCAATGTGTCTAACACTTTCTGAGTACTTTAGATACATTAACTCGTTTAACTGAATCCTGGAAACAACCCCTAGGATGTGGGTGCTATTATTATTCACATTTAATAAGTAAGGAAGCAGAGAAAAAAAGAAGAAATATCTTTGACTCTGTAAGTCTTCCCTGGTTCCCTCAAATCATATCATTATAGTATCACAGTACTATTTTTATTGGTCACAAGAAAATGGTTGTTGTTTAGTCGCTAAGTCAGTCCAATTCTTTTGCAACCCCGCAGACTATAACCCACCAAGCTCCTCTGTCCATGAGATTCCCACATAAGAATACTGGAGTGTGCTGCCATTTCCTTCTCCAGGGCACCTTGAATCAAACTTGCATCTCCTGCATTGGCAGGCATATTCTTTACCAATGAACCACCAGGGAAGCTCCCAAAATTTCATTAGAGCAAATGTCTGATATTAAAATATTAACATTGCCTTATAGTTGTATAGTGCTTTATCACTTAGAAAACACTTTTATAAACATGATCTCATTTAGTTTTTACAGTGACACAGTAATGTGAAGGATGAATCAAACTGAGGCCTAGCGAGATTAAAACAGAGCAGATTTATACCAAAGTGCTTATTTTATGCCAAGATACCATTTTATGTTTAAATAGGTCATTGTTGTACGTTAAATAATGGTTCCTTGATGACAAATTCTAATCTCTGAAAGAATATGATTAAGTTAGGAATTTGAGATGGGGAGATGATCTTGAATTACACAGGTGGGCCCTTAATGCCGTATTCTTACAAGAGAGATTGTGAGAGACTGCAAAGAGAGGAGAAGCGATGAGAAGAAGGAGCAGACAGAGATTTGAAGGCACTGGCCTTGAAATCTAGAATTATATGCAGCCACAAGCCAAGGAATCCCAGCAATCTACAGAAGCTGGAAGAGGAAGAAGCAGATGTTCCCCTAGAGCCTTAAAATAGTGTGTGGCTCAGCCAACACCTTGATTTTGGCCCAGAAAAACAGATTTTGGATTTTTGGCTTCTAGCACTATAAGAAAATAAGTTTCTGCTATTTTAAGCTGCAGTGATTGTGATAATTTGTTCAGCAGCCACAGTAAAATAACACAAGGATGAACTGAAATGTATTTTAGTTCTGAACTTATTAGTGATTAAATAAGCATAGGTGCCCCTTAGGTGCTCAGTATGTAAGGTCCAAATTGCCATTTCCTTCACCAGGGGATCTTCACAACCCAGGGACTGAACCTGGGTTTCCTGCATTGCAGGCAGATTCTCTACTGACTGAGCCACCAGGGAAACCCCCAGAGGAATCTAGTAAATCCAATTTCTTTGCATTCAATAGAGAAGAGTCTCTTAATTTCCCCAATTTCACAAGAAAGAATATCAACAATAGGCAACTGGTTGCTATTGCTTCAACCCAATTTTCCTGCTGCATCAATATTTATCTTATGACAAACATCAAATGCATAAGTAATTGCCACCTCTCAGCAATTATTCTCCTTGAAATTCTTTTGCCTCTAGATTAGTGTCTTCTTGACTCTCTTGTTTGCCTTCTCCTTTCCCATGATTCATGTGTCCCTCAACCATTTACCTCTCTCACTGAGTTTCTGTCCTCAAAGTTTTCTGGGACATTCCCCTCTTCTTCTTCTATACTCTCATACTATGTGATTCCCATCTTCCTTTATTTTTCTGTTTGATTTTTAACCACTTCTTTATCCACTTCCCTCTTCTGGTTTCCTGGTATTTCTATGAGATTTTAAAAGTTACTTGCTTTGCTAATGTTTACTACTCAGGTTTTTTGTTTTTTTTCTTTTTAAGCTATTACCATGAACTCTTTAGCTCAGTGACAACAACAAATTCCCATATCCCATTTGCAACAGAGTTGTACAGCATCCTTTTTTTCTAATACAGTTTTACATTTCTGAAAATGTGAAGGGGTGTAATGCTTTGATTTGTAACAATCATCACTTTGCTGATGTACCACATTCTGAATCTGTGCCAGCATACTTTTATCTAAATTGAGCTGACAGATTTTGAAGTAATTGTTGAAGGACCTTAATTTCTTATAATGCCCCTTTTACATCCTTTGAATCTAGTTACTCTCTCAATTAAAGAAAGGGGACACCAGAGTGGAATCTTTATCAGTAGGTCCAAACCCTGATCTTTATAATGCAAAACCTGGGCCTTGTCACTGGGATCTACTAAAAAAAACATAACAGCCAAGTTAATGATTTAGTGTTCAGTTCACCTAGTTTGGGAGGACTGACAGCTAAGCTTTGGAACTCTGCCTACCTGCAAATTTATAAGTGGTTCCTGGAAACAACCTACCTGAATTTTATTCATATATTTGCTTATTTATACCCTAATTCCAAAAAGGAATTTAAGGTATCTTATCGAGATAAGATATATTAAAAGAGGGTAAGACCAAAAAAGGGGAAACACATTGATCATAACGTCACATACATGTGAAGGTGGGCTGCAGATTCGGCACCAAGCCTTCTGAGCAGGCAAAGAGGGAAAATAATTATAACTCATTTCAGTGAACTCAGCTCTTCTTCATCTGAAAAGTAGAAAGAAATTCCTCCCAAAGGTCCTTAAGAAAAAGATACTGCACAGGAAATGAGCACTTTCCTTACATGTGTACTGCAAACTTCCACAGGGCCATTTACAATATTCATAAATAGAAGTCCTTGGTATCAAAATAAAGTATTTCTCAATAAAACACTAGTCTAAGGAAAGGTGAAATTTTCATTCGTTCAGTTCAGCTGTGCTATCAGGAAACCCACAGTCCAAATAATATTTCTGACACTTTCCAAATCTCTACCTCTGTTTTCACTGTTGTTTCTGATTATTACTGATAATTTCTGATCATATCTCTAACTTTCAAAAATCTATAGATCTGTCAAAGGCTAGTTCACATATTATGTTCAGGCATGTAATAGAGAGGATAAGAGCAAAGGATTTGGAGTCAGAAAGAACCAGGTTAGAATCCTAGCCCATTTATGTAAAAGCTGTGTGAACTTAGGCAAGTTAATTAAATTCTCCAAGCATCTGCTTCCATATCTTTGAAATGGAACTAAAATTCTCTCTCACTAAGATTACTAATAGCTTTAAATCTAATCATGGAACATAAGAACTCCATCAATAATAACTTCAGCTGGTTAGAAGAGCCTTTTTAAATGTCATTTCCCTCTTCATGTTCACATAAAAGCATGATGTAAAGATGCATAAGATATGCAGCCATGTTTACTTTGTTTCCTATCACCTATGTGACACTACTGACCTTTAGGTTAGTCAAACGCCCCCAGAGATTCCTGCCCACTGGTGTACACCTTCTAGCCTGTGTCTGGGTTCCTGACCCACAGGAAATAAGATGATGAATTCTGTCAGTTTAAACAGCTAAATATGTGTTAATTTATTACATTGCAATAGAAAACTAATACAGGCATGTTATCAATAGTTAAGCTTTATTATCTCAAGCTGCCTCAAGTATAAAGGGAGACGATAGCATTCATTTTTCAACAGTGTTGTGAGGGTCCATTATAAGTGTACACATGTTTATAAATACCAAACACTCTGAAATCTGGGATGGCATTATTAATCTCGCAAACATACAACACTTAAGGATTCCTTTTGTATTCTGGTAATTTCTTCATGGCTCTTATCTCCCCTCATTATATTGTGAACTACTGAAAGACAGAGCTACTCCAGATCTGGATCTGAATAAAAAATTCTTGCAAAATTAGTGATGATGATAGAAATCAGAATAGTAGTTTCCTCAACAGGGCAAAGGAGAAGATCAGACTGGGAAGGGACACCTGTATCTTAACCTGGGGGGTATATGTGCAAAATTCTTTTAGGTGGCCCCTTAATATTTGTGCATTTCATAGATTTTTTTGTACGTAAATTATCCACTTTTTTAAAAAAATATTTTTTTGATGTGGACCGTTTTTTAAAGTCTTTATTTAATTTACTACAATATTGCTTTTGTTTTATGTTTTGTTTTGGCCATGAGGCATGTGGGATCCTAGCTCCCCAACCAAGGATCAAACTCATAACTTCTGCATTGGAAAGCAAAGTCATAACATTTGGACCACCAAGGAAACCCTCCTAAATTATCCAATTTTTGATGATGATGTTGAACTCATTAATCCATGGTGAACATAGTATTATTTTTAGTGGAAATATATAATTTGTATTACTTAAGCAAATTTGACAGAAAGTAAAATGGACACGCACTAGGTTTTCCAGGGTGAAAGCCATAGCAGCAGCTATACTACACTGTCAAAAATGGCAAGATGGATAGTATAATATCCTGTCCCTGAGAGAGTGTCTCAGGCTTGTCAGGGAAAACTTTAGTGATAAGTGGCTTCAAAATAGACCTATCTATTTTTGATAAATGAATAAAGAAATAAGTAAATCAAGATCATAGAAGTAGCTCATTCAGTCCTATCTTGTGCCTAGATATTTCTATATCTCAACACCTCCAGAGCTCGATAAATTATTACAGAGTCACCAGCATATTTAAAAATTAAAATTATGTAAATAGTCTTCATAAATTATTTAGCTTTGATAAGGAAAATGAAAGGCATAATATTCACAGAACACTGAGGCCAACAGTAAAAGTAGCAATGGGCCATGTGCTTCTAGGACTCTTTCTTGAAACAACATTGAGCTCTCATTGGCAGTGTCAGCAGGTTAATGAAGAAATCTCTTTGGCATGGCACGTGTTCAATCCAAATTGACATTACTTGAGACATGGTTTTAACAAATGCTTGTTCATCAATACTCACCCAGCTGATTAACCTGAGTTAAAATTAGAAAAATGTCACCGGCTGCAACGACTGAATGCCTGCAAAATTACTGCATGGAAGAGTGAAAGGCAACAATTTGAGGAAAATCAGAAGATGCACAGCATTCAGTGTCAGACCACTGCAGTGGTTTACTCCCTTCAGTGAATCTAAAGCATGTTTTAGTAAGTAGTACAGCGGCCACTCCTTACGACTTCAATCTCAAGAAACCAGGAAAATCCTTTTATAATCACCCTTAGCTTTCAGACTTCGTGTCAGAGCTTGAAGGGACTCAGAGATCACCAAATCCAAACTCCTCTATTTTCAGGGGGGGAAAAAAAAAAATATATATATATATATATAGATAGATAGATAGATAGATAGATAGATAGACAGACCAGAGTTTACACTCCTGGGAGAAAAGAGGACTAAGAAAGGACTTATATTAAAATGAGAATAATGATTACATTAAGACAAATGTATCAGTGCAGTAATCAATTTTAAGAATTATAAACCATATACTTTACGGAAAATCTTGTAAAGGATTTTCTGAACTGAAAAACTGTTTTCAGTTCTCTGGTGAGATAATAAAAACTCAAAACTCTCTTCTGGTCACTGAGAAATCTTTGGTCTAGAAATACAGAGGACAAGAATAAATGCATTGTCACAAAACAATTTGTGGTCAGTGGAGTGGGAAAAGCAGAAAACAAAAATGGAATCTGACCAGGCTTAAGCACAAATTTAACTGTTTTTGTGCCCCATCACTATGGTTTCCCTGATAATAGACATGCCTCCTTGAGTCAATAAGAAATGACTATAAAAATGAAATGAATGATAATCAGGAGGCTGAGAATCTGCAATTAGCAAGCCCCACTGGTAAAGGCCTGGAGAGAAATTTAGTAATTGTTGGTGGTGCAGATAAAGGATTGAGACTATGGGAGGAAAAAATTATCAAGTGTTTTATGAAAGGCATTAAACTCATCTATATAATCAGTCACTCCTTACAGCTGTACATATCCATTATTTCTTTCTCTAGTTTGGACATGGTCAATATCAAAATTTTGAATGTTCACAATCCATCTTGTCTACCTAGAACTACTTGTTGGCATGGTTACCAGAAAGAGTTTTGATCTGGAGTGCTGCCAGTTTCAATGAATTGGTAAGCTAGGTAGACTGGCTGGAAATTACAGCAAGTTAGCCACTTGCTCTGTAGATCACTCTCCCTGCTGCTGTCTAAGAAGTCAAGTGTACTCAGAAGGTTGTTGGCATAGAAGCAGGGGTCAACATAATAAATTGTGAAACACCATGGCACTATGGACATGAAACAACAGACTGGTTCCAAATCGGAAAAGGAGTACATCAAGGCTCTATATTGTCACCCTGCTTATTTAACTTATATGCAGAGTACATCATGAGAAACGCTGGGCTGATGAAGCACAAGCTGGAATCAAGATTGCTGGGAGAAATATCAATAACCTCAGATATGCAGATGACACCACCCTTATGGCAGAAAGTGAAGAGGAACTAAAAAGCCTCTTGATGAAAGTGAAAGAGGAGAGTGAAAAAGTTGGCTTAAAGCTCAACATTCAGAAAATGAAGATCATGGCATCTGGTCCCATCACTTCATGGGAAATAGATGGGGAAACAGTGGAAACAGTTTCAGACTTTATTTTTGGGGGCTCCAAAATCACTGCAGATGGTGACTGTAGCCATGAAATTAAAAGATGCTTACTCCTTGGAAGGAAAGTTATGACCAACCTAGATAGCATATTCAAAAGCGGAGACATTACTTTGCCAACAAAGGTCCATCTAGTCAAGGCTATGGTTTTTCCAGTGGTCATGTATGGATGTAAGAGTTGGACTGTGAAGAAAGCTGAGCACTAAAGAATTGATGCTTTTGAACTGTGGTGTTGGAGAAGACTCTTGAGAGTCCCTTGGACTGCAAGGAGATCCAACCAGTCCATTCTGAAGGAGATCAACCCTGGGATTTCTTTGGAAGGAATGATGCTAAAGCTGAAGCTCCAGTACTTTGGCCACCTCATGTGAAGAGTTGACTCATTGGAAAAGACTCTGGTGCTGGGAGGGATTGAGGGCAGGAGGAGAAGGGGACGACAGAGGATGAGATGGCTGGATGGCATCACTGACTCAATGGACGTGAGTCTGAGTGAACTCCGGGAGATGGTGATGGACAGGGATGCCTGGCATGCTGCAATTCATGGGGTCGCAAACAGTCAGACATGACTGAGTGACTGAACTGAACTGAACTGATGGCAATAGTCCCTTGGACTGCAAGGAGATCCAACCAGTCCATTCTAAAGGAGATCAGTCCCGGGTGTTCATTGGAAGGAATGATGCTGATGCTGAAATTCCAATACTTTTTGGCCACCTCATGGGAAGAGTTGACTCATTGGAAAAGACTCTGATGCTGGGAGGGATTGGGGACAGGAGGAGAAGGGGACGACAGAGGATGAGATGGCTGGATGGCATCACTGACCCGATGGACATGAGTTTGAGTGAACTCTGGGAGTCGGTGATGGACAGGAAGGCCTGGCATGCTGCAATTCATGGGGTCGCAAGGAGTTGGACACGACTGAGTGACTGAATTGAACTGAACTGATGGTACTACTTACAGGAGCTAGCACCCAAACAAGTCTTCATGATTCCCTACTCAGTTCTTTCTATCCCATCAGATATTTGCCCATGAATGTATCTTCCAAATTCACTTCTACCCTGTACAAATTCTGAATATATGTGTTTAACAATGTAAGCAGCAGCTAGAGACAGATCAAGTACAACAGTTACATGAACAGAGTGAGTCTGTGTAAAAAAACCTTCTCATTCCACATCCTGACTACCTTAAGTAGTATTCTTCTTCATTTTCCATCACACTATTACCAGTTACAATCACATGTACATGAGGATAGCAATTTCCCTATTGGAACATTACCCCAGGTATCCGAGTCTTCAAGTTAAGTTTCCAGTTGCTACTGTTCAACGTGATACAAACAACTCCATCCTCTGCCCCACATCTTATTTTCTTTGCCTTCTCAACAAGTTGCCTGCCCTGTGCCACCTCTTCACCCACGAGGTATGCTCTTTGATCGATAGCAGCTAATAAACAATTTGCAAGCCATTATGTTTTCATGCTATAGAGTCAGAAAGACCAAGGTAATCTAGTTGAAGCTCTTCATTACATAAAGGGGAAATTTTGGCCCACAGAATTTTACTGTTTATCTTTAAAGTAGTAGGACTACAACATGGAATTTTGGACATAGAACAGGGTGATTATTTTTATATCTTAATATAATATCTCAAACCATACCAATTATGCTCTCTCTATAGAGAACTGATTAACAAGCACAAGTTATTATATGTTAACCATTATGATTTTTAATGTTCAAAAATAAAATAAAGTTAATCCACAGAGATATATGTATATTTATGTATAATAGTATACACTACTGTGAAATTTGTAAGAAAATAAAGGACTGGAACAATTCTTGACACTCTTAGCACTCTGTATACAGTTTACCCTTGAATAACTTGAGGGTTATGCATGCTGACCTTCTGCACAGTTAAAAATCCTCATATAATTTATAGTTGGGACTCCACATACATGGTTCTCTGAATCCATGGTTCAGCATCTGTGGATTCAACCAAGCCAGGGTCATATAGTACTGTAGTATTTATTACTTTTAAAAATCCATGTATAAGTGACCCATGTAGTTCAAACCCATGTTGTTCAAGGGTCAACTATATTCTATTTCACATGAAACTGAAAAACATTTCAATTTTTCCACAGACTAAAACTATAATATTCAGATACTTGAGGAAGCCAGAATTTTCACATAATACATTACAACCTGGTTTCTTTTTTTGCAACTCTTTCATCCAGAAAAAGTTTTTTTCTAGCCAAAAAAGAAGAAATTGTCTGGACATATCCCACCTGATCCACTGATAAATAAAACTGCTTACATCTTTGAAAAACATTCACAGTAATTATTGGGAAAATATTCATTTTCTTCATGAAAACCAGTAATCTAAAAAATTACCAGAAAGGAAAGGACAACAACAGGATAAAACTATGTTATAAGAGTAACGAAGAAAGGATTGATAAACCCATGATCTTTTTTTTTCATGTAATGTGATAAACTACTGCTGTTTCTTTCTCACTGCTAATGGCATTAACCTTGTCCCAATTATTCACTCAAAATCCAGTCTTATTTATTTCTCTGACTACCTCTCATTCAGAGTAAGCAGTTCCCATTGGGTCTACATTCTCAAGATTTTATAAACACACATTCTTCTTTTCCTTCCCACTATTTCAGTCTCAGTACCAATAAACCTGTTGTTTGCTTTCCCACTGTCTCATCACCAGGAAGCATCAGGCACTTGACTGTAAGGGTGATGTTCCATAAACAAAGTCCAGGCTTATCATGTCTTTAAAAAAATAAAAATCATTCTTCTCCAAGATTATGGTTCAAATTCCTTACTTATGCATTTAAGAATCTGTGTGATTTGAGTGAAATCTACTTTCTTTCATTTCTCAGTTTTCCACTGAGGTCTTCATGCTCCAGAGCAATGCTGTCCCATAAAACTTTCTGCAACGATGGGAATGGTACATGTCTATACTGTCTAATATGGTGGCTACTGACCACTTGAAATGTAACTAATGCAACTAAAAGTCAAATCCTGATTTTAATTAATTTAGATTTAGAGTGTGCAGCAACATGTTTCCAGTGGCTGCTATATGTGACAGCTCATCTCTAGTGGTTCTCAAATTTCATCATGCCTCAGAGGTACCTGGAGGGCTTCTGAAAACAGATTATTGGACTCTATTCCACAGTTTTTGAGTTTGTAGTCTGTGATGAAGCTCAAGAATTTGCATTTCTGAAAAGTTCTCAAAATATGCTAGTCTACAGTGCACATTTGAGAACCACTGACCTGAAAAATTTAAGCCCTTATTTCTCTTGAACAGATAGTATGTACAGGTATTTATATCTGCATAGATTTCTGTTCCATTCTACCTTGGTTCTAGTCTCTTACATGTCCATTATCTCTTCCATAAATCATAAGTTACCTGACAACAAGGACTTTGCTTTCTCATATTTGCAAGACCTAAAGATCTAAAATGTCTTTATCAGTCATATAAACATAATAAACATAGAGTAGAGGTTATTGGATTAAATTAGAAGTCATTTTTAAAATGTTGAACATTTTATTTTACATTGATTTTATTCATTCTAAATTTAAATTTTGGTTAGATTGAAGAGTTAGTGATAAAACTAGATAATCTTAATTTTCAAATTTATATTAGATAATTTTGAGATCCTCATGGTTCTCCATAAATCCATTCATGCAATTATACTCCACTTGCGCTGGTAATCATATTTCTGAAGTAAAAGTGACAAATATCACAGAAATAATCGAGAGAAGTTAAAGTCACAGTATTATTAACTTTAAAAATAAAACAAGCTGACTTCTCTGAGCAGAATTTTTAAAAGATGAAAAACTTTTTTTAGCTGCTTTAAACTTTTTACACTAATTCTGATTTTCAAAAAGTGAAAATAGCTCACATTTTCTGTTGAAATAAGGCTCAATACAAAAAGAGTATGGTATCATTATATTGAAGCTCAAGGTGATACAAACACCAGGAGAAGAAATATTTTCAAGATCTCTTACAGCAGTGAGCCTAGTTAAAACCAGGCAATTAGTTCCTTACTGTGATCAGCCACCTTTAAACCTGCCATTTGAAAGAAACCACCTATAGAGAAATCACTTCCACTTCTTTTTAAATTATAGTAAGTCACCACCAAATTATTTTTTCTGCAAATTATACACACACACACACACACAAAGTTTACTCAGCATATTTTTAAAGCAAGCTTGCACTTGCACTTTATTAGAGATTCAAATAACGTGTGGCTATTTCATTAAACAAATCACTCTTTCCCATTTTTCACACTAATATGGACCTTTGCATGAACATTGAAGAAATGTAGTTAATGGATAAACACTCAGAATCACAGCACAAGGATGAGCCTAGATGGCATCATCTGGCCTTAGTTCAACATATCTGTTGCTAGGTAACCAGAGATAATAAAAGGAGATCTGAAGCAAGCCAGCAAATGAAATCCAGCCCCAGCCCATCTTTAATATTAGCTCTACTGCCACCATTAAGCATGTAGGAGGTCCAAAATAAAAATGCAGCACCAAAATTGGAGGAGGTAAAGTTGACTTTACCCTGTGATTTAATGCCAACCTTTCTACAACAATAAAAGGCTTAGCTGGCAGGAACCTCTCTAAGGAAAAAAAAAATTCCATTTTGGGTGTAGTCAATGTCACTTTGAACTCGAGAGTCATTTCTAACATTCTAAGACAGCAATTCAAATACTCACTCAGTAAATATGTGACAGCTTGAAATGCATTCTGGAAGGGTCTTGGAGGGGAAGAGTTTGTTTTGGTTGATAGTATTTTTATTCTGTTGTCTGTTGTTCTTGTTAAGGTAATTTATGATATAAGAATGTTAACTTTCTTTAGGAAAGAATACCTACATAAGCAAATCAACAAACAATAGTGGGCCACGACTCCAGTTAAGGACCAAAGAGCACAAACACAATTTAGATCTAGATTCAGAAACTTCTATGTTCTGTGTTCATGGAACAAGAGCTCTTGGAACCTGGGTTTCATCTAAGGGAAAATAAGTTACATAGATTGTAGCAGCAACTATCCACTAGGCAATGGGGATCCAAAGAGCCTGTGTATTCGAGACAAAGTGATGCTTGCCTCAAAAGGAAAGTTCATTTTTATTTTTTAGTACATTGAAGTCTATTCCAAATAAAAAAAAAGAAAGAGAGAAAAGAAAAAGGCACCTTTTGTACCTGATCTAATTAATCACGATGGCAAGCCTCTGAAGTGGGTACTATTATGTCAATTTTATGGATAAGGACAGATGGATAGACAGAAATATAAAGAGAAATAACTAATACTAAGCTTAAGACATTTAAAATTTGCCTAAATTCACACAACCAAAATCTAGGTATGCCTGATTTGCAAGTTCAAGCTCTTAATTATACTTTTACATTCCCACTATGAATACTGGAAGACAGGAGAACAATACAGGGTATGTAAAATTAAGATAAATTATCAGAATTCAAATTTGATTTGGTGATTCCATCCAATATGAATACTGAAAAAATAGCTGTTTTAAGTAAAAGAGTGAAAAAAATTAATATTAAAACCATCAGAAGAAAATTTCTCAGCCTAACCAGATTGCCATTTTTTTAAACAAGAAATTATATTTTGTTGTACTTTATTATACAGACATCTCAAAAATGTATTTAACCACTATGATATTATTGAAAATTTGATCATTTCCAAGTTCTTATCCACTACAAGGGGCTTCCTTGGTGGCTCAGAGGTTAAAGCGTCTGCATCTAATCCTCCACACATATCTTGACACGTCTTTGTAATTATGTCCTTGAGCATATTTTAGGCAGGAACACATATCTGTTATATCTACAGGAACAGGGTTAGGATTTCGCTACCGCTATAAGGACAGGGGACTCTGGTCTGCAGGAATGATCCTATAATGAGGCTGAAACATTATAGGTGCTAACATAGGGTTAAGTTATTTTTATTCAAGATAAACTAATTTTAAGTACTAGAATTAAAAAAAAAAAAAAACCTGCATCTGAAGAGATACTTCTCAAGGGAATAAAGTGGATAATCACTGATTAGTGTTTCCTGACAACCTTAATCTGAGATGAGTAAAGAGTCATGGTTTAGGTAGGACCTGATGAACCCTCAAAGTGACCAGTGAGTTGCATCAGCCCATTTGAGCTTCTATGCCAAATGCAGTCAGGTATGGCACACAGGTCTGGGCCTCAAGGACCAGGGGAGAAGATTTAATGTTATATCAAGTTTATTTTTTTGGCACAAGGCATTTTTAATGGATTAGATTATGAATGTACAACAAAAAGTGATATTAAGATTTTCTACTGCTTACAAGTGACTAAAAGTCAGAGATATTGCCTGACTTTTGATCGAGGGAGAAGAATAACTATTCCAGCTGAAAAATAAATTTCAAGGAAATGGGAGAAACAAATATGGTATATACATAATATGGAATGTTATTCAGCTATGCAAAGGAATTGAATTCTGACACACAATAGATGAGCCTTGAAAACATTATGCTCAATGACAAGCATTATGCTAAGCTAGACACCAAAGAACAAATATTCTATGAGTCCACTTATATGAAATATCTGGACTAGGCAGGTTCATAGGGATAGAAAGTAAATTACAGGTTACCAGGGGCTGGACATTACTTTGCGAACAAAGGTCCGTCTAGTCAAAGCTATGGTTTTTCCAGTAGACATGTATGGATGTGAGAATATTGGACCATAAAGAAGGCTCAGCACTGAAGAACTGATGTTTTTGAATTGTGATATTGGAGAAGATTCTTGAGAGTCCCTTGGGCATCAGAGGGCAGGCTGACTGAAACCACAATCATAGAAAACCAACAAACCTAATCATACGGCCCATAGCCTTGTTTAACTCAATGAAACTAAGCCATGCCATGTAGGGCCACCCAAGACAGACAGGTCATGGTGGAGAGTTCTGCTAAAATGTGGTCCATTGGAGAAGGGAATGGCAAACCACTTCAGTATCCTTGCCTTGAGAACCCCATGATCAGTATGAAAAGGCAAAAATAACACTGAAAGATGAACTCCCCAGGTCAATAGGTGCCCAATATGCTACTGGAGATCAGTGGAGAAATAACTCCAGAAAGAATGAAGAGACGGAGCCAAAGCAAAAACAACACACAGTTGAGGATGTGACTGGTGATAGAAGCAGGGTCCGATGCTGTAAAGAGCAATATTGCATAGGAACCTGGAATGTCAGGTCCATGAATCAAGGCAAATTGGAAGTGGTCAAACAGGAGGTGGCAAGAGTAACCTCAACATTTTAGGAATCAACAAACTAAAATGGACTAGAATGGGTGAATTTAACTCAGATGACCATTATATCTACTACTGTGGGCAGGAATCCCTTAGAAGAAATGGAGAAGCCATCATGGTCAACAAGAGTCCGAAATGCAGAACTTGGATGCAATCTCAAAAACGACAGAATGACCTCTGTTCATTTCCAAAGCAAAACCATTCAATATCACAGTAATCCAAGTCTATGCCCCAATCAGTAATGCTGAAGAAGCTGAAGTTGAATGGTTCTATGAAGACCTATAAGACGTTTTAGAACTAACACTCAAAAACGATGTCCTTTCCATTATAGTGGACTGGAATGCAAAAGTAGGAAGTCAAGAAATACCTGGAGTAACCGGCAAATTTGGCCTTGGAGTACAGAATGAAGCAGGACAAAGGCTAACAGAGTTTTGCCAAGAGAACACACTGGTCATAGCAAACGCCCTCTTCCAACAACACAAGAGAAGACTTTACACATGGATACCACCAAACAGTCAATACTGAAATAAGATTGATTATCTTTTTGAAGCCAAAGATAGAGAAGCTCTATACAGCCAGCAAAAACAAGACCTGAGGCTGACTGGCCCAGATCATGAACTCCTGATTACCAAATTCAGACTTAAATTGAAGAAAGTCGGGAAAACCACTAGATTATTCTGATCCAACCAGTCCATCCTAAAGGAAGTCAGTCCTGAATGATCATTGGAAGGACTGATGTTGAATCTGAAACTCCAATACTTTGGCCACCTCATCCGAAGAACTGACTCATTTGAAAAGACCTTGAGGCTGGGAAAGATTGAAGGTGGGAAGAGAAGGGGATGACAGAGGATGAGATGGTTGGATGGCATCACCGACTCAATGGACATGAATTTGAGCATGCTCCGAGAGATGATGAAGGACAGGGAAGCCTGGCAATCTGTAGTCCATGGGGTCTCAAAGAGTCAGAAATGCCTGAGTGACTGAATAACAACAAGAGGCTGGGAGAAATGGGGAGTTAATAATTGTCTAATGGGAATAGACTTTCTGTTTGGGATGATGAAAAATTTTGGAAATAGATATTAACTATGAATATTTAATGTTATGAATACACGATGCCACTGAATAGTACACTTAAAATGGTTATAAATGGCAAACTTCATGTCACATATATTCTACCACAACTAAAGATAATATTAAAAGAGGAAAAATGAAAGAGAGAAAACTTCTTTGATAATAATACCTCATAATCCATCATGATTATGTAATACATACATACATCATATATATATATATATATGGCCATTTTCTAAAGGTAGCATGAAGGAAAATCAAGAAAACTCAGTGCACAGGGAAGAATGATGGGGCCTGCAACTTGGATAAACATATAAGAGGAACTACCTAACTCTGGAGGCTAGCGTGGAGGAGAGATCTAATGAGAGGAGACAGCCAGAGGCAAGTCCAAAAGAATAGAATAGAATGGGTCTCTGGGAGGCTTCTAAAATTGGGTATAGAAAGTATGAGAAATAGTGGGGGAGGGTGGTTTACAAATAATTAGTATGAGATGGAGCATAATTCTCCATCCTTTAGAGCCCTCAGTGGCCCCTAGGTAAGGGACAGGAAAGAGGACTGCCATTCAGGATTCTAGATAGGGAGCTCGAACCAGCCCCCTTGTGAGGGTGACCCTACCAGGGCAGTTACAGCTGGGTATGGCCCAGGCATACATGAATGTGACCCCTCTCATCAGGGTGCTGCAGCAACCCCTGACCATGTGGAAAACCGAATAACAACAAACATAATGGGAAAGAATATGAATATATATAAATATATATATGAGCTTCTCTGATAGCTCAGTTGATAAAGAATCTGCCTGCAATGCAGGAGACCCCAGTTTGATTTCTGGATTGGGAAGAGCCCCTGGAGAAGGGAAAGGTTACCCACTCCAGTATTCTGTCCTGAAGAATTCCATGGACTATAGCCCAGGGTGTCGCAAAGAGTCAGACACAACTGAGCGACTTTCACGTGTGTGTTTGTGTGTGTGTGT
Organism: Capricornis sumatraensis; assembly: GCF_032405125.1. NCBI lineage: Eukaryota > Metazoa > Chordata > Mammalia > Artiodactyla > Bovidae > Capricornis > Capricornis sumatraensis. Next base: position 78,632,463 of record NC_091073.1, read on the forward strand.
GTGTGTGATTCTTTTTCTCAAGATCATGCTGTCCTATGCAATTAATGTTTTATGAAACAGAATACATTGACACCCACTATGTGAATATATTTACCATAATATCCAAAAACATTTTATTTACCATAACTTTATTCTCATAATTTTAATGTTAAAATCTCTGAATTCTCATACATGTGTGCCATTTTAATCCAGTTATCCATTCCTTCCATAAAATGTATCCAAAGACATTAAGAATAGATTATTGAATGTAAAATTATAAACCATGGAGTATTTCAATCATAATAAAACAGTGAATTTAACCTATGATATTATGAATAAATATCTTTAAGCAAAGCTAGCTTAATGACATTATTCCCCTAGGGACATGGTAATTAGAAAGTTGGAGAAGTCTAAATGGATTATCCAAATAGCTTCTAAGATTGCTTAATTAACATGAACTTGGAAATCAGTTTTTTGGTTTGCTTATTTATTTCTTTGACAGCCAAAGGATCAATTCAATCCAACTGTTGAACTTTACTTAACTGCAGATAAAAAGAACACTGGTACAATTTTCTGAAACATGTAGAAGTGAGAAATGCAGTTCCTATGTGTTAGTTATTCTAATCAATTGCTATATTGTATATATTGTATATTATATTCTAATCAGGAGTTATATTGCAATTCAATTGGTAGAAAAATTTAAGCAGCTTGTTTGATTGCCTTGGAAAAATTTCTAGGCATCTATGGCTCCTCTGGGTGAAAAGCAGGAGTCTTGCTAATCTTAGCTTCCACCCCCTTTCCGTCTATATTCTACTACCTCTAGTCTTCTCAGCATTCACCTCCTGCATAATGGCTAATGAAAAAACCTACATATATTTCCCCCTGCCAGTTCAATCTGCTCAGGCAGTCTTTCCATCCCTAAAAATCTTCAGGTTTTATACTAGAAAACTGGGTCTTTATTGGTGGATGGCAATCTGGCATCTCTGAAAGAAGGATGTGAATATTTTTCATGTTCATCAAAGGTGCAATAGGTTAAAAACCAATTGAGAAAGAGCTCTATCAACATTGAACATTTATCTGTCCATCCTGACTGATTTGGCAATTGCTATCCTTCTGCTTATAATTTCCTTCTCTGTCTTCTCATGGTCAATGTCTATACATCCTTTAAAATCAAGTTTAGGTGGCATTTCCTCTGAAAGCCTTCCCATGAACATTAGACTGGATTTATGGAGCTGTCTCCCACCTAGATTTTAAAGTCCTTCAATACAGAGATTGTGCATTATTTCTGTTTAGATCATAGATACCTATCACAATTCTTGTCATGTAAGAGACACCCAAATAATGTGAGATGAACTGAAATGAACTGGACTTTGAATCTAAGTAAGTGATCCTATCACTGCTCTTACTCAGAAGCATGAGAGAAAGTATTTTCTTCCAATATGCTGTGTCTCTCTTACCTCACACCTGCTCTCTTGCATATAGCCTTTTCTTCAGCCTACACTTAACACCACCCTCTTTCTGTCTGAGAGGAACAAGAGAATTCTACTTTCCAAGAATAACACCTATGTTCCCTGTGCATACATCCCACCATTATACCCTTTCTCTTGCAAAGTCTCACTCTTCTCCGTATTCATTTCTTTTGCTTACAAACATGTTCAGTTTACTTAGCCTGAAACTTTGAGAGGCCTTATTAGCCTCTTAAACTATAATTCACTCCCCACTCACAGATTTTCCCAAACAAATCTGCAGGTCAGTATTAAAAAAAAAAAAAGATCAAAATTATTTGTACATCAATGAGGAAGAGAAAGAAGGGAAGATATTGAGCAGCTGATTTGCAACTATTAGAGAAGGAGTGGGCTAGAGGGAAGCAACAAAATATACTGCTTGTATAGAGACTAACATAGTACTTAAAATAAATTCTACTTGCTCACCAAATCCTATGCATTAATAGAGTTGTTGCAACTCAAGTCACTTACCATATATGAGCATTCACCTCAAACTTTTAAACTCTGAAATTTGTTTGGTATATATCTTAATTTCACGTTCAGTTCAGTTCAGTTGCTCAGTCGTGTCCAACTCTTTGCAACCCCATGAATCGCAGCACACCAGGCCTCCCTGTCCATCACCAGCTCCCAGAGTTCACTCAGACTCATGTCCATCGAGTCAGTGATGCCATCCAGCCATCTCATCCTCTGTCATCCCCTTCTCCTCCTGACCCCAATCTCTCCCAGCATCAGAGTCTTTTCCATTGAGTCAACACTTTGCATCAGGTGGCCAAAGTACTGGAATTTCAGCTTTAGCATCATTCCCTCCAAAGAAATCCCAGGGCTGATCTCCTTCAGAATGGACAGTTTGGACCTCCTTGCAGTCAAAGGGACTCTCAAGAGTCTTCTCCAACACCACAGTTCAAAAGCATCAATTCTTCGGTGCTCAGCCTTCTTCACAGTCCAACTCTCACATCCATACATGACTACAGGAAAAACCATAGCCTTGACTAGACGGATCTTAGTCAGCAAAGTAATGTCTCTGCCTTTGAATATGCTATCTAGGTTGGTCATAACTTTTCTTCCAAGGAGTAAGCGTCTTTTAATTTCATGGCTGCAATATCTTAATTTTGATGTATGGGTATGCAAAATGAGTGTTACATGTAAACTTCTTCTTAAAAAAAACACTTCATCTGCTTTTTGCAAATGTTTGAGAGTTTTAGTCTTTATTGGATTTGTTTGTTGTATAGAGTCCATTTTATGTCAAAAGAAACATATTGGTCATGATTTAATTTTTTGAGGGGTTAATGAAGGAGGATGGTGGGATGGAGGGAGAGAAGATTCAAGTTCCCTACACAGAAACAATATGCAGACACATGTGTCACAAGAAATTATCTTCTATAGGGGATGTTATCAAGGAAATAAATTACTGTGGCCCTGAGAGTGTCAATTACTAGGTAGGCTGATAAGAAGTCCAGGGCCCCCGAGGAGGAGATAGGGGTCCAGAGCCCTTGAGAAGGAGAAACAGGTCTGGAGCTCTCAAGGTAAAAAGGAAAAACTTTTTTTTTTTTTTCTATATTGCTTTGTCTTAGTCAATATAATAATGTATCTTGCTTGAGGACATGCTTCTTCTTCATAAGAACTTCTGACTAATCTTGTAAGAAGTATATTGTGGGAGTGGGTCTGCTAAAAGTATATAAGGCCTTAGCAAGTCTAGCGAGTGGGTGCACTCTCTGTCCCCCTTCTGATGCCTGTGTCAGAAGCATTCTCTGTCCCTTTTCATACCTTAATAAAACTCTGCCACATAAAAACTCTTGAGTGATCAAATCTGGTCCCTGGTCTTGAAGCTAAAGCTTCTTCTTTGGAGATCATGAATCTGACATCATTCACTGTAAGCTATCATCTTGGGGGCTCATCTGGGATCTTCAGGACAAGGTAAGAACACTCAGAGATCTAGCCACCCTGCTTTCTCATATGTATGTTTTCTGCTTTATTTTACTAACCCTTCGGTGTGCTTGTGTGAATGAATGACACAAACTGTGTGAAGCAAGTGATGAGCCCTGCTCTAGGGTTTTGAAGTCCCTCATAATGACTGAAGGCAGCCCCGAAAGGAGAGCCTTGTCAGGATTTATACCAAACTGCCAATGCCAAAAGACACCCAATATCCCTGCGAGGGGTGCAGCCAGAGATGGACAAAGCGTGTGGACCCAACTTTCCTTTCTCGGTCACCTTTTCCTGGTTTCTTTGACCATTTCATAAGTGCGTGGGGAATTAGAACTACCAAACTAACCTGTCAGATCATAGACTTTCAATGGACTTGTGATTCATGCTGTTACTATGTACTTTTACCTAGACTCCATGTATGGAAGCACCTAGCCAAGAGTTACAAGAGCATGTTTGGGAGCAAGGCAGAGCTCTAGCTCCAGGAACGTCTCTCAAGCTAGAGGTCACTCTCTTGACTGCCTGCCTCAGGGCCCAGCAACCTGAAAGTGAGTCTTTGTCCTGGCTATGCCTCCTAGCTATGTAAATAGAAGCACTGTTTGTGACCTTGAGGTTTTTGAGGACAAAGATGGGGAACTGCAGGATCTGGTCAGATTGGAAATGCAGTGAGCCTCTTCCTTTGGGAGTGTTAGCTATTAGTGGACCAGAGGAGATTCTCTGGTGGCCTTTGCCTCAACTCCTTAGATATTTCTTTCTGTGGAAACTGTGGGAATGAACTGAAAGGATTGGCCCTAATAGCTTGAGAACAAAAATCACTTTTTCCTCGGTGGCCGATCCTCCACCACCTCTTTTGCTATCACAGATACTGGTGTGGTGACACTCAAAAGGGACATTTTGGGTTTTTTGTCCGTCCCTTTATAACTCACCGCTTTTACTGCGGTCAGTGTGCACAGGCACACGTGAGACAGATGCTTCCTCTAGTAGTCCTGGCTTGGGAAACATTCTGGGAAACTACTCTGCTCCACCCCGGGTGGCATCAGAGAAAAAGGACAAGTTAAACAAAGGTCGTGGTGGTATGGAACTAGAAATCAATTTGGGATGCCATCAGGTCTAACCCAGTGCATCTCCACCCTGGCTTGGTGGTAGAACCGGGAGGGATGAGTAAGGTGTCTGTGTCAGTAAGGGACAGACTAGGTCTGACCAGGGAAGGAAAGCTTTGGTGGAGAGTCTGTCTACACCCTCATCTAGAGCAGGGAGGGACGCCTCCAGTGGGAAAAAGCCACGGCTGTGGATGCTGCTTTTTTCTCTCTTACAGATGGAAGCTGATAGTTCCAGAACCACTCTTTTAAAATGTATTTGAAAAACTGGGACAAGTTTGATCCCTAGAGTTTAACAAGACATGCCTGATCTTCTTCTGTGATATTGAATGGCCACTATATTTTGGAAGATGGGGAAAACTGACCAGTTAAAGGGCCTCAACTATAATACTGTTTTATAATTAGACTGGTTCTGTGGAAAATGAGAGAAATGAGTAGAAGTGTCATATACATTGCTGTTTATCTCTCTGTAAGACTTGCCAGACTTAAATCCCAAGAATACAGATTTGGCTCTGAAACCTTCAGCTCCCTCCATCCTCTACTTTGCCCCTGTATCCGGGATTCCCAACTGAACAGGCTGAGAACCGGGGCACCCTTCCAGGTGGGGTTGATTCAGTCTCTGTAGAAATTCAAACAGTCCCAACTGTGGTTAAGACTATTGAGAGGATCCAAAAAGGTACACAGAAGCCTTTATGGGACTAATTGTACTTTATGACTTTACTTGGAGAGATGTAATATATGTCTTGGGACAGACGCTAACTCCTGACTTGAAAACTTGAGTTTTGGGGGAAGCTACTACTTTTGAAGATGAATGGGTTGAAAGTGAGATAACGGGAAGGAGGGAATGTGAACAGAAGAACTATACAAAAATGATCTTCCTGACCCAGATAACCATGATGGTGCAATCACTCACCTAAAGTCAGACATCCTGGAATGTGAAGTCAAATGGGCTTTAGGAAACATGACTACAAACAAAGCTAGTGGAGGCTATGGAATACAAGTTGAGCTATTTTAAAGTGCTGCACTTAATACGCCAGAAAATTTGGAAAACTCAGAAGTGGCCACAGGACTGGAAAAGATCAGTTTTCATTCCAATCCCAAAGAAGGGCAATGCCAAAGAATGTTCAAACTACTGCACAATTGTACTCATCTCACATGCTAGCAAAGGAATGCTCAAAAATTCTCCAAGCCAGGGTTCAACAGTACATGAACCATGAAATTCCAGATGTTCAAACTGGATTTAGAAAAGGAAGAAGAACCAGAGACCAAATTGACAACATCTGTTTGATCACTGAAAAAGCAGAGAGTTCCAGAAAAACAACTACATCTACATCTGCTTTATTGACTACACCAAAGCCTTTGACTGTGTGGATCACAATAAACTGTGGAAAATTCCGAAAGAGATAGGAATACCAGACCACCTGACATGCCTCCTGAGAAATCTATATGGAGGTCAAGAAGCAACAGTTAGAACATGGACAGACTGGTTCCAAGTTGGGAAAGGAATATGTCAAGGCTGTATATTGTCACCCTGCTTATTTAACTCCTATGCAGAGTACACCATGCAAAATTCTGGGCTGGATGAAGCACAAGCTGGAATCAAGATTTCCAGGAGAAATATCAATAACCTCATTTATGCAGATGGCACCACACTTATGGCAGAAAGCGAAGAAATAAAGAGCCTTTTGATGAAAGTGAAAGAGGATAGTGGAAAAAGTTGGCTTAAAGCTCAACATTCAGAAAACTAAGATCATGGCATCTGGTCCAATCACTTCATGGGAAATAGATGGGGAAACAGTGGAAACAGTGACAGACTTTATTTTGGGGGGCTCCAAAATCACTGCAGATGGTGACTGCAGCCATGAAATTAAAAGATGCTTGCTCCCTGGAAGAAAAGCTTTGACCAACCTAGACAGCATATTAAAAGGCAGAGCTATTACTTTGCCAACAAAGGTCCATCTAGTCAAAGCTATGGTTTTTCCAGTAGCCACATATGGACATGAGAGTTGGACTATAAAGAAAGCTGAGCACCAAAGAATTGATGTTTTTGAACTATGGTGCTGGAGAAGATTCCTGAGAGTCCCTTGGACTGCAAGGAGATCCAACCAGTCCATCCTAAAGGAAATCAGTCCTGAATATTCATTGGAAGGACTGATGTTGAAGCTGAAACTCCAATACTTTGGTCACCTGATGTGAAGAACTGACTCTTTGGAAAAGAACCTGATACTGGGAAAGATTGAAGGTGGGAGGAGAAAGGGACAACAGAGGATGAGATGGTTGGATGGCATCACTGACTCAATGGACATGAGTTTGAGCAAGCTCTGGGAGTTGGTGATGGACAGGGAAGCCTGGCATGCTGCAGTCATGGGGTCACAAAGAGTTGGACATGACTGAGCAATTGAACTGAACTGAACTACTGGGAGCCAAGGGGTTCCAATAACAGAGCCACTTTCCTGGATGTATTCTTGAAAGACTCAAGCTAGCACATGCTGAGACTTTAGACGATGCTAAGTTGGCTGACATAGAACAGGCAGAGAAGGAAACTCCTGGTAAATTCCTAGATAGACTACAGGAAGCTCTCCACAAGTTTACTGACATTGATCCCAAAAATTCAGAAGGAGGAATAATCTTAAAAGATAGATTTGTCACTCAGTTGGCTCCAGATAACTGCCGTAAGTTAAGAAAACAGGCTTTTGGAACAAATCGGTGTTTAAAAAAACTGTTACAGCTGGTTCAGATGGTATAGTATGGTAGAGAATATGAGGAGGAAAATAGGAGACAAAAAATAAATAAATAAAATAAGAATCAGGCAAAAGAATGAAGCCCCAACAATGTCTGTTAGACCTGCTCTGAAACAGCCTGAGAAAAAGACCCAGAGGAACCTAGGTGAAAAGGGATGGGCTTGTTATTATCGTGGGAAGGAGGGGCATCTCAGGCAAGATTGCCCTTAGGCATCTAAGCCACCTCCGGCTCCATGTCCAGTCTGCAAAGGACCATACTGGAAAAGAGACTGCCCTCCGAGGCATAGGCCCCAGGGGTCAGATTCTCAGGACAATTGGGTCTGAAGGTGCCCAGAGGCCACCACACAAGCTCCCATCCTAATTACACCTAAGGAACCCCAGATAGAAACAACTGTAGAGGACCAATCAGTCAATTTTCTTTTGCACACTCGCAACTTTCTCTGTGCTCGCTGAAGCCCCTGGTCTGCTTTCCTCCCAATCCACTACTGTAATGGGACTGTCTGGACAAGCCAAACATTATTATTTCAGTCATCCTCTAAGCTGAAACTGAGACTCTGTGCTATTTTCACAAGAGATTCTTGCCAGAGTCTCCTTCACCCTTTCTGGGGAGGGATGTACTGAGAAAGGTCCATGCCTCTGTTTTCATAAATATGGAACCTGTTCTTTTAATTGAAGAATATGCAAATCCTATAGTGTGGGCTGACAGGAAAACTGGGTTGAACATAAAATGCTGTTCCAGTTTTTATCAACCTCAATGACCCTCACTTATTTCCATTTAAAAAGCAGTATCCATTAAAGCCTGAGGTTAAGGAAGAGTTAAAACCCACCATTGAAAATTTAAAGGAACAAGGCTATTAATTCCCTGTAAGAGTCCATGCAATAGTCCTATTTTGGGTGTAAAAAAGTCAAATGATAGAGACTTGTTCAAGATATAAAAATAGTGTCTAATCCTTATACGTTATTATCTGAAATTCCTAAACAAGCCAAATATTTTTCAGTCACTGATTTGAAGGATACTTTCTAGAGTTAAACATATACTAAATCATCCTCTACCTATGACTTTAAGACAATTGAGAGGATTCTTGGGCATTACAGGCTATTGCCACATTTGGATTCTGGGTTGTAGGGAACTTGCCCAGCCTTTATATAAACTTATTACTGAGACTCAGCAGGCCCAAACCAAAAAGCTGGGCCAGAGGCTCAAAAGGCTTTTAAAGCTCTTCAAACTGCTCTCTTGCAGGCTCCCACTTTGAGTTTGCCCACAGGATCAGAGTTCAGTTTGTTACTGAAAAAAAGCTATGGCTGCATTGCTTAAGGGTAATTGCTACTATTGTTTTGCTAATACCTAAAGCTCCTAAGTTTACTAATGGGCAAAATCTTACTGTACTTACTTCTCATGATAAGTGGGATCTTAAACTCTAAAGTTCAGAGCAACAATGCTCCATCTTTAAAGCTGCTGTAACTCAAGGGGTGTCAAAAGCTCTAAGAATAGAATATCATTTACACTGTTCTTGGAGACCCTAATATTCAGAAAAAGTTGAAAAGGCTAATGACGTTATTAAGAGGCATCTGCTTAAGCCAGCTCAGGAAACACAGGACAGTTGGTTTCAAGTTTCACCCATGGCTTTAATGAGGGCTCAAACTGTTCTTAAGGAGAAGGGACTGTCTCTATGACAGACTGTTTTTGTGCACAGATATTGTCATAGATCCTGAAGCCTTAGAATTAACTATGTGACTCTGCTTTCAGCTTTTCAACCTTCTCATCAATTGATGGCTTCACATGGTGGGTTTTTCCACTTCAAGGAAAGGACTTTCTTCAGCTCTGCAAATACCTTCACCAACAACAATCATATGTGACACCTCTTGATCTGATGACATCTAACAATCCTAAGATGGACTGATGTAACTATGGACATAATGTAACTTTTAATTTTGGTTTTGTTTTAACTTGCTTTAATGACCATTTTGCCTTACATCTGTAACTGTAAAATGGGGTTTCTAACTGTCTGAAAGCTTTTAAGTTACAAATGGTTGTTCAAGCTCCTAAAAGTGATACAACCTCTTCCAATTATTACTTGGGGCCCCTGGATCAGAGACCCTCAATATGAGGGTTAGGAAAATATGTTGCCTCAACAATTTAGGGATGATGCCCCTCATCAGGAAATAGTTATGGAATGAAAATGATGCTCCTTTCCCTTGGCAACATAATTCTCCTAAAAGAAAAGGGTGGCAGGTTCTCCTAAAAGAAAATAAGTCACTTGCTAAATAGGTTGATAAGAAGTCCAGGGCCCTCGAGGAGGAGAAAGGGGTTGGGGGCTCTCAAGGGGAAAAGAACAAATGCTTTTTTTCCTACATTGCTTTGTCTTAGTTAATATAACAATGTATCTTTCTCAAGGACATGTTTCTCCTTAACATGAGCCTTCTGACCAATCTTGTTATCTTAAGAAGTATGTGTTGCAGTGGGTCTGGTAAGACCTTTCTATTGTTAGTTCTAATCTTGTTAATTTAAGATGTATGTTGTGGGAGTGGGTCTGGTAAAAGTATGTGAAGGCCTTGATAAGACTAGCGAGTGGGGGCACTCTCTGTCCCCCTTCTGATGTCTGTGTCAGAAGCATTCTCTGTCCCTTTTCATACCTTAATAAAACTCTGCTTCACAAAAGCTCTTGAGTAATCAAGCCTGGTCCCTGGTGCTGAAGCTAAACCTTCTTTAGAGATCATGAATCTGACATCATTCACTGTAAGCTATCAGCACCAACAAATACAATTCTAGATGAATAGACAATGTTTCCATTTTGTGTTTTGACTATTTTATTATGAAGTAAGAAAAAGCCTAATGTGAATAATCCCATACGTTTTTACTGCGGTAGATTATTCTAGCATAGTACCAAACCAATACATGGCATCCTGTGTCCTCATCTTTGACTGATGCTGTACTGTACCACACTGACTGATGGGCTTTGTTGTGTGTGTGGGGAGGGGTGGGGGAAGGCGGGGGGGGGGGGTGATTTAGTCTCCCAGTCATGCCTGACTCTTTGTGATCCCATGGACTCCTCTGTTCATGGAATTCTCCAGGCAAGAATACTGGAGTGGGTAGCCATTCTCTTCTCCACAGCACCTTCCTGACACACGGATCAAACCCAGATCTCCCACATCGCAGGCAGACTCTTTACTATCTAAGCCACCAGGGAAGCCCCAGGAATACTGGAGTGGGTAGCCATTCCCTTCTCCAGGGATCTTCCAGACACAGGGATTGAACCCAGGTCTCCTGCATTGCAGGCACATGCTTTACCATCTGAGCCAATGGGATATAACATAATACAAGCAGAGATTCAAAAAGTGCTGGTGCTTTGGTGGTAATGTTCGTGCTTTTTTTGCAATGTGTCTCCATGTGAACAAGCCTAGGCTGGTCAGCCAGAGTGAGTCACTGTGTTGAGGCCATAAGTCCAGCTCAAATTACTAACCAATAATTGAATAATTTCGTCTGGTATTTTTATCCCATGATAATTGTATTAGATGAATTAGTTGTACTAATGAGCTTGTAGTGAATATAAATTTTAGCAGTAATATATGAACTATGAATACTTAAGTAAAGTAATGAAGGGCTAAATTCAATAAGGTACAAGTACTTGTGACATGCTCATTTTATCCTGAAGTTCTTCAATAATGTTGAAGTTCTAAATAAACTCTTGAAAATAAACTATCTGCATTATGATGCTCTTAAGAAAATATTTCTTACTTAAAAATACAGATATGTATTTTATTTACTATAGTCTCTTATAGGAATATTTAACATATAGTAATATAGCACTGATTATTTAATTCACCTACTTTTTCCTTCTGATTTTAAATGCACACTACATTTTAAAAACAATATTCTTGAATATTTGAGGCTATATGTCATGTTTGTGGTAGGATAAACAAGCTAATGACAGAAATTACAGTTTCTCAATCCAGATAATTTTAGGATATGCAAGACATCAATGAAAACCTAGAATGATTTATGGGCTTATCTAATCAGTTTAAACTGTACTTTGTAAGTCCCTTCTTCCTTAAAGAAAACCTAGTTAATATTTAGTTTCTTTAATTTGATACTTTCCTAAATGTTACACATTTTTAAAAATATAATATTTGCCTAAGGCAGAACTCATCTATAAAATCATAACTATTGTAATGATTACATAGCTATATAAACTAGGGCATTTACTTATATTAAATTCAAGGTTCACATACTGGCAAATTTTACCTGGCTGAGTCATCACTGCTCTTCTGCCACAGAAAAATAGTGAGATGGAGCAGTGTAAATATAAAAATATTGCAGCATACTCTATTACTATCCTCTCCTGATGAGTAAAACCATTTTACCAAAAAAAAAAAAAAAAAACTTTTTAATGAAGCTGGCATAAGGCTTGTTAGAATATTATTTATACCCACAGAAGGCAAATTTCATCAGATATTTGTGATTAAAAATATCTTTCTATGAAAAAATCAGATCTTTGTTTTCTTATGCTTGTACTAACATTTCTTTATGTTTTCTCTGTTCTTGAGAGGATTATATGAGGTGAAGTTGTGAGAAAAGGATAGCTAGTCTCCCAGAGTTTGCTCAAGCTCATGTCCATTGAGTCAGTGAGGCTACCCAACTATCTAATTATCTCTCCCCCACTTCTCCTCCTGCCCTCAATCTTTCCTGGCATCAGGGTCTTTTCCAATGAGTTGGCTCTTTGCATCAGGTGGCCAATGTACTGGAACTTCAGTTTCAGCACCAATCCTTCCAATGAATATTTATGGTTGATTTCCTTTGGGAATAACTGGTTTGATCTCCTTGCAATCCAAGGGACTCTCAAGAGTCTTCTCCAACACCACAGTTAGAAAGCATCAATTCTTCAGCGCTCAGCCATCTTTATGATCTAACTCTTATATCTGTAATGAATACTGGGAAATTAGTTTGTTATAAAATGAGCGATCCTTATTTAAGAGGTTTTTATTCTTGTAACAAAATGTAACAATATGATACAACCACTGCCTTGTAAGAGGTTAAAGCCATATTCAAATAGCTTATATACGCATGGCTTTCCAAGGGCAAATCAAAATATCCCCAATTCCCTAGCCAGGGAAATAGAAACCAAAAGAAATTTCATCTTAGAAATAGCAAGACTAGTTAATCACCAGGTATACCCATGTTATAGGCAGAATTAAGCCATGACTAAATATACATGGTGAGAAGAAACTAGCACACTTAACACAAAGCTTCAACATAGCAGTAGCTCAATAAACATTCACAGTTTTAATGTTACAATGAGTAGCAAAATAGTAAAAATTGTATAGAAATAAGTATTTCCCATTCTCTTTCACTTCTTCTGTGGAAGGAAAACATGCATGCCTTTTGCTTTTAGGAGAGACTAAAAAGAGAACTGCCTAACTAAGCCCTGACAAGTATTTATTATAAAAGAATGATAAATATAGTGCAGTGAAGGAAATAAGGTATAAAGAAGTTCCTATGAGAGTTAAGATGAGAGGAGGTTATTTCAGGACATAAAATATGAATTCATTTTATCTTTGTTACACCTATGGCTGTCAAATTCACTGTTTGTTCCTGGGTATATATCAGGACTGGCTTGTCCTCTTAGAACACACCAAAAGTAAGCTATATAGAGTGGAGAAAAATATCTAGATAGCCAAAAGCATCTCACTGAACAAAAATGAAGACTCAGGAAGAAAATGTATGTAGAGTACTCAATGCTATTTCAGAATAAGTGATATTTAAAATATAAAGTAGCCCAAACTCTATACCTAAGGGAACCAAAGCATGTAACATAAAGAAGGTCAACCCATTTAATTAGTATAGTCTTGAATTTACATGGACAGCTGCACTATTGGTTTCAGAGCCCACTGAGAGCTCTGTCCAGTGTTAAGTTGGGACAATATTACCAAAGCAGACTATTTATCTGATTTTGAGAGTTACAAAATCTTTGAATGGAGCAAGAATTTTCAAGAATCAGTCTTACACCAAATGTCTTCCAAGTTTTCACTTAGAATTATTTGAATAGCTCTAATGTGGTGAAATTTTCCATCCTAGAATACACTCATGTTTAGTACTTTGATAGTTAAGCTTCTTAATGATTAAGTCAAAATCTTATATTCATTTCTATTAACATATTTTAGTTCTAGTTCTATCCATACATAATGAGCAATTGCTCCTTTTCCTATGCGGACTATTCAAATTTCAAAATCATTGCTAAAACCTGTTGCTAACTCTCCAGTTTATCATTCATCATGTGATGCCATTTCCAGGTTGGTAATTATCCTAACTTCCTTTCTCTGAAAGTTCCACTTAAATTTCACACCTGAGTATATATAAGTACCACAGACATGTGTATCCACTGCCACACGTGACCTCCCAGGTCAGCAATTCTCTTAGTATCTATAGTGAAACACCACTGAGCTTTTATTCCTCTCTCTCAAAGACCATAAAAAAAAGTAAAATAGTGAAAAGACAAACTTTAAGCCCTCTTTGTTATCATTAGATTCACCTAACATAAAAGTACTCAGTTGATTGTTTCCTCTCAATTTATTTTCTTATCTCATCATAAACTAGTAACAGTTATGGTTGGCAAGCAATTAGGGCCATGTTTGAACAGCGCTGTCCCAGGAAATAGATGCTGTGCTTAAATATGTGTATCTCATGCTTGTACGAGTATTGAAAGTAAATGCCTTCATTAAGACTCTATCAGTGCACCAGGCCCAAGCATCCTGCACCCTGCATCGAACCTAGACTGGTGATTCGTTTCTTATATGATATTATACATGTTTCAATGCCATTCTCCCAAATCATCCCACACTCTCCCTCTCCCACAGAGTCCAAAAGACTGTTCTATACATCTGTGTCTCTTTCGCATACAGGGTTATCATTACCATTTTTCTAAATTCCGTATATAAGTGTTAGTATACTGTATTGGTAGGGATGGTGTTGGGGAGGAGGTGGGAGGGGGTCCAGGATTGGGAACACGTGTACACCCATGGCGGATTCATGTTGATGTGTGGCAAAACCAATACAATATTGTAAAGTAAAAAAAAATAATAATAATAAATTTTTTAAAAAGACTCTATCAACCAAATTCACATTAACATCTACTAATCTAGACTATTTCATCCAGACCTACTGTGTAACAGAGAAAACTCTACTCAATATTTTATAGTAACCTATAAGAGAAAAGATTCTGAAAAATATATCTATATATACATAACATATATAAATATATACACACACACAACTAAATCACTTTTGTGTATACTTGAAACTAACACAATATTGTATATCAACTCTACTTCAATAAAAATGTTTTTATTTTTGAATGTGGTAAAGTAAATAAATCCATCCAGGTCTGTATTATTGAATCTCTTTTCAAAATATAAATTCAGTAATCTTAACATATTATTATGACTGTAAGATATCAATTTATTGTGTCAACAGTTCCTATCTTTATTTTTATAATTAAATAATACATTTTCAATGTGAAAAGATGCAAAAATATGCAGTATATAGAGAATAAAGTAAAGCCATAATCCCATCCTTTAAAACTAGCAAATTAGGCCATTGCCTTTGCAATCAGGAAAAAAAATGAATTTAAATCTAAATCCAAAAATTAATATATGTGGACTTTAAGCAAATAATTTAAGGTTTCTCATTTTAGGAAGAAGTGATAAAATCCTCTCTATAGGTTAGCTGTAAGCATTCAATGTAAAAAAGTTATAAATTTCTTAAAGGGCAAATATAATAAATGTTTCAGAAAGTTAAATATTATTAAACAGGTATAATATTATCATGTTCAGTATCTGGTGTTTGTCTACATTTTATACAAAATTGAGATTTTACTGTATTTAAACTTATCCTATTTTTTTCACATAATATATTATGCAGGTATCCTATCACCTTAAATTGTTTTCTAAGAGGTCATTAGAATAGCTTTATCGTTCTCTTCTCCAAAATATTAGACATCTTTACTGCTTCTGTTCCTATGCCACTTTGAAATATAAGTTTTCCTAACATCATCCAAATTATTGATAAAAAGTATTGAAAAAGAAGTAGTTGAGCTTATAGTTCACCAGTAGCAATCTTCTTCTAGGTAATTGTTTCTTGAATTTGATTGTTTTTCTTTTAAAGATAAAAGTGGTTTTTTCTCATCATATGAAACCATAATATAAGCACTTTCAGAAGTATATGAATCACAATTTTTTTTTTTTAAGAAGAGCATGTCATTTCAGGGCTAAAATTTCCTACTATTTTTGGCCCAAGAAGTACATCTTACATTATCCCAAATGGGACTGAACAAACCACATGCTGCACCCCAAATCTAACCCACATCCTATGTTTTGCAAGTGTCATATTGGGGGAAGCCACACCCTGATGCATGTATTGTCTATGGTGGTTCTCACACTAAAATAACAAAAGGGAGAAGTATGACAGACACTGCACAGCTTGCAAAGCTGAAAATACTTGCTTTCTGGCACTTTGCTGTGTTTAGTCCCTCAGTCATGTCCAACTCTGTGACTTCATGAACTGGAGTCCACCAGGCTCCTCTGTCCATGGGGATTCTCCAGGCAAGAATACTAGAGTGTGTTGCCATGCCTTCCTTCAGGGGTTCTTCTTGACCCAGGGATTGGACCCAGGTCTCCTGCATTGCAGGTGGATTCTTTACCATCTGAGACCCCAGGGAAGCCCAATTGTTGCCCTAGGCAAATGAGAATGAGAAATAGACTCAATGGACAAGTAGTAATTTTACTGCAAGTGATGACCCAAGATATCATCATGAACTGAGACTTAAATAGAAACTGAACTGCCTTATGACCCAGCAATCCCACTGCTGGGCATACACACTGAGGAAACCAGAACTGAAAGAGACATGTGTAACCCAATGTTCATTGCAACACTGTTTATAATAGCCAGGACATGGAAACAACCTAGATGTCCATCAGCAGATAAATGGATAAGAAAGCAGTGGTACATATACACAATGGAGTATTACTCAGCCATTAAAAAGAACACATTTGAATCTGTTCTAATGAGGTGGATGAAACTGGAGCCTATTATACAGAGTGAAGTAAGCCAGAAAGAAAAACACCAATACAGTGTACTAACACATATATATGGAATTTAGAAAGATGGTAATGATAACCCTGTATGCGAGATAGTAAAAGAGACACAGATGTATAGAACAAACTTTTGGACTCTGTGGGAGAGGGAGAGGGTGGGATGATTTGGGAGAATGGCATTGAAACAAGTATACTATCATGTAAGAAATGAATTGCCAGTCTAGGTTTGATACAGGATACAGGATGCTTGGAGCTGGTGCACTGGGATGACCCAGAGAGATGGTATGGGGAGGGAGGTGGGAGGCGGGTTCAGGATTGGGAGCTCACGTACACTCGTGGTGGATTCATGTCAATGTATGGCAAAACCAATAAGTATTGTAAAGTAAAATAAAAATAAATAAATAGTGAAAAAAAAGTCCCCCCCCCCAAAAAATAGAAGACATTAATAGGAAAACTGGGTCACCGAGACACTTGATAGCAGAAGCAAATCAGACTCAGACGATCTTATGCCACAGCAGCCAGTAAAGAGATAGTGAAGGACAGGGAAGCCTGACATGCTGCCATCCATGAGGTCGCAGAGTCGCATATAACTTAGCCACTGAACAACACAATAGATAAATAGATCTGTTCATGTGTATAAATTTGGAAATCCTGACATGCTCAAAAGAACACCGTTAACTATGCATTATCACTGTCCTGAGTTGTTCATCATCAAAATTTTCATAAGCTGTTGTTCTCCCTTTCTCACTTTAAATCAGTGTGAATTGTGTTTTATTACTCCTAGATTACTTGGTGAGATTGTTTGGTATCCCTAGAATGTGCAGTAGAATCTTTTGCAGATTTTATCCCATGATTTTCCAAATAGACTATAAGACATATACATATGTTCAGTTCAGTCACTCAGTCTGTCCGACTCTTTGCAACCCCATAAATTGCAGCATGCCAGGCATCCTTATCCATCACCAACTCTCGGAGTTCACCCAAACTCACGTCCATTGAGTCGGTGATGCCATCCAGCCATCTCATCCTCTGTCATCCCCTTCTCCTCCTGCCCCCAATCCCTCCCAGCACCAGAGTCTCTTCCAGTGAGTCAACTCTTCACATGAAGTGGCCAAAGTATTGGAGTTTCAGCTTTTGCATCATTCCTTCCAAAGAACACCCAGGACTGATCTCCTTTAGAATGGACTGGTTGGGTCTCCTTGCAGTCCATGGGACTCTCAAGAGTCTTCTCCAACATCAAAGTTCAAAAGCATCATAGCTTATTTGTGAATCTACAATTTTTTATTGTTAAAGATGGTATGTAAATATGTGTGTAAATATATATACATAAATATTAATACATATATATGTATATAATTTTGATAGAATTTCCACAATGGCAATTTATTTGTGGTGTGCTCCTTGCAAATTTTGTCATTTAAGTAAACAGCAACATAATGTTAAAACAACTTACTGAGTAATTGCTAATTTTATTAGACAATATTGTAATATGAAAATAAGTTTATTCAGTCATGTTCTTCTCTTACAAGCTAAATAAAATCTATTTTTCCACTGAGTGGGAGATAATTATGGGATAAATTTTTTTCTAATTCAGTACCCTTAAGTTAAAAAAAAAAGTTTTACCAGTTTTGCTCAATATCCACCTCAATATCCACTTATAAACTATAAACTGATCAGAATTTCACTTATGAGTGGTATTATAGAGCAAATAATTCTTTCTTGCATAAGCAATCATTGTGCGATGCCTGGCTTACATTAAGATCTATAAAAACTGTCAGTTTCCTCAACTGTCAGCCTAATTGCCCTTCGAAAAGGAATAGCAGGTTAATTTGGCAAGAGTTGAAGTTACTAAAGATATTAGCTAATTGCATTTTCTTTTCTAAGTACACTCAAACTATTTGCTTAATAATTCATTCTAAACTATTAATATAACTTAAGATCAAGCTCTTTAGTTCTCAACTTCTGAAATCTAATTTACTCTCAATTGGGAAATCTTTTGGGGGGCCTATCTCCATGTTTATGGTAACCTTTTTAGATATTTCCAATAATAAATACAATGTCCATTTAATCAAGAATCAAAAAAGTAACAAACATCATCCTGGATATTTTTTGTTGATCAAAGTGAAAGTGAAAATCACTCAGTCCTGTCCAACTCTTTGTGACCCCATGGACTATATGGTCCATGGAATTCTCCAGGCCAGAATACTGGAGTGGGTAGCCTTTCCCTTCTCCAGGAGATCTTCCCAACCCAGGGATCTAACCCAGGTCTTCCGTATTGCAGGTGGATTCTTTACCTCTGAGCCACAAGGGGAGCCCACAGTCTAATTCTTGGTTAAACTGACTACAAGTGTTGCTTTCCTCTAGGAAACTGGAGAAAATAGCACAGAAAATGTGTTTGTTTTCTGTTCATTGTGTCCTCATTCTTATGTGTTAGAGTTCAGTAAATTTCTTTTTAATTTTAGAAGTAAAATTTAAAAAGCAAATTCCTAAATTCCTCTGGCTGCCTTTAAGCTTTCATTCTAAATGAAAGAAGTACACACACATACTCATGAAAAAAAGAGTTTTAGAAAAACCAACTATTTTTTTTTTTTAATATTCAATCCTAAACTGTTAAATACCTGTTTTCTTTCCAATACATTGACACTTCTGCTTTCCTTTGCTGTTTATGGAGAGAAGTATAATTAAGGTGACTCTAGCTGCTATAACACAAAAAACGTCTCAAACCAAAGTCCAAAATAGTTGTTCTTATTAAGCAGATGGCCAAGTTCCAAGTGGAAAATCAGCACCTATTCTCTTTCTGTGTTTTGGTTCCACCATATTCAACATATATTTTCCAAGGTTACCGTGAACATCTGTGTCGAGCCAACATGCTGGGAGAGAGCATGGAAGGCCTCCCCTGAAGAATTATATTCACTATGGCTCGAACTGGTGCACATCACATTTGCTAACATTCCACTCACCCACTTACTCACATGACCATAAATAATCACAAGGGAGGCAAAGTAATGCAGTCCAGGTTTATGCCAAAGAACAATGAAACTGACTTGAAAAACAGTCAGTCCTTTTCTGATATTAAAAGACAAAAGATCAAAGGGTTAAAAAAATAATGGATAAAATAGATAGAAGTCATCTTATACAATTTTCCTTTTAATGAATTATTCAGATTTGCTACTGATATCTATCTCAAATGATGTAAAACATTAGATGATTCTCAGGTTACACATTTGTTATTAGGTCAAATTTTTACATTAATCAAGGTAATTATTTTCTAAGAAAACTCCAACTTCACATCCTAAGCATATATCAATATTCATAATTATAACAATATATCTATATAAAAAGCATATTGAAAAATATAAAATGTTCACAGAATATTTATATAAATTTTCTACAAAATATTTATAGAAAAATATTAAATGTAGTCTCTGGGGGAACCACACTTGTCTCTCAATCACTGATATACCTCAACTGCCTAGAAATGTATCTAGCACAGAGTTGAAACAACAAACAATGTTTGGATGGTTTTAAATAAATGCATTTTGTAAGTGCTTTCTCATATACAAACATACATAGATCTCCAGCTCCTTGAGTTGGTTTATATTTATGTATGAATATGATAATTGAGCAGACAGTTGAAATTTTTTCAATTGACTTTTTAATCTGTCTGAAAAATGTATTTTTATACAGTGTTATAACTTTGCACCCGTTTTCTTTTTTTAAACAGAAGAAAATGGTTTAGCTGTCAAAAAACCTTGATATTCATTCTTTCACTTCAATACATGACTATCCAAATTTATAAAATGGCATTGAAGATCTCTTTTACCTAACCCACTAGTAAGAGTGGTATTTTTTTAAATGTTTGTGTTCATCTTTTTTTTCTACAACAGATTTCAGTTAAGTTCCATATAATTTACTCTGCAACACAGGCTTACAAAAAACTATAGAACAAAAATTTCCCCTATTATAATCATAATAAAAACTACACACCAGTTATGACCAAAGTTTAGGAACTTTTTTTAAAGAAAGCACAGAATGAAACCAAAAGACATTTACGTTAAGTTGATTAAGCATATTCACTCATGTTTGTCAAAAAGTTAAACATAGAATTACCATATTATCTAACAATGCCTAGTTATATGCCCCCCAAAATTAACAGGTACTAAACAAAGACGTTCACACATTTATTAACAGCACTATCCACAACAGCCCCCCAAAAGTAGAAGCAGCTCAAATGTTCATCAACTGATGAATGAATTAACTAACTGTAGTAAACACACACAATGAAATATTATTTAGCCTTGAGAAGAAATGAAACACTGATATATGTTATCCTGAGGATGAACCCTGAAAACATTATGATAAGTGAAAGAAATCAGACATATATTAAGTATTGTATGATCCCATGGATATGACATCTCTAAAATAAATAAAACCATATAGATAGAAGGCATATTAGTGGCTGCCAGGGACAGAATTTTAGAAGTAGATGGGGAGTGGGTTTTGTATAACATTGTAAATGTACTAAATGGCATTAAAAATGCTCACCTTAAATGATAAATTTTATGTGAATTTCACCTCAACAAATTAAAAAGTTACTCTTGTTTAAAAATAAATATAGCTATCTGTAAATCTATATGTTAATATATAGATAGAAAAAAAATCCAGAGAAACACATGTAAAATTTTTTAAATGGTTTCACTAGATTTGGAATTATGGTTTTTTTTCTCTTTTTGAATTATTATTTCTATAATTTTATAAAGGGGAAATATTGTCACCTCAGAAATCTTATGTATAATAATGACACATGCATTGTACTGAGAGATACAGTTGGTAGGCCAGCTGTTAATATTCCTTAAATGTGCATTTTATTTGAGGCTGTTGAAAGTAATATATGTGGTCTTAGACTGAGTCTATAACAAGAGTGGACTAGGAAGGAGAACTGGAAATGAGTACAAAAGTTATCTCTAAAACACTTCTATATCAGATAGAATTTGTATGCAATTTCCTTCTAATTATACCCCAAAAATTATACATACAGCAAATTTTATAAGAACATATATATATAGTTGGTCATGTGTAACTTTGAAAATAATAATAGTATACTCTTGAGTTTTAGAGCCAAAGACCCAAATTTAGAAACAGGACTATATCAACTCTTTTCTTGGGGAAGGTTTTTTCCCCCCCATAAAGAAACAGATATTTTATAATTTCAGTATAACTCCATACTTAATTCAAGAATAGCATTTTAGATTCAGATGCTGGTCTGCGGAGTAGAATTATTATAGTAGGCAGATGGTTTCCCAATAATGTCCTGTTTACATCTATGAAGACTGAGGATGATGAGATATTACTTCCATGATTAGGTTATATTCTACAGCACAGTTGATCTTAAGTATGGAGATTATCTGCAGGGTTTTATCTAATCTATGCTGCTGCTGCTAAGTCGCTTCAGTCATGTCCAACTCTGTGCAACCCCATAGACAGCAGCCCACCAGGCTCCCCCGTCCCTGGGATTCTCCAGGCAAGAACACTGGAGTGGGTTGCTATTTCCTTCTCCAATGCATGAAAGTAACTCACTCGTGTCAGACTCTTAGCAACCCCATGGACTGCAGCCTACCAGGCTCCTCCATCCATGGGATTTTCCAGGCAAGAGTACTGGAATGGGGTGCCATTGCCTTCTCCGATCTAATCTTATGAGGCCTTTTAAAAGCAAAGATTTTCTCTGGGGAGCAACAGAAGCAGATGTCACAGTTCAAGGCACAAGAAGGATGTGGCATGCCATTGTTAACTTTAAAGATGAAGAGGGACCCAAACAAGGAATGAATAATGAGTCAAGAGCCTGAGAAACCACCTCAGTTCAACCACTTACAAAGGAAATGGGAACCTAATCACAAAAGACAAGGAACTAAATTCTTCCACTAACAGTAATGACCTTGAAGAGAACTAAAAACTCCAGACAATAACATAACTGGCTAACTTAATTTCAGACTTGTGAGGTCCTGAGTCAAGAATATAGCCATACTATCCAAGACTTCTGATTCATAAAACTGTGAGATAATAAATGATGTTGTTTCAAGCTGATTGTTTAACACAATCAATTAAATTTGTGTTAACTTATTATGCAGCAATAGAAAGTCAGTATAATTACTAACTACCTAAATGATCCCCAAACATACACTGAAAAATATTGTCAAATGCCACATAAAATGTACACACCACTACCTTGTACCTACTTGCCTTCTCTACCAATTATATCATTAAATAGTTCTCAATGCAAAGAGCACCTAGATACAGGATCCCTGTCTAATAAGGTAATACCAAGATTAGACCAAAGGTCATGGAAACTATCCTCAGATGATATTAGGAAAATCCAGAAATTAATGAATGAGACTTAAGAAAAAATCCTTGGGTTAGTGCTCTCTGACCCAGTGTCAGTGAGTGAATTAGATCTATCTAAAATTACTCAAGTAACTTTGCCATAGAATATGATAAGAAGCATGGGATATAAGATATAGACTTTGCCAATGCATATACGCCAAGCACAAACCAAGTGGATTTGGAGGAATAAAACCGGGCCTCCAATCCCTGGAGAATTCCCCTTAAACTGAAGATTGGGGAGGTCTCACCATGGTATAGAGAACATATCCTTCAAAATGCTGCATGCCCCTTTTCTCTCATTTCTGCACATTTGTAACTTTCCAGTTTGATAGGTGTAGGGGGTACCTATAATGAAAGGGCCAAGGATTCTCATCACTAGGAGAAAGTATCCCCAATTTTACATTAATATTCTGAACTCAATTAATATGAATCAGTCACACAAGTTCAACCAATTCTGGGTGCCTTAGAGAATTTCTGAACCTATGAACTGAACCCTGGCCTGAAATGATCTTTGCTTATTATCACACTACAAAATCTTACTGGTCAGTTGCACAGGCTCTCATATGATTTCTTTATCATATTGCCTGTGTTATAAATGTTTTTAATGTGCAAGTAGTACAAATAGTATGGACCACATGGACCACAAGTAGTTCAAATAGTGTGATGAAATCTTATGAACACATTTTCCAGTATTGTTGACTATTAACTCATATTTATATGTATGCTGTTTATATATATACATATGGCCTTGTTTTATATATACTCCACCCACTTCATTATCTCCCATTATCTTCTTTAATACACACACACACACACACACACACACACACTGGGAGGCTGGTTTTGAACCAAATCTTAGACATTCTATCGTGTTACTACAATTTTTTCAATATAGATTTATTAGATGTCATTAAATTTTTCAGTATACACCTCTAAAAGATAAGGGCATTGTAAAAACATGACCATGATATCACTATCATGCCTAAAAGAATGTAATTTCTTAAAATGATGAAATATTCATTAGATACTCATATTTCTCAGTCTTTTCCAAGTTGTTTGTTTGAATCTGGATTCAGCAAGATACAAACTACACATATAGAACTTCTAAGCATCTCAGGTAAGAACACCATGAAATCTACATTATCCCCTAAAGGAAGACAGTCATATTACAGCATATCTCCAATAATCTATTCATCCTACTTTGAAACAGATATATACAGAAAATTTGCACTACAAAATGAGCAGAAGTTACTTGCAACTTGCTTTCAGTGCTTTCATGAAAAAAGTTAACTTGCACACCCAAAATAGATGTGGTAGTATCATTCTTCATTGTGTTAATATGAAATACAGTACTCTTTTTCAGCTAGATAAGCTCTATTTCAGTAAAATGCAGATTTCCATTTTGATCTAAGCTTTCTGAGAGAGTTCAAGGAACTATGATTATCAATTTTTTTATTTTTTTCTGAAGCCAGTGACTTTCAAAGATTTTCTAGAATTAGACCACAGCTTTCCATCTCCAAGACTGACATCTTGGTCCAACTTACCATCACCTGTTTCCAAGAGACTGCATCTTTCTCCTACTCTGTCACTCTCAATCTGTCTCAATTTGGCATAAACATAGAATAATTCTATTAAATCATTTAAAACCATATCTATTTTCTGCACAAAACTCTCCGGTGACATCCCACCTTACTCCTAGTGAAATCTGTAGTCACTGTTGTGACTCATAAACTCTGAAACAATTTGACTCACACCCAACGTCAGAGGAGGCGGCCAAGAGGAGCAACCCCACATACAAGGAGCAGCAGCTGCGTGGGTGCAGGAGGGCTGAGAGGACCTACTCCACATCGG
The DNA here is from genome assembly GCF_032405125.1 of Capricornis sumatraensis. Taxonomy (NCBI): domain Eukaryota; kingdom Metazoa; phylum Chordata; class Mammalia; order Artiodactyla; family Bovidae; genus Capricornis; species Capricornis sumatraensis. The sequence continues at coordinate 78,657,021 of NC_091073.1, forward strand.
TCAGGAGGGGTGGCCGTGAGGAGATAACCCTCGTCCAAGGTAAGGAACAGTGGCTGCACTTTGCTGGAACGCTGTGAAGAGATATCCCATGTCCAAGGTAAGAGAAACCCAAGTAAGATGGTAAGTGTTGAAGGGGGCATCAGAGGGCAGACACACTGAAACCATACTCACAGAAAACAAGCCAATCTGATCACATGGACCATAGCCTTGTCTAACTCAATGAAACTAAGCCATGCCCTGTGGGGCCACCCAAGATGGGTGGGTCATGGTGGAGATGTCTGACAGAATGTGGTCCATTGGAGAAGGGAATGGCAAACCACTTCAGTATTCTTGCCTTGAGAACCCCGTGAACAGTATGAAAAGGCAAAATGATTGGATACTGAAAGGGGAACTTTCCAGGCCAGTAGGTGCCCAATATGCTACTGGAGATCAGTGGAGAAATAACTCCAGAAATAATGCAGGGATGGAGCCAAAGCAAAAACAATACCAATTACGGATGTGACTGGAGATAGAAGCAAGGTCTGATGCTGTAACGAGCAATATTGCATAGGAACCTGGAATGTCAGGTCCATGAATCAAGGCAAATTGGAAGCGGTCAAACAAGAGATGGCAAGAGTGAACGTCAACATTATAGGAATCAGCGAACTAAAATGGACTGGAATGGGTGAATTTAACACAGATGACCATTATATCTACTACTGTAGGCAGGAATCCCTTACAAGAAATGGAGTAGCCATCATGGTCTACAAAAGAGCCCAAAATGCAGTACTTGGATGCAATCTCAAAAACGAAAGAATAATTTTTGTTCATTTTCAAGGCAAACCATTCAATATCACGGTAATCCAAGCCTATGCCCCAACCAGTAATGCTAAAAAAGCTGAAGTTGAATGGTTCTATAAAGACCTACAAGACCTTTTAGAACTAACACTCCCCAAAAAATGTCTTTTTCATTATAGGGGACTGGAATGCAAAAGTAGGAAGTCAAGAAACACCTGGAGTAACAGGAAAATTTGGCCTTGGAATCCGGAATGAAGCAGGGCAAAGGCTAATAGATTTTTGCCAAGAGAATGCACTGGTCATAACAAACACTCTCTTCCAACAACACAAGAGAAGACTCTACACATGGACATCACCAGATGGTCAACACCGAAATCGGATTGATTATATTCTTTGCAGCCAAAGATGGAGAAGCTCTATACAATCAACAAAAACAAGACCAGGAGCTGACTGTGGCTCAGATCATGAACTCCTTATTGCCAAATTCAGACTCAAATTGAAGAAAGTGGGGGAAACCACTAGGTCATTCAGGTATAACCTAAATCAAATCCCCTATGATTATACAGTGGAAGTGAGAAATAGATTTAAAGGACTAGATCTGATAGACAGAGTGGCTAATGAACTATGGACAGAGGTTCATGACACTGTACAGGAGATAGGGATCAAGACCACCCCCATGGAAAAGAAATGCAAAAAGGCAAAATGGCTGTCTGGGGAGGCCTTACAAATAGCTGTGAAAAGAAGAGAAGTGAAAAGCAAAGGAGAAAAAGAATGATATAAGCATCTGAATGGAGAGTTCCAAAGAATAGCAAGAAGAGATAAGGAAGCCTTCCTCAGTGATCAATGCAAAGAAATAGAGGAAAAAAACAGAATGGAAAAGACTAGAGATCTCTTTAAGAAAATTAGAGATACCAAGGGAACATTTCATGCAAAGATGGGCTCGATAAAGGACAGAAATGGTATGGACCTAACAGAGGCAGAAAATATTAAGAAGAGGTGGAAAGAATACACAGAAGAACTGTACAAAAAAGAGCCTCATGACCCAGATAATCACAATGGTGTGATCACTCACCTAGAGCCAGACATCCTGGAATGTGAAGTCAAGTGGGCCTTAGAAAGCATCTCTATGAACAAAGCTAGTGGAGGTGATGAAATTCTAGTGGAGCTATTTCAAATCCTGAAAGATGATGCTGTGAAAGTGCTGCATTCAGTATGCCAGCAAATTTGGAAAACTCAGCAGTGGCCACAAGACTGGAAAAGGTCCATTTTCATTCCAATCTCAAAGAAAGGCAATGCCAAAGAATGCTCAAACTACCACACAATTGTACTCATCTCACTTCCCTGGTGGCTCAAATGGTAAAACATCTGTCTACAATGCAGGAGGCCAGGGTTCGATCCCTGGGTTGGGAAGATTCCCTGGAGAAGTAAACAACAACCCACTCCAGTACTCTTGCCTAGAAAATCCCATGGACAGAGGAACTTGGTGCAGGCTAGTGTCCATGGGGTCGCAGAGAGTCAGGCATGACTGAGCGACTTCACTTCACTCCACTTCACACGCTGGTAAAGTAATGCTCAAAAATCTCCCAGCCAGGCTTCAGCAATACATGAACCATGAACTTCCAGATGATCAAGCTGGTTTTAGAAAAGGCAGAGGAACCAGAGATCAAATTGCCAACATCTGCTGGATCATCAAAAAAGCAAAGGAGTTCCAGAAAAACTTCTATTTCTGCTTTATTTACTATGCCAAAGCCTTTGACTCTGCGGATCACAATAAACTGTGGAAAATTCTGAAAGAGATGGGAATACCAGACCACCTGACCTGCCTCTTGAGAAACCTGTATGCAGGTCAGGAAGCAACAGTTAGAACTGGACATGGAACAAGAGACTGGTTCCAAATAGGAAAAGGAGTTAATCAAGGCTGTATATTGTCACCCTGCTTATTTAACTTATATGCAGAGTACATCATGAGAAATGCTGGGCTAGAGGAAGCACAAGCTGGAGTCAAGATTGCCGGGAGAAATCTCAATAACCTCAGATATGCAGATGACACCACCCTTATGGCAGAAAGTGAAGAGGAACTAAAAAGCCTCTTGATGAAAGTGAAAGAGAAGGGTGACAAAGTTGGCTTAAAGCTCAACATTCAGAAAATGAAGATCATGGCATCTGGTCCTGTCACTTCATGGGAAATAGATGGGGAAACAGTGGAAACAGTGTTAGACTTTATTTTCTTAGGCTCCAAAATCACTGCAGATGGTGATTGCAGCCATGAAATTAAAAGACATTTACTCCTTGAAAGGAAAGTTATGACCAACCTAGATAGTATATTCAAAAGCAGAGACATTACTTTGCCAACAAAGGTCCATCCAGTCAAGGCTATGGTTTTTCCAGTGGTCATGTATGGATGTGAGAGTTGGACTGTGAAGAAAGCTGAGCACTGAAGAATTGATGCTTTTGAACTGTGGTGTTGGAGAAGACTCTGGAGAGTTCCCTGGACTGCAAGGAGATCCAACCAGTCCATCCTAAAGGAGATCAGTCCTGGGTGTTCATTGGAAGGACTGATGCTGAAGCTGAAACTCCAATACTTTGGCCACCTCATGCGAAGAGTTGACTCATTGGAAAAGACTCTGATGCTGGGAGGGATTGGGGGCAGGAGGAGAAGGGGACGACTGAGGATGAGATGGCTGGATGGCATCACCGACTCGATGGATGTGAGTTTGAGTGAACCCGGGGAGTAGGTGATGGACAGGGAGGCCTGGCGTGCTGTGATTCACGGGGTCGCAAAGAGTCGGACACGACTGAGCGACTGAACTGAACTGAACTACCTCTCTGCCCTCACAGTCTACTACTCATTTACACTTCATTTCCTACAGCCACAATAGCCTGTAGGGCATTATGGAACTTTTAAGGACTTGGCCGTATTTTCTTAAACTCCAGCCTGCAGCAGGCATCTTGCTTCCCAAACCAGCATTGTCACATCCTCATGCCGAGTGCGATTCACAGTTCTCTGTCTTTGTCTGTCATTAAGGGTTGATAGTTACACCAACGGAGCCTCTTGGGTTTGTTTCTCCTTATTCCCTGCAACTCATTTATCATGGGTTTTCTCTTTATTTTTTATTGAAGTATAGTTTATTCACTGTTGTATTAGTTTCAGGTGTACAGCAAAGTGATTCAGTCATATATATATATATATATATGTGTGTGTGTCTGTGTGTGTATACATAGATATATATACATATATTCTTTATCAGATTATTTTCCATTATATGTCATTACAAGATATAGAATAGAGTTCCCTGTGTTATACAGTAGGACCTTCTTATTTACTTGTTTTATATATAATAGTGTGTATCTGTTAGTCCCAAACTCCTAATTTATCACTCCCTCCCACTACATCCCCCTTTGGTATCAATGTTTGTGTTCTATGTCTGTAAGTCTGTTTCTGTTTCATAAGTTCATTTGTATCATTTTATTCAGATTTCACATAAGTTATATTTTTCTCTGCCTTACTTAGATATTATGATCTACTATCATACTCTCTAGATGCATTATGTTGCTGCAAATGGCATCGTTTCATTCTTTTTAATGGCTGAGTAATATTCCATTTTATATACGTACCACATCTTGTTTATCCATGCATCTATTAATGGATTTAGGTTGTCTTTATGTCTTGACTATTGTTAACAGTGCTGCTATGAACACTGAGGTGCATGTATCTTAATTTAAACTTTGAGATACATCTGAAAGCTTTCCGATTCTCTTCATCTTCCCTACCAACCTTGATTATCTCTAAACTGAAATGCTGGGTTTTTTTGTCTCACTGTTCCCTCTGGCCTCCCTCAAACCATTCTTCACCCAAACTATTCTTAAAGAATATATCAAATCATGTTACTTCTCTCTTTAGACAGTTGAATGAGTCCCCTTATGAGAAGAGAGTTGAGCTGGCCTGCCAGATCCAATTGCACCAGAGCACTGCCCATCTCCCAAAGCTCTTGCACTACCCTTGGCTTCCCTCAATACAGTAGTGAAACTGGCCTTCCTTCCATTCTTCAACTACAAATGTCACTTTCAAATAAATGCTACATCTCAAATGCTTTACTTCCACCTCTTCACCAGCTTGGCTCCTCATTCTTCACACATCACTCTCATCTTTCACAGCATTTATCACAATGTGCTATTGTATGTGTGCTATAATGTACATTATCCATGTCTTTCTCATGCTGCCCTAAAATCCATGATAGTGGGAATCATAGCATTATTCACAATGTAGGTAACTTAGAAAAAAACTACTCAATAAACTTTTGCTAAAGGAATAAATCTACGTATCCAGGCATTCATGCAAGAATGAAGGACTAAATGGATTAATCAACTTAATCAGGCATTTTGCATAATCCTAGCCATCAGATCTCAGCTAGAAAGAAGAGATGATAAGCATGTCTCAGGGCATGTTTACTGTTATAATTAGAACAAAAGAAGTCAGCTTTGAGAAGAGATGTGACTCTAAGGGAAGACAAGGGAAGTGAATCTAAAACACCATGGCCCTGCTCCAAAGTTGTTTCTGAGGTCTGAGTGACAAGCACTGAAGGAATCTGCATTCTGTCAATGGTTTGCTGTGCTTAGTCACTCAATCATGTCCAACTCTGTGACCCCATGGACTGCACCCTGCCAGGCACCTCGGTCCATGGGGATTCTCCAGGCAAGAATACCGGAGCAAGTTGCCATGCCCTCCTCCAGGGGATCTTCCCAACCCAGGGATTGAACCGAGGTCTCCCACATTGCAGGTGGATTCTTTACCATCTGAGCCACCAGGGAAGCCATGCAGAGTTAAACTTATGCATTTCTCTGGGATGGCAAAGTGGTTTGTAGAAACCCTCTGTTACAAAAGAGGCATCATTTCCATGGTTCCCCTAAGCAATTAATACATGTTCCCACCAGAAACAGCACTCTAGTAACCCATGTATGCCAAAGATGCCTGGAAAAATATCTTCAACCCTATGTGCTCATCTATAATATGAACTTACCAGTTCCCCATTGGAAGAGGGAGTCTAATTTCCTTGAATCTCAACTATCTCTATTGATTCACTCATGTGACTTCTGAGGTTAGATCCAAAGAAGCCTGCCCCCTACAAAGCCTTACATGATTTAGTTTCCTGTATAGCTTTTTGGTCTGCTTGGACACATGGAACACCATGCACCAGTGGTTTCCTTGCAAGATGTTCCCTTTCAGAGCTGAGATGCCACATTGTAAGATGTCCCAGCCATGTTCCAGCAGTTAGTTCTTCACTGAGCCCAGCATTTGAATTATCACAGGCCCACAGCCAGAGATATGAGTGGCAAATCTTCTAGAGAGAAGCATCAGCTAACCCCCAGCTAGCCTTCCCAGCAGAGGCTCCCAATAGAATTCTATCTCCACAGGGTCCTTTCCAAATTCCTGACCACCAAATCCATAAGGATCATAAATTTGTTGCAGCTTTATGTCACTAAAGGTAGAGTGATTTGTCATACAGGAATAGTGGGTCAGGACACCAGAGATGCTAAAACAATGTGTAGAAGCACATCCTATTACTATATAAAAATGAATATACCACAAGTATTTTAGGCAGGCATGTGTCTTCATTCTGACATCCTCTAAATTAGACATCCTTAAATTAGATTTAATCTTAAGGTTAAATCGGCCAGAAATCATTTGTATATCAATAAAATGGCTAATTCACTATGCAGCCATTGAAAACTGCATGTAATTCAGATAGCAATCAGGGAAATGTGTATACTCTAAGGTTAAGCTAAAAGCAAAAAGGAAAAGAGCAAATGGTGCAAAAATATGTATTTGTTTAAAAATATGTGTGCATGTAGATAGTACTGTCAAGCAGGCAAGAGGGGAAAACTTTTGTTGACATCAGGCATCCAAAACATAAGTGATGATAACACCAGATTGTTTTAAGAATTGCGGTACCGTTTTTTTTTTTTTTTTCTATAAAAATATATGTAATATAGAGGTCGGCCCATATCTTGTTGTTGCAGAACTAATTCTTTCAAATTATGTGGGACAGCAGGAGTAGAAATGAAGAGGATTCTCCTTTTTATACTCTCAAGATATTCCTGCTTCTGCTGTACTGAGCATGAAAGAAAGAATTATTTCTGTTTAGCTCTGCAGCACACACATGTACATTCAACCAGTGGTTGGATCTGAGTTACAAACAGACTCTGCTGAGTAAAGTTCAGAAATATTAAGTCAGCTTTGGGTTAGAAGGCCTTAGAAGGCAAGAGCAGGTTTTAAATTTGTTGCTGTTAGTGTTTCTCTACTCCCAAAAATGAAGGCAGGGAAAAAAAAAAAAAAAACTCTACCTGGGAAGTCAGCAATATAGGAAAAATCTGTTGGGTGTGCTACCAAAGATAATTTAGAAACACAGAAAATCTAAAGTTTATGGTAAAGCTATATGGAATGTGTTATTTTTCTGGTCTGGATCTAGGTGGAAATGTTGGCATCTCATCAATACTAGAACATGATTTTCTACTTTACACTCAAAATAGAAAACAACAAAGATGTAAAGCAATAACCTGCATGTGCTAGAGATGTGCAGGGAAAGCCAGGCTAGAATTAAAACATGACCCCTGATGAATGGAAAATAATGAATCCTACTTTCCATAGAGAGAAGCTGCTCCTTGCACAAATATATATTCAAAGCATTGAGTTCAAAATATGTAATTTTAAAACACTTTAGGATTATACACCTATACTTAGCATAAGTGTGGAAGTGGACTTTTGGATAGCAGGGAGACTTAGAATATCACAATGATATAACCATTTGTATTATTCTACTCACTTCCTTTACAGGAGTTGTATCATGCAAACACAATAACATGCAAGGAATCTTTCATCTTTAACTCCTCCTGTCTCAGTGCATTCCTGATATTCATCAGGGCATCCCCTCTTGAAGGAAAGAGGTGTTCTACACAAAAATCTATGAGTTATGTGGATTAACAGGCTCGTCTTTTCTAGTAGTGTTTACAAAACTAAAATCACTGTTTTGTTGTCCTGTTGGGTAACTGCTTTTTATTTTTCAGTATTTGTCTACAAGTTCTACTTGTATCTGTCAGTTTAAATATGGCTAATATCATTTGCCAAGTTTATATTGTATTAAATTTAAATATCAGAGTTTATGAGGCTGAGACCACATTATCCCTTTCCCACAGACTAGAAGCTGCTTTCATCAAGAGAGTTGCAAGTAAATACCAAGAGTCTGATTCAACTTCAAATTTGCCAAGAAAACATCTCTGATAGCAAATCCTTTGCTAGGACTTTGAACAACATAATTCTGACAAGACTTGGAACTGAACCTTTGAGACATAAGAGGTGGTATAAGCTGCTTCCTGAGGTAGGTCCAGGCTATTCCTCATCTTCAACTGTGCCCTGAAGTCTAATCTGAAAATGCCAGAGAAAAAAGGTTGCCAGTCTTGGGATAGGGGAGCAAGTTAAAACATATGCATTGGAAAGGGTACCATGGGAGTGACCAGGAGAAACTGCACATGAATGGTGAGCTCTTACAACTTTTCCTATGGTGCCCTAAGAGAATTAATGAGCTAAAAAAGGCACTTAGAACTGAAGTACTGGTTAATAAATTCTGTTTATGATTTCACAGTATAATATGCCATTTTTAACTTTATTATCATAGTTAAGACTTCACACTTCCACTGCAAGGGGGCGTGGGTTCAATCCTAGGGTCAGGAAGATCCCCTGAAGGAGGAAATGGCAACCCACTCCATTATTCCTGTCTGGAAAATCCCATGGACATAGGAGTCTGCCAGGCTGCAGTCCGTGGAGTCACAGAGTTGGACACAACTCAGCATACACACCCTTCATCTGATTATAGCCCCAAGGGCAGGAAGGTCATCAAAAAGCAACTGGACTAAAAGAATTTTAAAAAGTAAAAATAACTTTGAAATATATAGAGAAATTATCATTATAAACCAAGAAAAAAACTGTTATTCTATATCAATGGCATTACAAATTAAATAACAACTCTCTAGAATGACATCAGATGTTCTTTTCTGCTATTAAAATTCATGTGCAGAGTTCACTGAATTGGCTTGGGAAAGGAATACAACAAGGATATATATTATCACCCTATTTATTTAACTTAGAGTATGTCAGGTGAAATGCCAGGATGGATGAATTACAATCTGGAAACAAGACTGCCAGGTGAAATACTAACAACATCAGATATGGAAATGATATCATGACTAAAGAGTCTCTTGAGGGTGAAAGAGAAGAATGAAAAAGATGGCTTAAAACTCAACATTCAAAAAACTAAGATCATAGCATCTGGCCATGTCATTTCTTAGCAAATAGATGGGGAAACAATGTAAACAGTGATAGAGTTTATTATCTTGGTCTCCAAAATCTCTGCAGATGGTGACTGCAGCCATGAAATTAAATGACACTTGCTTCTTTGAAGAAAAGCTATGACAAACCTAGACAGTGTGTTGAAAAGCAGAGATATTATTCTGTCAACAAGGTCCATATACTCAAGGCTGTGGTTTTTCCAGTAGTCATCCAGTCCCATCACTCCATGGGAAATAGATGGAGAAACAGTGGAAACAGTGTCAGACTTTATTTTTGGGGGCTCCAAAATCACTGCAGATGGTGACTGCAGCCATGAAATTAAAAGAGGCTTACTCCTTGGAAGAAAAGTTATGAGCAAACTAGATAGCATATTCAAAAGCAGAGACATTACTTTGCCGACTAAGGTCCATCTAGTCAAGGCTATGGTTTTTCCAGTGGTCATGTATGGATGTGAGAGTTGGACTGTGAAGAAGGCTGAGCACCAAAGAATTGATGCTTTTGAACTGTGATGTTGGAGAAGACTCTTGAGAGTCCCTTGGACTGCAAGGAGATCCAACCAGTCCATCCTAAAGGAAATCAACCCTGGAATTTCTTTGGAAGGAATGATGCTAAAGCTGAAACTCCAGTACTTTGGCCACCTCATGCGAAGAGTTGACTCATTGGAGAAGACTTTGATGCTGGGAGGGATTGGGGGCAGGAGGAGAAGGGGACGACTGAGGATGAGATGGCTGGATGGCATCACGGACTCGATGGACACCACTCTGAGTGAACTCCGGGAGTTGGTGATGGACAGGGAGGCCTGGCGTGCTGCGATTCATGGGGTCGCAAAGAGTCGGACACGACTGAGCAACTGAACTGAACTGAACTGAACTGATGTATGGATGTGAGAGTTGGACCATAAAGAAGGCTGAGCACTGAAGAATTGATGCTTTCAAACTGTGATGCTGGAGAAGACTCTTGATAGTCCCTTGGACAGCAAGAAGATCGAACCAATCAATCACAAAAGAAATCAACCCTGAATATTCACTGGAAGAACTGATGCTGAAGCTCCAATACTTTGGCCACCTGATGTGAAGTGCCAATTCATTGAAAAAAATCCTGATCCCAGGAAAGATTAAAGGCAAAAAGAAAAGAGGGCAACAGAGGATGAGATGGTTAGAATGCATTACCAACACAATGGACATGAATCTGAGCAAAGTCCAAGAGAATGAAGAACAGGGAAGCCCATTGTCCTGAAGTCCAAGGGGTGAAAAAGAGTTGGACATGACTTAGTGACTGAACAACAACAATATCCAAAATACTTAATGCATAAATATGGTACTGAAATGCCATATATATATGTGTGTGTGTGTGTGTGTTTATAAAATATCAGTATATTTAGTGCTTAAACTTCACAATTCAACTTACATATATTAATTTCTACATTACTCACACTTTGTTTCATTTCCAGAATTTCTGCCTGAAATTCAGAAACATGAATGATAGGAAGGAAAGTACAATACTTTCTTTCTCATAACTCACCATGATTTATGAGAAACACTGATTCCTTATCATTATCCTATCTGTAATCAGAAAACTTGAAAATTAAGATTCTATCTATAAATAACTCCAATAACTAAAAAAGGTCATTAATTATTAAAAACAATAGTAAGGTAAAGGAACTGTTGCATCTAAAAGGTTTATACATCTACAAGGTATTTTTTTTTTAATGAGTGCTCCAAAGACATTCAGCATACAATGCTTCAGAGAAAGCAATGGCACCCCACTCCAGTACTCTGGCCTGGAAAATCCCATGGATGGAGGAGCCTGGTAGGCTGCAGACCATGAGGTCGCTAAGAGTTGGAAATGACTGAGTGACTTCACTTCCACTTTTCACTTTCATGCATTGGAGAAGGAAATGGCAACCCACTCCAGTGTTCTTGCCTGGAGAATCCCAGGGACGGCGGAGGCTGGTGGGCTGCCATCTATGGTGTTGCACAGAGTCAGACACAACTGAAGCGACTTAGCAGCATACAATGCTTAATAGTTCTCCTTTCCATCGGAGACAGAAATCTGCAAGTAAAGCTTTAGAACATTCCTGCACAAGCCAGGTCCTGCTCTATCTCAAAAAAAAATAAAAACATTTACCAGTTTCTCAAGAAATTTTAATTTTCTATGTTAGCTTTGGAAATGCCAAGAGCCTCTGACCTTTTTTTAGTTGTATTCAATTTACAAAGCTATTTTGTATGCACTATGCTCTTTTCCCCTTACATTCCTTGAGTGACACATTTTCCAGGGCTCCTTACTTTCCACATTTTCTACGTGGACAAACAGAAGCTCATAAGAGCTACTATCTCATAGTCGCATGGTTTGTAGTCAAGAAAGCCGATGAACAGATCTGACATTATGCAACTATTCTACCTGTCAAACAACATGGCCACCACATTGACCTTTGCCTCAGTCACTGAAACAGAGATCCCTCAAAGCAAGGTTTTCCAATTCTGCTCACACTGTGGTAATAATTCTCATCTTGCTCTGCTCACACTGTGGTAATTCTTGTCTTGCCCTGACAGCTGGCACCTAAGCTAAAATAATAAAGAAGCACTTTAAAAGCCTTCAAGTTAGTAACTGGCAAGAAACGGAACAACACTGCAAAACAAATTTCCAGCAAAATAGAAAAAAAATAAAAGCTAAAGTTCATACGTAAGAGTTAATAGCTTTATTTCTATGGATAGAGGAAAATCCATAAGAAATTATATGATAAAATGCTGACTCTGGCATACTTGAAAAATCAATAAAAAACATTTAATTTTCAGGAACAGGGGATATTTTGATGATATCAGCTTCATTACTTCCACAGATTTAAATGTGCAAGACTTTTGGAAAGAAATGACATTTCATTACAACAAAGTTTCCCTTTGCTCCAGCAATATGCTGAATGCCGTGATATATAGACATGGAGTGCTTATGGAGGATCACAAACAAAAGCGCCTTTAAAGGGAAATCTCATTTTTAGAGAAAGGAGACATTTCTTGTTTAAATATCGATTTTCCACATGAGGACTGTTAGTCCTGTTTTAATCTACACTATTCTGATTAAAATATCCAATTTGCCCTTTTTCTGTGTGATTATAATCATTTCTATGCTGTCATTAGCCACGGTAATAGCAATTAGGGACAGTGCTTGAAAACTCATAGCAATTCCAGTCTTAACCATGGAGGCTTAATGGTTCTAAACATAACAAGGAAGGTATGCAATACAAAATGTGAAAATGAATAAAAACAATAATCAGCACAATAGGATAAAGACATTTGACTGCTCACACATATGGATATACAAACACAAATACATGAAACATTGGAATTACTGAAATAGGTTAACTTGGAATTATTTAGTCACTAAACTCCAAATGCTCTAATGCAGATTGCTAATAGTGTGTTCCGCAAGATCCTGATTTAAATACTAATTAGTTGTTTGCAATTAGTCCATTAATAAACTTAAAAATTGAAGTATTTTCCTTACTTTCATTTAGTATTAATATCATAATAGTATAAACACGCAAAAAAGAGAAGGCAATGGCAACCCACTCCAGTACTCTTGCCTGGAAAATCCCATGGACAGAGGAGCCTGATAGGCTGCAGTCCATGAGGTCGCTAAGAGTCGAACACGGCTGAGCGACTTCACTTTCACTTTTCACTTTCATGCATTGGAGAAGGAAATGGCAACCCACTCCAGTGTTCTTGCCTGGAGAATCCCAGGGACGGGGGAGCCTGGTGGGCTGCCGTCTATGGACTCACACAGAGTTGGACACGACTGAAGCGACTTAGCAGTAGCAGCACCAAAAAAGAGTAAAAGAAAGTATCACCTTTATAATCAATTCAAATAAAAAGCAGTAGCTCATCTTGAGAAGTTAAGAATTGTTCTGGATCAGTAGAAAGATACAGGTACAAATTACATGGAAAATATTCATTTAGCATCTCTTCCTCAATATTTTCTTTGTTAGTCATGGAGAATGATGTACCAGACGGTTGGTCTGGCTCTGATTTACCCAAGTAGCTACTATTTACCAAAGCCCTAATCTTTGTGTTTTTCCCTCACTTTGATGACACCTAGAAGTTATGGCTAAAGAAAGTTCTTCCTTAGTTTCACAAGCTACAGTTTGTTCCACAAATTATCCTGTCTTGGACTTGAATTTAGCTTGCTCCAGGCACATGGTATGAAAATCAACCTCTGAAAGTATTGGATCACAGAATCAATAAGACAGTCTGGTTCAAACACTCAATCAGAGGTCTTGGCTTAAGAAAGCCTTCATGGGAAGCTTCTGTGATGACAGCAGGAGCAAAAGAACTCCTTGAAGTTGCAGATAGTTTGGTTTATCTCTGGCCCCAGCTGGTTTCTATGCCAGAGTCAGAGATAAATATTCCATATTTAGGTTCAGGGCTTTCCACACACCCCACCTCTTAGTGGTGCCCTGATATGCTGGAAGTAAATTAAACAACTGCATTTTTTATTTAAAGATGGGCCTTGGATAGTGTAAGTTACATTAATACCACTGCTTTACATGGGCTCTGCAGCTCTTATTGAGGAACTTAGCTGAGCTCTCTTTAAGGAGCATGACACACATATCTGTTAAAGGTCGTGTCATGGGTTCATTCAATAGCTATTAATTATTATCATTTCTCTGAAGACTACAACTGGCAAAAAGCCACTAAATTAGATTATACTAAAGAAGAATTTTAGGTGCATAAAAATGTTTTATGGAGACTAAAGGATACAGATTCAATCAGGCCTCAGAATAAACCTGTAACTAGGGATGAAAATACCAATAGAACATGGCTCATCTCTTATTTCTACCTCTCTGCCAGAGTGCACTATAATCCTAACCCATAAAACCCACCTTTCCTTTTTTAAAAGTTCACATGGTAGGACATGGGTGACCATATCTCTGAGGTTTATAGATCTGCTATTGAAAAGACCAACTAGGCTTAAATCCTGATTTTGCATCCCTATCAGGAAATCCCAATTGGGCCCACTTGGTTTAGTTGCCCACTTCTAAGCTGCAGTAGAGTCAAGTTATATAAATATACATCCCTGCCTTGGGGGAAATTGCTCCTAATATGATAGTAGAGGAACTGTACAGACAAATAATAATGATAGAGACTTCCCTAGTAGTCCGGTGGTTAAGAATTCACCTACCAATGCAGGAGACATTGGTCCAGGAAGATCCCATGTGCCCTGGGGCAAGCAAGCCCATATGCCACAACTACAGAGCCTAAGCATCCTAGAGCCCATGCTCCCCAACAAGAAAAACCACCACAATGAGAGGCCTGCGCACTGCAACTAGAGAACAGGCTCTGCTCACCGCAAGGAGAGAAAGCCCAGATACAGCAACAAGGACCAAGAGCAGCCAAAAAATAAAAATTTAAAAATTAAGAACATAATAATAGCACTAAAAGTTACATGACACTGTTCTTGCTGGGCCTTCAAAAGAAAAGATAAGGGCTGTGGTTCACACTCCAAAAACAAACCCATCAATTTAGTCCTGTGGCAGAGCTTCAGACACTGAATTAGTTGAAGTTTTATGGCTCTATTTTCTTTAGAAATGGTGTTGACTTTACCTTATTCCTCAAAATCAGAGTTTAAAAAATTGTATGAAAATCATAAGGAGATGGTGCTTTATAGTTCATTTGTTTATTCAAAGAACATTGATACTTGCTGGGAACCCCAAAAGAACAAACTATTAATATTATTACAAAGAATAAGAGGAGGTACTTCCCTGGTAGTCCAGTGGCTAAGACTCTGAGCTCCCAATGCAAGGGCCCAGATTTGATCCCTGGTCAGGGAACTAGATCCCACATGCCACCACTAAACTTCCTGTATGCCACAACTAAATGATCCCACGTGCCACAACTAGGACCCAGTGCAGCCAAATAAGGAAAAAAAAAAAAAATTAAGTTAATAGGAAGAAAACTGGATTTCAGCTGGAGCTGGGCATTTGTATGTGTTAGTTGCTAAGTCGTGTCCAACTCTTTGTGACCCCATGGACAGGAGCCTGGTGGGAATTTTCCAGGGAAGGATACTGGAGTGGGTTGCCATTTCCTTCTCCAGGTGATCTTCCTGATCCAGGGCTCGAACCTATGTTTCCCACATTGCCGGCAGATTCTTTACTATCTGAGTCACCAGGAGCTGGACGTGTAGTAGTTTAAAAAACACCTTTTTTAGAAAGCGACATTCAAGCTAAGACCTGAGAAGGATGAGGAAATTAACTGGGTGAAGAGTGGGAGGAAAGAGATGCAAGCAGAGGGTGTTTTAAATGTAAAATTCAACAAACGTGAACCAACAATAGTGGGAGCTGTAAACATTAAATCCAAGTTAAAACAATCAGCTAGAGAGCATATTGAAGCACATAAGTGATGTAGGAAATATGATATATTATCCTCTACCAAATGGTTGTTTAATTTTTAATTACATTAAATTACCACAAATATTTAATTAGACACAGGTGGTAATACAGCGTCCCATTTTGGTTCCCAGTTCCAAAATATGCGTTTTTGTCTGCAGTCTACATGTATATATACATATTCATAGAATGCTAGTGAGTATAGATTTAACAGCCTGAAAGAAAGCTTTCCAAGAATAAAAACATTCTGATATTGATAAACAACTGCCTGATTCACAGTTCCCAGTCTTGTGTACAGACCAGCTGTGATGTTAGTTATCACTTCTGGCATGTGTATAATAACTCTTAGCTTTATTCCAGTTCCAGAGATTCTCTACTTGTCCAACCAAGTTTAAAAACACATGTTTTGAGTTCTGGGAAGATGGCAATGGTGACAGAGTTTTTGAATCTCCTTGAATTCTCCATTAAAGAAAAAAAAAAAAGAAACTAAAATAGAGAAATCAAAACCCACAGAAAATATCAACAAGAAAAATAGGTGGAATATATATGTAGAAGATCATGGCATGGTCCCATCACTTCATGGAAAATAGATGGGAAAACAATGGAAACACTGATAGAGTTTATTATCTTGGGCTCCAAAATCTCTGCATATGGTGACTGCAGCCATGAAATTAGAAGACATTTGCTCCTTGGAAGAAAAGCTATGACAAATCTAGACAGCATACTAAAAAGCAGAGACATTACCTTGCCAACAAAGGTCCATATAGTCAAAGCTATGATTTTTCCAGTAGTCATGTATGGATGTAAGAGCTGGATAACAAAAAAGGTTGAGCCCTGAAGAACTGATGCCTTTGAACTGTGGTGCTGGAGAAGACTATTGAGAGTTCTTGGACAGCAAGGAGATCATACCAGTCAATCCTAAAGGAAATCAACACTAAATATTCTTTGGAAGGACTGATGTTGAAGCTCTGATACTTTGACCTCCTGATGTGAAGAGCTGGCTCACTGAGACCCTGATACTGGGAAACACTGAAGGCCGGATGAGAAGAGGGCAACAGAGTAGAAGATGGTTGGATGGCACCACCGACTCAATGGACATGAGTTTGAGCAAACTCCAGGTAATAGTGAAGGACAAGGAAGCCTGGTGTGCTGCAGTCCACCGACTCACAAAGAGTTGGACATAACTGAGCAACTGAAGAACACTACTCATATGTAGCCCCTCATGTGAGAAAGTATGGACAAATCATGACAAATAAAAGACCTGCGTATCATCAGCAACAATGTGAGAAGCAAGGAGGTGCAAGGGGACCTCAAACAGTCAGTAGTACTCAGAGGAAAGGCTGAGTTGGTTGAGCACTCCAGCTGAAACTCCAGTCATGGGATAATTGCAGGGGTCCACTGAGATGTCTAAAGTAGCTCAAGCCATAATGTTGCCATGAGCTCTCCAGACTGACAAACTGAAAATCCCTTCTTGGCTAAATCCTCACGTTAAAAAGAGTCAGCCTGAAATAAATTCAAATGGAGCATGACCTCAAAAGTATGAGTGAAGAGAAGAGAAGGTCCAAAGGAAGTAGGGGAGGGAAACAAAGTCTGGAGATCTCAGAAAATAAGAGGCCATACATCTGAACATTATACCAAAATAACACATCAGGGACCATATTGTTCCTGCTCAGCCCTGTGGCTCCAACCCCTAACATAATTCCTGGTAGACATAGAAACTGGTATAAAAGCTAAAATGGTTTCTAAGAATGGGAGTTATGATACTCTTTTATCATCTTTAATGTAGTCTGGCTCCCTTAACTTCTGCCCATAAAAGAAATTTTTCTATCCCAGTATCTGAGTAACATCTTTAAACTTATATTTTTTTCATTAGGTAGAAGATATCACATTGGGTTTAACTGAGTATAGCATAGAAAAAGTAGAGCTTTATTATTTCCTTTGTATTCAGAGCTGAACCTGTGTTTGTGGGGAGTTTTAATAATCAATCAGTGGAACCTAATAAAGAGAAATTTCACTCAAGAACTGATACAAAGATACAAAAAGGATGCATCAAATACCTTATCCTTTTGCAATAGTTGTAAAAGATTTTCTGAACCAAATATTCCACAAAATATCTCATACCAAAGTTCTTATTAGAAAGGACTCATTCAACTCCTTCTGGAAGTATCCTGATACAGAGAGGCCCGGTATCTTTGAGATCCTCAGTCAAGTTTCAACAATCCTTTATACATGGTTCAATCTAATAAGCCTGAAGTTTCAGATGCTCTTCTGATAAGCAACTATTTTATCCTGCAATTATTACTTAAACAAGTAGTGGCTGAACTGGAATCAGAGAATTTAATTTCTTGAGTTGCTGTGGTTTTATTGGGCTAAAGGTAGGGGTGATTGCGCTAAATAGATTTTTTAAAAAGCTCTTTTCTGAGTACCCTTCTCATAGTAGCCATGCTATTAACTTCATACAATTTTAGTGCAACGCTTGGATTGTAATAGCCTTTGGACACCTGTGTATTGTAGTGCAAGATGTATTACATTATTATTTGTGACACCCCTCAAATGCCAATTTACTCTACTGCAGATTGCTCCGTGGGCATAATAAATCTTTACAAACCCATCTAAAGAGGCTGTGCTACACACTTCAGCCCATCCCCCCATTCATTTTGCACAGCAGAGTCTATGAAGTGGTTATTATATTATGGTTTCTATTAACCTAAAATTATTGTTAATATTTTATGACACTTGAAGAAATATTATATAGTGAACAGCCATTCATCCAGTCATCACAGTAATCATTCTGTCATTTTGTTATTATCACTTTATATTTTGGTAGCACTTTACAAATTTCACATACACAGATGTGCACCTTTTATTTGTTCAATCCTCTCAAAATCTGCAGGATAGAGAGAGCAAATGACATATATATTTCATTGAAAAGGAGTAAGGGCTAAAATTTTTCACGATTTACCTATAGTCATACTAACAGTATATGGTTGAAAGATGATATTAGCCATATTGATTATTAGAGGATCTCTTTAATGCAGATACTTTAGTTATAGTTTACCTATATAGAAGGGTTATGAAGGAAGGCAAGTTAAGAGGTTATCACAATAATTCAGGAAAGAAAAAAAAATAATCATTTGATTGACACTGATAGTGATGGAGGACTTTCTAAAAATATTTGCAAACTAGAGTCAACAGGATTTTCTGTTACAAGGCATGAACATAGGGCAACATCACAATGTTGGCTTTAAGCAGCTAGAAGAATGTTGTTGCCATTTTTGTTAGAAGGAAAGGGGGTGGGGAAGGAATATTTTGGGGTGTCAAGATCCAAGAGCTTAGGCTTGAGCTTTTTAAGTTTGAGATACCTATTAGACATTCAACTAAGAATACTGAACACATGGATGGATAGGTAAGTTTGGAGTTTTAATGATATGTCTCAGCTGGAGATATGCTTTGAGATTCATCATGTCAATATGTCATTTAAAGCCTTGAGACTGAATGGTGGTTGTGAAGATAAAGTGATTTCCTAAAATCCAGATGAAAAAAGTGTTTCAAAAATAGGAGTGATCAACTGTGTTAAAGACTGCATTGTGCTGAGTCAATTAAAAGCTTAGAGTTGAACACTGTTTTTCCCAGCAGAGAAGTCCTTCATATGGTGGACAAGAGCTATTTTGATGGAGGGGTATGATGGGCAGGGAGGCCTGGCGTGCTGTGATTCATGGGGTCGTAAAGAGTCGGACACGACTGAGCGACTGAACTGAACTGAACTGATGTACCAAACACTGCAGTGATGTCCAGAGCATGAGAAGTGGAATGAGGGAATATAGAAATTCCCTTAAAGGTGTTTGGCTAGAAAAAAAATGTGGCAGAAACTGGAGGAAAGTAAGGGGTCAAGCGAGACTTTTTTCCTCTTTTTTTCGAACCAAGAAAAATAACAGCATAATTGTATACCATTAGAAAATGCAAGGGAGCAGGAGAAGTTGATCATGCAAGAGAAAGAAGAAATAATTATTAAAGCAAAAGTCTAACAAGCAAAAGGAGATATCGTTCACTGTGAAACAAACAGGTTGGTAACAGACAAGAATATAGAACAATTCTCAGTAATGTACTGGAAGAGGCAAAGAATCTGGACACACATGCAGACACGTTGACATATGTAGTGGTAAGAGTATATGGAAATTCTCTTCTAATTGCTTCTATTTTTCTCAGTGAAATAGGATGCAGGAATATTACCTAAAAGTGAGGATGCCAGAACCATACTATTTCAATTACAATTGCTTCACAGTTTATTTCCCCAATGTTTTTATCTTTTCCACAAATTTCTTGTTCTGTTTTCTAACTACAGTTTTTGGCCATATTCATACATTATTCTTTGAGAGGACCTGTACTATCAGCTTTTAAGTTTCTAAGAACAAAATAGTGTCGATTGAAATTAAATGTATGAATTTGTACATAATTGACATCTTAACAATATTGTATCTTTCCAGGAAACTGGCAGGCCTCTCCATTTATTCTAGCTTTATTTTACATCCTTTGATAAACCCTATTAATCTTATTCCTTTGTTGTTGAGTTAAATCCTGGGTACTTTATGGTTTTGCTTTTTTTTTTTAATGTGAATTCTCCTCCTATCTCATCCTATAGCATTTAAACTAAAATGTTTATTACTTATATAAAGGAGAGCTAACTTAATTTCATCACACTAGCATTTTTTGTGTGTATGACTTTGGCCAATCTCTGTCTTTGCAGCTGGAAAAAGAATAAATAAACTAAATGACCTCTGTAATTTAAAAAAATCTAAACAGAAAGACACTAATATTATTCCTATTTAACTTACTACCTACCTGAGTCTCAGTTCAGTTCAGTTCAGCCGCTCAGTTGTGACTGACTCTTTGCAACCCCATGGACTGCAGCACCAGACTTCCCTGTCCATCACCAACTCCCAGAGCTTGCTCAAACTCATTATCCATTGAGTCAGTGATGCCATCCAACCATCTCATCCTCTGTCGTCCCCTTCTTGTCCTACCTTCAGTCTTTCCCAGAATCAGGATCTTTTCCAGTGAGTCAGTTCTTCACATCAGATGGCCGAAGTATTAGTGCTTCAGCTTCAGCATCAGTCCTTCCAATGAATATTCAGGACTGATTTCCTTTAGGATGGACTGGTTGGATCTCCTTGCTGCCCAAAGAACTCTAAAGAGTCTTCTCCAACTCCACAGTTCAAAAGCATCAATTCTTAGGTGCTCAGCTTTCTTTATGGTCCAACTCTCACACCCATACGTGACTATTGGGAAAAAAAAAAAAAACACATAGCTTTGATTAGACAGACTTTTGTTGGTAAAGTGGTGTCTCTGCATGTTAATATGCTGTCTAGGTTTGTCATAGCTTTTCTTCCAAGGACCATCTCTTAATTTCAAGGCTACAGTCGCCATCTGCAGTGATTTTGGAGCCCAAGAAAATAGTCTGCCACTTTTCCATTTTTTCTCCATCTATTTGCCATGAAGTGATGGGACCAGATGCCATGATCTTTGTTTTCTGAATGTTGAGTTTAACCCAGCTTTTTCACTCTCCTCTTTCACTTTCATCAAGAGACTCTAGTTTCTCTTTACTTCCTTCCATAAGGGTGGTGTCATCTGCATATCTGTGTCTCATAATTGAGTCTCAGAGTGTATAATTTACTCAACATCATTCCATGGATAATGAGAAAAACTTACCTGGTTTTTGGTAACTGGCAAACACTTTTCAACAGACAATACTTGGTTATCTAGAGCTGAGAAGCAAACCACTCCAAACTATAGTGACTTATAGCAAAAACAACTCATCTGCGTACAATTGTTTGGTTTAGCAACTTAGCAGAGCTTCACTGGGGGAAACTGTCTTTGCTCTGTGTGCAGCCGACTGGACTCATTCATGCATATATAGTTAATTACCATGTTACCTGGAAGCTGGTTGATCCCAGTAGCCACAATCTAACAGCTAGGAGTTGGCTAGTTCTGTTGGTCACAGTGCCTTGGTTTTCCTCTACCTCCCCTATAAAGCAGGCTATCTTGGGCATCCTGTGGTTCAAGAGTGAAACCACAATGTGTAAGAACAAGCCTGCGGTCATATTTGCTGATGACCCATTGGTCAAATCAAGTCACATGACCAAGTCCATAATGACTGTGGAAATGTATTAGATAGGGACAGATAAGAGGAGGTGTTTCTCATTTATAATTACCAACATAATAATTTACTACAGCCCTCAATATGATTCAGCAGAGCATCACTTTCTAGAATCAGTGCACAAAATTTTAATTGGTTCAAGTTTTAGGAAGCATGCATAGTAAGTCCAAAGAGGTTATTTGACCTAAAAACTCCCAAAGCTCTCACATCCCTAATTTCCCCTATCAATCTGCTACAGACATCTGCCATTTCAGCACGAGATAGTGAAGAACTTAAGTTCTGTTACGAACTTGCTCCTTATAAGATATATATCACTATGAAATAGCCTCCACATAGATGTATCAGAAAGTTTCCAATGAGACCATTACCTTAGTAGTGACATTTGAAATAAATAAGGATTTTTGCCTATTTAATGGAAAGAATGGGGAATAATCATTTTCTGTATAAGATTGCTGCTCTGAGAAG
Organism: Capricornis sumatraensis; assembly: GCF_032405125.1. Taxonomy (NCBI): domain Eukaryota; kingdom Metazoa; phylum Chordata; class Mammalia; order Artiodactyla; family Bovidae; genus Capricornis; species Capricornis sumatraensis. The sequence continues at coordinate 78,679,137 of NC_091073.1, forward strand.
GTAGATTTGGGCCCAACATCACTTTAGAAGTCCTTGGAAAATCAAAAGGGTACAAGGGAAGGGGACAAATTTTGAAGACTTATTTATATTTCAATGAATCCTAGAGCTGACATTTGAATGTAGGAAGTCTTTCAGCAACCTTACTTTTTATTCACTCATTTACTATAAACTTGACTCCTTTGCATTTGCCATCATATATATACCTTAGTAATTTCTCTCTACCAAGCATGCTACTGATACTTTTTGTCATATTTGGACTTTCAAATCATAATGATATTAAATATGAGAAATATATTCTAAAGAAGAGCAATTTCTAAAATTGGTATCCAGACATTGTGAGTTCACAGAATATTCCTATTTTAATTTCTTCATTTCTAGAAAAAAGAGAATAAAATTCAGTTCAGTTCAGTCACTCAGTCATGTCCCACTCTTTGCGACCCCATGAATTGCAGCACGCCAGGCCTCCCTGTCCATCACCAACTCCCTGAGTTCACTCAGACTCACATCCATCGAGTCAGTGATGCCATCCAGCCATCTCATCCTCAGTCGTCCCCTTCTCCTCCTGCCCCCAATCCCTTCCAGCATCAAAGTCTTCTCCAGTGAGTCAACTCTTCGCATGAGGTGGCCAAAGTACTGGAGTTTCAGCTTTAGCATCATTCCTTCCTAAGAAATCCCAGGGTTGATCTCCTTCAGAATGGACTGGTTGGATCTCCTTGCAGTCCAAGGGACTCTCAAGAGTCTTCTCCAACACCACAGTTCAAAAGCATCAATTCTTCGGCGCTCAGCCTTCTTCACAGTCCAACTCTCACATCCATGCATGACTACTGGAAAAACCATAGCCTTGACTAGATGGACCGTTGCTGGCAAAGTAATATCTCTGCTTTTGAATATACTATCTAGGTTGCTCATAACCTTTCTTCCAAGGAGTAAGCATCTTTTAATTTCATGGCTGCAATCACCATCTGCAGTGATTTTGGAGCCCAAGAAAATAAAGTCTGACACTGTTTACCCATCTATTTCCCATGAAGTGATGGGACCAGATGCCATGATCTTTGTTTTCTGAATGTTGAGCTTTAAGCCAACTTTTTCACTCTCCTCTTTTACTTTCATCAAGAGGCTTTTTAGTTCCTCTTCACTTTCTGCCATAAGGGTGGTGTTATCTGCATATCTGAGGTTATCAATATTTCTCCTGGCAATCTTGATTCCAGCTTGTGTTTCTTCCAGTCCAGCGTTTCTCATGATGTACTCTGCATAGAAGTTAAATAAGCAGGGTGACAATATACAGCCTTGATGTACTCCTTTTCCTATTTGGAACCAGTCTGTTGTTCCATGTCCAGTTCTAACTGTTGCTTCCTGACCTGCATACAGATTTCTCAAGAGGCAGGTCAGGTGCTCTGGTATTCCCATCTCTTTCAGAATTTTCTACAGTTTATTGTGATCCACACAGTCAAAGGCTTTGGCATAGTCATGAAAGCAGAAATAGATGTTTTTCTGGAACTCTGTTGCTTTTTCCATGATCCAGCAGATGTTGGCCATTTGATATCTGGTTCCCTTGCCAGGGATGGAGCCAAAGCAAAAACAATACCCAGCTGTGGATGTGACTGGTGATAGAAGCAAGGTCTGATGCTGTAAAGAGCAATATTGCATAGAATAAAATTAGTTCTACCTATTCTCATGTAAAAGGTGTCAGGATGAAGCTTATCCTAAACTGTCTCAAGCTTCTGAAGAGAATGATATTGTATAACCAAGTTATTCTACCTTTATTTCTCAATTTTAATATAAAATTATGACCCAACAAAAGAAACCAAATAGCTAATTCATAAACCAGAGTCAGGCTACCCTCTGAACACTGATGATTACCATTTAACTAAAATTCTATTGTTAATTTAAACTCCTACTCTCTATATATGTTTTTGCTTCTATGATTATAGTTTATTTTCTGTGTTAACATGTAACAGCTATGATCAATACTTCCAAAGACAGTTCGTATCTAAAAATCAATACATTAAATCTTATAATTATCACAATAAAAATCAATTAGAAAACTAAATTAAGAATCATTCATTTAGCTATTTCTATTATCTTTGGTAGACATTAGTAAATGGCCTTTCATGACATTCTGTAGAGAAGAGAAAGGAAGCAATATTTGAGAAGCAGCTGATTTTTTATAAGGTGTCAAACAAGTGATGTCTCTCCCTCCCTCCCTTCCTCACTCCCTTTTGTCCATCTTCTTTCCTTCCATCTGTCTTCCTTCATCCTTTCAGAAAATTCTGCCATGTTTACTGAGTTGAATGAAAGAAGGCAATAGGAAATTCTTTTGTAAGAAAGAAATTCTTCTTTTAGAGAAGAAGCATTTTGGTTGGTGTCCAGAAAGCAATTAGTGGAAGTAACCACAGAATTAGGAAAGCGGGCTGGCTTGGTGTGATTAATGAGAAAGGGCAATATATGAAGGCGAAGGACAATTACCGGAGTAGACAGGAAAGAAATGATTAAAAATAGGTAGGCAAGAGAAAGTATCAAGGAAAGTGGATTTGACTGAGCTTTGCTCACTGTGAGAATTTTCCAGATAAGTGTGAAATGGGAGACAGAGGGGTAGATGGGGAAGTGAGAGGAGCTAGTGAGGTTTTGACCATGACTGGTTGGATTTAGTTATTTAAAGTATGTGCCTATGGATGACCCTTTGAATCTACTTGTCACTTCTACTGTATAATCTTAGGTATTTGATTTAGGTCATACCTGAATGGTCTAGTGGTTTCCCTACTTTCTTCAATTTAAGTCTGACTTTTGCATTAAGGACTTTATGATCTGAGCTACAGTCAGCTCCCAGTCTTGTTTTTGCTGACTGTATAGAGCTTCTCCATCTTCAGCTGCAAAGAATATAATCAATCTGATTTCAGATTGATTTGATCATCTCGTGATATCCATATGTAGAGTCATTTCTTCTGTTGGAAGAGGGTGTTTGCTATGACCAGTGTGTTCTCTTGGCAAAACTGTTAGTCTTTGCTGTGCTTCATTTTCATGTATGCAATTCAAGAAGCAACAGTTAGAATGGGACATGAAACAACAGACTGGTTGCAAATAGGGAAAGGAGTACATCAAGTCTGTATATTGTGACTGTGCCTATTTAACTTATATGCAGAGTACACCATGTGAAATGCCAGGCTGGGTGAAGCACAAGCTGGAATCAAGATTTCTGGAGAAATATCAATAATCTCAGATATGCAGATGACACCACCCTTATGGCAGAAAGTGAAGAAGAACTAATGAGCCTCTTGATGAAAGTGAAAGAGGAGACTGAAAAAGCTGGCTTAAGACACAACATTCAAAAAATGTAGATCATGGCATTCAGTCCCATCACTTTATGGCAAATATATGGGGAAACAATGGAAAGAGAGACCGACTTTATTTTCTTGGTCTCCAAAATCACTGTAGATGGTGACTGCAGCCATGAAATTAAAAGACAATTGCTCATTGGAAGAAAAGCTCTGACCAACCTAGAAGCACATTAAAAAGCAGAGACATCACTTTGCCAACAAAAGTCCACCTAGTCAAAGCTATGGTTTTTCCAGTAGTCAAGTATGGATGTAAGAGTTGGACTATAAAGAAAGCTGAGTGCCAAAGAATTGATGCTTTTGAACTGTGGTGTTGGAGAAGACTCTTGAGAGTCCCTTGGACTGCAAGGAGATCAAAGTAGTCAATTCTAAAGGAAATCAATCCTGAATATTCATTGGAAGGACTGACGTGAAGCTCCAATACTTTGGCCACCTGATGCAAAGAACTGACTGCTTGGAAAAGATCCTGATTCTGGGAAAGTTTGAAGGTAGGACAAAAATGGACGGCAAAGGATGAGATGGTTGTATGGCATCACCAACACGAGGAACATGCGTCTGAGCAAGCTCCGGGAGTTGGTGATGGACAGGGAAGCCTGGTGTCCAGCAGTCCATGAGGTCACAAAGAGTCGGACATGACTGAGTGACTGAACTGAACTGAACTGATGGATGACCCCAGGTCTCCAGATGTTCATCTCAGCCAGAAGGAAGCTAAAGGGCTACAAGAGGACATCACCATGGCCGATGGTGATAGGATCACCTGAGACAAGTTTGGAGAGAAAAGAGAATAGAAAGAACATATATTACTTTTTAAACTACAGCAACAACTTGAAAGTTATTTTTGTAAATGTCAAGAGAAAAATAGCTTAGCAGCTGTTCCTGCCTATAGGAGCTGACACAAACCAACTCTCAGGAGTAATTTCTCAGGGAGAAGAACTTGCCCTACACAATAGGAGTTTACCAAATGATCAACTATACTTTTTGAAACATTTTTGAGTCCTACAAATGAACTTGAAAGATGCTAAAGGGAAACCTCACCTAAATGGAGTTCAGTTCAGTTGCTCAGTTGTGTCTGACTCTTTGCGACCCCATGAATCACAGTACACCAGGCTTCCCTGTCCATCACCAACTCCAGGAGTTTACTCAAACTCATGTACATCGAGCTGGTGATGCCATCCAGCCATCTCATCCTCTGTCGTCCCCTTCTCCTCTTGCCCCCAATCCCTCCCAGCATCAGGGTCTTTTCCAATGAGTCAACTCTTCGCATGAGGTGGCCAAAGTATTGGAGTTTCAGCTTTAGCATCAGTCCTTCCAGTGAACACCCAGGACTGATCTCCTTTAGGATGGACTGGTTGTTAGGAGCCCAGAAAGGGAATCTCTCATCATGTACCATCCTAAGTTAATATAGACGCCAACTGAAAGAGACATACATACCTAGCATCCGTGGCAGGGAGTGATACTACTTTATTACCACAAGCAGGGAAAGAAAGATCCCCTTGCCTGGCAACAACTCAACCAATGAGAAGCTGTCACAATTTGGTCAATGAACAGTTACCATGCTTCAAACTCCCAGTTTCCACCTATGGACGTCTTGATTATAACAGCCCCTCCCAATTTCCCCTTTTCCTACATTAAAGCATTTCTCTCTCTTTTTTTAATAGTCTTGTATGAAGTTCACCATAACTGCATGTCTCATATTGCAGTTTTTGCTGCTTCTGAACAAATCCATTTTGCTGGTAAAATAACTGGCTCATTGTTTTCAATTAATGGGACAGAACAGAAACCCTCAATTGATCTTTACAATATTGTTCTATTAATAACTTGATTATTTTAAGAAATAACAGGTCTCAGATGCAGCAAATGAGATTAGCACAAAATTGAAATTGACATGAGTACACATGACTTTATACTCAGTCTTAAAAATCTCAACACATCTATAAAAATCACATTTATAGTACATACCTGCATCACTATTTCTAATAAAGCTTCTTGTAGTATTACACTAGATTTCTGATGGGATGATCCTGGTGGTGATTTTATTCAATAGGGGCTTATACATGCAATACCCTTATAGTCCCCACAGATCTAGAGCCAGCAGTCAGGATTTCAAGTCCAAAGACCAAAAGTTCTTAGTAACAAAGAGATTAGTCTTTCTGTGTAAGTCCTGCTATCTAACTGTGCACAAGACTGATCAATGTACTTCTAAGCATTATACCTCAATCACTTTCATTAATATAAAACAGTAGTCACATTGTTCAAGTGATTAAGTATCTACTCTGCTTCCAAGACTTCCCTTAGTCCAGATTCAACAAGGCCATGTTTCACAATGATTAAGATCTCAGACTTTGAGTTATGACTGGCCCACTGTGAGCCCCAGGTCTGCCACTTACTAACAATTAGGTCTTGAGCAAGTTTCTTAGTCTCTGTGGAATTGGGTCCTTTCATTTGTACAATGAGGTTAATAATGACTTCCACTTCAGAGTGCTGTTAAAAGAATTCAATGAACAAATATATATAAAGCACCCAGAACAGTGTCTGGCACATAGAAACGAACAACCACTTCGAGTTGTTATTAGCAAGATTATTGGGAGCACATGTTTTTTCAGCAGAAGCTTGTTTGGTAAGTATGAAATAAAAGATCCAGGGCAATGAGGTGTTAATAGTAATAGTATTACGTTTAATTTCTAGTAAAGTTATATCAGCAAGTTTGTTTTTATCTCCCAAATTTAGAGTCTTCTTTACTAGAGCAGTATTCACTCAAACATCAAGTAGATCTTCACTTTCTGAATCTCAATTCTACACTTCATTGGAATCTTTCTTTTTTTAGATGTGGTGATATCACTGATTAAATGCCATTCAAGCATGATCCCCTTGGGGTATAGAGACATTATATATTGATGGAATTAATTTAATTATCATAGTTTCAGAAGCACTGTTATCCTGTCAGATGCTGAGTTAGAGGGTATAGGAAGCCCTATCCATGCCCGGCTGCATTGCCACCTTAGCCCAGAGGACTTCATATGGCATAGGCAATTTCAGCACTTTTCTCATATGCCACTTAACATGCTGCCCTGTTCTTCTTCCTTTACCTGAAGGCTTTAAATAATTACATTTTAAAGTCATTGGCAGAACTATGTTATTAGGTAACAGAGTAAGTGGTTGCCTAGGTATGTCCCTGTGTCCAATCAGACTAATCATAGTAAAAATCATACTTGTCTCCTGAACCTTCCAAATCTTTTTGGCCATGCCCTTCTCACTTTTCTAAGTATCTGTTCTAATCCCAGAGACCAACTCATTTTACAAGGCTTAATCCTTAGGACAGAAAATGTTTTATATAGTAATGATTTAAAGCAGTTGTCTCCAAGTATTGGGATGATGAATTCAGTCATTAAAAACAAAAAACTGAGCATATCTCCTCAATATATGTGTTTTTATACATTAATGCTATGCAGGTACTATTGGATATTTGCATGTGTGAATGCTCAGTCATGTTTGCGACTCTATGGACTACAGCCTGCCAGACTATTGCATATACTGTTATTTAATTAAAATATGAACAGGTATTTGAAAGGATGAGATAGCCAAATATTAATGCAAAGTATAACATTTTAATTCTACACCCCACTAAATCATTTTGTACATATCTCAGGGAGAATATACCCTGATTTAAAGAACACTGCTGAAGATTTATAGCACATACTAGTACTCTCGCCTGGAAAATCCCATGGACAGAGGAGCCTCTGGTGGGCTGCAGTCCATGGGGTTGCTAAGAGTCGGGCACAACTGAGCGACTTCACTTTCGCTTTTCACTTTCATGCACTGGAGAAGGAAATGGCAACCCACTCCAGTGTTCTTGCCTGGAGAATCCCAGGGACAGAAGATGGGCTGCCATCTATGGGGTCGCACACAGTTGGACGCGACTGAAGCGACTTAGCAGCAGCAGCAGGGCTTCCCAGGTGACTCAGTGGTAAAGAAGCTGCCTGCCAATGCAGGAAATGTAGGGAACCCAGTTCTAGTCCCTGGGTCGGAAAGATCCCTGGTATAGGAAATGGCAACCCACTCCAGTATTCTTGCCTGGAAAATTCCATGGACAGAGGAGCCTCATGGACTACAGTACGAAGGGTGAGAAACAGTTGGACATGCCTGAGTGACTGAGCATGCAGGCACTATAGTGCAGTTCCTAAATTTAAAAGTCAAAAAGAGTTGAAGATGCAACTCAGAAATTACGCGAGGATAAATGGGGCACCTCTTCATTACTACCTAGTGGAACAGAAGTCCAGGTTCCCTACGTGGCCTCTGTTGATATTCAGGGGGGTATTTTTCATTACTGTTGTGCAGGCATGGCTGTTCTGACTCCCCACAAGGTATCCGCCGACATCCCTGGCAGGGATAGTTTGAGGTGCCTTGTTATTGCTCCCCACATAGCCTTCCTTGACACTGTGGAGATAAGAGGATGGCCTCGTTATGGCTGTGTGGTGGTCAAAGTCCTGATTTTTCATTTGGCCCCCCCCTCACAACACCCTACTAGTGAGGGAGAAAGGCGCCTCATTCTTCCCAGATGGGGATGCAGGTCTGTTTCACTGAGCATTCTCTAAGAACAGACTAATGGGGAGATGGAAACACCCCATTACCGCAGGGCAAGGGTTGACACCTAGACTTCTCACTTGGCCTTTGCTTGCATGGGTGGGGATGGGACAGCTATGTGTGCGTATGTGTGTTTCCTGTGGTGTTTGGGGGTGGCTATTGGCTAACATTTTTCTGCCTTGTAGGCTACCCCTTTCGAGGTCCTCATATTTGAAAGCATAGGCTTTTATTTGACTATTTTTGTCTGTGCCTGTTGGCACTTAGCAATTGCCTATGTGTTCACTGAAATTCTGAGATGTATAAGCCAACAAGAAATCCAGGAACCTAACCAGCATGGTTGTTCCTGGCTCTGCTTCTACCTTCTTTCCACTTGACAGTCTTCTTACAATGTCTCATGCATAATATCCAGGCTTCTCAGTTGTTCTTAGCAGGATGAAGCATTTGTTTTACATCAAACATTTAACCTTCCTCTGTCTCAATTTCTTCATGGACATACTGCAGTAATTATGTTGGGCTTACAGAGTAGTTGAAAAATTATAGATAATATTTTTTTTAAGTTAGCTTGGTATGTTATATATTCTCCAAGGACAACTGTGTAAAAGATGCATCTAAAAAGAGTGCTAGTTGTAGAAATGAATCAGAGTAGTGTTATTTCTCGGAAGTACTATGTTCACCACTCTGGGCTGCATTATACACTCTCTACAGAGACATTCATAGAAAATATTTCTAAGAGTGCTAGTTACACACATGAATACTATAGTATTAAAAAAAGTTTGCCTTGAGCATACCTAAGTACAAAAAAAAATTTAAGAGAAAAAACAACTATTATTATTACACCAGTAACAGTTTCCATATTTTCTATTTTGACATCAATAATTAATAATGTTACAACTAACTAAAGCAGTTACTGGATGTACCCTGAAAAAAGAAACTTGTGAAAGAGATTAATAATAACAATACTTTTGTGGGTGCTGTGAAGACTAGAAAGAGTCATGTTAAAATATGAGCTAAACAAACTTTTAGACAAAAAAGGAAGCTGCAGTGATTATATTGATTATTAGCATTTGTAGTAATAGTACAAAAAAATTATAAACTAGATTAGTTTGGCCTTTCTTTTATAACTTTAAAGTCAATTACATCCCAAGAAACAGTCTGGTCCCTAGAAATAATTAAAAATCAGTTAAAACTTTTCTTGAGATCACTCTCAAGAAAGTGCTAAAAATAAGATCACGTGCATAATGGGAAAAAGGGAAAAGAAAAAAAGTCCTCCTTCCTCTTTCCTTTGTCTCACATTCCTCAGCTGCCTCTAGAGTCTCCTATTGACTGATGCCCCAACCCTCAATGCTTGTTGCATATGTATCATTATTTTCTTCCACAAGGAAAACTCTGGCTTAAATACTTTCTTTTCCAGTTTCCTTCAGGACAGACTCTATAAAGTAAAGGGGAGGCAGTAAATTCTCATCTGTCAAGATTTCCCTTTGCATCCTCCTCCTCATGCAAATCCCAGGACTTTTAATGCTTTAGTTATAAGCAAGACACAAATGTAAATTTCTTCCTACAATGAGGCAAAACTTCCATTGCTTTTGAGCGGGGTTTTGTTATGTATGTGTGTTTTAAACTTTGGAATAAGTCAAATTTAATTTTTGACTTTACTACTTTTTAGCTTGGTACCTTGGGGCTCTTTGTCTCAGCAAAATCTTATATAAAAATAAAGAAACTAGTGATATAGAGTTTCTAAAAGATTAGATGAGTTAGTATCTATAAATAACTTACTGTCACAGAGGAAGTGCTAATAAACATGTCTATTATAATACTTGATTCCTTTAAATCACACTGGTCTAATTGGGCACTTTTTTTTCTATTTGCACCAACTAAGGAAATCAAACAGATTGGAAATCAGTAATTGTATCCAAAAAAATTGCATGGCAAGAATTTATTTTTAATGTATTCAAATATAAGAACTTGGTGAAATGAATTATTTATGACCAAAGAACTGCCCCTTCAATAGATGAACAGATCAAACAATCCTAGACTAGTGGGTACATTGGTGACTTCCGTGAGACAAAGCCACCCTCACTACAATGATAGACTGCATAACATAGAGAATCCCTTCCAATCTCAAGAGTACAAAGACCTGTTACTCATTCTATGTACACACATACTTGATGCAAAAAAAAAAAAAAAAAATGCAGATGATGAGTTTCCACAGTTATTTGGAAGTTAGTCAGCTGAGAGCAGCTGACCAGCAGTCCAATCATCATGGGAATGGTAAGGTATTAGTCACACTATTTATGAACAATCAGACTGAGCTGATAACCTTTATTAATTAAAAAAAAAGATTTGACTTATTTAAGGTGATTCAATTAGGTAAATCTTTACTGTGATATTATACAGGTAGGGCTTTAAAATTACTAAAATATCATCAGTGGAAATGATGAGGACTCTGATGCTGATGGTCAGAATAATGACAATAACAATCAGAGAGATAGCCTGAGTACACTTCAGGTGTAACTGCTTAGACAATCAAATTAACCTTATAACTCATTTTCTTTTTTTTTTTTCCCCCTGTGAACTTATTCACTGGTTATGTTGAATGTATTACTTTGTACAATAGAATAGCCGCTGCTACACAATCAAGGGATAGATGATCAAGGAGAAGGCAGGCCATGAGTAAGGGAAGGTGAGAGCTAGCCCTGATGCCTCCTCTGCTTCCTCCCTTTAGGAAAACAGTAAACATTCTAATACATAGTACTAGGGAATCAAGGTTACCAGATATGACTTAAGGGCATTTCTATACAGCAAAGAAAAAATTAAATTGTATTTTCTTATCAAGGTGATTGTGTGAGATAATGATAATTTAATTTCAGTCCATTTATTTATTGTCTATAGACTCAGAAATAACCTCCTTCCCAAAATTCACTCTCAACAAAGTCAGCAGGCAGATTTCTCACAGTTGCTCTCAGCGGTTTTCAGATCACTCAAGTGAATTACTGAAAACAATGGATACTGAGAATAAAAGAAAAATGATTGCAGAGAATAGAAGTTGATAGCATTGAAATAAAAACCTTCCAGTGGGGCAGACCTGTGTGGAACTGCCTGTCTGCACATATTTCCCCATGGAGAAGAGTAAAGAATGGTTTGGGCTGTGGGATGCATTTTAAAACAGTGAAATAAAAAGATCATGCATCAAACCAAATTGTGTTGGCTTAGAGACATATTACATCTTTGCACAGTTTTGCATTCCTTAGAATATTTTTCATATTTATTCATTTACTTTAACTTCTCCTCCCATAACATTTCTCCTCCTCAGACAGATAAGATAGATAATTTGCTGGTACTGACTCAATAACACATATATCTAAACTCCTAATCACTTAAAATTCTTAATGAATTCTGAAAAATAACTGTCAATTATTTCCCTGCATCATCATAATTACTGAAATATTTTGTAATTCAGAGTGTGCTGCATTATTCTTGGACAATGCATTCAGGACATCTATTACTCAACCACCCAGAATTTCCATAAGTCATTTGTTATTGTCAGGACACAAATAAAAGCCTTATACTGCAGATATACAAGGAATCCATGCCAAGAGAAAGCTGGTGCCGCTATTTCCGGCACACAGCCACTAGGCAGAACTATTCAAGACTAAAACACTGAAAAGGCTTGGATACAAATAACATTACACAAGGAGCTCTGCTTATGTGAATAACATTGTTAGAAAGATGAACAGGGGTTAAAGGTAGAGAACTTGTAAATAAGGAAACAGTAATTTTTGAAATGAATTGAAATAAACTGTTGAAATAATGCCATTTGTAGCAACATGAGTAGACCTAGAGATTATCAGACTAAATGGAGTGAGTCAGTCAGAGAAAGACAAATATCATATGATATCACTTATTGTGGAATCTTAAAAAAAAAAATACAGATAAACATTTCCAAAACAAAAATAGACTCAAAAGACATAGAAAACAAACTTATCCTTACAAAAGGAGAAATGGGGAGTGGGCAGAGGTTGGGATTAACATAAATACACTAAGGAAGTAAGCTTTAGTTGCTCAGTCATGTTTGACTCTTTGCAATCCCATGGGTTACAGCCCACCAGGCTCCTCTGCCCATGGAATTTTCCAGGCAAGAATACTGGAATGGGTTGCCATTTTCTTTTCCAGGGGACCTTCCCCTGGATGATTTGTATTTAGGAAGATTCAAAGTTTCCCTCATCCTGATTTGTTTTGCATGATTAATAAAAGTAAACACATAATCAAGAGTTGTGATGGATGTATACATGAATTCACTTAATCCTCTACTATTCTCATATTCTCCCCCACGTAATTCTTTAACTGTTATTATTCTTATAGTTCAGAAACTGGGCCACTGAGGACTAAATATGATACCAAAAGTCACTCAGTCAGGGAGAAATGAAGGCGATATTTGAACTTAGGCAGTCTGTGTTCAGACTCCTTCACAACACTCTGATGCTTGGAGACTAGCATAGACAGAGAAAATCCAGGACCCCCACAGTTAACATTGAATATCAGACAAACTACAAGGCTCTTTTAGTATAAGTATGTCCCTAAAATCATATACATATACTTTTAAAAAAGACCTGTGTTTTAATCTGATATTCAAATGTAACTGAATATTCTGTTATTTTCATTTGCTGAATCTGGCAACTGTCTTGGGGACTGTCACTGCCTGACTTTTCTGAATAATCCTTCTCAAGCATGGTCTCTGTGACCCTCAGCAGTGGCTTGTCAATTACCAAGAATTTCTCCATCACCCTAGGTTACCATTTACCTGCCTGCTAAATGCCAACAGTTTTCAGAAAGTTATTATACTTCCTGTAATATATATAAATTGTATAATATATGTATTATATAATTCAATATTATACTTCAGGAGCTGGGAAACTCTTCCTGAAAAGGGCTAGAAAATAAATGTTTTATTGTGGGTCATATGGTCTCTTTCTCAACATTTCAACTCTGCCAGGGTGGCAGGAAAACCACAGATAATACAAACAACAGATGAGTGTGGCTATGTTCCAATAAAACTTTATTTACAAAACCATGCAACAGGCCCAGAACACTCTTTTACTGATCCCTGCCACAGGCTCTTCTGGCAGACTTGGTGAGGTGTATGCGCCATAGTCCCTTGGACTGCAAGGAGATCCAACCAGTCCATTCTAAAGAATATAGGTCCTGGGTGTTCATTGGAAGGACTGATGCTGAAGCTGAAACTCCAATACTTTGGCCACCTCATGTGAAGAGTTGACTCATTGGAAAAGACCCTGATGCTGGGAGGGATTGAGGGCAGGAGGAGAAGGGTACAACAGAGGATGAGATGGTTAGATGGCATCGTCCATTTGATGGATATGAGTTTGAGTAGACTCCAGGAGTTGGTGATGGACAGGGAGGCCTGGCGTACTAAGATTCATGTGGTCGTAAAGAGTCAGACATGACTGAGCAACTGAACTGACTTCACTCATGCGCCATCTGAAAACAATCAACACAACCTAAGGCACCACAAGAACATAAGCTCTCTGCAAGTTATCTGCTGTTCAGGAAAAAAAAAAAAAAAATCTTCAATGAGAAATCTCCCCTCAGTATCTCCCAAAATAAAGCTAGATTTTATCTCACTTCTGATCATGTCATCAGAGGAGAGGAGTCTGATAGATGACAATCTAAATGAAAGGAAGGACCTAGATCTTGCAACAGAAATTGTATGTGCCTCTGAGATGAAGATACCATCTATAATTACCTCCTTTCTGATTTCCATTTCCTCCTCATGACTCAAGGAAGCCAGTGTCTTTGTATCTCCCGTTTCCTCTCTTTGACCCACATACTTGTGTGTGTGCAGTTGAGCTCTTTTCTCACTGTTCCTGCCCCCATACATTGAATTTAAATCAAATTCAAATCCATGATCTTTTGTATCCCCCAAATCTCATTGTTCGCCAAGTCCTTGCTGACTGCCAAAACCAGGACTTCCTGTTTCATATCCTATTTGATTACTCTGCCAAGTTTAAAACCCTGAAATAAATGCTTCTCAAATTACTCTCCTTCCTTGGAATCTAAAAGTGAACTCTCACTTTCTCTTCTCACCTCAGTGACCACATTCTTAGTCTGCAGTCATGGCCACCAACAATTCTCTCTGTTCTTATGTGTGCAATCTATTCCCCCTCCCTGAGAATTTGTGCTGGCCCTGTGATTTATGCTGACCAATGGAACAAAGCAGAAAAGGCACCATGTCAGTGCCAGGCCTAGACCTTCAGAGGCCTGGCAGTTTCCACTTTCATCTCTGAAAGCCCAGAGCTACCATGACTGCTTTCCAGGAGATATTTACATGTTAAGTTGTCCTAAAAATTTAGCAAACCAATATATCCTGTTATGGGCTACAATGTGTCTCTCTGTCTCACCAAATTCCTATGTTGAGGCCCAGTACTTCAGAGTGTGATTATATTTGAAAATAGGACCTTAAATAGGTTAAGTGAGGCTGTTGGGGTAGACTCTGACCCAGTATGACTAGCATCCTTTTATTTATTGTTTCCTCAGAATAATACTCTTAAAATTTTTATTACTTGTGCAGTACATGCTTATTAACTCCCCTGGTGGCTCAGATGGTAAAGTATCTGCCTACAATGCAAGAGACCTGGGTTCAATCCCTGGGTCAGGAAGACCTCCTAGAGAAGGAAATGGCAACCCACTCCAGTATTCTTGCCTGGAAAATCCCATGGACAGCGGAGCCTGGCAGGCTACAGTCCATGGGGTTGCAAAGAATTGGACATGACTGAGCGATTTCACTTCACTTCACATGCCTATTAAGGAAAACACGGTTAACACAAAAGGAAAATTGTAAATTGTGCTTCTAGTAACCAAGAACATCTCCATAGATATATTTAGATATATTTTCTTTACTTGAAGCACCTATAATAGACATCTACTATTTCCTGGGGGGTTATAGTCCATGGGGTCACAAAGAGTCAGACAGGACTAAGTGACTAACACACACACACACATTATGTTTATTGAACATCTATATGTGTTTGGGGAACTTCCACCTTATGAAGCAGATCCTGACTCCTATTTTATTTTTTTCCTCTTTCATATATATATATATATTTTAATTATGAAAGTATGATAACACATTTATAAGAGAGTTGGAAAATACACTGTCCTTTTAAGAGGAGGACGTTTGGACACAAAAAGAGACACAAAGGATGTGTACAGATAGAGAAAGGACCATGTGAGGACACAGGGATAAGATAGTTTCAAGCCAATAGAGGCCTAAAAGAGTCCAAGCCTTCCGACACCTTGATCTTGGGCTTCCAGGATGCAGTACTGTGAGAAGTACAATTCTGTGACTTAAGGCACCCAGTCTGCTGTGGTCACAGCAGCCCTTGAACTATTACATATCCCAAACCTTGCCAACCAGTCCTAAACAGCACAACTTATTTGCAAGCTACTTCTCCTCCAATACTGTACACCCCTGGCACACAGGACACCTGCCCACTTAACTACTATCCATTCTCCACTTAAACTCTAGCCACTAGAATGCACTTGTAACATACACAAATATAAATTCCAGATGGATTAACAATCCACATTGAAACACTAGAATTTTAAGCATTTAAGAGAAATACAGGAGACATGTTTTATCATTTCAATATAGGGAAGAATTTCTAAAATAACACAAATCATAATGAAAATCATGAATAAAATTGACTACACCAGAATAAACCATTTCAGTAAGAAAAATCTTACCATAAACAAAGGGGAAAAAAATCACATGAGGAAAGTATTAGTAGTACATATAACTGATAAATGAACCATACTTGGATAATATTAAAAACTCATAAAAATAAGTAATAAAATTTGAAATCCAACTGAAAAATGAACAAAACAAATAAATAGGAAAGTCCACAGTAATGGCAATTTAAGTAGATAATAAAACAAAAACAAAACTCATCTCACAAGTAATCCAGGAAATAAAAATGTAGACCCACATGGTTCATGCTTCAGTCATGTCCTACTCTTTGTGACCCTATGGACTGCAGCCTTCTAGTCTCTTCTCTCTGTGGGATTCTCCTGGCAAGAATACTTGAGTGAGTTGCCATGCCCTCCTCCAGAGGATCTTCGTGACCCAGGGATCAAACCTACATCTCCTGCAGCTCCTGCAGTGCAGGAAGCTTCTTTATGCCTGAGCTATGGGGGAAGCCCAGACCACACAGTATATCATTTCAATTAGTTTGATTCATAGTTTAAAAAACAAAAATAAAGAGACAGATTCAAATATTTAAACTGAGACACACATACACTGTTAAAGGGAAAACAAGTTGTCAATACATTTAACAAATTTGAAAATATGCATATCCTGTGAAACAGCAACTACACTCTTGGTTTGGAGACAGATTCTCAATTACTGCTACAGGCTCAAGAATAGGGGGCACTGCAATCTCTAGATATTGTTGAGGCCACCGCCCCAGGTAAAATTTCACACAGATGTGACTCTGGGGGAAAAAATAGCTAATATTTCATACATTTGTAAAATTTTATATGAGCAAGAATCTTTAACAGTATTTCTTTGATGTATTTCTCTAATATTTTAGGACATTTTAGATGAAATGAGAAAAGAATTAACTAAGCTAAAAGAAGAGCTCATAATATAATTGCAATATAGGAGAACTGGTTTCGATATCTGGGTCGGGAAAATCCCCTGGAGAAGGGAATAACTACCCACTCCAGTATTCTTGCCTGGAGAATCCCATGGACAGAAGAGCTTCGTGGGCTACAGTCAATGGGGTCACAAAGAGTTGGACACACTGAGAGACTTTCACTTTCATTTCACTATACAGGAAGATGATCTTCCAGGTGGCACTGGTGGTAAAGAACTCGCCTGCCAAAGCAGGAGACGCAAGAGACACGGGTTCAATCTCTGGGTCAGGAAGATCTGGAGGAAGGCATGACATCCCATTCCAGTATTCTTGCCTGGAAAATTACATGGACAGAGGAGCCTGGCTGGCTGAAGTCCGTGGGGTTGCAAAGAGTTGGACATGACTAAAAGACTGGGCATGCATACAAGAAGATACCTATAAGAATATTCATTGCAGTATTACCTGTCATAGCTAAAAGCTGTGAACAAGCCCAATATTCTTTACCAAGAAAATGTATTAATAACTTGTGGCACAGTCACACAATGGAATGTTAACAGTTAAATAAGCTAAAGTTGCAAAGTTCAATATGATTAAATCCCCAAACACAGTTTTAAATTAAAATGCATTCTTCAGAATTATATGTATAATAATGCTAGAAAATTTTTAAATGTGATATCAGTACTTCATATTTTTATCACTATCTAACAGCAAATTTTCAAAAACTTTTTGGGAATGATCAATGCCAAGGTCATATAGAAGAAGAGTGATTCATCCTAATGAAAGAGTCAAGGGGAGAAGCTGGAGAGGCTTGAAGAGAGGTTTTTCGATCTACTGATCTTTACCACATTATTTTCTCAAAAAATAGAAGGCAAATGTGGCAAAATGTTGAGAGCTGGTGAAGCTGGGTAGTCATGTTTTATTTCATATCTGAAACATTTCCAAAGACAGAAAGAAAGGGGAAGGGAGGGAAGATAGAGGGAGACACTTTGAAGGAAGCTAATCTTAGGAAGTTAAACCAAAGGTAAAGGGTATTTATATCAGAAAATTTAGATATAAAGTCAGTTTAACTTCAGTTATCTGTATTCTTTTAAAAGTTCATATTTGATTTTGAGCTTATCCTGAGAAACATAGTAAGACTTTGAACCAAAAATCCTGAGAGCTGATCTTCTGTAGATCTTTATATCCGATATCACCAAGTTTTCTAAAACCAGTGGCTATGGTAACTATGAACTACCTATGCGTGTTAAATTCAGAGAAGAGGAGGAGGGAGAAGGGAAGAGTATGAGTGTGTGTGTGCTTTCTGCAATTAATATATGTATTAACATTAAAATTGTTTGCTCATAGGTATTTTGACCTAGGGTTTCCTTGGTGGTTCAGTGGTAAAGAATGGCAATCCACTCCAGTACTCTTGCCTGGAAAATCCCATGAACAGAGGAGCCTGGTAGGCTACAGTACATGGGGTCACAAAGAATCAGACACAACTAAAAAACTTCTCTTTCTTTCTTTCAGTGGTAAAGAATCTGCCTGACAATTCAGGAGTTGCCAGTTCAATCCCTGAGTCAGGAAGATCCCCTGGAGAAAGAAATGGCAACCCACTCCAGTATT
This sequence comes from Capricornis sumatraensis, assembly GCF_032405125.1. NCBI lineage: Eukaryota > Metazoa > Chordata > Mammalia > Artiodactyla > Bovidae > Capricornis > Capricornis sumatraensis. The sequence continues at coordinate 78,697,303 of NC_091073.1, forward strand.
CTTGCCTGGGAAATTCCATGGACAGAGGAGCCTGGAGGGCTACAGTCCATGGGGTCACAAAACAGCCAGACATGACTTGGCCACTAAAAAACAATTTTGACCTAAGTCTTCTGCATTTAGGTCACATTTTGGTAGAAAAACTGTTTGTTATTCTTTGGCATCATCATGAATTGCTCCTTGAACTGCAAGGAGATCCAACCAGTCCATCCTAAAGGAAATCAGTCCTGAATATTCACTGGAAGGACTGATGCTGAAGCTGAAGCTCCAATACTTTGGCCACCTGATGCGAAGAACTGACTCATTTGAAAAGAAAGATTGAAGGCGGAGGAGAAGGGGACAACAGAGGATGAGATGGTTAGATGGCATCGCTGATTCATGGACATGAGTTTGAGTAAACTCCAGGAGTTGGTGACGGACAGGGAGGCCTGGCGTGCTGTAGTCCAGGGGGTCGCAAAGCATCAGACACAACAGAGTGACTGAACTGAACTGAATTGCTCCATTGATATCCTTTGGTTATTCTTGTTCTTTTGCACATTATAGTTTTCATGTTTCATCTACCTTCTTACCAGTACTGTTGACTCTTCAATGTAACCCACTTGCTTCCCCAGGCTGGGATGAGTGCCTCTTCCTTTTTGATATACAAGGTTGATAATATATTTGTGACTGAACATTCACACTGTAGGGTAACCATTGTTCCCATCACTGCTTCCCAGACTTATCTGTAAACTCCCTGAGAGTGTGCACCAAGATTCATTCTTGTGCAGGGCCCCTGAGTCTACTTCTGACAGATACTTGGACAGCCTGAGTTTTCAGGAAAGTCTTGTGAATGCCCTCTCAAGTTAGTTTCCACATTAGTTTATTCATTCATTTAGGATAGCTTATCTACTTGGCCAGTACTCTCTATCTTAATGTGTTTTTGTGACCTTTATCTCTTATTCCATAATTTTAATTCTTATTCCTACAATAATCTCTCCTTCATCTGAATTTCTATAGCACCTGTTCATAACTTTGGATTTTGATGTTCATTATGATAGTTACATATTTACATACACAAATTTGATCTTTTTGGAGGGCAGAAACTACTCTTCTTTTCCTCTTCATACCCAAAATGACCCAAGATTTCTCCAGCTGCCACCCTAACCATGTGCACTGACCTAACTCAGGGGTATTCTTCACAAAGTATCAATTTAGTCTTCATTCCAAAATCTCTAGGTCCAGGATCTCAAATTTTTATGTTAACAAGTAAACTAGGAGAGTCTTACAAAAAAATGGCATACAAGATAAAAAGAAATGAAGACTATGTCATAAATCAATTGTTTATACCAAGGGCTTTATACATGTTTAACAAACTATCAATAATAAGTATCTTAAAAAGTATACAATCCATATTTTATAGATGGGAAATTGAGATCTAGAAAGTGTATAGCATACTTTTTGGAGTCATATCACCAGGGTTCAAATCTCAATTCCATCACTTAATACCTATGTGATTTAAGGGCAAGGGTTTAACATTTCTGTGTGTCAATTTCTTATTTTAAAGTGAGTGAAGTCACTCAGTCATGTCTGACTCTTTGAGACCCCACGGACTGTAGCCTACCATGCTCCTCTGTCCACGGGATTTTCCAAGCAAGAGTACTGGAGTGGGTTGCCATTTCCTTCTCCAGAGGATCTTTCTAACTCAGGGATTGAACCTGGGTCTCCCACATTGTAGGCAGACAGCAGCTATCTCATGGAAGTGCTGTGAAGATTAAATGAGATAGATAGAGCTCAGAGAAAAATGCCCAGCACACAAAAGTCCTCAATAAATCTCGACTCTGATGTCACTGAAGCCCGCATTTTAGACCAGAACTCAGAAATATTTTTCTACAGAGGGTCAGAGAGTAAATATGTAAGAGCTCACAGATTACATGATCTGCTTCAATTACTCAATTCTGCTCTTATAGCAGGAATGCAGCCATTAACCAAATGTTTAAAAAAAAATGTAGATGCATTTCAATAAAACTTCATATTTGAATTTCATATAATTTTCATATGTCACTAAATACTCCTGATTTTATTTCAACCATTAAAAAATGCAAAAGCCTTTCTTAGCCCCCAGGTAGCACAAAAACAGGTAGTGGCCTAATTTGGCTGGGGGACTCTAGTTTGTGGACTCCTGCCTGTAGCCATCAGATGTCAAAGCTTTGGATACACTACAGCTGCCTAACTGAACTTTGAGTGCCAAAGCTACTTAGTAAGCATTTAATCGGTTAATACAACATAATTTCTAAGGGTTCCCCTTCAATATCTTAATGCTTGTTTAAGAAGAAATTAAGCAAAACGGGAATCCCTTATCACTCCTTGGTTTTGTATCCTTTGAAGCCACTTACTCTATCTGAACCTTTAATTTGTTAATCCCCTCTTCTCAAATTCATCCTATTCTCTTCCCACCTCCAGATTCTTTCCCTGCTACACTAAAACCCAGATCCAAAGATAAATTACTGTGTATCATAATAACTATGTCACCTTGTCACTCATTTCCTCTTCCTTATTTAGCTCTCCCCTTCAATTAAATCAAAATGCCCCTTTAAAAAAATGCTTTAGAGACTAAATCTGCAGAGCCCACTCGAACTGAAGATATGCTTGAATTCAGGCTTATTGATTATACAACTGGCTCACACCTTTCAGAGCTCCTTTCATTAAATTCTAAGCAGAATCTACTAGCAATCCTTAGTGGTCACACAAGTATAACTGAACAAAAATTTGACAAATTGATTCAATTTTACTATATGATCCACACTGAAATCTGGAAAGAGCAATAAAACATTAACTTGACAGATAGCTTCTAGAGCAGCATTCAGCTGCTTTTAATCTATTTAAACAAATATGTTGATAGTTATAAAACTGAAGTAACTAAGTTAATGGTGAATGTAGGTTATTAATATTGTGGCAGAAAAAAACACTGCAGCAAAATCTTATGTCAGATATGACACCCATTTTAAAAATAAACTTCTGAACTAGACAATTTTTAAACTGAATCTCAGCATTTCATATTATTTTAGAACAAAGACAAAATCTTCACTCTCTCATGAACGATCTGAAAGAATTCCTTGCCTTCTTGGGAGCTGTGCTGTTCTCCAGGGCCATTACAATCCATGACTTAAGTCTTTTAATTACAGCACCATCCCTTCAAATCCCCAGTGCCACCATCCTAACACCAGAAGCCAAGATGATTTTATACCTTTGGAATAGCTGGGTTTTGTTAGCACTGAATGTTTAGCATGGCCTCTTCCTTTCTCATTAGACACAGCTTTAATTGCATAGTTTTTAAATGGTAATCATACTGAATACTAAAGCCTCAGTGCAGAATGATCATAGATACCCAACTGCCGTCTTCTTCACATTTCTATCCAATAGGAATTGAAGACTACCAAGAAGAGCACTGAAAAAAAGACATTGAAACATTTTCCCATAGTTTTTCATGCTGTGGTCTAACTATCAGTGAGCTGCACACACAGGCCTAAATTCAAATCACTGTTCCTTATGTTGGGGCTTCATTTACTTATATTCATATATTCATTAACAAGAGTGATGGACTTTCAGCATTATCACTGACATTCTAAGGTAGTATGTGATTTCTCCATTATGCATCCCATCTTAGCATATGGAGTAGTGGCTCTTTATTCCCTCTCCCTGGCCATGGTACTTATCTGTGAAATATTTTCCCTACTCACATGCTTTTTGGTCCTTCTGTCTATCAAAGATGAAAGAAAGGAAAAGTCTCTAGATGATACTAGGCAACAAAGAAGCTGGTCAATTTGGGCTAATGGCAAATGTAAAAAAAGATTAGAAACAAAGTCTGTTAATCTCAGTCCTTACTGAATGCCATCTGAGTTGAGATCAAAGAATGGAAGCAATAACTGAGCCAAGAAACTTCCCTAATCCCAAAGCCCTCTGCAAAGTTTTTTTTTTTCCTTTTTTCCTGAATTAACATTATTTTCACCAGAAGTGTCTCATCCTATAGACACTTGTCCACTGCTCAACTCACCCTGTTGAATTAACCAAGCATCTGCCTATAGCAGGTTCCATTAAGATGGGCATTTAACTCAATGCCTTGGACTACGATTGAATCAGTGAAAGCCTTAAAGGTAAGAATGTCTCTTTCATCTGTGTGTTCACAGCACATTGCCTGACATATAATTGATGTTCCAAAAATACTTGCTGGCTGAATAAATAAACATATCAGCTAATCTATTCAGATAAATAAGAACTAGTTAACTAATTCATGACTTGACTGAATTGCCTAACTGACCTGATTGATTTTTTCCCTAATCAAGCCAGACAGACTGTTTGGATCTGGTGTGCATGTTCAGATAAAGATTCATGACATTCCAGTTAGTTTCCTGCCCATCTAGATCCTACCCAACACTTGTGTCTGTTTCCCTTGAATTCATATTCCTTAGCATCCTTACAAAGTTAATAAAGAGAATGTTTTTAAAAATTAGATCATTAAAATGTCTTACAGGCATAATAAAGGTGCTTATTTTCATGCCTGTAAAAGAGTATCTAATTTCTATTTCATTTTTCTTCCAAGTTCCTCAAATATACCGTAGGCTTTACTTTATTGGTTTTGGGTTTCCCTGCTACAGAACAAAATGCTCTGATATCATAGGATGGAATGAAATTTGCCCAAGGACAAACAGATGGCATGAGACTGGAGTGCGCTGACTTTTAGTTCACTGCTTCTACCTACTTTTAAAAAACAATAGGAGAAGTCTTTTTCTCTGATTTTTCTAGAACCAGAAATGTCCAGGATAAAAGTTTTTTTTGTGTGACTGCATTTATACAAACTGGGAAACTGTTACACATGGAGTCTTTCAACTCTTAAAACTCAAAATTAATTTGGGTATCTCAATATTTTAAAAATTGAGATTATTCTCCTTTTGTTTTTGATATGTAAAAATCACAGTCTATAACATTCAATTTATACCAACTACTATCTACTGTAAGAAGATTCTTTCTTTTAATCAAGGTTATATGACCCTGCCTAGAAAAAAAAAAGAAAAACTCCTAACAGTTAGCTAATACTAATATTTTAATTCTGCATAAAGCTTTAGTTTTTATAAATAAAATTACTAAATGTAAGTTTATAGTCACCATGGCAAAGAGAATCACACACATATAATTAAATTTCTGTCAGCAGAACACACGTGACAAAGGAGATAAACCAAACCACTATCTTGAGCCATGTCTGTTTCTGACATAATACAGATTTGACAAATACCTGTTTATTCACAGAACTTACTTACCCTTGTTTTAGGAAAGCAAAATGACATTTTTAAAATGGTATATTGACATGTTTTCAGAAACTGTAGACTAAAACTGCAATTTATGTATTAATAGTTCATCATCTTATAAATGCTCTATTCAACAAGAGACGGTTTACAAGCCTTATGGGGGTCTGTAATCCCTCACACAGTAGCTTACTACTTGCAATATACCTATTTCTAGGAATATATTCTGTTTCTGCTATGCAGACTTGGAGATAACCTCTTCATATTCTCCCTTACTTTAATCTTTCTTTACAGTTAAAGATTCTAAAGGAATGCTAACCATAAATATGCATTTCAAACTCATTAGTATTCAGTAAGTATTAAGTCTTAACCAGAAAGAACAGTATATGGGCTACCAAGCATTAATGACCTCAGAAGCTGATGCTCTGAAACACTGGAGCCCAAACATGAACCAATCACATGAATATCAGTTCAGTTCAGTCTCTCAGTCGTGTCTGATTCTTTATGACCCCATGAATCACAGCACGTCAGGCCTCCATGTCCATCACCAAATCCCAGAGTTCACTCAGACTCACGTCCATCGAGTCAGTGATGCCATCCAGCCATCTCATTCTCTGTCGTCCCCTTTTCCTCCTGCCCCCAATCCCTCCCAGTATCAGACTCTTTTCCAATGAGTCAACTCTTCACATGAGGTGGCCAAAGCATTGGAGTTTCAGCTTCAACATCAGTCCTTCCAATGAACACCCAGGACTGATCTCCTTTAGGATGGACTGGTTGGATCTCCTTGCAGTCCAAGGGACTCTCAAGAGTCTTCTCCAACATCACAGTTTCAAAGCATCAATCCTTCAGCACTCAGCTTTCTTCACAGTCCAACTCTCACATCCATACATGACCACAGGAAAAACCATAGCCTTGACCAAACGGACATTTATTGGTAAAGTAATATCTCTGCTTTTCAATATACTATCTAGGTTGGTCATAACTTTCCTTCCAAGGAGTAAGCGTCTTTTAATTTCATGGCTGCAGTCACCATCTGCAGTGATTTTGGAGCCCCAAAAAATAAAGTCTGACATTGTTTCCACTGTTTCCCCATCTATTTCCCATGAAGTGATAGGACCAGATGCCATGATCTTCGTTTTCTGAGTGTTGAGCTTTAAGCCAACTTTTTCACTCTCCTCTTTCACTTTCATCAAGAGGCTTTTTAGTTCTTCTTCACTTTCTGCCATAAGGATGGTGTCATCTGCATATCTGAAGTTATTGATATTTCTCCCGGTAACCTTGATTCCAGCTTGTGCTTCTTCCAGCTCAGCGTTTCCCATGACGTATTCTGCATATAAGTTAAATAAGCATGGTGACAAGATACAGCCTTGTTGTACTCCTTTTCCTATTTGGAACCAGTCTGGTGTTCCATGTCCAGTTCTAACTGTTGCTTCCTGACCTGCATACAGATTTCTCAAGAGGCAGGTCAGGTGCTCTGGTATTCCCATCTCTTTCAGAATTTTCCACAGTTTATTGTGATCCACACAATCAAAGGCTTTGGCATAGTCAATAAAGCAGAAATAGATGTTTTTCTGGAACTCTCTAGCTTTTTCCATGATCCAGCAGATGTTGGCAATTTGATCTCTGGTTCCTCTGCCTTTTCTAAAACCAGCTTGAACTTCTGGAAGTTCACAGCTCATGTATTGGTGAAGCCTGGCTTGCAGAATTTTGAGCATTACTTTACTAGCATGTGAGATGAGTGCAAATATGTGATAGTTGGAGCATTCTTTGGCATTGCCTTTCTTTGAAATTGGAATGAAAACGGACCTTTTCCAGTCCTGTGGCCACTGCTGAGTTTTCCAAATTTGCTGGCATACTGAGTGCAGCACTTTCACAGCATCATCTTTCAGGATTTGAAATAGCTCCACTGGAATTCCATCACCTCCACTAGCTTTGTTCATAGGGATGCTTTCTAAGGCCCACTTGACTTCACATTCCAGGATGTCTGGCTCTAGGTGAGTGATTACACCATTGTGATTCTCTGGGTTGTGAAGCTCTGTTTTGTACAGTTCTGTGTATTCTTGCCACCTCTTTGATATCTTCTGCTTCTGTTAGGTCCATACCATTTCTCTCCTTTATCACCTGAATATAGGCAGATCCAATTTATAGAGACACTGATTCTTACTGCTTTCTAGGCACTGACTGCATTCTATCCGCTCTATATTGAGTTGTGGTTGTCATTGTTCAGTCGCTAAGTAATATCCCACTCTTTCCAACCCCATGGACTGCAGCTTGCCAGGCTTCCCTGTCCTCTACTATCTGCCAGAGTTTGCTCAAACTCATGTCCATTGATTTGGTGATGCCATTTCACAATTTTATCCTCTGTCACCCCCTTCACCTCCAGCCCTCAATCTTTCCCAGCATCAGGATCTTTTCCAATGAGTTGGCTCTTCTAATCAGGTGGCCAAAGTATTAGAGCTTCAGCTTCAACATACATCCTTCCAATGAATATACAGCATTGATTTCCCTTATGATTGACTGGTTTTATCTCTTAGCACAGTCTCCCTTCTTGAGGGACTCTCAAGAGTCTTCTCCAACCCCGCAATTCAAAAGCACCAATTTTTCAGCACTCAGCCTTATCTATGGTCCAGTTCTCACATCCTTACATGACTACTGGGAAAACCATAGCTTTCACTATACAGACATTTGTCAGCAAAGTGATGTCCCTGCTTTTTAATATGCTGTCTAGGTTTATCATAGTCTTTTCTTCCAAGGAGCAAGAATCTTTTAATTTCTTGGCTACAGTTACTGTTCACAGTGATTTGGGATCCCAAGAAAATAAAATCTGTTACTGCTTCCACTTTTTCTCCATATATTTGCCATGAAGTGATGGGACCAGATGCCATGATCTTAACTTTTTTAAAATGCTGTTTTGAGCCAGCCTTTTCATTTTTCCTCTTTCACCCTCATCAACATGCTTTTTAGTTCCTCTTCACTTTCTGCCATTAGAGTGGTATCATCTGCATATCTGAGGTGTCAGTATTTCTCCTGGAAATTTTGAATCCAGCTTGTCATTTATCCACCCCAGCATTTCTCGTGATGTACTCTGGATATAAGTTAAATAAGCAGGGTGACATTGTACAGCCTTGAGGTACTCATTTCCCAATTTTGAACTAGTATGTTCTTCCACATCCAGGTCTAACTGTTGCTTTTTGACCTGCATACAGATTTCTCAGGAGGTAGGATAGGTGGTCTGGTATTCCCATCTCTTAAGAATTTTCCACAGTTTGTTGTGATCCACACAGTCAATGCTGGTGGCTCAGACGGTAAAGCGTCTGCCTGCAACGCGGGAGACCCGGGTTCGATTCCTGGGTCGGGAAGATCCCCTGGAGAAGGGAATGGCAATCCACTCCAGCACTCTTGCCTGGAAAATCCCATGGACGGAGGAGCCTAATAGGCTACCGTCCATGGGGTCGCAAAGAGTCGGACACGACTGAGCGACTTCATTCATTCATTCAATTCACACAGTCAAAGATTTTAGTAATCAATGAAGCAGATGTCTTTCTGGAACTCCCTTTTTTTTTTTTTATGATCCAGTGAATTCTGGCAATTAGATCACTGGTTCATCTGTCTTCTCTAAAGCCAGCTTTTATCTCAGGAAGTTCTCAGTTCATGTAATACTAAACTAAAGGTTTTGAGAATTATCTTGCGAGCACGTGAAATGAGCACAATTGTGCAGTAGTTTGAACATTCTTTGGCATTGCATTTCTTTGGGATTGGAATGAAAACTAACGTTTTCAGCCACTGCTGAATCTTCCAAATTTGTCAGCATGTTCAGTGCAGCACTTTAAGAGTACTCAGGATTTCAAATAGCTCAGCTGGAATTCCATCACCTCCAGTAGCTTTGTTCATAGTAATGTTTCCTAAGTTCCACTTGACTTCACACTCCAGAATGTCTACTCTAGGTGAGTGACCACACTATCATGGTTACCTGGGTCATTAAAACCGTTTTTGTACAGTTCTTCTGTGTATTCTTGCTCTTCTGTTTCTGTTAGGTTTTTACCAATTCTGTCCTTTATTGTGCCCATCTTTGCATGAAATATTCTCTTGGTATCTCTAATTTTTTTGAAGATATCTCTAGTCTTTCCCATTCTACTGTTTTCCTCTATGTCTTTGCACTGATCACTTAAGAAGGCTTTCTTATCTCTCCTTGTTATTCTTTGGAACTCTGCATTCAGTTAGGTATATCTTTCCCTTTCTCCCTTGCTTTTCACTTCTCTTCTTTTCTCAGCTATTTATAAGGCCTCCTCAGACAACCATTTTGCCTTTTTGCATTTCTTTTTCTTGGGGATGGTTTTTGTTACCACCTCTTGTACAATCTTGTGAACCTCCAACCACAGTTCTTCAGGCACACTGTCTACCAGATCTAATCCTTTGAATCTGTTCATCCCCTCCACTGTATAATCATAAGGGATTTGTTTACTTTCTTCAATTTAAGTCTGGATTTTGCAATAAGAAACTGATGATTTGAGTCAGAGTTAGCTTCGGGTCTTTTTTTTTTTTTTTTTTTTTTTGGCTGACTGTATAGAACTTCTCCATCTTTGGCCCCAGTAGTAGATATAATGGTCATCTGAGTTAAATATACCCATTCCTATTCCTTTTATTTCACTGATTCCTATAATTGTCATATCCTGCTTGACCGCATTGGATTTACCTTGATTCATAGACCTAACATCCCAGGTTCCTATGCAATATTGTTCTTTACAACATCAGACTTTACTTTCACCACTGGGCACATCCACAACAGGATGTCATTACCGCTTCGGCCCAGCCTCTACATTCTTTCTCGAGCTATTTCTCCACTCTTCCCCAGTAGCATACTGGACACCTATTGACCTGGAGGGCCTCATCTTTCAGTGTCGTATCTTTTTGCCTTCATATCCGCCAGGTGGGCAACCTACAAACTATATGCAGTTGCTGCTGCTGCTACTGCTAAGTCACTTCAGTCATGTCCGACTCTGTGCGACCCCATAGACAGCAGCCCACCAGGCTCCCCCATCCCTGGGATTCTCCAGGCAAGAACACTGGAGTGGGTTGCCATTTCCTGTGGAGTTAGTAAGTGCTAATTAGTGAATTCTGGATGCAAACCAGATTGAGGACACTTTTTTTTTTTTTTTTTTGCCTCAAGTAGAAGCAAGTTCAGTGGGAAGCCAGTAAGTATTCTAATACAGCAATATATTATTACTTATTAAACCTATGTTAGTAAACCCAGGGCATACAGCTCTGGTTGGAATTCACTGTGTGGACCTGGCTTGGCTATTACGGATCTGAATCTCAGATTCTGCATATTTTTCTATGGATAATAATAACCCCCTATCTTACTAATAGCACAATGATATTGATGCAGTGGGTTAATGCTGGTAAAACTGTTGGGAAGGGTCAGAGGTGTTAGGTTATACTACGTAAGACAATTGTTCTTTACAGAATACAAGGGTCTAGTTTCTACATATACCTCTCCAAAGGAAGTGATGATGTCATAATTGTGATAACTTTGATATCACCTAGTTTAACATACTTCTTTCATAGATAAATTCACAGACTCAGAAATTAAATCCTTTATCCAATATCCAATGGTGTAATTGGTATTAAAAGTCACATCATCTGATATCCAGCTCAATGCTTGGTTAAGATGAATCATCTTAGCCTCTCATTCGAGCTCATTTTGTTTCTTTATAGAACACTAACACATTTTTTAATATAAAAATGAATGACTTTTTCTACTTCAACACATAAGTTTGACAGGGATAAAGTCAACTACATAGGCAAATTAAAAGAAACAGTGAAAAGGGCAGTGTAGTTCATCAAAATACAATCCTTATTGCATTGTTTTTTGGAAACAGAGCAAAAAAAAAAAAAAAAAGGTTCAGTTCAAAGAAAGGCTTCTAAGTTGTGGCCAACAAATGGTTTGTCAGCCTTCCTTCCTTCAAACCTTTTATGGTCATGATAAAAATTTATCAATGCAGTTTATTAAAAAATAGAGACACCTAAAGGATGTGAGGAAGGCCATCATCACCTTAATTCTGTAAACTCTGTCCAGATATTCACAACCCTCCACACATTCAAAGGGAGGAGCAAAGAACATAGTGAGAGATTCTCAGTTCAGCTCTTCTGAGAGATTCTCCTCTCTCACCCACAGCAAATAACACACAAAATGCTACTCTTTCTCTTTAGCAACAGAAAGATACTCAGTGCAATTTACAGAAAGAGTGTCTTATTGGAAACATATTTTCTTTCACAGTATGAGAGCAATAATTTTTTTAAAAGGTTGCCCCTCCCCCAACTTTCTCTGTTCTCTACATCAGAACTTCTGTGCAAGTATATTATTTTACATCTTAAAAGTAGGGATTATGTCATATGAGTCTTTGATTAGTATATGTTTGTCATAATAATCCTAATTATACCCAGGCAAGCAAAGTTCAAACAACCCCATGCTGCCAATGTAAGCATAGGAAACCATATATTTTCTAAATGGATTCATCCAGGAACAGAACATGAGGAAGTAAAGCCCACTGGGAGTTCTAAAGCTGAGACCTTAACTGTTAATATGTCATAGAAACAACAGTTTTCACATCATGTTTTAAAATTCTACGTAACCTTTGGTGAAAATAAATACTATACAATCAAACCAGAAAATATATTCTCAGATCTTTAAACTATTCAATATTTTAGATAATAAGCAAGACTAAATTATTTTAGTAAGACATTATTACTAATTTAACACATATTAAACAAATGAAGAGGTTAATGTATTTGTTCATTTATAGACATATGACTTATTTCAAATTTTTTTTCTTTTTAATGCACATTTTAATATCAATAGTCAATGTTCCCAGGTTGTTTCATTTCTGGTATCTTTTTCTGGAACATTTGTATTACTCTGCCTTGCTAGTCAGATACCTACAAGTCTACCTCAAAGGTAATTTCCTGGAATAGCAGAAAGTGTGCAGATTATGCAGAAGAAAAAAAAAAAAAAAGATTAGAGTTTAAATCACAGCTCCAAGGCTCAATGTGGAGTATTTTAATCTCAGTTCAGTCACTGAGTCCTATATTCCCATCAACTGAGACTTAATTTCACATCTTTATATAGGGATAAAATAACAAGATTAAAGCTAACAAGATTTGTGAGAACTGAAATAAAAGCACTGACCACAGAGTCTGATGTAACCTAAGTAACAATTATAGCCCCCACTGCTGAGCACTAATTATCTCCTTCACCTCCCCATGGGAGGGATATTAACAGAAGCTTCCTCATTCCTTATTGTACCAGTTAAACTCATAGCATGTCACCTCTCTAACAGTTTAATCGATTACAACTTGCACTCATCTCACATGCTAGTAAAGTAATGCTCAAAATTCTCCAAGCCAGGCTTCAGCAATACATGAACCATGAACTTCCTAATGTTCAAGCTGGTTTTAGAAAAGGCAGAGGAACCAGAGATCAAATTGCCAACATCTGCTGGATCATGGAAAAAGCTAGAGAGTTCCAGAAAAACATCTATTTCTGCTTTATTGACTATGCCAAAGCCTTTGACTGTGTGGATCACAATAAACTGTGGAAAATTCTGAAAGAGATGGGAATACCAGACAACCTGACCTGCCTCTTGAGAAATCTGTATGCAGGTCAGGAAGCAACAGTTAGAACTGGACATAGAACAACAGACTGGTTCCAAATAGGAAAAGGAGTACGTCAAGGCTGTATCTTGTCACCCTGCTTATTTAACTTCTATGCAGAGTACATCATGAGAAACACTGGACTGGAAGAAACACAAGCTGGAATCAAGGTTACCGGGAGAAATATCAATAACCTCAGATATGCAGATGACACCACTCTTATGGCAGAAAGTGAAGAGGAACTAAAAAGCCTCTTGATGAAAGTGAAAGAGGAGAGTGAAAAAGTTGGCTTAAAGCTCAACATTCAGAAAACGAAGATCATGGCATCCGGTCCCATCACTTCATGGCAAATAGATGGGGAAACAGTGGAAACAGCGTCAGACTTTATTTTTTTGGGCTCCAAAATCACTGCAGATGGTGACTGCAGCCATGAAATTAAAAGACGCTTCCTTACTCCTTGGAAGGAAAGTTATGACCAACCTAGATAGCATATTCAAAAGCAGAGATATTACTTTGCCGACTAAGGTCCGTCTAGTCAAGGCTATGGTTTTTCCAGTGGTCATGTATGGATGGGAGAGTTGGACTGTGAAGAAGGCTGAGCACCGAAGAACTGATGCTTTTGAACTGTGGTGTTGGAGAAGACTCTTGGGAGTCCCTTGGAGTGCAAGGAGATCCAGCCAGTCCATTCTGAAGGAGATCAACCCCGGGATTTCCTTGGAAGGAATGATGCTAAAGCTGAAACTCCAGTACTTTGGCCACCTCATGCGAAGAGTTGACTCATTGGAAAAGACTCTGATGCTGGGAGGGATTGGGGGCAGAAGGAGAAAGGGACGACAAAGGATGAGATGGCTGGATGGCATCACTGACTCGATGGATGTGAGTCTGAGTGAACTCTGGGAGTTGGTGATGGACAGGGAGTCCTGGCGTGCTGCAATTCATGGGGTCGCAAAGAATCGGACACGACTGAGCGACTGAACTGAACTGAAGCTTGTCAGCTCAAAGGGTTAAAGTACAAAAGAGCTCACACTGACTGAGAAAATGTTAAAAGAAAAATGACTATGACAAAATTTACAAAAGGGAAAATCCTACTTACCAATAATACTAAAATTATTAAAAATAAAGGTACAAACTTGCTAAAAATCAAGAAAAGAAAATAAGCAACTTTGGACTTATTGTTTTTGACCATTAATCTCTAATAGCAAATTTTCTAAAATTATAACATACAGAAGAGGTAAAATTGACAAAAAGTAAACACAAAAATAAGATTTTTGTCACTTGGTCAAGCTTTCTAAAAAATAAGTTGCATATATGTGTATATTACATTTTATTATATATGTACTATATTATATATAATACACACATCACAATATAAACAACTTCAGACTCCTAGACCTATTATCTAACACTTGGAATTATTTTTTATGCCTTTTCTAACATTTTATTTATAAAATTTGAAAATCACTACATTCATAGAAGATATCGCTAAATGGATAAATAGTAATGATGCAGAATTTGAAATAAATTATGTTCAACAACAGAAGAACTGTGCAGTAAATTTTTCATTATTAACTCAACTTTTGTTTATTTATAGATATCAGGCCTTGTTTCCATGGCCAGGCATATAGTAAAGAATAAGACAGACAAGTTCCTGCTGCACAGAACTTATGTTTTAAGAGAGCAAAGACAAAAGGTAAATGAACAAATGATTAAGCAAAATTATTTACTACATAACTAACTGCTACGAATTCTCTGAAAGGTAGTATGACAGAAAGATGGGCAGAAAGTAGGCTATTATGGTGGGAATGACCTAGGGAGGTGGTATTCAGTTTGAGACTTGAATGACGAGTGAAATCAACAGCTATGTGAAGATCTAGAAAATTAGAGAAAACATACACAGAATATAAAACACAGAACTAAAAGTTGCATATACTAATTACAACTATAAAAATTCATATATATATGAAATGCAGTAATATAGCAACTATTCTGCTTCCAGTAAAAGGAGGTATGGGCCTTTTTTCCTCTAATTGTATTTCTTTAAATTATATTTTTAGAATTATGTTTATATTTTATATAATTACACAATTCTATTTTTAGGCTTAAAATGGAAAAATGTAAATAGAATTAAACATTCCAAAGATAAGGTCATGTATCTCATCAGTCATTTTCATATCAAATACCTAGCATAGTATTTTAGGCAAACATATGTATAATACATGTTTTAATTACATTCATTTCAAATATACAAAGAAATAGAATACTAAACGGAATCACCAAATATCCTATTAGTCACTATTAATCTTTTTAGCATACCGCTAGCTGGTTCCTCATCCCTTGCTACTCCATTCAATTTTCTCTCCCACAATCCTTCTCTAAGACACTAACAAATCCATAATAATATTCATGCTGCATGCTTTAATTTTTTATCAACATCATCTTCTGGAAAGTAGGCATCTTGCAAGAGAGCAATAACTGTGGTTTCAAAATGATCTCTCCCACTCATATGTCATTTCACATTGACTCCTCATTCCTCTCCTGCCCCTACAACCAAAAATTTTGGAAATAAAAATGTAAGATTCCTAGGAACATGCGTAAGTGTACATGGCATATGTGTCAGAATATTCTCATTTATAGGTTGCAGCCTGTCTACCGTCTGTTCAAAAAATGCAATTCGTTTCTAGAGGTCCAAAGTCAAATACATTGTCTTAGAAAGTAGTTTTAGAGCAAGCCACAAAGCTCTCTACTTGGTAATTTAAATGACTGACCGCTCAATTTATGAGCATTCCCAGCAATAAAATTCAGCCTGAACTTAATAATAGCACATTTTATGTGACAACGATGACAATTACAATCTATAGTTACTGCAGTCGCCCTTTGGTCTAGGGAAAAATGACAGTATTAATTATACACACTTGCCATTTATCAGACTTAACTTGGCAGGCGATTGAGCTCAGGACCATCTCCAACTTGACTTCTACATTTACCATTTTCTAATCCACTGAAACGAAGATAATTAGAATAGAGAAAAATGAGTGGCTCCTTCTTCTGCTGCCTTTATCTCTGATTTCATGTATGGTAGAGTTCTTGAATCATATTAAATTTATACCACTTGGTTTAAAAGCCTGTCATTGTTTACTTTCGAAACTCAAGTAAAAGGAACACTATTTCCTAGGTGTGCTATAGCATGAGATTTCAACTGCATGCAACCTTCGCATTTTTATATCTTATTTTTATGTTTGGACAATTTTGGGGACCTTGAATCCTTGCTATGTCCCCTGCTAGTTCAAATTACCAATACACTGAGAACTGTAGTTATTTTAAAACATGGAAAACTATCTAAAAGGCTTACAGTCCATTAGGAAAAAAAAGTGCTAAATGGTCTTATTTTCATTCACACATCTGTTATTCTTATTCAGTCATTTAATTGTGTCTGTTATTCAATCTTTTCTTTTTTTGCCTCTGTGTACTTTGCATATCAACAGTATGCCATTTAAGACAATCATAAAATCATGTTTATCTGCTCCTGTGTTCAGAGCTCTACAATCTCTTCTTAGAAGGCTTGGAGAATTCCAATTTGTTAAACTCCTTTTTGTCTTGACATGCATTCCCTTGTAAATATTTACCAAACCCTAAAAAAAATAGTATCCCTGTATTTTGAGAAATAGAAAGCTTAAGCAACAGTGGCACCTGAAATGAGAAATTCTAGGTTAAGCCTCCAAAAGGAGATGTGAGTAGAGGTATCTGAGATATAAATAAGCAGAGAGCTTTTCCACCACTGCTAGGCCTTCCAGATTCTGTCACTTAGTCCAAAGCACCTTTAAGGAAGATCCTTTGCTTAACATTCCCAGTCCAGAGAAAATCAAATAGGCAGAAGGATCTCTGAATAGACAGAATTCACAGGAGGCTTTCCATTCACATAGGTAGAATATTATACGAAAAACAGATGAGAAAGAGTCAACTATGACTAAAACTAAGTCTGTAGTTACTACCCACAAGGTCTTTGGAATATTACTTAATTTCCACGTGTCTCAATTTTCTTCATCTGTAAAATGATGGAATTGAATTACACATCTGATGAATTCCCTGCATCTCTAGAGGTCTCTATGTGATTATGAAATTCTGGAGGGAATGTCTACATAAATGCAGTATATCTCAGAAAACATTAATCGTACTTGTAATAAACCTACCACTATGAAGACAGGTGAAGAGTTGCAGGTGGCAATGTTTTCTTCATGCAAGAGATAAAGACTTGATCTTAAAATTTACTAGTAGGCAAACTGCTTTGGGATGTAGAAAAATATTCCCAAACAATCCCCACATTCTAAAAGTAAAATTAAATCACTTTTGGAAACTGGTCTTGAGAAGGACTGATCATTTGGACATTTCTGGTCATGCATATGTGAAGAAGTCCTTACCCAATTTTTAAAGGAAATTTAAACCAGTGAAGTAACCAACTGAAGATGCTTCAGAGTGAGATTTTATATCTGTGCTGTCTAGTAATACAAACTGTGTACATGCAGATATCTTGCTTTTGATGAGTAAGCATTTAGATAGAATGGGGCCTAAGAAATCTGGAAAAATTCTTAAGTGAATCATGTATTATTATTCCTCTTTATTAATTTTACCATGAATATACCACAAAGTATTTCTGATTACACAGATCTTTTTTTCCTAAATACTTCTCAGTAAATAATAAGTATACTTTCCCCACTTTCACCTAGTCCTTACTCCCAGGGCAACATGAAAGCCAGATCAATTTTCCCACAACGATAGCCAGACACTCCTCAGGTGAAGGATGAGGAAAAAGTGACTTTTCTCTGCATACAAAGGGGAAAGAGGTTTGTTGCCCTTCCACTCCAACGTGGACCCTTTTGCAGACAAAATCTGCCTCAGGATAGACCTAACTGCGTAGTCACTACTCATGGGATCTTTGGAAAGTTACTTAACTTACTTGTGTCTCAATTTCATGCAAATAAATAATGCAAAGAAAATATCTCCAAGAGTCAGACACACTCATGTTCCTCAGCTTTTGTGACCTCCAGATGTCTCCAAGGTCTAGGGCTCCATTCCTTCTGAGTTGTAAATACCTAGGAAAACAGCCTTCCTGTCTCCTCAGCACCCTAGGGTTTACCGTAGGGACCTGGTTTAGGCTGTCATCATTGTAGCCTTGGGGAGGATATGAGAAGTTTTATTTCCTTTTAGATCAGAACATTTTAACAAATGGCTACAGATCAAATTCTCATGGTAGGTGAAGAGTAAAATATTTCTAGGGAAAGTGAAAACAAATATTCCCTACCGTTACATAACACAAATTTCCATGTCTAAGAAGGATGTTTTTCAGCAGTGCTGAGAAATCCAGGCAGGGTTCATTTCCCCATCATTTTCTACTTCTAGTGGGTATTAGAATTCAACCCACAGTGTTGCTAACATTCAGATTGCTAGTTTCCCCCTTAAAGTTTCTGATTCAGTTATGCAAAGGTTTAACCTGAGAATCTGCATTTTCCAGTAAGTTCCTAGCTCATGCAGATACTGCTGGTCAAGGGCCACACTTTGGAAACCACTGCGCTACAACGACCAGAGAAGTGGTTTTAGGTTTTATAGCAACTGAAAGTAAAAAAAAAAAAAAAAAAAAAAAAAAACCTTAAGAGCCCTGCTGCTGCTAAGTCGCTTCAGTCATGTCTGACTCTGTGTAACCCCATAGACGGCAGCCCACCAGGCCCCCCTGTCCCTAGTTTCTATAAATGAATGATTGATGTAGGGACTGGAATGGGTCTAGATGTCATCGTGCATATGTGCACAATCATGTCCGACTCTTTGCATCATCACTTCACACTAAATCTTACGATGGTGATCACATTGACAGAGAATTGATAGTTCTGTACTTTACATCAATTGTATAGATATACCTGAGGTTCAGTTTGGCATCATAAGTATTAAATAATACCACGGATAAAATAACCACTTACCAAGTTAGAGAATTTTAAAAAATGATTAATGAAAATCACCTTGCTCTTTAGTGAACTAATGACAGAGAGCTCTTTACCTTTGGTCAATGGAATTTACCTGACTCTGCAGTGTCTAAAAATATTTATACACTATTGAATGGAAAATTGTTACACTGTCGCAGAAGAAATAACAGCTAGTGGCTCAATTGAGGGCACTTGAACTTTATTCATTGTATCACCTTGCCCAGTATAATGACTCTGTATGAAACTGTATTTCTTTTCAATATAACTAGGCTCAAATCCTATTTTAGAATAACAGCATTAATCAAAGAGCTTTTGAACTTGCAATTTAACAGTATGAGTCTCTAACATTTCCCCATTTTCTGAAATTGAAAGATGAATAAAAGTTTATAACATGTTTCCCTCAAACCATCTTTCTTACATAAGAAGCAAAAAAAAAAAAATAGAAATGGTGTCTAAAGTCACTTAAACTTTTCATTCTAGAGGTCAATTAAAACTGAAAAATAAATACTTGAACACATACTTGCTTTTACATCATTTTTAAAAGCATATTTAACATGTCCTGTCTTCTAGTAAATCCCAACCACTCCACAGAAGCCCTCAAAATGTCTCTTTTCCTGTAAAAAATTATCACCCAAGGAAGTTGTTTTTCTTGTGTCCAGGCCTCAGAAAAAATGTCTTGCACACAACAAGGTAGCCTCATCTCTTCACAGATATAGCCTGCCAAGCCCATTGATTTCACTGAGGGCTCCTGGGTTTGGAGAATAAAAAGCAGCCCAGATGGTTTTCAAAAGTAGAACTGGGATCTGACTTTCAAGTGTCTAAATTAGATGAGCCAGACACATCCTACCCTCTACAATGAACAAAGAGGAAGTCAACACAACCGTTTCATGAAAACTTCAAAAGCCTGCCTCTGTCACTCAAGGTACAGGATTTCCCCACTATAGAGCGGAAGCCGCATGTAACTGGTTATGGCAGAGTTCTAGAATGAGAAATAGAAGGGACAGAAAAATCAATTTATTGAATGCTCTGACCCAACTTTGAAATGCGGTGCAGCACAACTATCTTAGCACAGGCCTTTAACAAAGGTCTCTGATCAGCCTACAAACTGTCTATGGCTATAATATAGAGCAAAAAGGCAACAGGGCAGGAATTAGTGATTATTCAACTAGTTTGATCTACACAGATGTCTCAGGTTTTAACTCATATCAGAGGTAAATCAGGATTGGAAGGAAGTTGTTCATTTTACCTGCAAAATTTCTCTCTTGAGAACTAAACCAGTACACCTCAGTGATCATTTTCAACACTGTCTGCTAAGATTACATGGTTTATAAAGTCCTTTCAAACTAGCAATTAAACTGACTCTGTAAACACAAGAAACTCTGAGCTTCCCCACCAAACTCACATTGTCTTGGAGGTTGGGACTATATTTTATTCATCTATCTAAAGCACTGGGATGACCCAGAGGGACGGTACGGGGAGGGGGGGGGGGTTCAGGATGGGGAACACGTGTACACCCATGGCGGATTCATGTTGATGTATGGCAAAACCAATACAATACTGTAAAGTAATTAGCCTTCAATTAAATAAATTTAATTAAAAAAAAAAAAGGACCAAGAACTACCTGGCACAGAAATGGTCATTAGTAGCTATTTAAAACATGATGGAATAGACACATAAAATACTGAATAAACTGGAACAAGGAAAGTAACCTGTGTATATAAAATAAAATGGACAAATTCTAGAAACAGAATGGTTTAAAATATAAGTTCTAGAACACTGGGAGATAGGATAAATTCTCTAGTCTCTGATTTTGACTCTTTCAACAATCAATCTGAGACCTCATTAACTGTCATCAGATACCAGAGAGAAGAAAAACGTAAGTAAGAATTTATTTGCAATTATAAGGTAACAAGAATTTTTTTTTTAATTCCTTGGAAGTATTCTCCAATACCAGACATTTCTGTGGAATTGTCTTAAAATGAATTTTTTAGCCCAGTATCTTTAACTCAAAAATATCTTTTAAGTATCCAGGTTGGGTTTGCTGAATTCACTTCCCTTTAAAAATCAGATGTCTATGTGTACATACACACACACACCACCCTACACACACATTTGAGGGAGAAAGATGAACATCAAATGGTAAATGAATAGAGAGGAACCAATAATTGGGATTGAAAGCCAAAAAAAAAAAAATTATGGCTTATCAGAAGGAAAGTTACCATTACTATAAAGTATAAGTTTTATTATAATAATGATAATAACTAAAAGCTATTTTAGCTATAGGTTTTATAAATCCATTCAAAACCAAAATAGGCCTAAATAGTTGAATGTCTGTAATAGAAAGCATTATCAGGATTCACTGTAGACTGTTATTAAAAACAATTCTAGACTTACATTTTTATGATTATGAAGAAGTAGTGAAAAACAGTAAGAAGTATTTTGTTAGTTTGGCCCCAACTGATTTTCTCAATTGGTACATCTAAGAACTACTTACTTATTTAGCTACTTACTGCTATGAATACTTGAATAAAATAGCTCCAAATATTTATAGAGATGAACAGTTCAGATTGGTTTTGTATCTTTGTATGTACATACTCAGTCGCTCAGTGGTGTCCAATTCTGTGGCCTCATGGACTGTAGCCGGCCAGTCTCGTCTGTCCATGGAATTTTCCAGGCAATAATACTGGAGTGAGTTGCTATTTTCTACTCCAGGGGATCTTCCTGACCCAGAGACTGAACCCGCATCTCACATTTCCTGCATTTTTTCATATCTTATTCTCTAGCAAATATAGTAAAATATTAATGAAATATTAGAATATTAGTTGGCATAAAGAAATGTAACTGGTATTAACTAAGGGCCTGATATTCTTTTTTAGGATACCTAAAGGCATGGGAAATAGATGGGGAAACAGTGGAAACAGTGTCAGACTTTATTTTTTGGGGGCTCCAAAATCACTGTAGATGGTGATTGCAGCCATGAAATTAAAAGACGCTTACTCCTTGGAAGAAAAGTTATGACCAACCTAGATAGCATATTCAAAAGCAGAGACATTACTTTGCCCACAAAGGTCCATCTAGTCAAGGCTATGGTTTATCCATGTATGGATGTGAGAGTTGGACTCTGAAGAAGGGTGAGTACCAAAGAATTGATGCTTTGGAACTGTGGTGTTGGAGAAGACTCTTGAGAGTCCCTTGGACTGCAAGGAGATCCAACCAGTCCATTCTGAAGGAGATCAGCCCTGGGATTTCTTTGGAAGGAATGATGCTAAAGCTGAAACTCAAGTACTTTGGCCACCTCATGCGAAGAGTTGACTCATTGGAAAAGACTCTGATGCTGGGAGGTATTGGGGGCAGGAAGAGAAGGGGACGACAGAGGATGAGATGGCTGGACAGCATCCCTGACTCGATGGACATGAGTCTAAGTGAACTCCAGGGGTTGGTGATGGACAGGGAGTCCTGGCGTGCTGCAATTCATGGGGTCGCAAAGAGTCGGACATGACTGAGCGACTGACTGAACTGAACTGAACTGAAAGGCTCTTTAAAAATTATTTTAGTTTAAGGTCTACAGCATTATAATTCAACATCCAGATACACTACAAAGTGATCATCAACACAAGTCCAGAAGCTATCCTCACCATGCAACCAACCCCACACCTCACTCATTTTACCAAGACTGAATATTTTGATTGTTACCTAGCTTAAATATTCACTGTTTCTTTTTTGGTGGTTTGGTATGTTTGCTCAGTAACAAATTGGTATTCTGGCATGCAGGGAAATGCTATCCAATCAGTTTGTCCATCTTCTACAGTTGAAACAAAAAGGGCCTGAGCTTCCTTCTTCATCCAAAAGAAAATTTAAGTAATGTGTGTTCCTTTGAGTGCTTTTTGATACATTATAACTATATGTGCAGGATTAATGGAATTAATGTAATGCTTATTTTAAAAGGATTCTTTTTCATTTTTCACACTTTTCTTAAGTTCTGCTATGAAGTATATATTTTTGGAAAGAGAATCAGAACTAAAAGTTTAAGGTGCAATCATGACCAAATTATTTTCTAGTGTGAAAAGAGTACTGGACACAAGAGAAAAATATTCAGGACAGAAAGTCTTGATTTTGTTTTGTTTTTTATCAACACACGTAACTTTCTAGGGAGAGTAGGCCTTAGTAAAGCATGAGGAAAATCCGAGAGCCAAAGATACTGAAGCCCAGGGTCCCGGGACACCCCCATCGCATGAATGTAGGCCACCTCATCTCTTCTTCCTTCCTCCAGACCTTATATATAATGGGATGGGGCAGAAAAAGACTTTGAAAAGCAAGCTGATGAAGAGGAATTCCAAGCCATTTCCTGCGTGGTATGTGGGATAAGTCCTATCCTTTACCAAACCTTCATCAGGAAATTCCACATGGCCTACTCAACGTTCCTATCATACTGGCTTCTCTTGCGGTATCACAGAGTGGGATGTGGTAGTCACTGACGTTCAGGTTTTATGTGCAAAGGGAAATCTTGATTTTTATTAAAATAAAATGGCTATAAATGACCAATGAATATAAAACAGATGCAAATATGTCTGAGGATTGCCTTGCATTTAATTGAGTATTATGGACATTTACTAAGGTATTCAAACGTACACAGACCAAATGTTTTTAAAAGACTAATGCAATGTGACAAGTTTTAATAATTCATATCACATTTGTAAGAAGCTCAATTATATGCACAGAAATGGCAGAAAATTCATTTCAATGTCTGGGCAATGTCAAGATAATCTGCCAGAACTGGCTATATACTTAACATTTGATTTATCAATTTTAAGTCTTCCTATTTTTAAACCAATATTTGAGACACATGAATTGCATTTGAAAATAAAACTCCAGAGTTTCACAGAGTTCCAGAATTTGAAAAAAACTTTTCTAGGTGATAGGGGCAGTGTGGAATAGTAGGGGATATACCGCCTCCCTTTCTCTTTGATCTGCAGAAATCAAAGACTCTAGTGGTTAAAAGCATGGTTTCTGAAGATAAAATCCTTTGGTGTAAGTCTCACTTTTGTCTTTTAATAAATACGATCTTTGGCAGGTTTCTCAACTTCTCAGTGCTTTAGTTTCCCCATCTATAAAACGGGGGTAGGGGAAAACAGTACTTACAGGGATGTTGTAAGGCTTCAGTGAATTAACATACATCAAGTACTTCGATGAACATGAAAGAGGAGAGTGAAAAAGTTGGCTTAAAGCTCAACATTCAGAAAACTAAGATCATGGCATCTGGTCCCATTACTTCATGGCAAATAGATAGGGAAACAATGGAAACAGTGACAAACTTTATTTTCTTGGGCTCCAAAATCACTGGAGATGGTGACTGCAGGCATGAAATTAAAAGACACTTGCTGCTTTGGAAGAAAAGTTATGACCAACATAGACAGCATATTAAAAAGCAGAGACATTACTTTGCCAACAAAGGTCCATCTAGTCAAAGTTATGGTTTTTCCAGTAGTCACGTATGGATGTAAGAGTTGGACTATAAAGAAAGCTGAGTAGTAAAGAATTGATGCTTTTGAACTGTGGTTTGGAAAAGACACTTGAGAGTCCCTTGGACAGCAAGGAGATCCAACTAGTCCAACCTTAAGGAAATCAGTCCTAATATTCATTGGAAGGACTGATGCTGAAGCTGAAACTTCAATACTTTGGCCACCTAATGTGAAGAACTGACTTATTTGAAAAGATCCTGATACTGGGAAAGATTGAAGGCAGGAGGAGAAGAGGATGACAGAGGATGAGACGGTTGGATGGCATCACTGACTCAAAGGACATGTATTTGAGTAAATTCTGGGAGTTGGTGATGGACAGGGAGACCTGGCGTGCTGCAGTCCATGGGGTCGCAAACAGTTGGACACGACTGAGCAACTGAACTGAAGCACTTAGAATAGAGCATGGCACATTTTAAGTACTCTATATACATTCTTACTTGATTAAACATGGGGACTGGGCTCTGAGTATACATAGCTCACAAAGATAAGGCTACCAGCTGCTGACTGGCAGGGTCAGGCTGTAAATCATCTGGCTGCCGAATGCTGGGGGGCCCCAGAACTCATGCTGATTCACCAATGGGAAGAGCCTGATTCTAGGATCATTAGCTGTGGGGTTGGAGTTCCCCAATCTAGTACTGGCTTGCTGGCAGATAGGACAAGTTCCTGACACGTTCAGTTGCCAGTTGCATGGTGTTTCAAAGCTAGTTCCAATCCACTGGTGAGTTTGGCTAGATCCTGCGGTGGCTGCCTGAGGAATCCATGCTCTCTCAGGGTTGGTATTAGCCTGCTGGTAGATAGGGCCAAGGATCAGTGAGTCCAGGGGTCTTGTGCTTACTCTTGGTAGGTGGAGCCAGGTCTCAAGGTCTCTGGTTGCTGGGTCCTAGGTGTCTTGAAGCTGGTGTTGGCCCACTACTTGGTGGGGCTGGATCCTGTAGCTGCTTAACTGAGAGACCCAAAGTGTCACACAGCTGGTGCTTGCCTGGTGGTGGGCAGAATTGAGGCTGGTAATACCCTTCTATCTGTGGCACCATGGTGGTCCTGGGGTTGGTGTCTGCCCACTGGTGAGCGGAGTCATGTCCCACTAATGCATGAAGCCAGGACTTGGGGCTCATGCATGATCCCAGGGTTTCTGAATGTAGGGCCTGGTGGCGGGGGGGTGGGGGTACCAGGACTGAGAGATACAATTTTTATACAAATGCCCTCACTGCATATAGAAGAGCATAGAAAAATGAAAATCAGATTTTGGAGAGTGAATAGATGATAATGGAAGGCTTCTTAATGGCTATAAACTTAACAATTGGAGGTAGGGAAGAGCATTCTAGGTAGTAGCATATGCAAATAAGTGAAAAGCTAAAACAACATGGACCATTCAGAAAATGTCAGGAACACAGATGTATGTGGCTCAAGTATTAGCTGCTTATGAGAAAGTTATCAGAAACTTAATCGAAAGGTAGTCTGGTCTGGAAATATAAACATATGTTAAGAAATAGCTTAAAATGGTGATGAATAAAATATGGTCATTTTATGAGGATCTTTAAATTAATATGTAGTTGGCCATAGTAATAGCAGAAGAGTGCTATTACAAATTTGGTGTTTTAAGTCAGGTCTAGGAGTAAGATGCATAATGGGGTTGGAGTGTGTATGTTTAGTGGGGGTGGGCTTGAGATAGAGATGTACAGTCCTTTAGTAGTGCACACGTGAAGCAGGTACAGATCTGAATGTGGGTGACAGCTGTGACCGAAGAAAGGAAAGGAGAATCCAGGAGACATTTCAAAATATTTTCTTCAAATGGTAGGTCTTGACTATTGATCAAATAGACACAATGAAGGAGGAAAAGATGTCAAAAATAGCTTCAAGATTTTTAGCCCTAGAAACTGAAATAATGTCCAAAAAATATAGAAGAGTCCGATCATTAAAAGAAGGAAAAGCAATTTAGTGAAGAAGATGATGGACTCAGTTTTGGACATGCTGAGTCTGAGGTAACAGCAGCACTGATACATGTAAGTGGTGTTCATAGGATAAGAATCAGTCACACCTTGACCTAAGAGAGTGATCTCTGCAGGAAAAACTTGAAAAATTTAACTGATAATATATGATATTTTTTAAATGTCTATGAAGGAGGAATGGCAACAAATTTTAGTAACATTTTCTCCATTCAAACTGGAGCTTTAAAACTATTAATGCAATATTCAATCCAAAGCACTAGTGTGGATTTTTAATAGCAATTCCCATGTGCAGAATTTTGATGAATAAACAATCCCTTTAGGACACATTATACTGTGATGCACTGATTTTATGTTGCATTGATGCTAAAGAAACTATACCCAGAGACAGAAAATAGATCTTTGAAGTAAACTGGGAGTCTTATGGCAAAATGTACACTGAAATCTCGTCCTATCACCTGAAATTCAGAGATTACCTATGCAGAAAGTAGAGCACTGTATATATTTTTACCGAATTCAGACAAAGGAAAATATGTCATAAAGTCATCACAATAATTGACCTAGTCCTTATAAAATAGTAACATCAAGGTCACTAAATGCTAGAAAAGAAACTTTATCTATATCCTTTTATTAAATGCAATTCAGATTTCTCTTTCATTACTATGTTTTTTAAAAAAATATTCATTTGATACCATTTTACTCTACATATTTTAAATATTCAAAATAATTATGACAATGCACATATATATATTAAATTACCATGTATCTAAATTATAGAAATGAATATTTAAGACTTCATCTGCACCATTGACTCTGCCACATATATATGTGTAAATTAGAGAATACTCTGTAATCTTTTATTTTAAAAAAAAAAAGCTTCCAAGGATTATTTTAGATTATTACAAATTCAACTCAGTTCTCTACAGTCTTATGGCAACTGACACACATTCTCATAGTCCACACCTCCTCTAAGATCATGGCAGATGTGGTCAGTCAGGCTATTGTCAGCGCTTCTTAGTCTGGCAGCTGATACTCTGTGCATTCCATAGCATATTCTCCCGTTAAGCCAGGGTTACAACTCGAATCAAGAGACATATGCAGTAACTGTTAACAGAATCACGAACATCCGAGGATTTGGGAGTTTCAGGACATTAGTTTCCACGTCAATATGCCTTATTTTACCGTATGATCATGATTATGGCTAAGCAGACCTTTTCTTACTGAGATTGTCTAATGTTTCATTTTTCAAAAACAAGCAAGTGGTAAAATGAAACAAAAACTAACCTAGGAATTAATCACTTGGTTAAAAGTTATGTTTTTTCTACTTACAAGTTTTTTGACTTTAGAGAATTTAGAAGTCTCAGAGCCTATAATTGCTTTACTGTAAAATGAGACAATAATGTTAAATCCAGGCAAACATAAAAAGTTGCTGAGGAAATCAAATCGAGAAAGTTTACATATGAAAATACTTAGAACACTATGTAATTTATATATGTGAGGTGCTTACACATTATCTGGTTCATAAACAGTAGTGCTTTTAATATACAGATGGAAGAGAGAAGAAGCCGTCACTAGAGGAGGACAGTCCCAAAGCTGTTAAGTTTTATGTATCCTACTCCATAAGCCGTGGTCTGTTGTCTCTCAGGAAATCCACTCATCAGGGTTTCCCATATTGTCACTGATAATCATCTTTGGAAATAGGTGAGAATATACTAGATTAAAATTTTAACATGTGTGTGTATTTGCTGTTTTCTGTATACTTCATTTTTATTTGGATTGGGGTATTATCACTTTTTAAGTGCCTTTTATCCTGCTTTTGAAGTAATAAAATGAATATTTTAGAGTCATATGTTTAATAGTTTTATAAAGGAAAACATAGATAAAAATAAATGGCATATTATCAATAGTTGAGAATTATTTTATCACACTGTAT
Source organism: Capricornis sumatraensis (assembly GCF_032405125.1). NCBI lineage: Eukaryota > Metazoa > Chordata > Mammalia > Artiodactyla > Bovidae > Capricornis > Capricornis sumatraensis. The sequence continues at coordinate 78,725,590 of NC_091073.1, forward strand.
TAAATATCATTACAGTAAATGCTTCTATAATAGAAATAAAATGCTTTCCTAGAACAATGTTTTGACCATCTACTTTTTTAAAGCCCTAACATACATTGTATAATAAATTAAAGCTCAATCTTTGAGCTAGCAGAAATTCCTCCAAACTCAAAGAAACTGAAGGGTAATCAGAAAATAACAGAAATAAATATTCTCAACTTCAGTTATGTTGTTTTGGTTTAAGTTCTCATCTTCTAATGACTGGGAGTGAACTGAGGGTGACATTGGTATCTATCTTATGTATTGCTGTATTGCTCAGGGTTCTAGCATAATGCCTTCTGTTTGTCATGCGTTACAAGTAGAAGAGGGCTCAATATTTATTGATTAAACAGTGTAAAAATTTGGTTTGTTTTGTTTTTGTGAATTTTTTTTTGATATATGCAACTGAAGACACAGCTCATTATTGATTAGATAAACAAGGAAATTACCTGTTTCTCTACAAAATCACATCAAGGCCACAGTGATGTGTGGTGTAGGACAGGAAAGAACACTGGTTGGGGTCTAAAGACCTGGGTTTTCATGCCCTTTTCCAATTTCTATAGATCCTCAGTTAAGTCACTTAGCGTTCCATAGACCTCATTTCATATTCTGTAAAGTGAATACCTGCCTTGTTTGTCCCCTGGGGCTGTTGTGTGAAAGATGTAAGAGAGATCATATATATTATAGGACCTTGTAACCTAAAAGCACAGTGACAACTGGATGAGTATAAATCTTCCTCTGGTCCCAGAAAGAGAACAAATGTGACTTGTCACAGTCGGAGATCTATTATTAGGCAGACTACTTTATGACTGACTGGGAACACCTTTTCCTCTCCCTCGCTCTCTTTTTTATTAGTCAGTAGAGATTATACAAGTTCTCTCACTGTACCCTAAGACACTGTAGCATCCAGAAGCTAGATTTATAATTCTATGTAGGAATGGTCTACAGATAACTTAGTATGGCAGTGGGAGTCCAGGATACATACATTTCTGGTATTCACCCTATTTGTATTCATATCTTTTGAAGTATAGGAAGAAGAGTGCCAACAAGTTAAAATAAATTGGAACTCTGGACAAAATATTTGTTTACAGTGTACTGCTAGAATGTCAGGGGAAAAGAGTCAGAGAGCTGTTTTTGTTGACTTCATTATATAGCACTCATCATTCTATGTTCTCTATACATTCTGGTCTCTACTCAAATGACGCCATGGACTGTAGCCTGCCAAGCTCCTCTGTACATCGAATACTGGAGTGGGTAGCCTATCCCTTCTCCAGTGGATTTTCCCGGCCCAGGAATTGAACTGGGGTCTTCTGCATTGCAGGCAGATTCTTTACCAACTGAGCTACCAGGGAAGCCCACTCAAGCATCTAGGAAGCAGCAAATTACAATGCTTCCTATATGATTCTGTAGAGCTATATCAACTATCTCCTTGTCCATGTAACAGCTCTCAGAATTTCTCCTGGAAATTTATGTTTTCCACATGTGTTCACTATCTATCAGATACAAAACACTATATGAAACTTGAGAAGAAAGATATAACATGGTACACACCTTAAACAGCACAACTAGCCAGGCTATGATACTGAGAAATAATGTGGTTTAGTCACTCAGTCATGTCCAACTGTTTGTGACCCCATGGACTATATCCTGCCAGGTTCCTCTATCCATGCGATTCTCCAGGCAAGCATAGTGGAGTGGGTCGCCATTTCCTTCTCAAGGGGATCTTCCCAACCCAAGGATAGAACCTGCATCTCATCTCCTGCATTACAGGTAGATTCTTTACTGCTTGAGCCATCAGGGAAGCACCTGTGAAATAATAATCAGGGCTAATATGCACTGAGCATCTGTCAAGCTAAGTACTGTTATAAGCTCTTTATATGCATGAACTGTTTTCAATATTTGTAATAATCTCATAAAGTAGATACTATTATTCTTCTCACTTATTATCCCCACTACAGATGAGAAAAACAAAGAGCAGATGCATACCTCACCAAGTATCACATCATAGAATGGGTTGAAACGATTTAAAGCCACTCTGGGAATAGAGCACACACTCAACTTCAGAGCGCCAGTTACCCCTCTCAGTGTACAACCGCATCCTCAAGCGAATGCAGCCTCCATCTACAATTCATCATCATGACTCTCGTGAAGTATAAGAAACATATATCAATCAAGAGAAAGGGAAGTAACTTTTGAGTGCCTGTTGAGAGTTTAGATAGAAAATCCTTCATATGTGATCTCATTTTTCCTATTTTACAAATCAAGGAGTAGAGATTCAAAGAAACCTAGGCCAATCTAACAATGAGGCCCTTTGTACTACTACATGGTATCTCTTTCAAAACCCTGGAGTAGCAATAAAAATTATGTAAAGAGAACTCTAATGACAAATTTCAGTCACCCACAACAAAAGTACCAGTCATATTGTTCAAATTACACTTCTACACCAAAGCTAAAAGCATATTTTAGAAATGAGTCAAGTAGGCATGTGGAGAAGGCAATGGCACCCCCTCCAGTGCTCTTGCCTGGAAGGTCCCATGGATGGAGGAGCCCGGTGGGCTGCAGTCCATGGGGTCACTAAGAGTTGGATACGACTGAGAGACTTCACTTTTACTTTTCACTTTCATGAGTTGGAGAAGGAAATGGCAACCCACTCCAGTGTACTTGCCTGGAGAATCCCAGGGACGGTGGAGCCTGGTGGGCTGCCACCTATGGGGTCACACAGAGTCAGACACGACTGAAACGACTTAGTAGCAGCAGCAGCAGCAGCATGCATGCACTTGCCCCTTAACACTTGAGTAGCAAAATATGTTACAAATCAAGGTCAAGTGATGAATTCAATATTGGTCATTTTTATGGTTTTTCTACCCTTGGTGATTCTAAAGGGTGCCATAATTCTGGACATGCTGACACTGAGTCCACTGGCCTCTCCCCCTGCTCCCTGTTCATGGGCAGTAGTTTCAGGAGGGTGCTAAGCTTCTATAAAGCAGTCAAGCTTCTAAAGACGATGCCTCATATCCAAGCTGCTAGGGCCTTACCTCTTCAGGAGAGGCAGAATCCCAGATAAATGACAGTTAAAAACAGTTTAACGAAAGGGATATTATTTATAGAGGTGTAGCCAAAATTAAAGGAATCCTCAAAAGAGGCTGAAACTCTCAGAGACTAGCAGAAGAAAGCTAATATCTCCACTAGCCCTAAAAGTGCAAGAGGAGGAAATAGTTTTATAGGAGCAACAGGCGCTCAGTGAGAGCTCCTATGGCTATACAGCCAGTGGTGGAATACACAGCCACAGTCCCAGACACAGCACCCCAAAAGGAAGGAGGCAGGAAAGAGTATTTTGATTTCTCTCCCCTACAGTCCTCTCACTGCCTCCCATGAGCTGAACTAGAAGCCAGCTGCAGTGGGTCCAGGGAAAGTACCAAATGTATTATTAGCAAAGCAGCTGATAAAGGGTAACCAGCCTGGCTCCCTTTCTAGGTCCTGCCATTCTCAGAATGCTACCAAAATGAATTGCTTATTAGAACCCCTTCAACCTGAATTCTGTCCTTCTCATCTGAAAGAAATAACCCTCATCCTAGGTAGTCTTCAACACCAAGCTGCAGATTGCATCCTTCTCCCTCACAGGGCAAAGCTAGTCTCTCCCTTCAGGTTCTGTATCTCCCTGAGGGCTATCTCCTTGATGGCTCCTAAAACCAAATGAGCTGTTAGCCCCACATGGTACAAGGAATGGCAGAACAGAAATGCTTTGCCTTGCTTCTTAGTGAGTATATAAATGTGAGTGTGTTTGGATGGGATTGAGATACAAATTTAACTTTTTTCTCCACAGGAGTAAGAATAAGACAAATGGACACCTGTTCCTATGCTAAAATTGCTCTGCCAGAGAGGATTTGCAGAGTCCCTGTTTACACAGAGGTAGACAGCTGAGCCTACACATGAGCCGAGCAACTCATCTAGCAGAATGTAAAGCAGCATGCAAGGAAGTCACCGCACGGCACACATTCTCCAGAAGCTTCCTGAAGCTAGAACATAATAACCCACTTCATAACACTCTCAGCGACATCACGAGATTTGCTGGTTGACTCACTTGACGTCCTAACATCTTCCTGCAGAGTTCATAACAATCGACCATTTTATGTTTTACCTTCCAGTTAATTGGTTTTGACTACTATTTTGAAAATTATCAAACTCCCATCCAAGGAATTTTAAAGGTTTCTCCTTTTCCTTCTCTTTCTCCATAGAAGTAAACACAGAGAAATGCTAAATTCTACAGCAGGAACAAGTAGGAGAGAAAAAAGATGAATTTTCCAAGGGCTGTCACCAATACCAAGACTCAATTCCCCAGAATTTTAAGAATTATTGACCTTCAACAGTTATAAGAATTCACGTCCAAATATACAAACAAAATTGTAGAACATGTGTCCAATTATGCATGATTTTTGTGGCCTCTTCTCTCCAACTATAATACTCGAATACATTGTATAGTCAATACTAGCATATTAAATACTGGTATATTCTGGATATTATGTACTGTTATATATATATATATATATATATATATATGCACACACACATTTGGCCACCTGATGTGAAGAGCTGATTCATTGAAAAAGACCTTGATGCTGGGAAAGACCGAGGGCAAGAGAAGAAAAGGACACAGAGAATGAGATGGTTGGATGGCATCACCAACTCAATGGACATGAGTTTGAGCAAACTCCAGGAGATACTGAAGAACAGGGAAGTCTGGCGTGCTGCAGTCCATGGGGTTGCAAAGAATCGGACATGACTTAGCGACTGAACAACAACAATGTATACATGTGTGTGTATGTCTGTGTCAGATATTACAGTCAAACAGTATTCTTACTATATTACTCCCATCTTCTCTTACCCCATCAGTAAAAAGCTTTTAAATTATAAATCATTTATAATTTTTAAAAAATCCTTGATTGTTAAAAAATGCTACCCATCCTCTGAGCCTTCAGCAAGTCATAGAAGCAATATCAAAGATCATTTATGTATAATTATAAGAAAAAATTTGAAATATTGTAAGAATTACCAAACTGTGACCCAGAGACATGGAATGAACAAATGCTACTGAAAAATGGCACTGATAGACTTGTTCAATGCAGGATTGCCACAAACCTTCAAATTGCAAAAACGACACAGTATCTGCAAAGCACAAGAAAGTGAATGTATAATAAAAAAAATCATGTATAATTTATGAAGATAACATGCACAATCATTTGCAAATATCAAAGATGAAAATAATTTAGTGTGAGAGCCAAATACATGGTAGTGTTTTTAAATAAATGTATGTATATGTGTACATACATTTATTAACATATGCATAAAATAATATTTCTTACTAGTTTTATGTTATAGCAAGTGTATCAAATCTTACAAGATTGTTATTTATTTACCTCTTAATAGGAGTTGACCAAAACTAATAGTATATAGCTGAGTTCATGAGTTTGTTTTTTTTTTTCACTTTCTTATATTAACATTCCATCCTTCACTTCTACGTGGAAATATCTGTTAAGCTATTTGCCCACATCTGTGAGTGTTCATGTCACTAAAGTGCTATAATGTGATATGTCAGTCCATTTAATCAAACACACATGTGCTTCACTTTGTCACCAAATGCTGGCTGACTGACATGAGCATCCCTGCCAACCACCAACTGCTGGCCATACAGACCAAGGGAAAAGAGGCAGTTTCAGTACATATTTGAAAGTTAACATTCTTTTGTATGTAAACAGCTGATTATAAGTATTCACGTAGTTATGTCCTATAAAGTCACCTTGAACACTGAGTTAGCAAGTACTAAGTCACTCGTCACTCATCCCAGGGGAAACACTGGACTGGTTTCTGCAAGACTCTGATCACAACCTTCCCATCAGCCAGTCATCACACAAACTTACTCTTTCTATGTTTCTGTTTAATGACTCTTATACATATTAATTCACTGACATTGACCTCATGGCCACCAGCACAATAATTCAGGCCTGAATGGAGCTTATATAACATATTTATTTTCTCCATAACATACATCATAACCTCCTTATGCTTAGGAACAGTACATGGTACTTTATCACTATGCTTGGAGGCCCTTCTAAACAGTGAAATTGCCAGTGAAAAATGTGGAAAACATGGTACTAAATGAGACCACACAAAAAAACCACTTTCTTACAGTATGAGAACTGAAACAAAAGCAGATGTCACCTTGCTTGGCCTCATCCGGGAACTGAGCACCCTGGGCAACTCAAATTTTTTCTCTGTGCATGCCTGACAATGACCATGGAAACACCATGAATGTACTGATTTCAGAGTTCTAAAGAAATTTTTACCAGTAAACCAACTCTTAAATATAGAATCATAAACAATGAGGATAAACTGTATAATACTGAATTTTCTATGCCTGATACAGTTGGACTCCATTTTTAAAACTTCTGTACTACAGTTAGTGAAACAGTCATGTTTCAACATCCTGTGTGATTGAAGGAAGACTAGATATTGTTACTGAAAACCACACCTCCCTCTCGCCTTCACATAGCATGTGGTTACCAACACTGAAAGATGGATATTGGTGTTTGTGACATCCCTTGGAAAAGAAGGAAATTCAGTTGGATGAGAGATCAGGAAAGAGTAGGCAGGGGGTCAACAGATTTTTCCATAGGGAATATGTTTGACTTTGGCTTTGAACATATACAAGAGTGAGATTTCTGGGAAGGATGGCAATAGCATTTTCTGGGAAAGACTGTGCAAGATGACATAGTGGGTCGAGTCATGGCCAGGAGCAGAGAGAAGTTTCCCAGAGAGATTTTGTGAGACTTTGAGTATAGAGCCAGAAGACACAGGGGTAGCATTGGAATGGAGGCCGTTGTGCCCTGTTCTGCTTGAGGACCAGCTGTTTGGGAGCATCTGGAACTGGCCCTTGGAAAGAACATTAGTATTCTCAAGGTAGACAGGGAGAATGGAGAGGTTTCACTGAGGCTTTGCTTTGACAAATGAGAAACAGAACAAGGGGGAAAGACCAGGTGACGGGCAAAGCAATCAATTCTGGCTTTCTGAATTCGTCCCGAGACAGACAAACCTTTGTGGATAAATAACAGAATATTTTGAAGTTGGTTTTCTGACAACCAGGCGTGGGAGTTTGTACTACCATAATCTGGCCTTTCAAGTAAAGCATCTGGTGCATCTGGAATATGCAGAGGAGGATGCCCCTGGTATGTGATGAAGTTACATCAGGTCTGAGAACAGGCCTTTAGACTGATCCTCGCTTGTTAAATATTGGGAAAATTCTATCCAGGGATTGTTAGATCAGGCTGTAAAAAGTTGGACTGCTGAGAAAATGGAGGTAACAAATGATATTATTTTAAGAAATTTAGCAAAGACCCCAAAGAAGAAATCTATCGGCTTATGGGAATTCACACTCAGAGGAGAATGTTTACAAATTTAAATTAGGAAGACTTACTTATGTCTAGTGGGGCTTCCCAATAGGTGCCTGCCAATGCAGGAGAGGCAGAGATGTGGATTTGATTCCTGAGTCTGGAAGATTCCCTCATGTAGGAAATGGCAACTCACTCCAGTATTCCTGCCTAGAAAATTTCATGGACAGAGGAGCCTGGCAGATTACAACCCACTGAGTCCCAAAGAGTCGGATGGGACAAAGCACACATGTGTACACACATGCACACGCCAATACTACCGTATGTCTGTGGGTAACAAGCTGCAAGTTGTTGATAAGGAGGGCGAGGTTAAAAAATATCAGGAAAAGGAAATAAAGGAAATAAATAATTATTGAATTACCTCTTACCTTTATGTGCATGTTTTATAAGCTTAGTAGAATTGCACAAGGATAGATTACTTCACTTATATATTCTCTCATTCAAACAATGCTCACAGGCCACTAATCTGTGTAAGGTACTAGGATAGACACAGAATGAAGAGACAGAATCCCCAGCCCTGTGATATTAACAAGTAACAGGCAATAAAGAGGCAGGTGCAATGCAGTGTGAAAGGTACAGGGATGCTGGAAACACCAAGCTTGAAGCAAATAGGAAAGATTCCTGTTTCATCTGTGGGACCAAGGAGAGCGCCTTATAAGATAGGAAGGGACAGTCACCTGTGACCTGGACAAAGGTAGGAGTGATCCAGGCATGGAGGTGGGGAAAGAGGATTCTGTGCAGAAAATCTGCAGTGGCTTAGACAGGCCAAGGTGCACTAGAAAAGAAAGGCAGCCAGTGATGAAGAGAGATGAGCTGGAAAAGTAAGGCCATGTGAGGCCTTGTAAGCTATGCTAAGGAGTGTGGATGCCATTCAAAGAGTAATGGGAAGCTCTCTACGGGTTTTAAATAGAGAAGTAATATAATCAGACTTGGGGTTTAGAAAGGTCACTGTCAGCAGCTTCATCACTGTGGTTTTCTAATTAGAGACCTTGGTTGAAAGTGATCCTTTATTTGAAAGTTCTGCATGTCAGAAGCCTGTCTTGGTTTAGTGTTATTTTGTTAGTAATTCCCCATCATCCATCCTTGAAGAGCGTTGTTGAAAAGCAAAGGAACAAAGCCAAGGAGACACTGGTGATTAACAAGAGAGTCACAATTAAATCCCAAGGTTCCTGCACACTACTGAAGGGTAAAATGTGAATAAATTTTTCTGGGAGTCTGCTACTGTACTTTTTTCCACACTCTCACAGCTGCATAATGCCAAGTTTTACAAATCTCCATTATATGAACCTGATCTTAAAGTCAGGTCCTTGAGAATAAAACAATATAGAAAAGCCAGAATGTTTAAATGTATCCACCTTAAATGGATCTTAAAACAAAAATAACAATACCCTTTCTGAGTTTAGGTCTTCCGAAATTTTCTCATTTTGGAACATTGGTAGAGATCCTTGGATGTAGTTCGCTGCTATCTTATCTGTGCAATCCTCCATGTTCTGCTATTTTTTTTTTCATATTAACCATTTCAAGTATGGAAATCAGTCAAGTATGGAAATCAGTAAAGACGGCTCACAGGCTTCCAGAAAACATACCTACTTGCTGGAGTTTTTCTTCATTATGCTGTTATTCAGTTGCTCAGTCGTGTCTGTCCCTGTGATATCATGAACTATAGCACGCCAGGCTTCCCAGTCCTTCACTATCTCCCAGAGTTTGCTCAAACTCATGTCCACCAAGTCAATGATGCCATCAACCATCTCATCCTCTGTCACCCCCTTCTCTTCCTGCCCTCAGTCTTTCTCAGCATCAGGGTCTTTTCCAATGAGTCGGCTCTTTACATCTGGTGGCCAAAGCATTGGAGCTTCAGCTTCAGCTCTTCCAATGAACAATGCGAACTTGTTAATTAGGTCTACAATCCTCCTACAGACAGGTGCCACGAAGATCTAATGACTTAGGGAACAGGCACATGTTTGACCTGTATGGACATGTGGAATTAACGAGACTTGCTACCTATATTTATATTGTGATTCTGTCTTTGCACACTATCTGCCCCTCCCCTCCCCTACTTATGCACTCACATACATTCACAGTCACATCAAACAAACCATTTCTACACAGAAATCACCAGAGCTTGAAATCAAATCTATCATATTGCACTTCAAATTAGTGGAGCAAAGGGATGGAACTACCCTTAAATCTCTGAATCATAAATGTTTCTTCTACATCTATACTGAAGATTGAGAGCCCCAGATGCACCTGTAGCCAATAAAATTTGGACATGGAAAATTACAGCTTGGCAAGCTCTTCAGGCTCTATTTGTGTGTGTGTATAACCTACTTCCTCTCATGTCCCAAATATCCATAGAATGTTTTATGTGTTTGTATCGTAATCTTTGGACCTGATGGTGGTATTTATGAATATTCATTATAAGCGAATATGTCTGTAGTTTTTGCGCTCTGCCTAGAAACATTTAGTTACATGTATTATCTAAAGAGAGATTAACCCAGTTGCACTTCAACTTCAGTAAACATTGCATTTCCCCAAATAGATATAAGCAACACTTCAAAAGGGTCCCCTTTGTCTTAAAGAAGTAGATGAAGAGCTGGTAGCTGTGTAATGAAAGTTAAATAATCTCTGTGGAGGCATTATTCTGTTATATCCCAGTTTATGTTTTAATTGAATAAAATAGCTGAGAAACTAAATTCTTACCAAATACATTAATTGCGTTATTGCTCTTTAGTGAAATTTCATTCAGGTGTTTTTTTGTTTGTTTTGTTTTTACCTACAATGTACAGTTTTCACCTTTTACATTTGTAAGACATGAATGATACCCTATAAAAGTCAGATTGGAATAATAGTAGCAGTAGTAGTAATACTGTCTAGATTTCCTACACAGAAACCTCTTTTCTCATCTCTATGCCTGTATCATTCCTACCTTTGTCCAGGTCACAGGTAACCTGTCCCTTCCTATCTTGATCCCACAGGTGAAATAGGAATCTTTCCTATTTGCTTACAATAATCACCACCACCACCATTACAGGTTTGATGTTAACCATATGCCAATCCATTCTTCTCCCACTTTACATATGAATCCAAATTCTTTTTCATAACCAGTAAGGTCACACCTGAGCTTCCCAGGAGGCTCAGTGGTTTAAAAAAAAAAAAAAAGTCCTCCTGCCAACGCAGGAGACACGGGTTTGATCCTTGGGTCAGGGAGATCCTCTGAAAGTAGGAAATGGCAACCCACTCCAGTATTCTTGCCTGGAAAGTTCCATGGACAGAGGAGCCTGGCGGGCTACATTCCCTGGTTTTGCAAAGAATCGGATATGACTGAATAAGCAAGCAAGCAAAGCAAGGCCACACCTCATCTGACCCGACAGCCTCACCTCATAACACACCTGGTCAAGGTCTCTTTTTCCCTAAAAGGCTGAGGAAAAGAGATTAGGGGTGAAAAGCTATTAGGTTTCAAAAGCTGAAAGGTTGATCAGACTGATGATGCCATCTAAGCACCATAGTCACTGCCTATATCCATGTTCTATGTTACTGTTTTTTATTCCCAGCTATTTAAACAATTCAAAATTACATGACTTGCTTTTTCACTTGGTTTCCAGCCAGGCTGTAAGTTCCACTGCCATATCCCAGTGCCTAGCTTTATGTGTTGCACCTACAGGTGCTCAACCACATCTGCTGAGTGAGTAATAAAGGGCACCATCCTGGGCACCTTTCACCCAGTAGCCTGTCTGCAAATGAGAAAACTGAGGCACAGAGGCACACAGGATATGTGCCTAGCCTGGTATTTAATGGGCAGCAGAGCTGGTATGGAGGGGGCTACAGGTCTCTTTGCCTCCAAACCTTCATTCCTCTATCATAGTACCTCCAAGCAGGAAGGGCTTACAGTGACAACCCAAAATCCTGCAGTCAGATTCTGAACTCTCCTGACTTGCCAATCACTATTTTGAGTTAAGAATTCCCATTGTTCTTTCAGTGTGGACCCTGATCTGTATTCGGCCATGAAAACAGAAGGGCTCTTAACCATCTGTTCACCCAGAGCTTTGAGCTGGGAAAGTTCTTGACCCTTGCTGACCTCTCTCGGCTTTTCTGTTGTCCCTTAAGGCCAAGACAGCTCTGGAGTGAGCCAGGCCCTTGCTGTGAGTCAAGCCCAGGGGACAGAAGCAGGTGGACAGAGAACACATCCTAAATATTCTGCACTGACGTCTGCTGATTTATGCAATAACAATTGGCTTATTTACCAATTTCCAAATGGTGTTTATTATAATAAGATTACCTTCTTTCTCATTTTTGTGCCCCTTCCTTCTCTTATACCTAACACATGGTCATGATCATCATCAAAAGCAAACACAGCCCTGTAAGAGCAACGTGACAACAGCAGGATTGGGACTGGTTTACTAATAACACTTAATTCCATGGATTAAGGACATAATGAACAGTGTTTGACAAATATGTACTGAGTTATTCCCAGCCTTAGCTACATCAAAGAAAATCAGAGTAGTTGGACGGTAGTGAAAGTTGTAAAAAAAAATAAATAAATAAAAGTTTTATTCAGGAACTGGTGCAGTAAGGGGAAAAAGACTTCTGTGTAGAACTGGGCTTTATTCCAAATACAGCATAGACAAGTGGGGATTTACAGACAAGGAGCAGGGCAAGGGTCAGTGGGTAGAAATTTCCTAAGAGAAAACCTCTGGGGTGGGGAGGAATTCTATCCAGCTAAACCAACTTAACAGGATTCTTGCTGCAGGCAGGGCAGAGTGATCAGATAACAGGGTTAGGAGATGAGTAATTAGGTATCAGTTATCAAGGATGGGGGTGTCATGCTAAAGTGACTTAGCAGAACTCTTGGTAAAACTGGGCAATGCAAAGATGAAAACATAAGCCCAAAAGGCACAGTCTAGTTGGGAAGAGTTCAGAGATGCTTGACTGAAGTTTGGTCAAGAAATCTTTGCTACCTGAATTCTGCTCACCTGATCTAATACAACTGGCTATAACAAGAGCAGAGCTTTCCTTTTCATAGTTTCCATAAATTCTGTAATTTATATTTATTAATTTATATAAATAAAATAAGAATTGAAAAAAAAAAGCACTTTTCAACAAGCAAGACATGATGAGTCAAAATAGGGAACTTTCTTCAGGCATAGGGAACTTTCTTCACACTCTTTTTAAGTCAGGTCAAATTTCATTTAACCAAGCTTTTTCCCTACACAAAGAATCAGTGAACAAAACATTTATTGTAAGAACAATGACAGATTCATATCCAGATAATCTATGGCAAACCAATTAATAAACAAGCAAACACCTTTAAAAATTTTAATACATTACCTATGCTTGAGCACTCTGTTCATTATTTTCAACATGGTAAACCTAGCTCAGTGTTTAGAATTAATTTAGAATTTTAATTGCTATAATTTAAATATTTTAAAGATAAATTGTAATTCTTATACACAAGCAGTGACTGAAATCAGGCCTCCCAATGAACTCTTCGGCTGATTCCAAGCTGAACGCATAGATATTCTTTCCTCAGAGAGATTTTATTTCTGGGAACTCACTGCACCTCTAATTCTTAGGCCTATCTGAGGCACTGGATTTGCCCTGACTCATCTTCCTGGCCACAAGTCCTGGGAAAACAAAGTTGGAATACTTGTCCCTTCCCGCTCAGAAGATCCCAAAGCTGTCTTATTTGAGATCTCTCGTCCCAGAGTTCAGCATACATAAGAGAGAAACTCTTATCAAACCACACAAAGGAGAATGTTCAATTCTTCCTTCTCCTCATGACCAAGGATGGTGCTTCAGCTGCAAATGTTCACAATCAATAAAATCACACTCAGGGCCTTTCAAAGGATGAAGGCCCTATGCTCCAAGGTGGAAGTGGCAATACTCCTTTAAACTAGCTCCTATTTTATAAAAACAAACCTTATATTGAGTGTAGAAGCAAGGCTCAAAGGAGTCCTGTGATCATTTCTTGATAGGAAAGCTCATCTTAAATGGAACAACCACCTACCAAGTTTCAAACTCAATAAACTTGAGTGCTCTTTTTAAAATAAAGTAATACATACCAGTAGCCATCTAAAAGCAAAAAACTAAATGCAAAATCTTACCAATAAATAAAATTGCCTTCTATTATAGAGGCATATATCGTCACCCTGCTTATTTAACTTATATGCATCATGAAAAACGCTGGGCTGGAGGAAACACAAGCTGGAATCAAGATTGCCGGGAGAAATATCAATAACCTCAGATATGCAGATGACATCACCTTATGGCAGAAAGTGAAGAGGAACTAAAAAGCCTCTTGATGAAAGTGAAAGAGGAGAGTGTAAAGTTGGCTTAAAGCTCAACATTCAGAAAACTAAAATCATGGCATCCGGTCCCATCACTTCATGGCAAATAGATGGGGAAACAGGGGAAACAGTGGCTGACTTTATTTTGGGGGGCTCCAAAATCACTGCAGATGGTGACTGTAGCCATGATACTAAAAGACACTTACTCCTTGGAATGAAAGCTATGACCAACCTAGATAGCATATTCCAAAGCAGAGACATTACTTTGCCAACAAAGGTCCATCTAGTCAAGGCTATGGTTTTTCCAGTGGTCATGTATGGATGTGAGAACTGGACTGTGAAGAAAGCTGAGTGCCGAAGAATTGATGCTTTTGAACTGTGGTGTTGGAGAAGACTCTTGAGAGTCCCTTGGGCTTCCCTGGTGGCTCAGAGGTTAAAGCATTTGCCTGTAAGGCGGGAGACCTGGGTTCAATCCCTGGGTCAGGAAGATCCCCTGGAGAAGGAAATGGCAACCCATTCCAGTATTCTTGCCTGGAAAATCCCATGGACGGAGGAGCCTGGTAGGTTATAGTCCATGGGGTTGCAAAGAGTCGGACACGACTGAGCGACTTCACTTTCACTTTGGACTGCAAGGAGATCTAACCAGTCCATCCTAAAGGAGATCAGTTCTGGTTGTACATTGGAAGGACTGATGCTGAAGCTCCAATACTTTGACCACCTCATGCGAAGAGTTGACTCATTGGAAAAGACTATGATACTGGGAGGGATTGGGAGCAGGAGGAGAAGGGGACGAAAGAGGATGCGATGGCTGGATGGCATCACCTATTTGATGGACATGAGTTTGAGTAGACTCTGGGAGTTGGTGATGACAGGGAGTTCTGGCGTGCTGTGATTCATGGGGTGGCAAAGAGTCGGACACGACTGAGTCGTTGAACTGAACTGAATAGAGGCATAGTAACTAGTCTGTTTTCTAGATCAATACACAAACCTCCAAATTCAGATATACCACCAATTGGAATATGATGAATATTCCATATTAAATTTTGAACCCCTATCTACTCTAACTCCTAACAACTACAAACAGGTTTATAGCACATCATGTCTAAGAAAATTAATAATAAATAACTCAAACTTCTGATCATTACCTTAAATAAACTGATAAAAATGAAAAGTGAATTTATTTGAGTGTAAACTAAAGATATATTTTAAATGAAGTTCTTCCTGTGGCTAGCACCCCTAATATCCTTTTTTTGTTTGGAGTTTTATTTTTTTGGCCTTAATATGCTGAAGAAAATTTGATTAAATTTATAGGTTCTAGATATAAGTATTTAATTTTCTATACCTTCAAAAGATAAGCTAAAAGTAGACAAATAATTACCTAAAACCTTTGTTAGGGACCAAACGACGGTCTCTAGGACCTGAGTCATGTTTACCAGAAAGAGACAGGATATGCGCTCATCCTGCCTGGCCAATCATGTAACGCCAGCTACTCCTGTAACTGAGACAAAGAACTGCCTGTATATAAGCCGCCATACTCTTTTGTTTGCGGCTCTTGTCAGATTCCCTTGTGTGGGATGAGACTTGGGCCCTAGCATGCTAGGAATAAACAAACTCTCTTCTTGCGTTTGCAATACTGTGGTGGACTTGCTCTCTCAGTCGGTTCGGAGATACGGGCTCGGAGCATAACATCTGGGGGCTCATCCGGGATCTCCATCCCGCCAGGGAGGACAACTCTCCTGGTAGAAGGGAGTAACCTCGTTAGGAGACAAGAGCTCTGAGCACCAGTGCTAACGTTGCAGAAACCCAGATTAAGTCCGGGGCCTAGTATCTTACTGGGGAGGCATCTGGCTGTAAAGTGCAGAGGCAAGTCAGCGTAAGGCCAGGGCCTGGTTTCATGCTGGGGAGGCAGCTGGCTCTGTGAACATCCTGCAGGTAAGATTGAGTGCATTGTCGGTGGCCACCTTGTGTTTGTTATCTGTTTGTCTATTTGTGGTGTCTGCACTGCTCTTTGTGTGCTCTGTTGGCTCCCAGTGTACTTTTCTGTGATCATGGGACAAACAACTTCTACTCCTTTATCTCTTATGATTAACCACTTCTCTGATTTCAAGTCTATTGAAAGGATAATGGAAGCTTTTAGACAGTATACCCCTATGGACCCACAGGCAGATGAGTCACGAGCGGCAGTTACGTTAGCATTTGTAAATCAAGTAGCCCCCGATATTAGAAAAAAATTACAAAAGATAGAGAGGTTAAATGAACAATCCTTGCAAGATCTAGTGAGGGCAGCCGAGAGAGTTCTTAATCATAGAGAGACCCCAGAAGAGAGGGAGGACCGCATTAGAAGAGAAGAAAGAGAATTTAGAGCTGAAGAAAACCGTAAAAATCAAAAAGAGCTGGCCCAGATATTTTTTGCTGGGGTTGAAAACAAAAACAGGTTCCAGAAAGGAAAAAGATTGGACTCAAAAACTGAAGAAAAAACAAGGCATAAGCTTGAGAAAAACCAATGTGCATTTTGTAAAGAGTTTGGACATTGGAAAGATAAATGCCCCAAGAAAAATCTAAAAGAGGGGCCTAAGAACCCCAAAAACGAGACTCCCTCTCCAGACAGTCATATCCTCTACGCGGGTGAGGATAGCGACTAGGGGGGTCAGGGCTCGAAGCCCCTCCCCGAGTCCTGGGTAACTATAAATGTGGAGGGGAAACCAGTTGGCTTCATGGTGGACACGGGAGCCCAATACTCAGTCTTAAACCAAAAAGATGGACCCTTGTCTAAAAAATGTAGCTGGGTGCAGGGAGCAACCGGGACTAAACGATATGGATGGACTACAAAACGGCATGTGAACTTGGGGGCCCACCAGGTGACCCATTCTTTTCTGGTGATACCTGAGTGTCCAGCGCCCTTGTTGAGAAGTGATTTACTGTCTAAAGTAAATGCCCAAATTCATTTCGACCACGGACAAGTGTCGGTTTTAGATGGGACCGGGCATCCTCTTCAGGTCTTGTCTCTGGCATTAAAAGATGAATACAGACTCTACCTGCCAGAGGCCCCAGCGACAATAAGCCCCGAAGTACAACCATGGGTTCAAAGATACCCTCAGGCCTGGGCTGAAACTGCAGGAATGGGACTAGCCAAACAGAGGCCCGCTATCATTGTGGAACTGAAAGCCAGTGCTTCCCCGGTGAGGGTACGACAGTATCCCATGAGTCAAGAGGCTCGACAAGGAATTACTCCTCATATACAACGCCTCATAGACGCTGGGGTCCTGAAAAGGTGCCGGTCCCCATAGAACACTCCCCTGTTGCCTGTGAAAAAGCCTGGGGGAACTGATTTTAGACCGGTTCAAGATCTACAAGAAGTCAACAAACGGGTGAATGATATTCATCCTATGGTTCCTAACCCTTATACATTGCTAAGCAACTTGCCTCCAAACTACATTTGGTACACTGTTTTAGATTTAAAAGATGCCTTTTTCAGTTTGCCTCTTGCCCCCGCAAGCCAAGAGATCTTTGCCTTCGAATGGCAGGAAGACGGTGGTCAGACCCCTGTGCAGCTGACATGGACTCGCTTACCACAGGGTTTCAAAAACTCGCCCACGTTATTTAATGAGGCCCTGGACGAAGACCTCCATGAGTATCGGGTTGAACACCCTACCATTGTTTTATTACAATATGTTGATGACCTTATGCTGGCGGCGGCTACAGAAAAAGAGTGCCAAGAGGCAACAGGTGACCTTCTCCAAACCTTGGGGACTTTAGGTTACCGGGCTAGTGCCAAAAAGGCCCAGATTGCCAAGCAAGAGGTTACATACCTCGGTTATAAGATAAAACAGGGCCAGAGGTGGCTAACACAGGCTATGAAAGAAACCATCCTCCAGATCCCTGAGCTGGCTAACCCTAGACAAGTGAGAGAATTTCTGGGAATGGTGGGATATTGCCGGTTATGGATCTTGGGGTTTGCAGAAAAGGCCAGGCCCCTATATGAGGGGACCAAAGAAAACAAGGACTGGAAATGGACTGAGCCAATAAAAGAGGCCTTCCAAGAGCTCAGGCGAGCCTTGTTAGAAGCTCCTGCCCTTGCCCTCCCTGAACCATCTAAGCCTTTCCAATTATTTGTAGATGAAAAGCGGGGGATAGGAAAAGGGGTACTAACACAGAGATGGGGACCATGGAAGCGACCTGTAGCTTACCTTTCCAAGAGACTGGACCCAGTGGGAGCCGGATGGCCACCTTGCCTCCGTATCATCACGGCCACCGCACTGTTAGTCCACGATGCTGATAAACTGACTTATGGACAGAGACTCTTGGTCTACACTCCTCATGCCATAGAGACAGTTTTAAAGCAACCCCCAGGTAAATGGATTTCTAATGCCCGCTTGATGCACTACCAGGCCTTGCTACTTGACACCCCACGGATTCATTTCCAAATGCCCTGCACTCTAAATCCGGCCACTCTTTTGCCCAATCTGGGGGAAAATAGCCCCCTCCATGATTGTGATGAGATACCGGCTGGGGTAACAGCAATGCGAAAGGACTTAACCGATACTCCACTGGATAACAGTGAGCTAAAATGGTTCACAGACGGCAGCAGTTATGTAAAAGATGGACAGAGACGGGCAGGAGCCGCAGTAGTAGATGACTCTGGACAGACAGTATGGGCAGAGGCCCTTCCCCCGGATACCTCAGCACAAAAGTCAGAGTTAATTGCCCTGATTCAAGCATTAGAGAGAGCCAAAGGAAAAAAAATAACTATTTTCACTGACAGTCGCTATGCTTTTGGCACGGTACACATCCAGGGCCCGATATATCGGGAACGGGGGTTTTTGACAGCTGAAGGAAAAGAAATTAAAAACTTGCCTGAAATCCGTAGACTTTTAGAGGCTGTACAGATGCCTCGGGCTGTGTCAATAGTACATGAACCTGGACATCAAAAGGGTGACAGCCCCACGGCACGAGGGAATCGTGCCGCAGACCTGGCAGCTCGAAAAGTAGCTGATAAAGATTTCATCACCCCTGTGTTGGCGATCGGACTTCCACCTCCAGGTATGGGAACTCTGCCCCCAACCCCTGAGTATTCATCCACAGACTTTGCTTGGATCCAAAAACACACCAACCTTCAAAAAGATAAAGATGGATGGTACCGAGACTCAGACGGATACTTGATACTCCCTGCTCAGTTGGGACAGCAACTATGTGAGCATTTGCACTTGTCTACTCATCTGGGGGAAAAAAAAAAAGACTGATGCTCTTTCAAACTGCGTGCCTGCTATTTCCCCGGCACCAGACAACTGTAAAGAACATAGTGCATGCTTGTAAGGCGTGTCAACAGATGAGGCCAGAAAAAGGACAACATGCAGGACTGAGGTATCGGGGAGAAGGACCAGGGCAACACTGGGAAATAGATTTCACCGAGGTAAGGCCAGGCAAGTATGGTTACCGGTACTTGTTAGTGTTGGTGGATACCTTCTCAGGGTGGGTAGAAGCTTTTCCTACAAAGAGAGAAACCGCGATGATAGTGGCAAAAAAGATTTTAGAAGAAATAGTTCCCAGGTTTGGCCTGCCAGTGACCATCGGCTCTGATAATGGACCTGCCTTTGTGAGTCAAATAGTTCAGAGCCTTGCCCTACCCCTGGGGACTAAATGGAAGTTACATTGTGAATACAGTCCACAGAGCTCAGGGCAAGTAAAAAAAATAAATCGGACTCTAAAAGAAACTTAAACTAAATTGGCTATAGAGACTGGCGGGGACTGGGTGACCCTCCTTCCCTTCGCCCTCTTCCGTGCGCGTAATACTCCTTATCAACTTAATCTGACCCCATTTGAGATTCTGTATAGGAGACCTCCCCCTGTATGTCCAATATTTAAAGGGAAAAAACTACCGCCTCCCATGTTGGGGCAACTCCAAGAGGCCTTGATGGCCTTAAGCAAGGTGCACTCTTGTGTCTGAAAACTGCTCCGGGAAATACATGTGGGTCAAAATAAGGGAACTATTCCCTCACATGACATTGGCCCAGGAGACTGGGTGTGGGTCAAAAGGCACCAAACCAAGGCCCTAGAACCCAAATGGAAGGGTCCTTATGTTGTTCTTCTTACCACCCCAACTGCCCTAAAGGTTGACGGTATCGGGCCTTGGGTGCATTGCAACCACGTACGCCCAGCTGCTTCAGCAGAGCAAGAAGACGCTAAAAAAGAATGGGAAGCATCTCTGCACCCGTCCAACCCCTTGAGGCTAAAGCTTCGAAGGTGCCAACAGGACCAGGACAACTCGGCTGGGCCCTCTTGTGGATGACCCAGTTACTCTGCTCTGGAGTTGCCAGCGTGAACCCGCATCAACCCGTCAAAATCACCTGGAAGCTGCAAAATGGACTAACACGAGAGGTGCTAAACTCCACTACCGCAATACATCCACCAAACACATGGTGGCCAGACTTGTACTTTGACCTTAAGCCGATGGTAAATGTGCCTTGGGCTATGGGTTATCTCCGAGAACAAGGGTTTTGGGCATCCCCAGGCGCACCCAGGCATGACTAGAAGACCTGTGGGGGGGGGCACAAGACTCTTATTGTAAAACTTGGGATTGTGTTACTTCTAATGATGAACCTTGGCACTGGGAAGCAGGAAATCGAGATTTACTTAATTTTTCATTTGCCAAGCCCCTCCCTAGGGTCCTCGGAGATCCAACTTTTAGCTGTAAAAGTTGCAATTATGCACAAGTCAGAATAAGGTTCAATCCAGAAAAAAGCAAAAAAGAGGGGACCTGGATCTCTGGCCTATCTTGGGGGCTACAGACGAGGAAATCAGGAGGGTTTGGGGTTGATGAAAAAGAGATTATAGTAGTGAGCCAGGTCTTAGAGCCAATTCTTGTACACAGTATCAGGCCTACCTAGGGATGCCAGATGTTATGCTCCGAGCCCGTATCTCTGAACCGACCGAGAGAGCAAGTCCACCACAGTATTGCAAACGCAAGAAGGGAGTTTGTTTATTCCTAGCATGCTAGGGCCCAAGTCTCATCCCACACAAGGGAATCTGACAAGAGCCGCGAACAAAGGAGTATGGAGGCTTATATAGAGGCAGTTCTTTGTCTCAGTTACAGGAGTAGCTGGCGTTACGTGATTGGCCAGGCAGGATGAGCGCATATCCTGTCTCTTTCTGGTAAACATGACTCAGGTCCTAGAGACCGTCGTTTGGTCCCTAACAACCTTTAGTTTCCTTATATAAGGAAGAGAAGAAATTATTCAAATAAAAAAGAAAATACTATATTTGAATTTTCCAGAATGTTATCTAAGAGTTATCCTACCTGGAAAAGAATTTGTTTCATTTATACACTATTGGAAAAGGAGAAAAATTACCTAGTGTTTCTCAGTTTAATAGTTAGAAATTAGACCTCAGAATATCAAATAAAGTGTCATTCCCTAGTACTGGTTTGCGGGTAGTTGATAACTTCACACTATAAAATCCATGCTGAATCCGACTAAACTCATATCTCTTTCAAGCATTTTGAAAGAGATCCTCTCTCTCAAAGCTGTATTTTAAAAGGGAAAGGGGAAGTAGTTTCTAAAATATTTTTAAAAATAAAAGAATTCAGAGGATCCATCCACATGAGGACTAAAGAAGCAGGTTCATAGCAAAGCCACTACAGGTCCATCTCAGTGGTAATACAGTTGACAAAGTGGATTTGTCAAAGTCCCAATAACCAGTGGGCTCCCGGACTATGGCTCAGCCCATATCCCTACCCAAGAAACAAAACTGATCACTATAGTATTTAGCTAATATTTACAGATAATATTTTCAAAGCACACACTATACGACAAGCACATAAATTTATTTATATGATCCTCATAACAACTCTATGAAGTAAGGTTACTGTTAAACCCATTCTGTATTTGAGTGGATTAAAGCACCACCTGGGCTTCCCAGGTGGCGCTAGTGGTGAAGAACTCGCCTGTGAAATGCAGGAGACTTATAAGAGACGCAGGTTTGGTCCTTGGGTCAAGAAGACCCCCTGAAGAAGGGCATGGCAATCCACTTCAGTATTTTTGCCTGGAGAAGCCCATGGATGGAAGAGCCTGGCAGGCAACAGTCCATAGTGTTGCAAAGAAGCGGACACAGCTGAAGCGACTTAGCACACACACACATGCACAAAGCACTAAGAGATTAAGCAACTTACTCAGATTCACACAGCTAGTAGGCAGCAGAGGAAGGATTTTAACCTGGGCAATGGCTTCAAGGCCCATGCTCTTATCAGTGTAGAGCCTGCTTCCTGATCTGGCCTCTCTAATCCTTATTCCCTACCAATGAACCCACAGGCATCTTCTGGCACCAAATCTTCTGTTCCTGGCTTACCCCTTTCATTTTGTCCAATTTACACTTCAAAACCCATCTGTTGACAATCTGTTATGACTAGATGATCACACCTCCTTTTTTGTTCAGGATATTCAAATTTTATGCTGTTTCGCTGCATAGTAATTAATAGTACATGTTTCATCCCTGCCCCACCACTAAGTCACAAAAGTGTCCCAGGGTGATGATAAATTATATGATCATTCTAGTCATGATTGACTTAACAACTCTATTAAGACATCTTATCTGGAAACCACCATCAGGCAGCATGGCGTATAACTGAAGCTGCAACTACCTACCCTCTACCAGGGCCCTACAATACTGCCAGCAGTGCCCTTGAGAAAGGGCATGCCACAGATAGTTGTTTCTCTCATCTGTGGAAATGAGATCCTAAGTCGGAAGAGGACAACATGGAGTATAATGAGTTTTTCAACCTAACCCTTACATGTAAAAAGCTAAAACTGAACCAAGTAGATTGAGTTTACACAAACACACACACACAGATGCAGGAATAAGAAAAAGGGTGGTACTATTATAACATTCAAAGCCTTAGACTTCCACAAAAACTTCTTAGAATTAATAAACAAGTTCAGTAAGGTTGAAGGACACAAGCTCAACACATGAAAATCACTCTTATTTTGATACACTAGTAATGAACAATCTAAGATCAAGAAACAACTCCTTTTACAAGAGACTAAAATATTTCAGAATAAATTTAAGGAAGTACAAAACTTCTACAATAAAAATTTCAAAATATCATTGGAAAAAATCAAAGTAATGTAAAGACATCTATTTAGTATTGATGGATTGGAAGACTTAATCTTGTTAAGATGGCAGTGTTCCCCATATTGAGCTACAGATTCAATTTAATTCCTCTATCAAAATTTTACCTGCCTTTTTTTCAGAAATCAAAAGCTTATCCTAAAATTCATATGGAGTTTGAGGACACCCAGCATAAGAAAAATAAGGTTTTGTTATTTTTTTTTTAAAAAAGAACAAATTTGGAGGACTCACATTTCCCAGTTTCAAAATTTACTATAAAGTTACAAGTTACAGTAATCAATGTGTGAAAATAAAAATGAAAGTTAGTCACTCAGTCCTGTCCAACTCGTTGCAACCCCATGGACCATAGCCTGCCAGTCTCCTCTGTCCAATAAATCCTCCAGGCAAGAATACTGGAATAGGTTGCCATTCCCTTCTTCAGGGGATTTTCCCGACCCAAGGCCCAAATCCTCATCTCTTGCATCTCCTGCATTGGCAGGCAGATTTTGTCCATCAATTGATGAATGCAAAATGCAACATACCTATAGAATGGAATATCATTTGGCCATAACAAGCAATGAAGTACTGGTACACACTAAAAAGCAGTGGAAACTTGAAAACAATATGCGGAGTAAAAAGAGCCACACAGAGTCCATAGTATATTATTTCATTTAATGAAATCCCAGAATAGGGAAAAAGATAATTAGTGGTTACTAGAGACTAGAGCAAGGGAGGAATAGGGAGCAACTGTTCAAGGGTATGGGGTTCCTTTTGGGGGTGATGAAAATATTCTAGAACTAGACTGTGGTGACAGTTACACAAGTATACTAAAAGTTCTTGAACTTCACACATCAAAATATAAACTAATAAAATTAAATAATTAAAAATAAGCTTTAACCTCCACAACATACAGTCACTTAGGACCTAGGAAGGCTAAATTAGAGTAACATTAGATGTAACTTCCCCAAGGGCTCAGTGATAAAGAATCTGCCTGGGCTGCAGGAGAAGATCCCACATAGGAGGAAATGGCAACCCACTCCAGTATTGCTGGGAAAACCCCATGGGCAGAGGAGCCTGGGGACTAAAGTCCACGGGGCTGCAAGAGTCAGACACGACTGAACATGCATGCATGCAGATGTAGCTTACTAGAGTTGCATGTCAGTTCAGTCACTCAGTCATGTCCAACTCTTTTCAACCCCATGGACTGCAGCATGCCAGGGCTCCCTGTCCATTACCAACTCCTGGAACTTGCTCAAACTCATGTCTCAAGTTGGTGATGCCATCCAACCATCTAATCCTCCATCGTCCCCTTCTCCTCCTGTCTTCAATCTTTCCCAGCATTAGGATCTCTTCCAAGGAGTCAGTTCTTCACATCAGGTAACCAAAATATTGGAGCTTCAGTTTCAGAGTCAGTCCTTCCAATGAATATTCTGAACTGATTTCCTTTAGGACTGACTGATTTCCTTGCAGTCCAAGGGACTCTCAAGAGTTTTCTCCAACACCACAGTTCAAAAGCATCAATTCTTCGGCACTCAGCTTTCTTTATAGTCCAGCTCTCACATTCATGTAGATGTAAGTAATTAGAGAAACTAATTAGATGACTATGTTTTAAGTTTCTTGAGCACTTTTGTGGGCCTCATGAAAACTTTAGAGGAAGTCATTTTTCCTAAGAAGGCTGGTAAGGAGAATAAATAGTCCATGCAGAGCAATGATGGGTCCCAGGGGCCTCAAGAACCACTAGCATGAGAAGGGGAGATTAAATTGCGAGCACCCTCTACTCCTTTGTACAGGAAGCTACAGGGGAACACACTTCTATGCCTGTCCTTCAAGAAGACCATTTTTTCTTTTTGATTCAGAATTTTGTTCATTCAGGAGACTATTCTTTCCCTGCCTTAAGGAGAATCATTTTTCTTAAAATCTAAAATCTTATTGGATATTGATTTCAGTAGTAGTGCAAATATTAAAAAGAAGTAAATGGAATTCTAGAAGCACAAAATTGTGATCAATTCTTTAATTATATTTTTGGCCATGAAAACATCTTACTTCTCTTTTTAACAGAACTACCTAGCTTAATATACTTTCGGTGGATGAGTCACCACAGCGAAATTATTTACCCATTCCTTACTAGTACACAAACATCACGTACATACACACAAATTTAAAGAACTTTCTCATAGAAAGCTCAAAATGAGTAGTCGGGGGGGGGGGGGGGAACTCTCCCATTCTTATTTTTCCATTACTCAGTTGCCCACACTGAAGGCAAAAAAATTTTAGGCAATTTTCTTGAGAGCAAAATTATTTTCCAATTCACAGCTAACATTTGAAATTTAAATATACAAAATATCTGTGAAAGAAGTTTCTTAAAGACATGACTGATAGAAAAAAGTTTTTTTTTTTCTCATTTACCTTTAATGTGTATGATTTGCCCAGCTAGCAGGGCCATTAAAAAGCTGTTAACCTTTCTCTAGATAGCCAAATAGATCATGGTGCTGGCAAAACAGCTCAGATCCTATAATTTTGTAAATAATGTTGCTTTTAGCTGTAAAGCTAAATGCTTTGAGATATTCTGCTTCATCTTCAGGGATGTTTACTTCAAAAGGCTTTATTAAACTTCAAAATATTTATCTTGCTAGTTTTATAAAGTTATAAAAGTTCTTTCATTTCCAAATTGGCTAACTAGGAAGATGGAGGACACTCCTAAATCATGTTCACATCCCAATCTAGATTCTATTGAGATTGACCAAAAAACTTAAATATTTATTCACAAACACCCCCTAGAAATCAGTGCCAGTCAGGCAACAGATTGGTGGTAATATCAAGTCTTCAGCCTACTTCAGCAAATTTGGAATATATAAAATATAGCTAAAATTCAAATAATCTTCTTAAAAAAATTTTTTAAACATTCTAATGTTATAGTTTTAAAACATTTAATTATTTCACTCAGATTTTTTAAATTATCAACTTTCCCAATTTATACATTGAGAAATTTTCATATGAGTAGATAAAATATACAAGTTTCATCCTATTTTTAAAAAGAATGCCATTTCCAACTATACAATGGCGTGTGAAAATTGATTTAACAAAAATTAAATTGCTCAGTAGTTGCTGTGTGGCACCTCTCTAATAAGACTGTAATCATTATATTTCTCCTAAGAAAGATTAAGAAGTTGTACATTTTATTCTATAATGTCCTTCATGCCCGGATGGCATCAATGAATCCAGAAAATCGAACATACCTTAGGAAACAAAAACTAATCATTCCTAGAGAACCCACACTATTATTTAAATTATAAGTATTTGTGTTAGACAAAGACATCAAATTTAAAGCCAGTAGTCTAGCGCACAAACCAAATAGATCCTGAAAGCACAGAGTTCAATGTGCCAGATTTTAAATTAAACTGAAGTCAACAAAGCAACTCTATAAGCTCCAAGTTTTTAGTGATGTACTATATATATATATGTATACACACACACTAACAGCAGTGATTATTTTGATCCTAACTTGTCAAAAAATGTGGCTTTTTAATTCATAATGAAAACACACACACTTTAAAAATACAATTCAGGGTGGGATGAACTGGAAGATTGGTATTGACATATATACACTACCATGTGTAAAATGGCTAGCTAGTGGGAACCTGCTATAAGGCATAGGAAGCTCATCAGTCAGTGCTCTGTGATCCCCTAGAGGGGTGGGATGGGGGGCGGGGTGAGAAGGAGGCTCTAGAGGGTGGAGATATATGTGTACGTATAGCCTCACTGTGCAGCAGAAACCAAAACAATGTAGTTATGCTCAATAAAAAATAATAAAGTATATGAGAGGAAATATAAATAAAATAAATACATACTTCAGTATAGTAAAAGCTACATTTAATATCACAGATAAATTCTTCTATTCCCCTTTGGAATAGTGCCTGGTACACCGGAAACCATAAAATTTCACTGACTGATGAAACTCAGCCTTTTAAGAAATTAAATCTTCGTGATTCCGATTATATCCTATTTTCACTGGCTAGAATAGAATGCCATGCAACATAATTATTTTTATTAGTTTAATGTAAGAGGATGATCATAGCATAACAACTCTAGTTTTAGCCTTTTTCTAAAACCACAATTTGATATGAACACCATGTTAAAGGACAAGATGATCTGAAACCCAATATGAATGTGCCACAGGGGACCAGCAATGTGCAAGGAAAACATTTTGCTACTGTGCTTGGTAGCAAACAAATTATGAATTTTGCACTCACAAAGCACATAATGGCTGAAAGTTACATCATCTTCACACTTTCAAGGATGCTACATTGGAAAAGAGAGTTCTGGCTTTTAATTTAGTACACTTTCTCTATCCTTTCCTCTATCTGGTTGTGATGTATAGTGGATCCATCA
The DNA here is from genome assembly GCF_032405125.1 of Capricornis sumatraensis. Classification (NCBI taxonomy): domain Eukaryota; kingdom Metazoa; phylum Chordata; class Mammalia; order Artiodactyla; family Bovidae; genus Capricornis; species Capricornis sumatraensis. Next base: position 78,752,822 of record NC_091073.1, read on the forward strand.
AGTACATGATATTTCTTTAATTAGCAGGATAGTTCGTTACTAAGTTTGCACTACTTTTGTTAAACATGCAATGGACATGCAGGAAGATTTGATCATAAAAAGCTTGCTCAGCAGTAGGTTGTACACTTCTACTAAAGTCTAACTTTGCATGGTGGCTTCCAAACTTCAAGAGAAAGAGACTGAATGACTAATTTAAAGCATTTTTGCTTAAGTCTGTCTTATTACAACTGCATGATCTCAAGTGTATTTTTTGATAAGGCGGCTAATGTTTCACAGGCATACCAAATCATGGAATGTCTGTCACAAAAAGTGTGACATAAATTCCAGACATTTCTATCATGAGTCATTAGATTCATCACACAACGCTCAGAGAACAAGCTCATCTGTCTCATCCCTAGGAGCGGGCTCCTTAGAGGTTTCTCTGAAAGGCCAAGTATGTTCCCATACTCGGGGCTGGAGGCAAGTCCCCAGAGAAATGAAATAGGCATTGTGACCACGGAATCAATGGTTACCATCTTCCAAATTGTTTTCAAAAGCTACATTTCTGCCTCTCAGAGAGCAGAGTATGACATTAAGAAGTATTAAGGATATAAATCGGGTAAAATGCCAACAAAAGTAAATCATTTCAGATCTCAAGAAGCAAAATATTGAGGATTTTATTCTTTTCTATTTAAGTGACTCTAAAGTCTCAGGACTAGCTGAGATCAACTATCATTACATTATCTGTTATGAATTCTTTGTAAAACACACTGACCTTATCATCTAGTAGTTTGTATATATGTGCTTTTATATAATACCAAAAATCTTGCCTATTTTTATCATTTTAAGAAATTAAATTTCCTTAAATTTACCTAAATGTAACTTTATACAATTGAGGAAATAAGAAAAAGTGTTATCCATAATAAATTCTCCATTTGAAAATTTAATACTACTTTGGGGTATTGAGAATATTCTGATTTCACAGGAACATGACATTACAAATTAAAATATCCCAGGCTCTGACTTAAGTGTATTTGAACTCAATGTATATTAGGAGATAAAATGAAGACATAGCAGACACGTCAACTCTAGACTCTGATACAACCCTATCAGAGTACTACTCTGATCTAACCCTAACCCTAATTACCATCAGTAATTACACAAATTCTCCAGTGTTCCCAGGTAACATCCAGATTGGAAGAAATGCAGAGAATGACAAACCATACTTTACTGATCTGTTATCACTTTAGAGTATGTTAAATATTGCAGTGAGGAACCATTTCAATGGGTTCCCATCTGGCAATTACCTTATTTCCTTTCCAGGATAAAATGAAAAATTCTCTACAAGCTAATATTATAAGAGCTATTAACAGGGCAAAGGTTTCCATGAGCATAAGATTCTAAATGATCAAAGGCAAGGGTTATGGTCTTTCAGTGCAAACTTGAATAAAATATAAAATAAGATATGGAAGTTGGTTAGAGAATCTCTTTTTTGTTATTTACATTTGCTACTTTATTTTGAAAGATTTCAAACTTACAAGTTCAAAGACAGCATGATGAATTCCTATGTATTATACTTTTGACCAACCGTTAACATCATACCACAATTCCCATCTCACTCCACTCTCCTCCCTGTCTACACACACACACACACACACACACCTACACACGGATATACACACCTACATGCACATATAAACCTACAGACACAGATGTACACGAGCAGAGAGAGAGAGAAAGTAAGATTTCTCCTTTTTTTTTTTCATTGCTTTTTATTTTTTTAATATAAATTTATTTATTTCAATCGGAGGTTAATTACTTTACAATATTGTATTGGTTCTGCCATACATCAACATGAATCCGCCACAGGTATACATGTGTTCCCCATCATGAGCCCTGCTCCCTCCTCTCTCCCCGTACCATCCCTCTGGGCCATCCCAGCGCACCAGCCCCAAGCATCCAGTATCATGCATCAAACCTGGCCTGGACTGGCATCCAAACTATTTTAAAGTAGGTTTTAGGCACCATGACATTGTTCTCTCAAAACACTTTAGCATAAATTCAAGAATAATGACATTCTCCTGTGTAATCATAATACTATTATCACACCTAAGAAAATCAACATGAATATAATAACATCTAGGAAAAAACTATATGAAAATGCTCCCGTTGCTTCAAAATATAATTTATCTTTTCCAATCTGGGACCCAATCAACATTTACACTTTGGATTGGGTTACTGCATCACCTTTGACTTCTTGAATCTAGAGCAATTACCCTTCCTCTCTTTATTCTTGATACCACTGAATCCTTTTAAGAATTCAGGCCAATTATCCTGCAGAGGAGTTCACATTATTGATTAATCTTGTATTAAGATTCAGGTTAAAAGTTTTCCAGGCAGAACACCTTATGGTGACCACTTAACAGATCAGAAGACCCCTATCAAGCTGTCCCACCACAGGCAATGGAGAGCTTGATTACTTAAGGTTTCTGTCATAAAGACAAATGTACCCTTTGTGATCAAGGAGTAATTTGTGGGCAGAGTGAATTGATTACCTACATTTGAAACAAATTGGGAGTTACAAACAATAGTGACCTAATTTTGTCATCGCTATTTTTATATTAGCTGACATTCTCCTGTAAGAAAAGTTTTCCAACTTCTCTCTTTTCTCAGATTATATATCCTGTTTTGTCTTCAGTAAATCTATGGACCCGTTTCTTTTTTATGTACTCAATATGTTATAAACCATAATCATTATTATTATTCTTGAAGCTGCTCAATATTGCCAAATTTGGGCTTCCCTTGCGGCTCAGCTGGTAAAGAATCTGCTTGTAATGTGGGAGACCTGGGTTCTATTCTTGGGTTGGGAAGATCCCCTGGAGAAGGGAAAGGCTACCCACTCCAGTGTTCTGGCCTGGAGAATTCCATGGACAGTCCATGGGATCACAAAGAGTCAGACACAACTGAGGGAATTTCACTTCACTTCACAAGCTGCTTTAAGATGGATTCTATATCAATACAACTTGTAGTTTCTTTTGCCTGGATAGTAAATCCTTTATTTTTCCAAGGAGCCCAAATTTCTTATAGTAGTGAATAGTATTTTAAAAAATCAAGATGTATCATTACACTGTCTAGTTGCTCAGTTTTTAGGAACAGTATTACATTTGTCTCAAATATAACATGAAAGTTTTCTTTTTTCTATTTACTGAAATAATGTAATAGAATTGTATCTATATTTTTTTGGTTTATTGAATTCTCCCATGAAAACATTTTATATAAAACTTTTTGTGGGATAGATTTGTTGTTGTTCAGTTGCTCAGCCATGTTTTAACACTCTTTGGACTACAGCACACCGGGCTTCCCTGTCCTTCACTATCTCCCAGAGTTTGCTCAAACTCGTCCACTGAGTCAGTGATGCCATCCAACCATCTCATCTTCACTCATCCCTTTCTCCTCCTGCCCTGGTCTTTCTCAGCATCAGGTTATTTTCGAATGAGCTGGCTTTTTGCATCAGGAAGCCAAAATATTGGAACTTCAGTATCAGTCCTTCCAGTGAATATTCAGGGTTGATTTCCTTTAAGATTGGCTGGTTTGATCTCCTTGCAGTCCAAGGGACACTCAAGAGTCTTATCCAGAACCACAGTTCTAAAGCATCAATTCTTTGGTGCTCAGCCTTCATTATGGGCCAACTCTCATATTTGTACATGACTACTGGAAAAACCATAGCTTTCACTACACAGACCTCTGTTGGCAAAGTGTTGTTTCTGCTTTTTAATATGCTGTCTAGGTTTGTCATAGCTTTTCTTCTCAGGAGTAAGCATCTTTTAATTTCATGGCTGCAGTCACTGTCTGCAGTGATTTTGGAGCCTAAGAAAAGTCTGTCACTGTTTCCATTTTTTCTCCACCTATTTGTCATGAAGTGATGGCACCAGATGCCACAATCTTAGTTTTTTGAATGTTGAGTTTTAAGCCAGCTTTTTCACTCTCCTCTTTTACCTTCAAGAGGCTCTTTAACTCCTCTTCATTTTCTGCCATTTAGGGTGGTGTAATTTGCATATCTGAGGTTATTGACATTTCTTCCAACAATCTTGATTTCAGCTTTAGCTTCATCCAACCTGGCATTTCACATGATGTACTCTACATATAAGTTAAATAAGCTGGATGTTAATATACAGCCTTGATATACTCCTTTCCCAATTTTGAACCAGTCCAGTTCCATTTCCAGTCCTAAATATGATAGTTTATTATTTTCTTTATTCCATAGAAATTTGGTTTGTTTAAAACCTGCAATCTCAATTAAAGTCAATTTTGGAGATTATATTTTCCTAATAAATGGTACTATTTATACAAAATCTCAAATATATTTTGAAAGAGGTATTTGAAATTTCCTCTTTTTCAGAGATGTTTCCTTTCATACTTTGTTTTTGCATATTTGGATTACCTCCTTACCCTCCCCCATTTTTTATTAGACTAGTTCGGGTTTTGTCTATATTATAGACTTTATCTCAAAAAGTCAGTATTTTATTGTTCTAATGTTTCTGTTTTTTATCTCATGGTATTTTTACATTTATTCTGTTCTTGACTTTTTTTGTTTCCAAGCTGTTTTAGTTGACAATATACCTTACATAAGGGGCTTTCTTGATAGCTCAGTTGGTAAAGAATCCACTTGCAATGCAGGAGACTGTGGTTCTCCTGGGTTGGGAAAATCCACTGGAGAAGGGATAGGCTACCCACTCCAGTATTCTTGGGCTTCCCTTGTGGCTCAGCAATAAAGAATCCACCTGCAATGCGGGAGACCTGGATTTGATCCCAGGGTTGGGAAGATACCCTGGAAAATGGAAACGCTACCCAGTCTAGTATTCTGAACTGGACCATGGAATTCCAAAGAGTCTGACACGACTGAGAGACTTTCACTTTCACACCTTACATATGCCATTCTTTCATTTTCTTGTTTTGTTCAATTGCTAAGTTGTGTCTAACTTTGGGACCCCATGGACTGAAGCATGCCCTGTCCTTTACTATCTCCTGGAGTTTGCTCAGACTCATGTCCATTGAGTCAGTGATGCCATCCAACCGTCTCATCTTCTGTCACCCACTTTTCTTCCAGTCTAGTCTTTCCCAGCATCAATGTCTTTTCCAGTGAATCAGCTCTTCGAACCAGGTGGCCAAAGTATTGGAGTTTCAGCATCTGTAATCTAGAAATTCTGAAAATTCAGCTTTCATTTCCTTTTATCTTCACTTAGAGAAAGTTTCTTTTTATCTACACTTTTATTTCCTTCTATCTACACTAGGGAAGCCACTTATGGCTTATGCTTAGGTTGGCTTAGCCACTTAGGCTTCCCTAGTGGCTCAGACAGTAAAGAATCTGCCTGCAATGCAAGAGACCTGAGTTCAGTCCCTGGGTTGGGAGGATCCCCTGGAGACGGGAATGGCAACCCACTCCAGCATCTTGTCTGCAGAATCCCATGGACAGAGGAGCTGGTTGGCTACAAGCCATGAGGTTTCAAAGAGTTGGACATAACTGAGTGACTAACAGAAAATTTTTAAATTTTCAAGTTTAAGTACTTTTGTCTTTGGTTTTGTTATTAATTTCTAGTTATTGTAGTATGATATGAAAATATTATCTATATTCTTTCTGTAATACAGTTTACTATGGTTGATTTTTTTAAAACCCCTATGTGCTCATAAGATATTTGATGCAAATATGTCTACCATTTACCTTGTTTTAATCTTCTATATATTTACCCATTTTTATCTACTTGAACTGTGTTTAAACAAAAACATTAAAATCTATTCACTATTGTATTATACTAGTCTAGTTTTCCCTGTATTATAAACTTTTTGCTGTCTATTTGGTGTAAAGAGTTCCATACACTTTGATCATCAGTGTGATTTTTAGCCCTCACTTTATACAGTGTCATTCTATTTCCCACTTGCAGCCCTCAGCCTGCTTTCCATTCTATTGATATCAATATCACAATCCCTGCTTCCTTATTGTTTCTTTCCCAAAGCCTTGCCCATTACTTTTCAGTCACCCTGTATCACTTTTAGTTTAATTGTGATTTGTAAGTCAATATAAAAATTCTTCTCTTTTAGGCAACCATCCTAAAATGTTGGTGGGAATGTAAATAGTACAGTCACTATGGAGAACAGTATGGAGGTTCCTTAAAAAACTAAAAACAGAGCTACCATATGATCCAGCAATCCCACTCCCAGACACATATCCGGAGAAACCCATACATTGAAAAGATCAATGCACCCCAGTGTTCATAGCCACAGTATTTACAATAGCCAAGACACAGAAGCAACCTAAATGTCCATAAGCAGAGGAATGGATTAAGAAGATGTGGTACCTATATTCAATGGAATATTACTCAGCCATGAAAAAGTATGAAATAATGCCATTTGCAGCAACAAGGATGGACTTAGAGCTTATCATACTAAGTGAAGTCAGTCAAAGAAAAATATAATAAGATATCACACATGTGGAACCTAAAAAATGATACAAATGAATTTATTTACAAAACAGAAACAGTAAAGTTTGTGCTACTGCTCTAGTATCACCCTCTCTCTACTTGTACATTTTATAATGCCTGCGGTCCTCATTTTTCCTAACTAGGCATTTAATGCTGGAGTTCACTTTAAGTAATCCCCTTTTACTACTATTTAATGTCAAGCTTGCTCAGAAATATCAACAACCTCCGATATGTAGAGGATACCACTTTAATAGCTGACGTGAAGAGGAGCAAAAGAGCCTCTTGATGAAGGTGAAAGGGGAGAGTGAAAAAGCTGGCTTGAAACTCAGCATTCAAAAAACCAAGATCATGGCAACTGGTCCCACCACTTCATGGCAAGTAGAAGGGGAGAAAGTGGAAGCAATGACTGTATTTTCTTGGACTTCCAAATCACTGCAGATGGTGACACTAGCCATGAAATGTAAAGACACTTGCTTCTTGGAAGGAAAACTATGACAAACCTAAACAGTATATTCAAAAGCAGAAATATCACTTTTCCAGTAGTTGTATACGGATATGAGAGCTGGACCATAAAGAATGCTGAGTGCCAAAGAAACAAAAATGCTTTCAAATCATGGTGCTGGAGAAGACTCTGGAGAGTCCCTTGGACAACAAGGAAACCAAACCAGTTAATCCTAAAGGAAATCAACCCTGAATATTCATCGGAAGGACTACTGCTGAAGCTGAAGTTCCAATACTTTGGCCACTTGATGCGAAGAGCCAACTCACTGGAAAACTTTCCCTGATGCTGGGAAAGATTGAAAGCAAAAGGAGAAGAGGGCAGCAGAGGATAAGATGGTTAGATAGCATTACCGACTCAGTGGACATGAATCTGAGCCAACTCCGGGATATATCAAAGGGCAGAAGAGCCTACCATGCTGCATTCCATGGGGTTGCAGAGAGTCAGACATGACTCAGCAACTGAAAAACAACTATTTACTATGTAGTAATCAATAAGCCCTTTCTGGATGTCCCTTTTTCTTGTATTTACCTCAAAATTTTTACTTCTGTGTTTCAACTGATTACAACTATAGCATTGAGGTACTGGTCTTTAACACTTACCCTTATCTTACTCGGAGAAGGCAATGGCACCCCACTCCAGTACTCTTGCCTGGAAAATCCCGCGGATGGAGGAGCCTGATAGGCTGCAGTCCACGCGGTCACTAAGAGTCGGACATGACTGAGCAACTTCACTTTCACTTTTCACTTTCATGCATTGGAGAAGGAAATGGCAACCGACTCCAGTGTTCTTGCCCAGAGAAACCCAGGGACGGGGGAGCCTGGTGGGCTGCCGTCTATGGAGTCGCAGAGAGTCAGACACAACTGAAGCAACTTAGCAGCAGCAGCAGCTTATCTTACTTTTATTCTTAGAACTCCACCTAAATAAACTGAATGATTCCCACCAAGTTCCCCAGTCATATCTTAGTTAAATGAAGCTCTTTGCCTCTAGATGTCTCAAAAAGGGCTCAGGATGTAGAGTATTCCCTGATTTTACATGGTTAACATTTTAAAAAGCCTTGATATGTTAAGGACAAAATGACTGGACATAATTCCTGACTCAAATAAGTTAATAAAAAATATTGCACCAGTGTTATCTATCAAGAACTATGAAGGGTCTGGGATTTTACCTACTAGGAAATGAATAAGCTATATAGCTACCTTTCATGGATGTTTGAAGAAGACATGAAACTCCTTGGCCAGAGACAAAAGACTTTATTACTCATGGCACAGCAAGAAACATGAGCATCAGCATATCTGTATCACTTCCTTCTGTCCCAAGTCCTACAAAGGATGATGCAGATAGGCCCCAAAGAAATGAGTGAGCACAAAGTGGCTTGTGTATATCTTATTGTATTATACTGTATACTGTATTATAGAAAAGAAATCTTGAGCTTGGGGAACCTATATCTTCTACAGTGAATGGTAAGCACGACTGCTCTTTGCTCCAGAGGGAGATATTCTAACTTCCAAGGCTGTTCACTATAAAAAGTCCTGGAAAACATAGTCTGGGGGAAAAAAGACAGTGCCTCGGCTTAAAAGCAGACAATGGAAGATCCATAGAGAATTATGTCCCAATATTACATTAATTTGTATACTGCCAATCAACCTTTTTTTGGTACACAGAATCCTCAGATTTTACTGATGTCATGCTTCCTATTTAGTCATGGATATAAGGCAATGATTCTGTAGCACAGCTTATATAAGAGTATAAGCTTTTTTCTTATAAGAAAAAGCTCATGAGTAACACATCTCCTTCCTATTTTAACAGTTAAGAACTTTTTTCTTGGATTCCCTTCTCTATTGACAACTTAGAACTGTGCGCATCATGACAAACGGTAGGAGCATACCATGAGATTGAAGGGGTCATCTAGAATCTGCAACTTAGCTTCCTTTTCTAAGCACTCATTGAATGGCAAGAACATACCTCAGAATAATTAATTTAGAAACTCTGGGTCTAGGATCCAGATGGCAGGACATTTTAAAGCTCCCTAGGGATTCCAAAGTATAACCAAGTAAAGACTGAGCTTGTTTAAACCTACAGATAAAAACTTAACTACCCCATGAATAAAACCTAGGAGTTAATATTTATTTTAGGAAAGTTTTTTATGCCTTTTTTTCCTCCTCTGTAAAGTACAGGTATTGAATACTTGTCTCCAAATGTATAACATGAACTTGAGAACAGAATAATTATTTTCTTATTTAATATACTCTTAGAAATTACAGGCAATTTTTTTAGCAGTTTCGCTAATAACAGAGATAACACAATTTAACTGTTCAACCTTAAGTTTTCACGTGGGTGAAAAGAGAGATTTTTTAAACTTCAACATCAATATGATTTTCCCTGGAAGGCACAGCGATTGCAAAGCATACAAAATTATCTTAGATAACTAGTCTATCCAATCTCCGAGATGATGAAACATTCCTCATCCTATAATTTGAAAAAAAAGTGGGTACTTCAAGATACAGAATTCACAGACTTTAGCTTTAGGTGAACAGTTACATGGTTCCCTTTTTAAAAGTGCATCTTACAAGGTGCTGGCCGAGTCACTTTGGCAGAGATACATGCAGCTAAAATTACTTTCCTCTTGCTAATACCATATATTCAGCATTTTCCTGATAGGCATACTTTTGGAATAAACCTCAGACATACACTGAATTACTCTGTGAATAAAATATTTAGCCTCCTCAGAGCTCTCAAACACAGCCTGACTTACCAGGTTCAAAACTGCTGACTCTCTACAGTTCATGCCAGTGGCCTTCCCATATAGGCTAATCATTTAATGGTAAGCAAAGCACTTAGCTACCTCTAGAAGCCTATAATAAGCTGTCATGTAATGTAAAAAGTGTCTGTTAGGAAGGTAAGTGAAAATGCTGTGAAACACGAGGAAGTACATCCAGACAATCAAATTCAGTCGTAAGGGTATCAGCAAAGATTTAGAATGGTTACAAAATAAAATGCGTGAGTCCCATGTGAGCACTGGACGTCTTTAAGAACTGTACCAAGGTTATCCAATTTATAGGACGGCACAAATGGTAGTACAGAGAAAAAATTATCTTTGTGTCACTGATCTAAAATATTTATCTTATAATAACCTAGAATATTTATTTATTTATTTATTTTTTATTTCTGATTCATCTTTATTATTTTAGACCTTCAATTTTTCCTTCACTTTCTTTATTTTTATTTATTTATTTTTTAATTTTAAAACCTTTAATTCTTACATGCGTTCCCAAACATGAACCCCCCTCCCACCTCCCTCCCCATAACATCTCTGTGGGTCATCCCCATGCACCAGCCCCAAGCATGCTGTATCCTGCGTCAGACATAGACTGGCGATTCAATTCTTACATGATAGTATACATGTTAGAATGCCATTCTCCCAAATCATCCCACCCTCTCCCTCTCCCTCTGAGTCCAAAAGTCCGTTATACACATCTGTGTCTTTTTTCCTGTCTTGCATACAGGGTCGTCATTGCCATCTTTCTAAATTCCATATATATGTGTTAGGATACTGTATTGGTGTTTTTCTTTCTGGCTTACTTCACTCTGTATAATCGGCTCCAGTTTCATCCATCTCATCAGAACTGATTCAAATGAATTCTTTTTAACGGCTGAGTAATACTCCATTGTGTACATGTACCACAGCTTTCTTATCCATTCATCTGCTGATGGACATCTAGGTTGTTTCCATGTCCTGGCTATTATAAACAGTGCTGCGATGAACATTGGGGTACACGTGTCTCTTGTTTATGCCCTTTCTATTCTTTCATTGATCAGTATGTTGATAATGGTAGAAGTTGTAGAATCACATATAAATTTTAAAAATTAAGGTAGGAATATACCTTCAAAATTTTGTTTAGAATTTCATGAACTATATAAGTATATATAAAAAATAATTGTACTTCCCCAATGGTACAGTGGAGAAGAAGTCACCTGCTAACACAGAAGATACAGCTTTGATCCTTGGTCTGGGAAGATTCCAGAAGCAACTAAGCCTGAGTGCCGAAACTACTAAACCAGCGCTCTAGAGCCCGCAAGCTGTAACTTCTGAGGCCCTATGCTGCAGCTACTGAAGCCAGCATGCCTAAATCCTATGCTCTGGAATAAGAGAAGCCACTGCATAGCAACTGCAGAGTGGCCTCTGCGTGCTGCAGCTAGAGAACGTTCACACACAGCAGCAAAGACCCAAGCACAACTAAAAATAAATAATAAAAATTGATGTACATACAACAGTGAGTCAGCTCATGTAAGATCAAATATTTTCTTATCTTACCATTACACAACATTATCATTATTTTTTTAATTTTTATTTTTACTTTATTTTACAATACTGTATTGGTTTTGCCATACATTGACATGAATCCACCACAGGTGTACATGCATTCCCAAACATGAACCCCCCCCCCCCCCACCTCCTCCCCATAACATCTCTCTGGGTTATCACCGTGCACCAGCCCCAAGCATGCTGTATCCTGCATCGGACATTGACTGGTGATTCGATTCTTACATGATAGTATACATGTTTCAATGCCATTCTCCCAAATCATCCCACCCTCTCCCTCTCCCTCTGAGTCCAAAAGTCCGCTATACACATCTGTGTCTTTTTTGCTGTCTTGCATACAGGGTCATCATTGCCATCTTTCTAAATTCCATATATATGTGTTAGTATACTGTATTGGTGTTTTTCTTTCTGGCTTACTTCACTCTGTATAATCGGCTCCAGTTTCATCCATCTCCTCAGAACTGATTCAAATGTATTCTTTCTAATGGCTGAGTAATACTCCATAGTGTATATGTACCACAGCTTTCTTATCCATTCATCTGCTGATGGACATCTAGGTTGTTTCCATGTCCTAGCTATTATAAACAGTGCTGCGATGAACATTGGGGTACATGTGTCTCTTTAAATTCTGGTTTCCTCGGTGTGTATGCCCAGCAGTGGGATTGCTGGGTCATAAGGCAGTTCTATTTGCAATTTTTTAAGGAATCTCCACACTGTTCTCCAAAGTGGCTGTACTAGTTTGCATTCCCACCAACAGTGTAGGAGGGTTCCCTTCTCTCCACACCCTCTCCAGCATTTATTGCTTGCAGATTTTTGGATCGCAGCCATTCTGACTGGTGTGAAGTGATACCTCACTGTGGTTTTGATTTGCATTTCTCTAATAATGAGTGATGTTGAGCATCTTTTCATGTGTTTGTTAGCCATCCGTATGTCTTCTTTGGAGAAATGTCTATTTAGTTCTTTGGCCCATTTTTTGATTGGGTCGTTTATTTTTCTGGAATTGAGCTGCATAAGTTGCATTATCATTAGAATGTAAGCCCCTGGAGGGCAAGAAACAAATGCCTAGAATAATGCTTTCATATTATAAACACAATAAATGTTTTCAGAATGGAAGAATTATCAAATTTTTCTTTTAGAAATATCACATGTGGATACTTGGAACAGGAGAAAACACTAGTCAATGACACTAGTTGGCTGTTGGATTATCAAAATAAGAGTAGATAATTTAAGATATTTTAAGGTAATAGCAGTATAATTCAAAGAAGTCAATGATTGTAGGAGTATATAGAATGTGTGAGTTGAGGCATTCTTTTAAGGCAGGCAGAAATCAGAAGCCAAAATTTCCTTATCTCTCTTATATCCCTAGACATAAACTAAGGGCAACAAGTATTTAAATCTAAGTCTGAAAACATAGGGCTCATCTTTTAAGAAACTGAACTGTCTAGATAAAACTAGGCTAGCCTGAAAGTGAAAGTTGCTCAGTTGTGTCCAACTCTTTGTGACCCCATGGACTATACAGTCTATGGAATTCTCTAGACCAGGATACTGGAGTGGGTAGCCGTTCCCTTCTCCAGGGGATCTTACCAACCCAGGTATCGAACCAGGGTCTCCTGCATTGCAGATGGATTCTTTACCAACTGAGCTATTAGGGAAACCCCAGGTTAGCCTGCTGCCGTTAAGTCATGTCAGTCATGTCTGACTCTGTGCGACCCCATAGACAGCAGCCCACCAGGCTCCCCTGTCCCTGGGATTCTCCAGGCAAGAATACTGGAGTGGGTAGCCATTTCCTTCTCCAGTGCATGAAGTGAAAGGTGAAAGTGAAGTCATTCAGTCATGTCCGACTCTTCGCAACCCCATGGACTGCAGCCCACCAGGCTCCTCCATCCATGGGATTTTCCAGGCAAGAATACTGGAGTGGGGTGCCATTACCTTCTCCACAGGTTAGTCTGGCCCACAGCATACAGAAGCAAAGGTCTTTTTGGTCACTTAGGGGTTTCCCAGATTAATAACTGTCTTTATACTCACCCACAAAAACCTGGTAGTTGACATCATAACCTATTTCCTACATGAAAGAACTAATAAATCCCTTTATTCTAAAATACAAATTATGTATAATTACAGAATAAATGAAGAAAAACAGCATAATGGGGGAGGTTGCTGTTGTTCGGTCATTAAGTTGTGTCTGACTCTTTGCAAACAGGCAGGGAGTCGGACACAACTCAAGCGACTTAGCAGCAGCAGCAACAGACCAGGATAAATAGAAAATTTTTAAATTCACACTAGTGGAAACTGGAATCAATCAAGCCACAGAAATCACTTTAAAATAAATACCTAAAAGTATATAAGGCTATAGAGAAAAATAATATTGACCTGGATAACAAAATTTCAGAACTTTATCAGAACACTGACCAAACAGAGATAATAAAAATGAGATACATTTTTATGAGAGATCAATCCAGGAAATCTATAGGAGTGCTATAAACAATGGAGGTATAAGAATCAAGGGGAAACCAATGTTCTTCTCAGCACTGTTCACAATAGCTAGGATGTGGAAGCAACCTACATATCCATTAGCAGATGAATGGATAAGAAAATTGTGGTACATATACACAATGGAAAATTCAGTTCAGTTCAGTCACTCAGTCATGTCCGACTCTTTGAGACCCCATGAACTGCAGCACACCAGGCCTCCTGTCCATTACCAACTCCCAGAGTTCACCCAAACCCATGTCCATTGAGTCAGTGATGCCATCCAGCCATCTCATCCTCTGTCGTCCCCTTCTCTTCCTGCCTCCAATCCCTCCCTGCATCAGAGTCTTTTCCAATGAGTCAACTCTTCACATGAGGTGGCCAAAGTACTGGAGTTTCAGCTTTAGCATCATTCCTTCCAAAGAAATCCCAGGGCTGATCTCCTTCAGAATGGACTGGTTAGATCTCCTTGCAGTCCAAGGGACTCTCAAGAGTCTTTTCCAACACCACAGTTCAAAAGCATCAATTCTTCAGTGCTCAGCTTTCTTCACAGTCCAACTCTCACATCCATACATGAACACTGGAATGGAATATTACTCAGCGATTATAAAGAACACATTTGAATCAATTCTAATGAGGTGGATGAAACTAGAGCCTATTATACAGAGTGAAGTAAGTCAGAAAGAAAAACACCAATACAGTATATTAACACATATATATATATGGAATTTAGAAAGATGGTAATGATGACCCTATATATGAGACAGTGAAAGAGACACAGATATAAAGAACAGACTTTTGGACTCTGTGGGAGGAGGCAAGGGTGGAATGATTTGAGAGAACAGCACTGAAACATGTATGTGTAATAACAGATCACCAGTCCAAGTTGGATGCATGAAACAAGGCACTCCCAGCCAGTGCACTGGGACAACCCAGCGGGACAGGATGGGGAGGGAGGTGGGAGGGGTTTCGGGATGGGGGACACAGGTACTCCCATGGCTGATCCAGGTCAATGTATGGCATAAACCCACTACAATATTATAAAGTAATTATCCTCCAATTAAAATAAATTAATTTTTAAAAAAGAATCAATGGAAAAAAACACAAGAAATTTTCTTAGAGGTGACATGTAACAAGAAGTTTTTGATTAAAAATTGGATTAAAAAAAAACAGACACTTATACAGGCTTCCTACAAGAGACTCAGGGCTTCTCAGCTGGCTCAGTAGTAGAGAGCCTACTTGCCAATGCAGGAGATGCAAGTTCAATCTCTGGGTCAGGAAGATCCCCTGGAGGAGGAAATAGCCACCCACTCCAGTATTCTTGCCTGGAAAATCCCATGGACAGAGAAGCCTGCTGGACTACAGTCCATAGGGTTCAAGGAGTCAGACACAACTGAGAAACTGAACACACAAGTACAAGAGAATCAATTTATAGATGAAGATACACACAGACTGAAAGTGAGGGAATAGAAAAGGCTATTTCATGGAAATGAAAATAAGAAAATGAAGGCAACATTATTTATATCAGACTTTAAACCAAACGCTACAAGAAGAGACTAGCAAGGGCATTATATATAATGATAAGGGCATCAATACAAGAGGAGGTTTCTTACACTCATTAATATATATGCACCCAAAAATGGAGCACCTAAATAAAGCAAATGCTAATAGACATAAAGAGAAATTTATAATGCCATAATAATAGGGGATTTTAACACACCATTTACATCAATGGATAGATAATTCAGGGAGAAAGTCATAAGAAAATAGTGTTCTCTCCAACACCACTACCACCCACCCAGCCAGCCATTCACCCACACACCGACACATTCACCCATGCACAGTGTAATATTGCTTAGCCATAAAAAGAATGAAATTCTGCCGTTTGCATCAAAGTGGATGAACCTAGAGAATATTATGCTTGGTGAAATAAGTTGAATACTGTATGATACCACTTATCTGCGGAATCTGAAAAATAATACAGATAGAAAAATGAGTACACATAGAAAAACAGAAATGAACTCACAGATATAGGAAACAAATTAGTGTTTGCAGGAAGGAGGAGAAAGAGGGGCTCTTTAGGGGTAGGGGATTAAGAGATACAAAGCATTATTATAAAGTAGAAACAACAAGGATATATTGTGTAACACAGGAAATTACAGCCATTACCTTGTAAGAACTTTTAATGGAACATAAACTACAAAAATCCTGAATCACTATGCTTTACATGAGAAACTTTTATTATAGATCAGCTATACTTCAATGAATAAAAGAATTCCAAATAAATGCATAATAAAGCAATAAAAACTATTACACTGAGTACTGAGTATAAATGAAGAATGAATCCAAATAAGAGTTCAACATAAAATGTAAGGCTAGTCAGGATAAGAAAATAATAAAACTTCTACAGAAAGAGAAGGGAACATAGATGATTTGTAAAAAAAAAAAAAAAAAAAGATGAGAATAGCACAACCTTCTTTTCAACTTTATTGAACACTACAAAAGGGTGAGTTAGTACCAGAATTTTGAGGAAAAATTATTTTGGACATATACTGATAATTAAACATTCTATATTTAGTCATATACTGATAATTAAACATTCTATATTTAGTCAAACTATGAATCTAGTATAACGAGAAAATGAAGATATCTTCAGACATCAAAAGAAAAAAATTACCTCCAGGTGCTCTTTATTATATTATTCAAGAAAGTACCCCAATAAAACAAGAAAAAATGAGGGGAAAATGACCTGGGATACCAGAAAAATAAAAAACAGTGAAAATTTAGTAGTACATTCAAAAAATATATCAGATTACAGTTGTGCAGTCAACCTAAAAAGCAATTAAAATGGCAGAGGTCATTTCAAGAAGAATGTCATCAAGAAAAATGGAATAAACAGAATTATTCCAAATAAAAATTTTAATTAACCATTTATTTCATAAAATATGTGAGGATGCCACAAATGCTAAGACAGCTAAGGTATGATGGGGGCCTAACACAGGATTGGAGCTGGAAAGGATCGGCAGAATGTAAAACAAAGATGGAGGTCAATCCTGCAACCACCGTCAGGCTTTTGCATTACTTCTCCCTGGATTGTGACACAGTTCAAAATTACAGTAGAAATCAGAGAAGATAGGGCACAATTCCTAA
Source organism: Capricornis sumatraensis (assembly GCF_032405125.1). NCBI lineage: Eukaryota > Metazoa > Chordata > Mammalia > Artiodactyla > Bovidae > Capricornis > Capricornis sumatraensis. Next base: position 78,769,719 of record NC_091073.1, read on the forward strand.
ATGGCACGCTTGCAGCCAACACACAGTTCTGCCAGAGTATGACCAAAGCAATTACGCAGCCAGCATGGGGTAGTGGGAGCCATTTTGCAGACCCATTTGCACTCGCCTTCCTCTCCTCAGGAATGCACACGGGGCAGAAATGATTTCTTCTGCTCTTATTTTCAAGATTGTCTATAGGATGATGAGTCAAGTCTCAGCCTTCCCAAGCTTAGTTATCACCCCGTTACGCAATTGGAAAAATGTGGACAGCAGGAATATCAAAAAGCCTATCTGCATTTACAATCTAATTTCCTATGACTAATCTTCCAGATTTGGCTGAAAAGCCAAACACAATGAGCATTGCATCTGGCGGGTGCAGTACATCAACTCACCAACTCTCTCAGCGAGAAAGCTTCGCTGCCCGACGCCAGAGCCTCCTGCAGCAAGAGCAGTGGAAAGAGCCATGGTCTACTGCTTTATAGACTCACTGCTCAGAAAACACGACAATTAGGCTGGCTCTGCTATCATCTCTGATGGCACTGGGCAGGTGAGTCAAAGATAATGGCACCTTTGAAATGGACTTTTATAGAGATGCAAAAATTATAATTTTTAATAGAAAATTACATTATACTACTAGATCAATTTTTTTCCACTTGGATAATGGTATTTTTCATCCCTTCCACTCTAATTTGGAAGTCAATGTAGTGTAAATAACGGTACAGCATTTATTTACTATTATCATCGAGCCCACAGAAGCAAAGATGATTAGAGTCAATTTTGTCATTTTTGAGTTAATGAGGTACGAGGGTACTTTAGTCTTTCTAAGTGTCAAATAAAAAAATTGCCAAATACAAAATTATCTGTTTGAATTCCTTTCTGTGTACTGTACAAAAGTTTAAGACATATCCATATAGTTTTCTATACAAACTACAGGGAGGCAATATGGCTAAACACAATAGGGAGATAATTTGAAGTAGTCAGTGTCACTGGTCTGTACTATAAGGTTGCATCTCTCCCTTTACATTATAATATTTGTCTCAGTAGTTAAATTTGTTTTCTTGTCCTAGTATATTAATATAAACTAGAAATATACAAATGTTATAGGCAAGTAATATGTTCAAAGACTACTTAAAGGGGCCTTGCCACAGACTAACTTGATGGGTGAGAACAGGAAGGTATTATTTCTTCAAACTTAAAAAATACAGTTGACTGTTGAACACAGGAATAGTATTATATGCCCCTAAAGACAGTACAAAGAGAATGAAAAAACACCATTTCTAGGAAGCTTTGTACTGATCTTGTGAGGACAGTTCAAAATGTACTAAATATCATCATGGGATAGAAAATCTTTTGCTAAAACTGTTTGGGGTAATCATATATTACTTTTCAAAGCTGCTATGAAATTCTTTCTCTACTGGCCCAAAGACAATTATATTTAACCACAGGGGTAATATGACATAAATGTTGACTGAATTTCCTAACAGAATCAGTGCTGTTTTATCATTTTGTATTAACTTCTGGGTTATTAGGAGTCATCTGCTGCACTATTACTTCTATCTGATGATTATCTGATATTAAACTAGTCTATATTTTAATATGAGAATACTTTCTACTTGTGTGTAAAACGAACCAAAATAGAATATTTTATAATTATGGTGTTCTTATAAAGGAAAGAGTAATTATTTTATGTGGAATAGTTTTCTTTTGATCAAATGCATCATAAAGTTCCAAAACATTCTGTGTTCCAACCACCATAAAGATTTTATTGAGCACCAATACTGAAAAAATAAAATCTGTCAGCATGTCTAGTAATTTAGGCTTTAAGAAAGCAAATCTGATGTTAAGATGAATTTGGGGCCTATGGTATGACATTGCATGACTTTTAAATGGAGAAGATAAAATGCATAGGTAACAGAGCTACTGAAAATTCAGAACTCTATCCTGCATCTTCCAGTAAGTACTTTCACAAGCTCTGGAAAATGACTATTCCAAAAGGTGCCCACTGGAGATAGGTATCTAAAATCATAAGCTTGAGAATGAAATTCTTTTGAGATTTATTAACCGGCACAATAAAAGGGGACTGATAAATCAGTAGAAACAATCCTTTCACCTGAGGAGATCTGTATTTATATCCTGCTCAAGTGAAAGTATATTTAATGAGTGGCTTCTCTTTTCTGTAATAATCTCCTTATTGACTCTACTTCTGCTCAGAACAGGCCAGGGTCTGAGACAGCATTATGCAACAACCCAACACATAAAACATTTACAGAGGTGGAGTGCGAATCATTATATTAATAACATTAACAATAGTGATCAGTTCAGTTCAGTCGCTCAGTCGTGTCCGACTCTTTGCGACCCCATGAATCACAGCACGCCAGGCCTCCCTGTCCATCACCAACTCCCAGAGTTCACTCAGACTCACATCCATCAAGTCCATGATGCCATCTAGCCATCTCATCCTCGGTCGTCCCCTTCTCCTCCTGCCCCCAATCTCTCCCAGCATCAGAGTCTTTTCCAATGAGTCAACTCTTTGCATGAGGTGGCCAAAGTACTGGAGTTTCAGCTTCAGCATCATTCCTTCCTAAGAAATCCCAGGGTTGATCTCCTTCAGAATGGACTAGTTGGATCTCCTTGCAGTCCAAGGGACTCTCAAGAGTCTTCTCCAACACCACAGTTCAAACGCATCAATTCTTCGGCGCTCAGCCTTCTTCACAGTCCAACTCTCACATCCATACATGACCACAGGAAAAACCATAGCCTTGACTAGATGGACCTTTATTGGCAAAGTAATGTCTCTGCTTTTGAATATATTATCTAGGTTGGTCATAACTTTCCTTCCAAGGAGTAAGCGTCTTTTAATTTCATGGCTGCAGTCACCAACTGCAGTGATTTTGGAGCCCCAAAACATAAAGTCTAACACTGTTTCCACTGTTTCCCCATCTATTTCCCATGAAATGATGGGACCGGATGCCATGATCTTCATTTTCTGAATGTTGAGCTTTAAGTCAACTTTTTCGCTCTCCTCTTTCACTTTCATCAAGAGGCTCTTTAGCTCCTCTTCACTTTCTGCCATAAGGGTGGTGGCATCTGCATATCTGAGGTTATTGATATTTCTCCCGGCAATCTTGATTCCAGCTTGTGTTTCTTCCAGTCCAGCGTTTCTCATGATGTACTCTGCATATAAGTTAAATAAGCAGGGTGACAATATACAGCCTTGATGTACTCCTTTTCCTATTTGGAACCAGTCTGGTGTCCCATGTCCAGTTCTAACTGTTGCTTCCTGACCTGCATACAGATTTCTCAAGAGGCAGGTCAGGTGGTCTGGTATTCCCATCTCTTCCAGAATTTTCCACATTTTCTTGTGATGCACACAGTCAAAGGCTTTGGCATAGTCAATAAAGCAGAAATAGATGTTTTTCTGGAACTCTCTTGCTTTTTCCATGATCCAGTGGATGTTGGCAATTTGATCTCTGGTTCCTCTGCCTTTTCTAAAACCAGTTTGAACATCAGGAGTTCATGGTTCACATATTGCTGAAGCCTGGCTTGGAGAATTTTGAGCATGAAATCAGTGAACTAAAATGGACTGGAATGGGTGAATTTAACTCAGATGACCATTATATCTACTACTGCAGGCAGGAATGCCTCAGAAGAAATGGAGTAGCCATCATGGTCAACAAAAGAGTCCGAAATGCAGTACTTGGATGCAATCTCAAAAGTGATAGAATGAAAAAAAAAAAAATGATAGAATGATCTCTGTTCGTTTCCAAGGCAAACCATTCAATATCACAGTTATCCAAGTCTATGCCCCAACCAGTAATGCTGAAGAAGCTGAAGTTGAATGGTTTTATGAAGACCTACAAGACCTTTCAGAACTAACACCCAAAAAAGATGTCCTTTTCATTATAGGGGACTGGAATGCAAAAATAGGAAGTCAAGAAACACCTGGAGTAACAGGCAAATTTGGCCTTGGAATGCAGAATGAAGCAGGGCAAAGATTAATAGAGTTTTGCCAAGAAACTGCACTGGTCATAGCAAACACCCTCTTCCAACAACACAAGAGAAGACTCTACACATGGACATCACCAGACGGTCAACACCGAAATCGGATTGATTGTATTCTATGCAGCCAAAGATGGAGAAGCTCTATACAGTCAACCAAAACAAGACCAGGAGCTGACTGTGGCTCAGATCATGAACTCCTTATTTCCAAACAATAGTGATAAATAATAATAAAGTCAAGGGAAGGACTAGGAGGGAGAGTGCTTTGAGATCTTCAGAGTGGTGGATACAGAACAGATCATTGCCCTACCCAAAGTCAGAAACCCAACTCCAACTTCATTCCATCCCTTAGCTGTTTCACTATAAATGGGCATTGGATTCAAGGTGTCAAATATAGCTGCACTAGACCAATGTCACTGAGCTGCTGCTATGGTCAGGACTTCATCTATGGCCCTGGACTCCTCAATTTATTCAGGTAGTAAATTTGATAAAGGCAAAGAATGTATGTCCCAATTTTCAGGTGATACGAAATGCAAGAATACCAAAGACCCTGACTGTTCACTTTCAGAATTCAAGAAGATCAGTATAGCTTGGAATACTGACCCAACTAGAATAAGATAACAGACTAAATAGAAAGCCCTGCATCTATAGAGTGAGCATTGCCACACAAGATCATAGAGGTGTTGATTAGCAACACCTCAATGACAGAAAGTAAATTTTAAACAAACAATTTGTCAACCCTAAGTCAAGAATTAGATGTAGGCAAACCCCAAAACCTAACGTAATCACATAACATTCTTGCAAGTTTGACTCTAATAAGTAATAGCATAACTGGATATCTGCATCTTTGGCATGGATATCAGTGGACACTGGAAGCAAGAATGATGTCTCCAGCTAACATTTATGGTATTGTTGACATAATCAAAACAGACTCAAGCAATACTGAAACTAAGAAATGGAACAGAACACAGGAAGGTACCAATATGTATGGAAACCAATAGGACTCTGAGGAAGTTGAGGCCCTTCTCTTCTGTGAAGATCCCCAGATTTGTTTGGGCAACAATTAAAGGATACTGAAATGCAACTGCCACCAGTCTTGAAAGACACAGTCTCTTAAAGTACCGTGCTGAAAGCCTACTCACTGAACACTAGAAAAAATGTCTCAGCTCAAGTTCAGGTCAAAGAATCACACTTTATTTGAAGTTTATATAAATTTCTGGAAATGTGAGTTAAATCCCTGGGTCAGGAAGATCCCCTGGAGAAGGAAATGGCAACCTACTCTGGTATCCTTGCCTGGAAAATCCCATGGGTAGAGGAGCCTAGTGGGCTACAGTCCATGGGGTGAAGAGTCCCACCATCATACACATTGTTTGTTTCATACTATGGTATCTTTTCAATATCCTTTGCAGTTCATCTTCCTCCCATCATCTTAACAACACATACCCTATAATAAACACTATGGTTATCATGGGGACGGAGGAGGAGAAAGCATGAGCCTGACAACAGACTATTCCATTATCCAGCATCGAGGTATGAGTTCTGCATATCCTGTGGCCATTTCAAGGATCCTGATCCATACCAGCCAATCAAAAATGCAAAACTTTCATCCAAATGAAGGTCAACCTGAACTCTGCACACCAGAGCTACATTTCAAAGCCATGAAATCTTTCCAAATATCTTCCATGGAAAGAAAAGGTCTAGAGCATAAATCCAATTTAAAAAAAAACCTATGGCATAAAGAAATATAGAGAGGTAGAGAGTGGACAAAACTAGTTTAATTTCCTAAAAATGCTGTGCTTTTTTCTTGCCTGCAGGCCACTATGTATGCTGCTTTCTCTTTTCACCTAATTCCTATTTATACATTAAGACTCAACTCAGCCATCATTTTCCAAGGAAGGATTTCTGTGACCTCCTAACCAGACACCTGCAACACTGCCATTCAATGATGAATACCTCTATCAGGCTGCTCCCCAGGGATCCTTGTGCTCTTTCTGGCCTAGCATTTATCTCCCTGTTATCAGTTGTCTGATAATATGTCTCTATCTTCTACCAATCTTCAGCTTATCTGAGCATATAAGGGCATAGGGACTGTGGCTGTCCTGTTTACAATTCCTTCCTAGCACCTGACTCATACTTGGGGCTAGGACAGTATTTCACAAATGAATCAGGCAATTGATTTCTTTCTTTTCACACTTGAGGTCACAAAGACACAGCCTCTGGAGAGGAAAGAAACTCCAAAATGGCATATTTCTCTAACGTGGAGTACTTCGGAAACAAATTCAACATGATCTCTAACTTTCTTAGTCTCTATTCATTTACATTATTTACTAAGTTCTCCACAATTTATTCTTTTTGAGGAGTTAGCTGTTGTCTTTAAACAGAAGTATTGACTCCATCTGTTTGAGTTTAACCTCCACTTCCTATCTGCTTGAAAAGAAATTTTTTTTTTTGGCAAGAAATTGAAGCAAGTGATTCCTTATCCTTTTTCAGTTACCAATCACAATTAGCAGATCAATGATCATACAAGTCTTCAATAAAATACTTTACTCAATGTTTGCATTAAACTGCTAGTGTATTTGTCTTCTAGCTCTGTAATACAACCCTTTTAAAATTGGCTTGCCCTTCTCAGATATAGTGCTTTACCAGAAAATTCAGGGGATAAAAAGATGACATTTAGGTTATGAGGAAAAGATTCCTTGCTTTATAACTTTTCCACTTAGAAGCAGTCCTAAGTAATACATTCACTACAAACCAGCAGCACTAGGCTTCTATTAGTCACTTTATAACACTGACAGAATTATTAGTTAAAATTAGATTTCTCATTTTCATATCAGGGAGACATCAACATTAGTTTCTATTTTAAACACAAAAGTTATTCATACATTCTGGAACTGCAGAAAGCTTTTTAAATGGATTTAAGGTGATGGATGCAGGATTGTCTGAATATTTGTTTAATAGAAATTATTATTATCAACCAAATTATATTTTGGAAAGGCAATCATTTCTTCACTACAGTGTAGTAATACATTTTCCAGTCTACACAAAAAATATATACTACATATGAAAAGGTATCTTACAGTACATTCAGTTCTACAGAGTACTACATTACTGCTTGTCAACTTGCAATTGTACCATAATTCAACCTGCTGCAACTATAAAGCTGAATCCTGACTTGATTAAACAAAAGACACCACAAGTTTATGAGTTGTGGATATCTATGTGTAGACAGCAACATCAGGGATGAAAATAACAATTTTAAATCCTTAATTCCTAAATAAAATAGCATCTGCAATGAGAAGAAAGCAGAACATCTAATGGGGAATAAAAATCAATTCTGCCTTTAATTTTCTATTCTACTTGGTGTAGGTTTTCTGAAGAATGTTTGTCTATAGACAAGTGAAGTAAATTTTCTGCAGAGAGGTGAATATATTTTTATCATCCAATATAGCAAAGGCAGATGGAGAGAGGAAAACTATCCTAAAATTGCTCTCCTATCTCAGATCATGAGGTTCATAGCACATGATATGTCTGCACTAGTTCTCAGGGGCCACAAGAGACTGGCCATCTGGGTATAGCTGCCCCTGGTCCTACCAGGCCCCCATCCAGGGCTGAGAAGTCACTATCTCAACGCATGTGTTACCCATTCATGGTACACGAATTGGGGTGCTCTGGCTTAGGAAACATTGGGATTCATAAATGAGACCAAAGTGTTTTAAAAATTACAGATTAAGGGAAATTTCCCTAGCTCCAAATTACAGAAAAATTTCAGGTGACTGGTACAGTTATAGAAACAAAGTTTGAATGGCCAGAGGGCAGGGAAGGTTAGTAGTTACAAGGAGGGTTTAGGCGTGAGAAACCTTTGATTTATAACACAAGTCCATCACTTATTGCCATATAAATATGAGGAAGTCATCGGACTCTTCCATGCTTTGGTTTCCTATTCTGTACAGAGGTGATTATAGTACTTGTCTCAGTGTTACAAAGACTGAATAACTTACTATGTGGTAATCCCTTAGAGGAATATTTGATAAATATTAGCTTTGATTATAAAACATATGGATACAAAGGAATTAAAAATATTTTTTCACACTTTGAAACAATAAAATTATAGAAAAGTTGCAAGATCAAATTATGAATTTTCCTGAATCATATGAGAATAAGTTGTCATCCTTATTTCCTATTCTAAATATTTTAGTATATTACTTTCTGTATTTGTAATTTTTAAAGCTTTAAATATCTATAGTGTTTTCTTGGGGACATTCTCCACAATAACCAGAAACTAACCATCAAGATCAGAAAACTAGTAGTGATATGCTGCTACCATCTAATCCATAGATCTCAGATAAGGGTCAGCATTCATCTCAATAATGTTCTTTATAGCAAAGCAGTGAGTTCAGAATCACATGTGTGTTAGTTTTTATTCTTTTTTAATCTGGAAGAGATCCTCCATCTTTTCCTGACTTTCATGACCTTGACACTTTTGAACATAAAGTTCAATTGTTTTGGAAAAATTTCCTCAACTTACCTTGGTCTGACCTTTTCCCACAGTCAGATTCAGGTTACAAATCTTTATATGAGGAATATCACAGAAGTGACACTGTTTTCCATTTTGATTGGCCTTAGAGGTATGGGTAACTTTGATCATTTTATTAAGTGGTGTCTACTAGGCTCCTCCACTAAAAAGTTACATTTTCCCCCTTTGCAGTCAATAAATATTGAAGGAAAGGGCAATACTGTGAAACTATGTAAATATCTCATTCCTAATCAAGCTTTCAATACATTTATGTATGTATGTCAGTTTAAAAAAAAGTGAGGGGTTGGAGGAAATGTGCAGAAGGCAAGCTATGCAATGCCAGCACTGTCTGGGCTTCCCTGCCTCTCTGAATCTCAATAAGTAGAGGTTGGAGAAAGACTCCTTCAACTCATCTCACATCTTCTCCAAAGTGTGAACCTCAAATAAGAAGATAAACATATAAACGTGTACATGCGTGCTAATTTGCTTCAGTCCTGTCAAACTCTTTGCAACCCCAAGGACTATAGCCCACCAGGCTTCTCTGTTGAAGCAATTCACCAGGCAGGAATACTGGAGTGGATTAACATGCCTTCCTCCAAGGATCTTCTCAAACCAGCGATAGAACCCATGTCTCTTACATCTCCTGCACTGGCAGGCAGGCACTTTACCACTAGTGCCACACGGGAAGCCCAAACTTATAAGCAAATATCACCAAATAAAAATTTAAGAAAAAACAAGGAAATGCCTTTCAGTAGATATGGAATATCTATCAGAACCTCACATATATAGTGTAATGCTGAAAACATTCCCAATATAGTTAAAGGCAGACTAGAATTATGAAACTTCCTGTAGATTCTAATCTACAGTTAAAAGATGTTAAAGTTTAGCAAGAAAGAGATGCAAAGGACATGACTGACTGAGAACTGTCAAAGGTACAGGGAAAGCAGTACTCCTGTGCACTGTGAGCAAGGAAGGGAAGGCAAGTTCAGTAGTATCTATGAAATCTGCCAAGATTTTATTTTACATCACAGAAAAACTTTTAAACCAGGAGTGTAACTTTTAATGGGCTTCCCTGGTGGCTCAGTTGGTAAAGAATCTGCCTGTAATGTGGAAGACCTGGGTTCAATCCCTGGGTTGGGAAGATCCCTAGAGGAAGGCATGGCAACCCACTCCAGTTTTCTTACCTGAAGAATCTTTTCATACAATATGTTTCATAAAATATGTATCTTTTCATAAAACATGTAACTTTTAATAAAATATGTTCTTGATAAAGAGACCATCATAATCTCAAAATTGAAAAGCATGTGCAGAGCTACATTTTTTTAAAATATATATATAAAGTTTTCCCTGGTGGCTCAGATGGTAAAGAATCTGCCTGCAATGCAGGAGACCTGGGTTTGATCCCTGGATCAAAAAGATTCCGAAGGGAATGGCAACCCACTTCAGTATTCTTGCCTGAAGAATCCCATGGACTGAGGAGCCTGGCAGAATATAGTCCACGGGGTCATAAAGAGTCGGACATAATTAAGCGACTAATACACACACATTTTAATATTACTGAAAGTCAGCATGGTATCAACAAGTGACTAGTGTAGTTATTATTACCATTGTCTAAATGGTATTTTAATGGACTAGCAATATTTTAATAAAACAAAGATATGTAAATTCATAAATATGATACATTTATTCCATAAAATTGATCTTTTTTCAACAAAATCATCAGACTATGTCATAATCCAGATTTTCACAAAATATGTCTTTTATTGGCATTAACTTCAAAGTAGGCTTCTGAAGCTAGTGTATACATAGTTTTTACTCATTGTAAATTGGAGCCATTACTCACTGCTGAGAGTAGATACAATCTGGAATTATTAATAGAGTTGATACATTATATGTAGATCATAGCTAGTACATTATATGGTATCCAAACACTGTAATGAACTATGTATGATAAATTATCATTGCTATAGAATATATTATAAAAACTTTTAATTTGTTTGTGTAAATGATTACTACAGCATTACTTTTAACCTCACTTACATCAATTATTTAGGCCTATAAAATGTTAAGTTCTTTCTTCAAGGTTTTTAACATTAGGACATTATTTTTAAAATGAAAAAACAGCAGCATGTTGTTCAATTTGTTCAGGTACCTTTTAGAGACTATACCTTGATCTAGAACAGTAGAAATGGTCTTGGTAGAAATTAGCTTCAGCTTTATTTGCTCTTAAACCTCCTCCTTTATAGGTGTATATATATTTTTTTGTTATCTTTAATTCAAATGCTGCTTCTGTATATACTAGTTTGATTCTATTAAAAGTGTCTTTTTTTCTAAAATGAACAAAAAGTTCTAATCTTTAAAAAGTTGAAATATCCACACTTAGATGTCTGGTATACATTTGCTAACATTTTAAACAATATGTAATAGTTCATAGTCAAATGACTACAGGTAGTACAAATTAAAAAAAAAAAAGTTTCTCACCCAAAATTTCTTGGCATTTATTTGAAGATATGCTGTTGTCTCATATAACTATTCCACTGCATTTCATTCCCATCTTATCTGCATTAATATAATTGCTTACTCAGCTTTCACTATGATGATGATATTCTCACCATGCATCTAAGATTTAATGTCATCTCTCTCATGTGATTCATGAAAACATTCAATTTTGGGACACAGAGATCAGGTATGATTTTCGACTTGTTCCTGGGACAGTAGAGCCCACATCTAATGGGCATAAATTTACACTATGTTGCCAGTTATGTGGTAGAATTATTTGCAAATATTTTGACCAGGATTTTAGCTCATACACCTTTTACTTACCAATCTTGTTAGCATCATATAGTTACCCTTCATCATGTGTTAATAGTTAATATTCAAAATCACTTTTGCAATTTTCCTCTTAGCACTTTCTACGAAAGATGTACAGTCAATGAAGAATCATTAATTTTGACGCCCTTGTCTTCCTGTCTTGGGAGTTAAAGCCCATGCATGATAAAAGCTTATTATTGGGCATACTTTTGTTAATGGTACACTCACTGTATATTTGCTATACAAATATTGTATCTTTATTTTCTCACTTGACTTCCCACTAAATTAACCATCTCACTTTGATATCTCCATTCTAAATAGTCACCATTTGTTTTAGCTTTTTCTTAAATCCACCCTTCATGTTCAGCCATTCCAGCAAGTTTTGAAGTCATTTCTACTACACCCAGACATTTTCCAATCTGTTAGTGCTACAAAAAGGATCACTGTTCTTAGCTAAATATCAGATATACATTACCCTTTTAGGACTATTACTCCAATGTTCTTTATCAGTGTTCAGTGGTTGAATACTATCAATTATTTGCTCTTCTAAGCTCTAAATGTATATGTGCTTTTTAACGTGCAAACGATATTTTATGTTCTTTTAATTGAGAAAGTAATTGTTTTCAATCACCTCTGCATCATTGAACAAAGCTGATCCTTAAGATTAATTTGAAACAAGTAACACCAGAACAAAACACTATTTTTGTGCTGAAACAGAAAAACCAGTTTCTAATTTATTTCTCCACTTACAAAATATGTATAAAATTAAATATTTCCTACTATGTTCAACCAATAGAAAATTAGTAGTAAAAAGTAAATACTAACTTTTTTCAGACTATATTTTCATGCTGTCAGAAAAATAAATATTTTCATGCTGTCAGAAAAATGTCATACCTCTTTTCCAGGATTAGCTTCCAGTAAGCAGAGTAGAATAGCACAATCTTTCTTCTCTAATTTGCTAATTTTATGACAGTGATTTTCTTCTAAAAGAAGAAACTCTGCTGGGGAGAGTTGCATTTTTTTAATTTTAATTTGTGAATTCAATATGAATAATTTTCTTTTATTTTTACTCTCATGATTCTCATCAACAATTCAAACCTTCACTTAGTAACACAGATATAAGCTGCATTGATTTTATCTGACCTGTTCTGGTTGTAGGTTTGACTTTGATGAGATTAATTTTCTTAATCAGTCATTATTTTATCACTAATTACCCTCAATAAGCTTCCCAGGTGGTGCTAGTGGTAAAGAACCACCTGCCAATGCAGGAGAGGCAAGAGACTGGAGTTTGACCTCTGGATCAGGAAGATCCACTGGAAGATGAAATGGCAACCAACTCCAGTATTCTTGCCTAGGAAATCCCATGGACAGAGAAGCCTGGTGGGCTACAGTCCATGGGGGTCTCAAAGAGTTAGGCACAACTGAGAGCACACACACACACAAGATTACCTTCAATAAATCACAAATATGTATTGTCCTATTAGCAAATTTTTTTGTAGTTTGGGCTTAATAGTATTAAATGCTTACTTTAGTGTTTTCAAGTTTTATTAATCAAATGGCCTCTTTGAAGATTTTTCTTTTCAGCTTCATTTCTTTTCTAAACTCCATCTCATTTTTCCACTGTTATCTTGATCTTATTCTTTTTTTTAATTTAATTTTTTAAACTGGAGTATTAATTGCTTTACAATGTTGTGATAGTTTCTGCTGTACAACATGAATCAGCTATATGCATACATATATGTTAGGCAGTTAGAATAGGAAAAAGGAGTCCAGAATGGTGGAGGCTAAAAGACGAAGAAGAGAAAAGTCCACAAAAATAGAACAAAGGAGGTCCAAGGACCGGAACGAGAACCTCAAGTAAAACAAACAGCCCTCCTGGCTAGCCCAGTTTACATAAGGCAGGCTCAAGAGGAGCCAATATTGAGCTGGGGGCTTCTCTTTGCTTCTCATCTTTGGGTCAGCCTGCCCTCATGCCTCAAGGATGTGTTTTCCTTTGCTTGCCAATAAAACTGAGCCAAGTGTTGCTTGCCAATAAAACAGTGGTCCATCCATTGCTTCAAATTTTTGCTGTGACGAGACATAAGCGAGGAAATTACACACTCCCCCAAAATATCCCCTTCCTCTTGAAACTCCTTCCCACCTTCCATCTCACCCCTCTAGTTGACCTTATTTATTCTTTTGAAAGAGTTAAAAATGAAATATAGTTGTACTTAGAAAATAAAAAAAATCAGTACATTTTCCTCCCAAATATTTATAGTCAGAAATATAACAAATTTATTCAAAAATCATAAATTGAATTTCTATTCTCAAAGTTAAAGTATTTGAAATTAAATACTAAATTCAAAGATAAATTGTAACTTAACTAATTTTTAAATCAAAATTAAATAAAACAAACAATAAATTTGGTGTTCTGAAAATATAATTGTCTTAAATACTATTAGAAAAAATAAAATTATTTTCAATAATGTAATTTAGCTTCCATATATTTGTCAATGTAAAAACTTAGTATCTTACTTCACTCATGCTACATTTGGATTTTTATTTTTAATTTGAATTGCTTAATTCTATAAAATATTACTGAGGCACCATGTAGCACTTCTGTGAATGCTAGGTTAATTTATAGTACTTTGAACTGGAACAGGATGAATAGCAACAGCATAAAATATGCACTCTCAACTCTTTGAAACAGTATTTGCAAAAATCTATTTCATATGCTAAGAAGAAGAATTGGACATGTTAATTTGTCTTTTCTCTTACCTATGGGGATTTTATTGGCAAAATCCACCCCTCTCTGGAACAGCATTCATCTCTAACATTAGTAAGGAATCACCCACCCTGGTGTTATATCCTTCGGACATAGTACCTTTTGTTTGTGGACACAGGTGAAGAGCTGTGGGAAGGTACTTTGCTGGGGCCTGAATTGGGTTAGTCACGAAATTCATTCTTAGGGCTATCCATTTTTAGTTATTTCTGGCCCTGACCACCAGGGCTAGAGTACCAGATCCAAAATGTCAAGTGTCCTTTTGTTCTGAAATGAGTGTTTCTTTTGAGTATGTAATATGTGAGGCCAAGGGCAGGAGCCTCTTGTTTCCCTGGGTTACTAGAGAACATGTAATTCAGTAGTATACCCATGGTAAACAACAGTTTAAAAGCTGTATCTATAGGTAGTGACTGATGGAAAAACTCATCAAGGCATTTTGTTGGGTAAAAAATTAAAGTTTGAAAATATATGCACAATACCACTTGTAGACATTTTAAATTAAAGTAACATGCTTCCACTTGTTCTACATATAAACAATAGAAGGGTGGATGCGTATGAAACATAAGTTATTAAAACTCTAGGGAGGGAAGTGAAAATTGATTTTGAATAAAGAATTTTAAACCCACCTACAATATTTAGCTTATCATAAAGAGAATGATTTAATTATTTACTGAAATAATTAAAATTTGAATATTTCCCTTCAAAATGAAATGTGTTGGGAAAACTTGATTTATAAGTTTGACTGTATGAATGTTAAATCATGCAAATGTGATGTGATTTAATTTTTAAATTGAGATAATTGACATAGATTATAATAGTTTTGCCTTTCCTGGTGGCTCAGATGGTAAAGCGTCTGCCTACAATGCGGGAGACCCGGGTTCGATCCCTGGGTTGGGAAGAGCCCCTGGAGAAGGAAATGGCAACCCACTCCAGTATTCTTGCCTGGAAAATCCCATGGATGGAGGAGCTTGGTTGGCTACTGTCCATGGGGTCGCAAAGAGTCGGACACGACTGAGCGACTTCACTATAATAGTTTTAGGTGTTCACCATTTTTCAATATGTGTATACATTGTGAAATGATCATTACAATAAATCCCACTATAATCTGTTACCAAATATAGTCAAAAACAGGTTTTTTTTTCTTTTTGTGATGAAGACTTCTAAGATTTAGCAATTTTGAAATATGCAATACAGTACTGTAAGCTACAGTCACTATGCTGTACATTATATACCCATGACATTTATTTCATAACTAGAAGTTTGTAGCCTTTGATCTCTGTCAATCATTTCACCCTCATTCTACTTCCCTCCCTTCTGGCAACCAGGGTCTGTTCTCTGTAATTACTACCTGGCTTTTGTTTTATTTCTTTGTTTTTCATATTCCATATGTGAGATCACATGGTATCTGTCTTTCTCTGATATATATCATGTAGCATAATGCCCTCAAGGTCCATCTGAGTTATTACAAATGACAAGATTTTGTTCTTTTTTATGGCTGAATAGTATTGCATAATCTATGCATAAATATCTCCAGCCACACATCCATAGATGGACACTTAGGTTATTTCTTGCCTACTGTTATTAATCCTGCAATGAATATGGGCATGCATATTATCTTTTGGAACTGGTGTTTTCATTTTCTTAGGATAAATAAATTCCAGAAGTAGAACTGCTAGATCACATACTAGTTCTATTTTTAATATTTTCAGGAAACTCTACACTATTTTTCACAGTGGTTGCATCAATTTACATTCCCACCAACAGTGCAAATGGGTCCTGATTTTTCAAATCCTCACCAACACTTGTTATTTCTTTATCTTTCTGATAACAGCCATTCATTTAACAGGTTTGAGGTGATATCCCATTATGGTTTTGATTTTCATTTCCCTGATGTTTAGTGATGTTGAAGATATTTTCATGTAGCTTTTGACCAGCCCTTTTTCTTCTTTGAAAAATCTCTATTCAGATCCATTTTTAAAATCCATTTGCCCATTTATTAATCAGATTTTTTTTTTTTACTGACTTGTAGTTCTGTATAAATTTTGGATATTAAGTTCTTATCAGATAGATGATTTGCAAATTGCACACATTCAGTAGGGTGCTTTTTCACTTTGTTGATGGTTTTCTTTGCTGCATAGATGCTTTTTGGTATTATTTTACTTCTGCCTCAGCAGTATATGAACTGACAATTTCCAGGTGTATAACCTAGGTTTCAAAGAGGAAGAGGAACCAGAGATTAAATTGTCAACATTTTGTTGGATCAAACAAAAAGCACTATACCAAACCCTTTGACTCTGTAGACCACAACAAACTACGGAAAATTCTTAAAGAGATAGGAGTACCAGACCACCTTACTTGTCTCCTGAGAAACCTGTATGCAGGTCAAGAGGTAACAGTTCAAACCAAACGTTGAACTACTGACTGGTTCAAAATTGGGAAAGGAGTAGGCCAAGGCTGCATATTGTCACTTTGTTTGTTTAACGTATATGCAGAATACATCATGCAAAATGACAGGCTGGGTGAATCATAGACTGGAATCAAGATTGCCAGGAGAAATATCAACAACCTCAGACATGCAGATGATACCACTCTAATGGCAGAAAGTGAAGAGGAACTGAAGAGCCTCTTGATGAAAGTGAAAGAGGAGAGTGAAAAAACTCTTAAAACTCAACATTCAAAAAACTAAGATTGCGGCATCCAGTCCCATCAGTTCAGTTCAGTTGCTCAGTCATGTCCGACTCTTTGTGACCCCATGAATCACAGCATGCCAGGCCTCCCTGTCCATCACCAACTCCCGGAGTTCACTCAGACTCACGTCCATCGAGTCCGTGATGCCATCCACCCATCTCATCCTCTGTTGTCCCCTTCTCCTCCTGCCCCCAATCCCTCCCAGCATCAGGGTCTTTTCCAATGAGTCCACTCTTCGCATGCGGTGGCCAAAGTACTGGAGTTTCAGCTTTAACATCATTCCTTCCTAAGAAATTCCAGGGCTGACCTCCTTCAGAATGGACTGGTTGGATCTCCTTGCAGTCCAAGGGACTCTCAAGAGTCTTCTCCAACACCACACTTCAAAAGCATCAATTCTTCGGTGCTCAGCCTTCTTCACAGTCCAACTCTCACATCCACGCATGACCACAGGAAAAACCATAGCCTTGACTAGACGGACCTTAGTCGGCAAAGTAATGTCTCTGCTTTTGAATATGCTGTCTAGGTTGGTCATAATCACTTTATGGCAAATAGAAGGGGAAAAAGTAGAGACAGTGACCAATTTTATTTTGGGAGCTCCAAAATGACTGCAATTATGACTATATCCATGAAATTAAAAGATGCTTGGTCCTTGGAAGAAAAGCTATGAGAAACCTAGATAATGTATTAAAAAGCAGAAATATCTCTTTGCCAAAAAAGTCTATATAGTCAAAGCTATGGTTTTTCCCATATGGACCATAAAAAATGCTGAGTGCCAGCAAATGGACACTTTCAAATTATGCTGCTGGAGAAGATTCTTAAGAGTCCCTTGGAGAGCAAGAACATCCAGCTAGTCAATCGTAAGGAAATCAGCCCTGAATATTAATTGAAAAAAAATGATGCTGAAGCCCCAGTACTTTGGCTATTTGATGCAAAGAGCCAACTTATTGAACTTTTCTGCCCTGACGATGGGAAAGATTGAAGGCAAAGGGAGAAGTTGGCAACAGAGAATAAGATGGTTAGATAGCATCATTGACTCAATGGACATGAATCTGAGCAAACTTTGGGAGTTGGTAAAGGGCAGAGGAGCCTGGCATGCTATAGTTCGTGAAGTCGCAGAGTGGAACTCTACTTAGCGACTGAGCAACAACTTAATTATTACATTTAGTACCTTTACTTTTGGATTAAGATCCAAATAACTGTCACCAAAATTAATGTCAAGGCCTATGTTTTCTTCTAGGAATTTTGTGGTTTCAGTTCTTTCAAGTCTTTAATCTGTTTTAGTTAATTTTTATTAATATATATGATATGACAGTAGTCTATTTTCATTCTTTTGTATTCTGCTGTCCAATTTTTCCAACACCATCTGTTGAGACTGTCTTGCCTCTTAAGCTGTAAATTAAGGAACTGTATATGAGTAGGTTTATTTCTGGGCTCTCTATTCTTTTGCATTGATCTACTTATCTGCCAGTCAGTACAATACTGTTTTGATTACTATAACTTGTAACATAGATTGAAATCAAGGAGTGTGTTGCTTCCAAGTTTGTTCTTCTTTCTCAAGACTGCCTTGACTAGTTGGAGTCTTTTGTGGTTCCATACAAATTTTAGGATTGTTTTTCCTATTTCTTGAAAAATACCAGTGGAATTTTCATAGAGGTTGCATTGAATCTGTAGATTGCTTTGATAGTATGGACATTAACAATATTAAAATTTCTAATTCATGAACATGGAATATGTTTGTGACTTCCTCAATTTCTTTTATCAATACATTACAGTTTTCAGTGTATAGGTCTTTCACCTCCTTGGTTAAATTTATTCCTTGGTATTTTATTCTTTTTGATGCAATTTCTAATGGAATTATAGTTTTAACTCCTCTGTGTACAGAAATGCAACTGAATATATAACAAAATGTATATTTTGCATATTCATTTTGTATCCTGCAACTTTACTGAATTCATTATTAGTCCTAACAGTTTTTTGGTAGAATCTTTAGGATTTTATATATATAAAACCTTTCTTATTCACAAATAGTGACAGTTTATCTCTTCCTTTCCAATTTGGATGTGTTTTATTTTTCTTGTGTTAAGTGCTCTTGTCAGAACTTCTAATACCATGTTGAATAAAAGTGGACATTTATATCTTCTTTGTGATGTTGGAAGAAAACCTTCAAGTTTTTCACCACTGAGTGAGATGTTAGATGTTAAATCTTTGGTATATTACCCTTCAAGTTGTTACAAGTTTTTTTCTTTCTACTTGACATTCCACATTTCACTATTTCTTAAAATTTGGGTACATCTACAAATTTGATTCTTAATTACTCCATCAGTTATGGGCTTTAGTGTTTACCTGAATGTTCCCTTTCTTATTTTCACATAAAATATCTATATTTTATTTAAATAAAAAAATTCCTGGGCTTCCCTGGTGACTCAGTGGTAAAAAAATCCCTCTGTCAATGCAGGACACACAGGTTCAATCCCTGGTCCAAGAAGATCCCACATGCCATATAACAACTAAGCTTGTGCTCCAGAGTCCAGAAACCTCAGCTACTGAGCCCTTGCACAGCAACTGCTGAAGCCTGTGTGCCCTAGAGCCCATGCTCAGCAACAAGAGAAAACTATCACAATGAGATGTCCTGCACCACAACTAGAGAATAGCCTCTGCAGCAACGAAGACCCAGTACAGTCAAAAACAAAATAAAATTACAGAAAGTCCTTTAAAAAAAAGTTCCCAAATACTCATGCTTTGAGTCAACCATTGTGATAAGCACATTAATTTCATTTAATCCTTACAACAACCTCTAAGAAAGTGTTTTATTGTTGTTGTTTTACCAATAAGAGAACTGAGAGTCACAAAGGCTTACTGTACAAAATAAATGTCAACAGAAGGACTCAGCTTGAGAAAATCTAAAAACCACAGAGCTGGAAAAATCAAGACCAAAATCAAGTTAACATGCTTTAGGTATGCAAAAGGAAATAAAGTAAATGAGCAGCAAAAATGGGACAGCTTCATTTTGTCTTGATAGTTTTAGGAGAGAATCAAAAAAAGGAAAACATTTATCCACAATGTCTAGGTTTAGTTGAGCTAGATTCACCCTTGAGGAAAAGCTGAGCAAATGTATATTTTAGGCTTTACTCTAAATAAGGTAGCTATAGTGCTTTCCAAGTTTGACAGTAAATTTTCCAAGATATGGGTGTTAGCTAAGAAGGAAGAGGAGGAAATAAGGAAAAATTCAGTGCTGGAAGGAAAAAGAGAAACGTTGAATGGATCAGATTTCACACCTTCTGGATGGCCAGATAAGATAGTTCCTTGTCGCAAAAACAGCAACCCTGGAAATACAGATCTCCCAGCCCTCTATTGCCTAAAGTAGCTTGATGCCCTCTATTGCCAGGATGCTAGCAGCTTATAGTTGTAATGCCAAGACTCAGCTTTCACAAGTCCCAGAAAATTTACTATGACATTTTAATGTGTGTCACAAAATATAAACACAGTAGTTAAGAAAGGTTAAAGTTTATAGAACACCTTCAGTGTCTTCAAAATATTTTTATCTATCTAATTCTTGCTCAAAAAAAGGATTCTTGCTTATCTTCCTAGAGATATAAGTTTGCACTGATTTTAGTTAATAATTAACATATAGTTTGTATATTACAAATTAACATATATCAATACATAGTATTTATCAGAGGACTAGGGGCCATAAAAATGATCGCAACTTCCTTATCAGCTATATAGAGAAAAGATTCAATGTCTATACAGATAATCATGCCACTCTAGAACATGATTTTACTTATCTTTGTGATACTGAATAAAGTTTAATGTTAATGTCTATTTAACAAACCTATTGTGACATCTTTCCATACTCCATGTTTATCCCTCACTCTCCAGAAAACCCCAGAAATTTAGTCTAAAATAACTAACTCGACATAAGCATATAGCCCTATAACATAACAAAAGGACAATGTGTGCTATCTACGGGTTTCTTAACTCATTTTGAAGCTTTGGCTTATAAGCACAATCATCTGAACACTGTATTAAACACATTCATTAATATTATCTGTGTAAAACCAAGCATCATTTAGGCCATCAATCAAATTCATAGAAAAACTTCAAAGAGCATCATCCCTAGGATGAAAAAGCATTTAAGTGCCTAATCATGCATGAAACTCCCAGTACTGAGAAAATTAATTGCATAGCTCTGGGCCCCTGACCTCTAGTAGTTTTATAATCTGAAGCAGACAACGGAACAGAGCCATATGTATACAGGTCATACTGCCACCAGAAAAGTAATAAACAGTGTTCATCAAGGAATTTAGACATTCTCATGTGTTTTAAAGGGGCGAAATTTGGGTAAGCATCCACAAGTCCATTGAAATACGGCCTTTCTTTATTGTTCAAGAGGGAAATAGCCCAAACCCAAGTCATGACAAATTGTCACTTTACAACATAACCATGTCACAGATACTAAAGAGGAAGGCACCTAACCATGTCTAAGATGGAGATATCTCTCTGGTAGATGTAGTATCATAAGCAGTGGTACCCAGTCTTTCACAGACATCCCACCACAACCTTTCACCCCCAACTCCAGCATCTCCTTCCCAGAACTGATCACTACTGCAATTAATTCACGAGTACTTGCTTCATTGTGTGTTTAGTGTCTGTTCCCCTTGCTTGACCACAGACTCCATGAGCCCCACTACCTACTTGCAAAGTCCAGCACATCATAGTTGTTCTGTGAGAAAGGGTTGAAAGGGAATAAAGATACTTCTGGCCATAAAACACTAAGTATAATTAGGATAAGAGACTCTAACAAACATGTAGTAGCTAGCTTAATACAGAAGCTTTTTGAAACTCTCAGCAAACATTCACCTCAAACCATAACTGATACTTAAGTACTTCCTGAGAAAGAGCATAAGACTTGGGAATCTTCAGCCTGCCTTAAATCTTGGAAGGATTTAGATTCAACTCTGTCATGTCAAATCTTCATCCTTTTATTGGTGTGACTTTGCTCCCTGGTTATTTGGCTGTGACCTCTTCATTCACTCCCCAGTTTCTGGGAAGGCTTGCTAAATTAAAATGATTGAATGTGCAAAGTAATCTCTGGTGCAAAAACAAAGGCCATCTCGTTAACCATGGCCATTCTGATGTTTTATTTACTGAATAACATTTGATTCTTAATCGGAGATGTATCTCATCCCATTGGGGATGCTGCTTGTCTAGGATCCTCAGAGTTCAGGTGTCCTTTACACAAGTGCTGCTCAAAATGGGACTCCTGAATCAGAATCAGCATCATCTAGAACTCATTAGACATATAAATCTTTATGCCCAATCTCTTGAAGCAGAATATCTGCAAACAGGACCTAGAAATATGTGTTTAGCTATTCAGATGATTTTTTCGTATCCTGAACTTTGATAAGCACAGCCATATGTGTCTAGTTTACTAGCCTATGCCACAGACATTAGTCCCTCATACTTCCTTAGGTAGAGTTTGCACTTGGAAAATAGGAAACAGCTAGCCTCAATGCCCCAGTACCATTTCTTACTGTACCCCATCTTACCAATGTTCCAGTAGGAGCAGTTATTAAGAGGATTCATTCAGCATTGGGATTGCCAGGATGTACTTTTCAGCTCTACCATTTGGCAGCTGTGTGACCTCAGGTAACTTATTTATCCTCTCTGGGCCTCAATTTCTTCATTCATAAAAGTTGTATGACCTCAGATAACTTATTTAACCTCTCTGTGCTTAAGTTTCTTCATCCAAAAATACAATAGTAACCTCACCTCACACAGATGTTGAAAGAATTCAGTGAGTTAATACATATAAAAGAGCCTAGAAAGATATATGGTATGTAAATAAGGGCTATATTTGTTTATTATTATTTAAGGCAGATTGAACTCATAAAGCCTCTTAATCTGTCCAGGGAGTGATTATTTTGCCTACCATCATTTCTCTGGAAAATATGCCCATGCTGAATGTCTCATGCAAGCTAAATTCTGATTTCCATGCTAAAGACAAAGGGTAGCCTCTTTGAAAGTATTTTGTTAGTGGAAAGTGTGTTACAGAATATTAACAGAAAAATCACACCATTCTATCTCCTCTCATTTGTGAATATCTTTCTTATCAAATGAGTAGCACACACTTCATATCTGTCATGAAATGCTGATATACACAGACAAGACTGGCTTTCCTAAGTAACCTCTCATGACAGCAAATATATAAATTAAATTGGCAGGTGGCTTCCAGAAAGGGAGGGTAAAAGAAACTTCTACCAGGTTGATTTATATTCTTGATAAAATACAAATATGGGTAAGATCCCATTCTAATGAACTCCACCGGACCCGTAATTTGCTTTGGCTTTAATGAAATTTGTTATTGTGAATATATTGCTAGAAATCATACCCCTAGTCCGAAGTGCTCTAGCTGTATCCCTGCTGATGGGTGGCCATTCTTGCTTGAATTAATAAGTGAAAAGACATGTTTCAAACCCAGCTGGGAAAGGAGAAAAGTATAATGAGCTCACTATCCTGTAAACTTCCCTTTCCCAATTACTGCTTGAATCTGGGTTTAGCCTCAGATGGTATTTCAGGTCCTGGGTGGATGAGTGTATAGATGTGCTTGATTTGGAGTTTTTCAGTTTGGAGATTTGGTGGGGGGTAGTGAGTAATTAAGAGACCTACAGTGGTAAGAAAGGAAGAAAATGAATATCAACTGTTACTTAATCTTGTCAATATAAAAGAATTTTTAGAAACCTTTCAACTCTTTTTTTCCCACCTTCCTTACTTTAAATAAAGCAACATATTTTGGGCATGGCGAGTGAACAAGCACAAAATTAGCTAACAGAATCACTTCTTGTAGAGAAGAATTCATAGTAATAAGTCACTGGTGATTTGGGCCACAAGCCACTTAATAGAAATCTCTTTGCTCTTTGGAATGCTTATTTATGGTGAAATACTTACTCATGAAAGATTGACTGATTCTATGACATCCAACTCAGTATCTTGAACCTCAGTTTAGGCTTTATTATTTCATACATTCAAGATGTAATATTAATCTATATAGTTGATATTGGATATTTGCATATACACACATATAACACAGGTATATATGTACACATAAACACACACATACATATACTTAAGGCAATTTGATTTGTAACAGTGGAATTTTTTAAATTTTGTTGATATTATGCTGCTAAAATAAAATGGGTGGAACTTTTTACTTATATCTATTCCATTTAATCTAGACAATTAACTGCAAGGAATATGTCCTAAGAAAATGACTATAACAGGTTAAATAATATGTACATGAGTATTCACCCTGTCAACATTATGAGTGAAAATCAATACAAAATGAATGTCCAACAATAAAGTTATAACTTAGTGATGGGTAAAGTGTTACTCTCTCAGTCATGTCCGACTGTTTGCAACTCCATAGACTGTAGCCCACCAGGCTCTTCCTTCCATGGAATTCTCCAAGCAAGAATACTGGAGTGGGTTGCCATTCCCTTCTCCAGGGGATCTTCCCCAGCAAGGATTGAACCTAGGTCTCCTGTGTTGCAGGCAGATGCTTTAATACATAATGAAATACTTGTAATAATTAAAAATTATGTTTAAGAATACCAGAAATCAATAGGCAAGGCAAATTATTCTATAAACACAAATGAAAACTAGGATCCAAATCCAAATTGTTCATAGATTAAGACTAAAAAAAAAAGATGTGTATGAAAAAGATTCATAATAGTAGGAGAATGAATTTTTTTGTATTTTCAACTTTTTTTGGCTTTTATGATCTAAAGAAGTAGCTTTTATCTCAGTCTGTCCAAAAGATCAAGGTACTATTTAACTTAGAATCTTACTAAACTAAATGCCTTTTGAAATGACTGAATTAATGCAGCTTAAATATTTTAATAGACATTTTAATTATACTAAATGAAATTTTATTAGAGGATTTGGCTTAAAGGATTTAAAAATGACAGGTATACCTGTACCAGTTTTTGCAATGGTATTATGACTAGTGATGTCATACAGAATAGCCTATAAATTATAAGATATATTATAAAGTATATTAAATGCATTGCATGGACTTTTCATACTTAACAAGCAACACTGTCATTAATTGAATGTCATGGAAAAAACAGCTGATTGGATGAGATTATCATTAGGTTATTACAAGGTAGTTTAGATAGACATTAGATCTACTAGATACTTATAATAAGTTTTAAAATATTCCAGCCGAAATAGTATGGGCTTTCTCGGTGGCTTGGTGGTCAAGAATCAACCTGCTAATGCAGGAGATGTGGGTTCAATCCTTGAGTCAGGAAGATTCCCTGGAGGAGGAAATGGCAACCCACTCTGGTATTCTTGCCTGGGAAATCCCATGGACAGAGGAGTCTGGTAGAACCCCTACAGTTCATGGGGTCACAATAGTCAAACATGAATTAGCAGCTAAACAGCATCAACAAGCAGTATGTATTTTGAATTTCTGACAGAATGTCTTCCATTAAAATTACTATATTTCTTAGGATATAAATCCTCCCAGTGAAATTATCTTTTTATAAGCAATTGTAAAGACGTTTTTTTTGAGGAATTGATTTTCTTGTATGATTAAACTCATTAATTTTATCTCAATGATATTAACAAATACAAAAATGCTAACAGGACTATATAGCCTTTCTGTTTGCTCCTCCCTTATGACTAGCTTTCATTTTAATCCGAGTATGGCAAGTAGAATTAACAAAAGTAACTTAATTCTTGAAATACAAGTTTCTTTCATATAAGAGAGCGCCATGATAGGACAGAGTCCTTTGTAAATGCAAATCAACACAGTTTTTTCCTCCTTAAGACAGTGGCAAAACTCTATGAAAGGAATAGAAGTGGGGCCAACCTTTCACAGTAATGAATAAAGATTTGAATGAATAATTTCATTAATTAGAATATTTGGTATTTTTCACCAATTGTTTCAATCTATTACTATGAGTGCCATAAAAACATGATTTCATTATAGCTTTATTTTGTAAAAGCAGTAGTTGACAATAGTTTAAATGGCCCTCAAAATGAAACAGTAGTATTATTAGACTGGTGCAAAAATAATTGCGGTTCTGCCATTTTATATTAGAATATATTCTTAAATAAATGTATGTTATACATCATTTTAATTCACATTCCTCCCTTTATGTTTTTTCTTTTTTCTTTTTTGCTAATGACTTATTACTGTTTATGTCAAATACATTCAGACTAGGGAAATGATGTTAGACAAAAAGCAAATTCAAGCAATTTTCTTATTCAAGTACAAAATGGGTCATAAAGCAGTGGAGACAACTCACAATTTATCAACAACACATTTGGCCCAGGAACTGCTAATGAATGTACAGTGCAATGGTGCTTCAAGAAGTTTTGCAAAGAAGACAAGAACCTTGAAGATGAGGAGCATGGAAGTTGACAATGACCAATTGAGAGGATCATCCAAGCTGATCCTCTTAAAGCTGCACGAGAAGTTTCCCAAGAACACAGTATCAATCATTCTATGGTCATTCAGCATTTGAAGCAAACTAGAAATGTGGAAAAGCTCGATAAGTGAGTTCCTCTCAAGTTGAAAGAAAATTTTAAAAAAATATTGTTTTAGAGTATTATCTTCTCTTATTCTATGCAACAACAATGGACCATTTCTTGATGGCACTGTGACATGTGATGAAAAGTGAATTTTATATGAAAACTGGTGACAACAAGCTCAGTGGCTGGTCTGAGAAGAAGCTCCAAAGCACTTTCCGAAGCCAAGCATGCACCAAACAAAGGTCATGGTCACTGTTTGGTGGTCTGCTGTTGGTCTGATCTATTCCAGCTTTCTGAATCCCAGCAAAACCATTACATCTGAGAAGTCTGCTCAGCAAGTTGCTGAGATTTAGCAAAAACTGCAATGCCTACAGTTGGCACTGGTCAACAGAAATGGCCCAGTTCTTCTCCACAACAATGTCTGACTACACAACCAATGTTTCAAAAGTTCCATGAATTGGGCTACAACGTTTTGCCTTATCCACCATATTCACCCGACCTCTCTACCAACCGAGTACCACTTCTTCAAGCATCTCCACAACTTTTTGCAGGGAAAATGCTACCACAACCAGCAGGAAGCAGAAAATGCTTTCCAAGAGTTCACAGAATCCTGAAGCATGGATGTTTATACTACAGGAATAAACAAACTTCTGTCTTGTTAGCAAATAAGTGTTGATTGTAATGGTTCCTATTTTGATTAATAAAGATGTGTTTGAGCCTAGTTATAATCATATTGTTGCTGCTGCTAAGTCTCTTCAGTTGTGTCTGACTCCGTGCGACCCCATAGATGGCAGCCCACCAGGCTCCTCCATCCACAGGATTCTCCAGGCAAGAATACTGGAGCAGGCTGCCATTTCCTTCTCCATATAATGACATTATCACCCTGCTTATTTAACTTCTTTGCAGAGTACATCATATGAAATGCTGGGCCACGTGAAGCACAAGCTGGAATCAGGATTGCTG
Source organism: Capricornis sumatraensis (assembly GCF_032405125.1). Taxonomy (NCBI): domain Eukaryota; kingdom Metazoa; phylum Chordata; class Mammalia; order Artiodactyla; family Bovidae; genus Capricornis; species Capricornis sumatraensis. The sequence continues at coordinate 78,796,973 of NC_091073.1, forward strand.
GGAGAAATATCAATAACCTCAGATATGCAGATGACACCACCCTCATGGCAGAAAGCAAAGAGGAACTAAAGAGCCTCTTGATGAAGCTGAGAGAGTGAGATGGTTGGATGGCATCACCGACTCAATGGACATGAGTTTGAACAAGTCTGGGAGTTAATGATGGACAGGGAAACCTGGCGTGCTACAGTCCATGGGGCCACGAAGAGTCAGACACAACTGAGCAACTGAACTGTACTGATAATGATAAAATTCACAGTCCAAAACCAAAATTACATTTGTACGAAGCTCATATAAAGTATGATCCAAACTTACTATGGAATATTAAGTATGCAATATTAAAAAAAAGAGCAAATATAATCTATTGACCTAGAAAGATACCCATAATACATTATTTTTTAATAAAATCAACCTCCAACCCATTACATTTGGTAAGATTCCATTTTAATTAAGATAATTTCTTGTATGATATTGTGTTATTAATGGTAAGGACTTCTGAAGAGTGAAGTTTGAGAGGTAGTGATCTTTCAATTCTTAATTTTTAGAATTCTCTAAGTAAATTTGTGCCAAATCATCAATTAAATGAAAGAGACTGATCAGGGATCAAAATCCTGGGATATTTTAAAAGTTGGTTAATCACAAGTTGGCTATTGGTCACAGAAATATGAGATAATACTTCTCATACCATTGTACTCTTACCAACAGTAAATATCATATTTAAAGCACAATGTACCTGGTAGGTACACAGTAAATGCAGAGTTACTTACTCTTTCATCTATCAGCATTTGGAATATGGTAAGCATTCAGTGAAAGTGAACAGCTAAATGAACACAGGTATGAATGGATAACTCTTCCTCTAATTCAAAATCAAACAAAATTCTCAAGATGTTCTGTTTCTCAATTTCCTACTACACTCACCTGAAAAGTCTGTGCTCACATCTCTTTCATATGGCACAACAAAATCTTCCCTCCAAAAGATGCTAGGAATGATTTAAAAAAAAAGGGGGGGACGTGAGTGTCTGGAAAGAGAAGACCTTCTTCAGAAATGCCACCATATTTAACTAGCCTTCTTTTTGGATTAGTAAGGGACTTTGCTTTGGTGCTTTTTGCAGTGAATTCTGGTATTTCCCTAGTAAGTGGCATTTCAAAGCTGACAGCGCCAGCTGTCCAACCTTCATCCTTCCACTGACTCATACCCAACAGATGGTGCAAATAGCCTGGCATAGCTTCACTGGATCCATGTTGGGAGGAAAGCCTTGCCAGACGGCTGACAGTTTCTTTGAAGATGCTCATTCTGGCAACAATGAATGACTAATAGCGCATCCTTGGCTGAACAAAAAATAAGATGTTAAAGTTTGAGAGAAATTTTGGAATATTTGGCTTCATATCTTTCACAATGCCTGCAATAACTTTCTATTAGTCATAAGATTTTATTAACATTATATGTTAGAACTATGTCATTCTCTCATTTGAGATTCTTAGTGCCTGAAATTAAAATAAACCCATTACTACTGCTCAGATGACAGCAGAAAAAATAAAGGTCTAAAGGTCAGTGCACCCAGATTCCACCCTCTGTTCTCCCTTTAAACTTCCTAGGTAAACTTGGCCAAGATATTGATGTGCTTTGATCTTTAGATTCTGCATCTTTTAAAAGAAGGGTGAAAATACCTTCCTTATTTTGCAAGGTGATTGAGAAACACATAAACTAATGAATATATAGCTGTTACATAAAGTGTGATAAAAATACTCTAAAGTTATATGTTCTAGAGAATATCATACTGACCCTCCACAAGCAGGTTTGCGTTTGCTCTTGTTGTTGTTTAATTACTCTATTGTGTCTGACTCTTTGTGACCTCATGGACTATATCTTGCCAGGCTCCTCCGTTCATGGGATTTTCCAGGCAAGAATACTGGAGTGGGTTGCCATTTCCTTCTTCAGGGGATCTTCCTGATCCAGGGATAGAACCCATGTCAACTGTGTTTCCTGCGTCACAGGCAGATCCTTTACAAATAAGCCCCTACAAGCAAGTAAGAACACTCAAATGAGCATAGGTTTACATGGATACGTATGCTTACCCCTCTGATGGCCATTGTGAGACATGAGTTTGGATTGGAGGATAGTAGCATCATGGATGGAGAGACCCTGACCACCTCATATTTACTAGCTCAGCAGCACATTTTGGAGTTGTTAATTCCATAATCCTATAAAAATTTGCTTAAATCTTGGATTGATAAAAATTACTTGCTGTGCACCTGAGATGATCACAACACTGTTAATCAGCTATTCCATTATAAAATAAAAAGGTTTTTAAAAAATAAATTTTAAAATGATTACCACATAATGGCAACAATTTTAGGAAATGTTTAGGAAAGATAGTATTGGAATATGTTTTCTAACTTTGTGCTACCGTCATAAATCATTACCATTCCTGAGTAATAGTTCCAAAAATACTCATATATATGTATGTTAGCACCGACATTAAAGCCTTTCTCCCCAGAAGATTGCAGTTTCCAGAATCAAAGATTTTGACCAAGTCATGGCTCTACCGTTAACTCTAAAAGGAAGTCAGCCTGAATTGGCACAGATATCAGATATGGATATCCGATTCAGAAGTATAATATATATGAATTTTCCAACATTAACCAATTTCAAATTGTATATGCTGGTCTGGGAAATATAAATATTGAAATCACTTTTTAATTCCATGTGTCTATATTTCCCAGAAAACATTCTAGCATGTTTTATACAAATAAGTATTTACAAGCTACAGCATCCCAAAATGCATTGAACTATCTCCCAATCCATAAAAGAAAAAAAGTAGTCTGAATTATCTCTTTTCTGTTTACCAAAATAAGATTCTCAAATTATTTATTAACTCTTTTCCCTTTCTCCTTTTCACTAAGAATCAGTTCGTGGGAAGGCAGAGGATACTGAAGTCAAATGCCTTATTGACCTAAAAGTGATTACTTGCAACAATTTATTCAGAATTTCACTTTAGTTTTATCATAAATAATTTATTACCTTCCTTTTTGAACAGATTATCATCAAAACATATTACAACCTGTTCAAAATGGTAGGTAACAAGTTGTCAGTTTTCCTTTTCTTTCAAATGAATTTGAGTACACATGAGGCTTAGGTTTAGTTTGTTGGCTCATAAAAATAGATAACAATTTTCCATAGTAGCTGTTAAACTGAAAGAAGTTGGTACTAGGTATCTAGTCAAGTTTGACGAGGAGGAAAAAAGCTACTTTAGACATTGTGAGCTCTCTCAGGAAATCCAGAGTTTCAAGGTTAGGAGGAAATAATCTCATCTGCCTGCATCATCAAATGAGAGATTTTGAGAAAGATGCCCCCAAATTGCAGGCAAAACCCACCTCAGCCATCTGAGTATATGCCACATTCCAGACCCGATATACCTGAAGACCAGTTTCTCCCCTACACTATTTTGATTATTCACAAAAACCTCTAATTGCCAGGATGTAACCAGAACCTGCAGGCAATGGAGTCTTGGAACTGCAATCTCCAGGCTGCACAGGGTGCCTGTAAGCCAAGAAACCTCTCCAACATCATCTCACCCCTTTTCTCCATCTAGAGACAATGGAGACAAGTGAAAGAACACAAAGCAGTGAAGCCTGATGTGCACTGTCTTCCCAATCACTGAAAAACCTTATGAGAGCTCTGCTCTTGCCAGGAAAGGAATCATCATAAAGGGAATGCAGCCGCAGCAACAGATACTTATTCCAACACTAAAAAAAAAAAAGCAATACAAGTCTGTTCTCTATATCTGCATCTCTAATCCTGCCCTGCAAATAGATTCATCAGTACCTTTTTTCTAGATTCCAAGTATGTGCATTGAAAGTGAAAGTGTTACTCACTCAGTAGTGTCAGCCTCTGAGACCTTATGGAATGTAGCCCGCCAGGCTCCTCTGTCCATGGAATTCTCCAGGCAAGAATGCTGGAGTGGGCTGCCATTTTCTTCTCCAGGGGATCTTTCCCACCGAGGGATTGAACCTGAGTCTCCTGCATTGAAGGCAGATTCTTTACCATCTGAGCCACCAGGAATTAATATACAATATGTGTTTTTGTCGTGTAGCTGATTCACATTGTTGTATAGCAGAAACTACCACAATATTGTAGAGCAATTACATTCCAATTAAAATAAATAAGGGCTTCCCTGAGAGCTCAGTTGGTAAAGAATCCACCTGCAATAGAGGAGACCCCAGTTTGATTCCTGGGTCAGGAAGATCCCCTGGAGAAGGGAAAGGCTACCCACTCCAGTACTCTGGCCTGGAGAATATGTAGTTAGTTCATGGGGTCACAAAGAGTTGGAGACAACTAAGAAACTTTCACTTTCATTTTAAAATAAATAATTTTTAAAAAGAAAAGCAACACAGTTCCTTTTCCCAAGCGCACAATGCTTTAGTGGCAAATACTATTATTTTTTTAATGTGTTGACCACCTATATCATGCCAGGAAATTTGGTAGGGTGGTGGTTTAGTCACTAAGTCATGTCCGATTCTTGCAACCTCATGGACTGTAGCCTGCCAGGCTCCTCTGTCCATGGGATTCTCCAGGCAAGAATATTGGAGTGGGTTGCCATTTCCTTCTCCAGGAGATCTTCCCAACCCAGGAATCAAACCAGGGTCTCCTGCATTGCAGACAGCTTCTTTACTAACTGAGCTATGAGGGAAGTTCTGAATAGGGACATCATTAATTTATTCAGTCATTGTAACTTTTCTGTGATATACTTGTAGTTTTATTTTAAAGCTAAGAAAAGTGAGATTCACACTGGTTAAGAGAAAACAGTCCAAGTCTGGTAGCTCATGTGTGCTAGACATACCACAGGTATGTCTGATTCCAAAGCTTTGCTCTTTCTGCTACATAATGAGAGTGGTAAGGCAGTATTTTCTGAGGGTCGAATAATCACTATAACAAAATAAATGCTAAGAAAATTCAGAGGGACAAACAAAAGAAAGTTCCTATTGCATGATCATAATCATCAATTTTAGGGTATGGGGGCAGGAAACATCTTTGAATAATTTGGAATTTTTGACAATCACAATTGCACTCTCATCTTACAAAATATCCATTTTAGAGCCTAAAATTTCAAAAAAAATGAACTCTGCCTACGAATATGCAGAACAAATGCATATTTAGATTTAGTTGATCTCTTGCTTTTACCCTCAAAGACAGTTTAGAATGTATCTCTTTAAAACTTTAAACATTCAGTGACTTGGGGCATAAGGAGTTACATGAGTTAAAATGCTTTTCCGGGACTTCAATTAACTAGTATCAATTTGTTGTTCCTAGATCTAAATTTGGGTAGGGGGGGATACTTAACAGTTTAGCAAGGACTGTTCATTCTTTTCCTGATGCCATCTGGTAACACGGTGGTTCAATCCCTTTGCCCTCAGATTAATGGAGCAAGTTCACATATTATAAACAGCACTATAATTCCCTCCGATATTTTCATTGTGGATTTCTTTGTGGTAGAACTCATTTCCAATAATATATATGTAATTTGGCAACCAAGACCAGAAAATCTAACATCCTAATAATATTCTTTTAGAAGGAGAAATACCAGATATGCAAAAAAAATTAAAGGTAAGGCAATCCTATTCCTCAACTTCTTCAATTCTTTGACAATAAAACTGAAAAGTTCAATTTGTTGACAGCATGCTAACATAGGTAACAAAAAACTGAAGAAATTTAATGAGATGAGGAATACTAATAAGGTTGTCTCATGCTCCCTAAGGGCTTTCCAGCTGGCTCAGCTGGCAAAGAATCCGCCTACAATGCAGGAGACTTGGGTTCGATCCCTGGATTGGGAAGATCCTCTGGAGAAGAGAGTGGCTACCCACTCCAGTATTCTGGCCTGGAGAACTCCATGGACTGTATAGCCCATGGGGTTGTAAAGAATTGGACACCACTGAGCGACTTTCACACACACACACACACACACACACACACACACATGCTCCCTAAGTATTGTAAAATTTAAAACATATAATACAATGTCCTTCCCAAGAGTTTAAATGCTCCTTGTTTTAATAAGTGTAAACTTTCTAATGCCCTAACAAAAATATGTCTCTTTTTATTTGGATTTTTTCATACATAAATATCATGCATTAGTTCTTAGATTAACTTGGAGAAAAGCAGTAAGACTGAACCAATAGGAAAAGAATGTTTTCTTTGAATGATCAAGCTATGTAATTAAAAATAACATAGGCTAAAGCCTAAATCACTATCTTTTAAGCAGTAAGTCATGGGATTTATATACTGGAATTAATTTCTCTGTATCTGATCTGGATGAAGAATGCCAAAATTAGTGTACTTTAGATTTTGGATTTTATATTCAATTAGTTGATATTTCAGAAATTTTAAATGGATTTTTAAAAAATACAATGGTATTAAGTTGAATGTAATTCAGTCATATTTTCATCTGAATTTCCAACAGGATGGCCTTATTTTCAACATTTCAGAGAAACGTATGCTCCAGGGATTTCTATAGGTCACCTTTGGGCTCTTAAGGGGTCAATATATAATACCCTTTCTTTCCGTATTAAATTCAGAACCAATTAAAAATAAAGCACAGAAGATAGACAGATGGGGATTTAAATGACAGCTTTGTCACTGAAAAAGCAGATTAGAAAATGTGGCTTTAAACCTGTACCCAAAGGATTTCCCAGTACTCCCTCCCTGAAGTAGGCAGACTCACATACCTAGTGACAGGCTGGACTGCAGGCTTTTCTATCCCTGGGAGTTCACCTGAGTGCAGGAGAGAAAATAACAGAAGTGTAGGAAGCTATTCCTAAAGAAAGAAAGAAAAGGGCTGGGCAGGTTTTTTCTATTCTTTCTCTCCAACCTGCAGTCAGTGAGGCGGGGTGAGTGATGTGTCCCCAAAGGAGACAGCAGTCCTAAGCTAGTAGAGACTCTGTCTCAACTAGAAAATAATACTCCCTGCTCCCCAGAGTCACATAAAATAAGCAATCAGTGAGGGTATGCGGCTGGAATCCCCTGGCTATCCAGTGGTTAGGACTCTGAACTTCCACTGCAGGGGGTCAGGGTTGGAATCCCTGGTTAGAGAACTAAGATCCTACTAACTGCCCAGTATGGCCAAAAAAAAAGAGTGTATTTGGCTTACAGGTTAATAGGCCATTTATTCTCCTTCACTTATTAACTATATTTGTGTCTTTTCCTGCAAATAGTGCATATAAATAATTTGCATTCCACTTTTACAAGATATCAACCTCTTTTTCTCATTTTAGTGTTCTGTAGCCCATGGATAATAAAGGCATATAGGCGTGTTTTCTCTATGATGTATTTTAACTTCAATTCTAAGGATGGATAGATAAGATAGACAGATGGATACAAATATAGAAAAACACAGCTTGAGAAAATACTGCTTTTGATCTAATCATCTTTTGAATTATAAAACATTCGAATAATACATACTAACAAAATTAGTTATGAAGTAATTGTTCATCTAAATAATACTGGTTATTTGCCCTTTTCTTAGGTTGTTTTATGTATCACAACATGTAGCCTTAGATGCAGAACGCAATTTTCTATACACTCTGGGAACAACTAGTTCCAAGCCCATTTTATCTGGTCATGCATTTTGATTGTGCCATCATTGTGAATAACAGGACTCACAGGAGGCTAACAACACAGGGATTTGGGATTTTTGCATTTGTAAAGATCTAAAATAGGAACAATTCAATATTTGGAAGAACTAAAACTAATTGTAAATAACCATTACTGTGATGAGGTGAGGGGTCCTTTGGCACCTTCTTTTGGGAATGCAAAAGAAGTTATCTCTAATTATGTAAGGAATATTATAAAATATTCAAAATTTAATTTTAAATGATTATTCAGGAACATTAGATATTCATTATATAATCACTGTTTAATCATTGTTCATAGTTGCTAATCCATTGCAATTCAAATCAAAGTTAAAAGAAAGGCCTACACTTGCAGTTCAGCCTAATACATTCTTCAGGGACAACAGATCATACTGCAGTCCAAAAAACTGTCAGAAGGAATAAAAGCAAAACTGGAATTTTCCTATTTCCCTTACTATTTTTTAAAACAGCAATTACATAAAGGATTGTTATCCAAAATATACAAAGAGTTCTTGAAATAAGAAAAACAACCCAATTAAAAAATGAACCAAAGACCTTGACAGATATTACACCAAAGAAGATTTACAGATGGCAAATATCTATATGAGAAGATGCTCCACAACATATGTTATCAGGGAAGTGCAAACTAAAACCACTACACATACATTAGAATGGCCAAAAGCTAGAATACTGGCAACACCAAATGCTGAACATGTGAAGCAATAGGCATTCTCATTCATCGCTGGTATCAGTGCAATGGTAGAGACACTAAGGAAAACAGTTTAGCAGTTTTGCACTACACAGCAATCCTAATGCTTGATATTTACCCAAAGGAATTGAAAACATGTCCACACAAAAACCTGCACATGGATGTTTATAGTAGCTTTATTCATAACTGCCAGCACTTGGAAGTAACCAAGATATTCTTCAATAGGTGAATAGATACATAAACTGTGATACATCCAGACAATGGAATATTATTCAGAGCTAAAAATAAATGCACTATCTTGCCATGAAAAGACAGGGAGGAACAGTAGACGCATGTTACTAAGTGTAAAAAGCCCATCCAGAAAGGCTACACTACTGTATGATCCCAATTATATGACATGCTAGAAAAAACTGTGGAAACAGTATAAAAAAGTCAGTGGTTATCAAGAATTGGGATGGGGCTGGGGTAATGAGTAGGCAGAGCACAAAGGATTTTTAGGGCAGTGAAAATACTCTGTATATTATGAGGAAGATGTCATTGCATTTGTCCAAACCCATAGAATGTACAACACCAAGAGTGCACCCTAAGGAAATCTATGAACTGTAGGTGATTATGACATGTAGGTTCATTCTTGGTTAAAAAAAAAAAAAGTACCATTTTAGAGAGTGGTATTAATACTGGAAGAGGCTATGCATGTGTAGGAGCAGGAGGTTATATGGGAAATCTCTGTGCCTCCTTCTCAATTCTGTTGTAACCTAAAACTTCTCTAAAAAATGTAGTCTTAAAAAAGAGTAATGACAGCCTTCCTCCATCCTCCTTGATGCTTATTCTCCATTCAGATAGAATTCCTTTGGGTGATGCACTGGTAAGTTCAGGCTGCCATAACAGAATATAGACCAACTGGCTTACAGCAATTTATTTCCCACAGTTCTAGAGACTGGAAAGACTGTAGTCAGGGTGCCAGTGTGGTCAAGTTCTGATGAGAACCCTCTTCCTGGTTTGCAGATGGTGGTCTTCTCAGTACGTCCTTGCACAGCAGAGAGAGAAGCCAGCTCTCACCTGTCTCTTCTTATACAGTCACAGATCTCACAGTAAGGGCTCCACCTTCATGCCTATTACCTCCCAATAGATCCCATCTCCAAATACTATAACATAGGAAATTAGGTTTTCAACAGATGAATTTTGGGAGAACACAAACAATGCAGTCCATACACATGGCATTGGGATTCAGTGAGAAGATTCTCTTGATGACAAGTAACACCAGACCAGACACAATGAACAAGAAGAAAGTAGGTTATATCCTACCCATAGACCCATTTTCATCATTGGCTTCTCACTAAGGTACACAGGTTTGAAAGTTGTGCATTGCATGTCTATTTCCCAAACTGCCACAAGTGCTTTACAAGATTTGTTAAGAAAGCCACATCTGATTTAGATTAAGCTTAGGAACTTGCCAAAGAAGTCAAGAAGAGATAGTGAGAGTATTGAAGCCCTTCTTAAGAGGATGGAAAAAATGAATGGGGAAAAGGAGCTAGAAGAAAAAGAACAAAGTTATTAAAGTCTCATTAAAATGTATTCTCCAAAAAAGGGAACCCTCCTACATTGTGGGTGGGAATGTAAATTGGTACAGCCACTATGGAGAATAGTATGGTGAGTCCTTAAGAAACTAATAATAGAACCACCATATGATCCAGCAATCCCACTCCTAGGCATCTATCTGCAGAAAAAGATGGTCTGAAAGGATACATGCAACCCAATGATCATTGCAGCACTGTTTAGCCAAGAGATAAAAGCAATCTCAATGTTCATTGATAGATGAATGGATAAAAAAGAGTGGTACATGTATATAATGGAGTATTACTCAGTTGTTAAAAAGAAATAATGACATCTGAGCAACATGGATGGACAGATTATCATACTAAGTAAAATCAGTCAGAAGAGAAAGACAAATAACATATCACTTACATATAGAATCTTCAAAAAATGATACAAATGAACTTACTTATAAAACAGAAACAGACTTTGAGACGTATGGTTACCAAAGGTGAAAGAGGGAGAATAAATTAGGAGGTTGGGTTGATAAGTACACGCTGCTATACTTAAAATAGATAATGAACAAGACCCTATCATATAACACAGGAAATGCTGCTTAATATTCTATAATAATCTAAATGGGAAAAGAATTTGAAAAATAATACATATATGCAGAACTGAAACACTGTTATACACATGAAATTTACATAACATTGTTAGTAAATTATACTCCAAAATATTAAAGTAAAATTCTTTTTTAAAAAAGCATTCTCCAAAGATGACTGAGTTAGTAGGAAATCATGTATTTATAATGGAGATCTGTGGAAGATTTCAAATCAGACAGACCTAGATATAAATATCAGCTCCTATACCAATAAAGTATATTGGGCATTTTTTTTAAGTTCCAAAATTTCTCAACTGAAAAAATGTAAAAATAGTCATTTTATGATTATAGTAAAGAGAAATGCAATTATTTGTGTATAATGCCTAAGATGTCAAAATTGTTCAATCAACACTCCCAGTTGTTTGTCATGTTGTGGCTTTACCATTAATATAGAAAAGCACTGGCTCCCGTTTCTTTAGATTTAGCAATAAAATTATGAATATTCAATACTGCTTCCACTACCAAGACCAATGTAAATGAGGTACAGAGAAAGAAATGGCACAGAAAAATGAGGGGCAGCCAGCAAGGGTGGCCCTTCCCTGTGTTAAGGGGTGTTTTATCAGTATTATCATTTAGAATTACCTGGGCATGGTGATTAAAAAAAAACAAATGAATTTTAGTTTAAATTCTCTACAATTGATACACTCCCTTATAGCCTCATTGAACTTTCTGATCACCACTGCTCTTTAAACAGACAAAAATGTTGGAGACTCAGATAATACAAGCAACTAGCCAAAGCCACACATCGCCATTTTGATGCCTTAAAAAAAAATTCTACATTTTGCCACTTCTTTCTAGAACATTTTCTCCCCGCAAACTTCTTTTGACTCCTGAGTCTAATTCAGTCTTTAGTTTGGTTTTCTTCCAAAATCTAAACTAGATTTATTCTAGATCCAAGTAAACACACAAAACCATTCACCTTAAGAAGTTTGATGGGGAAAAAATAGTAATAAATTTAATACATTCACTCTGCAGGATTTTTACTATTTATTTCTCCCTCTTAGTTATTCCTGCTCTCTGTCTAGTCTTTACAGGCTCTGTTGACAATTCTTGTGATGTAGTAAAATGTTTGCCCAGAATAATGTGATAAGACAAAGCAGAGCCATATTTATGTTACGTCATATTTTTAAAGCAATTTGTTTCCTATTTGTTTCTCAAAGGAAAAAATATCAGTGATAACTTTATTTCTGTCAGCAGTAGAGAGGGGTTGGGATTTCTTCCAGACTCTATTTACCCTTCAATATAACAGTTGTAAGATATTTTCTTTTCCTTATGTGTAGGAAGAATCCATTTCTCCTAGATAAAACTAGATAGTGCTTCTCACCAACTCAAGGAAGTAAAATGAGGAAATGTAACAAATGGCACACACTTCACTCCCACCACATATAAAGAACCTGTCAACTCTCTAACAGAAGGTAGAATCTTTGGTAGTACAAATGAATTAACGTCCTGCTAACATAATTACATACATGAAAAACATGGTTAGTTGTGAAAGTCACAAAGAAATGGGAGATGAGGATTTACACATACACACTACCATATGTAAAACAGACGACTAGGAGAGATCTGCTGTGAAGCACAGGGAGCTCACTCCGTGCTCGGTGATGACCTAGATGGGGGGACAGAGGAGGCAGGCTTGTAAGGGAGGTCCAGAGGGAGGAGATACATGTATACACAGAGCCGGTTCTCTTCACCATACACCAGAAACAGCACTGTAAAGCAATTATTCTCCAACAAATGAAAAAAGAAATCACGTTACATAGTTTACTGTTCATAGTTCTTACTTTCAAATAGCAACATTGTCTTTCGTGCCTCAATTTACCTAATAAATCGGAGAAGGTGATGGCACCCTACTCCAGTACTCTTGCCTGGAAAATCCCATGGATGGAGGAGGCTGGTGGGCTGCAGTAAATACTATTCTCTTTCTGAGTTAAGGGAAAAGAGAACAATCTGTCAAGGGAAGTATTCCTCTTTGATTAAAAAGATTTTACTAAATCCAAATATCTATACTTACTTCCTCCTTCCTGTCTAATACTAAGAGAAAATTCATGGCAACCCCAATAAAGGGGCCCATAAAGAAATACTTCATTGGGTATTCTCTCTTTCCAGAACTTAATTTTCCTCTATAATTATAAAACAGACCCCACACCATACGTACAGCACATAAAGCATGCATAAACATTTAGACCGAGGGTTTAAAAGGGCGAAAACATTTCTGCCTCAGATCTCTATTTTCTCCAATCATTGTCCTAAAACTACATTCATCTGTTCTTCTCAGAAAAAAAAACACTTAGGAACACCACTAGTTTCTCCTTACAACAGTGTGACAGTGCCAATGGTTATTTATTTCAAGGAAAAAGTATACATATTTAATAAAATGAGTTGGATAAATTTCTTCATAAATACACACACACACACACACACACACACACACACACACACACACACAAACAAACCTGGGGGGAGCTTTTAAAATCCACATTTTACTCTCAATTCCAGAGATTACTAACGATTTGACTAAATGCTAAATGCTGTGAAAGTGCTACATTCAATGTCAGCAAATTTAGAAAACTCAGCAGTGGCCACAAGACTGGAAAAGGTTGGTTTTCATTCTAATCCCAAAGAAAGGCAATGCAAAGAATACTAAAACCACTGCACAACTACACTCATCTCACATGCTAGTAATAATCAAAGTTCTCCAAGCCAGGCTTCAGCAATACATGAACCGTGAACTTCCAGATGTTCAAGCTGGTTTTAGAAAAGGCAGAGGAACCAGAGATCAAATTGCCAACATCCACTAGATCATCAAAAACACGAGAGAGTTCCAGAAAAATATCTATTTCAAGAAAACATCTGCTTTATTGACTAGGCCAAAGCCTTTGACTGTGTTCATTCAAGTCGCCCAGCCGAGAATGACTCTTTGCAATCCCATGAATTGCAGAACCCCAGGCCTCCCTGTCCATCACCAACTCCCAGAGTTGACCCAAACCTATGTCCATCAAGTCGGTGATGCCATCCAGCCATCTCATCCTCTGTCGTCCTCTTCTCCTCCTGCCCCCAGTCCCTCCCAGCATCAGAGTCTTTTCCAATGAGTCAACTCTTCACATGAGGTGGCTTAAGTATGGGAGTTTCAGCTTCAGCATCAGTCCTTCCAAAGAACACCCAAGGCTGATCTCCTTTAGAATGGACTGGTTAGACCTCCTTGCAGTCCAACGGACTCTCAGGAGTCTTCAACACCATAGTTCAAAAGCATCAATTCTTCAGTGCTCAGCTTTCTTCACAGTCTAACTCTCACATCCATACATGACCACTGGAAAAACCGTAGCCTTGACCAGATGGACCTTAGTCGGCAAAGTAATGTCTCTGCTTTTCAATATGCTATCTAGGTTGGGCATAACTTTCCTTTCAAGGAGTAAGAATCTTTTAATTTCATGGCTGCAATCACCATCTGCAGTGATTTTGGAGCCCAAAAAATAAAGTCTGACACTGTTTCCCCATCTATTTCCCATGAAGTGATGGGACCAGATGCCATGATCTTCGTTTTCTGAATGTTGAGTTTTAAACCAACCTTTTCACTCTCCTCTTTCACTTTCATTAAGAGGCTCTTTAGTTCCTCTTCACTTTCTGCCATAAGCGTGGTGGCATCTGCTTATCTGAGGTTATTGATATTTCTCCTGGCAATCTTGATTCCAGCTTGTGCTTCTTCCAGCCCAGCGTTTCTCATGATGTACTCTGCATATAACTTAAGTAAGCAGGGTGACAATACACAGCGTTGATGTACTTTTTTCCTATTTGGAACCAGTCTGTTGTCCCATGTCCAGTTCTAACTGTTGCTTCCTGACCTGTGCATATAGCTTTCTCAACAGGCAGGTAGGTGGTCTGGTATGCCCATCTCTTTCAGAATTTTGCACAGTTTATTGTGATCCACATAGTCAAAGGCTTTGGCATAGTCAATAAAGCAGAAATAGATGTTTTTCTGGAACTCTCTTGCTTTTTCCATGATCCAACGGATGTTGGCAATTTGATCTCTGGTTCCTCTGCCTTTTCTAAAACCAGCTTGAACATCAGGAAGTTCATGGTTCATGTATTGCTGAAGCCTGGCTTGGAGAATTTTGAGCATTACATTGTTAGCGTGTGAGATGAGTACAATTGTGCGGTAGTTTGAGCATTCTTTGGCATTGCCTTTCTTTGGGATTCAAATGAAAACTGATCTTTTCCAGTCCTGTCGCCACTGCTGAGTTTTCCAAATTTGTTGGCATACTGAGTGCAGCACTTTCACAGCATCATCTTCCAGGATTTGAAATAGCCCAACTGGAATTCCATCACCCCACTAGCTTTGTTCGTTGTGATGCCTTCTAAGGCCCACTTGACTTCACATTCCAAGATGTCTGGCTCTAGATTAGTGATCACACCATCGTGATTATCTTGGTCATGAAGATCTATTTTGTACAGTTCTTCTGTGTATTCCTTCCACCTCTTCTTAATAGCTTCTGCTTCTGTTAGGTCCATACCATTTCTGTCCTTTATCGAGCCCATTTTTGCATGAAATGTTCCCTTGGTATCTCTAATTTTCTTGAAGAGATCTCTAGTCTTTCCCAGTCTGTTGTTCTCCTCTATTTCTTTGCATTGATCGCTGAGGAAGACTTTTTTATTACCTTGCTATTCTTTGGAACTCTGCATTCAGATGCTTATATCTTTCCTTTTCTCCTTTGCTTTTCACTTCTCTTCTTTTCACAGCTATTTGTAAGGCCTTCCCAGACAGCCATTTTGCTTTTTTGCATTTCTTTTCCATGGGGATGGTCTTGATTCCTGTCTCCTGTACAATGTCACGAACCTCATTCCATACTTCATCAGGCACTCAATCAGATCTAGACCCTTAAATCTATTTCTCACTTCCACTGTATAATCATAAGTTATTTTATCTAGGTCATACCTGAATGGTCTAGTCATTTTCCCTACCTTCTTCAATATAATTCTATTTTGGCAATAAAGAGTTCATGATCTGAGCCACAGTCAGCTCCTGGTCTTGTTTTTGTTGACTCTATAGAGCTTCTCCATCTTTGGCTGCAAAGAATATAATCAATTTGATTTCAGTGTTGACCATCTGGTGATGTCCACATGTAGAGTCTTTTCTTATGTTGTTGGAAGAGGGTGTTTGCTATGACCAGTGCATCCTCTTGGCAAAACTCCATTAGTCTTTGCCCTGCTTCATTCCGTATTCCAAGGCCAAATGTGACTGTTACCACAGGTGTTTCTTAACTTCCTACTTTTGCATTCCAGTCCCCTATAATGAAAGGACATCTTTTTGGGGTGTTAATTCTAAAAGGTCTTATAGGTCTTCATAGAACCGTTCAACTTCAGCTTTTTCAGCATTACTGGTTGGGGTATAGGCTTGGGTTACTGTGATATTGAATGGTTTGCCTTGGAAATGAACAGAGATCATTCTGTCATTTTTGAGTTTGCATCCAAGTACTGCATTTTGGACTCTTCTGTTGACCATGATAGCTACTTCAT
This sequence comes from Capricornis sumatraensis, assembly GCF_032405125.1. Taxonomy (NCBI): domain Eukaryota; kingdom Metazoa; phylum Chordata; class Mammalia; order Artiodactyla; family Bovidae; genus Capricornis; species Capricornis sumatraensis. The sequence goes on from NC_091073.1 coordinate 78,813,016, forward strand.
TTCTTCTAAGGGATTCCTGCCCACAGTAGTATATATAATGGTCATCTGAGTTAAATTCACCCATTGCAGTCCATTTTAGTTCACTGATTCCTAGAATGTCGACATTCATTCTTGCCATCTCCTGTTTGACCACTTCCAATTTGCCTTGACTCATGGACCTAACATTACAGGTTCCTATGCAGTATTGCTCTTTACAGCATCGGACCTTGCTTCTATCATCAGTCACACCATTCACAACTGGGTATTGTTTTTTCTTTGGCTCCATCCCTTCATTCTTTCTGGAGTTATTTCTCTACTGATCTCCAGTAGCATATTGGGCACCTACCAACCTGGGGAGTTCCTCTTTCAGTATCCTCTCATTTTGCCTTCTCATACTGTTCATGGGGTTCTCAAAGCAAGAATATTGAAGTGGTTTGCCATTCCCTTCTCCAGTGGACCACATTCGGTGAGACTTCTCCACCATGACCCACCCATCTTGGGTGGCCCCACATGGCATGGCTTAGTTTCACTGAGTTAGACAAGGCTGTGGTCTGTGTGATTAGACTAACTAGTTTTCTGTGATTATGGTTTGTGTGTCTCCCCTCTGAGTCCTCTCTCAACAGTTACCGTCTTACTTGGTTTTCTCTTACCTTTGACTGTATGGATCACAATAAACTGTGGAAAATTCTGAAAGAGTTGGGAATACCAGACCATCTGACCTGCCTCTTGAGACCTGTATGCAGGTTAGGAAGCAACAGTTAGAACTGGACATGGAACAACAGACTAGTTCCAAATAGGAAAAGGAGTACGTCAAGGTTGTATATTGTCGCCTGATGATTTAACTTATATGCAGAGTACATCATGAGAAATGCTGGTCTGGAGGAAGCACAAGCAGGAATCAAGATTGCCAGGAGAAATATCAATAACCTCAGATACCCAGATGACACCACCCTTATGGCAGAAAGTGACGAAGAACTAAAGAGCCTCTTAATGAAAGTAAAAGAGGAGAGTGAAAAAGTGGGCTTAAAGTTCAACATTCAGAAAACTAAGATCATGGCATCTGGTCCCACCACTTCATGGCAAATAGATGGGGAAACAGTGGCTGACTTTATTTTTCTGGGCTCCAAAATCACTGCGGATGTTGATTGTAGCCATGAAATTAAAAGACGCTTACTCCTTGGAAGAATCGTTATGACCAACCTAGACAGCATATTATAAAGCAGAGACATTACTTTGTCAACAAAGGTCCATTTAGTCAAGGCTATGATTTTTCCAGTAGTCATGTATGGATGTATGAGTTGAACTATAAACAAAGCTGAGCGCCAAAGAATTGATGTTTTGAACTGTGGTGTTAGAGAAGACTCTTGAGAGTCCCTTGGACTGTGAGGAGATCCAGCCAGTCCATCCTAAAGGAGATCAGTCCTGGGTGTTCACTGGAAGGACTGATGTTGAAGCTGAAACTCCAATATTTTGGCCACCTGATGCAAAGAGCTGACTCATTGGAAAAGACCCTGATGCTGGGAAAGATTGAGGGCAGGAGGAGAAGGGGACAGCAGAGGATGAGATAGCTGGATGGCATCACCAGCTCAATCGACATGAGTTTGGGTAGATTCCAGGAGTTGGTGATGGCCAGGGAGGCCTGGCATGCTGCAGTTCATGGGGTCACAAACAGTTGGACATGACTGAGCGACTGAACGGAACTGAACTGAACTGCTAAATGGCTCAACAATTTTTTAAAAGCTATACTAACACCTTCTAAATGAGCAAGTGCTGAAGTCAAATGAAGCTTCACAGGTGAAAATATTTCTTTATCACTGTTAAAAGCTAAACCTTGAAATGATAGTAGTGAAAACATTTTAGAAGCAGCAGTGTAAGACCACCTAAGAGCATGCATAACTTTTATTTAGGAGATTCTAAGAGATAGACACTGCAGCCAGCAAAAGCACGATGGCATGGAAAACTCATGAATGACAGGAAATGGAGAAATGGGAAGGCAACACATAATCCACAGCAATGTTCCTTCCAAGGTGGCCATTGGATTCAAACCAGGCTGAAACAGCAATGGAAAATCATTATCCCTGGATGGCTGATGTCTGATTATGGGTGTGAGAAAGTTATTTGAAGCCTGAGCATGTTAACTAATGTTTTCACTCCAAGTATCAGATGCTAATTGGTTAATCCAGAACTGACAAGACCACAGTGTTTCTCCCCACCTCAATTACCTAGACTGATGCTAGAAAATAAACCAGAATCCAACCACCTGTTTCTTTCAAGACAAAAAGTTAGTGTCTACGGGAAAAGAAAAAAATCACCATGCTATGCTTAGTATATCAGGATTTCTTTAAGCAAGAGGAAAAGCTATAATTGAAACTTTTATTAAGCTGTTTGTTGATTCTCTATGTAAGAAGGAGTTCAAGAAAGAAAGAAGAACTAGTCACTCACATCCTCTGTGTTCTCTGAAATTATGAACCACCAATCTTTCCCAACTTTATTTAGGATAATCAGTTAAGAAACTTACTATGTTTAGGACATTATTCTCAGTTAAATAGTTAATAACAAATACTTTAAAAAATGAGAAATATTTCACATCACTCATCTGGAAGTTTCCTCCCAAGAGTTAATATTTCATGTTCTATAAAGATAGTAATCCAAAATGAAAGAATTTTACTTAAAGAACTAGAGAATGAAATCATTGTACAGTGCACCTAAAACAACTGTTTTAGAACAGGAAGCTTCCCTTAAAGAAATATTATGAAAATATAAACTAATTTCCTATTCAGTTTAAAGTATTTCATTTCTGAGCTCCAATACATACATTATACTACACAAAATTTAACTGAAGGTGGATCGTAAACCTAAGCATAGGGTAAAAACCTATAAAGCTTCTATATGAAAACACAATAGGAAATAGCTGTGTATTTTAATTAGGTAAAAATTTCTTAGATATGTTGCTAGAAGTATCATGCATAAAAGAGCTGATAAGTTGGAATTTATAAACTTTAAAACTTGTGCTTTTTGAAGACACTGAAAAAACAAACCAAAGAGGAGGATAAAATATTTTAAAATTATATATGTGATAAAGATTTATCTTTAGAATATGTTTTTAAAAACTCTCAAAATAGAATGATAAGAAATTAACCCTTTTTCCTCCCTGGTATTTGTGAGGTAGTCTTCCAAGATTATCATTTGATTTCTGTTTTTCTTTTTTACCCACCCCTCTTCATTTGGTTTCATTTCAGTCTTAGATGAAAACAAAATGATTAGCACCCCTCCTTGCATCTTTTATTTCCTTAATGGTTTTCTTGAACAGTGTTTTGTGCTTTTTACATTATATTTATCAATTAAAATTCATTTTCATAATGAAAAAGAAAGGTATCATTTCAGAATCTCTCCCCCAACACACATACTGTGTGACCTCTAAAATCATTTTAGAGGGAAATATCAACTTTTTAGTTGTGTTGTGTAATTAAAAAAAAAAAAAATATATATATATATATATATATATATATATATAAAAACCAGCAAAGAAAAAAATCATTTTGACAATAAGTAACTATTCAGGAGCACATATATTCTAACTATAAAGGCTGTAGGTTTAATCTATTAGCTTTTCCAGGATACATGGTTTGAAATATTTCCCTATCTAAGAGCAATGTGCAACACTTCCATTTTGCCACAGAGTTCTGGCAATACTGCAGAAGTAGTAGAGCTGATGTATCATAGATGACAGCTATTGGCTTTAAAGTCATACAGGGTCAGACTTACCTCTCCACCATATAAGGCTATATGACCCTGAACATCAATACTATCACTGGTAATTGGGATAAAAATAGCATCTAATATGTCTGCTGCAAAAATTACATTACATAACGCCTAGTGTCTGCACATAGTAAATAGTACATAAATGTTAGCTATTATAATTGTAATTAATATTAAACAGGGCAGCGATATCAGCAGTGTGGTGGAATAGGAGGTCCCAGCACTCTTCCCTCCAATAGAAACAAGAATTTAACAATCATCCATGGATGAAAAAACCGTTACAAGAACTCCAGAATCCAAATAAGAGGTTACAATATTCCAGTTGAGCATAGAAATGAGAAAAAAAAAAAGCACTATCAAGGTTAAGAAGCAAAGTTTCACTTTATATCACCCCTTCCCCAACACTCCCATGTACAATTCTAAGAGAGATCCCCTTGGAACATGAGAGCTGTCCTCAGAGCAAGAGTTCTTGCATGGAGTTAAAACAGAGCAACTCATCAACAAACACCATGTGATTATAGTTAACAAGTGGAGAGGGAAATGGCAACACACTCCAGTAATTTTGCCTGGAAAATCCCATGGACAGAGGAGGCGGCTGGACTACAGTCCATGGCGTCATAAGGAATCAGACACAACTTAACAACTGAGCACATAGTTAATAATATAGTATCATTACACAAAATAAGGTGCTCATCACACACAATAAGAAATAATAATTATGTAATATGAAGGTGTGAACTAATGCTCATGTAAGAATCTTTTTGCGATATATAAGTATATCAAATCAACACATTGCATACCCTGTTGTTGTTTTTCAGTCACTAAGTAACGTCCAACTCTTTGCAACTCCACGGACTGTAGCCCACCAGGGTCCTCTGTCCTTGGGATTTCCCAGGCAGGAATACTGGAGTGGGTTGCCATTTCCTTCTCAGGCGATCATTGCAGATCAGAGATCAAACCCAGGTCTCCTGCACTGGTAGGCAGATTCTTTACCACTGAGTCACCAGGGAAGCCACTGTACACCTTAAAGTTACACAGTGTTATCTGTCAATAACATTTCAATAAAGTCAAGGAAAAAGCACAATTCCACTTCAAAGAAACACATTAAAGATTTAAAGATTAGACCTGAAATCATAAATAGAAAAAAGTTTTTTGATAGTCTTAGCTATGATGTTTTTTTGGATATGAAATCAAAAGCACAGACCAAAAAAACAAAAAATAAACAAGTGTAACTATATCAAACTAAACAGTTTCAGCCATGCAAAGGAAACAAACAAAATGCAAAGGCAGAGGTTTCACTGGTGGTTCAGAGGTGAAGAATCTGCCTTCCAGTGCAGGAGACATGAGTTCAATCTCTGATCTGGTTAAGACTCCATCTATCTCAGAGCAACTAAACGTGTGCACCACAACTATTGAGCCCATGCTCCAGAGCCAATGAGCCACAACTCACGAGTCCACGTGCTGCAACTACTGGCCCGGGTGCCCTAGAGCCTGTATTCTCCAACAAGAGAAGCCACCGCAATGAGAAACCCACGCACCACAACTAGAGAGTAGCCCCCGCTCACAACTAGAGAAAAACTGTGCAGCAACAATGACCTGGGACAGCCAAAAATAAAATAAATACTTTTTTTAAAAGGCAACCTATGGGAAAAAATATTTTCAAACCATACAACTAAGAGCCACTATCCAGATTATTCAGTCAGCCCTCAATCTGCAGATCCAACCAATGGCCGATCAACTGTACTACACCATACTATAAAAGGGACTGGGGATCCTGTAGGGGTCCTGGAACCAATCACCCTCAGGTACCAAGGGACAACTGTGTAAGAAACTAGAAGCACATACAGGAAAATGAAAGATGTTGGTCAAAGGGTACAAAGTTTTCAGTTATGCAAGATGAATAAATTCAGGAGTTCTATTGTACCAATAGGATGACTGTTAACCATAAACAGTACTCTATTTTATACTTAAGAGTAAATTTTAAACACAAAAAGGGAGAAAGAAAAATATTAAATATGTGAGACTGATATGTTAATTGATTGATTCAGTAATCATTTTTTACCTATGTATCTGAAAATATCAGGTTGTATATACTATTTTGTCAGTTATAATTCTCTAAACTGAAAAATTCATATGAAACCATGAAAGACCTTGAATTACCAAAGAAATTTTGAGCAAGAATAAAAAAAAGCTGGAAACGTCGCATTTCCTGAACTCAAAATATATTACAACATTACAGTTTTCAAAACCGTTGTTCAGTTGCAAAGTCCTGTCCAACTCTTTGCAACTCCATGGACTGCAGCCTGTCAGGCTCCTCTGTCCATGGGATTTCCCAGGCAAGAACACTGGAGAGGGTCACCATTTCCTTCCCCATCAAAACAGTAGACTACTGGCATAAAAAAGACATACAGGTCAATGAAACAAAATACACACCACAGAAACAAACTCATACATATTCCATCAACAGGTCTTCCACAAAGGTCCCATGTATTATACAATAGGGAAAGTGTAATCTCTTCAATAAATGCTGCTAGGAAAACTGCATATCCACATGCAAAATAACAAAATTTGACCCTTCTCTTACATTCTGCACAAACATTAACACAAAATGGATTAAAGATTTAGATATAAGACCTAAAAATCATAAAAGAAAACTTAAAGAAATTCTTCTAAACATTAACTTTGGCAATGATTTCTTTGTTATGACACAGGCAACAAAAGCAAAAGTAGGCATGTGGGGACTGCATCAAACTAAAAATTTCTACAAAGCAATCAAAAAATGAAAAAGCTATCTACAGAATGGGAGAAAAATATCAACAAACTATACACTTGCTAAAGGTTTAATATCCAAACCATACAGGGGCCTCAATAGCAAAACCAAATAGCCTATTTTAAAACTTGGTAAGGGAACTGAATGAGCTTCTCTGGTGGCTCAGTGCTAAAGAATCCACCTGCCAATACAGGACATGCAGGTTTGATCTCTGGGTCAGGAAGATCCCCTGGAGAAGAAAATGGCATCCCACTCCAGTATTCTTGTCTGGAAATCCCATGGACAGAGGAGCCTGGCAGGCTACATACAGTCCATGGGTTGCAGAGTTGGAGGTGATTAGCAACTAAACAACAACAAAGAAACCAAACGGACCTCTCCTCAAAGATACAAACAGCCAACAAATTTATGAAAAGGTGTTCAAATCACTAGTCATTCAGTTCAGTTCAGTGGCTCAGTCATGTCCCACTCTTTGCAACCCCATGAATCGCAGCACGCCAGGCCTCCCTGTCCATCACCAACTCCCGGAGTTCACTCAGACTCACGTCCATCGAGTCAGTGATGCCATCCAGCCATCTCATCCTCTGTCGTCCCCTTCTCCTCCTGCCCCCAATCCCTCCCAGCATCAGAGTCTTTTCCAATGAGTCAACTCTTCGCATGAGGTGGCCAAAGTATTGGAGTTTCAGCTTCAGCATCATTCCTTCCAAAGAACACCCAGGGCTGATCTCCTTCAGAATGGACTGGTTGGATCTCCTTGCAGTCCAAGGGATGGTCAAGAGTCTTCTCCAACACCACAGTTCAAAAGCATCAATTCTTCGGCACTCAGCCTTCTTCACAGTCCAACTCTCACGTCCATACATGACTACTGGAAAAACCATAGCCTTGACTAGATGGACCTTTGTTGGCAAAGTAATGTCTCTGCTTTTCAATATGCTATCTAAGTTGCTCATAACTTTTCTTCCAAGGAGTAAGCATCTTTTAATTTCATGGCTGCAGTCACCATCTGCAGTGATCTTGGAGCCCAAAAAAATAAAGTCTGACACTGTTTCCACTGTTTCCCCATCTATTTCCCATGGAGTGATGGGACCAGATGCCATGATCTTCGTTTCCTGAATGTTGAGCTTTAACCCAACTTTTTCACTCTCCTCTTTTACTTTGATCAAGAGGCTTTTTAGCTCCTCTTCACTTTCTGCCATAAGGGTGGTGGCATCTGCATATCTGAGGTTATTGATATTTCTCCCAGCAATCTTGATTCCAGCTTGTGTTTCTTCCAGTCCAGCGTTTCTCATGATGTACTCTGCATATAAGTTAAATAAGCAGGGTGACAATATACAGCCTTGACGTACTCCTTTTCCTATTTGGAACCAGTCTGTGGTTCCATGTCCAGTTCTAACTGTTGCTTCCTGGCCTGCATACAGGTTTCTCAAGAGGCAGGTCAGGTTGTCTGGTATTCCCATCTCTTTCAGAATTTTCCACAGTTTATTGTGATCCACGCAGTCAAAGGCTTTGGCGTAGTCAATAAGGCAGAAATAGATGTTTTTCTGGAACTCTCTTGCTTTTTCCATGATCCAGCGGATGTTGGCAATTTGATCTCTGGTTCCTCTGCCTTTTCTAAAACCAGCTTGAACATTAGGGAGTTCACAGTTCACGTACTGCTGAAGCCTGGCTTGGAGAGTTTTGAGCATTACTTTACTAGCCTGTGAGATGAGTGCAATTGTGCAGTAGTTTGAGCATTCTTTGGCATTGCCTTTCTTTGGGATTGGAATGAAAACTGACCTTTTCCAGTCCTGTGGCCACTGCTGAGTTTTCCAAATTTGCTGGCATATTGAGTGCAGCACTTTCACAGCATCATCTTTCAGGATTTGAAATAGCTCAACTGGAATTCCATCACCTCCACTAGCTTTGTTTGTAGTGATGCTTTCTAAGGCCCACTTGACTTCACATTCCAGGATGTCTGGCTCTAGATTAATGATCACACCATCGTGATTATCCGGTTCATGAAGATCTTTTCTGTACAGTTCTTCTGTGTATTCTTGCCATCTCTTCTTAATATCTTCTGCTTCTGTTAGGTCCATACCATTTCTGTCCTTTATCGAGCCCATCTTTGCATGAAATGTTCCCTTGGTATCGCTAATTTTCTTGAAGAGATCTCTAGTCTTTCCCATTCTATTGTTTTCCTCTATTTCTTTGCATTGATTGTTGAAGAAGGCTTTCTTATCTCTTCTTGCTATTCTTTGAAACTCTGCATTAGGAAAATGCAAATCAAAACCACAATGAAATATCACCTCATACCAACTGGGATGACTAATTACAAAAAACAAAAGATAATTAGTATTGGTGAGTATTTGAAGAAAAAAAGAACCATTGTCTACTACTGATAGGAATGTAAATTGGTGTAGCCATATGGAAAAGAATACAGAAGTTCCTTGAAACTTAAAAAAGAGAATTACCATCTGTGTGCGCACATGCTCGGTCATGTCCATCTGACTCTTTGTGAACCCGTGGACTATAGCCCACCAGGCTTCTCTGTCCATGGGATTTCCCAGGCAACAATATTGGAGTGGATTGCCATTTCTACTCCAGGGAATCTTCCTAACCCAGAGATTGAACCCATGTCTCTAGTGGCTCCTGCAGATTCTTTACCACTGTGCCACCTGGGAAGCCCAATACATGCATTGCTGCTGCTGCTGCTAAGTCACGTCAGTCGTGTCCGGCTCTGTGTGACCCCATAGACGGCAGCCCACCAGGCTCCTCCGTCCCTGGGATTCTCCAGGCAAGAACACTGGAGTGGGTTGCCATTTCCTTCTCCAATGCATGAAAGTGGAAAGTAAAAGGGAAGTCTCTCAGTCATGTCCGACTCCTAGCGACCTCATGGACTGCAGCCCACCAGGCTCCTCCATCCATGGGATTTTCCAGGCAAGAGTACTGGAGTGAGGTGCCATTGCCTTCTCCGAATACATGCACTACACAGGCATACTATCAACAGATAAAAAGAAGAAAGAAAAAACCCTATGAATCAATAAGGACAAACAAATATTTAGAAAAATATTGATTAAAATTTTTTCCGGAGGAAAATAAAAAAAAAGGAAATTCCTACACATACATATGAAAAATATTCTGCCTCATTAAAAAAGCAAATGAAAATAACAACCAAATATCCCTTCACACACTCAAGAGTTGTGAAATTTAAGAAGCCAATACCAAATTTGGCTAGGATATGCACTGACAAAAATTCTTCTCCATCACTGGTAGAAGGGTAATTTAGAACAACCTCTTGGGAAAGTGTGGCATTACCTCAAAAAACAGAACGTGTGCAAACTCCATGATCAAGCAGTTCCATGTCTATGTGTCATGTATCAGTTCAGTTGCTCAGTCCTGTCCGACTCTTTCGGACCCCATGGACTACAACACACCAAGCCTCCCATTGCCACCTCCCAGAGTTTACTCAAACTCATGTCCATTGAGTCGGTAATGCCATCCAACCATCTCAGCCTCGGTCGTCCCCTTTTCCTCCCACCTTCAATCTTTCCCAGCACTAGGGTCCTTTCCAATGAAAGAGTTCTTTGTGTCAGATAGCTAAATATTGGAGTTTCAGCTTCAGCATCAGGCCTTCCAATGAATATTTAGGACTGATTTCCTTGATGGACTGGCTGGATCTCTTCACTATCCAATGTACTCTCGAGAGTCTTCTCCAACACCACTGTTCAAAGCATCAGTTCTTCAATGCTCAGCTTTCTTTAGGGTCCAACTCTCTCATCCATACATGACTACTGGAAAAACCATAGCTTTGACTAGACAGAACTTTGTTGGCAAAGTAATGTCTTGCTTTTTAATATGCTGTCTAGATTGGTCATAACTTTTCTTCCAAGGAGCAAGCATCTTTTATTTTCATGGCTTGCAGTCACCATCTGCAGTGATTTTGGAGACCCAAAAATTTGTCATTGTTTCCACTGTTTCTCATCTATTTGTTGAGCTTTAAGCCAACTTTTGCACTCTCCTCATCACTTTCACAAGAGACCCTTTAGTTCCTCTTCACTTTCTGCCATAAGGGTGGTGTCATCTGCATATCTCAGGTTATTGATATTTCTCCCGGCAATCTTGATTCCATCTATAAGATGATAATAGATTTTTCTGTTTCAGCCTCATCATCTATAAATTGATAATAGAGCCTAACTAGGCTCTATTATCGGAGAAGGCAATGACACCCCACTCCAGTACTCTTGCCTGGAAAATCCCATGGGCGGAGGAGCCTGGTAGGCTGCAGTCCATGGGGTCACACAGAGTCAGACACAACTGAAGCGACTTAGCAGCAACAGCAGCCTGTATTATATCTTTCCTTTTCTCCTTTGCTTTTCACTTCTCTTCTTTTCACAGCTATTTGTAAGGGCTCTCCAGACAGCCATTTTGCCCTATATACAGGTCAGGAAGCAACAGTTAGAACTGGACATGGGACAACAGACTGGAAAAGGAGTACATCAAGGCTGTATATTGTCACCCTGCTTATTTAACTTATATGCAGAGTACATCATGAGAAACGCTGGACTGGAAGAAACACAAGCTGGAATCAAGATTGCTGGGAGAAATATCAATAACCTTAGATACACAGATGACACTGCCCTTATGGCAGAAAGTGAAGAGGAACTAAAAAGCCTCTTGATGAAAGTGAAAGAGGAGAGTGAAAAAGTTGGGTTAAAGCTCAACATTCAGAAAATGAAGATCGTGGCATCTGGTCCCATCACTTCATGGGAAATAGATGGGGAAACAGTGTCAGACTTTATTTGGGGGGGCTCCAAAATCACTGCAGATGGTGAGTGCAGCCATGAAATTAAAAGACGCTTACTCCTTGGAAGAAAAGTTATGACCAACTTAGATAGCATATTGAAAAGCAGAGACATTACTTTGCCAACAAAAGTCCGTCTAGTCAAGGCTATGGTTTTTCCAGTAGTCATGTATGGATGTGAGAGTTGGACTGTGAAGAAAGCTGAGCACCGAAGAATTGATGCTTTTGAAGTGTGGTGTTGGAGAAGACTCTTGAGAGTCCCTTGGACTGCAAGGAGATCCAACCAGTCCATTCTGAAGGAGATCAGCCCTGGGTGTTCTTTGGAAGGAATGATGCTGAAGCTGAAACTCCAATACTTTGGCCACCTCATGCGAAGAGTTGACTCATTGGAGAAGACTTTGATGCTGGGAGGGATTGGGGGTAGGAGGAGGAGGAGACAACAGAGGATGAGATGGCTGGATGACATCACGGACTTGATGGACATGAGTTTGAGTGAACTCTGGGAGTTGGTGATGGAGAGGGAGACCTGGCGTGCTGCAATTCATGGGGTTGCAAAGAGTCGGACACGACTGAGCAACTGAACTGAACTGAATAATACATAAAGTGGAAAAATAGCTGGCACATGAGAAGCATTATAGCTTAAAGCTGTTATTCACAGCAGGATTATTAATCATAACCAAAAAACTGGGAACAAAGCAAATTTGTATACTAATGGAATAAATAAATAAGCCATCATGGCAAATATATGCATGAATATATGAATATGCAAACATGTATATTCCCAGTTATACTTTATATAAACATAATACACCACTTAATGATAGTAAAATTAAATGGACTGTCTCATTAACAGGAAAAAAAACAAACAAGTAACTCACAACATACATACAATATGATTCCATACATGCAAGTTTCTTAAGGTTAAGATGGTACATTGTTGAATGAGATGTGTCTTTTTTTATAAAATTAGAAAGAAATGTGAAGGATTAATTATCACAAATTCAGAATCTCAGGATGGTGATACCTTCCTAGAAGCTAAGAGGAAGAGGGAAGCAAGGAAAGTCATCCAGGTTATTTCTATGATGCTAATAATGTTCTATTTCTTAACCTGGATCATGAGAAAATAGAAATGCACTTAGGCTTCAAGCTGTACATATATCTCTCACTATTTTATATCTTCTACATTTACAAAAGTTTTTTTTATATGAAATACTTCAAAATTTGGGGTGTTAATATGTCTTCTTTGCTTTTATATTAATTGCTTTACTTATCACTTGCTTTACTGAAGAGAAAATTACTTCCTCTCTCATTCCTTTCTTTAGAAATACTGTCCCAAACACAGAATTTTTTCCACATCCAGAAACTAATATATTAGAGTGCTGCATAGTTTCTGACTCCAGTTTCCACCATTTTCCACAATTTTAAAGCAACATTAAAACTGATTCTACGCCATCTTACTGTTGATGGGGATGCAGTCTGACACAGACAGATAATTCACATTACACACACAGTTTCCTGTCAACAGCAATTTCTGAAATGAGGCTGGAGCAGCATGAGAAACAGAGAAAGGAAGAAGATGGAAGTGAAGAATGGAATTATGAACAATAGAAAAAGTTTCACCCCTGAAGGTGAGAACTGAGAACTGAGAACAAAACCAAACCAGCCTCAAACAGATCTTACCCAACCTTAATAAGAACCATCACTAAAATTGTACTTCTTGCGACAGAAAACAAGGCTCTGGCAACATTAAGGCTGGAGTACGGGTCCTGAATTTCCTATTTTTCCATGTAGAGTCATGTGTCACATTTGAGGATGAGCCACCCACACAAGGCTGCTTAGGTTCTGTTCATGATACACAGCGTAAGTTCCTGAATTGAAAGTGTCTAACAGAGAGAGTTGATAGGGTCTACATGAGGGCTCATTGTTAAGAAGGCTCATTATGTTGACCTCACAAACAAAGAATAAAATCACAGTGATCCTTGAGACTGACCAAATTGCTCAAATGACATTCTATTTTCTCACCTACCTTTTCAAAGCTACGAGACCACCAGATTCCAGACCTTCGGCTACATGACCATAGGACTCAACAGCAGGCTAAAAATTAACCATCCCTTCAGAGAATTTTTCATTGGTGGGGTATAAGAAAGACCTTGTCAGAAAGGGAGGACACCGATTCTCCTGAAGGGCCGGTCACTGTCCTGTTTCCCTCTAGTAAGTTTCCCTTTGGCCTGACTCGCTCTCGTTTTCTCTGCACCCGCCTTACAAGAGTCAAAATAAAAATGAGAAAAAAATTGGAGAATGGGATTTTTAAAATGCTTATTAGGTATAATATTTTAAAAAATGTATTCTAGAGTCTGTATTACAAAGATTTTGCTCATAATTCCAGAGTAGAAAATGTTAAGCATGACTGCACAGATATGAAAAGGCACTGATTTATGTGTAGACTAGGGGAGAAAACAATTTTTTTTGATTAGACTGTTCTATATCACAAATATAAAACGGCTTTTCCTTTTTATTGTTTAGTTCAATAAATCTTGTCTACTAATCTGTAAATTGCTGGCTCAAGCTACAGGCCAAGATTTTCTCATTAAAATATAGTCTATGGAAGAGGCCCCTGGCATGAAGCAAAATCCTCTATCTAGTGTACAATTTTTCTATCCCCTGCAGACACACCACAAGAAGATTTTAATGTGTTTACTTATTGAAGTACACTGGGAAAATGCCTGTTAATATTTAAGGCAGCAATGATTTCCATGAGGACTCAAAGTCTTTTAAAAGCTTTTAGATGTTGTAACACATCCCAAATTAGCCAGTTTTCCTATCAGGACCAACACAAGAAGAAATACTGAGTGTAAAAAGTGTTAAAGAGTCTAGATAAGATGATAATGATTATACTGTCTCATTTATGAAGTTAAAAAGAAAATTGTGAATACTGGCTAAAACCAGTATGTAAATAATGAGACAAAGATGAAAGTACTCTAATTTCCTGAAACACTAAAGCAAAGGCTTTAGAGAGCTGGGAACTAGAGCAGTTATGCCCCCAGAGGATCAAGTGGGAGAAGCGGAGTCAATACTTCAGAGCCAGAGAGCAAGAGTGAGCTGGCCTAGATGCCCTGAGGACAAGCCTTCCAGCAACACAGCTTTGGGGATGTTGGAAGAGAAGCTGAGTCTGCGTTCATCTCCTCTGAATCCAAAACTCTTAAGAAGCACAAAAATCCTATTGAGTAGGCTTGCAAAGTTTCCAGCGATAAAACATTCCTAACTATACAATGATTGCACACATGTAGGAAAGTAAGCCACTAAAAGTCAAATCCAGCAAAAACAAGAAGCCACAGATTAATAAAGATTTCATACTTGTAATCCTTGAAGATTTTGAAATTGTCGTTCCCAGCGTTCAAAGAAACCATGTATGAAATGTTTAAATGAACATCTGGGCAATGGCAAAGATAAGCATGAATCAAGAAATCCTCAGAGATAAATACATAAAATTTAAAAAATATAATTTGAAGAAGTGAATTTGAAATAAGTAATGCCATAAATGTTTACAACTGCAGGAAAGATACAGAACAAAACAGAATTTGTGAAGTAAAAGACATACATACATAATTTATTCAGAATGAAACAAGAGAAAGAGATGAAAAATGTGAAAGAGATGGAGGACAGAATGAGGAATCAAATGTTCCAGAATGCTGGAATCACAAAATGTAAATGGAGAAGAGATGGTATTGAAGAGTTAAATAAAGCCTGAGTCTATTCTAGAATGTAAGAAAAGTATAAATCAAGACATCAGAGGAGCACAGAGTATCCTAAGCAGAAAACTGAAACAGAAGTCTTTGATAGCTTTCTTTGCTCTGTACTCAAGTCTCTCATTTTTCCCAAATGCCTAAGTTTCTAAAAAGATAGAGAATGGTACTTAGAAGGAGTAATCTGAGTACTATGGGTGTTTATTGCTACAGAGCTCATTACATCTAGGCCTTTCAGTAGGAAAAAAACACAAGGAAATGAGCATTTCTTAAAGAAGAAAATGCAGCGTGAAGAGCAAGTTCATGTTGTTTCTTTTTGAATTTAAATTATCTTTATCTCCTTTCCCTCATTCAGAAAAACTTTGCTTCTTGGTAGTATTACCATATTCCTTAGTTCTTTTAGTCTACCAGTAAGAGAATAACAATCTGAGTACTATAACAAACAGCACAACTACTTTTAAAAATGCAGTTTTCAAGTACAATTGACCTTTGAGCAACATGAGTTTGAACTGTACTGGGTTCCACCTACATGCAGAGTTTTTTTAATTGTAAATACATACTACAGGATCCAAAGTTGGTTGAATCTGAGGATACAGAACTGTGGACATCGAGGACCAACTGAAGTTAAACTGAAATTTCCACAGCTTAAGTGATGGTACCCCAACCCCACACGTTTAAATGTTTAGAATATAATCCACTACAGATCCACAGTAAATTTGCCAGAATTTAAAACCACTGATAATAATTCCTTCCTATATGATGTATATATTCATAATGCAACAGGTTCATCCGTTCATTTTTTTTTTAACTTTGAAAGTGAAAGTCACTCAGTCGTGTCCGACTCTTTGTGACCCCAAGGACTGAATAGTCCCTAGAATTCTCCAGGGCAGAGTACTGGAGTGGGTAGCCTTTCCCTTCTCCAGAGGATCTTCCCAACCCAGGGATCAAACCCAGGTCTCCCACATTGCAGGCTGATTCTTTACCAGATGAGCCACAAGGGAAGCCTGAGAATACTGCCGTGGGTAGCCCATCCCTTCTCCAGCAGATCTTCCCAACCCAGGAATCAAACAGGGGTCTCCTGTATTGCAGGTGGATTCTTTACCAACTGAGCTATTACATGTCAGCTAGAAAATATAGTCACAACCTGAAAGTAGAAAGTTATTTTATGTGGTGGCAATGATTAGAACTCTGAGCCTGGGAGACAGCTGCTCCAAGGAGGCAGGAGGGGAAGTCAAGATATAAACAAGTTTGCAACTAAGGGAGCAGGCAGCCTGAACGTCAAAGATCAGGTATCAAGTTAACGAATTTAGCATTCTCTGGATGGGAAGATGCAAGCCTCTGGGCTTATCGAATTCATTCCTTCATGTGAACCTCAACTATCTGGGGCCAATCCTGTTTGCTTGTTCACCTTAAGTAGTGGCAGACGACTGCTTCTTACATTCCCCCATCTCTCAGCAGTCACCATGAGGGGTGCTGGCATCTGCTGGATCAGTTTTGGGGGAACTTATCCACATTTGGAGGCCAGAAACCATTGACAGCTGTGACATTTCTGTTATGGCAGGAGATATTTTCACATTATTCTTTGTAAAATTTTCTAACTTGCATAAAAATAAACACATCTACCTGGTTTCAAAGTCAAATCCATATAATGTGGTATATTTAGTTTAGCTTCGATTTATGTGCCCTCCATATATTGTTCACCTTTTAAAAAGTATTCTTATTTATTCAACAACTGTTTTAATGTGTGTATTAGTCACTCGTGTCCAACTCTTTCTGACCCCATGGAGTGTAGCCTGCCAGGCTCCTCTACCCATGGAATTCTCCAGGCAAGAATACTGGGGTGGGTTGCCATTCTCTTCTCCTGGTGTTCTTCCTGACCCAGGATCAAACCCAGGTCTCCTGCATTGCAGGCAGATTCTTTATAGCCAAATTTATATATACATATATATATATATACCTATTTTATATAATATACAACTTTATATACTATATAAAAATTACATATTTATAGATACATTGCATATGTGTATAAATATACATGTGCATGTCAATATATGTATGCAAATTTATATATCTAAATATATAGATATAAGCAGTAATATGTATAACACATTTTTCTACATTATTTCATTCCATAGCAGTATACAGAGATACCTTTCATTCTTTTCAACTGAATAAAACTCCATTGTGTGGCTTTTTCACATAGTATCAAACCCAGATATATTTCAAAGGGGATTGTAAATATTAAGACTCCTTCAGTGAAAGGTCTTAACAAGTTATCTTTTTGCATTTTTGCTTGAGTATCTTTGCAATAGATTTCAATCAGAGGAATTGCTGAATCAATCTTGCAAAGATTTTCTTCATAATAGCTCCGTCATTTTGTGTTCCCACTAACAGCATGTGAGAACACCTATTTCCCCACAAGCTTGTTGATCAAAGAACATGCTGTCAAATTGGAACTTTTGTCAGTCTAATAAAATGGAATCTCCTAGTTTCAATTTGCCTTTTACTTGTTGGGAACAAAGTCAAGAAACTTTTCCTATGTTTAAGGATCATTTCACTTCTCTTCTTTATGAACTGCTATCTTTTCTTTATAGTTGTAAGTAATTTCTCTATTTTTAAAACCTCTGCATCATAACTACAGTATTTTTTAAATAAACTGTAAGTACTTCTCTCATTTCTCATTTATCTTTGTTTTGTTTGCAGTTCTTTATTAAAGTATTCAAGTCACTCAATTTTTTTAAGTGGTCAAATATACCAGTCTTTGCTACTTCTTTCTTTTAATCAAGTTAAGAAATGTCTCTACTCTTAGGCTACAGAGGAATATACTCAGGTTTCCTTCTAGCACTTGTATAATTTGGTTTTTAAATTTGTATTTCTCATCCATTTGAAATTTTCCTTTAAGTATGGTATAAGAATGAATGGAATATTTACTTTTTATAAGTCTAGTCAGTTATCTCATCACTTATGCAAAAAATCTTTTCACCAATGATTGATATGCTGACTTTATAATAAATTTTCATAAGGATTAGGATCTATTTGTAGATTTTATTTCCTTCCCTTTGTCTAAAAGTCTTAATACACTATTTTGATCTTTATGTGTTTTAATATCAGATGGAGACATTTCACTCCACATATGATTCTGTATCAGGACATTCATGGCACTTGCTTATTTGTTTTTCCAAATGAAATGGCCAATGAACACATTTATCCCCAGAGAGAAAAACAGTAAATGATCATTTTACTGAGACTGCATTAATGCATTAATTTATAAAATATTAGTCTTTATATGATGTGAAATCTATGAAGCAATATAGTATATAACAACCCAAAACCAACTAGAGGATAAAATGAAAGAGAGGACCCCAGTAGGATTATATTCATTTTCAAGCTTAAAAATGTTTCAAACCTACATTAAGGAAAGCCAATAAAATTCTCCTGAAAGGCACAGGAGCAGCTAGAACAAAGGGGCAACATACTGTATTTCTGCAAACACAATTCAATATCACATGAGTGTTAATCACTGCCTTCATAACTATGACTTCAGTTTTCCCCAGTGGCAAAACTAGACAACTGCAACCCCTAACTGTCCATTCGTAAACAATCTTGGAACTATTTGAGGATGGAATATACATCCTGCTTATCATCTGAACTTTTCATGTTATTTACAGAAAGTATCAACAGAAGGAGTTCAGTATCAAAATATACTGGATGAATAGCATTAGTTTGGAAAAGAATTACAAGGTATATGGTAGAAGGGGCTTCCCTGACAGCTCAGTGGTAAAGAACACACCTGCCAATTCAGGAGACATGAGTTCGGTCCCTGGTCCAGGAAGATCCCCTGGAGAATATGGCAACCCACTCCAGTATTTTTGCCAGTAAAACCCCATGGGCAGAGGAACCTGGCAGACTACAGTTGATGGAGTCACAAAGAGTCAGACACGACCTTGCAACTGAACAACAACAACAGCAAACACAGTAGAACATCCTGTCAAGAAATGCTACACTATTAATGCTACTGATGATGCAGAGTATAATTCTACATGGAAAAGGGCATCAAAAACCTTAAATCTAAAAAAGCTAGATTCTAAACGCAAAGAAATTTGAGAACACCTCAACTTAGAAATCTTCAGAGGGGCCGTGAGACCTTCAGGGTTCTGCTAAGTTAAAACAACATTTAAATGTACTATATGCCTTATGTCACTATGTTGACATGAGCCAAGCAATCATCAGTAAAACTGCTGGCACCATCACATGAATTGAGTGGTATCAACCTGTCTAGTCTAGTCTAAGTAGCTAAGTCGTGTCAGACTCTTGAGACCCCATAGACTGTAGCCCACTAGGCTCCTCTGTCCATGGGATTTTCCAGGCAAGAATACTGGAGTGGGTTGCCATTTCCTTCCACAGGGGATCTTCCTGAACTAGGGATTGAACCTGGGTCTCCTGCATTGCAGGCTGATTCTTTACCAACTGAGCTATGAAGGAAGACCGGTATCAAGCTGTACCTGTAGTAATATTTTTCACCCCCATACACTCAGAGTAACAAAAATATATGATAATAATCAGAGAGAAAAGGCAATTGCAGTT
The DNA here is from genome assembly GCF_032405125.1 of Capricornis sumatraensis. NCBI lineage: Eukaryota > Metazoa > Chordata > Mammalia > Artiodactyla > Bovidae > Capricornis > Capricornis sumatraensis. Next base: position 78,832,631 of record NC_091073.1, read on the forward strand.
AAAATAACCTTGAAGAAGCAATAGAAATTATCACTAGTATTAAATCTCAACTCTTTGGTATGCATCTTTTAAATATTCTGTTTGACAGGGGGAAATATCCATAAACCAGTGATACTTTGCTGGATCCAAGTAACATGTTTTTGGGAAAAGCACCCATGCAATTGTGAGTTGTGGGCTTAACTAGCTAGTCTTTCATGAAGTACTATTTTTGCTTGAAAGAATGACAGACAAATAAATGATAGCTATTCAGATTGGGGATATTAGATAGAAAAAAAAATTTTTAACGAGCAAAGTAAGCCTGTCACCTCAAGAAAAAGAACTGACTAGATTTGTTGCCAATGATAAAATTGGCACTTCCAAGAGAAAATTAGAATTGAAAAACTTGTATCTGCCTCTATGCATGTTCTCAGTCTTCAAAGACTTTTCTGATAAGTTCCATGTTGATATTAATAAGCAGAAGCTTTGGATACTACATAATAAAATGTGCCAATATTTGGAAGATCCTCACAACTCATGAGTATTTTCCAAATGACTAATGCTTGATGTTAAAGTAATATGTATGATAAAAGACAATTCAGATTGAAAGATAAACCAATGAATTTTAATGCAGTAAAGTAGGACAAGGTCACTTATATCTGTAGCAGGTTGAATGGTGGTTCCAAAAAAAATATGTCCATGTCTTAATCCCAAGAACATGAACTTAATGATAAAAGAATGAATTACTTGTCAAAAGATACAATTACATTATGATTTTTTGAGACAAGAAGTTTATCCTGGATTATCTGGGTGGCCCCACATCCAGTGAAACTATCTTAATAAGAAAATAGAGAAGATTTTATAGGCAGTAGCTATAGACGTGAAAATTGAACCATAAAGAAGATTGAACAATGAAGAATTGATGCTTTCAAACTGAGGTGCTGAAGAAGATTCTTGAGAGTCCCTTGGATTGTAGGGAGATCAAACCAGTCAATCCTAAAGGAAATCAACCCTGAATATTCATTGGAAAGACTGATGTTGAAGCTGAAACTCCAATACTTTGGCCACCTGATGCCAAGAGCCTATTCATTGGAAAAGATCCTGATGCTGAGAAAGACAGAAGGCAAGAGAAAGGGGTAGCAGAGGATGAGATAACCATCCAGTAATGTAAATTACTCAACAGACAGGAATCTGTGCAAACTCCAGGAGATAATAAAGGATAGGGAAGCCTGTTGTGCTGCAGTCCATCGGGTCACATGGAGTCAGACATGACTTAGTGACTAAACAACAACAAGAGGATAGAGCAGTGTGACTAGAGGTAGAGATTGCAGTGATGAGATCACAAATCAGGGAACACCAACAGTCATCAGGGGATCGAAGAGGCAAGAACAGAATCTCTCCAAGAGCCTTAGAGAGAGGGCCACCCGACAGGCACCTTGATTCCAGACTTTGGAATCTCCCTCTGCAACGGTGAGAGTAAATTCTGTTACCAACTACTTAGTTTGTGGCAATTTGTAGAGAGAGCAATAGAAAACAAATACAGTATAGTTTCAGTTTCCACACTTCACCTAAACTTTAAGAAACTATCACTTATTAAACTTCAGCATAGTATTGAAAAATATTCACAATTATCTGAAAAATCTATTAAGATACTCCTCCCTTTTTCAGCTATATAAGTGTGAAAACAGAATTTCTGTGTATTTTTATCAAAATAATACTTGGCAGCAGAATGATACAGAATCAGATGACAATACAGCTGTCTTCTATCAAGCCAGGTATCAAAGCAGTTTACACAAATGTAAAACAATGCTAGTCTAATAACTATTTTCTACTTTGGAAAAGTGTAGTTAACTTTCATAACTGTTTATGTTAATAAATAATCATATTATTTCTAAGTGAATTAGTATGGAAACATTTTAAAATTTTCTCAGTTGTGATTTTAATACAATAAACACTAATAGAAATAGCTCATATAAACAAAAGTTCTGAGGGTTCCTCAATAATTTTTAGAAATATGCCATGGCCCTAAAACCAAGAAGAATTATATTAAATTATATTAATCCATTTACAACACTTATAATTTCCTGATTTATACATTCATAAGAACAACACCTGAGGAAGAAACCTACATCTCTATGAATTCAAAAGACTTTCTTATTCTTGAATAAAATATGAGAAAAGGAATTGAGAGGTCAAGCATCTTTAGGAAGAAGCTAAATTTCGTATACAATGTGTTTCTAAAAATTCCAAGTACTAAAAATCCTTTGATCTTTCAATTCACAAAAGATACAGACAGAAAGAGAAATAAAGAACTTGGGAGAAAAAAACTATTAAAGAGTTACAGTCAGAATTTTTGGGGGCACTTCTTGTACCCTGTGAAAGGATTATACAGACAATAATACTTCTTCAAATTCCTGTAAATCTTCCAGATAATTAATTCACACAGAACGTCTATTCCTTCTCTTCAAATTTCTGCAAAACTCTTTCCTAGCCTTAACATGCCCTTTGACCTATGACCCTTCTCCTTTCCTCTAGTGTCTGCGTCACAAAGGCCCCAGACCTGAGGTGCTACCTGGAACATGCCTAGTAAGTAGAGAAGGAAAAGTTACTCAAGATTCAAAGCCAGACCAAACTTAAAGGTGAAGATGATAGTGAAATACAGACTCAGAACATTCATAGATTTGGTTCTGTATACATAGGCTTATATTAATATCTTCTTCTTCATGGAAGAAAGATCACTATTTTTATTACGATATTATAGATCCTGTTGATTGGTTCTCAAATTTTTGAAGTAATTATACATCAAAAACAGAATACAAAATTAGAATAATTTGAAATAATTAACTTGACACATATTGAAAATCTAAAATTGATCCCTGGGTTGGGAAGATCCCCTGGAGAAGGGAAAGGCTGCCCACACTAGTATTCTGGCCCGAAGAATTCCATGGACTCTACAGTCCATGGGGTCTCAAAGAGTTGGACACTATTGAGCAACTTTCACTTTCACTCACTTTCACTATTGACAATGTGGAAGTGATGGTAGAGCTGACAGAAGTTGATGTCAAAAAGGAACCAGAAGTAAAGAGAAGTGTCAGTTCAGTTCAGATGCTCAGTCGTGTCCGACTCTTTGCGACACCATGAATCACAGCACGCCAGGCCTCCCTGTCCATCACCAACTCCCGGAGTTCACTCAGACTCATGTCCATCAAGTCAGTGATGTCATCCAGCCATCTCATCCTCGGTCATCCCCTACTCCTCCTCCCCCAATCCCTCCCAGCATTAAAGTCTTTTCCAATGAGTCAACTCTTTGCATGAGGTGCCCAAAGCACTGGAGCTTCAGCTTTAGCATCATTCCTTCCAAAGAAATCCCAGGGCTGATCTCCTTCAGAATGGACTGGTTGGATCTCCTTGCAGTCCAAGGGACTCTCAAGAGTCTTCTCCCACACCGCAGTTCAAAAGCATCAATTCTTCGGCCCTCAGCCTTCTTCACAGTCCAACTCTCACATCCATACATGACCACAGGAAAAACCATAGCCTTGACTAGACAGACCTTAGTCGGCAAAGTAATGTCTCTGCTTTTGAATATGCTATCTAGGTTGGTCATAACTTTTCTTCCAAGGAGTAAGCGTCTTTTAATTTCATGGCTGCAATCATCATCTGCAGTGATTTTGGAGCCCAAAAAAATAAAGTCTGACACTGTTTCCACTGTTTCCCCATCCATTTCCCATGAAGTGATGGGACCAGGTGTAGGATGATGTCTTCATCCTACAGTGAGCGACTCAATAAATACTATCTAAAGCAGTGTTAGAAAACCACTTCTCAGACCTCACCCCACACCTGTTGTGGAAGGTTTAGCTGAACTACTCTGTGGTATTGCTGCTCAGCAGTCTTTTTGTGAGGCCAAGCAGCCTTGAACTGACAGGAGCCCCACCATTGCACTTGTGATTGGTTTCCTCCTCAGACTCCCAGGGTATTCCTCTTATGCACTCCTTACATAAGAACCCTTTCAAGCTTTCCTACTCTTCTGGTTTGAATTGACCACTCTGGCCCTAGCCCAGGAATCTCCAAGCATTCCACCCACCAAATCTAAAGAAGGCATGTTCCCAGGCCCTGCCATGCTCTCTCTGCCTGCACCCTGCCTCAACCACCCACTGTGGTCCTGTGAGGCAGCCCGTGTACTTCCTTCACGATTTGTGAGTAATAAACTTCTCTATTTCAATTTGCTTCTAGTCTCTTATTGAATCTTGGCTCACCATGCAATAGCCCAACATTTAAGCCCTGGGTTCTACTTAACAAACGTTAATTTAACAAAGTCACAACACTTGCTTCATCACATTCTAGGGGTGGGGTCCAGCAACCTGAGTTCTAGCAAGCCCTCCAGGTGATTTTGATGCATGCTAAAGTTTGAGAACCAATAATTGTTATTTGTTAGATCAAAAAATAGGTCTAAAAATTATTTTTATATGAAAAAAAGTAACCACTAGAATAACTATACAAGAGTTTCTCTTAAAAGATGCATATAAGAAAACCAAGAGTGAAACAAGTGAAGGAGAAGAAGGTATTGAAATACATTAATTTCACATTTTATAGAACACCATAAAATACCAAGAGTTGATAAAGGAAAGAACATTGATAGAAATGTATTATTTACATTACATAACAAAGTTAAAAACAGTTGAAAATGCTATACCTGAGAAGTGGACTAGAGAAGAGGCATAGGGGACATATTCACTCTTCATTGTATACCTTTTTATGAAGTTTGCTTTTTTTTCTTTTTTCCCCCAACCAAATTATTACATTATTAATGTGAAATAATGTCCAATATTCAATTTCCAGATTCCCTGGAAATCCTTACACCAATCTACATCTCAGTACTTAATTGAGCATCTATTTGTGTCTCTCACCACATCAAAGAAGTTCGATAGAGATTTCTTCTAAATGTCATTTTTACTAAGATTAGTATACAAGGCCAGAGGACATGAAGATTTCCAGTGCCAAAGCAAAACCTGTACCAAAGCTAAGCAGGGAAAGACTATTTATGCTATTGCAATAGGAGAGAAAGGCTCCATTATGCTGAGACAAAAGGTAGGAGGGTTTTTAAGTAATGGGGTGAACTAGTGGGAAAGTGGTAGAGGATATTCAAGGGTAAATGGACCAAAGAAATGTGTGGAGCAAGATTTCCAGTTGCTGTGATTAGGCCCTCTGGGTTTATTCATTGGTACCCATCAAAGTTAGGTTCCTACCTCTCCTACTGCAAGACAGAGGTGATCTTTTGTTGCCTATATCTCAAAGAAACAGTACCCTGGTCTTTAAGACATTTCCTAGGTTATACATGTGGCAAAAGGCTAGAAAGAGACATATACATTTCAAAGGAGGCAGAGAAAGACTATACAATTTCAATTTTTCTAAATTAAATGCTTGAAGAAAAGGTAGATTAGGACCAGTAATAAGGAAGCAATATGTCTAAAGTTTAATCAAGCTGAGGGGACTTTTGAGGCCATCGGATCATCAATAACAATATTTCACATGATAAAGTGCTGCCTATGAACACACATTAGAATGACGACACACTCCCACATTTCTTCACCCATCCTAAAGGGCACTCCTGTTTAAGGACCACATATGTAGTCATCACATGAGACATTCAGGGCACATGTGCACTCTTTCTTTTCTCTGACACTCATACCATCCCTTCCAATAGCAACCATATTTGACTATGGAAACTACTTGGGGAAAGATTCTGTTTTGATTTTTTTTCACCTTTGAAGTGTTCATACAGTACTCTACAAATAGATTATGTTAAAAAAATATTGACAAATGAATTTTCCCATCCTAAAGATACATATTAAAGAATATAGGGTAGAATATGACAATTTGTTCAGGGCCAAAATCAATTCACAAACCACATGTATGTAATCTCATCTGTACTTGCTCTTCAACCCCTTCTATTTAGACTAACAGCCAAGTAAACCTTTTAGAGCACAGATCCAAGTTCAAAAGTCCTTTTGACCTTTAGATGGCAGAGAACCTACAGAGTTCAAAGCACATAGTTCCCTGATGCCAAGTTAATGGGTTAAAAAAACTATAAGCAACTTCTATAGAAAAAATATGGAGATAACCAAAAGTAAAACTACTTGTTTGATTATAAAGTGTTACGTATGCACTTAGTAGATCACTTATCAAATTGCTAACCTTTATGAGGAATGATTAACATTTTCAACGTTTACCTTAAAAGCACACCATCATAGAAAATGTCTTATTATGGGTAAGCAGATTATCTACTAGCCTATTTAGCTAAAAACATAAATGTACAGTGTTATGTACACAGAGCTTAATAAATTGAACTAATCTTCTGTGAATTATTTCAGGCACTCTTGTCCTCAACTCAGGATGGAATGGAATTTACATCTATTTTAAACTTCGCAATACTTTCAGATAATATGCCACTTTGGCTTTTTTGAAAATCATCTCCCCATCTTTTAGTCCCCCTGAATTTTTTAGCCACTCAGAACTTGGCCTTGCAGTTCTCTTCCTGATATTCTCATCGTGAATCATTCCAATATGCCTAAGAACCTGAAAACATTTTTGAGTTTCCACCAACCAAAAACAAACAAACAAACAAAAACAAGATAAACACACAAAAGAAAGTATCCAAAGAAATTTATATTTGTTGTCTAATACCACAAAACAAATCATTCCAAAATGTAGTGGCTTAAAACAATAAACATGTACCATCTCATAATTTCTAAGGGACAAGAACTCAGCTGTGGCTTATCTGGGTGGTTCTGACTTCAGGTCTCTTATGAGGTTGCAGTCAGGATGTCTGCCATGTCTGCAGACATCTAAAGGCTTGATTGGACTTGGAAGATCTGTTTCTAAGAAAGCTCACTCACCTTGTGCCGGTTGTTGAGAGGAGCCCTCAGGTTCCTCACCACAAGCTGCATCAGCATCATCAGCACATGGTTGCTGGATTCCCCCAGCCTGAGTAATCTATGCAAGAATATAGCAGAACCACATCTTTTATGATCCAGCCTCAGAAGTCACATGCCATTATTTTTGCAATATACTATTGGCTCTTCAAATAGGCATCATTTCATGCAAGAGGGAACTACACAAGGGTACAAATAGCGGGAAATGAAGATCATGGGGTATCACCTTGGGTGCCAGCTATCATAACACCCTTCTGTTATTCCTGCCTATATATATTTACTTGGTAACCAATGCCCCACTCTGGTTCTGCTGCCAGGCTACTCAAATATTTTATCTTTCCTCTCCCATTTTTAATACTTTTTTAATTAAAAGAATTTTTTTTGACTGCTCCTTGAGACTTGCAGGATCTTACTTCCCAATCAGTGATCGAACCCGTGCCCTCTGCAGTGGAAGTGCAGTCTTAACCACTGGATGCCAGGGAAGTCCTCCTCTTTCATTTTTAATGATTCTAATTCCTTCTTGCTCCCTTTACAATCTACTTCAGCGCACACCACTCCACAGAAACTATTTCATTAAGAGATTATCATTGATATCTTTGTGCTTAACTGAAGGCCTTAGACTTTTCTTGAGACATATTCTTCAATATCTTGTAATGTTTGATGTTACAAACTACCCACTCCTGAAATTCTCTCATCCTTTGGCATCTTTGGTACATTACCTAAAGGCTTCTCCCATCTCTCTGATGCCACTTCTCTCCCTTTCTCTACGAGATTCCTAAGTGCAGAGTATTAAGTTTATCCCTCTGATTTTCTTACTATAGTAAGACTGAGCTGATTACCCATTTACTACTTTAGTTATGCCATCTATTATCAGGCCTACATTTCCTTCCCTAGTCAATCAGAGGTCCTTTACATCTGCCTCCAGGCAACTCCATTCTCTATCTGTAGACAGGCCCACTTTTTCTTCCTTCAGTGCTTCCTGAAACAATTTGGTTTAGCCCATCATCTCAGTGCTGCTGCTGCTGCTATCACCGCTTTAGTCCAAATCCTCCTTGTTCCACCACCAGATGAGCAGAGCAGCAGTATTTTAGCTGCTAAACTTGTCCAACACAGACTCTTTACTTGGGTGCTCAGTCGCTTAGTTGTATCCAACTCTTTGCAGCCTCATGAACTGTATCCACCAGGCTCCTCTGTCCATGGGATTTCCCAGGCAAAAACACTAGGGTGGCTTGCCATTTCCTTCTCCAGGGGACCTTCTCAACCCAGGGACTGCACCCACATCTCCTGCATTGCCAGTGGATTCTTTACCACTGAGCCGCCGGGGAAGCCCTAACACTGACCCTGTGTGCTTTGTCGCTCAGTCATGTCAGACTCTTTACAACCCCATGGACTGTAGCCTGCCAGGCTCCTCTGTCCCTGGGGATTCTCCAGGCAAGAATACTGGAGTGGAGTGGAGTGGCAGGAATACTGAAGATCCTCCAGGGGATCTTCCCAACACAGGGACTGAACCCAGGTCTCCTGCATTGCAGGTGGATTCCTTACTGTCATAGCCACCAGGGAAGCCCATAACATTGACCTTGCTTTTACTATAATCCATTTGTCATATGTTTTGATGCTAAATCTCCTTTATAAATTCCTTTTATTTTTTTCATTTTCCAGCATAAGAAGATTATCATGTACTAAAAATCTTAATTCCTTAGTCTAGCTGTTAATGCATATATTATCTTCCCATTTGGCTACCATACCTAATTTCTTATTCCTCTTATTTCTTATTTTCCTTATTTCACTTTGGTGATTAACCATCCATTCACTATGTTCCAAATATATAAATCTCCCCATTTACCTTTTTAATTCTTTTTTCCACAAAAGTAAATTAAAAAAAAATTCATTTCCTACCAATTCATCATACTCATTTTTGAATGTCTAGCTCAAATTCCACAATACCCATGAAATATTCTCTACCTATTTTAGCTCATACTGGGCAGCTTGATTTTTGACTTCCTAATGCTCAATTAGGCATCCATATCTCTGATTCTTTGTTAGCCTTATTTTCATAGCTAACGTGCAAGTGAGTAAAGACTGCAATCATATTTTATAATTTTTTCCTTTAAAACATCTAAAACAGTCTACAAGTAACATGCTGAGCACATAATAGGCCATGAATAAATATTTATTGGTTAACTAAATGAGGACAATAGCTAGAAAATTCCTACATCGTTTGGCAGGATGACTACAGGCAAAAGACTCCTTCTCAAAATAGAACATCTAAAAGTATATTTTCCCCACGTGTCAACAACAAAAACAAAACACTGTCTCCTAGGAGAGCCAAGCTTTAGCTCTTTAAGCATGTATAAAATCCACAAGACACAATTGTTAAAGGTACAATTGTTTATATTTACACAAGATAATTGCTTCATTTAGCAAGTATGGGGAAAATCAGATCACATTCCAAAAGTAATATGATGATGTCAGCAGTTGGAGAACAATCTAGGAAAAAATTAAGCAGTAAGTTTGCTCTCTAAGATTTATTAAGGGAAAGGAAATTCTTATAAACCCAAAAAGATAAGACAAAGCCTACATGATCTGTTACAGAAAAAAATAGTGATGCTAACTATATCACAGCAAAAGTATTATACTTTCCTATTTCAAACATTAAAAATTATTATTAAAAATAACTATGATATATCTTTGGAAAGAGAACATATCTGTATTTCCCCCAAAGTCTCACGGCTGGTTGTGCCCTCTTTTGGAAGCAGTGTTATGTCTTGGAAACAGTATGAGTTACCACAGCCAGAGGGACCTGGGTTACTAAGTTGAGGGATCTTAGGCAACCAACCTTAGTGGGCTGTTGTGAGAATTAAATGAGATTACATATCTGAAAGAACCTGGCATGGTGTCTGACACATGCTGGTCAATGTGTCTTCATTCCCTTCCACTCTGCTTTGCAGAGATAAAAAGAACAGAAGGTGGACTAGCCCTAGAGTAGGAGGGAGGAACCGGGAATTATTATCCCAGCTCAGTTTTCATTAGGTTGTGGCAGGAACAGTCTTCCAGTTTCCCTCTTCTTCCTTTTGGTAGTAGATGCCCCACCCCCCTGATTTTTAATTGGCACACAGGAGCCAGACAGTACTATTTCATAATCCTTCACAGGGTTTTTAATCATTTGACTTGCAGAGCCTTTGGGTAGACTAGACACTTACTTATCACTCACTACACACTTCAGCCCTAACCCAGTCCAATACCCACGACTCCTTCCTGACAGCCATGGATTCGTCTGTGCATAGCCACCGGACCAGAAGATCCCTAAGGAATCTTCCTTCCAATATTCTGTAGTCTGAGGAAACACATGGAATAATGTTCACTTCTCTGGTAATCATAATGAATTGGTGTTTTTGTTTTTGTTTTTAAGAGGAAACCTGAAATAATCTAAGTTTTAAAATCATCACATCTCTTTTGCATGTTTTTAGTTGGGAGATGTATGGTATATTAGTGTCCTGTGGCTGTTGTAATGAATTACTAGCTAAAATAACAGAAATTTATTATTTTACAGCTTTGAAGGCCAAAAGTCAAGGTGTCTTCAGGGCCACACTCCCTGTGAAGGCTCTCGTTGTTCAGTCACTAAGTTGTGTCCAACTCTTTGTGACCCCATGAACTGCAGCATGCCAGGTTTGCCTGTCCTCACTATCTCCCTGAGTTTGCTCAAACTCATGTGCATTGAGTCAGTGATGCCATCCAACCATCTCATCCTCTGTGGCCCCATCTCCTTTTGCCCTCCTTCTTTTCCAGCATCAGGGTATTTTCCAGTGAGTAAGCTCTTTGCATCACATGACCACAGTACTGGAACTTCAGCTTCAGCATCAGTCCTTCCAATAAATATTCAGGGTTGATTTTCTTTGGGATTGACTGGTTTGATCCCCTTGCTGTCCAAGGGACTCTCAAGAGTCTTCTCCAGCACCACAGTTTGAAAGCATCTATTCTTTGGTGCTCAGCCTTGTTTATGGTCCAACTCTCACATCCATACATGACTGCTGGAAAAACCATAGCTTTAAATATATGGACCTTTGCTGGCAAATTGATATCTGCTTTTTAAGACACTTTGTAGGTTTGTCATAACTTTTCTTCCAAAGAGCAAGCGTCTTTTAATTTTATGGCTGCAGTCACCATCTGCATTGATTTTGGAGCCCAAAAATATGAAGTCTGACACTGTTCCCACATATTCCCCATCTATTTGCCACAAAGTGATGGGATCGATGCCATGATCTTCATTTTTTGAATGTTGAGTTTTAAGCTAGTTAAAAATTCTCTTTCACCTTCATCAAGAGGTTCTTTAGTTCCTCTTCACTTTCTGCCATTAAAGTGGTGTCATCTGCATATCTGAGATTGTTGATATTTCTCCTGGCAATCTTGATTCCAGCTTGTGAGTCATCCATTTAGTCTGATGTACTCTGCATACAAGTTAAATAAGCAGGGTGACAACAGACAGCCTTGACATACTCCTTTCTCAATTTTGAACCAGTCAGTTTTTCCATGTCCAGTTCTACATGTTGCTTCTTGTCCTGCATACAGGTTTCTCAGGAGACGGGTAATGTGGTCTGGTGAAGCTCTAGGGGCAATCATTCCTTACTTCTTCCAGCTTCAGGCCACTTCAGGCATTATATAGCTAGTAGCTACATCATTCTAGGACTTCCTTGGTGGCTCAGATGGTAAAGAATCTGCCTGCAATGCAGCAGGCCTGGGTTTGATCCCTGGGTAAGGAAGATCCCTTGGAGAAGGAAACAGCTACCCACTCCAGCATTCTTGCCTGGGAAATTCCATGGGCAGAGGGGCCTGGCGGGCTACAGTTCATAGGGTCACAAAAAGTCAGACATGACTGACATAGCTTAGCACACATCACTCCAGTCTCTGCCTCCATATTCACACGGCCCTCTCCTCCATGTGTCTTCTCTTCTGTCTATAACATCTGCCTCTGCCTAACTTCTATAAGGATGCTTGCCATTGGATTTAGGGCCCACCTAGACAATCCAGGCAATGGCACCCCACTCCAGTACTCTTGCCTGGCAAATCCCATGGACAGAGGAGCCTGGAAGGCTGCAGTCCATGGAGTCGCTAGGAGTCAGACATGACTGAGCGACTTTACTTTCACTTTTCACTTTTATGCACTGGAGAAGGAAATGGCAACCCACTCCAGTGTTCTTGCCTGGAGAATCCCAGGGACGGGGGAGCCTGGTGGGCTGCCATCTATGGGATTACACAGAGTCGGACATGACTGAAGCGACTTAGCAGCGGTAGCAGTAGACAATCCAGGATAATCTCATCCCAAGATTCTTTAGTTACTTGTCCAAAGGTTCTCTATAATTACTTCCAAACAAAATCACATTCGTAGGTTCTAGATGTACACTTGGATGTAACTTTTGGAGTTTCATTGTTGAACCCACTACAGAATGCTTCATAAACACTCACTTATAAAATACAGGTAGTATAGATACTTCACACTCAGAAAAGGAAATAGTCAAATACCAACTTTTTCAACTATTTACAAAAAATAGCATTTCAATGAAACTTTAAGATGTTTTAAAACACCTTTTGGATTTACAAGTTTAAATAAGAATCTTTTCAATCAATATCTCCTACTTTGTCATGTAATATTCATTGTTGTTAACCATGTTCTATTTTGGGAATTCACTACTTCTTTAATAGAAACCTTGCAAGTGATTCATTTTTTCCTGTTTAAACAACTAATACATATATACATTCTTAAAATTCAATACAGAAGAGAAAGAATTATTCTCCTTGAGTACACCTTGCCTAATTTCTCTCTTCCACAACAAATAAGTTTAAAATTCCTTTCAGAATATTTTGTGCATACATAAAGGGTACTTACACAATATTTTTTTATCATAAATGGAATCATGCTATACATAGCACTCAGTGAATTACATTTTCCTTTTATCAATGTTTGGAAGATATTTCTTTTCAACTTAGAAATCTATACCATTATTTTTCCTAACTACACAATATTTGACAGAAGGAATGTGGCATAATTTATTGATGAACATATAAGTTGTTTTAAATGTCTGGTGTCAAAAAAAACTTGTATTGATAATGTCTTTAAGAATGTACAGAAATCTCTACAAGATGGATTTTTAGAGGTAAAGTTACTTGGTCAAATATTATACACATTTCCAATTTTATTGAGCCTGCTAATTTGCTCTCCAAAAAGTGTTCTAAGAACTGGCCAACTGAGGCTGAAAGATAATTTTTACCTGATTAACTATCTATACATACATATGTGTACATATTTGTATGTAAACACATACATATAAATTAGATGTGTCCCACTCCAGTACTCTCACCTGGAAAATCCCATGGACGGAGGAGCCTGTGGGCTGCAGTCCATGGGGTCGCTAAGAGTCAGACACGACTGAGCCACTTAACTTTCACTTTTCACTTTTATGCACTGGAGAAGGAAATGGCAACCCACTCCAGTGTTCTTGCCTGGAGAATCCCAGGGACAGGGGAGCCTGGTGGGCTGCCGTCTATGGGGTTGCACAGAGTCGGACACGACTGAAGCAACTTAGCAGCAGCAGCAGCGCCAACAAGTATATTGAAATATATATATTACACACATCATTTTTATACTATTCAGGTATATGGAAGGTCACTCAGTTTTAGTTAGATAAATTAGGGAAGAATTTTCTTATGCTCATATCCTTCCTAACTCATCTATCACTGAGCATCAGGGACTCAAACAAGAAAAGAGACCCACTCTGGGTGTAATGAACAAAAAAGCAATAGAGAAAAAAAATCTGTTGTTTTCTGATATAACATGATGCCAAGGCAGAGTACTCTCCCAGACAAGAAATTCTCCCTCAGAATATACATGACTCCACAATACCTAATGGATACATCCTAAGTCACTGTAGGAACTCAATCAACAGTGCATCAGAACTCATTATGCCTTTTCCTCTAAAGTTCTTGTGTGAAAACACTTGCTAAGATCTATATGTAACTTGAATTTCAAGGTGATCTGATTTAAATGAGCACAGAACCACAAATTATATATTTAGGTGCTTTTTAGCTAAGCTAGGAAAGAGAGAATATTTTTTTTCATCAGGCTCAAGGTTGAATTGGAGTGACAGTTACATAAAAAGTCTTATCGAAGTGCCTCCATAGCTGTGAGTCCTGACTTCAGCACTCCACATAATTATAAGATAGTAACAAAAATTATTCCAAAGCACTTGAACAATTATATGCTCTTAAAACAGGTTGGAAATGAAGGATGACATGTTTTGAGAGTAGCAGATCTGAGAGTACTTTAAAACTGCAGTAAGAAACTGTGTTTCTCAGTTAGAAAAGTACATAAAATTATTTATCAATCCTTTATGGAACATCTGTAGACTCAGAATTTACCGTGTTCCATTAAGTAGAGAAATTCCTTCTTATAGTCTTTTCCTTATTCAGAGATGAAAACATCCTTCATCCAACCTCACTGAAATCCAATATGCTCTCAGTTTCTACCACCTAACTCCTGCCCCACAACACATATATACACACATACACACACAAAGACACACATGTCATTACCACATATTTAGCAAAATAAGGTTACCAAATAATAAAACCATGACAGGTTGCATTGCAAGGACTTGCTTTCTGACAAAAAGCTAAGATGCATAAAACATTAAGTTGCTGCAACATTTGTTTTATTTACAAAAAAGAGAGCAGAAATGTTAATAATTCAGATATATGAAGAGTCTGCACTGAAGGTTATAATACACTGGGGATTAGAGATACAACTACAGAAGGTTGCACTTAGGTAGTGAGATATTTCAGAACAAAAGAATTTGTATTAAGGGTTGACTATTCCAACAAACAAAACAAAAGATTAGTTTTGTGATCTTTATATGTTATTCTTGGAAAACTTTTCATCATTCAGAGATGAAAATCAATTGACTGTCTTGTGATTTTTTTTTTTTAAACCAATGATCTGATACTTTCCTTGGCAGTTTTCACTTTATTGAGATGTAATTAACAGTCAATAAAATGCATGAACTTTACATGTTCAGTTTGATGAGCAGTGACAATTAAATACAGCCAAGTAACCACCATTCAAAATACATATAGTAGAACAAATGTTCCCCTATACTCCTTTCCAGTCACTTCTCTCCCTCCTCCTCCATCTTAATATGGGATTTCTACCACCATAGATTACTTTGGTCTCTGTTTGGTTTTCATACATTTGAAAGCCTATAGCATGTGCTCTTCTGAACATAGCTTCTTTCGTACAATATAATGTTGATGTGTATGCACATTGTTCAGTGTATCAATAGCTTTTCCTTTTATTACTAAGCAACATTCAATTCTATGGATATATTACAACTTGTCTATCAATTTTTATATTGTTAGACATTTGGGATGATCCTAGTATAAGGCTATTATAAACATGGCTGCTACAAACATTTTTCTACAAGTCAAGGTGAATACCTCTGAGTACTACTTATTCCTAGGTCACAGGGGAGATGTATGTTTAACTTTTTAAGAAACTGCCAGTTTTCCTAATTAGTTTTACCACTTACACTGCTATCATCATTGTATGAGAGGGTCTACCACTCCACATTGCCACCAAAATTTGATGTTTTCAGTCTGTTTTAGCCATTCCAAGGCATGTTTAGTAGTATCTCATTTTTGTTTTAGTTTTTATAGCCTGACGTGTGTGCTTTGGCACTCAGTCATATCCAACTCTGAGACCTTTTGGACTGTAACCCGCCAGATTCCTCTGTCCATGGGATTTTCCAGGCAAGAATACTGGAGTGGGTTGCCATTTCATTGAGGGGATTTTCCTGACCCAGTGATAGAACCTACATCTCCTATGTCTCCTCTGTAGGTAGATTCTTTACCTGCTGAGTCATCTGGGAAGCCTCTAACTAAAGACATTGAACACTTTTAAAACGTACTACTTCTGTGAAGTACCTATTCAGCTCTATCACACATATTTCTATTTGGTTATTTGTGCTTTTACAGTTAATTTGTAGGAATTCTTTATGTATTCTGTATACAAATTCTTTGTAAGATAATCTTTTCAGTTCACATCGTATGTATTAATTTTTAGTGGAGTTCTTTTGATGGGCAGAATTTTTAAACTTTGCCTAAGTCTAATAATCAACTTATGTTTTATGATTTTTGTGTTCTGTACAGGAAATATCTATCTAAACTGTAGTCATGAAAGTATTTTTTCTTTTTTTCTAGAACTTTTTAAATCTGGTTTTATGTTTAGATCTATGACCAATCCAGAATTAACCTTGTGTATGGCATGAGATGAGAATCAAAATACATTTTCTTCCATGAAGATACAAAGTTGTTCCTGCAATGTCTGTGAAGAGACTTCTCCCCAAAATAGCTTTGGCACTTTTGAAAAAAAAAAAAAAGAAATCAGTAAACAGAATATATATGGGTCTATTTCTAGACTTTATTCTGTTCCATTATTATATTTGTCTATGCCTAGGCCAATACCACTGCCTTGGTTGCTCTGTATAATAAATTTTGAAACCAGGTAAAGTTTTACAACTTTTGTTCTTTTTCAAGGTGGTTTTAGCTATCCTATTTTCTTTGCATTTCTGTATATATTTAGAACCATCTCACCTACTTCTTCAGAATAGCTTGTTGACTTTTTGATAAAGATTGCATTGAATGTATGTATCTATTTAGAAAAGTAAAGATATGTGACAGCAAAATTTTACTTTCCAATCTAGAAACATGGACTATCTCTACATTTTTTTAGGTCTTATTTAACTTCTCAGTAATATTTTAGTATAGAGATCTTAAATATTTTTCATTAGACTGATTTTTCTTATTTTCATATGCTATAGTACATTTTTTTTGTTTTTTAATATAAATTTATTTATTTTAATTGGAGGCTAATTACTTTACAATATTGTATTGGTTTTGCCATACATTTTTAAAGTGTTATTTTTCAATTGGTGCTGAGTGGAGACATGCTCTACAGTGATGATCCCTTGTAGTTCTAACCTATTACAAGAGGCCATCCATGCCTATTAAACATGTTAGCAGTTCAGCTGGTTTTCCCCTTTCCTTTATTTAGTAGACATTTTTTCCAGTGATAAGAGCAGTGGTAATGCTCTCTTATCCTGTAAAGGGATCCTCACACTCTGATGTTTTATTTGTTTGGATTTCTTTATGTGCTCAGCTTTATGACAGGATATTTTTTAACTATGATGTTTATAGTTTAACTGGTTTGGAATTTGGTTGTTGAGACTGAAGGTCTGTCACAACTTTTTACGTTCAAACTAAAAAATCTTTTGGTGAATTTTTTCATACTTATAGAACAACCTTATTACTATGCCCAAAAGAGCGAAAAAACAAAAGTATCAAATAGCACCCAAGAGTCCATGCAATCATGAAGATGACTAATCATGAATTTGACCTTTTTTTAATCGAAAGCCCATAACGCAACCTTTCATGAATAAATTAGCCAAGTCTTCTTCTAAAGTTACCTTTGAAACCATTTTGCTCACCATTACTTCTTCTAATTGGCTATTTACTGAAATACTACTCCTCTGTACAGTATCACTACTTCATTTTTTTCTTTCTGATATTCTAAAAGCACTGTTTGAAGTTAAGAGCTCTGTTAATGTCTACTGGGGTCTCTTTCAGAGGCTGTTATAAAAATTGAAATCTAGATAAAAGAACATCCTGAGGAAATAATCAATGAGAAAAGAGTGAAAGTCGTCAACCAAGCAGTCTTTCAGATGCAGGCGGTAGTGTGAGGCCTGGAGTTGAACTCTGATTCCAGCTCCTGGAGTTAAGAGAAATAATACAGCATCTCTCTGCTGAGGCTCAAAATGGTCAAAGTTGCTCATGATGCTACGTCACCACTACTACCATTTCTCTCCAAACTACTCTCCAACTGACTACCCACTCCAAAATACCTTCTGCATCTGCTGCAACTTAGATTCAACAGAGAAGGAAAAAAAAAAAGAATTCAAGAAGGCCCCAAACCCAAGGTTGACTCTTAAATTCATCCCACCACAACCACCCAAAAAGTTTGTCCAGTTCCGGTCCTGTAAATCAAAAGTCTTGATGCATAGTTTCCATAGTTATTTCTTAAACCATTTTAATGGAAGATGAAAAATTCCGTAATAAGAACTTGCACTCAGAGTGACTGTCATTTGATCTGCTAATGCTCAAATTATGGTAGGCCCTATGAAAAGACTCACAATCCATGATTTCTGGCCTATTGCTGAAAAGTAATGGCACCTAACAAGATTCCCAAAGACCAAACACTTATCTTCATTCTCAATACAAAACTCTTCAGAGAAAAAAATTGTGCTGCTCCCTTAATGCTTAATTCATTTCAGACCCATGTTCCTCACTATTGCCCATGTGTAATTATTTAAATGTCATGAAATCCTGCAAATGTGTTTGATAGAGTAATTGAAATTACTTCATGTAATTTATTTTACTTTCCGTGACGGAAATGTGTGCACATAAGTGTCACTGCACTGTCAACGCACTCAATGGCAGCTGCGTATATCCTTTGAGGGTTTCTTGCCAGTGGGGATTTTACCTTCCAAATATAATAAAATTTCTCTCTTCCTACACACATGTGGACTAAAGCACCGATCAGTGTATATTATTAGTAAGAAATTCCCCCACGAGATTCTTTGACCACAGAGATGAGGCCAGGACTTCACTGGGGCCAAGTTCTTGCTTTAACAGGATTTCTGGAATATTTTCACAAATGATACAAGTGGTTCTTTTAAAATCAAGACTGCAGTAGCACATAGTGCCCTTTTTGGAAGCAATTTTTGCATACCAAGAGCAGATGCTTCTATGACTTGAAGTTAGTAGGCACCGAAAGACAGCAAAACTGACACAGGAATACTGAGCCAGCATCTCACCAAAATAATTTTTGTGAAGCGTTCTATGCCTTAGGATCTCACTTCTTACATTTGCCTATGTATCTTGCACGGGTGAAACCACAACCTGCCTTTGCTTGAGGAACTTGCCTTTCTGCCTTCTTACTAAGCACAGCTATATGAAGAGCTTTTGACTGACCTGATAGAAAGTTGACGTTTTTTCCTCCGTCATTTGTAAAGCATAAAGCAAAAACCATCTTTGTAATTTAACAAGAGATATGCTTCCATGTAAGCATATTAAACATGGTTTCATAAAACACTCAGAGAAAGAAGACTAAATCCTTGATTATCTACTTGAAATAAAATTTTCAGTTTGAGAAGGAATACGGTAATCTTTATAGTTGATCTGGGCAAATATTTCTCTTAGACTAATTAGGCAACAGTGATGATAGACTATTCTAGCAAAGTTAAAAAAGGATGTGGTTTCTTCCCATGGTGTAATCTGAGAAGGGGTATTGTTATTCTTTCTATTGCAAAATTATTTCTATTAAAAATTGATTATTTTTAGTTAATTACATGTTTAGATTTGAAGACAAGTGAATCAAGTACCTTATTAAATGTAGTTAATGAGTTATTTTGGTTACTTAGTCACATCAATGGAATTTACTTTTGTATTACATAGCAAAGGGAAATTTCTCAGCAGATTAATATGTAAACCTCTAGAAAAATTTTTCTAAGTGAAAAAAATATATATGCTTATGCATACAAACTTGCATATTGTGAGGACTACAAATGTCAAATGACTTATAGGTAACAGAAAATCATGCTGAATTTTGCTATTTAAATTTTAAACCCACACTGCACAAAAAACATAGATGTATATTTATTGTCATGATGAAAGTTCCCTTAAATATCATGACTTATTTGTATTAGCACCACTCATATTTTCTTTAGTAACCCACTTTTCCTAGTTCTAAAATATCTTTATGTGAGTAAAGGAACAAAGCTGTCTTTTTGGTTTGGATTGCAGGAGTTCAGCCTTCATAATAATGCAACCATTAAATAAATGAAGACTAAGTTTCTAGGTTGGACTCTCAGAAGTACCACTTAGACAAGACACCCACTGGCCTGAGCCACTGCATTTGCAATTTGCTCTAATCCCCCTTCATCCCTCAACACAGATAAGGGCCCTACTGAGCAAGACTCTGGGGCCAGTAGCTGGAAACAGCTACTGAAACAATCTTAGCATGTTTCCAGGACTTGAACAGGCCTCTTACCTGCTACATTCTCCAGAAGGTAAGCAAAGCCACCATTGCAAAGCCAGAAAGTGGCCAGAAGATCTGCAAGAAAGCAGCTATAAATGAAGCTTGCCTACAGGGTCTGCACAGGGCACCCAACACCTTGTGATGCAAGGTGGAGAACTTGGGCCACATGTCTGGCTCTTCCTAAGAAGCTCCAAGTGTCTTAAGAATTTCAAGTTCTAACTGATCTTACAGTTTATTATGAAGGCATATTCAAAGTAGGAAGATAGCACAAATTATTTTATAATTCTGTTTGCTTCATCTGTAACTTTCAAATCTTTAGATATATGGTATATCAATCTTTATTTTTAATTGCACCTCTAGCCCAGCAAAAGTTAAGACGAGGAACAGACTTGTCTTTTAATAAAGACTCCAATATCCCTGAGCACGATTACCAGTTTTTCATTTCACTGTAGCATCATTTTTATCATAAGCTCTAAAAGAATAAGTAGAACTAACTACATGTACATAATACATCATAAAAGCCACAATATGCATGCAAAGGGTAAACAAGCTGCATACATATATTATCTGATAAAGAACAGCAAAGAACATAAATGTATTATTCATGATGTGAAATCCAATGATTAATAACCTGCAAAGCTACATTGCTTCCTACCTGTGGACATAAAATGATTAATGTTTTTAAAAGTATAGAATGTGACTCCCAAGCTATATTAACTAAAATTTAATAACTTCAACAGAAGCCATGAAAAAAGAACAGCAGACTAAAAAATGAACTGAATTGTGTTCTCTCAGTTTCCAAATATATATATTTACAATCACATTTTTCTTATTTTTTAAAAATGTTAAATCAAAGGATATGTAGATACAAAGAACACACAGGTGTAACTCAAGAAAGTTCAAACACTGAAAGAGGGACTTTGCCATTCAAAGTGTCTTTGCCACAATATGTTTCTCTTCAAAATGTTTGCATAAGTTCTTTATAGAACACTGGATCAAATGGACCACAGTGGATCAACAACAGAGGCAGAGACTATTTGCATTAACACATGGTATATGTCGAGGACCTGACTTTTTTTTAACTTTTTTTTTAATTTTTATTTTTACTTTATTTTACTTTACAATACTGTATTGGTTTTGCCATACATTGACATGAATCCACCACAGGTGTACATGTGACCCCAAACATGAAGCCCCCTGCCACCTCCCTCCCCACAACATCCCTCTGGGTCATTCCCGTGCACCAGCCCCAAGCATGCTGTAACCTTCATCAGACATAGACTGGTGATTCGATTCTTACATGATAGTATACATGTTTCAATGCCATTCTCCCAAATCATCCCACCCTCTCCCTCTGAGTCCAAAAGTCCACTATACACATCTGTGTCTCTTTTGCTGTCTTGCATACAGGGTCATCATTGCCATCTTTCTAAATTCCATATATATGTGTTAGTATACTGTATTCGTGTTTTTCTTTCTGGCTTACTTCACTCTGTATAATCGGCTCCAGTTTCATCCACCTCATCGGAACTGATTCAAATGTATTCTTTTTAATGGCTGAGTAATACTCCATTGTGTATATGTACCACTGCTTTCTTATTCATTCATCTGCTGATGGACATCTAGGTTGTTTCCATGTCCTGGCTATTATAAACAGTGCTGCAATGAACATTGGGGTACATGTGTCTCTTTCGATTCTGGTTTCCTCGGTGTGTATGCCCAGCAGTGGGATTGCTGGGTCATATGGCAGTTCTATTTGCAATTTTTTAAGGAATCTCCACACTGTTTTCCATAGTGGTTGTACTAGTTTGCATTCCCACCAACAGTGAAAGAAGGTTCCCTTTTCTCCACACCCTCTCCAGCATTTATTGCTTGCAGATTTTTGGATCACAGCCATTCTGACTGGTGTGAAGTGGTACCTCATTGTGGTTTTGATTTGCATTTCTCTAATAATGAGTGATGTTGAGCATCTTTTCATGTGTTTGTTAGCCATCCGTATGTCTTCTTTGGAGAAATGTCTAGTTCTTTGGCCCATTTTTTGATTGGGTCGTTTATTTTTCTGGAACTGAGTTGCATAAGTTGCTTGTATATTTTTGAGATTAGTTGTTTGTCAGTTGCTTCATTTGCTATTATTTTCTCCCATTCAGAAGGCTGTCTTTTCACCTTGCTTATATTTTCCTTAGTTGTGCAGAAGCTTTTAATTTTAATTAGATCCCATTTGTTTATTTTTGCTTTTATTTCCAGAATTCTGAGAGGTGGATCATAGAGGATCCTGCTGTGATTTATGTCGGAGAGTGTTTTGCCTATGTT
Organism: Capricornis sumatraensis; assembly: GCF_032405125.1. NCBI lineage: Eukaryota > Metazoa > Chordata > Mammalia > Artiodactyla > Bovidae > Capricornis > Capricornis sumatraensis. Next base: position 78,854,987 of record NC_091073.1, read on the forward strand.
CTCCTCTAGGAGTTTTATAGTTTCTGGTCTTACATTTAGATCTTTAATCCATTTTGAGTTTATTTTTGTGTGTGGTGTTAGAAAGTGATCTAGTTTCATTCTTTTACAAGTGGTTGACCAGTTTTCCCAGCACCGCTTGTTAAAGAGATTGTCTTTACTCCATTGTATATTCTTGCCTCCTTTGTCAAAGATAAGGTGTCCATATGGGTGTGGATTTATCTCTGGGCTTTCTATTTGGTTCCATTTATCTATATCTCTAATTTTTAAATGTATCTGTACCTGATTTTAGAGCTATAAGAAATTTGCTTTAATTAAAAGGATTCAGAAAACTAATGTTCAGGAAGTGAAACAGTCTTTTTAGCTGGTGCCCAAAGTCTTATACCCAAGTGGTCCAGTAAAGTAATATAAAAATAATACTTTAAAAATGAAATATTTAATGATTCAAAAGAATCATTATAAATTGTACTGAGCCTAAAGTTAAAAAACTGAGATCATAGTATCTGGTCCCATCACTTCATGGCAAATAAAAGGGGGGGAAATGGAAGCAGTGACAGATTTTATTTTCTTGGGCTCCAAAATCACTGTGGATGAGTGCCTGCAGCCATAAAATTAAAAGACACTTGCTCCTTGGAAGGAAAGCTATGACAAAACTGAACAGTGTATTCAAAAACAGAGACATCACTCTGCCAACATAGCTCCGTCTAGTCAAAGCTATGGTTTTTTCCAGTAGTCATGTATGGATGTGAGAGTTGGACCATAAAGAAGGCTGAGTGCCAAAGAATTGATGCTTTCGAATTGTGGTGCTGGAGAAGACTCTTGAAAGTCCCTTGGACATCAAGGAGATCAAACCAGTCAATCCTAAAAGAAATCAACCCAGAATATTCATTGGAAGGATTGATACTGAAACTCCAACACTTTGGCCATCTGATTTGAAGAGCGAACTCATTGGAAATGCCCTGATGCTAGGAAAGATTGAGGGCAGGAGGTGAAGGGGGTGACAGAACTATATGGTTGAATGGCATTACCAACTCAACTGACATGAGTTTGAGCAAACTTCAGGAGATAGTGAAGGACAGGGAAGCCTGCTGTGCTGCAGTCCATGGGGTCGCAAAGAGTCAGACATGACTGAGCAACTAAACAACAACAAAGCCTAAATTTATCATGGTAAAGAGTAATTTGGCTACCAACAACAGAAAAAAAATGCAGCATTCTGTGCATATTCTCTGCCCTTTCCAAAGGGATCACAAAAATCAAAGAATTTAATGTCAACTCTTTTTCTATAATATGAAGAATCTACTTATTCAATTTCTGTTCATATTTAACAAATATTATACAGTACACATGGGCCAGAAGTTCTTGTCAGCACTTTATAAATAGAAACTATCAAAATCATAACAATCCTCTGAGGTTGATACTATGACTAGGTCTATTTTATAGGTAAGGAAACAAAGGAAGAGAAGTTAAGTGACTTGGTCAAGGTCACACAGCTCTGAGTTGTGTTGTTCAGTCACTAGGTTGTGCCCAACTCTTTGTACCACATGGAATACAGCATGCCAGACTTTGAGTGCAGAGCTAGGATTCATACTAAGACCAACTGCTCCACAGTCTGAATTCTTTAACTGCTATGCTATGCTGACCATTTTTTTGCATGTCTCAGGACTTTATTAATAAAAGTGAAAGAAACAAACAACTAATTCAAGAAATTTAAAATAGTAATAGAAAAGATCTTGTTATATATAACCATTAAGTCCATGGTTTTTTGGTGGATTTGATCCAGGTTTCACACAAAGCCACTGAAACAACCACACTCTTTTCCAATGGGTGGTTTAAGAATAGCCCCCAAATTCCATAATCACTGTTTTATTTATACTAGCAATCTCAGACAAGAAGTGTCCCCCTTCTTCATCTATAATTCCAAAAAGTCCTCAGAAGAGCTCATGCTTGGACCACGTTACCGCCTCTAAATGAATTGCCACAGCTGGTAAGGAGAATAGAATACAATGCTCTGGTTGACCAGCTGTGGTTACTGACAGTCAATGACCTCAACTTGAATCTGAAGGAGTAAAAGGTTTCATTCATTAAAAAGATTTCAACCAATATTCAAATGTACAAGCTATTTTAAGTTATCCTATCATTACAATAATACTTTTAAAAATACAACAGAATATATAAATGCAAATATTTTCTAAACCCATTGATTCCATTTTCAAATATATTTTACATAAAACCCAGAGACTTCAATTCTTAAATTTCGCTATGATCATGTAACTACAATGAATAAAAAATTAGATTTGCTTCTCTATTACCACCAGACCCTGTTAGTACAAAATCTTCTGCTTGAAATTTCCAAAATCAGAGGCTATAATACCCATTATTGAAAACTGAAGCTGTTTTGCTTCAAATATTTGAATTCTGTGTTTCTTTTTATCTTTTTTGAATATACAGAATATTAATATATAGAATTTACTGGCATGTCTATACAGATGCTTTTTTTGGAAAAAAGTTAAAAGCACACCTCAAAATAAATGAAAATCATGATCAATAGGCAGTAATGACTTTATGAAGTACATACGCCAACAAAAATTTTTCTGCAGTTTAATTTGAATTCTGTGATTTATGTCATTATCTATATTAAATTACATAAGAAAGAAGATCCTAAAATAAGACAGAGTAGAGAAAGGAAGAAAAAATAATTTGCAGTTGTAACCAGAAAAGAGAATAGAAGTCCTACGGCAGGGCATTCTGTGAGGTATTCTTCTCACATTCCTTTAAATGCATCCATTGATTGAGAAGACAGCAACTACTTGAGTTAAATGACTCTCCAATTCCACAGAAGTACAATTGTATAGGAAAAAGTTTTAAATTACAGTAAGAGTTTAGCTTAGATCACAAAGAAATCATTGAAAAAATAATCCTTAAACTGATAAAGAAGAACTTTTGAAAGGAAGAATACTTCAGAGTACATACATTTCTCACTAGCAAAACAAGATCCCTTTTCTGATTATTTAATTTGTTCTAAGTTGAGATGTAGGAGTTCTTTCAACGGTTTCAACATTAACAAGGCCACGGAGATTGTGTTGATATACTTTTTTTTTGCTAATATAGACATCATTACTTAATCTTTTAAAAGATAATGCAACAATTCTCTTTAATTCCAGATTTTTTTTTCTAAAGCAATTTTGAAATATGTAACTGTTAACTGCCTTCTGCATAATATTTTTAAGACTCAGTACACTTTTTAAAGAAATATATTTTTCTTTCCACACAATTCAAAAATGGCAGAAAATATTTTACTCAGACTCGAACAAAGTCTCAGATGAAACCCCAACATGTCAGGCAAATATTACTTTTCATATTCCATGGGATTTTCTTCTCAAAAAAATAAGTGTCAGTGTTTATGTATTCTCAACTGCTCCCTCCAAAGACATGATGAAGAGTGGAGAAGACAGACAAAGGCCATAGAAGATTAAAGAGTGACACAGAATAATAATCAAAAAGGCCAAGATCATTCCTACTTTATTAATGAATTCCATTCCTGAGTATCTATTGTATTCTTACAACTGGTCTGGCTATATCACCTAGAAACGTACAAAGCAAACAAGTAAAGGATGAAGAAGCAGAAATAATTGACTATAGTTTGTTGGTGGTTTTGTACCAAGAGAGCTATGTTTAGAGAGAACTCTTCAGCAATTATTTTCAGGATGTAGAGAACCAGGGGGAAACTAGACAACAAAAGGACCTGGGAAGGGAAGGGACTGGAACTCACATTTATTGAGAAAGTCCCATGTGAATGCACTGTGCTTTATGCTTTCCTTGTAAAACAATTTCCTTCAGTAGTGGTTATTCAGTGGGTTTGGCAATCATGATTGTATTCAAAACTAGGTAAAGAATGTCACCAGCTTCAGGTGACTCTCTGCAAGAAATCTAGAGGGGGTGGGTGTTAATGAGAAAATTGAATTTAGACAAATTAGTTTCTGAAATGGGTGAAGGAGGATGGCGAATAGAAATGATGTATGGAGAGCAACAAAATTCCTACTGAGGGTGTCTTCTGGGAAAGATAATGCATTAGAAATCCATGAGTCTATTCCAGTTCCCCAAACCAGAAACCAGCTGTGATTGTACCAAAGCTGTATCTTGTACCAAAGAGATACAAGAACACTAATAACAAGGGATGGTAACAAACTCTAACGTAAGAATGCCTATAAGATATAATCCAAGCTGAATAAAACAAAGTATGGGCTGATGCACAATTCTTTTAAAACAAACCAAAACAGAGTAGTAAGAAGTAAGAAGTTGCTGCAAGAAGTAAGCAATTTTGTCAAGCTGCCTTAATTTGAAGCAGTAAAGGCTGGAGGAATTGCACTGCCATGGCAAAGACATGAGACATACCAATGGTTCCCTTCCTCACAGGACTCTAGGGACATGAAGGAGAATTTACAGTGACTGACACATCCCTACAGGGATGAGGGATGTACCAGCCCTCATCTGAGCAAGTTGAAAAACCATGTAGAGGGAGTGAACTGAAGTCACTCAGTCATGTCCGACTCTTTGTGACCCCATGGACTGTAGCCCACCAGGCTCCTCCTTCCATGGGATTTCCCAGGCAAGAGTACTGGAGTGGGTTACCATTTCCTTCTCCAGGGGATCTTCCCGACCCTGGATCCTGGATTGAACCTGAATCTCCCGCATTGCAGGCAGACGCTTAACTGTCTGAGCCACCAGGGAATTATGAAGAGCTAAACCCCAGAGCCAAACTGCAATTTTGGACAGATTAAAGAGAAAACAAGTAAGGAACACTGGCCCTTAGTTGAAGTCATTTCAACAGATATTGAGATTAAAACTTACAGAAACAAAGTTACCACAAATGCTGATATTCTCACCCTTCCTCAGCTAGTTAATAACTAAACGTGTGGCATTTACCTATAAAATCTGGCATTTCGGTTAATTATGTCTGTTATGTTTGCTACTTTGAATTTTTCATTGGAATATAGTTGATTTACAATGTTGTGTTAGTTTCAGGTGTACAGCAAAGTGAATCTGTTATACGTATACATACAGCCACTCTCCTTTAAGATTCTTTTCCCCTATAGATCATTACAGAGTACTGAGTAGAGTTCCCTATGCTAAACGTAGTTATTAGCTATCTATTTTATATATAGTAGTGTCTATGTCAATCCCAATCTCCCAGTTTATCCCTCCCCATCTCTACCCATGCAACCATAAATTTATTTTCTACATCTGTAACTATTTGTTTTGTATATAAGTTCTTCTGTACATTTTTTTAGATTCCACAGGTAAGCAATATCATGATATTTGTCATTGTCTGAATTACTTCACACAGTATGACAATCTCTAGGTCCATCCACGTTGCTGCAAATGGCATTAATTCATTCTTTTTATGATAGGCTGAGTAATATTCCATTGTATATAGATCCCATATTTTCTTCACCCATTCCTCTGTTGATGGGCATTTAGGTCGCTTCCATGTACTGGCTATTGTAAATAGTGCGGCAATGAATATTAGGGTTTTCTTTGGATATATGCCCAGGAGTGTGATATCTGGGTCATATGAGAGCTTTATTATTAGTTTTTAAGGAACTGTCATGTTGTTCTCCATAACGTCTACACCAGTTTACATTCCCACTACCTCAACATAATAAAGTCCATATATGAGAAAGCCACAACAAACCTCATTCTCAATGGTGAAAAGCTGAAAGCACTTGCTTTAAAGATCAGGAACAAGACAAGGATGTCCACCATCACCAGTATTATTCAATATATTTTTGAAAGTCCTAGTCATGACAATCAGAGAAGAAAAGGAAATAAAAGAAATCTGAATTGCAAAAGTAAAATTGCCATTATTTGCATATGACATGATACTGAGAGAATCAATTCCTAGGCAGGCTGATAAGAAGTCCAGGGGTCCTCAAGGAGAGGAGGGTCTGGAATTCTCAAGGAGGGAAAAAGCACAAATGTTTTTTTTATTTTTTTCTCTCTACATTTCTTAGGATTATATAACAATAATGTATCCTACTTGAGGATAGTCTCTGGGAAAAAACCTTCTGGCTAATCCTGTTATCTTAAAATGTAAATTATGGGAGTGGGTCTAGTGAGCTCTTTACAACCCCCACACATTCTTTTGATTCACTGTAATAAGTAATTAAAAAGTATATAACTCCATTGCTAACACTAGTGATGGGGTACTCTTTCTGCCCCCTTCTGATGTCTATGTCACAAGCTTTCTCTATCCCTTTTATACTTTAATAAAACTATTACACAAAAGCTCTGGGTGATTAAGCCTCATCTCTGGCCCCGGATTGAATTCTTTTCCTCCAGAGGCCAAGAATCGTGGTGTCTTTCATGGTTCAGCAACAACCTTTCAATACCATACATAGAAAACACAAAAGATGCTACCAGAAAACTATTAGAGCTCAATGAATTTTGTAAAGTTGCAAGATGCAAAATTAATACACAGAAATCTCTTGCATTCCTATACACTAAGAAAGAAATCAAGAAATCAATCACAAGATTGATCAAGGAAATAATCACATTTACCATCGCATCAAAATATTGGAGTAGGTTGCCATTTCCTTCTCCAGGGGACAATTTCCTGACCCAGGAATCAAACCCAGGTCTCCTGAAATGCAGGCAGATTCTTTACCATCTGAGCCACCTGGGAAGCTCCTTTCAAAAGCAATAAAATATCCAGGAATAAAACTACCTAAGGAGGCAAAAGACCTGAAAACAATTAGATGCTGATGAAAGAAATCAAAGATGACAAAAACAGATAGATGCAAAAATATACCATGTTCTTGGATTGGAAGAATCAATATTGTGAAAATGACTATACTACTCAGAGCAGTTTACAGATTCATTGCCATCCCTATCAAATTACCAAAGGCATTTTTCACAGAATTAGAATTAAAGCAATTGACAATTTGTATGGAAAAACGAAAGATCACAAATAGCCAAAGCAATCTTGAGAAAGAAAAACAGAGCTGGAGGAATAAGGCTCCCTGACTTCAGACTATACTACAAAGTTACAGTAATTATGTTAAATTTTGAAGACCTTGGTAAAGAAAAAGGAGGATCCATCTCATTTCTACTATTCTGAAGCAAATAGCAGATCTAATTAAAAATTTACCCAGGAGAATGTCAGTCAGACCAAAACTTATGAAGAAAAACTGCAACATAAAAGTGAAAGTAAACATAACATGCAAAGTACAGATGTAAAGGTATGCTTTTGAAGCTACATTACAGGAAGCAAAAGAAAACTTTTAAGCATATATATATGTATATATATAATGGATAAGCAAAAAGATCCTACTGTACAGCACAGGGAACTATATTCAATACCCTAAAATAAACTATAATGGACAAGAATATGAAAAAGTATCTATATGTATAACTAAGTCAGTTTTCTCTATAACTGAGTCACTTTAGTGTATAGCAAAAACTAATACAACATTGTAAACCAACTATACTTCAATAACATAAAATTTTTTTAAAAAAGAAAACTAAGTAAAAACTGCTTTGCTCTCCCAAGAAAATTAAATAGGCTCAATGAGTGATAAACAAACTCATATAAAATGGAATATGACAGGGTTAAGTCAAAAACAGAATATGATAGAGTTAAGCCAAAAAAACAAATATTTTTTTAATCTCCAAGGAGTTTTAAGTGGTATTAGAAGCTATTGAAAAGAAAAGTAGAATCAACATGTCAAAAACCCAATCACTGCTTTGGATGAGAGGCTTTAAAATTCACCCAGAATATGGTATAAGTGGAAAATATGAGAGACATTGAGAATAGACAGAAGAAATCCAACATTTAGGAATATGATTTTCTGCAGAAGAAAACAGAACAGATGGGATGGAAATAATAACCACAAGTGTATTAAAAGAATATATATCTGATCAAATCTACAGTCAAAAAGTATTCACCCGGTTCTAGGTGAAATTATTAAATGAGAACTGTCACTTCATTTCAACCTGGTGAAAATATTCAATTTTAAGAGCAAAGAAAAAAGCCTGCAAGTATCTAAAGGGAAAAAAATTTTCATCTATAAAGAAAAAGGAAAGCAATTTGATCACAGTTTTTTCTCAGTGACCACATTAAATGTTATATAACTTCTATCAACATTTGTAAATATCAAAGTAGAAGGGTTCTGACTCATGAGATCTGTAGTCTGATAAATTGTCATTCTGGAAAACAGGCAAAGGAAAAAACTTTCAGATAAAAACATGATGTGAAAAGTACATCATTTATGTGCCATTGGAGTGGGTGAGTGTGGAAGGCAGCTATTTGAAGATATATACCAATAAACTAAAAATGAATAAAAACAAACAGCCCATAAATGAGGAATTTGGTGGTGGGCATTAAATATATAAACCCATACATGTGTGTATGTGTGCAAAATCATGATGATTATGGAAAACATATAGCAAGTTAAATAAGAGATTGAAGAAACTGAAAGTTTGCCAACACTTCATCTTAAGAAGTTGAACAGTTACTGAAGTTGGTATCTTGAGTAATACAGAATCCAAAAAGTTTTTTCAAGTCTTAATATCGATCTCTATCAATTTGGAGGCTTTCCACATTACAGAAGAGAAAAATATCAAAGGAACTCCCACCATAAAAGAAAACAAAGCAAAGAGGTAAGAAGCATCAAAGAAATAAAAAAAGGTTGCAATAGCACTAAGAGACAAGTTCAAGCTAAAAGCTTCAAAGGAACAAAGAATGTTACTTTTATGAACAAAAGAACAATGCTTGAAGGCTATAACGTCATCAGTTTTATGCATCAGATAAAGACTAAAACATAAAGCAAAAAAGAGTTGGAAAGAGACATTGACATAGTAATACAGTAAGAGCTCTTAACCATCTCTATAAATTAACTGACAATTTATATTCTTCTGTAAGATATGCTGGCATATCCTTAGCAGTCTTAATACTGACCACCAATGCATTGCCCTCTCTGCACGCTCATACCTTTCTATCCCCACAAATTGAGTTGGACTCTTACCAAGGATCAGTCACATTTGTTTCCAAATATGCTTATGTCTGTTGTACTTGATATTGACATTGGATCTGATATTGTGTATTAAACACCACATATTAAATGTGAAAATAGGGTTTATACTTCATTACAACTTAAAGAGTTTGTAAAGCTTCTATCAATGTGCCTCTATGAATTCCTCTCAAATTACATGTGGGGACACAAAGGTAAGTTATTAGGAGATCAGATATTAATTGTAAAAACCTAGACATTATTCTATATCCAAATCACTTACAAAAATGCCTTTAAAATATCTTTCCACTTTAAAAAATCCACATTTAAAAATGACAGACCTTTCAAATGGATGTGGTTTAAGCCAGACAAATAGAACTCCAATACAGAGCCCATACCCTAGGAAAGACTGACTCTTCCTCAAAAGATTTGCAAATAAATATCTGTGTTTTAAACCAAAATAATACATCTTCTATGTTTGTTTTCTTTATCCCTTGTTATAACAGGCATTTTGGATTAATTGATTTGCTCCTCCTCATCATGTTTGATAAACACTTACTGTTCCACAATATTTTAATACTCCTTCCTTAGTATTTGAAAGATCTGTCAAAAGTAAAATGACCCTATGGAGATAATGACTGGTAACAAATATAACTAATAAATTTGGTTTTAGAGATTTATGCGCAGACCTGAAAAGAAATAATATTAATATTCATTTTTAAATGTTCTTTGACCATATATAAAATCTGGCCGCATATTAGAACAAACATAAAAACATAAGTTTTTAAAGTTAATAATATTAGGATCTACATTCTTTGACTATGGCCTAAAGATCCTGAAGCTAGAGAATATCTTGTGTGTTTGAAAACAGGAAGTGTTCAGTATGACTGAGGCAGAGTAAACCTGGGCCATTAGAAGGACTTCAGCTCACACTTGAGACAGAAGTAAAATATCTGTACTAATTTTTGCTGATTTTTTTAAATTTGCATAGAGAAATATTTTATAAGAATTTTAATAAACACATAAGAGTCATATATTCACCACTCCAACACCATACAGAAGAGTGATCTATGTGGTTTATATGCTCAATCTGGTAGCTTCACCACAAATAGGATTGCCGAGTCAAGGATATGAACAGGGAAACCAGTTAGGAGGTGGCTGGAAAAAAACCATGGGTGATATGCGGCATGGACCACAATGGTGGCAGTAGAAGTGGTTTGAATTTTCTGAATTCCGTAGGTAATTTTAAGGATAAGCTTGCTTGATGTATTGCCAGAGTGGACATACGTTACAAGGGAAAGAGCGGAGTCAAAGAGGAGTCTAAGTTACTTTAAAGAAATAAAAGGAGAATGCAGATTTGAGATGGGAATGACAGGAAGAGTAGTTCAGGATAACATATAAGTGTTAATTTTGAATTGTCTATAAGACATCCAAATAATGAGCCAGCATTTGAATGTATGCTTATAAAGAAAAGAAGAAGGTCTTGGCCTAAGATATATAAATTTGAAAGCTGTCAGCATATAGATGACATTTAAAGCCACTATGTAGGATATTATCACCAAGGGATTCTATACAGATGGGAAAAAAAAAAGTCAAATGACTCAGCCTAGGAGGTTGGAGAAGCTTGAGAAACGCAGCAAGAGAGACACAAATGAAACAGCCATTGAGATATGAGGCAAACAAAAGGTGTAATATCTAGGGAAGAAAGGCAAGGAAGTACTGCAAGGATGAAGGAGTAATAAACTGTTTCAAATCCTGTAGAAAGGTGAGGACTGAAAACTGTCATTGGATTAAGCAACTTGGAGATCATTTGTGACCTGCAAAACCACTCTTAAAATAGTTTTGGGTATAAAGTAAAATCTGACTGGAATAGGTTCAATCTAACAGAGGGAAAAAAAAATAAATTGCAGTCAATGCATAGAGCTAGATATTTTTTTTAGAATTTTTTATATAAATGAAAGGAAACAGGGATAGTAGCTGGAAGAAGTAGTGGTCAGTTTGTTTCATTAAAATAAACCACTATATGTTCATGAAAAAGTTCAATGAAGAGAGAAATCTGATGATGTAAGAATAGATAGGTGAATTGTTACAGTGAAGTTCTGAAGAGGATAAGGCAATGAGACCTTGTGTATGAATAGATGGCTTTCCTTTGCTAGGAATTTACATAGTCCATTCATACAAAGGAGTTAAGATGCTAACTAGACTTGGGCCACCAGATGCAAAGAACTGACTCATTGGAAAAGAACTTGATGCTGGGAAAGATTGAAGGCATGAAGAGAAGGGGACAACAGAGGATGAGATGTTTGGATGGCATCACCGACTCGATGGACATGAGTCTGAGTAAGCTCCGGGAGTAGGTGATGGACAGGGGAGCCTGGCATGCTGCAGTCCATGGGGTCGCAAAGAGTTGGACACAGCTGAGTGATGGAACTGACTGAGACATCATGGTGATCAGTTTCATATGCATAGAAATACATACTGAATCATTATGTTGTATACTGGCACAAACAGTGTTGTAGGTCAGTTACACTTCAAAAACAGATTTATTGATGAGAGCTTAGATTTGTGGTTACCAAAATTGTGGGTGGATGAAGGTGGGGGGAGGCGGTGGGGGCCATTGGACAAAGGCAGGGGGGAAAGACAGGGGGAGAATTGGACAGAAGGCAGGGGAAGACGTCTGGTGGCTCAGATAGTAAAGAATCCACCTGCAGTACGGGAGATCAGGGTTCGATCCCTGGGTTGGGAAGATCCCCTGGAAGAGGGCATGGCAACCCACTCCAGGATTCTTGCCTGGAGAATCCTCATGGACAGAGAAGCCTGGTGGGCTACAGTCCATGGGGTTGCAAAGAGTTGGACAGGAGTGAGTGACTAAGTACACAGGGGGAGAATTGGTTGAAGGCAGTCAATAATGTATCAACTTCCAGTTATAAGATGAATCAGACCTAGAGATCAAAGGACCAGCATGACAAAGATAATTAACAACGCTGAATGTTATATATGAAAGTTGTTAAGAGAATAAATCCAAAGCACTCTCATATCAAGAAATAAAAATACCTTTTTTCCTATTTCTTTCATTTTGTATCTATAGAGATGAAGAATGTTCACTAAACTTATTGTGATCATCATTTTATGACATACTTAAGGTAATCATTATGCTGCACATCTTAAACTTACACAATGTTGACCCACTTGAGATTATTGGTCATAGATTTAAAATGAGACCAATGAGCATGATGGTAAGTTTTTCTCCAGTCACGTTTGACTTTTCAGGTATGAACACACATTAGGCAGACAGTTGGATCTGACTCTAGTTGCGATTTTGCTAGAAAGTGAAAGTGAATTCATTCAGTCCTGTCCAACTCTTTGCAAGCCCATGGACTGTAGCCTACCAGGCTCCTCCATCCATGGAATTTTCCAGGCAAGAGTACTGGAGCGGGTTGCCATTTCCTCCTCCAGGGGATCTTCCTGACCCAGGGATCGAACCCGGGTCTCCCGCATTGCAGGCAGACACTTTACCATCTGGGCCACCAGGGAAATAAGGGGGTGAGGGCATTTGCTGAGTTAAGGATATGGAAAGGTGATAGGTTAAATAGAGGTCCTTGAGTTTAAAAGGATTGTTGAGTTGGACTAGTAAAGGGAGTCAGCTAGAAAAGCAGAAGTGGTGGTCAGAGAATAGGAATCTAGAAATTGAACTGCTAGACTGGAGGTAGGTAATAACAACAAAATCCAGGCTATAAAAGAGTGGTAGTATAGAGGCAGTATCAGTGGAGGATATAAGGCCAAGACAAGAGAGGTTAGAATATTGGAGGAATAACATCACCATGAATATGACAGTACTTGTACAGGAGGAAGAAACTGATACAGGAGCTCAATTTTTCAGGAAATGAAGGGAAGTGAAATACACAGAGTAGATGACTTCAAAAAGAAGAAATAGTGAGTGACAGAGTGTGCTGACAGATTCAAAACTCGAGGTTCCTTTCCTTCTTTCTTTGGGAGGGAAATAAAACAGTCCATATCCATGGCTTCCCTGGTGGCTCAGAGGGTAAAGCGTCTGTCTACAATGCGGGAGACCCGGATTTGATCACAGGGTCAGGAAGGTCCCCTGGAGAAGGAAATGGCAACCCATTCCAATACGCTTGCCTGGAAAATCCCATGGACTGAGAAGCTTGGTAGGCTACAGTCCATGGAGTTGCAAAGAGTCGGACACAACTGAGCAACTTCACTTTCACTTTCATTCAATTAAGAAAAATCCCACTCCTCCATCTTCAGTAGCTTAAGATGGCTTCTCCCCCACTTTGGCTTTGCCACTTTGGGGAAGAGACTAGCCGACCTAGGGAAGCTCTTTCAGAGTGAACTCAGTGGCTTAGTACTGTTAAGAAGAGAAAGGGGCTGAGTTTAGTTCTGTAGCTTGGCTCTAGTGGCATGGAAGGAATCCAGAAATTCTCATATGACCTAGGGAAGGCTGTGGAAGGAATGTCTAGTAATTAATTGATGGGATGATAAATGGAGCCATCACCTGTATCTGAGAGCTGCAGATCACACCGGCTGGAGAGGAAAGGGAATCATAGCCAGACCTTATTGGCAGCCACTGTATTTTCAAGTGTTAAGCTAAGTCCCATCCAAGCCGTGAGAGAAGAGACTCATGTCCATCCTCAAACTTCAGCAGAGGATGCCAACAAATTGAGGTATGATTGACAGGCTGATAAGAGCCATCATTGCTGCAGAATACAACAAAGATCCAGAGAGTACCACAAGGACACACAGAGCTATGGCCCTTTCTCTGAAGCCAATGGAAACAGTGAACTCCTTTGTATACTCAGACTCCATCTTAGGGTGAAATATGAGAAGAAAGCAGAATTCTGAAAAATTGAATATATACTTGAAAGGGACTGTTTTAACCTAGTCAGTAGCATGTGACAAAGATCAGATCATTTATAAGAAATGAACAAGCTGTTTCTTTATATATCTGAATGTAGAGACCTTTTGTAACACATACATTGAGTGCTTAAACAAAAGTAAAATAAAGAACTATCTTTCCAGTTACCTACAGATTCTTTTCTAGCTAGAGGAGTTCAAATTAGCTTCAACCCAGCTATAAAATCAGTCTTTCAACCTTGAATTAAAAACTGAGTTCTGACACTATGGTCTGTTTTGAAGAAGATTTAGGTCAGTGGTATGAAACAGATGAAACCACACTGCGGTAATGAGTGTAAGATGTGAAGTGATCACGACGTGGTTGAGAAAAATCAGAAGATCAAATGGTGGAACACTACAATGCCACAATTCTAGGTCAGTGGCAGGAGGCCACCTCTTCCTTCTGGGAAATGAATCCTATCTGGGTCAAGGGTCCAGGCTCTTGCAGGTTCAGTGGCCAAAAATCTGCTGGGGCCAGGGGTGGAGATAGAACAAATACAGTGTCCTCTGTTCTGGGCACCCAACAAGCCCAGTTTCCCTGATGGTGGGGTTTAATGTAGCACAGGTTGACAGAAGAACAAACAGAATCCTTTTTTCACCTACTGGTCTTTCTACTCTGGAATTTAAGCCCATAATGTGGCAAAGAAAACCATATTCACACATGATAAGGACAGAAATAAAGCCCAGGGTTGAGGGAGGCTGGTTGGGGGGGGGGGGGGGTGGAGGAAGAGGATGGAGGGGGGATTTAAATATTGGTGAGACTTTTCTAGAATAAAATGAAAAGTTGATAAGAACAATCCCAATTAAACCTCATTGAAATTAATAAGTGTTCTTATCCTATTTCCAACTGTCTTTATTAATAGGACTAATGACCCTATTAATAACCACAGCTAACATATATGAGTGCTAAGTGCTTTTAAGGCACTAGGCTACAGTATTTACATATACTATCTCCTTCAATTCATACAACAATCCTATGAGGAACTTACTGGTTTTATCATCTTACAGATAAAACTGAGGTTTAGAGAGATGGAGTCATCTGTATGATACTCACTGAATGTTATGGAACAGGAATTTAGGACCAAGACTCTTCATTTTAGGGCTCTAATGCTTCACTAGTAAAGAATAACACCTTCCATGTGGTTAGTATTTGTGTTAGACTTTAATTATATTAATAGCAGGTTTATATTAATAGAAGGTGTCTTATACCTCTCCTGTATGACTTAACCCTATGAATTAGGGACTAGTATTATTCTTATTTTTAAAGAAAACTGAAGAGAGACACTGAACCCAAGATCATCTCCAACAAGAGAGAAACAAAGAATAAGTTTAGGAGGGAGAACTTAAGCTAACTGTTCACAGTGGACACTCACTCATGTTTTATTGGAGATTTTTTTATGCGTAATTTTAAAGAACACTAAATAACTTACATGTTAATCCAATAAGAAAAATGCATCTTCCAAACTTAGCTACATAATTTATCTAATGACTGTATTGCTGGCCCTTCAGCTACAAATGACTATGCATATATCTGGATATATGTTGTATTCACATTACATATTGATGGAGGTATAACTTTCCTTAAATCCATTTTCTTCCCCAGCTGCCACCGCTGAACGTGACACGTCTCTCTGTTAAAAGAATATACCCAGCGAGAAACACACCCAATTCTTCAGTTACCAAGCAACTCAGAGGCAGCTTAAAAGAAAGGAAAATCTAGACGCACTAACAAGGAACCACGTGTCCTGATGGCTCAGGAGAGGCCCAGTGTATACCTGCTACTCCTCTGGAAGGTCCTGTTCAGAGTTTCTCTAAGATAAAAGCATCACACTTGATAGGATGTATTGTATGATCACCCCGATCATAAGTGTGGGAAACACATCTTTCCCCTGATGGGTCCCCATTTAGGAGAGCTGTCAGTCAGAGCCTCATCTAAACCTGTGACCCAGGTGGCCATGCTGCAGCGGTCCAGACCAGGATGAGGGCGAGTGTGCAGAGAGAGGCAGGGCAGGAACAGCAACACTAGAGGACCAAGCTCTGCTTACCAAGGCACTGTGCAAAACTCGTGCTGTCTAAATCTACTTCCCTATTCTCTAGATTTTTAAGGGCATACATTTTCAAACTGGTTCAAAAGAGAAAACTGTAGGGGTGAAGCTTCATCATACTGGAAAAATTTTAGAACTCACTGGTTTAAATGTGAGAAATATATATATTCGGGATTCCCAGGGGGCTCGGTGGTACTGCCTGCCAATGCAGGAGACACAGGAGACGTGGATATGATCCCTGGGTCAGGATGATCCCCTGGAGGAGGAAATGGCAACCCGCTCCAGTATTCTTACCTGGAAAATCCCATGGACAGAGGGGCCTGGTGGGCTACAGTCCATGGGGTCGCAAAGAGTAGGACACGACTGAGCGACTGAACTGAACTGAAGCATGCATATATGCAATATGTTTATTCATAATTTAATACAGGAAGATTGACACTATAACTGCTGAGAAACATAAAATCTGTGGTAATGTTCTCAAAGCATTTCATTTTCCTCTTATGTTTAATATTTAAGTTACGATAAATAATACATGCAGAATGGATTTAACTTTTTAAAACTATTTATCATTTCATTTGTTCCCTATAACATGTGATAGGTAATAGAGAAGATTAAATCTCATATTCAGTTCAATTGCTCAGTTGTATTCAACTCTTTGCGACCCCATGAATCACAGCACTCCAGGCCTCCCTTTCCATCACCAACTCCCGGAGTTCACTCAGACTCATCTCCATCAAGTCAGTGATGCCATCCAGCAATCTCATCCTTGGTCGTCCCCTTCTCCTCCTGCCTCCAATCCCTCCCAGCATCAGAGTCTCTTCCAATGAGTCAACTCTTTGCATAAGTTGGCCCAAGTATTGGAGTTTCAGCTTCAGCATCATTCCCTCCAAAGAAATCCCAGGGTTGATCTCCTTCAGAATGGACTGGTTGGATCTCCTTGCAGTCCAAGGGACTCTCAAGAGTCTTCTCCAACACCACAGTTCAAAAGCATCAATTCTTCGGTGCTCAGCTTTCTTCACAGTCCAGCTCTCACATCCATACATGACAACAGGAAAAATCATAGCCTTGACTAGACGGACCTTGTTGGCAAAGTAATGTCTCTGCTTTTCAATAAGCTATCTAGGTTGGTCATAACTTTCCTTCCAAGGAGTAAGCATCTTTTAATTTCATGGCTGCAGTCACCATCTGCAGTGATTTGGGAGCCCCAAAAAATAAAGTCTGACACTGTTTCACTGTTTCCCCATCTATTTCCCATGAAGTGATGGGAAAAGATGCCATGATCTTAGTTTTCTGAATGCTGAGCTTTAAGCCAACTTTTTCACTCTCCACTTTCACTTTCATCAAGAGGCTTTTTAGTCCCTCTTCACTTTCTGCCATAAGGGTGATGTCATCTGCATATCTGAGGTTATTGATATTTCTCCCGGCAATCTTGATTCCAGCTTGTGTTTCTTCCAGTCCAGTGTTTCTCATGATGTACTCTGAATATAAGTTAAATAAGCAGGGTGACAATATACAGCCTTGACATACTCCTTTTCCTATTTGGAACCAGTCTGTTGTTCCATGTCCAGTTCTAACTGTTGCTTCCTGACCAGCATACAGATTTCTCAAGAGGAAGGTTAGGTGGTCTGGTATTCCCATCTCTTGAAGAATTTTCCACAGTTTATTGTGATCCACACAGTCAAAGGCTTTGGCATAGTCAATAAAGCAGAAATAGATGTTTTTCTGGAACTCTCTTGCTTTTTTCGATAATCCAGAGGATGTTGGCAATTGATCTCTGGTTCCTCTGCCTTTTCTAAAACGAACTTGAACATCTGGAAGTTCACGGTTCATGTATTGGTGAAGCCTGGCTTGCAGAATTTTGAGCATTAATTTACTAGCGTATGAGATGCATTGCCTTTCTTTGGGACTGGAATAAAACCTGACCTTTTCCAGTCCTGCGGCCACTGTTGCATTTTCCAAATTTGCTGGCATACTGCGTGCAGCACTTTCACAGCATCATCTTTCAGGATTTGAAATAGCTCAACTGGAATTCCATCACCTCCACTAGCTTTGTTCGTAGTGATTGTTTTCTAAGGCCCACTTGACTTCACATTCCAAGATGTCTGGCTCTAGGTGAGTGATGACACCATTGTGATTATCTGGGTCATGAAGATCTTTTTTGTACAGTTCTTCTGTGCATTCTTGCCACCTCTTAATATCTTCTGCTTCTGTTAGGTCCAGACCATTTCTGTCCTTCATTGAGCCCATCTTTGCATGAAATGTTCCCTTGGTATCTCTAATTTTCTTGAAGAGATCTCTACTCTTTCCCATTCTGTTATTTTCCTCTCTTTCTTTGCATTGATTGCTGAGGAAGGCTTTCTTATCTTTTCTTGCTATTCTTTGGAACTCTGCATTCAGATGCTTATATCTTTTCTTTTCTTTTTTTTTTTTTTTTTGCTTTTCACTTCTCTTCTTTTCACAGCTATTTGTAAGGCCTCCTCAGATAGCCATTTTGCTTTTTTGCATTTCTTTTCCACGAGGATGGTCTTGTTCCCTGTCTCCTGTACAATGTCATGAACCTCTGTCCATAGTTCATCAGGCACTCTATCTATCAGATCTAGGCCCTTAAATCTATTTCTCATTTCCACTGTATAATCATAAGGGATTTGATTTAGGTCATACCTGAATGGTCTAGCGGTTTTCCCTACTTTCTTCAATTTAAGTCTGAATTTGGCAATAAGGAGTTTATGATCTGAGCCACAGTCAGCTCCTGGTCTTGTTTTTGCTGATGGTATAGACCTTCTACATCTTTGGCTGCAGAGAATATAATCAATCTGATATCAGTGTTAACCATCTGGTGATGTCCTTGTGTAGAGTCTTCTCTTGTGTTGTTGGAAGAGGGTGTTTGCTATGACCAGTGCATTTTCTTGGCAAAACTCTATTAGTCTTTGCCCTGCTTCATTCCATATTCCAAGGCCAAATTTTCCTGTTACTCCAGGTGTTTCTTGACTTCCTACTTTTGCATTCCAGCCCCCTATAATGAAAAGGACATCTTTTTGGGGTGTTAGTTCTAAAAGATCTTGTAGGTCTTCATAGAACCATTCAACTTCATCTTCTTCAGCATTACTGGGTGGGGCATAGACTTGGATTACTGTGATATTGAATGGTTTGCCTTGAAGATGAACAGAGATCATTCTGTCATTTTTGAGATTGCATCCAAGTACTGTATTTTGGACTCTTGTTGACCATGTTGGCTACTCCATTTCTTCTGAGGGATTCCTGCCCACAGTAGTAGATATAATGGTCATCTGAGTTTAATTCACCCATTCCAGTCCATTTTAGTTCGCTGATTCCTAGAATGTCAACGTTCACTCTTGCCATCTCCTGTGTGACCACTTTCAATTTGCCTTGATTCATGGACCTGACATTCCAGGTTCCTATGCAACATTGCTCTTTATAGCATCAGACCTTGGTTCTATCACCAGTCACATTCACAACTGGGTATTGTTTTTGCTTTGGCTCCATCCCTTCATTCTTTCTGGAGTTATTTCTCTGATCTCCAGTAGCAATTTGGGCACCTACCAACCTAGGGAGCTCCTCTTTCAGTATCCTATCATTTTGCCTTTTCATACTGTTCATGGGGTTCTCGAAGCGAGAATATTGAAGTGGTTTGCCATTCCCTTCTCCAGTGGACCACATTGTGTCAGACCTCTCTACCATGCCCACCCATCTTGTGTGGCCCCACAGGGCATGGCTTAGCTTCACTGAGTTAGAAAAGGCTGCGGTCCTAATGTGATTAGACTAACTAGTTTTCTGTGATTATGGTTTCAGTGTGTCTCCCCTCTGATACCCTCTTGCAACAGCTACCGTCCTACTTGGGTTTCTCTTACTTTGGTCGTGGGGTATCTCTTAACGGCTGCTCCAGCAAAGTTCAGCTGCTGCTCCTTACCTTGGATGAGGGGTATCTCCTCACCGCCACCCCTCCCGACCTTGAACGTGGAATAGCTCCTCTAGGCCCTCCTGAGCCCATGCAGCCACTGCTCCTTGGACGTGGAGTTGCTCCTCCGGGCCAAAGTCCCTATCCTTGGGTATGGAGCAGCTCCTCCCGGCCGCTGCCCCTGGCCTCGGGCCAGGGTAGCTCCTCTAGGCTGCTCCTGCGCTGTTGCAGCCTGGCACTCTTGGCCACCGCCCCTGACCTCGGACACGGCGTAGCTCCTCTCGGCTGATGCCCCTGACCTTGACGGCACACAGAGTGTGCCATAAAATCTCATATTATGGATGTATTTTTAAAAATGGTATCTTGGCCTTAGTTTTAATAACACATATCTCAGAAACCAATAATATTCCCTTTTCAAAAAATCTTTATACAATTTTGAGTAAAATGATGGTGAGACTTGATGTTACTTTTTTTCAACTTTTTCAGTTTCAATACATTTTTACAAAAATGTAAAAAATGTTACATTTTTTAAAATCTTGTTTAAAAAGCAGTAGAAGTGGGGCACTACTGCTAAATGGTTCAAGATTTGGGGGGGTGACAAATGCTCTGAAATTGATTTCACAAAAGTCACACAACTCTGTTCATATACTAAAAATCATTTAATTGTACACTTTAAGTGGATGAATTGTATGTGATGTGAACTGTACCTCAATAAAGCTCTTATCAAAAAAACTAACAGAGTAACTTGCATATCATGGTAAGTTGCAAGAGGTCAGAGTTCTTAGTTCTGCCATCAAGAAGCCAGGTCTGTTTCCCTTGCCCTTGAGTCTGGGTTTACCTGTGACAATTTTAAATAATACAGCAGGTGAAAGTGATACCATGTCACTTTCAGGCCCAGCCTTTAAGAGAACAGGATGCTTCCATCTTGGTCTCTTGGAAACTTTAGCTGCTTTATAAGAACTTTAAATACCCTGGGGCTACTCTAGTCTGAGAAAGCCTGTGTTAGCAATACAAGGAGAGAGAAAAAAAGATGCTTGGCAAGCCCCCAAATATTCCAACTCTTAACCATTCAAGTTATCTCACCTGGGGTTGCAACACTGTAAAACAGAGACAAGACACCCATACTGTATCATGCTTGAATCCATGACCCCAAAATATGAAATATAATAATAAATTATTGTTCTAAGGCAATAGGCTCTGGGCATATTTGTTATGTAGCAGTAAACAGAATAAGCTGCAAAACAAGGTGATAAATTATTCCATAAATCCTAGTATGAGAGTAAGTATATTTAAAACACAGACAGCAGCAAGATCCTAGAAGAGTAGCAGCTATGCAGGAATAAGCAAAGAGAATTCCAGTGGGTTTGGAAAGCCAAGAAACTTAGGAATTCATTTCAAAAAGAGGTCTCCATTCAAAGCTGGGGACTCAAATGGCCAAACTCAGGACAGCTGTGATGACTGGGAGACTCACTGGGGGTATCGGCCTTCTGGGATCTCAAAAACAGTCAAAACCATACAAAGAAGAGAAACTGGTCTGAACAAAATACCACATTTAGGGCAACAATCTTGGGTGTAAAAGAGAGGATATAGAGATTCTAGAGGGGATAAGAAAAAGCAAAATAATTGAGTCTCAAAATATTAGTGATATAGATATACAGATAAGTCTTTAACATATCACAGTGAAACAAAAGAGGAATCTTAGTTAAGAAGCTGGAAAAAACAATCTCAATCTTCACCTCTGCTACACAAGCACTTTCTCCTAAAAACATGAAAGTCCTTCTCACTTAAAATGAACAATTAAGAGAATTGCAATCGAACTCATTTGAAGATATAAGATAAACAAGGATAAATAACATCTAAATTATATACTTATGAAAATGAACTCACAAGAGAAAGATATGGTTATAGAACAAAAGGCAGAACCTAATATTATCCAAAAAAATCTAAGGAAAATTATAGAAGCTACCAAATAAAACATAAATCTGAATTTTAAATCATAAATGTGGAGTCATTTAAGGACAGTTAGAAACAAATGTAGATAGAAAGAGAGAAAAAAGATTTAACTAGAATGAGTTACAAGACACACACCACAGAATGAACTATTGTGGAAATAAAGAGGAAAAAAATTTTTTAATATATATGATGGTCTATGTAGAAAATCAAGAGATCAGCACAGAAAACCCTTCTAGAACTAATAAGAGTTCAACATGGTCAAAGAATACAAGATAAACATACAAAAATCAATCGTATTTCTATAAACAATAAACATGTAAACAACTGAAATAAAAGACAGCATTTATAACTGCCCCCTCCTAAAAATGATTTAAATATAACACATATCTGGAACTTACATGCTGAAAACTACAACACACTACTGAAAGAAATCTAAGAGCTAAATAAAGTAGTATATGTGTTTATGGATTAGAAGACAAATAGCATTGATGTGATTCCCCTTCAGATTTATATACAGGTCTAATGCAATTTGCATCAAAATCTCTGCAAGAATTTTGAAAATACAGACAAGAAAGATTACCTTAAATGTTATATAGAAAGATAAAAGAACTAGAATAGCTAAAACAATTTTGATAGGAAATAAAGTGATGAGTCGGTCTACCCAGGTTTAAGACTTATAAGAACTGAAGTGATGTGGTATTAACCAAAGAATAAACACACAGACCAGACCAACAGAACAGAATAAAGAACCCAGAAATGGGTACATAAAAATATGCACAACTGATTGACAGAAATGCAAAAGTAATTCAGTAGAATAAAGATAGTCTTTTCCAAAACATGGTTAGCAAAAAAAAAAAAAAAAATGATGAAAGACAAAAATGTCTTTGCTTAAGTCTCACAACTTATTAAAAAAAAAAAAACTAACCCCAAATGGACCATAGACTTAAATCTAATATGTAAAACTATAGATATATGTAGAAAGATACAGGAGAAAAGTTGGGTGTTAAGGGCTAGGCAATGTGTTCATGAATGTGTTATCAAATGTATAATTCATAAGAAAAAATGGATAAATTTGACTTCATCAAAATTAACTTTTACTCTGCAAAATACTCTTAAGAGGATGAAAAGAGAACCTACAAAGTGGGATAAAATATTGACATCTAAAAAACACATCTCATAAAGGCCCAGTATCTATAATACACAGAATACTTAAAACTCAACTATAAAAAGCAAATAGAGTTTACCTAAGAGCAATATGGGAGCTTGCTTATGGAAAGTAGAGCTTCTTAGATAAATGAATCATTTTAGGTCTGGGGCAAGAAATGAACAGATGTTATCTTGCTGTACCTGAAAACAAGTATACTAAGAAAGACTTCTGAAGACATGTCAAAGGACTCAGGAATACCTTGAACAGCTCCCATAGGCCAAAGCTGGAACAACTTTAGCATCATTAATAAAACCAATTGCAACTGAATAAACTATATCTAATATGTAAAATTCCTTGAAATCAAAACCATGGTCTAAAAATTATACTGATCACCTTTAGACGCCATCACTGGTATCATCAGAGCACCATCCCATCACTGTGAAAATTTACAAAAGGAAGGTTTATGCATTGACTCTTCCTTTCCTTTCTGAACTGTATTTTAAAGGAATGGAATAATAATAATAAATAAATAAAAGATTATAGAAGTATCACAGCTAGTAAATGCAAAAGACACAGCTGTGGTGGTGGTTTAATTGATAAGCCGTGTCCAATTCTTACGATTCCTTGGACTGGAACCCTCCAGATTCCTCTGTCCATATTTCCCAGGCAAGAATACCTGAGTGGGTAGCCATTTCCTTCTCCCGAACATCTTCCCAATCCAGGAATGAAACCCTTGTCCCCTGCATTGCAAGTAAATTCTTTATTAAGTGACCAGAGAAGCCCGAAAGACATAGAATACACAGGATACTTAATAGTAGAATTAGGCAATCAACATGTTGCCACTCCTAAGAAAATAGTTATGCTTAAACTAATTACTTATCTATTCATGATACCTACTGACGTATTTTTGAGTATAAAATATATTTGGGATTTGCTTTATAATACTCTACAAAAATGGCAGTGTGCTGGAGCTAGGTTTAGGATATATGATGGCTCGTTGTACAAGCATCTCTACTTTTGAGTGTGTTTGAAGTTTTCCAAGTTAAAATTTTTTTTAAAAAACCATGTAACTATTTATTTCTTCATCTGACAAACTGAACACATACACTTTGCAGACCAAAGTATAACAATCTTTCTCCCAAGAAGCTCACAATCTAGTATTGAGAGAAATGGGGAGGGGGAATTGCAATGAAGTATGATATTTGCACAAGTAAGTACATTGCAGTTACGGTGAGGGCATGGGGTAAGGGGAAGAACGTGCCCCAGGAGGCACGAGTAAAGAGTTCATGGAGGAGGTGATAACAGATCTGTCTTTAAGAATTTATAGCAGTTCACTCAGGTGACATGAGGGAAAATCAAAGTGACAGTAATAAGTTCTATTTATATACATATATCACTTCCTGTTTCAAGCACTGTTTTAGGCACTTCAGACTTTTAAATCATTACATCCTCAAAACAAACCTATGAGATGTCTATTATTCTTAGCACAAATCCTCACTTTGTAGATAAAGCAATTATAGCAGTTAAGTAATCTGACCGTGACTGCCTAAGTATAAATGACAGCAATGTGCATCCAACCCAAATAGTTTGCTCTCAAACACTATGGATTCACTTCAGTAGATGAAGTAATGAGTAACAGAAGCAAAGAGGCATTACCTACAGCAGTACATAAGGAAGCCATATGTTACTATAATAGATGGTGTGAGCTGCAAAGTCAGAAAGACATGTCAGAAAATGAGAGAAGATGGATGGGTAGTCAAAAGGCAAACCATGAAGGCTTCACATAACAGGAAATGGAGTTTATACCACTTTCAGGAAAGAAGGCACAAACCAACAAAGGGTTTTAAACAATGGAGTGACATGTATTGATTTATACAGTACAAAAATAACTTAGGAAGCGGTAAGCAGAGTGGATGGGAGGAGAATCAATAAAAGGAGGCAGAGAATTCAGTTAAGAAGCAAGTGTTTTGGTCCAAGAAACAGATTGTAGTGGCCAGAGCTATGGCACTGCTGATAGATATAAATGAAAGAGAATGGATTCAAAAGAGATTCAAGAGGAAGAAGCCCTAGAATTTGGAAAATGATTCCATGTGGGAAGCATGGGAATAGTAGAGAGGAAGTGAAGTCTCTCAGGTTGCTGACTTGTGGGGGAAGGAGGAGGGATGCCAATAGTGACTGGGAATATCAGGGGAGGCTGAATTTTAGAATTAAGAAAATGTCTTTGCATTTTATCAGGTGAGCCTATGAACACTGTCCTATAATAATGACCCTGAATCTCAGAAGACAAACGTATTTGAGAGACTTCAATACAATGGCAGCATTTAAAGCCGTGGAGACAAATGAGATTCACTCAAGAATGCCTGGGCTTCCGAGGTGGTGCAAGTGGGAAAGAACCCGCCTGCCAGTGCAGGAGACATAAGAAACAGGTTCAGTCCCTTGGTCGGGAAGATCTCCTGGAGGAGGGCACGGCAACCCACTTGCCATGTATTCTTGCCTGGAGAATCCCATGGACAGAGGAGCCTGCCAGGCTACAGTCCATACGGTCACAAAGAGTTTTCAGACATAACTGAAGCAACTTAGCACACACATAGACTTCATTTTTTAGTTTTGGGTTCACAGCAAATTTGAGAGGAATGTACAGAGATTTTTCACATGCCTCCTGTTCCCCAGCAGGCATGACCTCACCTGCAATCAACATCCCCCACCACAGTGGTGAGCTTGTTACAACTGATGAACCTATATTGACACATTATTACAATTTAATTTTATGGTCTTTATTATGCTGAATAATGTAATTTTTTTAGAGTACTAATATAAAGTTTTGTTTCAAAATAAGTGAAAAAAATATGCCAATTCAAAAAGAACTATTAAATAATCAATAATACAGGTGGTATACTAACATACCCGAAGTCCTGAAGTCCTTGAAATAACTGAAGTTGGAAAAACACTGATTTTTTTGTTTTTTGTTTCTCTGTGCAGGATTCTTGCATGCTACGTCATTCAGTCGTGTCTGACTCTATGCAAATCCATGCACTGTAGCCCACCACACTCCTCTCTCCATGGGATTCTCCAGGCAAGAATACTGGAATGGGTTGCCAGGCCCTCCTCCAGGGAATCTTCCCAACCCAGGGATCAAACCTGTATTTCTTATGTCTCCTGCCTTCCCACTAGCACCAGCTGGGAAATTTGCTAATTAAATACAATTTTAAATGTTTATATTTAATCCAATTAAATGTTTCACTATTAACCTGTGAAGTTTTAGCACGTGCTTCAGCTCTTGAGAGCTGTTCTTTCTTTGCGAAAATACTATTTTAACAAGACTGTAAAGTCTACTCCCTGGACGGCAGCCCGCCAGGTTCTTCTGTCTGTGGAATTCTCCAGGCAAGAATACTGGAGTGGGCATCCATTCCTTTCTCCAAAGGATCTTCCCAATCCACAGACCGAACCTGGGTCTCCTACACTGCAGGCAGATTCTTTACCTTTCTGAGCCACCAGGGAAGCCGTAAAAGAAACGGGTGAAGCTAAGGTGCTACTGCCTATCAAGGCTTCCCTGGTGGCTCAGAGGTTAAAGCGTCTGCCTGCAATGCGGGAGACCCCGGTTCGATCCCTGGCTTGGGAAGATACCCTGGAGAAGGCAATGGCAACCCACTCCAGTATTCTTGCCTGGAGAATCCCATGGAGGAAGGAGCCTGGTAGGCTACAGTCCATGGAGTCACAAAGAGTCGGACACGACTGAGCGACTTCACTCACTCGCATCAAGTGATTGGGCTTCCCAGGTATCTTGAACAGTAAAGAATCTGCCCGTAATGCAGAAGACTGGGTTCAACCCCAATCCCCTGGAAAAGGCCATGGCAACCCACTCCAGTATTCCTGCCTGAAGAATTCCATGGACAGAGGAGCCTGGTGGACTACATTCCATGGAGTCACAGAGAGTCAGACACAACTGAGCAACTAACACACACACATCAAGTGACTGATTAATTTGAGTCTGGAACTACCATTCTCTCTCCTCCAACATTCTGTCCTCTCTTCCCTGTCCCCAACCCCAAGCCTACCATCCTCCTGCTGTGCCTAATGCTCTCTAGTAAAGGAATACATCACAAGTGTGGCATCAGATCCCTTACCTGTGAGGGCTGTTCACAACTGACCACACTATCCCGATCAGCAGAATGTCTTCTGCCATAAAGGGCTATGTGCTCTCACCAGCTCCTAGTCATCACAAGCCAGAAGCAAGGCAGGGGGCATAAAATGTGACAGCATGATGAAAAATCATGGGGGAGATAATAAAAAATACAGAAGCCTTAACTTACTGTGAATCCACACTGCTCTGCTTACTTTGAAATAAAAACTGAGTGCCTTAGATCATTATGCAGACTCTGCTATGAGTATGCACTTGCATGGAAAATGTTCTCTTCCTTTGCTATTTCAAAAGGTGATTGATCTTCTACCCCATCAGTTCTGCACACCTGACCTCTTTCAATATGGAGTCAAAAATGATTCTTACTTAAAATGTGTGGTCAACAAGTTCTACTGGCCCTCAAAAAAAAAATCTGAAAGGACATCATTGGCATTGTTTCTCACTAATCTCTGATAAACTTATACTTTCTACTTTTCTTTACTGCCAAATTCATTAGACTGTATGTGTTACATACATATACACAACTTGCTTTCAAATGTGTTCATGTAACTAGTTTAGAAGAGAAATGCAATAGAATCTGAGCAGAGTTATAACTTCCTAGACTCAGTTTTCATTCTAAATAGCCTTTAGTATTTTTAAGTCTCACTCCCACTGAAAACATTCTGAAGTTAATGATATAAAATAGATGATAAACATATGTGAATAGAGCAAGGAGAATTCTGCAGAACATTATATCTTCAAAACGTCCAAACTTTAATTTAAATCTTAAACACAAATTTAGACAACTATTTTCATAAAGACATAAGCATTGTGCATAATCAACAAGGAATAAGAATTTTTGTTCTAGCAAACTGTAATAAAGGACCAGAGTAGAGGGAACATTTGCATTGAAATGAAATGCTATGCTCATTCCAGGACAGAGCAGAATCTCAAGCTGTAGAACACATAATGGCATTTTTGTAATCTAGAGTAAGTGAAAACCAGCCAGTAAAAAGTTAATTTCTAAGTAATAAAACAATTATTATAAGAATATGGGAATATCCTCAACAACCCAAAGCACACTGGAGATGGGGTGGGGTGTGACAGAGAGAAGAGGAATGGGGAGGAGGGACGGGGAGGAGGGACGGGGAGGAGGGACGGAGGGACAGTTATGGGCTGTGATTATGTGATTTGGCCCTGGGTGTATTCCTCCACTGTCCTCTCCTCGCCACTGCCTTTTCCACAGTCCATTGTAGGCTTAGGGGGGAAAGTTTTTACTGTCTTTTCCCTAGACTGTGAACTCCTGAGGAATACAGACCCTATCATCTTTATGTCCAGCCTAATACCTAGCATGAATAAGATGCTAAATTCATGCTTGCAGCATGATTATTATAATCTTTTACTTAATGGAGGAAAATCCTTACCTCTAACATTAAAAGAAAAATACTGTCAATGTTCTCATAAATCATTCCTGGGTTGCAACAGAGAAATGTCCCTGAAATGAACAGAGGAGGCAGCGTTTACTGCTGTTTTTTTCTAAGCAGCTGCCTTAGCTTGGGCTCTATAAGCAGATTCTGAGACGGAGATATGTGTGCAGATAGTCGAGGAGAGTCCTGAGGGTAAAACTGCACTGGAGTAAGGACAGCAGGGGGAAGGGCTGAACCGCAGGACAGCTGTCACAAAAGTATCAGGTGACCTCTGACGGCACTCTGGAGTAAGAGCGGTCCTTTAGGGAGGTCCAGGATTTGAGACAAAGGACCTACTTGTGTGTGCACCCTGCCTGGCCCAATCCTTAAAGATGGGTGTCTCAGGGAGCTGATGGGGGTAACGTGATCTTGGTAGAAGCAGTCCCCTTTGCTGAGGGTGACCCTCTTCCGGAGAGGACCCAGTTGTGAGCCATGGGCAGCCAACAGTTCTGCTAACAAGCAGAATGACTCTGAAGAGGGTTCCAGGTGATGCCCCACAGCACTCCCAGCTGTGAAGTTCACTCACACAGAAGCTCAGAGTGTACGGGAATCATACACAGACTTGAGAGCCTAGCAATGATCCTTCTGATAGGCGCTAGATGTATATGAAGGCACCAAGAGGGTCTTACACCATGTTTTCGGGTAGGGCCCTAGACAGTGGCTGTCAACCTGTCACAATCTGTCACTTCAGCCACAAGTACTGCAGACTGGGAAAACTGCGCTCCCACTGAACTACGGTAAATCACTGCTGGTAGCAGTCTTAGTCCAAATCACGAGATTTCTTATTCCCGGCACAGCTTAGAGTGGATTGGTCCACTTAGAATGAGGAAGCCTAGCAGGAATGATTAAAAAGCATCCATTCAGAAAGCATTCCCGGACTCATCACCATCTGGTCAGATCTGATTATCATACAGTCAAGGAAACTCCTGCTGGAGACACCACAGGGAATGTTCTTCTGAGGCTGCCATTTAGCATTTGTGACAGCAGTGGGGAGAGAGTGTGATGGACGATGGGGACCTTGTGCCAGGTACCTTTGCATCTGATCCACTCTAGTCACTCTCCTTCCGTCAAGTCCAGAGAGGCAAAAATACACATGATGGTATTTTAAAGTCCCTCAGTGATAGAAGGAGCAGAAGATACACACTTAAAAAGGAAGAGAATGAAAAACAATGCTTGAAGGCAAGGCAGCATGCCCGCTTCATCCCACACTGGTCAACAACCTCCTCTCTCCAACCGGGAACACCAAGGCCATTTTTCAAACCTCCCAGATGCTTCACTGCATGCAAGACTTCCTCACCAATTTTTCAAATTAAGCACAGCCCTGAAATTTGGCTGCTCTCTCAATCTGCTTTGAAAGAGTGTCAGCAGTTTTGATATCTGCCACATTTTATTCGCTGTGGGTTCAGGATCCCCACAGAACAAAGCTACAAATAAAAGCTAAAAGAGAATTAGGAAGGAGAAAGCATGCTTTGCTGGGGTGCTAGCTCCACTGAACTCACAATGGGGGGACATAAAACCTGCTGTGATGAGACTTTTAAGTGAGAGAAAAGAAATATCAACAAATCTCACCAAGAAATCCCAACTGCAGCTCAGAAAAGCTTTCGAAAACTCAGCATTCAATTCTGGTAAGAAGGGGATGTCAATTACATTTCCATTAATGGGACTGAGCATTAAGAGTGCTGAGTAAATCAAAGAGCCTTCCTGGCCTCGTCCAACCTTTGGAGATTTTATCCAAGACATTTAGCAAACTGCAAACAAGATGACACACGAAATAGGCTAATTTGACAGTTGGCAGGCATTGTTTAGCTAAAGTCTAGGAGATGAGAACAGATTGGCCATTTCTTGTCGTGGCCATTTCTTCTTGTGTCCTTCTTGCAAAACTTGCTAGTGATCAAAAGACTTCAGGTATAACAACTGCACCCTGGCTGCCATATAGCTGTCCTCAGCAAAGCTCTCAGTGTTCAGAGCTTATAAATCAAATCCTCTTTAACTGATACGTATTTCCTTCATTATGTTAGCATGTTTGCTTTTTATACAAAACAAAAACCAGATATTTAATCAGGTACACAAAACTATTCTAAATGCACTTTTACTTGTTCATAAATACTGATTTATAACAATCCTAAAGTGAAAGTGAAGTCGCTCAGTCATGTCTGACTCTTTGCAACCGCATGTACTGTAGCCTACCAGGCTCCTCCATCCATGGGATTCTCCAGAGAGAGTATTGGAGTGGGCTGCCATTGCCTTCACCATGGGGCTTTCCCAATCCAGGGATCAAACCTGCGTCTCCTGCACTGTGGACGGACGCTTTACTGTCTGAGCCACCAGGGAAGCCCATAAGTGAAAGTCACTCAGTTGTGTCCTACTCTTTGTGACCCCATGGACTACACAGTCCATGGGATTCTCTAGGCCATAATACTGGAGTGGGTATCCTTTCCCATCTCCAGGGGATCTTCCCAACCCAGGGATCGAACCCAGGTCTCCCACATTGCTGGCGAATTCTTTACCAGCTGAGCCACAGGGGAAGCCCACAGCAATCCTAAGCGTTTTTTAAATCTTACAGCATCCAAAAAAAAAAAAAAAAACTTCAGGTGAACTGTATTTCAGGATCAGCTTTTTTTTTTTTTTTTTTTTTTACCACCTTTGCATCCAGGCGGAGAAGGTAATGGCAACCCACTCCAGTACTCTTGCCTGGAAAATCTCATGGATGGAGGAGCCTGGTAGGCTGCAGTCCATGGGGTCACTAAGAGTCAGACATGACTGAGCATCTTCACTGTCACTTTTCACTTTCATGCATTGGAGAAGGAAATGGCAACCCACTCCAGTGTTCTTGCCTGGAGAATCCCAGGGACAAGGGAGCCTGGTGGGCTGCCATCTATGGGGTTGCACAGAGTCAGACACAACTGAAGTTACTTAGCAGCAGCAGCATCCAGGAGTCCATTATCAGAACACAGCATAGGACTCTGTCCCTTAAGCACATCCACACCACTGGCCCTGTTGACTGCTGGGCCAACACACAGACCAAATACATCTGGAGTGTGACAGTTATGATTTAAACCCAAGGTTCTCAACCAGGGATAATTTTCATCCCATGGAACACTTGACAACATCTGGAGATAACTGTTGTCACATCTGGGGGAGGGGGTGTGTTAAAGGCCCTACTGGGCAGAGAAGCTGCCAAACATTCTACTGCACAGTAGATGGTTCCCCCCACACTCAAAGAATCAATTGGGCCAAGGTTGAAAAATGATGTAGACCTTACTCTGATTGAGAACATATCAAAAGAAGTACCATGGAAGAAAATACTACAAAACAGCTCAGCTTTGTACAAAATATACATACACAGGGAAACAGAGCTTTGCTTCACTTGAAATCCACTGAGCAGATCTGTGTTAGGATTTTGCACTGGACATCAGAGTCTGCATAATTCTACAGTGCAGAAATATAGGGAATTAAAGATGCCTCATGCGAAGAGTTGACTCATTGGAAAAGACTGATGCTGGGAGGGATTAGGGGCAGGAGGAAAAGGGGACGACAGAGAATGAGATGGCTAGATGGTATCACTGACTTGATGGACATGAGTTTGAGTGAACTCCGGGAGATGGTGATGGACAGGGAGGCCTGGCGTGGTGCGATTCATGGGGTTGGAAAGAGTTGGACACGACTGAGGAACTGAACTGAACTAAAAGATGCCTCTGATCACTGCCCAGGGGGCATTTCCTCTTCAAGAACCATTAAATTGCTTTATGCTGCTGCTGCTGCTGCTGCTAAGTAGCTTCAGTCATGTCCGACTCTGTGCAACCCCAGAGACGGCAGCCCACCAGGCTCCCCCATCCCTAGGATTCTCCAGGCAAGAACACTGGAGTGGGTTGCCACTTCCTTCTCCAAAATTGCTTTATAGGAACCCTGAATCCTCATCTCCAGTTTCGTAACTGGTTTGTGTTTGCTGCCTTGCCTTGTTTTATATATAAGCTATAAATAGAAGGACAAAGATGACTTTCACCTTTCAAAATGTGCCTACATGACTAGGGAAAGGGGATACTAACTAGTCTCTAATCCAAGACTGGTAAGATTAATAAACCTCAATCTTTCTTTCTCTTGGAAGCTCCTTCTTTATTATTTCAAACATCTTTAATCTAAACCCATGTTACTCATCTATTCTTATTTCCTCCAGATATCTTTCACCTCCACAAATTCAAAACATCTCATACTCAATCTGTTTGCTGAGAACTCCTCTGTTGCTGTCTTACTCAATATCTTTTCCTCCAACCCCTGTGTGTCAATCAGATTAGTCATTTACAGCTTTCCCTCACTTCCTTCACTTAGTCAGTTATCAGGTTCTGCATATTTTCATTTAAAATCACCTATTCCACTCCATTCAGAATTTTCATGTTCTATCTGAAGGACTTCCAGAGTCTTTTTTGCTGGTGTTCCCATTGACTCAAGGCATCCTCTTTCCTTCCTACATCATCTTAACTGCATCTTTCATATAAGACCCATTTTCATTAAAACTCACTGATTTTCATTTATTTGTGCTCTATGTATTTAAGGTTTAAGGAGGTATGTAAATATAACAGATTGACTAAGTTTCCCCATAAATTCATGTCCATCTCTAAACTCAGAATGTGACCTGATAGGAAATAGGGTTTTTGTAGATCCCTAGTTAAGATGAGCTCATAATGGACCAGGGTGGGCCCTAAATCCAATGACTTTTGCCCTTATAAGAATACCAGATGGCACAGACTCGAAGAACAGGGAGAGAAGTGTGAAGATAGTACCAAGCATTACAATCACATATCTACAAGACAAAGAATTCAAGCGATTGCCAGCAACCACCGGAGGCTAGGAGGGAGGCAGGAGACGGGCTTCTCCCTCAGAGCCTCAAGAAGGAACCAACTTCTGCTGACATCTTGATCTTGGCCTTCTTGCCTCGAGAACTGTGAGAATAATTCCTGTTGTTTTAAGTCTGTTTGTGGTAATTTGTTATCAGAAGCACTAGGAAACTAATACAGGCAGCCGTGAGAATGTAGCTCACAGCTCAACTATAGGTGGTGAGACCAATGACCTGGGGTCATTGTCCAAAGACCTCAGCTGCGACGTTCTACTAACCACAGCAGTATATACCCTGAACACGTTTCCATAGACTGCTTCAAAACCATGAGAGTGCAGCAGACATACAAAGCAGATCAATTTGGGGAGAAATAGACACTTGATATGCAATTTTGACTTAAAGACACTTCCACAGCCTTGACATATTAAACTGACTACAGCCCTTAGACGCTGACACCAAAGCTTTCTCCCCTCTCTCCTCTTGGGATCAGCCTGTATCATAGTCTGATGACCTTTTAACCTTCCTCAGCTCCATTCCCAATTTTTCTCTTGAGTTTTCCTAATAAAATCAATACACATTTAATTGTATATTGGTGCATACTCATTGGAGAACCCAGAAAAACTCAAAAGCAGGTTACAAAATTTGACAAGATAGATTTCTTTGCCTAGGTTTCTGGAGATGGATTCCAACTGGACAAGAATAGAGGTTGTTGTTTAGTCACCAAGTCATGTACAACTTTTTTGTGACCCCATGGACAGTAGCCCACCAGACTCCTCTGTCCATGGGATTTTCCAGACAAGAATACTGGAGTGGGTTGCCATTTCCTTCTCCATGGGATCTTCCTAACCTGGGGATTTCCTGCATTGGCAGGCAGATTCTTTATTACTGAGCAAGATTAGAGGTGAAAAAGACCAACAGGAAGCAAATGAAGCAGCTAAAGGGGACACACTTCTAGTTTTCAGTACCCTAGTGGTGGCAGTGGATATAATGGTCAGATTCCAGATAGACTTTGGCAGCAAAATCGATGGAATTTGGTGATGAACTTATAGGAAGAGCATGGGGGAAATTGGCATCAAGGTTGGATTCTTCATTTCCAACAAGAGAAAATGCAAAGTATTAGCAGAATTTGCTGAGATACAGAAAACTGAAAGAAGAATAAATCCAAACCTACAAAATTAAAAATTCAGTTTCACTTAAGAGGAAAGTTATTTGGAGTTACCTAAACAGAGATGTCTGGAGAAGGCAATGGCACCCCACTCCAGTACTCTTGCCTGGAAAATCCCATGGATGGAGGAGCCTGGTAGGCTGCAGTCCATGGGGTCGCTAAGAGTCGGACATGACTGAGCGACTTCACTTTCACTTTTCACTTCATGCACTGTAGAAGGAAATGGCAACCCACTCCAGTGTTCTTGCCTGGAGAATCCCAGGGACGAGGGAGCCTGGTGGGCTGCCGTCTATGGGGTCACACAGAATCGGACACGACTAAAGTGATTTAGCAGTAGCAGCAGAGATGTCACACGTGAGGTATAAAAATGTGAAGCTCAGAAGACTTCTATATGAATTTGGGAGGAATGAAAATATAGTGTTGAAACCTGAGGAAGTAGTCGGAATCACCTGGGGTGGGGGCGCAGGGAAACCGCAGAGTGGGCAGCAAAAGGGTAGTCATGAAACCTTCCAAAATATAAAGGTCAAGAATAGAAGGAGAAAGTGACAATGAATACTAAGAAAAGTGGGATCATGGTGTGCGAAGCCAAGAGAAGAGAGCATCTTGAGGATGAGTGGAAGGTCAACTGGTTAAATGCAGCCAGGAGTACAAGGAATGACTTAAAATTGTCTCCTGGCTTTAAAAACAGGAGCGTTGGTCATCTATTATTTTGGTGGAGGAGTAGGAAGGGACATAAAATAGGGGTGGTCTGAGGAGAGAATGAGACGTCAGGTTGATGACGGAGTTGGGAAATGATTTTGCCCCAAACACATAGAACTGACAGGAAAGACAGTATTTAAGAAATAGAGTCAAGAGATTTCTATCTAGTTTTGCACTTTTGAATTTATACTTTAAGGACTTACTCAACCTTACCTTAATAGTTTTAAATAATTATAACCATAACAAAAAAGATAAAATATTACATAAACTATGGGGCCAACAGAAATAATGAAAACTAAAACAATGCATTTGTTGGCTCAAGAATCAAAAGGCCAGTAGTAGAGCAGATACATTAGCAGCCTCTATTCTGCTATACCCCAAGTTCTGAGCTCTCAGCACTGAGAGAGACTTACTACAAGAAGGCAGTGCAAGTATATAGTTCGCGTTCACTGAAGTAACTATATCCACTTCTGAAATACTCCCATAATTCTAAGTAAACAGCCTCTATCTCAAGCCCCAAAAAGGGTTTGTGGTAAGCATCAAATTATATACAAAAATGGCTTCCCCAGTGGCTCAGCAGTAAAGAACCCACCTGCAATAAAGAAGGTGCAGTTTCAATCCTTGGATCAATCGGGAAGATCCCCTGGAGAAGGAAATGGCAACCCACTCCAGTATTCTTGCCTGGGAAATCCCATGGACAGAGAAGCCTGGCAAGCTACAGGCCATGAAGTCACGAAAGAACAGGACACAACTGAGCCACTAACAACAAATGCAAAAATAATGTTAAAAACAAAAATTCTTAAGTCATCATATCATCTCTGAACTTCTCACTTTACCACATTCTTTCATTCTTCCTGGTAAAACCCAATTCTCCATTTTCCTTCCAAAAGCACTGGTGCAGCCTCTCCTACTTTATTTATTTACATTATTTATCATGTTTAGGATACTGGGGATGCTTGCCCATATCTCAACCTTAAGTATCACTTTATTTGGAAACTCACAGCCCCCTTTTAAGAGAAAAGAGATCATTAGACATGTTTAGACATCAAAAATAAAGACTATCACTCTATTTTAGCCCGAAGTAGTAATATTCAGGTTAAAACTCAATGAAAGCTTTAAAAACTTAGTATGATATTCAAATTGCTAACATTCAATATAATAGTTAATTACCCCTTAGAGATAATGGACAAGAAGTATCAACTATATCTGAGATATTCCTCCGCATATCTTACTAATAAAAAATTCTCATAAAAATTGTTTATTTTTACCTGAAACTAAAACATTAGCAATCAACTACAATAAAAATTTAAAAGTGCTCCCCACTCCATCAGGTGTCACTGAAGTTAGAGGCATTGGAAATGAAGTGGAATGAATGGCCTCTAGCATTTTCTACTTCCTATGTTAAGTGCTATATATACATAGGATTATTATAAAATATAAATTTTCTCTTGTTAAAAAAAAACTGTGCATTTTAAATCTGTGTCAAATCTATAAGCATATGCCTTAAAGTCATAATTAATAAGGAAGTTCATGTGGTCAGAGACTAGAATAAAAGGATGTGTTAAGTAATTCTGAGAGTTTTCTCCAAGTGAAACCTGAGCAAAGATGTGTCAAACTAACATCACTGTGAACTCTACTTCAACTCCCTAATTAACTAACTATCCTTAGAAGGTTTGGAGAGCCATACAAAGCCACTGGTAAACTTGACCCACAAAAAAGGCACTGAATATTTGTTTCCAAAAATGAAGTATTTATAGACACACTGCATGTTGCAGAATACTCCAGCTACTTGAAGAAAGAGCATGCATACCAAGGGGGGGATATAAAACAGAATGCATTTCAATGTAAAGAACTCTGCCTTAATACCGATACCAAGGACCATGCAGCTTTCTCACCAGGGTTCAAGATATCAATGGCGGCCATCTATATCTAGCAGAATAATAAATCTTCCAAATATTCAAAAGGTACTTGTCCCGTTTTAAGCATACATAATGGAGGGAAAGGATTTTTCTCCTGGACCTCCAGGTGCAGCTGGGCCGCCAGCAGGTGATAGTAATGAGTCTGTGACCCCACCACACCCCCACCACACTCTGCTCTCTGCACACCAGCCAGGCATTTGTCAGGGTGTAAGTCATTTACAGTGGTCTCCAAAGGCTTTGGAAAACTAGTGCATTCCCTTAAAAATAAAAGGAAATCTTGGAACAAGTATTACATGAAACAGGGCCCAAGTGAAGGTATATTCAAAGTATTAAAGTTGCCTTAATTAAGCACGCATGCGCACACATACTTGCTAACATCAAGTGAAATACTAGGTTCTAATTATTCATTTCTCTATTTCTTTCTTGTCACTTTAGACTCTAAGGACACGAATAGCAATGTTTAAATGTAACCATGGAAAACAAACAATGGCTTACGGGCTCATCATTTGAACACATCTTCACAGAATGATAACAGACACTCCAGAAATCCTTAATTAGATAATTACTTTGTACTCACTCCATCTTCTAAAGATGCTCAAGAATTTTAAAAATTTCAAAAGAGCAAAGATGTAGCAACTTTAACTTTTTACTGAAACTCAATTGTAAGCTATACAGTGAGGTTGCCATTCTGTTCAAGCAGACAGAAGGACAGAAGGAAACCAAACATCTGTATAAAGCAATGATCCCATGGTCAGAATGCTTTCCACCACAAGTAACAAAATACTTGATCATCTGAAGCTTAAATGATAAAGTCATGTAACAAGAAGCTTGAAGTCACAATTCTAGGACTGTTTCAATAGCACAAAGACACCAAGCCCCTGAGTCCAAGAGACTGATCTGCTTACCCTTCTCCTTACAGCCTCAAGGTGCTGGCCTCCATCTTCAAGCAGGATATCCCTCTGAGAGATGAGGTATGCGTATACAGTCTTCCCAGGGCAGCACAGGGGCAGGGAATGCATTCCAGGCACCGGTGTCCACAGGAAGAGGAAAGAAGGGGAGAAGCACACCGCCCCGTGCAGCCACCTCTCTTATCAAGGAGAAAAGCATTTTCCTTAAATACCACCCCTAGCAGATGCCCCTGTTATTTTTCATTGGTTAGAAGTAAATCATATGCTCACACTGCAACCAATCAGTGGCAAAGAACGTGGGATTATCACGTTGGGTCGGACAAACCAGCTCCACCTGACACTGGTTCACTGAGGCCTGAACAGAATCAGGGCATTGTTAACAAAGAAGAAGGGAGACTGCTTTCAGACAACGAAAAGTGTCTGCCACAATTATACTTTTTATACCGGAGGTCAAAATGTTTGGCTCAATCGAATGTTTCAAGGAAAGTAATTTCTCTTTTTTTCCCAAAGTAATGCAGAATTTCAACTTTACAATTTTAAGCAGCAGCTTCCTGGATGACCTCCCTGCCGGCATAATAAAGCACTAGGAGACAGATGCTTGAGTGCTTCCCAAGGTGGCTAGACCCTCAGTCAAGTGAAACTCCACAGACTCAAGTCAGTACTCTGAACTTCCCCAGAGGGCATATGCAATCACTGCAGAGTCTAGAACACGGAGTTATAGGGGAAATACAGCTCAACAGAACAAATGCATATTAGCAGCTTCTACTTCCAAGCAGTTTGCCAGCTTAGGTGCAACCTGTTACTATATTCTGATCAAGAGGTATCAGAGGTGAAGCCGACTGCAGCAAAATTGGCAACTTAAATGCCAATTTTTCCCCAAAAAGGAATTGGCCAGTTTAGATTATATCGAAGGACTAGGAAACATCATTTCCTAGAGCTCTAAACTGAAGTGAAAATAACTCAGCTTGAGATATAAACCACTTTACCCTTTGTTACTCTGATTCTTTCTTATTTCAACTTGACCTGAATGTTCTGCCAGAAGCCCTATTATGAGAGCACAGTGGTATGACAGCCAGTAGGTGCTGCAGTTGTTAATTTTGAATTCTATGTTCAGCTCTGATCTTTCTGGACTGTGAACTGATTCACCTAGACGTTGAACGAGGGCCAACCACTTCAGGTGCCTACAATATAAGATAAATGAAAGAGTTCTTGACAGCCTATTAGGGACACAGATGTACACAATTACAAGGTGATATGTAAAGAGATTCTGGAAAGGCGGAGCATAACACACAGTGTTGTATACTCAGGATGGACTTCCGCAGCAGACAGAAGGGGGTTGCAGCATCACCCAAACTGAAATCCTATATACCTCCAGCCACACTCGACTAAGGAGTTGAAAGTATCTTTTTCCTCACCTTCATTTTTATAGTAAAACAAAACCCCTAAGGGCTTCCCAGGTGGCGCTAGTGGTAAGGAACCCACCTGTGATACAGGAAAAATGCTGTTTTATCCCTGGGTCAGGAAGATCCACTGGAGAAGGAAATGGCAACCCACTCCAGTATTCTTGCCTGGAAAATCCCATGGACAGAGGAGCCTGGTGGGCTGCAGTCCATACAGTCACAAAGAGTCAGACACGACTGAAGCAACTTAGCATGCAAAACCCCTATGAATATGTCTCCTCTGTTAGCTGGCACAGTGTTAGGCTCTGTCAACCAAGAGGGTTAGAGAGACATTGGAAGAAATAGCACAGAAACGGGCTTCTTTTTCCAGTTCTAGGGTGATCTTTCCCCTTCCTCTGACATGGCAGCAGGCCCCAGGGGAGCTCACTCTCCGGCCAGTTTCTCTGACACCTCAGAGAGCAGCTTTCTGAAGATCACTTCATCCTTCATCGCCAGTGTCCACTATCTAGTGATCCACAGCCACACCTTTCCCAGGATGTCTGCATATCTTGTGTGGGAAGCAACGGCTTCCGTCCCTTGTTCCTTCTTTGACTTTGCTCCCTGGGCTGTACAGTTGTAGCAAGTCCTGTATTCCCTTTTCTACTCATTTTAGCTATTAAACACTATTACAAGTCAAATTTCATATCAAATATACCTGCTAATGGAGTGACATCTTTAAAGTGCTGAAGGGGAAAAGAAACTGAGCACTGAATCATGTATGTGTGAATGAATTGGGTTGGCTGAAAAGTTTGTTCAGGTTTTTCCACAGGATGTTGCGGCTGCTGCTGTTTAGTTGCTAAGTCATGTCTGACTCTGTGACCCCATGGACTGTAGCCGGCCCGGCTCCTCTGTCCATGGGATTTTCCAGGCAGGAATACTGGAGTGGGTTGCCATTTCCTACTCTGGGGATCTTCCCGATCCAGGGATTGAACCCATATCTCTTAAGTCTCTTGAATTGACAGGTAGATCCTTCACCATTGAGCCACCTGGGAAGCCAGACATTACGAGAAAGGAACCTTTTGACCAATCCAATATCTTACAAAATGAAGGAGAAATACTTTTCAAATAAACGTAAGCTAAGTCTGTTACTAGCAGATCTACACTATAAGAAAGATTAAAGTTCTTCAGGTAAAAACAATGCCGGAAAGAAACTTTGATCTGCACAATAAACAAAAAGCACTAAAACTGGCATGTGTGTGCATATCAGTCGCTCAGTCATGTCCATTTGCGACCCCATGGACTGTAGATTGCCAGGCTCCTCTGTCTATGGAATTCTCCAGGCAAGAATACTGGAGGGGGTTGCCATTCTGTTCTCCAGATCTTCCCAACCCTTGGCTGGAACCCCAGTCTCCCACATTGCAGGCAGATCTTTATCATCTGAGCTGCCAGGGAGGCCCTTAAAATTGGTATAAACAAAGTGTATCTAAAAATGAAATTTCACATGTTTCCCAAGTCTAATGATTGTCTGAACAAAATGATAGCCATGGCTTGTGGAATCCCAGCATAGACAATAAAGTATGCGTGTGTACTCAGTCACTAAGCTGTGTCTGACTCTTTGAAACCCCATGGACTGTAGCCGCCAGTACCCATGGGATTTCCCAGCAAAAATACTGGAGCAGTATGCCATTTCCTTTCCCAGGGGATCTTCCCAAATCAGAGGTTGAAGCTACGTCTCCTGCACTGCAGGGGATTCTTTCCCACTGAGCCACTTGGGAAGCTGAGATAAAAGTATTATGTGTGGTAAAACTAGCATGAAAGATGGAAGGGAAGATTAGTGATACATTACTGGAGGATCTTTGCATTACATGTAAAGTTGTGTGATATAATTAAAATCACAACTATTATCTATGACAGACTCTAGATCAAGAGAAATGAAAACCTGTGTTCACACCGAAGCTTGCACAAATACTTTATGTGGCTTTATTCATAATCATCAAAACACAGAAGCAACCCAAACATTCCTCACCTGTAGAATGAGTAAACAAACTGACAAATCCATACCACAGGAGACTATTCAACAGTGAAAAGGAACAAATTCCTTACTACTCAGCCATTAAAAAAGAACGAAATAATGCCATTTGCAGCAATGTGGATGATCTAGAGATTATCATACTAAATAAAGTAAGTCAGACAAAGACAAATATCATATGATATGGCTTAAATGTGGAATCAAAAGTATCATACCAATGAACTTATTTACAAAACAGAAAAAGACACACAGACATAGAAAACAAACTTCTGCTTGTCAAAAGGGAAATGGGGGAGGGGTAAATTAAGAGCTTGAGATTGGCAGAGACACACTACTGTATATAAAAGGGATAAGCAAGACCCTACCTATGAAGCAACCCATGTCTTAAAGTGGATGCAGTAAACACTAGGACTATCTTTCGGCACATGTATACTTGATTTATCTGCAAGAAGACAATACACATGATTTCCCAGTTCTTCCTTTTGAGAAAAAAGAAAGAGGGAGCAGGATGTATGTGTGCAAAACAGAGAGAATTCAGGTATAAAATGGTTGTTATAAAAGTAAGTTGATCTATCATAACAGAAACTGATTCATATACTCTTAGTATTGAAATGGGAAGAAAATGGAATAAGATTTTCATTTTCTTCTCATCTCAGAGCTTGAAAAGATGAACAGGAAGCAAGAATCTGGCCAGAAAAGCAATCATGTTTTCACAGTCTGTGTAAGCCCAGAGAGGATAAAGTCCAACATCTGCAATTTGGGAAATTAATTTTATCATTTTAGTAAAATATATTTTAGCACATGAGGAGACACCATTTTTTAATGCTTTCTGCAATGCATAGCCTTATCCTCTAAAGCCTTCATTTTCCCCAGAATGACCTCACAGCCAGCTGAAAGGACAAGATGGGCTGCCTGACTGATTATACCCCAGGAATATTTCTGTAACTTCTTGATGGCAGCATACTGAAAAGAGGATACAGGAGATAAAGTAATGGAAGCTGGCCTGACTTAAGCCTCATGTAATCCCTAGCATCTCCTAAATCACAAGGTAAGATTAGTCACTGATAAAAATTCTTGAACAGTAGGCAGCTGTCTGAAAGCCTGCATTTTTCTTTTGAGTGGACTGTCAAATTTAGGGAATTTATGACCTGACCTATCAAAGATATTACTTTCAAGTCCTTGACCAATTTAATAAACATTACAGACAACTATTATTATGGGTTTTTTTTATAGTTTTATTGTTTTTTATCTGAATTCCATCCAGCCAGGTTCTCACAGGAAATGGCTGAATGCTACATCAAATGAGAGTTGCATCTAATCAGGCCAAAGCTCAAGAAATGCTTTTTCTGACATTTGAAGGACTTCCATTCTGAATGTGCAAAGCAGACATTTTTCCTTCCTATATGCATGGCAAAAATAATACATTCCCTGACCTCTTAAAAACTATCTCAAATTTTACCTTTTAGAAAAATAATAAATCTTTTATCTTTTTTTTGTAGTCCAAGATAAAATGTTACATAAAGCTCCATGCAATAGAATGTATTTTTTTAAATTTCTTATATGAGTAAGTATGATTCACAATGATATACAGAGGCTATTGAAGTTTGGTGCAAATAAACTAGATGAAGTTTTGTGCAAATCAATCATTATCATAAGCTTATCTGATATAATTCTAATCACCATTAGGATCCCTGCATTATAACATTTATTTAACAACTTCCACATAGCCCAATTCTTTTATTACAATAGATCCAACCAGTCCATTCTGAAGGAGATCAGCCCTGGGGTTTCTTTGGAAGGAATGATGCTAAAGCTGAAACTCCAGTACTGTGGCCACCTCATCCAA
Source organism: Capricornis sumatraensis (assembly GCF_032405125.1). Classification (NCBI taxonomy): domain Eukaryota; kingdom Metazoa; phylum Chordata; class Mammalia; order Artiodactyla; family Bovidae; genus Capricornis; species Capricornis sumatraensis. The sequence continues at coordinate 78,898,326 of NC_091073.1, forward strand.
AGAGTTGACTCATTGGAAAAGACTCTGATGCTGGGAGGGATTGGGGGCTGGAGGAGAAGGGGACGACCGAGGATGAGATGGCTGGATGGCATCACTGACTCTATGGACGTGAGTCTGAGTGAACTCCGGGAGTTGGTGATGGACAGGGAGGCCTGGCTGCTGCGATCCATGGGGTCGCAAAGAGTCGGACACAACTGAGCGACTGAACTGAACTGAACTGAACTGAACTGAATGTGAATATACCAGTTTTGAGTCAAAAGTAGATTCTGCTGTGATGAAACTACCTGAGATTCTCTCTCCAGTACCCAAATAAGCCTATTTTTTTTAGATTACTTTCTAGTTGAAAGATACAGAGGAGGGAAGTATTACACTCTATTAAATTTTTTTTTAATTTTTATTTTTACTTTATTTTACTTTACAATACTGTATTGGTTTTGCGATACATTGACTCTATTAAATTTTAAAGCATGTAATGTAACGTGTTAAATCTGTAGTGGATGAAACCATAAAGAAATTCTCTTCATCTCTTTTTATAATGTGTGGTCCATGGCCTAGCAGAAATACTATGCTCCAGGCACAATGAAATGCATGTACTTAGGAGAACTATTAACATTTAAATATGCTCTAAAAATTTAGGTACAAAAAGCCCCCACAGCAAACCTGACACTTTCTCCCCATGATCCTGTAATACTGGACTCAATGACAACCTTAAAAAATACATACAGGTTCCTCCAAAAGTCAACAACATAACTAAAAGAGAAAATGACAATCCAGTGTTGGTTCCAGGGAGTGAGAATTAAAGAAAAAAATCCTGTTTCTACTTTGAGTTGTGTTCAATTGTGTTTGATTTAGCAGGTGAGGGATGAAGAATTAATAAAACCCAATTTGAGACTCGCAGTTATAAATGGAGAGCATTTTCTTAAAGCCAACAATATTTTAATTAAACCCAAATCTGAATGCAGTACTCAAAACATCTATTTTTTTAATAGTCTAAATTTCAGCACTAGAAAGAGTAAAACTGCAGCAGCACTGGTAACATGATAAATGTTAATATTAACAATCAGAATGACTGCTCTGTTCGGGTTCCACCAATCTGAGTGTTATTAATTAGGGGCTTGTAGATATGGGACTTTACCCAACTGTGGGAGAAGATAGGGGCATATAAGTCCAGAAGGAAAAGGCTGGGACGAGCTCCATGAACAGTTGTTGTTGGTGAGTCATTAAGTTGTGTCCAACTCTTTGCAACCCCATGGACGGCAGCACACCAGGCTTCCCTGCCCTTCACTACCTTCCGGAGTTTGCTCAAACTCGTGTCCATTGAGTCAGTGATATCATCCAACCACCTCATCCTCTCTCAACCCCTTCTCCTCCTGCCTCAGTCTTTCCCAACATCAGAGTCTTTTCCAACGACTCGGCTCTTTGCATCAAGTGGCCAAAGGATTGGAGTTTCAGCTTCAGTGTCAGTCCTTCCAATGAATATTCAGGGCTGATTTCCTTAAAGATTGACTAGTTTGATCTCCTTGCTATTCAGGGGACTCAAGAGTCTTCATCACAACAGTTTGAAAGCATCAATTCATCACTCAGCTTTCTTTTATGGTCCAATCCTCATATCCATACATGACTACTGGAAAAACCATAATTTTGACTATATGGTCCTTTGTCAGCAAAGTGATCTCTCTGCTTTTTAATATGCCATCTAGGTTTGTCATAGTTTTTCTTCCAAGAGAAAGCATCTTTTAATTTAATGGTTACAATCACCATCCAGGTGATTTTGGAGCCTAAGTAAATAAGGGAACCTAATGAAGAAATCTACTGATGACTGTTGATGTTGCATTTGTTGGTGAGCCCAAAGTCACTGTAGGTCACAGTGACTGTAGGTCACTGTAGGCCCACAGTGCGGAAGAAAAGCTAGATCAAAAAATGAGAAAAAGACAGACTAAAATATGCGAAAACAAATTTAGAACAATGAAGCCAGTATAATGCATGTCTGTCTCTCAATGTTTCTAACCTCAGTTGCACTGGTGACCTACATATGAAGCTGGCACCCTTCACCAAAGAGCTACACACAGGTCTGGCCTAGGATTCAGAGACAGTGAAGGAGGAGATCGGGAGAATCTGCAAGCACAGCTCCAACAAGATGAGCCAAGAGGTCAGCATCATACTCCCTATTTGATGCTCAGGAGTAAGGGTTAACCTCTTGTGAATGTGTCTTATGTTAGATAGTAAAGGAATGGAAAAGGAAGCAATGGAAAAAAATGGATTAACATGCAGATTAAAATTGATAAGAAAATATGCAAATAAATTCATACCAAGATAAGCAGGAATTATCATAACTATTGCAGTTATCATTTCTTATTGATCATGTTGTTTAGTTGCTAAGTCCTGTCCAACTCTTTTGCTACCCCAAGGACTATTACCCCCAAGTGAAGGTCATCTTTGGGACCACATTTCAGTAAACAAATCAAGCAGGACTTCCCTGGTGGTGCAGTGGATAAGAATCTGCTTGCTAATTCAGGGGACATGGGGTCGATCCCTTGTCTGGGAAGATTCCACATTCCAAGCAACAAGCCCATGTGCCACAACTACTGAGTCCACGTGCCACAAGGACTGAAGCCTGTGTGTGTGCTCTAGAGCCAGCAAGTCACAGCTACTGAATCCCATGCACCTGGAGCCTGTGCTTCACAGCAAGATAAGCCTGCTCAGCGAGGAGCCCATGTGCCCCCGTGCTTTGCAACGAGAGAAAGCCCATGTGCAGCAACAGAGACTCAGCCCAGCCAAAAATAAATAAACAAACAAACCAGGCAAACTCTTAGAACCATCCTAGCTATTTAGGCTAAAATATTAAACCCAGAAGCTTGCTTAGATCCTCCATATCAAAAAATTTAGCCAATACAAGATTATATTTCTCCCATGCTATTCCAACTACCTTAGAATTAGTTCTCATATGTGTGCTCCAGGATTATGTCAATATAATAATAACATTGCAGCTATCTTGGTGTGTATGTCAATATTTCATGTGTCATCTCTCACATCTAACCCTCTCAGCTGGCACCAGGAATTTTAGTCTGATTACAGATCTAGAAGGTATTGGATGGACGTAGGTCCTAAGAAGAATCAGCAGAGCTTTGTAAGGCTTTTACCTCCAAGGAGACTTCAGCTTCTTCAGACAAATAGAGACTATCCTCTACAGACAATAGAAAAAGATTTTCTTTTAGCAAAGGATGCGCAGCAGAATTTTGAGCCCAATGTCTTACACTTTATTAGGATCTGTCCATGTGCCCTCATTTCAAATTTTTTGGTTTTCACTTCTTCCAAATCAATATAATCAACATTAAAAAATTCTATAAGATGAATGAACCTAGAGATTGTTGTTCTAAATGAAGAAGGTCAGACGAAGACAAATATCATATGATATTGCTTATATGCAGAATCTAAAAATAAACGGTATAAATGAACTTATTCACAAAGCAGAAACAGAGTCACAGACATAGAGAACCAAAACAAACAAGCAAACTTATGGTTACCAGGGATGAAGGGTGAAGGGATAAACTGGGAGACTGGGACTGACATACACACACTACTATATACAAAATAAAAAACTAACAAGGACCTACTGTATAGCACAGGGAACTCTACTCAATACTCTATAATGACTTATATGGGAAAGCAATACAAAAAATGGATATGTGTATAACTGATTCATTTTGCTATACAGCAGAAACTAACACAATATTGTGAATCAAATATACTCATTGATTACACTAAAGCCTTTGAATGTATGGATTAAAATAAAATGTGGAAAATTCTGAAAAAGACTGGAATACCAAACCATCTTACCTGCCTCCTGAGAAATGTGTATGCATGTCAAAAAACAACAGAACTGGATAACAGACTGGTACCAAATTGGGAAAGGAGTACATCAAGGCTGTATATTGTCATCCTGCTTATTTAATTTACATGCAGAGTATATCATGCACAATGCTGGACTGGATGAAGCTCAAGCTGGAATTAAGATTGCCAGGAGAAGTATAAACAACCTCAGATATGCAGATAATACCACTTTAATGGCAGAAAGCAAAGAGGAACTGAAGAGCCTCTTGATGAATGTAAAAAAGGAGAGTGAGAAAGCTGGCTTAAAACTCAACATTCAAGAAACTAAGATCATGCCATTTGGTCCCATCACTTCATGGCAAATAGATGGAGAAAAAATGGAAACAGTGATAGCCTTTAATTTTGGGGGGCTCCAAAATCACTGTGGATGGTGACTGCAGCCATGATATTAAAAGACATTTGCTCCTTGGAAGAAAAGCTATGACAAACCTAGACAGCATATTAAAAAGCAGATACATCACTTTGCCAACAAAGGTCAGTATCGTCAAAGCTGTGATTTTTCCAGTAGTCATGTACAGATGTGAGAGTTGGACCATAAAAAAGGCTGAGCACTGAAGAATTGATGCTTTGGAATTATAGTGCTAAGAAGACTCTTGAGAGTCCCTTGGACAGCAAGGAGATCAAACTAGTCCATCCTAAAGGAAATCAACCCTGAGTATTCATTGGAAGGACTGAGGCTAAAGCTGAAGCTCCAATATTTTGGCCACCTGATGCGAATAGCTGACTCATTTTAAAAGACCCTGATGCTGGGAAAGATTGAGGGCAAGAGGAGAAGGGGGCAACACAGGAAGAGATGGCTGGATGGCATCATCAACTCAGTGGACATGAGTTTGAACACACTCTGGGAGATAGTGAACAGGGAGGCCTGGTGTGCTGCATGCAGTTTATGGGATCACAAAGAGGCAGACATTACTGAGTGACTGAACAACAACAATACTCCAGTAAATTAAAAAAAAAAAAGAAATTCTGCAAGTTTATAAATTCAATTTGCATTGAAATTCAGGCAACTTCAAGACTAGACTTCACGTTTGATTTTCAGAAATCTCACCCCTATCCTTACAGAAAATAAAAGTTTATTTTAGGGCAGTCATAGACACATTTTAATCTGTTCTCTGAATCTTGAGAGCACCATTTTCTTTCTTCAAGTTCTTTCCTACACATAGAAATAGCCTAGAGTCTAGCAGAACAGTTACCAATCCCAGGGAGGACTCCAAACACTCTGCTCATTACATCTTGGTATCAAAGTGACTAGGGAGAAAACAACAGGGTCACGCACTGGACAGAACAATGTTTTATTCATACAGAGAAGAGACAGAACAAGACAAGCTTCAACAGTGGATATCAGTCACTCATGGCCAAAGGGTTTCTCCTGTCAGCTGATGCAGGCGTTGGACTCTGCGAATGGGTTCTATCCCAATACTCTCAGAGAACAGACATAGCACTGGGGTCAGCCAGGTTTTATATGATGCTTGCACTCAAGCAGAATGAAAGTGTGTATATTGATTGGGCTAAAAGCAGAGAAAGGTATTCCCATACAAAATGATAAACTGGGAATAGGCTATGTGAGCTCCTTCTTCTGGCATGAAAGTGTTCCTGGCCCAGGGCCATCTTGTAGAGGTTGCTGCTTTTGCTGCTAAGTCACTTCAGTCGTGTCCAACTCTATGTGACCACATAGACGGCAGCCCAGCAGGCTCCCCTGTCCCTGGGATTCTCTGGGTAAGAACACTGGAGTGGGTTGCCATTTCCTTCTCTATTGCATGAAACTGAAAAGTGAAAGTGAAGTTGTTCAGTCGTGTCCAACTCTTAGCGACCGCATGGACTGCGGCCCACCAGGCTCCTCCGTCCATGGGATTTTCTAGGCAAAAGTATTCGAGTGGGGTGCCATTGCCTTCTCCGTGCAGAGGTTGAGTGGGAGTCAAAAGACTTAGGCACCAAACTGCCTTTCCCAACACTAAGCATGAACATCTTGCCATAGCATGTCATGGACCACGAGTGTCCCCTTTGTCACTGGCAATGCTACCATTAATGCTATTGAATTTTATCAGATCCAAAAAATACTTTCAGATAATCCAGAACCAGTGTAGATACCCTGTCTTCAAGTTTCTGTTACTACAGAAGATCCAAAAACACAGGCCACATTTGGTATCCCTGATTGAGAACTGAAGGGAAAAATGCTGCTTCTATTTTGAATTTTGTTCAGAAAGATCTAAAGTTTACTCAGTAGGTAGAGGGTTAAAAACAGATAGGAAATTAATTTAATCTTCAAAGTTATTTACAAAACCCCACTCAATTAAGCAGTTAAGCAAAAATATAAACCATGTTCAAAACCTCAGATGTTTTCTTTATTATATGTTTCAAGTCTACAAAGGTCTAGAAAATGACAATGTTTTCAATATATTAAATGTTAGTATTACCAGTTAGCTTGAGTGCCTAGACTAAATCCTAAAAAGGAAATAAATGAAAGATGGCTACAGCAGGTTTAACAGGGAAAGCAATTTTCACAAGGCACTGCATTTGATTAAGCAGAGCACATGGTCTGGATGGCAATTAATACAAGCCCTGTGGTGTAATATCTGCCTGCATGTGTGTGGCACAACATCTTTTCTTCACATCATCCTAGTATAATAAAATGCATTTGCAGTAGAAGTTTAGTGCACTGTCAGCCCAGCAAAGGCCAATGATTGGTACCTTTGTATCTCTTTCAATATATAAAAGATCTCCTTTCTGCTGCCTCTGAAGGTTTTAAAGGCAAGGTTAAAAAAACAGCAGAAAAATCCTCTTTGAGACTGCTCTTAAGGTGATTAGCTGACATGTAATGATTATCAGATATTACAGTGGAAGGTAACTAGGCACATGTTTCTATCAAATCCTATAGACGAAGGAGCCTGGTAGGCTGCAGTCCATGAGGTTGCTAAGAGTCGGACACAACTGAGCAACTTCACTTTCACTGTTCACTTTCATGCATTGGAGAAGGAAATGGCAACCCACTCCAGTGTTCTTGCCTGGAGAATCCCAGGGACGGGGGAGCCTGGTGGGAGGCCGTCTATGCGGTCGCACAGAGTAGGACACTACTGAAGTGACTTAGCAGCAGCAGCAGGCATTCCTTTTAGGCCCTAAAGAACTCTACCTTCAAAATCAAGCATTAGGTCCTTGAATAGAGAACACCACAGAATTGAGTGCCATTATCCAAATGATACTCCCCTTAATAACTAACAAAGCGCTAACATCCAACTTGCCCCTTCAAGGGCCCTACTCACAGTGCCAAGCAAATGCTGGCAGGTCCCTCCAAGCTTACTCTTTCTAGGTAATAAAGTCATGAAATTGTGCCAAGGTATTTGCTGTGACTTGGCTCCTTGCAAGTAATCTCTTTTAATTCACTGTAGTCTCCAACAAATGAATGTCCCAGTGAATTATGTCTTGCATGTCAATTTCTTTCTACAAAAGAAGAATCTTTCAGTCTATTCATTTTTGCTTATAAATGCAAACTCTGCTTAAATCTATTTTTTTTTAATGCACATTAGTACATTCCAGAAGGTGTACCAATTGCACTAGTTAAGTCTTTGGGGTCCATTGCTTGTTTCTAAACATTAACATTTGCTGAACTCCCTCAAAATACAGAGTTACTTTTTAAGACTGCAATATTAGTAAAGCTCAAGGTCACTCTAGGTATGACAAAGTCAGCAGTCAAGACAGCAACATTCTCAAATGAACTGATTTCTCTGCCCTTCTGGTGACCTTTGACATGTCCCTTTTCCCCTCCCACCAAGACTCATCTCACTTCGACAAGGATCTCAGTCCCACCAGGTCCAACACTAACACACAGAGAGATACCTTCATTTCAGTAACCATATTACAAAGGAGCAGACATCTTACACGTTTGTTATTATGGAAAAAGTTTTTGTGGAAAACTGACACACAGAAAGGTGTCACTATTCAGGGGGGTGTAAAACAAGGATGTCCAAGTGTTCATAACTGAACAAGAGAAGCATCAACAGTACTTTTTTTACATTTTCATTGGAGTATGGTCAGTTTACAGTGTGCTAGTTTCAGGTGTGAAAGCAAAGTGAATCAGTTATTTGTTGTTGCTCAGTCACTAAGTCGTGTCCAACCCTTGGTGACCCCATGAACTGCAGCACATCAGGTTTTCCCAACCTTCACTGTCTCCCAGAGTGTCTCATGTCTGTTAATTCAGTGATGCCATCCAACCATCTCATCCTCTGTCATCCCCTTCTCCTCCTGCCCTCAGTCTTTCCCAGCATTGAGGCCTTTTCCAGTAAGTCCACTGTTCATATCAGGTGGCCAAAGTATTGGAGCTTCAGCTTCAGCATCAGTGCTTCCAAAGAATATTCACGGTTAATTTCCTTCATGGATAGACTGGTTTGATCTTCTTGCTGTTCAAAGGATTCTCAAGAGTCTTCTCCAGCCCCACAGTTTGAAAGCATCAATTCTTTGGTGCTCAGCCTTCTTTATGGTCCAACACTCACATCCTACCTGACTACTGGAAAAACCATAGCTTTGACTATACAGACCTTTGTCAGCAAAGTGATGTCTCTGCTTTTTAATATGCTGTATAGGCTGGCATAGTGCATCTTCCAAGGAGCAAGCATCTTTTAATTTTGAGGCTGCAGTCACCATTCACAGTGATTTTGGAGCCCAAGAAAATAATACCTGTCACTGTTTCCATTGTTCCCCATCTATTTGCCATGAACTGATGGGACTGGATGCCATGATCTTACTTTTTTGAATGTTGAGTTTAAGCCAGATTTTTCACTCTCCTCTTTCACACTCATTAAGAGGCTGTTTAGTCTCTCTTGCTGCTGCTGCTGCTGCTGCTAAATCGCTTCAATTGTGTCCTACTCTGTGGGACCCCATAGACAGCAACCCACCAGGCTCCCCCATCCCTGGGATTCTCCAGGCAAGAACACTGGAGTGGGTTTCCATTTCCTTCTCCAATGCATGAAAGTTCCTCTTAGCTTTCTCCAATTAAAGTGGTATCATCTACATATATGTTGTTGTTGATATTTCTCCAAGCAATCTTGATTCCAGCTTGTCCTTCATCCAGCCTGGAATTTCACATGATGTACACTGCATGTAAGTTAAATAAGCAGGGTGACAATATACAGCCTTGATGTACTCCTTTCCCAATTTTGAAAGTCTATTGTTCCATGTCTGGTTCTAACTGTTGCTTCCTGTGCTGTATACAGGCTTCTCAGATGAGTAAGGTTGTTTGCTATTCCCACCTCTTGAAGAATTCTCCACAGTTTGTTGTGATCCACACAATCAAAGACTTTAGCATAGTCAGTGAAGCAGAGGTATATTTTTTCAAAATTCCTTTGCTTTTTCTATATTCTAGCAGATGTTGGCAATTTGGTACTGGTTCCTCTGCCTTTTTCTAAATCCAGCTTGTACATCTGGAAGTTCTTGATATACATACTCCTGAAGCCCAGCTTGAAGGATTCTAAGCATAATCTTGCTACCGTGTGAAATGAACACAACTGTACGGTAGTCTGAACATTCCTCGGCATTGCCCTTCTTTGGGATTGGAATGAAAACTGATCATTTCTAGTCCTGTGGCCACTGCTGAGTTTTCCAAATGTGTTGGCATATTGAGTGCAGCAGTTTAAAAGCATCATCTTTTGGGATTAGAGATAGCTAGGCTGGAATTCCATCAATTCCACTAGGTTTGTTCATAGTGATGTTTCCTAAGGCCCACGTGACTTCACATTCCAGGATGTCTGGCTCTAGGTGAGTGATCACACTGTTGTGGCGATTCAGATCATAAGACTGTTTTTGTACTGTTCTGTGTATTCCTGCCACCTCTTCTTAATATCTTCTGCTTCTGTTAGGTCCATACCATTTCTGTCCTTTATTATATCCATCTTTGCAAGAAATGTCTCCTTGGTATCTTCAATTTTTGGGAAGAGATCTTTAGTCTTTCTCATTCTATTGTTTCCCTCTGTTTCTTTGCACTATTCACTTAAGAAGGCTTTCTTCTCTCTCCTTACTATTCTCTGAAACTCTGCATTCAGTTGGATATATTGTTCCCTTTGGGAAAGTTGGAAGGATGATGGTGGCAGTGGGATAACACGACAGGAGCAGCTGAGGAGGTGGCAATGCATGGGAAGTGGATTCACAGAGATGATGGTGGTGGCAGGGGCAGGGTAATGACTAGCGCCCCAAGTACCTACTGCAGCAGGGCAGGAGCCTAGGAAGCACTGTGTGCCATCCCCCTCAGCGGGGGGCAGTCTCCCCAGGCCTGGACAATATCCCGGAGGAAAGGTGGGAATCAGAGCTCCCCTGGCGTTGGGCCACTCGGGCAGCAGAAATGCCCTAGGACAGACAGTGGAGGCAGTAAGGCTGGAGAGCCCTCTGCTCACAGGCATCCTCCAACCTTGGCCTCCCCAGACTCCCTTCCCGGTGAATCAGTTATATATACATATATATATATATATCCACTTTTTTAAAGATTCTTTTCCCATATAAGTCATTACAGAGTACTGAAAAGAGTTCTCTGTTCTATAATAAGGCTCCTATTCAGTTCAGTTTCAGTTGCTCAGTTGTGTCCGATTCTTCGCGACCCCATGGACTGCAGCACATCACGCTTCCCTGTCCATCACCAATTCCCAGAGCTTGCGCAAACTCCTATCTATTGAGACAGTGATGCCATCCAACCATCTCGTGCTCTGTCATCCCCTTTTCTTCCTGCCTTCAATCTTTCCCTGCATCAGGGGATTTTCCAGTGAGTCAGTTCTTTGCATCAGGTGGCCAAAGTATTGGAGTCTCAGCTTCAGGATCAGTCCTTCCAATGAATATTCAGGACTGATTTCCTTTACTCTTGATTGTTTGATCTCCTTGCAGTTCAAGAGACTCTCAAGAGTCTTCTCCGATACCACAGTTCAAAAGCATCAATTCCTCAGCGCTCAGCTTTCTTTATAGTCCAACTCTCACATCCATACATGACTACTGGAAACACCATAGCTTTGACTAGATGAACCTTTGTCAGTAAAGTGATGCCTCTGCTTTCTAATATGCTGTCTAGGTTGGTCATAGCTTTTCTTTCAAGGAGCAAGTATCTTTTAATTTCATGCCTGCAGTCACCATCTGCAGTGATTTTGGAGCCCCCAAAAATAAAGCCTCTCACTGTTTCCATTGTTTCCCCATCTATTTGCCATGAAGTGATTGGACCAGATGCCAGGTTTTAGTTTTTTGAATGTTGAGTTTTTAGCCAACATTTTCACTCTCCTCTTTCACTTTTATCAAGAGGCTCTTTAGTTCTTCTTTGCTTTCTGTCATAAGGGTGGTGTCACCTGCATATGTGAGGTTATTGATATTTCTTCCAGCAATCTTAATTCCAGCTTGTGCTCCATCTAGCCCAGCATTTCACATGATATAATCTGCATATAAGCTAAATAAGCAGGGTGAAAATATACAGCCTTGACATAATCCTTTCCAATTTGGAACCAGTCCGATCTTCCATGTCCAGTTCTAACTGTTGCTTCTTGAGCTGCATACAGATTTCTCAGAAGTCACGTAAGGTGGTCTAGTGTTCCCATATCTTTAAGAATTTTCCACAGTTTGCTGTGATCCACAGTCAAAGGCTTTGGTGTAATCAATAACGCAGAAGTAGATGCTTTTCTGGAACTCGCTTGCTTTTTTGATGATCCAACAGATGTTGGCAATTTGATCTCTGGTTCCTCTGCCTTTTCTAAATCCAGCTTAAACAGCTGGAAGTTCACAGTTCACGTACTATTGAAACCTGGCTTGGAGAATTTTAAACATTACTTTGAAAGCGTGTGAGATGAGTGCAATTGTGTGGTAGTTTGAACATTTTTTGGCATTGCCTTTCTTTGGGATTGGAATGAAAACTGACCTTTTCCAGTCTTGTGGCCACTGCTGAGTTTTCCAAATGTGTGGTATAGCAGATTTCACAGCATCATCTGTTAGGATTTGAAATAGGTCAACTGGAATTCCATCACCTCCATTAGCTTTGTTTGTAGTGATGTTTCCTAAGGCCCACTTGACTTCACATTCCAGGATGTCTGGCTCTAGGTGAGTGATCACACCTTCGTGGTTATCTGGGTCATTAAGATCTTTCTTTGTAATGGCAACCCACTCCAGTACTCTTGCCTGGAAAATTCCGTGGATGGAGGAGCCTGGTAGGCTTCAGTCCATGGGGTCGCAAAGAGTCGGACACGACTGAGTGACTTCACTTCACCTCACTTGTATAGTTCTTTTGTGTATTCTGGCCACCTCTTCTTAATATCGTCTGCTTCTGTTAGGTCCATACGATTTCTGCCCTTTATTGTGCCCATCTTTGCTTGAAATGTTTCCTTCGTATCTCTAATTTTCTTGAAGAGATCTCTAGTCTTTTGCATTCTATTGTTTTCCTCTATTTCTTTACATTGATCACTGAGGAAGCTTTCTTATCTCTCCTTGCTATTCTTTGGAACTCTGCATTCAAATGGGTACATCTTTTCTTTTCTCCTTTGCCTTTAGCTTTTCTTCTTTTCTCGGCTATTTGTAAGGCCTCCTCAGACAACCATATTCCCTTTTTGCATTTCTTTTTCTTGGGGATGGTCTTGATCACTGCCTCCTGCACAATGTCACAAACCTCTGTCCACAGTTCTTCAGATACTCTATCAGATCTAATCCCTGAATCTATTTCTCACTTCCACTGTATCATCATAAGGGACTTGATTTAAGTCATACCTGACCTGAATGTTCTAGAAGTTTTCCCTACTTTCTATTTTATATATAGTAGTGTGTATATCAGAGAAGGCGATGGCACCCCACTCCATTACTCTTGCCTGGAAAATCCCATGGACAGAGGAGCCTGGTAGGCTGCAGTCCATGGGGTCGCTAAGAGTCGGACATGACTGAGAGACTTCACTTTCACTTTTCACTTTCATGCATTGGAGAAGGAAATGGCAACCCACTCCAGTGTTCTTGCCTGGAGAATCCCAGGGACAGGGGAGCCTATTGGGCTGCCATCTATGGGGTCACACAGAGTCAGACATGACTGAAGCAACTTAGCAGCAGCAGCAGTGTGTATATATCAATCCCAGTCTCCCAATTTATCCTACCCTTATCCCCTGTAACCATAAATTTGTTTTCTACATCTGTGACTCTATTTCTGTTTTGTAAATAAGTTCATTTGTACCATTTTTTAAAATTACACATATAACTGATATCTTTCTCTGCCTGACCTCCTTCACTCAGTATGACAATCTTGACATCCATCCATGTTGCTGCAAACCAGTGTATTTTTAAACATCTTTATTCTCTTTTATCTAGGATAGGATCTTCTACTTTGTGAAATATAAAATTATAAAATACATACAGAAAGGTGCTGAAGTTATAAATGTATGATTTGATGGATTCTCAGAAGCTGATACACCTGTGATCATTATCCAGATCAGGAATCAGGATGTCGTCAGAACCTTTGATGGCAGTTTCTCCCTATGTTAAACCATCATGTCTATGATACAAATGGCATGATGGGATGTCCATTTAAAAATGTATGTATTAGCTGTGAGTTTCTAGAAACTAGTTTCTAGTTTCTAGCAGCTAAAATGAACATTTTTAAATGGACATCCCATCATGCCATTCAGATCATGTCATTTCACCCCAATAGTGATGTTTCTTAGTCTTGTTTGCACATTGAGTGACTTCAAACTCAGTTAAATGCCTGGGTTCATGCCCCCACAGATCTAATTTAATTGGTCCAGGATGTGCCCTGACTTCCCAGATCAGATCTTAAGTCCCAATGTGAGGTCCGCATTCCCTCTGAATTCATCTCTTAGCTGTTCTTCCTGACTCACACCATTCCAGACACACCAGCTGCATCTCTCTGTTCCTCGAAGCCAAAGAACAAACTCCCATACTGGCCAGTATGTTGGCTCTTCCATCTTCCTGGGTTGCTTTCTCCAAGAAAGTTAGTTTTTTCACTTCTATAGGTCTTTACATAAAAGTCTACTCCTCGGTGACCCCTATAATATCCACCCCTGACACTTTATGGCTCCATTCCCTGATTTAGACTCTCAGCAACAGTTGCTATCCAACAAAGAGTATACTTTCTTTTTTTTCTTTCTTAGGCTCCACAAGGACAGGGCTTTCTGCCTGTTCATTAAGTGCAGGGCCCCCACTCATGAAACTGTGAGTGCCTGTCACAGAGCCAGAGCTCAAGAAATGTTTACTAAATAAACAAATGATGTTTCCAAGTAATAAAACCCTGCTAAAGAGCTTTGAGTCAGCATCGAAGAACCAATAATGAGACTTCAGTCACGATCATCATCATTAAGTACATTCTAAACCAAAACTGGTTAAATGAAAACAACCCAGATAAGGTATGATTCACAGCAAAATAGTGATATGCTCTCTGCACCTCACACTTTAGACAAAAGAAACCCCTAGAGAAAAGCTCATATTCTCTTTCATGGGGCATTCAGGGCTTTCAGGACTGCCAGACGTCTAGAAACCTCCAGAAAGTGTGTGTGTGTGTGTGTGTGTGTGTGTGTGTGTGTGTGTATAAAATTCCCCAGAAATTGAAAATAAACTGACTTTAACCTCTCTCTTGCATACATACTTTTTAATATTTTCTTTGCAAATTCCTCATCTTGGGTATTAGAAGCTGCTTAACATATGATTATGGAAGTGCTGTTACTTGCAACAATTGCTTTAAAGCACTCAGAATGGCATCCACCCCACTCCCCACTGTCTGCTGTCTCAAGAGAAATTTCCTACAATAATTCCATTATTCCCCCCAGGAAATAAATCTTGAAATAAGAGCTCCTGAACTTTCCACCCTGACTAAAATATTGGGCTAAAATATTTTCTGAAGTACCAAGCTGATAAGAAAGGTTAGGGCATGGGGAGGCTGGAGAGTGAGAGAAACTCATCAGTAGAGCAGAAAAAGAACAGATCAGCAAACACCTGGCTATTTCCAATTGTACCCGTAAGCACTGCTGATAAGAACGAAGTCACAATTCCTCTGGGCTCAAGCTTTCCTCTTCCTCAAAAGGGCTAACCTGTTTTCATACCGACCTGCCTCAGGAACAATGAAATTCCTGACACTTATATTTGAGAAAATTGTTACAGTCTCTTGATACTTTGGTGTTTATGTTATCATTGTTAATAATGAAAAACAAACTGTGATCCTTTGTAGTCTGGATACTCACCCTCTACCCAATCTATCTGAACACACTGTAAAATTCCTTGTAGTCTCAACAAATATTTGATAAAATAATAAAGCTCTCACAGTTCTGAATTCTCTATTTCCTGCACCTTCACATAGGCATTTCTTAGTATGGAAATAACGTAAAAATAGTCTTCCAAACTGTGGGGTTTTATTTAAATTCTATTCTAATGACAAAATTCCATTCTATTAAGCTATAAACCAGACAACTTGTTTCCTTCATTTTTCTATTCTCATACTCCATGAAAATCCTATTTTCTGCTCTTCTATCAGTTAGAATTCTAAATAAATATTTTAAAGAATAAAAAAATCACCCAAAGTTCACCATTTAAAGTTCATCATTAGAGATGAAGATATAGAGAAAACCCCTACACTGTTGGTAGGAATGTAAACTGGTACAGCCACAGGGGAAAGCAATACAGAGGTTCCTTAAAAATTACAAATAGAACTATCATAGGATCCAGCAATTCCACTTCTGAGTATATATCCAAAGGAAATGAAATCATCATCATAAAGAGATATCTGTACTCCCATATTCATATTCCCAGCAGCATTATTCACAATAGCCAAGGTATGGAAATAACCTAAGAGTCCATCAATGGGCGAATGGCTACAGAAAGTTGCACACAATGGAATATTATTCATATTTCTCAAAAAAAAGAAAGAAAGAAATTCTGTCATTTGCAACAACATGGATGAACCTGGAGGGCATTATGCAAAGTGATGTGAGCCAGACAGAGAAAGGTAAATACCACATGGCATCACTAATATGAGGAATCTAAAAAAAAAAGTTTAAATCATAAAAACAGAGTGAAAAAGTCATTTCCAGGCAGTATGTGGTGGGGGAAATGAGGAGACATTGGTAAAGGAGTACAAACTTTCTGTTCTACAATGAATAACTCTGTTACAAGATGAATGAACTCTAACATATTACATGGTAACTATAGTTTTAACACTCTATTGTATAACTGAAATTTCCTAAGAATAGAACCTAAATGTCTTCACCACAAATAGAAAGGGAAATAAATGTGTGAGGTTATGGCATGTGTTAATCAACTTGATGGGGGGGCGATTATCTCACAATATATACATATATATACTTTTAAAAAAACTTACAATTCTGTCAATTATTCTCCAGTAAAGCTGGAGAAAAGGACATCATTCAACTTATTAAATAGTTTATTCAAATTGGTAGAATAAACAACTAGTTTATTTAACAAGTATTTAGCAAACACTACTTACTGCACTCATATTTTTGGCAATAATATCCCTAATATCCCTAATATCCCTATTGTGATTTTGGCAATGGCAATCCCTAAACTCCTGCCCTTTATTATCTAAAGGAGGAGACAAACATTTATCATTTTAAAAAATAAATATATTTATCCTCATTCAATAAGTATTCCTTAAACTCATGTTTTGACTAGGAGCTGGGTGAAAATGGTGAGCAAAATACTCATGACCAATATTGGCATAGAGTCTAATGAGGAAGACAAACATTAAACAAAGGCATCAAATATAATTATATAAAGGAAACCAACAGGGTTCTATAAAATAGAATAATGAATTTTGAGGGGAAATGAAATTTCAATAGAGAAATGAAAAATGAGTGGTTATTAGACATACGATGTGTTTAGCAAAGAACAGTCTGAGAAGATTGAGAAGGTTTATGCAACGGCTGGTTTACAGTAATAATCCCCAGAGAGATTATTTTGATTTGAGGTGGTCAGAGACCATATCATAACTGATATAATAAATTTACTTAACAATATGGAATTCCTTCAGAATTACTAAAGAACATATTCATCAGAGTTTTACAGTTAATTCATTAATGTACTGCTTCACAAAGCATCTCACATGGATTATTGTTTCCATTTTAAAAGATGTCATAGCCCAATGTGTGCAAAATTCCAGCTTATATAAATTAAGGTGTTTTCTTTTCTGCAGAACTTCTCACACAGCTTGGTATAAATATTCATATAAAGGGCTGGTTTCTGTATGATATTAAGAAATCATAAGGAAGAGAAAATACACTTACAGTCCATACTATAATTACTGACACCATAAGTTTATGTTGTCTATCTACAGGATTACTTGTCAGTACCTATGCCAATATGTCTTATATGATACAAAATGCTATAGATGCTCTTCCCATTACTAACACTAGACATCAACCATGAAAAATTAATATGAAAAAATTTGTATCTATTTACAGGTATAATGATTAATGCATTTGTTGTAACCTTTTAATATATATAGCATTTATTTCTCAAAGAAGTAGCCATATGATTGCTTTATGGTTACCTAGTACAACTGATACAACTGCTTCATGGTAGCCTAGCCTGTACACTAGTGAATAAATTGTCATAGAATTTTTATGACATACAATACACAGCCTTAGTCATAATACAGTACTGAAAACTTGTTATATTAATAAAAAACTTCCCTGTGATGATAGGCTGATAAACAGTTTCTTAAACCATAGAGAGAGCACAAAAGAGGTATATTGTTTGGTAATATAATTCTTTGAAAGCAAAATTATAAGACAGTAATAAAAACAAACATATTATTAATTTTATATTCAATATCACTTGCCTTAAACCTATGTAAGGTTAGACTACTATATAATGCATTTTATACATTCTTGACATATATTTGCTTAATATTTTTAATTTCTAAGCTATATGTTTCACCTGCAAGTTTTTTTCAAATTGCCACAAATCTCCAAAATATTTCCCAATATATTTGTTGAAAAAATCTGCATATAAGTGGACCTGTGGTCTTCAATCCCATGTTGTCCTAATGTCAACTCTATACCATATAATAACATGAAAATCAAATAATATTATAGCTTAAAAATTATACCATATTTTAACATACCTCATCTTTCATATCTTATACAAATCTATATAATTAGATAATTCCTGAAGAGTGGGGATTATAGTTAACAATATAGTATTGGATACTTGAAATTTGCTAAGAGGGTAGCTCTTACGTGTTGTCATCACCAAAAAAAAAAAAAAAATGTAAAAGAAAGGAATGAAGCAAGAAGGAAACAAAATACTATGTGAGTTGATGGATATGTGAATAGCTCAATTGTGGTGATAATTTCCCAATGCATACATATATCAAACATCAGTTGTGTATTGTTAATTGGCTATACCCCAATACAAAATAAAAAGTTTCTTTAAAAAATCAAGCTGTAATCTTTTAATATGTACAGTTTCTATTTGTCAATTATATCTCAGTAATAAAACTGGGGGGGAAAAAACAGATATCTGATATTTAGAAGACATTATCACCAGAAGAGTTATCTTCTAGTTTCATTTTATTTCATCAAAACTAGGTCTAATACTAAATTTTATGCATGCCAAAAAGTCAGAAAATATGGAAATTTTACTAGTTGAGTCTTTATCTTGTTTTATTTCAACACTAGAGTTAAGTTTCAGAGCTAAAAATTTTTTAAAGCAGTTCCTGCTATAAAATGACCCAGTTGCCACTGAATAAAAGTTTTTTTGGCCTGATGTGAAGGTTGGCTGAAGGGGAGCTGAATAGATTCAGGAGGAGATTCAACATTGTCACCAGAAGATATGAGCACTGCACTACCACTGCACACAAGGAATTCTGCTAAAAACAAAATAAACGCTCACCACCAAGACCAACTGTCAGAGCGAGTCATGGGAGCACTTACGAAATAAAAGACAGAGAACTGAGCTCATTCAGGTCAACCAGGCTTCATCAAAGGCCAGATGAGAGAAGAGACAGAAGCCAGCCAAGTGTGAATGCCTGTCTAGGTAACAGTAAATGAAAGAACCCACTAAAATTAACTATGAACAAAAGGTGGTTCTCACAGGCCAACCCTCCAAGTGATTAAAATGCAAATGCTTCCAATGAATGCAGTTTTTTCCAAACATCTGTTTTTCCAAAACAAATCCAAAATGAAATGTTTTTCATAATATCACCATTTTTAGAAATAAAAGTGACCCTGAAACTCATTTCAGCTTAAGGAGAAATATCTTAAAACCCCACTAGTTCCCTAGATTTAGTGGAAACATTTGAAAAGAAAAAGTCACAAGGATAGTTACTGCTCTTCTTGTAATAATAAAATATGAACAAATACAAGCAATAATAATAATAATAACAAAGAAACCTTTCCTGGGATGAAGAACCACGTTACAACCATCCAATTATCCAAAGCCAGAGTACTCACTGAAGTTTAGTTCAGTTCAGTTCAGTCACTCAGTCGTGTCTGACTCTTTGCGACCCCATGAATTGCAGCACGCCAGGCCTCCCTGTCCATCACCAATTCCCGGAGTTCACTCAAACTCACGTCCATCGAGTCGGTGATGCCATCCAGCCATCTCATCTTCTGTCGTCCCCTTCTCCTCCTGCCCAATCCCTCCCAGCATCAGAGTCTTTTCCAATGAGTCAACTCTTCCCATGAGGTGGCCAAAGTCCTGGAGTTTCAGCTTTAGCATCATTCCTTCCAAAGAACACCCAGGATCAGTCTCCTTTAGAATGGGCTGGTTGGCTCTCCTTGCAGTCCAAGGGACTCTCAAGAGGCTTCTCCAACACCACAGTTCAAAAGCATCAATTCTTCGGGGCTCAGCTTTCTTCACAGTCCAACTCTCACATCCATACATGACCACTGGAAAAACAATAGTCTTGACTAGACAGAACTTTGTTGGCAAAGTAATGTCTCTGCTTTTCAATGTGCTATCTAGGTTGGTCATAACTTTCCTTCCAAGGAATAAGTGTCTTTTAATTTCATGGCTGCAGTCACCATCTGCAGTGATTTTGGAGCCCAGAAAAATAAAGTCTGACACTGTTTCCACATCTATTTCCCATGAAGCAATGGAACCAGATGCCATGATCTTCATTTTCTGAATGTTGAGCTTTAAGCCAACTTTTTCACTCTCCTCTTTCACTTTCATCAAGAGGCTTTTTAGTTCCTCTTCACTTTCTGCCATAAGGGTGGTGTTATCTGCATATCTTTATTGATATTGATATTTCTCACGGCAATCTTAATTTCAGCTTGTGCTTCTTCCAGCCCAGTATTTCTCATGATGTACTCTACATGTAAGTTAAAAAAGCAGGGTGACAATATACAGCCTTGACGTACTCCTTTTCCTATTTGGAACCAGCCTGTGTGGATAATGAAATAATTTTCGTTTCTGTGGTGACTCAGTGGTAAAGAATCAACCCGTCAATGCAGAAGACAGGGGTTCTACCCCTGGCTCGGGAAGATCCCCTGAAGAAGGAAACGGCAATCCACTTCAGTGTTCTTGCCTGGGAAATCCCATGGACAGAGGAGCCTGGTGGGCTACTGTCCATGGGGTCACAAAGAGTCAGACACAACTTAGCAACAACAATGGAACAACTCAAAGACCAGTCAATTTTGAAGGAAAGATTTTATGCTCACTTGGAAATTAAAATAAACAAAATCATGGAGTAAAATAAATTTTTGTAAAGTTCTTCATTTTATAGCTGTTGGTATAAAGAGATTCATTCTTATTTTGCTGGACACTTTATCAAGAAGAGAGTATATGAAGCTAGAAAGTATATGACGCTCTAGTAGCTATAATGGGAGAAGGCAATGGCAACCCATTCCAGTACTCTTGACTGGAAAATCCCATGGACAGAGGAGCCTGGTAGGCTGCCGTCCATGGGGTCGCTAAGAGTCGGACATGACTGAAGTGACTTAGCAGCAGCAGCAGTAGCTGTAATATCCAAATTCCTTTGAAGCAAAAGGCTAAGAATAATAATAAATAAATAAAAATGAATTGGCTAGAAAACAATTCAAAAATCATGGCAGATATCAAGAAAAATTTCTTCTGACTACCTGAAGACACATTTAAGTCCTCCTTGCTGTTCCCTAGAACACACTATAGCATCTAACTTTTTTGGCCATGTGCATTTACAAATGTTTTCAAAATGTCTATGGGATTTATCCTAGCAGCTGGGATTTGAGACCACTTTGAATTTTGTTTCTGTTATTTCCCTGATAAAAGTTAATTTTTTACTGCAGCAACAACTGTCAAGTATGAAAGAGAAAGATTAGATTTAGCCATAATAGAGTTGCTTCACTCAAAATGAAGCATAAGCAAAACTCATACCTAACTCACAATATATCCACAGTACTGGCTCATGGGATCACATTCTGTCCCCACCTCCAGAGTAAGAATGCTCAATGAAGCATTAATGTTTAATTAAGCACAATTTTTAAAAGCTGGATCAGGCTGTACAAGACTTATAAATGCAATATACTTAGCACCATAAAGTTTGCTCATAATACATATCCATGAGGTAAAAGCCCTTTTATAGTAGAGTATTAGGTTAGCTAGAATCCAATTTATGAAAAAACCTCCTGCATATTCTCAGTATTGTACATACTAATATGCAATAATGCATTTCAATTCCATCCTGACACAAAATCTCTTGGGTTCCTTTATGTTCTCTTAAATAAGTATCATAAAACATTAATAGAAGTGCCCTTCTAGGTCTCTATTCAAATGTTCCTTGATTTGTAGATTTCATTTACAAAATCAAGAAAAAAAATTTTAGCTAGTGTTACCAAATAGGACAAAGCTGTTAACTTCTGCTTTGCGAAAATCTGCATAATGGCATTTAAAAACAACTTTATCTAGGAGTCTTGTCAAAAGCAGAAATGATCTCTTTTCAGGACTAGGCCTATTGTCTTTTTAATAAGCAATAAGATGGATATTTCAGCACACCTGGAAACAGAAACCAGTCAAAGGAATATTCTACTCTTCCCTCTACTCCTTCCCCTAAGGCAATGCTTTTAAAAAATTCAATTACAATATACCTTGCATTGCATTTCAGTCCTCTTCTTGAAGAGGAAAAATTCTGAGTAATATACACTGCTTTTTCCAGCCCCAAATCTGAGTTGGCATGGCCTTTCAGTCTTAGAAAGCAGATACAGAAAGAACTGCCTTACAAGCTACAACTCCATTTGAGGATCAAATGAGGACTTCTTAAAAGGCAGGACTATTCTGATCATTTTATTACATACTCTGAAGCAGAATTAGGAACAGTGATAATAACCAGTCATAGCCTACTTCTTCACTGAGGCAGATTCAGGGGAAAAGTCCTTATTCTTTTCAATAGTAATGTTTAATAGCAACTATGCCTAATGTTCCAAAGAACTTTCCCATAGGAATTTAACAAGCATTACATATTCTATTTGCTATAATATATGTTCTTTTCTGGGAAAAGTACACACAGATAAAAGCCTGACAGTACGTCTTGCTTATGGACAATAAATATTTGATCCCATGATGCTGCTTTGTTCTACTTTGATGAATCTAGGAAGATCTAGGGACAATTGAGGACAGGCCCCTAAGCATGATGGTAAAATGAACCACTGAAGAGAAACTAATTGTACCAGAAAAAAAAAAAGCAAGTTTTCACCCAGGCATTGATACTTAATTCACCCTCACCAGATAAGAATAATAGCACATTAAAGAAAATTTTGAACTATAGGAATACATGTTGAATGGAAAGCAATTTCTTTATTTTGAAGTCCCAGGAAACTGTAACAACTGAGAGACACTGTTAAGCATATTAGTGAACCCTGTATTACAGTAATATGGGATAATATTTCTAATTAAAATGCATAACACTTATCAGCATTGTCTACCCACAAAGTATGTATAGATACAAGGTGCCTACCCAACTCTATCGAACACACAAAGTATTTCTTTTAAGTACTTTAAAATAGTTTTGTGGCTTTATCTTTTACACTGTAAATACTCTAAACAATTTATGCTATTCATTCATAAATTTTATATCTCATAATATTGCCATCAGAATGAAGTATATACTATTGTGTACATAGTATGCCATTGTGTACATTGTAGATATAGAGCCTAAGAAAGAATTTCTTAGGATCACACAGTAGGTTCACAACTTGAAATGGATATTTCTGTGTCCAAATCTTATGCCCTTCTATTATTACCTTATTTACATGCAATTAAATGAGACATGACACTAGAAATATTATAATTTATATGAGATGTATGCTTTATATACATTTGAGCTACAGGATACAATTCCTATTCTCAAGTATCATACATCTTGTTCCCATGTGACTCAGGCGGTAAAGAATCTGCCTGCAGTGCAGGAGACACAGGAGATATGGGTTTGATGACTGGATCAAGAAGTTCCCCTGGAAGAGGAAAAGGCAACCCACTCCAATATTCTTGCCTGTAATATCCCATGGACAAAGAAGCCTGGCGGGTACAGCCCATAGGGTTGGATATGACTGAGCACGCATGCACATACAGTAGTCAAACAGTTAAAAAATGCTGCATGCCAGGCAATATTTTAGGCCATAACAATGAACATTTAAATCCCTTTTCTTAGGCATTATGCTATCTGATTTTAAATTATACCACAAAGCTTCAATAGCCAAAACAGACAAATTTTATAATACTGGCATAAAAACAGACACATAGATCAATGGAACAGAATAGAGAGCCAGAGATAAACCCACATGCATATATAGTCAGTCTATGACAAAGGAGGCAAGAACATACAATACGGAAAAGATAGCCTCTTTAACATATAGTGTTGGGAAACTGGACAGCTACATGCACAAGAATCAAACGGGACTACTTTCTCACACCATATACAAAAATAAATTCAACATAGAGACTTAAATATAAGACCTAAAACCTTAAAATTCCTACAAGAAAATATAACCAGTATGATCTCTAGCATTGGTCTTGCTGCTGCTACCGCTGCTGCTAAGTCACTTCAGTCGTGTCTGACTCTGTATGACCCCATAGATGGCAGCCCACCAGGCTCCCCCATCCCTGGGATTCTCCAGGCAAGAACACTGGAGTGGGTTGCCATTTCCTTCTCCAGTGCATGAAAGTGAAAAGTGAAGGGGAAGTCGCTCAGTCATGTCCAACTCTTAGCGACCCCACGGACTGCAGCCTACCAGACTCCTCCGTCCATGGGATTTTCCAAGCAAGAGTACTGGAATGGGGTGCCATTGCCTTCTCCAAGCATTGATCTTAATGATATTCAATTTGTCTCCTAAGACAAAGGGAAAAAAAGCAAAAAAGTGGACTACAACAAACCAAAAAGCTTTTGCACAGTGAAAGAAACCATCAACTAAACAGAAAAGCAGCCTATTAAATATAAAAGTTGTTTGCAAACAATAGACCCAATAAGGGATTAATATCCAAAATATACAAAGAACTCATAAACCTTAACATCAAAAACATTTCAATTTTATAACAGGCAAAGAGCCTGAATAGACATTTTTTTTTTTAAAAAGCCACACAGGTGACCAACAGAGACATGAAAACATGCTCAATCAAAACCACAGTGAGATATCACCTCACACCTGTCAAAATGGCTATAATCAAAAAAAAAAACAACTAGTGTTGACAAATACGTGGCTAAAAGGGAACACTTTTATACATTTGCTGGCATTACAAGTTGGTGCAGTCACTATGGAAAACAGTATGGAGGTTTCTCAAAAAATAAAAAATAGAATTATGATTTGGTCTACCAATTCCACTTCCTGATATCTACCCAAAGAAAACAAAAAACACTAATTTGGAAAGACATGAACACCAGTGTTCATAGCAGCATTATTTTTAACTGCCAAGACATGGAAGCAACCTAAGCATTGCTTATTGAATGGATAGGGACAATGTGTGTCTGTGTGTATGTGTGTCTGTGTGTGTGTGTGTGTTTAGGCACAGATTGAAAGAGAAGAAACTATATGCACCACATTGTTCACAGAAGCACTATTACAATAGGTAAGACACGGAAACAACCTAAATGTCCAAGATGACTCGATAAAGACAAAATGGCTCATATATACAATGAAATACTGTAGAAGTGAAAGTTGCTCAGTCATGTCTGACTTTTTGCGACCCCATGGACTATACAGTCCATGGAATTCTCTAGGCCAGAATACTGGAGTGGATAGCCTTTCCATTCTCCAGGGGATCTTCCCAACCCAGGGATCAAACCCAGGTCTCCCACAGTGCGGGCAGATTCTTTACCAGCTGAACACAAGGGAAGTCCAAAAATCATGGAGTGGGTAGCCTATCCCTTCTCCAGCCCATCTTTCCAATCCAGAAATCAAACCAGGGTCTCCTGTATTGCAGGCTGATTTTTCACCAACTGAGCTATGTAACTCAACCATAAAAAGGAATGAAATAAGGCCATTCATAGCAGTATGATTAGACCTAGAGATTATCATACTAGGTAAAGTAAGCCAGAGAGAGAAAGACAAATATCATGTAATATTGCTTACCTGTGAAATCTTCAAAACAAAAAAGGATACAGATGAACTTATGTACAAAACAGAAATAAATCCAGACAGATATAGAAAATGAACTAATGGTTACCAAAGGGGAAACGCTGGGGGCGGGGCGGGGGGGTGCGGTGATAAATGAGGAGTTTGGGTTAACATATTCACAATGCTGCTGCTGCTGCTGCTAAGTCGCTTCAGTCGTGCCTGACTCTTAGCGACCCCATGGACTGCAGCCTACCAGGCTCCTCCGTCCATGGCATTTTCCAGGCAAGAGTACTGGAGTGGGGTGCCATTGCCTTCTCCAAACATATTCACAATACCTATATATAAAATAGATAACAGTACAGGGAACTATCTATACTCAATATTTTGTAACAATCTATAATGGAAAAGAATCTAAAAAGAATATATATATTATAAAAAGAATATGTATATTGTAAAGATATGGAAGCAACCTAAGTGTTGCATTTTGAATGGATAAGAAAAATGTGTATGTGTATATGTACATACACACACAATGGAAAAGAAACTATATTCACCTCAATGTTCACAGACAGACTAGTTACAATAGCCAAGACATGGGAAAAAATATGTATAGCACCAAATCACTTTGCTATACACCTGAAACAAACACAAGATTGTAAATCAACTGCACTTCAAATTTTTAAAAGAACTGTGAGAAATTTCTGTTCTTTATTTTTGAAAAAGAAACTAGGATATTAGTGAGTGCTAGGATTCTTTGGCACTGGCTTTTTTCACATACAATGTGAAGTCTTTGGAAGGTTTTCAGCAGAATGGTTACAGGAGGCTATTGCAGAAGTCAGTGCAAAATTTATGGCTTTTCAGACTGGCTGTGGCAAGGTTAAAAAAGAGAAGAGGTCAGATTTTGAATATAGTTATTTTAGAGAATGGGGGGATAGCTCATTAACAACATACTGGATGCAACTATAAAAGAACAAAAAGAGCCAAGAATGATTTCTTGATTTTCTTTCTTTTTTCTTTTGATTGAGCAATTTGTATAACCTGATATAAAATGGCTTGTAAGGAATTAGATTTGGGATTGAGGTGAGAGATGAGAGCGTCTCTACTTTTATTTAGATACATTAAGTTTGAAATACCTATTAGATCTCCAAATGAGGATGTCAGATTAGATGCTGGATGTGTAGCTGTGGACTCAGGAGAGTAACTCAGTGTAGAGATGCAGATTGGAGATTATCAGTGAATAGATGGAATCCAAAATTCAGAAATGTCATTATCTGACACTTGCAAGGAACTAGAGAGACAATGTTTGAACACAAATATATCTTATAGTGACTATGTATAAAAGATGAAAAATTTCACATAATTTTTTACTTTTACAAAGAGTTGTATTCTGGAAAGCAACAATAGAATCATGTGTGTGCGTACATGCACGCTAAGTCTCTTCAGTAGTGTCTGACTCTGTGCAACACTATGGACTGTAGCCCACCCAGGCTCCTCTGTCTAGGGGGGGATTCTCCAGGCAAGAATACTGGAGTAGGTTGCATGCTCTCCTCCAGAGGATCTTCCGGATCCAGGGATCAAACCCGCATCTTTTATGTCTCCCGCACTGGCAGGTGGGTTCTTTACCACTAGCGCCACCTGGGAAATCCAATAGAATCATACAATGAATTTACATCAGGATATGGATATAACTTTTTGTTGTCAAATAATGCAAACATAGTGCTTCTGGCTATAATAGTAAGATACAATAGTTTTTCCGTAAATCTTAAATAGGGATAGATGGCACTCTTTGGGCACATGATGTATTTTCTGTTATTAGCTCTTAGAAAAACTAAAACCCATGGCTCAAAATTTAAAGTGATTCATAGAGAAAATCAAGTTTCTTTGATATTATCCACTAAAGCCTAAAAATATTAGGTACCAATAGAACTAAATCTAAACATAGTCAAAGGATTATTTGAACTTCAAAATGTTTATTCTAATTTGGAAACTTGATTATAAAAGTGCTCCATCAAATAAAATGTTTCAGATTTTATTCTTATTTCAAAACAACCCACAGTCCACATATATATTTCTAATTTTTTTATTGAATGCATGAATAAAAGTTAATCTTCTGTACCTGACATTTTTCTTAAAAAAACAAAAGCATCAAAATATTTTCAGAATATCTCTCTAGCTTGAATTCAATACAGCACAAAAATGTTCCCCAACTTTTGGGCTATTTTGGCAATTTCAGTTGGTTTTTTCCCAGTGTCCTGGGCTTATACTTCATCTTATTTCCAGGTTTCACTTGAATTATTTGAGAAATAGCATGACTTTGCCTTTGTTTCTTTCCTAGGAATTGTTTAATCCTTAAAGTCTCATGGGAAGATAAGGCAAAGCAAAAACCTTTGCACAGTTAGTGCACCCGCTAAAATGGAGAGGAAGACAGACAGCTTATTATATTTCAGGTATTGTAGACTTTTTTCTACAAGGACTAAAGAGTGTCTTTTACCTGAGTTAACAGGTCAACCAAGGAGCTAGTCAAGTCACTGATCATAATGATTTGTCTTTATGAGATTATCATACAATGAGACAAGTTTTTAAAGTAAGAAGTTGGTCAATACAATCGTTTAGGAAAACAAGGGCATTACCAAAGTTTTAGGTAAAACGAAAGTGAAAATGATGTAAATTTTACCCATATTAAAAACAGGTTATTGAAAAATATGAACTTATTCCTGTGGAGTTTAAATTGTGCTATTAATAATTTCTAATAACCTTCTTCTTGGTGCATAAATATATTATCTTTAATTAAAATCCCAGTTAGGGGTCTTTACAGCACTACTGATCTCTTTCCTGGTGACTGTTAAAGAATCATATCTGAAGTGGAAACAAGAATATTGGATTACATAAACAACTTCCAAACTCCCCATGCACCAGCACATAAACAAATGCTACCTGGAACATCACAGTCAAGAGCAAATTGATTAGTATCCGCCTCTCAGTCAAAAAGCTTACATGTGGCTCTCACCATTTCTCCAACCAAGGAAAAAAATGAATTCATTATAACATGATGCCTAAAGCCATCTCTCACCATTAAATCAAATACACTATAAACAGGAAACAGTTTTAAGGACATTATCCTCAGCATAGTCATCACAACTCTCCTAGAAATATACCATAAATCTCCACCAATCCCTCACAAATCCCCTATGTGTACTTTGTATCAAACTGTAAAAGTCTTTGTTTCCACAGTCTATGCCTTGGTCTGCCATCAAATTCCATTCAGCATCTATCTTCCAAATATTACACATACCAAGGCCTATTTCTTAGGATACTTCTTCCTTATGAATATCAATGACTTTCTTTTTTTTAATAAATTTATTTATTTTAATTGGAGGCTAATTACTTTACAATATTTTATTGGTTTTGCCATACTTCAACATGAATCCACCACAGGTATGCACGTGTTCCCCATCCTGAACCCTCCTCCCTCCTCCCTCCCCGTACCATCCCTCTGGGTCATCTCAGTGTACCAGCCCCAAGCATCCAGTATAATGCACTGAACCTGGACTGGTGATTCATTTCATATATGACATTATACATGTTTCAATGCCATTCTCCCATATCATCCCACCCTCGCCCTCTCCCACAGAGTCCAAAAGACTGTTCTATACATCTGTGTCTCTTTTGCTGTCTCGCATACAGGGTTATTGTTACCATCTTTCTAAATTCCATACATATACGTTAGTGTACTGTATTGGTGGAGAAGGCAATGGCACCCCACTCCAGTACTCTTGCCTGGAAAATCCCATGGATGGAGGAGCCTGGTAGGCTGCAGTCCATAGGGTCGCTAAGAGTTGGACACAATGGAGGGACTTCACTTTCACTTTTCACTTTCATGCATTGGAGAAGGAAATGGCAACCCACTCCAGTGTTCTTGCCTGGAGAATCCCAGGGATGGGGGAGCCTGGTGGGCTCCGTCTATGGGGTCGCACAGAGTCGGACATGACTGAAGCGACATAGCTGCAGCAGCAGCATACTGTATTGGTGTTTTTCTTTCTGGCTTACTTCACTCTGTATAATCGGCTCCAGTTTCATCCACCTCATTAGAACTGATTCAAATGTATTCTTTTTAATGGCTGAGTAATACTCCATTGTGTATATGTACCACAGCTTTCTTATCCATTCATCTGCTGATGGACATCTAGGTTGCTTCCATGTCCTGGCTATGATAAACAGTGCTGTGATGAACATTGGGGTACACGTGTCTCTTTCAATTCTGGTTTCCTCGGTGTGTATGCCCAGCAGTGGGGTTCTTATATGTTTACTTTGAGCAAGGATTTAGACACACAATTATACACCACACCTTTGAATTTCCACTACACTGTCTCACTTCTGCAGAGCACTAACCACATCCAATTAGGTATTCTGTGTTTATTCTATCCATTCTGAGGAAGCAAGAAGCTTCCTGAAGCCTAGCTCAATGCCTTACTCAGAAGGTGAAGTAATAGTTGAGGATACACTGGAACAGAAGTCAGAAGACTTGTGTTTGAAACTCAGGTGCCAGCAGCATAACCTCTTTCTCTAAATTTCCCTTTATTTGTCTGTAAAATGAATGTATCATAAATTACATTGCCATATGATTATGAGGTTTAAATTGCTGATTATGAGAAATTTTCTAGAGCATAAGCCAGATATAAATATAATTGTATTTCTCATCATATAGAATGTACTTATTTTATGGTAAATGTCCAAAAGACATTTTATAATCTTATCAAACTGAGGAAAATAAGACATGAAATATTACAAAACAATAATAAATGTATAGCAAGTCCACATCCAAATGAATATCAGGCAAGTAGAACAAAAACCTCCAAGATACATAAGTTGACTGACGTCAATTGACTAAATGCTCCTACATCCATTTGCCCATTCTATTTGGTTGTAAGAATGGCATAAAAGGACATGCCAGGGTTGGAAAGGTTAGAAATAGTTCTCACGACAGGGTGGAGTCCAACTAAATTAGCTCTCAGTTCAGTTCAGTTCAATCGCTCAGTCATGTCCGACTCTTTGTGACCCCATGAATCGCAGCACGCCAGGCCTCCCTGTCCATCACCAACTCCCGGAGTTCACTCAGATTCACGTCCATCGAGTCAGTGATGCCATCCAGCCATCTCATCCTCAGTCATCCCCTTCTCCTCCTGCCCCCACTCCCTCCCAGCATCAGAGCCTTTTCCAAGGAGTCAACTCTTCTCATGAGGTGGACAAAGTACTGGAGTTTCAGCTTTCGCATCAATCCCTCCAAAGAAATCCCAGGGCTGATCTCCTTTAGAATGGACTGGTTGGATCTCCTTGCTGTCCAAGGGACTCTCAAGAGGCTTCTCCAACACCACAGTTCAAAAGCATCAATTCTTCGGCGCTCAGCCTTCTTCACAGTCCAACTCTCACATCCATACATGACTACTGGAAAAACCATAGCCTTGACTAGACGGACCTTAGTCGGCAAAGTAATGTCTCTGCTTTTGAATATGCTATCTAGGTTGGTCATAACTTTTCTTCCAAGGAGTAAGCCCATAGAAATTGAGACAGTGGGCTGCCTTCATTGTTCTGCAGTTCACTTGTCATCAAAAACGAAGGTCCAGTCTACCTAAAATGGGTAGAATAGATAGATGGAAAATGCAGTGTTTTTATAAAGGTGGAAATATGAGTTACAGAGGAGATGATGCTTGAAAGTCTATTACAAGAAAAGAAATTGAGAAAACACGAACTCAGAAGAATGTTTCAGTTCAGTTCAGTTCAGTTGCTCAGTCGTGTCTGACTCTTTGCAACCCCATGAATCGCAGCACGCCAGGCCTCCCTATCCATCACCGACTCCCAGTGTTCACTCAGACTCACGTCCATTGAGTCAGTGATGCCATCCAGCCATCTCATCCTCTGTTGTCCCCTTCTCCTCCTACCCCCAATCTCTCCCAACATCAGAGTCTTTTCCAATGAGTCAACTCTTCGCATGAGGTGGCCAAGGTACTGGAGTTTCAGCCTGACCACTGGAAAAACCATAGCCTTGACTAGATGGACCTTTGTTGGCAAAGTAAGGTCTCTGCTTTTCAATATGCTATCTAGGTTGCTCATAACTTTTCTTCCAAGGAGTAAGCATCTTTTAATTTCATGGCTGCAATCACCATCTGCAGTGATTTTGGAGCCAAAAACATAAAGTCTGACACTGTTTCCACTGTTTCCCCATCTATTTCCCATGAAGTGATGGGACCAGAATGTTTACACAGAACAAATGCCTTGATATTTACTATTTGTTGTTGTAGTTTAGTCACTAATTCGTATCTGACTTTTTTGAGACCACCACGTGCTGTAGCTCACCAGGCTCCTCTGACCATGGGATTTCCCAGGCAAGAATACTGGAGTGGGTTGCCATTTTCTTCACCAGGGGATATTCCTGATCCAGGGATTAAACCTGCAGCTCCTACTGCATCTCCTGCATTGCAGAAGGATTCTTTACCACGGAGCAACCAGGGAAGTCCCATTTACTGCCTTGTCTAGAAAATACTATGGACAGAGGAGCCTGGCAGGCTCCAGTAAATGGGGTTGCAAGAGTTGGACATGACGGACCAACACTAAATAGTATAATATAATAATTAATGTTCATAGTTCATAATATTTAATGCTCACAATGATGTCATCACTCACCTAGAGCCAGACATCATGGAATGCAAAGCCAAGTGGGCCTTAGAAACATCACTACAAATATAGCTAGTGGAGGTTATGGAATGACAGTTGAGCTATTTCAAATCCTAAAAGATTTTGCTGATGAAGTGCTGCACTCAATATACCAGCAAATTTGCAAAATTTAGCAGTGGCCACAGGACTGGAAATGATCAGGTTTCTTTCCAATCCCAAAGAAGGGCAATGCCAAAGAATATTCAAACTACTGCACAATTGCATTCATCTCACATGCTAGCAAAGTAATGCTCAAAATTCTCCAAGTTATTCTTCAATAGTACATGAACCATGAACTTCCTGATGTTCAAGCTGGATTTAGAAAAGGCAGAGAAACCAGAGATCAAATTGCTAACA
The DNA here is from genome assembly GCF_032405125.1 of Capricornis sumatraensis. Classification (NCBI taxonomy): domain Eukaryota; kingdom Metazoa; phylum Chordata; class Mammalia; order Artiodactyla; family Bovidae; genus Capricornis; species Capricornis sumatraensis. Next base: position 78,930,761 of record NC_091073.1, read on the forward strand.
TCCACTGGATCATCAAAAAAGCAAGAGAGTTCCAGAAAAACATCTACTTCTACTTTATTGGTTACACCAAATCCTTTGACTGTGTAGATCACAATTAAACTGTGAAAAATTCTTTAAGAGATGAGAATATCAAAGCACATGATCTGCCTCTTAAGAAATATATATGCAGGGCAAGACAAACAATTAGAACTAGACATGGAACAACAGACTAGCTCCAAATTAGGAAAGAAGTCAAGTCTGTACATTGTCATCCTGATCAGAATACATCATGTGAAATGCCTGGCTGGATGAAGCACATGCTGGGATCAAGATTGCTGGGAGAAATATCAATAACCTCAGATACACAGATTATACTATCCTTATGGCAGAAAGTGATGAGGAACTAAACAGCCTCTTGATAAAGGTGAAACAGGAGAGTGAAAAAGCTGGCTTAAACTCAACATTCAAAAAACTGAGATCATTGCATCCGGTCCCATTCACTTCATGGCAAATAGATGTGGAAACAATAGAACCAGTGACAGACTTTATTTTCCTGGGCTTCAAAATCACTGCTGATGATGACTGCAGCCGTGAAACTGAAAGACACTTGCTGCTTGGAAGAAAAAGTATGACAAACCTAGACAGCATATTAAAAAGCAGAGACACTACTTTGCCAACAAAAGTCCATCTAGTCAAAGCTGTGGTTTTTGCAGTAGTCATGTGTGGATGTGAGAGTTGGACTATAAAGAAAGCTGAGTGCCAAAGAATTGCTGCTTTCGAACGGTGGTGTTGGAGAGGACTCTTGAGAGTCTCTTGGACTGCAAGGAGGTCAGACGGTCAATCGTAAAGGAGATCAGTCCTCATTGGGAGGACTGATGCTGAAGCTGAAACTCCAATAATGTGGCCTCCTAATGCAAAGAGCCAATTCATTGGAAAAGACCCTGATGCTGGGAAAGATTGAAGGCAGGAGAAGAAGGGGACAACAGAGGATGAGATGATTGGATAGCATCACCGAGTCAATGGACATGAGTTTGAGCAAGGTCTGGGACTTGGTGATGGACAGGGAAGCCTGGAGTGCTGCTGTCCATGGGGTTGCAAAGAGTCAGACACAACTGACTGAACTGAACCTAATGTTCATAGTAATGATCCTGAACCATCAATAGTTTTAAGTATGTTTTGTATCCTTTATTTAGGCAGAGATGCTTGTAATACTTGACAGAAATATTTCATACAAAGCAATATAAACATGGAGAGATTTCTATGTTTTCATATTCTAGAAAACTCATGCTTGTGAAAGCCATCATTTGCAACAGTAACAGACAAATGAAATGTTGCACTAATTATATAAAGCATTTTATGTAACACAATGTAAATGTACTGCAGAAATGGTTCTGAAGCTGTTGAGGTTGTCAGGGAACATTTCAAAAAACCGGTAATGCCTACATTTTTCTTAGACTAGTTGGGAATAAGCAGATGAGGAGATGAAATTCCAGAACAAAGAAATACCATTATTAAAGATGTATAAGAATGAAAATTTATGCCATGTTCATGAAATCATAAAGAGCCTAGGCTGGAGAAACTGAATTTGAGAGCTAACAATGTAGCCGGAATGTAAAAAGAAACTTAAAAGCCCATGCAGAGAAATTTGGTTCTAACAGAACATGAAATAGGGCCATTGAAAGTTTCTGAGCTAGAAAAAATCTGACAAAAGCATTATTTAAGCGAGCTTGTTTTTCTTTGCTTATTGATTGCTTTTTTGTTTCATCACTTTTTTTTAAGGAAATAGTGAATTTGTAAGATAGTTCAGTTAAGTCGCTCAGTAATGTCCAACTCTCTGTGACCCCATGGACTGCAGTAGGCCAGATTCTCTGTCAGCCACCAACTCCCAGAGTCTACTCAAACTCATGCCCACTGAATCAGTGATGCCATCCAACCATCTCATTCTCTATCTTCCCCTTCTCCTCCCACCATCAATCTTTCCAGCAACAAGGACTTTTCCAATGAGTCAGTTCTTTGCATCAGGTGGCCAAAGTATAGGAGTTCCAGCTTCAACATCAGTCCTCCCAAAGAATATTCAGGACTCATTCCTTTAGGATGGTCTGGTTGAATCTTCTTGCAATCGAAGGGACTCTCAAGTCTTCAACACCACAGTTCAAATCAATTCTTCGGCGCTCAGCTTTCTTTGCAGTCCAGCTCTCATATCCACACATGACTATGATAGCTTTGACTGGATGACCTTTGTTGGCAAAGTAATGTCTGCTTTTTTATATGCTGTCTAGGGTGGTCATAACTTTCCTTTCAAGGAGTAAGCGTCTTTTAATTTCATGGCTACAGTCATCATCTGCAGTGATTTTGGAGCCAAAAAAAATATAGTCTGTCACTGTTTTCATTTTTTCCTCAGCTATTTGCCATGAAGTGATGGGATCAGATGCTATCTTAGTTTTCTGAGTGTTGAGCTTTAAGCCAACTTTTTCACTCTCCTCTTTCACCTTGATCAAGAAGCTCTTTAGCTCTTCTTCACTTTCTCCCATAAGGGTGGTGTCATCTGCATATCTGAGGTGATTGATATTTCTCCTGGCAATCTTGATTCCAGTTTGTGTTTCATCCAGCCCAGCGTTTCTCATGATGTACTCTTCATATAAGTTAAATAAGCAGGGTGACAATATACAGCCCTGACGTACTCCTTTTCCTATTTGGAACCAGTCTGTTGTTCTGTGTCCAGTTCTAACTGTTGCTTCCTGACCTGCATATAGGTTTCTCAAGAGGCAGGTCAGGTGGTCTGGTATTCCCATCACTTTCAGAATTTTCCAGAGTTTGTTGTGGTCTACACAGTCAAAGGCTGTGGCATAGTCAATAAAGCAGAAGTAGATGTTTTTCTGGAACTCTCTTGCCTTTTCAGTGATCCAACGGATGTTGGCAATTTGATCTCTAGTTCCTCTGCCTTTTCTAAATCCAGCTTGAACAACTGAAAGTTTTGATTCACATACTGTTGAAGCCTAGCTTGGAGAATTTTGAGCATTATTTACCTAGCATGTGAGATGAGTGCACTTGTGTGGTAGTTTGTACAATTTTCGGCATTGACTTTTTGGTGGATTGGAATGAAGACTGACTTTTTCCAGTCCTGTGGCCACTGCCGAGCTCTCCAAATTTTCTGGCATATTGAGTACAGCACTTTCACAGCATCATCTGTTAGGATTTGAAATAGCTCAACTGGAATTCCATCATCTCCACTAGCTTTGTTAGTAGTGATGCTTCCTAAGGCCCATTTGACTTCACATTCCAGCGTGTATGGCTATAGGTGAGTGATCACACCACTGTGATTATCTGGGTCATGAAGTTCTTTTTTGTATAGTTCTTCTGTGTAAGATAGGCCACAGGGCAACTATGTAAGTTCTTGGTGTCATTCAACCTTCAAGTTCTGAGACATGACTGGAAAATTTTTCCTTCCTTCCTTTTGATGTCAGCCAATCCCTGAAACAACCTTACGTAAAGAGTTGTATTACCTAGACAGCATCAAATTAACAAAAGTTTATTATTAAGAAAAAAATTTTGAGTTATTATTAGCATGAGCAAAATTATTGCTTCTCAATATTTGAGAAATGCAAGGAGAAATTCGAGTTTCTATGAAATTATTTATTGGTTATAGTTTTTCATCATAATGCTGCTGTGAGACTAAAGTTTAATACTTTTTGAGTATTACATAATAGTACTTAAATACCAACTTCCAGAATAAAGACTAGCATATCACATTAAACTATGATAAGCCTCCTAGAAATAATCGTCACAATCATTCTATCAAGAAAGGAAAATATCTTTATCTAAGATATAATAACAAAGATATGCTTTATCAGTAGGTCAAAAAAGCAAAATTTAATAAACAGTATTGATGAACTACCATTCATCAATATGAACGGTATAAAAAGACAAAAATACATGACACTAAAAGAAGAACTCCCCAGGTTGGAAGGTGCCAGTATGCTACTGGAGAAGAGACGAGAAGTAGCTCCAGAGGAATGAAGAGGCTGAGCCAAAGCAGAGAAATTGCCCAGTTGTGGATGTGACTGGTGGTGAAAGTCAAGTCCAATGCTGTAATGAGCAGTATTGTATAGGTACCTGGAATGTTAGGTCCATGAATCAAGGTAAACTGTAAGTGGTCGAACAAGAGATGGCAAGAGTGAACACTGACATTTTAGGAATCAGTGAACTAAAATTGACCATAATGGGCGAATTTAACTCACATGACCATTATACCAACTATTGTGGGCAAGAATCCTTTAGAAGAAATGGAGTAGCCCTCATTGTCAACAAAAGAGAAATGCAGCACTTGGGTGCAATCTCAAAAATGATAGAACGATCTCTGTTCGTTTCCAAGGCAAATCATTCAACGTCACAGAAATTCAAGACTATGCACCAACCACTAATTTGAAGAACCTGAAATTGAATGGTTCTATGGAGACCTACAAGATCTTCTAGAACTAACACCAAAAAAAGATGTCCTTTTTAATCACAGGGGACTGGGATGCAAAAGTAGGAAGTTGAGAGATACCTGGAGTAACAGGCAAGTTTGGCCTTGGGATACAAAATGAAGCAGGGCAAAGGCTAGCAGAGTGTTTTTAGAACACACTGGTCATAGCAAACAGCCTCCTCCAACAACACAAGACACAACTTTACACTAGGACATCAACAGATGGTCAATACTGAAATCAGATTGATTATATTCTCTGCAGCTGAAGATGGAGAAACTCTGTACAGTCAGGGGGAAAAAATACCCAAAGCTGACTATGATTCAGATCATCAGTTCCTTATTGCAAAATTCAGACTTAAATTGAAAAAAAGTAGGGGAAAACCACTAAACCATACAGGTATAACCTAACTCAAATCCCTTACAATTATACAGTGGAGGTGACAAATAGATTCAAGGGATTAGATCTGATAGACAGAATGCCTGATGAACTATGGACAGAGGTAACATTGTACAGGAGGCAGTGATCGAAACCATCCCCAAGAAGAGAACTGCAAAAAAGGGAAATGGTTATCTGAGGAACAGCTGAGAAAAAAGAGAGGAGAAGTGAAAGACAAAGTAGAAAATGAAAGATACACCCATTTGAACACAGAGTTCCAAAGAATAGCAAGGAGAGATAAGAAAGCCTCACTAACTGATCAATGCAAAGATATACAGAAAAACAATATAATGGGAAGAGTAGAGATCTCTTCAAGAAACTTAGAGATACCAAGGGAACATTTCAAGCAAAGATAGGCACAATAAAGGACAGAAATGGTATGGATCTAATAGAAGCAGAAGATATTAGGAAGAGGTGGCAAGAATACCCAGAAGAACAATAAAAAAAATATTTTAATGACCCAGATAACCATGAAAGTGTGATCACTCACTTAGAGCCAGACATCTTGGAGAATGAAGACAAGTGGACCTTAGGAAGCATTACTATGACCAAAGCTAGAGAAGGTGATGGAATTCTAGCTGAGCTATTTCAAATCCTAAAAGATGATGCTGTGAAAGTGCTACACTCAATATGCCAGCACATTTGGAAAACTCAGCAATGGCCACAGGACTGGAAAAAGTCAGTTTTCATTCCAATCTCAAAGAAGAGCAATGCCAAAGATTGCTCAACTACCACACAATTGCACTCATTTCACATGCTAGCAAAGTAATGTTCAAAATTCTCCAAACTAGGCTTCAACAGTATGTGAATCTAAACTTTCAGATGTTCAAGCTGGATTTAGAGAAAGGCAGAAGAACCAGAGATCAAATTGCCAACATTCGATGGATTATAGAAAAAGCAGAATTCCAGAAAAACATCTACTTCTGCTTCAATGACTATGCTAAAGCCTTTGACTGTGTGGACCACAAAAAACTCTGTAAAATTCTTAAAGAAATGGGAATACCAGACCACCTTACGTGCCTCCTGAGAAATCTGTATGCAGGTCAAGAAGCAATGGTTAGAACTGGAAATGGAAAAATGGACTGGCTCCCAATTGGGAAAGGAGTACATCAAGGCTCCATATTTTCACCCTGCTTATTTAACTTACATGCAGAGTACATCAGGAGAAATGCTGCAGGGCTGCATGAAACACAAACTGGAATCAAATTGCCAGGAAAAATATCAATAACCTCAGATATGCAGATGACATCACCCTTATGGCAGAAAGTGAAGAGGAACTAAAGAGCCTCTTGATGAAGGTGAAAGAGGAGAGTGAAAAGTTGGCTTAAAACTCAACATTCAAAAAACTAAGATCATGGCATCTGATCCCATCATTTCATGGCAAATTAATGGGAAAACAATGGGAACAGTGACTGATACTATTTTCTTGGACTCCAAAATTACTGCAGATGGTGACAGAAGCTCTGAAATTAAAAGATGCTTGCTCTTTGGAAGAAAAGCTATGACAAAACTAGACAGCATATTTAAAAGCAGAGACATTACTTTGCCAACAAAGATCTGTATAGTCAAGGCTATGGTTTTTCCAGTAGTCATGTGTGGACATGAGAGTTGGACTATAAAGAGGGCTGAACACAGAAGAAGTGGTGCTTTTGAACTGTGGTGTTGGAGAAGACTCTTGAGAGTCCCTTGGACTTTCAAGGAGATCAAACCAGTCAGTCCTAAAGGAAATTAACCATCAATATTCATTGGAAGGACTGATGCTGAATCTGAAACTCCAATATTTTGGCCACCTGATGCAAGAAGTCAACTCATCAGCAAAGACACTGATGCTGGGAAAGATTGAGGGCAGGACGAGGAGACGACAGAGGATGCAATGGTTGGATGGCATCACCAACTCAATGGACATGAGTTTGAGCAAGCTCCAGGAGATGATGAAGGACAGGGAAGCCTGGCATGTCGCAATCCATAGGGTCACAAAGAGTCGGACACGACTGAGTGACTGAACAAATTACTGTTGTACCCACATACACAGAACATAAACATACTGACAACTTCCTTTGTCTGCGGCCAGTAAAACAGCTAGAGGGAAGATGATCCAATAAAAGTAGAGCCCCCATCAAAGTCCCTGTTAATGAAATGGACAATTATTGATATATAACTATTTCACAGATATACTCTTAAATTCTTAAGAAAACAAAGAAGGTTTTTGCTTCAAGTGCATAAGGCTACATGTAATAAGCTATTTTCCTAGCAAAGACAGTTTCAGATAAAAGGATTAAAGACAACCCTTTTCACAGAACTGTTTTCTTATTTTTCCCTCACTCAGCTATTTATTACATGTAGATAAAATACCACAAGATCCCGACCTTGGCCTAACTGTAGGGAAAAAGTGACTAAAGCCTGAAAGTACTAAATATTGACTTTTTTGAGAGCTTTATGTGGCAACCCTAACCTGCAAAGGCCCAGCCTCTGAACTTCCCACAGCCCTTGCTCCTCTGAGTAACAAATCAGGCTCTTTGCCCATCAGCTGATGGAGAAAGGTAGGAGGTGCCATTAAGAGGAGGTGCCCTCAAAACATTCAAGCCTCTAAATACTCCTTAAAATCCTCATTTGTAAACTATAACTCCCTCAGCAGAAATCACTGGCCATCTGTTGGGTTTAATGAACTACCAGTAAAAAACTATTTTGATCTTAATTGGACTTAGAAGTGAATGTTTCTTAGGAACAAACAAATTATAAGTTTCTCTAAAGGCCAATTTTCCCCATTGTTGCCTTTTTGGTGGCTTTTCATTAAACCTCAGGTCCTGATTCCTCGGGTCAGTAATACATAATAGGTTTCCTAATTTTCCTGATTCTCTGATTCTTCTTTTTTTCCCATATTTTTGACTGCCTGAAAATTCAGGAATTTTTTGAAATCTGCTCGATAGATGAATAAAATTCCTTTAAGATAGTCCCCACCTACACAAAAAAGAAAAATAAATCTTTGTCTTTTTCCTCACAATAAAGAAAATGTAAAAAGAGAAAAATGTTTCACTTCTTTTATCTAAAGATATGATATTAGAAAATAAATTGGAGTATTATTTGCTTATTTATGTTAATAATGTTATCATTACCATCTCCCCTGTTTTGAAGAAAACCAAAAGGCTTATCTGTCCACTCAATTTAATTTGTCAAATGTTCATGAAATACCTTTAGAGAAAATACATTCTGCCAAACACTGTGGGAGATTTAGAAAACAGTGACAAACATTTCTGTCCTAATTGTAGAAATAAGACACGTTTACAAAAAGTTATTTCAAGGCTGAATATGTCAAGAGAGGCAGCAAAAAAATAAAGTCACATGGAGAATACAAAAGGCCAAAGAAGTCACCTCCACTTGAAGAAAACCAAAAAAATAAAATAACATATCCTGTCACCATAGTACTGTGTGAAGACATGTGACTCCAAATCCATTTCTTTAATCAGGGAACACTAAATATAATAATAGCGATGATAGTAAGTGTATATTAATTATAATGTTCAATTTATCAACTGAGAGCAAAATCTAGAGAACCTGGATCAAGGAACAGAAAAGTTTTGATGCGGCTCTAGAAAGGAAAGGCTTGGATCTGGAAAAACCTAGGAAGCCCATTTAAAGGGTCATAGTGGTCAATCTTGGGCATTGAGGGCTGTAGCTTGAATGATCTAAAGGAGTGAATGGTCAAATCAGATTCAAAGGATCAGAGATGTTATCTAGAATTAAGCCATATAAATAATTTCAAGGAGATAGGACATCACGAGAAAAGAAAACTATGAAAACTCTGGGACAGTCAACACCTCTCCGCAGGTTCTTTAATGTCTTAGTGCCTTCTCTGGTCTAGATTTGATACCCAACTTCTAAGTGTAGCATGCAGAAGCACTGGGAAGCCCAGGCGGCTCAGTGGTAAAGAACCCACCTGTCAGCGCAGGAGATGCAGGAGACACGGGTTCAGAAGATCCCCTGGAGGAAGAAATGGCAACCCACTCCAGTATTCTTCCCTGGAGAATCCCATGGACAGAGAGCTTTCCATGGTGGGCTACAGTTCATGGGGTTGCAAAGAGCTGGACATTACTGAGCAAGAGAAGTTTCAAGTTTTCAAAAGCGTTACTTTAATAAAAGAGAGGTATTTCTGTCACGAAACAACTCCATTTTATACACAGACAGTTAAATAGCTTATGTGAATTTTCCAGGTAGCCATGACCCATAAATTCACACAGGTTTAATATAAGCAGTCCTAGACAGATTATATACATGTACTCAAAATATTCCATGTATTAGAATCCCCTTGCTAGAAAATACCACTGCTGTGCTTGCCATTTCTATATTTTAAGTTTTCATAAGGGATTTTAGTATATTTTTCTCTCCAGAAGCATCCTGTAGTAAAGGAACAAGACAACATGCAGGTCTCTGACTAGCATTTTCCTCTCCAATCCACATTCTGACGTTAGTCAATACTTCCTCAACACATTTCTTGAGTTTTCTGTTCATCATCTTACAATATTTTATACAAAAAGTCCACCAACATCCTCACAACAACCATAAATTGAACCCACTCAATGGACTTAATTGCGGCCACAACCCTTCATGGACTTTTTGGTTTTTCCTTACAAGCTTGATTATTTTTTGTTTTCTTTCTTACTGAGAAAAGAAATATGTCCTGCCATATCAGTAAATGAGGACGTTGCAGTCATCACAGATTACATCCGTCAAATATGATCTGGTGAGCCCTGAGGGTGCTCAGGAAGGAGAAGAGTACCTGCTATCTATTAATATCAGCCAGCAGACTGCAACCACTCTGTATGGGGAGCCCTGAGGAACTCAGGATGTGAAAACAGAATACTGACTCCAGATAGGTGATGTGCATATCAAAGGAATGATTTCAGTGAGCCCAGACTCTTGAATCTTCCAAACATAGAAAAGCTCTAAATTCCTTAACATGGGATATCTGGTTTTCAATTTATAAAAACTTTTGATGTTCAGTCAATAAGGAAGAAGTAGATGTTTTTCTAGAACTCTCTTCCTTTTTTGATGATCCAACAGATGTTGGCAATTTGATCTCTGGTTCCTCTGCCTTTTCTAAACCCAGCTTGAACAGCTGGAAGTTCATGGTTCAAGCATTGTTGAAGCCTGGCTTGGAGAATTTTGAGCATTACTTTCCTAGCATGTAAGATGAGGGCAAATTGTCCAGTAGTTTGACCATTCTTTGGCATTGCCTTTCTTTGCAATTGGAATGAAAACAGACCTTTTCCAGCCCTGTGGCCACTGCTGAGTTTTCCAAATTTGCTGGCATACTGAGTGCAGCACTTTCACAACATCATCTTTGACGGGTTCAGTTCAGTACAGTCGCTCAGACGTGTCCGGCTCTTTGCGACTCCATGTATCACAGCACACCAGGCCCACCTGTCCATCAACAACTCCTGGAGTTCACTCAAACTCATGTCCATGGAGTCAATGATGCCATCCAGCCATCTCATCCTCTGTTGTCCCCTTCTCCTCGTGCCCCTAATTCCTCCCAGCATCAGAGTCTTTTCCAATGAGTCAACACTTCGCATCAGGTGGCCAAAGTACTGGAGTTTCAGCTTTAGCATCAGTCCTTCCAAAGAACACCCAGGACTGATCTCCTTTAGAATGGACTGGTTGGATCTCCTTGCAGTCCAAATGACTCTCAAGAATCTTCTCCAACACCACAGTTCAAAAGCATCAATTCTTCGGCACTCAGCTTTCTTCACAGTCCAACTCTCACATCCATACATGACCACTGGAAAACCACAGCCTTGACTAGACAGACCTTTGTTGGCAAAGCAATGTCTCTGCTTTTGAATATGCTATCTAGGTTGGTCATAACTTTCCTTCCAAGGAGTAAGTGTCTTTTAATTTCATGGCTGTGATCACCATCTGCAGTGGTTTGGGAGCTCAAAAAAATAAAGTCTGACACTGTTTCCACTGTTTCCCCATCTGTTTTCCATGAAGTGATGGGATCAGATGCCATGATCTTAGTTTTCTGAATGTTGAGCTTTAAGCCAATTTTCAGATTAGGTTTCCTCTAATATTACTCCTCTAACTCCCATAGGTACAACATAGTGTGTTCATTATCTCTCCCATTCAAACCAATTACAAAGGGAAGACAAATTCATTTTCTATCCATGACACTTGGGTCATTTGAAGACAATGATAAAAGCTTCACTGTTCAGTGACATAATTTAGGTTTATCATATTGTTCCAATAAAGTATCCACCCAACCTAGCCTAGGAACACTCTTGGCCATTGGCCTTTTTAAAAACTTCATATACGAAAGTGACTAGAATATCTGATACTTCTTTCTTAGTGAGGATACAAACCCTCTCCTAATGTTGTTGATGATTAGTGTGCTCCAGTTGAGTAATCACTCAATTAACTCATTTACAGACAGATATACAATCTTGTCTACAATGATTTTTGAAAGAGAGCTCCCTCTAGTGTCCCTGTATGGGTTAACAGTCAGTCAGTAAGTTCAGTTGCTCAGTTCAGTTCAGTTCAGTCACTCAGTCGTGTCCTACTCTTTGAAACCCCATGAATTGCAGCACACCAGGCCTCCCTCTCCATCACCAACTCTCGGAGTTCACTCAAACTCACGTCCATTGAGTCAGTGATGCCATCCAGCCATCTCATCCTTTGTCATCCCCTTCTCCTCCTGCCCCCAATCCCTCCCAGAATCAGAGTCTTTTCCAGTGAGTCAACTCTCCGCATCAGGTGGCCAAAGTATTGGAGTTTCAGCTTTAGCATCAGTCCTTCCAAGGAATACCCAGGGCTGATCTCTTTCAGAATGGACTGGTTGGATCTCCTTGCAGTCCAAGGGACTCTCAAGAGTCTTCTCCAACACCACACTTCAAAAGCATCAATTCTTTAGCACTCAGCTTTCTTCACAGTCCAGCTCTCACATCCATACATGACTACTGGGAAAAAAATAGCCTTGACTAGACAGACCTTTGTTGGCAAAGTAATGTCTCTGCTTTTCAATATGCTATCTAGGTTGGTCATAACTTTCCTTCCAAGGAGTAAGCGTCTTTTAATTTCATGGCTGCACTCACCATCTGCAGTGATTTTGGAGCCCAGAAAAATAAAGTCTGACACTGTTTCCACTGTTTCCCCATCTATCTCCCATGAAGTGAGGGGACCAGATGCCATGATCTTCATTTTCTGAATGTTGAGCTTTAAGCCAACTTTTTCACTCCCCTCTTTCACTTTCATCAAGAGGCTTTTTAGTTCCTCTTCACTTTCTGCCATAAGGGTGGTGTCATCTGCATATCTGAGGTTATTGATATTTCTCCAGGCAGTCTTGATTCCAACTTGTGCTCCTTCCAGCCCAGCATTCCTCATGATGTTCTCTTCAGTTACTCAGTCATGTCCAACTCTTTGCAACCCCATGGACTGCAGCATGCCAGGCATCCCTGTCCATCACCAACTCCCAGAGTTTACTCAAATTCATATCCTTTGAGTCGTTGATGCCATCCAACCATCTCATCATCTGTCATCCCCTTCTTCTCCTGCCTTCAATCTTTCCCAGCATCAGGGTCTTTTCCAATGAGTCAGCTCTTCCCATTAGGTGGCCAAAGTATTGGAGTTTCAGATTCAACATCAGTCCTTCCAGTGATTATTCAGGATTGATCTCCTTTAGGATGGACTGTTTGGATCTCCTTACAGTCCAAGGGACTCTCAAGAGTCTTCAACACCACAGTTCAAAAGCATCAATTCTTTGGCACTCAGCTTTCTTCACAGTCCAGCTCTCACTTCCATACATGACTACTTGTATGGAACCATAGCTTTGACTAGATGGACCCTTGTTGGCAAAGTAAAGTCTCAGCTTTTTAATATGTTGTCTAGGTTGGTCATAGCTTTTCTTCCAAGGAGCAAGCATCTTAATTTCCTGGCTGCAGTCACTATGTGCATTGATTTTGGAGTCAAAAAAACTTATATATGTCATTATTTCCACTGTTTCCCCATCTATTTGCCATGAAGTGATGGGATCAAATGCCATGATCTTAGTTTCCTGAATGTTGAGTTTCAAGCCAACTTTTTCACTCCCCTCTTTCACTTTCAGAGGAGGAAATGGCAACCCACTCCAGTATTCTTGCCTGGAGAATCCCATGGACGGAGGAGCCTGGTAGGCTAAAGTCCATGGGGTCACTAAGAGTCGGACACAACTGAGTGACTTCACTTTCACTTTTCACTTTCATGCATTGGAGATGGAAATGGCAACCCACTCCAGTATTCTTGCCTGGAGAATCCGAGGGACAGAGGAGATTGGTGGGCTGTTGTATATGAGGTCGCACAGAGTCGGACACGACTGAAGCAACTTAGCAGCAGCAGCAGCACCTTTCACTTTCATCAAAAGGCTCTTTAGTTCTTCTCTTTCTGCCTTAAGTATGGTGTCATCTACATATCTGAGGTTATTGATATTTCTCCCACTGATCTTTTACCAGCTTGTGTTTCATCTAGCCCAGAATTACTCATGATGTACTCTACATACAAGTTAAATAAGCAGGGTGACAATATACAGTCTTGATGTACTCCTTTCCTGATTTGGAACCAGTCTATGGTTCCATGTCCAGTTCTAAGTGTTGCTTTTTGATCTCCATACAGATTTCTCAGAAGGCAGGTCAGGTGGTCTGGTATTTCCATCTCTCTCAGAATTTTCCACAGTTTGTTGTGATCCACACAGTCAAAGGCTTTGGCATAGTCGATAAAGCAGAAGTATATGTTTTTCTGGAACTCTCTTGCTTTTTTCAATGGTCCAACGGATTTTGGCAATATGATCTCTGGTTCCTCTGCCTTTTCTAAATCCAGCTTGAACATCTGGAAGTTCATGGTTCACATACTGTTGAAGCCTGGCTTGGAGAATTTTGAGAATTACTTTGCTAGCAAAGTAATGAGTACAATTGTGCGGTAGTTTTGAGCATTCTTTGGCATTGCCTTTCTTTGCGATTGGAATGAAAACTTGAGTTAACAAGTCTTGCTCAATATCATGATGATTATCCAGAAACATTTCAAACAGACTCAATACCCAAAGCCATCTCCCAAAACCTCCACAGAACGTCTAGAGTGACGATGTCACTGCTTGTCTAGCTACCACATATGTTGTTGCCATTTAACATGTATGGGATATGTGCAATTTGGAAATACAGTTTACAATTAAAAATACTATGTGCCACATGAGGCTGTCAGTTGGATATATTCTACTCTCAAATATAGCTCCATTGAGCTCCACTGAGTGCACCATAATGATTTCCATAACCATCCATTTGTACCTCCAAAAGAGACTTGCTGGTAATATTGGATCACTGGGTTCCATTCCAGCTTTCTGTAAATGTGTTCCATGCACATTTACATTTGAAATATTGAAAGGGACAAATCAAGTTCTAACATACTTGGCAGAAGGCAGCAATCTGCTTACTATCATATCCAGGCAGCTGCTGCGGCAATACATCATCATGACTTATGCCCACACAGAATACTGATGTTCTGCTGTTTGGCATATCTATTCAATAAGACTCTGTGGTAGAATTTCTCTCAGGTCAACCCAGAAATAACCAGAATGGTAAACACAGCCTGTAAACAAGGAACTGGGTGAGAGCCATAGTTAGCTGCAATAGGTTGATTCACAGGGGCATCCCTGATGGCTCAGCTGGTTTAAAAAAAAAAAAATCTGCCTGCAATCCAGGAGACCTGGGTTCAATCCCCTGGTTGGGAATATCCCCTGGAAATCCAGTGTTGTTGTCTGGAAAATCCCGGGACAGAGGGGCTGGAGCGGGTTGAGGGGAGGGCACTACAGTCCATGGGATCGCAAAGAGTTGGACACGACGTAGTGACTAAACCACCACCAGCAAGTTGATCCATGGGAGGATGCTGCATCAATTCTCCTCTCAAATTATTCACATAGAGTCCAGTTCTCCTTCTTTAGAAAAAAGAGATGAAGAAGTTTCTCACAGCATCCACCATTAGTCAGCCTTAGAACTGGGACAGGTAGCTTTAGAGTATAATCCTCTTATTCCTACTGCATTCTTCCCTAGGATGTGTTCCACTTGTTTCCTGTGACATTTCTCCATTTCCATTTATTACCTATTCACACACCCCTATCCTTGTCCCTGTAGTTAGGTTTTCCAGCTCAGAGATACTATTCAACCATGGTATATCGGGCAATAACAGAATCCTTCCTAATGATTCTCGGTTCACTCCCTGGAATAATTTGTAAATAAAATCTGCTCCCTTCAACTGTATCTAAATTTTAGTGATATGCCTCCAATGATTAGTTTTAGGAATCCATGACAATAATAAGAGGCCCTGTTAAAAACATGAAGGAAACAGGCTGGGATTAAGGGGAAAACAGGCAGATGAGAATATTTCAACAAGAAAAGGAAGGCATGACAAATGTTAGCCTAATTCAGCTTTAGCCTGGATCAATCTTTATTAAAATAATGGCTCAATTTTCATTATAATTTCATTCCAAGTTTATGAAATTTCTTTTCTCAAATAAATTTTATTGATTATGAAATAAATATGTAGGTAGGTTAGGATAAAACCTTAAACCCTAAGTAATTATCTCTCTTAACATGTTATAGCAGACACACACATTCTATGAGGTTTCTGGAGGAATTTCCCTCTATGCAGAAGCTCCACATTAGACCATAAGGCATAGGAGTAAAATTATGATTCTGAGAGTCTGGACAGTGTGGTCTTTGTCCAGTCTTTGCACTGTAGTGCTAGGAACCTCGAACCTCTGGGAAAATCACTTGCTGTCTCCATGCGTGTTTCTCCAACTGGGAATAAAGTTGGGCCAGGATTTTTCCTATATTATTAGTAATACTTTAGGAAGTCATTCTTGATGACTTTCTGCTGCTTACAGAACCAAGTCTCAAGTCCTTAGAAAGGTGCACATGGTACTTCACAGTGTGCTCCCAAATAACGCTCCATTTTTACTCCAGCAAAATTTTTCTGTAAAGTGCAAGATATTATTTTCACTTTTGCATGTCATGTAGTCTCTGTAACAACTTAAGTCTGCCATTTTAAGGTAAAAACAGCCACAGACAATTCATAAATTAATGTATGGGGTTACATTCTGATCAAACTTTACCTAAGTTTCACATACCATAAAATATTATTCTTCTTTTAATTTTTTCTCAACCACTTGTACAGCTCATGGGCCATACTTTAAAAAAAAAGTGTACTGGATTTGGCCCATGAGTTATAGTTTATTAACTCCTAATGTATACTGCTTACACCACACTGAGAACCTCTCCACTTACCAATAATTAAAATCTTTCTAAGGTTCAGTACCATTGAACATAATGATCCCTTTGTCTAGAGCATCTCTACTTCCACAACTTGTTCCATCTAGAGAATTTCTACAGGTCCATCAAGGCTTCCTGACAAGCTTTGTATCCTTTCCCAAATCTTCTCCCACAATCTTCCCATCTTAATAAATGGCAGCTTCAACCATTTACTGACTGAAGCCACTGAACTCATGCTTGATTCCTTCTCTCACATTTCACATCCAATCCATGAGAGAATCTTTCCAGTACTGTATTCAAAAACATGTCCCTAAACCTACACTTCTCTTCATGATAGTCTGTGATATCATCACCTCTTATCCGCTCTATCTGAACCCATTTTGCAGAGAAGGGAGAAGAGAACCCATGGAAGTATTCAACACAGAAGTCAGAATGATACTATAAAAATACAAATCAGGTTATATTATTCTTCTGCAGGATGTGAGAGTTGGACCATAAAGAAAGCCAAGCACTGAACAAATGATGCTTTTGAACTGTAGTGCTGGACTCTTAACAGTCCCTTGAACATCAAAGAGAACAAATCAGTCAATCCTAGGAAATCAGCCCTGAATATTCATTGGAAGGACTGATGCTGAAGCTGAAGCTGAAGTACTTTGGTCACCTCTTGCTAAAAGTTGATTCATTGGAAAGGACCCTGATGCTGGGAAAGATTGAAGGCAGGAGGAGGAGAAAGGGACAACAGAGGATGAGAGGGTTGGATGGCATCTCCGACTCAGTGGACACAAGTTTGAGCAAGCTCCAAAATATGGTGAAGAACAGGGAAGCCTGGCATGCTGCAGTTCATGGGGTTGCAGAGTTGAACACGACTTCGTGACTGAACAACAAAGCCCTGCAATGATCTCCTATTCCCCTCAAAGTAAAGGCAATGCTCCCACAAAGCCTAAAATCCCTCAGTCAGGTCAGTCGCTCAGTCGTGTTCAACTCTTTGTGACCCCATGAAACACAGCATGCCAGGCCTCCCTGTCCATCACCAACTCCCAGAGTTTACCCAAACCCATGTCCATTGAGTCGGTGATGCCATCCAACCATCTCATCCTCTGTCATCCCCTTCTCCTCCTGACCTCAATCTTTCCCAGCATCAGGGTCTTTTCTAATGAGTCTGTTCTTTGCATCAGGTTGCCAAAGTATTGGAGTTTCAACTTCAACATCACTCCTACCACTGATCACCCAGGACTGATCTCCTTTAGGATAGACCGTTTGGATCTCTTTGCAGTCCAGGGGACTCTCAAGAGTCTTCTCCAACACCACAGTTCAAAAGTATCAATTCTTTGGCACTCAGCTTTCTTTATAGTCCAACTCTTATATCCATACATGACCACTGGAAAAACCATAGCCTTGACTAGACAGACCTTCATTAACAAAGTAATGTCTCTGCTTTCTAATATGCTATCTAGGTTGGTAATAACGTTCCTTCCAAGGAGTAAGTGTCTTTTAATTTCAGGGCTGCAATCACAATCTGAAGTGTAAAATCCCTACCTGACATAAAAAAAAAAATCCCCTCTAAATATAAAAATCTCCACTCACCACGCCCCTGCCACAGAGTTGCCTGGCTATTCCTGGGACATGTTGATCAGTTCCCACCTCAGGACATTCTCATTTGCTGTTCCTCATGCCCAAAATGCTCTTCCTACAGATATTTGCAAAGATCACTCCTCTGCTTCAGGTCTTTGCTGAAATGGCAAATTCTCAGAGGCCATTTTTAACACTCTAAAATTTCAAACTCTACCACCTCAAAACATTCACCTCCTCTTCCCTGTTTCATTTTTCTCCATCACACTTCTATTATTTGACATACAATATATTGTGCTTTGGAGTTTATCATCTATCTCTCTCCCAGAATCCAAGCTGCAAGAGGTCAGGAAATTGTGCCTTATTTGTTCATTGCAAAACCTACAGTACCTCAAACAGTGACTAGAACCTGATAAATTTGTTGATTATGTGCTTTGTGCCATATTCTACGACTGAATCTCCAATGGCAAATCCTTATTTAACATCTCTAAGGCTTGAGTCCCTTCAAAATTTATCATTATAAGACACCCATTAAAAGCAAGGAATAATATACTCAAATTTGGCATGACCCTATCAAAAACTTATATTGGACTATACTCCAGTACCGAATTTGCCATGAACACCAGTATTAAATTCTTAAGGCCTTCTAAAAAGGTGTTTAGATATCAGAGGCATTAAAAATACTTGCTTTTATGTATTTAAACAAACAAATTTTAAACCCAAATTAAAGTATAAGATGTATTTTAATGACTTTAAGGGGACTAAAGTATTCATTTAGGTTACAAACTATTACTTTTTTTGGCATACTTTCTCCGCTATAATCTAAAATCTCAACTCAGGTTTCTGCTGTATATAAATCGGTCTTAAAAAAAACACAGTTACCTGTATAAGTCCTTATTTAAACTGCTCCCCCCCCCCCACTATCTCTTGAGTATGCTTTTTAAAAGCTCAGTTAGCAAGAAAGCCACTTTACTACCAGCATGGCATATATAGCCACTGATCCTGAATAAAGAGCTCTGTGCAAACTGGACTAAACGTGCAATATGCAAGTGACTTAGTGCTTTTATGCGGCAAAGCTTTTGTCATGCACGTAAAATTCATTTGGTTAAATTGTTTGGTTTCATTAGATGTACACTTCTGGAAATGGTAGACCTCAGTTATTGAATAACAGTTCAATCACAGTAAGTTTTTATATCCAACATTTCCTATCTAATCCATTTGATTCCCAAATCTAAAAACATAAGATAAAACATCACCATAACAAAGCAATTCAGAGGCACAAATTCATAAAATGTCAGTATTTCATTATTAAGTTTATACTTAATCAAATATTTTATATATAACAGAAATTAAATGTTTAGTAAAGATGAGAAGATATAAAATTAATAAGAAATCTTAAATCAAAATTGCCATGTAAGATTTAATTTATATGGATACCTATTCCAGACTTGTTGGTAGTATAGAACAATTTGAATTGCTCCTAAACAGTACAAACCTTCTTTCTCTAGGATAGTGCCAAGATCAGAACTGAAAAAAAATATGGTTACCAAAGTCATCAAGATATCTCATTTTTACTATTTATTTGTGCAAATTTCCATCATATGATAATTCTGTATAGTGAAAGTGAAGTCGCTCAGTCATGTTCGACTCTTTGCGACCCGTGGACTGTAGCCCACCAAGCTCCTTCGTCCATGGGATTCTCCAGGCAAGAGTACTGGAGTGGGTTGCCATTTCCTTCTCCATTCTGTATATGCACAACTAAATCAAAATTTAAGTACCTTATCCATCACTCATAGCATGGGACAAATTAGTATATCTAATAGGATTAGAACAGTATCTAGAACTTATTAAGCATTCAATAAATGTTGGTTATTGCTGTTTGGGGCACTGAGAGTTGCAGTATTACAAATCAGAAAATATACACCACACATAGAATGATACATCGGGGTGGGTTTTTGAGACAAACCCATATCTGTTTAACAGAAAGCTATTTGACCTGGAAGCAAATAAAGACATTTTTGTTAACATATAAACAAGGACATACTATACAGCTGAATATAGCATTCCAATGAATACTTTAAACAATAAGCTAGATTTTTAGAAGTTTTCTCATTCATGGAGGAGAGCTTTGGGCTACAATTACAGATCCAGCCTGGTCTCTTTCTCTTAAGAGCATTTTGGTGGCAAAAAAAAAAAACTTTGACAAGCACTGTTTTATGAAGCAATGTCTTTGTGCCTATAGATAAACAAATGGCACATGTCTACTTCACTTTCCATGTAGATGAAGAGTGAACTCAACACTTTGCTCTATCTACATTTTCATGGGCCAACATTTTTCCTTGCTGTCCTCCTCCTCAGGAAGACGTTATACCCTGGATTTGTAGGCACAAACCTGAGCTAATCCTCATGTCTATGATTGTTTCCCCTTTTATTTTGAGCACTGTAGAACCAGGGCTGACTAATATCTACCTGCAAATTCCTAAAATGCAGGTGCTTTTTAATACTTGATTGATAAATTATAATTAAGAAATACCAAGTACTGTATATTTTCATCATGATGAGAATATTAGAAAGAAGGAAAATCAAAGTAATGGTTTACGCTATTCTTAAGAAGTTCTATAGAATTTAATGTTTACATCTTGATTATAAAGCCTCCTCACAATTCATAAGATGCCCCTCAACTCTGCCTCCCATTTAAATCTGATTAATCCAGATGATTAATTGTGTGGATCACAATAAACTGTGGAAAACTCTGAAAGAGATAGGAATACCAGACCACCTGACCTGCCTCTTGAGAAACCCATATGCAGGTCAGGAAGCCACAGTTAGAACTGGACATGGAACAACAGACTGGTTCCAAATAGGAAAAGGAGTACGTCAAGGCTGTATATTGTCACCCTGCTTATTTAACTTATATGAAGAGTACATCATGAGAAACGCTGGACTGGAAGAAACACAAACTAGAATCAAGATTGCTGGGAGAAATATCAATCACCTCAGATATGCAGATGACAACACCCTTATGGCAGAAATTGAAGAAGAACTAAAAAGCCTCTTAATGAAAGTGAAAGAGGACAGTGAAAAAGTTGGTTTAAAACTCAACATTCAGAAAATGAAGATCATGGCATCTGGTCCCATCACTTCATGGGAAATAGATGGGGAAACAGTGGAAACAGCGCCAGACTTTATTTTGGGGAGCTCCAAAATCACTACAGATGGTGACTGCAGCCATGAAATTAAAAGACGCTTACTCCTTGGAAGGAAAGTTATGCCAACCTAGATAGCATATTGAAAAGCAGAGACATTACTTTGCCAACAAAGGTCAGTCTAGTCAAAGCTATGGTCTTTCCAGTGGTCATATATGGATGTGAGAGTTGGACTGTGAAGAAGGCTGAGCACTGAAGAATCGATGCTTTTGAACTGTGGTGTTGGAGAAGACTCTTGAGAGTCCCTTGGACTGCAAGGAGATCCAACCAGTCCATTCTGAAGGAGATCAGCCCTGGGATTTCTTTGGAAGGAATGATGCTAAAGCTGAAACTCCAGTACTTTGGCCACCTCATGTGAAGATTTGACTCATTGGAAAAGACTCTGATGCTGGGAGGGATTGGGGGCAGGAGGAGAAGGAGACAACAGAAGATGAGATGGCTGGATGGCATCACCGACTCGATGAACGTGAGTCTGAGTGAGCTCCGGGAGTTGGTGATGGACAGGGAGGCCTGGCATGCTGCAATTCATGGCGTTGCAAAGAGTCAGACATGACTGAGCAACTGAACTGGTCTGAACACTGAGTTGAAAATTTTTTTAATATCTATCTCTTATAGGATGACTTTAGCACTAAGTGCACCTAATTAATACCAACCCCTGAATATGTATTGTAGGAAACAAATAATTTTCAAATTAACTTAGTACTATATGAAAGTTACATTGAAAGTGAAAGTGAAATTTGCTCAGTCACGTCTGACTCCATTTCTCCAGGACAGAATACTGGAATGGATAGCCTTTCCCTTCTCCAGGGGATCTTCCCAACCCAGGGATCAAACCCAGGCCTCCTGCTTTGCAGGTGGATTCTTTACCAGCTGAGCCACAAAGGAAGCCTAAGAATACTGGAGTAGGTAGGCTATCCTTCCTCCAGCAGATCTTCCAGACCCAGGAATCAAACAAGGGTCTCCTGCATTGCAGGCATATTCTTTAGCAACTGAGCTAAGTAGGGAAGACCATTAGTACTAAACATGTATATCTAATTGCATTCTATATACATGTATTATATATAGAGAGAGAGAGACAGAGAAAGCCATAAAACTTAATGACTAAAACTATAGATTAATGTAATATATCCCCAACAGATGAAACTAATAAATAAGCTAAAGCAAGATAGAAAATGTCTCATATTTTCTCTTTTTTAATATGATAAAAATGCATTTATTGGCATTGAGAAACAAGACGAGTGTGAAGAAGTGGTGATTTTGATGTCCTAACTTTTGGAATTGCTAAAGTATTTTGCAATTGATTCATATGTTATCCCTGTAGAATAGGTGTTACATACATTATGATTAGTTGTGGAAGCAGAATACCAAAAAACTGTGTAGCTCATTGAAGAAAAATATCTCCCTATCTATGGGAAGCACATTAGCCCAAAATTAAGCTAAAATTTTTTGTGATCCCATGGACTATAGTCCTGCCAGGTTCCTCTGCCTAGGGAAGTTTCCAGGCAAGAATACTGCTAGTGGGTAGCCATTTCCTCCTCCAGGGTATCTTCCCGACCCAGGGATCGAACCCAGATCTCTTGCATTACAGGCAGGCTCTTTACCACTAAGCCACAAAGGAAGCCCTAAAATTACACAGAATCCTTAAAAAAAAAAGTCATGAATACAGAAAGAAAATAAAACAGATGTGAACAGTCTTCCAGAACCCTCACCATTCATTTGTGATTTTACAGATTGTAAGGGCGTTTGAAGTCCAGTGGAGAAGTAAGGCCTAAGTTTTTTCTATAAACATATCACTGAAGGTATAAATGTTGAGATCTATTCATATTGTAAAGATAAAACTCTCCCAACTCATAATCCAGAAGAATCCCAACCCATATGGATTCTCCAGAATTCCCTATCCACAGGGATGAGGCCAGTGCTTGATCTGCCAGCAGCCATCCCTGGAGGAAGCTCATGGAAGAGCATCACTGGGGAAAGACTCCTTCCACTCACTTACAGCCAATCATTTGTGTTTCACTTCTACCTGCCAGTACTGCTTGCCAACCTCAAACCCTTCAGCTCTCAAGATGGGTAGGTGAAAAGTAAGCATTGTAAGGAACATTTGATTTTCTGCAAGTGACATTTTGTCTTCAGATATAAGATCAGATTGGACAGTTTCAAGATCTAGTGTCAAATCTATTTTTAATGTGCTTATCATTTTATCCAGACCAATGTTTCCTGGAGAGAGACAGCAGCTCTCTTTCTTCAGTTCCTTTGAAAACAATGCTGGGATTTGGGGAGTTTATACCTGTTGTAGATACTTTAAGCACCTGTCAGTAGCTGCAGTTTAGACTGCACACACTTTTCTGTTATTTCACTTTATGGATTTTTGAGTGTGGCAATATGGTAAGAAAGTATGGTTTTAGTTCCATTTTATTTTCTTTAACATTCTTCTCTTCCATCAGTAAATCTAAAAAACAAAAAAAAAGCATCCTGCTTTCCCAATTAAACTGCTGACACTGTTCAAATTCAGAAGACAATTTCCCCTTCTAATTCTTCACCTGTATCCTCACCTATCTTTTGAAAGTTTAAGATGTATAAATTGTTAATTTACACATGTATACTGGAAAATAAGTACCAGTATAGCATCAGTTAACACCTCCATTACCTCCGTAGCTGTTCGTAGTGATGCTTCCTGAGGCATACTTGACTTCGCATTCCAGGATGTCTGGCTCTAGGTGAGTGATCACACCACTGAGATTATCTGGGTCGTGAAGATCTTTTTTGTATAGTTCTTCTGTGTATTCTTGCTACCTCTTCTTAATATCTTCTGCTTCTGTTAGGTCCATACCATTTCTGTCCTTTATTGTGCCCATCTTTGCATGAAAATTTCCCTTTGTATCTCTAATTTTCTTGAAGAGATCTCTATTCCCATTCTATTAAAAGATGCTTGCTCCTTGGAAGAAAAGTTATGCCCAACCTAGACAGCATATTAAAAAGCAGAGACATTACTTTGCCAAAAAAGGTCCGTTTAGTCAAAGCTATAGTTTTTCCATTGGTCATGTATGGATGTGATAGTTGGACTATAAAGAAAGCTGAGTGCCGAAGAATTGATGCTTTTGAACTGTGGTGTTGGAGAAGACTCTTGAGAGTCCCTTGGACTGAAAGGAGATCCAAATATTCCATCCTAAAGGAGATCAGTCCTGGGTGTTCAATGGTAGGGCTGATGTTGAAGCTGAAACTCCCAATACTTTGGCCACCTGATGTGAAGAATCTACTCATTTGAAAAGACCCTGATGCTGGGAAAGATGGAAGGTAGGAGGAGAAGGGGACGACAGAGGATGAGATGGTTGGATGGCATCACCCACTCGGACATGAATTTGAGGAAACTCTGGGAGTTGGTGATGGACAGGGAGGTCTGGCCTGCTGCAGTCCAGGGGGTCGCAAAGAGTCTGTAATGACTGAGTGACTGAACTGAAGTGAACACCTCCATCACATCACATAATTATGATTTCTTTTTTATGTTGTAAATGTTTAAAGTCTATTCTCTTAGCAACTTTCAAGCGTACAATACAGTATTATTAACTGTAATCACCACTTTTACATTAGATCGCCCTAATTTAAACTCATGTTTGACCAGCATGTCCCCATTGGCCCCATTTCCCCAAGCCCCTGGTAACCATCACTCTACTTTGTTTCTATGAGGCTGACTTTTTTTGGTTCTACATATAAATGATATTATACAGCATTTGTCCTTTTTGTTATTGATTTTTAGTCTGATATCATTCTGGTCAGAAAAAAAATGTTAGATATTTCAGTCTTCTTAAATTTGCTAAAAAGACTTCGAAAAGAATTTCTTTTCAACTGAGACAAGTTGACGTCTCCAAAATTTGTTTCCAATTAGAATGGAAGAATAAATGTTTCTTTCCTTTTAATTACCAATGCATATATTTAAAAAGTTAGTATAATGGTCATCTCTGCTGATAAAAATAAGACATTTTGTTTTATGTATCATTATGAACTGTATGCATGTGTTTAAAAGCAATTATAGAGACTTTTCTTTCAATGATAAAACCACCCCGCCTTCAGCCAAGCAGCCCTTGGTTTCTATGCTGTTTTGACAAGACTCCATCGGTTCTTGAAAGCCTCTCTGCTGTTGGTACAAGATATCCTTGGTTCACCTTTTACATTACCTGTTTCACACTTGAAAACTGCCATAGCCTTTAAACAACCTTGTTATTTGTGGTGAATTATTAATATATTGAGCGACCCATATCAGAACACTAAAATGGTTCACTGCTAGGAGTAGTTTCTTTTTCCTTTCCTGAACAGAGCTATAAAATATAATTTGTTATTAGGAAAAAAATCATGAATTCAAATGGTTAATTCCAATATACATTGAACATTACATTTTTATTCAGATTGTTTTATTTTATACTGATTTCTTTTTGCCTACATATAAAATTAAGTAACAGTGCTATTAAAATCAAAGCAACTAAGTAAAACGAATACACTGAGTGGAAAAAAAAATCATAGTTTTTTAACCCTTAGAATGTGTCACTCCAAGGTATAGTTATACAACCAAATGGTATTTGCCCAGAATTATTAAATGTAGATCAATGAAAGAAAATTTAAGATTTCAGAAAGATAAAAATGATATTTCAAATTATGAGTATTTTAGTCCATTTAGGGTGCTATAATAGAATACCATAGATTACATAGCTTTTTTTTTAATATAAATATATTTATTTTGATTACGTAGCTTTTAAGTGATAGAAATTTATTTCTCATAGTTTTGGAGTTTAGAAGATCAAGGTCTAGGTGTGTGTAATTCAGTGTCTGGTTAGGATCTGCTTCCTGGGTGATAAATGGTCACCTTCTCACTATAACCTCACATGGGAAGTGGGGAAGGGAGTGCTCTGGAGCCTCTGAGAGGACTCTGCCTTCATGATCTAACCGTTTACCATAACCGTGGTGGTTAAGATGGCGACATAGGAATTTTTCCAGGGGACACAGCATTCAGTTTACAGCAAATGCTAAATGTGAGAACACCAATAAATGGCATGCATACAGTCAGTCACACATTCAGAAAAAATATGTTATTCTGTCAAATATACACAAGAACAAATTTCACCTGGATTTAAAAGTAAATGCAAAAAAAAAGCTAAAGTATAGAAATTGTTGCTGTTGTTTAGTCACTAAGTCATGTCGGACTCTTTGTGACCCATTGAACTATAGCCCTGTCAGGCTCCTCTGTTCATGGGATTTCCCAGGTAAGAAACTGAAGTGGGTTGCCATTTCGTTCTCCAGGGGATCTTCCCAACCCAAGGATCAAATTCATGTCTCCTGAATTGGCAGGTGGGTTCCTTATCACTGAGCCACCAGGGAAAGTCCAAACTATAATAAAACAATATATTTAATAACACTTTCAATCTGAAAGAAAGGAATACCTTTCTGAACAAGACGTAAAACCCAGATTCAAAAAAGGAAAAGATTAAATATGTGACACAAAAGTATAGAATAGAGGATACTGTGAGAAAATATTTTCAAATACATTATGCAATTATATAATAAGAAAGAATTCCTACAAATTAATTTATTAAACACAGAATTGAATTTAAAATGGAAATAAATATGTGAACATGTAATTTTATAAAAAAATAAATATACATAAATATCTGAAAAGATGCTCTGCCTCACTGATACTGAAGGAAAAACACATTAAAATAAAAGCAACAGATCATATTTGGCAAACTTATTGATAAAAATTAAAATGATTCAATGTTAGCAAGGATGCAGGAAATAAAAATTCTGAAAGAGTTATGGAGGAAGTGTAAATTGGTACAGCTTTTTTGAAGGGCAGTATGTTAATCAATCAAAATGTTGAATCTTTATGTCACAGCAGTTTCATTTCTAGCTCTCTAGTCAATAAGAAATACATAGCAGCAACATGACATATACAGTAACAGGCATTAAAGCATTCCTTATTACAATGAAAACTTTTAAACAACTTCATTATCTACTGATATGTAAATAGTTTAAACTGTGTTATACATTTATAATAAAAAGATAGAGGTATACTGATTTAATGAGCTATTTTCAGCATACAATATGTATTTTTATTGTTTTTGTTCAGTTGCTAAGTCATGTCCAACTCTCTGCAACCCCATGGACTGCAGCATGTCAAGCTCCTCTGTCCTCCAATATACCCCAGAATTTGCTCAAATTCATGTCCAATGGGTCAGTGCTATCTAAACATCTCATCCTCTGCCTCCCCCTCCTCTTTTTTCCTTCAACCTTTCCCAGCATCAGGATCTTTTCCAATGAGTCAGCTCTTTGCATCAGGAGGCAAAAATATTGGAGCTTCCTTCAGCATTAGTCCTTCCAATGAATATTCAGGGTTGATTTCCTTTAGAATTGACCTCCTTGCAGTCCAAGAGACTCTCAAAAGAGTTTTCTCCAGGACTACAATTCAAAAGCATCAATTCTTTGGTGCTTAGCCTTCTGAGTTGTGGTACAACTCTCACATCTTTACATGACTACTGGAAAAACCACAGCTTTGACTATACGGACCTTTGTCACCAAAGCAATATCTACTTTTTAATATGCTATCTAGGTTTGTCATAGCCTTCCTTCCAAGGAGCAAGTGTCTTTTGATTTCATGGCTGCAGTCACTGTCCACAATGTTTTTGAGACCAGGAATAAAAAAGTCTGTCACTGTTTTCACATTTCCCCTTCTATTTGCCATAAAGTGATGGGACTAGATGCCATGATCTTCATTTTTTGAATGCTGAATTTTAAGCCAGCTTTTTCACTCTCCTCTTTCACTTTCATCAAGAGGCTCTTTAGTTCCTCTTTGCTTTCTGCCATTAAAGTGATATTATCTGCACATCTGAGACTGTTGATTTTTCTCTCAGCAATCTTTATTCCAGCTTGTGCTTCATCCAGCTCAGCATTTCAGATGTTGTTCTCTGTCTGGAAGTTAAATATGCAGAGTGACAATAGACAGCCTTGACATACTCCTTTCCCAATTTGGAACCAGTCCGTTGTTCCATGTCCAGTTCTAACTGCAGCTTCTTGATCCACATACAGGTTTCTCTGGAAACAGGTAAGGTGGTCTGGTACTCCCATCTCTTTAAGAATTTTCCAGTTTGTTGTGATCCACCATGGACTTAACATTCCAGGTTCCTATGCAATATTGTTCTTTACAGCATTTAACTTTACTTTCACCACTAGCCACATCCACAACTGAATGTCATTTCTGCTTTGGCCCAACTGCTTCGTTCTTTCTGGAGCTACTAGCAATTGTCCTCTGCTCTTCCCCAGTAGTAGACTGGACACCTTCTGACTTAGGGGCTTATCTTCCATTGTCATATCTTTTTGCTTTTTCAAGAGTACTGGAGTGGGCTGACATTTCCTGGTCCAGTAGATCACATTTTGTCAGAACTCTTCCCTACAACCCATCCTTCTTGGATGGCCCTGCACAGCATGACTAATAACTTCACTGAGTTGCACAAGCCCCTTCGTCACGATAAGGCTGTGATCCATGACAAGGAGATACAATATGTATGGTATGAGACAATTTACTTCTTAAAACATATATGCAAAAATCTGCAAATACTATACTACATTATTATAGAACACAGAATACTGGAGTGGGTAGCCTTTCCCTTCTTCAGGGGATCTTCCCAACCCAGGGATCGAACCCAGGTCTCCCACACTTCAGGCAGATTCTTTACCAGCTGAGCCACAAGAGAAGCCCTATATATATGTATATGTATATATATATATATATATATATATATATGTATATATATGTATAGAGTGTATATACACATATACAGTATATCTATCCATATATATAGTGTATTTTCATATTTTTGCAATATGTAGTATATGTATATATTGTTATTTAGTTGCTAAGTCATGCCTGACTCTTTGTGATCCCATGGATTGTAGCCTACCAGGCTCCTCTGTCCATGGGATTTTCCAGGCAAGAATACTGGAGTGGGAAGTCATTCCCTTCTCCATGGGAGCTTTGCCAGGGATCAAACCCATACCTCCTGCATTAGAGATGGACTCTTTACCACTGAGCTACCAGGGAAACCCATATATATATATATGGTTTTGATATTAATAGATGGCATCTCTGTGTAGTATATCTGACAAGAAGAGAAATAACTAATACCTGGCAAAAGGATTTATTTTACAAAGAAAGAAATTATTTTCAAAAAAAACCTGATATGCACTTGAAATAAATAGCAAAACCCACAGGATGGGTGTTGGTTTATAGCAAGGTTTTAGAGAATGGGGCAGTATCACTGAGCATGACCCAGAAGAATAATATTATATGGAGGCAGGAGGTGGCAGAATGGATGAGAAAGAACGTAGAATGAGAAGAACCCAAGGAAGATGAGAGGGATAGGAAGGTGACCAAACTTAAGTGATGAAGTGATTACAAAGAAATACTTTACATGTACACCCATGACTGATTCATGTGAATGTATGGCAAAAACCACCATAATATTATAAAGTAATTAGCCTCCAATTAGAATAAATTTTTAAATTTTTTTTAAAAATAAATACTTTAGAGAAGAGAGAATCTTTAAAATGAGATTTTGAGATATATGCAGCATTACTCAAAGGAATTCTTACTGATGACATACATCATCCAAAAAAGTATGATATAGCACAAACATTCTATGTGGGCAAAGTTATTGTAAAAGCAGACAACCAAAAACAGTGAATGGGTCTTCTGTAACCTCTGAGGAATACAACATAAAACAGTCATGTTAAAGAACACCCTTGACAAGAAAGTGACAATAAGAACAGTCAGACAGTAAGAAGCCTTCAGGCATCCAGAGAAATCTTACTGAAAGCTGTGGAAAGACTGCATAGTATGAAGGTTTAAATCATTTGCCCAGCTCTCAATGATTCAGGGAGCCCAGTCGACATCTGTGTTGTATGTGCTTCAGATGGGTTAATTTCCTTAGCTATGAAAATGTATCACTACTGTAGGAAGAGAAGGGAAGGAGGAAGTGAAGGAGTGGGGAGGAAAAGAATACATGGATAGAATTAGAACTATCACGAACTAGAACTAGGAGCAAAATTAGCTCCATAATGTCCAATAATCATTCATTTTCCCTCTACCAGTTCCTCTTAAACATCCCCATTTCAGTTTATAATACTGCTTAATAACCAAGCACTTCACCATACACTTCACCATTATTTTTCATTCTTCAAGCCTACATTCTCTTTCACTTCAATTACTTGCAATGTCCTGATGTATCAACCCTGATTGAAAATAAAAACCCTCTTTCTTCTGAAAAAAAAAAAAAGGACATCCTCTTCACCTTGGAGCCTCAGAAGGAAAGTATATGTGCTACAGAAAAACAGATAAGATGTCCACCTAACCAGTCAGATGAGGCATAATCAACCTTGGCAACAAAATAGTAACAGATAATGCAGTCTGTTCAACTTCGTCTCCAAATCCAACATCATATCACCAATGTGCAATCCCTCCTCTTCTGACTGCCACTGTTCTCATTCAACTGCTATGATGTGGATGGTGTACCTTCTTACCTGGACAATGGCAGATGCCTATTAACTACTCCGACATCTCATCTCTACCCACACCACTTTATTCTGTGTGAAGATTCTAAGATGAATATTTGTTTCAGTCATGACTATAGACTGTAAGCCACCAAAACTGACTTGGGCTAAATTAAGCGGGAATAAAATTGTACACAGAATATAAGGAAGTCCTCAAAAATCAGTTGGAAGGCTAAAGAAACAAGTTTCAGGAAACTGGGCAGAAACAAAGAAGGCCAGAAAGAGGGGAATACAGTCAAGGTCATGTTTCAAGAAGAGTCAGGGAAGGGCACAGCCATTGATATTATGCCACTGGACACTCCTCACTGCCCCAACTGGATAGATTGTTAGTATGATAGTTTGCTGTAGGTTACTACATCACTTTGCTAATCCCCCAAGCTTAAAAGTTTCATGGGAGTTTATAATTGGCATATGGCTGAGTCAAGGCCACATGTCTCTGGCTTCAAGTAGGGAGAAGAAATGTCTGCCTCCTCTTTGGTTTTCACAGTGGAAGACAGACCTCAGCCTCCAACTAGTATCTCATAATAGGGACTTCTCCCAAAACAGGAATGGTGACTGGATTCTGGATGGCCAAAAGCATACTAGTAATGTTAACCACCATCCTTAAACGAAATCCTCCCCTTGGAATCCACATTCCTACCATCTTATTTAAAGGAAACTTTTACCTTTGAATTCACATTCCTCATCAGAGGGACTGGTAGAAGGAAGATGAATGATTACTGGCCATTATTTAGCTCGTTTTGCTCCTGGTGTTAGTTCATTCTGCATGCTACCTATCCAGGTATTCTTTTCTTCCCCCACCTCCTACCCTCCTCTTCACACAGTAATAATATATTTTCATAGTTTAAAAAATCAAAGCAATAATCACTCCATCCCCCAAATCCCTTTCCAGCCTTTTAATTGATTCTTCACGGACCATTGTTCAGTCCCATTACACCTTTCAGATACTTCTTCCTGCTAGTAGTGACCCTTCTTTATTCTACCTGTACAAAAGTTACAGCACCTTCAAGACCCCTGGATTCAAATGCAACCTCTCTCAAAAATCTTCCTTGTTCCCAGATAATCTCTCTCTGGTCTCAACTTAAAATACTTACATTCTTCCTAATTTATATTTTAATTATTCACATGCACTCTATCTCTCTTTAGATTGCAATCCCTTTAAGAACAGAATATGATTTATTTTTCATGTTTTTACAAATATCTTTAACATAGGTGTCAAATAAATGCAGAGCTGACATTGCAAATGTAGCATTCAAAAACAAACCTAATACATAATACTTCACAAAAGGAAGCTGATTACTGAATTGCTATGGAACAAAAAGACAAGGATGATATAATAATAGAAATGTTCTCTACTTTAACAAAGTATGATGTAAACATAAAAATCTGAATTTAAGAAACTCTCTCTCTTTAAACATTTACCTAACAAAAGTGTGAAGTTTAAAAAAGATTTACTTCTAACCTTTAAAAGGTAAACTTGCTTGGAGTATTAAAATATAATTTGACTTGCAAAAATATGTTATTTTAAATAACTATTGTATAAAGAAAGGTGCACATATACATAAATACAAAGGATAAAATCATTTCATCAAACTCCTACTCTTCTAAAAATACCCTCTCTGGCTCTGAGATCTACAAGTAGGCAGAAAGAAACAAAACAAAATAAAAAATAGAGCTGGTTTAGCAGAAAGCTATAAATGAAGATTGAAGGTTTGGAAAATGATCTATTAAAGGAGGTCAAGAAAATGGATATTATCCAGTTTGAAGATTAAAGATTGATTTGGGACAATTTAATAACAATCTATAAATACATGAAGGGCTCTCACACAGGGAATAATCACCAGCTACTCTTCAATTCCAATTTGGACCAGAACAAGAGAAAAATTACGTTATCTAAAAGGAAGAATTCTCGATAGTAAAAATCATTTAGTAGGAAAGTGGAGCACTAAGGAGAGTTGTGAACTCTTGCACCCTGTGAGATGGCTTTAAAATGTGGCTCAAACCACACATCCTGCCTAGAGGTAAAAGAATGCATGAGATAACCTTTCATAGTTTTTTCCAATGTCTGGAGTCAGAAGTTATAAATGTATTTCCCTTTTAGAAAATTTTACTGTTTTTTAAGATTCCCTGTTTTGCCTACGAAACACTATATTGAAAGAATAATTTTAGGACTTGGTTATATTCCAATTTTCTCCCACATTCATCTTAAAGTTCTGCCATTTTAACGATTACCTTCTGGCATTTATTTGAGTGTTAAACATTGGGAGAAGGTGAGCAAGAACAAATGCAATATAAATTTTGAAATATACTGTAGTTAGCTTCTATATTATAGTTCTGGATAGAAGAACTATATACTGAACTTGATAAAAGAACAACATATATTCTTGATAAAAGAGCTAATTATAATATATGACAGTTTATATTACACACGTTCTTGCTCACCCACTTCATACCCAAGGAGGTTCTAGCAAACCTGCCTCCTCTACCTCCATAGCTCCACCTTCTCCAATACCCCAAAGCCTGTGTATATTTGAATCACAGAATCTCTCCTGCCTCTGCTGTTACTTCTCACTGGGTTGCTTGTAACACTCATTAAGACCAAGAAATTAAATAAAAGAGATGAAAAACAGTGTCGTGATAGCCAGGACACAGGGAGCCTCAAGGATAACCATGTTATTTATTGCATTAACATTTCTAAACTTTTTCAACTACCTCCATGTTTGCCTGGAGAATTCCATGGATAGAGGAGCCTGGGGGGTTATAGTCCATGGGGTCGCAAAGAGTCAGACTGAGCTTTAACATTCACCTCCATTTTAGCAGAGGCAATGAATCAAATATGATGGAAGTCTCAAAATTTAAAGAAAACTCAATTTTTCCTAAAATACTCTATACATTAATGATTCATTCAACTACAAGAAGTTAAGAGTTGTTAAAATAATTTTATTAGTGCATCAGTCACGGTTCTCCAGAAACATAGGAGACAGACTCACTCCTTTCAACCTCATGGACTACAGCCCATAGGCTTCCCTGTCCATGGAATTCTCCAGGCAAGAATAGTGGAGTGGGTAGTCATTCCCTTCTCCGGGGTATCTTCCCAACCTAGGGATCCAACCCGGGTCTCCCACACTGCAGGAAGATCTTTACCATTCAAGTTATCCGGGAAGCTCAGGAGACAGACAGAAAGATATTTTAAGGAATCAGCTCACAAGATTATTCAGTTCAGTTCAGTCACTCAGTCATGTCTGACTCTTTGCGACCCATGGACTGCTGCACCACAGGCCTCCTTGTCCATCACCAATTCTGGGAGTTTACTCAAACTCATGTCCATTGAGTAGGTGATGCCATCCAACCGTTTCATCCTCTGTCGTCCGCATCTCCTCCTACCTTCAATGTTTCCCAGCATCAGGGTCTTTTCAAATGAGTCAGTGCTTTGCATCAGGTGGCCAAAGTACTGGAGTTTCAGCTTCAGCATCAGTCCTTCCAATAAATATTTAGCACTGAGTACCAGAAAAACATCTATTTCTGCTTTATTGACTATGCTAAACGCTTTGACTGTGTGGATCAAAATGAACTCTGAAAAATTCTGAAGGAGATGGGAATACCAGGCCACCTGACCTGCCTCCTGCAAAACCCATATGCAGGTCAGGAAGCAACCGTTAGAACTAGACATGAAACAACAGACTGGTTCCAAATAGGAAAAGGAGTACGTCAAGGCTGTATATTGTCACCCTGTTTAACTTATAAGCAGAGTACGTCATGAGAAACACTGGGCTGGAGAAAGCACAAGCTGGAATCAAGATGGTCAGGAGAAATATCAATAACATCACATATGCAGGTGACACCACTCTTATGGCAGAAAGTGAAGAAGAAATAAAGAGCCTCTTGATGAAAGTGAAAGAGGAGAGGCAAAAAGTTGGCTTAAAGCTCAACGTTCAGAAAACTAAGATCATGGCATCCGGTCCCATCATGTCATGGCAAATAGATGGGGAAACAGTGGAAACAGTGACAAACTTTATTTTTATTACTTTGTCAACAAAGGTCTGTCTGGTCAAGTCTGTGCTCTTTCCAGTGGTCATGTATGGATGTGAGAGTTGGACTATAAAGAAAGCTGAGCACCAAAGAATTGATGCTTTTGAACTGTGGTATTGGAGAAGACTCTTGAGAGTCCTTTGGACTGCAAGGGAGATCCAACCAGTCCATCCTAAAGGAGATCAGTCCTGGGTGATCATTGGAAGAACTGATGCTAAAGGTGAAACTCCAATATTTTAGCCACCTGATGCAAAGAGCTGACTCATATGAAAAGACCCTGATGCTGGGAAAGTTTGAGGGCAGGAGGAGAAGCGGACAACAGAGTATGAGACGGTTGGATGGCATCACCAACTCAATGGACATGGATCTGGGTAGACTCCAGCAGTTGGTGATGGACAGGGAGGCCTAGCATGCTGTGGTTCATGGGGTTGTAAAGAGTCGGACATGACTGAGCAACTGAACAGAACTGAACTGAACTGATTTCCTTTAGGATGGACTGGTTGAATCTCCTTCCTGTCGAAGGGACTCTCAAGAGTCTTCTCCAACATCACAATTCAAAAGTATCAATTCTTTGGCACTAACCTTTCTTTATGGACCAACACTCACATCCATACATGACTACTGAAAAAATCATAGTTTGACTAGAAGGAACTGTCTAGGTTGGCCATAACTTTCTTTCCAAGAAGCAAACATCATTTAATTTCATGGCTGGAGTCACCACCTGCAGTGATTTTGGAGCTCCACGCCCCCCCCCACCCCCCGCCGCAAAAAAAAAAAAAAAAAATCTGTCTCTGTTTCCCCATCTATTTGCCATGAAGTGATTGGACCAGATGCCATGATCTTAGCTTTCTGAATGTTGAGTTTTAAGCCAAGTTTTTGACTCTCTTCTTTCACTTTCATCAAGAGGCTCTTTAGTTCTTCACTTTCTGCCATAAAGGTGGTGTCATCTGCATATCTGAGGTTATTGATATTTCTCCTGACCATCTTGATTCCAGCTTGTGCTTCATCCAGCCCAGTGTTTCTCATAATGTACTCTGCATATAAGATAAATAAGCAGAGTGACAATATACAGCCTTGATGTACTCCTTTCCTGATTTGGATCCAGTCTGTTGTTCTATGTCCAGTTCTAACTGTTGCTTCCTTATCTGCATACAGATTTCTCAGGAGGCACGTCAGGTGGTCTGGTATTCCCATCTCTTTCAGAATTTTCCAGTTTGTTGTGATCCACACAGTCAAAGGCTCTGGCATAGTCAATAAAGTAGAAATAGATGTTTTTCTGGACTCTTTTGGTTTTTTGATGATCCAACGAATGTTGGCAATTTGATCTCTGGCTCCTCTGTCTTTTCTAAGTACAGCTTGAACATCTGGAAGTTCATGGTTCATGTACTGTTGAAGCCTGACTTGGAGAATTTTGAGCATTACTTTACTAGTGTATGACTTGAGTGCAATTGTGCGGTAGCTTGATCATCCTTTGGCATTGCCTTTCTTTACGATTGGAATGAAAACTGACTTTTTCCAGTTCAGAGGCCACTGCTGAGTTTTCCAAATTTGCTGGCATATTGAGTGTAGCACTTTCACAGCATCATCTTTCAGGATTTGAAATAGCTCAACTGCAATTCCATCACCTCCACTAGCTTTGTTTGCACTGATGCTTCCTTGGGTCCACTTGACTCACATTCCAGGATGTTGGCTCTATGTGAGTGATCACACTGTGATTATCTAGGTCATAATGGTCTTTTTTGTGTAGTTCTTCCATGTATTCTTGCCACTTCTTCTTAATATATTTTTTCTTCTGTTAGGTCCATACCATTTTTGTCCTTTATTTTGCCCATCTTTGCATGAAATGTTCCCTTGGTATCTCTAATTTTCTTGAAAAGATCTCTAGTCTTTCCCATTCTATTGTTTTCCTCTATTTCTTTGTACTGATCACTGAGGAAGGCTTTCTTATCTCTCCTTGCTATTCTTTGGAACTCTGCATTCAAATGGGTATATCTTTCCTTTTCTCTTTGGCTTTTTGCTTCTCTTCTTTTCACAGCTATTTGTAAGGCCTCCTCAGACAGCCATTTTGCTTTTTTGCATCTTTTTCTTGGAGATAGTCTTGATTCCTGTCTCCTGTACAATGTTACGAACCTCCATCCTTAGTTCTTCAGGCACTCTGTATATCAGATCTAATTCCTTGAATCTATTTGTCACTTTCACTGTATAATCATAAGGGACTTGATTTAGGTCATACCTGAATCACAACATCACAAGATTGTATGGGCTGGCAAATTGCAGAGCAGGTCAACTGGCTGGTAACTCAGACAGGAGTTGATGGGTGCAGTCTTGAGTCACAGATTTGTAGGGCAGGCTCACTGGTAGGAAATTCAGGCAGCATATCTGTGTTACAGTCTTGAGGCACAGTTTTTTCTTCAGGAAACCTTAGTTTTCATTCCCAAGGACTTTAACTAAACAGATGAGTCCCACTCATGTTATCAAAAGTTGTCTCCTTCATTTAAATTTAACAGATTTTAGGTGCTAACTACATCTACAAAATACCTTCACTGAAAAATCTAGACTAGCACTTGACTAAACACCTGGGTACATAATCTAGCTAAGTGGATGCATTAAAACTGAACCATCCCAAGTGGGTTCTTTGTTTTTAGACAAGCAGGAGTCTTCACTGGATTTCTTTGTTCTAAAGTCTCTTAATCTCTTCAATGCACTCATCCTTGATAATAAGTGTGGGTGATTTGCATGTTATTTGTGTAGCTCATTCACTTACTCAGCAAACATTTATTGAGCATTCCTATCTCCTGGCACTGTTCTAGGCACTAGGGATATAGAAATGCAGAAGCGAGACACAATCCTTTCCATCATGAGCTTTATATTTATGTGGTTTAGAGTACTTATTACCACTCAATGTTATACTTTATATCTACTTACTTATTAGTTTAACCCCACAAAAATGCTATCAATACACTGGAAACACCATCTTGACTTTTTTTGCTTTATGCCCTGCACATCCAGATCCAGGTAGAAAATAGGTAACCAAGACATGTGCTAAATGAATTAATGAATAGTGAAGTACGTTTTACAGATGATAAATCAAAGGCCCAGAGACCTTGAGTTATTTAAAGTCACACAATTTTAATTATTCAAGACAGATAACCAAGCTCAGATGTCTTCCAAGAAATTGCACATATAAAAGGTACATTCAATAAGCATTTATAAAAACCATGTTGATTTATGAAAATAATGATCCCAACAAAGAGCAATTTCACTGATGAATTAGTCTATCATTCATTTTTCATCATCTTCCTTCCTCCACAAATTTAATGTCCATCTGACTACTTTCTTCAATCTTGAATATAAAAAGATAGCCTTGGTATTTTAGAACAAAAGTATAATTAGAACTCCACTGACAACTGCAAATTAGCATGAGGAGTCTGAGTCCTAATATAAATAAATTATTCTATCAACCCACACTGCCTAACTTTGATACACATAGTTTAGAACTTAAACTAAACTGTAATAGCTTGACAGTCTATCTTAAGTTTTCTCCAACAATAAGCCTGCTTTCCTACTGGAAATTCATTCCATGAGGCTGAAGTGGAAACAGTCCCTAAACTCCTATCTTCTCCTTTGCATTTCTGGGTACAGGGAAGGGGCCATACCCAGAACAAATCATCCAAAATACTACATTTCCCAGAAATGGTTTCAAAGAAACTACAGGGCCTGAGGAGGGCCAATTAGAGGCCACCTATGAGGCACCTCTAATGTTACTACATATAAGAACTCAGAAGCTTTAGGCTGCCGGCATGATCTTTTCAATCATGTGGAGCTAGACTATGAATGAAGTCAATTTAATAGAAAGAAAAACTGAAAAATGGGGGAATGAGAAACCTAATCAGATACCTTGAGGGTCCACATCCAGGTGTGCCTGAATTTAAGATTTTGAATTACATGGGTCAATAAATATATCTTTTTTTATTTAAGAACATTTTACAAGAAAAGCTCCGATAGATATAGTACTAGAAGTCTATAAATGCTGAGATTATGCTTCACTGCTACATCACTGGAGAAGGCAATGGCAACCCACTCCAGTACTCTTGCCTGGAAAATCCCATGGACGGAGGAGCCTGGTAGGCTGCAGTCCATGGAGTCAGGAAGAGTCGGACACAACTGAGTCACTTCACTTTCACTTTTCACTTTCATGCATTGGAGAAGGAAATGGCACCCACTCCAGTGTTCTTGCCTGAAGAAACCCAGGGACGGCGGAGCCTAGTAGGCTGCCGTCTATAGGGTCGTACAGAGTTGGACACGGCTGAAGTGACTTAGCAGTAGCAGCTACATCACCAGCATCTACAATGATACCTTAATATCCATAAAGGCATTCAAAAACCTGGTAAATAATGGATCCAGTGTCCACAGGGTCTATGTCACCATGGTTAAAAAGTGCAAAGAACGTCAAGCCAAGATCTCTGTCACTGATGTAAATCACAAAGCCCAAAATATCTATCATGCACTGATATTTCTTACCTCAAACATCTTAACAACACAAGAGATAGTTATTATTATCCTCATGTCCCAAATGAGGAAATTGAACTCAGAGAGGTCAATTTACCAAGGTCATACAGTAAATGATGGAGCTGAATTGAATTGAATCCAGGTGCTCTGTCTATGTCTCTATGCGTCCCTTTAATTATAATACTATACTATTTTATTTTAAGAATATTTTTTATCAATGTCATTAGACATTTGACACAACAGAGCAACTTTAGCCAACTTTTTATTTTTAAATAAAAATTTCATACAACTAAAACTCAAACAACTTGTACCAAATCAAGCAGCAAGAATAAAAGGGCTGTAAATAGATTACAAAATTCACCATTTGCTACTTAACACTGTTAATCAATTTCAGCTGCTATAACAGAATACTACAGAGTGAAGAGATTAAACAGAAAACATTTATTTCTCACAGTTCTGGAGGTTAGTAAGTCCATGATTAAGGTGTTGGCAGATTGGGTCTGAATCCTTGTGACCCTGTGGACTGTAGCCCACCAGGTTCCTCTGTCCATGGGATTCTCCAGGCAAGAATACTGGAGTAGATTGCCATGCCCTTCTCCATGGGATCTTCACAACCCAGGGGTCGAACTCATGTCTCTTACACCTCTTGCAGTGGCAGGCAGGTTCTTTATCACCAGTGCCACCTGGGAAGCCCTATCCATTTTACTGGTGGCCATTTTTTTGTTGTATCCTCACACTGAAGAGCAGAGAGATAGCATGGAGAAAGAAAGCAGGCTGTGGTGTCTCTTCATACAGGGGCACAAGTCCCATTCACAAGGGCTCCAAAGTTCCCCAAACCTAACACCATCATATTGAATGTTATGATTTCAACATATAAATTTTAAGGAGATATAAACATTCCGTTCATAACAAGTCCTCTGGATCATACATACAAGCTATTTTCTAAGTACTAAAATGAAACAATACACTGAAAGGTAAATTACATACAAAGAATGTTCTTGACCACAAATGGAAGATTAAATTTAACACATCACTTAAAATTTTTTTTAATTTTATTGATTTGATTTTTCTCCCTTTGTTTCTTGATGAGTCTCACTAATGGTTTGTCAATTTTATTTATCCTTTCAAAGAAACAGCTTTTGGCTTTGTTGATTTTTGCTATGGTCTCTTTTGTTTCCTTTGCATTTATTTCTGCCCTAATTTTTAAGGTTTCTTTCCTTCTACTAACTCTGGGGTTCTCCATTTTTTCCTTTTCTAGTTGCTTTAGGTAAAGAGTTAGGTTATTTATTTGACTTTTTTCTTGTTTCTTGAGGTATGCCTGTATTGCTATGAACTTTCCTCTTAGCACTGCTTTTATAGTGTCCCACAGGTTTAGGGTTGTTGTGTTTTCATTTTCATTTGTTTCTATGCATATTTTGTTTCTTTTTTTGTTTCTTCTGTGATTTGTTGGTTATTCAGAACAAAAAAAGAAAACTACAGGCCAATATCACTGATGAACATAGATGCAAAAATCCTCAACAAAATTCTAGCAATCAGAATCCAACAACACATTTAAAAGATCATACATCATGACCAAGTGGGCTTTATCCCAGGGATGCAAGGATTCTTCAATATCCACAAATCAATCAATGTAATTCACCACATTAACAAATTGAAAAATAAAAGCCATATGATTATCTCAATAGATGCAGAGAAGGCCTTTGACAAAATTCAGCATCCATTTATGATAAAAACTCTCCAGAAAGCAGGAATAGAAGGAACATACCTCAACATAATAAAAGCTATATATGACAAACCCACAGCAAACATTATCCTCAATGGTGAAAAATTGAAAGCATTTCCCCTAAAGTCAGGAACAAGACAAGGGTGTCCACTTTCACTGCTACTATTCAACATAGTTCTGGAAGTTTTGGCCACAGCAATCAGAGCAGAAAAAGAAATAAAAGGAATCCAAATTGGAAAAGAAGAAGTAAAACTCTCACTGTTTGCAGATGACATGATCCTCTACATAGAAAACCCTAAAGACTCCACCAGAAAATTACTAGAACTAATCAATGAATATAGTAAAGTTGCAGGATATAAAATCAACACACAGAAATCCCTTGCATTCCTATACACTAATAATGAGAAAGTAGAAAAAGAAATTAAGGAAACAATTCCAGTCACCATTGCAACAAAAAGAATAAAATACTTAGGAATATACCTACCTAAAGAAACTAAAGACCTATATATAGAAAATTAAAAATCACTGATGAAAGAAATCAAAGAGGACACTAATAAATGGAGAAATATACCATGTTCATGCATTGGAAGAATCAATATAGTGAAAATGAGTATACAACCCAAAGCAATCTACAGATTCAATGCAATCCCTATCAAGCTACCAGCGATATTTTTCACAGAACTAGAACAAAGTTTCACAATTTGTATGGAAATACAAAAAAACCTCGAATAGCCAAAGCAATCTTGAGAAAGAAGAATGGAACTGGAGGAATCAACCTGCCTCACTTCAGGCTCTACTACAAAGCCATAGTCATCAAGACAGTATGGTACTAGCACAAAGACAGAAATATAGATCAATGGAACAAAATAGAAAGCCCAGAGATAAATCCACACACCTATGGACACCTTATCTTTGACAAAGGAGGCAAGAATATACAATGGATTAAAGACAATCTCTTTAACAAGTGATGCTGGGAAAACTGGTCAACCACTTGTAAAAGAATGAAACTAGATCACTTTATAACACCACACACAAAAATAAACTCAAAAACTCCTAGAGGAGAACATAGGCAAAACACTCTCCGACATAAATCACAGCAGGATCCTCTATGATCCACCTCCCAGAATACTGGAAATAAAAGCAAAAATAAACAAATGGAACCTAATTAAAATTAAAAGCTTCTGAACAACAAAGGAAACTGTAAGCAAGGTGAAAAGACAGCCTTCAGAATGGGAGAAAATAATAGCAAATGAAGGAACTGACAAACAACTAATCTCAAAAATATACAAGCTACTTATGCAGCTCAATTCCAGAAAAATAAACGACCCAATCAAAAAATGGGCCAAAGAACTAAACAGACATTTCTCCAAAGAAGACATACAGATAGCTAACAAACACATGAAAAGATGCTCAATATCACTCATTATCAGAGAAATGCAAATCAAAACCACAATGAGGTACCATTTCACACCAGTCAGAATGGCTGCGATCCAAAAGTCTACAAGTAATAAATGCTGGAGAGGGTGTGGAGAAAAGGGAACCCTCTTACACTGTTGGTGGGAATGCAAACTAGTACAGCCACTATGGAGAACAGTATGGAGATTCCTTAAAAAATTGCAAATAGAACTGCCTTATGACCCAGCTGGGCATACACACTGAGGAAACCAGAATTGAAAGAGACACTTGTACCCCAATGTTTGTTGCAGCACTGTTTATCTTAGCCAGGACATGGAAGCAACCTAGATGTCCATCAGCAGATGAATGGATAAGAAAGCAGTGGTACATATACACAATGGAGTATTACTCAGCCATTAAAAAGAATACATTTGAATCAGTTCTAATGAGGTGGATGAAACTGGAGCCGATTATACAGAGTGAAGTAAGCCAGAAAGAAAAACACCAATACAGTATACTAACACATATATATGGAATTTAGAAAACTGGTAATGATAACCCTGTATGCAAGACAGCAAAAGAGACAAAGATGTTTAGAACGGACTTTTGGACTCTGTGGGAGAGGGAGAGGGTGGGATGATTTGGGAGAATGGCATTGAAACATGTATCCTATCATGTAAGAAATGAATCACCAGTCTACATTCGATAGAGGATACAGGATACAGGATGCTTGGGGCTGGTGCACGGGGATGATTCAGAGAGATGATATGGGGTGGGAGGTGGGAGGGGGGTTCAGGATTGGGAACTCGTGTACACCCATGGCTGATTCATTTCAATGTATCGCAAAACCAATACAGTATTGTAAAGCAAAATAAAGTAAAAATAAAAAAAAAAGAGGGGCTAGAGGAGGGGAAGTGGGTGTGGCTATATAAGGAAAACATTAAAGATCTTTGTGACAATGGAAAAAAATAAAGTGAGTTAACATTAAAAAAAAAAGTTTTTGAAAGTTTGCTAATCATTAGTCGGTAACTCTTTCATAGGACTACACGGCAATGTATGAATGTTTAGAGGGGACTTGGTGATTTTGAATGTGATTCTGTACAATCTGTCATCACTCAGTTTCTTACTATGAAGTTGAGGTCAAGTGCTTTGGTCGCAAAAGTTGTATGATAGCTTTTTAGAATCAGATCTTGTCAGTTCTCCTCTTAAAAATCACATGAAGCAAAGGGAATCATGACAGTGAAGAAATTACTTTTTAGCAAAAGTTGGACACACAGTTATTTGAAGTGGCTTGTATAGGAGACAGTGATCGAGACCATCTCCATGAAAAAGAAATGCTAAAAAGCAAAATGGCTGCCTGAGGAGGACTTACAAATAGCTGTGAAAAGAAGAGAAATGAAGAGCAAAGGAGAAAAGGAAAGGTATGCCCATTTGAATTCAGAGTTCCAAAGAAGAGCAAAGAGAAATAATAAAGCCTTCCTCAGTGATCAGTGCAAAGAAATAGAGGAAAACAATAGAATGGGAAAGACCAGAGATCTTTTCAAGAAAGTTAGAGATACCAAGGGAACATTTCATGCAAAGATGGGCAAAATAAAGGACAGAAATGATATGGACCTAACAGAAGCAGAAGATATTAAGAAGAGGTGGCAAGAATACACAGAAGAACTATACAAAAAAAGATCTTCATGACCCAGATAATCACAATGGTGTGATCACTCATCTAGAGCCAGACATCCTGAAATAAGTCAAATGGACCTAAGGAAGCATCACTATGAACAAAGCTAGTGGAGGTGATGGAATTCCAGTTGAGCTATTTCAAATCCTAAAAGATGATGCTGTGAAAGTGCTATATTCAATATGCCAGCAAACTTGGAAAACTCAGCAGTGGCCTCTGAACTGGAAAAGCTCAGATTTCATTCCAATCACAAAGAAAGGCAATGCCAAAGGATATTCAAACTACTGCACAATTGCACTCATCTCACATACTAGTAAAGTAATGCTCAAAATTCTCCAAGTCAGGCTTCAACAGTACATGAACCATGAACTTCCAGATGTTCAAGCTGTACTTAGAAAAGACAGAGGAAGCAGAGATCAAATTGCCAACATTCGTTGGATCATCAAAAAAGCAAGAGAGTCCAGAAAAACATGACTGTGTGGATCACAACAAACTGGAAAATTCTGAAAGAGATGGGAATACCAGACCACCTGATCTGCCT
The DNA here is from genome assembly GCF_032405125.1 of Capricornis sumatraensis. Classification (NCBI taxonomy): domain Eukaryota; kingdom Metazoa; phylum Chordata; class Mammalia; order Artiodactyla; family Bovidae; genus Capricornis; species Capricornis sumatraensis. The sequence goes on from NC_091073.1 coordinate 78,975,161, forward strand.
CCTGAGAAATCTGTATGCAGGTCAAGAAGCAACAGTTAGAACTGGACATGGAACAACAGACTGGATCCAAATCAGGAAAGCAGTACATCAAGGCTGTATATTGTCACTCTGCTTATTTATCTTATATGCAGAGTACATCATGAGAAACACTGGGCTGGATGAGCACAAGCTGGAATTAAGATTATCAGGAGAAATATCAATAACCTCAGATATGTAGATGACACCACCTTTATGGCAGAAAGTGAAGAACTAAAGAGCCTCTTGATGAAAGTGAAAGAGGAGAGTCAAAAACTTGGCTTAAAACTCAACATTCAGAAAGCTAAGATCATGGCATCTGGTCCAATCACTTCATGGCAAATAGATGGGGAAATAGTGACAGATTTTTTTTTTTTTGCAGGGGGGGGGGCCTCCAAAATCACTGCAGATGGTGACTGCAGGCATGAAATTAAATGATGCTTGCTTCTTGGAAAGAAAGTTATGACCAACCTAGACAGCATAGTAAAAAGCAGAGACATTACTTTGTCAACAAAGATCCATCTAGTCAAGGCTATGGTTTTTCCAGTAGTCATGTATGGATGTGAAAGTTGGACTATAAAGAAAGCTGAGTGCTGAAGAATTGATACTTTTGAACTGTGGTGTGGGAGAAGACTCTTGAGAGTTCCTTGGACTGCAAGGAGATCCAACCAGTCCATCCTAAAGGAAATCAGTCCTGAATATTCATTGGAAGGACTGATGCTAAAGCTGAAACTCCAATGCTTTGGCCACCTGATGTGAAAAACTGACTCATTTGAATAGACCCTGATGCTGGGAAAGATTGAAGGTGGGAGGAGAAGGGGATGACAGAGAATGAGATGGTTGAATCACATCACCGAGTGGACATGAGTCTGAGTAAACTCCGGAAACTGGTGTGGACAGGGAGCCCTGGAGTGCTGCAGTCCATGGGGTTGCAAAGAGTCAGACATGACTGAATGAATGAACTGAATGGATGGTGAAAATTCACAATTTGCTAGACATCTATAAGCATGATCCAAAACTCCTCAAAACAGCAAAATTGACCAGGGAAACTAGATAGAGCAATCAGAACACATAAGAGTAGGAAAGGAAGTATCGAGTTAAGATATGTAGAGGGACTAATGAAAAATTAGGGTTACAAAAGGTGATTAAAGATTTTAAAATTCATCAGCAAATATTTAACCCTAGATAGATAGAACCCCACATGAATAGGAAATGCTGTAAGATGGTCAAAAGCTAACTAGGAAACATAGAAAATCAATAAACTCCAGATTCTGGGTAAATACTGCTTAAGATACAACAAAGCAGAATAGAACCGGAGGAAGAGGCAAAAGGGCTTCAGTATGAAATAGGGAGTTCTAGGTTTTAAACCAGAAAGATTCCAGAAATCTCCCAGAAAGAACTGTTTCCAGAAGGAGAGGGCCTTACACTGAAAGGAAACTTCTAGAACAGCCCCTGAAGAAACAAACAGAATTCCTGAGGCAGTGAAAGCAGTGAAGAGAGAAAATCTTGATGGGTGCCACCAAGCATCTGGTAAAGTAAATCCCTCATCATGTAAGTCAAGGGCTCTGAGGAGATGTGGGAAACATAGAATTGGAGGCAGGTGCCTCGTTACATCATATTGGGTTCTGAGGGTCGATGTGACACCCAGAAAGACAGGCTATATTTTTAATACCTGACTCAGGCTACAGAGAAAGAAAGACTTGAATTATGAAACTTGAGTCCTTTTCCAATTCAAACCCAACCTAAAATAATCTCCTATCACTAGTTCAGGAAAATCCATATGCTTCAAAATGCATAACAAAATAATTTGGTCCGGTTCCATACAAGCAGAAGATGAAAATGAGTAACTAAATTTTTCAACAACTGATGAAAAGTCATCAAAAAAATTTTTTTTGAAGCTGATGAAAATTTTAACATAATACTCCCAAATGAACATTTTGAAAAACACTCCTTAGGAAGCAATAGCAGTTATTAAAAAAACATAAAACAGAAATGGGGAGATTCAAAGGAGAAAGAACCAGAAAATAGAAGGATGTGCAGAATGTAAGAAAGAAACCGAAAGAAGGGCAATTTAAAAAATGAGACAAAGTTTTAAGAGCCACGGCAGAAAGTAGATATACATAAGGATCAGTAACAGAGTATTTCGTTAAAAGTTAAAGGTGAATAAAATAAAAGTAATACTGAAAAAGAGAAGAAAAATTTGGAGAGAAACTGACATAGATGAGAATAATGTAATACTGTAAGAATGGTGAGTCAATCACTTTTAATACCAGTACAAAAGTTAAAAGACCCAAATATTAAGAATAACTATGACCACAAAAATTGGTTAATAGATCCATGATATAAAAAAGTAAATTCTAACATTAAAAACATAAAGTATGCTGCTGATGCTAAGTCACTTCAGTCGTGTCCAACTCTGTGTGACCCCATAGACAGCAGCCCACCAGGCTCCCCCGTCCCTGGGATTCTCCAGGCAAGAACACTGGAGTAGGTTGCCATTTCCTTCTCCAGTGCATAAAAGTGAAAAGTGAAAAATAAAGTCACTCAGTCGTATCCGACTCTTCACAACCCCATGGACTGCAGCCTACCAGGCTCCTCCATCCATGGGATTTCCCTGGCAAGAGTACTGGAGTGGGGTGCCATTGCCTTCTCCGAACATAAAGTATAGAGAAGAGTAAATGTGTAGACTTAAAAACTAACAAAAAGCTCACCTTTATTCTACATATCAGATGACATTAGTGCATATATCTTTCACAAACTTCTCTTTATACTTCTTTTTTTTATTAGATGAAATAATTTTTTTAATTAGGGGTTAATTACTTTACAATATTGTATTGGTTTTGCCATACATCACATGAAAAGATGCTCAACATCACTCATTATCAGAGAAATGCAAATCTTTATACTTCTTAACCTTCAATTCTGTTGCCTTTTATAAGGGGAAGATGTGGGATTTAATTTTTTTTATTTTAAAATATAAGTTATTAGCTGAAAAAAAAAGGCTAGTCATTGACTAAAAACTGATTTTGCTATTAGAGAATGTGTAGAAATTTTGTATAAAACTGAAATTTTAAGTTTAGATTATTATAATGATAAAAAAGTGTTATGAAAGCCTCATGGTAGCCACATTGAAAAACCTATCATAGATACAAAAAAGGTAAGGGGAAAAAAATCAAATCATCAAATCACAAGAAAGGATAACAATAAAGAAATGAGAAACGAACTATAAACCATGCAGAAAACAAAAAGTTTCCTTCTATCAATCTTTCATTGTTTTCAGCAAATAGTTTTTTCACCTCCTTGGCTAAGTTTTTTTCTAGATATTTTATTGTTTTAGGATTGACTTCTATCAAGCTGGTCAATCCTAAAGGAAATCAGTGCTGAATACTCATTGGAAGAACTGATGCTGAAGCTGAAGCTCCAATACTTTGGCCACCTGATGCAAAGAACTGACTCACTGGAAAAGACCCTGATGCTGGGAAAGATTGAAGGCAGGAGAAGAAAGAGATGACAGAGGATGAGATGGTTGGATAGCATTACCAACTTGATGGACATGAGTTTGAGCAAGCTCTGGGAGTTGGTGACAGACAGGGAAGCATGGCGTGCTGCAGTTCATGGGGCTGCAAATAGTAGGACACAACTGAGTGACTGAACTGAACTGAACTGATTTTATTTTTTGATGCCATTTTAAAAGGGAGTTTTTTAAGCTTCCTCTTTTTGATATTTCAATACTAGCATATAAAATGCAACAGATTTCTGTATATTATTCTTGTATCCTACAATCTTGCTGAATTCATTTTATAGTTCTAATAGTTTTGGGGAAGAGATTTTAGAGTTCTCTATATAGTGTATCATATAGTATCATAAATAGCTGGCTTAAAACTCAACATTTAAAAAACTAAGATCATGGTGTCCAGTTCCATTACTTCATGGCATAAAGATGGGAAAACAATGGAAACAGTGACAGATTTTATTTTCTTGGGTTCCAAAATCACTGCAGGTGGTGATTGCAGTCATGAAATTAAAAGATGCTTGCTCCTTGGAAGAAAAGCTATGACAAACCTAGACAGAATTTTATTTCATTTTATTTTAACAGGATGTTTTTATTTTTATTATATTTTTTGATATAAATTTATTTATTTTAACTGGATGCTAATTACTTTACAATATTGTATTGGTCTTGCCATACATCAACATGAATCTGCCACAGGTATACATGTGTTCCCCATCCTGACGCCCCCCCTCCCACCTCCCTCCGTGTACCATCCCTCTGGGTCATCCCAGTGCACCAGCCACAAGCATCCTGTATCCTACATCGAACCTGGACTGGCGATTCATTTCATATATGATATTATACATGTTTCAATGCCATTCTCCCAAATCATCCCACCCTCTCCCTCTCCCACAGAGTCCAAAAGACTGTTCTAAACATCTGTGTCTCTTTTGCTGTCTTGCATACAGGGTTATCGTTACCATCTTTCTAAATTCCATATATGCGTTAGTATACTGTATTGGTGTTTTTCTTTCTGGCTTACTTCACTCTGTATAATCGGCTCCAGTTTCATCCACCTCATTAGAACTGATTCAAATGTATTCTTTTTAATAGCTGAGTAATACTCCATTGTGTATATGTACCACAGCTTTCTTATCCATTCATCTGCTGATGGACATCTAGGTTGCTTCCATGTCCTGGCTATGATAAACAGTGCTGCGATGAACATTGGGGTACAATTGTCTCTTTCAATTCTGGTTTCCTCAGTGTGTATGCCCAGCAGTGGGATTGCTGGGTCATAAGGCAGTTCTATTTGCAATTTTTTAAGGAATCTCCATACTGTTCTCCATAGTGGCTGTACTAGTTTGCATTCCCACCAACAGTGTAAGAGGGTTCCCTTTTCTCCACACCCTCTCCAGCATTTATTACTTGTAGACTTTTGGATTGCAGCCATTCTGACTGGTGTGAAATGGTACCTCATTGTGGTTTTGATTTGCATTTCTCTGATAATGAGTGATATTGAGCATCTTTTCATGTGTTTGTTAGCTATCTGTATGTCTTCTTTGGAGAAATGTCTGTTTAGTTCTTTGGCCCATTTTTTGATTGAGTCGTTTATTTTTCTGGAATTGAGCTGCATAAGTAGCTTGTATATTTTTGAGATTAGTTCTTTATCAGTTGCTTCATTTGCTATTATTTTCTCCCATTCTGAAGGCTGTCTTTTCACCTTGCTTACAGTTTCCTTTGTTGTGCAGAAGCTTTTAAATTTAATTAGGTCCCACTTGTTTATTTTTGCTTTTATTTCCAATATTCTGGGAGGTGGGTCATAGAGGATCCTGCTGTGATGTATGTCGGAGAGTGTTTTGTCTCTGTTCTCCTCTAGGAGTTTTATAGTTTCTGGTCATACGTTTAGATCTTTAATCCATTTTGAGTTTATTTTTGTGCATGGTGTTAGAAAGTGTTCTAGTTTCATTCTTTTCCAAGTTGTTGACCAGTTTTCCCAGCACCACTTGTTAAAGAGATTGTCTTTTCTCCATTGTATATTCTTGCCTCCTTTGTCAAAGATAAGGTGTCCATAGGTGTGTGGATTTATCTCTGGGCTTTCTATTTTACTTGTTAGCATTTGTCTTACATATTGTGGTGCTCCTATATTGGGTGCATATATATTTATAATTGTTATATCTTCTTCTTGGATTGATCCTTTGATCATTATGTAGTGTCCTTCTTTGTCTCTTTTCACAGCCTTTGTTTTAAATTCTATTTTATCTGATATGAGTATTGCTACTCCTGCTTTCTTTTGATCTCTATTTGCATGGAATATCTTTTTCAGCCCTTCACTTTCAGTCTGTATGTGTCCCCTGTTTTGAGGTGGGTCTCTTGTAGACAACATATATAGGGGTCTTATTTTTGTATCCATTCTGCCAGTCTTTGTCTCTTCACTGGGGCATTCAACCCATTTACATTTAAGGTAATTATTGATAAGTATGATCCCATTGCCATTTACTTTATTGTTTTAGGTTTTCCTGTCTAGTCTAGACAGCATTTTAAAAAGCAGAGACATCACTTCGCTTACAAAAATCCATATTTTCCCAGTAGTCATGTATGGATATGAGAGTTGGACTATAAAGAAAGCTGAGTGCTGAGGAATTGATGCTTTTGAACTGTGGTACTGCAGAAGACTTTTGAGAGTCTCTTGGACTGGAAGGAAATCAAATCAGTCAATCCTAAAGGAAATCAACCCTGAATATTTGAACTAATGCTGAAGCTGAAGCTCCAATACTTTGATCACCTGAAGTGAAGAGCCGACTCACTGGAAAAGACCCTGATTTGGGGAAAGATTGAAGGCAGGAGGAGAAGGGGCAACAGAGCACAGAGGTGATGGATGGCATCACCAATTCAACAGACAGGAGTTTGAACAAACTCAGGGAGATGGTGAAGGCCAGGACAGCATGCTGCAGCCCATAGGTCACAAAGATTCTGACACTACAGAACAACTGAACAGCAACATATGTTATCTACAAATACCACAGTTTTACCTCTTCTCTTCCAATCTGGATGCTTTGTATTCTCTTTATTGTCTGATTGCTGTGGTGAGTTCTTCCAATATTATGTTGAATACAATTGGTAAGACTGGGCATCCTTGTCTTGTTCCTGAATTTAGCAAAAAGGCTTTCAACTTTTCACTATTGACTATTACATTGTGGGTTTGTTGTAAATCGCTTTCATTATGTTGAGGTATGTTTCCTTTACACCCACTTGGGTGAGAGTTTTTATTATGAATGAAGGTTGAATTTTACCAAATGCTTTTTCTGCAACTACTGAGATAATCAGGTTTTTTTATCCTTTATTCTGTTAATATGGTGTATCACAGTGTTTGCTTTGCACATGTTGAACCACCCTTGTAACCCTGGGATGAATCCAACTTGGTCATGCTGTATGATCCTATTGTGTGTCATTGCATTCAGCTTGCTAATATTTTGTTGAGGATTTTTGCACCTATATTCATCAAGGATAATGGCCTGTAATTTTCTTTTCTTGTACTGTCTTTGCCAAATCTTAGTAATACGGGGATGGGGCTTTGCAGAAAAAAATTGGGAATGTTTCTTTCTTTTTAATCTTTTGAAATAGTTTGAGCAAAATAGGTATAAGTTCTTCAAACCAGATTCACTAGCACATTAAAAACAAAACATGACCCACTATAACATGACCCTCAAATATCCACAGTGGGATATATTCCTGGGATGCAAGGATAGCTCAAAATACACAAAATAATAAATGTGATACATTAACATAATTAAAAATAAAAACCAAATAATCACCTCTATAGATGCAGAAAGGTATTTGACAGAATTCAACTTCCTTTCATGATAAAACTCTCAAATTAGGTAGAGAAGGAAGTTACCTCACACAGTAAATGTTATTGTATTTTTATCTTTCTTGAAATAATAAATGATAGCATACCAAAAATGTAGCTTTTCTCTTCCATTGTCAATATTAAAATTGCTACACAGAAATTCACCAATTTTGATGTTTTTTTTTTAAATGCACACTGATATGACAGCTGTCACAGTACAATCTTACAAAATTGTTTCAAGTGAAGTTAAAGACAGCTAAAGCACTACTAGAGCCATCTTATGAAAAAAACCAAACAAACTTTTGGCCAACCCAATAGAATAAGAAAAAAAAAAAAAAAACACAGCCAAACTTCTACCATCTTTTAATGGTTAAATATGGGCAGGTATAACCAGTTAGGATTCCTAGGAACACCATACACAGAGTAAGTCTGTCCCTCTTCCCCTAGATCTTTACCTAGGACACAGGATAAAATGCTAAATCCTATGGGAAAGGCAGAGCTGAGAAAGATCTAGTTTGAGATGCACAGGAGCTTTTCCTGCAAGGCAGCAGGATGTTAATAAGGGTAGGAGAACTAAATAAAATCCTTGGAAGGCATTCCAAAGGATGAAAGAGAGATAGAAAAGAGAGAAATCCCCAGGAACTGAAAGTGTAGGGTGAAAATTAAGAGAAAAGACAATATCCATTGTTCAGAGAGTTGATAGATAGGTAGGTATGTTAGTAAGTAGGCAGGTAGATGGAAATATGAATGAGAAATAATAGATGGTAATGATATGTACTCTGCATTTAAGTTAAATAAGCAGGGTGACAATATACAGCCTTGACGGACTCCTTTTCCAATTTGGAACCAGTCTGTTGTTCCATGCCCAGTTCTAACTGTTACTTTCTGACCTGCATATAGGTTTCTCAAAAGGCAGGTCAGGTGGCCTGGTATTCCCATCACTTTCAGAATTTTCCACAGTTTCCTGTGATCCACACAGTCAAAGGCTTTGGCATAGTCAATAAAGCAGAAATAGATGTTTTTCTGGAACTCTCTTGCTTTTTCAAATGTTGGCAATTTGATCTCTGCCTTTTCTAAAACCAGCTTGAACATCTGGAAGTTCAGGGTTCACATATCGCAGAAGCCTGGCTTGGAGAATTTTGAGCATTACTTTACTAGCATGTGAGATGAGTGCAATCGTGAAATAGTTTGAGCATTCTTTGACATTGCCTTTCGTTGGGATTGGAATGAAAATTGACCTCTTCCAGTCCTGTGGCCACTGATGAGTTTTCCAAATTTGCTGGCATATTGAGTGTGGCACTTTCACAGCATCATCTTTCAGGATTTGGAATAGCTCAACTGGAATTCCATCACTTCCACTAGCTTTGTTCATTGTGATGCTTTATAAGGCCCACTTGACTTCACTTTCCAGGATGTCTGGCTCTAGGTGAGTGATCGCACCATCATGATTATCTGGGTCGTGAGGCTCTTTTTTGTACAGTTCTTCTGTGTATTCTTGCCACCTCTTCTTACATCATGAGAATGTACATCATGAGTATGAGAGAGTACATCTTGAGAAATGGTGGGCTGGAAGAAGCACAAACTGGAATCAAGATTTCCAGGAGAAATATCAATAACCTCAGATATGCAGATGACACCACCCTTATGGCAGAAAGTGAAGAAGAACTAAAAAGCCTCTTGATGAAAGTGAAAGAGGAGAGTGAAAAAGTTGGGTTAAAGCTCAACATTCAGAAAACGAAGATCATGGCATCTGGTCCCATCACTTCATAGGAAATAGATGGGGAAACAGTGTCAGACTTTATTTTGGGGGGCTCCAAAATCACTGCAGATGGTGATTGCAGCCATGAAATTAAAAGACGCTTACTCCTTGGAAGGAAAAGTTATGACCAACCTGCTGCTGCTGCTGCTGCTGCTAAGTCACTTCAGTCGTGTCTGACTCTGTGTGACCCTATAGACAGCAGCCCACCAGGCTCCCCCATCCCTGGGATTCTCCAGGCAAGAACACTGGGGTGGGTTGCCATTTCCTTCTCCAATGCATGACCAACCTAGATAACATATTAAAAAGCAGAGATATTACTTTGCCAACAAAGGTCCATTTAGTCAAGGCTATGGTTTTTCCAGTGATCATGTATGGATGTGAGAGTTGGACTGTGAGGAACGCTGAACACTGAAGAACTGATGCTTTTGAACTGTGGTGTTGGAGAAGACTCTTGAGAGTCCCTTGGACTGCAAGGAGATCCAACCAGTCCATTCTGAAGAAGATCAGTCCTGGGTGTTCATTGGAAGGACTGATGCTAAAGCTGAAACTCCAGAACTTTGGCCACCTCATGCAAAGAGTTGACTCATTGGAAAAGACTCTGATGCTGGGAGGGATTGGGGGCAGGAGGAAAAGGAGAAAACAGAGGATGAGATGGCTGGATGGCATCACTGACTCGATGGATGTGAGTTTGAGTGAACTCCGGGAGTTGGTGATGGACAGGGAGGCCTGGCTTGCTGTGATTCATGGGGTCGCAAAGAGTCAGACACGACTGAGCTACTGAACTGAACTGAACTGAATGATATGTAAATAGAAGAAAGATGATGGATGGTTGGATTTTCTCTCTCCTTTTCAATTTGAGTCATACAACTTTCTCCGTTAAAAAAAAAATACACTATGAATGGTTTCCTTCGTGAAGACCTCTTAGAATTTTTCAGAGATTATGACATCTACATTATCATTGTTATGAGATCCAACTGAAATCAAGAACAAAGGTCTCCTTCCAAATGTGTGCGAATTGCCTTCATTTACAACTTCCGGAAAAAAACCTGCCATGGCATTACTAAGAGTAAAATCCATTCTTTTGTTCACTAAAATTAAACCATTGCATTAGTGCAGACCAAGACAAACACAAAATATCACAATAATGCTGTGGGGGATATACGCTTCATTAAAGATAATCCACCACAATATGACAAAACATAAGGTAGCTATTCTTTCTGCAGCAACACAGATGAAGACTTTATTTTAAACCCATAGCAGATTGAATTTTTGCATGATGTTTTCTTTAAACTGCCTTGCTTAATCTAGAAATACATTAAAACACTCATTCACCAGCTGTGCCAGTTTCAGCTGTGGCAAATTGATGATGAGCTTTCTCCTGACAATATTTTCTCCCCACAAATTTTTAAAACGGACTGAAATGACATTGAAAGTCAGGAATGGGAAATAAACCCTCATTGTTAACTATTTTAAAGCTGTTTTATCATTAAATCATTTGAATAACATTAGCTAAAACTATGAATATTGAAAAACATTAAATGGGGGTGAACTTTTTGTGTTTTATTCTTCAAGATAAAATTCAAAACGTATCATCCCAAAACCAAGTAAACAGGCAAAATTAGTCAGCATCACCTACACGAAACTCTATCACAAAATTGGGGGTTTCTGTAATAGTCCTAGCACTTGGTAGTAATTTAAGGCAACCTTGGTTATTAATGATGCAGATTTTTTAAATCTTCTCTACTATTTGATTTACCAGTGTATTTTAGTCCAATTTAAATAATTTTCATATTTAAAGTTAATTAAATTTGACTAAAAGAAAATGCATGTAAATGAAAAAGGGTCTAAGCAAGAGTTAGCAAACTGGAACACATGGACAATGGTCTATTTTTGTAAATAAAGTTTTATCAGAACACAGCCATTCCCATTTGTTCCCAACAGACTTCTCATAGTGGTGAAGTTGAGTAGTTGCTACAGAGACCTAAGAGCCTTCAAAGCTAAAATATTTACTATCTAGTCTTTTTAAGAAAAAGTCCAGCTCCTGGTTTAAATGAAAAGTATCAGCCATCTCTCATCTTCATTCCATAAAGTTTTTTGGTATGTTCTTCCAGGAGGAGAGGGACTTCCCTGGTGGCTCAGATGGTAAAGAATCTACCTACAATGCAGGAGACCCGGCATCAATCCCTGGGTTGGAAAGATCCCCTGGAAAAGGAATGGCTACCCACTCCAGTATTCTTGCCTGAAGAATTCCATGGACAGAGGAGCCTGGTGGGCTACAGTCCATGGGATTGCAAAGAGTTAGACACAACTGAGGGACTAATTCTTTCTTTCCTTCACGAAAAGAGAAAAAAATTTAAAACAACTAAACATATGGTCTCCAGATTAAATCAACTGCATTAAAATTAAGGAAAAATAAAAAATAAATCACCTCTACATTTGGCATTTCACTGTCCCTTTACCTGACCATGGGCTTTCCTGGTGGCTCAGAGGTTAAAGCATCTGCCTAGAATGCAGGAGACCCAGGTTCAATCCCTCGGTCAGGATGATCCCCTGGAGAAGGAAATGGCAACCCACTCCAGTACTCTTGCCTGGAGAATTCCATGGAGGGAGGAGTCTGGTAGGCTACAGTCCAGGGGGTCGCAAAGAGTTGGACACGACTGAGAGACTTCACTTTCACTTTCACTTTACCTGACCCAGATACTATATAGAAGTTCTCATCTCAGCCCTATAGTGCACTGTACTGCTCATGCCTGATTATCATTTTGATTAAAATATACACCCTTTTCACTGACAGTATCTCATACCTATCCTTTTTTTCATTCAAATTATTTTGTACTTCCTGAAATTTGCAGTCATCAGTACCAAATAAATTAAAAGTTAATTAATTTGACCCCTTCAAAGGCTGGGGGGTAGGTCAAATTACTCAACATCTAACATTTTTGGATTTAAAACTTTATAAAATCATTTATGGTCAAAATCTATTACTTTATAGAATTCTACAAGCCCCTATGTATAGGAGTCGTAACTGGTCTTGGTAAACTGAATATATCCTAACTGGTAAAGCCTTCTTGATTATGAAATCCTTTATGTGCTAAGCACTGGCTGATTCCATGTATGAGAATGAAAATCTCTGGATTATCTTCCAAATTACAATTGAAAGGATATTCCAGACTAGAATCCATTGCTATTGTGAGACTTAATAGGTAGCTAAAGAAGACAAGCTAAAGTTACACACTGTAAATATCACCTACCTTCTATTTGATGACAAAATTAGGGAAGAAATGAAACACAAGGAAGTAAGTCCAAATTCACAAAAATCTGTAAAAGTCATTATTTAAGGAAGTATATAATTCCATGGGTTTCCAACCTTCCTGCACATCAGCAACTGGGAAACATATTATAAAATAAAACTAATATTGTGTGCCCTCCCTGTAAGATTCTTATTCAGTAGGTTTGTTGTGGTATCTGAGATTATATACTTTTAATAAATACCTCATTTTTTTCCTGTAGTGGATACATGAACAGATGCTTGGGAATTTATACCATTGGTATCAATGCAAAGTAAGAAAGGAATGTCAATCTAGATCTATTTTTTGTTGTCATTCTTTCACAAATAGCTTTTTTGCAATCAGTGGGGAAAGGCGGTAAATCATCACTTTGCCAACAATGGTGCATCTAGCCAAAGCTATGGTTTTTCCAGTAGTCATGTATGGATGTGAGAGTTGGACCATAAAGAAGGCTGAGTGCTGAAGAATTGATGCCTTTGAACTGTGGTGTTGGAGAGTACTCTTGAGAGCCCCTTGAACTGCAAGGAAATCAAACCAGTCAATCCTAAAGGAAATCAATCCTGAATATTCATTGGAAGGACTAATGCTGAAGCTGAAACTCCAATACTCACTCTGGCCACCTTATTCAAGAAACCGACTCGTTGGAAAAGACCCTGATGCTGGGAAAGTTTGAGGGCAAGAGGAGAGGGGGACGACAGAGGAGGAGATGGCTAGACAGCATCACTGACACAATCAATGGACATGATATGCAAACTCTGGGAGAGGGTGAAGGACAGGGAAGCCTGACATGCTGCAGTCCATGGGGTCACAAAGAGTTGGACACAACTTAGTAACTGAATGACAAATCTTACCGAAAATTTGAAAGTACAGAACTCATCATTCTTCTTCAGTTTTGTTACTGTCAAACTCTGCAATACTGGGCAATTCTGCTGATCTTGTATGTTTCTGTTTTCCCATCTGTTCAGTGATGAGCATGACTGCTTGCCTATCTCACAGTTTGGGTGTGTAGCCACATGCCTCAAAGAAAGTAAAGGAGAACAACAGGGTAAATACAGCAAACTGGACATACAGATTTAACTCCACTTTCTCCTATATGACAATAATGGCCTTAAGGGTATATTTAAAGGAATTATGTCATAAAAGCAAAGGGAATGGGAAAGAAGAGAATACTCACAAAATTTATGCAGAAGGATAAGTGCAAGTGATTTTTCAACACAAGGGAAAGCTGAATCTTCAGTGAGCATTACGGAAAGTTGATACTTAACCAAATTTGTATGGCAGAAGCTTCAAATGGTTCAACCTTGAGGGGAGGGGGAGCAGAGGTGAAACTGACAATATTTTTAAAAAATGAAGGAGTAGTTGAAAGTTTGTTTAGGATGTAATTAGATCCTCGGATGCCCTTAACTAGAAGACCACCACTCTCCTCCTCCAGCAGAAGTGCTGCATGCTCAGTCGCTTCAGCTGAGTCTGACTCTTTGCAACACCCCCATGGACTGTAGCCCACCAGGCTCCTCTGTCCATGGGATTCTCCAGGCAAGAATACTGGAGTGGGTTGCCATGCCCTTCTCCAGGGGAATCTTCATGACCCAGCGATTGAACGTGTGTCTCCTGCACTGGTAGGTGGGTTCTTTACCACTAGCACCACCTAGGAAGCCTCCAGTAAAAGAATGGAGTTTTATTCTCTGCAGAGAGCCAAAAAGAGCACCTCAGATTTGAGACATGCCAGATATTGTCAAAGACGAGGTTACCATATAAAATCAGAGGGATTCAGGAAACATTTCATAAAAATATTCGGAGTTCCTGCTCTAACCTCTGGTTCAGCTACATAAATACTAGCAGTAAAGCTTATATACTCTGGGAAAGCAAATAGGTTCTTGACCAGATCAAGAGACAAGACCTCTGGACCTTGAAGCTCCCCAATTAACTAGCCCACAAAAAATTGGGTTCACCCACAACCACCAAATCTTTCCCAAGTATACAGAGCTTGCAGGCAGTACAAACACCTGCAGAAAGCCCCTACTGCAAAAAGCAGAGACCCAAAGAGTAAATACAAGTAGGAAGAACCAGGATTTAGGCAGGAAGATGGAAAGCTTTTAAAACTGTAATTAGGTCCAGTCAGTTCAGTTCAGTTCAGTCGCTCAGTCATGTCTGACTCTTTGCGACCCCGTGAATAGCAGCACGCCAGGCCTCCCTGTCCATCACCATCTCCTGGAGTTCACTCAAACTCACATCCATCGAGTCCGTGATGCCATCCAGCCATCTCATCCTCGGTCGTCCCCTTCTCCTCCTGGCCCCAATCACTCCCAGCATCAGAGTCTTCCCCAATGAGTCAACTCTTCGCATGAGGTGGCCAAAGTACTAGAGTTTCAGCTTTAGCATCATTCCTTCCAAAGAAATCCCAGGGTTGATCTCCTTCAGAATGGACTGGTTGGATCTCCTTGCAGTCCAAGGGACTCTCAAGAGTCTTCTCCAACACAACAGTTCAAAAGCAACAATTCTTCAGCGCTCAGCCTTCTTCACATTCCAACTCTCACATCCATACATGACCACAGGAAAAACCATAGCCTTGACTAGACGGACCTTAATCGGCAAAGTAATATCTCTGCTTTTGAATATACTATCTAGGTTGGTCATAACTTCTTCCAAGGAGTAAGCGTCTTTTAATTTCATGGCTGTAGTCACCACCTGCAGTGATTTTGGAGCCCCCCAAAATAAAGTCTGACACTGTTTCCACTGTTTCCCCATCTATTTCCCATGAAGTAATGGGACCGGATGCCATGATCTTCATTTTCTGAATGCTGAGCTTTAAGCCAACTTTTTCGCTCTCCTCTTTCACTTTCATCAAGAGGCTTTTTAGTTCCTCTTCACTTTCTGCCATAAGGGTGGTGTCATCTGCATATCTGAAGTGATTGATATTTCTCCCGGCAATCTTGATTCCAGCTTGTGCTTCTTCCAGTCCAGCATTTCTCATGATGTACTCTGCATAGAAGTTAAATAAGCAGGGTGACAATATACAGCCTTGATGGACTCCTTTTCCTATAGGGACCTAGTCTGTTGTTCCATGTCCAGTTCTAACTGTTGCTTCCTGACCTGCATAGAGATTTCTCAAGAAGCAGGTCATGTGGTCTGGTATTCCCATCTCTTTCAGAATTTTCCACAGTTTGTTGTGATCCACACAGTCAAAGGCTTTGGCATAGTCAATAAAGCAGAAATAGATGTTTTTCTGGAACTCTCTTGCTTTTTCCATGATCCAGCGGATGTTGGCAATTTGATCTCTGGTTCCTCTGCCTTTTCTAAAACTAGCTTGAACATGAGAGAGTTCACGGTTCACGTATTGCTGAAGTCTGGCTTGGAGAATTTTGAGCATTACTTTACTAGCATGTGAGATGAGTGCAATTATGCGGTAGTTTGAGCATTCTTTGGCATTGCCTTTCTTTGGAATTGGAATGAAACCTGACCTTTTCCAGTCCTGTGGCCACTGCTGCATTTTCCAAATTTGCTGGCATATTGAGTGCAGCACTTTCACAGCATCATCTTTCAGGATTTTAAACAGCTCAACTGGAATTCCATCACCTCCACTAAAGTGTGGAGAAGGATATGGCACCCCCACTCCAGTACTCTTGCCTGGAGAATCCCACGGACAGAGGAGCCTGGTAGGCTGCAGTCCATGCAGTCGCAAAGAGTCAGACACGACTGAGCACCTTCCCTTTCACTTTTCACTTTCACCCATTGGAAAAGGAACTGGCAACCCACTCCAGTGTTCTTGCCTGGAGAATCCCAGGGATGGGGGATCCTGGTGGGCTGCCATCTATGGGGTCTCACAGAGTTTCTATGGGGTCTCACAGAGTTTCTATGGGGTCTCACAGAGTCAGACATGACTGAAGTGACAGCAGCAGCAGCATGTGTAAAATGTAACTTGTTTACCTGATTATATTCTGACCAACTTGCATCATTATTCAGAGACAAAAAAATTCTAATTCTGAACTGCAAAAATATTCAAAAATACAACAAAAATAACATTAACAATTCACTATATCACTTGATAGACCCAGTAGTATCTACGTACCATCCCACAGAAGATCAAGACTATTGTAATTAATGAATATAAGCCACAAAATGTTATGAATGAAATGTTTTGTTATACTTAAGGCTAATTTACATTGAACATGTATTTATTTCATATATGTATACCTTCCTCAAAGACATCTATCTGCTTCTATGCTTGTCCACTCCCAGTCTTCTTTTCAACAAGCAACCAAAGTGATCCTGCTACAATAAAATCTTGAATCATGTCACTGTACTGCTGAAAACTTTCCCATCTCATTCAGTGTAAAAGATAAAAACTGAACAATAGCCTTTTTTTTTTTTAATCTTTAATTCTTACATGTGTTCCCAAACATGAACCCCCCTCCCACCTCCCTCCCCATAACATCTCAGTGGGTCATCCCCATGCACCAACCCCAAGCATGCTGTATCCTGCGTCAGACATAGACTGGCGATTCAATTCTTACATGATAATATACATGATAGAATGCCATTCTCCAAAATCATCCCACCCTCTCCCTCTCCCTCTGAGTCCAAAAGTCCGTTATACACAGCTGTGTCTTTTTTCCTGTCTTGCATACAGGGTTGTCATTGCCATCTTTCTAAATTCCATATATATGTGTTAGTATACTGTATTGGTGTTTTTCTTTCTGGCTTACTTCACTCTGTATAATCGGCTCCAGTTTCATCCATCTCATCAGAACTGATTCAAATGAATTATTTTAATGGCTGAGTAATACTCCATTGTGTATATGTACCACTGCTTTCTTATCCATTCATCTGCTGATGGACATCTAGGTTGTTTCCATGTCCTGGCTATGATAAACAGTGCTGCGATGAACATTGGGGTACATGTGTCTCTTTCGATTCTGGTTTCCTCAGTGTGTATGCCCAGCAGTGGGATTGCTGGGTCATAAGGCAGTTCTATTTGCAATTTTTTAAGGAATCTCCACACTGTTCTCCATAGTGGCTGTACTAGTTTGCATTCCCACCAACAGTGTAGGAGGGTTCCCTTTTCTCCACACCCTCTCCAGCATTTATTGCTTGCAGATTTTTGGATCGCAGCCATTCTGACTGGTGTGAAGTGGTACCTCATTGTGGTTTTCATTTGCATTTCTCTGATAATGAGTGATGTTGAGCATCTTTTCATGTGTTTGTTAGCCATCCGTATGTCTTCTTTGGAGAAATGTCTGTTTAGTTCTTTGGCCCATTTTTTGATTGGGTCGTTTATTTTTCTGGAATTGAGCTGCATAAGTTGCTTGTATATTTTTGAGATTAGTTGTTTGTCAGTTGCTTCATTTGCTATTATTTTCTCCCATTCAGAAGGCTGTCTTTTCACCTTGCTTATAGTTTCCTTTGTTGTGCAGAAGCTTTTAATTTTAATTAGATCCCATTTGTTTATTTTTGCTTTTATTTCCAGAATTCTGGGAGGTGGATCATAGAGGATCCTGCTGTGATTTATGTCTGAGAGTGTTTTGCCTATGTTCTCCTCTAGGAGTTTTATAGTTTCTGGTCTTACATTTAGATCTTTAATCCATTTTGAGTTTATTTTTGTGTGCGGTGTTAGAAAGTGATCTAGTTTCATTCTTTTACAAGTGGTTGACCAGTTTTCCCAGCACCACTTGTTAAAGAGATTGTCTTTTCTCCATTGTATATTCTTGCCTCCTTTGTCAAAGATAAGGTGTCCATAGGTGTGTGGATTTATCTCTGGGCTTTCTGTTTTGTTCCATTGATCTATATGTCTGTCTTTGTGCCAGTACCATACTGTTTTGATGACTGTGGCTTTGTAGTAGAGCCTGAAGTCAGGCAAGTTGATTCCTCCAGTTCCATTCTTCTTTCTCAAGATTGCTTTGGCTATTCAAGGCTTTTTGTATTTCCATACAAATCTTGAAACTATTTGTTCTAGTTCTGTGAAAAATATGGCTGGTAGCTTGATAGGGATTGCATTGAATTTGTAAATTGCTTTGGGTAGTATACTCATTTTCACTATATTGATTCTTCTGATCCATGAACATGGTATATTTCTCCATCTATTAGTGTCCTCTTTGATTTCTTTCATCAGTGTTTTATAGTTTTCTATATATAGGTCTTTAGTTTCTTTGGGTAGATATATTCCTAAGTATTTTATTCTTTTCGTTGCAATGGTGAATGGAATTGTTTCCTTAATTTCTTTTTCTACTTTCTCATTATTAGTGTATAGGAATGCAAGGGATTTCTGTGTGTTGATTTTATATCCTGCAACTTTACTATATTCATTGATGAGCTCTAGTAATTTTCTGGTGGAGTCTTTAGGGTTTTCCATGTAGAGGATCATGTCGTCTGCAAACAGTGAGAGTTTTACTTCTTCTTTTCCAATTTGGATTCCTTTTATTTCTTTTTCTGCTCTGATTGCTGTGGCCAAAACTTCCAGAACAATAGCCTACAAAGCCCCACCTTCTCTCTTGCTTCTCCCTCTCTGATGTTCCTCCTCCTCACTCTCTCTCAGCAGCCACACTAGCCTCCTGGAAAAGTGAAAGTGTCAGTCACTCAATCATGTCCAACTCTTTGTAACACTATGGACTATAGCTGGTCAGGTCCCTCTGTCCATGGAATTCTCCAGGCAGGAATATTGGAGTGGGTAGCTCCCTTCTCCAGGGGATCTTCCCAACCCAGGAATCGAGCCTCTTATGTCTCCTGCATTAGCAGGTTAGTTCTTTACCACTAGTGCCACCTGGGAAGCCCCTTCAAAGGCACAGATAATGTCAAAATCTGAAGAACATCAAGAAAAAAACAAAGCTACAAGCACAGTTTTAAAAATATGAATATTACTTAAGAAAGCCAGAGCTCAAAGATCTCTGTGCCAGGAAAAGTCACTCTTAACCATGCCTCCTTTTAAAAGTATATGAAAACTAAATTCATATAGCAATCAACAGATAAGTATTAAGATCGAATTCATACAAAGTTGATATAAGATGAAAGAAAATTAAAAACCAGAGTAAAATCTCAACCAAAAATGAAAAGGTACTGGGAAGAGACCCCCAAGGAACAGATAAACACTGTAATCTTCTATTTCAGAGTAAATTATAGTATTACTATTACATGATACAGAAAAGCAACAAAAACTAGAAGTGCAATAATTCAGAAGTGAAATGACAGAATCCAGAGAAAACAATAAAGAACAAATGTATATTTAAGAAATGAAAACCAAACTAGAAGAAACAATAGCTTAAAATATAATAAATAATGCCTAAGAAAAAGAGGAGTGAAAAGTTTTATAAATCAAAAATCAACAGGGAAAAAAATAATTCAATAAAAAGTTGAAAGCAGGCAAAAAAAATCCTACATATAGATAGTGAGGCACAAAACAAATACTAAAACTGTAACTTGGAAAGCTTACTTGAAATAAAAATGTAAATTATATATGCCATAGCATATAACAGATATGAAAATATTGTCCTACAATTGCTAACATGAAGAAGTAGTCTGGTAACATCACCAGATTTGAAAGACACAGAAAAAAATATTTTAGGCACTTGCCTTATAAGGGAAATAAAATTGTATTAGACTTTAAGGCAATCATACTTAAGTCAAGAGAAACTGGAATAATATTTAAGATACTCAAGGAAAGAAAAAGTGAGCCAAAGATTTTACATCCTGAAAAATTGACTTGAGTATAAATAGACAACCACTTATCAGGATGCAAGAACCATTTTAGTCTCATGAACTCTTCCTGAGGAATCTACTAAAGAAAAAGCTTCAGACACCAAAGTATCGAGAGAAGCATCAATGTAATACCAGAGAGTGAGCATTAAAATATGGTTAATTGTACAACTCCCAAACCACTAAAGATGGTGATTGTAGCCAGGAAATTAGAAGACGTTTACTCCTTGGAAGGAAAGTTATGACTAACCTAGACAGCATATTCAAAAGCAGAGACATTACTTTGCCAACAAAGGTCCATCTAGTCAAGGCTATGGTTTTTCCTGTGGTCATGTATGGATGTGAGTGTTGGACTGTGAATGAGTGCTGAAGAATTGATGCTTTCGAACTGGGTGTTGGAGAAGACTCTTGAGTCCCTTGGACTGCAAGGAGATCCAACCAGTCCATTCTAAGGGGGATCAGTCCTGGGTTCTTTGAAAGGAATGATGCTAAAGTAGAAACTCCAGTATTTTGGCCATTGGAAGAGTTGACTCATTGGAAAAGACTCTGATGCTGGGAGGGATTGGGGTCAGGAGGAGAAGGGGACAACAGAGGATGAGATGGCTGGATGGCATCACTGACTCGATGGACGTGAGTCTGAGTGACCTCCGGGAGTTGGTGATGGACAGGGAGGCCTGGCGTGCTGCGATTCATGGGGTCGCAAAGAGTCAGACACGACTGAGTGACTGAACTGAACTGAACTGAAGACTAAATGAGTGCCAAACAGAGGAGAGTACAGTATGAAATGGCTACATGCTCACAGAAGGTAGACATGGTATAATCATTAAAAATATGATGAAGAAAAATGGGAAAACATATTAAAAATGATCAATAATTTTTTGGATGTGTTATCATTGTTATTTTGCGACAGTAGTGTTTGTTGCAGATTAAAGTAAATGATGGTATATGTTATTACCCTCCTTGTTCCTTGCAATTCAAGATTCCCAGTGTAAACGAAAGTAGATACAAATATAATACAAAACAGGGTCAATAAATAATCCTGTAGTTCTGATTTTGACTTGGAAATACCAGTAGGAACTCATAAATATTTCATCTTTAGAAATAGGAAGGTTTTAATATTTTTCTCTTCTCTATAACAGATTTTATGGCATGGAAATTATTTGCTCCTTTAAAAATTAAAAGCAAAATCACCAAAAATTAGAGCATATTTAGACATCAATTCTTTTACTTAAGTATTAATCTAATTAGATTATATAAATTTTCTTGAATGAGTCATTAGTTTCAGGTATATTTTTAATATGTTAGTTAGCATAAAGTTGTTTTTGTTTAATTATCACTTGAAATTATTGTATCTTTAATACATTTTTTGTAATGTAAAAATACAGTGTATTTTACCTCTGAATATTCTCTTGCCATAATATTAGCCATAAGTTTTTATGAGTTTATGATTTATTCATAAAAAATTACTCAAATTTCCTAAAAAAAGATATTATATATTAATAGATTCCTGATTCTGTCCACTAAAGAGCTTCAGAAAAAAATGGCCAGCTTAAGAGCAGACATCTCTTAAATCCAGAGTGTGTTCTTGAAATACCATTTCCATTTAAAAGAAACCAGAAAATGTAAGAGATGAACATGTAAGAATTTTTGCATACCAAAGACCAAAAATAGCCACCAGAAACATAGAAGGTCATGTTGATGCAGTCAGAACTTCAATTTAGGCAGTTTCTACTGGCCAAAAATGGGACAATTTCAACTTTTAAAAGACTAATATTTGCAATGGGTTAAAACCTATTAATTATGTTCAAGTCTACGAATTCATTATGATTTTTAAAAAGTAAAACTAATTGATTCTCTTCAGACAATGATAAGAAAGCAATTCAATATTTTGAAAACTAGTAAGTAAAAGGAAAGAAGCAAACATATTCTCCCTTTGCTGAAAGTGAAAGTCAGTCAGTCGTGTCAGACTCTCTGTGACCCCATAATCTATACAGTCCAGGAACTCTCCAGGCCAGAATACTGGAGTGGGTAGCCTTTCCCTTCTCCAGGGTGTCTTCCCAACCCAGGGGTCAAACCCAGGTCTCCTGCATTGCAGGGGGATTCTTAACCCAGGTTTCCCACATTGCAGGAGGATTCTTTACCAGCTGAGCCACAAGGGAACCCCAAGAATACTGGAGTGGGTCGCCTATCCCTTCTCCAGCAGATCTTCCTGACCCAGGAATTGAACTGGGGTCTCCTGCATTGTAGGCTGACTCTTTACCAACTAAGCTATCAGGGAAGATTGGATAACTAAATAGTAGATGAAGATAAATGTCATAAAACTATTTCAACTATAAGTAGAAAAGAAATAATAGACACAGAATATAATCATTTTGTATTCCCTAATAAACAAATGTGTCTAGGCTCTGAGCACCTACAGCTATTTATATCTTAAAAAGATACACAACCAGGCATTTTGTGCTTCCTGATGAAATAACAGTAACTTGTAGTTCTGCTGAAAGAATAAAACATAGTCTGATCCAGCCTCTGGATCAAGCTGAACATTTTGAAAAGTTCAGAGGACACAGAAACACGTTGAGCCCTTACATGCGCATGAACTTGAAAAACCCAATCCGTGAGAAATGCTCTATGTCCAACACCAAGATTCTTTGAATAGAGTAGACCTTTGAACAGCATGGGTTTGAATTGCACAGGTCCCCTTACACACAGATATCTTCCACTAACTTCTGCTACAGTACTACATAATCTGTGGTTGGTTTAATCCAAAGTGCAAATACAAGATAACCAATGGTAGATAAAATTATAGTGGATTCTCAGCGATGCAGAGGATTGGCACTCTTAATTCCATGTTGTTCAAAGGTCCACTGTAAATTGTAAGGATAAAGGGAAATCTGTAACTTAATGGGAAACTTAAAGAAATCCTAAGTTTTTATAAAAACAGGTAAGACTAAACTAATCTATCTAGGATCCACAATTGGTAATAAAACCAAAAAGAAACCTCCCCCAATATGAAAATCAGGACAGTTGTTATTCTGAGGGGGAGGAAGAGGACTGTAATTAGGCAAGAACACAAAGAGGCTTGTAGAGAAGTCTGGAAATTTCTATTTCTTGACTCTATTGCAGTTATAAGGCCTTTCAATAACTCATTAAGCTATAACTTGTTGTGTGTGGTTTTCTGAATCTTTATTTCTATAATAAAAATGCTTTGGATGCTCAGATTTTAAAAAATATATAGAGTAGCTAAGAAAATTTCCTGGAATAATAAAGAAAATGGATATAACCTACCAGCTACTAACAATCATTATACAATATGGTGATTTAAATACTGTAAGGCAATAACACTGAACAGAACAGAAAGTCAAGAGATATACAACCACATGGGCACACATATATACAGAAAAACTTAATATCAGAAGAATTAGCGTTCAGAATCACAAAAGAAAAGCTGAACTACTTAATAAAAGGTGCTGTGACAACTGGCTATCCATATGGAAAGCTAAACTCCAAGTAGATACTCAAAAGTTCTAAGAACAATAAATAAAATGTATTTCAACCATATATAAATATCTAAATGTAATTTTGTAAGTTTATCATGCTTTGAAAAAATGATGGGAGTACTAAGGAAATTTCTACATGATATAAGTAAGTAAGTAAGTAAGTAAAGTCACTCAGTTGTGTCCGACTCCTTGTGACCCCGTGGACTGCAGCCCACCAGGCTCCTCAGTCCATGGGATTCTCCAGGCAAGAATACTGGAGTGGGTTGCCATTTCCTTCTCCAGGGGATCTTCCCAACCTAGAGATCAAACCCAGGTCTCCTGCATTGGAGGCAGACGCTTTAACCTCTGAGCCACCAGGGATATGGAGATAGTAAAATTTTCTTTAAAAAGCTACTCAAAGAATATAGATAATAAAAATTGGCCATATCAAAGTCAAATACTTTTCCCAGCAAAATACATCATAAATAAAATTCACTAATAAGCTAAAGGCAGAGAAAATTTGCAATATGTAAAAGCTTAGTACTCAAGATATAAAATCAATAACTATAAGGCAATATTTTAAAAAAGAAAAAGAAAAGAGGTCAAAGCTACAAAAAGGCCATTTACAGGATAATTCACAATGGGGCAGGGATATGTAAAGATGCTTACTAGCATTACTAATCTGTGAGAGTATATCCATATAACATTTCCATATTTGTCTGATTGGGAAAAACAAAAATTTTGACAAGGTATGTCTTGGTAGGGATGTGCTAACCAAGAACTTCTATACAGAAAGTAAATTAGGACCACCACTTTGTAGATTAATCAGACAATTATCCAGCAAGAGCTAGCAAATGTTGAAAATAGTCATGCCCTCTAACTCAGTTATTTCTCATTGAAATGTTTTCCCTAAAGATACCTAATACAGGTGCATGAGGAGGGAATTAAAAATTATTCACTTATATATTTTCATAAGCATAAAAAAAAGAAGTCTGTGAGTAGGGATTAAATCAATAAAATAATTGTGTTTGACTCAAACAATACAATGTTATATACCAGAAACTAGATCTATATGTATTTTTGGCAGTCTTAAATATATGTGATTGTCAAAGTGATTGTATTATATGTAAACTCTTACATATAATACAGTAGCATTTACATATATTTTAAGACACAAATATTAAGAACACAAAGTAGCAAATGTACTTAATTATGGTAGAAAGAGAACATGGAGTTGGACTGTAATAAAAGGAAGTTCACCAATATCTATACTTTCTTGGGAAAACAAAATGCTCTCAAGTAAACATCATACAACTGTAAAGTAAAATATGTTTGTGAACCATTTGTCACTTTCCTTATTTGTATAAAATGTTCATTCCACTTAATAAAAAACAAAAACACTCAATCACGTATAAATTCACATTCAATACAATAACATTCATAAATGTATAGGCTTTGACTAATGTTTCCTACAGAAGAAAATTAAGAAAATAAAAATGACTTGATGAAAGACAAAGAGCGCTTAATGAAAAAGGCTACATAAATGCACTGGAAGTTCCAGAAGACAAGAGAGGTTGAAATGATATTTGAAGAGGTAATAGCTAAGGATTTTCTGTAACTGATACTTTTAAAAAAAAATCAAGTCACAGAATCAAAAGCACTATAAATCACAGGAGGTTAAGAAAATAAATCTACATCTAGGTACACAAAAGGAAACTGAGGAAATCAAAAACAGAGAAAAATGTTAAAAAGCAACCTGAGAACAAAGAATACATTACCTCCAAAAAACCAAATATTAATAATGGCAGACTTTTACACAGCAACAACTAAAGGAAGGAGACAATGAAATTATATCCTGTTTAGTAATATTTAATATTATAGATTTATTCCTTTTAAAAGTGCTAGTATTTCTCTATTTTTTAACTTAGAATTTTATACCCACAGATTATATTATTCAAACAAAAAATAAAAAGAGACATTTTTGAGGGAAAAACTGAAATTCTTCATTAGAAGACTTGCACAAAAGAAAATAACAAATGAAGTTCTTCAAAAAATAATTCCAGGTGAAACTCAGAGATGCAGGAGGAAATAAAAAGTATATACTCTATGTATACCTACATATGATATATATCTTATTTTGTATATTTGTATTTTATATGTATTCATTGTTTACATATTGGTTCATCTCTAGTATCATAGTCTCTATATATAAATATGAAGATACAGTACAGTAACTATAAAATTAATATATAGTTGAACAGAAATAAAATATGTGACAGTTTCCCTGGTAGCTCAAGGGTAAAGAGAATCCACCTTCCAATGAAGGAGATGCAAGTTCAGTCCCTGGTCTGGGAAGATCCCCTGAAGAAGAAAATGACAACCTACTCCAGTATTCTTGCCCATAAAATCCCATGGACAGAGGAGCCTAGCAGGCTACAGTCCATGGGATTATAAAAGAGTTAGACATGATTTACAACTAAACAACAACAACAAAATATATAGAAACATAATTTGGAAATATGCAAGTAGATTTAAAGTATTTTACAGCCCTTGCATTTTCTCAGAAGAGGAAAAAGTGCCAATTAATACCAGACATTGGTAAGTGGATGGTGCCTGTGCAGTTTCTCAGGAAAATACTAAAAGAATAGCAAATGAGGGTTTAATTTCCAAACAGCAGAAGGAAATGATTAAGGAATAAAAGCATTTAATCAACTTAAAAGATGAAAGAATAGAGCAAAGAATGTTAAACAGCATGTCCCGTAAAACATCTAGTAAGTCAATAGATTTCAACAAAATTGTCAGTAATTACATTAAATGTCAATGGGATGACTGTTCCTATTAAAAAACATAGACTTTCAGGGCAGATTCAATAAAAACAAAACTCAAAGTTAAACATTTATCAGCAGAACACTGGTTATTTATTTAGGACTGGACTGTCTTAGTTATAGGTTATATCTTTCACTTTTTATATTCTATGACAAGCTGTTTTCAAAGAAGTTTATCAGTTTATATTGTCATCAAGAACATGTGAGAATGCATACTTTTTAATATCCTTGCAATCTTTTAATTTTGCCCATTCTGATGAGTGGATATTTGTATATCATTGTGCTTTAATTTGGATCTCCCTAGTGACTAGTAAGTTTATGGGGCAATTCTTGTGATGTGCTTGTTAAAATCTCTTTACCTTTCTCATTTGGCTGACAGTCTTGAAAAACTGACTTTTGAGAGTTCTTTATATATTCTGGATATGGGTCCTCTATGGGATCTACATGTTGCAAATATTTTTTGCTTTAAGCTTGCTTTTTTACTACAATAATGGTATCTTTTGATGGACAGAATTTTAAATTTCAGTGTACTTTAATTTATCAGCCTTTTCCTCCATTGTTAATGCTTTCTGTGTCTTTTTAAAGAAGCCCTTCCCTACTGCCAGGTCATGATACATTCTCTTATGTTATCACCTAGGAGTTACAGTGTTACTTTTCACAGTAGACATACAATTTACTTAACGTTTCTTTTTTTGTTTATTTGCCATATGCTTAACATAGGGGTGTAATACTAATTTTTCTATTTGTGTGTAAATTATATAGACATCATTAATCTAAAAGATTGTTCTTTACTCACCTTTACAACAAAGATATAACCTTTGTTATAACACATGTATTCACATATGTGTGGGTCTGTTTTTGGACTATCTATTCAATTGATTTATTTCATTTATCTTTGTCTTTCCTGAGGTGTGGGGCCCTAAATGGGAAACCTTAAAAAGAAGGGCTGCTTTGCAGTTTAGAGCTAAGATGGTGCCTGGCGGAAGAGATGAGGGCGTGGCTTAAGTTGTTTGTCAACATTTTTGATTGGCTCTCTTGATTTCTGTGCACGTGGACAACGCATGATCACCATAGACCCCTGTCATGATGTAAGCACGTGGTAATCTGACCTTTAACTTGATTGGTAGAATTATGGAAAGTCCCTCGCAAAACCCCCCTGCTTGCCTATATAAACCAGGAGCTTACCACAATAAAGCGGAACTGCTTAGACAGAGCCCCTGTCGCGTCTGATTGTCTCTCGCTCGCCGAGGGGCTAGGTTGGCGGACAGCAGGCTCTCTTTTCCTCGGGACCCCTCAGCTCTGCTGAGGGAAGTTCCACTGCCTCTCTCTTTCTGCGGAGTGCCCCCCGCACTGAGGCAGTGCCACGTTGTCTTAATTACTGTTGCTTAATAAAGTCTTACAGACCAGTAAACAGATCTTCTCATCTTGTCTGATTGCTGCCGACAGGACTTCCAATACTATGTGAGTGGGCACCCTTGTTTTGTTCCTGACCACTTAATAAATTTCCAAATTATGAATTGCCTATTTGTCTTACCTTATGCATTTAGTTTTAATACAGATGGATGAACATAAAGCTGATATATTCTGTATCCATTTTTCATACCATTTTAAAAGTTCTCTTGATTTTAGATAATTCTCATTTAAACTTTTTCAAAATTGTTCTGCTAACTCAAAGTCTGATGTTAATGATTATGGAAAGAGAATTGTTTAAACTTTTCACCATTGAGGTTCTCCTGACCCAAAGGAAAAGCATGATTTTACTGAATGGTGTCGGCATTTGCTAGTTGCCTAAGTACACATTGTTTCTATTTCCTCTCTGTTTTCTTTCTTTGATCCCCTATCTGTGTTATCTTCCTTGAATTTGGACTGGCAGGAGCTGAAGGAGAGAACAGAAATTCACACTCACTTGTGTTTCACCAACCATCTCCTGAGCAGAGTGAGAAGTAACTGTGATGGATGGTATTCAACTGGAAGTTCAGTGCAGTTTTAGTGAACAAGGACTCAAACGAACAAGATCATCATTGCCTCCAACAGTCTTTGATGTTCCTCACTATACTATACTGATGAATGCTGCATGACTCCCAAATTTGCCCTAATGCCCTCACTGCCCTTTCCATTTCTAATGGTATTGTGGATCTCTTTAGGGGATCTCAACTCCATGCTTCTGTCAGACTGACCCTTTTTATAAAACCACATTCATGCATATGACAGTATAATAGGTACTATTAAATAGCTCAGATGACATATCAGAGAGAGATTTTAAAAGGACTGTTAAAGGTAAGAGATATTATTATACACATAAGAGAGAATTCCATTGATCCACAGGACAGAAGTCCTAAAGGAAGCCAGCTGAACCATGAATGCATTCTAACATTTAAAATCAAAAGCTAATCCCGTGCAAAATTTTAAAAATGAGAAAATGTCATGGGAAAATTGAGTGAGCCTGCTTTCATAGACAACAGTACATGTGTGAGCCAGATGACACAATATAAAGGGTGAACGCACACACACACACACACGCACATACACTTCATGTTCCTCTACTTTCCACAAATTAGATACTGAAAAGCAATTCACCAAAATGTCCCTGTGTATTAGGTCAAAGTAACAACACCATGCAAGAGACTTGTGAAAATGTTAAAAGGAAGATTTGATATTTTATTGCATATCAGAATAGTGAAAAGACCCCAGCCATTTGAGCTTCTGTTACACCACCACATCATGTAGTAATGCAGGCTAGAATGTACCTGCTTATGCCTTTTGGATTATGATTTTCAGATTCCTTATCTACCACGTGTCCATCATGCCACCACTCAAATCCTGCACCTACTCTCAGTTCCCACTGCCCACAAACAAATACCCCTGGCTCTTGACAAAACAAAACAATCACTTAAAGATATTTAGCCTCGTGGGGTGTCATGAAATGCAGAAAACCACACAAGCACGTATGCAGTCCGTTAGAAACGGAACATATGGGCAACTGCTCAGAGCCTCACCTAAGCAAAGCCATGAGTAATAGCTGAAGACAAACACAATTTCAGAGAATGGACTTTAGGAGAATAGATACTTTTAGGGAAAAATTCTGTGAGAATTCTAAAGGGAAATGGGGGAAAACACATGAAATACCATGAATAATATATAGCAGATTCAAAGGGCCCTAAATATTCCTGCCATCTGGGTTTTCATATACTCTACAGACATTGCTAATTAAAACCATTTTTTCATTAGAAGCACCTGGGAAATTACCATACACAATATTTAACTTTTCCTTGTTGCAAATTTTGAAACTCTCAGAAAAGAGTATATTTTTAACATAAAACTGTAAAAATTTTTTAATTTACACCAACTATATTTGCTTTATTTTGCTGTTTCTTTCATTAATAGTTTCTCTTAAAACTAAAAATAATATACATACTCACTGGATTTTTAAAGTATCAAATGTTATCAGTGATATAATTTTAACTTGTAAGAACTTTTAAATAATATACAAATAATACGTTCTGCAAGGATACAAAAGAAGCCACCAATAATACTGTTTTAATAGTGGCCATTAGGCTGGATTTACTTAATCAAGAAGACACAGAGGACCCAGAATGACTTAAAAAATCTATGGGTTTTTTAACAGGAAAAGGATACAATAGAGGCACCACATCATATGTCATCAAGGAAATGCCACTTTCAATAAGATACCAGTACACATCTTCTGGGCTTCCTTAGTGGCTCAGTAGTAAAGAACGCACCTGCCAGTGCCTGCCAGTGCAGGAGACGTGGGTTTAATCCCTGTGTCGGGAAGATCCCCTGAAGAAGGAAATGGCAACTCCAGTAGTCTTGCCTGGGAAATCCATGGACAGAGGAGCCTGGTGGGCTACAGTCCATAGGGTCACAAAGTGTTAGACACAACTTAGTGACTAAACAACAACAACAACACATATACTATAATGACCAAAATCCAGAACACGTAATACCAAAGGCAGGTGAGGATGTGGTGAAGCAGAAACTCTCATTTATTGCTGGTGGGAGTGCCAAATGGTACAGCCACTTGGGAAGACAGTTTAGTGGTTTCTTACAAGACCAAACACACTCTTACCATACTTTATTATGCTCCTCAGCATTTACCTAATGGAATAAAAGACTTCCATCCACACAGAAACCTGCACATGGATATTTATACCAGCTGTGTTTATAACTGCCAAAATTTGGAAGCAACCAAGGAGCCTTTAGGGAATGGATAAACTGCAGTACATTTAAACAATGAGATATTATCCAGCATTAAAAAGAAATGAAAAGACCTGGAGGAAACTTAAACATGCATTACTAAGCAAAAAAAGTCACTCTCAAAAGGTTACATACTATATGACTCCAGCGACATGACACTCTAGAAAAAGCAAAACCTATGGAGACAGTAAAAAGATCAGATGCTGCCAGGGACTGGAAGAGAAGGAAGGACGGGCATAGCACAGAGGATTTTTAGGGCAGTGAAAATACTCGGCATGAAACAATAATGGTGGTTGCATGTCATTATACATTTGTCAAACCACTAGAGTGTTCAACACCAGGAATGAGCTCTAGGGCAAACCACGGACCTTGGGTGATCATGATGTGTCGATGCAGGTTCATCAACTATAACAAATATACTACTCTGGTGGGAGATGTTGATAATGGTGAGGCTATGTATGTGTGGCTGGAGTATAAGGCACATAACTGCTCCTTCAATTTTTCAGTGGTGCTAAAACTACTCTTAAAAATGTCATTTTTTAACAATTGGGAGTCAAACGTTTTTTAAAAAATTCAAGTAGAGCCCATCTAAATGTCCTACAAGATTCTGATATTCTTTGAATAAAGGTACAACACAAGAAATTCTTTTAAGCACAATATAGAAAAAGAAATTAGACAGGGATATGCCTCTCAGCAAAGGCTGCCTCACAGCAAGGAACCCAGGGAGTTAGGTATGGGCTCCTTTGGCTTCCTTCTCTGAGGGTGCACCTTCTCTCTTGGATCAGGAACCACCAATATCTGCATGGGACACTTTGGAACCAAAAAGCCTAAAAGCCTAAAACAGAGTCTCAGCTGGGTGTTTGAGGTATTTTCAGTTTTGTTTTTTTTTTTTTTTTTTGCTTGTTTGTTCCATTTTGCTGGTCATGTGGGTATAATCCTAATATGTAATCCGCCTCAACTGTAGAGCCCTCCCTGGGTCTCACTGAAGCCAGGTGCAAATCGTCACTCACTGTTATTAATAAATAATACTCAGAAGCTTATATAAACCACTCTAAAACTCACTGGCCCATGTTCACAAAATAACATCAGTGTGTTTCATGCCTTGACCAGGAGTTAATGTAGTACAGAAACATTTCATATTTTAGTAGGATACCTCAGGCTAACTCCAGACTTACCGATTTAGCCTTCACAATACAAGCAGTTTTTTTGTTGAAGAATAAATCAAGTGAGTTGACCAATGGAGTGATTTTGCTTTTCTTTTTGTACTTTGTTATTGCTTAGAGCTTCAACATTCTAAAGGAGTATCTTTCTTTACAGACTCTGTTGGCATGTGCATTAGCAGATACCATCCACTCTGAATGAAACTGAAAATAAACTGCTGTAAATGAAATTTATGCACAATTGTTATGAAAAAATCTTGCCAGTAGGCCAGACTCCTCTGTACTTAGTGATTTCAAGAATAATTAAAAACAAGAAGGGAGAACTAAACTCTATTTTACCAACATTTAACTTCAGTCTTCTCTTTAAGAAAAATCATTCTTAGCACATCAGTGAAGCACAGAAGCACTTTATGGCAGATTTTTTAACCCAGAATGCAACAAGAATTCTCTAAAAAGCTTATTATTTGCTTCAAATACTAACTACTGAACATAAGAACAATTAAGGCCCATTCAAAACTCTGACCCTGCCATCTCTCAATTTTTCCTTCATCCATAAAATGAAGATCAAATATGAAGTTGCAAATCCCAAATATATACACACTGTGCTATGCTTAATCACTCAGTTGCATCCGACTCTTTGTGGCCTGCCAGGCTCCTCTGTCCATGGGGATTCTACAGCAAGAATACTAGAGTAGGTTGCCATGCACTCCTGCAGAGGATCTTTCCAACACAGGGATTAAACTCAGGTCTCCTGCATGGCAGGTGGATTCTTTACCATCTGAGCCACCAGGAAAGCCCAGTATACACACTCTAATTTAGTTCAGTCGCTCAGTCGTGTCCAACTCTTTGTGACCCCATAAACTGCAGCATGCCAGGCCTCCCTGTCCATCACCAACTCCCGGAGTTCACCCAAACCCATGTCCATTGAGTTGGGGATGCCATCCAACCATCTCATCCTCTGTCTTCCCCTTCTCCTCCTGCCTTCAATCTTTCCCAGCATCAGGGTCTTTTCAAGTGAGTCAGCTCTTCGCATCAGGTGGCCAAAGTATTGGAGTTTCAGCTTCAACATCAGTCCTTCCAATGAACACTCAGGACTGATCTCCTTTAGGATAGACTGGTTGGATCTCCTTGCAGTCCAAGGGACTCTCAAGAGTCTTCTCCAACACCACAGTTCAAAAGCATCAATTTTTCTGCACTCAGCTTTGTTTATAGTCCAACTCTTACATCCATACATGACCAGTGGAAAAACCATAGCCTTGAGTAGACAGACCTTTGTTCATAAAGTAATGTCTCTGCTTTTCAATATGCTCTCTAGGCTGGTCATAACTTTCCTTCCAGGGAGCAAGCGTCTTTTAATTTCATGGCTGTAGTCACCACCTGCAGTGATTTTGGAGCCACAAAAAATAAAGTCAGCCACTGTTTCCACTGTTTCCCCATCTATTTGCCACAAAGTGATGGGACAGGTGCCATGACCTTAGTTTTCTGACTGTTGAGTTTTAAGCCAACTTTTTCACTCTCCTCTTTCACTTTCATCAAGAGGCTCTTTAATTCTTCTTCGCTTTTTGCCATAAGGGCAGTGTTATCTGCATATCTGAGGTTACTGATATTTCTTCTGATAATCTTGATTCCAGCTTGTGCTTCCTCCAGCCTAGCGTTTCTCATGATGTACTCTGCATAGAAGTTAAATAACCAAGGTGACAATATACAGCCTTGACATACTCCTTTTCCTACCTGGAACCAGTGTGTTGCTCCATGCCCAGTTCTAGCTGTCGTTTCTTAACCTGTGTGCAGGTTTCTCAAGAGGCAGGTCAGGTGGTCTGGTATTCCCATCTCTTTCAGAATTTTCCACAGTTTGTTGTGATCCACACAGTCAAAGGCTTTGGCACAGTCAATAAAGCAGAAAGAGATGTTTTTCTGGAACTCTCTTGCTTTTTCCATGATCCAGCAGATGTTGGCAATTTGATCTCTGGTTCCTCTGCCTTTTCTAAAACCAGCTTGAACATCTGGAAGTTCACGGTTCATGTATTGCTGAAGCCTGGCTTGGAGAATTTTGAGCATTACTTTACTAGCATGTGAGATGAGTGCAATTGTGTGGTAGTTTGAGCATTCTTTGGCACTGCCTTTCTTTGGGATTGAAATGAAATCTGACCTTTCCTGGTCCTGTGGCCACTGCTGAGTTTTACAAATTTGCTGGCATATTGAATACAGCACTTTCACAGCATCATCTTTTAGGATTTTAAATAGCTCAACTGAAATTTCATCACCTCCACTAGCTTTGTTTGTAGTGATGTTTCCTAAGGCCCACTTGACTTCACATTCCAGGATGTCTGGCTCTAGGTGAGTTATCACACCATTGTGATTATCTGGGTCATGAAGATCTTTTGTACAGTTCTTCTGTGTATTCTTCTGCTTCTGTTAGGTCCATACCATATCTTTGCATGAAATGTTCCCTTGGTGTCTCTAATTTTCTTGAAGAGATCTCTAGTCTTTCCCATTCTATTGTTTTCCTCTATTTCTTTGCACTGATCACTGAGGAAGGCTTTCTTATCTCTCCTTGCTCTTCTTTGGAACTCTGCATTCAAATGGGTATATCTTTCCTTCTCTCATTTACCTTTCACGTCTCTTCTTTTCACAGCTATTTGTAAGGCCTCCCCAGACATCCATTTTGCTTTTTCGCATTTCTTTTTCTTGGGGATGGTCTTGTTCCCTGTCTCCTGTACAATGTCATGAACCTCTGTCCATAGTTCATCAGGCACTCTGTCTATCAGATCTAGTCCCTTAATCTATTGCTCACTCCCATTGTATAATCATAAGGGATTTGATTTAGGTCATACCTGAATGCTCCAGTGGTTTTCCCTACTTCCTTCAACTTAAGCCTGAATTTGGCAATAACAAGTTCATGATCTGAGCCACAGTCAGCTCCTGGTCTTGTTTTTGCTGATTCTATAGAGCTGCTCCATCTTTGGCTGCAAAGAATATAATCAATCTGATTTCGGTATTGATCATCTGGTGATGTCCATGTGTAGAGTCTTCTGTTGTGTTGTTGGAAGAGGGAATTTGCTATGACCAGTGTGTTCTCTTGGCAAAACTCTATTAGCCTTGCCCTGCTTCATTCTGTACTCCAAGGCCAAATTTGCCTGTTACCCCAGGTGTTTCTTGACTTCCTACTTTTGCATTCCAGTCCCCTACAATGAAAAGGACATCTTTTTTGGGTGTTAGTTCTAACTCAATGACACTAAACATTGCCTAACTCAATGAAACTAAGCCATGCCATGTGGGGCACCGGTCATGGTGGAGAGGTCTGACAGAAAGTGGTCCACTGGAGAAGGGAATGGGAAACCACTTCAGTATTCTTGCCTTGAGAACCCCATGAACAGTATGAAAAGGCAAAAAGATACGACACTGAAAGAGGAACCTACCTACCTGGGGAGAGTATACACACTACTAAATATAAAATAACCAACAAGGATCTACTGTATCTCCCAGGGAACTATATGTAATATTTTAAATAACCTACAAGAGATAAGAAGCTGAAAAATGATATGTATATATATTATATATACATAACATATGTATATAACTGAATCCATTTGCTGTATACCTGAAACTAACATGACACCTTAAACTATACTTCAACTTTTTAAAAAAGCTGTAAATCCTATTATTAATAATAATGCTGCATTAGTGAGGAGAATTACATGTCCCATTCTCTACCCCAGGGATAAGTGGGGAGTTCAGAAGAAAGAGGTTAAAGCTGAGAAAAAATAATAATTAAAGGGATACATAAATGCCACCCTAATGGCCACCTCATGCGAAGAGTTGACTCATTGGAAAAGACTCTGATGCTGGGAGGGATTGGGGGCAGGAGGAGAAGGGGATGACCGAGGATGAGATGGCTGGATGGCATCACTGACTCGATGGACGCAAGTCTGAGTGAACTCAGGGAGTTGGTGATGGACAGGGAGGCCTGGCGTGCTGCGATTCATGGGGTTGCAAAGAGTCGGACACAACTGAGCGACTGAACTGACCTGAACTGAATGTTTACCTGATTGAATGCCACATACCATTTATAGTTGAGGGGTGGTCATGAATTTTCCAACCATAACAGTCTGGATCCTTTTTTGAGTCAGTTGGCCATTTTTTGAGCGTGTAATAAACACTATCACATCTTCGACCCTCAAGGAGTTTACAAACAAGCTGTGTCATCCAGGATCTTCACTTGTTTTGTGCTTATCTTGTATTTCAAATATCATGAGTTTGTGTCAATGTTAAAACACTGTTTGAACCTGAGTCTTGGATCTTGGTTCAGTGCATAGAATATTTTGATAGTCTACCATAATTGTTTTAGAAAACTGAAAGCCAGTTTCTGATTAATTTTCATTTCTTGGTTTGTTTAGTTTTTAATTACTATGATTTGTAGCTGAGTAAAAAAAAATAATGATAATTTAATGAGTTTAAGTTTCAGCTATTATTTTCTAGTTTAGGGTTCACAGTTTGGCTCTTAGCCCTTCTTAATCACTACATTGTTTTAAATTATCAAGGTACAAAATTCACACACACCAAAAGAAAAAAAAAACTTTTTTGCAATATACACTTAGTGACATCACTTGTTTAAAGCAAATTAGTCTTCTTGGAATATCTATAAATACTTTAGAAGAAAATAAAATTCTGAAACTACTTGCCTCGTGAAAAGAAGGAACTTTCTATGTCAAATGAGAAGTTGGGGAAAGCATCAAAATGGCTTGGCAAAGTAATTATGAATACTTTTCTTGAGTCATAGGAATTACTCCCACACAGGACACACACTCTTCTTTACTGTGATAGCTTTCACTTCATCTCTTTATTTCATACTAAAGAAAGTATATCAGAACCCTAGTGAATGCTATAATTATTAATATTTAACTAAATCCATTATAAATTTTAACACAACAATGACAAAGAGTAACAATTATTTGCAACACAACTTTCATCTTGGCAAAACACACTGCATCAAGACACCATGGATGAGAAGTGCAGAAGACAGAGAATTACCCAGGACTGAGCATGCCTTAGACTTAAGCAGAATATAAGAATGCCTCTGGGAGGCATTTGGCAGGAGTATTTCGCGTTATTTTAAGGTAGGGTGATGATGGGTATGAACCAGTAGAGTAAAAAGAACTGATGACAAAAAAGAAAGGAGGAAAAACCAGATAAGTGAAGTTTATAGAAGATGAAAAGAATTGAGATCCTCCAGGGCACAGGTGTGGTAGAAGTGAGGACGCTTTAGGCAACAGCAAAGCTAAAAACAATATGCCTGTAATGCATAAGAGTGGATAGAGTTGGTAACGGGATTATAAGAAAGTTCCATTTCTATTTACTCCATCTCTTTTACTGAAATACCAAAGGCAACTGCATCAGCACAGAATGAAAAAGGAAGAGGTTGAGAGCAAACATACAAGGGGGATGTGGAAGGATTAGGCAGCATTGAGTAACCATTTGAGACTTGAGTCTTCCACTCTGTTCAGAGGGGCTTGTCCACAGACATATGTCACTGGGTGGTCCTCAACTTATGAAGGCCTGGCAGTGCATGAAGGCTTTCATTATGGAGGCTTTGTAATCCCTTCCGTGCTGATAGCACAGAGCAAGGCAGTTAATGAAACAGGAGAGACTGAGAGGAGAGGTAGTCATGGTGGCCAAGAAAAGAGTGGCAAAGCCTAAGCAGGCTGAGGGCATTCATATGTGGGGTCATAGGTACTCATTTTCTGGGTAATTTACATTTTTAATACATTTAAAATTTTCAGATACAGTGGAGTGAACCTGAAAGGATAGAAATGGATAAAATCATGGTGGAAAACAAATTCTAAGAGATCGTAAATGTCACGATGACAGAGAGAACCTTTGGGAAAAAATGATGTTAAGACTTGCTCACCTATAGCCATTGATCCGTACCTTCTAGGACACCCCAGCAGGTATTGCAAAGCCTTGATCCATACCCCAGCAGGTATTGCAGAGCCAAGCTCCCCAAGCACCTTGAAAGACCCCAAATGAGCCAGAATTTGTACCCTGGGTGGTTTCCCACCCACTTGGAGAGAGGCCAGGCAATTTCAGTGGTACTGCAGCCTGCACCTTCCCAACTAAATAGATGTACTTGGAGCAAGAGGCCAATGGCCCAGGTCAAGATATTCCATTAACCCAAAAAGAGAGGTTCTGAGACTAAATGATGAAAAGTTATAGCATGCAGGACTTCTTGTGCAAAGGAAAGGCAGCGTGGGAGGGCAAGAAAGCATCTGTCCTCAGACATGTCAACAGAAAACCTGTTTTTACTAAAAGAAGACTCCATTCAAGATGGAACACAACTGAAATATATCAAACTGCCCTGTGATTCTAGTATAATAGCTTGCCAGGAGCATAATTTTCTCAAATTGCATCCATTTTTATGACTAACTAGGGCACTTGGCAGCAGTTCTAAATGATTCCCAGGACTAAGTGCAGTGGCTGCTCCTTCTGTGCAAAAGCATCTTCCTTTAATGCAGCCAGCACTCTATTCTTATAACTTTATCGTATCCCTCCATCCAACCTCATCCCCTACCAATAGGTCTTGAAGGCCCCAGGGAAGCTGCTCCCTCATTCTGGAAATGTTACTTCTTTACCTCAGTGGTCCAGCAGCTGGGTCACATGAGCAGTTAGATTGACTGTCTGCTCTACTCTCAATAAACAAGCAGCATCCATTCCTAAGCAGCCTGGCTTTCACTCACTGCAAATGAATTAAATGATGCTGCAGAACTCAGAAAATAAAACTCAGTGCTTTACACTCACAATAACTTGTATCACCTCTTTGTCATTGTTGTTTGATAAGTCATGCCCAACTCTTTGAGACCCCATGAACCGCAGCATGCCAGGTTTCCCTGTCCTTCACTATCTCCCAGGGTTTGCTCAGATTCATGTCCATTGAGTTGGTAAAGCCATCCAACCATCTCATGCTCTGCTGCCATCTTCTCCTTTTGCCTTCAATCTTTCCCAGCATCAGAGTCTTTTCCAATGAGTCAGCTCGTCGCATCAGGTGGTCAAATGACTGGAGCTTTAGCTTCAACATCAGTCCCTCCAGTGAACACCCAGGACTGATCTCCTTTAGGGTAGACTGGTTGGATCTCCTTGCAGTCCAAGGCCATAAGCCAGCTTAATAACTAGTGACTATTCTCCTCACAAAACCCTATCAGATATAACATGTGAGCTAATTTTTTTTGTCCTGTAATTTGTCTGAACACCAAAAAAGGAAAGAAAGCAAAATTTGATATTTAGTGGATTTTCAATAGTAGGTTACAGTGCAATTTTACAACAAACAGATACTCTCTCCCTCTTATTGACAATGACAGAAAACATACAACTGACACTAGGACTTACATTTCAATTGCTTTTTTCTTTGTTGTTGGCTGTTAATGATGAATGTTTTGGATTTAAACTCTATTGCTAAAAAGTTCATTAGTCAAAATTATTTATTTCCCATAAAAGAAAAGTAATTCAATGTTGAGCAAGAAAACAGAGCTATGAAAACTTTAAATGTTCCTGTATTCATCTCCTGCAGCTGCTGTAACAAATTACAACAAACTTAGGCATTTAACACATTATAAGTGTGTTCTCTCACAGATCCGGATGCTAGAGGTCTTAAAAAAGGTGTGAATGGGGATGCGTAACCTCTGAGGGCTCTATGGGAGAATCTGTTCTTTGCCTCTCCCAGCTTCTGCTGGCTACTGTCACCCTTGGCTTTCCTTGCCTTGGGCCCTGATCACTTCGATTTCTTCCTCTGAGGTCATGTTGTTTCCGTATCTTTGTGTCTGTTCTGTGTGTCTGTCTCAAAATTCCTCTGCCTGGCTCTTATAAGGATATACAGGATTACATTTCACATCCACCAAAATAATCCAGATGATGCCTTCTTTCAAGTTCCTGAATTTAATAAGTTCTTTTACCATATAAGGTAGTATTGAAAGAAACTGGGAATTAGAACATGGGCATATCTTTTGAGGGGCTATCATGTAGCCAACTCTAGTCAACCCTCAAAGTGAAGTGAAGTGAAGTGAAGTCGCTCAGTCATGTCTGACTTTTTGCGACCCCATGGACTGTAGCCTACCAGGCTCCTCCCTCCATGGGATTCTCCAGGCAAGAGTACTGGAGTGGGTTGCCATTTCCTTCTCCAGGGGATCTTCCCAACCCAGGGATCAAACCTGGTTCTCCTGCATTCCAGGCAGACGCTTAACCTCTGAGCCAAATGACCCCTTAATTCCTTTTATAGTCTTACTTTTGAAACAGAAATATCTATAGTTATTTTGTCATCCCATCATTGTATTTTGGAAACAGCTTAACTGTGGAAAATTCTTGAACAGAATTTATCTGCCTCCTGAGAAACCTGTATGCGAGTCAAGAAGCAACAGTTAGAACTGTACAGGAAACAATAGACTGGTTCAAAATTGGCAAAGAAGTACATCAAGGCTGTATATTGGACCCTGCTTATGGTAGCTCAGCTGGTAAAGAATCTGCCTGCCATGCAGGAGACTCCAGTTTAATTTCTCAGTTGGGAAGATCCACTAGAGAAGGGATTGGCGACTGACTCCAGTATTCTTGGGCTTCCGTAGTGGCTCAGTTGGTAAAGAATCGGTCTGCAATGCGGCAGACCTGGGTTTGATCCCTGGGTTGGGAACATTCCCTGGGTAAGGGAATAGCTA
Organism: Capricornis sumatraensis; assembly: GCF_032405125.1. Classification (NCBI taxonomy): domain Eukaryota; kingdom Metazoa; phylum Chordata; class Mammalia; order Artiodactyla; family Bovidae; genus Capricornis; species Capricornis sumatraensis. Next base: position 79,015,620 of record NC_091073.1, read on the forward strand.
CCCACTCCAGTATTCTGGCGTGGAAAGTTCTATGGACTGTTTGGTCTATGGGGTCACAAAAAGTCAGATACGACTGAGCGACTTTCACTTTTATTTAACTAATATGTAGAGTACATCATGTGAGATGTTGGGCTAGATGAATCACAAGCTGGAATCAAGGTTGACGGGAGAAATATCAATAACCTCAGATATGCAGATGATACCACTCTAATGGCAGAAAGAGAAGAGGAACTAAAGAGCCTCTTGATGAAAGTTAAAGAGGAGAGTGAAAAAGATGGCTGAAAACTCAACATTCAAAAAACTAAGATCATGGTGTCCCATCACCTCACAGCAAATAGAAGGTGAAAAAGTGGAAACAGTGACAGAGTTTATTTTCTTGGGCTCCAAAATCACTGTGGATGGTGACTGCAGCCATGAAATTAAAAGATACTTGCTCCTTGGAAGAAAAATGACAAACCTAGACACCAAATTAAAAGCAGAGGCACTGCTTTGCCAACAAAGTCTGTATACTTAAAGCTATGATTTTTCCAGTAGTCATGTACGGATGTGAGAATTGGACCATAAAGAAGGCTGAGTGCCGAAGAATTGATGCTTTCAAATTTTGGTGCTGGAGAAGACTCCTGAGGATCGCTTGGACAGCAGAGAGATCAAGCCAGTCAATCCTAAAGGAAATTAATCTTGAATATTCATTAGAAGGACTAATGCTGAAGCAGAAACCCCAGTGCTTTGGCCACCTAATGTAAAGAGCCAACTCATTGGAAAAGACCTTGATGCTGGGAAAGATTGAGGGCAGGAGGAGAAGGGCACAATAGACAATGAGATGGTTGGATGGAATCACCGACTCAATAGACATGAATTTGAGTATACTCTGGAAAACAGAGTAGGACAGGGAAGCCTGGCATGCTGCAGTACATGTGGTCATGAAGAGTCAGATAGGACTTAGCAACTGAACAACAACAAAAACTTGTTTTCTAGTTTCACAGGTCTACTTATGAAAAGAAATATTGCTCCAGGATGGACCATACCCAGAGTCTCACCTATATATTATTTAGATTATGTAGATTATTACATTTGAAGCCTTTTTTTTTGCAACAATGTTTAGGTAAGATTTTTTGACTTGGAATTGATACTAAAATGAGTTGAGACTTTTGGGGATATTGGGATGTGGTGAATGCATTTTGCCTACAGGACGAACATGATTTGGGGGCAAACAAGTGGACAGAATACAATCAGCTAAACTGGTCCCCAAAGATTTGTCTAACTCTAAGAACCTATGGTTTTTCCAGTGGTCATGTATGGATATGAGAGTTGGACTGTGAAGAAAGCTGAGCGCCGAAGAATTGATGCTTTTGAACTGTGGTGTTGGAGAAGACTCTTGAGAGTCCCTTGGACTGCAAGGAGATCCAACCAGTCCATTCTGAAGGAGATCAGCCCTGGGATTTCTTTGGAAGGAATGATGCTAAATCTGAAACTCCAGCACTTTGGCCACCTCATGCGAAGAGTTGACTCATTGGAAAAGACTCTGATGCTGGGAGGGATTGAGGGCAGGAGGAGAAGGGGACAATAGAGGATGAGATTGCTGGATGGCATCACGGACTCGATGGACGTGAGTCTGAGTGAACTCCAGGAGATGGTGATGGACAGGGAGGCCTGGTGTGCTGCGATTCATGGGGTCGCAAAGAGTCGGACACAACTGAGCGACTTAACTGAACTGAACTGAACTGACTGAAGAACCTATGAATAGTGCCTTAAATGGCAGAAGATGTGATTAATGATCTTGAGAGGAGTTTATTCCAGATTATTATCCAAGTAGACCCTACATGCAATCATATACACTCTTAAGAAAAAGGCAGCGGTTTTAACTCAGACACAGAGGAGAAGCCACACGAAGAGAGGAGCAATATGATCATGGAGGCAGAGATCCAGTCTCTGGACTGATGCAGCTACAAGCAAGGAACATCAGGCAAGAGTCGCCAAAAGCTGGAAGAGGCAAGAAATGGAGTCTCCCCTAGAGTGTTCAGAGGAGAACAGCCCTACCAACAACTTGTTTTCAGACTTCCGGTCTCCAAAACTGACAGAATACATTTCTGTTGTTTCTGGACATTAAGTTTGTGGTAATTAGTTAGAGCAGCTCTGGGAAATACTACAGTTCCCAAAATAAAACAAAGTAACACAGTGCACAAAGTACTCCGGAAACCCTGTTAAAATAAATCCAGATTTGGAGGGAAGAAAATTAATACCCAAAGGATTTGTATTTCTGCCTCCAAGAGGGGGAGGGGGGAACGTAGGTACAGACTCATTTGTCCTAGTTCAAACAGAGTTTTAAGTACAAAAAATTATTGCTATTTAGTTGAAGTTTGTTTCTAATTGTTGAAGTCATATGAGAGTTTCAAGAATCAAAAAATGCTTTAAAAATTACTACATCATTAAATTTCCATAGCTAATCAGTTTCTCCTAATAATGACTCAGTTTTTTACCCAAAAGACAACCTGTGGCTACATTGATATTCACCTGAGTGCTGTGTTTCTAACATTATAGAATGCCAGACTCCAGCAATTCAAATCATCCCAACGGTATTTTCCGTTCACTGCTATAGATTTTCAACATAAAATCTTTCCAATAAGATAGTGCTATCACAAAATAAGTGAGAGAAACTGTAATATGGCTGTCTCCTTAATAAAAGAGAGGAGAGAAAATTCTAGTATTTATCTTAATGTGTTCAACAATTTAAAACCCTCTAAACCCATTTTGCTTTTTTTCATCAAGCTCACAAAAAAGGAAATTTTCTTAAAAGTCAAGAAAAATTGTGAAAGAAATAACAATTCACATTACAGCCTCTTTCAACTTACAACTGTGTTTCAAAACTTTTAAACAGATCTAAATTTTATTACACTAGGTTTGATCTAGAGATCATCTAACAATCATTTTCTGCCTTTCATAGATTTCAGGAATGTGCTTGCTAACCTCAACTTTAAAGCATTATAACATTTCAGATATATCTTGGATTCCATAACACATTAGATCTGTCCACTGAAGAAGCAAATAGCCTAATTTTGCTTTTCATTTTTCTTAAATGCTGAGTGCTTCAAATATGGTATTGGATATTAAAGAGTTAATTTAATATTGAGTAAAATATTTTCATGAAATGACAAATTATACTCTAAGAGTACCAGAGCTCACTGACTTGCAAGGTCAAGGCTAACTAGAAGTTCTGAGAGACCTTTCTGTTTTGCTACCACCCACCTCAGGCATATGGCACTTCCTGGTCCTACAGGAAGTAGAAAAGCTTTCAAGCTGCCCTCCCCTACCAACACATAAACAGACCACCAGACTTGAGGTTCAGACAATGGGAATGGGGATAGTTAAGAGCCCAGAGCTCTAAGCAAAACTGCTGAGGGCCATGAATAGAAATACCTGGGAACAGCTGGCAGAAGTGAAGAGTTAGTACCTGAGCTTCTGGGTGTGTCAGTAAATAGGGACCAAGCAGGGCATGTTCTCTTGGCAAAACTCTGTTAGCCTTTGTCCTGCTTCATTTTGTACCCCAAGGCCAAACTTGAGTGCAACTGTGTGGTAGTTGTTCAAACTACTGCACAAACATGCTAGCAAAGTAATGTTCAAAATTCTTCAAGCTAGGCTTCAACAATATGTGAGCCAAGAACTTCCAGATGTACAAGGTGGATTTAGAAAAAGCAGAGAAACCAGAGATCAAATTGCCAACATACATTGGATTATAGAAAAAGCTAGAGAATTCCAGAAAAACATCTACTTCTGCTTCATTGACTTCACTAAAGCCTTTCACTGTGTGAATCACAAAAAACTGTGGAAAATTCTTAAACAGATGAGACTACCAAACCACCTTACCTGCCACCTGCAAAACCTGTATGCAGATCAAGAAGCAACAGTTAGAACCAGACATGGACCAATGGATTGGTTCCAAATTGGGAAAGGTATATGTCAAGGTTGTATACTGTCAACCTGCTTATTTAACTTATATGCAGAGCACATCATGAGAAATACTGGGCTGGATGAAGCACAAGCTGGAACCAAGTTGGCTGGGAGAAATATCAATAACCTCAGATACACAGATGACATCACCCTTATGGCAGAAAGCGAAGAGAAATTAACATGCCTCTTGATGAAGGTGAAAGAGGAGAGTGAAAAAGCTGGCTTAAAACTCAGCATTCAAAAGAATAAAGATCATAGCATCCAGTCTAATCACTTTATGGCCAATAGAAATCATTTTATGGGGAAACAATGGAAGCAGTGACAAGCTTTATTATCTTGGGCTTCAAAATCACTGTGGACTGTGAATACAGCCATGAAATTAAAAGACGCTTGCTCCTTGGAAGAAAAGCAAAGACAAATCTAGACAGCATATTAAAAAGCAGATATGACTTTGCCTACAAAGGTCCATATAGTTAAAGCTATGGTTTTTCCAGTAGTCATTGTGTGGATGTGAGAGTTAGATCACAAAGAAGGCTGAGAGCCAAAGAATTGATGCTGTGGTGCTAGAGAAGACTCTTGACTTGGACTGCAAGAAGAGCAAACCAGTCAATCCTAAAGGAAATCAACCCTCAATACTCATTGGAAGAACTAATGCTGAAGCTGAACCTGAAGCTCCAATACTTTGGCCGCCTGATGCAAAAAGCCAACTCATTAGAAGAGACCCTGATGCTGGGAAAGACTGAAGGCAGGAAGAGAAGGGGGATGAAGAAGATGAGATGGTTGGATGGCATCTTCAACTCAATGGACATGAGTCTGAGTAAATTCAGGGAGATGGTGAAGGACAGGGAAGCCTGGCATGCTGCAGTCCATGGGGTCACAAAAAGTCAGACACAACTGAGTAACTGAATAACAACAACATGGCACACAGTCAGATCAGACTAGCAGACCAGAAAAGGGTAAAGTCACCCAGGGTAACCACAAGCCCCATAATACAGGTGCACACTAATCCCTGAGTAAGATGAACCTGAGACTTATCCAATACCAAACACTTAATGAGGAAAATAGGATATTTGCATGGTCTTAATGTCTTCTCACAGACTGTTTACTGGTTGCAGGGGTTGGATAGAATGTAATTATACTATGAATAAATCAAGTGATCAAAATTATCATCACCTGTAACTAACAGGGGATATGTGTAACTTACTGTATGTGATATCCTGAGAAAGATGTATCACCGATCCAGGATCATAGCAAAGAATTGGAGAATGTTTCTAAGGCAGTATTTAAAATAGTACCACAAAGCTATAAAACATATTACAAATGATAAGTAATAAAACTTCAATGAAAACATTGAAGTAAACCTAAATAAATGGAAATCTATCTCATGCTTGTAGATGTAGCAAATAAATGTCAGTTTTTATATCATAAAAATGTCTGGTATATGTCATAAAAGTGTCAGTTTTCCTCAAATTGATTTATAAACTTAATGTATCTCCAATCAGAATTCCAATGAGGCTTTTCATAGAATTAAAAATATTGGTTGCAAAATTTCTAAGGGAGATTGAAGAGCCAAGAATAACACTTCAGAAGAAAAGGAAGGAGATTTGCCCCACTATATGTATAGACTCATTATAATGCTATACCAAAAAGGCAGTGCAGCATTATCATAAGGAAAGAAAGAAAAACTAACCAATAGAAAAGAACAGAAACCAAAAATAAGTCCACATCATATAAGAAATTTTGATGGGCAGTCAAGGTAATATGACCAATCAGTGGAGAAAGAAAAACTGTGTAACAAAAGAAGCTAAAACGTGATTAATCATACACAAACTTTAAAAGATCTATATTTCATCCTTTATATTTCATGCCATTTATATAATCATAAAAGGCATAAAACATTAATGTGGAAAGCAAAACTTTAAAACTAGAAGATAGTACAAGTTAATATCTTTCTGCCCTTGAGGTATGAAAGGACAGCTTCAGAAAGAGAATTTCCAAATTGTAAAAAAAAAATACTGATATATTTGATTATATTATTATTAGAACTTCCATTCATAAAAGATACATTAATAAAAGAAAAAGCCAAACTAAAACTTGGATATAAAACTGACAAAGGATTAATAATAAAAATATATAAAGAATCTCTAGAAACCAATAAGAAAAAACACAAATCATACAAATAAGCAAGATACAAACATGTTTATAGAAGAAGAAACAGCCATTGAAGGATAAACACAGGCGTAATGAAACATCATTTTAAATTCATTTGATTGGAGGAAAAAAACAAGAAATCTGACAATTTGAAATACTGGAAACAATGGAGATTAGTGTGATGATGACACTTAGAAAACAATTTGCATTATCTTATAAAGTCACACATGGCTTCCCAGGGGTGCGAGTGGTAAAGAACCTGCCTGCCAGTGCAGGAGACATAAGAGATGTGGGTTCAATCTCTGGATTGGGAGGATCTCCTGGAGAAGGGCATAATGACTCACTCCAGTAGGGTTGCCTGGAGAGTCCCATGGACAAAGGAACCTGACAGGCTACAATCCATAGGGTCACACAGATGTGACTGAAGCAACTTAGGACACAGCACATAAAGTCACATATAATGATATTCTATGACCCAGTAATTTGCACAAGAGAAACTTGGGCTAATATGTATAGACATGGTGTTTATAATGTTAAAATACTGGAAAAACAAGTTAAATACCCATCTATAAACAAATAGATAAACAAACTGTGGTACATATAACAATATAATGTTATACAAAATAAGAATGAAAAAAACGCAACTACAGGCACTTTGCCGACAAAGGGCCATATAGTCAAAGCTCTGGTTTTTGCAGTAGTCATGTACGGATGTGAGGGTTGGACTCTAAAGAAGACTAAGCACCAAAGAGTTGACACTTTCGAACTGTGGTGCTGGAGAAGATGCTTCAGAGTCCCTTGGACAGCAAGGAAATCAAACCAGTCAATCCTAAAGGAAATCAACCCTGAATATTTATTGGAAGGACGGATGTTGAAGCTGAAGCTCCAATACTTTGGCCACCTGATGCAAAGAGGGAACTCACTGGAAAAGACCCTGATGCTGGTAAAGATTGAAGGCAGGAGGAGAAGGGGGAGACAGAGGATGAGATGGTTAGATGGTATCTGACACAATGGACATGGAATTTGAGCAAACTCTGGAAGATAGTGAAGGACAGAGGAGCCTGGCATGCTACAGTCCACAGAATCTCAAAGAGCCAGACAGTACTTAACAACTGACCAACAGGTAACAACAGGAATGAATGACAAAATACAGGGACAAAATGGCATTTCCCAGAAAGCAATATAGAATGGTAAAGTTATCACAGTTTTTATTATTACTCTTTTATTAGGTTAAAAGTAAAGTACATAAACATTGGTTGTTATTTTTTGGTTTTTGTTTTGTTTTCCACTTTATTTCTTATTTTTATTGGAGTATAATTGATTTAAATGTTGTTTAGTTTCTGCTGTACAGCAAAGGTGTATGTATCAGTTATACATTTATATTGTTTATATGAACAATATGATTTTAGACATATAAATACATGGGATAAGTACATTTCATGAAAAGCAAAAGATAACAAAATTTAGGATAGCATATATGTCTGTGGAAAGACAACTGAAGAGGCACACAGAAATAAATGTAAGTTATTGATTTCTAGTTCTTCATTAGCAGTGATTTTCAGGAAAGGGGGCAAGACAGTGTCATACATAGATTAATGATGATAATGGGTCACCAAGCAAGGATTTCCATAATTAATAAAATTTTGTTCACCAGAGATTTGTTTTTTAAAGTCTTATAAAGGTCTCAAATTTGGAAAACTCAGCAGTGGCCACAGGACTGGAAAAGGTCAGTTTTCATTCCAATCCCAAAGAAAGGCAATGCCAAAGAATGCTCAAACTACTGCACAATTGCACTCATCTCACACGCTAGTAAAGTAATGCTCAAAATTCTCCAAGCCAGACTTCAGCAATATGTGGGCCATGAACTTCCAGATGTTCAAGCTGGTTTTAGAAAAGGCAGAGGAACCAGAGGTCAAATTGCCAACATCCACTGGATCATGGAAAAAGCAAGAGAGTTCCAGAAAAACATCTATTTCTGCTTTATTGACTATGCCAAAGTCTTTGACTGTGTGGATCACAAGAAACTGTGGAAACTTCCGAAAGAGATGGGAATACCAGACCACCTGACCTGCCTCTTGAGAAATCTATATGCAGTTCAGGAGGCAACAGTTAGAACTGGACATGGAACAATAGACTGGTTCCAAATAGGAAAAGGAGTACGTCAAGGGTGTATATAGTGACCCTGCTTATTTAACTTCTATGCCGAGTACATCATGAGAAATGCTGGGCTGGAAGAAGCACAAGCCTGAATCAAGATTGCCGGGAGAAATATCAATAACCTCAGATAATGCAGATGACACCACCCTTATGGCAGAAAGTGAAGAGGAACTAAAAAGCCTCTTGATGAAAGTGAAAGAGGAGAGTGAAAAAGTTGGCTTAAAGCTCAACATTCAGAAAACTAAGAACATGGCATCTGGCCCCATGACTTCATGGCAAAATAGATGGGGAAACAGTGGAAACAGTGTCAGACTTAATTCTGGGGGGCTCCAAAATCACTGCAGATTGTGACTGCAGCCATGAAATTAAGAGACACTTACTCCTTGGAAGAAAAGTTATGACCAACCTAGATAGCATATTGAAAAGCAGAGACATTACTTTGCCAACAAAGGTCCGTCTAGTCAAGGCTATGGTTTTTCCAGTAGTCATGTATGGATGTGAGAGTTGGACTGTGAAGAAAGCTGAGCGCCGTAGAATTGATGCTTTTGAACTGTGCTGTTGAAGACTCTTGAGAGTCCCTTGGACTGCAAGGAGATCCAACCAGTCCATCCTAAAGGAGATCAGTCCTGGGTGTTCACTGGAAGGACTGAGGCTAAAGCTGAAACTCCGATACTTTGGCCACCTCATGCGAAGACTGACTCATTGGAAAAGACTCTGATGCTGGGAGAGATTGGGGGCAGGAGGAGAAGGGGACGACAGAAGATGAGATGGCTGGATGGCATCACCGACTCGACAGACATGAGTCTGAGTGAACTCCAGGAGTTGGTGAGAGACAGGGAGGCCTGGCATGCTGCAGTTCATGGGGTCGCAAAGAGTCGGACATGACTGAGTGACTGAACTGAACTGAAAGATCTCACAACATCAAGGATATTCTGTTCATCCCTTTTCAAGATGAATTGCTTTAACAGAGTCTTTGGGTTTTTTCCTATTTATTTTAGATTGCATGTTGTTATTTTGGTGAGGGGAAGAAGAAAGAGAACAGAAAGTGAATGGCCAAATAAAAATACATCTCTAAGTCTTCCCTGTTGCTTCTGTTGCTGAGAGAAATAAAGCAGTCCCTGGAGCCTAGGGATTTTAATATGTTGCACTCATAACCACATCTATTTGAGAACAAGCTAGAGGAGGTTCACAAGTTGTCATAATTTTGCATAATTTTTCTCAGATATAAATGTAAGTAATATGTATATGTATAGTACTTCTCAAATTACAGTGTGCATAAGAATATCTCGAAGTGTTTGGAGAAAATGCAGATTCTGATTCAGTTGATCTGATGTGGAGTCAAGGAAACTATATTTTTCACCAGCCTTCAGGTGACTGCGTACATTTTAAAAAACAGTAATAAAAAGCCAGTGAGCCCAGAGATAAATGCCTCTCAACATAGGTATATAATCTTTTTCTCATCAAAAAAATTCCATGACTATATTATTAGTGGGAATTTGAACTTTTCAAATGTTCAAATACAATATCCTGGTGAATGTCAAGAGCTAACTAAATCTAAATCTTTGCACCTCACTCCTGCCTAGTTATACCTCATCCAACCATGAGTATCTTAGGTATCAGTTTAAACTGATTAGAAAGCATAAAGGAGCAATGTAGAAAAGTGGCAAATCTCACTGAATACAGAGTGAGGAACACTTACTGCTTCTGCAATTTCATTTCCCTCCCCCTTCCACCAATGGGGCAGCCTGGCACCATCCTGGTAACTACAGAGATGTCCCACAGTTTTCAGCAGCAGGGCTGCTCAGGCTTGGTACTCTTATCCCTACCATACATAGACTTAAAGGTCTTGGCCAAACACAATAGATGCTGTCAGATTCTGTTAACCTCCATCTGGCACCAACACCATCCAAGTAGTCCCAGCACTGACCTAGACCGTGCCTCCCAGCTTTGCTTTTCAAGGTCAGGTTAAGTACTCATCTCCACACCCCCAAAACTGCTAAGAAGCAAGCTTTTCTAACCATCTCTTGCAAAAACACACCAAGGTACTATTTTCAGGGAATAAACAAGGTCTGGTATTAACACATTGCACTTTTGATAAACAGAAAAGTCCTCCATGCTTTCTATACCTTTAATTGTGCTTCTAGTATCTTACATGTCTCATTGACTACAATCCGTTCTTTTATTCTTTAATCAAGCATGTTCGAAAAAATTAAAATTGTCTTGCAGCATCTGGTTCAGAGTATCTGTCTACTTACTGGTAAAATTTTTCATAAATAAAATATACTGTAACACTTATGGTTGGGATATCATCAATGATTGTCCTATATTATGGATTTCAAGCTCATTTGTTAGACCTCCTCAATATACACGTAAAGGTCTTTCACTCAGGACATTCCCTATGGGTATTTTTTCTTATGTTTACATGGGCCCTAAGACTAACAGGAAGTGTTTACATGAGATAAATTATAAATTTCATGGAAACTGAGCAAGTCTTAGACAATGACAGAGCTTGCTCCTGTTGAGGGGGCACCAAATAAAGTACTGGCTTCCAGCAAAGTGAAAGCTTCACCATCTGCTATTTAAAAGAATTGTCATTCATGCATGTAGGTGAAGGTGGGCTGCCTCTGAGGTAAGCTGGGAAGCCAGTGACTCAGTTCCCACATAGATCCTGAATGTGCAGACATGCCCCTCCTGCATGTTATGGGCTGAATTCTGTTTTTGAAGTTCATATTTGAAGTTATGAGGTACCCCTAAATTCTCTGAATGTGACTGTACTTAGAGAAAGGGTCTTTAAAGAAGTAATTAAGGTGAAATGAGGTAATATGAGTGCACCCTAATACAATCTGACTGGGGTCCTTATAAAAAGAGAAGCTTTGGACATAGACACGTATAGGTACAAGGATCAAGTGAAAACAATAGTAAGAAGGCGGCCACCTGCAAGCCAAGAGACACCTCGGAAGAAACTGAATCTGTCAACACCTTGACTTTGGACTTTCAGCCTCCAGAACGGAGAATTTCTGTCAATTTCCGTTATTCAAGCCACCCAGATTATGCTATTTCATTGGCCGAGTCCTTGCCAGGAAAGCGGAATATTTCCTTCCTGTGGGACTCTGCTACCATCACAGGCTAACAGAGCTCGAGCCTCTGCTGGTCTTCCAATTCTATTTAACTGAAAGTGAAAGTGAAAGTGAAGTCGCTCAGTCGTGTCCGACTCTTTGCGACCCCATGGACTGTAACCTACCAGGATCCTCAGTCCATGGGATTTTCCAGGCAAGAATACTGGAGTGGGTTGCCATTTCCTTCTCCAGGGGATCTTCCTGATCCAGGGATTGAACCCTTGTCTCCCGCATCGTAGGCAGATGCTTTACCATCTGAGCCACCAAGGAAGCCCATAATTAACTGAAGTTTCTGTTCATTTCTAAGCTGGCAATCCTTGGCACTTTTTGGCTTGCAGCTGCACCACCCCAGTCTTTGCTTCTGTTGTCACGTGGAGCTCTTCCGTGATTCCCTGTCCTCTCACAGTGCTTTCTTCTTTTTAGGACACCAATCATATTGGATTTAGGACCCACTCCCAATAATCTCATTTTAACTTGATTATATTTGCAAAGACCCTGTTTCCAAATAAGATCACATTCGCATACACACCAAAGTTGAGTATTTCAATGTACCTTTTCGGAGTACACAATTCAACCAATAACACTACTCAATCTGGGAAAGGTTTAGATTTTCAGTCTCAAAAACACCATCTCCCTTCATGTTTCTTATCAAAATGCTTTATGCCATGAATTGCCTTCTTTCTGCCTCCTCTGCAGTAGCCCCCTGTATTTTTCTAATGCTTTCAGGGCTTCTGAAAAATAGTAGCCCCATCAAGTCTACCAGAGCTGGGTTTGTCTGTTTTCACCTCTTCCATTCAGTGCTATATTGCAGCACCCAGATCAGTTCTTGGCACTTAGAAGGATTCATAAACAATTACTGAATAAATAAATGGCTACAAAGGCTTGTGAAACACTTCACTTTCTGAACTGCTTTATACCTGCTCTTGGGTAAAAAGCCCAGTACCAGCTAATTCCTTAAATATGAGGATGGGAAAGTAGAAAATATTAGAAGAAAATCTTAATAACTAGAAAGATTATCCAGTTACATGCTACAATAGTCAAAGGATATATTTCCAAGGTAAATTAAATCATGTTATCAATAGGCAACTCAAATGATTTATCAACATGTTAAACAAATTATAGTCTTTTTTCTTAGAAGGGAGGTAGGAATTTTAAATATGTACTGTCTCATTTAATATTAAGTCTTAGAGGCTTTTCAGAAAGTCATTAGAGAAACCATTACCTAAGTAACTCTAAATAACAAAAGTTGGCCTCATGAAACATGTCGGCCTACAATAAAGACATACTTGACAATGGAACAATCTGACTTAGTGGTTGAATTTTACACAACATGAATCATAGCTTAGAATTGAAAGAAAGACAAAAATATTATCAAAAATCACTTTAGCAGGCATAATGTCAAATTAAAGATGCTGGGGTAAGTTTCTAAAAAAATACAGAGAAATATTCCGCTACAAGGAACAAGCACAACCATCCAAGCTCTTCCTTCAATAGCTGAGCACCCTGGTAAGTCAGTACCTCCCACAATGGGCTTGGTCCTCCTTCCAAAGGTTTTGTGCCTCACCCTGGTTTCTCACTGCTACGTGTCCATTGTTATCAGTACTAAAAATGATCCTATTCTTTGCATTACTTTATGTATTTCTATGTATTCATCTGTCTCATCTAGAGATAAGAAACTGTCTTTTTCACTGCTGAATGTCTAATGCCTTAAATCACAACTAACATGTAGCAGTCACTCAATAAATCCTTGTCAATCGATGACTAAAATATTCACTAGCATGTTTCTTAACACAGAAATCATGGGCACAAGGAGATTGATAGAAGAGTTAGAATCCCATCCAAAGAAAGAAAGAAAATCAACTTCTCACGGATAGTGGGCTGCAAGCTACATGATAAATAAAGCAAGACACAGTTCAAAGAGAAATTTGAACACAGTTATCATTTGAAAATTGCAGTTCTTAGTAGAATAGAAAAAGTGGAATGGGGGAAGGGTGCTGGGGAGTTTTTAAAGTTTTATACAGAAAGAATCTGAGAGTCACTTATGCTGATGTCTATGCTGATGTTCAGTCACTAAGTCGTGTCTGACACTTTGAGACCCCATGGACTGCAGCAGGGCAGGCTTCCCTGTCCTTCACTCTCTCTTGAAGTTTGCTCAAACTCATGTCCATTGACTCAATGATGCCATCCAATCATCTTATCCTCTGACCCAACCCACCCCACCCTCCACCCTTGCTTTCCCTGCTGCCTTCGATCTTTCCCAGCATCAGGGTCTTTTCCATTGAGTCGGTTCTTCGTATCAGGTGGCCAAAAGTATTGGAGTTTCAGCTTGAGCATCAGTCCTTCCAATGAATATTCAGAACTGATTTCCTTTAGGATTGATGGGTTTGATCTCCTTGCAGTCCAAGGGACTCAAGAGTCTTCTCTAACACCACAGTTCAAAAGCATCAATTCTTTGGTGCTCAGATTTCTTTATAGTCCAACTCCCACATCCATACATGACTACTGTAGAAACCATAGCTTTGACTAGATGGACCTTTGTTCGTAAAGTACATTATGCCTCTGCTTTTTAATGTGCTGTCTAGGTTGTTATAGCTTTTCTTCCAAGGAGCAAGTGTCTTTTAATTTCATGGGTGCAGTCACCATCTGCAGTGATTTTGGAGCCAAAAAATAAAGTCTGTCACTGTTTCCATTGTTTCCACATCTATTTGTTTATCTATTAGAAAGTATCAGGCTGAGAGATATTATTTAATATAAATGCATAATTTAAGTTTTAACAGTTCAGTGAAGCTATAGGTGATTGTAGTAAACTGATTTGTAACCTGAAAGGAAGTATAAATGTTAGCATTTTTATTAGTGTAGTATGGTGGGGAAAGGTATGTTTACATGAGGCTTTTTTTCCTATCTTTGAAAAAAATAATAACACAATTACAAGTTCAATGCACACTGACAGTACTTTTTTCCCTTTATAGGAAAAACAAAGTAATCAATTATCCAAGGTACCTATCTAAAATTTAATTACCATTATCAAGTAAAATCTAGAAAAATAGCGTTAGAAACTATTAAGCATACCTTAAAAGCCACCAGTACCCAGTGAAACCTGGACTTCACCCAACTGCATCCTGTTATCTAGTTACCAACTTTTAAAGTGTGAGTAATCAGCTGAATTTCAAAATTGAATTATGCAAGTTTGATTTCCTCTGCTTGCCTCTCATGAAAGGATATAAAAATGAAAATGGCTTGGTAGAGCTGGTGGGAGCAGTCAGGGGAATACAGCATAATGCTGTCAACCTCATTGTGTCAGGAGGCAATGGCTATGGTGGGCACAGTCAGGCCTAACAGAGAAGAAGAATTATTTCAGCCATGGCCACCAGGAAACAGGCAACACCAGGAACTTTGCACAAGTGAATGTACAATTGATAATGTACACTGATATGTACAATTGATAATGTACATTGAATGTACATTGATAAAAATCTCCAGAGAAAAATTAGAAATTATAAGCAAAGAGATGAAGAGAAGAGACACTAAAAGAAACCATTGACTTTTCTCTAACCACCATGAAATTTCACCAGCTCAAACTTTTCAAGCCATGAGGAATGCCAGATAAAAGAGCCATTTCAATAAGAGGATTGCTGATGATCTAAATAGTTTTAAAGATAAGAAAATGAAAACAATTGCTCCTATGGCAAGAAATATTTATTGAACTTTGAAGTCTCCTTCACTGATGCATTTTGACCAATATCAATTAAAACCAAATGTAGCTTAATAGCACAAGAAACATATATCCTGAAAAGTTAGAAGATACAGCTCTCTGAATTTGTCTCAGAGAGCTAAAAGGTAGGATCCTTCCTCTTAAGAGAGTCTTAGCATTATTAATACACGGTAAGACTAATATATAAACAAATCACCAAAATGCAAAAACAAACAACCTAGAAAAGCAGCTCAGTAACTATTTAATTTCATTTACTTTGTCAGTATTCAAAAGCTAGTCTCTTCAGTTCAGTTCAATCATTCGGTCATGTCTGACTCTTTGAAACCCCATGGACTGCAGCACATCAGGCTTTCCTGTCCTTCACCAACTCCTGCAGCTTGCTCAGACTCATGTCCATCGAGTCAGTGATGCCACCCAACTGTCTCATCCTCTGTCGTTCCCTTCTCCTCTCGCCTTCAATCTTTCCGAGCATCAGGGTCTTTTCCAATGAGTCAGTTCTTCACATCAGGTGGCCAAAATATTGCAACTTCAGCTTCCAGCGAATATTTATGACTGATTTTCTTTAGGATTGACTGGTTTGATCTCCTTGCAGTCCAAGGGACTCTCAAGAATCTTTTCCAACACCACAATTCAAAAGCATCAATTCTTCAGCACTCAGCTTTCTTTAGGGTTCAACTCTCACATCCATACATGATTACTGGAAAAACCATAGCTGTGACTAGACAGACCTTTGTTGACAAAGTAATGTCTCTGCTTTTTAATATGCTGTCTAGGTTGGTCATACCTTTTCTTCCAAGGAGCAAGTGTTTTTCTAACTTCATGGCTGCATCACCATCTGCAGTGATTTTGGAGCCCAAGAAAGTAAAGTCTGCCACTGTTTCCACTGTTTCCACATCTATTTGCCATGAAGAGATGGGACTGGAGGCATGATCTTAGTTTTTTGAATGTTGAGTTTTAAGCCAGCTGTTTCCCTCTCCTCTTTCACCTTCATCAGGAGGCTTGTTAATTTATCTTCCCTTTCTCCCATAAGGGTGGTATCATCTGCATATCTGAGGTTACTGATGTTTCTCCCAGCCATCTTGATTCCAGCTTATGCTTTGGCCACTTTGATTCCAGCTTGTGCTTCATCCAGCCTGGCATTTCGCATGACATACTCTGCATAGAAGTTAAGTAAGCAGGGTAACAATATAGAGCCTTGACATATTCCTTTCCCAGTTTGCAACCAGTCCATTCTTCCATGTCCAGTTTTAACTGTTGCTTCTTGACCTGCATACAGATTTCTCAGGAGGCAGGTGAGGTGGTCTGGTAGTCCCATCTCTTTAAGAATTTTTCATAGTTTGTTGTTATCCATGCAGTCACTTTAGTTCTATATCATACATTCTATATATAGATATAGATAGATAGATAGATGTACATTCCATATCATACATTCCATTCTTGATTTGGAAGATTCTTTAAGGTTTTCCTTCAATGTCAGGTATACTGTGCTCTAGCCAGACAGCCTATCTGCATTCATATTCTTTCTTAGGATAAAATTATTCTTGATAAGCTGCACCTATTCCTACCCTCTTCCCATGGTAGCATGAGCAATTGGATGTATGCCAGGATCTGTAAAGATTTCCAACCATCAAGGAGAGATGATCTTTTAAAGACAGCACCATTCCCAGATCTTTCTCTTGCTTCATCAGAACTGAAATATTTTGTTTCCTTTCATTTTGAGGTCTTGCCTCATTTCTAGTTACAATGAGTTATGATAGATGAGAGGAATTCATTTTTATCTATTAATAATTCTAACTTCAACAGTACATGAACCGTGAACTTTCAGATGTTCACGCTGGATGTAGAAAAGGCAGAAGAACCAGAGATCAAATTGCCAACATGCGTTGGATCACAGAAAAAGCAAGAGAATTCCAGAAAAACATCTAATTTACTTCTACTTTATTGATTACACCAAAGCCTTTGACTGTGTAGATCACAACAAACTGTGGAAAATTCTGAAAGAGGTGGGAACACCAGAACACCTGACCTGCCCTCTGAGAAATCTGTTTGCAGGTCAGGAAGCAACAGTTAGAACCAGACATGGAACAACAGACTGGTTCCAAATAGGAAAAGGAGTAACTCAAGGCTGTATATTGTCACCCTGCTCATTTAACTTATATGCAGAGAACATCATGAGAAGTGCTGGGCTGGATGAAGCACAAGCTGGAATCAAGATTGCCAGGAGAAATATCAATAACCTCAGGTACACAGATGACAACACCCTTATGACAGAAAGCAAAGAGGGAATGAAGAGCCTCTTGATGAAGGTGAAAGAGGAAAGGGGAAAAGCTGGCTTAAAACTCAACATTCAAAAAACTAAGATCATGCCTCCAGTCCCATCACTTCATGGCAAATAGATGGGGAAACAATGGAAAGAGTGTCAGACTTTATTTTCTTGGGCTCCAAAATCACTACAGATGGTGACTGCAATCATGAAATTAAAAAACACTTGCTCCTTGGAAGAAAAGTTATGACCAACCTAGACAGCATACTATAAAGCAGAGACATTACTTTGCTGACAAAGATCCAGATAGTCAAAGCTATGGTTTTTACAGTAGTCATGTATGGATGTGAGAGATGGACTATAAAGAAAGCTGAGCACCAAAGAATTGATGCTTTTGAACTGTGGTATTGGAAAACATTCTTGAGAGCCCTTTGGACTGCAAGGAGATCCAACCAGTCCATTCTAAAGGAAATCAGTCCTGAATATTCATTGGAAGGACTGATGCTGAAGCTGAAACTCCAATATTTTAAGAACTGACTCATTGGAAAAGACCTTGATGCTGGGAAAGATTGAAGGCGGGAGGAGAAGGGGACTATGGAGGATAAAATGGTTGGCTGGCATCACCAATGCAATGGACATGAGTTTGAGTAGGCTCCAGGAGTTGGTGATGGACAGGGAAGCCATCCATGGAGTTGCAAAGAGTCGGACACAACTGAGTGAACTGAACTGAACTGAATTCTAACTAATATATTATCCATCCTAGAGAAACTAATTGTCTAACAAATTAAAAGACAAATATTTTTGTCACTATGAAATGCAGGTAGAAGGAATTTTTTGATCAGTGGCCCTTTCTATTCTCCAAATTTTAAAACATGTACGGTTACCCATCTGACCTACACACAGTGCCAGTCCTAGGGTGGAGAAACAACTTAATTAAAAGCCTCAGCAAATAAAACAGGTAAAGGATTTCTAGGGTCAGACTCTGGAACTCAAATATCTACACAGTTACAAAAGCAAATAACTGTACAGTTATGGCATAGCTGCTTTTATCACAAAGGTTGTTATACATAAATAGATTTCAATACATATTTTGTCCCCATCAAATTGCCATCGCACTGCTAAAGAGCAATAACATTCAGACCACAAAATTGAGTTATTTTTTATAAGTAAAGTTAAGTAGACAGCAGCTGCAGGATTAATACATTCCCTTGATTTATTTTTTATTTACAGATGCACATTTTCATTAGCTAGGATTTGAACAGAATGGATTTTTACAACAAAAGCAATAGCAGCCCAATTCTGGCTTTTATACACAGATGGGCTTCTCTCTATCTCCTTGGACAGTTTTGAGTGTATCTTCCTCCAACACAACCCAGATGCGTCTGTTTGTAATGTTTGGTTTGCAGCCTCGAGGCAGAGTACATAATTTCCCTTCCTAATCTGCAGAGCAAATCTCAGATGCAAACCATTTTCTGTGTAGATGCAAGGCAGTCGTGGAGAGTTAGGCTGGAAATGCAAACAGAATTATTTTCCCCTTCCTCCTATGAAAATTAAAGCACTTCATGCCTCTGTGATGATTTCTTTCGTTATCTATCTACATTTGCTACAATGATTTCCTAAATGGCCTTAGGCTGTATTACTTCCCTTGGCCTTAGAAAACAATCAAATTTGTGTTGCAAGTATCCCAGCCTGACTGTTCTGTTTGATCACAGTTATTAGACTATCCTCTAATGCGCTGAAATGGTTATTGTTTGAGACTTTGAACCACAATAGTTATAAATAACCACAGATTCTCAAAATTTCTCATGTGTGGCATATATTCTCACCAACCAGTCTTATTTGTGTTGGTGCCTAAGAAATGTTTGCGTATTGAATAAAGCCACCATCTCTCATCGCACAGCCCTGTCTTAGTTTTGGGGATGGTGCTGCTAAGATACCTTCAGGGCTATGGTTTAAAAGGGTGCTCTAACTGTGTTAGAATAGCCATACAGTATCCCATACTGTAAAGAAACACACAGGGTGTGGTGATACTGAACTAGCCAAGGCAGTAAACAGGCAGCAACACAATCAATGGTGGATATCTGGAATGCTGGGTGGCAGCAGCAGTAACCAAAGTCTGCAGGACTTCAGGATTACAGTGTGCAGAGGGCATCTGAGCCCTAACCCCAAGATGTAGGCCCTACCTTTTTCCTTATGCTTATTCTTTACCAGGCTCTCAGAAAGACCAAAGGAAGTTAAAAGAACTGGAATGTCAGGCTAAGACTTGCCCACTCCCTACTTTTATCCATATCTCCGTGCCTAAAAAGTTCAGGATCTTGACTGCAAAGAAAGAGAAGAACAAAAACAACTGCAAAGTGACCAGGACTTTACACTTGGCAAGCTTGCCAGCCCATTCTCTCAGGCACAACTTGTCACTTTGCCCTGCCATATTCCTGTCCACATTTATGGATGAGTGGATCATCACTAGGCAAGGACAAATTCTCTTTAAATCTGAAAGTATAAAATGTCTGCCTGTTGGATTACATTTCCCTGTTGTTTTATCAGCTGGGGGGAGGGGGGATGGCAAGCAGAGTGGCTGAAAAGTACAGCAGCATCGGCCCATTCCACGCCAAAGACAGAAAAAAGCTAAAACTACGCTCGCAAGCCCCAGTGGTGGCTCTGACTCCAGAAAACCTGAATGAGCAATACACCTTTTAAACTACAGTTGTGAGAAAGAAAACTCAGCTCCCTATCCAAAGTCTAATGCACAGGAAAAGTCCCATCATTTCAAGTTTTAAATAAGCTTCTAGGCAAAGATCTGTGCACCCAATTTCTACCCAGAGTGTACCTGCTAACAGTTCACCTGATATCTTGATATCTGAAGTATCATAATATCACTCTGTTTCAAGAACCTGAGTGGTTAATTCACAATGAAAGGTCCCTTCTTACCAAATCCTGTGGAAATAATCTTCTCTGAACTTTATCTTGACTTTAGATGCAGTATTTGTTGTGCGAAATTTATAGTCAGTGTTTGGTACTTAGGTTTTATTTGTCCAATTTTTTAACTTAGCATGAGTTCTTCTGAGATTCACCTCTGTTTGGCTAAGGTAATCATAGAATAAAAACAAATATATAAATAAAAAGGACTTTTTTTCATAGAAATACTGACACAACCTTAACTGGAAGGGAGGGAGTTGTGCAGCCATAATAATAAAAGTAGCAAACATTAGCAATCTGCTTCATAGCATGAAATAAAACGTATTTCAGTAAAAACATGAACACTGCTCCAACTGTAATTTTTCACACAGCTGTGATAAAAGAACGATAAAAGTGATAAGGCATAACAATTCCTAAGTAAACACACATATAAAATGAAGTGAAAGCTCAGATCTAAAATGTTTTGTTTTACTTGCAGATGCTAAACATACCATGGGTGATGCCTTAATTTTTTTTTAACAGCTATCAATTTTATTCACTTGTACAATGTAATAGATGCTAGAGGCTTCCAAGAAATATGTTGCATTAAGAGATATTCTCCCTCAGCCTGGACATTTGACATCTTGTCAGTTTGTAACATTACATACTTTTGAATAGATATCCTATCTATACTGCTGCTTGATAAGAAAAAAATAATAGCAAAAGCAGTACCAATGAATCTTTCTTATAGAAAAAAATTTTCATTTCCTTAAAAAATTATGTTATCCTGTCCCTGCCTCTTAAAAATCTGAGTCTTTCCCAAGGTAATACACACTTCTTTAATCATTTGAATAAATGGATGTTTGCCCAACGAGAACAGTTATTTTCTAAAATAGAAACATTCCTTCTAGAATGTTCTTGGGGCAAATAAATGATGTTGAAAGTACATAAATGACAAAATGTACTCAGTGGAAAAAAAGATGACTCAATATTTTCATAACTATTCATCACAATCTCTATAAAATACTCTATGGCCTTTGGATCAAGGCACAGTTAGAGAACAGAGATAAATCCCAAACTGATTATTTTTCCCTTAGAATAAACAGCTACTCTCCCACTGACATTAAGTCTGTGAACTATTACACTCAGTAGCCACAAAACACATGCTAACCTGTGGCTCTCACCTAATTGCCTTTACCCTTGAACTGGTACACAATATTTATTCATCCATTTTTTTTTCTCCAGCATATATCAAAGCACATTCAATGGGTGAAGGAGCTGTAGAGACCCTTGACTTCCTCCACTGTAGTGGCAGAGCCACCTGTTCAACAAAATCTGGGTTCCTATCCCATAGGGTCTAGGGAAGCATCTTCCATGTATGCCTGAAAGTTGGCTCAGTCATGTCCAACTCTTTGTGACCCCCTGGACTGTAACCCACCAGGCTCCTCTGTTTATGAGATTCTCCAGGCAGGAATACTGGAATGGGTAGCCATTCCCTTCTCCAGGGAATCTTCCCGAGCCAGGGATTGAACCCAGGTCTCCTGCATTCCAGGCAGATTCTTCTCCATCTGAACCACCAGGGAAGCCTGTTATATTATATTTCCTGGGCTTTCTTTGCATCTGGCCATGGACAGAT
The DNA here is from genome assembly GCF_032405125.1 of Capricornis sumatraensis. NCBI lineage: Eukaryota > Metazoa > Chordata > Mammalia > Artiodactyla > Bovidae > Capricornis > Capricornis sumatraensis. The sequence continues at coordinate 79,037,495 of NC_091073.1, forward strand.
GACTACAGAGTGCATAAACTCTTTGGGGCCCCTGGTTAAGAAGCAAATGCTTTCTTTCTGCTCTCTCTTGGCCTTACTTGGTGTCCTTGGAAATTATATACTGAAGAGGGAAAATTGCCTAGAGATGGAAAGAGGCTGGTTGCTACATCACCATATGGAAGACTGTCTGCCAGAGACCACACTTAAGTATTGTAAGAGTGAAAATAAACTTCAGTTGTGTTAAACTATAGGGTTAGCCAAAAAGTTCATTCAGCTTTAAGTAAAACTAAAAGGTGTATTTTTCAGATTCACCAAGAACTTTATTGAATAATGTATTCACTAACTGAATGAACTTCTTGCCAACCCAATATTTTTATTTAAGGCCTTATGTGTTATGATAATTAACACTATCATATATAGGAATCTTATTCTCAGGAGCTTACCTTTAATAAAAGATATGATTTATTGTTGTTACTGTTCAATAACTCAGTCATTATCCAATAACTCCAACTCTTTGTGACCCCATGGACTGCAGCACACCAGGCTTCCCTGTCCTTCACCATCCCCTGGAGTTTGCTCAGACTCATGTCCTTTGAGTCAGCGATGCCATCCAATCACCTCATCCTCTGTCACCCCCTTCTCCTCCTGCCCTCAATCTTTCCCAGCATCAGGGCCTTTCCCAATGAGTCAGCTCTTCACATCAGGTGGCCACAGTATTGGAGTTTCAGCTTTAGCATTAGTCCTTCCAATAAATATTCAGGGTTGATTCTCCTTGGGATTGACTGGTTTGATCTACATGCTATCCAAAGGACTCTTAAGAGTCTTCTCCAGCATCACAGTTTGAAAGCATAAGTTCTTTGGCACTCAGCCTTCTTTATGGTCTGGCTCTCGTATCCATACGTGACTACTGGAAAAACCACAGCTTTGACTATACAGTCCTTTTCCAGCAAAGTGATGTCTCTGCTTTTTAATATGCTGTCTAGGTCTGTCATAGCTTTTCTTACAAGGAGCAAGTGTCCTTCAATTTCATGGCTGTAGTCACTGTCCACAGTGATTTTGGAACCCAAGAAAATAAAGTCTGTCACTGTTTCCATTGTTTACCCATCTATTTGCCATGAAGTGATGGGACCAGATGCCATGATCTTAGTTTTTTGAAAGTTGAGTTACTTGAAATCATTTCTGAGAAAAAAAATGAGACATATTTATACAAGGTAATAAGGCAAGTCGGATACAACTGAAGCGACTTAGCATGCATGAATGCATTGGAGAAGGAAATGGCAACCCACTCCAATATTCTTGCCTGGAGAATCCCAGGGACAGAGAAGCCTGGTGGGCTGCCATCTGTGGAGGCACACAGAGTTGGATGCAACTGAAGTGACTTAGCAGCAGCAGAAGCAGCAGCAATAAGGCAAGTAACCCCAAATTATACTTTAGAATATCATCAACATAGCAAGAAAAGGATCTGCGTTTCAAAGAAGAGCAGGATCAGTTAAATCTAGAGCTATTGGAAAAGGCCTCATGGAAGAAATGCCTTTTAACTTGATTTCAAAGGATGGATAGCAATATGACAAGTAAGAAATGAAGCTGAAGGCATTTCAGGCTGAGGGAACTGTGTGATCAAGAGGGGGGAAATAAAGTGTAATGATGTAGGAAAAGCCAGTATCTGCATAAAGAATTATAGCCTGCCCAAAAGCAACTGTGAAATGGTTAATCAGAACCTCCCAGGTTGCTATAGCTCAGCACTTACTGAAACCTAACATGTAAATTATAAAGCCACGGCTTTGGCATTGTGGAGGGGACAATATGTACTGGGGAGGGTTACCTCAACTTAAAAGTTTTTCTCTTCTTTCCAAAATTCCAGGTACTAGAATGTCTCTATTACCATTGTAGATAATGAGAGAGTGATACAAGAATTTCAAAGATCTGAGAGGTCACAGACAAAGAGAGACACAAAGCACATACCCACTGAGTGCCAGTGTCAAAATGGAAATGCTTCCTCTAGAAATTAACATTTCTCAAGAAGCATGTTGAAAGAGACAGAAATCCTCCAATCCCCAAAAGGCATGCATCTGTAGACTTGTCAGCAATAACTGGGCAAATACTACTATACCTATTCCAGAGCTTTCTTCAGCTTTATGAATAAAATTTCAAACTCTGATATTAAAATTCAAAGATCTGATAAATAAGCATTCTTTCAGAGACTGATGGTTCACAAAGAGTGACTAGAAAACCAAGATGAGTTAGAAAAGGGAATACTTATGGCTAAGGAATCCCCCAACCTTATTTTGAAGGGATTGAAAGTTAAGATCAGAATCCTACTATAAAACACTTATTCTTTTATGTTGTTCTATGCTTGAGTTGATAAATTAGAAAACTATGAATAATTTTCATTCCATGGTATAAACACACTCATTCTTTTAGGAGTTTTTTAATTGACAAATGAAGGAGTATTCAACAAATGACACTTATCTAGAAAACACTACATTTTAGTTTACAGGTAGAACTGCCCATTACAGACAAATGTTCATTGGCAAATTACTCCAGTTCTCTACAAAAGCCTAGATAGGTCTTGTCCACAAAAAGAGAATTTTCTCCTTTCTTCATGGTCCATTTTGGCAAGGGTGCAGAGGAGACCCACTGTAATGGACTGAATGTCTCCCCAAAATTCATATGTTGAAACCCTACATCTCACGTGATAGTGTTAGTAAGTAAGGCCTTTGGGAGGTAGTTTGAAACAGAGGAACTCTTGAGGGGGAAGTCCCCATAAATGGGATTATTGCCCTTTTAAGAGTCAGGAAAGAGCTTGCCTACAACCTCTGTTCTCTTCAATGTGTGGACATTCTGAGAAGCTGGCAGTCTGCAACCTGGAAGAGGGTTCTCACCAGAACTCAACCATGCCACACCATGATCATGGACTTGCAGCCTCCAGAACTGTGAGAAACAAATGTCTGCTGTTTATCAGCCATTCAGTCTTTGGTATTTTGTTATAGCAGCCCAAACTAAGATACCTATACAAATTTAAACCAGTTCCTACTGTCTCCTCTTTGGAAGTTTGAATTACAGAGCTTCAGGAACAAGACAAGGGTGTCCACTTTCACCGCTACTATTCAACATAGTTCTGGAAGTTTTGGCCACAGCAATCAGAGCAGAAAAAGAAATAAAAGGAATCCAAATTGGAAAAGAAGAAGTAAAACTCTCACTGTTTGCAGATGACATGATCCTCTACATGGAAAACCCTAAAGACTCCACCAGAAAATTACTAGAGCTAATCAATGAATATAGTAAAGTTGCAGGATATAAAATCAACACTCAGAAATCCCTTGCATTCCTATACACTAATAATGAGAAAGTAGAAAAAGAAATTAAGGAAACAATTCCATTCACCATTGCAACAAAAAGAATAAAATACTTAGGAATATATCTACCCAAAGAAACTAAAGACCTATACATAGAAAACTATAAAACACTGATGAAAGAAATCAAAGAGGACACTAATAGATGGAGAAATATACCATGTTCATGGGTTGGAAGAATCAATATAGTGAAAATGAGTATACTACCCAAAGCAATTTACAAATTCAATGCAATCCCTATCAAGCTACCAGCCATATTTTTCACAGAACTAGAACAAATAATTTCAAGATTTGTATGGAAATGCAAAAAACCTCGAATTGCCAAAGCAATCTTGAGAAAGAAGAATGGAACTGGAGGAATCAACCTGCCTGACTTCAGGCTCTACTACAAAGCCACAGTCATCAAAACAGTATGGTACTGGCACAAAGACAGACATATAGATCAATGGAACAAAATAGAAAGCCCAGAGATAAATCCACACACATATGGACACCTTATCTTTGACAAAGGAGGCAAGAATATACAATGGAGTAAAGACAATCTCGTTAACAAGTGGTGCTGGGAAAACTGGTCAACCACTTGTAAAAAAATGAAACTAAATCACTTTCTAACACCACACACAAAAATAAACTCAAAATGGATTAAAGATCTAAATGTAAGACCAGAAACTATAAAACTCCTAGAGGAGAACATAGGCAAAACACTCTCAGACATAAATCACAGCAGGATCCTCTATGATCCACCTCCCAGAATTCTGGAAATAAAAGCAAAAATAAACAAATGGGATCTAATTAAAATTAAAAGCTTCTGCACAACAAAGGAAAATATACGCAAGGTGAAAAGACAGCCTTCTGAATGGGAGAAAATAATAGCAAATGAAGCAACTGACAAACAACTAATCTCAAAAATATACAAGCAACTTATGCAGCTCAATTCCAGAAAAATAAACGACCCAATCAAAAAATGGGCCAAAGAACTAAATAGACATTTCTCCAAAGAAGACATACGGATGGCTAACAAACACATGAAAAGATGCTCAACATCACTCATTATCAGAGAAATGCAAATCAAAACCACAATGAGGTACCACTTCACACCAGTCAGAATGGCTGCAATCCAAAAATCTGCAAGCAATAAATGCTGGAGAGGGTGTGGAGAAAAGGGAACCCTCCTACACTGTTGGTGGGAATGCAAACTAGTACAGCCACTATGGAGAACAGTGTGGAGATTCCTTAAAAAATTGCAAATAGAACTATCTTATGACCCAGCAATCCCACTGCTGGGCATACACACCGAGGAAACCAGAATTGAAAGAGACACATGTACCCCAATGTTCATCGCAGCACTGTTTATGATAGCCAGGACATGGAAACAACCTAGATGTCCATCAGCAGATGAATGGATAAGAAAGCTTTGGTACATGTACACAATGGAGTATTACTCCGCCATTAAAAAGAATTCATTTGAATCAGTTCTGATGAGATGGATGAAACTGGAGCCGATTATACAGAGTGAAGTAAGCCAGAAAGAAAAACACCAATACAGTATACTAACACATATATATGGAATTTAGAAAGATAGCAATGACGACCCTGTATACAAGACAGGAAAAAAGACACAGCGGTGTATAACGGACTTTTGGACTCAGAGGGAGAGGGAGAGGGTGGGATGATTTTGGAGAATGGCATTCTATCATGTATACTATCATGTAAGAATTGAATCGCCAGTCTATGTCTGATGCAGGATACAGCATGCTTGGGGCTGGTGCATGGGGATGACCCACAGAGATGTTATGGGGAGGGAGGTGGGAGGGGGTTTCATGTTTGGGAACACATGTAAGAATTAAAGATTTTAAAGTTAAATAAAAAAAATTAATTAAAAAAAAAAGAAAGAAAAGAAATATATTTCCTTGCTTTTGCTTGCCTGTTTAAAGACATGAATAGTTTTCAAATTTTTTTAGGTGTCTTAGTGTCCTGTGTTGTCTGTTTAGCTTCTCTTGGGCTAGAGAATAGAAGTCTCATTTCTAAGACAGCACTTTGTGAATAAGAAAAAAAAGAGAGAGAAAACTGTGAAGAAAAGGTGCTGGGTAAGCAAATGAAGCAAACTTAACAGCTTCCTTCAACAGCTTAGTAGCAGCTCTGTGTGCCCAGGACTAACCACGCCAATACCGATTTTCATTGCCAAGTGACTCCTTTCCTCCTCACTGTCTCCCCTTCTTTTCTTATTATCTTTCTTCTTCCCATCCTGTGCTGCAATAATTCACAAGAGAAGTTTTGGATAAATGTATTTATGCTTTAAAAATAAATCTTCATTTAAACTGATGCAAATGTCAAAGGATGACAAAAACATCCCCTTTCTACACAGATGAGTATCTCTTTTTCCACTTTAAAACATTTTTTCAGAAAATCTAAAATATGTGAGGCTGGAGATTCTTTTGGAGATAGCAAAGAAAGGAGATGTACTCTGTGCTTGTAAGAGAAGATTTGTCTTAAACCTACCTTCTTTCTACACTGGAAAACAGCTGAAAAACAAATTAGCACAGGGCATATTCTTAAGAACATTTTCCTTGAAAAGATAATAACTTAATTCAAAAACCTAAGCCTGAGTCAGATTTTTTCCTTGATGCTCTCTTACTTCATATGCTTCCCTGGGCCTTCTCTCCTCTCTGAACCACCTTCCCCAGTTCATCCTCCAAGGAGTCACAAGAATAGGCCACATAAAAATACAGCTTTTAAAGCATCACTCCCTGGTTAAATTAAACCAACAGTACCTAACACCAGTTTTAGGAAAGAACACAACTCACTATATTATCTCTTAATATGCCAACCTCATTTCTTCTCTCTCACCTCCTTACATTCCAGCAATAATGACCTACTTTGATTCATATTAACGTACCATAGCATTTCATGCTCACCATTTATTCATTCATTCTGTTTGCAATGAGTGGAATGAACACTTGGTGCGCTCCTGTTCATCTTCCAAATCCTTTGTATCAGTCAGAGTTGAAATGTGTGAAACAGAAACTACTCTGTATGTCAGACAGGAAGGCATCTAATGCAAGGAATGAAGTGCCAAGGAAACTGTTGACAGGATTAAAGGAACACAAGTCAGGGGCCACCAATAAGCTTTCAGGTCACAACACTGCAGGTTTGATCCAGAATTTGGGAGCTGCTGCTAACAGTTATGGGTCGGAAAGCTACAAGAACTACCATCTATATCACACCTACCCACACAGTCAAGGGTGATGACCGGGTGGTGAAACAAGGAGTCTGAATACTATAAAAAATAATGTTTGTTGGATCCTTGTATGTCAGATGCCATCACAGCAAAAGGAAAAATGACTCTATTCTCTCCTGCTCTGCAATTTTTCACTAGAGCATTTCATTACACTTTTTAGCCTTCCAAACCCTATAGAGTATAGGGACATGGATGAGGAGAAAACAGGTGCAAGGATCAGTAGATAATATGGGCTTCCCAGGTTGCGTAGCGGTGAAGAATCCACTGGGCAATGCAGGTGATGCAGGAGACATGGGTTTGATCCCTGGATGGGGAAGATCCCCTGGAGAAGGAAAGGCAACCCACTCCTGTATTCTTGCCTGAAAAATTCCACAGACAGAGGAGCCTGGCAGGCTACAGCCCATGGGGTCTCAAAGCGCCAAACATAACTGAGCAACTGAGCACACATCAGTAAATAATATTAGGAATCATACCCTCTGTCAAGCCCTTCTTTGGACCTTCCACCCCTAAAAGTCTTGGGTGATCATTTCCTCCACCATATTCCCTCTGTTCTTTACTAAGCATACTATTCTATTATCTTAGTAGTCTTACCATATTTCAAAATTTGTGGACACACATATAGTTCATATATTATAAATACCCAATCATTATTTTATCCATCTTTTTTAAATCCTTAGTACTTAGCATAGTCTCTGACACATAATATGTCTCTATATTTTATTTCAAATATTATCAAGTAGCACTTTAATTTACAAAAAATATTAACTTAGGAAAGTGAGATTTTCAGTTTCAATCTCCTCTTCAATAGATTCAAAAAACACAGAGTTGGAAAGTAGTGACATTGAACTCTCTTGAGATTTCAGCAAATTCTCTTTTCCACAGAAGAATAATATCTTAGGATGTTATTCAATTAAAATGCAGATTTGAGGATTCTTTGGTTCTAGTAGGTATTCTGCTCATTGTACTCTCCAGTGATCAATTTGCTCTTCCCAATAGAGGATAGAAAATCAGGCATTTTATTGCACTTATTTAAATTATATTTCATTTATGCATTGGGTTAAACAACCTCTGGGCATGCTTATCAGCCTCACAAGTAAAAACACAGTGAGCAACTTGAATTTATGTTCTAATATAGATTAAGTATCAAAAGAATATTCAAATAAGATTCAGAATATATTTTTATATTCCACTCATAATAGTTTCTTTATTAGAGTGTGGAGAGTAAGGAAGAATGTCTGTGTCTAGCTTCTTATATCTCTGGAGTAGGACAGATCAACTTCTACAACATGCCTATGTACAATCCAGTGATTTTGGACTGTACAAATCATAGCTTAAACAAAAAAAATCCTAGAGGCATACGATACTCCTCTGGATTCCATACAAATACCCAGTTGTCCACTGGAAGTGTGATTAAGGCGGAAACTAAGATGTAATAAAACTAGCAACACCTTTTTAAATACTAAGCTAGAAATGTTTTGTGTAAAGTTATGTCACAGAGAATATTAAATGGCCAAAGATGAATTTACCTTTTAGTTTCACTTAAATTCAGTAATAAGAATCAAAAATAAAATGAGACTACTCTAGAGAAAAATTAAGAGCAGACATTGTAGTTATCAGTAGAGAAATTAACTGCAGAGGCTATAACTTTCATTACTGGCTCTCAGGTAATTTTAAGTGCTTCCCCTGACCTTTACAAATGAAGAAAATGAGGTGCTGAGAGCTTGTGTGGAGAATGTCAAAGAGGCAGGATTCATCAGTGTTACGATCAAAATGTTTGTGTCCTCCCAAAATGCATATATTGAAGCCTTAACCCCCACTGTAGCTGAATTTGGAGATAGGACCTCTCTGGAAGGTTAAAGGAGGTCACGGGAGCGCTGGTTTAGGAGAAGGCGGAAGTTGATTGGATCGGATTAGTGTCCTTATAGGAAGAGACACCAGAGAGCTCCATCTCTCTCTTCCTGCATCACAGAACAGCCATATGAGGACACAGTGAGAAGGCAGCCATCTGCAAGCTAGAAAGACAGCCCTCTTCAAAACCAACAAAGCAGGCACCATGATCTCAGACTTCCAGCTTCCAGAACTGTGACAGAATATATTTCTGTTGTTTAAAATGGCCAGTCTGCAATATTCTGTTACAGCAGCTTAGCACACTAATACAAACAGCAAGCCAACTAAGATCCCTCTCCACTCTTGCTTTCATCTCTACACAGACACCATACAGTCACCAAAAAGCTGAAGGCCTAGGAAACAGCACAGGAAAAGCAGGTGCAAAGTACTAAAATTCTTACGCACTGCTGTTAAGGAAAATGCCAAACATGCACTTTGTTCCTCTGACATGTCTCACTTAAGGCTACTCATGATACAGATACTTAGACAAAATAATATAGATGAAATTAATGTTGCACTGATTACACGTGCATAAGAATGTTGCAGCAAGACAACCACAGTGTGATTTAGCCACCCAGGAAAACCCAGGCCAGATGTCTTTGTTCAGAGCACTGGATGACAGATATGGAAACGGGATTCTAGGTTCATGAGACCACAAACCCCACTACATATCACTGTGGTATTTTCTGTATATAATGTGTTTAAAATTGTTCTAAATCTTGGCATTGGAGTTGATAATAAGAAGTAATACCTTCCAAGTCATTTTTATAAACTAAATTTAGGAAGTGGAAACATTCTCGGCATTCATCAAATTAATACTTGAAGGTAATGGATCCATTATTTTCTGAAAAAAAATAATTTTGTGTAACTATGCAGGTCAGGAAGCAACAGTTAGAACTGGACATGGAACAACAGACTGGTTCCAAATAGGAAAAGGAATATGTCAAGGCTGTATATTGTCACCCTGCTTATTTAACTTATATGCAGAGTGCATCATGAGAAATGCTGGACTGGAAGAAACACAAGCTGGAATCAAGATTGTCAGGAGATATCTCAATAACCTCAGATTTGCAGATGACACCACCCTTATAGCAGAAAGTGAAGAGGAGCTAAAAAGCCTCTTGAAAAAAGTGAAAGTGAAGAGTGAAAAAGTTGGCTTAAAGCTCAACATTCAGAAAACTAAGATCATGGCATCTGGTCCCATCACTTCATGGGAAATAGATGGGGAAACAGTGGAAACAGTGTCAGACTTTATTTTTTTGGGCTCCAAAATCACTGGAGATGGTGACTGCAGCCATGAAATTAAAAGACGCTTACTCCTTGGAAGAAAAGTTATGACCAACTTAGATAGCATATTCAAAAGCAGACACATTACTTTGCCAACTAAGGTCCGTCTAGTCAAGGCTATGGTTTTTCCAGTAGTCATGTATGGATGTGAGAGTTGGACTGTGAAGAAGGCTGAGCACCGAAGAACTGATGCTTTTGAACTGTGGTGTTGGAGAAGACTCTTGAGAGTCCCTTGGACTGCAAGGAGATCCAACCAGTCCATTCTGAAGGAGATCAGCCCTGGGATTTCTTAGGAAGGAATGATGCTGAAGCTGAAACTCCAATACTTTGGCCACCTCATGCGAAGAGTTGACTCATTGGAAAAGACTCTGATGCTGGGAGGGATTGGGGGCAGGAGGAGAAGGAGATGACAGAGGATGAGATGGGTGGATGGCATCACCGACTCGATGGACGTGAGTCTGAGTGAATTCCGGGAGTTGGTGATGGACAGGGAGGCCTGGCGTGCTGCGATTCATGGGGTCGCAAAAAGTTGGACATGACTGAGCGACTGAATTGAACTGAACTAGTAAAGGCTATATTCCTCTTAAATTGGTTTCCTCGCCCTGTCTAACTTCTGTCAAATTTTTGACCACTTATAAGGACCTCTCTCAGTTCTAAGCTATGATCTAAAGTTGAAAACTCTAAATTCAAAAACACCTTTAAAATAAATACCTTAAAATACCTTTAAATGATTGTTTGTGTTGTGCTAATATAAAGCTCTTATCTCTTAGCTCCAGATCTAACATAACACAAGCTTATGCTTTGACCCACATAGTGCAAGAGAACACTGGGGTCATCTTTACAAAACACAGGTCACACAACCAAGAGTGATTTCAAACTAAAAGATTTCAAATCTTTTATTTGTATTTGTCAAACATGGTGGAAAAGAAAAAGATATAGCAACATTGTTTTCATCACCATTTTCCTCTTCTATTGTTGCTCTCATGTAATGATTGCGCTCCAACCTAGTCCTGCCCCACAACAACAAATACTTCTTCTAAAAGCTTCTCACCAGGTTCACTTTTCTGATTCTCCCACACAAAACCTCAAATCTTGATGGTCCAACATAACCCACTTTGGAAATCCTAGAAGGGGAAGAAATGGAGCAAATCAAGTCAGAATATATTTGAAGTGAACAGCAAGGAGAAATTCAATACCAGATGACTTACAGCCTTCTGTTCTTGTTAACCCTGTGGAGGGTGCATGGTGCTAAAGTTCTTTGCCTCTGTAGATTGAGAGCTCCAAATGCAGCTATCTCTTAAAACAGTGATATCCTCTCTGCAGAAGCAACATTTTTCTAGCACTAATAAGACAGAATGGGGATTCTGAACTTATTTTTGCAAAGAAAGTTACATCTATTTAGAGTGTTAGCTTTCATTTGTGTGACACCTCCAAGTACCCCCGTAGCATCTTCTGCATCTTCTCCAGCAGTAAATCACAGCAGAAGATATTGCTGTTTACTCACTTCTCACTCAGCATGGTGTCAGTCATAGTCACTCAAATTCACAGACTTAAAAACCAGGAGACAGAGTTATACTTCATTTTGTGTCAACCAATCCATGATAATTTGTGGGAAGCAATATTTGCGCTCAGCTTCACAAAGACTAAAAAAGGAAAAAATTGCCTCTTCCACCTTTCACTAAATCACATATATGAAGTACCTAAAATATATACAAAATGAGAAACAGACTACACCTACATTAAATAGTCATTGGTTTTTGCTTGAAAATATAAGGCAAAACTATATGGAACATAAAGAATGGTAGAAAGAATAAAATTCATGGCGGTTGAGGCAAAATAAGCAATATCATTCCCAAGAGAAATGAACATGTCAAATAACCAAGGAAGATGGGAGAGAAATTATTACCGCAAGAAAAGAAGAGAAAGAGCTGAGACTAAAATGTTGAACGCCAAGACACCTAGGAATAATGATGAGGAAAAGGGTCTAGTGTTAATAAATCCCAGCTAGCATTTCCAGAGTAGGAGGTTTAACAGTTTTTTGTCATTTTACTTTTAACCTTTTATTGAATTACCCATAGAAAGTTCTTATCCCAAAACAGATAAATAATTTTTACACAAATCAAACCCATGACAGTTTATGCCACCATCCCCAAATTCTGAAAATCTCTCCATTTAAGAAAGAAAAACAAAATGCATCACAACTGCTTCTGATGATCTCAAACAATGGATCATTTTTATTTTACTTTACTTTACTTTACATTTTACTTTACTTTGTTTTGTTTTCATGTCAAGGTGTCGAACAAAAAATTAATCATAGGATATTGCCAGGTATATTTTAATTCTCTCTGAAAGGATAAAACAGCCAACCCATAATAAAGCTTGGTCAAGGCGAAGTATAGCTACAATTGATATGGCATAGTTGGGAAAGCCAGCTCAATCCTTATCATTGCTCACAGACAGCAATAAAGTTCAAAAACACCGCCATCTGAGTAATAGCTAGTCAGCACATCACTCTTTACTGCAGAATGTTGTCCTTCATTAGTGTTAATCCCTAATCAATTGGTTAGGACACAGCCCCAGTTATAACCCCCCTTTTGCTTCTTGCTCCAATGTGTTTAAAACATTCTTCAATGTGTTACACACTATTTTCTTGTCTCCTCCTCCACCTCAATTTACAGGATCAGTTCAGTTCAGTTCAGTTGCTCAGTCGTATCCAACTCTTTGTGACCCCATGAATCGCAGCACGCCAGGCCTCCCTGTCCATCACCATCTCCCGGAGTTCACTCAGACTCACATCCATCAAGTCCGTGATGCCATCCAGCCATCTCATCCTCTGTCATCCCCTTCTCCTCCTGACCCCAATCCCTCCCAGCATCAGAGTCTTTTCCAATGAGTCAACTCTTCGCATGAGGTGACCAAAGTATTGGAGTTTCAGCTTTAGCATCATTCCTTCCAAAGAAATCCCAGGGCTGATCTCCTTCAGAATGGACTGGTTGGATCTCCTTGCAGTCCAAGGGACTCTCAAGAGTCTTCCCCAACACCACAGTTGAAAAGCATCAGTTCTTTGGCACTCAGCTTTCTTCACAGTCCAACTCTCACATCCATACGTGACCACTGGAAAAACCATAGCCTTGACTAGATGGACCTTTGTTGGCAAAGTAATGTGTCTGCTTTTGAATATGCTATCTAGGTTGGTCATAACTTTTCTTCCAAGGAGTAAGCGTCTTTTAATTTCATGGCTGCAATCACCATCTGCAGTGATTTTGGAGCCTAAAAAAATAAAGCCTGACACTGTTTCCACTTTTTCCCCATCTACTTCCCAGGATAGAATGGCAAAAATCAGTTGGAAACCTCAACTTATACACAACTACTTGGAAATCATTTCTTTGATGCTGATATAGTATCAGTGAAAACAATGGTTTAAGAAAAAAAAAAACCTATGCTCACTTTGGTGGGGAAAGAATAAATACTCTTACAAGCTATGTTCAAGTACAATAGAAAGGTGGAATTACTGAAATTCTTTTGTAGATAACCTGAGAGCTAGACAAACCTAGACAGCATATTAAAAAGCAGAACATTACTTTGCCAACAAAGGTCCATATAATCAAAGCTATGGCTTTTCCAGTAGTCATGTATGGATGTGAGTGCTGGACCATAAAGAAATCTGAGAGCCTCAGAATTGATGCTTTTGAACTGTGGTGTTGGAGAAGACTCTTGAGAGTCACTTGGACTGGAAGGAGATCAAACCAGTCAATCCTTAAGGAAATCAACCCTGAATATTCCTTGAAAGGACTAATGCTGAAGCTGAAGCTGAAGCTCCAATACTTTGGCCACCTGGTGCAAAGAACTGACTCATTAGAAAAGACAGTTCTTTCCTGATGCTGGGAAAGATTGAAGACAGGAGAAGTTGACGACAGAAGATAAGATGGTTAGATGGTATTGCCAACGCGAAGGACAAGGGTTTGAGCAAACTCCAGGAGAAGGTGAAGGACAGGGAAGCCTGGCATGCTGCAGTCCATGGGGTTGCCAAGAGTCAGATATGACTGAGCGACTGAATTGAACTGAACTGAACTGACAGAAAAATATTTATAAATCGGGCCTTAGAAAAGTGCTAATAACCCCATCACTCTCTCACAGTACATGAGTATGAAACTGTAACTTTTTAAAGGAAAAATAAAAGTAGTGAGAGGTTATTAATGCCAATGAGGTGCAACATTCATACTTAAGAATTTAACTAACCAAAGGCAAATCCAAGACTTGAAATCCATTCCAGGCAATAATCATCAATGAGTTAAGAAGTCATCACTAAGTTCTAGACCCATGTCAGAGGTGCACCACAAAGGGATATCCACTGCCCAACTGCCAATCCCTCTAAATCCCTCCCTCACCTCCTACTGCAGCCTAGGCCACAATTTGAGGGTCCTGTAGGCTAGTATCACCATTATATTCTTAGGATTAATTATGAGTCAGCAAAATTTAAGTAGGAAATTCCTGCAGATTGATATCATTGAAGAACATTATTCCACTTGGGTTAAAAGTAGGAAACAAACCAAAAAAGTAGAAAACACGCTTTTATTCATTCTGTGTGATGTCAAACAAAAACCAGAGCAATAGTGAGTCCAAGAAAGTCTACGGCTAGGATGGGGAAACGCTACAACTGAGCAAAATACCACGGCTGGCAAATTCTGAACACAGAATCAGGAAAACGCACAATAGAAAATCAAGAACATCAGGCTGGCCCACACACAATCAGGATGATAGGGAGGGATGGCAAACAAGAAAACTGGGGACTGGCTTTTGTGGAGCCAGCAAATCACAACTAAGAAAAATACAGTATTTTTTCATAATATCCAAGAACAAGCACTGCAAGTCAAGCTGGATATTTAGATTGGACAAACAATTTGCTCAAGGTCAAGAAACAGAGGATTAATTATATTGTAGGTAAAGTAGTAGCAGCAATTTATTTATCTGATCTGATCTATGAATCAATGTGGTTTGTGCATACAAATAGTTCTGCTGGTTAAGGTATTCCTTTCAAACCCATGATAACTACTTTGGTTTTGCAAATAAACACATTGTTTTGACTACCAGTATGAAACGAGGTTGGTTTCTCTATTTTCTCTACAAGTTCAGTAAACATAGTTCTTACTCAGTTAAAAAAAATTATGGCAGGACCTCAGATGGAAAGGCAAGTTGGTAGAGGCTGTGGGGTAAAGCACCATAACTGAGCACATTATACACCAAGGCAAACAGTGAAGCAAGAAAGAAGTTGGGGGAAGGCAAGGACAGGCAGATAGAGATAGCAGTATCTCTGCAGTCACAATTTTCCTTCCCAAAGCCTTCAAATGCCCATTATGTCCAGTCTACAAATATAATCTCTCAGTAAATCCAAATCAAACAGTTTTCTTCCAACACTGGAATAGATCATGGTTTCTTCCATCGAGCCCCTGATTAAGGTCCTGGACTGCAATAAGGGGTGATGTTATACAAAAACATCTATGCAACACACACTCAGCTCGTCTAGATGCTCACACTTTGGAAGCTAAACCTGAATGATGGAGCAGCAGAAATACACCCTCCACTTCATTCTCACCATCAGTGTCATCTTCTTCCCACAGAGGTGAGGAGAAGGATTTTTCTTAAATTTTCTCTGACAACAGAGTTGAATTTTACTGAACTACATGAAAAGACTCCAACTGGATTAGAAGATAAATGCAACAAGCAAGAACCTCTATAGGGAGAAAATGTCCCCAATAGCCTATGTCATTGTGTGGTTATTACGGGGTATGTAAAATCATGGGTGATATTTTTATACAGAAAATAGAATAGAGGGTTGAGAATTTGGACGTGATTACATCTCAGAGACAGAATATGTTAAGAAGAGAATGAGCTTTAGAGATAAATTGACTTAAGGTTAAATAGTAGACCTCAGACTCCCTGTGTTCCATGAGAGATTTTAGGCAAGTTACATAATTTCCTTGTTCTTCACTTACCTTATCTATGCCAATGAAATATTGGGGCAGGGGGTGGGCAGGGGGATACAGATCAGTAACACATTAGAAAATACACAAAATATATACCATAGCTTAATCCCTGAAATGTATCAACTATCGTTTTCCACATTACTCTCCCCTCAGCTCCTATTCCAGTGCTGTTCTTTCCTTACTGAAATTTAAGAGAATGACATTTTAATTTTCTAATGCTTTCTATAATGTTTGCAATGGCTTAAAGAAAAAGAAAGAAAGAAAGTGAAGTTGCTCAGTCGTGTCCAACTCTTTGCAACCCCATGGACTGTAGCCTATCAGGCAAGAGTGCTGGAGTGGATTGCCATTTCCTTCTCCAGGGGATCTTCCCAACCCAGGAATCGAACCCGGGTCTCCCGCACTGCAGGCAGACGCTTTACCGTCTGAGCCACCAGGCTCCATGTAAAATTTATGAAATCTTGTTATACTTTCAAACCTTTTTATATAAAAAATTTTAATTCATTTTCTTAAAAACCTCTTAGCTGTTAACTATAAAGCAAATAAAAGTGGGAGAGAACAAAGCAATTCAATAAAAATTGGATTTACTTTTTATAAAGAAAGGTTTTAATCTTCTTAATTGGCCCTTTGATGTAAGTAATTTCCAAGTCTGGGACATTTTATAGACTAAAAAGATCATGTTGAAATCGTTCCTTAGAGTAATCAACATTTAGTGATCCTTTAGAACAGAAATCATTAAAAAACAGCAAAGAGAAAGGAGGTATTAGATGTGCAAGATCAAGGTCTCCAACATATTAAAATTAGCAATGAAGGACTACACATTCTAGGAAATGGAAGTTATCATTTTCACTGCACATTTCTTTAGACCATAAAGAGCACTGAATCAATATATCACTGAAGAGATTATTATTTTGTACAAACTGAAGGTTGGTGCAGGTCATTCTCACAAAAGCAAACAGAACTTGTTAATTTAATCCAACAGACTTGGCAGTGAATCCAAACAGGAATTTAATCAGCTGGAGAAGATGGTGAGCATCTCGGAAAATTAAATGATCGCTGTGCAAACAGTAAATATCATTATGGAAGGTCAAGGAAAGAAAAAGAGTGCTTTTCTCATGATTTTCATTGAGTTCATCAAACATAATAAACGATTCCAAATAAACCATTTCCAGGACTGCAACAATGACTTAATGTTACTTGTACCAGAAAGTTAAAACATAGTTTTCCAATCTCTCACCTTTCTTAAATACTTTTTTTAAGCTGCAAGGTTATAAAATGAAGGATTAAGTGTCTTATATTCCAAGACAGCAGCTGACTTCTCAGTTTCTCAACTCAACATAATCTGACAGCATTCTGACACCAAAGTGAAGGCTTTTTATTATAGAGACTAACACAGAGACAAGGCTAAGATGTAACATTAGTTGAACAATCACTGCTTTAAACATCTTCAAAACTAAGAGCAATTTTTAAAGGCTATATGTTGTTGCTAAAACATAAATAAAACTTACTGCCTCCCTTGCACTTAAATGAAATTACCATCATTTTATTCAGAATCTTTCCCACTTCCTGTTATCACAGAGTTTTCACTGTGCCTTGCCCTTCTTTCTTTCTTTCTCATTTCAGCCTCTACCCTATTTGCAGGTTTTCCTCATTTCTAATCTCTTTGAAACCGTTTTGAAAGCATAACCTTTTAGAAGTCTCAAGCTGAGGGCGTGTAAGTATACACTAAATCCAAAATAAAAAGACAACAGCTATGAAAACATAGTGTTCTCATCAAACAAGTAAATGTATTACCAAAAGAAACCTCAATAAACAAATGTCAACTGGTGTTTCCCAAGAGCGACTAACAAAAACACATCATGTGATAAAGTGCCAAAAAAGACATTTCAGTCTCATGGAAGATAATTTTAATGTTCAGTTATTAAAAGTAAGTGAAAAACTTATTTGGAAACTCTAGAAAACAGTTGTCTAGCTTCATGGAAAACTAGACCAAGAGATAATGAGCTAATGAAGAACTGTATTATGTTAAGCTACTGAGAATTAGAATGATTGGGAAAATCAGAAACTACTATTTCAAAAGCATGTAGAAAGAGACTAGATGGAAAATCTTAGCTTTAATAAAAATGGGGTGATACTTTTTCATAACTTTGTCTAAAAACAGACAGATACACATTATTTCTAGTCCAGTTTTAATACTATCTTGAATCATTTCTCTCCCTCCATATTTCAACTCCCAAAGGAACAGAATATACTTTTATGTGTATATACTTGTACCATCTTCTCTTATTATTTATACAGTGTATGTCATTTATACAGTGGTAGACTGTATAAATCATAATAAATGTATAATATGATAAATCATAGCAGTAATACCATACTGTTGCATAACAAAAAAATACAATAACTTGAATGTTAGAAACTGTGCCTAGTGAACTAATTGATCTGGAAGAAGAGATGGCTAGTCATGATGTTGAAAGTCAGAACACTGAGTGTTTCTAACAGCACATGACAAAGCCAAAGGGGAAAAAAATAATATAAAAGGAAACTTACCATTTGGAAGCAGAATTTAAAGAAAGTTACTGGATTAGAAAACAAACCTAATCAGTGAGCAAGATTCCAAAATTAAGAAAAGGCCTCAGGCAAATCAAAGCTGTGGGTATTTGACCTCAGGAAGGTGGAACCTGATAAGATTCTCTCAGACAGATAAATAACTTCTAACAATATCAAGGGCACTACCCTACAACATACCATTCAGTTCAATTCAGTCGCTCTGTCGTGTCCGACTCTTTGTGACACCATGGACTGCAGCACGCCAAGCTTCCCTGTCCATCACCAACTCTGGGAGCTTACTTAAACTCATGTCCATCGAGTTGGTGATGCCTTCCAACCATCTCATCCTCTGTCATCCCCTTCTCCTCCTCCATTCAATCTTTCCCAGCATCAGGGTCTTTTCCAAGGACTGGGTTCTTCGCATCAAGTGGCCAAAGTATTGGAGTTTCAGCATCAGCATTAGTCCTTCCAATGAATATTCAGGACTGATTTCCTTTAAAATGGACTGGCTGGATCCCCTTTCAGTCCAAGGGACTCTCAAGAGTCTTCTCCAACACCACAGTTGAAAAGCTTCAATTATTTGGTGCTCAGCTTTCTTTATAGTCCAACTCTCACATCTATACATGACTCCTGAAAAACCATAGCTTTGACTAGACAGACTTTTGCTGGCAAAGTAATATCTCTGCTTTTAATATGCTGTCTCTATTCAGTCACTCAGTCATGTCCGACTCTTTGTGATCCCATGAACTGCAGCATGCCAGGCTTCCCTGTCCATCACCAACTCCCGGAGTTCATCCAAATTCATGTCCATTGAATTGGTGATGCCATCCAACCATCTCATCCTCTGTCATTCCCTTCTCCCTCTGCCCTCAGTCTTTCCCAGCATCAGGGTCTTTTCAAATGAGTCAGCTCTTCGCATCAGGTAGCCAAAGTATTGGAATCTCAGCTTCAACATCAGTCCTTCCAATGAATATGCTAAGTTGGTCATAACTTTTCTTCCAAGGGGCAAGCATCTTTTAATTTCATGGCTGCAACATACTGATGTGCAGAAATGGTGCTGGTGGTGGTGGTTTAGTTGCTAAGTCATGTCCGATTCTTACGACCCCATGAACTGTAGCCTGCCAGGCTCCTCTATCCATGAGATTCTTCAGGCAAGAATACTGGAGTGGGTTACCATTTCCTCCTCTATGCACAAAAACATAGGTCTGAAAAAAAATTACAGTTTGACTTTGGGGGTGTGTGGCAAACCCCAATAAGATTTGCAGAAAATACACAGTTGTTAAGACAGCTATCGGAGAAGGCAATGACACCCCACTCCAGTACTCTTACCTGGAAACTCCCATGGATTGAGGGGCCTGGTAGGCTGTAGTCCATGGAGTTGTGAAGAGTTGGACACGACTGAAGCGACTTAGCAGCAGCAGCAGCAGCAGCAGCAAAACAGCTGTACCTGTAAAAGTGCCCCCTGTTTGTACTAAAAAGGACTAAGTAATTCAAATGAAAAAAAAGATTAATGGGCTGTGAGTTTTACATTGGCAAGAAGCAGACTGAGAAAATAACTCAGCTACAAAGACAGACTATTAAAAAAAAAAAAGGAAAGGAAAGATCTCATAGGATTGAACTAAGAGTTGAGAACAATGGACAGAGAATCAATTCACTGGGGTTAAGAGTCTCTCATCAGGAAACATTCTTGGCTCCTAGAATAGAGAAAGCTGGCAACATGTACCTAGATTTCAGAATTTCATGGCCAGATGACTGCTGTGTATGTCTATCCCTTTTTGAATGTAAAAGTCTACTACTTTGTCCAGTTTTACCACTGCAGGTTGTGTTAAAAATACTTAGCCTCTCATTTCACAGGTTTCTGGATCAAGAAGAGTCATAACCAAGGAGTTGCACTGAACAAACCTCATCCGTGTCTGGGCTTGTTTTAGAAGATGAAATCCTGGACTTCAAGGATGAAACAAATGTAAAGTTACATATGCATTATTATTCCCAGAGGGTAGCTTATGCCTGTTGTTCAGCTTCTGGTCAGTTCAGTCGCTCAGTCATGTCCGACTCTTTGTGACCCCATGGACTGTAGCATGCAAGGCTTCCCTGTCCATCACCAACTCCTGGAGCTTGCTCAAATTCATGTCCATTGAGTTGGTGATGCCATCCAACCAATTTCATCCTCTGTCGTCTCCCTCTCTTCCTGCTTTCAATTTTCCCCAGCATCAGGGGCTTTTCCAGTGAGTTGCTTCTTTGCATCAGGTGGCCAAAGTATTGGAGCTACAGCTTCAGTCCTTCCAATGAATATTCAGGACTGATTTCCTTTAGGATGGACTGGTTGGATCTCCTTGCAGTCCAAGGGACTCTCAAGAGTCTTCTCCAACACCATAGTTCAAAAGCATCAATTCTTTGGCACTCACCTTTCTTTATGGCCCAAAACTCATATCCATACATGACTAATGGAAAAACCATAGCTTTGACTATACAAACCTTTGTCAGTAAAGTCAAGTCCCTGCTTTTTAATATGCTGTCAAGGTTTGCCGTAGCTTTTCTTCCAAGGAGCAAGCGTCTTTTAAATTCATGGCTGCAGTCACCATCTGCAGTGATTTTGGAGCCCAAAAAAAAATAATGTCTGTCACTGTTCTCGTGGTTTTCCCATCTACTTGCCATGAAGTCATGGGACCAGATGCCATGATCTTAGTTTTTCACTGTTGAGTTTTAAGCCAGCTTTTTCACTCTTCTCTTTCACTTTCATCAAGAGACTGTTTAGTTCCTCTAAACTTTCTTCCATAAGGGTGGTGTCATCTGCATATCTAAGGTTATTGATATTTCTCCCAGCAATCTTGATTCCAGCTTGTGCTTCATCCAGCCTGGCATTTCAAACGATATACTCTGAATATAAGTTAAATAAGAAGGTAACAATATACAGCCTTAACATGCCACTTTCCCAATTTGGAACCAGTCCGTTGATTCAAACTGTTGCTTCTTGACCTGTATACAGATTTCTCAGGAGGCAGGTATGGTGGTCTGGTATTCCCATCTCTTTAAGAATTTTCCAGAGTTTGTTATGATCCACACAGTTAAAGGCTTTGGCACAGTCAATAAAGTAGAAGGAGATATTTTTCTGGAACTCTCTTGCTTTTCCTATGATCTAATGGATGTTGGTAATTTGATCTCTGGTTCCTCTGCTTTTTCTAAATCCAGTTTAAACATCTGGAAGTTCAGAGTTCACATACTGTTGAAGCCTAGCTTGGAGAACTTTGAGCATTACTTTACTAGTGTGTGAGATGAGTGTACAACTGTGGAGTAGTTTGTACAATCTTTGACATTGCCTTTCTTTGGGATTAGAATGAAAACTGACCTTTTCCAGTCCTCTGGCCACTGCTGAATTTTCCTCATTTGCTGACATATTAGGAAAGCTATGACAAACCTAGACAGCATATTAAAAAGCAAAGACATTAGTTTACTGACAAAGGTTCAGATAGTCAAAGCTATGGTTTTTCCAGTAGTCACACATGGATGTGTGTGTTGGACCATAAAAAAAGGTGAGCACCAAAGAATTGATCCTTTTGAACTATGAGGTTTAAGAAGACTCTTGAGAGTCCCTTGGACTGTAAGGAAATCAAACCAGTCAATCCTAAAGGAAATCAGTCCTGAATATTCATTGGAAGGGCTGAAGCTGAAACTCCAATAATTTGGCCACCTGATGCAAAGAAATGACTCATTGGAAAAGACCTGGATGCTGGGGAAGATTGAAGGCAGGAGAAGAGGGAGATGACAGGATGAGATGGTTGGATGGCATCACCAAGTCAATGGACATGAGTTTGAGCAAGCTCCAGGAGTTGGTGATGGAAGCCTGCAGTGCTGCAGTCCATGGGGTCACAAAGAGTCGGACACGACTGAGTGACTGAACTGAACTGGGTGCAGCACTTTAACAGCATCACCTTTTAGGATTTGAAATAGCTCAGCTGAAATTCCATGACCTCCACTAGCTTTGTTCATAGTGATGCTTCCTAAGGTCCAGTTGACTTCACACTCCAGGATGTCTGGCTCTAGGTGAGTGATCACACCTTCATGGTTATCTGGGTCATTAAGATCTTTTTTATATAGTTCTTCTGTGTATTCTTGCCACCTCTTCTCAATATCTTTTGTTTCTGTTAGGTTCATACCTTTTCTGTCCTTTATTGTCACCATCTGCATGAAATGTTCCCTTGGTATCTTTTTTTTTTTTTTAAGAGATCTCTAGTCTCTCCCATTCTATTATTTTCCACTATTTCTTTGCATTGATCATTTAGGAAGGTTTTCTTATCTCTCCTCACTATTCTTTGGAACTTTTCATTCAAATGAATATATCTTTCCTTTTCTCCTTTGCCTTTCACTTCTGTTCTTTATTCAGCCATTTGTAAGGCCTCCTCAGACAACCATTTTGCCTTTTGCATTTCTTCTTCTTGAGGATGGTTTTGATCACTGCCTCCTGTACAGTGTTATGAACCTGTCCATATTTCTTCAGGCACTCTATCTATCAGATCTAATCCCTTGAATCTATTTATCACTTCCACTGTATAATCATAAGGAATTTGAATGGTCTAGTGGTTTTCCCAAATTTCTTCAATTTAAGTCTGAATTTTGCAATAAAGAATTCATGATCTGAGCCACTGTCAGCTCACAGTCTTGTTTTTGCTGACTATATAGGCTTCTCCATCTTCAGCTGTAAAGAATATAATCAATCTGATTTTGGTATTAACCATCTGGTGATGCCCATGTGTAGAGTAGTCTCCTGTGGTGTTGGAAAAGGGTGTTTCCTATGACTGGTGCTTTCTCTTGGCAAAACTCTGTTAGTCTTTGCCAGATTATGGTAGGTTGTAACAAAGATGGTTACAGAAAAAATTCATCAAGCCTCTGTATTCATATACCTTTGTAATGTGACTTTGTGATCCTCCCAGATAAAGATGGAATTTATTTTCCCACCCCATGACGCTGGGCAAGCCTAGCAGAAGCTCCAGATCCTAAGAATCAAGAGACATTTCAACTTCTTTTCCTCCCTCTTGGAATGCTGCCCTGAGATTGCCACAGAGAAGCCCAGTCTAGTCAATTAGAGGATAAAAGACCACAAGGAGTAGAAACGAATCATCTCAGTTAAGACAGCTAGCCAACCAGCCAGCAGCCAGTGGCAAATGCCGGAACATATCAGTGAAGCCATCTTGTACTATCCAGTCCCTCTAGAAATATATAATGTAGCCATATGAGTGAGCCAAAGGAGAGATCAGCAGAAGAACCCACCAGCAGAGCCCTGCCCAAATTTATTTACCCACAAGGGAAAAATGCCTATTGCTTCAGGTGGTTTCTTACATAGTAATAAATGATGCAGTGAACACCACATTTCCTAATTTTCTAATACAATCCATGTTGTAAATATTATGTGCTATTATTATGTGATATGTCAAGTAGGTGCCTTTTGTTGTTTTTGTTGGAAATATGGTCCTATAAGAAAGCAAGTACTAAAATGTGTATTACAGTGATGGTTGACCAGAATGAACATTACTCACCTTTTAGAAAGGGCAACTGTCACTGTAGTCTAGTATTAAAATAAAGTATCTTTAATCCTGAATATAGCTAGCTTTGCTTCCAGGGATGCAAATCAAAAGGAGAGGGAGAATATTCAAATTTAAATGCCTTCTCTCTGAGGGGTGTTGTAGGTACTACTCAGTGCATTAAAGTCCAACAAATTTCTTGAGCATTGTTTCATGGCCACTCTTCCTGCCACACACATCCATGGAAAAGCACAGACACACAAAAGATAAAGTGAGAAGTGAGAAAACTCTAGATTAACGGACAAAGATGAGTGTTATAATGACACATTGAACAATCACATTTCTATATTTTTGCTTGAATTGCTTCCCAGCTAGACCTCTCCTTTGGAAGATGCTGTGTAATTTCTCTGGTTATGTGATAGGAGCAAGATGAAAGATAACTCACAAGCTCCTGTGGCTTAAAATACAATGGTTTGAAATTGGTGGATTGTTTTTAAAGGTTTTTTTTTTTTCTTCTGTTTGAGAAAGAAAGGCAGAATTATATTCACCAGCCCCACCCTCATCTTTCTCCAAAATAAAAGGTCAAATTGCTTCTTCTTGTTTTTAAAGACATTGCTTAAAAAATCCTGATGTAAATGCATAAAGACTGTTAATATAATGGCCTAAATGGCACCCTCCTCCACTCCTCTACAATGAAAACCAAAAGATCTAAAACTTCTTAAAATAAAGTATATTCAGATGCTGAAGAAATGAACTTTAAAAACATCTATAATTGAATATATATATATATATATATCTATAATTGAATATATATAATTGCAAAAACTGTCACTGTAATATCATGGAATACCTCATGGAACAGTCATTTGGATTATGTGATCATTTATTTTAACTCCCACTCTTCTTGGAATAGATAAATTTCAAGAATTTATATATCCAGAAATCTCTCAGGATCACTAACTAATTCTACCAAAGTTAGAACTTATTTAAATATTGATTATAAATTAAAATTAAATTATTTTAAACCTCCAAGGATAAATTAGCCCTGGTAGCACCTCTGTTCAAATATATAACATTATTTAAGGGATTTTTTTCTTAGTATACATACTAGCCATATGCAAAGTTTTTTTTAAATGAAAAACTAAAAGCACAGACTCAGTTCTAAAAAGGGACCATAGTTAAACTTCTTAATGCTATATATGAGAAAAATAAAGTTCAGAGAGCTGAAATAATATGACTGAAAACAGCAGGTTTTATTAGTGGTGATGCTAGAAAAGAATCAGGTTTTCTGGACCCTCAGGCCAGTGAGCTCCCCCACTTTACCATGTGGACTCACACAGGACTTTGGGTCCAATGTGGATGGGAGGACCCGGCTTCTCCCAGTCCTGAATTCAGGAACTACCACATCTAAGCACAGAACTTCAATTATCTTTCAGCCTCAGCCCTATCCCTAACCTTTTTTCTGCCTGTGCAACTCTGCTTGCAGAATCTTAGTTCCCCAACCAGGGCCCTCAGCAGTGAAAGTATGGGGTTTTAATCCACTGGACCACGAAAGAATTAATTCCCTTCAGAGTCTCTGGGAATGAGCAGAGCAGTAGCAAGCAATGTTTAAAAGTTTCCCAGGAGGTTCTGATATGCAGCCAGGCTGAGAACTACTGAAGTGATCTCTCACCCTCATTTCCTTAAATGGCTTAGGTTACCAGGCTGGCAATCCCAGCCTCATTTCCCAGTGTTTCTGACTCTCTTTGGTCCTTTGATACCCTAGACATCAAGAACCTAATTCTGAGAGCCCAGATTCTTGAAAAGGGAGAAATAAAACAGGGAAGATAGAGAATATGAAAGTACATGTTCTCGGCAAAATGTATTGTCAGTGAAACATCTTATGGATACATAAGAACTAGAAAACCATAAAAAAAAAAGTCTTTAGCTATATCAAGGTAGAATTTCCTATAGGCACTAGCATAAACAACTCCAGGTTTCTCTGGTGGCTCAGAGGTAAAGAATCTATCTGTAATGCAGGAGCCAGAGGAGACTCGGGTTTGATCCCTAGGTTTGGGAAGGTCCCCTGGAGGAGGAAATGGCAACCTGCTCCAGTATTGTTGCCAGGAAAATCCCATGGACAGAGGGACCCTGAAGAGTTCATGGTGTCACAAAGAGGTGGACATGACTGAGCATGCATAAACAGCTAATCAAATTTGCAAGAATATGTATCAGATTGTTGATTGGTTTGTTTCATTATATCACTCAATCACTCTTATATAAAGTATGGTCATCTGTTCACCAGCTCATGAAATTAGAAGCAGCATAGTTTAAGTAGATTCTTAGGCATTATGGCAAGGGAGAGAAACAGAAGCAGAAATTTTCATACTAAAGAAAGTTCTAAATCAGTCAGAAGCCAGTTTAACCATCCCACAACAACTTTAGCAACCCAAAGGTGAACTTAATCAACTGACCCTCAATTTCAACCCAGTCCTCAAGGAAAAAAGCTGAATCTGGGTTGTTTTGAACCTCAGAGGTGAGAAAGATAAAATTTACTTGTTGGGATAAGATTATCAACAAGGATAGCTTCCTCATCTCTCGCAATTCTTCCTCAACTCTTACAGCCATGGTGGAAAAACTGATAATTCTGTGGACTGAGCCTGCAGGATATTTACACTTCCAGGGGAAGCAAGAACAAAGTTCAGCCAGCAGTAGTGTCACATGCTTGTCTGCCTCCTTGCATAATCAGAGCTGACTTGAGTCAAATATTAACTAAAATTATGAAAAGTGAAAATGTTAGTCACTCAGTGGTGTCCAACTCTTTGCAGCCCCATGGACTGTAGCCCACCAGGCTCCTCTCTACATGGTATTTTCCAGGCAAGAATACTGGTTTGGATTGCCATTCCCTTCTCTAGGGGATCTTCCCAACCCAGGAACATAACCTAGATCTCTTGCAATACAGGCAGATTCTTTACTATCTGAATCATCAGGGTAACCCAACTAAAATCATATTTAATACCAAATATCAAGTGTTCTAAATCTGAACGACCATGTATGAATGATCAAGAAAGGCCATGTGTATGAAGCTGCTTGACTCAGAAGAGTCCAATACTCCAGAAACAAGCATGTTCTTTAAGCCTTAATCAGGTCTCTAAAATGTTAATATCATCTGGTTTCATCTCAGTGTTCTAGCTGGAGGCATATTTTATGCAACTGATTGTGTTGGTTTTCTGCCTCTGTCACCAATTCTTCCCTACTATATTAAATCCTATACATGGTAACACAAATTAATTAAGCAATATATTACAAAGTATTAATATAAATGTTTCATGCTCCTAAACCTCTATAACAATTACTATTGCCCTGATGAAGAAATGAATTTACATTTTTAACAGAAATACTTATAAACAAACATATTTAAATGGTTAACCATCAGTTCTAAAAGAACAGATTCAAGGAAGCAAGAGTTAAAGCAAAACATTAAGATTTAGATGATCCAGTGAGATGATGTGAAAAGAGAATACCATATATACCTCTTGCCATTTCAGTCATACTGAAAGAGCTTTTCAAATAACCTCATTTACTTTCACTCCAAGAACCAAATATGCGTGCTGTCAATATCACTCTTTGCCTTCTTCCAGGCTAATCATGAATATCATCTAGAAAGCATTTCTTCCAGCTCATCAAGTTCCCTCTCTTCGATAGATGGAGACAACTTCACAAGCATCAACAAGCAGAGCCAATGTAAAATAATATCAGGGTTGAAATCACAGGGCTGCAAGTGACTTTCAGCTATTACACGGTACATCCTCCTCCTCTGATATAATCATTTAAACCAGTGGTTCTCAACTTTGGCTGCACATGGAAATCATCTGAGAGGCTTTTTAAAATTCTGCTGGCCAGCCTTAAACCCCAGAAATTCTAATTTAATTGGTCTAGAGTACAGCGTGAATGTCAAGTGGCCTAAAAGCTCTCCAGGTGATTGTAATATGCAGCTGAGTGTCAAAGCCCATCAAAGACCACCAAGAAAACACCTGTAGTCAATCAAGAAAAGTCGGATTTACTTAGCTTGCTGCAGCATAGAGAGACTCTTATGAGAATCTCAGAAGTTTTGAAGAACTTCAAACTGGGTGATTTTTTAGGAAAGCCGAGGGAAGCATGAGACCATTCTGGATTGGATGACGTCAAGAAACGGGGGAAATTCAGTGATTGGGTATCTCAATTATCCTCATTCAAGAAGCAGAAAGGTTAGAGCAGTGCTATCACTGTTAAAGAATGGAGATCACTCAGAAGGCAAGTTGTTAGCAATGAGTGCCAAGAAGCAATCATTTTCATAGTTAAGATGTGGCCTCATCATTGCCCTGTTCTAAATATGGTGTATTTATGGTTTTTGGCAAAGACTGCAGTCTGGTTTTTCAGTAATGCCGATTACACTTTCTCTATTTGTTTACCAGAACTTGTTTTTACATTCTCATAAGTTGAGCGCCGAAGAATTGATGCTTTTGAACTGTGGTGTTGGAGAAGACTCTTGAGAGTCTCTTGGACTGCAAGGAGATCCAACCAGTCCATTCTAAAGGAGATCAGTCCTGGGTGTTCATTGGAAGGAGTGAAACTAAAGCTGAAACTCCAGTACTTTGGCCACCAAATGCGAAGAATTGACTCATTGGAAAAGACTCTGATGCTGGGAAGGATTGGGAGCAGGAGGAAAAGGGGACAACAGAGGATGAGATGGCTGGATGGCGTCACCAACTCGATGAACGTGAGTTTGAGTGAACTCCGAGAGTTGGTGATGGACAGGGAGGCCTGGCGTGCTGTGATTCATGGGGTCACAAAGAGTCGGACATGACTGAGTGACTGAACTGAGCTGAACTGAAGGTTGAAAGCCACTGATTGAAACAAACTTAAAAGCACAGCTGCATATAAGTGCTATCTGGTTGTAATACCTGTCACTCTTTTGAGTTCCAGGGTTAAAATTAGCTGATCTAGTTTATTAAACATGCAAGTGAAACCTTCCCAAAGTCGGACCTTCCAGATAAAAACTGTTCCCATTTCCTTGATAAAATATTGTTATGACTACAAGTTTAAACTGCAAAAGAATGCATGCTACATTTTAAATAAATATCTTACATATAATAGCCCCTTTTGATAGCATCACCACCAAAACATTAATTCTCCTGTATTTTAATCATGTTCTATTTATTCTGTTCTCAGTGGAAAGGAAAGTGAAAAGTGAAATGTTAGTCACTTAGTCGTGTCCAACTCTTTGCAGCCTTGTGGACTATAGCCTGCCAGGTTCCTACGTCCATGGGATTTTCCAGGCAAGAATACTGGAGTGGGTTGCCATTCCCTTCTCCAGGGGATCTTCTCAACCCAGGGATCGAATCGGAGTCTCCTGCATTACAGGCAGATTCTTCACCATATGAACCACCAGGGAAGCCCAAGCTATTGTTAACTTTTCACAATTACTAACTCAAAGCTACCTTGATATGGCACCATACATGAAGGATAGGGATTCTTTACAGAAGTGTTTTTGACACTGTTTTGATGATTCACCTAACTCTATGTTCTATAAGAAATCAGGATAGTGTCAACCACTTATGCTTTAAGAATGAATACGTGTATTCAAAATAGAAAGTGAAAGTGAAGAGAAGACTCTTTGCGACCCCATGGACTGTAACCTACCAGGCTCCTCCCTCCATGGGATTCTCCAGGCAAGAGTACTGGAGTGGGTTGCCATTTCCTTCTCCAGGGGATCTTCCTGACCCAGGGATCAAACCCAGCTCTCCCACATTCCAGGCAGACGCTTTAACCTCTGAACCACCAGGGAAAT
This sequence comes from Capricornis sumatraensis, assembly GCF_032405125.1. Lineage (NCBI taxonomy): Eukaryota > Metazoa > Chordata > Mammalia > Artiodactyla > Bovidae > Capricornis > Capricornis sumatraensis. The sequence continues at coordinate 79,067,095 of NC_091073.1, forward strand.
TGGGGTTATTTAAATTCAATATTCTCTCCTGGAAAATTCCATGGACAGAAAAGTCTTGTGGGCTACAGTCCATGGGATCACAAAGAGTCTGACACAACTGAGTAACTGAGCACAACTCTTCTTTGGTAATATGGAGTATACGTTTGCTCTCCTAGAATATCCATGTAATCATAACCCTACTTCATGTCTCCCTAAAAATAAGGCTCTTTCACTGTTTCACAAGCGTCGATAGAGGAAATCACATTATTTATTTATTTGTTTGTTTATAAGAGTCAGAAATATATTAACCTCTGATGATCTAGAGTGCCAATTACTCACAGGAAACTCCACTCAGAGCCACCCAATATCATCCATATTATCTATTCCTCAAAGCTCCACAGAGAGGGGACAAAAGTTTTCCTCACCTAGACTGAGTTATTTCCATGGTTGGATCTTAAGGGAGTCTGGAAATGGTACCCCTGTTTCCCTACTTGAACTCTGAACCAGTTCAGAAAACAAAAAATTTAGGCAAAAAGATATTTTTTAAAACTTTGGAACCAAAAGATGCCACGTCACAGGTTAGATTCTCCAAGAGCAGATACTGAGACAGAGTTTGAGTTCAAGATGTAAGAAGAGACTAAAGGAAGGGTGAGGAAGCAGGATTGAGCAAAGGAAAAAGTCACACTGTGATGCAGACCCAAGGAAAATCTGGCCAACCTGGCAAGAAGCTGCAGAGTAAAGAGACACTGCCTGTGAGAGCCATCCCAGAGAGGGTTAAAAGATCTGAGCCTTCAAACCCCTTCCTAGCTCATTCACCACATGTGGGCTGCCCTGGGAATAGCACAGCTGTGAGCAGGCATCTGGCTCCACGTGGCTGAGGCAGACCCTAAAGGAACAGGAAGCTGGAGTCTCCCTGCCCATCACCCCCTTCCCAGCTGGATAGCAAGTCCTTACTCTCAGGGGCTCTGGGAGAGCGTCTTCATGTCTACCCCAGTCCAAGCTGGAGAGCATGGTAAGATGCTTGGCAAAATAGACTTCCCGATAGGACACTAAGTAATCACAGACCTCATACCTCGTTTACAGAATGAAAACTGAAAACTCATAGTATAGAGATACTGACCCAGTATAACATGGTTTTCACTAGCAGCTGGACTCTAAAGAAGAAATAAAGGAAGAGAGTGAGATACGAATGCCAATTTCTGCTCCCACATTCACCAAAAAAGAGACAATTGAGAATAGAGATATACAGACAGACCAGGGGTGATGTGTTAGTAAGGGTGACCCTCCACATGAATGGAGGTGAGTGGTACCCCCTGTCCTCCACAAACACAGTCACAGAACTTGACAGTCAGTTAAAGGCAGTATCAGTCAGTTCAGTTCAGTCTCTCAGTCATTTCCGACTCTTTGCAACCCCATGAATTGCAGCATGCCAGGCCTCCCTGTCCATCACCAACTCCCGGAGTTCACCCAAACTCATGTGCATCGAGTCGGTGATGCCATAGCTAGCTTATTATCATTTTTAGGTCTCCAGATTACAATCATAAATCAAAACTCTCAGGTATACAGCAATCATTTTTATCCATAGTTATAAATATTATTCCATTTGGAAGGTTGGGGACCAGGGAGTTGGTTTGTTTGGTGGTTGGTTGAGGAACTGGAGTTTGAATTTTTATTCCTGTTGCAATTGCATGTAAAGAAACAGATTTATCTACCAAGTCCTAAATAACAAATTTTTTTTTTTTAGATTTTCTGAATTCTTTTCTGTCTTAATGCAAAAGTCACAGAGGGGATTTTAATCACTCAGTGGCAAAGAAATATACATTGCAAGTGGCAATTCAGCAACCAGACTGATTCCCCTCATTCCCCTTTCAGGTGCGTACCTCTTGACACTGTAATAATAATAGCAGAAAGGAGGCTGCGTCATCAGCCACTTAGGACAGAAAGCACCTAGGAACTCAGACCAGGGAGTTACAGTAAGACCCAGAGAGCATAAGAAGCAAATGTAACCATGGAGACTCCAATTCCTCTGTGAAATGTTTTGGGTGACTCCAGCAGTGACCACAATATGCAAATCACAGATTTTTATGGAAGGAGCGTTGACTTTTCAAGGAGTGTCAGTCTTTTCTCAGCCAGTCAGTTTCATTTAAGTAATTGACTAATCCTTCCTTTATGGAAACATGATAATGTTGCTAAGGAATTTTATTTATAAAACAATGGTCACTTGTTTAAGGAGGTAAATTTGATATCATGGAGATTTACTCATAACAAGATCATATGACAGGTTGTTCATTTCTGCTTATGCAACTGAGACAAAGCAGTCTTTTAGAACTTATCTAGACCGATGATCTAAAGACTACCCTAAGACTATTTCCTAAAATGACCATTTCCTGGGTTATCTGCCTGAAATAAAACCTAAGCAAGCTAAGAAAAACACAGATCTCCATTGATCTGAGTCTTCCTGAACCTACACCTTTAACAGGGTTTTACAAAGTCGGACTTCCCTGGTGTCTCAGATGGTAAAAGCATCTACCTATAACGCCGGAGACCTGAGTTCAATCCCTGGGTCAGGAAGATCCCCTGGAGAAGGAAATGGCAACCCACTCCAATACTCTTGCCTGGAGAATCCCATGGACGGAGGAGCCTGGTAGGCTTCAGTCCACAAGGTCGCAAAGAATCGGACACAACTGAGCGACTTCACTTTCTTTTCTTTACGAAGTCTGGTCCTGTGACCATGCAAACACTCCAAGCACTTGCTAAAAATGTGCATGGCTAGACACCATTTAGTGAATGAGACTAAGAGTCCACATGGTCAATAAGTTCACCAGGTGATTCTAACGCACACTAGGATTTGAGAAATCCTGTTACACCATTATTTTGGAACAAGGCCAGAGTCATGATCCAGAGATCAAGCTCAAAAGAAAAATTAGACAAAATTCATTTGGCCTTTATTTGAAAACAGTATTTTTTGCAAGAGAAAACTACAACTTATTCATTCAATAAATATCTTATGTTCCTTCCACATCCAGACCCTGTGTTAAATATAGTAGATTCAAAACATAATGCATAGAAGATTAAAAGAATGGGTCTAGTAGTGCCACACATTATAACTCCTTCCACAGAGAATTCAGATCTTGCAATATGCATATCACTAGGAATTAAAATGAGAATTCAGAAAAAATTACACTTCTGCTGAAGTGGAACTATCCTAATAAAGACAAACATTACAAAGTGTGTATAGGATATGATTACATGAATCTAGTTCTCTTCAGGGAAAAGAACAGTGTGGAGAGTGGAGAAACAAGTACATGACCATTTTAAAAATAAAAAGCTCTCTTAAAATAAGAGATCAGAGCTTAGACATGATTCCCATCCCAACTGGAGTCAGTTCTTTATACTAGAATCAGAGAGCTGATGAACTTTTGATCTGTCCTTTCTTTCTTTGGAAGCAGAGATCTAAAAACTGTTTTCAAACAAGATTATGAAGAAAGGATAAAAGGATGATGTATAAATCATGATTGATTTTTCCATGAAGTATCCATGAACTCAGCTGAAACAGACTCCAGACATTAAAACTGCTGCACACATACCACCTGCTATGGTCTGAGCATTTATGTCCCCCAGATCCATACGTTGAGACTGTAAGGACAATTGTGATGGTATAAGCAGACAGAGCCTGTGGGACATGATTAGGTCAAGAGGGTAGAGCCCTCACAAATGAAATTAATACCCATATAAAAGAGATACCAGACAGTGCCCTTGCCTCCTGCTATGACTGAGCCAAGAAGAGGTTGATCTTGGACTTTCCAAACTCCAGAACTGTGAGAAATAAATTCCTGTTGTTTATAAGTACCCAGTCTGTGGTATTTTGTTACAGTAGCCCAAAGAACTAAGAGACTACCAGAACTAACTCCTTGCTTGCTATAAGTTAAACTTGCTCTAGACTGAGCACATGAGTTTCTATAAAGCTTCATGCAAAATGGCTATGATATGAGAAATAACTTAAAAGTATTTAAGCTCCATTTGACCTTCACAACTTTTGTTTATTAAAAGATTTTACAAAATATTTGTATTTATAAGCTTTGTCCTATGATCAAATTAAACCTAATTAGATGATAGTATAAAGATTTGCCAAAGTCAAAATAGAGAAGTGTGCACTGAAGAAAAATGGAAAAAGTATATTGTTTCAAAATTAAATGGTGGAACTATGGTTGATTTTCCTACATTTCCTGGATATTTAAAACTGAGAATATATTACTTTATAAAGAAAACATTTAAAATTAATTTCTTAGGGAGTACATGACAATAGAATTTTTAAAGTAAATCTCCAAATTACCATTGTCAACAGAAGTTAACGTGAGGCATAGTGAGGATGAACCAACCGAAATGTTGGAGTTTGCACCAAAGAAAGGTTTATTAGTTGAGGAGGTACCAGCCCCAAAGATGGGAGACCTAGACTCATTTGAAATCCATCTTGCTGGCTGACCGGGTGCAAGGGTTTTAAAAACAAAAAACGGTAAAGGGAGGCAGTGTGTTTTTGTGGCTTCAGCTTCCTGATAAGGCATCAGCTTCAAATCTCCACCTTGTGCTTGGATGTGTCGTTGGTGATTGTGACTGATCTATGTGTTCCTGCAAAGCAAGCTAGTAAATCATGGTCTTATGATCCCTCCCTTCTTTCTAAGACAGAGCAAAAGCAAGGGTTGAGGCATTTTGTTATTTACTTAGGGCCTTTGTGATGGTTCAGGGGTTTCCATTTTTAAATGATCCTCCTAGTATCATAAATTTAAAATCCACTTGGGGCCAGCTGGTTGACGCCACAGGACATTATCTCAACAGTTTGGGGTCATAAACCAGGGCATCAGTTTACTCTATTTAATAATCATGAAATAAGATTGTGTTGGGCTTGCTTTTCCTTTGTTTCTGCCTCAGCTCACTCTCCTAATTGGAGACCAAAGCCTTTCTACAAACAAGAGGCAGGTAGAAGACACAGCTCTGGGAGGGGGACCCCCAAAGGGTCCTGCTTGGTTACATTAAGAGTCTCCAGTGGTCACTGTTTCTTTTTAACCTTATTTCCTTTCTTCTTTTCTAAAAATGTATTTTAACCTGCAGGCCAGATTGCCTCTATTCTTCATTTTCTAACATTTATAAACCTCAATATTTTTGCTGAAAGAAAAAGTTCTGACTTTCCTTTTTCTCTTCTTTTTTATTACAAGCCCATAAATTCTAACCACAACTGTCCAGTCCACCTCCTATTAGTCTCAATAATCTTGACTAACTGACTTTGAAAGCATATTGCTTTAGCACATTAACTTTTGCTGGGGCACCCTTTTTCCACACCTGACTCTCCTACCCTGCAATTTTATATCCATTCTAACTAACAGTTTTCTAGGTAATAAATTATATATGACATCTGTCTTGTCCTAGTTTTTAAAATCCCTGTAGCCTCTTAAAAGTCTTTTTTAATGTCCTTATTCTCCAGTCCAGACCATCTCTGCTATTTCCTTTATGTGATCATTTTCTGATTATCTTTTCTTTAATCTTTGCCTTTATACCCTACTCCAGTACTTTCCTCAGTATTTCTTTCCAGTAGTTTTTGTTGTTGTTGTTGTTTTTGTTAATGCCTTTTTTGTTTCTTAAATTCTTCTTTGTAGCTCACTCTACCAGCCTTCGGCTACTAAAATGTGAATGCTTCTAATTTACCAAAATTGTGATCCTCTACCTACTAAAAATGTAAAGATAAATATACTAGGCTATGACAGAGCCTGCCATGCATCACACACAGTTCCTATAAGGAATGAAAGTCCACTCCTACCAATTCCCTCCCGATGTTGTCTTGATTGGAACATACCATATTGTCATTTCTTGGTTTTTTCCATCTACCTTTCCCTGTAAACTTTGAAATCCAAATGGAGAATGGGTTCTGTTAATGCTTACAACATCAGTATTTATCTCAGCAACCAGCACATGGCCGATGCTGAATAATTATCTGTTAGATGCAAAGAGCCGATTCATTAGAAAAGACCCTGATGCTGGGAAAGATTTAGGGCAGGAGAGAAGGAGGCAACAAAGGATGAGATGGTTGGATAGCATCACTGACTCAACAGACATGAATTTGAGCAAACTGGGTGATACTGAAGGACAGGGAAGACTAGCATGCTGCAATACATGGGGTTGCAAAGAGTTGCACACAACTTAGAGACTGAGCAACAACAAAGGTACATATAGGGTCCACTCTTCACAACGCGTGAATTCAGAAGCAGGTATGGGAACCCGGATGTCTTCAACTAAGCCAAACATGAAGAAATTTGATAAAGTGTAAAACAATGCCACCCTTCTCACTAACTTTTGTTTTAGAAAATATAATCATGAAATATTATATTTTAGATTATAATATAATCATTAAAATTATTTTATGTATGTCAATGTTGTGGATTTATTATCTTTACCTTATATAAATTTACCCATAATTTTGTCTCAGTTTTATTTCTGATATGGTGAAAATCTATAAATAACAACCCACATAAATAAAAGCTCTTTGGTCTCCTTAATAACTTTGAAGACTCTGAAAGCATCTTAAGACTGGAAAGTTTGAGAACTCCTGTTCTAAATCATCTGGATATACCATGAGTCCCAATACCCCTGAGTGTCTCTCTAAATCTTCCCAGTCTCACTTCTCTGGGGGTTTGGGTCATTTGTTCCAACCACCTCTGCAGTGACCAGTTCTGGGTGGGGTCTCACTCATGTCACCAGTGAAACCTGGTACTACTCTACCTTTTGCCTGCCTGGTGTGCCTCTCACCTCCCACACAAGCCTTATCTGTTTAAACTAAGGCAATCATTTTCAAGCTATGTTTGGTGAAGGGTCATTTTTTAATGCAATCCATTGCCAACTGACATTTTATAAAATACAAGAAAAGAGAATTGCTGTAAAAATTAACTGAAAAAAATAAAAAACAAAAGCACACCAAAAAACAAGCCCAACTTTTTACTATTAAATTCAATGGATATAAAATTAATCAAAATGCTATAAAAGTTTCTAACCACTTACTTTCAATTTCTGTACTTATCCTATCATGGGTAATAACAGTTTGCTATCCAGAGATCACATTTGAGTAGTGCTGCACTGAGGCATAGGACTGTCCAGAACTTGCTCAGCATCCATCCATGAAATTTGGCAATTGAACACCTCATGGGGTGAACTTCAGCTACTCAAAGATGAGAACTGATAGACAGGGTCCTGAAACAGGTCATACATGTTTTCCAATGGTCCCCTGGGATGGAGCAATAGCTACCCATAGCTATGGCTCATTTTACAATGCATCTTCCTTCTTTGCTCACCCTGCACCTGCTACCTCTACTGCCTAGGATAATGCTCCCCAATAAAGCACTCAAACTTTAGCTTTGGCCTGAAGATTTGCTTTCTGGGAAGCCCAGAAAATGAAAACGAAAGTTAAGATAGTCTTTGCAACTCACTAAAGTCAGTGGAAACACAGAGGTACAGAACGTGCAAAATTCACTGTCCTCCCTCCAACGCTGCACACAGCTTGTGCTTCTATTGGCTTCCTCTTTTCCTACCCTTTGGTTGGCATGTTGCAGCTGCTGCAAACTTAATCACTCAACCTATGATAGATCCCTCTATTCAACCTCAAGTCCAGGCACTATGTTTATCTTCATCCTAAAATAAACCATTCAGTCACAGGCAAGGTTCATTTGATCCTTACAATTGAGGCTTAAAATTGGTTAGTGTGATGAATAGGACATTTATCATAATCTCTGCGGACGGAGAAACTGAGAAACAGAAAGGGTAAGTGATTTGTCCATGGACAGTCAATAATTTTGTGACAGGGTGATAAACAAAGCTCAATTACACTGTTTTATTTTCTTGCGTTTTCACTTTATATTCTGACAAGAGCAGACAGATTTCCCTGGCCAATATGGCCAACTAACATAGTGCTATGACTCCTATGGCTAATATTTTAACAGAAAACCTGAATATGAAGGTAAAAATATCAGTTACTTGCAGAGAGGTCATGGATGCCCTCTTAGAGAATGCATTACTTTGAACACCCCATAAATGCATGATAAATGAAAGAATAAATAAATGGATGATCAATCTAAGCTTGGCATTTTTACAGTCTTCAAGGCTTTAAAATTATTCTGCTAGAAAAAAAGAAATCACACACAAATTTCAAGCATATAGGTACCCAGAACCCCCTGGATCAAAGGAAATTGTTTTAATTTAAAGAAACGGCAAAGTTTAAAATACACACACACACACACACAAAAATTCCCTCAGTCCACAATCAACATGACAGATAGATTGGACTCATTTCAAAATAATGATATAAACCATACAAAGTAAATTTAACACTAAATCTCCATCAGTACACGTGCACTCATTATAAGCAAATGTATCAAGAAGCCTGAAGGCTTGAGAAATACCATCTAAAAAGAATTCTCTAACACTGGCCTTTTAAAGTCTTCTGGCAAATTCTGAGTATGCAATTGACACCAAAATACATAAGCAAACAATGCAAGCATGTACACATCCAAATTGGGAGCATAACCAATCATCTAGTCAGTAGATGAAAATGTCATCCCATAGTATAAGTACAGTTTCATGGGCAATTGATAGTGTATGCCAGCTCTATGAATGCATTTTCAGATGGTGACTAGAAGGACCCTGAAACTATAAACGCAAAGAACAAAATGTTGCTTGAACCAGAGTGTGCTCATTCTGACTTGAAATAACTTGAAAGGAAAAGTGATATTATATACCAAATAAGTTAAAAAACAGAGTATTATAGAAGTTGAAGTCTTGCTAGGAAAACAATAGGTGAAACTGTATAGAATTATGCAAAATGTCCAAATCTTCAGTGTCCAATACTGTAGTTAGAAGTTGCATTGTGGGTATCGAAATATGGCTGTGCAGCTGAGAACTGAATGTTTGAGGCTTCCCTGGCACTCCAGTGGTTAAGATTCCACACTATCACTGCAGGGGCATGGGTTCAATCCCTGGTAGGGGAACTAAGATCCCACATGCTGTGTGGCACAACCAAAAAAAAGTAAATTTTTAAAATTTTTCAATAAAGATAGCACTTCCTATTATTTAAAAAAGGAACTGAATGTTTAATTTTATTTCATTTTAATTAATGTTAAATTAGATTTAATTTTGAGTTAAAAAAAACAGTCCTCAATACAGTTATTAGAAAACTTTTATATATATATTTGGAACAACTCAGTTGTGTGAATTTACTTTTTCAACTCTAAATAAATCTAAGTAAATATCCAGTGTTTTTCTGGTGAAAATTTAGTGCTCGAATGAAAGTGTGCTAATTCACCCAGTTGTTGTTACTTGCAAAAACTTCAAAGACAAATAAATAAATAATAGTTTTCTCAGGCATGGTACATCCTACTAAGTACAATCTTAGATTCAGAAATAACTAAAACCACAATAATTAAATAACAACTGAACAAAAATTTCCCCTAAAAAAATAACAAAACTGCAGATAAACAAGAAAATCTCCTAAAAGAAATTAGCTGTTATATTATCTTGGATTAGTTATCAGAATAAAAATCAAAATATCAAGCAATTAACAGGGTCTTTAATATTATTAAGTCACATAATTATATTGGACATGAGTTCAAGATGCAGCAAGCCATGTCATAATAGTAGTCAAACACACCATTATCCCAAATCTTAAAACACATTACCAGGACTTGAGTTAAGGATATTGTTTGAGAATGAGTGGGAAAATATCCACTTGATGTTATAGATCAAAGGATATATATTCAAAACAAATATTTTTTAAGATCCCACTTTAAATATTCTTCAAAACTAACCAGTAGTCATATGCAGATGTGAGAGATGGACCACGAAGAAGGCTGAGTACCTAAGAATTGATGCTTTCAAATTGTGGTGCTCAAGAAGACTCTTGAGAGTCCCTCAGGCAGCAAGGAGATCAAAGCAGTCAATCCTAAAGGAAATCAGTCTTAAATATTCACTGGAAGGACTGATGCTGAAGCCCCAATAGTTTGGCCACCTGATATGAAGAGCCTACTCACTGGAAAAGACCTTGATGCTGGGAAAGATCGAGGGCAGGAGAAGGGGGAGACAGAGAATGAGTTTGTTGGATGGCATCATCCACACAATGGACATGAGTCTGAGCAAACTCTGGGAGATAGTGAAGGACAGGGAAATGCAGGGTGCTGCAGTCTATGAGGTCGCAAAGAGTCAGACTCGACTTAGTGACTGAACAAACATCATTTTTAGGATAATACTAAGTTCTAGACTAAATGGAAAACTATATGGCAGTAGATGGCAACTACCACAAGGTTTGAAAGGAAAGTTAGCATAAAAACTTTAAAATGTTGTCCAGAACGTATAATCTAGTTTCATGCTGTGCTATGCTTAATCACTCATTCATGCCCAACTCTTTGACACCCCATGTATGTAGCCTGCCAAGCTCCTCTGTCCATGGGGATTCTCCAGACAAGAATACTGGATTGGGTTGCCATGCCCTCCTCCAGCGGATCTTCCACCCAGGGATCGAACCCAGGTCTCCCACATTGCAAGTGGATTCTTTGCCACCTGAACCACCAGAGAAGCCCATGAATACTGGAGTGCGTAGCCTATCCCTTCTCCAGGGGATCTTCCAGACCCAGGAATTGAACCGGGTTCTCCTGCAATTCAGGCAGATTTTTCACCAGCTGAGTTACCAGGGAAGCCCCAACCTAGTTTCAAAAATACCATGATAAATATGATTTGGAATGTTCTTTGAATACAAGGAGCAGGACCCTAGGATGCTTAAATTCACTCACACATGTTGAGCATCATTACAAAAGTTTAGAAGCAAAACCTTTATATAGACAAGTAGCACACCCAAAGCTGAAATGATTCTTCAATTCTGTTTGTTGTTCACATATTGAGACAGATATAAGAGACCAAAAGAGATGAGTAGTTCAGCCAACACAGTCAAAACTAATGAGAAACATCAAAGAGATTAGACACCTTCAGGTAAAAAGAGATGGCTAAAAGGTTTTAAAGTCTAGTTCTAAAACACTGATAAACAACATAAACATTAAAGACCATTTTGTTTAAAAAATATATTTTAGGCCAATGAGAAAATTCATTTATTCAATAAACATTTACTGAGGACCCACTTCAACTTAGATACTGTAAAAGGTAGCCTCCAGAATAGAGATGAGAAAGGCAAATGCAACTGCCTCAAAAGGGCCACGGTGTGGAAAAACAATATAACAAGCACAACAGAATGCAGTAAATATTTTAATACAACGCATGGCCATCCAGCCTGGGAACAGATATTATTTTACATGTACTTGAATATATTATTGATAAATGTTTATGTATATTGCCTGTGTTTCCAGACTCTAAGGTCACATATATATATGTACCAGGTGCTTGGGGCCACTAGGATGATCGCAAGTCTTGAGGAAGAAAATGTCAGGGAATATGTTACAAAGGAAATGATACTTGAATGTAGAAGTGTGATAGAGGGATTTGGGAAATAGACAATGGAGGGAACATTTCCTCATTGGAAGGACAATAAAACAATACCAATAAAAGAATGTACCAAGCATCCGGGAACTGCCTAGAATTTATTCTGTATATATAGCCTGAGCACACTCCGAGTACACTGGTATTTCCTGTCTGCCGTCTTTAGTAGGGGAGTAGTTTCTTTTTCCGTGCAATTTTGTTCCAATTAAACTTAAAACGTAAAACACTGAGGAAAATAATAAAGAAAAACATATTTTAATTGCCAGTACTTCTATCACCCAGAAATAATCACTTTTGGTTACTTTTGTATGAATATAAATATTTTTATGGATTGATGGAGATATATATCAATCATAGCAACATCCCACTTTTCTTATTTCACTTAACAAAATTATCTTCCTTTGTATTCAAAATTATTTACAAAATAATTTTATTTTTTCAACTTTATTTATATATAATTGACAAGTAAAAATTACATATATTAAAGGTATACAAGTGATGTTTTGATATACATAAACATTGTAAAATGATTACCACAATCAAGCTAATTACCATATCCAATACCTTACATAGTTACTATTTTAATGTGTAGGTAGTGAGAACATTTAGAATCTACTTGAAATATTTTCAAGTGTATGTGTGTGCGTGCAAGCGTGCTAAGTTGCGTTAGCTATATCTATCCAATTCTTTGGGACCCTATGGACTGGAACCCACCGGGCGTCTCTGTCCATGGGATTCTCCAGGCAAGATTACTGGAGTGGGCTGCCATGCCTCCTCCAGGGGATCTTCCCAACCCAGGGATTGAACCCATGTCTTCTGCAGCTCCTGCACTGCAGGCAGATTCTTTACCACTGAACCACTAGGGAAGCCTTCTCAAATGTATCAGCTCAGCTCAGTCGCTCAGTCGTGTCCGACTCTTTGCGACCCCATGAATTGCAGCACGCCAGGCCTCTCTGTCCATCACCAACTCCCGGAGTTCATTCAAACTCAAGTCTATCAAGTTAGTGATGCCATCCAGCCATCTCATCCCCTGTCATCCCCTTCTCCTCCTGCCCCCAATCCCTCCCAGGATTAGAGTCTTTCCCAATGAGTCAACCCTTCACATGAGGTGGCCAAAGTACTGGAATTTCAGCTTTAGCATCATTCCTTCCAAAGAACACCCAGGGGTGATCTCCTTTAGAAAGGACTGGCTGGATGTCCTTGCAGTCCAAGGAACTCTCCAGCATCTTCTCCAACACCACAGTTCAAAAGCATCAATTCTTTGGCACTCAGCTTTCTTCACAGTCCAACTCTCACATCCATACATGACTACTGGAAAAACCATAGCCTTGACTAGACAGACCTTTGTTGGCAAAGTAATGTCTCTCCTTTTGAATATGCTATCTAGGGTGGTCATAACTTTCCTTCCAAGGAGTAAGCGTCTTTTAATTTCATGCCTGCAATCACCATCTGCAGTGATTTTGGAGCCCCCCAAAAATAAACTCTTACACTGTTTCCACTGTTTCTCCATCTATTTGCCATGAAGTGATGGGACCAGATGCCATCATCTTCGTTTTCTGAATGTTGAGCTTTAAGCCAAGTTTTTCACTCTCCTCTTTCACTTTCATCAAGAGGCTTTTTAGTTCCTCTTCACTTTCTGACATAAGGGTGGTGTCATCTAATATGTGAGCTTATTGATATTTCTCCCAGCAATCTTGATTCCAGCTTGTGCTTCATCCAGCCCAGCATTTCTCCTGATGTACTCTGCATATATGGAGAAGGCAATGGCACCCCACTCCAGTACTCTTGCTTGGAAAATCCCATGGATGGAGGAGCCTGGTAGGCTGCAGTCCATGAGGTCGCTAAGAGTCGGACACGACTGAGCGACTTCACTTTCACTTTTCACTTTCATGCATTGGAGAAGGAAATGGCAACCCACTCCAGTGTTCTTGCCTGGAGAATCCCAGGGACGGGTAGCCTGGTGGGCTGCCGTCTATGGGGTCGCACAGAGTTGGACACGACTGAAGTGACTTAGCAGCAGCACTCTGCATATAAGTTAAATAAGCAGGGTTACAATATACAGCCTTGATGTACTCCTTTCCCTGTTTGAAACCTGTCTGTTGTTCCATGTCCAGTTCTAACTGTTGCTTCCTGACCTGCATACAGATTTCTCAAGAGGCAGATCAGATGGTCTGGTATTCCCATCTCTTTCAGAATTCTCCAGAGTTTGTTGTAGTCTGCACAGTCAAAGGCTTTGGCATAGTCAATAAAGCAGAAGTAGATGTTTTTCTGGAACTCTCTTGCTTTTTTGATGATCCAACGGATATTGGCAATTTGATCTCCAGTTCCTCTGCCTTTTCTAAAACGGTGATTCTTCCTTCCTTATATATTAAATTCTGTAAAGGACTCGAGCAAAGATGACTGCTTAAGAGTGAGTTTATAACACCCCTCTGACCCCTCCCAAAGTCCACTAAAATTAATGGCTAACATTTATGTTGTTCTCACCTGTGCCAGGCACTATTCCAAGCTCTTTACATGTATTTATTCAGTCAACCGTAGGAAAGAGGTTTCATTACTCATTTTATAAAGGAGAATGTGCTTAGTCACTCAGTTTTGTCCAATTCTTTGCAATCCCATAGACTGCAGCCTGCCAGATTCCTTTGTCCATGGGGATATGGGATTCTCCAGGCATTACGACTGGAGTGGGCTGCCACGCCCTCCTCCAGGAGATCTTCCCAACCCAGGGATTGAACCCAGGTCTCCCACATTGCAAGCAGATTCTTTACCATTTGAGGCACCAGGGAAGCCCCATAAAGGGGAGAATAACAGTGAATTTAGGTAACTTTCCCAAGATCACATGGCTAGTATTTGGCAGAGACCCTGTTGAAAGCCTCCCAAATTTAGAAGTCTTCTTTTATCTCTTGCTTTCTCCAGATCTATGTGCTTCAAGCACATTTACTTCTTTTTATTTCTGAATTATCCCCAGTATATTACCACTCCAGAATTGAAGAACGTGCTGTGTGCTCAGTCCAGAACATTTTTTTAAACAGATCATAGAAATTGAGATCTTGAGTTTTAATATCATAAAGACTTAGATTTATATCTCAGTCTGGTATCTACTATCTATATGATGGTGATGATCAGTTTTATGTGTCAACTGAGCCAGATTATTCAGTCAAACTAGGGGTTGCTATGAGAGTATATTTTGATGTGATTAAAGTCTATAATCAGCTTACTTTAATAAAGAAGATTATCCTAGATAATCTCAGTGAGCCAGCTTCAATTAATTGAAAAACCTTAAGATCAGAACTGAGGTTTCCCCAAGGAACAAGAAATCATTCTTGTTGACTGCAGCTTCAGCCCATGCCAGGGAAATGGGGACAGAGTTAGTACACAGCTCATATAGTGCCTATAAGAACTGAATGAAATACTGTGCTTAAACACTTAGCACAGTTCTTGTCATGTGATAAATTAATTTTTCATGAATGTTGCCATCAAATGTGTACCAATATTTACAAATTTGTACTAATATTTGTAAATAGGGTCCATATCAAATAGTAAGCTTCAATTTTCATTTGAACTGAGTCAACTCCCTTAAATATTAACAAGACTAAATATTATCATAAAGACCACCATCCAATAGAGTGTGATTCAACTCTATTCTCATGGGAAGAAAAGAACAAATGTCCTTTAGAGTGGAATGAAAAAATTATGAAACTATTCCCTCGGTACAGTTGGAAAATGGAATACAATACAGCAATGAGGACAAACCACTTCCAACAAGTTGGATGAACGGCATATACTGAGGGAATACAAAGTATATACTGTACAATTTTATTCATGTAAAGTATCAAATCAGACAAAGCTAGTCTATGATGGATAGTGGTTAATTGGGGAGGTCAGGAGAGGAGTCACTGGAGAGAGGAGCCACCTCCACCACCTCCCACCCCACTTCAGCTCGAGCCTCTCCACTCACTCTTAGCAGATCCTCCACAGCAACCTTGTTTCTATATGAATTAGATCATGTCACCTCTGCTTAAGCCACATCAATGGCTTTCCAGTAGCATTCAAAGTAAAATCTTATCTTACATTGTCTACAAGGTCCTGCTAACCTCTCCACTCACACTCTCTCATTGCCTACTGAGTCTGGTCAGTACCCAGGACACTCTAAGTTCTTTCTCTATTCAGGGCCTTTTCTCTTTCTGTGTCACCTAAAGAACATTATTCCTCAAACTCCAGTCCATCTTCTTAAATACAACTTTCCCAGAGATGCCGTCCTGACCCCTTCACTTGAAAACACTCTGCCATTCTCTGCTTTTTTACTTCATGTTGCCGACCACAATCTGTATCCATTTTGTTGTACTGTAGTTTTATTTACATTCTGACCTACAGTTGTTGCTCAAAAAATATATAGCGAATAAAAGAATGCAACCAATCAACACATAAACACCACTGAGGCAGAGCAGTGGGCATGGGCTTTAATAATCTGATGACTTCTTTCACGTCTCAATGCTTTTCTGGGCATTAATTTTTCCCCAGAATCTATCTGGGGGCTGTGGTGATGAATGCTGGACTCACAGGGTATTGTTCTTAATCACAGACATTCCTGGGAATAGCCAGGATTGAAGGTCAGGGCTTCTGTCCTTACTACACCCTGACCTTCAGGAAGGATGGTGGGGTATAAATCACACCTTGGATGGGTAACTTGGATGTGGCAAGTATCCAGTGTTTATCCTTTATTATGCAGGTACAGTCTGTATGATAAATATTAATAGGTGATAAACAGATAATTTTGTGGTATAGTAAGGAAACTATTTCCTGGGTTTGAATCTTCCTCCTCTACTGCTTATCAGCAGTTCCCTTGAAAAACCTAACTTTCTGATTCTCGGTTTTGTTAGCAATAAAATGGAGTTAATATAGCAACATGCATTTCTCAGGGTTGCTATAGACAGCAGATGAACAAATTATGTGAAAAGCACACTGCAAAGTTTCTACTCATTGTATACTGTAAGTTGTCATAATTATTTCAATATAAGCTTTTCCCCTTGCCTAAGCATAATTTTTATCCCTCATTTCTGCCTAGAAGGCAAACATTATGGCAAGCTAGATAAATGGAAAGGTTTAATCATTACATAATGGGGCACATTAATGTGATAAGGATGGTTACATTGGCACAATTACTGTACCTTATGTCAGTTTGATCCTGGTGCCAATCAGGCCTTTCATATACATGCCTTTGTGTGCATGTTTCATAATTTCTATTTTATACCATTAAATACTATTTCCCAAAATGAAACAGACTCGATGATAAATTTATTTATCTATGGGATATCTAATTATTCATATTTTGCCTGTAAACTACCTATTTTTCAATCTCTAAATGTTTTCATATATTTAATAAATGACAAAGATCAAGTTATCACCTGTACTGTCTATTCCCTCCTCAGCAGAAAATACCACTTGAATTAAATTTTGCATTCCCTCTATAACAGCTATGGTTTTGACTAGCGGGAGTTCTGTCAAGAAGATTCTCTGCTTGTCTTTTTTTTTTGATTACAATATAATTGGAATTAGGATTGGAGACACAATGCTTGATTAGTCTGGAACTGTTTAAGCTGTAAAGACATCCATATTTATGGAATTTCTTATATAATTAAATGTTAATTATAAGCCATAGCCAAATTCTAGAACATAAATTAATTTATACAAGGTAATTTACACACCTGTAGAATTTAGTCAATTTCTAACTGAAATTGTATTTACTTGAGGGAATTTTGAATCAATATATGTTTTTGCCTTTACAATCAGAAAGAAAGAAGGGAAGGAAGGAAGAGAGGGAGGGAGGGTCAAACTCCAGAAAATCTGAATGTTGTACAATAAAGCCATAGTTTATGCAATCATTCCATTTTAAAACGATATCAGTGGCTTCAAGATAAAGAAAATAATTGATTCTAAAAATCAATAAGAATAAGAAAGAAGCTAGAAGATATTTGCAATATGGTAAAGAAGACACATGCTTTTTCATCCATTGGGGGGAAAAAAAAACCAGAATCAGTTTCTCCAGGAATAATGCAAAAATGATACAAGCAACATAGTTTATATGAAACAAATTCAAATGTGACATGATTTTGACCAACCAGCAGAACATATGACAGGAGAATGTAACTGTTACCAATCTTGACTATGAAAAACTAAAAGTACCACTTCCAGAAACTGGGAAACGGAGGCAGAAGGAAGGCTAGACACAGACAACTGATAACTTGGGAGGCAAGATGAACTGTTTATACTGCATGAAAGCAGACGACTTAAGGAACTTATTTAAATTTATAAGTGTACTAAAAAGAATTCTTTAAGATACAACTATTGGGAGGAGGTGAAAAGAAAGATGGAAATCTTTCCATCTAGTGGACTAAATGGACTAAAGGGTCATGGAGGATAGCAACAGATAATTAGAAGTTGATAAATTAAGAAAGAGCAATATAGCAACAGTGGCTCAGCTGGTAAAGAATCCATCTGCCAGTGCAGGAGACATAAGAGACTTGGGTTCAATCCCTGGGTCAGGAAGATCCCCTGGAGAAGGAAATGGCAACCCACTCCAGTAATCTTGCCTGGAAAATCCCATGGACAGAGGAGCCTGATGGGCTACAGTCCACAGGGTCACAAAGAGTTGGACACAACCGAGCACGTACACATGCAATATAGCATCATATTTAAAGATACAGACAGTGGGAGCTACCACTAAAGGCGTTATACAAAATTTAAAATGTTCATCTCTAGGGAGATGGACTGAGAGTAGAGTAGCCCAAGAACTATCGCCTTTTCCTATAGGCCCTTCTACACTATTTAGCTTTAAATAGTGTGTGTATAAATTATACTTATCAGCTACCCAGAAGATATGGTCATGTGAATGTCCCATAGATTTGCTCACACTTAAAATCTCCACGTTGAATTCATCATCATCATTTCCATCAAGCATCCGCTTCTGCCTATGTTCTTTTTATCATTCATTAACTCATTAATTTATTCATTCATTCAAAAATTGAGTGCCTACTTTGAAGCACTGTGCTAAATGCTGGAAGTACAATGATGGCAAGTTGACATGGAGGGAGACAGAAACACACATACACACACACACACACACTGACTGACAATTAAAATTATTTCAAGTTATCATAAGTGCTTTTTAAAAAGGACCTAAGAGAGACAATAACAAGGATGATCTATCTTTAACTAGGATGTGGAAAGAGATCTCTCACTGGTGACATGTAAACTGAGACTAAAGAAAAAGAAGTTGCTAGCCACATTTAATGGAAATTTGCCATATCTAGGGCTACTTAGTCGGAGAAGGCAATGGCACCCCACTCCAGTACTCTTGCCTGGAAAATCCCGTGGACGGAGGAACCTGGTAGGCTGCAGTCCATGGGGTCGCACAGAGTCAGACACAACTGAACACACTTTCACTTTTCACTTTCATGCATTGGAGAAGGAAATGGCAGCCCACTCCAGTGTTCTTGCCTGGAGAATCCCAGGGACAGCGGAGCCTGGTGGGCTGCCGTCTATGGGGTCACACAGAGTCGGACACGACTGAACCAACTTAGCAGCAGCAGCAGGGCTACTCAGTACCTTTTGAATCATCTTCCTACATTTGAGGAATTTCCCATTTCATAAGTAAAGAAATGAACACTCAGGACTACTGAAGAACAATACCATTGTGCAAGAATCAGTTAAATGAAAAGAGCCAATAACAAAACCCACATACTATACAATCCATTTATATGAAGTGCCCATGATAAGTAAATCTGTAAAGAAACAACGTTCACTAATGGTTGCCTAGTATCCTAGGAAAAGGGTGGGGCTGGGGAAAGAGACCAGGGAATGACTGCTCATGGGTGCAAGAATGCTCTGTGATGATAAAAGTGTTCTAAACTTAAATTGAGGTGATGGCTTCACAACTCTTTCAATATACTAAATCTGTGACATGACTGGACACATACCCCACCAGCCTTCATACACCATTTTACATGATCATCACTGGCTTAACGAATATCGGATAAGATTTGTGGAAAAGTATTTCCCTGGAAAAAGAACAGTGCTAACCTTATGATTAGACATTTAGCATTAAGGATTAAGCTGTGCCTGTGTTAAGCACCAGAGCCAATTAATAAATTATGCACATTAATCAACTGATTGTGATATGCAGAGCCCTCCAAAGGGCAGACAGAGAGCCCCGCTTGCCTAACTAAGGTGCTGACAGTGGACAAAAAGAGAAGTGGAAAGACTGTAGAAACTTTTTGGATTATTTAGACTTGACAGGACTCAATGACAGGTCAGACAGGAAGATGAGGCAAAAGCTGTAAATGCCTATTCAGCGATGAGTCTCCCCCACATCCTGGAAGAAGAAAAAGAGGAAGACGAAGATAAGAAGAGAGAGAAAAAAGGAAAAAGAGGAGAAGGGATGTAGAACAGAAATTAAATTGGAGTCATTTTGTTGACTGTTTGAGCAGCCATGCACTTCATGGTCTCCTCTCCGACCCCAGTGGCTGAATAGTGACTTGCCTAAATAAATCAGTTCTCAAATTCATGTCGATGTATGGCAAAAACCACCACAATATTGTAATTAGCCCCCAATTAAAATAAATAAATTCATTTTTTAATTCCCCTAAATAAGAACTGATTTAGATATTGACATACAATATAAAATTTTCATTGACAAAAAATTCATAAGGGGATATTTTCTGGGAGATCTTCTGCTATAATTTTCCTTATTTATATAGAAAGCAGAAAACAAGTATTTTGCTGAGAAAGTCATTCCCAACTTATCTAGATAAGATTGATTACTTTTCCCTTGTGTCCTTAGGTTCTACTTTTTATGTCTACTATAGCTCATTTCGGAGAAGGCAATGGCACCCCACTCCAGTACTCTTGCCTGGAAAATCCCATGGATGGAGGAGCCTGGTAGGCTGCAGTCCATGGGGTCGCTAAGAGTCGGACACGACTGAGCGACTTCCCTTTCACTTTTCACTTTCATGCACTGGAGAAGGAAATGGCAACCCACTCCAGTGTTCTTGCCTGGAGAATCCCAGGGACGGGGGAGCCTGGTGGGCTGCCGTCTATGGGGTCAGAGTCGGACACAACTGAAGCGACTTAATACTAGTAGTAGTAGTACAGTTCATTTAGCACTTACATATTTACATGTTTGACTCTTTCTATTAAACTGGAGGGCCTGAAACCTCTCAAATGCATAAGTGATATATTATTTCTCTTAATTATACTCAGCTTCTACAACATATATGGGCTTCTGGCACATACAGAACTTATTAAATATTTGTTGCACAGCGTGGTATATGGTTTAAAATTAAGATCCAATATTATGTCCTGTCTTGATATCTGGTGAAGTCTGGAGGGACTCAAATGCCTACCCACAAGTTCCCCTTCCCACTCTGCTTCTGTGCATAAGGTCCTTGAGCTAAATCAGTTCAGTTCAGTTCAGTAGCATCCAACTCTTTGAGACCCCATGAATTGCAGCATGCCAGGCCTCCTTGTCCATCACCAACTCCTGGAGTTCACTCAAACTCATGTCTATCGAGTTGGTAATGCCATCCAGCCATCTCATCCTCTGTCGTCCCCTTCTCCTCCTGCCCCCAATCCCTCCCAGGATCAGAGTCTTTTCCAATGAGTCAACTCTTCCCATGAGGTGGCCAAAGTATAGGAGTTTTAGCTTTAACATCAGTCCTTCCAAAGAACACCCAGGACTGATCTCCTTTAGAATGGATTGGTTGGATCTCCTTGCAGTCCAAGGAACTCTCAAGAGTCTTCTCCAACACCACAGTTCAAGAGCATCAATTCTTCAGCACTCAGCTTTCTTCACAGTCCAACCCTTACATCCATACATGACCACTGGAAAAACCATAGCCTTGACTAGATGGACCTTTGTTGGCAAAGTAATGTCTCTGCTTTTCAATATGCTATCTAGTTTGGTCATAACTTTCCTTCAAAGGAGTGAGTGTCTTTTAATTTCATGGCTGCAGTCACCATCTGCAGTGATTTTGGAGCCACAAAAAATAAAGTCAGCCACTGTTTCCACTGTTTCCCCATCTATTTCCCATGAAGTGATGAGACCAGATGCCATGATCTTCATTTTCTGAATGTTGAGCTTTAAGCCAACTTTTTCACTCTCCACTTTCACTTTCATCAAGAGGCTTTTTAGTTCCTCTTCACTTTCTGCCATAAGGGTGGTGTCATCTGCATATATGAGGTTATTGATATTTCTCCTGGCAGTCTTGATTCCAGCTTGTGCTTCTTCCAGCCCAGCATTTCTGCATAGAAGTTAAATAAACTGGATGACAATATACAGCCTTGATGGACTCCTTTTCCTATTTGGAACCAGTCTGTTGTTCCATGTCCAGCTCTAACTGTTGCTTCCTGACCTGCATACAGATTTCTCAAGAAGCAGGTTAGGTGGTCTGGTATTCCCATCTCTTTCAGAATTTTCCACAGTTTCTTGTGATTCACACAGTCAAAGGCTTTGGCATAGTCAATAAAGCAGAAATAGATGTTTTTCTGGAACTCTCTTGCTTTTTCCATGATCCAGTGGATGTTGGCAATTTGATCTCTGGCTCCTCTGCCTTTTCTAAAACCAGCTTGAACATCTGGAAGTTCACGGTTACTCATCAAATGGACAAGGTACAGTTTCCTGATTATCTCTGAGCAGCAAGTTTCAGCTCTCTCCCAGTCTGTGGAATTCTTCAAACAAGCCAATGACACCATCCCACTGCAACCATGAGGTATCTTATCCTCTTTGTACCACACAGCCTGCCTCCCACAGCCCCTGCTTGTTCACTCCAGTCTTGAGTACAACCCCTACAAGGCCCTGTGTGACAAGGCCCTGTCCTTTTCTATCAGGTTGTAAATATGTGTATATCTTCCTGTCTGGCAGTTGGTTCTGGCTTCTTTATGGGCCTCACCCTCCCTGTGTTCCTCCATCCTCATGTATGCTAGTCCAGGCTTCCTCAAAATACATCACTAATTCCAAGAGTTGTCAATATCATCTGTCCAGTGTTCAGTGTTCAGTCATCCCCCTAGGATAGGAATTCCTCCCTCACAGGGTGAAGAGGAGGGTATTCTGTTCTCTATCTCCAATTTATGGAGATTATGTCAGATTATGTTGTGAAAGAACTCTGATAAAGAACGCATGCATTTTTCCAATTGACAATCTTCAGTGAAGTTCACTACAGAAATAAAACCCTTTTCAAATGGCATTTGGTTAATAAGACAATTAACCACTGTAATCCCTTTAATCTTAATTCAACTTCATTTTGGAAGGTATCATTTACAACTATTTCTATTGAGTCAGTTTAGCTTGATTTCTCATCAGAAATGAAAACATTACACAGAAGGTTTTCTTCTATGCTGAATATTGGAGGTATCCAATTATTCTTTTTGGCTGGGAGCAGATGTTGAAGCTGAAACTCCAATACTTTGGCCACCTGATGCGAAGAACTGACTCATTTGAAAAGACCCTGATGCTAGGAAAGATTGAGGGCAGGAGGAGAAGGGGATGACAGAGGATGAGATGGTTGGATGGCATCACTGACTCAATGGACATGGGTTTGTGTGGACTCCGGGAGTTGGTGATGGACAGGGAAGTCTGGCGTGTTGCGGTGATGGACAGGAAGGGCTGGCGAGCTGCGGTTCATGGGGTCACAAAGAGTCAGACGTGACTGAGCGACTGAACTGAACTAAACTGAGAGCCTGCCCGCAATACCTTGGCTATCTTGAGTATGGAGATCAGCATCAGCTCTCACAAAGACCACGTGCTGAAAAACAAAACACTTGCTAGTTGTACTTCTAACTAGAAGGGTTTCCCGTTGTTGTAGAAAGCAGCTTCTGTACGAACTTGAACATTTTTTCTTCTCTTCACCTCTGGGTTTAACGGTACCACCGATAGAATAAGGAGTCTTAAAAACTTAATAAGAAAGGCAGAAAATTGAAGCTCTCTGTATCCTGTCAGTATGATTCTCTCATCAGAAAGAAAAGGGTTAAGCACAAAGGTTGACCTTGCCAAAGTTAAACATAGTCATAGCTTTTATTGAAACAATCTTGTTTTATAAAATGGGAAAATCTTTACAAAAGCATCTATTCAGCTGTAAATTATCATAATTTCCCATCTCATGATTCTGCTTTTATTGAATTTTCTTATTTTGTAGTTTGCAATATTATTGGCTTCTGCCTTTCTCTATGATTTGATCCTCTGAACTTGTGTAGTTAGCTTTTGTGTATTTAGTGTAGATGAATACACATCATTAGCCAATAAGGCAGATGAATAAGCTACTACAGGTGTTGTGAGGTACGCTTTTCAGGAAAGGCGATCACAGTATACTAAAGAGTTTAACTTCTATAGCACTTGGGCTACATCTTCTCTCCTGTCCTACTTTATTAATAAACTCAGATAAAAATCACAACTGACACCACTGAACATGAACTATTTACCAGGCACTGTGATAAGCATTTTTTTTATGTGTAGGTTCATTTAATAACACTCAGCAGCCCCAGGAGTAGTCCATTATTCAGTCACAGAGTTTTGGGAAAAGGGAACTTTTCCCGTGTTTATGTCATTTCTAAATTTTTATTTTTATCTGCATGATTGACAATGAATGCAGTAGCCACATTTGATAGTTCTTAATTCTCCCACAAGAAAGTAACTTATTTATGAAAATATGAGCACAAGAAAAAATCAGATAAATTACAAAGTTTTTGCTTTATAAAAAAAATTGAGGGGACTCCCCTGATGGCCCAGTGGTTAGGAACCCATCTTGCAATGCAGGGGATGCAGGTTCAATCCCTGGCTGGGGAAGTAGAATCCCACATGCCTCAGAGCAACTGAGCCCACCTGCCACAACTACAGAGCCTGTGCACCACAACTCAGACTCAATGCAGCCAAATTAATAATTAAAATGTTCTTTAAAAAAAAATTGAAGATCAGAATTTTTATAAAGCTACATATATTCACCTGATGAATAGGAATTCTATACCTAAATGCTTATCCCCACCCCCTCACCCCTAACTCACAGTATCGGATTTCCGTCCTCTTGTGTAATCCGCAGGCTGGGGAACAGTATTGGCCGGACAAGACTTATCTGCTTCCAGCCTAAAGGTGTTCAGCCCTGGTTATGAGGTATCTTTCTCACTGTAATCAAGGTTAATAACTCCCATAGTCATTATGCTCTGTTTAAGCAATCCAAAGCCTATTCTTAACTATCTAAGCAATTCTGGAGAAGAACGTATTTTAAACTTTGAAGGAAACTAAACTGAATGCATTAGCACTGGAATGAACTGGGCCCCCACCTACGACAGCCACATCTAACCCTGATGTCCGCACTGTATCAGTCACTGTTAGGGAATCAGTCTCTTGGTGTTCCATGGTGCTCTATGTACTGCCCTCTTCCTAGAGGCAACCTCTGAGTCTGTTTGATTCCTGTGGTCACTTCAGCCAGGAATACAGTCCCACTTTTTTAAGGATGACAGGCAAATACGTAGGAGATCTTTGATCATTCCATTTACCATTTAAATGCCACCTATTTTCAGAATGTAATAAGGTGGATGGGAAACCCAGACAACTGTTATGTATTTTTTCCCAGTGCTGGATGTCTCTGGCCATGACGAGTCCCCATAGTCATTGGTTATGATTCTGGAGTACACGTTTCTAATTGTTTAAAGACAATTGCAATGTAATTGCTTGCATCACTGGTTCAGTGGTAAAATTCTCGCCTGCCACACCGGAGGCCTGGGTTCGGTTCCCCGGCAAATGCATCGCACTGTGTGTTTTGGGCTTCCCTGGTGGCTCAGACAGTAAAGAATCCACTTGCAATGCAGGAGAATTGGGTTTGATACCTGGGTTGAGAAGATCCCCTGGAGAAGGGAACGGCAACCCACTCCAGGATTCTTGCCTGGAGAATCCATGGACCGAGGAGCATGGCAGGCTACAGTCCATGAGGTCGCAAAGAGTCAGATATGACTGAGTGACTTTCACTAAAGGAGAGACATAATAGTGGTCTCTGCTGCCACTTCAAATCATAAGTTGGTGTCCATTCTGCTCAAGACAAATATTTACTCAGGCTTATAGAGAAGGATCCAATATAGGCCATTTGTCAGTTGTGTATTGCAGGTCTTCTCCACATTGGTGTCCTAAAAGATGGGAGCCTGGTAGGCATATAGGGCTGTGGTCATCATAATTTCAATTTTTAATCAAGCCTATTTTTAAATTAATAATTTAACTTCAGCAGCTAAATTGGTAATGTAAAATAGTAAAATTTGTATTATTTATTTTACAACCTAACTTAAGGGTGGCAAAACAAACTTGGTCACTGGACCTTTTTAATTTTCAGAAACGATTCACTTTTTCTGAATGTGGCAGTAACAGGAAACTAAACGATAAGGATAGTTTTACTTGAAAGTCTGATATATATATTAAATTCAGTTTTGTACTTAGGACTTCATGTTTTGCATGTAAATGCAGCTTCAGTTTTGAAAGCATAATTGCTTCCTTAACTGCTGCCATCACTACAAAATAACATGCCATGATTTCGGCACTTCTCCCCACTTGTCAGTGGTTTCAAGCTCACATCAACATAAACTTCCAGCATCACTTCAGATTATGATATAATACCCCCTAGATGTTAGGTTAAATTTTTTCTCTCTTTATTTTTCTATTCTGTCAGGTAACCACAATAAGCATGCTAATATAGCATTGATGGATGTTGTTGAACTCTTTGAAAAAGCACAACTTTTTTTATTCAAAATGGAGTAATTGAAAGGGCACTCTAGTATGCAGACTTCATAAACCTGAAGTCTTTAGTATTCATAAATTCCAAAAAGACTACTCCTTCATTTCTGGGCAATGATTTTAAGGAAAACTCACTCATATTTAAACATATTTAGCTGCTCAACCATTCAGCAGAGTCTAAAACAAAGAGAAATGCAGTCCCTGTTGCCTTGAATCGAGTGTACCTGAGTAAGAGACAAGGCATACATGTCCAGGTGCCACTCTGCTTTTTGGGATCAGCTTCACTCTAGCTGATTTCCAGCCCGAGAACAACTGACATGCGGGAGTCCTGCCAATGACCGGAAGTAGAAGAAATTCCACCCCCTACTCCAGCCAGAACATTTTTTCTTTCCTCATCACCAGCTGACTGCCAAATGTTTTGGCTTATAGCTGGCATCTAAGGGTATTTTCAAGTTCTGGATATATGTAGAGCAGAGTATCACCTCATGAAAAGTGATTTAAAGAACAGAAACAGGTATTGAATAATTTAATCTGTCTCTCTTCCTCTAGTGAACCCTTCCCAACATCCTCCACCGTGACCTTTTCCATCATTTCCCAAAGGGAAAAGAATGTCTCATTCATCTGGATATCTTTGTGACTTTTGCAACATTTACTTCACCTTTCTTTAAACACTATTTACATAAACTTAGCTTTCCAATGAAGTGTTGACACAGTACTCACGATGCAATCAATCTGACTTTTAGCAGACAGTACAGGTGTCTTCATGACTAAGATTAAAAAGGCTAAAGAAAATGAAGGATATTTTAAGACTAAAATAATGTAGTGTTGCAAAGAGAGGAACAGTTAAATATTTTCAAAACTTTTATAAACATTCTTTATACAAAAAGGTAGTTTAAATTAAGTAGGTCATGTGGAATTGATGACTCCTCAAAACTTCTAGAGTTCACATCTTGGAAATATTTACAAATAACTTTTGAAACTAAGCGGAACCAAAATAAATAAAAAATAGTACAACGCAACAGTTTTGTAATTGAAAATTGATTCTGCAAATGTTCACTAAGGACTTCAGAAGATATCCAGTTTATACAGCTTACAATTTAAAGTCTGGTTACCAAAGAATGCCACAAATAAGTTACTTGTGAGGTATTTCTGCATACCACTGCACTGAAAGTCGCTCAGTCATGTCGACTCTTTGCGACCCCATGGACTGTGTAGTCCATGGAATCCTCTAGGCCAGAATACTGGAGTGGGTAGCCTTTCCCTTCTCCAGGGGATCTTCCCAACCCAGATATCAAACCCAGGTCTCCCACATTGCAGGCAGATTCTTTATAAGCTGAGCCACAAGGGAAGCACCATTGCACTAAGAAACACTATTTATTTTGACAATCATTTCCTCAGTTATGTCTAAAATCATTACTCATTTGAAATCCCTTTTTTTTTAATGTATCTTACTGCCACCTTGTGGTTAAAATGTTTTTCTTTCTTTTTTCTTTACAAATGTGTATGTCTATGTGTGTATGTATGCGGATGTCATTTCGATGAAAATGTAAATTTCTGCTCCAGAGTAATTTTTAGTAATACTACCCATATTCCCAATACCAGCCACTTTAGATCAAACAAACCCTTTCCTTTTTCATTGTTAAATTACACTATGCATCTTTAAGTGAACCATATTTCCAAACATACTTGCATATCTATGTATTTAAAAGGTTTTCTTCTAAATTCTGATATTATTCTACAAAATGATCGCAGAATGAGATAGAACATGACTCTGGATCTACATATACAAAGAGAGAAGAAAAGAATGAGACCATCATTCACATAGCTTAGAGGAGAAAATGACAACTTTAAGAACAGTAAGTCTTCAGCCTCATTTAAGTGCTGCAGGTATGGAGTCCCACTATTAGCATATAAGATCTTTGACAAAACACCAAGAAGGCCAGAGGCAAATCAGATAATCAGACAAAAGAGTCAGTCAGATTCTCCAGGAGCCAGCTTCTTCCTTCTCCATGTGAACCCAAAACCAGAAGCTTCAGCAACATCTGAGAGCTTGTTAGAAATTCAAGGTCTCCCTGCCCAGTCCAGATGTATGAAGCATAACATCTGCATTTCAACAAGCTCCCCATGTGATTCATATGCACAGTATAATTTGGAAATAGTGCTCTATCCCTTGTGTTCATGACAAGATGTTGCTTAGACTGATTGAAACTGTTACCTCTAAAGATCTTACAGATATGGTTAATAAACTTCATGTGCCTAGAGGTTTCAGAATGTGGTCAGTTTTTTCAAATTTCCTACCCACCTGTGCCAAGAACTGGCCATATATAAGTACAAAGAATTTCTATAAAAGACTCATCAGAGGCTATTAGCTCTGTTTTGATAAGTAAATTAATACCTAACACAAGAGAGAGGCATGTGATGATGCTGGCTTTCAATTTTTCTCTAGTTATTTTCTTAATTTTTTAGTGGGAGAAGAGAGCTTTTTAATTTAGTAACAGTAATGCTAGTGGATTTGAGAGTTGGACTGTGAAGAAAGCTGAGCGCCGAAGAATTGATGCTTTTGAATTGCGGTGTTGGAGAAGACTCTTGAGAGTCCCTTGGGCTGCAAGGAGATCCAATCAGTCCATTTTAAAGGAGATCAGTCCTGGGTGTTCTTTGGAAAGAATGATGCTAAAGTTGAAACTCCAGTACTTTGGCCACCTCATGCAAAGAGTTGACTCATTGGAAAAGACTCTGATGCTGGGAGGGATTGGGAGCAGGAAAAGAAGGGGATGACAGAGGATGAGAAGGCTGGATGGCATCACTGACTCGATGGGCGTGAGTTTGAGTGAACTCCAGTAGTTGGTGATGGACAGGGAGGCCTGGCGTGCTACAGTCCATGGTGTCGCAAAGAGTCGGACATGACTGAGCAACTGAACTGAACTGAACTGAACTGAATGCTAGTGGTAAAGAACCTGCCTGTCAATGCAAGAAATCTAAGAGATGCAGGTTCAATCCCTTGGTCAGGAGGATCTCCTGGAGAAGGACATGCAAACCTCCTATTCTTGCCCAGAGAATCCTCACGGACAGAGGAGACTAGCAGGCTGCAGTCCGTAGGGTCACACAGAGTTGGACACAACTGAAGTGACTTAGTAATGGAACAATGAAGAGTTGCAACTACTATTAGGCTCTACTCAGTGCAAGTAAAGTCAAAATGTTTTCTTAAGCTACTAGGTATTCATTCATCATTTCAAAAACATTTATTGCCCACCTCTTTTCCATTAGTTGCCAAGCCAGACATTCAGAGGCATGGCATAATTACACAGCAGCAGACTCATAACTAGTCTTATCTCTGCACTGACTAGTTGTACTACAGTGTCCTACAGAGAAAAAGAACCAACAGGATATACATAAATATACAAAGCCATTTACTACAAGGAATCAACTTATACAATTACAGAGGCTCAGAAGTCCTCTGATATGCCAGCTACAAGATGGAGACCCAGGAAAATGGTGGTATAGTTCCAGTTCAAGCTTGAAAGCCTGAGAACTAAAAGCACTGATGATGTAATCTCCAGTCCAAGGGAAGAAGATCAACGTCTCAGCTCAACAGTCAGGAAGAAAGAGCAAACTCTTCCCTTCCTCTGCCTTTCTGTTTTGTTCAGCCATCAATAGACTGAATGATGCCCACTCACACTGGGAAGGGCTATCTCCTTTACTCAGGCCACTGATGCAAATGCTAATCTCATCTGGGAACACCCTCACAAATACACCCAGAAATAAGGTTTAGCCAAATGTCTAAGCTCACTATACAGAACTTCCTCACCTTTGACTGCAAAGAATATAATCAATCTGACTTTGGTACTGATCATCTGGTGATGTCCATGTGTAGAGTCTTCTCTTGTGTTGTTGGAAGAGGGTGTTTGCTATGACCAGTGCATTCTCTTGACAAAACTCTATTAGCCTTGGCCCTGCTTCACTCTGTATTCCAAGGCCAAATTTGCCTGTTACTCCAGGTATTTCTTGACTTCCTACTTTTGCATTCCAGTCCCCTATAATAAAAGGATATCTTTTTTTTGGGTGTTAGTTCTAAAAGGTCTCGTAGGTCTTCATAGAACCATTCAACTTCAGCTTCTTCAACATTACTAGTCAGGGCATAGACTTGGATTACCATGATATTGAATGGTTTGCCTTGCAAATGAACAGAGATCATTCTGTCATTTCTGAGGCTGCATCCAAGTACTTCATTTAGAACTCTTTTGTTGACTATAATGGCTACTCCATTTCTTCTAGGGGTTTTTGCCCATAGGAGTAGATAAAATGGTCATCTGAGTTAAATTCACCCATTCCAGTCCATTTTAGTTTGCTGATTCCTAAAATGTCGACATTCACTCTTGCCATCTCGTTTGACCACTTCCAATTTGCCCTGATTCATGGACCTAACATTCCAGGTTTCTATACAATACTGCTTTTTACAGAATCAGACTTTGCTTCTATCACCAGTCATATCCACTACTGGGTGCTGTTTTTGCTTTGGCTCCATCTCTTCATTATTTCTGGAGTTATTTCTCCACTGATCTCCAGTAGCATATTGGGCACCTACCGACCTGGGGAGTTCATCTTTCAGTGTCCTGTCTTTTTGTTTTTTCATACTGTTCATGGATGGGGTTCCCAAAGCAATACTGAAGTGGTTTGACATTCCCTTCTCCAGTGGACCACGCTTTGTCAGAACACTCCACCATGATTCATCCATCTTGGGTGGCCCTACACAGCATGGCTCACAGTTTCATTGAGTTAGACAAGGCTGTGGTCCATGTGATCAGATCAGTTAGTTTCCTGTGATTGTGGTTTTCAGTCGTCTGCCCTCTGATGGAGAAGGATAGGAGGCTTATGGAAGCTTCCTGATGGGAGAGACTGACTGAGAAAGAAATTGGGTATTATTCTCATGGGTGGGACCATGCTCAGTAAATCTTTAATCCAATTTTATGTTGATGGGTGGGGTGTGTTCTCTCCCTGTTAGATAATGGGTCAGTTCAGTTCAGTTCAGTCACTTAGTCATGTCCCACTCTTTTTGACACCATGAATCGCAGCACGCTAGGCCTCCCTGTCCTCACCAACTCACGGAGTTTACTCAAACTCATGTCCATCAAGTCAGTAATGCCATCGAGCCATCTCATCTGTCATCCCCTTCTTCTCTTGTCCCCAGTTCCTCCCAGCATCAGAGTCTTTTCCAATGAGTCAACTCTTTGCATAAAGTGGCCAAAGTATTGGACTTTCAGCTTTAGCATCAATCCTTTCAATGAACACCCAGGACTGACTTCCTTTAGAATGGACTGGTTGGATCTCCTTGCAGTCCAAGGGACTCTCAAGAGTCTTCTCCAACACCACAGTTCAAAAGCATCAATTCTTCAGTGCTCAGCTTTCTTCACAGACCAACACTCACATCCATATATGACCACTGGAAAAACCATAGCCTTGACTAGATGGACCTTTGTTAGCAAAGTAATGTTTCTGCTTTTGAATATGCTATCTAGGTTGGTCATAACTTTCCTTTAAAGGAGTAAGCGTCTTTTAATTCATAGCTGCAGTGACCATCTGCAGGGATTTTGGAGCCCCCCAAAATAAAGTCTGACACTGTTTCCACTGTTTCCCCATCTATTTGCCATGAAGTGATGGGACCAGATGCGATGATCTTCGTTTCCTGAATGTTGAGTTTTAACCCAACTTTTTCGCTCTACTCTTTCACTTTCATCAAGAGCCTTTTTAGTTCCTCTTCACTTTCTGCCATAAGGGTGGTGTCATCTGCATATCTGAGGTTATTGATATTTCTCCTGGCAATCTTGATTCCAGCTTGTGCTTCTTCCAGCCCAGCGTTTCTCATGATGTACTCTGCATAGAAGTTAAATAAGCAGGGTGACAATATACAGCCTTGACATACTCCTTTCCCGATCTGGAGCCAGTTTGTTGTTTCATGTCCAGTTCTAACTGTTGCTTCCTGACCTACATATAGGTTTCTCAACAGGCAGGTTAGGTGGTCTGGTAGTCCCATCTCTTTCAGAATTTTCCACAGTTTATTGTGATCCACACAGTCAAAGGCTTTGGCATAGTCAATAAAGCAGAAATAGATGTTTTTCTGGAACTCTCTTGCTTTTCCCATGATTCAGCAGATGTTGGCAATTTGATCTCTGGTTCCTCTGCCTTTCCTAAATCCAGCTTGAACATGTGGAAGTTCACAGTTCACGTATTGCTGAAGCCTGGCTTGGAGAAATTTGAGCATTACTTTACTAGCATGTGAGATGAGTGCAACTGTGTGGTAGTTTGAGCATTCTTTGGCATTGCCTTTCTTTGGGATTGGAATGAAAACTGACCTTTTCCAGTCCTGTGGCCACTGCTGAGTTTTCCACATTTTCTGGCATATTGAGTGCAGCACTTTCACAGCATCATCTTTCAGGATTTGAAATAGCTCAACTGGAATTCCATCACCTCCACTAGCTTTGTTCATAGTGATGCTTTCTAAGGCCCACTTGACTTCACATTCCAGGATGTCTGGCTCTAGATTAGTGATCACACCATCGTGATTATCTGGGTTGTGAAGATCTTTTTTGTACAGTTCTTCCGTGTATTCTTGCCACCTCTTCTTAATATCTTCTGCTTCTGTTGGGTCCATACCATTTCTGTCCTTTATCGAGCCCATCTTTGCATGAAATGTTCCCTTGGTATCTCTAATTTTCTTGAAGAGATCTCTAGTCTTTCCCATTCTGTTGTTCTCCTCTATTTCTTTGCATTGATCACTGAGGAAGGCTTTCTTATCTCTCCTTGCTATTCTTTGGAACTCTCCATTCAGATGCTTATATCTTTCTTTTTCTCCTTTGCTTTTTGCTTCTCTTCTTTTCACAGCTATTTGTAAGGCCTCCCCAGACATCCATTTTGCTTTTTTGCATTTCTTTTCCATGAGGATGGTATTGACCCCCGTCTCCTGTACAATGTCACGAACCTTCGTCCATAGTTCATCAGGCACTCTGTCTATCAGATCTAGTCCCTTAAATCTATTTCTCACTTCCACTGTATAATCATAAGGAATTTGATTTAAGTCATACCTGAATGGTCTAGTGGTTTTCCCCACTTTCTTCAATTTAAGTCTGAATTTGACAATAAGGAGTTCATGATCTGAGCCACAGACAGCTCCCAGTCTTGTTTTTGCTGATGGTATAGAGCTTCTTCATCTTTGGCTGCAAAGAATATAATCAGTCTGACTTCGGTGTTGACCATCTGGTGATGTCCATGTGTAGAGTCTTCTCTTGTGTTGTTGGAAGAGGGTGTTTGCTATGACCAGGGTGTTCTCTTGGCAAAATTCTATTATCCTTTGCCCTGCTTCATTCCATATTCCAAGGCCAAATTTTCATGTTACTCCAGGTGTTCCTTGACTTCCTACTTTTGCATTCCAGTCCACTATAATGAAAAGGACATCTTTTTTGGGTGTTAGTTCTAAAAGGTCTTGTAGGTCTTCATAGGACCATTCAACTTCAGCTTCTTCAGTGTTACTGGTTGGGGCATAGGCTTGGATTACTGTGATATTGAATGGTTTGCTTTGGAAATGAACAGAGATCATTCTGTTTTTGAGATTGCATCCAAGTACTGCATTTTGGACTCTTTTGTTGACCAGGATGGCTACTCCATTTCTTCTAAGGGATTCCTACCCACAGTAGTAGATATAATGGTCATCTGACTTAAATTCACCCATTCCAGTCCATTTTAGTTCGCTGATTCCTAGAATGTTGACATTCACTCTTGCCATCTCCTGTTTGACCACTTCCAATTTGCCTTGAGTCGTGGACCTAACATTCCAGGTTCCTATGCAATATTGCTCTTTACAGCATCAGACCTTGCTTCTATCACCAGTCACATCCACAACTGGGTATTGTTTTTGCTTTGGCTCCATTAACAGTATGAAAAGACAAAATGATAGGATACTGAAAGAGGAATTCCCCAGGTCAGTAGGTGCCCTATATACTACTGGAGATCAGCGGAGAAATAACAACAGAAAAATAATGGCTACCTCCTTCAAAAGCTCCCATGCCTGCACTGCTACACTCAGTGCCCCCAGCCCTGCAGCAGGCCATCACAGATCCATGCCTCTACTGGAGTCTCCTGGACACTTATCGGCAAGTCTGAGTCAGTCAAGACCATTCACAAGAAAAAAATGCAAAAGGCAAAATGGTTGTCTGAGAAGGCCTTACAAATAGCTGTGAATAGAAGAGAAGCCAAAAGCAAATGAGAAAAGGAAAGATATACCCATTTGAATGCAGAGTTCCAAAGAATAGCAAGGAGAGATAAAAAAGCCTTCCTCAGTGAAAGACTGGAGATCTCTTCAAGAAAATTAGAGATACCAAGGGAACATTTCATGCAAAGATGGGCACAATAAAGGACAGAAATGGTATGGGCCTAACAGAAGCAGAAGATAATAAGAGGTGGCAAGAATACACAGAAAACAATCTTCATGACCCAGATAATCACGATGGTATGATTGCTCACCTAGAGCCAGACATTCTGGAATGCGAAGTCAAGTTGACCTTAGGAAGCATCACTACAAACAAAGCTAGTGGAGGTGATGGAATTCCAGTTGAGCTATTTCAAATCCTAAAATATGATGCTGTGAAAGTGTTGCACTCAATATGCCAGCAAATTTGGAAAATGCAGCAGTGGCCGCAGGACTAGAAAAGGTCAGGTTTCATTCCAATCTCAAACAAAGACAATGCCAAAGAATGCTCAAACTATCGCACAATTGCACTCATCTCACACGCTAGTAAAGTAATGCTCAAAATTCTCCAAGTCAGTCTTCAACAGTACATGAACTGTGAACTTCCACATGTTCAAGCTGGATTTAGAAAAGGCAGAGGAACCAGAGAGCATATTGCCAACATCCGATGCATCGTCGAAAAAACAAGAGAGTTCCAGAAAAACATCTATTTCTGCTTTATTGACTAAGTCAATGCTTTTGACTGTGTGAACCACAACAAACTGCGGAAAATTCTTCAAGAGATGGAATACCAGACCAACTGACCTGCCTCTTGAGAAATCTGTATGCAGGTCAGGAAGCAACAGTTAAAACTGGACATGGAACAACAGACTGGCTCCAAATCAAGAAAGGAATATGTCAAGGCTGTATATTGTCACCCTGCTTATTTAACTTATATGCAGAGTACATCATGCAATTGCAGACTGGATGAAGCACAAGTCGGAATCAAGATTGTCAGGAGAAATATCAATAACCTCAGATATGCAGATGACACCACCCTTATGGTAGAAAGCAAAGAAGAAGTAAAGAGCCTCTTGATGAAAGTGAAAGAGTAGAGTGAAAAAGTTGGCTTAAAGCTCAACATTCAGAAAACTAAGATCACAGCATCTGGTCCCATCACTTCATAGCCAATAGATGGGGAAACAGTAGAAACAGTGGCAGATTTTAGGAGGCTTCAAAATCACTGCAGATGGTGACTGCAGGCATGAAATTAAAAGACGCTTGCTCCTTGGAAGAAAAGTTATGACCAACTTAGACAGAATACTAAAAAGCAGAGACACTACTTTGCCAACCAAGGTCCATCTAGTCAAGGCTATGGTCTTTCCAGTAGTCATGTTTGGATGTGAGAGCTGGACTATAAAGAACACTGAGTGCTGAAGAATTGATGCTTTTGAACTGTGGTGTTGGAGAAGACTCTTGAGAGTCCCTTGGACTGCAAGGAGATCCAACCAGTCCATCCTAAAGGAGATCAGTCCTAAATATTCATTGGAAGGACTGATGCTGAAGCTGAAGCTCCAACACTTTGGCCACCTGATGCAAATAACTTGCTCATTGGAAAAGACCCTGATGCTGGGAAAGACTGAAGATGGGAGAAGAAGGGGATGACAGAGGATGAGATGGTTGGATGGAATCAATGACTCAATGGACATGAGTTTGAGTAAATGCCAGGAGTTGGTGATGGACAGGGAGGCCTGGCGTGCTACAGTCCATGGGGTTGCAAAGTTGGACACAACTGAGCGACTGAACTGAACTGAACTAAAATTTCTAAGCACCCCATAAATCTGTCAAGTTGACGCAAAAAGTCAACAATCACACTATCTTGTTCTAAACAACTCACTTTATGTCTCTCTGGAACTACTAGGCTTTGTACAATCAGAGTGTGGGAGATAAATGCTATTTGATGGTAGAGAATTCTCCTACCAATGCAGGAGATACAGAGATGCAGGTTCAATCCCTGGGTCTGGAAGATCCCCTGGAGAAGGAAATGGCAACCCAGTCTAGTACTCCTGCCTGGAAAATTCCATGGACAGAGAAGACTGACAGGCTACAGACTATGGGGTCACAAAGAGTCAGACACGACTGAGCATGCACACATGATAGACATAAAAAACAATTTTAAAGCTATCTGTTTCTATGGTCATTAGCTCTGTTCCTGCCCAACACTAAAATCTTATCAAAAGAGTGCATATCTCTATGCATGCGTGCTATGTCACTTCAGTCATGTCCAACTCTTCGGGACCCTCTAAACTGTAGTCCACTAGGCTTCTCTGTCCTTGGGATTCTCCAGGCAAAAATACTGGGGTCAGTTGCCATGCTCTCCTCCAGGGGGTCTTCTTGATTCAGGGATTGAACCCACATGTCTTATGTCTCTCGCATTCGGAGGCCGATTATTTACCACTAGCATCACCTGGGAAGCTGTCTATACTTGAGAATAAAGCTCAAAAATTAAGCAATATAGGCAACATAAAAAGCAAATGTAGAGAATGGAAGTATGAAGCTTCACCCACTAAAACATGTGTCTGCTCAGTAGTCTCCACACACTTTAATTAGAGAGCAGGACCTAAACATGGAGAAACAAAAGGAGGTCTCCATTTACTTATTGGCACTTCATATGTATAGATCAAAACAACTTACTTGCATCATATAGTACCAGATATCACAAATTTTGATCCACAACAGTTCTGTGTATCCAAAGTACAATGAAAAAGCAAGATTTTTTTCTGTCAATGTCAACATAAAATTTTCCTATTTAAGAACACTTTAGGCTCCCACAGTCTCTAAACTTGGACAAAATTCCATCCTTTTCTGAAAGTCAGGAGTTCGGAAAACTAATTGGCATTGCATTGGGTTTAAAATCATCACATTCCTAGTCAAGCTGCTTACTCTGAGGAAGGAATAATTGCATGATAGGTTTAGCTAACAGAGGAACCATGAAATAATTCTAACTAGAAAGTCGTATCTGAACA
This sequence comes from Capricornis sumatraensis, assembly GCF_032405125.1. Taxonomy (NCBI): domain Eukaryota; kingdom Metazoa; phylum Chordata; class Mammalia; order Artiodactyla; family Bovidae; genus Capricornis; species Capricornis sumatraensis. The sequence goes on from NC_091073.1 coordinate 79,104,590, forward strand.
CCTCAACTAAATCAATAAAAGTGGGAAATTTTTACATTAAAAATTTAATCATTTTGCCATTTGGGGGAGTTTCCCTGTTGGCTCAGACAGTAAAGAATATGCCTGCAAGGAGGGAGACCTGGGTTTGATCCCTGAGTTGGGAAGATCCCCTGAAGAAGGAAATGGTTCCCCACTCCAGTATTCTTGCCTAGTGAATTCCATGAACAGAGGCATTTGGCAGGCTACAGTCCATAGGATCACAAAGAGTCGGACACAACTGAGTACGTACGCATGCAGGCTTATTTATACATACAAGCAAGTTCACTTGAATTCATATTTTTAAGCTGAGTTCAGCAAACAGAAAGAACTTTTCATGTCTCCATATTATCAATAATTTGTTCAACTGAATTTTTACCCTTTTTAACCAGTCATTTTGTTTCTGTATAGACACAGCCAAGCAGAACTTCAATTTTCACTTGATGTTTTGCTTGTTATATTTGGTTATAGTGTCATGTAAGTGTTGGACTTGCCATCTAACAACATTTTTACTCCTTTGTTGTAAGATCATTTTTTGTCTATCATAAGATACCAGAAGTGGCCTCTATCAAAAGTCTTCAAAGATATTTTACAAGGAAAATTTCTTTTCCAATTCCATGGTTTAATATTTTATGAACTGGAGTATGATCTTATGACCTAAAATATAAAGCTCTTAAATCACCTGCTTTACTATATAAATGTTATTGGTCATAAAAATTCTCCCAACCTCATTTTGAATCCAGCTGTTATAACTGACTTGATGACCTCCTGTGGTAATAAACTCCACAGACTGTATAAAGGCAATCTGGGAAGCAATCCTGTCTACTGTATTACTTATACTTACTGAAGCTGGTGTGAACAAGAGAGAGGTGAACAGGGGCTCAAGATTTTTAGAAGAGGAAATTGGACTAATTACTTTCCAGTGACTATAGCTAACAACTGTAGAATACCAAAGTGTGGATCTTCTCCGTGTTTTTACTAATTGAGAAAACTTATTATTTAAGAAAGGAAGGTTATCTGTTTCTATTGTATGTTAATTACCTCCTTTCAAAACCACCTACTACAATATATTAAGTGCACTTCCAGTATGCATCTTTAACTTGGAATATAATTTGGGTTGGGCACTGGTTTAAGATGTACGTATCTTTCAACTCATCCATCTGCTTTGGCTTTTACCTTGGCAACACAAGCATCAGATGTGTCGCTCACAAAATTTTCTATTTGTTCTTTCTATAAAAAGTACTTTTTCCCATATTGTTTGTCCAAATACAATTTTAAGATATTCCAAAAGGGATACTTAAAACAGGATCAAGATTCTCTCTTGATTCTTCCACCAAAAAAAGGTAAAACTAGGGGGAATGAAAGCAAGTATAAGAATAATTTAGATCCAAAACACTTTACTGAAAAATGAAATAATACAGGACAGTCTAAGGTAATTTAATTTGTCTATATTGATCAAATCCATAGCAAAAGTGTTGATTTCTGTTCTAGTTGGCCCATGTAGACACAATTAAAAGCAGCTTTCTTGTAAATCTCTGTCTCCTTACTCCTCTTTCATCTCCAATGGGAAAAATTTAAATATCCTATAATTCTGCTGAATTTCTCTCCCATGTTAAGTTGAGACATTCCACAATATCACCTCATTAATCTTGACCATACTACTTCAGGTAAATCATGAGAAAATATCACTATGTGCATTCATGAACATGTGATAAAACACAGAAAAAGGTAATTAACTTGCCAGAAGTCATACAACCAGTCAGCCTGGACCGCATCCATTGCCTTCTGTCTCCCAAGGCCTCAGGTTCCACATTCTCTGCTTGGCCTCACTGCTCCCTGCCTTCACATGGGCAAGTGAGCTTCTGCTACACTTCTGAAACCTCAGCAATTTTATGATTCGACTTTGGTTTTCACTTTATCCCACTGTGCTTTTTCTTTTAGGATGTATACAGCTATGTGTTTGGGCTGAAGTTTTTTGTTTTGTTTTGTTTAAACTTTCAGCTATGAGTTTTTCACCCCTAAAAAAAGTTTTGCAACAGTGCTCTCTCAATCCATCAGTGGTTCAAAAAGTATTTTGTTTTCTTCTACATTTATCTTATATCACTGCAAAACACTGAAATCCAGCCATCAGCTTGGAATGCTGCTCATAATTCTGAGATTCTGTTATTCTGTGGCTATTTCTTAAATAGACTACTTACCTATTACAGAATTCGAATTATAGAAACAGAATTAGAACAGGCACTGAATTTGGGGCTATAATGAAGGAAGAACATATTTGAGAATCTTACTATATTAGACGAGGAGGTCAGAAAAGGCTAGCTGGGGAGTACCAGAACAGAGGTTTGAATAAATGGGACAGGGGGTGTCAAGTAAGATTATGAATGACCTGACCTTAGAAATGAGTCAAAAGAGTTCCAACTTGATTGGTAACTTTGGACAGAAGTTAACAAAATCCTTTCTTTTCTGCACAAGACTGCTGCTGCTGCTGCTAAGTTGCTTCAGTCGTGTCCGACTCTGTGCAACCCCATAGACGGCAGCCCACCAAGGCTCTGCCGTCCCTGGGATTCTCCAGGCAAGAACACTGAAGTGGGTTGCCATTTCCTTCTCCAATCCATGAAAGTGAAGTCGCTCAGTCATGTCCAACTCCTAGCGACCCCATGGACTGCAGCCTACCTGGCTCCTCCATCCATGGGATCTGCCAGGCAAGAGTACTGGAGTGGGGTGCCATTGCCTTCTCTGCACAAGAGACTAACCCTCAATTAACATGCCATCACTATTCCTCTGAAAACCTAATAAAGGTAAAATATTTGCTATATTGCTACATAACACTGCTTACAGTAAAAATGAGCCTGAATCAGGAGAGAAGATAAATGAACTCTAAAGAACTGGTACAGATGCCATACTTTGGATTTCCCTGAATGCGGTCACTCTTTTAACTGACATGTCCTTGCAAAGACCCTGGAAGCTATGACTGTGGGATTACTCCAAGAGCAATTGGCACCTGTGATGCACAATACTTCTAAACCAGACAATTCCCTTGCCCCTGAGCTATCAGATTGCTACAACTACCTCTGAAGTAGAAGACCTCCCACCGCCCTGTGCAATCTGTGCCTTGCTCCCTTTGAGCAGGCTCGTGTTAATGTAGCCTTTGATAGTCAAAGTGAGTCTGAATGTTTAGTTGGGCCTAAGAAGGCCACACAGGCATGGTATAATAACCAATACAGATTGACCATAGTTTCTTGTGTGGCAAGATAACATAAAAGTACTGAATGAGTTGAGTGTTAGATGCAAAAGTGGTGGTAGGATTCACTGTAAATTAGGGAAAAGTCTATGGAATGCATGGTTGATTAAAGCAAAGAAATATTGGAGGCACAGTTGATTAAAGTAGTGAAATATAAAGTGGCCCTTAAGATATTGAGGGCTTAGATCAGCATGGTGGTCACAGAGAAAAAAAAATCACAAAAAGGACAAATCTAAGAGATAACCTGAAGAAAAATAACTTGAAAACATATAAGAATATAAAATGAGAAATGAGCATAACAGAGAAGTCACTGACAGAGGAAGACAAGGAGGGAGCGTTACTGATGAAAACTCAATCAACATCAGTTTTTTCTAGACACTGGCAGAGACTCAACTGTAGCTTTTGAATGGACAAGGCTATAGCAGGTCTTGGCTACAGACATACCCATCTTTGTAGTTGACGGAGAAACCATGAAAGTGGATGAGGACTTCAAGATATTAAACGCATAGACAGAAGAACTGGGGATTAAGTATTTAATATTGGGGGAATTCCCAGAATTAAGGTGTAGGAAGAAGAACTAGCAAAAAAAGTCACACACACAGAAGTAGGAAGTGATCAGTAACTACATGGAAAATGAAGGAGGGAAAGATTTGTCAGTTATCCGAGAGGTCAAAAGAGACAGAAGGAGATCAATAGGGACCTTTGAAAAAGAAATATGCCAAGGAGTTAAGAGGTCATGAGAGGAAGAAAATTAAAACTACATTTGAAGATCACTTACTACCTATTTGGGAGGAAAAAGAGAAACAGGATGGTAGCTAAGAGAAACAACAGGTTAGGGCCCCATGCAGTTGTGTATACGATAGAATCATATTTGAAAGCTGATTCATGGAAATAAACTATTGAGACGTTGGCCAATAATCAATCGAGAAATCAGAAAAAAAAAAAAACATTTATTGAGGACTACTGTGAATCAAGCAATGCACTAGATGCTGGAGGTACACAAATATGACCTCATTATCTCCCCAAGTAGCTCATAATACAGGAAGATAAGTGATATATATAAATTAGACATAATGTGGCAAATGCTCCTTAGGAAGGAGGGAACCTAGACTGGACAGCCAGGGCAAGGCCTTGCATAGGAGATGACCTTAAAAGTGAGTTCACAGGGACAGGTAGGAGTTGAATGGACAAGAGAAAGTGGATCATGTTGCCAGGGAACATAGCGTGTGCAACAGAACAAGGGCGTGGGAAAGCTGGCAATCTGGGAAAGCAGCAATACTTCTGCAGGCATGGCACACAGGATGGAAATTAGGGAGTCAAAATAGATGCGACCCTTAATTAATGGTTAAAAACAAATGACAAAAAGCCTTTCAGTCAAACTAGAGCCCTTGATGTTCTTCTGAAAGCAATGGAGGTCGACTGAAGGATGTACAGCCTTTAAAAGAGGCTTTCACTGAAAGTTGTAGTAGTTTCCTATTGCTGCTGTAACAGTTTACTTCAAACTCAGTAGTTTAAAGGAATGTATACCTGTGGCGGATTCATGTTGATGTATGACAAAACCAATACAATATTATAAAGTAATTAACCTCCAATTAAAATAAATAAATTTATATTAAAAAATAAAGACAGTGGTTTGGAGTTGAAAAAAAATAAAAAATAAAAGAAATGTGTTTAAAAAAAAAAAGGAACATAAATTCATTACCTTCCAGTTCTGTGTTCAGGAATCCGGAAAAGCAGACGCTGGGATTGCAGGTGCTGCTACCGTGGTTTGCTTGGGACTCTCCTTGCCTCTGTTTTCCGCGGTGGTGGTGCTCGTGCTGGTGGTGGGGCTGGACCACAGTCTACCTGACCAACTTGGTGAGGAAGGTGACAGCCTCGGGTCTAAGATGCAAGTCCGCGCTGCCAGGGACCGGGGCGCAAAGCCCAGCCGTCTTCTCTTCCCGTGTCTTGTGCCTTCGGAACTGGAGGCTGGGCGGGCGGCGTCCACGTGTGACCACATGCAGCCACCCGCCTGGCTTCCTAGTCCAGTGGAGTAAATGAACCGCACCTGAGAGTGGGAGGGGTGTGACTGCCTTCGGTCCCTCCCTGGAGGCACCCGGAAGTGAACTCGGGAGGGCCGGCGGGCCTGCCTTGCCCAATGACTTTGCACCTGGGAGAAAAATCAAATGTCCACCTGGAAAAGGCATTGTCTGCCTTCATTGTCTTTAAGGCCACGCCCTTCCAGAGACTCTGGTATTGGGATGAATCTAAAGCAAGTTGGGCTGTAGATCAGTGGTCTCAAGCTTTAAAGTGCGTACCATCATCTGTGATTTAGGTTAAAATGCACATTCTGATTCAGCAGATGCTAGTGGGAGGGCGGGGTCTGCATTTCAGGCCAGCTCCCATGGGCTGCTGCTGCTAAGTCGCTTCAGTCGTGTCCGACTCTGTGCGACCCCATAGACGGCAGCCCACCAGGCTCCCCCGTCCCTGGGATTCTCCAGGCAAGAACACTGGAGTGGGTTGCCATTTCCTTCTCCTAGGGGCTAGAGAGACTCAAAAGTAGCATACTCAAGTAGCGAGGATTTCGATAACTAGCTTCCGAATGCTAGACATCTAATTGTACCTTAGACCCTGATTCTTCACACTAATACCCCTTAAACCACCACATACACAAACACACACACAGTGCCACCTGAACACACACATCCTGGGTGCGCGGCCCATTCTTAAGTTATTTGAGAAGGGTAGTACAATTGTCTGACCACGTTTCAAGCAGCCTTTTAAAACTGCATATTGGGGGTGGGGTATTTATATGAGTGGAATAAAATCATATAAATGCTCAAATGTTTAATAAAAATTTCAATTAGGACTAGTATTTGTTTTAAATAGAATACTGTAGTTTAGCTTTGTGTGTTTTGGGTTTAACGGTAAAACAAAATGATACTTACACTGCTTGGTTGCATTTAAACTTGCAAAGTGAGATGATTATACAGAGGAATCCTTAGAGCGGGGGCTGGGCTCTGCCACTTCCTAGCTGTTGTAACCTTGGGCAAATTACTCTCTGTATTTCCATTTCTTCATTTTTAAAATAAGAGCAATAGTTGTATAGATCTCCTGAGATTATAGAGAGCATTAGATCAATTCATCTACGTACAGCCTTGCTACTCAACCTGAGATTCAAGGACCAGCAGCACTTGTATCATCCGGGAGCTTGTCAGAAATACAGAATCTCAGGCCTCGTTCCTGATGTACAGAATCAGAACCTGCATCCTCATAAGATCTCCAGGTGCTTCCTCTGCATATATGTGGCATAGTGCTTAGTGTGTCATAAGCAGTACAGGCCACTGCTTATTTAAATAGCAGTTTTGATGTTTGGAAAAAATTTAAGCCACACGATTTCCTTATGCTGCATATGTGACAAAAATCCAAAATATAAAGAACTGTTCACGCCTAAAAAATAAAAAACAAAAGGGAAATCCAGAGTACATCTCACTATGCTGAAATCAAAGTGATGGTAGGAAAGTGTTCCTTTCTACAGGCCTCAGGGGATCATCTGTTTTGCTTTCCTTTGCCTGTTTTTCGAAATCTCCCACACTCCTTGGCTTGTGGTTCATTTCCATCTTCAAAGCCATCGATGTCCTATTGAGTCTTTCTCATATCTCAGTACTCTGATACTTAACAATTCTACGTCCCACTTCCATTAAGGACCCTTGTGACTACACTGGATCCACCGCAGACAATCCAAAATAATCTCTCCATCTCAAAATCCTTGATTTAATCACATCTGCAAAGTCCTTTTTGCATCATAAAGTAACATATTCACAGGTCCCAAAAGTTAGGATGTGGACATTTTTGAGAGATTATTTTTTGGTCCATCACAGGTGGCATTATGTTATTTTTTTTTAAATTCTCTTTAGTATCTGGCTTAATCAAAGGCAACTTGATCTTCTGCATTCATCCACTGCAATATCATACAGCAAGTAACCTTTGGAAAACTCTGCTGTACACTTTTGAAAGAATGGAAATGAAAAAGGGAAATAATGTTTGAATAGTATAATAAAATAAATTTGATCTCATTAACTGCCTGAAAGGGTCTCAAAAACTCAGGGATCCTGAGCCACACTTTGAAATCTAGCTGTATTAGCACTTTACAGGCCACAAGAATCTGAACATTATGTAACTGAGCTGAGTAATTTGCAGAATTGCTGCAGTGAGATAGAAAGACATTGTTATTAGAACTCTTTACACTTTGAATATAAAGTTAAAATTATAAATATTGAATTGCCCATCATCACTGTCTACTTATATTGAAAATATATACATATATATTCTCACCAAATCTATTGTATTTGCGCCAGTCAGGAAATATCTCTCTCCTAAATCCTATATGTATTTTCTCAATTCCTTTCAAAGCAACTTTGAGAAATCTACAGTTTGAAAACTAGGTAAAATGAGTGTACCATTATATAAGAAAACAACTGAAATTACAGGTATTTTTAGTGGTTTCCTTGAAATACTCAACCCTAAAAATAACAGTGAAACTCAGAAGGCAAAGTTCTGGATGAGAGAGAGTGTACAAGAAAGCAGAGCATGTCAGTGGAATATGCATTTGCCAGTGATAATAGGAAAAACAAAAGCCATTATCATTTTTCCCAAATTTAATGCAAAGGACTAGCAAAAGAGAAAATATCAATTCAGAATCTCTCACAGTCCCAAAGACCCTTCTCCCTTAATGTATGAAATAAGTGCAAGCTTCCCAAAAGATTATATATTAGTCAAAGGATTACATTTAAAAAATGAAGTATTGTTTGCAAAAATAACTACTGGAGGTATTAATTAAAAATGACACTTGGGTTTCATTCCCTGATGTAATCTATTCCCTTTTCTATCTATTAGAAATACCAAAAAAAAAAAAAGAAAATCAACAAAGATTGACTGATAGTCAACCTATTGCCAGAAACCCAGAAGAATTCTTCCATAATTACGCCTTATCAATGTCACTGATTGAACACTGAGAAACACAATTTATGACATATGAATATTTTGCTAACTAGAAACAGTAAGCTGCTCATCCTAAAAAGATGTACAGAAGATACACGATCAGTTACTCACTCAGGAATGCAAGAGACTTACAAGCTAAGAAAAACTGAGCAGCCACTCCAAATTGAGCGGACACTGTATTTTGAAGCACCCAGAGTTGTGCACCTTAACTCTGCCTTCAGTTTATCTTTCCATAGACAGAGAGCAGATCTCAATTCCAGCTGCAATAAACAGTTGGAATAATAAACAACAGCTCAAAAACAGAGAAGGAAGCCCTATGTTGTCACATGCCTCTGCAGTAATATAAACCCCAGTAGTAAAGTACTTTTGTTAGAAATAAAATTTCAGGTATTGTACAGGTCCCAAATTGCTTCCTAGTGTTAAAATTTGAGCAGAAATGGTAAAAGAATAACCCACACTTCATTAAGCCAGCAAAGATAGATGACTGCTGGACCCTGGGAATTAGAACTACATGGCCACCCTGTTTCTGGAAGGAATTTATGTGGAGTTCAACTAGCATCACATTGGTAGACTATAATACAAACACTTTGGCTGTTCATATACATCCTATATAGTAAGAAGTCTCTTCATTCCAGAGATCGTGGAGAAAGCATGGTCTTTCAATTCACATGGAATGAGTTTTAATCCTAGCTTCTGCACTGCAAGCCTCAGCTTTTTCCTCTATTACATGGAAAAAATAATCAGCGATACATAAAAATATCCAGCACAGTGTCTAAGCTGGAGTGGACACTCAATAAATGACAGCTATTACTATAAGAAACAATAAAGAGAGGAAAATTAAAGAGTTCAGTTCAGTCACTCAGTCGTGTCCAACTCTTTGCAACCCCATGAACTGCAGCATGCCAGGCCTCCGTGTCCATCACCAACTCCTGGAGTTTACCCAAACTCATGTCCATTGAGTCGGTGGTGCCTCTAACCATCTCATCCTCTTTCATCCCCTTCTCCTCCTGCCTTCAATCTTTCCCAACATCAGGGTTTATTCAAATGAGTCAGCTCTTAGCATCAGGTGGCCAAAATATTGGAGTTTCAGCTTCAACATCAGTCCTTCCAATGAACACCCAGGACTGATCTCCTTTAGGACGGACTGGTTGGATCTCCTTGCAGTCCAAGGGACTCTCAAGAGTCTTCTCCAACACCACACTTCAAAAGCATCAATTCTTCAGCACTCAGCTTTCTTTATAGTCCAACTCTCACATCCATACATGACTACTGGAAAAACCATAATAGCCTTGACTGGGTGGACCTTTGTTGGCAAAGTAACGTCTCTGCTTTTTAATATACTGTCTAGGTTGGTCATAACTTTCCTTCCAAGGAGTAAGCATCTTTTAATTTCATGGCTGCAATCACCATCTGCAGTGATTTTGGAGCCCAAAAAAATAAAGTCTGACACTGTTTCCACTATTTCCCTATCTATTTGCCATGAAGTGATGGGACCAGATGCCACGATCTTAGTTCTCTGAATGTTGACCTTTAAGCCAACTCCTAAACAGAGAAGGAACTTTAGGGGGCTTTGTTGCTTAGTTGCTCAGTCATGTCCAACTCTTTGCAATCCTTTGGACTGTAGCCCACCAGGCTCCTCTGTCCATGGGATTTATTTCAGGCAAGCACACTGGAGTGGATTACCCTTTCCTACTCCAAGGAATCTTCCCAACCCAGGGATTGAACCCATGTCTCCTGCATTGCAGGTAGATTCTTTACCTACTGAGTCATCAGGGAAACCATCAAAGGCTTTGGGAAACCACAATAAGGTTAATGATCACTCAAGAAAGTATTGGGAAAATTCTCAAACATTGTGGGCTTGTTTGTTATGTTCTGCTCAAAAAGCAGAACAAGTCACTTATCATCCCAGCCAGATTGGCTTGCTACTTCCTTAGCAACAAAACCATGCAAAAGAAGCACAAAACATGCCCAAAAATGACAAAAAAAAAAAAAAAAAAAAGATGATGTGAGACCCACATACTGCCCAGGGAACTCAGTAAGTTCATGATCCCTAGGACATGCCCTCTGCACACATTAAAAACAATAATTTATGGACCTAGCTTGACCATGTAGGGACAAAAAGACTCCCCCTACTCAACATGGAGGAGGAGCTGACAATGGAAACATGATGTCTACTCAAGAAAGACAAAGAAAGGACTTCTCTGATGGTCCAGTGGCTAAGACTGCACGCTTCCAATGCAGGGGGCCCAAGTTCAATCTCTGGTCAGGGAACTAGATCCTACATGCCAAAACTAAGACCCACCAGAGCCAAATAGATAAATAAAAAATGTTTAAAGAGAGAGACAAAGAAGTTCTTTTTCTCCCTTTCCACTTTTCCTTTGATTATAAGACGGCAGCCCACTAAGTTCCCAGGGCATCGCACCCCCAGCCTGCCTGCTTGTAAGTCTCACAAGTGTCCTATTCTGAAAAATCACTGCTTATCTATCACTTTGCTTCTCACTGCATTCTTTTCTGCACTGAAATTAAGGGACTATAGTACTGTAACTCTTCAGAGGCCCCAAAATGAAACCCAAATGGTTTCAATCCCACTTTCTCAAAAAATTAAAAAGATACAACCTCTAAGGAAAAGAAATTGAAATCCAAGGGAACAACAAAATGAAGTTAAAAATAAAGAGAACCAAAAGGATCTGCAGGATAAAATTTAAATTTTAGTATTAAAGGACTATTAAGACAAAAATAAAACATTTTATTATGATAAAAACTAGAATTGAAACTGAAAAATATAGAATAAGTAATAAGTGCAAACTTGAAATGATCTCACAGAAAGCAAAGGGAGAAAATTAAGAAACAAATGAAAAGGATGAGAGCGAAAGGAAGGAAAATGGAGATTAAAACTAAAAATTCTTGATTTTTCTGAAAAATGCAATAATTATTAGATCAGATGCACTTTATGCACTTTTTAAGCCTTGAAAAAAACTTCCCAGAGCTCTGCCAACTAACATACAAAGAAAACATACCACCAGGATATCGTTTTTGAGGAACCAAACATATGGAAAATAAGATCAGAAAGAGGCTTTCAAGAGAGAAAAGATGAAAATTGGTAATTAATGAAGATCTTATTGGAGGCTGAAGCTGCTAAAAATTATACATTAGCAGAAAAAGTACCTCCAGACTAAAGAGTGAACAAAAGCAGACAGATTCTGGTCGGGAGCACATGGCAAAATGAAGAAAAAAAGGGAGCTGTAGGAAGTAAATTCTCTGATTTTGTGATGTTTACACTCAAACCAACTGCAGTTGGCATACACATTGGAATCAGCAAGCAACGACAGGTGAGGGAAATTGCAGTCCTGCTTATGTAAACATACATGTTTAGAAAATCAAAACATTTTCTGGCTAGGTCTCGCTGATCAGGAATAAGTTAACTCTGATCCAGAACACATTCCAAACTGAAATATATTAGTGTAACATTTAATACATAGGCAATATGATTTTAACTCCCTCAAAGGGAATGTAATTACAATAATAATTTGTAGGATATTCCTGCCCAGAAAAGATATTGATTTTCTTTCTTTACCTGGAGATAAACTAAGTGGAAATTTAAGAAATTTATCATTTTTATTATTTTTAACCAGGAAAAGCATAATTACTTAGTTTATAGTCAAAAATATTACAACTAAATGTCCAGTGACCATCCATGCTCAGCATTCAGAGACTGTGGTTACAAAATAATCACCAAGAAAATGTCAAACAACCTCTTTGTCTCCAGAGAAGTTTCCCCCAAGATTGTATTTATCATAATGCTCCAATATTATGGGTATTTTTAAGTTGCGTTTCCTTACAGCTCAAGCAAATAAAGGAAATGTTTAATATGCAAGGCAAAATAGATTTTATAAAGATGCTCTATCAGAGGTAAGGTAAGTATGTCAAAATCGAATTGCTTTTTTTAAAGCATTATAGTAAAATCACAATATATATGTTTTATAAGCTACATTTAAAGAAGTAAACCATTTTATAATATGACAGACGTAATAAAAAACAGTCCTTAAGACTTTATATAAAAACCATTTATTTTCCACTTATAATGTCCCATTTCCTTGCATCATCAGATATAAGCATTTATCACTAAAAGCAGTTTTAAGTCATTTTATGAACAATTTATCTGAAGTATAAAGTGATATAATTATCTTTTAGATGCATTTTGCAATGAAGTGAATCCTTTTTATGGTCTCCTGAAGATAAAAAGAAAACATTCACATTAGAACATTTTACCTGATTTATTATAATGGAAGATTATATAAACCAAAAAGCTAATTTGATAAATCAAATCCAATTATGAAATTCTATAGAAATATGATGCTAAAGAGGAAAATCATTCATGCTATTTCATCTGTTTTGAAGAACTACATATCATTACTTTGGGGTAAAACAACTTTTGAGTTGTTAGATATTTTCCAAAAATATTCAGTTGTTCATTTGTTCCTACCTATATAACCTGGATTTCTCTTTTTGGCAGCTGAAATGATGTCATAGCAAAGAGGACGGCTATGGCAGAGAATTATAAGACAAATTTCAACAGCATTGTGGTCCACCAATGGCACAGACCTTCCAACACATTTATACACAAAGATTTATATGCAGATTTAAAGAATCATTCTGTCCCCAGCCAGTATGCATTCCCATAGTTAGTACAGATGCAATAGTGGAGAATTGCTCTAAAAGAAGCAATTACAAGGGGGAAAAAATGTCCTAAAATCTGTTAATAATTTACAACATTGTTTAATATATACTGCAGCACAATAGAGCTGAGATTCTCTTTAAAAAAACAGATTCCTAAACCCTATCCCAAACTTACCAAATGAAGATTTCTGATGTGGTTCCCATATATTTATATTTTTTTAATTTTTTTAAATTTCACTTACTCTGGTGGGGAGCCAGATCTGAGAACCCTCCAATATATAAATCACTCCAACACAAATCCAGCTCTCATGAAACCCATCAAACTGTCAAATGACATTTACTTATAATTTTTATTTTTTGTCTTTTCACAGCTGCTGTATGTTTTAATTTGTGCGAGAACAGTCTTAGCCTCTTGACAGAGACTGAAACATTAAAATCACAATGTTTAGCTTCATTCTAACTCCTTAGGTAAGCATTAAGGCAGAGTCAAAATCCAAAGCAACAAAATTGAATTCAAAATGGAATATTTTTATGTCTTCTTTGTATATTTCAAACTTGAAATATGTGTTTAAAATAACACAAAGGGTTGTCCACTTTGAATATTGGTGCCATAGTGTCAGAACTTTCCTCCTGGAAATCCCAAAAAGTAACAAGGAAAACAAGCATAGAAATGGAAATTCTTTCTCTAGCTACATGTAAAATACAGCTAAAAAGAACCTACATAAGCATAAATAATTTACTTTAAAACAGACTAGAAAAATGAAACATTGCCATTATTAAAATATATAATGCAAGAAAAAAAAATTACAACCATTCTAAATCCATACATCCACTGAGGAGAAACAAAGTCAGTCTCAACTTTTTTTGAGGTGAGCTCAAACACCTCAGGAGTAGCATTTAACACTTAACAAGGTTAGTGGAGGAATTATAAAAATGGTAACCCAAGATGTAAACACAGTCAAATGTTTCAGTTCTGTTTAGTTCAGTTCAGTTGCTCAGTCGTGTCCGACTCTGCAACCCCGTGGACTGCAGAACCCCTGGCTTCCCCGTCCATCACCAACTTCCGGAGCCTACTCAAACTCATGTCCATTGAGTCGGTGATGCCATCCAACCATCTCATCCTCTGTCGTCCCCTTCTTCTCCCGCCTTCAATCTTTTCCCAAATCAGGGTCTTTTCAAATGAGTCAGTTCTTCACATCAGGTGGCCAAAGTATTGGAGTTTCAGCTTCAGCATCAGTCCTTCCAATGAATATTCAGGACTGATCTCATTTAGAATCAGTTAGATCTGCTTGGATCTCCTTGCAGTCCAAGGGACTCTGAGGAGACTTCTCCAACACCACAGTTCAAAAGCATCAATTCTTTGGTGCTTAGCTTTCTTTATAGCCCAACTCTCACATCTATACATGACCACTGGAAAAACCATAGCTTTGACTAGATGGACCTTTGTTGGCAAAGTAATGTCTCTGCTTTTTAATATGCTGTCTAAGTTGGTCATAACTTTCCTTCCAAGGAGCAAGCGTCTTTTAATTTCATGGCTGCAATCACCATCTGCAGTGATTTTGGAGCCCCCCAAAATAAAGTCTACCACTGTTTCTAATGCTTCCCCATCTATTTGTCATGAAGTAACGGGACAAAATGCCATGATCTTAGTTTTCTGAATGTTGAGTTTTAAGCCAACTTTTTCACTCTCTTCTTTCACTTTCATCAAGAGGTTCTCAAATCTCTGTCTGAATACAAAGGTGCCAGTCAAACAGTTTTAACATGGAAAGAAATCTAATTTCCCATTCCCAGCTTCTTTCTATGTGGAGGGAGCACTACTAGTATAGCATTGCTCTTCAATGCCTCCGCCTCTGCATTCTCTCCTGAGAACTAACTACCTCAGCTTATTATTAATGCAGTGGAATTAAGATCTTGACATTTGGCCCCAGGCTTTCCTGGTGGCTCAGGCAGTAAAGCGTCTGTCTGCAATGCAGGAGACCCGGGTTTGATCCCTGGGTTCAGAAGATCCTCTGGAGAAGGAAATGGCAGCCCACTCCAGTATTCTTGCCTGGAAAATCCCATGGATGGAGAAGCCTGGTAGGTTACTGTCCATGGGGTCACAAAGAGTCAGACACGACTGAGCACCTTCACTCACTCGCTCACTCCTTCCTCTCTACCATTGCTCTCAACAGTTGCCTGAGAACAGAGAATATAACATCTCAGCCGCTATCAACCCAGTATCACACTATCACAAAGCATGAACTAGCTCAGGCCCGCTTCGTCAAACTTCCCTGATAGCTCAGCTGGTAAAGAATCCGCTTGCGATGCAGGAGACCCCAGTTCGATTCCTGAGTCGGGAAGATCCACTGCAGAAGGGCTAGGCTACCCGCTCCAGTACTCTTGGGCTTCCCTTGTGGCTCAGCTGGTAAAGAACCCACCTGCAATGTGGGAGACCTGGGTTCAATCCTGGGTTGCGAAGATCCCCTGGAGAAGGGAAAGGCTACTCACTGCAGTATTCTGGTCTGGAGAATTCCATGGACTATATAGTCTTTGGAGTCACAAAGAGTCAGACACGACTGAGCATCTCTCACTTTTGTCAAACTCATTTTACTCCATACTTTGCCCTTTGTCTCTGATCCTTCTCTCCCTAAAAAGATTAATAAATAAAAATAAATTTTAAAAATACATATATCAGATCTAGTATAGCATTCCTTAATGTAAGGATTTTTGACATTATGGGAGGGATAATTCTTCATGAATCACAGGACCTGACACCCTGCTTCCCACCCACTAAACGTCAGAAGAACTTCCTAGGCACTGAGACAAATGAAACTGCCTATTCAGATGCAACCTACAGGGAATACCTCTGGCCAACTCACTCGGTTACTGGCTTGAAGAAAAGATCCTTTCATGGATGAGTCACTCTCTGGCCTGCTCATGACTTGGGTTGATATAGCTGCCTAATTCTTGCATTCAGTATTAGTAAGCACAACTTAGCCCTTCTTGCCTGTGAATAGTACAGAGAATAAATAACGGCTAATGTGTATTGAGTGCATACTCTCCCAGGCACAATTCTAAGAATTTAAAATGTATACTTTAAATGTATTCAAATTTAAACTTGAATCCTCAAACATAGTTTTAAATACTACCATCTTCCCCATTGCATAGTAGAGGCACAAAGAGATCATGATACTATCATTGAATAAATAGGCAAGGAACATTGGAAAAAAGATGCAGACATGGAAGAGTTAACTATGACTTGCAGATCATGTTTTCTGATGCAGCCAGAAAGTAGTTTTAAACTTGGGTAATATTTTGCTAAATGTAGACCAAGAAAGTTCTTGACCTCTGTAAAACAAGTACTATGGACTACATACATGATTTTTCCCCAAAAATTCACCGTTAAAGTTCTAATCCCAATGTGATGGTATTAGGAGGTGGCATCTTTGGAAGGTAATTATGTTTAAATGCAGTCATGCAGGTGGAGCCGCCAGGATGGAATTGCCTTTATAAGATGAGGAAAGAGGAAGAGACCAGAGAGCATTTCTCTCTTTCTTCCTCTCTCTATCTGTTTCTGTGTGTGTGTGTGTGTGTGTGCGCCATGTGAGGATACACAGCAAGAAGACAGCTGCCTACAAAGCAAGATGAGGAAAGAGGAAGAGACCAGAGAGCATTTCTCTCTTTCTTCCTCTCTCTATCTGTTTCTGTGTGTGTGTGTGTGTGTGTGTGCGCCATGTGAGGATACACAGCAAGAAGACAGCTGCCTACAAAGCAAGATGAGGAAAGAGGAAGAGACCAGAGAGCATTTCTCTCTTTCTTCCTCTCTCTATCTGTTTCTGTGTGTGTGTGTGTGTGTGTGTGTGTGTGTGTGCACCATGTGAGGATACACAGCAAGAAGACAGCTGCTTACAAAGCAAGAAGAGGGCTTTCACTGAATCCATAGGCACCTTGATCTTGGACTTGCCAGCCTCCAGGTCTGTGAGAAATAAATATGTGAAGTTTAAACCATTCAGTCTATGGTGTTTTTCTATAGCAGCAAGAACTGACTACAACAGCTAGTGAAGGAGCATAAGAAAGAGAAGGAAAAAAAAATTTTTTTGACCAAAATGAATACAAACACTTAATGGCAGAAAAGAGAGACTTTGAAGGGTCGTTGGCAAAGTTCACTTCCTCAAACACTCTCTCCACAGAGTTTTGCAAGGGTCCCTACACCAGTCTCAGCAGAGTGCGGTCTGCTGTGGCCATACTCAGCCTAGACCACCTCTGGGCCTTGGTCCCCCAGGGCTCAGCAACATGGTTCACCTGCCACTGGCCTGGGGACCAGCCGACAGCCTCTGCCTGCAGCAGCCATATAATGAAGCCGTGAGTAGTCCCTGAGCTTGGCATTGGTGAGCAAGAACAACTGCTCCCATTGCTTGGGATACAGGAAAGGCTGCCAAGTGTAGTACTCATCAAACAGTGTCCTAGAAACCAAGTGGAGAAAGGTTTTCAATGATCAGAGATAAGCCATGTTAAAAGCTGCCAGTAAGTCAACTAACATGAAGACTGAGAATGACTGGTGATGTGGAGGTTACCTTACCAATAAACTTGAGAAGATTATTTCAATGAAAAGGCCTGTGTATATGTGTTAAGGGGGCAAAAACATGATTAGTGGGCTCATGAGACTACTGGGCAAAATATAAACAACTCCTTTGTGGGGGATTTTGCTATAACAAAGAGGAAAAAAATGGGGCAGTATTTGACAGCAGAAGTAGGTCAAGAGAGGTATTTTCTTTAGGATGGAAGACATAATAGCATGGTTTTTAATAGTATATTTTTATGCTGATGGAGATGATCTGGTTGAGATGGAAAAACTGATGATGGAAGAAAGAAGAGCAGAATAGCTGGAATGATGACCTTAAACGGGCAAGAGGTAAGTACATAAACGAAGAGGCTGGACTTAGATTGGAACACAGAGAGTTCACTACCAGCACCTGAATGGAAGACAAAGTATACAAACTCAATGCTTGTAGGTAGGTAAATTGGATAGGGGAGGCTTGTGAAAATTCTCCTCTGGTTGTTTTTCTTTTCTCAGTGAAATATGAAGCAATTACAACTAAAAGTGAGGCTAGGGAAAGAGTTAATATAAGTTCAGCATGTCCAAAATTGGACTCTCACTTCTCACCACTGTATTCTTTAGACTTTTTTATGTAACAAACTATTGCAAAACATGCTATGGCTCAGATGGTAAAGAGTTTGCCTGCAATGCGGGAGACCTGGGTTTGATCCCTGGGTTGGGAAGGATCCCCTGGAGAATGGAATGGCAACCCACTCCAGTATTCTTGCCTGGAGAATTCCATGAACAGAGGAGCCTGGCAGGCTACAGTTCATGGGGTTGCAGAGACTCCGACATGACGGAGCAACTAACACTTTCACTTTCTATTGCAAAACATGCTGGGTTAAGTACCATTTCTGTAGGTTGAATTGTTGCTGCTACTGCTCAGTTGCCTCAGTCATGTTTGAGTCTTCATGATCCTATAGACTGTGGCCCACCAGTCTCCTCTGTCCATGGGATTCTCCAGGCAAGAATACTGGAGTAGGTTGCCATGCCCACCCCTCCAGGAGATCTTCCTGACCTGGGGATTGAATCTGTGTCTCTTACATCTCCTGCATCGGCAGACGGGTTCTTTACCACTAGCACCACCTGGGAAGCCCAAAGGTTGAATTATTGTGTCCCCCCAAAAGATGTTGTGAAGTCTTAACCTCTTAAGACCTATGAATGTGACCTTACTTGGAAACACATTTATGCAAAATTTTTAGTTAAACTCCAATAACTGGGGTCCTTATAAGAAGGTCATATGAAGAAAAAGAGAATATACAAGGAAGAAGACCATGTGAGGATGGAGGCAGAGTTTAGAGTGGGCATATTCCCCGCTACATTGTATGCCAAGGAATGCCAAGAATTGCCAGCAGCCACCCAAAACTAGAAAAAATTAAAAAAAAAAAAAGATCCTTCCCTAAGCCTTAAGAGGAAGCATAGGTCTGGATATACCCCAATTTTAGACTTCTAGCTTCCAGAATTGTGGAGGAATAAACTTCTGTTTTAAGTCACCCAGTGACTTGAACTCCTGAGTTAACTCCTGATTTTGTGGGTCAGTTGTATAGTTCTAGTCTAGGCCAGCTTGCCTGGTATCTGCTGGGCTTACTTATGCACCTGTCTGGACATCTGGAAGCTGGATGATCTTATGCATCTGTGGTCTGTTGGCCTCTCTTGCATGTCTGCAGGTTGGCATGCTGCCAGCCAAGATTCCTCAGATTTCATGTGGGGGTCAGGGAGGGAAAGAGTGTTGACTCAATGTCACATTGCGAAGGAGTTCATGTAGGGGGGAAGAATTCTTGACCATATTTATAACCTATCACTACACCTAAATCTGGCCTTCCCAGTTGGTGCTAGTGGTAAAGAACCCACCTGCCAACACAGGAGACCTAAGAGATGCAGATTCAATTCCTGGTTCAGAAAGATCCTCTGGAGGAGGGCACGGCAACCCATCCAGTATTCTTGCCTGGAGAATTCCGTGAACAGAGGAGCCTGGAGGGCTACAGTCCATAGCGTCACAAAGAGATGGACATGACTGCAGTGACTTAGCTAGCACACACACACACCTAAATCTGATCGACCTGAAGCCTTCTCCATCTCAGCGGCCAGCAATTCCATCCTTCCATGCATTCAGCCCAAAACCTTACAAGCATCTTTGACTGCTTTCTATCTCTCACATGCAAATGCAAACTACCAGCTAATCCTATAGTCTCTAACTTTAAAACATATCCAGAGTCTACCATTTCTCATTACCTTTATAGCATCCTAATCTAAGCCAGTATCATCTTTCACCTGAATTACTACAATAACTTCCCAACAGGAATCTCTGCTTCTACTTTTACCTTCCTACCATTTATTACTCTCAGCATAGCTTCCATAGTGATGTTTTTAAAATATAAGTCGGATCATATAACTCTTCTGCTTAAAATCCTGAAAGATCCCCATTTGACTCAGAGTAAAAGCCTACACTCTTGAAATGGTTCATGAGCCTCACACAATCTGGCTGCCCTTTTCGTCTCTAACCTTATCACTTCTTGTTTAGTCACTTAGGCTACCATAACAATAATACCATCAGTTGAGTGGCTTATAAACCACAGAAGTGTATTTCCCACAGTTCTGGAGGCTAGAAAGTCTAAGATCAAGTTTCTGGAAGATAAAGTGTCTAGGCAGGGCTCAATTCCTGGCTCATAGGTAGACATCTTGCTCTAACCTCACATGGTGGAAGAAGAGGTATCTCTCTGAGACCTCTAATCCTATTCATGAATGTTCCACCTTCATGACCTAATCACCTCCCAAGCACCTCACCTCCTAATACTAGCACATTGGTTATTAAGATTTAAAATGTGAATGGGGGGGCAAAATAAATATTCAGTCTACAGCATTCCACCCCCCCCAAAATTCAAGCCCTTCTCACATACAAAATATATTCATTTCTAGATATCATCTTAGTCAGACATTGCAAGCAGAGAGTGTAAGGGATACCCAGAGAAAGAGAACTAGGCATGCTTTCTTGACGTATGAGAAGCCCATTTTTGGCCTAAGCCATTTTGTGGTCTAAACCTGGCCACAATGCTTGCCCTTAAACAGGTCTCAGTGATAAATCATCTTAAGGAAAGGCAATAACAAAGGAAAAGCAGTTAAAAAACAGTAGTTCAGCGATCAAATAGAGACCTAGTTCCTCTTCAAGGGATATCTCTATATATACCCCTTAAGATATATATATACATATATATGTATATATATATCAGACTGTTTTCATATCTTCAAGTTCTGCAGGAACTAAGGCTCCCAGCCAGGTGGAGGATGTTAACTGCATGCTGAGATCTCAGACTTCTCAGAATCTAAGAGGCAGGATGCTGACTTTTTCTGACCCTCATGATTTCAATAAACTAAAGCTTGGGTTCTGGCAACTTTTGCCCCAACACTGTGCTGAATTTTCCTCTGCTCCAGCCCCTTCATGAATATGCACATACTACCCAAATACCTTCATGATTATGCAGGTACCCAGCTTGAAACATCCCCAATTTTGCTGTCTGAGGAGACAACGTTTCAGCAAATATCCCCAGTGATCTCCTTACTTGCAACAAGTATTGAATAATAAATCCTTCCTTCTCCCACTCTTTGGCTGGGTTGTGTCTTTTGTCTGGATGTCCACCAAGAGCCAAAGTCAACTTTCTGATAACAATATGGTTGAGACTAAAATTATAATTCATCCTCAGGTAATGTACTTCTAAAACACAACGGTTGGATAGACATAGGATAGACATTCTCATTCAAAAAGGGAGCAGTCAGAAAGAAGAAAGGAGTGACAGGTCCCAAGCAAGTCCAAAATGCAACAGGGCAAATCCTATTAGAACTCAAGGCTCCAGAGTAAGCAGTCCTCTTTGGCTCAATGATCTGTCTCCCAGGTCCACTGGGGTCGAGAGCTTGCCTTCTGAATACATTGGAGAAGAAAATCTCACTCGCTAGATTGATTGGGGCCTGATCCTACATCTTTGGATGCCCCTGCCCCCATGGTGTTTCTCTGCCTGGGCGCCTCCATCCAGATTTCCGAGGCTGGGGTCCCAGATCGATAACTGCTGGGAGGCTCTGTCCTTTGAAATCTAGGCAGAGATAGCCATGCCCCTATGGCTCTGCTGGGCACAGACCAAGCCACTCCAGGGCCCACCCAGACTGGCAACTGAGGAACCATAGCACCAAAGCATGGAAGTAAAGCCCCAAGACATAAGGTAGTGCCAGGCCACATGCACCAAAATCCCAAAGGTGCCAGCACCCCTTCCTTTGAAACCAATCTGCCTCCCAGGACCTTGAAGGCCCTTCCCCCCAAGATAGCCCGCAACCTGTGACAGGCACGAGAGCTCTGATGTTTTCAGAACTGCCTCCTGAATCACTCTTCTGTTTGCAGAAGAAAACAGATAAGCAGCTCCTGGGTTCTGTTGAGATGGCTGATCCTTACCAATCTTACTAAATAGTCATTTGGTCACATGCTTAGTATTCTCTTCCAAGCATACTTTCTCATTTTTTGCAGTATAAATGGGTTGAGATTTCCAAATTTTTAAGCTCTGCTTCTCTTTTGATTAACAACTCTGTCTTCAAACCATTTCTCTCTTCTCACATTTTACTTTAAGCAGTTAAGAATTATCTTTTGAATCGCTTCTAACACCTCACTGGTACCCTCTGTGAAAGAAAAACCAAAATAGTGTGGGTATTGCTAAGAGAGTCCTCTAAACTGGAGTGAGAAGTCATTGAGGAGGTAGGACTTACATACATTTCCGCCAGAATGGAATGTGAACTTTTGACCTCATATTGTCTTAATACAGGCATCCAGAACACCTGCACAATGGTCCAGAAACGTAAGATACTTATTGGACCCCTGCCCTAAATCACTTATGACAGCCTGTCTCTTAAGGACAACTATTTCCTTGTTCCATCAGAGCCAGTCATAATTCTTACAAGACAACATTAACAGCCTTGTAGCTTTTGCCTTTATACGCCTCTTACTCTTTCCCTTCCCCAGAACAGTCTTTCAATTTTCCCCGAATCTGTGTGTCCCAAATTGCAATTCCTAAGACCCCAAATAAAACTTTGTTCTTTGTAGCCTCTAGACTGATTATTATTTGATGCCTCATTGAAGAGCTACTTTAAATTTTTGGCAGATGTTCATTTTATATTTCTATGAGCATCATAATTTTAGCTTCTTGAAAATTATACCTTATCACCATGGATCTAGAAATTATGTAAATTAAGGGACAGTAAGAAAGAAAAACATTTTCACAGAATTGAATCACTGCTAACAATCAAAATAATAGCTACTATTTATTAAAAGCCTAATGTGTACCAAACACTATACTGGTGTCAGCGCTTTAGTTTTCTTTCCAATGACCCTGTGTTATTACAATCATTATTACTATTTCACCACACTTTAGGTGGAAAAAAGAATTTTTTTTTTCAAAATCAAGTGAGTCGACCGAGATCACAGAACTGATCATTACAATCCAGGTTTCAATCTGAGGTCTGGCTGATTTCTGTTTCTACTAGCAGAGCTACCAGCCAATCTCTTAATCTCTCTGGATATGATTCTGTCACCTATTATCAAATGGCAGCCTTTCAAGGTCCCACATGTTTTTAATTACAGTACATTTCCCAGCTACAAGCCCTAATTCATTCAAGTGATTTCCTTCTCCGCATACATACTCAATATATCAAAAGGTGAATTTTTAATTTGAGGAGTCAAGAGATAAAAATAATACAGCACAGCACTAATTAAAGTAATTGAAGAAAATCAGCAAAAGTAATCAATAAAGCATCCAGTTAAAGCACTTATTTAGGCACCCTATTGAGAATGGGGCATGTTTCAGACAGGAAATAATGAGAGGGGAACCACAATAAGAGAAATTAATGAGCCCTTTAAACATTATAAGTGATAAGTTGACGCTCAAGTAAACTGGAAATGCTAATTAAATGTAAAGAGTGTTATGAGTTAGAAATTATGTGTTTCAAAAGTGAGGGAGGCAAAAATCAAAGGGTGGATGAGTCTAAACCCAAAGACCAGCAGCAGTGGCGATGAGAGATGGCTTCTAGACAAGAGCCCCTAAGACTGAGTCTCCACGAAGTGATGCAGAGGTCAGAGGAAAACTATCCAAAAAACCTGGGTCCTCAAACCCACTCTCATGTGACTGCCCAAATCACCACTTCCCTGCGCATACAGAATGCAGCCAGAAGGTATGACACGCTCAGGCATCAACTGCAGCTACACATCAGAAAGGAAACACATACACAACATGCACAAAGAAACCTGGTAACCAACGTTTAAAACTTCTGCCTCCATAACCCCTGCAAACCCAAAGTGTATAAACTGGGGAAGCCGATAAAGTAATAACTTCTTTGGTTGACTTTTCATTTGGGAACTTAGATATAACCTCAAACTGGCTTAACTTTTTCTGAAGCTGATCCAATTTCTGATGATGTAAAGAAAGGTCCCTTTATTTGCTTCATCCCCGAGACCACATGATACAGCTCTGGAACTTCAAGTCAGAGACACTGGCTTTCCCTCTGGCTTCATTTACCTGCTCCGTGACCTTGGGCAAATTACTTATGTACTCAAAACCTCCGTTAGGTGAAGTGAAAAGAGTGAAATAACAATTATCTCATTAGACTGTGGAGAGAACTAAACATAATAGCATATTAAGTGCCTGGCACGTGCCTGCCACGAAGAGCTCACTCAGCAAATATTCTGTCTTCCTCTTCTTCCTTACAAAGGGTCTGGGGGATGGTTCCAGGATTCCTTACCTCACTTTAAATAATCTATTCTAAAGACAAGTTATGCTAAATTTTCCCAATAGAATTAAATCACTGGAAACACAGCTCTGTAGAATTAAATACACTCCCAAATTTTTCATGTCATGGCGTATTTAGAAAGTAATAATATTTCTATGGCACAGTGAGATACACAGACAAGGCGATCTTAGCCAGCAGCAATAGACCTATGGCTCTGGCCCTTCTACAAGTCGCCTGCTACCCCAAAGCTCACTTGAAACCCACTTAAGGCACATAAGTGAGTCACAGTGTAGGCATTTATGGTAGGGGTGCCTGAAGGAGGAGAAACAGACATAGCTTTCTTGACATAAGAGAAGCTATTTTAGGCCTAAACCTGGCCACAATGCTTGCCTTTGCAGAAGAACAGGACCCTTCATAAATATGCAGGCACCCCTGCCCATTGGTGAATAATCATCCACCCTTATAGCTTAAAATTTCCCGTTTTGTTATTCAAAGAAACAATTCTTTGGGAAATATTCCTGGGCTTCTCTTTACTTACTGCAAGTAACAAATCCTTCCTTCTCCTGGTCTTTGACTTGGTTGTGTCTTCTGGCTAAATACCCACCAAGAGGCAGATCCAGTTTGGGGGTAACAACAGCTCACTTGCTAGAACTTTCAAGGCATGGTACCCAGACCAACAGTAGGAGCTACCTGGGAACCTGTTAGAAATGGATTCTCTCCTCTCACTCCATTCACCAAATCAGAACCTTGACCTGTGATTCTGATGCACGCTTTGAGAGTCTGAGGACTACTGCTTTGTATGGATTTCTGAAGTTCTTTAATTAAGAACCTCTTCTGTTCTATTGAACATACCAATTCTCTTTAATGTTACCATTTTAGTGATACATGTGACCCTTAGGTAGGATCTACTCTCTGATGACCTTGAAGGACAGAAGAATTTGTCACAAAATATGCATAAGGATCATTTTAGGCTGATTGTGTCTAAAGAACAACAGACAGGAGAGAAACTCTGAAACCAAGTCAAAGTTACCCTTTGGTAAGAGAAATTTACAATTATAAGGGGAATCTCTATTTATAAGGGCGTCTCCCTCTCAGTACCAAGAAGAGGGGTGTGTGTGTGTGTGTGCGTGTGTGCATGTGTGTGTGTGCACGCGCGCGCTGTCATGTCCAACTCTCTGACCGCCAGGCTCCTCTGTCCATGGGATTTTCCAGGCAAGAATACTGGAGCAGGTTGCCATTTCCTACTCCGGGGATCTTCCCGACCCAGGGAGTGAACTCACATCTCCTGCAGATCCTGCACTGGCAAGCAAATTCTCTACCACTGCACCTCCCCATAAACCCAACCAGGAAAAGGAGGATGGCTAAATCTACAGAAATTCCTATCACTGGAGAAGAGACGGACCTAAATCTGCAGAGTAACCATACTCTTGTTTACTGTGCTTCGTCTGAAAACCTGGCTCTCCCCCACACAATATCTTTTGGTTTTAGCTGGAAATGTTATTTAAAGGCGATGGCTTGGGCCAGTTTGGTTTTCGTGGGTATCTCCTTTGTATGAGGGCTTCCCTTGTGACTCAGCTGGCAAAGAATCCGCCTGCAATGTGGGAGACCTGGGTTCGAGCCCTGGGTTTGGAAGATCTGGAGAAGAGAAAAGGTTACCCACCCCAGTATTCTGACCTGGAGAATTCCATGGGCTGCATAGTCCATGGGATCCCAAAGAGTTGGAAACGACTGAGTGACTTTCACTTTACTTTTCCTCTGTGTGAAGGAGGATGTCTGTGCTTTTTCTCCTGTTAATCTCTCTCTTATTACAGGAGTCAGCGGAAGGTCTCAGCCAAGTATCTAGAAGGGTAGAGGGAAAGTTCTTCTTTCTCCCCTACTACCTCTCCCCATATATATATGGTGTGCTTCAAGACCAAAAGGTAAGATTCTATAACCCTACAGCCCAGCAGCAAATTGTCACCTTAGGGACTGGAGGGTGGGTATTTTTCCAGGGAGAGGGATAAGGGAAATAAATGAGTCAGAGTGAAAAATATTTACCTCTTGGAAATCCTTTCCAAAGGGCCTTAGGTCGTACACTGCCTCCTAGAACCTGTTCCCTTGAGCAACTATGCAACCTGATGTTTTGTGAAAGACAGTCTTGCTTAGAAGATGAATGAGATTTTTCACTTGGGTCTTTGGAGGGGAGGCCTTGACCTTTCTTACTCCATTTCATCATGAAAATTAAAGTTAAATAGCTTAATGGAGAAGAAGGAGATTTATTTCATATTCAATTAAAGTATTACAGGTGATCAATTGAAATTATGTAGTATATTAGGTAGCAAAAGTAAAAAAGAATTGTTCTTCAGATTAAAGTGCCATTTTTATTACAAAGTAAGCATTTTGAAAAAGGACTTTTACAATTCAAATAGCATCTCCCTTATCCTCTCATGGCCACAGAAATGAGAGACTTGTCCTTTTGTTGTGAATAATTTCCAAATGAAAGGGTCGCAGTGGGGGTGAGAATAGCACAGCTACAAAAGAGAAGATTGATTCATCTTTTGACATTTTGGTTTCTTATGTATTTATTAAAAATTATACCATTTTAGTGGAATAGCTTTTAACAAATCTCAACCTCAAGCATTTTCACATTTTTTAAAAACCAATTTCACATGTCAGCTGATTCTCTACACTTCCAGTCTTGGTACAATTTGAGGAGTGTGCATTCAGGAGTCTCACTGGTCTCCACTGAATTTTCATCAAAGAGGATTAACAGTGCTCCAATTAAAGATTTTTCTTCTGTGTTACACTACTTTATATCTTGTGTGTTCTTTTCCTCTCACAAATGCATGTTACTCATTTCTAATTTTGTTATTTTATACTTAATTAGAACTCTACAATATTCATTTCTGAAAACATCTTCTGAATTTGATAATGTTCTCTATATTAAATAATGTCTTTAAATTAGTCACAGTCAATAGTTTACCCCCCTAAATTTTTTGCAGGATATATTAATCTGAAAAGGATTTGGGGGTGGGGGTATCTAAATGTGAAATTGAAAGTGTATGCTGCATACTAAGTCACTTCAGTTGTGTCCGATTCTGCCAGCCTATGGACTGCAGCCTGCCAGGCTCCTCTGTCCATGGGATTCTCCAGGCAAGAGTACTGGAGTGGGTTGCCATGCGCTCCTCCAGGGGCTCTACTTCCAGGAACTTTTATGTCGCCTGCATTGCCTGCTGGGTTTACTATCACTAGTGCCACCTGGTGTTGGGAAGAAATTTTTCTCCACCCTTTTTAGGTTATTCTGGCTGGTCTAAGAATTAAATTGACATGAGACAGAAACTCAAAAAGTTTAATAACATGAACACGTGGGAGAGATTCAGGAAAAACTCAACTCGTCAAAATAGCTGAAAACTTCACCTTGCTGCTGCTGCTAAGTCGCTTCAGTCGTGTCCAAGTCTGTGCGACCCCATAGACGGCAGCCCACCAGGCTCCCCAATCCCTGGGATTCTCTAGGCAAGAACACTGGAGTGGGCTGCCATTTCCTTCTCCAATGCATGAAAGTGAAAAGTGAACGTGAAGTCGCTCAGTCGTGTCCGACTCTTAGGGACCCCATGGACTGCAGACCAACAGGCTCCTCTGTCCATGGAATTTTCCAGGCAAGAGTACTGGAGTGGGGTGCCATCACCTTCTCCAAAAAGTTTACTTTAAATACCTTTAGCTAAAGACAAAAGAGAATGTTGAGGGTGGTGGTCTGGGACTTCAAAGGGGAGGAAGGCAACTGACATGGAGAGGGAAAAGCAAATATTCAGTAAACAAATGTTTGCTGGGCCACAGTGAGATAATGGGACACAGGAGTTCCAACAGACAGACTTACCTAAATTCCTCCCTGTCTCCACGCCTAGTTCATACTTCAGCCATTCATCCCGGTCATGGCTCCCTTCCTGGAATAGGGCCTCTGTCTTCATTCTTTACACAGTTAGGGGAAAGGCTGGAATTTCTTCCTGAGTCTTTTGAGCCTTAATTGTTTTCACCTTGAAATAATCTATATGCCAAAGAGACATTTTGAGGGGGCAAATTTACAAAAGTTTATGATGTTTATATCTCTGCCGTTTATATACAAAATGATGTCATTATTATTGTTCTAAAAGTCTGATTGATTTATTTACAATATTTTTCACTACTTAGTTTCCTTTCAATATTTTGTACTTGCTTGTTTATTGTCTGTATGTTAATTGCCACCACTACCAAAAAAAAAAAAAAAATGACTTAAAAATGCTGAACGAGAGTCTGCCATGTAGTTCTTGGATTGTGCAGTTTATCAGAAGAAACATAAAGGAGGGGTAGCCTTCCTTTGGTGATTTTATTGAGAAGTTCTAATTTGCATAGCAGCAGGCAACAAAACGTGGTTTTGAAATCAGAAATTCCTGAGTTCTATTCTAGTTTTTCCTATTGCATGAGTTGAATGACAATGAGAAAAATATTTAATTTTCAGTACAAGGCACATAGCAAGGCTGACAACAACTAAAAACGTTTTAGAGTGTTTGCGCAATATCACCCATTGACCTGCAGAGGGAGGGATTCAGCTGATGTGGCTGGTAGACAATTATCCCCTTTTTTTCCTCATTACTCAGAAACTGCATTCAAGGTTAAAACTTTTATATGTATATATACATAAAGCTGCTACTGCTGCTAAGTCGCTTCAGTCGTGTCCGACTCTGCGACCCCAGAGACGGCAGCCCACCAGGCTCCGCCGTCCCTGGAATTCTCCAGGCAAGAACACTGGAGTGGGTTGCCATTTCCTTCTCCAGTGCACGAAAGTGAAAAGTGAAAGTGAAGTCGCTCGGTCGTGTCCAACTCCTAGCGACCCCATGGACTGCAGCCTACCAGGCTCCTCCGTCCGTGGGATTTTCCAGGCAAGAGTACTGGAGTGGGTTGCCAGTGCCTTCTCCGATACATAAAGCTATCCTTTCCTAATTAGAAAGAACTGTTGTTAAATTAAGAATATAAAGGAAGCCATGTTCCACTGTCAGAAGGATGGTATTTTTAAAACAGGGAGAATACTTATTTTCATCAGTATTTTTAGAATTAATTTCTTTAAAAGGGCACAAAAGACTTTGTTTTTAAACTAACATAGCACTGTGGTCACAGATTTTTTTAAATTATAATTTAATACAAATTTCTTGAAAGAGAAAAATTAAATAAAAAGGGAATAAGGAAGTGGGGAGGGAAAAAGAAAGGAAGGAAGAAACAAAGCATTCGATGTCATTGATTGAAAGGAACTTAGACTATGGTCAGAATTTAAAGCAAACTAAACCAATATTTCCAAAACACCTAAACCGCCCAGCCAAGAACTCATATTGTAAGATTAACTCTGTTTACTAGCATAGTAAAAGCTCTGAAAAGTCCTGCAATAAAGAATATTGTCTATATTGTCTTGAATTGTCTAGGATTTCCAAAACTTCTTTAATCATGAAAACTTATTTTCCTTAAAATATCTCTAAACACTTTGCTGAACTAGCTTTCTAAATAATATAATTTGGAGACTGCAACTCTTAGCTAAACACTGGGTACATCTGAAAACCTAGGGCCAAGTCTTTAAATATCTGAGATCCCAGAGATCTGTCATACTTTGGGCCCCACTGTCCATCTTCATATGTTGAAGCCTAGACAGACTCTATGCCATTGACTAATTATGTTAGATACTTGCACAGTTCTGTTTATGTGGTCCCTGTTCTATTAATCAAAATCCCAGTTATCCTCAAGACTCAGCTAAACTCTTTCTTAATCCACCTGAATAAAATTAATTTCATTGTGGAGGATCCTACAATACTGTGGAGTCTTGACTCTATTACAGATTTTATTTGACTCCTGAAATTTTCTTTGCATAATTAAATCATACACATACATATTAAACAAAATATAGCTCTTATACTGCCTTGTATAATGATATATAATTTGCCTCTAAAACTGGGCTTAAAATCCTCTTGAATCTTTAAATCTTCCATTAAATTCTACAGAATGCTTTACAGAGAACAGAAACTCAAATGTATTTCCCACTTGAATTAAATAATGACCCAGAATCAGAATCACAGATAATCTGAAGCTAGTTTAGAAAAGAGGAAATTGAGTTTGTTTCTAATATTCCCTCCATCCTCCATCTAGACCCACGCTTACTAGATTAAACTTCTTAAGACAAGAAGATAAAACAACATATTTTACCCTCTGACATTAAAATATCATGGAGAAAAATCCATCCATAGTTTAATGATTTCTGAGAACCAGCTCATATGCATTATATTAGCAGATAATTTGGGCCTTTCAATAGGGGCAAAGATTGTAGTGCAGCTAACAAATGCATTCAAATAAATGTAAAAAGTCAGTGTGCATAATTCAAGCCCAAACTCCATTGAGTGGGTCTTACTGGCTCGCATCATCAGGGGAATTTCCGTTCCACTTCGTTTACTTGCACTCGCACAGCTTTAGGGAAATGAATCTGCAGCTAATGCTTTACTTTACGTCGAGCCATGGAGGGAATTCTACATTTCTCATTAATTTTCTTTATTGTCTTAGATTCTATTTTATGAAAAATATTTCTCAATAAACTAGAGTTAAAACTTTGATGAGATGGGATCTAACCAAAGAATTCTTAATCTCTATAGCCTTCCAACAGACAAAAATTCTGGGAGCTGGCACACTCTCCTAACTTCCTGA
Source organism: Capricornis sumatraensis (assembly GCF_032405125.1). Classification (NCBI taxonomy): domain Eukaryota; kingdom Metazoa; phylum Chordata; class Mammalia; order Artiodactyla; family Bovidae; genus Capricornis; species Capricornis sumatraensis. The sequence goes on from NC_091073.1 coordinate 79,135,525, forward strand.
AGAACATTTTTTTCTTATGATATTATTGCTCTCTTTCTAATTTTACAAGCACTCTTGTACAAGAATGAAAAGTGTACATTGCACCTCACCCAATTGCACTTCACTTCATTGAGACTCGCAGACACTGCGTTTTTTACAAATTGAAGGTTCATAGAAACCCTGAATTGAGCAAGTCCACCAGTGCCATTTTTTCCAACCACATTTGCTCACTTCATTCTCTGTGCCACATTTTGGTAATTTTCAAAACAATTCAGACTTGTTCACGGTTATTATTACTAACCTGTGATGAATGATCTTTGATGTCACTGTTGCAAAAAAAATGAATCATTGAAGGCTCATATGATAGTTAGCATCTTTTAGCAATTAAGTATTTTTAATGAATGTATGTCCATTGGTTTTTCTGATATAATGATATAACACACTTAGACTACAGTGTGGTATAACTTTTACATGCACTGTGGAATCATAAATTTGTGTGACTTGCTTTATTGTGATACTCATTTTATTTCAGTGGTCTAAAAACTGAACCCACGATATCTCTGAAGTATGCCTATATATCCACATAAGTGTCTTTTTTTTCACAGGCTTATGGAAATTAATTTGAACAATATGTTTATTGTGAATGACAGTTCATAATATGAATTCTAAGTTCTTTATGTGAGTTAGTTCATTTAACCCTCACAATACTCTCATGGGCAGGTACTAGTATGATCCCCATTACATAGACGAGAAAAATAAAGTACATAAGGTTGGTTACTGTGGTGTTGGAGAAGACTCTTGAGGGTCCCTTGGACTGCAAGGAGATCCAACCAGTCCATTCTGAAGGAGATCAACCCTGGGATTTCTTTGGAAGGAATGATGCTAAAGCTGAAGCTCCAGTACTTTGGACACCTCATGAGAAGAGTTGACTCATTGGAAAAGACTCTGATGCTGGGAGAAATTAGGGGCAGGAGGAGAAGGGGACGACCAAGGATGAGATGGCTGGATGGCATCACGGACTCGATGGACGTGAGTCTGAGTGAACTCCGGGAGATGGTGATGGACAGGGAGGCCTGGCGTGCTGCGATTCATGGGGTCGCAAAGAGTCAGACATGACTGAGCAACTGAACTGAACTGAACTGAACTGAGGAGCTTCCCAGGTGGCTCAGGGTCTGTCTTATTGGGCCCACTTTTAGCAAGAATCCTGCTCCATCCACTTAGAAGAGCAAGTCCACACAGTTGATTTCTGATCACTGTAATATCTGATCACATTCCTCAACTGCTCTCTTTAATATTTGATCACTCGGACCTGCCTTCTGCAAGAATCCTGTCAAGTTGGTTCAGCCAAAATCCCCCCTTAGCCCCAATGTTTCCTCTTAGGAACTTTCCATCCACTGACTGTCCCCCACCACTACTCCCCTCTGCTACAAATTCCCACTTGTTCATGTTGTATTCAGAATTGAGCCAGTTTTGTACCAGGGTTTCTTTTCCCCTATCACAACTGTCCTGAATAAAATCCGTTTTTATTACTTTAACTACCAACCAGCTCTGGGTTTTCTTTAACATAATACATCGGAAATTGCATGGAAAGGCGTTAACACACTTTTTATTGGATGTATATCTGTGCTCTTAACCCATCAAAATGCATTCAACCATTCCCCCTAAAGATAGAAAATTATGTCCAAGAAAATTATGAGAAGCAAAGTGCTGATGGGAAAAAACAAAATGGTGGGTGAAACACACGTATTTACTCCTGCTAAAGGCTTACTAAAATGAATTCACAAGAGATTTATTATAAATCACAAGCCCACAATGACAGGAAGACTGGAAGACTGCATAATAACAACAAAATTTGGAAGCTAGAAAGCAAATGGATGTTTTATAAATCATGTTTCAGATCTGATAAAAGAAAATCCTGTCAGTGCTGAAGAAAGCCAAAAACAAACCAGTTTACATTGTGTGTTTGCTTGTACTAAGTCACTTCAGTCGTGTCCAACTCTTTGTGACTCTATGGGATTCTCCAGGCAAGAGTACTGGAGTTGGTTGCAGTGTCCTTCTCCAGGGGATCTTCCTGTTCTAGGGATCGACTCATGCCTCTTACATCTCCTGCTTTGGCAGGTGAGTTCTTTACCACTAATGCCACCTGGGAAGCCCAATTTATACCATACTATCCCCTAAAAAATCAAAATTGGTGAAAACACATATCACTGGAAGCAGAACCGAATGGAGGCTAAAGTCTATTGATTGAAAGTCTATTTAAGAAACAGGGGAGGTGACGTCAAGATGGCAACACAGATCATTTTCAACCTCAGTTCCCCTCACCAAGAAGACCAACAACCGATTATGCATGGGCTAGACACCATCATGAGAATCCCAGAACCTGGGAGTGAGGTTGAAGAATCTCCCTGAGTGACAGAAGGGCTACACAAGCAGGGTAAGAGGCACAGTTTTACCTTGACTGCCAACCTCCCCCAGGTTGGCACAGCATCACCCCAAGAAGCCCGCTGGGTCCGTGGCCTCTCCAGTGGCAAGAGAGAGCACAGGTGGGTATCTAGCTGCCCCAGCATTATGGAACACTTCTCAGGAAGCCCACTTGGGTCTCGCCTCACAAGGATCACGGGGACAATCTACAGAGTTAGACCAGTGGGGACCAGATAGAGACAGAGAAGCAAAGGAGGGCTTACAGCAACCAGTGCTCAGATCTCAGAGGATTACATTCCTCCGTCAGCTGTCCCTGGGCAGAGAGCCAGCCAGCAACTGTGCCCATTCGCAGAGCCTAACCATTTACCTTATTCGGCCAGAGAGCTAGGTTGGCAATTCTGCTTGACTTGGATCCCCAGCCAAGAGGCTACACCTATGGTGAAGCCTGTTCTACAGCCCTGCTCAGGTAGGGAAGCAAATTTCCAGTCTCTCCCCAAGGGCTGAGCCTAGCTTCCAGTCCCAGCTGACCATGAAGCCTGGGTGATGGCCTGCACTGGCCTAGGCGGCCACGAAGCAGCCCATCCTGCGGTCCCACTCAGACAGGAAACCACGCCGGCAGCTCTGTCCAGTCGTTGGGCATAGCGTCTGGCCCCACAGAACCAGGGAGCCTGAACAGTGATACTGGGCAGCCCCAGAGCCCAGCCCACTACATCACCCAGCAGTGGAGCCCAGCCTGCAGACTAACACAACTGCTGAGAGAGCCGGAGCTTCACCGGAAGGGAGCACAGCCATGACCCCACCCCAGTCACAGAGCATAGCCTGTGGGCCCCCTTGACCACAGCTTCCCAGGTGGCTCAGACGGTAAAGAATCTGCCTGCAATGCAGGAGACCCAGGTTCAATCCCTGGGTTGGGACGATCTCCTGGAGAAAGGAATGGCAGCCACTCCAGTATTCTTGCCTGATGGACAGAGGAGCCTGGCAGGCAACAGTCCATGAGGTCTCTAAGAGTCGGACATGACTGAGCTACTAAACACACACCACTTGACCAGAAGGTCTAGACAGCAACACAGCCCAGCTGACCAGTCTCCAGTCTCACTCAATTACAGGAAACAGCTTTGGGTGAGCAAGGTGTCAAGTTTTACAGTGTTAAATCGTTATGATTTGAGAATTTTTTATATCTAATTATTCTTTATTAGGATAAAGAGTAACTTACCTAGAACCTATTACTCTGAAGTGGAGAGTTTTATGACAAAAAAATAACCAAAGAATCCTAAAATATGTGAGATTGACATGAGGTTCAAGTAAACAAACATGAGAGTTTGGAAGGCTAGAGACACTGTAATGCCAGGCAAAATACTTGATAAAACTGCTGTCTGAGATAACTTGAAAGACAGGCCACTGCCTATGAGTCTGTAGCTTTAACAGAAGTGGCTGGAAAGTGTTCTATATTGTCCCCTATTGCCGGCCTTCAGCAACGTATTACATGGAAAAGATGAGCTCAGGCAAAAATTTGTCTGGTTTCCAAGCAATAACAGAAGGGACTAAACAAATGCAAATGCTTCACGAGGTTAGAAAATCTGTTTCTCTTTTCCCCCAATATGAAGAGAAAGTGAAAGTCACTCAGCCGTGTCTAACTCTTTGTGACCTCATGGACTATACAGTCCATGGAATTCTCCAGGCTAGAATACTGGAGTGGACAGCCTTTCCCTTTGCGAGGGGATCTTCCCAACCCAGGGATCAAACCCAGGTCTCCTGCATTGCAGGCAGATTCTTTACCAGCTGAGCCACAAGAGAAGCCCAAATACGAAGAGAGAGGTGTTTAGACACCTTAAGCAACAAAATCCAATGAGACTTCTCAGCTAGGCAAAGCAACTCAGCCTTGCAACAGACATCAAAATAAGGGTGCCACCTTCCCAGCCAAACCCTGACTTACGGCATCCACTCTTCAGTTGAGAGATACAAGAGTGAAGACAGGGAAAGCTTAAGAATTATATATAGGCGAAATCTATCTGCATGGTGACCAGCATATGGAACTTACCGAAAGTGAATAGATTGAAAACTGTCAGAAGTTTGGTGGAACTACCAAAGAAATCAGGAGGATGGTTTAAAGATGCCTCTTTTGGAAAAGTTTTAACACAACCCCTCAGGAAGGAAGGGACAGTGGAAGCTACACAAACTCCCAGAAAAGGCATTCTCACCAAAGTCTGTGTCTGATGTGAATATAAAGGGTAACGGATGAGAAAGAATTCCCCAGAAGGAAAGCCAGGGCCTGTGCGGAACAGTGATCAAGGAAATTCCTCTCTGAAAGCAGAATCAGAGCCAAGGAAAGAATTTCTTCCACTCAGGTTAGAAAGCCTTAAGAACGCTTGTTTAACAGAACCTCAGAATCTGTGAACCAGCGATTGCCATGTCTCCCGTCCTTTTCTTTTCCCAGTAGAGTTTTCTTTGTGTTTATCCTGTGCCTGCTCCACCATCACTAAGTGGATAGGGAAAGATAACTTTCCTTCCCTGTTCATATGTCTACAGCTTAGAAGCTGTCACATCCAGCCCTCAGAAAGGGACTGCATACCACCCAGAAATTTCAAACTTGGAACTGGATGCAGCAATCAGATAGGCTGTCTGCCTTGGATGATGTGTTCTACACATGGGAGGAATATGAGACAGATCCTAAGTACGAACAAAACAAGCAATCATAAAAGTCTCTTGAATGTTCACAAAACCTTCCCAGGCACAAGCTAGATTACATTTTCCCAACTTGCCTTCCATTTAGGTGTGATGCTCTATAACAGAGTTTGATCAATAAAATATGAATGTAATGATATGTCCCAGCTCTAGGTCTGGCCCATTAAAATCCCCCAAGGTGACCCTCCCTCTCTTTCTCTCTGCATGCCAGATTCAGAGATCCCAATAAGAGGATTCCAAGACCCTCAGGAATAAGATCACACAAACAACAAAAAGTCTAGGTCCTCATAGAACTAGGAAACGAAAACAAAGAAAACAGCCAGGCGGCAACCATTAGCAAAGAGTGGAGAAAATCTTCTAGAACCAAAGGATGCCATTCATTCTGAGTTTATTCTACAACTCCCATGTTTCATTCAATAAATAAGCACTTTTGTCATCGGAAGCCACAAGAAACATAATGTTTCAAAATAACATTATCATAGTTCTGATTGTTATCTTCATTCATATTGATATGCATATATGAGAATGGGAGGAAAGGGATAATTTTTATCTTTATGAGACAATCACTTTTAAAATATTGAGAGTCCCTTGGACTGCAAGAAAATCCAACCAGTCCATCCTAAAGGAAATCAGTCCTGAATATTTATTGGAAGGACTGATGCTGAAGCTGAAACTCCAATACTTTGTCCACCTGATGTGAAGAACTGACTCACTTGAAAAGACCCTGATGCTGGGAAAGCTTGAAGGCTGAAGGAGAAGGGGACGACAGAAGATGAGATGGTTGGATGACATCACCAACTCAATGCACATGAGTTTGAGAAAACTCCAGGAGTTGGCGATGGACCAGGAGGCCTGGCGTGCTGCAGTTCATGGGGTTGCAAAGAGTCAGACACGACTGAGCAACTGAACTGAACTGAACTGAATATTTATTTGAATAGCAAAATGAACAAGCTCATTAGCAGCATTAAAAATGAACCAAGAGACTGGTAGACTCTATGTCTGAGACTAAAGGAAAATACCCTTCCATTTTCGCAGCCTCTAAAGGTTTAGAAACCATCCAATGGACTACTTTATACTTTCTTTTGTCCAGTAGCCATGTGTATAAAAGATAGATGCACTCCTACAAAAGTAAGATTTTTTTCCTGGGGAAAGCTCAGAAAGCATAACTCTATTCAAAATATATTAGCCCATAACATCAACTTACTACTATTCATATGTAGGAGCTTACTGAGAAATAAGTCTCTATAAGGTTATATAAAAAGTAAAGATAATAAAAAGCATTTTGAAGAGGTCATACACAAAAAGAGCCATAGTTCTCTCATAATGGGGAAAAATCACATTACAGGTATCCTTCCTAGGAAGAAATGTATTGAATGCACCATGAACTTGAGAATACTGTGCCAAGGAGAACTAAAAGTCCATGTAAGTTGTCCTTTTGATTTAAAGTTATAATACCTTCAGTTCAGTTCAGTGGCTCAGTCATGTCGGACTCTTTGCGACCCCATGAACTGCAGCACGCCAGGCCTCCTTGTCCATCACCAACTCCCGGAGTTCACTCAAACTCACGTCCATCGAGTTGGTGATGCCATCCAGCCATCTCATCCTCTATTGTCCCCTTCTCCTCCTGCCCCCAATCCCTCCCAGCATCAGAGTCTTTTCCAATGAGTCCACTCTTCGCATGAGATGGCCAAAGTACTGGAGTTTCAGCTTTAGCATCATTCCTTCCAAAGAACACCCAGGGCTGATCTCCTGCAGAATGGACTGGTTGGATCTCCTTGCAGTCCAAGGGACTCTCAAGAGTCTTCTCCAACACCACACTTCAAAAGCACCAATTCTTCGGCACTCAGCCTTCTTCACAGTTCAACTCTCATATCCATACATGACCACAGGAAAAATCATAGCCTTGACTAGACGGACCTTTGTTGGCAAAGTAATGTCTCTGCTTTTGAATATGCTATCTAGGTTGGTCATAACTTTCCTTCCAAGGAGTAAGCGTCTTTTAATTTCATGGCTGCACTCACCATCTGCAGTGATTTGGGAGCCCCAAAAAATAAAGTCTGACACTGTTTCCACTGTTTCCCCATCTATTTCCCATGAAGTGATGGGACCAGATGCCATGATCTTCTTTTTCTGAATGTTGAGCTTTAAGCCAACTTTTCCACTCTCCACTTTCACTTTCATCAAGAGGCTTTTTAGCTCCTCTTCACTTTCTGCCATAAGGGTGGTCATCTGCATATCTGAGGTTATTGATATTTCTCCTGGCAGTCTTGATTCCAGCTTGTACTTTTTCCAGTCTAGCGTTTCTCATGATGTACTCTGCATATAAGTTAAATAAGCAGGGTGACAATATACAGCCTTGACATACTGCTTTTCCTATTTGGAACCAGTCTGTTGTTCCATGTCCAGTTCTAACTGTTGCTTCCTGACCTGCATATAGGCTTCTCAAGAGGCAGGTCAGCTGGTCTGGTATTCCCATCTCTTTCAGAATTTTCCACAGTTTCTTGTGATCCACACAGTCAAAGGCTTTGGGATAGTCAATAAAGCAGAAGTAGATGTTTTTCTGGGCCCTCCCTCAATTCCACATTGAACTTCAGCAACTCAAGGCTCTAAAGTGAGTCCATATAATACAGACAAGAACCATGCCAGTCTCACGCTTGCAGATACCCTGATTAGCCTAAAGCAATGTGATCAGTGGCAAAACGACACCAGAATCAAAGTCAGGAGTCCTGGATTCCTGTCCTGGAGCTGCCACTAGCCAACAATGAATAAGTCCTACAGCTCACTTTTCTTTCCTGTAACATGATTAAATTAGATAATCTCTAAGTCTCATGCCGTAAATTCTATGGCTTTCTGGCTGGTGGAAACCAGGATTGAAGAACTAACAGATTGTTGAGTCTCTGTTTGCAACTAAAAGACCCCCCTCCTCTACCACTCAGTCCTGCAGTAAATCTTGTCTTCCTTCCTCTTAGTTGTCCTTTCTCTTCTTCTGCCAGGTCCCTGCCTTCATTCAACACTACCATCCATTATTCTCCAACAGTAAGAGTAATGTTCACTGTGCCAAGTACTCGACATTCCTTATCTCATTTAATCTTGACAACCGCCTCATGAGAGAGGTGAAACTATTTTCTCACTTTACAGATCATGAGCCTGAGACTTAGCAAGATGGTCTTTGCTTCCCTCTACCTATGACTGTAGTATTCTAGGGTGTATGATGGAACAATCATTAAAAACACTGAATGGAGTCCTTGGCCATGGTGACGAGAGTAAAAGGACCAAATGAAGGATCTCACAATGTCTCGGCTCACAACTGCTGTTCAGGATTAAGCCCATCCCTTACGTAACGCCTGAGGTTAAAGTGGGGCTGTAAAAGTTGCTTTGGGAAGGGAGTGATCACTCAAGCTGCTTTACTCCAGTAACTTTCACAGATGTCAGCTGTGCTTTAGCTGCATCGGGAGTTTGGATGTGATATATCCACCATGAACAAGGACAAGATCTTCACACTCGTGAAAACTAATAACAACGGGTCAGGAACCAGAGACAAGCATGTTGGTCACAGGGTCTTTCTTCCCCTTATACTTAATTCACTTATTTCTCTATGCATATATTTTGCTGACAAAGATGCTGTGAAAGCTAAACTATGAGAAGCGTTAGATTGTGACTGTAAAGAGTGAAAAGGTTTGGGGGTCCTTGAGCAGGTTATCCTTCCTAAGCCCCAATTTCCTCATGGGTAAAATTATAAAAGTACCTATTTTCAAGGGTTTTTTTAAGGATTGAATAAGATAATTTATACCACCTCACACTGGGTAGAATGGCTATTATCAAAAAATGAAAAATAAGTGCTGGTGAGGATGTGGAGAAAAGGGAGTCCCAGTAAACTGTTGGTGGAAATATAAATAGGTGGAACTACTATGGGAAAAAGTATGGAGGTTCCTCATAGAACATTTATAATAAAACTACTATATAATCCAGCAATTCCACTCCTAGGTATTTATCTGAAGAAAATGAAAACGCTAATTTGGAAAGATATATGCACCCCCATCTTCACTGTGGCATTGTTTACAACTGCAAAGATACAGAAACAGCCTATGTTGACTGATGGAAGAATGGATAAAGAAAATCTGAAATATGTGTGTGTGTGTGCATGTATGTATATAAATGGAATATTACTCAGCCATAAAAAAGAATGAAACCTTGTCATTTGTGACCTGGATTACGTCAAGGGCATTATGCTAAATGAAATCTGTCAGATCAACAAAGACAAATACTAAATGATTTTCTTTACATGTGGAATCTAAGGGGAAAAAAAGCCCACAAAACAAAAAAACAAGCTAATAGAAACAGAAGTTAGGTTGGTGGTTGCCAGAGGTGGGTAGATAGGAAGTAACTGATATGAGTGAAGGGGACTAAAAGAAAAAAAAAAACTTCCAGTTATGAAATACACAAGCCATGGGAATATAATGTATAATGTAATGTATATATAATGTACATGTACATGTATAATGTAATGTAATATATAATGTATATGTAATTATAATATAATGTATAACATGGTGACTATAGTTTAAAATATTGTTTTGTATATTTGAGGGCTTCTCTGGTAGCTCAGACCATAAAGAATCTGCCTGCAATGCAGGAGACTTGGGTTCTATCGAGAACATTCCCTGGAGAAGGGAATGGCTACCCATTCTAGTATTCTTGTCTGAGAACATTGGGTTCTATTGAGAACATTCCCTGGAGAAGGGAATGGCTACCCATTCTAGTATTCTTGTCTGGGAAATTCTAAGGACAGAGGAGCCTGGAGAGCTACAGTCCATGGGGTCACAGAGAGTCAGACATGACTGAGGAACTTACACACTATTGTATTCAAAAGTTGCTAGAGAGTAGATTTTAAAAGTTCTTATCACAAGAAAAAAAATTTCATAACCATACTTGGTGACAGATGTTAACTAGACTTGTGATCATTTTTCAATATATAAAAATATCAAAGAATTATATTGTATACCTGAAATTTATATAATGTTATATGACAATTATAGCTCAAGAAAGAAAAAACAATTTATGTGAAATGCTTGAAACTGTAAACAGTAAATTTTAGATACAAATGTAAATATAGATTAAAACAAATAGTATTATATAAGGATACAGGGACATATATATACACATAAGTAAATGCATAGATGATAGAAGATAGAAAGATGAACACATACAAAAGTGAGTCTGTACATACAAAATCTTTCTTTCCAGTGAGTTTGAGAAAGTCCTTAAAACAGCAGCGCCAGAGGCGTCTGAGCAGGTTCATTTTTACTGCACAGGGCTCTGGCGCCACCTTGTGGCCACAGAGCATAGCAGCCCAACACTGACTCTAACCTCAGAAGCTACGAAATCTGACCTTTCCAAAGCCTTCCCCCTTAAATACTGAAAAGATGAATAGCTTCCTGGATTGGAAGAACTCCATCCTGTTTCAGATGCACACAGCGCACTAATCTCACTCTATCATCCACAAACCCACCTGCGTGTTTTTTATTGAATTACCCCAACTAAACTTACTCTTCCTGAGCAGCTCAAGTTACGCCCTGAAGAATTCTGCACCTGTCAATCAATCGAGAGAGAGGCGTGATACACAACTGACTAAAACAGGACCAGAAAAGAGCTGGATGGAGGTGTGTAGACGGAAATGAACGTTTTGGAGGGAAACTAACCAAAATGCAAAAGCAAGACGAAGGGCAGGCTACTCTAAGAGTTGGGTGGGAAAATTCGATTCAACACATTTTCTTTGAGCTCCAGCTCCTCTAGGTCAGGCTCTCTGCTAAGGGCTAGAGATCTGAAGATGGCTACCACCTTCAGAAGCTCAGCGAGGAGATACCTTGAGGGAGTACTAAGGAAACACGCCCAATACACCATGTTAGAAATTCTCTGTTTAACCCAAACAAGCAGTAAGTTGAGGGGAGGAAAACTACTAGATTTATAAAGCTAATTCCAGGACATCAACATGTTGCTAGACCAAAGCAAAGTTTAATCCATATATGCTACTTCTTATTTTGGAAAGAAAACAAAATCTTTCCCTTTGTTTTCCCCAGAGGAAAATTGTTCCCTCTTCTGAGGCTAAGTTCAAAACATTCCTTCTTCCACTGTATCTCCTCTCACCAACTGAATCCCAAATCACTGGCCCACTGTTTCTATGAATTTTAAGCACCCCAGTCCTAATTTCATTACTCAGGATTTGGTTCTGAGTGACTTTGCATTTTTTTCTCCAGTGAACTAAATCATTTGTATAGCATGTCCCAATTTCTCCTAAATAAATACTGTAATCTTTGAAGGTATGAAACAGGCCCTCAATTTCTGCAGTTTCAAAGTCCCTGCCTCCAGCATTTCAGCTGGTCTTGACCTCCGTCAGGCATAAGCTCACTTACTATCCTTCACCTCTGCCCACAAAGCCATGTACATGGAAACGCTCCTTCTTCATCTTCCTTCCAAGCCCTCAGAAGGAGGTGGCCCCGCTTCTTCTCAGAGAATCTTTCTACCGTTTTCATCATCTCCTTTCACTTTTCTCAGGCACCTAGCATCATTCTTTGGTGATAAATCCTTACGTTACTTCCACATCTTGGCTACTGAACATCAGGGTGCATGTCTTTTCCAATCAGTGTGTTTGCTCTCTTCAGTAATATACACAGAGGTGGGGCTGCTGCATAATACAGTCGTTTTAATTTTTTGAGGCACCTCCATACTGTTTTATACAGTGGCTGCACCAAATTTACATTTCGACAGTGTACTGGGGTTCCCTTTTCTATACATCCCTGCCAACATTTATTATTTGTTGTCCATGTGACAATTAGGCATTCTGACAGGTGTGAGGTGATATCTCACTGTGCTTTTGATTTGCATTTCCCTGATGATAAGTGATGTGGAGCATTTTTTCATGCACTTTACAGACTTTTTTATTTCCTATCTCATTTGACTTTTTTTTTTATAACACTTGACACTGTGGACCACTTGCCCCTCCTTAAATTCTCCCCAGATACTCTTCATTCAGTAAGTGTTTATCAGTTTTCCACTATATACTATGCTCTTACTTAGTTGAGGAGTCAAATAGAAAGAAGCGATCCCTGCCCTCAGCAGTTTTCAGTTTAGCAGGGAAAGCTGAATACACTGTAAGGAGAGAGCTCAGGGGAAGAAGTAGATGAGTGTCCTGGTCTTCCTACTGAACTTTTCCATGTTCTTCTTTCCCCACAACGAAGGTCTCTGCAGCTATGGATCACATACCCTATTCACGTATACATCCCCAACACAGCACATGTATACTTCAGTTTCAGTTCAGTTCAGTCACTCAGTCGTATCTAACTCTTTGCAACTCTATGAACTGCAGCATGCCAGGCCTCCCAGTCCATCGCCAACTCCTGCAGTTTACTCAAACTCATGTCCATTGAGTCAGTGATGCCATCCTGCCATCTTATCCTCTGTCGTCCCCTTCTCCTCCTCAATCCTTCCCAGCATCAGGGTCTTTTCAAATGAGTTACTTATCACATCAGGTGGACAAAGTATTGGAGTTTCAGCTTCACCATCAGTCCTTCCAATGAATATTCAGGACTGATTTCCCTTAGGATGGACTTGTTGGATCTCCTTGCAGTCCAAGGGACTCTCAGGAGTCTTCTCCAACACCACACTTCAAAAGCATCAGTTCTTCGCCACTCAGCTTTCCTTATGGTCCAACTCTCACATCTATACGTGACTACTGGAAAAACCATAGCCTTGACTAAATGGACCTTTGTTGGCAAAGTAATGTATCTGCTTTTGAATATGCTCTCTAGGTTGTTCATAACTTTCCTTCCAAGGAGTAAGTGTCTTAATTTCATGGCTGCAGTCACCATCTGCGGTGATTTTGGAGCCCAGAAAAATAAAGTCTGTAACTATTTCCACTGTTTCTCCATCTATTTACCATGAAGTGATGGGACCAGATGTCATGATCTTTGTTTTCTGAGTATTGAGCTTTAAGCCAACTTTTTCATTCTCCTCTTTCACTCTCATCAAGAGTTTCTTTAGTTCTTCTTCGCTTTCTTCCATAAGGGTGGTGTCATCTGCATATCTGAGGTTATTGATATTTCTCCCGGCAATCTTGATTCCAGCTCATGCTGCATCCAGTCCAGCGTTTCTCATGATGTACTCTGCATAGAAGTTAAATAAGCAGGGAGACAATATACAGCCTTGACGTACTCCTTTTCCTATTTGGAACCAGTCTGTAGTTCCACGTCCAGTTCTACTGTTGCTTCTTGACCTGCATACAGGTTTCTCAAGAGGCAGGTCAGGTGGTCTGGTATTCCCATCTCTTTCAGAATTTTCCAGTTTCTTGTGATCCACACAGTCAAAGGCTTTGGCATAGTCAATAAAGCAGAAATAGACGTTTTTCTGGAACTCTCTTGCTTTTTTGATGATCCAGTGTATGTTGACAATTTGATCTCTGGTTCCTCTGCCTTTTCTAAGTTCAGTTCAGTTCAGTTCAGTCACTCAGTCGTGTCCGACTCTGCAACACCATGAATCGCAGCATGCCAGGCCTCCCTGTCCATCACCAACTCCCGGAGTTCACTCAGACTCGCGTCCATCGAATCAATGATGCCATCCAGCCATCTCATCCTCTGTTGTCCCCTTCTTGTCCTGCCCCCAATCCCTCCCAGCATCAAAGTCTTTTCCAATAAGTCAACTCTTTGTGTGAGGTGGCCAAAGTGTTGGAGTTTCAGCTTTAGCATCATTCCTTCCAAAGAACACCCAGGGCTGATCTCCTGCAGAATGGACTGGTTGGATCTCCTTGCAGTCCAAGGGACTCTCAAGAGTCTTCTCCAACACCACACTTCAAAAGCATCAATTCTTCGGTGCTCAGCTTTCTTTATGGTCCAACTCTCACATCCATACATGACTACTGGAAAAACCATAGCCTTGACTAAACGGACCTTAGTCGGCAAAGTAATGTCTCTGCTTTTGAATATGCTGTCTAGGTTGTTCATAACTTTCCTTCCAAGGAGTAAGCGTCTTTTAATTTCATGGCTGCAGTCACCATCTGCAGTGATTTCGGAGCCCAAAAAAATAAAGTCTGACACTGTTTCCACTGTTTCCCCATCTATTTCCCATGAAGTGATGGGACCGGATGCCACGATCTTCATTTTCTGAATGTTGAGCCTTAAGCCAACTTTTTTGCTCTCTACTTTCACTTTCATCAAGAGGCTTTTTAGCTCCTCTTCACTTTCTGCCATAAAGGTGGTGTCATCTGCATATCTGAGGTGACTGATATTTCTCCAGGCAATCTTGATTCCAGCTTGTGTTTCTTCCAGTCCAGCGTTTCTCATGATGTACTCTGCATATAAGTTAAATAAGCAGGGTGACAATATACAGCCTTGACATACTCCTTTTCCTATTTGGAACCAGTCTGTTGTTCCATGTCCAGTTCTAACTGTTCCTTCCTGACCAGCATACAGATTTCTCAAGAGGCAGGTCAGGTGGTCTGGTATTCCCATCTCTTTCAGAATTTTCCACAGTTTATTGTGATCCACACAGTCAAAGGCTTTCGCATAGTCAATAAAGCAGAAATAGATGTTTTTCTGGAACTCTCTTGTTTTTCCATGATCCAGTGGATGTTGGCAATTTGATCTCTGATTCCTCTGCCTTTTCTAAAACCAGCTTGAACATCAGAGAGTTCATGTTTCACGTATTGCTGAAGCCTGGCTTGGAGAATTTTGAGCATTACTTTACTAGCATGTGAGATGAGTGCAATTGTGCGGTAGTTTGAGCATTCTTTGGCATTGCCTTTCTTTGGAATTGGAATGACAACTGACCTTTTCCAGTCCTGTGGCCACTGCTGCATTTTCCAAATTTGTTGGCATATTGAGTGCAGCACTTTCACAGCATCATCTTTCAGGATTTGAAAAAGCTCAACTGGAATTCTACCACCTCCACTAGCTTTGTTCGTAGTGATGCTTCCTAAGGCCCACTTGACTTCACATTCCAAGCTGTCTGGCTCTAGATTAGTGATCACATCATGTTATATATTATATATAATTTTATATATTAATATTTTATTATATATTGTTTTATATAAAATTTTATATACTTTATATACAATTATATGTAATAATATATAAAACTATATATTACATTATAATATATAATATATACATAATACATATTACATACATGTTTAGTATATATATATCATATTATTCTGGTATAAAATCACATTCCACAAACATTTACAAGTCTGTTCTACCAATCTCCAAGTTAGAAGAGATACAAAGATAAGAATGGCAAGATTTCTTCTCTCTTAAATTTCACAATTTAATGAAGGTAACAGAAGCACGTATAAAACATGTCCAATACAGACTAATTCTTTAAAATGCTGTAATATAATATCTAACAAGCTCAGGTAAGAGCTAAGCTACTATAACAAAGGGGACCAAGATAGAGTGGTTTAAAGAAGATATTTTTTTCGCTGATATGTATTGTGTGATACGGAAATGTGGGGCAAGAAGAAATTGCCTAATTTAAGTTATATGAAGGTGGTGAAATCTGTCCTCTTGACTCCAACACTTCTATTTATCCCTAAGGTATAACCCTTCACACACAACTTCAGTATTCTTATATTTCACTCTCTATGCCGGAAGTTACTTTCAAAAGAGTATTGAGGGACTTCCCTGGTGGTCCAGTAAGTAAGACTTTGCCTTCCAGTAGGGGGAGGGGGCCCAATCCCTGATTGCAGAGCTAGGGTCCCACATGTCTCTTAGCCACAAAGAAGGCATGGAACAGAAGCAGTACTGTAACAAGTTCAGTGGAGAATTGCCCACACCAAAAAAATCTTCAAAAAAAGAAAGGTGCAGAAATATTCATTGATGATAGGATGCAAATAATTGGTGAGGCTTAATGTGATGGCATTTGCAGGTACCTTTTCATAGATCACAACATATTTAAAGACAATCAGTTCAGTTCAGTTCAGTCGCTCAGTCGTGTCCAACTCTTTGCGACCCCATGAATCACAGCATGCCAGGCCTCCCTGTCCATCACCAACTCCCGGAGTTTACACAAACTCATGTCCATTGAGTCAGTGATGCCATCCAGCCATCTCATCCTCTCTCATCCCCTTCTCCTCCTGCCCACAATCCCTCCCAGCATCAGAGTCTTTTCCAATGAGTCAACTCTTCACATGAGGTGGCAAAAGTATTGGAGTTTCAGCCTCAGCATCAGTCCTTCCAAAGAACACCCAGGACTGATCTCCTTTAGGATGGACTGGTTGGATCTCCTTGCAGTCCAAGGGACTCTCAAGAGTCTTCTCCAACACCACACTTCAAAAGCATCAATTCTTAAGCACTCAGCTTTCTTCACAGTCCAACTCTCACATCCATACATGACCACTTGGAAAACCATAGCCTTGACTAGACGGACCTTTGTTGGCAAAGTAATGTCTCTGCTTTTGAATATGCTATCTAGGTTGTTCATAACTTTCCTTCCAAGGAGTAAGCATCTTTTAATTTCATGGCTGGAGTCACCATCTGCAGTGATTTTGGAGCCACAAAAAATAAAGTCTGACGCTGTTTCCACTGTTTCCCCATCTATTTGCCATGAAGTGATGGGACCAGATGCCATGATCTTCATTTTCTGAATGTTGAGCTTTAAGCCAACTTTGTCACTCTCTACTTTCACTTTCATCAAGAGGCTTTTTAGTTCCTCTTCACTTTCTGCCATAAGGGTGGTGTCATCTGCATATCTGAGGTTATTGATATTTCTACCGGCAATCTTGATTTCAACTTGTGCTTCTTCCAGCCCAGCGTTTCTCATGATGTACTCTGCATATAAGTTAAATAAGCAGGATGACAATATACAGCCTTGACGTACTCCTTTTCCCATTTGGAACCAGTCTGTAGTTCTATGTCCAGTTCTAACTGTTGCTTCCTGACCTGCATATAGGTTTCTCAAGAGGCAGGTCATGTGGTCTGGTATTCCCATCTCTTTCAGAATTTTCCACAGTTTCTTGTGATCCACACAGTCAAAGGCTTTGGCATAGTCAATAGGATGCAATAAATAAATAAATAAATAAAGAGAGTAATGTTTTGGTGGGTTGCTTTGTTTTGTTTTTTGGCCACACATCTTGTGGGATTCTAGTTCCCCTACCAAGGATTGAACCCAAGCCCTCAGCAGTGAGCGCAAGGAGTCCTAACCACCAGACTGTCAGGGAAACACCCTCGTCCCACACACTTTTTTTTGTCATGAAATTGTGAGCATCATCAAGCACTATTTGGAGAAAAATGGATCTGTAATCCTTGGAAAAAACCACCTATTCTTAAAATCCCTCTCAAACAAATGTTTGACTGTTAACTGTGCTGGTGAATAAGCAATAAAAGGCTTGAGTTGGGGGTGGGGGGGATACATGGAAGTATTTTTAAAAAGCTCCAGTCCCAGGGGTGGATTCTTTCTGCCCCAAACCACTTTCACATGCAAACATTGGAGACTACTGACCGCATACTTTGAGCATTATTCTATCAGTAGATTTTGAACTTGTATAGAGAATTTATCATATGAGACTAGTAGAATCAGAAAATTAGGCCAGTAGAGCTTTACCATGTCTGTGCTAAAACAATCATTCTAACAAAATAGTTCTCCATGAACATTAGGTAATTTTTGCATTGCTGCTAAGTCACTTCTGCTAAATCGCTTCAGTCGTGTCCGACTCTGTGTGACCCCATAGATGGCAGCCCACCAGGTTCCCCAATCCCTCTAGGCAAGAACACTGGAGTGGGTTGCCATTTCCTTCTCCAATGCATGAAAGTGAAAAGTGAAAGTGAAATAGTAGCTCAGTCGTGTCTGACTCTTAGAGACCCCATGAACTGCAGCTCACCAGGCTCCTGCATCCATGGGATTTTCCAGGCAAGAGTACTGGAGTGGGGTGCCATTGCCTTCTCCGTAAGTCACTTCAGTCGTGTCCAACTCTGTGAGACCCCATAGAAGGCGGCCCATCAGTTGCCCCGTCCCTGGGATTCTCCAGGCCAAGAATACTGGAGTGGGTTGCCGTTTCCTTAAAACAAATCTGACCATTGTTACAGAGTAAGAGATAGACTTGGAAATACTGGTGATCATTATTTGAATTATTTTGCCCTTAGGAGTTAGTTTGATTTCCAAAGGAAAGAAACTAAATACAGTTCTTATCATCTACTTACAGTTTACCGCCTATTGATCACTGTGATTAACTTTAACAGCATGATCATTTTTATTTTATCTATCATCACTGAGCCCCATTTACTTCTTGAATGGCAGTTCCAAAGTAAAAGTACTTTTGGATTCTAAATTATTATATTTTCCCCCTGACATGTTACTGTGAAATCACTAATTTAATATTTGACCCTATATTCAATTGAAGAGGGCTTCCCTGGCAGCTCAGCTGGTTAAAAAAAAAAATCTGCCTGCAATGCAGGAGACACCAGCTGGATTCCTGGGTCGGGAAGTTCCCCTGCAGAAGGGATAGGCTACCCATTCCAGCATTCTTGGGCTTCCTTAGTGGCTCAGACAGTAAAGAATCTGCCTGCAATGAGCAAGAGCTGGATTTGATCCCTGGGTTGGGACAACCCCCTGGAGGATGGCATGGCAACCCACTCCAGTATTCCTACCTGGAGAATCCCCTATCAAAGAGCCGTTTTGTTAATATGCTTTCTTGCTAGTCTGGAGAAGGAAATGGCAAACCACTCCAGTATTGTTGCCTGGAGAATCCCATGGATGGAGGAGCCTGGTGGGCTACTGCTCATGGGGTCGCAAAGAGTCAGACACAACTGAGTGACTAAGCACCTAAGCACCTTTCTTGCTAGAGTTTAAGCTTATTACAAAATATTCTGAATGATCCAAATTGGTTAGTAACTTACAGTTGAATTCCTATATTAAAATCCTCTAGTTCTTACAAGTCATACCAAAACTAACTGCTTTTCAACATTTGTATAGCATAGCATTGTTTTCCACAAGTCATAGTGATTTTTAAAAGCATGTGCTGACTCAGAGCATCTTCAGATGCTTTGGCCTTGTATTTTTCAAAGAAAAAAAATCTTTTCCTTCATCTCATACCCAAGTCACAGAACATATGTCTGAAAAAATTGCAGAAACTTTGTCTGTAATATTAACTCCTAATAACTCAAAGTTCTTTAATACTATGTTTTTTTAATTCAGAATAGTATTGCCTTTATAACTATACAAATCAATTAATAAACAACTTCACATTTTCAATCATTGTACTTTGAAATGTACTACTACATTTATTCAGTACATTTAAAAACGGAACAAAAAGTTTTTTAGAAGTATGGAAATAAAATTTTTGGTATAATTGTAAAGCAAAAGTATTTGGGGCTTGATGCCAAATGTTTTAATTAAAAAGAAAAGGAAGTTTTAAGTGGACCTTGCTATAATTAGCCAATTTATACTAATATATTAACTTCCTTGCCGTCATCACATGCAAAATAAACTATGAAAAAGTGAATATCCTTTTAGGTGAATCTTAAAAAATAAAAGCATACTGCTTTGTTTGACGATTTAAGACCTACCATTGTTTTTAAAATTCAACAATTCTTAGACATTTAGCAATTTGTCTTAATTTTTTTGAAATCTGTGCTACAAACACATGTATAGTTTTTTCTAAAACTTTTAAAAACGATTATTTTCTAGTTTCGCTACGAATGAAAAGTGTAACATTCTATTTCTACCTCAAGGCGTCAGTCCTTGGTAACAGTAACCCTCAGAGGGTTTTACCACCACCCAGTGGACAGTTAATGACTCCAGAAAATTACATAATAAAATATGAACAGTCCTAGGCGCCCTAGGTACGAACGAGTAAAGGACAATCTAGGAAAATGTGGTTGAGAGTTTATTTTCCTTTACTTTTACTAATCAGATTAGTTCTGGGGATGTTGTACACCAAACCCTCAAATGTTGCAATTCAGGTCTGAGACACTCTATCCGGAAGAGGAGTAAATCCCGGGCTCACATTTGCTCTTTCTCCATACCGTCATATTTTAATTACAGCCTTAAATTTTTAAACAGTGACAGTAACTCTGCATTAGGCTCGGAGTGCTTGATTGTGTCAAGGGAAGGGAAGGTGGGTTGAATATCTGAGGTGGGGAAGGGAAGAAGTAAACGTGTGGTTTAAAGGTTTATTTAGCTAGGGGGGCAGGGTTTGTGCGGTTTAGGGTACAAGGTTTCAAAAATTTAGAGGGCAAAAGAGACTCGGATTCAGATATGTCAATTATATATTACAACCACTTCAAAACTTTGCTGTGAAGTTTAAGATAAGTTACCTAAGCTCTAAAGCACTCCATCTCACAATGTGATTTGAGAGTGCTTACGCATTACTGGGAACTGGAGAATCTCATGCCCCATCCCACACCGACTAAAGAAGAAAAGAAACAGCGGAGCGGGAGGAAGGAGGAAGGGTGGGCGTGGACACAGATCGGTGTTTCAATAAGCCCTACAGGAGACGCATGCCTTCCCAGCTGGCTCAGTGGTAAAGAATCTGCCTGCCAGTGCAGGAGACTCCAGAGACGTGGGTTTGATACCTGGATAGGGAAGATCCCTGGAGAAAGAAATGGCACTCCAGCATTCTTACCTGGAAAATTCCACTAATAGAGGAACCTAGCAGGTCCATGGGGTCGCGAAGAGTCAAGACACGACTGAGCGACTTCCCTTTCACTTTTCACTTTCATGCATTGGAGAAGGAAATGGCAAACCCACTCCAGTGTTCTTGCCTGGAGAATCCCAGGGACGGGGAAGCCTGGTGGGCTGCCGTCTATGGGGTCACACAGAGTCGGACACGATTGAAGTGACTTAGCAGCAGCAGCAGCAGGCTACAGTCCATGGGGTCACAAACAGTTGGACACGATTGAGCTACTGAACCTGTACGCGGGCGCGGGCGCATACAGCCGGGGGATTCATGTTAGAGTTTGAGAACCACTGCTTTAAAGAACTGTATGAATGCTGAATAGTTAGGAGATTTAAAAAAGCCGAGGAGAAGGAAGGAAGAGAGGGACGGAGAGAAGGAAAGGAAAGGAAAGAAAATCGAGGCTCGAGAGGGCGCGGAGTCGACCTCAGGCAGAGGACCCGGCTCTCTGAAAGAAAATCGGGAGTGGTCGAATGGCTCGGTAGGGGAAAAACCTAAGATGGGCTCTGGGACCTCCCAGGACTGTCCAGTCAAGCAGGAGCCTGGCGACGCCGGGCACCGGCAGGTGGCGCTGGACGGGCAATTGACAAGGAGGCGGGGTCTGCCCCGGGAGCATAGGCAAGCTCTCCGGAGGCACGGCGCCGCGTGGGGCTGACTGGCACCTCCGGGCTGGCTCTGCGGCCGCAACTTACCATCAGGGCACGCCGAGAAGCGGGTGAGTCCCTTGAATCGTTCTGGTTCGCCTTGCTCCCTGCCTCTGGATGTCCCTGCGAGGCTGGGCGCCGGCTCCCAGATTCGGGAGGGGTGTAGCGGGTTGCGATCCGTCCCAGGACTCGGGCGGCGGCGCTTGCGGGCAAGCACAGCTCAATTTGCCCCTTGTGCGCCGCTTCGGGAGACGCTGCTTTCCAGCGAACTCTCCGCAGAGCACACAGCTCCATTGAGGGCGGTCCAGGGGCTGGCAGACAGGGACTCACAGAAGAACCTTCTCGCTGGGGACTCAGGGGATATGATGGGTTGTTAAGTTTGTGCTAAGGTCGGGCTCTGATGGCAAGTTTTCCAACTTGGCAAAAGCGTCACGAGTTTGTATAGCACTGATGAATGATTGGTACACAGCACTTAAAATCGTGCAACTTGTCTTCAGGGTTCCTGTAACAGAAAGCTTTTATTTTAAGTCCTGGGAACATTAGTCTGACTCTCAGGAACTGCGTTGGGGTTCAAATTCCCTCCAGTCAATCAAGGCTTTATATTTGTCAGAGGTCAAAACCACTGGAAGAAGTTTGTAGACATAAAATTTACCAACACTTCCAAATTGCCGACTCTGTTCTTTTTTTGTTTAAAAATTTTTTCTTCTTCATTTAATAAAAGTTCGCTCATTTAGCACAGAATGTTAAGCACATGCCTAACAACACGGCCCAGTGAAGAAAAATATCTCCTGTTCACATGGTTAAATGTGGTAGTTTGCAGTTGAAAGTATAGATAGAAGGTTTGGAAATGCAACGAAACTCACGATGTATCCCAGTCATTGAGTTTCTTCATATTCTAAATTCTTTGACATTAACATAAGTCAATCAGGCTGTCAATATTTAGCAGGAACGTCAGGTCCTGGTACAGCAAAATGGAACAGTCACATCAGAAATAGGCTTTGGGTTTTAATGGAGATGAAATACACTTTGGGTTTTAATGGACCAAATTCTGGAGTTTCTAACATCTGAATACTGTGCTGTTTCCTGTTGTTTTTGTTGATGAAAAAATTTTATTGTAGAACTTAAATTATATATTTGGTTAATGTGTGAGGGAAACCAACATATTTTATTTGACTGTTATTTTATTTTCTTGGCTTCAGGGCACAAAGTGGACTGTGGGCGACACAGTTAACAAACTCCCTTGCTGCCTGGGGTTTTTCCTTTGCTCTTCCGCATGGTCTTCCTACCACACAGATGAATGGTTGGATACCTCCACAGGGCCACTCCGGCTTTTCACCCAGATTCTGTACCCAGTGGCCCTCAATCAGCAAATTCTGCCAGCTTGCTAGATGCCCCAGGGCCAGGGCCAGACGACGGCCTTCACCCTGCTCATGCCTCCTTCTGTCCATAAAATTCTGTCTTCCTTTCCGATACACTGCACTACCGTGTAGTCAGTTCTTGAAATGTCTGCCTTGTCTCCTAAACTTTGAGGTTTTTGAAGGCAGAGTCTCCACCTCATTTAACTTTATATTCCCACTGCCTACCTTGTTCACAGTATGATTAACAACTTAATATTGAATAAGTATAGATTTGTATGTTACAATCTTTACCATCCTGAAACTTACAGTTAAAACATCTTCTAAACATAGTGAATTATTTGTCTTTGATTACAATAGATAGAACTTGTATTCCTAGTCACATACAAACTCCCAAATTACCACAATAATAATGGTGGTTAGATCACCAAATGATTAAGAAAATAGACTATAGATTGCTCCAGAGCAGACATGAAATCTCTTTTCTCCTTTTCCTCCTTATTGTCGGTTATAGATTTGCATTCATAGATGCTTGATGATTGGCATATGCTGTACTCGAAACTCTTTCAACTGCCAATGATACACACCCAATTCAAACTAACAAGCAAAATAGGTAATCTACTGGCTTGTGTAACCAAACAATTCAGAATCTGGTTTCAGAGACTCTAAATACTTGAATATGCCAGGACTCTTCTGTGTCTGTCCCCATTTGTTGCCTAGGCTCCTGTGTGCTGGCTTTCTTCTGTCCTGTTGAAAACACCTTCCTCCTTTCAGCATGCAGAAGGCATGGAGGCTTGTATCATCCCAATATAACAAAATGTTAAAGACATCTTGTATTTATCTTCCACTTCTAAATATAAATATATCAGAGAAGGACTCTATTTGGCTCAAATAGAGATGTGTACCATCCCCCAAATAATCAGTGTGATGAACAGAATAGAGAACTGTCATTAGTCAAGACTGAGTCACATGCCCATGTCTGTGGCCAAAAGAGGGCATTTCTTTGCATAGGAGATGTGTTTTAGATAATAAAAATAAGTGGGGGAAAAATGTGGGTAGACCAAAACAAATAATTTTAGCAGGAATATTGTGAAATTTTGAAACAAGCAACATGTGGAAAATGTTCTCAGAGCACTTCAACAAAGGCACATGTTGGCATTATGTAAAGATGGCTCCTCTTTATTCTTTGTGAAGCTCAAACCTCTAAAAGTTGGAAAATGGGGACCTCCCCAGTGGCCCAGTGGTTAAGACTCTGTGTTTCCAATGCAGGGGATGCAAGTTTGATCCCTGGTTGGGGAACTAAGATCCCACATGCTGCCCAGCACAGCTAAAAAATAAAAACAAATAATTTTTTTTTTAAGTTGGAGAATGTTTTGATGTGTTTTAAACTACTGGAAACAATCTTCCACTTAATAAAGTATGACAAGTGGTCTAAAATCCCATGAACAGATGAGCCTAGAAGGCTGTAGTCCATGGGGTCACAAAAGAGTCAGCCATGACTTAGCAACTAAACAACAAAAACAAAATTCAGAAACACTTGGAATGTTTCTATCAATCAAATGGTTGTATAGATAATCTGTTTTCTTATTGAATTTCATAATAGACAAATTGGTGATGTATTCCTATGGAAATAAATTTAGAACTAATAAAACAATGAATAATATTGTGACATCATATGTTTCCCTTTCCTAAAAAATGTTACACCAAGCCCAGGTGAGGATCTGCGAAGTGTTAAAGAAAGTTCAGTTCAGTTCAGACCCCATGGGCTGCAGCACGCCAGGCCTCCCTGTCCATCACCAGCTCCTGGAGTTTACTCAGACTCATGTCCATTGAGTCGATGATACCATTCAACCATCTCATCCTCTGTCCTCCCCTTCTCCTCCTGCCTTCAATCTTTCCCAGCATCAGGGTCTTTTCCAATCAGTCAACACTTCGCATGAGGTGACCAAAGTACTGGAGTTTCAGCCTCAGCATCGGTCCTTCCAGTGAACACCTAGGACCGGCCTCCTTTAGGATGGACTGGTTGGATCTCCTTGCAGTCCAAGGGACTCTCAAGAGTCTTCTCCAACACCACAGTTCAAAAGCATCAATTCCTCAGTGCTCAGCTTTCCTTATAGTCCAACTCTCACATCCATACATGACTACTGGAAAAACCATAGCCTTGGCTAGACAGACCTTTGTCGGCAAAGTAATGTCTCTGCTTTTTAATATGCTGTCTAGGTTGGTCATAATTTTCCTTCCAAGGAGGAAAAGTCTTTTAATTTCATGGCTGCAGTCACCATCTGCAGTGATTTTGGAGCCCCCCAAAATAAAGTCTGCCACTCTTTCCACTGTTTCCCCATCTCTTTACCATGAAGTGATGGGACCAGATGCCATGAACTTAGTTTTCTGAATGTTGAGCTGTAAGCCAACTTTTTCACTCTCCTCTTTCACTTTCATCAAGTTTCTTTAGTTCTTCTCCGCTTTCTGCCATATGGGTGGTGTCATCTGCATATCTGAGGTTATTGATATTTCTCCGGGCAATCCTGATTCCAATTGGTGCTTCATCCAGCCCGGGCTTTCTCCTGATGTACTCTGCATATAAGTTAAATAAGCAGGGTGACAATATACAGCCTTGACATACTCCTTTCCCGATTTGGAACCCGTCTGTAGTTCCATATCCAGTTCTAACTGTTGCTTCCTGACCTGCATGCAGGTTTCTCAAGAGGCAGGTCAGGTGGTCTGGTATTCATTCCCATCTCTTTCAGAATATTCCAGAGTTTGCTGTGGTCCACACAGTCAAAGGCTTTGGCATAGTCAATAAAGCAGAAATAAATGCTTTTCTGGAACTCTCTTGCTTTTTCAATGATTCAGCAGATGTTGATAATTTGGTCTATGGTTCCTCTGCCTTTTTTACAACCAGCTTGAACATCTGGAAGTTCATAGTTCATGTATTGTTGAAGTCTGGCTTGGAGAATTTTGAGCATTACTTTACTAGCATGTGAGATGAGTGCAATTGTGCAGTTAGTTAGAATTCTTTGGCATTGCTTTTCTTTGAGATTGGAATGAACACTGAGCTTTTCCAGTCCTGTGGCCACTGCTGAGTTTTCCAAATTTGCTGGCATATTGAGTGCAGCACTTTCACAGCATCATCTTTTATGATTTTAAATAGCCTAACTGGAATTCGATCACCTCCACTAGTTTGTTTATAGTGATGCTTCCTAAGGCCCACTTGACTTCTCATTCCAGGATGTCTGGCTCTACGTGAGTGATCACACCATTGTGATTATCTGGGTCATGAAGCTCTTTTTTGTACAGTTCTTCTGTGTATTCTTGCCACTTCTTCTTAATATCTTCTGCTTCTGTTAGATCCATACCATTCCTGTCCTTTATTGAGCCCATATTTGCATGAAATGTTCCCTTGGTATCTCTAATTTTCTTGACGAGATCTCTAGTCTTTCCCATTCTATTATTTTCCTCTATTTCTTTGCACTGATCACTGAGGAAGCCTTTCTTATCTTTCCTTGCTATTCTTTGGAACTCTGCATTCAAATGGGTATATCTTTCCTTTTCTCCTTTGCTTTTTGCTTCTCTTCTTTCCACAGCTGTTTGTAGCCTCCTCAGATAGCTGTTTTGCTGTTTTGCATTTCTTTTTCTTGGAGATGGTCTTGATCCCTGTCTCCTTACAGTGTCACAAACCTCCATCCATAATTCATTAGGTTCTTTTATCTGGTAGGAAGTGTGACAAAATAATTTCCTTGGGGCTAACCAGGAGAGTGGGCATGTCAGTGATTGACTACATCTCAACAACCCCACTGGAAAAACACTAGAAATGCATGTCTTACCAACAAAACCATGTCTCTAACTCTGATGGGAAAATGGCACTCTGAATATACATTTCAGTCCTTCATGGTGCTATTAGGGTTCACCTTACTAGATTGTCTATTCTGTTTGTTTTCTGAAACTAAGAATACATATCCCCATAAAATCACTTCACTATTGTTTCAGATTCATGTCAACCCCAAAAGTCTATTAAAACACAGCTCCCTGAAGTTTAATCTTATATCATCAAACTCTAACCACCACTGACAATATTGTTACTCTTGAAAAACTGCATTCCCAATTCTACTTATCTTTGAGGGGAGTTGACTTTCCTCCAAATGAACACCTGAAGTTAAAGTCTCCTAAAATAAAAGGCAACATCTGACTCTTTGAATTCCATATAGATACTTGGGTCATTCATTGCACTGATAGCTGGACAAAGAAATACATTCACTATTGACCCAAGAGCTCTTGTTCGAATTTTTACAGATTATAATATGAGGTTAAATGAGTCACTCAGTCACTGTATTTTAAACTGTATTTTCTCACATTAGCCCTCAGATGAGTTAATTTTTCATATTTCCCTATCAAACATTAATATCATAAATAGCATAAAGATGAAGACAGTAATTTTTATTTTCATAGGTGGCTGAAGCCATTCTATTTTATAGAATTAATGGAGAGCAGACAAGACATCACAAACCAAGAAGAACTTTGGAAAATGAAGCCTAGGAGAAATCTAGAAGAAGATGATTATTTGGTAAAATAATAATTAAAATCTATAAATAATTCAAATGCTGTTCAGTATCTCCTAATGTTATAAAAAAGTGATTTTCACCCTTTGCTCTGATTCCTGGTACTGATATTGTGATGGGTAAAGGGCACTGTGGGCTATAAGAGAAGTTGTACCTTGATGGTCATGAACTTAGCCAAAGAACCTTGAATAAGTTGCTGAAAATCCTGGGTCTTGGTTTATCTATAAAGTAAGAGAGTTGGACCAGATCATCTCCAAGGTCTTTGCAATTCTTTCTAACATTCTGTGGGTTTAAGGTTTTTGAACAAGTCATCAATGCCCATTAACACTAGTTTCACAAGTGTGCTTTTTCATAGGCACATGGCATCTTACCAAGAGATCATCAAGTTAACTGACGATTCACTATTTAACCAAATAAATTCAATTTTGGAATAAGAATCATCTGTCACACTTTTACCCCACATCAAGATTAAATGCTTTTTACTAACTTATCTGACTTAATGAGTGGTGGAAAATATTGGTTCCAAACTTTTTACCTTTCCAACTGATATCAATTACAGTTTTAACCAAAAGTATTTAATCTTAGTTGTCTTAATAGAAAAAATTAAGTAGCATAAGTAGATCCTGTCTAAAATGTACATAAAATCATTTTCATTTTTCAAGTGAACTGTCTTGCTTGCTGTCCTATAATTCTTACCCTTAACCAGAAAATTGATCTCAGTGGACTACTTTAACATGCAGAGATGGCAGAATCTATATCACGTTCAGCTCCCTTCTAAATGGAGTAATTGGAAAAATTACTGGATGTAGCAGTGATTTATTACTGAAAGTAAAAGTCAAAAGGCAAGAGGTCATTTTTAAACACAAAAAATGATACAGAACTATGTGAATTAAAGTTACTCTGCAGAAAGTGAGGAAATAATCACTAACGTCATTTTGAGCATTAAAATGTTATAGGTCTGCATATAGAGCTATAAGAAATTAGAAATAACAGGTTGAGTGAGAAATTTATTCATAAAGTAACACAATATGGAACACTGAATATAAGTTCCTATTTTGTTTGGTTTTTAATTTGCTGTTATATCAGTCAGTTGTAGAAGTGACAAACTACTCAATGCAAATTTTTGAATCGTTGACTACCTATAAATGCAACTGGGTAAAGAAATATAACTTTCTCAGGAAATAGATCATCCTTGTGGGATTTAACTCCTTACATAGTCTTTGTACCACTTAACAATTTATCTGTTAGTATTTATAAAAATGAAATATTTTGTGAATATAAGTCTATGGGATGGGGGAGAGGGATAAATTGGGAGGCTGGGCTTGACATATATATACACTACCAAATATAAAACAGATAACTAATAAAAACCTACTGTACACCGTAGAGAACTGTACTCAATACTCTGTAATGACCTATCTGGGGAGAGAATCTAAAAGAGTGGATATATGTATATGTATAGCTGATTCACTTTGCTGTACAGCAGAAACTAACACAGCATTGTAAATCAACTATACTCCAATAATAACTAATTTTTTGAAAAGACTACATGATGCAAATTACATGTTTTTATCTAATAGTAATGACTGTATTATTCCTGGTCCTTTGTACTTGAATGAATGAAAAATTCATTCTTCAGATCTTCACAGAGAGTTGTCCAAAAAAATTATAAAACAAATATGACTATGACAATTTATGTGTTATTATTTTTACCAAAGATTACTGGATTTTTTTTTCTAGTTTTTCAGTTTTTGTTTCCCAGTTGCATTATTTCATTCTTTTACTCTTTCAAGATAGAAACACAGTGGTCTGAGATCTAGCAAACATATCTGAAGCATATATTTCTTCTGACTTAAAGAAAAATGAGTAACAGAAATTATGGAGAACCCCAACAAAGGAAATGGCAACCCACTCCAGTATTCTTGCCTGGAGAATCCTGTGGGTAGAGGAGCCTGGTGGGCTGCTGTCCATTGGGTCGCACAGAGTTGGACACAACTGAAGCGACTTAGCATGCATGCATGCACTGGAGAAGGAAATGGCAACCCACTCCAGTGTTCTTGCCTTGGAGAATCCCAAGGACAGAAGAGCCTGGTGGGCTGCCGTCTATGAGGTCACACAGAGTTGGACATGACTTAAGCGACTTAGCAACAGCAGCCGCAGCCAACAAAGATAGGATATCTAAGTGCACCTTTGATCATTGCCACATAGTGTATGCCATCTTCACTTAATCAGTATCCGAAAATAGGGTTCTAAATGTCCTTTTTTACTGATAAGCACAATGAATAGTAAGTAATTAGTTTGAGAGACATCCCATTGTTTTGTTCAATTTTAAGATGTTTATTTTCTTTCCTTTGTAGAATAAAGACTCAGAAGAGATCAGCATGCTGAAAAGACCTGTGCTTTTTCACTTGCACCAAACAACCCGTTTTGATGATTTTGATTGCCCCCCAGAGCTTCAGCAAAAACAGAAACTCTTTCCAAAGTGGCGCTTACCAATTAAAATCGCCGCTATTGTATCATCTCTGACTTTTCTCTACACTCTTCTGAGGGAAATAATTCACCCTTTTGTGACTTCCCATCAACAGTATTTTTATAAAATTCCAATCCTGGTCATCAACAAAGTCTTGCCAATGGTTTCCATCACCCTCTTGGCACTGGTTTATTTGCCAGGTGTGATAGCAGCAGTTGTGCAGCTTCATAATGGAACTAAGTATAAGAAATTCCCACACTGGTTGGATAGATGGATGGTAACAAGAAAGCAGTTTGGTCTTCTCAGTTTCTTTTTTGCTGTACTACATGCAATTTACAGTTTATCCTATCCGATGAGGCGATCCTACAGATATAAGTTGCTGAACTGGGCATATCAACAGGTAGGATGACATGGCTGACCATTAAACTAAAAAGTCCAAGTCTCCTAACAAATCAACTCTTTCTTATTTTAATATCAGTACCCCAAACCTCTGTTGAAACCCTGTGTTGAGAAAGTACTCTGTTCTAAAAAAAAATTTTTTATAACTCTTTACTAGGCTCAGTTGTATAATTCTACATGAGGAATGTTTTTTAAGCTGAAAATAGTAAGCTAGAACTTTAACAACATAAATAAGTGTTTTGTTCATGGACAGAGCCATATTTCAATCTTCTACCACCCTCAGAAGGTTTATTTTTAATGGTAACTCAGAATTTTCTGCTTCTTTACCACATATGACAATTCTAACCATTAGCTATTATATAAATTAATAAAACAGATTATGTAAATGTTGCATTCAAAGAAGGAGGTTAATAGCGCCTATGTCATTTCTCTTAAAGAAATGCAAAAAATACCATCATATATTTGTGGAGGACCCTAGTTATCAGGGGGCTTCTCTGGTGGCTCATGGTAAAGAATCCACCTGCAATGCGGGAGACCTCGGTTCAATCCCTGGGTTGGGAAGATCCCCTGAAGGAGGGCATGGCAACCCACTCCAATCCCCAGGGACAGAGGAGCCTGGTGGGCCACAGTCCTTGAGATCGAAAACAGTCGGACATGACTGAGCAACTAAGTGCAGCTAGTTATCAGGTCCTCCACAGTACATAGCAGGAGGGTCTTACATTGGAAACAAGTGTCATTTGCATATTTTTCCTTCCTCTTTTCACCCTCTGTTAGGTCCAGCAAAATAACGAAGATGCCTGGATTGAACATGATGTTTGGAGAATGGAAATTTATGTGTCACTGGGAATCGTGGCACTTGCAATACTAGCTCTGTTGGCTGTGACATCTATTCCATCTGTGAGTGATTCTCTGACGTGGAGAGAATTTCACTATATTCAGGTAAATTATATACGAAATAACTCTGACTCCTCAGCAAGGTAAATCTTTTTGTGCTTATAATGTCATCCAGTGTGTAGACCTTAGTGTATAGGCTTCCCAGGCGGCACTAGTGGTAAAGAACCCGCCTGCCAATGACAAGGAGACATAAGAGACCGGGTTCAGTCTTGGTCGATCCCTGGGTTGGGAAGATCCCCTGGAGGAGGGCATGGCAATCCACTCCAGTATTCTTGCCTGGAGAATCCCATGGACAGAGGAGCCTAGCAGGCTACAGTCCATAGAGTAGCAAAGAGTCGGACATGACTGAAGTGACTTGGCATGCACGCATATAGACTTTAACCCATAAAAAATAACATGGTTTTCCAATCACAAAGATCTCACACTTGTTCCAATTAAAAAGTGTGCTCTTCTGTCATTTTCCCTCTTGCTTATACATACGGGAAATGTTTTTTAGACACATACAAAAGGCATTACTCAAAGAAAAATATTATTTCTAACATTTGAAACTCATTAGACCATTTGCTATCTGTTTAATAACAACAAATTTGATGTTTTAGAAATTCAATATTGTTTACTTAATTCTCCAAAAAGAGAAGAAAAAAAAATTGTCTGTCTCTGACTTTATTCATGCCTTTTAAGTTACATGGCTTTGTGCTATCCTCCTTGAACTATGGAGTTTTATCTACCAAACTATGGAATTTTATCTATTCTAGTATCTTATTTTAAAGGCTTCTTTTTCCAAGTTAATTTTTTTGTAACTTACTCACTTGAAGTTTCTCAATATTCTTGGAATTCAAAATTATCTCAAGTTGACCGAGGTTAACTTGCTAGTGGTAGATTATACCCTAAAAAGAACAATGTGCCAGAATTCACAAGGGGATCCATGTCTGACAGTATTCAAAAGGCTGAGCTTAATTCAGTCCTAAGCACTGCCAAGATGCTAAACCACAATGTTCTATCTTTTATAAGTGGACATCTTTAGAAATCTCACAAAGTCAGCTAATCCTAACTGTCCTTTCTACACATCCATGCATATACTCCAACAGACTCCTTAATCATCTGATTAAGCTGGAAAGAATGTCTCCCTCTGAATTATTCAAATGTGGTTTAGAGATGGTGCCATGTTTTCCAAGCATAATAATTGCTGATTTTGTGGGTTTAGCTTGATAGCCATTAAATAATAGCCTATAGTCTATTCCTCATTAAATAATTTCCTTCTTACACTGCTCTGCCTGTCACACATATGCTGTGTGTCACTTTACATATTTAATTACAAAGTCAAGCACTATGTCTTGACAACTCATCCCATTCCACTCAAGGTAGAATACCATTTCCTTCTCCAATAGATGAAAGTGAAAAGTGAAAGTGAAGTTGCTCAGTCATGTCCGACTCTTAGGGACCCCATGGACTGCAGCCTACCAGGCTCCTCTGTCCATGGGATTTTCCCAGGCAAGAGTACTGGAGTGAGGTGCCATTGCTTTCTCCAACCTAGCCCATAACATGTACACAATACAAATTTAGTAAATTAATCTTCAACCAACTACATATATTTTTTAATTAATAACCTAGAAACTTTTCATTAGCAATCCAAGAACTGATTACTCTATGATTTACCTTGGACATTTACATCTAAAATCATAAACTTAGCTATTTGATTGTATTCACTGGGGCTTGTTCACTGCTGAATAATTGTGAGTTGGATTCATTCTAGCAGTCTAGTGAATATTTCCCATAATGTGAATAGAAGTCAAAAGATATCTAGAAGAACTATTGTCAGAATGCCATAGAACTACATAGGTGAACAATTGTTTTTATAACTTTATCTGGATGGTGCCAAGTATCCCAGTGCAAGCTAAGATTTTTCTTCACGTCTACGTCTACATATCTCTGTTTTATTCAAACATTGAGATAATTGTTAGTGTTTTTCCACTTTATCAAAAATGTTTGATTTTTTAGACAAAGGCCAAGATCATTCACTTTAGTATGAATATACCAAAATCATAGTCAATAACTTTGTTGTTGTTCAGTAGCCAAGTCGTGTCTGACTCTTCATGACCCCGTGTACTGCAGCCTGCCAGGCTTCCCTGTCCCTCATCATCTCTTGGGGTTTGCTCAAACTGAATCACTTTAGTTGCCTTCATAACTGGTAAAGATCACTAGTATAAGTTGATTTTGCACTGATCTTCAGTCAACCTACCAATATTTATTGAGAACCTAAAATGTGCAAATCATTGTGTCGATTCTACAGGGATCCTGTGATGATAAGACAGAGTTTCTGAGTTCAGACGTCTCTTGTTACGCAGAATTAAGGCAAATATACAGGGGATAGAGCATCATAAAATAAATATCATAAGAGAGAAAAACAAGGTATGGAGAAAGGAAGGACAGTGTTACTGATTATCTGAGACCAAAAGGAGAATAGTTGTGAATTTTCTCAAATAGCCTGGAGACAAAGGCATTACCCACATGTAGAAAGAGTGGAAAGAGACGAGTGGACAATAACAGATGAATGGAAGAATTTCTAACCAACATAACAGCTCAAGATGATATAGGATGAAATAAACTTTTAATGAATCATCCTCACCAAGATAATTCTTTTTCTCTTTTGCAGAGCAAGCTAGGAATTGTTTCCCTTCTGCTGGGTACAATACATGCATTGATTTTTGCCTGGAATAAATGGGTAGATATAAAACAATTTGTATGGCATACACCTCCAACTTTCATGATAGCCGTTTTCCTTCCAATTGTTGTCCTGATATGCAAAGTCATACTACTCCTGCCGTGCTTGAGGAGGAAGATACTGAAGATTAGACATGGTTGGGAAGATGTCACCAAAATTAATAAAACTGAGATGTCTTCTCAGTTGTAGAAGTGCTGTTTATACACATTTTTATCGAATATTGATATATTTTATCATAAACACTTCAAATTTGTATTTGCTTAATAAAATGACCACTTGAGGATCTTAACATATCTCTTTGTTTATGGGTGATGTTTGAAATGTGTGTATTTTCTTTCAGATTTGATTAAGAGTGAGAAATTAATCTTTAGCACATTCCGTATGTTCAGTAAAGCTGAGCATAACAAAATAATCACATCTGATTATCAGACTACATAACATTATAAATAATAAAAGGCCTTAAAATATCAGTCCCTGATACTCCTTAAAAGTTATCATAAGCCATGAAAAAAGATACTATCTGATGGCCAATAGGCACATGAGATGATGCTCAACATTGCTAATTATGAGAGATGCAAATCAAAATTACAATGAGGTACCACCTGACACCAGTCAGAATGGCCGTCATTAAAACCTCTACAAATAACAAAAGCTGGAGAGGGTGTAGAGAAAAGGGAACCCTCCTCCACTGTTGGTGGGAATGTAAATTGGTGCAGCCACTGTGACAAATAATATGGGGGGTCCTCAGAAAACTAAAAATAGAATTACCATATTATGCAGCAATCCCATTCCTGGACATATATCCAGATAAAACTATAACTCAAAAAGATACATGCACCACAGTATTAATTGCCACGCTATTCACAATAGCCAAAACATGGAAACAACCTAAATATCCATTAGATGAATGGATAAGAAGATAAGGTACTTACATACAATGGAATACTACTCAGCCATAAAAAAAGAAAAAAAGTGATACCATTTGCAGCAACATGGATACAACTAGAGATTATATACTAAGTGAGGTAAGTAAGAAAGAGAAAGACAAGTGTCATGTGATATCACTTGTATGTGGAATCTAAATTATGACAGAAATGAACCTATCTATGAAACAGACTCAGACATAGAGAACAGGCTGGTAATTGCCAAGTGGGAGCGAGTAGAGGGAGGGATGAAGTGGGAGAGTGGGATTAAAAGATGCAAGTTTTTATATATAGAATGAATAAACAACAAGGTTCTACTCTATGGCACAGAACTATATTCAATATCCTATGATAAACCATAATGGAAAAGAATATTTTTAAAGAAGAATGTATATATTTGTATAACTGAATCATGTTGCTGTATAGCAGTAATTAACATTATAAGTCAACTATACCTATATATACATAACTATATAAATTTTTTAATTAAAAAAAATTTTTAAGTTATCTAAATCTGCCACACAAGTATATCCAGTGTTTATGATTGCTGTTAAAGAAACTTCTTTTCCTGTAACTGGATGTTATTCATATAACACCCATCTCAAAACACTTATGGATTATGAGTATACAAGTAAAGCAGCAGAATAAGTTCAGATACACACCCAGGCAAAATAAAACTCAGGCTTTCCAGGAAAAAAGGTAAGTTCAATTTTCTACATTTGAGTTAGGTAAAACTCAGTTTAACTTTAATACATTGGCCAAAGTGCTGTCAATTCGACTCCATATTGAAAACTATTTCTTTGAGTTGCTTTTCATTGCTTCTAGTATTACAGTCATACATAATGTCCTGCCAAAGAGGACTCTGCCTCTCTGCCTGACTGTTAAACTAAAGCGCCTTTGTTCAGCTCATAGAGAGATACTCTGACCCTGCCCACCTGCGAATCAGTTCAGTCAGTTCAGTTACTCAGCCATGTCCAACTCTGTGCAACTCCATGGACTGAAGCACGACAGGCTACCCAGTCCTTTACCGTCTCCTGGGCTTGCTCAAATTCATGTCCATTGAGTCAGTGATGCCATCCAACCACGTCATCCTCTGTCTTCCCCTTCTCCTCCTGCCTTCAATCTTTCCCAGCATCAGTCTTTTCCAATGAGTCAGCTCCTTACATCAGGTGACCAAAGTATTGGAGTTTCAGCTTCAACATCAGTCCTTCCAACGAGTATTCAGGACTGATTTCCTTTAGGATGGACTGGCTGGATCTCCTTGCAGTCCAAGGGACTCTCAAGAGTCTTCTCCAACACTACAGTTCAAAAGCATCAATTCTTTGATGCTCAGCTTTGTTTATGCTCCAGTTCTCACATCTATTCATGACTACTGGAAAAAGCATAGCTTTGACTAGATGGACCTTGGTCGGCAAAGTAATGTCTCTGCTTTTTAATATACTGTGTAGGTTAGGTTGATAAAAAAAAGTTAATAACTTTTCTTCCAAGGAGCAGGCATCTTTTAATTTCATGGCTGCTATCACCATCTGCAGTGGTTTTGGAGCCCCCAAAAACAAAGTCTCTCACTCTTTCCATTGTTTTCCCATCTATTTGCCATGAAGTGCCACCTGTGAATAGCTACAACAAAAGGAAGAGATTAACAAACCCCTTCCAGAGGCTGGCCCTTGCAGGAGGTGTTTTGCAAAACTGCAGACCTTTTCGCTTTACTTCCCTGCGGTATCTCCCTTTCTATTCGCTTTACTTCCCCAATGCCTCTCCCTCTCTATTCTGCCTTTGGACTTTAGTTCCTCATTGCTTCTCTCTGTCTAACTCTATAAAAGATGCTGACATCCGGATCCCAAAAGATGTTTACTTTGAGACCATCTTCTCAGTCAGCCAGCTTTCCAGGTAAAGTCATATTCCTTGCCTCAACACCTCATCTTTCAGATTCACTGGCCTATTGTGCAAGAAACTTCACACTTAGACTCTGTGAAGACCATGAACCACACTATACATCAACTATCATGGCTCACTAACTCAACTGACTATACTCCAGAGGTTTTTTCATAACTGGCAAAATTGACTATAAACTTAGTCTTTTATACAGATAAGTTATTTATTATGATTAAAGACAACAGAGCTAATGCTAATGGTGGTGGCGTTTAGTCGCTAAGTCATGTCCGACTCTTCTGCAACCCTGTTGTAGCCACGTGTTCCGGGAAACAAACTCACTCAGAAGGACAATGCAGATAGTGGAATGCAGTTCATTACATGGTGGGCCCAAGGCAGAGTCTCCTCATAGCCAAGGACCCAGACCAGTTTTTGTGAAAACATTATATACCCTAAGTGTACTTACTCAAATCCACCTCCTCATATTCCTTGAAACTAGTCTGAACAAGGTAAAAGAGAGATATGATCAAAGTTAACCCATGATTCATGTGCCATAAGCCTAGATAGTTAAACAGAGGACATTTAGCAATAGGCCTGTGGTCATATCCCAGTAAACATAATGGAATTTACGACTTGTTCTGTTACAGAGATAATTAGCATATTCTTTTAGGTGACTTCCCTGGTGGCTCAGATGGTAAAGCGTCTGTCTACAATGCGAGAGACCCGGGTTCAGTCCCTGGAGAAGGACATGGCAATCCACTCCAGTACTGTTGCCTGGAAAATCCCATGGACAGAGGAGCCTGGTAGGCTACAGTCCATAGGGTCACAAAGAGTCGGACACGACTTCATGACTTCACTTTAACTCTCACTTTTAGGTGACAAAGTCCAAGTGCAAGTCCTGAGGCTCTTTTATCCGGGTGGTCTGGTTTTCCATTAGTATGCCATTTCTATAGACACCGGGCACAAAGTTCAGAGTCCATTGGGAAGGTCACCATGCTTGTAGCCTAATGTTCGCAGCCTGGCCTAAGACAGAGTCCAGCTCTCTGTTTCCTCCTTCAACCCCATGGACTGTAGCCTGCCACGTTCCTCTGTCCATGGGACTTCCCAGGCAAGAATGGAGTGCCAAGCCATTTCCTTCTCCAGGGGGATCCTCTTGACCCAGGGACTGAATACTTGTCTCATGCACTGTAGGTAGATTACCACTGAACCACCTGGGAAACAAATGCTAATGGTACAAATTAGGAAAAACAATTAGTACATTCATTGAGTGGAATTCAGTTTTTTTAACTTTTTGTTCTATTGTTGTTGCTGTTCAGTTGCTAAGTTGTGTCTGACTGTTTATGACACCATGGACTGCAGCACGCCAGGCTTCTCTGTCCTTCACTATCTCCTGGAGCTTGCTCAAACTCGTGTCCACTGAGCAGTGATGCCATCCAACCATCTCATCCTCTATCTCCCCATTTTCCTCCTGCCCTCAATCTTTCCGAATATCAGGGTCTTTTCCAATGAGTCAGCTCTTCGCATCAGGCTGCCAAAATATGGGAGCTTCAGCTTCAGCATTAGTTCTTCCAAGGAATATTCAGGGTTGATTTCCTTAAGGACTGACTAGTTTGATCTCCTTGCTGTTCAAGGGACTCTCAAGAGTTCTCTAGCACCACAGTTTGAAAGCATCTATTCTTCAGTGTTCAGCCTTCTTTATGGTCCAACTCTCACATTCATACAGGACCGCCTGGAAAACCATAGCTTCAACTATACGGACTTTTGTCAGTAAAGTTATGTCTCTCCTTTTTAATATGCTGTCTAATTTTGTTCTGTTATAAAAGATGATTATTCATTATTACATGGGTGCTAAGGCACCTTCTGGAGTGTAAATTTGCATTTTAAATGTTATTGGGATTTAGACATAGATACATATTGCAGACAGTGTTGAGGGTAAACAACTGCAAATAGAGTAGACAATAGTGTCTTGAGAAATAATTCACTATAAGAGAAAAAGGAATCCAGGGCTCTAAGATTTCAAATCAGATGCGGCAAAGAGATGTAACTATAAGACCATTTAACTAAGCGTGACGTGTTATGCCATAATCAACCAGCTCTGCTATGCAGGAGTCAAGTGCCTGCATTCCCAACTGCATTGCAAGATGGCAGAATGTTAGCATCTCCAGTTCTGAGAGGGAGAAATTGAGTTTCACCCTTTCTGGCACTAAGATACCATAGAGGCTGCAGCTTGGGACAGGGTTCCAATCTGAAGTAGCATTTCATTGTAGGGACAACAGCTGAGTTCTGGCTTGGTTACTGGAGTCCTCTCTCTGTTAGCCATGGTAATAAGTGACCTCAGACTTATTCTGAAAGACAGAATCCCTGGTGAGAGGAGATAGGAAGTCTACAAGGGCCTTACAAGTAAAACACAAAAATCTCTAGATTCAATTTGTACTCAAGGGCTATTGAAAACTAGACCATTAACTCTACCTTTTCTGAATTTTTAACAATGTTTGTTAATATTGTTATAAGCAGAAGAAAACAATAAAAGTTGTCTTAAAAAGAATAAATAATTATATTCTAGTATAAGCTTAGATTTCCTGTTACTCAATGAAAATGTATAAAACATCTCCCATATACCAGGCCCAGTGCTAGATGGAGGATATGTGAAGATAGAAATGACCTACTTCCTACACACAAATTTCAATACAGCAATGAATTCTAGATTTATTGGTATCACTAAAGAGGAAATGGCCAGCTCTATTTAAAAGGGCAAGTCAGGAAGTTGTGAGGTTGATCCAAAAATTAACTGTTTGAGCTGAGTATTAAACTATAAGTAGGAAAGAAATGGCAACCCACTCCAGTGTTCTTGCCTGGAGAATCCCAGGGACGGGGGAGCCTGGTGGGCTGCCCTCTATGGGGTCGCACAGAGTCGGACACGACTGAAGTAACTTAGCAGCAGCAGCAGCAGCAGCAGCAGCAGCAGGAGTCCTTCAGCTAGAATGGGGAGAGAGGTAGCATAGTAAGCAGCATGGAGTTGTAAAATGATGCAGAAAAATCTATTGGAAGGACTAACACTCAGCAATAGAGCAGGTGAAGGAAATACCAGAGTGGGTAGGGATCTGGACTTTGTCCTCCAAGGATTAGGGAGGTCAATGAAAATTTTTAAATGGGTACTTAACATGATCATAATTTGTAATTTAGAGAGATTTATCTGTAGACTGTCCAGGAGATAGATTTGCTAAGGGTTGGGGGAGTAGCGGAAGTGGTGGTACAAAGGGTGAAGGCAAGTTAGAAGGCTGGAAAAATATCTAAGGAGACAACAGCAGTATCCCAAGATAGAGGCCCTACGTTTTCAAACAGGTTGTTACAGAGGGAATGGATAAAAGAGAAGAGCTAATGAAACGTGGTAGGAAGATGGAATTTCCAGGAGCTCATGACCAGTGGACCATGAGGAGTGAGGGAGGGGAAGGCATTTAAAATGGGACTTCTAGGATTCTATTTGCCTGGAAGACTTAGAGAATGATGCCATTAAACAGGGTAGGGAATTCTACAGGAGAAGCATATTTTTTTAACCAAACTGAAAACAGAGTAAGATTCTGTACACTGTATGCTATTTACAAAACACAGTTGTTAACAAATTCCATGTGGTTTTTTTGTTTCATTATACACAAATATAATTATGAAAGACATACAGTTTGTGGCAGTGGGAAGGAAAAGTAAGGTATTTCCCTGCCTTTTGATAAGGTTTTGTTTTGTTTAGTTTTTAACACAGTCACACAGGGTCCCCCTGGAGCACAAAGAACACCTAGAAAACTGCTAGCCAGGAGCCTGGTGCCTTTCTTCCTCAGAGCTTCCTTTCCTGCTCAAAATGAAAGCTGCTGGGGTTTATTTTCTTGAAGTATTTGCTCTATAGGAATCATAATCTTCAGTTTTTTTAAAAACTACTAAAATGATGCCTTTTGATTATTGTAATAATGAGTTGGATTTAACGACGTTTAAAGACAATAAAAAAGAAATTTATGATCATGATCTGATTTTCAGACTATAGACCACATGTTTAAGGAAGCCTGTAAGAAATTATGACCTATTAAACTTGGAAACGCTAAAATTGAACATTTGAAATAATAACAAAAATATGTAATTTTAATTGGTAACATTAATTCTAGAACTTTATTTTCCAAGAAAAGGAACAAGATGTAATAGGTGCTTTTCCTAAAACTGGTCTTCCAAGTAAAAATGTGTTAGAAATTTTCCAGTTTGGATTTAACATTAGGTTTTACTCAGTTAATTAGACATCACCTTTTCTTCATGCCAGTTTCTCCAGATGTCTTCAAGAGGGCCTTTGAAGACGTAATAAATTATTTGATCTCTTATTTGTTGAAAATAATCCTATGCTTGAATAAATTAATAAATTACCAACTTGTGACTATTACACATGACCTGAAGCTAAAGCCCAGTACCTTCTTCTTCTCAGCTAATTCCATTACTTCAGCTGGTCAAGGGGTCCTCACATTTATTGTCAGTGAGTATGTGACATTCCCAGAATTGTTAATGGATGCCCATTTGAACTTTGCCCAGAACAAGTTGCCAGTTCGTCCAACTATAAAATTATTGAACTGGAAGAGACTGATGAGATCACCTGAGCTCACTAATCCCTTGCCTGGAGGCATGACCCCACTGAAATAAGGCTCCCTCAGCAAAATATTTGTATTTCTCAACAACTGAAGAGAGAGAAAGAGGGAAAAGAGCTTAGGTGCCAAAATGGTAATGATGAGAAACCTGGTGTTCTTAGAAAAAATGCCCCCTCCTGCCCATCGACTGAACCAGGGAGTGACTGACTAGACAAGCTCTTCTAAGAGTCTGAGAATCAGGAAACTAAGCTTGAGGCTGGTGATGACCTGGCCATAAGGACCAGCATGTACCCTGGCACGTGATATGGGAAATGATTTCAGACCGCCCTTGGAACTTGAAGTCGTACTATCACAAAAGATAAACATTAATGGGTTTACACAGTGGAGTTATACAGTGTAAGAGCAGGCTTAATTTTCATCTTTTAAATAGCAAAATTCCTAACAAAGGCCATGAGTAGAAAAGGGCAACCCACTCCAATATTCTTGCCTGGGAAATCCCATGGACAGAGGAGTATGGTGGGCCAAAGTTCCTGGGGCTGCAAAGAGTTGGATACAACTGAGTGACTAAGCACACACATACTCACACACATACCCACACACAGCCTGCTCATAAGCCCCTGTGACAACTTGGGCTCCATGGTACATGGTTTGAAAACTCTACCTCATTTATACAGATAAGGTAATGGATTTTTTTTGTCAGGGATTGCTTATTTGCAAGGCACAAAAACCTTCTCAAAGTCTCTTAATTAAGGGGGGAAATACTGACAACAGAAGAGGAAAACTGGTATAACTTACATGTCAATGTTAGCAACACTAACTCGTGAACCCCACCTTTATCAACAGTCACACTGCAGGTGATTTCCTTCACTCTATGGCCTTAAATGGGCTTTGTGAGTAGCTCAGACAGTAAAGAACCCATCTGCAATGCAGGAGATCCCAGTTCAATTCCTGGGCAAGGAAGATCCCCCGGAGAAGGGATCAGCTACCCACTCCAGTATTCCTGGGCTTCCCTGGAGGCTCAGACAGTAAAGAATCCACCTGAAAAGCAGGAAACCTGGGTTCACTCCCTGGGTTGGGAAGATCCCCTGGAGAAGTGAACAGTTACCACTCCAGTAGTCTTGCCTGGAGAATTCTATGAACAGAGGATCCTGGCAGGCCCTAGCCCATGGGGTTGCAAAGAGTCAGACATGACTGAGTGACTTTCACTTTTAGGATATTACTCACAGGACAGCCTTAAATATAAAACATTAAAAGTTTGTTGATTAGTTCCAAATTAACATCCCTAGCCTTACGCTGTCTGTGGGGTCCCACAGAGTTGGACACGACTGAAGTGACTTAGCAGCAGCAGCAGCAGCAGCAGCCTTGACTTTTCAGCTGAGCTCTTTATATCTGTCTTTTTGACCACTTCACTTGAATGTCTAAGAAACATCTCAAACACGAAGTTCTAGCAATGGAATCTTAATTTCCTACCCAGCCCCACCCTGTTGCTCAAGACAGACACTTAGAAGTTATCTTTGATATGGTTCTTTACCTAACACTCCACATCAAATTTATTAGCAGATTCTACTTGTTCCGCCATCGGAATATATTCTCCATCTAAGTGTATCTCATCACCAAAATCATCTTGGTTTAAGCCACTGTAGTCCTTCTCCTAGAATTCTTGAAACTTCCCAACTGGTCTTTCTGCTTCTGCTGTCATCTTCATCCTCTGCCGCGATCACCACTCCCAGAGGCTTTCCCACATAGCAACCAATGCGATGCTTCAAAATTGTAAATGTGAGCATGTCACCCCTCTGCACAAAAACCTCCAGTGTATTCCCATGAAACAAAGTAAAATGCAAACTCCCTATCATGGGCTACAAATCCCTAAAACATGTGCACCATGCCCATTTTTCTAAAGTTAACTCCTGCCACTCTTTACCTTACTCAAATCACTCCAGTGACACTGGTTCCCTTGCTGTTTCTCAAACACAAACTCATTACTATCTTAGAGCCTTAATACTTACTATTTTTTTCTTCCAGGAATGCTCTACCTTCCTCATGATTAGTTCCTTTACATCTTTACTTCTATATTCAGATGGCATCTCCTCCAGGTGATTTTCCCTAACCATCCTATCTAAAAGAGTTCTGTTCCTGTTCTGTTCTCTCCTTCCCCTTGGCTCTATTTAAGTAGTTCTTATTACCAGGCAATATTATATCTTTTATAGGTATATTTGTGTTTGTTTGGTTGTCTAGTTTTCTCACTCATGAGAACACAGCCATTGTCTTATTTATGGCAATATTCTCAAAACCTAGAACAGAGCCTGGCACATAGGAGAAACTCAATAAAATATTTATTGAATGAATGAACAAATGAATAGGGAACATAGTTGTATTATCAATAAATGGTTGAGATGGTGGTGTTTAGGAAACATAAGTTGTTTAGATGAATGTTTCTCAAAGTGTGGTTCGCAGACCAGTAGTATCAGCATCACCCGGGAGCTTATTAAAAATGCAAATTCTGGGACAGCCTCACCCCCACCCCAGACCTATTGAGTCAGAAACTGGAGGTGAGAAGAGCAATCTGTGTTTTATCAAGTCTTTCCAGAGATGCTGACGCATGATAAACTTGAGAACCACTGGTTTCGGGGATATGTCAAACTTGGCCCAGAGCCTATTTTTTTGTAAGTCAAATTTCATTGAAACACAGCCACTTTCATTCATTTACATATCGTGTAGGCTGCTTTTGCACTATAACAGCAGTGTTGAGTAGTTGCAAGAGTGAACTTATAGCCAAAAAAGCCTATAATATTTTGCTCTCAGGCCCTCTGCAGGAAAAACCTTGTTGCCCTCTAGTTTAGATCAACACCATACACCATATATTTATGGCAGAGCAAACAGGTACATCTATCTCCTTCCCATCTAAATACCACTGATATTTTAAAGAAAAGATATGGTTAAAGAAGGATCCAAAACAGAGAGAAAAACAGGAAAGCATGGCATCAGTGGACCAGAAAATGTGAGGAATTTCCAGAACACAAAGAGTGTTTGAGGGGAGGGGTAGAAAGCAGATTTACAGAGAAATGAGAAACTGCAACACAAGATCCAAACAGAAGCTATTGCAAAAGGAAGCAAAAGTTCCTAAGAAAAATCCTGTATGAGTTTTAGGCATTGAACTAATCAAACCAAATCAGTCCTGGAGAAATCATCAGATGAGTCATTAAAGGGCCAGTCAGAAGATCTGGCCAGTGACCCTTTGAGGAAGGATCTGTGCAGTTGACTGCAGATTTCATTTATAAACAAAGCTAAAAGGCTTTGGGAAAGGCTCCTGGCTTCGGTGCTGGGGCCTGAGAAGCAGAGACTAGCCAAGACTTCCACAGTGACAGCAGAGGGTGGAAATAAAACAGCATTCTCATTCTAGCATTTGCCACCAGGTAAACTGTCATGTTGCTGTTGTTTTAGTTGCCAAGTCATGTTCGACCCTTTGCAACGCCGCGGACTGTAGTCCGTTAGG
The DNA here is from genome assembly GCF_032405125.1 of Capricornis sumatraensis. Lineage (NCBI taxonomy): Eukaryota > Metazoa > Chordata > Mammalia > Artiodactyla > Bovidae > Capricornis > Capricornis sumatraensis. The sequence goes on from NC_091073.1 coordinate 79,180,206, forward strand.
ATCTTCTGTCCTTGGGATTTCCCAGGCGAGAATACTAGAATGGGTTGCCATTTCTTCTCTAAGGGATCTTCCCAGATCAGGGATTAAACCTGTGCCTCCTGCATTGGCAGGCAGATTCTTTACCACAAGCCACTAGGACAGGTCTTGAAACTGGGAGTTCTGGAATCAGAGACTCCCAGCAAAGCTTCTGGGAATGGAGCAAGACAATGTACAAGGTAAGGATGGGAAGCCCACTTTTACTCAGTGGACAAGCTATTTACCCACTACTAAAGGTTAAATTGTATCCCTGAAAAACGTAAATTGAAATCCTAATCCCTAGTACAGTCAAAACATGACCTTATTTGGAAATAGGTCATTGCAGATTTAATTAGTTAAGATTACGTTCTAATGAAGTATCCTGCTCATGCATGCTGAATCGTATCCATCTCTTTGCAACACCATGGACTGTAGCCCACCAGGTTCCTCTGTGTATGGAATTTTCCAGGCAAGAATACTGGAGCAGGTTGCCATTTCTTCTCCAGGGGATCTTCCCAACCCATGGATCAAATTTGTGTCTCCTGCACCTCCTGCATTGGCAGGCTGATTATTTACCATGGCATCACCTGGGAAGCCCAATGAAATACGGTTGGCCCTTAACCCAGTATGATTTGTATGTTCTTATAAGAAAAGGAAAGAGACAGAGAGGGGAAAACACCACGTGAGGACAAGAGACACACAGACACAGAGGGAAGATGACCGTGTGAAGACAAGGCAGAGCATGGATCTATGTTACCACAAGCCAAACAGTGCCTAGGGCTGTCAGAAGCTGGAAAAAGCAAAGAAGGATCTTCTCTTAGGGGCGTGGCATTCGGATCACCTCGCCAACACCTTCATTTTGAACTTTTAGCATCCAGAACTGTGAAAGAATAAATTTCTATTCTTAGTTTGGAGTACTTTGCAGCCTAGAAAAGTAGGCAGCCCTAGAAAACTAATACGCCAGCCCTCTGGGTGCACATTTTCCTTTATCAGCAAAAGAGAAACATGCATTAGCAGACAAGTAAACAGGGATTCTCATCTGGTCAAGGAAACAGACAATAAGAACAGATAATCATTACCAAATATTTGAGGAAAATTAACATCGCTGGAAAGCATCATTAATTCAAACAACAGAAATAAAACCTATAGAAAGTTAATGGGGACAACAAAATAAGACCTTAAAATAAGTATAACATCTATTTGGAGAGATTTGAGAAGATATTACAGTGATGAGCAAAAATATGATTGCTATAAAAAAGAGAGACTATTGGAGTTCCTAGGAATTAAAACTATTACTGCCAAATTTTTTTAAAACTATGCTGCATAGCACAATATTGTATATTTGTAACAATAGAATAGCACGCACAGAAGACAACAAAAAATCTTTGGGCATGCAAGAATATATGCAGATTCAAGATCTTATATTAACTATACTAAGTGGAAAGAGTGGTGGGGAAAATGGAAATGCAAATCAGGGATGAAGTTTAGAAAAATAAATGAGTGAAATAAGATTCTTACATGAACAAATGATAAAACTGTGCTATGAACTAAGGGATTATAATTAAGTCAACTTTTTACACTCAGGATTCAAAAAGGAAAAAAAATAATAAAGGAACTGAATATCGGAACATATATCATTAAAGACTAACTTTCAGAACTAAAAGACCAAACTGAGGACTCTTCCCAGAATGCAGTACAAAAGAAAAATTGAAAATGTCAAAGAAAATTTAAGATACATGGAAAAGAGATCTAGATGATTTCAAATACCTCTCATGTAAGTCCTCAGAAGCAGGAAATGGACATAGTAAAATGTGAAAATAAATATGAAAGAAAATTTCCTGGAACTAGAGAAAAACACTAGACTTCAGATCCAAGGGCTTTTTAAGATGAATTAGAGAGTTGGAGAGCTCAGGAATCTATGCCTATTCAGTCTTGGTGAAATTTCAGGCTACCAAAAATTAGAGAAAAATCCCCAAACCTTCCATAAAGAAAAAACAGACTAGTTAGAAAAAAGTATCCATGTTCCAAGCAATTGAAGAGAGAGTGGGTGGTTACACACATTCCTAAAATTTGGCTCTAGAAAAAAGCTGGGCAGTAGATGGTGTTGCTAGAAGGGATATCATTAATAATGAGCTAAGGTTACAAAAATTATCACTTTTCTCACAAAACCTCATGTTCTGGCAGGAATGAGACAATTATTGTGGTCCCTGCTGTCGATGAACTGGTGCCAAAATGTCAGTGCTCCATCAGCCAGCTTTTTATATGAAATCCATCTCTCATAAGAAGCAGAGTCTATAAGAATTCATTCTAATGTCTACATATTCTTAATCTAAAATAGTTTCTGTAAATTCTAACTATGTAGCGTAATTTCATATCATAAATCCCCATGAGTCTCATTGTATAGCCAACTCTGAGGTCAGAGAGAGGAGACTGTTCAGAGTCACACACTGGTAAGCGGCAGAAGGTCTGAGACCCAGGGCTCCGTGACTTTGTAGCCACTGTGTCATGCCAAGAGTTTAGCACTGATCCTTCTACACTCTTGGGTTTGGTCTCCTTTGTGATGAAAGACGTGCATTTGTGCCACTGCAAGGGTTGGGAAAGAATCCAGAGACTCAAGACAGAGAAAATATCTCTGTTGTCTGCAGAAACCCTCAGTCCTGGCTTAAGAAGCTCACCGTCCAAAGGCACTAAATCTGAGGCTGCCAAAGGGTATGAAGTGTGTAATAGAGCTGGGAAAACAGCCACTTGAAAACTTATATCCCGATCTCGTTCAATGATTGCTAATACTAAATACTTCCTTCTAATGGGACAGACACTATACAGTCTCATACCCCATTAGTCATCACCATGAATTCTTCGGTTTTCAGATCCCTGGGCTATATTGCTAATTAAGCAGTATCTCTAGCCGTAATTCCCCAGAATAGCCATTAAAATCCCATGGACTATTCAAGGTAGTGAGATATTATTTCAAATTAAGAGACATCGTTTCTTCTGTTTTAAAAAACTATTTTTAATCTACCAAAAAGTAAATCTAATGTAAAATTCATTGAATATTGTTTTTAAAACTTGAAATTCAAATATAGAATAGCCTATTAGTGCCTACATTTTAAGCACATTTAAATGCCATACCTACTAAAATTTCCTAACTCTATATTGCTTAGGCTTTAACATAAAATGTTTTTAGCTATACAAAGCAAGTCAAGTCCTTCTGAATTTTCTTTTAGGTCCATTGTTTTCAAATAGACCAGTATTTTACACTCTTCTCATATCTGTATTAGTCAATCCAAAACCACATTTCCTTCTTCATAGTAATCCTTTGACAAAATCCATCTTTTTGTTATTTTCAGAGAGTAAGATGGAAACTGTGACTAATTCATAAGAAAAGGTCGGTGAAAACCAAAATTATTTCAGGTTTTCATTACATTTGTACAATATCTCTAGTAGAGGGGTAATGGTTTTCCAGACAACTTTCTGGATGGAAAATATGAGTGGAAAAGACACCAAGCTTGCATATTTAAACAATTTCTCTTTTCCGCATAGCAACTAAATGCTTGATTTTCATAATTCAACATATAATTTTAAACTAGGGCAACCAGATTTGCAACATGAAAACTAAAATTTTATTACTAAATTACACTTGTATACTGTACAAGTCATACTAAAGAAAGAGCAAAATATTTTAAAAACAATCTTATACAATGAAGGCTCAGGAATCTTCTTGAGGTGACTACAGGAAAAAAAAAAAAAGAACACTTTGCCTGTTGAGAGCTGAGCTAAATTTGTTCCATTAAAGCTGGTGAGATTTATTTCTCACTTCTAAGGGGATGAAGAAAGAAGAATGAACATTGTCTTTAAGAAAATTCAGAATACTGCCAAAATTCTGCCTCCCACGTTGGCATTCTGCCTTTGTCCTGAAAGATAATATCGTCTATATTATAATAGCTTATGGTAAGATGAACTGTCAACAAGAGGAGGGAGGCTGCAGGGAGGGACAGAGGGAAAGAACAACATCAAGAAGGGGAAAATTTTGAGGCCAGTTGATCCATGATTTGGGTCTTAATTTGTATTTGCTTATGCAAATAGAATTTAAAAGTCAACTAGCTCCTTTAGCCCAGCAGTGTGCTTAAAAATGGCCGACTGGGAATTTCCCTGCTTTCATGAAGTAAATGATGAGTGAAAATTGCATCAGCTTGGTTTTTCTGATGTTTCTAGATGGCGTAAGAAAACTTAATATGTTAAGTGTCTTTCCAGTGATGAAAGAACTCTTTTGTGTAGTTTTACAAAATCAATCAAATTATCAAATATTTTCTAAGAAAAACCCTATTTCTCATTAAAATATTCAAGGAATATTTTGCAAGGATGCAAGAAAAAGAAATAATAAATCTTCAGGGTAGGCATCTACCAAATTGATCAAGCAGGGGAGATTTTCCAGACTTGAAAAAAATGAATGTACTGGGTGAATCCAAGGTGAGAGGGTAAAGGGAAGCTGAGAATGAGGCAAGAATCTGATGAACCTGTTTTCTTCCCATTGTCCCACTTCCTTATTTGCTGCTTTTCACAAATCCTATTGAATATCAAGATTTGGCTTCTTGTGAATAAGATGCTTAGTAGAAAAGCATATTAGCTTTTTCAAGCCCATAAATCCCTTTTAAATGTCCACAGAATTTTACAATTTGATGAAAATGTATTGAAAAACATAATTTATATAATGTGTCATTTAAAAAATGTTTATTACTAAAGGAGTTCAGTGCTGTTGAATACAAACATTTTGGATTTGCTATTTATGTTTATGAGCTGAAAGGAATTTTAGGAATTGTCTAATCTAATTTCCTCACTTTACATTTCTGTTTTATTTTCTGCAAGCAAAGCATTTTGTTTACTTTGGGATTACGTTAAAGAAAAGGGAAATTTTTTTCAGAAACAAGGAATAGGTGATAACTTTTTTTAAAAGAAAAGAAAATTAAGGAAAAGGGAGCTTTGACTGTATTGAGCAATATAGGAAAGATATTTACAGGACATAAAATTATTTCTAATAGAAAGAAGACATATAGGTTTGTCAGTTTGCTAGAGTATCCTTTGGTTTCTTTGGGGTTTTTTTAGTGTTTTCTGAGATGGTCAGTTTTATACAGCATAGAATCAAGTGAAAGTGGAACCAAAATAATTTGCAAAGTAGAGAGATGGTTGTGACCAAAGCCCCCTGATTCTGGTTCTAGTCTGTCTAGTGAACTGGGTATGCTCCAACAGAAATTAAAATTCACCTGATGCAACAAGTGAGAAAGAAGGAAAAAAAACTTTGAAGAGCTCTAAGGTAGGAGAGATTATGCCTATTGCCTCTGTTTATGTTAAGTTTCCCTTTTTTTGAGTATGTGTTTGTATAACTGGTAGAAATCAAATCATCTACTTGGATGTGATTTTAGATGCTATATTATTATAATTAGCTCAGTCTCCAACCTCCTCAACAGGGAATCATACAGTGACAGAGAACTCAGTGTTTTGTGAGACAGTCTCTTTCTATCAGTACCAGCCATTGTTTCTAATGCTACTGTCCAGAATCTTGACCTGAAAAGATATTCTTTATCTCCTCCTATCCTTCTCCCACAACAACAAATCCCCTTTCCGGACATTGCTACATCTGTTAATGATATAACCATTTGCTAAACTAAAAAACTTGGTGTTCCCTTTTATCTAAAAATCAAGTCTTGATACTAAGTCTAGATTTCACTTTGGAATCTGTAGCTTCTCTCCCTTCACAGTTTCATTATACCATCACTTCTGCTGTATACTCATTCACCATGACGTGAAGCGAAAGTCGCTCAGTCGTGTAGGACTCTTTGTGATCCCATGGACTATACAGTCCATGGCATTCTCCAGGCCAGAATACTGGAGAGGGGAGCCGTTCCCTTCTCCAGGGGATCTTCCTGACCCAGGGGTCAAACCCAGGCCTCCCACACTGCAGGTGGATTCTTTACCACATCTGAGCTACAAGGGAAGCCCAAGAATAAGAAGTGGGTAGCATATCCCTTCTCCAGAGGATCTTCCCAACTCAGGAATCGAACCCAGTTCTCCTGCAATCGAATTGCAGGTGGATTCTTTACCAACTAAGCTATCAGAAAAGCCCCATTCATCATTTAGACATAGATCAACTCTGATATAATATGGAAGAAGCTTATACAAGGACATGAGTATCAGAAGGACCATCTCGGTACTGAGGACCATCTTGGAAGCTGGCTACTATACAATATGACAGGAAAGATGACCACTGACAATGTTAGGATCCTTAAAGAAGAGGGTACTTTTCCTGATAGGTCTAGCAGAAAGAGCTCTAGAGATAAAACTAATTTTCTTACTTTAGGGTGTGTGCCCATTCATGAGCCAATAATTATGACCAGAGGAATGGACTCTTTTAATTGAGCACATCAAGGTCACCTGCTCTTGGCAGAGGATGGAGTCATCTCCACCAGAAACACTGACTCAGAAGAAAGGGGATGCTGAAAAGAAAAGCTACGTATGTCCTCTGTTCTACCTCATACTTGCACTGCTTTGTTAGTCTTCTAAATCTCTTCATATTACCTCACCTCTTTGCCTTCCTTTTCAAATGGTACATGGCTAACAATTAATCTCCTAAACCTCAACTTGGATCAAGCTTTCTCGGTTATCAAAATCTTCCCCAAATAGCTCCTCACCACTCATTTACATGGTAAATCTTTATTCCATAACCTGGCATTCACACTCTTCCACAACCCAACTCCAAACTCCTTTCCTAGTCTAGTCTACAGTTTTGCACCTCTCTGAAAAACTGATCTTCTCTCTCCTCTGTTCACACTGTTCTCATTCTTTATCTCCAAGAATGTTTTTACCTCTCTTCATCCATATTCAAAGTCCACCCGTTCTTCAAGCACACCTCTTTCAGTTTACCTTGATATAGCTTGCTGTGCTCATCCCAGCATGGAAGAACACCTTTCTTTCTCTCTCATGATTTTTCTGTTGTATCATTCTTTGGCAAGTATGATATACTGCTTTGTTCAATCATGAATTCATATCTCAATAAACAACACATATTATCTACCTATATCTATTTATCTAGACTTCAAACTTCTTAAAGGTAAAGATTATGGCTCTTTTCATCCTACGTAAGGCTTAAAGTAAAAAAGTGAAAGCTGCGCAGTTGTGTCTGACTCTGCAATCCCATGGACTGTGGCCCACCAGGCTCCTCTGTCCATGGAATTTTCCAGGCAAGAATAATGAAATGGGTGGCCATTCCCTTCTCCAGAGGATCTTCCCAATCCAGGGATCAAATGCATATCTCTTGCAGCTCCTGCATTGGTAGGTGGATTCTTTACCACTGAGCCACCTGGTAGGCTTGGCTTGCAAATTAATAAACATTTGTTTATTTGTTTATTGATCTTGACTCTGTCTTTAACCCAGTTTGAATGTCTTTATCCCAGTTTAGGAATTGCATGCCTTTAACCCAGTTAAATTCAAATTTCTGATCAATGTACACATTAAGAAAAAATGCTAAATTTCCACTGACTCTTTAATCACTGTACCATGACATTCACACTTTAAAAATTCCTTCCACATCCTAGGTTCAACAAATTCTACACCTGAAGAAAGACTGTTCAGTAATTAGAAAGGTACTCCCATTCTAAAAAGATACGTACTTTCTACCACATATCCGTAAAAAAGATGAATGGTGACTTGGAAAAATTAACTGAATTACTGACAAAAATCTAGATGATTTTAGCCAAAAGTTAAACACTACTATTCCAAGCCATCTATCTGCAATGATTAGATTTACCATGCTTTTAAAGATTTACAGTTTTAAAGGAGGCTGTTTGGACCAAAGCACAGTCAATGCAAATTGCTTCTAGGAAACTATTTTTGAAGGAATTTGGCTGTTTATGTCTTTGGCGAGAATTACTTGAGAGTTTTGGCCGGAGGTCTGTATTTTACTTTCCTGGTACAAATGTGTACTCACAGTATTCTGCCTGCAAGAATTCTTCACCATAAGGAAACCCATACCACTTCATCACAAAAGTTTAAGAACTCTCTCAAGTAAGCTACTGGTGTGCCCTGTAAATGAAGACTCCACCATCATTATATCCTTACCAAGTATCTACTAAGAGATTGTTCTAGGTACTGTGGATAAACACTGTGCTAAGTGTTGGAGATATACAAACTCCAAAGGTTACTCTAGACAGATTCCAAATACAAAACAGTATGCAAGCTCTACATTGGTAGGAGGGTAATGTATTAAACATGGAGAAGAGTGAGTTTTGTGTGGGCTGGGAGAAATTAAGAAAGGTCTCATAAAGAAAAGGGATCTAACCATCGGATCACTTAGTTGAGGTAGGTAAGTTAGTAGACTTCACCAGGAAATAGGACTGAAAATGACATAATCTAGACAAATAGGATGTGAAAAGAGAGTTTACCCATGGATAGCAGGTAAAAGGAGGTAGACAATTTGGAAATACACAAGAGAAGAGTTTGGTAGTCTATGTTTTGTCCTACAGACAATGGAGATTATTGAAAGAGCACCAAATAGTTTTAATATAAAATGAGAAATAAATCACTAAAATAATTTTTAAAGTAAATGAGACAGAGAATTAAAAACAGAATCTTTTTTAACAGAAATCACGGATAGCTTAGAAAGGAATTAATAAAGCTTTATGAGCTTTATGAGGAGAAGGAAAAGGCTACCCACCCCAGTATTCTGGCCTGGAGAATTCCATGAACTGTATAGTCCATGGTGTCGCAAAGAGTCAGACACGGCTCAGCGACTTTCACTCACTATAAATAGGAAGTATAGAATTTAAACATTACAGTGGTTAAATCATATATAACTAAACAAAACAAGCTATACTCATAGGATTCCTTAGAACAAGATAACTGAAAACTTGGTAAAAAGGAAAATTATAAGTAAAAATTTTAAAGCTATTGTGATATATAAGGGAGATCAAAAATTTTGCTCCAAAATTCAAGTACATAATTTTTGTGAAAACTTTACTTAAAATCTATTCACAGACACGTTTGACATGATTATATCATGCTTTTAATTATTTTGTAGCACTTAAGATGTAACAGCTTAGAAGAGTTTTGCTGATAGGTGTTGGCATATCAACAGCTTCAGAAAGTTAAAGCTCAGCCTTCCCTGGTGGCACAGTGGATAAGCATTTGCCTGCCAATGACAGGGACATGGGTTCAATTCCTGGTCTGGAAAAATCCCACATGCTGCGGAGCAACTAAGCCCATGAGCCACAACTGCTGAGTCCACTAGCCAAGCTTACTGAAGCCTGCACTCCTAGAGCCTGTGCTCTGCAAAAAGAGAGGCCATGAGAAGGCCATGCACTGCAAGGAAGAGTAGCCCCACTCACCACGACTGGAGAAAACCCATGCAAAAGCAACAGAGACCCAGTGCTGCCAAAAATAAATACATAAAGAAATAATTTTGTTTAAGTTAATGCTCACGTAGAGAGTAGCAACCAAAAAACAATTATTCACACTCACCAGTTAGAATAATTCCTTTAAGTACAGAAACAAACAGCTACTTGTATCAGAAATTAATTGTAATTATAACAACGTAATTTACATTCCTAATGACCTTGCGTCATGAACAAAACATTAAATTACATAGCATTTAATCTGTTTGAGGTCTTGAGAGATTGCTATCAAGAATAATTTTGCTTCCATAGGGATCAGACGTGTGGTTGCCAAGGAGTAGGGGGAGGGAGAGGGATGGACTGGGAATCTGAGGTGGGTAAATGCAAACTATTACACTTAGACCAGATAAACAACAAGGTCCTACTAAATAGCACAGGGAACTATATCCAATCTCCTGGGATAAACCGTAATGGAAAAGAACATCAAAAAAGAATATACTTATGTGTATAACTGAGTCACTTTGCTGTACAGCAGAGACTGGTAAAACATTGTAAATTAATTATATTTCAATAAAGAAATTTTAAAAAGAATAATTTTCTTTAAAATTTTTGGACTTAATAGGGAGAATTTAAATTATTTAAATCCACAATTATTCAAAAGAAATTATAAACTTTGATATAAATCAGCTTGGGAAAGTTGTCTATTAAAATAGCAGCTTCAAAACTAGAAAAATATGAAAATTAAATACATAACATAAAATAAAGTTGCAGTTATATTCAAAGTCAACACTATCGTAATTATGACTTGTATATATATTATACATATACTGGGATACAAGCACACAGGCACAGCAGTCACTATTTTAACAAGCTTTTAGTACTATTTCTCAATCAGAATGCCACCACACTTAAGAAGAGTGCCTATTATTAAATCAAAATATCTTTTGAGCAAAAAGTTAAAGCATGAGTTGGAAGGTTATATGTACAAAATAATTAAGGGATAATATAAAATTATTATTCCTCTTAATGTTTCATTTCAGCTAGAAATCCAGGTTAGCAAAAGTCAAATGGAAAAACAAGGATTTTAAAATTTCAGTTCAAGATGAGAAATGTTAACTGAAATGTTTGTTTTGTGGCTCTGGAAATTTACTGATTTTCCCTGCCTAGATTCTTCCATTCTTACTTGTTCTTCATCCTGGTATTTAACCTTTCCCAGTGTAGTCTATCTGCTGTTAAGGAAGATGCCCTCTTCCCCAGCTGTAGGTATGGATTCTGGATCAAACCATACCTGAAGTTTTCCTTTTCCATTTGAAAGCCAATGTATTTCTAATATTGCTTTGTCATTTTGAATTGATTTGTATTACACTATAAGTATGTTTTAAATTATATTTTATTTATATATAATTCATATGAAATACATGTGCATAGTTAAAATAATTTTAAGGAAATATACACTCCCATAGCAGACATCAGCTTAAGAATAAAATCTTAGTGTATCAGAGGTCCCCTTCCTTATTATAGCTGACTCCCCATCTGAATCCTCATAGGTAGGCAGTATGCTAAATTTTTGGTCTATCATTGTCTTGCTTTCCTTTATCATTTAGCTCCTATGTATTCCTATTTCTATTTTCAAAATAGTGTTAAGATAAACTTTTCACTTTCATTCTCTCACAAGTGAATGGTGGTATTTTTCAGTCCCTCCATGGTTCCTTTTGAGTATGATAAATCTTAATATTAGTGTAAATGGATAATTTTTTTACTCTTTTGGCTCACATTCTTATGTGTCTTATTTAATAAATCTACCCATATTCAAAGGTTACAAAGATATTTCCCATGTTTCCGTCTTTAAAGATATTTTCCTATATTTTCAAGTTTTCCTTTCACGGTAAGTCTTTCATTTTTCCTAGATTTGATTTTTGTGGAAGGAAGTAGAATTTCATTGTTTTCATAACACAATGTTCTATAAATTAATATAAACAATAGCACTTCTTTCATACTGACATACAAGCTCTGGCACATATCGAATTTTTCCTCTGTGCCTGGGTCAGTTTCAGTGTTCTCTGTTCTATTCCCTTAGTCTGTTTGTCTAACCCCGTGTTAAACAACTTTCATGGCTTTATATTAGCCTTGATATCTAGCAGGGTAAATCATCTTATATTGTTTTTCCTCTCTGGGAATTTCATGACTTCTTGACCTTTTGCTATTCCATGATAATTTTAGAACTAATGTGTCTAGTTCCATGAAAAATCCTGCTGGTACAACCATTAGAATAATACTGAGGAAATAGATGTATTGGGGGAGAATCGCAATTTTACCATACTGAGTTCTTCTACACAAGATTATGAAAGATCTTTATGCTCATTTGGATATTTTTTAATTCCTTTTCCAATACACCTTAAGTTTTTCTCCAAAAAGAGATTGCTTATCTTTCATTAACTCTAGTAGCAGGCACTTGGTGCTTTGGGTCACTGTAAAAAATGGCATCTTTCCTAATTGCATTAGGAAATGCATTATTGACTGTTTGTTGCAGTGCATAGAAATACAATTGACTTTTATATGTTGATGTTTTTATCTAGCAATCTTGCTAACCTCTGTTTAAATCCTGTACTTTATCTGTAGATTCTCAGGTTTTCTATGTAAAATTATAGTTGGCCCTTGAACAACAGGGATTTGAAGTGCATAGGTACACTTACATGTGGATTTTTTAGAAAGTAAATACATGCTATAACACTGAATGATTCACAGTTAGTTAAACCTATAGATGAGGAACCATGGATACATAAAGCCTACTGTAAATATATACTTGGATGCTCACTGTGGTGAAGTGGAACCCCTGCTGTTAACCCCCTTAACCCCTGCTGTTGTTCAAGGGTCAACTGTATTTCATCCATGAATAAAGATAATTTGTTTCCTCCTTTTTAATCATTTTGCCTTTTATTTCTTCTTCTTTCCTCATTACACAAGCCAGGGCTACAGGTACAGTATTGAACAGTGATGGTGATAGAGGACATCTTTGTCCTGTTCATCATTTAAGGATATGCTTTCAACACTATGTTAGGAAGTACTGCACATTTTTTGGACAGGCTCAATGGCAGATTAAAAAAGTTTCCTTTTAACCCTCCTATGCTGTTAGTGGAAATGTAAATTGGTGCAACCACTATGAAAAGCAGTATAGAGCTTCCTTAAAAACACTAAAAATAGAGCTACCATATAATCCAACAATCCCACTCTTGAGTATATACTTGGAAGAGAGAGAATGTTAATCCAAAATGATATGTGCACTCCAGTGTTCACAGCAGAACTGCTGACAATTGCCAAGACATGGAAGTAACATAAGCATCCATTAACAGATTAGTGGATAAAGAAGATGTTGTATGTATGTGTGTGTGTGTGTGTGTGTATACATATACATACATGTAATGGAATGTTACTCAGCCATAAAAAAGAATAAAATATTGCCTTTCAGAAACATGGATGGGTCTGGAGACTATCATAATAAGTGAGGTAAGTCAGATAGAGAAATACAAATATTGTATGATATCACTTATCTGTGGAATCTAAAAGATAATACAAATGAATCTGTTTATAAAACAGAAACCGATTCACAGACATAGGAAAGAAACTTATGGTTTCTAAAGGGGAAAGAGGTATATACATTAGGAATATGGGATTAACAGATACACACACTATATATAAAATATAGGAGCAACAAGAAATAACTGTACAACACAAGGAACCATATTCAATATCTTGCAATAACATATAATGGAAAATAATCAGAAAAAAACTATATATATAACTGCCTCACTTTGCTGTACAACTACAACTAACACAATATTGTAAATCAACTACATTTCAGTTTGAAAAGTTTCCTTCTATTGTTTGCTAAGAATTTTTTATGAATAGAGAGTTATGCAGAATGTCTTTTCTGCATCTACTGAAATAATCATGATTTTGATGTATTATCTTTTTTAAAAATTTGCTATTAAGCAAATCAGATTGTTCATTTAAAAACATTTTTTATTTAATTAAAAAATAAAATTGTACCATATTTTAGGAACTTTGGTTTCAAGGTTATGCAAACCTCATAAAACAAGCAGGGGGACATTCTTTCTCAATTTGTTTTCTGGAAGAGTTTGTGCTATATTGGATTGGTCTGTTCTTTAAATGTTTAGATAACTGACCAGGAAAGCTTCCTGTGCCTGATTTTACTTGTTTTTTACTTTTTACTTCATAAAAAGAGTTTAATTAAAGATTCAATTTCTCAAAAATGTATTAAAATCTCTTACTGCGGTGGCAGACTTTAAAAAATTTCCTTGTGATTCTGTCATACTATGTTTCGAGGCTATATTATTAGAGGCATACAAATTTAGAATTATTTTACCTTCTTAGTGAACTGAATATTTTACCATTAAGTAGTAGCTCTCCTTAAAGTCATTTTATCTGGTAATAATATATTTAGATCATGTTTCTTTTACTTGACATTTGACGTGTACCCCTTTCGAATCCTTAATTTTTAGTTTTTCTGTGTTCTTGCATTGTACACCTGACTTGTATAAATAGCATAAATGTTCATTTCAATCCAGTCTAAAACTTTTGCCTTTTGATTGGAAAGTTTATTCCATTCATAGTTGTGATTAGTGATATATTTAGACTTATTTCTATCTTATTATGTGCTTTCTATCTGTCGCATTTTGTATGCCTTTCTCTCTTCTCTTAAATTTTCATTTTCCCTCATCCTCACTCACAGCAGACAAGTGTTCCCTGTGTCACTGAGAAAAAAGAAGCAGAAGAGAACTTCCCCAAGCTCATCCAGAATATCTAGCCACTTCACTGCATCCAGACCCATCTGTAGTGTCTTTTCTTCCATTGAGGATAAACTATTCATCCTCCCAACAAAGGCCAGCCCCACCATTGTGCACTGAATCCCATCCCCTCTTACCTTCTCAGCTGCTCCAGCAATTCTTCACTCTCTGTTATGCATCATCTATCTTCTGCTCTCCTTGGGATTGTCCCTATAAGACCATACATACAATCATTTCTATCTTAAACTGTTCCTGGCTCTGGAACCTGTTTTTCCCTCCAGTCATCACTCCAATTCTCTTCTATATTTTACAGAAAACGTCTTAGGAAAAGTTGTCTATACTTGGATTGCTCTGTTCTTTGACTTGTCTCCAATTTCTGTTCTCCCCTTCTCTGAACGAACTGCCATGAGGTAAGATGTCAATGATCTTCACATTTTAAATCTTGTTCTTATTTCTCATCTTACTTGATCACATAAAAGCACCTGACACTCCCTTGAGTACTCCCCTTTCCTTGAAATACTCCTTTCATTCAGCTTCCAGGGCACTCAACAGTTCCACCTTTTCTCTTACCTCCTTAAGAGATGTATCTCTTAATGGTATCTTAATTTCCTTTGTCCTTTACTTTTCATCACTCTCATCACCACATGTTGGAATGTTCTACAGCTCAATCCTTGGAATTCTTTTCTTTTTTAACTACCTATACTTCATTGGTGAATTTGTGATTTAAATATTTTAGACTCCAGGGCATGCTTCGTGGCGGTGGGGATCTGCTTTGTCTGTGGCTGTGTCTCCAAGCCCCTTCAGTTCAGATCAGTTCAGTCACTGAGTCGTATCCGACTCCTTGCGACCCCATGAATCGCAGCATGCCAGGCCTCCCTGTCCATCACCAACTCCCAGAGTTCACTCAGTCTCGTGTCCATCGAGTCAGTGACGCCATCCAGCCATCTCACCCTCTGTCGTCCCCTTCTCCTCCTGCCCCCAATCCCTCCCAGCATCAAAGTCTTCTACAATGAGTCAGCTCTTCGCATGAGGTGGCCAATGTACTGGAGCTTCAGCTTTAGCATCATTCCCTCCAAAGAAATCCCAGGGTTGATCTCCTTAGAATGGACTGGTTGGATCTCCTTGCAGTCCAAGGGACTCTCAAGAGTCTTCTCCAACACCACAGTTCAAAACCATCAATTCTTCGGCGCTCAGCCTTCTTCACAGTCCAACTCTCACATCCATACAATGACTACTGGAAAAACCATAACCTTGACTAGACGGACCTTAGTCGGCAAAGTAATGTCTCTGCTTTTCAATATGCTATCTAGGTTGGTCACAACTTTTTTTCCAAGGAGTAAGCGTCTTTTAATTTCATGGCTGCAATCACCATCTGCAGTGATTTTGGAGCCCCCAAAAATAAAGTCTGACACTGTTTCTACTGTTTCCCCATCTATCTCCCATGAAGTGATGGGACCGGATGCCATGATCTTCGTTTTCTGAATGTTGAGCTCTAAGCCCACTTTTTCACTCTCCTCTTTCACTTTCATCAAGAAGCTCCTTAGTTTCTCTTCACTTTCTGCCATAAGGGTGGTGTCATCTGCATTTCTGAGGTTATTGATATTTCTCCCAGCAAACTTGATTCCAGCTTGTGTTTCTTCCAGCCCAGTGTTTCTCATGATGTACTCTGCATATAAGTTAAATAAGCAGGGTGACAATACACAGCCTTGATGTACTCCTTTTCCTATCTGGAACCAGTCTGTTGTTTCATGTTCAGTTCTAACTGTTGCTTCCTGACTTGCATACAGATTTCTCAAGAGGCAGGTCAGGTGGTCTGGTAAGAGAGACACAAAAAGAATATTCAATAAATATTTGTAGAATAAATTAATAGTTTGAAAAATATAAAAATTAAAGTTATTAGTCACTGTTTTAAATTAAATAGAAAGTGGCTCAGTCATCTGACTGAGTCATCTGACTCTTTGCAGCCGACCCCATGGACTGTAGCCCACCAGACTCCTCTGTCCATGGGATTCTCTGGGCAAGAATACTGGAGTGTGTTGCCATTTTCTTCCCCAGGGGATCTTTCTGACCCAGGGATAGAACCTGGGTCGCCTGCATTGGAGGCATGTTCTTTACCATCTGAGCCACCAGGGAAGCTCTCAAAAATGAATCTTCTTAATAACATACTTCTGGAAAAGATGGCTCAAAACATTAAGCTGCTCATAAAATGGGTAAATTGACTGGAGTAAAATAATCTAGGAAATAATAAGGCCCAGTATATACGTATATTGAATATTGGAAAACTGGGGACTCTTTTTCAAACTGTTCATGGGGTTCTCAAGGCAAGAATACTGAAGTGGTTTGCCATTCCCTTCTCCAGTGGACCACATTGTGTCAGTATGACCCCATGAACAGTATGAAAAGGCAAAATGATAGGATACTGAAAGAGGAACTCCCCAGGTCAGTAGGTGCCCAATATGCTACTGGAGATCAGTGCAGAAATAACTCCAGAAAGAATAAAGGGATGGAGTCAAAGCAAAAACAATATCCAGCTGTGGATGTGACTGGTGATAGAAGCAAGGTCCGATGCTGTAAAGAGCAATATTGCATAGGAACCTGGAATGTCAGGTCCATGAATCAAGGCAAACTGGAAGTGGTCAAACAGGAGATGGCAAGAGTGAACATCAACATTCTAGGAATCAGCAAACTAAAATGGACTGGAATGGGTGAATTTAATTCAGATGACCATTATATCTACTACTGTGGGCAGGAATCCCTTAGAAGAAATGGAGTAGCCATCATGGTCAACAAAAGAGTCTGAAATGCAGTACTTGGATGCAATCTCAAAAACGACAGAATGATCTCTGTTCATTTCCAAGGCAAACCATTCAATATCACAGTAATCTAAGTCTATGCCCCAATCAGTACTGCAGAAGAAGCTGAAGTTGAACGGTTCTATGAAGACCTACAAG
Source organism: Capricornis sumatraensis (assembly GCF_032405125.1). NCBI lineage: Eukaryota > Metazoa > Chordata > Mammalia > Artiodactyla > Bovidae > Capricornis > Capricornis sumatraensis. The sequence continues at coordinate 79,197,357 of NC_091073.1, forward strand.
ACCTTTTAGAACTAATACTCCAAAAAGATGTCCTTTTCATTACAGGGGACTGGAATGCAAAAGTAGGAAGTCAAGAAACACCTGAGTAACAGGCAAATTTGGCCTTGGAATGCAGAATGAAGCAGGGCAAAGACTAATAGAGTTTTGCCAAGAAAATGCACTGGTCATAGCAAACACCCTCTTCCAACAACACAAGAGAAGACTCTACACATGGCCATCACCAAATGGTCAACACCGAAATCAGATTGATTATATTCTTTGCAGCCAAAGATAGAGAAGCTGTATACAATCAACAAAAACAAGACCAGGAGCTGACTGTGGCTCAGATCATGAACTCCTTATTGCCAAATTCAGACTTAAATTGAAGAAAGTGGGGGAAACCACTAGACCAATCAGGTATGACCTAAATCAAATCCCTTATGATTATACAGTGGAAGTGAGAAATAGATTTAAGGGATTAGATCTGATAGATAGAGTGCCTGATGAACTATGGATGGAGGTTCGTGACATTGTACACGAGACAGGGATCAAGACCATATCCCATGGAAAAGAAATACAAAAAAGCAAAATGGCTGTCTGAGGAGGCCTTACAAATAGCTGTGAAAAGAAGAAAAGCAAAAAGCAAAGGAGGAAAGGAAAGATATAAGCATCTGAATGCAGAGTTCCAAAGAATAACAAGAAGAGATAAGAAAGCCTTCCTCAGTGATCAATGCAAAGAAATAGAGGAAAACAACAGAATGGGAAAGACTAGAGATCTCTTCAAGAAAATTAGAGATACCAAGGGAACATTTCATGCAAAGATGGGTTTGATAAAGGACAGAAATGGTATGGACCTAACAGAAGCAGAAGATATTAAGAAGAGGTGGCAAGAATACATGGAAGAACTATACAAAAAAGATCTTCATGACCAAGATAATCATGATGGTGTGATCACTCACCTAGAGCCAGACATCATGGAATGTGAAGTCAAGTGGGCCTTAGAAAGCATCACTACAAAGAAAGCTAGTGGAGGTGATGGAATTCCAGTTGAGCTATTTCAAATCCTGAAAGATAATGCTGTGAAAGTGCTGCACTCAATATGCCAGCAAATTTGGAAAACTCAGCGGTGGTCACAGGACTGGAAAAGGTCAGTTTTCATTCCAATCCCAAAGAAAGGCAATGCCAAAGAATGCTCAAACTACCGCACAATTGCACTCATCTCACATGCTAGTAAATTAATGCTCAAAATTCTCCAAGCCAGGCCTAGCAATACATGAACTGTGAACTTCCAGAAGTTCAAGCTGGTTTTAGAGTAGCAGAGGGACCAGAGATGAAATTGCCAACATCCGCTGGAACATCGAAAAATCAAGAGAGTTCCAGAAAAACATCTATTTCTGCTTTATTGACTATGCCAAAGCCTTTGACTGTGTGGATCACAATAAACTGTGGAAAATTCTGAAAGAGATGGGAATACCAGACCACCTGACCTGCCTCTAGAGAAACCTGTATGCAGGTCAGGAAGCAACAGTTAGAACGAGACATGGAACAACAGACTGGTTCCAAATAGGAAAAGCAGTACGTCAAGGCTTATATTGTCACCCTGCTTATTTAATTTATATGCAGAGTACATCATGAGAAACACTGGGCTGGAAGAAACACAAGCTGGAATCAAGTTTGCCGAGAGAAATATCAATAACCTCAGATATGCAGATGACACCACCCTTATGGCAGAAAGTGAAGAGGAACTAAGGAGCTTCTTGATGAAAGTGAGAGGAGAGTGAAAAAGTTGGCCTAAATCTCAACATTCAGAAAACGAAGATCATGGCATCCGGTCCCATCACTTCATGGGAAATAGATGGGGAAACAGTGGAAACAGTGTCAGACTTTATTTTGGGGGGCTCCAAAATCACTGCCAATGGTGACTGCAGCTATGAAATTAAAAGACGCTTACTCCTTGGAAGGAAAGTTATGACTAACCTAGACAGCATATTGAAAAGCAGAGACATTACTTTGCCAACAAAGGTCCATTTAGTCAAGGCTATGATTTTTCCAGTGGTTATGCATGGATGTGAGAGTTGGACTGTGAAGAAAGCTGAGTGCCGAAAAATTGATGCTTTTGAACTATGGTGTTGGAGAAGACTCTTGAGAGTCCCTTGGACTGCAAGGAGATCCAACCAGTCCATTCTGAAGGAGATCAGCCCTGGGATTTCTTTGGAGGGAATGATGCTGAAGCTGAAACTCCAGTACTTTGGCCACCGCATGTGATGATTTGACTCATTGGAAAAACCTCTGATGCTGGGGGCAGGAGGAGAAGGGGACGACCGAGGATGAGATGGCTGGATGGCATCACTGACTCAATGGACGCGTGTCTGAGTGAACTCTGGGAGTTGGTGATGGACAGGGAGGCCTGGCATGCTGCGATTCATGGGGTCGCAAGGAGTCAGATACGACTGAGCGACTGAACTGAACTGAACTGACTAGGGACTCCTTTATTAAATAATTGCTTAATAAAAATAAGAGAAATGTTGTCCTGGGCATTTTTAAGCCAATGACCTACTTTTTCCTTTTTGCCTTAACAAAGTATATTACAAATTTTAGAAAGGGCCTTAAATAGTAATACCTTTGGTTAGCTGCTTAGAGAACAATACTTGATTGTTCAAATTTAATGAAAAGGAAAAGAGAAAGAGATTATAGAAAGCACATTTATGGTATCTTTCTCAGAGTCTCTGTTTATTAAACAGTTTTATTTCTTCTTTATTAAAATGTCCATCAATTCTTTTGTTCATTTACTGGAGCCTAAACCTCTACTTCTATCCTGAATTTGTGTGAGCTGTTTTAAATAATTTGACAACAATTTTATAAATTTACAGGAAACATTTCCCATCAACTTATATTTTTAAAAAACATAGAACTTCAAATTTTAACACTTTGACCTAAATAGTATTTATTTTGGAGTATTGTATGAAATTAAGTATTATAAAACACTTTGTTATTTGTCAACACTATCAATTCTAAAAAACATTTGTAGTAAAATAAATGGAAACCTCTTTTTTAGGGATAGTTGGATTTAGTTATAAAATTTCAACATCTTAAAGGACATTTCAGTTTTACTTAAATGTGTTTTAAGATAAATAACCTAAATTAAATATAATGTTAAAATAATAAAAACAGATTTAAATGGGCTCCTGTTTAACATCTTTCTCACTCCTAATCTTCTCTGATCATTTTATAGTAATAAGGGTCAAACATGTATGTTTATAGAAACAGTAGTTATGTTTTGTTTCTTAAAGCTAGTTTCTTTCATGGGTATTAATAACATGATTTGCAAAGTTGATGATGAATCAATTATTTCCAGAAAATGATTCTTCAACTGGGCATCAAAAAGATGATGAAATGACATGAAACCATGTCTTTGTGATTATTTTTCTTAATGAATGAAACAAAGAGGAAATTATCTACTGAAAAAAATTATATGGCTATACTTTTCTAAAAAGGAGTTCATATGAAAGGGATATAAAGTAGATATAATTGATCAAAAAAGAAATAAGCATTTTTTTGGCCCTTAAACAAGCTTATCTATCACTGCATAACAAATTGCTGCCAAATCGACAGCTTCAAAAAGTTTATTATCTGGCAGTTTTGTAAATTCAGTTATTTTGGCTTGGTGACTCTCATTCTGGTGTCATGCTTCTGCTCAGATAGTAGATGAGGCTGGAGTTATATGAAGACTTGCCCCGGACATCCAAGATGGCTTCTTCATTTCACACTTCAACTGGATAGGCCCTTCAGGCATCTCTCTCTTCCATGGCCTCTCTATGAGGCCAGGTTGGGTTTCCTCACAGCATAGTGGTCTAAAGTAAATTTTAAGTGGCTACTTGTTTCCCCTATAACATGAGCTCTGAGACCAAGGCAGAAGCTACAAGGCTTTTTGTGACTCAGTCTTAGATGTCACCAATCATCACCACTACTGCACTCATTTGTAAAATGCGCCAGCCCAGATTCACTGTGGAGGATACTGCACAAGGGTGGTAATTGCTATAACTTGTTCTTCTGACTAAATGCTCTTCCTCTACTTTGGAGAATTTAACTGTGTATTCAGACTAATAGCAGAGAATGAGAAAAGGGCAGAACAAACACCTGAAAGTGTTAGTTGCTCAGTCATGTCCTGCTCTTTGTGACTCCATGGACTGTACCCTGCAAGGCTACTCTGTCCAAGGGATTCTCCAGGCAAGAATACTAGAGTGGGTTGCCATTTCCTCCTCCAGGGCATCTTCCCAAGCCAGGGATCAAAGCTGGGTCTCCTGAATTGCAAGCAGATTACCCACTAAGCCACCAGAGAATCTCCCAACTGAATGATAACACAGGAAAGTTTGGCCCATTGAAGGGCACATTTCTTTATTAAGTGCCAGATGTAATAACAACTTATCACACTATAACAGTGGGCATACTGAAAATGTCATAGAATTTTAGACCTTGAAGGGATTTGAAAGTCAATCTTTTTTTTTCTGTTTTGTGTTTTGGCTACATTGCATGGCTTGCAGAATCTTAATTCTCTAACCAGGGACTGAACCTGTGCCATGGCAGTGAATGCACCAAGTCCTAACCACTGCACAACCAGGGAATTCCCAAAAGCAGATCTCTATTTCAAAGACATTCCAACTAAGGCCAAGAGTGGTTAAACAACTTGCTAAAGGTTTATATAAATCATTGAAGACATTCTAACTCTTAGTTTACAAATTTCCATGCAACATGCCTCCTCCTTTTATCCACGAGTATTTGAACTAAAAGGCTTCCCTGGTGTCTCAGACGATAAAGAATCCTCCTGCAATGTGGGAGATCTGGGTTCGATCCCTGGGTTGGGAAGATCTCCTGGAGGAGGGCATGGCAACCCACTCCAGTATTTTCGCCTGGAGAATCCCCATGGACAGAAGAGCCTGGTGGGCTACAGTTCATGGGATCGCAAAGAGTTGGACATGACTGAGCGAATAAGCACATTTGACCTAAAACTTTACTAACAAGACAACTTGTCCTAAGTATGAGTTTCCTTATTAATTTTTAAGAGCTCAGAGAGTGACACCTGTGATGTATTAAAAAGTATATATAGAGAAAAAAAAGCCCAAGTTTATTCTAGGCTAATGATTCTCAAATTTGAGTAAAGTATGAACCCCTTAAAAAAAAAAAAAAGAGAAAAACTCTCAATGGCCACATTATTGACTTAAATTTCTTTTTTAAAAAACTACATGATTATAGTTTTGTATCATATTTCAATTATATATTTGTATTATAGTTCAAATACAAAACTTTGTGTAAAATTCTTAGGATTAGAACATGTACATAACTATGAAACCAAAACAAATGTGCAAGTTTGTTAAATAATATCTAACACATATACTAGTTAGTGGATAATAGCCACTTTATATGTAGCAACTCATTTAATACCCACAATAACTCTATAAAGTTGGAGACTCATTTAATAGATGAGAAATCAAGACACATCTGGTCAGTGGGGACCTGGGTTTCACAATTAATTGAGTATGAAAAATATTATTGTACAGAAATTAAATTGCTGCTTGTAAATTGAGTGTGGTATTGACTGTACTTCTGTAGACCTCCTGGGTTTAACATACTTAAAATGAGCACTTGAAAAGATACAGGTACCCAAATGTTCATAGCAATATTATTTATCATTGCTAAGACATGGAAGCAACTTAAGTGTTCATCAATAGATGAATGGATAAAGAAGAAATGGCATATATACTGTATGTACACACACACACACAGAAATACTACTCAGCCATAAAAAAGAATGAAATTTTGCCATTCACAACAACATGATGGACTTGGAGGGCATTATGCTAAGTAAAATAAGTCAAAGAAAGAAAGACAAATACTGTATGATATCACCTATATGTGGAATCTAAAACATACAAGAAACTAGTGAGTATAACGAAAAAGAAGCAGAGTCATGGATATAGAGAACAAACTAGCGGTCACTAGTGGGGAGAGGGGCAACAGAGGGGTAGGGCTTAAGAGGTACAAAGTATTAGGTATAAAATAAGCTACAGGGATATATTGTACAACACAGGGAACATAGCCAATATTTTATAATAACTATAAATGGAATATAACCTTTAAAAATTGTGAATCACTATATTATATACCTATAACTTATGTAAGATAAATTTTTAATTAAAATGTGTTGGAGAGTGACTAATTTCTCCCATCCCTTTTTTCTCTTCTGTCAGCTGTTAACTACACCTTGAAAAAGCACAAATTAATGTTATTTGGTATTCACTTGAAGCAAATGTCTTCTTAGAAACTAAGTCCACAGATACATTCGAATCATTTGTCCATTTTATAAATCATTTGTCCATTTTATAATTGGATCATTTTATAACTGGTAATTTGTCTTTTTATTGTTCAGCTCCATGATCTCTCATTAGACTTTGACAGGATGATATTGCTAGGCACCAATGCCATGATAAATGCAAAAAAAACATGCCTTCAGAAATTGCATATTTGTACTCGGTTACAAAGTGGTCATCTATGAGATCCAGAATCAAATCTACTTTTACTGAAATTTTGTAGATTATAATTAAAAATATACATTTTAAATGTTTAATAAAATACTGATATCAGAAATATTCCTTCCACTTACTATAGCAAAGAGCAAATTTTTCAAAGAGGTTAAGGCAGTGTTAGTTGCAATAGCAAAAGAATTAAAAAATGTATTTTCCTAAAGCTCAGGGTAAAGAAAACAATTCTATACTAATATTATGGACTATAGCAATTAAAAATTATAAGCATCTGGACTATATTGATGTATGCAAAGTCATTCATGAAACAATGTTAGCCACAAAATATGTCTTAAATAGATATACACTCAAACATTCTAATAGATTTATAACTGTGTCTACATCATTTTGTCTTCAGACAAAATCTATGAAACATATTTTTATAAATCTACCAAAATTTATTAATGTACTTATAAATGTATATAATTTTGTCTTCAATCTATTTCAAATGTATTATATATAAATTTATTAAAGTACATGAATATTCATTGACAAAAAATGTAAGGTAATGTTAACAGAATTTTTTGTTTATTGGTTTCAGAGAGTAGTGTTTCACAAAAATGGTTCTATTTCATTAATATTCAGTCCTCAAAAAAGTTTGGGAATTTGTTGGGGAGAAGTAAAGGAAATGTCTTTTAGGTAGAAATTCTTGGAGCCTTTAACCCACTAATTTGCATTGTGAATCTCTAAAATAAAGACGTTCATCATATTATTTATCTGTTATTATCTGTTATTTTCATCATGATTTACGTTTATTTTACTTGTGTAAACAAATTTGTGTAAATCTCATTTGTACTTGTTCACTAATTTATTGTCCCCAAACTATCAATTCTAACGGGACAGGTAAGAATGTCTGTTCTTCACCATTTCCCAAGTGCCTTAGCCAGGGCACACAGCAGGAGCTCAATAAACGCTTTTGTAGTGAATGTATTACTTGGAAGAGCATTTTGAGGGACTAGAGCTTGAAGTTACATACTTTGGAAATGACCACTCTAAAGTTATTCAATTGTATAATAACTTCAAAGAAAATACTGTGTGAATATCTCTGAGCCATTAGAAATCCATTTAATAACTTATTGCTGTACTTCAGTGGAATCTATTACCACTTCATGGAACTAAAGGGATTTCTCACAAAGCATGTCATGACCTGGAAAAATCTTGTGAAATCATTTTTATACTCTGCAACTCCAAATGACAACTGTAGTAAAAATGACAGTAACCATGGAAGAAGTTGAAAGGAATCATGTTTGCATCAACACCAACAATTCTGGGGAACACATCTGGTGGCATGAGATTTTCCATTGAGAACGTCTTATTTTAATAGTTCAAGTAGACATGTCTTCTGGAAATTGCAAATTACTGACTCATTGGTTCTCTTTTAGGGTAAGCGATTTCACATATAACTTGATTTTTTTGAATAGTTCAAATCCATGTTAAGACAGCTATTAAAAATATTTAAAATATATGTCTTACCTACCTGTTTGATAATAATTTATAGTTTAGGATACTTAAAAATCCTTTGTGTTAATAACCCTTGTGGAAGTTATATAATGCTATTGTATATTTTAAGAACATGGGAAAGCTAAACACTTCATCAACTATTGTTTCATGAATTTCGTCTACCTGCCCTATAGAAGTGTTAAAAATATTAATTTCCTTATTTCAGAGTAGTGTTGAAGCAAAATAATAAAAACTGATATAAAATTTAATTATTTTTTCCCAGTTACCAACGTGGGAAGAATTTTACCAGATGCCAGTGCCATCACATCATGACACATCATTAACGGGTAGCTCATGCCTAAACTTTTGAACTTAATATTTGGTTGTGGGGGAGGGGGCACATGTCAAGTCAAACAAAGAATGTATTTCCAAAGCAGCATTTGCAAAGGTTAATCTCGGTATAGACTGCAAAGGGGAAAGTGCAGTGTCCAGTAATCGATCCAAGACCTGCTTCAAGAGTTTTTCCCCCCTGGTTAATAAAACACCGGAAGAGATTATTTTTTAAACTTAAATTTGCTGAAATGGGGATTTACTGATGTATGAAAACGAATTCCCCAAATTTGAGAATCTTCAGTAAATCGATTTGACATTTGAAAATAAAGATCTCTTGCTTCTGCCTGCATCTTCCGCACAAAAGATGAAGGATACCTGGCTATTTGGCAATCTGCGGGGTTGGCGGGGGCGGGTATTTACATAATCCTTAAACCAAATGTGGCCTTACAGCTCAGGAATCCTCTGAACACTCAAGGCCATTGTGGCCTAGGCAGTTAAGTGGCTTTCCCAAGAACCCAGGTATCCTACCTCACCTGCCGTTCCCCGCCCCCCACTCCCGACCTAACCCTCTTTTTCTCCTACACCAAGCTCAAGCACCGCCAGCTAGAGTGAAGGTCAAAGCTAACAAACTGCTATGTGGTCCGCCAGCTCTGAGGGTTCTCTCCTATCACAGGGAGTTGTTAAATGTTGTTTATGAAAGGGCATTTGTGAACATTTTATTCCAAGGACACAGGCAAGCCAAAAGATGATTTGGGTTGGTAGAGGTGAGGGAAAGAACACGTACAGGATAAAAAGCGCAGTTTCTTGGAGACTTGTCAGGAACTGAGGGTGGCGAGAGCGGGGGTGTAATTAAAAGCTGAGTCTAGACTGGAAAAGGCGCTGTACAGCACACAAGCAATGGAGGAGAAAAGTGGGCTCAACTGTTCTAAACCGCTTCAAAATGAATCCTGGCGGAGCCCTGCAGGGAGGCTCAGGCCACGGGTGGAGGGATACTCAGCGGCTCCCAAGAGGTGCAGAGGTTGAGGGAAGCGCCAAGCTGGCACCGTACAAGCAGCACTCTCCGCCGCTTTGCTTGCACTTCTTGATGGTCCACGTACTCCCGGGCTGTCCCCAGATCTTCCCCTCACCCTCTCCGAGCTCTCCGACTCCTCCCCCACCGCCTCAGCTCTCCCACCTAGCCCGCTAGGGGTCCCCGGTCCCGCTCCGCGCTCTGCCCGCTCCCAGCGCGCAGCCCCTAGTGGCGGGTCTTGCGAGGCCGGCCTCCGCGCGCCTCCCTCCCTCCCTCTCCCTCCCTCCTCGCGGTGCTCCCCAGCCCTGCGCGATCCAGCTTGGGGAGGCGGGGAAGCTGCCCGAGCGCGACCGCAGCGGCAGCCACCCTGCAAGCCGCCACCCGGAGGCACGGTCCCTAGGCCTTAGAGCCCGGGGAGGCCCCCGGGGAACCGGCACTGCTGGAGAGAGCTGCGAGGCCCGCCCCTGCCCGGCGCGGAGGGCGCGGAGGGCGCGGAGGTGAGTCTATTGGGAAGAGCGCCAGGCGCGGTGGCAGCTGCAGAGTTGGGGGGTCAAGATGCGGTCGGTGCGCCAAGCGCTGCATGCCTCTTTCTCAGGATTCTGCGGCGTCCGCTCTGAGCTTCTGGGGTTCCTGATCGCCTGGTACCTTGAGGCAGGGAGTAGGGAGGGAGTCTGTTCCGTGGATTCCGACCCCTACTTCCCCGAGCTCCCAGAAAGTCCTGGGGTTGGTTGGGCCCAGGAGAAGGGAGGCCAGGAGAGACACTGTCCCAGGTAGGATGTGGCCCAAGGGAACGAAGGGAAAGGACGTACAGGTTACCTTAGCCTGCCTGATACTCTTCTATCCACTTTAGGTTCATGCAGCGTATTTCACTGAAGATCCGGCAGCGCTGCTTTGCGAACGTGTATATCTTTCTAGTAGTCATTTTGTTTATTACCCAATGATGTGACGGTGGTGTGTTTAGGCCATTATGTGTTAGAAAGTAATTGGCCTCTTCTTTGAGTGTCCTAAATTATCTAAGCCCTGTATTCAGCCACAGCCAAAACTTGTTGAAAATTATGGCCTAAAAATCTTGCTCTTAAAATAGAGCAGAGAGATAAAGAGAATTTTTGTCGAGAGATTTCCAATTATTATCTTCCTTACTGCCTTAGAGAAGGATTGGTGTCAGTTTTTGCTCCTCAGGCAGTGCATTTTTTAGATGGAAAAACTTGTTCCAGGTCATGGTTAATTATCACTCATCACCTTGAAAGTGGGAGAAGTAGAATTTCAACTCCTGCCCCACCCCCACCCTCTTGACTCTGATTGGATTCTAGTCCTGCTAACAACCCCCGCGCTGGGAGCCTTTTTAGTTCTCTGCAAACCACATCCCCGCCACACCCACACACTTTTTTCACCTATATTATTTCTTCATCGTGTTGATCTCCATTTATTTTTTCTTTCTCTAAGTCTCTTTATTTTTTAGTCTGCAGCTGTCTCTGTTTCTCTTCAGAAGAAAAATACCCATCCTAGAGATTTTGCAGGATATTTAGAAACATAATTTGAAAGGCTACAGTTTCTTTGTCTTAGCTAGTCAGACTTGTGGGGGGGCAGTGTGAGGGGGTAAGGGGTGGAGAGGTGTTGAGGGAGTGAGACAAGATCAGTAATGATGAATTGAGCAAATTGTGCAGAAAGGAAATGAAAGGCTATATATCCAGGTCACTTTTTATTATCTAGTGACAGGGAAAACAGACTTATAGTGAGTGAGCAAAATTATATTTTAATACTGCAGTTTCAGTGAAGAACATATTCAGGGCATCAGGGAGATGCATTTATTCTGTGTTCAGCCAGGAACCATGACATTGACTTAACTATGACATTGATTTATCACCCCCTTTGGGCCTGTGGGCTTGCTGTCTTCATCAGCAAAATGAGGGATCTTTATTACATCTCTTTTGTCCATGACATTTTTGGATGCATTTGACAAGGAAGAATATTTATCTTATTCTTATGTACTATGTGTCAGAAACTGTGGAGGGAGTGATGGACAAGACAAACATGGTTCTACCCTCAGGGAGCTGATTTTCCAGTCAGGAAAATAGTAATGAGGGAGTTGGTGATGGACAGGGAGGCCTGGCGTGCTGCAATTCATGGGTTCGCAAAGAGTCAGACACGACTGAGTGACTGAACTGAACTGAACTAAAAGAATAATTACATAAGAAAGGAAAATTAACAGGGGCTCAAAACAAAACAAACTTGGAGTGAATCATTTTACTGAAGAGACATGATAGCCTGTTCACAGGATAAGAAAGTGATTGGTCCTTTCTACGTCAAGAAAAGGATTCTGTGACTGGAACATAGGGAGGAACAGTCATACAGGATGATATTGAAGAGTTATACTGGGGCTAGCTAGTCCATTCAGAGCCTTCAGGTCAGGTTCATGTAGGTCAGAAAGGTGTGTGAGTGAGGGCTGAGTTGTGTCCAACTCTTTGTGGCCCCATGGACTATAGCCGGCCAGGCTCCTCTGTCCATAGAATTTTCCAGGCAAGAATAGTGGAGTGGATTGCCATTTTCTTTCCCCGGGGATCTTCCTGACCCAGGGATTGAACCCATGTCTCCTGAATTGGCAGGCAGATTCTTTACCACTACCACCGCCACCTGAGAAACCTGTAGCTCAGAAAGGTGACTGTAGTTCAAAATGAAACATGAGGCCATTGATTTTTAAGGAGGGGAAAGATATCATCTGATCTGCATTTTAAGACAATCTTAGCTGCTACCTGGAGAATGGTTTGGAAAGAAGTGAAGAAAGAAGTAGAGAGACCCACTAGAAAATGTCTGCAGAGTTCAGGTGAAAGATGAGAGAGACTTGGATTAAGCTGGTGTCATTGGAGAGAGATTTTTAAGAAATATTTTGGAAAACAGAAGTTGGTGTTGGTTTTTACGTTAAGGGTGAGGGAAAGCAAGGACTTGAAGTTCACTTCTAGATTTCTGGCTTGACCAAATGATGGGTATGTGTGCTTAGTTGCTCAGTTTTGTCTGACTGTTTGCAACCCCATGGACTGTAACCTGCCAGGCTCCTCTATCTATGGGATTTTCCAGGCAAGAATACTAGAGTGGGTAGCCATTCCCTTCTCTAGGGGATTTTCCTGACCCAGGGATCGAACCCACGTATCCTGCTTTGCAGGAGGATTCTTTACCACCTCAGCTACCAGGGAAGCCCAAATGGTGGGTAATGATATCATTTACTGAGAGGAGAAAATTTGGATGAATGTGAATAGATCTGAGTAGAAAAAGCTGTTTCATTTTGAACCTGTTAAGTTTGAGATGTCTCTAAGGAGATCATAACAAAAGCTGCTTGGAAGGAGAAAAGGGATGGTGTCCAGGCCAGAAATGGACAGATGTCCTTTGATAGGTGAGATTGATAATGGTGAATTTAAGGTGAGCTGAGTTTTCAGATTTTTCTGTAGCAGCTTTCACCAACTTGAATACAGATAACAGTGAAAATGGATAGCTGGGTTCTTCCACAACTAGAGATTTTCCAAGTGGATGTGATGGAAAGGAACTATAACAGAATACTACTGCCTGGGTAGCTTAAACCACAGACATTTATTTCTCATAGTTCTGGAGGCTGGCAAGTCCCAGATCAAGACACTGGAAGATTCAGTGTCTGGTAGGGGCCCACTTCCTGGTTCATAGACTTCTCTCTGTGACCTCATGGTGGATGGGAAAAGAGAGCTCTCTGGGCTCTATTTTATCCAGTTGATAAGGGTTCCACCCTTGCGACCTAATCCCCTCCCAAAGGCTGTGCATACTAACACCCTCGCATTGGGAGTTAGGATTTCAACATATAGTTTGGTTAGGGTAATAAACATTTAGTGTGTAACAAGAGTCCATCTTTTTAAGTGAGTAATGATAAATACACACTGTGAAATCTAGGATAGATAAAGAAACCAGTAGAGTGAGAATATAGTAAACAGATCAGATTTCTCCTGCTATCTGGAATTATCAGTGTGAGTATTTAACTAAATTATTGGAAAGGCCAAGACATAGTGCTTGGAGATATCTGAGGTGAGGTGCAGGCAAAGATTCGTTGCCTTAGATGAAGGAAATGAGGCCATGAGACTGAATGGTTCATCCATTTGAATGATGAAGTGGTCGTCATGACAACTGCTGGGGCAGAGAGGAAGACTGTGTTAGAATTGGGGGCCAAAGTCATTAGTAATAATGAATAAGCCAGAAATCAGTAGATGATAGCAGTGAGCATAGGGAGAGGATGTTTAACTTTGCCATGAGCTTCAAAGGAACTTGGGGTTTGCAGGACAGAAGAAAAGTTCAGTAAAGCCTGCAAAGTAAAAAATACACCAACCTCATTGCCTGGCCCCAGAGAATTACTTTTTCTTGGTAACACATCCAAATCAGCAGGCTTTGAAAGTCATTAAGATCTCTGAGAACAACAGTCCTTTCAGAGTTATTATCATCCAACAATTAATGTTCTAGATGTTTGTGAAACAAATGTGGTTCTGTTTTATAAAATTAATATAGCACAATAGCTGCCATTCAGCCAGAGGAATGTCAAGGAAACTTCACAAAATTGAAAATCTTGGGAGGTGATGTATCTGAGTGTAATAGAATCCTCTTAGCTTGATGATATACTTCAGGTGGAAGCAGTGACGAATTTCTTCTTCTTGGGCTCTAAAATCACTGGATGGTGACTGCAGCCAGAAATTAGAAGACAGTTGCTTCTTGGAAGGAAAGCTATGACAAACCTAGACAGTGTGTTAAAAAGCAAAGATATCATCTTGCCAACAAAGGTCTGTTTTTCCAGTACTCATGTATTGATGCAAGAGTTGGGCCATAAAGAAGGCTGAGCACTGAAGATTTGATGCTCTTGAACTGTGGTGCTGGAGAAGACTCTTGAGAGTCCCTTGGATAGCAAGGAGATCAAACCAGTCAATCCTAAAGGAAATCAACCCTGAATACTCACTGTAATGACTGATCCTGAAGCTCCGATACTTTGGCTACCTGATGTGAGCAACTGACTCCCTGGAAAAGAGCCTGATGCTGGGAAAGACTGAAGGCAGAAGGAGAAGAGGACGACAGAGGATGAGACGGTTGGATGGCATCACTGATTCAATGGACATGAATTTGAGCAACCTCTAGAAGGTGGTGAGGGGCAGGGAAGCCTGGTGTGCTGCAGTCCATGGGGTCACAAAGAGTTGGACAAGACTTGGCAACTAAACAACAACAACAACAACATACTTCAGGGATTAAATGCATACATCAAGTCAAAGGTCCACTCAGGAAAACTGTGACCTTGAAATTTCAAGGAACCTGTGTACTACTTAAATCATACTGTTAAATAAAGCTCACAAATTTGAAGTGTCATACTGTTAAATATGTTAGCAATTCCCATTATTATATAGCTATTAGTCTTAGAAACTAAGAGTTTTGCCAAGAGAACGCACTAGTCATAGCAAACACCCTCTTCCAACAACACAAGAGAAGACTCTACACATGGACATCACCAAATGGTCAACACCGAAATCAGATTGATTATATTCTTTGCATCCAAAGATGAAGAAGCTCTATACAGTTAGCAAAAACAAGACTGGGAGCTGACCGTGGCTCAGATCATGAACTCCTTATTGCCAAATTCAGACTTAAATTGAAGAAAGTGGGGAAAACCACTAGACCATTCAGGTATGACCTAAATCAAATCCCTTATGAGTATACAGTGGAAGTGAGAAATAGATTTAAGGGACTAGATCTAATAGATAGAGTGCCTGATGAACTATGGATGGAGGTTCATGACTTTGTACAGGAGACAGGGATCAAGACCACCCCCAAGGAAAAGAAATACAAAAAAGCAAAATGGATGTCTGAGGAGGCCTTACAAATAGCTGTGAAAAGAAGAGAAGCAAAAAGCTAAGGAGAAAAGGAAAGATATAAGCATCTGAATGCAGAGTTCCAAAGAATAGCAAGGAGAGATAAGAAAGCCTGTCTCAGTGATCAGTGCAAAGAAATAGAGGAAAACAACAGAATAGGAAAGACTAGAGATCTCTTCAAGAAAATTAGAGACACCAAGGGAACATTTCATGCAAAGATGGGCTCGATGAAGGACAGAAATGGTATGGACCTAACAGAAGCAGAAGATATTAAGGAGAGGTGGCAAGAATACACAGAAGAACTGTATAAAAAAGATCTTCACAGCCAAGATAATCACGATGGTGTTATCACTCATGTAGAGCCAGACATCCTGGAATGTGAAGTCAAGTGGGCCTTAGAAAGCATCACTGTGAACAAAGCTAGTAGTTTGTGGAGGTGATGGAATTCCAGTTGAGCTATTTCAAATCCTGAAAGATGATGCTGTGAAAGTGCTGCACTCAGTATGCCAGCAAATTTGGAAAATGCAGCAGTGGCCACAGGACTGGAAAAGGTCAGTTTTCATTCCAATCCCAAAGAAAGGCAATGCCAAAGAATGCTCAAACTACCGCACAATTGCACTCATCTCACATGCTAGTAAAGTAATGCTCAAAATTCTCCAAGCCAGGCTTCAGCAATATGTGAACCGTGAACTTCCAGATGTTCAAGCTGATTTTAGAAAAGGCAGAGGAACCAGAGACCAAATTGCCAACATCCGCTGGATCAGGGAAAAAGCAAGAGAGTTCCAGAAAAACATCTATTTCTGCTTTATTGACCGTGCCAAAGCCTTTGACTGTGTGGATCACAATAAACTGTGGAAAATTCTGAAAGAGATGGGAATACCAGACCACCTTACCTGCCTCTAGAGAAACCTGTATGCAGGTCAGGAAGCAACAGTTAGAACTGGACATGGAACAACAGACTGGTTCCAAATAGGAAAAGGAGTACGTCAAGGCTGTGTATTGTCACCCTGCTTATTTAACTTCTATGCAGAGTACATCATGAGAAACACTGGGCTGGAAGAAGCACAAGCTGGAATCAAGATTGCTGGGAGAAATATCAATAACCTCAGATATGCAGATGACACCACCCTTATGGCACAAAGTGAAGAGGAACTAAAAAGCCTCTTGATGAAAGTGAAAGAGGAGAGTGAAAAAGTTTGCTTAAAGCTCAACATTCAGAAAACGAAGATCACAGCATCTGGTCCCATCACTTCATGGGAAATAGATGGGGAAACAGTGGAAACAGTGTCAGACTTTATTTTTGAGGGCTCCAAAATCACTGCCAATGGTGATTGCAGCCATGAAATTAAAAGACGCTTACTCCTTGGAAGTAAAGTTATGACTGATCTAGATAGCATATTCAAAAGTAGAGACATGACTTGCCAACAAAGGTCTGTCTAGTCAAGGCTATGGTTATCCAGTGGTTATGTATGGATGTGAGAGTTGGACTGTGAAGATAGCTGAGCACCGAAGAATTGATCCATTTGAACTGTGGTGTTGGAGAAGACTCTTGAGAGTCCCTTGGACTGCAAGGAGATCCAACCAGTCCATTCTAAAGGAGATCAACCCTGGGTGTTCTTTGGAAGGAATGATGCTAAAGCTGAAACTCCAATACTTTGGCCTCCTCATGTGAAGAGTTGACTAATTGGAAAAGACTCTGATGTGGGGAGGGATTGGGGGCAGGAGGAGAAGGGGACAACAGAGGATGAGATGGCTGGATGGCATCATTGATTCGATGGACGTGAGTTTGAGTGAACTCTGGGAGTTGGTGATGGACAGGGAGGCCGGGCATGCTGCAATTCATGAGGTCGTAAAGAGTCAGACATGACTAAGTGACTGAACTGAACTGAACTGAGTCTTAGAAACTAAAGAATTTTAGATTGAAAAGGACTGCACAGAGTCGAGTACAACTTTTTTAACAAAGGAAACTGAAATTCATAATAATAAGATGATTTCAGAAGCCTAGGCGTATTCTTTCTCCTTGATACCACATAAACAAAGCTTTCTATAAATGCCATAGTTTTCTCATTTATTTAGTCTGTATCACCTGTTAAGATCAAAAGAAAAGGTAGAGAATCTCTAGGGCCATTCTAGTCCAAGTCTGGGCCATGAAACTCTAGGGCCATGTGTATCACCTGGGGGCTTGGGAGAAAGGCAGGCTCTCAAGCCTCCTCCAGACCTAGAGAATCAGAATGTGGATTGTAGCAAGATCCTCAAGTGAACCTACCC
This sequence comes from Capricornis sumatraensis, assembly GCF_032405125.1. Classification (NCBI taxonomy): domain Eukaryota; kingdom Metazoa; phylum Chordata; class Mammalia; order Artiodactyla; family Bovidae; genus Capricornis; species Capricornis sumatraensis. The sequence continues at coordinate 79,214,819 of NC_091073.1, forward strand.
ACATTAAAGCTTGATAGTCGGTCCACCTGGAAACCCTTGTCTGCTCAGGTCAATGGAACCTATGATGCCTGAAGAATTGAGGAGAGAAGCCCCTAGTCAGTCAGAAGAGACACTCTTACTGGAACACTCTGAAATTTGAATGTTATGAAATAACAGGAACAAAGTATGCTGTGTGGTGGGATGACACATTTTAAGGAATGGCACTGTCCTTTCCAAAAAATGAAGAGAGGAAATTGCAAAATAGTGAGTGGACCTTCGGAGACAGCTCAGAGCCTGCAAGGGAAAGGGCTGCATTCTCCAGTTTCCAGCATCCACGGGCCACTGTTAGTCTCTTGCTAGGATTACTTTTCATTATTACAAAAAACAATGTGAAAAGAAATGTAACTGAGCATCAAAAAGCCATATCTGTTATCTCCAAATTCCCAAATGAGCATGTGGTTGAATCCTGCCTCTTTTGGTATAGTTGTTGTCAATCTTCACTGCGAATTAAAGCACCTAAGGATATCATTTAAAATCCTGATGAAAAAATCTCTTAAAAAATTCAGGCTGAACCTTAGACTAATTAAATAAAAATCTGGGGTTCAGGGGTGGTGGTGACGGGGTATCACTATGTGGTAAAGCTCCTCAGGTCACTGGAGGGTGAAGCTGGAGTTGAGAACCACAGCTTTAGAAGGTTGTTCTCCATTGTGGAAAGAGGCAGCTCTGAGACTGAGATTTTGCCTCTCCGCTTAAGCCAAGTAATAGATGCCTCTATTATACCCATAGTACCGAGCAGAATCAGCAAAAGACAGGCCACAATCTGCTGTGTGAAAGCCAGCGGGATGTTTAGGAAGAAGGATTGCAGGAAGAAGGATTTTTTTTTTAAAGAAGCATATACTAGTTTAAAAAACAAAAAAGAGGCATATGCTCTCAGCAAGTTTTTATCAAAATTTGAGTAATAACAGTTATCGCTGGTGGGAATGTTCTAAAACTGGATTGTTGTGATGGTTACATAACTGTAAATATACTGAAAATTATTAATTTATACATTTTAAATGGGTAGATTTCATGATATGTAAATTACACCTCCATAAAGCTTTTTTTAGTTGCTATATATGCTTCAATATTTATAATTTCATCGTATTGTTTAGAAGACCAAGAAGCTAGTACTTGTTTGGTGTCACTGAAGTGTTAATACCTAGCTGAATGCCTGGTGGGTCAGGCTCAATAATACACTGGATGGGGGAATGGTTGGGGATGGATGGTATCCTTATTACCTTTGGCTGTGGACAGATTTCTAAATTGATTCTGAAATAAATAAATTGATGTCAATCATCAGAGATCCCTACAGTTGACAGCACCCAGTGGACACTGGTGCCTTTTCTAATCTGTTTATGGTATGGCATTGAAAGGGGAAATGGGTTTGTGTAGAGGCTAGAGTGCTAGACCTTTCATAGAAGATTATTTATTTGTAAGTTGCTACAACACAGGAAAACTTGTATTTGCTAGCCAGTAAAGATAGGTGTGAACTCCGGGAGTTGGTGATGGATAGGCAGGCCCGGCGTGCTGCAATTCATGGGGTCGCAAAGAGTCGGACATGACTGAGCAACTGAACTGAACTGAAAGATAGGTGTGGGCTTCTCTGGTGACTCAGTCAGTAAAGAATCTGCCTGTAATTCAGGAGACCCAGGTTCAATCTCTGAGTGGAAAGATCCCCTGGAGAAGGAAATGGCAACCCACTCCACTATTCTTGCCTGGAAAATCCCATGAACAGAGGAGCTTGGCAGGCTACAGCCCATGGGGTCACAGGAGTTGAAAATGACTTAGTGACTAAACCACCACCACCAAACATAGGTGTCCTTATCTCAAAGTATAATCTGCAACACGTTATAAAATGGGGAGATTATATCAGCCATGATATAACCTGCTATTCCCAGCTTCATTTGGGAATATGACATACCCCCTTGTCATTCAGTTTGCATTGCTATGAGAGTCCAGGTATGCACAAGACCCCTGACTGTGCTTGATGTAACAGGCTTTCTTATAAGGTGGATGGAAGGATGGGAATAGCATCTTCTGTGGCCTAAACATAGAGGAAAAGTGGGTGAGTGGGGAGGTCTTAGAAGGATGTTGTTACTTTAATTTATTGAAGATCCTAAAATATTTTTATCAACTGAAGTTGTCAGGCAATATATTTTAAAAATTGAATTTGTAGACTAACCTAAATTTAACCAGAAAGCTTTTTTTGCTTAAAATCTTCCTACCATGAATTAGATTGCTTTCTTTCCCTAGTAATTTCAACATAATAAACATATAAAGTTTTGTTTTGGTGATTTAGGACCTAGAAATATCATAAAATTATACCCATATAAAGGTATTTATTGAATACATACTGAGCCTAGGAAATATTTTGGGAGTTACTTGTAATTTTGCATATCTCATTAAAATTCAGGTTATTTGAAAAGTCTGGAAGGCTTGGAATTAGTTAGCATTATTTTGCTATAATGCCATTATATTTCTTTTCTGAAAATTCTTCAGTTGGTTCTAGAAAATATGAACACAAAAAGACACTCAGATCCAAGTATGAAATATTAATGAATCATTTGTAATTACCATAGTTTATAAACAGAATTTCAAAGAATAAATCTGCATAGTTTTAATAAAATTACTGTTTCATAATTTGAGAGAATGATTTTTAAATGAGGATGCATATAAATTATCCAAGAGTTTCAGCTGAAAGAATTTAATAATCTGACTTAAGTGGATTTAAATATTCAAATGGTGAACAGTGGTTGGACTGCATTACATTAGGGCAGTTATTCTCAAACTTTAATGTGCATCAGAACCACCTGAGGACTTTTTATAACAGATTGCTGGGCTCCACCCCCAGGGTTTCTGATTTAGGAGGTCTGGGATAGTGCCTAAAAATTCACATTTCTAACCAGTTCCCAGTACTGCTGATACTGCTGGTTCAGGGACCATACTTGGACAACTGCTGTGTTAAGAAATCACATTCTGATTTTTCAAGCAGAATTGCAGCTTTGCTTTTGGGCTCGTCTAAAGGACTTACAAATTTCTTCCAAAAAATGAAAGCCTAAAAAAAGAAAGACCCCACCTCTTCCCTCAAAGAAATTCTTTATTGTTTTAAACAGGTGAAAGTGAAAGTGAAAATCGCTCAGTTGTGTCCGACTCTTTGCGACCCCATGGACTATACAGTCCATGGAATTCTCCAGGCCAGAATACTGGAGTTGGTAACCTTTCCCTTCTCCAGGTGATCTTCCCAACCCGGGGATCAAAGCCAGGTCTCCCACATTGCAGGTGGATTCTTTACCAGCTGAACCACAAGGGAAGCCCATAAACAGTTGGGTTTTATGTTTATTTAAATACTGAGAGACTGTAGAGGTTATCTTTTTGCAACCCAAAGATCATGATAGTAAAATCTCTAATTTTATAAAATTAGATGGGATATTTGATATATCATCTGAGGATTAAGCAGACATCTCCAGCAGCCGAGAACTTGTCCAGTAAAATAAAAAGGAGGGGAGAGGATCTATATAGGACTGCCAACTCAAACAACTTTTATCACTATCCTTTTACAAAAAGCAGACATTTTGATCCCTAAAGTTAGTTCAGATATACTCTCAGAGGAAAAGACAATTTGGCAAATTGAATAATTTTATGAAAAACTCCCTACTGTATCCATATACTTTTTAATTGCTGTTGACCAGTGATAACTTCATATTTGGGAGCCAGTGCCCTAGTACTTTGCAAGTAAGGTCACAGAAAGCCAAATTTCATTTTGGGTCCTTGATGTTTTAACCTAGAATGAACCTGTAGTGTACCTCCCTTGAAACATTCTGTGTAATTTTGAGATTGTTTTGCAAGTACAATTCATATATATAGAATGATTTGAGGTAAGGAGACACCATATGATACTTTTCTCTCCCTGATTTTCTAGAATAACTATGCTCTGATCATACTATCTAATTCTTAATTATATGCTGATATGAATTTGTTTTTTTTTTCTCTTGCTTTTTAATTCAAGTATATCTTGTCTTTTCTTAAATGGAATGTAAACGTAAGTGTAAGCGCTGTGCTTCTCTTCTTTATATCTTCTGTGCAAAGTACACAGTGGCCAGTGGCCTGAATAAATTCATGCTGGACCATGGAAAAACAGATCTCCCTTTAGATTATAGTTGCATTACTCCTTATCAGTGGAAGTATACAATGTAAGGTATTCATGACTCTTACTTTGTAAATAGGTGAACCTTTTTCAGCTGTTGACATTATTAACTTCTTATAACCCCATTAAAAAAATATTTATTTATTTCACTGCACAGGATCTTAGTTGTGGCATGTGGGATCTAGTTCCCTGACCAGGGATTGAATGCAGGGCCCCTGCATTGGAAGCTGAGTCTGAGCCACTGGACCAAGGGAAGTCCCTTATAACCCCATTTTTTATGAACATCACAATTGTAAACTTCAGCTCAGCTGTTAACTAAGTGATCCAAAATGATGGCTTACAGAATTGAAAGGAGATTCATGAGATTTTTACTCCAGTGTCTCAGCACCCATAGTTTGTGGAGAGGAGGTGCTTTTTAGGTCTGTGTACAGGTGAGTTCCACAGGACCCACACATACTTCTTGGCTCTTTTTTCCTCCCCTCTAGAAGCAGGATATACCTTCACGGTATTTGCAGTGCCCCCACAGAAAATGGGTTGCTACCTGGGGGTTCTTCAAGAATTACCCAGCAATCAATCATGGTTTTTTTTTCATAGTATTAATAAAGTTATGTCTTTGGCTGGTTTTGATCTAAAATTTGGATTTACTGATGATTGATTAATAGCTATAAATCCAAACTATATAGCTTTGTCATTGTTGTTCAGTTAGTTCTAAGCCATGTCCAACTCTTTGCAACCCCATGGACTACAGCACACCAGGTCTCCCTGTCCCTCACTATCTCCCAGAGTTTGCCCATTTTGTAGCTTTGGGTTTACCTAAAACTATCTGAGCTATGATTCATACTTTGTTTAGAGTTAGTATTTCTTTTGGAGAATAAAACTAATGGGTGACTTTTGGTGATCTTGATAGTTTTAAGATATCCCATACAATGTTTGCACTGCAGTGTTAGAATTAGCAGAGGTCAAAAGACTTATATGTGAAGCTGAGTTGTGTTAACTACAAAGTGCACTGTCTTTGATAAATTGCCAAAGTTCTCTAAGCCTCTGTTTCCTCATCTTTAAGATGGGCATAGTATGTACTTCACAGCCACCTGAGAATTAAATAAGGTAATATATGTGAAAATATTGCAAACTAGGAAATAGTATGTGCCATCATCATATGCTTTCAGCAGTATACAAATAATCCATCTCTCAAATCCATTAAAAGTTGGTTTTTTTTCCTCATGAATGCTTTTACATTACTTAAAACCTTGATGAGAAGAGTCTCATTTATTAGACCAACATCTATTTATAGGCACAGTCATACTATTAAAGGGTTCAGTTAAAACTTGCCATTAGAAATACAATATGAATAAGGCCCAGACATGTTAGGACAGAGTCATCTATTAATATGTATAAGATACATGGTATTATGAGGTACCCAGAGATGACATTATTAGGCCCTAATGTATTTTTACTTGTTCACATTCTGATTTACAGAAGGGGTTTGAACTTACTTTGTCAAATAAGCAGATCAGTGATACTGTTTTTATTTTTGCTTTCATTTGAAAAGGTCTTAATCATCATGATTCTTGGATTTAAAGATTTTGCAATTCTTACATTTTGGGGGATGCTACAATCTCTACTCAGAAGAACTTGAGACTGGGATATAGGAAACTTGGTTTCCTGTGTGAGAATCTAGTAACTCTCTTTATCCTTAGATAATATATATGACTAGGGGTACGTCAGTCAGTTCACCTTGAATTGTTTAATGAAATGAGCATTGATTTAATTACTTCTGGTTTCTTTAACTGCTCCTGATTCTCTAAATACCAGGAATATCTCTCGGAGGATGCTGACAGTTCTGTACCACCTTAGTGCCTCTGACACCCCCTTCACCCCTGCTTTTCAGGGTGTGTGGGATCACCCCAAGGGAAAGCAAATAATTATTACCCCTTATAACTTGAAAAGTGTGAAATGAAACATGTAATAGACTAAAAAATAGTGAGTTTTCCCCTTTCCCAGGACCCAAGTTAGACATTGAGATGACATGGAGCAATTACTAGGAGTAATGCTAAGGAGCAATGACATGGCTGAAGAAGAATATACTAATACGAACACCACCATCTCTCTTCCACCTTGCCACTACCCCCATATCTTTCTTTAATTCCTTACAGGCACCCAAATGATACATACCTTGCTAGGTTGCCTGGGTTCTAATCCTGGTTTCTCTAGTTCCTCTTTTGTGACCTGGTACAAGTTATTTTCTGCATGTATCAGTTTTTTCGTCTGCAAAATTGGCATGACAATATTAGTACCTGTCTCATCGGGTAGTTGTGAGGATGCAGTCAGTTAATCTGTAAAGCACAGAGCTGGCACACAGTGTATGCTAGATGAGTATCAGGTAGTAGTAGTATCTTTCTAAAGATTAATTCACTGATATATTTGGAGTCATTGAACATGTTCTATTTCTAGGATAAAAGTTGGATTTTCCTGGCTCCAGTAATTTCAAATTCCAGTTACTAAAAACCAGAAAAACATGTTTTTTAAAAACATTCCACCTGTTCCTGTAAAATCCATTAAGTTCTCTGAAGAGATCCACATCTGCTGTTACTATAAAAGAAACTGAACATTGCAGATAAAATGGAAGAGTGTTTTTCATTCAGACCTAACAGTGACACTGATTCATGGCCATCTCAATAGTATTCTTGATTTTTTTCTTTATTTATTTTTTTGAATAGTATTCTTGAGCAAGTTACTACAAATATGAACTTTGCAGGTGTTAGTCACTAAGAAAAGAATTTGACAGATTTTTTCCAGAAAAAAATAACTTCATTATATTCAAGGCAACCGATGCAAAAAGAGGGAAGAAAAAGATTTCATAAGTATTGTGTAATTTAAGACCATAAACACATTACTAACCAACCCCCTTTATACGGGAAAACTTTCTCGATGATAAGTTAATGAGACATAAGGTGGATGATAGAAGTCTATAGTGTTTAATTAATTCTTTATTATATTTTGATGGCTACTTTTCTGAAAATGGTAAACCCCAGATTTCATTTTTTTTAGTAGCTGATTTAGCTTACTCTTATTTAATAATAAAGCTCTTACTAGCTACTTACTAGCTACTGGGGTAGTCCCAAATGACTCTAGACAGTTTGGGGTTATAAATGGTTCTTTGGGTTTTACTATTGTTTGTCTGTCTTCTCGTGTCTCATGAGCTATGATGAATCGTCACAGTCCTTCTTTACCTCTAGTGGTATTTCTGACTTTGCTGCCTCTGGTCTGCTGAGAAACTGAATTTTCACACTGGTTGCAGCTGTATTTTTTTTAAAGTTCTCCCTTGCTGAAAACTTCACTGTCTTTCCTTTTGTACTCTAGAGCCTTGCTGTTCAAAGAGGGGCCCCACAGACCAGCAACACTGGCATCACCTTATTAGAAATGCAGAATCTTGGGCCTCACTCCAGACTTACTGAATCAGAATCTGCGTTTTAACAAGATTCTCAGATGATTCAAATGCACATTTAAATTGGAGAAGCTCCAATTTAGCACATCAACTTCGTGACAGTTCATTTTTCTATTTTGAGATCCATTTCTGGCTTACAAATTGTGTCTTGTGGTGTTTGATGTTATATAGCTTGCCAGATTGTTTTACCTCTAGAAACAGGGATGTTGTTATAACATCTAAAAGTGTGTTCATGTTTGGTAATAAGTAATTGATGAATGCTTTATTTTCTCTCCCCTAGGATATCCCTGGTGATCTTGGAAGAGTCCATATCATGGAATCGATCTCCATGATGGGAAGCCCCAAGAGTCTTAGTGAAACTTTTTTGCCTAATGGGATAAATGGTATCAAAGAGGCAAGGAAGGTCACTGTGGGTGTAATCGGAAGTGGGGATTTTGCCAAATCCCTGACCATTCGACTTATTAGATGTGGCTATCATGTGGTAATAGGAAGCAGAAATCCTAAATTTGCTTCTGAATTTTTTCCTCATGTAGTAGATGTCACTCACCACGAAGATGCTCTAATAAAAACAAATATAATATTTGTTGCTATACATAGAGAACATTATACCTCCCTGTGGGACCTGAGACATCTGCTTGTGGGTAAAATCCTGATTGATGTGAGCAATAATATGAGGGTAAACCAATACCCAGAATCCAATGCAGAATATTTGGCTTCATTATTCCCAGACTCCTTGGTTGTGAAAGGATTTAATGTTATCTCAGCTTGGGCACTTCAGTTAGGACCTAAAGATGCCAGCCGGCAGGTATGTATGTATTTTTACATTTGATTCTTATTTAGCTGGTATTTTATACTTAAATAGGTAGACAAATATATACCTAAAAAATGAATTCTGATGCTCTCCCATGATTATCATTTTGAAAACTGTGTATGAGCTCCTGAAGATTCGTGTCCTGACCTTGTAAGGACATATTTTTATCCTCAAAATGATGTAAAAATCTGAGAAAATAACTTGAACTTTCTTATCATAATCAGCTAATTGAAGAAAAAGACAAGATTCATAGATGAATAATGGGCCATCTCCTTACTTCCTCAAAAATTAAAACAATCTCAAACATGTCTTTTTCCTTTGCCTCTCTTCCTCCCACCCTTTCTTCCTTCCTCCTCCTTTCTTTGCAAACAAAAAGACGTAAACAGTGTTTGCCTATTTGGTAAACAGTGTTCCATTTCTGCTTTTATAAGTAAACACATAGAGTAGTGCACCTTAAAAATCTTTCAAAAGTGTAGTTATGCATTATATTTGAGCAAGACGATAAAATACTTTTATCATTTTTGCCCATAAAGACAGTTGATTAGATGTCTTAGAAAATAAATTCAAGTATTTACAGCACTGTATGCGGCATATCACGCTTCCCTGGTGGCTCAGCAGTAAAGAATCTGCCGGAAATGCAGGAGACACCAAAGACATGGTTTCGATCCCTGGGTGGGAAGATCCCCTGGAGGACGGCATGGCAACCCACTCCAGTATTCTTGTGTGGAGAATCCCCATGGACAGAGGAGCCTGGCGGGCTACAGTCCCTGGGGCCGCAAGAGTCAGACATGACTGAGTAACTGAAGCTCAGCACAGCACAGCATGCTGCATGAGAGAGTCATGATGAACTACTCATTTTCAGGTGTTTAATTTGGTGTTTAGTAATTCAGGTGTTTAGTAAAAGAATATGTACTTTCCTAGAGACCGTTCTGAAGCCTTTTTTTCTTTTGCATATCCACCGCGGTTTAGCAATAGATCAAATCAAGTAAACAAGAGACCTGAATGTAATCCTTTGCCCGTATTAGTGATAATTTTAATATTCAACAAAATAAATTATGGAACAAGAGATTGTTCAATGTGAAATACAGAAAGAGTTTCATTTGTATTTTGTGCCTTTACATATGTTTGATTTATTCTTTTAGGTAAATTATAAAGTTTTATAATTTTTAGTGTTTTTCCCTAATGAATTAAATAAAAAAGTTTAATTGACCATTGTCACACCTGTAATAAACTGAGAATGCCTTTCCTTATTTCTTTCATATATATTTCCCTACCTTCACTGTTCCATTTTAGAAGTTCTGACAGTATAGACTTTTTCATTTACATGGATAATGTTAGATAAAATTAATAATCCTAAGAAGTCTACATTATTTCCATTATATAACTAGGTTTAGCAGGCAAGAATTTCAGTGTGGTCTGTTCCAGAGCATGTATATAAACATCTTCAGGGATATATTTAGGAATTTGTTTTCCCTGAACATCACTCAGAGATTTTATAGCAAACTTTTTCTAACACTAATCCAGGTTCTAACACTACTCCAGCATGAACTTGGTGTTCAACAAATATTTGTTGACTTCTCAACCGTATTACAATATATAAGAGTATTTGGTAGCTTGAAAGCCCACCCCCACCCCTATTGATCTCAATCACATCAAATGGCAGTTACTTTTACTATTTAAATTAACTAAGCCTAATAATGCCATTTTTCCCCACCAAATATATTATCCTCATTTAAAGATGAAAGAATTTCATAATTCTGACCAATGAAGTAATATACCTGAGATTATCCATGGTGTTGGTGAATTGGTTTCTAAGCCAGAAGGTAAACTTTATAAGTAGTATAGCATCATGACATAATTTAGAAGTTTTCATTGCAAATTCAACCATCTCATGCTCATTCACCATACTCATCTTTTCCCTTACTGAATAGCCATAAAGTGTATTGCTTGCAATCACTCTGGCAGAATCACTGCAGTCCTAGAACTAAGCCGTCCACCAAAGCCTGGAGAACCAGCCCCAGCCCATCTGCAGGAGTGTGGGAGCTGGATGGGGGAGGGGCACGGCCAGCAGCTTGAATTCCACCTAGACTACTGAAGAGAAGACCTTACTTACTTTATCTGTTCAGAAGCATGTGGTTTAGAAATTTTTCTTCCTGCCTCCCTTCCCCTGAGGACTTGGTCCCAGGTTCATGCTAGATTTTTCTGCATTTTCATTTCATGTCATCGAAGCTAGCAAGGACTTTGTTGTTTTTTTACAATACTATTTTAACCTATAAATAAACAGATTAATAAATTAACAAATGCTTTATCACCTTAGTTTTTTGTATCACTCAAGGTCATCATATGTGATGCTCCATGGATTAAATGGAGCATGTGATTATTACCATTTTTATAAGCAACAATGGTAATGATGAGTCTTCTGGTTTTTTCCCACAGGTTTATATATGCAGCAATAATATTCAAGCTCGACAACAGGTTATTGAACTTGCCCGTCAATTGAATTTCATTCCCGTTGACTTGGGATCATTATCATCAGCCAGGGAGATTGAAAATTTACCCCTGCGACTATTTACTCTCTGGAGAGGGCCAGTGGTGGTAGCCATAAGCCTGGCCACATTTTTCTTTCTTTATTCTTTTGTCAGAGATGTGATTCATCCCTATGCTAGAAACCAGCAGAGTGACTTTTACAAGATTCCTATTGAGATTGTGAATAAGACCTTGCCCATAGTTGCCATTACTTTGCTGTCCCTGGTCTACCTGGCAGGTCTTCTGGCAGCTGCTTATCAGCTTTACTATGGCACCAAGTATAGGAGATTTCCACCGTGGTTGGAGACCTGGTTACAGTGTAGAAAACAGCTTGGATTATTAAGCTTTTTCTTCGCTTCGGTCCATGTTGCTTACAGCCTCTGCTTACCAATGAGAAGATCGGAGAGATACTTGTTTCTCAACATGGCTTATCAGCAGGTATGGAGCAAGTTTGATATTTATCTGATGCTAGTAAAATACTTGATTAGTACAATTTATAAAAACTAAGATTTAATATAGTGTAAAACTTTACATACTTTTAGCTCAGTTGGTAAATTATCTGCCTGTAATGCAGGAGACCTGGGCTCGGTTCCTGGGTCAGGAAGATCCCCTGGAGAAGGAAATGGCAACCCACTCCAGTATTCTTGCCTGGAGAATCCCATGGATAGAGGAGCCTGCCAGGCTACAGTCCATGGGATCGCAAGAGTTGGACACGACTTGGCAACTAAACCACCAAACCACCACCACCACCAAAACTTTACATACTTTGTAATATAAATGTTGGTATATTTAGGGAGGGGAAAGAATTATTCTTTAAACAAGGTTTTTGCATAGAATTATATGGCTAATTCAGAATAATTTATAGTTAAAGCTTCTGTCATCCCTTTCTCTGCAGAATAAAAGCAGAGAAGTGAAGAGTTGGGTTTTATTTTCCTTTTTTGTTACAACTGCAGTGATTACTTTCAGCATCAGTTAATTCTTTTATAATTGGCCATGTTCCATGAAATAATAAGGCAGCTTTTAGTAAACACGTACAATAAAATTAAGTCTAGTGAAAATATAAAAAAGAATAGCAAGTCAGGATTGCTGGGTTTTGTTATCAACAAGCAAGAAAGGTACTGGTTCCTCAGGTGAAGCTTTTCTGGCACTTAACTTGTAAAGAAAATCTCAGAGACAGCCTCGTAGAATTGGCTTAATGATGGCATAGACTGATTTTCCTCAACAATTTCCATTCAGTAAATATCAGGGGTTTCACTGAAGCTCTTTGATGTAGCATTTTTCAGTGAAAGATGAGCACAATATACCAAACACATGTGTAAGAGCTTTTGCATTTTATAAGGAAACAAAGCATTATGGTCCAAGTATGTAGCATCCAGTAATTACACTTGTTTAAACAATAAAACCTAAAATAATTTGAAAAAAAAATTACTAGATTGATGTTCTTTAAGCCATTTTCTCTAAAAACCACTTCACTTAAATGAATGGTAAGGCTTTGATATTGACTCTACCAGCTTCCTCACCTCCTTCAAGTCTTCAATTTGTTGACAAAAATAATAAATGATCAATAATCAGATTAGAAGAGAGTTTTATCCACACCAAGCTGAAGACTATAACCTGGGAAACAACCTCTCAGTAACTCTGAGGGGACTGCTCTGAAGAGGCAGGGAAGGAGCCAGAATGTATATGAATTTTTTAGCTAGGAAATAAGTGTGGTCAAACTTACATCCTTGATAAAGGATTACTGCTAATCACAAAAAACAGATATTTCAAGTTAATAATTTCAGTGTTTTTCTATGTATTGGAAGATGCAGGAACCTGGGGTCGTTGAAATTCTCCCAGAGGTATGCACCTTAACTATCTAGGGGCCAATATTTCATAGCCCAGAAAGCCTCATCCGTCTGTTTTCCTCCTGAATTCTCCTCATGGCCCATTGTGAACTGGGGCCCAAAGGGCCCATTAAACCCTTTATAAAACTTGATGGTGGGCAGCATTCTTTTTTTTAATGGTATAGCTGATGTACAATGTATGTTTGTACATAAGACAGGCTGTTCTTAGTTAATAAAGTTCAAACCAAATCATGTATGAGCCAGAATGACTTTCCCATACCTCAGAATGTGAAAATTTTTCCCATCAAGTCCTTATCTCCTCAGAAGGCTCTCATTGGACACGGTTTTACATTCTGCCACCTGCTTCTGACTCATCCCTGGCACTCCCAGCCTCTCCTACTTCCCCTGCTGTACCTTCTCTTTGTTCAGTAGTATTTTCCACCTTCTAACACACTTTGTGTTCTTTATTTACTGATCTCTGCCTTCTCTCGTCAGAATGTAAGTTCACAAGAGGAGGAGTCTTTGTCCATTTTGCTCACTGATATATGCATAATGCCTGGAACTGTGTCTGACACATTGTAGACGCTCAGAAAACATACTCATGGAATGAAGGGGTGAATTGGGAGGACAGGTATTAATAGAGAGATACAGGTTGTAGGCTCCAGGTTTACTGGGGTATGCTGTTATTCTGTATTGTTGTATAGATGCCAAATGAGATAGTAAGAACCTTTTCTCCACAGAGGAGCTCTGTGGCTTCTTTCAGAATGTTGGTATTGATTGCTTCAGTGAACTAGTGGCTAAGAAATAGCTTTTCTCTCTTTTTTTAAAACTTCAGGTACGGTTGCCTCAACTAAACTTCAGTTTGGTTACCTGGAAGTGGACAAAAAGTAAAGCTGGTATTAAGTTAGAACCTGTTTTCCTTGAATAGATCAAAGCTTCAACCCAAGGAATCCAAACCTTGGTTTATACTCTAATTATACTGTTTGCATGTAAACAGACAATTCTAAAAGTAGTTCCTATCCAGAATCTGACATATTCAGAGTTAAAGTCTGGCTTGATTATATGTGCATTATTAATGTAAGGGGAAGACATTTGGAAAAGTACTGCATGAGGCAACTAGACAGTTGAAAAGTATATTAATGAGGTCATTCAAGTAGATAAATATTTGTGCTCTGTAAGGCTTTATCCTTAGGGCAATTTCAACTTCCTGGGGAAAAGAAGGTAAGAAGAAAGAAGTAAATCAATATATAAATATTCTATGAGAAAGGAAGGAACAAAATTTAGAAATCCCCTGCTTGGATTCTAAATTGAACTAAGGCCAGAATATTCAACCAAGTTGAAACCAACTTCTAAAACTACCGGAAAACTGCCACTACTTCTTTAGTCTCCCTCTGGAACCAACCACTCAGTATTTCAGTGTTGGGACTCCAGAGTCCATGTCAGCACGATGTATTACAAATGTGTCAACTACCCTTATCACATATGGGTGAGGAAGGAGAGGACCTTAGTTCTCTTTCTGTTTAACTCTCTCGTCTCTTTCCCACACACCTGGAACAAATACCATCCAGTAATAGGTTCTCCATAACAGTTCATTAAATTGAATTAGCATTCTTAGGCCAAGAGTGAACTCTGTGCTGAATCAGTTAATGTTCTACCAAACAAAGGAAATTCACATTTGCTTTCTTGTTAGGTTCATGCAAATATTGAAAACTCTTGGAACGAGGAAGAAGTCTGGAGAATTGAAATGTATATTTCCTTTGGCATAATGAGCCTTGGCTTACTTTCCCTCCTGGCAGTCACCTCTATCCCTTCAGTGAGCAATGCTTTAAACTGGAGGGAATTCAGTTTCATTCAGGTACATGGTGTTTGTTTGGTGAGGGGATGGGTGGTACAGAATTTTAACTACAATTAAGTACAATTAAATTTTAAATATGTTCCTTATGAAAGAATGCCTCTGGGACTGCTGTTTATGCAAGTAGCTCGTGGAATATATGCTGCTAGAGGCCACGTTAGGACCATTCTGGTTTAGTTAGTAAAAGACGAGTACAGGACTTTACTGGAAGGTTTTGATAGCATTGCCTACTATGTTATAGATACAGGTTATTTTAAAAAGGAATAGAAAGTGGGAGGTGAGTCAGCTTAGATCAAATTTAATACCAAAGTCAATGTATTATTGGCCAACTGAACGGAGACTTATTTTATATTCTGAGTCATCTTAATCTGTCTAGAAAAGTTTCATTAGTTGTAATTCAAGTGGAGAGAAGCTCAGTCTGAATATTTTAAAGGAAATGTGTATATACACACAAACACAAGCAGTAACAAAACTAGGTTAATGGATTATGACAAGCAACCAGCCTTATGAATCTTGTTAGTATATGTATTTAGTACATCAGTTGTATACATATGTGTATGAGGGATTTCAAAATAACATTTGTTGTATGATAAGTTAAACATTCACTTTCTCTAGTAATAGCTCTTTAATGAATTTGCATATTTTTAAAATACATAATTCAAATTTAGACCCTTCCTAAATTATCATAAAACCAGTATTGGTTGTTTCCAAATGGTTTATAGCACAATATGCAGATGAGTGGCATCTGGTGGTACACTAACTTTTGGTTGTTTTGGGGTTTTGTTTTTTGCCTATTTGCTTGTGTTTTTTTTGTGGTCTAAAAACCTCATTCAGAATAAAGGGCCTATCCCTCATCTAAATTAATTTTTCCTTTTTGAGGGAAATAAAATGTGACTATTTTCCCAACTGCTAGTTTAATCCCACCTAAAAAGAAATAGAAGGCACTCTGATAAAACGTGCTAGACAGGTGCAAAGTATCATGATAAGTTTAGATGAGTAATTGCAAGCAGAACAATTTTCTGCTAGAGAGTTAATCCTTCTCCAGTGAAGTTAGACTTTACATTACTATGCTGATAGACTGCTACATTTTGTGTGACTTAGACCACTTCTCAACAAGCAGTTAAATATAATAAAGAGAACCCAAAATGCTGAACTGCTCGATTTTTAAACTGTCAATTTTTTAACAAAATACTCTTATAATCTCATTCAATATGGTCAGTAAAACCATTTGAAATTCTTTTTATGTTACACATTAATACTATAAGATTTTTCATATTTATGTTCAACTGTATGTGTGTATACCTATGAGAATGCTCTTTAGCATTTAATTATATGCATGTGTATATATGTATACATATATTACATATGTAATATATGTACTGTATTATATATAGTATATATATACACTCACATACATTTTAAAAAACATACACAACTGGTAGAAATGTGGAGAACCTGTAAAAGAAGTTTTCCAGTTTTTATCAGTATCCTTAAGGAAAAGCCAGATGTTTTGACCAGTAATCCCACTATTAGAAATCAGTTCTAAGGAACTAAACCAAAATATAAAAAAGGGCTTAAAGTGACATTATATAATAGTTGAAGAAGGTAAAAAAAACAGTAAATGAGCAACAAAAAGGAATGGTTAGGTAAATTATAGCACATCCATTCAATAGAATACCTTTTAAATTAAACTTATGTTTTCATGTTTAATGACATGAGGAAAAGCTCTAGATGTGATAAATAATCAGAATATTAGAATATATGTAATTTGGCCTTATTTGTGTAAAACAGTGTGCACATAAATGTGTAAGAAATATATGAAAATGTTAAAATTGTTTAAGTCAGTAGATAACAAAGAGTAACTCAATAGTTTAAGATAAAGTTGTGTTTTCAAAATATAAACATAGTATATCTGGATGGATTGATTTATGAGTTTGAATAATTTTGCTTCTTGTTCTCTTTCTCTTTCTTCTTCCCCTGTCCCAAGTCTACCCTTGGATATGTTGCTCTGCTCATAAGTACTTTCCATGTTTTGATTTATGGATGGAAACGAGCTTTTGAAGAAGAGTACTACAGGTTTTATACACCACCAAACTTTGTTCTTGCTCTTGTCTTGCCCTCAATTGTAATTCTGGGTAAGATTGTTTTACTCCTCCCATGTATAAGCCAAAAGCTAAAGCGAATTAAAAAGGGCTGGGAAAAGAGCCAATTTCTAGAAGAAGGTATTGGAGGAGCAGTTCCTCATCTCTCACCAGAGAGGGTTACAGTAATGTGAGGATAAATGGTGCTCCCTGCTGCTATATGAAGTTCTCCTCATGCCATTGTTTCTATAACTTCTTTTATCTTCACTTGCAAGTGCACTGTCAAACTGCTGTGGGCTGAAACCTGTTCAGTGGGATCTCAACTGAATTAATGGTAGAATTTTCTTCCAATTTGTTTTCCCTAATGTCACATTTTTGCCAATATGAATTTTTGTAGTCAATTTATGTTGAAACATAGGTATGTTTTGTTTTGTATAATTGTAATGCTATTGTTATTTTAATAAACTTTATTCCATAATCAGGCAGAAATATTTGTAGTTAATAGTACAGATACAACATAATGTTAAAAAAAAAAAACTGTGCAAACCAGCAGAACTTCAAGTTTTAATATAATGTGATGGATATTTTTTCCTGGAGCTTAAGTAAGATTCTAATTATTATTCAGCTTAAGAAATAAAACTGCATAACATACATTATTTTTAAGAAGGGAAACCTTAGGTTAGCATCTAGGTAAGAGTATATGTTAACATCCCTATATTTCTTTCAAAGATAGGGTTTGAACCAATGTGATCTGTGAACAAACACAAAGAGACAAACTGAACTTGAAATTATATTTAAAATGCATTGTGGACATGAAATATATACTGATAATGTATACCTCATGAAAAGTTTTATTCTTTATCTTGTTGCAGAACAGTTTTATTTGCATATTAATATACTGACCCAGGGAGAAGACAGTTTAATATATGGCCTCCAAAACTGACTTTTCTAATATAATACCAATCCTGGGAATCTTATAATTATTTCTAGTTAGAGGGAAAGTGTTAAGTTTACATACAAGTAGTTGTTTATCAGCTGGTTTTTGCTGTTGCACCTTAGCCAGTCATATTCTGAATGATATAGGATTTTACTGACATTCATTAAGGGATTATAACATGCCAGGCACTGTTCTAAGCACTTTACTTATATTTTCCCATACAGTACTTACAACAACCCCTTGACAGAGGTGGTTATTATCCTCATTTTACATATAAGGATACTGGATGGAGTTAAGTAATTTGCTCAAGGTCATTCCAGAGCTAGTATTCAAGTCCAGGCAGTCATATTTCAGAGGCCACGGTTTTAGCCTCTAGGCTGTATGGCCCCTGCCCCATTCCCATGCATTCCAATCTAGATCTTTGGTATAAAGGCACTGACATTCTTTACAGTGTGTCGTGTGTGTCAAAAGATATGTGAAGATATAATTGTAAATTTATCCTTGCTTGGGGATATAATTCACACTTACCCTAGGAAAGAATCTTGCCTGGGACAGGACCCTAGAGATCAGTGGCAGTCCATACACCTCTTTATGCAGTAAGGGACTCCAGTAGAGATAGGACTGTAGTAGTAGTTAACAGCAGAGGTCCTACAGAGTCTTAAAAAGTCCCTGTAGATTTGGTCATCTCTTTTCTCTCTTCTTAAGACATCCTCCTGCCTACTCAGCCATTCATTAGGGAGCAGTTTGCAACTATGAAGGATATTTAGATGAGTGGGTTAATTATGAATCTACTCTAGAGATATGCTGCTGCTGCTGCTAAGTCGCTTCAGTCGTGTCCAACTCTGTGCGACCCCATAGACGGCAGCCCACCAGGCTCCCCCGTCCCTGGGATTCTCCAGGCAAGAACTCAGGAGTGGGTTGCCATTTCCTTCTCCAATGCATGAAAGTGAAAAGTGAAAGTGAAGTCGCTGAGTCGTGTCCGACTCTTAGCGACCCCATGGACTGCAGCCTACCAGGCTCCTCTGTCCATGGGATTTTCCAGGCAAGAGTACTGGAGTGGGATGCCATTGCCTTCTCCTACTCTAAGGACATAGAATCATACAAATTATTCATGAAATTTTTCAGTACTGACATTACACATTAAAATTGTATTTTGTTCATACTTTGGTTAGAAAGTGCTACATTTTCCCCCCAGTTGCTCTTTCTTTATTAAAAGAGAAAGTTGCAAACAAGATACAATGATATGTATTCCTCTTCCTGAAATTTTAACATTTTAAAACTTACCCAGTAAGGTTCTACTGAAACCAGCTGCCAAAAAGAAAAGGACTTTTACTCAGTAGAAGCTACCTTTCCCACCAATGGCTTGCTCCCTACCACCATATCATGTCAGTTTGGTAAACTACTCATGATTCTCTGATAATCTCTCCTTGGTGAATTTTAGTAACTTGTACTTTTTAATTGAGCTTTTCATTTTAATTGTAGCCTTTCTGTCTTGATAATCATTTACTTGTTAGTTCTCAGCAGGAATTCAGTTGGGTGATAACTTCAAGGTAACACCTATAAACTATGTAGTAGACTTGTGAAATTAATGACATATTTGTAATAATTTCTTGTCCCTTCAGTTTCACTCCATTTAAGCCCATGCTTTTACCAGTTAATATGAAAATACAACAAAATAGTTTTAAAACTTAGCTTACTATTGAAGTATATTTATATTGTTACATGTATATATTAATTAGCTAATAAGATAAAATTATCACTATTACAGATAAATGGGGCCTTTGAAAATATGAAAAAGTGAAGTTTATGAAGTGTATGTAAGATGTAACAGTTGTTTGAAATGATAATAACTTCTTTTGAGTACTACAAAGCTGACATAATTTTGAAGTTTTAGAATAAATATAATATGTGCGTGCTCAGTCACTAAGCCATGTCCGACTCTGCAACTCCATGGACTATAGCCTAACAGGCTCCTCTGTTCATGAGATTTCCCAGGCAAGAATACTGGAGTGGGTTACCATTTCCTTCTCTAGGGGATCTTTCCAACCCGTGGATCCCAATATTGGCAGGTGGATTCTTTACCACTGATCCACCAGGGAAGCCCAAGTGTAATACATTCATTATAATTCTAAATGTTTAAAAGCTTTTCTAAAAGTGGAAAAATACTGACTTTTAATTGCTTTACTTAAATAACTTTTAACTGCTTTATTTTACTACTTCCTACCTGATTACTTTTCTTAATCATCATTTCTCATAATCATTCTTTAGAAATCATTACTCTGACCTCATCAGAAGTATGACTGAATTTTGCTCTTGCTAGATGTGAGAAAGTAGTTTTGTTTTTCCTAAACTATATTTTGAGAAGTGTCCCTGAGAAAATTATAAGAACGTAAAATATATCTAGTTCTGAAAATGAAAGTCGCTCAGTCGTTTCTGACTCTTTGCGACCCCATGGACTGTGGAGTCCATGAATTTCTCTAGACCAGAACACGGGAGTGGGTAGCTTTCCCTTCTCCAGGGGATATTCCCTACCCAGGTATCGAACCCAGGTCTCCCACATTGCAGGCAGATTCTTTACCAGGTGAGCCACATGGGAAGGCCTAGTTTTAATCCTATGCAAAATAATTAATGTTTTTCCTAAGAAGGAGTTAATTATTGGATTGAATCATGCTACCTAGCTTTTATGTGCAGATTTCATATGTCTCCTCTATTAAAGATATTTAAAATCATATTTGAATCGGAATATATTCATGTTAGCATATATTTTTCAAAGCATATATGAAAATTAGCCTAGATTGTCTACAGGTAGAGATTTTTATTTAAATTTTGAAGTATTTTAAAGTATGAATAAATTATATTTATAGGTATTTATCAGAGATAATTATTTTGTGCTACATATGGGATTGGTTAATGAGCTCCAATGTTAAACTACCTGATTAATTTCTTATAAATTAGCATAATTTTGAGTTGATTGAGGGATTTTACTTTCAAAATTAATTTGCTAATAATAGCCTAACATATATTCATCCTTACAGTGAAATTATGAAAATTATTTGTGTAAAAGGGCTTTTGAAAATATATCATATCCAATTTTTTTATTGTTTATCTCTTATTAATGTGATAGAATCTTAATTATTTTTAATTACCTTTTTAATATAAATTTATTTAATTGGAGGCTAATTACTTTACAATATTGTATTGGTTTTGCCATACATTAACATGAATCTGCCACGGGTGTACATTGCCATTAAACTATTTCATAAAAAATTCTGTACATAGAGGTTCCCCCTGCCAAGAGGTTTTATTTATGAAATTTAAAATTTCTTATGTGATGTTTTAAACAAAGTGCCATCAGTGTAATTCATAAATATTTCTTTAGGAATACTATGAACACTGAACCTGTGTCAGTCTATAAAATCTCTGTTTTGAAATAAGTATTCAAACAGCCTAAAATGTTGCATTGAAATTATTTTGTAAGTTCATGACTTAAAGTAGTGTAACACATAGTATAATAACCTGAGCCTGGTGTTAAGATTTATATTTGTGATGTGTTGTCATGAAAATGAGCTGCTCCACCCTCAGTTGTTCATAAGCCACTAAAGCAAATTCTGATACATATTCATTATATGTAATTGCTCTAAATGAAACTGTAATAATTTTAGTGGAAACAATTTGTTCATACTTTTGAACAGTGAATTTTATAGGAACAAATAGGTTCTTCAATTTTGTTTTAAGCAAACTTCTAAAGTGCTAATATTCAGAGATTCTGTCAATATGTTACCAAAAAACATTTAGTTTAGCTGAATACATGTACACACCATAGTCCCCCCTACCATGGTTTCATTTTCTGTGATTTCAGTTACTCACAATCAACTGTGGTTTGAAAATATTAGATGGAAAATTCTGAAAATAGACAGTTCATAACTTTTAAATTGTGTGCCATTCTGAATAGCATGGTGAGATCTTGGGTGTTCCCAAGATCAGCTGGGAACAGCTGATGTTCCCACTCCAGCTGCCCTAGGACATGAATCAGCCCTCTGTTCAGTATGTCCTTCCCTTAGTTACTTGGTAGCTGTCTTGGTTATCAGATTGGCTGTTGTGGTATTGTAGTGCATGTAATTCTTATTTTACTTAATAATGGGCTCAGAGTACAAGGGTAGTGACGTTAGGAATTCAGATATGTCAAAGGGAGCTTGTAAAGTGTCCCCTCTAAGTGAAATGGTAAAAGTTTTTGACTTAATAAGGAAAGAAAAAAAAATTGTATCCTGAGGTTGCTAGGATATATGGTAAGAATAAATCTCCTATCTATGAAATTGTGAAGAAGGAAAAAGAAATTCATGCTAGGTTTACATTGCACTTCATACTACGACAGTTATACAGTGTGTGACAAGTGCTTAGTTAAGATGGAAAAGACATTATATACAATAAGAGATTTTGAGAGAGATAGACTACATTCACATAAGTTTTGCTACAGTACTTTGTTATAATCTATTTTATTATTTGTATTTTGTTGTAATCTCTTACTGTGCCTAATTTATAAATTAAACTCTGTCACAGGTATGTGTGTATAGGGGGAAAAAAACATGGTATATATAGAGTTTGGTACTGTCAGTGGCTTCAGGCATCCACTGGGGGTCTTGAAACATCCCCTGTGGATAAGGGGAGGACTACTGAACAGATTTTTTTTTTAACTTTCCAAATCATTGGATTAACATCATGCAGTCATCCAAAATGAGGGTGGACTATTTGGATTCTCCCAATGGCTAGATGGGCTAATATAAATACCCAAAGCAGGTGTTTTTTTTAAATGATTTCCAAATTGCCAACTCCAAGGATGATTCTCTTATTTTCTTTAAAGGTCTTTCATAGTTTTGCAGATACTGAGTCTTAAGGGGGACTGGAAATTGTCTCTCTGTGTCTAGTTACCCTACTTTAAAAGCTGCTGCCCATCACATTCCTCAACAGCCCTTGCAGTTAAGTCTTCATTTGTGACTGAGTGTGGACCAGTGAGAAGTAGAGGTACAAATAAGTGAATTCTTAAAAGTCTCTTCAAAGAAAAGCAGCATGTGTTCCTTTATCTTATTCCTCTGTCTTGCTGCCAGAACTGTCATATAATAGGAACTCTTGCAAATATCCAAGAAGACCAAGGCCAAACCCTAAGGAGGGCATGTTAGAAATTAAAAAGGTCTTGACTGCTTCACTACTTTGACTGCCTTTTCCTGTATTTAAGCCATTGTAAATTTGGGTTTCTTTATATGAAATCAAAATTAATCCATCCTGGCCTTCAGTTCTTTATTACAATACCATATAACACTATTTGAATAAACTAGATTGCAATAATTCTTATGTTTAAAAGTTTTTAAAGGATAGTGTGCAGTTCACATTAGAACTGATTTTCCATTGTTAATTATACTCATTTTCCTGCCTTTATCTTTCATTGAGTATTTTGTATCTGCTTAGAAAATACTGTCTTCTTTATAACTGTGTAATAGATATTTGATAAAACTCCATAATCTCCAAAATACTGTTATCAAATTATATGCCATGTTTTTATATCATTCTCATAGATTTGCCTTATAAACATCTAAATAAAAACATCTAAATTAAATCATTTAATGTGATTTAATTTCTTTTTTAAAATGTTATATACAAGTGGAGTTGTCTTTCTTACTGAATAATCATTCCAGTATTTGATGGATGCCATCTATACTTTGCTGGCTGTTTCTTTTTAGAAGCATTCAGAAAGCATTCATGTAATTGTTTTGGGTTTGGGGGAAGTTTTGTTTGCTTTTATCAGAGCAGACATTTAGAAAAACATCCATCTAATGAGATGGTATTCTTAAAAGTATTTCACTTCACTAGCATTTATTAAGTATCTTTAAACTAGGACTGAACACAGTATTCAAGCTATATTCTGTAAGTTCCTGATAGCAGGAACTCTGTCTTACTGCTGTATTCCTTTGTTGTTATTCAGTTGCTCAGTCGTGTCCTACTCTTTGTGATCCCATGGACTGCAGCACATCAAGCTTCCTGTCCTTCACCATCTCCTGGAGTTTGCTCAAACTCATGTCCATCGAGTCAGTGATGTCATCTAACCATCTCATCCTTTGGCATCCCCTGCCTTCAGTCTTTCCCAGCATCAGGGTCTTTTTTAATGACCCTGATGGCCAAAGTACTAGAGCTTCAGCTTCAGCATCAGTCCTTCCAATGAATATTCAGGGTTGATTTCCTTAAGGATTGACTGGTTTGATCTCCTTGCAGTCCAAGTGACTCTTAAGAGTCTTCTCAGTTTGAAAGCATCAATTCTTGGTGCTCAGCCTTCTTTATGGTCCAACTCTCACATCCATACATGACTACTGGAAAAAACATAGCTTTGACTATATGGACCTCTGTTGGCAACTGTATTTCTAGTGTCTAGTAAAATACGGTCCTGCAGAAACCAATGAGATAGTATGACTTGCCTCATTTTTACAGAAAATTATGTTATTTATCAGCCGATTTCTGCGTAGCCATGCCTGCATTCTCCTGCCCACACCTTCCCCATCACCATCTCAGCTTCCTATTTTGCCTCCTGGCCAGTGGTTAGAGCTGCCCTACGGGCCCAGAGAGGAGTCATTGCTATTGCTGCCACTGCCACCATCAGTCCCACCACACTTCTGTACTGATATTCGTGCCTGTGCACAGGATCTGTGAAGGCTCTGGCTCCCCCTGCAGCTGCCTGGAAATGTGTGGGTATTAATATCCTGAGAGTAGGGTCCAGATAAAATACAGGACACTCAATCAAATTTGAATTGCAAAGAAACAAATAAGTGTAATTCTGTTACAAATACTGCATGGGTTTTCACCTTTAAATCTGGCAACTCTACTTCAAGGGTGAACTTTGATCAGAGTTGAAGCATAAGAGGGTGCTAGTAAGTAAGTTCTCCCTTCATTTCCCCAGATGGACAGTTCCAAAGTTTAATAATTCACAAGGCCTCCATGAAAATATTCTAAAAGCCCGAGCACCTATAACTCCATTGTTCCAAAGCTATGGCAGCTCAGTAACACCTGTATTTGTACATCCTCCTCCACTGCCTGCCTTACTTCCATCTTTTTTTCCCTTCTGCTTAGCAGAAACAGTGCCCGCCCCCAACCAACTGGCAGAAGGGGAATGTTTCTTGTTTGTTTGTGGAAGACTCCAGGGAACCTAGGCTAGCACAGTAATTTGGGTAGTAGATTCTTCAAATGGAAAATTATGAAATGATGATTTTCACAAAGTCAGACATAGGGCTGTGCAGACTCAAAATCCAGGTAGGCTGAGAACCTTGAGTGGATACATCTCCCAGGGATGGATTCACATTGATAAATGTACAGTGATAGTTTGTTAAGTCAGAAATATCTGAGAAATACCTGGACTTCCCTGGTGGCTCAGGTGGTAAAGATTCTGCCTGCAATGCAAGAGATGTGGGTTTGATCCCTGGGTTGGGAAGATCCCCTGGAGAAGGGAATGTCTACACACTCCAGTATTCTTGTCTGGAGAATTCCATAGACAGAGGAGCCATTGAGAAATATCAATGTCCTAAAGGCAAAGAAACTGGTATTGCTTCAACTAAGCACATTCTACTCTTCAATCTGTTCTTTACAAGAATTCTAATTATAGTCCAAAGGATGTCGGGATCAATTACAGGCTAAATTATGTCCCCCTAAAATTCACATTGAAGTCCTAACCCCTGGTACCTCAGAATGACTACATTTGGAGAAGGGGGTCTTTAAAGAAGTAGTTAAGGTAAAATGAGGTCATAGTGGTGGGCCCTAATGCAACATGATTGGTGTCCTTATAAGAACAGTAAGAAGAGTAGATAAAGATACAGAGGGAAGACCACGTGATGACAAAAGGAGAAGCCAAGGAGAAAGGCCTCAGAATGAAACCAATCTTGGACACCTTGATCTTGGACTTCTAGCTTCCAGACTGTGAGGAAATAAAACTTCTGTTGCATAAGCCACTCAGTTTGCGGTATTGGTTCCCACAGCCTTCAAAGACTAAAACATGGTTCATAGAATCAGAACTGGTCAAGTTAGTTACAGAACTTGGGTAATTAATGTCACTGGAATAAGCTTGTCCGATTAGTCCTACTCCACAATACAGACAGTTCTCTCCTGGGGTTACAATAACCTCCCACCATGTAAACACAATAAATGGCTTTTAGTTCTAAAAGTTCAAGAACATTTTCAGTTCATGGAACTATGAACTGGAACTACGTCATGGAGCTGAAGCTTTGATCAGATAAAAGTCACTCTTTATAAGTTAATACCATTTATTTCATTGCTCCACTAAACATGAATAGCTCTTGTGGCTTCCTATTTAAAAATCACTTGCAATTTAGATTATTACTACACTTCATTAGAATGGTTGACAACCAAACAATGGTTGACTTTGTTTTTATGTTCCATGTACTTATTACTTAGTATCAAATTTAATGATTCTGTTAGAAGGAGGTAATTACTTTTCTTTTTTATGCTTTGTTTCTACAATACTCGAAAGATTTTTTAAAACACTACAATAGATTAAATCTCAGCTTTTATGTATTTTTTCTGTTACATAATTCCCCTACAGGGGACTATAATCACACTTCCCATGTGCTATAAAATTTTTCTGTTTAAATTACTCTCAGAAAGAAATAATACTTGTGTGAACATTTAGAACATTTGGCACTAGGTTATTGACTACCAGATTCATATATAATCTAAAATGTTAATTAGAAAAATTCTTAATTCATGCTATTGAATAATTACAATTTTATTAAATATTGTTAATTAGGGTGCAAACAAGTATCAATAAAAAGTCAGAAGAAGAATATTTATTTCCTAATATTCCATTTAAGTTAAAAATATATTTAGCTTTCAATGTTACTTTTAAAAATGGTGCATAGTTCAATAAATTATTAAAACTTGTAGTTAATCTTTAAGTCTACAGCAGCTTTTAAGAAATTATAATTTGTAATTCAACAGAAATGTTAAATTCTGCTGAATTGTTACCAGATTGAAGTATTTTTATTCCCTATGTATGTCATCTCTTACACATTTCTCTACTATTAATTTATCTTTTTGTGAAATAATTTACCATTTCAGTAGTTAGCCATTTAACACTACATCCTTCTGGGTTCTGCTGTCATAAAAATGTCTTTTGTGTTCTTCACAGTTTTTAAAAAGCGACACTAAAGAAGGATCAATGGGACTTCCCTGGCAGCCCAGTGGTTAACACTCTGTGCTTCCAGTGCAGCGGTTAAGGATGCTGGGGGTGGTTAGGGTACAGTGTGGGGCTAGGGACATTGACCCTGACTTGGATGAAAACCCTGGGGTAACATTACAGTTAACCCTCTGTATCCAAGGTTCCGTATCCATGGATTAAATCCACCAGGTTGTGTGGGACTGTACTCTGTATTTATTGAAAAAAATCTGCATGTGAGTGGAACCCGCAGTTCAAACGTGTGTTCTTCAAGGGTCAACTGTACATGCAAACCCTTGAACCCTACCCGACTTACTAAAGCAGACCCTGGATATGGGACTCAGAAGTCTTTTAATTAGCTCTCTGGATGATTCTCATGCACATTAAGTTTTGAGAAATACTTCTCTAGACACTATGCTGAGGGCTTGGGGTATAAAAACCTGGGTAAGTAACTCCTTGTTTTAAAAAATCTCAGTCTAGCAGGGAGTCTGCTGAGCCAGTAAATACCATTAAATGTGTGGAGAGTACAAGAACAGAATGACAGACAAAGCAGCACCTAAAATAGCAGAGCATATAGAGAAGGTTTCCTAGAAAAGGTCACATGAGCTGAGTTTCATAAGGAGTTAGACCCTGGAGGACAGGCACAGGTACAAAAGATGCAAGGGTAATGCAGGAGGAAGTTTGGCACCTGTGTAAAAGTGAAGTAATTCAGTCAATACGGCTTGAGCATGGGGTGACTGAGGATTCTATTCTGGTTGCTTCTCACCTGTGAAAAGATAAAAATCATTAAAGCAAAAAAAAAAAATTACAGTTAGATCTATTAACTTCCCAGTAATAGACTCGCTAATGGAGAAAAGTCAAAAGATTTAAGTGCTAGAAAGGGGGAGTTCGTGGGATTTGTGCTAATTAAGGATGGGAAACTGATACTCTGGATATGGGGCAGAATGAATATATAGGTTGGTACACAACTGGTTAAAATAAAACAAAAATCCTATTGTTCATTTGTTAGAAAAATGTCTTCAGTTAAGTCCAGTTACAAGAGTTTGATTTCCCAGGGCCATTGAGGTTTATGGACTCTTATCACCTTCAGTCTATTGTGCTAAATCACAAAAGTCAGTTGACATCTCCTAGGTAAGCTCTACTTTAAGTGGAAAATTTTCCTTGGCAATCCTTTCTCTTCATCCTTCCTCATCTTGAGATGCCAAAATGAGCACACAGAGGAATCGCAAGTCACTGGATTATCAGCTTTCCAACCACCATTTTAGGCTTTGGTGCCATTCTCACAGGATTCCACTCTGTTTATCCAAGTGGTTTCAGTCTCCTCTTGATGTAGCATACTTACACAGTAATTAAGGTTACGTCAACAATACAAGTGACACACCCTTTGCACTTTCTTGGGTTAATAGCAACCTTAGACCTACTGAACCACCTCTGGGTGTAAGGCCTGAGAGGAGCTCTAAAGGCACCAATGAGTAGCTGTAAAGATTAAAAGAAATAATAATGCTGAAAATGGAGCTAGGGAGTTTCAAGAAAGGGTGAGTGGTCAACAGTGTAAAATATTATAGAGTATACACCAAGATGCTGCTTCTACTGCTGCTGCTAAGTCGCTTCAGTCGTGTCGAACTCTGTGCGACCCCATAGATGGCAGCCCACCAGGCTCCCCCGTCCCTGGGATTCTCCAGGCAAGAACACTAGAGTGGGTTGCCATTTTCTTCTCCAATGCATGAAAGTGAAAAGTGAAAGTGAAGTGGCTCAGTCATGTCTGACTCTTAGCGACCCCATGGACTGCAGCTTACCAGGCTCCTCCATCCATGGGATTTTCCAGGCAAGAGTACTGGAGTGGGGTGCCAATCCCTTCTCCGACACCCAGATGAAGACATGAAAATGTACACAGTCTTTGACCGCAAGTGGTGGTAACCTCAGTAAGGGCAGTTTCCAAGGACTGGGGTTAAACAGAATTGAGGAAACAGGGACTGGAAGCGTGCAGTACTCTTTCAAAGAAACTTGGTTTCTTTGGCTGTGACTCACATCAAGTGCTGCCAAGCCCAATCTAGGTTTTCCATTTCTATTTGTAGAGCCAGAAATGTCATATAGATCATCTCGCTTATTATGTGCCAAGCACCACTTTACAAAACCATCATCTCATTCAGTCCTCTCACAGCAATCCTATTGATGAGAAAAGTGAAAAAGTTATATGAGTGGAGTTTCCAGGGGTTAACTTGCTCTAAATTCAAGGATTTGACTCGAAAGCCTTCCAGCATTGTGTACAATGCTTTGGTGCTCACTAAAGTACAGAAGAGGTAAAAGGCTGGGGAATGTAGGTAATACTGGTCTCTTCTTAGGGGTGAGATAAACTGATCAGCTTCCAATATTAGCATTCTATCATTCATCATTCCTGCATCCCACATCCACCACCGGCCCATTCTTGTTATAAGAAGGCCCAGAGCAAACTACAAAGATTGAGTCACACAAGCCGCCAAGGTAACACTCCACCGTTACCTACCGAGGTGTTCGCCCCTCTTCCCTCTGGAACCCATGCAAATCTAGCCACTCCAGAGTTTAGGATGCAGATAAGGGTTTGGGGTAGTTTGGATCCTCCGGCTTCCGTAGGAGCCCTTTTGTCAGCCTTTGGCTCCTCCCCTAGCAACGCTTTAGCTTGTTAGCAACCTGCCTCCTGAAAGCGGCAAGGTGTGCGAGTGGGCTTCAGGGGCGGGATGCGAGTGGCGTCGCGGCAGCCGAGGCCACGGCCGGACCCTCGGGACCTTTCGCGACTCTAGCCTCTCTTAGGCGGCTTTCACTTTTCGGTAGCGGAGCCTCTTTCTGTCTCGCGGCTGCGGGCACAGTGTAGGAAGGAAGGAGACGCACCCATCCCTCCCTCCGCAGCCACGGCCATGTCCACAGGGGAGGCCGCGAAGACGGCCGAGGCCCGGGAGCCCAGCAGCAGGATCAAGTTCAGCAGCCCTCGCAAAATCCCGATAGTCGGAGTGGTGACGGAGGATGAGGAAGTGCAGGTATGGCCAGGTGTCTGGCTTTGGAGGGTGTCAAGGAATGGGCGGGGGTTGAAATCTGGGGGCGGGGACGATGCCTGGGGGCAGCGAGAGCGGAAGTGGGGGCCCGAGTGGAAACCAGGGCAGCCCACGGGACGGAGGCTCCAAGCGCAAAGCTGATCCTTCAAACTAAGCTGCCTGAGAGGGGAGTTGGTTGTCGTCAATCAGCCTGTCTGGGGACTTGTGTCTCGAGGTCCTCCTGGGTCCTCCTGGAGCGTCCTAGTAAATTGATTAGCCGAGGTTTGGAGACTTGGCTTCGAAAAATGTGAGGCGACGAAAGGCCTGAGAAGGCAGGGAAACATTCTTAGGGAAAATTTGATATGCATTGGGCTTTTATATGTAGAACCCTGTTATCGTGTGCTGTTCTTGATACAGGGGTAAATCCTCGTGTGTTTGAATTTGCTGCTACCAAAACCTGCATCTGGAGGCGGGGAGGAAAATACTATTAAAATTAGAAATTAAACAACATTTTTATATAAAATTGGAATCTGGTTTGGGAGGACGTTGGAGAGAATTGGAATCGAATAGAATTGATTTTATTGTGCTCGTATATTTTGGTTTTTGGTTACTTTTTGTCATACAAAACTAATTCTAATTTCTGTTGAGAAATTTCACTTCAGAACCCTGTGGATCTGTAGCAGGGGTCTTTAGAAACTCCAAGTTGTTTGTTTCATACTAGGTTCCATTGCTCCTCCCCAGAGAGCCATGATCAAGCCCTATATTAATGTGAATTCTACAGAGGAATCCTGCACTACCTCCTCACACTGATGGTGTGGGGCCACCCTGGGAATTCCTGTTGAGGCCTCAGAAGGCTCAGGCTGCGTCAGAAAACCTGTCCTCTGCGTCCACATCCTGGAGCCTTGGAGAGTTCCTTAGGAGCGGTTGGTTGACTGGGGACCTCTCCTGTGGTGGGAATAGGGTTGCACCCTCTGAAGATGGACAGACATTTAACTCATGGAGCAGCAACACTTTTGCATGAAGAGGAGCAGGTGTTGAGCGAATTTACCTAATCGATTTTGTGGAAGTAGTGCAGTCCAGGCAGGGAGAAGAATTTTGAGGAGCAACAGATGTCCCTTCACTCCCAAGGCTGCAAGGGGGCTCAACACTACCACTGTTCTCCCAGGCACCTGGCAAAACTGAGAAGTAGGTGTATTTGGCATCTGATGGCTCTCATTCCTCCTTTACTTGGTATTACAAAAGGGGGTGGGGTGCAAAGTTATAGGAGGCAGGCAACCGTGGGTTGAGAAGGAGAAAACGGGGGAAATACTTTTAACAGACTATTTACCAATATAGTCCACAACATATCAAGTAATGCAGAACAAGCATACCTGTGTATATGTGGGTATATTTTCTCCCTTCCCTTTCCCTTTCCTTTCATTACTATCTCTTCTTACAGAGCCTAGGATTCTTCTCCAGGTAGAAATTGGTTTGTATTGATTAAAGTTCCTACCCTGTTAATAACTGCTTCAGAAAGGCAGTTTAGCTGGGTACTGTAGATTTTCTCAAGCATAATCCCCAGTGTGGAGCCTGGGACTCTTAACAGCCTCCCTCAAATGATTTTTGGCCTCGAAACCTCTGAACTAGATGCATGTGAGGTCTTTGCCATCCTCAGTGTGTCAGGTCTACCTCTCTGTCCTGTTTGCAAGGTTTCCTAATGCATAACCTGTACTGTATCTCTACCATGCAGTCTGCTTAGTGCTAGCTCTGTGAGGGCAGAAACTTTCTCTGTTGTTTTTTCTGTAGTGTCCCCTATTATCTCCCAGTAGCAACCACCACAACACCTGGTACACAGGAGGGGATATTAACGATGTGTGGACTGAATGCCTTCCGCCTGTTTTTGGAATTTAAATCTTACCCTACCTTTAGGTCCTACCTCTCCACCATAAAGTATCCCCAACAGGAAGCACTTCCCATTCGTTTTCACACTTACAGACCTTCTTCTCATAAATGGGTATAGTCCCCAGCCTGAATCACACAGTTTCTTACCTAATGATCTCTTGTTTTATATTTGTTATTATTTCATTTGTCTTGTTTTGTCTCTCCCATTAGCATATGGGCTTCTTAAGTGTAGGACATATATATTAATACTTACATGTCCTTCCCCACTCAACTCTAAACTCAGAGTATATATTTAATTCTTCTTAAGTAGCTTACAAAATCTTCTGTATTCCAGCCACACTGGCTCCCTGGCTTCTCCTCAAACATGCCAGGTATACCCTGCCTAAGGGTCTTTGCAATTGCTGTGTCCACTGCCTGGAAGTTTTCCCCTTGATATCCATGGCTTGTTACCTTTCCTCCTTCATGACTGTAGTGAAATGTTACCCACTCTCCTCTTTTGCCGACAATTGCCTGAGCATCTTAGCACTGTTTACTCCCATTTCTCCAGAGCATTATTACCTTGCAGTACACTATATAACTTATTGTCTCCCCCAAACCATATCACTTCCTTATTGAAGCAGAGATTTTGTGTGTTTTATTCAATACTATGTCTTTAGAACTTAGAACGATATCTAACACAGCAGTTCAGTTCAGTTCAGTCTCTCAGTCGTGTCCGACTCTTTGCGACCCCATGAATCACACCACACCAGGCCTCCCTGTCCATCACCAACTCCCAGAGTTCACCCAAACCCATGTCCATCGAGTCAGTGATGCCATCCAGCCATCTCATCTTCTGTCGTCCCCTTCTCCTCCTGCCCCCAATCCTTTCCAGCATCAGGGTCTTTTCCAATGAGTCAACTCTTCACATGAGGGGCCAAAATACTGGAGTTTCAGCTTCAGCATCAGTCCCTCCAGCAAACACCCAGGACTGGTCTCCTTTAGGATGGACTGGTTGGATCTCCTTGCAGTCCAAGGGACTCTCAAGCGTCTTCTCCAACACCACAGTTCAAATGCATCAATTCTTCAGCGCTCAGCTTTCTTCACAGTCCAACTCTCACATCCATACATGATCACTGGAAAAACCATAGCCTTGACTAGACGGACATTTGTTGGCAAAGTAATATCTCTGCTTTTGAATATGCTATCTAAGTTGGTCATAACTTTCCTTCCAAGGAGTAAGCGTCTTTTAATTTCATGGCTGCAATCACCATCTGCACTGATTTTGGAGCCCATAAAATTAAAGTCTGATGCAGTTTCTCCTGTTTCTCCATCTATTTGCTGTGAAGTGATGGGACCAGATGCCATGATCTTTGTTTTCTGAATGTTGAGCTTTAAGCCAACTTTTTCACTCTACTCTTTCACTTTCATCAAGAGGCTTTTTAGTTCCTCTTCACTTTCTGCCATAAGGGTGGTGTCATCTGCATATCTGAGGTTATTGATATTTCTCCCGGCAATCTTGATTCCAGCTTGTGCTTCTTCCAGCCCAGCGTTTCTCATGATGTACTCTGCATAGAAGTTAAATAAGCAGGGTGACAATATACAGCCTTGACATACTCCTTTTCCTATTTGGAACCAGTCTGTTGTTCCATGTCCAGTTCTAACTGTTGCTTCCTGACCTGCATATAGGTTTCTCAAGAGGCAGGTCAGGTGGTCTGGTATTCCCATCTCTTTCAGAATTTTCCAGTTTCTTGTGATCCACACAGTCAAAGGCTTTGGCATAGTCAATAAAGCAGAAATAGATGTTTTTCTGGAACTCTCTTGCTTTTTCCATGATCCAGCAGATGTTGGCAATTTGATCTCTGGTTCCTCTTCCTTTTCTAAAACCAGCTTGAACATCTGGAATTTCACGGTTCATGTGCTGCTAAAGCCTGGCTTACAGAATTTTGAGCATTACTAGCTTGTGAGATGAGTGCAATTGTGCAGTAGTTTGAGCATTCTTTGGCATTGCCTTTCTTTGGGATTGAAATGAAAACTGACCTTTTCCAGTCTTGTGGCCACTGCTGCGTTTTCCAAATTTGCTGGCATACTGAGTGCAGCACTTTCACAGCATCATCTTCCAGGATTTGAAATAGCTCCACTGGAATTCCATCACCTCCACTAGCTTTGTTCATAGTGATGCTTTCTAAGGCCCACTTGACTTCACATTCCAGGATGTCTGGCTGTAGGTGAGCGACCACACCATCGTGATTATCTGGGTCGTGAAGCTCTGTTTTGTACAGTTCTTCTGTGTATTCTTGCCACCTCTTCTTAATATCTTCACAGCAGAGGCACACAATAATATTTGTAGGTTAAATACATTATTGTAAACAGTTGACTTGAGTGGGTGTCATGGCTGAGCTTCCTTGCCCAAATTTGTTTTCCTTCTGAGAGCCTCTGAGAACTTATACAATTTGTTGGTTGATGTCATATACTGGCACTATCTATAATTCTGCCATATGCTATGTACTTAAAGTGGCCTATCCTTGTTGTGGAGTAATTGCTAGAAGTAATCTCTGGGTCAACTGAGGTGTCAGGCAGAGAACTAAGGTGCAAAGAACCAGTGTTTCTGCATCAAACAGCCCTTCTAGCCCATACAGTCACTATGTGAACTTAATAAGTTAGATCTCAGTTTCAACGACAGGGATAATGATTCTACCTTCATATTGTAGATATGAGATATGTTAATTAAAACATAAAGTGCCAGACACATAAATGGACCATAATAAATGGTAGTTCTTTCCATATAACTAGGTATCAAATAAGCAGGATTTTTTCCCCTTTGAAATGTTCACTGTTAAAGTGGGAAAATAAGTTCATCCTATGACTTGAAGTAAGTGGAGGTATAATTTTCTTCAAAGCAGTTAATTAAATGAGCTTTTGATCTTAAAAGATTTTGTTAAATGTTTTTATAATTTCTCCATAAAATCTTATGATGATAATAACAACAGTTATTTTTATATTTACATTTGTAAATTGTCTCTTGCGCTACATTCTGCTTGTGTGATCTTGTTTACCTAATCTCTCCCAATTATGACTTTAAGCCTGTGATTTAGAAATCTCTGCCCCAAATTTAACTCATCTCCAGCCTCAACCCAAGCCTCTTCCTCCAGCATCCCTGTTTCAACAAATGGTGCTACCACTTATGTCATTCCTCAAGCCAGTCAGTCATCCTTACCTTTTCCTTCTCTTTCTTGCCAAATCAAATCACTTATTAGGACCTGCTGATTCTGCCTCCTTGATGCTTTTCATTCCACTCATTGTTGTGTATCCTGGCGGCCGCTGTTTAGTCAATGCCTGAAGTCATAGACTAGTCTCCCACTTCCAGTCTAGATCTTTCCAGATCAGTCTGTACTCAGCAGACAGAATTATCTCTTTATTGTTACATTCCTCTGGTTAAAACCTGTGGAAATCAACAAAGATCACCCTAATGAGAATGAACACTGACTGTTTATGCAGAGTTTGCTGTAGAAAGAGAGTCAGCCAGCATTACTTATATTTGACAGAGACTCCAAGGGAAGCTTCACTGTGAATAAAAGGGAGGCTTCTGCTTTGCTCTTGTTGACTGAATGATTGATTTGTGAAGCATACTTGGCTGTTTCTGGTTGGCCCTGAGTCGCAGATGGGGTCAAAAAATAGGGAATGTGATCATCATTGACCAAATACTGACTTTTCTGAGCCAACAGCTGCAGAGGTTGTGGTTTGACTTCCTAGGTTGCCTGCTGCAGAGGTTGGAGGGCAGAGTTCTGTTACCAAGTAAAATCTGGCCATTGCCTGTTTTAATATCCAGTCTCTCAAACCATTCAATATCTTCTGATGAGCCTTATCATAGTATGTACAAGGCCACCTGTAAAATGGTGTTAATAGTATCTACCTCACAGAATTCAGTTAGTAAATATTTAAAGAGCTTACAACTGTACCATCATTGTTATTATCACTAAGATTAGTATTCATGATTTGACCTCTGCTTACCTTATCAGCAGCATCTGTAGCTTCTATCCCTTGCACTATCCTCTCCTACCGAATGACTCACCAATCCTCTAAATGCCATGTTTTTCTTGTCTCCAGGCCTTAACACATGTTACTCCCTTTGCTCCATCTCTCAAACCTTCCGTTTATCTCACAAATCCTATTCAATCTCACTCTGCCTGCAGATTGCTTCTTTCAGAAGCTGTCCCAGATTCCTATCCCTCCTCCCCATGCTGTCCCTCTCTGTATAGTTCTGGAACACACCTCTCGACATTCATGAACCATTTTGTAGCATGTTATCTATATTACCTATATCTCATGCCAGATTGATAGATGCTTGAAGTCAGGGCAAATGTATTCCCCACACCTACCATTTCTGAAATGTAGAAGCTACTTATAAATATTTATAAAAGGAAGAAAAGGCTAAGGGAAGGAGGGAGAAATCTTAAAAATATAACATTTGCCATGCAAATAAAATACCGAGTAACATGAAGTGATAATATAAAATAAATTTAAGATAATATAAGTTAAATCTGTGCCTTAATCTTTACCACTCTTCTTTCTTATAAAAGTTATATCTGGCCATATAGGGGGAAAAATTCTGATAATAATACAGATTTTAAAAAGAAAATTCTGCACTGACATTTCATTTCAATATCTTTTCCAACCCACAAAACCAATATTGCAGAAAATCAGAAAATAAAAATTCACTGTACATTTTTATTTCTCTGAGAACACAGGGAGAAAAAAGAACAATTGAGGTGGTGGCAGATGGCACTATTAAAACTCCAAATCTTAAAAGGCAAAATTCTATTTATCAAAAAATTGTTAACAGTAAATTTAATAATTTAAGCAATTTAATAGTAAGATGTAACACTGTTAATGATAATCATAATACCTAGGATAAATAACTATATAGTAAATCTTTTTTGATAATATTTAAAGTGAAAATCATATTGAGTAAACTCAGGGACTTATTCTGCAGACAAAGTTAGAACACTTAACTGAAAATTGTATTTGAATGACATTTCTTAAGATTAGAACATATTAATTTGTAATTGTGAAAGGAAAGGAAATTCTAGACCTAGGAGGCAATGAAACAATGACTATGTAGAAATATGAAAATGTATGTATTATAGACTTAAAAATCAGAATATAAAATGGTATTAACAGTAAGTGAAATTATGTTAAGTATTTATATGTGGAAACAAAAACAAAATAAAATATAAGTAAATATATAAAACAGAAAATAGTATATAAAAATAATAAGATGTATTTTGATGATAAGAATGGAGGCGACTGTGTCTCAAAGGACCTGTGAGGGTTAACCAAGGAGACGGATAGGATCCTAACAACAATGAAAACAGAGGAGGGGGAAGGGCATTAGTGGAGTCATTGAATGAGTTAGACATGTTGTGTTCAGATTTGAGTTTTATTGTTCTGACCAGAGGGTAGAGGACAGTGTTGAAGGGTGCAAGACTAGAGGTAGGGAGAGCAAATAGCAGGAAAGCTTCACAATTGAGTGAGAAATAAGAACTGAATAAATCATTAAGCTGGAATGGGCCAACTACCATAAAACTCTTAGAGGAAAACATAGGCAGAACACTCTTTGACATACATCACAACAAGATCTTTTTCGATCCACCACCTAAAGTAATGAAAATAAAAATAAACAAATGGGACCTAATTAAACTTAAAAGCTTTTGCACAGCAAAAGAAGCCATAAACAAAACAAAAAGACAATCCTTAGAATGGGAGAAAATATTTGCAAACAAAGCAACTGACAAGGAATTAATCTCCAAAATATACAAACAACTCATGCAACTCAATATCAAAACACAACCCAATCAAAACATGGGTGGAAGATCTAAATAGACATTTTTCAAAGGTGAAGGTGAAGCTGCTCAGTCGTGTCCGACTCTTTGCGACCCCGTGGACTGTAACCTACTAGGCTTCTCCGTCCGTGGGATTCTCCAGGCAAGAATACTGGAGTGGATTGCCATTTCCTTCTCCAGGGGATCTTCCCGACCCAGGGATCGAACCCAGGTCTCCCGCATTGGAGGCAGACGCTTTAACCTCTGAGCCACCAGGGAAGCCCCAAAGATGGCCAAAAAAAAAAAAAACACATGCAAAGATGCTCAACATCAGTAATTATTAGAGAAATGCAAATCAAAAACTACAATGAGGTATCATCTCACACTGTCAGAATGCTGCTGCTGCTGCTGCTAAGTCACTTCAGTCGTGTCTGACTCTGTGCAATCCCATAGACGGCAGCCCACCAGGCTCCCCCATCTCTGGGATTCTCCAGGCAAGAACACTGGAGTGGGTTGCCATTTCATCAAAAAATCGATAAACAATAAATGCTGGAGAAAAGAGAAACCCTCTTACACTATTGGTGGGAATGTCAATTGGTACAGCCACTATGGAGAACAGTATGGAGGTTTCCTAAAAAACTAAAAATAGAGCTACCATATAAGCCAGAAATCCTATTCCTAGGGATATATCCCGAGAAACCCATAATTTGAAAGGATGCAGCACCCTGATGTTTATGGCAGCACTCTTTACAACAGCCAGGACACGGAAGCAACCTAAATGTCCATTGACAGATGAATGGATAAAGAAAATGTGGTGCATATATACAATGGAATATTACTCAGCCATAAAAGGAGCAGAGCAATGCCATCATTGTAAAGCAACTCTATTCCAATAAAAATTGTTTTTTAAATGATGGAGTGGGCTCCAAAATCTTTAAGATGTAAAATCTGTAGAACTTGGCAGTTCCTGTTTTCTAATCTGGGTGATGTAAGACTGCTGGGAGAAGGGATACCTAGTTCAGGAAGGTGGTCTCCTACCTGTAGTTTAGAAGCTAGTCTTAGGTATATCTGCACAGGCAAACTCAGTGTTTACGATGTGTATCCATGAGATGCATAATATGTATAAAATCATTTTATTTCTTAAGGCATGGAAGTGCTGTTATTCCAGAGCTCTCTTGGGCCTTTTGGAACTATTGAAATTTAAAGACATTGAGACTGTAAGATAATACCAAAATTCAAGAGGGCTGTTTTTTTTTAACTCCAAAATTTATTTACTCCTATAAGTCTCAGCTGCTTTTCATTCTCCCCTCACTCTCTTTTTGTCATAAGGTATTTTTAAGTTGCTAAGACATACTACCATATAAAAATAATGTGTTTGATGTGATTTCTTGATTCTTATGATATAAAATACTGTGAATTGTGTGTTTTTAGGGTGCCTTCAAGTCTATGGACCTAAATCGTGTCATCAAACTCTTCGAAGAGACTGGTAAAGTAAGCTTTGGGAGAAAATTTCTCCATTTCACTTAGAAACTGTGATTTCCTGAAAGGTAATATGTACTCCCCTAAACATAAGTCCCATTTCTCCTTTCATTGACAACATTTCAAACAGTATATGTCTTCTGTTTAAATTTAGTATGAATATATTTAACCTGGTAGGTACATATATATGAATATAATATATACATATATTATATGGGTGAATATAAACAGAAATCCTAAGAGTAGATTTGACTCATCTAGTCTTTGTTCATGCTTATTAACAAGTAGGATGTGGGTGCAAGGGTAGGAAACATGTATCATGATATAGTACTTAAAAATTCTCTGATATGAAATTAGGATATGTAGATACTCATACACAGTCATAAGTAATTTATTTTGAGAGAACTCTCATACAGAATGTAATGGAAATAAAGATACAAAACTCAAAACTGAGTTTACGCTTTGGCAGAAAGGATAATAAATGCATATGCATACATGTTTATAGGACACTCTGCTGATGTTACTCAAGAATTGACTGAATGCCTAAAAAGTCAGTATACACTAGAAAATTACTACAGGATGAAGATTGCACGCTTTCAGTATATGGGAAGTGGGCTGACCATGGTATCAAAACAGTCCTGTGATTAAAAGGTGCAAAAATTTAGTCATTGTCTTAACATTTTTTAGTTTCTAGTTTTACATAGAAAGAAGACAAAACACAATAGAAATAATGCCTTTTATAAGGATAATTTCTTTTGTTGGCTCTGATTGTTGTGAAAGTTATTTTTAATTGTGAATATATCTACAGTTTTTAAAAAAGGAAACCCAACTACATAGAGCTCCTAATAGCTTGTTAATTAAGGGTAGCCAAAATATGTGTGTGTGTGTGTGTGTGTGTGTGTATGCTTTGTTTAAATTGACTGAAGGTGTTTAGTTTGAGCCATTATGTTGGGCATATTTTAGGTTAAAAATACAACTTCTGGACTCAGATGGTCAAATCTGACTTCATAAATCACCGGTTATTAGCTGTATGATTTGGAATAATTAGTGTTTCAGCTGAGATTCCTGTTCTGAAAAAGAAGGATAATAAAAATACCCTCCTAATAAGGTTATTTTGAATATTAATGAAATGATATCTATATATATTGCCTAAATGGTATTTGGCATAGAAAAATGCTCAACATACCTCAAGTATTATTAATATTTCTGGAAACCATTACTGCTTTTATATTAATCTAGTTTTGATTTGCAATTTCCTATTCGAATATATAGTTTATTTTTAACCTTCACTATTTTAGGGAGCATTTTATAATGCTTACATTATAATAAAGTAATTCAAGAATTACTTGATAATGTATCTACTTTATTCTTACATTAAGGGAAACTTTTAAAAATCTCAACAGAATAACACAAAACAACTAAAATAGATAATTTGTTTCAGGATGATTTGGAAGAAAGACAACTTAAATCTGTCAAGAAATTGGTGCAGTGT
This sequence comes from Capricornis sumatraensis, assembly GCF_032405125.1. NCBI lineage: Eukaryota > Metazoa > Chordata > Mammalia > Artiodactyla > Bovidae > Capricornis > Capricornis sumatraensis. The sequence continues at coordinate 79,255,319 of NC_091073.1, forward strand.
TATCAAAATGGATTTGTATCCTTTACTTATATGTGTATGTTTGTTTCCTTTATCCTAAAATGGGAGAATTATTAGGAAACGTGTTAGTTTCCCATTGCTTCTATAACAAATTACCACAGACTCAGTGCCTTAAAACCACATGAATTTTTTGTTTTATAGTCTGGAAGTCTCACTGGGCTCAAGGAGAGGTGTTGGCGGGGCTGGCTCCTTCTGAAGCTCTAGGGGAGACACCATTCCTTGCCTTTGCCAGCTTCTAGAAGCAGCCAGCCTTCCTTGGCTTCCTGGGCCCTTCCCAAGAGGTAGCCAAGGACCACCCCCTCACCTCTACTTTTGCCATCACTCCTCCTTCTCTGACCCTCTCCTGCCTCCCCTTTCCTTATAAGGACCCTGTGATTGTATTTGGCCTACCTGGATAATTGTGGGTAACTTTCCCATCTCAAGGCTTTTAATCACATCAGAAAATTCCCTTTGCCATATAGTAAGAAAGGTAACATTCACAAGTTCTAGGGGTTAGGATGTAGATATCATTGTTGCTGCTGCTGCTGCTGCTGCTAAGTCACTTCAGTCGTGTCTGACTCTGTGCGACCCCATAGACGGCAGCCCACCAGGCTCCACCGTCCCTGGGATTCTCCAGGCAAGAACACTGGACTGGGTTGCCATTTCCTTCTCCAGTGCAGGAAAGTGGAAAGTGAAAGTAAAGACGTTCAGTCGTGTTACACTCTTAGCAACCCCATGGACTGCAGCCTACCAGGCTCCTCCGTCCATAGGATATTCCAGGCAAGAGTACTGGAGTGGGTTGCCATTGCCTTCTCTGAGATATCATTGAACAGGCCATTATTCTGTTTACCACAGAAAATATCTAACATTTTATGTCTTTTACAAAATTATATTTTTACCAGAGAATGTAAAGCAGAAGAAACAGTATAATACAATATTAACTGTGTAGTGTCAGTTTCTATAGACTCAGAGAAATAGTGGATGTAGTTAGGAGGGCCAAGTCAAAGTCTTTTTTCTGCCAATTTACTTGAGTATTTGCACTGTTGGTAAACTTTTCAATTTTTTCACCCTTATGAAATAGGGGTAATAGCTCCTCATGAGGTCACAAGGAAGACTAGATAACACACCAGCATTGCTTGATAATCTTCAAAACATTCTATAAACGTGTTATTCCCAATGAATATACCCCCATGATTAGAATATGTAGAGAACAGTGTGTTTCAAAACTATGTGTGATTAAGAACCAGTTTGCTGCCGGGGGGTTGTTTTCTTTTTTAACCTTTGCATATACATGCTATTGTAAAATGCAATAGAATTGTTACAGGAAACTCACTTTCTGTAGTTATTTTTCCATAGACTGATAACATACAGTTCCAGAACTGCCATGGTCCACAACCACAATTACAGCAGTATTGATCTAAATAAACTTTAACAGTTGTCCAACCAGGTTTAAAGAAAATACCAGCCTCTAATTTAGCTTGTTTAATATATCATAACATCTTAAGCCTCCCATTTAGAAAAATGTGCCTTATAATTTTATCTAACTCTTTTCTCACCTTATTTTAGCCTTGTTTTATATGGATTTGTTGGGTCAGTCAGTTACTGAGGGCTTGTGGATATCAAGCATTGTTTACTGGTAGCCAAGAAAGTCTACTAGCAAATGATTTCTTTTCCTGTCTTAACCTGATAACTCAACACCTCCATTGTTTTTTCTTCTTCAGGCCAGAGAGTTGGTGGCAAATGGCTCTGTTTCTGAATGTCTTCAGTAGTCTGACTTTAGACTTTAGAAAACATAAAGCAAAGCTAGGTTAGAGAGGTATTTTAGTCATTTCCCTAGGAAGTTAATGGAAGTTTGTATTTCTAATACATCCAGCTCTCCTGTCTTTTACAGAGAAGCTCCTAGAAAGAGACTAGAAGTGATCAGATTCAGTGAAGAAGTGCAAGTCACGTTACCATGTCCACTTAACTATTAAAAAAAAAAAAAGTGAAATTTGTTTAGGTACCAATTGGGTTTTTTTAATAGATATAATAAAAGTTGCTTTTAACTGAAGATCTAGAGAGGGTACATTTTGCTTTCATAAACTAGTCTTAAATAAAATTTCAACCAATATAAACCTTAAAAACAAGAAAAGGCAACTGAGTAATATTAATAAATAATGCAGGAAAGTAAGGTAGGTTTGGTTTGCTTATTCCTGAGCAATGTATATTTTGTATTTGGGTGGAGATGAAGGATATAATTGAGCCATTAAGTTTTTTTTTCAAAGTGTTATTATTCATTGCCAATAATAAGTTATTGCTCAATTGAGCATCTGATGTAGTAGTTGGTAATCAGATTCTAAAGATGTGGTGAGAAGAGAAAAAATATTTTGAATAAGAGGTTACTGAGACAAAAATTAAATAATATTCCTTAAAAAAATGGTTCTGTTTTTCTCTTTACACTTCAAAATTACTGTAATTAAAATAGGGTCAACCATGTTTAACGAAATAGATGGAATTCTATAGATTTTCTTGATAGAAATACTATAAAGAATATATTAATAAAAATCTTAATTTTATTTCTTAACTAAAAATATTAAAGCCCTTAAGGGATTTAGCACAGATATTTAAAATTCTGAATCTGTGTGCAGAAAAAGTTAAAACACAGCCCCATTTTATAGAACCTGCATATAATATCATAAAATTATGTGGGTAAGTTTTTAAACTTTATTTGATATTAGCACGCATGCAATATTTTATGTTTTATCTTACAAAGACATTATGCTTTATGGTGTAGCAAAGCAATATAGAACTCAGGAAGCTTCACTTGATCACTTGATTCCAGCAGCTGATATCTCAAAGGTAGTCCATTTTACTGTAATCTGAGATTGCTGGCCACAAGAACTTAAACTGCAAGTATATTAAAATGTTTTCTCATAATAAGTTACCCCAAGTGAATGAAAAATGTGAGATATAAATAAGAAGTTATAGTATTTTTAGAGAATCCTTAAGAAAATTTATGGATAATACTAATTTCTGTCTAGTTTTTTTCTATCTCTTTAAAATATTTGACTCTCAGAGATATGAGAGTCAAAATGTTTTATTTGATCTTCCAAATTTGAATAAAGAAGGATTTATCACCAAATTGTTTGGGAGATTATTTTTCAAAATGTAAATTAGAGATCAGAATTATAAAATTTATGTCTTCCATCCTCTGTACTATTGTTTCAGCAACCATTTGGGGGAACAGCCATATAATTGCTAATCAAGATGTATATTAAAATACATATTCCCCATTTTCAATATAATACAGTAGAGGAAATTTCTTTAAAAAGAGATAAACTTTTTGACAGCTGAATCTTCTAAACCTTTCTACCAATTTAACTTTAAAAAGTGAGTTTCTTTTAATTATAAACAATAGTATTTATACATAGTAAGTATATCTCTCACTTTTAGATTTAGTAGCAATAATATTTGCAATTTTGTTACTTAAGTTCATTTAAGTTTTTTGATATCTGAACAAATGATTGAAAATAATTTATTGAATGTCCTTTCCATGCCTTTTTAATAGAGACCATGTAAAATAAAGAAATAAATGATTGCTCTGATGCTTTCAAGGAACTGTAATATACTAATTGGAAATTATTTTTATATTGATGTGAGATAATATTATGTAAAATAGTTTCACATTTTGAGGCCATGCAATCTTAGAATACCATGTTCACATTACTTTCAGTATCGGTGTTCCTAGAGTACTCTACCAAGAATTGGTTCTCTAGGAAAGCTGTAACTGAATGTTTCATTGCATAATATGAGAAATCTTTAGAAATGCACTCTCCACTTACCTTCATAGTTCATAATTGTCCACATTCTTTTTTTAAAATTTCCTAATTTCTCCTTTTATCATGCACTTTTCCATACCATACCCTCACTTGATTCCCTTTTAAGGTCATTTTGGGGATATAAAAACATTGAAAATTTAAAAAGTAAAATCAAGCCCTTCTGTTTTGGCCTCAAGTAATTCATTTTCTCAGTGCATCAAAAGCATAATGCTTACTTTTTTCATAACCTTTTTGGTGGGAAACTCTTCTGATTCTTTATCCTTTAGGTTGCTTTCTTTGGTAATGAAAGGAAAAAATATGACAAGGAGAATTTATTTTAGAGATTCAACAATGAGCTGGGTGTCAAGTAATAAATTACTTCAAATGAAAATTCTAGAAATGACACCTAGAAATGCTAGAAATGAACCTTGACGAAATTTATAAATTTTTCCTTTTCATAGCTTAACATTGAAATATCTTTTAATTCTAATTGGTCTATATATATGTATATATATATATCCATATGTGATAGTTCCCAGTGTTGTTTTTCAATCGGTTAATTTTTCTTGAAAAATATGATTTAAAAGTACTATATATAAGACATATTAAATATCTTTAAATAACATATAAATTTCAAATTTTGAACCCCTGAAGTGCTGAAATAGTTGATATTTTTTATTTAGGAACTGACTTTTATTTCTCCTCTGACAGACTAATGACATTGGTTCAAGTGCCTTATCTTTTCTGATTTGTGAATAAATAAATTATTTTCAAATAACTTTGGTTATATTAGTTGTGAAGTAGGATTCTACTATAATTAATATTTGTTAAATTGAATTCTTTAGTGTCTCAAAAAGTATATTTGTTATTTTGTGGATGGTAACTAATCCAATTAATAAGGAAAAAGTCACTAACCCTTAAGAACAAATAGACCATTGAGATATTAACTGGAGTTGCAAATTTTCAGGAAAAAAATCCCCTAAACAGCCTTTAAGCTATAGGTAAAACTAAACCTGTGATTTGTATCAGCTTTTCTAGTGTACTCCTAATTTTGATAGTATTATCTTACCCTCAGAGAGGAAAGAGAATTCTTAAGTTTTGTATTTATGTAGTATTGCAAGATGGCTTTCTAAACTGTTGCCTTTTATGTCCATCTCTCTTCATTTTTATAAACCAATTTTATTTTGTTTTATTTTATTTTGGTCAGCTGGTTAGAAAAACAATTTTTTTTGGTAGTTAATTCTCCAGGAATAAAGAAACAGGATATTTATCCTCATTTTAATCTTTAGAAGAGAAATTTTCCTCTATTTTGCAAATGATGCTTCAGTGAAGGACTTCATTAAACATAACTCATATATTCTTCATTCTTATTGAAGCTTGCCATTTTTGAAAAAGAAAGCATCAGATGAAATAACATATGCTGAAGATACTGCTAATTCAGTTGGACTTTTGGGTGAGTTAAGATGATTGGACCACTGACAAGAAGGAACTATCTCTTTCACTAAGTTTCACTAAGAATACTCCTTCTCTTTTCTTGTTTTCTGGTTGGAGATTAAGCATAGTGTGCTTGGTGATATTTTTTGTATTATCTTCCACTCAGGTGTTTCATGATACCAACAGGATTTTTTTGTTCCTTAATTATAAGGACTGGAAGATATTTCTTTGTGCTTATATGTCTTGATGTTATGTATTTAGTTCGTTGAAATGTTTAACATTTTTTTGTGTGTAAATCAGAAGTACATGTTCCTATCAGTAATCACAGAAATGTTTTCATCTTTGAACTCTAATAACCGCTTGAATCTAAATGATTGCAGGAATTGATTGCGGGCCCAATTATTTATTAAATAATTTTAAATCTTAAAATGCTGGAATATTGGGAACTTTAATATAATATACATAAAGATGCCTGTGTTTTGTACACAAAAATATAAAAAAATCACAGGCAAGTGTTTATATTTGGCTTATAACTCAATTTTCTAGAGAAAGAAGATAATAGAAATGAGATCAAACACTTCAGTTCAGTCGCTCAGTCATGTCTGACTCTTTACGACCCCATGAATTGCAGCATGCCAGGCCTCCCTGTCCATCACCATCTCCCAGAGTTCACTCAGATTCACGTCCATCAAGTCAGTGATGCCATCCAGCCATCTCATCCTCTGTCATCCCCTTCTCCTCCTGCCCCCAATCCCTCCCCGAATCAGAATCTTTTCCAATGAGTCAACTCTTCGCATGAGGTGGCCAAAGTACTGGAGTTTCAGCTTCAGCATCATTCCTTCCAAAGAAATCCCAGGACTGATTTCCTTTAGGATGGACTGGTTGGATCTCCTTGCAGTCCAAGGGACTCTCAAGAATCTTCTCCAACACCACAGTTCAAAAGCATCAATTTTTCAGTCCTCAGCCTTCTTCACAGTCCAACTCTCACATCCATACATGACCACTGGAAAAACCATAGCCTTGACTAGACGGACCTTTGTTGACAAAGTAATGTCTCTGCTTTTGAATATGCTATCTAGGTTGGTCATAACTTTCCTTCCAAGGAGTAAGCATCTTTTAATTTTATGGCTGCAGTCACCATCTGCAGTGATTTGGGAGCCCCCAAAAATAAAGTCTGACACTGTTTCCACTGTTTCACCATCTATTTGCCAGGAAGTGATGGGACCGGATGCCATGATCTTCGTTTTCTGAATGTTGAGCTTTAAGCCAACTTTTTCACTCTCCTCTTTCACTTTCATCAAGAGGCCTTTTAGTTCCTCTTCAGTTTCTGCCATAAGGGTGGTGTTATCTGCATATCTGAGGTTATTGATATTTCTCCCAGCAATCTTGATTCCAGCCTGTGCTTCTTCCAGCCCAGCATTTCTCATGATGTACTCTGCATATAAGTTAAATAAACAGGGTGACAATATACAGCCTTGACGTACTGCTTTTCCTATTTGGAACCAGTCTGTTGTTCCATGTCTGATTCTAACTGTTGCTTCCTGACCTGCATGCAGGTTTCTCAAGAGGCATGTCAGGTGGTCTGGTATTCCCATCTCTTTTAGAATTTTCCACAGTTTCTTGTGATCCACACAGTCAAAGGCTTTGGCATAATCAATAAAGCAGAAATAGATGTTTTTCTGGAACTCTCTTGCTTTTTCCATGATCCAGTGGGTGTTGGCAATTTGGTCTCTGGTTCCTCTGCCTTTTCTATAACCAGCTTGAACATCTGGAAGTTCATGGTTCACGTATTGCTGAAGCCTGGCTGGGAGAATTTTGAGCATTACTTTACTAGCGTGTGAGATGAGTGCAATTGTGCAGTAGTTTGAGCATTCTTTGGCATTGCCTTTCTTTGGGATTGGAATGAACACTGACCTTTTCCAGTCCTGTGGCCACTGCTGAGTTTTCCAAATTTGCTGGCATATTTAGTGCAGCACTTTCACAGCATCATCTTTCAGGATTTGAAATAGCTCAACTAGAATTCCATTACCTCCACTAGCTTTGTTCGTAGTGATTCTTTCTAAGGCCCACTTGACTTCACATTCCAGGATGTCTGGCTCTAGGTGAGTGATCACACCATAGTGATTATCTTGGTCATGAAGATCTTTTTTGTACAGTTCTTCTGTGTATTCCTGCCATCTCTTCTTAATATCTTCTGCTTCTGTTAGGTCCATGCCATTTCTGTCCTTTATCGAGCCCATCTTTGCATGAAATGTTCCCTTGATATCTCTAATTTTCTTGAAGAGATCTCTAGTCTTTCCCATTCTGTTGTTTTCCTCTATTTCTTTGCATTGATTGCTGAGGAAGGCTTTCTTATCTCTTCTTGCTATTCTTTGGAACTCTGCATTCAGATGCTTATATCTTTCCTTTTCTCCTTTGCTTTTTGCTTCTCTTCTTTTCACAGCTATTTGTAAGGCCTCCCCAGACAGCCAGTTTGCTTTTTTGCATTGCTCTTCCATGGGGATGGTCTTGATCCCTGTCTCCTATACAATGTCACGAACCTCCGTCCATAGTTCATCAGGCACTCTGTCTATCAGATCTAGTCCCTTAAATCTATTTCTCACTTCTACTGTATAAGGGATTTGATTTAGGTCATACCTGAATGGTCTAGTGGTTTTCCCTACTTTCTTCAATTTCAGTCTGAATTTATCAAACACTATGGCTCCTTGAATCAGCCCCTGAGACATGACATCATGTTCCCAAAACAAATCCTAAATTAAATTTATACTTATTAATTTAGTTTTTGTTTGTATAGTATAAATAAAAGAAATACAAATTAAAAATAAGTATTCCCTGAATATATATGTTCCTAACATTATATTGCATATTGAAAGATGACAGAAACTAGTATAGTAAAATACTAGTATCATTTAAAAATTTTAACATAGACACTAACACTTTTATGTCTAAATAAAGTTTCATAGTCTTCATCTGTAGGTACTTCGGGAGAAATTATTGTGGCCTACAGTGGGTGAAGAAGGAAATTAGAATAGACATGGGGAGTTAGATAAGATGACCTTTAGGAACAGGCAAGTTGGAAACTAATGGGAAACTCTAATTTACCAGTGAGAAGCCAACCAACCTGGAAGAGGATATGATAGTATTAACAGATTAAAATGTGTAGATTTGGTTGATAACATTAAAAAAATCTCTGTTGCCCCTATTACTTTTAAATATGCATTTGTATAATAAATACACAGCCCTTTCTTACTGTGTCAATCTGCTGTTTGTTGAATGCCTGCTCACAGAGCATGTTATTGCCTCATTTGAGGGCAATATGAACTCAGCTAAAAAATGAACTCCTTTCACTGATTACTTACAATAAGTACTGCTGTTCTGTCCTTTATTAATTGCTGGAAACATGAGTTGAAACTAAAATAATTGTAATACAAAGCTTTGAAAAAAGGATATTCATTTTTACTAATAATTTCCAGTTTCTACTTGTACTATTTATAAAAATGAATTATATTACTTTTTGTCCTAAATAGTAGATATTTTTCCACTTAACAGCAGGATTCTGGAAACATGAAGGAAAAAGTTGGTACTCTGCCCTGAGATTGTAAAACAGGAAACCATGAAAGATGATCTGAACTTACAGGAACTAAAATGATAGTGAAACAGACAAGAAACCTTAGCATTTCCCATAAACTTGGTTTGGCTAGTTTTGTTGGAAAAGTTTAGTTGTTCCAGTTGCCTAATTTGTTTCAAAACTTAGTGAGTTTTCAACCACAAAGGAGAGTCCAAAAAAATTAAGAGTAGCCTGTCTTTCCCCTTGCCCTGCTCCACCTTCCCCACCCAGTGTTAGTTTTTGCAGATAGATCCTCCTAAAGCTAGGCTGTCTCCTTCATGCTCCCTCCTCCTGTCCACTTGCTTACCCACTCACTGACTACCCTCAGAGATAAACATTATGCAAGACCTAATGCAAAACACAAATCTTCAAGGGAGATCTAATTATCTCTTTCCCTCAGAGAATCCAAGCATATCTTTTTCCGTTCTGAAGCTGATTCTCCTGACTGCAGTTGTTCTGCAGGTGCCCAGAAGGCATGGATCATTTTCAGAATCCCACTGGTCATTTTCAGATTCTCTTAGGGATCATACTTGGAGGACTTCGCCAGAGCAAATGCAATCCAGTTTGAAGTATAGGCTGAAGCCAATTCAGAAGTTGTTTAAATATGACTGAAAAGGAATCTTCCCTATCCTCCATCCCCGCCACAATAACTTGAACATAAAATTATTACCAGCAGGCGAAAGACTGCCTAGAAACATTATCTTCCAGTCTGTCAATAAACTGAGGGGGCAGAGCTCAGCTGGAACTTTTCTAAGCAAAGGATACATTATTAGAGGCAATAGATTACTGACTAGCTAGGGAGGAAAACTCTCTGCCGTTTTCTCAGGCTAACTCATTTAATTCTCACAGCAATCTTTAAAGTAGTAACTATTTCTATACCAATTTATGGATGAGAAAACTGAGACACAAGTTTATACAGGTAGTAGGATGGCAGAAAATGAAGAGGAACTAAAAACCTCTTGATGAAAGAGGAGAGTGAAAAACTTGGCTTAAAGCTCAATATTTAGAAAACAAAGATCATGGCATCTGGTCCCATCACTTCATGGCAAATAGATGGGGAAACAGTGGAAACAGTGTCAGACTTTATTTTTTTGGGCTCCCAAATCACTGCAGATGGTGACTGCAGCCATGAAATTAAAAGACTCTTACTCCTTGGAAGGAAAGTTATGACCAACCTAGATAGCATATTCGAAAGCAGAGATATTACTTTGCCAACTAAGGTCCGTCTAGTCAAGGCTATGGTTTTTCCAGTGGTCATGTATGGATGTGAGAGTTGGACTGTGAAGAAAGCTGAGCACCGAAGAATTGATGCTTTTGAACTGTGGTGTTGGAGAAGACTCTTGAGAGTCCCTTGGACTGCAAGGAGATCCAACCAGTCCATCCTAAAGGAAATCAGTCCTGGGTGTTCGTTGGAAGGACTGATGCTGAGGCTGAAACTCCAATACTTTGGCCACCTCATGCGAAGAGTTGACTCACTGGAAAATACTCTGATGCTGGGAGGGACTGGGAGCAAAAGGAGAAGGGGACGACAGAGGATGAGATGGCTGGATGGCATCACCGACTCGACGGACGTGAGTCTGAGTGAACTCCGGGAGTTGGTGATGGACAGGGAGGCCTGGCGTGCTGCGATTCATGGGGTCGCAAAGAGTTGGACACCACTGAGCAACTGAACTGAACTGAACTGAAGTGGTCAAGCAGGATTTAATCTTAGGCAATCTTGTTCTAGCTGCTAATTACCATTCTTTTCTTCTTGGGAAGGAACGGCTGAGTTGATTCTTGTCCAAGGATAGATAGGGTGTTTTGTCTGTGTATGTGTGTATGTATTTAAAATTACATGATCCAGTTTGAATCTCTGCTGATGATATTTTAATAATCATGTTACACTTTATTCTTAAAACTGTAGATAAACATATGTCATTGTTATTAAACAGCATTCATTCATCTTTCTGACAGGTGACTTAATGAAAATACAAAATTCTGAATTGAGGATTCAAATTTGTAAGTGTATTATTGACTTTTATCATGCAGAACCACCAAAAAAGCATATTACAGGTAAAGTTTTCAATACTGTTTCAGTAATAACTTGTGTCTTTATAAAACAGAACATTTTCATATCTCTTTGAACTTGTAAAAACAGAGTGGGGATCATAAATGCAACACATCAAAAACAGGCTTTTTTGGCAGTCTCAAGCTCTTCGGTCATTTTAAACAGAAAAATTATGTTTTTGTCAACTTTAGATATTCTGATGTTAAATATTTATAACAAAATTTTTAAGGCTAAACCCAAACTAGTTTAATTATAATTATTACTGTTAATGTAATTTAATACTGTTGATAATATTATTCTTTTCTAACGTTTATAATGTTAGATCCCCAAAGCTAATAACATTCTCCACCACTTCTGGAAAAAGAATTCTGCATGTTACAGCTAAGGAATTTTAATATATAATGGTATAATGAGTCACACTGAAATGGGTAGTATCAAGATAGGGGACACTTGCTATATGGAGGATATAATGTTACTTTAGGATATATTTCCTACCTTCATAGTTTCCATAATTTATAATCAATTTAGGAAAGGAGAGAAGATATAAAATACATTTTAAAGTTCTCTGTTCCTTAAGATAGGTGAAAAGACGCTGGTAGAAAAAAAAGATTACTTATAATAGGGGAAAATGGGAAGACATCTGAAGTGAAGAAATGAGTAGAGAGATTATTAACTGTCATATTTGAGCTATCAATGAGATAAACAGGAGAAAGTGTTTGATAGATAGTAGACACTGAATACTAACAGAAATACAGGTTTGGAATTCACCCAAATAGAAATGAAAATTGAAACCATCTAGATGCTTGAGTTTTTCCAGGAGATAAAACATGTAAATGGGAAAGGACCAAGAATAACAGCATGGAGAGGGTCCATACTGAGATCCAGGGGGAAAAAACGATCCAAAGAAATTGGCAATGACAGAAGGTTCAAAGTGGAGGATGAAAAGCAAAAGATCGTCATGTCTTGTATGCCAGTGAATGAAATATTTGATGAAGGAAGTAGTCCTAATGTCAAATACTGTAGAGGCTTCTGTAATTGAAGAGTCAAATTACCAACTGATGTGATATCTGGAAAACTCTAGTACATCTTTGGTGGAACTATTGCCATAAATAGGACAGATACAAGACCAAAGAATGAGAGGATTGTGAGAATAGAGACAGTGAGTGCCGACTTATGTATTAAGATCAGATGGAGAAGAAAAAGAAGGAAGATGGAGAACAACTCAACTGGTAGCAAAATCAAAGAAGATATTTGTTTTTTTTTTCATAATTTTTAGGATACAAGAAGCTAGTATATGGAAAATGAGAGGAAGAAATTCCCAAAACATGAGAGGATGGAATTAAGAGTACAAGCATAAGGTTAACCTAGGCAATATATCCACTGTCTTTTTAAGATAGAAAAAAAAAGGGGGGGGTGGAACAAATGATGTATAAGATAAGACAGAGGAGTTACGGTGCAGAGAAGTGAGGCTGATCTTAATTTAACCAGGCTGTGAATATTGGAAACCTTAGGCAGTGCTCTCAGTAGCTGTGTCACACAGTTGGTTTCAGGTGATGGCGTGGCTGGATATTTGGGACCACAGCTGAAAAGTCATCGGTAGGGCAATTGTATGAGACATATCCCTGGGGATAGGAATCAGGTTCATGAGCCTTAATATTACAATATCCTTCTAGATAAATGTAAACTAAATATATAAAGATACTGTAAGCACAAAGTACAGGCATGCAACCAGGCTATTATGCAAAAAAAACCATGATTTGGGAAAATATTTTATAGAATAGGCTTACAATAAAATGTTTAGTGGCTACAATTGAATATAAAATTCTACATATAGTGTATTGTTAAAATTATATGATACATTAAAATATCAATACTCTAAGAAATATACCAGAATGTTAAGGTTGTTATCTCTGAATGATGAAATTATGCAATGGTTGGTTTCCTCTTTATACTTACTTTTTATACACCTAAAGTAAATAGCTAGGGTATACCAGAGAACCCATCACAGCAAAGGACAGGGCCATGTCCAGGGCTAAAGATCAAATGCATAAAGATGAAATAACAGACATCTCAGAACCATGGCAAAGAATCTAGTTGGTCTCAAAAGTCAAGAAATCAGGGAGGTAGATAGTATATCACTACAACGGAAAATAGCTGCATCTCAAGGAAGCAGGTACCCTCTGCTGTGTATTTAATCTCTCTTGAGTTGAGAGATTGTTGGGCAACCACCTGTGCAGCTGTATCACAGGAGAGGTGGTGGTGTTGCTCATGGGAGCTATTATCACCAAGAATCATGCTTCCTTAAAATACCATTATATTTCACTAGCATTTATCAGAATAGCATTATATATTCATTGCCAGATTACATCACCAAATTGCATAATTGTGGCCCCTTGAAAGCACTAAAGTCGTGAATTGACTTGAATATGAATACATTTAGTATTTGTAATCATGCCATTTTCATTTATGGAAAAGTGTATCTAGAGACAAGAAATAATGTTCATTTTAGCATTTAAGATATGTCTCCAAAACTGTGGTCCTATTTCAAATTCTACACTAGGGATCAGCAAACTGTGGATCCTGAGCCAAAACCAGCCCTCTGTAAATAAACTTTTATTGGAACACAGCCATGCCCACTTATTTTTATACATTTTATACCTGCTTTCGTGCTATGGTAGCAGTGTTGAATATTTGAGAGAGAAACCTTATAGGCTACAAAAACTAAGATACTTGTTACCTGGCCTATTATAGAGTAAGTCTGCCTACCCTGTGCTATACCATTTTAAAATGCTGTATCAGTTCAGTTGCTCAGTCGTGTCCAACCCTTTGCCATATACTTTTTAAAAATTTTTGTTGTTGTTGTTGTTGCTGTTTAGTGATAAATTACTCATTCCTTTGTTTAATGTAGATGATTTCTATGTGAAATAATTGCACATATTTATTCACTAATTGTTGTTAGGTTACCAGCAGGCTAGTTCCTCATATAAGATTAAAATGGCTGAAGTTGGAGGACTGGCAAAAACAATGATCCAGTCATTGGAGTTGCTTGAAAATCAACTTGTTGAGAAACTTTGGGTACTTAAAGCTCTGCAGCACCTCTCAACTTCTGGTTTGTATATTATGTACATAACTGAACACTTCATTCTCAACTATTTGTTTTTATCTAATAATGTCGAGTCTATAAAACAATTTTAGAATTTATTTTCAGAAGTTAATTGTACTTTAATGGTGAAAGCACAAGCAGCCAGTGGAATCTGTGCTCACCTCAACGACCCAGATCCCTCTGGACAACTTTTATTTCGTTCATCTGAAATACTCTGGAACTTACTGGAAAAATCTTCAAAAGAAGAAGTCATACAACAGCTTAGTAACTTGAAATGTTTGCTGTAAGTATATGGGGTTAGACAGGAATGTTTTTAGCCTTAAAATGATAGCTGGTGACATAACTAAACTCTTTGTTTAAATTTGTGTTCAATTAGGTTTTTGATTCATGTGATAGCTTTGTTTCAGGACTTTTTTTTGGTACCATGGTATAAATGTATTTGCATAATAACAAGTCTTTTCTTTCTATGTGGAAGACATTTAAAGTAGCTTGTTAACAAAAGTAAATTGTGTCCTTGAGTATATATAAAGTAAAATTATATATTTAAAAGGACTATCTCATATGTTCATTTAGTAAACCTATTTTTGAGTATTTACTCTCTTCCAGATATTGCAGTAAGCATTAGCAATAACATGAGTGAGACTTTAAGTTACTTATTCATTTATTTATCAAATAATTACTGTCTGCTCTGTGCCAGGTTCAGTACTAGGCTGTGGAAGTACAACTGGAAACAGTATAGAGATGGTCTCTATACTGCTGTGGCTTTCATGGCACTTTATGTTAAGAGAGACAGACAAGTAAATAGGCAACTAAAGGAGAGCATACTAAACATTATGAAAGAGAATTATTGCAAGGTCCTTCATGTTGTCCAGAAGAGGGTAGATCAGTACATTTTTGTTTGCAAATGACTGAACCCCCCAACTCAACTGATTCAAACCAAATAGGAAATTTATGAGCTCATGTAACTACAGAGTTAAGGGTAAAACTGATTTCATATGCAGCTGTATTCAAGGCTCAGCAAATATCAGGACTTGAGCCCTCTTCATCTCTCTTCTCTGTTTTCCACTGTGTTGGCTTAAGTCACAAGATCCATATGGTTAGACCTAAGAAGTCTAGTATCACATCATCACAACCCCAAACCAAGCAGAAGAGAAGACTTCCTATACCAAAAGCTCAAAGAAAAATTTTCTGAGTTCCTGCTAACCTGGTGCTGACCATATGCCCATTCCAGTGTGAATTACTAGTGACAGAAAGAAGAAATGTTCTAACTAGCTTCCCTTTAGTTAAAGGCAGCATCACAAGACCAAAAGTGGGGAAAGAGTGACTGCCTAAATAAAAATAAGGATACTGTTATCATAAGAAGAGCAAGCAGGTCCTAGAAGATAGAGTGGCAAATGCCCATTGTACAGGGAACCTAACCCATACTTGGAGAGTTAATGAACACTTCACAACAAACCCTAATCTGGTATCTGAATGCTAAATGTGAGTTAGCAACACAAGAGTTTTGCATGTAGAGAGCATCCTAGACAGAGGAAGAGAAGTGAGAGCAGAATTTAGTAAAACTGGAAAATTTAAAGAAATTCAATATAGTGAGAGAGAAAATACAGGGTAGAATAGTGAAAGATGAAGCTAACAATGTTAGCAGGGATCATAGCATGGAAGGCCTGATAACCCATGGTAAAGAGGTAGGACTTTATCCTGAGAACAAACGAAAAAAGCCTTTAAGTAATTTTAGAAAGAAGAATGATGTAACTGAATCTTTATTTTAGAAAAGTCACTTTGACCACCATGTATAGACTCGATTGAGAGATTCTTATTTGCTCCCTCAGTGAATTACAGGTAGATTTGGAAAGAGAAAAGATTAGAAATATTTTGAAATGAATGAAAAAGGGAGATTTTGGTGGGAAATACTTGAGTATTTCCATAGACATATGGCTTTAAAGATATGATTTTATTTTTTAGGGCTTTGAAGGAAGTATTTAAAAATCTGTTTATAAGAGGCGTTAGTCATTATGATCGTCAGCTTAGAAATGACATATTAGTGATCACAACAATTATATCTCAAAATCCTGGGGCACCAATGATTGTAAGTATAAATCAAATTGCATTTTAATTTTAATTGTGGAGGCAGTGGGTGTAGGGAGGAGGAAGCAGTCCTAAACGGTGTAACATTTATGTGAAAGTGAAAGTCATTTAGTCATGTCCCACTCTTTGAGTGACCCCATGGACTGTCCATGAAATTCTCTAGGCCAGAATACTGGAGTGGGCAGGCTTTCCCTTCTCCAGGGGATCTTCCCAACATTTATGTACTTGATTATAAATACCAGGTTATATCATTATGGTCACCAGTATACTTGCACTCTGCCAATTCTTCTTTGCATCCCTTTGGACAGCTGAGATCTTCCTCATGTACTATAATTTACTCACGTATTTACTACTCATGATGTTTTTCATCTCTTCCTGATGATATGAGTTTCTAACTGTTATCATCTCTTTCACCCAAAGAACCTTCACCATTCCTTGTGATGCAGATCTGCTGACTGCTAGCAACAAATTTTCTTAGTTTCTTGTATCTTAGAATAGTTTTAATTAACTTTAATTCTTGACATCTGTGTTCACAAAATATGGAATTCTAGATGCAATTTTTCTTCTATTTTAGCACTTTAAAGATATCATTCCACTGTCTTCTGGCCTCCATTGTTTTCTATAAGAAGCAGTCATTATTTCAATTTGCTGTTCTATGTAAAATGCATCACTTTGTCCTCTGTTTTCAAGATTTTCACTCTTTTTGGTTTTCAGCAGTTTTACTATAATGTGCCAAGATGTGATTCTTCTCTGTATTTGCCCTGGTTGAGATTCATAGATCTTCCTGAATATGTTATTGTTGTTCAGTAGCTTGCTCATGTCTGATTCTGCGACCCCATGGACTGCAGCACGCCAGGCTTCCCTGTCCTTCACCATCTCCTGGAGTTTGCCCAAACTCATGTCCATTGAGTTGGTGATGCCATCCAACTTCTTATGCTGTGTCATCCCCTGCTGCTCCTGCCTTCAATCTTTCCCAGCATCAGAGTCTTTTCCAATGAGATGGCTCTTGGCATCAGGTGGCCAAAGTATTGGAGCTTCAGCTTCAGCATCAGTCCTCCCAATGAATATTCAGGGTTGATTTCCTTTAAATTTACTTATTAACTTTGATTTAAATTTCCTGAGTATGTAAATTTAAGGAAAAACCAGTTATTCAGTGGTTCAGGTGCTAAAGAATCTGCCTGCCATGCAGAAGACCCAGGTTCAATCTCTGGGTTGGGAAGATCCCCTGGAGAAGAGAATGGCTCCCCATTCTAGTATTCTTGCCTGTAGAATTCCATGAACAGAGGAGCCTGGAGGATTACAGTCCATGGGTCTCAAAGAGTCGACCCGACTGAGCAGGTAACACTTTCACTTTCACTTGGAGAATTTGAGACCACAATTCTTTAAATATTTTTCCAACCCCATTCTCTCTCTCCCGTCCTTCTGAAACTGATTATACTTATGTTTAATTTCTTTGATATTATCCCACAGGTTGCCTGTGATTGCCTCTGTCTTCTGGTTCTTCAGACCACTAAGATTACAGGTTTACCCTGAATTTTAGCGTCTCTTTAAGGTGCAAGGGCCTGGCCTCAGTCTAAAAGTCATTTTTTCATTCATTACCTACATAGCTTCCTAGTCAAGGCTGCAATATGTAGGTGGACCTATGTTTTGTGGAAGCCCATGGTCAGTCAATAAATTCTCATTAGCATCCTTGCAAACTTGGGTGAATTCCATGAATGTGAATCAACAGATATAACATCTTCACATTTTAAAGAAAACAGGTAGATCTTAAAGTAGTAAGAATATATAGTTGCAAGCTCAAAAGCCCAAAGTTTGTCTTATAAATTCTTCCTAATGTACAAAGTCCACCTAGAATATCTCTGTCAGGAATGAGTTCCCTCATGCTGAAATGTTTGCAGTTCTCGTCATTCTTCAGGGCTTTTCGGGTTAAATAGGAATTGTTTGTTTTCTCTTGACCAAGACTTTCATATATGAGAGTGGTTGATGTCAGGATGGGGAGCTGGGGGGGTGTTAAGAAGAAAAGCTGTTGAAAATAACTATTTTCTTTCCTTCTTTTCTCAACTGAAGCTATGGAATTACCTAAGTAACTTGTAGTAATACATTTTTAGGTTCCTAACAAATTTTAAACAGCATCTTACAAAATATTCATAGAATAATGTAAAATATTTCTTAGGACCTACAAAGTTAACTTTAATATTAAATAAATTACAGGCTTATCTGGCTATATGCTTTTATTTTCTTGCTTTCATCCCTTCCTACTATTAGTGCTTTATGAATTCAAATCAATGACAAGGAGAATGTGACAAATATACTTAAATATTAAGTAAATATGGGAATCTGTAACCTAATTTACATATAATTAATTCATCCATCTGTTTCTTTTGTGTATTTTTATTAGGAGTCTGGCTTTACCAGGGATTTGATATTATTTGCAACATTTAATGAAGGTAAAAACCATAAAACTTTCAAGTTATAATTATCTTAATATGTCTTATACATCATTTCAGCTTTTATTTTCCTTTTCCTTTTTTTCTCCCTCACAGTTAAAAGTCAAAATCCTTTGGTAAAAGGTCTTAAGCTCTCTAATTCCTATGAAGATTTTGAGTTGAAGAAATTGCTGTTTAATATAATTGTGATCTTATGTAAAGATTTATCTACTATACAGGTAAAAAGTAATCAAAACAAAAATTAAAATTGTCTCACTTTGTAGTATAATTTTTTAAAAGTCACAGCTGCAAATCTTTCATCAGCCCATATGTTTACCATACTACTACTACTACTAAGTCACTTCAGTTGTGTCCGACTCTGTGCAACCCCATAGATGGCAGCCCACCAGGCTCCCCGCCCCTGGGATTCTCCAGGCAAGAACACTGGAGTGGGTTGCCATTTCCTTCTCCAATCCATGAAAGTGAAAAGTGAAAGTGAAGTTACTCAGTCGTGTCCGACTCTTCGCGACCCCATGGACTGCAGCCTGCCAGGTTCCTCCATCCATGGGATTTTCCAGGCAAGAGTACTGGAGTGGGGTGCCATTGCCTAAGTAACAAACTCTTATTCACTGGAATTTCACCTTTTCAAAATTTTTCATATCTATTAATTAATAGTGATTTTACCTAAAATAAAATCAAATCAAGGAAAAGCAGGAGAACCTGGGAGATTTATTTATATATTTAGAGCTGCTAAAAAGAGAACATAATATGAAAGGCAATCCATATAGGCCCACCCAGCCTAATAGTCTCTTTGACCATAGTAATAAGGGATGATTTAATGCTAGAAGAAATTGCTCATCTCTGTGATGCCCATTTCAAGCCCTATGACCCTGCTTTTTCTCCACACAAATCTAACCTACACACATATATACATACACTCAGCCTTCCCTGGTGGCTAACACAGTAAAGAATCCACCTGCAATGCAGGAGACCTGGGTTCAATCCTTGGGTCAGGAAGATCCCCTGGAAAAGAGAATGGCTACCCATTCCAGTATTCTGGCCTGGAGAATTCCATGGACAGAGGAGCCTAGCGGGCTGTGGTCCATGGGGTTACAAAGAGTTGAAATATGAGTGACTAACTCATATATAGATATATAAAACCCATGAATTATCTTAATACTTTATATCCTAAATAAAGCATGATGTAATTTGAAGAACACTGGAAATGAATTTCAGCCTGTATTATCACCTACTTGCTATATGACCTTGGCAAAGTCATCTGAACTTTCTGAGGCTCAATTCCTCCTTCTCTTGTGAGACTAAGATAAAGGCTTTGTAAAAGGTAACAGAAAAAAATAACTGCTTACTAACAATTCCATCTGTTTAGTTAATACTGCATTAGTTGAAACTTCATTTTAGTCTTAAAACTCAAGTTCCAGGGGGGCATTCAGTCTATTAACATCATTAGTAATAATATAAAAGTGGTATAGTATGGTGATTAAGGCTTTAGTCAGGTAAACTCGTTTCTTTGCTTTCTAGTAATGTGATCTAGAATAAGTATTTTAGCTTATCTCAATTCCAGTTATCTCAATTTCAAAATAGAAAACATACCTATCTCATGAAATTATTATGAGGATTAAAAGAGCTATGAAAAATTTTTGGTAATGACACTTTGAGGAATATACCAAAAAATGCTCAGGAAAAAGCCTGTCTTTACAATTATAACTTTATTATTCATATCAAAAACATGTACTCTGTAGAACCTAAATGTATTTTCTGAAATGTCATATAGAAAATCAATAGAATGTGTTTTATTATTACAATGGAGTATCATATAACTATTAAAATGACAGATACAGAGTCAAATGGCACAAAGACTATGGTAAGTTACTTAAAGCACAGATGTAAGCAATGGAATCAATCAATTTTTTGTGTGTCATATGTTTGTGTTTGTGGCTCAGTAGTGGTAGTGATAATGAATATGTGTACTATTACTTACAGTTCACAGAGTATTTCAAAAAAATTATTCACTTAATATAGCAATGCTAGAACTAATAGTTATTTTTGCTTTCTCAGTTCTAAATCTTGTGCTCTTTCCATGCGGAATAATATAAATTTCAGAAAAATTCATAGATGCTGTTGTGAAAATATCTTTGTAGAATAATGCCAGATGAAAAAAAAAATGAATAGAATATAGCACATGGTGTGTTACTATCTTTTGAACCATAAATATGTATCAATCAGAATCAACTATAATATTAACTTGATTGTCATATTATCATAGCATTGTACTTTTTATTTTTATTGAAATCATGGATTCAATACAAACTAGATAGAGTATTTGTAAAAGTTCTGTTGGCTATGCTTAAAAATTAACCATAGTCAAATTGATTTCTTGAAGTGTATAATTTCTTAAAGTATACAACTCAAATATACAATTGCGTTTCTAAAAGGTTTCTTTTTTAGAAAAGCAAGGAAGGCAGAAATAACCACCAGCTTATTTGCCCCAAATTTTTGACTCTTGTGGTTTTATGATAAGCAGGAGCTATGTTATAGCAGTTCTACAGTTATAGAAACTGCATATATAAGTAATATAGGTTTTAAAATTACTACTTATTATGTATTATTGTCAGCCATAGAGTGCATAGCCCAGAAAGGGGGATCATAGTGAACGGTTGTTATTATTGAGTTTGGGTTTTGGTTTTTTAGTTTTTGGTACTTAACATAGCTTGGAATCTTTAGGAAGGAAATATTTTGGAATCATCATCAATAACACATTAAATTGGAAATCTTTTATTAAATTTCCTTAAATTGTTTTAATTATGTCTCTAACATAGTACTTTTGCCTTTCTCGTAGCTATTAATTGATGGCAAAGTTATTTTGGCTTTGTTTACCTATGTTAAAAGGCCTGAGAAACACAAAATACTTGAATGGTCTGCAGCACAGTATGAAGAACTACAGCTGCACGCGATTGCCACTTTGTCATCAGTGGCTCCTTTTTTAATAGACGAGTACATGTTCTATAATGGAAATGCTCAAGTCCTTGAATTTCTAGCATGGTGTGATAATGAAGGTAAGTGGGCTTTCAGATTCCTGTCAAAATTCCAATTTACACATTTCAACTGAATAAAAGTGAAAATGAAGTTGCTCAGTCATGTCCAGCTCTTTGCGACCCTATGGACTGTAGCCCGCCAGGCTCCTCTGTCCATGGAATTTTCCAGGCAAGAATACTGGAATGGGTTGCCATTTCCTTCTCCAGATAATTTTCCCAATCTAGGGATAGAATTTGGGTCTCCTGCGTTGCGGGCAGACTCTACCATCTGAGCCACCAGGGAATCCTTCAACTGAATGGTGGTATACAAAAAGAAATACAATTAAAAGGAGAACTAAAAATGTTGATCTGACCTTCAGTGATTTTAATATATTTAAATTCTGTTTAAAAAAAAAAAAGTCTGAGATTTCATTTAGAGTCAGATGTTAGTAAATGTTAGCTATACCTGATACATACCTTTCAGTAAAAGAAATCATTCATTTAAACTGATTTAAATTTTTTGTATTATTAGACCTATCCAATAATTATACTGTCCTATAATATTATAATTAGTCATTCAACAAATATTTATTGAATGCCTACTAGTTACCATATTTTATCTGCTAAAGAAACACTTATGTTCAAAATAATAAAATCCTACCTTCATGGAGCTTCAAATCTAGATCTCTAGCCACATATTGCCTGCTAAATTAACAAGAGCCATAATTTATATGACTGTTTCATCTCAATTCTCATAATTCTTAGAAGGGAAATAAATATATTCTTTTAAAAAATTTATAAGGAAGATACTGCTTTCTTTTCTGGTAGTAACTTTGCTTTGGAAATAATTTTACATGGTGCATTTTTATTAGATCAGGAATAGCACTCATTTATCAATGAGGGAGAGAAAACTATGGCTTATTTTTATTCTCTAGCTTTTAATATGATGAGTTATTAAATTTAGTCATGTTAAATTCATTCAGTTCAGTCACTCAGTCATGTCCAATTGTTTGTGATCCCATGAACACGCAGCACACCAGGCCTCCCTGTCCATCACCAACTCCCAGAGTTTACCCAAACTCATGTGCATTGAGTCGGTGATGCCATCCAACCAGCTCATCCTCTGTCTTCCCCTTCTCCTGCCCTCAATCTTTCCTGCACATTAAATAAAACAGTTCTCCTGCATCTGCTTTATATCATTTATATTTATAGAAATCTATAAGACCAAAAAAAAAAAAAAAAAAGCAAAGGGTAATGCTGCTTAACCAAAGGAAGCCTGATGGCTAACAGTTATTGAGTATCTACTGTGAGGTAGGCCTCAACCCTTTCAACAATATTAAATCGTTTAGGCCTCAAAACAAATCTAGGAGTTATAGGTTCTGTTATTAGTCCTGCAGGTCAGTAGATAGAACTCAGTCAGAGGAGTTCAATAACTTGTCGCTTTCAAATAGTAAGTAGCAGAGCCAGGATTTAATACAAGGAGTCTAGTTCCAGAACGCACATTTTTAAACCTATACACATTACTGCGAATAGTATTTTGAACTTTTTTTTTTTAGCACCAAACAAAAAGATACCTCTAAAAGAACCTTTCTAAGAATGCATATTATATCCGAGAAAGAGGACTTGTCTTGTTACTTATCAAGACTGACCATAAAGCTATAGTAATTAAAATTATATTGTACTAGACTTGGAATAGACCAGTGAAATGGAATATATGGGAGGTGGGAATTATCAGAGATGATATTGCCAATCAATGAGAAAAAAATAGTGCTTGGGCAGTTGGCCCTCTGTGAAAAAAATAAAGATTAGATCTTTTCAACTTGTTTTAAAAAGTTAATTGCAAAATGAACTAAAACCCTAAATGTGAAACACTGTAAAAATCTTAGAAGAAAACATGGGAAGTTATCTCTATGATAACAGGGTGAAAAAAGATTTTTTTAAAAAACAGAAGAGCTTAAACTATTTATAAGATTATAAAAGATTATTAAATGTATCAATTACTGTAAAACAGAAATATCTGTGTGACAGAATGACAGAATCTGAATAAGATAACAATTTACAAATTGAGAGAAGATATTTATTCACCCCTCTGACTGATAAACAGTTGGAATTCAGGCTCATAAAGAACTCTCAAATATCAAAAAGAAAATAACTCCATAGAGTAGACAAAGAATAAGGTTTGCCAAGAAAATTCTTCAAAAATTTTGGAGAAAATCTCAAATTAAAAAAAAAAAAAAATTTAAAGACACTCAACCCCACTGCACTACAGAGGAAATGTAACTGCTCTGCAAATTAAGATAACAGTGAACTACTATTTCACATTTAATAGATCAAGGAAAAAATCTATTTCTTATACATTGTATTCATATAACCACTTTGGGAAACAGTCTGGCAAGGTGAGTAGAACTCCATGTGGGTGTACCCTACAGGATTCTGGTGTCACAGGCAAAACACTTCTTTGTGGGAACAAGAGGACATGAACTAGAATGTTCATCTTAGCAGTTTGTACTAGTGAACAGATAAAATGTTATTTATAATGTGGCTGTGGAAAACAGTTAAAACTGAGTGATCTAGATCTACTTGTAACCATGTGAATAATTTTAAAAACATAATGTTGAGTTAATAAAAAACAAATGACAAAAGATACATGCAATAATGAAACATTTGAGTAAAATTTTAAAACACATACAGGAAATAGAGGAGGGGAATCAAAATCACATTTACTTCCCTAAAAAGGAAAACCCTGAAGTATGACAAAATTTTACCATCTCTTTAAACTTATATAGACAGAAATAATGTATAAATTTCTTGATGTAAACTAAACTATTAATATTTTCCTACAGATTCCTTCTTTAGTCATGGTAACAGTTTTCATGGTGCAGGTGGCCGTGGCAATAAGTTTGCCCAGATGCGTTACAGTTTAAGACTCTTGAGAGCCATGGTCTACCTTGAGAATGATACTATAAACAAGGATCTGTGTGAAAAGGGAGCAATTCAGCAACTAATAGGTAAAACATAACACGTTTCTGTCCTGATGAAAGTAGGATTTTTATAAATTAGAAATTTTGTTTGAAATGTTTTTCTGTACATTTATTTTGTCCGATAGCTGACAAACTCCTAAATATTTCTTGATTTTTGTTTCATACTATTGGTATAAATTAGTTTGTCTTTACTGAAACATCATGATTACTTATCCTTAAAACATGTGTTTATTTAATTCGGATATGGTTTCATTTATCCTTTTTTTAATGGACTATGGTTATGTTTCATTCTTTTAGTAGTAAGATCACCACTTTTTGGCCAGACCTTTTGGAGTCATTTTAAAAGAGGAAATCATTACATTTTCCAGTGCATTTGACATACCAGAACACTGGTACACTGGTGTATTCAGAAATTTACATAGGCTTTCTGGTGTGAAATATCAGGATATCCTTAATTTTTAACTTAGATTTGACAATGCTAAGTCACTTTATCCCCAACATTCATACATGTGAGCTCAAAATTGAGTTCTCAAAAAATTGAGAACCCCTAAAGTTAAAACTTTATGCCTTTTATTATTAAAAAATAATAAATAGTTATCTGGCCCTAACCTTTCCTGACTTTGAGAAGTAAGAGTTATATTAGTCATACTCATGTTCAGTGACTACCACATGGGTAAGTGATATAATTTGCTGGATGTCAGTTAATTATAAATGCTTACTCAAAAACTTTCTTATCTGTTAAGACAGGTGCCCACTCTTCCATCAGTAGTGGATTGGGGTGAAAGTGAAAGTCACTTAGTCATGTCCTACTCTTTGTGACCCCATGAACTAGAGTCCATGAAATTCTCCAGGCCAGAACGCTGGAGTGGGTAGCTGTTCCCTTCTCTAGGGGATCTTCCCAACCTAGGAATTGAACCCAGGTCTCCTGCATTGCAGACAGATTCTTTACCAGCTGAGCCACCAGGGAAGCCTGAATTGGGGTGGTACCCTCTAATATTATATAAATAAAGAAAGTGAGGATATTGAAAAAAGGGGCTAGGCAAAAACATTCACATTATTGATGAGTTTACTTAGGATAACCAAACCTGAACGTAGATTTTATCTCTTCTGTGCACATTTCATTATGCAGAACTCAATGTTAGGGCCCCAGCCTAACAGGATGAATACAGTTTTCCATATATCCAGGTAGAAGTCTTAATCTTACCTGGGTGGCAAGTGGGGAAGGAAAAGCAAATAGCAAAGGTTTTTTTCTTCTTAGGACCTTATCCCTTTAACTTGAAAGAAGCTGATCTTTATTATGTGAGTTCCTAGTGGTAAGGATCTTCTCTTACTGAGTCTAACAGAGGGCTCCATAGTAGTAATAAGCTCAACACATAGTAATTGCATTGTAAACACAAATGTTTATACACCTGTTGTCTAGGCACTGATGTCATAAATATGTATAGAGCAGAACTCCCAGGACCTTGCCTTAATGGAAACAAAAGGAAAGATATATGTCATAGAAAGATAGTATGAGTTACCCTGCACCATCAGTAAAGCACCTAGTGAGTAATACAGAGAGTAAATGGCACAAGGTAGTTTTCAAGGCTGGGCAATTCTTAACAGGAAACTTTATGAGTTAGAGTGTGAAGGTAAGGCTGTTTCAAGAGGAAAAAAGAGAAAGAAATGGTCTTTCACACAAGGGGACAGCATGAGCAAAGACATGAAGCCAAAATATACATGATGGTTGTTCAGAGAGAGTTTAAGTGGAGTCAAAGTTTTATGAAGATAAATAATATGAGATAAAGTTAAGTGTTTAGTCAGAGGCCAAGCTAGAAAGAGTTGTTGTTGTTTCTTTTTTAATTTTAAAATCTTTAATTCTTACATGCATTCCCAAACATGAACCCCCCTCCCACCTCCCTTCCCATAACATCTCTGTGGGTCATCCCCATGCACCAGCCCCAAGCATGCTGTATCCTGCGTCAGACATAGACTGGCGATTCAATTCTTACATGATAGTATACATGATAGAATGCCATTCTCCCAAATCATCCCACCCTCTCCCTCTCCCTCTGAGTCCAAAAGTCCGTTATACACAGCTGTGTCTTTTTTCCTGTCTTGCATACAGGGTCGTCATTGCCATCTTTCTAAATTCCATATATATGTGTTAGTATACTGTATTGGTGTTTTTCTTTCTGGCTTACTTCACTCTGTATAATCGGCTCCAGTTTCATCCATCTCATCAGAACTGATTCAAATGAATTCTTTTTAATGGCTGAGTAATACTCCATTGTGTACATGTACCACAGCTTTCTTATCCATTCATCTGCTGATGGACATCTAGGTTGTTTCCATGTCCTGGCTATTAGAAACAGTGCTGCGATGAACATTGGGGTACATGTGTCTCTTTCAATTCTGGTTTCCTCAGTGTGTATGCCCAGCAGTGGGATTGCTGGGTCATAAGGTAGTTCTATTTGCAATTTTTTAAGGAATCTCCACACTGTTCTCCATAGTGGCTGTACTAGTTTGCATTCCCACCAACAGTGTAGGAGGGTTCCCTTTTCTCCACACCCTCTCCAGCATTTATTGCTTGCAGAATGGCAGATAATAATAGAGTTTGAACTTCATCCACTTTAACCACGGGGAGCTATCAGTAGTTTGGATTAGGGAAGTTATATATACAATGCTATTTTAGAAAGAGGAAATATGAAAGAATTATATCTAATGATTTAAAACAGGACACAGGGAGGGTAAATGTAGGGAGTTAAAGGATAAATATTAAGAAAATAATTCAGCATTAACATAACATTTATTACAGATAACAGGGAAAGTGACATACCCATACACAGATAGGAAGAAGAGGAGTTAATCTAGCAAAGAGAAGCAGACCTGAGGCAAGCCAAGCTGGATTCCTAGAAGGTGTCCTAATAAGAGAACATAGGCCTTCTGTCCATGGCATACCTTTGCCCTGGCCTCCAGCACACTCAACTAGCCTTCCTAGACTCTGATCCTTTACCTGTAATTCGCCATAACAGGACCGAGAACTTTCCCTTCAGGGACAACTATGGCAATAGGCTATAGTTTCCATGGCCCTTTTACTTTGAAACATAGCTCTACACCTTGCTGTTAATGCTAATTCCCTTTGATTCACTTTAAGTGAAGAAAAGTGACTTTTGTTCCTTATATAAAGTTTAAAGGAGAAGTCCTTTTCTGAAGCAGAATGTTCTTGTGAATGACATTCCATCAGTGTAAGTGACTATTTTCAAGTCTTTTAAAATTTTGATTGGAAGCAAGGGAGAACTTTCAAAGGACATAGGAATATTGCTACCTAAGTTGTCAAAGATGCCTTCGGGTAGACATAATTAGACAACACAGAAAGAAGTAACAGAAATAGAAAACATACTTGGGGCACTCGTCCACCTTTACTTAAAGTTGACCCTGTAAATCATAAGGATAAGAAGAGATGAGGCAAGATAAGATCAGTATTTTGGTCATATTTTTGCAAAGGCATGTGTCTTTGCCTCATGAAATTGCATATTTTTAAACAGTTTTCTTTTCTTGATGAAGTGTCAGGTTGTAAAAGGCTGCTTTTAATGATATTCAGTTAATTATGTACTAGAAATTCTGTATATATATATCAGAATATTGATTGTATTGAGAGCTCAAAGAATCCATTTATCATCTGTCTACAGCTTCTAGGAAACCATGCAATGAAAATAACCCTTTTAAAAATAGTTCTAGTTGAAATTTTATAAGAATTTCAGAACAGTAATTGATCAAAATAGAAATGCAGTGTTCAATAACTTTACATTCTTTAACTTTCTTCAAATCAGGAATCTTTAAAAATACAATAAGCAAGTATAATGATAAGGAAGAGGCCATTCTTCTGGAAATTCAGTCTGATATTTTACTTATATTGTCTGGTCTTTGTGAACATCATATTCCTGGGAAGGTATGTATGCCTGTGAATCAAAGTTTTGTTCAGATCTTTCAATCACATAACATTAGGAACTATTTCTTAGTAAATGTCCATAAATGTTGGTGTTTTTTAATCTTATGAAGATTTAATATTCTTTTTATAATTAGAGTATAATTACATACAGTATATAGATCTTAAGTATATCGTTCGATTTGACAAACGTCATGCATTTAACCAGTATCCTAATTAATATATCGAGTTTTTCTCTCTATAATTCTTTCATGCTGCTTAGCAGCCATGCCCCTACTTGCGTCTAGGCAACCCACTATTCTGGTTTCTATCTTCATAAATTAGTTTTGCCTATTCTTTAACTTTATATGAATAGAATCACATAATTATCTACCCTATTAGTTCTGGTTTTTGTCACCCAGCACCATGTTTCTGAAATATATCTATGTTGTTGCATATATCAATAATTCATTCCTTTTTATTGCTGAATAGTATTTCATTGTATACCAAAATTTGTTTCTCTATCCCTTGGTGATAAGCACTTGGGCTGATTTCATTTGGGACTACTATGTTTACAGCTTTAATTAAGGTTGCTGCACTAGTCTTTTTGTGGGAAAAAAATGCTTTCATTTCTCTTTGGTAAATACCTGGGAGTACAACTGATGAATCATAAGCTAGGTGTTATGTTTTGAAGTAACTGGCAAATAGTTCTCCAAAGTGGCTGTACCATTATAAATGCCATTTTGTGTTTGAATTGGGTTCATACCTAAAACTAAAAGTTAAAAAAGAGTTTAATTCCTTTTGATCTTTTTAATGCCTTAGAAAACTCTGAGTCTCAGAGATTAATAACATATAATAATACAGATTTGGAAAAGTAAAAAGTAAAAATTTTGAAGGCTTCAGTACAGTGATTTGAGGGAGAAGCCAAAAGAACAGTAAATACATACTTAGCTCAAAGCTTTTGTGAAACTTCTTATATTCTATCATCTTGTGTCTATGTTCTTCTAGAAAATACTCATAGTCTTGCTTACTGGGACCCAGAATAGAATAATAGGACTATAAGAAAGATACTTAGTATGGGACAGATATTAACTGGTAATAACTTTATATAAATTATTAAAAGTTTTAACTGCTATTGATTATTTCTCTCTTGGAAACATTAGAAAGTCTTCCGTAATAGAATTTTAACCCCTTAAATTAGTTGTTGCTATCTGGTACTTATCTGACATTATGTTAGACTACATTCACTACAGTGTGAAAAAAAAAAAAGCCATGGGACAAGTCTTATGGGTTTTTTTTTTTTTTTAAAGAAAGAGAAAGAGGAAAAATATAAATGGGCATTAAGTTGGCATATTGATTGGTATCCTCTCTTAAAAAATGACCAACTTTACAATAATTTGTCTTAAGTTCCTGAGAAAAGTGAGTAAAAATTAAAAAAAAACAAAACTGTATTACTGTACTATTTTCCTTGCTGAGATAATCCCATGGACAGAGGACTCTTGTGGGCTACAGTCCATAGGGTCACAAAGAGTTCATGACTGAGAAACTGAGCATGTCCATACACACTGTTTTCTTAACAATGTTGTATTTTCCTAGTTGAAAAGTTTTATGGCATAAGATGAAATGGGAAAGGAAATGAGTATTTGTTTATTTCAAGAAATAATTGTAAATAAATCTCTTAGGAAATTTTTGGAACTGGAGGAGTGGATATAATTCTTCATGTAATGAAAACAGACCCCAAGAAGTTACAGAGTGGATTAGGCTATAATGTACTTCTTTATAGTACACTAGACAGCATTTGGTGAGTATGGCTGTACCCACAGTAAAAGAAAATTACCTCTCTAGCTATGTATCCATTTTCTTCCCTCAAAACTACAGAAGAAAGACAAGCCTTTTTCTTTTCAATAGTCCAAAAATAATACTTACAAGTATACCTTGGAAAGTAGTCTTGTCCATCACTCAAATATAAAAACCATTCTTGTATCTAAACTTAGATCCTTATATTTGTGATTTGAATGCTTTCCATTTTGGCCTGGCCTGGGAAAACACAGAGCATCTACTGTTCCTCATATAGTATTCAAGCTGATGGCCTTTATGTACCAATCCTTACATCTGCCACCACACACAACCACCATCACAAAACAGCCAGAGGAAACAGGTCTCTCTATTTTTTTCCCCAAGAGGGAGCCATGTTAAATAATTATCATATTATTATTGAATCATAGATAAATAAATAAATACCACATTAAATAGAAAAGAGATTTCGATTGACCCCAGCAGGCTTGCCATTCCTGGGAAGACTAGAGGGAGATTGGGCTCAATTTACCACCACCACCAGCAGCGGCTTGTTCAGCCTATGTCTGTTGCAACCCAGGAAAACAGTGAAAGGAGCCCTGGCAACAACTTCAGTCCCTCACTCGATGAGGCACTTCACAGCAGGCACTTCAGCAAATAATCTCATGCCAAGATAAGATGTAATTAAAAGCAATTTAAAAAAGCAAGTATTTCAGGTATGCCAGCACTGTAAAAGACAGTAAATGAATAAAGCTTGAAGAAATAGTTCATAGAGCAACCAGAGGAGACTTTTAGGAATAATTAACATTGGGAAAGCAAAGGAGAACATTGCATCTACAGAAAATAGGCAGTAATGAAAAACAATTGGGATTAGTTTTTAAATAGTTGAAATTAAACTACACTGGCAGTCTCTTCAAAGTTCAGTTTTTAAGCAAAGAAATAAACTGATTTGAGAGAATGAAGAAAAATATTCTTTGAAAAGATATTTTTGATAGAAATAAACTCACAAATTGAATTTACCAGTAAAGCCTTGTTAAGTTATTACCTACCTTTTTATTTAAGGTGCTGCATTTTGGGATGTTACCCCTCAGAGGATTACTTTCTTGAAAAAGAAGGCATTTTTCTCCTTTTGGATTTATTAGCAGTAAGTACAATAACTGTTTAACAAAAATTAAATATGTCTTTATTAGGTCTTTACAAACTGAGGATCACAGAACACTACTCTGTGATTAAATGTGCCTCCAAATAGTTTAAATGTTTGTTTTAAACAAAAATCCCTCTTGGAGTTCCATAATGTGCATTGGTGTAATAAAGTCTGAAAGTTCCTCCAGTGAAGAAATTGGTTTACTTAGATGAATGTTCCCAAACACATGACAGCAAGGAATTTGTTTTATGTGGATTTTTCCCCACAAAATTAAAGAAACAGCTAGACTACTTCAAAGTCAATAATCATTTACTAATAACTTCTAGCTTGACAAACAAGGAAAAATCAACATTAAAAAAAAAACCTGTATGATTTGTAGGTAATGTGAAGACTAGTGTGTCATAGAATGATCCAGAAAGGCTGAGAATGACAGACTCTCATTTATCCTTACAGTAATCCCCTCCTAGCCTCAATAAGTGAGTCCATAGTTAATATAAAGAAAAAGTACACTTTTGTTTCAGTAAAACTCTGAGAGATATTCTCATGCAGAGTTCTAGGTATGTCACTGCCTGTGATTGCCACCATTCTTGATATTATTAACAGAATAATGGACCTTTAACTTAGCAAAGATACTAAAGTTATTTGTGTCCTTTCATCTCT
This sequence comes from Capricornis sumatraensis, assembly GCF_032405125.1. Taxonomy (NCBI): domain Eukaryota; kingdom Metazoa; phylum Chordata; class Mammalia; order Artiodactyla; family Bovidae; genus Capricornis; species Capricornis sumatraensis. The sequence goes on from NC_091073.1 coordinate 79,287,333, forward strand.
GTGAAAGAAAATTAGTTGACACTAAAGATGATAGCAAGCTCATTAGATATAAAACACTACAAACAAAAAATAAGTAAGTAATAATTATAATAATAAAAATAACCCACCTTGAATGAGTCATAAGCAGAAACCCTTTGAGTTCAGAAAATTGAGCATAATACAGAGGATGTATGCATAGCTCTACTTAGGCAGTCCTAAACGACATTTATCTCACCATGTTCCTCTGACTAGAGTATGTCTAGAAGCACATGGTCAGTGCCAAGGAATTCTCAAAGCTACAAAATTAATTTGGCATATCTTCCTGGAATGTAGCTTCTATTTAATATTTGGAAGTGAGGAATGATATTATGTGTGTGTGTGTGTGTGTGTGTGTGTGTATATAAAGTAATTAAATTTTATTTTAACAATATGTAGAAGACTTAAAAGACATTTCTTACTTATATTCATTCTCCTTCACCATTAGGGTTTCTGGATGGAAAGATATGAAGACTGGTAGGAGAAGCCTTATAGTACAGTGACTGTGAGCACAGACTGGAATCAGTCTGATTGAGGCCTCCAGGAGTTGTTAGCTGTGTAACTTTGACAAATTATTTAACATCTCTGTTACCAATTTCTTCATCTATAAATAGAGATAACAGTATTATCTACCTCATGCACTGTTGCTAGGATTGTATGAGTAGTTATGTGCATGTGTGTATACATTTATATGCAGTGGTTTGAATAATTCCTGACATATTTTTGCTGTGTTTTCTTGAATGTAATTATTAGATTGTACTTAATGTAGATTAAACCAACCAAGCTAATTATAAATTACAAATAATTTTAATGAAGTTTCTATATAAACTTCAACCATTGACATTTGCCTCCCTCCTAATAGTGAAGTATGTCATAGTAGTTTTAGTTGTTAAGTCATATCTGACTCTTGTGATTCCATGGACCAGGCTCCTCTGTCCATGGGATTTCCCAGGCAAGAATACTGGTGTGGGTTGCTATTTTCTTCTCCAGGGAATCTTCCCAATCTAGGGATTGAACCCATGTCTCCTATATTGCAGGTGGATTCTTTACCACTGAGCCACCAGGGGTTCCCAAAGTGAAGTAGAGGAATAAAAAACTAACTTGATTGAGGATTGTGATTAATACAATCTGTTAAAATATTTATTCAGTGTGTAATAATAATTGCTCATAAACATTAAATATTACTGAGAGTTTACTATGTGACAGTGTGTGTGTATGTTAGTCACTCCGTCGTGTCTGACTCTTTGCGACCCTAAGGGCTGTAGCCCTCCAGTCTCCTCTGTCCATGGGATTCTCCAGGCAACAATAATGGAGTGGGTTACCATGCCCTCCTCCAGGGAATCTTCCCAACCCAGTGACTGAACCCGTGTCTCCTGTAGCTCCTGGGAAACCCCATATAAGATAATAACTCTCGAAGTTGCTGGGAGAAATATCAATAACCTCAGATATGCAGATGACACCACCCTTATGGCAGAAAGTGAAGAGGAGCTAAAAAGCCTCTTGATGAAAGTAAAAGAGGAGAGCGAAAAAGTTGGCTTAAAGCTCAACATTCAGAAAACGAAGATCATGGCATCCGGTCCCATCACTTCATGGGAAATAGATGGGGAAACAGTAGAAACAGTGTCAGACTTTATTTTTGGGGGTCCAAAATCACTGCAGATGGTGACTGCAGCCGTGAAATTAAAAGACGCTTACTCCTTGGAAGGAAAGTTACGACCAACCTAGATAGTATATTCAAAAGCAGAGACATTACTTTGCCGACTAAGGTCCGTCTAGTCAAGGCTATGGTTTTTCCAGTAGTCATGTATGGATGTGAGAGTTGGACTGTGAAGAAGGCTGAGTGCCGAAGAATTGATGCGTTTCAACTGTGGTGTTGGAGAAGACTCTTGAGGGTCCCTTGGACTGCAAGGAGATCCAACCAGTCCGTTCTGAAGGAGATCAGCCCTAGGATTTCTTTGGAAGGAATGATGCTAAAGCTGAAGCTCCAGTACTTTGGCCACCTCATGCGAAGAGTTGACTCATTGGAAAAGACTCTGATGCTGGGAGAGATTGGGTGCAGGAGGAGAAGGGGACGACCGAGGATGAGATGGCTGGACGGCATCCCTGACTCGATGGACGTGAGTCTGAGTGAACTCCGGGAGATGGTGATGGACAGGGAGGCCTGGTGTGCTGCTATTCATGGGGTCGCAAAGAGTCGGACACGACTTAGCGACTGAACTGAACTGAACTGAAAGCAGGTAATATTATCCATAATTTAATTAAACAGGAAACTGATAATGTATGTAATTCAGACAACAGGTTACATGCTTCTTTTGCCATATTCTATTAGCAGTACACTGTAAGAGTTTCTCAACCAAAAATATTTCATACAGAAGCCATGATTGTATGGACACCTCTGCTCTATTTGGACTTCTCTATACCTAAATTTTAGTTTGCTGAAAACTATTTGTAGAAAAACAGGAAATATGCTTAATAAGATAATTTTTCTTAACTGCTGATATACTCTTTTATGGTTGCTGAGTTTCAAACTACAAGATTATACTTCATTTTGATTTATTTTCACACATGACTGCCACTTGGAGTTACTATCAGTTAGTCTCTTAATATGGAGAAGGCAGTGGCACCCCACTCCAGTACTCTTGCCTGGAAAATCCCATGGACGGAGGAGCCTGGTAGGCTGCAGTCCATGGGGTCAGTAAGAGTCGGACAGGACTGAATGACTTCACTTTCGCTTTTCCCTTTCATGCATTGGAGAAGGAAATGGCAACCCACTCCAGTGTTCTTGCCTGGAGAATTCCAGGGACGGGGGAGCCTGGTGGGCTGCCGCCTATGGGCTTGCACAGAGTCAGACACAACTTAGCAGCAGCAACAGCAGTCTCTTAATAATAATGTTACAGTGAGGATGAGTCTTAACAAACTTTAATAAACCAGGTAAATTAAAAAGATCCTATAATTACAGTCTTATGTATAGCACAAATGACCTTGCTCCACTTAATTTCAATATTTCCCTTTCATATTGAACTAAATCAATGACATTTTTGTTCAGGATGTGTTTATGACTACATCAAAATTATATTCAATCTTTTTATTTCTATTTTTTAAAAGTCCTTATTGTTTGAAAATGAACTCATTACGATGGTATCTATTTTAACAGGAGATGGTCACAAATCATACTTAGAGTCTTGATTTTATAAGGCAATCATTTAGGAAAAAACCTACTGATTAACACAAATATTTCTCTTTTAAAAGACAATAATTCTTAAAATTTTTATTTTTTTATTTAAAAAATATTTATTTATTGCAACATTTTTCTTTCTCTGTTTCCTTGCAAAAGTTGAACCAAAAAAAATTCTGCAATCTAATACTTGGAATAATGGTTGAATTTTGTGATAATCCCAAAACTGCGGCTCATGTCAATGCTTGGCGAGGGAAGAAGGACCAGACAGCTGCTAGTCTTTTAATTAAATTGTGGAGAAAGGAAGAAAAAGAACTAGGAGTAAAACGTGATAAATATGGGAAGATTGTTGGTAAGTGTATTTGTAATTGTTTGTAGAAATAATTAGATCTGTATTTCTAAGAAGAGACATTAGGAAAGTATGGGCACTTTTACCTCTTTGTTTAAAGTTCTTTTCACAGGGGTCTGCAGATTAAAAGAAAACTAAGTAAATTAGTAGGTTCATGTTTTTATAGAATATTTTCAGGAAATGGTATTTGATTATATTCTTTAACTTGGAAAAAAAAACAACAGGACTTCCTAAAGCATTTTATTTGGGTTATCTGTTTTTGTAAGTATATTCAGTAATATTTCATTTACCAATAAAATTTGAGATATAAGTAGAGTGCTTAAGAACAATTTTTATAGTATTTTGTACATTTCTATTGATTCTCATTTATAGTTTACTTTTTATGTAAAGGAGGAAACTTTTCTAAATAAAAATAAATCAATGGTCATAAATTTAAATGACTAGACTCTAAATTAATGAAGTTTATAGTATCAGAATTTATATTTCATTTATCTATTCTATAGTGCTATATTACATTTTCTATACTTCTTATGATTCTTATTATAATTTTATGTGTTAGTATGGTTTATTTTTAAGTGAAAATACTTCCCCTTTAACTCCTGGTGATTTCTCTCTTCAATCCATTTTTACTATTTCTAACTTCTAACCCATAACATCATAAAATAGTTTTTATATTTATAGGATAACATACAGGAACCAAAAGCAAATAGGAGATTAAATCATTGTTAAACTGACATGTTCAGTTTCTGGATCTCAAAATTAGAAAAGTTTTTTATGTGAAAGTTTCATGTTTAAAAAAGTAATTTTGTGAAATTTTTATACTTTACATAAATAGTAAAAAATTAAATTTTTCCAACAGAATGGGGAAAAATTGCTGATTACTTATGTTTTTAAAAGAGTAATCATGTATCAGGCAGTACTATACTCTGTTAGTATATTTTATGATGTCTAGACTAAAATCTTAAAATTATTAATTTACTACAATTTTTATCTGTCCTTTCTATATTTTTATGATTATCCAATGATTAGATACAAAGAAACCTCTATTTACTAGTTTTCAAGAAGAGCAAAAAATCATACCACTACCTGCTAACTGCCCAACTATTGCAGTTATGGATGTTGCTGAGAATATCAGAGCAAAAATTTATGCTGTGTTGGGCAAACTAGGTAAGAAGTTACTTGTCAAATTCTAAAGAGCCTCTCTTTCTTTACTGAGTATTGTGAATTGATTTCACTTTGGAGTCCATTTTTCAAACATGATGAATAAAAGTCCCTTTATATAGACAAATGCATGTTCCATTGTTATCACAATGCAACCAGCTGCCCCCTTGAGCTCTGAATTTGGGGGAAGACATCAGTATTTTTAAGCTCCCCAGGCAATTCCAGAGTACAGTCAGGATTAAAGACAGTTAGTTTAGATGATTAGACTTAATACTAGACTTAATTAGACTTAAATACTAGAATTCTTAATCCTGAGGACTTAACTTCGCTTCTTATTAAGAAAAAAGTCCTCACTCTTCAGACTGTAAAAGTACAGTATCATGGTCTGACCACAGCACAGAAAATGTTCCTCTTTGAATGACTACATAAGGATGACCTGGCAGAGGTTTGTTACAGGAGGAAGCCAGAAGCTCACAGAAGTAACATTTTCATAAATCAGGATAAAATCAAAAGGAATAATTTGCATTTTTATGATAAATATATGCCTTTTAGAATTATTTGCTCAGTTAAAGTAATTCTCTCTTTATAAACTTTGTTTAGATTTTGAAAATTTACCTGGCTTATCTGCTGAAGATTTTGTCACTCTATGTATCATACATAGATATCTTGATTTTAAAGTGAGTACCTTCTTAGACTTGTTATTAAAATCTAGTATGCAGGTCATCAGTTGGGAAAGATCTATTCATATTTGTATTCATAATACACATACTATGTAGTTTTCATTTTTCATCTGATACTATTCAAGGAGCATACAGTTAATTTATTGGGTATTTCCATGGGATAAGATTTCATCCAACTTTTAGTTTATAGAGGAAGATAGACATTACTGATATAGAGGCCTAACAGAATCTTTAAAATATAATTTCTTCTCTTTAAAAGGGTATTTAGAGCTAGAATTGGGACTTCCCTGGTGGTCCAGTGGTTAAGAATCCACCTGCCAATGCAAGGGACACGGGTTCGATCCCTGGTCTGGGAAGATCCCACATGCCACAGGGCATCTGAGCCTGGTGCCACAACTACTGAGCCTGTGCTCTAGAGTGAGCCTGTGCTTTGCAACAGGAGAAGCCACTGCAATGAGAAGCCTGTGCACGGCAATGAAGAGTAGCCCTGGCTCTCAGCAACTAGGAAAAGCCCACACGCGGCAACGAAGACTAAGTGCAGTCAAAAATTTCAAAAATAATTTTTTTAAAAAAGAGCTAGAATTGAATGAATTATTACTTGTTAAAATAAATTATTAATACTTATTAAAGTATTGTTTTATCATTACATTATTCAGTGGTCAAATATCAATTAATAGTCCTGAGTTGTTTACTTTGCTGGTTATATACTTTTTGGTAAATAAATGCCTTTGAACTTTTAGGAAAGCCTTTTCAAGTAAACACTCTCTTCTAATATTAGTACTATGTATTGAATGCTGTAAATGAATAAATCTCTATTTAAAAAGGGAAAACAAGGCTTAATTTTACCTGTATCCTGGATGCATTTTTTTCCTCTAAATTTAACCATACTCAAATGCAGTAATTTCCATATATCCCAGTATATGAGATGGAGCTACAGCATGATGAAATCAACATATTAAAAGTTTTAGGTCAAGTATTACCTTAGCTAGAAGATGAGGGACAAGGCCCTATTTCTCATATGACTAGGTACCAGGATTCCAGAAATCTCCATCTTCACTGTTCTACAAATTCATCTTGACCCAGCCTTCAAACAGGGCTTTAGAAAGGAAAGCATCAGTACTTTAGGAAGATGAGAGTAAAGCAACAATTTGTGCAGCTGTGAAAACAGTGACTGTAAAGGAGAGGGCAGTGATGATGGCAATGAACTACACTTAGATAGTAGAGCCTTCTCTGTGAATACTTATCACTGAAAAACATTAGTTAAGTGATTCCTGAATACTCAAATGTAACTGTTGCCCCAAATCATTCCCAGAGCCACTTATTCCCAAAGAGTAAGTTAGGAAAAGCTGGTTCAGTAAGTGTTAACTTTGGAATGATCACTCAAATACATTTTAGGTTACCTAAAAGTATATCATTTATTTTTGGTTAATTTAACTTTTTAAAACTTTGCTATAACAGATTGGAGAAATATGGAATGAAATATATGAAGAAATAAAATTAGAAAAGCTAAGACCAGTCACCACAGACAAAAAAATTTTGGAATCTATTACAGCAGCATCAGAAAATATTGGAAAGATGGTTGTTTCTCTGCAGAGTGAGTTGATTGAAAGCCAAGCACGCCAAGATGTGCAAAATGAACAAAAAGTATATACAAAAGTAAGCCAAAATAATTTCCATGTGTAAACTAGTTGAAATTATCCCTAAGGTATATTTGCCTTACTTGTGAATGCTTCAGCACTTAGAGTCATTTTGTGATTTTCTTTTATAGTTACTGTGTCTTTGTACAGACTGAAAGAGAACATGGAGTGAATAGCTTGAAATTCAATTACTGTACTCAATGGTGGTCTATGACATTATAATTTTATTTCTAAAGGCTTACATTTCCATTTTTGAAATGTCACAGTTTCAAAAATTGTGGTCTATTTAAGTGCACACATTTAGAAAATTCTGACAAACATTATCTCTGTGACTATAAGTTTAATCTCAATGAGAAAGTCCCTCACTCTGTGACAGGCCCTCACTAGTATGCCAACCACAGGCACATCTCCTCACCTCAGTGCCAAGTCACATGCTGTGAGCACTCTGTACATGTGCTCTCTGACTTTAGCTAGTCAGAAAAAGCCTGTTGGGAAAATATGAGCCATTTTTCCCCAAAGCTTTACACAGGTGAGAAACGAACACACCTGAAGTTTTTGAGCAAATAGGTTAAGTGACTAAGTGAACTTGTCCACCGATGCAGAGATGATATAGACTCCCCATTGCTGCTTGGTGATCCTTTATGACTAAAGTTAAATATTTAGAACTCTTTAAGGTGATTTCCAAAGTGTTTTGCTATTGCCTGCTGGTTTCGCTTATACTGTTAAATGTTTATATCTTCAGTCTAGTGGAACTTAGCGTCCACTTATAAATTCTGCTCCATCTTAGATACCTCCCTTCTTAAAAGTTTTATTTGTTGGAGAGTTTTTATTGCAAGGAAACTGCCATTTAAGCCGTTCCTTTGATCTTTAGTGCCCTGATGGAAGTTCTGCTTCTCATTAGTTATATTGAGTGGCAGTATTCTGCTGTGTGGACTAGCTATTGCTGATTTGCTGATTATCGTTGATTTGTTATCATGGCTCTGACCCCACTTATTTTTTTAGCAGTTGTTTAATTAAATACTCTTAAGTTCATAATTTAAGCTTAATAATATACTATATACCAACCAAGGGCATGTGTTTTCTGATTATATATTTAGTGGAGAGTCTGTTGAGAACCGCAGTCTTTGTAGTTTGTCAGTAGTATTTCCCAGACTGTAACTCCACAACAAACTCACCACTCTCACAAAATTGCTTATCTTGCTGAAGTCATAAATTAGAAGAAGCTCCACCAATATAATCATGCCTAAACTATTATCAGTGGCAGCAGAAATCTCTTTACTTTCTCCTGTGGATTTGCTGTTGGGTCATTTATGTAACTTGCTCTGGATTACACTCTGTTTTTGCAAGTGATACTTATTTAAAACAGTCTTGCTTAGAACGATTATTGTTATTCTCATATTTTATATTTTTATAACAACAGTTTTTCATTACATTTCATGGGAAGCAGTTCAAACCTTGGCCACATTGTGAGGAAAGGATTTTTTTTGTTTGTTTGTTTTAAGACTTTTGTTATTTAAGTTGTTAAACTCTAATCTTTTTGCTAGTTGGCCTTAAAATTTATGTTGGCAAAAACTAGCTCTTTCGTCAAAATAGAGGTATTCAAGCCCTTTGGCATCCTTTCATAGAAACGAACTCTTAATTATCTTTCTCATTTCAGATACAAGCCACACACAAACAAAGAGAATTGGCTAATAAATCATGGGGAAATTTCTTGGCCAGAACATCAAATGCTAAAACTTTAAAGGTAGGATTTTTTAAATATTATAATAACCACAAAAACCAGCCAACTCTGACATAATTTTTCAGGGAAATATTCATTCACCTTTTTCTGTTGCTCTTTCTGTGGGTTACCAACACTGTTGATCCTCATTTGCAGTTTAAGATGATAACTGAAACAGCGTTTTTCACAGTTTCAGAAGATACCACTCTGAGTTTCATTTGGCTTAGCAGGGTGAAACAAGGATGGTGTTCCTGGTTTGCATAAGAGATGAGAGTTAGTCAGGAATAAGCAGGAGTGTGCCCCTGCTTTCCATTCTGAACCTTCTTATTCACTGATTCTTTCTGTAAGAAGCAGAGTGAAGGACACAAAAAACAACTGTCCATATTGCCCTCTCAATCAAAGATGTTTTCCCTGTGACCACCACAAGAAACATTATACTAAAGCTTAAATAGGAATTTGAGAAAATGTGATAACCTGCTTCAGCAATAAGCTTGAAAGTAATCTAAAAAGTTTATAATGCTAATTGTTCACTTGAAATATGTAAGAACACCATGAAGTGAAGCCACTCTGTCATGTCTGACTCTTTGCGACCCCATGGACTGTAGCCCACCAGGCTCCTCCATCCATGGGATTCTCCAGGCAAGAATACTGGAGTGGGTTGCCATTTCCTTCTCCAGGGGATCTTCCCGACCCAGGGATCAAACCCTGGTCTCTCACATTGCAGGCAGACGCTTTAACCTCTGAGCCACCAGAGGAGTCCCAAAATCTTATTACTTTTTTCCATTTCTGCTTGGGATACACTTTTACATAATGTGATAATTTTTCCTCTAAATATGAAATCATTAAATGATATATTAGCCCACAAAAATAGTGGAACCATATTAAGATAGCAAAACCAAAATTAACAAGCTTATTCAAGATACCATGTCTCCCCCTTCTCATGAAAAGTTCTTCCCAATGTTATTTACAAAATAGCCCCATAACTACCTGTACTTTTAAGGAAGAATTTATAAAACCCTTCCACACAGATTAGTTGTTACCTAGGATTTCACCTGTTCTAGTGCCTCAACTATTGAATTTGAAGGTAACTGCAGCAAATTGTATAGTTTGCATTATTCTGAATTCTTAAAACATTTAAGTGTACTGGATTAGTATTTGTACAAAATAATTTGAAAACATCATCTATTGTAAATTTAGTAGTTTGTTCAACCATGTGCAAAAAGTTGAGCCTGATTTCCTTAGGAACTACTTTATCCCTTGGTCATATATTGCCAGTATCTCTGGAAATCTCAGTAACATTTTTAGTTGTTTCCTGCAGTGTGCAAAGGATATAACTTGCTAATAACTATTTTCTTAGCCTAAATGAATAAATGCTGGATCTAGTGCTAATAAATTATATATGCAAATATATTTTGTATACTTCTTTGTAAGTACCATAGTTAATGCTTTAATAACAATTTTATTTTCTTTTTAATTCAAAAATCTTCAGAAAGCAAAAAGACTTCAAGAGAAAGCTATAGAATCCTCTAGATATGGTGAAAGACCACCAAATGCAATATTTCACAGGACAGATATTAAAGGCCTTAACGCAACAGTAAGATTTTTTTTTCTCCATAACTTTTCTTAATAGATAATGAATTTAGTTCCCAAAGAATGTTATTTCCATGAGGTTTTGTCTCATACTTTTTCTATTTGCTGTTAAAATGCCAAGTAGGTAAGGCATATTTATCCCTGCCCTTACCTGGTGCTGGTTTAGACCAGACCTAGCCCTCCAGGATTCCCAAGAAACTGCTGTAAACACTAGTCAAAGTAGGTCTTACATCTCATTGACAGGAAGTGTGCAGTGCCTCCTTTGCTTGGTAAATAGATCCATACCATATTCTAGTGTTCTTGGTGTCCCCTTCTGGAAATAATTTGGCCCTGAATCCAAAGGGCCCAAAGCCCTGATTTTTCCATTATTACACACTGCCTCCTAGTTACTATATACATTTTGTGTCTTTTCCAAAGTTAGCTAAAGGATGAATAGATTTTCCTCTTAGTGAAAATTTTTATAAATGGACTCTTAAATGTTTAATTTTGCTTTTATAGGTGCCCTCTGGTGGGGTAGTAACAGTGGAAAGCACTCCTGCCCGATTAGTGGGAGGACCTCTGGCTGATACAGATATTGCTCTTAAGAAACTGCCTATTCGAGGAGGAGCCTTACAGAAGGTGAAAGCAGTAAAAACTGTGGATGAGCCAAAGAAGGGTGATCCCACATAAAATAAAGGATTTTTGAAATAAATTCCACTCATAATTTTTAGCTAAATATCTTTATATATAAATGTAAAGCAAACATTTTAGAATAAATATTTTAGTAAAATACTATTAAAAATAAAAGTAAGGACATATAATGTATTTTTATTGAAAATATCAACATATACTGTGAGAAGAGTTGTCATCAATTTCTTTCTAAAGATTATAGTCCTCTTAACTGAAAATTGTAAAACATATTGTATCAGTTAAGACTCTTTCAACTGATGTGAACAGCTCCAACTGGTTTGAGCCAAAAAAGCAAAACCAAAAAAAAAAAAAAAAAAACGACAAAAATAAAATATAAAACTAATTAAAACTACAGGCATTGTTGGATCCAAGAACCAAAACTCTATGAGTAGGATCTTTTCTTTTCCTAGAAACTCCTGAATTATATTCTCCCAGGTTGATATCCAGTAGGAAAGAGTGCATGCCTACCTCTCAACAGTCTCTGCAACTGTCTCTGCATCTTGGGACATCTGATTGGCCACATGCCCACTCCTGAACCACTCATCATGACCTTAGCCAGATCTGAGAACTGCTTACACGCAGAGCCTGAAGGAGGCCAGTCCCATCTAAAGCATATGGGTGGAGTGGGGAATCAGGATAAGTACATAAGTTATTATAAATATATATAAATATGGACAGTAAAAATTTTGCAGCAAATATGTTGGTCAAAGTAAAAGTTCTTCTCCTATAAAAACCAAATGTTAGTCATAAGCTAAACAATAAAAATTAAACATAAAGATGGTTTTAAAAAATTTTTATTTATACTTAATTGGAGGAAAATTGCTTTACAATGTTGTGTTTTTGTTGTTCAGTCACTCAGTCACGTCCAACTCTTTGTGACCCCATGGGCTCCAGCACACCAGGCTTCCCTGTGCTTCACTATCTCACAGAGTTTGCTCTAACTCATGTCCATTGAGTCAGTGGTGCCAACCAACCATCTCATCCTCTGTCACCCTCTTCTTCTCTTGCCCTCAATCATTCTCAGCATCAGGGTCTTTTTCAGTGAGTCAGAGTTCACATCAGGTGGCCAAACTATTGGAGCTTCAGCTTCAGCATCAGTCCTTCCAATGAATATTCAGGGCTGATTTCTTTTAGGATTGACTGGTTTGAACTCTGTGCTGTCCAAGAGATTCTCAAGAGTCATCTCCAGCACAGTTTGAAAGCAGAGTTCTTTGGTGCTCAGCCTTCTTTATGGTCCAACTCTCAGATATGTGCATGACTACTGGAAAAACCATAGATTTGACTATATGGACCTTTGTCCTCAAAGTGATGTCTCTGCTTTTCAATATGCTGTCTAGATTTATTATAGATTTTCTTCTAAGGAACAAGTGTCTTTTAATTTCATAGCTGCAGTCACTGTCCACAGTGATTCTGGAGCCCAAGATAATAAAGTCTGTCACTGTTTCCATTTGTTCCCCTCTATTTGCCATGAAGTAATGGGACCAAATGCCATGATCTTTGTTTTTGGAATATTGACTTTTAAGCCAGCTTTTTCCACTCTCTTCTCTCACCTTCATCAAGAGGCTCTTTAGTTTCTCTTTGCTTTCTGCCATTAGGGTGGTATCATCTGCATATCTGAGGTTATTGATATTTCTCCCAGCAATCTTGATCTTGATAGTCATCCAGCCCAGCATTTCACGTGATGTACTCTGCATAGAAATTAAGCAGGGTGACAATACACACCTTTCTCATACTCCTTTTCCAGTTTTGAACCAGTCTGTTGTTCCATGTCCAGTTCTGACTATTGCTTCTTGACCTGCATGTATTGGTTTCTGCCATATATCAACATGAATCAGTCATAGGTATACACATGTCCCCTCCCTCTTTAAGATCCCTCCCACCTCCCACCCCATCCCACCCCTCTAAATTGTCACAGAGCACCAGGCTGAGTTCCCTGTGCTATACAGCAATTTCCCATTAGCTATCTATTTTAACTCAATATATAAATAAATCCCAATGATACTTCTCTTTAATGGGGATGGAAAGTGGGTGTGGAGGGAAACTCTTTTGGTGGTGGAGGTACCTTGTCGCATAGAGGTAGATCCCTTAATATTGGATGTAGAGCAATAAGTGTCTGTGTCCCTGTGTGTCATTATGCGTTTCCAAAGCCAAGAACCCTATCAACCCCCTTCTTCACTCAGGAAGCTGCAAAGTTGAGTTCATGTCCAGGGCTGGGAGAGACAAGACTGTTTCCTCAGAAAGGAATTTGAGTCTAGTCTTTAGGCCCATAGGGTGCACATAGCAGTGTAAATGTATAACCACCAGCTCTTCAAGGGGAAAAAGCTCTTATATATAGTGTTTGCCAATTTGCATGATATAAATATTCCCAGGATGACCAATTTCAAGCTACCAACATGGTGCTGCTGAATGCAGAGTTGGGAAGACATGCATAGGATCCACTTGCATTATCAAACAAAAGAGGGTTCCAACACCCCACTGGGCCCACCCTCTCCTACTTTATCCTCCCTCTTCCCCTTACACTTCCTCCTCCCACTCACATTCCTCCAGGAATTTTTCATTATTCCCTCTGTGAGGATAGTGCATTTGAAGAAGTAGGATCAGAAGAAATGACAGCTATTGATGTTGCTCTAATTAGAGTGAGTCGCCAGTGACCTCTCACCCTGGCCTGGCTGCCCACATAATATGCATCAGCTTATCAGTGAGCTTTGTCTTCTTTTGAATCCCTTTCTCTATCACCATCATCCCCAAGAGGACAGCAGAAGGCATAATTTGTTCCTCTTCTTCACAGGCAGTCCTAAGCACAAAGGTTCCATGTAAAGGGGAGTTGGGGCTTCCCGAGTGGTGCTAGTGGTAAAGAACCTGTCTCCCAATACAAGAGACTTAAGAGATGTGAGTTCGATCCCGGGTCAGGGAGATCCTCTGGAGACAGGCATGGCAACCCACTCCAGTATCCTTGTGTGGAGAATTCCATGAACAGAGGAGCCTGGCGGGCTACAGTCCATAGAGTCGAAAAGAGTTGAACACGACTGAAGCAACTTAGCATGCACGCACACATGCAAAGGGGAATTACTGAGACACAAGAATGGATGTGGACAGGAACATGCAACAATGAGATGGCCCATACAAAAAGTACCAGATACACTTTGGGTACATCTGAGATACATACAGAACAGAGATGAAGTGTCCGTGACTAAGAAAGGAATGTTTACCCCATTTTGTAGACTGTAAGTTCCTTCCTCAGACTCCAAGCTCCCTAAAGATAAGACAGAGACCATATCTCATTCATTGTGGTAACCCACATCTTAGTTAATTACTAAATAAGTGTGATGGTAGCCCCAGCTCCTGGCAGCCTTTCCCTCAACTTACACAAATACAGCAAAGTCCTGAACTCAAAGGGAAGGTTCAACCAACAAAACACTATACAGGGAATGCTAAACACAGACACGTTATGGTAGTTCAAACACATTCACTTCATAAGAGTGGTAGACTTTCTCTAAAATCAGGCACAAGTACTATTACATTAATATGACCAGAGAGTAGAAATAGAATTGATATTACTTGGGTGAATAGCATTTTTTGTATATAGTACAACTTGGTATCTCCAGATTTATTAGGACTGACTGTAATCAAAACCATCTGTGCCTTCTGTAAAATTTCTCCCTGTTGTTATAAATCTCACCCATCAGAAAGAGGAAAGGTAAAATAGGGCAGGTTATTACCTAGCATCCATTTAACAGAGAAAGAAATGTATGTGGATGAAGGGTAGTAAGGTTGCTTAATATAGACACTTGTACTTGGTAGACAGACAATACCCAAGACCCCATATTATAGTTCTAGGCACGCAGCAGTGAGCCAGCAAATCAGTCCCTCTGTCTGACATTGTCGCGAATTCTAACAAGTCTCCGTCTCCCCTCACATCTGTGCTCCCACTACATCACTCCTGAGCCCATCCAGCCTGGCTGAAAGGTGGACAGTATATTTCCTTCCATGAGTCAACTGAGACAAAATTTTAGCTCCCAAACTTTTGCCAATAAACTAAATGAAAAAATAGTCGAGAAAGTAAAAATGGACTTTAGTGAGCCCAGATGAAAGTGGCTTCAACACTGAAGCCAATCCTCCCTCATGAGGGAGGAGTTCATTACCTGATTAGATCCTTTCAGCCAGTGCTTGTTCATATTGGATGAAAACCAGTGAATAATTAGGTGAACAACTACTGTTCTTCTGTTCCTCAGTCTGCCTTCCGGAACACAGGGTACATTTCATATCACAGGGAAAAACTATGATGTTCACCCTAAGTCTTTGGGGGTAAAATATCCAGTTTATTTAATCATTCCAGACTATGAATCTGGCCAGCTCTTTCTGAAGTGCTGAAATTTGTTAATATTCCTCTAAACTGAGACCAACAGAACCAAACAAAAATTTACAGGTTTAACATAGATACATAGAGGGTATAATAAAACTAGTCCCTCTCATTACTTTGTCAACAAAGGTCTGTCTAGTCAAGGCTATGGTTTTTCGAATAGTCATGTATGGATGTGAGAGTTGGACTATAAAGAAAACTGAGCACCGAAGAATTGATGCTTTTGAACTGTGGTGTTGGAGAAGACTCTTTGAGAGTCCCTTGGACTGCAAGGAGATCCAACCAGTCTGTCCTAAAGGAGATCAGTCCTGGGTGTTCATTGGTAGGACTGATGTTGAAGCTGAAACTCCAATACTTTGGCTACCTGATGCGAAGAGCTGACTCATTTGAAAAGCCCCTGATGCTGAGAAAGATTGAGGACAGGAGGAAAAGGGGGCGACAGAGGATGAGATGGTTGGATGAGATCACCAACTCAATGGACATGGGTTTGGGTGGACTCTGGGAGTTGGTGATGGACAGAAGAGCCTGGTGTGCCGCGGTTTATGGGGTCGCAAAGAGTCAGACACGACTGAGCGACTGAACTGAACTCATTTTTACTCACCTACAGCCAACACAGCCTAAGCTTACATTAGTCATTGGCAGCCATGTTTCATGACCACTTATATTTAATTTACGTAGATAGGTCCTTTTCAAGGAAATATAACGTAACTTCCCATTCCCTGAAGTGTGGGTTATGCTTAATGCCTTGCTTTCAAAGAATACAACATAGAAAAAAAAAGGGAAGGTAACTTTACAGCTAAGAAATCTGGTTAATACTACCTTGCATACTAAGTCACTTCAGTCGTGTCTGACTGTTTGTGACCCCATGGACTGTGTAGCCTGCCAGACTCCTCTCCCTATGGGATTCTCCAGGCAAGAATACTGAAGTGGGTTGCCATGCCCTCCTCCAGGGGATCTTCCAACCCAGGGATCGAAGCAGCATCTCTTATGCCTCCTGCACTGGCAGAAAGGTTCTTTACTACTAGTGCCACGTGGGAAGCCCAAATACTACCTTAGCCAAGGTTAAACACCATCCATGGGGTTTGTTATGTTGACAGCATGTACCCTTGATATATACACATGGACAACACCAGAGGGTCAACACCGAAATCAGATTGATTATATTCTTTGCAGCCAAAGATGGAGAAGCTCTACACAGTCAACAAAAACAACACCGGAAGCTGACTGTGGCTCAGATCATGAACTCCTTATTGCCAAATTCAGACTTAAACTGAAGAAAGTAGAGAAAACCACTAGACCATTCAGGTATCACCTAAATCAAATCCCTTATGATTATACAGTGGAAGTGAGAAATAGATTTAAGGGTCTAGATTTGATAGATAGAGTGCCTGATGAACTATGGACGGAGGTTCGTGACATTGTACAGGAGACAGGGATCAAGACCATCCCCATGGAAAAGAAATGCAAAAAAGCAAAATGGCTGTCTGGGGAGGCCTTAAAAATAGCTGTGAAAAGAAGAGAAGCAAAAAGCCAAGGAGAAAAGGAAAGATATAAGCATCTGAATGCAGAGTTCCAGAGAATAGCAAGAAGAGATAAGAAAGCCTTCTTCAGCGATCAATGCAAAGAAATAGAGGAAAAGAACAGAATGGGAAAGACCAGAGATCTCTTCAAGAAAATTAGAGATACCAAGGGAACATTTCATGCAAAGATGGGCTCAATGAAGGATAGAAATGGTCTGGACCTAACAGAAGCAGAAGATATTAAGAAGAGGTGGCAAGAATACACGGAAGAACTGTACAAAAAATATCTTCACGACCCAGATAATCAGGTTGATGTGATCACTAATCTAGAGCCAGACATCTTGGAATGTGAAGTCAAGTGGGCCTTAGAAAGCATCACTATGAACAAAGCTAGTGGAGGTGATGGAATTCCAGTGGAGCTATTTCAAATCCTGTAAGATGATGCTGTGAAAGTGCTGCACTCAATATGCCAGCACATTTGGAAAACTCAGCAGTGGCCACAGGACTGGAAAAGGTCAGTTTTCATTCCAATCCCAAAGAAAGGCAATGCCAAAGAATGCTCAAACTACCACACAATTGCACTCCTCTCACATGCTAGTAAAGTAATGCTCAAAATTCTCCAAGCCAGGCTTCAGCAATACGTGAACCGTGAACTCCCTGATGTTCAAGCTGGTTTTAGAAAAGGCAGAGGAACCAGAGATCAAATTGCCAACATCCACTGGATCATAGAAAAAGCAAGAGGGTTCCAGTAAAACATCTATTTCTGCTTTATTGACTATGCCAAAGCCTTTGACTGTGTGGATCACAACAAACTGTGGAAAATTCTGAAAGAGATGGGAATACCAGACCACCTTACCTGCCTCTTGAGAAATCTGTGTGCAGGTCAGGAAGCAACAGTTAGAGCTGGACATGGAACAACAGACTGGTTCCAAATAGGAAAAGGAGTACGTCAAGGCTGTATATTGTCACCCTGCTTATTTAACTTATATGCAGAGTACATATTGAGAAATTCTGGGGTGTAAGAAGCACAAGCTGGAATCAAGATTGCCGGGAGAAATATCAATAACCTCAGATATGCAGATGACACCACCCTTATGGCAGAAAGTGAAGAGGAGCTAAAAAGCCTCTTGATGAAAGTGAAAGAGGAGAGTGAAAAAGTTGTCTTAAAGCTCAACATTCAGAAAACGAAGATCATGGCATCTGGTCCCATCACTTCATGGCAAATAGATGGGGAAACAGTGGAAACAGTGTCAGACTTTATTTTGGGGGGCTCCAAAATCACTGCAGATGGTGACTGCAGCCATGAAATTAAAAGACGATTACTCCTTGGAAGAAAAATTATGACCAACCTAGATAGCATATTCAAAAGCAGAGACATTACTTTGCAGACAAGGTCCATCTAGTCAAGGCTATGGTTTTTCCAGTAGTCATGTATGGATGTGAGAGTTGGACTGTGAAGAAGGCTGAGCCACGAAGAATTGATACTTTTGAAGTGTGGTTTTGGAGAAGACTCTTGAGGGTCCTTTGGACTGCAAGGAGATCCAACCAGTCCATTCTGAAGGAGATCAGCCCTGGGATTTCTTTGGAAAAGAAATGATGCTAAAGCTGAAGCTCTAGTACTTTGGCCACCTCATGCGAAGAGTTGACTCATTGGAAAAGACTCTGATGCTGGGAGAGATTGGGGGCAGGAGGAGAAGGGGACGACCCAGGATGAGATGGCTGGATGGCATCACGGACTCGATGGACGTGGGTCTGGGTGAACTCCGGTAGATGGTGATGGACAGGGAGGCCTGGCGTGCTGCGATTCTCAGGGTCGCAAAGAGTCGGACACTACTGAGCGACTGAAGTGAACCCTTGATATAATGGTATAAAGTGCTGTTGAAGACAGTGCTTTACCTCTGTAGTTTTCATCCCCCAAAACCTATAACCCCCATCAAAACCAGAGAGAAACATCAGGCAAACCCAAATTGAGGGACATCCTGCAATATACCTGGCCATATCTGAAATTGTCAAGGTCATCAAAAACATCATCTTAGAGTCTAAGGAGACATGACAACTCAATGTAAATGGTGTCCTGGATGGGATAGGGTTGAGTGGGGAATAATTCATAGTTTTCTTTTCCCTTATTCCGAATCATCAGACTGGAACAGCAAGAGGACATAAAGGGGGAAAACTAGTGTAATTCAAATAAATTATGAAGTTTAATTTAGAATGTATCAATACTGGTTCATTAGTTATGACAAACATACCAGACTAATGTAAAATGTTAACAATGTGGAAAAATGAGTGAGGCATATATAAGAACTCTCTGCACTAGCTTGCAACTTTTCAGCAAATTTGAAACTATTCCAAAATAAAAAGCTTATTTAAAGTAAAAAAAAAAATTCTATAGGAAGAGCAGAGGAATTTTAAGCATGCTGCTGCTGCTGCTAAGTCTCTTCAGTCGTGTCCGACTCTGTGTGAGCCCATAGACGGCAGCCCACCAGGCTCCCCCGTCCCTGGGATTCTCCAGGCAAGAACACTGGAGTGGGTTGCCATTTCCTTCTCCAGTGCATGAAAGTGAAAAGTGAAAGAGAAGCCGCTCAGTCGTGTCCAACTCTTTGAGACCCCATGGACTGCAGCCTACCAGGTACCTCCATCCATGGGATTTTCCAGGCAAGAGTACTGGAGTGGGGTGCCATTGCCTTCTCCGAATTTTAAGCATAGGCACTCAGTAAATTAACCATTGTATCACCACATGAAGAAATATTTGGGGAGCAATATTAGATGGTTTTATTTGTTTTGTTTCTCTGCACTTTGAAGCATGTGGGATCTTGGTTTCCCCTCCAGGAATCAAACCCAAGTCTCTTGCAGTGAAAGCGAGAAGTCCCAACCACTTGACTTCCAGTGAATTCCCAATATATGTTTTGCTATCTTTTTTCCCTCCTTAGCTTTCAGCACTCTGGAAAATAACTGGTTCTGAATTAAGCTATAAGAGTTCAGCATATACACAAAGCTGTGAAACTGATTGAGTCTTTACCATAACATCACTGCAAGAATGGGTGAGTTTGGGTTTTTTTTTTTTCCCTTGGATCATCGTCTTGTCTGACTAGTCTGATGATTTGGAATATGGAAAAAGAGAACTATGAATTGTTCCCCACTCAACCCTATTCTGGCTACCATTTCTCTTTGGTAAAAAGAAAAAAAAAAGCTTATATTTTGACATAAAAGTATTTTGAATTAGTTATATTATTTCCTGCTGCATCTTTGTCCCACAGCAGTGACAATTCTGGAAGCAAGGATTGTGTCTGGATTGCTCAGCAGTGTACCTCCAAGCTCAATGAATTTGTGTTGAATGAATGATGAAAAAAGAATACAATTTTATATATACAAATGACATGATTTTTGCCCAAAACTGGGGGGATTTAACAGAGTATTATATCTAAGTATCATCAAAGAGACTTAAGATGAACAGCTCTAAAACCAGAATGCTTAGTGTATTTTTAATGTCCTTAATAATCCAAGGTAGCTTGTAAATTTAACTAGCAGAACTATGAAACCATTTTCAGTTAATTTATTTTAGAAGGTTAGAAATTAATTTTACTAATATTAAAAAGCTCATCATTGCTGCAATAAAATTTTTATGACAACAAGGATTGCTGACAACTGGTTGAGTAATTTTTTAGGTTAAAATGACATGATCTTGCTTTATGGCATTCAACTGCTGAAGTTCCAAAAGAGGGCTGTTTTCTAAGGAAAATCATGACCCCATGCCTCTACAAAAGGAAATTAATTAATCAGCTTCATGGGTATTTGGTCATTTTTATAAGAGTACATATGGTCTACCCTCCAACTAGTTGATTTTCTGAGCTTAGGGATCTATCTGTAATTGGCAAGATAAAATATTCTCAATCTAGAATTTTATAATATTAAACTTAAAACCTCATATTATCTGTAACCAGTTATTATACAAAACTTATTTATATGAAATGCTACTTGTAAAAAAAAATACCTGAAAGTTATACAGTCCATTCATTCCTTAATACTGGAGTTTCTTGACCTAGGACTCATGGGGCCCCTGAAATTATGTACAAAGTATGAGTATATATATATAAAACGCCTAGTAAAGCATCTATAATTTCATCAGAATTTCAAAGTGGTCCACAACTCAAAGACTGTCAGGCCCCCTCCTTTAATTCAAAATTTATTCTTGGATCAAATCAAACCATCAGACAATTCATATTATTTTTGATGCTTTTGAAATTGTTTGTATTTAATTGTGTTTGGGTGTGCTGGCATCAGGTTACATTGAAGGCTATCTGTCACTGTTGGGATACTTGAAAACACAATGCTGTAACCCATGGCAGCCATTATAAAAAACCTATGGGACAGATTTCTATTGATCCTCAGACCTAGGAAAAGCTACGCTCCCAAACATATTGCTTGGTCCCCACTGTGAATCTTGAAACCACTCATGAGTCCCAATTCACATTGGAAATTTAGACTAAATTTATGGCTACCCTTTATCAAAGATATAGAACTTTATGACATGCATTTAAAAGCACTGATCTAAAACTTTAACTGCATATTATTTGTTTCCTCATATTATTTGTCTCATCATCCCAACCTCTTCATCTAATTCATGTTATTCTACTGTGGCATATGTCTTTAAATTCCATATCCTTTTTTACAATAAAATGTGTTATATAAAACGAAATATAAAAACAATTTTTGTATTCTAAAGACAAAAATTCTATCCAATTACATTTCACTAAAGGGCTTCCCTGTTAGCTCAGTTGGTAAAGAATCCACCTGCCACACATGAAACCTCAGTTTGATTCCGGGGTTGGGAAGATCTTCTAGAGAAGAGACAGGCCACCCACTCCAGCATTCCTGGGCTTCCCTTGTGGCTCAGCTGGTAAAGAATCTGCCTGCAATTGCAGGAGACCTGTGTTTGATCCCTGGGTTGGCTGAGAAAATCCCCTGGAGAAGGGAAGGTTACCCATTCCAGTATTCTGGTCTGCAGAATTCCATGAACTATAGAGTCCATAGGGTCACAGAGTTAGACATGACTGAGTGATTTTCACTTCCTTTTGCACTTTACTAAAATGAAGTTTCTTACTACTTTTCTGTTTCTTATTCCTTTTTTTAAAATGAGGAAAATAAAAATGAGAACAGAAAATTAAATTTTAGTCCTTAATGGATAAAAAATAATATATAAGATAGCTTGGTGATGAGACACATATATCAGAAGCCACAGAGTACACTACATCAAGATTAAATATTACTTTTTAGGATAATATTGGCATTAGTTTTGGCACAGTTTTAAGGTCAATATTATACATAACACCAGATAAAACTGGTTGTTATTTTACCCCATTGATCATTGTATTAAAATATATATATTGTATTTGCATTTCAAGTGGTATTTTCTTTTTTAAAAAAAAGATGCTTTACAAAGATGCCTTCTAAATAAAAAATTACTGACAAGTTATCCAAAAATGTAGAAATGATGATTCAATAGGCAGAAAACAATTACACATCAACAAAAATAAGACCTTCATCAATATTAAAGAACTGGAAATAACAATTTTGATAAATGCTGTAGGAAATATTTGAGCTCATAAATACTGACACAGAGTTAAATTTTCAGGTTGGTGTCATCCTGCTTGAGGTATTTTCTGTGTTCTCTTAAATGTAAAGCTCACGTTTTATAAAATCCAGTCCTGTAAAGTCAGAGAGGAAAAATTGTTAACACTTAATTTAATATGATTCTTAAGTTTCCCTCCCTTTAAGCAACCCTACTGAAAATATTAATTTCAAAAGTCTAAACACATGTTGATGTTTAAAAATTTTTTTAACAAATGTAATATGAATAATTACAGGGCTTTGTTATGAACTATTCATGGGGAAAAATAAAATGATAATTTATTTAATGATTACCAAAATATATTATATTCCAAGATCATTTAGAATCAAGTATTTGCACATCAGAGCTCCCATGGTTTCTAAACAATATAAAATCAGCAAAGCTGATCAAATTAGGAAAAATATGGCAAATTTGCTAGCTTATTAGATAAACTTTAAAAACCAGAAAGATTAAATGTTGAATTTTTAAGAAAACCAAACTGCTATTATCTAAGTACACATTTAAATTCTCTTATCTTCTGTAGAAAATTATACCTGGAAGACATCAACTGTCTTCTGCCCATTCCATGAGATCTTGAAAGCAAGCAGTCTACATACATGTCCCAGAAATCCTGAGCTATGCTTAAGAAGACATTATAATGTCTAGGCCACTGGGATTTTTGCAGGAACAACATGAAATTCCAGAAGGCATCCACATTGTGCTCTATCTTGAGTTCCTTGAGCTCTATCAATGTCAAAGAGCAAGTATTCCAGCACTGGGGATCAATGTCTTCCATGATCCCTGGGTTGTTGCTGGCAAGTACACCCTTTTGAAATTCAAAGTCAGCATGAGTCAGATGGATCAGCAACATGCAACCCAAAGGCAGGTAGAACCATCTTGTGGCAAAATCCATATTCTGTACAGAAAAAAAAAAAAGGAATATGTTTTTAGCTTAAAAAGAAAATTATTCAATTACTTTATGATCTGTTTAAACCTAAAAATTATAAATACTTATATATTTGGTTTTCATCAAATCAAAATTGCCTACTATGTATTTGTTGGTTTTCCTTTACGTTGCTGACTTTTAGACCTCCCCTCAAAAGGATATCAGAGTAACAACTTTACCAACATTCTGATAAAGTCTTCAGGAGTCACTGAAATCCAACATATGTTTATGAAGTTGTGATGAGATTCATTTCATCAAAGATCTTTGGAACATGTGCTCCAACCTTTTCCTTTTACAGGTTAGAAAATTTCTCTTGATATGGTTCAGCAAGTTCTTAGAGGTCTTCTGTCTCCCTAATCCAAGACTCTTAACACCATACATTTCAATCAAGAGGATCAAAACGCAGCCCATTTTATGTGTAACCATGAGAAAAAGAGTGTGTGGTTGTGTTTCGCTGGCGTTTTCCAATCTATCAAGTGTTGAATGCTCAAGCACCATTTTAGGTTTCAAAGTTTACTTTGAACTTTACTGATGAACTTTGAATATTCATTTAAAAAATAGGTGTTATGAACTGATATCTAGTGGATCTCTGCCTTTTCTCAAGTTGTTCAGGAGTATGAAGACAATAAAGATGATAGAAGCTAATATGACATGGTGCAGCACAAATGACATTCAAGAAATTCAAGAAAAATCCTGATATTTTCTTATGATTCTGTACACAAGTTTCTCTAAAAGCTGACTGCTCAGTAAATAGGCCTGAAGCGTATAGATGAAGTCAAGGTCTAAATTCGCTTTGAATAGCCATACAGTTAACCATTCCAGGCTGGCACTGGAAATGTCCCTGACACAACCTTTACAACCAGGAGGGGAGTGTCCAGGACAGATCCAGGAGATGGGACTCACATTCTTCCGATACAGGGAAGAATGTATACAGCACCCCGCCTCCCCGCCAAAAGAAATAAAGTTAGGTGACAGACAAATCGAAGGAAACAAATTTAAATGTAGGTTATTCAGGTCGTTTCACACTGTAGAAAATTGTACAGATTTCCCAAACAGAGCTAACACGATTCCCCCCAAATTGTGTAGATTTCCCAAATAGAGCTGACAGTAGCCAGTTTATGACACAAAAGGAATGAGTAATTTTCTTCCCCGAGAATTTCAGGTTATACTTTCCCAACCAGTGCTCTCCTCCCGGGTCGGGTCACCTGCACGCAGAGGGAGCCGGCGGGGAATGGTACCTCTCGTAGGCGGCAGAGACAGACGTCCTGGTGTGATGTCCTACGTTCGTCTGATGCGCTCCCTCAGGTACGAGAGTGGCTCCTGCTTGGGGGGGGACAAGAGGTCTCAGAGGGGACTCCCATCCCCTGCCCAGCCAAGCCCACCCCCTGCAGGCAGGTGACAGGCGAAAGCGGTGCTCTGCGACCTGCCGCGAGCTCTCACCGGGCACCCTGAACTCGCCCTGCGGAACCCTCTAGGCGGCACCGTGCTGCGGAGCCGCGCTGCGGGACCTGCTGCGGCCGCTGGGGGACCTGCTGCGGCCGCTGGGGGATCGGGAGTCAGCCCTGCAGATCGAATCAAGCGCCTTTTCTAGAGAACGAGAGCCGGCAGAGAGTGGGTGGCTGCTCTCAAGGCCCCGCCCTCACCTTGCTCACTTCCGCAGCTCTGAGACCCAGAAACAAGAACAATGTGAAAAAGAGTAGTAAAGTCACAAGACCATCTCACTAAACTATGATAGGTGAAAAATCCTAAACAAAATATTATCAAACCAAATTCAGGAGGATCTAATACACATCCGCATCAAGCTGGGCTTATCCTAATTAATGAAAGATCAACAGATGAAAATCAATTAGTGGATTCACCATATAAACAAATTGAAGAGAGAAACCATTTGATAAAATTCAACACCCATTCAAGATTAAAACAAAAAACAAACAAAAATTATTCTTAGTAAACTTAGAAGGGAATTTCCTTAATCTCTTAAATGATTACAGCTGCCAACAAATATGTTAGGTATATTCTTTTCTACTGTCAAATAATGCATGTTAAAACTTCTAGAACAGTGACAAAATTATATATTTCAAATACATAAAGACAAAGCTTAGTAACTAGTCACACTGATATAAGATGGAAAGAAAAGATACCTAATGTTTTCGGTATGCCTGCTTTTGGGGGGGTGACAGTCACAATATGAAAAACAGGAAGATTAGTGGGGAGGTTAAACTTGATCCAGGATATGTTGCATTAGAATTGATTCTGGATCTTCTGGAGTATCTAAAATTTAGCTAGGAATAAAATTAAGTTGAGAGATCTCTGTTTTGATAGAAAATTATTGCTTCCATAAAAGTATACACTGATAAAAGAAAGTTAAGATGAAGATAGAAGACTATGCCCAAACTTAGGGGTCCATGAACTTCAAATGGAACCAGTGAAGGAGGAAGAGATAGAACAATCATTCCATACAAGCTCCAGGGTGGTATGATGTTACAGAACCAAAGGGAGGATGCTGTGGTGTGAATGTTTGTGCCCCTCCAGAATTTATGTTGAAATTCTAATCCCCAGAGGTGATGGTATTAGGACATGGAGGCCCATGGGAAGTGTTTATGGGACTAGTGCCTTATAAAAGGGGCTTCCCTGGTGGCTCAAATGGTAAAGAATCTGCCTGCAAGGCAGGAGACCCAGGTTTGATCCCTGGGTGGGGAAGATCCCCTGGAGAAGGAAATGGCAACCCATTCCAGTATTCTTGCCTGGAGAATTCCACGGACAGAGGAGCCTGGCAGGCTATAGTCCACCGGGTCACAAAGAGTTAGACATGACTGAGTGACAAACACTGCCTTATAAAAGAGGCTCCAGAGGGAACCTGGCCGCTTCTATCTGGTGAGGACACAGCCAGAAGAAGGCAACCCAGAAAGGAGCCTTCACTAAAACCCAACCATGCTGGCACCCTGATCTTGGACTTCTAGCCATCAGAACTGTGAAAAATAAATTTTTGTTGTTTATAAACTAGCTGGTTTGTGGCATTTTTGTTATGTTATCCTGAATGGATTAAGACAGAGGATATAGCTGAAGAATCAGAACACTGGTATAGATCTCCACTTGGAGAAATGGTCTAGAAAATAATATTTTTCATGTGGCAAAAAGGAGTGATGAAACTCAAAAGTGCACAATTTATTTAAACATAGCCATGAATGGCACCCCACTCCAATACTCTTGCCTGGAAAATCCCATGGATGGAGGAGCCTGATAGGCTGCAGTCCATGGGGTCTCTAATAGTCAAATATGACTGAGCAACTTCACATAAACTTTTCACTTTCATACATTGGAGAAGGAAATGGCAACCCACTCCAGTGTTCTTGCCTGGAGAATCCCAGGGACAGGGGAGCCTGGTGGGCTGCCGCCTATGGGGTCGCACAGAGTCGGACACGACTGAAGTGACTTAGCAGCAGCAGCATGATAAATTCATGTAGAAGCTTAGATTTAACGACTTGGACTGTAGCCCACCAGGCTCCTCTGTCCATGGTATTTTCCAGGCAATAGTACTGGAGTGGATTGCCATTTCCTTCTCCAGGAGATCTTCCCGACCCAGGGATCAAACCCAGGTCTCCTGCACTGTAGACAGACGCTTTACCATCTGAGCCACCAGGGAAGTATCTATTTATAAAGTCAAGCTAACTAATCCATCCAATTATAATTTTGCTTAAAACAAACCCTGAATAATATGCAACTTTCCATGCCGGGTATCATTTTTACCAACATACTTCACCAGCAGCAACATATTCATCACCATCTTATCATGATCCTCTTATTCCCAGTATATTCTCGTTGTCCCCAGACTTCATCATTCAAGTTATGTCCTATCTCTCCCTTTCTCTCTGTTATGTTAGGCCCTGATCCCACTTTAAAGTCCCCTCCATTTAACTCAGCCTTCCTTCTGCAATTAAGCGTCCGTTTTCACTACAATATTTGGCATCTATTTGTACTTGGCATCTATGACTATATATACTATCTTTTCCCCCCATGAGAACATGTAATCTTTCCTACTATCTTTAGGAAATATTAAATAATATCTAAGTACTAAAAATACTATCTCTATTTCATGTTCTTCTGGTGACTGGCATATGATGCAATCAGCACTCAAATAATTTTTAGCTGATTTCTCCTTCATATCCATGATATTCACTCCACTTAGGGAGTTTTGTCAGCTTTCCACAAGGCAAACCCAAGTCTTTCAGAACTCTAGTATTGCCTGTGAAAATTTCCTGGGTTAGTCAGGCCAGTAGCCTATTCATTTGCCCCCATGCTTCCTACCTTATGATTACTTATCTGACACTTTTGTTTACCCTATTTCTTCTTTGTATAGCTTTTATCTCCAGGAAATACTGCCATAATCACACTCCCACAGAATTCAGAAGAGCACTCCACACACAGCAAGGACATGTTGACTAATGCTGAATACCCACACAAAGAGTAATTTTTCAATTCACTGACTTTCTGACTCATTATAATGAAAGACAATAATTTAAAAAATCTACCAATATAATGGCCTCTAGTAAACCTTAATAACAATGTATTTATCAAAATGTGATTCAGTGACCTTAGGGAGAAAGAGGGCAGGAAATGAAGTTGAAACAAATAAGTACCCTGCAGAGAAAACAAGCACTAGCTGATTGCTGACAAATTGACGGGAAAATATGCAATTTTTTTCAAGAACATAGGAGAAAAAGATGAACAAAATACTGACTCTGAGACAGGAGAAAAAAAAAGAGTTGAAGAGAGAAGTTGAAAAAAAGATCATATAATCTTAACCCTTGGCAAAAAAGACCACTAACAGAAATATTTTGTCATCATTTACTAAGTACAAGAAATAAAAAGTTTGACTTAGGTTTCTTTATCTTTATCATTGGTTTATCTAATATAGCATATGCATAAACATGTATTCCAGCATCCTTATTTTACCTCTTTGCATTAATTTTTAGTGGTTGTTTTAAGGATCACAATATATATCCTTAACTTTTCACAGCCTACTTAGGGTTAATGTTGAATCAATTCATGTCAAATACAGAAATATTTTCAAGACAGGAGTTCATTCACTCACCCTTGCCTGTTTTTGCTAAAGCTGTCAAATGTATAACATCTACACACATTAAAACTCCATGATAGATACATGGAGTTTTAGTATCTACAGTCGTCAATGCTTTCATTCCCACCCCCAACAAGAGGATCTGAATTTGCATCTCTTTTTATTTCTCTTTAGCCTGTAGTACTTCTTTTAGTGGGGCTTCCCTAGTGGCTCAGATGGTAAAGAATCCACCTGCAATGTAAGAGAGTTGGGTTCGATCCCTGGGTTGGGAAGATCCCCTGGAGAAGGGCATGGCAACCCTCTCCAGTATTCTTGCCTGGAGAATCCCATAGACAGAGGAGCTTAGCAGGCTACTGTCCATAGGGTCGCACAGAGTCGGACACGACTGAAGAGATATAGCATGCACGCATGCACTTCCTTATTATTTCTTATAATGCATGCCCACTGTCAATATATTCTTTTAGTTTTCTTTTTCTGAAAATATATTTTATTTCACCTTCATTCTTAGAAGGTAATTTTCACTGGATATAGAATTCTGATTTGTTGTAGTCTTGTTATCCCTTCTCCTCCAGCACTTTAAAGATGCTCCACTGTGTTCTGGCAGTCAATAATTCAAATTCAAATGCAATGTGCCATTTTTCTCTGACAGCTTTCAAAAATTTTTCCCCTCAAATTTGATAATAATGTGCCTAGGTGTGCACAGTGCAATTCTGATGCTTATTGGGGCAATCTGAGCACGGATTGGAAAAGAATTTCCAGACACAGTGTGTTTTAGTTGCTCGGTCATGGCCAACTGTGACCCTATGGACCCTATGGAGCCCACCAGACTCCTCAGCCCATGGAATTCTCCAGGCAAGAATACTGGAGAGAGTTGCCCTGCCCTTCTCCAGGGGGATTTTACCGGCCCAAGATGGAACCTGGGTCTCCTAAATTACAGGCAGATTCTTTACTGTCTGAGTCACCGAGGGGCTCCAAGACACAGAGTACTGCAGAAAAGAGTGAGTTTATTAAGAACAAAGAATAGAAATAAAGTGGGTACTGCAAGTGGAGCAGGCCAACTTCCTGACAGACCAGGGAGAGTCGAGCGTTTTTGAGAGTTAATAGCCAATTTTTATAGCCTCAAGACAAAGAAAATTCCTGTTGGAAGGTTGGTGTTAGGTGACTGGTTGGAATGCTGTAAGCTGTCTACTGTAGTGGATATCTTTGTCTAATTGAGAGTCAGGAATTTTGTTAATGATGATCAACGGGGCTTTGGGCAATGGTTACAAAGGGGCTCAGTCAGCTTTAGAGGTGAGCTTAGTTCTGGGTTTCCCTTCTGTGAGCTTGGGGCAATGCCTCGAACCTGCAGTCTGGGGGGCAGGACTCTACAATGCTTACTACCTAGAATTAGGCCACATTTGGTAGGCTTCCCCGGTGGCTCAGAGGGTAAAGAGCCTGCCCACAATGCAGGAGACCGAGGTTCGATCCCTGGGTTGGGAAGATCCCCTGGAGAAGGAAATGGCAACTCACTCCAGTATTCTTGCCTGGAGAATCCCATGGATGGAAGAGCCTGGTGGGCTACAGTCCATGGGGTGGCAGAGTTGGACACGACTGAGCAAGCTCACTTCAATTCACTTCACTTGGCAAGTTAGGAGCATAATCCTACCCTCACATCAGAAGCCAGATGGAAATTCCAGAGTTTTCAGGTCATCCATGCTTCTGATCAACTGACTACCAATACAGAGGTTTCCAGTACTCCCCGAAGTATTATAGTTAACTAAGATGATTCACAGAACTTGTACTTGCATGTTCAGTTGCTCAATCATGTCGACTCTTTGCAACTCCATGGACTGTAGCCTGCCAGGGTCCTCTGTCTGTACCAGGTCTTAGTTGCAGCATGAGGGACTTTTCATTGTGGCATGTGGGCTCTTTAGTGGCAGGATATGAACTCGTAGCTGAGGCATGTTGGATCTAATTCCCTGACTACGGATGGAACCCTTTAATTATAATTTTATCATAAAGTATATAAATCAGGACCAGCCAAGTGGAAAGACCCATAGAGTGAGGTCTGGGGGTCCAACACACAAAGATTTTGTGTCCTCAGAATGCCCGACCTTCTAGGCACATTACTGTATATTTACCTAGTCAGGCTCACCTCAGTGACTAGAGTTTTTAATGGAGTTTCATTACATAGGGTTGATTGACTGAATCAGTTTTGAATATTTTGATTGAATCATTGGCCATGTGCTTGAACTCAATCTCCAGCCAATCCTGCCCTCTTCAGAGGCTGGGCTTATAACACCTAACTCAAAGCCCCAACCCTGTAATTCCACGCTTGATTTTTCTCATGTGGCTAGCCCCCATTTTGAGTCATCTTATTAGCATAAATTCAGGTGTGGGCCCAGAGGCCCACCGTGAATAACAAAGACTTTCCTATCACTCCAAGAAATTACAAAGATTTAGAGGTTGTCTCCTAGAGAGCAGGGACAAAAAATTATACAACAGTGTGGTTTTCTTTGTTATCTCATTTAAGATTTGTTAAGCTCTTGAGTGTGTAAATTTATATCTTCCACCAAATTTGGAAAATATTCAGCCACATTTTCCTTAGATATTATTTCTGCCCATTATTCCTTTCTCTCATCTCCTTCTGGGGTTCTAATTACACATATCTTAGAGCTTTCAGTATAGTTCCTGAGGCTCATTCATTTTTACTTCAGTATTTTTTTTCCCTGTGTTCCTCGGGTTAGACAATTTCTATTAATTTAATTTTTTTCTTTTTTCTTTTCTGGCTGGCATCTAGGATTTTAGTTCCCTGACCAGGGATTGAACCTATGCCCTCTGTGGTGGAAGGCCAGAGTTCTAACCACTGGACCACCAGGGAATTCCCAATAATTTCTATTACTATATCTTCAGATTTGCTGATTTTTTCATCACCTTCATTCTGTTAAGTACATCTGGTAAATTTTTATTTCAGATATTACAGTTTTTAGTTCTGGAATTTACATTTCTTTTGTTATAGTTTCTATTTCTCTGTTAGATTTTCTATATTTCATTTATAATGCACATATTTTCTTTTATGTCCTTGAATATACTTTACAGTAATTGCTTTAAATCATTGTCTGTTGGTTTCAGCATATGGGGCATCTATGGGTTGATCTTTGTTGATTGTCTTTTGTCTCAAAAATGAGTCACAATTTCTATGTTTCTTGGTTTATTAAGTAATTTTAGGTTGTATCCTTAACATATTATTATCCTAGCAACTTTATATATATCCTTAACATATATTTTCCAAACAGATTTGAATCTGTAATACTCTCACAAAGAGTGTTAGGTTTTTTTTGGTATGTTTGTTTGGTTTAGTATGCAATTGATGGATTGGGCTATATTTCGGAAGGCTGACTGCTTAAAGTTTGTCCTGTTCAGGCGTGATTCAGGCATTGGCAGAAGAGTCATTATAAAGATTTAAGGATTCCTTTCTCTGGATCCCTCCTACTTTGGATTTTCCCCTTACTTTCAAGCAACTACAGTTATGCCAAACTCAGTCCTCTACTCTTCAAGCCACAAAACCTAGTGTTTTGTAGCAGAATTTTAACTAAAATGCAGGGAACAGACTGAGTTTTGTCCTTAGTCTGGAAACAGTGAAAACAAGGGATCTGAGTACAACCCTTCTTACAAATTGTCAACTGCGCTCTAGAATCTACTTACTTTTGGTCATTCTCCAATGCCTCATTTAGAGTCTACCCATGCCATATGTAGAAGGATCACCTAACAAGAGCAACTCGTGTTAGAATTCCTCCATCACCCTCATTTTGTAGGTTAAAAAGATCTATAAAAGGAATTTCTTAGAATTGAGGCTCACTAGCATGAGAGTTGAGCTGAGTTGTGGTAGTAAGACAGATGTTACTGGGCAATTTCCCTAAATTTAATAAATACCACTAGTTTGAATTCATTGGCATGACAGTCGGTGTTCATTAAAATTCTATTATTTCTATAAGCATATGTTATAAAAACTCAGAGTATAATTGTGACATCAACTAATTTCATAATTTTTAATAAAAGAAAACCATCATGCACTTTACTCAACAAGTATCTAATGAGCATTCACTTTTTGCCAGATGCTGAGCTAGGTTTGGAGCTGTAGTGGAAAACAAGTAGACAAAGCACTAGAGGTAGGAGACAGATAGTAAACAAGTAAACATATATAAAGAAAAGGGACCATTTTATATAGTGGCAAGTGTTATGAAAATTACAGAAGATAACTGAGTTACAGAAGATAACTAAGCTACAATCTTAGACGTGGTGGTCTGGAAGACGTTTCTTAAGAGAGGACATTTCAGCTGAGACTAAAATGACATGAAAGAGTTGGCTAAGGGGACTTCCCTGGAGGTCTAGTGATTAAGACTTCACTTGCCAGTGCAGGGGGTGCAGGTTTAATCCCTGTTTGGGGAGATCCCTCATGATTTGCAGCCAAAAAACCAAAAACATAAAACAGAAGCAATTTGTAAAAAATTCAATAAAGACCTTAAAAATGGTCCACATTAAAAAAAAAAATCTTTATAAAAGAGAAAGAAAGAGTTGGCCAAGAATATAAGAAGAGCTGGCTATGTTAGAACATGTCAGGCAAAGGGAATAGCTAGCAGAAAAGTCTTAAATTCAGTATATGGGTAGTGTGTCATGTCAAGAGAAAGTCATGAAAAAGTTGTCAGGGACCAAGTCATGTGGGGCCTTATAGCTTTGCATTTCACTCTAATTGCAATGAGGAGATATCAGGGAATTTTAAGCTAGAAAAGAAAATTATCTGATTTATGTTTTCAAAGGATCCAACAGGTTACTCTGTGAAGCATGAACCAAAAGGGTCAAGGGTAGAAACAGGCAACTCAACTGGGAAGCTTTCACTACAGTCCAGGCAAAGGATAAAGGTAAGAGTGAAGATGGTGAGAGGATATTGGAATTGGGAAATATACAGGGGGTTTGGCCAACTGGATCAACTGGATTCCTGATGGAACTGGTAGGAAGTAGGGGTTCATAAACTTCTGTGCTTGTATGGATGAATTTTGCAGGAGCCTTGAATGCCCTCAAATGGAATGAAATTTTGTGTGTATATATTCACAAGGACTTTGGGTTGGGAGCGTACACAAGTTTCATCAAATTCTTAAGTGAATTTGAAGTTGTCTCTGGAAAACAAAGTCAGGTGCTTCCTAACACTTTACCCTCTGGATTTTCTTTTTCTTTCCTTTTCTGTTTATGATTATGTAAAAGCAGAGAAGAGAGTAGAGACTGAATTGTTATCAAAGAATTTTAAATTTGTATAAAGAAAGGATACATCTTGAGAGTCAGCTCTCTTTTTAATTTTACTTAATTGAGTATATAAGTACATATATACAAGGTAGACAAAAGACTCAAAGAACTCAACTTTCTGTTTCCAACAACTTAACCATTCCATAATGTGTGAAGTTCTCAGACATTATGACTAGTACTAGCATAGTGATTTTCATAAACTTGGACTACAGTTGTTAGTAAAATGATAGTTATTTGGGGATGATACATCCCACTTCTTTTATTCTTTTTTCCCTTTTGATATGTACAAGAAATAATAATAATATAGCTCTGACTTAGTGGTAATTCCTATGTGCCTATATAAATTAAATGAGTCAAGATCACTCAATTTTATATCCTATCTAATTCTGCTACAGACTTTAATATATAGCCTTATAGCAATGTTTTACAAGTAATCTTTGTTTGCTTTCTTGTCTCAACACTTGAATATCTTCAGTTCAGTTCAGTTCAGTTCAGTCACTCAGTCGTGTCCAACTCTTTGCGACCCCGTGAATCGCGGTACGCCAGGCCTCTCTGTCCATCACCAACTCCCGGAGTTCACTCAGACTCGCGTTCATCGAGTCAGTGATGCCATCCAGCCATCTCATCCTCTGTCATCCCCTTCTCCTCCTGCCCCCAATCCTTCCCAGCATCAGAGTCTTTTCCAATAAGTCAACTCTTCCCATGAGGTGGCCAAAGTACTGGAGTTTCAGCTTTAGCATCATTCCTTCCAAAGAAATCCCAGGGCTGATCTCCTTTAGAATGGACTGGTTGGATCTCCTTGCAGTCCAAGGGACTCTCAAGAGTCTTCTCCAACACCACACTTCAAAAGCATTAATTCTTCGGTGCTCAGCCTTCTTCACAGTCCAACTCTCACATCCATACATAACTAAGGAAAAACCATAGCCTTGACTAGACAGACCTTAGTCGGCAAAGTAATGTCTTTGCTTTTGAATATGCTATCTAGGTTGGTCATAACTTTTCTTCCAAGGAGTAAGCGTCTTTTAATTTCATGGCTGCAGTCAGGAAGTAATATAAAATTGATGTAAATATTATTGATTTTTCTACTCTGTGAACTCTAATTTCTACACATCGTAGATCTTACTGTCTTTTAACAAAAAAGAGTGCTTATTAGCTAATAAGACACCATTTTCCTTTGATTAAAAGGAAGAAAGTACCTTCCATCTATGAGAGAATTTTCTGTCAGAAATATTACATAGCAAGATGGGTAACATTAACAAAATGACATTTCATGTGAAAGATGATTTCCTTAATGAAGAGATGTAATCATTCCTAACTGTTGGAGAGGCAATTTACAAAGTAGGAAAAGAGAAGTCCAAATTTGAAATGAATGGCACACAGGAGAGTTTTCACAGTACAAGATCAGCCCTCCAAGATTTACTTGAAGGATTATTATTTCTTTTACATACCAGAAAGGGAAAAAAAAGAATAAAAGAGGTGGGAAATGTCATCCCCAAATAAGTATCCGTTATTATAATAGAAATGTTGTAAAGAGAAAAATTCATATTAATTCCTTCTCCAGTTCCCCATAACTAAATTATTAATTAACCAGGAAGAGAAATGACAAGTTTGAAATCACACACAGATGCAAGAAAGAACAAAAAATAATGTGTTAACATCTTAGTCAAATTCAATTCCAGCTCCAAGTTTCTTATTTTTCAAAAAGGGAATATCTTAGGATATTGAATGACAAGTTACAGCTGAGATATCAAGAGGACAGAGATACTTCATACCTAAGTCAGGTGCCAGATCAAAATTCAGATTTTTAAAGGAAAGGATCCCAAAATTCTTGGATCTCCAGGTCCTCCATCCCGAATACATAGGGATTAGGCTATGCCTGTTCCCTCACGCTCATTTGGATGTGCCTCCAGAAAGCCTACTGAAAGGAGCCTCTGAGAAACCTACTAAGAAAACTTATTGCCTTACTTCTGCAGTGATGAGGCAAAATGACTGCAGAGAAATCAAGGAGTCAAGAGATTGACTCAAAAACTGCTTTGATGGTAATGGGGGAGAGGTTCTGCTGTTTGGGGATTGGCCAGCACTCTCAAATGTGACCAGGTAAAGTCTACATGAGGGTTTCCCATGGCATGGAGATGGGTAGTATATGGGGGAAAGCTCATCTTGGATTCAGTACAATAGGCTACAGAAAAGGATCAAGGGGCTCAATTCACAAGGATAGGATCTATGTGGACCCCCAATTTCTGGAGGGAGGAAGGGCAGAGAGAGTCTAAATCTACCATTCAAATAGAGATCTATCCATTAGGAAATCAGAGGTGAGAGGCCCCAATGATGGGACTCTTCCAAGTACCTACAAAACTATCCAAGAAAGGGTCAGCTCTAAATATTTCTCAATCCCAGGACCTCAAATCTAGCCCACCAAACAAAGTTTGAGTAAGGATTTTCCTACCTTCTTACCATATTTTTCTTCCTCCCTTTCATGCTCCAACCAAATCTGGAAAGGTCTGAAGCCAAGGTTAGCAAGCAGGGAACTACATTCAGTAATAGCTGAGAGAGAGGAAAAGATGTTGCCATAAGTTAAACGCAGTTTCAATTACTATACAGGAAAGTGTGTTAGTCACTTAGTCATGTCTGACTCTTTGTGACCCCATGGACCATAGCCTGCCAGGCTCCTCTGTCCATAGGATTCTCGAGGCAAGAATACTGGAGTGGGTTGCTATTTCCTCCTCCAGGGGATCTTCCCCACCCAGGGATCAGACCCCAGTTTCCTGCATCACAGACAGATTCTTTACCGTCTAAGCTATCAAATCCAGACAAGTGTTTTAGGCCTTAAAATGTTTTTAGGAATGCTGATTATCTAAGAAAGAATAGAAATCTTAGAATTCTAACTCAGTGGTGGGAGAAAGCTTCCACCATTGAAAAAATTTAGATAATGGGAAGCAATATATATATATATTACATATATATATATAATATATATGCTTTATTAGGCCTTATGCCTAGGGCTTGGTCAATGTATAAGTAACTATATCATTCACAAAACTTTATACCAACTCCATCATATAATGCTCCCTAGAATAAACAACTTACTCTTTATTCTCTCTAGAAACAGCCTTAATTTCTTTGTTCAACTACTGCCATGTCCTTCTAACTCATCAGAAACTGTTTCAGCATTCTGTAAGTCAAGGGTAGGAGGGGTGATGTTTAGCATTAACTACAAAACACTACCAGTTTCCCCTGGCCTAGTTTTGTTACATACTAGGGTTTGAGCTTTATCTTTCTCACTAAGAAGTATGTAAAAGCATTACATAGTATAAAAGGTTCTATGGATTATGTTACCTTTTGATGTCTTCATTTTTTCTCCTTTATTAGCATTCAGTTTGCTCAACAAAAATGGGGCATATATAATATACTTAATATCCTTTCTAATGGATATTTCCAATCAAATAAAATATGGTTTGAGAAAAGGACTTAGTGTTTTCATGAAACAATAGGAACAAAAATAAAGTTCTAGTGGGTTGAAGAGTGAATGGGAGATAAAGAAATAGATATAAGAAATTAATACCAAAATATCTGGGAACTCTGTAGTAATCAAATGAAAGACTTAGTGTTCTTGCAAGAACTAGATTGAATGAATAAATGAACTGAAAGACCAAATGGAATTATTACAGATTTAATTTTTTACAACTTGTGTCTATGACTCTTAAGGAAGATTGAAAACATTATATATATTTTATATTCTATAAAGCTCTTGAACAAAATGAGTGCTCAATAAACTTCATTTCTGCTTACACAACTATGTTCTCCAATAAGCTATATGTTCTGCACCATCTCAGAGTACATTCTCTGTCACAAGCCCAAGTAGGCTACACAATGAGTGCAATGTATACAAATGCTGTTCCATTCCAAAGTTGTAGCTTACCATGTACAGAGTGATAGTCTAACACACATGCCTAGGACAATGATTTACAAACTCTTACATCTTTTTAAACAACAATTTGCAATCAAAACTTTAATCCTAAGGATTCTCACCAAACAAGTGACAGCATAAAAAAAAAATCTTGCACAGTAAATCAAAGTTCAGCACTACAATGTACCTTTCAACTAGCAGGACACTGTTATTTTGAGTAGTCTCAAATTTCCAAATAAACAATGTTACAAAGAATTACTATTCAAATTATTTAAGAATTCTATTTCTTAGTAAGTGGTTACTGTTTTATGAAATATCAATAACAAAGAAATAGTTTACGTAAATGAGAACTCTGAGTATACTACCAACTTTCCTGCTGCATGAGTACTTTTGTTTCGGACAAGCATTAAGCATCATCATCAAAGGCCCTTCTGATAATGCCACTGCCATTCTTATACCTGTAGATGATTAAAAGGAAGTATAAAAAAAGAAAGCAATCAATGACTCAGACTACAGCAGAAGCCCTTTAAAACACTTTTTTCCTCCAGTACAAATGGTTGACAATGGGGGTCTTAAAAACATGATTCAACTATTTCTTAGGATTTCTCTATATTTCCAAGAAAATAAACTTTCAATGATACCCTTCAAATTAAAAACCCAAGGATTGAACCCAGGTCTCCCACATTGCAGGCAGATTCTTTACCAGCTGAGCCACAGGGAAGCCCCAAATTAAAAACAGGATGAATTAAAAGCAAAGCAAAATCCTGTTCAATAGAAATAAGTTTTTTCCACTCACTATGGATTCAGGTATCTCACACTAAAATTTGCTTTCTCTCATTAATACAACTACTATGCTTAATTATTCTTGCTTAGTTATTCCAGTAACCATGGCAATGTTGTAGCACATAGCTGAGCGCATGGGACAAATTAGGAACTTGGTAATAGTTATATGTAATTAAAAACTACTATATTAAATTAAATTGTTATATGTAATTTAAAATTGTTATATGAAATTAAAAGACGCTTGCTCCTTGGAAGAAAAGCTATGACAAACCTAGACAGTGTATTAAAAAGCAGAGACATCACTTTGCTGACAAAGGTACATACAGTCAAACCTATAGTTTTTCCAGTTGTCATGTAGGGATGTGAGAGTTGGACCATAAAGAAAGCTGAACACCGAAGAATTGATGCTTCTGAACTGTGGTGTTGGAGAAGACTCTTGAGAGTCCCTTGGACTTCCAGGAGATCAAACCAGTCCATCCTAAAGATCAGTCCTGAATATTCATTGGAAGGACTGATGCTGTAGATGTAGTATCTACAACTGATGCTGCAGATGTTGTATCTACTACATGTAGATAGCTACATAGTTGGAGATGGC
The DNA here is from genome assembly GCF_032405125.1 of Capricornis sumatraensis. Taxonomy (NCBI): domain Eukaryota; kingdom Metazoa; phylum Chordata; class Mammalia; order Artiodactyla; family Bovidae; genus Capricornis; species Capricornis sumatraensis. Next base: position 79,326,402 of record NC_091073.1, read on the forward strand.
AACATATTCCCATTTAAAACGTCTTTTCAAGATCACAGTGTCAAAAAGATATAGAGATGGAATGACCAAGAAAGAAATTTTATAAATGTTCCCATCTGAAACATGCACACAACAGTCATGCTGAGCTCATGAGAGGATCTTTAATTTCAGTGATATGATCAAATCTGTATGTTTAAGAGGAAAAAAAAAATTTTCTCTGGAGATCATACAGATAAAGGACTACAGTGAACAAGACCTTCATGTTATATTATTTTCTTTGGGTATGAAAGCTCGTGAAACATGCTGACTTGAGTTATAGAATCAAGAAAATAATTAAGGTTAGACTGAATCTTATAGAAACAATGTTAGCTGCTACCTTCTCTTATACAAAGGATACCAAGAAGCCTCCACTGCTTTCACATATATCTCCCATGGAAGGCTCTCTCACACTAAAGTTTAAGGGCTTTTTGTTCATTTCATAATTAGAGATAAAAACTAAAAGTAAATGCCCAGAGAACAATACACTGACTTGAAAATCACATCAGCTTGTAAAATGCAGGCATCAAAGCCATGCCTGAGGTCCAGTTTTGATAGGTACTGTGATAGGAGAGCAGAAGGGTTCTTAGTACCTGTAGTAAGAAGAGGTGATTAAAAGAAAGGAAGTCGAGGAATGCAGGAAATGGGGATTAAGAACTAAAAACAAGCAATTATTTCAACATTTTGTCCTTGTAGTGGCTCTGGAAGAGGAACTGTGGAGAAGAAGCATTTTGTTAATAAGGTAAAAGCCTTTGATGTGTGGCTGACAACAAACTGTGGAAAATTCTTATAGAGACAGGAATACCAGACCACCTTACCCGTCTCCTATATCCTGATAAACCTGTATGCGGGTCAAGGAGGAACAGAACGTTACATGGAACAACTGACTGACTCAAAATTGGAAAAAGAAAAATTGGGAAAGGAGTACCACAGGGCTGTACATTGTCACCCTATTTATTTAACCTCTATGCAGAGTACATCATGCAAAATGCTATGGATGAATCCCATCCATGAATCCCAAACTGGTATTAAGATTGCCAGGAGAAATATCAACAACATCAGATATGCAGATGATACCACTCTAATGGCAGAAAATGAAGAACTAAAGAGCCTTTTGATGAAGGTGAAAAAGGAAAGTGGAAAAGCTGGCTTAAAACTCAATGTTCAAAAAACCAAGATCATGGCATCCAGTCTCATCATTTCATGGCAAATAGAAGGGGAAAAAGTAGAAGCAGTGTCAGATTTTACTTTCTTGGGGTCCAAAAAACTGCAGACAGTGACTGCAGCCATGAAATTAGAAGAAGATTGCTCCTTGGAAGGAAAGTTATGACAAACCTAGACAGATAAAAAGCAAAGACATCACTTTGTCAACAAAGGTCTGTATAGTCAAAGCTATGGTTTTTCTAATAGTCATGTATGGTTGTGAGAGTTGGACCATAAAGAAAGAAGGCTGAGCGCCGCTGGAAAAGACTCTTCAGAGTCCCTTGGACACTGAAGAGATCAAACCAGTCAATCCTAAAGGAAATCAACCCTGAATATTCATTGGAAGAACTGATGCTGCAGCTGAAGCTAAAGCTCCAATACAGCTTTGGCCACCTGCTACAAAGAGCCGACTCACTGGAAAAGACCCTGATGCTGAGAAAGATTGAAAGTAAAAGAAGGGGACAACAGAGGATGAGATGGTTGGATAGTATCACTGTCTCATGATTTTGAGCACACTCTGGGAAGACAGTGAAGGACAGGGAAGCCTGGTGTGCTACAGTCCACGGGGTCACAAAGAGGCTGACATGATGTAGTGACTGAATAACAACAGCAACAAACCCAATTTAATCATTACATCTTGCTAACCTATACTATTCATACCAAAAATTATAAATGAAAGTATCAGAAAGTTAATATCACAGAAAATGCTGGGGTAAATTACCTCTTGAGTGACTATATTAACAGAGAGAAGTGACAAAGATTATAAAATAGCATTATGAAATACTAGACTGCTTGATTAATTTGCTCATTTTATGCTTAAAGTAATACACCACACTTGCATGTGTGCTCAGTCGTGCCTGACTCTTTTCAATCTCATGGACTGTAGCCTGCCAGACTCCTCTGTCCATGGGATTTCCCAGGCAAAAATACTGGCGTAGACTGCCATTTCCAGGGATCAAAGCTGTATCTTGTGTCTCCTGGATTGGCAAGAGGATTCTTTACCACCAGTGCCACTTAAGTGTTTACAAAATACAACGTGGTGTTCAGGATTGGATCCTGGAACAGGAAAAGGTTATCAATGAAAAGCTAGTGGTATCAAATAAAGTGTATAGTTTGGTAATACTATAATAGTATTGTACCAAAATTTTAAAACCTCTTAATGAAAGTGAAAGAGGAGAGTGAAAAAGTTGGCTTAAAGCTCAACATTCAGAAAACTAAGATCATGGCATCCGGTCCCATCACTTCATGGCAAATAGATGGGGAAACAGTGGAAACAGTGTCAGACTTTTTTTTTTGGGGGGGGGGGGCTCCAAAATCACTGCAGATGGTGACTGCAGCCATGAAATTAAAAGACGCTAACTCCTTGGAAGGAAAGTTATGACCAACCTAGATAGCATATTCAAAAGCAGAGACATTACTTTGCCCACAAAGGTCCGTCTAGTCAAGGTTATGGTTTTTTCAGTGGTCATGTATGGATGTGAGAGTTGGACTGTGAAGAAAGCTGAGCGCCAAAGAATTGATGCTTTTGAACTGGTGTTGGAAAAGACTCTTGAGAGTCCCTTGGACTGCAAGGAGATCCAACCAGCCCATTCTGAAGGAGATCAGTCCTGGGTGTTCATTGGAAGGAATGATGCTGAAGCTGAAACTCCAGTACTTTGGCCACCTCATGCGAAGAGTTGACTCATTGGAAAAGACTCTGATGCTGGGAAGGATTGGGGGTAGGAGGAGAAGGGGACGGCAGAGGATGAGATGGCTGGATGGCATCACCGACTCAATGGACGTGAGTTTGAGTGAACTCTAGGAGTTGGTGATGGACAGGGGAGCCTGGCATGCTGCAATTCATGGGGTCACAAAGATTTGGACATGACTGAGCAACTGAACTGAACTGAACTGAACTGAACTGAAAATTAGTTTCCTAGTTTTGACAAATGGTTATACAAGATGTTAACTTTAAATCAAGCTGAGTAAACAGTACACAGGAACTCTTTGGGCTATCTTTGTAACTTTCTTGTAAATTTAAGTTATTCTAAAAGAAAATACTTATTAACTTATTAGAAGTCTAGTTTATAACATTAAAAAAAGTCAAATTGTACCTTATGCCAATTGGTCATTTGAGAAGATCATGCTTATTACACAAAATTCTCTAGCAGTCAAATTTAAAGGAAATCAGTCCTGAACACTCATTGGAAGGACTGATGCTGAAAGCTGAAACTCCAATACTTTGGCCATCTGATGGGAAGAACCGACTCATTGGAAAAGACCCTGATGCTGGGAAAGATTGAAGGCGTGAAGGGAAGAGGACGACAGAGGATGAGATGGTTGGATGGCATCAGTGACCCAATGGACAGGAGTTTGAGTAGGCTCTGGGATTTGGTGATAAGAGAGGGAAGCCTGGTGTGCTGCAGCCCATGGAGTTGCAAAGAGTCAGACGTGACTGAGCAACTGAACTGAAACTTTTAATCTCCTGAGCAACCATGGGGAAGGCATTGTATCCACTCAATGGCAGAAGTGAGAATACTTCCAGCTAGTAATGACTTCTGCATCAGGTCTGGATAACACCCTGGGTTCATTTCAGCAGCACATTTCAAGGGAGCAATTTACATTTCATGTTTCTTCCACTATCTAGTAGCCAGAGCTGTAATAAGTATTTCAGGCTCTGGTGGTGTTTTGTTCAAGAAAAATATTATGTTTTCTCGTTTGATTATAGTACCTAATGTTCCCCAGTATTTCCAGATGTTTTTATATCAATTTCTCATTTATTTTTATTTGCTGTTATCATGTTCCCATGTAAATGTTATGACAAAGAAAACAATCTGGGCTTGTGTTCACTGGGAAATAAACCTTAGAAAATAAACAGATTGGGCTCAACATAATTATGACATTATAAGACCTAGTAAGGATAATAATCAAAAAGGACACAAACGTTATTGAGTAATCATCCAAGTAGTAACAACCTAGTTTCCTTTATTTTTTGGCCGTGCTGCTGGGCTTGTGGGATCTTATTTCCCCCTACCGGGACTGAACCCGGGTCTTCTGTAGTCAAAGCGTGCCGTTCCTCACCAGTGGACCCAGGGAATTCTCAGCCTAACATCCTGATTAATTAAATGACAATTATAGTTTTATTGATGGGGGAGTAGAGAGCGGTTCAGTAGTAGGAAAAGAATCAACACAGAGAGGGATAGTTTCTACATCGTGTCGTAAAGTAAGGGTAGAAATGGGAGGATTGTCTTAAATTCTGAAAGATGGTAAGGATGGGAGAATAATCCAGAGCCGCCCAGCAGGACTGTGTATGTCAGTTCTCCGCGTGAGGGCAGAAGAGGGGGTGGCTGGGCGGACTGCGACCCCGCCGCTATGCGGGTCTTGCCCTGCCTGAGGCGCGCTTCAGACGAGTTGGATAATGACCCATAATATCTATTGGACCCCTAGAAGCTTGGAGGAGGAAATGGCAACCCACTCTAGTATTCTTGCCTGGAGAATTCCATGGACAGAGGAGACTGGCGGGCTACAGTCCATGGAGTCGAAAAGAGTCTGACAAGACTGAAGCACAGAACATACCTAGAAGCTACTAACAGTTGCAAGATTCCTTCCCCACAGAACGCAATGAAACTCTTATAGAACTCAGATCCTGACCGTCGGGTCCCAAATTGTAAAATAGCTCCTGGAAGCTTTTGCTAGACATTACTCAGCTGGTCAGTGAATTAAAGTTTTTGTTTGTTTGTTTGTTTTCCCCAGTTGAGTTTGAGTTTTTCACGCGTTAGTTTTTACCGTCCGTGGGAGTTTTTTTTCCCCCACTCTGCTTCGCCAAGAGTGAAGAGACTGAGGTAACTTGCGGTTTCCAAAGCATAAGAACTCCTCCAAGGCAGCCCAGGTTCTAGTGCCATCCTATTCAAAATATTCCTGAGACAACCACTTCACACGCGACTGTCCCCTGTCACACTGCCTCTCGACCTTTCCTCAGCGTTTTATTCAGCCTGCCGCCAGGCGCCACCTTCCACCTCCGCACGGGGTAAGAGGGTGGGGACGGGGCACTGCACTGCGCATGCGCATGTTTCCGAGCGCGCGCGCGCGCCCCCCCCCCTGCGTATTACGGTATGAGGGGCTGTCAGGCACGAGGGGGCGGGGGGAAAGCGTGCGAACACAAAATAGAGGCGTTGGTCGGCGGTGACGTAAAAAGGCAGCGCCGTACTTCTGTGAGTACAGCTTCCGCGGGAGGGAATACTCGCCCTTCGCAGGCATGGTGTGCTGCAGTTGCGTGTTGTTCAGAAAGGTCCGTGACTAGTACCCCCTCAGCCTGATGTGCGAGGCCAGGTGCCTCTAACCCCACCTGAGGGTGCAGGTTTTTCGCTTTCCTCCTTCCCCACGTGTTTCTTCCTGGGGGCCTCTTTCTTGCTTTTTTTCTTAGTCCTTTTCGCCTCTGGAGAACTCGGGTTTGGCCTGTAATAAGAAAGGCGTGATCACCGATCTTTGTTAGGAAGGTTGTTTGGAACAGGGTTTGAGATTTTTCAGGGGATAGTGTGCACGTAAGATGGAGGGCTGGGATACTTGCTTGCCATTTAGGCACGCGATATGGTATAGGTGGAGTGTAGGTTTGACGTTTGACTCAAATACATATTTTCCTTCTTATAAGGAGTAATATCCATAATTTGTTTTTACATATTTTTTCTCTGAACGCATTGTTATTAATAACTTTCTAAAGACGATTTTTATCGGTAAACGAAAATAGGTAACTGACTTGCCGTCTTGGGAGAAGTGCAGTGTGGATTTCGGAATCGTTTTTGTAAACAATTCGCAGTTGCTTTCAGATTTAAAAACCACTATAAGATCCTTACTAGCAATGTTTTTTGAAACCTGCTGGCAACATAGTTTTATCATTATTACTAAGGACGAGATTGGGATATTCCTTTTAAGTTTGGGTTCTAAATCTTTGATAATCTAGAGCAGTAAAAAATGTCACATATTGTAAGGAACTTTAAAAACAAGAGTTTTATTTTTGTCGGAGGAAAGGCATGGTCAGTGAAGTTTTACTTTTTTCAGCTATTTTCCAGAAAATAGGTGGTCAGAAGGAGACTTGTGAAGCATAGTAATTGGGCATATAAGGTAACTAACTAATCCTTAAGCAAAAAAAAAGGACGACTACATTTTTTGCTGGTTATATTATTAAAGGCTACTTGTGTAACTACTGCCATAGCAGTCACTGCCAGTCCATGTTTTGCAAGGGAAATCTGCCTCTTCATTTACCTATGATGCATTTCTGATCTAGTCCTACTGAACCAAAGAGTAAGTTCTTAAGCTCTCAGAGAAAAATGTTCTGGCTCGCTCTTAAGTTGTTTTTATATATTCCTTCCATCCTTACTATACTGTTTCATGACTATATTTCCATACTCAAATGAAAACCTGTTCTTTGAAACTTTGCTGTGTAACTTTCACTGCGATCTCAAGTCTAGACTGAGATTTACCAGTATCACCAAAGGAGCTTTTGATAAATGTGCTGGTTTACCCTAGTCTCATCCCCTTCTCCAAAGTATATCAGAATGGTCAGTGAAGTATATGTATTTTTGAAAAAAGTCCCCAGATGTTTTTGATACTTAAAACTATATACTAAATGACTAAAAGATGGGACGATTATGAATTTAAGAAATTACTCTGTAAGGAACTTTGATAGTCCAGGTGGCTACGACACAGGATCTGACCAGTAGGAAGTTCTTGATTTAGTGAGGGAAACAGAAGTAAACCCTAGATGCAGTGGAGGATTTCTAGAGGCCTAATGGCAACCTACTCCAGTATTCTTGCCTAGTGAATCCCATGGAGAGAGGAACCTGGTGGGCTGTATGACTACACAGTGTGTATATATATATATGTATGTATATAATAATAGATATATAATTAAAATTAGTGCCCAGCTAAGCCAGTGGTAAATATTAAGTTGAGAAATTAAGAACTACATCAGAAAATGGGACATTTGGATGGGTTTATGATAGAAAAGAAAAAATGACATTGTAAATAGATGAAACAGCATGAGCAGAATGTCATGGAGAAGTGACAGTACATTTTGTAGTATAGAGTAAAGAGGAGGCTATAGGAGGGGTTGAGTGAATGGAAATGAAACTGGAAGGGTAGGTTAAGAGCTTTGACTGTAGCACGGAGAACTTTAGACTTCATTTTGTAAACAGAAAACCATAAATGATTTTTGAGTAAGGGGGAAATATGTTTAGAGATCAGATCAATTTTCAGAAAAGTAGCTCTGGCTGTGAGACAGAATATGTGTTGAGGAAGGAATGACTAGATGCTGAAAGACCAGTTAGGAGCTAATGTGAATGGTCAAGATGCTAGAGCATGTAGTTGTTCCATAAAGGAAAAATAGTAGAGCTTCAGGGAGACAGGTGTAAAGATTCCCAAATGTAGCCTCAATGAGTAGAGAAGCTTTTGTTTTATTATTTGAGAAAACATTGGAGGAACAGAATTTACCTAGGGAAAAGTTTGATTTTCAGTCACATGAAAGGTGACTGTTATCGTTTCAATACCTAAGATATATATTTGAGGGATTTCAAATATAAGATACAGATCTTGTTTCAGTTGCTTTAGACTATTAAGCTTACATCTGCTGGAGATGTCCAACTCATTGGAATAGAGAATATCTCACCTGGGTGATAGTTACTGAGAAAGTACAGGGGAGAAGGTATTGAAAAGTGGGCCAATGTCAGACCTTCAGGTTAGGGAGGACAACAATTGATAATGAAAAACATAGAGTTAATATGGGAAAGTGAGATCAGACAGGAGGTAGACTAAGCAAAAACAGTAAATGTGGCATACAGAAAAACCTTTTATATTTTTAGGAGTTTTAGTGGCATCAAAGAACTAGAAAGGAGTTCAAAATTGGTAAGCACTTATGGTATCAGTTCAGTTCAGTTCAGTCACATCCAACCCATTGCAACCCTGTGGACTGCAGCATGCCAGGCCTCACTGTCCATCATCAACTCCTGGAATTTACTCAGACTCATGTCCATCGAGTTGGTGATGCCATCCAACCATCTCATACTCTGTCGTCCCCTTCTCCCGCCTTCAGTCTTTCTCAGCATAAGGATCTTTTCAGATGAGTCAGTTCTTCACACTAGATGGCCAAAGTGTTGGAGCTTCAGCTTCAGCATCAATCCTTCCAATGAATATTCAGGACTGATTTCCTTTAGGATGGACTGGTTGGATCTCCTTGTAGTCCAAGAGACTCTCAAGAGTTTAGTATACAAATGTTCTTTTTTTCTCTTTCTTTATTAGTATGGAAACTTCATTGATAACCTGAGACTCTTCACCAAGGGAGGAAGTGGTGGAATGGGCTACCCTCGTTTAGGTGGAGAAGGTGGAAAAGGTGGTGACGTCTGGGTTGTAGCCCATAACAAAATGACTTTAAAACAACTTAAGGATAAATATCCTCAGAAACGTTTTGTGGCTGGAGAAGGAGCAAACAGTCGGTAAGTATTTACTGAATGACATTGATTTTATGAAATTAATTCTTCCCAGAAGAAGAAAAAGTTAAAAGATAAAGATTATTTTGAATTTAAGTAAATAATAGCCTGAAATTGTAACTGAGCAAAAATCTACAATTTTTGTCTCTAGTTAAGATAAACTAGACACCCTCAGTCGTGTACGACTCTTTGCGACCCCATGGACTGTAGCCTACCAGGCTTCTCCATCCATGGGATTTTCCAGGCAAGAATACTGGAGTGGGTTGCCATTTCCTTCTCCAGGGGATCTTCCTGATCCAGGAATCGAACCCAGGTCTCCTGCATTGCAGACAGACACTTTACCCTCTGAGCCACCAGGGAAGCCCAGTTAAGATAAAAGATAAGTATTAAGGTGGTTCTGAAATTTTTAAACTTTTGTCCTTTTCTTCCAACGTTTATATTCTTTCACGCTTCCATTATAGAAACAAAATGATCTGAATCTCCACTGTTTTCTTCTGAGATTATCTTTGAAAATCTTTTTAGTAAACTCTCTAGAATGTTAACTGGCTACTCCACCTGACTGCAATGCTTAAGATTTAGAGACTGTTTGCTGCTATGTCTCTTGAATGTTTTCCTTTTGTCTCTGTTTTGATTTTCTCTCTGTGAAAGCAAGATCTTGCCTTTGTTTTTTGTTATTGTCTGTTATTTTCTGTGGGACATATTATGTTGGCCTTAAAAATATGAGGATATTTTCTTTCATTGTAAAGAAAATGAAGAAAAAAATTCTTAAACCTTCCATCAAAATGCAGACTATGCATTTTTCCTCAGGCCTGTATAATTCTGTTGTTGTTCTTTAGAAAGTGTTTGTACAAAGTTTAGGCTTTCTGTTCCTTTTTTGTTTTCCCTTCCCAAGCAAGTGTTTGGGTATATGTATATATATATTTTTAAAATAATTTTATTTATTTATTTGTGGCTATGCTGGGCCTTGGTTGCTGCTTGGGCTTTTCTCTAGTTGCAGTGAGTGGGGGCTACTATCTAGTTGAGGTGCACGGGCTTCTTATTGCAGTTGCTTGCCTTGTTGCAGAGCATGGGCTCTGGAACGCGTGGACTCGGTAGTTGTGGTTCCCCGGCTCTAGAGCACAGGTTAGGTAGTTGTGGAGCCTGGGCTCAGTTGCTCTGTGGCATGGGGAATCTTCCTGGACTAAGGATTGGACCCATGTCTCCTACATTGGCAGGCAGGTTCTTTACCAGGGAAGCCCCTGTTTGGGTACATTTATTTATCACAATTGTAGACGATGGAATGTGGCACTTGCTTGGGGGATGGGTATAAGCAAAGGATAAGAGCCCATACACAAGCTAAACAGCCTGCGACACAGAGTGAGGAACTTCCCGCCGCAACCACAACAGCAAATATTCCTGCCACAAATACCCAGCAGTCATCTACTTGTAAAGAAATCCTTGGAGAAACCACTTAAATTTGAGCACTTTTATCCTATGAATAGTCTTTATAGGGCAAATTTTGAGGTCCCTATATTAGAATTTAGTAATCAGTTTAAAGATCAGAGTGTTGTTTTGCTATTTTGATGTTACAGGTGGGAAATAACCTGCAGTTTACATCCTAAAGTAAAATTTTTCACCATTTTATAATTTCTTTTGAAAAGTAAGGTTGCTGTAATTCCAAACTTACTCTGTTTAGATCAGTGGTGAGCTAAAGATGGTGTATAACATTAAATATTAAGAAAGATTTTAAAAGGACATTTACTGTGCTTGTGTGTTGCAATTTTTAGAATGTAAAGGCTTAAATCTAAAAGATTAGTAAAAGCCAACTGGGTGAAGGGGAGGAAGAAGCATTACACGAAAGCTAACAACATGAACAATGTGAAAAACCTAAGAGATAGAAGACAAATACCAATAAAAGACACTAAAAGAAGGCCAGTGTGGCTGGTATGCAGAAAACACAGAATGTAGTGGAAGATGAGACTAGAAAGATTCAGAGCTTTATCATTTCTAAAATCCTGTGGTATTCTCCAGATTGTCTCCTGTCTTCAGTCTCAGTCACCACCTCCAATCCATTTTTTATCCAATTATCTCTCCAGTGCTTTTTCTATAGCATCAAATTTATTAATGTGACTCGCCTATTTAAAATCCTTCAGTGTCCCCCATCACTCTAAGATAATATTCAAACACTTTAATATAGCATATCAGGCTCTTTGTGATCTGGCCTACAGTGTCTTCCACCCCACTTCTACTATACTTATGCTCAAAATAACCTATTTCACCAAATACCTAGTTCCCTTCTAATTGTGTGTGTGTATTTTTTTTTTCTTTCACTTTCCTGCCTTGATTATCTGACAAAAATCTTCCTCCCCTTCCAAGTCTTGGTTCAAGCACCACTTACAAAATGTTGGTAACTGAGTAAGATTTTAATTGCAGATATCTAATAATGTCTACTGAAAGACTGCTTTTGTTCATCATGAAATCTAATCTCATCTTTCTTTAATATATTTCAGATTCATTCATTTTTGTCAATCCAATTCAATCAGCTAATGTTACTTGAGTATCTACTTTGTGTCAGTAACTATACTAGATGTCTAGGATAAAATGATTATCTAAACTGTTGTGTTCCCTGCTGCCTTAGAACCTAACAGTAGTCTAGTATGAGAGCAAGCATTTATCAAATAAATGAACAATAGAAAATTATCACTGTGACAAGTGTTACGATTGAGAGCCTGCAAATGAATATGGGTATGGCAATTCGGATCTAATCAGAGAAATTAGGAATAAATAGATTTTTTAAAAGGTCAGGTACTTATAATTCTTCTAACCAGAAATAACCATTATCAACCTTTTCATGACTTTTCTAAGACTTTTCTGTGTCTTTATGCAAATGTAATTAACTCTATATAATATTTGGGGATATAAAAATGACAAAATTTAATAACCTTCTCTTTTAACTTTTTTTCCCCATCCCAGAAAATTGTTAAGAATGCCTGAATAGTCTGCTAGTATTGGAAATGACATAAATTACTTTGTCATTCACCTATTTAACTATTGATTTTTTTTTTGTACTGTTACTATCACAATGCAATACATGTCTTTGTGCATATAATAGTTTACATGGTTGTTCACTTTTTTAGGATAAATTCCTAGAAGTGGAATTACTAGTTAGAAGTTTGTACCACTTTATCCTCTCTTGAGCAGTTTAAGAATAGCCACATGAGCCTCCTGTAATTAAAGTACTCTCATTTGAGGGGAATTTTTAAAAAATACCTTGTTATTCAATGGATTTCTCATGTTTATTTGTGTTGTTGCGATGATCTCTTTCTTTCAAATATACAATATTTTAGTTTATTATCAATTAAAATGATTTTTGGTACTTACTTAGCTTGGTAACTTAGTGGCTCAGACAGTAAAAGCGTCTGTCTGCAATGCAGGAGACCCGGGTTCAATCCCTGGGCTGGGAAAATCCCCTGGAGAAGGAAATGGCAGCCCACTCCAGTATTCTTGCCTGGAAAATCCCATGGACTGAGGAGCTTGGTAGGCTACCGTCCATGGGGTCGAAAAGAGTCAGACACGACTGAGCCACTTCACTTTCACTTTTGGTAACTTAAATCATCACTTAATATTTTCATTGAGATATAGCAGCCTAAAATGCAAATAAATATTTTATTTTTTCTTCATTATTTGACCACTTAACATCTGTGTTAGAAGAACTGGTTGCTAATCTTCTTTGTATACCATTAAATTTGCTTGAAGCATGAACCATTTATCTGGCAGGTTTTCTTTATGTTAATTTAACTTTATTTTTTTGTAGAGTTAGTGCACTGAAAGGCTCCAAAGGAAAAGACTGTGAAATTCCTGTACCTGTGGGTGTTTCAGTAACTGATGAAAATGGTAAAATTATAGGTGAGTGTACTATAGCTTCTTATATTGTGGATGATGATGCTGTACTCTGCTTAGTTGTGTCCAGCTCTTTGCAACCCCATAGACTGTAGCCTGCCAGGCTCCTCTGTCCATGGAATTTCCCAGGTAAAATACTGGAGTGGGTTGCCATTTCATTCTCCAGGGGATCTTCCCCACCTAGGGATCTAACCCAAGTCTCTTACATCTCCTGCACTGGCAAGCTGATCCTTTATCATTGCACCATCTGGGAAACCCATAAAATTGTGAGAAATGTGCACATTTTCAAGAATTGAGAGCTGTAAGGAATAGCATCTCTCGAGATTCAGGATTTTTTTTCTAAAACCTTAAGTATTTTAGTTGCTAGTTTGTAAAACAGCTTTTAAAATCATTATATAAAAGTTGTTCAGAATTAGCCACTAGATTTAAAATTATTTTAAAGACAAGAATATTTAGTTGGTTTTGAAAAAAATAACTAGCTTTTTTCCATCCACTAGCAAAGATGTTTTTCCAGGGTCAGACTTTTAATAGAAACTTGATTCTGTTATTAAGTGCTTTAGATTTGTAAATTAGACTTTCCTGGCTTCTGTTTCTGAAAGAAGAGTGCCATTAGTGATTAGCTACATTTATTAACCTTTGTGTTAAATATCTTCATCTCTCTTTTTAAGGAGAACTCAATAAAGAGAAAGACAGAATTTTGGTAGCTGAAGGAGGTCTTGGTGGTAAATTACTTACAAATTTCTTACCATTGAAAGGCCAGAAGCGAGTAATTCACCTTGATCTAAAACTTATAGCTGATATTGGCCTGGTGGGGTAAGTATCATTCGTATTTTTATTTTTATACTTTACGAGAGATAGTTTATGAATAGGAAATAAATATAAATGGTAATGTGGGGGCTGCATTATTTCTTATTTGTGGAATTTGTGTGTTGTGTGTATACTTTAAGAATATGCTGCTAAATGTAGTAGTTTTCATGTTGCCAACATAGAGAGTTTCATAGTTACTCTTCATTTGTCAAGTTCAGTTCTGTTGAGTTGCTCAGTTGTGTCCGACTCTTTGCCACCCCATGGACTGCAGCACACCAGGCCTCCTTGTCCATCACCAACTCCTGGAGTTTACTCATACTCACATCCATTGAGTTGGTGATGCCATCCAACCACCTCATCCTCTATCGTCCTCTTCTCCTCCCGCCTTCAATCTTTCCCAGCATCGGGGTCTTTTCAAATGAGTCAGTTCTTCGCATCAGGTGGCCAAAGTATTGGAGTTTCAGTTTCAGCATCAGTCCTTCCAATGAACATTGAGGACTGATTTTCTTTAGGGTGGACTGGTTGGATCTCCCTGCTGTCCAAGGGATTCTCAAGAGTCTTCTCCAACACCACAGTTCAAAAGCATCATTTCTTCTGCACTCAGCTCTCCTTATAGTCCAACTCTCACATCCATACATGACTACTGGAAAAACCATAGCCTTGACTAGAAGGACCTTTGTTGGCGAAATAATGTCTCTGCTTTTTAATATGCTATCTAGGTTGGTCATAACTTCCAAGAAGTAAGCGTCTTTTAATTTCATGGCTGCAAGCACCATCTGCAGTGATTTTGGAGCCCCCAAAAATAAAGTCTGTCACTGTTTCCGCATTTATTTGCCATGAAGTTATGGGACCAATTGCTATGATCTTAGTTTTCTGAATGTTGAGCCTTAAGCCAACTTTTTCACTCTCCTCTTTCACTTTCATCTTTCACTTTCATCAAGAGACTCTTTAGTTCTTCTTCACTTTCTGCCATAAGGGTGGTGTCATCTGCATATCTGAGGTTATTGATATTGCTCCTGGCAATCTTGATTCCAGCTCATGCTGCATCCAGGCCACCGTTTCTCATGATGTACTCTGCATATAAGTTAAATAAGCCAGTGACATATACAGCCTTGACGTACTCCTTTTCCTATTTGGAACCAGTCTGTTGTTCCATGTGCAGTTCCAACTGTTACTTCCTGACCTGCATACAGATTTCTCAAGAGGCAGGTCAGGTGATCTGGTATTCCCATCCCTTTCAGAATTTTCCAGTTTCTTGTGATCCACACAGTCAAAGGCTTTGGCATAGTCAATAAAGCAGAAATAGATGGGTTTTTTTGAACTCTCTTGCTTTTTCCATGATCCAGCGTATATTGGCAATTTGATCTCCAGTTCCTCTGCCCTTTCTAAAACCAGCTTGAACTTCTGGAAGTTCACAGTTCACTGAAGTATTGCTGAAGCCTGTCTTGGAGAATTTTGACCGTTACTAGCATGTGAGATGAGTGCAATTGTGCGGTAGTTTGAGCATTCTTTGGCATTGCCTTTCTTTGGGATTGGAATGAAAACTGACCTTTTCCAATCCTGTGGCCACTGCTGCATTTTCCAAATTTGCTGGCATATTGAGCGCAGCACTTTCACAGTATCATCTTTTAGGATTTGAAATAGCTCAACTGGAATTCCGTCACCTCCACTAGCTTTCTTCATAGTGATGCTTCCTAAGGCCCACTTGACTTCACATTCCAGGATGTCTGGTTCTAGGAGAGCGATCGCACCATCGTGATTATCTGGGTCATGAAGATCGTTTTTGTATAGTTCCTCTGTATTCTTGCCACCTCTTTTTAATATCTTCTGCTTCTGTTAGGTCCATACCATTTCTGTCCTTTATTGTGGGCATCTTTACATGAAATGCTCCCTTGATATCTTCTTGAAGAGATCTCTGGTCTTTTCCATTCTATTGTTTTGCTCTATTTCTTTGCACTGATCACTGAGGAGGGCTTTCTTATCTCTCCTTGCTATTCTTTGGAACTCTACGTTCAAATGGTTATATCTTTACTTTTCTCCTGTGCTTTTCACTTCTCTTCTTTTCACAGCTATTTGTAAGGCCTCCTCAGACAACCATTTTACCTTTTTTGCATTTCTTTTTCTTGGGGATGGTCTTGATCACTGTCTCATGTACAAGTTCATCAGGCACTCTGTCAGATCTAGTCCCTTAAATCTGTTTCTCACTTCCACTGTATAATCATAAGGGATCTGATTTAGGTCATACCTGAATGGTCTAGTGGTTTCCCCTACTTTCTTCAATTTAAGTCTGAATTTGGCAATAAGGAGTTCATGATCTGAGCCACAGTCAGCTCCCGGTTTTGTTTTTGCTGACTGTAGAGCTTCTCCACATTTGACTGCAAATAATATAATCAGTCTGATTTCAGTATTGACCATCTGGTGATTTCCATGTATAGAGTCTTCACTTGTATTGTT
The DNA here is from genome assembly GCF_032405125.1 of Capricornis sumatraensis. NCBI lineage: Eukaryota > Metazoa > Chordata > Mammalia > Artiodactyla > Bovidae > Capricornis > Capricornis sumatraensis. The sequence continues at coordinate 79,342,217 of NC_091073.1, forward strand.
GGAAGAGGGTGTTTGCTATGACCAGTGTGTTCTCTTGCGAAAACCCTATCAACTTTGCCCAGCTTCATTCTGTATTCCAAGGCCAAATTTGCCTGTTACTCCAGGTGTTTCCTTGGCTTCCTACATTTGCATTCCAGTCCCTTATAATGAAAAGGACATCTTTTTTGGATGTTGGCTCTAGGTCTTGCAGGTCTTCATAGAACCGTTCAGCTTCTTCAGTATTACTGGTTGGGGCATAGACTTGGATTACTGTGATATTGAATGGTTTGCTTTGGAAATGAATAGAGATCATTCTGTTGTTTTTGAGATTGCATCCAGGTACCGCAGTCCAGACTCTTGTTTACTATGATGGCTACTCCATTTCTTTGAAGGGATTCTTGCCCACAGTGGTAGATATAATGGTCATCTGAGTTAAATTCACCCATTCCAGTCCATTTTAGTTTGCTGATTCCTAAAATGTCGACATTCACTCTTGCCATCTCCTATTTGACCACTTCCAATTAACCTTGATTCATGGAACTAACATTCCAGGTTCCTATGCAGTATTTCTCTTTACAACATCAGACCTTGCTTCCACCACCAGTCACATCCACAACTGGTTGTTGTTTTTGCTTTGGCTCCATCTCTTCATTCTTTCTGGAGTTATTTCTCCACTAATCTCCAGTAAAGTCATTTAATCATGTTCAACTCTTTGCCACCCCATGGACTGTAGTCTGCCAGGCTCCTCAGTCAATGAATTTTCCAGGCAAGAGTACTGAAGTTGGTTGCCAATTCCTTCTCCAGGGGATCTTCCCGAACCAGGGATTGAACCTGGGTGTCCTGCATGGCAGGCAGATGCTTTACCAAGCCTCTGAGGGGCTTCCCAGGTGGTGCTAGTGGTAAAGAACCTGCCTGCCAGTGCAGGAGACAAAAGAGACAGGGGTTTGATCCCGGGGTTGGGAAGATCCCCTGGAGAAGGAAATGGCAACCCACTCCAGTATCTTGCCTGGATAATCCCATGGACAGAGGAGCCTGGCAGGCTGTAGTGCAAGGGGTCACAAAGAGTCGGACACGACTGAAGTGACTTAGCACTAGCACTAATTTCCAGTAGCATATTGGGCACCTACCAACCTGGGGAGTTCATCTTTCAGTGTCCTATATTTTTGCAGAAAAATCAATCAAATGTAGTAGTATAAGAGGATAGAAGAATGTTACCGGATATTAGTAATAAAATTAGAAAGCCAAACAAACCACATCTTAAATAGTATATAGAAAGAAAGAAAGAGTAGGGGGAAAATAACTAAGATACTCTCACAAGTTTTAATAGAGGTATTGAAGTATCATCAATCAGATGGCTAAAGACTGGTACAGATGATCTCAGCCATTAGCTTTACACACTGTTGAGCACCATGTTGGATCTTGTAATGACCATTCCCCTGTCCTTCACTCTCTGTTTAGGAACTGTCCATTCTCAATACTGCAGACCTTACAGTGTTGTTCTCTTTCACCAGCCTCCACCTTCATCAAACAGTGCTATTTAGCTGTAGGGTTTGCAGTGCTGCCACCAGCTGGAGGGAGATAGATAGCAGGGTAGAAGGTAGATAAAGGAAGGGAAATGCTCAGCTTTGCGTGTCTCCTCTCCCTCTGTCTTCCCCTCCCAAGCTCCACTGCAGCATTCCGCAACAGTCAGATGGAAGGCCTAAACTGCTGCTCTGCTCCAACTGCCACTTCCATTCCTTGCCTTCCCATAGTTTCTCACCTCTTTTCATCTTCCGCTTCTCACATCTCACTGCTGCTTTATCACGCTCTTCACTCTGAACTCCTCACCTCTTCCCATGCCTGTCTAAATCTTATCAGCAGGGGCTTAGAGTTCACAGAGGCCTCATACCTGCTGAAGTTGTAACAGAGAAAGATGAGATCTTGGCATTAAAGCTTGCTATTCACATTTAATTTTTTCAATACAACATAGTTATGAGGGTAATGGGTCCTAGGTTCTGTAATACTATTGGAATGGGCAAAAAGTTTGGGTTTTTCCATAAGATGTTATGTTGCAAAAGAACTTTTTGGCCACCTCAATATATATATTTTAGGAATTTTATAGACTGGATAGGATTTTGTGGATAAGACTGAGAATCCAGCCATTCACTTTCTCATTTTCTGGAAAAATATGTTTCAGTTTCCATAGAGATACCCTTATAGCCTAACAAGAACATACCAAGGTTGAGTAGTGAATATAAGTGGGGTGGTGATGGGAGACTCAAGTGAGACTGTGTTAGAATCTCAAATCTTCTGAAGGCCAGCTAGGTGGTCTTGAATACAATATCTCTAAACCTTTGTTTTCTCTTTAATAGAGGATGGCAGTAGTCCTGCCTTAAAAATGTTATTGCTGAGAAAGATTGCATTTGCAGCATAACAGATGTCTTGGATTTATGAATGCTCAATGAGTGAATGGTAGCTGCTGTCATTATCATTATCATATATTGTCAACTTATTAGAAACCACATATAGTGAAATAACTAAGCTTTTCAGAAGTGGACTTCATAGTAGTTAATACCGAGCATCATGATTCTAGAGCACAGTGTTTAACATGAATGCTAGTGCTTTTAATTAGGTAACTATTCTTAAAAAGTTACCTAATGTGAATACCAGTATAAGCAGATACCCGTTAATCTTTAAGCCAGCTTCAGGAATGAACTGAGCCTTGAAAGCAAGTTATCATGTAACTAGTATACTTGTACTGCTATGGTTAAATCTGATCTTTGCATGGGTTGGACTTCAGCCTGTAAAATCTTCTCTAGGTAACTTTCATTAAAAATCTGCTATTGGTTCTTCAATCATTAGCTTCCTTTTTCTTCTTATATTTTGATCTCTTTGGAAATAGTTGCATTTTTCTGTGCTTAATAGTGTTATGAAAATTTGAGGATATTAGAAATAAGCAAGTCCAGCTAGTGATAGTAATGGCAAAAATTATTGCAATTGCTTTTCAAAAAGTTACAAGAGCCTGGGTATAATAGAATATAAGAAAATACTGTTGCCAGGGGAAATTAGTCAAGCAATCTCATGTAATTTTATTCTAAATTTATTATAGAAATATTTTAATAAGGAAAATTGTTTAAAGAACTTCATTAACAGCTTAAATTTTTAATAGAATTTCAAGTTAATATTCATAAAATATTACACTATTATTCCAAATGAAAATTTTGCAGTTTTGAGAAAGAGAGCCTGTACTAAGAGAAATTTAAAAGATACATGATCATGATTTGAATGAAAACTGTGAAGACAGGGATAACATTTTTCCTGTTGATTGCTGTATTTCTCATGCCTAGTATATTGCCTGACCGAAGTCAATGCTCAATATTTGTTGGATGATTTTTTAAACTGAAATACACTTGACATATAACATAAGTTTCAGGTGTACAGTATAATGATTTGGTATTTGTATATGTTGATCACCACCGTGGTAAGTCTAGTTAGCATCTGTGACCATGTGTAGTTAAAAAAGTTTTTTTCTTGTGATGAGAATTTTTAAAATTTACTCTCTTAGCAACTTTCAAATAGTACTGATTATTAACTATAATCACCATGCTGTACGTTATATCTCCATGACTTATTTATTTTACAACTGGATTTTTTTTTCGGCTGCGCCACACAGCTTGCAGGATCATAATTCCCCAACCAGGGGCTGAACCCGAGCCATTGGCATTGAAAAGCACAGAGTTCTAACCACGGGATGGTTAGACCCGTGGTTAACCAAGGAATTCCCTACAATTGGATGCTTTACTTTTTCACCCCCCCTTTACCCATCTTACACCCTCCTCCCCCTACACACATTTCTCTGTATGCTTTCATCCATCAATGGACTCCTTAGATTGCATTCACATCTTGGTTATTGTAAATAGTGCTGCAGTGAGCATAGGGGTGCATATATCTTTTCAAGTTAGTGTTTTGGGAATTTTTTTTGATAAATATCCAGAAGTGAAGTTGCTGGATCATGTGGTAGTTCTATTTTTAAATTTTTAAGGAAACTCCATACTGTTTTTCATAGTGACTATACAATTTACATTCCCATTGGTTGAATTAATTTAATGAAAATATCTGAATGATTTTAGGAAATTACCTTTTAAGTGGCTCCCATTCTTAATACTTTCTTTCATCCATTGGGGGCTTTTCTTGAGGGATATTTAGCTATAAAATAAAAACCTTTAAAATAGCCAGATATTTTAATCTAATATTTCCTTATTTAGAAATTTACCTCAAGGAATAAAGGTATATGTAAAGGTTCAAGGATATTCACATCAGTGTTTAAATTCTTTTTTTAAAAAAATTTTGACAAGAAATTAGTGCTCATTTAGTGCAGAAAGAAAGTTAGTACAAAAAAAACCAAATTAGTGCAGAAAGAAAAAAAGAGATGTCTGTTAGTTGCACCACTTAATGTTAAGGTGACTTAATGTTGCTGTATGTCTTTCTAGCTGTATGCACATTTTTTGCAATGTTATTTATAACAGTAAAAAAATTTGAGACCACCTAAATGCCTAATAATAAGAAATTAGGTAAGTAAATTACAGCGTACCCTTGAAATGCATTCACCTTATATAATTTAGTTTAAAAAGAGGGCAAACCAACTATAAGTAGCCTTTTAGTGACAAAAGGAATCAAAGCTGAATCTAATCAGATATCTTCCAATTTGTAGGAATATGTTAAAGGGTATCATGTGTGTCAGCAGAAAAGATAGACTGGAAAAGAAACTACAGGACAAATGACCAGTTTCTTTAAAAATAAAATTGCAAAGGGGAGACAAGTTTGAAAGGGAGCCTGTACTAAGAGAAATTTAAAAGATATCAACTAGTTGTAATACCCAGATTTTATTTAGGTTTTTATTTAAATAAACCAACTTTTAAAAAGTTATTAAGAATGTATTAATATTTGTTGAAGCTAGATGATAGCTAAATCAGGTTCATTACTTTGCTAGTGAAATGTCCATATGAAATGGTTTTTTTTTTTAAATCCACAAAATAATATAAGAAATATTTTGTCAATGTTGGCTGGAGATAGTGAGTTGCAGGTATTTTTATTAATTTCTTTTTGTTTTTCTAGAAGTTTCTTTTGTTGTTCTACATTTTTTTTAACATTACTTGATTGTCAGTAGTGAAACATCTTCAGTGTTCACCATAAATTTACCTTTTTATAAGTATATTTTGTTCCTCAAGTTTTTTAAGATTATAAATTTATATTCTGCTTTTAATTCCAGCAATATTCAAGAAGTCTGTTTTATGAAATGTTAGGAATTCAGAGATAAGTATTAAAAATGCTGTTATTTGTTGTGATATGTTAATATGATTTTATTTTCTTTTTCAGATTCCCAAATGCTGGAAAATCCTCTTTGCTAAGTAAGATGTCTCATGCGAAACCTGCAATTGCAGATTATGCATGTAAGTACAATTTTTTTAGTGTGTGGAGGTATATTTTAAAGACTAATTTTTCTTTCAGTATGAATAAAACATAACTGGGGTAGCCTTTGTTTGAAAATTCCTGGCAGACAGAATATATGGATTTCCCCTTAATCTTTGAAACCTCTATAGCTCTCAGCAAAGTTCCTAGTGCTTAGATACTTTGTTGCATTTATTTCTCTGTTGCATAATCATTTGTTTGGTTTAGTTATTATTTTATGAGTCCCTACCCTTTATCAAACACTGTGATAAATGCTAGGAAGGTAGAGATCAGTTCTTTTATTCATTAAGCAAGTATTTATTTCCAGGAACTACAGTAAGTTCTGGAGTTATAAAGATTGGTAAACAGAAGTGAATACAGTTACTAATGAATATAAGAGGGTATAATACAGTTTTTTCAAAGAGTGTAGGTGACTGCTTTAGATTTCTTTGTGGAAGTGTAATGGTGGGGCTGAGATATGAACAGTAAATATGAGTTAATTGGTGACAGACAATGGAGATCAGAGTCTTTTTAGTCAAAGGAAATGGTGTGTACACAAAGGCTGCATGGTGGCAGGGCGTAGATTTGTTTGTCTAAAGAACATGTTATAAGGGGATGAAGGAATCAAGCTGAGGCTAGAGATGCAGGTGGAGATCTACTATATAGGCCATATAGGCTGTATTTGATCTTTATAGCTTTAGAAGAGGTTATAGTTTTTTAACAAAGGATAAAAGTGACTAATTTGCTTTTCAAAAATATCTCTTTGCATATAATGTACAAAATGGATTAATGTGGGACATAAGTAGATCTGGAAAGAACTTAGTAGAACTAGCTATTGCAGTAGCAGATAAGGAATAATGGAAGCTTAGACTAAAAGAAGTGAATGAATGGGCTTCCTGGGTGACTCAGTTGTAAAGAATTTGCCTGCAATGCACAGGCCTCAGGAGAAGCGGGTTTGATCCCTGTGTCAGGAAGATCTCTTGGAAGCAGGCATGGCAACCCATTCCAGTGTTCTTGCTTGGAGAGTCCCACAGACAGGAGTCTGGTGGACTATAGTCCATAGCATCACAAAGAGTTGGACATGACTAAAGTGACTTAGCAAGCAAGTGAATGAATAGAATAGGATCTCTACCTTCAATAAACAAAATGGCACAGAATGACATTAACATGGGGCGTGAAAGTGAAAGTCGCTCGGTCGAGTCCGACTCTTTGCGACCTGATGGACTATATAGTCCATGGAATTTTCCAGGCCAGAGTACTGGAGTGGGTATCCTTTCCCTTCTACAAGGGATCTTCCTAACCCAGGGATCGAACCCAGGGCTCCCACTTCACAGGAGGATTCTGTACAGCTGAGCCACAAGGGAAGCCCAAGAATACTGGAGTGGGTAGTCTGTCCCTTCTCCAGTGGATCTTCCCAACCCAGGAATCAAACCAGGGTCTCCTGCATTGCAGACAGATTCTTTTAACAACTGAGCTATCAGGGAAACTATTGAAAATAAAACCATGGAAAACAAAATCAAAATTCTAGGGCTAGACTCTGATAAAGTAGAGTTAATTTTGTACTAACTGCTATAAATCTCTTGGCCAGTATTTATTGTTAGAAAATAGAGGATCTTTGAGAAGGAAAGAAGAAAAGCAGAAAGTCATAGAAGGAGGCTAGTGTTGGATTGATGAAGTTTGAGGATAACTGGACATGGAACAACAGACTGGTTCCAAATAGGAAAAGGAGTACGTCAAGGCTGTATATTGTCACCCTGCTTATTTAATGCAGAGTACATCATGAGGAACGCTGGGCTGGAAGAAGCTCAAGCTGGAATCAAGATTACTGGGAGAAATATCAATAACCACAGATATGCAGATGACACCACCCTTATGGCAGAAACTGAAGAGGAACTAAAAAGCCTCTTGATTGAAAGTGAAAGAGGAGAGTGAAAAAGTTTGCTTAAAGCTCAACATTCAGAAAACTAAGATCATGGCATCTGGTCCCATCACTTCTTGGGAAATAGATGGGGAAACAGTGTCAGACTTTATTTTTCTGGGCTCCAAAATCACTGCAGATGGTGACCGCAGCCATGAAATTAAAAGACGCTTACTCCTTGGAAGGAAAGTTATGACCAACCTAGATAGCATATTCAAAAGCAGAGACATTACTTTGCCAACAAAGATCCATCTAGTCAAGGCTATGGTTTTTCCAGTGGTCATGTATGGATGTGAGAGTTGGACTGTGAAGAAAGCTGAGCGCTGAAGAATTGATGCTTTTGAAGTGTGGTGTTGGAGAAGACTCTTGAGAGTCCCTTGGACTGCAAGGAGATCCAATCAGTCCATCCTAAAGGAAATCAGTCCTGGGTGTTCATTGGAAGGACTGATGCTAAAGCTGAAACTCCAATACTTTGGCCACCTCATGCGAAGAGTTGACTCATTGGAAAAGACTCTGATGCTGGGAGGGATTGAGGGCAGGAGGAGAAGGGGAGGATGTCGAGGATGAGATGGTTGGATGGCATCACCGACTTGATGACATGAGTTTGAACGAACTCCGGGAGTTGGTGATGGACAGGGAGGCCTGACGTGCTGTGATTCATGGGGTCGTAAAGAGACAGACACGACTGAGTGACTGAACTGAACTGAATGAGAAAGGACTAATAGATTTCACATGTAGCCCAAATGATAGAAACCTAAATTCTGCCCCCTGCCCTCAACACCTTTGCCTCGCTCTTTAAGTTTGAGAGGAACTTTGAGGCCCACTAATTCTGTGCTTTTGCAGATTATAAAAATCTATATTTGTCCTTTTCCAAAATAATTATACCTTTAATTTCAACTAATGAGAACACAATCTAAATTAGGTTGTTCACAGAAAGGAAATATTATTTATTTTATACATAACACTAGGATAATTTTGAGAGTACAATGCTTTATTCTAGCCTTAATTTACTTTTTTTTTTTTTTTTTAGTTACAACAATAAAGCCTGAACTTGGAAAAATTATGTATAGTGATTTCAAACAGGTGGGTATTTTTTCTTTAACTTTTATTCTTTTAAAAATATTTATTTATTTGTTTGGCTGCTCTGGCATCCTTAGTTGCAGAATATGGGGTTTAGTTCCCCTGACCAAGGATTGAACCTGGGCCCCTTGCATTGGGAGCACAGAGCCTTAATCAGTGGACCACCAGAGAAGTCCTGTAGGTGTCTTTTTAAAATAAGACTCCTGGTTAGAAATGAAAGTACTTGCCTTATTGCTTAGATTTTATAACATTTGACAGTTTCTGTGGTGTTGGAAAAAGTAGCAGGATCTTTTTTTTGGTAATTGAAATCATGATCAAATCAATTCTGCTGAGCACTATCAGAGTAAAATATTATATAAGAATAATTCTTCCAAAGTTTGGATACAGTGTGTAATTATAACATTGATTGTATCTTAGTCTCCTTGATGTGTTCTCATTGCAATTCCATATTTTATTGCCATACTTGATTATTGATTTTCATTTCCTAAAAACATATTCTAAAGTTGATGAATGTAATTTTATCCCACTTTACTGTTTAAAAAAACTTTTTTTTAATTGGGATTTTGGTCTTAGCTAGCTATTAAAATTTATTTTTCCTTGATAAGGAAGAACTATAGGGACTTCTTTGGTGGTCCAGTGGTTAAGACTTCGCCTTCCAGTGCAGAGGGTGCCAGTTTGATCCCTGGTCACAGAGCTAATATCCCACATGCCTCATGGCCAAGAAACTAAACATAAAACAGAAGCAATGTTGTAGCAAACTCAATAAAGACTTTAAAATGGCCCACGTTAAGAAAAAAAAATTTTTTTAAAAAGGAAGAACTATAGTATTTTTTTGCATGATTAGAATGAAAACAAAAAATAAAAATAATAAATATTTAAAAATATGTAATGTATGATCAGCAGTTGCATTCCTTAGTGTTTACCCAGATTAATTGAAAACTTAGGTCCACTTAAAAGCCCACACACAGATGTTTATAGCTGCTTTGTTCATAATTGCCAAAACTTGGAGGCAACCAAGATGTCCTTCAGTAGATGAATGGATAAATAAGCTGTGTACATATTGAAAATTGAATGTCACTCAGCACTAAAAGTAAATAAACAGAGGAACCTCCAGTGCTTATTACTAAGTGAAAGAAGCCAGTCTGTAAAAGCTACATCCTGTATGACTTCAACTATATGATGTTCTGGGAAAAAGGCAAAACTGTGGAAATAGAGAAGATCAGTGGTTACCAAGGATTAGGATGAAAGAAAGGGTGAATAGGCAGCCTACAGAGGACTTTTAAGGGCAGTGAAACTGTTCTGTATATTGTAATGGTACATACATGTCATAAATTTGTCAAAACCCATAGAATGTATAAAACCTCGATGATGAACCCTAATGTAAAATACGGACTTGAAGTGATGATGTATCAGTGTAGTTTCATATAATCCAATGACATAATTCAAAAGATATCAAAGATGTATATTCATTAATAATAGTGGTATAACAGTAAAAAAAATTTTTTAAGCTTTAACAATTATATAGAATATTAAATAATAAGTAAAATTATAAGTGCAGGATAATATGAATTTAGAAAACCTTATTGGTAATTTTTAAGGGAAATCAATAAAAAGACCTCTGAAGAAAATTTCAGGACATGAGACCTCTATATGCACTTTGATTTGTCACATAGCTACAACTTTGTTTAAAACTGAAAATTTTAACCACACAAGCAGTGTATGTAGAGCAGTGTTTTTTATCCCTTATTGTACATCAGAATCATCTGACTAGCTTAAGAACAACAATGATAAATCATGCTTGGGCCCCAGTGATTTGAAACCAAATCCCTGGGGATAGGGCTTGAGGATCTATAGTTTATAGCAATTCCTTAGATGATTATGATATGAGGTGAGGTTTGAAAACCACAAGTGTTGAATAGTGGTTAATGACTCTAATAATGGTTAATAGTCCTAAATAGAGTATAGGGACACTGTTTCCTTTACTTTTTAAAAATGGTTAAATCCTGGTAGAATATGAACAGTAAAGGAACAGTGGTACCAAACAACCATTTACATATAGAATAAAACACTTCACAGTGCTTACATCCTAAGTCAGTGTCTGCTGAATTAATATCCTTGTTTACTTTTAAGAATTTAAAAACTTGAAATTCTTTGAAAAGTTCATATTGAACAGTATAATTTATGGAATTCTAAAGAGGATTTATATTAATAAATGTTAAGCTAAGCCCTAGAATTCTTAGATTGTTAAAGTAAAAATGGGACTTTAATTTCTGATAGCAAAGGATTTTGATTCTTAATACATTTATTTTGTTATCAAAGTATCTTGGGTTTATTAGAGATGCAGTAATTCACTGGTAATCACAAAATAGAAACTTTATAATTGAAATATGAAAATTGTTGGATGTAATTAGATTTGTGTTTTCTTTTTTTATTATTAAACCATTTAATTTTGTATTAGATATCAGTAGCCGATCTTCCTGGTTTAATAGAAGGAGCACATATGAACAAAGGAATGGGCCACAAATTCCTCAAGCATATAGAAAGAACTAAACAACTGCTTTTTGTTGTAAGTCATATGCCTATCAATGTAATGCTTAAAAGAATGTGAGAATCAATGAATTTAGTTTTCCTAGACATTTTTGTAATAACATTTAAAGATAAAGTAGCATATATTAATCCACTAAATCTGTTTAGATAGGAGTCAAATTTATTTATAATATGGGGGTGGAAATGGAAATGGCAACATTTACTGTATCAGATGAAAGTTTGGCCATATTTGTCAGGTTTATTAATTCCTTAGGATTTTCTGTGTACTACTAAATTACACAGCATTACTTTCCTATTTCATGAGATTATCTTTATTAGTATAAGTTGTTTTATCTGTACTAGTTCCTCATTAATGATTGTGATATTATAAGAAAATTACAGTGATCTTAAAATATCAATTTCTCTCATTTCAAATTACTAAATTACCAAAAGAGTATAGATTGAGAAATTATTTATATCTTGAATGAGTGAAACTTTTCAAAACAGAATTGTATAGCTGTCATTCTTACTAAAGGCAATCTTTTATCCTTTTTTTTTTCAGGTTGATATTTCTGGATTTCAGCTTTCTTCCCAAACTCATTACAGAACTGCTTTTGAAACCATAATACTGCTTTCAAAAGTAGGTTTTTCTATCTGGTCTAGTATGCAGGGACATAGGACTGTATGAAATAACATATGACATTTAGAATAAATATATCTTATACCTCTACTTTCTAAAACTTTGATGTCAGTTAAAGAATTATCTAAACTTGCTGTCTCCAGTTCCTTAATATTCATCCACTTCTCAAACTGTTGTAATCAATAAAACCTTCCTGGATTCCAAATCCCTATTATATAAATTCTTAGACTGACTCTTGCTTAACTTAATTCCTACTTCTTAGACTATTTCCCAGTCTACTTTTTAGGCACTCTGATACCCAGATAGTTTGGTTGTACTTTAGATTAGCTCCCTATTAGATATCTTTGATTGGATGTCCCATTAACTTCTCAAATTTAATATGTGTAGAACTGAACTTGGGCTTCCCTGGTCGCTTAGTGGTAAAGAATTCACCTGCAAGGCAGGAGACCCAGGTTTGATCCCTGGGTTGGGAAGATCCCCTGGAGGAGGCCATGGTTACCCACTCCAGTATTCTTGTCTGGAGAATCCCATGGGCAGAGGAGCCTGGTTGGGCAACTGTCTGGAGTCTCAAAGATTAGGACACGACTAAAGTGGCTGAGCATACACACAGAACTGAACTTCTTCCTTTTCTTTTTTATTTTAAATTCAGAACCTTATTGAATATGTAAGCCAGAAACCTGGGTGATAGTGATTCTGACTTTCTCATCATCTGTATCAAGCCTTGTCAGTTTTATGCCCTAAATTTCTCTGAAATGCAGCTATTTGTCTTCACCTGCACTGTTGTAATCGTCAGCCTCTCTTGCTACCTGGTCTCCCTGCTTCTAGTCTCACTTCTTTTCAGGCCATGTTTTATAGGCAGCTAGAGTGATCTTTGTTAAAGAACCAAGCAGATGTTTGTTCCCTGCTCTGATGGTCCCCCATAGCCATGGGTTAGATTGAAGTCTAACCTGAACATGGTATATGAGGCAAAGCTGGGTTCCTACCAAGCATTTATCTCTATTGTTCCTGCACCCTCTCCCACTTCCCCAAGCAACACCCTGTACATTCTCTATCCAGCCATATGATTTCTCTCTAACACAACATGATGTCTTTTACCTTAATGACTTTTATATCCTATTTGCTAGCTACATTTTTGCCTTTTATTGATAATGCTGTGAACATCTGTGTACAGGTTTTTGTGTGGGTATGTTTTCCTTTCTCGGGTGTATATATATATATATGTATATATATATATATATATATATATATATATCTAGGGGTGAAATTACTGGATAATAAGGTAAATCTAATATTTTGAGGAACTGCCAAACTATTCTCCAAAGTGACTGCAGCACTGAATTACTTTACAATCTTACTAGCAATGTATGAAGGTTCCAGTTTTTCTACATTAATGTCAACATTCATTATTACCTTTTTTACTTTGACTTTCCTGGTAGGAATGAAGTAGTATTTCATTGTGGTTATGATTTGCATTTCTCTCATGACTAATGGTGTTGAGCATCTTTTTATGTGCTTATTAGCCATTTCTATGTGTTTGGAGAAATGTCTATTCAGATTGGTTGCCCATTTAAACTGGGCTATCTTTTAATTGTTGAGCTGTAAAAGTTTTTTTTTATAATTTAGATTCAAGTCCCTTATTGGTTGTATGATTTGCAAATATTTTCTCCTGTTCTTTCAGTTGCCTTTTGAAGTACGGAATTTAAAACTGATGGAGTGCCCTGTGTCTATTCTTTCTTTTATTCCTACTTTTAGTGTCAGATATAAGAAGCCACTACCTAATCCATGGTCGCAAAGCTTTACTTCTAAGCATACTTACTTTTTCCAAGAGTAATACAGGCATAGGATTAATTGTTCTTAGTTAGTTCTGAATTTTATCTATGTGCTTAATAGAAGTTCAAATATTTGCATTTGTCTCTAGGCACAAAATCACTTACTGATAGCAGAGCTGCGAATGGGCCCTAGAATACCCAGGCCTATAAAGTATAGAAAGACATTACCAATAGGTCATTTATGTAGGTATTTTAATACAGTTATTTGGTTTTTTCTCTTTTGATTTAAAGGAGTTAGAGTTGTACAAAGAGGAACTTCACACAAAACCTGCACTCCTAGCAGTAAATAAAATGGACTTGCCAGATGCACAGAATAAATTCCATGTACTGATGAACCAACTCCAGAATCCTAAAGGTAAACCCGTTCATTCATTGAGTGCCACTTTAATGAATATCTATTTCTGATTTATTGACTATGCCAAAGCCTTTGACTGTGTGGATGCAATAAACTCTGGAATATTCTGAAAGAGATGGGAATACCCGACCACCTGACGTGCCTCTTGAGAAACCTGCATGCAGGTCAGGAAGCAACAGTTAGAACTGGACATGGAACAACAGACTGGTTCCAAATAGGAAAAGGAGTACGTCAAGGCTATATATTGTCACCCTGCTTATTTAACTTATATGCAGAGTACATCATGAGAAACGCTGGGCTGGAAGAAGCACAAGCTGGAATCAAGCTTTCCGGGAGAAATATCAATAACCTCAGATACGCAGATGACACCACCCTTATGGCAGAAAGTGAAGAAGAACTAAAGAGCCTCTTGATGAAAGTGAAAGAAGGGAATGAAAAAGTTTGCTTAAAGCTCAACATTCAGAAAATGAAGATCATGGCATCCAGTCCCATCACTTCATGGCAAATAGGTGGGGAAACAGTGGCTGACTTTATTTTTGGGGGCTCCAAAATCACTGCAGATGGTAATTGCAGCCATGATATTAAAAGACGCTTACTCCTTGGAAGGAAAGATGACCAACCTAGATAGCATAGTCAAAAGCAGAGACATTACTTTGCCAACAAAGCTCCGTCTAGTCAAGGCTATGGTTTTTCCAGTGGTCATGTATGGATGTGAGAGTTGGACTATAAAGAAAGCTGAGTGCTGAAGAATTGATGCTTTTGAACTGTGGTGTTGGAGAAGACGCTTGAGAGTCCCTTGGACTGCAAGGGGATGCAACCAGTCCATCCTAAAGGAGATCAGTCCTGGGTGCTCATTGGAAGGACTGATGTTGAAGCTGAAAGTCCAATACTTTGGACACCTGATGCGAAGAGCTGACTCATTGGAAAAGACCCTGATGCTGGGAAAGATTGAGGGCAGGAGGAGAGGGGGACGACAGAGGATGAGATGGTTGGATGGCATCACCTACTCAATGGACATGAGTTTGGCCAAACTCTGGGAGTTGGTGATGGACAGTGAGGCCTGGCATGCTGCGGTTCACAGGGTCACAAAGAGTCGGACACAACTGAGCAACTGAACTGAACTGAACTAATGAATACCTACTATTTGCAGAGACTTTAGGTGTACTGTAATCAGTGGGGAAAAAACTGAAACCTGTTCCTCTTAAAAAAAACGAGTGTGTTTGAAGAAAGAACACATACCATATGAAACTTCTAAATGTGATATGGACAATCTGTTATAGGACATAGAAGGGAAGAAAGATTTAATTTGAGCTGAAAAGTTCAGGCATCATCAAGAAGTAAAACTGGGCTCTTAAAGAGTTAATGGGATTTGGATCAGAAGAGGAAAAAGTCAGCATGTATTTATGAAGTCTTTTCACTTTTAACTTATTTCACAAGTTCTAGAACTTCATTCCCCTAGTACATTATGAATTTTAAAACTGAGCTAGTATTTCTAAAGAGATATGTATCTTTGCAGTGCCAGGTCTATAGATCTCTGGAGAGTATCAATCTTCTAAAAAGAACTTGAGTTGTATGTGTGGCCCAGAATAAAAGATGCTGTTACTTCTAAAGTATTTGTGTGAAATTGGTCCCTAAATGGACCACTTTGTATAAAGGAATTTAAAGGGATTCTTCATAGTTTTGAATACTGACGTTTGAAGAACAAACTCTACTGTATAGAGATGATGCTTTCATTTTTCTGAGTCTAGTAGAGGACCTTTTGCACAAATGAGAAAAGTAGGATGGAAGGTAAGTGGTTAACATGTTTTTTAAATAGACTTAACATGTTTTTATCCTTGAGATAAAAATTGAGGAAAATAAATTATAATGTACTAGGACTATCAGACAGCACCAGAAAATTCTCTCTTTTCTTGCAAAAATCCTTATATATATATTGGGCCTGCCCTTGAGTTAATAAGTTACTTTGAGGGTATAAATGTTTCTCAAAATATTTATAAATAATAAAGTCTTTATTCCTTAATGTCATTTGTTTTATGAGGTCATTAGATCTGTTCACTGGTTGATCTTGCAGAAAAGGGAATTTTCAGAAGAAGTACCACAAGAGGAGGGAAACTCAGGAGTTTGTGGCTATTTTGGCCTATCATAAAAACAATATAGTCATCTCAGTGATAACTTCCAAATTAGCCTCTCTTTTCCTTGAGGGTAAATGAATCCCAGAAACCAAGCTTTGTATTGATTTGGTTAATCTCTTCTAGCCAGCCTTTCCAGGTGATATCAGTGTTGATCCATCCCATCAGTATGCCATCCTCCCTTCTGTTGCCTTGGTAGCAGAGAAGAAGCAAAAGTTATCTAACGGTTGTCAGTCCCAGTGGGGTGAAATATTGGATTCATCTAAAATGATCTCTCCTTGAACTGTTTTCAATTTTAGTATGGCTCCTAGTACCAGTGATGATAAGTCTCTAAATTTGGATAGTTAAAGGTCACCTGTGTGCTGAAGCCAACTAGAATATCCCAAGTCACAAATGAGTTTATTTTTATAGAAAAGTTCTCTCAGAGAGTCTGTGTTGCCTTACTTTATTGAACGCCCCAAAACAAAACTTGCTGCTTCTGTAAGTAAATCATCTTGTGGGATTTATCTTTTGATTGGAGCGTTGTGTGCTCAGTTATGTCCAGTTCTTTGTAACCCCATGGACCATAATCCACCAGACTCCTCTGTCCATAGAATTTTTCCAGGCAAGAATACTAGAGTAGGTTGCCGTTTCCTACTTCAGGGTATCTTCCTAACTCAGGGATTGAATCCCTGTCTCCTATCTCGCCTGCGTTGGCAGGCAAATTTATTTTACCATTGCACCATTACCTGGGAACTTATACTTCATTCAGTTTAAAATATAATCATGTAACAAATATTTACACGACTGAGGAACTTCACTTTCACTTTTCACTTTCATACATTGGAGAAGGAAATGGCAACCCACTCCAGTGTTCTTGCCTGGAGAATCCCAGGGACGGGGGAGCCTGGTGGGCTGCTGTCTATGGGGGTTGCACAGAGTCTGACACAACTGCAGTATCTTAGCAACAAATATTTACTGAGCACCATTCATGTGCCAAGAACCTTACCATTGTCATTAGTAGAAACCAAAGGTGCTAAGAGCTTATTAGAGAAGGAAAAAAAGAAAAACTAAGTTTTTGGTTTACAAATGAAACCTCTAGCATAGTTTTGACTTATTTTCAAAGACAATGAAAATCAGCTTATATCTGTGTTGTTTCAGAATTTTTGCATTTATTTGAAAAAAACATGATTCCAGAGAAGACTGTGGAATTCCAGCACATCATCCCCATCTCTGCAATTACTGGAGAAGGAATTGATGAACTAAAGAGCTGTATAAGGAAATCTGTGGATGAACACGCCAACCAGGAAAATGATGCATATCATAAGCAGCAGTTGCTTAACCTACATATTTCCAATACAATATCTTATAGTGAGCCACCATCAAAGAATGCTGTTTCTAGTCCTAGAATGGATATAACTTAATGTATTAAAGGTGATACCAAAATTGTGTTCATTTGAAAGCTCTTTGACTAACACTTTTTAGAATGTTGGTTGTTACTAAACTGGTGTATATACATCATTCAAGAACCATATTTTTAAAGATGTTTTGTAGTTAACAGATTAACAGATGTTTTATTAACAGATTAAAAAAAAATAACAGGGTTAAAAATGACAGTTTATAATATTATGGCCATCAACCTATAATAACATCCTATAGTATTCTATATGTATATATCTAGTGAGATAATTGTTAAAATTATAAAAAAGGATTCCTTATGAGCAACTAGGTTTTATTTGTTTTTGAGTTTGTCATTACCTGGTTCCCCTAAATTAGTAATAGTTCTCTTTTTTTAAAAAAACCTCAAACTCCTGAATTTGAACATATTCACAAATAAAGATCACTGATAATCAGCAGATTCAGTTCAGTCGCTCAGTCATGTCCAACTCTTGGCAACCTGTGAACCGCAGCACGCCAGGCTTCCCTGTCCATCACCAACTCCCGGAATCCACCCAAACCCATGTCCATTGAGTCAGTGATGCCATCCAACCATCTCATCCTCTGTCATTCCCTTCTCTTCCTGCCCTCAATCTTTCCCAGCATCAGGGTCTTTTCAGATGAGTCAGCTCTTCGCATCAGGTGGCCAAAGTATTGGACTTTCAGCTTCAACATCAGTCCTTCCAGTGAACAATCAGGACTGATCTCCTTTAGGATGGACTGGTTGGATCTCCTTGCGGTACAAGGGACTCTCAAGAGTCTTCTCCAACACCATAGTTCAAAGGCATCAATTGTTCGGCACTAAGCTTTCTTCACAGTCCAACTCTCACATCCATACATGACCACTGGAAAAACCATAGCCTTGACTAGACGGACCTTTGTTAGCAAAGTAATGTCTCTGCTGTTTAATATGCTATCTAGGTTGGTCATAACTTTTTTCCTTCCAAAGACTAAGTGTCTTTTAATATCATGGCTGCAATCACCATCTGCAGTGATTTTGGACCCCCGAAAAATAAAGTCTGACACTGTTTCCACTGTTTCCCCATCTATTTGCCATGAAGTGATGGGACCGGATGCCATGATCTTCGTTTTCTGAATGTTGAGCTTTAAGCCAGCTTTTTCACTCTCTTCTTTCACTTTCATCAAGGGACTCTGTAGTTCTTCACTTTCTGCCATAAGTGTGGTATCATCTGCATATCTGAGGTTATTTATACTTCTCCCAGCAAGCTTGATTCCAGCTTGTGCTTCATCCAGCCCAGCATTTCTCATGATGTACTCTGCATATAAGTTAAATAAGCAGGGTGACAGTATACAGCCTTGACGTACTCCTTTTCCTATTTGGAATCAGTCTGTTGTTCCATGTCTAGTTCTAACTGTTGGCTTCCTGACCTGCATACAGGTATCTCAAGAGGCAAGTCAGGTGGCCTGGTATTCCCATCTCTTACAGAATTTTCCACAGTTTCTTGTGATCCACACAGTCAAAGGCTTTGGCATAGTCAATAGAGCAGAAATATATGTTTTTCTGGAGCTTTCTTGCTTTTTCGATGATGCAGTGGATGTTGGCAATTTGATCTCTGGTTCCTCTGCGTTTTCTAAAACCAGCTTGAACATCAGGAAGTTCACGGTTCACGTATTGCTGAAGCCTGGCTGGGAGAATTTTGAGCATTACTTTGCTAGCGTGTGAGATGAGTGCAATTGTGTGGTAGTTTGAGCATTCTTTGGCATTGCCTTTCTTTGGGATTGGAATGAAACCTGAGCTTTTCCAGTCCCGTGGCCACTGCTGAGTTTTCCAAATTTGCTGGCATATTGAGTGCAGCATTTTCACAGCATCGTCTTTCAGGATTGAAATAGCTCAACTGGGATCCCATCACCTCCACTAGTTTTGTTCGTAGTGATGTTGCCTAAGGCCCACTTGACTTCACATTCCAGGATGTCTGGCTCTAGGTGAGTGATCACACCATCGTGATTATCTGGGTCATGAAGATCTTTTTTGTATAGTTCTTTATATTCTTGCCACCTCTTCTTAATATGTTCTGCCTGTTAGGTCCCTACCATTTCTGTCCTTTATTAAGCCCATCTTTGCATGAAATGTTCCCTTGTTGTCTCTAATTTTCTTGAAGAGATCTCTAGTGTTTCCCATTCTATTGTTTTCCTCTATTTCTTTGCATTGATTGCTGAGGAAGGCTTTCTTACCTCTCCTTGCTATTCTTTTGAATTCTGCATTCAAATGGGTATATCTGTCCTTTTCTCCTTTGCTTTTCACTTCCTTCTTTTCACAGCTATTTTGCTTTTTTGCATTGCTTTTTCTTAGATCTTTGCAGTTTTAGCTTTTGGAATTTTCTGTTTCTTAAATATCAATATTATTTTCCTGCTTTGGGTCACACTAATGTATATCTCATTTTCTGTCTGTTTCAGTACTTCCATATTTTAGTAAGGAGAATAAGTAGGAAGTACGGTATTAAGCAGTATTATCAGTCATCAATATATTCTCAGGAGATTATAATTTCTAAGTTTCTTCTTGACTTTTAAAAATACTTAAAAATAGATATTTTCTTGTATTTTACTATAAAATATACATATTAATTATAAAAATAACATTTACACAGTGCAAAATCATATATAGTAAAAAAAGTTCCTATCTTTTTGCATCAGGCTTTCCAGTTCTCAGAGAAAACTGCATGTTCCTACAGGATTTTTTAACGCATGTATCTTTTTGCCTGAATGAGTTCATTATTTAAACTTTTCCAAAGTTTTTTTGTTTGTTTTTACAAAATAATAGCAAGTTAAAGAGCTTCTAAAAAGTATTCTTCAGTGCTACTATTAAATTGTTAGGAATTGTTTTGGAATTTAAGGCTAGGTGAAGCCTTGAAAAGTAAAAGTGTTAGTTGCACAGTTTTGTCCAACTCTTTGTGACTCCATGGACTATAGCCCACCAGACTCCTCTGTCCATGGGGTTTTCCAGGCAAAAATACAGGAGTGGGTTACCATGCCCTCCTCCAGGAGATCTTTCTGACCCATGGGTTGAATCTGGGTCTCCTGCATTGCAGGCAGATTCTTTACCGTCTGAGATACCAGGGAAACCTTCAGTTCAGTTCAGTTCAGTTGCTCAGTCATGTCCAACTCTTTGCGACCCTATGGACTGCAGCACCCAGCCCTGTCCATCACCAACTCCTGGAACTTACTCAAACTCATGTCCATTGAGTCAGTGATGCCATCCAAACATCTCATCCTCTGTCATCCCCTTCTCCTTCCGCCTTCAGTCTTTTCCAGCATCAGGGTCTTTTCAAATGAGAAAATGGGAAGCCTTAACAAGTATTAAATTAAAATGTCCATATCATTCTACTTAAATTTCTTCTGTTATGACAGTGTGACTTCTTACAAGTGTTATTTCACTTTTATTTGTTCTGTTTTCTATTCTCCACGCCTGCCTCCCATCCCAGTCCCCAGATCACTGGCTTTTCTTGTATTTGTTTTCATGAATGGTATTTATTTTCTCCCTTGTGTCAGGCACTGCATGTGCAGTGTTGAGGAGAATAGACAGGAGCTGCTGCCCTCAAGGATCTCGCATTCAACAGCAGAAGCAGCTGGAGATTAGAGCACTTTACAGAAAAGTAAGAGTGAGGAAAGCATTTGGAATTTGAACATCTCTACTGATCGTAGTATCCAGGTTTCATACTGGGTATGTTTTACATTTATGACTTGAGTCTCATTTTTCTCTTTTTCTATTATTTTTCTACTTTCTCTACTTCTATTATTTCCTAAGTATAAACAAGTAGCAGTGTGTGAGGACAGTTTTGTTGGGTGAATTTCTGACACCATAATTTTGCTTTTTGCTGTAACAAAGGGTAGGAAATGTATGTTGAGGACTAAGAGGAACTGTAACTTATTATGTCTGTATTACCTAGGTTACTACTCTACAACTGAAACATTTTATGTAACTCACTAAAATGTTCCATTATTTTTATTTTCTTACCAAAAGTGTACCCTCTATGCCTTTTCTTGATGGTTGATTTTTGCTCTAAATTAAAGAAGAAAATCTGAATTCCTTTTTCATTTTATAAAAAGTTTAAACACTTATTTATTTTGAAATAAATATTTTAACTGCCATTTATTTTGTCCTTAAGCAAGACTTTTTCATTTTCATCCTTCAAAATAAACACTTTTTGGATCCTTAATTGCTATAGTACTGAACGGCCAGGGTATCAAAACACTATGTATAACAAATTTTTACCAAGTCCCAGTAGTTCATGCAGAGCTTGCTACATCAGATATATTTACCATCATGAATCACAAATTTATACTACCAGGCACTGTCAAGTATTAAGTATACTATACTGTGAGGTTGGAAAGATTTTACTTATGGGAATAAAAAAGTCAGAAACTTACTATGTTGTTCTTTTTATAATATGTATCCATAATATTCTTGTCATAGCAAAATGACCTTTATGTTAAATTACTGTTTTCTTTTAAGTAATAAACATTTATTATTCGGGGGGGGTAATCTGCTTTCATGATGGGAAAAATTTGGTTGGGGTATTTTATTTCAGGTTTTATCCAGTTTTCTTATAAAGTTATGTTTTCTTTTAGCTCATTGTTAGTTTGTTTTGTGTGGACAGAGTCAGAGATTCTTTGGAGAAAGTTAATGAAAGCTACAGATTAATTTTTCTTGCTAACAATATACACAGACACATGGAGTATTTCCCAGTTTCTAGAGGTTTACGAAGTTCTGATAAGATTTCAGTTAATAAAGGTAAGTTCCATCTAGAAATTTGTAATACAGTTTGTAATGTACCTTTGGGGCTTCCATGATGGCTCAGTGGTAAAGAATCCTCTTGCAGTGCAGGAGACGTGGGTTGGATCCCTGGGTCAGGAAGATCCTCTGAGGAGAAAATGGCAACCCACTCCACTAATCCCAGAAAATTCCTTGGACAGAGGAGCCTGGCGGGATATAGGCCATAGGGTCATAAAAGAGTTGAATGTGACTAAGTGACTAAGTGACAACAATATACCATTAAGGTACATTAAAAATAATGTTTCAAAGCAACAGCATATAAGTATACTTACAAGCTATGGCTTTAAAAAAAAATGAAAATGAGCAATAATATAAACAGTAAAACTTATACAAAAGACACTTAAATTTTAAAAATATGTCAGCATTTTTTTGAAAACCAAATTGTTAAGTTGGATACTAAGTACATGAGTGTTTTGTTTTGGCTTTTTAACTTTTTATGAGTCTAAAGTATTTTATAATTAAACATAGCTTGCCTTGCAAAAGTTTATACCTTGGGAATTAAGATACAAACATTGTTGATAAATGTTTGCAGACAACATGCTACAGTCTTTACTGCAGAGTTTAATAATGAAAACTATCTATTTTTTTTTTTTCTTAAAGAGCTATTTCAGAGAAGTATTTGATTTGTTTTCTGTTTTGTGACTGGAAATGGCAAAAGAGGGAACATAGCAGAGGAATCTCTAGTTTTGAATGGGTGTCACAAGCCAGCTGAAGGAAAAGCCAAATCAAATAAGTGGTAGGAATGAGAAAAGGAGAAAAAAGAGAAAAATAAGTAGTTGGAAAGTTGCAGTATTTTCTTGTAGAGTAAAAGGTGGGCTCAGTGCCTCAGCTAGATGAAAAGCCAGTGGCACTTTCAACTACCTTTTCAGACCATAACTAACGACTAATTTTCAGTTCAGTTCAGTTCAGTTCAGTCGCTCAGTCGTGTCCGACTCTTTGCGACCCCATGAATTGCAGCACTCCAGGCCTCCCCGTCCATTACCAACTCCCGGAGTTCACTCAAACTCCTGTCCGTCGAGTCGGTGATGTCATCAAGCCATCTCATCCTCTGTCATCGCCTTCTCCTCCTGCCCCCAATCCCTCCTAGCATCAGAGTCTTTTCCAATGAGTCAACTCTTCGCATGAGGTGGCCAAAGTATTGGAGTTTCAGATTTAGCATCAGGCCTTCCAATGAATACCCAGGACTGATCTCCATTAGAATGGACTGATTGGATTTCCTTGCAGTCCAAGGGACTCTCAAGAGTCTTCTCCAACACCACACTTCAAAAGCATCAATTCTTTGGCGCTCAGCCTTCTTCACAGTCCAACTCTCACATCCATACACAACCCCTGGAAAAACCATAGCCTTGACTAGACGGACCTTTGTTAGCAAAGTAATGTCTCTGCTTTTCAATATGCTATCTAGGTTGGTCATAACTTTTCTTCCAAGGAGTAAGCATCTTAATTTCATGGCTGCAGTCACCATCCGCAGTGATTTTGGAGCCCCGAAAAATAAAGTCAGCCACTGTTTCCCCATCTATTTGCCATGACGTGACGGGACCAGATGCCATGATCTTAGTTTTCTGACTGTTGAGCTTTAAGCCAACTTTTTCACTCCCCTCTTTCACTTTCATCAAGAGGCTCTTTAGTTCTTCTTCACTTTCTGCCATAAGGGTGGTGTCATCTGCATATCTGAGGTTATTGATATTTCTCCCGGCAATCTTGATTCCAGCTTGTGCTTCTTCCAGCCGAGTGTTTCTCATGATGTACTCTGCATAGGAGTTAAATAAGCAGGGTGACAATATACAGCCTTGACATACTCCTTTTCCTATTTGGAACCAGTCTGTTGTTCCATGTCCAGTTCTGTTGCTTCCTGACCAGCATATAGATTTCTCAAGAGGCAGGTCAGGTGGTCTGGTATTCCCATCTCTTTCAGAATTTTCCACAGTTTATTGTGATCCACACAGTCAAAGGCTTTGGCATAGTCAATAGAGCAGAACTATATGTTTTTCTGGAACTCTCTTCCTTTTTCCATGATCCAGCGGATGTTGGTAATTTGATCTCTGGTTCCTCTGTGTTTTCTAAACCAGCTTGAACATCAGGGAGTTCACGGTTCACGTATTGCTGAAGCCTGGCTTGGAGAATTTTGAGCATTACTTTACTAGCGTGTAAGATGAGTGCAATTGTGCGGTAGTTTGAGCGTTCTTTGGCATTGCCTTTCTTTGGGATTGGAATGAAAACTGACCTTTTCCGGTCCTGTGGCCACTGCTGAGTTTTCCAAATTTGCTGGCATATTGAGTGTACCACTAATTTTAGGCAGTTCTAATTTTAAAAGTTTTGTTTCTTGTTATATGATAGCAGCTTAATTAATAATTGTTGGGTACTTTGAAGACTTCAGAGGAAATAATGTCCTTTGTGTGTATTATTAATGTGTTCATAATAGAAATCAAATCCTTTGGGGTACCCAGATACCAAGCTATGTGAAATATAGGTGTCATCTGAAACATGTCCTTTCCTTTGAAATACTTGGAATTTGAAGAACAGGGTATGCAATTTATAAATAATTCTGGAGCAAAATATGGCAAGGCAGTTTTTTCCTATTTATTTTGAAAACTGAGTGCATTGAAAGTTGAAAGCAAAGGACAAGAGCTTCCTTTGTTCATGACATATATTTCAGTATATTTTTTCTGAAATTTTCAGTATCTTCTGACCAGTGCCTTCATTTTCTTATTTGTTATCAAATATGGTTATTGGTTTTGTTTCTGTATAAAAGGCTTTAGGAAGGCTGTGGTATAATTTTCTTAAGAAAAAAGATACTATTATAAAGCTAAAACATACTTTCAGTTTTATTTGTATATGGTTTGCTACAAATTGGGAAGATGGAAAATATTTTGTCAGGAGCAGACATTGAGTAAAAGCTTAGGGCTGTGGATGGATTTGAAACACAATTATATGACAGAGTAAATAAAGGCCCCTGAATATATAAAAGTCCCTGGTCTACCAAGTTCTAATGGGGGGAAATAAGAGTACTGTGTAATAATGGAGCCTCAGTTTTAAAAATAAATCTTTCTGTGAACTGATACTACTGACAGGGTCAAGAGAAATTGTAAGAACAATATTGAACACACATTGCCTTTCCTATAAAAACATGATCCAGAAAACTCACATGCTTTGTTGTTGTTCAGTCGCTCAGTTGTGTCTGACTGTGACCCCGTGGACTCCAGCCAGACTTCCCTGTCCTTACCTCCTCTTTACCTTCCCTACCTAACCTCACCTCCTTACCTTCCCTACCTCCTGGAATTTGCTCAGACTCGTGTCCATTAAGTCAGTGATGCCATCCAGCCATCTCATTCTGTGTCGCTCCCTTCTCTTCCTGCCTTCAGTCTTTCCCAGCATCAGGGTCTTTTCCAGTGAGTTGGCTCTTCACATCAGGTGGCCAAAGTATTGGAGCTTCAGCATCAGTCCTTCCAATGAATAGTCAGGATTGATTTCCTTTAGAATTGACTGGTTTGATTTCCTTACTGTCCAAGGTATTCTCAAGAGTCTTCTCTAGCACCACAGTTAGAAAGCATCAGTTCTTTGGCGGTCAGCCTTCTTTATGATCCAACTCTCATATCCATACATGACTACTGGAAAATCCATAGCTTTGACTATACAGACCTTTGTCAGCAAAGTAATGTCTCTGCTTTTTAATACTCTGTCTAGGTTTGTCATGGCTTTTCTTCCAAGGAGCAAGTGTATTTTAATTCTGTGGCTGCAGTCACTGTCTGCAGTGAATTTGGAGCCCAAGAAAATAAAATCTGTCACCATTTCTCCTTTTTCCCCATCTATTTGCCATGAAGTGATAGGACCCGTTAATGTCATAATGCCAAATTTGTAACACATTCATCAAATGTTTAATATACAGGTTTCTCTTTAAAAACTGGGTTAAAAATATGCATGGTGAAAGACAGATTTAAAACACCTGAAAGCAATCCCAGGAAAAAGCCTTCAATTAATTATTGTACTTTAAGCCAGTTGTGTTGTACACATCCCCTACCCTCCTGGCTCCCTCTGCTCTTCACTAGTAACTTTATTAAAGATCAGTAACAAGTGTTGTCATCCTATGTGATAGTAGACTACACTTCCCTAACAGGTTTTTTTTTTTTTAAGTGTTAATCACTTGGTCATGTCTGACTCTTTCTGACCCCATGTACTCTATGTAGCTTGCCAGCCTCCTCTGAACTGTATGCAGCTTGCCAGCCTCCTCTGTCCATGGACTTTTCCAGGCAAGTGTACTGGAGTGGGAAGCCAATCCCCTCTCTAGGGAATCGTCCCAATCCAGGGATTGAACCTGGGTCTCCTTCAGTGCAGGCAGATTCTTCACTATCTGAGCCACCAGGGAAGCAAGGCTTTATTGGGCCTTAATGAACAGTTATCTTTTAATATAAATTTTTATTTATTTTTGGCTATGCTGGGTCTTCATTGCTGGGTGGATTTTTCTCTAGTTGTGGCGAGTGGGGGCTACTCTCTAGTTGCAGTGCATGGGCTTCGCATTGCAGTAGCTTCTCTTGTTGTGGCACACAGGCTTAGTTGCTCCATGGCATGTGAAATCCCCAATTAGGGATTGAACCCATGTCTTCTGCATTCACAGGTGGATTCTTTACCACCGAGCAACCAGAGAAGTCCTCCCCTAACAGTTTTTAAATATGACATTTCACTGTGTGATTGATCCAAAACCTTCTTCCCTTATTTTCTTGTATTACTTTGCTAAAGGTACCATAACAAAGCATCACAAACTGGGACTTAAAGAACAGAAATTTAGTCTCACAGTTCTAGAAGCTAGAAGTTGGAGATCAAGGTGCCAACCGGATTGATGCCTTCAGAAAGCTGTGAGAGAGGATAGGTTCCATGCCACTCATCTAGCTTGTAGTGGTTAGCTGGCAGCCTTTGGCACTCCTTGGCCTGTAGAAGCATCACCCCATTTCTGTCTTCATTTTTGCATTGCATTCTGTGTGTGAGGTTGCCTCCAGATTTTCCCTTTTCCTAGAAAAACCAGCCATATGGATTAAGGCTAATATTAATGAGCTCTTTTTAACTTGATTACTTGAGTAAAGACTTTACCTCCAAGTAACATTACATCCTGATGTATGCCGTGGAGTTAGGACCTCAGCAGATGAATTTTTGAGGGACATATTCAACCCACGTTTCCCTGCTTCTCTTTCTGCACTTTTCAATAAGTATAAATGTACTTTACAAGTATAAATGTACTTCCCAACTATATTTGCCAACTTCCCAATTATAGATAATGTCATTTTTTGACAGTCTCCTCTGAAAACTAGTATATGGTTTTTTTCATTAATCTAAATTTGCTGAATTTAGTCATAGATTTGGAGAAATACTATGGTGAGATATGACTGATGCATGGAAGAGGAACAGTATGTGCTAATTATAACTAGCTTATAACTGGAGGTTGAACTATGCTGTTTAGGGAAGATACAAATATTCAGAGAAGGGGCAAGTTAGGTAGGATTTGAGTGGACCAAGAGGATAGTATGAGGACATTCCAAGTTCAGGAATAGCTTTATTGAGCATTTAGAGTTAAGGAAATAGCAAGCCACTCCAGTATCCTTGCCTGGAAAATCCCCATGGACAGAGGAGCCTGGTCGGGCTACAATCGATGGGGTTGCAAAGAGTCGGACATGACTGAGCAAATTCACTTTCACTTTCAAGATCTTAGAGGCAGAAATCCAAAAATTGGAGATTGTCTTGATTCTGGAGAATTGACTAGTGACAGCTACCTTTTGGGAAGATCTACCTCTTGACTTTAGGCAAATTATTTAACTTTTCTGCATCTCAGTTTCTTTGTTGCTGGAAGGGACCCCCTTCCTGCAACAAATGTACATTGCATTAGAACACTCAGTACATTCTCCTTTTCCATTCTTCCCCAAGTCCTATTCCTCTGAGGCTGGAAACTACAAGTTTAAGATGGTAGCTGAGTGGGGTTTAAGGTTTGATTCCTCCCAAGGATCCATGCATCTTGGAAGGAAATTTCTAAAAATCATGAAGGTACTCTAATGTCCTTCCTCATGATTCCTACTCAGAAACACTGGGTAAGAACCCAGAGCTCCAGGGAAGTCTTCTTTCCTAATTTCCAGACCTATATAATCTGTTGGGCCTTTGCCAACATGGTACCTGAAGGTTATTCTTAAAAATATAATTCTTTAATATTTTTTACACAATGTTTCTTTTTGAATAAGAAAAAAGTCACTTTTCAAAAGCAACTTTATCCTCAAGATAGAGATGTTTGCCTAACTGGTAAATGACACGTTACTTAGGTATATATATTATTGTAACTAGGTGGAGCTTCCATTTGTAAGCTGTGTATATGTAAGTTTTTGTTAAAATGTGCCTTAACTGCCTAATACTTCAAAAGAAAATGATTCTTTGGAGGAAAGGCAAGGTTAATGCTTATGGTATCTGATCCAAGTTCATGATAGGGACTGCACTCTTTGATTAATAACACACTGATACATAGACATGGCATCTGGTCCCATCACTTCATGGCAAATAGATGGGGAAACAGTGGAAACAGTGTCAGACTTTATTTTGGGGGGCTCCAAAATCACTGCAGATGGTGATTGCAGCCATGAAATTAAAAGACACTTATTCCTTGGAAGAAAAGTTATGACCAACCTAGACAGCATATTCAAAAGCAGAGGCATTACTTTGCCAACTAAGGTCCGTCTAGTCAAGGCTATGGTTTTTCCTGTGGTCACGTATGGATGTGAGAGTTGGACTGTGAAGAAGGCTGAGCACTGAAGAATTGATGCTTTTGAACTGTGGTGTTAGAGAAGACTCTTGAGAGTCCCTTGTACCGCAAGGAGATCCAACCAATCCATTCTGAAGGAGATCAGCCCTGGGATTTCTTTGGAAGGAATGATGCTAAAGCTGAAACTCCAGTACTTTGGCCACCTTATGCGAAGAGTTGACTCATTGGAAAAGACTCTGATGCTGGGAGGGGTTGGGGGCAGGAGGAGAAGTGGACGACCCAGGATGAGATGGCTGGATGGCATCACTGACTCGATGGACGTGAGTCTGAGTGAACTCCAGGAGATGGTGATGGACAGGGAGGCCTGGCGTGCTGCGATTCATGGGGTCGCAAAGAGTCGGACCCAACTGAGCGACTGAACTGAACTGAACTGATACATAGACTACTGTCTGAAAGCCATAAACATGGTGATGATCTCTTAAAGAAAAATGTAGGAGTTATGTCTGAACATTCAGTTTCTGAAGTCTGTGCTGTTCGAATCACAAAATCTCTTCCTTTTTCATTTTATTTTTGATATGGGACTTAGCTGACTAATGTGTGGCCACCTTTAGGTCTCAAATCTAATGCTATAAATATGTATAAATATACAAAACAATGTGTAAATACAAAGCCCAAATACATGGCTACAGTGGCTGCTCTGGAACATTTTTGCTCATTTTCAAAGGTTGAGAACTTAACCTACAGGTTTTCAGGGCAATTGGAATTTCTATATGAGGGTGAGACCCTGCTTGTGAATTGTCATCTTTGGTTATTTTCAGAATACATTTAGCGTGTATGACCAGAGTGGCATGTTTCTGAAAGAATATAAATTAAAAACTGGCTGACGTTCACAAACAGTAATATTTTGTGAATATATTTTGGACCCTTAAATATAAAATAACTAAAAATACAGCAATATTGTTACATGTAGTTATATGCTAACTCTATTTGAAACAGATAAGTATGGTATACATTTAAAAAAAAAAAAAAAGAATACTCAGTAGAACACAGGCTTCTAGAGAGCTCTAGTGACCTCATTCCTGCCTTCAAATTGTTTGGAAGAATGTAGGGATGTAGTGTCTATCAATATTGAAATCATTGAATTATTAATTTTTTAAACTTATTTAAGGAAACTGCAAGAAAACACAATTCCTAATATCTTTAAGGAAAAGATCATTGCAGCTTAATTTTATATTTGTTGGGTCAGAATTTCCTATATTATTTGGGCCCTTACCTGTGTAGAATGTATAATCATTTATCTTGCTGCTGCTGCTAAGTTGCTTCAGTCGTGTCCGACTCTGTGTGACCCCATAGACGGCAGCCCACCAGGCTCCCCCATCCCTGGGATTCTCCAGGCAAGAACACTGGAGTGAGTTGGCATTTCCTTCTCCAATGCATGAAAGTGAAGTTTAAGTGAAGTCGCTCAGTCGTGTCTGACTCGTAGTGACCCCATGGACTGCAGCATACCAGGCTCCTCCATCCATGGGATTTTCTAGGCAAGAGTACTGGAGTGGCTTGCTATTGCCTTCTCCGATCATATATCTTAGGAAGTTTAAAATAAAAATCTTTGTTTCAGGGGATTAATATTGCCAAAGAGCTTTAATTTTTTTCCTCTTGAACAAAACTCAGTCATCCATGCTTAGACAATTTTCCCCACAACATCCAACACCACTGATGCTGCCTAAAAAATCTTTTTAATGGCCAAAAAATTAAGTATGTTGAAGTATCAGTATATTATAAAATATTGTTTACAGAGTTTGTGAGTCTGTGTGCCAAGTTGCTTCAGTCCTGTCCCATTCTTTGCAACCCTGTGGACTCTAGCCCACCAGTCTCCTCTGTGCATGGGATTCTCCAGGCAAGAACACTGGAGCGGGTTGCCATTTCCTCTTCCAGGAGATCTTCCCCATCCAGAGATCCAACCTGCACCTGTCACAGGTGCCTATTACAAAGTTTACTTAGTTCAGTTCAGTTCAGTTCAGCCGCTCAGTCGTGTCCGACTCTGCGACCCCATGAATTGCAGCACGCCAGGCCTCCCTGTCCATCACCAACTCCTGGAGTTCACTCAGATTCACATCCATCGAGTCAGCGATGCCATCCAGCCATCTCATCCTCTGTCGTCCCCTTCTCCTCCTGCCCCCAATCCCTCCCAACATAAGAGTCTTTTCCAATGAGTCAACTCTTCGCATAAGGTGGCCAAAGTACTGGAGTTTCAGCTTTAGCATCATTCCTTCCAAAGAAATCCCAGGGTTGATCTTGCAGTTCCAGGAACTCTCAAGAGTCTTCTCCAACACCACAGTTCAAAAGCATCAATTCTTCGGCTCTCAGCCTTCTTCACAGTCCAACTCTCACATCCATACATGACTACTGGAAAAACCATAGCCTTAACTAGACGGACCTTAGTCGGCAAAGTAATGTCTCTGCTTTTGAATATGCTGTCTAGGTTGGTCATAACTTTTCTTCCAAGGAGTAAGCGTCTTTTAATTTCATGGCTGCAGTCACCATCCGCAGTGATTTTGGAGCCCCCAAAAATAAAGTCTGACACTGTTTCCACTGTTTCCCCATCTATTTGCCATGAAGTGATGGGACCGGATGCCATGATCTTTGTTTTCTGAATGTTGAGCTTTAAGCCAACTTTTTCACTCTCCACTTTCACTTTTATCAAGAGGCTTTTTAGTTCCTCTTCACTTTCTGCCATAAGGGTGGTGTCATCTGCATATCTGAGGTTATTGATTAATCATAATTCATGACTTCCACGGGCTTCCCTGGTGACTCAGTAGGTAGAGAATCCACCTGCAATGCAGACAGACCTGGGTTCGATCCCTGGGTTTGGAAGATCCCCTGGAGTAGGGCATGGCAACCCACTCCAGTATTCTTGCCTGGCAGGCCCATGGCATCACAGAGTCATACACGACTGAGCACATAGCACATCCACAGCAACAACCTCATTTAATGATTTATCTATTTTTAAATTAACCTATGAAGTAAAAAAAAAAAAGCATGATTTTTTAGTTAAAAATTTAAATGTGACATTAGTCACATTTGGTTTGGGAAATACTTGTAACAATGTCGACTTGAGCCTACCTTCATGTCATAGTCTTAAAATAGGCAGAGCTTCTTGCAGTTTTTCTATTTTGTGCTTTTAAAAATAATGTTTTTATTTTTCATAGCTTGAGTCTATATATCAAGGTAAAAACAAGGTTGTAGGTTTCTATTTGCAAAGCACATAAAAAATAAAACATTCTTAATATGGACTATCTTGTTTCTGAAAAATCAGTTTGGAGACAATTATTCTGTTTCTCGTTTTGTTTTTCAAAATTCTGCTACATCATTTGTATCATTTATGCTAGGAGACTTTAACAGGCTCTGGTGAAGTTCGTCTTGAATAAAAACTGCAGAATTACTATCAGTGTTGTCAACTACAAATTGGCACTTACCAACAGCATTGCCAAGGACTGAACAACAAAGGCATTTGCCATCTGCCTCTACGGAGATTGAACCCCACGCTGCTATAGCTGTTGACCTTCAACAACCTCTGAGGGAGTTCAGGGTGGAGTGAGGCACTCTGTGTTCCAAGGAATCTGGTGGGACAGGTCTTTAGATAGTTGGATGTTTTTAGGAACAGATTTTACGGTTTCAATCCTTGTAGCTCCTCGTATCTAGAGATATCAGATCCTCGTGACTAACAAAAAACCTTTTGTAAAATGAGTGTTTCATGGTATTGAACTCCCCCTTCACCAAAACCTTATATATTGACTCTGCCACTGCTGCTTTGGAGTAGTCTCTCAGAACTATCTGAGATGGGAGAGCTATCTGCAGCCTCCAGGGCTGCAGTCCTCATTTTGCCCCAAATAAAACTCACAACTCTCAAGTTTTACATCTTTTTTTAGTCGACAGTGTTGTTTAAACATCCTGTGTTTAGCACTGTTTGTGAAAACAAATTTCAAAGCATAATCCAACGTGGTGCTACAGTGCTGAGGTACCAGTGTGACCATCTGAGCCATGGAAGGTTCTAAAGCTCCCCTACCACAAAGCGGTGTGTATTTAAGGAATAGCTTAACACTTCATAAATAAGAGACTTGTCAGGGGAGTGTTATCTCCTCGGTTCGGTCTTGTCACAACAAAAATTTGCAGCGATGGACGTTAAAGCTTGCCACAGCTCTCAGACTGTGTTATAGCTCTCAGCTAGACCATGTTATAGCTCTTGGACAGATCAGTGTTACAGCTCAGTTTTATTTAGAAAATAAAAGGAGATATAGCCTCAAGGCATGAGGGCATGACGACCCAAAAGACGCTAAGAGAAGAAAGAGCAAGCACGTGAGCTCGGGTGACCCCCGGCCCTTTGGCTCCTCTTTTTATAGGTTTTTTCCTTCCCCTGGGAACTTCCCTATTTAAATTGGGCTAGCCAGGAGTGCTGTGTTTTTCTACCTGAAGTCCCACTCTGGTCCTTGAACCTTCCTTTGTTCTATTTTCGCGGGCTTTTCCCTTCCTTGTTTTTTAGCCCCCGCCATTCTGGACTCCTTTTTCCTATTCTAACTACCTAGCAAGACTGCTTTTATTTCCTATGTTTTAAAACAGAATTGGAAATACGTTAACACAAAGCTCAACCTGTAAAAACTCAGAGGCACTTCCGGTACCAGAATCGCGTCACTTCCGGCAGAGTTCCCGTCATCCCGAGTGCGCCAGCGGGAAGCCCGCCTGCTCTCCGCAGGCGCGTCTCAGGCCCAAGTGGGCTGAACCCAGTACTGCGGTGGCGTTTCCCGCGGGCTAATTAAGGCGGGACTCTCACGAGCCCGGTGCGGACGGGCTCCTGGCGCTTGCCATGTCCAGCCATGAAGTTTCGGGCCAAGATCGTGGATACCGCCTGTCTAAACCACTTCACGCGTGAGTAGGGGCCGCGTCAACCCTGGGGGCGGGGAGGACTGCAGAGGGCAGGGCGGGAGGCTTGCGCGGAGCGGTGCGTGCGGCCGGTCCCCGCGCAGAGGCTGGCGCGCTGCACAGGCTGGCCAGCAGGAGCTTGACGCGGGCGCAGGTGCCGAAGGTTGTTTCTGAACTTTGATTCCTTTCGCGTGGCTTTAAGAAACTCGGCCAGTGGCTTCATGGACCACTTTATCTGGCGCAAGCCGCCCTTCACAGCCAGGCTCCGTGGTCCCCCTGCCCCAGCCGTGTCTGTCCTTGCCTTGACCCCTGCAGCACTCGGCGGCCCCGAGTGGACGTGAAAGGGAAGAAACCGGCCAGTAGGCGCCAGTTAACCTCCTAGTCTCAGTTTCCTTATTCCAGGTTGTTGGGAGGCCACCTTGACCCCAGCGGCAATAAAAGCCTCCCGGTAGGTAGGAGTGGAAACGTTGACTTTCCCACTGGGAAGCTCACTGTGCGCAACTGGTAATTCTGCGCTAAATTGGTGTTTTGGATACCTAACGTACTTCTCAGTTGACTCTTTACTGAAACCTTTTGCTATAGGCGTTAGTAACATGATAGCCAAGCTTGCCAAAACCTGCACTCTGCGCATCAGCCCGGATAAGTTGAACTTCGTCCTCTCTGACAAAGTGGCCAATGGAGGGGTGAGCATGTGGTGTGAGCTGGAACAGGTGAGTGGAGGCTACTGAGGCCTGCAGCCCGCCTGTCTTCCCCCACCCTCGCCGAATTCCAATGGAAAGCGCACAGATGTCCCCCCTCCTTTTCCTTCCCTTAGGAGAACTTCTTCAGCGAATTTCAAATGGAAGGTGTCTCCGCAGAAAACAATGAGATTTATTTAGAGCTCACATCGGAAAATTTATCTCGAGCCTTGAAAACTGCCCAGAATGCCAGAGCTTTGAAAGTTAAGCTGACTAATAAACACTTTCCCTGCCTTACGGTTTCTATAGAGCTGGTGAGTAGGAAGCTACCATTTCTGAAACTTCCCAGGAATTAGTAGTTATATAAGCCTTGGCTTTCTACTGGAGAAGCTAATTGGTTTTATTAAAAGGAGAGATTGGTACATCACTATTTTTTCATTGGAGTTGGGTCCTCCTCATATTTAAATAGCATTGTGATCTCAAAATCAGCGAGGATGCTGGTCTTCCTATGAAATAACACTTCTGCATCTTTCTTCTCAGATCTGCATATCCCAGCATGTCCATTTCTTTTAGTGGTATTGTCATCTAGTCTAAAAACCGTTTTTGCCTTCGAAGTGTTTGTGTGTCCCTCCCTTATTCCCTCACTTCTGCTGCTAACACCTTTAAATGACCTTTAGTTTTCAAGGAATACATTTATCTTCCACCCTACTCCCAGCTGAATTTAATGCACCGGTCTCTTCAGAACACATGTACCCCACAGGGTCTCACTGCTTACAGAATGAGGTTGGCATTTCTCATGTGCTGTCCAAAGCCCTTCAAGTGTGGCTCAACCCACTGTAGAGCCACTTATCTGCCCTGAGTGGGTGCCCAGGTGTGTCCCATTCGTTCCCAACTCCCAGGCTTTGGTGAGGTTGGGTCTTCTACTTGGACTCTGTGTTCTTCTCACTTGTTGAAGCCTTTTCTTCCTCTAGCGCCCAGCACCAGTGCTGCCTCCTTCCCTTATCCTGGTAACCTCTCCTTTGTCTGTTCTGTGTACTTTATTTTTTCTGTGAGTATTATATTCAGTTTTATGCTCTTTATGGAGGAGGATTTCTCAACTGTATTTTTTAATTAAACTATAGTGGTTTTACAGTGTTGCACTGTTAATTTATGCCTTACAGCAAAGTGATTGAGTTATACATATATAAGTATTCTTATTTAAATATTCTTTTCTATCCTGGTTTATCTCAGGATATTGAATATAGTTCCCTGTGCTATGCAGTAGGACCTTGTTGTTTATTCATTCTATATGTAATGGTTTCCATCTGCTAATCTCAAACTCCTAGCATCTTAAGGCTATTTCTGGCAGCCTCCTCCAGTCCTCTCTTTAGGTCTGATCTCTGAAGCTTGAGCATCAGCACACAGCTTCTGCCTACACGGTTGGACGTGTGTCTGAGGCTGGGAGTGTGGGGAAAGTGGCATCACTAGTCTGTGCAGGGCTATCTTCATTCTGCCTTCTATAAACTGCTTAACTGCACTCTCCTCCAAGGCTCCACAGCTCACCCTCTGTCCCTGCTGGTCTCCCTGCCTTCCTGTGAGGGGACAGTCAGGGTATGGGAACCTTTATTCCTTCATAGCTCTCTCTCCCTGGAGAGTGCAGGCCCCATCCTGATTCCTTTCTGGTTTTTTTTGTTGTTAACATGAAGATTTTCTTGTCCTTTCTGAAGCCTGAGTTCTTCTGCCATGTTTCAGTAGATGTTCTGTGAGAATCATTCCATGTCTAGATATGTTTTTGATGTGTTTGTGGGAGGAGTGAGCTCCACGTCCTACTCCTCCACCGTCCCAATCACTCTCTTCTTTAACTTCCTTTTTCTAAGCTCTGTTAATACTTGTTGAATGGACGTTGGTGACTGAATTGAGAACACTTAGGTTTGGTATCAACATTTTTTGTCTTTCAGTTCTTTATTTTTTAAGTAGTGATGTGTTTTAATTCTTCTCTTGGCAGTTATCCGTGTCAAGCAGTAGTCGTGTTGTAACACATGACATCCCTGTGAAAGTTATTCCTAGAAAACTATGGAAGGACTTACAAGAGCCGACGGTCCCAGACGCTGACGTGAGTGATGCCTGGCGTCACCACATCTTAAATGGTGTGATTTGGATTCTCTGACTTTAAAGTCTTACTGTAGGTTTTATTTGAAAGTTGTATGGTACCTGAAAAGAGAATCATATTTTAAAGATAGCCCAGGAACAAAAAATTGGAATGTTTTCATTTAGTCGTTTGCATCAATCATCTTAAAGTAGTGTTATATATAAGGCCACACTCTTTACAGTTCGGAGAGAGAAAGTCTTGCCCTGTAATGGCGCTTAGGTAAAACTGAAGTAGCATTTTGGATGACTTTCGCATCTGTCAGGAGTAATGGCCCTAGGCACCAAATTTGGGTTTCACAGAACGTGGCCTTTTTTCTTTGTCTCGTTAGGAGTGTGTCCAAGGTGTGTGTAACAGCCAGAAGGAGAGGCTGCTTTAGTTCTCCTGTCAGGAATCCCAGAGCCACTGGAAAGAAAGATGATGACAAAGGGTCCTTTGCCTCTTGTTCATAATTTATTGAAGAAGAGACCATGAAATAGCATATGGAATATTTACTTGGCTTTTAGTAGATGTCTCCGCTGGGACTTTTTCCCAGCATTGTACCCAGCACTGTTGTAACCCAGTCTGGGCACTGGTACAGAGTCTGGCCCCCAGTGTTTTTACACAGAGTAGGAGCCTGCCCCCAAGTCTGGATGTGAACCCCTTGGAGGATGGCCTCCATTGGTACTGATTCTTACTCCCCTTGGGTGTGTAGGGGGGCTTCTCAGCAGCAGGGCTACAGACCTGGAACGAGAGAATGGCCACATGGACATGGATGCTGAGGTCACCAAATTCAGGTGTGAGTTAGTGAAGCTGTAGAGTTATTTTTTTTTTTTTTTTAAGAAAGAACTTTATTCAGGCAATTTAAAAATAAGATTGCAGAGCTATTAAGAGTACACACATTCCAAACAGAGGTAATGAGCACTTGTCAGTACTTGACTGTGTTAATATTTCAATACTACTGATCTTTCTCATTTGCTTTGTAGGTTAGTATTTATTTACCAGTCCTGAAGACTATGAAGAGCGTTGTGGAGAAGATGAAAAACATCAGCAATCACCTTGTAAGTTCTTTCTTCTCTGAAAAGAGCTCCCAAGTGTGTAGTTTTGGCTGCGTGTCCTTGGAGGAGCCTTGTCTGGTGGAGACTTGATACCCTCCATTCATCATGTATCTGCGTGGGGTGTCCCTCACCTCCCGGCTCTGGGGGCTTGGCTTGTTGTTGATAGCCTATGGTTTTACAGGTGAAACCTGCTCTGGATCTTCTCAACTCTCCTCTCTGATATTTGGCCTAGTCTCTCCTATTTATGATATTTGTAGTATATTAACAATACATTCAATGGTTCTAACTTTCTTTCCATATGTTTTGGACAACATATTATGTATTTTATCTGATAGTGTACATGTTTCTTTATGATCACTGATGCTGGCAGTGAGTGGAATGTCCTGTCTACTTGCCAAACGTCTCTAAGAGTCCAAGACAAGGATCCCCCAGGACACATTCCTCTTCCTGGAAGCAGCTCTTAGGCCAGGTAGAGGGGCATGTTTGCTTCCCTGTTTACTTTTGTGACGTTTACGCTCAGTGTCAGTGAAACACTGAATGTGACAGTGACAGTGATGGGAAGTTGTGAACAATTGTCCTTCACTCCTGGGGTTCTCCTGAATTCTTCAGTCACCCCCGAAACTCATTTGATTATGTCCCTAGGTGTTTTAGACACGACTGTCCACCTGATGAAACTTTTGCTCTTTAGCGTCTGCAGACTGGTTACCTGCCACACGGCTGCCCGCTGCCTGCAGAACTGCTCTGGACCCTTGTCCATCCCCACAGCACTGCTTTTCTCCAGGCCTGTCTCTACCATTTCACACTTGGCTGTTTCTTTCCCATCGTCCCCTGGAAAGTACTTAGCCCTTCTCACTGTTCATGGAAATTCCAGACTCTCCCACTGCCGTGGATGTAAGGCCCTCCTCTGCCAAGCTGCTCTGATCACTGCTATGTGATAAGTGGTCTGCTAACATCTGGGAACCACTCCTGAACTGGCCGCTTCCTGAAAAGGGAAACTGTCTTAACTATCTCTGCATGACAGCCACTGACTGTGGGGTTGCCACTCAGTGGGCAGATAATAGCTGTTAGCGCACAGACCTGGAATGAAATTTAGCTTCAGGAGATCTTTGGCATTATCAAAGTTTTCTGGAGCCTAGAAAATGTTTACAGACTGTTTTGTTACTGCAGTTGTGCTCACTTGAAAGTAGTTTCCTTTCACGACTTACTCTGTAGATTTCACTTTAATTTACAGTGACTTCCCATGAAGCAGTGTGTGCCATGCAGACATGAGTGTTCTTCTGTGCTTGTCCTGGTGTTGATCCAGTTGTCAGGCTGGAGGCTTCTTTGGGGGATATCCTGGAACCTTGAGAGGCCCAGGAGAGAAAAGGCAGGACAGTTAATTCAAGGATCCGGTTATTTGTTCTTTGTGTCCAGTGGAAATGAGTCATCAAAGTGGCTTAGATTAAATCATCAGAAATTAAAAAAAAAAAAAAGAGGTGTTTTTCTCTTCCCTGGAGTGTTTAAAAACAAGGATTTTGTGCAGTGGCTACTGCACTGTGAAATACTAAATGGAAAGTGATCAACATATGGAAAATTGGAGTAGCCAGGCATAACAATATTAACTTGAGTAACCAAAATTCTGTGTCTGAAGATGACAGGCGAGAGAATCAAGGAAAATGAGTAGGACTCAACATATTGAAAACATCTCCTCCAGTCAGAGGCCCAGCAGCCCTTGTTGAGGCATCTTCCTTCCTTCCTTTAGTTAGAGATGTGGCCAGTGGTGGTGGGTCGTGTGTGTGACTTGGGTAAGAGCAGAAGAAGCAGGCATTGACTGCCAAGAGTCTCCATCAGGTTTTAAGCATTGGGATCCCCTTCAGACAGAATGCAAGTTCTAGTTCAGGAAGTCTGCAGTGGGGTCTGGGACTGATTTCTGACGAGCACGCAGCGATGCTGTTTCTGTGATGGTGCTCCATGGTTAGAGCAGTGCTGTGTTACACCTTTCATGTTGTCTCGGCTTCACAGAAGCAGACTTGGGGCAGGAGGCATCATGATACGCTGGCAGAGCTGAGTCCTTGAGCCACCCCCAACCCCCACTAAGTGGTGCACCCTGGTGGAACATGTTATCCAGCATAACAGTCACAGGGGCTCTGTTACTATTTATCAGTTGAGATAATTTATGTTAGATTCCCAGTGTGTTTCATCACTATCCCATGAATGGTCGGTAGTTATCATTAGGGAAACCTCTGAAAGAAGTCAGATCTCATCCACTTCCTTAAGAGCAGAGTATGTTGATGTAGATAATACTATAGATAACACTCACAAAATAAACACGGTGAGCAGTGTTTGGAGGGTCATTGGTCAATTCCTTCAGTAAATTTTGTTGGAGTGCTGCCCTGCACCAGGCACTGTGCTTGGAGAGATGGATCTAGCATTTGATTACTCAGATTTTAGGAATTTGAAGAAAGCATAAAAAGGTGTTTAAGTTGGAGTGAATCTAGGACTTTGCAAGCTGCTTTCCTGAATAAATCTTTATAAAACTTTTTTTCAAAAGCATTGAACATTTATAGGTAGATACTAATTGTGTGCTTCTTTGAAACAGATGGATCTGTGTTATGTGTTAGCCTTACAGAGTCCCTGTACACTGTATATTCACAAGTCCAGAATATGCACAAGGATTGTTTTACATATTTTTTTAAGGCAGGTATTTTTTCCGGATAATAGAGTGGGCTTAGAAACATCATGTATTTCTGGGAAATGAAAGGATAAGGTTGACAAATTCTTCCCATTCAGATACGCATACTAAATGATGAAACAAGGATGTTTGGAGACTGTTTCTTATGTAAAGTCAAATCCTTAGTAAGTTGAAAACATCTTTTTTGTTTTGTTGCTCAAATGAGAAATAGAGTTCACTAGTTTTAAGGAGCAAGAATGAAAAATACTAAGTGGTACTCCTAAGTAAATCTGAGATTTAGCTGTGGCCAAGCCCTGTGGAACAGGGTGTCCTCCACTTACCCTGGGGCTTCTTCCCTCTTGCTGTACCTTTGCAGTGGCTCCCTAGTGAAACAACCACCTTTATCTGCAGTGGCTCGGTGGCAGTATTGTTGGTTAAACAAAATGTTGACTTGCACACTGCTGCGTGGGCTTTCCAAAGACCTGCCAGACTTTAGAGGTGGCCAGATATTGATGTCAAAAGGCGAAATGCAGTGTGCTTTGGGCAAATGGCCAAAATCTTAAGCCATATCATGGTACCTGTTTCTTTCTCTGAACTTCATTTCTAGATTTTGTGTAGTTTAGAGACCCTGTTGGTTGGTGCAGGGCAGAGTGTAAAATGAAAGGGCCCCTCTGATCCTGAGGGAAGTCATGAGCCCTGTTGGAGCAGGGAGGGGCCACAGCGATCAGTCACCAAGCCCAGTTGCCCTCTGTCTGAGTGCAGAAAACACGGCAGCCACAGGGCGCCACAGCTTGGTGGAGTCCAGACACCTGATGGCATCTCTGGGTCTTTCTGAATTTGGAAATCTCACTTCCCAATGTCTGAGATTATTCTTTATATAAAGGGTTATATTCTCTTAATATTCTGAAGCCTTTCTGGTTATGTTGAGTTGTAATAGATAGTTTGGTCCATTTGTAGAAATAAGGCAGTTAGTGAGCTTATAGGTTTGCATTCTCTTCTGGTTCTCCTTGCTCTGTTTTACAGGAGTTGCACAATGTCTGCATTGTCAGAGCTGCTGGCAAGGCCTCCCCAGCCTCACCTGTTTTCAGAGCTTCCTACTGCACTATGCATGCCGAGGGGCTGCTCTCTGGAGATTTTTTAGGTCCCTGTGCTCAGGCCTTGTTTTCTCTCTATTGCTGATGCCATGTGGGGTTTGGTGCTGTCTGAAGTGTCCTGGGATTTGTGGCATTACTTTGTCACCTGGTTTGTTGGAAGCTGATGTCCACTTTTTTTTTCCCTTCTGCTTTTCTTAAGACTGTAAAATACTCAATTTGCAGATTATTGAAGCAAACCTAAATGGAGAATTGAACTTGAAAATAGAAACTGAGCTAGTGTGTGTTACAACTCACTTTAAAGATCTTGGAAATCCTCCATTAGGTAAGTTTCCTGGTGGGTCATATTTTGCATGTGATAAATTGTTCAGATGACAAACCATACTGAGGTCTCCAGATGGAAGAGAATTGAACTTCAGGTAACTGTGTTTCAAGCTCAGGAAGGGAACACATAATGGGGTTGGGTAACTTGTTACTGCACTGTGGTGGGAAGGTGAACCTCCTGGACGTGAGAAGCTGGAGTGTAGGCCTGAGGGCTTCCTTGTTCCTCATCTGCAAAACCTAGGCTTGGGCTCAACAGCGTCCAAGAGCCCCTCTAGCTCTTCACTTGCTGTGCCTTCTAGCGAAAACTTATACCAAGTTTCTCACCTGGGTGGAGTCAGAAATGTAGATGATACTTTTTATTTTCTCTTGTGTTTTTTTGTGTGCATTAAAAAAGTAATTTTTTGAAAAAAAATTATTCAAGTATAGTTGACTTACAATGTTGTGTTGGTTTCAGGTTTATGGCACAGTGATTCAGTTATACATATACATGTATCCTTTTTCAGATTTTTTTCCCATATCAGTTGTTATAGACTCTTGAGTATAGTTCCCTGTTTTGTATAATAGGTCCTCATTGTTTATTTTATATATATAGTGTTTTATATATATGTATATATACACACACACACATACACACATTGATCCTAAATTTCTAATTTATCCTTTCCCTTCACCTGTCCTCTTCAATAACCATAAGTTTGTTTTCTAAGTCTGTGAGTCTATTTCTGTTTTATAAATAAGCTCATTTGTATCATTGTTTTAGATTCCACATACAAGGATATCATATGGTATTTGTCTTTCTCTGACTTTGTTTGATGATCTCTAGGTCCATCCATGTTACTACAGATGACACTATTTCATTCTTTTTCATGGCTGAATAACGTACCACATCTTTATCCACTCCTCTGTTGTTAGACATTTAGGTTGCTTCCATGTCTTGGCTGTCGTAAACAGTGCTGGAATGGACGTTGGGTTGGTTGAGTAGATTGGCTCAGGGATTAGAGTTATCTGCTGCAGAGCTCACAGTGGTGGGCAGGCTGTGGGAGGGAGGTCCAACAGGGAACAATGCAGAGGCCCTGGGAAGGTACTCACTCTGTGAAAACCATTTA
This sequence comes from Capricornis sumatraensis, assembly GCF_032405125.1. Taxonomy (NCBI): domain Eukaryota; kingdom Metazoa; phylum Chordata; class Mammalia; order Artiodactyla; family Bovidae; genus Capricornis; species Capricornis sumatraensis. The sequence goes on from NC_091073.1 coordinate 79,384,962, forward strand.
GTCACCCGTGTGTTCTGAAGTAGGTCTAATAAGACTCCTTCCACTTTTAGAATTAAAATTACTTACTGCCAGTTTTTTTATTAGAGACACATTGTAACTTAGCATTGCAAGAGAATTTTACTTGATAGTGAAGGGCATGCCTTGGAGCAAAGTGAAATCCATGTTAATAAAGCTTTGACAGTAGTTATATGAAGTGACTTGTTTTTGTGTTGCTCATTTTATTTATTTTTGTAAATTACAAAGAGGGTCTTTGATACCTTCCCAGAATTGAAAGGACATTTTCTTTCCTTTCATTCCATTTTATAATGAGAGGGATTGATTTAGCTGTATATGGTCTTGTTTTGGGGATGGTTTTTTGGCCCTACCACAGGCCATTTGGGATCTTAGTTCCCCGACTGTCAACAGTGAAAGCATTGAGTCCTAACCACGGGACTGCCAGGGAATTCCCATAGGACAGTATTTTAAAGACTCAAACTTAGTAAATGCTTACTAGGTGAGTGATCACATTTATATTATGCAGTGTTTCTGTAGGTTCTCAAGTCAGTGGTCAAGTAAACCATTTATTTATGTAAACAGTCATCGTGCAATCTCTTGCTTCCCTGTTTCACTGGAAGATAATTGTGTCTTAAAATGTTCCTGTCGTTTTAGCTTCCGAAAATGCTTCTCAAGATAGAAACTTGGAACAAATGGCTGAAGTACACATAGACATTAGGAAGCTCCTACAGTTCCTTGCTGGACAACAAGTAAATCCTACAAAGGCCACTTGCAGTAAGTTTGCATTTTGATTTGTGTTTCATATTTCAAGCACTGTAATCAACTGTAGTCTTACACATTGTGTACAGTCTGATAAATGCAGAGACAGCTCGGTCACTGGTGGACTCCAGTTTCCTGAGTAGTCGCTGGCGGATGGGTCTGGACTGCCTCACCTGGTGTCATATACGAGTCTGCACCCACAGAGAAGCTGCGATTGGGCAGAGGCCCCTGGCCCCATCTTGCTGTGTTACTCTAACCTTATGTGTACAGGGTCTCTGTCTCCACTTGGCTTGGATTTAAGTTTCCATCTCAAAGCATTTCTTTCTTTCCTGTGTCAGCCTGACCTGTTCCAGTTGTCCTGTGTCTTGTCATCTGTGCTGCCTACTGACTTTTAATAGTGGCCTTTAATGGCGCTTTTGATTCCAGTTGGCCTTGTCTTTCTCATTTTCACATGTTTTTTCACCCTTCAGTCCTTGATTACAGTTGAGGAAAGACTCACTTGCTGAGAATTTTTCAAGGTTATGTCTGTTTCCTTGCTTTTGAGATGACAGTAATTGAAAGAAAACTGTGGCCTTGGTTGGAGGTGACACCTCTTTATTTGTGGATTCCCGGTCTGAGCACTCAGCCACCAGTGAACAGAGCTGAGAAGGGTGACCCAGGAATACAGGATACCTGATAATTGTCAGATAGTCAGCTCTGTAGAGAGCGAGTAGGAGATTCCCGAAGGTTCTCCAGTGAAGGAGGAGAGACCACTGAAAGGAGTGGCATTAGTGCATGAGGACTGCACTGGTGGTGAGGGCACAGAAGGAGGAGTGCAGAAATCCACGAGAGGGAAGCAGTGAGAGCTGCTGAGTCGTGGGGCAGGGGCCAGGGGCTGCCTGCCCTGCATCTGAAGAAGGTACAGTATGGCTGCCCCTAAGGCTGAGAACGGGGATGCACTGCTTCAGCACACGGTCGTCCTCCCAGGTTAAGACGGTGCTTCTCAAACTGTCTGCATGCACAGGGCTCCTTGGGGACCTGGTCAAGTGCAAATGCCTCTTCAGAGCTCTGGCTTGGGCCATCGAGTCTGGATGATGCCCCACTGTGGGTCCTTGGAAGCCACTCCTCCTGTCTGCATAGGGGAAGTGTAGGGAGTGGGGGTTGTGGCCCTAGCTGCCGGTGCAGGGAGGGGGACCAGAAGATTATGACAGTCAGAATCGAGTTTGTTTCTTTTCTTACCCCAACCTTTTCTGCCAGTGGTTCTGGCTTTGTGGCAGCATCCCTCCCACCTCTGGGCGGGAGTGGGAGTGCTTCCCCCAGCATCCTCAGTCTCCAGTGCCACCTGTGTGTCCAGCACCTCTCCTGATGAGTGTCCTTCTGCTGGTCCCTTGTGTCGCTTCTCGTCCTGCCATTTTCTCGGGATTGGTCTCAGCAGCCTGCCATGTGTTCCTTGTTTGCCTTTCTTCTGCCACCTGGCTTGATCTGGCTTCAGCCAGCTTTCCTTGGGTGTGGCGTGCCCCAGTGCCCCTATAACTTCTGCCCTCAGTAATATGGCCCTGGCAGCTGGGATGCTTTCATGCTGTGGCAACACCTCTTCCTCTTGGTTGGCTTCTGTTTTGGGTCTTAGCCCCAGTGCCTCATTGCTTATCCTAGGCTGCATGATGGCTGCCCTTGCAAACTGCCTCCTGCTCTCTAGTAAGACCCTATGTGCAATTAAAATAAATAAATTTATATTTTTAAAAAATGAAAAAAGACCCTATGTGCTTGCCTCTTCTCAGCACATGCTGGGAACTCGCTGGCAAGAAGCTGCTTTTTCCTGGAAGGATGTTGACTTGGGTACATGTGGTTTCTGAGAAGTTTGCCCTGTGGCTTTTGCCCCAGAGACCTCGGCCTCTTCCTTGGTGGAAAATGAGCTGGCCTGAGCCAGGCCCCTTGTTTGGCATCAGTTGGGATGGTGGAGACTGGTCACCTTGGGAGGACCTAGGTGCTCCAGGAGAGGCTTGAGGGAGAAGCTGCTGCAGTGCTTAGGGGTGAGAGTGTATGTGCAGAATAGGTCTCTACAGTAAAGGACTTCCTTTCTCCTTAGATATTGTGAAGAACAAGATTGTTCACTTTGACCTGCTCCATGAAGACGTTTCCCTGCAATATTTCATCCCAGCGTTGTCATAGCCCTGCCTTGTGGGCTCGGGAGCTCAGAGACCTTGGTTGGACCCACAGCAGTGGAATCCTATTTTTTTTTTTTACTTTTTTTCCTCCTATAATATTTTCAATAGAAATTGAATTAATGAGTTAATGAAATGCAGTTGGATAAACATTTCTTCATATTACTTCTTTGTTCTGTCTTCTTTGCTTTGCTTTGAAGATGTTGAAAGAAAAGTTAAAATTTATTTATTCAGACTTTAAACTTTAGTAATTGAAGTCATGAAAATGTTCCTGTAGTTTGAATTGGTGTAGTAATCAAAATTGGCAAAAAAGTAATGTTTGCCAAGCCTAGCACTTTTCCTCAAGGCATTGTTTCCAGCTCAGCATATTGTTGTGGGAACAGACTTAAGCAATTAGGTTTCTGTGTACTTGAAGCCCAAGAAGGCGAGGTTGGCCCTCTTGCCACCTCCATCCTGTAGAGGGTCCCGGGGGGTCTGGGTACAGCATGTATGGTCTCATCGTGATGCCCATGAAGATTTTAGTCGGCTCTTCTGTTGCCATCAGGAGCATGCATGGGCAGGGCCTGGCCAGGTCAGAGCAGCACAGACATTCTGAGGCTTCACAGTATGGCTTCTGTATTTGGCAGAGTAGGTTCAGCAGTTGGCCCTGGGCCACACAGCTAGTGGCAGGGATAGTATCTGAACTCAGGAATTCTGGTTTCCCTTTCCCTCACTTCTGCTACAAGAGCAGAATAAAGAATGATACCTTTCAGAGTTAAGTCACCAACCATTTGAGGAATCTGGAAAGAACATCTTAGTTTTAAATCTGATGTGGTAAAGTAGGTTTACATGCAGTTTTAAAAACGTCAGAAAGCCAGATATAATCTCCCTCAGCTTGTATAGTGTTTATTTAAGTAAACTTAAATAGTTTTAAGGAGGTGTGGGTATGGCCAAAGGGGTCTTCCTTGGAGTTGAGAAACAGGGTCTCTTTCTGATTCTCAGACAGACTTGCTGCTTCATGTTTGCCTTGGCCTCTGCCTCCTGCAGAGCTATTCACCGAGGACAGCCCATCCTCCTACACTGGAGGAGCTGGCAGACATGGTGATTTAGGGAAACATGGTCCTGCTTTTCACCCAGGCAGAATTTCACTAAGTCAGGAAATAGTGGCTTAGTCTGTTTAAAGGAAAGAGTATAGTTTGAGAAATTAACTTAAACAGCTTTCTGGATGTTGGAGACACACTTTGGCTGACTGGGTGTGTGGAGAGCTGTCCTGGGTAGTTGTGCTCAGGCCCATGTTGCTTTGGGAAACGTGTCTGGAGCTAAGTTTGGGGGCCATCCTTTGCTGGGTCAGGGATGTCTAAGAATCCAGGCGCCTTGTCATCCTCTGAACAGGGACTGCTTGTCCACTGTGATCCCCAGGGCCTGGTGGAGGCAGCCTAGAATGTGACTCTGACTTAGTCCTAGGCTGGCATTTTGGCTGTGTCCCAGGAGCCAGATTTTTCTGCAGTGCATTTTCCATGATAGCAGTAGCCTTTTTCAGAACACAGGCTTCTATCTTGCATATATGTGTTTTCGGGGCCTACAGAGCTTCCCCTTGGCAGTACCCTGGGAGGTCACATATATTGTGGATTGGTCTGCAGAGCATACCACATGGAGAGGGAGTACAGTTTGTACAGCATGAATGATGATCACAGATCTGCCGCACATGTACAGTTAACATTACAGCAAGTGTTGCTGTAACACTGCTTAAGGAGGCCGCAGTCACATTGCTCCCAATCCTCCACTGTAGAGTTTCCACAACACATTGTTATCATGCTTGCATTAAAAGCATAGGTGTTCTCCTTTTATAGGCAATGCCTCAGTTTATATACACTATGTTGAAAATGTAGAATGGAACAATTACTGAAGGAATCTATCAACACAGGGAATTTGTACAAAATGCAGGTGGTTCTTCTTAGGCACAAGCATCTCACGTCAACATTGAAACATGTACCCAGATTCCACCCAACCTGCTGGCATGTTACGATAGTTAATGTCTGCCGTGTTCACCCTCAAAGATCAGGTCTTTTGAAGTGCAAATGGAGTGATAGGAGCAATAAAACCGGCCATCTTCTGGTACGTTCCTAGTTACTGTGAAGGTCGAACTGAAATCTGTGTGTGGTCTCATGACCCTTGCATACCCTTGCACGACCCTTCACCCCTTGGTATTCTATAATCACTCATGGAAGTTGGATCTCTTACGTTAAATATGAGGACACAAGAGAAGGTACTTTATATGAAGACCTAAATATGTTGTTTCCATTATACTAACCATTTGTATCAGGTATTATACACACTGAGTTATATTATTGTACACACTATACATTGGGAAATTGTTGGAAAATTGACCATGTGCTCTCAGATTTTCCCTGTGTGATGACTATATCCTATGACCAGTCTTGGGGGCTAACTTGACATCTGCTTTAGGGAACAGTGGCTCCCTATCCTCCTTGTCCCCGTCCATATGCAGATCTGTATGCCACTGTCTGAGAAGCCACCTATGTTCAAACCTCTTGGAATCCTTGAGGGATTTGATTTCATAGGTAAGGTCATCCAGCTTCTTAATACCTTGGAGACCCCCTTAACTTGTGTCCACTGTGACCATGGAAAGAAGAATCTCATCCAGGTAGCCAAGGTAATAACTGTCCATCTGCGAGGCCTCTTGTTCATCCTGAGGCGTCATCGGCAGATGTCTGCACCAAAAGACTCTTTGGTTGCAGCGGATAATGTGCCCCTGGCTCCCAAAACACAGGCTATAGGAGAAACAGTCTGGTACCTGAATGCTCTTGCCTCTGTGCAGCTCCTTCCTGGCTGTCACCATCTCTGAAGAGATGTGGCACCATGAAGGTCAGCCTTGAGAACACTCGACTGGAGCCAGCACTGAGTGCCCAGGATTCAAGCAGCATGCAGGCTGCCCCCAGGGTGACCTGGCCATCTACCAGCCTTGGAGCCCTACTCAGGGACATCTGCCAATGAGAAGGATCCCAGAGTAGCCACGTCTATACCATCTGCTGTGGCTCCTTCCTACCAAGGAGAGAGTGACAGAGAAAAAGAGGTCCCTGGGCGAGTCTCCTAATAGAATTAGGTAACAGTTGCAGGGTCTGGATGTGAACTCAGCCAGGGGTGAGGTATGAGAGCGAGAGGGCTCTGCCCATAAATGCTCCCATGGAACTGAGGGCTTACTGGGTCAGCATTTAGAGTAGGATTAATGTTTCCCCAGTTCTGTAAAACCCTTCAGAGTTCACCATCTGATGCTCTTTTAATTACCTGATTTTATTTTCCTTGCCCCAGCGGGTGAGAAGAGACGCTGCTCCTGACCTTGGGAGAGTTCCAGGCAGTATTCCCTCTAGTCCTTTTCTGCAGTTCTTCCCTAGGCTGTGGTAGGTTCATGCAAGTGCTGATTCCCTCTCAGCTGAAGACACAAGGGACTTGTCTCTTCGTGCCCAATGTGAGAGAACAGATATTTCAGATATTTTTAAACACTTTTGTACATAGTTCCTCCCTTGGGTTGGGAAGATCCCCTGGAGAAGGGATTGGCTACCCACTCCAGTTTTCTTGCCTGGAGAATTCCATGGACAGAGTACCCTGGTGGGCTATAGTCCATGGGGGTGTTGCAAAGAGCTGGACATGACTGAAGCAACTTAGCATGCAGCACTTATGCTGGAAGAGGGGAGTGGTGGTCTTCCAGTTACTGGAAGTGTAACAGTTTACGGGGTCACAATGAATCAATTACAGCTAAGTGACTAACACTTTCCACCAATTAAACTGAATGTTATCAGTGATGAACTTCCAAGGCAGGACATTTACTCCTTGCCTTCTGCCTGCTGTTCATATTCCTCCTCATCCTAACTGGGCCTGCTCATCCCCAGTGGACTTAACACATTGGCTAATTTTCTTTACCCTGTGATAGTGTGAGAGTTAGACACTCTTTCAGTTCTACATTAGGGTTTTCACAGAGCATAGAAGGAGGATAATTGACCCGTTGAAATCTAATGATGTTTTCCTTTCCCCTTTGTTCTCTGCAGTCCTGGGGTTTCACTGTAAGTGCCCACAGTTCTGCTCTCTCAGATGAACTCCTCTTGACCTTTTGAATGTTAGTTCCATTCTTGTTATTTGTACCCTGTATAATGCGATGTATCATGTTTTCCCTCTACTCACCATTTAATTGTGCATCCACCCACGGCTTTTATTTGTGTGCTTCTCGATCTTCCATCTTCTATCTGAGCCTATTTTTGTTTCACTGAAAAATAAACTATTTCCTACAGTGCCAGCAACTGACAATGGACTGTTTTTTTATTCATAAGATGTCTTACATTAAAGTGCTTTTCTTAGCATGGACCACTGTTTAAGGCCCAATTATATATGCATAGCACTATGGACTTGCACTAATTCCCCCTCAGAATCCAGAGGCCTCAGTTCCTTCGGGATGAGAAGTCTGACTTCACTGCATATCTTAACCCACTTGCAGAGGATCAGACTTTTCTCTCAGAAATGGGGTGATGGGATGAGGCTGTATGTCTGTGACTTAGGGTTGTTCCCTCTTCCCAGGTATCTGGACTGAGGACCATATTTTTCAGTGGCTTGAGGGAGAGGTAGTCTCCTTAGAGAAGCCAAGTACAAAATCCCAATTTCATAACAATATTCCCTGTGGTATCTGTTCTTTCACTCAGGGAAGGGGCTAGAGGGTTCAGTGTGCCTGAACTCGGGCACACTCAGTATAGCCCAACCTGTACTGAGTCCTGCAACCAGTCCTGCTTCTTGGACAACCAAGAAGCAAGTGCTGTCACAGCTGTGCAGAGTCAAGGCCAGGAATTCAGGCATGTACAATGGTGCCTAAGACACTGTAGTCCTAACGGATGACACAAACCTTACAGGGAGGGATAGGTGGGCTGAGAGTAGCAATCAGGGTCCCCTAGGAGATCTCAGCCTCTACAGAGGGAGATCAGTGCTTCCAAACACAGGGGTGATCACAGGAGCAGGCATAGATGGACATTCAAGGCTGTTCCCTGTCAGGGCCTGGGGCTTCCTCTCCTTATAAAAGTATCCCCAGCCCATTTCTGCCTCATGATTATGCTTAACTCAAAAACCTCTGAATTAGAAGGATGTGCTGCCGTAGGAGGAAACCACTCTCCCATGCACAGAAGGCAGAGAGTCCCTTACTTCTGAACTGAAGTGAAAGTGAAAAATGAAAGTCGCTCAGTTGTGTCCAGCTCTTTGCGACCCCATGGACTATACAGTCCATGGAATTCTCCAGGACAAAATACTGGAGTGGGTAGCCTTTCCCTTCTCCAGGGGATCTTCCCAACCCAGGGATCAAAGCCAGGTTTCCCACATTGCAGGCAGATTATTTACCAGCTGAGCCACAAGGGAAGCCCAAGAATACTGGAGTGGGTAGCCTATCCCTTCTCCAGTGGACCTTCCCCACCCAGGAATTGAAGCGGGGTCTCCTGCATTGCAGGTGGATTATCAACTGAGCTATCAGGGAAGCCCTACTTCTGAAGTAAGTCTAAATCCATAGAAGAGGCTCTGTGGGCATCAACCAAGCTGGACAGCTCAGAGCATGAGCCAGCCAGCAAGCAGCACCTCACAGCACATGGTGGACATCAGCCTGCACAGGCACCACACACCCATAGCACCAATAGCAGTTGACACCAAAGCAATGCAGAGAGACCTCCACCCCCACCCAAGCTCCACTGAGAAGTTGAGTCTGATGATGTCCATACACACAGCAAGGGGCTCTGAGAAGCTGAGCACCTCTGGTGTTGAGGTGTCTGTTGAAAGCAAGGCAGGCCTCTCAAGAACATCAGAAATGATACACCATATTAACAAATTGAATAATAAAAACTGTAAAATCATCCAATAGATATAACAAAGTTTTTGGCAAAATTCAAAACCCATTTATGATAAAACTTTTCAGAAAGTGGAGATAGAGTGAATTTACCTCAACATAATAATAAAGGCCATATATAGCAAACCCACAGCAAACATCATTTGTAATAGTAAAAAACTGAAAGAATTTCCTTTAAGATCAGGAGCAAGCCAAAGATGTCCACTCTCAATACCTCTATTCAGTATAGTTTTGGAAGTCCTAGCTATGGCAGTGAGACAAGAAAAAGGAATCCAAATTAGAAAAGAAGAAGTGCAAGTGTCAGTGTTTGCAGATGACATGATACATACATAGATACATACATGCTAAAGATATTACCAGAAAGCTACTGGAGCTCATTAATTTTGGTAAAATTGTAGGATACAAAGGTAATATACATAAATCTTTTGTATTCCTATACATTAGCAACAAAAGATCAAAAATTGAAATCAAGGAAAATCCCATTTACCATTGCAACAAAAAGAATAAAATACCTAGGAATAAGCTTACCTAAGGAGGCAAAAGATCTGTGCTCAGAAAACTAAGATGCTGATGATAGAAATTAAAAGATGACAAACAGATGGAGAGATAATACCATGTTCTTACATTAAAAGAATCAATATTGCAAAAATGACTATACTACCCAACACAATCTACAGTTTCAAAGCAATCCCTATCAAATTACCAGTGGCATTTTTCACAGTTGTTTATTCACTAGGCTGTGTTAGAACAAAAATTTTGCAGTTTGTATGGAAATGCAAAAGACCCCAAATAGTCAAAGCAATCTTGAGAAAGAAAAACAAGACTGGAAGAACCAGACTCTCTGACATCAAACTATACTACAAAGCAACAGTCATCAAGACAGTATGGTACTGACACAAAAAGAGAAATACAGGTCAATGGAATGTGATAGAAAGCTCAGAAATAAACCCACGTGCCTGTGGTCAATTAATATGACAGCGGCGGGAAGACAATGGAGAAAAGATAGTCCCTTCGAAAAATGGTACTGGGAAAACTGAACAGCTACATGTGAAAGAATGAAATTAGTATTCCCTAATATGATACAGCAAAAGAAACTCAAAATGAATTAAAAACCTAAATGTAAGGCTGGAAAGATTCTTAGAAGAAAGAATTCACTGTAAAATTCTTAGAAGAAAACATAGGCAGAACACTGACTCAAATGACAGCAGTCTCTTTTTTGACCCACCTTTTGCTGTTCAGTTGCCCAGTTGTGTCTGACTCTTTGTGACCCCAGGGACTGCAGCACCCCAGCCAGCCCTCCCTGTCTCACCATCTTCCAGAGTTTGCTCAAGTTTATGTCATTGCATCAGAGATCGCCGGGGTCCAGCCCCTGCAGGATGAATGTTGAAGATAAGAAAATAGAGGAGAGAAAGAGGCTGATATTCCTTGGTTTACATAGAAAGCCAATAAAACTCCAAGACAAGAAGTTTGCCCCGTTCACGGAGGCCACAGGTGCCCTCCCAGTCTCCCAAAGGAGTGAAGACGCAGAACGTCTTCCCGTTCAGGTCTTAGAAACCCTAGCAGATAAGTGAACACAGGGAGCCTCTATGCTCCAAGGGATCAGCCTGAAAAAGAGAGGGAGGGGGAAAGAGAGAATGACACAGGGAGACCAAGCTGCTTCGGTGAGCGAGGCCCCTTTACTTTATTTTCAACTTCACTTTTATACCTCAACTTGTATATAGAGGGAAATGAAAAATGCAAGGTCATACAGAGTCAGCCAAAACATTCCAGCAGTTTTGCCTTTATCAAAACCAGGATTTTTTCTGCAAACCTTTCCCACAAATGATATTGTGTACATTATCTTCTGGCCTTGGAAGCCTGTGAACATTTTATGACCCTCTTTTGATAAAGGCTGCTCAACCAGAAAACTTATTTTCCCTCAAAGTGTTTTTTCTTTATATTTCTAATCTATGTCAGCCTCAGAAAATATCAAACAGAGTTACATTCTCATGAAGCAAAGGTGCAGTGAGTTACAAGAAAGAACCAATTAGCTCAAAAGTCTGATGTGGTTAAATTCAAGGCTGCAATTGTTTTTCTTACATTCCAACTGTGTTAACTAATGCACTTCCAGGTGCACAGTGGATAAGAGATATGGGAACTTAGCAACAAGCATTGACCCTATAATGAAATCCTATACCAGCACTACTCTGATAACTTTTAACTCTTTGAAAGGCTCTATGTTTTAGGCTTCCCTTGCCTCTCACAGTTGGGAGGCTGTGAACAATCATATGCATATTTGTAAAAGTCTGGGGAAACCTGCCAAGCAAGCTAGAATGCTAACAGAGGGGGTTTGAATTGAAATATTCCTCTCATGTCTAGGAGACTTATTAGCTATAGCCCTAAGTTGATTTTCTCCAGAGAAAGGTGGTCAGGGATAGCCCCCTATTAATGTCAGAGGAGTTGGTGAAAGTCATGAAATAGTAAAACAGACAGATTCTGGTTTTGGGGTAGATTCTCGAGAAAGCCTAGGGAGCCCCTTGAGTCCTGAAGCCTTGCTTAACAGTTCTTTTCCACATGACCCTGTCATGGGTGGGATCTCCCATGGTGGCTCCCAGCAAGAGATGCCATCCACCCCATTTCATCCTCTGACCCTTCTTTTGCCCTCAATCTTTCCCAACATCAGGGACTTTTCCAATGAATTGGCTGTTCTCACCAGATGACCAAAATATCCTAGAGCAATGTAAATAAAAACAAAAATAAATGGGATCTAATTAAAAGCATTTGTACTTCAAAGGAAACCATAAACAAATAAAAAGGCAACCCTCAGAATGGAAAAAATATATTTGTGAATGAAGCAACTGACAAGGGAATAATCTCCAAAATATACAGACAGCTCAAGTAGCTCAGTATCAAAAAACAACCAAATAAAAAAAGTCAGAAGATCTAAATAGACATTTCTCCAAAGAAGACACAGATGGCCAAAAACACATGAAAAGAGGCTCAACATCACTAATGAGAATTGCAAGTCAAAACTACAATGAGGTATCACCTCACACAAGTCAGAATGGCCATCATCAAAAAATCTACAAACAGTAAATGCTGGAGAGGTGTGGAGAGAAGGGAACTCTCCTGTACTGTTGGTGGCAATGTAAATTAGTATATCCACTATGGAGAACAGTGTGGAGGCTCCTTAAAAGACTAAAAATAGAGCTACCATAATGACCCAGCAATCCCACTCCTAGGTATATACCCAGAGAAAATCATAATTCAAAGATAGATGCACCCCAGTATTTGTTGCAGTACTATTTACAATAACCATCACATAGGCGCAACCTAAATGTTCATCAACAGAGAAAGGGACAGAGTCTTAGAAAAGTTCAATCTTCCAAGACTGAACCAGATAGAAATGGAAATTATGAACAACACAATTACAAGCACTAAAATTGAAGCCGTGATCAAAAATCTCCCCAAAAAACAAAAGCCCAGGACCAGATGGCTTCACAAGAGAATTCTGTCAAACATTTAGTGAAGAGCTAATGCATATCCTTCTAAAACTCTTTCAAAAAAATTGCAGAGGAAGGAACACTTCCAAACTCATTCAACGAGGCCACCATCACCCTGAAGCCAAAACCAGACAAAGATAACACAGAAAAGGAAAACTGCAGGCCAATATGACTGATGAACATAGATGTGAAAATCCTCAACAAAATTTTAGTAAACAAAATTCAACAACACATTAAAAGGCTCATACACCATGATCAAGTTGTGTTTATTCCAGGGATGTAAGGATTCTTCAATATATGCAAGTCAATCACTGTGATACACCATATTAACAAATTGAAAGATTAAAAACCATATAATCTCAAGAGATGCAGAAAAAACCTTAGACAAAATTCAGCACCCATTTATAATTAAAACTTCAAAAAAATGGGCATAGAAGGAGCCTACCTCAACATAGTAAAGGCCATGTGTGATAAGCCTACAGCAAACATTCTCAGTGGTGAAAAACTGAACATTCCCCCTAAGATCAGGAACAAGACAAGGGTGTCCACTTTCATCACTACCATTCAACATAGTTCTGGAAGTCCTAGCTACAGCAATCAGAAAAAAGAAAATAAAGGGAATCCAGACTGGAAAAGAAGAAGTAAACCTCTCACTGTTTGCAGGTGACATGATACTATACATAGGAAACCCTAAAGATACTGTAGAAAATTACTAGAGCTAATCAGTGAATTTAGCAAAGTTACAGGATACAAAATCAACACAGAGAAATCACTTGCATTTCTCTATACTAACAATGAAAAATCAGAAAGAGAAGTTAAGGAATCAATCCCATTCACCACTGCAACAAAAAGAATAAAATATCTAGGAATAAACTTACCTAAGGAGACTGGTTCCAAATAGGAAAAGTAGTACCTCAAGGCTATATATTGTCACCCTGCTTATTTAACTTATATGCAGAGAAACGCTGGGCTGGAAGAAGCACAAGCTGGAATCAAGATTGCTGGGAGAAATATCAAAGGAAGCAAGAATATACAATGGCACAAAGACAGCCTCTTCATTCAATGGTGCTGGGAAAACTGGACAGCTACTTGTAAAAGAATGAAATTAGAACACTTCCTAATACCATACACAAAGATACACTCAAAATGGATTAAAGACCTAAATGTAATACCAGAAACTATAAAACTCTTCAGTTCAGTTCAGTTGCTCAGTCGTGTCCGACTCTTTGTGACCCCATGGACTGTGGCATGCCAGGCTTCCCTGTCCATCACCAACTCCTGGAGCTTGCTCAAACTCATGTCCATCGAGTCGCTGATGCCATCCAACCATCTCATCCTGTGTCATCCCTGTCTTCTCCTGCCTTCAGTCTTTCCCAGCATCACAAAACTCTTAGAGGAAAACATAAGCAGAACATTTGATGATACAAATCAAAGCAAGATCCTCTATGACCCACCTCCTAGAGTAATGGAAATAAAAACAAAAGTAAATAAGTGGGACCTGATTAAACTCATACACTTTTGCACAGCAAAGGAAACTATAGGCAAGGTGAAAACAAAAACCTCAGAATGAGAGAAAATAATAGCTAATGAAACAACTAACAAAGGATTAATTTCCAAAATATACCAGCAGCTCATACAACTCAATACCAGAAAAACAATCCAATCAAAAAGTGGTGAAAAGACCTGAACAGACATTTCTCCAAAGAAGACACAGATGGCTAACAAACACATGAAAAGATGCTCAACGTCACTCATTATTAGAGAAATACAAATCAAAACTACAATGAGATATCACCTCACACTGGTAAAAATGCCCATCATCAAAAAGTCTACAAACATGCTGGAGAGGGTGTGGAGAAAAGGGAATGCTCTTGCACTGTTGATGGGAATATCAATTGATACAGCCACTATGGAAGAGAGTATGGAGATTCCTTTAAAAACTAGGAATAAAACCACCATACAACCCAGCAATTCCACTCCTAGGGAAATACCCTGAGGAAACCAAAATTGAAAAAGGCACGTGTATCCCACTGTTCACTGCAGCACTATTTACGATAGCTAGAGCATGGAAGCAGCTATCAATGGTAGTCCATTGATAGATGAATGGATAAAGAAGTTGTGGTATATATACACAATGGAATATTACTCAGCCATAAAAAAGGAATGAACTTGAGTCAGTTCTGAGGAGGTGGATGAACCTAAAGCCTATTATACAGAGTGAAGTAAGTCAGAAAGAGAAAGATAAATATTGTATACTAACGCATGTATACAGAATCTAGAAAAATGGTACTGAGGAATTTGTTTACAGGGCAGCAGTGGAGAAACAGACATAGAGAATAGACTTATGGACATGGGGAGAGGGGAGGAGTGGGTGAGATGTATGGAGAGAGTAACATGGAAACTTACATTACCATATGTAAAATAGATAGCCAGTGGGAATTTTCTGTACGTCTCAGGAAATTCAAACAGGGGCTCTGTATCAACCTAGAGGGGTGGGATTGGGAGGGAGATGGCAGAGAGGTTCAAAAGGGAGGGGATATATGTATACCTATGGCTGATTCATGTTGAGGTTTGACAGAAAAACAACAAAATTCTGTAAAGCAATTATCCTTCAATTAAATAATAAATTTTAAAAAGATGTGCATAGATACAGTGGAATGGGGCTTCCCTCATAGCTCAGTCAGTAAAGAATCTGCCTGCAACGCAGGAGATCCAGGTTCAGTTCCTGGGTTGGAAAGATGCCCTGGAGAAGGAAATGGCAAACTCCAGTATTCTTGCCTGGAGAATCCTATGGACAGAAGCCTGGCAGGTTGCAGTCCATGGGGTCGCAAGAGTCGAACACAACTTAGCAACTAAACCACCACCACCACGATGGAATATTACACAGTCATAAAAAAGAGCAAAGCAATGCTGTTTGCAGCAACATGGGTGGACCCAGAGATTGTCATACTGAGTGAAGTCAAACTCAGAGAAGACGATATCACTTCTATATGGAACCTAAAAAAGGGTACAGATGAACTTACTTACAAAACAGAAGTAGTGTCATATGTAAAAAACAGATTTATTGTTACCAGGGCGTAAGAGGGGGGGGAATAAATTGGGAGATTGGAATGGACATATACATGCTACTATATAAAAAATAGATGACTAATAAGAACCTGCTGTACAGGGAACTCTATCCAATACTCTCTAATGGACTAAATGGGAATATAATCTTTAAAAAGACTAGATATATATGTATGTATGTATAACTGATTCACTTTGCTCTACACCTAAAACTAACACAGCACTGTAAATCAACTATACTCCAATAAAATTAAAAAAAGAAAGAAGCAACCAGTCATTATGTATCTCCTGATGGAGAAGACTTGTCACCCAAGAGGTAACCTACCCCAAACCATCTGGTCTTACTCTGATCCAGATTTTGTGCCAACTTTCAGTTTACAGTGAGAGTACACTCAATAGGTTCCCACGGGAAAAAATCTACAGCACAAAGAACGCATTTTCTCAACAAATAAATTGCAAAGAAACCTCATAGAGATGTAGATGATACCTATGAGGGTAAGAGACATGAGAAAAAAATAGTTAACGTAATTTACACATTAACAAAAAATCATATGATCATCTCAATAGATTTTAAAAAATTATTTGACAAAATTCAACATTTATTCATGGGGGAAAAAAAAACCAAAAACCATCTCTCAGCAAACTAGTAATAGAAGTGAGTTTCCCTAAACTATTGGGTATTCATGAAAACTCCACACCTAACCTCACAGTTAATGTGAGACAGAGTGCTTTTTAAAATCAGAAACCAGGCAAGGAGCTCCTCTTTCACCAGTCCTACTAAATTAAACATATTGGCAGTCCCAGTCCGTGCAATAGGCAAGAAAGAGAAATTAAAAGCCTAGATATTTGAAAGGAAAAGATATACAATCCATTGGCAGATGATGTTACCTAGTGCAAGTTTAGTGTGCTCGACAGACAGTGAGGCCAAACAAACCAAAACGTGGGAGTTTAGAACAGAGAAAGGTTTATGGCTGCGCTCAGTAAGAACAGTTGGCTAAAGCCCCTCAAACCCAGAACTCCTTGAAGGATATTATTGAAGTATTTTTAAAGGCCAGGTGAGGGCGGGGACTTTTTGCAAGGTTGAGGCCTGAGAAAACTCTTTTCACGTAATGAAATACGGAGAAGACTGTGAAATTGACTTGGAGCATAGTTTCCCCCACTGTTAACAGCTAGGCCTGCATTTGCAGTCCTTGGTTGTGTCCATCCATAGCACCTTGTTTTAATAAATAGGTAAACAATGGTATTTCAAGGCACTTTTTAAAAGTTTGGGAGCTAAGATGCTGCACCAAAATAGGATATTGCAGTTTATATTTGCTGAAGATACCTAAATTCATCAATGAAAGGAATTTGTTGCAATCCACAATCAATGGCATCCTATTTCCAATAGTTGTAATATCCTCTCCAGTTCTCCACCATTTCCCTATAGTGTTCATTTATTTCTTACTACCTTTAGAAGTCATAAACATGGAAGAACTGAAAAATAGAAAGCAGAAAAGTTTCCATAATATTACCATCCAAGGCAACTACATTTTATTGTGTCTTATATCTTCTCCATGTTTTGAAGTTTCTGAAATTGGGATGCAAGTTATAATCAATGTGTACATTTAATTTGGTGTTCCTTTTTCTTGAAAGTTGTTGTTAAATCAGTGCTCAAACTTTATTTTCACCTGCCAAAAATATTCATTTTAAAGTTATTTCAAATAATTTGGCTTTGAGTTCTGAAGTGCATGATACGAATTCATATTGATTCTTATTATGGTTTCAGTAGCAGGAAATAAAATGATGTGTTCCAAGTTTTACTTTTTCTGGAGAATATTTGAAACCACTTTCCTGCAACTTTTCTAAGAATACATTGCCTTTGACTAATTAATTTGTTTTTTTTGATCTCTTAAAAGCAACGTAGTTTTTTTTTAAATGTATTTTATTTATTTATTTTTGGTTGCTCTGTGTCTTCTTTGCCGTATGGGCCTTCTCTAGTTACAGCGAATGGGGGCTTTTCTTCATTATGGTGTACCAGCTTCTCATTTCAGTGGCTTCTCTTGTTAGGGAGCACAGGCTGTAGGCGTAAGGGCTTCGGCTGTTGCACCACGCAGGCTCAGTAGTTGTGGTTCACGGGCCCTCGAGTGTGTGGGCTTCAGTGGTTGTGACCCATGGACTTAGTTGCTCCACAGCATGTGGAATCTTCCAGACCAGGGATCAAACCCATGTTCCCTGCATAGGCAGGCGGATTCTTATCTACTGTACCACCATGAAAATCTTGACTAATTTAACTTGAAGTAAATTATTTTTAGGAGGGGTTGGTGGCTGGCAAACCTATTTAATATTTTCTATTATTTAAAAAGGGGAGCTTCCCAGGTGACTTTGTGGGTAAAGAATCTTCCTGCCAGTGCAGGAGCCACAGGAGACACAGTTTCAATCCCTAAATCGGAAAGATCCCCTGGAGAAGGAAATGACAACCCACTCCAATATTCTTGCTGGGATAATCCAATGGACAGAGGAGCTTGATGGGCTGCAGTCCATGGGGTCGCAGAGTCAAACACTACTGAAATGACTAAGGACTTAGATTATTTAAGGATATATTATGTTTATCTTCCACAGGAGAGAGAGCAATTGATGCCTACCCAGATAATGGAGAGTGAAGGTAGATTTAGGTCCCACTGGAAATTAGGACCTGGGTGTCTCAGTTCATGAGTTTGAACTGTTAATAACTCAGTAATACAGATTTCTTACTGGCAAATATTCTAACGGTGAAATTAAGTGGTATTCTCTGTCTCTCTATTTGCAAAAACTGATTAATTCCATTCATGACCCGCTTTTCAGCTCTCCTACCTATGCAGGCTCACGGTTTGTGCCGGCAGGTGGCGCTGTATACAAAACAAAGTGACCACAGGGACGAAAACCGTGAGAAATTTCTGGCTTTACTACTTTATTTTTTACCTCACATTTCATAAGTCAGCATTACTTGCCATGTCTCTTATATGAATTTTTGTCTCTTGATACTCAAATCAGAAATATTGAAACTGAGATAATATTTGTGTGATGTCTCATGTGCAGAGCAGTTGCTGTCCTTGGATTAACGGCTCAGAGGCTGGCCCTGTTGGTTTGCATATATCAGTGTTTCCCTCAAAAATGCAAAAAGGCACTATCTCTGGACACTCTGTGCCCCAAACAGGGATATCTATGAGTCCTGGTTTGTAACAGGATATTCCATTGTCAGCTGACATACGCACAACTCCTTACCAAAGCTTAGCATCCCACAGAGAAGAGCTAAAGCACAGTAGGGAAATAGATTAAGTCGCATTCAGGAGCTGAGTTTCTAGCTCTCTTTCGGTCACCAGGTAACTTTAGGAAAGTCCTCTGACTCTGGACCTTAGTGTCTTGATCTATAGCATGAGGCAGTTGGCCTGCTCCATTTCTTGTGTCTTAACAAAGAATTATCGTATTACTAGATTCTATCATATTTGAGTTTTATTTAAAGTCTTCCTGAACTGAATAAAGTTTTAATGGAATTCCAAGTAAAACAAAAATCACCAGATAAACCACTGATATACAAAATAGCCGCTCTATCCACATGCAGTAAGAGGAAAATAACCGATTTTTATCTTTTGCGTTGTTTAGCTAGCTTTGGAGGGCTATCCTATATAATTGCTCCCGTTAATACAGAGTGGGAACTTTCTTGGGTTTTTTATTCACTTCTTGCTCTCTGAGTGCCTCAAAAAGAAGGCATGAGATGTGTACTGTCTGGATGTGGGATGTTTATGTCTGGGTGACATTCATGTCTTTATTTTTCTTTAATGTTATCCCAACAGGGAACAAGTGTGATAATATTTCCCCCAAATTGTGCAAACCTAACATGGCTCTAAAGATCTGTATCTCTCTACTTTTTAATGCAGAGTATGGAGTATATAATCTATAAATGTACAGTTGGTTGGTCAAACACTCTTCACCGCCTCCACTCCACCCCCTGCCTCTGTCTCCTCCTCAGGGGCCTCACTTTCTTGACCCTACCCACTAATACTCCTACAGGTCCCCAGCTTGTCCTGCATTTGACATGGTTTGGCCAAGGTTCCAATCAGTATAGAGAAGTGATACCCAGTGAAGTGTCTGCAGAGATTAGACTCTGAAAATGTATAAACAAATGAAAGGTCAAGGCCAGGAGTAGACAGGACACAGCCCCACTGTAAGGAAAAGGAAATAGAACCAGTGAGATAAGTTAGCTCACCAGACTTTTATTTCCACGCTATAGATGTTCTCCAAAATATTTATAGTACCTGGCCCGTGCATGTAGCTTTATTGCATTGTCTGAGCAAGCTAACAATGATTGATTTGGACAGTTTGAAATGATTTCCTTGCTCCTCTAAATCAGTTCCTTGTTGGAAAGTGAAATAGATACCTAACAAGCAAAATACATTAATGAAAAGAAAACATACTAACATTTGTTGGCTCCTTACTATGTGCCAGTACAGCTCTTGGTCTGTACCTTCTCATCTAATGTTCACAGCCATCCTGGGAAGCAAGGGTTTGCTGTTCTGATATTTTTGTCTGGGGAAAGTTTAAGTGCCAGACCCAGGAGGCAGTAATACAGAGAAAGGATGGCATCACTACCTGTGGTCCCAGCCTCCCGCTTCCACTCCTCTGTCGGTGCTCACTCTGTACCAGCCAGCCTGACCTCCACACTGTTCCTTAAACTCCCAGGCACACAGCTGTCCAGGCCGTTTCCTTCCCTTCTCCTCTGCCGGGAATACCCTTGCACAGCTGTTCATGTGGCTGACCCTTCATTGCCCTTAGAGCTTTGCTGAAACGCCACCTCATACTGAAGTGTCCCATGCCCACCCCCACTTCCTGCCTATCTTGCTTAGTTTTCCCTCCTTAACCTTTACCACTAGCACAATATCTGTTTTGCTGATTTATTTTATCTGTTATTGTTTCCCTGTGCCCAGAAGAGTGCCCGGCACATAGTTGTACAATAATGTTTGTGGCATGAATGAGTGAGCACATGAACAAGTGCTTTCTCCATGATTCTGCCTCCTCGCCTGCTGCTCGGGAGCAAAACACATTCTAGGGTTTTGCACATCCCACTGCAGGTAACTTTGGTTTCATTCCTGCAGAGTACAGGTATCCCCTGCCATCCTGAACGCAGATTGTCCTTATGAAAACTGTAAGCTGAAATGGTGCAAAGTGAAGAAGGGGTTACTTTAGGACAGATCTTGCTAAGAGATGCACAAAATAAATGGAGATAAAGCATAGATGCTCACAGACACAGTTCAAAGTATGGCAGCTTGATGCTGAGCATGGTGCCAGGAAGCAGCTCAGAGGTCCCCTTTCCCTGCTTGGAGTGGGTGCTGCCCCCACAATGGCTGCTACATAGGAAGTCTGAATGCTGTGTTTGCTTTTCTCTTTTTTTTGTAGAAATAAAACTTCTCTTTGAATTTCTTTTGGTTAACAAACACAGGTACTAATGTAGGTCTTTATTTTTAATTGGAGGATAATTGCTTTACAATGTTACATTGGTTTCTGCCATACCACAAAGAGAATCAGTTATAACCATATATATAGATCCACTCCCTCCTGAATCTTCCTCCCACCCTAGGTCTTTCTTCAAAGAGATGTGGCATTTAAGCAAATTTTTGAAAACCAGGGGATGCCCATAACTTTATGTTAGAAAAATAATTCTTTGTTTCTGATCTCACTCTAAGAAGTGTTGGACCTCCTCTGGTGGCCTGAAAAGCCTGGATAGGTGGGACTGGAGCCTGACTACGATGTTGGAAGGCCCCTACCAGGAAGGCCCCTGCATAGCCAGCATGCTGGGTACTCAAGCAGGCATCCATCTGCTCTTCACATTGGGAGTGACACAGTGGGGTGAAATAGCCACAAACATCTGACCTGCAATACCGCCCAGGTTCTTGATTAAGCAGTAGGTTGTAAGGCCAACAGCAGTCCACTGTGGGTATACGTACATGGCACCAGAGCAACCCATTCTTTTCTCTGCTCCACATGCTTCTGCCCCATCGCCTTCTACCTCCTTGAGCTGCACAAGCTTCTCCAAGCCCCTTGTTTGCCAGGCCACAGCTGGATACAGGGGCTTGACTGCTCCACAGGAGCTCGTAGGCCAATGGGAATTGAAGACTGGTTCACAAAGCAAAGTATTGTGATACAGGAACTCAGGAACACCTCTGGAGGGAGGAGGAGCAGACAGCTAAGATGAACCATCAAGAAACTGCCAGGCAAGGCTTGTCCTATCTTCTGAAGCAAGGTTATCAGTGAATGTGCATTTTGAGTCATAACTACATTTTTTGCTAACTTTTTATATTCTACCTCTTAAAAAAAATTAAATCCTTTGCCCTGCATTCCTCAAACAATGCGTTTCTAATTCTACATTTGTTGTATTCTGTGCAATTACATGAGATGACATTGGAGAAACTTTAGAAAAAGATAAGAAGAAATCATTCTGATTTGGTACAAAGACTGAGGAGGTAGCTGCTATCTTTCTTAGAATGCTGGCTAAACCTTTAGAATGTTTTTGCAAAGAAAATAAAGTTCTGACCTCTGATTTGGTACCTGAAGCGATCCAGAGCCCATTTGTGGCTGATTATGGTGCTCCAGGTTTAAATGCGTCCAGGCATCTTCATTTTTTTTCTTCTCCCAGCCCAGTGCTCGCGGAGGAATGAGCTAGCTCATAGGCAATCTGCTCATTAAACAGCTAAAAGTTCCTCCTGATAGTCTATGTTAGGTAAGATGCTCCCTTTCTTTTTATTTCTAAAAATACATTAGGTTTAAAAGTCTAGGAAATATTTTGACAGGAAACCCTAAGTTTATTTTAATCATCAATGAAAGTCTGGCTGTTGGTTTGAAAATGTCAACCCCCAGTGTTTGTTGAGTGTGGGCCTCTACCCTCATTTCCTTTTCTGCCAACTCTTTCCCGGACTCTTTTCCTATCCTGACATTCTGCTGCAATCTCACTCAGTCCACTCTTGGCCTTTTGGAAACCTGACATTCTATGCAAAACCAGGATATTTCGATCTAAAATATCTAACAATTTTGCTGCTGTTTAGTCACTCAGTCATGTCCAGCTCTTTGCAACCCCATGGACTGCAGCACGCCAGGCTTCATTGTCGTTCACTATCTCCCAGAGTTTGGTCAGATTCATGTCCATTGAGTCTATGATGCCATCCAATCATCTCATCCTCTATCTCCCCCTTCTGTTCCTGCCATCAATCTTTCCCAGCATCAGGGTCTTTTTCAAAGAGTCGGATCTTTGCATCAGATGGCCAAAGTATTGGAACTTCAACTTCAGCATCAGTCCTTGCAATGAATAATCAGGATTGATTTCCTTTAGGATTGACTGGTTTGATCTCCTTGCAGTCCAAGGGACTCTCCAGAGTCTCCTCCAGCACCTCAGTTCAAAAATATCAATTCTTTGACACTCAGCCTTCTTTATGGTCCAACTCTAGAATTTGTACATGACTACTGGAAAAGCCATAGCTTTGATGAGACAGACCTCTTTGTTGGCAAAGTGATGTCTCTGCTTTTTAATACGCTGTCTAGATTTGTTATAGCTTTAGCTTTTCTTCCAAGGAGCAAGCGTCTTTTAATATCATAGCTGCAGTCACCATCCGCAGTAATTTTGGAGCCCAAGAAAATAAAGTCTGCCCTTGTTTCTATTTTTTCCCCATCAATTTGCCATGAAGTGATGGGACTGGATGCCATGATCTTAGTTTTTTGAATGTTGAGTTTTAAACCAGCTTTTCACTCTCTTCTTTCATCTTCATCAAGAGGCTGTTTAGATGGGGGAGCAGAGGGCCCTGTGTCAGAACGTGGATGTGCCCATGTGCAGCCAGGCTTGGAAAGCCCCAGATGCAAGGGAGATTCTGACGTCTGCATCTAATTCTTTTTTTTAGTTAATTTTTTTATTGAAGGATAATTGCTTTACAGAATTTTGTTGTTTTCTGTCAAACCTCAACATGAGTCAGCTATAGGTAAACATATATCCCCTCCCTTTTGAACCTCCCTCCCATCTCCCTCCCCTTCCCACCCCTCTAGGTTGATACAGAGCCCCTGTTTGAATTTCCTGAGCCATACAGCAAATTCCTCTTGGCTATCTATTTTACATATGGTAATGTAAGTTTCCATGTTACTTTCTCCATACGTCTTACCCTCTTCTCCCCTCTCCTGATGTCCATAAGTCCATTCTCTCTGTCTGTTTCTCCACTGCTGTAAATAAATTCTTCAGTACCATTTTTCTAAATTCTGTATATATGTGTTAGAATACTATATTTATTTTCCTCTTTCTGACTCATATCACTCTGTATAATAGGTTCTAGGTTCATTCACCTCATCAGAACTGACTCAAATGCATCCCTTTCTATGGCTGAGTGATATTCCATTGTGTATATGTACCACAACTTCTTTATCTATCCTATGGATGGACATCTAGGTTGCTTCCATGTTCTAGCTATTGTAAATAGTGCTGCAGTGAACAATGGGATACACGTGCCTTTTTAAAGTTTGGTTTCCTCAGGGTATATGCCTAGGCGTGGGATTGCTGGGTGATATGGTGGTTTTATTCCTGGTTTTTTTTTAAGGAATCTCCATAGTGTCTGTCATAGTGGTTGTATCAGCTGACATTCCCATCAACAGTGCAAGAGCATTCCCTTTTCTCCACACCCTCTCCAGCATTTCTTTGTAGACTTTTTGATGATGGGCATTTTGACTGGTGTGAGGTGATATCTCATTGTACTTTTAATTTGCATTTCTCTAATAATGAGCAATGTTAAGCATCCTTTCATGTGTTTGTTAGCCATCGGTATATCTTCTTTGGAGAAATTTCTGTTTAGGTCTTTTCCCCACTTTTTGATTGGATTGTTTGTTTTCTGGTATTGAGTTGTATGAGCTGCTTGTATATTTTGGAAATTAATCTTTTATTAGTTGTTTCATTTGCTATTATCTTTTCTCATTCTGAGGTTTGTCTTTTCACCTTGCTTATAGTTTCCTTTGCTGTGCACCAGCTTTTAAGTTTAATGAGGTTTGACTTGTTTACTTTTGTTTTTATTTCCATTACTCTAGGAGGTGGGTCATAGAAGATCTTGCTTTGATTTATGCCATCAAGTGGTCTGCCTATGTTTTCCTCAAAGAGTTTTATAGCTTCTGGTCTTACATTTAGGTCTTTAATCCATTTTGAGTTTATCTTTGTTTATGGTGTTAGGAAGTGTTCTAATTTCATTCTTTTACATGTAGCTGTCCAGTTTTCCCAGCACCATTTATTGAAGAGGCTGTCTTTGCACCATTGTATATTCTGCCTCCTGTGTCAAAAATAAGGTGCCCATAGGTGAATGGGTTTATTTCTGGGCTTTCTATCTTGTTCCATTGATCTGTATTTCTGTTTTTGTGCCAGTACCATACTGTCTTGATGACTGTAGCTTTGTAGTATAGTCTGAAGTCAGGAAAGTTGATTCCTCCAGCTCCATTCTTCTTTCTCAAGACTGGTTTGGCTATTTGTGAAGTGTGAAATTTTTTGTTCTAGTTCTGTGAAAAATGCCATTGATAATTTGATAGGGATCACATTGAATTTGGTAGTATAGTCATTTTCACAATATTCATTCTTCCTACTCAGGAACATGGAATACCTCTCATCTGTTTATGTCATCTTTGATTTCTTTCATCAGTGTCTTATAATTTTCTGTGTACAGTTCTTTTGTCTCCTTAGGTAAGTTCATTCTTAGATATTAATTCTTTTTGTTCCAATGGTGAATGGGATTTATTCCTTAATTTCTCTTTCTAATTTTTCATTGTTAGTATATAGAAATGCAAGTGATTTCTGTGTGTTAATTCTGTATTCTACAACTTTGCTAAATTTGCTGATTAGCTCTAGTAATTTTCTATAATATCTTTAGGGTTTTCTCTGTACAGTATCATGTGATCTGCAAACAGTGAGAGCTTTACTTCTTTTCCAATCTGGATTCCCTTTATTTCTTTTTCTTCTCTGATTGCTGTAGCTAGGACTTCCAGAACTATGTTGAATAATAGTGATGAAAGTGGACACCCTTGTCTTGTTCTTGATCTTAGGGGGAATGTTTCGGTTTTTCAACATTGAGAATGTTTGCTGTAGGCTTATCACACATGACCTTTCCTATGTTGAGGTAGGCTCCTTCTATGCCCATTTTTTTGAAGTTTTAATTATAAATGGGTGCTGAATTTTGTCAAAGGTTTTTCTTGCATCTCTTGAGATTATCATATGGTTTTTATCTTTCAATTTGTTAATATGGTGTATCATAGTGATTGACTTGCATACACTGAAGAATCCTTACATCCCTGGAATAAACCCAACTCGATCATGGTGTATGACCTTTTTCATGTGTTATTGAATTCTGTTTGCTAAAATTTTGTTGAGGATTTTTGCATCTATGTTCATCAGTGATACTGGCCTGTAGTTGTGATACTGGCCTTTTCTGTGTTGTCTTTGTCTGGTTTTGGTTTCAGGGTGATGGTGGCCTCGTCAAATGAGTTTGGAAGTGTTCCTTCCCCTGCAATTTTTTGAGAGTTTTAGAAGGACATGCATTAGCTCTTCTCTAAATGTTTGATAGAGTTCTCCTATGAAGCCATCTGGTCCTGGGCTTTTGTTTTTTGGGAGAGTTTTGATCACAGCTTCAATTTCAGTGCTCGTAGTTGTGTTGTTCATAATTTCCATTTCTTCCTGGTTCAGGCTTGGAAGATTGAACTTTTCTAAGAATCTGTCCATTTCTTTCAGGTTCATAAAAGTCTCCTTTAATCCTTTGTATTTCTGCATTGTCTGTTGTAACCTCTTTTTCATTTCTAATTTTGTTGATTCTTCTCTTTTTTTCTTGATGAGGCTGACTAAAGGTTTATCAATTTTGTTTATCTTCTCAGAGAAACAGCTTTCAGTTTTATTAATCTTTACTATTGTTTCTTTCATTTCTTTTTCACTTATTTCTGCTCAGATCTTTATGATTACTTTCTTTCTACTAATTTTGGGTTTTTTTTTGTTGTTGTTGTTCTTCTTTTTCCAGTTGGTTTAGGTATAAAGTTAGGTTGCCTATTCGATGTTTTTCTTGTTTCTTGAGGTAGTATTATATTGCTATAAACTTCCCTCTTAGAACTACTTTTGCTGCATCCCATAGGTTTTGAGTTGTCATGTTTTCATTGTCATTTGTTTCTAAAAAGTTTTTGACTTTCCTTTTTATTTCTTTAGTAACCTATTGGTTATTTAGAAAAATGTTTTTTAATCTCCATGTGTTTATGTTTCTTAGTTTTTTTTCTTATAATCGATATCTAGTCTCATAGTATTGTAGTCAGAGAAGATGCTTGATATGATTTCAATTTTCTTAAATTTACTGAGGTTTGATTTGTGACCCAAGATGTGGTCTATCCTGGAGAATGTTCCATGTGCACTTGAGAAGAAGGTGTATTCTTCTGCATTTGGATGGAATGTCCTGAAGATATCAGTAAGATCTATCTAATCTAATGTATCATTCAAGACTTGTATTTCCTTACTAATTTTCTGTTTTGATGATCTGTCCATTGGTGTGAGTGGGGTGTTTAAGTCTTATACTATTATTGTGTTACTGTCAGCTTCTCCTTTTATGTCTGTTAGTGTTTGCCTTATGTATTGAGGAGCTGCTATGTTGGGTGCATAAATCTTTACAATTGTTATGTCTTCCTCTTGGATTGATCCCTTGATTATTATGTAGTATCCTTCCTTATCTCTTGTAATCTTCTTTGTTTTAAGGTCTATTTTTTCTGATATGAGGATTGCTACTCCAGCTTTCTTTTGCTTCCTATTTCCATGGAATATATTTTTCCACCCTCTCACTTTCAGTCTATAGGTGTCTTGAGGTCTGAAGTGGGTTTCCTGTAGACAGCATATATATGGGTCTTGTTTTTGTATCCAATCAGCCAGTCTGTGCCTTTTGGTTGAAGCACTTAATCCATTTACATTTAAAGTAATTATTGATATATATGTTCCTATTTCCATTTTCTTAATTGTTTGAGGTTGATTTTGTAGCTTTTTTCTTCTCTTGTATTTCTTGACTATATAAGTCCCTTTAATATTTGTTGCAAAGCTAGTTTGATGGTACTGAATTCTCTTAACTTTTGCTTGTCTGAAAAGTTTTTAATTTCCCCATCAATTTTGAATGAGATCCTTGCCAGGTACAGTAATCTTGGTTGTAGATTTTCCCTTTTAGTACTTTCAATATATCCTGCCATTCACTTCCAGCCTGCAGAGTTTCTGCTGAAAGATCAGCTGTTAAGCATATGGAGTTTGCCTTGTATGTTACTTGTTGCTTCTGCCTTGCTGCTTTTAATATTCTTTCTTTGTGTTTATTCTTTGTTAGTTTGATTAGTATGTGTCTTGGTGTGTTTCTCCTTAGGTTTATCCTATATGGGACTCTTCATGCCTCTTGGACTTGATTGACTATTTCCTTTTCCATGTTAGGGTAATTTTCAACTATAATCTCTTCAAAAATTTTCTCATACCCTTTCTTTTTCTCTTTTTTTCTTCTGCTGCTGCTAAGTCACTTCAGTCGTGTCTGACTTTGTGTGACCCCATATACGGCAGCCCACAAGGCTCCCCCCATCCCTGGGATTCTCCAGGCAAGAACACTGGAGTGGGTTGCCATTTCCTTCTCCAGTGCATGAAAGTGAAAAGTAAAAGGGAAGTCGCTCAATCGTGTCCGACTCTTCGTGACCCCATGAACTGCAGCCCACCAGGCTCCTCCATCCATGGGATTTTCCAGGCAAGAGTACTGCGGTGGGGTGCCATCACCTTCTCCGCTTTTTCTTCTGGGACCCTACAGTATGAATGTTGGTGCATTTGATATTGTCCCAGAGGTCTCTGAGACTACCCTCAGTTCTTCTCATTCTTTTTACTTTATTCTGCTCTTCAGAAGTTATTTCCACCATTTTATCTTCCAGCTCACTGATTCATTCTTCTGTTTCAGATATTCTGCTATTGATTCCTTCTAAAGTATTTTTAATTTCAGTAATTGTACTGTTTGTCTCTGTATGTTTATCTTTAATTCTTCTAGGTCTTTGTTAATTGATTCTTGCATTTTCACCATTTTGTTTTCAAGGTTTTTGATTATCTTTACTATCATTATTCTGAATTCTTTTTCAGGTAGTTTGCCTATTTCCTCTTCATTTATTTGGACTTCTGTGTTTCTAGTTTGTTCCTTCATTTGTGTAGTATTTCTCTGCCTTTTCATTACTTTTTAAAAAAACTTACTGTGTTTGAGGTCTCCTCTTCCCAGGCTTCAAAGTTGAATTCTTTCTTCCTTTTGGTTTCTGCCCTCCTAAGGTTGGTCCAGTGGTTTGTGTAAGTTTGTGTATAGGGTGAGATTTGTGCTGAGTTTTTGTTTGTTTGTTTTTCCTCTAAGGGCAAGTCTGAGTGAGGTGGTAATCCTGTCTGCCGATGATTGGGTTTTTACTTTTGTTTTATTTGTTGTTTAGATGAGGCGTCCTGCACAGGGTGCTACTGGTGGTTGGGTCTTGTATTCAGGTGGTTTCCTTTGTGCGAGTTCTCACTATTTGATCCTCTACAGGGTCAGTTCTCTGGTAGTCTAGTGTCTTGGAGTCAGTGCTCCCTCTCCAAAGGCTCAGGGCTTGATCTCTGGTCAGAACTGAAGATTCCACAAGTGGTTTGTTATGGCATTAAGTGGAATTAAAACAAATATCCAAAAAACAGGAAATCAAACGTGAACCCCAGACAAATGGCAGTTACAAAATCAGGCAAATAAGAACTAAAATAATGGAATATACACATATACATATATACCCATAAGCAAAGTCAAAACAGTCCAACAAAAATAAAGTACAGTGGATTGACCTGGTGAACAAAGGAAATAAAAAATTATATTTACCAGTTAAGAACAAAATTAACTAAAGGGAAAACTGGAAACAAAACTAAAGCAAGGTGTCAGGTGGGGAATAAAGCAATGAAAACAAAACTAACAAATTTATTGAGAGGAAAGGAAGGAAAGGAAAGAAAGAATAGATATGCAAAGTTAAATAGAGGTAGATGAAGATATATGTACATTAAAGATTAACTGCCAGGGGAAGAGAACAGTAGAAAAAGCAGACAAAGGAATAAGTGTAGAAAAATAATAGGTTTAAAAAATTAAAAATTAGAGTTAAAAAAAAAGAGAAAAGAGAAAAAAAAAAAAACAACTTCACAGAACTGCAAAAGCCCAACATAGAGGCAGAGGTTTATAGCAACAATAAAAAATGCAATGGAAGGGAAAAAAAGCTCAAAAGCTTAATTAGATTTCATAGTGCCAATAAAATTGACACTACAACAGAGTGGGGGTAAAGGGGAAAAAAAATCTGAAAGAATCTACAGAACAAGTCAAAACTTAATAATAGATGTTTTTCTTGAGTCACTGCTGTCAGAGTCCTTTCCCTCACTGGGAGTCACAGTCCACCTCACCTCCCTAGGATGCCCTCCAACACTGTGCTGATCTCTGAACCTGCTGTGGGGGCAGCTCAGGTTCTAATCTGGTCCTACTCCTGTGTGTTCTTGCCTTCAATGTCCACAGCTATCAGAACTAGTGTGTTTTCTTTTGTGGGAGCTCTCAGTGACCTTTTATATATTCCATATAGTCTGCCTAGTTGATCTTGTGGATTTAATCTGCAGCTTTACAGCTGGTGGGAAGGTTTTGTGTGTTCTTCCTTAGCCACACTGCCCCTGGGTTTCGATTGTGGTTTTATTTTCACCTCTGCATGTGGGTCGTCCACTGGGGTTTGCTCCTGTGTCTGCCCTGGAGGACTTGGGTTTACCCCTGTGAGGGTCAGGTGTGGAAGCGGTGCAGCTGCTTGAGTCGCAAGGGGTTCTGGCCACATCAGATACTCAGAGGAGTTGGAGGCTAGGGAAGCAGGAAATATAGTGCTTCAGAAACGTATGGCAACCAGTATTGGCCAATATGCTCCAGTATTCTTGCCTGGAGAACCCCTATCTCTGACAGAGAAGCCTGGCAGGCCACAGTGTACAGGGTTGCAAAGAGCTGGACACTACCGAAACCACCCTGAGCACATAGACACAAGACTCTTTTTGCCTGTGGCAGCTCTGCCCCAGTGAGAGCTGAACGTGAAGGTGGTGCGGCTGCTTGGCTTGCGGGGACCCTGGCAGCACCAAGTGTGCAGGGACACAGACTGCTTCCACCGCAGGAATTATGGCCCTTTCAGAGTCTTTTTTTGAGTCTCTTGTAGATGGCAACCGAAAGGCTTCTTTGGCCAGTCTTTTTCCATACCTCCACCCATTCAGGCACTTAGAGGGCTCCATTGCCTGGGGTCCTTCTCTGTTGTTCGGTGCATCAGGCACATAAAGGGGCCCCCCTGGCTGGGGTCCTACTCTGTAGGTTGGTGCATCAGTCACTTAAAGGAGCACCCTGGGTGGGATCCTACTATGTAGTTCAGTGCGTCAGGCGTTCGATGGGCCAGCCTCTCTATTGTTCAGCTACTGATGCTGGTGTGTGGGGAGAGAGAGGCTATGGTGATGGCTCCACCCACTACGGGTGACTCAGCAGTGTTGGCCTTGCTCCCATGGCTGCCCGGCTTTCCTCCACGAGCATTTCCCACCACAGTCTCCTCCCTCACATCCCCTTGGTCCATCTCTCAGCAGTCAACAGCAGCCCTCGCCTTGGGATTGTTCCACAATCCCTAAACTCCAGCTCCCAGCCGCTGCATCTTCCAGGGGACCTGCATGCCTGTCCTGGGTATGTATGGCTGCAGCAAGGACTGTCTGATTCTCATTCCATTTAGGTTGCCACGGATCACCTGTTTCACTCTCAGCCTTAAATGTTTCTCCTCTGACTCAGACAGTTGTCCCGATGTGGGGATCAGACCCCTGCTTCAGTTCCCCCACCCTCTGAGAGCAGGTCCAGTCCTACTAACACTCCTGTTTTTCCCCCTAGTTCCTTCCTACTACCAAGTTTTTTGTGGTTCTATAAATTCTTTTCTGCTGGTCACATACTCCTGTGTACTGTCAGCTGGTGTTCTGCATGCACTTCTGTGTCTGAAGATGTATTCCTGATGTGTCTGTGAAGAGAGATGCACTCCAGATCCACCTACTCTTCCACCATCTTGTTCTCTCCCTAATTCTTTTTAATTAGTGGTTTTTCCTCACCTTCCCAGCCCATTTTCAGCGCTTGTTGAGGATTTTTTCTATATGTAGCCCTAAAGATGAAGGCCCTGAAACCATCCCTGTGATGGACCCAGAGATCCAAAGAGGGACCTCCAGTGGCCCCAGGGGCTCCCAGGTGCAGAGCTCAGCCTGGGCAGCACAAGGTCAGTGTGATTCAGAGGGTCAGTTTTGTCCATGCTTGTCCACTCGAGCATGGCTGCCTGAATGCAGCAGGTCTGCCTGGAGAGCAGCTTCCCAGGGCCAGAACAAGGTGAAATGACATGAAATGACAGTCACTCCCCCAGGGCCATGTGGTTAGGCCATGACGAAAATAGAATGCAAACTCAGACCTGCCATCTCTAAGTGTATGAGAAAGCACAAGCCAGAAGTTCCTTCCAGATAGCTGGAAGGTCTGGAAATTAACAGAACCTAAAGGACACTTGTTCTGTACCAAGCAGGGTGTTTGCACAGCCACATTTTGTCCTCAAGCACCTCTGTGAAGTAGGGCTAACCCCACCTGTCATCCATTGAACAGATGAGGAACAGAGGTTCAAGCATGAATTACCACCCACAGTGCAGTCTCAGACAGCAATTGGCCAGCCTGGCCTGTCCAACCTGGCTCACTGTCCCTGTCACCACCTCCGTGGTATTATGCTCGATTGTCCAAGACTGACAGGGAGCTCTGTGGCAGTTACAGTAATGCCTGCCTCTGAGTAACCCTAATAACAAAAAGCAAATGATTTAATTGTTACTAAGTACAGATGGATAGAGGGTAGCTTCTTTCTAACACTGGAGTCCCTTGCCAAAAACAAAAACGAATATTTAGATTCCTTGTATCTGGAGATGGGGTGTCTCTCCCTGAGTTGTACCTGTGACACATGGAAGGCCTCCTTTCTCCAAGATTCCCTCTGTATGGGGTCCGGGCAGGCAGAGAGGGACTGAACTGTTGGAGGGGTGGGAAGACACAGAAGGGCCATGTGTTCAGCTTTGTGAGCCCAGGAGTTGCATCCAATGTATGTGTGTGGGGCCTGGGGCCTGGGGCCTGGGGCTGGATGCTTCTAGGGCCTCTCTGACTTGCACCACTTTGTAGCATTTCCATGCCCATAGCACATGCGGTCCTCACCAACCCCTGAGCCAGTGGTTGTATAGACCAGAGCACCAGGGCTTTGTCCATGTCCTTTAACCTCTTCAACTGTCCAACCCAGCTCTTCTCAAGTGTGTCCCTGAGTGCTGAGATGCTCCCCGCCGGGGGTCTCACCCCCAGTGGAGGCAGTCGCTATCTTCTGTAACTCAGTTCCTGCTTCCAGAGATAAGTCCACTGGACACTTGGGCCTCTCATGGAACACAGGGGCTTCACCTGAGGCTAGGCACCCTCCCCCAGACAGGCTTCGTGCCTACCTGCAGCTGGGTCCTAGCTCAGGCTTCCATAATGAAATGCCATGATCTGGGGGACTTAAGCTGCAAACACTGATTTCCCACAGCTCTGGAGGTCTGAGATCATGGTGCTCATGAGAGCTCCCCTCTTGGCTTACAGATGGCCACCTTCTTGTGTCCTCACATGTTGGAGACAGGGGTCTTTTGTGTCTCTTCCTTTTAAAAGAACACTAATGGCATCACTTGAACCTCACCCTTATGAACTCGTTTGACCTTGGTAACTTCCTGAGAGGGCCTGTCTCCAGAAACAGCCACCCTGGGGGCTATATGCGTTGAGGGGGTGGAGGTACACACCTTTAACACAGTGAGTCTGTATTTCAGTTTTCTGCTATGATGATCTAAGACCAGCTGACACTACAGGTCAAGCGTGTTTTGCCTTGGAAGTGAAGAGGGGAAATGCGGTGAGGTTTCAGGCTCTGTTGCTGTTGTTCAGTCACTAAGTTCTGTCTGATTCTTTGCGATCCCATGGACTGCAGCATGCCAGGCCTCCCTGTCCCTTACCATCTGCCAGTTTGCTCAAGTTCATGTCCTTTGAATCAGTGATGCTATCCAACCATCTCATCCTCTGTTGCCCCCTTTTCCTGCCCTCAATCTTTCCCACCATCAGGGTCTTTTCCCATGAGTTGGCTCTTCACATTAGGTGTCCAAAGTATTGGATCTTCAGCTTCAGCATTAGTCCAGTGAATATTCAGGGTTGATTTCCTTTAGAAATCAGGCTCTAGAGATAGTTGAATAATATAGTCCATCTCGAGGTTGTGAATGGAGCCTCAGAGCTATGCCTGTGCATGAACACAAGGGAGGGGAAAAACAGGAGAATGGGCTCTTCCTGGGTAATACACTCACCTCGGGCACCAAAACCATTCATCAAGGTAAGGAATATTCTAGTGCAATATAAAAAAATCAAAATTCATGCAAAAACTTCACAATGGACAATACATTAAAATTTTAAACCATGACAGAATCAGTGCTACTGATTTTTCCTTTTGTGTCAGACTCCACTGTGGCTTAGCACAGCACTGCTTCTAATACCTTCACATTGACCACCCCAAGTGAACTTTTGTCTGATTACATTTGCAGCTTCTGATAGTGGGTCCACAGGGCGCAGTGCATATAACTCCAAAAGAAGACAGGAAAGAATGTGTACGGCGCCTCCTATGTGATTCATCTCCAGAAACGTTCATGACCTAATCTGAGTTTGGGTGTTTGACTCTCTGAGAGCCACGAAGCACTTTGTAATGAGCTAGGGTGTGGAGGCAGGAAGGTGAGGAGCAGGCAGGCAGGAAGGTTGTCTGCAGTAATCTAAGATTCGTGTTCAGCACGTGGCTGTGGTCCACAGAATGCTTTCACACATGCTGTCTCCTTTCAGTCCATCTTCTGTGGAGCAGTGACTACTGTCTTGTTCCAGTCACAGGGATGTGGTACCTGATACCTGGTTGGCACTCGCTGCATGCACACTCTTTCTCTGTTTTGAAATGAATATTAGTATATGCCAGCAATACTCCCCAGGGGGAGGGAAGGAAGAACCCCCAAAAGGATTTTTTTAGCTTGAAACTGTCAACTCAGCTTCCACAGTTACTCTGCAAGGCTGATTTTGTCTCAAAGAAGTTATTTCCCAATGTTAGTGAGCATCCTCTTCCTCCTCTTTTTCTTCTTCTGAATGCATGCATTAATACATGAAGACATAGATGAACAAATCAATGGCAATCAATGGCAAGATAACCTTAAATAGAACTTGGAAGAAATTCCTCATATAGGAGATTTTAAAGGTTTTTACTTGGCTAAGGAAACATAATATATATCTTCAGTTCAGTTTAGTTCAGTTGCTCGGTCGTGTCCGACTCTTTGTGACCCCATGAACTGCAGCATGCCAGGCCTCCCTGTCCATCACCAACTCCCAGAGTTCACCCAAACTCACGTCCATCAAGTCAGTGATGCCATCCAGCTATCTCATCCTCTGTCATCCCCTTCTCCTCCTGCCCCCAAACCCCCACAGTGTCAGAGTCTTTTCCAATGAGCCAACTCTTCGCATGAGGTGCCCCAAGTATTGGCGTTTCAGCCACAGTATTGGAGTTTCAGCTTCAGTATCAGTCCTTCCAAAGAACACCCAGGACTGATCTCCTTTAGAATGGACTGGTTGGATCTCCTTGCAGTCCAAGGGACTCTCAAGAGTCTTCTCCAACACCACAGTTCAAAAGCATTAATTCTTCAGTGCTCAGCTTTCTTCACAGTCCAACTTTCACATCCATACATGACCACTGGAAAAACCATAGCCTGACTAGACGGACCTTTGTTATATATCATATATTTCACAAATGTATGAAAATATTCTATTGAGCATCTTGAGAAAACACTGGGAGGGGCTGGCATGAAGGTCGGGAGACCTGATGGACAGCATGATGTTCACACTCCAGGGTTTGGATGATGTGAAGCACGAATGTTATTTCTCTTGGTCTATCTGGCTAGAGACTGTCCCGCTGTTTTCCCCAGGCTAGTCTGTGCCATACACTCTGCAGGGAGCCAGTGTTGACCAACAGAGATAGCTCCTCTGGGTTTAGTTGTCAGAGGCCGTTGTTGACCCTGCACTAATTAATGAAGAAACAAAACACACAGAAAACCTTGATCCTTTGCCCATGTAGATTTTAAAACATCCAGCTTTCATTTTCTTTCTCTTTGACTTATAATCTTGGTGAGAATAGATGAGAGTATACATCCAAAAGTGCTTTTCTGATTAACTTACTTGTAGAAAGGTGAGCAGTCTTGTAGAAGCCTCTGATGAGGTGGATGAGCATGGTAGGAATGGATGTGAAGGCAAGAAGCTGCGGGCGGACTGCATCTGCTATTTTTCCTGCAAGGCAGGTTCTGTTTGATCGTCTGGTTTATCTGAGCCACAGACTCTGTGGATACAATTTAATTGGGAGTGCTTCTGGTTTTTGTAAGGATTAAGTTAAAAAAATTGCGTATGGGAAGAGTTGCTAACCTGTAGCCTCTTCTATGCATACAAAGGGAGGGGAGGGAGTCAACAGGCACTGAGAATTTTCCACATCCTCCTCTGTGGTGACTGCTTTTTATAGCTCAGTGAATTAAGAGGATGAAAGGACAAAGACAGAATGGGAAAAAATATTTACAAATCACATATCCAATAAAGGGAATGTGCCAAAAATATAGAAGTTGCTATAACTCTTTATTTATATGCATATCTTCCTGTATGGACTGTGGATCATATCTTATTATGTTTGTTTCACCATTACCTGAATATAGTAGGAGCTGTTGATAGCTCACAGACTTGGAGCCACATAGATTCACACTGGAGCTAGGTGCACAGTGAAAAGGGAAGATGAATTTGGTGCTCCAGTGAAAAGTGCATTCTAGTGCTGGATTCCCCGAGATCAGGAGAGATGGTCTGCAGCTCAGAGCAGTCATCATCTCATGGCCAAGTGGCGCCAAGAGTGTTCCTTAGCAAAGGGGAGAACCAGAGTAGCCTGCTTCTCAGGCTCATCCCCAGGCCCTGCCTAACCCTAATGAACAATCACTGGGGAAGGGCTCCCTCATGAAAAGATGAATTCCTTCATGTAGGATTGCTGTCACATTCAACACCAATCACTGTTGGATCTGTGCAAATGTACTATAGGGAAAAGCAGTAATTAAAAATAACACAAAGAGAAAGAGATAAAGATCAGACCTTTGAAAATCGTTGCCACATGGTCGAGTTATAATTAAGATGTTCACACACATGAATTTGTGGGGAAAAAAATGAGTTCTTTGAAATTAGACTGCAAAGCCTAGATGAAAGGGCTAAAAAATGAAAGAAAAGACAAAGAATAAATTAACAGAGTTGAGAAAAGAAATGGAGAAAGGAAAGAAAATAAAGACTAAAAAATGCTAAAAAAAAAAAAAAACTAGGAGAGAGAGATTCACTACAAAGAGAGCAAAGAATATGAATGACAAACTTGAGACTGATCAGCAAAATTAGATTTTTTGAAAGTGTTCAAATTGATTTTAGGGAAAATAATACACATGGAAATCAGACAAAGAAGAATATGCATAATACAAAGGAAAAGAAAGGATAGTATTTCCCTCTACCCCTAAGAAAAAGTCCAGAATATTTAAAGAAAAAATATTTAAAGATATAATTTAAGAAAACTTTCCTGAAGTAAAGCTATAGATCTATATATTTTAAAAGGTATTTTATCCAAGGGAAGAAATGGATTCAAATCTATAAAAAACAGAAAAAATCTGGATTGTGCTGGACATGATAGCTCTCAATGATCTCCCAGGAGCTGTTGTTCCACCATATGGAGAAGGACAGTCTCAGCACATAGTTGCAGGCCTTGATGATATGCGAGATATCACATACCCAGTTTTGCTTCTGCTGCTCACTCTCCTAGGTCTTGAGATCCTCTATCAGTTTGTCCTCCATGATGTTAGCACTGAGGTCAAAGAGACCCTCCAACATCTCGAAGAAGTTGAGGTAACCCTCATGGTCAGCCACTGCCTTACAGTAGTATTACCAGGTGGGCATTGGGCTGCCTGCAGGCTCTCCAGCAGTACTGATAAGTTGGCTGCTGACGAGCCCAGGGCAGTGGGCCAGGGGTAAGACAGCAGCAGTGCTTTACCCAGACAGCATGATAACTATACTCTGGACTGAATCCTGAATTTGCCTTGTTGGTTCAAATGATTAAAATCTACAGAAACTAAGACCCCCACCAGGTGGGGAATGAGGTTGACTCTTCTGATTTCAACCAGTTAAAGCCTGGACTCTGTTGATATATATCCCAATTCTATGCTGAATTCACCTCTGCTCAAGTCCCTTCATGAACATGCATATATCCTCAGCATAAAAATTCCCCACTTTTGCTTTTGGGGATACACTGCTTTGGGAAAGATCCCTAGGGTTTTCCTTACTTATTGTAAGAAATAATAATCCTTGCTTTCCAGCAAGGGGGGCAGGCGAGGGAAACAACAAATCCTAATAAATTATTGGACTTAAAAAAAGTTCTGTTGACATCTAGATTCCTCCCCTTTTCCCAAAACTCAAGTTACTTCAAAGTGATTAAAAATTAATTTAAATTATTTAGGAGTTTTAAAATTAATTATTAGTTAAATCATTAAAAACTGTTTAAATGTGCAATCCATAGAAAATTGGGTAAATCATAGGAGAAACATAAGTTTCATAGAATGAAAAACCTAATGTCTAATTGTGTAAAAGAAATTAGAAGAAGAAAAAATATAAGGTAAGTACCACTTCAATTCAGTTCAGTTCAGTCACTCAGTTGTGAGAAACATCTGAGGTAACAGGCAAGTTTGGCCTTGGAATACGGAATGAAGCAGGGCAAAGGCTAATAGAGTTTTGCCAAGAGAACACACTAGTCATAGCAAACACCCTCTTCCAACAATACAAGTACCACTTAGTACTTTGTAAAATAATGAAAAACTTTTTTAATTTAGAAGGATGATAATTATGCATTTATCTTCATACTATGAGGTTGATATTATTATTTCTGGATTATAGGATTAAAACAAAGGACAATGTGTATACTGCAAAATGGTGTTTAGAGGAAAATCTATGGCTGTTATGAAGCAGAAACTATTGAAAGTAAACTAAGTATGTACTCAGCTAAAATAGGCAGGAAAAAATATACACAGGCACATGCACACACTCAAACCTAGTAAAGCAGTGGGAAGGGCTGTGTAAAACTGAAAGCATATCTTCATGTGTGGTCTTAAAGGATGTTCCAACTTTATTTTTTACATGTAGCTGTCTAGTTTTCCCAGCACCATTTATTGAAGAGACTGTTTTCCCTCCATTGTATGATTTTGCCTCCTGTGTCATAGATTAATTGACCATAGGTTCATGGATTCATCTCGTGCTGTTCTATCCTATTCCATTGATTTATATTTCTGTCTTTATACTATTACCATACTGTTTGGATGAATGTAGCTTTGTAGTATAGTCTTAAGTCAGGGAGCCTGATTTCTCCAGCTCCATTTTTCTTTCTCAAGATTGCTTTGGCTATTGTGTCTTTTGTGTCTCGTACAAATTTTAAGAATTTTTTGCTCTAGTTCTGTGGGAAATGCCATTGGTAGTTTGATAGGGATTGCATTCAATCTGTAGGTTGCCTTTTGACAATAGTAATTCTGTCTATCCAAAAACATGTTATATCATTCCATCTGTGTGTGTCGTCTTCAATTTCTTTCATCATCATCTTATAGTTTTCAGAGTGTGAGTCTTTTGCCTCCTTAGGTAGATTTATTTCTAGGTCCTTTATTCTTTTTGATGTAATGGTAAATGGGATTATTTCTTTAACTTCTCTTTCTGATCTTTCATTGTTAATGTATAGAAATGCACAGATTTTGTGTATTAATTCTGTATCCTGCCGCATTACCAAATTCATTGATGAGCTCTAAAAGTTTCCTGGTAGCATCTTTAGGGTTTTCTATGTATAGTATCATGTCATCTGTAAAACAATGACAGTTTTACTTCTTCTTTTCCAATTTGGATTCCTTTTATTTCTTTATTTTTCTCTGATTGCTGTGACTAGGACTTCCATAACTATGTTGACTAAGAGTGGTGAGTGGACATCCTTGAATTGTTCTTGATGTTAGAGAAAATGATTTCATCTTTTCACTGTTTAGTATGGTGTTACCCTATCTGTTGAGTATGATGTTACTTATCAGTTCAGTTCAGTCACTCAGCTGTGTCTGACTCTTTGCGACCCCATGGACTGCAGCACACCAGGCTTCCCTGTCTATCACAAAATCCTGGAGCTTGCTCAAACTCATGTCCATTGAGTCGGTGATGCCATCCAACCATCTCATCCTCTGTCATCCCCTTCTCCTGCTGTCTTCAATCTTTCCCAGCATCAGGGTCACTTCCAGTGAGTCTTCACATCAGGTGGTTAAAGTATTGGAGCTTCAGCTTCAGCATCAGTCCTTCCAATGAATATTCAGGGTTGATTTCCTTTAGGATTGACTAGTTTGATTTCCTTGCAGTCCAAGGGACTCTCAAGAGTCTTCTCCAGCACCACAGTTCAAAAGCATAAATTCTTTGGTGCTCAGCTTTCTTTATGGTCCAACCCTCACATCCATACATGACTACTGGAAGAACCATCAGTTCAGTTCAGTTCAGTCACTCAGTCGTGTCCAACTCTTTGGGACCCCATGAACTGCAGCATGCCAGGCCTCCCTGTCCATGACCAACTCCCGGAGTTGACTCAAACTCAAGTCCATCGAGTCAGTGATGCCATCCAGCCATCTCATCCTCTGTCGTCCCCTTCTCCTCCTACCCCAAGTCCCTCCCAGCATCAGAGTCTTTTCCAGTGAGTCAACTCTTCCCATGAGATGGCCAAAGTACTGGAGTTTCAGCTTTGACTAAATGGACCCTTGTCTGCAAAGTAATGTCTCTGCTTTTCAATATGCTGTCTATGTTTTTCATAGCTTTTCTTTCAAGGAGCAAGTGTCTTTTAATTTTATGGCTATAATCATCTGCAGTGATTTTGGAGCCCAAGAAAATAAAGTTTGTCATTGTTTCCATTGTTTCCCCATCTATTTGCCATGAAGTGATGAGACCAGATACCATGATCTTAGTTTTCTGAATGTTGAATTTCAAGCCAGCTTTTTCACTCTCCTCTTTCACCTTCATCAAGAGGCTGTTTAGTTCCTCTTCTCTTTCTGCCATAAGGGTGGTGTCATCTGCATATCTGAGGTTATTGATATTTCTCCTGGCAGTCTTGATTTCAGCTTGTGATTCATCCAGCTGGCATTTTGCATGAAGTACTCTGCATATAAGTTAAATAAGCAGAGTGACAATATACAGCCTTGATGTACTCCTTTCCCAGTTTGGAACCAGTCCATTGTTCCACATCCAGTTCTAACTGTTGCTTCTTGAACTACATACAGATTTCCCAGAAGGCAGGTCAGGTGGACTGGTATTCCCATCTCTTGAAGAATTTTCCAGAGTTTATTGTGAATCACAATCAAGGCTTTAGTATATTCAGTGAAGCAGAAATAGATGTTTTTCTGGAATTCTCTTGCTGTTCCTATGATCCAGCAGATGTTGGCAATTAGATCTCTGGTTCCTCTGCCCTTTCTAAATGCAGCTTGAACATCTGGAAGTTCTCAGTGGAACATCTGGATATTAGCTATAGTTTTGTCATATATGACCTTTATTTTGTTGAGATATGTTCCTTCTGTGCCTACTTTCTGGAGTGTTTTTATCATAAATGAGTGCTGAATTTTGTCAAAAGCTTTTCTGCATCTATTGAGATGATCACATGGCTTTTATTCTTCAATTTGTTGATGTGGTGTATCACACTGATTGGTTTGCAGATATTGCAAAATTCTTGCATCCTGGAATAAAGCCATTGGATCATAGTATATGGTCCTTTTAATGTGTTGTTGGAGTCAAGTTGCTAGTTTATTGTTGAGAATTTTTGTGTTCATCAGCGATATTGGCCTATAATTTTTTTTTCCTTTTTTGTGGTATGTCTGGTTTTACTTTCTGGGTGATGGGGTTTTTATAGAATGAGTTTGGGAGTATTCCTTCCTCTGCAATATATTGTAATAATTTCAGAAGAATAGATATTAATTCTTATCTAAATGTTTGGTAGAATTTGCTGGTAAAGTCATCTGGTCTTGGACTTTCATTTGTTTGAAGTTTTTTAATCATGCTTTCAGTTACAGTATTTGTGACTGGTCTGTTCATATTTTCTATTTCTTCTTGTTTTAGTCTTGAGAGATTATGCCTTTGTAAGAATTTGGCCATTTTGTCCAGGTTGTCCACTTTATTGGCATACAGTTGCCATCTCCCAGAATAATGAAAATAAAAACAAAAATAAACAAATAGAACATAATTAAACTCAAAAGCTTTCGAATTGCAAAGGAAACCATAAACAAAATGAACCGATAACCTTTGAAATAAGAGAAAATATTTGCAAATGATATGAGGGACAAGGATTAATTTCCAGTTACAAACAGCTCATACAACTCAAGAAAAACAAAAACAAAACAAATGAAGCAACCCAATCAAAAAATGGGCAGAAGGCCTAAATAGATATTCTGCCAAAGAAGACATACTTGGCCTCAAGACCAAGAGGCATATGAAAAGATGTTAAACATTGCTAATTATTAGAGATTCAAATCAAAACTACAGTGATGACCATCATCAAAAAACCTACAAACTGTAAATGCTGGAGAGGGTGTGGAGAAAATGGAACCCTCCTACACTGTTGGTGAGAATGCATCAAAAAATTGGTGCAGCTGCTAAGGAGAACAGTTTGGAGATTCCTTAAAAAACTAAAAATAAAGCCACCATGCCTATGTGCATGCTCAGTCACTCAGTCATGTCCTACTCTTTGCAGCCTCATGGACTGTAGCCTGTCAGCCTCCTTTGTCCATGGGATTTCCCAGGCGATACTGGAATGGGTTGCCATTTCCTACTCCAGGGGACCTTTCTGACCCAAGGATTGAACTTGAATCGCCTGCATTGGCAGTCAGATCCTTAACACTGAGCCACAGAAACCAGAGCCAACATATGACCCTGCAATCCAACTCCTGGGCGTATATCTGGAGAAAAACTTGGTTCAAAAGTATACATGCACCCCAGTGTTCATTGCAGCACTGTTTACAAGAGCCAAGACATGGAAGCAACCTAAATGTGCATCCACAGATGAATAAAGAAGGTATGATACATATATACAATGGAATATAACTTAGCCGTTAAAAAGAATGAAATAATGCCATTTACAGCAACATGTATGGACCTGAAGATTATCATACTAAGTGAAGTTAAGTCAGAGAAAGACAAATATCATAAGATATCACTTATAGCAGAATCTTTAAAAAATTATACAAATGAACTTATTTACAAAAATAGAAATAGACTCACAGACTTAGGGAATGAACTTATGGTTACCATGGGGGAAGGGTAAGGGAGAGGGATAGATTGGGAGTTTGGGATTGATGTGTACATACTATGTTTAAAACAGATAACCAATAAGGGCCTACTGCACAGCACAGGGACCTCTGCTCAATATTCTGTAGTAACTTATATAAGAAAAGAATCTGAAAAAGAATAGATACACACACACACACATATATATATATATATATATATAACTGAATCACTTTGCTTTTCACCTGAAACTAACACAACATTGTTAATCAACTATCAGTTCAGTTCAGTCGCTCAGTCGTGTCCAACTCTTTATGACCCCATGAATCACAGCGCGCCAAGCCGCCCTGTCCATCACCAACTCCCAGAGTTCACTCAGACTCAACATCCATCGAGTCCGTGATGCCATCCAGCCATCTCATCCTCTGTCGTCCCTTTCTCCTCCTGCTCCCAATCCCTCCCAGCATCAGAGTCTTTTCCAGTGAGTCAACTCTTCGCATGAGATGGCCAAAGTACTGGAGTTTCAGCTTTAGCATCATTCCTTCCTAAGAAATCCCAGGGCTGATCTCCTTCAGAATGGACTGGTTGGATCTCCTTGCAGTCCAAGGGACTCTCAAGAATCTTCTCCAACACCACAGTTCAAAAGCATCAATTCTTTGGCGCTCAGCCTTCTTCACAGTCCAACTCTCGCATCCATACATGACCACAGGAAAAACCATAGCCTTGACTAAACAGACCTTAGTTGGCAAAGTAATCAACTATACTCCAATGTAAAATAAAAACTTTTTAAAATTGAAAACATAATTTAATTATATAAACAGCATAAATGGATTAATCCAAGAGATGATTCTTTTAACAATTAAATAGACAGTTGTTGTTGTTCAGTTGCTCAGTCTTGTCCAACTCTTTTCGACCCCATGAACTGGAGCATGCCAGGCTTCCCTGTCCTTAAATATTCCCTGGAGCTTGCTCAAACTCATGTGCATCGAGTCAGTGATAGCATCCAACTATCTTGTCCTCTGTCGTCCCCTTCTCCTACTGCCTTCAAACTTTCCCAGCATCAGGGTCTTTTCCAATGATTTGGCTGTTTGCATCAGATGGCCAAAGTATTGGAGCTTCAACTTCAGCATCAGTCCTTCCAATGAATATTCAGGGTTGATTCCCATTAGGGTTGACTAGTTTGATCTCCTTGCAGTCCAAGGAACTCTCAAGAGTCTTCTCCAGCACCACAGTTCAAAAGCATCAATTCTTTGGCACTCTCAGCTAATCTATGTTAGCTTGTTCCTTGGAAGAAAAGATATGACAAACCTAGATAGCATATTAAAAAGCAGAGACATTACTTTGCCAACAAAGGTCCATCTAATCAAAGCTGTGGTTTTTCCAGTAGTCATGTGAGAGTTGGACTATAAAGAAAGCTGAG
Organism: Capricornis sumatraensis; assembly: GCF_032405125.1. Lineage (NCBI taxonomy): Eukaryota > Metazoa > Chordata > Mammalia > Artiodactyla > Bovidae > Capricornis > Capricornis sumatraensis. Next base: position 79,429,145 of record NC_091073.1, read on the forward strand.
CACCAAAGGACTGATGCTTTTGAACTATGGTGTTGGCGAAGACTCTTGAGAGTCCCTTGGACTGCAAGGAGATCCAACCTGTTCATCCTGAAGGAAATCAATCCTGAATATTTATTGGAAGGACTGATGCTGAAGCTGAAACTCCATACTTTGGCCACCTGATGCAAAGAACCGACTCATTGGAAAAGACCCTGGTTCTGGGGAAAATTGAAGGTGGGAAGAGAAGGGAATGACAGAGCTGGTTGGATGGCATCACCTACGTGATGGACATGAGTTTGAGTAGACTCCAGGAGTTGATGATGGACAGAGAAGCCTGGCATGCTGCAGTCTATGGGGTCACACAGTCAGACATAGCTGAGTGACTAAACTGAACGGAATATACAGGTTATATTTCTATATATATATATATATGAGAAGGTAATGGCAACTCACCCCAATGTTCTTGCCTGGAAAATCCCATGGACCGAGAAGCCTGGCAGTTCATGAGGTCTCAAAGAGTTGGGCACAACTAAGTGACTGAGCACACACACATGGAGAAGCAAATATAGTAATACACAAAATAAAAATGAGAAAGAGAAAAACCTTTGAGGAAAGTGAATGAATGAATGAATCATAAAACATTTGGAAAGAGAACAGTGTCAATACTCCTATGTACCAAACTGCTTTTAGTTAGAGATAGAAATTTTTAACAGTATTCAAAGTTCTGTCCCTCCAAATGCACCTCTGCCCAGATGGTTTTACAGGTGAAATATATGAAATTATTTAGAAACATAGAATTTCAACTCTATAAACTGTTCCAGAGCAGAGACAGAAAAATCTTCCACGTGTGTTTTTATGAGGTAAAGCAATATATTATAAAAAAACACACACACACACACACACACAGGACTAAAGTATCCCAAAATTAAAAAGAGAAAACAACCGCATGACAATCATTCATTTTGATAACAAAAACTCTAAATAAGATATAGTCAAATAGAATCCAGCATCAGAAAAAAGTTATATGTCATGATCATATGAGTTTTAAACCAGCAACAGAAATGTTATAATATCAGAACATATATTAAGCACCTTCGTCAAAAATGGACGAAGCTATCCTTTGATTTTCTTCATGACTATATATTTGATAAAATTTAATATTCATTCATAACTTTTAAAACATACTCTTAATGTAAAAGGAACTGATATAATTTAAAAAAATAAGTTAACAATCATTGCTATGTCTTACGGTTTTGTTGTTGTTCAGTCACTCCATCGTATCTGACTCTTTGCATGCAATGGACTGCAGTATGCCAGCCTTTCCTGTTCTTCATCATCTCCCAGAGTTTGCTCAAACTCATGTCCATTGCCACCGAGTTAAGGACCAGGAGAGACTGTCAGTTCAAAAGTCCCATAATAGTACTTTTAAAGAGCGCATTCCTTAAAAGGGCTTCCAAAGGTAGCGCAGTGATAAAGAATCTGCCTGCCAATGCAGGAGACACAGGAGATGTGGGTTTGGGCCCTGGGTCAGGAAGATCCCCTGGAGTAGAAAATGGCAACCTGCTCCACTTTTCTTGCCTGGAAAATTCCATGGACAGAGTAGCTTGGTGGGCTACAGTCTGCGGGGTCGCAAAGAGCCTGGACATGACTAAGCACATAAGCATGCATTCCTTAAGAGGGATTCATTATCTCATTACTGTAAACATACTTAACTTGTTTATAGACTTAATAACCCTTTCAACTGGAGGGAACTTCAATTTAAATGTATAATATGGTTGTAGTCTTTTATGTACACAGTGCAGACTGTTGTGAGTCCTACTATAATCATAAGCTATAGTCATTTAGACTAATTTTCTAAGGCTTAAAAAGTAGTCTCACTCAAATGATGACAGAGGTTTGCAGTGGTTGTGTCTTTGCCCTTTCAACATACTGTTCTTGATGGGGGATGTTTTCAGCAGCAATGCAATTACTAATCTACATTTTGTACCATTAAAAAAAAACGCAATTTTTTCTGGACCTATCGCTACATGAGACATTATCAAAGTATTTTCACAAAAGGCAGTATTGCCAGGGCCAGGCATCTCTCAACTGGCTCCCAGGTGTATCTATGCCTTGGGAACTCAAATTTCTGCAACATGAGTTTAACTGGCCTTGAGTGGGATAGAACCGGGAATGTATTTGGCATTGGAACAAGCCAAACAGGCTGGACTTCACAGAACAGACCCTCTTTTGTATGGTGCGATCTGAGGAAACAGTCTTTGAATTTCCTAACTTGAGGCCAGTAATTTTTTCATCTTAACCATTAATAATTAAGATTCGTATCTTTATAGACTAGAAAGATTGGATGCCTGGAGCTATCGATAACCGCCTACAGATCACATTGTTCTTTGTATTGTCTGAGTGACTCATTGCAGTGAAATGCTGTGGGGCTGTCAGCCTCCACCAGGATCCACTGGCCTCCTCCTCACTAGCCTGGCTCCCCGAATGGGCCCCCGGCTCTCTCTCTTTAGCTGTGACAGTCTAGCTCAGGAAAGAAGTTCCACACCAGTCCACACTTCTTACTGAGCAGAAGAACTTTGTCCCCTGGGCAACTCCTTCCCAAATCCTTGATGCTCAGGTCTCAAAATCACTCTCCAGGCTCCCTGGGACTTGCTGCTTTGTAGGAACTGGCGAGGCCCCTGAGAATGGCAGTATGTTAGAGATGCCGGAGGTTTTCCCCCACCTCTTTCCCTCTTGATTTGCTTTTATGACTCAGTTGTGTGATTGAGTAAGGCAGGAAGATCCAGAAGGTCAAGAACATTCTGACCTCAAGTTCCACAGTCTACCTGAGTGATTTTTGGTCCTTTTTTTTTTTTTAAGTGTCATTTCTTAGCACCCTCCTGCCAAGGTGGGCGGGGTGGGAAGTTGGGAGCTTTTGTCCAGCTTTGGAAGATCTACATTCACTTTCCACATCTGGGGTCCTTGTGACAGCCAACGTGGGTTTACAGAGAGGGCTGACTCATTCAATGTCCATAATTCCTGACTTAGAAAGGCTTGTATTGTGAGCCCTGTGGGCCAGTGATATTCACGATAAAGGAAGTCATCAGGAAGGTGGGTTTCCTTTCCATCTCTTCTCTTAACTTCTCCAGCTTGAGGGATATCTTGAAGAAGATTCTTGGCTTTTTTTATACATAATTTTATTTATTTATTTATGACTGTGCTGGGTTTTCATTGCTGCGGGGGCTCTTCTCTCGTTGCAGCAAGTGAGGGCTGCTCTGTAGTTGTGGTGTGTGGGCTTCTCGTTGAGGATCTTCTCTTGTTGCAGAGCATGGGCTTTAGGTGCGTGGGCTCAGTAGGTGCAGCTCCTGGGCTTTAGAATACAGGCTCAGTAGTTGTGGCACATGGGCTTAGTTGCTTCTCAGCATGTGGGATCTTCCCGGACCAGGGATCAAACCTCTGTCCCCTGCATTGGCAGGTGGATTCTTTACCATTGAGCCACCAGGGAAGCCCAGACTTGGCTTTCTAATGCAGTCAGACAGCCTAGGTCACAGAAACTGACTTGCCCTCAGATCCAGGGAAATTTGGCACACTTGCCCTCATATCCAGGAGTTTCTGTAATTATAGCTGGGTTCTACCTACCCAACTTACTGAATCTGCAGTTCTTCACAGTATTTTCTAACTGATGATGCAAGATATCTGAATACACTAAACTTAAATCTTTGAGGAAAAAACAGGCTCATTAGGGTTTGTTCAAAGAGATACCAATTTAGCCTAAACATGCAGAAATGTTGGATTCCCTAAGAGGCTGGCAGGTCTGCTGGTCAAACACCTGCTAAGTGAGATTCAGTTTTCAACACTGTCTAGGTAGACCGTGACGAGTGATTGACCTCTCCACATCTTAATGCCCTACTCTGTGAAAGGAGGGTACTAGTACAGACTCTCCCAAGGGCCTCTGAGAGAAGTAAATGTCAGCACCTGCATATGGTTAGTGTTCTCTATGGGTTTAACACATGATTATTCAAACTGAGTTTCAAGATTCATTCACTCCAAGTATTTTTGTGCCAGGCACAATCCGAGGGGCAGGGACCCAATTGTTTGAAAGTATGTCCAGCAAGAAGACACAGTTTTCCTGGAAGTTGGGAAATATTAATTTCAGGATCATGGGCAAAGTTGTGGGCATCTTTTTTGCCCAGTTAGATCTGCAGGACAGTGTGTATCCTCATGGGAAACTGAGTGGGGCCCTTAATGATGAAAACATTGAATTAAAGTAAGGGTACCTAGGAAGAACGCACACCATAACTCTCAAGATTTTCTCAATGTGTAAGAACCAGATTATTCCTGGAGTTTACTCAAAATGATCAGGTGGGTCTGATCCTGGTCTGCCCTGACTACCTGAGTTCCGTCTCATCTCTTCACCATAGTGCTTTCCACAGAGTTTGGTACTCAGTAAATATGGAGTATAAATTGAATACTGAGCAGGAAGAAACCACTGGAATATGCATATGGATAGAAAGAAAGCAAATAATACAGTAAAAACAGCAAAATATTAACAGGTGATTCTGAGTGATCCTTGAAATCATTTGAAATTATTTCCAATGAAAAGTTTTTTAAAAGAAGCTACTATATTGTTCAAGTAGAAAGATGACTAATAGAATCAGAGTTGTAGGATATGATTAATTTTAATGGTTCTTGTTGTTTTTCTGAGCTACTCTGTACATCTAAGTATATCTTGGACTTGTTCCCATGATGGATGTTATAAGAAATACTAATTAAATTTAATAGAATTAATTACATATGATTTATAAATATTTAATAAATTAGAATTGGAAATAACACTAGACAGAGATGTTGAAACAGACAGCCTTCTGAGATAAATTTTCTCTGCTTTCATGGATTGTATTAAGTCTGCCTGTGATAATTTCACAAGAAGGAACATTTTTGTAGCTGCTGATTCATTTCTTCTTGGCAGACAGAGCACCGACAAAGTTGAGATATTACTGTTAATCTCTTTTTATTTAGATGTGTGCTAGAACAGCACTTGAGGCAGTATGGATATAAACCAGCACTTCTGTGTTACTACAAAGGCATAATTTATTTACTAGAACCAAATTACCTTGTAGTGAGGGCCAAAAAAGTGGAATTCTCAAAGACTAAGCTGCATTCTCAGCTGACTTCTTTTTGAAGAAATTTCTGTTTCAGCTTGGAGTCTTACCAACTACAATTATTTCCCCAAATGAAATACAATATTAATTTGCTAGGGCTATTGTAACAACATCCCACAAACAGCCATGTACTATCTTCTTGTTGTGGAGTTTCCAAGTACAAGATGGTGGTAAGGCACGGCCAGGGCCCTGAGGCACTCAGGAATGGTCAGTTCCTGGCCTCTCTCCTCACTTCTCACATCTCCTTGGCTTGTGGAAGCATAACTCCAATTTTCACATGACACCTGTGTCCAAATTGTCCTTTTTTTTGTAGGGACGCACTTGCCTTGGGTTAGAGCTCACCCTCGTGACCTCACCCTAATTTGATCATCTATAAAACAGGTCACACACACACAGGTACTGGGATTAGTACATCAGTATCTTGGGGAGAGACATAATTCGACCCACAACAAAGACATTTATGCTACTGTAGATAGTTGAAGATAAAGGCTATATAGTTTTTAATTAACTCCATCTTTTTGAGAAATTTAATTCCACAGATCTAATCAAAGTAAAAGAAAATGCTCAAATAATTTCAAACATTTTATTGTATTTTATATAAATTTTATATTTTACCCTGTGTAGATCTTCATTTAAGGAGGCTTTATTAGCATCTTAGCACATGTTGCTTTGGCTTCCCAGGTGGCAATAATAGTAAAGAATCCGCCTGCCAATGCAGGAGAAGCCAGTTTGATCCCTGAGTCGGGAAGATCCCTGGAGGAGGAAATGGCAACCCCCTCCAGTATTCTTGACTGGAAAATATGTCCCATGGACAGAGGAGCCTGGTGGGCTACAGTCTATGGGGTTGCAAACAGTCAGACACAAGTTAGTGACTGATCATGCAGGCACAAGTTGCTTATCATAAAAATTATAAAACCAATAGATCATCTGAGTTCTTTGACTCTGAGAAAGATCAGTTAAAAAGCAGAAAGGAATTATTTTTTGTGTTTTTTTAAAATTGGAGAATAATTATATTGTTGTATTGATTTCTGCCATATGAATCAGCCATGTGTATACACATATCCCTCCCTCTTGAGCCTCCTTCCCATCCCACCCCTCTAGGTCATCACAGAGCACCGAATTGAACTCCCTGTGTTAACAACAGCTTCCCACTTGCTATCTGTTTTACACGTGGTGCTGTGCATAAGTCAGTGCGACTCTCTCTATTCATTCAGCCCTCTCCTCCCCCTTCTTTGACCTCAGGTCTATTCTGTACAGCGGCATCTATTCCTACTCTGCAGATAGGTTCATCAGTACCATTTTTCTAGACTTCATGTATATGCAAGCTATTATAAATAGAAGTTTTAAATAGGTGCATAATTGGACCTCCCCTAACACCACTGTGTGCTCCTAAGAGATAGAACATAGTGATGCAGGAGGTCTCTGAGGTCAGAACTCCTCACTACCTCCTCCTCAACTGAGCAACTCATCCCTGAGGGGTAAGATCATGTTAGAATCCCATAGGGACACCCCAGATCCATGTCACCGGACCGATATTTTGAAAATGTAAAATTGAATTGAGTAAAAATTGAATCCATTTTCCTAGCAGCTTGGACATGAGTGTCTGTCTTGGGTAAATTCTAAAGCAACAGTTCATACATGGGTACTGCCACTTGTGTTGTCCCCAGTAACTCATCAGAAATCATGGAGTTGATGGGCTTGGCCATTCAGTAGTTTTAAGTGGGACCAAGGGGAGGAGAGGAGCAGATGCAGGAGGCTCTTGGTCAGAACCCACACTCCCTTCCTGGTACCCCCACTTGCTCTTTCTGGGTGGAAGAGAAAGAGTTCAAATCACAGCTAGCACCCAAGGGTTTGCCACACCCAGGAAGGTTACCATCCACTGCTCTGTGTGGAGATTTATTTGATCAGATTGTCAGTATTCAAGTCAATGTAGAATAAGTTATGAAAATCTTCAGGACTAGGGGAACCCGTTCCAGGGTGGAGCTTCTTCTCTTGGGTGTCTCTCACTATTAAGTTTCTGTAGAGTGGAATTAGTTCAGTTCAGTTGCTCAGTCGTGTCCAACTCTTTATGACCCCATAGACTACAGCATGCCAGGCTTTCCTGTCCATCACCACCTCCTGGATCTTGCTCAAAATCATGTCCATCGAGTCAGTGATACCATCCAACCATCTCGTCCTCTGTCCTTTTCCTCCTGCCCTCAATCTTTCCCAGCATCAGGGTCTTTACTAATGAGTCAGTTCTTGACCTCAGGTGATCAAAGTATTGGAGCTTCAGCTTCAGCATCAGTCCTGCCAATGAATATTCAGGACTGATTTCCTTTAGGGTTGACTCTTTTGATCTCCTTGCAGTCCAGGGGACTCTGAAGAGTCTTCTCCAATACCATAGTTCAAGTAGCACTAAAATAGTAGCCCTTGGCCTCAAACAACTAAAGACCTTAGAAAAGCTTTCTCTGCAGTTGGCTTGAATTGAATCATTTTCCAGAGATGTGTGCCTGCCATGGCCTCTTTCTTGGAGTCTCTACTTTCGAAAGTTACTGCATTTTTTTAAACCATCTCCTTGGCCACTGTTGTCAGGCAAGCAGCAAGGAAACTTGATTGTCAAAGTTCAGGAATGTGAGCTGAACTTTGAAAGGCCTCAATAACACCAGTGCCCTGCAGAGGGTGAACATTTTTCTTCAAATGCTGTGGATGACAAAATTTGTAATTTTCTTGTGCAGAGGGGAGAGACTTGATGCTAGTGGAGAAGGCAGCAGTAGTGATAGTGGTTAGGACAGTATGGTCGGGGCAGAGGGAGACACAAAAGAATCCAGAAATAGTCCCACCTCAAATAGGCCAAGCTGATTTTTAACAAAAGTGCAATAGTAACTCAGTGGAGAAAGAATAGCCTTTTCAACAATGATACTGACACAATTGGACATCCAGAAGAAAAAGAAAAAGAAGGAAAGAACTTCAGCCTACACTTCACACCTTATATAAAAATTAATTGAATGGATCATGGACTTAAAAAATGTAAAATGATAACATTTTTGAAAAAAAGAAAAACCAAAGGAAAAAATTAGCATGATCTATAAAAGAAAAAATGATTAAGTTGAATCTCATAAAAATTTAAAACTTTTGTGCTGCAAATGACCCTATTAAGAGGTTGAAAGTGCAGTCTACAGTCTGAAAAGAAACACTTGCCAACTACATATTCAATAAAGAACTAGTGTTTAACATGTATAAAGAACTCTAAGAATTCAACAGTAAAAATAACAAATAATCCAGTTAGAAACTGGACCTCAAAATGAAAATAGACATTTCACTGAAGACAATGTGAAGAACAAATAAACATATGAAAGGATGTGAACATCACTAGCAATCTAGGGAAACACAAGGTAAGACCACAATGATATATCACTACATACTTATAGAACTAGCCAATGGCACCCCACTCCCGCACTCTTGCCTGGAAAATCCCATGGATGGAGGAGCCTGGTGGGCTACAGTCCATGGGGTCGCTAAGAGTCGGATACGACTGAGCGACTTCCCTTTCACTTTTCACTTTCATGCATTGAAGAAGGAAATGGCAACCCACTCCAGTGTTCTTGCCTGGAGAATCCCAGGGACGGGGGAGCCTGGCAGGCTGCCATCTATGGGGTCGCACAGAGTCAGACACAACTGAAGCGACTTAGCAGCAGCAGCAGCAGAGCTAAAATAGTGTCACCGAATGCCAGCAGGGATGCAGAGACTAGATCACTCATTTCCCTCTGGTGAGGATGTAAAATAGTATGGCCGCTCTGGGAAATGGTTTGACAATTTTTTATAAAGTGAAACAGGAAAATATATGTCCCAGAAATGATACCTTTGATCACTTATCCCAATGAAATGGAGACATGTTCATACAAAAACCTGTGCATGAATGTTCCTAGCAGCTTTATCTGAAATACTCCTAAACTGGAAACCTCCCCAGTATCTTCCACTGATTGAACAGTTAAACAAACTGCAGAACCTTCACAACATGGAACATTTTGCAGGACTATTGGTACAGGGAATAACCGGGGTGAGTCTCTAGAGAGAGATGCTGAGGGTAAAAGTCTAGCTCAAAAGGTTATTACATACCATATGATGGTATTTATATAACATTCTTGAAACGAAATGACAAAATTATAGAGATGGAGAGATTAGTGGAGGAGCTAATTAGGAAGTTAGAGTGCAGCTAGAATAGGGCAGCAGGAGGGATCTTTGTGATGGAACATTCTGGATCTTGGCCATATCAAAGGTTGAGATATTGCCTTGTAGTTGCTGTGCAAGATGTTACCACTGAGGATATCTGGGTAAAGGGTACGTGGTATATCCTTTTTAAAAACTCCAGTTATCTTGAAGTAAAAACTTTAATTTAGAAATAATTTAAGGTTGTTTTGTGGCTTCTCACATGGTGCTAGTGGTTAAGTACCCACCTGCCAATGCAGGAGAAGCAGTTCAATCCCTGGGTTGGGAAGGTCCCCTGAAGGAGGGCGTGGCAACCCACTCTAATATTCTTGCCTGAGAAATCCCATAGACAGAGGATCCTGGCAGGCTACAGTCCATGGGGTCACAAAGAGTCAGACACGACTGAAGTGACTTTGCATGTAGCATGCACGTAAGGTTGTTGTAACATGCAAAATTAAAAGTGTGAGCTACTTCCTCACACCTCCTTTCTCTAACCAGGCCCATGGTATCCTTTTCCCCAATTATCTTTTAAGGATAAAAGTTCCAGAGCATGAAAACTTCTAAAATCCTCTAGGGGGTGGGCATCCTGAGTTGTTCTGATTTTCTCCCTAATGAGATCCAGCCCTGTCTTGGGTCCCACACCATCTGTTTCTACTTTCTCGTGTAGCAAGACCCAGATGGGGAAGATTCTGTACCATAGTAGATTCCATAGAGTAATTCTTGGAAGCTTAAAAATTCTGTATTTATCTGGGATCAAGGTAATATGTTTGTATCAATAACCAAACATGTCCAGGGAGAACACCAGCAGGAAATGGGGGTGGAAGAAAGATCAGAAAATCAAGCCAAGTGGGAGAGATTCAGAAGCTCTGCCAGAGGCAAGGAGCACCCTCTTGACATTATATCCCAGCTATCTGGCAACTTGCTCCTTTAAACATCATCAGTTAGGCATATTTTAGCCACGAAAGGCTCACCATCATTTGAATAGCAGCATATCCCAGACTCAAATTGACCAAGAAAATGGAGTCTGCAAGGGACCAAGGAATCATGCTATCCCTGTGCACCACTTATAATCTGACCTCTTGACAGGGTTGGCTGATGGAATGTTTAGTTCCCTGACTTACTGGCAGGACATCTGCAGTCAGCAGTGTCTAATTTCTTCTCCCTCTGGATCCAGGTTTGCTGCCCTAGCTTAAAAAATAAATGGAAAATTTTGCCTGCTGAGCAGGGCTAATTCTGGCCTTCTTGAGACCAGACAACTGATTGAATTGAGGTAAGACTATGAAAGAATGTATTTCCAGGACTATTGAGATTCTCTCCAAAGAGGACAAAAAATCTTAAGTTAGTTACAAATATAACAACTTGTTAGCTCAGTCGGGGGCTTCCCTGGTGGCTCATTGTTAAAGAATCAGACTATCAATGCAGGAGATTCAAGTTTGATCTCTGGGTCAGAAAGATCCCCTCAAGGAGGAAATGCCAACCCACTCCAGTATTCTTGCCTAGGAAATCTCATGGACAGAGGAACCTGGTAGGCTACAGTCTATGGGGTCATAAGAGCTCGACACAACTTAATGACTAAACAATAACAACAACATAACTCAGTCTCATTTTTGAAAAAGATATCATCACAAGTGTTTATTCCAAGGGCAAAATCCCTTCCAAAATAAACAATCTAGCTTTGCATCTCAAGTAGATCTGGTTCAAGAGCAGAGTTGCCCCTGAAATTAGGAGGAGGTCTAGGTCCCAGCCTCCATAACATGCCATGTCAAGGAAGACAGTCACATATGACAGCCCATATAACTGTGCCTCTGCCTCCACCATCCCTATATTACATCATCCTCCATGGTCCCCACATGACAGTGTCCCCATCCCCATCATCCTTACAAGATGTTGCCCCCACCCCCCCACCCCCAATCCCATACAACCATGCCCCTTCTCAATATCCTCATTTGACTTTTCTTTGAGTTGCTTCACCTGCTTGGTGTGACCATTTTTGATTCTCCTGTTTAAATTCCTTGTGTCTCCCAGAATGATAAACAAGAGTCCAAGAATGGGATGATTAGAAAAAACGATGTTCTGTGCTGGTTATTTGTTATTTATGGCCTTTTTTTTTTTTTTCTTAAACAAAAATTTGCAAGATCAGATAGAATGCATTTTGTATATAAAAGTTGGATAACAATTGCTGAATTGCCCTCCATAAAGATTTTTCCAATTTAATTTCCCACCAGCAATGAGAGAGTTTCTCCTTCTTTTCAATGGTGATCTGTATTGGGGATTATCTTTCTTCTATATCTTGTTCAGTCTTATGTGATAACTAGTAGCTCATCGCTGGAATTCACATTGCTTTGATTATTACTGACGTTTACCAGAGACATTACTTTGCCGACTAAGGTCCGTCTAGTCAATGCTATGGTTTTTCCAGTGGTCATGTATGGATGCGAGAGTTGGACTGTGAAGAAGGCTGAGCGCCAAAGCATTGATACTTTTGAACTGTGTTGTTGGAGAAGACTCTTGAGCGTCCCTTGGACTGCAAGGAGATCCAACCAGTCCATTCTGAAGGAGATCAGCCCTGGGTGTTCTTTGGAAGGAATGATGCTAAAGCTGAAACTCCAGTACTTTGGCCACCTCATGCGAAGAGCTGACTCATTGGAAAAGACTCTGATGCTGGGAGGGATTGGGGGCAGGAGGAGAAGGGGAAGACAGAGGATGAGATGGCTGGATGGCATCACTGACTCGATGGACGTGAATCTGAGTGAACTCCGGGAGTTGGTGATGGACAGGGAGGCCTGGCGTGCTGCGATTCATGGGGTCGCAAAGAGTCTGACATGACTGAGCGACTGAACTGAACTGAACTGAACATTTTTTAAATTTTTGTTTTGTTTTGTTTTTCTTTAGTATAGTGTTTGTTCATGTATTTGCAATATTTGCATTTTGGGTCTGATTTTAAGAGATCTTTAATAGGTGTATTAAGCTGCTAAGGAGCTTCCCCCATGGCTCAGCAGGTAAAGAATCCACCTGCAATGCAGGATACAAGAAATGCAGGTGCGATCCCTGGATCCAGAAGATCCCCTGGAGGAGGGCATGGCAACCCACTCCAGTATTCTTGCCTATGGAATCCTGTGGACAGAGGAGTCTGGCACACTCAGTCCATAGGGTTGCAAAGAGTCAGACACCCCTGAAGCAGCTGAGCACCCACAGCCTGCTAGGGCTGCCATTACTAAGTACAACAGATAGGGGGCCTTAAATGAAGAAGTTCATTTTCTCACAGTGCAGGAGGCTAGACGTCAAGAGATCAAGGTGTCAGCAAGGTTAGTTTCTCCTGAGGCCTCTCTCCTTGGTTTGTAGACAGCTGTCTTCTCCCTGCGTCCTCATGTCATCTTCCCTCTGTGTGTGTCTGAGTGCTGATCTCTTCGTGTGAGAACATCAGTCAGACTGAATTAAGGTCCCACCCAGATGACCTCTTTTTACCTTAATCCCCAACATACAAATCCTGAGCCCATGTCTGTCAGAATTTTAAGTATTCTATCTAGTCCGTTTTTTGCCTTCTAAATTTATTTCTGTTGATAGCTAATACTAAGAAACTATTTTTTATTGCTTGCCACATGCCAGGCACTAAGTTATTTACAAATATTAAGTAGTTAATCATCACACAGCCATGTGAAGTAGGTTTTATTATTAACTTGTCCTGGGTCACACAACTAGGAGGTGGTGACGCTAATATGTTTAACTAGACAGTGTTTAACCAATATGCAATCCTGCCTCCCAGGGGAGAACCTTAGACATCCAGAGGTCTCAAACTTGCTTCCCTTTGGGGATTCTACTTTACGGAGCCTTTTCATCCCAGTAGCATGACACTGATTTATTTTTCCTTCTTCTATTTATATCATGTTGATTTGGAATTTGTTTAGGTCCAAGAATTTTTTTTTTTTCTTATTAGCCATCAGTCATTGAGGACTTACAATTGCCTGGTGCTGTGCTAGGGTACTTACAAACACAAATTTACTTAAGCAATACAATAACCAATTTTAGCAGACCTCCTGTTCGTACACATGAGAAAAGATAAGTTTCTAGGAAGTTGTTAATTGTTCCAGTTCACATAACAAATTAGTGGGAAACTGGGGTTAAAATCAAGGTTTATCAGTCATCAGACTGTTACTCAGAGTCACCATTTCCTTACTCAAAATCACCATTCTGACAGTGGAGATAGGATTCCAACTCTACAGTTTTCCCAAATGTTTCATTTGCCAGTTGTCCTTGAGCTATGTATTGTTCTATTTGTTTATTAGTTTTACTGAATTGGCCTTAGTATCAAAAGACCAAATTTTATTTTGTGGAATTTCTAGTCTATCAATTCTATTTCTGCAAGAGATCACTTAAATAGAATAAATGCAATTTAGTGGACCAGAATAGAATTCTGATATTTAAAGAAGTTTTTTTAAAAAAATAAAGTCCTCATTTTGTAAAGTTAAAAATTGAATCTTGCAAAATTAATAACTCATCTTTCCAAGTTAATAATTCCATGAAAAATGGTTATTCAAACTAAACCTTTGAAGTCAGCTGGACTGCTGTTTTAAATCCATTAAAAAACTTATATGTTCAGAGAAGAATTTACTAAGATTATGGAATTTAGAGTGTGTGCTCCTATTTTTGAATTCAAAATAGTTTCAAAATGCTGGGTTTGGGTGGCAGCAGATGGATTGTGTGGAACATGCCCCTGCCATCCAGGGAAACGCATTCCGTGCTGTGGGTCCAGGGAGACCGGGCTGCAGACTGGGAAAGGCTGGAGTCAGGCAGAGCTGGGAGACCTTCAACGTCGTCACATCGCACAGAACCCTGGGCAAGGCGCATGAGCACATTACAGCACAATTACCCCATGGGCAAAATGCGAGGAAAGTGAAACCTGCCTCCAAGAATTTTATGAGAACCCTTGCTAATGCATGTCAAGCACGCAGCAGTGCCTGGTGGCAAATGGCATTTCTGCTGTTGGTCTGATTGAAGCTCGCTTGTTATTCTCTCTGTGCATTTACATGTTTGAGAATCGGAGGTCTCCTCCAATAAAATTCATGATTGATTGCTGTTGTTCAGTCGGCAAGTTGTCCCATTTTTACATGTATGAACTATGAAAGGGTATCCAGATGTGGGAGACCCCTGCATAAGCTGTGTTGCCAGGCGTGCAGCAGGTAAGAAGTCTGCCAGTCACTGGAGAACACATCTCCCTCCGCCAGTGAAGTCTCAAGATTCCCTGAAATATATCTTCACCGAATGATGCTTTGTTTCATTCCATGGGTAGGAGTTGATAGACTTTCTTCACTGATTCATTCATTCCGAAACTATTTGTTGAGCCCCACTGTATGCAGACTTCTGTGAAAGACACAAGCATGATAAGACACATGACCACTTTTCAAAGATACCTATTCTAGCAGGGGAAGCAAGAAACCCACAGACACCTTCAGGATGAGACAGGGCATGCCCAGCCCCAGAACAGACAAGATAAACAGACTGTCGCCTTGGCCACAATGTGTGTGACCCAGGTTAGTGCAGATAAACGTGCGCTAGAGGTGCACTGCTGGCTGTTCCTTGATGCTCTGCATAGCATGGAAGAGGAGGGTGATATATGTGTGGGGATTGAGGTGATCTTAAAATTAAGAATGCTCCACTTTGACTTCTAGTTACCTAAGCCCACAATGGTGTGATGGTAGAAAAGATGACAGTGCCATGCATGGAAGCTTTTTCTTGACAGGGCCCCTGCTAGGCACTTTTTGTGAGTACATTAATCTCTTATTGCTGCTGTAACAAATCACTGCAAACTAAGTGACTTAAAAAGACAAATTTACTATCTCACAGTTCTGAAGGCCAGAAGTCTGAAAGGGGTCTCACTAGGCAGAAATTCAAAGTGTTGTCAGAACCCCTGGGCAAGTGCACATGGGCGAAAGATCTGTTTGGTAAAATTTATCAGGAACCAGTCACTAGGGAAGATGGAAAACGAGCTTCCCAGCACAATCTTGAGAAGCATCCATGTTATTGCACCAACGAGCTACATCTACCCCTACTGGTCACAGTGGTTTTTAGGGATGGTTGTAAATAACTGGTTGAGCTGGCAGTTTTAGAACTTTGGAATAGGGCATGTTTTTGGCAGGTAGCATTGCATAGGGATGGAAGGTGCAGAGGCTGTGGGGTCAGAAGCCAAGTTCAGAGCCTTTCTTCCCCATCGTGTCAGTTTTGAACAACTCCAAGTTTCTAGGAGATGTGATTTCCTCGTTCATAAAATATGGACAGCTCTCCTCCCACCCCTGCTGGCAGAAGAAGCTGAATCCATTGTTTTTGTTGAATTTCTGGTTCACAGTTGGTCCTAGGGAAGTGTGAGCTGGTCTGCAACTTCTCTGTAGGACAAACACAATGAAAATGTTCTCACAGGGTGCTGCAGCAGGATTCATGACCTTGTTGATAGAATAGTGATTTGATGCCAATGAAATGCTGCATATGAAGCTGTTGTGTTTTTCCACAAAGCTGTTGTGGTCCCAAGGCTCCTTGCTGTTCAGAGCCAGCTGGGAGGGCAGGGGAGTGGCCTCAGTGCCAGACGCACAGACCCTCCGAAGTTCTCTCTGTCCCCCGGCCCCTCTCAAAGTGCTATTCCCACAGGCGTTTCCCTACTTCTCTGAGAAACAGTGTTCTTTTCCTCAAAAGAGCCTTTCATTTCATCCCATCCTGAATATCTAATTATTTTCTCACTGAACTCCCAGCTATGGGGGCCCTGCCGGGATATTGCTTGGCAAGGCTAATTGGTTTCTCTCACCTCAGACAGCCATTGTCCCTTAACCCGGGGTCCTTTTCCATGTCACAGCCTGGGACCCTCACAGGAGTGTCAGCAGTTGGCCAGAGGGAATAGAGAAACGTGGCATTTTCTGTGAATCTGACAGTGTAGTCACATGTGAGAAAACTGGAAAAACAGCTTACAGGTTTAATTTTTGTTTTTATTGAAATGCTTTTAAGTGAAGTGGGTCAGACAAAGACAAATACTGTATGATTACACTTCTATGTGGAGTCTTTAAGAAAGAAATAGCAAACAGACTGGTGGTTGCTAGAGACAGGGAATAGGGGAGAGGGTATTCAAAATGGGTGAAGATGGTCAAAAACTACAAAGTTCCAGTTATTAAATATTAAATATGTCAGTCATGGGAGTATAATGTTCAGCATAGTGACATTAACAATACTTATTGTAAATTTGAAAGTTGCTAAGAGATCTTAAAAATTCTCATCATAGAAAAAAATTATGTCTATGTGAAGTGATGGATGTTAAATAGACTTATTGTGGTGACCATTTTGCAATATATACAAATATCAAATATTATGTCATACACCTGAAACTAATATAATGGTTCATGTCCATTATATCTCAACAAATTAACTTCGATCATGGAAAAAAATGTCAACACTTAATATTGCTAAAGGGAGTGAGTTCTGTTTTTTCTTTTCTATTTATACTTGCTTCTCTCCATAAAAAGCAATGTTGAGATGGTGTATAAAGAAAACTGTAAGCACTATGAAGAAACTAGATTTGGAAATAAAAAGTCATAGTGGAGAAAGCAAATGACATCCAGGACGAAAATAAATCACTGAAATCCAGCTGCTTATGGCCATGATGAAGAGGAAACTCTATTGGAATATCTTTCAGCAGGAAACACTCCTCCAGCACTGATTTGAAAGAAGCTCCCTGGGTGGAGCCTTGTGGAAGCGGCTCTGAGCACCCATGGAGCATCACTCGACTTGTCCTGTCAGCTGCAGTTGACTGTGGACAGCACGTGCTTTCTTGGCTTCAGCGCCTGCGTGGCTTCCTGGGACGCCCCCCGAGGGAAGGACAGGGCCTCATATGCCAAACATTTGGGTAGGTGTTCTTGCTCGTTTATTCAGAATGACACAGGGCATGTGGGTCCTTGGGTGCATCCACCTCTGTTCCAGACCCAGGGCACTGACAGAAGACGAGTGGAAGCTGAGTAAACCAAATGGGCAGGACCAGCTGGGGTTCTGAAGGGCAGCAGAAGAGCAGACTTCCTGGGCATCTGGCCAGGCCAGATGGAGCAGGCCAGCTCCCATAGGACACTAGACATAGTGCACCCTGAGAGATGGAGCCTGGAGCCCCACAGCTCCAGCCCCCTCCAGGAAGCAGGTAGAAGGAAGCAGTACATTCGTGTGGGCCTACGGAGGACAGGGGCTGCACCACCGAGATCCATGGTTAACGAAGAGGCCAAGTGTCAGATCCCTGCAGTGCCCCTGAGTGCAGCAACCCCCAAAGCAGCGAGAAAAAAACTGGTTCTGCCTTGCCTGGGAACCCCAAAATCACCAGAAAGAGAGAGGTAGCTAACAGAAAGGAAGAAGAATAAACAAAACAAAGTATCAACACAAAAACTTCCCACTCATAATCAGATGGCATTAAAAATTCAAAGCCCCTGAAGCCATCTGCAGCTAAAGAAAGGGAATAAAATCAACACTCAACACAAGGATTCAGATATGTAAATATAAAACATGTTTGAAAAATAAGGAATTATGAAATACAACTGTCATATATAAATCAAATGCAAATGATTAAAGCTTAGACATTTAAGAAATTAAAAGTATAGTACTGACAGTAAAATTTAAAAAAAGAAAGTTAAACTCTAGACGAGATGCGGTTGAAGACGAAATGGTGAATCGAATGCTATCATTTCTCCAGGATCTAGCAGATTTAGCAAAGAGATGAAAATATGTCAACAAGAGGTCCCAGGGATAGATTGTAGATTTCCCCCTGCCAAAATAGGGAATGGAGGAAATGGAAGTAAATCTACCTTGATATAAAACAACAGAGAAATTTTAAGCACTGAAGAAATTCACAGGCCCTCAGATCGAAAGTATTGTAAGCATCAAACAGCTTGAATGACCGGGAGTCCACGTGGTGAAACCTGGTACAGAAGCTTCACGTGTCACGGGTAAAGAGAAATGCTAAAAGCTACTGGAGAGATGAGAAAACACAATGTACAACAGATGTCAACTAAACAACAGAGGACTTCTCATCAGGAGAAATAGAGGCCAGAGGCACTGGAGTGATATTTTCAAAGTGCCAAGGGAAAATTTTGGTGACCTAGGATCCTATGCCACATAAGCTAGCATCTAGGATGCAGTCAAGAGGAAGACATATCAGACATATGAGAACTATTCCAGTTTCCTGCCCATAGACACACACTAAGAGAATCATGAGAAGTTGTAGATCAGTGAGGAAAAAAAGTCAATACAGACAGAAGTCATGGTATACAAGACCAAGGGTGAGGTAGGAACTTGATAGATTATATCAAAAATTAAATTGCTCATTGATTATACTTTTACAAGTATATGTTAACTATATACAATTATAGGTATATGTTGCTTCTTGACTTGCATATAGGTTTCCCAGGAGACAGGTAAGGTGGTCTGGTATTCCCATCACTTTTTAAGAATTTCCACAGTTTGTTGTGATCCACACAGTCAAAGGTGTTCAATCCAATTGCTCAGTCATGTCTGACTCTTTGTGACCCCATGGACTGCAGCACGCCAGGCTTCCCTGTCCATCACCAACTCCCGGAGCTTGCTCAAACTTATGTCCATTGAGTCGATGATGCCATCCAACCATCTCATCCTCTGTCGTCCTCCCCTTCTCCTGCCTTCAATCTTTCCCAGCATCAGGGTCTTTTCCAGTGAGACAGTTCTTCACATCAGATGGCCAAAGGTGTTAGCATAGTCAATAAAGCATAAGTTTTTCTGGAATTCCCTTGCTTTCTCTAGGATCCAATGAATGTTGGCAATTTGGAACCAATGTTGGAACCAATTTCTCTGGTTCCTCTGCCTTTTCTAAATCCAGCTTGTACGTCTGAAAGTTCTTGGTTCACGTACTACTGAAGCCTTGCTTGAAGGATTTTGAGCATTACCTTATGACCATGTGAACTGAGTGCAATTGTGCAACAGTTTGAACATTCTTCTCATTGCCCTTCTTTGGGATTGGCGTGAAAACTGAGCTTTTCAGTCCTATGGCCACTGCTGAGTTTTCCAAATTTGCTGACATATTGAGTGCAGCACTTTAACAGCATCATCTTTTAAGATTTGAAAGAGCTCAGCTAGAATTCCAATACCTGCACTAGTTTTGTTTATAGTAATGCTTCCTAAGGCCTACTTGATTTCCCACTCCAGGATGTCTGGCTCTAGGTGAGTGAACATACCATCGTGGTTATCCAGGTCATTAAAACCTTTCTTGTTTAGTTCTTGTGTGTATTCTTGCCATCTCTTCTTAATCTCTTCTGCTCTGTTAGGTTCTTACCATTTCCGTCCTTTATTGTGCCCATCCTGATTGAAATGTTCCCTTGATATCTCCAGTTTTCTTGAAGAGATCTCTAGTCTTTCCCATTCAGTTGTTTCCCTCTATTTCTTTGCATTAGTCACTTAAGAAGGCTATCTTATCTCTCTTTGCTATTTTTGGAGCCTCTTGATGAGGAATAAAGAGCAGAGTGTAAGCTGGCTTACAACCCAGTATTCAAAAAACTAAGAGCATGGCATCTGGTCCCATAACTTCATAGCAAAAAGAAGGGGGAAAAGTGGAAACAGAGACAGATTTTATTTTCTTGGGCTGCAAAATCACTGTGGACAGTAACTGCAGCTGTGAAATTAAAAGATGCTTACTCCTTGGAAGGAAAGCTATGAAAAACCTAGACAGCATATTAAAAAGCAGAGACATCTCTTTGCCAAGAAAGGTCCATATAGTCAAAGCTATGGTTTTTCCAGTAGTCAAGTGTGGATGTGAGAGTTGGATCATAAAGAAGACTGAGCACTGAAGAACTGATGCTTTTGAATTGCAGTGCTGGAGAAGACTCTTGGGAGTCCTTTGGAGCAAGGAGATCAAACCAGTCAATCCTAAAGGAAATCAACCCTGAATATTCATTGAAAGGACTGATGTTGAGGCTGAAGCTCTATTACTTTGGCCACCTGATGCAAAGAACTGACTTATTGGAAAAGACCTTGATAGTGGAAAAGATTAAAGGCAGGAGGAGAAGGGGGCAACAGAGGATGAGATAGTTGGATAGAATAACCGATTTGATGGGCATGAGTCTGAGCAAACCTCAGGAGATGGTGAAGGACAGGGAAGCCTGGCTTGCTGCAGTCCATGGGGTCACAAAGAGTCAGACACGACTTAGTGACTGAACAACAAAACAAGAAGTATATGTTAATTGCGAAAACAATCCTTAGGGAAAAAAAGACAAAACAGGAGGAATAATCCTCCAAGACTTCAGAAAATACTACAAGCTACAGTAACCAAAATACAATGGTACTGGCATAAAAACAGACATATGGATCAATGGAACAGAATAGAGAGCCCAGAAATAAGCCCACACACCAGTGGACAATTAATCTTCCACAAAGGAGGCAAGAATATACAATGGGGAAAAAGACAGTCTCTTCAGCAAGTGGTGTTGGAAAAGCTGGACAGCTACATGTGAATCAATGAAGTGAGAACACACCTTCATACCATATACAAACAAAAACTAAAAGTGGCTTAAAGATGAATACAAAACATGACATAAAGACTCCTAAAAGAGAACAGAGGCAAAACGTTCTCGGACATAAATCGTACTAATGTTTTCTTAAGTCAGTCTCTCAAAGCAATAGAAATATAAGCAAAAACTAAAAGCAGGGACCAAATCAAACCTACAAGTTTTGCACAGCAAGGAAACCATAAACAAAATGGAAAGGCAATCTCTGGGCAGGGAGATAATATTTGCAAATTAAGCAACCGGCATGGGCTTAATTTCCAAAATACACAAACAGCTCTTAAAACTCAAGCTGAAAAACTCAAACAACTCAATCAGAAAATGGTCAGAAGACCTAAATAGATATTTCTCCAAAGAAGATGTACAGATGGCCAATAGGCACATGAAAAGATGCTTGACATCACTATTTATTAGAGAAATTCAAATCAAAACTACAATTATACTATACCCAGACAAAACTATAATTTGAAAACATACATGCTCCCCAGGGTTCGCCACATCACTATTTACAGTAGCCAAGACATGGAAACAACATAAATGTCCACTGACAGATGAATGGATAAAGATGTGGCACACACACACACACACACGTATGTGCTAAGTTGCTTCAGTCATATTCAACTCTTTGTGATCCTTTTGACTGTAGCCCACCAAGTTCCTCTGTCCATGCGATTCTCCAGGCAAGAATACTGGAGTGAGTTGCCATGCCCTCCTCCAGGGGATCTTCCAGACCCAAGGATCAAACCCGTGTCTTTTGCTTCTCCTGCCTTGGCAGGTGGATTCTTTACTGCTGAACCTCCAGGGAAGCCCACACCTATAATTAGAAAATGCAAAAGGAAAGATCCTATACCCTGTGTGTGTATGAGCCATGAGTATTCCCAAATGACTATAAGAAAATAAATACATGCCCTTTAGTTTAAAAACTTACTAAACGTTATTGAAAGACATAAAGAAAACCTGAATAAATGAGGATATTCACCTCAAATTAATGTATAAATACAATGAATTTCCAATCAAAATTCAAATATGACTTTATGTGGAACTTGACATTTGGCTATAAAACTGGAATGGAAAAATGAAGGCCAATAATAGCTAAGGCAATTTTTATAAAGGTAATAAAGTGGAAGGACTTAAATCTCAATTCAGTATGACTATTACCAAAAACTGATTTTTCCCAGTTGGAATCTTTACTCATTTATTCATTCATTCAGTTATCATATGTGTTTAATGCTTTACTCTGTACCATGCTCTGTTACTGGCTTTCAAAATAGATGAGTGGGACTTCCCTGGTGCTACACTGATAAGACCACCTGCCAATGTAGGGGACATGGGTTCCATCCATGGTCTGGGAAAATTCCACATCCTGCGGAGCCATTAAGCCCACGTGCCACAACTGCTGAGCCTGTGCTCTAGAGCCAGGAAGTCACAGCTATGGAAGCCTCTGTTCTTAGAACTGAGTTCCGCAACAAGAGAAGACACTTCACTGAGAAGCCTACGCACCGCAACTAGAGAGTAGTCCTTGCTCTTCGCAGCTAGAGAAGGCCCACATGCAGCATCAAAGACCTAACAGCGCAAAACAAATAATAAAAATAAATTCTAAAAAAGAAATAGATGGGTGAAGAAAGCTAAAAAAATTCTTCCCCCCAGGGCACTTACTTTCTAACAAGTGGAATATGCAATAAATGGAACATATACTATGACATTAAGTAGTGGTAAATGTTATGAGGAAAATAAAGTAAGTGGAGATGAAAGGTTCTATTTTAGTAGAGTATGAATATGGAAGGCCCTCTTTGGCAAAGTGATATTTGATCAGAAATCTGAAAGAGGTTAAAGCAAGCCATACAGTTATCTGGGAAAGAGAAATGGCCAGAAGAAGTGGCAAAGGCCTTGAGGTAGGAACAGAATCAGCATGTGAGGAATAGCAAGTCTGTGTCTGCAGCACAGTAAGCAAGAAAGAGAAAGACAGAGAGAATCAGCAGACACTGAGAGACAGAGAGGGAGAGGAGGAAATGAGGTGTGGTAAGAGGCAGGAATCAGGTTTCTTGAGAACATAGTGTAACTGTGAATTTTACTCTGAATTTGAGTAAGGAATAGCATGATCAAAAATATGTCTTTAAACCATGACTATGCTGTTGTCTAGACAAGAAGCTGTAGGGAAGCAAGATATGGAGGAGGAGGACTACTTAAGGAGGCCACAGAGTAATCCAAGCAAAAGTTGGGGGTGGGGCGGTGCTGAGCGGCAGTGGTGGTGGGGATGAGAAAGGGCCGGCTGGGGAGGTCTGCTTAAGGCAGAGCTGTCAGGATTTGCTGATGGATTGGATATCAGCTACAAGAGTCTGAAAGCTCCATGGTTTTTAGCCTGGACAACTGTTGAGCATGATGGAATGGATATTTTACCTGTCCGTGGGGAATCCACTAAATGGTGATCAGATAGTTGGTTGTCCACTTATGAGAGTAAATTAGATTCAACATCTCACACTACACAGAAGATTAAATTCCCCATGTGTTTAAGACCTAGATGAAAACAACAAAACTTTAATGTTTTTAAAAGAAAAAGAGGAAAAATATTATGGCTTTATAGTAGGAAAAAATTTCTTAACATATAAAAACAAAATTTTAAGAATTAAACATAGATTTTTATTATTTAAAACTGTTTAACTCCAGCTTTACTTAGTTATAATTTACAAATAGAAATTATGTATATTTAAGGTGATGATTTTATATACATGTGCATAGTGAAATGATTATCATAATAAAGGTAATTAACACATACATCACCTTACATAGTTATCTTGTTTCTGTGTGTGTGTTTGTGTGTGTGCAAAGAGAGGGTTTCCCAGGTAGCACAGTGGTAAGTGAAGAACCCACCTGCCAATGCAGGAGACTCGGATTTGATCCCATGGTCAGGAAGATCCCCTGGAGGAGGACAAGGCAACCCACTCCAGTATTCTTGCCTGGGAAATCCCATGGACAGAGGAGATTGGTGGGCTACAGACCATGAGGCCACAAAGAATTGGACATGACTTAGCAACTGAGCACACATGTAGTGAGAACAAAAGGTCTACTCTCTTAGCAAATGTCAAGTATACAATGCTGTATTATTAATTATAGTCACCATGCTGTACATAGAGCTCTGGAAATTACTCATTTTTAACTAAAAGTTTGTACCCTTTGACCAATATCTCCTATTCACTGTACTCCTGAGCTCCTGGTAACCACTATTTTCTCTGTTTCTGTGACTGAATTTTCTAGATTCCATACATAAGTGAGATCATACAGCATTTGTCTTTTTGCCAATTACTTATTTCACAAAATAATGTGCTCCAGTTTCATGCATGTCATTACAAATGGCAGGATTTCCTTCTTTCTTATAGCTGAATAATGTTGCATTGTACCCGTGTCTCTCTGTCTCTGTGTGTGTGTGTGTGTGTGTGTGTGTGTGTGTGTGATATCACATTTTCTTTTTCTATTGACAGAAATTTAGGCTGTTTCTTATCCATTTTGAATAATGCTACAATGCACATGAGACTTTGGCTATCTCTTTGAGACAGTAATTTCATTTCTTTTTGATATATGCCCAGAAGTGAGTTTATTGGATTATTTGTTAGTTCTAGTTTTAATTTCTGGTAGTTTTCCATAATGGTTTCACAGATTTACATTCCCACCAACAATGCACAGGTGTTCCCCTTTTTCCACATCCTCACCAACACTTGTTATCTCCTGTCTTTTTGATCAAAGTCTTTCTAACAGAGGTGAGGTGATATCTCACTCTGGTTTTGATTTACATATCCCTGATGATGAGTGATGCTGAGTATCTTTTCATATTCCTGTTGACCATATGTATAAGGAGTGTGTCAAGGCTATATGTTGTCACCCTGCTTATTTAATTTATATGCAGAGTACATCATGAGAAATGCTGGGCTGGAGGAAGCTAGAATCAAGAATGCTGGGAGAAATATCAATAACCTCAGATATGCAGATGATACCACCCTTATGGCAGAAAGTGAAGAAGAACTAAAAAGCCTCTTGATGAAAGTGAAAGAAGAGTGAAAAAGTTGGCTTAAAGCTCAACATTCAGAAAATTAAGATCATGGCATCCAGTCCCATAACTTCATGGCAAATAGATGAGGAAACAGTGGAAACAGTGGCTGACTTTATTTTCTGGGGCTCCAAAATCACTGCAGATGGTGATTGCAGCCATGAAATTAAAAGACGTTTACTCTTTGGAAGGAAAGTTATGACCAACCTAGATAGCATATTAAAAAGCAGAGACATTACTTTGTCAACAAAGGTCCATCTAGTCAAGGCTATGGTTTTTCCAGTGGTCATGTATGGATGTGAGAGTTGGACTATAAAGAAAGCTGAGCACTGAAGAATTGATGCTTTTGAACTGTGGTGTTGGAGAAAACTCTTGAGAGTCCCTTGGACTTCAAGGGGATGCAACCAGTCCATCCTAAAGGAGATCAGTCCTGGGTGTTCATTGGAAGGACTGATGTTGAAGCTGAAACTCCAATACTTTGGCCACCTGATGCAAAGAGCTGACTCATTTGAAAAGACCCTGATGCTGGGAAAGATTGAGGGCAGGAGGAGAAGGGGACAAGAGAGGATGAGATGGTTGGATGGCATCACCGACTCAATGGATGTGGGTTTGGGTAGATTCCAGCAGTTGGTGATGGACAGGGAGGCCTGGCATGCTGCAGTTCATGGGGTCACAAAGAGTTGGACATGACTGAGCGATTGAACTGAACTAATACTTTCTTTAGAAAAATATCTGTTCATTTCCCTTGCCCTTTTTAAATTGTGTTATTTTTGAGTATTTTGCTATTGGGTTGTATGAGTTTCTTATATATTTTAATATTAACCTGTTGTCAGATATATGATTTGCAAATATTTTCTCCTATTCCAAGGTAACCTTTTCATTTTGTCAAATCTCCCTTGCTGTGAAAAAGCTTTTGGTGTTGATAAGTTCCACTTGTTTGCTTGCGTGTTTGGTGTCAATCCAGAGCATCATTGCCAAGAACAATATCAAGAAGCTTTACCCCTATGTTTTCTTCTAGGAGTTTTAAAGTTTCAGGCATTACAAGAAAACTTTAATCAATTTTGATTAATTTTTGTGAGTGGTGCAAGATAGGGGTCCAATGTCATTTTTCTGCATGTTGTTGTTGCTGTTCAGTCAACTGGTGTCTGACTCTTTGTGACCCCATGGACTGTAACATGCCAGGCTCCTCTGTCCTTTACTGTTTCCCGGAATTTGCTCAAATTCGCGTCCATTGAGTCGGTGATGCTATCTAACCATCTCATCCTTAGGACTGAACCCATATCTCCTGCGTCTCCTGCATTGAAGGTGGATTGTTTACTGCTGAGCCTTTGGGGAAGTGTGTTCTGTATGTGGATATCCAGTTTTCCCAACATCATTTATTGAAAAGACTATTCTTTCTCATTGTATATTCTTGGTGCCCTTATCAAATATTGTGTGTGTTAGTCGCTCAGCCGTGTCCAACTCTGCAACCCCATGGACTGTAGCCCGCCAGGCTCCTCTGTCCAAAGGATTCTCCAGGAAAGAGTATTGGAGTGGGTTGCCATCCCTTTCTCCTGGGGGTCTTCCTGACCCAGGGATCCTAGGTCTCCTGCATTGCAGGCAGATTCTTTACCATCTGAGCCACCAGGGAAGCCCAGTTGATCATGTATGCATAGGTTTATTTCTGAGCTCTCTATTCTGTTCCATTGGTTCTGTATTTATGCCAGTGCCATACTGTTTTGATTACTATAGCTTTGTAATATAGCTTGAGATCAGGAATTGTGATCCCTACAGCTTTGCTGTTTTTTCTTAAGATTAATTTGGCTGTTTGGAGTCTTTTGTGATTCCATACAATGGAATATTAAGTTTTTTTTTTTTTTACTTCTATGAAAACTGCCATTAGAATTTTGATTGGAATTGTATTGCATTGGGAGATTACTTTGAGTAGTGTGGACATTTTAATGATATTGGTTCTTTCAATACAAGAACACTAGATATATTTCCATTTTTTTGTGTCCTCTTCAGTTTCTTTAATCACTGTCTTGTTGTTTTCAGTTTACAGCTCTTTCACCCCCTTGGTTAAACTTATTACTGAGTATTTTATTTTTTTGATGCTATTGTAAATGGATTTTTTCTTAGTTTCTCTTCCATATTTAAAACTTTAAAATTTTTCTCTGAAACAAAAATTTATACATCATGTGAGAAGACAAGCTACAGAGTAGGAGGAGATATTATTAACATATATAGCTGGCAAAGAATAATATACAGGGTGTACAAAGAATGCCTATTTGAAAAAGGCAAAGCCACAAAAATAGGCAAAAGGCATGAAAAGGCAAAGGAGAGGGAATAACGTGCAAGATCAATGCTATAAATAAAAAGATGCTCAAAATCAAGGAACCACATTAAAACAGCCTGCATTATCCTTCTATCACAATCAGCTTAGCACAACACAATGTGTGTTCAGACAACACAATGGTTAAAGTGTCTGACAACGCAATGGTTCAACAGGAGATAAACAAGCAAGATCCTTACATGCTACTGGTGATCATAGATTCCCACAATCACTGTGAAAAATGATTTGGAGAGAAGCAAATTTACTTCTCACACATGCTGTGTAAGGAGAAAAATGGCATGCCTGTTGGTAGCTCTGTAAGAGCTGACACATGGAAGCTTTGGGAGATGAAGTCCTCCCTGGGTTTCTGGTTCCCCTACATGCCTTGCTGGCTGTGCCAAAGAAACAAAGCCTTGACTGCACTTTACCCAGCCATCTTCAGAGCTGTATTTGCAGGGGAGAACCTCAAAGAATGAGGGAACATTTCACCACAGGACGAAGAGGCAGCTTGCCTACTGCCTGCCCCAAATCTGCAGAATCTCCAAGCTCAGTGGTCCTCTCCTACAACCCAACCCACTTCCTGTGCAGCTGACATCTGGCTCTCCACATCACCTTGTGGGTCTGGGGTGCTTGGGAAACCAGCGCAAGTATGCCAACACTCTGGTTACTGCTTTGCCCGTGAATAATGAAGTCTCTCATTTCTGACCCAGAAATCTCATCTTTTCTACCAGCGTCTAAGAGATTGCAGCAGCCTAACTTGTTAACTGCTAAGTGGGGTGAAGGGTTTCCCAGGTGGCACAGTGGTAAAGAATCCTGCCAATGCAGGAGATGAGGGCTCAATCCCTGGCTAGGGAAGATCCCCTGGAGTAGGACATAGCAACCCAATCCAGTATTCTTGGCAGGAAAATTCCATGGACAGAGGAGCCTGGTGGGACCCCATAGTCCATGGGATCAGAAAGAGTTGCACGTGACTGAGCATGCACATGCACCCACACAAGTTGGGTGAAGCTTCAGACCCTTCACAGTTCTTGACAGAAGTCACCTAAATACCCATCATCATGACTGAAGTGTACAATATGCTTGAAATGAAATGTTATACACTAGTTCAATTAAGTGAATTTTATCTGTCAATATTATTACCAACAAAACATAAACATTGAGTGAAATAGTATGACAGAAACATAAGATTGAGTGAAAAAAGCTCATTGCTGAATGATGTATTCAGACAAAATTAATTATGAATACCTTCATCTATAGTAATAGTTTAGTAATATTCTGGGGAGGAAAACATCGATTTAAGGGCAGGGAGGTACGAAGGGGTTTCCATGGTATTTTACTTCTTAGTGAAAACTGACACAAATATGGCACAATGTTAGAATTATGTAAGTGGCTATTCTCTATACTTTAATAATATATATTCTCCATATTTGAAATGCTCCATACATTTATAATGCCACTGGTCATGGCATCAGTCTATTTCAGACCCACAGCACCTTTTCCTTCAAATATGAACATTGGTTCTCACAGTTCCAACAGAAATGGTTCAAAACATACTTATTTTTGTAGTGAAACTTCTCTCAAATTAAAACATGACCCAACACAGGATCCTTGGGAAAACATCACTTGTTCTGACTTGGAGGAAACCAGAGACACTTCTGCTTTAAAAAAATGACACACAAACTACCCTCCCCCGCAAACCGTATTAAAGTCCTAAACTGAAGGCAGAGATGAGTCCTTGCTGCTCTGCACCCAATTACTCCATCTCTCTTCCAGGCCTTTGTCCCTGGCCTCGTGCTCTGATGGCCTGAATACAGAAAATGAACCCATGTGGACATAGGTGCTGTGGACACAGGCTTTGATTTGGGAAAAAAGATGAACCACTCTGGGCTGGTAACCTGATCTTTGCACTTCTGCTGGTAAACAGTTGAAAGGCACTCAATACATTCTCCGCTTTTTAAAAGCACAGCAGTGAATAAAAGGGCCGGAGGGCCCCGGCTTGAAAGGGGAGCCATTCATCACCTTCAGGGGAAGTAGGGTCAAATTTATTCTCTGGTCCTCCCTCAACCGCGGCAGCCCAAGAAATATTCACCTTGTTTCGGTTAGCGGGCCAAGGGTCAGAGGTCAACAGGGCTGCTCTAGCCGGCCTGTGCAGTCCTGCAAACAGGCCACACAAGGAGATGCTGTTTGAAATCAGAATTCCTTTCACTCTGTGTAAGTTTCCAAAGCACAGGGGTCAACCGGTGAGTACTGAAGGGGCTGTTGGTCCTGCCTCTCACTACATAGGATACCCGCAAGCTCAGATCCGAAGAAAAAAGGACATGTCCCTGGTCTGCCGGCCTCACGTGGTCGACTTTCTCATGAAATTGTGGCTGGGCGCAGGGTTCTGCTACAAGGTGTGAGTGGGCTATTGGTTGGAACATTGACTGGGAGATGAAAACTGGCATGACTATCACAAGGTGGATGGGAAGCAGGATGGGTGGTCAAACTGTGGTCAAACACTGAGATCTGATGTGTCCAGTGCGCCAGACTGCTCAGAATCAGCTGGCCTGATGGCCCGGGGACTCCCATCTGCAAGAGGATGAGAAAGCCATGCCCAGGCAGGTCCAGTCCTGAGGCTGGGCTGTGAGAGGGAGTGTCCTCAGTGGTTGTGGGGCCTTGTGGCACCTGGTGGGTCAGTGGGCCCAACCCACTGGCAGACTTGGTTCTTGGGCCCCAAGAGAGAAACAGGGCCTTAACTTCTACTGTGATCAGAACTCATAGCACTGGATCTGTGAAAAGGCAGCACCCAGGGACAGTGATGCACACAGAATAGAGCACGACAGCTGATTCGCTGAAGGAGGCCAGATAAGCAGACCGGCATTTTCTTGGTAACTGATGCTCAAGCTCCCAGAGAAATTTCAAAAATAAGGCAGGCTCTGGAGGCCATTTGAATGGCCTCCTGCAATAGCACATGGAAGGAAACACATGAGAAATATGTGTTTATGCATAAATCTTTATCAGTCTTCATTATTCTGTAGGAGGCAACCGAAGGCAAGGCATTGCTGTGCCAAATGGTATCATCAGTTTTAAGATTCTCGGGATGCATTGCTGTATTGGTTTCCTAGGGCTGCCATAACACATGACCACAACAGAACTGTTTAAGTCACAGTCTGGAGACTGTAATCCAAGATCAAGGTGTTACCAGAGTGGTTCCTTCTGAGGCTGTGAGGCAGCTGTTCCGGGCTTCTCTTTGGCTTGTAGCCAGCCATCTTCTCCCTGTGTCTCTTCACCTTCCCCTCCTTCTGCGTGCTTGCATGCGTGCTCATTCATGTCCAAGTGGGTTGCCATCTTCTCCTCCAGGGGATCTTCCCAACCCAGGGATTGAACCAGCATCTCTTGTGTCTCTGCATTGGTAGGCAGATTCTTTACCACTACACCACCTGGAAAGCCCCCTCCTCCTGTGTATCTGTGTCCAAATTCCCCCTTTCTATAAAAGACCACTTGTGTTGGATTAGGGGCACATTTTCTTCCAGTGTGACCTCACCTCAACTTGATTACATCTGCAAAAACCTTATTTCCAAATAAAGTCACATTCTGAGGGACAGGGGTCTGGGACTTTCAACATATGAATTTTAGGGGGACACAGTTCAACTCATAGCAGTTACCAAAGCAATTTTTTAAAAAGATTAAAGCAGTGAACACTCTCATTCACAATATATTAGAATATTATTTCATTGCAGTCTTCCTGGCATTGAGTGCTATCTTTAAAAAAGGTGGGGATTTTAAAAATTGCTAATTCATTCCAAAATAAACTGGTCACCTATACATTGGCTGTTTGATCCTTTCACAAAATCTAACTGTGTGTCTCCTCTCATACTGACCAGAATTGAAAAATGCACCAAGAAGGAGGAGAATCAGCTAGAAGTTCAGTAAACAGATGAGCTGGTTCCAGCAGGATTCCTGCATCCTTGTCCACCTCAATGTAAGCATCCTCCCATTCAAATCCCAGCTATGGCACTTTCTCAGTTCAGTTGCTCAGTCATGCCCGACTCTTTGTGACCCCATGGACTGCAGCACGCCAGGCTTCCCTGTCCATCACCAACTCCTAGAGCTCACTCAAACTCATGTCCATCGAGTTGGTGATGCCATCCAACCCTCTCATCCTCTGTCGTCCCCTTCTCCTACCGCCTTCAATCTTTCCCAGCATCAGGGTCTTTCCAAATGAGTCAGTTTGTCGCGTCAGATGGCCAAAGTATTGGAGCTTCAGCATCAGCATTAGTCCCTTCCAGTGAATATTCAGGACTGATTTCCTTTAGGATGGACTGGTTGGATCTCCTTGCAGTCCAAGGGACTCTCAAGAGTCTTTTCCAGCACCACAGTTCAAAAGCATCAGTTCTTCGGCACTCAGCTTTCTTTATAGTCCGACTCTCACATCCATACTTGACTACTGCAAAAACCATAGCTTTGACTAGATGGACCTTTGTTGGCAAAGTAATGTCTCTGCTTTTTAATATGCTGTCTAGGTTGGTCATAGCTTTTCTTCTGGCACTTTCTACGTCTGATATTTTCCCAACCTCCTAAGATCTTTGTTAACTAATAGGCAAAATGGAAATAATATTACCCTCCTCACTGGCTTTTCAAGGATTAAGTGGGATATTACAGTATCACACTGTGGTGTGTGATGGGTTCTTAGTGAAGTCTGTGACTGATGCTCAAGCTCCCAAAGCCACTCTGCAAGGACCAGATCCTCCCCATGGAGTAAACAAGTCATGCGTCACTAAGTGAACCAGATGACCGAGAAAGTCAAGTTATTTATGTGGATTAACAGATTTCTCCATGGAATGGGACTCTTCCTCTCATTACTAGCTTCATGTGTCAGTATTGAATCACACCGGGGCATTCACGGACTTAAAATTCAATTACTTGTCATATTATTATTCAACCATTTCCTCCTTGGTAAATTTAATTTTTTCTCATTCTAATGAAGCTCCTTGGAAAAATCAAATCATAGCTTGTTTTAATGAGAATAATAAACCCATGATGGATGGAGCATAGAAAGGACATGGGTTTGGAGATCTCTAGCTAAGCTAATGATGGTGCCAGGTCTGTTTTATATTTGTCTTTGGTGAAAGGGTTGAGCTGTGTCCACTGCCAAAATGTATTGTGGTCAGCCATGAACACTAGTGGACCAAAAGGGTGAGACTGTAAAAGAATGCAAATAATAATACCATTTTCTCAAAAACAACATACAACTTTAACTCAATCATGATCTCAGATCACGCCATTCAAATTTTATTCTATTTATTTTTGGCTGTGCTGGGTCTTTGTTGCTGCACTCGGGCTTTCTCTAGTCGTGGCGAGTGGGGACTGCTCTTCATTACACTGCTCAGGCTTCTCATTTCAGTGGTTTCTCTTGTTGCAGAACTCACGCTGTAGGCACCTAGGCTCAAAAGTTTTTGCACACAGGCTTAGCTGTTCCTCGGCATGGGGGATCTTCCAGGATCAGGGATCGAACCTGTGTCCCCTGCATTGGCAAGCAGATTCTTATTCATTGTACCACGAGAGAAGTCCTAATACACAGTTTTGAAGTGGGGTCTGATTCCTTTCCAGATGAAGTCTGAGTCTGTCAACAACCTTCACTTTGTGGGTGTTGGTCACAGACAGGCAGGCCCAGGCTGTCCTGCAAACTCTGGTGGAGCCCCACATGGCAGCGGCACCGAGTGAGGCGTGTGTGCTCATGCCTCCCCAGCCGCTGGGCATCCCAGTCACCTGCAACCCCGGGTATGGCCCAGTGGAGTATGTTGACTCTGGCTGCTGCCAAGTGTCTGCTCACAGAAAGGAGTTCCTCCCTTGTTGGTCAGTCCCTCAGGAGGCCCATCTCTCTGTCTCACAGACACACATGCACGTATGCTTTGGGGGAGGATTAGGAAGAAGAGGCACATACACCTCCTCGTGGGCTGTAGAGAGAAGAGACAGATGTGAGGGTTGTGTGTATATACGCATGTGACCACTTTTCTCACACCTTCTTAATTCCCTGGGTGATTTGCTTTAAGAAATTAACACTGATGAGATGCAGAAGTTTTATCATTATTGTTGTCTGTTGTGTTTGCTTTCCAACTATTGTATTTTTTTCTCAGATGCAACAGAGATCCAATTGTTTGCTTGAATAAAGGAGAGGAAAAGGAGTAAGCAAGAGAAGAAAATAGCAGGGAGCAAAAGAAAACTGATCCACTTCTGGGGGAAAAAAAAAAAATGTTATCCCTCCCTGCTATGAAAAGCCTGCATCCCAAGGGCCAACTTACATTGAGATGAGAATGATGGTGAGTTATCTCAATAACTGATGAGATAGCCAGCTAAAGGCTCTGCCATCCTAGGCAGCTGAGATCCTTTGATAAGATGTAGGGGAGAAAGCCTGATTGGGAGAGAAAAGGATTCATTCTTACAAGTAAGAGCACCACTGGGCCTGGGAGCTGGAGAAGGGGAGCTGGGAGAGGAGGCAGGACACGTAGTAGGAAAAACATTTAGTAAACATGCTCTGTGTTCCAGGCCCTCTTAAATGTATTATAAAACTTTCCAAGTTTTATAACAACTGTAAAGTACATGATGTTTTCTCTATTTTATGGAAGAAAAAACTAAGATTTTGAAAGGCTAGGTAATTTTCCCCAGAGTATTCCTAGTTTTTGGTACAACTATCCACTCAAAAACTGAAGCCAGAAACTTGGGTTCATCCTAGACACCCCCTTCCCCCAGCCCACCTTCTCCATCCAAACATTCAATCAATGAACAGCTCCCTGGAGGTGACCTCCTAGAACTGTCCCACTGCCTTCCTCCCGTTGGGCACCATCTTGCTTCAGCCACCTTGTTTTCCACTTGGATTTTTATGACAGCATCCCAGTGGTCTTGCCCAGTTAGCTCTGCAGAGAATCAGGCCTTGCAAAGACTGCCAGGCTTCCCTGTTTGACTACTTGGAATAACTACCGTAAGTTTCACTTTCAAAGAGATCTCATTCACCTCCATTCTTAAGAGAAAGCACCGTGGTCTCATTTCTAGAATATTTAGTATAGCCTTAGGCACATGTCTGAAATCTCCATTTGCTCACCATCAAACTGAAACATGCTTTCCTGAAATCTAAAGTAATTTAAAGTTTATTAAGCCAGGTTGGTTTTGATCTAGACATAAATCCTAGCAATGAAGAACATTTTTGCTTTTTTATCTTTTTTTAAAGAAAAGGTCTATTTTGTTTTTCCTAAAACTTGGAAGACACACACATATTGATTCCTTTACAAGAATGAAAGTAAATTTTAATTCTACTTTAACTTTCTACCTTATCATTCCCCAGGTAGAGCAGATATCTTTTCGTAATGCATTTTCTGGGCCACAAGCTGCAGCAGAGACTGAAGCCAGGCAGGGCACAGTGTGAATGAATGATGGCATCAGCCTCCCGGGTCACATCTGCTTCTCATTCCATGAGCTCTGAATGGTGCTGTCTGTGTTCTTCAGACACTCTGCACCTAGTAGTTATCAATCAATCACCTAGGAAGGAACAAACTCTAACATTCTCCTACTGGTTGGTGTTCTCAGTACATGACAGGAAGCAGGACACAGAGCTTCATTTTTTGGAAGTATGGAAGAAATAAGTTTCTTTAAGCAGAAAATGTTGATGGTTTCATGACTATTCAGATGTGACTTTTGATCAACTCTTGCCTGCTCTGCCCTCTGTCTTGTATTTTCTGGCTTCTCCATCTCCATCTCATTCTCGTGAGTGTTTTACCACGCTCAAGGCATAATCCTTGTGTTTTACATCTCCATCTCATTTTCTCCTCCTTTTGCCCCCTTAGGCAGATATTGTTTCCTTGCTTCCCATGTGAGGCCACTGGGCGCCTGTGAGAGTTTCTATGCCTTGCCCATGGCCATGGATAGCAGGTGATGGAGCCAAGATCTTAGTGTGCTCCTTCCACTAAGCCATGCTGCTTTGAGGACTTAAGTCTCTGAAGATCCTGGACAGTCTTTCAGCACATCTAGAGCTGGGATGTATTTTTGAGATGAGACGGTTGAATTCCTTAATCTCCCTAGGGGGAAACTAAAGTTTTGAGGGACAGGCTGCTTCCAAGTTGAACAGACTTAAACTTGAAATCAGAGGTCCTCATTTGAATGCCCATTTTCCCAGATCTTGGTGATTTGGGCAAATCTTATAATCATCCTGAAGATCAGGTACTAATATTGAATTCACAGGAGTCGAGTGAAATCATCCTTTGAACAAGGAGGTCTTTAGTGTCTTTTTTTGGACGTGACTCCTGCCCAAGTGGGTCTTGTCTAGGGATAGACAGAGGCAACTGGAAAGTAAATTTTAAAACATGCTATTAAAATTATTGCAAAACTCCTGGCACATAGTTGATTTTCCATAAGTGAGTTAATGTTGTTACTGGTTTAAAGTTTAACTATTGAGAACAAGATCATGACAGCAAAAGTGTAGAGGTGACTTAAAGGAGATGTAAGTGTTAAGACAGTCAAATGCAATGTGAAATCCTGTACTGGATTTTGGTTTGCAAATCTTTAAAAGATATTTTGTGGACAATTTAATAAACATTAAATTTCATAGGCATGATCATGGCTTTGTTGTTATATAGGAGAGTATCTTCAATGAAGCATTGACTAGGGAAAGATCTGTCTGCCACCATAAGAAATAGTTCCATGGGCTTCCCTGCTGGCTCAGACAGTAAAGAATCTGCCTGCAATGCAGGAGACCTGGCTTCTATCCCTGAGTTGGGAAGATACCCTGGAGAAGGGAATGGCAAACCACTCCAGTATTCTTGCCTGGAGAATTCCATGGACAGAGGACCCAGGCAGGCTACAGTCCATGGAGTCGCAAGAGTGGGACCCAACTAAGTGACTAACATGCACACGCACACTCACATTAAAGAGACTGAGAAAGAAAGGGAGATGAACTCACTTTCACAGGAAACTCTAAAATGACATCCACCCCACAACAAAGGTCCATAAACTTTTAAAAAGCCTTTTTTATTTGTTTAATTCTAAAGAAATAATCATAGATAAGATGTAACTTCTTTGCCGGTGGGTAGAAATTGTGCACTACGTGATATTGCATCCCAGAATCTGAATCTTGAACAGCAGTACAAAGAAGCTGAAAATGAGTAAAGCTTTACTCCAAGAAACTGTGTGGTTCCCCTGCACCTGCCCGTCCAGCCCGGTGTCACAGCCTCCAGTCAAGCTTCTTCTATGTGCCGTGTGCTCTGCTGTGCTTAGTCACTCAGTCATGTCCAAATCTTTGCGACCTCATGGACTGTAGCCCATCAGGCTCCTCTATCCATGGGGATTCTCCAAGCAAGAATACTAGAGTGGGTAGCCATGCCCTCTCCAGGGGATCTTCCCAACCCAGCGATTGAACCCATGTCTCCCTCGTTGTAGGCAGATTCTTTACTGTCTGAGCCACCAGGGAAGCCCAAATTTCTTCTATAAATAAGCCTGTTTCCCTGAGGGTGGCCAGGGTTGGCTACTATTCACAACCAAAGAAGCACAACAGATACAACAAAGAAACCATTGTTCAGTTATAGATTAAAGGAGATTAAAGAGTAAACCTTCTTATCCCTTTCAATAGTCCCATGACCCAGCATTTTAATTATAGGCTCATCTGAGTTTTTCTAAGCAATTAAACTGAAGTGTCCCTGCATATGTTGATATAAATCCACCATTCTGTCCCTATCTTGTAGTAATAGTAGTAATGGCCAGCCTGCCCCTCCAATGGCCTGCTCCCAGTAGTTATGCAGACCCCACACCAAAGAGGGAAAGTGCTCATCCAGATTGGTCTTGCCCACGGTATCTCCATAATACCTCCCTGACCACCACCTTTGACTCACGAATGTGTCTGGTGGTCTCCACAAGTCTAGTCCACCAGAAAGGGATTTGCTCCTGTTACCTCTAGTTGCCAAGACCCCAACACAGCATCTGGGCCTCAACAGAAATGCAAAAATAGTTATTAAACAAGAAAACAAATGAGCAAAAGAGTTGTAGCACCTGCAAAGCTAGAACCAAACTAGTG
Source organism: Capricornis sumatraensis (assembly GCF_032405125.1). Classification (NCBI taxonomy): domain Eukaryota; kingdom Metazoa; phylum Chordata; class Mammalia; order Artiodactyla; family Bovidae; genus Capricornis; species Capricornis sumatraensis. The sequence continues at coordinate 79,466,379 of NC_091073.1, forward strand.
GCATAATTCCAAATATATTACAGCCAATGACCATTAAAAGGGTATGCCAACAAACCTGAAACTTAAATGGACCACTTTGTTGACAGAGGAAGTCCACAGGACTCACTTAGTAGATAATCCAGTACTTATTAAAGAATTAGATCAATAACGCAACTTAAACGCAAAAAAAAAAAAAAAAAGAATTGTGCAGTGTATAGAGAAGGAACTGTTATTGAATGTGTCAACAGCGGTTTGCAAAGTTTTGGGCTGGAGATTTCTCACTGAATGATACTTTACTGTTGTGGTAGTTGAAGTGTCGAAGTATCAACTTCAACTGGTAGATCAGCAATCCATGTTATTGGAGATCGTTATTTCTTAACTCTGGCTCCCCTCATCAAGGTCTTTATTTCCATTATCACAGTTAAAGCATCACAGTCTTTCTTTTGGATTTTTGCATTCTTCTAACTTACCTCCTCTGCTCAGGTGTTTCTACTTTCCACAGTTAATTTTTAAGAATGAAAATCTGACTATTTGCATTCTTCTTAAAGCCCTCCTCCCCAGAACCTAGTTTTTCTATTTTAATTCTCCAGGTCCAGCCATACTAATCTTTTGCTGACTCACCAGCATCACCCTCTCTCTGTGAGGTGCCCTTTGCACCTGCATGCATGTGATCCTGTACTACCAGCTGGGATGCAGCATGAGCAAGTCCTGCCCCTTAGGATGGATGGTTCAGTAGGGAGAGACAAAGAAAAGACACAGAGCAAACAAAGAGGGTATTTCGGGAACTCAGGGATTTTACAAAGATAAGACAGATAGTAGAATGAAGGGTAGCCTTAATAGTAGCATAAGCAGACTTTTAGGGAAGACCTTACTGATGATGAGGCAGCTGTGTAAGGATCCAGGGATGGAAGAATAAAGGATGGTAGAGAGGAAATCTACTGGGTCCAAGACAGACAGGTTCTTGTAACTGTGATGAGTGCTACCAGACTGGCGTGGTGGGAAGCCATGAAGCAACAAGATGAGATTTGCCTTGGGGCCTCTGGGTTTGGGTGGAGCTTAGGCTGTAGAAAGGCAAAGGTGGAGGCAGAGGGGATGACCAGGCATATTTCTATCATCCAAGCAAGAGCTGATGGCAGCTTACTGTGGCTTGACTTAAAATATGTTGTGAAATCAAACTCAAAGGATGAGTTGGAGATGGATGTGTAAGGAGGACAAAAGCTGATGTGATCCTTAAGTTATGGCATATTGGGAAAGCTGCACAGGAAAAGTTGAGAGTTCTCATTTGCCATAGCTGTCTTATTTCAAATTCAAGCAGAGATTCAGAGAGGTGGTTGGGTGACTGTGTGGGAAACTAGGGAGACAGGTCCAGACCAAATAGATTTCTGACATTTGAAGACATGTTTCCTGTTGAGATAATCTTGGGGAGAGAGAGACAGTAGAAAATAAAAGCTGAGGGGTGGAACAGCAAGTCACACAGCAGTGTGAGAGGTCTGGGCAAACCCTGGTTCACTCCTACCACCTTTCAAAAATCAGCTTGGAAACACTTTGCCTGGAAAGTGACAGCTGACTACAAGAGGCTGGAAGAGATGCCATCCCACCTACTCCTAAAGACCGTCCCCCACTTAGTGATAAAGACTTGCTTGCCTGCCCACCCACCCCTGCCTGGAGGACCTGGGCTGTGGCTTCTGCACCCAACACTTGTTTGACACCTGTCAGTGAACAATCATGTCTGTCATCCAAATCAGACAAAAGACTACAACGTGTGTGAAGAACTGTCAAAACTCAGTAGTAAGAAAACAAAGAACCCAGCTAAAAAGTAACTGATAGACCTGGACTTTTCACCAAAGAGAACATCCAGGTGGCAAATGAGCACAGGAAAGATGTTCACCATCATTAGCCATCAGGAAAATGCAAATTAAAGCCAAAATGAGGACCACTACATCCCTGTTGGAATGGCTAAGATACTGACAGTACCAAGTGCTGATGAGGATGCAGAACTGTAGATGGTTCTGTACTGCTGGTGGGAATGCAAAATAATGGAGAAAACCTTCTGGAAAACAGTTTGGCACTGTTTCTTGTAAAGTTAAATATGTACTTATCATATGAGCCAGCAATCCCACTGTTGGGTATTTGCTCTAAAGAAATGATGACTTATATTAATGCAAAAGCCAGTACAAATGTTTATAACAGCTTTATTCATAATCACCCAAAACTGGGAACAAGTCCTTTAACTTGTTCCCAGTTAACAATGGATGGAGTATCCAAACAAGGGAATGCTATCAGCAATAATAAGAAATGGACTAATGATAGGAGCAGAATGATGAACTTCAAAGACACGCAAAGTGAAGGAAGCCAATCTGAATGGTATGATTCCACATATACAACACTCTGGAAAAGACAAAACTATAGTGACAGAACTGATCAGTGGTTGCCAAGAGTTAGTGGGGGTGTGACTGTAAAGGAGTATGATGGCATTTGGGGGAATGATGAAATGGTTTTATATCCTGATTGTTGTGGTGTTCTGATGTATAAATCTATACATATGTAAAAATGATAGAACTATACACCAAAAAAGCTGATATTACTGTAGGTTAATTTAAGAGGCATCGTTTAAGTTTGGGTTTTTTTTTTTTTTTTTTTTAATTTTAAAATCTTTAATTCTTACATGTGTTCCCAAACATGAAACCCCCTCCCACCTCCCTCCCCATAACATCTCTGTGGGTGATCCCCATGCACCAGCCCCAAGCATGCTGTATCCTGCGTCAGACATAGACTGGCGATTCAATTCTTACATGATAGTATACATGATAGAATGCCATTCTCCCAAATCATCCCGCCCTCTCCCTCTCCCTCTGAGTCCAAAAGTCTGTTATACACAGCCGTGTCTTTTTTCCTGTCTTGCATACAGGGTCGTCATTGCCATCTTTCTAAATTCCATATATATGTGTTAGTATACTGTATTGGTGTTTTTCTTTCTGGCTTACTTCACTCTGTATAATCGGCTCCAGTTTCATCCATCTCATCAGAACTGATTCAAATGAATTCTTTTTAACGGCTGAGTAATACTCCATTGTGTACATGTACCAAAGCTTTCTTATCCATTCATCTGCTGATGGACATCTAGGTTGTTTCCATGTCCTGGCTATTATAAACAGTGCTGCGATGAATATTTTTTAAAAATATTATTTAAAAATATTTTTGACTGTGCCGCATGGCCTGCAGTACTTCCCTAACCAGGGATTGAACCCATCCCACCTGCATTGGAAGCATGGAGTCTTAACCACTGAACCCTCAGGGAAGTTCTAAGATGCATCATTTAAACATCATCATCTGCTGTATGAATGAATGGATGAAGTTTAATTGCAATCAGGCTGACTTCTAGGATTTCCTAGTTACTTTGCCTTATTCTGACCAAAATGGGTGAACCTATTAAACTAGAAAGGAGAAATTTCCGAGGCAACCTATGGCCGTAATGTCTTCCTTTGATGTTAAACCACAAGACACAAGTTGATGTGTGTTGATGAGTCCAGAATTGTGGGGTTTTCTCAGGCCCTGGTTACAGAGCTCTCTCTCCTGCAGGAAGACCTGAGTGGCTAGGACATAACAGTAATTGAACGCAGCGGAGCTGGTCAGGTCCCCTGCAGGTGTGACTCTGGTTCTGAGATAGTGGGCAAAGCACTCCAACCCTGACACCCGGCTTCCCTGCCCACAGAATGGATCGAAGCATTCTTAGCTTACAAGGTGATTGTGTGTGAAAGTGTTTTCCAAAATGTGAACTGTCTGCAGCAAAGCAGAGGCTGTTGAACATCCCATATCCACATACCTCTCGTCACTTTTACCAGTTCCTCTGGCAAAATGTGGACAGGCCTCCCCTCCACTTGGACTGCCTTGTTGGGAGGCTGCCCTCATAGTCCCTGTAACCCAATTCCATCTGTCAGGAAAGGCTGCATCTGGGGGCTGGCACACTTCATTTGGGTTTGATTAACGAGGCTGCAGAGGGTCTTTGGGGCACAGCCGCTCAGATGCACACTTCTTTCCAGCACCAGATATGCCATTTATCTGTGTTTTCCTTTGGGGAAGAAGGAGGAAATGGGCTGTTAGTAAAAACACAGACTCACTTATTATAATAAATTATAGTGAAAAGTAAAATAAACATGACCCCACTCATAAAGGATGAATCTGATCCAGAGAGAGCCTCAGGAAAGAGAAGATAACAAAGAAATAAGTAAAAGATACTTTCTCCTTGGTTGTTCCCTGGTGCAGGCAGTGGTGCTCACCGCATGTTTAGGGGCACACAGGCTATTGTAGAGCAAAAGCGTCAACATTTAGACCACTGAAATGCTACAGAAGTTTGATGTTTTTGTTGCATGAAGAGTTCATGCAAATTGTGCAAATCAACTCCCAATGGACAAGTGAGAGACAGAAAATTCACCCCAGAGAAAAAGGAATTAGGGAACATATTAATACATGTGGAAAAATGTTTAACCTTACTGGTGATTAAAGAAATGAAAATTAAGATAATGAGATATCTTTCATTGCCTATCAAGTTAACAAAAATGTCAAAATAAAATAAAATACATAATGCTGGTAAAGTCAAGGAAACTCATATAATGCTGATAGATGTATAAATTGATACAACTATTTTCAAAAGTACTGTGGTAATATGTATTAAGAACTATAAAAAACATGCATACCTTTTAGCCTGATGTTTATATCATTTAACCAGTAATCCATGTGAGTAAATCTGACCAAAAGAAAAACACTTAATGTATAAAAAACATGGTCAAAAGAAACAACTCTAAATATACCCCAAAAAATTCTTTGTACAGAGTTATTCATCACAGTAAGTTTGGAAGTGAACTAAATAACCCTGAACTGTTTTGCAAGCATTTGAAAAATGGTGGCAAAGAGTTTTAAATATCTTGTGGAGATATTTATGATATAATGTTGGATTATAAGGCAAGTTGGAAAGTTGTTTACATAGTACAGCTTTAATTATGCAAACAACGCTTTATGGAGACCAAGACTTGAAGAAACTTGAACAAAACAGCAATAATGGTAATATTTTGAAAACTGGACATAACTTTTTTGTTCTAACCTGTTGGCCTATCTATTTTTTTTTTTTTAATGAAAATGTATTTTTGGGAGAAAACAAAGAAGAATTAAAGATGAGCTCAGATCTTCCTAATGACCCATGGCTCATCTATCATTCGTGAATGTGTCTTAATCTTTCTTGAGCCTATATATACGGTCAACCCCACGACCTCAGACTAATGAGTTCCTTACATTGTCACTGCTGTGTGGAGCATGACTTCCTTTCCTACAGAGTCTACGTTTTAAGACTGTAAGGATGCCCTTGGATCACATTGGATGTAGTAGCTGAATTGGGCAGCATCCATGATCCTAGCTGCCCAGAAACTTTTCTAGGTCCCAAGCACAGCTGGTAGAATGTCCCTTAGGGTAACCACTGCAGGCATCTGTCAACATTCAGGAAACCAGATATGTTTACACCCTGAAGCCAGCGCATCCCCTACCAAGGAATCTTCCATGGAGCCCACCCCTCCTCTCCAAACGCCTGTGGTCTTTCGGTACCTGGCCTGGCACTTGGAGAGGAACAGAACAAAGAACCGAGAACGGGAACACATCAGAGCAGCGCCCGAAGGAGCGGCCAGGCCTGAGCCCAGCTCAGGTAGAGTGCAAGCCCAGTGCAGGTACGGGGGCGCCTCTCTGCCCTTTTTTGGCCATGCCTCCTTTTGTTTCATGAATTTCTCTGACCGTGGCTGCACATTATCCTCTCCTCTTTGTGGTTTTCAGCTCTTCAGTATGCAAAATTACTGCCAAAAACCAAGAGAATTTCTTGACTAAACCATAAGCAAAAATATTTTAAATAAAGCATTTGCTCAGTCATGTTCATAGTGTCTCCACATAACAAATCTTGTGATCAGGGGACCCAGTCTTGGCTCAAGACACTGAGTCCAGGGGCAAGGTTGATGGATGGATCAACTGGGAGTGACCCCTGACCTTTAGGGCTCAGCTACTTTGTTCCCTGTCAAACCACAGATGAGATTTAGGCGTATACTAAATAAATCAGGTTCAGTAACACTGAAAACAAAACCTTCCTGGTTGATGTTACCAAGAGCCATCGATGCCAAAGAGAATATCCAGTTTCCTGGAGTGAATGTCTTATTGTACTAAGATGCCCAGTTCTTTCTTGACAAAGAAGAAAGTCAGATAGTCCTTAGAAGAAAATAAGGAGCCTGCATGCTATGGGGACAGAGAAGAACCAAGAGCAAGGGTGTCACGGCTACAACCAATAAAGTTTTTGTGCTTTACTCAGTCCTCAGAGAAACTGAGGTGGATTCCCGTCCACCTTGCACAGGAAAAGAGAGCCCAGAGAAAAGGTGGGTAATTTGGCACAAGGTCACACAACAAGGAAGTGCCGGAGCTGGAATCTCGGACAGGAATGAGTGTCAATAAGAGCTGAAACAATTGGAAAAAGCAGGGATTTCCCTGAAGAGAATCAGCCTGAAGCCCAGTGAGTCAGTACCAAACCCCAGGAGGGCAAGGGACCCACTGAGCATTGCTTTGGTTACAGAGTCAAAACAAGTCAACGCCAAGGAGCTGGGGCTGGGAGGAGCTGCACAGCTTCAGAGCTCCCCTCCTGCTACCCTGGAGCACCAGGCACGAATGGAGAGCTGGCCCTCCAGGACTCAAGTCACATGATGTCACCTGGCCCCTCTCCTCTGTGGGTGTATGACTTATCTCTGGGGATATCCCGAGCCAGGGACACCCATACAGCCACCATCCAAGTTGGTGCATGGAGAATCCATGCCGATCAAAAACCCACAGCCTTCCTCTCTTGCTGACGCCAGCCCTCACACCAACCTCCCTGTCACTGCAATGCTGCGATCCAACCAGGGACCTGGCCATTACATCCAGCCTCAGTTCACCTGATTGGAACCATCTCCTGAGAACCACAGGGAGGGCTCAGAGCCCATGAGCCTTTGCTCACCGTGGCTCTTCTAAGTGTTCTTCTGTTTTAAAGGTGGAGGAGCCTTCAGTGTGGGACAGCCTCACCAGTCTTAGGTCTGGATTGTGCAGCAGAGGCCATGGCCACAGGTCAGTGCTCTTACCCAAGGGCTATGTCTGCAGGGCAAGGGAGAGCACTGTCACTCTGGCCACTGTGCCAGGGCCACACTGATCCTGTCACCAGGGTGTGTCTTTAACCCCTGCTGACCAGGCTGACTGTTGTGTCTGGAGCCAAAAATATGACCACAAGGAGACAGGGAAGAGGCAAAGCAATAAATGTGGAGCCTGTGAAAGGAGAACCCCGCTCAGGGCAGGGAGAGTCTTCAACCCTCAGCACCTGGGTGTGGAGCCCCACCATCAGCTGCCTCAGTAAGGGGGCAGGCTTGGGGGCCCCAGCGAGGACTAGCAGCTCTTCTCAGGACTGGCTGAGGGTCCGTGGGAGGCTGCTGCTTCTCTGAGACACAGTATAGAGTTGGGAAGCCCCAGAACCAGCCACACACAGGCCCCTCTGATGGCGGAAGGTGTCCTTAGTATTGCAGCTCTTGTCATGGAGAAGGCGACTACGAACTGAATGATTTCCTGTCCCTTTATGTCACCTCTGTCATTCACTAGGGAGAATGTCACTCTCTCGGCCCCAGAAGGGCCTGTGTCCCATGGGACTTTCATGATCAAGTCACTATGCCAGGCATCTGGAAGCGTAGAAACTTTTCTGAAGGAATCCATGTCCTTGAGGGGTTCCAAGTCTGAGGATAGGAGAAGACCAGTAATATTAATCAGAGGAATACAACATGGATTCCCTTTAGGAAGTGGGGATTAGCTTGGAATGATGAAAACTGAGAGAGAAGAGACCCAGCAGTGTGTGGGGAGGGAAGGAAAGTTACAGTTTCACTAAGATGGTGAGAGAGGCCTCTGAGGTGAGGGTATTTCAGAGACTCAAAGGAGGCAGCCTGGGCAAAGCTGGTACTTTGGCCAGGATCTCAGCAATGAGTGCAGGCAGAGGCCCAAGGATCTGGGCAAATAGAAGACCATGCCTCAGAGAAGGCCGGAGGGGACAAGCTAAGGCAGGTGAAGCAGCAGGGCATGGAAGGGAGGCTCAGGTGGGGGATTCTGGCTTTACTCAGTGAGTGAGGACCGCTGCTCCATCTGAAACTGGTTTTAAAAGGTGCTCTGACACACTTACGGTTACCAGAGAGGAGAGGGAGTGGGGAAGGGACGCATGAGGGGTATGGCATTAACAGGCTTCCCTGGTGGCTCTGATAGTAAAGAATCTGCCTGCAATGCCGGAGACCCGGCCTTGATCCTTGAGTCACGAAGATATCCTGGAGAAGGGAATGGCACCCCACTCCAGTATTCTTGCCTGGAGAATTCATGGACGTCTGGTGGGCTACAGTCCATGGGGTCACAAGTTGGACATGACTGAGCGACTGACACTTTCACTATATATAAAATAGGTAACCAACAAGGATTTGCTGTATAGCACAGGGAATTAATATCTTGGAGTAACCTGTAATGGAACACAATCTGAAAAAAAAGAAGCTGAATCACTTTGCTATGTATACCTAATGCAACAGTGTAAATCAACTGTACTTCATTCAATCAATCAATACACAGAGCCTGTGAGCTGCTTATGGGGCACAGAGAGGGGCAGCGGCAGGAGAGCCCAGAGAAAGCCATGAAGATATGAGGGTGGGGTGGTCGGGGTGACGTGGAAGGTACCGCAGTCCCTATGATCGCCACCAGCTCAGTTGGGATGGGACATTGCATTAGACAGAAATCAGGTTGAGAGTCAGGCGCTCAAGTTTAGCATTTGGTGTGAAAACCACCCAGTCTTGAGTGTATTGCTGGTGTGGTGAGGCCTTTTGTTCAAAACTTTTAAAACACAGAGCCCCTTGGAAGAGGCATAAGACATCTTCCCAGATGGAAGGAAGCTCTGGGGTCCTTCTGTCCACTTCTCACTTAACAGATGAGGACAGTAAGACTCAGAGAGATGAACTGGTCTTTCTGAAGTCATACCAGCGATTCTCAAATTTGAATTTGTATGTGTGTCACCTAGGGATGGAGGGGTAGTTGATAAGATGAAGATTCAGACCCTATGGATCTCAAGTAGAGGGGGGCAACTGATGCTGGGGGTTCTTTGAGATCAGGAGGACAGAGGGGGCCAGGCCTGAGTGGGAGACAGACTATCTGCATAGATATTGAGGATGTGATGGGGCCAGACCTACTGCGAAGTGACTGCAAAGCTGTGAAGATCATCATGGAGTGCACCCCAAGTCCAGGGGATTGGGTTTGGACAAAAAACAAAACCCTTCTGTGGGCCCTGACGAAGCTGGGGATGGACCGTGTTCACAGCTGTAACCTCAGCATCTTTCCCAAGGCCTGGAGACCAGAAGGAGACCGGAACTGAGAGCAGTGGGATAAAGAAAAACTGAAAGGCTCTGGAGGTTTTATATTTCCCTGGAGAAGGGAGGACTATCGGGCTCTCACAGCCCCTAGGACCACTCTGTGCGCACAGCGAGCAGCCCAGCTGTCCTGGTGTGGGCAAAGAGCACACAGAGATGATGACCGAGTCCAAGGAGGCCTCTTACCCCAGGCAAAGCCAAGAGGGGAGGGGGGTGGAGATTGAGGGTCCCCTGTGGGGAAGTCCAGCCTGCCTCCACCCTCTGACTGGGGGCAAACACGTCTCTTTGGGACCCAGTTTGTTCCTGCTCATGTCTGGTCTCACAGCCCCACAGAGCAGGACTCACAGTTAGCACCCCCAACCCCCGAACACATCCCGAGTCTGATAGGTCCTGCTAAAGTGGCTGCACTGGTGCTCAGGAGAAACTGGGGGAAAAGCCCCTCAACATCTCTGCAGTCAGCAGAATAATGGTCCCCAAAGATGTCCACATCCTAATCTCCAAACCTGGGACCTTACCTACAAATGCACTGTGTGCTTTAATCAGATAAAAACACAGTACATAGAAGCCACCAAATATAAATGACACAGGGAACCAAGACACAGGTTGCCTTCCACCTTCCATATGTGTACTGTCCTTTTTTTTCTTATATCATTTAATTTATTTATTTACTTATTTTTGGCTCTGCTGGGTCTTTGTTGCTGTGTGCAGGCGTTCTCTAGTTGCAGAGAGCAGGGCCAGCTCTCTAGTTGCAGTACTGTGGGATTCTAATCGCGGTGGCGTCTCTTGTTTCAGAGCACAGGGTCTAGGGCTTGTGGGCTTCAGTAGTTCTGCTCCCAGGCTCTAGAGCACAAGCTCAATAGTTGTGATGCAGAGTCTTCATGGCTCTGTGGCACATGGGATATTCCCAGATCAGGGATCGAACCCAGTGGATTCTTTACCACTGAGTCACCAAGGAAGCCTTTTTCCATAGGAGCAGAATTGTGGTGGAGGAGAGGTGGTGAGGAGAGGTGGCGAGGAGAGCTGCTGCCCTAACAGCCAGCTGTGCCACACAGCTCTGACCTTGAGATACTAGGGGAATTTGCTGGGACAAGTTTCTGGAACAGCTTCTTAAGACGTGGACAGAGCTTGGTGCCAGGTCCTTTAGCCTATTTTCCCTTCCTCCTGCTTTTGCGCTGAAATGTGGATTTGAGAGGTGGCTGCTGGAGGCCACCTTGACCCATGAGATTCCAGTAAATGGGGAGCCAGCCACTGTGGACAGAAAGCAGAGAGAGCAAAGGACCCTAAGCACTGAATCACATAGCTTCTTTGGACGCCCTGCCCCTAGACTGATTCTATGAAAAAGAAGAAAATAAACTCTTACCTTGTCAAAATATTTTCTGGCCTCTGTTAATAGCAGTAAATTGTCATTCTAACTGATGTAGCTCACACTGGAAATAGCCTTCCACAAAAATGTCTTAATAGGAAAACACTGGAGCTATATCCACTGTGGTCTGTGTGATCCTATAGTCAAGTCTGGGCCTCAGCAACTTGGGTGGGCCTTGCTTTCCTTGTCTGCAGGTTGAGCTGTTGGTGGGATTGAGTGGGAGGACCGTAGCAAAGCACTTAGGACTGTGTTTAAGATGTAATGAAAATAACCAGCTATTTACATCAGAAATGAGATGATTAATTCATGCTATGCTATATTCAGAAAGATAGAGTTGCCTTATACCAAAACAGCAAACATGAACAGGACGTACTAGAAATAATCTAGAAGCTCACAAGACACAAATGACTTGTCCTTGGACAGGCTGGCCTTGTCTTCACATACGCCACCACCCAGCTCTGCCTTCTGACCATGCAGGCGTGGGAGAGCTTCCCACCCAGCAAGGCTGGCTAGCAGAGTCTGTGACTGTCAGCTTCCTCTGCATCCTGCTCACTGGTCAGCCAGTGTCCTGGGCCCTCAGGGAAACGTGGCGGGGAGCCAAGTCCAGGGGAAGGCGTAAGGCCGGATGTTTCTTTTGCTGCTCAGTGTCCTGTGTACATAGACCTCTGTCACCATTCAGATGCCCAGAGCCGAGGCGACAGGTGACAAAGCTCTCTGCCTCCAGCCCAGCCACCCTCCCTGGCACGAGGAAGGGCGTGGCTGCTATGGCTTGGGCAGACGTGGGACTCAGAGCTCCTTCCCTTGGACCTACTCAATGTTCACATCTCTGACAGAAGGAGATGAGACATGTTAACATTTTTAAGAGTCTAAGCAAAAATCAATTTGAATTGGAACGTGATGGGGGAGCCGAATGGAGAGAAGGGGGAAACACAGCAAGGACCTGACTGATGGCTGCAGCTTGAGGCCCAGGTGGCCATGTGTGGTTCTCTGTCGCTAGCATTTTGATTCATAACCTCGAGGCATTTACAATTTAGATTTTGGGTTGCTGGCATAGCATCTCAGGCCAATGCCTCCTTGTTTACTCAAACAAGCAGCCCATTACTAAATGATCTCCATTACCGATTAGCACCCATTCATAAAGCTGAATTCCTGACATTGTTAAGGTCAGTTGTAAAACTGCATAAACATTAAGAATAGTTCAAGCATGTACTTTTGATATTAAACTGTGGATGGCCATATATGGATGTGAGAGTTGGACTATAAAGAAAGCTGAGCGCCGAAGAATTGATGCTTTTGAACTGTGGTGTTGGAGAAAACTCTTGAGAGTCCCTTGGACTGCAAGGAGATCCAACCAGTCCATCCTAAAGGAAATCAGTCCTGAATATTCATTGGAAGGAGAGATTTTGAAGCTGAAACTCCAATACTTTGGCCACCTGATGCGAACAGCTGACTCATTTGAAAAGACCCTGATGCTGGGAAAGATTGAGGGCAGGAGGAGAAGGGGACAACAGAGGATGAGATGGTTGTATGGCATCACTGACTCAATGGACATGGGTTTGGGTGGACTCCAGCAGTTGGTATTGGACAGGGAGGCCTGGCATGTTGTGGTTCATGGGATCAGAAAGAGTCGGACACGACTGAGCAACTGAACTGAACTGAAACTGAGGAAACTGTGTCATAGGTACATCAGGTGCTGACTAATTTATTTCCGTAAACTTATTTGTTAATATCACTGTATCTTTGGGAGGACATGATTCAACCCAAAGCAGCATTCTCTGCAGGGTAGGCACATTATAACCAGCACAGAAGCCTCTGGGTTGTAATCTGAGAGGAGCCTCCAGAGCTGGAGGCCAGGAGGAGAGCTGACATTGCAGGAGCAGGTTGGTTCCCACTTAGGGTGTTTTTTCCCAGAGCAAGAGCTTGGAAGCCAATGGTCCCTCATGTACAAGCTTTCCTACAGGAGATGACTTTATTAGGAGCCCCACCTGGTTTGGGCTCCCCTGTGGCTCAGATGGTAAAGAATCTGCCTGCAGTGCCAGAGACCTAGGTTCAGTCCCTGGGTCGGGAAGATCCCCTAGAGGAGGAAATGGCAACCCACTCCAGTATTCTTGCCCGGAGAATTCCATGGACAGAGGAGCCTGATAGGCTACAGTCCATGGGGTCTCAAAGAGTTAGTCACAACTGAGTGACTAATACTTCCACTTTCATGTTCCACTTGGCTTGTGGAAACAGCTGCAATCCCTTCTTGGCACAACTGCCAATGGCTGAGAAGGCCCAGGGCTTGGGTGTCATTGTTGCTCCAGGGGCACCAGGGCCACTGGCAAAACAGACTAGAGTGGGCTGTGCTGATTAGAGGATGATGAAATACTCTCTAACACATTGGGAGACCCACTTGCAGGGACTGGAGGAAATCTCTGTGAATAGGGAGAGGCTGCCAAACAAAGGAATGGAACAGATGACCAAGATATTAAAGTGAAAACATGAGGAAAAACCTGGGAAATATGCAGATTTCACTGCTCATGAAGAGGTAGAAGACAGAGTGTGATTGGGGCGCCTTGCTGATCCAAAGGGAGAACATGGGTAGGCCTTTCTACACAGGTCTGGGTTGGATGGGTAGAGGTGATGACTGTGTATAGTAGACTCTGTTAGGCAAACTTTTTAAAAACAATTTATTTATTTATCTTGTGCTTTGTCCTCGTTGCTGCTCAGGCTTTTCTCTAGTTGCAGAGAGTGGGGGGTACTCTCTAGTTGTGCTGTGCAGGTTTCTCAAAACTGTGTCTTCTCTTGTTGTGGAGCACAAGCTCTAGGGAGCATGGGCTTCAGTAGTTGCAGCTCCTGGGTACCAGAACACAGGCTCAGTAGTTGTGTACATGGGCCCAGTTGCTCTAAGGCATGTGGGGTCCTCCTGGATCAGGGATCAAACCCATGTCTACTGCACTGGCAGGCAGGCTCTTTGCCCCTGAGCTGCCGCCCCCACCCCACATTTGGCTGTGCTTCTCCCTAAAACATAAAGTACTCAGTGCCTCTTGGTTCCAAGATTTAGGGACTAGTTGTCAGTTTCAGGGAAACAGAAAAGCTCTTATCATCATCCTACAACTATTATAAGAATCAACTTCAAAGTTGGTGTAAGTCTGACAGTCATGCTAGCAGCAAATCGAGGCTTTTAGCTGGGAATATTTCTGTTTTAAATAAAGATTGGTTAAAGCTATCTCCCTGCAGGAAAATAAAAGAAAGAAACTGGCCTTGACTCTGAGTTTATGAAAATCTACCTGGAAAAATTTGTTTGCAAAAATAAGTGCATCCACTCCAATGGCTACAATAATTATAGTAACAAAAAGACAATAACAAGTGTTGGCAAGACTGTAGAGACATGGAAGACTTGTGTATTGCTGGCAGGACTGTAAAGCACAACAGCCACTGTGGAAAACAGTCTGGTAGTTCCTCAAAATGTTAATATAGAGTTACTATATGACGTAGCAACTCTACTCTGAGGTATACACCCAAGAGAACTGAAAACATATGCTCACCCAGAAACATGTACACATGTTTAGCAGGATTACCCATAATAGCCAAAAAATGGAATCAACCCAAATGCCCATCAGTTGAAGAATGGAAAACAAATTGTGGCCCATCAGTGCAATCAAATATTATGCAGCCATGAAAAGGAATGAAGGACTACCACTTGCTACACCATCAGTGAGCCTTGAAAACATTATGCTAAGTGAATGAAGCCAGATACAAAGGACCATATCCTGTATGATTTCACTTATATTAAAAATTCAGAATAGGCAAATCCACAGACACAGTAAGTAGATTAGTGGTTGTTAGGGTATGGGAAAAAATAAAATGAATCACTACTAATGTGCCTAAATGTTCATTTTGGAATGATGAAATATTGTGTATCATAAATAGATGAATGTTGAGGAGAATGAGGGTGCAGAAATCCTCTGTTTACTAAAGCGGGATAATCATATTCTAATCTGTAGAAAGATAAGCACCTTCACCCTGGAGCATCTTTGTGAAATGAAGTGGATATGGCTCTAAGGGAAGAGAAAACCATAGCAATGCCAAATGGGAGACAGGTAAAGCTCCTGTATGTGGCTGGTGAAAGTTGCCATAAAAAACTCTTTGTAAAAACTCTCTGTAAAACTCTTGCGTAATACCTACTAAATCTGAATATTGCACATAACTGAGCCCAGAAAATTTATTCCCAGGTGAAAGACCAACAGAAATGCAAGCATCTGTACATCAGAAAGTACACATACAAATGCTGACATTGGCTTCATTTGTTACACCCAAAAACGAAGAAAAAGAAAACTACCATTAGCCACAAAACAGGCAGAATATGATATATTCATAAACGGTACATCAAGTGATGAGACGAATGGGTTGCTGCTATGTGCAGTGATGTAGGTGAGTCTCCCAGACGTGAGGTCAACCCAGGGAAGCCTGGCCAAAGGCACACCTAGTGCATGAATCCCATTATACAAACTGCAAAGACAAGCAGAGCTCATCGATGTCACTGGATTCAGGGTAATGGTTACCCCTGGGTAGTAGGAGAGAGCATAGCAAGAGTTAGGGGCCATGAGAGGACTGTGGGGTGCTGAGTGATGATGGTTATACTTGTATGTTTACAAACAGTCTGTGACAATGCTTCAGACAGTATACTCATGACCGGTTGTATTTTCCTGTTTATTAAAATACAATTTTTAAGCTAGAATTTAAACTCTAAAGACAAGATGCTTGATAATGAAATGCTTGGAACTGCAATAAACTTTGGTCAGTCTGGAGTTAGTAGTGTTTTGAAAATAGCATAAAGTCCTAGGTTGCCCAGTCTCCCAAAGTTCAAAAATTTCTTCTGTAAAACTTTTCATTTAGCCCAACTTAAAGAACTGAAACATTTCTAGTATCATAAATAGCTACAACCACATAAACAGAAAATTATGAGTCCTGCATTTTAACAGCCATTTTTAATCTTTTTAAAAACTTTTTTAAAAGACATGAGCACATCTGGATCTTCTAATCATAAACAGCTCCTTTATAAAATGTCTTTAAAAAGCCCTTCTTCCTCAGGAAAGGAATCAGATCTCTTTGTTGACTTTAACATTTGGAGAGAACATGTTAAGCTAAAATTTCTTAAAGCATCTAGGTATTTGATTTTGTTTTATAGCCTCATATTTCTCTTTACTGGTTCTTGTTTTACTTTTAATATGTTCACTTGTGTTAGTGGTAGGTTTGTGTATGTGTTTGTGTGTATATGTGCATACGTGTATGTTCATGTGGTGGGGGTGGAGAGAGGGAGAGGAGGTTTACAAAGCAATGGAGAGTGAAAGAATTGGAATTAGTGAGAGAATATATGTAGAGTGCTTTGAAGTCATTGTCTACAAAGTAGTGTATTAATATCAATTATTACTTTCAAACTATTCAACACAATTTTTTAGCTTACTTTTTAAGAGAAAGTCCTATAGGATTTTATTTTTTCACTACTTTTATACTTGCATATGCTGTTTGATTCTCTCAGCACATAAGCACTACTTCCTGCATTAGTCAAGAATTTCTGGATCCTGTGCTATAAACTGTTCCATGTGTCCTTGGGCTTGGCTTGAGTGGACATCCCCAAAAGTCTGGAAGAAAGTGACCCTGGTCTTAGCCTGATAGTCAAAGCATTGCTTCACTCTTGGATCACCATACCTATAAGCAATCCTTTCACTCAAATTTAGCTCAGAATTAAGTTTCTTTTTTCGTGTTGATATCTCTTATACCTCTTCCTGCTTTCTTTACTACTACAGTTCAATTGTTTAATGATCTGATTAAATTTCAGTTCATTACTTTGAAACAGGTGCGTGGCTTCTTGAGAAATGTTTAGTCTGAGTCTTCTGTCATGCTCACCTTTGTGCATGTGTCCACTGCATGCTTCTCTCAGAGCTCCATCCAGTGACTAAATCATCAACACACACACACACACACACACACACACACACACACACACCAGGAGAATTAGTCTTCTGGAAAGATAAAGTAGACACACATGTCTCTATTTTTTCTGCTAAACACAGAAAATTATATATATATATTAGAATCATACATAAAACACAATAAGAAGATGCTGAAAGTAGGCCAACTAGAGACCTCAGGACTAGAGGAATGACCTGGTGGTGTGTTCCCTGGATTTTCTTCTTGCTTCCTGTATCCTTTACTGGAAGCTGAAGGAGATAGGTGCACACGAAAACAAAAACAAAAGTTTACTGTTAAAAGTCAAAGGACTTGGAAAAGGCAAGACAAATTAGCAAGACAAAAAACAAACAAACAAACATTTAAAAGCAGCCGTCATAGAAATTCTTCATTGAACTCACTTGAAAGAAATGAAAAAGGTAGGGAAAAGCGACTCAAGTGACAGCAGATTTCTTCCCACAAACTATGGAGACCAGAAAAAAAAAAGGGGCACAATATTTTTGAAGTGTTGAAAGAAGGAAATATCGATCCAGAAAATGATGGAAAACTAAGAGACTTTATCAACAACAGATCTATCTTATAATTATGGCTAAAGGAAGTTCTCTAAACAGAAAAGAAAAAAATCAGAGGAAACATATTGGAATTTCATGAAGAAAGAAAGAAGAGTGGAAAGAGTAAAAATATAGGTAAATGCAGAAGACTTTTTCTTTTGAGTTTTCTAAACTATGTGTGAGATTTAAAGGATGAACTGCAACAGTAGCTAGTCTGGTTCTCAAACAAAATTACGTATGTGGCCCACATTATATTTTTCTTGAAGAATAGTGTTCTACATAATAAAATGTGTAATAAATTGTT
Organism: Capricornis sumatraensis; assembly: GCF_032405125.1. NCBI lineage: Eukaryota > Metazoa > Chordata > Mammalia > Artiodactyla > Bovidae > Capricornis > Capricornis sumatraensis. Next base: position 79,483,956 of record NC_091073.1, read on the forward strand.
AAAGAACAACCAAAAATTAATGAGGAAAAGAAAAAGTCCCAAGATCAAGATTCATGCCCCCAGCTGTGTTTGGTTTCCTAATCAGAAGTAGGTAAAGTAGGGTATACTCAGCCCCTGGCCTACATCTCTCTATTTTTTTCCAGAAAAGCATCATAGAAGAGGCTGTCGGCTGCTTTTATAGTCTGCAGTTACATCGTGTACAATATATCCTGTGTCAGTTTGTCACTCAGAAAGGGAAATAGGAATTTTCAGGTTCAGACAGACTCTAGATGGCAATACCTAAATCATCTTCCCCTTTATTATTCCCATCCAAGGATATTTCTGAAAAAAGCAATAATAGCTCAGGAAACTGAAATTTCCGACCTGTAATCTATCAGAATAAAAGAGAATCCCCTCTAGCTGATGCATGAATAGAATCTGAAAAATAACTGCAGTGCTAAAAGGGAGACAGTGGGGAAGGTCTCACACCTTTTTACCACACATCCCGCCTCTAACACCTGGGCTACATCATGCAGAAATCCTGCCGTGTGCCCTGGGAGGTATGCAGGTTCAGACATAGCTATGATCTGACTTCTTTGGTGGTTCCCTTCCTCTCTCGCTGTCTCCAAGAGCAAATTTCCAGTATAACTTACGGGGCCTTACAATAATTCTTTAATGCAGAGAGCTTTTGAAAAATAAGTGTTTTCCACAATAAACTTTACCACTAAGGGCATGTGTAGAAGGAAAGACAGGCAGCCATATAGAGAAATAGTAGAGGAAAGAAACACAAAGGATATTCATACCAGAGAACCGTTGATTCTGCCCATCTCTATCCCTGCATGTTTGTCCCATTTTAGGACATTACGGCAAGTTATAGTCAACCTCTTCAGAAATGAGTGACATTTGCTGCAGTAAGAACAGAAAAACAGGTTCATTACAAAAGCAGTAGAAATCTGGCTTCTGTGTTTCATGTCAAATAAGTTGGTATTGCCTGCTTATTCTGAATATTGAGGAAATGTGAAATCTCCTTACACTTTTGTAATAAGATTTCCTATTGCTACTCTCTATGCAGTCCAGCAGAGCTTTAATTTCCTTCTAATAGGACATTTAAGAATTTACCAGGTTGTGGAGAGTTCAAAAGTGGTCAGACTTTCAATCAAGAATTCCTAATTCAAATCCTGTTTGCTACTGGCTAACACATGCTAATAGGGGGTCATTACATCTTTCCAAACCAGAACAGCACTGTGCAGAGTAATTGGCTTAGCCCTTCACCATCCGGTCAGAATGCCTTCATTTGGCTCAGGGCTGCGGATGCGCCTGACTGGATGTTAAATTGTGCACGAAAGAACAAACCCCTGCTTGGAAGCCCTGTGTTGGCTTTACGAGAGAGCAGCAGGGTTCTCTGGGGAAAAAAAAAAAAAAAAAAAACCTTGCTCCATCCCCCCCTTCTTCAGGCGCCCAGTGGGGTCTCTGATCTCCGCACTAACCTACACTGAGGGCCACTGATACTATGGGGCTTGGTATTTTACCTTCTTCATCTCATCTGATCATCTCAGCAGGCCTAGGAAGTGATAGGACTGCCTCTTTACAGGTGAGAAATCTGAGGCAGAGACACAGTTACGTAATGCGCCAGAGGACACCAGGTTTGGTATGGCACCATCCTCTTAACCAATGAATGACACCATCTGTGCCTTGACACTTTTTTCTAACGCAACAGATATTTATACAGCTCCGGAGACTAGAAGTCCAAGATTATGGTGCCAGCATTGATCCTGGGGAGACTCCCTCTGCCTAGTTTGCAGAGGGCTTCCCAGCTGGTGCTAGTGGTAAAGAATTCGCCTGCCAATGCAAGAGACATAAGAGATACAGGTTCAGCCCCTGGGTCGGGAAGATTCCCTGGAGAAGGGAATGACGACCCACTCCAGTATTCTTGCCTGGAGAATCCCATGGACAGAGGAGCCTGGTGGGCTACCGTTTCTGGGTCAAAAAGAGTTGGTCAGACACGACTGAAATGACTTAGCACGTATGCACACATCTTCTCATCACGTCCTCACATGGCGAAGAGTAAAATCACCTCTCCATGTTTCTTCTTATTATAAGGGTATTCAACACTCTCTTTTTATTTGACTCTTGAGTATTGTTGTTGCCATGACTCAAATCCACCTGTAAGGCCCACAGGTGATTCAGCAAAGGTAAATGTTCTACAAGGAGCCAAATCAATGCTTGTGAAATACAGGCTTCCCTGCTCTGGATTAATCTATACTTGAAGTAGAGATGGTTTGGAAGAAACAGACTCTCAGGCTATCCCCTATGAATTCCCACACTTGGTCTTCATAGCAGATGAACTTCTGATGAGAATTGGACAGTAATGGGTCCCTGGCTCTACTCCTGGATAAAGTGTGTTTTGCTGATTGAAGGCAGATTTATAAGCAGATTCATCATCTAGGAGGGGTCGAGTGGACATCCCTGGTGGAAATGGGCAGAAAGGGGAGCCTTCCCGTCTCTGCTGAGCAAGTCAAAGAAAGAATCTTTGACCCATGGGGGTTTCCGAATAATGATTTTCCAATCAAACAAAAACAGTTCTGTGTCAACGCAACAAACTATCAACTGGGTTGTCAGGATTTCTCTAGAGAAATAGAATCAGTAGGATTTATGTGTCTGTGTGTGTGTGTGTCTATATATATATATATATATATAGAGAGAGAGAGAGAGAGAGAGAAAGATGGAGAGAGATGGGGGAATTTGGGGGACTTGGTTCACATAGTCATGGAGTGTGGAGGAGAAGTGAGACAACTCTATAATCTGCAGGGCAGGCCAGCGGGCTAGAGACACAGGGAAGCGTTGGTGTGCCGTTCAAGTCAAAGGCTGCCTGGAGGCAGAATTCCCTTTGCTCACAGGATCTCAGTCTTTTTCTCTTAAGCCCTTCAACTGATGGGATGAGACACACACACCCCCTTTCAGAGAACCATCTGCTTTACTCAAAATCTACTGATGTAAAAATGCTTTGACAGCAGCATCTAGAATCATGTTTGATCAACTATCTGGGTACCACCATCTATAAACTTAGTCATCACACTCTCCAGTCTGAAGCAAATGTGTCCCCACAGTGACATTAAGATGTCAGGCCCCGGGAGATTTTAGGGTTTAGGGCTCCTTCAAGGGCAAATTTGTTCTTAAATTTCATTTTGCTTCATTGTTTCCGGTAGTCTGTGGGCAGGAGGGTGTCCTGGCAGCACTGAGAGAGGGCTGCCTGGTACCCATGAGCATCACTGAGGTAGTGAGTTTGCTGCCTGCCTGAAGAACGGGCATCCTCCCTGCACTTTCTTCTTCCCAGTGGGAGCCTCAGAGCTGGAGCCTCTGGACAATGTCAGATTCTGGAGTCATGTTCAGGGACTCCCCCAGAGCCCCCGTGGTTTGCCTGATGCCCTGGATTGATACCCCGTATTCTCCCTTCTGACATTTACTTCTTTATCCTTCCTCTGCACATTCTGAAGTAAACCCTGGGCAGATCTGGACCTGATCCCATTGTTCTCATAGGCTAACAGGCTCCCTTTGTCTGTCCCTAGATCAAAAGTAGGGGTAGGAAGGAAGGGTTGGGTTTTTAAAATAAACGTGTGTGGAAGATCTTCAGGTACATTCTGCCCTGCTGGGAAGGCAAAGGTGATCTCCTCAGGAGATGGCTGAGCCAGAACACAGAAGCAGCTTGCAGGGCTGGGTCCTCTCACAGGGACAGCGGCCTGGTAAAGTCACAGGGCCACACAAGATATTGCATATGTGAAAAATAAACTTTCACAGTGTGAAGATACTGAGATTTGGGAGGTGTTTGTTAACACAGTAGAACCCAGCTCAGCCTGGCTAATACATATGCCGGTAAAGACTGCATTCATGGCCAGGCTCCAAGCCTCAGGTTCCTCATGCACCAAAAGGAGGTGGGGAAGACTAAGTGAGGCAGTGCCTGTGGAGAGCTCAGCATGGTGCTGACCCAGCTCAGACAAATGCGTATTAGCCATCATTTCTCCAGAGTCCCAGCTCTGGGCACTCTGTCTCCAGAGGCCCTAGCGCGTCCCTTGGGTCTGCATCCTAGTCACTGTTATCATCTGTGCACAGGGAGGAAAAGCATACAAGCTCACAGTCCAGCTGGGGGCCAGGTCTGCAGGGGAAGCCTTGGGAAGGCTGCAGCTGGCCAAATCCTGCACCAGCTCTAGCACTCCACGTGGATAACAAGGACCGTCAGCACTCGTCTTCATCTTTCCATAAACGCTGCACCAAATGAAAGAAAAGAATTTCAGGTTACTGGGGCCAGTATTTAATTATTGTGATTTATTAACACTAAGTACATAGAGCAGTGCCCTGGACATGACAGCCCTCATTCCCTAGCGAGTCTGGGAGTCTGGTTGGACTCCTGCCGCATCCTGCGCAATTCTTTTCATTATCATCATCCTGATTATTTACAGCAATCCAGCCACTGGGGAGAAGGGCAATCGTTGTCAAGTTCACAGTAAGTTCAAGGCCTTGTGAGCAGCAATGAAGATCAGAGAAGGCCTGGTGGTTGGGAAAAGGGGTCCTGATGCCCTGAGCATTGCCAGGAGCCTAGGCTCCACGGACAGGAGGGTAAATACGAAGTCAGGGACCTACGGACAGAAAGGTGAGCTGGAGCCACCCCTCCTTCTCAGTCATCTCCTCCCCACCCTTCCTCTTCACACTCAGATCTTGTGTTCATAGAACAGTTGTGTTCTGAGCACCCAAAAGGAACAAATCTCAAAATGTTGAGAACAGTGTGGTTGGTACAATTTTTTCTCTGTGAGGACTTGTCCACGTGTTATGAGGTAGTCCTCATTCGTACAACTCTAGAATTCCAGTATTATATTTCCCATCTTATAGTCGCGAAAACTGTGACTCAGAAGCTTTGCCCAGCGTCACAGAGCTTATAGGAGGCACACAGAATCCACGTCTGTCTCACCATCTGTACTTCAGATAGTAGGTACTTCTTATTTGAACAGAATTTTGTTTGGTTTCTTTAGCTTTTGAAGCTTGTATCCCTCATCTTTGTCTTGAAGTGCCTGGAAAGAAAAAAAGTTTTTAAGTATTTCAGTCCAAATTAGAGTGACTCAGGAGCAGGAAGAAGTCATGATTTCTTCTAAGCCAGATAAGCTATTCTGTAAGAGCATGAACATCTCAGCTGCTCTCAGCCTGCAGTTGTTTTCTTTTAGAGTGGACTAATTGAGAAGGAATTTTTTTTTTTTTAGGGAAATATAAACTTTGTAACTGGGGTTTTTAGGGCTAACTTATGGCTCCTGAATCCTAAGGAACTAAATGAAGGCTATTTCAGAATGAATGGAATTATGCTCATCATCCCTATGAATATCTAACACTGTCCAAGAAATACAGCTGACTCAGTAATACAGGAATAAAGGAAGACAAATATTGAAGGGAGGGTACAAAATATTCCAATACTTCCAGATAATGTGATCATCTATATGAAACATATTAGAGAAACAAGTAAAATTAATTAACCAAGTAAGAGATTTCAGAGGGTGGTTGGTTACAAATAAATATTTGAAGATCAAAAGCTTTTCCAGTACAGCCATTATCAGCAAGGAATAGCATTTTTTTTAAAACTACTTTAATCACAATAGTAAGAAAAATATAAAATGCCTACGATTAAACTTAAGGTTTACAGAGGGATATAAATGAATAATTTTATGAATAGAGAGCAATATCATAATTTGGGATTTTAAAACATCAATACTGCAAATAGGTAAGATAGTAAATGTTCTTCAGCTTTGTGAGCCATATGGTCTATGTCAGAAAGGCTCAGTTTTACATTACAGCACAGAAACAGTGCCAGAGACAATGTACATATGAATGAGCATGGCTTTGTGCCAATAAAACTTTATTTACTGAAACAGTCAGAGGGCCAATTTGGCATATGGGACAAAGTCTGCCAACCCCTGCTACAAATGATTATCTCTTTTCCTCTGGCAGAAAATAACTACAATGAGTATTCTGCTACTTCTAAACTATTCCCTCTTGAAATATTTCCTGAGGATAAATTCTTGGTATTTGGAATACTGGGCCAAGAAGAATAAAATATACTTATGGTTTTAGTTACAGATTACCACATTGCTCCTAAAATACCCTCCAGAAATTTCAGGGCAACCAGTCTTAATGAGGGTAACCATTTCACACTAATATCACCAGTATTGGAGAAATCTTCCTAACATTAAGTTAATCAGTTTAAAATAGAACTTCTGCAATAATTATCAAGGGGCTTCCCTTGTGGCTCAGCTGGTAAAGAATCCGTCTGCAATGCAGGAGACCTGGGTTCGATCCCTGGGTTGGGAAGATCCCCTAGAGCAGGGAAAGGCTACCCATTCTAGTATTCTGGCCTAGAGAATTCCATTACTGAGAGGAAATGTTTTTCCCTTTAGTATTTTTCAGAATTATCAGGTTATATACTTGGCACCCTTAGTCACTGAAATCGAAGTGGAAGCATTTTAAAGAGCAAATGTGCTTCGGTGTTTCTGTTGATGTACGCACTATTATCTATTTTGGGATCCATTAACCTCAAATATTTTAGTTCTTGTGTTATTTAAAGATGATCTTTTTATGTTTCCTTTAAAGGATTTACTTTGAAGATGTTAATTTAGCCAAGATGGGGTGTTTGTAGTTTAGCTGCTGTGAAGTTTATGAACATAATTGAAATCAGGATTCCCTGAGCAGTGTTTCCTGGCAATTTCCAGTGCACTTGGTAGATATTGTAGACTGCCGCCCTTTCTAGCCATTCTCATCCTTCCTGTATTCGTCTGATGTGAAGGCCCTGCTCCCAACGGAGATTAGATAAAAGAGCTGAGATGCAGTATGTGAGGAGACCAAGTATGTAGGACTCGCCCATCATCACTGGGCTGTTTATAGCAATTGTGTTTAATAAGAATATTTTGATTGTCTCAGACCTGATTTTAAATGTAATTCCTTGCATTTAAAAAAATAATTTATTTATTTCTTTAGGCTGTGCTGGGTCTTTGCTGCTGCACAGACTTTTTCTCAAATTGTGGCAAGCAAAGGCTACTCGCTAGTTGCCGTGCACGGGCTTCTCATTGCGGTGGCTTCTCTCGTTGTGGAGCACAGGCTCTAGGGTGCAAGGACTTTAGTAATCGCAGCACATGGGCTCAGTAGTTGCAGCTCCCAGGCTCCAGAGCACAGTCTCAGTAGCTGTGGCACATGGGCCTCACTGCTCCACTATATGTGGGATCTTCCCACACCAGGGATCAAACCGTTGTCCCCTGCATTGACAGGAGGATTCTTTACCATTGAGCTACCAGGGAAGCCCCCTTGCATTTTATATTGATGTTAATCCTTAGGGAATGAGGAATAGATTTCATTTTTCACTTGTCTGTGTCGAATGAATGGGTGCCTGGAAAGGGATCATCATGAAAATAGGGTTGTAAAGTGACTGCAAGTTAGGGTAGAGACAAAGGCCAGCAGAAGTTACAATGTTAGAATGACCACAACACTTCTCCCCTGTGCAGTGGCTGCAGGAAGCTCAGTTTCCCTCAACAGCCAATGGGCTACTATTATAAAAGTCATTTCTAAAATCCCTTTCAGCAGAGGCCCTTGGGAGTGCACCCAGCGGGAGGGGCTCCTTCCTGGCTCAGCCTCAAGCCCGGTTACAACTAACATCTGAGAGGAGCCAGCTCCTCACAAGTCCTGTGATGGACAGTGTGTGACTGAGAGCCAGTTCATAGTGAGGACCCTGGGGCATGAACACACATCCAGTCACTCAGCCAAAAAGACACTGGGCAGGGCTGCCCTGGGCCTGGAGAATCACACTCCCTGCTCCCGGTGCCAGGCTGTGAGCCATGAGCTGTGTGCATGGGAGGGAAGTCGGGTCCTGGTCCCCAGCCCTGCATTCAGGCTGCACGATATCCCTTCTGCTTCCTGAGTTTTCCAGTGCAGTCCTTCTTGTTCCCAGCCTTCTTGCAGGCTGAAAGCCACACAATCTCTTTTTTTTCTGAATTGTGCTTCATTGTTTTATTGTTGTTATTATTTTGGTTGCTCTAGGTCTTCATTTTTGCAAGTGGGCCTTTCTCTAGTTGCACGAGTAGGGGCTACTCTTCGTTGCGGTGCACGGGCTTCTCATTGCGGTGGCTTCTCTTGTTGTGGAGCACAGGCCGTAGGTGCAAGGGCTTCAGCTGTTGCACCACACAGGTTCAGTAGTTGTGGCTCCTGGGCCTAGAGCTCAAGAGCTTCAGTAGTTGCAGCTCATGATCTCTAGAGCGTGGGCTCAGCATTTGCGGCACACGGGCTGAGTCGCTCTGCAGCATGTAAAATCTTTCCCAGACCAGGGATCGTACCCGTGTCCCCAGTATTGACAGGCAGATTCTTATCAACTGTACCACCAGGAAAGTCCTGAACTGTGCTTTAAAAAAGCAAATAAACAACCTCTCATGAGGGGCCACATTGTCTGCCTCATGAAGTTGTGACCGGTGGCACTGTCTGTCGATATGTGTGACATGGCTTTTGGTGCTGAAGACATTTTGACTCAGACCTCAGTTCTCAGTCTTGTCTCCAGGGATGTGGTGTCCTGTACTCACTGTACTTGCTTTCAGGATTTCCTCCCACCACTGTGAGCTGGTCCACACGCTATGGTGGCTGAAAAGTTTTGATCCTGGCCACTGTGTGACCACACATAACCCACAGCAGCCCTCCTCCCATCCAGGGGCTCTGTCCAGGGGACCCTCTCCTCCCGTAGAGAAGGCCTGCTGCTCTAGGGAGGCTGTCCAGATGTTCAGGTCCCACAGGCCCAGGTCATCTCTGTGTGGCCAGGGCTGAGAGGCACCAGCACCACAGGCCCATCTGTTTGGAGGCCCCCTGGCCTGAGAGTAGCCCCCTGACCCTGAATTCAGGAAGTGACTTGACCCCAACACATCCATGGTTTGGATGGAGACCCAGCGTTTTGTTTGACCTTAACATGTTTCTCAGGATGCTGAGGTCTGGAGGTGGGTACGTCCACCCCCGGCCCCTTGGGCTGCCTGCAGAGGCCTGGCCTGGGCTCTCTGATCTATAGTGAGGTCTCACAGTGGGTGTCCACCCTGGCCACATGGGAAAACTTCCCTGGAGGTTTTAAAACCTGATAAGCTGTAAAGTAATTAGCCTCCAATTAAAATAAATAAATTAAAAAAAAAAAAAAAAAAAAACCTGATGAGCAAGCTGAAGGCCCACCCACTTCCTCCGTCATCACCCTGACCCAGGACAACAGTACTTTCTGGCTCCCCAGGTCCTGTGCTGGGTAGGAAGGGCTGGAAGCCACTGACACCAGCAGATCTCCCAACCACACTGAGGCCCTGTCTGGGCTGCAAACTGGGTCATAGGAATAGTAAGAGCACACTGACTTGTTGCTTCCATCTCATGAGTGACACACATCCTTCTAAATATCCCCAAAGGGTTTCTCAGCTCTATTGAGGCAAGACCCTACCACCACACATGCTGGGCTGGGCATGGACTTGGGCAGAACGTGGGAATGTGAAACTGGTGGGGCTGGTCATTGAGTGTGTGCCCAAATCGGTGTAAAGGGCTTGGGGAAGGACCCTGTCCACAGTGACTTAAGGCCTGGCCTCTCATTTCTGTGGGCTCAGCCTGAATTAGGACAGACCCCATCTGTGCCACGAATCTCATCTGATGTCTGTGGCTGCCTGTTGTCCAGTTTACTGGGGGCAGCTGGTCCTTTGGAAGGCCAGCTCTCCAGGGTGCCCATCTGGATCACCTCCAGCAGAGAAGGAAGGAGAAACAGGCTCATGGACAGGCTCAGAATAACTTAACCTAGGTGTGGATGGAGCCAGGCCCAGCTGCAAGTTGATACCTTTTTGTAAAGCATCTGTGTACTCTGCTCCTCCAGGGGTCTTGTCAGGCAGGAGGTGCAGTGGGAACAACATGTGAGCTCGGTGTGCTGAGTGGCCTGCATTCCCCTCCCCACCAACAACCCCCCACCCCCGCCCGCCCCACGCCGCCCCTCTCTCCTGGTGTCCCTGCACCACCCCCTCCAGATCCTCCATGGCGTCCAGGGAACGTGGCTGCGAGCCCTCCACCTGCTCACCTTCTTCTCCGTGCCCACCTTTGAGACCTGGATTGTGTGCCTCTTTATGAACCTGCCCCTAGATGGTCCTTCGGGTCTACTTTTCCCTTCCTCCTGCTTCTTTGTGTCTGGACAGCCTGACCCTGTTGGACTCTGCATTGCCTGAGACCAGTGCATCATTCAACTTGACTACTGCTCCGTCCTGTCCCTCCAGCCAGGTTCCTGCCCCCAGTAGGTGGTGGCTGGATTAAGGAAGGAGTAAGGGCGCCAAAGGTGAGGCAAAGGCCATCACTGTCCACAGACATGGATGTGCAGTACTGCCCTTGTGGGGGTCACTGGGGGAATGCTCCTGGGCGTCTGACCCCAGGAAAGTGTGGGCAAAGGCCAGATCTGGCTCTCGGCTTCCTGTCTGGGCAGGAGGAGACTCAGGTCTCTCGACCCAGGAGGACTGGGCCAAACCAGAAAGGGGGTGGCCCAGGTGCAGGGTATGGTGTCCCCACGCAAGCCCACACCACATCACAGAGCAGCGGCAGAGCTGTAGTTCCCTCCACAGGACTTGTGACCATCACAACTGCAAACAGCTGTGTCCAGCTTTTTAAAAGTTGTAAGATTTTTATCTTCTTGGTTTATTTAGGCGGGGGGGGGGGTGGTGGTGTAAATATTAAAAGAAACCACAGATGATGTCCAAATAACATAGAGCCAAATGATGCCAGTGATGCAAAAATAAGTGAATGGAATTCTATGCAGAAAAAAACATACAATCACCTATGAAATGTGTTTTTGGTTGAAGGTGCAATCTTTCCGCTTCCCTTAGCCTCATTTCATTATATGAAAAATTATGTATTTTTTTAAACTTCTGTGTATTTTCTATTATAATTGTTATAGATTTTCCATCTGACAATATCCGTATCACTCCCCTGTTCTGCAGTTTCTTACGACCCTGTGCCTGGGCTTCTTTCTAGTAGTCAGCGTATTTCACAGGAAAATCTTGAGCTCGGATGCTCTCATATTTTAAACAGCCCTGATAGCCAGATTATAATTAAGACTCAAGGAGACTGTGTATCAGTGTTGGTACAGCCCCCAGAACCACTATTTCTGGAGGTGCCCCTGATTCCTTGATGATGGATCTCTTTCCCTGACCAGCTCTGTTCTGCTTTTCTTCTCTTATAAAGCTATATTTTCCAAGCCCTTTTTCTTCCTCCACCTTCTTCCTCCTCATAGATACTTTCTAGGCACCTGCAGGGTAGTACTTACCTCTTTTCCTTGTCATCTTCTGGCTGTTGATCCTTTTTCCCAACCAGACACAGAATCCTGAGGGCAAAGGATTTCCAAAGAAAACCTTTCCAGCATTTGACTATGATGCATCATATGTGGCCTCTGGCCTGAGTTGATCCTTACTCCACTGTGCACCCCCAACTCTAAGTGGTGGCCTATTATTCTCTGTCATGTTCAAGGCCATGTGGCTGAGGCCAAGGCTCCAGCTGAATCCAAGACCATCCAAGCCAGTGTGTTCCCTTGACACTTCCCAGCTTTAGGAATTCTTTACCGTCAGAGGGCAGGTGATGGTCCACCAGGGGTACTTGGCCACAGTAGCTGCTCATCAGAAATACACTGGGCTCCTAGGTTCCTGGTTGGCACAGGCACTCAGACTTCTTCTAAAAGCCAGAGCAGGATGGCTGGATGGTCCTGGAGGCTGCCACTTCCCTCACCACGTACCACTTGGGTCCTGAACTCTGTCTCAGCTTCCTGTTTGCCACCAGCTGAACTTAATTAAGGATACGTGGTCATCTTGTTTGGTTTCCAAATCTTCTGTAGTCACTTCATGTACTAAATTGTATTCAGTAGGCCCAGGCAGGTATTAAAAAGTCCAGTCTAGTCTCCTTTCAGATTGCGTTCTCTCCAGTGTGATCTGACTTTAGCTTGAGAACGGGGATGGGGGTCTCCTTTGTACCCACTGTTATGGAATGAACATTCAGAGGCTGAAGCCCTAGTCCTCAATGTGACTGTATTTAGAGACAGGGCCTTTAGAGAGACAATCAGTGTTAAATGAGGCCATAAGGGTGGGCCTTGACCCAGTACAACTGGTGTCATTATTAAAAGAAGAAGAGATATTGGAGCTCTCTCTGCATTCACAGAGCAAAGACCATGCGAAGATACAGTGAAAAGACGGCCGTCTATAAGCCAAGGAGAGAGGCCTCGGAAGAACCAACGCTGCTAGCATCTTAATTTTAGATTTTTATCTTCCAGGACTGTGAGAGAATTGTTGTTAAAGCCACCTGATCTGTAGTATATTGTCGCGGCAGTCCAAGCAATCTAAGAAGCGCACCTTGACCTTCTCTTCTTCCTGTATTCCTCACTCTTGCCTCTGGTTTCTCCAAGGAGGAGTTGGTGGAGGAAAAGAGACAAAGATTGAAAAGTCTTACTTTTAAGTGACTCAGTTAAGGCTTGAGCTCTTTGACCGTGGCCATGGTGTCATCTCTCAAGAAGCATTTTTGTGGATTCCTTGGAACCCTCTCCCACAGTGGATGCTAACCAGCTGTTTCCTGAGATGGGCAATGATCTCACCTCTGGCCCCAGGCCACCCATATTCACGTGTTTGCTCTGTGGAAGCATCTTGACTCTGTAGAGATTTTATCAGTCAAGATAGTAAGCTGAATAGGTCAGCTGTATAACAAACCCTAACATCTTAGTGTTGGGGTTAGACTAGACCTTTTAATACCTTGCTCCTGGACCCTTACGGGTTGCCTGGGTGCTCTGTTCTGTGTCATCCACAGGCAAGGTTCTAGGCTGAAAAAGCAGTCACCAACACCTCCTTGACAGCCGTCACAACACAGAAAGAGGCAAACCGTTCTCTGGCCCTTAAAAGTTCTGCCTGCAAGTGACCCACACCATTTATGTTCATATTTTAATAGTTGAAGCAAGTCACTTGGCCACATCCAACCTCAGCGATATGGGACTGAGTGCAACCTCCTTGGTGCCCAGAAAGAGAAAATTAGGTAAATGCCCACCATCTTTGGTCACATCTCTGTAAGGGAATTCCAGAAAAACACCTACTTCTGCTTCATTAACTACACTAAAGCTTCTGGCTGTGTGGATCACAACAAACTGTGGAAAATTCTTAAAGAGATGGGAATACCAGACCACCTTATCTGCCTCCAGAGAAATCTTTATGCAGGTCAAGAAGCAATAGTTAAAACTGGATGTCAAACTATTGACTGGTTCATAATTGGGAATGAAGTGTGACAAGGCTGTATATTTTCACCCTGCTTATTTAACTTCTATGTAGAGTACATCATGCGAAATGCTAAGCTGGATAAATCACAGGCTGGAATAAAGATTGCTGGGAGAAATGCCAATAACCTCAAATATGCAGATGACACTCTAATGGCAGAAAGTGAAGATAAACTAAAGAGACTCTTGTTAAGAGTGAAAGAGGATAAAAAGCTGGCATGAAATTCAATACCAAAAAGCTAGATCATGGCATTCATTCAGTCCCATCACTTTATTGCAAATAGAAGGGGGAAAAGTGGAAGCAGTGACAGATCTTCTTTTCTTGGTCTCCAAAATCACTGCTGCCATGAAATTAAGATGCTTGCTCTTTGGAAGGAAAACTATGACGAACTTAGATAGTGTATTAAAAAGCAGAGACATCAATTTGCTGACAAAGGTTCATATGGTCAAAGCTGTGGTTTTTCCAGTAGTCATGTGCAGATGTGAAAGTTGGACCATAATGAAGGCTGAACACCAAAGAACAGATGCCTTTGAGCTGTGGAGAAGACTCTTGAGAGTCCCTTGGACTGCAAGGAGATCAAACCAGTCAATCCTAAGGGAGATCAACCCTGAATATTCACTGGAAGGACTGACGCTGAAGCTGAAGTTCCAATACTTTTGGCTACCTGATGCGAAGCACCGACTCCTTGGAAAAGACCCTGATGCTGGGAAAGACTGAGGACAAAAGGAGGAGGAGGTGGCAGAGGGAAAGGTAGCTTCACTGACTCTATGGACATGAATTTGAGCAAACTCTGGCAGATAGCAGACGACAGAGGAGCCTGGTGTGTTGCAGTTCATGAGGTCACAAAGAACTGGACATGACTTAGCGACTGAACAACAACTATCAAAATGATTCAACCCTAACTCTGCATCTCACCGATGGAAACTCACACCTTCACCCCTCCACCCATGTGAATGAACCATTCTCCAACTACAATCTTCTCTCCAATACTCAGCCAGGCTCTCACCTTTAGATGTTTCCATGTGAGAATCAGATATGAGATCTTTATTGGCTCCCAATTCCTGGGGTCACCTGTCCAGCTCTCCCAGTGACTTGAACTGCCCCTCATCCAGCTGGTGGCTTGGAAAAATGGAGAAATACACCCACTTTCCCATGGAGGGTGACAAAATGTGCAACACACCAATAAGTCTCTCCAAAATAATTTCTCCCAACTTTCTTATTTATCCTGGAAGAAGATGATAAGCTAAGAATCTCAAGACAGACCTAACAATACACAGTGTTTTTTATCTACTGTATTCAGCCTCCAGGAGTGTCTCTATAAGGAAAGTCTCATTTAGCATCCTATTATACACAGATTCTCAGACAGAAGGGATTGGAGTCCCCAACTCATCCCTTCCAGGAGGTTTCTAGAATCTTTGGATATATCTGAATCTTTGAGTACTATCATCACCTCTAAAAACAAATTCCAGGCTTAACATAACAGTCCTCTTCCCTTAGTAAGTAACATGCAAACATGCATATATCTAGGCACAAGTTAAAAACCTTGCTAGGCAGACAGCTGCCCCACCACATGAACTTTAGATTGCTTGGCTGGTCATTTGGAAGCTGGATTGATAGAAAATCTGGATGTAGAGGCATGGAAAGAAGATTGCAGTTATCCTGGCCAGAAAGTTTGAGGTCTGAATAAGATGAAAATAATGGAAACAAGAAAGTCCAGAGAGATGATGAAATGAACAGAATTTATTGATCTTTCTCATATTAAGTAAAAAACTGCAACTTTATAAGAAACATGTGGGTAAAGGCTAGAAGGTAATAACCAAGATATAAAAGCCATAATGTTGAATGTTGATAGAGTTTTGAGTGCTCTCACCCCAAGAAATCTTTTAAGTTGTTAGAGAATAGAAAAATCAGGAATGTCTTCCAGGGGTTAAGGAAAAGAATCCATTTAAAGGAAGCCAAAGGCGTCCATAGACTCTGATAGCAGAGCTAAGCAGTTTACAATCCTTGGCTAATATATCTAGTTCCAAGTTTTCTGGCACTTGAAGCCAAAGGAGACCCCAGGTTACGCAGATTTAAATTTCTGACAACAGAAAACAGATGCCTCCAATTGTAGAGACTAAAAATTTCCTGGAAGAGAACTCACAGAAGGATTTATTACTACTTGTAGTAGGCAATACATTCCACCACGGTTTTACAAGAAATATTATTGAACTTCTTAGTACAAAACTCCATATGGGCAGAGGATGTGCCTGTGAACTCATTTCAATAACTTTTTCATGGGAAACTCGGCTCTGTGAATTCCAACACTCAGAGCCCAGAGGTGCAGGCAGGTACCACGCCCATTAAACCCAGTCTTCCAAATTCAGCGTCAGAGACTAGCTCTCGCCCAGAGGGAAAAGGCCCAAGTCTGATCAGGGCACTTGCTTTAATCATCACATTAAGAAGCTTGGACTTTCCTTAAATGAGACAGAGTACCATTGAACCAGTTTAATTAGAGAAAATAGGGTTGGATTTATGTTTCAGGAGGATCTCTGGTTGAACTATCCATTGTTAATTAGGGTAGGAGGGAGAGAACCTAGTTAAGCAGTTTTTTAAATAAGAGGTAAGACATAATGAGAATAGTCTGAACTAAAGCACAGGGTTGGGACGGAGAAGAGGGGATGGTTTTGAGAAATAAAATCAACAGAACAAAACTAGTGACTAATTGGATAAGTTGATGACAGAATCCAAGTAGACAAACAAGACTAACTATTCTAGCCTAGGCTACTGGATGGAGTGTTGCCTAAAATGAACACAGACTGTGTGAGGAGTGTGCGCATGCGAAGCAAGGGTATGTAGTTGGTCCAGTGAGGGAACCAGAAATGTGAAGCTGCCTCGGGGACTCAGATTCAGTAAGGAGACAGAGCTGGAAGTAAACTTTGGGGCACAGGTGATCGGTAGGTGAGAGCTGCAACTTTGAGAGTTGATGAGATGATCCTGGGTGAGTGTGAGGTGGGAGACATTTGTGGTGAGGACCAGCCTTGGGTGGTAGAGTGAGAGATTGCAGAGGATAGACCAGAAAAGCAGGCATCGGCCAAAGTGGGGCCAGCATCCCAGACAGCCAGCAGATTTGAGTGTCCACGGGGAGCAAACGCATCACAGATGGTTCAGACAGGAACTCAAGTTTGGTGGTATGTCCTCCCCAGGCACGGATTCCCACTGTGTTCTGATTTACCTGGTGGGAGGCGACTGGTGCTGTGCCTGCATTAGCCAGGCCTGCATGCCTCCCACCAGGGTTTTCTCCTGCCACATCTTCCAGGATCTGATGGTCCTGGGCACAGCTCCTCCAAAATACTGCTTCTTCCAACCTGCCAAGGCCATCTTTCCATTTTTCTAGATACTAATTCCATTGTTGGAGAAAAAACCATAAGCGGAGAAGCAGAGAGTTGTACTAATTTATCAGTCCTTTGAAATGGCTCTTTAAAAATACACGTGCGTTCTTAGTTGTGCTCAGTTGTCCGAGTCATTACAACCCTATGGACTGTAGCCCGCCAGGCTCTGTCCATGGACTTTTCCAGGCAAGAATCCTGCAGTGGGTTGCCATTTCCAACTCCAGGGGATCTTCCTGACCCGGGATCGAACCCTACTCTCTTGTGTCTCCTACATTGGCAGGCAGATTCTTTACCACTGCACCACCTGGGAAGCCCTATTAGAAATATGGGTGACTTTTTAAATGATTTTTTTCAAAAATAAACTATGTAATGCCAAAATCTTCAAAATTTGAAATGAGAAATAAAATTGTATTCTAAGACTCAAGGACAAAGTCTTGCTTTCCTGTTTGCAAGTTAATAGTAAAACACACTAAAAATATCCAAAGAAAAATAACTGTAAAAAACAACACTCCACCCACTAACCCTCACTCCTTTTTAAAAAATAAGGACCAGCATTGTGGATTTTCTAAAAGTCATAAATTATTTTGATATTTTTAAGTAATGCAATAACCACATGTTTAATATGAATAAAATATGACTAAAAAATTTTATGTGTTGCTCTTGGAAAATGCTGAATATTCTACTTGTATCTAATATAAGCCAGTCCCTCTTTTAAAATAAATTTCCAAAAAGATCACATTTAACTGTTAAAAATAATATCTCAAAGATAGAAGTAAGTAATTATATCACGTCTTAAAAATAGTTCATGTCATAATAACTCTGTATAAAATGGGATTAGAATCAAGCAAAGCTAGTTAATCTTCAAGCATTTTAAGATGGTGTATAGAAAGCAAAATCCAGCTCTTCCCATCTGGCCTGCAGGCCTGAAGGACTGCTCAGGAAATCCTCATGCCAGGGGTCTGCATTAAGAATTCTTGGGTGTCAAGATCCTGGAATGTTCACACATTTGAAAACCCACTCTTCCCAAATGTTCAGTCTGAGAAAGGACTGATGACTTACGACGAATCTGGCAAGACACATCGAAGAAAAATGGTTTTGATAATAGGTTAATATAGCTTTTTTAAAAATAGAAAGAACATCTTAATTAGATTATTGCATCCCCCACATTTTGGTGGTTTGGAGCACATGAATGATAAGAGGAATGCCCTTATCTAAGTTTCAATAATCAGAAAGTGCAGATAAACAGACATTTCAGTGGTGTTTGCAATTACTATTTAAGGAAAGGAGACAGGAAATGAACAGTTGTTAAAATTCTACTGTGTCCAGAGACCTGTCTGGTTAATTCTTAGAACAACTTTTCAGGTCAGGGATTATTATTCCATTTTACCAGTGAAAAATAGCACACAGAGGGTTAAGATAAATTACCCACACTAACTAAAATATTTTAGTTCAATCCCTGCTCCAGAAAGCAACTAAGCCTGTGCACCACAACTACTGAGCATGTGCTCTGGAGTCTGGGAGGCGAAACTCCTGAGCCCATGTGCCACGACTGTTGAAGCCCTCGAACCCTAGAGCCCATGCTCTGCAACAAGAGAAGCCACCGCGATGAGAGGCCCAAGCACTATAGCGAAGAGTAACTCACAAGAAAGCCCATATACAACAATGCAGACTCGGCGCAGCCCAAAATAAAATAACTGGTTTTTTTTAAGTCGCATATTTGTGCAAAGACATACACTACTGCCTTGAGGCTGTGTGAACCATATCAACAACATGGTGAATTCACCTGCCAAGCAAAACTGAGCAAAAGACACCAGAAACACACATATGCAAATAGAGAAGTTTGTTAATATACAGTTCAAAGCTAAGCTAAACTGAACTGCTAGGGACAGATATTTAGATGTGTGTTGTGCTCAGCCTCTTCAGTCATGTCTGACTTTTTGTGACCTCATGGATTGTAGCCCGCCAGGCTCCCTGGCAAGAATACTAGAGTGGTTGCCATGCTCTCCTCCAGGGGATCTTCTCAAGCCAGGAATCAAACCCACATTTCTTACATCTCCTGCATTGCAGGTGGATTCTTTACCCACTAAGCCACCTGGGAAGCCCACATACTTAGATAATAGACTATGAAGAAAAGCAAGAGGATGAGGATATCCAAATCAGGATAGTGGTCCCTGCTAGGGCAGAGCGGGGTGATCCAAAAGGGACTGTCTCAGGGGCCTCCTGCCACAGGCAGGGCAACCACGTGATAACTGTGGCTTAGATTATATTGAAAGTGTGTTGTATTTCACAATAGAGAGTTGGCAAAGCTCAAATACATATATATTTGACATATATGTACAGATTTAGACATATACACACACTTCATATACATGTATCCTATATTTGCTTGTGAATATAAATATTGTATCTGATTTTTTTAGTTTTTGTCCTTTGACTTCAATACTTAGCAAAATAAATAATATTACAGTGAACTGAGAAGTTCACTTTACAAAGGAAGGAAAATCGGCCTGCCTTGGATTTGCCAGCTGGTTGTGGCTCAGGCTGGGCCATTGGAGGGGCAGAGAAGTGGGGGCAGACCAACATTCCAGAGGGGAATTTATGGCTTTGCCTGGACTAATAAAATGTGTGAGTGGCTCGCTCCAGGCCGAGGGCTTGCTTTGTGTGCTGGGTTAGCTGAGGAATGCTCGGGTGTTTTGACAACCATGAGAGCTCAGCGGGCGGAGGGACTGCAGGACAGAGCCCCTCTGTGTGCCTGCCAGGCACCAGGAGGCCCTTCTCACTGCTCCCCTTTTCTGACAGCGCCTAGACCTAAAAGCAGCCTCCTTCCAGCTCTAAAACACCGTGACTCCTTTGCTGCTCAGAGGGAAGGCAATGACCTGTGCCAGGCCTAAAAGTACACATATTATTTCCTGCACGGCTCACCAGTTGCAGACGCCTTTCGTTCCTCCCTCCCTCTCTCACAGGGTCATTTCAGCCTCTTCCCAGCACTGAGTTCAAGGCAGGACCTTGAACCCTGTGCAGCTCACCTGCTCTTTCAGCTCCTCAACCCAGAGCAACTTCTCTTGGTGATGGCCCTGGCTCCATGTGATGAGGTTACAAGGAGCTGTTCCAGCCTCCCTGAAATAGGCCACCGACCGCAAATGCCTGGCGCCCTGGGCCAGCCTGTCACACCGGGCCAGCCTGTCACACCAAAGGGTGATCCCAGGTGACGAGGTTAGAATACAGGACGCCCAGACCCTAATTGTCCTCCACAAAACACATGCACACACGTTTCTAAGCTTGCTAGAGACCAAGCTGCTGCCCCTGGTGGTGTTTGTTTGGGTTTGGTTTTGGTTTGAATTTTTGTAAGTTTAATTAATTAGTTTTTATTTTTGGCAAGACTGGTTCTTCATTGCTCCACAGGCTTTTTCTTTAGTTGTGGCAGACAGGGGCTGCTCTCTACTTGCAGTGTGAGGATGTCTCTTGCTGGGGCGTCTCTTGTTGCAGAGCATGGGTTCTAGGCCTGCAGGCTTCAGTAGCTGCAGCATGTGAGTTCAGAAGCTGGGACTCCTGGTCGCTAGAGCACCGGTTCAGTAGTTGTGGTGCATGGGTTTCTTTGCTCCAGGGCATGTGGGATCTTCCCAGACTAGGGATTAAACCCAGATCTCCTGCATTGGCTTGCAGATTCTTTACCACTGAGCCACCAGGGAAACTCTGGTTTGATTTGAATTTTGAAGCACTTGAGTTTTTCAGCAATTGTTTCTCAAACTTTACCAACAATGACCTTAATAGAATTGTCATTATTCAGCCCCAGGTTTTATAGTGGAGGCCAGGAGTTACAACATACTTAACAATGGTCTCTCTTAAATGCATGTCCTGATGCATCAACTGCCCAAAAGAAATAAATCAGTATATCTTCTCAAATCTGCCATTTATTTTTATAAATTAAGCATCAAAAGCTGAGATCGTTGCATTCTTATGCCAAAGTCTATTGACTTTAACTGGGTTTTTAAATGCTTTTGGAAGTTAAATCTTTAATCAAAGTGATTTCTTTGCTCTCTGAAAATAAGGAGAGGAATAAGGAGAACAGGCTTTAATATGCGAAATAAACAGAGGAATAAAGAGAACAGGCTCTAGTATCTGAGCAACAACCAGCCCTCTGGCCAGAAACTTTCCAACATGCCAGACCCTGAACAAGTGGAGAGAGCAGGAACCTGGCTCAGCAGAAGCCAGGAGGACAGGGACTCGTACAGTTACCCTAAGAGTCACCATCTCCAGGCCTGCCTGCCTGTGTGTGCTCAGTCATGTCTGACTCTTTGTGACCCTATGGACCATAGGCTCCTCCGTCCACAGAATCTTCCAAGCAAGAATACTAGAGTTGTTGCCATTTTCTCCTCCAGGGGATCTTCCTGGCCCAGGGATCAAACCTGCCTCTCCTGTGTCTCCTGCGTTGCACGTGGAGTTTTTACCACTGAGCCACTGAGGACACCCATCATCTCCAGGATGTGGTTTAAAAGCAGGAGAGAGGAGCACTTACAGTTCTTTCTTAAAAGAACAAGCTAACGAAGCTGATTTCGAGAGAAACTTTCTCCCACACCATTTAATCTGACAACACAGGTTGGTGGTTTCTGACGTACTGACAGTGGCATGCAAGACATCTTTAAACTATTGCCATGTTTTAACTCAAAAAGTCTTAAATGTCAGTCTGCTGTGTAAAGAATTGTGCATTTGAGGAGTCTCAATCCTTCTTTCCCCAGCAGACAGTTTGGATCAGGTGTGGACAGAGCCAGATGAAGACATCTTCCTACCCTCCTTCCCTGGAATCAGACCCTGTGTTTATCAGCTCTGGTCACCACAGACAGGGTGGCCTAAACAACAGACATTGATTTTTCATCATTCTGGAGGCTGGAAGTTCAAGATCAAGGTGCCAGCAGATTCTTTTCCTGGTAAAAGCACTCCTCCTGGCTGGCATGACATGTTCTTGCTGTGTCCTCACATGGAACAGAGAGGGAGCTCTTGTGTCTCTTCTTGTAAGGACACTAATCCCATCATGGGGGCCCCACCCTCATGACCTCATCAAACTCTATTCACTTCCCAAAGGCTTCATCTTCTAATATGATCACATTCAGGGTTAGGACTTTAGCATATGAATTTGGGGGACACATTGAGCCCATGACAGAACCTAAACATGACTGCCCAGGTGGCCCACCCCTCAAGACTCCACCCCACCTGTCCCTGAGTGCTTACTGACTCAGTTGCTTCTGTGAAGGACAGAAGGCCTTACCTGACGGAGCAGATGTTTTCTCCAGCATGGACTTAATGTTTTGTATCACAGTCATAAGTTCCTGACCAGTCTTCTCCACTATGATCAAGAGGAGCCCTGGTGCCCACTAGGTCCCCAGGACTCTCAGAGAGCTACTCACCAAACCCCAACTCCATGACCCATGGTGGTCCAGAGCCTTCTCACAGTTTCTGTGAGTTCCTGGGTATAATTCTTCATAGCTCTGCCCCATGCCCTGACCCACACAATCTCTCTCTTGTGCCCTCATGTGGCCCTAGGAGCAAAGTGGGACTCAACACTGCTTTCACTGCAGTGTGTCCCGTATGTTTGCAGACCACACTGCTATTTACCTTGGAGCCATCTACCTCTGACCACCTTCACCTCACTGTCCCCACTTCCTCTCTGAGTATCTCCTCCCACTTGGAAAAAGTTGTTCTTTAGTGCAGACCAGTTCTGCCCATAGTCAGGCTTCTGGGTGTCTCAACTATGACCTTAAATAAGTTCAGCCAGGAATTTTCTCCCAAAGGCTGTCTCCCTATGAAGGACTCTCAGATCAGCTGCAAAGAGAATTAAAGGAGTTTCCGTCTTATGTGTAAACTTTAGACTTACTCCATCTTACCTGTTCTATACTTTTCCTATTTTTCCACTTTGAGATGAAGAATCATAAATATAAGAGTTGTGTGTCACATGGAAAAGTAGAATGGCAAGAGTCCTGAAGGACTGAAGCCAAGACCAGAGAGCTGACCACTGTTACCCCATAGGACCTTGGAAACACTCAGGCACAGAAATGACCAGCTGACCCTGCCAAGGGTTAGGGACTAGTTAACAAGGATGCCAAGCATGCCCCCCACCCCTTGGGACTAAGTCATAGATTAGAAACAGATCAAGGGCACCCAGCCCCTCATCCCCCTTCCCCTAAGCCATCACACTGCATTCTGCCTCTCTAGCATGGTACCGAGGGACAAGAACATGGGGAAAAGGTCAGCTCCCTGTCCCCTGCGGCCTAACTAAGGTCTGCCACTACACAGCCCATGCTCAGGGCCCGCCAGAAACCCAAGGGTGGAAAATTCATCAATGTATTACTGTACTAGCCACACAGGAAGAAAGAGTATGAAAAAAAAGAGAGTGACCTGGTGAGAATGCATCATGGCAAGGCCAAGGGACACAGAAGGGCCAACAAGTCCCAGGCCCATCTCCAGTTCTAGATGTGATTCATTTTTTCCCACCATTATAAACTCTAAGTACTTTGCCAACAAAGGTCCGTCTAATCAAGGCTATGGTTTTTCCAGTGGCTATGTATGGATGTGAGAGTTGGACTGTGAAGAAGGCTGAGCACCAAAGAATTGATGCTTTTGAAGTGTGGTGTTGGAGAAGACTCTTGAGAGTCCCTTGGACTGCAAGGAGATCCAACCAGTCCATTCTAAAGGAGACCAACCCTGGGTGTTCTTTGGAAGGAATGATGCTAAAGCTGAAACTCCAGTACTTTGGCCACCTCATGCAGAGTTGTCTCACTGGAAAAGACTCTGATGCTGGGAGGGATTGGGGGCAGGAGAAGAAGGGGATGACAGAAGATGAGATGGCTGGATGGCATCACTGACTCGATGGACATGAGTCTGAGTGAACTCTGGGAGTTGGTGATAGACAGGGAGGCCTGGTGTGCTGCGATTCATGGGGTCACAAAGAGTCAGACATGACTGAGCGACTGAACTGAACTGAATTGATCTGAAACTCTAATTTCAATCCTCTCAAGAATGTACTTATCCATGAGCCCAAGCCCTAGAAGTGGAATCATGGCAAATTCGTTAGCACAAATTCCATCTCTCAGCATCTCGTCTCTCAGCATCACAAGAGGCCAGGTACTTCTCTGCTGCTGCTGCTGCTGCTAAGTCGCTTCAGTCGTGTCTGATTCTGTGCAACCCCATAGGCGGCAGCCCACCAGGCTCCCCCATCCCTGGGATTCTCCAGGCAAGAACACTGGAGCGGGTTGCCATTTCCTTCTCCAATGTGTGAAAGTGAAGTCGCTCAGTCGTGTCCAACTGTTAGCGACCCCATGGACTGCAGCCCACCAGGCTCCTCCATCCATCCAGGCAAGAGTACTGGAGTGGGCTGCCAGGTACCTCTCTACTGCCTTCTAAATAGTCTCCAGTCATCCATGAGCACACATATATCCTTAGTGACATCACTGACCACAGATTTGGTCGGCTTGGAGGGAGCCACAGTCTCACGTTGCAGGGTTCCCTGGAGGGCAGTAAGGATAGTCCCAAAGCCAAACCACGCAGGCGTTCCATCTCCACAAAGATCTGGAAAGTCTAGAAGTCAATCTGCAAATAAAGCCAGGGGCATTCTTCAGAGAAGAAAAAGCAAACAGCCAGAAAATGGCAGGGCTTGCCATGGGTTGAACACCTGAGAAAAGGCAGAGCCAGAATTAAACCTCTGAGACT
Organism: Capricornis sumatraensis; assembly: GCF_032405125.1. Classification (NCBI taxonomy): domain Eukaryota; kingdom Metazoa; phylum Chordata; class Mammalia; order Artiodactyla; family Bovidae; genus Capricornis; species Capricornis sumatraensis. The sequence goes on from NC_091073.1 coordinate 79,508,311, forward strand.
AACTCCATGAGTAACATCAAAATGTGTATTATTAAGAAAAATATTCATAGTATTAGCAACAAAAAGTGAAATAGTTATAATACTTCAGTACATTCTAACAAAAATGTAAAATATCTAAATCAGGAAAATAAAAAAATTCAGAGACGAACTGAGTAGACGGAGAGGTAATCCATGTTTACAGATACGAAGACTTGATGTTGTCAAGATGTCAGTTCTTCCCAATTGGATCTATAGATTCAATGCAGTTCCAATTTAAAAAGATGTCCCAGCAGTTATTTTATCAGTGTTGACAAACGGATCCTAAAGTTTCCATGAAAAGGCAAAACACCCAGAATAACTAACACAATTAATGAAGGAAAACAGAGTTGGAGGACCGACATCACTCAGCTTCAAGATTTACTGTAGAACTACAGTAATCAAGACAGCGTGACATTGGTGAAAGAATGGACAAGACAGCGAAACAAGATAGAAAGCTCAAAAGTAGGCCCATGTAAATATAGTCAACTGATCTTTGACAAGGAGCAAATGCAGTTTGGAGAAAGGATATTCTTTTCAACAAATGGTACTGGAACCACTGGGCATCCATGTTTAAAAAAGAAAACAATAATTAAAAAAAAAACGATAACAACCTTACACCTTTCACAAAAATTAACTTGAAACATATCATAGACTTAAACAAAAAGCTATAAAACTCCTAGAAGATAACATAGGGGAAAATCTATATGACCTTGGATTTGGCAATGACTTTTTAGACATGACACCTAGGATATGACACCTTGAAAAGAAAAATCAAAAGAAAAAAGAAAACAACTAATGAGTTGTACTTCATTAAAATTTAAAACTTGTGCTGTGTGAAAGACTTTGTTAAAAGAATGAAAAGACAAACCGCAGATCATGAGAAAATATTTGCAAAATATATATCTGATAAAGGACTGATAGCCAAAGTTTACAAGTAACTCCATAAACTCAACAATAAGAAAATAACAACCCAACTGAAAATGAGCAGGAGATTTGAACAGATACCTCACTGAAGGCTTATAAATGGTTAGTAAGTATATAAAAAGATGTTCAACGCTTCTCTTGTAGCTCAGTGTGGAGAATCGACCTGCCAATGTAGGAGACTCGGGTTCGATCCCTGGTCTGAGCGGGTCCCATATGCCTTGAAGCAACTAAGCCCAGACACCACAACTATTGAGCCTGTGGTCTAGAGCCTGGGAACTACAACGACTGAAGCCCGAACACCCTAGAACCTGTGCTCTGCAAAAGCCACCGCCACGAGAAGCCCAAGCGCCACAACTAGAGAGGAGGCCCCACTCACCACAACTAGAGCAAAGGGCACGCAGCAACAAAGACCCGGAGCCAAAAATAAATAAACAAATTTATTCTTACAAGATGCTCAACATTATACATCATCAGAGAATTGCAACTTAAAACAAGGCCATACCATTATTTAATATTATTAGAATGGCCAAAATATAAAACACCAACACCAACTGCTGGTGAGGCTGTGGAGCAGCAGGAACTCTCTTTCTTCACTGGATGGAAAGTACAATGGTGTGGTCACTTTGGAGGCAGTTTGGCAGTTTTTTAGAGAACTAAACATTCCATGTGATCCCACGTGTTTACTCGAATAAGTTGAAAACTCATGTGGAAACAAAAAGTTGAGTGCATATGTTTATAGCATAGTTACCAAAACTTAGATGTACACTCTATGTCTTTCATTCAGTGACTGGATAAATAAACTGGGTGATACAACCAGAAAATGGAATATTATTCAGCCCCCAAAATAAATGCTACCAAGTCATGGAAAGATAAGGAAGAATCTTAAATGCATACTACTAAGTGAAAGAAGTCAATGTGAAAAGGCCACACACTATATGATTCCAACTATATGACATCCTGCAAAGGTGAAACTATGGAAAATAAGAATTGCAAAGATCAGGTTTTATGGCAGTGAAAATATTCTGTACAATAGTAATAATGGATACATGTCATTATACATTTGTCCAGACCCACAGAATGTACAAAGTATAGCATGAACTGTAATATAAAGTGTGGACTTTAGTTAATAATGTGCAGTGATCAGTTTCCCTGATAGACTGTCACTTCCTGAGGGCAAGATCTGGGTCCCCACTCCCTATCCTCTGTGCATGGACCTGTGGGTGTTTCTCTCCATCTTAAACTTTCCCTTTAAGCCGATGTGCATTTGAACCAAGTTGGCGTTGCCAGGGAGACTTGTCCTGATGAAGAAATGTCCTTTGAGGCATCGTAATGACCTGTTAGTAGCTCCTGTAGCCACAGCACTTTCTCCACTACTGATCCTCACTGTGATAAGCCGGGCTGGGGCCCTGCTGGCAGTGGTGATGACCTGGCCGGGGGTGGGTCAGGGTCGGGGGAATGTCCAGTTAGCACAGGGGGCTGCTTACAGCAACTTCAAACTAGCCTGGAGGTCTGTTCAAGCAAATCTCCAATGAAGGGAAGCCCACCCCCTGAGCTTGGTGAGCAAGCACACACTCCCAGCCACTGGGATCATCTCCTGCCCTTTCATGCTGTGTTCTGGGAGCTTCCCTCAAAGCTCACACCAATTCTCCCAGCACTTTAGACAAGCACTGTTTGGTCCTGTCACTGGTGAATAGGTAGAGACTGATGAGTCTTGAATGTCAGGAGACTCAAAGGCAACAGACCTCTTTGTCCCCAGTGGGGTGGGAGGGGTTGGGATCACCCAGAGCGTCCACTTCCCTGGAAAAGCACAGCTTTGGTGTGATGGCCCCTTTGCCTCATCAGCCTAAGGCCATCAGCACCTTGGAGAGGAGAGAGCAGATCCTTGCCCCAGACCTCAGTTTCTCAATCTATACTCTGGGTTAACAACGTTCCTCTAGGCACTGGGAGACTGTCGGTTCACACATGTGGAAGCTATGAGAATGTTCTGAAGCAATAGTGGAAATTTTTTGTTGTTTACTCACTCCGTCCTGTCCAACTCTTGTGACCCCATAGACTGTAGCCTGCCAGGCTCCTCTGCCCATGGGATTTCCCAGGCAAGAATACTAGAGTGGGTTGCCATTTCCTTCTGTAGAGGATCTTCCTGATCCAGGGTTCAAACCTGAGTCTCCTGCATTGGCAGGTGATTCTTTACCACTGAGCCACCAGGAAAGCCCTATCGTGGAAATTCTTGTCCTTCAGTCTTTAACTAAAAATCACATAGACTTCACTCAACAGTTTTATTTTGCTAATCAGGAATTTTAAATAGAAAAGTACGACCTCTAAGTCATCTGTGACTAATTTCCATTAAGACAGTTTCAGTAATTTGTGGAATTGCTATGTATTATCTGAAGCAATTAAGCAAAAGCAGAGAGCAGAGATGGGCAGGCCTGGGTTTCCATCTGTATTCTTCCCCTTTGAGGAGTGAAGCAAAGCAAGTCGTACTACGCAGGGCCTCAGTTTTCTCATCTGTAACTTGGGGTGATAGAGCTTGCTCTGAGGGGTTGCAGTCAGAACAGCAGTGTCTTTACCAGGCAGCCAAGGTGGAACCTGAATGATGCTAAATTGGTCAGCCAGCTGTTGCTTTTCCCAGTAATAAAAATGACTGATTAAGGGGGGTGACTTTGCAGCCAAAATGATACGCAAACATCTGAAGCAAGTTTCTCAGGACATCATTGTATCTTGGGTCTTTCTGAACCCTTGGAGAGTAAAAAAAGTTTTATGAAGTCCTAAGAACCGTGTGGAGGTGTTCATTGAATCATAGAGCCGGGAGGACGGTAGCTTCCACAGCACCTGAGTGCATGGCTTTAAAAACCCCTTTCTGAGGAAGGAAAGTAATTTATTTGCCACAGTGTGTATCAATGAGGGCTCAGGTTGCAAGCAAAACAAATGAACTTTGGTTAACTCAAAGGTGTTTATTCCCGCATCAGGTTACTCACAAAACCAAAAGGAAGACTGGAGATCCAGGTTCCAAAACTGCACAGGATCAAGGGGCAACCAGGAAGCGGGCAGAACCCAGGTCCCAGCAGCACAAGCTGGAGGGGGAGGGGATTCCGCGGAGCTTTCCTGCCCTCCGCACACCCTCACTAAGACAGCTCTTGGCAACCCTCATTTCCTCCACAGTGTCACTGTCCTTTTGCATTCTTTAAGGAGTCCAGATCCATCCAGAGCTTTTAGTTTTCAAATGTTCAGTTCTTTCAAATGTTCAGTTCTGCCAGTATTTTTCTTTATTTTTTCTGGGTTTCTTACCTCACTTACAAAGCCACTTCCCCGCTGATGTCATGTTTCTAAATCCCCTTCAGTTCCTTCCATTAGTCTTGTGGGTTTTCAATATTTAATGTTTTCCTCTGGCATTTCCTTTTGAATGTGGTATGAGGTGGAGGTGTACGTTTATCCATCTTTTTGAATAAATCCATTGCACAGAATTCCCCAAACCCTTGGGCAGGAAGCTCCAAACACAGGACCTGAACACATGTGGGAGGGATTTCCATACAGCCCCTTGGATGGCCAGTGCTTTGAGTGGAATTAGGTACTAGTGTCAGCTACAAATTGGCACTTGCCATCTACCTCTACGAGGATTAAATCATGTGATGCTGCAGCTGCTGACTTCAACACTCCCTGAAAGCTCAGGGTGGAGATCAGGAAGGAGATTCTTTGGGCTCTGGAAAAATTGGAAGAACAGGTCTTCGGATAGCTAAGGAACTGATTTTATGAGAGCAATTCTCGGATCTCCTCATATCTAGAAAAGCACCAAAATCCTTCATGGTGACAACCGCTCCTTGTGACAAGCAGAAACCTTTTAGAAAAATATGTGCCTGATTGCATGTACCCCTACTTCAGCAAAATCACAAATATACTGACCTTCCCCCTACCTATTTGGAGCAGTTTTTCAGAGCTATCTGAGGTGCTGTCTCCAGGGATATAGTCCTCACTTTGCCCCAAATAAAACTTAACTGACAATTCTCATGCTGTGCATTTTGTCCCCACCAGGGGAATCTTAAATTACAATCTTTATCTGTAATTCATGTAGCACTTGCAATCAGGATGCTCAAAAACTTTCAGGCAATGAAAAAAAGTTTGCGAGATTCATGTTTTCAAGATATAATAAATAGCATTTAATTATTTCCCAGATGGAAAGGCTATACAATCTGTTTAAGGAATACACAGTCATTTCTTATCTCTCCAATGAGTCTGAACTTCAGAAGAGGGCTTAAACCTTACTACTCAGAGAGTAGTCTGTGGATACTCAGCATCAGTATCACCAGGGAGAGGCAGGTCTGGCTCAGTCTCGCGTGTAGTCACTGCTCCTGGGTCCTGGTGCATACAAGGTTTTATTTATGTCCTCCAAGAGTGGCATCTTTGTTTCCCCCAGTTCTGTGGAAGTTCTGTAATCAAATCCCACTGGCCTTCCAAGTCTGATTCCCTGGGATTCTCAGTCCCTTTGCCAGATGCCCAGGCTGAGCAGCCTGATGTGGGACCTAGAACCTTCAATGTGAGAACTTCTTTGGTACTATTGTTCTCCAGCTAGTGGGTCGCCCACCTGGCAGGTATGGGATTTGATTTTATCATGATTGCACCCCTCCTACTGTCTCGTGGCTTCCCCTTTGTCCTTGAATGTGGGGTATCTTTTTTGGTGGGTTCCAGTGTTCTCCTGTTGATGGTTGTTCAACAGCTACTTGCAATCCTGGTGCTATCACAGGAAAAGATAAGTGCATGTCCTTCCACTCTGCCATGTTGATGCTGTGCATATTTTTAAGTTGACATTAAAGAGCTGGCATGTAGCAGAGCAGAGAGAGGACAGAGGGAGTCACACACCTCACCCACAACGCTGGCTGCACCTCAACAGATGTGGCACTCAGCCCATTCCCCAAGTGAGTGGCCGTGCTGTTTACTCCCAAACTGAGAAACCCTAGACAGTAAGGGGGGCCTTGAGCGTTCTCGCCACGACAGCTGGCACCCACAGAGACTCCGCCCGTCCCAGGCAAAGCAGGACTGTGGCCTCTGAACACTTAGAGCCCTGCGTTAGAATTGCCTGTTCAAATGTAGTTTTCTGGGCCCCACCCCAGAGCTCCTGCCTCAGAATATCAGAGAGAGGGTCCTGAAACCTGTGCTGATCAACTTCCTGGGAGCTCTAAAATACAGTAAAATCTAGGAGCGACTGTCTTGAGATGGCCCGTCCTCACATAGAAACCATGCATCTTGAACCCATCAAGGCAGAGCAGGCCTGGGAAGCCCCCACCAAGGCCTCTAAGTAGGAGCTATTTCAGGAAGCCTTTTCTCTATTGCCTTAAAATGATGGTCATTTGGGAGAAGTTTCACGTTTAAGAATGCAAATTCACCTTGAAAGAACATTGGGCCCAGGGATGTAGAAGACTATGTGACCTTGACTACGTTTCATTCTAAAAGAAATTGTGAATTCACAATTTCTAGCATTGTGCCCTGGGATTCGAAAGGCTACATGAGCTTGACTACATTTTCATTCCAGTGTGATAACCTGATGGGTCTCTCTTTTGATGTCTAGAGTGAAGAAGAACTAGACAAGGTGGGTCTGCGTTATCATCAGTCACAGTGGCAGCAGCCACAAAACAGCAGTCAGGGTGCTTTCATGACAAGTCCCAGGAAACCTGCCTGGCCTGAACAATGGAGGGTCTCTGTGAATGTTTCGTTCTTTTGGTTTAGTCATCAGTCATCTCACCAGAGATGGTTCTTCCTCCTGACTCTTCCCTGGGCCCCTGGCCAAGGGGGACCCTCTGAGCCTAGCTGCCCTGGTGGCTCATGGCCCTGATTCACTAGCAGGTTCTTACACCCACCCCTGACCAATCTCAGGGATGGGGGAATGGCTTAAGTCAATCAGCGTCCACCCAGGGGCCCGAAGGTGGGATCTCTTTCCTCCTAGGCGCTTAGGCTGTGTGGAAGTGAGGCGGACTCTTAAGCAAAAGCTAGGGTTCTCTTGAAAGTGGGGAAGAGGCCTGCACATGGAGTAGGCTGTCAGCAAGCGTCACTGCAGAAGCAGCCGGCATCTTGCTCCTGTGTGGCAGTTTGCAAAACCCTTTACACTTAGCATCTCATTTAATTCTAAACACACCTTTGAAGTCAATATTATTGCCATTTTTCAGGCAGGAAACCAAGGCCTCTGGGATGAAGTGGCTTACCTCAGTTTACGGATAGCACCCCTGCTCAGACCCTCCTCTTGGCCTGTCTCTTCTATGTGTAGACCCTGGTCTTTCTATCATGGTGTGTTGCTAAATTCCACTCCCACTGGCCTCATATGGCAAGCTTGAGTCCTAAGTAAGAGGCATTGTATGTGTGTGCTCAGTTGTGTCTGACTCTTTGTGACCCCATGGACTGTAGCCTGCCAGGCTCCTCCGTCCATGGGATTCTCCAGGCAAGAATACTGGAGTAGGTTGCCGTTTCCTCCTCCAGGGGATCTTTCTCAGTTTATGGATTGAACCTGCATCTCTTGCGTCCCCTGCATTGGCAGGCAGATTCTTTACCACTATGCCACCTGGGAAATATAAGAGGCATTGGAGCCATCTTAATTGCCCCGTCCCCTTCCTCTGACATGTCCTGGTCCCTGGATAAGGATCCCTCTCCCCTCCTGCATGCTTCCTCCCGCCCCTGACCCCCACCCCCGGCTGCTGGGCCAGGTGACTTTCTCAAAGGAGAGAAATCAACCCCCTCCATCTCTCCTGAGGCACTCTCAATGCACAAAGCCCAGTGCCTGTATCCCTGGGAAATAGATTGATTTTCCGTTCAGCCCTTCATCCTGCTAGATCTCCACAGGAAGTTTTAAAACCAGCAAAAACACAGGCGTGGAGACAGGAGAAAGAACAGATTTAGCAACCACTCGATTCACAATGTCAGACAAGCTCCGGGCAGGAGTTAGTGCACAGATCTTACCCCAGCCTGAGTCTGTAGTGCAAGACCAAGGCCCACATGGCAGCAGGGGCCACCATAACCCCCAGGGCAGGCTGTCCCAGGGCGGCTGTCCCTGGACTGCAAGCAGAGCCCTGGCCTGCTCTGGCTGCTGGTGCTGGATGGAAAGCCTGCCTCCAGAAGCCTTCTGCACCTTTCAGCGTGTCCCCACTGTGTCCGTGCAAGAGTGCCTCGTGCGTGGTTCCATGGCTGTCCTGCTACTTGAAGACTCCCCTGAGCCTTTGCTGTGCTCACATGAAAGCACTGAAGTCAAGAACAAGGGGGACCAGTTCTCCATCCTCACCTCAAGCACATCCAGAGTCTCCTGCAGACCTCTGTGAATTCCCGCGATCTTGGGGTGCTGGGGGTGCCGGGGTGAGGTGTACACTCTGAAAGTGGTGTACACTCTGGCATCAGGGGCCTGTGTCACCTGCAGTGCTCTGTAGTGTGGAGGGTCCTGGTGCCTACATGTTTATTTCTACCCCGCACTGACTTAGCACAGCCCGATCCACTCTTACACACGTGTACACACATATGCATGCACACATGCATGCACACACCCCCCATTCTTTTAGCACAGAAGACTAACTGAAAGCTACATCACAGCAGCAAGTCCTCCTCAAGTCACAGCTGGCCCCCTCTGGTCTCCTGAGTCCTCTTGCCTCTTGCAGCCCCCATGCAGGGAGACTGTTGCCTGCTTGGTCCCCTCACCCTCCGCACACCCAGGTCACTCCCTTTTGGCCTCCTCCCATACTGACCTGCCCACCCCAATCTGCAGAGCAACCTGCCCTCTCCACCCCTTCCTCCCAAACACATTCCAAAACCTCCTTGTAAACACCAGCCATTCTTAAACTTTTGTCTCTGGACCCCTTTTCACTCAAAGTGTGTTCAGTTCAGTTCAGTTCAGTTCAGTCGCTCAGTTGTGTCTGACTCTTTGCGACCCCATGAATCGCAGCACGCCAGGCCTCCCTGTCCAACACCAACTCCCGGAGTTCACTCAAACTTACATCCATCGAGTCGGTGGTTAAGAACCCTAAAGAGCTTCTATTTCCATGGGTTTGTGTGTCGATATTTGCGATACTAGAAACTGAAACATAATTACTGTACTCCACTGAATGCCAGGTACACCAAGACTCAGCCAGAGACAGGCTTGAACCCAAGGCTGTGCGGGAAACTGAGGCATTGTTGCTCTTCACTGCTGTTTTCCATGTTTAATGGACAAAAAAGACATCAGTGTTTACATTAGTATCAGACATTCCCGATGTTTATTTTCTAAAGAGTTGTTTATGTTTTCTTGGCTGCACTTGGTCTTCATTGCTGCACGAAGGCTTTCTCTAGTTGCGGAGAGTGCAGGGCTGCTCTTGGTTGCGGTGCACGGGCTTCTGGCTGCAGTGGCCTCTCCAGCGGAGCATGGGCTGGAGGGGCTGGAGAAGGTGGGGCTGCTCTGCAGAGGACTCTGGGTGCACAGGCTCAGTTGTTGTGGCACACAGCTACTCCTTGGCATATGGGATCTTCCCAGATCAGGGTTTGAACCCATGTCCCCTGCATTGGCAGGCAGATTCTTAACCACTGGACCACCAGGGAAGTCCAGATATTCTTTAAATGAGAGCGCTGGGATTTGTACTCAGTGAAGATGGATCTTAGAATATCTTGGAAGATCTTAGACTATCTGATGACCTCAACCATGGAGCTTATAACATCTTATTTTCAGGCCGTGTATTCCCTCCTATGCAATAGAATCAATTCTATATTGAAAATACTCCTGTAAAAAGATCACATTATGCTAACAATTTTCTGTCATTTAAAAATTGCACTGGAAGGTTGTGTACTGTCTCTGCTCCTTGCTGGGTGTCTTCTTACACTTTGGAGTAGAGAGCGGAAAGCTTTGAACCGCCCTCCCTCCTTGTGATACTGTGCTTTGCCGGGTTGTCGTGGACGGTGAGGCTGTGGGCAAAGCACCCTGTCTGCAGCAAGACTTTCAGCCTGAGGGCTTTACCACGTGCACAGCCCCCGCCCTGAGTGATCACCACTGCTGTGTGTGCACATATGTGTGAATGTGTATGTGTGTGAAAGTGTGTGTGTGTGTTCTCTCCCATCAGTTTCTAACTGTTCTATCTCTCACGCTGTCCCTCCACAATCCCTTCTTTGCACTGCACACGGATGCTCCATTTTTGAAGCTGATATTCTACCACTTCCCCCTGCTACTGTAAAATCCTTGACCATTGCTCAGCTCCTGGCCGTGGGCCAAGAGACCTGACTGACAGGTGGCCCATCTCCACTCTCTGCTAACCCCTTTGTTCCATGACAGCCCTCATCCAGGCTGGAATGGTCCACTGTCTCGGTCACTGTGCAGAGGTTGTATTTCTTCTCTGCCTCAGTTCCCTAATCCCTCTCCTCCAGCAAATATACATGTCAGGAAGAGCCCACAGCCTCGAGAGTCTCAGCAAGGCCCCAGACAGTCTGAATCCCTGCACCCTGGAATGTTTTCCTTCCAGCAGTAATGGAGATTCTCATCCTGCTCTTGACTCGATGTCTCTCCTTATGGACCTCTGTCTCCCCACTTCTGCAAGGCAGCTCAGGAGGCCACAGCCAGGTAGGTCCTGATGTGGGTTGTGCCCCAATCCGGCTAGACCAGGCCCCAGATGCACTGACCACAGACAGTGGGTGCCTCTGCCCCCAGAGTCTCTTTGCACCTCAGCGGCTCACTCCCCACCTACTCTTCCCCACCCCAGCCCCATCCAGTGGCCACATCGGTGCTGAGTGACTGTCTCAGTCTTAATGAGAACAATGAAGGTTAATTATCTTCAGAGTCTGACAGGTGATTCTCAACACTTTTGCATAAAAAAGCAAGGCCACCCAACTGGCCTATGGGTTGCAACATTCAGGAATCCTGTGGTGTTGTGTAAACAAATAAGAAAGGGCACATCAAAGAAACCTTTTACAAAGGCCAGGGGAAGCTGAGGGAGCAGTCTGCAGCCTGTCCCAGTGTGGAGAGACCACCGAAGAGGTGGGGACTGGGATCAGATGGGAAGGCTACTCCCTCTGCCTCCTGGAGCTTTCAGAGGCCAAGTGGGGAGATCCTGTTTTCTTCTTTCACTTCCTCAAGTGAACTGTGACAATCTTTTCCACATGATGGGGAAAAAAATCTTTTTGTATGTTTTCTTAGGGATGGAAAAAAAATTTTTCATATACTTTTAGGGAACATAGACCCCTAACATCAAACAATGTGATCTGAATATTTGCAGATTAACAAATAATTAGTTGATAAGAGGGATAAAATAATAATTGTGGGTTTTTGGATCCTCCTATAAAGAAAGCTGAGCCCTGAAGAATTGATGCTTTTGAATTGCGGTGTTGGAGAAGACTCTTGAGAGTCCTTTGGACTGCAAGGAGGTGCAAACAGTCCATCCTAAAGGAGATCAGTCCTGGGTGTTCATTGGAAGGACTGATGTTGAAGCTGAAACTCCAGTACTTTGGCCATCTGATGGGAAGAGCTGACTCATTTGAAAAGACCATGATGCTGGGAAAGATTGAGGGCAGGAGGAGAAGGGGACAGCAGAGGATGAGATGGTTGGATGGCATCACTGACTCGATGGACATGGGTTTGTGTGGACTCTGGGAGTTGGTGATGGACAGGGAGGCCTGGCATGCCGCACTTCATGGGGTCACAGATAGTCGGGCACAACTGAGTGACTGAACTGAACTGAACTGACCGTCAGAATGATTGGTCCTGACTCTGCTTTTTAACTTCTTATTTGGAGACAAAGGAACGCACAAAGACTGTAGTGAGGTCCTCTGTACCTACTCCCTGTGCCCCACCCATCTTCCAGAAATGTAGTTCAGCGTCAAAAGCAGGAAACCGACCTTGGTTCAATGGGTGTAGTGCTGTGTGTCATTTAATCACGTGTGAGGATGTGTGTAACCACCACCGCAGGCCAGATACGGAATTGTCCTGTTACCACATCTCTAACCCTGGCAACCACGAATTTGTTCCCCAGCTATTCGTGTGAAAGGAAGAAATGGAAGCTCAGTGTGGGCAGAGGCTGCAGGAACCTCTCAGCAGAGAGAATGTACACACAGCAAATACGCGCATGGAGAGACAAGCATGGTCACTGGCCACGAGGGACGTGCAAACCACATGAGAGAGCTCTAAACACCTGTCAGAGCAGCGAGCACACAAATGACGACTTCAGATGCTGGGTAGGATGCAGAGACACTGGATCCCTCCATACTGCTGCTGGGAAATTGGCGCCACTGCTGTGGGACTGATTTGGTACCAAATTAAGTTATATCTCTAGCTTTCATTCTACAACACAAATTGTTGTTGTTTAGTTGCTAAGTCACATCCAACTCTTTTGCAACCCCATGGACTGTAGCCTGCCAGGCTTCTCTGTCCAAGAGATTTCACAGGCGAGAATACTGGAGTGGGTTGCCATTTCCTTCTCTAGAGGCTCTTGCCAACCCAGGGACCGAACCTGAGTCTCCTGCATTGACAGGCAGATTCTTTACCACTAAGCCACTTGGGAAGCTCGTAATACAAATAAATCTCTTCCATCCATCCTGATTGAAAGTCTGAGGCAATTCAACCTTGCAGGAAACCAGCGGTCCTTTAGAGCCAGGCATCACCCATCCTTCCGCATGTGGTAACAATCCCTGTGGACCCTGAGCCCAGCCCCAAGTACCATGGTCTCTCTCACCTTTTCATACCTTTTCTGCTGTTCAGATATGCAGGAGCCCTGAGACCCCTTGCTGGTAGACTACAACCCTCCCACCCCTGCCTGGAGCGCTGTGTCCCATGGTCCCTGCAGCAATGAGTCACCTCTCTTTACCTGCCCTCCTCGCTCCATCATCCACCATTCTCTGTGCCATTGTGAATTTTGGCTGCATATGGAAACCTCTCTCTTCTCTGCTAGCTTCTCCCAGACCGGGCCCACATACCACTCATCCACATTCCCTGACCTCTGTGTATAGAAGGGGCTCAGTAACTAATGGTGGTGAGCTAATCCTTTAATAAGCCCAGTGAGGAAAGTTTTCAGAGGAGGGAGCCATGGGTCGAAGCCTGGATTTCTTGCCAATAGTGCAAAGGATTTTCCTCCTTACGAAACAATACCAGCTAGTAGAAAACTCAAAAAAATATAATTGAGAAAGTTAAAAAAAATTAATCCCTATGCAGTCCCACCCTCAGCACTGACATCGTGGGGCTGTAACTTTCCAGACATCTGTGGCAGCCTGAAATTTGCATGTGGCTAAGAGGAAGTGTCAAGCTTAGGCTAAGAATAAAATGAATACCGAGAACGAAAGCAGGAAACTAGAATCCGGAGACCAGCTGGGCCATTGCAGATGGACAACCCGGGGGACCGCGGGGTGAGGGGACGCAGCAAGGCCCAGCTGCAGACCCTGTCACTGTCGCCTCCTCTATCGGGTTCCTGTCAAGCACACTGGGACCCTCACTCTGCTATTCTAAAAACGCACTCAATCTGTTTCAGGGCGGGGGAAAGATAAGAAAAGAAGCTTTGGGAAGTTTAGAGGCCAAATATAATGTAAACTAAAGTGTTTACAGATAAGAAAGGAGAAATAGCATCCAAAATGAGGTCACAAGATTTTTGGCTAAGGACCAGGTAGTAAATGTTTTTATTCTTCGTGGATCATACAGGCTAGCACTGAACTCTGCTGTTAAGGCTCACGCACAGCTCTGGACAACACAAACATGAATGAGTGTGTTCAGTAAAATCACATCTTCAACACGGGCTGTGGAGGCAGGGGTGGCGCTGTCACACACCTGTGGGAACAACAGAGGAAATCATTACGGTAAATGGAGCCCTAAGTTTTCCAGAATATACAGAGATGCACCAAATTTACCAAATTGTATATTTTCATGGCACCTGGAGTTGTTCTGGAAAGTTCCACTTGGGTGAGAGTGTATCACACAGGGCATGGCACAGAGCTGTTCGGGAAGGGGACAGGTGCTTAGCACAGGTTGTACAGAGTGTCCTGGACACATCAGCCTGGGAGAGCCTCAGGAATGGAATGTATTGTTATAAACATGACCTTGAAGGTGATGCAAAGTATGATAGCATTTCTAGTGAGCCCCACATAAGACAGGCTGAGTAACTCATTGTTTAGGGAGGCAAGCAGGTTGCAACTTACAGAGAGGGAACTGATGAATGCACATTTCAGGCTGGAGCAGAGAGGACATCCCTGGAGTGGCATCAGCTTCCAGGCCGGCGCTAGTTGCACATGGAGTCCTGGCCTCAGACCTGGGCTTTGCAGTTTGCACAAAGTTCACATATTTCTTCCCATGTAATTCAAGATGACAGAATAGAATGGGAGACCCATCCATTCCTTGTTCCTGGAAGAGGAGAGAATGTGATCTGTGCTCTTGGCTTTCCAGATACTTCTTTCTTTCTCAGTTTGATTTTTTATTAATTTTTGGCTATGGTCAGTCTTCGATGCTGCACTAGGGCTTTCTCCAGCTGCAGCAAGCGCGGGGTTCTCTTAACGGTGGCTTCTCTTCTTCTCTTGCACAGGCTCTAAGCTCAAGGGCTTCAGTAGTTACAGCGATCGGGCTCAGTAGTTGTGGCACACAGGCTTAGTTGCTCCATGGCATGTGGGGTCTTCCCAGAACAAGGATCGAACCAATGTCCCTGGCATTACAAGGCAAATTCTTAACCACTGGACCACCAGGGAAGCCGAGACTTCTTTCTTTAATCAAGGGCTGCCCCCTTCTCCCTTCTCCCCTGCCTGGCTACAGCTTGCTGCTCTGGGGACCTTCAGCATACAAGGGTCCCACAGGAAGCCTGGAGGAGAGAGATCAGTGTTCCACAGCTGGGCTCCAGAGAACTTAGCAATGTGCTGGTTTCAGAGGATAGCATGATGGCCATTCACACAGGAACAGTTTTTTGTTGCCTTGTATACTGTTCAGGACCATTCCTGCCACCTCCTCTGGGAAGTATGGGCCAACCCGCAGCAGCCACCTTCTCCGCCCTCCTCTGTCCTTGCCCTGGTGATGTGAAAGGCAGGTGATCAGACTCCTCACTTTCTTCCTACACCATCCTGCCTGTGCTTCTGCCCTTTCAGTGCATCCTTTCCCTTGACTGTAAAATCAAGAGGGTTGTTAGGAAGACCAAGTGAGTTCAGGATGTGAAGGGACTTCGGTGGTGGCCTAGTGGTTAAGACACTGTGCTTCCAGTGCAGAGGGTGTGGATTTGATCCCTGATCGAGGAACTAAGATTCCATATGCTGTGCGGTACAGCCAGGAAAAAAGTGAAGTTTAGAACAACGCTTGACCCTGTTCATTCAATAAATATTTACTGACCATCTACTATGCCCTAGGGACAGAGACCAGACCCAGTCCTCTGTGTTCAGTGGTCGGATGGACCTGCCAACGTTCAGTGGTGGAATAGACCTGCCAGCCTCCTGGGCTCTGGAAGCACCTAGATGGGGCACTGGCTTTACCCACTGCTACACGCCCAGGGTCTGCACAGCTCCCAGCACACCTCAGCTGCTTGGCAACGTGGGGTCAATGAAAGGCCGAAGGCCGCCGCACTGTGGTTTTGTGTCCTTTGGGCAAAGCTCTCGGACTGTAAATTCCCATGTGGGCTGTAGGTGGGAAGGCTGTTGGCTGGGGCCGGGGTCAGCAGGGAAGGGGAAGGTACAGGGTGGGTCCCACGGGAGGGTGAGAAGAGGCTGGGTAGGCAGGGCTCACCCACCAATAGCCCTGAAGCTCACGGGGAGAGTGGGCTTGGGGCGCATCCACGCTGAACCCTGTGGAGCTCGTGGTCCGGAGGCAGCAGCACCTAGGGCAGGACAGGCCACACCGAGAGCACCAGTGCTTCCAGTGAAGGCGTGTGGGTTTGATCCCTGATCAAGGAACTGAGATTCCACTTGCCGTGTGGTGCAACCAAAAAAAAAAATGTGAAGTTTAGGACAATGCCTGACCCAGGGACACACTCAATAACAATGTTGGCACTCGGGGATTTCCCTTGTTCTGGTTCTGACTGGATCTGAAGAAGGGGATGGCAGCACTCAGCCTGCATGGCTGTGTAAACTGTGTTCAAGTTTGTAAGCTGCATGGGGCTAACAAAAATGCCCTCTTTATAGGTTTTTGTTGTTCAGTTACTCAGCAGCAGCAGCAGTTACTCAGTCATGCCCGGCTCTTTGTGACTCCATGGCCCACAGCACGCCAGGCTTCCTTATCCTTCACTGTCTCCCAGGGTTTGCTCAAACTCATGTCCATTGCGTCGATGATGCCATCCAACTGCCTTATCCTCTGACACCCTCTTCTCCTGCCCTCAATCTTTCCCAGCATCAGGGTCTTTTCCAATGAGTCGGGTCTTCACATCAGGTGGCCAAAGTATTGGAGCTTCAGCTTCAGCATCAGTCCTTCCAGTGAATATTCAAGGCTGATTTCCTTGAGGATGGACTGGTTTGATCTCCTTGCTGTCCAAGATTTTAATTCTCTTTTTCTCCCCTGATTTGCCACATCACTGATATTCGGTAATAACACCAACATCATTGTTATTAATTCATTTCTCACCTCTCTCCTCCCTCTGTGGGGTATTTTCTGGGCAAACAGAGCCGTCAAGCAGACAACTCTCAGTACACATGGACATCACCCAGTCCAAGCCTCCGTGTGCCCTCAGAGTGAAGGGGAGACAGCTCGGCCTGCCGGGGACAGCAGGAGGCCCTCCAGTGCCGCGAGTCATCTGCTTTCTGAACACCTATTAACCTCCGACATAGGATAAACAACTCTTCTTTCCCTTGTGCAAGATATGCCTGATTTCTTCACTTCCTTTGAACAAACTAAATAACATCCCTGAGCCCTCCTCCTCTCAGGATGGTGGGAATGTAGTCTTTCCATTCTTGGGGGTCCCACCACCCCTCTGGGCTTTACTAAAGACTCTGAAATTTTTTTTTCAAACTGTTACGAAGAAGCAAACACAGAGAAAAGGGTACAAAAAATCCTACTGAATCATCACAAAGCAGACACACCCATGTAACTACTTCCCAAACCCAGAAAGGGAACATCAGCAGTGGTCCAGGAATCCAGGACACCCCCCAGGGCCCACCCTTCCTGTCCCCGCAAATAACACTGTCCTGACTGCCAGAGCCGCCTTCCAGGGCCTTCCTCTGTTGACTGAGTCAGCACCTTGCCACCCTGCTGCCCTGGATCCCCTCCTACCAAGGCAAGAGTGAGGAGGCTGAGGCTAATGCCTCACAGCCTGCACAGCACCCACACCCTGAGCCCCCAGGGGAGCACACAGCTTTGGGCTTTGCTTAGGGAGCCTGGAGTGGCCCTCTCTGGGGTGTGGCATGTGGTGCCAGGCAACAGCAGCCTGCTGCAGGTGCCGGGTGGTTTGTATCCATCTCCCCTCGGCCTCCATGGGGTGCATGAGTGGGCAACCCCCCTGATTTTCCCATAAGCGAAGATGCCTGGACTCCTCCTGCCCACACATTCCACGAGAGAGGGCTGGGCCTGTGGGAACCTCGGCAATCCTAGAATTTCACTGATTTCCTATAATTTTCAGCCCCTGGGTCTATTTTAGGGGCCTGTTTTCAGAACATGGAGATGCAAATGTTTTACTGCGTTGCTATGTTAATCTTGAGTGTTGCAGTGACAGGCTCCTAGAGGGGAGGGCAGGGTGGAAAACAGGGTTTAGGGCTCTTTGGACTTATTTCAAAACCTGTAACTGCATTAACAACAATCTTGTGCCTTCATGTTTGTTTTATTTTTACACCGAAAGAAAAGCAAAAATGTACTTTGTAACAGTTTGTGTGTGAAATGAGATGAAAGGAGAAATCACTTCATTAGTCAATGTAAAAAGAACGTCAGCGATAACTGTAGAGAATATTCAGCATATGTATCATCTATAGAAATGAACTGTCTCCCCAAATTTGGGAATTTTAACATTTTGATATTTATTTTAATATTTTGATATTTATTAATCCAAATCCAGTGATTTGGTTCCAAAATCTATGGCTATCATTCAATGCTACTCTAACTCATCCTGTGAGACAAGATAATTTAAATGCAATTCATTTGGAATCACAGGTTTGTCTTACGTGCCGGCTACAAGATTACGTGTCAAGCAGGATGGAGGGCTGGTTCTCTGTTTCCTCACGAAGCTCCAGGCCTTGTGAATGAACCAGATCACACCCAGTGACCCTCATCTCACCTTCTCCAGGTGAGGTGGGCACCTTGCGGGTGAGTTCAGCAGCTGGAGGTGGTAGAGGAGACACGCCCTTGTAAGGGAAGATTCCCTGAGTCTTTGCACTTGGGGGTGGCCTGGAGCAAGGCGTATGGAATGTTCTAGAGTCGGCAGAAGGGCTGCAACAATTAAGAACTTTACCAGGTAAGAAACAGGTTGTTTCTGGGTGGGGATGGTGGCCCAGAGGGATTCAAGTGATCACCTGTATATATGGGGATGGGGACAGTTTCAGACTGTAGGGCACACACTGTGGAGATAGCCCATTGGGCTTTAAGATGTGAAACTGCAAGCAAGAAATAGGAAATTAGGTAATCAGAGGCAAGGATGAGGAGTTTTCCTCTGACTATGCCTGTTTACTCTTGTTCAATTTTCCCTGGCCTGGAACTGGATTCGTTTTTAGATAAACCACAAACCCAACCAGTCCCAAAGGACTTAGGACTCCGATAGTGACCTCTGGAAGCCTCTTAGAATTCACCGAAAACTGTATACAAAAAGGTGATCACATTTGTTGTTTAGTTGATAAGTTTGTCCAACTCTTTTGCAACCTCATAGACTGTCCCCAACCAGGCTCCTCTGTCCGTGGGATTTCCCAGGCAAGAAGTTTGGAGTGGGTTGCCATTTCCTTTTCCAGGATATCTTCCCGGATCAGGGACTGAACTTTTATTCCAAATTTCATTTTCATCTTCCTTAAGTTTAGTGACAAGGCAAAGAACAGGAAAAAAAAATGTGAAGCTGCAAATTTTAGAAAAAAATAAGACAATCAATATTCACGTAGAGCTTTATATGTTGCTGTTCAGTAGCTAAATTGTGTCCCACTCTGCGACCACATGGCCTGTAGCCCACCAGGCTCCTCTGTCCATGGGAATTTCCAGGCAAGGATACTGGAATGGGTTGCCATGCCATCCTCCAGGGGATCTTCCCGGACCAGGGATTGAACCCGTGTCTCCTACACTGACAGGTGGGTTCTTTACCAATGACCCACCAGGAAGTCCCAGAGTTTTAAGTAGTCTTTTAAAAATTGCAGTCTCACAGTGTCCCTTGAAAGTCTTACCTCTTGACTTTATAGTTGAGAGAATCGAGCCTCTGGGATTCTCAGTGGCCGCCTGAAGGGCACAGAGGTGTGTGGATAGACGTAGGAGGGAATCCTAGGGCTCTGGCATCAGATCTCACACTTGGCGCCGCCCTTTGGCTTGTTTGTCCTCAAGCTTTTCCCCTAAAGGACCTCTAATTACTAAGGCTTCAGGCATTGCACTGGGCAAGCAACGGATGTTTGTCTGAAGTATTTTAGATGCCTTTGATTTGTCTGACAAAACTCTTGTGAACAGGGCATTCACGCCAAATTCTTATGGGATTATTTTGAGGTTTTGAGTTGAAGGGATTACATTATGACCAGAGTCCTCCTGAGAAAACATCTAGACGTGACATCCTGGAGCCTGCTGTCCTTTGGGATATTTGGTAGGGGGGTGGGGAGATGGGGGGACTGGTAAGGGCTCACAGGGGTCATCCTATGCCTAGGCACCTGTGGGGTTACGGTGACCTTGGCAGGAATTCCACCTGCTATTGTGTGGCCCCCATTTGAGTGACCACCAGCAAGCAGCTCTCTCTTGCTCTGTTGGGGTTAATTCCCTGCCCAGATCATGTCACAGGGCTTTTTGAGAGGGTTGTGGTGAGAATCACCACAGGGCTCACATGAGGGTGCCTCTCAAAGGTGGTGTCTCAGTGAGGACTGTGATGGAAGATGGTGAGGCAGCTGGCAGAGGGGCTGGATGGATATGTGGGTCCCACGTTCCCACCAACCCTCAGGGAACAGGGCAACAGTCTGGAAGTGTCACTCCAGGGTCGGCTGGGTCCTGGGCCCCTCGTCACCCACATCACTGATGAGGGGCCCCTCCCAGGAGTGGGGCACAGGGACAGTGGGCCACAGAAGCAGCTGGGGATAAGCCCAACTGAGCCTCAGCTCCTGAGGACACGGGTGGGTCAGGATGGCCTGCACAGAACAAATGCAGTATCCACCGAGTGCCAGCCCCCCTCCAGGATGGTCTCCATCACCTGCTTCCCACTGCCGCCATACTCCTGAGAAGGCCACTCTTGCCCCTTCAGGTGGAGGACACAGCCTGGACTTGCCCCAGTTCCGAGTGGTAGTGGCTGATGAGCGCCTCAGCTCCGGTATTCCTCTCAGCGTGGAAACACTGATGGGGCCTCGAGGCTCCCTCTCAGTGTAGGGGGTACACTGGGCTGGGAGGGGCCCAGGCTGAGCTCCCCACTCTCAGGGGCCTCCACTGACTGAAGGTGATGGGCCTGAAGCCCAGTGCTCTGGTTTTCCAATGTCACTTTGCTCACCACCCCTCCTCAGAGAGGGACTGGTCCCCACCCACCTTCCCAAGGTCACTCTAGGCTCAGACACAGCTCCCTCCTCAATAAGTGTGACAGGGGACCCTCTGGGGACAAAGCCAGTTTAACAAAACCGTAGAGAGGGGGGCTGAGGCAGACCACACGGGGTAGGATGGTTTTAAGTCTGAACGTTGCAGCATGTGGGACATGCCTATCCATTTTAGGAAGCTGATAAAATCCTCAGGCACCCAAGATGGGAAATGAGTAACTCCAGCTTCAGGGCAATGGCATAGGCACCCCAGATAATCCCATGTTTCTATTTTTCATATTTAAAAAAAAATTTATTTTCTTTTTGGCTGTGCTGGGTCTTTGTTGCTCTGCGAGGGTTTTTTCTAGTTGCAGCTAGAGGGGGCTACTCTCTTGTTGCCCTGGCTTCTCCTGTGGAGCGAGGGCTCTAGAGTCTTGCAAGCTCAGTAGTTGTGGCTCCCAGGCTTAGTTGTTCCGTGGCATGGAGGACCCTAGGCCTCAGGCCAGGGATCAAACCTGTGTTCCCTGACTGGCAGGTGGATTCTCAAGACTTGAGGTGGCTGCAAACACAAGTAGAACATGATGCTTTCCAGATATCTTGTCACCCAGAGGGAAAGCCAGAATAAGTACATGAATCCCACTTAAAATGTTTTGGTCCAGAGTGGGAGGGAGGCTCTAAAGAGAGGGGACATAAGTATCAGTTCAGTTCAGTTCAGTCGCTCAGTCATGTCCAACTCTTTGCGACCCCATGAATCGCAGCATGCCAGGCCTCCCTGTCCATCACCAAAGCCCGGAGTTCACTCATACTCACGTCCATCGAGTCCGTGATGCCATCCAGCCATCTCATCCTCGGTCGTCCCCTTCTCCTCCTGCCCCCAATCTCTCCCAGCATCAGAGTCTTTTCCAATGAGTCAACTCTTCACATGAGGTGGCCAAAGTACTATAGTTTCAGCTTCAGCATCATTCCTTCCAAAGAAATCCCAGGGCTGATCTCCTTTAGAATGGACTAGTTGGATCTCCTTGCAGTCCAAGGGACTCTCAAGAGTCTTCTCCAACACCACAGTTCAAAAGCATCAATTCTTCAGTGCTCAGCTTTCTTCACAGTCCAACTCTCACATCCATACATGACTACAGGAAAAACCATAGCCTTGACTAGATGGACCTTAGTCAGCAAAGTAATGTCTCTGCTTTTGAATATACTATCTAGGTTGGTCATAACTTTCCTTCCAAGGAGCAAGTGTCTTTTAATTTCATGGCTGCAGTCACCATCTGCAGTGATTTTGGAGCCCAAAAAAATAAAGTCTGACACTCTCCACTGTTTCCCCATCTATTTGCCATGAAGTGATGGGACCAGATGCCATGATCTTCGTTTTCTGAATGTTGAGCTTTAAGCCAACTTTTTCACTCTCCACTTTCACTTTCATCAAGAGGCTTTTTAGTTCCTCTTCACTTTCTGCTATAAGGGTGGTGTCATCTGCATATCTGAGGTTATACTTATGGCCAATTCATGTTGTTGTATGGCAGAAATCAACACAACATTGTAAAGCAATTATCTTCCAATTAAAAATAAATTTTAAAAAACGTTTTGATTGTCTAGCATCCTTGATCAGTGAGTTTTCATTTCTCGTTGTCATGATGAATCCAAGGATTTTAAAGTAACTAATGTGTCTGATCCAGAGAAATCTTTTATTTTTGATACTCAAGTTGTTCCTTCTTTGACCACTGGAAGCCCCTTCAAGTTGGGTTTTTCACCTTTTGACCTGCCCTTCACAGTCTCTAACAGCTTCCGTTTTTCAGGGAAGATCAGATGTTCCAGACCCAACTCAGGCCAAGAACAAGTTATTGTCTCAGGCATGTTAGTGCCGGTTGATAGGAAATAAGAATTCAAGAGCACAGTCTGGGTGCATCCAAGCCACTGTGCCAAATCTCCATGGCCACCATCTCCACCAGCAGTTCTAAAGCTTTTAGACCAGGATGGCCACCATGGAAGAACCTCTTGAAATGCACATTACTGGGCCCCCCTCTCAGAAGCTCTAATTCAGAAGGTCAGGGTTCGATCTGTGCTCTGAACATGCTCCTCAGTAGTTCTCATGAATTGTCATTAGAAGTTAGCTGCAGCAGGAAGGACCCGCAGGGACATTTGCTGGTGAGGTAGTGTGCGGGAGGTTTTCTTTTTGACCTTTCAGAGGAGCAAAAATTCTACAAGATTACCAACAGTCACTGGCTTCTCTGGTGGCTCAGAAGGCAAAAGAATCTGCCTGCAATGTGGGAGACCTGGGTTCAATCCCTGGGTTGGGAAGACCCCCTAGAGAAGGGAACAGCTACCTACTCTAATATTCTTGCCTGGAGAATCCCCATGGACAGAAGAGCCTAATGGGCTGCAGTCCATGGAGTCACAAAGAGTTGGACATGACTGAGCAACAAGCACACCAACAGTCACTACATACAGGATTTTATGCCTATCCTTTCAGAAAATTTTCTCTCTCCTGAGATATTTTCCTTTTTCCAGTTTTCCTGGAGTGGTGACAGAGGTGAATAATTTATTGCTTTCTTTCAAAATCCACAGTTTGCTTATTATCTCAAGCCATCCTGAATGTATTTGTGAATGAGGTGACAATCTTGACATGTAAACACAGTTTTGAGACAATTTTCTCAACAAAAATAAGGGGAAAATCTTGGAATGAAAATCCATCTATCTCCTGCGGTTTAGTTTGATGAAAGTCTCACTGAAACATTAAACCCACACATCCGCCTTGTGTGGAAGGGGGAGCACAGAAGTGAGGGCCCCCCCAGCATGGCTGAGACTTTCCCATCACTCTGGTCTCCATGGGGCAGCCTGGGAAATTATGGATTTGTAGTCATTTCTGTTTCCAGTGTTTGGGTTTTTTTTTTGGCTGCCTCAAAATCCAGAAACATACCAGGTCTTCTTCTCCCTTAGTGTGGGATTCTCCAGAAGATGAGAACAGGGCCAGCTGGGACCCTCTAATTATGAAACCTCAGCGGATGGAAGGACATTGTAGAGACTGAAATAGCCAGCTGGTGGGAGACTGTGGTACGGGACGTGCCCGCCCTCCCTGGCTAAAGCCAGGGGACTGCTGCCCACCAGGGAACCTTTCAAGAGCAGCTTCTCTCTCAACAGTAAGAAAAGGACACTTATTCAGGGTTTGGGGGCGTGAGGTATGGAAGACAAAATTGTTAGAAACTCAAAAGTATACTCTGAAATGAAGACTCTTTCTGGAAATGAAGACAGTTGGGGTCTGCGCTGTGAGTTCTTTCAGAGCAAAAATGGGAATAGGGTTTTGCTTTTTTGTCACTTCTGCTTGATTTGGCAGGGGGAGGGCGCTGTAAGTGCCTGCAGAGCTAACAACATAGCACCTGCTCAGTAACCGCTGAAGAAATTAACAAACGAGTGATCCTTTGCTTCATTCATGATTCAATCCGTAGGTGAGGCTGGCCAGGACCCTCTCAGCAACATGATGTGACCTAGTCATGGACACTCGCATAACCTGAAGCCCCTTTCTCCAACACTGTGTTTGCTTTTAACGGTGTCTTAACAACCTATTCCAAAATTCCTTCAGATTGTTGTTGTTCAGTTGCTAAGTTGTGTCTGACTCTTTGAGACCTCATGGACTGCAGCACACCAGGCCTCCCTGTCTTTCACTATCTCCTGGAGTTTGGTCAAACTCATGTCCATTGAGTCAGTGATGCCATCCAACCATCTCATCCTCTGCCGCCCCTTCTCTTGCCCTCAGTCTTTCCCAGCATGTTTTCCAGTGAGTCAGCTCTTTATATCAAGTGGCCAAAGTATTGGAGCTTCAACTTCATCATCAGTCCTTCCAATGAATATTTAGGACTGATTTCCTTTAGATAATGAAGATGTTTGTTTGCTCGTTTTTGGTTGCACTGCGCCTTCGTTGCTGTGCGGGGTCTTTCTCCAGTTGTGGTGAGGGTAGCTGCAGCGCGTGGGCTCAGTAGTCGTGGCTCCGGGGTCCTAGAGTGCACAGGCTTCAGTAGCTGTGGCCCTCAGGCTTTGTTGCTCCATGGCGTGTGGAATCTTCCTGGACCAGGGATCGAACCTGTGTCCCCTGCCTTGGCAGGCAGATTCTTATCCACTGTACCAACAGGGCAGTCCTGAAGACTGTTTAGATAAGGCACTCCCCATGAAGTGGCAACAGGGCAAAGCCAAACCTGAGGAAGTGAAGGCTCCAAGCAAGGCCACTGAGTGGGAAGCAGATGCCGACTCCAGAGAGGTGGGGCCCTGGGCCAGGGAGAGGAGGCGGGAAAGACAACCACTTTCCTGTTCTCTCTTGTACTGTTATCAACTCCTTTTGGATTTCCCATGAGCTTAGCTGGTCCAGAGGGAGAATCTATTTTAACATTTGCCCAAATCAAAGCCACCATTTGGCCAGCCCTTCCTCAGAGACAGACCGCAGTGCTTTGCTGGCAGCTCCATGCTCTGTGGGTGGTTCCCATCATGAAGCTGAGTCCACAGGCCTGTGGCCATGCAGAGGAAAGGTGGTGTTCGGCTCCACGGCACTTGGGGACCCTCTGCTCCCAGTCTCACCAGCCCGCTGCTCTGTACCAGGAGGTTCATACTCTACTCAGCATCCAAACAGGCACCGTCCCTACTGGCTGACTCCTATGGGGACACTACAATTATTGCCCTTTGTGGGAGCAGAGGGCCCCCCGCAATGGGCTCTTTCTGATACTGACTGGAGTGCCATCATACGGCTGAGCCTCCTCGTCTCCTGCAATCCATGGACTTACAGAGGGGCTTCCCTGCCTTTGGGTGACATTTCCTGTTCTCCTGAGGTTACTGCACAGGGACACACTTCCTCAATGGTCACCTCAGATTGGCTGCATTCAGGGAGCTGAGGAGAACAGGTATAGAATAGGGACTCTGATGTTTGTTATTCAAGACACAGGCTCAGAATCCCTCCTAAGGAGGGGCATATTCTGGGATTCCAAGGCAGGCCTGAGAGTGTGGAATACAAGGTATTTATTGTGTTGAGGTTGTCTCCTTTTATTCCTAGTTTATTGAGCACTTTTTTAATCATGAAAAAACTTTTCATGTGTACAATGCAGGCGCTTTGGTCGTGTCCGACTCTTTGCAGCCCTATGGACTGTAGCCTGCCAGGATTCTCTGTCCATGGAATTTTCCAGGCAAGAATACTGGAGTGGGTTGCCATCTCCTCCTCCAGGGGATCTTCCTGACCCAGGGACTGAACCTGTGTCTCCTTCATTGCAATTGGATTCGTTACCGCTGCGTCATCGGGGAAGCACCCAAAAAGTCTGAGTTTTGGCAAATGCTTATCTAATCAGTTGAGACAGTCATGTTGTGTTGTTAACTCATCCTGTTAATGAGGTTATTACATTGAATGATTTTCATATCCTGAACCATTCTTATACCCCAGGACTAAATTTCAATCATGGTGTATGGTTCTTTTAATATGCTGATCAATTTGATTTGCTACTATTGGTTGAGAATTTTTGAATCAGTATTCGTCGTGGACATTGGTCAGTAGTTTTCATTTCTTGGAGTGTGTTTGCCTTTGTTGTCAGGCTAATGTTGGTCTTATATTATGAGTTAGGAAATGTTCCCTCCTCTTCAATTTTTCAGAAGAGTTTGAGAAGAATTTGTGATAATTCTTTAAATGTTTGGTAGAATTCACCTGTGAAGCCATTTGGTGCTGAGTGTTTCTTTGTAGGAAGGTTTTTGTTAGTGATTCCATCTCCTTACTAGCTATATGTCTGTTCAGATTTTCTCTCTCTTCATCATTCAGTCTTGGTTGGTTGGTAGGTTGTGTGATTCTAGGAATCTATTTGTTTTGTCTAGGGTATCTCATTTGTTGGCAAATAATTGTTCACAGTATTCTCTTATAATTCTTTTTATTCCTATAAAATTGGACATAATAGCCTTTCTTCCATTTCTGCTTTTAGTTATTTGAGCTTTCTCTCTCTCTCTCTCTCTTTGTCAATTTAACCAAAAGTTTGTCAGTTTATTGATTTAACTAACCCTTGGTTTCATTGATTTTCCCTGGCTTCCCATGTGGCTCAGTGATAAAGGATCCGCCTGCCAAGCAGGAGATGTGGGTTCAATCCCTGGATCAGGAAGTTTCCCTGGAGAAGGAGATGGCAGCCCATTGCAGTATTCTAACCTGGAAAATCCTGTGGACAGAGGAGCCTGAAGGGCTACAGTCCATAAGGTTGCAAAGAGTCGGACATGACTAAACGACTTAGCATGCAAGACTTGTTTAGTGGCAAGGAGGGTGATAGAAAGTTCAGTCCAAGAGCTGGAGGTGCAAAAAATTATTAATTCAGTCAGTTGTCATAGTATATGTCACCTCAGCCAGTACAATTATGAATTTCTAAACAGTTACAAGCAAGGATTTCCTGGCAGTCCAGTGGTTAAGACTTCATGCTTTAAATTTAGGGCTGAGTGTTCAATCCCTTGCTGGGGAACTAAGATCCCACATTCCTCAGGGTGCGGCCAAAATTGGGTAAATAAGTTTTTTTAAATAAAGAAGTTATATGCAAATTTTTTCCAACTTAGTTATACTTTAAGTGTCAAAGAATCTGCCCCAAAGCAGCTCTCCTAGTGGCCTCTGCCATGTACAGCTGTGGTGTCCACTGGCCTTGGAGCTTCTCCCAGGCCACTGTGGCTAATCCATGATCACTGATGTGTGGCTAATCCATGATCACTGATGTCCGGCTCACTCCTGCACCCCAGCACCAGATACAGGATATAACACCAGCGATGGGCTCAACAAACACTTAGCCACTGAATGAAACGACTACTCTTCAAGCCTGTGCACCCAGCTTCATGTGTCACACATTATTTTTGGGAGGGCTCTGTTGCTTTCCATCCTGCAGCATCCATAGGAAACTGTCTCCCTAACCCATGGCCCCCAGCAGCTTCATGCTGGGTGGCCACAGAGCATGGGGACTCTGGCTTTTCTCCACCTCACCCTATTTTCTTTTCCAATGAGAAGCTGCCAAAGTAAAAAGAGATTCATCTAGTCACAGGGTCCTGATGCAGCATCCTGCCCCCAGAGATTGTTCAGGGGACAGTTTGTTCCTGGGAGAACTGAGTGAGTGAGTCAGGGACCTGGAAGCCCAAGTGGTTGAGGCAGGGGGACCCCTATGTAAGGCCATCAACCAGGGATAGAAGTACACAGTCAGAACAGGGACACACACAGAGGAAGAAAGGAGCATTAGTGAAATGTTTATTAGGTTCCTGCTCTGGACCAGACACGATAGGAATTTTATATATATTGTGGTTTTATTTTTCTGCCAGTCCTTCCAGATACATGCTATAAACCCCCATTAGCCAGGTTTGTTTTCCAAAACTGTGCATGGCAACACTGGGGCTCAATCCAGCCCTCTCACCGAGACCTGCTCTCTCTTCTTGCTTCAGCAGCCTTGTGTTTTGCCATATCTTGAGGCTCTTCACCATTTGTGGAGATGTATGCTGGGAGAAATATCAATAACCTCAGATATGCAGATGACACCACCTTTATAGCAGAAAGTGAAGAGGAACTAAAAAGCCTCTTGATGAAAGTGAAAGTGGAGAGTGAAAAACTTGGCTTAAAGCTCAACATTCAGAAAACAAAGATTATGGCATCTGGTCCCATCACTTCATAGGCAATAGATGGGGAAACAGTAGAAACAGTGTCCGACTTTATTTTTATGGGCTCCAAAATCACTGCAGATGGTGACTGCAGCCATGAAATTAAAAGACACTTACTCCTTGGAAGAAAAGTTATGACCAACCTAGATAGTATATTCAAAAGCAGAGATATTACTTTGCCGACTAAGGTCCATCTAGTCAAGGCTATGGTTTTTCCTGTGGTCATGTATGGATGTGAGAGTTGGACTGTGAAGAAAGCTGAGCGCTGAAGTAGTGATGTGTTTGAACTGTGGTGTTGGAGAAGACTCTTGAGAGTCCCTTGGACTGCAAGGAGATCCAACCAGTCCATTCTGAAGGAGATCAGCCCTGGGATTTCTTTGGAAGGAATGATGGTGAAGCTGAAACTATAGTACTTTGGCCACCTCATGTGAAGAGTTGACTCATTGGAAAAGACTCTGATGCTGGGAAGGATTGGGGGCAGGAGGAGAAGGGGATGACAGAGGATGAGATGGCTGGACGGCATCACGGACTCGATGGACGTGAGTCTGAGTGAACTCTGGGAGATGGTGATGGACAGGGAGGCCTGGCGTGCTGTGATTCATGGGGTCACAAAGAGTCAGACACGACTGAGCAACTGAACTGAACTGAACTAATGCTGCTCGTTTCTTTTATAGAATTTGATTTATGTATTCATTTATTTACTTATGGCTGTGCTGGGTCTTTGTTGCTACACAGGCTTTTCCCTAGTTGTGGCTACTGTCTGCTTGCGGTGTGCAGCCTTCTCGTTGAGGTGGCTTCTCTTGTTGCCAAACACGTGCTCTAGGGCGCCTGGGCTCAGTAGTTGCAGCTCCCTGGCTCTAGAGCACAGGCTCGATAGTTGTGGTGCAAGGACTTAGCTGTTCCGTGGCATGTGGGATCATCCTGGACCAGTGATTCCTGGTCTATGTAGGATCTTCCTGGACATGTGGGATCGTCCTGGACGAGTGACTGAACCCACGTCTCTTGCATTGGCAGGCGGATTCTTTACCACTGGGCTAGCAAGGAAAGCCCTATGCTGCCCCTATTTTTACGGAGCCACTGCCTGACAGAAAAAGCACTGGTGCCAGCTCACCCCTGGGCTAATGTGTTGGCAATATAAAAACAGTTGGCTTTTTCCAGATATGGGATTCCTCCATGGGGCAAAGACCAGAATGGAGGGATCCATCGCCTCCAGCTGGGGTGCCTAGTCCTCTGCTGAGACAAACTGCAAATTGCACCAAGGCCCTGGCTCTGATGGCTGAGCTTCCATCTGTCCACACACCCAGGCTCTCTGAGGCCCACCTCAGCTGTTACATCCACTGCCGTTCCTACGTCTCTCCCAGACCTGTCTCTAGGGTCCAGCCAAATGGAAGTATTTCTTGTTTTCCATGGGAATTTCCCACAGCCTTTGCTTCTTCTGTTTCATCTGCATAAAGTGGCCACAGAGAGAGACAGAGAGACAAAGAGAGCCTTCTTTCCATACCTGCCCACTCAGGTATGGGCAGTCCCTCAGCAGGTGTTTCCTGACGTCAGTGAGAATGACCTCTCCCTCTGACCACCCACTCTATGACCTCTACCATGTGACCTCTCACCCATAGTGACTTATAAACTGTGACAGAATCCCTCCCATAAGTTAAAAGTACATTAAGTCAATTCAAATCACAGCCTCTACTGAGAGAACAGGTTTGCCCCTCCTAGACCTGAGTCCTGAACCTTTGTCATCACACATTCCTGGGCCTCCACCATCACACACCCACAAACCTCTGCTATCATGCACTCTCTGGATTGCCAACATTAACACATTTGCCGAGAAAATGTATACTGAGCTGCAGCAATACTGCAGGCACTTGGATGATGAACCAGGAGGAAAAGATAAAATACACTTGGTATTTTGAAGAAGACAAACACCCCAACAACTCCAAAAAGGAATAGGAGGTTAGATTCTCAGAACAGAGGGACTGAGTAACCTTGAAAATATAAGCTGCCTGGCTTCCCTGAAAATCAGGAAATGTGAACAGAAATGACAATGAGACACCATTTCACACCTATCCATTTGGCTAGTCCTAAAGGAAATAACGGAGAAGGCAATGGCACCCCACTCCAGTACTCTTGTCTGGAAAATCCCATGGATGGAGGAGCCTGGTGGGCTGCAGTTCATGGGGTTGCTAAGAGTCAGACATGACTGAGTGACTTCACTTTCACTTTTCACTTTCATGCATTGGAGAAGGAAATGGCAACCCGCTCCAGTGTTTTTGCCTGGAGAATCCCAGAGACGGGGGAGCCTGGTGGGCTGCCATCTAAGGGGTCGCATAGAGTCGGACACAACTGAAGCGATTTAGCAGCAGCAGCAGCCGCAGTAGCAAAGGAAATAAACCCTGGATATTCATTGGGAGGGCTGATGCTAAGTTGAAGTTCCAATACTTTGGCTACCTGATGCCAAGAGCTGACTCATTAGAAAAGACCCTGATGTTGGGAAAGATTGAAAGTAGGAGGATGAGATGGTTGGATGACATCATTGATTCAATGGATAAGAGTTTGAGCAAACTCAGTGAGATAGTAAAGGACAGGGAAGCCTGGTGTGCTATAGTCCACGGGTCACAAAGAGTTGGACATGCCTGAGCTACAGGATAACAAAAACAACAATTTGACCAATATTAAAAGGCATGATGGTCCCGAAAACTGGCCACAAAATGGAGAAAGGGGCACCTGCACACTGTCCGGAGGGGGCCACAGTGCAACCCCCAGCAGGAGCTGCCTGCATCATGCTGGAAGTCCCAGTCCTGTGTTTGAGCCACACTCCTGTGCATAAGCCCAAGGAGATGCATCCAAGAGAGTTCATTTCTGCTCTGCAAAAACCCGGACACCTGGGCCCTGCCTCCACAGGAGGCTGGAGAGAAACAGAACAGTTGATGATGGGGTGAGAAAAGGCAGAGGGAGCTTCGAGAGGAAAAGGATAGAAGAGCATGGTTTACAGGACATAGCGCTGGGGAGAAGGCAATGGCACCCCACTCCAGTACTCTTGCCTGGAAAATCCCATGGATGGAGGAGCCTGGTGGGCTGCAGTCTATGGGATCGCGAAGTCGGACACGACTGAGCAACTTCACTTTCACTTTTCACTCTCATGCATTGGAGAAGGAAATGGCAACCCACTCCAGTGTTCTTGCCTGGAGAATCCCAGGGACAGAAGAGCCTGGTAGGCTGCCATCTCTGGGGTCGCACAGAGTTGGACACGATTGAAGCGACTTAGCAGCAGCAGCAGTATGGATAGAGTAGGCCCAGAGGGTGGAGGTGGGCCTAGTCTCAGATGGAGGCAGGGACCCTGAGGCTGGCCATGGAGGTGAGAATGGAGAGCAGAAACAGCCGGGGTTTTGGAAGTGTAGTTGGTGCACCTGGACCTCTTCCTGGGGTAAGTGAAATGTTTCCAGTGACTGCCTTGGAGTCTTTAGAGAAAATGACAAAAGTGGTGGTGGTGGTGGTGGGGAGGGGGGGTTATGCCAGATTTAGAGCCCAGAGAGACAAAACATCAACGCATGATTGTTGATTAGATGCTGTTTTAGGGGGGAAAAAAACAAGCTGTAATAGACGTTTTAGAGCTATTGGGGAAATGGGAGTATGGCAGAATAGTAGATAATATTAGGGAATTATTGTGGATTTTTTATGTATGATAATGTCATTTTGGCTACTTAAAAGAATGCCTTTATCCTCAGGAGACGTTTGTTGAAATATTTAAGTTATGAGCTGTGTCGTTTAAAGTTTCAAGTGGTTTAGAAAAAAGAAAATGAGAGAGAAAAAAAGAAATATTCACTTACAGAATTTTCTGGATTGAATACAGGATTTGAAAATATATCAGATTACTTTATTACCTGATTTAAGTCTGTAAACTTTTAAGTTCTGTACTCTTTTAATCAAAATTAGAGATAAATGTATTAGTTTCAAAAAGAGAGAAATACGAAGAGAAATGTGGCAAAACATTCTTTTAAGGATTCTTGTGGTTGTTTAGTTCCTAAGTCGTGTCCGACTGTTTGTGACCCCATGGACTGTAGCCTACCAGGGATTGAACCCACATCTCCTGTGTTGCAGGTGTATTCTTAACAGTGAGCCACCAGGGAAACACATTAAGGACTTTACGTAAGGGGTATGTGGTGCAAATTTTACTATTTTTTCAAGTTTTCTCTGTGTTGGCAATTTCTCCTTACAAAAACAAGGAGGAAAAATGACTGAATATAGTATTCTGTATATAAGGATATGAAATTAAATAGATTTGGCCATTTATGCTTCTGCACTGGACCTGGGTCTCTGAAATTTGTTTGTTACTAGTTTCCTCCATGAGAAATTTCCAAAGGTCATCTGGAATTTGAGAACTGTAGCAAATGGGACGAAGGTGAGGGAAGAAGGAGGCTGAGCTGGCCATGTGGGAGCCAGCACGGAACAGAGCCTGTCACCGCCTGCTCAGATGCCGGCGCAGAACCTGTAGCGTCGACATTTCAATGGCATTCCCACCTCTCAACTTGGCTCTAGTCTGAAACTCTGGAACCTGAAAGAGTTCATTTTTATATGGGATTTTCTGAGTCTGCCCAGACTGCCTGGGCCCCCAGTCTTCTCCCATAAACAGAGCCAGGCCTGGAGGCATCAGAATTCAGACACAAGCTTTCCTTTTCCTCTGAGTGACGGCCGCGGCCAATGCCAGAGTGACAGGAGGGCTGCGTTTCAGGCTGCTGGCTGCCAGCAACTTGAGAAAACACTCCTGCCTGAAAAAAATAATAATTAAATAAAAATGTCCTGATTTTAAAGAGCTGAGAGGGATGGTAGCAGAGGGCTGCTTTTTGCTTCAAAATGATTCAGTGTTGCTTTTTTTGGACGTTGTTTCTCAGTGGCTCAGTTGTGTCTGACTCTGCGACCCCCTGAACTGTAGAACGTCAGACTTCCTTGTCCTTCAGTATCTAGCTGAATTTGCTCAAATTCATGTCCATCAAGCCAGTGATGCCCTCCAACCATCTCATCCTTTGTCACCCCCCTCTCTTCCTGCCTTCAATCTTTCCCAGTATCAGGGTCTTTTCCAATGAGTTGACTCTTTGCATCAGGTGGCCAAAGTATCGGAGCTTCAGCATCAGTCCTTCCAACGAATATTCAAGGTTGATTTCCTTTAGGATTGACTGGTTTGATTCTCCTTGCAGTCCAAGGGACTCTCAAGAGTCGTTTTCAATGAGTGGCTTTCTTAAAAGCGAGATTCTCTCTTAGATGCAGGCCTTTGACACAGAACCCAGGGGACTCTGGCCACATGGGGCTTGCTGCCACCAGGCTGAGATCTGAGCCTCCAGTCCCAGATGGGCAGAGTGATGGTCAAAGCATTAGGACCTGGCGCAGAGGAAAACCTAGGGAACCTTTGGTGCTGGGCAAAGCCCACAAGGGCACGAATCAATGGCTGTGTGACCTGGCCTGGGGCTCACAAGCTTAGGTCTCCAGAGACAGTCTGACCTTGAGGACCTGGTCTCCCCTTCAAGTTCTCAATGTGGGCTCCATCCAGAAGGAACTTTTCCGTTGCAAAGAAGCAAAGAACCCTGGTTTTCATGTAAAGCCACCTGACTTTTAAAGGTTGGCAACAAAATCAACTAAAAGCAGTGCGACACCATGCACATGGGACAAGCAAATCGCGTGCAGGACTGGATGCGGCCAGGGGCACCCATCAGCTCCCCCTTCAGCTGGTGACTGCAGCCCAAATCCCATTTCTGCCACTTGCAGCCTGAGCAGACAGCTCCAATGCTGTCTCCTCAAGTGGCTGCTGCAAGGACAGAGGGGACTCCAAAGAGTGTGGGGCCAGTCCTGACTGCCCCTGCCCTCTCCTTCTCTTTCTATGCCCTGCCATCTTGGCCCTGAGCCTCCACACTCTACTCAGAGTCTCCCCAAGCCACAGTCCAAATCTCCTCAGATATAATCCAGCCAGGTTCCTGAAAACCACCTTTCACCTTCCACAGAGGTTTTCAGCTTCCTGGTCAAAGGGCTGCCAATGTTTCCCACTGGGTTCTCGAATGGTGGTGTCCTTGAGTTTCACTGAGCCCAAAACACCTCCACCAGTACTCTCCTGAACCTCACCCTTCCCCTCCATCCACTTTTCACAGACATGAGAGGCCTAAGGCTTGTTGTTCCCTGTATCCATCAGGTGAGTGGAGAACCCAGGCCTGGGTTTCAGAAGCTCAGAGACAGCACCTTCCTCAGGGGCCACCTGGGGGCTGTGGATGGGCCATGCCCAGTGCGCTTGAAGTTCAAGTTCAGAAGTACACACAAGCTGGCTGCCAAAATAGAGCAGGTTCCTTGTGGGGATTAAGCAGAGCTCTGGCCTCACTCCTGATCCTGCCACTGGCCAACTGGTCATCCCTCTCCACCTCCCTCAGGACCACTCTCACCTCAAGGCACACACAAATAAGAGGATTGTAAGAGCACTGCCACCCAGGAGTATGTGGGGACCAAAGGCTCGTTAACAGGAAACAGCTGCATGGAGAGGACCTGAGGTCCACGACTCCAGCATGGACAGTCCCAAAAGGCTGTCAAGGGGTCAGAGAGGGTCTCAGATGGAAAGTCATTTTACCTGCTCATGAACTCTCCATAGATGATTAGTTCTTGGGAAATGGGATATCTGTTGTGGAATGAACATTTCAGTTCAGTTCCGTTCAGTCGCTCAGTCGTGTCTGACTCTTTGCGACCCCGTGAATCGCAGCATGCCAGGCCTCCCTGTCCATCACCAACTCCCAGAGTTCACTCAGACTCATGTCCATCGAGTCAGTGATGCCATCCAGCCATCTCATCCTCTGTCGTCCCCTTTAGCTCCTGCCCCCAATCCCTCCCAGCATCAGAGTCTTTTCCAATGAGTCAACTCTTCACATGAGGTGGCCAAAGTACTGGAGTTTCAGCTTAGCATTATTTTCTCCAAAGAAATCCCAGGGCTGATCTTCAGAATGGACTGGTTGGATCTCCTTGCAGTCCAAGGGACTCTCAAGAGTCTTCTCCAACACCACAGTTCAAACACATCAATTCTTCAGTGCTCAGCTTTCTTCACAGTCCAACTCTCACATCCATACATGACCACTGGAAAAACCATAGCCTTGACTGACAGACCTTTGTTGGCAAAGTAATGTCTCTGCTTTTCAATATGCTATCTAGGTTGGTCATAACTTTTCTTCCAAGGAGTAAGTGTCTTTTAATTTCATGGCTGCAGTCACCATCTGCAGTAATTTTGGAGCCTAAAACAATAAAGTCTGACACTGTTTCCACTGTTTCCCATCTATTTCCCATGAAGTGATGGGACAAGATGCCATGATCTTCGTTTTCTGAATGTTAAGCTTTAAGCCAATTTTTTCACTCTCCACTTTCACTTTCATCAAGAGGCTTTTTAGTTCCTCTTCACTTTCTGCCATAAGGGTGGTGTCATCTGCATATCTGAGGTTATTGATATTTCTCCCTGCAATCTTGATTCTAGCTTGTGTTTCTTCCAGCCCAGCGTTTCTCATGATGTACTCTGCATATAAGTTAAATAAGCAGGGTGACAATATACAGCCTTGACGTACTCCTTTTCCTATTTGGAATCAGTCTGTTGTTCCATGTCCAGTTCTAACTGTTGCTTCCTGACCTGCATACAGGTTTCTCAAGAGGCAGGTCAAGTGGTCTGGTATTCCCATATCTTTCAGAATTTTCCATAGTCAATAAAGCAGAAATAGATGTTTTTCTGGAACTCTCTTGCTTTTTCGATGATCCAGCGGCTGTTGGCAATTGTATCTCTGGTTTCTCTGCCTTTTCTAAAACCAGCATGAACATCAGGGAGTTCACGGTTCATGTATTGCTGAAGCCTGGCTTGGAGAATTTTGAGCATTACTTTACTAGCGTGTGAGATGAGTGCAATTGTGCGGTAGTTTGAGCATTCTTTTGCATTGCCTTTCTTTGGGATTGGAATGAAAACTGACCTCTTCTAGTCCTGTGGCCACTGCTGAGTTTTCCAAATTTGCTGGCATATCGAGTGCAACATTTTCACAGCATCATCTTTCAGGATTTGAAACAGCTCCACTGGAATTCCATCACCTCCACTTGCTTTGTCGTAGTGATGCTTTCTAAGACCCACTTGACTTCACATTCCAGGATGTCTGGCTCTAGGTGAGTGATCACACCATGGTGATTATCTTGGTCATGAAGATCTTTTTGTTCTGTTCTTCCATGTATTCTTGCCACCTCTTCTTAATATCTTCTGCTTCTGTTAGGTCCATATCATTTCTGTCCTTTATCGAGCCCATCTCTGCATGAAATGTTCCCTTGGTATCTCTAATTTTCTTGAAGAGATCTCTAGTCTTTCCCATTCTGTTGTTTTCCTCTATTTCTTTGCATTGATCGCTGAGAAGGGCTTTCTTATCTCTTCTTGCTATTCTTTGGAACTCTGCATTCAGATGCTTGTATCTTTCCTTTTCTCCTTCGCTTTTCGCTTCTCTTCTTTTCACAGCTATTTGTAAGGCGTCCTCAGACAGCCATTTTGCTTTTTTGCATTTCTTTCCCATGGGGATGGTCTTGATCCCTGACTCCTGTACAATGTCACGAACCTCATTCCATAGTTCATCAGGCACTCTATCTATCAGATCTAGGCCCTTAAATCTATTTCTCACTTCCACTGTATAATCATAAGGGATTTGATTTAGGTCATACCTGAATAGTCTAGTGGTTTTCCCTTCTTTGTTCAATTTATGTCTGAATTTGGCAATAAAGAGTTCCTGATCTGAGCCACAGTCAGCTCCTGGTCTTGTTTCTGTTGACTGTATAGAGCTTCTCCATCTTTGACTGCAAAGAATATAATCAATCTGATTTTGGTGTTGAGCATCTGGGTTCCCTCCTAAATATCCCTGTGTTGCAGCTGTCATCCAAATGTGATGATATTTGGAGGTGGGTAGGTGATCAGGGTTAGATGAGATCATGAGGGTGGGGCTGTCATGATGGGATTAGTGTCCTTATAGGAAGAGGAAGAAACAGCAGAGCTCTCTCTCTGCCATCTGTGGACACAGCAAGAAGATGACAGTCTTCAAGCCAAGAAGAGAGCTCTCACCCGACCTGATGGGACTGGCACCCTGATCTCAGACTTCCCACCTCCAGAAGTGTGAGAAATCAATATCTGTTGTTTAAGCTGCCAGGCTGTGGCATCTTGTAACAGGGCCTGAGCTGACTAAGACAATACCTAAACCCTAAACACCTAAACCCACACATATTCTGGGCTTGCATGTCTGATTCACCAGGATGAGCTGATGGCACACTTAGCCCAAAGAGAACAATCAGACTTCAGGCTCCTAAAGGGGGCTTCCTGGTCCTCCTGTCATCTGGAAAACCACGCCTACTAGTCATCCAGGAGACCACAAGTGCACATGGAGCAAGAGAGACAAAGACAGAACCCTACAGGGGAGACTCTGGGCTCCACCACCAGGGCCTGTGAAAGGGAGGCAGGAAGGACAGTCACAACCATCTCAAGCACTGGCAACATTGCCAAGACCAATTTCTGCACAAGTAGCATCATCTAACCACAGGAAAGAGCAATTTCAGGATAAGAAAGCCAGCTCAGCCTCCTGCTACATGGCTGACCCTGTGGGGATGTGTCAATTAACCTGCTAAGAATCTAGCAAGCAGTCGCTCAGCTGGTGATTGTTTTCTCGTGTTCATATCCTGAGGGCAGTAGTGGATTCCACACATAGGGAACAAGTTGAGGGATTGCATCCAGCTGTCCCACCACTTGTTAAGTGTGAGATTTGGGGGAGGGCATCTGGATGCAGTGTAGAGGGGTGTTGTATGTCCCTTTGGCATTGAGGCAGGTAATTTCTGGCTTCCTGTTGTTCCTGAGGTGGGTATGTCACCTGGCGAAGGCAGAGGCTGGCCATGTCATAGACCTAGCTTTGGGGTCACTGCATTTCCTCTTGTCACTTCAGAGAAACATTCTATCATTTCTAAGTACCAGTTGATGCTGTTGTCCAGGGCTGTGGGACCCATCCATTACTTCTCCTATGTATCATATGCTTTGAGGGTTCACTGGTAGCTCAGCTGGTAAAGAATCTGCCTGTGATGCAGGAGACCCCAGTTCAATTCCTGGGTCAGGAAGATCCCCTGGAGAAGGGATAGGCTACCCACTCCAGTATTCTTGGGCTTCCTTGGTGGCTCAGTTGGTAAAGAATCCACCTGCAATGTGGGAGACCTAGGTTTGATCCCTGGGTTGGGAAGATCCTCCTGGAGGAGGGCATGACAACCCACTCCAGTATTCTTGCCTGGAGAATCCCAGTGGACAGAGGAGCAACTGAGCAACTAAGCACAGCATAAGCTTTAGTCTCGTTATCTAGCTTGTCTTGTGCTGACTTTAATGTTTGCTCAAAATGCAACCTCCTGGTCCATGTGCTCTGTAAATGGCAGAGATGATGGGAAGGATATGGCTGAAGGTTCAGTTTAAAAACAACTGAGATTAAAAAATAACAAAGATTTCTTTGTAATTGATTCATCAAAATACATGAGCTGTGCATCAGTTGCACATAAGACTATGGACACACAAAACAAATACACACCACTCCAGGGTGCGGAGGACCCTGGGACCCCACAGACACACTAAGTGATGCCCAGGTGTCTAGGAGCATGGATGGTGCGGGCTGGCTGGGGGAGGGTTCTGGGAAGAATTCAAACAGAGAGCCAGGTTGTGCTGAAGCATGTGCTTTGGAAAAGCCACTTCAGTACAGAGGTAACAGGTCCAAGAAACAGAGACCCAGAGACCACCCGGGGGTTGTTGTCACTGTGGGATGGATGCGCCAGCGCCGAGTAGGAGGGGATAAGAGGTTCACTATGTCAGTTAGTGGTACCGCAGTACAGATCATGCGCACACATGTGCCGGCCATGCTACATGATCACCTCATTTCATCCTCTGAGTTGGCAAATTGTGCCCCTATTTCACAGGTGAGAAGACCGAGGCCCTGAGTTGAAAGTCACGGGTCACAGACCTAGTTACAAGAAGGAAGAGTCAGTTATCTTAGATTGGGACCCGGGCCTATTAAAACGCACAAGCACTGCCTCCCTAAGACAGACCTGGCTCCAGAGAGCCAAAATGCTGAGGGAGACAAGGGAATCAGAAGCAGTGCCAAGGTCTCTTACCTGCGAGAACCTCCTGTCAGCTTGCCAGCTGCCACACTGTAGTTATAAATACGCATACTTATTTCTGAATGCCAACGGATATGTGTGCAAGTACATCCACATGTGCATATAATTTATACAAATGTAGTAAACATGCCAAGCACACACATTCACACTTGCCCATGCTCAGAGAGTCTGGGACAATGTGCCTGATATGCTTAGGAAATGTATGAACTGGAGATTTGGGTGCAAGAGAGGGGGCTTCTAATCTCACATTATAGCCTTTCTGTTACATTTGAGGGTTTTTTTTAGATTTTTAATTGGAGGACAATTGCTTTACAATGTTCTGTTGGTTTCTGCCATACACCACCATGAGTCAGCCATAAGTATACATACATCCTCTCCCTCTGAGCCTCCCTCCCACCCACTTCCCACCCCTCTAGGCCATCACAGAGCACCAGGCTGAGCTTCCTGCATGTAACACTTGATTTTTTCTATTGCACACATGCTCTACTTTTACAGCAATATAACAAATGCAATTTTAAAAATAAGTCTTCCCACGTGCTCTGGAGCCTGCATGCCACAACCTGAGAGTCTGGTGCAACAAAAGATCCCCCATGATGCAACTAAGACCTAATGCAGCCAAATAAGCAAATAAATAGATATTAAAAAGAAAAAAAGATCTTGGCTCTGAACCTCCATGGGAGCGAGAAGCGTTCCTGCAGGACTGTCACTAGTGCCCTGCTCAGCTTCGCCAGGACTACTTGGAGGGACATACTGCACCTCTGAGGACCCGGAGTCATGTGTTCTTAGAAAGCTCAGAGTAACTGCTTTGTTCTGCCCCCAGAGGACTCATAGATGCTCAGCACACAAATGTAAACAGTTGCCATCAAGGAACTTGCTTCACTCTACGCTGGAAAATCAGGCTGCTCTAAGCAGGGGACTCTCAAGGCTTTATGATTCCAGCCGTGAGTCTGTGTAACTCAGCCTAATGGTTAAATAAGATGAAACAGCTGCTTTTGATTTTGGAGAATTCCCCACGCCCGACTGTGATCACACTGAGCAGAGCTGTTTTTGAAGTTGAAGTGGTACTGGATCTTTTCAAACAGCCAAGAGTATATTCATGGCAGCTTCGTATTCTTACACAACCATTCACTTCCTGTCTCTATAGAACGGAGTGCTGAATATTAATCTGCGTGGATCTGTTCTCAGGCACTTCCTGACCTCATTTGTTAAAAAACCAAGACTTAAAAAAAATGCTTAGAGTTGGAGAGAAAAATCTAAAAGGGTCTGAATCTAATGAATTCCCAGCACTGAAAAGAGTTAGCATAACATTCCTTCTGTGTCAATATTTGGCACTCCATACAGAGTTTGGACTGAAAGATTTTTTTACAAAGAAGAAAGAGAAAGAAAGAGAGACAGAGGGAAAGAGAAGGGAAGGGACAAAGGAAGACAGCGATGAGCTCAGTTTGATGATTAAGATGAACAGTATTTGAGGCAAGCACCTTTCTATCGTGCCCTCACACCCCAGTAATTCCTCTGTTCAGCTCTGCATCCTTCTGACTTCCCATAACTTGTGCAGCCAGTAGGAATAACTTTATCCTTCTCTGGCGCTCCCCTTCAAGTCCTGCTTCCCTACCTGGGCTAAGCTGTCCAGGACTGAGGCCAGGGCTCTCTCTGCAGTGCCCAGCTGCTCCCCACCACCCAGGCCTTGTGGCTCCAGTGTCCCCAAGGTCCTAGCTGTGGGTCTGATGAAGTCAGTCCTGGGTTTGCTGGCCTGGCAGCAACAGCTTCAGGAGGGGCATGTGCAGGACTCTGGGGAGTGAAATATGAGTTCAGTCTGCTCAGAGGCCTCTAAGAATCTTTCCTCCCTTCTCATATGTGACCAAGCACGGGACACATCTCCTTCCCTCTAGACTCTGGCCATTGTTGGGTGAGGGGTGAAGGCCAGGGAAACTCTGTGACCAGAAGGGGCCATCCCAGGATAGGCTGGGGACAAAGTGATGGAGGGACCCCAGGTGCTTCCGGGGTCCTATAGAAATCTCCACGCCCTCTACCGTCTCTCTTGCCCATGATTCCGGTTGTGAAATTAACAGGTAAACCTGCTGCTCAGTGTAGGTCAGTGGGAGCCTCTAGGGCCAGGCTCCACATCAGCTCTGGTGTAACAAGGATAGTCAGAGGTGATTGGAAGGGAAACTGCAGGTTAGGTATCAAAGTAGACTGGAATGAGAGTGCTCCAGGGGAGGGGCACATGGGCAGCAGGAAGGCACCAGCATGTTGGTCCATTATCAGTGATCGGGGTTCAGGCATGTGTGAGTCTTTACAGACACTT
Organism: Capricornis sumatraensis; assembly: GCF_032405125.1. Lineage (NCBI taxonomy): Eukaryota > Metazoa > Chordata > Mammalia > Artiodactyla > Bovidae > Capricornis > Capricornis sumatraensis. The sequence goes on from NC_091073.1 coordinate 79,549,871, forward strand.
AGTCTAATTCTTATTATTTGCTTCACTGAGCCCCCTGCAGACCTTGCTGAGATGCTGCACATATGAAGGACACACTACCCCCAAAGGTAACACTGGGGGCTTCAGCATCAGAGCACCAACCTGTGTACAGCGTATCCAGCTTTGCAAAGACTTGTACTGACTGCTGCTGACAAGCTCCCAGATGGCAGGAGATTTCTCTTCTGCTCACAAAAGTTGAGGACACATGTTGTGTGCTAGGCTGCAGGGAGGCAAGGTGAACAGCCCTTCCTCCCTTCAGGTAGTTTACCACTTGGTGGTGGGAGGAAGTTCATGGAAAAGCTCCTCCTGAAGGGAGCACAGAGCTCAGCACAATGCTAAGCACAGAGACGGGAGTAAAAGTGCCCGAGCTTAGGCTACGTGCTTCCACCACGCAGACAAAACAGATGGGAATCACCCCAGAGCATCCATAATAGTGATACATAGTAAAATAATTTGAAAGTGATAGGTTTTGAGAATTTATCACTTTTATTTTTAATGATTCACTTAATTATAACAGTTTTTAATGACATGTCCGTTTATCAACTTGAAATTTTAACAACTGGCAAAATTCCTGAAAGCTTAACAATCAGCTCTTGTGAACTTGTACTGTCTGGCACGGAGTACACACAGAGAGAATTACAAGAAAATGCTTATTTTATGCTTCATGTTTGTACAGCTAAGTGTCGCAGACCAGGCAACTTAAACAAGACGTGTATTCCCTCATACTTCTGGAGTGCGGAGGGAGGGCAGAAGTCCAAGATCAAATCTGGTTTCTCCCACGGCTTCTCTTTTTGACGTATCGATGGTCGTCTTCTCCCTGGGTCCTCACAACATCATCCCTCCTGTGTGTGTTTGGGTCCTGATCTCTTCTTACAAGGACCCCAGTCAGATTGGATTAGGGCCCATCCTACAATCTCATTTTACCTTAGTCACCTCTTTGAAGACCCCTGTCTCCAAATATAGCCACATTCGGAGGTCCTGTGTGTTGGGAATCCAACATACAGATTTGTGGGGGACATAACTCAGCCCATAACACTGTACCAGTCATCTTTTTCTTAAAATACTTAATTTATAATTGTAAAAAGTTGACAAGCACATGGCAGCAATAGGAACCAAGAGGAAATCCTAGCACATCTGTCCCCAGCTCACTCAGAGACGTGATCACCTATGGACGTTGTGTGTGTGCTAAGTCGCTTCAGTCGTATCTGACCCTTTGAGACCCCATGGACTGTAGCCGCCAGGCCCCATCTGTCCATGGAATCCTCTGGGCGAGAATACTGGAGTGGATTGCCCTCACCCACATGGACACTGCCAGTGGCTCAGGCTTGCCCATATTCAACAAGAAGATGAAAGTCTAGCAGAAAACAAAGCCCTCTAGGTCGCTCCTGAGCTCCTCTGTGTGTCTCCTGCTGGCTTCTGCGTTTTCCTGCCACATCCTGTCCCAGAACTGTTTTCACGTTGGTCACTTTGAAAGCTGTAACCCTCTTCTAGACTCCCTGGTCTCCTCAGTGAATTGCCAGTGCCCCTGATTCAGCAAACCTGACCAGCAAGGGTGCCACCCCATGCGGTCATCTGGTCTACCCACTCTTTGGCTCCAATGCCATATTACATAGAACACTGAAGAGAGCAGTCTTGCTCTTCAGTGTTTGAACTACTAGCTGAACTCTCAAATCTTCCAATCCCCACAACATGCAAAAAGGATGATGGCCACGCTGAATAGGTGCACAGATGACTGTGTGCAAGTTGACCTGAACTGCGGCCACTAACCACACACATATATCAACCTGAACAGGAAAGAGGGTGATGTTCCTGCAGAAATGACCTTGATTCTTCTGTCTCATTACTTTCTTAGTAAAGCACTCTCATCTTCAGCAGTTTACTGCTGTGACAAGTAGCATTTCTCAAACTCATAGTGACCATGCTAGAGCGTCTGGACCCTGAGCTCCTAATGACACAGATGGAAACCCTCAGCCAACTGCAAGATCTTACAGGGCCTGACACTGTGCAGAAGTTAGAGCCTGAACAGCATGAACAAGTTGGAAGGTTCACTGCAGAAAGGAATGTTGGCAAGTAAAACGATTTATTTAGAGGCTGACATCTAGCTTGGTCACTGGGACTTTCCACGCCATTTGGAGGAATTCTGGCATCCCAACTATGTGGCAAGAGGCGACCAGGGTGAAAAAGCTGTTTCTTGTCACTTTTGTTTGGAGAAGTGAAATCTGCTTTGCTTAAAAACAGTCTTCACATTTAATCAAGCAGGAACTGGAGGAAGTTACACAGGGATCGCAAATATAGAGAAACCCTTCTCTAATCTGTACACTGAGGTCTCAGAAGCTAACAAGGCCCAGTCCTAAGAGGACACATCATTTAAAAATATAGGAAAAATATTGTCGTGTTCTTCACATTATGGAGCTTCCATTGTGACTCAGCTGGTAAAGAACCCATCTGTAGTGCGGTAGACCTTAGTTCAATCCCTGGGTTGGGAAGATCCCCTGAAGAAGGGAAAGGCTACCCGCTCCAGTATTCCGGCCTGGAGAATTCCATGGACTGTATAGTCCATGGGGTTGCAAACAGTCAGACATGACTGAGTGACTTTCACTTTCACTTTCTTAACATCATGAAAGTAATACAAGTCCATAGTGGAATATAGGAAAACTGAAAAAAAAAAGTGTAACTTGAGGTTAACAATTGTCAGTGATCCTACCAATCAGAGATTATCCTGGTTATCACTCAACATTTTCTTCCAAGATTTCTTCTAAGAATATTTTCATGTATGTAAGCTTGTCTTTTCCAAATAACTTTAAATAGTTTGAGCAAAATCTTCTGCTAAGAAAATTCTTTGAAGTCATTTTTTAACTAGGTGTATCTAATCTGAGTCACATGGTACCTACTGGTACTCCCTGGAGAGTCAGGCTGGCTTGAAGCCAGTGCCAGCTAAGTTCAAACCCTTTCTCTCTGTATTTCATTTTCCCTCTTTTGAAACAAAGACAGGAATAGCACCTACTTCATGGGTCTGTTGAGAAAATAAGACCAGTTAATGCTTCTAAAGCACAGATGGCTCCCTGCCCAAGATGTGTCCTCAGTTAGCACTTACCTGTTGTTTTATATATTCTTAATATAAACCATGCTGCTAGGAACATCTTTGCACATAAATCTCAGGTTAGGTAGATGACAACCTCCTTGGGTAGAATCTTAGCAGCAGTTTCATCACCGTCCCATAGAGTGTCCAAAGTGGGAAATGGCCTCCTTCCTTTGGGGTCAAGTGGTTATCAAAGGAAGTAGCTTAATTCAGGAGAGCAGGTGCCCGAAGCTAGGGTCACTGTGGGTCACTGGGTTCCTCAGTGGGGCCGTGGGGCCTAGAGTTAGGCAACATAGAGGCAGCACTGAAATTAGCGCTCAATAAACTATTTGTTAAACTAATATGAAATTGCAGAAGACATCTTCACTTCTTCACTTACCTTCACTTTGAGGGTAAAAGTGGAAATCAAGACCCATTCCAGGGAAAGGCTTTTTATTATAATCACTTTCACTTTTTCCTTTCTTTGAACATTTTGGGTTGCAACTAAGGGGACACAAAATATGCTCCCCTTTTGCTGAAAGTCCTTGGGGTTGTCAGAACAGCCCTCAGAGGTGGACACTCAGAAATTTGGCTCTGAGATTTCAAACAGCGTATAACCACTGCCGAGGTGACAGGTGACCTGTCCTCCACGTGGGCCCTGGGGAAGGGGTGGGACTGAGTGGGAAGAGTCTGATGGAGGAAGAGTGGGGCACAGCTGGCCTGGATAAGGAAATCAGAGCCACAGCTAGCAACTTGCCCCATCCTGTGGCCCAGTTTTCTCGCCTACAAATCATATGCTTGAAACTCAGGTGCATTGTTTGCAAACTTGTAAAAAATATTTATTTATTTATTGGCTATTCTGAGTCCTCATTGTTGCGTGCAGGCTTTCTATACTTGTGGCAAGCGGGAACCACTCTAGTGGTGTGCAGGCTTTTCATTGGAGCGGCTTCTCTTGTTGTAGAATACAAGCTCTAGAGCGCAGGCTCTGTAGCTGTGGTGTGCGGGCTTTGTGGCTGCATGGCATGTGGAATCTTCCTGGATCAGAGATTGAACCCATGTCCCCAGTGTTAGCAGGTGGACTGTTAACCACTGGGCAACTAGGGAAGTCCACAAACTTTTAAAAATAAAATCTTTCATTCAATCAAGCTGATACACACAAGAGCCCCAATGTTGAAAAGTCAAATCCGTCATTTCTGTATAAAAAAAACTACATGTTCCAGTTCAAAACACTTACACAAAACCAGTGAAGAGTGGCAGGGCCTGGCTGGGCACACACAATGTGGCTAGGAGGCTGAGGGCCTCAGGTAGCCCCACGGCTGGCCTCCCCTCCTGTTAGTGCCCAGAACCCTGGAAGTCCTGGCTCCCAGGTGGCCCGGGGAAGGAATGTGGACTACATCACACTCAACGGCTTTCCTCTGCAGAACAGGGGGTCTCCACTTAAAACCAAGTCTGCAGCCTGCAAAGCTCATAAGAAAGATTTATTTTAATCAATAGATTATCCAGCTGCTTGAGTTTCTTAGGAGATGTTTGATTTCCGGACGTGCATGGAGAGGAGGCCTGGGCTTGCACCGTGGCCTCTGTGGCATGTGTGTCTGCTTACCTTGGTCCTTGCCAGCTCCTCACTGCCCCTGCCCTCTAACCCTTAGCCTTCATCTTTTGTAAGATGAATGCATGCATGCATGCGTGCTCAGTCGCTTCACTCATGTCCGACTCTGTGCAACACTATGGACTCTAGCCCCTCAGGTTCCTCTGTCCGTGGGACTCTCCGTGCAAAAATACTGGAATGGGTTGCCATACCCTCCTCCAAGGGATCTTCCCAGCCCAGGGATCAAACCCAAGTCTCTTATGTCTCCTGCATTGGCAGGCGTGATCTTTACCACTAGTGCCACTTGGGAAGCCCTTGTAAGGGGTGATGGGCTTCTAATTTCAGGTATCTAATTTCTGAGGAATTACTTGCTCTTGATCGGGCCATTGGGTGGGTCTGGGATGGTAGGGCAGAGGCTGGAGACTTCACCCTGGACTCTGGAGTGTTCACAAGTAGAAGGAAAATAGGACGGTTGCTGAGTATTTATTTATTTACTTGCTTATTTAGAAATGAAATGAATGCTGTTGGAAAAGACCATGACCCACCAGGCCCTGTGGTTAGTGGCATGGCCAGGAAAGGCCAGAGCTGGGCGCCTAGTTCCCAGTCAATGACTTGCTTCCAGGAAGTTACACAACTTGAAGACACAAGTGGGCAGAGAGGCTGGCAATAAACATGGGTGGGGGGGTGATGTTATGTTTTCTCATGAAAGTAAGAATGTAATTGGAGTCAATCCTGGGGGGCTCTGGGGTTTCTCAGGGTGCAACCCTGAGGAACCCAGAGTTTCTTTAGTTGCAACCCTGGTGGTGGGGTGGATCTGGGATATCTTAGGTGCTGTTTGGCAGCCTCTGGGCAAGCTGGCCTCCCTTCTTTGGGTTGGGGCCTGGGGGCCACTGCAAGGCCCCCAGGAAATAATGAGTGTAACACACCAATGAGTACAGCCAGGCGTGGGCAGTGGCCACTTCCCGGGCAAGGCAGGTACTTATTTAAGCTCCTAAACCTCTTCTGTGAAAACTAACATACTTTGTTCAATGTCTGATTGCCTCTCAGATTGTTAAATCTTCTTAGTTGCTTCCAGCCCCTGCAGCCACCACCTCCCCCTTCATACTCCCCCACCCCACTCCATGCCTCTCTTATGAGCCAGTCATGAAGAGAGCTGGGGACCACCAAGAGCCCTGATCCCTTGCAGATAGTTCTGCTAAGGAATTCTGCAGTTCAGAATGCTTCCCTGGGATCTGCTGGGAATACGCCCATCTAAATTCTTGAGCTAGTTTCCCTGGTCCCCAGTGAAAGACAGTAATAGAAAAGAAACACTGGTTAATAAGGCTTAGGAAAACAAAGCTCTTCTCTTGAACATATACGCAGGTCTTTCTTAGGGGTAATTACCAAAAAAATGGGAAACTTCACTTTAAACAAAAAAAAAGTGCATTCCTGGATCCAGCCCTGAAATTCAGAGGTCTGGGCTCAGGAATCTGCCTGTTTAGCCTCCCCTCCCCCAATATGATTTTGATGATCTGCAGGTTTGGAATCCACACCTCCGCAGGAGGATTTTTGTCCTCTGGGAGGAAGGGCCAAGGTGCAAAAGATTCAGGTAGTCCAAAATCAAGCCAGCTTTCTCTGGTAGGGAGGTGGAGGGCCTGTGGCACAATGATCTTTGCTGTAGTATTTTCTTCGGCTACCCTAATCAAGTATCGGTCATATTCCAGATCTAGGTGGGCCCTGGGAAGCCAGGGGAGTGATTGTGATGGTCGACATCTGCACTGAGTTTTACACTGTTGTAAACAGAGCACGGACTATGCTTCGGTTCAGTTCAGTCACTCAGGCATGTCCGACTTTTTGCGACCCCATGAATCGCAGCACGCCAGGCCTCCCTGCCCATCACCAACTCCCGGAGTTCACTCAAATTCATGTCCATCGAGTCGGTGATGCCATCCAGCCATCTCATCCTCGGTCGTCCCCTTCTCTTCCTGCCCCCAATCGCTCCCAGCATCAGAGTCTTTTCCAATGAGTCAACTCTTCGCATGAGGTGGCCAAAGTATTGGAGTTTCAGCTTTAGCATCAGTCCTTCCAAAGAACACCCAGGACTGATCTCCTGCAGAATAGACTGGTTGGATCTCCCTGCAGTCCAAGGGACTCTCAGGAGTCTTCTCCAACACCACAGTTCAAAAACATCAATTCTTCAGTGCTCAGCTTTCTTTATAGTCCAACTCTCACATCCATACCTGACCACTGGAAAAACTATAGCCTTGACTAGATGGACATTTGTTAGCAAAGTAATGTCTCTGCTTTCTAATATGCTGTCTAGGTTGGTCATAACTTTTCTTCCAAGGAGTAAGCGTCTTTTAATTTCATGACTGCAATCACCATCTGCAGTGATTTTGGAGCCCCAAAAAATAAAGTTTGACACTGTTTCCCCATCTATTTGCCATGAAGTGATGGGACCAGATGCCATGATCTTCGTTTTCTGAATGTTGAGCTTTAAGCCAACTTTTTCACTCTCCTCTTTCACTTTCATCAAGAGGCTTTTTAGTTCCTCTTCACTTTCTGCCATAAGTGAGGTTATGCATATGAGGTCTGCATATCTGAGGTTATTGATATTTATCCCAGCAATCTTGATTCCAGCTTGTGCTTCTTCCAGCCCTGTGTTTCTTATGATGTACTCTGCATATAAGTTAAATAAGCAGGGTTGCAATACACGGCCTTGACGTACTCCTTTTCCTATTTGGAATCAGTCTGTTGTTCCATGTCCAGTTCTAACTGTTGCTTCCTGACCTGCATATAGGTTTCTCAAGAGGCAGGTCTGGTGGTCTGGTATTCCCATTTCTTTCCGAATTTTCCACAGTTTGTTATGATCCACACCATCAAAGGCTTTGGCATAGCAGAAATAGAGAGTTTTTCTGGAACTCTCTTTCTTTTTCGATGATCCAGCAGATGTTGGCAATTTGATCTCTGGTTCCTCTGCCTTTTCTAAAACCAGCTTGAACATCTAGCTTAGTGCTCACAATAACCGCACAAGGTTAGCTCAAATATCATCTCCATTTTTTAATAGAAGAGGAAACTTAGGCTCAGAGAGGTTAATTAATTCACCAAAACTACGCAGTGAATAACTAGTCACTGTAGGATTTCAAAACCAGGCATCCTGCCTGGCTCCCAGTCATGCCCCCAGATGCTATGCTAAGTCACTTCAGTCATGTCTGACTCTTTGCAACCCCATGGACTGTAGCTTGCCATGCTCTCCTGTCCATGGGATTCTCCAGGCAATAATACTGGAGAAGGCTGCCATTTCTTCTTCCAAGGGATCTTCCTGACCTGGAGATTGAACTGGCATCTGTTACATCTCCTGATTTGGCAGGCAGGGTTCTTACTACTAGCACCACCTGTGCCCACAAGGAGCTCTGAATTAACTGGAGAAGACAGTGGGGCCTGCTGGGCACAAAAACGTGTGGTGGCCAGTTAAGGGGTACAGAGCCCCCAGCCATGCAGAGAGATACCCAAGCAGAGGAAGAGCCAGATCAATTGGACTTCATCATTATTGTAGGTATGCCTACTCGTCCGTCATAGGGACCAGCTCAAACTTCAGAACCAACATCAACATGAAACATGCCTGCTGCCTGAGGTCAGAAAAATGTAATGGGTGGGCTGTGACCAGTCCCAGCACTGCCTCTCTTGCAGGTACAGATGCCAGTGGTGTCCTGTATCCAGAGGTCAGCCAAGGGTGAGGCAGGCCTTCACTGCGAGAAATGCAGGCATTCCTGAGATGCTACATGTGTGCTTTTAATAAATAAATCATATATTTCATTCTCAAAGGAATATAGGTTTCAAAGAATCTTATGTTGACTAACTCTTTGTAAATTAGTACCATTTTATCAATGACTTTCCTGGTGGCTCAGATAGTAAAGAATCTGCCTACAATGTAGGAAACCTGGGTTTGATCCCCGGGTCAGGAAGATCCTCTGGAGAAGGGAATGGTAACCCACTCCAGCATTGTTGCCTCGAGAATTCCATGGACAGAAGAGCCTGGCAGACTACACTTTCATGGGGTTGCAAAGAGTCAGACACCACTGAGCGACTAACACACAAACACACCAATTTATCAATAATTCCTGGAACTCATGTGTGTGTGTGGATGTGTAGAGAGACAGAAGAAGAGTGAGTGGGGAGAAGCATCGTCTCTGGTCTTGTCTTTCTTCTCTCAGTTCCTAATTGCTACTTGATCCCACCAGGCTGTGCGGGGAGCCTCTGGGGTTGAGGCTGGAATCAGCAGGTGCTGCCCTGAGAACATCACTGCAGAACTTCTCCAGGACAGGCCAACTGGTCAGGACCCTGCTGAGAAGTTTCCAGAGTCCCTTTTCTGCCCAGGGAACCCAGAGTTGGGTCTTTCTCATTTTCTCTGATGATTCTTTTTTCTAAATAACTCTATTTATTTTTGGCTGGGCTGGGTCTGCGTTGCTGCACAGGCTTTTCTCTCGCTGTGGTGAGTTGGGGCCCCTCTCTAGTGCAGTGTGCGGGCTTCTCATTTTGGTGGCTTCTCTTGTTGTGTTTCCTGGGTCCTACTTGTTGTTGTTGTTTAGTCGCTCAGTTGTATCTGACTCTTTGCAACCCCACAGATTGCAACACACCAGGCTTCCCTGTCCTTCACCATCTCCCAGAGCGTGCTCAAAATCATGTCTGTTGAGTCGGTGATGCCATCCAACCATCTCACCCTCTGTCATCCCCTTCTACTACCGCCTTCAATCTTTCCCAGCATCAGGGTCTTTTCAAGTGAGTCAGTTCTTCATATCAGGTGGCCAAAGTATTGGAGCTTCAACTTCAGCATCAGTCCTTCCAATGAATATTCAGGACTGATTTCCTTTAGGATGCACTGGTTGGACCTCCTTTCAATCTAAGGGACTCTCAAAAGTCTTCTCCAACACCACAGTTTAAAAAGCATCAATTCTTCGGCGCTCAGCCTTCTTTATAGTTCAATTGTCATACATACATGACTATTGGAAAAACTATAGCTTTGACTAGACAGATCTTTGTTGATAAAGTAATGTCTCTGCTTTTTAATATGCTGTCTATGTTTATCACAGTTCTTCTTCCAAGGAGCAAGTGCCTTTTAATTTCATGGGTGAAGTCACCATCTGCAGTGATTTTGGAGCCCAAGAAAATAAAGTCTGTCACTGTTTCCATTGTTTCCCCATCTCTTTGCCATGAAGTGATGGGACTGGATGCCATGATCTTCATTTTTTGAATGTTGAGTTTTAAGTCAGCTTTTCACTCTCCTCTTTCACCTTCATCAAGAGGCTCTTCACTTCTGCCATAAGGGTGATATCATCTGCATATCTGAGGTTTCTGATATTTCTCCATGCAATCTTGATTACAGCTTGTGCTTCATCTAGTCCAGCATTTCTCATTATGTAATCTGCTCATAAGTTAAATAAGGAAGGTGGCAATATATAGGCTTGACATACTCCTTTCCCAATTTTGAACCAGTCTGTTGTTCCATGCCTGGTTCTAGCTGTTGCTTCTTGGCCTGCATATGGTTTCTCAGGAGGCAGGTGAGGTGGTCTGGTATCCCATCTCTTTAGGAATTTCCCAGGCTCGATAGTTGTGGCGCATGGGTCAGTTGCTTTGCAGCATGTGGGATCTTCCTAGATCAGGGATCAAATCTGCGTCTCCTGCTTTGGCAGGAAAATTCTTTACATGATTGAGCCACCAGGGAAGCCTTCTCTGAATGATTCTCAAGGAATAAAATCTGGATAAAGCAAAGGGACAATGTTTAATTTGATTCTTGAAGTGTTTCTAGTTCCAGATATTTACGAAGAAAACCTACTTGGATATGAAATTGAAGGAAATTTAAAAGTTATTATCATGGTGCTTGCCCTAATATGGGAATAGGCCTGAGCCCTTGGGAGCCCTGGATGGGCACTTTGGGAACCTGAGCACAGTGCAGGCTTAGAAGTAGGACAGAAAAGTAGGGGGCGGAGGTGGGACGTCTTCCCTGCTAAAGTCCATTTCTCAACTGAAAATGGCATGATTGTCCAGAACACTATGAAACTGTAGTACAATTTCTAGACACTGTGGTACATTGTACAAAGGACAGAGCATGAGAGGTCAGAAGGGTGTTGTGGGGATGGAAGTCATCTCCGGATGTGCTGAGTAGTGAGGCGGTGCAGGCCTAGGGCGGGAGCTGACACACGTTGGCGACACTGGGCTGTGACACCGGGAATGCCGGGCAGATCCCGCAGTGACCAGTGGACCTGCTGGCATTTTCTGGAATCAAGAAGTCTGCACAAAGTCTAAAAGGGGCAGGAGGGGCTTTGTCAGGCAGAGTGACAGGTGCCAGCCTGGTTTGATTTTCTCTACATGGGAGTCCTGGCCCATCACATGTCTACAAAGTGCTTCAGGGTTCTCAGCGGAAGACTGCTGAGCAAACATAAAATATCTGAGCAACTTCTTCTGCAAAAGGCAAAGACAAAGCAAAGCAAAAACCACAGGGCCCCAGGCTGATGGTCTGTCTGTTTTGGTATTTATTTCTATCATGCCCTCTGGAAATGGGAACAAGAGAATGGACAAGCCCTCGCCAGTCCTTCTCCACATCCCTGCACCCTGTGGGACCAGATGAGGTTATCAGACTAGGTCTCTCAAGGTACCTGCCCTCAGCCCCACCCCAGCCATCCTCCACTTCCCACCCAAGCCAACAAGCTTCCTGCACAGTCATAGCCTCAAGGCTGTCCGGGGTGTGATCAGTGTCAAAGCCTGTGTGAGGCCTGCAGGAACACAGCCTCAGATGTCCTTATGCAGGCTGTATTTTAATTTTAACAGCCCCATTTTACAGATTGCAAAACTAAGGCTTATAGAGGTGTCGATGGTACACCTCCATGATCTCAGTCAAATTCCCCTGAATTGAAAGGGCCTAAGCTTATCATCCCCTTGTTTACCCTCCCTGCCCTGGATCTTGTATCCTTCAGCTGGGCTCTCACTTCTGTCCCTGCGCTGTCCCCTCGAGGCCATGTCCTCCGATGCCTATGCCTAGGCTTCTGAAGGCCATCCTTGACCCCACACCAATGTCCCTGTTCTGGGCCTGTGGTCTCAAGGAGGAATCCTCACCTTGGTACACTCCCAGGTCCTCTAGGGAAGCATCCCCAGTGCACCCCCTCCCCTCCCATGCCCCACAGCCTCTGGGGAATCTCTGGAAAGGCCTCCCTACATGCCAGAGCCTCATGACAACCATGCTTCTGAAACTGGGTGGTCTGCATTGTTGGAGGCCTTTAAGCTACACTCAGTGAGCCTGTGTCAGGGACAGTAAAAGGGACATCGTGGCATGCAGGGCAGAGGCGAGGAACTCTTTCAGCTGGAAAATTCTGGGATCTTCAGATCACCCAACCTGGCTCATGGTCTGTCACCTAACTCAGACCCTGGCCTCTCACGGAGGTGATCCCAGGAGCCTGGGCTGCCGCAGGATGAGGGTAAAGGTTTGTTCAACAAACACACCATGAGTTCCCATGTTCAGCATACAGCACAGCTTTAGCTTGCATGTGAGCTCTGGAAGGTTTTGCTGGCTAGATGTTAAGTGAAGCATCTGATGTCATCTAATGCCCCTGTGCCTATTAAATAGTGGGTGTCTTATGACCCTTCATTGAATACAAGAATGAACAGATGAATGAGTCAGAGAATGATTTCCATGACGTGTTTTAAGCCAACAGTTGGGGCCACTATATTTCTCTGGGCTGCAATAACAAAGTACTAGAGATTGGGAACTTAACTAATAGTTTATTTCCTTATAGTCCTGGAGGCTGAAAGTCTAAAATCAAGGCATCTGCAGGGTCAGTTTCCCCTGAGGCCTCTCTCCTTGGCATATCAATGGCCATATTCTCCCGGTTTCCTCATATGGTCTTTACACTGTATGGTCTTTCCACTGTGCGTGTCTATGTCCCAATATCTTCTTTTCATAAGAAGAGATTCACTTCAGTTCAGTTCAGTTCAGTCGCTTAGTCATGTCCGACTCTTTGTGACCCCATGAATTGCAGCATGCCAGGCCTCCCTGTCCATCACCAATTCCCAGAGTTCACTTAGACTCACGTCCATCGAGTCAGTGATGCCATCCAGCCATCTCATCCTCTGTCATCTCCTTCTCCTGCCCCCAATCCCTCCCAGCAGATTAGTCCCCTCTAATGACCTCATTTCCCCTTGGTGGTGGTTAGTCGCTAAGTCGTGTCCAACTCTTGTGACCCCATAGACTGTAGCCTGCAAGGCTCCTCAGTCCATAGGATTCTATAGTCAAGAATACTGGAGTGGGTTGCCATTGCCTTCTCCAGGGGATCCTCCCGATCCAGAAATCGAACCTGAGTCTCCTGCCATTGCAGGTAGATTCTTTACTGATTGAGCTACAAGGAAAGCCCCCATTTTACCTTAATCACCCCTTTACAGGCCTCATCTCCACATACAGTAATGTTGAGATAAGAGGAGTTAGGACTTTAACACATCAGTTTTGCAGGGACACAATTCTGCCCATTACAGCCTCTGATTCATCAGTCACAAGTAGGATGTGGCTGAAGATGCCTGTGATCTGCAGCAAGAGATGCCTCATGGGGCTCCTTGTGGGGGAGCTCCTGCTTGCTGTCCCTTATGTGGTCTTTTCCCCTGTGCCCTGAGCTCTCCTCCCACGTGCTTATGTCCATGTCACTAGTGGCTCTGGCAGTGCCTGGGATTCTGTGCAACCTGCAGAGATCCCATTTCCCTTTCATCTTCAGTCTTGGCAGTTTCATTCCTCTGTTGTAACTCCCCTCTGAAGTACCAGGCCTGGGACTGCAGACCAGCTTCCAAATGTTAGCTTAAATCTGTGTGCCTGATGCAGAGTGAGAACAAACTGAAACACTGGAATCTGGAGCAGAGAAAGGTTTATAGCAAGACCATACAAGAAGACGGATGGCTCACACTCTAAGAAATCCCAAAAGTCCCAAGACTTTTGTCTGAGCATTTTTAAAAGCCAAGTGAGAGAGAGTTGTTGAAAGATACATGATCAGCTAGTGCACAATTCTCTGACTGGTGATGGTGAGGTACAGGGTGGTGTCACAGGGTTTAACATTATCAAGTCTTAGGCTCCAAGAGGCTTGGGGCTATGAGCTCATGGTCATCAAGTAATTTACATCATCCATTTGGTGGTGGTGGATGGGGAGAGGGTTCACATCAGTAAAACAACTCAAGACATGTGCATCAGATACTGTTATCTAGGTACTTTAGAGAGGAGCTTCAACTGAGGATATGGGGAAGGGCCTGTCCCAGGAAGGCAACACAGCGTCTGCTTAGTTACACCAACAAGCCTTGCCTGGCCTTTCCTGGCTGCAAACAGGGCAGGAGCGCATCGACCTGACCTGAGGGCGTGATCTGTCTCAGGCCCTGCAGGTGGGTCTGACACGGGATTTGGGAATATGTCTGTGGGTCTACAGGAATAGGGTCTCTGTGTCTACCACCCGGGCCCCTGCCCTACAACACCTTTACTCCTCTGTTCCTTGGTGGGGAAATATTGCTGTCCATGTGGCCTATTGGACCCTGGGCAGGTTGCTGAGCACTGTGCACCTGGCCAGGAGGTCCAAACACAGTCTGGCTCATGGCTGGCCAGTCATGGTCAGGGAGCTGACCTCAGCAGGCCTGGAATGGGGCTGGGCACAAGATCAGTTCTCAGCTGTCCTGGGCTCTGTCAGGGTGGTCACCAGAGCCTGCTGGGATCTGAGAGCACAGGTGGGCAACCCAGAGACGGACCACGAGCTCCCTTCCTACAGGTTCTGTTGGGGGAACCCTGGGTCTTTTGGAGGCACCTGAAGAAGGCACTTAGCATGTGCAGGAGTCATGACTTACCTTCACATGGATGTTGTGAACTGTGCACTGCTCCTCCCGTGGTATTTTTTTTTAATTTACTTATTCATTTTATTTTTGGTTGTGCTGGGTTTTCATCGCTGTCCCCCGGCCTTCTCCGGCTGCAGCAAGTGGAGGCTACTCTGGTTGCCGTGCATGGGCTTCTCGCGGCAGCGGCTTCTCATTGCAGAGCACAGCCTCTAGGGCACACGGGCTTCGGTAGTTGTGGCGCGTGGGCTTAGTTGCCCCATGGCAGGTGGGATCTTCCTGGACCAGGGATTGTCCCCTGCATGGCAAGGCAAATTCTTAACCACTGGACTGCCAGGGAACCCCATTCCACAGTATTTTTGAATTAGGTGCCGAACATGAAAAAGAAAAAAAATTGAAAAATCATAGATTGGATTATTACTGATTTCAGCAATCTAGTAGGCCTTGCCAGTTAGATACATATACAGGATAAAGGAAGAGGATGTGAATACATTTGTTTAAAATTAAATTGCTATCATTGTTTTAAAACACTGCTTATAACTTCATTGTCTAATTTTGTAACATATAATGAGTAAAATGGATTATTGTATTTTTCTTTTTATGTCCACAGGAGAAAACTTAGATATTGTTATACTCTAAATTTTAATTAAATATACATGTTATTTTAAGTAATTGTGATATGTATGTTTTAGCAATTGACTGAATTATGTCTTTTTTCACAACGTGTGTCCTGAACAAAAATTATTATTAATGCTTAAATGTATAGATGTATCTATTCATCCATTTATTTCTGAGTCATAGGTTCAGAAGTAATATTATTACACAAATGCTTTATCCAGGAAATTTCATTTCTCTTTAAATGAATCTAGAATTTCACTAAAAACAAAACAAAAAAAACCAACTTTTAAGAAGTGGTAAAATAAGAGGATGAAAGGGAAACTGAGGGAGCTAGCTTAACACTTCCATAAATTCCAGTTTGGACAAGCATATTTCTTTGTAGCCAGAAGTTCATAGGAAATTTGGGGGCACTCGGGTTTCTCGGGCTTCCCAGGTGGCAATGCAGAGACATGGTATAGAACCTGCCTGCCAATGCAGGAGACATGAGACTCGGATTCAATCCTTGTATCAGAAAGATCCCCTGGAGAAGGAAGTGGCAACCTACTCCAGTATTCTTGCCTGGAAAATCCCATGACAGAGGAGCCTGGTGAACTACAGTCTACAGGACTGCAAGAATTGGACACGATGACTTAGCATGCATGGGTTATTCTAGGACACAGTGGGGCCATCCATCGTGACAGCTTTCCACTAGGATATTTGCAGTCAGGGAAGCACAGCTCTGCTGCCATCTGTAAAGAAGCCATTTTCTTCCTATAGCTTCAGTGGCATTTTTAAAAAAACAGACATTTTATTTGGGAATTGCTTTAGATTTACAGAAAAGTTGCAAGGACTGTACAGAGTTCCATTTTTCCAGCCCTTAACATCTTATGTCAGCATGCCACATGGTCACAGCTAAAGAACTGGTATTGGGGGCATTATTCTTAACTCGATCAGCAGCTTATCCAGAGGCCACACCTCTGAATGTTCTGTACTGTCCTTTCTCTGTGCCAGGATCCTATCCAGAACACCCTGTGACATTTAATCATTGTGTTCCCTCAGGCTTCCTTGCTGTGACAGTTTCTCAAACTTCCTGTTCTTGTTGTCCTAGAGAGTTTTGAGGCGGTCAGGTGTTTTGTCCATCGGTCGAGATGTGTCTGATGCTCACTCACAGTTAGGCAGGGATTCCTGGTTATTGGGAGAAAGACCTTGGGGTGCCATTCTCACCCCATCAGGTCAAGGGCACACACTCTCAACATGACTCATCACTGGTGACCTTGATCACCTGGCTGAGGTCACATCTGTCAAGTTTCTCCACTGTAGAGTTACTCCTTCGCACTTGACTCTTTGGAAGGAAGTGCTAAGCATGACCCGCACTCTAGGGGTGGTGTCTATTGCATGTGTTGGAGCTATCTACAAACATTATTTGGAATTCTTCTGTAAGAGAGTTTTGCCTATTCTCCCCATTTATTCATTCAATCAGTAATGGACTCATGGGCATTTAATTTTACATTTTAAATTTCAGTGCAAAGCTATAGTGTTTATTTTTTTGCTGAAATTGCTCAGGTTTGGTCACTGGGAACCATTTCGAGTTAGTCCCTCTGCTGTGTTCCTTTGAGGGGTGGCCTTAATCCTTTTGTTTTCTGGGCTCACCTTTTGTTCTCTCTTCTGCAGCTCACCTCATAGGCTTCCTGGCCCAGTCTTAGAACCAGCCATGTACCCCTATATCTGCTAGGGATGCAGAGCTGCGAGATGGAGTCCCTGAACACAAGGAACTAGCGGTCAGTCCAGCTGAAAGGCAGGAGGGAGCGCCAAGGGTCACAGGGGCTCTGCTTCAGTGCGGGGGAATGACTTCCTGGTTAAGGGTCCCCAGCCAACTGGATGTGTAAGGTGAAGACTGGGGGAGGCGGAGGTGCTGGTGGTCAAAGATAACAGTGAGGAGGGGAGGACAAGTCCTTGAGGGGACTGTTATCTCCTCTTTGCTCCAGACATCTTGAGAAGAGCATGCAGATGAATCTGTGTATTCTGATTCTGTTAAGAGTGAGCTTGG
The DNA here is from genome assembly GCF_032405125.1 of Capricornis sumatraensis. Lineage (NCBI taxonomy): Eukaryota > Metazoa > Chordata > Mammalia > Artiodactyla > Bovidae > Capricornis > Capricornis sumatraensis. The sequence continues at coordinate 79,566,998 of NC_091073.1, forward strand.
CTGTAGAGACAGAAGACCCCACGATTGGGGCATTGACTAGCACCAGATTTTCATATCACACACATCCTGATTACATCTGCTTAAGACAGCCTATCTTTCCTCTCTGCTGTCATCCTGTTTGTCCTGATGCTCTTTGCTGTGGGTTTCCTGGGCTGCTACTCTGAGTGCCACTCCAGGGAACCAAAAGGAAGGAGAGCACAGGACTTCTGCTTTTCCCAGTGAGGCCTGCTTGTCACTAGGGGAGGGAAAGCACCCCTAGTACCCTCAGGACGGAACCCAGCAGGGTTCAATCAGCAGGCTGCTCCTGGGGCACAAAGAGCATGGGCAGTCCTCCTGTTCTCCATATGGAGAGAGAGCCCAGAGATCAGTCAGTTCTTCCTGGGATGGTATCCAGCACTGGATACAGCTCTTGGCCAAAGAGCATCCCAAGGGAGTGTAGCTGGCTCTGCAATAGTGACTCAGATCCCTCCCCAGTGCACATGCATTGACCTGGCTACTGGGAAGCAACACTCAGCTATCAGCCTCCTTTGGGGATATCCGAAGCTGCAAAGGCTGGCCTTGTCTGAGGTTGCCCCTGCTTTGGGAGTGGCTCACAACCAAGACTGACCCTTGTGGCCCCAGGAAATTCCCAGCACTCCCTGGGGTAGGTCACGGCACCACTCTTCCATGTCACCCCCCCTCCTATCACTTCCCAGGGCGTGATCCCCAGTCGTGATCCCTGATCCTGACCATCTTGGATCCCACTTCCCCGGGACCGGGTGGGGCCAGCAGCACAGAGAGTTAATTTGTGTCCGGACAGTGGGTTCCTGGAGCCCACCTTGCAGAAGCTGGTGTGCCTGTGCATTTTCAGGGAGAGAGTACCAAGGTTCCATATACTTGCACAAGGTTCTGGGGTGTAGGAAAGGCAAGGCATTGAATTGTGGGTAAGGACTGTGTGTTGAGGGGGAGAAGGAAAGGCAGGAGAGGGTGATGGTCCCAGGGGGTCTAGAGGGACACGGTATCTTAAGGCACGTCCTCCTACTCCTGCTCCACCCTTTTCTCACAGCACTGTGGAGCCAGGTAACTATATCTTGTATAATGTTTCCCACCGCCCTTTTCAGGGACTTTTTGGACAATATCAACTTTTAGGACAAAGGAATTAAAAAAAAAAATCCAAGTCATTGCTCATGTATTACCTTTGATCTAAGGACAAGAATGTATCAGACTTTTGCCATGGCCAAGACCATCTTTATGGCAATGACAAGTTTCTCAAAAAGTTCTTTCAGAATTCCCAGCCTAGAGGAACCAGACTGAAGCTGCAGAGAGGGGTTGAGGGGACAGAGGTATCAGTGCTTCCTGGCCAGACCCCACCCATGGAGTGCTGGGAAGGGAACTGCCACTCTTGGCATATGCCTGCTTTTCCCTCCTCCAAACTGGTTTGAGACTTTTGTTTTCAGATTTGAAATATTTTTGGATGGGTAAGGATGGAAAAAAATGTGCACTCCCTTTTAGATAATTGCTACATGCCTTGTTTTTGTTTAAATTCTTGGGAATTCAAAAGATCAGTCTGTGAAGTTCAGAGTCCCTAGATTCAGGACAGCCTCACGGGGCATGCATGGGCCACCCCTTAGGAGCCTCTGGGCCAGGTGTGGAGTCTGTACTTCAGTGAATCAAGGAGCCAGCTGCATGGGTTAGCAGAGAATACAAGGGGACACCAGGCCCAGGGTGCCTTCCACCTTCCGAAGACTCTGTAGGTGTGAGGACAGACACTGCATGAATGGGTGTCTAAGTCACCATGGTCCCAGAAACAAGGGTGAATCCCGGCTTCTTAGATGTGGATGCTTTTTTCCCCCCTAAGCCTTTATTTATTTGTTTATTTTTGGCTGTGCTAGGTCTTCATTGCTGCGCACAGGCTTTCTCTAGTTGTGGCCAATGAAGGCTTGTGTCTCCACTGCGATGCACAGGCTTAGGTGCTCCTTGGCATGTGGGATCTTCCCGAACTAGGAATTGAACCCACATCACCTGCGTTGGTAGACAGATTCTTAACCACTAGACCACCAAGGGAGCTCTAGCTGTGGAATCTTGGGCAAACTTACCAGCCCAGCTCCTGCAAGTGGATGCTGGCTATTGCAATAGTGCATGATACCTCAACGCCTCATATTGCAACACCAAACTCACGTAGTCGTTCAGCTAGTATGGCCTTGGTGTTGTGCTAGATTTTGTGATGCAAAGATGCAGGATAGACTTGTTGGCTCTTATCACCACCATCACCCTCTGCCCCCACCCCAGGAAGTCTAGTGGGAGAGACATTTAAGCAAAGACACAGCTCAGTACATTTGAGCTAAATGGATGAGCAGAGTATTTGGAAAAATAAAATTAGGGTAGCTTGTCAGCTTGATCGTCCTGGATCCTTATCATACTCTGTAGTTGACCCGAGAGTGACCTGGGGCAAGTTACTTATGATTTTAGCCTATCAGTAAAAGGAGATAGATAGTAATATTACCTGCCTCATTCCCATTTAGGGGTCAGCTGGATGTGACCTCCCCACCTCCCCTGAGGCTCTTTCCCTCCATACCTCCTATTTCATCCTGTTACCTCTTGGGCTGAGGTGTCCTAGAGGGCAGAAAAAATGCCTGCTCTGTTTCCCAGGCCTGGGGCTCAGGGTTCAGGAAGCTTTAGCCTCAGGGAATGAATGCCCTGCTCAAAATCAGAGCAGTGCAGTTCAGTTCAGTTTAGTCGCTCAGTCGTGTCCTACTCTTTGCGACCCCATGGACTGCAGCACGCCAGGCTTCTCTGTCCATCACCAACTACCAGAGCTTACTCAAACTCATGTCCATTGAGTCGGTGATAACATCCAACCATCGCATCCTCTGTCGTCCCATTTTCCTCCCGCCTTCAATCCTTCCAAGCATCAGCATCTTTTCCAATGAGTCAGTTCTTCGCATCAGGTGGCCAAAGTATTAGAGCTTCAGCTTCAGTATCAGTCCTTCCAATGAATATTCAGGACTGATTTCTTTTAGGATGGACTGGTTGGATATCCTTGCTGTTCAAGGGACTCTCAAGAGTCTTCTCCAACACCACAGTTCAAAAGCATCAATTCTTTGGCACTCAGCTTTCTTTATAGTCCGACTCTCACATCCATATATGACTATTAGAAAAACCATAGCTTTAACTAGACGGAGCTTTGTTGGCAAAGTAATGTCTCTGCATTTTAATATGCAGTCTAGGTTGGTCATAATTTTTCTTTCAAGGAGCAAATGTCTTTTTATTTCATGGCTGCATTGTTTCCCCATCTATTTGCCACAAAGTAACAGGACCAGATGCCATGACCTTAGTTTTCTGAAGGTTGAGCTTTAAGACAACTTTTTCATTCTCCTCTTTCACTTTTATTAAGAGGCTCTTTAATTCTTTTTCGCTTTCTGCCAGAAGGGTGGTGTCATCTGCATATCTGAGGTTATTGATATTGCTGCCGGCAATCTTGATTCCAGCTTGTACCTCATGCAGCCCAGCAATTCTCATGATGTACTCTGCATATAAGTTAAATAAGCAGGGTGACAATATACAGCCTTGATGTACTCCTTTTCCTATTTGGAACCAGTCTGTTGTTCCATGTCTAGTTCTAACTGTTGCTTCTGGACCTGCATACAGATTTCTAAGGAGGCTGGCCAGGTGGTCTGGTATTCCCATCTCTTTCAGAATATTCCACAGCTTATTGTGATCCACACAGTCAAAGGCTTTGGCATAGTCAATAAAGCAGAAGTAGATGTTTTTCTGGAACTCTTGCTTTTTCAATGATCCAGCAGATGTTGGCAATTTGATCTCTGGTTCCTCTGCCTTTTCTAAAACCAGCTTGAACATCTGGAAGTTCATAGTTCACGTACTGCTGAAGCCTGCCTTGGAGAATTTTGAGCATTACTTTGCTAGCGTGTGAGATGAGTGCAATTGTGTGGTAGTTTGAGCACTCTTTGGCATTGCCTTTCTTTGGGATTGGAATGAAAACTGATCTTTTCCAGTCCTGTGGCCATTGCTGAGTTTTCCAAATTTGTTGGCATATTGAGTGCAGCACTTTCACAGCATCATCTTTTAGGATTTGAAAAAGCTCAACTGGAATTCCATCACCTCCACTAGTTTTGTTCGTAGTGATGCTTCCTAAGGCCCACTTGAGTTCTCATTCCAGGATGTCTGGCTCTAGGTGAGTAATCACACCATCATGATTATCTGGGTCGTGAAGATCTTTTTTGTTCAGTTCTTCTGTGTATTTTTGCCTCCTCTTCTTAATATCTTCTGCTTCTGTTAGGTCCATATCATTTCTGTCCTTTATTGGGCCCATCTTTGCATGAAATGTTCCCTTCAGTTCAGTTCAGTTCAGTTCAGTCGCTCAGTCTTGTCTGACTCTTTGCGACCCCATGAATAGCAGCATGCCAGGCCTCCCTGTCCATTACCAACTCCCGGAGTTCACCCAGACCCACGTCCATCGAGTCCATGATGCCATCCAGCCATCTCATCCTCTGTCGTCCCCTTCTCCTCCTGTCCCCAATCCCTCCCAGCATCAGAGTCTTTTCCAATGAGTCAACTCTTCGCATGAGGTGGCCAAAGTACTGGAGTTTCAGCTTTAGCATCATTCCTTCCAAAGAAATCCCAGGGTTGATCTCCTTCAGAATGGACTGGTTGGATCTCCCTGCAGTCCAGGGGACCCTCAAGAGTCTCCTCCAACACCACAGTTCAAACACATCAATTCTTTGGCGCTCAGCCTTCTTCACAGTCCAACTCTCACAGCCATACCTGACCACAGGAAAAACCATAGCTTTGACTAGACGGACCTTTGTTGGCAAAGTAATGTCTCTGCTTTTCAATATGCTATCTACGTTGGTCATAACTTTTCTTCCAAGGAATAAGCGTCTTTTAATTTCATGGCTGCAGTCACCATCTGCAGTGATTTTGGAACTTCCAAAAATAAAGTCTGACACTGTTTCTACTGTTTCCCCATCTATTTCCCATGAAGTGATGGGACCAGATGTCATGATCTTCATTTTCTGAATGTTGAGCTTTAAGACAACTTTTTCACTCTCCTCTTTCACTTTCATCAAGAGGCTTTTTAGTTCCTCTTCACTTTCTGCCATAAGGGTGGTGTCATCTGCATATCTGAGGTTATTGATATTTCTCCTGGCAATCTTGATTCCAGCTTGATTCCAGTCCAGCGTTTCTCATGATATACTCTGCATATAAGTTAAATAAGCAGGGTGACAATATTCAGCCTTGATATACTCCTTTTCCTATGAAACCAGTCTGTTTTTCCATGTCCAGTTCTAACTTTTGCTTCCTGGCTTGCATACAGATTTCTCAAGAGGCAGGTCAGGTGGTCTGGTATTCCCATGTCTTTCAGAATTTTCCACAGTTTCTTGTGATCCACACAGTCAAAGGCTTTGGCATAGTCAATAAAACAGAAATAGGTGTTTTTCTGGAACTCGCTTACTTTTTCGATGATCCAGCGGCTGTTGGCAATTTGATCTCTGGTTCCTCTGCCTTTTCTAAAACCATCTTGAACATCAGGGAGTTCATGGTTCACGTATTGCTGAAGTCTGGCTTGGAGAATTTTGAGCATTACTTTACTAGCATGTGAGATGAGTGTAATTGTGTGGTAGTTTGAGCATTCTTTTGCATTGCCTTTCTTTGGGATTGGAATGAAAACTGATCTTCTCCAGTCCTGTGGCCACTGCTGAGTTTTCCAAATTTGCTGGCATATTGATTGCAGCACTTCCACAGCATCATCTTTTAGGATTTGAAATAGCTCAACTGGAATTCCATCACCTCCACTAGCTTTGTTCGTAGTGATGCTTTCTAAGGCCCACTTGACTTCACATTCCAAGATGTCTGGCTCTAGATTAGTGATCACATCATCATGATTATCTGGGTCATGAAGATCTTTTTTGTACAGTTCTTCCATGTATTCTTGCCACCTCTTCTTAATATCTTTTGCTTCTGTTAGGTCCATACCATTTCTGTCCTTTATCGAGCCCATCTTTGCATGAAATGTTCCCTTGGTATCTCTAATTTTCTTGAAGAGATCTCTAGTTTTTCCCATTCTATTGTTTTTCTCTGTTTCTTTGCATTGATCACTCAGGAAGGCATTCTTATCTCTCTAGGGATTGGTCAAATCCTTCTGAAGAGATGGTGAATGATGGGAGTAGAATTTGAGCAGACCTGGCCTTGGTCCTCAGGGGTGAAACAAAAGGACTGCTTTGTCTCCTCCCTGGACAGAGTTACTTTGGATCCAGGGCCACAGAATTGTGGATGACTGGCTACTTTATTTTTTTTTTGGCTGTGCTGGGTCTTCTAGATGTGTTGAGTGGCGGCTATTCTCCAGTTGCACTGTGCGGGCGTCTCACTGGGGTGGCTTCTCTTTCTCCAGTTGCACTGTGCGGGCGTCTCACTGGGGTGGCTTCTCTTGCTCTAGTTGCACTGTGCGGGCGTCTCACTGGGGTGGCTTCTCTTGCTCTAGTTGCACTGTGCGGGCGTCTCACTGGGGTGGCTTCTCTTGCTGTGGAGCACGGGTTCCAAGTGCACGGGCTTCAGGAGCTCTCGGCCTCTAGACTGCAGGCTCAGTGCTTGTGGTGTACAAGCTTAGTTGAGCCGTGGAATATGGGATCTTTTTGGACCAAAGGTCAAGCCTGTGGTTGGCAGACATATTCTTTTTTTCTCTTTTCTACAAATGCCTGGGGTAGGAAAACACAGCTTCCCAGCTCATGGAACCCCCAGCGACAATGACCCTCAAGGGCTGATTTTGGCCTCCAGTCCTGGCTGAGGAGAAAAGGGACCTCCTACAGCTCTATGCTTCCCTGGTGGCTCAGACAATAAAGAATCCGCCTGCAACACAGGAGACCTGGGTTTGAACCCTGGGTGGGGAAGGTCTCTTGCAGTAGGAAATGGCTACCCACTCCAGTATTCTTGTCTGGAGAATTCTATGAGCAGAGGAGTCTGGCAGGCTACAGTCCACGGGGTCGCAAAGAGTCACAACCGAACCACTAAGTTTCACTTTTACAGCTCTATGGGAGAGAGGCCCTGGCAGGCGGTTTCTTAATCACTGGGCCACCAGGGAAGTCCCAGCTGGCTACTTTGAAAGAAGTCCATTCATGAATGATTTTCTTGTTGAGTCTCTCCACTGGTCCTGACAAGCTGTGCTTTTCTGCTCTGTGCATGGGCAGGATGGGCAGAGCTGGACCCAAAAGGCCAGGGTAGATTAAGGTGCTTCATTTCTAAATCAGGGACAGTTCCTGGTAACTGCACTCTGAGACACGCCCACTTTTTCAGGTGGGAGTCCAAGAACATTTGGTCGGAGTGACAGATACAATCTTCAGTAGCTTCTGCAGGATGTAGAGTGAAGTACCCTCCTGGAAAGTCTTCTTTGTGTCAGGGGCTTTGTGTGTGCACAAGATAAAGTGCTGATGAAAGTGTTCTTTTGTACAGGAGGAATAGCACTTCTAATGCTTTACATGCGCATATGTCTTACAAGGGGAATTCAAGAGCATGCAGTCCACTTCCCACATTTCACCAATAGGGAAGTCAAGGCTGAGGGACAGATGAGGGGCCGTCTCTGACTTGGGGGTGTTGGTATCTATCTGTGTTTCCTCCTCTGGATCCTCTGTCTGCAGCCTTCTTGTCCAATCCTGGCCTGCTCATTTCTCCCTTTTCATTTTAAGAACCTGCTGCTGCTGCTGCTAAGTTGCTCAGTCGCGTCCGACTCTATGCAACCCCATAGACGGCAGCCCACCAGGCTCCTCTGTCCCTGGGATTCTTCAGGCAAGAATACCGGAGTGGGTTGCCATTTCCTTCTCCAATGTATGTATGCATGCTAAGTTGCTTCAGTTGTGTCCGACTCTGTGCGACCCTATGGACAGCAACACACCAGGCTCCTCTGTCCACGGTATTCTCCAGGCAAGAATACTGGAGTGGGTTGTCATTTCCTTCTCCTCATTTTAAGAAGAGGTGATTTCTGAAATCTTTCCCCACTCCTTCCCTCCACTGGTCGGACTTTCCAGGGCTCCCAAAGCATCTTGGGTTTCCTCTGTCACTGCCTTGTTGCTTTATGTCTGCATTACTCCCGGTAGCTTACTTCTGTGAGTTACAGGCAGGCAGCGAGATTTTGCTTTCTTACACACAATACTTATAGTGCCGAATGAATGAATTAACGAAAAAATGAACCAGTTGTGCAGCAATCAGTAAATCGCTTGCCCATCCGGAACACACCAGCCCCCTGAACACTTTGAATCTGGGCTGCTCAACGGGTCTAATAATTCCCGGTTCCACCTGGCCAACTTAGGGAGGCCCCAGAGGCGCACGGGGCCCGGGGCGCGCCTGGAACGCGCCGCATTGTTAGGGCGATGAGGCCAGGTGACCGGCCGGCCAGGGCGCGGCGGCGGCGATTGCCCGTGCCGCCTCGAGGGGGCCCTGCGGCGGGCGCGGCCGCGAGCCAGGAGGACGGGCCCGCCCGCGCGCTGCTTGCGCTGTTCGGAGCCCTGCCTGCTGCGGCCATCGCCCCGCGGGACCGACCGCGCCGCCGCTCGCCCAGGTACTGGAGCGGGGAGCGCACCGCCAACCTCTTTGTTTCGAGCTGGCGCCAGCGTCCGCTCCAGGGGCTCGGGGCGCGCGGGCAAACGGAGTTCCGCGCGCGCGGGGACCTGAGCTGGGGCGAGCGGGGACCGAGAGCTCGGCCCGGATCCGGGGTACCAGGGAGCAGGACTTAGGGACGGAGGCGGGTGAACGCGGCGAGGGCGCGGGCCGGCTCGGCCAGGGTCCCGGACGCGGTTTGGGGACTGGGGCGCGGGGACAGCGCTGGGGCGGGCGGATGCAGCCAGGGAGCAGGCCAGCTCGATCGGGGGCCCGCGGGCCAGAGCGGCACTGTTGCGGCGGCGCCCGGGTGAACTTCGCTCTCTAGGACGAGTCCTGAGACTCCGCAGCGGAGAGCCGAGCTTGGAGCTGCAATGGGAAGGCTCAGGACCCTTCTCCCGCTCTTGGCAAGCAGGCTTTCCGGTGCGTTTCTCTTTCCCTTTCCCTATGTTGGGCGGGAAGCAGGGGGTCCCTTGGTGCTTCCTTCCTAACTTCTGAAGGAGCGGGAACCAGGCCGGGGGCGTGCGTGGCCGAGGCCACCTGTGGCACGTGCCTGCTGGCACGCCGGCGCTGTAGCTGACAGGCAGGAAGAGGGAGGGTCTGGGACTCGGTGGGCGCCGTCGGGGTCTGATAAATGAGCCGGGGTCGTTTGCTTGAAGTGATTTGAAAATCTGTGGGGCGGGAATGGGCTGAAGAGCTCCGCTCCAATTCCTGAGACAGCGCTGATTAAAAAATAAAAGCCCATGGGATGTGGGGCCTGCGGAGACCACTATTGAAGGAGGTCACTGCCCACTTAGAAGCACCCCCAGACCCCTAGGGTATCCCTGTCCTTCACACACTTTGATCTGCTGACAGTCCCCCCACCCCCCATAGTCTCTCTCTGTAACTTGAGCCCGTGATCATGGAGGACTCTAAATATACTGAAAATTTGATTAAAAATTATCATTGCATCCATATCACTTAGCCCTTCAGAAGTAACCATCTTGGCATTTTGGTATATGTGGTCATTTTTTTGAAATGCTTTAGTTCATTGCCTTTAGAAAGAGATATTTATGGCCTTGTGATTCTCCCCCTCTTTAGGGCCTGGGAGGTTATATTTGCAAATCAATCAACAAGTATTAAGAAAGGCATTTCTGTGCAGAGGCCTGGAGGGGCGAGGGAGTCGCTGCAGCTGGAGGATGGTGGAGGCTTGGCCAGTCTGCAGGGAATGAGGGGAACTCTGTGCATAGGGAGCTGACTGTGGGAACCGGCAAAAGGCCAGACTCCTGACCTCAAAGACAAAGTAATAGTAATCTTAGTAATTTTACAAAGTAATGGTGACCCCAGAGGCAAAGTAACAACATGGTCATAGTAAATCCTACCTGTTTGCTTGTGCTAAATGCTTTGCATATATGCATTGCATTCGCTCAAATAACCTTTGGAAGGAGCTGGGATAATTGCTCCATCTTACAGATGTGCAAACTGAGAGGCAAAGAAAGGCTAAATATCTTGCCCAAGTTGTTGCTCAATCAACATGGGGGTGAAGCCCAGGGTTTGTCCAGGACAGTGAAATTCCAGGGCCCTGAAGTTGCTGCTGCTTGTCTGTCAAGTGGATGCATGTCCTGACAGCAAGTTTCTCAGCCGAGGTGTCACAGTTATCAGCAGCAGCAGATGAATCATTTCTTTACAAACCACGGAGAAGATAGAAAAAGGAGTAGCCTCCGGGAGCACTCTAGATGCAAATTGACTTGGCTTTTTATAAAGATGTAGCTTTGGCACTTCTTGGTTTTAAATGGAGCTATCTGCAAAGGTGACCCTGGGAGCTAAATGTTACCAGGTCGAAGTCTGTTCCTGGGCTGCAGGAGGTATTACTGATGGGATTAAAAATGGCCTGGGAAGAAGGCACAAAGCAAGAACAGAGAGGGGAAAGACTGAGGGGGGAGAGATTTCTGACCCACCATGTGGCAATGGCAGCTTGCATGCAAGGCTCAAGGCCTATTTTACAGATGAGTATGCTTGTTAAAGGGCAGAATGTTTAGGGACCAGATCAGACCCAGTCCTCTGGCTCTCCGTGTCTGCAGTACTCCTTCTGTAGGGTCAGCCTGGCATAAACCACCACCATGCTGGAGGATAACCTTTTGTCTCCCAACCACACCCTGCCCTGACCTCCACTTACACCCTCAGACTCTTAAGGAGGCCAGGTGCAGGGTGTTCCTGCTAGAGAAACAGCCTCCCGCTGGTAGAAAGTTACCTTGTATCCCAGCCACGTAGTGCACCCATAGCTCCCGGAGTAGAGAGGCTTCCTTACGGTGGTTCCGCTTTGTCTTAGAAAGGACTGTTTTGAGGCTGGGTTTGAAGGGTCTGCTGGCAGCGGAAGCTGGAGAGGGGTGGGGTTCCCAAGTTATGCAGACCTCGAACCCCAGGCTCTTTCCTGTGAGACCCGGTGAGTTAGGGGGATCATCAGTGACCTAGGGCTGGCTCTGTTCCCCTGGAATCCTTTGCAGTTGTCTATTAATCCAGAACAAGAGGTCTGGTTAGTCGGTTTGTTCAATAGGCATTCGGTTTGTTCAATAGGCATTTTGTTAACTCAGAATAGCTACCTGTTTTCTGGCTGTTAGCAAATGTTTTTAGAATCTTACTGTCTTCATTATTGTCCAGATTCTGAGCGCTGCTCTAGCTATGGAAAGAATTACTTCCGTTAACCCTCATGGCTAAGCAGAGGCAGGTGTGAGACGGTGTGATGAGACCCGATCTTCCCAGGGATGTCCATGTGGAGCCAATATTCAAACCCCAACTGTCCGACTGCGGGGGTGTACTCTCGGTGCTGACTCACCGGTTTTTAAAACACCTAGACGTTAAAAATCGGTCAGAATGCTGTTGAATGTGTTATCTTCTCTTAGGCTCAGAAGATGTTTTGAATCTTCCAGTATGTTGAATCCTCAGACCAGGCAGATTTGCCACTCTGTAGTTCTAGTGGACTCAGCGTGGGAATACTTGTCTGCTTCTTGTCTGTCCTTTTCCCATAAAAGCAGCAAACCAGAATCTCCAGGTTTCTGGAGCTTCCTATTGCACTCTGAATTTTAGGAATGTGTTTGGTGAGCACCTGCCCCGCCCCCCCCCCCCCCCCTTCATTTTGGTGTGTGTCTTGCCAGATCCATGAACTGGGCCCTCCTGCGGGGACACCTCTCTGTTCTGCTCTGTGTGCACTCGGGGTCCCAACTGTGCGCCTGTCCCTGGTGCAGGGAGGCTGGATGTCTCCCACCTGCTGCCCCAGACGCCCCTGGGGGCTCCTCTGCTGGGTAGGAGGGAGGAGCCAGTGAGGATGACCCTCCACTGGGGCCACTGTTGGGAGCCGTCAGAATGCCCTACGGTGTCATTGAGGGGAAGATAGTCATCAGAATGACCCCTAGACATTTAAAGAGTTATGTTACTTTTTAAAAAAGGAAGGCAATGATCTGGTATTAATGTTTGGTCCCAAATGGGCTAAATTACTGAAAAATTTATGTTTAAGGAAAATTCCCTCTTGTGGAGCATTTCCTGATTGTGCCAAGGGGGTGCTCCCCAGAGACACCAACTCTGGGAGAGAAGGCTTTGCTCCTGTTCTGCCGCCCCCCTCCCCCGCTCCCAGCCTAGAAACCTTGCAAGATTAATGCCTTCTTCTGATGGTGTGGTCACCCATGCACCTGGGGGTGCTTACTTTCCACGATCAGATAGATCATCACCCAACGTTGCAGGAAAATATTTTTATCTTAGTTTTCCGGAATGTACACTGAGACTCAGTGAGGTTAAGTCACCTGCCTGTGTCACGGGGCTGGTTGTAACTCAGGTCTGTCTGGGGACAGAGCCTGTGCCTGGCCCTCACCCAGCGAAGGTGAGTGTTCCCTTGGTCACAGGGGCCTGAGCATGTGCAAGGAGGGGGTGGTGTGGTGTTGGGCAGAGTCCCAAAGTGGAACCCAGGGATCTCTGGTTCTCGACCTGCCTCAAGTGCCTGGCGGAAGCTCCGGGGTTCTCGGGTGCCCACTGTCCACAGCTGGCCTGGGTTCCAGCCACAGCTGCTTCCTCGGACACAGCCTTTGTCCCTTTTCCTTCCTCCCTGGGCTGTGACTGTGGCATGTGGCCAGCTGCCTGCCTTCCTCGTCCTCTTCTCCTTGGGGGAGTTGATAGCACTTAGTACACCTTGTACAGGCCTGGCTCTGTTCTGAGGTTGAGGTGACATCTGTGGGAATTCTCATTCCAGACAGTTGGTGCCACTCCCGACCAGCTTGCACCCGTGCTGGGTCTCATCTCAGCTGGGAAGGGTCTCATCTCTTTTCACTGTGTCTCAGTGGGTGGCAGCATCACGGTGTGACCTAGTACCTCTTGAGTGTAGCTTTTCCAAAACTGGTGAAAAACAACAAACCCCAAAGTTTTAAAGACACATTCATGAGATAGGTGCCCCAGTGGAAGACGGCCAAGGCTCTTGAGAGGGGCAGAGGCAAAGGCTTTGCGTGCCAAGTACCCTGCTCCGCTCTTCTTCAGGGAGAGGCGGCTGTGGCCCGGGAACTCGGGAGCTGGGCTTTTCACACCAGAGGATTCAGGAATCCGCTTCCATCATTACCCTGGCCCACAGCTGCTCGGTGTTGCATCTCACTCTCACTCGTTGTGGAGCCTCCCAGGGCGTGGGGGAGCAGCCTTCATCTGGCCATGCATGTCGCCCCAGGGCCAGGCTGGGCCATTAGCTGGGGCGTCTGCGTTCTGTACACATTCCTCCCGACGACGACGACAGGGCTGCGGCGCTGGCTGCAGGAACAAAAGGGCTCCATTGACTCTCCTCCGCTCGTAATCCATCACCTTTCTCAGAGGTTTCCTGAGTGCTCACCCCTCACCACTGGTGATTTTGGACGCACATCAAAGGTACGGTGAGGGCAGCGTGCTGGGAGGAGAGAGCCGGGCTCTGGCAGCCACAGATCTGGGGTAAAAGCACCCTTTGTCCCGAGGCTGCCCTCTTGGTTCCCCACCTGCAGCCTGGGGACGTCACTGCGCTCCGAGGGGCTCACACCAGTGCTCCTCCTGGGTACTGTTTTGCTTGACTACTGGGTCTCCTGTGTGGCCCAGGGCATCCCTCCTGCTTGCTGGCTCTTGGGCCATTGCTTACTCTCATTCTGCCGAATTGTCACTACCCTCCCCACCCCCCGCCCCCACCCCGGGGCTCCTGTTGAAACCTCACTTCTGCATTCTTGGAGTCCCTATCTGATCCCTGTCAGGGGCAATCCTTTGTTATAACTGGAGGAGGTGAGGGGGGGATGTGGGAGTCTCCTTTAGATCTTGGCCAGGTGTGTTTCCAGTTTGTCTTCTCTGGAAAGATCTGAAGTGGCTGGGGGTGGAGGAAAGGGGACACACCTCTGCTTGTGTCCACTGGTGGCTGAGTGAGGCAGGACTGGCTCTCAGCTGGCTAGGTGCATGTTTTCTCCTGTCCTGCCCTAGGAGGGGAGGGGGTGATTGTCATCTATGTTGCTTAGGGGGTGGTAGGGGATTCCCAGGTAATGGATGTGCCTTGGTTTCCTAAATTAATTTTTGACTTTTTCTACAAAGTAGTTTTTGTGTAATATATTTTTTGTAGACTTAGAAAAAAGGGAGAAATGTTAAAAATGCAGGAAAAGTGGCCTAATAGTGCCACCCATGGAGCAGTGTTTTCACCTTTTTGTATGCTGTGTGCATTCTGTGTTTTTCAAGTTTACCGATTTGAGCTCATACGCATTAGCATCAGTGCGGCAGTGTAAGCACTTCCCTACTTGTAACTGACTCTGCGTTCACACAAGTGAATTCATTCATACAGTACAGAACCCAGTATGTACGTGATGACCATTTATTTGTCCTCTGGTCACTTGGAGCCTTGTGTGCATTCTTGCATAGAGATTGGGCAAGATCCTGGCCAGTCATGTTCTTGGAAGGACTTGTAAGGTCAAAGAACATAAACTATTTTTGACTGTGGTAAAATGCACGTAACATAACCATTTTCAAGTGTACGCGTTAGTGGCGTTGGTACTTTGATATTGTGATATCATCATATGCAGAACTGTTCTCATTTTGCAAAACCAACTCCATCCTTAGTAAGCACTAACTCCTCTTTCCTCCTCCCACAGCTCATCACCCACCATTCAGCTTTCCATTTCTATGAATTTTACTGCCCTAGGTGCCTTATGGAAGTGGAATCATACAATATTTGGTGTTTTGTGACTGACTTATTTCACTTTACTTAGTATCCTCTGGTTTCATCCATGTTGTAGGATGTACCAGGATTTCCTTCTGGAATCTTTCATTGTACTTAAAGACCACTTTGTCCAGTTTTCCTTTGGTAGACACTGGAGTTACTTTCACCTTTTGGCTATTTCGAATAACTCTTCTCTGAACATGGGTGTGTAGGTATGTGTTTGGGTCCCTGCTCTCACTTCTCTGGGGTGTATACCTAGAAGTGAACACAAATTTTGGAAGTCCCTTGAAATATAAAGTCAAATTGCAGTTGAGAAACAGCATGCTGGCTGAATCCTCTTGGTGCTCACCCGGCGTGCCTGAACTCCTGGCCGGGTTGGCGCCTGCTGGGAAAAACCAGGCCTGCAGGAAAAGGAAGAGAAGACTTTTTACCAAGCTATTTTGACAGATTGTATAAACTTAGTGATTAATGGAATGAGAAAGCAGGAAGAATGTCTTTCATTAAGAAAAAAAAAAGGAGGCTTTAGGGTTGCTTGGTTTTATTTTTCAATTAAAAGGGTCTGATTTTGTTTCTGGAGAATGGTTTTAATTTGGATAAATGGTTCAGTCTGGGACCCGCATGCCAGAACCTATGATGTATGAGTGCAATTACTCCAGGTTTCCTCGGGAGCAACACAGACCTGGGCTCTGCTCCGGCTTAGCCTTGGTGAAATGGCAGTGAAGGTGGCTGTGCCTTTGGGAGGCAACTCTTCTGATCAGTACATGGAGCCTGCAGGACCGGATGCTGGTGGACGCTGGTTAATTTTTACCCTTTAAGAATGTATTCACCATCTCAAGTCAGGAATGCCAACTAGCAGGCCCTACCCCTAGTGCTGGAACATGTTGGACCAGAATTGCTGGCATCGTTTCCAGTGTGGGCATTTGCAGAATTGGTTGGGCTTCAAAGGAGGTGGTTCATCCTTATATTGTCCCCTGTTACAGAGGCTTCCTGGCTCAGGCTGAGTTCAGGCCCTGGGCACTGGGCTTTCTACAGGGTGGTCTGGTGGGGCTTCTTTGGAGGGAGATGATGGGCTGAAGGATGCATCAGAGTCAGTGAATCCTGGGTGCTTAGGGAAGGATCCATCGGGTGGAGGGTCAGTGAGGGCAGAGGCCTTGGGCAGGAACTGCCTTATGTGTTTCCAGAAGAGGGAAGGGATTGAGGAAGGCAGAGGAATAAGAGGACACCAGCATTCAGCTCCAGAAACTAGGAACCTTGTGTCAAAGTCTTAGCCTTGCACGCTAAGGGGAGTGGCAGGTCTCATGAGTGCTTGGCCACCTTGGGGCAGTGGGGGCTTGGGTAGGGAGCTCAGTCTGCACACAGGAAATGTGCATGGGTGCAACCACAGAGGAAGGACAGCTTGCTGGGCTAAGTGGTCAGAGAACTGTGGAGCCTGAGGATATTTTAGCCCTGCAGATCCTGTGGCCCAGAATGAGGGGCATACCAGCATGGTGGGGGCGGGCAGGAGTGAAGGTCAGGTCGGGGGACTGTGGGCCTTGACCTGCAGGAGAAGTGAGTGTGCACCCAGCTTTTAGGGGTGTGGGGCTGAGCCTACCCGACCCCGGGGTGCCTGCGTGTATCGGCTCCTGAGCTGCCCTGCTGGCATGTGAAGGGGCGGGGCAGCTGCGCACAGGCCCCTGAGGAAGGTGGCTCTTAGCATAACAAATAGGAAAGTCTTTGGGCTGAGGGCTGGCCAGGCTGATGAAGACTTTGGGTGAGATGGGTGACTGGCAACAAGAGAGTGACTTCTTTTGCTCTTTGCTCCTCCCTGCCCCCATTTAAATGCAAAAAAGTCCAAATTATAGGTCATCTGTAAGAGCATAATGCACTTTTATGGAACTTGTTTCTTGTTAGAAACACTATCATGACTTAAATGATGTTTAAACATTTATAAAACTTCCTCCATTCTCACACTTACAAATAACTGACCATCTTCCTCTTTCTGGCCTGGTTTTTGTAAGTGTTCGAGGTTTGGGCTTCCCAAGTGGCGCTAGTGGTGAAGAACTCACCTGCTAATGCTGGAGACAGGATAGACAATGGTTTGATCCCTGGGTCAGGAAGATCCCCTGGAGGAGGAAATAGGCAACCCCCTCCAGTATTCTTGCCTGAAGAATCCTGTGGAGCCAGGAGCCTGGCAGGCTACAGTTCATGGGGTCACAAGAGTTAGACACAACTGAAGCGACTTAGCACACAGTGTTAAGACATGTGATGTGTGTATGTATGTACTTTTTATGCTGATGGTTTTCCCAAACCTGTATCTTATCCTAAGCATTTCCCATATTTCTGCCTTGACTTCACAATTATCACAGTGATGACCCTTACAGCCTTGCAGAGTGATGGCCATGCTTGCATGAGCTCCTAGCTGCTGGGCTGGATTCTTATTAGAGCTGCTGCTTTCAGAAGGTGAAAGAAGCATTCTCTGAGCTCTGGCCTGCTGGGGATCCGCCGGTCGCTGATATTGTGTGTAGCGTACAGGGAGGTATGTGCAGGCCTGGCTGGGACACGGCCCCTCTACCTAGACTGCTTGCTGTGCCCCGAAGGGCCAGGTTTTCTCCCCTGCTCCTGGGTCCTGCGGGCAACAGTGGGTGGACGTGAGTGAGGCCCTTGCCCAGTGAGGTCTTCACAAAGGCACCAGGGTCAGGGCCCGGCATTGTGCCCTGTGGTCTGCCACGTGCTGTTGGGATTACGTGCATTGGAGCTGCTGTCATGCTGACCTTGGCTCTGGGAGGCTTTGTGACCAGGAATCTTGGCCAGGGTCCAGCTAGAACCTGTCGGGGCTGAACTCAGCTCTGCAACTAATAATGTTCTAGTGGGGTCCAGACAGGCTCAGCTCTCAGGTTTCGCTGCCAAGATAAGTTGGATTAACGGGCTGGAGCTGACGAAGACTTTTGGCCAACGGTGATCTTTCTTGTCTGCTCTCCCTCGACCCCTGCGTTTCCCTCCTTCCTTCCATTTGGCTTCACTGGTTGTTTCTGATGCGTTCTGTCTGTTGTCAGCCCTGTGCACTTTTAGGATATCAGCTTCTCTGTGTCTTCTGCTGCTGCTGGAAACGGCACGGTCTTGCCTGTTTATTCTGGGGCCAGGGCAAAAGGGGAGTGGGCTCCGCAGTGAACACTGTGGCCTGGGTCCTGCCTCTCTGTGTGACCCTGGGACAGACACCTTGCTCCTCTGAAGTGCTGCTGAACACGGGGAGTTGGTATAAAGGACCTCCCTGGGTTGTTGGGGTAAATGTAATGTCATGTACACAGTGGGCTTCCTGGTGGTGCTGGTGGGAAAGAACCCTCCTGCCAATGTAGGAGATGTAAGAGACATAGGTTTGATCCCTGGGTTGGGAAGATTCTCTGGAGGAGGGCATGGCAACCCACTCTAGTATTCTTGCCTGGAGAATCCCATGGACAGAGGAGCCTGGTGGGCTATATAGTACATAGAGTCGCAAAGAGTCAGACACGACTGAAGCAACTTAGCATGCATGTACATACTAGGTATCTTGTCATTACTTTTCTTTTCACTTTATCATTCAGCCTCTCTAGGAGCTGAATCCAGAAGGCTTTTTCGCCATGCTAGCCCGCCTCCCTGAGATAGAGCTCCTGGGAAGGAGGTGGGTCTGTGCGGCCCCCAAGCTCTTCCCACCCAAGGGCATGTCTTCTGGGAGGGAGCCTGACAATCACAGGCTCACATTGCCCTTCTGATGCCCAATTAGCACGTCCTTGGTCTTCTGATGTACTCTGGGGTTGGGCCATGTACATGTTGTTTATATCTCTCCTCACAAAAATCTGAGCTCTTCCAAGGACAGGAACCAAGGCTTCCTCTATCTTCATGTGATAAGGGCTTTGGAAGGAGCCGAGGGACGCCTGTGTGACCTTGGTCAAGGCCTCTGCCTCTGGAGCCTCCCTACTGTAAGCCTTCATTAGAGGAGGGACAATTCCACAGCTAAGTGGAAACATTTGAGAAGCTGGTTCTTTACAAGAAGAGAGGGAGGTAGTTGCATATTTTCCCAGGGTTTCATTAATTTTTTTTTTTTTTTCCCAAGGCCACCATTTTCTTCTTTCTGGGAGTTTTGCTTTGCAGTGTATTCCATGAACTTTCAGAGGAGGGCAGTTGACACTTATTTTACAGGCTTGAGAATCTAGCCCACTGTTATTTTCTTGGAAAGTAGCCATATTTTAAGTTGTCATATTATAGAAAGTTGATGGCCAGTGCCTGCTAGGAATCTGTGAGGGCTCCCTGACAAGAGTTGGGAATACAAAACTGTTACTTCACTATTTCGGTAGCACAAAAGAATATTCATTTTGGACAGAGTGTGTTGTGGGGTTCCTTGAAGTCCACACTGTAAAATGGCAAGAATTATTTCCTTTGTCTTTCTCTCAGAATGGATTCCAGTCACTATACATATCCACTAGCAATGTGTAATCTCTTGTCTGATATTTAAATGACAGTTTTGTTCTTATAAAAATGTTGAGCATCCATGAGACTCCTGCTGAGAAAAGTCGCCTCTCCCACTTATCTGCTTCTGCCCAGGCTGCTCAGATCATGTTCACAGATTCTTTCTGTAGGACTGAGTGTCTTTTTAAAAAAAGTCTAGATTTTAGAGAGAAGTTTGGATGTGGTGTATGGTACGCTTGGTGCCTGGAAGCAGGTAACTCACGTTCAGATGATGATGGACGAGTTGAGAGCAGGAGTGTGGCTTTGTTTGCCAGCCACAAGCTGGGTCTCTTGATTAGCTGGTGCATCTGTCCTGCCGCAAATGGCCAGTGGCTGCTTCAGGGCCTTGGCCCTGGCTAAATTCATGGCCCTGTGGTACATGACACCCCCCACCCCCCCACCTCCCCTGCTACCCTCCTTCCACCACAAACATCACCAGCTTCCATCTCCAGGATGCTGTTCTCTTCCCAGCCTGATGAATGAGACGTGGTGTGCCCGCAGTTCATAGATCTCAGGCTGTTTGCTGGGAATAAAAGGTACGTACCTGAGGGTGATGATGGTGGGTGGGTTGACATTAATTATTGACTCTGTGTGAGGCCCTGTCAGAGAGTGACTCCATTGTTTCTTCCTTTGTTTGACATTCACTCCCTCACTCATTGCTCTCAGGCAGCTAGCGTTTACTGAGTGCTGACTGTGTCCTGGGATATGGTTAACCCTCGCAAACTCAGCAGGGCTTGCTGTGGCTTGATGGCTGAGATATCAGCTTGGATGCAGCAGAATAGCATGGTGCTGGGGGTTCTTAGGACCATGGGATTGGGCTGGTGGAGGTCCTGAGGATCATGGGATTGGGTGGTCCTGAGGACCAGGGGGCTGGTGGAGGTCCTGAGGATCATGGGGCTGGTGGAGGTCCTGAGGACCATGGGGTTGGGCGGTCCTGAGGACCAGGGGGCTGGTGGAGGTCCTGAGGACCTTGGGGCTGCTGGAGGTCCTGAGGACCTTGGGGCTGGTGGAGGTCCCGAGGACCATGGGGTTGGGGGATCCTGAGGACCGAGAGTTCAGAGCTGTGGATTCCTCCATCATGGCTCTCGTGTCCATCTCTAGTTACTTCTGACCATCTGATTCTGAATTCTCACTGTCATTTTGAGACTGAGGCCACATCTGTCCGAGGCTGTCTCTCTTGGGGCCAAGGGGCCCTTTGGCTCTGTATGAGAGGCTTTTTTGCCATCAGTCAGGACCCTGGAAACTTAGCATCATCTGAATCTGTGCTTAAGGGTGAAAGGAAAAGGAGACAGACTGTTAAAGAAGTACAGATAAACCCAGTGGATGGTTGCTGAACTTAAAAAACTGCTTTTCATCCAACCTCATTTTTGAAAATGGAGAACAGTATAGTGAACAGTTGCATACCCTTCACCTTGATTTGCTGCAGGTTTCTTTTTTTTCCTTGCCATTTTGTCACATTGGCTGTATCTCTCTCCATTTAAGTGATATCTCTCTTTATTTACATAACGTATGTATCTATCATGAACTTCACCCACAAATACTTTAGCTTGTGTTTCTTGAGGACAAGGACACTTTCCCTCATCTCTCAACCTCAAGACCATGACCACTCAAAGCAATTTAATTTTAATTTGTTGACATCAGCTAATGTCTAGTTCTTACTTAGATTTCCGCATTGGCCCCCCAAAGTGCTTTCTTGCTGTCCTTAATCCATTCTGAATCTCGTCATGGCTATGTGTCACACTGTGTGATTTTGTCTGTCTGTGCCCTGAAAGTGGGAGCAGGCCACCAGCTTTCTTTATTTAATATTATTATTTTTCATGGCTTTTTCCCCTTTGAAGACATTTTTTAAATTAATTTTTTTAAAATTTGGGGGGTATTTTCAGGCAGTTGTATGAAATAATACAGAGAGATCCTGTGTACCTTGACCCAGTTTCCTCCTATGAAAACATCTTGAAAAACTGCAGGACTATGTCACAACCAAGATGTTGTCATTGATAGAGTATAGAACATTCCATCCCTACAAGGATCCTCATATGTCCTTTATAGCCAGCCCTACTTCCCATCCATCTGCACCCAAACTTCATCCCAACAGTCACTAATCTTCATGTCTGTAGTTTTGACATTTAAAGAATGTTACATAAATGGAATCATACAGTTTGTAGATTTTTGGAATTGGCTTCTTTCAGTCAGCATAATTCTCTGGAGATCCATCCAGGTTGTTGCTGTATCAGTAGTTTATTCGTTTCATTGCTGAGTATTGCTCTGTGGTGTGGATTGACTACTGTTTTTTCGCTGGTTGAAGGTCTTCTCTGCTAATTTGTGTCTTCAGTCCATGAACATGGTATGTCTCTCCAGTTGTTTAGATCTTTGATTTTGTTCACTAGCTTTGTGTAGATTTTAGCATGTAAGTCCTATATAAGTTTTGTTAGATTTACACCCAAGTATTTACTTTTCCTTGAGTGATTGTAAATGGTACTGTATTTTTCATTTTGGCTTCCATGTGGTTATTGCTAGTACATGAAAGTGAAGTCGCTCAGTCGTATCCAACTCTCTGTGACCCATGGACTGTAGCCTACCAGGCTTCTCTGTCCATGGGATTTTCCAGGCAAGAGTACTGGAATGGGTTGCCATTTCCTTCTCCAGGAGGTCTTCCCGACCCAGGGATCAAACCTGGGTCTCCTACATTGCAGGCAGATGCTTTACTGGCTGAGCCACTAGAGAAGAACAGTACTTAGAAGGACTATTGACTCAGGCATGTTTATGTTGTATCCTATGATCTTTGTCAACTCACTTACTAGTTCTAGGAGTTTCATAGATTTCCTGGGATTATCTATGTTGACAATCATGTCATCTGAAAATAGGGACAGATTTATTTATCCCCTTACTTTGAGGTTTTGAAGAGCTGAGGGCAATTTCCTCATAGGATATGCTAGCTTGGATTTGAGTCTTTTCTTGTCATTACATTCAGACTCGCATAGGTGTGAGGTGGAGTACTCTGCTCACCTTACGTCAAGAGGTACAGTGTCTGCTGTCCTGCTCTTGGCCCTCAAAGCTTAATTACCTGGTGAAGGCCCTAGAATTCCGTGGCGTCAGGTGTATCTTCTCCTTTGTCCCTTTAAAACTCTGAGCATCCTGCTTCCTAATCACCACTCACTCAATGGTGCAGCATCCAAGGCTAGTCCTTGCCTGAATCAGTTATATATTGAGATCATGAAATGCTGGACTTTTACCATTTAAGTACTTTGCAGACATTATCCTACAAGTAAATCAAACTGTTAATT
Organism: Capricornis sumatraensis; assembly: GCF_032405125.1. Taxonomy (NCBI): domain Eukaryota; kingdom Metazoa; phylum Chordata; class Mammalia; order Artiodactyla; family Bovidae; genus Capricornis; species Capricornis sumatraensis. Next base: position 79,589,489 of record NC_091073.1, read on the forward strand.
ACCAATTGTCTTGCCTGGATAGAGTAAGAGAATTTTATTTATTGTGTTTATTCTTTAGATGGTTCTGTGAATTGGGCAACAGAAGCATGCTCTTTAGTTTGTTTTTGCGATGATACTCTCAACTGCTGTCCAGTGGCACCCTACGTAATCTTCCTGGGAAAAAGACTGTAGCTATCGCTACAGCCACGCAGCAGATGCCTACCCAGGGCTCACTTGCCAAGCTCAGCCCACTGTTTGGGTGGGTTTGCTGAGAGTCTATATTTTCTGACATATGTCTAAGTCAGGGCTTCTTGAAGTGAGGTCTCAGGACCAACATCAGCAGCCCCTGGGGGCTGTTAGAAATTCCGGGTCTGGGCTTGACCGTCCTCTGGTCTGGGAGTGACAGCTGCAGGGTGTTCAGATGCCCACTCAAGTCTGAGAACCACTGGTTAAGTTTGTCCATTCTTCTGCATGCAGCACTAGCTATGGAAACCCAGTGATGGTTCAGTCAGATAGCTTTAAAACTGTCTGGCTTTGCAATAATCCACACATCTTTTTGTGTCAGGCTGTGGCTGGTAATTTTTCCAATTCCTCTCAGGGGTCTGTGCCAGGAAAGAGCTGCGGAGAGCTCCATCCTTTAGCCCCCTGAGCCCTCAATTCCTGTTCCTGCCCAAGACTAGGACACCCAGTAGAGTGCAGGACTGGAGAGTGAGGTCTGCATTAACAAGTGCAAATTTGGGCATGTTTTCAGCACTCATTCATATTTCACTTTGTCCCTGACTCACTGGCTTGCTGCCTTATTGAGTGATAATCTATGTTTCTGGAGGCCTTTGTTGCCAGCTCTTCTGGTTGAAAGTAGTTTTATTCTTCGTCAAACACATGAAGATGGAACTTCTTTTGTGTGCAAGACAGTGTGCTCTCCATGCAAAGGGAGACGAGTTGCTTCCAGCTCAGAAGCTGAGTTTAGCTCTGTGCACACATGAAACTTGATGTAGGACGGGGGTATGTTCATAAGAGCAAAAGGAGGTGCTGTGGGAACTGATCGTGACTAAGAGCGAGGCAACAGAGAGCCTAGGGTTTAAAGCAGATGTTTCAGTCAGGTATATCAGATATCTATAGATACATGTCTATGTTAGATCTATCTATCATCTATCTAGATAAATACATGAATTTGAGGGGGCCGGTGTATTTGAAGTTTGCATGGCAGGCTAGAAATTTCCACAGGTTCTGATATTACAGTTTTGAGTTGAAAACAGTCTAGAGCAGAATTCCTCCCTCTATCTTTTCCCTTTAGTCTTTTCTCAAGGCTTTCAACTGATTGGATGAGGCCCACCCAGTTATGGAGGAAAATCTGCTTTACTTGATATCTACTGATTTAAATGTGAATCGTATCTGAAAAAACCTTTACAGCAACATGTAGATAGACATTTGGTGTCATAACCTCGCTAAAAGGACACAGAAAATTAAGCATTACAGAGGAGAATCTGGGCTAGATACAAGATTCAAGTAGCAACATTACTTTGTACTATCTTGGGAACCCTGAACAATTTACTTCCCTTTGAGCCTCTGAGGTCAAGGGCTCTTTAGGTCCAATGCTGTTTACTGATTTATATAAGTAGAATAACAAGAAGTAATGTAGACATCAGGCTTGGTTGATCAAGCAACTCAACCGTGTGACTGCCCATAAACTCTCTTCTCTGCCTTTTTAGTTGTCGCTTTCTTTCCCTGGTGGGCCTCCTGTGACTAGAAGACGGCAGTCAATCGCCCACTGCCTACTTCTGGAGAGAGAGCGTCTCTTCTACGGCCATTCAACGAATGTCCTTTGGCCACAGAAGCCTTGCACTGACTGGTTAAGCCTAAGTTGTAGGTTTTTCCTGTAGTCAGTAACTGTGTTGGAAGAGGGGAAGATTTATGTGGGTTGGTAAATATGTGCCAGAAAAGCCACCAATGCGGTCCCCTCGCTGGCTGGCTTCAGCCCAGGGCTTCCATGAGCTAATGCACTGTCTGGCACATGTAAGTACTGAACAAAGTGGGCTGTGATTATAATATCCCCTACCTGGAGAAACAGGGAAGAAGGTCTTCTGTACGTTGGCTTAGAATAGACCTAGGTGGATTCCCCAGGGAAAGGTCCCTATTGAAAGGGACTTACTGGCAGGAGGGCTAGAGTTCTCTGTTGCCGATAAGCCCTGCTCTGTGGCTTACTGGCCTGTGACCTTCAGTTCCCTGCCTCTCAGTGTGTTTCTCCTGGAAGAGAGGTGATAGGGCCTCTGTAAAGGGTGTGTCTTAGCATGGTGGTCAAATAAGAAGTTGGTGAAAGTGTATTTTCTTCCCATTACTTATGGAATGCCTCTTGGCTTAGGAGCCATTTTTATATATTTTGTCTCACTTGGTGCAGTTGGCACGACTGTTGATTTTGGAACCATTGTCACTGGCTAGGGGTTTGAGAGTCCCTGAAGGGTGATTCCCAGGCAGGGGGTTCCAAGTTTCCCGGCCCTGATGCTGTTGTCTGTAGTGATGTTTGCACAGGGCAGAGGGACTGGCCTGGTAGTGCCCAGTAGTGAGTCCAGACTTGGCTTTGAGGTGAGGGCAGGAGCAGGAACTGGGGTGGCCATCATGGTGCCCAGAGCGGGAGTCTTTGGCACTCATCTGGGCTCCTGCACCCCTGCTGGCAGCTTGGTGTGTAATTGGCCACTGATGCATTGTCTCCAGGGACGGATAGAGTTGGCCAGCCTTGACACCTACTTCCATATGCAAAGTATTGATAAAGTGACAGGCCTTGAACTTATTAATATTGTTCATCTTCAGGCAAATCTAAAAGAAGTCTTGTCTCTACACGTAGCTAAGAGACTGATGACCTGTTCTGCAGGCAGTTAAGAATCCCACTGAAAAGTCACGCCATCTCTAAGGGTGTCCACACAGCAGATCGGAGAGCTTCATTCACCCAGTGACCCACTTCAGCAGCAGGCACCTCACCATGATGAAGGATGTGAATATTCGAGTGTCTGTCCCATCCACCGCTGACCAGATAATTCTAATTCCATTTCTTGGAGCTTTTAAAAATAATTGTAAATGGTGCCGGAGATGTTCTTTGCAGAACTTCATTGAAGAAAAGTGGCTCACTTCCATTTCCAAACTGATCACCAGCTGGGCCCTGCTCAGTGTATTGCCCCCTGGAGGTGAGTGCGTCTGGAGCGTTTGCCATCACTACTAAAACGGAGAAATAGTCTACCAAAGTGCATTGCATTTGGGCCCCGGTTTCCTGTTGGCCTTGAGCAGCCACTCAGTTTGGCGTGGGTGACTGTGCCAGTTGTCTCCTGTGACACAGACCACCCCAGACTCAGAGGATTAAAGCAACAAGGATTATTTCTCGTGGTCTGGGACAGCCTGGGGTTGGTGGTTGGGGGGGGGGGGTGGCGGGGATGATGGCTGGGCTTAGCAGGGGGTCTGGCCATCAGCCTGTCCCTCCTCAGGGCCACAGGTCTTGGGTGTTCCTCACAGTAGAGAGCTTTTGGGTTGAAGAGGGCAAAGGCATAAGCTGGGGCCAGCCCTGCCTGTGTGCCAGCAGCTTCTGTGGGCCACACACAGCGAGATCTATGCTGATTCAAGGTCTCTGTAGGGTGAAAAGTGTGGAGCAGTGTTTCTTTCTGAAATGCCGCTAGCCGCTCCCTTTAGTGACTGAGCACATTCTGTTTTACTGTTCGGCCTCTTGCTCATACCAGCAGTGCAGGCACCTCAGGAATCACCCAGCTCCGTTTGATTCTGAGCCTAGTATGTGGGTGTACGCTGGGGCCACGGGACCTCTTAGAGTTCTCCCTGAAAAGAACCGTCTGAGTGGCCGTGAAAGTCCTCCAAGAAGACAGGCCTTTGCCGTGTCCTCCTGTGTCTACTCTGGGCTCTTCCTTCCTGCTCCTTCATCCTTCTGACGCCAGTGGAGACCGGCTGTGCTGTTGCCCAGTTATCTTGGGTCAAGGTTTGCTTCTCAGAAGACCAGGGGTGAGGTTATGTGCTCAGCACCACTTCCAAGAGGGGTGTCTCTAAGGGCACATGTCTGAAAGATGAGTCCGGAGGCTGACTGTGTGTCCCGAGGTCTGTGGGCCACTTGCTCCCCGGATGCACTGATTCTAACTGTCAGCTGACACTCCTCTGAGCTGGTGGCCACCTGTGAGGACAGGTGTGGAGCCTGGAAGATGCTCAGGACTGTATAGTGGCCACCTTCCTCCAGAAGTATGTGTAGCCTGAGGATGTGGAAGAATTGCTGTGTGATCCTGGGACAGTGGGAGGGTCTGTTTCATCTGTGAGCTGGGAGAGGAGGCTGTGAGGTCTGTGAAGATGATTTTAGTTTATGGTGATCTAGAAGAAGAGTATTTCTGGAACTGGCATGGCTCAGCTGAGGGCTGGGCCTCTGGTCTGCTGTCCGCAATCTTCCTGGTGTTTGTGTGGGAGTGTGGTGCTTGCATGCTGCTGTCCTGGGTGGGAACCTGCTGGGCAGCCCCTGGATGCCCAGACACAGGCCTTTTAACCACAGACATAAATGTGCTTGTTATTTCATCCTTGAAACCTCCAAGTCCATGTTCTAAACCCACTGAATTTTAACTTTAGTTCCATGACTTACTGCCTTGCCAGATTTCCAAAATGATTTGAAAAGCATGTGGAAGTATGTATGTGTGAAGACTGGGGTCTTCCCAGGTGGTGCTAGTGGTAAAGAACCCACCTGCCAATGCAGGAGACATAAGAGACATGGGTTCGATCCCTGGGTTGGGAAGATCCCCTGGAGGAGGCATGGTAACCCACTCTAGTATTCTTGCCCGGAGAATCCCATGGACAGAGGAGCCTGGTGGGCTACAGTCCATAGGGTCGCAGAGTCAGACATGATTGAAGCGACTTAGCACACATGCATGCATATAAAGATGATTAACTAGTCAAAGGGAAATACAGAGAAAGAGAGAAAATATAAATCTGAGAAGCCCATGTAGCCCATGGAAGGTCAGTGTTCAGTGGATATTTAAAAAATTCTGTGTACCACAATGATTTAGCTGTGAGCCTCCTGGCAGCCAGTTGGGTAAGGGAAACAGGTGTTTCTAATTGTTTCATTGTATCTATAGAATAAAAATAAATGAATTGGAGAAAAACAGACAACAGAATCAGAAACAAAGTTTTCCAAATGTGAATCTTGAGGGAATGCCTCTGTAGAGTCCCTGCAGAGTCCTCAGTCACATCCTGCAACCAACATAGTAGAGAAGTGGAGCACAAGTCTCCAAGAGCCTGAGTGGTGGCCAGGGGCAGTGGGACTAACTCAGGTCTGCAGGAGGAACAGCCTGAGGAACATAAGCATGCTGCTCCAAGTGCACCACTTAGATACAAAGATAAAACCCTGGAATGCTGTCCTTGAACTCTAGGGTCCCTTGGGGCCAAAAGACAGATCTATTCCAGTCCCCTCTGCCTGCCAAGGCGTGTTTGTCCCTCCTGGCTTCCCTTGGGGGCTCCGTGGAGGCCCTGGGCTCCCCGTGACTGGATAGAACCTGCCCCAACACTGCTAACTCAGCACATCCTCACAGAGACCATCTGGGCTGCCTCCTTTGCGCTTTGCATCGTCTTCATCTGAAACTGAGGAGTGAACAGGTTGTGCTGAGTAAGTGTTCTCTGGAGCCTAAAGGTGCTTGTCCAGCGTGCTGATGCTGGCCACGTGCGTGAAACATGGCCGGTTTGACTGGGGAGGGGAATTTCAGATTCCTTGTTAAATTCTAAGTCATTTAAATTTAAAAGCTGTTAGGAGAGTACTGTTATTTTTCCACTGAACATAACTTTATTGTTTTGCTGGGACTATATTTCACTTTAACTCAGAAATTTAGTGTCTAAACTGAGATGTGCTGACAGCATAATATGTGCAGAAGATTTTGAAGACAGTGCCAAAAAAAAAGGTAAAATATCTCCTGAGTAATGTTCGTGTTGATTGCATGGTGAAAAAAATAACCATTTGGATATATTGGGTTAAGTAAAATATATCATTAAAATTGCTATCATCTGTTTCTTTTCAAAATGTGGCTACCAGAAATTGGAAAACTACATAAAATGTGGCTTGGATGCTATCTCCAGTGGGCAGTGCGGGCCCAGGGATGCCCAGATGTTCTGGTTTTGATGCCTTCTTGACCTGGGGGCAGACAGGGTGCTACCTTGTGGATCTGGGCGTCCGTCCGTGCACTGGACTCATGGTGCAGCCCCCTCCTGCTGGTGAGTTAGAAGGAAGAGGAGGACAGGTGGTAGAGGCCAGGTCAGCATCAGCACACTGGACAAGGTCCTAGGCACCTATGTCCAAGGTGCCTTGGGAACACGTCTTTGTCCCTGAGAGGACACATTTGTTGTAGTTTCTCAGTCAGTGTGGATGTTATTTAAATTTCTGTGATCCTTACCCTCACTCCCTTGAAGGGGAGGTGACATTTCACAAGTTCTTGGGAATGTTGGCTTTGAGAGTACTTGCTCTTCTGAGTAGTTACTCTGTGGTGGCGCTAGCAGTAAAGAACCCACCTGCCAGTGCAGGAGATGTAAGAGACACGGGTTCAATCCCTGGGTCAGGAAGAACCCCTGGAGGAGGGCATGGCAACCCACTCCAGTGTTCTTGCCTGGAGAATCCCATGGACAGAAGATCCTGGTGGCTACAGTCCATGGGGTTGCAAAGAGTTGGACACAACTTAAGCGACTTAACACACATTGCTGGAAATCTGTATTCAGATTTCCCTGATTGCTTCAAAATGACTTTTCTAGTAGGTGTGTTAGAATCAGGATCATAACAAGGCCCCACACTGCACTAGCATCTCTTAAGTCCTTGTTCATCCATCTGCTCTGCAGCCCTCCTCTCTTGTAGAAGATGCCAGATGGCGGGCGGGAGGGCCTGGCATGGGTGGAAGGGGTGGGTGGACAGAGATAGATTGGGTGGGAGCAGCCTTCAACACCCTGTGATGTGTTAAGGGAGGGTTAGGGGTCATGCCCTTGACCTTGATGGAGGCCTTGAAGCTGGGAGAGCAGGAAGCCTGTCCTCTCTTGCTGGTTGGGTCATGGTGAGTACAAAGAGGAGGTCAGTTTCTTGTGCCGCCTCTCAGCTGGCAAGATGTCCCCATGTCCTCTCGTCTGTCCTGGCCTCTGGGTCTCCATTCTTGGTGCATGAGCAGCCTAGTCACTTCTGTGCGCCAGAAAGTCCTGGGGGCTCACCAGTGAGTGAGTGAAGTCGCTCAGTCATGTCCAACTCTTTGCGACCCTGTGGAGTGTAACCTACCAGGCTCCTCCGTCCATGGGATTCTCCAGGCAAGAATACTGGAGTGGGTTGCCATTTCCTTCTCCAGGGGATCTTCCCGACCCAGGGTTTGAACTTGGGTCTCCTGCCTTGCAGGCAGACGCTTTAACCTCTGAGCTACCAGGAATATTATCGACTCACCAGTGGTGAATGTCGTAACACTGTCCCTGGGGGACAGCCGTCCTGGGGAATGTCTACCCTCATTATATATATCTGAGCATGCTTGCTCAGTGTTTCATATTTACTTAGCGTACGGCTTGAAGAGTGCAGTAATCAGCCTGCTGGGGAGTGGTTTTGGGCTCTAGGAAGTTTCATCTGGCTTTCCCATGCCCTGGTCCATGGACTTGCTCCCGGAGGTCCTGCAGAGCCCACTCCTTCCCTGTAAGGAGGCTCCATCTGGTGTCAGAGCTAGATTTTCTCTCTGGGCTTGCACAGGGGGACATGCCAGGGGAACCCGCAAGCGAGCACTGAGGGGTGGAGATGCGTGGGACCACGAGTGAGGCCAGTGCCTCTGTACCGGTCACACCCCTGCCCTATTCCTGCTGCGTGGGGCTGGGATGATTCTGTCCCAATTTTTGTAGGGAGGAAACACAATTGAATTCTGCAAGTGAGTGAAGGCAAAGGTGGGCCTCAGCCCTGTGTCCTTAGAATGAAAACCTGGTGCCCTTTCCTGCCCCACACACCATGTAGCTGTAGCAGGAAGTATACCCGGTCAGGCTCTGTGAAATCTGTGCCTATGGACACTTGTGAGGAATTGGGGCACCAGAGTCTGGGAGTTCCTGGTGAGCCTAAAAGTGGGGGCACAGATGGGAGCTTTGCATTTTGCCTTGGGCTAAGAAAAGAAGAGAAAACAGTGTGAGCAGAGGAAACATTCCTGGTGGGGATTACCTGGAGGTGGCCCAGCCCCTTTGATCGCCGGTGCCCTGGACTTGCTGCAACTTGCTACCATCAGGACAACAAATTCTCTTTCCCCTTTTATGTTGGGAACCCACACAGGGCTCTGAAATTGGAAGCTCTTCTTTCCTCTGCTTGCAGGAAGCATTGCCCTGTCTGAAGGGGAAGACCTGCTGGGGCCTTGTTGATGGGGGTGGGATGGTCCTGAGGCTCAGGACTGACTGACAGAAAGATGGCACATCTCCTGGAGGCCTGCTTACCACCCGCCTCCTACCCTGAGCTCCTGAAATAGGACATCCTTCCAGATTGTAGACTTTCTCTGGAAAATTCCATGATGCATGCTTTTGAACTGTGGGAGCCACCCCTCAGCACATGCTTCATTGCATTTTGGTGGAGTAATTCTTTGTTGGAGGGTTTGGCCCAGGAATTGCACAGCATCTCTATCCCCTCCCAGTGAAAGTTTGTGACCACCCCACTTGTGGTGACGACTGAAAGAAAAAAGATTCCTTTTATTTCCAAATGCCGTTGACATCTCTCCAGTTATTCGTGGCTAGAGAAGTCACTCAGTACTTGAAAAAAAATGAACTAGGATGAAAACAATTCCAGAGTACTCTACAGGTTGTAAAGTATTAAAAAAAATTTTTTTTTCACTTTTTTATACATCTGTCAATATGTGTTTTACCAGGATGCTGGTTGAAATTTACTTCTTACTGCCCTGTTTGCCTGTCAAAAAGTTTGGGAAAACACTGTGGACTGACAGGGGCGTTTTGGTCATTATACCTTATGGATATTCTTTTCTTGTGTTTGAAAGATTAGAAGACAGACATCTTAGAAGAGTAGGGAGGAGGACTGGGTTAAAAGAACTCAGGTTTGGGTAAAAAGGTCCTTGTGTGAGCTTGGCACAGGCAGGATTGGTAGTTGTGGTTGAGGTAAAGGGCCCGTTTGTCCAGGGCCCTTCAGGGTAGGCGTTCGCATTCTGTGTCTGTACATGGGTGTGAAGACCAGAGAGAGACAAAGTCAGCCCTTTTGAATAAGCTGCCTAAGAAGTTTCCCACACACAGTGGAGCCCACTGTTGGCTCAGGCGTTGTTCAGATTGGTGGGCGCTCCCAGGAAGGCCGGCGCCTCTGGCTCAGGGTGTCCCCATGGCTCCCTCCTGCTCTTGCTCCCTCTCCTGCCTTGGCAGCCTTCCTGGCGATTCAACATGGGCACAGAGCCTGCTCCTTTTCAGGCGAGGGAGTAGGGGCAGCACCCTCCACACCAAGACCCACGGGAGTCGAACCCCGACGAGCTCACTTGTGGAAGGAGCCTTACCACTGGGGTCTGGCGTTCATGCCAGGCATGCAAGAAGGTGTGGGTGGCCAGCCAGGGGTCTGCGCTGCATGCCCACCTCAGAAATCTCATCTCATCCCCTCAGCCTTGGTCTGGGAAGTAGCTGCTGCTAAGTCGCGTCAGTCGTGTCTGACTCTGTGCGACCCCATAGACGGCAGCCCACCAGGGTCCCCCGTCCCTGGGATTCTCCAGGCAAGAACACTGGAGTGGGTTGCCATTTCCTTCTCCAATGCATGGAAGTGAAAAGTGAAAGTGAAGTTGCTCAGTTGTGTCCTACTCTTAGCGACCCCATGGACTGCAGCCCATCAGGCTCCTCCATCCATGGGATTTTCCAGGCAAGAGTACTGGAGTGGGGTGCCATTGCCTTCTCCAATCTGGGAAGTAGGCTGAAGCCTTATTTCACTCTGCTTAGGAAGTGTGGCTTAGAGGTCCTCCCACCGACGAGAGAAGCTCATAGCAGGGCAGTTATTGGGTTAAAAAAGAAATTCAAGCAAGTGATGAGCGAAGTCATTTTGTCCTCTCAGGTTGCACAGAACATCCCTGTGGTGACCCCTGATGCTCCAGGATGGGCTGTGAGCAGGTGGGGTGAGCAGTGGCTGTGGAGAGCCGGGACAGACTCTGGGCTCTGGGACCAGGGAATTGAAAACATTCTGGGTCTGCCTCAGGGTAGCCAACTTCTGTTTGATTAAATAAAAGGAATCTTTAAAAGATCACATTTTGACTTAAAAGTTTCTCCAGAAGGCCCTGCAGTTGACCATGTTTTGAGTGGAATGTCTCACTGTCCAGGAGTTAGTGGGGTTTATTTTACAAAAGAAGGTAACAGAGTTCAGGAGGATCCGAATGTGCCCCTCACAAAAAAGCCCCACCTGCTTACCTCCCCCTTTGTGGATGTGCGTGTATGTGCACACAGGCATGCATGCAGGCATATACATGTGCTGTATGTCTGCACATGTGCATCTGTGAACATTTCTGTGCACACATGTTGCATGCTCATGCTCACACATATATGCACACACGCATCTGTGTGGTGAGTATCTTATGTGTACACGTGTGTGCATGTGTATACATATATACATATCCATATGTATTCTCATATGCAAAGCATGTGTGTGTAATGCATACATGTGTATAGGTATATGCACATGTCATTGTCGGTTTCCCTCTCTCTTTTTTTTCCTTTGGCTGCACCTGGCAGCATGTGGGACCTTAGTTTCCTGAACAGGAATCGATCCTGTGTTCCTTTCAGTGGAAGTGCGAAGTCTGGACCGCCGTGGAAGTCCCTGTCGATTTCTGAAGTGGAAGCAGAGAGCCTTTGGGCGGATATTGTTGTTGCTATTGTTTTCGTTCCTCAGGCAAATCATTTCTGGAGCTCACTCACATGCTGAACTCCAGACTGCTTCCTGGCTTGGCAAGGTTAACATGAATGCTTTGAGCAGTTCTTTTATTTGTCAAGCCCCTGTTATTTTGTGAGAATTCATCTTGCAGCCAAAATAACCTCAGGGGAAAAATAATGAAAAAAAGAAATGAATGAGATGTTTCAGAAGAATGTGACTGGAATGGGGTGTATGCAAATAAATAAGCTCGCTGCTCCTTTTCAATGTCTATTTAAATGTTTCCTTTAAAAAAAAGAAAATGATAAAGACACAACCACAAGAGATACAACTACAACACTGTAACGTGGGTATGCAGAGAGGAAGGGAAGAAAGCCTGCTTCCTTCTACTTTGCCCGCCCACCTGTCTTTCTGGATGAAGATACATTGTTGAAGCTCTTTGCACAATGCCTCTTAATGTGCCTTAGCAGAAATATTCTTTGTTATTACATTGTCTCTGCAATGTGAGGACTCCTGTCTATGTAATATTTCTGGTTATGGATTTGCTCACTGGCATATTCTTCCTAGGTGCTGGGGTTACCGCATGGCTCCGTCCCTTTATGGATTTTGTTTCCCCCTCGCTGTGACTGACGATGAAGACATCGCCCCTTCCTGCTTGGCACCTCTGTCTTCTAACACCTCTTTAACTGGAATTCACAGGGATTGAGTGAGCAAGGCCAGGAGCATGACCATTTTTGTAGTTTTTGATCTATATGGTCACATCACTTTCCAAAGTGCCTCCCTGGACAATGAACTGTCTTGTTCAGGAAGTCTCCTCATTGGAGTTTTGGGCCAAAGTCTCTATGTCCCCTCACTCTGTGGTCTCCTCTCTACTTTCATCAGCACTAAGCAAGACAGAACCCTGCCACCCTCCACGTCAGAGTGGGTTTGGGCTGCAGAACCTCGGTCCTGGCCCCTGCCACCACCTGGTGCCAGCTATCAGCTGCCACTGTCCCTTGCTGGGGGCTCTTTGTCACGTTGCTGCCACCTCTCCCTCCCTCCAGTCCCTGTCACATCACAGCCCTCCTGTGCTCACAGCACTCTGGCTAGCTCTGTTTCTCACAAGTCAAGTCCTTGCATTGGCCTGGTCCCCTTCCTACCTCGGAGCCCGTTCTGTCCGCCACCCTTGCCCTGGGCATGGCCTGCAGTGCCTCCTCTCCACCTGTGGGCCTGGTGTTCCTTAGGCTTCTGTGTCCGTGGCCTCTTCTCCGTCCTCTGGGTGCGCAGGCATGCATGCCAAGTCTCTTCAGTCTGTCCGACTCTTTGCAACCTATGGACTCTAATACACCAGGCTCCTCTGTCCCTGGGCTTCTCCAGGTGAGAATACCCCAGTGGGTTGCCATGCCTTCCTCCAGGGGATCTTCCCGACCCAGGGATCAAACCTGTGTCTCTTATTATGTCTCCTGCATTGGCAGGCAGGTTCTTTACCACCAGCAGTACCTGGGAAGCCCCTCAGTCACCTGCCTATAAAAAATCAAATCGCCCTTGATGCAGAAGCACCCTGCCCTTACATGTCCCTGGCATGGTTTTCTGTCTTTTTCACTTGGCTTAATTTTTTCCAGAGCATTTGGTGTATGCCGTATGCTGCCTCTGGTGCCTGCCTGGCTGCCTCCTGGAATGTAGGCCCTGTGAGGACAAAGTCCTTATTTCGTTCATGGTCCGTTGCTGGCGTCCAGTGCCGGCACATGCACACGTGGTTAGGGTCCTGAGGGGGATACGCATGTGGGGAGGGACCCAGAGGGGCCCAGGCTTGGGCCCCAGGCTTGTCTGTCTGCTGGGTGGCAGGGGGCCCTGTTTGCCTGTCAAGAAAGAGGCAGTGGGGGCACTGCAAAGGGTCGACTCCTTTGGGGGCCAGGTGTTCCAGGGAGTGCTCCTGGTGTTTACTTGGCGGCCAAGGAGGCTGGGCCCTGGCTGCCCCTCTGCAGAGTGAGTTCACACTCCTGGGCTGGGAGTGAACCTGGAGGAGGATCTCAGTCACCCCAGAACCATTTCTCCTTCGGGGTGGCAAGATGCCCCCGGTGTGGGGAAAGACTGGTGGGAACGATCAACACGTAGATTCTTCTGTGCCTCTCTCAGTCTATCATAGGTATTTCCATGTCAGTGAGTATGGATCTGATTGCTGCTTTTTATGACGGTGTACTCTTAAAGATTCCTGTGTGTTGGTGTCATCAAATTGTCTCAGGCAATTTTGTTGTTGTTCAGTCACTCAGTCACGTCTGACTCTTTGCGACCCCATGGACTGCAGCACGCCAGGCTTCCCTGTCCATCACCATCTCCTAGAGCTTGCCCAAACTCATGTCCATTGAGTCAGTGATGCCATCCAATCATCTCATCCTCTGTCATCTCCTCCTCCGCCTGCCTTCAATTTTCCCCAGCATCGGGGTCTTTTCTAATGAGTTGGCTCTTCATTGGATACTGAAGCTGCGTCCAGTCTCTCCTGCTGTGCATACTTCTGTGAGGAATGGCCTTCCATCTGAATCTTGATCTCCCCGTGTGCTCATTGCTTTAGAACGTGTTCCTGTGTGGAATCGCACACACCATGCATGTGTTCCATGAAGAGATGCAGATTTTGTTTGTGTGTGCCTTGCCGATTGAGATGCTGTATAAGCATGACTTGTGCTTCTCCTGCTTTGGGACAGGGTCCCTGTGGTCTGGCTGCTACTGTCTTGCTTTGTGTGCTTCACTTTGCAAAGGGCAGTATGCTGAGCTGTCCTGCGGGTGCTGCTGGGCGGGAGCCCGGGGTAGCATCCCTGATTCCGTTTCCAGCCTTCATTTATGCAGCAAACAGGCACGGGTCTTCCTGTGATGAGGTGTGACACGCTTGGAGAGGCGACCGTAGGATACTGTACGTGCTCAATGGGCTGGGGGCCAGTGGACCTCACCCATGTCACCTTGAGAGGGCCCTGAAGGGAGAGGTGTTTTGGCATTTGGGATGAAGGGCCTCCAGGTGAAAGCAGGAGGGGAGAGAGGAGACCAGGTAGGCGCCCTGCCTTGCGAGAGGGGTCAGATGCAGCAACTGGGCTCTGAGCGGCGGGGAGGCCTGAAGGGGTCAGTGAGGGGCCTGCCAAGGGTCATGAGGAGCACATTCACTCATTCATCACTTAGTCTGTGCCTAGTGCTGATTCAGGCATGGGGGATCCCACACCAGGCAGGCACATGGGGTCCCTGCCCTGTTGGACGGACAGGCAGTAAACCCATCCACAATGCCCCCAGGACAGGAAGTTAGGTAGCCATAAGGACACTGAAGGATAACCAGGCCACATGAGGAGCGTGAGTATGGGCAGAGGTGGGAGGGCTATCTCCACAGGGTGTCATGCAAGGCCTCTCGGAGAGGGTAACGTTTTGGCAGAGATTTGAAGGAAGTGAAGAGTAAGCCGCACGGGTGAGTTGCAGGTGGCAGGAATAGCAGGTGCAAGCGTTCTGAGACAGCAGCTTACCGAGTGGGTGGGAAAAGAGCAGGGGAGTTGAACAGGTCCAAGGCAGTCACGGGCTGGCTCAAATGGCCTATGGGCCCAAGGTCAGAAGTTTGGGATTTTCTGGTTAAAGTGTGCTTGTGAAAGCTGGGGAGTGTGCTGTGCTTCGTTAAGTCATGATTCCTATTAAGGCAGGGCCTGTGGATGCAGAGAGCCGGTTAGCTTGCTGATGGGGGCCAGGTGTGGTGGGGATGGAGACCAGAGAAAGGTCTTTTGGGGATTCGTTTCGAAGGGCTTGCTGGCAGGGTGGCCATATGGTACTTGGGAGGAGACAACCCAGAGTTCTGACTTGGAGGGCTGAGGTTAATGATGCCCAGTGGAGGTGTGGAGCCAGTGATACCCGGGACTCAGCAGGTCAGAAGGGAAGGGCTGGAGGGGACATGGCGTGTCATCAACGATGACAGGATAGGCTGGAGGGGACAGCTGGGGGGAGTGAGCACAGAGGACAGTCCAGGACACTTAAGAGGTGCTCAGGGGACAAGGACTGTCCAAGGGAGATGAGAGCAGGACCCAAGAAAGAGAATGTACCCAAGAAAGAGAAGGAGGTGGGGGCCTGGGAACTAGGGGAGGGAAAGGTGGCACGTGGGTGGCTGCCAGGTGAGCTGGCAGCTGGGGTGGGTGAGGAGCAGCTGGGAGTGATGAGATAGGTGGGGACTGGTGGGCAGTTTGGGCGGATGGAGAGGAAATTCTGGTTGTCAGTCCCAGGTGTGGAACCTGGGCAGTGGACGTGGACTCTAGCCAACCCCTGAAGGAGTTTCCCTGGAAGAGGATTATGAAATGAGCCATGATGGTGGTTGGAGGTCACACAAGGGCCATCTTTTTTTTCTTTCCTTTTTAAAAAATTTTTGTTGTTGTTAGTCACTAAGTTGTTTCTGACTTTTTGTGACCCCATGGACTGTAGCACACAAGGCTCCTCTGTCCTTCACTGTCTCCCAGAATTTGCTCAAATTCATATTCATTGAATTGGTGATGCTATGTAACCATCTCATCCTCTGTCATCCCCTTCTCCTGCCTTCAATCTTTCCCAGCATCAGGATCTTTTCCAACGAGTCAGCTCTTCACATCTGGTGGCCAAAGTATTGGAGCCGCAGCTTTAGCATCAGTCCTTCCAATGAGTATTCAGGGTTGATTTCCTTTAAGATTGACTGGTTTCATCTCCTTGCAGTCCAAAGGACTCTCAAAAGTCCTCTTCAGCACCACAGTTCCAAAGCATCAATTCTTCAGCATTCAGCCTTCTTTATGGTCCAACTCTCATGTGCATACATGACTACTGGAAAAATCATAGCTTTGACTATACAGTCCTTTGTCAGCATAGTGATGCCTCTGCTTTTAAATAATTTTTAAAAAATAGTTTTATTTTTGGCTGTGCTGGGTCTTCGTGTTATGCAGGCATCTCTCTAGTTGTGGCGAGCAGGGGCTACTCTCTGGTTGAGGCGTGCAGGCTCTCATTGCAGCGTCTTTTCTTGTGGAACACAAGCTCTAGGGTGCCCGGGCTTCTGTAGTTGTGGTGCGTGGGCTCAGAAGTTGTGACTCCTGGGCTCTGAAGTGGTGGCTCAATGGTTGTGGTGCATGGGCTTAATTGTTCCAAGACATGTGGGATCTTCCTGGACCAGGGATCCATTCTGTGTCTCCTGCATTTTCAGGCAGACTCTTTACCACTGAGCCCCCAGGGAAGCCTGCAGGGGGCCCATCTTTAAAGATGGGTGCCTTGCAGCCTCTGTGTCTGCCGGGGAGTTAGCACAGGAAGAAAAGTTGGTGAGGCTGGACTGTAGGGGAGCGAGTGTCAAGGCTGCTACGAGAACCTGCTGTCATCCAGGTTTACACCCTGCCAGCTGGGAGAAGGGTCAAGACATTGTTATGCATTTCGTTTGCCAAGGGCAACAGACTGAGTGTTAGTGTGCACAGGGTGGCTAAGCACTGGTAGGAGCCCACAGTGGAGGAGGGTGGGTGGCAGCACCCCTTACGGAGGTTTCCTGGAGGGCAGACCAAGTGCTTCTTGCGGGTGGTCACCTTTGCTTGTGTCCTTGACCTTGGCCATCCCAAACTCATGCACAGTGGGTGTACAGTGGACTTGGTCAGCTGATTGAACAGTAGGTGGCCCCTGAGCCCCTGCACTTGTGATAGAGGAGACTGGAGAGCTAGTGAGCAGAGCCCCGCACCCGTGCTTCCAGGGGTCCACCCCCACCTACCCCACCTGAGACTGTAGCAAAATCACGCCAGTAATGAAAGATCCGAAGCCCCCTTCCTCCAGCGAGTGCTGACAATCTCTGAAAGTCCTGGTCTCAGTCTGGTCTACCAAACCAGATCTTTCTCCCTTAATTCCCAGCCCATCTTTGGTGGTCGTGACTCCCCTGGAGTCAGCTCCCATTCTTCCTGTTGCCACCACCACTAAGGTCCTAGTTGAAACACCCGTCCCCACTCTGCTAGCCTGTTTTGCAGGAGGTCTGCCCCCTCCCATCCCCCACCCTCTGCTCCCTCCTGCCCCTTTGCTAGTAAACCTCTGACTCCCCATTTTCTCCACAGTCAAGTCTGATCTTGAGTCTGGCTCCCAGTGCCCCCCACCCCAAGCTTTCTCATCACTGGGACCACTTTCTTAAGGCTTTATCAACTCTCTGTCCCTCCCACACAGTGAACTATGGGGAAAGAATGGAAGGTGGGTCAATGGTGCTGTGAATCATTGTCAATCAGCTAATCAGAAATCAAAGGGCAGCAGACATGAGGCCACAAGTTCCAAGGCCCAACCCAGGTGTGACCATGGGGTGTGGCCTCTAGTGACCACTGCCTTAAAACCTGGCATCTGTCTTTATTGATTTATAGTCATTCATTCCTCTAGTAATGTGTATCCAGCACAGCCTGGGTTCCTGGAGGACACACACAGTCTACTGTGTGTGGGGGTGGGGCCTGGGGACACACAGAGAAAGCCTGTGATGGGGCAGTGCCCAGGCAGTGTGGCTTCTGTCTGACCAGGACAGACAGTGTCTTCCTCCGGCGGACGCTGATTCCTGCTCTCTGGGCCTGGATGGAGATTTTGCTGTCTTTTTTCTGAGTTGCAACAAGCATTGTTATTTATAGGAAATGCTCTTTTCACGTGCTGGAAGCATCCTGGGGCATGATCTGGGTGTAGGAGAGATTACTTCAAGTCAGGAGCATCATACCAGGCTGGGAAACTTGCTTTTGTTGGAATTTAAATCGGAGATTTTAATTATTAAACTCTCTTTGAGAACACGTTGATGGGGTTGGGTGCAATCCCAGCTCCATCGTGGCCTCACTGAGTTTGAGGGTGACCCAGGTATGGGGGAGTCACCCCAAAGTCCTACCTTCCACACAGCAAGATGAGACCCAGTCGTGCCTGCCTCACACCCATCCTGGGACTACAGATATAGATTCATAGTGGCGATGATAAATAGAAACAATGTCTGCTTTAAAAAAAAAAAAATTCAGAAATAGTTAAAACTTGTTCATATTGAGGGCTTCCCTGATAGCTCAGTTGGTAAAGAATCCACCTGCAATGCAGGAGACCCCAGTTCAATTCCTGGGTCAGGAAGACTGGCTGGAGAAGGGATAGGTTAACCACTCCAGTATTCCTGGGTTTCCCCAGTGTCAGCTGGTAAAGAATCTGCCTGCAATGCAGGAGACCTATGTTCGATCCCTGGGTTGGGAAGCTCCCCTGGAGAAGGGAAAGGCTAACCACTCCAGTATTCTGGCCTAAAGAATTCCATCGAATGTATAATCCTTGAAGTTGCAGAGTCAGACACGACTGAGTGACTTTCACTTCACTTCACTTCATATTGTTGAAAATACCCCATCTTTCTCAGAAACTGATTTTTCTCCTTATTATCTACTTGGGGCCTCTCCCCTTAGTCCTCCAAACTCTTCTGGCTGTGCAGGGACCCTTCTTAGCAGGAGTCATTGTTCAGCTGATAAACTGTGTCCAACTCTTCTCGACCCCATGGACTGCAGCACACCAGGCTTCCCAGTCCTTCGCTATCTCCCAGAGCTTCCTCAAACTCATGTCCATTGATTCAGTGACGCCATCCAACCATCTCATCCTCTGTTGCCCCCTTCTCTTGCGCTCAATCTTTCCCAGCATCAAGGTCTTTTCCAATGAGTTGGCTCTTCACATCAAGGGGCCAAAGTATTGGAGCTTCAGCATCAGTCCTTCCAATGAATATTCAGGGTTGATTTCCTTTAGGACTGACTGGTTTGACTTAGCAGGGGAGGAAGAATATTCAGTGGGCATCACACCAAAGCCCCTCTGCTTTGGGGTGAAGTGCACAGGGACTGTTTGAGGTCAGCAGTGAGCTGCTGCTTCTTGTTAGCCGATGAAGAAATGGGAGGCCCAGGGTGATGACTATAAACCAGCAGACACAACACAGTAGAGCAGGTCCAGGGTGCTCCGAGGCGCTGTCTCTTCTGCAGCCTCTGGAGCCCATCTCAACCCTGCCTCTCAGAGGAGGCAACATTGGATCCTTATGGGCAGAATCCCTACCCAGAGTTCCTGATGTGGTCTGGAGGAATGAAAAGACTGGGGTTCAATCCAGAGATGAAGCTTGGTGACTCAGAGGGTGCTCTGTCAGTGTTCCTTTCCAACCACACCCTCCCTGTAGGGGCCAGTTCCCAGGCACACAGGAGGGCGGTCTGGATGCTCTAGCAGAAGGGACAGGCCAGATGAGACGCCTCTATCCTCACACCTGATGTGGGGAAATAACTTGGGTTTGGGACTACCCGTAGGAAGTCGGCTCTGCTGTGACAGTGGAGCATTGCTTGCTAGGTTAAACTTCCCAAAGCCTCTGCTGGTTGCCAACAGCTGGGGATGACATCTCTGCAGAACAGGGATTTCTGGAGGGGCCAAGGGCTTCCCTGGTAGCTCAGATGATAAAAAATCTGCCTGCAATGCCAGAGACCTGAGTTCGATCCCTGGGTTGGGATGATCCCTTGGAGCAGGGCATGGCAACCCACTCCAGTATTCTTGCCTGGAGAATCCCATGGACAGAGGAGCCTGGCGGGCTTCAGTTCATGGAGTTGCAGAGTCGGACACGACTGAGTGACTCACACACACACACACACACACACACAATCCAGTATTATCACTATTTCGATATTCAAGTTGTCCCAGGTCTGGCCAAGACAGCCTCTGCAGGCCGACTCAGCCCCCTGGTCATGCAGCCCTACCATTCTGGAAGCATTCCTTTACCTTTTGGCATTTGTACCATCCCTGACTCATCTGAAATCACCCACGTCTCTGGAGAGCCCCGATTTCTTTTACTGGGAAACAGACGTGGGTGCTGCATGTAACCACTACTCTTGGGGGCTTCTTCAGGCGCCCCTCCCCCACCACAGACAGAGCTGGGGAGTGTAGGGAGTTTATTTGTGCCTCTGTGTGCATGGGTGCATGCCTGTGCATGAGTGTGTGCGTGCATGTGCACATCTGCATTAATTTTCATTTCTGTACCTGTGTCTCTGCATTGAAAACATGAGTTACACCAGCATCTGATTCCAGTCCCACAGCACAGCTTTCACTGAAATGTTCTCCCTTTCTGTGTTAGTAAACTCCTTCTTCGCCAAGTGGTCCCAGGACACAGTATGTCCATGTGGTTCCTCCTCTCTCACTTCCAGAGACTCCCGCTGCCCTTAGGGTTGGGCCCTGGCTTGTTTTGTGGGGCCCCCTTCCTCTCCACGCCTGCTCTTAGGACGCAGACTCTGCCTGCCTGCCATCCATGCCCCGAATGCATGCTGTGCTTCCGTTCACACAAACACCCTGCCTTACGGTCCCCTGTTTCTTTTTCTGTCTCAAAAATGTCCCTCTCTCTTCTAGGTCTCAGCCCACCTGTCATCTGTTTTTCCTGAAGTCCCATGAGTGGGCTCAGTGCCCCCCTCATAATGCCACATACAGACATTCCCACCGCTGGGTAAAGGGTGTCACTGTAGTCCCTGTGTTGCCAGGCACACAGGCTGCTCATCAGCGCTCTGGGATGGCCTATGGGAGTAGCCTCCATTCAGTTAGATGAGATCCTGGATGGGCCAACCTCTCATCTTGTCTTAGAGTTGGACTCACTACTGAGCTCGTGTCCCCAGTCCAGTCTGGGTTCCCAGTCTGTTTTGGTGATACAGTCCCGAGGCCTGGTGTTGGAGCTTTACCCTCAAAGTCTGGACCTGGGCTCCCTGAAGTCCATCTTGTGGAGGAAGAACCTCCTTTGTTTTTGGGGACTCAGTGCAGCCAGAATTCAGAAGCAGATGTCAGGACAGCAAGAAGCAAGGAGGATTGTCACTTTGCCAGGGGCAGGCTAGGCTTGCAGCACAATAGTGGGGTGAGTCTGGCAAGGCTGGAGTGGCTGGCTTGGTCCCTAGGCTGAGCTTGCCTCAAGTGGTGGTGTGGGAAGCTAGAGGGAAAAGGGACTGGAGAGGGGGCCCGGAGGCAAAGCGGGGCAGGTGTGTGTTTGGGAAGTTCACTTGGGCTCTGGTGTTCCGGACTTCAGTGGACTATCTGGGATCCCTGATTCTCACTGAGTTGTGATAGCCCACTGTGCTATCATCTGTGAGGTGTGATTGCATGCATGTATTTATTATTAATAATAAAGTGTGGGAATTTTCTGAATGATGTATTTTTTAATTGAATCAGAGGAGATTCAGGTGTCCCTATGAAAACACCCGTTTGTCTTCCACCCTGGCAACCATGGGCCTAGGTACGCTGGTGCTCAGGACCATCATTTCCAAGGGCCCCGTAGCGTGTGCAGCCCCGTCCATGCGTTCAAGGAGCTTTATCATGTTGAAAGTTACCTTTTTGCTAGGACTGAGGTTCCTCCTGCTGGTTCCATGGGTGAGACTGGTGATAGATCCAGCTGATTCCTGGGAAAATGTTTGCCTTGTGTGCCCTCAGACAGCAGAAGAGTGTGCTTCTAGCTGAGCCTGTAGACATAGCTCTGGGCTCCGTCTTGTTCTCGATGGTGGGGACTCAAATCCAATACAGACGTGTGTTCTTAGGGATCCTGCAGTCACATGGGGGTGAGGGATATGTATGAAGAAATAGAACTGAGAGGTGTTTACAAAAACTAAAGTTTGACTTCTTTATAGAAAAAGTGAATAATAAATAAATCTAGAAAATAAATTAACGAATGAATGACTATAGAGACAGATGAATATACTCTTATTTGAAGGATGAAGGCAAAATGAAAATGAATGGGTGGCTGCCAGGTGAGAAGCCAGAATGATGTGTTTCTGGTTTTGTTTTTTTTTTTGGTGTGTGGTTGAAAGTCAAAGAGCAGCTTTGCTATTCAACCCCCAGAAACGGAAAGATGGGTATTTGGTGCCAGAACCTGAGAGGTTAATGTTGGCCTTTGAATTGATGGCTGGAATTTGCACATGTGTTAACCATAAAGGCCTGGGGTCTAGCCCACCCAGACTGCTCTCCAAAGCTAAGACATTTGGAGTTGCAAGCGGAGCTGAAGATCTGAAGTCAGAGCACTAGACCAACACAGGGCATTACTGCTGCTGCACCCTGGGCTGGGCACAGAGGCAGGCCCAGCCACTGGAGCACACGGTGCTGCTATGCACACAGTGAGCCGGCAGGTCTGAGAGCATCCAGCTCCCTAGGCCACGTGCTCCTCTGCATTGGCCTCCTCTACGGGACCCCACGGAAGGGAGGAGGTGGCCTCAGCTGAACAAGTCCACTGTCAAGGGACCCCTTTCCAGCAATGTCGCTAGAGCTCGTCATGGTGGAGAGCTAAGAGCCACTGGTCCGGGACCCCTGCCCAAGACGACTCGGTCTTGTGGGGTCTGACAGGCAAAGGGCCATTCTGTCTGTGGATCTGGCCCACCTTCCCCCTCTGGGCTGTGCTTCAGGCTAAGGGACCCTTCCCCTTTCCAGGTGTCCGGCTTCCTCTTCATGTGAGACCCTGTCCCCACCATCCCAGTCACCTTTATCTTCTTAAAATAAATTAAAAAGTTTTTAATTTCCTTCTAAAATCACAGACCCAGAGAGGGAACTCGGATGTGATTTGCTGGGAGCTGGATGGCTCTCTGGATAGTAAGGAGAGGGAGGGGTGCCGTGGATCCCAGACCCTAGGTTCCTACGCAAGGCCCCATGGCCATTTCCTTTGAGCTTGCTGGAACATCTACCTGCTTCTCATCCCACTTTGGCAAGGCTGCTCCTTGTTTTTCTTAGTTGAAGAGGCAAATTGGAAAGAGAACCTTTCTGTATTAGAGTTTTCCTTCTTTCCACTTCAAAGCCACTGTTTGCTAGCAGTACAGATTACCGGTGAGACTGACCAGTACAGATGCAAGTTTACTGGACAGTATACAAGATTTAAAGTCCCGAAAGCCAGAGAGCCTGCCGCTTTTGATTTTAAGTCCCTGGGTCTGCATTCTTGGAGAGGTCTGAAATCCTAGTAACGCTGTACTCAAGCCAAAGGCGGGGGTAATCCAGTGGGAGGGCCAAGGGCGTTGGAGGGCGATGGAGGGTTAGCCCCCCACCCCTGTCCTAGGAGGCGTTTCCTCGCCACTTTTCCTGGGTTTGGCGGAGAAACCTTTTTCCTCTTCTCCGGAGCTGCGGTCTGGGGCGGGGGGAAGGGAGCGCTAATTCGTGTCAGATGGAGGGGCGCCGGGGGGCCGTGCGCTCATTCGTCTGGGCTTTTGTTCGCGGCATCTGACTCCTGACGACCCAGTGGACTTGGAATTGGCGACCGCTTCATTTCAGGGCTCCCGGGGTCGAACTTCTGGGACTCCCAGACACAGGGGCCCAGGAGGCATACCTGCCGGGCATCGCCGCCCGGGAGGGTTCCGCGCCTGCTTCGGCCCTCCTCGCCCGGCCCGGCCCTCGGCGGTGGCCCGGACGGCCATGCGGCTGCGCGCCCTGACCCCGGGGCCGCCTGGAGGGTGCGCGCGCGGGGCGCGGGCTCGCCGGCACCGGCGCCAGGTGAGTGGGCGTTCTGCGAGGGGCAGGGGCGCAGGGAACGGGGACCCCGGCGCGGCGGGAACTGGGAGCTGGGACAGGAAGTGGAAGCACTTTTGGGTTGGTGCACGCGCGTGCTTGTGTGTGCCCACGTACCCCTGTCTGCGCGCCAGTGCGCCAGTGTGTACGGGTGCCCTTGCACTCTTGTCTGCGCGTGCATGTTCGCGCTTTTGCCCGGGTCACTGCGCGTGCCCGTATGTCCACGAGTGCGCGTGTGTCCTTGTTTATGTACGCGTGTCTCGTGTGTGTTCGTCTGTGCGGGTGCTACTTGAGCAGGAAAGGACGAGCGAGGGAAAGCAGAGCTTTGCCTGGTGGGAGGCCGGCGCCCTGGTGAGCCCACGTGAAGTGGGAGACAGCTTTGCTCTTAATTTTTGAATCCAGCTCCGTCTTGGACACACTTCCTTGGACTCCTTTACTGTAATGGAAGCAGGACATTGGCAGTTTCACGGACTCGCTTCTAGCTTGCGTTTCTTTGCGAAGGAAAAGGGTGCTGTAACTGGGTGTGTGAGGATGCTCTAGCGTTGTTGCAGAAGTGCAGGTTCCCCAGGGCCGTGTTACAGCGCTTGGTCCTGGGACTGTCTTCCATGGCGCTTCACTTAAACTGAGCAGATGCACAGGCCGCTCCCTCCTAGGTTCAGCAGTCCCCTCTCTGGGTCGAATAATTAGGCATTTATTGCATTCGTTTTACTGGAAACTTAAGAAGGTTCTGAGGAGTGAGAAGTTGTCAGAATGTCAGCCACTTGACATCACTTTGAGTTGTGCTCATTCTGGCTTTTAGTTTAACAATCAAACGCTACTGCTGAGAAGCTTGGGGACCGTGTGTGGAAGGCAGAGGATGCCCCTGTGCTCTGGGTCCTTCGGCTGTTGGTGGTTGGAGGCATCTCTGGGCAGGATCACTCCAGAGGTTTGGGGCGCGCTCTCCTCACGCGGGAAGTTGTGGTGTTTAACTTCAGAATCAAGTTGCTCGGTGATTTTGCTGAGTGCGTCAGCCGCCCTTGAATGCTACTGAAGGTTTCCTAGGTAAGAAAACACACACCTAAATCCTCTCTCCTGAAAGGAAAAGAGGCTTGGGTTGTGCTGGTTTAGGCTATGTGGGGGTAACTGTTGCCACTGCAACATTAGCCTAGAGAACTGAACCGAGAGGACTGTGAGGTTTTGCATTTTCGCAAAGCAGAGCAAAGGCTACCCTGCTGCACGCCTGTGGAGCACTTCCTCGCTCAGTTTTGCAGAGATTTTTCTTTCTAAAAAGAGACCTCACCAT
Organism: Capricornis sumatraensis; assembly: GCF_032405125.1. NCBI lineage: Eukaryota > Metazoa > Chordata > Mammalia > Artiodactyla > Bovidae > Capricornis > Capricornis sumatraensis. Next base: position 79,614,028 of record NC_091073.1, read on the forward strand.
CAAGACCAGCGCTAATTACCCTGAACCCCTCAGGGAGTCCTTGTGGAACTGGCAGCCTTGCTCTCTACCCTTCCCACTGTCTGCTCCTAACAATTAAATGCAATTTAGATTCCTGAACTGAGCCTGCTAAATGCTTCAGCATTTCGGCCTCCCCTGTTCCCCATGCACTCATTGGGCCCGCCTCTTTGGGAGAAATGAAAGCACAGTATCAGGTGAAAACAAAGGCAGCCTAATCCCGTCTAGGCTCACTTCACAATGGAGATGTTATGTACAGATGAAGTGTGAGCAGATGTTATTACACTATCTGAAATGAATTCCTCCACCATCCAGCCATTGAAATGGCTTCGGCCTCTACACAGCACCTCTGCTGTTTCCTTCCTCCAGGTTTCTAACTGTGGCCCAGCCGGCAGAAAAACCACAGGAACACAGTGCCTCTTTCTCCCTGGTTGTAATAAAGGTATTTGTAAGGAATAAAACGTCACAGTATCCCCTGTTGGCTCACAGAATACAGCCAATTCATTCAGTCGACAAGTATTAATTGAGGGTGCCAGGCACTGTGCAGGGCCTTGGAAGAAAAATAGATAAGAGCCTGGTGTCCTGCCTGTAGGAAATTACACAAAAGAGACGGCTGTAAACAAATAACTGAAATATAAGGGAGGAAAAGTGTGTGCCAGCTGGGGGATTATGACAGAGGGCTGTGTGTGTCAGCTACTTGAATCTACTCCTGTCTGAGCATGAGGCCTGGGTGGAGACTGGGTCTGAGCCCATATTCCTTATCCGTTGGCTGCGGGGTCTTGAGCTTGCACCCTAGTGCTCCATTTGTAGAACAGTGCTGGTTATTTATAGCACAGAAGGGCCCTGCCAATGTCATGGACTTCACGATAGTAGCACCTTCATTCCTCTTTTGTAAGCACTGAGTTCAAGAGCCCTACCTACTATCAAAAAGTATATGGTCTCTTGAAAAAAGAAACAAACATGTAAATAAGTTTGTAATAGCAGTGCCTTGCCACGGTGTATTAATCTATACACTATTTAGAAGTGTGTTATTTAATGTCCAAATACTTAGGGGATTTTACTAAGATCTTTCTGTTTCTGATTCCTAATTTAATCCCATTGTGGTCAGAGAACATATTTAGTACAACTGGAATGATTTAAAATTTTCTTAGACTTGTCTATTAAACATTCCATATGCATTTGAAAAGAATGTGTATTCTGCCGCTGTTAGGTCAAATGTTCTATAATGTCAGTTAGGTCAAGATATTGATAATATTGTTCAAAGCTTATGTATCCTTGCTTATTTTCTGCAATAATTATCAATTATTTATAAAAATAATATTAATTATTGAGAAAGGCTATATTAGTTTGCTAGGAGTGCCATAATGAAATAACACAGACTCGGTGTCTTAAACAGCATAAGTTTATTTTTTTATAGTTCAGGAGGTTGGAAGTCCAAGATCAAGGTATTGACGAGTTTGGATTTTCCTAAGGCCTCCCTCTTTGCTTAGTTTGTATGGTCCCCATGTCCTCACATGGACTTCCCTCTGTGTGCCAAGTTTCCCTCCCCTTTTCTTTATATAAGGACACCAGCCCTGTTGGATGAGGTCCCTACCTTTATGGCCTCGTTTTACCTTGATTATCTCTTTAAAGGCCCTAACTTCAAACATAGTTACATTGGAGGTGAAAGCTTCAATATATGAATTTTGTGGGGACACAATTCAGTGTGGGGTAATGAAATTTCTGACTATCTTATGTTTGCCTATTTCTCATTGCAATTCTGTCAGTTCTTGTTTCATATATTTTGAGAATTTTGTTATTAAATGCGTAACTTTGTTATATTCTCTTGATGTTTTTACCCTTTTGTCATTATGTAGTGCTTTCCTATGTCACTGGGGCTTCCCTGGCGGCTCAGATGGATATCATTGGGAATATTCTTTAATCTGGAATCTATTTTGTTTTTAGTACAGTCATTTCAGCTTTTCTTTGATTAACACTAACATTGTATATTTTTCTATTCTTTTTTTAAAAAATATAATTTGACAATCCCTGCCTTTTAATGAGATGTTTAAACTGTTTACATTAATGTGATTCCTAATATATTGAGGTTTAAATCTATCATCGTGCTGCGTGTTTTCCATTTCTCTTACGTGTTCTTTATTACTGCTTTTTCTCTTTTCTTGCCAGTTTAACATAATTTTGTTTTCTCTTCTTTGTTGTATTTATTACCTGCAGCTCGTTATTTTAGTTGCTGCTTGAAGTTTATGTTATGCCTTTTTAGCTTCTCACAGTCTGCCTTCAAGTGATAGTGTATTACTTCGTGTATATTATGAGAGCCTCCCAGTGGTATACTACCATTTCTCCTTTCCTGAGCTTTGTGCTTTTATCATAAATTTTACTTCTACTTATGTTAAACCTCACATTGTATCATTATTAGTTTTTATTTAAATAGTTATCTTCTGATGAGTTTCAAGTAACAAGTAAAAGACCTTACATATTTGTCTATGTAATTAATCATTTCTAGTGGTCTTCATTCTTTTGTGTAAAGCTATATTTCCATCTAATATTATTTTCCTTTTGCTCAGACTATCTTTAACATGTCTTGTATGTGTCAGTTAGTGATAAATTATTGCAGCTTTTGTATATTCTAGGAAGGTTTTAATTCACCGTCATTTTTGAAGTGTGTTTTTGCTGGATTGGTCAGTTTTTTCTTAGTACTTTATATTGCTACACTGTGTTCTCACTTGCTTTTTTTTGAATGAGACATCTACTGTTATTTTAATGCTTAATCCCGTGAGTGTAATTTGTGCTCCCCTGCCTCCCTGGCTGCTTTTAAGATCTCTTTTTTTTGAGTTGAAGTATAGTTGATTTAGAGTGTTCTGTTAGTTTCAGGTGTACAGCAAGTGATTAATTTATATATATATATATATTTCTAGATTATTTTCCATTGTAGGTTAATGTAAGATATTGAATATACTTCTGTGTGCTGTACAGTAAATCCTTGTTGCCTATCTGTTTTATTTATAATAGTTCGTTAATCCCTACTCCTAATTCATTCCTCCCTTTCCTCCATACTTCTTTGGTGACTGTAAGTTTGTTTTCTATATTTATGAGTCTGTTTCAGTTTTGTATATAGATTCATTTAAGATTGTCTCTTTATAACTGGATCTGAGCAGTTTGGTTTTCATGTGCCTTATGTAGTTTCTGTCACATTTTTTTGTGCTTGAGATTTTTTTGAGTTTCATGGATCTATGGGTTTATAGTTTTCCTCATGTTTTGGAAAAGTTTCAGCCATTATCTCTTCAAATTTCCCTCCACCCACCCATTTTCTTTCAGGGTCTTATAAGCTGCTAAAAGTTGTCCCACAGTTCACTGATGCTCTTTTTGTTTGTTTATCTATCTGTTTATTTACATAGGTTGTCTTTTCTTTCTGTGCTTTATTTTGGTAAGTTTCCGTGGTGATGTCTTCAAATTCACTAATCTGCTCTACTGCAGTGTCTGATCTGTTAATAATTTTATCCAGTGTTTCAATGTTTTTCATCTCAGCTATTTACATTTGCTTCTGTAAATGTTTGTTCAGGATCTTTTCTTACCTTCCTTTGTGAACAAATGGAATATAGTTATCATACTCTGTTAATACCTGTGTGCTTATTCTTGTCAGTTCAGAGTCACTTTCAATTGACTGATTCTTCTCATCATGCGTTATGTTTTCCTGTTGTTTTGCATGCCTGATAATCTTAAAAAAAGTGTTTATTTGGTTTTATTCAGCTGCACCAGGGCCTAGCTGTGGCATGTGGGATCCTTAGTTGTGGTGTTGGGATCCCCAGTTGCACCATGTGGGATCTAGTTCTCTGACCAGGGGTCCAACCAGGGCCCCCTGCACTAGGAGCGTGGAATCATAGCTGCTGAAACACTAGGGAAGTCCCATGCCTGATAATTTTTGATTGGGCACCAGGCATGGTGAATTTTACCTTACTGGGTGTTGGGTATTTTTTTATTTCTACAGATATTCTTGAGCTTTGTTCTGAAATGCAGGTAAATTACTTGGAGAGACCAGGAGCAGTGCTCAGTTTATAGTTAATCATTCCTCACTTTTGAGGCAAGATCCTCCTGTTTTCTATGCAATATTCCCTGAATCTTGGGTTTTTCTGGTCTGGCTGTGGGAAGAAGGACTGTTTTCGGCTCTGTGTGAGCACTGTTTCCTAAAATGGAGGTTCTTTCCCCAGCCTTGAGTATCTTCCTCAAACAGGTGTGTGTGCACACATGCTCTTCAGTACTGTGCTGAATGCTTCCGAGGGCCCTTCTGAAGATCTTAGGAGTTCTTTGCCACTCTCTCTTCTCCAGTGCTCTGCTTAGTGAACTCTTTCTTGCTGGCTTATTCAGCTTGAATTCTTAACTCCTTTTCTTCAACCCATGTGGTATACTGGTTCCCCCTTCCCTCTCTGCATCCTGAAATCTTTCTCTGTGTAGGAATTTGGAGACAGTCGTAGAGCTCACCTCATTTTTTCCTGCCTCTGAGGAACTAGATAGGTTCATTTGCCTTTTCATGAACATCCTATAAAGAGAATCAGTCACTGTGTGCTCATATCTGACTTCTTTATTCAGCCTGATAATGCTTTTGATGTTCACCCATGATGTTGCATGTATTAGTAGCTTACTCTTGTGTATACCTAAGCGAATATTTGGATGTATGGTATGTATCCATTTTATGAATATACCGTGGTTTGTTTGTCCAGGTTCCTTGTGATGGGCATCTGGGTTACTTACTGTTAGGGGCACTTTTTAAAAAGGTAGCTCTGATCATTCTCAAACATATGTCTTTGCGGACATACTTTTTAAGTGTCTGTAGGAGTGGAATTCGGAGAAGGCAATGGCACCCCACTCCAGTACTCTTGCCTGGAAAATCCCATGGATGGAGGAGCCTGGTGGGCTGCAGTCCATGGGGTCGCACAGAGTCGGACACGACTGAGCAACTCAGCAGCAGCAGCAGCAGCAGCAGAACTGGAGTTGCTGAGTCGTAAGATTGGTGTAGATTTAAAAATATGTGAAAGAAATTGTCAAGCTGCTTTCCAAAGTAGCTGTCCCATTTGTCTCCATTCTCGGTAACACTTCATCTTCTCAATGAATTTCAGCTATGCTGGTGTGAGTAATGGCCTCTGTGAGTCCATGCAGATATCCGTTATGTTAGGATGCTCTGTCACATATCAGAAAATAGGAATATGATTGGTGTTTAGTTTCAAAGGCAAATTGAACTTTTATAAGATCCTCAGCCATAGCTGTGAGCCTTGCTTAACACTACAAACGTGGATTTGGTGGCTGAGTGGTCCATGTCTTTGCAGTGCCTATGTGTGTAATGGAGTCAATGCTGTAACAGATTTAAAGAGGAGCTACGTGTCCTGTCACCCTGGTCTGATGACAGCTTCTCTGCCAGTACATGAGTTCAGAGAGGCTAAGGGGCCAGGAAGGCCAGTGAGTTAGTGTCCTCTGCTATAATCATGCTGTTTGCTGATTGTTTCTTCCCTAGAAAAAATCATTAAGACTAGGCATGCATGTAGATTCTTTTGTCACAGAAGTGGTGGCTGTAAGCCTGCAGTCTGGAAGCTGATAGACTACACATAAGCCCTTCACCCAGGGGATTATGAGCTGGGCGCGTGTGGGCCATCACTAGGGCCCTGGCACTAAGCGTGCCGATGGGGTATCCCAGGCTCCCGGGATCCCAGCCTTGGCAAGATGCTGTCTTGTACTGCTCTGTTTGCCTGGTCAAGTTCCTGTTTCAGCTGTTCATCAACTCGGCTGGATTTATTATCTCTTGAAAGGGAAAAGGAAGAGCAAACGGACTGTCAATGAAAGTGCTAACACTTTCTCCCTTTACTTTTTCAGCCAGAAGAAGTAACTGCGAGTCTGCACAGTTTTAAGAACAAGGCCTTTAAAAAAGCCAGAGTCTGTGGGGTTTGCAAACAGATTATTGAAGGTCGAGGGATTTCATGCCGAGGTGAGTCCACGTTGATCCTTCTCATGCCAATTAAACTGAAGCAAAGCAAACAAACAGAAACCCAAAATGAAACCTTCTTTCGGGAGTTTCCAAAGTTAAATCATGGAATTCCCCATCTTAACCTGAGTTTCCCCTTACCCTCACTGGACTGGGATGGAACGTATTTATACAGATATATGCTCATGAGAAATTTTTCCAGAAAGAGCAAAGTTAGTCTTATGGGAGGGGGGCAGCCGTGAGTGGCTCCTGACTTATTTTCCTTCTGTCCTGTAGTGTCAGTAGCCTGAATCATCCCCTTTTGTTTTCTGGTCTCTTACCAGAGTTTACAAATGAACATTTTCTGTTCTTTTGAGTGAGATAGTTCATTGCGTTACTGTCCTTTTAGCCTTTTGTCAGGCATTGCGCCAATCCGTAAACAGAGCCACCAGCTTCAGTATTTGGTGTTTAAACCCCAGGTAATCAATGCAACTTGCTATTTTTTGTGTTTTCATGGTAGTAAATCTGTATAACAGCCATGTGAGGAGGACTTCTCTTGTTTCCATTGAACCCTGGAATCATGGTTCTGTGTCACAGAGCAGAAGCAGGTGCGGTTACCTGGGAGAAGGCTTTGGGCTGCTCTGGGCTTGTTATCACTGGTGGGTTTGGGATTTTCTCTGTAGAATAGTTCCAGGGTTGCCTCTAGGCTCCCCATCCTCCCAGTGGACTCCCTGGCACATGGTCCCTGAGGGCTGCTTTGGGGTTAGGCAGCCTCAAGGGAAGATGCATGATGGCCACACTGCAGTGGAACCTTAGAGGGGGTGGGAGGCAGGTGTGTCCCCTCCTCTGAAGCGCCCCTCCACTGTCAGTGCTGACGGTGCCTTGGAGCCAGCTCCCGCCTCTCCTTCCCCCTCTGTGGCCTCCTGGAAGTGCCCCAAGTCCCCTCCCTCCCTCACCCCACACGGGTCTCTGTTTTAAAGTTGACACACCTGCTTCTCAGAGTGCATGGCGCTCTCACCTTGTCCTTGGCTGCAGGTTCCTCTCCACCTAGAAAGGGTGAGCCAGGCCCTGGGGGCTGAGGCATCACCTGTAGGGGTGCACATGGGGCATGGATCCAGCACCAGGCCTCTCGGCACAGACCCTCTCCCCACATCAGCAGGCCTGCATGGGTGTGCAGGTACACACGTACACACATGCACACACACACATGCTCACAGGAGCATGCACACACATGGAGATGCAGAGAAGAGTGTGGCCAAGACAGGGCTGGGCCAGGAGTGCAGGCTGGTGCTCTGAGTCTGTTAGGATCCTCTCTGAGTCCCTGATGTGGGTTGCAACATTGTTCTCTGGATGGCTGGCACAAGGCCTGACTGGGATGGGTGTGAGGTGCTGAGCTCACTTTCTGGCACTTTGCTTTGCAGCTGCTGTGATAATAATATTTCCTCGATGACCCCACATGAATGTGCCATGGTGATCCCCACGTGGGTGACATCGGGGACCTTAGCTGGCTGCTGTCCACATGTGCAGGTCATGAACACAAACCAAGCTGGTTTAGCTCCTTAGGCCCAAGGGCTCTGTTTCCCACATACAGTTAATGATGGCCTGGTGGCGACAAACAGATTGGCTCTTGGGAGAGTAAGTTTCCTTCTCATCTCTGTACAGCTGAGGCCTGAGTTGGCTAAGGAGCTATCCCAAATATCCTTTTGAAACTCTCAGTACTTCTTTTTTAACTGCCTATAAGATAACAGTTATTCTCTTCAAAGTAAATGGAAGCAATGAGATCTGACCAGATTGGAGACAACGGTCCCCAGCAGCCAGGCTTTCCCATCAGGCCAGAGCTCCTCAAGGATGCTGACAGCCCCCAGTATCGTCCAGGGCTTGGCATGAGGGCACACATTCCAGGCTCACGCCTCCTTCCCTGTCCTGCAGCTTCCCAGGCTTGTAGGGGCCAGGAAGGGGCCCAGACTATTCTTTGGTTCTTAATGATCTGTCTTGTGGCATTTGTAGCCTGTGATGTGTGAGATGTCAAGGAGGACTAAGAGGCCTGGCAGAGTGGTGTGGGTGGCGTGCGCGTGGCTATGCGGGCGCGTGGCTGTGCGGGCGCGTCCTCTGGAATTCTATGGGGGAGGCAGTGAGATCTCAGGATCCCACTGGGTGCAGCATTGCCCAAGGCCAACTCGGCCCCAAGGACCCTGTGCAGGACCAACACAAAAGGGTGGGAGAGCAGAAAGGTGGCAACAGGGTGGACTTGTGCAGTGCTAACTCGTGATCTGTCTGGCTTATGCCTTTCTGGTCTAAGAATCACTGTGGTTCTGTTTTATCTCATAGTCTAGCCCTGTGGAAATCACTTTTTGGAGCCACCTAGTTCTCTTTTGCTTGAAGAAAATCCTTCAGTAGTGACTGTCCCATAGGTGCCCTCTGCCTCCGGGGGTTCATCTCCACGTGTCATTTCCCCATAGGAACACTGCTACGGTGTTCTCGTGTGGGGAAACCAGGGCGCACATGCTGTCACCCCACCCCTTGGCTGGGATGCTTTGCCTGGTTTGGAGGCAGTAAGAAGAGATCTGGGGTTGGGCACAGGTCCTGGGGCCGCTCTGCACTCATGTTCCCCTTCCCTGTGTGCACACCCCAGCAGACATGCCACAGTCCCCATTCTCACTTGGCCTCCTTGTTTTGTCTTAAGGCCACGCTCCTCTGTTCTGAGCCCTCCAGCTGAGGGAAGTGTATGGACTATCCCTGAGAGGCCCTGGATCCATCCCTCGTGGCTGGGTGGTGGCGCTTGTCGCCCTTGAAGCACGTGGCCAGGAGCATTGGGCTGGCAGAGGCCACCTTGGGGGTGTGTACTGCTCAGGGAAGCCACATCCTTGGCCAAAGGAATCAGCTACCTGGCTATGGGCACTGGAGGCTGTGCTACTGGGAGAAGTAAACAGGAGCAGGTCCTCCTGAAGGCCAAGGCCCAGGTCTGGTGGAAAGAGGCCTGTTGACATCAGGGATGCCTGCACGCCTGGTGCCCCACGTGAGTGGCAGGACAGGCAGCGGGTGGCATGGAAGGAGGCCACAGTGACAGGTGCCCATGGAGGCATCATGCCCTATTTTTGGGTCCAGCACAGGGTGTGTTCATAATGTGGTGAATGTCAGCCCTCGGTCATTGAGGGTCTGGGGACTCACCTGTTTCATTGTTCGTGAGGTATCTACTGACTTCTCTACAGCAAAAGGTGTTTTAGAACTCCCTCATATGGTGGGGATGGGCTTCCCAGGTGGTGCTAGTGGTAAAGAACCTGCCTGCTAAGGCAGGAGTCATAAGAGACACATATTCAGTCCCTGGGTCAGGAATATCCCCTGGAAGAGGGCATGGCAGTCTACTCCAGTATTCTTTCCTGGAGAATCCTGGACAGAGGAGCCTGGCAGGGCTACAGTCCATAGTGTCACAAAGAATCAGATACAACTGAAGCAGCTTGGCACTGGCACTGGCATATGGTGGAATGTAAACACCTATGAGAATACTCAGTAGATTATCATATTTATGTACCTAACTAATAATTGTGTTGATAAACAATAGCTACTCTTTTTTGAAAAGGAAAGGACGCTGTGCCAGGAGTCTTTTAGACATTATATTCTTAAATTGATGTGTGTGGGAGATCCAAGAATTGTGATTGTGACTGTCTCCTTCTTACAAATGCCATCATCAGTGACATAGCCCCTGACACTGTCAAGGGAAAAAAGGCCTATGGCAGTGACCATAGGGATAGAAATGTGAGAGCTGGGTGTTTATATGTGTTGCTGTGTGGCCATCTTCTTCTTAGCTGTGCTTTTTGTCTGCATCTGAAGGCTGGGCTTTTTCCCCTTCTGTACTGCATCCCTCTGGATGGGCGGGGGTCAAGATGTGGGGGTACTGCTGGGTTGGGAGCCTGGCACAGTCACTGGGTGTGTAGACGGCGCCTGGCAGGGTCAGTGGTTGGCTCCTGCAGAAGTTGTGGCCCTGGACAGGTGCCTTTCCTGGCCTTCAACTTGTAACCATTACAATTTGCCTGTTGAGTTGTTTATCTCTAGGATCTCTTCCTTTGTCAGTAAGCTATATAGATATCATAAAAATCTCAGACAATTTAGTAGTTTTCCCTCCTAATAACTCAGATGTATGTTGTACACGTTTGCACACTGAGCCAGTGTGTATGTGCTGCCTGTAGACATTACGTGTCTTCTCTCAGTGATCACACGCAAGCTGTGTGAGGTCTTACTGGAGGGGGCCTTTCCTTTGACTTGTTTCTGGAGCAGTAGGGAAGCATGGACCCTGGAGACAGGCTGCTCGGATTCCTGCCCTGCCTCTCTGTGCCTGAGTTTTGTTTTAGAATCATTGTGAGGAACTGATTAAATGCACGAGGAACACAGAGAACACTGGTTGGCTCAAGGAAGTGTCTGGTAGTGTTGGGTGTTATTCCTGTTGGTTATGGTGTCACATTGCTGATGGTGGTGGTGATGGAGAAGGGTTAGGTGTGTATTCTGTGACTTCGGCTAATATTTTTACTATTCTTTTTCTAGCTTGTTCTTGACCTTCAAGTCACTTATTTTCACATTTTAGCCTATTTGCCACAGGTTATTTTTATGTGGCTAACTTAGAAGAAAAATTTCATTTTTAAGAGGCTGTTGTTTGTACATAGAAGCTCTTTAACCCCTATTTCTCAAACTGTAACTACAGGCAAAGCCACACAGATGGCTGGTGAGCGATGGGGTTAAGTGTCTGGTTGTGGTTTGCCTCCTGCTGCTCAGAAACCCACTGAAGCGGTTCCTACTCTGCCCTCCCCACCTGCCAGGGCTTTGAACAGGTAGCCTGTTCTCACTGCTCCACTGAGGTCTCTTGGGTGGGTTAAATGGCCCAGCTTCCACTGACAATCCTTCTACAAACCCACACTTCAGGGCAGTGGCGTGGTTGATCATGATGTTCTAGTCCTGAGTGGGTGAGTCATTTCCTGGGTGTTGTAAGTTCTGCAGAACTTGGCCCCGTGGAGGAGATGGATTCAGAGAGAATGCAGTGTTAGATCAGACAGAAGTGATGGCCTTGGGAGAGATGGTTTGCCTGAATTTAGTAATGGAATAGGAGAGAACAGACTGGAATGGAAAAAAAAGAAATGCTGCTAAAGAGACAACTGTAGGGAGGAACCTGAGGGAAATGAGGGTTGGGAAAGGGAGCAAAAAAGAGGACGGAGGGAAAATGGGGTGGTGGGGGGTTTTGTAAGGAATATTTGATAATGACTTTTCCCCTTTGGTTAACTGAACACATATTAACTGCCTGCTGGAATAAAAATATGAGAAAGCTGTGACCTGTTTGTGAGGAGTTCAGAGTCTGAGGGGGGAGCCCTGTCAGTGGGGGGCTCAGAGTTGGAGTGGGTAGTCCTGTCGGTGGGAAGCTTACAGTCTGGGGAGGGGGGTAGTTCTGTCCCTGTGTGTGAGACTGTCACAGTCTACAGTATGCTAGGGGATTAAGACAAAGCTTAGGGCTGGATAGGCTGATCAGCAAGTCAGCACTTGCTTTGTGCCAGGTGCTGAATTAGAACCCCAGGACATCGTGCCAGTTAGGACCATCAAGGCAAGAAAAAGGGGCAGGTGACCAAGCACTGAGTGTGGTGTTGGGCCCTCTGCTGAGGGCATCTGGCCACCCGTCTCATGCGGCTGGTGACTGTGGGTGTGGTTAAACCGGGGCAGAGGTTGAGGGCAGGTTGGGGTGAGCTTGAGGGCAGAGGCAGAGAAGCAGAGGTGAGACCCAGGGCTCGTCTCTCTCTGGGTAAATATGTGTAGAGTGTTGTATGACAAGCCTAAAACAGTGGCCTGGATTTCCAAGACTCTCGGAGACTTCGGGAGAGTAGTTCCAAGACAACAAGGAACAATGTGGGGCCTTTCAGAGCCAGACGCTCTGGACAGTTGCTGCTGCTGTTAAGAGTGGATTCCTGCCCGGGACTTTGGAAACCCTTTTGACCAAGGAATGCAATGCAGTCCCCAGGCTTGTGGAGGTGAGGATTCCATGTGTCATTAATTCCTAGAAACTTGTGAGACATGCGCTGGCCACATACCCTTTCCCAGGTGGAGAAAGGCCCCTAATGGGAACTGCTGAGGGAGCCTTAGGGAGCTGACCGTGGACCTTGGCCTTGAACTTAACTCAGTCTTTCACTTGGTGCTTCTCTGCTTTTCATTTTTGCGAGTCAGTGGATGAAAAGTGGTGTCTTGCACTATTATGTTTTTTACATTCCTCTGGTTATCACGGAGGCTGAGCATCTAAAAAGATACTGAAAAGATGTCTGTTGTGTATTATTCATTCATTTTTGGCTGTACTGGATTTTCGTTCCTGTGCGTGGCTTTCTCTAGCTGTGATGAGCAGGGGCTACTCTCTAGTTGCAGTGCATGGGTTTCTCATCGTGGTGGCTTCTTTTGTTGCAGAGCGTGGGCTTTAGGGCACGGGGGCTGCAGCAGTCGCAGCATGTGGGCTCAGGAGTTGCGGTGCGTGGGGTCTAGAACACAAGCTCAGTGGTTGTGGCACACAGGCTTAATTGCCCCACGGCCTGTGAGGTCTTAGTTCCTGGACCAGGGATCAAACCTGCAACCTTCACATGGACAGATGGATTCTCTTACTTATTTACTCTTGGCTACACTGGGTCTTTGTTGCTTTGCACAGGCTTTCTCTGGTTATGGCAGGTGGGGGCTCCTCTTTGTTGTGGTGCCCAGGCTTCCCTTGTGGTGGCTTCTCTTGTGGAGAATGGGCTCTAGGTGTGTGGGCTTCAGAAGGTGCAGCATGCGGGCTCAGTAGTTGAGGCTCATGGGCCTTAGAGCACAAACTCAATAGTTGCTTAGTTGCTCCCTGGCATGTGAAATCTTCCCAGACCAGGGATTGAATCCATGTCCCCTGCACTGGCAGGTGGATTCCTATCCACTGCGTCACCAGAGAGGCCCCTGTAATGTTCTACTTAGTAAACTGGCCGTTCAAATCTTTGGCTCATTTAAAAAGTTAGATTATTTTTTCTTCTTGATTTCTAAGAAATCATAGTATAAATTATAATATTAATGTTTCTATCATTAAACTAGGTAGAATTCATGCCAATTTTTGATGGATTTTGACCTACAGAAATGTCAGTTCTTTACCATTCCTACTTACATGTTGCAAACATTGTGAGCAGTTGCTTGACTAATTTTGCTCATGGAGTGGTTGTCATTTGAAAAGTTTAAGGTTTGGCTAGTTCACATTTACCCATCATTTCATTTCATTTCTGTTTTTGTTTCTATTTAAGAATGCTTTCCCTTCTCTGGGGTCTTAATGATGTTCTACAATACTTTATTCTAATATTCATTTCTGCTTTTCCAATTCTGTTCCAATTTCATGGTTGATTCATCTGGAATTCATGTTATTTAGGTTATTTTTCATGAGTGAGCTGGTTTTCCCAGCGTGATTTGTTGTGTGGCTCATCCTTTTGTAACTGAATATGACAGTGTTTCTCCCCTATGCCGAATTCCCACGTGTGGACCTGTCCATTGCACATGTCTGATTTTACAGAGTTTGTATTGTACATATATAACCAGCCTGCCAGTGCAGGAAGGGTTGGGAAGATCCCCTGGAGTAGGAAATGGCAACCCACTCCAGTATTCTTGCCTTGGAAAATTCCATGGACAGAGGAACCTGACGGGCTGCAGTCCCTGGGGTAGCAAAGAGTCGCACATCACTGAACACATACAAGCAACATTATAAGCATGGTCACAGGTTAGCTTTTTAGAAGTCCTGATTTCTCAGTAGCCATTCTGCATGTCATTTGTGGATATAAATTTTTTTCTTCTTTATTGCTTCAGTAACTTCTTTTTCCGTGGCAGAAATGGGTCTTTGATATCACTTTTATTCCTCATTACATGGAATGAGAAGAATGGCAGTATTTTATGCACATAAATTGAGTGCATGTTATATGTGACTTAGTTGGCTGGATCCCCCCAGTTGCTTCTGCAATCAGTCTGTTTCAACATGGTATCAGTTAAGGTTCTTCAGCAAAACAGAACCAATAGGATGTATATAGAGAAAGAAATTTACTGCAAATAATTGGTCCATACGGTATGGAGGCTAAGTCTTGTCTGTAGTTGGCAAGCTGTGATCCAGAAGAGCCAGTGTGTAGTTCCTGTCTGAGTTCTAATCCAGAAGCAAGAGACGACTGATGTGCCAGCTTGGAGACCGTTGGGAAGGGAGAACCGATTCTTTCTTACTTCACCATTTATTCTATTCAAGCCCTCAGTGAATTGGATGAAGCCCACCACACTAGAGAGGACAGTCTGCTTCACTCAGTCTGCAGTTTCAAATATTTTTCTCATTCAGAAACACCCTCCCAGACACACCCAGAATACTGTGTAACCAAGTATCTGGGCATCTTGTGGCTCAGTGAACTTGACACATAAAATTAACCACCCCAAGTATGTTGTTTTGGTTATAGTCTTTGAAGAAAATCCAGCTCTATACAGATAGATATTTGGAAAGGAAAGCATATTCTTTTTTGATATTACACCAAAACTCAAATGATAGTTTCTCAGTTTCCAAAGAAGACATAAAAGTGGCCAATAGATGCATGCAGAGGTGCTCAGCATCTCTAATCCTGTTATTGTTGTTGTTCAGTTGCTCAGTTGTGTCTGACTCTTTGTGACCCTGTGGACTGCAGCATGCCAGGCTTCCCTGTTCTTCACTGTCTCCCGGAGTTTGCTCAAACTCATACCCATTGAGTCAATGATGCCATCCAATCATCTCATCCTCTCTCGCCCCCTTCTCTTGAGGGAAATGCAAATCAAAACCACAGTGAGATACGACCTCACACCTGTCAGAATGGCTGTCATCAATAACACAAGGGAAAACATGCTTTGGTTAGTTAGGGTAGAGTAAAAAGGAGAACTCTTGTACACTGTTGGTGAGAATATAAACTGGTTCAGCTATTGTGGAAAACAGTATGTAATTTCCTCAAAAAGTGAAAAATAGAGTTATCATATGATCCAGCAGTTCCACTTTTGGGTCTATAGCTAAAGGAAACAAAATCAGTATCTTCAATAGATGCTGTGTTGGTTGCAGTATTATTTACAATAGCCAAGACATGGAAACAACCCAAGTGTCCATCAGTGGATGACTGAATGAAGAAAATGTGATAAAACATTATTCAGGCAGAAGAAAGAAGGAAATCCTGCCATTCACCATCATGAATTGGCAGTGTGCTAAGTCAGAGAAAGATAAATACTGTATGGCATCACTTACATGTGGAAACTGAAATCTGAGTCTGAGGGACCATCTGTGGTGCTGGGCTTTTGGGTGGAAAGTTCGTAATACTCAGGCCACCTGCTCACACCCCCGGAACAGTGGGTCCACCTCTCAGGATCCTCGCTGTAGCACTCGGGTGGTTTATGCAACTCAGTCTGACTAGTTAACCTTTGTGAATGTGATGCTTTGCTCTGTAATGGCCTGAGGCTCTTGCCATAGCCCAGTGCGCCATCCTTCGTGAATATGTCACACCGCTGTCATGGTTCCGCACACCAGAGTTCCCTTCTGGGTTGAATCGGTTTGTTGATCTGCTGCATAACCAGTTACTCCCAAAGTTAGTGACTTACTGTGGCAGTACCTTCTGTTCTCACTACTCCTGTGGATCAGGAATTTGGGAGTCACATGGCCGGGCAGTGCTGGCTCAGCGTCTCTTAGGAGGCTGCATCATCTGAAGGCTCTCCTGGGGCTGGAGCACCCGCTTCCCAGGTGGCTTCCCAGCTGGCTGCTGGCGGCAGGCCTCAGTTCCTTCCCATGGGCCTCCTCCCCAGGGCTGCCTCAGTGCCTCACATGTGGGCGGGGGTCCAGGAGCCCAGAGCAGAGGTCACTCGCCACACCCTCCACCGTCCTGCCTTGTCACACGACCCGCTCTGTCACTGTGTGAGGGGACCGCACGGGGACCTGGGCTCCCGGAGGAGCCCTGAGGCCATCTCGGGGGCTGACTGCCACAGGAAGCTGTGCTCCTGTCCTGGCTGCTGAGTGGTCCGGCCCACCCCATTCAGTGTGTGCAGACAGAGCTTCCTCTGGAGCCGGGGAAGTCTTCACTGCATTTCCTCTAATTCTCATCTTCCCTAAAGGCCAGAGGGCCCCTCAACTGCCTTTTCTGTATCTCTTTTCCTGCTGGCCTGTGCCCCTGGCTGTCCTTCTGTCTGAGATTTTAATCTGGTGTGAAAGCCCCTTTATTCCAATGGCTAGCCTATCTTGGTTAGAAAATCACTCATCACCTTTGCTGGGTGGACCCATTAGAAGATGTAGAATAAATATTTGTCTTTGTGAATAATTTTACAAACCTTGGATACATAGAAAGAGCTCAAAAACTAGATCTTGCAAAGATAATACCCCTGGCTGTTCCCTGCTGGAGTTCCAGGGATCCCCAGCCACGGGCTCTTTTTCTTTATTAGTTTGCTTCACCCTCATTCAGTCCCAGGTGGGCTGTGAGTTAGGGCTTTCAGAAGACATAGGGGATGAAAAGTTTGGGCCTTGAAGCGCTGACTGCAATTTGGGACCTATCTCCTGACCTCAGGCCTTGTTCTTCCAGGACCCCACACTTCTATACATTGATGCTGTGCTTTGCAGTTTCAAAGCAGGGTCCCTTGAATGATGGCATTTTGGCATCACCATAACCCTAGAAGAGGAAAGAGGCCTGGTTCCACCTAGGACAGCCCAGCCAGGCTGGGCCAGAAAGCCCCCAGATCCTGTGCCCCCAAGCCTAGATCCCTGTCCCCTATCCCACAATCACCCCATGGGTTTATCGGATAGATGCCTGCTTGGAGCCCACAGGGGCGCCTGCACTGCACTTACTTGGTGCAGTTGCTTCATTCCTCGCTGTCTCCCCGTCCTTCTGTCTCTGCATGGGAGCATCGGCAGACAGGCCCCAGTGCCCTGAGCTGCTTTGGTGGGGCAGGCTTTCACGTCCCGCAGGCACAGCTGCAGACCACGGAGGGCGGGCCTGTGAAATCCGCATTGGTTCCGGCTCTCTCTGCATTGTTGGGGCCTCTGAACCAGCACATGCCTCTCTCAGTCCTCACAATGGCCTGGGTTGAAGGATCCCCCGCAGGAATTTAGATGTGGATTTGTTCTGACAGTCAGTTCTTAGGTCATCCGGAAGTGGAAGAAGCGTGGAACGCAAATGTCCAATTTCTCACTAATTTAAAGGCGCCAGTCCTGAGTCTTCTGGGGCATTTTCAAGTTTCTCTCCTTTCTTCAGGGAAAAGCTATAATTTCCAGGCAAACACTGATACTTTGTATCACTCAGCTTCACTGCCTTTCTCCTCCCAAGGTGCTGATCTGGTGGCCTGAACCCCTGGAAGAGCCAGTGTGTTTGTAACTCCTCTCCAGGGTTCCCTGCGCCATCTGGGCCACTGCTGACACTGCAGAGGTGGCTGGGTTCTTGGACACCATGTCCATCCACTCCATGCTCTGTTGAACTCAGTGTTGTGTCCTAAGGGAAAAACAACCTCCCTCTGTCTGGGCTTTCTCAAGAATTTAGAGATGGAAATGTAAAAAGTATGGAGAGACTGCTCAACACACCTTCTTTTTCCTTCTCTTGCAGCCTGCAAGTATTCCTGTCACAAGAAATGTGAAGCCAAGGTAAGTGTTACATCACTCTCCCGTGGGGCTTCTGGAGCCAAATTGGCCTGTGTTGAATGATGTGTATGGGAGGAGACTGCATTGCATCGTAGCCACAGAAACGAAACTCTTTAAGAAATGGCTGCTAGATGCTTTTTGATAGGGTGTATAGTTTTCATCTCAAGAAAAAACTGAGGAGCTATGAAATTCATGTTTTTAATTGTAGAAAAATAACTCTGAAGAATTTGGTTTCAGGAAAGAATTTGGTAATTTTGTCCTGGCCATGTCAACCCTTTCTCCACATCACATGATCCCTTCTTTCTAATTACATCGACGTGCTGCTGTTGTAGGGTAGGGAGAGGGGCTGGGTAGGGTCTGGGGCCCATGGCTGGCCTTGGGGATTTTTCTGGTTTCATTTTTGAGTGTAGTTCATAGATGGGGTTTGGAGGGCTTCCCTGGTGGTGCTAGTGGTAAAGAACCTGCCTGCCAATGCAGGAGAGGTAAGAGATGTGGGTTCGATTCCTGGTTTGGGGAGATCCCTGGAGGAAGAAGGGACAACCCACTCCGTATTCTTGCCTGGAGAGTCCCATGGACAGAGGAGTCTGGTAGGCTGCAGTCCGTGGGGTCGCAAAGAGTTGGACATGACTGAAGCAACTCAGCATGCACATACATGGATGGGTTGGGATTTTCAGGCAGTTACAGAAGTATGGGGACCCTGAATCAGGGAAGTTGTCCTGCATTTGTGCATTCCTTGGAAGGGTTAAATTGCTGGGTAGCCCCATGAAGCACCTGAGGTCTGGTGTGCTGGGTTGGGTGCAGAGCTTTGATTAGTGGGGAATGTGGAGGCCTGGAGGAGAAGGCAATGGGACCCCATTCCGGTACTCTTGCCTGGAAAATCCCATAGACAGAGGAGCCTGGTAGGCTTCAGTCCATGGGGTCGCTAAGAGTCGGGCACGACTGAGCGACTTCACTTTTACTTTTCACTTTCATGCATTGGAGAAGAAACTGGCAACCCACTCCAGTATTCTTGTCTGGAGAATCCCAGGGACAGAGGAGCCTGGTGGGCTGCCGTCTACGGGGTCGCATAGAGTCGGACACGACTGAAGCGACTTAGCAGCAGCAGCAGCAGCAGCAGGAGGCCTGGAAATGGCATATGGAAGCTGCAGGCACCCCTAGATAAAGCCTTGATTTTCCACTTGGGCCCCGGTGTCTGCATCTCTCATGCATTCCAGGTATGATGTTACCTTCAGTGGGGCCAGGACCCATGCATCGCCTCTCCTCTCTGGGACCTCCTCAGATGCCCTGCAGGTCGCCCTGTGGCTGGAGGTCCAGGGAGATGGGGTTTAGAGAGTCTTGGGATTTTGTCGCTGCTCTGAACCTCATGGGTCAACCTTTCCTGGTCCTTGGTCTCTGAGTGGAAGGAATGTGTGCTGGAGGCCAGCTTTGTGGAACTGTGGGCTGGTTTCACATGTGTGCTCTCCATGTGAGGATCCTGGTTTCCTCCACTCTCCTCACCATACACACAGGCGTGCACATGCAGTCGCACACAGTGCACACTCGCCCATGCCCCATACATGCACACACTTCACACACATGCCTGCAGTTTACTCACACGGGCACATGCACACGCATAAAGCTAGGGAAGTTACAGGTGGCTCTAGCCCTGCTTTTTTTCAAGAAAGAGATTAACAGAACGAACTTTCTTAGTTAACTTTTTGTTATGGCGCATTCGGGACTTTTGGGGAAGTGGCAAAGCTCGGATAGAGTGCAGTACTGCTCTGTTATCCAGCCCCCAAACTGGCCAACCACCCCCGCAACCCCGCCCGAATCCCATTCTCTTCCGAGATGTCACATGATATGTGCTTTAGTTGGTTCAAGATCAGGCCCCATGGTGGGGCTTTGGGGCACTTCTGTCACTTCCGATCTCGCTGTGGAGAAGGCTTCCCCTTTCTGTCCAAGGCCAGGCATTCTTGCTCACTCTTACCACTGGGCGTGACTGATTTCTAACCTTGGTTATTTTAGGTCTGCTTTGCCACCCTCCATCGTGCTATGTGCTTTCAACCCAAGGAACTGTGTCAAAGCAGAGATTCCTGTAAGCAGTGGAGGTGTGGACGATGCCACCCTAGGGATACATTTCAGATTTCCAAGCGGGTTTTCTCCCATCTACCTGGTGAGGGTTTGGACGGAACCCCAGCCCCTGAGAGTCCCAGTTGCAGTGAACTTTGTACTTCGGAGCTTGTTCCCCAGAGCCTCAGTTTCTTCATGTGTAAAATGAACTTCGGGAGTTGGTGATGGACAGGGAAGCCTGGTGTGCAACAGTTCCATGGGGTTGCAAAGAGTCGGACACGACTGAGCGACTAAACTGAACTGAAAATGGGTGAATAATACATCTACAGTCCACTTGAATCAGCTTGCTTTTAGCTATTAGTTAGGGTAATTATTTAAATTTTAAGGAAGTGGAATGAGTTACGTATAATCCACATCACCACATAGGGCAGACAGAGGAGAGAGCCATGCCCAGAACCCTGTTTGTCCTGTGTCATCGGGCATGTGTGCACGTGTGTGAGCGTACATCGTGTGTGTATGCCTGTGTGCACTTTCTCATGTGACACTCTGGCTGGCCACTCTTGACCCACCGCTGCAGCCTGAGCCCCGCTGCCCTTGGCACCGATTCTCCAAGGAGACCTGGTGCCGGCCACTTAGGGGATTGAATTCTTTGGTTCAAAGAATATTCCAAAAGCCTTAACTATCACTGATTGTGGCATTTCTAGCCACAGTAATTGGCAGTTTGCTCGGGATAGTTAAGCTTTTATTCTTATTAGATCATGGTGGAGGGGGAAATGTATCCGTATTCTTTTTTATTTTTTTGGATAACGCAGCTTTGAATGGCAGGAGAGAATGCCACTGGCAATAACAAAGACTTCTTATTCTAGAACTATAATGGCGGTACTGCTGAGCAGATCATAAATTCTCAGCCGCCCCTGAAGATAAGCACGGTGTGGGGTGGGGGGTAGGCAGTTCAGTCTCCCAGGAGCTGAGCCACGGCTCCCCCACACGGCTGGGTCCTTAGTCACTCCAGGTCTGTGCCTAACTGTGAGTGTCCAGATTTCTTTGAGACTGAGAAAACTTAGGTGAAGCTCTGGTTGAAAACACAGGCTTTGCTGTAATGACTGACTTGGGGATGGTGTGGTCCATGGGGCCCCTGTGTGCTGGGAACACGGGAGGAGAGGGCACAGCACGCATGTCACTGTGTGATGTGTTACTATGTGGTGAGTCCTGCTGGCATCATCATGCTGCTGTCCATCAGAGGCTCCCAGCCGGGCCCAGGATGTCCCCTTAGTAGAGTCAGAGGTGCGGAAGGAGAGAGCCACCCTGCAAAAAAGGGACTGAACCACGGACTGGGTGCTCAGGCAGGGAAATGGAGCCTTGAGCCAGGACCAGCGTCTCTTTCTTCTTGGCTGTTGGGCAGTATGTCCCCTCAGGCGAGGCCCTGCAGTCCAAGGGCACATGGAGGCAGAGACCTGGGCTTTTATCCTTCTTGTCTGCTGGAGCAAGTCCAGTTCCCTGGAGCCTCAGTTTCTTCATGTGTAAAATGGGTGAATAATACATCTACAATCCACTTGAATCAGCTTGCTTTTAGCTATTAATTATGGTAATTATTTAAATTTTAAGGAAGCTGAATGAGTTATGTATAATTACTGAGAAGTTTGGAATTCCAAATATCTTGCTCCCTGGGAGGCTGTGCTTGTTCATGGGTGCCATGTGAGCTGTTTGGGCATTGTATCTTGTTTTTTTCCTGGCCTCTGGCTGACTCATTGGTAAGAGAAAAAAGGAAGTAGGAGAAAAGAAATAAAGCTGTTTCAGGAAGGCAGACGATGGTGAAGAGACACGTGGGGGATGGGGTCACTAGTCGGGCACAACCCTAGACGTGGCAGAGATGGGTTCCTGGAGCTTCGGTGAGTGGGTGTGAACACCACCTCCACTAGGTTTCTGCAAATGTAAGGCCCCATATAGGGGCTGAGCTGTGTGTTGGCAGAAAGGAAAAAGTGAGAATTTTTTCATAAAAGTCCTGGTTGGTCGAGCACAGAGCCTGTGAGGGTCTGTGTGTTCATCACCCCAAGTCCTCGCGTACACAGGCAGCTTAACAGTCTCATCTGAAACATGATGGGTGGTTGTAATCCAACAGGGTGGTTTTGGGTGACGTGAGATCAATAACGAAGTACCTAACCAGTGACTGGCTCCTAATGGGTGCTCAGAAGGAATGAAAACCAGCTACGGTGTTGAGGGATTGTTAGCAATGTGCTGAGCTGTGGCTTTTCCAACTTTGATTGTGACAGCCTCCCTCGGAGGTCATTGTGTCCTCATCCCAGCCTTACAGGTGACCCTGAACCTTGAAAGAGTCACTGCCCACCCGGAAACAAGACCTGAGCCATGTCCTACCTGCAAACCCTGACCTGGCCTCTCATTGAATGTTTACACTTCCCTTCTCTCCTCCTCCCACTCCTTGCACTAAGGAAAAAGGTGGTTAATTTTTAAACTGCCCAATTCAACAGACGTTTCCTGATTTGCTGTCAGTCAGGCCCCGAGCTGGGTGCCTAGATGTAGCTTGCTGACCTCAGGTCCATTTCGGCCTGCCGCCTGTCCAGGACTGACCAGGGGGCGGGGCCAGTTCAGGTAGAGGATTTCACTTGTCCACCTTCGGTGCCTGTGTTTTGATTTTTAAAAAATTGACAGTAAAATAATAAATTCGAGTGGTAAGTAGGAAGAATTCATATATCCCTCTTAGCATCAACATCCACACAGCCAGGTATGGTGCACTTGTTACAATGGATGTGCCAGTATCAGTGCATTGTTATTAACTGAAGTCCATAGTTTATTTAGGGTTCACTCTCGGTGTTGTTCATTCTGTGGACTTGAACAAACATATAATGACATGTTTCCATCTTTACAGTATCATTAGAGTAATTTCACTGCTCTAAAAATCCTCTGTATTCCACCTGCTCATCCCTCCTCCGCCATAATCCCAGGAAACTGCTGATCTTTTTACAGTCTCCATGCTGCTGCTGCTAAGTCACTTCAGTCGTGTCTGACTCTGGGCGACCCCATAGACGGCAGCCCACCAGGCTCCCCCGGTCCTGGGATTCTCCAGGCAAGAACACTGGAGTGGGTTGCCATTTCTTTCTCCAGTGCATGAAAGTGAAAAGTGAAAGTGAAGTCGCTCAGTCGTGTCCGACCCTTAGCATGGACTGCAGTCTACCAGGCTCCTCCATCCATGGGATTTTCCAGGCAAGAGTACTGGAGTGGGGTGCCATTACCTTTTCCAGAACATTATATATTTGAAAGCGTACAGTACATATGGCCTTACTAGGTGGCGCTAGAGGTAAAGAATCCGCCTGCCAGTGTAGAAGAATGCAAGAGACGTAGGTTCGGTGTCTGGGTCAGGAAGATCCTCTGGAGGAGGAAGTAGCAACCCACTCCAGTATTCTTGCCTGGAAAATTCCGTGAACTGAGGAGCCTGGTGGGCTACAGTCCACGCGGCTGCAGAGAGTCGGATATGGCTGAAAAACTAAGTGGAGGCATCCAGTATATAGCCTTTTCAGACTGGCTTCTTTCACTGAGTCGTATATATTTAGGTTTTCTCCATGTCTTTTTATGGTTTGATAGCTCATTTCTTTTTAGTGTTGAGTAACATTACATTGTCTGGATGTAGCGTGGTTTATTTATCTGTTCGCCCGGTGGAGGACATCTTTGTTGCTTCCCTGTCTTGTTTTTTATTTTTTGCACATTGTTACTGGGAATTCTGCTCTTCTTCTGGGCAATTTTGTTTCTTTTTTTGGAAAGATCCCTTTCCTGTTAGACTGTCCTCACTGATTTTTTTTGACTCATTATAATTAGTAGAAAAGTCACTTGACACATTTCATTTTGCTAAAGGTATGTTCCTGGCTGTGGCTGTTGTCCCACTGGAAGCTGTTACTCTAAGGCCAGAGTTTGGGGAACAGCCCCATGTGTGAATTCCTACTGGATGGTTCTGGATCTGCTCTTCTGTCAACAAGCCATATGCAGCTGTGCTGCTGCTGCTGCTAGTCACTTCAGTCGTGTCCAACTCTTTGTGACCCCATGGACCGTAGCCTGCCAGGCTCCTCTGTCCATGGGATTCTCCAGGCGAGAATACTGGAGTGGGTTGCCATGCCCTCCTCCAGGGGATCTTCCTGACCCAAGGATCGAACCTGGGTCTCCTGCACTGCAGGCAGATTCTTTACCACTGAGCCACTAGGGATGCCCATGCAGCTGTGCTAGGAGAGTGCTATTCTATATAAGCATGGCAGTTTCCTCTATATGAAAAATTCACATTTTTAAATCCCAAATAATCTGATTGTGGGGTCATGGAGCTCTCCTCCAGGGTATAGAAAGTGGCCAGCAGGATGCAATCACTGTAATCTGGAGAAGCTCGTCCCATTAACAACACTGCTATTGGTGGTTCTGGTGCCACCTTTTATTTCCACTTGTGTGTGTGAGCCTTACCAGACCCTGCTGGGCACTGGACAGACTGGCAGACATTACACGAGAGGAAGTAGGCTGTTGAAGCTGGTAGTGGTATGTGGCCAGGTGGTACATTCACGTGGCTGTGTAGTTGACTGTCTCACTCCTCCATGACTGATTTGTTCTCTGCTGCTGCTAAGTCACTTCAGTCATGTCTGACTCTGTGCGACCCCATAGACAGCAGCCCACCAGGCTCCCGCGTCTCTGGGATTCTCCAAGCAAGAATACTGGAGTGGGTTGCCATTTCCTTCTCCAATGCATGAAAGTGAAAAGTGAAAGTGAAGTCGCTCAGTCGTGTCTGACTCTTAGCGACCCCATGGACTGCAGCCTAACAGGCTCCTCCGTCCATGGGATTTTCCAGGCAAGAGTACTGGAATGGGGTGCCATTGCCTTCTCCCAAGTTTAAGCTATAAAGCTATATTTATGTAGAATTAACTAATCCTTCCCTAGAAAAGCCCAGGGGGAAATTATAATCTTATTTTGAAACAGATTTATTTTACATAAATCATGTGATATACAAATATGCTCTTCTGCTTTCTCTAAATCATCACTTTTCATTCCACATGGCATAGTGACTAAGAAGGCAGCTTCCACACATACCTAATGTGAACCTGTACTCCCCGGCTGCACATTCAGCCTTTTGGCTAGATACCTAATGGACTGGGGTCCTCTGGGGGTGGGGAGGGCAGCAGGAGGAAGCCTGGGGTGCTGTGGGTCCTAATGTACTTTGTTATTTAGCCTAAGACATTGGGGGCACCCTGGGAGCCTACTTTTGAACCACATCCTTCTCACTCCAGCCTGGAAGCCAGACCCTGGGTAGGGGATCCTTTGGGGTCAGTTGTCACAGATTCTTCGTTGGCAACTTCATCTGTGAGGGGAGGGGCACCTGAGCCTGGGCGTTGCTCAAGTTTCCCAGAATACCTTTTGAAATCTTGGGAGCATGTGTTTTGTGACTTCATTAGTGGCTTGGCTCCATGCTTTAGGGGAGGACTTGATGTTTGGTGTATCCCAAGGTGGATCCTGGCACTGGAACACTGTGCTGGTCACCCCTGCCTGTTGTCATGCCTCTTCCCCAGGACCTGACTCAAACCAGAAGGCGGTTGCAACAGGGTTTTAGTTTCGTCAGTGTTAATTGATAATAACTGGAATGTGTGTTAGGTGTCTCAAGGTGACTTTTGAAGAGCCGCAGTCATTTAAATGTATATATCTGGGAAACTGATAGTCCTTCATAGAGAGAGCACTTGGGTGAGGGCCCTGTGACGATTTAGCCATTGCCCTGTGTCCCCCACATCTGTAGCATTTGGGGGAATGGGAGGAATGATAGCAATAATGTTTTGAAAAAAATTTTTTTTTAGCAAATTGCTCCCAGTTAATTATTAGAACCGCAAAGGGGAACTTAGTTACGCAACAGACGATCAAATGCAGTCAAGCAAGCTTGCTTGCTGAGGCCGGAGATGGGAGAGGACAGGTGCCTTGCCTGCAAAGCATCAGGATGCGGGTGCAGCTGGGCTCTGCTGATGGAGCAAGGGCACCCAGGACTCCTCAGTTCAAAGCAGACGTCACCCTTTGTGAGGAGAGTAACAGTGGAGTGTGTGCTCGTCCTGGGTCAGACAGCAGGGCGGGAGTCTGGCTGTGGAGTGTGTCTTGTGCGGCCGGGGACATGCTGTCCTGGGGCCAGGCTGCTGTGGGCACCTGTCACTCAAATGTAAACAAAAACAAGGAAGAACACTCAGTGAATATTTCCCTCCTTTCTGGGTGTGACTGGATTCACTGGTTCATGAGATTCCGTAATAGATGATTATGTACTGATATTTCCCTGTAACCTGCACTTCTTTTGGGAGAACAGAAGTAGAAAATGGAAATTTCCACATGTAGCTGTCAGAAACATCTCCTAAAGCCATGAGACCCACAGGGGAAGGGGCCCTTGGACCTGGGGCTGGGTTCTGATGGCCCCATGGCAGCTCTGTGAGTGTGGGTGTCTCCTCCTACAAAAAGGAGTAAGGCAGTGTGCCCTAGATGCCCAGGGTGTCCTCTGTGCATCAGTAGATGGTCCTCATGGTGCCCTCCTTCATCCCCATGCTGTCTGTTCTGGGTCCTAGCATGTGGTCTACAAAGAGGCAGGTTCCTGGGACTTCCCTGGTGGTTTTGGGGGTGAGCTCCAACTCTGGCCAGTGACACGAGCCATCCAGTAGAGCAGGTTCAAGCCAGCTCCTGTTCTCTGAGATCCTCTCTCTGCTGCTTTTCTGTCTGTTGTGTCCTAAGCACTAGGTTCAGGCTGGTGGAGGTGACAGAACCTGCATGACTTCATTGCCCCCTATCCCCTGTGGGTGGGCCTCAGGGATCTCTGCAGGTCCCATGCTCAGGGTGCTGGCTTTGGACCTGTTCCCCTCATATCTGGACACTCTGTGCCTTGTGGCAGCTCCCCTACCCCCACCCCCACTGCAGGCCACCTCCTAGCATGTGTGTCTATGGACCGCATCTTGAGGGTGAGGGCCTCCAAGAACAGAGGGCCAGCACTGAGGTCACAACCCAAAATGTGGCTTACCCAGCCCTGGTGATGACCAGAGTGTGTCTGTGGGCATTTCACGGGGATCTGTGTTGGCATCTTCAGGCCTCTTGTCCAGAATTGCTTACAGTCGTACACAGAGAAGGACATTTCTAATCAAGTTACTGGTTTTACATTTGTGTAGCTACTTCTAGAGGATAGGTGTCATATTTTAAAAATCCATTTCTCCTTTTTTAGCAATAGGATAGAAATAATCAACTAAGCATTTGAGTCCCTGCCTTCACATTTTAATCTATAAAATTAAACTCCAGTTGCACTCTGTGCTCTGTTTTTTCTCTAGGAAAGCTATTTATTTTGAGCCAAGATTCAGGAAGTGCCCGCCTCCCACCTTCCTTCAAGCACAGAAATAGCTCCTGGGATGCCCTCTGGTCACCTCTGGGTACAGCTGGCACCGTTCATTTTTGTGTGTCTCTAGGCGTTTTGACTCTGGCCTTCTCATGTGTCCTGTGTATCTCTGTACCTTTCAACTCCTTAGTCCCCCAGGAACTTCCAGAGCCAGCTGGCCTCTCTTCTGTCCTAGCAAAGCTGGGCATTGGGCTCTGGGCTGTCGGCCTCCCCTTCTCCTGCTTAGACCATCATTAGAATAAACTCATAAGAGCTTCTTTTTTGGAGGATGGGAGGTAGGCTGTGTGAGTGGCTCCCACAAGCTATGAAGTCAGAGATTCTGTCCTTGTAGAGGTTTTCTTCTTTACTTTTAATCAGTGTTTTTTTGGGGGGAGTTGCCTGGCTGTAGGAGGCCCTCTGGAAGTTTAGTGGTGCCCAACAAGGGTAGAAGCCTGTTCTGGCAGAGGAGGCTACTGGAAGGAATTCGTGGGCATTTGGGGGAAGAACTGGCAGATAGGATTGGTGTCCTGGCCAGATGGGGACAGGGTTGCTGACAGTTCTTAGGCTTTCCTTGTGGGATTCTTGGTGGAGAGTGACACCATTAGCAGGATTTTGCAAATGTGGATGGAGGTTTGGCTTCATCACGGTGAACTCCTGTGGGTTTAGTGGGACATGTTTATGTGGACATTCAGAATGAGCTAGCTGGCCCTGTGCAGCCTAATGCTAAAGTTTTAAGATTTTCTTGTGAGAGTTGATGATAAGTTATGATCTATTAAAATTTGTCATTTTTTTTCTCCCTTTTCTTGTCAGTCCTTCCCTGGATCAAAGGACAGTTGGCAAAAACCAGGTTATTCATTGTACTATTCTTAGATAATTCTGACAAAGTATTTTTTGAGAAATTTCTTTGGTATTCCCCCTTTGTGGCACGTACCATGTCCGTCCTTAAAAACTGCTGCTTCTGTAGGTGCCTTTTCTTCCTTTCCTCTTTGTAACAAGAAGGAGAGTGTTAAAAAGTCATGGGGGTGGTGTCATAGCATTTCTAAGCTCTTCTCTTAAAAAAAGCAAAAGCACACACAGTTTTTGTCCTGAATTTTTGGTGCGGCTCCTGACTCTGTTTCTCCTGGCTTCACCCAGCTTGTACTGCAAAGTGTTGTTATTTAGGCTGTTCTGGTTGAGATGTTTAAGCCTGAAGGAAGGGTCCTTTTTCCTGTGTTGCTGTCTGCAAAGACTTGTCAGCCTTGCAGGTGTCCTTGTAGAATGAGAGAGAAGGAAAGAGCTTGGTGCCTGGTGCAGGGGAGAGGGGAGGGGAGGGAGGGGCTGAGCTGGGGAAGAAGGGAGGGAGAGGGACTCGCTTTCAGGGAAAGGGGAGGGGAGGGGCTTTCTAGCAGAGAGGGGAGGGGCTAAGTGGGGGAAGGGGAGGGGCTTGCTGGGGGAAAGGGAGAGGCTTAGTGGGAAGAGAGGGAAGAAGTCTTGATGGGAGGAAGGGCTTGGTTAGGGAGCAAGCACGTCTATCTTATGTGTGTCTCCTGAAGAAGGAGCCTGTAGTCCAGCCTTGAAGTAGGGGCATGAGTGGGTAGGAAGGGAAAGATGGGCTTTCTCAGCGGAGGAACCAGCCAAAGGGGCTCAGAGGGGAGAGATGACCCTGGGCCTCTGTGGATGGAGAGGGAAGGTGAGGGGGGGCGTGGAGCTGCAGTGCGGAGTCTGACACTGCTGGATCCCTGCGCTCCAGGGAGGGCAAGGCCCTGTGTGTGGCCTGCCCACCTTGGGCCAGCGTGCACCCTGGGGTGGGGCTGCTTCCTTCTTGGGGTGCCTGTGTGATGGGAAGCTCTCCTGCCTTTCTGAGGGTAACAGGAGCAGCCCCCTAGAAGGATGCATGCAGCTGTCCTGTGGAGTACTGACCAGTGCGGGCATGCAGGCCCAGCGACACAGGAGCAAGCCAAGGCAGCTGTGTGGAGGTGCCGCTTCTGCCCTCCTGTTGGGGGTCCTTGGGAATGTCCTGCCACGGGTGCTTGGGTCCCATCCAGTCATCCCCATGCGCCTTCTCATCATTCAGGATCTTCACATTTATTTTGAGCAGAAACAAAGCAAAACATTTTGCTTAATGTGGTCCTTAACTTGCTAAGACCACCGGTTGAGTTGTATTCTCAGCATTAACTGCCAGACATGCCATCTAAACATATCCTTCCCAGAAGCACATGGAGTTCTGGGGAGCCGTGTGTGTCCCTGTGGTCACGGGCCATACTGTGGGACAGCACTTCTCAGATTTCCTTGGCCCTCCCAGGCCCGTCTTGGTGAACAGGGGTCAGGGAGATGCGCTCCTGTTCCTCCACCTTGAATGTGATGACAGAGGCAGTCTTGCTGCTGCAGCTGCATCCTCAGGAAATGCCGTCTGACCACTGCTGTGGGATGTCTGTGTCGGGAGAGACAGACAGAATCCTCCCAGCCCGACAGGATGGTCCTCTTGGAGGGATGGGAGTTTCCATCACAATCTGATGGTGTGTATCTTGACAGCCTTTCCTGATATCCCTCTTGTGAGGTGATAGTATCCATTTCACAGTCGAGGAAGACTGAGTTCAGATAGCAGGGGGCCACCTGAGTCTCTCAGGCCAGTTGGGAGAGAGCAGGGGCATTCTAGTAACTGAATGTCAGTCTCTGAAGCAGAGTCCTAAGCTTTTTCTGTTCTTCCATAGCTGACTCTGTGGCACTTGAAACTAAGATATATAGTTTAAAATAAACTTTTAACACTGAAGCATGCATTCAGAAAGGTCACTGATCATAAATGTCCAGCTTGATGTGTTTTGATGGTGGGTGCATCTGTGTGGTCACGTCACACGTGGGGAGTTGGTGTCTGCTCGGCACTTTGCAGTCCTTCTGTGCCTCTGGGGCCCTCCACTTGCTTGCACGCAGCTTGAGTTTGCTGGCCTTTGCACCCGAAGCAGAGGACTCCCAGAGTACATACTCTCTCCCCCATCTTCCTCATTCTGCCACTGACATCTGAGCCCCTCCTCTGTCCCCTCATGGTGCACTAGTGTTTTTTAAAGTGCCCTGCCTGTTGGGACACAGTGAAAGAGGGGGGTGTTCTGCCATGCGAGGGCTTCTTGCAAGAAATTATTGCAAGAAAAATAAAAATAGTTTTTAGAAGACTTATCTAAGGGAAACTATAGTGAAATGATCCCAGTGATTTTCCTTCTCTCTCTTCCACCCGCCCCCTGCATCCAGGGGCTGTGGGGGACAGGCGGGACCAATAAGGCTTAATTGCATTTGTAGGGCGGTGTGTTCTCATGCGGATTAGACAGGCTAAATTGAGCTTTAACTCTCAGTGGGAGAACAGTTTCCTAAGGAATGTGAACCTAATTAGGGATTCCAGGGTCATGCTTGATAAAGTTAAGGAAAAGTGCTTGAAGGAGGCAAATAAGTTAATAAAGCCTTGAAGATTGGCATTTTGGGAGCCATCCCTTTGCATGGAGTCTGTAATTCTTTGGAGGTTTGTGTTGGACCCCTCACTGGAGTTCCCCCACCCCAGAGGAGCATTTTTACAGACCACCTTCCCAAATCTGCCTGGATGACATTGTGAGAATGGCCTTCATTCCCCATTGGCCCTCTCAGGCCTTTGATGGTGGGTGCAGTGGACTGAATGTGGCCCCATACCCAAATGCATAGGTAGTTACCTCAACCCCCAGGACTTCAGAATGTGAATGGACTTGGAAATAGGGTCTTTTAAGAGGTTTTGTTGTTTTCCTTCAGCCCCTCAGTCCTGTCTGATTCTTTGTGACCCCATAGGCTGGAGTACACCATGCGTCCCTGTTCTTCCCTATCTCCTGGAGTTTGCTCAAACTCATGTCCATTAAGTTGATCATGCCATCCAACCATCTCATCCTCTGTCCCTTCTCATGCCCTCAGTTTTCCCCAGCATTTGGGTCTCTTCCAATGAGTCAGCTCTTCACATCAGGTGGCCAAAGTATTGGAGCTTCAGCTTCAGCATCAGTCCTTCCAACGAATATTCAAGGTTGATTTCCTTTAGGATGGACTGGTTTGCTCTCCTTGCAGTCCAAGGGACTCTCAAGAGTCTTCTCCAGCACCCCAGTTCAAAAGCATCAATTCTTTAATGCTCTGCCTTCTATATGGTCCAACTCTCACATCTGTACATGACTGCTGGAAAAACCATAGCTTTGACTAGATGGACGTTGGTCAGCAAAGTAATTGCCTCTGCTTTTTAATATGCTGTCTAGGTTTAAAGAGGTGGTGAAGGTTTAATGGGATCCTATGGGTGGTCCTGTCCTTATACAACTGGTGTCCTTGCAAGAGGAAATTGCACGAGGGAAGACAAGGTGAGGAGCTTCTGCACGCCAATGAGAGAGGGCTCAGGAGAAATCGGCCCTGCTGGCACATCGGCCTCTGACCCCATCTCTGGGACTGTGATGACACATTTCTGTTGTGGTATACTCAGGCTGTGGTATTAGTTATGGCGTCCTGAGCCCACTAAGACAGCAGACATGCTCCTTCTTGGACTGTGAGCTCTAGGGGAGGGCAGCTTTCCTCTTCTCATCATTCTACCCCCTAGTTATAATAAATGGTAGTAATGGAAATAGAGATAATTGGACTTTTATCTTTTCTCAGTCATCTGTAATGGGCATAGAAAACATCTTGCTACTTTATTGATCAGTAACATGAAATTAAAGAAGTAGAAGGTGTGCAGTCATACAAAATAAAGATGATAATGAAGTTTCTGCTCCTCCTCCCACCAGACTGCTGCCCTGTGCAGAGACAAGGGAGGTGTCACCCCCACCCTATTATTGTGAAGTCCCCTCAGCCAGTGATCCACCGTTACTGTAAAGTCACCTCGGCCAGTGTTTCCACCATAACTGTAAAGTCGCCTCGGGCGGTATATCCACCATTACTGTAAAGTCCCCTCAGCCAGTGTATCCATGTCCATTTCTTCCAGCTCCTGGTCTAGAGTGCAAGGGGGAGAAGGTGGCCTGTGACTTAATAGGCTGACATGGAAAAGAAATTGCTTCAATCTTGATTTCATTGTGAGTTTCCTTTGCAGAGTCTTTATCTTTGCCAAGATAAAACAGAGGAAAACTTTACTCCAGATTTTGCATAACCTGGGTTGGAATTCAAATAACTGTGCTAAACTAATTTTATTTAATGATGCAATGTGTGCCTAGAGCGAGGCCTTTGTACTTGGTGCAGCTCAGCAGACTGCCTTCAATCCCACGAGCCAATCGGTTCACCCTGTTTGCTCGTGTTGCACTTCTGTGATGGAGAATGGGTCTATCTCTGCACAAGTGTTCAGTTTCTGAATGCATTTTGATCATTGTTGGCTGTTGAACCGATCTGTATTTCCAAGATCCTGGCACGGGTTGGATCTGCTCAGGCTGGCTTGATGCCGACCTGGAGGGATTCATCTGGCAGAATTATCTGGGAAACGAGTGGGAATAAATGGCAGGAGGAGAGACCATGCTGGAGACTTTGGTGGTGGCATCTGAAAACATGGTATGTGCCAGACGCTCTAGGGCACGTGCGTCTGTGGGCTTCTGGGGAGCTCGTTCATGGGACTCAGCACAGTTGGCATTCTCAGTGGTTCTGGGGGTTTAACTCTCCTTCATGCACACAGTGATGTGCAGAGCATCAGTGATGCTTTTGGAGAAGCTGGTGAGAAAAATGTCACTCTTTCTGTGGCTTTGTCCAAAGTAGAATTTAAGAAGAAACAATGGCAATAGAGCTGAACTCATTGTTTCGTGGTACCCCTGAGGAGGAAAACGTGTGAGAAGGAAATCTCTATGAGGTCCATGGAGACTTGAAGTGTGATCTCCCTCCAGGATTCATCTCCAGACAGGAGCAGAGGTGCCTGTGGGCTGTCAGAGGCGGCCTTATGCCTCCGGAGAAAGTGCCTTGCCACAGACCTGGGCTTGGCCCTGGGGCGTCCACTGAGTACCACGGTTCTTCAGGGTAGTGCTGGGCTGGGCTTTTGTAGTGTGTACACACATGCACACTCACACACTCAGACACACAGTCACATAGGGACACACACACAACTCTCACCCACATTCTCATCCTTACACACTCATTCACAGACACTCATGTGTTCTCACACACTCTTCTTTACACCCTCGCTCTCACACACTCTGCACTCTTACAGCCCTCCTCTACCCTCCCTCACCCTCGTATACTCACCTGCACTCCCATTTCCTGCTGCACAGTCACTTTGAGTGCAAGGGCCCTGTGTCCCACCTCTGTCCTGCTCACCTGCCCACCCGCTGGCTTTGGGACAGGGTGCTGATACCAGCAGGCAGCCGGCGCCACGTCGCCAGGTGTGCCGGGTGCAGCCCTGTTTGTTTGTGGTTGCCCTTGGTAACGGTGACTTGGCCCCGCACAGAGCGACAGGCCATAAAGTCCGGTCTCTAGGGCTTCCTTAGTCACTAGTGGGCGCTGGCTCAGCCTCCTGCCCTGTCCCTCCCACATCATGTGTCAACTGCACTCCCAGGCTCCTCCTGGCGAGAAAGGGGAGACGTTTCTATTAGGAGAGGAATGTGGAATTTGGCCCCCGTGGCCACCAAACTAGAAGATTGTGCCTGTGTGGCCCGGCCTCCTTGGGATTCAGTGCTCTGGGCACCGACAGGACGCTCACCAGCTACCGGGGTTGTGCGGGCCGGTGAGGGCTGGGGAGGAGGACCTGCAGGTGCCCTGGCCCTGCTGTGATTGAGCCACCGGCATCCCCGTGAGGTCGCCCTGCTGGAGGTGACGCAACCCTGTTTTCGTCTGCTGCCGCTGGTTCAGGCCACCTCACACATCAGGCAAGGGGCTCAGTGAGGGGAGAGCCACCCAGTCCCTCTGAACGTGGAGGCCATGCACTCCGGGAGCTGTGGGCCTGCTCAGTTTTCAGCTCCTTCTGTGAGCTGGAACTGGCCCTGCAGAGGCCAAATGCTAAGGCAGCACTGGCTCCTTCCTGCTGAGGATGGCCAAGGCCACCTGCAAATGAACGCGCACCATGGCATTTCCTGTTGTCAAATGAAAATAGCAGAAGACCCTGACGGCATGGTGAGGCCTGTGATCAGAGGACATGAGGGGAGAAAGCAGGTGAGCCTGTCCCACTGTCACTGACCCGACCTGAACCCAGGACGGCCGCCCTCGGCACGGTTCCCTGGTGTCTTCATCTTGAGGGGGAGGCAGGCAGAGCCTGCAGCCATGGGGGCTCCAGTGCTGGATGTGGCCCCTCAGAGAAGCCCTGGTTTCTCTCTCTGGTCAGGCTGTAGGCTGCTCGTGTCCCTGATGCGGAGCAGGGCGGCCCATGTGAGAACATGCTGTGTCCTCCCCGTTGATTGCTGCACGGTTCTGCCAGACTGTGGCCAGCTGCCTCCCTCTTTCTTATTCTAAGGAAATGTATGAGATTTCCATGTGGTTCCCATCCTGGGATTTGGTTTGAGCCACATTGAAGGGACATGTGTCAGTGTGCCCACTTGATGAAGGTCTTTACTCCCGTAGGTGTTTGTAGTTCTTGATGTAAACATTAGCTTTCTCTGTATGGAAAGGTTGCCTTCCTCCCAGACCATCTTCTTTTCTCTCAGTTGGTACTTCTTGTGCATTTTTGTTTGCAAATTCATTCCAACTCCAGGTCCTTCTGCAGACATGTTGCAGTCTGCATTTCACAGCAGTGTGTGTTACAACAGAGAGTAGGGCTGGTAATTGATTCCCTGGACCAGAGGCTCTTTTCTCTTGAATACAGCGCTGTTGCTTGACATTTACTCCCCTGAACTGAGGTGCTTGCTCCCCTGAAATGGGGAGCCCCATGCTCACTTTCTAATGAAGAATACAGTTTATGCAGTTTGTGTTAGTTGGTGTCTCCTCCCTGAGGACTTGTCTTTTTTAACTGTTGTTTTCTGTGAAGGACAGTGAGTGCCTGACAAGAGAAGGTACTTAGTATAAATAAGATGGGGGTGTTGAATGCAAAGCTCCTAAGTGATGTCAGCCTTCAGTGGGGCTTACTGTGATGGCCCCGGGAGGTGGGATTTGGGGAGCCCCACTGCACGGAGCCCTCTTTTCGTTTTCTGGAAGACACCCTGGGGCCAGGCCAGGTGGTGGTAGGTGTCACTGCATTTCATGTGGCTGCAGGGGATGTGGGAGACCCAGGACATGCTTGACTTCCGGATGGTCCTGGGTTGCAGTTTTTAAAACTCGAACTTCTGATATTACACAGGGCTTTTGCTTTTGTTCTCTTAACAAACACATCTTCCAGATAATTACTGTACTTTATTTTTCAGGCCAGTATTAGACTTACAGAAAAATTAAACAAGTGAGTTAACCTGTGCCCACTTTTCTCCCCAATTTCCCCTATGATTAATGCCTTGCATTAGTGTGGTACACTTGTTATATTTGATGAGACAGTACTGAGACATTATTAACCCTAGTGGCTTCCCTGGTGGCTCAGATGGTAAAGACTCTGCCTGCAATGTGGGAGACCCGGATTCGATCCCTGGGTCAGAAAGATTTCTTGGAGAAGGGAATGGCAACCCACTCCAGTATTCTTGCTTTGATAATTCCATGGACAGAGAAGCCTGGCGGGCTACATTTCATGGGGTCACAAAGAGTCAGACACGACTGAGCGACTAACACTATCACTGTTAACCATAGTTTATAATTTACATGGTGTTATACATTCTAGGATTTGAACAAATGTATAATGACATGTGCAGCTTCCCAGGTGGCGCTAGTGATTAAAAAAACCTTCCTGCCAGTGCAGAAGATATAAGAGATGCCGGTTTGATCCCTGGGTTTGGAAGATCCCCTGGAGGAGGGCATGGCAACCCACTTCAGTATGCCTGCCTGGAGAATCCCATGGACAGAGGATCCTGGCAGGCTACAGTCCATGGGGTTGCAAAGAGTCGGACATGACTGAAGCAACTTAGCATGCATGCCACATAATGATATATATTCACCACTACAGTAGCACAAAGAACCGTTTTCCTAACCTAAAGCTCCACCTTCTCATGTGTCCCCTAGTCCCTGGCATCCACTGATCTTTTTACTGTCCCCGTAGTTTGCTTTGTCCAGAATGTCACAAAGTTGGAATCATATGGTACGCAGCCTTTTCAGACTGGCTTCTTTCATTTAGTAAATAAGTATTTAAGGTTCTTGCATATCTTTTCACAGCTTGACAGCTCATATCATCAGTTGAATTGGTATTCCACTGCATGAAATATGGGTAGTGCTTTGTCTAAGGTAGGAGCTCTGATTGCTTGCACAGTTCTCACCAGTGTGCCAAGCATTTAGTGAAGCACCAGGGCACGAGCCCGCACCAAGTGAGAACTGTACACAGGATAAATTAATCACCGTGTTCCATGACCACGCAGCTCCTTGTCTGACCGCCAGCACATCCGTCCTGTAAGCATCTGTGCATGTGTTCCCAAACATTGTTCGTGCTTCCCTGGAATTCTCAGTATGGAGTGAAGCAACCCTCAGCTCAGGGATTCTGTACTGTGGAGAGGGGGGCTGCCAGGTAGAGAGGAAGAAGAGGGGGTGCCAGGAGAGAGGGCCCCTGTCCCAGACGAGAGCATGAGTCAGAACCCTGGTGGAGTAATGATGTGTCCCAGACAAATGAATGACTGTGTATCATGTTCCTTGAGGAACTTTGTAAGATAAGCAAGAGAACTATAAATAGTTGCCATGGCAAGAACCAAGGGTGCACTGCTGCCCACTCCAGCCCACAAGGACAATTAGTCAGATCCCTGGAATTTCTGCTACCATTACACATTTTTAGAAAACTCTTTGAGGATTGAGCCACAAGGGGTCTGGGGGGAAGAAAGTCAGGAGGAGCTGAGTCCGGCTTGCAGGTGCTAGAATCCTGGCCGTTCAGAACTGCAGGAAGCAAACCCGATTTCCTCACTTGCTGATAACCCTTTCTGTTCAGGGAGGGCTCTATGTTCCTGAGAGGAGATGTTGCCCTGTGTCAGCTTCTGTTCTGAGCACCACAAGCTCTTACTGCCTCCAGTTCTCTGATGAGGGAACCAAAGCCCAGAGTGGTTGGAGCCCAAGGTCCCATGGCCAGGAAGCTGTGGAGCAGAAGATGCCACCCCCCACAAGACAGACTTGAGAGCTGGGGTATTTATCCCACTGGGTCTGTCGTCCTGGGCGCCAGTAACTGTGTTTCTTCTGACCTCTTTGCAGCTGTGGCCTCATCATATTGGTCTGTGTGTCTTTCTTAATGTGTTCACATCTGCAGGGGCCTGGGTGGAGTAAGAGGGACTCCTTTCCCACTGTCTCACGTAGTAAACTCCAGCGTAGAGTGAAATGTCCACATTTAGACTCTGATTTTAGTTCCACTTGTGGAAATAGTTCTAGAAGAGGCATTCTGTTTTATAGAGAATGCAGGCTCTGAGTGTGTTTGTGAGATGCTGGGACAGCTGGAAGACCCCTAGGCAGACTTCCCTCCCCTCCCTCTCCTGGCCCTGCTCCCTGTGCTCCCAGGTGAGAAATGCTTTGCACTAGCTCAGAAGTTCCTGGCCTGGGAGTCCCCTAGGCCTTCCAAATTAAACATGAAGGTCCTGTATTTTTGAGCAGTGGGCATTTCTCTTGAGGAGAGAGGTCCATGGTTTTAATGACATTCTCTGAAAAGGATTAGGACTTTATGAAAACGAACAAAAATCTGGACTCTGTAAACTCTAGGTCTTTCTTGTCTTGAGATCCTGAAACTGTGACTGTGAATGTGGTCAGAGGTACTTTCAGGCTTGGGCGCCTCACCTGATTGTGATGCCAGGTTTCTTCTTGAGAGCACCACCGTTTATCATGTTTCTTCTCTCTTTAGGTGGTGAGTCCCCACTGTGCGCAAGTCCACCTGGAACAGGTAAGTCACTGGCATTTCCTTGAGACTCTTCCTGCTGTGCCCTCTTTGTGGAGTCTTCCGCCAGGATGCTCTCCCTCTGTTTGAGCTGTGGCTTTTGTTCACAGAGCTCTCTGGGGACCCTGGACCACCTTGCACTAGCTGTTTGCATACTTGCCTAAAGATGGGTGAAGCATGCACTCCTTTGTAAGAACTATCTTTCTGATCAGTTAGTTACTTCAGGAATTCATTTCCCTGAGCCCGAGTTTCCCCTGCTGTAACACAGAGATGCTGCTTGTGCATTTTCTTAGTGATAACGACGTGGGCAGAGCACTTGTGTCCCAGGTGTCTGCAGAGCGCACAATGTGTTGGCTTTGGAACAGGAAGCTCTGACCATCTTTCTATCAGATTGGAGGTAAACAATGATAACACTTTCACTTTGGCAAATCTTTATCCTTGTCTGCTTTCCAAATGGAAATGTTCTTTGAATGTTATTGTGCCTCTGGGTGTTTTCTTTGCCACCTCCCACTTCCTTACTGCCCCCCCATCCCCTCCCCGCCCCCCCCCCACCACCCCTCTCGTTGTGAGGCAGGGGTGGGGGCGGGGGAGGTCAGCCTTTTGTTAATAACTTAGTAGCGGTTTGTAGGACACCTGGCTCAGTGCACTTCCAGGACAACAGGAGGCCGACAACCCTCTTCTCTTATTGCAAATTGGAAGCGGCTCCCTGGGGGAGTGTGGGCCTTTCCCAGCCTCACCTGTGAGGAGAGGAAACAGGTGTGCCCTGGCGCCTCCTCCAGGATGATATTAGGTGTTCTCTGTGCTTTCCAGTCTGGACGTGGCACCATGCCCTCAATCCCGGTTTTGCCATATACAGATTCCAAAGTCCTGCTATGGGTTTTGCCCATCTTCCTGCTTCCGGGGCCTCTGTTGGTTGAGAGCCCAGTGGCTTCTAGAGCCAGAGCTGGTTTTTCCCTGGAGCAACAGTAGACACCCTCCAAAGGGCTCAGCCCTGAGTTCTGCATGTGATTTTCTCTCCTAAAACTCAGGAAGTGCTATGTCCCCCAGGCTGCTGGAGAAATAAATAAATTGTAGCGGAGAGGTAGGCAGCCCAGCCTGGCCTGTGCCGCTCCATCTGCCTGTGCTGGGCAGGGTGGTGTAAATGCACCAGCTTTGGTGGAGATTTAGTGAAGGGCTTTCGGATACACAGTGTCACTTCTCAGGGCAGAAAGCACAAAAGCAACTTTTTGTCTCCTGGCCCTGCATCAGTCAAGAACCTTCTCTAGCACCGTGACTTGGCATTTTGGATTGGCAAGGGTGGACCTCCAGATTACAGCAACCGTCCCCATGTCACCTTGGGAACCAGAGGGCTGTGTGGGTCCTCACCAGGCCACTGAGATCCTGGTTCTATTTCTCCCTTTGTTATAGTGATTGAGTACCTGCTCTGTCTTAGACATGTTTGCCCAGAGGTCACCTTGGCTCACCCACCCGAGACACGAAGAACCTGAGAAAAGTTAAGTAGCTTTCCAAAGCCACAGGCATTGATAGGCCTTCGCCTCTGATCTTGGCTTCTTTTGCTGGCACCTGACAGTGAGAGGTGAGACAGGTTCATTGGCATAAACAGTCAGAGTTTAAAATCAAGGATATACTGCATTTTAAAATCAAGGATAACTGCACAGGGAAAAACTCATATTCTGTCAGGGGAGCTCAAGAGGAAATTGGTGGTAATTTAGCACCTGTGGGAAAATGGTCAGAGGCGATGTGGATCTCAGGTGCCCAATGGCCAGGTAATCCCACCTCTCGTCCCAGCGCTGCTTGAACTTATACAGGGTCCCCTCCAGCTTCATCCTCTTGGGTTATCAGTGGTCGTGGGGACTCATCAGCCTTTTAGGTTTGGGAGAGGGAGCTGTGTCTTTATTCACTTGAAGCTGTGGTGGTGGTCAGCTCTAGGGTGTGAATGCCTCTTCCCACCCATCTGTGCCCGGCCCTCTGACCACTTTTGTGCCTGGGACCCTTCACCTGGCGATCACCTGCTATGCAGATATCACCTGAGAGCAGGGAGTCCTTCTGGGCAGTGGAGGAATAGCTGCATCTCAGCTCTCTTTAACTCTGAGCCACCAGGTCTGCCTGCATTCCTGGGGCCGCAGCAGCCTGGGGCATGTTTCCTTGAACACACTCGGGCATAATTCACTGTCCTCACTAGAGAGAGGTCGGTGATGGGCCATACCAGCAGGATGTGACAGCCTCCCATGACTGCTGCAGGGGCCCCTGCACTTGATGAAGTTACGGTGTGTGAGCGTCTTTGCTGGACAAGGCACCTTTGTGACTGCCTGGGGTGTTTGGGACAAGGGAATCAGGGATCCTTCATGTGTTTGTCACACTTTGAACCCTTGGCTATTTGTGTTGATGCTCATTTTTCTAGCTTTTTTTCCCTTCTGGTTGTAGATCTTTAGTTTATTGTGATGGTTTAAAAGGTGGGTGTGAAGTTTGGCTAAAAATGGCAGGCAGGGGGGCTGAGAAAAAGATCTGGGAGGCAAACCTCCTTTTATAAATGTTAACTTAGCCGATGAAGCCATGCAGACAGGCTCCACGTTTCTTGGAAGCCAGTGTAAAAAGGAAACCACGTTATCGGCACGTGCCTTATCAGCAAGGAGGGGAAAAGGCAAATCAGTGGAGAAAGTGCCATGTGGAAAATTGTGCAGGGTGTTGACTGTGTGTATGGTACAGGTGCTGAACCACAGCTGCCCAGAAATGCTCCCCCCTCGCCCCAGATCGAGATGAATTACTGTTTTAGAGGAATATCAGATACGAGCTTTGAAGTGCATCTTATCAGATCCTTAGGCACTGCTGTGGCTGTGGCCGTGGGCACAGCGTTTAGAAATGGAAAAGGATAACGACTGCTTCTCTGTCTGTTTGGCTCACGTTGTGGACTCCGTGGCCTGTGTTCTGCTGGGCTGTACAGTGGATGCATCACTGTTTCTCTAGGTGTCCATGATCATTAGCGATGGGAGAGGTAGCCAGGCTCTTCAAAACGGAGTCACTTGTATGCTCTAGCCGTTTCTGTAGATCTACGTGCACGCTCACGGGCACATCCAGCACAGAGTATAGCAGTGATTCCA
This sequence comes from Capricornis sumatraensis, assembly GCF_032405125.1. Lineage (NCBI taxonomy): Eukaryota > Metazoa > Chordata > Mammalia > Artiodactyla > Bovidae > Capricornis > Capricornis sumatraensis. The sequence continues at coordinate 79,654,954 of NC_091073.1, forward strand.
AGCGTGGGCTGGAGTCCCCCCACCAGGCTGTGACAGTAGAGAGCTGCGTGACCTTGAACTGAGCCCTCTTACTTCTGGGATCTGCTGTCGTCTTCTGTAGAGTTGGGGATGCTACCACCTTCCTCGCGGGTCATTGTAAGGATGATGGGATGAAGTATTGTATGACGATTCTTAGCACCGGCTCTGGTATAAGGAACGTATACAGTGAGTCGGGGAAATCCTTATTTGTTGTTCAGTGAAGTCAGGAGGGCGATAAAGGTTCCCGCCGCCTTTGCTGTTGGTGTTTTGTTTTTGATCCTTGTTCTCTTGCCGTCAGCCGGGGAGAACCAGTTTGATCGGTTTCATCGAGTGTTCCCTCTGCTGCGGGAGGGTGAGGGCACCTTGACAGGCTCTTCTGAGACCTTGATGCTTGTCATCTCTCATTTAGAGACTTAGAGGAACTCAGGAAGCCCATGGAAAAGAGCCTGTGGTCAGGATGCAGGTGGCGTGAAAGCCTCCAGATGGTGGCAGGCGGATTGATTACAGGATCTTTTCATGACACAGGCCTCATGAAGCTCTGAACTTGGCCTGACAGCTTTTTACTGACGTGCGAGGCAGTGGTGTTTGTTTTTCCATGTTATCTTTGCCCTTCCAGTGCTGCCCGAGGGGGTGCATTCGTATCAGTGCACCAACGGAAACTCATTCCTGGGTGCAGGTGTAGCTTTCACGGGGACCCTGGGAGTCCATGTGTGTGAACCACCCACACACCCACACCCACGGGAAGCACACACGGGCCTCTCTCCCGACTGGAGAGGCCCCGGAGAAGCCAGTCCTGCGGAAGCCCCTCGCTGCTTGGTGTCTGAGTTCATTCTCTTCAGAGCAGCTGCCGTCCTTGAAAGAGGCCGTGCCCCCGCCTCCCGGGGCCACGTGCGGGTGGCGGTCAGGGCAGTGTCAGGCCCAGCGGAGGGCGCAGGTGCAGGCCTTCACCTGGCGGCTGGCACGCACACAGCCCATTGTTTTGCTTGGCCACTGTGGTTTCTCCAACTGGAGGAGAGGTTGTATAAGAATAGCTTCTGAAATTTGAGCCAGCTGTTTACTGAACTCGGGCGGCTTTATTTCTCCTTGTTTAATTAAAGTGAAGACAATGGGTAGTTTCTGCCAAAGGTGACATTAGGAGTCACGTTACACTGTCTCAGGCTATAGTTTCCAACCTGCCTGTGACAGCTACACCTTTGTATTTGTGTGTCTGTGCGTGCATGCTTATTCCCTCAGTCGTGTCCGACTCTCTGTGGCCCTCTAGCCTGCCAGGCTCCTCTGTCCGTGGGATTCTCCAGGCAAGAATACTGGAGTGGGTTGCCGTTTCCTCCTCCAGGGAATCTTCCTGTCCCAGGGATCGAACCCGTGTCTCCCACATCTCCTGCATTGGCAGGCTGATTCTTTACCATCTGAGCCACCGGGGAGCCCCTTGTTCAATAAAGTTGACTTAAACTCACAAAGTCAGAGGAAGTGGTCATGAAATGGCGCTGACAGGGGGGCTCCTGGACTGTTGAGGACATGTGCCCATGAGCATGTGCTGTCATTGCCACAGTGCCCACGAGTGACCTGAGACAGGTTCTCTCAAAAGTACTGAGTTATTTCAGTAAGGATAATTAGGAGTTTGAGATAAGAGAAAAAAAAGATACTCTGATGATATTCCCTTTATTTTACTGCAAAATTAGGTGACAACGACAGATTACAGGTTTTCTGTTGGTACTGATTTGTGAAGAAGCATTACTGAAGCTCATGGAACCTTGTCCCTCCTGCTGGCTCCCATCCATAGCAGGCTCTCTGTAGGAATTTCTTGTCCTTATCTGTAAGTGCAGGTATTTGATTTGATGCTGCTTATTCCTGCTCGTAGGTTGTTTCTATTTGTGTAGTGAACTTCAGAAGCACAGACATGGGTCTGTATACCACAGCAGGGTTTTAGCTGAGTGATAAATGCTATTTTCTGAAAGTCAAAAACATGTGTACACATGTGCCTACACACATGTGGGGATGCACAGCTGCCCCTTCAGAGGCTGTCTGTCTCATTAGAACATATTTGACCAGAATTGGTAGCTCAGTGAGTAGAGAATCTGAATGCAGTGCAGGAGATCCGGATTGGGAAGATCCCCTGGAGAAGGAAATGGCAAACCACTCCAGTGTTCTTGCATGGAAAACCCTGTGGACAGAAGAGCCTGGTGGGGTACAGTCCATGGGATCGCAAGAGTCTTACACAACTTAGCAACTAAACCACCACCATGATGAGATTAATTTGTTTCAGGCCAAAATACACTTGCAAACTTCCTTGTTCTTTAATCCCTCTGATCTTAGAAATAGAGAAAAGTCTCAAGAGTCATGTCAGATCAAAGGCCAAGTTTTCCACTTGGTCAGTGGAACCAAACTTAATATCTATGTTTTTGGTAAAAACCCAGGTGAGATTCAAATAAACTATACATGATGCTGTATTCCCAGAGTTCAACCTTGAAACTAAGTCAGCTGATTGCTCTGCACCAGGTAGCCTGTCTATACAGGAATGAGTCATACGAGGAGCCCTGTGGAAGACCCTTGAAGGGGTCTTTGGAGACTGAAAGGCCCAGTTAGGATGAGAGAAGCATGGCGAGTATACCTAGACTCAGGGGGCTGGGACATGCCCAAGGTCACGTAACTAGAAACGGGGAACAGGGGTGAGGCCAGAGCTTGTGGCAGTATCTCCACTGGAAAGGCAGGGTGCTCTAGCCCCGTGGTGCTGCTGTGGGTCTGTGTTTGCTCTGGGGAGCCCCAGGCCCTATTTCCCCAGTTGCTGCATCCCAGGGGGTGTACACGCTGGCTACTTCTGCGTATTCTCAAGAAGTATGGATGAACAGGAGTGCCCAGGGATTTACAGCTTGGGGGAGCAGTGAGAAAATGCTAGAGTTGAGATGCAGTCTGGGAGCTCCCTGTTCTTGAGATTCATGTGCCCTGGGGACCCAGATGTCCACTAGCCCGTCCAGGGCAGCTCAGAGCAGGCCAGGCTCCTGGACTGGGTTGATGACTTTGTTACTTCATTTCTCAGTTGCTTGTTTGTTGTATTTTTTTTCTCACTTCAGAGTCCTTTTTGAAGGCTGGGGAGCTGGACTGGCATGAAGTCAGTGTGAGTCCACACTGGGATGGGAAGACCTCTTCCATTCCTTTCGGGAATTGGCAGGACCCAAGCCAGACTGGTCAGGGCCAGCCAGTTCCCGTTATGGAAGGGGCCCCTGACCTTTGCCCGGCCTCTGCCTGCAGCTGCCCTCAGCACCCCCCCTAAATGCTGCCCTGAGCTATCCCTGCACCTGGGCATGGGTTCCAGTAGATCTCCAGGGAAGAGGCACCTGCCTCCAACCTTTTCTAACCCCCGGCCAGACTTTGGTCTCCTCTAACTTTGATTTCACCATTCCCTTCCACACCTGAAATAGCACCCTGGCTTTGGCTTTTTTTCACCTTTGGGGGTAGAATTGCCAGGATTTCTGGGAAGGTGGCCTGGTGAAGAGGCCCTGATGGTGTTTGCAGTTCTTTAGTGGGAACTCCAGGTCAGCCACGAGGAGGCTTTCCTCAAGTCTCAGTTCAGGGACCTTTGAGAAAGAGGGACAAGCCTCCACAAATTAAGGGAAAGCCACCCCTTTAGGAGCTGGGGTTTGAGAGCTGATGGCTCCCTGCTGTTGCCAGGCCTGCCTGCAGGTGTGAGGAGAAGGCTGCAGGAAACACATTAACCCATGGCAGCATGGGGCCCAGCTAATGATTAAAACCCACGCCAGCCGCCTGCAGTCACACCAGCAATTGCTTCCCTGTGTCCGTTCCTGTCTGCCTGTGAGATGTCAGTGGCCTCTGCACGTCCACCCAGGTGTGGCACATGCAGCTCGGTGTCCCTGTCCACCCTCATCCTGGGTCCCCATGCCCTGTGCTCTGGGGTGATGGCGGTCAGGTCGCTAGGGCCAGCAGCTTCCAGAGTGACAGCTCCTCTCCCAGGGACGGGCCTTTGGAAATGTTTCCAAGGAATGACAGGGGTGTCCCCAGGTCCAAAGGCTGGAAGCCTGCAGTGGATAAGAAAACTCAGGTTGAGTGGTATTTATTTTCTTTTATGGCCCTGAGTCCATAGCTGTCACAGGTTTTTAAGTGTGGGAGGGACGCCTGAAGACAGTGGTTTTGTGTGATTGGTGGTAGAAATAGCAGTGACTACTGAAAGGGAAAACCGACTGCTTATTTTTTCAATGCCTTGAATTGGGATGGAGGAGAAGCGTCATATTACCATAGCACTTGAATTACCTGCCTGTATTTTTACCTGTAAGGAGAGTATTCCTTTAAAAAAGCGCAACAGCGAACTCCCCTATATAGAAGTCTCTGCTGGGGAGCAGTGGCCAAGGGGTGGAGTGACTCTGGCTGTCAGTTTGGGATCCCAGTTTGGGGAGTCCGATTCTCCCCCAAATTGTACATGGCCTTGGGCCCTCCACCTGGCCCTCTCCTGGGAGCCAGGGAGTGTGGGGATCCAGGGGCCTGTCTCCAGAACTGGCTCTGGAGAGCAGGTGTGGAGCCCAGGACTGGGACCTCTGAGTGCTGCCTGGATTGGAGCTGTCACAGCTTTCAGCTTTGTGCCTTTGAGACTTTCGCTGGGGTGCTAAGGAACCAACTCGTGAAATTGGTAAAGAAAAGCAATCAAGCGTTCAACCTTCTTTTCACGTTTGATCTATACCTCAGAGTTAAATATAGATGAAGGGAGAAAGTCTTATTTGGTGAGGAATTCCGGCTGACAAATGTTGAGAAAGTGATAGAATAGCCATGTTTCAGACCGCTAATAAGGGTGAAGCAGCTGGCTTCAGGACGTGACCTTCTGTAACTGCCTTGGTCACAAAGGGAAGCTGGTGGGGTCATGTGGGCCTCATGTGAAGGATGTTGGAACATTGATTACATATTTGCCCCTACCAGAAATCAAACTAGAATCAAATTAAGCCAGACTCACCCACAACGTACAGGAAATACAGGGCCAGAGCGATCTGAAAAATAATTCCAGAGAGGTCAGCAAAATCCAGAAGGGGGAAATTCTACTGGGTAAAGAGAACCCCAGTGGTTTTCAAATATGCTGCAGGAAGAGGAGGAGGTGGAGGAGGAGGAACTTGTGTTGTAAAGGAACTGAAGAGACAGGTGAAATAAACATGGTAAGACTTGATGTGGATCCAGTCAAAGTGTCAGACTGTGAAAAAACAAAACCAAAACAATACTTGTAAGACAGGGACGTTGGAACATTGATTACATGTTTGTGTACAAATATGATGATGTATTTGGTTTATATTAAGGAATGATTGCTAATGATACTGGTATTTTGTTGTTGTTGTTGTTTTTTAAGTCTCTATTCTAAAGATACCGAAATACTTATTAGATGAAGTGGGATAATGTCTGGGGTTGGCTTTACAGTGGTTCATTGAGGGGCTGTCAGGGTGGGTGTGTGGATGCAGTTCATCTGGGGGTATTGGAAGCTGGGGCACCTGAAGCTCCGCACCCTTGTCTCCCGCTCCCAGGGTTATTATGCAGGATGCGCGTAGTGTCGGCACAGAGCTCAAGGTGAGCAGGCGACTGAGGCCCAGTGGCCAATAACTGTTGTTTATCATACACGTCACCCACCATGTCTGAGATACACTGCCAGCTCCCCACCCTGCACTCATTTCCCATATGTGAGGGCTCAAGTCTTGCCCGCAGTGGCCAGTGTGGCCTCGTGACCGGCTGGCCTCTGGAAGGACACTATGTCTGCTTGATGAAATGCTTCATTGAAGTCCTGTGGTGTTCATCAGCCCAGGACACAGAGGTAATTGATATATTGTTTTCAAAAATGGCAATGTTTGCTTCATAAAGCTTTTAAAAAACATTCTACATAAAAGTGAGCGTCAAACTAGCCAAGGGCATTCTTACTCTTTGAGAAATATATACAGCTTCCTTTCCAAAGGGGTTGATGTCGAATGAGTTAAACTCAATGTAACAAACGACTTTGGAAAATTAAGAGTTAAAATGGACTTGGGGGTTTATGAAGAAATCAGCTCCCTGTCCTTGGGAATATTCAAGTAAAAGCTGACAGCATTGCTCATTCCAAAAGTGATTGGGAGATTGGGGTTTCACAGTGAGTGAAAGTGACAGTGAGAGATGCTTTAATAAAGTCATCTTAGTATGTGGTAACAAGGTTTTAGTACAAACCAAGCAATGCACAGGTAGTTTAGTCAGTGGTTCTCAAAGTGTGATCTCAGCCCAGCAGCAGCAGCAGCAGCAGCAGCAGCATAAATCTGGGAACTCAGAAGCACACATTCTCTGACCCCACCCCTGTCCCCAGATGTCTTTTCCTAAGCCTTCTGGGTGGTTGTGCTGCCAGCTGAAATTTGGGCACCTGGTCTAGAAGGAGATGTGTTCCAGGGGAGGGCCCACTCTGAGCAAGGCTGGCAGGTTGTGGGAGCTGAACGTGGGGATGACTGAGGACTCTGCAGCCTGAGGGGTGGGCAAGGGTGCTGGGTTGCCTTATTGAGATCCCTTCCTCCTGGGAACAGTCACCTCCTGAAGCCCTTCTCCTCCCCCAGCGTTGTGTAGACAACATCGTGGTCCTTTTGTCTGTGTTCTAGAACACAGAGCCAGCTTCTTCAGAGTCTCTGTCTAAAAAATGCTCCAAGCAGCTCAGCGTGTGGCATCCTAAATCCTCAGGTGAGAACAGAGCTCAGGCAGAGGTAGTGATGTGTCTTTAGAAGGAAGCGTGGTGGCATTCACCGCTTAGCCTGCCATCCAAGGAGGCAAGAGGACTCCGGGGCTTAGCTTCCTAAGGAGCGTAAAGCATCCTCAGGATAAAGAAATGACATCCCATAGAGTTACAAACGTGACTGGGTTAGACTGTGATTAGGATTCTTTTCATGATATTATTGGGACAAATTTATTATGTGGGGACATTAAAATTGGGAAGTTTTCCAGGTATTTCTTAGGTGAATCAAAGACTGAATCATCTGCAAATAACAGGTTCAGTCACAGTCACTCCTCATTATTTGTGGATCATATATTTGCAAACTTGCCTATTTATGAAAACTTATTTATAATCCCCAAATCAACACTTACTGTGATTTTGTGGCCATCCAGGGACATGTGCAGAAGGGCAGAAAATTAGAGCTGCATGCGGGCACTCACCAGCTGTGTTGTACACGGTTCCTCTTGTTTCAGCCCTCAGACAAAGAGTAAACAAGGGTCCTTCTAAAGATGTATTTATATTTAGTGCCACATTTTGGGAATTTTCTTGCTTTTTGTTTGTGATTTCTGTTTACAGTGGCACCCAGCTATAGTCCTGAAGTGCTAACTGGTACTTTGAGGCACCAGAAGCCTGGCCAGTGTCATGGTGACTTTTTAAGAACATGACAACCTTGAATGAACTATAGTCGATCAGTTATTGATTAGGGGTCCTCAGACCTTTTCCCCTGACTTACCCATCAGAAAGAAGAGACCCTAACTCATTTGCAACTGCCTCCCCCTGAACCTGTGGTGAACAGTTCAGGTACAAACCTGAGAAGTGGGCCGGAGGAGAGGCCATGGTGGAGGGCTGAGCGGTCTGGGCACTGGGGCAATGGGCCTGCCGTACAGGACGCTGCCCCGCTGGGCACCCCAGAATAAACCCACATCTCTGCTGCTGAAACCCTGTCTCTGCAGAGAGCTCTCCCCTGCCCAGGCTGAGTGACCCTACCCCAGGGCCAATGACACAGGTCCTCACCTTCTAGAGACACATCCGGTCTCTTCCGAGGCTGCTGGTCACTCCTGGGCTGCTCCTTCCTGCATTGTTCACATCCCTGGCTGGGGCTGAGAACGCTCCTGTTGGGAATTTGATGGTGTCTTTGAGACCTGATTCCCCAGGCTTGGGGTGTTCTCCATCTCCATGGAGTAAGGAGTAAACAGCTTGTCCTTGGGGCACCACACCTGACCCCGTCTACTTCCCCACCAGAACTCACTGCCCCTCCCCATTGTGTTCCTCTCTTGTGATATACAGGAGTTGGACTTAGACCTTCTCTTCATCAGGGCCCTCAGATGGTGAAGAGTCTGGCTTTGAGCTGATATCGCCAGGAGCCATGGGGACAGGTGCCTCTTGACTTCTCCAATCCTTGGGAAGCCTAGAGGCTGTCACCCTTGACCCATTGCACAGAGGTGAGAGCTGGTGCTTCAGTTCAGTTCAGTCTCTCAGTCGTGTGTGACTCTTTGTGATCCCATGGACTGCTGCACACCAGGCCTCCCTGTCCATCACCAACTCCCGGAGTTGACCCAAACTCATGTCCATTGAGTTGGTGATGCCATCCAACCATCTCATCCTCTGTCGTCCCCTTCTCCTCCCACCTTCAATCTTTCCCAGAATCAGGGTCTTTTCAAATGAGTCAGTTCTTCGCATCAGGTGGCCAAAGTATTAAGAGTTTCAGTTTCAGCATCAGTCCTTCCAGTGAATATTCAGGGCCGATTTCCTGTAGGATGGACTGGTTGGATCTCCTTGCAGTCCAAGGGACACTCAAGAGTCTTCTCCAACACCACAGTTCAAAAGCATCAATTCTTTGGCGCTCAGCTTTCTTTATAGTCCAACTCTCACTCCATACATGACTACTGGAAAAACCATAGCTTTGACTAGACAGACCTTTGTTGGCAAAGTAATGTCTCTGCTTTTTAATAAGCTGTCTAGGTTGGTCATAGCTTTTCTTCCAGAGAGTAAGTGTCTTTTAATTTCATGGCTGCAGTCACCGTCTGCAGTGATTTTGGAGCTTAGAAGGGTTCAATATTCTGCTGACAATGGCTCGATTACCTCTCGCCCCCGTGGTCCCTCTCAGGAACCCCCTACTGTCCTGTGAGGACTGAGCTGACCTAAGACAGACACTCCAGCTCCCCATCTCAGGGTCTCCATTGTGTCTGATCTGGAAGGAGACCCCAGCTGATTTCTTCTGGAGGCCATCCCACCAGGGACAGGGCTGTGAGGGCCGCTCATACCCTTCCCTGTGCTATTCTGTGAGAAGAAATGAAAGGTTCTTGTTATGAAATAATTGATTAAAAAAAAAAAGACTGCCTGTTTAGATGTAATTGTAAAATGGTCCCATTGTGAACCTTCCTCTTAATTTAAGGGACGTACCAGACTATTTCATAAAATGAAATCTACTGGACAGCCTCTAGTGTAGACAGCTGGAGCGGAGGTTCTGACAGTGGGGAATAGGGGATGGGGCTCCGGTTCTGGGCGGCTCGTGGTCCTTCCCCTTGTGACTTTGGGTGTCAAGGGAGTGAGTTGAATGCAGCCTCAGACAGGCTGGGTCACCTGTAAAGCCGCAGTGTCCCCACAGCCTGACGTGTGTCCAGCCACTACCTCCCTTATCCTTTTGGCCTCCTGGAAACTTGGCACCTAAGGAACATGACATTCCAGGAGCCGATGGAGGTATCAGATGCCTACTTCTTTCTGGTCCCACCGTGCTCTCTGACTTTGATTTTGTGTTTGTTTCTTGGTTTTGTGCTAATTCAAAAGGACGGAAGGCAGGCAGGTGGGTGGGTGGGCAGACACCTGTTAGGTTCTGGGACACCTGCCTTCCCAAGAATCCCAGTAGGTTTCCTGGGGGAATTTAGGAGGACAGGGGTCAGGGAGGTGGGGCAGCTCTGGCTCTGCCCTTTCTGATCCCCACGGAGAGGGGACTTGTTGGTGCCAGCATGACGCAACCTCTGCTCTGTGCGGTGCTTCCTGACCCGCCTCTGGTTCCTGCAGGGTCCTGGCAGGAGGCCCTCAGCTGGAGCCCGTGTATGTGCTGCCACCGAGCCCTCGGCTCCCCTGTGGGACCGGCCCGCCTGGCTCCTGTGCTCCCAGCCTCCCCTCTCCTGCTGAACCTCAGGCCAGGGGCCTGGAGGGAGCAAGATGGGAGGAAGGAACTGCTTCTGGAAGGAGAAGCTGGCCGTGCTCCCCAGTGCAGTGAGTTCCTCCCCAGAGGCATCTGCAGGGCCTCCACTTGGGTTTGGCACTGAGTCTGTCCCTGGCGCCTCTCCTCTGTTTGCTCCTGTCCTCACTCTGCTTTAATGGGACTGTGAAAGTTACAGGGAGCGTTGAGTCCTGACCCTGGCTCCCACTCTTTGCTTCCTGGGGGTGGCCACTGCCTGCCCTGCAGACCTCTGCCCACCAGCCCCTCTGGGACATCAGGCTTGGTTGTGAAAGCACCGTTTCTGCTGCCTGTCCTGGGCCTCCCTCCCTCCCTTCATCAGCCTCCAAGTTCCACATGGTTCAGACCAGCCTACGCAATTCAGAAATCTGAGTATTTGGTGACAAATAAGCATAGACATAGTTTCAGAACATGACTTAGTGACCGAACAACAACAAATCTTAGCATGAACAAAACCTTGCTTCTCATAGTTGAGCTTGGGGGCAGAGTGACGTTACCTTAGCTCAGTTGGTAAAGCATCTGCCTGCAATGCAGGAGACCCTGGTTCAATCCCTGGGTTGGGAAGATCCCCTGGAGAAAGGAAAGGCTTGCCCACTTCAATATTCTGGCCTGGAGAACTCCGTGAACCGTATAGTCCATGGGGTCGCAAAGAATCAGACATGACTGAGCGACTTTCACACACTTTTAGTTTCCTAACTTCAGAGGGGTGTGTATTTTTCTAGTAATTCATGGTAATTGTTGCTCACTTGTAGGAGTGTTAAGAAAATTCTCAAAAAAAAAAAAAAAATTCTCAACGTGGGCAATCCTGATAATGAATCTGTTTCTGGTCTTCTCGTTCTGGAAGGGAACAAGGCCTTGCTGGCTGTCTGATGTTGGGAAAGTTTCTTTGCCCAAGTCTTATTTCTTTGAATGGAGCTGTGGTCTTGGGAGGTTACTGCATTTAGTGTGGGCTTGTGGGGAAGTTTCACTTCCATGGGCCAATCCCTCCGTGACACCCAAACACAAGGATTGAACGCGAAGCTGAGATTTATTTAGCTTTTATTATCTGCTAGATGCCACTCTTAGCTCTGCATGTTTCCTTATTTAGTCCTCCCAATACCACCCCCCCCCCCCCACCCCCACTTTCCAGATGAGAAAACGGAGTCACAGAGAAGTAATTTCCAAAGGTCAGGCAGCAGGGGTCTCACCCAGGCATTAAGGTTCCAAAGCAGGTACACTTCACCCCGGCACCCTACCAGCCAGGTGGTGAGTAAGTGAATGAATGAGTGAACACATGAAGGCCTTTGTGTTTGAACTGGATGTGGCTAGTTGTTGCCTTTTAAAAGGTTTTAATTTATTTTTTTATTTTTGTGGTTACGCCGTGTGGCTTGCAGGATCTTAGTTCCCCAACCAGTGATCAAACATGTGCCCCCTGCAGTGGAAGCATGGCGTCTTAACCACTGGACCACCACGCAAGTCCCTCAGAAAGTTTTAAAATGTATTTTTAACTCTGTTTTCCTGGAGAAACAAACAGAACGTGCAGAGCTGTTGCAGTTGGTCTCCTTAAGGGAACCCCCGCCCCGGTCCCCAGCTGGGTGATGACATTTATGCACTGCCACCAGGCCCTGTGCTTCCTTGTGAATCTGGCTCTGGTTATGCAACGTTCCTTTTGTTCCTTTTTACGGGACCTTTTCACAGCGCCAGTTTCAGGGCTGGTCAGCATGGCTGGGAGCAGCACACAGGTCCGGCAACTCTGGGAAGCTAGGGGCCATGAAGTGTCCTCGGGCCCTGCCAAGTTCCTGGTATGGCTGCTGCGAAAGGTCTTTCTCTGCTCTTTACCCAAAAGGTGGAGGGGGCGAGGGGAAGTGGGAGACAGGGGCGCAGGCCAGGGATCCCAGTGCCACCCTTCACCGCTAGAGTTGGGGGCGGTGAGCCTGGGAGGGAGGCCTCCGCTTTGGGTTCCTCACTTTGCGAGGGGTGAGGGGAATCTCATTAGATACTTCCACAGGGTGATCTGAGGGGTCCCGTGGGTGAGAACGTGTGTTACCGAAGCCTGGACCTGGGCGGGTGCAGCCTGTTGTCCCAGCTAGCCAGTGAGCAGAACCCACCTTTTATGGTCTGTGGGGACAGACTGTCCTTCACTGTCACTGGGTTGTCTGAATTGGTGCTTCACTGCCTAGCTCTTTGATGGACAATTTCTTCCTAATAGCCAGCCACCCCCTATTTTATTGATTCCATATGGTACAAACTTGTGACAGTGTAGAGAGTTGCGACTCTTCAGCTGTTATTCTTTTAGATGATAAGTCCATTTAAGCCACTTAAATTATAAATAAATATACCCCATTTAGTTATATTAGCCTGAAAATAAACCTAACTAGATATTCGTTACTGGAATGTAAAACAGTATCCTCCTGCCCCTTAAAATGGCCAGGTCAGCCCTCTGTTGCTTTGAAATGACTGCTGGGTTTATTCCTTTCTTCATCCTGCAGATCCCAGTGGTTTGCTGCCTGCTGTACTGAATGGCAAGGGGACATGGCAGCATCATCCCCCCAACATAGACTTGATTCTCCCCTGTGCCAGGCCCGCAGAGAGAGAGAGAGAGAGAGAGAGAGAGAGAGAGCGTGCGCATGTGTGTGTGTGTGAGAGAGAGTGTGTGTGTGTGTGAGAGAGTGTGTGTGTGTGAGAGAGTGTGTGTGTGCCAGGCCCGCAGTGTGTGTGTGTGTGTGTGTGTGTGTGTGTGCCAGGCCCGCAGTGTGTGTGTGTGTGTGTGTGTGTGCCAGGCCCACAGTGTGTGTGTGTGTGTGTGTGTGTGTGTGTGTACCAGGCCTGCAGTGTGTGTGTGTGTGTGTGCCAGGCCCACAGTGTGTGTGTGTGTGTGTGTGTGTGTGCCAGGCCCGCAGTGTGTGTGTGTGTGTGTGCGCGCGCGTGTGCCAGGCCCGCAGTGTGTGTGTGTGTGCTTGTGACAGAAACAGGTGCTGTTGCATCTTCACAGGGAAGCATCCGTGGCCTCCCCTCCTCTGCTGACATGTGTGCACTCCCTACCAAGTGGTTCTTTTTAAAAAATTATTTTTTTATTTGGCCGTGCTGGGTCTTAGTTGCAGCATGTGGAGTCTAGTTCCCTGAGCAGGGATTGAACCCAGGCCTCCTGCATTGGGAACTCAGAGTCTTAGTTACTGGACCGCGAGGGAAGTCCTCCGAGTGGTTCTTATTAAGGCACTTCTTCTGTTCTCATTTTCCCCTTAGCTCATCTCATGGTTTCCCAGAAAACACATATGTTGCTGTAAATGTTAATAATGCATTTACTCTCTGCTGAGCCCTGTTCTGGGTGTCTGACTGGCCTTTGCTGCCTTAACCCCACAGCCACCTTGCAGAGAGTTTGCTGTAGCTATCAGCCCATTTTCTGGGTAAGGAGCATGAAGCACAGAGAGGGCAAGGTGCCTGCTCAAGGCCACATAGCTGGAGCATTTGGAGTTCTGTTACCTGTTCTTGCTGCTAAGCTGCTAAGTCGCTTCAGTCGTGTCTGACTCTGTGCGACCCCATAGACGGCAGGCCACCAGGCTCCCCCGGCCCTGGGATTTTCCAGGCAAGAACACTGGAGTGGGTTGCCATTTCCTTCTCCAATGCATGAAAGTGAAAAGTGAAAGTGTAGTTGTTCAGTCGTGCCCGACTCTTCGCGACCCCATGGACTGCAGCCCACCAGGCTCCTCCGTCCATGGGATTTTCTAGGCAGGAGTACTGGAGTGGGGTGCCATTGCCTTCTCCATTACCTGTTCTTAGAGGCTTTTAAAACTAAGGGAGAGTGAAACCTGGTAATGCAGGGACACCTTGTGTGGCTAACCCTGGCTTTGTGTCAGTTGGCTGTCCCTATGTGGCCCTGTAGTCACAGCTTCCTGGGGCAGGAAGGGACTCCTGGAGAAGCCCAGAGGATGGCCAAGGCGAGGAGTGCGGGCGTGGGTCTGGCCCTGGCCCCACTGGTTACTCCTTTGTGGCAGGTCTTGCTTTGTCTTTTCCTCCACTTTCTTGCCCTGGGGATTGGAGGGTGACAGAGCGCATAGCCCATAGCCCCTGTTGTCTCCACCCATCCCTGCAGTCCAAAGCAGATCCCTCTTGTAAGCCTTTCAGGTGGTTCCATAGGCTCCGCTGAGGCCCTCAGTGATGTGGCATATGTGCTGTGTCACTCCTGTGTCGGGTTTGTTGAGCACTATTTTTTTGTAGAAGCCTATAGGAAGCCAGGGCTTCCCGGGTGGCTCAGTGGGTAAAGTGTCTGCCTACAATGCGGGAGACCTGGGTTTGATCCCTGGGTCGGGAAGATCCCCTGGAGAAGGAAATGGCAACCCACTCTAGTACTCTTGCCTGGAAAATCCCATGGACTGAGAAGCCTGGTAGGCTACAGTCCATGGGGTCGCAAAGAGTGGGACATGACTGAGCAACTTTCCTTTCCTATAGGAAGCAGGTGATCTGCCTCTCACACTGGCAGACTGTTATTGGCACTCATTACTGGCGACACAGAGTCTTTTGGTTTGGACACGGTTGCTGGCTGTGACAGCAGCTCCCTCGTCCAAAGCCTTTGATGGCACTTTTTGCATCCAGAGTAAGGCTTTCAGAGTGTTTGTTTCCTGTGATACATCGACTACATCTTTTCCTTGGAAAAGTATAAGATACTTGGCATCCTGTCAAGATAGCAGAGATTTAAGTCTTGATTCGAGGCGGTGCAGGGATATTTGACAGAACCAAGTAAACCTCAGGTCAGCTGGGAACCCAGGGTCCTGGAATCCTACCCACCCTGGGGAGTGCCTGGCTCTTAGGAGATGTTGCCCAGTGGATGAGGATCCTGCCTCCCCATCTCTTCCAGACACCGCCCCCATGTCTGTGAGCCAGGGCCCCCCCAGGCACTGTGGAGACCTGTGTTTATTCAGCCCAGACGGGTCTGGCAGAGCGTGTGCCCGGGGAGCATCAGCGCTCCCACTTTGGACATGTGCTTTGGCCTTCATCCCCAGTGAGCTTCCAGCTGCCTTTTCACCCCCGTGGTCCCTGCCAGGACCCCAAGGCACCCTGTTTTCTCCCTCTGTTGTTTAGAAGTATGTGGCTGGCCTGTCCGAACTCCATCCTTTCTTTCTTAGAGAGGGGCAGTTATCAGGGGCAAAGCAGTTCCCTCCCAGAGGTGCTTGGGCCAGAGTCACCAAGTGCTCTGGACTGAGCCTCTGCTGGTCTCGGCCAGTGGCGCACCCATCTCTGTCCTCTGTTAATAAAAGAAGTCTGTATCGGCATGCAGATGTCGTGTTGGTTACTGTCCTCAGTTGAAAGATGGGCACCTGGCAGCAAAATTGCAGTTGTCTATTTCAAATATGAAAATAACCCCATTTGGAAAACAAAAGAGTTTTAATAATTTGAGAAATATGTTGAACAAAAGAGCCCCCAGGCAGGTCATCTGATTCTTTATTGGGTGGGTGGCTTGCTAGTCTCTGCCTTGGAACCATGGACTCGGGGATTTCAGGGCTGGGCCGGGCCTTCTGAGCACTAGATACAAAAGGTGTCATTTTATCAGAAGAGACTGATGCCCGGGGAGGCCAGCGGCTTCTTCGGAGTCCCAGGACCACATACTAGTCCAAGCAGATGAGCTTTGGGCCTCAAGCAGCACCTTTAAGGAGAAGCAGTCTGGGCCTCGTTGGGTTACCTTTCATAGGTTAACCTTTACCATGGATCCCACCTTTCCTTTTTCCTTCTTTTTCTTGGTACCTTTAGAAGCTGCAAGCTGTGATTAGCACGTGCCAAAGGGGACACAGGTGAAGGAGGCTGGGCAGGGTGGAGGCGGGTGCTGCATTGCCCTGGAGACAGGGAGACTGGGAGGAACTGGGAGGTGCCCGAGTTGCTTTCACCCAGGACACTGGCACTGATCCCTAGAGGGCGGTGGTGGCCTGTAGGGCTCAGACTCCAAAGGCTCTCCAGGAAGGCAGGCGGGCAGCCTTCTTCTTGCAAAGTAACAAGAGAAAAGGAGTTTGCAGCACAGATCTACGGGCCCGGGGTCTACAAGTAGAGAGGTTTCCTTAGCCTTCTCCAAGGTCAGGATGCAGGATTACTTATGAGCAAGGAACTGTCTTCAAGAGACTTCAGCAAGGTAGTTCTCAGCCATTTTTCTTTTATTGTAATTGCTTTATAATGTTTTAATTTCTGCTGTAAAACATTGTGAATCAGCCATATGTATACATATATCCCCTCCCTCTGGAGCCTCCCTCCCTTCCCCCTGTCCCAGCCCTTTAGGTCATCAGAGAGCACCGATCTGAGCTTCCTGTGTTATACAGTAGCTTCTCACTAGCTATCTATATTACACATGTTAGTGTATATATCGGCTTCCTAAGTGGCACAGGTGGTAAAGAACCCGCCTGCCAGTGCAGGAGACATAAGAGACATGGGTTTGATCCTTGGGTCAGGAAGATCCCCTGGAGGAGGGCATGGCAACCCACTCCAATATTCTTGCCTGGAGAGTCCCATGGACAGAGGAGCCTGGCGGGCTACAGTCAATGGAGTTGCAGAGTCAGACACGGCTGAGTGACTTAGCAAAGCACAATGTATGGATGTCAGTGCTACTCTCCCAGTTCATCCCACCCTCTCCTTACCCCCTGTGTCATAAGTCTGTTGTCTACATCTGTGTCTCTCTTCCCACCCTGCAAATAGTTCCATTAGTGCCCTTTTTCTAGATTCCATATATATATGTGCACTAAAATAAATCAGACATTCTTAAGGCATGACCTGTACTGTGGTGATAAATGAGGGCTTCAGCTTTTTAGCCCTAAGAGTAGATAAATTCTTTGCTTCCAAGTAAAAATGAATAGAGGTGGCACATGTCACCTTCCTGACAAGTGCGGTGTTTGGACAAGTTGGGCTGCTTCCAGTCGGCGTGAGGTGTGAGCTCCCTGAGCAGCCACGGGGCTTCTCCCCAGTGTATCCAGGTCCCACCCGCTGCTCATCATCTGCTTGGTTCCAAACACAGCCCCAGAATGAGGTTCTCCCTTGCTGCAGGATTTCGTGCCCATCAGATCTCAGAACCTGGCTTAGAAGTGGTGACTCACTCATGATTCCTCTGTCCTTCTAGGCTTAGGGCTAGACTCACTTTCCCCAGGACAAGCTCCTCTAGCTTCACTGGTTTCAGTCTGACCCAAGGACAGGCTGGGCAGGATGGGCTGTGGACCATGGAGGGCTGGGGGATCGAAAGAGTCTATAGTGTTGGTGTCAGAAGTTGCTGCTGCCTCTTAACTGTGTGATTCTACACACCTAAGAGTCCTGAATGCCATTTCCCCAGCTGTGAAGTGAGGACAGTCATGTCTTACTGGGGTTCCTGCTGAGAACCAGGTAGGTGGCTGGCCACGGACGGGTCTGCTTCCTGACCTGGCCACCTGTTGCCTCTTACAGGACGGTGCTGGTGGAATGTTGCTGTCTTCTACAGGGGGTCGGGGTCGGGGGCTGCATGGTCTGTGGACACGAGCCCTGTCACCCCAGGCACAGCTGGCTGCTGAGGGGTGCAGTAAGGCAGGAGGCTTTCTCTCCAGCCTCTTGCAGGCTCTGGGCTGGCCAGAGGGCCTGCCTTATTCTTCCTCGAGATCTCGCTCCTCACTCTTTCCCTCCTGCACGTGTTCTGGCTGCACTGGTTCCCTCGCTGGCCCCACTGCAGGGCCTTGGCACTGGCCACGCCCCCCGAGTCCTATCCCCCTCTCGTGACCTCTCCACACTAGGCTGCGGCTGAGCCTGCCTCCCTGCATGCTCCTCCCCGGAGGGTTGTCAGGCGTCTTGCTGGCAGGCTGGGGTGGATGGTCAGTATGTGGGGGTTCCAGCTGCTGTCGTCCACTTAGGTGATGGGGGGCTGCTGGAAGCATAGAGGGCTGGCCTTCAAGGAGTTTGCTCTCTGTTTACAAACTTATGGTGGGTGTCAGATTGTCTTGAGTCGCTTTGTGTTACCTCAGTCTAACTTGTTCTAACAGCTCAGGCTGCAGGTGAAACTGAGAAATACTGTGAGGGTAGGCTGAGGCCTAGCTTTCTGATTATATTGCTTGTATGTGGGTTTGTATTTGTTTACTTATTTTTCATGTGTTTATGTGTGTGTCTGCGTATCCTCTATCTGTGTATCTATCAGCTCTCCAACCTGTTTATCATCTGTCTGTTGTACCATCTAGCTATGCATTTATCATCTGTTGTACCATCTAGCTGTCATTTATCGTCTAACACATCTGTCATGTGAAGGGCAGTGGCGTTCCGGACTTGCTGTGGGTGAGGGCTGGCTCGGACCCTCTGTGGAGCCGCGAGGCCTTGAGGCTGCTGCAGGGATTGTGGGTACTGGCCCTCCAGGCCCACCCTCCCTGCCCTCCTGGGACTTGAGGCCCAGAAGCTGCTCAGCTTGGTGGCTTCTGGAGCAGGAGGTATCTCTTGCTCATGTGCTGATTTGGGGAATTACAGAGCAAAACTAAGTCAGTTCTCTTGGACCTTGAAGCCGCACCACGGCAGAGTGTGGGATGATGGGGGCTTTTGGAGAAGGCTTTGTAGCCCCCTTGAAACTCAGCGCCTTTGTGTCAGGAATGATGAGGGAATTCCCCACAGTGTTCAGGAATGACCGTCACAGGCTAAGCAGTGAGGCGGGGTCGGCCTGGGGGCGGGCAGCTTGGCCTGGTCATGTCAGTGCTCGGACATCCACAGGTGGGTCTGGGCCGCAGGACCCCCTGGCTTCCCCTCCCTTCAGAGTGTTGTCTGCTCTCCTGCTTTGCTTTGTCACAGAGGTTTGCACAATCTGCTTACCAGGGTTTGCAGCTTCTTAGTGAAAATGCAGAGATGTTTGCAAATATCAGAAGATACAATCAGTCCCTTTTGCTGGTTGATTGGGAGCAGTGGTCTCCTGACAGGTTTATGTACTCACCCCCAGGGCTGGGACCTACATATGTTTAATTGTAATGGAGTGTGAATGCACTACATTATGTTCATTTATGTATAAACTATGTACATGTCCCACATTGTGGAGATATTGTGTGCCTTCCTTATACACACTCACAGTATAAAGCAAAATGGAAAGCGCATGAGCTGAAGGAACAGTAGACGGTGCTGTGTGCCCTCGACTGGGACAGTGGTTCTCAGACATGGGCATGTTTGGAGTCAGGTTAGCTTAAAACCAGCTCTTCTGGAATCTTGATGATCTGCCAAGACTAGTAGCTGAGTCCTAAGGGAGATGAAGCCCTTGGGAGGAAGGACAGGCTGGATGGCCCTGTGCACAGTGTTCAGGGCCTGTGACCTGGCTATGGAGAGGGTGGGGTCACTTTTAGGCCCCTGCAGCTGTCATGCAGTAACTCTAGGTAGGCCAAGAATGTTCCAGTTCCCAGGTACTCAGTGTCCACCCTCAGAGGCTCCCTCACTGTCTTCCCTCCAGGAGTGTCAGAGTTCTGTCACTGGTGGGAAGACCTGAATGCCACACCAGGAGCTGGCACCTCGTCTGAGCTGACCCTGGGGTTGGCACTTTCTCCAGTATACAGAAGTAAACTGTGTTCTCAGTAGAAAAGGAAAAAAAAAAATGCACGTAGAGGAAAAAATAAGAAAAAATATGTAGTGAGACATTCCAGAAACATGCTGCTGCCCAGGCAGCCTGCACACTGATAGACCAGGTATGCGTGTGTAGGTGTGAGTGAGTGTGTGAGTCACGCATCCTGCGCCAGGGAGCGGCCACGTGACTGTTAGTGCTATTGCTGTCACACACCACGGCGTCTCTCCAGGCCCACAAGTGTGTCACCATCTGTGAGCCCCACGATTTACCTAATGTCACTAAGTCGCAGGGTTGAGCTCTTAGGCTGTGTATTTTTCACTGTTACACACATAACACAGCGAGCACCCTGGTCCATAGAGACTTATGGACTTCCCCAGTTATTTCTTGAGTCACTCCTCACATTGCTGACACGTGTTTCAGACCTTTTAAGGGCTTTTTATATTTATGGACAAGCTGTTTTCTAAAATGAATTAGTTTACATTTCATTTACATTTTAGCAATACTTTAAAAAAATATATTTTTAGGTTTTAATCTTTACTTTCTAATGGACCCTCCCCCCACGCCCCCCCCCCCCCCCGACCCCAAATCTCATTGTTTGGAGTCCATATGGCCTGAGCCATCAGAAGTCTGGGGTTTTGGGAAGATGGGCAGGACCGGTGTGGAGCCCAAAACAGTACAGACATGGGGTGTGAGGCCTGTCGCCCACTGGGAGGTGGTCTCGGAGGCTGGGACCCGGGAACAGTGGAGGGCAAGTTGTGGTACCTGGCACCCATGGGGAGCATCTCAGTTGGTCCCCAGACGCCTCTGTGAGAGGAGGAGATGAACTAGAGGCGTGTGTCCTGGCTAGGGAAGATCAGCCACTGTGTGTGGACGCCCGGAGCCCACTCTCACATCTGAGCATGGAGGAGAGTGCCTTCCAGGTCCTGCTTTTGTCTGGGGCCCAGGTCACGACCTCTGCAGTTTAGGGTTGGCTTGGCCACAGGTTGTGTAATTTCAGGAGGTCATCTCTCATTGATCCCTGAAATAAACTTGGTATTCACTCATCCCTTCGCTTCACACTGGGGGAGCCACTGTGAGCCAGGTGCCCAGGTGGGACACCAGGCAAGGGGGGATGTCAGATCCTGTCTGAGAAGGGTTCCCCAGGGCCAGGGTGGGCAGGAGCAGAAGGGGGTGCTGGGGCTCTGTCCACCTTGGCCAGCTCTAGCCTGCTATAGGGTTACCCCGGGTCATCTACTCAGAGCATGTCCTGGGCTGGTCCACAGAGCCCTATCCATGAGACGCAGCAGGCAGGGAGGAGCACACAGAAGGCAGCAGAGAAAGCAGCCTCTTGAGAGGAAGGCATTTGGGGGAGCTGAGACAGGGACATCGGGGTTCTCCTCTCTCTCTGCTATTTTCCACGAGACCTTACACCTCTCTGTGCCTTGGTTTCCCCACTTCTCAAATGGGGAGGTAATTTCTCTCACAAAGTTATTGGATTCATCTCCTGAAATAGTGGATATAGAGGAGCCTGGTGGGCTACAGTCCATAGGATCACAAAGAGGTGGACACGACTGAAGCGGCTTTAATTTGCACACACGCCTTGGAGTTTAACACACATACTCACACACATACACAAGGGTTGTGTAGACTGGAAAGTAATTATAACCTGAAGTTTTTTTCCCTGTCAGATAAGCTTTTCAAAAATAGGGTGGTAAAAATGGAGAATTCTCTGAAAATCAGTAACTAGTTCTTTTGAGCAGATATAACTGTAATGATGTAATAGTGCCAACGTTGATTGAGGGCTTCCTGTATACTGGGACAGATAAGCCATGACCAAGGACTGCTTACCTTGCCCTGATCAGGGGTCATGGCAACCCTCCCTGCTGTTGATTAGTGGAATTGTGTCACTTGGGATCTGAGGTCTTAGGGCTGAGATATCCTGATAAGCTGGCGACCCTCCCAGGTGATAAGATGAGCCAATAGTGAGGGGTCTGACAGCATTTATGATCATGTGAAACAACTGCCATCCTTTCTTCCCAGTGGGGTTTGCAGTGTGTGGGCTGGCAGCACAGGAGATTTGAGAATGACCCTTGTCTTGTCATTTGCAGGCTCCAGGGGCATCATCAACACCTGCTTCTCTGTGCTGTGACAGACCGTTCAGGTGAGTGTCCGTTACTGAAGCCACTTCTGTGCCTCTGGCCTTGGGTCAGCTCTCGCAGAGGAAGCCCGGGCACGGTGTTATTTTATTCTGTAGTAATCTTAATGTCTTTTTCAGTTTTAAATAGAAATGCTCAAAGCTGATAAATATCATATGTGTGTCTCTTTCTGGAATGTAATGTCCCAGCATTAGAAATCCTGGTTGTGGAAACGTCCAATCAGTAATTACGTTGCTGTGATTTGACTGTGAAATGTAGCCTTGGGGAGAGTTCTAGAATTGACTTCAGCACATGAAAAGCTCATTATTTTTTAATAGGTCACCGTTGCTCAGTCTACTCTTTGCGACTCCATGGACTATAGCCTATCAGGCTCCTTTGTCCATGAAATTCTTCAGCAAGAATACTGGAGTGGGTTGCTGTGCCCCTCTTCAGGGGATCTTTCCGACCCAGGGAGCGAACCTGAGTCTCCTGCATTGCAGGCAGATTCTTTACCGTCTGAGCCACCAGGGGAGTTCCAGTGTCAAAAGATGTGATTTGATTTTTTAAAGTAAACAGAACTCTTTTACATTCATGTCTGGTGCATAAGGTAGAGAAAAATATCTTGGTGATTGTTTGTATTTGAGTAAACCAATTTTAAAAAATAGATTTAAGATACTGGATATTTGAGGATATTATTTCTTTTGGGCATCATAATTGCATTGTAGATAGTTATAAATAAATCTTTGTCTTTTAGAAATGAATGCAAAAATACTTATAGAAATGACATATAATGTCTTGGGTTTTTTCAGGGCAATTACAGTGAGGAAGGGGGTAACAGGGAGTATGGATGGAAAAAGCTTGGCTGTGTGTCCATTTTGAAATTGGATGATGAATACTCAGAAGTGTGTTTGAACTATTTAGTATACTTTTGAATTTTTTTCAGAATTAGGAGAGAGACTCATGTAATAGGAGTAGTACACAAACAACAGCTACGAGCCCCTAAAGCTGGTGGTGGGGGATTTGATAGATTAAAACCACCCTCCCATGACTGTCCTGCACTGCTCCCTGGATTCACCAGTCTTTGGGGTTGACCCCATCACCTCTCACCTGGATTTTTCACCTTCTATTCCTGACAGCACCTGCACCTAGAAGGCTCTTCCTGGGAGGGGCTCTGGGGCCTGTGGTCTCCATTGCACAGTCCTAGTGATGAGGAAGCAGAGCCTGGATGCTGCTTGCTGGAAGCATTATCCTGGGCTCACCAGGCTGCAGACTCTCCCCACCCAGTGGCCCTCACTAAGTCCTTCCCTCTGCTGGCTTCATTGCATGGCATTTTTATCCTCTTCCAGACCCCATCCTCCTGATGCCTGTCCTCTAGGTTAACCCAGGTGCAGTCTCAGCAGAGCCGGCACACAGCTCTTCTCATAGATGCCAGCCCTTGCCTCCCAGTTGCTGGAATTCCCTCGCAGCTCCTCCTCTGCAGCACAGGCCAGCCTCCTCCCTGGGCAGTGGGCCTCCACATCTCCCCGAGCATGGGACCTGCAGATGTGGCTAGACACTTGTTGATGTCTCCCAGCCTTGGCCTCTTGCTCGGCCTTTCGTCTGCCTAATGGCTTCTTCCCTGCTGCCTACACCTGACTTGACACTCAGAGTAAGGAATGCCCCTCCTTCCAAGATCTGGGCTCTCTGAATTCATGCCCAGCCATGGAGGCCCTCTCTCTGCTGGCTTTCCATCAGGCCTGCCCCCTACCAGGAGCCTCAGTGTGTTCCCTGGTTGTAGCTAGCAGTGCCCCAGTCATAACCGTTAAGGAAGTTTTAGCTTTGTGCCCTCCTGTGATGAGAATCAGTAAATTCCCAGAACCCTGTCATCAGGTCCGGGTGTGAACAGTGAGCGAACGTCCCTCCTGGCGCTTGGCCCCTTTCCTGACAGCTGCCCGTGTGTCTCCCAGGCCTGCAGGGCTGAGCCCCGCCATGGAAGACGGCCGCGAACTGGATCTCACCTACATCACGGAGCGCATCATCGCTGTGTCCTTCCCTGCGGGCTGCTCCGAGGAGTCTTACCTGCACAATCTGCAGGAGGTGACGCGCATGCTACGCTCCAAGCATGGGGACAACTACTTGGTGAGTGGGGACACTGGGTCTGAGGGAGGCGAGGGGCACTGAGGGTGGGGACCGTGAGGGGGGTGGGCATTGAGCATGAGGATGGCCAGGGGGTGCGGCAGGGTGTGGGGCTGGGGGACTGGGGGCTGCTGAGTTTGCTGAAACTCAATGAGCGAAGGTCCCCATGTGTGGGGACTAAGGAGCCTGCGGGTGGGAATACAGGCTGGTTCCTTTGACCGGCGGTGGTGCGGGGAGGGGGGCCTCCCCAGGGAGGCTGTCCTGCCACATAGCCCGCTGTGCAGTGGAGCATCTGGGCTCCTCATGAAAGCGCGGCCCCCCCAGCTCGTGGCCCACGTGCACCCCGAGGGCTGCCAGCTTCCTTCCCTGCTGCTGGGGTTAGCACCCCTCCCTCTGAAGTGAAGCCGGGACTGGAGGGTGGGCATCCAGAACTATCTTCCACCCTAGTTCCCTTTCAAACAGATATGAGGTTGTTGAACAGAGCACATGTCTGAGGAAGGTGCTGTGGTGTGCTTAGTCACTCAGTCGTGTCTGACTCTTTGTGACCCCATGGACTGTAGCCACCAGGTTCCTCTGCCCATGAGCATTCTCTAGGCAAGGATACTGGAGTGGGTTGCCATGCCCTCCTCCAGGGGATCTTCCCAACCCAGGAATCAAATTGGGGTCTCCTGCATTACAGGCGGATTCTTTACCTGAGCTACCTGGGAAGTCCACTGTAAGTTTCTGGCCCATATAGGGATCGAACCTGTGACCTTAGCGTTATTAGCACCACACTCTAATCAACTGAGCTAACCGGCCATTTGAGGAGGATGAAGAGGACCAGTCTTGCTGAACGTCCTCTTTTTCCACCTACCCTTTCTTGTTCTTGAGACCCCAGTCCGGCAGGTGGCTCTGTGGCTCCGCCTTCCACTGCTTGAGTTAGATGACAGCTCCTCTCCTTTCTCCAGACCTGCTGCTAGAAGGCCTCTTTATCTCCATAAGGCAGCTAATCTTCACCCTAAACTGACAAAGCAGTTATTGTCATCCTTATCAGTCTCCTCAGATGTCTAAACGGCTGGGCGGGTGGCCCTGGAGGCAGAGAGAGGGAGGTGACCGCCCTGTGTCTTCCAGCAGCCCCTGCTCAGCCTGTGGCTTTCCCACTGTCCTCTGCGTGGCCTGGTGACAGGCGGGGAGGGTGGGGTCCAGCCCATGAGATCGTCCCACCCTGTCCTTGATCACAGCTGCAGGAATGGTCTCCTCCTCCTGACACCCAGCCCAGGGGATGGGATGCCTCCTCCCTCCTCCCCCACTTGCTGCTCACCGAGGGTGAGGGCCTGGGACCTGAGGCCTGGGGTCAGGGGTCAGGGGGCTGGGGGCTGGGGCACTTCCCCTCACAGTGGTGGTGCCTTGTCAGAGCCTGAGTCCACCTTGCAAAATGGTGAGGCTGTGGGTCCTCACCTCATTCGAGGATAAGGACCTTTTTGAAAAGTCGGAGGAAAGATGTGTTTGTTTTCCATGGAGCCTGAGTTGAGAACCCTGGGCTGGACACACTTCTTCCCCACAGTATATCTGAACTGTGTGCTCTGACAAGCACATGTGGAGGCTGATCACCCCCTGCTCCCCAACACATACACACAACTGCCTGGTCAGGCCACAGACATTGGCTCTCTGAGGCAGGTTTTAATGGAGCCCATGGTCCAGGGTGTAGCTTGTTCTGGGGTAAAGGAGCCGTGGACCCCATCCCTGGAGCCCCTTCCTCTCAGGTCTCTATATCCTCTATCTCTGAAGAGAGAAGTATGTGGAGCCCCTTCTGCTCCAATGCTGTCCTTAGTTTTTCCTTTGCTTGAGGTGTGATCAGGTTCCACAAGCAGCTCTGCTTCTCTGTGAGCGCAGCCTGGGGCTCTGGGCTGGCTGGGGCTTCCTGAGACCAGGTCCCCTGCAGGCCCAGGGCCCTCCACCCCATACCTTGTTCCCTTGCGGAACCAAGGCCAGTCCCATAGGAAGTGTATGCTCTCCTCTAAAGTGTTAGTTGCTCAGTCATGTCTGACTCTGTAAGACCCCACGTACTGTAGCCCACCAGGCTCCTCTGTGCATGGGATTCTCCAGGCAAGAATACTGGAGTGGATTGCCATTCCCTTTTCCAGGGAGTCTTCCTGATCCAGGGATCCAACCTGAGTCTTCTGTATTATAGGCAGATCCTTTACCATCTGAGCCACCAAGAGGTGACTGTCCTTATTATCTGTTTTGTCCATATCTATACATTTCAGTCTTTTTCATAATCTGCCGAATCTCTTGAAGGCAAAGAGCCTGTGAGAATGCAGTGTTCCCTTTGGTCTGAGGACAATGATTAGTCTAATAGCTTCTTATTTCCCCTTTGTAGGTGTTAAACCTCTCGGAAAAGAGATATGACCTTACGAAGCTTAACCCAAAGGTAGGACCTTAGCCCTTTGTATATTCTGAATTTTGTTAAGTGTCTGTGATGCTTATCCTGCTCGTGCAAAAAGGTTATGTAGTAAGTCTCTGTGGAATATGACTTAATGAGGGCTATTAGGAACTGTTCATATCCATGGCTTATTTTTTTCCTTAAATTTTTTTAGTTTGAAGTAGTTGCAATGTCACAGGAAACTGCAAAAATAATACAGGGCGATCCCACACACCCCTGACCCAGCTGTCCCCAGTAGTACTGTCTTGCACGACTTGTAGTAAAATACTGATGGCAGGAAGTTGACGTTGGTACAACCCACAGACTGCATGCAACTTCCACTGGGTTTACATGTGGGGTGTGTGTGTGTGTGTCTTTCTCTGCCGTCTCATTCTATGTAGATTTACGTCACCACTACCACAATCAAATCCAGACATTTTTACCTCAAAGATCTCCTTCCTGCCCTGCCTGTACAGCACACTCTCCCCTTCCATACATTATTATTCTTAATAACAAAGATTTAGGGGGGAAATTTTATGACTGTATAAGTGTAAGTTGTGGTATATATGATATATATATACACATACTATATTTCATATGTTGGAGTATTTTGCAGCTATTAGGATAAGAAAATAGTATGGTAAATTGCCTGCTCTTTAACAAGGGCAGAATATAGAATTTATAGAATATAGTATTTCAGCTACATAGAAAAAGAATAAGGGATTCATCAGAATGTTATAGCTGATCACTCTGCATGGCAAAAGGGGTGTGTGCCTTTGCCTGCTTCCAGCATTTTTCTGAATTTTTCCATCAATACACAATTTCTATTGCTTTTATAGTAAGACCGAGCTCTGCCTCCCCCCCTTCTTAAAAAAGGAAAGGAAAGCAAAAATAACAGCCTTGCGTGGCCTGCAGGCTTAAAGGTGGGGATGTGTGTCAAGTGGGTGAGAGTTTGTGCTTTGGGGCACAGACTTTCTTTGTTCCTGAATTGTAACCAAGGTTTGAAGGCCTCCTCCCTCCCTCCTGGGCACATTCCTTTCTTTTGAGGAGTGTCACGTGTGATAGGCATCTCCCTCCCCGTAGTTATCTGCCCCTTGTGTGGGGGAATGGCTCACCGCATTTTCCCAAACTGTGATTTGAGTCTGAAGAGAGGAATTTTGGCAGCAGCTCATGCCAAGAACTCCTGTTTCAGATCTCGCCAGGCCTGGGCCTCTCCCCATGAGCCATGCACCATTAGCAGCTCCTGAAAGCCCTTTCTAGAGTTGTCATTCCAGCTGCACAAAAGCAGATAAGACTGGGGAGTAGATGTCTCATGGGGAAAATATAACCCTTCATATTTTTCTTTTCAGTAAAGGAGCCACAGTTCCCACTAAGTTTTAGAAAAGGAGCACACAATGTTGTTCTATGTTATAAAATGAAATATTTTGCTAAATTAAAAAAAAAAGGTCTTGAGATGGCTTCATAGGGTTCCTTGAAGATGGACACCAGAAAGCCTCCTTTCTTTCCCGTAGATTCTGGACGTGGGCTGGCCGGAGCTGCACGCGCCACCCCTGGATAAGGTGTGCACCATCTGCAAGGCGCAGGAGGCCTGGCTGAACAGCGACCCCCAACACGTTGTCGTCATTCACTGCAGGGTGAGCACCCGGTCGGGGGCCCAGGGGGGACTGCCTCTTCACCCTGATTGCCTGCTTCTTTAGGGTTTTGTGGTTAGGTTTTCATACGTATCCTAAGGGGAGGGAAATAGTCATCCAGCCTCCTGGAGTCTGGCTTCAGAACGTATAGGATTGAGGTTCCTAAATGCACAGTTGTACATGGTGAAGCTAAGGTGGGGGCCCCTGGGAGGTAATCCTTTCATTTTCATATGTTTTTTGCTTTTCATGGAAAACTCCTGTTTAAAAAGCAGAGGGTACTATTAAGGCATACGACATTAGACTCTGTGCCACCTGAGTGATGCCAGTTGATTGGCATGAGACTGTGGGCAGGATGCTACTATAGGAGTCATATGGTCCTTTCCGAGCAGGCCAGCCTGGTGGGGTGGACGTGACATGTCCGTGCTTGCAGGGTGGCTGTGGGGATGTCGGTGCCTTGTCCTGGCTTCGTGACCTGCTCGGCACCCTTTTCCAGCCTCCTGGAACTGCCTCCCTTCTTACTTCTCTGGTTTCTCAACTGCCTTGGCTTGTTTGTAGCCTCTTCCTGCACAGCTCTGGATTCCTCAAATCTGATGCATTTTCCCAGACACCTTGAGCTCATGCAGCATGTGAGAGGAATGCTCAGAGAGGGTTGGGGGTTGAGGGGTGGGGCTCCGTCCCAGAAGAAGGGATCTGCCCCCTGCACTTACTTTACACCATCAGGACATCTCGAAGATTCCACCTTGAAATGTTTCTTCCTTCAGACTTTCCATACTCAAAAGCTGCACAAAAGCCCTTTGCATTATGGACCTTAGTGTAAAAGAACCTTCCTTTTGAGTTATCAGACTTTCCAGGTGAGTTTCCTGCAAGGGTACTGAATGAGGAGGGCAGACAGCGGCTGATGGTGTTCAGAGCTCCCACACTCAGTGAATTTGATGGTCACTCGGCTGCGAGGAAAAGTCCCTGGGTGCACACACGGCGTTTGCTGCTCTCTGCTTCTGTTGCTTACTCTCACGTCAGATTCGATTACATTCTCCCGCAAACAGCCAGGGAGCCCCACTAGTTCTCTTACTAAATTAAGTTAACCAGGGCTTTTATTCAAGGATTATGTTATATTAAGGTGCTTCTCTCCATATTTGTATTTTGGTGCAAGCTTAAAGAAACTCTTTTTTTTTTTTTCTTTTTCTTTAAACAATTCTTGTCAATTAAAATGAGCTCTGTTTTTTTTTTTTTTTTTTACTGTGTATGGCCTATTGATTTTTACATGTTAGGATACTGCTGGTAGGCCGCTTTTGCCCAAGATCCCTTCATAGGCCTGTGAAGCAGTGGTCTTTAAACCACCCAGGGCACTGCAGTGCCCAGCGCTGGGGAGAAATGCCCTCCTGGGGCACCCAGACCTGCTGCCAGCTATGTCTCCCAGGGATTCTGGCTCTTAGACCTTGAAGTGCACCCCCTTCACCATCATTCCATTTCAACAGTTCACTTTTTTAAGGAACTGAATTATAAAACTATTTACAATATCTGGGCCGCAAGTGATGAACTTACCACATAGGGTCCCCTAAAGCATCCTTTTCCTAAACTACGCTTGCCTTTTGAGACAAGTCTTGGTAGTGGGATTAACCGGGAATATGTTGAAACTTCCTGGAAACCATTTGCTCATCTCTTGCCCTATTCTGGTGGCCTGTGAACCCTTCTGGAGATGATTCAGGAAACACACCATGAGAGAGAAGCCCTCTTAATTTGAATTTATAGAGGTTGACTTCAAGGGAAATTCACCGTGGTTGCTGGGGGGTTGAGATTGCTTACTTCCCCCAAACCTGCCAGCCCTGCAGAATGGGCCCTTCCTGCCCACGAGTGCCAGGAATGGCATCCTGGCCTGGGGAGGGCAGGCAAGGACCAGACTGTGCGACTCTGTCTTCCCACTGGATGCAAACAGTGGTCTCTGTGTGTGCTTGTCCTCACCCTACCCACACTAATTTTCAGCAGAAATATCCTGTGATTCTCCTGGATGGTTGCCCCCCTCCACGTGATTTAGTCTTGAGTTGTTGGTGGAGGATACTCACTGGGCCTTGTGTCATCAGTGATTTCTCTTAAGAACAAATAAAAGCTGTTCAGGTCCTAAAGAATGTTTCCTGTGCTTAAAGACGTTCTGTCCATAATGAGCAGCATTAGAGACAGTGGCAGTGAAGTCCTCCATGTGCCTGACTTGGCGGAGGTGTTGTTCCCTGCTGGTGAATTTATATAAGAAACATACTTGTAACTGTGCAGTTATAACCGCAGGTGCCAGGGTTCAGGACTGATGGTGCGTCTGCACTGAGTTTCTGAGGCACATACTC
Organism: Capricornis sumatraensis; assembly: GCF_032405125.1. Lineage (NCBI taxonomy): Eukaryota > Metazoa > Chordata > Mammalia > Artiodactyla > Bovidae > Capricornis > Capricornis sumatraensis. The sequence continues at coordinate 79,684,949 of NC_091073.1, forward strand.
AATGTTCACGAGACAGAGAGGAAAACCCTCCTAGGGGATAGTCACACGCCAGGATTTTGACCTGAATTTCCTTTCTTGTTCCTTTTTAACACTGGACAAAAGATCTGCATATTGGTGACACAGCCATTGTGGCCCATGTGATTCTAGATCACGGGCTGCTGACTCTTCTTGAAGGAGCCCAAACAGGGCTTTGCAGGCTTCGGGGTCCCACGGACTAGCCCACGGGCACTGCATATGGAAGTCACCCCAGAGGCACCGAAACTAACATGTCCCAGTCTCGTTCATTTGTGGACACTGACATTTGAACTTGATATGATTTTCGTGTGTCACTGAAATACTGTTCTTCTGATTTTTCTTCAAAGGTTTAGAAATGTTAAGACAGCTCTTAACTCCAAGGGGCACAGCTGGTGGGCAGAAGCGGCCGGTGGGCTGTGGTTTGCTGATCACTGTCCTGGGCCATGACAGTGTGTTTCAGAAGGTGGCAGTCCACAGTTCTGGTTGAGGTGGCTTATCACAGAGCTGGGGTGCTTCCAGAACCTTCTGTTGGTGATGTTGGTCTGAGGTCCTGCTGGGCTGCCTTGTCTGGACAGTGCGTGTCTGTGGTTATGGGCTGAGTGATGCATTTTCCATAAGGCTGCCTCGGAGGGGTGCCCCCTGTGGCGGTGCAGGGCTGGTGCCCATGATGCTGTGAGGTGGCAGCACCCTGAGATTGGCCATCCTACTCCTGTGGACTTCTCTGGGCTCTGTGTGCAGCCCTCAAAGCCCTCAGCTTATAAGTGGGGCATTCGGGTCTCTCTCACCTGGGTGATTAAGTCACACCAATGGCTTCCACCCAACAGTTTTTTTCTGGCCTCACTGGGAAATGAGGAACTGACTGGCCACCTCTGTGCAGACCTGGCCTTGGGCGCATCCTCAGATGGCCTGGTTAGCACCTGCTTCTGCTGTTAGTTCCCCATGCGTGTGTTCTCTGCTGAGTTGGGTGCTGCCGTCCCTCAGAACAGGGACCAGAGGAGGGTAATGCTGGCTTCTCTGTCAAAGCAGGCTCTTTGTCATCTTGTGAAGGAAGCAGTGCTTTCCTGTTCTAATGACCTCTCTTCCCTCTCCTGCAGGGTGGAAAGGGACGCATCGGCGTGGTCATATCATCTTACATGCACTTCACCAATGTCTCGGCCAGGTAGGAGGGAAGTGTCCTTGCTGCCATGGGCATTGGGATGCTCTGAGGCTGGGTGGGCAGGAGGCGGACCCCTCGGAGCTGACTTGGAGACCAAGGCTCATGTCCCTGGTGCCTAGAAACCTAGCCGCAGCTGAGGGTGTAAGCTCGTGAGAAAGACACTTTCCTCAATGAGCAGCTATGTGTGATTCACACTGAAAGCTTCAGGGAGGCATCATCGATAAAGCAAGTGCACTGTCAATCTGTAACAAGGCTGATGGGGACAGACCAAAGCAATGCTTCTCACTGGACACCTCACATTCTTCACGTATCCATGGCGATGGCCACGGCTGCCGTGGTGTTACACATACTGGGCCTCTGGGAAGTACTTTGCATATTTCCTTTTTCTTGCTCAGTCCTCCCAAGTAGTCCAGGAGGGGTAGTCATCACTCCCATTTTACAGATGAGGACACTGAGACTTGGCGGACTTCAGACTGCTCGGGATCTCAATGAGCAGGAAGCCAGATCTGGTCCGGTTCCTGGGAGGTGCTGCCATGGGCATGGGGTTGCTGCGCGCAGGAGGTGGGTCCCGTCCACTGGGGATGACAGGCACTGCGAGGCCCGTGAGTGAGGCCCCAGCTGCGTGCCAGGCCTCCTGGCGCTGGGTACACTGGTAGACCCAGAGGCACCCCGAGCACACGTCTCCACTCACGGAGATCCAGCTCAGAAATGTCGTTCTTTCTGGGTGTTGCATCTGCGCTGGCCCTCTCTGTTCAATGGCCACTTTGTGAAGTTTGAACTACTCCGTTCTGAGGAAATATAAGCCTATTCATATGAGCCGATAAACCCTTTCCTTTCTAGCATTAAGGAATGAAATTTGACTTTCCAAATGTTTTCTGTGGAAACAAATTGGAGAGCTCATGCCTGCCAGGCAGGAAACCCAACCCTCCAGTGAAAGTCAGATCCTTTCTTGGTGATAATAAGCACTTGTGTGTGTGTGTGCCAGACAAATTGAGATTCCCGCTCACATCACATCCCTCTGGTCAGAGAGCAGATTTCATTCACCTGGCGGGGTCTGGACAGAGGCCACCTCGCATTTGTGCCCACAACAGCACAGCTCTGTCTAGAACCAGAGTTTCATGTGCCATGGACGGTCCTGGCATTTTTGGAAAGCATGGAGACTGGGCTTTTTTTCACTATAAGCTTATCACTGATACTCTCTCTAAATGCCCCACTTTTTTTCTGAATAACTGAAGTGTGTCTCAGCTGCACGTGTTAGGCAATTCACATGAAAGGCTCTAAACTTCGGGGTCCTCACCTGGGAAACAGGGCTGATGGCTGTTCCTCACAGGGTTTTTTGACAATTCCATGTGTTGTTGCATGAAAGGCTCTTGCAGCATCAGTGCTGGTATGGGCTGATGTTAATCCTGCTGGCACTAGTAGATAAGATAGTATTAAGTGCTCTTCGCTAAAGTGAAGTGACACTACCAAGATTTTTGTAACACGATTTCTGAATTGACACTTTCCTAATTGGCGGCTGCATGGTTTGCTACTTGGTGAATAGAATATTATGTATTTAAGCATTTACCAGTATTGCCTATCCAGGTTGTTTGCAGTTTTTCCTTAGAATTTCAGTTGCTTCTTTCTAATGATTTTGTACACTGAAGTATGCCCTGATAACAGAGTCTCATAGTTACATCTTTGATCATTTCTACTATTTTTATTTTCCCCTTAGATAGTATTCCCACAAGTAGTGTAATCATAGGGACTATTGAAGGCCTTTGTCACACAGTGTGTCCAGATCAAAATAGACACTTCCAAGTCGCAAAGTGAAGGAAGAAAAACATTCTGGTACCAGCACGAGGAAGATAAGAGTGCATAAAGATAGAGTCAGTGCTAATATTATGAATACTGGTACTGATATTAACAAAGCTTCCCTGGTGGCTCAGATGGTAACGGATCTGCCTGTGTTGCAGGAGACCCAGGCTCAAGCTCTGGGGTAGGAAGAGCTCCTGGAGAAGGGAATGGCTACCCAGTCCAGTATTCTGGGGAATCCCATGGACAGAGGACCCTGGTGGGCTACAGTCCATGGGTCGCAAAAAATTGAACATGACTGAGTCATTGCTGCTGCTGCTGTGGCTAAGTCGCTTTAGTCGTGTCCGACTCTGTGCGACCCCATAGACGGCAGCCCACCGCGCTCCCCCATCCCAGGGATTCTCCAGGCAAGAACACTGGAGTGGGTTGCCATTTCCTTCTCCAATGCATGAAAGTGAAAAGTGGAAGAAGTCGCTCAGTTGTGTCCGACTCTGTGCGACCCCATAGACGGCAGCCCACCGCGCTCCCCCGTCCCTGGGATTTTCTAGGCAAAAGTACTGGAGTGGGGTGCCATCACCTTCTCCGGACTGTGTCACTAAGCAGTGATATTAACGCTGAACATAAACAGTGGCCAAAATGCATTGTCAGCATTTAATAAAACAAGTCAATTCCAGAAAAAGGAACACTTAAAAATGTATAGGTGAATATGTAATTATACTTTTCACTCTAAAAAACACGTGCATCCGGTATGTTAAACATGCAGTGCTCAAGTGACCCTTGTTTTTGTGCAGCCCCACCAACCGGCCCCTTATTTAGACAAAGTTGTTATTTTAGATGGTTGTTTCGGTAGTTAGGACACCAGGCCTGAGCCCACCTGCGAGGAATGGCAGATGGGTGGTTATCGTGTCAGGACAGTATCCTGTGATTATTCTGGGTTGTACATGCAGCACAGAAAGTGCCACATGCTAGGATCAGGTGCTGCTGTTTAAACAGGGGCCTTCAGGCCTGGCTTCCCCTGCAGGCCGGGCTTCCACTTGGCCTGGAACATCTTCCTGAAGGAGATGAGGACTGAGAAGAGATGCTAAAGTGGGTGTGCCCGCAGAGGGAATGTAGCGAAATGGAGCTCTTAGTGAGTGCTAGCTACTCAGAACAACCTCAGGGCCTGTCCCTTGTTACACCCCACCACCCACCCCTCCATGGCCGTGGAGTTAAATCTCTCTCTGTCTCTGCTTCCCCAGTGCTGACCAGGCCCTTGACAGATTCGCAATGAAGAAGTTTTATGATGATAAACTTGCAGCTTTAATGCAGCCATCCCAGAAACGGTATGTATCTGTCCCACAGCCAGAGGGAAAGGTGGAATGAGATCTTACATTAAAAAATGTAGGGACGGAATATACACCCCCTCTGACCAGCCGTGATTAGGAGGCGGGGATTGTTGGTGTCCAGTGGTGAGTGACGAGCCACCCTGCGTGGGGATGCAGGGAGCCCCTCACCCTGGCTGACTCCGGTGTGGTCTCAGGGCTCCCTCCCCACACGCTCGGCCATCAAGTCTCCTGCGCTCCCAGGTGGTGCTGATGCTGTTACTGTGTTGGAAGTGGTTTCTTTCTCCAGAGCAGGGGTCTGTGAACTGTGTCTGAAAGGGGCTGGATGGTGGATGTGCTGGGCTTTGCAGGCCAAGTGGTCTCTGGCACGGCCCCTGTAAACAGAGGGGCTGTGGGTGGTAGAAGCCAGTGAAAGCAGCTTATCACCAACAAAGCTGTTGACACACTCAGGTTCCTAGTCGGCCAGCTTCAGGGGACCAGGAGTCCTTCTTGGTCTCCTCCGCCCACGTCCCCCTGTCTCCTGCTCGGCATGGCCCCTGGCACATGCTGTGGTGGGACCCTGGGGAGCAGATTTACTTTGGCTTCTGGCCCCCAGGTGAATCCATGCTGTCGCCAGGCCCAGGTGGAGAAGAATCGGAGGAGGGTCAGGTGCGTGGCCTGAGAGGGGCCTCAGCCACTTGTCTTCCAGACCTACTTCCTCTGCAGATGGGGACATGGCGCCAAGAACACTGTTTTTACTTCAAAGCAAATGGCAGGGCATTTGCTCAAGAATTGCCAGGGCTATCGCCAAGATGGTTTTCCTGCCCCTCGCATCTCTTCCCACCAGGGCCAGCGGGCTGGGTCAGTGGACTTGGGAGGACTGAAAGCTTCATTGCTATTCAGGGGGCATAGGCACAGGGGGTTTTTGTCCAGAGCCGATTTGAGGTATTTCCATTTGGGAAAGGGATTTCCAGGGTCACCAGAGGCACTGCCTGCTTCTTCCTGGCTGTTCCCCATGGCAGGTCTGTTTGTGGACCAGAATGTGTTGTGGGTGTGAGATGGTGGGTTGGAGCCTGGCTGTGCCCTGCTCTGAGCAGAGGCCCCACAGGGCATGTGAGTTGCCTTGGAAAAACCAGCATTTCATTAGTACTACAGTTAAACAGCCCCTTGATCTATTTTGGACCATTGAGTGTCATTTCTTGGTTGAGCAGTTTCCAGAATGGTTACATTCATGTGAGCCTCTGTGTGAGATGTGAGGGAAAACAGGGGGTGACCCACCTCAAAACTCAGCACACACCAGGGAAGGATATTTGTCTTATTTTCTTCTTTTTATTCTTATTACTTACTACAGCTTTAAAAAAAAATTATTATGTTTTGGAGTATAGCTAATTTGGGCTTCCCTGGCAGCTCAGCTGGTAAAGAATCAGCCTGCAATGAGGGAGATCCCGGTTTAATTCCTGGGTTGGGAAGATCCCCTAGAGGAGGTCATGGCAACCCACTCTAGTATTCTTGCCTAGAGAATCTCCACGGACAGAGAAGCCTGGTGGGCTACAGTTCATGGAGTCGCAAAGAGTCGGACACAGCTGAATGCCTAAGCACAGCACAGGATAGCTAATTTAACAATGTTATGATAATTTCAGGTGGACGGCAGAGGGACTCATCCATACATATGCATGTATCCATTCTCCCCCAAATTCCCCTCCCATCCAGGCTGCCACATAACATTGAGCAGAGTTCTCTGTGCTGTACCATAGTTCCTTGTTGGTTATCCATTTTAAATAAACAGTGTGTACCTGTCCATTCCAAACTCCCTAACTATCCCTTCCCCTATCCTCCCTACCCCTCCCCACCCCGGCAACCTGTAAGTTCATTCTCTAAGTCTGTGAATCTGTTTCTGTTTTGTACATAAGTTCATTTGTATCAAGCCTTTTCAGATTCCACATATTAATATAAGGGATATCATGCGATGTTTCTGCTGCAGCTTTTTAATACCATTGAAGGAGTGTGGAAAAAGGGAAGTATCTTCTCACTGTAACTTGCCCATGGTTCTCCCACATGATTACACAGCAAAAGCTGTAATATTGACATTGCTGAGGGTGGTGTGGGTTAAACCTAGAATTTCGAGGCTGATCTTCCTGCTCCCTCAGAATAGGGGATCTTATCCTGACAGCACTTGCCTCAGAAGATGCTCGCCACCTCGTAACGGAGCGGGTTCATGACTGAGTGAAAGAATAGGAACGTCTGGAGGAATATTTGAGACCCGGAGGATGTGCGATGACTGCTCACGTGGGGACAGATTCAGCGATGGTGGGACCATCATTGCGGTCCCAAAGCCCGAAGAGGAGCTCTGCAGGCTATTTTAGGACTGTGCTCAAGAAACCTTTTCGAAAGCAATCTTGGGATGAGCGTGGATTAGAGAACAGATTTATGGACATGGGGGGAGGGGGGAGGGAGAGGGTGAAATGTATGGTGAGAGTAACATGGAAACTTACAATACCATGTGTAAAATAGATAGCCAGTGGAAACTTGTTGTATGACTTAGGGAGCTCAAACAGGGGCTCTATGACAATCTAGAAGGATGGGATCTGGAGGGAGATAGGCGGGAGGTTCGGGAGGGAGGGGACGCGGGTGCACTTATGGCTGATTCTTGTTGATGTCTGACAGAAAACAAAATTCTGTAAAACAGTTATCCTTCAATTAAAAATAAATAATGGGTTTATGAGCTGGAGAGGCTGGAGCCCATTTGATGGGTGGCAGATTCTCTGTCACTTTGTGCCTCACTCCTAAAAACCACTGAGCAGTTGACCTGCAGCAGCTCGGCCAGCAGTGGCTGTTGGAGACTGTGCTTCTAGCAGAATTCTAGCAGAATTCCTCAGGCAAGAGCACTTATCTCTCCCTGCACCTTTTGCCTTGAGCAAGCCTCAGGAGCAGCTTGAGGTCACCCCCAAGTAACCTCCTATGAGGATGGTGAACCTTCTGCTTCAGAGAGGCACCCATGACCTTGGAGGCCCTTTCACTTTGACAATTAAGGAAAACCCTCCTACAGCCTTAGTTATCAACAGCATCATGGAAGTCATGACTTAAATGATGAAATTTTCTGACTTCCTTTTCTTCTCCCCTTTTCCTTTCCTTCTGTGAAGGAGTTGGGAGTGAATCCCGTTACTTTGGGTTTGTTTAGCGGGGAGAATGACAGGTGACTGGCTTGCTCTTTGGGACAGCAAATATCTCCTGAGAGTTCGGGGAAGAAGAGACACTCCGGAAGTCCTGGGTGAGGGTTGTTCCTGTGTCCCCTGAGGTAGAGGAAGAGAAGCCAGAAGTCTGGGCGTACAGAAAGCAAGATTAGATTCCTAGGTGTTTCTCATAGCCTGAAAAGTTCCCCAACATTGCAGCATTCTTTGATACTTAAGTCCCTTGGACAGCCAGGAGATTAAACCAGTCAATCTTAAAGGAAATCAGTCCTGAATATTCATCAGAAGGATTGATGCTGAAGCTGAAGCTGAAGCTCCAATACTTTGGCCCCCTGATGTGAAGAGCTGACTCATTGGAAAAGACCCTGATGCTGGGAAAGATTGAGGGCAAGCGGAGAAGAGGGTGACAGAGGATGAAATGGTTGATGGCATCATCGACTCAGTGGACATGAGTTTAAGCAAACTCTGGGAGATAATGGAGGACAGGGAAGCCTGGCATGCTGCAGTCCATGGGGTTGCAAAGAGTCGGACACGACTTAGGGACTGAACAACAGCCTCAGAACCCCCACAGTCCTCTTTTTTCCAGGTCACACTCAGGTGGCCTAGAGCGGAGCTTCTCAGCCGCTCATCTGAGAGACTGATAAGGGTATGAAAGAGTTCTGGGACAGCAGGATGAGGCCCCCCCGAAGAAAACTTCATGAAAAGTTCATTTTACTGTACAGAGGTTTTCTTTACCCCTCCCGCACCACACACACAGATGGGTGGTGCACAGAGGGGAGGTGGGCTTGATTCATGTTGTCGAGTGTCCCATCGCACACAGCCAAGAGTGCCTCCCTGGACTGAGGCCACAGTCACTGTGGGATCTGGAGTTTCAGATTTGCCAATCAGAGTTGCCTGGAGGAAGGCCCCCACGAAGGGCAAGGAGCCTGTGCTGTCCTCCTTGGCCATGTCAACCTGTCTGGGTTCTGGGTGGTAGGCTGGGGTGACAGGCAAGGCCCCTAGGCTTACATCAGCTCATTTACGTCAGCCATCAGCCACGGCTAGGGGGCACAGGCAAGGGTGCTGTCTCCACGCTGTCCATACACTTTACAAAAGTAAATATACAAATGACCTTGTCACTCATCCCTCTCTTAGGAGGTCGATAGTGACATGAGTTGGTGTCAGGTTTTCTTCAAAGGCCGTTCTGATGGCAGTCGGGCTGCTAACAAACGTTATGCTAACTTTTGCAGTATCACAAAACCCAGAACTTGTACTCAGAAGTTACAGACTGTATCCTATGAACAAGTAACCAAAAATGACTTCAGTTCCACAAAGTTAGGCAATAAAGTTGCTGAAAAGTAGCACTGCTTCTGCTGCTAAGTCGCTTCAGTCGTGTCCGTCTCTGGGCGACCCCAAGGACGGCAGCCCACCAGGCTCCCCTGTCCCTGGGATTCTTTAGGCAAGAACACTGGAATGGGTTGCCATTTCCTTCTCCAATGCATGAAAGTGAAAAGTGAAACTGAAGTTGCTCAGTCTTGTCCGACTCTTAGCCACCCCGTGGACTGCTCTAACGAATAGAAAATACCCTGAAATGGATAAAATAATTTTATATTTTTTCCTTATTAAGAAAGCATGTGAAGGAAGGCTTAAGTTGCATTGTACAATATTTTTGTCTTTGACTTACCTAACTATGAATCCATATAAAGCAGATTTTTATACAGGGCAGATGAGAACTGTAGACCGGGAGCTTGATTGCAGTGGTTCAGTGATGAACTGGTCAGAAGGGCAGATGTCCAGGATCGCCTTCCTCCCCTCTGTCTCTAACCCCGTGTGAGTGTGAGCCCTGGTCTTCCAGTCCTACTTCTCTGGTGATGTTGACACTGCTCCTCAAAGAACCACCTTCTCATGCTCCCTCTGGCCACTAGGCGGCAGTGCTGGCCAGGCTGTGTCAGTGCAAGGGGCAGACCCTCCATGTTTGCATCCAAACGTGAATCGGGGACTTCCCTGGGGGCACAGTGGATGAAAATTCACATGCCAATGCAGGGACACCAGTTTAATCCCTGGTCTGGGAAGATTCCACATGCTGCGGGGCAACTGAGCCTGTGTGCCACCGTTAGAGAGCCCGTGTGCCACAACTGCTGAGCCCATGCTCTAGAGCCCGTGAGCCAAAACTACTGAGCCTGTGTGTACTAAAGCCCCCGAGCCTAGAGCCTGTGCTCTTCAGCAGGAGAGACCACCACACCGAGAAGCCCACGCACCGCAATGAAGAACAGCCCCTGCTCACCGCCACTGAGAAAGCCCGCGGCGCAGCAACGAAGTTCCAGCACGAAGAAGTAAAAGGTGAAACAGAAACTGACCACACCCTGCTTTCTGTGATGCCTGGTCTGTGTTTTGGTGGATCCCTGAGATGTCCAGACTGAAGGGCCACCTTGCCTGGAGTGGTCAGTGCACACTGAGCAAACGGCCAGGTGCCCGTGGAGTAAACACAGAGGCTGAGCCACTGACAAGGCCAAGGAAGCGGGTTGCGTGGTGACCAGGGCTGCCCAGCACTGGAAGAGGGGAGACTGCTGTCCAGAGTGGGCAGGGATTCCCAACCCCAGTTCAACATCCCTTTTCATATGCTCACAAGCAGGGGGCCGGCGAACCCAGAAATCTGCAGTGCATGGCATTCAGGTGATTAAATATAGGTGCACAGGTCACCTGAACATCCCCGTGTCTGCCCGCAGTGGAATCGAGGCATCTGTTGTTCAAATGGAAGATAAAACGAAAAGGCCTGTGGAGCCATCTGGTGGTCAGAGCCCTGCAGCCATGGCCTGGCTTCGCGGCCTCAGGACCCCCAGGGCTTCCATCTGGTCTCTGTGCTTGGATGAGTGAGGTTTTGTCCTCTTTTGAAAGGGAAGAGTGTTTTGCCACCAGGAAAATGTGAATACCATCAAGGGCACCTAAGTTGAAGCTAGCATTTTTTTTTTTTAATAAAAGGATGGCTTTTAAGTAGAGTTTTAAACTTTATTTTTAAAATTTACCGGGTATTTCCTTTTGTTCAGTTTGCTTTGTATGCAAATTCAACTGCTTGAGATAATGGACTGCATCTGAGTTGCTGGTGTAAATTAGATATTTTAAAAAATTTAGATGTACTTGACTAATGACATTGTGTAAATTTAAGGTGTATGACATGTTTTTTAAAATTTATTTTGAAATTTGATTTTAATTGGAGGGTAATTGCTTTACAATATTGTGTTGGTTTCTGCCATATATCAGATTGAGTCAGCCATAGGTGTGCTCGTGTCTCCTCCCTCTTGAACCTCCCTTCTGCCTCCTACCCCATCCCATCCCTCTAAGGAGCTCAGCCTGGTAGTCTGTGACAACCTATTCATTTTATTTTTTGACTGCCTGGAATCTTGATTGCTTTGTGCAAGCTTTCTCTGGTTGCGGCAAGTGGGGACTACTGTTTGTTGCAATGCACGGCTTCAGTTGTGGCACACAGGCTTAGTTGCTCTGTGGCAGGTGGACTCTTCTGGGACAGGGAATCCAACCCATGTCCTTTGCATTGGCAGGTGGGTTCTTAACCACTGCACTACCAGGGAAGTCCTAAGTTGTATGACGTGTTAGTTTGATGCATTCATATATTGTAGTATGATAGCTATTGTAGCCATAATTAGCACCTCTGTCATATTACATAATTATAATTTATTTTTAGTGGTTGGAACAATTAAGTTCTATCTCTTAGCAAGTTTGATAATTATAATATACAAATATACAAATATATAAATATACATATATACATTATACATATACATAATATATTTGATAAATATAAATATACAAATATATAAATATACATATATACATTATACATATTATACATAATATATTTGATAAATATATATTTGATAAATATAATATACAGTGTCTATATTTACTATGCTCATGCTGGTGTTTATAAATATATACAAGTATATTATACAAATATATTTATCAAATATAATATATCTGATAAATATACAGTGTATATTTACTATGCTCATGCTGGTGTTTATATATATAAATATATACAAGTATATTATATAAATATATAAATATACATATATACATTATACATATTATACATAATATACAAATATATTTATATATAAATATAATATACAAATATATTTATCAAATATATTTGATAAATATAAATATATTTGATAAATATAATATACAGTGTCTGTATTTACCATGCTCATGCTGGTGTTGTGTCGCTTCAGTCGTGTCCAACTCTTTTGTGACCCCATGGACTGTTGGCTCACTAGGCTCCTCTGTCCATGGGATTCTCCAAGCAACAACACTGGAGTGAGCTGCCACAGCCTCCTCCAGGGAACCCGCATCTCTTGTCTCCTGCATTGCAGGCGGATTCTTTATGGCTAAGCAATGGGGAAGCCCATACTTACCATACTGTGCATTATATTTCTAGGGCATATTTACTGCTCATTGTAAGTGTGTACCCTTTAAAAATTCTGTTCTGTCCCCAAAGCCCAACCCCTGGTAACCACCATTTTACTCTGTTTTTGTATGTATGGCTTTTTAAAATTCCATATATGAGTGCTGTTATACCATGGGGAGATATTACCTCACAATTGTTAGAAAAGGCAGTGGTCGAAAGACAAGAAAAAACAAGTGTTTACAAGAATGTGGAGAAAAGGGAGCCTTTGTGCATTGTTGGTGAGAATGTAAACTGGTGCAGCCACTGTTGAAAAGAATGTGGAGGTTGCTCAAAAAATTAAAAATAGAACTGCCATATGATTCAGCAGTTCCACTTCTGGGTATATTTCTGAAGGAAATGAAGAGAGGCTCTCGAAGAGATCTCTTCACTCCCATATTTCTTATTCACAATAGCCAAGATGTGGAAACAATTTAGATATCCCTCAATGGGTGAATGAATAAAGAGTATGTGGTAAAAATGTATGATGGAGTGTTACTCAGCCACAAAATATAATGAGATTCTGCCATCTGCAACAATGTGGATGGACCTTGAGGTCATTATTCTCAGTGATATAAGTCAGAGAAACCAGAATGTGTTTAACCTAAGTGGGCCGAGCCTGAGTAGCATTCGGTCCTAGGGTGTTTATGTGGGGGATGTCCCTGCTGTGGGGAGTGGACTAGAGTGAGCTGAATGGAGGGTATGGAGGAAATTGTGCTGGCCACACAGCCCAGTGATTCAGTGATTGCTTCCTTCCTGCACCTGCTTGGCTCTGTGTTGGCATTAGAGATGTACAGAGATGTTGGATGTCGTGGGGTTTGCGTTTGCTCAGGAATCATGCACAATGGATAGAGAGAGGGGCTGAGGCCAGGCAGCATCTGCGAGGTTGTCAGGTCTGTGCCCTCTTGGGTAGGTGTGCCCTACAACCTTGTGCCTTGAGAGAAACCAGTGAGGAAGCACTTCTTGGGTAGAATCTTCTCCCTAGACTGTCAAGCACCCACACAGGGTGCGGGCATCAGCATGGCACACAAGGCTGTGCATGGTATTGAGAGAGAAGACAGGTCTCCCAGCTCACTGCACACGTGCTCATCCCGCCGCTGAGATGGGCGGTGAGGAGGAAGGGCAGAGAGGAGACGGAAGACAGGAGGGCGGGGTGGCTCAGGTGGCCGGGGGGCCTCTGAGTGAGACGGGGCATCCTCAGGCTTCCTGTGGGCTCGCCGTGTGGACTCCAGCCTTCTGTAGGTTTCCTGGTGTGAGCAGAGTGCGCGGTGGGTGGGACTGAGAGTTAGACTCAGGGACCTTGATGTGTAGTTTGGTTCAGAGAGCATGCTCATGTGACTGCAGGCCTCTTGCTTTCCCATTCTGGGTGGGGGGCTGTGACAGTCCCGTGGCCTAGTCCTGCCTGGCTCTGGGTTCCGTGGACAGAGGTGTTGCCATTTGCACTTGGGGTGCAGAGCAGGAGGTGCCATGTGTGGGGGCTCACACCCAGGAGGCACCCTTGCTTGTGCTTCCAGATCACTGGCCGCATCAGTGTGGGAGGCCCAGAGACTCTCGGTGGGGTTGTGGGCTTAGCCGTGCTCTGCAGGGCATGGGCCAAGCCCTGGCTTGCAGACACCCCTCCTTGCTGTGAGCAGTTAGGATAGGTCCTCTCCCGAAACTCCTGAAAAAGCAGGTGCGTTTCCTCCTTTCCCTCCGACCCCACCTGTGCTCCGAGCTGTCGGGGGAGCTCTAAGCTGCTGCCCTTTGCAGGTATGTGCAGTTTCTTAGTGGGCTCCTGTCAGGAACGGTGAAGATGAATGCCTCGCCCCTGTTCCTGCATTTTGTCATCCTGCACGGAACCCCCAACTTTGACTCGGGTGGAGGTGAGTGTCTCCCGCAGGGTGGGGTCTGGAGGTGTGCTGCCCGGCACTGGCCCCCAGTTCCACGTGTTTATAGCCGACTCTGCCTGTGTTTCAGTGTGCCGGCCCTTTCTCAAGCTCTACCAGGCCATGCAGCCCGTGTACACGTCGGGGATCTAGTAAGTGCGGCTGCTCTCCTGGGACCGCGGGAGAGCCAGGGAGGGGCCTGCTCCAGCCTGCTTCTCCCTTGGAAGGTGTGGGAGGCATGACGTCTGGGGAGCCCAGAGGAGGGGTCATAAGGGGAGCCATGGGCGGCTGCCCCATCACCCTGCCTGGTGGGTGTCCGCCACGGTCACCCAGCTGGCTGTGCGAAGACGCAGGGACACAGGGACCCGGGGGCGGGAGAGGGTCCCGCACTGTGTGGATGTAATCATGTCGGAGCTTGCGACAGGGTCATGGTGTTTTGCCTTTCTCTCCCCTTGGTAGTTTAGATAAAGGGCAGGCAGATGTTTCCAGAATATGTACAAATTCTAGACTTATTTGATTTGCTTTTTTGGGGAGTTTGGATTAGCATTTTATACACATTAATGGAAAATGAGTAAAGGAAAAAAATGTGTTGTCATCACTCAAAACGAACTGTTATCATATGTCTGGGCTCCTGTTGGACCCTGGCATCGGTGGCACTTGGGCCATGTCACCCTCTGCTAACCACAGAGGCTGTGCCGGCAGAACCCCAGTACTCCATGCTGCGTGCCCTGCTGTGCCTGGGCCTGGGGTGGGGCTGCGACCACTGGCACTGACGTTGCCCTCAGGACCCTGCCTGGCCCCATTGCTTTTTTATACCTTTTAGACTCATTTTCATAGGAGAGAGTCTAAGGAATTGAGATGCCTGGGCCAAGCAGGATATTTTGTCTAATTTCAATTGTAGGGTTCCTTTTCTCAGAAGGTATTCTTTCCATTAAATCATGAAGTTGGATCATGATGTGCCTTCTTCTTTATTCCAAAGCAATGTTGGCCCAGAGAACCAAAGCAGGATCTACATCGCCATCGAGCCGGCCCAGCTCCTGAAAGGGGACATCATGGTGAGTGTCATGGCCTTGCCCCTGCTCTCCCAGGAATCAATGGAAAGGGAAAAACAAGCTCATCTTAAAGCAGTAGCATCAGATCCCGCCCCCCGAAAACCTGTAAGAAGAATGGAAAGTAGCCTTTACCTTAAGGAAATCAGTTGATTTTCTGAATAAACCTGTTTAATAAAAGGAACAGAACAAATTGTTAGAGCTACTTGCTATGTGCACCCTTGAAATTAAAGTCCTAACTCAACCACCGCTCTTCCCAGGATTCCAGTTCCCCGAGCATAATGTGCAGTCTTAAAATGACTAGGCCTTCCAGGGGCAGGTGCAGACATAAAATATTCATTGTTAGTGTCTGAGTGGGAGATAGAGCTAGCGTCTTGCAGCTTGGCTTATGAGTGAAATAGTGACTTCTCCAGATAGTTTTGATTCTTGGGTCTGCTGCTTCTTGGGGGAGACTAGCTTTTCCACCTTTGCCTTTTATCTATCTTAAGTATTAAAAAAAATGCATGTCTAAAATAATTTAAGAGAAAATTGTCTGAAATAATGAACAACTTTGAGGCATGTGTGTGCTTCCCACATGCATAGACTAGCTCTCCTGTAATCTATTTGAGGCCTAGGAGGATACCCTATGACAAGAAGATAAGAGTGTTTACAAATTGACATTTTATTTTAGTGGCTCAATCAGAGTTTTCTAGGATTTTCATTGTGTGTGTGTGTATGTTGTGTGTGTGTGTTTGTGTGCACTCAGCCCCTCAGTTGTGTCCAATTCTTTGTGATCCCCTGAACTCTAGCCAGCCAGGCTCCTCTCTCCATGCAACTTTTCAGGCAAGAATACTGGAGTGGGTTTCCATGCCCTCCTCTAGGGGATCTTCCCGACCCAGGAGATCAGTCTGTGTCTCCTGCATTGGCAGGTGACTTCTTTAACACTGCACTGCCTGGGAGGCCCATAGGATTCTCATTAGTTTTCGCATGCCTGATTGTGGGGCTCCGCCTCCCAGAAAGAGCACCTGATGTGGGCTGCTGGCTGCAGGTCTTCCTGAGGCAACCAGTCCAGAAGCCAGTGGGGGATTCACTGCATCAGCCCCTTCTCTCTACTCTTCCTCCCACCTCCTTCCTTCCTCCGTCTTTCCGTCTTCCTCCTCCTCTCCCTTCCGCTGTCTCTTGCCTTCCCCCTTCCTTTTGCACCATCAATTTATTTGTCCAGCGATCCTTTTTTGAGTATTCTGAGCTTTCCAAGTTGGGCCCTAGCACAGGAAGGAAGGCGGGACAGAGGGACATCTTTGCCCTGGAGGAGCCTGGTTGGGTGAATGGATATCAGGAGGGGATCCAGTAGTACCGCAGAATGGGTCCTGATGGCTGAGGCCAGCCGACCGGGAGGTTCGGGTGGAAGTGCCCTCGGAGTTGGGTGTGAGGCCCTGGCTTGGGGGTGCAGCAGTCCCCAGGCCTTGAGGATACCCTTGTGGAAGTTAGTTGTCCTGGGAGTTTGAAGCCAGGTTGTGCTCTTTTGTGTGTCCTGAAAATGCACTGAATCACCTCTTAAGGGTAAGCCTTCTAGGACTCTTAAAGGAGTAGCAAGGATGGGAGGAGAACGTGCCTGGTCTCCAGCGGAAGGAAGGAAGCCCTGCAGCTCTATATGAGAACAGCAGATCGATACGGCCCGAGAGCATCAAGCAGAAGATGGGCCTGAGTCCCATGCCTGGGC
This sequence comes from Capricornis sumatraensis, assembly GCF_032405125.1. Lineage (NCBI taxonomy): Eukaryota > Metazoa > Chordata > Mammalia > Artiodactyla > Bovidae > Capricornis > Capricornis sumatraensis. The sequence continues at coordinate 79,701,454 of NC_091073.1, forward strand.
TTCCACCAGATCTACAGCTTAATGGGGCTGGGTGGCCTCAGATGGGTCCTTATCCAAGCTTGCACCCCCTTTTGCTGCCTGAGGCCCATAAGTGGGCTTCATGGGGATGAGATTGAACTGCGGCAGCTGGCAGGGTGTGAAGGCTGCTTAGTATAATCGAGTGCCCGCTGGTGGGGCCACCACCTGCACTCCTGGAAGACCCCCTCCTCAGCAGACCTCACCCCCACGAGTCTCCCTGCTGTCCTAGGGCAGTGGGGGCACTGCAGCCAGCCCGCCACCCCGGAGCAAGGTGTCTGAGAAAACATCACGTGCTGGAATGCAGTCTGAGCAGGCGGGTGGGGTCTTTCTGAGGGGACCTGGGTGGGAGATTGTGGTTTGGCCCTTGGTTTCTGGGAGGCAGATCTGGGAATGGGCAGGGTGGGAAAGGGGAGCAGGTGGGTGAAGGAGGTGGTGGCAGACGTGCTTGGACTTCGTTCCCGTGAGCTGGCGCAGGTATGGTGCCAGGAGCCATCCCTGGGCACGCGGCGCACTTGTTGAAGCCACAGCAGGAAGGCTCCTGCCTGTGAGTTTGGGACACTGTTTCCTACACTGTCTTCAGATGAAAGGTGGTGCCTGGGGCACACACACGGCCACATGAAAGGTGCCTGTCGCCGCGTGCGCTTGGCCCATGGCTCTTTTCAGGTACATTGGTAAGTGGCTTCCATCCAGTGGCTGCGGGGACTCGCCAACTTGCCCTTCCCTGTGCTTTTGCTTCCTCTTTGCAAGAAGTCCCAAAGTGTGATTATTAGGCCCCTCTCAAGAAGTTTCATTTCCATTGCACACTGATGAGTCTGCTCAGTGCCCAGTGGGGCCTTCTGAAGCACCAGCTGTAGGTGAAGGTGTTGGGCCAGCAAGGGTTTGGGGAGCACCTGCCTGAGACCTCTGGGCCCAAGCGAGGCCTGGGTGGGGATGTAGGGTGGCCACTGGTGTGGCCGGGCATGGTCAGTTTAGAGCTGTCAAACTGGAGCCTTCCTCTTACAGTGCTGGGAGCTCATGGCCTGCATGCAGGGTCTTCAAAGGGAGGGGGACCTCCCCCCCCAGTTGCGGGAGAACAGAGGTGGGTGCAGCACCGGCCCGAGTGGGAGGAATGGCAAGAAGCCTGGCATGGTCCTCAGAGCACGTGGGCTGCACCCTGCTCAGAGGAGCTGGGGAGGAAGACCTGGCGCCTCTCCACTGGGTCAGACGCCTCATTCTCTGTGAGCGCCCTGCCTCTGCCGCCTGCTTTCTAGTCTGGGTTTTAGGAAAGGACAGGTCACGCTCAGTGGCCCCTGCCGTCTGCTCTCCTCCCTCCCCCACCCCCCAGTGGCCATCTCCCTGGTGTTCGCCATCATGTGGCTGCTTGCTCTTCATGGGGCCTCCTCTTCCCTCAGCTCCGCCTGCAGCCCCTCCTCTCCGGGTGGTCCCCGGCTCCTGACTCGTCTCCTGTCCTCTGGGCAGCCTCCCTTTCGCAAGTGCTGCTCCTTCTGGCAGGAGCAACTGCTCTGAGGGGTCCAGGCTGCCTCTTACTTGCTTCTGTCTTGGGTCCAGCTCCCCTGGAATCCATTCGATGCTTCCTAGGACCATCCCCCCTTGTTCCCCAGACCCCAAATGGGAGCTTCCTCTCAGCATCTCCTTGCCCCACATCTCATCAGTCATGCAGCTCCTTTACCCAGATATGTCCTAAATGCCAGGACTGCTTGTGTCCCTGAGCCCCGCGCCGCACAGCGTGACCCCATCTGAGCACGGTGTTCCCCTGCCTGGGCCCAGCATCCTCCCCACAGTGGCAAGAGAGGGTCCAGGCTCCTGTAGGTGGCCTAGGAGCCCCTTGCTTTACTGCTCTTCGATCACTTAGCCCCACAGATGCTGGATTATCCGTCTTGTTCTGCACACGGCCCCACGGCCCTTTTCTGCAGGTCTTGCGGATGCCGCCCACCCATGTCATCCACATTGGACACATGGTTGTGCCTCGCTTAGGCCGCATTTGATGATCTCTCATAGGTGGATGCCGAGCCCTTGAGGTGGGTGGTTGACTTGTCCCAGCTTCCCCGGAGCCAGTCGCTGTGCTTCTCAGGGGTGGCAGCTCACCTTGGCTGTGAGCCCAGAGTGCCGTTGTCCCCACATTATTGCCTAGAGCCCGCCCCAAGGGTGGGAGTCCTTGGGCAAGTTCACCTTGTAGCATGCCCTGAAGGCTGCTGCTTGTGTGAGGGGACAGCCTGAGCGATGCTGCAGGAAGCTAAGAGGTCTGGCATTCAGGTGTTCTGTTGCCTGGAGCTCTCTTGAGGGGAATGTTTCCTGCCCTGAAGGCCCCCTTTCCATGAAGTTTTGTTTCCATTGGCAATGGGGGCAAATAGGGTCTCCCAGATCTCATCACAGGAAATGCTTAACTTGATAAAACCAGCCCCTTCCTGCACCTCTGTCCATTCTTAACATGGAGTATTTTTGGATTGAATTATTATTTGATTTATACTTCCTGTGTTTACAGTTCATTTTTGTACACTCTGCACTTATTTTTTTGCAGCATTATCAGACGGGGGAAGGGTGAGACAGCTTACAGCTGGAAGTGGGTAATTTTCCATCCCACGGGGTAATTTTTCCTTGCTTCATTTGTAGAAATGATCACCCAGGAGGTTTAGTTTAGCTGTTGATCTCTATGAAGCCTCACAGTGGCGCTAGCCTCTTGTATTAGTTTCCTAGGGCTGTCATGACAAAGTGCCACAGACTGGGGGCTCAAACATCAGACATGAATTCCCTCACAGTGCTGGAGGCTGAAAGGCAGAGATTGAGGTGTCTGTCAGCAGCGGTGATTTCTCCGGGGGTCTTCTCCTTGGCGTGCAGACGGCTCTCTTCTCCCCAGGCCCTCACGTCGTCTTCCCTCTGCGTGTGTCTGGGTCCTGGTCTCTTCTTAAAAGGACCCCAGTCAGATTGAATTAGGGCTTACCTGTATAACCTGACTACCCTCACCACCTTTAAGACTTCAACAGGTGAATCTTGGGGTCACAGGATTCAGCCCATAATATCTGTGTCCATTGAGTAAACCCATTCTAGAATAAACCGTCTAGTCAAAGGTCTGTCTAGCCAGAGCCATGGTTTTTCCAGTAGTCACGTATGGATGTGAGAGTTGGACTATAAAGAAAGCCGAATGCCGAGAATTGATGCTTTTGAACTGTGGTGTTGGAGAAGACTCTTGAGAGTCCCTTGGACTGCAAGGAGATCCAGCCAGTCAGTCCTGAATATTCATTGGAAGGACTGATGCTAAAGATGAAATTCCAATGCTTTGGCCACCTGATGCGAAGAACTGACTCATTTGAAAAAACCTGATGCTGGGAAGGATTGAGGGCAGGAGGAGAAGGGAAGGACGGAGGATGAGATGGTTGGATGGCATCACTGACTCAATGGACATGAGTTTGAGTAAGCTCCATGAGTTGGTGATGGACAGGGAAGCCTGGCATGCTGCAGTCTGTGGAGTCGCAAAGAGTCAGACATGACTGAGTGACTGAATTGAACTGAACTGAACTGAACTGAATAAGGTTAAGAGTGGAGTCAGGTACCATGGGTTATCCAGCACCCTTGGCTATGACTTGTTACCAGTGTTCACTCATCCCCTCATTCATTCCCCATAGCATATGTCCTGAACCAGGTAACATGGTGGTTGTGAACGTTGAGTGAGATGTGCTGGTGATCACTCTCGTGCCAGGAGAATTTGGAGTGTTCACACATGCATAGAGGCAGGAGTTGAAGGCTCACAGGAGTTGAAGGCTCACATGATTACCATGTGTCTGAGGAGGAGAGACTCTCAAAGGATGCTGACAGCACCGGCCGGCCTGGAGGATCAGCCCCAGGTATCCCCACGCTCAGAACATAATCTCTGGGGGACACACTGCATTGTGTGATCTGTACACGCTGCACCTCCAAATCCCAGGACTGTTGGTGCAACCTGAAAATGACCTCAAGGCTCAGCACAGGGAAGTAGACGGTGGCAGAACATTCCATGGTGTTGGCTGAGCATCTGGAGAGCGGGGAGCCGTGTCCCCTCCTACTGTGCAGATCAGCTCTGGTTTCCCGCATCTCTGAGGCAGGAGAAGTACACAGTCTCAGCCTAACTGTGGGAGACCTGCTCATTTCAGTTTGTCCTGTCCTTCAATTGTAGTCAGTTACCGCTTGGTGTGCACCACTGCGCATTCATGGGCCTGCCTTCAGTGGAGAACGGAGGACATGGAGAATATGTCAGGGCCTTTCTGTGTTAAAGTTCAAGTATGGAGGCATTTTCATTTCTCATCAAGGATTTGGCAGCTGTCATGAGTTGGACCGAATCCTGCATTGCAGAGAATGCTTTTATGGGTTTCCCACCCACAGCCGCAGAGGGTTCGGCCGGGCTGTCTGGCGTCTGCAGAGCCTGCCTCTGCTCCGGAAGGTGGAAGGGGAGCTCCCAGGGAAGGTGTCCCAAGGCGACACCATGGTCACCATCCTTTGAGACAGCATGCTGTCTTTTGCTTTTTTTTCCTGCTTTGATTTTGGTAAATGTCAGCCCTGTGCACAGATAAACCTGCCTCTTTCCTCATGGGGATTGATTCTCTTTTGAGACAGGTTAGCAAAGGTTATAGGGGTCAAGTTTACAAGAAGTAAGGCCCTGTGATCTCTTTGGGTTGGGGACACTGTGGGGAAAAGTGGAGTGGACTCCATCTGTCATTCCTTTGACTTGCGGGCTGTTGAGGGGCCCATTACTGCTGAAGCCAGGGTGACACCCACCCATCGTCCAGCTTTACCTAAACATGGCCGGCCTGTCCCCACACACCCTCCCATTGCACACCTGACCTGCCCATCTTTGCCATGTGCTTATACTGAGGTTCGGACGCTGTCTCCTAAAGGGCAGAGCCTCAGATATTCAGTAAACACACTTCTGTTAAGTGGGAGGGCAGAGTGTTTGCAAGCACAGCCGTGTTGTTATGTAACCTTGCTAAGGAATTCACGTGGGCTGCAGCCCTGTCAAGAACTGGCCGTGGTCCAGGGCCCCAGTGGGCTTGTAAACACTTTCCCATCCACATGCCTCATCTTGCTGCCCCTGCTTGTGCAACCCCATGGCCACTTACATTTTGTCCTCGTAGTTGTGGGGCTGCGTTGCCTGGCTCCAGCAACCTGACTTCTAAACAGAGGGGACCCTTCTCAAGGAGCTGTCACAAACAAACACCACCTTAGTTTATTGTTTCTTGCTAAGGGCACTTAAGTAAGAAGAGGGAAAATGAATGCATCCTCAGCCTCCTGTTGGGCGTAGTTATGGGCTGTCTGTGATCGCCCTGTGACTTGCTGTGCATGCGTCCTTCTCCCTCTGCCGTGAGTCTCCTAGACCTGGGTCGGCCCGATCCATCTGTATCTCAGCCCAGTGGATCTGTGTATGCGTGCTCAGTTGTCTCAGTTGCCTGACTCTTTGCGACCCTATGGATTGTAGCCCGCCAGGCTCCTCTGTCCCTGGGATTCTCCAGGCAAGACCACTGGAGTGGATCAGTGTGCCCTCCTTCAGAGGATCTCCCTCACCCAGGGATTGAACCCATGTCTCCTCCATCGCAGGCAGATTCTTTACTGCTGAGCCGCCAGGGAAGCCCTCAGTAGATCTTGTATTTTCTATTCACAGCTTTACTGCTGCCCTCCTAATGGTTTAGGGAGTGAGTTACAGTCTGGCCACCCTCTGAAATCATTTTTACCTCCAAGTGAAATCATGGTTAGTGTTGGCCCTGGATGATGTAGGTGCTGTGACTTAGGACAGCAGCTGCTAGGCTTGCTAAACCTTTAAGGGTGTGTGGTTGTGGCTCCTTGATGCCTGTGTAAACAGCCACCAGGCCCACCAGCAAAGTGGAGAGAAATTGTTTCTAGTGCAGATACTCTAAAATCTGAAGGCAGGGGATTGATGTGTTCTTAGAAACTCGCTGGGGAGACATAGGTAAATAAAACTGCTAATGCTGAAGGGATGAAGTGGGTATTACAACCTTCATCACTCTAATCTTTATAAAATGCTACTGATACTTTGTACCTTAAAAGAAGCATTTGGGGCACTTCTGTCAAGCAAAATGCTGCTTATTCTTTCCATGGAGTGTTAAGCGTATGATTCTGGTCTCCTCACTGACACTACTAACATTTATTGGCTTGGATGATGAATCGTTACTGACTCTGCGGGAGGTGCCAGAGGTGGGGCTCCACTGGGTGGAGGTGAGTTCATCTCCTCTCTGGTTGGAGCTGTGGGTCCCCATGCGAGGGAGACGCCTGTGGCTTTCTGCGCCTTCAGGAGACAGCTGGGCTCATTCCTGAGGTGGCCAGGAGGACTGGAGCGGGTGGCAAGTGCAGCCGTGAGCAGTGGGAAGAGAACATGGTCAAACAGCGGGCAGGCTGTGGGAAAGGCTCAGGGCTCTGCCAGTGCCGCTTGTCAGGAGTCCCCGGAAGCCCCTCAGGCAGGGCACGTGTGTGCAGAAGGCGGGTGCTCTGTGGCAGTGGGATACCCTGCTCTTCCTTCCACCCTGAACCCTTGTCCTGTGAAAAACTAGTCTTTAGACACTAGTCATGCAGGGCCTGGGAAGGTGTCTGGGCCCCAGGACAATTGAGAGCAGGCAGCCAGGGGGCGGGGAGGGGAGGGTGAACCCATCTGCTGTTCCTCCCCTGCTCCAAGGCACATGGTGACCTCTGCCTCCCCCCTCCTGGTTCCTGGAGTGGGCTGGGATTCATGTCTGATGAGTCACCCTCTGTTTGTGTGTGTGTGTGTGTGTGTGTGTGTGTGTATTTGTGTATAGCTGCTGTGATGAGCGATGGTGAGACCAGAGGCGGGGAGACCATTGAGCACCTTGGGTTCTGGGAAAGGTGGGGGCAGGCTTGGGGGCTTCTGGTTGGGATGAGCTGTGTACATCAGGAGCTGGCTGCAGGATGAACCCTTTAACTCAGAGCAGGAGAAAGATTCCCCCAAAGGGAGCTGTGCTTGAGGGGCATCCTCCCCTGCCCTTAGGCTGTCTATGCTTCTTTACGAGCACCTGTGATGCCCTGTGTCCACCAGGGGCTCTACCTGCCCACAGAACCTGGTGCCAAATTGAGGGAGGGGAGCTACCGTGAGGCGTGACCCTGTGGGCTGGCTTGGGGCCACTTCCGTCAGGGGCTGTCAGCTTCTGGAGGGAGGCCTTGTTGTTATCTTGCAGCCTTGTTTCCCCTCAGTATTGATAAAGACTTCAGAGTCAGACTGGCATGTCCCTGAAACTCTCTTGCCTTTTCTCCAAGTCTTCTCCCCCTTTCCCTCTCACTTCCAGGGTAGCAGTGGAGAAAGGCAAACAGAGAGGGTGGGTCCATCATCCAGCAGAGATAGGTGTGTGGGAGCATGTCCTCTCCGTGGGGGTCTTGCTGCAGCATGTGTGGGATGAGGCCCTCTGCTCAGCAGTCAGTGTGGTGCAGGGGCGTTGGAGGGGTGAGAACGTAAGCAGCATCTCGGGAAGGAAGGCTAGGGGCACAGCCTTTGGTTGGACCCTGCTGAGGAGCCAGAGACTCCGGATGAAATGAGAGAGGACTTGGCGACTGGAGATCATTTGCTGTTGGAGAGTAAATGGAAGTTGTCACATTTCTGAAGAGTTCTCGCGGGCTGGTTCCATATGCCAGCCCTGGACAGGGGCGTGGAGGCCAGGCCTGAGTCTGGATTCCCACCAGGAGTGTGCACAGGCCGCCTGGTGCCTCCTGCATAGTGAATGTGGGGCTTGTGTTTGTCAACATGAATCGCTCCCCTGACGGTCTGTGTACATTTCTTCATTTATTTATCAGACTGTTTCCTTGTAGATAGCACAGAGGTATATGACTTTGGGGTTTGCCCTAAGGGGCTGAAGCTCCTTGGATCTTTATTTTTTCTCTTGAGTGATGGTTCTCTGGTTACTGAAGGCCTGGTCCCATCACTTCATGGCAAATAGATGGAGAAATAGTGGAAACAGTGACAGCCTTTATTTTCTTGGACTTCAGAATCACTGTGGATGGTGACTGCAGCCATGAAATTAAAAGACACTTGCTCCTTGGAAAAAAAGCAATGGCAAACCTAGACAGCATATTAAAAAATAGAGACATCACTTTGCCAATAAAAGTTTGCTTAGTTTGGCATAGTCAAAGCTATGGTTTTTTCAGTAGTGATGTACAGATATGAAAGTTGAACCGTAAGGAAGACTGAGCGCCACAGAATTGGTGCCTTTGAACTGCAGTGCTGGAGAACGCTCTTGAGAGTCCCTTGGACAGCAAGGAGATCAAACCAGACAATCCTAAAGGAAATCAACCTTGAATATTCATTGGAAGGACTGATGCTGAAGCTGAAGTTCCAATACTTTGGCCACCTGATGCAAAGAGCCCACTCACTGGAAAAGAAAGACTGTGATGCTGGAAAAGATTGAAGGCAAGAGGAGAAGGGGAGGACAGAGGATGACATGATTGAATGCCATCATTGATTCAATGGACATGAGTTTGAGCAAACTCCGGGAGATAGTGAACTAGAGGGAAGCCTGGCGTGCTGCAATCCATGGGGTTGCAAAGAGTTAGACATGAGTGAGTGACTGAACATACACACAGATCAGTCACCTACAGCATCTCCCGAATCATTGGTCTGGACCATACTTGCTGGGACTGCTTCTCATTGACCTGGCACAAGATATCTGAAGCCCATCTCTTTCCGACCTGAGTCTTTTGTGAGCATGGCTGCCTGTGAGATCCCTGCACCTCCAGCCTCCCTTCCTCCTGGGCATGCGCAGTGCAGGGCGTGGCCTCCTCCACTCTGAGTGTCTGCGGGCAGAATCTAGGATGCTTGTGGGCTTGAACCCCTGGGGATCCTGGAAAGGAGCCTCTGCCCTACTTAGGAGGGAGGAAGGGCCCTCTCTGCTGCAGTACACCACTCTGCTGTGGCCTTCCTGCCCTCCTCATGGGCAGCCCTGCTCTCACACCCCTCAGGCAGGGGGCCCCCCGTGGAAAGGTGAGAAATGGTGCCAGGGCCCCTCCTCCACCCACCCTTCCCTGCCAAGTGCCCGGAAGGGGTGCTTTTACCCTGTGTATTGGCACCGTCACCCCAGAGGCCTGAGCTGCTCCCAGAGACCTTGTGCCTCGGAGCCACAGCCTGAATCCAAGTTACATCCCTGGTGATTCTGGAGACTGGTCTCAAACTGTCATTTAGCACGTCTTGACAGCCCAGCCGTGGAATTTATATTCCAAGGCCTTTTCCCTTTCTCTTCCTTCTCCCTTCTTGCCATCTTTCTCTCTCTCTCAGTTATAGCACACAACATAAGTACTGAGTCGAGTACAAAAAGTAATGACTGCCTGCTCCTTTCATGAGAGCAGAAAGGCTTTAAGGTAAAATGTGGAGTATTTAGATGAAATTAGGAAAAAGAGGCTGCGCAGTTTCATTCTTCAGATGTCTTCCTGTGCACTTCCACAGGAGCCTTCCTTGCAGGTGGGGCTCCCTGGAAAACACACCCCTTTTTATCCCAGGTGAAGTGCTACCATAAGAAGTACCGCTCGGCCACCCGCGATGTCATTTTCCGCCTGCAGTTTCACACCGGGGCTGTTCAGGGCTACAGACTTGTGTTTGCGAAGGAGGATTTGGACAATGCGAGCAAAGGTGAGGTCCCTCCCTGGGTCCAGACTGAGTGTAGGGAGAATGGGCCCTCAGTGGGTGGCCCCCGGGAGCCTTATGTGTTCCTGTCATTGTTCTCCACTACTGGCCCCACCCCCACACCACAAGCCAGCAGATTGACAAAATTATTACCAGTCTCACAAAAGACTGATGATTGTTCCAACAAAGAAAAAAATCTGGAGAAGCAGTAAAAATGCTAACATTTTTCTCTGTCATTGTTGTGCTGTTGGAGATTTGGGAGTGGTGTTGCCCTGGTAGGAATATAAGGACAAAATTCATTTGTTGTCTTGTCTCCAAATTTGTTGAAATAGGATTTCTTTTTTAGATGACCGTTTTCCTGATAATGGGAAGATTGAGTTAGTCTTCTCAGCCACTCCTGAGAAGATTCAAGGTGGGTAGAATGCAGAATGCTGGCAGAGGGGTGGAGGGGGCTGCAAGATGCTGACCTGGTTGGGTGATGTGTATGCTGGAGTCTCTGTAGAACCTCCCACCTTTGCACATAATTGGAAAGATTTATAATACATTAAAAATAGAATATTAGACAATGGGAACGTGTTAGCCTAGAGACAGTAGGGCCCAGGTAAAGACCCCAGAGATGGTGTGACTTGCCCAAAGAAGGGTCCAGAACTTCAGGATTGGGACCATGTCTTGATGCCCTGTTTACTTCTCCCCTCAAAAAGCAACCTCTTTATTTTTAAAGAGGACTAGAAATATAGTAGAAAGACTGCAACTATTTGTGTGCAAAATAGACTCCTTCTAAAAATACATTGAAAGAGAAAGCAGTCTCTTTACTGTGAAGACAAATGGCTCATTTCCATCACTGAGATTCATATTTGTGAAAGTTTTAATTCAGTTTTTAATAGCTGTGGAAAAGAAGCACCCTATTTCTGTGCCCAGTGCCATAGACTGAGGCATGAATAGTTAAATGCAAGGCTGTGGGGGTAAGAATCCTCCTGGAAGCCTCGGAAAGGCAAGAGCCCAAACCCACCCCTCCCGTCCACCAGCCCTGAGGCTGCTCCTCAGGTTTCTGCTGGGTCCTTGACCTGCAGAGCCATCCAGGTGATCCCCTTGTGCAGAAACGCATCCAGAGCATAGAGCCTCCCACCTGGTAGACAGAGGACGAGTGTTCACCTTTCCTTCCTGCCAAGTGGTTTGCACTGTTGTTCAGTTCCAGCTCAGATTACTGGCAGGCTTGTGGGGGAGGGTGTGGATCTGGACTCTGTGCTGGCACTCAGATCCAGAGGCTCCTCTCTGCGTTGCTGGCAGGTACCGGCTTGATTAGGACTAACACCCTTTGTCCACCCCTGTCCCCTCCACCACCCTGCAGGATGTGAACATTTGCAGAATGACCACAGGGTGATTGTGGACTTCAACACAGCAGACCCGCTAATCCGCTGGGACTCATATGAGAACCTGAGTGCAGACGGTGAAGGTGAGTCTTGTTACCTTGCTATCAGTTCCTGGAGAATAGAACCCAGAACAAGCAGTTTGTTCACCTTTAGATCGAAAATCTCCTTGCAGCCTGCTTGGAGGCTGTCAAGAATCCACACCATTGTGAGTCTGAGGGCACTTGTGAGAATCAGGCTTGGTGAATTGGGTTGAGCTTTGACAAAGCTGCATAGTGATGGTCAGTTAGTGAACTTGTCATCTAGAAGCTTCCTCACCTGAGGCTGTATGTCTGTCTCTCCCTTGCCCTCCTGATTGGGGAAGGGGAATGCCTGGTGTCTGAGCACTGGCAGGCTTCCTACTGTTGGGGAGCCCCATGGGCAATAGGGATGTGGGTTCTATTTCTGTTTGCTCGTTACACTGGTGTCCAGGTGGTATGGCTGTGTCATTTAGTCTCTGTTTTGTGAGTCCGTCTCTCCCAAACACATTCTCTGTTTGCCACGGGATCTGCAGTTTGAGTCACAAGTATCATGAAAGAAAAGGAATGAAGGGTGGCACCTGCCAGGTTTATAGAAAGAAGCCTCTGGAGGTCAGTGTCAAAGAGGAGGGATCAGACTTCTTCTAGGTGCTTGAGAACACGGCCTTTCATCTTTTTCAAGCACCAAATTGTGAACAGACCTGATTTGGGGGAGAGAGCGAAAACAATTTTGTCCAGTTAGTTCCATCCAGACCTTAAATAGCCAAAAGCAAGTGTTGTGGTGATAACTCCACATGTGTGCATCTTTGTGCATTGCTGGGATTGAAGGGACTGGCCGGGGATGTCTGTGTCTACTCAGGGCGTCAGGGCGGGCACGAGACTCCTCAGCTTGTCCACTTGGAGAGTCTGGGGTCATGTCAGTATTTCTGTGATACAGAGCATCCTGCTGTCTAGAGGTGAAGCCCTCATCACTCCTCATGGTCTCTAAGTGCTGTGTGTGTCAAGCCTCTGCACACACCTTGAAGCGCCATTCCCATGCCCGGTTCATTCACCACACTGCATTCCATTGAGGGTCTCAGTGCTCTTGATGTTTTTTTTTAGACCTTGCACATCTACTTTTTTTTTTTTTTTCAAAATTGAAGTATAGTTGATTTACAATATTATACAAGTTACAGATATACAACATCGTGATTCACAATTTTTAAAGATTATACTCCATTTATAGTTATGATAGAATATTGGCAGTTTTCGCTATGCTGTGCAATATATCCTCATGGCACATTTATTTTATACGTAATAGTTTGTACCTCTTAATTTCCTACCCCTGTCTGACCCTTTGTCAGTTACAGTTGCTCCCGGTGGAGCTCATGGAGGGTTCTGAGTTCTCACTGTTGTAGGTGCTGCGTGGATGGCCCCTGCTGCCAAGGCCCTGCAGACTCTTGCACAGCCACCTTGCACAAAACATGCAGTTCCCCTCACGTGGAATCATTACCCTTCCTGAGGTTCCCTCCATCTCCCAGCTCTCCAGGCTCCTCTGTGGGGTTGACCTGCATTGGTGAGCTCATTCCTCATTCCCAGTGCCCTTAGCTCTCACTTGGAACCTCAGTGCCTGGCTTGGGTTCCTGGAGGAGGGCACCAGTGCCTCCCCCCCCCCCCGCCCTCCTGCGAAGGCGGGGGGCGTTGGCTGGCGGGAAGCAGTCTCAGCCATGCTTCCCTCAGGGCAAAACTTTCTGGGGTTAAGGAAGGTTTGGCAGCCTATGTTTTTGGCTAGAAAATGATGTCTTTTGACCCTCCCTTCTATGTGTGCTTCCATTTCTTGTCCCTGCTGGTTAAAACAAACACACACACACACTGACCTAAACTGTGTTTATCTCTGCTGTCCTGGAGTGGACCCTCTGCAGTCCTTCAGTCAAGGACCTTGACCCCTTGTTATGTCCGGGCAAAGTGTGCCTCTTCCCCCAGCTGTGAACTCGTTCACGCGTGGACACTTGATTCCAGATGTCCTGTCTTCATCACGGAGACTCAGTTCTCTGCTCCCAGCTCTGTGGCCCAGAGGGGATCTGGGGCTCCCACTGCCTCATCAGTATTTCATGGGACTCTCGCTGTCTCAAGGAGAGAAACGGAGGGTGGGGGCGGACAGTGGGGCTGCCTACAGGAGCCTCTCACGTGCTATTTATTTGATCCATGTAAGACCCTGTGACCCATTTTAGAGATAAAGGGGGAAATACCCAAGAGAAATCAAAAGCTGGACTTTGGTGAGGGGTCCTGGTAGCTTTCTGGGGCTGTGCACTGTTGGTGGTCACAGGTGAAGCTGAGTGAGTTGTCGTGTGTTTGAGATCATGCAGGATGGAGACTGTGGAAGTGGGACACAAGTAAGTCTGGGCCTGTTTGACCCCAGTGCTATTTGGTGCAAACCTCATCCTTCCAGCTGAAGACCTGCTGGTCCCTGGACCAGAGTGAGGCCTGCAGCACAGCCCATGGTTGGGCATGAAGCCTTGTTGTGCCCCTCCTTTCCTCTGTTCCTGGCTTTAACCAACGAGTGTGTTTCTGGCCGCAGGTAAAGCTTGTGGATCCAAGATTGCATAGACAGGGGCCGCTGTCCCCCAGGTTAGGGCTCTGATACTTCAGGTCACCGCCCAATAAACATTGGCCAATCAGAGTTGGCCTCCAGGCAACCACAGTGGCCCCAGAGCTCCATGGGGGTGGGCTGCAGAAAGGGGGCCTCTGATTTCTTATCACTTTTACAGTAAGACCCAGTCTTGTCACTGTCCCATGCAGGACGCTCTACCGAGCCGCCGGCAGTCGGGCCGCTGGTGAGGACAAGTTGGATCCGGAAGAACTGGGCACAGGTGTGTGCAGTTTCAAGTTCTGGATCAAGCTGTGACATTTAGATGTTGCCATTTGGTGGCGCTAGTGGTAAAGAAACCCACTCCAGTGTTTTTGCCTGGAGAATCCCAGGGATGGGGGAGCCTGGTGGGCTGCTGTCTATGGGGTCACACAGAGTTGGACACAACTGAAGTGACTTAGCAGCAGCAGCAGCAGCAGTGGTAAAGAACCCGCCTGCCAATGCAGGAGACACAAGAGATGTGAATTCGAACCTTGGATCAGGAAGATCCCCTGGAGGAGGACATGGCAACCCACTCTGGTATTCTTGCCTGGAGAATTCCATGGAAAGAGGAGACTGGTGTGCTACAGTCCATAGAGTCAGAAAGAGTCAGACATGAATGAAGTGACTTAGCATGCATGCACACTTTGAAAATGCATTTGAAAGTATTTCTCCCCAGAAACTGTTGTCAGGTGTTGAGATTTGGAAAAGCAAAGCATACCTTGGTGACTTATCCAAAAGAGGGTCCACTGGAATCCGGCAGATCAGACCTTAGGTCCTGGCTCTGCTCTCTGTCCAAGGTCAAGCTCCTCCCTGGCAGAATGGGAATGCTGCTGGCTGAGCTTCCAGAATGTAGTGGCTGCATCATCAGTGTCTGGCCACTGTAGCCACTCACTGAACCCTTCCACTCTGTACCCAGACTGGGAATTGCTTTAGATCCTGCATCCTGCAAAACTTTCCTTCACATTGCTTGCTTTGACGGTTCAGAGCAGAGTAACTGCTGTAATGCAGCCCACCTGTCAAATGCCGATGGCACCTTGCTCAGATCTCAGGAAGCGCCCTCCTGTGCTCTCTTGATTTTAAGCCTCCAGCTCTGGCCTTGCAGGTCCCCTTCCAGATGTGAACCCGTGACCTGGAGTTAATCCTGTTTTGATAAGGGATTTTGGGCAGTGATTGGGATGGAGAGCAATGGCTTCATCTAATCTGAAATATGGTAAAGCATCTGCTTACAATGTGGGATACGCAGGTTCAATCCCTGGATTGGGAAGATCCCCTGCAGAAGGAAATGGCAACCCACTCCAGTACTCTTGCCTGGAAAATCCCATGGACGGAGGAGCCTGGTAGACTACAGTCCTTGGGGTTGCAAAGAGTCTGACATGACTTCACTTTCACTTTCACTTTCAACCTGAAATACAAGAGTCTCACCTTTGTGCTGGGAACCATAAAGTCCTTTGGGTGTTAACTTTTTGAAGTGGATTGGATCCTGTCAGAAGAGCGAGTGTGATGTTGGAGCCTATTAATGAGTCATAACTGGCCCTGAGCTGCCATCCCAGTGGTGTCAGAGAAATTGACTTGAAATTCATGTCATCTGGACGAGTTTGCACGAATTAGCCCATGTCAGCCTCCCAGTGAAAGGTTGCAGCTGCAGGCCGTGACCCACTTGCAGTTTATTTCCTCCTCTTGGGGACCCTTAGCCTTCCTACCTGAGAGGGTGGAGAAGGGAATGGCAACCCACTGACTCCAGTATTCTTGCCTGGAGAATTCCATGGACAGAGGAGCCTAGTGAGCCACAGTCCCTGGGGTTGCAAAGACTTGGACATAACTGAATGACTAATATACACACACACAGCCTGCCAGCGACGGCTGGAGGCCTTAAGAAGCATTATCCCAGGACAGCTAGTGGACAGAAGCACTGAGAGTTGGCTTGATTTCACTGGGGTCCTTGGCTCTCAGCCTGCCCACATCCCTCGAACTGTGGGACCCACCCTGGGGGGTACCCACCCTGGGGGTGAGCATGTCCTGTGCTCTGGGGTAGGAATATGAAAGGCAGGTGGCTGTGGACATGCCCTCAGCTTCAGCCAAGGGCATGTTTATCCGGCTCTCTCTTTCCTCCTTTATGGCCAGTGTCGGCATTGCTTCTGCCCCCCGATGCTGCACCCGCTTTGGCAGTGGCTCCCTGGGCGGCCTGCCCGTGCCCTGCATCCTGGCTCTGGAGTGCACATCTCTAGACTCCGTCACTGGCATTCTGCCTTGGGGACCAGCACCTGAGTTCTGACTGCCAGTGGGTTCTCCGAAAGATGAAACTAGAAGTGGACCTGACCCCCCGGTCTACCTAAGACCCCAAGTCACAAAACTTCTACACTAGTGTGAGCTCAGAGAGTGTGTAAATATGGCATGGCAAAGAGTTTGTCCCTGTTCCCTTCTTTGCAAGGTCTCACAGACTCACTTTTACCGAATTGCGTCTCAGTCGTGCCCCCCACCTCCCCCGGCTTGCTCCTCCACGTCCCTCCCAGCCTGGACGCTTGCATATTGGCTGCGTGGATTAAGCTCAGACCAAACCTGGTGAATTTCCTTCTGTGCCCTCCATGTGGAGAACTTTCTCAATAGCAGGCAGGGTTGCAGTATTCCCTGCAGAACCTGCAGGTGCCTTTCTGCCAAGTCAGGGCTCCGACACTTTGGCGACATCCCCAGTTCAGGAAAGATTACAAGCTTCATATTAGCAACTAGAACCAAAAGCCTGAGGAGGAGAGGCCCGGGATGCACATGCTCCTGGGTCCCTTCCTCTGCAGCACACGCACGCATCTCGCTCCTCCTTCCACCTCTTGCCTGATGTGGTCTCACTGTCACCCTGCCTCCCATCTCTTCAGACTCAACAAATGTAGGGCAGGGAGGAGAGGTTTCAGATCCCATGTTTGTGACTTTATCACATGCTACCTTTGGAAAATGCTGCAAACCGGAGAGAAAAGTTCCCTGTGAATTAAAGGAAAAGGGAGGTGTTTTGTAGAAGGGGGCAATTGGGAACATCCTGTATTTTGTCTCTTTAGAGACAGTTATCATGTGCCTATGCTTTATATTAAAAAAAGGGGGGTCTCTGTCATTTACTGTGATGCTCTCTTGGCAGTGCTGTGAATTGTGGCAATGAGGGGTGTTCTGGGGTCGGACTATATCTCCTGTAGCTCTGGGAGTCCAAGCAGGCACCTCAGGAGGGGCTGGAGGGAAAGCGTGGTCTTCTAGAAGGAAAGGAGATTTGGATGGAGGTGAAGATGGCCTGCTGTGGGGTGAGGACAGAGGTACCTCTCCCAGCCTTGTGGTGGGCTGCTGCCGCTCCATGGTCCTGGGGCTGGGTCTGGCCAGGCAACTGTTACCACTTTCTAACTAAAGAACATGTCTGTCAGTTCCAAATGAAACCCCCTGGCAGTCACTCCCCAGCCCTCCCTCTCCCAGCCCCAGGAGACCACCCATCTTCCTTCTCTGTGAATTTCCCTCATCTGGACATTTCATGCAAGTGGAATCCTGCAGTGTGTGGCTTTTCATGACAGGCGTCTTTCACGCTGCGTGATGAGTTGAGGGTTCATTCATTTTTGGTACGTCACTCCTTTTTTTATGGCCGAATAATGTTCCAGAGTGTGACTAGACCTCAGTGTGCTGATCCATTCACCAGCAGGTGAGCATCTGGGTTTTTTCCACCTTTTTTCCTCTTGTGATTAATGCTGCAATGAACCTTCCTGTACACGTTTTGGCCTTAGGCTGTTCTTTTATTGCCCATCTTTTCTACTACTTTGTGAAATTTCCACTTCTTTTAGTCCTAGTTGGTTTCCTTTTCTGGTTATTTCTTCTGTCTTTATGGGTCTCACATTGGAATCACAGTGAACCTTCTGAGGGTCTCCTGTCCCACTTTGCCAACTACTCCCAGGAATATTCAGGAAACCCATCAAGTCTTTTCTGTGTTAGCTATGTAACCTCATGCACAAAATTCCATCTCGGTACAGTGGAAAGTTCTGAAGCCTGTCAAAACACTGAGCTGCAGAACTGCCTTTTGGCCACATATCAGCAGAGCCTCACAAGACCACGTTGTTTCAGGAGAAGTTGACAGGAACAGCCTGAATGGGCTCTGTGTGATTGAAACCCACAGGTAGGAGTGCAGGGAATATGACAGTGTTTTGGGCACAAGTGTTAGAGGCTGGCAACAGCATGACTGCCAAGATCTGAAGGCCTTGCTGGTGCCAGTTGCTGTGCATTCATGAAGGCTGTTGCAGCTCCTTTGTGAAGCCGCTGCCAGGATGAGGAAAACTCACCTTCCACCCCCCACAGTGGGAAATGAGCCTCATGAAAGGCCAGCCTCCTTTTGACACACAACTAGTCATGCAGGTTCTTTGTGTTAGAAATGGAGAAAAGAGACCACTGGCCAGTGTAGATTTGTTTTCCTCTTTGTTGGTACCTTATTCTGTTGTTTTTTCATAGAGTTGTCAGCTTTGGGGTGCAAAGGTCTGATTTTAAGACTCTGTCCTGTAGGAGACTGGGACCCCCTCTGGGCACAGCCTTGGCTATAACATGGCAGGGCCCATTGATCTCAGTCCTCAAACCAGATCTTTCAGATTTCGGTTTCTAATTTTTTTCTTTTGATGTGAATTCTTTGAAGAAAAGTGTTAAGTGATCAATTAGTTGCTTCCTGTACTTCGCTGGTAGCTCAGCTGGTGAAGAATCCACCTATAATGCAGGAGACCCCGGTTTAATTCCTGGATCGGGAAAATCTGCTAGAGAAGGGATAGGCTACTCACTCTAGTGTTCTTGGGCTTCTGTGGTGGCTCAGCTGGTAAAGAATCCGCCTGTAATGCAGGAGACCTGGGTTCAGTCCCTGGGTTGGGAAGATCCCCTGGAGAAGGGACCGGCTACCCACTCCAGTATTCTGGCCTGGAGAATTCCATGGGGTCACAAAGAGTTGGACGTGACTGAGCAACTTTCACTTTCTTTCAACTTAGTTGCTTGATTGCAGTGACAGTGTTATTTGCAGAGTGGGCACAATCCTGTCAGTTCCCTTGATAGGAATGGGGATTGGTTAGGACCCTTGCTGCTGCTGCTGCTGCTGCTAAGTCGCTTCAGTCATGTCCGACTCTGTGCGACCCCATAGACGCCCTCCTATCAGGCTCCTCTGTCCCTGGGATTCTTCAGACAAGAACACTGGAGTGGGTTGCCGTTTCCTTCTCCAATGCATGAAAGTGAAAAGTGAAAGTGAAGTCACTCAGTCGTGTCCGACTCTTCGTGACCCCATGGACTGCAGCCTACAAGGCTCCTCTGTCCATGGGATTTTCCAGGCTAGAGTGCTGGAGTGGGGTGCCATTGCCTTCTCCGAGTTAGGACCCTTACTGAGCACTAAACTGAGTAGACCCTCTTGCACAAGAAGTGCTTTATGTCCCACAGTAAAACAGACGTTTTCTCCTGAGCACAGACATAACCTGTGCCTTAGTGGGCCATTGGGGGTTTGCTGGAGACATCTGTGTCAGTGATGTGCTGACTATATTCCATCTCAGGCTGACTGAGTGGTGACATTTGTGAGGGTTCCAGTTGTGCTGTGGAAACATGAAGGCGTCCAGACAGCTTTGCTTGTTTGTTCTGGTGTGTTACATTCATTTAAGGCTCAGAGCGAGTTGCTGTGCTTTGACCAACAAGCAGTCAAAGCAGAGGGGTAAACTGTTGGCTGAAGCCCACCTAAATTGCATGCAAGGAGACCTGAGGTGCAGAGGCGCTTGCTGGGCAGAACGTGGAAGTCTGGGTGTGCAAGTAAACACTGAAAGATGGGCCATGTGCAGTTAACACTGACAGTGAACTTGGCCACGTCGAGCTTGAAAGAGAGACACAGTCCCAGGACATGGAGACAGTAAGGTAAAGACTTCACAAGTGAAGACTGTAGCTGAAGGACACAAATGATGCTGAAACTGATTTCTAAACCGGAGCAGGTTGGTGCTGGCTCCACCCGTCAGTTTGTCAGCTGAGAAGTCTTGGGAGTGAACACAGGTCTAGCTGGGTGGCTCTCCAGTAGAAGCCTTTTCCCCGCCTCCTCAGCCTCCAGGGTTCAAATTTCATTAAACCTGATTGCAGGAAACCCCACCCACGTGTTTACATTGCACTGGCCTTTTTTTGGTGGAACCAAAGTCCCTCTCTTAGCTAACAAGATCTTCTACCTTCTGTACTGCCTGGAGAGCAAGGCTGGGTCGTTGGCAGAGGAGACACACCCCCACCCCGGGATGCTATGTTCTGGGGTTGAAGGCTTCCTTCAGGGGTCCAATGGTTGTGGGCTAAACAAGCTACAGGGCTGTTTGGAAGCAAGGTAAGCAGGGAGTGTGTGTGTGTCTGTGTCTGTGTGTGTCTACGTGTGTGTGTCTGTGTGTGTGTGTGGCTTCTGCTAGGGGAGAGGATGTCTGGTGGTAAGTGATGAGCAGAACAGCAGCTTTAACCTGGCAAGAAGAAAGGCCAGGCAGAAGACTGTTTATTTGCAGGTGAGATGAGTCTTAGCTGCTTCTGCCTTTGGAGGGTCAGCAGTGGTTTGAGGTGAAGTTTATATGCAGAAGGTCATGGTCCGCTCCGTGGCTGGCTCGCTCAGGTGACTTCTGAGTGGGCCACAGGGCCTCCTGTTTTCTTGGCCAGCTGGGGCTCAGGCGTGTTTCCACAGTGACGAGTGCCTGGGAGGGAACCAGGTGCCAAGATAAGTGCCTTTGATGGGATGGTCCAGGCTGGGGTGTTGGTTGGACAGGAGAGGGGGGCCCCCCATGGGAGTGTCCTGCCGGCGTTGTTTGTGCCTGCTGTCTGGGGCATGGTCGCCGTGGCTGGGACACGCCTGCCACAGCCCCACCGTGAAGCCTGGCCTCTGTTATCGCCGCATTCCGGGCCTCACCCAGAGGACTGCCAGGAGCGCTTGGAATCTGTGTGGCTCCAGCGTCCCAGACGTGGGCCCTGCTGTTGGCACGTCCCTTTCCACAAGCCATGTGGTTCTCTGCCTGGAACACCCCGCTCCCCCTGCTCTATTTTTTTCCAAGAATTTATAGCCTGCCTCGATTTCAGAAAACATTTACACAGAGCCTGACTTGGCTCCCAAGGGAGCGATTCCATCCGTTCCCCTTGGCAGGCCAGGTGCCTCCTTTCTACTTTAGGTGTCTCTCCGCCTGGCATTCAGGGGGATGGTATTGGCTTTTGGGGTTTGGGCAGGTGTTTGCTCTCAAGGTGTGAGATGGCATGTCCAGAGAAGTTCCATGCTACATGGAGTTATTTCTGGAACTTGGCCTGAGGAGAGCTCGGGCCAGGCTTTCACAGCCCTGGGGTTCTGAGCTGCTCATAGCATTGTCTGTCTTTTGTTTAGAAGAGAAGGGCACGTTTCATCTCACCTGGGACAGCGCAGTCACCCATCTGTGCTGTTGTGGACTAAAGGTCGAATTCTGAGAGGTCCCAGTGTGGCCATCTTTTCTTAGCTCTCGATTTGTTTGGAATGGGAACTAGTTCAATATACATGCAAGGGAGCCTTTAATTAGCCCAGAGGCAGAACCCCACTGCAGTAAAATAAAAGCGTGCTGTGTTTCCTGAGAGGTTATAAATGCTGCAGTTATAAATGTCCAAGTGGAAAAAGAGAGATCTCAGCGTGAGTGACTCAGTGAGTTAACAGGGACCCTCCTGTGAGGGACACCGGCCAAGCCTGGGTGTTTCTCCTGATCCTGAAGGTCCTGCGGCTCCCACAGGCCCTGAGAGAGGAGGCATCCCTGGGATACTCCCAGAGCCTTCCCTTCCTGGCCAGAGGTTGCGGAGGGTCACTGACCCCGCTCATCCCGGCCTCCTGCTCTGGGCCCATCCCGTTTTCAGGGGCCCTGCTCTCTGGCGGCTGTCCCCATGCCTCAGACACTGGAGCCCCAGTGCCCCCTCTGCCTGAACGCCACACAGCAGGCACTGAGATGCTCCCCTGCTTCTGGGTGTCTTGCAGTGCTGGGCCAATGCTCCAGGGCCCATCCTCAGAATTTAAAGCTGGGCAATTTATCACGGGTTCCCACACTGGTCAGTCAGAGCTGATGCAGCACGTTTGGGAGAGATGGTCTCTAACAGGGTGAGGGGCCCGAGAGGTACAGAGGTGAGGAAGGGCCTTGGGAATGCTTTGAAAGATCTGCCAAAGTGTTGCTCATCCTGCTGCTAGGCCCTGTGGAATGGGATGAGGCCCCCACAACTGCCTGGATTCAGCAGAAGCGAGTTTGTGATGAATCCACCAAGACAACGGCAGAGGCCCTTGGCGTCACTCAGCTAGCTTACTGCTAACTGCTTTTGTCTTTGTGGTTATTAGTCCCAGAGGAGGCTGAGAAGCAGAGCGGATTAGGTGGCTTGAGCAGTGTTGCACAGCTGGTGAGAGCTGGAGGTGGGCTGCTTCGGCAGCTGGAGGGCTCTACTGTGCCCCACACGAGATGACTTATAGAATCTACAAATAGTATTTTTTAAAATCCGTCTTTTATTTTAGATCACTGTTAAAAAGCAATTCTTCAACATAATTCCAAAGTGTGAGGTCAGTTAGGCTGAGTTAAGAATACTCTTTTACGGGACCCCATCAGACACTCTTATTCCTCAGGCTCTAGGCTGGAGGACAGATGTGGGGACTTGCAGAGACAGTGTCCACTCGGTGCCTACCTAGTCTCTTCCCTTTACGTTGGTCTCCCTGAATCACCAGGATGATCCTGGGCAAACCTCGTCAAGCACCCCATTGCCAGCCAACTTCTCCAATAAGGGAAGTGGAGCTCAGAGAGGTTGAGTAACTCACCCAGGGTCACACAGCTGTGGGCAGGATTTTTAATTAGGATTCACACCCAGGTTGATTATGCCAGAAAGTCTAGAGGGGGACTGAGGATGTGCACATAAATCGCTCCAGTGAAAAAGTTAAAACAAGCTTTATGTCACAAGGCGGGGGGTTGGGGGGGTGGGGCACAAAGGGACCCTGACAGCTATACTGAAGATGAGAGAACTCTCCACGATCTCACTGAATCTAGGAAAAGGAAGGAAGATCCTGGAAGAGAGGGAGAAGGTGGAGGAATTCAAGGAGTAGGGGGTGGAGAGGTGGGGAGTGGAGTCAGAAGGGGAGATGAGGAGGGGAGAGGGGAGGGGGGAAAGGTGGACGCAGCGGGGGCCTGTTGCCCTGTGAGCCTCATTTCTGTCTTGAATTCATGATCTTTTGAATCATTGAGGTATAATTTACATACAGTGAAGTTCACTCTTTACTGCCCAGTTCCAGGAGTTTAACTTCCTGTCCTGAAACTCCCGTCACAGCCACAATAAGAACATTTCTGTCACCCCACTCTTCCCTGATGGCCCGCAGCCTGCTCTCCGTGAGCCCGTTTCCCAACCTGATCTCTCCCCGGGATGTCAGTTCAAGTCTTTGGAGTCTGGTTGCTCTCTCAGTACCGTGGATGTGGATGCAGACGATGGCATCATTTCTTTCTTTCTTCTCAGGCACTGTTTCAGGGATGACTGCAATTGTAAGACTTCCATGGGGATGTATAGGTTCTGGTATTGGGTCTTTTTGATAGAGTGAATTGGTTTAGCTGAGTGGCCTCAAGTAGAGAGTCGTTTAGAGCGAGCTGGAGATGGTGCGTGTGGGGTTGCTGCAGGAAGTAGAAGTGACTGACAGTGGCCAGCAGGCTGTGCCCAGAGACATAGCCTGTCTCCTGGTGAGTCAGGGTGGGTGGGGAGCCTTTCCTTTATCAGGGCTCCAAGTGGCTGTGGGTGTGGTGGGTGCGGTGGGCGCGGTGGGCACAGTGGGTGGGTACTGAGTGGTCTACCTAGGAACAGTTCCTTAATTTTCAGGACAGAAGTGCACAGCCTGCCATGAGCTCCCGCTACTGCAGCCTAGGAAACAGACATAACACTGCCATCATCAACCCAGCAGCCTCAGAACATAGGCTCCTGTCCCGACAACGGACCATTTTGGGAGTTAGGGAGGAAAGCAGAGTGATTAAGTAGTTTCTAAGGAGTGTGTGTGTGAGAGGGAGAGAGGGAATTGAAAAGAAAATATTTAGGCAAATTCCTTTCCAAAATTAAATTGTTAATTTCACATTAAAGTGGTTTGTCAGGTTTAGAATTCCAGTGTTTTTAAAAAAACAGAAAGCATGGATTTGGGAGTGAAACAGAGGTAGGGTTGCATTCCAGATGATTCCAGTAACTTTTTATTATATTAAATATTAGCATAACCTCTCTGAGCTTCTGTTTTCTCATCTTATAGAGGATTCTTTACCACTAGGGCCACCTGGAAAGCCCGTCCTGGCACAGAGGAGATTCTTAAAAAGAACCTCTGTCTTTGGAATGTCAGCCCTATTGCAGGAGAGGGCTGTTTCTTGTGTTCTGCCCTCCTCTGATGAGAAAAATCACGATTCTTTGTAACCTCACCTGGATGCAGCCACACCTGAGAGCCCCGGCTCCTGGAAACATCCCTTCCTGCAGTCATGCTCTTTCTTTCTGTCTCTGCTGACCCATCTGATGCCATGAGATGTGCCTGACGCCCTCCGTCTCTTGTTCCTCTCCGTATTCCCCAGGCTGGTTCGTCCCAGCATGTCGTCGGACTTTGCTGAATATTCCATTTCAGTCTCCATTAACAACTGACTAGCAGCTGTGGCCAGTGCTTAGGAAACTCTCATGGACATTTCCTGGAGAGGAGTTTTCTGCTTTTCTCCAGTGAAGACTTGCAGGGAAGATACTGTTAGCGCTTTTGAAATGAAAAGTTACTTTTCAAAGCAAACCTTTCACAAAGGTAAAACATAAGAGTCATAGATTCAGTATTTGAAAGAAAGAAAGATTTCAGCAGCTCAGTGTATCTATCAGGTTTGCTGTTTCGTTTAAAATTGATTTTTTGTTGGAAGCAGGGCTAGGAGACAGTTGAACTTAGTACAGATCAGTTCTACATCTTTTTTGGGGCCGAGTGGTTGGTACTTGAATGGAGGTGAAGTTGAGATGTTGCCTTCCCTTTGGCCAATTCTTCACATACCTGTGAGCACATACCTTTGAGCACAGGTGGGCATTGGTTAATCTGTGTTCAGCCAGGATGGGAAGGAATGTTTTCATTTTTCTTCCTGTCTTCTTCACTTTCTTTTGAAATATTTTGGGGGTGTCTCTTTCCCTCCTCGTGAGATAGCCCCCACTCAAAAGTCAAGTGGGAGTGGGCAGGGAATCGTTACAGGATAGCAGGCGTGGAGTGGCGAGTCTGTCCTGTCCCTTTAATGAGGCAGAGAATGTCCTCTGGCTCTTTTTTTTTTTTTCCAGATGGGAACCTCCCTGGTGTGTCTTTCAGTGGGAGCAATCGGAGCTGTAGTTACGTTTGATTTTTAACCAGGCCCTGGCTGCAGGGAAAACATTACCAGATAACTCACAGGCCACCTTTTGGAAGGGGCTCTGGCTTTTGTTCAGCGGGGTGGGAACAGTGGGAAGGGATGAGGCACAGTGAATGGTTGATCTGCACTGGGACAGGTAGAGGCTCTTTCTTGTCCTGCATCTGCAGCAGAAATGCTGGGGGTCCTGGGCGGCTCACATCCCAGTCTGGAGATTGGGGTCTCCATTTGCAGAATGAGGATTAAGTTCTTTCAAAATCCCCATGAGCTGGAAGCACAAAATTATAACATGTCATTTAAATATACGAAAGGATGCAAGGAGTAGATGAAGTGAACGACTCTGACTTCCACCCTTCACCCACCCAGTGGCTGTGATAGCACTCTGCGTTCTGTGATGGAGCAGAGCTTCACAGCCCCAAGCCTCCTTCACCTGAGGGGCCGCACCCTCCCTTCCGCTGGGGGCTGGCGATGGTGGCGGTGGTGGGACCCCAGCCCCAGCCCTGCCAAGCATTACAGAAGTGAGTTTGGCTTCATCAGTTCTCTGAAAATTACTTGTTGCATCACTTTTCCAAATCTCATTAAAAGGGCTACTTTGCCATCAGTTATGTCAGCATGTCCTTGAAAACTGACCAGAGTTTTGGGGGCTTCACAGAACGGGTTAGGGCTTATGTCTCATTTTCCATGGAGGGTTTGGCAGTCAGTCATGCAATGACTTCCTCCCCCAAGCCTCCAAGATAACTTTTGTCCCTGGTGATTCTTTTTTCATTGCTCTCACCCTGCAGTTTTCACATGGGGTCTCAGAAAACAAAATTCCAGCCCAGTGTAGGCAAGGTCACTCTTCTCCAGGTGTGGTTTAGAGGGGCCATACATAGGTGGGGGCACCCTGCCCACCCTGCCGCTGTGGGAACTAACCGACTTGGAAAAGTCCACCTCACAGGTGGCAGGAGGATGAAGGAGACGGGGAATGGCAAAGATTCTGTGTCACTGTTATGCACCTACTGTATGTCAGGACCCTATCACACCCGCAGTTCCTGCGGCTGCACAGATAGCGTTCAGACGTCCCTCGGACCTCTGCCTATCTGATAGGTACATTGAGTCATGTTTAGGTTCACAACTCTTGTTTTCATTGATATTTTGAAACCCTCACATTGACTTCAGCACCTTCCCAGTCTTATTGGGTGGCATTTGAAGGCCTGCTAAGTGGGTCTGTGCAGTCTACTTGGGGGAGAGGTTGTTTCGGTGTCTGGGGAGTGGAGACCCTGGGGCTGCAGGTGGCCAAGGGCTGTGGGCACTTCTGCCATCAGACTTTTGTTTATTTGTTTGGCTGTTGTTAGTTTTTTGTTTTTTTTTTACCTGCTAAGACAGCAGAGCATCTTTCCAAAATAGTTCCCTAGGTTTTGTCATGTAAGAAGCAGCCAGAACATTCAGTCTCTCAGTACTCGGGGCCCATTGGGGGGTCCCTAATGCTGGGGATACCACAGGTATCCCCAGATACAAAAAAAAGATCCCTTCCCTCCAGGAGCCCATGTTCTTGTGGGGGAGACAGCGGTAAGTCTGCAGTATATCTGGCTGTAGGTGCGTGCTGCAGACAAACACCCAGCAGGGACAGAAAGGAAGGTCAGGAGAACCCACACTGAGGAGGTGAGAAAGCAAGCCAGGATAGCGCTGCAGGTGGAGAGCGGCATGAGCAAAGGCCCAGGGGCAGGTGTGCGCCTGCTGTGGTCTGCGTGGTGAACAGGAGAGAAGTGAAGCAGCATAGTCAGGGGATGCCAGGCCTGGTCCACCATGGAAGGAGCTTTTAATAATTGTGGCTGCTCATATGAGTCTAGGCTTCCCTGGTGACTCAGTGGTAAAGAATCTGCCTGCCAATGCAGGAGACGCAGGAGATGTGGGTTGGATCCCTGGATCGGGAAGATCCCTGGACCGGGAAGATCCCCTGGAGGAGGACACAGCAACCGACTCCAGTATGCCTGGAGAATCCCATGGACAGAAGAGCCTGGCAGGCTACAGTCCAGGGGTCACAAAGAATTGGGCACGACTGAGCGACAGCACCCGGGGACTCACGTATTAGGAGCCCTGGGCCTGTGTTCTTTGTATATGTTCTCTGATTCTGACAAGTGTCTTGAAAGATAATACTGATTATTCCCTTTTATAAATCGGGGGCTTGGACAGTCTGAACGTCAAGACCAGGAATGCACAGAGTAAACGCAGAGCGAGAATCCCACCTGCAGATTCAGGGAAACTCAGCCCGAGTCCTTCTGTGGAGAATGCAGGGCAGGGGCAGTGGGTGCCAGAGGCCCCTCTTCCCTCTTGCCCCCCATAGCCCGGGATCACAAAGCGTGGGTGCAGCGGGGAGGCCCCTGGACAGCCCCCCCCCCCCCCCCAGAGGCCCTGTGCTGCCTTTGGGAAGATTGAAGCTCCTACAGAGTGATTTAGAAGTTTTGGCGGGTCTGACTTTGAGGGCTCACTGATTTGGTTTGTATACTTTTCCTATAGATAGAAAATGTATTGGACATTTTCCACCATAAAAAGGAACCTGCACGCATGGTAGGAAGTTTGGAAAGGAGTCTGTGGTGGGGTTTGGCTCCATCCCTCACTGCATACCCTGAGACGCTCTGAGGGTCCATGAGACCAAGGCCTAAATGTTCCGTGCCCAGCCTCACACAGACCTGGTGTTTTGTCAGCAGCAGTCGAGTTGTTTTTAATGTGTTTATTATTATTTTAAGATTTCTAATACTAATAAAAACAGTAAGATTGGGATTACTCATAACTCTGCAGCCAAGGGAATATCCTGCCCTGTTCCACTTCCTGCAGGCCCTTGTGGACTGTTCTCCATGTGGGGCTGGCCACGGGGCTCTACTCGAAATAATTAACGGGCACTTTGGGGTAGTGCCTGAATTTAAATCAGAAGGATTTTTGTACAGCTCATTCTTGGCTTCCCTTTTCCCCTTAATTCGTTGTGCCAGTCCGTTCTCATTCAGATTGAGGGAGGAGGACTGGAGTCATGGGCGCATGGACATGTTTCTAGACACTGCCAACTCCCTGCCAGCTGTGAGGCTAGTGGTCTGCCCTGGCCACCCCTGGGCCCGGCACTGTCCACTCCTCTGCTCTGGGGGGATTGAGATTCTCACGGAGGAGAGTGTCTTCTGCTGCTCGCTCAGCAAAGCAGAAGGGAATACCTGATTCCCCAGGTCTTGCCTTATTTTCTTGGCCACAGCTGGTGAAGAAATGAGATGAAAGATGCTTATCTGTGTACTCTGACTTTCAGTGTCTGTGTTCGAGTTTCATGTAGGGCACAGGCACCCCCTGCTTGTTCACGGTTGGGGCAGAGGACTTGAACTGGTGTCTGTCTTATGCTCCAGCTCCCACTTCACCCACGGGCTGTTCTGCATGAGCCCAGAGCATCCTAAACACAGTGACCTAGTGGCTCACACATGGGTCAGTTTTTCCCTTTCACAGTGGGAAGGGTAATGTTTGCAGGTGTCCCCTAACTTGGGGCGCTCATTCTGGGGTCCTCATGTGCGGTGCTGGGTCCAGCATCTCCTCCCCCTGGCACCTTCAGGTCACTCGCTGCCGCCATGCAGAGCATCATGACCGGCTGCCACGTCTCTGTGGACGGGCCACGGGCAGCAGGGGTGCCAGCCTGTGGAGCCAGAGAACCTGGGTTTTGGTCCCATCTGCACTTTGCAGCAGCTGCCCAACCTGGGAAAGTTACTCATGCTCTTTCAGCCTCAATTCTTCATCTTTACAAAGGGAATATGCTAGAAAGTCAGAGAAAATACACTTGAGTGCACACCCCATGATTGGTGCTCTGTGACTACCAGCTGTCACTGATGCCATTCCCTAATGACCCTATGGCTGCATCTAGTTCCTGCGTCTTACTTAGACGCTCACATCCAGTTGTCTGTCTTGCAGACTTGGTTTATTTACTGTATTTTGTGTATCATTGCTCCCCCCAGCCTTCCCACCAGGCACTGCTTTAAAAGGAGGGTCCCTAGGTTCATACCAGCCTGTATCTCTGTGTCCAGTGTCCCCCATCACTTCTCGCTCTGCTTCTTCCTCTTGTGCACATTTGAGATAAGAAGGAAGCTGGAGTCTCATGTGCTCTCAGCATTGCAGCCCAAGATACCCCACAGGTCTCTGTCCTGGAGTGTCAACCCTGTGTTTTTGAAAAAAGCTGAAACCTGCCGATGGTGAAGTGCATCAGGGCTAGAGCTGGGTCCTTCAGAGCGGCTCCAGGCCCAGTCGCCGCTGGAATGCAGTGGCTCCCGGGGCCGCAGACACGGGTCAAGCCCTCTGCGGCTCCGTTATTGTGGTCTGCCTGCAGTTTCACAGTTGGGAATACAGGGAGGCAGAGGAGGATGCAGTGGCGAGGTGCTGACCGCGAGCTCTCTTGTGCTGTTGAGTGCCCTCCCAGCTCTTTGTTGTAAGCCAGTGAGTGGTTGACTGCCGCCGCCAAGGCTGTAATTAATAATAGTGGCAGAGGGTTCCTCTCTCCCCATCTGCATTGGAGACCTAATTTTGTTTTCCTTGGCCATCCCTGTGCATGGAGATCAGTGCTTACCCCTCTGTGTTTCGAGGTCCTGCTGTGCCTTCGTGGGCACCTTCTTGGCCCAAAGATGCTGCACTTCCAGGAAGGCAGGCCGGAGACCAGTTCCTGTGCTTTCTCTTTTTGTTGAGCTACATATTTGGATTCTAGCAGATCTCAGGTTGAGAACAGCAGGCACCTGTGTTAGATGTTCAGTTTACTAAGGACTTGTTACCCAGGCCGCTGGAAGATGCCTTGTAGGTGCCGACAGAAGCTCTCTCCTGTCTTATATGCACCGTCCATTCTCGAGTCTTGGAGACTCGTGAGTGGAGCTGTGCTCACCATTCATGCTACAGATGAAATGAACAGTGAGCCCTCGAGGCAAGGTGACTGAGTGTGAGGAAGCCCAAAGATTCTCTAAATGACCCTTCTCTTTGCATAAAAAGGTAGGGCCTGAAGATGTTTGGTTATTCAGATTTCTTTGTGGGTATTTGCTATGTGGGAGTATATGTAGAATTTTTGGATTCTAGAAGAGTCTTTGGCCCTGAGCATTCTAAGTTACGAATTTGTTTATTCAGAGAAAATAGAGATGTGTTCTAAGAGCCCAAAGCCCCCCTTTCATCTTTGACTTACAGTCTGTCTCTCGTTTTCTCCCCACCAGTGTTGCATACGCAGGGCCCTGTGGATGGCAGTCTTTATGCCAAGGTGAGAAAGAAGAGTGCTTCAGATCCCAGTGTCCCAGGCGGGTCCCCTGCCGTACCGGCCACCAGCAGCCCAGACCATAGCGACCACACCCTGTCTGTCAGCAGTGACTCGGGCCACTCCACAGCCTCGGTGAGGACCGACAGGACCGAGGAGCACCTAACTCCAGGACCCAATAGGGGCCTGAGCCCCCAGGAAAAGGCCGAGCTGGATCAGTTGCTCAGTGGCTTTGGCCTCGAGGATTCTGGAAGCCCCCTGAAGGATATGAGTGATGCTCGCAGCAAGTACAGCGGGACCCGCCACGTTGTACCGGCGCAGGTCCACGTGAACGGAG
The DNA here is from genome assembly GCF_032405125.1 of Capricornis sumatraensis. NCBI lineage: Eukaryota > Metazoa > Chordata > Mammalia > Artiodactyla > Bovidae > Capricornis > Capricornis sumatraensis. The sequence continues at coordinate 79,731,959 of NC_091073.1, forward strand.
ACACCACCCCCAAGGACCGAGAGACGGACATCCTGGATGACGAGATGCCCAGCCACGACCTGCACAGCGTGGACAGCATCGGGACCCTGTCCTCCTCTGAGGGCCACCAGTCAGCCCACCTGAGCCCCTTCCCCTGCCACCAGAGCAGCCAGAACTCCCTCCTGTCTGATGGATTCGGCAGCACCGCCGGCGAAGATCAGCATGGTGCTCTGGCCCCAGATCTGGGACTCGCCGCGGAGCCCCTGTTCGAGCGAGAGCGGGCTTTTGGGAGCCGCGAGCCGAAGCAGCCGCAGCCTGTGCTCAGGAAGCCCTCTGTGCCCGCCCAGACACAGGCCTACGGGCCAAGCAGCTACTCCACGCAGACCTGGGTGCGCCAGCAGCAGATGGTGGCCGCTCACCAGTACAGCTTTGCCCCTGATGGGGAGGCCAGGCTCAGCGGCCGTGGTGCAGCCGACAGTTCTGGCCTGCTGCAGACGCAGCCTAGGGTCCCGCTCACCCCCACTCGGGGGGCCAGCAGCAGAGTGGCCGTCCAGAGGGGCATAGGCCCTGGACCACATCCTCCCGATATACAGAGACCCCCTCCTGGAAAAGTAGCCTTCAGACCCAGGATTCCAGATGTCAAAGTCGTGAATGGTACTGGTCCGGAGCTGGGTGCAGACCCTTCCCCAGGCTCACCCACCCTGGACATCGACCAGTCAATCGAACAGCTCAACAGGCTGATCTTGGAGCTGGACCCCACCTTTGAGCCCATCCCCACCCACATGAACATGTCAGGCAGCCAGGCCAACGGCCCCATGCCCCCAGACGGCATGGGAGGCGGGCTGCGGACCAGTGGCCGCCTGCAGGACACAGGAGATGGCCCTGGCAGGGCCCCAGTGAGGCAAGGTGAGCTGGGGTTTCATGGGATGCACACTTGCCTGTGTCTGTGTTTTATAGAATAAGGTTTTATGGAAGAGCTCCGGGCTTGTCACAGAGTCTGAAAGAGGGGAATGAGGAGGACAGTTGGGGCCTTGGGCACAGTCTTGTGAGGACAGGCAAGTGACCACACCATTCGGGTGTGGACGGTAGCCACGAGCTGGCCACCCAGGGAGTGGGGAGGCTGTTGATGGGGCAGCAAGCTCAAGCTAGAGAGAGAGGGTCATAGGGTGGATGGAGGTGGGGAGTGGGAGGAGTGATGGAGGGGTAGGTTCTGGGGAGTCGGGGCCTAGAGGCTTGGTAAGGATCCCAGCCACCACAGCAGGCTGCAGGGTCCAGCGGCAGCCCAGCACAGCAGGGATGCGGGCCCTGAGGGTGTCCCTGTGTGCACCCTGCAGCCTTCGGGGCTCTGCTGCGCAGGAGGCGGGCACTGTGCAGGCTCTTGGAATGTGGCTTGTGTGGAGTCAGGGCCAGGCCTTCCTGCCCAGCTGCAAGCCCTGGGAAGGCTGCAGGTGGCTGTAGTGGAGAGAGGTGACCTCTGGGTGTATGGCTGAGTGGATGTGGGAGCAAGTGTTGGGTTCTAGCCTGTGATAGGCTCTTCATGTTGGAGAGGCACAGGCTGTGGGACCAGGGCGGATGCCCCGCAGGCTGTGGGCACTGGGACAGAGTGGGTCAAGGAATAGTATGTGAGGCCATCAGGGGAGTGTGTGTATAGAAACTTCCACACAGAGGAGATGGGGCCAAGTCTAGAAGCTTCCACACAGAGGAGAAGGGCCAAATCAGGTATCCAAACCTGAGTGCTGCTGAAGTCTGGGGAGGTTTAGGGAGGGGTGGAGCTGCAAGGACCCAGGGGTCACCGTGGGGTCGAGAGTGTGCTGACCAGTGAGACCAGGCGTCCCTGTGTTGGCGTGGAGGTGCGCATCCACATCTTTGGTGTCAGCTGGTTCCCTAAGGATGCTGCCTCTAAGAGTGAAGATGGGAGGCGGGATGAAGGAAGGATTCCGTAGCTTCCTCCTAGTCCTGAGTCTGACCCCGAGGCCTGAGCCAGGGTCACTGATGGGGCAGGAGTGCTGCTCTTGCCGCTGGCATTGTTCTGGGCCCTTTCATCTTCTCAGGCCCTTCAGCTGCAAGGACAGATCCCGTCTTACAGTTGAGTTTCCAGAGGTGTCAGGACATGGCCTTGCAAGGTCTCATAGGTGGTTTGCAGTAGAGCAGGACTCAGCCCTGTGGCTGCACACAGAGGCCCTGCCTGCTTTGCAGTCATACAGGGTGGATTTCAGACCCAGCCAGGTCCCAGATGGCTTGGGGAACCTGAGCTTTGCAGACCTCGGGCCTGTCTAACTGTGCGTTGGCTGACTAAGGGTGCAGTTTCTGAATTTCTCTTCGCTCCATCTATTAATCCCTATCACATACCCGGCTAGTGGAAAAGTACAGGCAGCGCTGGTCCACAAGCCCCTGAAGGGTACCTGGATCCTAAGTGTGATGATGCTGTGACATCCGGGCTTCCTGGTGGCTCGATGCTAAAGAATCTGCCTGCAGCGCAGGAGATGCAGGTTCGATCCCTGGGTCGGCAAGAACCCACTCCAGTATTCTTGCCTGGAGAACCCTGTGGACAGAGGAGCCTGGTGGGCTAAGTCCATGGGATCACAAAGAGTGGGACACGACTGAAGCCACTGAGTTCGCAAGCACTCTGTGACATTCATTTCCTTTCCCTGAGTACCTGGGCCCTTGGATATCAGAAGTTTGGGAGTTGGGAAGAACTGAGAGAGCCTTCTGGGAGTAGGTTATCAGACTTGAATATGTAGCTGTCAGACAACAGTAGTTAATTGTAGCAACAAAACGGATGGAAGGATTTGGATATATGAACTCATTTAGTCAGATACGTTCAGGAGATTCTGAGTTTAAAAAGTTTCAGTGGGAACAAAGCTATCCGTATCCTGTCTCTTACCTCGCCAAACCTAGTTATAAAGAATTTCTTGGAAAAATTAAAACCAGAAATCTTTTTTTTTCTTTCTTTCTTGGATTAAAACCTCCTTTGAGATTTGGAAGAGGTTGGAGGTGGCTGAGTGTATGGAAGAGGGAAGGATTCTAAGCTCAGGTTACCGTCTGACAGCTTCCTTTAGTTCATTTGTTTTCCAGTGGATGGAACGTAGTCCCGAATGATTCTTCTGTCTTGTAACAGTAGAACATAGAGCCTGGGGTTTTAGAAAGTCCCTTCATCTCCTCTAACCTTTAGTTAGCTATACTTAAATTACTTGATAAACTCATCACTGTAATTACTGGAATTTTAATTTTGATTTTAGATCTTTTCTATTTCCTGGTCTTATAAAGTAGTGACATTTTTTAAATGAAGGGACTTGAATACTTCAACAGACCTGTAAAATTTCCGTGAATGTTAGGTTATTAATTATGCAAATTCAGTTAAGAGTGTTTATTAATCCATTCATGTTTGTTAGGAATCTTGGGTATTTGTCAGTTTTCTTCCATACTTGTAAAACTATGGTGACGTCAGGGGATGAGGTATAAATAAGCATGGGCACTAATCTTCAGAGACTCCTGAAATTTGGGCATGAGCTTCTGGTAGGACCCCTGAGCAGCGATGAATACCCGCCAGCTGGGCAGCTGGCAGCTCACAGCGTGAGGACTGGCCTTCTAACTCGGAGTTCGGCTTTCAGTTTCAGAGTGAGCTCCTGTTTGAGAGCAGTGCCGAGCCGGGAAGTGCAGAGCCTTGGAGACTCACACCACACTGATGAAAAGGATCTGGACAGTGTAGAGGGTTCTTGGAACAGTCTGCAGGTGGACTTCTGGCTCTCGTTCTGGGACGTCTTGTCTTGCTAGAAATCCCATCTAAAGAATGTGCTTGTCTCTAGCTTTCAGCCCTTTGAATTGAGGTGGAGAGAGAGCTTCCTTCTCTCCCTGGCTGGTGTAGAGGACACTGGAACCCAGTGTCGATTTTAATATCGAAATGTCATCTGAGTATTTACATCTTTCAATTGCAAAAAAGCTAGATCAGCCAGCGATAGAAAAAAATCAGTAGATGGCAAGGAGAGTCAGCTAACCAACTGATGCTGAGTTGTGGAACCTTTCAGAAGGTTCGGGGATGCTGGATCCCTGTGCTTTGAAGATGTTCAGATCCCCAGTGCACACATCCATCCTCTGGACGGGGGAAGCCAGGGCTGCCAAGCGGCACTGGTCCACATGTGGTTCTTGACTCTGCCATACTGAGTAGGAAGGGGACGATGAGTCTGAAAGGCTCCATGATATTTGCAGGACAATGGCTCTCAGCCCACAGATGCGTCATCCCATGTCTGTGTGCCTGAGGCTCACCCTATTGATGTGGGTCAGTATCTGACCAGAGTGGCCTCATGTCTTGCACACAAATAGCAAATAGGCTGGAAAGTTCTATGAAGCTGTATTTTCTGCATGAGACCCTCCTTGGCCTGCCTTGCATCTTGCCCCCAGATGCTGACTGCCGCATAGTGTGTCTTAATTCTGAGTGTAGAAAAAGGTTTGTCACAGAAACTTTAGCATCCTGAAGTTAGTGAAATCCTTCACTGTTTGCAGATTGTGTCCTGATGATGAGAAAGACCACAAGTTATCTGGTGGTAGGGAGTTGGGGGTGGTGTTACCTGGAACGCCTCCTGGGGATTGCTGCATGTCCTGCACAGCTCACACTGCACCAGCTCTTCAGGCAGCAGCATGTCTACCATGGCTCTGGTTATTTCTGAGATGACAATTACATGCGAAGGCTAAGCATTTTCTGAGAAAGTCTACCTGCAGTCAGCACAATAATAATAATGGTGAGGATGGTGGTGGTGGTAGGGTTAATGATGATAGTGATGGTGGTGGTGATGGTGATGGTAATGATAGTGATGGTGGGAGGGTGATGATGATGACGGTGGTGGGGGTGGTGATGGTAGGTGATAGTGAGCACTGCCACTCAGCACCTTCCCTGTTCTTGGCGCTATGTCTGCATCACCCCTGATGTTCATTCCCAGTGAATAAACAGGCTTCCCTAGAAGCTCAGCTGGTAAAGAACCCGCCTGCAATGCAGGAGACCCCAGTTTGATTCCTGGGTCAGGAAGATCCCCTGAAGAAGGGTTAGGCTACCCACTCCAGTATTCTGGCCTGGAGAATTCCACAGACAGAGGAGTCTGGCAGGCTACAGTCCATGGGGTCGCAAAGAGTTAGACACCACTGAGCGCCTTTCACTTTCATAGTGTATAAACAGCCTCCATCTGTCTCACTCTGCATCCTATGGCTGAGACCTAATTCCACTGAAATTCTGCTCCCAGATCAAAAATCCCCTGGAGGGCAGGCAGTACCAGTGGCTTCTTTTGTTTCCTGTCACAGAGTAATGTTTGTGAATAGAGCAGATGTGCTGGTGGAAGTGCAGGTGACCCTCCAAGAACTCATGTGTCTTTGCTGAATTGGCTTGGAGAACTTGGCAAGGTTCATCATGGGCTGTGTAGGAAGTCAGTCCTGGCTCATGAGACAAGAGAAAGGCCCTACAGTGGTGGAATCTCAGAAAGCCTTGGGAGGCCTTGTAAAATGGGGTGAGGTGTGGAGGCGTTTCACTCCGTTCAGGTGCTCAGCACCTCTGCGGCTCCCCTGCTCTGAGCGGACATCAGACTGTGCTTCAGCCACAGCCTGTCTGGGCACTGCTGGGGCCTTGTGCTGCCCCACCCCCGAGGTCACCCAGCTGCATTGCATCCCTGCTCAAAAGTGGGTTTCTTAGATCACATCCTTTAAGTGAGGGGAGATTTCAACTGATAATACCAAGTAACAAAAGGAATGACTCAATATGTGAAGTTTATGATTCCACGGATGGCAGGAGGTCAGCTCTCTTTGCTCATACCTACGGGCTCCTTGTTTCCTATTCTCGAGACACTTTATTCGTGGCACATCAACTCCCCCACCCACAACTGTCGGCTCCTGGCCGGCCTCATGTTCAGTTCACAGCTGGCACTAGGACATTGTGCCAGCGCCCCTCTTGTGCTTCTGTGGGCACAGTCATCCCTGCAGGAGTGCCCGTCCACGTCAAAGGTCTGATTTATGCTGAAGGAGAGTCACAGTAACAAGTATCAACTTCCAGTCCTTGATAGTGGAAAGCCCATCAATTTAAATTATGCATTAAACTCCAGCCAAAGGGAACCAGTATGAGAACCCAAGGTCCTCAGCCGTGGGTCCGCACCATGAGTGTGGGACCTCCTGAGCACGGGCGGGAACTGTGGCGGCAGGAGCCCACGGGTGTGACAGGAGATCCAGGGCATCGAGGAGTAGAGAGCAAGGCCTTGCTGGGGGGAAGGTGGGTGCGGGCTGTGCAGACACTGGGGAGAGGCCAGGCCCAGGTGTGCGGAAGTGCAGGTGTGTTCATGGATCAGGAATCCAGGTGCACGGAGAGGGAGGAGAAGAGGGAAGAAGGGGTGAGTGTGGACATAGAACACATCTGAGACAGAATGCCTGCCTTCAGTATTTCCTCTGTTCCCCGAGGTCATAGACCCTGAGTCGGGGAAAAGTTTCTTGGGCTGACCCCAGCATCACCTGGGGCAGCAGGACCCAGGCCTACCGTGGACCCCAGCGAGCTGCTGCAAGGCTTTGGGGGCAGCCCCTGTGCTTCCAGGGAAGCCGGGCTTCTCAGAGCTAAGAAGCCTCCTCCAGGATTGCCTGCTTTCAAGGCACTCCTGGTTCCTCTGGTTGAACGAGGTGGAAGATGACGTCCTGTCACAAAGAGGAAGCCTGAGGTCAGAGAGGGCGGGTGACTCAGACTCAGAGTTGGCCCATGGGCCCTTCCTGTGTTAGTTCTTAGGCATTTCCGGGAAGAGGGTACCAGATCAGGATCAGAACCTGCTGCAGACTGTGTGATCTGGGGATGTATTGAGCAGAGAAGGAGGGCTCAGCACTTGTCTCTCCACCCTTAGGCCTTTTCTCATCACCTTCCAAGACAGGATGACCATTGGCCGGTCAGGGGTGGTCCTGTATCCAGGGGGCAGGACCTGGCATCCCTGCAGAAGCTGGCTGCAGTTCTGTGTCCTTGGGTGGATAGGACTTGGTAGGGCCCACCCTGGAAGCTACAGGCAATCTCAGGAATAAGAGGGTGAAGGATGAGTTCCGCTGGTTTCCTCTGGGAAACACAAAGCGAAGCGCTAACTCATTGAAACTAGGATTTGGTTCTCTTTGGGTGGGTTTAGATGGTGGGTGCTATGCTCACAAGTCTAATGCAGTCTGGATTCGGGTTCACTCATGTTATCTGAAGAGCTCTAGCAGAGTAGAGCTTAATGTGTCTATACCTCCATACCTCTTCAGCATCTTCAGCTGAGTCACTTTTATTTAGTATTGCAAGATGAGAAAGTCAGAGATCTGTTGCAGAACAGTCTGAATATGCTTAACACTGAACTGTGCACTTAAAAATGGTCAAGGTGGTAAATGTAGTGTTATGTGTTTTTAACACACAAGAAAAGGTGAGTACATTTTAAAGGCTACAGTAATTTCTTAATTGACCTGCTCTGTGTATGCATATTTGCATCCCTTGGAGTCCGTCAAAGTCATGGCTCCGACGTGGGTGTCTGCCTGACGCTGTCTCCCCCTCCACTTGCCTCTTTTCTTCCTTCCTTCCATGCACAAGGTCCTGATCACATAAGTCTGGAAGGGGCTTATGGTTAGAGTGTCTGGCTGCCTGCTGTGATCACAGTCCCTGGACCCAGTTAATCCAACTCCACCTTCAAACCTGCCCTCTCATTGCACACTGAAACCCCCTGTACCTTCAGCTGTCCTCTAGAGCTGTTCCCACTGAACAAGGTGGTGAGCGTCCTTGGGTCAGCGAAGGCTTACTGGGTACCATCAGTGTCCTCATGACCGCTCTGGATGTTGTTTTCAACCTCAGTTGGAGCATATTTTTTCAGGCTGTGTGTCATACTGACCAGTCCCAGTACAGCTGCAGGCCGCCCTGGACCTCAGGACACACAGGAGCAGGGAGCCACCTGGCATGATGCTTCCCTCAGGGAGCCTGAGGAGGCCTGGAGCTCCATTCAGTGGCCTCCACCTGTCAGGGACTCTCTTGGTGGTCTTAGGTCAGCCTAGGGTCACATTCTCTCTGAAATGCTCTCCCGACCCCCATCTCTGCCCCACGTGCCCAGGCTCACCACCCATCTCCATGGAAGACACTGGCCTGTGACTCTCCCTTTGCTCTTCTATCGCCACCGCCGCCCCCCAGCCGCCCCACGCCAATCATGAGCTCCTGGAAAGCAGGAGGAACCAAGAATTTTGGCGGTGGGGGAGGAACTTCCTCCTACCCAAGCCTACCAGGGAGGGAACCAGGTAAAAGAGATTGTGGAGTGGTGGCCAGTGAACCCAAGCTGAGGGCTTCTGGTGATGTTTCTGGGAAGGACTCTTGTTCTCTGTTTGTTGCCACAGGGGACACTGCACTTTCTCCACCTGTGAGGTCCTATCACTGGAGACGAGTGGTAGTTGGGGTATTCAGGTGCCATCAGCAGTCCAAAAGGAGGGTCCCGCCTGGGGTTAGGACAAGCCATGCCCTGTCAAACTGATGCTTTAGGACCATGAAGAGCGGTGGACAGACAGATGCTCACAAGCGCACATTTGGTGATGGAGTTGGCCTGCCATGTTGCAGGGAGCTCTGCATGCTTCTAATTTGGGAAAGATTTTAGAATGAGAAATGCATGGTCATTGCTGGAAGCTGTTGTTTCAACTACTTACTTTCATTGCATAAAAAGCTTGTTATAAATTTGAGAGTTGATGAATCAGTTCCTTTTGCTCCAGCGATCCTCACTGTACCAACAGGCGGATTTGAGTGCCCCAGGCGGTCACCCTGATGGGCGTCTCCCCATGTTCCTGAGAGGCCTGCAGGTGTGGCCTCTTCTACCTGCTCTGCACCACCTGGGCCGTCCTGCAGCAGTGATTCTCAACCCCTCAGACCCACCATTCTGTGTTTAGAACATCTGTTATCTGATGCCAACTTTACTACCCTGAAATCAAAGTCACAGCTTATATAAACTACTTAAACACAATTTTTAAAAATATATGTAACACTCTAACACTCATGTTAAAGTATAAATTTAAAAAAAGCAATGTATTTAATTTAGTGTTCATCCTAAGGTGAAAACCCTCAGGCAGGCCAGCCTAGGGAACAAAAATCATCCCCTCAGATCTTTTTTATTGGGGAAAAATGCATCTATTGTAAAATTCACCATTTAAGCATTTAAAATGTACAATTAAATGGCATTAAGTACCTTCACAATGTCGTATAACCGTCCCCTCTATCTAGCTCCAGAGCACTTCTAAACTTTCAAAAGGAAATCTGTACTCAGTGGCAGTCACCCCCATTCCCCGCTCTCCCAGCCCCTGGGAGCCCCAGTCTGTTTCCTGTCTCTGGAGAGTCCTCTCCTCTGGGCATTTCACATAAGTGAGGTCCTAGGATATGTGTTGCCTTTGCAGTCAGGCCTCTTTGATTCAGCATAAGGTTTCGCAGGCTCACTTGTGTTGTGGCATAAGGCTGAGTGATGTTCAGCTGAGTGATGGACAGCCCATGCTGTGCTTATCCAGTCATCTGTGGATGGTGACCTTTTGGTGACTGTGAATAGAGCTGCTGTAAATGTTCACGTATAAGTATGCATTTGATCCCCTGGCTTCCCTGGTGGCTCAGACGGTAAAGAATCAACCTACAATTCAGGAGACCCAGGTTCAATCCCTGGGTTAGGAAGATCCCCTGGAGAAGGAAGTGGCAACCTACTCCAGTATTCTTGCCTGGAAAATTCCATGAAGAGCGGAGCCTGGTAGGCTACAGTCCTTGGGATCACAGAGTTGGACATGACTGAGCAACTGACACTTTTCATTCTTTGGGGGTAATACCCAGAAGTGGAACTGCTGGACCATGTGGCAGTTCTTTGGCTAAGTTGCCCAGAAGACGCCCCCTCTGATGTTTGAAAGTCTGGTTTGGTGACCCCCTGGCCTCTGGTATGGATGGCTTGTTTCAAGAAGTTCTGCCTTGTGTGTGGTAGAAATAAGCTGGTCAGTACAGGTGTGACTGACGCTCACATATGCCTTCACTGCGGAGAAGTGTTAACTTATGTCATCCTTGGGTAGACAGCACCAAGACCCCCCTCTTGCTGAGGATAAAGAGGCTATGACAGCTCCAGCCGAGACAGGCCTGGGAGTCACAGCTCTCTGGCTGCTCTCTGCAAGTCTTGTGTGTTGTTTCTTCTCACAGCCCATCAGCCATTTGGGCCTCCGGCCTCAGGCGTCATCTGCTTGCGTCACCTTCCACTGAAGGTGGCCCCAAAAGTGGACAGTCCTAGTGACCGTCCTGAGGTGCACTGTGGAATCATCACAGTTGCTGAAAGATGAAGTATGTGGGGAGAGGCCAGTAAGATAAGTGATGGTAGTGGGTGGAAGGAGAAGGTAAGAATAAAATAAATTTAAATAAGCAAAAAGGAACTCAAACTTGGCACCAGCCTCTGCTGATGGTGTCTTAACGGGTAGGGGTCATGCAGGGGGCCGGTAGTGGTCTTGCCTTTTGGTTGCTGTGTGACTTTTTACATCTGTGCTGTAAATTACAAGCTTACTCTGGGTAAAACATGAGCGTATTGCTGAAATTTCTTATAGTAGAAGGGAATGCTTCCTAGCTTTTTGGACACAATCAGTTTCCCTTTTAAATCTGTCATTTTAGAGGAAATGCTACCACCTAACCAAGCACTTTGCTGTTCCCCAGTGGAAAGGATTTCCACTTTTGTAATCCAAATGGTAGACGTCCTTTCCTCAGCCTCTTGGCGTTCTTTGGCTGGAGTCCGCTGGTCGCATTCCTATACACGCTGCTAAGGCTCTGGGGTCCATTGGGTCAGAGAGGGATCCCAGGGGGTGAGGCTGCTCCCTGAGCTCTTCAACATTATTCTGCACTCAGACTAGGAATTTCTAAAAGGCATCACCCAACCCTTTAAGAATATACCCTGCAGCTGAATCAATTCCTATTTCAGTTTAAGGAGGGAAAAGCTCCTTACGTCATTGTTAAATCATTCTGGGAACATTTAAGCTGGGAGGAGTGTTTGGGTTTCTCGTTGTCACTTTCCCTTTGCCACTCTCTCTTGAGAGGATGCACATGTTTATTTGAATGAGCTGAAATCAGGAGGCCTCAAACTTAACTCGGGAGCCAAATAATCCAGGCGAATCCTTGGCGATTGTTTTTGCTTCTAGGAAGGCAAGGGAGTTTCCAGAACCCACCGTGCAAGCCTTGATGACGCAGGCTTCATTCTTATATGAGATAAATAAATAGATTAAGGGCGCTTTACCTCGAAGTGCCCCAGATAGAAGACGAAGGTCATGTTCTAGGAGGTCATGAGTTTTCATTCACTCATCAGAGCCGGCATTTGCCACCTGGCTGCACAGCACACTCACCTAGGAACTGGACAAAATGCAGGTGATTAAAGTGCCCGTGTAGCTTCCGCCTCCAGGAGGTTCGGTTGGATTGGCCTGGGTCATGTCTCAGGGGTCATAATTATCTTAAATGTTACCCACTTGTAAAACTCCAGTGTGAATCCAGGATTGAGATGAGCCCTGGATCTCGAGCTTGTTTGTGTGTTGGAAATATGAGCATTTAAAAAAAGTGCTGACACCTGGACCTCACTCCTGAGGGTTGTGACTTCACAGGTAAGGGGTGAGGCCCTAGAGTCAGGATTTTTAGTGTGATTTTAATGTTCAGTCACATTTGAGAATCACTGTTTCACATTCATGTGTCATCTTGGGGCTGTGGCCTAACCTTCTGGAGGCTGTCCCACTGTTCGGTGAGGCAGGAGAAATTCTGCTTGCTGTAGAACTCCGAGCATGGATGGGTGTTCTGTGCCAGGGTGCTGGGTGGTGACTCCCTGTGCTGGCTGCTATGCAGGTCCAGGCTTTATTTGAGCAGGTAGAGTGGGTCACCTCACCTCGCTGGTTCTCAAGTTCATTTTTAAATAGGATCAGATAGTTACCCAGATAAATCTGAATCTGCCCTAGCACAGTGCAGGGAAAATCTGTGTGCTCTGAGTTACCTATGACCATGCGATTTCACTCTGTTGCATAACTGGAAGTTCTCTGTATTTAGGTGAAGAGTAGCCAAGGGGCTCCTGGCTTCTAAAAATACAGTTTTCTAGTGAGTTATCTGAGAATGTCACCTCTTGAACCTCCATTGGTTCAGTGGTAGATTGGCGACCATTGTGCCACCTTCCTAGTTAGGCTGTATTCAGTCCCAGGTGCTAAGTGCTTGGCGGGCACCCCGCTTCTAGGCCCCAGACCCCCACTTCTCCAGGGCTCAGTGGGTATGTCTGGGTGCCCCCATATGAGGACTGGCTCTCCTGTTCTGTCTTCAGCACCCCCAAATTTTCCTGCACTCACTCCATGCCACTTTCTTGTGGTGGCCGGTGTAAGGGTACACTGCCCTGATCCTGGCAGGGCTCCGTCCCTGTGAGTGGCCTGAATGACCGAACGGGCAAGCCTTGCTTTTCTCTCATACTCAGCAAGGTCCAACATCCCATAGTGAAGCTGAGCCCTACCCCTCAGCCTGGCCTGGACTGAGGCGACGCCTCGCAGACAGATGCACTCAGGCTCAGCATGTGTTATTTCTCTGTCTTTGACCCCAGCTCCACCCATGAATAAGGTGAATCATTGAAACACTGATATTCTCAGGCCTTCAGGAGTAGTGATGAGGGGGGCACCTGAGAACACCTGCCCCCTTTCCAGCCTGGATAGGTGGGTCTTGAGGCCTGGTGTGTATCATGTCCTGTGTTAGGAGGAGAGGAGAAGGATCTGAAGACATCTGACTGCCCAGCGTAGGGACTGGCTGGAGTGGGCCGCCTCTGATTGTAAGGCCACTGCAGACCATGTCGCGATGCTACGTGTTGGTGGGAAAGTGAAAATCCCGAGGATGAGACCGGTAGGCAGCATTTTGTTCAGGAAGAGCTGCTCCCCACCAGATCCCCCACACAGACTCCTGGCTGAGAATGTGAGCAGGGCTTGTACGGGGACTTGCAGGTCACTGGGATTGTTGGTAACCCTGTCATCCTAGGTTTCCATGGTTTCTATGCTGATTCCTATCGCTTTTGTGACTTGGAGGGCAGTGGGGTCCTGGGGCCTTTTCTACTGGCTGCACCAGGGCTGAGCAGGGCAGGGGGTGGCCCCAGATGCCCTTTGCCTGAGGAAGGCCCCAGGAGGGGGCAGTTTGCCGAGCCATCTGCAGGGACCCAGCCGGTGTGGGCACAGGGCTCAGTGCAGCAATTCTATCCTGCTCGCCGTGTCTCCTCCTTCCTCTTTTTCCAGATTTGACTTCTCTGGACGCTCAGTCATGTCCAGCTCTTTGCGACCCCATAGACTATAGCCCACTAGGCTCCTCTGTCCATGGGATTTTCTAGGCAAGAATACTGGAGTGGGTTGCCATTTCCTTCTCCAAGGGACCTTCCCAACCCAGGGACTGAACCCACGTCTCCTGAATTGTCAGACAGATTCTTTGGACTTCTCGACTGAAGAGGAAAAATTTGGTCATAGCCAGATTTATGAGTGGCTTCTTTACTACAGTTCTGAGTATGGGTTTGAAGCATTTCTTATTTAACTGACTAAGTGAAATGGAATCAAGGCACTCCCCGGAGAGGGTGGGCAGCCTGCCTCCAGCCGCTGTTGGATGACTCAAAGGGTGTGATCCCAAGAGGCACTCCCATCCGAACCTCGAGGACACTCTAGTGCTGCTGTCTGTAAATTAGGGTAACTTGTACAACTCCTGTGAGCGTATTGGTGCAGAAAGCCACCTCCCACGGGACTGTCTCTGTATCTAATGGGAGGGTCCAGCGGACTTGTCAGAATGATGTTTGTTAATCAGACGCCAGGCACTGTTTGTGTTTGTGGATCTTCACATAGAAACTGAACACAGGTACAGACCTCAGGGACATTGAAGGCTGGGCTTCAGACCATTGTCATAAAGCAAATATCGCCTCAATAAAGTGACTCAGATATGTTTTTGGTTTCCAAGTGCATCTGAAAGTTATATTTATACTATTCAGTTCAGTTCAGTCACTCAGTCGTGTCCGACTCTTTGTGACCCCATGGACTGCAGCATGCCAGGCTTCCCTGTTGATCACCAACTCTCAGAGCTTTCTCAAATTCATGTCTGTTGAGTCAGTGATGCCATCCAACCATGTCATCCTCTGTCGTCCCCTTTTCCTCTTTCCTTTAATCTTTCCTAGCATCAGGGTCTTTTCTAGTGAGTCAGTTCTTCACATCAGGTGGCCAAAGTATTGGAGTTTCAGCTTTAGCATCATTCCTTCCAAAGAAATCCCAGGGCTGATCTCCTTTAGAATGGACTGGTTGGATCTCCTTGCAGTCCAAGGGACTCTCAAGAGTCTTCTCCAACACTACAGTTCAAAAGCATCAATTCTTGGACGTTCAGCTTTCATCACAGTTCAACTCTCACATCCATACACGACTACTGGAAAAACCATAGCTTTGGCTAGATGGACCTTTGTTGGCAAAGTAACTTCTCTGCTTTTTAATATGCTGTCTAGGTTGGTCATAGCTTTTCTTCCAAGGAGCAAGCGTCTTTGTAGTCTGTTAAGTATACAAGAGTGTTATGTCTAAAAAAAAAAAAAAAAGACAGTGATCATACCTTAATTTAAACATACAAAACAAAAAAGTAATTACAGTATCAAAGACCACTGAGTACAAATTACCATCACAAATATAATAATGAAAAAGTTTCAAGTATTGTGAGAATTACCAAAATGTGACACAGAGATGCAAAGTGAACCAGTGCTGTGGGAAATGATGCAGTAAATGTGCTGGATGCAGAATTGACACAAACCTTCCATTTGTAAAAAAAATGGTGTCAAGTGCAGTAAAATTCTGGAGCGTGCTGTGTGTGGAAGGGCAGAGGTCAACCCAAGATCCCATTTTCCTCGTCTGCAAAAAGATGCAGTACACCACCTTAATCTTGTAATTGTGGGATTTCCTCTGTGAGCCTGTGTGCCCAGGCCTGGCTGCTGTGGGGAGCCTGGTTGTTGTTTGTCATTCCCCCAGCAGAGGTGGGTGCACGTGGGCACATCCCAGTGCCACAGCAGCATCATGCCCCCCCCCCCCCCTTGTTTCTCCAAGGATGTCACAGTGGGCTGGAAGTGGTGCTGGGGTCCCTCCTATCTGCACTGCAGTCTGAGAGGAGGGCGCAGTCTGTCGTCTGGGGAGGCCTGGCCTCTGATAACTCTGGTGCCTATATCTTTGCCTCTTTAGGAAGGGCAGACACACTCTGCTGGGAGAGCGATGCCTCTGTGCAGGGCTTCCCAGGTGGCGCTAGTGGTAAAGAATCTGCCTGCAACGCAGAAGACATAAAAGGTGTGGGTTTGATCCCTGGGTTGGAATATCCCCTGGAGGAGGGCATGGCAACCCACTCCAGGTTATTCTTGCCTGGAGAATCCCATGGACAGAGGAGCCTGGCGCATGATAGCCCATAGGGTTGCAGAGAGTCAGACACGGCTGAAGTGACTTAGCACACACGTGCGTCATCGATAGAAAGACACACTGCCATCCTAATAGCCTGCAGCAAGTCTCCCAAACTACCTCTGCTGAGATTCCCCAGACCCTCTCCCCCATCCACTATAAAGTGAGTCTTTGTTGGTTGGGGCACGGCTGAAGGATCTATGATGTTTCTTGCACTGGACAGTGGGCAGTGGATGTTGAGTGTTAGTGCTTGAGTTTAGCTTTCCCCTGCCCAGAATTCCTCACTGTTGAGTCGAGCGGTCATGCTCAGGGGCCTCACTCGACTGTGCACCTCTGCAGGTGGTGTGGCCTTCAGGGCACTCTGGCCCTGACTGGGGATGAGCACACAGGGCTCGCACACACCTCTGGCATGTTCTCAGCCACCGTAGGTCACACCCAGCCCAGTCCTATCCCAGAGCCCCGGGCACCGTCCACGGCCTGGTCCTCCCTAGAAGCTGCTTTCGAAAGGAGTAGGCAGGCTGTCAGAGCTGCTGGTTGCCTGGGCTGCTTCCTTGCGTCCCTGTGAGTCTGAGGATGCCCCCTGGGTTGCATGTCCATGCACAGCAGCCCCTGTGGGTCCCCTGAGCAACAGTGTGGACCTCCGATAAAACACAAAGTATTTTTTGACACTTTGAAATAAAAAGTTGTACTGGTTACAATTCTGATATCACTATACCTGTACACTGGGATTGAGCAAATAAGCACTTAGATGATTCATGGTGGTAACGAAGAATGGACAAAGTTTTATAAAGAAGGTGACCGTTTGTGTAGACAAGTGAATATGTATTCCTGTTTGTGTCTCAAGAAAAGGTTTCCATGTCTCTGGTCTGAGTGGCTGTTACTTCCTCAGACTAGAGCAAGGTGCAAGCACTCTGACCCCAAAGTTAACCACTGATGCCTTGAGAAGAAGATGGATTACTAGGGCAGAGGCCTCAGACCAAGTCCCTGCGGCTGTTAGGCAGCCTGGCTTCTTTCAGTCTTATTCTTTCTTGCTCACTCAGTGATGGGGAAGAAGCTTTGATCCTGGGTCCCAGCCTTTCTTTGTTCCATATGCTTCCTGAGCACCTCTGGTGGGCCGGGCAGTGTTCTTGACCTTGGGGAACTAGCAAGGCACGGCTCCCTGCTGGAGCTGACATTGAGAAAAACAGATGGGACATGGACAGTGGTCATTTCACCCAGTAAGGGGATGGGCTTCGAAAGGGTCATGCGGGGTGAAAGAAGTCAGACACCAAAGAACGTGGAGTGTACGATTCCATGTACGTGAAGTATCCAAAGTAGGCAAATCCATAGACACAGAAAGTAGATGAATGGTTGCCAGGGGTTGGAGGTGGGGGATGGGGAGTGAATGCTTAATGGGTATGGAGTATGACTTGGGTGATGAAGATGTTCTGGAACTAAAAAAATTCAAAATACAGAGTGCCTCTGAGAAGTTTTAAAGTCAGTTTTAATTGAAGGTGAGTGTTCTCCATAATGAAAACGCCTGCAGCCCACTTGTCTCTCTCCTAACAGGGGATGAACCACTCGGGGGAAGATTCCGGAAGCTGAGCCTTGAGCAGTATGATAACGAAGCTGGGGAGCAGCCCACCTTCTCCAAATGCAGCTGGGGAAAGACTACCAGTTCAGAACAGACTCCAGGCCTGGCGCCTTTTCTCTCCCCAGACAATGCCAAAGAGGTATACACTCTGCTACCCAGAGCCTGGCCTGAGCCCTGTCCCAAGTCGCCAGTTCAGTTCCCCACCCAGCTTCGTCCCTATCTCACAAACATGGTTCCTCCCTGAAGGCAGGCCTGCCGGCTGGGTGGGATCCCCCCTCTCCCAAGAGAGCTGTGCCGGCATGCACTTGGTCATCTGTGTTCTGATCTGTAGAATGGGGATTGAAGAGTCAAGTATGCGATGAGTCGTGAGGGTAGAGGTCTCAGAACTCCATGAGTGAACAACAGTGGCAAAGGGCAAACGGAAGTCATCTTAAAGGAACCCGAGTCCCTGACCCAAAGCCTCCTGGGGTCCCTGGGAGGGAGGAGGAAGAAATATGGTCACTGTGGATATGTGTCCTTCGGGGAGATCTACAGAGTGTTTTTGAGGAGCCATACTTAAGGCTTTTAATCAGAATTGAAGTAAGACAGGTTGGCAAACCCCCAAAGATGAACCTTTTGAAATTAGGGTTTCATTTATTCTCAGAAGCGGACAAATTGGAACCCAGAATAGACAAGGAAAGAAAGTTGCAGTGTTAATATCTGGAATGTATCTTTCCAGCCTCTTTTCTATGCCCTTGTGTTTAATTCATTGGGTATTTTATGTATCTGTAAACACATTACAGGTGACGATTTTTTTATCCTGCTTTTTTTACTTAACACTCATTTCCCTCTGCTAAATAAACTCTCTGCCATCTCCACTTATGAACTACGTAATGTTGACCACAAAACACTTCGCTTTGCCTTGACTGTTACTGAAGCTTCTTCCAGTTGTCCACGGCTGCCTCCTGTTGCCAGTCTTAGAAGAGGGCTGGCTCAGTGAGGGCCAGGAACCCCAGCTGTCTGGAGGTGGCCTTCACCTGACTTCCACTTTGCCAATTTCAGGCAGTGATCACCACGTATCCCCCAGACCTGGATGTGATCGATGGCAGGATCTTCTCTCCAACCAACAGTGGCAGTGAATCCATCTCTCCCACCCCTGCATTTCCTGTGTCTCCAGAAACACCGTATGGTAAGAAAGCAGCAGAGCTCCCTGTGTGCAATCCCACCCCTTCAGGGTGGAGAGGGGGACAGCTCCTCACTCTGCCTTCTTTTCCAGGGACAACAAGCCCACGTTACTCTCCGTTCAGCCCATCTGCGCCACAGATGGGCAGCCCCAGTGCTCTGTATAAAGGAGCTCATGGTAAGACACCCACCTCCTTTCCTCTGCTGTGGACGTCCACTCATGCAGAAATATTTCTACATGTGTCACACCTAAGAAATGTGGTTGTGGCCGGGGAAGATGCAGGGACACAGCATGCAGCCTGCTGGGGGCGGGAGTGGTGTTGACTCTGTTCCCTTCTGTTCACTCAGCACTTACAGCTGTTGATGGGTAGGGTCATGGTGTTCTTAGCAGCCGAACATCAATGCTTTTCAGCTTGTAGCATTACTTAGAGTTGAAAGAAGAAACTGAAACACCCGACCCACCCTTTTCAGAGAAAGTCAGGGTTGCTTTCAGAGAGCAGTGAGCTCCCCACTCTGAAAGACACGGCTGCCCTTGCCCCTTGCCTGTTGGGAGGTATCCCGTCTTTTATGTTCACAGAGCCCTGTCCTGACTCCTTACATCCTTGGCCACCATCCTGAATCTCCCCAGTTGAGTGGCCACTTCTGATTTGTCTGCTGCACCCTGCCCCCACTCCGCCCAGCACTTTACATACTTGTGAGGTCTAGTTAGCCTGTGCCCCGGCCCTGGGAAGGGAGCGTTAACACAGTGGTGGTGGGTTGCTCAGCACCCCTTCCTGGTATGGATGTTCTCCAGCTCCCTTGAGAGTCCAGGACTTCATGTACCTGGGCAGGTGGAGGGGGGATGTAGCCCAAGCTGAACTTACATTTTAGAATCGCTGTTCTCTGTAATTGGGGATTCCTGCTGTTCTGCCCTGGGGAAGGTGAGTGAGGGTTCCCTTTGCTGCTCATCAGATGCGCTTTGGTGGGAGGAGGAAGCAGACTTTGTATTTAAATACCGTCTTTTAGGCGGAGGAAGTTGTAATGACAGCTAGCTCCATTTTCCCTCTTTCTCCAGAGAAAACAAGATCTATATATCATTTAATAGGAGGGCCACTTTTCTTCCAAAGTTTCTTTTATGGTTTTAGGTTGCTTACATGTAGTCTTGGCTATTGTAAACAGTGCTGCAATGAACATTGTGGGGCATGCGTCCTTTTGGATCTTGTTTTTCTTCTGGATACATGCTTAGGAGTGGGATTGCAGGGTCACATGGTTGAGGAGCTATTTAATCTTAAGAACACCTTCTGAGTCATCCGTATTTTCATGTTGGCAATCCTTGAGGACGTTTGCCCAGGAGGAGCTCAGAGACAAACACACAGTGCTGACTGGGGGTCTCATGTGCTCTGCAGTGTATGAGGGGTATGGCTAACCCCTGAGACACAGCGATGGTGGTGGTGGCTCCCATGTAGGGACTGTATTCAACCCTCTTCTTTACAACAGGGTTTCTTTTTCAGTCTTGTAGTGACCTGTGATGGGGAAGAGCCCTGGACAGAATGGTGGCACTCTGCCAATTTTTATTGGTTGTTTACCTGGTGAGGAGGTCTGAGGGTTTGAAGGGTGAGTAGGATTAAATAGGAGTTAACTAGGTGAGTGGAGAGGGGCATTTGGAATGGAGAAATAGCAGGCATAGGCCCTGTGGCAGAGAGTCCTTCAGACCAGGAGAGGATGGAGACCAGGGGTCTGCAGGGCACTGGAGATACGAGCAGAGGCCCAGCTGCAGCTGTTCTCTGTAGCTATGGAGGGTAGTGGTATGGCCGTTGGCAATCAGTGCTAGGTCATTAACAAGGCTCGAGACAGAGAGGCAACTGCTCAGGCTTCTGTTTTCACATATTGATCCATCTGCTGTATGCAGAGCAGCAGTTGGAATAGGCAGTGGGGTGGAGCAGTTTTGACAAAAATGCTTTCAGAAATGATGGGGAAAAGTGTGTTGGATTTGTGGGTGATTCACAGGTCAGGGAGTGTAATCATCTGACCCTATCAGAATGGATTTGAGCTTTGATGACTATTTCTGATTTTGTTGCTATTAAGATGTCAGTTATGTTCTGGCTTCTTTGTTAGTATGCAGCTAGTGTAACACTAACTACATAAAATTCCTCTGTGTGTGTTATTCCATCAGCCTGAACTTGGTACCAGGTTAGTCAGTATAAAGGCTTCCCGGGTGGCACAATGGCAAAGAATCTACCTGAAATGCTGGAGACCTGAGTTCAATCCCTGGGTTGGGAAGACTCCCTGGAGAAAGGAATGGCTACTCACCCCAATATTCTTGTCTGGAGAATTCCATGGACAGAGGAGCCTGGCAGGCTGCAGTCCATGGGTCACAAGGAGTCGGACATGACTGAGCAACCAGCACTAGTCAGCATAAACCTAAATGTGTCCACTTATTTCCCAGACAGCCAGCAGACAAGTGTCAGGGAGAAACAGCAGGACACCAATCAAAGGTAGAAACACGTTTTATTTGGTACTGTTGCAGCAGGGTAAGGAGCTGAGCTCAACTCCTCATGCTGCAAAGACAGCCCAAGAGCTGTGACAGGGTCAGGGGACGAAAAGTTACTAAGAGGAACATCAAGGGAAGGAAGATTATTGCCAAACTGGCCCAACAGGATCCTACTGAAGATAGGCTTGAGCATCAGGGGTGGGGATGAGGAGCTTGATCAGGGAGCAAGCAGAATCCTTGCCAAGACTGGGCCCTCCAAGGACAGACATCCAAGGCCAAGGCTGAGGCCTTGTAGAGAAGCTCCAGGACCCTCTCTCAGGTAGGTCAGCGAGGGAGAGTTTGGTCATGGGAGAGCCCCATGGTGTCCCCTCTCACCTGGCATCTCTGCCCTCTGCTCGGGGTAGCACACATTCTGTTCTGTGTCCCTCCATGTCCTGTGGCACTAAGTTTAAGCCCCTAGACTCCAGTGCCAGGGGTCTCAGGAGCCTCCGTGTCACACACACCTCATTCCCGCCCCCCACCTCTGCAGTGAACAAGTAAACAGAAAGCAAGCTGAAGTTTACTGATGATAGATGGTTGGGTCAGAACCCAGTGTAGCCTGCCCTTCCCCTGTTGCGTTCCTGCCTGTGCCTGTGTTAAGACAACTCCTCTTTGAAATTACAGTACTCACTCCAGCAAAGTGAGGGATATTTAAATAGTTACTCAAATAATGAATCAGTTCAGTCGCTCAGTCGTGTCCTACGCTTTGCGACCCCATGAATTGCAGCATGCCAGGCCTCCCTGTCCATATGAATTCATTAAATATGAATTCAAATATTGTTGAATTATCCTAGCAGTGTGCTTTAACTCGAAGAGGAGATGATAGCTTCAAGGACTGGGGCCAGGTAGCGGGAGATGGCAGGGCCGTTGTAGGCACTGGGAGGACAGCTGGCAGCCGGGGCTGGAACGTCACAGGGTCTGACAGAATACTGTGAGCTCCACGAGTAGACCAACAGGTCCTACCCACCTAGGACCCTCAAGCAGGAGCCTGGAGTGGCTCCCCTTGGGACTGTCTCTTCAGTGCATCCCTGACACAGCCTATATTACTCCCTGGGAGACATACATCTCTGGGAATGCTATCTTAGAAATCCCAGATATGAGTCTGTGATATTGTGATTTTTGATAAGAAATATATATTTAGTTTTATTTCTGCCACCAAACTCCTAAAGCCTTTGGAATTTAAGTGATGAGAACATAAAGGTGATTTTTGTCATGTTAATGAGATGACTTTTGGAAAAGTTGGGGGCCATGTTGCCAAGGGAACCGACCTTGTGATTAGAGAGTTGGAACTCTCAGTTTCCCCCTTCCCCCAACCTCCAAGGAGGGGAGAGGGCTGGAAGTTGAACCAGTTGCCAATGGCCAATGATTTAATCAGCCCTGCCTATGTAATGAAGCCTCTAGAAAAACGCCAAAGGACAGACAGAGTTCAGGGAGCTCCTCAGTGCTGATCGCCTGGAGATTTAGGGAGAGTGAGGTGCTTCGAGACAGCATGGAAGCTCCATGCCCTTCCCTATCTCTCCAGTCTGGCTGTTCTTAGTTATATCCTCTTATGATAAACTGATGAGTGAAATGTTCCTCTTGAGTTCTGTGAGCCACTATAACAAATTATTGCAGCCTGAGAAAGGGGTTGTGAGAGCCTCTGATCATAGCTGGTTGGTCTGAGGGAGCACAGCCTTGTGGGACTGAACCCTTAGCCTATGGAGTTTGATGCTGTCTGCACAGATGATCAGAGTTGAGCTGAACTGTAGCACCCCAGGCTGGTTCCGGAGCATTGCTAGTTGGCGTAGGGAACCCCCGAGCATTGGAGTTGGGTCTAGAACATTTTAGAGCCCCAGAAGGAAATGTGTTTCTTGAAAACAAAAATATTAGTAAGAGATTAGGTAAAGAGGTCATTTACTATCAATCCTTGTGAAGGCAAAAGAGAGAATTATGAAGTGTTATGAACTGTTATTCCTGTCTGAAAGATAGACATTTTCGAAATAAATGATGAAAAAAAACGAAGAAAGGCCTCATTAAAAGTGTATGATTCTGATATAGCTCAGCTTCTAACTTAGTTCATAATAGGTTTTTTTTAATTGAGATAAAATTCACATAAGTGAACCATTTGCAGTGCACAGTTCAGTGGCATTCTGTGCATTCACAACGCGGAGGACCATCATCTTTAGTTACAGAACATTATCTTCACCTGATGGCTTTACAAGTGGGATTTAGGGGACATTTGGGGGCTTTTGCTTTCAATGAACACGATTAACAGCATTAGTTTACTGAAAGGAAAGGCCTTTATGCATTTTGCAACTTATAGTTTGCATACCCCTGTTTCTGCGAGGAGGGCTGGTGTTTCCAGGGCCCTGCCTGGGGCTGTGGGTGGTGAAGTGAATGTGGCGGAGGGGCTTTGACCCTGGACTGCTCTGAGCCTGCAGGAAGGAGGCCCTGGCCTGCAGGGTATGGGGTTTGCTGATGAAATCTCTTGGAGCTGGTTTCAAAGGGCAAAAATGGGTGACATTTGCTGAAGGAAGGAAGGAAAGGAATATTCAGAATGTCTTGAGAGAGATTAGTTTGAGGCAGTGCTTTATTTTTGTTTAAAAAAAAAGTTGTCATTCTTCAAAGCTTGACAAACTGTAAAATACTTTTCCCAGACCTCCGCTTTCTTTCTGTACCCAGCTCTGTTTTGTTTAGAAATTTTATGAACTTTTAATGAGAACGTTTATAATAGGAATAAAAACATGTGCTGAATGTGAACATGTGTGACATTTATGCAAGTCCCGATGACTTTGAATTTTGCAGAACCTAAAAAGTGATACGTGTGTGTATATATATGTATATATAACATGTTTACATTGAGGTACATATGTGTATGTAGCTATGTATAGGAAGGCCCACGTCTGTATACACATGTGGTATACTTTGCATTCTATGCAAAAAGACGCTTGCTGGTCATTGTGACCCAGTGTGACTGCCAGGGTTAGTCACTGTTTTTCCCCCCACCGCCACCCCAGATTTAGAAAATGAAAAAAGGAAACTTGACTGCTTCAAAATATTTAAAAATAAACAGCGGTGTTGGCTGGCTGGAGGTCAGCCTGCAGCACTGGCCTGTAAATGTGTGGTCAGCAGTCTGCAGAGATGAGAACACTCATTCGCTTGAGTGGAATGAAGCTCAAAACATACAAGATGCTGGCATCCTGTGCTGACACCTCATCCACCAAACAGGCCGGCTTGGAAGGGTCCCCACGTGAGCCAACGATTTCCCGATCGTGATGAATGCCATCTTTTGTTTGCTTCCTTTGAGTTTAGAGGAGTCTTTGTTTCTCTAAATTTATTTTATCAGCTCATGTCATCCTCCATCTGGTGGACTGCTCTTGAATCTCAGCCTATAAGACTTATTCTGATGTGCCGCCAATGGGTTTTTGCTGCTCTCGTAGTGCTCAGCCTCACAGGCCAGTGGTCTGGGAGCAGGCCCTGGGGTTGGTGACAGACACATGTGGGTCCTCAGTCACCACTATACAGTTCTTGTACCAGTTGCAAACCTCTTAAGACAGTTTTAAAACTGAAGCAAAAATAATAGCAGCTGTATTGTACGTGATATTGGGCTTCCTAGGTGGCTCTAGAGGGGAAGAACCCGCCTGCCCATGCAGGAGATGTCAGAGACACGGGTTTGATTCCCGGGTGGGGAAGATCCCCTGGAGAAGGAAGTCGCAACCCACTCCAGTATTCTTGCCTGGAGAATCCCATGGACAGAGGAGCCTGGCGGGCTATGGTCCATAGGGTTACAAAGAGTCTGAAATGATTTATCATGCACACACACACACACACACACACACACACGCATGACGTTGGACAAGTACCCCAAACTTGCCTTACAATATGGTTTTTAAGTTCCAAATACACTTGGTCGTGAATGCATTTCCAAAGCCCCATCATCTATCACAATTTTGCTTTGCCCCAGGGAGACAGACATGGGTCGGTCTCAGCCGTGGAGTGAATTGCAGGCTGCTGACCATCTCCCATGGCCTGCGGTGAGTGTGGGGTCTGGAATCCCTCTACAGACATGGCCACCGCTTCGGCTTGTGTGTTGTTTTCTCTTCACCTCTCTGAATGGGGATAGGATGCCTCTGAGAACTGGGAATGACTTGAAAGAAAATGCACGTGGAGCCCTGGCCTGTAACAGCTGAGATGTTTTCTTACTAGAAGCATGCGCCCGCATGCCTCTGGCAGTTTTTCCTTTCGTTTAGAGGCGCTCCCTGCCCTGCAGGGACCGCAGATTCCTAGCATGGTGTAACATGGGGGTGGCTGTCTTGGTGAAAACCCTGCATTCTGCGGGATACACTTGGGGAGATTTTGGGTTTATGAGACCTGAGAAGGGTGACGATTTAAGTCTGGCATCTGCCTCTCACCCTTGGTTACTGGCTGTGGTCCACCCGGCTTAGTGCTTTTGGAACCTGGTGCCCTCATTTTAGTGCCTCCTTAACAGAGAGGGACACTGGACAAACCACCCTGATGAGGTAAAGAAGCTTTGTGTGTGGTTGAAATGCTGTCATGTGTTAGTATGTCTGCATATATATATTGCATAGCACACATATGCACTGAGGATGTATATATTCACATATTCATGGTTATGCCCAGACCAAGGCATTTGTTGCTTTTTGAGCACTTGTTACATGCTGTGCACTTAAATATATACCTGTGAAGAGAAAGAGCAAGTCTAAAAAACACAAAAGCCAGGGGAAATGAGAATTGCCTAGTCTGAAAATAAGGAAAACCTTTCCTGTGCTCCGGGGCCTGGCACGCTCTTGTTGGACATCTTGGGGTGAATGTCACATGCCCTCAGGTCTCAGTGGGTCACACCCTGGGACAGAGGGACCTAGTGATGTTGGAGTTAGATTTCCTGGAGGAGCATGAGGTTGGACTGCTGTGAAGTCAGTGTGTAACTGAGGTCCTGGGGTTGACTTTTTGTGTTTGTCTTTAATTCCTTCTCTGCAGAAGCAGACCATTGAATTGGATCCTAGAATGCAGAGGGCAGTGCCTCCCCAGGTGCTGGTGGGCAGGCGATCCCTGGGAAAGCAGCAGGCGGGTGTCAGAGTGGCTCTGAGGACTCCTATGTGATGTACCATCATTTGGAGTCTTTCTGAGATCCCTCCTAGTTCTGTTTCACTAGGGCAGAGCCCGTGCTGAAGACCTGCGGGTCCTTGAAAGTCTCCCCTCTGTGGTCTCTGCCCTCCCCTTCTGTGTACATGGGAGAAGCCCGCATGGGTCTTAATGGCCCCCTTTCTCTGAAGCAGCTTCTTCGTAAGGCTTCTGAACTTCCTTTGCCATGTCATATACTGAGTTTTAAGGGCGATCCAGCAGATGCCCCATTGTTGGGTGGAGCAGAGGCCCTGGATTCCATTTCATTAAATTAATGCTGGGCAGGACAGAGTGCTGAGAGCTGACAGCACAGCCCCCCTAAGGACCTGGCAGGCTGGTGGGCATGTCAGGGGCTGGTGGGTGGCTGGAAGAGACCGACCAGATGGTGCCTTCAGACGGCACTTGCTCTGCTCGGGGCGTAAGATGGGGCTGCTGAGGGGGACCCTCCCCTGTGCTCGTTCAGGTGCCTTAGCCACCAGATTAGCACCCTTGCCTCCCCTCACAGTTCTCTGCCCTCTCTTACCTCCCAGACAGCTCAGCCTTTCTGAGTCTTCCTCTGGAAGAAAAACTCGGGTTGCCTCTGTCCGCCCTCCGCCTTGCTCATCTCATGGCAGCTCAGGCCTCACCCTCCAGTCTCACAGTTGCTGACCCCATGCCCATAGCGATGTTTCATAGTTCCGCAGTCACCTCTCCTGATGGGGCTGTGACCGTGCAGTGTATCGGAGGGACAGCCAGCCTCGCCTTGTCAGGTGAAGGAGGTCCCCACTGTCCCTGGAACAGCCCGCCTGGCTCTCACCTCCTCATCAGGGTGAAGGGGGTCCCCGCTGTCTCCAGAACAGCCTGCCCAGCTCTCATCTTCCCTGGAATGTGGTTCCCAGTGGGGTGAGCAGGGTTGGGGGCCAGCCTGCAGGAAACAGGAGCCTGGTTTGGGGTTATGTCCTTCTCCCTCTGTAGCTTCCAAACCATTATCTGCCTATGTTTCACTCATCGGTACATCCCGGCATCTGACGTAGAGAATGTTCTGGTTTTGTGTTAGGTGTTGTTTTCTAATAAGTAGTAAATAAGTGAGTGAGTAGGGGGGAGGCGCCTTTTACTTAAAGGGAGCCAGGCATGCAGTTTGCTGCTAGGAGTGTGGAGGGAGGCGGCGGGGGCTGGCAGCATGGTGGCTGGCCTGATGTGTGCAGGGGAGGATTGGTATTGCCAACAGTGGACAGTCTGTGTACACTTGATCCGTGATTCCACTGGGGGTAAGTGGGTGACCCTGTGGGTGTGAGCACCCATGGGTACCCCACCTCACACTGAGCCAGATCCTAGGTGCTGGGTGGGGACAGCACAGTTACAGAGGATGAGTTTTCTGAGTGTGACTTGGCATCAGAATCGCTGCCACTCACAGCATAGCCACATCACCTTAGTCCCCGTTGCCCCAGCTAAGCAGAAGAAAGGAAAAGGACAGACAGATCTCCGGAAGGTTATAAAGTCTCCTGGATCCCCACCCGAGTTGTCCCGGTCACAGACGCAGCAGCACAGACACAGCATCCTTCCCCTCCACCCAGCCCGTGGACTGCCCCAGACCTACCAGGCCCACAGGGTCAGCTGGCCCCAGGGGAAGGACCCACCCTGGGGAGTGCCATTGCATCACTGCCCTTCCTGGGCCTGACTGCCGGACGGCCGCCTTCCTCTCTGTCCAGGGAGCTGTGGGCCACGGGAAAGGCCCGTCCATCCGCTGGCTGGGCCTGGCCTGGGCTGTGCTCAGGCATTTCCTACAGATCCTGTGCAGGAGCTGCTGCCCTGCAGGCGCAGAAAGAAGCCAGAGGAAGTACCCTGCTCAGACCTTGGGGCGGAGGGTCCTTGGGATCTTCTTGACCTGTAACTTACGGAGGTGACCCAAGGGTCACAGGTGTACCTGTCTCTCCTGATGAGAGGCGTGTACCTGTCAACTTTCACCAGGATGATGAGTGGGTCAGAGGGTCATGCCGGGGCTGGGCAGGTGTGACTCAGCCCAGGGTGGTTGGAGCGTGTTCTGGAAGCCTGCTTGCGTGTGCAGGCGCCTCGTCCCCTTGTGATGTGCTGAAGGCATTGCCAGTGCCGGCCCGCCAGCAAGAAAGGCGCCTCCCAGGAGTGATATGGGACCTTCTGTCTCAGGGAGGACTTTAGGGTAAGTGGCATCAGCACTAGGCTTTAACAGATGAAGTGGATCATGCCGGATCTGAAAGGCAGAGGAGAGGCGAGGCGTGAGTGCCCACTCCCCTCTGTGCTTGGTGGACATAAACCTGGTTAGGCCGGTATCTGCTGCCTGGAGCTTCAGTCTCAAAGGCCATACACAGGACAGAGCCTCTCTACCATGCTTTATGGACTTGTTACTGTTAGATCTCAGGCCTTGAGATCTGGAGCGTGAACTTACTGACTGAGGGGGATGGTGTCCCAAGTCTTGTGACAGGGTGGGGGGCACTTGAAATGGGCTTTGAGGAGTATATAGGAGTTCACCAGATTACTGGGTAGTAGGCCTTCCAGCTAGAGGGAAGAACTTGGGCAGAGAAGAGGGAAGAAAGGGATAGAATGTGTTTAGGTCCACCAACAGGCTGTTGGTGGACTAAGCTACCAGCCAGGTGAAACAGGCTAAGTGGTTGGAAATGAGACTCTGCAGACTGGGTGTGGTAGGGTGTGGGAGTGACTGCGGCCAGGAAGAAAACAAGAGGACGGTCCCCCAGGCTACCTTGGGCAGGGGATGAAGTGAAGGTCTTCTTAGGGCTGGTGACTGGGGCGGATGAGAGGCAATGGCCCCACCTAGGGGGAAGGGACTGGGGTGTGGAGCCTGGCTGGTGGGTGGGATGCAAAGCTCACCAGGGACTGCAGTGGTTTCCAGAAGCTTCTTCTTTGTGAGCATCGGATCCCAGGGGAGCCCGTCTGCCTTTGGGGGAGGTGACTCTTGAGGCTCAGTCGTGGACAGGAGGCTGCCCTTGGGGGTGCGGTTTGGGGTGTCTGTCTCCCCAGGGTCACCAGCCGCACGTGCACTAGCTGCTTGTCCCTTGAATAGCACTGACTCTGGGGCTGCAGCTAAGCTGTGGAGGGCTTCAGCGGAGAGTTTGCAGGAGATTAAAGGGAGGGAAAGGGAAAAAAAAAGGGGAAAGAAATGAAAAGGAAGCAAACCGCGCAGTGGAGCGAGGCGGGGCCACTGCCGTCTGAGGCATTGAATGGGCAGGCCGCCCGACAGAGCCAGCGGCCGCCCAGCAAGCCCAGATTCTTTCCTCGGACGAGCTCTCCCTGCCGCCCTCTGAATGGGCCTCCTCAGAGGTGGCCGCCCCGCGTCCCGCCCCGACTCCCCCGGGACACCGGAACCCAGAGTCGCCCTGCCCCGGTGGGTGGGGGACTCCGCTGGGGACAGTCCTGGGAGCGCCTTCGCCTGGCCCCCCAACCTCCCTGGCTGTCTGTGGACTGACCGGCGCCCCGAGGTGCCCAGGTAAGTGCCGCGCCCAGTCCCTGCTCTCTGCAGCCTCTGGCCACGTCTCCGCTGATGCTGAAACCTGAGCTCTGGGGCAGTGGGGGAGGGGAGGCATGGGAGTGGGAGGAGGTGGGATGCCAATTCCCAGGGCCAGGAAGGGCAGGGAAGTCAGGACTGGGGAGGAGGGTGACTCTTCCCAGAGTCCCCTGTCACTTGAGGACAGCCCTCAGGTCCAAAGGCTATGGGACAAAATGCCCCAGCCCCAGAGCTTGAAAGGCTCCTCCTTCTAGAAGAAAGCCATGCTTTGTCTTTGCTGAGACTCACTGGGGCAGAGGAAAGCCTGGTTTACAGATGTGCGGCTTTCCGGAGGAGCCGGGGCTGCTTCCCAGCACAGCACATTCTTTTGCTGCAACTGAGAAAGCCCGCCTGCCCAGTTCCAGGGCTGTCCTCCACCCCCAGAGCCCCTGAGGGATCTCGGGCTGCCCCGAGGGCAGAGGGCCCCCAGGCTGCACCCAGGTGTTCCTGTTTCTTAGCAGAAGCAGTGCTTTTACGGAATGCAGACAGCCTGCCTGAGGAGCAAAGTTGGGCTTTCACAATGAGTTTTACTGTCTTGCCCACTGTTGGAGCAATCAGAGGGAAGATTTTAGAGTCCAAGATTGTAAAACAAGACACAGTCACTGAAATAACCTGTCTGCAATATTAGCAGAGCTTCTGGAGGGTAGAGTGTCTGGGTCCTTCCCTGTGTCTTACCTCTGGAACCTCCGAGGTGAGCCAGGCAGCACCGTGGGCACAGGCTCTGAGGGCAGCATAGGTACGGGACATACTTGGATCAAGGGGCCACCCTGGGGCATCTGTGCCTGAGGACCCCTTACTGTTCTGTGTCCTGACTCTGGGCTGACACAGCGCTGTGTGTGTATATTAGCTGGAAGGATGGGGGTGATCAAGAGGAGAGAGAAACACTCCCTCTAAGAAAGGCAAGCCCAGGTCAGTGAGTGGTCCTCCTCCTCACTCTTGCCAGCCTGAAAGTCTTGTGTGTTCTCTCTTTGAGGACTGGGAGGATTTCCTGCTATTGAATGGATGATGATGTCGTTCAAATAGAGACATTTGAACAGAAAATGACAGAGACGTCATTTTAATACAGTATATACACGATAGTAGGTTTCGATGAATTCCGTATGAATGACAATAAATCAGAACTTACCTGGTTAGGATGGAAATATTTTTCTAACTCCAAAGGTAAATTTAAGAGCGTTTTGGTCCATTTATATCAGGACAGTGAGGTCTTTCTCTCCTTCTGTTGGTGATGGTGGCTGGTAGGATCTGGGGAGCCAGCCTCAGGTGGGGCCTCCTATGGACGTTCTTTCTAAGTGGAAGTCAAGGTCCTAGGGCTGCAGGCGACTCCCAGAGACCCTGAGCTTTCCCACATGAGGGGAACTCGCACAGCAGGCTCTCTGAGATAGTGTTATGCTGTATTTGGAGGAAAGAGGCGGATACTATAGCGTAGGGTTGTTCTGTTACATTAAAGCTGCTGACTTTGAGATCTTTGTGGGGGTGCAAAGGACTCTTGTGGAAAGAACATAGCTTCCCAGTCATAGGGATGAGTTGACTGCCTTTGAAAAAGTTCCTTAACCTCACCGTTCAGCATCTCTTTCCTCATCCATAAGGCTAATAAGTCTGCACATGGAAACCTTTTTCTGAGGATAAATCGGCTGTATATGGCTTAGCACAGTGCCTGGCAGGTAGTAGTAGGCACCCAGCAAAAAGCAGCTATTATTCTGATCTCTGAAAAGTTGTTGTGTGTGAAATCATCAGGATTTTAAAA
The DNA here is from genome assembly GCF_032405125.1 of Capricornis sumatraensis. Lineage (NCBI taxonomy): Eukaryota > Metazoa > Chordata > Mammalia > Artiodactyla > Bovidae > Capricornis > Capricornis sumatraensis. The sequence goes on from NC_091073.1 coordinate 79,762,962, forward strand.
CGTCTTTGTGTGAAGTCGTGAACATTCAGATCTGCACCTGTAGCCACCACAGCATTGCTCTGAAAGCATAAAGTGGGACTTGGGTTTGATGATCTGCGTAAGTTCTAGGCAAGCAGTTTACACATTACAAACTGTTAATTGACGTCCTAACTGTTGCATACTTTGTCTTTTCTCTCTCCTACCCTTCAGTTTCCCCTCCCTATATTTTAAGAAAGCAATAAAATAACGTCCAAAGGCATAACACTGCTCAGGTCAGGTGAGTTGGAATCAGCTAGATTGGGTGGTGGTGGTGGTTTTGTGTTTGTGACTGAAAGGTGTTGTTAAGTGCCCTGGCAGCTGGTCTGCAGCCGTCAGTGGCGTGTCCAGAGTTGGTTCTGAGTCCCAGTCGCTCTACAGAAGACTCCCCTTGACAATCTTTACTCCAGGCATTCTCCTGTGACTTAAAGGTAACAGAATCATAGTTCACAGAGGAGCTGGGGTCCAGAAGACCCCCTTCCAGAGACTGCACTCCTGCTCCCTCCTTCAGTGCTGCCACCCACTTTATCCTGTAGATTTGAGGACACTGGACAGAGAAATCAGGGAACCAGTTCAGCTTCTAGTCCTCCCACTGAACACCTGGGGACTTTTGGCCTGAGAAAGCATCCTCTGATATCTGATAGTGCTTACTAGCCTCAGGGCGGGCACGTAGTGGAAAACGTGGGCAGGGACCAGCCACTCCAGGTAAATAAATGAAATCCAGGTAGGATCTTATAAACTCAGAATGAGAAACAACAGAATGAGTTGGAGGGACTGGGGTTAGGATATGATTAGGATTCAGCTGGGTGGAGGACCCAGGCACGCATGGGACTGCTAGCTTTCCTGGGTGATTTGAGTGCACATAGAGAAGCTTCTAGAATGCCATGGGACTCCTCAGCAGCTCTGAGAAGGTGACAGAGCAGAGTCTCCCCTAGGACAAGATTTGATCCCGGATGGTATGGGTCTCAGGGTCCCCGCCTGGTGTGTCTGTGGGTGGGAACAGACCTGATGTCACCCAGCTATCCCCCTGCCTCAGAGCACACGCTCTGAGGCGCTCCCATAGTTTTCTGACTGTCCTGTAGGTTCCACGGCCTGTTCGCTTTCTAGTTCTTGGTGTGATGAGTGGGTTTTAGGATTTATCCTGGACTTTCTTGATATTATGTTGTGAGCTATCAGTTCTGTCTCAGCTGATCCTGTTTGAGGCACTGCTCCTACCCGAGTGCAGTTCCAAGGCTGCGTGGATATTTGGATGTTTAGATGCACTTTCCAAAGACCTTGCTCACTTGGGGGAGGAGCTCGTGTGGCTCTCCTGCTCTGCCCTAACCTCTGCTCTGGGGTCTGAGGCTGGGTCGGGGAGAAGGCCGGCTCACCCTGCACCCAGCTGACTCCACCCTGGTGGAGAAGTCCGGCTTCCTCCTCCTGTGAGGTGGGGTTGATATGGAAGGTCAGCTTTCCACTGGGCCTTGCTAAACCCGAGGTGGGGGTGGAGTCCTGTGGGTGTTGGGTAGGAATAGGGCCGGCCGGTGTTGCGGAAAAGATTTTCTACTATTAGTCCACTCATTTTCCTTTGATCAGTTTTGCTTCTTTGGTTAGATGAGCAGGCTTTTCTGGAGCTATTTTTGCTGGTAGTTCTGGGATCTACCTGAGGCAATAAGGAAGTCAGGAAACTCAGCCTGGATGGTGTCCTTCCTCCCCTCCCCTCCACACCCCCTACCCTGCCCACCCCATCCCCACCCCCCGCCCCAAAGCGTTCGGGTCCTTCTTTCCATCTGTCAGAGTTCCCTATCTGAGTGGTTGTGTGATGTATGGGACTGTAGTTGTAAACACAAGGACCAGAGAGAAGTGGGACTACTCCATCTTGGCCAGAAGCACAAGTTCCCAACATTATTATTTTCAGCACTGCTAATTCAGTAAACACTCCCTGCACAAACACATCCCATGTGCTGGGTAACTGTGGACACCAAGGTGGAGCAGGCACAAGACCTGTGGCAGGCACTTCACTGGCGGGTTGCAGAAGGGATGCACAGGAACCTGAAATATCCAATGAAAGGACAAGAGATACATAACAAAGTTAGTGAGGAAGAGGGATTTAGTAGAAGGCCTTCCAACAATCAAATCCTTGTGTGGAATGTGAAGCGTTAGCTTGAGACAAAGTCCTCTTTCCTAGAGTAGATGGGGTTGAGGTAGCACGTGGGCAGTTTTGTAATAAAAAGATAAAAACAGAATACCTGTTGCCACCTCACCGCTGAGAGGGAAGAAGGGAAGGCTCAATCCCAAGGCCATAGCCTCAGAAATCTCCTGAGCAGGAAATGGGAGTGGCTCCAAGTTCATCTGGTGGGGAGACCGAGACCCCTGGCGATCACCTCCCCAGAGTGTGCCCCAGCCCTTTGGAAGGGGCACCGTCAATTCACATTCCTGCAGAGTCAGGGGCAGCACGGACCCGATTTCACCAGGCCATGGAGACCCCCTGGTCCCTGTGTACCCAGTCCTCAGCACTGTCACCTCTGGGAGACACCCTTGTCCTTGTGGGCAGACACCGGGCCCACCCTGGGAATGAGAGATGATCTCGCGCATGTAACCCAAGGCAAATGGATTGTCAGATCACCATCCTTTTCTCTGTACCACAGAAAGAGGAAACTGTGTTCCTGGAGGAAGTGAGAGCAGGCCCTGGACCTCAGCTTCCTGGGTCTGCCCAGGACTTCATACCCCCAGGGTTTGTTTTGAGGGCCAAGGAAGCCTGTTAGGTACCACACAGGTGATAATTATTGGTAGTGTGTTGATAATTTATGAAGAAAGCTTGCTTTTTCAGCTCACATGGTGAAACTCCAACTTAAATTGTGCCGCAGCACCTGGCACTGCAGTGAGCCACCTGTGTTCACCCAGGACTTCTGCCCGGGCTGGTGCAACCTAATGAGGGTTCACGGTGCTGCGCTCGGTCGGTCTGTCATCAGGGTGATGTAGAAGGACCAGGTGAGATACGGCTGCCTGATTCAAGTCCTGGTTTTAGACCCTGAGTGGTGATAATCTCTGAAATGTGGGGAGAAATCGGCCACCTAGGGCCCCAGTTACTATGTGGGCGTGGTGTTTAACCAATGTGGGTCTCCAGGTCCTGCAGGGGTTTTGAGAGGTAAAGTTCCTATGAGGATATCTTAGAGTTTTGTCCTTAAATCCTACACAGGAAATAGGGCTTGCTGGTCACAACCAGACACTCTCTGACTCCACAGGAGGGTTTTAAGCCCTGGCCCTCTTTTGGAATATGATTTTGAATCTCCATGGTGCAGTCCTGATGAGAGGATGCTCTCACGGCAGATGAAGGCACCTCAGGGCTCCTATGCCAGCAGTCTTCACCAGGCTGATGGCTCTTTCCGGAGAAGGTCCAGGACACTTTAGCATGAATGGTGATGGTTTAGTTGCTAAGTTGTGTCTGACTCTTGGAACCTCATGGACTGCAGCCCACCAGGCTCCTCTGTCCAAGAGATTTCCCAGGCAAGAATACTGGAGTGGGTTGCCATTTCCTTCTCCAGTGGATCTTCCCAACCCAGGGATCGAACCTGGGTCTCCTGCGTGGGAGGTGGTCTCCTGCATTGCAGGCAGATTCTTCTACCGACTGAGTCACGGGGGAAGACCTTTGCGTGAATGCCACATCTTGTTTCCACAGGAGGGCCAGAGCCTCTGGGGCTTCTGCCTGAAGGAAGGAAGCAGTTTTTCTGAGAATCTAAGACTTCTAACCCAACAGGGAGTCACGGGTGCAGCATTTTCACCAACATAGATGGGGCCTCATCTCTGCCTTCTGCTGACAGCTTACCTGTTTCTGGGTAAATCTAGTGGCTTGTTAGGGTGACTCCCTCTCTGTCATCCTCACCACCCTCTTCCTCTGCAAGTGAGTTATACAGATTCTCCCTCTGCTTGGAAACACTTTCTCTGGATTTTTTTTTTTTTGGCTCAGTTCAAGGAAAGCTTCCCTGTTTCAATGCCTCTTTTCTTCCCTCTGGCGCCGTTTCTCCCCATAGCCTGACAGCTGCTGTAAACATTCTTGTCTACCTGGATTCCTGCTGGATTGGAAGTAGCTTTTTTTTTTTTTTTAAATAGAATCTTATTTATTTAAATTTTTGACTTTGCTGGGTCTTTGTTGTTGCACACTGGCTTTCTCTAGTTGTGGCTAGCGGGGACTACTCTCTAGTTCTGGCAAGCGGGTTTCCTCGTTGAAGGCTTCTCTTGTCGGGGAGCATGGGCTTTAGGGTGTGTGGGCTCAGTAGCTGTGGTACATGGGCTTAGTTGCCCCACAGCATGTGGAATTTTCCCAGACCAGGGATTGAACCTGTGTTCCTTGCATTGGCAAGTAAATTGCTAAACCACTGGAAGTAGCTGTGAGGCAAGGATCTTGTATCACTGAGGCCGGTTTCTGTTGCAAGTATCCAGTCCCAACTCAAACGTGAGTAAAGGAACAAGAAAGGAGGACATGTGATTATTCACACGTCACACTTGGAGCAACCCAAGTGTCCCTCCACGGGCAAAGGATAAACATATCGTGATTCATCCATACAATGGAATGTTATTCAGCCTTGAAAAGAAAGGAAATTCTTACACATGCTACCACATGGATGCACTTTTTTTTTTTTTAACAGATGCACCTGTAAGACACAGCCAGACACAAAAGTACACACACTGTGTGATTCCACTTGTGTGAAGTACTTAGAGAAGTCAGATTTATAGAGACAAAGTACAAAGGCAGGTGCCAGGTTAGGGGGAGGAGGGGGCGCAGAGGCAGTGTTTAATGGCGACAGAGTTTCAGTTTAGCAGGATGACGAGTTCTGGAGATGGGCAGTGGTGCTGGCGGCACAACATGTGGGTTGCGCCTAACGCCTGTGAGCTGTGCACTTAGAACTGGTAAGCCGTGTTGTGTCTGTTTCACCTCAGTAGGTTTTTTTAATGGAAATATAAGTGAGTCTCGGATAGCAGTTCTGACCTCAGTTTGGTGTCATGAAGCCTCATTCCTCATTTCTCAGTCCTTGTGGAAACTCCCTCGGACTCTGGAAGTGGGGGTCTCCGGTATCCCCAGGACCTCCAGCCCCAGTGCTGTTAAAGTCTAGCAGGAAGGAGGGAGTTTGTTTCCTGAGAGCTTACTGCAAAGCCCATTTTTGAAAGATGCTCATTCTTTACAGGTTGCTAAGAGTCCTGGTTAGTCACTTGAGAAACTGGCCTCGCTTAGTGCATCATCAGAGTAGAAACTGCTTGGAAAGACTCATTGTGAAGCAAAATTGCCACATTAGAATTCCCTGCACAGCACCAATGGAATAGGGGCAAATGTGTTTTCTTTCCAGCATGTTTGACTCAAAACCTCTGAATAGAAACAAGACATCTTCAAAGAAGAAGAAGAAACAAGATCCCGATTGTAATGAGCTCTTTTATCTGCATTTTCTGATTCTTCTGTGTTATTGAGTAGAAGGAAAACTGTGGGAATAATTCCAGTTTGGATGGGATCTTCGTGGAAGGCTCTCCCATCTGTTAACAGACAGGGGCCATGACTGCAGTAGTGGTCGGGGCACTTCAGCTCTGCTGGAAGCATGAGAATGTTGATGTTTCTAGAAGAAAGACATTTCATTCTTGGGAGAGCACTCCTAGCACTTACTGGAAATGGTGACCTTAACCCATAGAACACATTCATATGATGTGATTCTGACATAAAGATTTACAAAAGAAAAAAACACTCAAGATCTAGAAAGTATGTGTTTATCCATTTTGGGGCTGTTGATCACTTCCCTCTGTGTTTGTAGTGTATTGATGAGGCTAGAGATGCAAGACTTTGATTTTTGACAAAAAAAGAAAAATCTTCTACTCAGCGCTGTGTTTTTAGTCTTCTGGGGTTTTTCTCTGTTTGATTGTCATTATATCTGGCTGTCTGCTCATCTTACCCTTGCTCTCAAGAAGACTGGTTAAATAAAATGGTCTGTTGTTCATAGACAAATATACAAAAAAAACTACAAGATAAGGGCTCCCTTTAAAAGTTACTACTATTGAACTTCCCATACAATCTTGCATTTAAAAATAATATTTTAAGTTTAGAGCTAGACAACAGAAAAAGGACTATTTTACCTATGAAATGTTTTCTGTAAACCTCATGGTAAGCATAAAGCAAAAGTCAAGAGCTGAGACTGGAAACATGAAAAAGGGCATGTATGCTTAGTTGGGTCCTACTCTTTGTGACCCCGTAGACTGTAGCCCACCAGGCTCCTCTATGCATAGAATTCTCCAGGCAAGAATACTGGACTGGGTTACCATTTCCTCCTCCAAGGGATCTTCCCAACCCAGCAATTGAACCCATGTCTCTTGTGTCTCCTGCATTGGCAGGCAGGTTCTTTACCACTGAGCCACCTGGGACTGAGCAAATCACCACGGATGGAAACCACCAGTTTACAGAGGGAAACAGAAGCAGAAGGAAAAGAAACAACGGAGAAGTAGATCTAGAGCTAAAGAGACCCTAGAAACCATCCTCTTTGATCCTAATTGATGGAATTCTGTGGATGAAGAACCTGAGGTCTCAGAGGTTGAGAGTATATTCCGTGGCCTATGACTCATGGCAGAACCCAGACTAGAACTTGGGGGTCTCTGCTCTCCTTCCCTGGCAGCCCCAGTTTCAAACCCAGAAGTAGAGGGAAAGAAAAGAAAGATTTGTTACTGTTTCATTTTGCAGAACTCTCAAATGTTAGGGAAGGGAACTTTCTGATTAACTACATCATCCCAGGAAGGAGGGATGGGGGGATGGAGATAAATAGATTATAGATATGAAAGACAGGTATTAAAGTTCATATGAAAGATTTAATGGCAATTTATACTTATTAGGAGTAAGTAATATATGAGTGAATAATGTTTTATACAGTTTATGATTTTCTTTAATGTAACTAGGAAGATAGGAAATGTTGATTTTCTTTTCGGTAATGTTACATGCGTTAGTTAGTAGTGGTACCTGCATCGAAGAGAACAGTCGTACAGGGATGAACCTTGCTGTTTGGGCTCCTCTTTACCTTTTACGCCTGGCCATTCCCTCCTGTGAAGGCCTCAGCTTCTGGGTCAGGCGGCACCAGGCTCTGGAGGACCGGGAGCTAAGAGCAGCGCAGGTCCCCTTTCTTCTTATTAACTTACACCATGTGATGTAAATAATGGTGACCGGAGAGCAAATGTTCCCCAGCTTCCCACAGAACCTCCTGCCGGGGCCTAAATGAGAGCATAAAAATAGACCTTTTGGGAAAGAGCCTGTGACCCTGTCTCACCCTGTTCTTGGTAGAGGAAGTGCAGGAAGGGGAAGCCGAGGGGAGAGGACACCGGACATCCTGGGAGCCCAGAGGGAGAGGCAGGCGCCCTCCTCTCAGCCCTCAGCCCGGGACCATCTGCTCAGAGAAAACCAGGAAGTGAGGGGGTTGATTTCCAAACACTGAAGGCATTATGTGCGCTCCTTTGGGTATCAGTAGGGAAGAGAAAATGAGGGAATGTGGTGAGGAGGGACAGACCTATGGCTTTGCCAGGAGGATGACCAAAAAGCACCCGGATAAACTTGGGCACCAGAGATCCGACGTGCAGGGGGTGTCCAGCAGTGTCCGTGTAGGCCGTAGTGCCACTGCACCTGTGGACACGCCCTAATGGCAGCTGTGGCCCTGGAAGCCTCGCTGTCCCGGAGCCCCTCATGTAGTTGGTTTAGGACAAACGGGCCTGCTGTCTGTGGTGTCCAGAGTGGAGAAGAGGCAGCCGGGACTGATGCCTGCTTCTCTGCCCTCATCTCGAATGGCTGTCACTGCACCCCTGAGCCTCCTGGGTCCAGAGCTGAGAAGATAAGAGCCCTGACCCTGAGTCCCCAGTAGGCAGCAGGACCCATGGACGGTTCTCCTTTCAGAAATTTCATGTATTCAACTGTGAATGGCAAATGTACAAGTTGAACAAAAACCAGTCAGGACACATCCTTCCTGCTCTTGGTGCACGCGCACTTTGAGAAATGAGGCAGATTTTTGCAGAAGGGTCTGCAGGCTTGACTCATGCGACGGGTGTCTCCATCTGTACTTGAACTCAGATTTCAGGGTCCTTCTCCAGCCGTGTGGGACCCCTCTTCTCATGTCTCTAGATTCCCAGTGGGGCTAGGGGGCAGTGCCCCACTGCTTGGAGAATGAAGGGTGTCCCCTTACCTTCCACGAGGACCCACTTGTAGTACCCTTTGCATCTCTGAGCACGCGGAGGGACCAGGAAGCCGGGACTTCCACTCTGAGGTGCTGGGCTACCCCCTTAGGGGTTAAATCCTGTTGCCCTGGCAGGGGCTGATCTGAGCAGAAGGCACCAAACCCAGCCACGTGCCCCAGAGCTGGCTCTAGCTGAGTTAGGAACAAAGCCACTTTCATGGGAAGCACTGTGCTTGTTTTCTGGAACAGGCAGCATGATAACAGCACAGAGTGGGATCTCGTTTTCCTTTGGCTTCTCCTTTGGTGGGACTCCTGTGCACCACTTGAGGGTGGTGTAGGATTCCTGAGGTAGCTAGGATTCCTATGGCCCCTGGACTTGCTGACATGCAGCCCGTCACTGCATGGGGACCACCGAGAGCAACCTTGGTAGCAGAGGAACTGACCCTGTGAGTAGGTACTGTGTGCATGCTCGCGCCATTTGCTCACGGCCCATGACATACTCAAGCAGCCCTGAAGCAGATGTGCTAGACTTAATGGATAAATCGTTTTTCTTTTCTTTTAAGAATGTTTTGTTTATCCATTTTTGACTGAGCTGAGTCTTCACTGCTGTGTGGGCTTTCTCTGTTGGCAGCAAGCGGGGGCTACTCTCTAGTTGCAGCACCTTAGCTCCAGGGCATGTGAACTTAGTAATTGTAGCACACAGGCTTGGCTGCCCAACGGCCTGTGGAATCTTCCTGGACCAGGGATCGAACCCATGTCTCCTGCACTGGCAGGTGGATTCTTAACCACTGGACCACCGGGGACGTCCCAAACCATTTTTCCGATCCTTGACGTGCTGGATCTGTGCTGCGCCTTGACGTGGGACTGTAGGGCTGATGGGCACAGCGTCCTCTCGCTTCTCGCCAGTCTCCTGAACCATATCTGCATCCTTTCTCCTGCCCTGTACTCTTCCCTCAGCACTTCTGCTAACTCATTCATAGCATGACTGACCTGAAGCTCCCACCAGCTGCCAGTCCAATGGAGGGGCCAGCAGTGAACAGTGGAGGCTCCTCTTACCCTGTGGGCATGGAGCCCCTGGATGGTGCCCAGTGCACCGTTATACACATACCCTTTGATCTATCAGTATCCCACCAGTCTTCCAAGATACTGTCAGATACTACTTCCTCCAGAAATCGAACTCTCTCTAGATAGAAACATTTCCTCCTGCAGGTCTTTCTGGCGCTCACAGGCTGCAATTCACATGCTCCCTAATGCAGTGCTGATTTGAGTGCTAAGAGCTAGGTGCTCAGCAAATGCATTTCTGAAGTAGAAAATGAACACAGGCTGATGTAACTGAAGATGTAACTTTATCATCTGGAAGAGAAGTGTGGGTGCAGAGGAATATCTGAAACACCATGCGTCTTTGCTTTTCTGTCCCACTTCAATCAAAAATATTGAAGGATGGGCTTTGGAGACCATCCTCTTGGTTAATTAATTCAACAAACATTTATTTTAGAACATTTGCTGTAGGATGTTGTGCTGGCATGAGGGACAGTTAAACAGCATAAATAGGATGACTGCATCTGCTCTAGGAATTTATAGGTGAGTCATAGCAGGAGACACACTAGCCCTGTGTGTGTCACTGACGTTAGCACACCCAGCTCTGAGTGATCATGGAGCATTTGCAGCTGGGTGCAGAAGGCAGCGTCCATCCAGGGGCTTATAGTGTATTTTGTACCAATAGAACAGTAGCACTTGACTTTTCTGTAATCAAAAGTTTACTAAAGGTTTAAAAGAATTAACACAAAATTTGAATACCACCCTCCTCCCAAAATGGGACAAGTGCTCTGTTTAAGTTTGTCATTGATTTTCCTAAGTTTTACTATTAAGTGAATAAGTTACTTGTCTTTTTACTTATCCTGCTTAGATTTCATGATTTTTTTTTTTTTTTTTTTTTTTTAGCTTGTGGCTTTAGATTTCTTTAGTCTGTTTTGGGAAATTCTCAGTAAATATATTTTCCAGTATTGATTCTGCCTCCTTGAATTTCTCCACCCCTTCTTAAATTCCAATTATATGTGTTAGAATTTTTCATCATATCTCACATGTCTTTCTCCTCTATTCTGTATTTTCCATTCTTTTCCTCTCATGGCTTCAGGCTGGATATTTTCCTCTGGACCAGTCATCATTTCTGCTGTCTCTAGTCTGCTGATACAATCATTGACCTAAGTAAGGCTTAATTGTATTAATGGTGTTTTTAAGTTTTAGGTTTTCCGTTTGATTATTCTTAATGGACTCCAGGTCTCTGGTGAAATTCTCTCTTGTCTTATATTTTCTGAAACATTTTCAGTTTGGTGCTGGGTTGCTTAGTCAGTCGTATCAGACTCTTAGTGACTTCATGGACTGTAGCCCACAAGGCTCCTCTGTCCATGGGATTCTCTAGGCAAAAATACTGGAGTGGGTTGCTATTTCCTCCTCCAGGGGATCTTCCCAACCCGGGGACTGAACCTGTGTCTCTGGCATCTCTTGCATTAGCAAGTGAATTCTTCACCACTAAGCCACTGGAGCTTCCCATTTAAAATCTGTGCCTTTTAACGCCAGTGTTTGTATTACCTGTGGGTGTGTTTTCTTTTCCTTTTTTTTCTTTTATTTTTTGTTTTGTTTTTTATGTTTTTGTTTTGTTACCTGGAATGCCTGTTCAGTTTTTTTAAATAAATATTTTATATTGTGTCCAGAAATTATAGATAAATTGATAGATGTTAGATGGTTGGATGAATGGATGGCTGAACGGATGGATGAATGGATAGATAGGTGGATGGACTATGATGGATAGAGCTGAGTAACATGAGTAATGTGAAATTTTTTCAACTTTATTATTTTCTGATTAATCCTCCCTTGTTTTAAGGCAGAAAGCAAAATAACTTGTATTTCTCACAGGGTTATTTTATTATTATTTATTGACCATGGTAGATTTGTCTAGTTCTCAAAAACTAGTTTTTAAAGATATTTTGCATATTTTTAAAAATACCCTGAAATAGTAATGATGCTAGACTGTAAGCAGGGTGGACATCTTGTCAGTGGAACATGTGAAGTTGCCTGGGGTTTGTAGGTGTCAGGCAGGGTTTCCTGGTGTTTGGCTTCTCATCCCCCTTGAAAAGAGTCAGGGCTGGTGGTCTTTGCACCACCTGGGAGTGAAGACACTGCAGGCAGGGCTCTGTTAGCAGAGGAAAGTGTTAGCTGAAAGCACAAGACTCATCAGTTGCCCACCCACCCCACAGCCGCTGGTTTGCACTTTCTTTGGTTTGCAGGGAGACCTTGCTGTTTCTAGAGTGAGAAATGGTTTATCTCAACGGGGCGGTAAGTGTATCAGACTAACTGGCCCTCAGCTTACTCACTGATGATACTCATGAGTATGTGTTGACAGCTGCAGGGACCAGCCAGCTATTTCTCCTTTGGAAATGTGCTGGGAAAGAGGAGGCTGCACTTGGTGGAGTCAGGTCACCTCCTTCTGCAGCAGAAAGCTTCACAAGTGGCACTGCTGCTTACAGTCTGCTCATGTTTCTTTGCTCCAGAACCCCGAGGCTGCCCTGAGATTCTCAGTCATTCTGTGGGGATGTCAGAGAGCCCTGTTGGACCCAAACCCACGATGCTCCGGGCCGACATGCCCACGGCGCCCTCCTTCCAGCGGGCATTCATGTCCTCCTGCACCATTTCCGGGAACAGCCCCAGCCAGCGGAGAGGGAGGTAAGGTGGCCATTGAACCAAACACAGGCTGCTCTTACAGACCCCAGCCTGAACACCACAGAGGGAAGAGAGGGGCAGGGGTCTCGTCCTCCACATGACACCGGGCCGCCTTGTGCACTGACAGCCATCAGTCTTCAAAAATGCAGTCAAAATAAAAACTCCTCTGTCCACCTTCACTTTAGCAGCTGGGGTGCTCAAGGAGCAGCAGCCAGTTAAGGACCGTGAAGGCACTGTCTGAGCTGAGGCTGGGAAAAGGGGTGCAGCGGTCAGGCTAGGAGCGGGCCTGCCCAGGGCTGCAGGTTGGGGGTGGGGAGGGCAGGCAGAATGCACTGCTCTCAGGGGAAAAAAAGGAATTTGTGTTAGTGTTTGGGAAAGCCTGGGGTGTGGGGGGCGCATGGACAAAGAGAAATGTCCTATTTCTGCTTCACAAAGGACTGCCCTTGTGCAAATTCACATGCTCAGGGTAGGAATCATTTCTTAGTGTTTTACTTGTGGGCACATTGCGCTACAGTTACCATCCTGAATCCCACCTCATTTCTCTACAGAAAAAGGGGCACATTGTGTATCAGGACTTAACGTTACACACACAGCAAATATGTGTTTGCTAGTGAGATATACATGTTACTTGTCTTTCTATATTTCTAAATATAGTTTCCAATATTTTTTACAATTAAGCTTATTCATTTTTAATTGAAGGATAATTGCTTTACAATATTGTGTTGGTTTCTGCCAAACATCAACATGAATAAGCTGTAGATATACCTATGTCCCCTCCTTCTTGAACCTCCCCCAGTATTCTTACTGTTGGAATTTCCCATTTCTGATATGGTAATCTCTTGTGTTCTTACTGGTATCCTTAATTGGCCGGTGGTCCTGCAAGCACTTATTGAAAATTGACTGTGTGAGGATGTTGGGCATGGGGAAGAGGAACCCAGGGGGAGGGGGTTTAAGCAGATACATGGGTGGTGCCTGTGTGGTGGGACCAGAGGAAGGACACCGCTAATCCCTGTGCTCACAGGGACACTGGCAGGGAGGGCTTCAAAGTCAGGACACTGTGGAGCTCCAGCTTGAACTAAAGAGAAGAGGGGACTTTGCCAGGTCAGAGTGGGAAGGAAGAGGCACGCAGGCTGTAGAGGCAGGGAGGGCCGCCTCCCCTCCCCGAGGTTGTGGACTGAGCATCTGGGGTGAATGGTCAGGTGGGAGGCTGGAGAAGCAGGGCCTGAGTTCTGATGTTTGGGAAGCCCCATGCTGCTGCAAGGGGAACCTCAGTACCCTGCCTCTCATCCCCGTCATGTAGGAACTGATGCTAATTCCCAGGCTAATTAGACTAATTCCCCTAATTAACCAATGCTAATTCTCTCTGGATATGTCATTGTCTCGCCGTTTGTCTTTTGAACAGCCCTTCCTCAGCTGAGCACCAGTGGGTGGAGACCAGCCCCAAGTCCACGCTGACCCTCCTAGGAGGCAGCCGGCCTGGCAAGGATGGCCCCGCGCGGCCCCACTTCCCACCTGCCGACCTCCAGACATCCTTCCACAGCCCTGAGCTGTCCCTGGCGGAGCCGCCCGAAGCTCTGGGTCCCCCGAGCAGCCAGGCCTTCCTGAGCTTCAGCACTGCCTCCATGGCGGGAGGTGGGCTCCCCGCCGGGGAGGACCCTGGGGCCTTGCTGGCCAATTCCCATGGAGCAGCCCAGGCCCCTGGCAATCCACTGACAGCAGCTGAGGCTGCCGACAACAGCTTCCTGTCCCACAGCTTTCTCACGGTGGCGCCTGGACACAGTGGCCACCACAGTCCGGTCTTGCAGGGCCCAGGACTGACTCTGCCCGGGCAGCCGCCCCTTCCCGAGAAGAAGCGGACCTCAGAGGGAGATCGGTCTTTTGGCTCCGTCTCGCCATCCTCCAGTGGCTTCTCCAGTCCTCACAGCGGGAGTACCATGAGCATCCCTTTTCCAAACATCATCCCGGACTTTTCCAAGGCTGCCGAGGGGGCAGCACCTTCCCCAGGTAGGTGCATCTCCATGGGTAGGGGGCCCATCCTTGTGCTCAAGCCTGCACTCGGGCAGGGAAGCACCCTGGGGTTATGGCTTGGCCTGCCCAGTGAGCACCAGTGCTGTTACTGGGCTGAGCGCCTTGAGAGAAGAATCCATAGCCTTCAAGGGGGCTTTTCTACCTCACTGCAATAAACATAAAGTTAGTTACTCAGTCGTGTCCGATTTTGTGACCCCGTGGACTGTAGCCTGCCAGGCCCCTCTGTCCATGGAATTCTCCAGGCAAAAATACTGGCATGGGTTGCCATGCCTTCCTCTAGGAGATCTTTCCAACCCAGGGATCAAACCTACATGTCCCACATTGCAGGCGGATTCTTTACTGACTGAGCCCCCAGGGAATATCAGCCTAGCCCAAAGGAAAATTCCAATCTAGAGCTGCCTCTTAATTCACCTGGGCTTGCCAGGTGACCTTAGTGGTAAAGAACCCTCTTCCCAGTGCAGGCGACATAAGAGACGTGGGTTCGATCCCTGAGTCGGAAAGATTCCCTGGAAGAGGAAATGGCAACCTGCTCCAGTATCCTTGCCTGGAGAATCCCATGGACAGAAGAACTTGGTGGACTATTGTCCATAGAGTCGCAGGGTCAGACATGATTGAGCACGCACGCACTTCTGCATTATTCACGTTAGATTTTGTTCAACAGCAAAAAACGCCGACATCCACGGTGGTTCTATTTTTTCCCCTTTCACTTGGAGTCAGTGTTCTGTAATAGTAATTAAAAAAAAAATTAAACATACATTTGCAATTTAATTATCTCATGTTTCAAGTGTAGAAGAAAGAATTAGACACTGATAGGAGTAAGGGACGTCAGCCTTGCTCTGTGTGCTTCCTGTCTTTTGTGACTAGGTGTGGGTGAAATGGGGTGCCCAATCGTGGAGGCATCCTGCTGTCGTGTTTTCTGTTATCAAACAGGCACTCCCTGCTCCATGTCAGGCTTCTCCCCTGTAGTTAAATAGAGTGCTCTCACCTGGGGTGGGACTTTGAACTTCTAAGTCCCTTTGCGGTGAGAGGTTGCAATAAAAAAACGCCCTTCATAGTTACTGTTTTTAAATTTTGTTTTGCAGATAATCCAGGTGATAAGCACGTGTCTGTTAACTTTGTTCAGGACACATCCAAGTTCTGGTACAAGGCGGACATCTCCAGAGAGCAAGGTGCGTGGGCCGGATGAGGACCCTGTGTCTGAGGTGGGAGCATCAGAGAGGCATCACCTGGGGATGGATGAGTTAGAGCAAGGTCTGCACTTCATTACCCACTTTAGTGGAAAGGCTGCAACCTTTAAGTTTTTATTGGAAAACATCATTCCTAAGGAGGGAGCCAGCCAGGAAGGGCACCAGCCATGATCATTCCAGTGTTGGGGTGTAATTTCTGGTGGCTTCCACCAGCCAAGGTCTGGCCGGTGTTGCCCGCAGTGGCCGCAGATTGTGATGAGATGTCACGGGCCCCAGCCTCGGGGAAGTCACGGGGAAGAATTGTCTTTCCTATTAATGGGCATACCTGCCTGTGCCACATCGGAAGGACAGAACTGCCAGCAGCCTTAGCCCAGCTCTCACACACACAGCAGTGACTCTGGGCATGCAATTCAGTCTTAAGACAGCTGGCGAATATGAGAAATTGTTAATACTGTTGAGCAGCTAAGTTGCATGTCACTTTTTACTAGAACATGAATGTAAGAGATGTCCCAGAAGGAAGCTGGCATGCCATTGGTGGTGGTCCCTCTGGGACAGGCCCTTCGGCAAACAGCACTTACTCCTTCAGCAGAAATTCCTGGAGTCCCTGCAAGGTGCTATTGCCCTCCCTGAGGTGATGACACAGCCGCCTGTGGGCTCATCACTCCCAGGCCTCTCTCGGAGAGGATGACATGGAACTGGCTAGGGGGGCTGGCAGACGCTGATCAGGATGTCCAGGAAGGAGGTTCCCTGGGATGGGTGGCTGGGGGTGCTGGACTGAGAAAGGGGATGGCGGGTGTTCCAGCGGCCAGGCGTGCTAAACGCATGGTGAATTGCCACTCTGTGCTGGGATCTCAACTTGGGGAAGAAACTAAGAACTGCTATCCTGGGGAATTCCTCAGAAATGCCTGGAATTTGAATAGTTAAATGCCTGGAAAACAGCGCCGTCCAGTTTTTTCATAGAAATTCTTATATTCACTCAATTAGGCAGATAATAAAAATGGTAAGAATGTGCCTTTCTTCCCATGAGCTCAATGGACCCATTGTCGTGTCATGTGGGGGGAGCCCTCTTGGCCCGAGAGGCTTCTGAGTCCCAGAACTGGCCTTTGTGCTGTGTGCACTCACCATGTTTCAGGCTCTAGCGTGGCCAGATGCTCCGTTCCCGGCCCCTCCCTGCTCTGGTTGCAAGAACCCCCCTGATTGTGGGCCTTAGCACTGGTGCTCAGTGTCTCGTCCAGCCCAACAGATCCTGAGAGTGCTTGTTGAGGACCTTGTTCTAGAGTATTCTAAACAGACCATCCTACTCCAGCGGCTCAGTCTTTCAGACCAGGATGGAGGCTGGGCTGGACTGTCTGCTTCTCTGAATGAAGAGGCAGGCTTGGTTGGAGTGCGCCTGATGGGTCCTGCAAGACAGGGATGGCACAACCTGCCTCACAGGTTGTGGGGGAGAGACTCTGGGTGGAGGGAACCTCCCTTGTTGGCATCTGCTAGGCAGTAGGAGTTATTGTTGTCATTTGACTAATCTTGCTGTGCTTAGTTGCTCAGTTATGTCCGACTCTTTGCGACCCCATGGACTGTAGCCTGCCAGGCTCCTCTGTCCATGGGATTCTCCAGGCAAGACTACTGGAATGGGTTGCCATGCCCTCCTCCAGGGGATCTTCCCAACCCAGAGATCCAACCCAGGTCTCCCGCACTGCAGGTGGATTCTTTACTGTCTAAGCCACCTTAGCCACACATTTAAAAATATTTCTTTGGGGTGGACCCCATCTCAAAATAGCTAATATGTACATGGGGCATTGATTTTTCCAGTTGAACTCCAAAAGTGGAACCTCTTCTATTTTCTGGATATTTTGTGCGGACAACACCTACACAAATGTATGCTGTGGTGGGTGTGCCAACTTCTCCAAATGGAAGAGAGCCTCTTGTGGGTTTTGTTGTAACTGCTGGGATGTGCCATTTTCTGGCAAAACTGTGATGAAATTTCAGGGAGATGCAGGAGGGGCAGAAAACCTATTGCCTGTTTTGGGGCACGACTGTTCACATATTACTATGGAAAGGTTAGTTCCTTGGGAGTTTTTTTAAAAGTGAACATAAAAACCTCAGGAGAAAAGGAGCTCCAAAGTAAAGCAGAAAAAATTTTTTTAATTTATTTATATCTGTCTGCACTGGGTCTTCGTTGCTTTCTGTAGGCTTTCTCTCGTTACAGCGAGCCAGGGCAACTTTTCATTGTGGTGGTGCATGGGCTTCTCATTGTGGTGGCTTCTCTTATTGCGGAGTACAGACTCTGGGTGCTCAGGCTTCAGTACTTGCAGTACTTGGGCTCGGTAGTTGTGGGTTCACAGGCTTAGTTGCTCCAAGTGCGACATGTGGAAACTTCCCAGACCAGGGTCGAACCCATGTCCCCTGCATCAGCAGGCAGATTTGTATCCACTGTACCACCAGGGAAAGCCTAAAGTAGAAATGAAGTATGACTGTACCAGCTGTGCTCTCTGGTCTCTGCTCCAGCATCCTTGAAAGCTCCAGCTGCAGGGAGAGAGGTGGTAAGGATGTGGCTGCTGCCCCTGCAGCCACATGGCAGACCTGGCCTTGCCCCTGGAGGTACACTAGCTCGTTCTCACAGCCTCAGCAAGGGTTCATTTCTGTTTCAGAAACAATGAGTCTAGCATGGCCCTCAGGCTCTCTTGTGCCCAGGTGGCCTGCTGATGGGTGGAGAGGGGAGGCCTGAGAGGGTAGAATGGGCCAGAGAGGAGCCAGCCTTCTCTCCGCCACCCAGAAGTCTGCTGCCCACGAGGCTAGGGTACTTCTTGGTACCACAGTGAAGTAAAATCATGACTTACAAAGAAAAGGCTCTGGTGAGGTTATCACAATTGAAAAATATAACTTCTGTAAGTGATCTTTCCCCTACTTTAAAAAAATAACATGTGTTCAGCCCCCGTAATCAGAAAACATGCTATGAGACAAGACCTGCTGCATCGGCCTGGGTCCCTGGTGTCTGTTCCCCACCCGTCTTGGGGGGGGGGGGGGCGGGTACCAGAGCAGCAGGTGAGCTGTGGCTCCACGTGTCAGGCTTGCACCCCTGGGGTCACACCAGACCCCCTCCCCTTAGAGAAGGTGTGCTTTCCTCTGCTTCTTCCCCACCGTGCGCATAAGCTCGTGCTTGGGGCCTGTCCTGCCACGGGCTGGGGCAGTGCATGGAAGAAGGTGTAGAAGAAACTGGCTGTTTTGTCTGCAGCCAAGCAATGCCATGTTGTAGGGGTGGGGCTGGAGTCAGGGAACACAGAGGGCCTGGAACAGGGGGCTCTCTGGGGTAATTTCCTGTTGCTGACGGTGCTTCCAGCCTCTCCCGGGTTAATGTCCAGCCCACTCTACTCCAGACAGGGCCCTGGGGTCTACAGAAAGGTGGCAATTCCATGGCTATAATTGTGCAGTGCTTTATACTTTAAATCCCTAGTTTTCTTTTTGTAAAATGTACAAAAGAAATCTTGAGAGGTGTTCTGGTTACTGGAGAAAATTCTCACTGGAGTCTGGGCCGCATCAACTTGAGGGTACTGTGATGCTAACCCATGCCTCTTTTTTCCTGTATCCTGAGCCCGGGACCTGGGAGGCCGGACTGTGAGCTTCAAGGGGAGCGACATTAGGGCTACCTGTGCCCCAGCCTCCCTGGGGCAGGTGGCAGGTGCAGCGCCAGGTGCATTTCATGGCCCTCACTGGCCACATCAAATAGGGGTTCACAGCCTCGTCCAGACTGGAAACAGCTGGCCACAGTTGCCACCGCTGCCTCAGAGCCACGGGACGGAGGGCCATCTACGGCTATCCCCTGGGCCAAACCTTGGGACTTTATTAAATATTCAGTAACTTTGGGAGTACATCCACAGTCTTCAGAAGGTATGACTGGAAATTTCTTTCCTCCTATGGAAAGTTGAAAGAGCACGTTCTAAAATCTCTAAGAAAAATGCCACGCAGGGAGCTGTAGGGCAGGGCCACGCTGGGGACCAAGGGGCAGCCCTGCCCGGCTTCCTGCTCCGCCCACTGTGTGCGGAGACCTGGTCTGGCTGGAACCAGTGGTCCTCGGTTTCCTGGGCTGTCAGGTGGGATCCTCATTTGGGCTTCAAAGATGCTGTGAGGTTAATGGGAATTGCGTGTGAAGGCAGCACCTTTGTGATCTGAACAGATGGGCCACCCTGTAAAATAAAACAGGCCCCCACGGAACTTCTGGTCATTGCAGTTTCCCTTACCCTTGTCATGGCCGTAAGTGGAGTCAGGCCGTGGCGTCCCCCGCAGACACTCAAGTCTGTCTGTTCCCCTCTGCAGCCATTGCCATGCTGAAGGACAAGGAGCCCGGATCATTCATCGTCAGGGACAGCCACTCCTTCCGAGGCGCCTACGGCCTGGCCATGAAGGTGGCCACACCCCCGCCCTCTGTCCTGCAGATGAATAAGAAAGGTGGGTTCTGCTCTGCTCAGCAGGGCCTCGCCTGTCAGTTCCCTTCGTTCCCATGAGGTGGTGGATGGCTTGCAACAGCACTCATAGGTTTTTTTCTTAGTATGTATTTTTTTAATAAATAAATTTTTATTTATTAAATTTTAGTGTGTATTTTAGGGTGTATTTTAGTAAGTACTGTCCTAGCTCAAGAGGGAAGGTTAATTATTTATAAATTTCCTTTTTCTTTTTTTAACTTGTTTTGATGGGTGATCCATCCCATTGTTCAGATAACAGAACAATAAAGCAAGGCCTCTCTCTGATCAGGAGTCTTGGTTTCCATTTTCAGCCCTGTCTACCTCAGTCCCCTCTTGCTTCCTGTGGGTAAACATCTGTAATAAATTCCTGTGTCTTCTCACTGTCTGTTCAGTGCACACAAATAGGCATTTTTCCTTTTCTCTTACATAGAAGCTGGCATACAGTATACACAGTTTTTGTTCCTACGCCCTGTAGAGTATTTTGATGCATTGAAGATGAGGCCAATGCAAGCCTGAAGTCTTGAGACTCTCCCTTCTCAGGGAAAAGGACAAAGACTTCCTCCATCTCTCGTCCAACATTGCACTGGTGGCAGATTCTAGCTGAATAATGTGTAGTGCAGGCAGGGCTTCTTCTGACCTTTTTAATGTTTTCAGTTGTGAACATAACCAGGTACAAAAGAGTTTGCAATGCCTACATGCATAGGTAAACATTATTATGAAGCAGACGTGCATGTATGCAACCACAGGTGCCAGCCTTGTGGGGAAGCCCCTACGTGCCCTTTGCTGTGTTTCATAATCTATTACCACCATGGCTTTTTGGTTCTCAAGGATACTGGATTTAACTACTAAGGCCTTTTTAACTAGTTAAGGCCCTTCCAGTGACCCCTTGTCCTTCTGACATACTCCCATTAGCCTGTGAGTGCTCCAGCTTTCTGAAAGCAAGTGTGTTTTAGGCTTACCTTGTACTTCCCCTGCTCCTGCCATTTCTCTAAAGATCCTTGGTTTTTTATGTTGGGCAATAGTATCTAGAAACCAAAATCTAATCTCTAGGTTTGCTGTTTGGTATCAGAGTATCACTCCTTCTCTCTAGGACCTGAGCTAGGGAATGTGGAAAGTAAAAGTGTTAGTCACTCAGTTGTATCCTACTCTCCAACCCTGTGGGCTGCAGCCCACCAGGCTCCTCTGTCCATGGAATTCTCCAAGCAAGAATACTGGAGTCGGTTGCCATTTCCTCCTCCAGGGGATCTTCCCAACCCAGGATAGAACTCATGTTTCTTACGTGTTTCCTACATTAGCAAGCAGGTTCTTCATCTAACTAACGCCACCTGGGAAACCCGTCTAAAAAAATTCCTGAGCTCATGCTGATAACCACCCATTCAAATAAAATATCAACAGGTCTTTTCTCACTGCTCCCTCAGGGACAAGCTCGGTTCCCAACAAAGCAACGGACTTTCTTCCTTCCTCTGTCCCCTAATATATGGCTTCTGGTTTATTCTTTTTTTTTTTAATCTCATCCTGCCCTCTGTGCCTTTTTTTTTTTTTTTTACCAACTATGCCACAAACTCTAAGGAAAGGGAAAAGATTCTTTTCCCCTAAATGGAGATTGTGGGCTGGAATGTGAGCAGGTCACATAACTCTTGCTGGGGCACCTGGGCTCATCTGGGTGAGGGAAGGGTGGACCAGAATGAGCACAGAATCTGCCCCCTTGGTGTTCAGCTGGAGCTTTCAAAACTAGGCCAAAACTTTTTTTTTCCTGCATGTGTTATCTTTTTGGAAATACAGGTGGTAGTGTATAATCCGTAACCTCCAGGTGTACATCCTCCTCTAAGGTCAATATCGACTCACTCTTCAGGCGAAGGCAAGAAAATAGAGGATTTTAGAATAGCAGATTTCTGGACATGCAGCGTTGCTGGCATCCTCTTGGTGAAATTTTATCTGGCTGCCAAGTCTTCATCCAGCCCTTGGATCTGGCATTTGGATTTCACAGTGTAAGGACAGATCTGAGAGGAGAGTTGAATAAACCAGGAAAAAGCCCAGCAAGTCACCAGCCACCCCTGGTACCCCGGAGACAGAACAGCGACAGACGTGTGGCGGAGGCTGTTCTCCAAACCCTTACACAGCTGGTTTCCCACTGAGTCACTTCTCACCACCGTCATCCAGACCACACTCTGGGTCTCCCTTCAGTTTATAAGCCATGGATCATTTTCCTCCCACAGCTGAATGGCAAAGTGTTCTTTTCCCCGTTTTTATTCAGTACTGCCTTTTATGGAATCTGATCATTTCCTTTCCTACCAGCTATACTGCCCCTGCGAAATGCTGACACTGATGTTGGTATTTGTCACTGTTGTTTATAATAAGCATTATTAGGGAACCTGCTGTGGGCCAGGTGTGGGGCCCAAACCTGCCTCTAGCAGACCTGGCCATCAGAAATGTTAGAAGTTACAGCAGACACATTCCCATGGAAATGCGTTCCCATGGAGACACATTCTCAGGGAAGGTGCTGAAGGAGGTAGGACAGAGACACAGCAAGCATGAAGGTCTGCGGGGTTCATTAGCACAGCGGTGACTTCTTTTTTCTTCTGTTTGTTATTTGTACTTTTCCACCACCAGACAGTTTGCCATTCTGTGGTTTTTCAAGATGCACTTTCTTTTTGAGCTTGTGGCCTGGCACGAACACAGTGTAGTAGCAATATGACTAGAGGGCTTGCTTTCAGGAGGGGCTTGGGTACCTGACTCCTGGCTAAATCTTACTCAGAAGACTGGCACCCTTCCAGCTCTTTCCAGTGATTCATTCTTGGACATCATGCTGCTTCTTAGGAGGTGAAGGAGCTGGAGGTCCATGTTCTCAGTTCTTAGCTGCTCATTCCCATAACTGGGAATTCTGCAGAATGTCTGAGGCTCTCTCCCAAGGATCCCTCCGCCTCCGGCCATGGTCACTGGAGGGAGTTCTAGCTGCCCACCCAGGCAGTGCTCAGCCACTGTCCTGCAATCCAGCTGCTATTCCTGAAGTGGTTGTTGGCAGCCTACCTGTTGCAGGGGCCAGATTCCCCTTCATGCTCCCTCATCCTCCCATGCTCTCATTTTTAAAAATGCTCTTCTCTCTTTTAAATCTCTCCCCACAGCTGGAGATTTGGCCAATGAACTTGTTCGGCATTTTTTGATTGAGTGTACCCCAAAAGGAGTGAGGTTGAAAGGGTGCTCCAATGAACCATATTTCGGTAAGTGGCTGAGCGCCTGACATGGTGTCTGAACCCATGAGCATGAGCTCCCTCTGGTTGGTCCACCACTCTGCTGGGGCTTCACTCAGAGCATCTACTTTTCATTCCCATTTTTAGATCCTTCAATTATCATTTCGAAAATAAACTGGATATGAAATTGCTCTTAAAAGCATTCTTAAAACTAGGTAAATAAAAGGCACCGTGCTAGGATTGGAAATGCAGGTTCCATTAGGTATGGTCCATGCAAGCGAGCAGAGAAGGTTGGCAGTCCACCAGGCACAAGAAAAGCCCAGATTCCCTGTGAGAAGGATAATTTTTGACCTACTGCTGTTGCTACTGCTAAGTCGCTTCAGTCATGTCCGACTCTGTGCGACCCCATAGATGGCAGCCCACCAGGCTTCGCCGTCCCTGGGATTCTCCAGGCAAGAATGCTGGAGTGGGTTGCCATTTCCTTCTCCAATGCTTGACCCTACAGGCGTGTCCAAAAGATGGCATGCACTCGCAGGCAGAGCTTGAGCAAACCAAAGCATCACCTTACAGAGACAATTTGGTGGTGCCAATGGGAGCAGTCTCAGAATCAGCAGACTGTGTGACTTGTTCTTTATAAATTGGCAGTGGCATATGTTTAGTGAGAATCATCTGTAGTCCTGTTACTTGCCCCTTCGCCGTCTGCTGAACTTGCTGCTTCATTGAAGCTTTGCACAGATTCCCACAGTTATTGAGTATGTAGGTTGCTAAAAATATAAGATGTCATGCTTTACAGCAGCCTCCTTTCAGTAGATGAATTGGCTGAGCAATGCAGTATTTAGGGCTGTGCTCACTCCTGTTTGCTGTTCATCCATTCACAGGGAGCCTGACGGCTTTGGTGTGTCAGCATTCCATTACGCCCTTGGCTTTGCCCTGCAAACTGCTCATTCCGGATAGAGGTATGCTGCCGCAGCCCCAGGGCTGCTCTGGCTGTCTGTGTGGGGTCATTCACAAGGTGTTGGAATCCACAGGATTCAGTGAGAAAAATCAGACCAAAACTTCCTTTCTATCACATGTCTGTGGGTAAACCCTGAATAAGTCAGGTCAGGTAAGAAGAGGTGGCCCACTGCCCCTACAGCCTCCGCTCATATCTTTATATCATGGCTTTGTGAAAAGCTTTTGTGGAGCAAAGATTCTATAGCTCAGAAGTATAAAATGCTTGGACTCAGAGACCTGTAAGGTCATTTACATTTCATTTTTATAATTCTACAAAATCAGAAAAATGTTGATATTGTTGACTTTAGGTGCTAGATGAACTATTCTCTTTACCTTTGTATTTGTTTCAAACTATCCACGGGAAAAGAGTTTTTAAAAATAGTACCCACAGCATATGATCAGACATATCCCTGCTTTCCTAGGCCATCTCAAGTTCACATAATTGCATTATGTTCCAGAAAGATGATTAATTTTAAATATAGGCAGATGTGACTTAGTTTCAAAATGTTAATTGTTCATATGAATTAATTCATAGATGAGAAGGGTAATTTTCTGGCCTGTGCCATCCCAGATTTTGCCTGAAGTGTGATGATGGCTTCTCTGGGTGCAGCTGTTGTTGCCAGGAGGAAGGCCCAGCTCTGCAGAGCCTGCCTGTCACCCTCCGGGATGCAGTCATGAGCATCCACATTGTCATGCGTTTTCTCGCTCCTTCTTCCTGCAGATCCGTTGGAGGAAATAGCCGAAAATCCTCAGCAAACGGCGGCCAACTCTGCGGCCGAGCTGCTGAAGCAAGGGGCAGGTCAGTCCTCGCTGTGTTTTCCTCTCCTACTGGCTCCTGGGCAGAGATGGGATTCCTTTCTTGCCTGCAGTCTGGGTTCCTTTCCTTGCTGTGTCAGGGGAGGCTTCCTTCTGTAGAAGCCACCAGAGGACTGGGCTGGGGGTGACGGGGCAAGTGTCCTGGCGGGAGGGCCAGGACTCCACAGGCTGAACAAGACCAAATTTAGTGGTATAAACGTCACAACCTGTGTTTCATTTGGGGAAATGGTCAGATAGACTGTGGGTAACGTGCCCCTCCAGCAGATACATAGTAAAGTGATCAATGAGTCCACAGTTTGACCCAGGGTGACACCAACCCCCAGACAGCGAGCTACTGGGGGCACTCTTTTCTTATTAATAGATTTTATTTTTTAGCACAGTTTTGGGTTCATAGAAGGTGCTGCAGAGGTTTCTCTTATATCCCCCGTCCCCACACACATGCATAGCCTCTCTCAATTAACAACATCCTCCAGCAGGTGGGACATTTATTAGAGCTGATGAACCTATGTTGACCCATCTCAGTCACCTGGAGTCCATAGTTTACATTACTGTTCACTCCTGGTGTACGTTCCATGCGTGCGTGCTAAGTTGCCTCATTCGTGCCCTACTCCTTGAGATCCCATGGACTCTAGCCTGCCAGGCTCCCCTGTCAATGGAGATTTCCCAGGCAAGAATACTGGAGTGGTTGTCATGCCCTCCTCCAGGGGATCTTTTGGACCCGGGGTTCGAACCTGAGTCTCTTATGTCTGCATTGGCTATGGGTTCTTTACCAGTAGCGCCACCTGGGAAGCCCGTGGATTTGGACAAATGTTTAATGACATGTATCCACCATTGTAGTATCACACAGAATAGTTTCACTGCCCGAAACATCCTCTGTGTCCCACCTGCTCATCCCTCCTCCCCAAATCCTGGCAAACCAATCCTTTTATTGTCTCTGTGGCTTCAGGTTTTCAGAATGTCATATGATTAGAATCATACAGTATGTGGAGCCTTTTCAGGTTGGATTCTTTCACTTAGTAGTATGCATTTAAGATTCCTCCATGTCCTTTTAGGGCCTGAGAGCTGTTTGCTTTTAGTGCTGAATAATATTCCATTGTCTGGATATACCACACTTTATCCATTCACCCGCTGAAGGACATCTTGAATGCTTATATATTTTGGTAATTGTGAATAAAACTGCTATAAACATCCGCATGCAGGTTTTCATGTGACGTAATTGTCAGCTCCTTTGGATAAGTATCAAGGAGCCACAGTTGCTGGATCATATGGTAAGAGTATGTTTACTTTGCGAGAAACCACCAAACTGTCTTCCCAAGTGGCTGCACCATTTTGCATTCTCACATCAATGCATGAGACTCCCTCCTGCTCCACACCCTCCCAACAGTTGGTGTTGTCAGTGTCCTGGATTTTGGTCATTCAGAATAGGTGGTTAGTGGTGTCTCACTGTCATTTGAATTTGCATCTTCCCAGTGACTTATGACGTGGAGCATCTTTCATGTACTTGTCTGCCATCTTCATATCTTCTTTGGTAAGGTGTCTGTAAAGGTTGTTTGTCCATTTTTCAATAGGGTTATTTGTTTTCTTATTGTTAAATTTTAAGAGTTCTTTGTATATGTTGGTTCTTTGTGAGATTTGTCTTTTGCAAATGCTTTCTCCTAGAAGGCAGCTTGTCTTCTCAACCTCTTCACAGTGTCTCTCAGAGCAAAAGTTTTTTATTTTAATGAAGCCTGCTTCATCAATACTTCTTTTCGTGGATCGTGTCTTTTGTATCTAGAAAGTTATCACCAAAGTCATCTCAGTTTTCTCCTGTCTTATAACCGTTTTATAGTTTACATTGTACACTTATGTCTCTTCTATTTTGAGTTAATTTTTGTGGTGGGTTTAAGGTCCGTGTCTAGATTGATTGTTTTTGCATGTGGGTGTCCAGTTGTTCCAGCACCATTTGTGGGAAAAGACTGTCTTTGCTGCATTGTATCTCCTTTGTTCCTTTATCAAAGATCAACTGACTATATTTATGTGGGTCTATTTCTGAACTCTCTATTCATTCCTCTGTTCATCTGTTTGTCTTATTATTTCATCAATACCACACTGCCTTGATTACTGACATTTTATTAAGTCTTAAAGTCAAGTATTAATATTATCAGTCCTCTCATTTGGTTCTTCTTCAATATTGTGTTGACTTCCCTGGGTCTTTTATTCTCCATATAAGCGTTAGAGTAGGTTTGTTCATACCCACAGAGTAAGTTGCTGCAATTTAGATGGGGATTTCATTGCCTCTGCAGATCACATTGGGAAGAACTGACATCTTAATTATATATTGAGTTTTCCCATTCATGAATATGGAATATTTAGTTTAGTTCTTTGATTTTATTAGTGGGCATTTTGTAGTTTTCCTCATATAGATCTTGTACATACAATATTTTATTAGACTTATACCTATTTCATTTTGGGGGTGCTAATATAAATCAGGGTTGTGTTTTTAATTCCAAATTCCTTTTGTTCTTAGGGAAGTGATTAACTTGTATATTCACCTTATTCCTGCAGCCTTGCTGTAATTGCTTATTAGTTTCAGGCCAGGCCGTTATTGCGGCATTAGAAGCAGTCCTAGCAACCCCAGCTTAAGAGGGCTGTGGACAAGCCACAGGGTTCCTGTGGGTGCCCTACATCTTGACAGCAGGGACACTGTACTTTATTTCTGTTCTTAACCCACCTTTGTGGTCACGTGGCGGCACACCTGCCAACAGGTGTGACTGCTGCTCGGTCTCAGAAGTTGGGATGGAGGCGGAGCCAGTTGGTGGCCAGGCCTCCAGGGAGACTCTCTCAAAGGAAGACACAGCCCGGTTAATCGTTCCAGTCACAGGAAAGCACTTTTGCCTCTGTTTAGTGAATATCTAGAGGCCTTTAGAGATGGAGTGAAGATACCCCTACTTACTCTCAGAGCTACATCTGGCAGAGTGGGGAATGAGAGCAGCTCTGTTCCTGGAGGGGACACATCCTTGGGGAGTGGCCAGGCGAGGTCACGGCTCCTACACAACTGAACTTCAAGCAGAGTCTGAATGTCCCATGGTCACAACAACCCATTAACTTATGCAGGGAGCTAGGCTCAAAAGGCCTTCAGGCTGTTTACAAAGCCTCATTCACAATCAGCTCTTTGCCTCTCCAAGGGGTGATGGCAGTGGACAAGCCCCCAGTGCCCCGCAGTGTGTGGATGGGACAGGCTGTCCCAGCTCTTTGCCTGCACACTGTATTCTGAGTTACTGCAAGTCATTTGTTCTTAGCAGCTCTTTCTGGATGCCTGTGCTTTTAGAACTCCGTGCAGGGTGGATATTTAGGGTCCAGATGGCACGCTCCCCTCTTGGGATGTTTCCTTAACTGCAGGTGTGGTTGGGCTCTCGTCCCATCTAGGCCCACACTGAGACTGAGGAGGTGCCTCCAGTGCCCCTACCGCCCCAGGGATGCCAGGTATAAATAACTCAGCAGACGTGGAAATGCATCCTGACCAGTGGGCAAAGTCTCCTTGACTCCAGTGCTGGGTGTGTGTGTGTCTCTGAGTCACTCACTCTCCACACCTTTGGAATTAGAAATAAAGGGTGCTTGCCTCAGGTACACCTGGCCACGAGTTTATGCATGTCATTCATAAGCCCCAGGGCCCTTGAGTCTAGCAGATGCATTAACGCCGCTTTCCCCTGTGTCTTCCAGCCTGCAATGTGTGGTACCTGAACTCCGTGGAGATGGAGTCCCTCACGGGCCACCAAGCCATCCAGAAGGCCCTGAGCATGACCCTAGTCCAGGAGCCACCTCCTGTGTCCACAGTCGTGCACTTCAAGGTGTCGGCCCAGGGCATCACCCTGACGGACAACCAGAGGAAGTGAGTGTGCACAGCGGCTGGGCTGCCAGGGTGGGCGGGCAAGGCTTCTGGCCTCACCTGGGGTTAGACCTCCTACCAGCTCTGCTCAGGCCCCTGGACGTGTGGTGGTCACCCAGGCAGAGCTCTGTGGTTCAGGAACGAATCAATGATCCGGTCAGTCTGTGCTTTGTCCTGATGTTCGGTATGTCCCCAGAGACATATATAAACTATTAACATTTGGCCCACGTGCTGTTTTTTTAAAGAATCAGTAAAATTTTTTAAAAGATACATAGATCTTTGAGTATCTCTTAGATAAACACACAATGTGTGTGTAATCTGCAAATGCAAAAATCTTTTAAGTCATTTCTGTAAAAACACTCTGTGGCTATGATAGACTCTATTCATCTTTGCTTTAGTGTCATTACTTCTAACAGTTATGACAGAAGTTATAACTATTATCCTGTTTCAGGTAAGAGTGTAACCTTGTTAGATATTATTTCAGTATTCAGTTCATGTTAATTATATAATATATATAATATGAAAGAATAATAAATGTTAATAATTATTAACTATTATTTAGATACTGTATAGTACTATATCTTAGTTAGCAACATTTGAACATCTAGGCAGTAGATGCTGTTTCAATTTCCAGGAACTTCCCGCCAAGCTGTCGCTGAGTGGGTTCCAAGTGAGCGGAGGTTCAGGGAGAGGGGGCACTTGTGGAGCTCCAGCCTGAGCACAGAGCAGGGTTAGGTGCCTGGACAGAGCCTTTGACCTCAGGATGAAAGGCATTTCAGAGGCAGTTTTTTATTTGCAATGGAAACAGCCTGCTGTAATTAATGAAGGAGCCCAATCAGCTAAAAGCAGAGTGGTGGCAGGAGCTTCGAGGGGTAGGGTGCCACCAGTCTCCATGCCAGCTGGAAGGGCAGCGCCCACACCAGTGCCCGAGGAGCTCCCAGCATGGCCCCTGCTCCAGAGCTAGCCCCGGGCTTGGGAGGGGCTCTGAACCACTGCTCTCAGGATAAAATAGGCGGGAAGTATGGGGTGGGGTGTGAGTTCTGCCGCTCAAATTGGGGTCCTCACTTCCCTCTTGACCCAAGTGGTCCGTGCAGCGGGCTCAGCATGCCTTGCACTCAGTTCCCTCACATTTCAAGCTGCACCAAGGTAACCGTCTCGGAATGTTTGCAACTCGAATGAAATAGACACAATCTGTGAGCCTGGCTCGGCCGAAGTGTGGACACAGGATCAGGCGGGACAGCATGGCTTCTTCCTTTGCAGCCTTTATTTTCTTCTGCTACTGGTGTGCTCTTTGTGTACCTCTGGTTTCCCCATGTGCTTACAAAACCCTGAGGATGGGCTGTGCCTGCAGCGCTCAGGAGCTTGCTTTTTGCCAGATGGAACATGACTGTACAGCTGATCCTGATCCTGTGTCCTCAGGATCCCCCATGGAAAGGTGCCTGGCTCCGCCCATGCCTTTCTCTTATGCTGGCCTCTGGGGACACCACGTCCCTCAGGAGGAGGGGGCACTTGTCCATCTGGAGTGGGGAACACAGGGCTGGCCAGCTCAGAGGAGCAGGGAGGGCTGGCCATGAAGCAAAGGACGAGTGACAGGGGCTGGGACCAGTACAGAGGGGTCCTCTGATGGTTCCCCCAGAGGCTGTACTGGCCTGGTGTTAGCAGCACCTCCCAGTGAATTTAATGTGCACAGTTTACAGCAGGCCAGTAGATCCCTTATGGGGGTGACTGGGCTCCTCTTGCAGGAGAATGGCGGGCTATATACTGAAGCCCTTTTCACAGGCAGTCATCTAAGGCTGTAGATAGTTGGTGGTTTCCTGGGATGAAGGTAGGAAGGCCAGGACTCACTCAGTTTGATGCAGTTTCTCCATTTTGCTCTTCACGGTACTTGCGTTCACCCCAAAACTTGCTCCTTCCCAAGCGCCCAGCTTCATATGTCTGCTGATTTCTAACAAATGTACACTCTACTCTTTTCTCCAGATGACCAGTAAAAGCATAAAATAGACTTCTGCCCCTGCTAAACCTCCTCATGGGGGGGCCCTCCTAGGGTAGCACTGTCACTGCAAGACCCCAGTGACAGGCTTGTGCTCCCCTGTGTCCCTGCAGGCTATTCTTCCGGAGACACTACCCTGTGAGCAGCGTGATCTTCTGTGCGCTGGATCCACAGGACAGAAAGTAAGATGCCCGTATCCCTACTAAGCGATGCACGTGCTTCTTTGGCTTTTTAAGTTAATAAAGAAATTGACGTGACTCTTCTCTTGTTCTGATTTGCAAGGTGGGTCACAGACGGCCCTTGCTCGAGGTACGTTGCCAGCCTGCCTTTGTCCTCTCTCAGTTGACACTCACTCCACTGCAGATCTCCAAAGAGGAAGATGACAAATAATGCTTATGGGTTTGGGTTTGGCTTTAAACAAAAATGCAAGTGTTCTTTTTATGCAGAAAGGGCCTGCCAAGGGTTAACTTTTTTGTTTACTCTTCTCTGAATGAGCAAAACTTCCATTTGACCCATAAAATAGGGTATAAATAGCATGAAGCAGATTGCATGGCGTTTCCGGCAGTTGAGGAGGGGGTTGGTGTGTTAGGAGGGAGGGCCACGTGGGTGCAGTAGGTGTCAGTGCTTCCCAGACCAGAGGGAGACCCCAGCCCTGCTGCCCATGTAACCTCAGATCCCCCAGAGCTGTCTACACCCCCACAGGTGGCCATGTCTGTGTCACCTAAATTTGATGACCACAAATGTCTCACTGCAGGAGCCCTCTCCTGGGATCCCAAGTTTGTGTTTGTAGCTTTGTCTTGGCATCTGATAAAGTGCTAGGCCGCCTGCCCAGCTCCCCAGAAGGGGCAGTACCCCCAGGCCACCCCAGCTCTGGCTCTTAGGACCAAATGCGCTCCCCATACATGGGGTTTGCTGCCCCGGAGGGTCACTTGAGTGCCATTGGCCTGTCTCTCCTGTGGGGTGGAAACCACTCAGCTCAGATAAAAACATCCTTCATTTCTCTGAGAAGGAGAAGAAGGACCTTAGATAAGGGATAATCCAGGGATTTGGGTTTGGATAATGGTAGTTATTGTGTTGTTTGGGGCTCACGAAAGCTTATTCAGAAAAAATAGATTGTGCTGTTCTTTTAAACAGTTTCCTCTCCTGCACATATGTGGCCTGGGCAGGGAGCCCCTGGTGTGTTTTTAGCACCCCTCATCCTCCAGCCCCAGTGGCTGGAAGTGTGGGCATCTAGGCAGAGCCCCCCCAACCCCAGGAACCGAGGTTGGGGTGCTGGCGTCTGCAGGTGTCTGTGCCTGTCTGCGCCCGTCTGCTCTGATGGTGTGGGGAGGGAACAGGCAGCTCCTGTGGTAAAGCAAGGGTCCTCCCCAGATTCTCGGGACTGGTGCCCAGGAGCTGACGGGTCTGGAGGGTTCCAGCCAGGCTAGACCCAAGTCTTAAGTTCAGGTCCCAGTCTCATTGCCCTCCCAGCCCTGCTCCTTAGGTTCCTCCCCTGCGAAGTCTGGGCACAGCATCTTCCTGCCGGCGTGGAGGGGATATACGGGCAGGTGTCTGGCAGGGGATGTTGCCCCAAGATTTTGGAGAGGTGGTGGTTAGAGGCGACGATGGTGAGGGAAGAAGCAGAGGCGTGCACCCTGTGGGAGGGATGGGCCTCGGCTGGCATGCTAACCCACCTTTCCTGTTGCAGAGTCTTTGGATTTGTGGCCCGGAAGCAGGGCAGTGCCACGGACAACGTGTGCCACCTGTTTGCAGAGCATGACCCCGAGCAGCCGGCCAGCGCCATCGTCAACTTCGTGTCAAAGGTCATGATCGGCTCCCCTAAGAAGATATGAGCCCTCACAGCCCAGAAACTCCAGAGGGGCCGATGTGACCCTGGTAGTCCAGCATTAGGAGGGAAAGGGGCTCCTCCGACTTTTCAAACATGAGAACAAACAACCTTGCCGCCTGTGGCCTCAGTTGAGGGGCACAGCTCATGGATGCACTTCTGTAGCCCAGTGCTTTCTGGGCAGAGGAAGTTGGACATCAGGTATGCCCATCCAGTCCCTGCTTGGGAAAGAACTATTCAAGGAGACGTGGGGACCCCTGTTCCTCACACTCTGGTGTTTATTTATGGGAAGGAGGGGAGCCCAGCCTGCTCCCCGTGGCCCTGAGTGCCTCGTCACTGCCATGTCAGAGTGTTCCTGGCCAGTGGACACGCCAGGGCCTCTGTCCTCCCACAGTGGAGATATTGATTAACCTGAGAAGGGGATGCATGTTGGTGGAAGGTTCGTGCAGGTCAGGCCCTCCTGGAGCACTATGGCATCGTGGGCGAGGGGATGGGCGGCGAGGACAAGAAAGGTCACATTGGTCACGGTGAGGCCAGAGCCCAAGCGTGGGGCAGCTCCCCACCTCCGCTCACATACCAGGTCTGAATGGCACACTGGGCCGTGAGAGGGAAAAGTGAGAAGATAGGAGAAAAGCCCCATTTCCATATAATTTATATTTTACTTTTGCCAAGTTATTTATGATAACAGCTTACCTTTGTTATGCTGTACTGGTGTCTACGTGCTGCCGTCTGCCAAGGTCAGGGTTCTAAGACATGCGTCTACCCCGGCAGATGTACCAGGAGTGCAGTATGGACTCTTGGCCATGCTCTCAGCTGTCATTGCCCGAGGGCGGCTGCCAAAACTGGCTTTGCCTCAAGCAGCCTTCCAAACGCTTGACCATCCATATTTGGTTTCCACAAGCAGCCTTCCAAACACTTGACCATCCATGTGTGGTTTCCTGGCTGCACATACAGCCTTTCTGGGGAGGAAGGCCTTGAGGGGTGGAACATGATTAGTTTGAGACTCAGGCTTGCTCTGTATCGCTGTCCTCGGCCATCTTGGGGCCCAGAACCGTTGACCTGCGGGAGTGCTCGTCTGTCTCCACCCCGCCTGTCGTCTCCCGTTGGCATCCATGTGTTCTGGCACCTGAGCAAGGGGAGGTTGTTCTACACTGGTTCCCAGCTCTTCTGTATCATCTTGGGCACCAAATCAGGCATGCTGTTTATGCTGATGTGCATGTTGCTAAGTGGAGGTCTGTCCACCTGAATCTGTCAGTGGTCAGAGGTTTGGGAGAAGCCAGTGGTCTTGCAGGCTCCCCAGAGCAAGCGACAGAGCTGGGCAACGTCGTCATAAAGCCCTCATCTCCTTCCCATCGCCCCAGACGTTCACGCCGTGGCTCTCCATCCCCGAAGAACTGTCCATCTCCTCCGCTTCCCAAATCAAGTACCAGCTCTTCAAACACCAGGAATCACCGCGGCAGTCATCACGCTAGTGTTTGAAAATGTGCTCTGTGGATTCTTTGTTTCTAAAGTGGGGCAGAGACAGTTAGCAATAGCGGAGGTGGGGTCCACCGAATCCAGTGGGCACTGCGTGTGTGTGTGAGTGTGTGTGTGTGAAAGCAGGTGGGTGAGTCCACTGGTTAGCTCCTATTGATGCACCAACACAAGTGCCTCGTTTCTGTGCCAAATGTTTGCCTTGGTCCTTGTGGACCCTCTTCTCTGACACGTGGCGGCACGGCCAAGGAGAATGTGCCGGTGTCTCTAGAGGCCTGATGCCTTGGTCGCTGGGGTGGGGCATCCAGCATTTCAGTTTTTCATTCACAGCAGAACTCAGCGAAGAGGAGCAGAGGTTTGTGCTGGCCCCCAAAGGAGCCTTCTCCTGAGATGCTGGTCCACAAGTTTGACCCAGAGACTGCAGGCCAGGTCCCTTACCCTTCTGACGGAGGAAGAAAGGGCTCACGAGGGGTTCTGGACTTAGGAGCATCAACTGCCCCAGCCACAGAGGGACCTTCTCCCACCCCTGGCTGTCCCTGTCCAGATCATGCAAGCCATGACATTTGGTTTTTAAACTGACTGGCAGCTGAGCCTTTCACTCTCAGTGGTCAAGGAAAGTTCCTCCCAGCAACCGGCTCCCTCTGGAGTAAGGAATGAAAGGAATCGAGTTTCCTGGTTTCTGAGGAGCTGGAACAACAGTGTGTTACATATGCATAAAATGGAACAAGACAAGTCCATGAGCTTTGTGCTCAGACCTTGGGCAGCCCCACCACCAACACTGGCTCTGGGCAGGCAGGAAAGGAACATCCCCAGGCATCTGGGGTGCCCATGGGCACAGGGGTACTGTGCTGGATTGTGTATAGGACTGCACCCCACTCGCATCATAGCCTCATAGCCAGAGCCTGTTAACCTGCTCATTAACCTATGCTGTATTCCTCCAGTGTTAACCTGTAAACGTGTTAAGTCACACCGCATTTAAGGGTCTCCGTGTGTATTCTCGGCATCAGAGACCTCATTGTGTCTCCTTCTCTGCCTTACCTAGTAGTGGATATTTTTACTTTTCTTATATTGTAAAGAATATATCCAGTATGTAAATGAATGTTCTATAAATCCTTTGTATAGTCATTTTCTCTGCTCTTTAAATATCACCTCTATTCAGAGTATAATAAAAGTATAAACTTGATAAGCCTCAGTGAGGCAAGCATTTTTGGTGTTAGATGGAAGTGCCCCACAGGGTGTGTGGAAGTGTGGATGGGTGTGTGTACATGTCTGAATATGCCTGTGTGCGTGTTTATCTGGGAGTTTGAAGGGGATTGTGTATGAATGAGTGGATTCACTTACAAACTTATTGCATATTTTTCCTTCAGGAATATAGTTTGATTTTTGCCCAGAGACTTGAAAATTGTATTCAGAGATTTTAAGAATTTAATAATGACATGTGGTATTGATCATAGGTGCTGCTACGTTTTTGATATTGATATAAAGCCCCTAATCCAGTAGCTATAGGAGGAAGCTCCTAGTGTAGGTCAGCCTCTAATGGGACTTCCCAGGTGTTTAATCAGAGTGGGTGTTGAACCTGAATATAAAAAGTCCAGTCCTGTCCAACTCTTTGTGACCCATGGACTGTAGCCTGCCAGGCTCCTCTGTCCATGGAATTCTCCAGGCCAGAATACTGGAGTGGGTAGTTGTTCCCTTCTCCAAGGAATCTTCCTAACCCCAGGATCAAACCCACGTCTCCCACGTTGCAGGCGGATTCTTTACTATATGACCCACCAGATAAGCCCCAAAAGTCTGGTGGGTTCACTTATTTGTTTTCAATAGATGCTGGTTACAGTCCCAGCACAGTTCTGCAGGCTCTCGTGGGCTTGTGGGGCTCATCCCCCAGCTAGGTGGAGCCCCACTGTGCTGGCTTTCTGCCCTCTAGGGTTGGTTTCTTTCCTCAGCTGGAGTGGAAGACGCCATGGGGATTAAGCCACTTGGTTGGAGAAGGCAATGGCACCCCACTCCAGCACTCTTGCCTGGAAAATCCCATGGATGGAGGAACCTTGTGGGCCGCAGTCCATGGGGTCGCTAAGAGTCGGACACAACTGAGCAACTTCACTTTCACTCTTCACTTTCATGCACTGGAGAAGGAAATGGCAACCCACTCCAGTGTTCTTGCCTTGAGAATCCCGGGGACGGGGGAGCCTGGTGGGCTGCCGTCTATGGGGTCGCATAGAGTCAGACACGACTGAAGCGACTTAGCAGCAGCAGCATGGTGGCTTCAGTTCCACTGACTATGCCAGAGCCTGCAACGAGAAAGGAAGATGAGGCTGGGTATGACCAGTGCATGTGAGATTTGGGTCCTGGCTGTGATGCACACTGGGGCCAAGGCATGACCAGGCTCAGGACTAAGGCGACCATCCATGTGGCTAAACCCCCAGGGCTGCTTCTGCTCCAGGTCAGAAAAGAAACAGACCCTGGGCCCATTTTGATTATGGACAAATAAGGAGCTAGTCCCCTCCCCAAACCTCAAAGTTTCCTCACAGCTGGGTATACGTGTGCAGCCTTCTGCTTTTTGCTCTGCTGACATGCCCAGGGGGCTGTGCTGTGAAGGAGGACCTGTAGTGGCCCCATGGTTGGTGCTGAGAGTGGAAGGGAGAGCAGGTGGAGGTGGGTTGAATCTTTTCCAACAGAAGGTTCTCACTAGGCCCTGGACCCTTGACCAGTGTCACAGCAGGGACAAAACGCAGAGGGGCTCTGGTTCTACCCATCTTATAGGTGCGCTTTCAAGGACACAGTCTGGATTTGTCACCACGGCCCTAGACTACAGAGAGAACTGTCCGAGACCCAATGCCCCCAGGCCTCGCTGGACAGCCTTTGCCTTACGGGGAGCTTCACCACTCCCTGTTCATCACTCAGCCACCTATCCGTGACCGCCCCTTTGCCCCACTCACTTGGGTCCTGGACCTATCAGTGACAGACCCCCTTGCCCTGCCAACTAGGGTCCTGGACCCATCAGTGACAGACCCTCCTTGCCCCGCCCACTTGGGTCCTGGACCTATCGGTGACAGACCCCCTTGCCCCAGCCCCTATCAGTGACTGTCCCCATCTTGCTCTGCCCACTCATCCTGGATCCATTAGTTATGGCCCCGCTCACCAGTCGTCTGGGGGCCATCAGTTATGACCCTTCATGGTCCTGGCTTTTTTGTCTCCTAGAGGTTTGTGTGTGATCTCCAAGGTGGTGGGATGAACTGCCCCCAACCGTGGCCCAGAGGTCACATTTCACAAAGCAGGGGCACTGGAGCCCGGCTCAAGACTGAACTGGTTTCCAGGTGGACCTGGGATATAGGGAAGGGACATTGCATGACCTGGGAATGGACTCTGTCTGGACACATTTGAGCTGCAGCGTTGTTGAATTTGTAACAAGAAAAATGGTCCAAGAACAAATGACATTAAAGTTCTTGAGGAATCAGACCACAGCCCAATTACAGCCCAAGCCTGGGCTGGGGCAACAGTAGGGTTGTGGTGGGCTCCTCAAAAGCTTGTCACCTGTGAGGGTCCCAGCAAAAGGGATTCTGCCACAACTGACCTGGTTCCCAAAGCCTTTTGTCCCTGGGGATCGGAGACTTCCTTCCCCATCCCAGAGACACTGGGGTGCTGGGGGCACAGGCAGGGGTCCTGCCCCCTCCTGGAAGCACTCTGTGTCTCCCACAGGCAAGTGATTCCCCCACAGTAAATGCCAGGCCAGGGAAGGCTCTCTGAGCCTTGGGCCTGCCACCTTCTCCCTTAGTGAGACCCCCTCTGCCCCTCAGGCAACCCTACAGGGGCCAGTGAGAGCCTCAGGGCACTATTCACCAAAAGCCTGAATAGTCAATGGGAGTGCAGCCCAGGGTGGTCTGGGGCCTGGTGCTGCCCCCGCGCGGGTCCACCCCTGCTGACCCATGAGACTTAATCCAGATCCAGGGTCTCCTAACATAACAGCCAAAATATCCAGGATACAATAGGAAATTACCTCTTGTACCAGGAACCCAGAAATTTACAGCCTGAATGAGAAAACACAATTGACTGAGGCCAGCATCCAGATGAATCAGGTTTTGGGATTACAGTATCTGGCCAGGATTTAAAGCAACCGCTGCAACAATGCTTCAACAAGCAAGTCAAAATTCTACTCAAACAAATGGAGAAACAGAAACAGAGCCATAGCAAAGGACTAGAAGTCATGAAAAAAGCCAAACAGATGACATTACAAAAATGTATAAAGCAAATTAAAGATCCACTGGGAGCTCAGGAGCAGAGCGGAGATGATGGAGGAGTGAATCTGGGGACCTGACTGAGCAATGAGGAGTTCAGTCTGATTGGCAGACACTTGAATACATGAGGGGACCTACGGGACAACTGTTTGTTACCGCTGAGTCTTAGATGGTGAGGGGAAGGAGAATGGGGCTAAGGAGAATTTGAAGCAATGAGCTAAACTCTCCAAATCCAGCAAAAGACACGAACATGTAGATTCAAGAAGCTGTGTGAACCCCAAACAGGAGCCTAAAACAGCAACAACAAAAATCCATGCAAGACTTTTCATCGTGAACTTTATGAAAACCAAAGACAAAGAAACAATCTTGAAAGCAGCCAGACAGAAGTGATGTCAGATCATGTATACTGAATGACAATGGTGGATTTCTCATTTTAAACCACAGAGGCCAGAAGGAAGTGACACAGTCTTCGAGGCTGAAAGAAAAGAAATACCAGCTGTGAATTCTGTATTCAGGGAAACTACCTTCAGGAATAAAGGGAAAACAGGCTTTCTCAGGTGAAGGAACTAAAAGAATTAGTATTTAGTAGAGCTCTTCTTAACGATTTGGCTAGAGGAAGTGCTTTGAACAGAAGTACAAATGATGAAAGGAACTTGGAGCATCAGGAAAGAAAACAGAACAGTGGAAAGAATGACAGGCCCTGCTTTTCCTCACAAGTATTATAAATAAAAAATGATTGACGATTGAAACAAAAATTATTCCACCACCCGATACTCAAGACAGTGATATTTCAAAGTGAGGAAGGTAAAGGGACCTCAATGGAGGTGACATTTCCACACATCAGACCAAGTGGTGAAATGCTGATACCAGCAGATAATGACAAATCACATACACACATATGTAGTCATAGATTACATTGATTAAATTAGTAATTTAACAAGCATAGAAACTATGCGAAAAGATATACTTCATAACACTAAATACATCAAAATGAAATCTTAAATGAAAACTAATAGGAAGGCAAGAAAACAGAAACAAGGAAACAAAAACAAAGCAATCGCATATCAGAATTTAGTCCTAGCTTATCAGTAATTGGAGAAGGCAATGGCACCCACTCCAGTACTCTCGCCTGGAGAATCCCACGGAGGGAGGAAACTGGTAGGCTACAGTCCATGAGATCGCAAACAGTCGAACACGACTGAGCGACTTCACTTTTTATCAGTAATTACCTTTGATGTAAATGTCTGAAGAAAAACATTGCAGAATGAAACAAGACAGTTCAAATTCAGTGACAGACGTAAGTTGAAATTACAAAGATGTAAAAATATATACCATACCAACATTAATTTAAAAAATATAGGAACCACTGTACTAATACCTGAGAAAGTACACCTTAGGGTAAAGAATATTACTAGAGACAAGGATGGACATTATACAATTATAAAAGGACCAGTCCACCAGAAAGACATGAGGGTCCTAAATGGACACTCATCAGAAGCTCAACACATGAGTCCAAAGCTGGTTGAGCTGAAAGGAAACAGACAAATCCACAGTATAGGTGGGAACTCAACATGCTCTTCTCAGCATCTGATAGAACTATTATACTAGAACTATTCACTGTATCCTAGTATAACAGTTCTATCAGATGCTGAGAAGAGCATGTTGAGTTCCCACCTAGAACTATTCACTATATAGGAGAAGGCAATGGCACCCCACTCCAGTACTCTCGCCTGGAGAACCCCACGGATAGAGGAAACTGGTAGGCTACAGTCCATGGGGTCGCGAAGAGTCGGACACAACTGAGCGACTTCACTTTTACTTTTCACTTTCACGCATTGGAGAAGGAAATGGCAACCCACTCCAGTGTTCTTGTCTGGAGAATTTCAGGGATGGGGGAGCCTGGTGGGCTGCCGTCTATGGGGTCGCAGAGTCAGACACGACTGAAGTGACTTAGCAGCATTCACTATATAATAGCATAGTATGGAAAGAAAATCAAGAAAGATATGGAAAGTCTACACAACATAAGCAACCACAGGATCGAACTGACAAATCCTGAACCACACTCAGCAGTAATATACACATTTTTTCGAGCACCTGTGGACCTTTCACCAAATAGACCATAAATTGAGCCCTAAAGCAGAGGAGAAGGGGACAACAGAGGATGAGATGGTTGGATGGCATCACTGACTCAATGCACATGAGTTTGAGTAAGCTCTGGGAGTTGGTGACAGGGAAGCCTGGCGTGCTGCAGTCCATGGGGTCGCTAAGAGTGGGACACGACTGAGTGAACTGAACTGAAAGCAGAGGGAATCCTGGGAAAGGGCGTAGGTCTTCTCTGGGCCCTTAGGGTTTCTAAGACCATCTCAAGTTGCCTAGATCCTGGAGAGTTGGTTAGGACAATAAAACAGACTGGTTAAGCAGCTACTGTTTGCTAGGTGCAGTGCAAACCCTTGTCAGTTGGCTTGGTTTATGGGTTCAAGCTCCCCGCTGCGGAAAAGTCAAGGAATCCACACAGCACAAACCTGAGTGGGCCTGGTGGGAGCATGCTTCCTGCCATCTGGGCCTGGATGTGGGCCCCATACAGATCCCCCCAGTGTCACAGGTTGAGTCTGCCAACAACCTTGGCCAGGAGCCACTGAAACTGGCTTATGGTTACACAACAGCTCCCAAATGGGGCACCCACAAGTCGGGTGATCTAAAGAAAGAAAGAGAGAGAGAGAGAGGAAGGAAGGAAGGAGGGAAGGATGAAGGGAGGAAAGGAGGGAGGGAGGGAGGGAGGGAAGGAGGGAAGGAAGAAAAAGTCGCTCAGTCGTGCCCGGCTCTTTGCGACCCTATGGATAGTAGCCTGCCCCAAGCTCCTCTGTCCATGGGATTTTCAAGGCAAGAGTACTGGAGTGGGTTGCCATTTCCTTCTCCAGGGAATCTTCCCAACCCAGAGACTGAACCCAGGTCTCTCACACTGTAGGCAGACACTTTACCATCTGAACCACCAGGTGATCTTAGCTGCTACAAAGGAACAGCTGCAGACAACTGCCAGCAGGGGTCTGGGCCCATTTACTGAGAATGAAGCTCAGGGTCAGAAAAATGCATTGACTTGACTACAGTCTGGACACAGTCCTGGTTGTCTTTTTTTTTTTTTTTTTTTTTTAACTCTAATTTCTTTCTGTGTCAAAGCCCCAGCCAGGCAGCATGGGACCCTGCAAGAACCCAGTCAGCGATTCCAGAGCCTGTGTCCTCCCTGTGGCCCTGAAAAGACATCCCTGCACACTCTCCCCAGTGAGCAATCTCCTGTAAACTGGTTCCCTCCTTCTGCACTTTGCCTTCCATTTGAACTGGAAGAATCTAGCTGAAGTCATACCTGCAGTCTCCCAGGATATGCTGAATCTGGCGGTGGCTGAGAACATAGTGGACACCGTCGCCCCCTAGTGGCAGCATAGCTTACTACAGTAGTGTGTGAGTGTGAAGTCACTCAGTCGTACAGACTCTGCGACCCCCTCTACAGCCTACCAGGCTCCTCCGTCCATGGGATTTTCCAGGCAAGAGTACTGCAGTGGGCTGCCATTTCCTTCTCCAGGTACTACAGCAGACACAACCGCAAAGACCAGTGTGGTGTCTGTTAGCTGTTAACCTACAGATGGAGAGCATGTAAAATTAAAACTAGATTGAGTTGTCTTAATATGAGGAGTTTGGATGCTAAAGCCTAGTTGTCTGGCTTCAAATTTTGGCTCTTCTTCCTATTGACTCTGTGACTTTGATAGGCTACTTGACCAGACCAACTTTTCTCCTTTGTCAGATGGGAACAGTAGTAAGTGCTTATGTGATACTGATGTCCTGAGAATTAAATGAGTGAACAGGTTAGAACAGCATCTGTAGGGAACTGGCATGTAATCATACCTATAATTATCTTTAAAAAATACTATTAGTCTTTAATCCTTGATAGACCAGTTGATGGTATTTGCAGATTAATGTTGAGACCCACTGTACAAAAAGTGAGGAATTTCCCTGGTGGGTCAGAGGGTAAAGAATCTGCCCACAATGTAGGAGATCTGGGTTTGATCCCTAGGTGGGGAAGATCCCCTGGAGAGGGAATGGCAATCCGCTCCAGCATTCTTGCCTGGAGGATCCCATGGACAGAGGAGTCTGGCGGGCTCTAGACCATGGGGTTGCAAAGAGTCAGACACAACTGAGCGACTAACACTTTCACTTTCATCCTTCATAGCGGTGACTCCCTAGAATAAGAGTGGGGAAACTTCCAAATTAAGGTCCTGCACTGGCTTACAGTGAGATGGTCAGGATTGGCCTCAAACTGCTGGGGTTGAGATGGTTTGCATCCCTGAGTGACTTTGCATCCCTGAGTGACTGAGGCGGTGGTCTGGTGGTCTCCCTGTCTTAGCCTGAATAGGAGCCAGCCCAGCAAAGCTTCCACAGGAAGGAGAGGGCGTACCTCACTCCCCTCCCTCCTACACCTCCTTGCCCCAGCAGCCAACCTTTCTGCTTCCCCCACACCTCGCCTCCGTGTCCCAGTCATCCTTGTTATCTGATCATAGATACAAAGAGATACCAGGAATGAAAACAAAAGAAACCTCCTTTATGAGGTGTTGAAAGTGTTCTAAAATTGATTGTGTTGACAGTGAATGGTAGGGAAGACAGGAAAACCATTTACGCTTTGAATGGGTGAAGGGTGTAATGTGTGTGTTGTATTTCCAGAGAGCTGTTATAGAGGTAAAAGTGGAAAGAATCGAGAAGACTAAAGACAAGCGTGAGTCCTGAGTGGTATGGACAGCAAGCCAACATCTCTGCGTGGAGAGAACAAGGGAAATCGGCCTGGCAGCATGGGGACCTCTGTGGCACTGCCACACCACCCAAAGCAGCTACCTCCCAGGCTTGCTGACCAAGCAGAATTGTGCTTCCTCTTAGAAACATGCTCCAACTGGGAAGTACAGAATGCCTGCAGAGGATGAACCTATAACCACGGCGGTGGCCTCCTCCTCTGTAACGTGGGATCCCTGGGGTGGCCTGTGCAGGGAAGTGAACCAGGGAACCCCTAGGGTGGGGAAAGGGAAGCTGAGAGACAGGAAGGGAATCTGGAGAAAGGCAGGCCTCCCACAGTGCAGTGTGTGGGGACTCTCAGTGGGGTGACCAGTTCTTCAAAAGACCTGGGTTGAGTTTTCAAACTTTACCTTTGATTTAAAAACCCAGCACCAGCAGGTGGAGCTTCCCAGGGGCACATAGGTGGGGACTACTACTTCAAATGGGGCTTCCTACGTGACTCAAAAAGAATCCGTCTGCCAATGCAGGAGACTCAAGAGATGTGGGTTTGATCCCTGGATTGGGAAGATCCCCTGGAGTAGGAAATAGCAACATCCCTCCAGTATTCTTGCCTGGAGAAGTCCATGGACAGGGGAGCTTGGCAGACCATGGTCCATGAGATCTCAAAGAGTTGGACACGAGTGAGCATGCATGCACTTTACTGCCTCAAGTCAGGCAGGGAGGAGCCTGGTGTGTTTTCAGCCATTCTTCTGTCGTTGGAAAACTGGGGGTGGGAGAGCTCGAGCACAGTGAAAAGGAGACTGGGAAAATTTGGCAGAGGCTCAGGCTTGACCAGATGATGTGTGTGGCTCAGGCCTGGGCTGCAGGCTCTGCTGCAGGGGGAGACCTGTAGCCGGGAGAGAACCTTCAACCTCGCACCTACCTCAGCAACCACCCAGCAGGATGGATGGGTCCGAGCCAGGAAAAAGCGGTCAGGATTTATCAGGGCTGAGGAGGGAGGAAGTGATTTCCGAAAGGGAGAACTTTTGCCCATGTCCATGGAAGTGTAGGGCAGTGGGATCATCCAGGCTGTGAAGACCCTGCAGAAAGACACGGGGAGCTCAGAGTCCAGCTATGAGCACTTTTCTGCCTCGCTCTTCTCTCCCAAGACTCCGCCTGAGGCTCCAGCAACAAAACCCGAGGGGAGGTGAACAACTCTGAGTTAGCTTGGAAAAGTGAATTCTCAGGAGGCCCTGCATGTCTTCAAAACCAATTGGCTTTTTCCATAAGCAAGAGTGGCATTTTCTATATAAACACGAGCAGTTACTGGGCC
This sequence comes from Capricornis sumatraensis, assembly GCF_032405125.1. Lineage (NCBI taxonomy): Eukaryota > Metazoa > Chordata > Mammalia > Artiodactyla > Bovidae > Capricornis > Capricornis sumatraensis. The sequence goes on from NC_091073.1 coordinate 79,806,989, forward strand.
TGCTTTAGATGTCAACTAGCACCTGTTCCCCCTGAGCGGACATGAAGGAAAAAGAAAGACAAAAGCGAGGCCACTTGTGGCATGATTCCATGAGTCTTGACTTCTCCACTTCTGTTTTACCTTGGTGGGCAGGTGACAGGCAGGAATATGTGTCTATCCCAGCAGGTGTGCTGTACATACAGAGCTCGGGACCTGCCAGAGGCTGGGGAGAAGAGTTTCGGAGGCGAACACTTTCCTCCTCTGTAAGGAAGACTTTCCTCCTCTGTAAGGTGAAAACACCAAGAAGCTCACCTCTCTGGATGGTGGAGCCAGCCAAGCAACAGCTATGGAGGCACAGCTGCAGACCACACTGCATTTAAGAGCAGAGAGGAGACAAGCCAAGGAGACACCAATGAAAGTATTTTAACACACGTTTAAAAAGAAAGGTGACTGTGCTTGGTAGAGCGTGGACACATATTTTGGAGGTGTGCATTGATGAGTCTCCCCCTTTTCCAGTACTCTGTACATGGGTGGGTTTGGGCTGATCAGTCCTCATTCTATGATTGTGGGCGTCAGACTCCATGTCTTCAAAAGGTTGCAGTGAAGATGGAATGAGGTTCTGTATAGGAAGAACCAGTGCAAAGCCTGGAACATGGTGATCATGCCCATCGTCACCGTTACCACCAGCATCTTCACCATCATCGCCATCAACATCAGCGTTATTGTCGTCATCTTTCCTGTTACTAGGTGTCAGGTGTGACAAGCCCCCAAACCTGCTTCCTAAGAGTTGGAGTGTGGGGGTCAGATTGGGAGCACTTGGTTTCCTCCTCTGTTAGGCCCAGTTGAATGGAAAGACAAAGAGAACCAAACTGAAGTATCTGAGGAGTCCTGACACGGTGTGAGTGTAGTTCCAGGGTGTCTGCTTGCTCTGCTGGCAAGGAAGCAGAATTACTGGATGTCGTGGCATATAATCAAACCTGTGTTTGCATTTTACATATGCTTAGCCTCTTAGATCGGCCTATTATCCACCTAGTTATCCAAAGAAAAGTAGGAAAAGATATGTGGGAATGGACATCGTTACAGATACTGTAAAAGTGAAGGTTGAAAAAAAAATGGGCAAAAGATTTGAATAGAAACTTTACCAAAGAAGAGACACAAATGGCAAATCAGCACATGAAAATCATCTCAACATCAATAGGCGTTTGTGATCCCATGGACTGTAGCCCACCAGGCTTCTCTGTCCATGGGATTTCCCAGGCAAGAATACTGGAGTGGGTTGCCATTTCCTTCTCCAGGGGATCTTCCCAGCCCAAGGACTGAACCCGGGTGTTTTGCATTGGCAGGTGGATTCTTTACTACTGAGCCACCAGGGAAGCCCTCATTAGGCACTAGAAACATGCAAATTAAAACTACAGTGAGATATCATTCCATCACTCTTAGGCGGTTAAATTTTTTTTAAAATGCCAAAGAGGAACTCCAACCCATTGCTGGAAGGAATGCAAGAAGTGTGTGAGCACTTAGGAAACATTTCTTACAAGGTTAAACATGCACTTACCGTGTAACCCACCAAACCTGCTCTTAGGAGCTCACCCAGCAGAAAGGAAGGCCTCATTTCTGGACGGAGGCCCATGAGCTATCTGAGCAGTATTAGTCTTTAAATTTATTTAGCATTTACTCTGTCAGACATTAACTCCTAGAAGCCTCAAAACAACCCATTGAGCTTAAGCCTGAGCAGCGCTCCCCATGCTGCTGTCTGCACGCTCCCTCCCCTCCTCTCCCTCCAGCTTTAAGGGGCCCCCTCCCTGGGAGGTGACAGAGGTGTACCTCTTCAGGCCAGGGTATCAGACAAGGGCCGCATACACTCTGTACAAGCACAGACAGTTTACTGGGGTGAGAAGGAGGAAGGAAGTCACGGCAATCGCTGATCTTAGCTCTCTGTGACTTGGAGGGTCTTTTGTGCTCCCAGAAGCGACGCTGAGCAGGGCTGCAAGCACTGCTGTGGGAAGATCCTTCTCTTCCTGGCTTTGTGGGAGCTTCTGCTCCTGGAGGGGACCGTGCCCCCGGCTCAGAGGGTTGCATCCTGGCCCCTAGTGTTCCCCTGGCCACCACGGGGTCCAAGGATTCTGGAGGAGGGGTTCTGCTCTATAGAGCAGCTGTGAATGTGTGCGTGTTTGCTTGTATGTGTGGTTGTGCTTGTGCATCTGAGCTCTTCCTTATCACCCGCAAACCTACAGGTGAGTGACCAAGGTGGGCCAGGAGTGACACTGACTACAGAGTTTCAGGGCCTCCTGCTCCTCAGCGGTCAGCAGGGACCAGGCTGGGAGGGTCACCTGGGACCCCAGGACGTTCCTTGCTGCTGGCAGCTGGGTAAGGAAATGCTCACACAGCCTGCACTTCACAACCACCAGGAGGAGGCTGGGGGTTGAAGACATGTTAACATTGACTTAGAGAAAGTGCACAGTACTTTGCAGGCTCCTGAGGGTTGGTAAACTGCTGTCCACCGTCGACGCCTGCGGGCGGGCTGGCTGTGTGTGCTTTCCTGTCATTGCTGGAGGACGTGGAAGCACAAACACCGTGGAAGAAAGGCTTCAGAAAAAACACAAAATGGTAGCTGTAGTTGTGCTAGAGTGGGAGGGTTCCCCTTTGTTTCCTGTTCTTTGTTTCTTTTTGTGTGTTGGGGGGGAGTATTTTCAGAATGGTCGCTCAGCAGATAAAGACTCTGCCTTCAATGCGGGAGACCTGGGTTTGATCCCTGGGTCTGATCCCTGGGTCGGGAAGATCCCCTGGAGAAGGGAATAGGTACCCATTCCAGTATTCTTGCCTGGGAAATCCCATGGACAGAAGAACCTTGTAGGCTACAGTCCATTGGATCTCAGAGTCAGACACCAGTGAACGACTAAACACAACAATAAAATGCTTTCTATTAAGGAAAATCCTCTATGCTGCGTAGGGTCCCGGAGTGGCCGGTAGGGGGCGCGCGCCATCGGGGACTCGAGTGGGGCAGTGGGGCTACGGGGAGGTTCGCACGCGGGACCCGGACCGGGGCTTAGAGGTAGGGAGCGAGGATCTCGAGCGGAGGCGGGGGAGGGGTGGGGAATCTGTGGACAGCCCACTCGGTTCTGAGCACTGTATCGGTAGTAGCCCAGCCCTGTGAAGAGCCTTCTGGGGAGGAGAGGGGGCTCCAGCTGAGACCTCAGGGCTTGGGAAACGGGATGCTTGGTGTGGCAAGGAGACTGGCATTCAGAATAGTCGGGAGCCCTAAGGAGTCCTCATACTCGCCCGAACCCCGCAGGGACCCGCTCAGCGAGGAGAGAAGGTGGCGGGTCCTCTCAGAGCCTTCTCGGGCAGGGCACGTGTCGGTGTTTTGCAGGTTTAACTCGCGGGATTGCACATGGCGTCTCCATTCCACAGGGGAGGCCCGGCAGCTGGGGGCCCTTCGCCGTCCAGGGGCCTGGGTGGGGGGACGGCATACATTCTCCACCTCCCCCATCCTCAGCTCTGCAGAAACGAGGAAGAAAAGCAATTTCCTAGACGTGTCGTGAGTTTTAAGTACAGAAACAGAAGGGGGCGTTCTGTGCGCAATGACTGTGGTTGTGAAGCTGTAGGGTTTGCTGAGCATCTAAGTCTTCCTTTCCCTGTAAGGTCCTTTGTAAGAACTAACCCCAGAGGGCGCCGGTCCGGAGAGCAGAGGGCAATGGTCCCATGTAGCAGGGCGCTCAGCTCCTTGATTCCCCTTCTTGTGAGTAATTTGGCTTCCCTGGTGGCTCAGGTAAAAGAATCTGCCTGCCAATGCAGGAGACGCAGGTTGGATCCCTGGGTTGCCAAGACCCCCTGGAGAAAGGAATGGCAACCCACTCTTGCATTCTTGCTTGGGAGATCCCATGGACAGAGGAACCTGGTGGGCTACAGTCCTTGGGGTCCCAAAGAGCTGGATAATACTGAGCGACTAAACAACAACAACTTGAGTAAAGACTCTATTTCCCGCGGGGCACAGGAGTCCTGTGACCTGGCCCTGGCGTGGCTCTCCTTTGGGACATCACCTGTTCCTCCCCCATCTCATGGTGGATGGGTTTGTGTGTGAGATGATACCCATGCTGTAGTCTCTGGGGGTCTGACGGGCCCCCACGAGGACTTCTAAATCAAATGGCTTGTCTTGAGTCATCCAGCTGAGTTCTGAAGGCTCCTCTGAGCTGCTTCTGTTTGCCAAGACCCCCACCCAGAGTCCTCCAGGTGTCGCCCTTCCTCCTGTCTTCTGTCTAGGGTGTTAAAAAGGAACACTTGGGATCATTCCTTTTATGACAAGTGAAGACCTTGCATTACAGTAACCAAAATGGCCACAAAATGGAAATATTCTATTTATCTCTTCTGTGTGTATTGCCTACAAGGACTCTATTTACCTTAGGCATTTACACACTGCAATCACATTATGACTCTAAAGTACAGTTTTTACAGGAATATCAGGATAAATACTTGATTCCTCCTTCCCTTTTTACTTACAGTTTTCAGGATGAGTTTATTTCTTAGAATCCTCCCATGGTGAACAAGTAGAGTTTTGTTTGTTTTAGTACCTTTCTGAATTCCTCGGTTTTTAACACATGTGATATGCTTCCAACCACCTCTATGACTGCTTTTCGCCTTTAATGTTAAAGAACAAGAAGTGTGAATACACAGCAAAGTGAAAGTGAAAGTCGATCACTTGTGTCTGACTCTTTGTGACCCCATGGACTGTATAGTCCATGGAATTCTCCAGGCCAGATTACTGGAGTGGGTAACTGTTCCTTTCTCTAGGGGATCTTCCCAACCCAGGGATTAAACTCAGGTCTCCTGTATTCCAGGCAGATTCTTAACCAGCTGAGCTCCCAAGGAAGCCTTAATACACAGCAAAGGCCATGACAATGGGCATTCCAACTGTCCCATGTTCCATTTCTGGAATCCAGCTCTAACGAAATCATTAAAAAACAGGTTTGAATGAAAGCTTTATGAACAAAGATGTTGGTTGAAGTATTTAAAAAAAATGAAAGATTAAAAATATTCTCATTCTAAAGTTCAATAGTTATCTAGTAAAACAGGGCACATCCATTTGATGAAATATTATACTATATACTAAATATTACATATTAAATATATATAATATACTAAATATTATAATATATTATCTGATTTAAATGGTCATTCTTAAAACTGCATAACAGTGTTAGAACCTTTATGGAAATATATAATATACATACAACAATATTCACCCAATTTAAATGTATTCAGTAACTTTTAAAAAAAGACTTATTTGTTTATTTATGGCTGAGCTGGGTCTTTGTTGCTGCATGTGGGCTTTTTCTAGTTGTGGCGAGTGGGGCTGCTCCCTGCGGCGAGTGGGGGCTGCTTGTTGTGGAACATGAGCTCTAGGGTGTGTGGGCCCAGCAGCTGTGACGCATGGGCTTAGTTGCTGTGTAGCATGTGGACTCTTCTCTGAACAGGGATCAGACCCATGTCTCCTGCATTGTCAGGAAGATTCTCAGCCACTAGACCGCTGGGGAAGCCCTAAAGGTGTAGAGTAACTTCTAACACATGCATAGCAGTTGTGCAAACATCACAATCCAGTGTGGGTTCCCATTGCCCTCAAATTCCCTCATGACCCAACTGCTCCTCTCCTGGGTCTATACCCCAAGGAAACGAGAACAGATACTGAAGAAAAAACTTGTTTGTGAAGGGTCACAGCAGCACTGTTTACAGCAGTGAAGATGTGGAAATAACTCAGATGTCCATCAGCTGAAGAATGGGTGAAAACTGTCATATGTTCACACAGTGGAATATCATTCAGCCCTAAAAATGCATGAAGTACCAGCGCATGAAGCAATGTGCCTGAGCTTCACAACATTATGTGGATAAAAGAAGCCAGATGTAAGAAATCACATATTATAGAACTGTATTCATAGGAAGTGTGTAGAATGGGCAAATCCACAGAGACAGAAATGGGGTCTGTGCTGCTGAGGGCTGAGGGAGGGGAAGCAGGAAGTCACTGCTGAGGGCTGAGGGAGGGGAAGCAGGAAGTCACTGCTGAGGGCTGAGGGAGGGGAAGCAGGAAGTCACTGCTGAGGGCTGAGGGAGGGGAAGCCGGAAGTCACTGCTGAGGGCTGAGAGAGGGGAAGCCGGAAGTCACTGCTGAGGGCTGAGGTAGGGGAAGCAGGAAGTCACTGCTTCCGGGCACAACCTTTCCTTTCTCAGTGATATAAAGAGTTCTGAAACTAGAGAGGGGCTCTTGTTACACAATGTTGTAAAGGTGTTAATGCCACTGAACTGTACACTTTAAAATGGTTAAACATGTTAATTTTACCGCAATAAAAAACAATAGCCATAAATGAATGGCGTTTGCTAGGCTTTTGAGAAAGAGAGTGATACAGTGGAAAGATCTAAGATTTTAGATGTAGGATAATTTGACTACCACTCTGCCACTTCCTCTCTCTGTGACTTTGGGCAAACCTCTTGGAACTGGTTTCCTTACCTGAAATATATGGCAAGTCAGTGTTTCTGGGTGGATGAAAGGAAATGACACCACTGAAATGTAAGCACAGATGCTTGGTTTACTTTAAGATGATGAGTAACACTGGTTTTTTGAGGGAGGAGAGGGAAAGGAGGAGAAGAAAGAAGGACCCTGAAGAGTGTACAATGAAAAGAGCAAGACAGATAGGTGTTCTCGGTGATTATGTATCTCACAGCCACCAAGTGCTGGGCCTGCCCCTCACTTTCATCACCCTCATCCCCAGCTGTGTTACTTTAGACAAGTTGCTTAATTTCTCTGTCTGAGTTTTCTAAGGACTAAAATTGCAATGATGAATGAGGACTGGCTAGGCAGTGCTAGTGTTATTAATTCCTGGTGTGCTTGTCTTCAATAAGGAAAGATGGAACATGGTTGTAAACTTGATAATCTCTGGGGGTGGGTTTTTTTTTCTTTTCATTTTTCAAACTGTGATTAAACTTTTCTGTAACACTTTAGAATTATACGCTGGTTGGTGGTCACTGATCTCTTTGGAAGAGCTCAGAGCTCACAGAGCCCTTTTGGACACCATTAAAGAGCTACCTGCCCTCAGGATGGTGTTGTGAGGATTCACCCAGACTGTGGTCTCAGTGACTGTCTGACACAGACCTGGAAGGGAACACAGAACATTAATCTGCAGGTTACAAGTTTGGGCTCCACCAGTTTTGGACCTCAGATCCCTCCAAGTAAAGGAGGAGATTCTTGGCAGGCTGCCATGGCATTGTACTAGGGTGGAGTGAGAATGTCCCATGCAGTGTGTGGGACGTATTTATACCAAACAGTATTTGTTGCTCATTTACTTACTTATTTTTTTTGCTGCAAAAACCTTTATTGTTTCCATTTTGTCCAAGGCTTGAGAGAGGTCTTGGGGTGTTAAAAAGCTGCCTAGTGGCTGCAGAGATGGGCTTCAGGAAGCCCTGACGTCAGCAGGGGGCTCCTCAAAGGCCACTGGTCTCAGAGGGTCCTAGTCATGCTTGAGGGTGAACCATTTGAAGAGATATTCACCCAACCCAGCATGGGGACCAGCCAGCCTGCAGAGGTTGGTCAGGTGGTCACCCAGCTTCTTGAGGAGTTTCACCTCCTCACCTAGGAAGTGGTTCTCCAGGAAGTCACAGAGGTGGGGGTCTGCGCTGGCAGAACCCAGGCCATGCAGATCCAAAAAGGCCTGGTTCAGATTCTTCTCTATGAGAAGGGCAACTTCCATAGCGTCCTGGGTTTTGCCCCACTCATCTTGAGACGGCTTCCACACGTCCAGGAAGAGGGCACGGCTGCTGCACTGGGTTTGCATTCGCAAGAGATGCTTGCCGCCCGTGCGCTTCTCCTTGGCCAGTTTGTGGAAAAAAGTGGCCCACACCCTTCCTGAGTCACATTGTCTTGGTCAAAATAGAAACCCAGAGACAGGTCGGTGTAGGAGTCCCCAGATGCTTGTTGATCAGGTGGTTGACGGCGGCCTCCACCTCAGTGGAATAATTCTGAGGAATCTAGGACTAGTGGTTGATCAGTAATAAGGACACTGAAAGAGGAGCTCCCCAGGTCAGTAGGTGCCCAATACACTACTGGAGGTCAGTGGAGAAATAACTCCAGAAAGAATGCAGGGATGGAGCCAAAGCAAAAACAATACCCAGCTGTGGATGTGTCTGGTGATAGAAACAAGGTCCGATGCTGTAAAGAGCAATATTGCATAGGAATCTGGAATGTCAGGTCCATGAATCAAGGCAAACTGGAAGTGGTCAAACAGGAGATGGCAAGACTGAACGTCAACATTCTATGAATCAGTGAACTAAAATGGACTGGAATGGGTGAATTTAACTCAGATAACCATTATATCTACTACTGTGGGCAGGAATCCCTCAAAAGAAATGGAGTAGCCATCATGGTCAACAAAAGAGTCCGAAATGCAGTACTTGGATGCAATCTCAAAAACGACAGAATGATCTCTGTTCGTTTCCAAGGCAAACCATTCAATATCACAGTAATCCAAGCCTATGCCCCAGTAACGCTGAAGAAGCTGAAGTTGAACAGTACTATGAAGACCTACAAGACCTTTTAGAACTAACACCCAAAAAAGATGTCCTTTTCATTATAGGGGACTGGAATGCAAAAGTAGGAAGTCAAGAAACACCTGGAATAACAGGCAAATTTGGCCTTGGAATGCGGAATGAAGCAGGGCAAAGACTAATAGAGTTTTGCCAAGAAAATGCACTGGTCATAGCAAACACCCTCTTCCAACAACACAAGAGAAGACTCTACACATGGACATCACCAGATGGTCAACACCAAAATCAGACTGATTATATTCTATGCAGCCAAAGATGGAGAAGCTCTATACAGTCACCAAAGCAAGACCAGGAGCTGACTGTGGCTCAGATCATGAACTCCTTATTATCAAATTCAGACTTAAATTGAAGAAAGTAGGGAAAACCACTAGACCATTCAGGTATGACTTAAATAAAATCCCTTATGATTATACAGTGGAAGTGAGAAATAGATTTAAGGGCCTAGATCTGATAGATAGAGTGCCTGATGAACTATAGACAGAGGTTCATTTCATTGTACAGGAGACAGGGATCAAGACCATCCCTATGGAAAAGAAATGCAAAAAAGCAAAATGGCTGTCTGAGGAGGCCTTACAAATAGCTGTGAAAAGAAGAGAAGCGAAAAGCAAAGGAGAAAAGGAAAGATATAAGCATCTGAATGTAGTTCCAAAGAATAGCAAGAAGAGATAAGAAAGCCTTCTTCAGCAATCAATGCAAAGAAATAGAGGAAAACAACAGAATGGGAAAGAGTAGAGATCTCTTCAAGAAAATTAGAGATACCAAGGGAACATTTCAAGCAAAGATGGGCTTGATAAAGGACAGAAATGGTCTGGTCCTAACAGAAGCAGAAGATATTAAGAAGAGGTGGCAAGAATACACAGAAGAACTATGCAAAAAAGATCTTTACGACCCAGATAATCAGATGGTGTGATCACTTACCTAGAGCCAGACATCCTGGAATGTGAAGTCAAGTGGGCCTTAGAAAGCATCACTACAAAGAAAGCTAGTGGAGGTGATGGAATTCCAGTTGAGCTATTTCAAATCCTGAAAGATGATGCTGTGAAAGTGCTGCACTCAATATGCCAGCAAATTTGGAAAACTCAGCAGTGGCCACAAGACTGGAAAAGGTCAGTGTTCATTCCAATCCCAAAGAAAGGCAATGGCAAAGAATGCTCAAACTACCGCACAATTGCACTCATCTCACATGCTAATAAATTAATGCTCAAAATTCTCCCAGCCAGGCTTCAGCAATACATGAACCGTGAACTTCCTGATGTTCGAGCTGGTTTTAGAAAAGGTAAAGGAACCAGAGATCAAATTGCCAACATCCGCTGGATCATGGAAAAAGCAAGAGAGTTCCAGAAAAACATCTATTTCTGCTTTATTGACTATGCCAAAGACTTTGACTGTGTGGATCACAAGAAACTGTGGAAAATTCTGAAAGAGACGGGAATACCAGACCACCTGACCTGCCTCTTGAGAAACCTGTATGCAGGTCAGGAAGCAACAGTTAGAACTGGACATGGAACAGAAGGAAAAGGAGAAGTCAAGGCTGTATGTCACCTTGCTCATTTAACTTATATGCAGAGTACATCATGAGAAATGCTGGACTGGAAGAAAAACAGGCTGGAATCAAGGTTGCCGGCAGAAATATCAATAACCTCAGATATGCAGATGACACCACCCTTATGGCAGAAAGTGAAGAGGAACTAAAAAGCCTCTTGATAAAAGTAAAAGAGGAGAATGAAAAGTTGGCTTAAAGTTCAACATTCAGAAAATGAAGATCATGGCATCTGGTCCCATCACTTCATGGGAAATAGATGGGGAAACAGTGTCAGACTTTTTGTGGGGGGGGGGGCTCCAAAATCACTGCAGATGGTGACTGCAGCCATGAAATTAAAAGACGCTTATTCCTTGGAAGAAAAGTTATGACCAACGTAGATAGCATATTAAAAAGCAGAGACATTACTTTGCCGACTAAGGTCTGTCTAGTCAAGGCTATGGTTTTTCCTGTGGTCATGTTTGGATGTGAGAGTTGAACTGTGAAGAAGGCTGAGTGCCGAAGAATTGATGCTTTTGAACTGTGGTGTTGGAGAAGACTCTTGAGAGTCCCGTGGATTGCAAGGAGATCCAACCAGTCCATTCTGAAGGAGATCAGCCCTGGGATTTCTTTGGAAGGAATGATGCTAAAGCTGAAACTCCAGTACTTTGGCCACCTTATGCGAAGAGTTGGCTCATTGGAAAAGATTCTGATGCTGGGAGAGATTGGGGGCAGGAGGAGAAGGGGACGACAGAGGATGAGATGGCTGGATGGCATCACTGACTTGATGGACGTGAGTCTGAGTTGGTGATGGACAGGGAGGCCTGGCATGCTGCAATTCATGGGGTTGCAAAGAGTCGGACATGACTGAGAGACTGAACTGAACTGAACTGAACTGAAGCTCAAAAAATTGTGGCTGGTCCCAGTAATCACGGACAGCAGAGTAGCTGATGCCAAAAGTTGCCACTGGAATAAATGTTGGGGGATGGTCGGAGGCTGGAGCAAGGGGCGTCCCTGGGTCTGTTTCATCCAAGCACTGCTGAAGCAAGAGACAAATCCCTAGGACCGCACCTCCTGTGGCTCATTTAAATTCAAGTTTAATGGGCCCTCTTGGACTCTCCCTTGCTGACTCTGGCGACCCTAATGGGCTGGAGCTGAGGTTGGCATGGGTGGGCCTAGGTTAAAAGGCAGCTGCTGTTTTGGGCCCAATTCCAGGTCCACACACAGGAACTCCTAGGGGGCAGGCTGACTTGGCCTTCCCACCTCTGAATTTCCTGAGCCCAGGGGCCATGGCTTGATGCAAATTAAATGTTGAAGAATCAGCAGAGCCCCTGGCATTTAGAGTATCGAGACCAAAAAAAGAAGACCGGAGAGTGAAGGAAGGAGGGAGGAAGGAAGGGAGGAGGGGAGCAAGCAAGGGAAGAAAGAAGGGAAGTGGGAGGGAGAGAGGGAGAGAACAGACCCTTCTGCCCTTTCAGAGCATCCGTTAGCTGGGAGACAGGGTCACAGGTTCCAGACTCATGTCCTTTGGGGACCATCGTTAAAAGCGTGCTAGTGAGAGAGTTGGCATCCAAGAAAAGGAACCACATGGCAGGTCACCTTTGTAGAGGCTTGCTGAACTCACAGGAAGCAGGCATTTGATTCCTGGTGGGATGTAGGACTGAAATGCTCAAGTTTGTGAACATGGAGCTGGGGGATCCTGAGACCCTGCCAGCTGTCCTGGTGAGCCAGGTGCCTTCTGTGGGTGGCTGTGGAAGGAGCAAGGCTTTGAGGAAGGCAGTGTTTCCTAAGTGGTTTTTTTTTTTTTTTTTTTTTGCTACACTGTATGGCTTACAAGATCTCAGTTCCCCGACCAGGGACTGAACTCCATGCTGTGGAAGCATGGAGTCCTAACCACCAGCAAAGTCGCCTGAGTGGGGTTCCTGCTGCTTCTATTTGTGCTGCCCATGTTGGCCCCAGAGCCAGGCACCCTGTTGGCACCAGCTGCCCCACTGCCTGCGTCATGGCTTCCGGGCTCTGAGAGGAGGTGGGGCTGGGGTGTCTGAAGCCGGATACTGTCACCTGCAAGAAAGTTAAGAGGGGTCTTCTTCAGATAGATAGAGAGTCTGGAATTTATTTTAGCTGTGGGTCAGTAGAGGCAGGTGCACTTTGGGTGTTAGCACAAGAGGCTGCCGGGCAGGCATGTGAAGAGCCCACATAGGCACCTGGGCACCCTTGAAACGAAGGTCATGGATCTCAGGGGGTGCCTGCTGCACACCTTTGGTCCCAGCTGAGGGGTAGTGGTGTCCTTTCCAGCTCCAAGGGGGCCCGGCCTGGGGGATGAGATGGGCCACTCAGCGTTAGGGGAGAACTAAATCAGGTTCCCTCTTTCCAGACACCAGCGACTCCGTGAGACGCGCTGTTCTCTCCTAGATCAGTCGTGACTTGGAGCTGGCTTCTCACGCTACCACCCTCCCACCTTCTCCGGCGTCTGGTCCATGTCTGTATTCACGCTGTCTGCTCTGCTTTTATCCAATGACTGTGTCTGACAACCTGCAACTCCCTTGGATTCTGTGGCCCCGTTCTATGGATGCTATTCTTTACGCTAAAATCCTGGCTCTTTTCAAACGCACTCGCTCCATGGTTCTATAATCTCTGCTTCCCTGAGTGTCATCTCTCCCAGCCCCCGGAGCCCAGGCTGTGTTTCATGGCCTTTGATAACCTGAATGCTGTCTCAGAGTCCTTCTTCTGGTGGAGGCCCCTTCAGCTGTGTCTGGACTTGGCCATCTCCCTGTGGGGCCACGCCATGGGGCCTCCACTGGGATGGTGTGGCACTCGTTGACTCCAAATCAGATTTTCCTTTGGTATTTTTGGGGAGGGAGTTGTGTGCTGTGTCAAAGGTGAGAATTTGGGTCCTGCCAACCCAACTGCATCCAGGCCTTGGGAGGGTGTCTCTCCCCGATGGACTGAGTTGGGTGATGTCCAGACAGCAGGTCCTCCTGGCTCCTGGGCTGGGCCATCCCTCCTGCACCAGGGATGATCCCTTGTCCCCTGGCCTTGGGGGTTGGGCCCTGCTGGCTGCCAGGGTTTTCTCTTCATTACTTTCATAGGACATTGTCGTTTCTTGTGTCAATGAAAAAAATCAGCAGATCTAAGACAGAAATGGAAAATTTTATCTGAGCCAGACTAAGGATTATAACCTGGGAACAGCCTCTCAGGAAAGCTCCAGGAACTCTTATGCCTGTTAGAGGTCAAAGCACAGTTATGTAAGTTTTTGAGACAGAGGGCTGTAAACTACATGATGCATTATTGACAATTTGCACAGTCCAGATCTCCATGAACAAAGTGATGGAGGGTCATGGGTCACCATGGCCCCTTACAAGGGTAAGAAGGAAGGTTCTCTCCTAAGGGGTCTGATCAGCACAGATGCACCACACACACCAGAGGTTAGGGAGGAGGCCCAAAGGGGCAAAGAAAAATTCGTTTAGATTTTTTTCATCTTGCCATAAAACATGAATTTTATTTCACCAACTGTTTCTGAAAGAAGCTAGTACTTTTAGTAGCAAAGCCCCTCCTTTGGGGCTGCTGTATATCTCAGTTGCTTCCCCTGTGCATTCTCTACCCAGAGGCTGCACCTGGGACTCAAACCCCCCAAAGTGAGCAAGTTGCTCACCTCTTCTGTGGGCGCAGCATCAGTCCTGGGGAGTGCTGCTCACTGGCTATCTCGGGGGAGAACAATGGGGTTTTTGAGTGTTGTTGCCTGTGAAGTATTACACCTCAGTTGGACCACTGACCTGCCCTGGAGGGGCATGGGTTCCCTCAGTCCTTGTCTGTAGAAGATGAAGTCTGGACTATTTGATCTGGGTTGTGTGTTCTCATACCCCTCGATGTGTAGGGAGAATTGATGTGAAGGTGTGCGCAGCAATTTAAAGCTTTGCCCCCAGTTGCTGTGTGTGTGGCGGGGGGGAGCAGGTAGAGCTGAGGAGATACACACCAACAAGCAATTCAGTTCTAACACCCTGTCCCCACAGACAGCATCAGATCCCCCAAGACTGCCCCATCCCCTAGCTCAGACTCCAGTGGAAACTTCAGGTTGTCACCTGTGCTTCTGACCAACCTGCTCCAGGGAGGTCCCCATGATCCCCTCCTCAGGTTTGATTAATTAGCTAGAGTGGCTCAGAGGGCTCAGCGAAACATTTTACCCACGAGATCACCAGTTTATTGTAAGAGGATGTAACTCAGGAACAACCAGAATGGAGAGATGCAGGGGGCAAGGCATGGGGAAGGACATGGAACCTCCATATTCTCTCCAAACAGCCTACTCTCCCCAAATCTCCACGTGGTCATCTACTGGGGAGCTCCCTGAACCCTGCCTTTCTGGATTTTTCTGGAGGGTTCATTATATACGCAGGATTGATTAAATCATTGGCTATTGCCAACTGATTGATTCCCCAGAGGTCAAGGGAGATGGAATTGAAAATTTGAACCTTCTAATCACAGGACTGGCTCCATTGACAGCCATCTCCCATTCCCAGAAGCTTTCCAAAATCACTCCATTAACGTAAAATGAAACACCTATTGCTTTCTTCACTTAGGAAATCTCAAAGTTTCTAGGAGCTATGTGCCAGAGATGGGGACAAAACCCAAATATATATATATATATATGAAGAGGGCTTAGCAGCCCACTCCAGTATGCTTGCCTGGAGAATCCCATGGACAGAGAAGCCTGGCAGGCTATAGTCCATAGGGCCACAAAGGGTAAGACATGACTGAAGTGACTTAGCATGTTTGTATATATATGTGCTGTGTGCTGCGCTCAGTCACTCAGTTGTGTCCAACTCTTTGCAACCCTGCCAGGCTATCCATGGGGATTCTTCAGGCAAGAATATTGGAGTGGGTTGTCATGCCCTCCTCCAGGGGATCTTCCCAACCCAGGTCTCTCTCATTGCAAGCTGATTCTTTACCATCTGAGCCACCAGGGGAGCCCAAGAATATTGGAGTGGGTAGCCTATCCCTTCTCCAGAGGATCTTCCTGACCCAGTAACCAAACTGGGGTCTCCTACATGGCAGGTGGATTCTTTACCAGCTGACCTACCAGGGAAGCCCATGCATATATATATATATGATTATACATATATAATCATATATACATATATATACACATACATACATACATATATGTATAATATATAATCACAGTGTCAAACAACTCCAGGGCCATGAGTAGAGAAGTCCTGGAATGGATTGTCCACAAATCTCTGAGTTTCTCCATGTAGTCAATTCCATTTTAGGGCAAATTGTCTGAGTTTCTCCATGTAGTCAATTCCATTTTAGGGCAAATTGTTTCTCTCTTTTATGCATATTTCTCATAATGAACCAAATTCTGTAAAATATGATTGCTTGGCTCTGTGGAAATGTATAGTTCTATAAAATCATGTCACTCCCCAGTGAGCCATCAAAAAAGATAAATCCTACTTTTTCTTACCGTACCGTAATAGACTTTTTTTCATGTTTTTTGCCTTTTCTTCTCTTACTCAGAAAACAGGTATTTCTTAAAAGCCACCACTCTGTGGTATTTTCCTAAACAAGTGTATGTTATAAGATGGTAGAACTTTCTATCATGGGATAAAAACCTAGAATTGGCTGTAGCAAGGGAAAATGTTTGACCCATTTCGGGATCTGGTTTTTACAAGCTGTTTCTGAGGCTGGTGATGCAGTCCATGGAGTCAGTTATGATCACTTCTTCCAGGGTGAGGGGAACCTGCCAAGACAAGGCATCTTCCAGGGACAGCCAGGCTGCCTGGCTTTCTGAGCAGCTGTGAGGGGTGCCCAAGTGGACCACATCACGAGGGCTGCTTGGAGTCGGGTTCACTGGGATCGGGTTAGGATGCTGTGTTCCTCCGCCACTATCACTGGATGCGATAGAAGCCAGGGAGACTGCTGCTCAACAGAAGCTGCCTTCTCACATTCCACGTTCCCGGGGGTCCGAACGCTCTGTCCTGCCAGCTGCAGGTCGGCCGTGATGGTGGCTTGATCCTCCTGGCCCCAGTCCATGACTATTCTGCATCCTCGGTCAAGGACGGGGCCTCCCTCCTTACTTGGATCTGGAACATCCCCTTCTCATAGCAGAGGGAAAAGAAGGCACCAAACATCAAGTTGAATGCTTCCGACAACATCAGCTTGAATCTGGTCCCCTATCACACCTGCTCCCATCCCAGCATTCCTGGCAAATCACAGGAGGAGAGCACCGCTGGGCCTGGAAGCACGCAGCATCTAAGAGGGCAGACACTGACCCGTGCGTGGCCGTGGGCTGTGGGTCGCAGTTTCCTTGCACGACCAGGGCCTACTAACTGGGACCAGGATACAGACTCTCATGTGGTCTTTCAGGTGCTGATGGCAAAACCCCAACCTCAACCAGGCTGAGAAAGGAACACAAAAGAAAGCCAGAGGTACAGAAAGAAAAGCAGAGGGTCACCGCAAAGGGTCAGAGCACTCCAAAGTTGCTCTGCTTTTGCAGGTCTGACCAAGAGTTAATGACCCAGCCTCCACATTGGGTGTCTAAAGGAGGTCTTGCCTTCGCTGCACTGACCCTGTCCGCTCTTGAGCTGACGGCCACCAGCCCAGCCCACATCTTCTCAGAATCAAGCTTTCTCCAAATCAGAATCGTTTTCCCCAGGAGCCCAAAGTCTTTTTGCTTCATGTTGAGTCAAATCAGGGTCACCCTTCCTGGATTCCCCCTGGGGTCAGAGGAATGTTCTGATTAGCCAGGTCTGAGGCCACACTGTTAGAATCAGAGGGACAGGAAGAGGGGAGGATGAGTCCAGAACCCAAACTTTCTTCTTAGTCCCTGGAGTCAGTGACCACTTTGAGACCAGGCAGATCACTCCTGGTGAATTTTATAGCCAATATAAATAGTATATATTTGCATTGGCGACTAAAAGGCTCAGAATTAATCTTTTCCCTCCAATTTTATTTTGAATTGTGCAAGCCTCATGGAGCTCAGTTCCATGTGATCACTGCTCATGTCCATCAGTCATCCCAGCCGTCCCTTCTGATGTCCTTCTGAGCACTGCCCAGTGCTCACCCACCATCTGGGACCCCATAAAGATACTGGTGCTTTGAAAATTAAGTCAGATGATTGTACACTGGAAGTGCTTTCGTTTTCTTCCTTTGACCATAAGCAAAGGATATTTTCTTAAGTTAGTTTTGTCCCCTTTAAAAGAATAAAAGAAAGAAGTGTCCACTAGGATATAGAGAATTCTTTATTTTGGACTTCTAAAGTCTCATGGGGAAATTGACAGTTCTTCCACAGTTGCTCTAGTCCTAATCTTGAATATTGTCTGTGGAGAACAGAGGTCTGAGGCCACTCGAATAACAAGATTTAATTGTGGAGGAAGAAAGGGAAAGGAAAATAAAAAATCAGACCCAACAGTGCTGTCAGTGTAACCAAGTTCTGTGAGTACCAATAGGAGTCTCAGACAGACCCTGGTGGTTACCCCCAGAGCTTCTGGAGCAACTGAGGAAGGCAGGCAGGGGTTCCCCTGCCCTCGACGGCCATTCCTCTGAGAGAAGCTGTTTGTTCACCTTTATTTTCCCAACACCCGGTATGATCCCTGGTACACAGTGGGTGTCAGGCAAGTGTTGGAACAAATGTTACTAATCTAGCACCCGTATCACCCCACGCCGACTCCACCTCATTTCCCTGTCTGGTGCTTATCAGTCACTAAGACCCTGATTATACTCCTTGTTTGTCATCTGTTTTCTCCAGAAGAAAGTAAACTCCTGAGGGTGGAGTTGGCTTTGCTTCTTACTGGTTTCCCTCCAGTTTGCACAAGGCTGGCCCACACTGGGCTTCCGTTAATATCTGATGACCAAATGGACAAAGTGAGAAATGTGTCCTCCCTCTGTAGATGTCCTCTCAGTGGGCATGGGGGGTTGTGTGCTCTTCGAGGGGTAGCGTTTACATTCATGGAGCACCCACTCTATGACCAACTGTGTGCTTTTTCACATCATCATGGTTATTGAATCCTCACACCAACCTGGTTTCCTCTAACCCATTCATTCCATTAAATCCACTTCTGTTCTTATGTGGCACAGAGCTAAGCTGTCAGGTGTTAAGGGAAGCTCATATCTTACTGGGGACAGGAAGATATTTTCCTGCTTGATGGCACTTATAAGAAAGATAGCAAGTATATTCTGTCACTAGGGAGGAGGTGATTAGTGCTAGCGCTCAGTCACTTACTCGTGTAACTCTTTGTGACCCCAGGGACTGTGGCCCATGAGGCGCTTCTCTCCTTGGGATTTTCCAGGCAAGAACACTGGAGTGGGTTGCCATGCTCTCCTCCAGGGGATCTTCCCAATCCAGGGATTGAACCTGGTCTCTTATATTTCCTGCATTGGCAGGTGGATTCTTTACCACTAGTGCCACCTGGGAAACCTTGGGGAAGAAGTACTTATGGAAGATCAAATGCTCTATTAATTATTTGGAGTGATGGTCAGGAGGGGCCACCACGGATGTGAGAGGCAGTCTTGTGCTAGCTGCCATCACAGAGCACCACAGGCCGAGGGGCTTAAAGTAATAAACATTTGTCTTCTTGTGGGTCACAGAGCTGGAAGTCTGAGATCAGGGTACTGAGAGGGTTGGTTTCTCCCACAGCTTCTTTTCTTGCAGATGGCTGTCCTCTTGCTGTGTTCTCTTGAGACCTTTCCTCTCTGTGTGTTTGTGATAGGGATAGAGGAAAGGGACAATTTGGGAGATTAAATAGCTGCTCTCACTAGGGGTTCATAAATAGAGAAAAAGTATGGAGATGCCTGTAGATTAATGATCTATCAAGAAAGCAGGCTTGCTTAGAAACAGACCATGCAGACTTGCTTGGCAATGAAACCATGCAAAGGAAGCATGAGACATGCCCCCAAGCATAAACAATGGAATGAGGCCTGCATCCTGTTCACTGAAGTCAGCAAATGAATGTTCCTTGAGAAGGGGCTTTCTCTGCTTGTACTAAGAGCAGAAATATAGGGAAAGGTGACTTTTTACTGAAACCTGAAATGATTTACCATATTTTAGTGTATGTTTTCCTGAGAAATGCTGGGCTGGAAGAAGCACAAGCTGGAATCAAGATTGCCAGGAGAAATACCAATAACCTCAGATATGCAGATGACACCACCCTTATGGCAGAAAGTGAAGAGGAACTCAAAAGCCTCTTGATGAAAGTGAAAGAGGAGAGTGAAAAAGTTGGCTTAAAGCTCAACATTCAGAAAACGAAGATCATGGCATCCGGTCCCATCACTTCATGGGAAGTAGATGGGGAAATAGTGGAAACAGTGTCAGACTTTATTTTTTTGGGCTCCAAAATCACTGCAGATGGTGATTGCAGCCATGAAATTAAAAGACGCTTACTCCTTGGAAGGAAAGTTATGACCAACCTAGATAGCATATTGAAAAGCAGAGACATTACTTTGCCAACAAAGGTCCGTCTAATCAAGGTTATGGTTTTTCCAGTGGTCATGTATGGATGTGAGAGTTGGACTGTGAAGAAAGCTGAGTGCCGAAGAATTGATGCTTTTGAACTGTGGTGTTGGAGAAGACTCTTGAGTGTCCCTTGGACTGCAAAGAGATCCAACCAGTCCATTCTAAAGGAGATCAGTCCTGGGATTTCTTTGGAAAGAATGATGCTAAAGCTGAAGCTCCAGTACTTTGGCCACCTCATGGGAAGAGTTGACTCATTAGAAAAGACCCTGATGCTGGGAGGGATTGGGGTCAGGAGGAAAAGGGGACGACAGAGAATGAGATGGCTGGATGGCATCACCAACTCGATGAACGTGGTTTGAGTGAACTCCAGGAGTTGGTGATGGACAGGGAGGCCTGGAGTGCTGCGATTCATGTGGTCGCAAAGAGTCAGACATGACTGAGGGACTGAACTGCACTGAACTGATTACCTTTTTTCTCATTTCCATAGCTTCATGACAGTCCTGATTAGACCATGTAGGGACAAGAAAACTCCACTGCATGAGGTGGAGGAGGAGCTGATGACAAACCCAGGGATTGAACCTAGGTCTCCCGCATTGTAGGCAGATGCTTTTACCGTCTGAGCCACCGGGGAAGTCAGATAACAAAAACTTGACATCAAATATGAGGAAGAATGTGGTCTTCTTCCTCTCCCTAATTTTATTTGATTATAAAAATGTAGCCCACCTAGCTTTCAGGGGATGGCACTCCCTTACCTGCTAACTTGTATCTCTCACAAGTGTCCTGTACTAATAAACTCTTTCCTTACCCATCTGTCTGCCTTTTGCTGAATTCTCTCTGCACCAAGACAGAAGAATCTGTGCTCTACTAAGACCCAAAAGGGATGGGGGAACCTGGTGGGCTTCCATCTATGGGGCCACACAGAATCGGACACGACTGATGTGACTTAGCCGCAGCAGCAGCAGCAGCAGCAGCAAGACCCAAAATGCATTCTGTGTTTTCATTTTTCTGCTCTCTCTCTCTTTTTATAAGGACACCAGTCCTATTGTGTTAAGGCCCCACCCTTTTGACCTCATTGAACCCTAATTACTTCCTTAAAAGTCTCCTATCCAAATATAGTTACATTGAAGTTTAGGGATCTGCCTGTGAATTTGGGAGGAGACAGAATTCTGCCCGTAATGATTATCCAGCAGTGGGGAGACTGCCAGAAGGCAGGGACATAGAGCTCCATGGGCCCTTGAGGAGGTGACCAAAGGGAAGACCGAGGGAGGGGAGATTATTTCGATAGAACAGGAATGGGTGTTAAAACACAAAAGTCAAGGTTGCAGGGCAGTGGCTGAGATGGGATAAAACTGGAGAAAGAGGAGGGCCTGGAATCTCACCTGTGGAGCGTGGGGACTCTCCAGAGTCCGGGAGAAGAGACTTGGTAAGATTCATGGTTGAAGAAAGTCAGTCTAATGACAACTGAGGTTTCTCTGGTGCCTAGCCACCCATGTGCTTCTGCCAAGGAGCACCCGAGAGGGAGCCCAGAGCCAGCTCTGGGGTCTTCTGTGGCACGAGGGTGCCATCTCCTCATCAATTGTCAGTGGGGAGCAGAGGCCTTGGTTCCCTAGTGGCCTTTCAAAGAAGTTGCAAAACACTGTGAGGGCTTGTGTGAGCCCAGGCCTCTCCTACCTTCCCTTTTCTGTAAACAAAGAAACTGCCAAAATGGAAATGCTTTCCCCCTTGTCCTTCCTTCAAAGGGTGATAACGTGAACTATTCATCATTTTTATTTCAAAAAGATCGACACTCTTTTTCCCATTGGCCCATGCACTTTTGTCCCCATCAACAACTGGATCTGGCGTCTACTGATGTTTATTTCAACTTCATAATTAAAGAAGAATGTTAAGTGTGTAACTCAACTCTATTCCAAATGTAGAACAATCTGGAACAATGTAACCCCTTGAGAAAAGTTTAGGAAAGGAAGAAAAAACCACATTTACAAATAACACATTTGGAAATAACAGATCATCTCAGTTTGGGACACTTGCAACTTGCCTAGACTTTTTAAAAATCACTGATCTGAAAATCAGCTGAAAGAGGTCAATTGTGATAGCAATTTCAGAATAACCATTAGAAACCAAACAAAGGAAAACATCTGGAGATGATGAATAAGATATGACAATCTGCATGAGGATCATTTTATAGAAGTGACTGATGAGTAAATACAAACACTCAGTCACAAACTATCCTGTTTACTCATTTGTGCCAAATTTTAAAACAGAATATTAAGAATTTTAATAACTTTCTGAAGTTATTTCTCCATTGATCTCCAGTAGCATATTGGGCACCTACCGACCTGGGGAGTTCATCTTTCAGTGTCCTATCTTTTTGCCTTTTCGTACTGTTCATGGGGTTCTCAAGGTAAGAATACTGAAGTGGTTTGCCATTTCCTTCTCCAGTGGACCACATCTTGTCAGAACTCTCCACCATGACCCGTCCGTCTTGGGTGGCCCTACAAGGCCTGGTTCATAGTTTCACTGAGTTAGACAAGGCTGTGGTCCATGTGATCAGTTTGGTTAATTTTCTGTGATTGTAGTTTTCAGTCTGTCTGCCCTTTGATGGAGAAGGATAAGAGGCTTATGGAAGCTTCCTGATGGGAGAGACTGACTGAGGGGGAAACTAGGTCTCGTTCTGATGGGCGGGGCCACGCTCAGTAAATCTTTAACCCAATTTTCTGTGGATGGGTGAAGCTGTGTTCCCTCCCTGCTATTTACCTGGGGCCAAACTATGGTGGAGGTAAACAAAGAAAGCTTTACCTTTCTACGAAGAAAGCTGAGCACCGAAGAATTGATGCTTTCGAACTGTGGTGTTGGAGAAGACTCTTGAGAATCCCTTGGACTGCAAAGAGATCCAACCAGTCTATCCTAAAGGAAATCAGTCCTGAATATTCATTGGAAGGACTGATGTTGAAACTGAAACTCCAATACTTTGGCTACCTGATGCAAAGAGCTGACTCATTTGAAAAGACCCTGATGCTGGGAAAGATTGAAGGTGGGAGGAGAAGGGGACGACAGAGGATGAGATGGTTGGATGGTATCACTGACTCAATGGACATGAGTTTGAGTAAACTCCAGGAGTTGGTGATGGCCAGGGAGGCCTGGCATGCTGCAGTCCATGGGGTCACAAAGAGTCAGACGTGACTGAGTGACTGAACTGAACTGAACTGACTTGTGAAAGGGGATGCTTTTGGCATGGTGCTGCTCCTCCCTGTAGGCTTGCTCAGAAGTGGAGTTCAGTCCAAGGTAGGGACATCCACCCACTGCTCGTCCCTTGGGGCTATCTGTTGTGATGGGGAATGTCTAAATGAGATTACAGGTGTGATGCGTATTTCCTATAGTTGTTCCTCTTAATGCATTTCTCTAGGTATGTACTGTTTTAGAATATTAGCTTCTCTCGGAGAGGTGAGGAATGGCAATTCAACTCTTTACAGCATCATCAAAACACCAGAACATGTTCTCATCAAGGGGGATACACATTTTCTGATGGAAGTAAAATAGAAGTGTCAAACTGTTAGTTGTTCAGTTGTGTTCAACTCTTTACAGCCCCATGGACTGTAGCCCACCAGGATCCTCTGTCCATGGAATTATCCAGGCAAGAATACTGGAGTGGGTTGCCATTCCCTTCTCCAGGGGACCTTCCCCACCCAGAGATGAACTGTGACTCCTTCATTGCAGGCGGATTCTTTACTGTCTGTAAGATGTAAATGGCTTGGCAAGGGTGAATGTCAATTGTATTCCACCTTTTATGTAGAAAAGAGTGCTGGGGAGTTGGAGGCAATAACAAGAGGCTTTGGAAGGCTGCACAGTGTGAGCCCTGGAGAGGCTCGGGTGTGAGTTGTTCTTGTGAAATGGCCAGGTTCTGGGACACAGAAAGCTGGAGCTGGCTGGGAGAGAGGCCCTGCAGGAAAGGTGTCCTGGGGGCAGCTCCTGGCAGCACCTTGCTGAAGTTCAGCTGGTGTTGTCTATGATGCTCTGAGAGGGTAGTTCTCCACGAGGCCACTCCGTTTGGGAAACCCATGTCCCAGGAGGCAGCCTCATCCTGTTGTAGAACTAAAGGGTGTGAGTTGACAGGAGCAGAGCAGAGGATATCAGGAGCAAGGAGTGACCCCAGGTCTGAAGGTGGGTGGTGGGGAAGGGACAGACAGAGTTTCGCAATGAAGACAGGATACTGGACATTGAGTCATTTGCACTTCAGTGCTCAAGGAGTGTGTCCCTACAGGGATGGTGGTGGTGTTTTAGTCACTAAGTCATGTCTGACTCTCTGACTCCATGGACTGTAGCCCCCCAGGATCCTCTGTCCATGGGATTTCCCAGGCAAGAGCACTAGAGTGGGTTACCATTTCCTTCTCTGGGGATTTGGAGAAATATAGTTAACTGATGCCTGGGGGATTATAAATAAGAAAGAAAAACTGAAATCTCATCTACTGTGTACATAATTCAGATTTTGGGAGAATCAGCTTCACTGCTACCTAGGAAAAAATATTTTTCAGAGGGGCATGCAACCCCTGTAATAAAATCTGATGGCCTTAGAGCCAAAGCAAAAAAACAAACGAAAACAGTGCAGAATACATAAAGCCTTCTGCAACATGCTCCACAGCAACTCAGGCAGGAGGGCCGGCCGGCTCCGTGCCGCACTCTCCCTTCACTGGCCCACGGCTTTGCTTTCTTGCAACATCTGTTTCTCTTTGAGGCCACTCTCCACAGCAGTTTTGGGTTCTTACCTAAGACTTTGACCAAGGTAATCCCAGAATCACCTGAGACCTAGAAAATTCTTTAAATCCTACTATACACACACACACCCCCGCACACACACCCACATACACGCATACCTGTGTGTGCTCGTTTGTGTGTGGGTAGACAACAGTTTCATTCCTAAATTTAAAGCATTTTTCTCTTGTATATTTAAAAGCTTTGGGCTTAGGACCTCAGAGGAATGATCAGAGCAGTCAGCATGGACAGTATCCAGTTTGAGACTGTCCCATCGGGCCTCTGTTTCGACACAATGCTCTGAGCACAGATTAATTGGACCCTGGACTGTTGTAGTGAAACTGGATAAAAGGGGGATGAGTTTTCTTTCAGGAATGGAATGATCTTTTCTTTCCCTTTCCTGAGAACAAAGACGATAAAGAGAACAGTGAACAGGCCTGATCAGTCCTTGTTTTTACTTCAACTCTTCCTCATCTGTAGTCTATAACTTAAGTTTATAGTCCTCAAAACTAACCTGACTCTATGTAAGTTATATCCACACCTACTATCCTTTAAAGTGTGAAAGTGAAAGTCACCCAGTCATATCCGAATCTTTGCAACCCCATGGACTATAGCCTGCCAAGCTCCTCTGTCCATGGGATTTCCCAGGCAAGACTATAGAGTGGGTTGCCATGCTCTTCTCCGGGGGATCTTCCCAACTCTGAGATCAAACCCAGGTCTCCTGCGTTGCAAGCAGATTCTTTACTGTCTGAGCCACCAAGGATTACCCTTTAACTCTGTTAATTATGTCCTGTTCTTCACCAATCTCTTCAGACCACCCCTTGTAGCTTTTTGCATCTCAGAAATAAGGCCACAGTGTAATAAACCACAGATGAATGGACCCAATTACTGGACTACCTGATGCCAGCTATGACTGTTTGGAAACAATGCAAGAAGAATATTCAAGATTCTTATTACTTTGCTCCTTATCACCTCCTCTTCCCCACTGAGAGCCCTATCTATAAAGTGTCTCAGCTCCCCTTGTGGGGCAGCACACAGTTCTTGAGGCAGTAGCCTGCTATGTTCTCCCCTTGGCTCAGTTCAGTTCAGTTCAGTTGCTCAGTCGTGTCCGACTCTTTGCGACCCCTTTGACTGCAGCATGTCAGGCTTCCGTGTCCATGACCAGTTCCCGGAGCTTGCTCAAACGCATGTCTATGGAGTTGGTGATGCCATCCAACAATCTCATCCTCTGTCATCCCCTTCTCATCCTGCCTTCAGTCTTTCCCATCATCAGGGTCTTTTCCAATGAGTCAGTTCTTCATATCATGTGGCCAAAGTATTGGAGCTCCAGCATCAGTCCTTCCAATGAATATTTAGGACTGATTTCTTTTAGGATTGACTTGTTTGATCTCCTTGCAGTCCAAGGGACTCTCAAGAGTTTTCTCCAACATCACATCAATTCTTTAGCACTCAACTTTCTTTATGGGCCAACTCTCACATCCGTATATGACTACTGGAAAAACCATAGCTTTGACTAGACTGACCTTTGTTGGCAAAGTAATGTCTCTGCTTTTTAATATGCTGTCTAGGTTGGTCATGTACAATTTAGAAGTGTGTAATTTAGTTGCTATGTACTTGGGAAATTTTTCCAGATTTCTTTTTGTTTTTGATTTCTAGTGAGAAATTACTATCAGTAAAGAAGGATGTTACAGTCGTCAGTGATTGTGGGGCTTCCCTGGTATCTTAAAGAATCTGCCTGCAGTGCAGAAGACCTGGGTTCGATTCCTGGTTTAGAAAGATCCCCTGGAGAAGGAAATGGCCACCTACTCCAGTATTCTTGCCTGGAGAACCCCATAGACAGAGGAGCCTGGCAGGCTACAGTCCATGCGAGTCATAACAGTTGGACACAACTTAGTGACTACCACCACCAATTTGAGCTGGTGAGCCCTACGGGAATGCAGGAAGAAGAATACCTGCCATCTAACAGCCATCAGACTACAGCCACTGCCTACTGTAAGCCCTGAGGAAAGGAAGCTCAGGACCTGAAAACCAGATACTGGTCCCAGATGGCTGAGGTGCATATGAAAGGAATGCTTTCAGTGAGCCCAGACTCTTGCCTCTTCCCATAAATTTAAATTCCTTTACTTGGGATATCTGGTTTTCTTTAATTAACAATCATCTTTTGATGTTCAGATTACCTGCCCCTTATTATTGCAAAACATCTATATAAGCTGGCTCCTCCCCTTGCCTCCTCAGTGCTGTTCTCTCAGGGTTCCTTGAAATGCTGCCTCCTGGGCTTGAGGTTCTGAAATTACCGCTGAATAAAAAACAACTCTCAACTTTTAGGTTGTAAATATTTTTAAAGTTGACATTAGGTTAATTCTGTCTTTGTTGTGAAAGTGAAACTGAAGTCGTTCAGTGGTGTCTGACTCTTTGCGACCCCAGGGACTGTAGCCCACCAGGCTCCTCCGTCCGTGGGATTCTCCAGGCAAGAGTACTGCAGTGGGGTGCCATTGCCTTCTCCAGGGGATCTTCCAGACCCAGGGATCGAACCCAGGTCTCCCGCATTGCAGGTAGACGCTTTAACCTCTGAGCCACCAAGGAAACATAATATGTATGATTCAAATCTTTTACATTTGTTAGTGTTGATTTTGTGAGACTGCATATACTTCATCTTGGTGCGTGTGTCTTGTGCTTTAAAAGGCATCTTCTGCTTTGTGGAATGAATTGTTTTATATATTTCAGTTAAGTCAAGTTTTATTTTATAGTGTTTTTTAAAATTATTTTTTAAAATGATTTATTCCTAGTTGGAGGATAATTGCTTTACAATGTTGTGTTGGTTTCTGCCATACATCAGCATGAATCCACCATAGGTATAACATATGTCCCCACCTTCTTGAACCTCCTTCCCACCTCCCACCTCATCCCACCCAGGTTGTCACAATGTTTTTAAATCTTTTATATCCGTGCTGAATTTCTGTTTCCTTTTTGTAGTGAGAACTAAGGCTAGAGTGTGGAAATTTCCAAGTATAATTGTGAATTTGTTTATTTTTCTTTTCACATATCAGTTTTCACTCCTATGTATTTGGAGCATGTTTTTAGGTACATCTCTGTATTTAGGATTATTATATCTTCTTGGTGAATTCATTATTTTCATTGAGTTGGATCCATATTCATTTCTGGTCATTTTCTTTGTT
This sequence comes from Capricornis sumatraensis, assembly GCF_032405125.1. NCBI lineage: Eukaryota > Metazoa > Chordata > Mammalia > Artiodactyla > Bovidae > Capricornis > Capricornis sumatraensis. The sequence continues at coordinate 79,834,446 of NC_091073.1, forward strand.
CTGAGTCTGGTTTTCCTGATATTAATATGGTTCATGCAGTGTTACAATTTTTAAACTAAACATTTAGTTTTCAAATAATTTTAGACCTATGGAAAAGTTGATTACTTGGCACTCACTAGTTTTACTACTAATATCCTTTTCTATTGCTCCAGAATCTAATCCAAGATAGCACATTGCCTTCGGTCATGCTCCCTCCCTGGTCTGCCCTGGTCTGTGACAGCATCTCAATCTCTTCTTCTTTTCCAAGATCCTGATAGTTTGAGGAGCCCTGGTTAGATGTTTTGTAGACTGTCCCTGAATTTTGAGTTTGTCTGATATTTTTCTCATTGTTAATCTGGATCATGGATTCAGACCTTCTTGAGATTTGTTCTGTTTTTAACACTGCATTTGAAATAGGCTTCTGTGAAACTTGCTGTCCCTTAACTTTTAAACTTGCTGTCCCTAATCCGGCTGCTTTGCAAGAATGAACTTCACCCCAGCTTGTCTCTGAGAAGACTGCTCCTCTTGTCTCAAGCTCAGCCCCAAAGCCTCCTCGATGAGGTTTTCTCTACCTCTCACTCCAGAAGGCTGGGGGTTTCCTGAAGAGTCTGGTATTTCAGTGGGCCTATTTGTCACATGTGTCTGTCTCTGTTAGACTTGTGAGCACCTCAAGGTTAAGAACTATGTCTTATTGATTTTTATGTTCTCTCTGGCCTTCCTGAGACTGACCAGCTAGTACTTACTACTCAACATGTGACCCATGGACCCTTCACATTGGCATCATCTAGAAGTTCATTTGGAAAAGGAAATGTCTATCCACTCCAGTATTCTTGCCTGGGGAATCCCATGGATGGGGGAGCCTGGCACGCTACAGTCCATGGGGTCACAAAGAGTTGGACACGACTGAGTGACTAACACACACACACATTCATACACACCCCCCCACAGAAGTTCACTGAATGAAGATAATTAGGCCGTACCCAGGCTGGCTGCCCTGGGGTGGTTGCTGTAGTTACTTGCCCAGGCGATTCACATGGAAACCACCCTTTGGGAACTGCTGATGCTATCAATGCTTCACTAACTTTGTATTCAATGAGTTAATAAATAAGTGATGGCAGCTAGCTTTTCTTCTCCCAAGTAATGCAATTGGGTTTGAAAGGGACAAGATGAAGGGGCAAAATAGGTGATTAAATAGTTAATCCCACTAGGGGATTATACGTAGAAAAATATGGGAAACTCTGATAAGTTAATGATTACTCAAGAAAGCAGGTTTATTTAACCACACAACCAAGTAGGCTTGCTTAGCAACAGAACACGCAACAGAAGCATGGGACATGCCCCCAAACAGTGAAACAATGGTGGCATGAGACCCACATCCTGCCCAGTGACTCAATCAGTTAATGACCCTCAAAACAGGCTCTGTGCACACAAAAAACAATCACTGATGGGAAGACGACTTTTCAAAATGAAAAACCCTCATTGTACTGAGACCTGAAAATATTTTTCCAAAATGCTATGACAGTCCTGGCCTAACCATATAGGGAGGGACAAGTTAACTTCCCTACCCCACCTGGGGGATGATGGAGAATGATGTCTACTCAAGAAAGACAAAGAAAGTCCCCTTGCACCTGCTTCTGCTTTCCTTATAAAACTAAAGCCCACTAAGTTCTCGGGGAGCAGCACTTCTCACCCACCTGCTTGTAAGCCTCATCAGTGTCCTGTTCTAATAAATCACTTCTTATCTACCACTTTGCTCTCACTGAATTCTTCTCGGTGCTGACATAAAGGGCTATGGTATCAGAGATCTTCGGAGATGCCCTGAAATGACACCAGTCAGTTTCAGGTTGATCTCATCTATGCCCTCTCAGGTCTCCCAGCAGCCAAAGTCACACATTCACAGTGGGGCTAATAATAGATGTGCTCTCTGAGCCAATGGATGTTCTGAGTCTTTCCTTCTTCTCGTATCAAATAAAAGTTACAGTCTTAGCTCCCTCCACTCTCATGAGTGTTAAATTAGATGACATGTATGAAGCATCTAGTACCATTTGCTTGGCACCTGGTGTGGACTAAACAATGTATTTGCTTTTGTTTCTTCAAGGCACCTGGTAGTCTTGTTTATTCCTAAGTGAGCAGATTCACTTCTGTTGTAATCAGTACATTCAGTTCTTGTTTTCAAGCCATTGATTCTTGGATATAAATATATCTGAAGGGATGATAGAGAGCCTTCCAGGGGAATTTTTGTTTACCACGTTAGGACAGAAGTCCTATGAATGTCTGACTGCCCCAGAACGCATGTTCTACCTAGAATAGTTCTAATCTGCCCATGATAATCTCAATTTTGAGTATATCAGAATAGGCTCGGAATTTGTGCAGATTTCTCTCTTTCTCAGGAGTTGGCACTTGTTATTCTGGAAGGAAATACTAAAAATATAGCCTCCCTTGAAATTTCAACACCTCCCATCACAATAATCCCTTGGTTTACAGAAAAATAAACTCCCCCAATTCCCTTGACACCTCTTACTTTGTTCTTTGGACTCTTGGATGAGTGGATGAGCAGAGAATAAAGGTCAAATGATCATGCTGATCTTTTCTTGCTGCTTAGGGTGCCTTCTGCTACAACTGACTCTGACTTTATTGAGCAGATTGGGCAGGGTGAGAAGACAGAGTTTCAGTATTTAGCAGTTTGATCATCACTCATCCTAGAGTGTGACTTTAAGTAATTTCTCATTCTCTCAATGGCCTCCTCTTGGAATGTCATTGTTTTGCTATTTGGAGCTTTCTCAGGAAAACAAATGCATGCTTTGGCTTACCATTGTAAATGTTATAGAGAAACAAAATCATAAATTTATAAAACATTGAAGCTGGATGGAAAGGTAAAGTGTTTTGTTCAAAGTTACAAAGCTTGTTTGCGGATGAGTCAAGACCAGACCCATTTTTTGTCTCAGTTCAGTTCAAAATTTTAGATATTTTATACATTAAAGTTAGAGCCATCAGAACAATCCCCTGCCCTCTCCCCTCACCCCATGCTACCTGTTGTAATAAGTAGCTGTGTGAGCAGTAAATGTGGGAGATTTTTCTGCTTCAATATTCCCAATGTAATATTGGGAAAGTTTTTCATATTGTAATGAAAGCACCAATAGAGCAGCATATGTGAAACTTAATTATAAGTCAAAAAAATATATTTATTTAACTAAAGCTTTTGTAAGAGAAAATTCCTTTCCCTCATTGCAAGGCTCTATACCATCTTTCTAATTCAATTCTTTTCTCAACAACCTTATGATAACTCACAGCCCATAACAAAACATGGAGACATTATAGGAAGGTGCAAGTCTGCCCCTGTGACTTTTGCTCTAAATTTAGATGGTTGCTTTCAGAAACTATAAATATCTAAGATATTTCTTAGGTCTTTCCCCATGTCAGGTTTAACAGATGAGCCAAATACGGAAATTACATAATCTATGGGTCATCTAGAAAAAGTATTGCTTAATTGGTGTATTTAGTCAACATGTTTACTAATTACCTAATGCCAGGTCTCTGCTAGGTGCTGAGGACAAAATGATGAGCAAAAGAAGGCAAGACATCATTTCTGCTCCCATGGACCCTCTGAAATGAATGTTAGTGTCCCCTCAGCTTTCATATTCAGAACAATGAGGTCCTAACCTATGAGGAACTCATAGTGAAAGGTTGTTGCTGAACCATGAAAAGACACTGGGGTTCTTGGCCACCAGAGGAGAAGAATTCAATCCAGGTCCAGAGATGAGGCTTGATTGCTTAGAGCTTTTGTGTAATAAAGTTTTATTAAAGTATAAAGGAGAGAGAGAAAGCTTCTGACATAGGCATCAGAAGGGGGCAGAAAGAGTACCCTCCTGCTAGTGTTAGCAATGGAGTTATCATGAAACTAAGCCATGCCGTGTGGGGCCACCCAAGAGGGGCGAGTCAAGGTGGAGAGGTCTGACAGAATGTGGTCCACCGGAGAAGGGAATGGCAAACCACTCCAGTATTTTTGCCTTGAGAACCCCATGAACAGTATGAAAAGGCAAAATGATTGATAGGATACTGAAAGAGGAACTCCCCAGGTCAGTAGGTGCCCAAATTGCTACTGGAGATCAGAGAAATAACTCCAGAAAGAATGAAGGGATGGAGCCAAAGCAAAAACAATACCCAGTTGTGAATGTGACTGGTGATAGAAGCAAGGTCTGATGCTGTAAAGAGCAATATTGCATAGGAACCTGGAATGTCAGGTCCATGAATCAAGGCAAATTGGAAGTAGTCAAACAGGAGATGGCAAGAGTGAACGTCGACATTCTAGGAATCAGTGAACTAAAATGGACTGGAATGGGTGAATTTAACTCAAATGACCATTATATCTACTACCATGGGCAGGAATCCCTCAGAAGAAATGGAGTAGCCATCACGGTCAGCAAAAGAGTCCAAAATGCAGTACTTGGATGCAATCTCAAAAATGACACAATGATCTCTGTTCATTTTCAAGGCAAACCATTAAATATCACAGTAATCCAAGTCTATGCCCCAACCAGTAATGCTGAAGAAGCTGAAGTTGAACAGTACTATGAAGACCTCAAGACCTTTTAGACCTAACACTCAAAAAAGACGTCCTTTTCATTATAGGGGACTGGAATGCAAAAGTAGGAAGTCAGGAAACACCTGAGGTAACAGGCAAATTTGCCCTTAGAATATGGAATGAAACAGGAGAAATATCAATAACCTCAGATATGCAGATGACACCACCCTTATGGCAGAAAGTGAAGAGGAACTAAAAAGCCTCTTGATGAAAGTGAAAGAGGAGAGTGGAAAAGTTGGCTTAAAGTTCAACATTCAGAAAACTAAAATCATGGCATGTGGTCCCATTACTTCATGGGAAATATATTGGGAAACAGTGGAAACAGTGTCAGACTTTATTTTTCTGGGCTCCAAAATCACTGCAGATGGTGATTGCAACCATGAAATTAAAAGATGCTTACTCCTTGGAAGGAAAGTTATGACCAACCTAGATAGCATATTGAAAAGCAGAGACATTACTTTGCCAACAAAGGTCTGTCTAGTCAAGGCTATGGTTTTTCCAGTGGTCATGTATGGATGTGAGAATTGGACTGTGAAGAAAGCTGAGCACTGAAGAATTGATGCTTTTGAACTGTGGTGTTGGAGAAGACTCTTGAGAGTCCCTTGGACTGCAATGAGATCCAACCAGTCCATTCTAAAGGAGATCAGTCCTGGGTATTCTATGGAAGGAATGATGCTGAAGCTGAAACTCCAGTACTTTGGCCACCTCATGGGAAGAGTTGACTCATTGGAAAAGACTCTGAGGCTGGGAGGGATTGTGGGCAGGAGGAGAAGGGGACGACAGAGGATGAGATGGCTGGATGGCATCTCCGACTCGATGGACATGAGTTTGAGTGAACTCTGGGAGTTGGTGATGGACAGGGAGGCCTGGCATGCTGCAATTCATGGGGTCACAAAGATTCTACTGGACTGAGGACATTGCAGTGAATCGAAAGAATGTCTGGAGGTTGTTAAGACCTCACTAGACCTACACCCAGAATTTACATTTTAAGATAATAGGATTAGCCGGAAGGTTTTTTCCAGAGACTGTCCGCAAGCAGGATGCTGCTAAGTCACTTCAGTTGTGTCCGACTCTGTGAGACCCCACAGATGGCAGCCCACCAGACTCCCCCGTCCCTGGGATTCTCCAGGCAAGATCACTGGCGTGGGTTGCCATTTCCTTCTCCAATGCATGAAAGTGAAAAGTGAAAGGGAAGTCACTCAGTCGTTTCCGATTCTTCGCGACCCCATGGACTGCAGCCCACCAGGCTGCTCCATCCGTCGGATTCTCCAGGCAAGAGTACTGGAGTGGGGTGCCATCACCTTCTCCTCAAGCAGGATACATTATTGTTATATGATCCTAAGGAATGTAGAGGGAAAAATCGTTTGTCCTTTATTCCTCCTTGAGAATTCCAGACCTCTCTCTCCTTGGGGACCCCTAGACTTCTTATCAACCTGCCTAGGAAATGACTCTCTCAGTAGGATTATGAGGACCTCATAGTGGATTATGAGGTCCAAATCCACTATGGCTGGATTTGGAGATGGGCCTCTAAGGAAGTATTTAAGACAAAGTAATGAGGATGGGGCCCTGATCTGATATAATTAGTATCCTAATAAGAAGAGACACCAAAGTGTGTTTTCTCTCTGTGTTTGTATGTGCCTTGTGAGGAAATAGCTAGAAGGAGATGGTCTGAAAGCCATGAAAAGTGCAGTCACCAGACACTAACCCTGCTGGCACCCTCATCTTCCAGCCTCCAGAACTGTGTGAAACAAATGTTTACAATTTAAGCCACCCAGTCTTTTGTAGTTTGTTATGACAATCCTGGCTGGCTAAGGCATGGGACCATATTCTAGCAAGGAGGATGAATGTTACTCTTGGAGTCACAATATGAGTTCCAAGTTATAACTGCAACAAGTACTACAAAGGATGTCTCTGTGGAGAGATCAGGGAAGCGGCCCTGGGGGATTGAGACTGGGCTGAGCCCAGAAAGAAGAGGAGGTTTCCTTGCCCAAGGTGGTGGTATGGGGTGGTGCCCATGGAAATACCCTCTTGGGCAAGTCCAGTGATGGGAAGGGGAGAAGAGTGTCCAAGGGACTGGACAAGAGCAGTGCAGCCTGAATGCAGACAGTGACTGGGGGTGGGGCCCCAGAGGATGCTGCAAGGTTGGCTTCATTCACACAGTGCCATCTACTTCATGGATGTTTGTGTTTACTCAAGAGAGATTTGAAACTGCTCGAGTGTTTAGAACAGTCACCTGATCAGATTTAAAAAAACGTGTTCTATCTGCCTAGTGTCTAGAAGGGTGTTCAGAGCCAATGTGGGAACTGGTGAGAAGGGTAAAGTTGAGGTTCAGCAGTGTCCTTATGGGTATCACAGCACATGGGTTGAGGGGGCGGTGTTCATCTGTCCTCAGAATGGCAGAGCAGAGCAGAGATTGGTGTGGCCGGAATCCCAGGACTCCTAGCCTCTGGCCCCAGGCAGCCCCATCTTTGGCTGCTCAGAAGGAGGTTAAGAGGGTGGTTTATGTGGTGTGCTCATTCATGGTCCCTGTAGGTCATGGGCAACTTGAGGGCCCCTAGCACTAGCTGATCCACTACATCAGGCTAAGCTTTGCAACTGCCAGTTGCAAGCACACCCAGTGTTTCACTACTGCCCAAGGAACAGATGTGCAGCTTCCTGTGAGGTCTGGGGAAGCCTAGAAGGGATCTTGTGGGAGAAGTTCAAGACAGCAACCTGGAATCTGTCTCCACCTGGAGCAGACACTTCTGTTCACAGCTGGCACAGTTTTGCAGTAGTTTTCAGGCTGTCAGCAGAGTGTCTTCAAAGTTTGAGTTCTATCATTATGTTGATAAAACTTGATGAGAAAACACTTGATTGAATTAAAATAATCCACTTTAATACATTTTAGCTGGTGTTCTGAATCTGTAGTGTGTTTGCCATTATATTTTCTGCATTAAATATTAGAATGTGGAGAAATGTTGCTACATTTTGTGTATTAATCTTGTATCCAGAAACCTTGTTAAACTTGCTTACTTTTCTCAATTAATTTAATGAGTAATATTTCCTATGTAAATGGTTGTATCATATTCAGATACTGACAATTTTAGCTTAATTTTTTTGATAAGACAACTATTTTTATTTCAATCTTTTTTTTTTCCCTATTTTTCTCATTAAGTGGAAAATGGTGATAAATGGACCCAAACAGAAGCCCCATGTTGAGGACTGAAGAGTTGCCCCATCAAACTTAAACCATTCACCTTGTAAGATGGGGCCCAGAGGGAGGCAGAGAAATCCTCACAGGAAAGATAGTGATCACAGAGACCTTGAAGGTGAGTAGAAACTCAATGGAGAAAGGCAGGGTGATGTCACATGCAGAGGAAATAATTGCAGGATAGCTTATCCATATTTTTATTACTTTCCATGTTTTCTCTCCTGCTGACTGTTGCTTCATATCCAATCCCTGAATGGCTATATTTTGGGATATAAGCCTGTGATAAACTTTATTTGAGATTTTTCTATATGATCTATCAATGGCATACATATTTTTCAAAAAAGATTTTTGTATTTCATGTATAGCATATAAAGATGCTTAAAACTCAATGTCCAATCTATCATTTCATTTCCACTTTATTTTAATGTTTTATATTAGCAAGTCCTTTGTCCACCAGAAATCTTTTATATTTAGATTGAATTCTTAACTCTGGTAGGAATTTATTTTGATAGGTATATGGGATAAGAACTTATTATCTTTTTGGTTACAAACTGCAAGTCATTTTCCTAATGTAAAATAGCCCATATCCCATTTTTTTTTTCTAATGGATCCTTTAACATATACTAAATTCTTACATACATTAAAGTCTACTCTGCTCATTATTTTATTCTATTAAAATCTGCTAGAGCAAGGGAAGGGTCTTTAAGTCTGAAGAGCCAGCGTGAAACCTGGAACATAGGCAGTACATAAGACGTATTTATTGAATAATGTGTTAATATGCTTGTTCTTGATGATAAGACTTCACAAAGAAGGCTCAAATAATGGAGCCTGTTCTGTGATTCTGAGATAGTAAGTCCATGGATATGTTCTCCTTTGCTCCAGTCCTATAGAAATGACCCATCATGAACAGAAGCAGATTTACTTTCTCATTCCTGGACCATCTGTCTTTCCTAAAGTGGTTCATAGAAGGTGAAGGCTGGGAGATCTCTGCTGAGCTTTTTGCTTATGCTGGAGGGAGAGCCAGAATTAGAGAAGCAATGCTTTTCCAGAGTACAGTTAGCTCTGACACTCACCATAAAAATAATTTACTAAATGTTAGAGGGGGCTGAACCTAATTAGGGACAGCAAGAAGAAACCACATCCCTGCCTTGTGAGTTGCAAAGCCTTGCAGCTTCCAGCAATCATGGCATCGTCATAATGTCTGCCACAAATATTATTCTTGGAATCTAAACGGAGGTTCCTAGAAATCAGTGGTTTGGGGCAGGCTTCTGTTTTGCTGAAAATAACCATGATGTGTTACAGCTGCCTGTGGTCAAGGCGCCTCATGGATGTCAGGGTTGAGGGGCAGGGGTGGAGATGAGTGGCACAGAGTGCCACACTGTGACTCTACACTGTCATGTAAGGAGCTGAGGGGCTGTGGGCCAAGAATGGTGGCTCATGCAATGTAAGCCCCTGGGACCAAGGCTGGTGTTGATGGCTAAGTGCTGTAACTGGGTCAGGCATGGTAGTTAAGCAGGCTGGGATATTGGCAACCCTGGTGGAACAGGGAATAGGAGTGGGAAGAAGCAGGGAGACTGACCTAGTTAGAGAGAAAGCCCCTGGGAGAAGCAAGCCCATAGCCTGGAAACACATGGCCATTTCTCTCTCTCTCTCAAACTTTAATTTATTGTGGTAAGAACTCAACCTGAGACTTTCCCCATTAACAAACATTTGTGTGAGTAGTATGGTCCAGTAGACTATAGGCATGATGCTCGGCAGCCAGTCATCTTACTTGACTGAAACTTTATGCCTGATGACTAATAGCTCCCCATCTCCCCCTCCTTCCTGGCAGTCACTACTCTCCTCTTCCATCCTATGACTTTGACTATTTTAGCTTCCTCAGAGGAGTGAATCAGGCAGTATTTGTCTTTGTAGCTGGTTTATTTCACTTAGTGTCATGTCCTCCAGGTTCATATCTGTGTCTGTGGTTGTATATGGCAGAATTCGCTTCTTTTGGAAGGCTGAGAGGTGTTGCACTAGTAACACAGCAAAGAGGGAGGGAAGGATGCTCCTTCTGGGCATCTGTTACCAGATCTGGAAGGCCACGTTATCTGGACCATGTCAGCTCTACCACTCCAGTTCCTGTTCACAACTGCCTTGCAATTTCCCTCCCCACCATGCTTACAAAATATTTGATCTGAGCAAGTAGTTACTTTTCTTTGCCACATGTACCTCAATGTTACATGTGTACTGTAAGAATAAAATGTTTGATCTGAGTTTGAATCATGACTAACCCAGGGGTTAGGACAAATACCACAAGCTATGTCACTTCAGTCCTGTCTGACTCTTTGCGACCCTATGGATCATAGCCTGCTAGGCTTCTCTGTCTGTGGTATTCTCCAGGTAAGAAAACTGGAGTGGGTTGCCATGCCCTCTTCCAGGAGATCTTCCTGATTCAGGGATTGAACCCACGTCTCTTACATCTCCTTCATTGGCAGGAAATGTTCTTTGGGTTCTTTACCACGAGCACCACCTGGGAAGCCTCAGGACAAGTACTGAAAACCAGTAAAATCACAGGGTTTCTGGGGAACCACGGGGCGGGGAGTGGGAGAAGAGAGGGAAGACAAAAATGGAAGACATTGCCCACCTGTCCAGAAATAAGAAAGTTCTGAGGATAAGCACTAATACAGAATTTCTGAAATAGCAACATTATTTTTGATGTCTTTAGAAAAGGCTGGAGAGAATGAATTTCCACAACTAAGCAAAAATGTCTTGGGACCACAGGCTTGATGTGACATTCTCAGTTACTCCCTATATTACCTGGTGCTGGACTTCAAACTCCTGTCCATTTCAGTTGCATGTGTTCAAATGTTTCCTGATGCAAAGTTATTCTGTTCATTTGGGAAATGTGACCCTGTCATTTTTGTCTTATTTTCATTTATGTTCAGCTAGTGAGAAAATCAAGATGGCAGAGTAGAAGGACGTGTGCTCATCTTCTCCTGAGAGAACTCTAAATTCACAACTCACTTCTGAACAACCATCGACAGGAGAATGTTGGATCCCACCAGAAAAAGATACCCTACATCCAAGGGCAAAGGAGAAGCCCCAGCAAGACAATAGGAGGGGCAAAATTGCATTTAGAATCAAACCCCATACCCACCAGAGACACTTGGAGGGCTCACACAAAACCTTGTGTGCCCCAGGAGACTCCACAGAGACTGAGCCAGACCTGTCTTTGAGTGTTTGAGTGTCTCCTGTGGAGGTACGGGTCAGCAGTGGCCTGCTGCAAGGGCAGAGGCTCTGGGTGCTGTAGACCTGGGTATGGCATAAGCCCTCTTGGAGGAGGTCGCCATTAACCCCACCAAAGAGCCACTAGAACTTACACAGGACTGGGAAAACAGACTCTTGGAGGGCACAAACAAAACCTTGTTTGCACCAGGATCCAGGAGAAAGGAGCAGTGATTCCACAGGAGACTGACCCAGACTTGCCGGTGAGTGTCCAGGAGTCTCTGGCAGAGGCGTGGGTCGGCGGTGGCCTGCTGCAGGGTTGGGGGCACTGAGTGCAGAAGTGCATGGACAGGACCTTTTGAAGGAGGTCGATTATCTTCATTACCTCCATCATAGTTTGGCCTCAGATCAAATAACAGGGAAGCAACAGTCCATGAACAGAAAATTCAGTTAAAGATTTACTGAGCATGGTCCGACCCAGCAGAAAAAGACCCAGTTTCCCCCTCAGTCTCTTCCATCAGGAAGCTTCCAAAAGCTTTTATCCTTCTCCATCAGAAGGCAGACAGAATGAAAACCACAATCACAGAAAACTAATCAAACTGATCACATGGACCACAGCCTTGTCTTACTCAGTGAAACTATGAGTCATGCCTTGTAGCATGACCCAAGATGGATGGGTCATGGTGGAGAGTTCTGGCAAGATGTGGTCCACTGGAGAAGGAAATGGCAAACCACTTGAGTATTCTTGCCTTGAGAACCCCATGAACAGTAAGAAAAGGCAAAAAGATAGGACGCTGAAAGATGAACTCCACAGGTCAGTAGATGCCCCATATGCTACTGGAGATCAGTGGAGAAATAACTTCAGAAAGACTGAAGAGATGGAGCCAAAGCAAAAACAACATCCAGCTGTGGATGTGACTAGTGATGGAATTAAAGTCCAAAGCTGTAAAGAACAATAGTGCATAGGAACCTGGATTAAGTCCATGAATCAAGGCAAATTAGAAGTAGTCAAACGAGATGGCAAGAATGAAAATTGACATTTTAGGAATTGGTGAACTAAAATGGACAGGAATGAGTGAATTTAACTCAAATGACCATTATATCTACTACTGTGGGCAACAATCCCTTAGAAGAAATGGAGTAGCCATCATAGTCAACAAAAGAGTTTGAAAGGCAGTACTTGGATGCAGTTTCAAAAATGACAGAATGATCTCTGTTCATTTACAAGACAAACCATTCAATATTACAGTAATCCAAGTCTATGCCCCGACCAGTAATGCTGAAGAAGTTGAAGTAGAACGGTTCTATGAAGACCTACAAGACCTTTTAGAACTAACACCCAAAAAAGATGTCCTTTTCATTACAGGGGACAGGAATGCAAAAATAGGAGTCCAAGAAACACCTGGAATAACAGGCAAATTTGGCCTTGGAGTACAAAATGAAGGTGGATAAAGGTTAATAGAGTTTTGCCAAGAGAACGCACTGGTCATAGCAAACACCCTCTTCCAACAACACAAGAGAAAACTCTACACATGGACATCACTAGATGGTCAATAGTGAAATCAGGTTGATTATATTCTTTGCAGCCAAAGATGGAGAAGCTCTATACAGTCAACAAAAACAAGACCTGGAGATGACTGTGGCTCAGATCATGAACTCTTTATTGCCAAATTCAGACTTAAATTGAAGAAAGTAGGGGAAACCACTAGACCATTCGGGTATGACCTAAATCAAATCCCTTATGATTATACAGTGAAAGTGACAAATAGATTCAAGGGATTAGATCTGATAGACAGAGTGCCTGAAGAACTATGGACGGAGGTTTGTGACATTGTACAGGAGACAGGGATGAAGACCATCCCCATGGAAAAGAAATGCAAGAAAGCAAAATGGCTGTCTGAGGAGGCCTTACAAATAGCTGTGAAAAGAAGAGAAGTGAAAGCAAAGGAGGAAAGGAAAGATATACCCATTTGAATGCAAAGTTCCAAAGAATAGCAAGGAGAGAATAGAAAGCCTTCCTCATTGATCAATGCAAAGAAACAGAGGAAAACAATAGAATGGGAAAGACTAGTGATCTCTTCAACAAAATTAGAGATACCAAGGGAACATTTCATGCAAAGATGGGCACAATAAAGGACAGAAATGGTATGGACCTAACAGAAGCGGAAGTTATTAAGAAAAAATGGCAAGAATACACAGAAGAACTATACAAAAATGATCTTCATGACCCAGATAATCATGATGGTGTGATCACTCACCTAGAGCCAGACATCCTGGAATGCAAAGTCAAGTGGGCCTTAGGAAGCATCACTATGAACAAAGCTAGTGGAGGTGATGGAATTCCAGTTGAGCTATTTCAAATCCTGAAAGATGATGCTGTTAAAGTGCTGCACTCAATATGCCAGCAAATTTGGAAAACTCAACAGTGGTCACAGGACTGGAAAAGATTAGTTTTTATCCAATCTCAAAGAAAGGCAATGCCAAAGTATGTTCAAACTACTGCACAATTGCACTCATCTCACACACTAGCAAAGTAATGCTCAAAATTCTCCAGGCCAAGCTTCAGCAGTTCATGAACCGTGAACTTCCAGATGTTCAAGCTGGATTTAGGAAAGGCAGAGGAACCAGAGATCAAATTGCCAACATCCGTTGGATCATTGAAAAAGCAAGAGAGTTCCAGAAAAACATCTACTTCTGCTTTACTGATTATGCCAAAGCCTTTGACTGTATGGATCACAACAATCTGGAAAATTCTTAAAGAGATGGATATACTAGACCACCTTACGTGCCTCCTGAGAAATCTGTATGGAGGTCAGGAAGCAACAGTTAGAACTGGATGTGGAACAACAAACTGGTTCCAAATTGGGAAAAGAGTACGTCCAGGCTGTATATTATCACCCTACTTATTTAACTTATATGCAGTGAAATGCTGGGCTGGATGAAACACAAGCTGGAATCAAGATTGCTGGGAGAAATATCAATGACCTCAGATATGCAGATGACATCACCCTTATGGCAGAAAGTGAAGAAGAACTAAAGAGCCTCTTGGTGAAAGTGAAAGAGGAGAGTGAAAATGTTTGCTTAAAACTCAACATTCAGAAAACGAAGATCATGGCATGTGGTCCCATCACTTCATGGAAAATAAATGGGGAAACAGTGGAAACAGTGTCAGACTTTATTTTTTGGGGCTCCAAAATCACTGCAGATGGTGACTGCAGCCATGAAATTAAAAGACCCTTGGTGTTTGGAAGAAAAGCTATGACCAACCTAGACAGCATATTAAAAATCTGAGACATTGCTTTGCCAGCAAATGTCCGTCTAGTCAAAGCTTGGTTTTTCCAGTAGTCACATATGGATATGAGAGTTGGATTATAAAGAAAGCTAAGCACTGAAAAATTGATGCTTTTGAACTGTGGTGTTGGAGAAGACTCTTGAGAGTCCCTTGGACTGCAAGGAGATCCAACTAGTCCATCCTAAAGGCAATCAGTCCAGAATATTTGTTGGGAGGACTGATGCTGAAGCGGAAACTCCAATATTTTGGCCACCTGATGCGAAGAACTGGCTTATTGGAAAAGACCCTGATTCCGGGAAAGATTGAAGGCAGGAGGAGAAGGGGACAACAGAGGATGAGATGGTTGGATGGCATCACCAACTTGATGGACATGAGTTTGAGCAAGCTCCAGGAGTTGATGACGGACAAGGAAGCCTGGCATGCTGCAGTCCATAAGATCTCAGAGTCGAACCAAACTGAGTGAGAAACTCAACCTGAGTTTTACTTGAAAGTTACTTTTCATGTAATGATCACTCATTCCCAGGACAACTGAATAGTATATTAGTATATGCTGTTTCTACAGGGTTTCTGGTTAGAGATCTTTTTTTTTTTTTTTTTAGGGATCATTTATTTTCCCTGTAGATTCTTGGCCTGGAATTTTGTAGTAGAAGACTGAAGAAAGCATGAAAGCAGAAACACTCCTCAGATAAGCACACTTTTGAGATAAGGAGAGGCAAGACCAGGGCTGCAGAGAAGGCCATGTGTGGAGCAGCAGAGGAAAGGGAGATGGAAAAGGAAGCAGAGCACCTACAGGACAGGTGGGCAGGGCCCGAGTGACCCCTCACAGAGGTCCTGGACTGAGTGTAGTGCTCGCTCACAGTAGTGCTCCAGACTCTCATGGACCTGCAATCAGCCTGAGCTGGCAGAGAATGAACACCATGAGTTTGCATTTGGCAATTGTTACAGGCCAAATCATGCTACCTCCAAATTTGTATGTTGAAATCATAATCTCTAGGACCTCAGAATGTGACTGTATTTGGGGACAGGGTCATTAAAGAGGTGATTAAGATGAAGAGGAGTCCTAACCCCATAGGACTGATGTCCTTATAAGAAGAGGAGATCAGGGGACCTCGGTGGTGGTGCGGTGGTTAAGACGTCACCTTCCAATGCAGGGGGTGCAGGTTGATCTCTGATCAGGGAGCTAAGATTCCTTGCCTCATGGTCAAAGGACCAAAATGTGAAACAGAAACAATACTGTAACATAATCAATAGAGACTTTTTTTTTTTAAAAAAAAAGTGAGATCAAGATCCAGACATGCAGAGCAGGACGACGATGTGAGGATATGGGGAGAAGACAGCCATCTATCTGCCAAGAGAAGAGACCTCTTGAGAAACCTACACCTTGATCTCAAACTTTGAGCCTCCAGGACTGTGAGAGAGCACATTTCTCTGTGGTGTTTGTTATGGCCGTGGTAGCCATATCTTATAAAGGATGCTGCTGCTGCTGCTGCTGCTGCTGCTGCTGCTAAGTCGCTTCAGTCGTGTCCGACTCTGTGCGACCCCATGGATGGCAGCCCACCAGGCTCCTCTGTCCCTGGGATTCTCCAGGCAAGAATACTGGAGTGGGTTGCCATTTCCTTCTCCAATGCATGAAAGTGAGAAGTGAAAGTGAAGTTGCTCAGTCGTGTCCAACTCTTTGAGACCCCATGGACTGTTGCCTACCAGGCTCCTCCGTCCATGGGACTTTCTAGGCAAGAGTACTGGAGTGGGGTGCCATTGCCTTCTCCTCTTATAAGGGATATAAGACTGCTAATAACCATTGAGAGAGGTCTACTGTTGTTGGGGCTGGGAAGTGACAAGAAGATTAGGGGGATTAGGGAGATTCCTCACTTCATGGTTGAATTTGAGAAAGAAAGATCTCTTTCTGGGCAGTTTGTCTCACCTCCTCTCCCTTTTTACTGAATAGTATATTCTAGGCATGCATTTTATACCATTTGGCTCCCCATGAGGCCCCCAGTATGGATCCCGACCCAGGTTGTGTTGAAAGCTCCAAGACGCTGCTTTTTCCCAGGCCCAGGTGCCTCTGCAGTTGGAGCAGAGTCTGCTCACAGCTCTGGAAGCTCTTCAGCCTGGGTCAGGGTTTGGGGGGCCCCTGTATCTGCCTAAGTTCTGGGGTCATCCTGGCCACACTTTTACTTGCCCGCCTTGTTCACTGGGACTTGATAACATGGCACAGCTCTTGGCAGGTAGCCAGCCCCTCCCGCACCTCTGTAATTGCCCTCAGACTCTCTGCTCTGGGGGGTTCTCTGCTACTTCTGCCTGCTCATCATCCTGGGCCGTGGACTCAGATGGATGGGAGTTCAGGTGTCAGCTCCTTCTAGGGGTGGTGAGTTAAAGTTGCTCAGTCATGCCCGACTCTTTGTGACCCCATGGACTATAGCCCGCCAGGCTCCTCTGTCCATGGAATTCTCCAGCCAAGAATACTGGAGGGGATTGCCATTCCCTTCTCCATGGGATCTTCCTGACCCAGGGATCAAATCTGGGTCTCCTGCATTGCAGACAGATTCTTAACTGTCTGAGCCACCAGACCAAAGGACACCCTATCAGCAAACAGTACATTTTCATGGTCCAGGAATCCCTCTGCTTGGCCAGGACCTGGAATGTCCTGGAAAAGAGATACCCTTGCTGAAGTGGGGCCAAGTGGGTTGGGGGCCTCCGGGTGCAGGCAGATGGGAAGACCGAAGGCCAGCTGGAGGGAAGAAGAGGCCTTTAAACTAGGGACCTTGAGTCTGCGGCTCAAGCTCTATCTCCATGCAGATCATCTGAGGACTTTCTGAAAAAGGTCCTGGTGCAGGAATAGCCATGTTGGTATCCTCCCCAAGTGGTCCTGAGGCAGGTGCTCCCCAAACCCCTTTTGAGAAACATTGCCCAAGCTAGTCCACTGTTGTGATTTCTTCATGGGCAGAGTCTTCATGACCACTCTTTGCTTATTTACATGAGGATATATATTTGTGACTTAAGGAGAATATGAAGTATAAAATACAGAGCAGGACTTCCCTGGTGGTCCAATGGTTGGGAATTCTTCTTGTGATGCAGGGGACATGGGTTTGATCCCTTGTCTGAGAGCATCTAACACGCCTCGGGGTGGCTGAACCCGCGTGCCATAACTACTGAAGCCTGCATGCCTAGCGCCTGTGTTCAGCAACAAGGGCAGTCAGTACAATGAAAAGCCTGTGCTTTGCAACCAGAGAAAACAGGCATGTAGCAACAAGGACCCAGTGTAGCCAAAAGTGAAATAAGTAAATGAAGTAAATAAATAAGAACAAAATACAGAGCAGATCTAAGTTGAAAAGCACAGATGAAGAAATGCAAGTTGTACCAGTGCCTGTGCCTTGACTCTTGCCAGGCCCCGGGGTTTGTCAGCCTCCAGTCCCAATGCTCATGGGGCAGAGACAGATGATAGACGCGTGAAAATAGTGAAAGGAACTGCCAACAAGGCAATGAAAGGTGAAGAGTCGTTGAAGGAAACATGTTTTAAAACTGGAGGGGGTAAAATGATAACTCTAAAACAAATGATGAAAAAGAGGAATAGTTAGCAAAATTATAATAAGAATCAGCTAAATAAACAACAAAAGCAAAGAAATATTGCTAAAACTAGGGAAATGGAAAATTAGCCTAGAAGTCCATCATGAAAGAAAAAGTATTAGGAGATTGAGGGAAAGAAAAATACCTGGGGCGCGGTGGGGGCTAAAAAAGAACTAAATGAATACAAAATAATTACAAAGAAAAACTGATAAACATGAAAAGACTGCTCTTTTACTCTCTTTTTGAGATAGGAGGAAAAAATGGAGAAAAGTAAAATCAGCAAACGACAATTAGGAAGATGGATGGTAAAACGATAAGACTGCAAAAGGAAAGCAGAAGCAGCATAAATCAGAAACACGGAATTTATGAAACATGGCAGAGTCACAAGGGTTAAAGAGCTTTTAAAACCGAATAAATACATCCTCAAAGATTAGTAAACAAAAACAAACACACTGAAAGAAAAATATCCCAGAGTTGAAAGCCAGCAAGCGGAAGGTGTCCACAGCTTGTCCTTGAGCAGGGACAGCTGGCTGGGCCCGGCATGGGGCTGGAGCTGCCTAGATGGTCCTTGCCTCAGACTTCACCTGGTACCCGGGCCTCAGTGACACTCCAGGCAGTTCCTGCATTTGTCAGGGGGAAGCCACCTGGGGCAGAAAAACACTTTCAACTGTATTCCACTGTATAGGGATGGTGATAGTTTACATGTCACCTTGGCCAGGCCACAGTGCCCAATAATTTGCTCAGACTCCTGTCTAGATGTTGCTGGAAAGATATTTCCAGATGTGATTGAAATATCAATCCATTGACATTAAAGTAAGGGAAATAACCCTTCATAAAGTGGGTGCGTGCATGTGTGCATGTGTGTGTGTGTGTGCTGAGTCACTTTAGTTGTGTCAGACTGTGGTGGAGACCCTATGGACTGTAGCCTACCAGGCTCTTCTGTCCATGGGATTCTCCAGGCAAGAATACTAGAGTGGGTTGCCATGTCCTCCTCCAGGGCATCTTTCCAACCCAGGGATCAAACCCACGTCTCTTATGTCTCCTGCATTGGCAGGTGGGTTCTTTACCACTAGCACCACCTGGGAAGCCCCCATAATATGAGTAGGCCTCATCAATCAGTTTGAAGATCATCAGAGCAAAGTTTTCCAAAGAAGGAGTTCTACTTCAAGACTGTGAGAGAAAAACCCTGCTTCAGTTTCTCAGATTCATTGCTGCAACTTCAACTCTGAATTTGCAACCTAAGGCTTGCCCTGCAGATTTTAGACTTCCCAGACCCCACAGTCGTAATGAACCAATTCCTTACAGTCTCTCTTTCTCCTATTGGGTTCTGTTTCTCTGGAGAACCAATAAGAATTATTTTCTGCATCTTATCTCTATAGAAGCTGAGACTCTCTGCACATGAGAAGTGCTAAGGCCCCTTGTTTCTTGTAGGTGCAGACAGGCAGTGGGTCCCAGTGTCCCAGGCCCTGAGACCTTGTGTAGTGGGGACATCTGACTGTGGGCCCTGACTCAGGACTGGTTCAGCAGCTTTTTTCCTCTCTGTGAGCTGAGAATGCTTGTAGGGCATTTGTGATGATTCCAGATACTATGCTGATGAATATGTTGGATATATCAAGAAAAGGTGCTGAGTTTTG
This sequence comes from Capricornis sumatraensis, assembly GCF_032405125.1. NCBI lineage: Eukaryota > Metazoa > Chordata > Mammalia > Artiodactyla > Bovidae > Capricornis > Capricornis sumatraensis. The sequence continues at coordinate 79,853,894 of NC_091073.1, forward strand.
TCATTGTGAGTTCTTTCCTGGTGCAGAGTAATGAGATGAGATGAGCAGGAAATAAAGAAGCAGGGAGGGGCTTCCCTGGTGGTCCAGTGGTTAAGAATCCTCCTAGCAATGCAAGGGACACCGGTTTGATCCCTTGTCCAGGAAGATCCCATATGTTGTGGGGCAACGAAGCCCGTGTGCCACAGCTATTGAGCCAGCACTCTAGAGCCCTTGAACCATAGCTACTGAACCCACAGGCTGCAACCATGGAAGTCTGCAAGCCTAGAGCTTGTGATCCAAAACAAGAAAAGCCACTGCAGTGAAAAGCCCTCATGCTGCAACCAAGAGTAGCCCCATTCGCTGCAGCTAGAGAAAGTCCGTGCAAAGCAATGAAGACCTAGTGTAGGCAAAATTAATAAATAATCTTAAAAAAAAAAAAGCAGAATGCACAAACTCAACTCTTCTTCTCATGGTCCATCCGTTTAGAAGCAGCCCTTGGTGGAAGTGAAAACTACCCCTCCACTCATTTGTTTTCTGGGGCTATCAGACCCTGTAAGAATTGAAGAATTAAGAAAGATCCAATCAGAGGAGGCTTTGGTGGTTTTCAAATAAGAGGGCATAGCCAGACGTTTGGCATGCGGACTCCCCTGGGCAGGAAAGGAAATGACAAAGAGGGTTCCACATTCCTGACATCCACCTCCCAGTCCTGAGCTTTGCAGAAAATGCTTGTGGCATCTGTCACTGAGCAGAGGGACTCTGGAGTGGTGGCGGTGCATCCCATTGGGTCTCCTCTCACCTGGGCAGGAGGAAAGGCTGACTGTGAACAAGGTCATGTGGCCTTTAAAGATACGTGATCAAGGGTGAAGAACCACACCCATTCAGAAGCATATGAGCTCTGGGCTTGGTTTTTCAACAACCCAGTGGGAATCTCAAGGGAGATGGAATGAATAACATGGGTGTTCTGGCCAATTTTCTTAAAGGGGAGCTCAGGGCTGGGTTTCTTTAGAACAACAGGGATGAGTCAGGCACTGGAAGCCCTCCCAGCCCTGGTCATGAATGTGGAAGACCACATTCTCCTCCAGTCTCCCAGGAGTATTGACTGTTACTCTGAACTCCCACAGTTACCTGGAGTCTATTGATGAATGCAAGAAAATCTGGCTTCCAAACGTACTTAGATTAGGTGACCAGCTGGGGTAGAATCCTAGGGGTTATTGGCAGAGCCTTCCAAAATTTGGTATCGAGCTTGAGCAAAGCCAAGCTGAAGGCTTGGAGAGGCAGTCATGGAAGCTGGGGTGGACTCAGCAACTAAGAGACCTTCCAGGTGGCAGTTGAGTTGGGCACCAAGGGACAGAAACATCAGCTGGAGGAGGAAGAAAGCATCAGGGGAGTTCACAGCTCACCTTACAGCAGGTGAGTATATGGTGCGGGGCCATGTGGGCTGAATGAAAGGTAGAGGCTGTAGATGCATGGGAGCTGGATTCTGTGTGTTGAGATTGTGCAAAGCCAGCTGGAATCTGCACTCTGCACCCCATGGCCAGATCTTTTTTAGAACGTTTTAATTTGTTTTTAATTTAACAGTGTGGCTACTAAATCAACATAATTACAGTTCAAAAATACTTCTTTCCTTCCAAGTGAACAGTAAATGAAGGTCACTCTCTAACCCAAATAACTAAATTGCAAAATATGTGAAAGGCAGGATTTGTTCTGAAACCAAAACCACAAATTAAAATTATGAGGAAAGAAGTGTTAGAGAAATGTTTGACATTGATATTCGTGTCAGCAGTTGACTAAGTCAAATAAAAGTTTAACTCCTCAGTGTTTGCTGTAGAGATTGCTAATGCCCACTTACATCCCATTCTCCACTCCTTGCTGGGCACAGGAAAACACTACCTCTCAGCTCCTCCCGCTGGTAGGTGGTGCCCCGCTCCTGCTTCTAGCCCACAGGCTGCAAGCAGAATTACCAGGTGTCACTTCCTACCTGTGGCAGTCGAGAGCTCTTGCTGGCTATGTCACCTGTGGAAGTCCTTGCTGGGGTGACAGACCCACATTTTGGAAGCTGCTTGGAGTTCAGAGCCACTGGTTAGAAGGTGGTGGCTCAGATCCATGATCTGTAAAGCCACAGACATTTTCAGCTTCTTTGTTATCAATTACAAAGTAGCCTATCTTGACTAATCCAGTGTTGTTGGAATCTCAGGGGTATGTGTAAGCAACTCTATAACCCCTTAATGGAAATTCTCTGTTTGCTTGCCTTATTCTTCATCTCTTTATTGAATAAACTCACTACTTAGCAAGACATTCAGGAAACCTTGTAGTTTCTTCCCAACCTGCTTTTCCTTTTGTTGCTCCCAACACAAATACATCCCAGTTCCACTTGGCCACACATGCTCTGCTTGCCAGACTTTTAAAAACATTTTTTAAATTAATAAATGTAAAATTTCCCATTATCAGTCACTTATTAAAAAACAAGCCCTTATTTATAAATTACATAGCATGTCTTTTCTCTATAGTATTGTACATTCCAACAATAAACTTATCCAATGCTTCCAAAAATTCACTTACATTTAAATAATATTCTTAAAGAGAATAATTGATGTGAAATTTTAACATAAAAATTCAGGTCAGCTGTAATATGGGATATTGTATTACGGAATATTTTTAAAAGCAGAACACATAGTGGTTAACAAGCCAGCAGTTTTCACCTGGCTTTACTTTCTGCATTATTTTTACTACCTCTCTCACTTACTAACTATGAAAGCTGTTCTTGCTAGTCTTTGAATATTATCTCTGCAGGCTTTCTCCTGCACCTCTACATTCTTGCTCATGCTGAACCTTTGAATTTGTCAATATATGCTACGTTCTTTGCTGAAAGAATAGTCCCCTTCAAAGCCAAGTTCAAAGATTTTTCTTTTGAAGCCCACACAGCTCTCAGGGACTGAGGGCTGATTCTCTACACCCTCTGAACTATTGAGTTACACTTCCATTCTGGGGTTAATCATGCTCCATGGTGGTCAGCTAGTGGCCTCTGTCTTTTCAACTCTACTCTGAATTTTGCAAATAAAATAGAAATGCAGAGATGTATAGTCTCATGCTTGACCCATGAGATATTGAAAAATTATTAGGTTTAAAGTTTTTCTTTTCTTTTCTTCTTTGTAGAAATGTGATCGTCACAGTTGTTACAATTATTGTTAGACATCCTTCTGGCCCTTAAAGATCTCAAGTCAGTGTTGGGAGTTCAGGCTGAGTCAATCAAAACAGTGTTTAGCTATGAGACCTTGATGCCTTTATATGAACATGGTTTTAACCCCTCAAAATGGGGTAAATAGGGCTAATAATGTTGTCATTGTAAAGGTAAATGCTGTCCTATCTCTAATACAAGGCCTGGCATGGCATAGATTTATGATGGAGGTGAGTCTGAGTGAACTCCGGGAGTTGGTGATGGACAGGGAGGCTTGGCATGCTGTGATTCATGGGGTTGAAAAGAGTTGGACACAACTGAGTGACTGAACTGAACTGAACTGAATTGTGACTAGCATCTTTGATGAAGCACAAGCTGGAATCAAGAGTTCCAGGAGAAATATCAATAACCTCAGATATGCAGATGACACCTCCCTTATGGCAGGAAGCAAAGAAGAACTAAAGAGCCTCTTAATGAAAGTGAAAGAGGAGAGTGAAAAAGTTGGCTTAAAACTCAACATTCAGAAAACTAAGATCATGGCATCCGGTCCCCATCACTTCATGACAAAGAGATGGGGAAACAGTGGAAACAGTGGCTGACTTTACTTTTTGGGGCTCCAGAATCACTGCAGATGGTGATTGCAGCCATGAAATTAAAAGACACTTACTCCTTGGAAGGAAAGTTATGACCAACCTAGATAGCATATTAAAAAGCAGAGATATTACTTTATCAACAAAGGTCTGTCTAGTCAAGGCTATGGTTTTTCCAGTGGTCATGTATGGATGTGAGAGTTGGACTATAAAGAAAGCTGAGCACCAAAGAATTGATGCTTTTGAACTGTAGTGTTGGAAAAGACTCTTGAAAGTCCCTTGGACTGCAAGGAGATCCAACCAGTCCACCCTAAAGGAGATCAGTCCTGAATGTTCATTGGAAGGACTGATGCTGAAGCTGAAACTCCAATACTTTGGCCACCTGATGCAAAGAACTGACTCATTTGAAAAGACCCTGATGCTGGGAAAGATTGAGGGCAGGAGGAGAAGGGACGACAGAGGATGAGATGGTTGGATGGCAACACCGACTCAATGGACATGAGTTTGAGTAAACTCCGGGAATTGGTAATAGACAGGGAGGCCTGACGTGCTGTGGTCCATGGGGTTGTGAAGAGTCAGACACAACTGAGTGTCTGAACTGAACTGAACTGATCTCTGACTGCAATATTAAAGCAAGTTTGCTGCCTTAGACTGTGCCTCTCTTTTCATGGTAGTGGTATGAGATGCAGTGATTAGAATTTCATCTTGGAAAGCGATCTGAGTGTTGTTTTGTGGAAAGACAAGAGGATCAAGGTCTCAGTAGATTCTTCCAAAACACACCCGGGCAGCTGCAGCTGGAGTCACCACCTGGTTATGTTTTGATGATGCACATCCTCCAGGGTCCTTGGGAATCTGCAAGGTCTAACTGGTGAGTGAAACTGGGGATGGCGGGGCCGATAGGAAGCTCTCCCGGTTCCTTCCAGCACTGTATATACACATTAGTGTCTGTGGGCTCCCTGGATGTAGTACTGTTTTTGGTCATTGCTTCTTGTTTACTTTCTTAGAAAAAGTGGAAAGTTATTGCCTTGAAAGTTCATTTCTTCTTACCCAAGAAAGATGATAAATATTTCCTCCAAAAGTCATGAACATAAATGTTCATATGTGGTTTATTCATCATAACCAAAAGCTGAAGACAACTTACATGGTCATCAAGAATGGAGAAGTAAGTACTGATATACTCATGGTATATACCACTGATAATATGTCTCACACATGGATGAATCTTGCAGTCTTTATGTTGAGTGAAAAAAAGAAAAGGCATAAAAAATATTCCATGATTTCAATATTTAAAAGACATGGTGATAGATGTTAGAAAAATAGTTATCCATTGGTAGAGTGGGGGAAGGTTAATTACTGACTGGGATGATGCATACAGCAAATTTCTGGGTGTTCTGCTAAATTTTGATCTGGGTGGATGTACCCACAGTTGCATACATTGATATATGTAAAATTTCACAGAGCTACACTAAGATTAGTTCACTTCATGTTGAGTCTCCATAAAAAATAAAATGAGAGAGTGAAATAGGGAGGAAGGGAGAGGGGAGATAAGAAGGGAGGGAGAAAAAGAGGGAGAGGGGAAAAGATTAAGAGGAGAAAAATTGGAGAAAATGAATACTAACTTTTACCTTGCCATTATCTATTAGGTTCTAGTTATTCTATATGAAAAAAATTCTAAATGGAAGTAACCAGACAAATCACACTTTTAAAAAAAATTTGAAGTTTTTTTTAATTTACAATGTGTTAGTTTCTGGTATACAGCAGAGTGATTCAAATATACATATACCATATTCTTTTCCATCATGATTTATCATAGGATATTGAATATAATTCCCAGTGTTATACAGTAGGACCTTGTTTACCCATTCTATATATAATAATTTGCATCTGCTAATCCCACTACTGATCTATCCCTCCCCAACTCTCCTTCCCCTTGGTAACCACAAGTCTGTTCTTTATGTCTGAGTTTGTTTCTGTTTCACAGTTAAGTTCATTTGTGTCATGTATTAGATTCCATATATACATGTATATATATATGATATATAAACATACATGTATATATCATATATATGATGTATATATACACGTACATAGATATATGATGTCATATGGTATTTGTCTTTCTCTTTCTGATTTACTTCACAGTACAATAATCTCCAAGTCCATCCACGTAGTTACAAATGGCGTTATTTCATTCCTTTACTTTAATAACTGAGTAGTATTTTATTGTATATATGCAACACATCTTTTGGAGTGATTCATCTGTTAATGGACATTAAGATTGTTTCCATATCTTGGCTACTGTGAGTAGTGCTGCTATGAACACAGGGATGCATGTATCTTTTCTAAGCATAATTTTGTCTGGATATATGCCTAGAAGTAGAGTTGCTAAATCATATGGTAACTCTTTCGTTAGTTTTTGAAGAACCTCCATACCATTTTCCATAGTGGCTGCACCAACTTACATTCCTACCACCCGTAAGAAGTTTCCCTTTTCTCCACACCTGCTCCAGTATTTATTTGTAGACTTTTTCGTGATGGCCATTTTGACCAGAGTGAGGCGGTACCTCATTGTGGTTTTGATTTGCATTTCTCCAATAATTAGCAACGTAGAGCACATTTTCCTGTGCCTGTTGGTGATCTATATTAGACAAATTATCTTAATCCTGTGATCCTTAACCCTACCTTAATCTGAAAAAGAAACTGTGGACTTAGGTCTGTGTGGAAAGATGGAATGCTGTACAATTGCTGGAAGTTGCTGATTTCTTTACCACACACCCTGCCCAGGATTAGAGCTGCTGTTTTCCACTTTTCCATGTATTGATATCCTTTCTGTCACAAACTTTAATCTAATCAAATCTGGAACCAGCACAGGAGTGATAATCTATTCTGCTAAGATAGACTTCAGTGTTGGCTGTGCTGTGGTTGAAAACCCAAACCCACCCACGGGGAAGCCTGTCTCTGAACAGTCCCGAGACTCTTCCAGAAATGCTGTGCTCTCACCAGGCATCTCATACAGATTATTTTCTTGTTGTATAATTAGGGCATTGTCACAAGACACTGTGACACATTCTCTAAAACCAGTTTCTCTGTCAAACCGAAACACCAGATACACAGTGAAAATAATTCAACAATGCTTTCAAAGTACGTACAATATTTCATCAAGTCTACAAATGGCAAATGCTGGCAAGGATGTAGAGAAAAGGGAACCCTTGTCTGCTGTTGGTGGGAATATCAACTGAGGCAGCCACTATGGAGAACTGTGTGAGGGTTCCTTAAAAATCTAAAAGTAGAGCTATCATATGACCCAGGAACCCCCTTTTTGGGTATATATTTGGAAAAGTTAAAACCTTAATTTGAAAAGATATATGCGCTCCAATGTTCATAGCAACACTATTTACAATAGCAAAAACACGAAGACAATGTATGCCCATCAATATATATCAGCTCAGTTCAGTCGCTCAGTCATGGCTGACTCTTTGTGACCCCATGGACCACAGCATGCCAGGACTCCCTGTCCATCACCAACTCCCAGAATTTACTCAAACTCATCTCCATTGAGTTGGAGATGCCATACAGCCATCTCATCCTCTGTCGTCCCCTTCTCCTCCTGCCTTCAATCTTTTCCAGCATCAGGGTCTTTCCATATAATGGAATAGTATTCAGTCATTGAAAAGAATTAAAGTCTGTCATTTGCAATAATGTGGATGAACCTAGGGAATATTATGCTTAGTGAAATAAGTAAGACAAAGACAAATAGTGTATGATATCACACATAGAATTTAAAAAAATAATACAAAGGAATATATATGCCCCTCCAAAAAAATAGATTCACAGATATAGAAAACAAACTTGTAGTTACCAAAGGAAGTGGGAGAGGGACAAATTAGGGATATGGGTAACAGGTACACACTACTATATGTAAAATAGATAAGCAACAAGGATTTACTGTATAGCTCAGGGAAATATAATGCCTATATTCATTATAATAAACTATAATGAAATGTAACCTGCAAAATTACTGAATTACCATGTATAGAAAAGACCCTGATGCTGGGAAAGATTGAAGGCATGAGGAGAAGAGGATGAGATGGTTGGATGGCATCACTGACTCAATGGACATAGGTTTAAGCAAGCTCTGGAGAGATGGTGAAGGACAGGGAAGCCTGGCATAACTCAGTCCATGGGGTGTCAAAGAGTCAGACGCAACTGAGTGACTCAACAACAGAACCATGCTGTCCACAGGAAACTATCACAATATTGTAAATCAACTCTTCAACAAAAATTTTTAATTTTGTTTCTCACTCACCTACTTTCTCTGTTTTTTTCTAATATTATACTATTTTTTATTTTTAAAAATTGTGATTTATGTCTGAGAGTGTTTTGCCTATGTTCTCCTCTAGGAGTTTTATAGTTTCTGGTCTTACATTTAGATCTTTAATCCATTTTGAGTTTATTTTTGTGTGCAGTGTTAGAAAGTGATCTAGTTTCATTCTTTTACAAGTGGTTGACCAGTTTTCCCAGCACCACTTGTTAAAGAGATTGTCTTTACTCCATTGTATATTCTTGCCTCCTTTGTCAAAGATAAGGTGTCCATATGTGTGTGGATTTATCTCTGGGCTTTCTATTTTATTCCATTGATCTATATGTCTGTCTTTGTGCCAGTACCATACTGTTTTGATGACTGTGGCTTTGTAGTAGAGCCTGAAGTCAGGCAAGTTGATTCTTCCAGTTCCATTCTTCTTTCTCAAGATTGCTTTGGCAATTCGAGGTTTTTTGTATTTCCATACAAATCTTGAAATTATTTGTTCTAGTTCTGTGAAAAATATGGCTGGTAGCTTGATAGGGATTGCATTGAATTTGTAAATTGCTTTGGGTAGTATACTCATTTTCACTATATTGATTCTGCTGATCCATGAACATGATATATTTCTCCATCTATTAGTGTCCTCTTTGATTTCTTTCACCAGTGTTTTATAGTTTTCTATATATAGGTCTTTAGTTTCTTTGGGTAGATATATTCCTAAGTATTTTATTCTTTTTGTTGCAATGGTGAATGGAATTGTTTCCTTAATTTCTTTTTCTACTTTCTCATTATTAGTGTATAAGAATGCAAGGGATTTCTGTGTGTTGATTTTATATCCTGCAACTTTACTATATTCATTGATGAGCTCTAGTAATTTTCTGGTGGAGTCTTTAGGGTTTTCCATGTAGAGGATCATGTCATCTGCAAACAGTGAGAGTTTTACTTCTTCTTTTCCAATTTGGATTCCTTTTATTTCTTTTTCTGCTCTGATTGCTGTGGCCAAAACTTCCAGAACTATGTTGAATAGTAGCGGTGAAAGTGGACACCCTTGTCTTGTTCCTGACTTTAGGGGAAATGCAATCCCACTGCTGGGCATACACACCGAGGAAACCAGAATCGAAAGAGACACATGTACCCCAATGTTCATCGCAGCACTGTTTATAATAGCCAGGACATGGAAACAACCTAGATGTCCATCAGCAGATGAATGGATAAGAAAGCTGTGGTACATATACACAATGGAGTATTACTCAGCCGTTAAAAAGAATTCATTTGAATCAGTTCTGATGAGATGGATGAAACTGGAGCCAATTATACAGAGTGAAGTAAGCCAGAAAGAAAAACACCAATACAGTATACTAATACATATATATGGAATTTAGAATGATGGCAATGATGACCCTGTATGCAAGACAGGAAAAAAGACACAGGTGTGTATAACAGACTTTTGGACTCAGAGGGAGAGGGAGAGGGTGGGATGATTTGGGAGAATGGCATTCTATCATGTATACTATCATGTAAGAATTGAATCGCCAGTCTATGTCTGATGCAGGATATAGCATGCTTGGGGCTGGTGCATGGGGATGACCCACAGAGATGTTATGGGGAGGGAGGTGGGAGGGGGGTTCATGTTTGGGAACACATGTAAGAATTAAAGATTTTAAAATTAAAAAAAAAACCCACTAACACAACACTGTAAAGCAATTATACTCCAATAAAAAAACACTATAAGTAAAAAAAAAAAAAATTGTGTGCAGGACTTCCTTGGTGGTCCAGTGGTTAAGAATCTGCCCTCCAACGAAGGGGACATGGGCTCAATCCCCGGTCAGGGAACCGAACCCTACATGCCGTGGGGCAACTAAACCCATGCACCACAACTCCTGAAGCCTGCATGCCACAACTAAGGCCAGACACAGCCTAAAAAAAAAAAAATTCTGGGCACGTTTCAATGCATACATTTATCGAATTGATCTAGGCTAGGGAATGTGAGGGGGTTTTCTCTATGTCACTCAGCTACATTTTATTTGGCTGAATAGAATGTGAAATATATCATGTTCATACCAAAAAAGAGTCTAGAGAACACAATGCAAAAGGAGAACCTTTTCATGGGATCAAGTCAGGCAGGCTTGGTAGAAAGGCAAAGAATTAGAAAAATGCACTTACTGGTACCAGGAAATGAAGTAGGGAGGAGTCCGGGAGGCTTCATCACAGCTAGGGTTGACCAGGCAATGGCAGGCTTGCTGGTCTCTGAGTCACGGGCCATCTCTGGGCACAGGGCTGATCCAAACATTTCATGCAGAGTCCCATCAGAAGATGCGCTGCTGATCTTTCTGATTTACAGCTCTTACACTGAAGTCATCCAGATTTTTATTTCATGACTCAGAATGACTTTGGTGTTTTTAATTTCCAACTACTGCCACTCAGCTTTTCAGAGTGGATATATTCCCTGTGGACAAGGTCAGGCACGTATGCACTTTGTATTACTTGTGAGGCTTTGGCCCCAAACCCCAATAGAGTTCTCTGATTTTAACCCTGTGAGCCATGTGGAGCTAAGGCTATCCTGGTGGTCAGGAAACAGAAGAGTCTATGGACACCATGGGAGAAACCAAGTGCCATGACTCTCAGTGCACCCACTCGCCCTGTGCTTACCATCCAGTTTTACAGCATTAGAGAGTCTAACACTATGATTTTGAAAAATAGTGAACCCAAGGCAGCAAAGAGAATCGCACCTCTCTTTAAGATTTTGAAATCACTGGTTCTGTTCTTCATAGCCCAGTACATCTAAGAAAGCATGACACCTTCCATAGAGAAGGAGGCTTGTGCCACTTTAGTCAGTCAATCCAAGAGGTTGAGAGAAGAGAGACAGGAACAATCGAAACAGATGAATCCTCAAAGGTGGTCTTTAACACAGGGACATTTTGAGTGCATCATCAGAACTCTAAGCTTAGATTCAGCCCAATAACACCAGTCCCCACCACTTAGTCTTTTATGCTATAAATATACTGACTTTTAATCAGTTTCACCATCTGGAGAGCGTCTTGAGTATCAGTTCAGTTCAGTCTCTCAGTTGTGTGCAACTCTTTGCAACCCCATGGACTGCAGCACGCCAGGCCTCCCTGTCGATCATCAGCTCCTAGAGCTTACTCAAACTCATGTCTGTTGAGTTGGTAAGGCCATCCAACCACCTCATCCTCTATCGTCCCCTTCTCCTCCTGCCTTCAATCTTTCCTAGCATCAGGGTCTTTTCAAATGAGTCAGTTCTTCGGACCAGGGGGCCAAAGTATTGGAGTTTCAGCTTCAACAGCTGTCCTTCCAATGAATATTCAGGACTGATTTCCTTTAGGATGGACTGGTTGGATCTCTTTGTAGTCCAAGGGACTCTTGAGTCTTCTCCAACACCACAGTTCAAAAGCATCAGTTCTTTGGTGCTTGGCTTTCTTTATAGTCCAACTCTCACATCCATACATGACTTACTGGAAAAACCATAACTTTGACTAGATGGACCTTTGTTGGCAAAACAATGTCTCTGCTTTTTAATATGCTGTCTAGGTTGGTCCTAACTTTCCTTCCAAGGAGCAAGTATCTTTTAATTTCATGGCTGTAGTCATCTGCAGTGATTTTGGAGCCCCTCAGAATAAAATCTCTCACTGTTTCCATTGTTTCCCCATCTATTTACCATGAAGTGATGGGACCAGATGCCATGATCTTAGTTTTCTGAATGTTGAGTTTTAAGCCAACTTTTTCACTCTCCTCTTTCACTTTCATCAAGAAGCTCTTTAGTTCTTCTTTGCTTCCTGCCATAAGGGTGGTGTCATCTGCATATCTGAGGTTATTGATATTTCTCCTGGCAATCTTGATTCCAGCTTGTGCTTCATTCAGCCCAGCATTTCTCATGATATACTCTACATGTAAGTTAAATAAGCAAGGTGACAATATACAGCCTTGAGGTAGTCTTTTCCCGATTTGGAACCAGTCTGTTGTTCCATGTCTGGTTCTAACTGTTGCTTTTTGACCTGCATATAAATCTCTCAGGAGGCAGGTCAGGTGGTCTGGTATTCCCATCTCTTTCAGAATTTTCCACAGTTTGTTGTAATTTGTAAAGTCAAAGGCTTTGGCAAAGTCAATAAAGCAGAAGTAGATGTTTTTCTGGAACTCTTGCTTTTTTGATGATCCAACCGATGTTGACAATTTGATCTCTGGTTCCGCTGCCTTTTCCAAATCCAGCTTGAACATCAGGAAGTTCACGGTTCATGTACTATTGAAGCCTGGCTTAGAGAAGTTTGAGCATTACTTTGCTAGTGTGGGAGATGAGTGCAACTGTGTGGTAGTTTGAGCATTCTTTGGCATTGCCTTTCTTTGGGATTGGAATGAAAACTGATCTTTTCCAGTATTTCGTCATAGTCTTCACTACGGAGAACCATAATTGATCAAATAGGTGACTAGACAGGTAGGTAGACAGACAAATGTAGAGATAGATAGATAGAAAGAAAGTCTTAGGAGAAATCAGAGGATGCAGGAGGTCCTGTCAGCACGAGGCTCTCACGTGCTGCAGCACAGTCCTCCTCTTCAGTTAGACAGCATTTCTCTCTTAACATCTTCTCATGCTCCCCTTCTATACTGCTCAGTTCAGGTTGCCGCAGCAGAGCATCACAGACCTGGAAGCTTAAACAAGACATTTCCCCCTCAGTTTTGGAGGCTGGGAGTCCCAGACTGAGGTGCGAGCTAGGCTGGTTTCTGGTGAGGCCTCTCTTCCCGGCTTGCGGATGGCCACTGTTCCCTTGTGTCCTCACCTGGCCTTTCCTCTGTGGGTGTGTGGACAGAGAGATCAAGGGAGCTCTAGGGTCTCTTCCTCTTTTTTAAAGGATATCAGTCCTATCAGTTATGGACCCCTTGATGACTTCATTTAACCCTATCTCAACATGTTGTCACATTGAGGGCTAAGGCTGTAAAACATGAATTTCGGAGGGACACAGTTCAATCCATAATGCCATCCAATTCACTTGATTTGTATAGATTGTCTCAACAAGTGATTGATTGAAAGGAAGATCCTGAGTGATGTGGGAGGAAATCATACCAACCACACAGGTGAGGTTGCCATTGGAAACCAGCGTCCTTTTTCCCTGGAGAAAAGAGAGGAGAGAAGGCATGGATGAGAACAGGACCCCTGATCAGGGAGGTCAGATGGGGTGGGAGGGTATCTCATGTGGATGGCCCTCATCTGTGACAACTTTGCAAGTGACTTCCTCTTTTTGAAAGACTTTTTATAAATTAATTGCCTAAATAGGAAGTAGCTGGGGGTGACCCATGTGTCTCAGACCCAGCGACTCTGACATAGAAAATAAGTCACCATGTGATGCAGTGAGCTCTGTAATACACATGTGCTTTGAGAAATCATATGAATAATTGTCTGAGCTCTAATACTATTGAAATGTGATCTGAAAGTCCACACATGAGGAAAACTTTCTTCCTTGTTGCCCTCTGACATGGTGATAAAATTTAACTGCTTTGCATAGGTGGCCCTTGCAGGCAGCCCTTCCCCCATGGAATATTAGAAGACCTCCTCTCTGGTTGGGAGACACGTCTGTCTACTGTCTGTTGTTACTGTCTTACCACATCATCGTGTTTCCATCAAATCAGTGATGCAGATTGTGGAATTCCAGACTGGAGAAATGAAAAAGAAATTTGGAGGTGTCTGGGCATCCATATTTGTAATTTCCAGGCATGCAGCATTTCATTTATTTTCAGAAAGAAGAAGTGGCAAAATTCAGGCGGCAGTGACTCCGTGGAGCTGTTTTCCAGTGAGTGTGTGACTTGTGATTTTCGCTTGCTGAGATCTCCTTCCTGTCTCATCATCAGAGATTTGCTTGAGGGACTCCTGCACTGCCAACATGGGGTGAATCTTCCTTTCCCGCCTGCCTTGAATTCAGGGGAAAACTTTCACGCTACAGGAAGAAGGCTAATCTAATTCCCACTGTTCTCGACCCCAGTATATCACTGTTAGAGGGAGGCCTGAAGACAGGGTCATTGAGGAATGGGTCATTCTGAGTCCCATTCTACTCAGAATCGGTTCCGAGGCATTTGGAAGGCATGGCCCCTGCCCCAGGGCTGCTTGGCTGTCTGCATCCATCAGACACTATAGGACTCCTCTCTTTCCCAGGGAGCTTCCAGGCCATCTGATATGGTCTAAATGGGGACTAAGGGCCTGGTCACATCTGTTCGTCTAGACAGCTGAAAGCCAGGGCTGTTCCTTCTCTTTCAGCATATGTGAGTAAAGAAACTGCAACTTAGCTTTCATGGACAATAACTTTTGTAGGAACATGGTGTACATTCTCTGGTTTGGTGGGAACCTGCAGTCTTTAGGGGCTATTCAGCCACCCTGAATGTAAAAGAAATTGAGAGTAAATTTTGTAATTTATTTCCTGAAGTCCATGAATTCACTTAGAATTGGCTGATGTTACATGGCCACTTGGTGGCAGCGTAGAAATTTAAACCCAGTCCACTGACCTCTAGTGGCTTTGTTTTTCTACTCTACCATATTACCTTTGGAGAAGGCAATGGCAACCCATTCCAGTGTTCTTGCTGGGAGAATCCCAGGGATGGGGGAGCCTGGTGGGCTGTTGTCTATGGCGTTGCACAGAGTTGGACATGACTGAAGCAACTTAGCAGCGGCAGCAGCATATTACCTTTGGTAGTAAGAGAATGAATTCTCTGAAGGTTTCCAACTTGAGAGAAAGCAGGATGGCAACCAGGGAGAAAAGGACTAGGCCATTACTTCTGAGATGGAGACATAACATAGAGGATACAATTTAGACATAACATACTACTATTTAGGAGGCATCCCTATTGCTGAGGGCAAAGACTGGAAGATTGCCTGAGAGAAGTGGCTAGTCCTTTATACACATAGTGGGCTGTGCTGTTCTGGAAATGCTGGCCATAGGTTGGCCCTGGGGTTGGACGGGAGTACAGTCATCACACAGGCTCCTCCAGGATCCAAAGATGGGCTGTGGCCCTGGAACACACATAGGTAGGGAGGGACAGATGAGGCCCTGGGTTTATGAATGAGCTGAGATCCCACTTGATGATTCAAACTGAATGACTGCACGGGGGGATTCACAGTGATAAGTGTACGGGCAGGAAACCAGGCCCATTGGGAACATGTCTTTTAGTCCAGTTCCTGACCCGGGGGGGGGGGGCAAGTGGAGAGTTGTACAGTTCACCAGGAGCAGCAGCCCCCTCCAGCACAAACCAGGAGTGAAACGTGAGTGAGTGAAAAGATGAGTTTGTATAGAGTTCAGTTCTATAGCATGATCCCTGCTAAGCCCACATTCTCTCTCCCTATCTCTGTTCCGGTCTAAACCTCTCTCTCCTTCTCTCTGTCCCTTCCCCTTTTCTCTCTGTCTCTGTCTCTCTCTGTCTCTCCCTCTCTCTGTATCTGCAGAATTTTTCTCTGGTCCATGTCTCTCATGAACAGTACCCCAGCCTGTAACTGGGTAGAGTCTTTAACTGGTACCCTTTTTGCTCCTGGAAAGAAGGCTTCTGGGATTTAAAGTCCTGGACGGTACAGCCTACCCACAGATGTTTTGGTTCAAATTTTCTACGAGTTCTGCCAGTTCCTTTATGAGTTTTTATGATTCCTCTTTTTCTCTGGAGTCTGCTGAGGGACTGATAGATGGCAGAGGCCTCTGCAGGTGATGAACCCAGCTACCTCGATTGTGGTTCCTGCTGACACTTGCTGGCTCAGGGCATCCATGCCTTGGGGATGCAATAAAGAAATAAGAGAAGTGATGGAAATGGAGGGAAGACCAGGCAGGTCATGGAGGACTGTGCGGGAAGGGTCCTGGGTCATGCCAGACACACCAGCTGACTGAGCAAAGAAGGAAAGCACTAATCCAAGGGCAAGCACTGCATGTGGGCAGCAGAACCAGAAACTGGGTCTTCTGGTTTCAATCAGGAAACAATTAAGCACATAAACAAATAAGATTATTTCAGACAGTGGCTGGCCCAACAAGGAAAATGAAGCCAGGAGAAGAGATAGGACCTAGGCAGAGAGTGACTCTTCTAAGGAGTAGAATATGAAGGAGCAGGCAGTGGTGAACTGGTATGGAGAGGAGCCATTCTGGCCATGGCAAGACCTGGTGCTCACGCTCTGGGGAGCGGGTGCTGTGTCTCTGCGTGCTGGAGACCTGGATGGGGTGAAGCTGGGGCCTGGAGAGAAGCAGGGGTCCCTGGTCTGCTCTAGCTGTGGGCCACAGCACAGAGCGGGAAAGGCTCCACCTTTGTCTCGGCCAGCTCGCTTTCATGGGGGTCTCTGAGCCCCTCACCCCAGATCCACTAATATGATAGAAGCCAGAGACGCAGCACACACTCCACTCCTGTCCCGTGTCCTGCTTGGATCCCCTCAGTGGGCCCCAGATGGCGCTAGGGACCCTGAAGGATGCTGTGCCTCTCACCGGGCTGGGCACTAGCGTAGGGAGATGAGGGATCCAGCAGCTCCCAGGCTGTGGTCCATGCCTGGGCTGGGCTCTGTGAGTCCTGCATAACATGAGGGCTGTCCATGCCCATGGAAAAGTAAGAAAACTCCACCAAGTCTGTCCACCTTTGGGTGGTATCCCAGCACCTGCATGAGGGGCAGTGAAATGCTCTCCCTGAACGTGTAGTCCTTGATTGCAAGATTTTTAAAGATGTTGTGTTTCTCAAACCATCCCACACCCTGCATGGATGGTGGTGCCCTTCAATTCAGAATGGTGGAAACCTGAAGACATTACTGGCGTTGGTCTTGGTGGTCCTGGCTTCCCCTCGGCAAAGGGTCTGTGACTGAGAAACAGCCTTTGGACAAGGAGAGAAATAGAGAGAGAGACAGAGAGACAGAGAGGGCGAAGGAGAGAGAGGGAGAGAAGACGAAAGAGCTCACTGAGCTGTGTTCTCCCTCAGAAAGTACCTGGCACGCTGGAGGCAGCTCCAGGGCCAATATTTGGAAGCTATAAATCAGGTCTGTGTGGAGAGGCCCCCATGAATCATGGGAATGCTGAGCTGGGGGAGCTGGAGTGGAGGGGGAGTGGACCGAGTGCTCTTTCCAGGGCAGGTATCCTCCCTTCAGGAAGAATTCATACAGGAGGAGGGGCTCAGGGGGACACACACTGTGAAGTCAAGACATGCAAGTCCTTTGTAGCTTAGATTCTCTGAGCCTCATCGGTTCAACATGTGTGACTTAACCAGAGGGTGAGTGAGCACAGGCGGAGGCAGTAACCCCCACGCTGGATCCCTCACGGTCGTCCCGGTAATGCCAGGGTCCTTGTCCATCAGTGCCAAGACCATCCCCTTCTGCAGTAACCAGAACCCCTGCTCATGCCCTGTCTGCACCAGGCCACCCAGCCACACTGCTCCATTCATTCAATCTGCACCTCAGGAGGACATCACACACACAGTTAGCAGGCATGAAAGGAGACAGAGGCAGAGAGGAGGCAACGTGTGCTCAGTTTCCTCAAATTGGGGGTCAGTATGCAGGTCAGGAAGCAGCAGTTAGAACTGGACATGGAACAACAGACTGGGTCCAAATAGGAAAAGGAGTACGTCAAGGCTGTATATTGTCACCCCGCTTATTTAACTTATATGCAGAGTACATCATGAGAAATGCTGGACTGGAAGAAGCACAAGCTGGAATCAAGATTGCTGGCAGAAATATCAATAACCTCAGATATGCAGATGACACCACCCTTATTGCAGAAAGTGAAGAGAAACTCAAAAGCCTCTTGATGAAAGTGAAAGTGGAGAGTGAAAAGTTGGCTTAAAACTCAACATTCAGAAAACGAAGATCATGACATCTAGCCCCATCACTTCATGGGAAATAGATGGGGAAACAGTGGAAACCATGTCAGATTTTATTTTTGGGGGCTCCAAAATCACTGCAGATGGTGATTGCAGTCATGAAATTAAAAGATGCTTACTCCTTGGAAGAAACGTTATGACCAACCTGGATAGTATATTGAAAAGCAGAGACATTACTTTGCCAACAAAGATCCGTTTAGTCAAGGCTATGGTTTTCCCAGTAGTCATGTATGGATGTGAGTTGGACTGTGAAGAAAACTGAGTGCCGAAGAATTGATGCTTTTGAACTGTGGTGTTGGAGAAGACTCTTAAGAGTCCCTTGGACTGCAAGGAGATCCAACCAGTCCATTCTGAAGGAGATCAGCCCTGGGTGTTCTTTGGAAGGAAGGATGCTAAAGCTGAAACTCCAGTACTTTGGCCACCTCATGCGAACAGTTGACTCATTGGAATAGACTCTGATGCTGGGAGGGATTGGGAGCAGGAGGAGAAGGGGACGACAGAGGATGAGATGGCTGGATGGCATCACTGATTCGATGGATGTGAGTTTGAGTGAACTCCGGGAGATGATGATGGACAGGGAGGCCTGGCATGCTGCTATTCATGGGGTCGCAAAGAGTCAGACACGACTGAGCGCCTGAACTGAACTGAACTGAACCCTGAATCCCTGGGCTGTATCCAGCCTCCATCTGTTTCCCTAATTCGAGTTTTGTGAGAAGATCCATGCCACCACCTTGGCTGCATATATATACCCTGGCTTGGTCTTCCGAATGGACATGTGGGGGAAGGAACAGGGGCTAACTGGAGAGGGGAGTGGGCAGAGTTGGTGGAATGGATCAGATGAGCCTGTCTGTCCCACTGAGGAACTCGGACCTTCTGCAATGGACGGAAAAGCAGAGGACTGATGGGACTGGATCTCTGTCTTTGTCCTGGGTTGGTGCGGGGCGGGGCGGGGCGTTGGTGGGGGGTGGGGTGGGGTGGTTAGCTTGTTCAAGATCCCAGAGCAGGAGCAGGAATTCAGATGGATCCCACCATACCTTGTCCCTTTCAGGACCCCTTTTCCTTTCTTGGGCAATGATGGAATTACCCAGGGAGTGTGCTCAAAATGCTGAATCTCAGGCCCCCGCCAGATGTCTCGAAATGGACTGTTCAGGAAGGGGCTTGGGAACCTTCATTTTAACAACCTGCTTGTGGTTGGGACATCGTGAAGGCTTATGCTCTACAACATTGCCCATGGGGAAGCTCAGGTATTTTGGAACTCCCAGCTGGGTGCCAGATGTCCGAACCTCATTTACCTAAATTCTCCAGATTAACTCATTTGCGGCTGTTTTCTATCACTGGCTTCTCTGAGCCCCGAACAGAAAAAAACCCGCTAGTTTCTGGCAACATCCTCTGTCCAGCAGATGGCGGTCTCTGACCAGGAATCTCATGGACCAGCCACCATGGGAAACTGCTTCCTCAAAAGAAGTTTTCCTGGGAATGCCCAAGAAAACCCAAATTAGACAACATTCTATATTATCCCCTAAGGACAACTTGTCTAATGAAGAGGAAATATTTTCTCTCACACAATTGAATGTGGATACTTTTCTTCGGTTTCTGCCAAATGAACATGATGACCTTTGATGTCAAATTCCTCATGATTCCCTTGATTCATGCAGAGTCTCAGGGCACGCACATCTACTCTCAAACAGGATCGTCTCAGGAAGATTTTATTCAAGGTCACCTAGGTGATAAAGTCATCTAAGGCATGTCTTCTCCTGGTGCGCCTTGATTTTTATCTTGTCATTTTCTAAGAAAATAGAAAAAGGCACTGTGTCTTTGGTTACTGGGACAGCTCTGACTCGGTCTGCCAGGTGGGGAGTGGGTTGGGTTACTTTCCTGAGAGAAAACAAAGACCTCCAGTGAATACGCTCTCAGCTGCTGCAGAATCTTGGGAGTAGGGGTGGGGATAGCATAGGGGTGGGAGAGGGAGGGATGGGGTGAGGGAGCTGTGAGAACCAGCTTTCACTGGTTTCCTTGGCTGGGAGGAAGGAAGAGAGAAAGAGTCTTCTTTCTCCACCTACCAGGCTCTTCCGTGGATCTTAGGGAAGATCCCTCCTCACCCCTCCTGCCCTCTCCCTCCTCTGTCCCCTTCTCCACCCCAATTTCACTCATGTTCTATTTGCACTTTTTTGTGGGGCTGCAGTGGGAGCCAGGCTCTGTGATTCTGCAGTAGCAGCAGGGAAGGACTGGTGCCATGAGGATGTGCCTTAGTAAGAACGGTGGGTTCACATCATTCATTCTGCCTATGTGAGTGCGTCCTGAATGGCTTCAGTCCTGTCTGACTCTCTATGACCCCATGGACTGTAGCCCACCAGACTTCTGTGTCCATGGGATTTTCCAGGCAAGAATACTGGAGTGGGTTGCCATGGCCTCCTCCAGGGGGTCTTTCTGACTCAGGGATTGAACCTGCATCTCTTAAGTCTCCTGCACTGGCAGGCGGGCGCTTCACTCCTCTCACCACCTGGGAAGCCCATTCTCCCCATGGCTGGGGTTTAAATGTCCTGGTGTCTGTGCTGAGTGAGGGGCACCCTCTGACGAAGTGAGTGTGGTAGCACCAGCCCTGGAAACACTTGTTTAAAGGAAAAGAAACAGCCTGTTTATTTCACCCGAGATCCATGGTCTAGGGAAGCCGTGACTGGCCTGTCTTGCTTCCAAGCTGGGAAATGTATGTAGTAGCCGGATTTCTCAAATCCCAGAGAGAGCCTCAGAAGCCGCACAGGCTCTCTCCACCCTCAAAAGAATAGGTCAAGTTTTTTAGACAGTAAGATATCCTCAGGGCTTCTCAGGTGGCTCAGCGGCAAAGAATCCACCTGCCAGTACAGGAGATGCCGGTTCAATCCCTGTGTCTGGAAGATCTCCTGGAGAAGCAAATGGCAACCCACTCCAGTATTCTTGCCTGGGAAATCCCATGGACAGAGGAACCTGGTGGGGTACAGTCCATGGGGTCATGAAAGAGTTGCACATGTCTTAGCAACTAAACAACAACAGCAAGAGGCCCTCCGTCTTGGTTCCTAGCCCCCCAGTCAACTCAAACCTCTTAACTAAAATCATCTGATCCAAGCAGCCCACTCGTTCAGCACCCACTCTGCTCCCATTGTCCAGTCCTGATTTTCAAATATTCCCCATGAGAAACACAACTAGAGGTCTTCCTCACCCGCAGGACCCTGGTGTCCCTGTTCCAATTTCACGACAGGCACCTTGCTTCTTGTGCAAGGATGCAAAACGAGGTCTGCTCCCAAATCAGCCCATTTCTCTCTCTCTCTCGTCATTGTTTTCCTTCTGCTCAGCTACTGTCACATTATGCACATTTTCCTTGTCTTGGTCTCTGGAATGTCTCTGTTTTGTTTTGTGCTGTTGAACTGGTTTCCCTCCCTGGATGAACACTTCCTGCAGTAGCTCTGGTTTGGCCTGGGCTTCCCTGGATGCGAGGGGAGCACTGGCTGCTCTGCCTCTCTTGTGGTCCCTATCAGTAGTCAGTGAGCCTTCAGTTCAGTTCAGTCACTTAGTCGTGTCCAACTATTTGTGACCCCGTGGACCACAGCATGCCAGGCCTCCCTGTCCATCACCAAATCCTGGAGTTTACTCAAACTCACGTCCGTTGAGTCGGTGATGCCATCCAACCATCTCATCCTCTGTTGTCCCCTTCGTCTCCCGCCATCAATCTTTCCCAGCATCAGGGTCTTTTCAAATGAGTCAGCTCTTTGCATCAGGTGGCCAAAGTATTGGAGTTTCAGTTTCAACATCAGTCCTTCTAATGAACACCCAGGACTTATCTCCTTTAGGATGGACTGGTTGGATCTCCTTGCAGTCCAAGGGACTCTCAAGAGTCTTCTCCAGCACCACAGTTCAAAAACATCAATTCTTCGGCGCTCAGCTTTCTTTATAGTCCAACTCTCACATCCATACATGACTACTGGAAAAGCCATAGCCTAAACAGTCAGTGACCCTAAATCAGCAAAAAAGCACAGACCTCCCACCCCCAGACAAAGCCCATGGGGAGAAGTTGAGCAGGAATAGGGAATGAGAGAGAAAGCTGCTTCTGCTTTGCCCTCCCCACTCCCTGTGTTTATGAGGGGCACTTGCTCGGGTCTAGATAAGCACTGGACAAGAGTCCAGCTGACATGCAGGCCTAGGCTGCATCCTCACGGAGTTCAGGCTGCCCTGACACTGCTGTGTGTGGTCCTGCGGTCCAGAACCTGGATGTTTGCACAGTGGCCCCGTGGAGCGGGCTTTGGAGATTGGGCTACCCTGAGGGAAAGCTGCTTCCTTGGGGATCCTCAGGCTTCATGTGTAAAGTGGGCAGAATCATACATGTTTTACAAAGGCATGTGTGGATCAGAGCAGTGCATCTGAGTCTGCAACATAGAAACACACATCAAAACATCATACAACTTCCCTCCTTAAATTTTTGCAGCACCATCAGATGAAGCTCCTCATCCACCATCAGACTGACTGGGAGGTGCTCTAGAGGATGGGACTTCCACCTGTGCACTTACAATGAAACAGAAATTATAGGAAATACAGGGGTCCACAATTTTTGGTTTGAGGTATATCTAAAATTGAGCCTTCCCCAGTGGTGCTAGTGCTAAAAAATCCACCTGCCAATGCAGGAGACATAAGCGATGTGGGTTTGATCCCTGGGTTGGGAAGATCCCCTGGAGGAGGGCATGGCAACCCACTCCAATATTCTTGCCTGGAGAATCCCATGGACAGAGGAGACTGGAGGGCTACAGTCCATAAGGTCTCAAAGAGTCAGACATGCCTGAAGTGACTTAGTGCACACACACACACACACAACTAAAATTACACATTTCAGTTGTGTGGTACTTGGCTGAGTAGGATTGTATGTGTAAACTTAAATGTGGCCCCAGTTATTCCTGTTGAAAGCAGCAGACAGATGCAAAAGCACTGGGTTCTGGATCAAGTTAAGATGAGGTCATTAGGGTGGGTCATTAATCCAATGTGACTGTGTCCTTATAAAAAGGAGATGATAAAGGGACACAGGGAGAACTTGGCCTTCTGAAAGACAAGGAGAGAAGCTTGGAACTGATCCTTCCCTGGTGTTTGAAGAAGGGTGACTGTGCCTAATTTCAGACTTCTGGTCTCTGAAACAGCGAGACAGTATATGTCTCCTGTTTAAGCCACCCAGGCTGTGGTCTTCTGTTATGGTAGCTCCAGCAGATGAATGTGCTGTGTTTTGTGAATGACCTTGACTGTGAGTTCTCAGTGTATGAGGGATCCGCCTACATAAGATATAATCACAGCTCGAGGTAGTAAGTGCTGGAAATTACTACCAGCAGGAGGCGAAGGAGATTTTGATACAGGGCAGAGGGGCTCTTGGAAGTGATAGGGAGACTTCAAACCTTCCTATCTCTCTTGTCCATCCTTGAGTGAAGTTCTCAAGGATGACTAAGAGAGAGCTGGGATATAGAATGTGATCAGAGGAAGAGCGTCCCCTTGGCCTGATGACATGGCAGGGGCTGATGCCACTTGTGTGCTCTCATGGGATGTGAGATCCCCAGGTTACTAAATGTCCCTTTACAGGAGAACTTTAAACAGCTACACAAATCCAGTTGTATTACATCATAGTTTTATTTTAAGCAGTCTGCTTGGCCACTTAAGTATTCTCATCTTTTTTTTTTCCCCTAGTACAAAGAACTTAGATATAGGCATTATTATGGCTAAATTTTCATGCATATTTGCATTTGTGTTTTAGAATAAATTAGTTCCAGTGTAACCTTAAATGCCACAATTCATTTAACTTATTTTTTTTACTGCTGAGGCCATCTCTCTTCAGGGGAAGAGACCAGAAGAGGCATGTTCAGGAGAGTCACCGACTACGAGGGATGTGTGTCTGGGACAAGTCCACACCATCCCCTGCCACCAGGGAGAGGCAAATGGACACAAGAGTGCCTTGTAAAGGCAGGTAGTGTAACTGTCCATCACTGGCACTGAAAACTCTCCATATGACTAGAGTGAAACTAGAGTGGGTTTTTAGCGGTGAAAGATGGAAAGTTCTGGCAGAGTGGAAGAGCCAGATGGAAGAGTCAGGCAGAAGGAAAGCACGTTTCTGCACTGTCCTCATTCTAGAAGACCCACCTGTTCAGAATGAAAAATACCCTGCGAGGCCAATCACTGACCTGAGGTCTGTTGTCTCCGACGCTGGGCACAGGCTAACCTGCCCTGCTAGAGTGGGGGCTCTCCCGTGGCCACAGCAGCCACCAGCAGCTGCTTGGCTGGATTTCATGGTTCTGTTGCAGTGGGTCTAAATAAGTGGATTATTTACTGAAACACCACCAACGCAGGTCCCTCTCGTCTGGTTAGGCCTCCACACCTGAGCCATGCTAGTCAGTGCTGCAAAGCACCGCTACTGGGAGACAGACGTGGGCAGCTTTTGGCATCATGTACATGGAACCATGATCGGTGTGTGCAAACTGAGGTAAAGACCATGGCCTCGGGCATGTGTTGCTACATTCAATTTGTTTCTGACAAGTACTTACGACTTCTGATTGTCAGAGACAAACGCTTGCATTTCAGACTCTGCCCTGGGGACTTGGCATAGAATGTATATTTACATTGTTCATCTAGAAAATAATATTCCTTTTCTTATTTATAATGAAGTTTAAAGTTGGGGAAAACTTTTAGATGATTTACCTTCACAAGATTAGAAGAGCAAAATAAAACCCTACCTTTTTAATTGTCACAGCATCTTCAGATACAATTTACATGCCATTCACCCATTTAAAGCTTATAGTCTGATGGTTTTTAGTGTATTCACAAAGTAGTGCATCCGTGGAGATCAATTTTACAACATTTTGGTCACTCCAAAAAGAAACCTGTACCCCTTAGCTCTTCTTCCACTTTTATGCCAACATTGCACCTCCCCAGCAACTCCATCCTCACCCTCCACCTCTGACTCACCAATCCTCAGCCTTTGGCAACCACTCATTTATAGTCTGTCTTTACTGCCAACTCTGCATATTTTACGTAAATGGAATTGTACTGTGTATGTTTTCTGTGACTGGTTTCTTTCACTTGGTATGTTTTCAAGGTTCAGCCATGTAATAGCCTGTGTCAGAAAGGTGTTTCTTTTTATGGTCAAGTAATATTCTATTTTATGGATATATCACTTTTTGTCCATCGGTTCATGCTTTAACAAACATTTAAGTTGTTCCCACTTTTTGCCTGTTATGAATAATGATGCTATAATATTCATATACAAATTTTGGGGTGGACACGTTTTCATTTCTCTTGGATCTATATACCAAGGAGCAGAAATGGTTGTTCACATGATATCTCTATGCTTAACCTTTTGAGGAACTTTTGGACTGTTTTCCAAAGTGACTCTACTGGTTTACATTCCCACCAGCAGTGTATGAGTGTTCTCTTGCCAACCTGACACTGACTTTTTGATGCTGACCGTCTTGGAGAATGCAAAGTAGCATCTTTTGTGGTTTTAATTTTCATCTTCTCAATGGCTAACATTGTTTAACATCTTTTCATGTACTTATTGGCCATATACATATCTTCCTTGGAGAAATTCTATTCAGATCCTTCGCCAACTTTAAAATTTGGATTGTCCTTTTATTCACATCATAATCTTTGCAATATTTTTTGAAATGTTTCCTGTGGTTATTTTCATGGAAGATTTATGGATCTTTCTTCTTTCCCAGAAGTCATGAGAATGGCTGAAATATTAGGCAAGCACTCTCTCTCTCTCTCACACACAAGACATATAAAGTTTAATTACTAGAATGTGACTTTTAACACGTATATCAAATATTGAGTCAGCTGTTCTGTGTGCTACTGTTTTCTAGGCCATGTCAGCATTCACTTTGCTCACACGTAGCTATCTGAGTTTGTGTTGGTGAGATAATAAATCAGTATGGAATCACTGAAGAGTGGTTAGACAGTATGAATCTAAATTAAAGGGCTTCCGTGGTGGCTCAGTGATAAAGAATCTACCTGCCAATGCAGGAGACGCAGGTTTGATCCCTGGTCTGGGAAGATCCCTTGGAGAAGGAAATGGCAACCCATTCCAGTATTCTTGCCTGGGAAATCCCATGAACAGAGGAGCCTGGTGGGCTACAAGTCCATGGCGTTGCAAAGAGTTGGAAACAACTTAGCAACTGAACAACAACAATCTAAATACGTATATTTTTATTTCTTTATTTAAAATCTTCCTACAGATATACATATGTGCAAGTACTTATTCACAAAAATGTTGACCACATTTTGGAAATAGCAGAAGAGTGGAGAAAACTTAGAGTTTCACAGCTCGCAGAGAAGGTAAATAATTCATAGATCATCCTTATACTATGAACTATTGAAAAGAAAATAAAGAATACAGAAATAGTGTAACCTCCAAACATATTAATTTAAAAATAACACAAGGCACAGAACAGTGGATAACATAAAAAGATCTATGTAAAATGGAGCTACCTAAGGCTATGTATGGATGTGAGAGTTGGACTGTGAAGAAGGCTGAGCACCAAAGAATTGATGCTTTTGAATTGTGGTGTTGGAGAAGACTCTTGAGAGTCCCTTGGACTGCAAGGAGATCCAACCAGTCCATTCTGAAGGAGATCAGCCCTAGGATTTCTTTGGAAGGAATGATGCTAAAGCTGAAACTCCAGTACTTTGGCCACCTCATGGGAAGGGTTGACTCATTGGAATAGACTCTGATGCTGGGAGGGATTGGGGGCAGGAGGAGAAGGGGACGACCGAGGATGAGATGGCTGGATGGCATTACTGATTTGATGGACGCGAGTCTGAGTGAGTTGGTGATGGACAGGGAGGCCTGGCGTGCTGCGATTCATGGGGTTGCAAAGAGTCAGACACGACTGAGTGACTGAACTGAACTGAACTGATACATGTTGTTAAGTTGCTAAGTGGTGTCCAACTCTTTGCAACCCCATGGACTGTAGCCCACCAGGCTCCTCTGTCCATGGGATTTCCCAGGCAAGAATACTGGAGCGAGTTGCCATTTCCTTCTTCAGGGGATCTTCCCCACCCAGGGATAGAGCCTGTGTCTCCCTCATTGGCAGATGAATTCTTTACCACTGACCCACCAGGGAAGCCCACCTGTCATGTACCTGCCTGTGTATGTACAAAATTTTTCTGAAAGAATACAGTCCTGTCTGTTACCAAGAGAATGTTCATAGGCACTGGAGGGAAATAGGTGTATTATTCACTATATATCCATTTGATTATTGCATTTTATCACAGCATGTATTATTTAAGTAAAATATTTTTAACATGCATTTAAATAGTCATGATACTTTTCAAGTTTTGAGACTGTTGTAGAATTCTAACAAATTAAATTTGGTTTCCTTTACCTAACTTAGCAACTATCTGCAGAACCAGTCTTGTCCCATCTCTACCTCAACTTCTCCTACCCCTGCTGCATTTATTTTATGATGAATTCCCAGACCTCATCGCATTTGACCTATTTTCAATCGTTTTTTTTTTTTTTTTGCTGTGATGCTTGGCTTGTGGGGCTTCCCTGGTGGCTCAGCTAGTAAAGAATCTACCTGCAATGCAGGAGATCTGGGTCAATCCCTGGGTTGGGAAGATCCCCTGGAGAAGGGAACGGCTACCCACTCCAGTATTCTGGCCTGGAGAATTCCATGGACTATATAGTCCATGGGGTTGCAAAGATTTGGACATGACTGAGCGACTTTCACTTCACTTTGGCTTGTGGGATCTTAGTTCCTTGACCAGGGATTGAACCCAGCCCTCAGGAGTGAGAGTGCAGAGTCGTAATTCCCTGGACTGACAGGGAATTCTCCCCATTTTCAATCTTATCTAACAGATAAGAGTCTTTTTAAACAGAATAAATGATGCTTTAACTAATACTTACACTAATTATTAGCAGCTTCCACCATTAACATGTGTCTGGCCAAGGTGCAATTCTTCCCAGATGTCTCATCAATGTTCTATCTAGTGGGCTTGTAAGGTCCAAACATTGTGCTGACTCATGTTTCTCTTATCATTCTAATTTTTCTATTCACCTTCCCTCTCATCTTTTTTTTTTCCTTGCAATTTATTTGTTGAAGAAACGGGAACATTTGTCTCATGGTCTTTCCCAATTATTGGACATTACTGCCTTCAGCCTTTTGTTCAAGTTGGCCATCCTCCTGCTTCCTGTCTGTTTTCACCTGACCTGGTCTGTTCAGGTCAGTTTCCTCTGCTGGAAAGAATCCTTGCTGACTGTGTCACTGTGTTTTCCCTCAACGCCATGGGGAGGAGCGGAATTGCCTCCCTAACATGAGTGTGGCCAGAGGTACAGTTGAGGTCACCTGATCTACACCTTATAAAATAACCCACCAGCTGTTTACCTAAGGGTTTGAACAGGCACCAGTTATTATTGTCATAGCTATTTCACTAGGAATTTCAAGGCAGTTATAGTCTATTCTATTCTTTCTGTATGTTTTGGCTTAAATATTTCAACTGAGATACCATTCTTAAGACACCAAGATAAAAAAAAAAGAAAAAAGCAAGCTGAATGTGTTTTTCCTTATTCAAAACAGTTCTCACAAGTTGTAGGAGGATGAGGAAACACAGGAAACTTGTGTATTTTGGCATAATTGTTGTGGGGGCTGAGCCCCTGCAGGCTGTAATCCACTGTGATGTTAATGAAGACCTGTTCTGTGCCCCTGGCATGTCATATCAGACAAAACCCTGGCAACTGGGGATAAGAAAGAGATCACTTTAGCTTTGCCTGATGCCATCAAATGGAAAAGGGATGGAGCCCACCAGTGTTAAGATGAAGAATGGAGAGCCAAAATTTGCCCAACTCCAACAGAGCTCAGTCCTCAAGTCCCTGGTTTTTCAAAAGCATATGCTTATGAACTCGCAGTATAACTTAACTGGGCTTGGAGAGGATTGCCTGATAGGCCAATGTTTAAAGAAATGTGTCTGCTTATGTTGCATTTAAGAGTTTCAGTCCACAAATTCTGGTGTGTAATGAATGTGACATTATTCATCCTCGAACACCATTTCTTTTTTGAGTCCTTCAATTTCTGAAACTTAATGCTTGACAACACAGGGTCTCCTCATGCTTGCCTTTGTTTCCTAGAGGATGTCCTGGGCTTAAGGATTGAGGATTTTAGTAGTGGTTTTCTGGGCTGGTAGCCACAGAAGGATTCTTAATTCTGACTCTTCTTTGATTGTGGACACACATTGTCATGACTGTGTTCTTAAAAGTTCATGACCCTTTCCTCATTTCTAGTTCTGAACTTCTGAATCTGGCTGAACTTCTTTATATTTCTATGTTATCTGGGGGGCAGACAGGAAACCGTTTACATTTCTGTGACAATTGGTGGCTAGAAGTGGTCTCAGACTATTCTAGGCTGCTACTCCCTTGAGAGGCTGGAAGTGGGGCGGGGGGTGGGTGGGATTGTCAAGGTTCTGCCCTCGGGTTCCCCAGACTTTTCCAGCTTGTTCTTGTCTCCTCCTTGTCCTGCCTTGATGTGGAGTCAGACTCAGCCCCCACATCAATTACGCCAAAATATTCAAGCTTCCTGTGCTTCCTCATCTCTTTCTTCCTCCTACAACACGGAGAATATCTTTCCCATTCTGGAGGGCAGGGAGCGTCATCCCGTATTTGTTGACTTTTGAGTACCGTCTCGTTTGTGTTTTGTGCTCTTCTATAAAAGCACTTCTTGGACAGAAAAATGTATCACCCTCTAACTCAAATGTCAAAAGGGGAGCAGAAGGAAACATCAGGAATAAAATATGCTTCAGTGAATATAGCAAAACAGGACCCCAGCATATTTGTTGTGCAGGTTGCTACACCTCGAAAGAGGGGCTGCAGTTCTGTTCTACAGATGATTAGAACATCCAAATGCCCTGTGGTCATCCAGTTCCTGCAAATAAGAAGCCTGGAGGTCCAGAGCAGGGAGCCATGGGCAAAACAATTTCTACCGCAGGATTTTTAAAAAATTAATTAATTTTAAATGGAGGACGATCACTTCACAACACTGTGGTGGCTCTTGCCACACAATTACATGGACCAGCCATGCGCGCACGTGCGCCCCCCTATCCTGAACCCCCTTCCAACCTCCCTCCTCACCCCATCGCTCTGAGTCGTCCCAGAGCACCGGCTTTGAGTGCCCTGCTTCATGCATCAGACTTGAACTTGTAAGGATGTTTTTAAATTTCTTTTATTACTCATTTTTTCTGTTGTTGAAATGTGTGTGGAAAGGTGTTATTTGTAGGGAGCAGCAGAAAAGTCAGAAGTATTTAAACATCCACAAAAAAGATGTGGTGACAGTTTGGACCAAGGAGAAAGGGCGCCTTCCGGGTTGTGACGTAGAAGGAACTAGCGACAGACAGAAGCATGGCTCACCTGAGAATGGGTTCCATTCCCCCGGGTCCACGGGGCCCCAGGGGCTCTGCCAGGCTCTTCACTTAACAGCTACAGAACTAAACACGTTGGATTTTTACTGTGTGCAAGCACTTGGCTGAATTCTTCACAGGGGCTAATTTATTTATTCTTCACAACCCGAGAGAAGTGACACAAACAGTCAAACATCACAGAGCAGGTGGAGCTGGCTCCAGCCCAGGCCGGCCTGACTCCTGGGCCCGCGTTCCTTACTCTCCAGCGAGTGGCATCTCGTCGTTGTTGGCAGATGCGAATGGGTCGCCTGTGTGGCACCAGGCTCTGGTGGACACCAGCTCCCATGGAGTATCTGTGTGCTTGGATGTGGGGAGAGGTTCTTCACATCACTTCAGAGAGCATGTCTTGGATTTCAAACAGCAGGGATGATAGATGGAACCATGTTTAGCCAAGACAGGGACTGGGTAAAACATAAACATTTGTCCTCTAGCAGAGAGAAAATTTGGCTGCTATTTACACTTTGACCTCATGAAGTTTATTATCTTTTTTTTTTTTTTCTTTTTCCTGTGTGTGAATTTTACTTTTAATTAACCTTTTTTTTTTTTTTTCAAATTTACAAAGCCTGAGTTAGGACTTCTAAATTCCTGAAGCAGAAATTCTTTCCATCTTTGACATAATTTCAGTGGCTGTCAGTCTTTTTAAATATTTTTGTTTATGTTTAAAATTATTTTTTGGGCAGCACCACCCAAAAAACTAAGCTGTGGGATCTTAGTTCTTTGACCAGGGATTGAACCCATGCCCCTTGCATTGGAAGTGTGGAGTCTTAACCACTAGACCTCCAGAAGTCCCAGATGCCAGTCTTCTAACAACTATATCTCCCTCCTGCTTACAATGGGTGTGTTATACGATAGGTCAAGATCACAGGGCTCCCAGAATTTAACTGCTACTCTATCGAAGATTTCCAAGTGCTTTTTACGGCTGCCGTGTAGTTCCTATACCCAAATACCACGTGCATTTGTTACTAGATGTACACATATAAAAGATGGCACCCAGGGGCAGTGAAATTGATGTCACACGATTATTTCAAATTTAGGTTTTCACAACTTCGTTATTACTCCTAACGGTATTTCCCCCTCTTTCATGTTCTCATGGCATCATATAGCTGTTTTCTTTTAATGAAAACATACCATAGCATGTGAAGCAACATGATACTCAGAATTTAATAAAATTAAAACAGAAAGAGAGAGTGTGTGTGACGTAAAGTGGGAAAACAGAGGTTTAACATTGTGACACCTGAATTCAGGCTCTTCCAGGTTCTAAGCATGTGCTCTTCATTTTGGACAGGTTACTTCTCTTTTCAGGTAAAAATAAAAATGCTTAACTATATTACCTCCAAATAAACTCCTAATTTTAATATCTATACTTCTCTGAAATAAGATCCACTGGGAGAAAGCAGAACACACAGGCATCCTGGATTTTGAGAGCTAGTCTGTTATTGTGGAGCTGTATGACTTTTTGCACTTTTATCCTAGTCTGAGGCTTAAAAGCTTTATTAACAAAAAAATTGGAGAGAATGAGTGGGGACCCAGGAGTCTCCAGGTGCCCTGTAAACTGTCAAAGTACTTCATTCTACGATAGGCATTCCATCACTTTGTCAAAGGTATGGACTTTATTGTAAAGCTGTATTTCTGAAAATTCATTTTAAATTCTAGATAAATCCATGTGAGTCTCATATACAGGAATAATACCATTTCGTTTCATAGTTCATTCCTGGGTTTATATAATTTTATGAATTTTACTCTGCTTTCATTTCTCAAGTGTGTGTTTGTGTTTGGCAATAATAGAAATTTGGACATTTTTGTGGTGTGGATCAAAAACAATTTTTATTTCTCTCTATAAAACCAGAAGCTAGAAAAACTCTTGGTATTTAAAAGCAAATCATTAAATTTTTCTACATTATCAATAAGTACAGCTGATGGAGAGTTACTGCTCCATGGGGATAAGTAAGAGTAACATAGCAGGATGCCAGTGTCTGTGATCATGCATATGCCATTAACAGTGTCCTTCTTTATCCAAGACTTATGAGCCTTAAATAAATGCCAAGTATAGAAGCAGTAGTCCCTGGAGAAGTGAATGGCTATCCACTCCAGTATTCTTGCCTGGAGAATTCCATGGACAGAGGAGCCTGGCAGGCTACAGTCCATGGGATTGCAAAGAGTCAGAGGGCGACTGAGCGACTAACACTTTTCTTAGAAGCAGTAGTACCTTGAACATTCTTCAGGATTACCGCCCGCCCCATCCCAATTTGAAAAAAATGGATTCAAGGAACACTTCTCAGTAAATAAAAATTGAAATAAATAAGCTCATCAGCTGTAGTATTAGGGTAGTGACTGCCACATCTTTTTATCATCACAGTTGGCTTTTGTGGTTGAGCCCCTAAATTCAAGCTATTCTCACTAAGTTTTTAGGGAGCAATCATACAACCAAGTGGAGAGCTTTGTCTGCTCAGCCTGGGTTTTGTCAGTTTCCATGCATCCTTCCATGCTTCTTGGGGGAGGTTTTGCTTGAGGCAGCAGTGCTACTGGGTTGCGAGCCTAGGAGGGTCTTATGAGTGTGTCACTTACAGATGTCACCATGCTTATTCACTCCTAAAGGGAGAAATTGATTGTGAATCCATTGGGAATGAAAAGAATGAAAGGTAATGTGTTTTGAGAGAGTTTCACTCATGAAAACTTGTAATATAAACACAAATATTTATTGTGTGTCTGTCCCTGATCTAGGTACTGAGGACAGAAAATCACTGACACGGTAGAGCTTACACCCCAGAGGAGATTATGGCAAACTCGAATAATCAATTACTCCATTAGAACTTGACTTTAATTCTTCGTATTGATTCGTGTCTCTTCATTTGTTACTCATTCAAAACATATTACTAAGGATAGCATAGTTTAGGGTAAGAAAATTTGATTGGGAAGCAAAAGACAGATTTATGGGACCAATGTAATCACTTGCCAAGCGACTTGTATGTTACTCACAAGTCTGTTGGTTCTGCTGCTCTGGGCTGACAGGGAAGTTCTGCTTTGTGGACCTCTTATACTTGGTGCATCGGTCTCTCATATACTTGGTGACTATTGGGTGTGGACTTATCTAATATGGCCCCAGTATGGACAACTGGCTTTTCCTCCAGCAGACCAGCCCAGGTACTTTTCATAGTGTGGTAGAGTGATTGCAAAAGTGGCTTCTGTTTTCTATGCTCTCCTGTATCCATATTGTTTTTACGAGCTTAATTTTTTTAAAAAATTATTTATTTTTAATTGGAGGATAATTGCTTTACAGTGTAGTGATGGTTTCTGCCATACATCAACATGAATCAGTCATAGGTATACATGTGTCTTCCCTCTTGATCTCCCCTACCCCTGCCCACAACCTCCCACCCCATTCCACCACTCTAGGTTGTCACAGAGTACCAGGCTGAGCTCCCTGCACTGTACAGCAGCTTCTCATTAGCTATCTGTTTTACGCATGGTAACGTACATATTTCAGCACTATTCTCTCAATTTGTCCCACCCTCTCCTTTCCCCACTGTGTCCATAAGTCTGTTCGCTATGTTCTGTCCCACAGTTTCATCAGTAGGATTTTTATCCATATTGTTGTGGAAGATTTTTCATCTAGAGGTCAAGTGACTCTTCCCACTTCTTGAAAATGGACTACAAAATAGAATTTAAGAAATTGAAAGTGTTCAGCCTCTGGGCCTTCTGAGTCAAGCAGCTGTACTTCTGCGTTCTCTCTTGCTTCTCTGCTTTTACCAGTTGCCCTCGCTGGACTCCCAGACATGTGTGATCAGGAAACCCAGGCAAGATCAGGAAACCGCACAGATCATCTTTAGTCAGCCCACGACTGACACTTGAGTGAGGCTCACAGACTTGGCTCAGACCAGCAGAACTGCCCAGCTGACCCAGAGATGTGAGGGAAATTAAATGCTTGTTGTCAGGTACCGCTGGAACACTTTGGTCACTTACTATACATTCATAGTGTGCAATGATTAGTGACTACCCAGGTCCATCCACAGCCGTGTAACAGGGTGTACTCACATTCATCTTTGCCTGGACAAGACACAACGGTGAGGGTAGGACCTCATGGTCTTTTCCCTATTAATGCTTTTCCTTGTGGTCTGATCTGTGACCTTAGCTTTGACCTGGATTTAGTTTCCTGGACTTTTTGGCTTCTTATTAGCAACTGTTTGCTGATTCTCATCTATATATCTTTTCTTTCCCAACCTGATGGAATTCTCTATTCCTTCCTTACAGAAGAATGTGTCCCCTTTCTTGTTAGTCAGTCTCATTGCATTCCTACCCTGGTTAACTTTCATTTTCATTGATGAAATGGGAAAAGTAGTGCCTGCCTTTCCCAATATTACAAAGTTATTCCAATGATCAAATGAAATGATTAGTTCAAATGGAGTACATATTGGGTACCAGGAGCTCTGTAGGACACCAGCGTAATGGAATCCTGGATGCTGCCTCCAAATAAAGAAGGAAACATGCACACCTTTCATGTACTTCATGGATTCATCCTGATGTGGACGTGTTCTTTGTTTCTTCTCCTCCTCCAAGTTCCATGGGAGTGGATTAATGTGAAAATGAGATTCTTTGTAATGGATAGAAACTTTTACTAACTAATCTTTCCCTGTGTTAGGGAATGGGCCCAGGATCAGTCGCAGGGGGTGA
Organism: Capricornis sumatraensis; assembly: GCF_032405125.1. Classification (NCBI taxonomy): domain Eukaryota; kingdom Metazoa; phylum Chordata; class Mammalia; order Artiodactyla; family Bovidae; genus Capricornis; species Capricornis sumatraensis. Next base: position 79,888,875 of record NC_091073.1, read on the forward strand.
GTAGGGGTTTCTGTCACAATTTTTTGGCTCTATCATCAGAATTTGCAAACATCTTGCAATTGAGGAAGGGAAACAATAAGTCCAATAGAAAGGAATATACATCAGAAGTCTCCTCAGCAGACTCCAAATGCTGACAGTAATAATTTCTTACTCTATTTTGTGCTTTGTTTTGTAGATGGAGGGTAGCTGGAAATGTCTCCATTTAGAAATTGAAAATACAGTTTAGGAATCATGTCTTGTAAGTGCTTACAAACACCAATTATTATTTTTTGAGCAATCTCATAAGAGGTATGCCAAGGAAATATTATACAAAAGTATGACTAACTATGTGTAAAAGTGTTCTAAATATTGCTGAAACTAGTGAAAAACTGGATTCACCCTAATTACCCAGCAATAAGAGATTGTTAAAATAATATATGGCACATCTAAATAATGAAATATTATTAGCCATTAAATAATTTTTAATAGAAATCTCTTTGCATTATATCTTCACTTGTTTTTCATTTGAATCATAATCTGAAAAATAATATATACAGTGTTAATAGTGTGTTTTCCTGGTGTTGAGATTTGGAATAATTTTAATGTACTTCTTATATTGCAGATAATGTATTGTATAATTTTAAAATTTAAGAATGTGTGTAATATAAAAATAGAAAGACCACTAAATATATGGAAATAATTTTTCTTAACAGATGTTAAAGAAGAAAATTTCCCAAAGTGCATTAATCTATTCTCCACCGCCCCCCCCCACAACCCGCCCCAACTTGCTAAATAAAAGAAAAGCTTTTAGTTCTATGTAGTAGAAGTAAAGAAAGACAAAGCCTTAATTTTAAACTGAGATGACCTTGGTTTAGTTTGAACTATACATACATACTCAGCACATAGCTTAGTTAAGAAAGCCCATTAGCTTTTAGCATTGCCAATATCACGGTTCTCTTTTCAAGGACACTCTTTGTAAGAAATATTTTCTTGGCCCTGGACATTAAGTAATTATTAACAGACATGTTGCACTTAATAGTCTGTGGTCCCAGCTCTAGTTTATAAAAGACTTGACTGTAGCTCTAAAACACCTCATCATTTGGTGGGGCGACTTGCCCTAGAAACTAAGTTTGAGCCAGACTGGTCCTCACTCACTACGCTGGGCCCTTCTACACACACAGGGCTTGGTGATACTATTTAGACTCAGGCCAGGGTGAGGAAGATTCAGATATGGCCAAGAGGGTCTTAAGGCACAAAACCACTTTAGTAGAGAAATCTCTGAAATCTATCAGGAGTTCCAATTAAGCAAAATTAACTCTTCCTATGATATTTTTGCAATGGTGAGGCGACAAGCCATATTGACTGCAGTCTCTATCCTGATTGCACTTCTTTCCAACTGGCTTCTACCTCACCTTACATCAAACTTCTTTCGAGCACAGCCTCCAGACTGACTTCCTCCTGAGTCCTCAGCTAAACTGGGTCTGATCTCTACACCCAGATGCACAGCTATCTGACTGGACAGGCTCCTTTGAAAATGGTTGAAGAATTTCTGGTTATTCCCTTTCTTGTCATACTTTATCACATTCAGTTTCCCTGAATCATTTTACAGCTCTGACCATATCTTCATTCATGAAGCTCCCATGCTTAGGCACATGGAACTCTGGTTCTTATTTATATCAGTTCTCTGCCTCTTTCATCTACCGCTGAAATGTCACTGTTCTCAGACTTCCAGCTTTGGACTTCCTCCATTCCCACACTGTATGTTCTCTCTAGTTTATTTCTGTGGACCGAATGCTTGTGTATTCAGATCCCGCAGATCACATCTGGACTCCTAACCCTCAAGGTGAAAGTATTAGAAAGTGGGTCTTTGCGAGGTGCTTAGGGCACGAGGGCAGAACTTCATCAGTGGGATTAGTGCCCTTACTGAGAGAACCCAGGGAGCTCCCTGGCCCCTTTCACCCTGTGAGGACACAGCAAGAAGGTGCTGTCTATAAACAAAAGGGTTCTCCCTGTACCCCATATCTGCAGGCACCCCTATCTTGGGCTCTCAGCCTCTGGAACTGAGGAATCAATGTCTTGTTTCTAGCCCATCCAGTCTCTGGCCTTTCTGCTGTACCAGGCTGAGTGGACTAAACTATCTTAGCTTCTCTTGACTTCAACATCCACCTTCATCTCCTGGTGACAGACTTCTGTCCTCCAGAGTTTCTTGGGAGTACCAGGTGGAAACTTTCATGTGCCTGCAGGACATTTCCACAGGGACATCTCACAATAGCTCCAGGCGGACCCATCGCCTTCCCCACAAACCTCCCCACAATGCTACTTTTCCCATGACCTCATCGTCAGCAGCGTCCTGTCCTGAGGGTCCCCTTTAACTCAACACAGCCTTCACCCTCCCATCTTCTCACCGACTTTGGCTCATTTTTCTTCTGACACATGTCCTGTTTCACCTACTTCTTTGCTCATTACCACTGCCTTCTCTTCATCTGGAGTGCTCCTAAAGCCTTTGGTCTAAATTTTAACCTATTAGATACTCCCTCCTCAGACGACTGGTTCAGCTGCCCTGATGTCTTTCACAAACAAGCCTTCATCATATCCCTCTTCTCAGACACTTTGCTGGCTCCCTGCTGCCTGTAATATATGGTACAAACCCTTCTTCAAGACTGCTCCCAAGAGGATCCAGCCAGCACTCCTCTGCAGGGTTAGCTAACTATGGGCAGCTTTACCTCTCCATCCTGCTGCCCATGTTCCTCCCTCTACTGGAAATATGTCTTTCTTCTCCTGTTTCTACTTATCCTAATCCAAGTCACCCTTCTTGACCTAACGGAGTCAACTAATGACCACAGAAATACTAGGACCTGGAGACAGTGGTCTGAGTCCATTTCATATGTTGATTTAGGGACATTTGGGTATTCCTAGAATTGCAAAATGACTTTCCTAAGTGAAACTATCTCATGACAGTTTTCAGCTGCTCTTGTGGGGGAGAGCAGAGAGCACTGAATAATGCGAGAAGAGAAATTACAGGGACTGACCGAACTCTACAAGCTGCCAATATTCCTTACCATGATCATGTAAATCGCTTTTGTTGTACAGTGCATTTTTAAGCACAATCATGGAGAATGTTGCTGTCAATAAATTTCTAAATGGAAATAATTAGAACCAGTTTTCCTAAGAGTTATTTCTCAAGCAATTTCCATGACTCCATGACTCCACTAGGCTTAAAAATAACTCACAGAATCAGACAATGGGGAATAAAGGAGAAGCTTATCATCTCTAGACAAGTGCAAATCCAACACATTCATAAGAACAAGTTAACATAATTGCAAAGTAAAATGCTAAGTAGAAGAGAGATGTGTGTGGAGAACAGGAGGAAAGTAGAGTTCATAAGCTAAGAGCAAGACTGATTTCTTCTACTAGCTAAAGAAATACATCATTTGATCCCATTAGGTCCCAATTTTGCTATCTAAAAGTGATGTTTAGGTATTCTTCCAGATCTAGTATACCATGAGTATTAACTTATTTCAATGCAGTTGTGTCTCTATTAACTGATGTACTAGTTTCTGTTTGAGATTTAATGATAAATAACTCATGGCCATTTGCCTTCAGACAATTACACTCTAGTGGGGGAGAATGGTACTTAAAAGTTCTATTCTCTAATAGAGGTAGATTGTCATTGGCTATATATCAGACACACAACCAGGAAAGGAGTCAGCTAAGATATGCAAACATGAGTGAGTAAGGAACCATTCTCAGGGGACATCTACTGTGGGCCTAGTGGTTGAGCCTCAGGCTCTCTCTCTTGGGACCTGTTACATGCAGTTTGTTTTTTAAATCAATAACTTTAATAAAGAAGTAACATTGGCTGGATGCTGGAGGAACAGTAAATATAATGAAAACACTGCCCAGAGTATTAGTCTTCTAGGGATGCTATAACAAAGTACCAAATGCTGTGGGGCTTAAGAAACAAAAATTTATTCCTCACAGTTCAGGAGGCTGGAAATCAAGGCGTTGGCAGGACTGCTTCCTTATCAGGCCTCTCTGCTCAGCTTGCAGACAGCCATCATCTCCCTGTGTCCTCACAGGGCTTTCCCTCTGTGAGTGTCCCAATCCTAACCTCCTCTTTTTAGAAAGACACCAATCATACTGGATAAAGCCCATTGATATGACCTCATTTTAACTTGATTATCTCCTTAAAGGCCCTCTCTCCAAATGAGGTTACTTTTTTAGGTCGTAGGGGTTAGGAATTCAACGTATGGATTTTGGGGGGACACAATTCAACTCTAGAATCCAATATTAAAAGAAATAACTAATAAAGGAAGTTCATAATAAAGGGAGTCACTTCCTAGTGAACAGTGAGATGAAATAATTAAACACACCTAGATACAGGTTTCAACTTGTCACACATTCAGTTCAGTTCAGTTCAGTCGCTCAGTCATGTCCAACTTTTGCGACCCCATGAACCCCAGCACACTAGGCCTTCCTGTCCATCACCAACTCCGAGAGTTCACCCAAACCCATGTCCACTGAGTCAGTGATGTCATCCAACCATCTCATCCTCTGCTGTCCCTTCTCCTCCTGCACTCAATCTTTCCCAGCATCAGGATCTTTTCAAATGAGTCAGCTGTTTGCATCAGGTGGGCAAAGTACTGGAGTTTCAGCTTTAGCATCATTCCTTCCAATGAACACCCAGGACTGATCTCCTTTAGGATGGACTGGTTGGATCTCCTTGCAGTCCAAGGGACTCTCAAGAGTCTTTTCCAACACCACAGTTCAGAAGCATCAATTCTTTGGTACTCAGCTTTCTTTATAGTCCAACTCTCACATCCATATATGACTACTGGAAAAACCATAGCCTTGACTAGATGGACCTTTGTTGGCAAAGTAATGTCTCTGCTTTTCAATCTGCTGTCTAGGTTGGTCATAACTTTCCTTCCAAGGGTAAACGTCTTTTAATTTCATGGCTGCAATCACCATCTGCAGTGATTTTGGAGCCCCCCAAAATAAAGTCAGCCACTGTTTCCACTGTTTCTCCATCTATTTGCCATGAAGTAATGGGACCTGATACCATGATCTTCGTTTTCTGAATGCTGAGCTTTAAGCCAACTTTTTCACTCTCCTCTTTCACTTTCATCAAGAGGCTTTTTAATTCTTTTTCACTTTCTGCCATAGGGTGATGTCATCTCCATATCTGAGGTTATTGATATTTCTCCTGGTAATTTTGATTCCAGCTTGTGCTTCTTCCAGCCCAGCGTTTCTCATGATGTACTCTGCATAGAAGTTAAATAAGCAGGGTGACAATATACAGCCTTGATGTACTCCGTTTCCTATTTGAAACCAGCCTGTTGTTCCATGTCTGGTTCTAACTGTTGCTTCCTGACCGCATATAGGTTTCTTAAGAGGCAGGTCAGGTGGTCTGGTATTCCTATCTTTTTCAGAATTTTCCACAGTTTATTGTGACCCACACAGTCAAACGCTTTGGCATAGTCAATAAAGCAGAAATAGATATTTTTCTGGAACTCTGTTGGTTTTTCAATGATCCAGTGGATCTTGACAATTTGATCTCTGGTTCCTCTACCTTTTCTAAAACCAGCTTGAATATCTGGAAGTTCACGGTTCATGTATTGCTGAAGTCTGTCTTGGAGAATTTTGAGCATTACTTTACTAGCGTGTGAGATGAGTGCAATTGTAGGGCAGTTTGAGCATTCTTTGGCATTGCCTTTGTTTGGGAATGGAATGAAAACTGACCTTTTCCAGTCCTGTGGCCACTGCTGAGTTTTCCAAATTTGCTGGCATATTGAGTGCAGCACTTTCACAGCATCATCTTTCAGGATTTGAAATAGCTCAACTGGAATTCCATCACCTTCACTAGCTTTATTTGTAGTGATGTTTTCTAAGGCCCACTTGACTTCACATTCCAGGATGTCTGGCTCTAGGTGAGTGATCACACCATCGTGATTATCTGATGGTGAAAGATCGTCGTGAAGAACATTTTTATCCAGTCAGCAAAAACAAGACCAGGAGCTGACTGTGCCTCGATCATGAGCTCCTTATTGCAAAATTCAGACTTAAATTGAAGAAAGTGAGGAAAACCACTAGACCATTCAGGTATGACCTAAATCAAATCCCTTATGATTCTACAGTGGAAGTGAGAAATAGATTTAAGGGACTCGATCTGATAGACAGAGTGCCTGATGAACTATGGACAGAGGTTCATGACATTGTACAGGAGACAGGGGTCAAGACCATCCCCAAGAAAAATGCAAAAAGGCAAAATGGCTGTCTGAGAAGGCCTTACAAATAGCTGTGAAATGAAGAGAAGTGAAAAGCAAAGGAGAAAAGGAAAGATATAGCATCTGAATGCAGAGTTCCAAAGAATAGCAAGGAGAGATAAAAAAGCCTTCCTCAGTGATCAATGCAAAGCAATAGAGGAAAACAACAGATTGGGAAAGACTAGAGATCTCTTCAAGAAAATTAGAGATACCAAGGGAATGAAGCATTGCAAAGGCTAATAGAGTTTTGCCAAGAGAATGCACTGGTCATAGCAAATACCCTCTTCCAACAACACAAGAGAAGACTCTACACATGGACATCACCAGATGGTCAACACTGAAATCAGATTGATTATATTCTTTGCAGCCAAAGATGGAGAAGCTCTATACAGTCAGCAAAAACAAGACTGGGAGCTGACTGTGGCTCAGATCATGAACTCCTTATTGCCAAATTCAGACTTAAATTGAAGAAAGTGAGGAAAACCACTAGACCATTCAGGAATGACCTAAATCAAATTCCTTTTGATTATAAAGTGAAAGTGAGAAATAGATTTAAGGTACTAGATATGACAGAGTGCCTGATGAACTATGGACAGAGGTTCATGACATTGTACAGGGGGCAGGGATCAAGACCATCCCTAGGGAAAGAAATGCAAAAAAGCAAAATGGCTGTCTGGGGAGGCCTTACAAATAACAAGAGAAGCGAAAAGCAAAGGAAAGAAGGAAAGATATAAGCATCTGAATGCAGAGTTCCAAAGAATAGCAAGAGGAGATAAGAAGGCCTTCCTCAGCAATCAATGAAAAGAAATAGAGGAAAATAACAGAATGGGAAATACTAGAGATCTCTTCAAGAAAATTAGAGATACCAAGGGAACATTTCATGCCAAGATGGGCTCGATAAAGGACAGAAATGGTATGCACCTAAAAGAAGCAGAAGATATTAAGAAGAGATGGCAAGAATACACAGCAGAACTGTACAAAAAAGATCTTCATGACCAAGATAATCATGATGGTGTGATCACTCACGTAGAGCCAGACATTCTGGAATGTGAAGTCAAGTGGGCTTTATAAAGCATCACTACAAAAAAAGCTAGTGGAGGTGATGGAATTCCAGTTGAGCTATTTCAAATATTGAAAGATGATGCTGTGACAATGCTGCACTCAATATGCCAGCAAATTTGGAAAACTCAGCAGTGGTCACAGGACTGGAAAAGGTCAGTTTTCATTCCATTCCCAAACAAAGGCAATGCCAAAGAATGCTCAAACTACCGCACAGTTGCACTCATCTCACACACTAGCAAAGTAATGCTCAAAATTCTCCAAGCCAGACTTCAGCAATATGTGAACTGTGAACTTCCAGATGTTCCAGTTGGTTTTAGAAAAGATAGAGGAACCAGAGATCAAATTGTCAACATCCACTGGATCATTGAAAAACCAACAGAGTTCCAGAAAAACATCTATTTCTGCTTTATTGACTATGCCAAAGCGTTTGACTGTGTGGATCACTGTGTGGAAAATTCTGAAAGAGATGGGAATACCAGACCACACGACCTGCCTCTTGAGAAACTTATATGCAGGTCAGGAAGCAACAGTTAGATCCAGACATGGAACAACAGGCTGGTTCCAAATAGGAAATGGAGGCTGTATATTGTCACCCTGCTTATTTAACTTCTATGCAGAGTACATCATGAGAAACGCTGGGCTGGAAGAAGCATAAGCTGGAATCAAGATTGCCAGGAGAAATATCAGTAACCTCAGATATGCAGATAACACCACCCTATGGCAGAAAGTGAAGAGGAAGTCAAAAGCCTCTTGATGAAAGTGAAAGAGGAGAGTGAAAAAGTTGTCTTAAAGCTCAGCATTCAGAAAACGAAGATCATGGCATCTGTTCCCATCACTTCATGGCAAATAGATGGAGAAACATTGGAAACAGTGGCTGACTTTATTATTTTGGGCTCCAAAATCACTGCAGATGGTGATTGCAGCCATGAAATTAAAAGACGTTTACTCCTTGGAAGAAAAGTTATGACCAACCTAGACAGCATATTCAAAAGCAGAGACATTACTCTGCCAACAAAGATTCGTCTAGTCAAGGCTATAGTTTTCCAGTGGTCATGTATGGATGTGAGAGTTGGACTGTGAAGAAAGCTGAGCACCGAAGAATTGATGCTTTTGAACTGTGGTGTTGGAGAAGACTCTTGAGAGTCCCTTGGACTGCAAGGAGATCCAACCAGTCCATTCTAAAGGTCAGTCCTGGGTTGTTGTTTGGAAGGAATGATGCAAAGCTGAAGCTCTAGTACTTTGGCCACCTCATGCGAAGAGTTGACTCATTGGAAAAGACTCTGATGCTGGGAGGGATTGGGGGCAGGAGGAGAAGGGGACGACAGAGGATGAGATGGCTGGATGGCATCACCGACTAGATGGACATGAATCTGAGTGAACTCTGGGAGCTGGTGATGGATAGGGAGGCCAGGCATGCTGTAATTCATGGGGTCGCATAGAATTGAACATGACTGAGTGACTGAACTGAACTGAAATGAAGGAAACGTTTCATGCAAAAATGGCCAAAATAATTGATAGAAACGGTATGGACCTAAGAGAAGCAGAAGATATTAAGAAGACGTGGCAAGAATCCACAGAAGAACTGTACAAAAAAGATCTTCATGACCCGGATAATCACGCCACACATTAGCTGTGTAGTATGTGGTGCTGCCGAGAATCGAGACCTTCATCTGCTAAACGTGAGCAACAATCCTACATTAGACAGGAGTTTTAAGTTCAACTTCTGACATAAGACCAGGAGTATTAATAGTATGCTTGGGTAGAATATAACTTTGAACTTCCCCATCAGGAAGTATAGACTAACCTTTATTTTTACCTTGCTGGCATAAAACTGAGATTAATCAGGTATGATGTGTGTATGCATGTTAAGTCACTTCAGTTGTGTCTGACTCTTTGCGGCCCTATGGACTGTAGCCTGCCAGGCTCCTCTCTCTGTAGAATTCTCCAGGAAAGAACACTGGAGTGAGTTGTCATGACCTTCTCCAGGGGATCTTCTAGATATAGGGACTGAATCCGCATCTCTTATGTCTGCATTGACAGGCAGGTTCTTTACCACCATTGCCACCTGGGAAGCCAAAGAAATGGTGTAGGAGAAGTTTGTTTGATTTAATTATTGATTGAAACCTTATCAGAACTTAATTTTCCTAGGTATTATATAGAAATTTCATGCAAAAAACTATTTATCACTGGTAATGACTCAATAAATACTACTGGGAAAAATACTAAATACTTTTTACTTCTCATAGCACTGTGTGTTCGATTCATTCTTAAGGAAACAAAGAAGATTTGGGGGAAAAATGAGGATTTAAAAAATCCCTAGTGATTGTGATAACTTGCACTCATTTATTTCATGCAGTTTGCATTGTTTCTATCAGAAAGCATTTATTCCTATGAATAATTGCTAGGTGGTTTTGAACACTAATATTTATCATAATTTTTTTGGACACTGGGATTTTCATGAAGATATTAAGATTCCATTTTGAAATGCTACTTGACATTTTTTTTTGATATCATTACAAATTTTATAAACCTCCTCCCCACCTATCCATTTAGGCTCAAAGTACACATACAGAAAAGAAGCATCTAGTTTCAATATGTTCTGAAACAAGTCATAAGCATTGGGAAGCACAATGAAAGACCACATTCTGCTGTGGACAGAATCTGGGCACTGGAGTCAGGCAGACATTCTTCCATTTGAGAATCATGGCTAATGTGTTTTCTCTTATGCACCAGGCAGTTATGAAGGGCAGACATCATATTTCAAGTGTAAGTGGGGAAACCAAAGATTTGACAGTTTTGGTTATTTGCATCAGCTCACTAGCTGCCACTCCAGTATTCTTGCTTGGAGAATTCCATGGACAGAGGAGCCTGGCAGTCTATAGCTCATGGGGTGTCTAAGAATTGGACATGACTGAGCGACTATCACTCATTCACTCACTAGCTGAAAGGTAGGGAATGTTAGAACCCAGTTTTCCAAATCCAAAGTTGGTACATCAAGCTTGAAACCCAGTTTCTGGCTTAGATGTCACTGTACAAGGGGCTTCAAAAAGGAAGAAAAAGCCTTCAAAATGAGCTAGTGCTGCAGAAAAGCATTGGTCTTTAAGGGAGTGGATTCCTATGAGCTCAAGACTAACAAATGATCTTACCTCCTGGATCTGCCACATGACACTCAGATCTGAGTTCTATGAAGTGAAAGGTGGTTACAACATGAGGAAACACATAAGAACTATTTAACTAATAATGTTTGTAATGCATTTGAAGCAAGCAGCTCACTTATATGACATCTTTAATGCAGATGGTGTTTCACAGGGCAGGGATCCGTTTGTCACCACCTAACCCTGTGCTCACTCCCAGGCAATGAATGATGATTAGTTTAAATTAATTATGACCAGCTATGGCAGTCCTGTTCCTGTTGGCCAGATTCTTGATTTAACAATTTTCCTAATAGGCACTAGCGCTCCTCCACAGAATTTCTGGTTCTTCTTATTCTGGAATCTGGTTCAGCTGCAAGTCAACCTCATCATAAATGTGTATGTGGCATGCAGTTTGCTTCAGTCACTGCAGTATGAATAGAATCGATGTGTGCTGATGCTGGCTGGAAGCTTCTAATGGTTGAAGTGAGAGTCTGAGGTCTTCTTTCCTTTTGCTGTGGCAGTTGATATGGTTCCAGGAAGTGGACGACTCTCCATCCTGGGTCTCTGAGTGGGGAGGGTATAGAACAGAGGTCCTGCTGATTTCAGAGGAATATTTAACAGTAAGAAGATATGGACCTTTGTGATTCTCAGACACTAAAGCCCTAGGACTGTGCGCTATCACAGCATTTCCTCATCTATCTTAATTGATGCCAGGACAGACTTGGCTGCTGTTCCCTCTTTTTTCTTTCGGATTGAAGTGATCATGATGCCTGGAGGTGTTGAAGCCATTTGACAAGTGTGAAGAGAAGTGAAGATATTAAGAGTTGTAAGTGGCACGATAAGAAGAGCCTGGGTCTTTGTTACTATTACTGAACAGATGACCAACTCCAGGTATTGCCCACCTCTTAAAAAAATATTTAAGTTCTTGTAACTGGCATTTTATATTCATGCAGTGAAATGTGCTGCCTTCCGGCAGCTACACTGATGGACTGCCTGGTGGACTTAGGGCTGCATCCAAGGAAGTGGCACACAGTGGGGTTATTGTGTCCTTGGGGCCATGGTTGCAAGACCTGATGGTGCCCAGCCAGATGCAAGTGGGTCTGTGGGAGTCTGTGGGAGTCTGTGGGGAGGTGTGTGCAGTTGCTATGTTTGGTGTGAGTGGTCCATTTGTGGATGACTCCATAGGTTAGAAATGTGAGGGGAAACTAATTTCACCCTGGTTGGCCGAGCGGTAAAGAATCAGACTGCAATGTACTGAGCCACAGGAGGTAAGGGTTCAATCCCTGGGTTAGGAAAATCCCCTGGAGGAGGGTATGGCAACCCACTCCAGTATTCTTGCCTGGAGAATCCCCATGGAGAGAGAAGCTTGGTGAGTTACAGTCCATAGGGTTGCAAAGAGTCAGGCATGACTTAAGTGACTTAGCAAGCATGCATGCATTAAATATCCTATAACATTTTTTGATCACTTGATGAAAGTAATAGATTAGGATCATAAATGTAGGTTAATATCTCTAAAAACAACTGTGTTTTTGTCTAGTTCCTATATAAGCGCATGTTATGCTTTTGATAACATAATGTTTGGAGCATAAGGTTCATGGCTTTTAAATCTGTATCATTATTTTCATCAAAAGAGATGTTATTCTTCATACTCTTAAACAATTTTTCCCTAGACTTCTGCTTATTTCACAATGATTATTATGTTTACCATCATCTTTATTTTGTTGTTCTGTGTCTTTCTTATATTTTATGTTTATGTTTTCATGTCATTTCATTTTTGGCCTATCTACTTTAACTATATATATATATATACACACACACATACACACACACATATATATGAGCAAAGAATCATAATTGGATTAAAACAAATCCCATATGGGATTTGTTTACGATTCTTTGCTCTTTTATATATAGCATTTAAAGCAATTTCTTGACATATGGTTGAAATTGATCACATTTGTTTTTTTGGAATTAACTTTCTGGTCCAGGCATTGTACAGGATGCTAAGAGTAGTCCAGCAAATCATGCCATTTCAAACAATAACAACAACTATAACAAAACAAACAAAAAGCCAATAATTATGGTTTTTCTCTGCTTATGAGAAGCACTAAAACATAATATTACCTTTGCAGATTTCTGAGAAGAGGTTGCATACATAAAACAAGCACTTGTCAGTAAGCTTGTCATTTGAACCAAATGAGCAACCCACATGAAAATTTTATTTTGTTTGACTGGAACTGTGACAGTGTCACTGTGAACTAATGGTACTGGTGCTGCCATATTGCATCTGGAGGAGACATACTGAGCGTTATTCTATTTCTTTGGAAAGAAATCATTATGCAAAAATATGTCTTGGACTGAAATTTCTTGTTTTTGGCAATAGTCCAGGAGAGAAAATTTTAATTCCAAGGGCAAATACTATTCAAGTGGGAGTTATTAATTCGAAGGCATGTTATCATCATAATTTAAATATATTATTTATAACATAGCAGACAAATGAAACTACTGTTTAAAAATTACCTGAAATGTGTCTCTCCAATTTTGCTCCAGGTTGGTTCTTTCATGCTTATTTCAGCCCAGTGGGAGTTCATAGAAAGGCCCTGCTGTTTGACATGTCATTTGGCTTTAAAAATAGGCTAAAAGTTAATCAAATCTATGTATTCATGCAAATGGATGCTATGGTTCAGGCAACCTGGTTTAGACAGAGTTAGGGCACCCTCTCCAAAGTCACTGTGGAAGGTGACTGCAGTCATGAAATTAAAAGACACTTGTTCTTTGGAAGAAAAGCTATGACAAACCTAAACAGTATATTGAAAAGCAGAGACATCACTTTGCTGACAAAGGTCCATCTAGTCAAAGCTATGGCTTTTCCAGTAGTCATGTACAGATGTGAGAGTTGAACGGTAAAGAAGGCTGAGCCCAAAAGGATTGATGCTTTTGAACTGTAGTGCAGGAGAAGACTCTTAAGAGTCACTTGGACAGCAAAGAAATCAAACCAGTCAATCCTAGAGGAAATCAACCCTGAATATTCATTGGAAGGACTGATGCTTAAGCTGAAGCTCCAATACTTTGGCCACCTGATTCAAAGAGCCGACTTATTAGAAAAGACCCTGATTCTGGGAAAGACTGAGGGCAGGAGGAGAAGAGGGAGGAAGAGGATGAGATGTTTGGGTAGCATTACCAACTCAATGGATTTGAGTTTGAGCAAACTCCGGGGGATAGTGAAGGACAGGGAAGCCTGGCATACTGCAGTCCATAGGGTTGCAAAAAGTCAGACATGACTTGGCGACCAAACAACAGTGGCTCCCCCTCAAGACTTGTTACTATAGCCAAGCTCAATGCGGGTACATCCAAGTTCAGTTTGATTGAGTATAGGGTGAATAGAGGCAATAGAAAGGAGGAAAAATGGTATATCCCGTCCAACAGCTGGAGAAGTGGGTATTTGATTCTCTAGGGTCATGCTTCTCAAAACTTTCCACCAAGGCATATCCAAGCAGAACTGGAGAATCTTCTTGTATACTGTGTGTAAATGTCCAGTCCAAGTGCAAATTTGCCTTGAGTATAATGTTTTATTTTGAACAGTTCTAATGAGGTGGATGAAACTGGAGCCTATTATACAGAGTGAAGTAAGCCAGAAAGAAAAACACCAATACAGTATACTAGCACATATGCATGGAATTTAGAAAGATGGTAACGATAACCCTGTATAGTTTAGTTTTAGTTTAGTCGCTAAGTCGTGTCCGATTCTTGCGACCCCATGGACTGTAGCCCACTAGGCTCCTCTGTCCATGGGATTCTCCAGGCAAGAATACTGGAGTGGATTGCCATTTACCTTCTCCAGGGGACCTTCCTAACCCAGGAATTGAACCTGGGTCTCCCGCACTGCAGGCAGATTCTTTACCAACTGAGCTACGAGGGTGCGACACAGCAAAAGAGACTCAGATGTATAGAACAGTCTTTTGACTCTGTGGGAGAGGGCAAGGGTGGGATGATTTGGGAGAATGGCATTGAAACATGTATAATATCATATATGCAGTGAGTCGCCAGTCCAGGTTCAATGCAGGATACTGGATGCTTGGGGCTGGTGCACTGAGACGACCCAGAGGGATGGTACGGGGAGGGAGGAGGGAGGGGGGTTCAGGATGGGGAACATGTGTATACCTGTGGTGGATTCATGTTTGATGTATGGCAAAACCAATACAATATTGTAAAGTAATTAACTTCCAATTAAAATAAATAAATTTATGTTGAAAAAAGAAATTCACCTTTTACAGTCTACAATATGTATGCTTGATTGAATGCAAAAATATTATTATAGAAGAACCACCAGTGAAAGTAATTGAAATCTCTCTTCATATCACTTAGAAAGATGGATACTACATTGAGCAGGAAAATAGGAGGGAGGGGGAGCTCCTGGGGAGAACCATGCTTAAGGAATGTGGGATAAAGATGGTGAGAAGCAATCAGAGAGATAAGAGGCAGAAAGTGAGAGGGCAGATTCTCAGAAGGCAAAGGAAGGGGACCAGACAGGAGTATCAGAGCAATCAGAGAAAGTGAGGAAGGGAAGAGATGGGGCAACTGGACTTGACAATGAGAATACCCTTGGGGCTTGTAGAGGCAGCTGTTTCTGAAGAATGATTTGGGAGAGAAAACTCCCAAATGGGTATTGTGGAAAAGGTGGAGCTAGTTGACGTGTCTCCAGTGGGGTTTGAAGATGAGCAGGAGGCAGAGAGCAGCAGGAAGAAGGAGAGATCCCTCCATTACAGAGTGTTCAGCAAACAGCTGCATAGAAGACAAGCACAAATCAGTTGTATTTTAATATTTGGGGTAAAGAATTAAGAAAAGGTAAAAAGTCACAATTTACAATTGCTTTATAAAATGTCAAATACATAGGAAAAAATCTAGAGAAATATGTGTAAGGTTACCAATATATTAACCTCTTCTCAAATTTATATATAGATTAGAAGTTTGTCAATCTTAGTGTTTTTATTTTAAATTGATGATTCTAAAATTTGTACAGAAAAATTATGCACAAGGAATAATAAGAGGATGAGAAGGGAGGCAAGACGTCTTTCTCTGATGTTCCTATTTTCTTTGTAAGCAAGATGACAGTGTCACCTGCTGAGGAGGAGAAGAAAGGACTAATCTTGTTAATCTGATCTTTCCCCCTCCACCCAGCATCACTTGCTTTTGTGTCCAGTCTGGTCCTTGCTCCTCAGACCATGATTTTGTTCCTCATTTACCCTATGAGTTTAGTCTTGCCTTGTAGTGACAATGGTCTCCTCTAGGATTCAGGTCCCATCCTGAACCTTACATGAACTCTGCTGCTCACAGAAGCACCCTGGATTCTTGTTTGTTTCTTACAGGGTGAGCATTGCTTTTCCCATGCTGTTTTGTGGTCATCCATGCGTTTCTTCTCTCTGGCTTACTCTAGTCCTGTTGCGAGCAATTTGTTTACCTGCCTGGTGCCCACTTGCAGTGGGTCAACACCTGTTTTTCCCCGCCTGCTCTAACCACCCTCTTTCCCTCTGATGTTTGTCAGCATCACCCTCAGGTAGTTTCTCTATTGGACGTGGGCATCATAAGACAGTGGGTCGGATGGACGGGGGTGTCATCATCAGATCCTGTTCCCCAGAGAAGGGGACCGAGAAGCTCTGCAGGCAAAAGTCCTCCAGGGAAGATGTCCTGGCACACTGCAGGCTCAGAAGTCGCATTTGGCCTGGGAATCAGCATCTGAGGTGGTCAAATCAGGCTTTTACATGCAAGGGTACTCAGGGATGAAGCCTCTGTGTGGGGAGAAAGCTTCCTCTGATGGGCAGTGCTGAGTATGGTTCTATGCTGACCGGTGGTGTCATTGGGCCGTGTTTTCTATTTTGCTTTAGTTGTTGACAGTTTGCTTAATATTAGATAATAATATTATGTAGACCTAGTAATATCAGCATAGATAATCTGTTCATATAGTTCACAGATAAAATCTGTAAGATATGCCTTCATCTTCCATTTTCCACTTTTTGGTCCTGCTCAACAGCACTGACTGCCCCTTTCATACTCTGAGCATGCTCACACTTCTGTTACGTGTTGGTCTCATTTTTCTGTCTTCTTAGAGGTGTACTGGTGGGAAGGCAGGTATCCACCCCAGTGCCTGATATAAAACTTTTTCCAGATTGTGCTTAAGAAATCTTTGCTGTGTGAATGAATGAATAAAATCCAGAACTGAGTACTGAGAATTTCTGGCCAATATTTTATAAGCTTTTGATTTATCTTTTCAGTGCCTTATTCAAAGTCAGATTTTTAAAAACATCTCCATTCTTTTATTTTTAAAAAAATGTATTTATTTTAATTGGAGGTGAATTACTTTACAGTACTGTAGTGGTTTTTCAGCCATGGGTGTACATGTGTTCCCCATCCTGAACCCCCCTCCCACATCCCTCTCCATCCCATCCCTCAGGGTCATCCCAGTGCACGAGCCCTGAGCATCCTGTCTCATGCATTGAACCTGGACTGGCGATCTATTTCACATATAATAATATACATGTTTCAATGCTATTCTCTTGAATCATCCCACCCTCACCTTCTCCCCCAGAGTCCAAAAGACTGTTCTATACATCTGTGTCTGTTTTGCTCTCTCGCATACAGGGTTATAGTAACCATCTTTCTAAATTCCATATATATGCATTAATATACTGTATTGGTGTTTTTCTTTCTGACTTACTTCACTCTGTATAATAGGCTCCAGTTTCATCCACCTCATTAGAACTGATTCAAATGCGCTCTTTTTCATAGCTGAGTAATATTGCTTTCTTATCCATTCATCTGCTGATGGACATCTAGGTTGCTTCCATGTCCTGGCTATTATAAACAGTGCTGCGATGAACATTGGGGTACACGTGTCTCTTTCAATTCTGGTTTCCTCGGTGTGTATGCCCAGCAGTGGCATTGCTGGGTCATAAGGCAGTTCTATTTCCAGTGTTTTAAGGAATCTCCACACTGTTCTCCACAGTGGCTGTACTAGTTTGCATTCTCACCAACAGGGTAAGAGGGTTCCCTTTTCTCCACATCCTCTCCAGTATTTACTGTTTGTAGACTTTTTGATAGCAGCCATTCTGTCCGGCGTGAGATTGTACCTCATTGTGGTTTTGATTTGCATTTCTCTGATAATGAGTGATGTTGAGCATCCTTTCATGTGTTTGTTAGCCATCAAAACATCTCCATTCTTAATACCTTTGTCTTCCCTCTAAAATCTTGCAGAGAGGAAGATGGGAGTACAGGGAACAGATATTTTATTTTCTCCATGAGAAGGAGCAGACTTCCCCTGGGCACACAGGCTGTCCCAGGGCCTTTCATCCACCTTACAATAGTTGCCAGACAAGGGAAGTACAAGCATGACCCTCAACGAATTTCACTCAACGCCTTGTGTCCATGATTCCTTTCCAGGAGTCCAGCATCTGTTTGGTTCTAGGGCATAGAGATGGATATTGGCAGTCTCACCTCGAGACTTCAACAACACTCTCTACAAAGCAATGCTATCTTCTCCATAAAGGGCAGTAGAAATGGTTGGGATGCAAGAGAGGGAACAATTAGGGCAGGCAAAATTTCAGATGGGTTTTGATAGTTTGCAAGAAGAGGAGAAACCCTCTTGCCTAAGGTGCAGAGGTGAAAAGGAGTGAGGGGTTGGGGATAGAGAGTAATTTCCTGAATGAGGGACAATAAAGTTGGAGGAGTAGGTTTAAATAGGCCTTGATTGTGCACTTAAGAACCTCAGGCTTAACCTGAAAGATATAGGAGTCACTGAATAATGACAAGCTGAAGCTGAAACTCCAATACTTTAGCCACCTGAGACGAAGAGCTGACTCATTTGAAAAGACCCTGATGCTGGGAAAGATTGAGGGCAGGAGGAGAAGGGGATGACAGAAGATGAGATGGTTGGATGGCATCACTGACTCAATGGACATGAGTTTGGGTGGACTCTGGGAGTTGGTGATGGAGAGGGAGGCCTGGTGTGTTGCGGTTCATGGGGTCGCAAAGAGTAGGGCATGACTGAGTGACTGAACTGAACTGAATTGAATAATGACAATTAGGAGGTGGTTTGATCCACTCTGGTTTTTAGAAAGACTATCTGAGCAGGAGTGGCCAGGACACAAAACAATGTGAAGAGGGTACAGATGTTTCATCTTCCTGAGCAGGATTGCGTGTGCATGCACAAGGGTGGGTGGATTCAGCTCAGCCAGCCTTAGCTAACAAGCTGCTGTTTCTAGCTGGTATCTGTCTCTCCAGGTGAAGTTGCTACTAAGGCAAAATTTATGGTCGAGTATTACATTTGAGTATGTGTCTCCACTGGACACAACGCTCACTGCTCTGTCTCTGTCTCTGATGCTATTATGTCCATCTCTACTCCACTGAGAGTCAACTTTATCAGAAGCAAGAAGACAGGTTTAAAGAAAATAGCATGGCGCCAGTGCATAGGAGGCACTGGTAAATTAGAACATGGTCTAACCAAGTGCAGAGTCCTTGGTACAATGAGTAAGTGGGACTGAAGCAGCAATGTTGTTCCCCTAAGGGTATCTGGCCAGCCAAACAAGGGTGAGCTAGTATGACAAGCCAGGACTCCTACACCAGTGGTTTGCAATCATACCCCACAGTTCTCACATCGTTAAGTGCTACGAGGTATGCTCATCCATAATTTTTGACGTTGACTCAAGCCACAATCAGAATGAGAAACACAAGGAAGAGCCACACTTAATTACTCCATTCTTTAGGGGCTTACTCAAGCATAAGCATATCCCCAAATAATCTACAAAAAGGTGTTTTTTTCCAGTATTATTTACAATCTTTCAACTGTAGCAGTGTGAAGGTGTCTATTAATGCATAAGTTTCTGTGACTTGATGGCTTATTTGAAAGAAATGCTCACGTTTCTCAAATAAATAAAAGTAGGTGCCCCAATGTTCACTGTTTACAATAGCCAAGACATGAAAACAATCCAAGTGCCCAGCAACAGACAATTGAGAAGGCATGGTATATTATATATACAATGGACTGTTATTCAGATGTACAAAATAATGAAATTTTGCCATTTGCACCAACCTGGGGGGACCTAGAGAATATCATGCTAAGTGAAATAAGTCAAAGACAGTTTTATATAATGTCACTTATATGTAGAATCTGAAGATAATACAAGTGAATCTATAAAAAATGGACTCACAGACATAGAAAATAAACTTATGGTTGACAAAGAGAAAGGGAAGGAGGAAGGAAGAAATTAGGAGTACAGGATTAACAGGTACAAACTACTGTACATAAAATAGATGAGCAATAAGGATTTACTGTATAGAACAGGGAATTGCCTTCCCATATACTGTAAATAACCTATGATGGAGAATAATCTCCATTATTCTCCAAGAAATGGAATTATTTTGGTGTACACCTGAAATTAACATAATACCATAAGTCAGCTATACTTCAAGAAATAAGTAAATAAATGTCAGCTCTGCAATCTTACTTGCTACAAAACAAGCAGTGTACACTAAATGGAGTGAGAACAAATCAGGTTTAAACTACTTCTATTCAATTTCTCCATGTGATCCTTCCAAGTCATTAGCAATGTTCTGCTCAGCATGCAGACTCCAGCAGGTCCATAAAAAAGGGTCCATGGGTCACCTAACAGCAAAAGAGCGCGTGCTCCGTAATCAGAGGTTCACACTGGTCTGTGAGTCAAAGTGGTGATTGTTGGCAGGTGAAATAAACAAGAGGTGAGTTACCACCTATTCTGAAAACATTGTAATTCCCAGGAGTGATTTTCCAAAGTTCCAAGAATCAGAGGGTTTTATTCCATTAAAAAAATTAAATGTGTTTATAATCTGTTTCCATTAGATCAAGTGTGAGTCTGATTCATTTTCCTGCTAAAGCTCAGAAGCGTGCCTTACAAGCCAAATAAAGAATGAGCAGCACATGTAGCGGCAGAGCTCATGAGCAGCTGGGGGTGGTTTGAAGAGCAGTGTTTTGGGGTCAGGGAGTCCAATTTTGTTCCCTTCCATGGATGGGGCCTCTCCAGCCATGGTTTGATCCTCTGAGAGGATTTCCCCACCCTGCGTTGTGGGAGGGCCTGAGAACTGTCAGCACTGCCATCCCTTGCCTTCCTCCCTGGGATACTGCTCCCTCTTCCTCCCTGGAGTCCCCACAATCACCCTCTCTGTGCCTCCGGCTCTTCTGGGCCCAGAAGAGCCTGGAAACCCAGTTTACACTTCATGAGGGTCTTGTCAGGTCAGCCCCCTGAGGAAACTCACAGTCATAAGGTGTTCTGAATGGTTGAATGGGCTTCAACCTCAGAGAGATGAACCGCTTTCCACAGGGTTTGCTATGGTCTGAATGTGCTAAGTCACTTCAATCATGTCTGACTCTTTGCGACCCTATGGGTTGCAACCTGCCAGGCTCCTCTTTCCATGGGATTCTCCAGGCAAGAATACAGGAGTGGGTTGCCATGCCCTCCTTCAAGGGGATCTTCCCGTTCCAGGGATCAAACTCACCTCTCTTAACTCCCCTGTGCTTTCTGCCACATAAGGACACAGTTAGAAGCTGTTTTCTATGAAACCAGGAAGGAGACTTCACTCACCAGACACTAGATCTGCTGGCTTCTTGATCCCTGACTTGCAGCTTTCGAAACTGTGAGAAATAGGTTTCTTGTTTATAAGCCAGCTGGTCTGTGATATTCTGGTACAGCTGCCCATACAGGCTAAGATAGACAGGAATTAGCTGATCCTGGATTCATAGCTAGTGCTGAATAAAGCCTGGTCCTGCCACTTTCTCATCCGAGGACAGGTACACCTGCTGGTGGCTTGACAGGATGACAGGGTGGCCCTGGAGGGGCAGTTTGGGCAATAAATGGTGATGATAAAGTCCCAGGGGACTGCAACCCATCTGGCCTGCCTGATTGCCCATAATGAATCTTTCCTTGATGATGGAAGCCTTCTGGAAGGAATCTGGAATGCAGAGTCTCTGCCAAAGAAAATATTTTTTCTGGCCCCTAAACCTGCCCTCTTTGGCCCCTGTCTGATCATGGGCTGAGTGAACCATGCAGTGGTCCCACTTGATGGGAGAACTCTCCCCCTGCCTGTGGCCAGGAGAGAGGTGCTGAGTTCCCCCAGGGCAGGCACCGGGTCCATGGCTGAGGTCACCTGTGCTCTACCTTCCATGGCACCTGAAGAGTTGTCCCTTCCAGGATTTCATTGCAAAATTTTTGGGGAAGGAAATGTGTCCAGCCGGATGAATTGATAAGGTGGGTGAGTAAGTATGGGTCATGGAAACATAACAGTGAGGAAGAAAGTCATAAATCAGATTTGGATGCTGGAGTCTGAATGCAGGTAGAATGAAAACAAGGTCATTAAAAGGTTATTTGTTTTCTCAAAGTGTTGGCCAGCATCCTAGCATTTTCAGCAAGTGAAATGGGCTGTCAGTGGCCACTGGGGAGGAGTTGAGCTGTTACAACTTGGAAAGAGGCTGGTGCGTCAAGAACTGTATCCACAGCCAGTCGGGTGCCCCTGCACATGGGTCACTGAGTGAAGGGTGAGTGAGAATGGGGCTTGAGACCCAGGGCAGAACATTAACTAAGCTGATGAAAAACTCAAGCAACCTCATCACAATAAAGCATTGTGAGGGTAACTCTTTTCTAAATATCAGGACTGCACATTTGATTTTCTTTTTGAGAAATGCCATGGCTTAGATCCTTCTCACAGTCTTCACAGCTGCCTTAAAGTTAAGTCCTGACTTTCAAGGCTGACACCTGTGACTCTTCTGTCTACTCAGCTGCCAGGACTCTTATTTACTCTGCTAGAACCCACACCAAAGTGGAATTGTGCACCCATTTCATATTTCTGTAACTTTGCATTTCCTATCTGCTCTCACTGGAAGGTTCTGTTTGTTTATCACTGGGCAAATTCTTGCTCTCACATTCCGCCATCCTTATAGTGTTCCCCAACTCAGTTGTCCCCCAGTTTATATCCTATAGCATTTAGTACAGCCCTAAGGTCCTTATTATTTGGTTCTCTAAATAATTCTGCATTTATGTGTCTTTTCTAATAAAAAAAGTAGCATTGATCTAGGTGGTAAAGAATTCACCTGCCAATGCAGGAGATACAAGAGATGTGGGTTTGATCCCTGGGTCAGGAAGATCCCTGGAGAACGAAATGGCAACCCACTCCAGTATTCTTGCCTGGGAAATCCCATGGACAGAGGAGCCTGGTGGGCTACAGCCCAGAAGGTTGCAAAAAGTCATACATGACTGACCAACTAAGCACAGAGGCAAGGCACACAGCTTTGATCCAAAGCTTGCTATGTGCCAGCCACAGCACCAAGCATGTTGTATGTATTATTTTACTTACTTGTAGCAATTCCTTCAGCTGCTGCTCTTCTCATATCATCCTTTCACAGGGGAGGAATGAGCACGTAGTTGTGAACTTGCCCAAGGTCACATATAGGAAAGATTAGAGCCCAAATTCTAACCCAAGTCATCTGCCCTGGAGGTGAAATGCCTGGCCACTGATTTGTCAACTGCGGGTGGCTGAGTTCTCTGAGGGTTGGGTCGGGACTTACCCCTGCCCTTTTTCATAAAGACCCAGATCATCTTCATCTTTGGATGAACTCCCCCTAAACTTTCCCAAATGTGAGTGGCACAGATACCCATGCAGCTGCGAGAAACATCTTCCTCCATGCACTTGGATGGACATCCAGGCATTGAGGACTTTCCTCCCATCCCACCATGTGGGGAGGGGGAACAAATTCCAATTTCCTTATGGTCGTTTCTCCCGTCTCCCCGTTCACAGGGCCGGGGGAAGATAGGCCAGCAGGCCCCTCATGCATCTTTCTGAGCAGATGTGTGACTATTGATCCCCTCGGGAGTTAGAGGGCCATCTGGGCTACATGCTGGTGCCAACTCTAGGATCGAGCCTGAATCATGCTGCTCTCTGCTGGTATCACTGCTGCTCAGATCCAGGGCCCACGCCCAAAGAGAAGAAGCAACTGATGTTCTCAGTGGTTAAGATTGGGGGTCTTGACTGCTTATGTGGAGTGATAACAACAGCATTAGCAGGAAATGAGCACCTGCCTTCTGGGCATTAGTACTGGGCCTGTGGCCTCCAGTAATCCTTTGCTCTTCCCCATTGCCATGGGCTGCATTATATGTGAGAAAATTAGGCTTGGGGGATTAAGTAATTTTCTATAATGTAAAAAGTTTGTGAGTGATTGACCTGATACTAAAGCCCATGCTTTTGACATAATTGGAAAATGCCTCCCTTCCTCCCTTTCCCTCCTTCCCTCTCTTCCTTCCTCCCTTCATATATTCCTTAGGGTATGGTCATGGGTCTGCTTCACACCAAGACAAACATGTCCTTCCTTGGAAGAGCCCTATAGGGTGGGGTCCCAAGAACGCTGCCCCAGGCTGTACAGGTGCAGAGGGAGGGCAGATCCGGGGGAGAGGAGGGGTGTGGGAGCCAGTGAGGCACTGAGCCCAGGAGGAAGTTCTGGAGTGGCCAGATGAAGCCCAGTTGCTGGAGAGCCGGGGAGGGAAGGAGAGAGTCTAAATCTCGTGTTCAGGATGATGAAGCATGGGCTGGACAGACAGTGGAGCAAGAAGGAGGAGCAGTGGCCTTTGAAGAGGGTAAATAGGACCCTGATCACAGATGAGACAGCTCTGAAATGGGAAGAGGTTTAAAGCAAAAGGTGAAAACTAGGAATCAGGGTCCATGAGTTTAGTTTGACTCATATCATGCTTCTGCTATAGTTTTTGTTTTATTTTGCATTGTAATTGAGCCAACTGAATAACCAAGAGATTACACATAGAAGTCTGGATTTTTTTTTTTTTCTCTCTTCTCTGTAAATCAGATTGGCTATGTTTGTCATGGACTGCAGTGTGTTGACATGTTTGTGGCCATTTTCCAAGGGCACGGCTCCCTTCTCCTGGGCTTTACTCAACATCTAGGGCACCAACTCACCAGACAAGAGGTGCTCATCAACCTGCCTGGGCCTGGGGCATTTGAAACTGATTCTAGCTCTCAGGTGTGGGATGGGTTAGTGTCTGAAAGGAGGGCAGTGAAGATCATTACAGGTGAGAAGATCCTTACATTTGGCCTGGGGTGCCGGCTGTGTCATCCTGACAGATACTGAGGTCCCCTAGGATGTCAGTAGGAGTTGAGGAAGTGCTCCCCAGTCTGCACTTATCATGGAGGATACTGAGGATAACCATGTGGGGCGAAGATGGGTAGAGGGTGAACAACCAGATACCAGGAGCTTCAAAGGACATTTTTACATGCAGATGGAAAAGCAAAGACATTTCACAGTTTACATTCTACTCAAATACAAAAAGAAAAATGAACAGATTTACTTAGCGATTAAGGTTTTAATTGGCCTGAGGGGGGAGTCACAGTGTGTACAACTGCTAATGTTGTTTTGTTCCTTTGGATTTGGGTTAAAAATGCAATTTATTCTGCTTAGGGACTTTTAGGGATTTTCCAAGGCTAAAACCATGTAAGTGTCAATCATACGGCAGGCAATCTGCTCTTTCTTTATCATACTTTAAAGTCCTTTAATGAAAACTTAGGGAACAGACTTGGGAATATAATACAATTAGAATCCTTTAAATTGAATATATATTTTTCTAAACCCCTATAGATCATTTCCAGGAAAAGAATGGCTCTGATACTGTACTTATTGTTATAAAATTAGGCAGACCGAGAGGGTTGCTTGTAGTATTTATGGAAAATAGCTGAGTCACAAATGGGAATTGCTAAGACTTTGTCCCATCAGTAATGCTGGGTAACTTCTTCAGCACTGAACTGAGTGAGTTTCAGTGATTTCTTCACCCCTGCCCCTCAGTTCCCACCAGCATTGTGGTAGGTGTGGGGACTGCCAGGTCACAGCCTGCCATGACGATTCTTAATTGCCAGTCCTTTCTCCAGTGTCATAGCTGCCATTTGGGGTCAGATGAAAATGAAGCATGTTAGAAAGTGTCACATTCCTGGCTTTATCTCCACCTTCTAACAGAGGAACCTGAACAGTGAGAAACCTCTTCTTTCCTATCTCAGAATCTATTTTCACAGTTGACTATTATAGGAGCTGATCTCTTAACTATGCATTTTCCATGTACCCAAACTCAACATTTTCTAAACTGACCTCTTTTGGAGACTGTCTTAACTTGAGCTTTCTGAATTATCTCCTGAAATCCTATGTTCTAGGGGTTCAGCCAGTTGTCTCCTTTGCACTCCTCTGGACAAGAACTGCCCTGGCCTTTGCTGCCCCCAGACCATCCTTCACATACAGGTGGTGAATATATATATATATATATATATATATATATATATATTCCCAATAAAAAATTACCAACATACAAGAAAAACCCAAATAGTTCAGAAATAGTAATATACAAAGTATGCAATAAAATATGTGTGAATACCTTCAAAACCTCAGTGTACAGAAAGACTTACAGTGTCTTAGTTAGAGGCAACAACAAAGGATTGATTAATTTGACAACTTAAAAAGAAAAATGTGTTCATGGCAGAAAGCACCAAGAATAATCTTGAGTCTATATTTGGAACATATGTCACAGATAAGGGAACTAATATTCCTTATTTATAAAGAACATTTTAAAAGAATCTGAACTTTTTTTTGCAGGAACTATTTTTATCATGTTAAAATATTTCTTAATGATCTGGCAATTATTACTTGAAAGAGAGTCCAGAACACAGATTTATGACTGTACTAGCCCTGTCCTTGATGAGAGACTTATGAATTATATACAAATCATTATTACTTAGGGTGGAATTACTGAAGGTCAAAGATGATGTGAACTTGCTAGAGCTTAGTCCTGCCTGTCTAGCTGCTTCCATCAGACCACAAGCAGGTATAAAGATCGACATAATTTAATCCTTTGAATTTAAATAGTTAACAATGGTTTGAATGCTCTTTCTCAAATGCATCAGCTCAAAATTTGGTCAAAAGACAGCTTGTCAATCACAAATTCATCTACTTTTGTCTTTTTGGACATATGTTTGGACAAGACATTCAGAATAATTTGAAGTTATTATTATCTTTAAACTAAGTCTAAAAATCCTATAAAAGTGGCTACACATGTGTGCTCACTCACTCAGTCATGTCTGACTGTTTGCAGCCCCATGGGCTGTAGCCTGCTGGACTCCCCTGCCCATGGGATTTTCCAGACAATAATACTGGAGTGGCTTGCCATTTCCTTCTCCAGGGGATCTTCCTGACCCAGGGATTGAACCCATGTCTTCTGCATTAGCAGGTGTATTCTTTACCACTGAGCCAACAGGAAAGCCCATAGTGGCTAAAGGAGACTTAAAGACTTCAAAACCCTGATGATACACATGTTGGTGAGTCTCTGGTGAAACGGATACTGTTGCACTTCTGTGTTGGGAAAGTTAAGTGGCACAGTCCCAGAGAGATGAATTTCCAAAATACATGTGCATTTATCCTTTGACTCAGCAATCTCACTTCTAGAAAATTTCCCTAAAGGCACACCTCTAAAATACAAAAATACATGAGCACAAAATTATTTGTTAGCATTGTTTGTAATTGCAAAATACTGGAAATTACCAAAATGCCCAACTATAGGAGAATGAGTTTAAAAATTTGGTACTTACACAAATGAGAAATATGCAGCTGTATGAAAGAATACGGAGAAGGCAATGGCACCCCACTCCAGTACTCTTGCCTGGCAAATCCAATGGACGGAGGAGCCTGGAAGGCTGCAGTCCATGGGGTCGCTAAGAGTTGGACACAACTGAGCGACTTCACTTTCACTTTTCACTTTCATGCATTGGAGAAGGAAATGGCAACCCACTCCAGTGTTCTTGCCTGGAGAATCCCAGGGACGTGGGAGCCTGATGGGCTGCTGTCTCTGGGGTCGCACAGAGTCGGACAGGACTGAAGCGACTTAGCAGCAACAGCAGCATGAAAGAATAAGAAACATCTATATGAAGAGTTTGCAGTAAATTCTGAGTCTCTGTTTACTAAAATAGGAAAGACTATCAAGGCGAACATATAGTATGCTGCCAATTCTGATGAAGAAAGGAGAAATAATAAAATATACAGGGATTTGACAATTTTGGCAAAAACAAAACAGAAAAGCACTGGAAGGATAAATCAGAAAACAGGAAAATTGGTTCTAAACTGGGTGAGACCAATGGTGTTGAAGGATCAGAGGAAGGAGTTAACTTTCTGGTTATGTCTTAAAGGATTTTGACTTTTGGAAACTGGTATTCTACATATTAAAAAATCATATTAAATAAACAATAATGGGGGAAAAATCTAATACTGAATACAATTAATAACAGATGAATATAAGTCTACTTCATACACAGTGAAGGAAAAAAATCAAAGTAGCTTGAATATGGTAATTTGATTGTAAAATGGCAGTCTTAAAGAACTGCAATTAGTTGTGCACTCTCAGTAAGTCTGGGTTTGTAGTGTTGTGTGTATAGCAATTATGAAGCTATTTTAATGTAGGATAAGGCAAACAATGGTAATCACTATGGGATTCAGAGCTCTCATTTGAATAGGGTGGTGGCAAAGAAAGAAGTCATAGTAATGGAGATATTGGAATGTGTGTGTATATCTATTTATCCACACACATACACATGCATATGCGCATGTATACACACATATACACGCTAGTTTTATCTACTGAAAATGTCAAGAACCAAAGATATCTCAGGAGCAAAAGAGTCCAGATCTTGATATTAAAAAAAAAAAATCCAATTTTGATTGATTATTGGTTTGAAGTCTGGGGGGATGATATCTTCAGCTTTGTTCTTTTCTTTTTCTCAATATTGCTTTGGCAATTTGAGATATTTTGTAGTTCCATATAATTTTAGGGTTATTTGTTCTAGTTCTATGAAAAATGCTATGAGTATTTTAATATGGACTTCATTAAATCTATAGGTTGCTTCAGGTAGTATGGCCATTTTAACAATATTAATTATTCTAATCCAAGAGGACAGGATATCTTTCTTTATATCATCTTCAATTTCTTTCATCAATGTTAAACAGATGGCCAAAGTTTTCTTTCACCTCCTTGGTTAAGTTTATTTCCAGTCATTTTATTCTCTTTGATGCAATTTTAAACAGGACTGTTTTTTTGCTTTCTTTTTCTGATAGCGTATAGAAAAGCAACAGATTTGTGTATATTAATCTCCTATCCTACAACTATACTGAACTTATTCATTAGTTCTAATAGGTTTTGGGTGGAGATTTTAGGGTTTTCTATATAAAGTATGTCATCTGCAAATAGTGAGAGTTTTACTTTCAGCTTGGCATGATACTGGCACAAAAACAGACACAGCAATCTATGGAGGAGAACAGAGAGCCCAGAAATAATCTCACAATTATGCTATAACAAAGGAGGCAAGAATATATAAACGAGAAAAGATGATCTCTGTAATAAGTGGTGCTGGGAAAACTGGATAGCTAAATGTGAAACAATGAGATTATAACATTTCCTCATACCATATAAACCATAAAACTACTAGAAGAGAACACAGAATTTTCATTGACATGCTTTGGATTTGTCTCCTAAGGCAAAAGAAATAAAAGCAAAAATAAAAAAATGAAACCTGGTTAAACTTAAACTTTTAAGTTTAAACTAATTAAACAACTTTTGCTATTGTTGCACAGTGAAAGAAACCATCAACAAAGTGAAAAGACAGGATTTCTCCCAACCTACACAGTGAGAGAAATTATTTGTAAATGATATGACCTACAAGGGGTTAGTATCTAAAATATATAAACAAGTCACATGACAACTCAGTTTTTTAAAAGAAACCTAAGAAAAAATGGGCAGAAGACCTGAATAGACATTTTTCCAAAGAAGACATACAGATGGCCAACAGGCACATGAAAAGATCCTCAACATTGCTAATTATTAGAGAAGTGCTAAAAAACAAACAAAAAAGTAAGATATTACCTGACGCCTGTCAGAATGGCTATTATCAAAAAGTCTATAAATAGCAAATATTGGAGAGGATGTGACGAAAAGGAAAGGTCTGTGGGGATATAAGTTGGTACAGCCACTGTGGAAAACAGTATGGAGGGGTTAGTTAGGAGTCTGAGATTAAGAGATACAAACTACTATGCATAAAGTAGGTAAGCAACAAATATAAATTGCAAAGCACAGAGAATTATAGCTGTTATCTTGTTTTTCCTCTTTGTTAAAAAATTGAAGTCTAGTTGATTTCCAAAGTGTTAATTTCTGCTGTACACCATTATCTTGTTATAACTTTTAATGGAGCATTATCTGGAAACATACTGCATCACTAGGCTATATACAGTAATTAGGTAGAACATGAACTGATAAAGGAGGAGAGAGTGTGGAAATTTTTTAACAATAATGATTTTGCAATCATCACAAGGTAATTGATTTGAGCAGGAAGTCATCAATAGGTTCTAGTTCTTGGAAATACTTTGGTTAGAAGTGATCTCTCAGCAGTTACAAAAGGGAAAATTAGTTGCAGTGGAGAAACCAGGCAACACCTTTCCCAGGGTCAAGATTGGCAAAGGGCAGATGGGTAATGTGTGCCTTTGATCATGATCCTCTGAGGATGACACAAAATCGTGTTATTTCTGGTAGAGAATTCATGAGGCTGCATCCAATGAGTCAAATGAAGAAATGTTATATGAAATATCTGATCTATTGTTATCAGTGCTGTGATAGGAAGTGTTCTAGATTAAAGAAGACCAAGGAACCATGATGGGCAATGTGGTGTGTCATTCTGGACTGAATCCTGGGCTGAGGAGAAATATACTATAAAGAACAAATGAAAAAAAAGGAATATTGACTGCACGCTATTTATGAAAATTACATTAATATGAAAAATACATATTACATTCATGAAAAATTTCCTGAATTTATAAACTGTGTTATAGTCATATACACAGTAAGATCCTTGTTTTAGGAAATACATGCTGAAGTATTGAGTTAAGGGGCAAAATGAACACAAATACTCTTAAATGGTTCAGAAAAATAATATTAATCTACAAAGATAGAAAGAATAAAGACACTAAAATGGCAAAAAATATTACAAAAATGGTGAACCTGTATAAGCTTTCTCTGTATTGTTCTTTAACTTTTTAATAAGTTTGAAATTATTTCAAATTTATAAAGTCAGAGAGATAAGTAAACCACTCTTCGACAATGGCATACAAGTCAGGAGTGGACAAATGTCATTCAGTTGTGCAAAGGTCCTTGCATTACCAGGCAAGTGGCTATGATACAAATTAACATTAGGCTTTACTAAGTTAAAAATTCATGTCACAATCTCTAGGATAACCAGTAAAACAATAGGAAATAATATTTGATTATGAAAATAATAGAGAAGAAAACGGAATAAAAAAATAATCAGTCCAAAATAAGGCAAGATGAGAAACTGAAAGTAAGATAAAATAGGTGGAAGATAGTAGTATAAAACAAACAATGAGATGGAAAGTTTAAAAACTACCATGTCAGTAAATAAATTAACTGCAAAGAGGTGAAATTCTTCAAAACAACAGCTCAAATAAATAAAAGACAATGATATGCTATTTTTTCTTTTGTAAAATTGAAAATGCTGCTGCTGCTGCTGCTGCTGCTGCTAAGTCGCTTCAGTCCTGTCTGACTCTGTGAGACCCCGTAGACGGCAGTCCGCCAGGCTCCCCCGTCCCTGGGATTCTGCAGGCAAGAACACTGGAGTGGGTTGCGATTTCCTTCTCCAATGTATGAAAGCGAAAAGTGAAAGTGAAGTCACTCAGTTGTGTCCGACTATTAGCGACCCCATGGACTGCAGCCCACCAGGTTCCTCCATCTATGGGATTTTCCAGGCAAGAGTACTGGAGTGGGGTGCCATTGCCATCTCCGCAAATTGAAAATAAAAAGAGGGAAAAGCTGTATTCCTGTGGGGTACCTGGCAACAGATTGTAGTTTCAAATTCAGAGATTTGAAGATATTTTAATAAAGGAAACATTGGTGATTGTGGATGTGGTTAATGCATTAGAGTTTGACTTATTATATGAATGGAAGATGACTTTATGTTTAAAAATGAAAATAATAACATTTACATAATAAAGGAGGCATTTTATATTATTGTTTTAATCAATGTAGAAAAGTTTTGATACAATTCCATAGCTGTTTATGATAAAGTTAGAAACTAGGTAAAGAACAAAGATTTCTCTTTTTAAAAGAAGATATTTATAAAAATTTTATAGCAACCATCATCATTACTGATGAAAAGAATATTGGGGAGGAGATGTGGCTGCCTTCTACTACTTGAACTGCTCAACATTTTCCTAGGTATCAAGCCACTGTAATAAGGCAAGTAAAAGAAATAGGTGCATGGATTGAGAAGGGAGAAACAAAGCAATCTTCATTCTGAGATGACATGATCACAGATACAGAATATCTAAAAGAATCTTCAGGTAAATTATTAGAATGAAAAGAATATACATATATATACACGTATGTATGTATGTATGTGAAGTGGCTCAGTTGTGTCCGACTCTTTGCGACCCCATGGACTGTAACCTACCAGGCTCCTTAGTGTGTATATATATATAGATATATATCTGAATCATTTTGTGGTACACATTAAACTAACACAACATTGTAAATCAACTATACTTCAATAAAAGAGAATTACATTCAAACTTCAGTGCTTAAAAATAAATATAATGAAAGTCGGGAAAAAAAGAAAAAGACTTCATTACTTCTGAAAGTGGGAGGAAACCGACACTGGAGTGAGATAGACCTAGGTTTGACTCTGACTTTTACTTGGCATTTTTAACTAGGAGCCCTAGAGGCAGCAGCACTTAACTGAGGGATGCTGGCAGAGGAAAGAGAGTGGGTAGAGGGGCAGGCAGCCCCTAGGGGTGTGGTGGGCTCTCAGGGCTCAATGGCTGCATTTTCTCCACTAGTTTTGACTGAGTGGGAAAGGCACGGTGGAGTTTGACATTCTCTGCATTTCCTCTTGGCTTTGGGCCTCCGCTGTGGCAGGGCCAGGGCCAGTGGCTTCCTCCTGTTTCTCTCTGTCCCTCAGCCTCGGGTGCCCTGCACTGGGGTATCCACAAGGTGGTGTAGCGGGGAAGCAGTCCTGGGGTGATAGAGCTGGACACCGAGTGAGCCTTGGATTGCAGGACCCATTTTCTCTCTGCAGTGGTGGCCCAGGAATATTGTGGGCCCACCAGGCCCACTCCCCGCTTCCTTTCTCTGGAGGTTACCTGGCAGCAGGAAATGCTCACTCCAGTCCCTCACTGGCTTTGAAGAAAGGAAGGCAGTCACCTCTTCCCATTGCCCAGTCACTAGTTGCCCAGTACCACCCAGGGGTACTCGGAAATCAAGGGACCTTGAGAGACACAGTGCAATGAACTGTAGCATGACCCAGCAGCCTCTCCTGAAAAAGCAAAATTATTTTTCATAGGGTCTTGGTCATATATAAGGCTGAAGCTTATGTTGAATAACTACGTGACTACAGTTGCAGTCTTTAGAATCATCACTTAAAATAATTTTGTATTTTGTTCTTAACTTGTTTTCACTTAATAAGCAACTTATTGGCCCTTTAGATTGCTTGTAGTTTTCCCTTCATTGACCATAATATTAGGCATAAAATCTTTGTATTCATATATATGCTTTTTCCACATTTCACACACACCTATGGATAGAGTTCCAGGAACTGCAATGCCTGCTAAAATGGTGTCATCCTTAATACTTATTATGTCACTTTGTTCTGTATCCACTCAGCAGTTTATGAAATGCCTCTTCTACCAAACTTGTCAGCAGTGGGTATTCCATTTTTAGAATGTTTTGTTAATTTGGTCAGTGATCTAAGTATAAATTACTGATTGCTAAATTAAAAAGTAACTTGCATGAAAGAATAGTTTTAAAATTCAGTTATTGGCCACTTATCAAAGGGACTCAATATGTACCTCCATAAATAATCTAGAGATGTTATTTTTATGTCATGTCTTTAATTATTACATCAAATTATACTGTGGCTGTCAACATATTTTACACAAAACCTATTTTTAAAAAATTGTGATTTGCCTGCGAGGTTTTAGGGGAAAAAACATTAGCCTAAAATATAAATGGAAACATGGAACATAGAAGCGAGAGGAACAATGAATTTCCCCCAAACAGCTTGAAGTAATATAAAAAACTTGATCTCATTTTAAATACAACTGTATGGGGTTTCTGGAACTGATTTAAGAGGTCTTTGAAATGGTTAGTTCTTACATCCAGCACATATATAAATACCCACATCAGAAATGCTACAGCTAGAACAAAAGAAGCAAGGTGCAAAAATAGTGCTCTGGGAGAAGTTCTCCAAACATTACCGCATTTGCTTCAAACTTTATTTTTTCTTGAAGAACTTCTTTTGAGAGAAATCTGAACTACTCAGACCCAAATGCATTTGACAGTGGTTTGCTATACTTAACATGGCTGTGTTTAGGAACAATGCCTCATTATACCTACTGCTGGGAATGAGCAGTGCATTTTAAAAATGGAGCAGTCCTTTCTCATTGAAGGGTTTTCTTTTCATATAGCCTACCTTCCTGAACACAGCTGGTCTTCTTGGATGAGCACGAGGATTTGGGATAGCCTTCACTGTGACTCTGGCAGAGTTGCTTTCCTGCATGCCCCATGATTTCCAGCTGTGTGGATGGCAAGCATGCTGCTCCGTGTCTTCAGCTTGACTGCCGAGTGGTGCCTGTCTCCCTGGGAATGGGAGGAAAGCTGGAAGAGCCGGAGGGGTCTGTGCGTGGCTGAGAAGATGGTGCTTTCAATTTGGCTGTTTGTTGATTTTAAGTCACTATTAAGTGACTTACTGTCCCTTTCAGAACTTTACTTTCTGGGTTTCTATATTTGAAAATTGTTGGGATTATATCATATGACATTTAATGCCCTTTCACTTCTATCTTTCCATAATTACTTTACTGTTGCAATTACTGAGGTCTTGGTATTTCTTGACAATTTTTTTTTTCTAGATTAGCATGGAAATGTGTAGAAATAGATCCATTTAATTCATTCATGTTTTTCACAAGCAGTTACTGAGCTTCTGTTTTGTAGAAGGAATTCTGATAGTGTGGGACATAATTTAGTAAATTTACTTGGTTTCTGTCTCCCAAATCTCATGGTTCCTATAAAGGGAAAAGCCAAACATTATTTTGGCAGAACTCAGTAAGTTCAATAGGAAATGCATAAATATGGTCTGGGAGTGTTGGAGAAAAACATTCAATTCTGCCTCAGGTGTTTTAGATTCCCCATCCCTGAGCATTTGCACCTGAGCTGAACTGTGACCAGCAGATAGAATTGCCAACAAGATGCAAATAACTACAACTGGCTGACTTTCTTCTTGATTTAGTTTCTGTGTAGTTTTTTGGTTACTCTAAACAATGTCGTAAATAAAATTGTGTATATCTATATTGAAATCTGTTTCTACATCTCCATCTACTTACCTCCCTCTAGGTTTATCTCCTCATCTGTATCCATATCTATGTCTATATTGAGTAGGGAATAATAGGGGCAAAATAGAGGCCTGGAAAAGAGAGAATATTCTGACCGCTCTGAAGGCTAGGGGTCAGGAATGAGAAACTGAGCAGCAGGCAGATTATGGAGCTCTTGGAGTAATGGAGCCCAAGGGGCTTCACACCTTGCTGCACACTAGAATGTCCTTGGGTGGCTTTTATACCACTGATTCTCAGACCACACTTTGTATTAATGCAATCAGAGTCTCCAGGGGTGGAAGTATTTGTTGTTGTTTAGTCGCCAAGTCGTGTCTGACTCTTTGTGACCCCATGGACTGCAGCACGCAAGCCTCTCTGTCCCTCACTATCCCCTGGAGTTTGCCCAAGTTCATGTCCATTGCGCAAGTTCATGCCTTCCAACCACCTCATCCTCTGCTGCCCTCTTGTCCTTTTGCCCAGCATCAGGTAGAGGAATTAGTATTTAAAAAATTCTCCCAAGTGATTCTAACTTGGAGCCAAGCTGGAGGATCAGTACCTGACCATAGGAAACCATTAGAGATTTGGATCCTGTGGGCAGTATTTCTGGTGTATGTTTCAGGAGGAAACTTCTGACAATCAGCCTGCAGAGGAAGGAAAGCAAAGAGAGGCAAGAAGCAGGAGTAGTACCAGCAGGAATCAGTGAGTGAGGCTGGTGGGGAGGGTTGCAAGTGATAGAAGCTCAGAAGGGTCCACTGGGAAGTATGGCAAGGAATTCCATAAAGAGGGAAGGAAGCAGAGGGTTGGGGAATGGAGGCTGGAGCCCCTGGATAAAGAACAGTGTTGTTAAGTGAGACAGACAGAAGGGTGCCTAAGAGAGCTTGAGGAGGAAATATTTGCTAAGTCAGAAGTAGAGGAGACAAGTTCTGGGGGAAAGCTTTGGACTGGAGGGAAGTGTTTGGGAGTCATAGATTCAGGGGTTGTCAGGCTTCGGGGATAAGTGTGCCCTCAGCCCCCACCCCAGGAGGCAGTGATGCTGGAGGCACCTGCACCACCTCAGCTCAGGGTCTGGTGGGGGGACACGCCCTATGTCTTTATTGGACCCACACCTCAACAGGGTGTGTGAGGCACTTGACCTTAACTAGAAGACTGATTTCGCACGAACAATCCTATTCCACAGATTCCATAGCTCTCCCTTCCATTCTTTCTGAAGTAGAAGATTAACAGATGAATGACTCAGCATTTAAGGGAAGAGACAAACAAGGAGGCCACTTTGTTGGCTGCTTCCAGGACACGGAAGATGCCCTTACCACTCAGGTGCATGTGTGCAGCGTCTTGAAGCCCAAGAAACTAGAGTTGCTCTTGACCTGTGAGAACATGGATGGGTCACACCACCCCTGTTTTCCTGGATTATTCTCTTTTCTTATCTCACTCTCTTTGTTGAAGTTTTTTGGTTTTTATAACCACAGAAAAAGGGAAAATGGTATCCATTTTGAAGGGAGACAAGTGGATAGCAGACATCCAAGAAGAAAAAACCCAAATTGCAAATGTTTTAAACTTAGCATGTTTTAACAATTTAGGGATATTCCTATCCTAAAGTGTCTGAACCAATGGCAGAACTGGATATGCTTCAAATATATATATATCTGAATCACTTATTATACACCTGAAATATTATAGATCAACTATATATTCCAATAAAAAATAAAGATTAAAAAAAGAATTGGATGTGTTTCTGACTCACTGTGACTTGTTCTCAGCCAATTCATCCCCTACTTAGGAGCTGGGATTGTTTGAAGTTTGCCCTAAGGGAACAGAGGTCACTTCCCTAGGTGTTTTAGATGCTGACTGGGATTATTTGGTCACCTGGGTGTTAAATGTAAATCTTGGACTCTAAGGTAATATATTCAGCTTTGTGCCTGTGTGTCAGCTCATCATAAGAGCTCTTGGGTGAGGAAGAATGAAGCCTTGTTGGTCTTAAGCAAAAAACAAATAGATCAAATTATCTATCCTGAAGTGCTTCTGTAACAAGAGGTAAATGTAGACATGCTGTGAAATCTCCCCTTTTGAGTCCTGGAAGAGGTGGATGCGTGTGTATGTGTACATGTATGTGTGTGTGTGTGTGTGTGTGTGTAATATGGGGATCCAATGGTGAGGATCTCGCCAATTTTAAACAATTGGCATCTTTGTTTAGCTGTTAAATTCCATATTCTTGCCAAGATCCAGCTCTGCAATCACTAAACCCTCCAGCGTCTACTTTCTTAAAGTCCTGGGGTGTTTATGCACTTTCTGGTGAAAGTCAGCATTTTGCCAGAGTGTCAAAAGTGATTCTCAAACTCCAGAGACTCTTCCAGAAGTCTGCTTCTTTAGTTTAGGGGCCTCAGAGCAGCTCACTGCATAGGGCTCCCTTTGTTCTGTGCCCCTAGAAACTGAAGGTTCGAGCTTCATCTTCGTCATCTTGCCAGGTGGCCTTCATTACCCTGCAGGCCTCTGGGCTCCCCTTCATAATCTTTTAAGAATTAATTGATTTTAGTTTTGGCTACACTAGGTCTTTGTGGCCATGTGTGCGCTTTCTCTAGTTGCAGCAAGTGGGGGCTACTCTCTAGTTGCTGCGCATGGGCTTCTCATTGCAGCGGTTTCTCTTGTTGTTGAGCACAGGCTCTAGGTGTGCAGGCTTCAGTAGTTGCACCTCTCGGATTTAGTTGCTCCACAGCATGTGGGATCTTCCCAGACCAGGGATCGAACCTCTGTCCCCTGCATTAGCAGGAGGATTCTTAACTGCTAGATGACCAGGGAAGTCCTTCCCTTCATAATTGCTTAGCTGTCTCTTTTTTTCTTTTCTGTGACCAATGATATAAATGCAAAATATTGTGAAAATTTCAACCTCTGTTCATAGTTATATTAATTCTCGTTTACAGAATGTTTCCTCTTTCTAACTTAGTATACCCTGAAACTAATAGTTGAGTCCACATTTACTTGAGTAATCCCAAATATTATAGGTGCACATAACCTCGGGTATTATTAATCCTTTTATCTCAAAGATGAAGAGATCAGGGCTTGGAGAAGTTGTAACCTTCCCAGGCCAGGCCACCACATTTTTAGTAGGTGAGGGTGCCTGCACCTCCAGATTTTCTGACCCTGGTCCACTGCTTTCCTCAGTACCATTCAGCCCTGGACTGGATTTGAGGGCATAGAAATGAGATGCCACCCATGTTCTGATATTCATGAGGCAGTGTGCTCCACTTAAACCCAACATTTGGTCCTGAATTCTTTCCAGAGGATAATCAATAATTTCCCATTTTTCCTGCCAGTGAGGATGCGGGTGAGGGCTGGGTGACTCCATTCAGGTGAGGGAGTGGTGGGCTCCCTTGTCACTGCTTGTGCCTTGCAAGCCCACTCACCACTGTCCCAGACCTCGTCAGGCTTCTGGGAACCCATGGTTATCCTCTGGGGTCTCTTGAGTCAAAAGAGCAGATCTGTGACTGTTTAAAAAGAAGTGGTTTTCTCTTTGAGAAATGGAGTTCACTATGTTACCAAAGAAGGAACAGGAGGCAGGCACTAGAGGATAGTGTTCAAATTAGGGAGTTGAGATTATTCAAATTAGGGAGTGCCTATTGATGCTTAGGGTACAGGATCTGATGAGCAACCTGAGCAATCTGATGTGCATGTGTTGAAAAACTCTGAAGTTTGTGAATGAATGAAATGAATGAAAAACTCTGGAGCTCCTGAGGATAAACAACTCTTGCTAACTGGGTTTGTTAGCTAATCAGTGATACTCTGAGATGGAACTGTCCAGGTAGTTTTCACATAGAACTGAGTATATTTGAATCTTTCTTTGGGGTTTGATACAGTTCGATGCCTCAGGGTGACCAGGCAGTGGATCCTCGGGAGAAAGGATAACAAAGATGAAAATGAAGCAGAGGCAGGATATCCTGCGGGTCACTGAGTGACGGCCAGATAGAAAGTCTTATCACAGGACCAGTTCCGGGGGAATAACTGGGAACAAGTTCCTTAGCTGTGCCAATCTCAGTTACTCCTTTGTAATAATGGTTTCCTGGGGCCCACCATAGTCATTTTTAGGACTATTGTGGGAGTTGAAGGTACTATGCATGTACAGTGACCTCGTGCATAGCAAAATGCTACAGTGCCATGAGGAGGGAGAAGATATTAAGCAGGGATAATTATTCAAGAGTGAATCTCAGAGTTTCCCATTAAAAATGTCTCACCATTCAACTTATCATCAAATATTTAACAGATTTATGTTTCTAAAAGTTTTCCAATAAAACAAATTGCTGACTTCCTTCTGAGCCTCTCTTAAGCACCCTCATTGGAAAGCTTAAATGACCCAGAATTTCCTGGCAAGGGTCCCCTCATATTGTGAACCTGCTCTCTTTATTTTACTATCTCATTCCACACCAGCCCTACAAATTCATGAGATCTGGATGGAAAGCATTCTTTCCAGAAAGCTCCTGCTCTCAACTTTCAGCTGATAGACTGTGAGGAGGCACTTTTATCTACCAGAGACAACACACGGCTTGAATAACATCGTGCTGAGACAGAGCACAGGTACCAGGTAAATCACGGTAGGCCCAGGTGGCCAGGCTCACCCTTGAAGGACTAACAGAAGAGACAGGAATCAGATTCTGAAAGACAGAGGTGTCCTTCACGAGCTGAAGGGCAGTTACAGAGCAGGAAACCCTCAGTGGTTATTCCACACAGTGATGCCTTAGTGGCCCTCGTCCTGAGGGCATCTGATGAGCGCCCTAGGTATGAACGGATATCTGGCACTTCACTGACCTGCCGATGCCCTGAGATGGTGTCACTGTGATGGGTCCCCATTCACAGGTGGGGAGACACACCCCAGGTTTGAGCACGGGTGCGTGGGGAAGCTCATGACCACCCAGCTGCTGCCGCAACTGCCGTGGAGCCTCCTAACGTGCTCACAGATGCAGACCTGCCTGAGCTTGGAGCTGTGATGGAATTCAGGGGGCCCGCACACTGGTCACCTGAGCAGATGGGCTCCTGGTGAAACTGCCAGGACTCCGGCTCCACTCCTCAGTGGCCTCTAAGAGCAGAGGGGTGATGGGGAGCTTTGGCAATCATCTCTCTCTCCCAACAGCACAGAAGGACGTAGGGAGATGGTGGGTGCCCCTGGAGAGGGTCATGGCTGCCATCCCAGATGGGGGAATGGGGAGCCTTTTGCATGCTTATGACTCTGTTCCCCGTAAGCATGAGTAGCAACACTTGAGCTGAGAAAGGCTGGTGTCTCCCCTCGGGGGCATCAAAAGTGATGTAAGCGGCTAAAGCTGCCCTTCAACCAGGCCTGGAAGGGGCACACCAGCTGGGGGTGGAGTAGGGTGGGAGTGTGGGGCCAGCTCTCCCAGTCCGCGGCTTCCCTGCAAGGGTCCTGTACAGAAGTCATGCACCATGCCCAGCAGAGGAGGTGCCATGGGAAGCAGTTGTGCCAGGGACAGAAACAGAGGGAAGCAGGACAGTGCAGCGGCCGGTGGCTGGCTGTGGGAACCTGAACGGAGGGTTGGGTTGGTGGGCACTGGGAGAGAAGAGATCAGGGAAGGCGATGGAACATGGCATTGAGGGGTGGGAAGAGAGGTCTGTGAGGCAGGAAGAGAGGTCCACCGAGGCAAGGGACGTGGTGGTGGGGGGTCATCAGGGGAACAGAAAGGGTCCTCTTAGACATGGTCCTGGGGTGGTCAGCCAGAGCTCAGGCCTGAAGGGCTGCAGGAGAGGCCAGAAGAATGGTTCCAGTGACCCTGCGGCAGTTCCGGTGATCCTGTCCTGCTGCAGACTCTGTGTACTTTGCTAGGAAGATTCTAGCAGAATTGTACCTTTTCCTGGGACCCAGCAATTCCTCATTCTCATGGGAAATCTAGCACTTGGCCTGTGCTACCCTGGAGGGTGTCTCCCTGGGTCTGTTCCACTACCCCTGAGTGCGGCTCGGCTTTATACTCCTCTGTCTCCTGCACCCAACCTGGAGTGGGGCGGCTCTCAGGAGGCAGCCGGGAGGAAGCAGAGATGCTTGTTATGATCCACGGAAAGTAGATCCATAGCCAGAGGGGCAGCCTGGCCACTGAAAGATCTGCTTTACAAGAGGGCTTGGGAGGTGTCTGCACACAGAGGAGAGAGAAGAGAGACTCTCAGGAGCAGGAAGTGAGTCTAACAGCAGAATCACTGTGGGATCCTGAAGAGGTGGTCGTAGGCACAAAGGCTCATTACTGAGAAAGGAGTCATGGAGCCAGGAGGATAATACAGTGAATCTTCATCAGCCCTTTGGAACCACAGAACCCGAGCTCCCAGAATGAAGACTAGAAGTGTGTTCTAGACACTTGAGCACATGGAAAACGGATGGGTTTTCCTACGATTTTTTGTATTTGTTTGGAATGCTTTAGACACTGCCCAGAACAAGAGCTGCATGCTCCTGGGGTTGGCTGGTCAGTGCTCTCCTGGGTGGAGTCCGTTGGCCAGTGTTGAGTACACATGATCACTCCCACTTTCTTGTCATTCAATCCTGTGAAATGAGTGATGCTCTTCCCATTTTGGAATTAAGAGTATGCGCCTCAGAGAATTTGTGTCCTCTCCCTGGAAAATGACCGAGAAGGAATCTGCACACTAATGCGAAGTTTAAATCTCACTGCTTTATCTCTTGTCTTGTGCTTCATTAAAGAAGAATTATGCCATTTTTTGGGGAAAAGTATCTGAAACAAAGCACTGAGCTAACTCCTTGACTTCTGTTTGGTTAAATCCTTGACATGGTTTTTCTCTCATTATCCGCTTTTATTTAGGAGGCTAGAAGGCCAAAGCAAAGTTCCGTTTCATTGTGTTTTGTTTCAAAGGAAGAAAAATATTTTAAAATTTGCATTAAAAAATTCTTTATTTCTTATAAGAATTCTCATATTTTATGCATGGGGGAGTGGGTGCTGTTTGCACAGCCTCACCACTAGATGGCGATGTCTGAGCGTCGAGCAGAGCCCCGGGCAGTGGGCTCCAGTTCCAGCAAGGTTCCTGGGATGGTGGCTGGAGGGTCTGGTTCATTGGTCAGCAAAGTTCCCTGCACGTAAAGTAAAGCAAGGAAGATGAAAGTTCCTGGTAATTTTTATCCATGTCTGAAGCGCAGATTAGCTCCAGTCTCTATACCCGTGCTTGGGAAACCAGCAGTGTCTCCTTCTAGTCATACCTTACAGCGTGTGTGTCGCGTGCATGGTCTATCTGAGCAGCCGACAGAGATGTGATGACGCGGCTGCTACGCTGTGCCTGGTGGGGACTCAGCCCTCCTTCCCGACCATGACTGGCTTCGCTGCCCTGCTCCATTTTTTGCTGGGGCTTTCAATGTTTGTTGCTGCGTCACCTGCCCACCACAGACACATCCAGCCTACGCCCGTCTGTCTGCCCTTCCTCCCAGTTAGGCTGCACACAGGGCCCTGTTGTTGGATTCTTCTGGCCTTTTTGCTCTATGGCCAGATGTGCAGGGCCTTGGAGTCTGCGATCAGGCTCCGTGACCCAGGAGCCCTGCTGAGTGACCTGGTGCTTTTGGATCCAAGGAGGTTCCTGCCTCTGACTCAGGGAATCCTGGAAAGGGAGCATTTCAGGACATCTAAGTCTGCAGAGGTCATTGTGCTACTTATCTAGCGGTGAGTCCTCCTAGTTCCCACCATTGCACCACGTCCTTGTGGTGCCTGTGTGAGTAAGGGCTGATTCATGTCTTCCAGAAGCCAACAGTCTGGTCACAGGAAAAGGCAGAGAGATTCCCACAGGAATGTGTGTTGGAGGAGAAGCACCTACAGCTTCAGGGAGCCGTGATGAGGGAGGGATGACCCTCTGTCTGGAGGATTTGGGCAAAGGGCCAGACCCCTGCAAGGTCTTTGAAGTGAGTGCATCCAGGCAATCACCTGCTTGGGGGACTGCTCCCCTCCCCCTTCTTCCTCAGTGTTTCCCCTGCCTCCCAGGCTGACTTCCCTGCACGGTGGTTAGCTGAGGATGGAGGGGTTCCTTCTGAGCAAGGAAACCCAGCAACCCCACCCTCTGGCTAACCTCCTGCTCCCCTTCTTGGACAGGAGGGTCCGAGTTGCTTCTCCTTAGGGGGAGGGGAGGTTACACTCTCTGATCCTGGGACAGGAGCTTCAGCTGGCTGTGTCCTCAGAATGTGGACATTCACTGTTCAGAGTGACCTTCCCAGACTGGTCTTGGTCCCCACAAGGTTACGTTCCAGGGTCTGGCTGCAGGTTTGGAAGGTGTTGAGCCACATAACTGCTTTGGTTCTAAGTGTCAGGTGGTTAGGTTAGAGGAAAGTTCTGTCCACTGGCTGGCCAGTTCCTTCAGTGCCCACTAGGGCTGGGAGACTTAGATCTGGTAGTAAAGACTGTCCTTTACTTGTCTTTCTTCTGTGGATATCTTCTGATAAAGAGTCTTATACTCTACCTGGCAAATAATCTTTTCTTTTGTACGTCATTTCAAAGAGAAAACGTATTCATCTGTACTTGAAATTCAGCTCTT
Organism: Capricornis sumatraensis; assembly: GCF_032405125.1. Classification (NCBI taxonomy): domain Eukaryota; kingdom Metazoa; phylum Chordata; class Mammalia; order Artiodactyla; family Bovidae; genus Capricornis; species Capricornis sumatraensis. The sequence goes on from NC_091073.1 coordinate 79,932,290, forward strand.
GTAAATCACTCGTTGACCAGAAAATTGACTAGATAGGTGCTAATTTGGGTGCTTTGTTGGCAGTTGGCAGCTGTGAGGCTGTATAAGGTGCCTTTATATTCTGATCTGACCTTATGTCAATTATCTGGATAGTAAGGAGATGAAAATTGCAGACCCCAATGGCTGAGTCCACTCAGATGTGTGCTCTTTCTCTGCTTTGTTTTAGTTTGCCCTGATTACAGCCCTACCCAATGTGATGTGAAGTAGCACCCACACTTTGGCCAACTTGGGCTTGACAGTGGCGTTCTCCCAGTAATGGAAGGCCATGCTCTCTGAGTGGGGGCCACAGAAGGTCTTGCCCATAGATGATTGGGGGGTTCTGGCAGGGCTGAAGTGACTGTCCCAGCACAGCCTTTGGTTCCTTTCTCAAGAGCAGGAATTGGGGAATCCTGGGGATACCCAAGTGTGCATTTCTCGTGTGGTAATTGACCTATGGAGGGATTCATTTCTTACTAGTCTATCTACGAAGGCACCTGTGTGCAAAATGACAGAAACACAAGATCTTTAAAATTAAAGAAATATCTCAGGCTCCATTTGACATAGAGTTCTATTTTTTAGCAGACCTAGTAAAAATAACTGTAACCTGTGCTGAATGAGTGAAAGCCTGAGCAGTGCCTCACAGGGCAGACATATTCCCAGGGAGGCGTGGGCACCAGGGACACCTGATGGACTGGCACTGGTCAGCAGGGAGTGACAGGATCTGGTAATGAGGTCTTGAAGTTCAGTGCCATCCTCACTATGTGAGTAATCTTGGAAAATGTACTGTGTGTTTGTTATCTGACAAAGCAGGTAATTATAATGAAAATGTCATTTAAAACAACTATTGCTTTTGCACACCTGCTTTTCCCAGGGCTAAGGACTTTCTGTTCATCAACTTATTTACTATAAACCCAAGAGGTAGGTGGGGCTGCAGGGCACAAGGTGAGGTTTGAAATCAGGATGCCTCTATCTCAAAGGGTGGTTGGGACATTATTCATGTTTATGAAAGTAGGTCAGGCATATGTATGAATTCGCCTATCACTGTGCACAAAAACTCCTCCCAGAGAAGGGGATCAAGGTGAGAATAAAGGGACTTGTGGTATACCTGACACTGAATGAAGACCATGTTGCATTCAGTGAGAATGAGTCATACAACCAGTGATCCCTCACATAGAAATACATTTAAAGTGAAATCATGTTGTATGATGAGTAACAAGTCATTGATCATACTAAATGCCAGGATAGGGAGGAATTGCAGGAGACTGGAAGAGTAGAAATCATATTAGCAAATGGGGCCATAAGCAAAGAAAATGATAAGAAATATAAAAATGAGTTCAAGGAACTAACTTTGAATAAGAGCTCACAAGAAACTGAAATTCCACTGCAGGTGTTCCTGGGGGAGAGAATGACCCTTAGCCTTTGTCAATGACAATTTTTAATCTTGTAATTTTGTCTGGCTCAATGCTTCTCCCAGAAGACACCAATACGGAACATACTAGTCTTTTTTTAACTTTTGAGTTTCACATGTAAAATATTTCTTTGTGGGGCTTATTTTTCTTAACAGGGTGTATGTATCTTCTCATTCCTTCTAAGGCAGGCTGTGTGGACATTTGACTCTGCTGCTGGGCTTTTAGGTTTCTTCTAGGTTGACTTTTGCACTATTGCAGTAGACATTCTCCTGCTCACTTCCACATGGAATGTGTGAGTCCATCAGACAGACTCCTAGAAACGGAATCTGAAAATTTGATAGGTCTTCCAATTTGCTCTTCTAAAAGACTTGGACATTTTCTACTTTAACCAACATGTGTCAGATTGTATGCATCCTCACCATGGATGAACATTATCAGTCATCTAAATTTTTGCATATCTGAAGCAAAAAATTCTCATTTTTGTTTTAGTCTGCATATTTCTAATTACAAGTGCTTTGGAGCATATGCTTTACGGTTTTTTGCTCCTTGCATTTCTTCTTCTATGAATTATTTGTTTATATCCTTTGCCCCCTTTTCTGTTATAATGCTTCTGTTTTTCTTATTGGTTTATAGGATATTTTTGCTCTGGAAGTCTAGGATGGATTTGGGTTTTGTGGTTGCTAAAGCTGATCAAGTTTAGAGGACCATCCGTAAGGAAAATAATACAAAATCGGAGAAGAATGTAGCTACTTACTTCCAGCTCCTTGCCCGACCTTGGGATGAACCCGCACGAGTAAGTGGTGCTGAAGCTTCTGCCGCATTAGCTTCATGATGAATCCCACTTTTCTAGAAGGTTCTCCTTTGTTATGTTTTCAGCAAATATCTTCACTGGAAGGACGCTGTAATTTTTGTGTTTGAAAATCAGCCAATAGCTTCCATTTTAATGGCCGAGCTGATGGCTTTTCTGCTGGGATTGTGGCTTCTGTCCCTTTTGGGTCTTACATGTTTCCTGGGACACCGCGTTGCCTGGCTGGCTTCTGTGCCCACTGCTTTGGCTTAGCAAGGAAATAATTATGGTGAGCTTAAGTGACTGGGGAAGAAATGGTATTGTGTTAACTTAAGAATGTGAGTGTCTAGTCCAAAGTCATGGAAACTGCCCCATGCCCCTCCTGCCCCTGGTACCTGTTGATTCTGAGTCTAGAATGGTTGGTTGTCTAGAATACTCAGTACCCTCTCCTCTGCCAACATAAGTCTGTTGGCTGGTTGTTTCTCAGGAGTGCTGTAAAGGTTTTGTTTGGCTAAAGACCTTAACTTTTATTTTCCCATGCTCTTACAAAGTTTTAAAAGATTTTTCTGGCAAAACAAGTTTTCCGTCATGATGAGAAAGGTGGCTGTGCATTTAAGACTGTCTTAGAGCTGTTCTTTTCTGAATTTGACTTCCTCAGAGAGAGTGAAGACAGGTGTGGTTCAGAAGAAGAGGAGTCAGTTTATTGAGTGGACTAAACCGGTCACTTTGAACACAGTTTATATTTTTATAAGAAATCTATTTTACAACATAAGTTGGTACTTCTCTTGTCATACACAGAATTGAAACAGAAACATCACAGAAAGTGGCTTACCTCCTGGGGGCCAGGCAGGCTGATAGTTGCCTTTCACCTTCCCTTACTTTCTCTTCCGTCTTCTAATTTTTCTCTTTTGTTTATTTCATTTCATCTCAGAACACTGGCTGCTGCCCATTAAAGTGAACTGACAATCACTGACAAGCCAGGTCCTGCAGGCTGGCCCGTGCAGCTCTGTGAATGTGGAGTCTTCTCTGGAGAAGGAGGGGTTTCTCCTGTTTCAGGACCTGGCCTCTGTGACTGACCAGGGAGCCCCTGTCCATCCCCATCTTCCCTGCTCCCTCCTCCTGCAGCCTCCATTCTCCACTTCCTCAAACACACATCACACATCTCTCTGCCAAGGCCTGGCTCCCTTCCTGCATCAGGTAAGGGCCTCCTTTGTAAGCCAATAGGAACTTTTGAGAAGAGTCTGGATTTTTTTCTCTTTTTTCCTTTAATGAAAGTTTTTAAAAAACAAGGAGCTTAATCTTCTAAGGTAAGATTTCCTTACATACTGCAGGGCCCAGGAATCTCAGCCTTAAGCCTGAGGCTAACTGACATGAATTGATGTGGAGCTGGAGGAATTACTGGGAACAGTGGTGATGGGAAATGTGAACACAGGTCAGAAGCTTGTGATGTCTGGGAGGGTCCCAGGTGCTTCACTTACATCATTCATCTTTATAACAATTATAGAAGCAACAAAACCATTTGGAGTAGACAGCCCAGGGCACCAAGGACTGGTGGAGGCTGGGAACTGGTAGTCAGTGTAAACTCTTTAAAAACAAATCAGCAAACTTGGGCTCAGCTTTCTTTCTTTCTTTTTTTTTTAAATTTAAGACACAAACAGTACATAGCATTTTCATATTTTATGACATCTGCCTTCCTCAAAGGGAACCCAGAACTGATAACTGATTGCCATTTGCAAATGCTCTGGCTCTTTCCTGGCTCTTTATCACTGGCTGACCAGCTTCACCCTTGCCCCCTGACCCCTGAACCTTCCAACCATTGTCTCCCATCTCCACCCTATCCATTGTCTCCTGTCTTAGCCTGGATTGTGTGTATGTGGGTAGAGAAGGGTTAGGATGAAGAGTAGTTACATTTTGCTGAAAACTTGAGCAAGAAATTCCAACGTTTGTACATCCAGGGCCAGAGTTTTGCCTGTAGGATAAGGTAGATTTATGATTGGATGGCCTAGGTGAGTAAAAGGAAGACAGCAGGGCCCCTCCACATTCTTGCCTCCTGCGGGGAGTCAGTGATGTTGAATGAGTTACTCCCACATCCTGAACCTTCCGTGGTGTCTTCCTGTATAAGATGTGGGCCATAATCAGAGATCCAAGTAAATTAGGAAGGTGGGAGCACCTAGTTTGGGGTCTGGTTCCGATATAGTTTTATAATTGTTCTGCAGCCCACGTCCTTTACAGGCCCCGTGGCACTGGGCTGCTTGTCTGTTAATCTGTCCCTGAGAGAACATCCAGGAGAGTTGCCCTTACCCAATAGGGCCAGTCCATTTCCCCACTGGGGCTGGGGGAGCCCATCCCAGAGATGAGAATACACAAGGTTCTTCACCCTCCAGTCTAATATACCAGCCTATTAGTGCTGATTTTTCTGTGGGAATCTTCCTCTTTTCAGGCCGTGTAGCAATGAGCATTTTGGGTTTTGGTCTCCAAAGTCAAGTAAGAAAGCTGTGCATCCAACACCCATGATGAAGACAGCCAGAATGTCTGCATGGGGGATGGCTCCAGGCTGAGCCACATGAGAGCCATCCCGGCCCTGCCTGAAGAGTCTTCTAGAGTCAGGAGCCGTCCAGCTCCAGCTCCAGACCAAACAGATTAGGAAGAATATAAGCAAAATTGTAGTATGCAGCACTGAAGTTCAGGAAAGGTCAAGCCTCAGTAGACAGATGTCCAGCTCCTCCAGTGTTTATTTAGTTTTACAACATTGGCGGCATCAGCAGGGGATCAGCGAGACAGACAGGGATGGGAACGACTCTTGTCCTCTCCTCTGTCCTTATCAGAATGTCCAGCTCTTCTTAATTCATTATGAGTGGGAACATCATTTTCTGACCAAAAAAAGTTTTTTGGAATCAAATAGAATTGTCTCCTTAAACCAAAGGGAAAACCACATTACAGCTAAGACTAAATACATTCTTAAGATTTTTTTATTTGGATAAGCAACATAAACTCATATGATAATGTCATTTTTGTATATATTCAATGTTTAGATTTAAGAAAGTCCTTTCATTTGGGTTATTGGTTTGGTCATTTATGTACATTTCCAGACCCCATTTATGTGTGCCAGACCCTGGCCTATGAACTAGAGATTCAGCTATTGTTTCTTTTGTTGTTCAGTCACTAGGAGATTCAGTGCCTCTCTTTTCAGTAGCTCTTACCACCCTGGGGAAGACAGGCATGGCAAACAATGTTTGGCAAACATTATAGAGAGATGGGTATAGAAAAGATGGGGACAGAAAAGAAAAGTACTAACCATCTAGAGTTTGGACAGCCTCCCAATTTGATAAGGGGTTAATATTTCAAAATATGGGAGAAGGCAATGGCAATCTACTCCAGTACTCTTGCCTGGAAAATTAAATGGATGGAGGAGACTGGTAGGCTGCAGTTCATGGGGTCTCTAAGAGTTGGACACAACTGAGTGACTTCACTTTCACGCATTGGAGAAGGAAATGGCAACCCACTCCAGTGTTCTTGCCTGGAGAATCCCAGGGATGGGGGAGCCTGGTGGGCTGCCGTCTATGGGGTCGCACAGAGTTGGACACGACTGAAGGGACTTAGCAGCAGCAGCAGCTGTGAACCAAGCAATGCTCTAGATGCTGGAGGTACACAAATATGACCTCATTATCTCCCCAAGTAGCTCATAATATAGGAAGATAAGTGATATACATAAGTTAGACATAATGTGGCAAGTGCTCCTTAGGAAGGAGGGAACCTAGACTGGACAGCCGGGGCAAGGCTTTGCATAGGAGATGACCTCAAAAGTGAGTTCACAGGGACAGGTAGGAGTTGAATGGACAAGCGAAAGTGGATCATGTTGCCAGGGAACATAGCACGTGCAACAGAACAAGGGCATGGGAAAGCTGGCAATCTGGGAAAGCAGCAATACTTCTGTAGGCATGGCACACAGGATGGAAATTAGGGAGTCAAAATAGATGCAACCCTTAATTAATGGTTAAAAACAAATGACAAAAAGCCTTTTAGTCAAACTAGAGCTAAGCCTGTGCATCACAACTACTGAAGCTTGTACATTCTAGAACAAGAGAAATCATGGCAATGGGAAGCCCATGCATTGCAATTATAGTGTAGCCCCCACTTGCCATAGCTAGAGAAAGCCCTCATGCAGCAATGAAGACTCAGCGTAGCCCAAAAATGTAATAATAAAATAAATAAATAAAAATTTAGAAAAGAACAGATATGAGAATTCCAATATCACTGCAGGATTGTTTACAATAGCCAAGATATGGAAATATCCTAAGTGTCTATAAATGGATGAATAGATAAAGAAGGTGTATAATAAAGGACTACTATTTAGCCATAAAAAAGAATGGAATTTGGATGGAGTTTAAGGCTGTTAATGCTAGGTAAAATAAGTCAGATGGAGAAAGACAATTAATGTATTATTTCATTCAAATATGGAATCTAAAAAGGTACCCAAACAAAAAACACCAATGAACAAACGAAATAAAGCAAAGCATGCTCACAGATACAGAGAAAAGATTGGTGGTTACCAGAAGGGAAGGGGCTTCAGGTGTTGGCAAAATACGTGAAGATGGTCACTGTATGGTGATGAGTCATAACAAGACCTGTGATGATACTCACAATGTAGTGTATACAGATGTCAAACTATAATGCTGTACACCTGAAACTTACATATATGTGTGGGTGTATGTCTATGACTCATAGACTGAATTTCAAAGAACAATATGAATTCAATAGGTAAGAAAAGAAGAGGAAGTAAGTATAGGCAGAGGAAAGTGCAGGTACAAAGGCACAAGGGTTGAGATCAAATGAGCAAAGCATATTCTTGGAAATTCCAGCACTTGATATGCGTGTAGTCTGGATGATTTTGAACATGATTTTGGTGTGAAGCGTGAACATGATGGTGACTTCAGTGCTGGGAAGGACCATAAAGAACTGGCGATCATGCCAGAGAACTCTCCGTGTATCCTAAGGGCAATGTGAAGGGGTTGAGCTGTAGAAAATGTAGAATTTAACATATGCCAAAGCATTTTAGGATATGTATTTTATTAAGGAGGATCATCCTGGTTACAAGGTGGATCAGGCAAAATGAGGCATACTTGAGCTAGGGTGATGGTAGAAAGAAAATGGGGAGAGGGCAATGTGAGGAACATTGATGGTGTTAAGTTGATTAGACTCAGCAGAAGGCTGATTGGGGTAGGCAGGAGTCGTGCTTTGGTCTCCGGTTGAGGATCTGTTGCACAGCAGAGCTCTTGGAGAACAAGGCAGTTTTTCCCATTCTTGAGGACCTGTTCCATCATAATATTCAACTCACCTTTGGAATTCAATATTTGTTACAAGGATAAAGGATATCTCAGGGTCAGGGAATGTGAGAAGGTCAAGTGTGTGGGGAAAGAATAATGTGTGTAGACATGTGAGGGTTGAAAGTTCATCTGGCATTAAGATGTGTCAACTTCTGACTGTGGAATTGCCTGAGGATCTCGAGTGGGGAATTGTCAATGTGAGGTGGTGGTTGGAGGCTGGTCTGGGAAGGGCATGAAAGAAGAGACGCGAGCCAAGAGGTGGCAGGGGTTGCAGACTTAGCTGAAGAGCTCTGGAAGCAGGAGGAAAATGCAGGAGATTGTTTCAAAAGCTGAGGAAGTAACAGATCGGTTGTTGTTTTTGTTTTGTTTTGTTTTTTCAAATTTCAAGTAAAACAAATGGTCCCTGGGTTACAGGCACAAGTAGCTCCAAGGTGGAAGAAACCATCTTGGTTAGGAACCAGATTCAGAAAGGGCAGAGATCATGTTTAACTCAGCAAGGACAGTTTAATTAGCCATGTAGGGAAAAGAGATTGCAGAAGGCAGAGGACGGGTGAGAAGTGAGGTAGTGAAGGACTCATGCATAGCTTGCTATGAAGGAAAAGATGGTGAATACCTAGAGAGTGACTAGGTTAACAGAGGTTGAATTTTTGTTTTTCTTTTCTTTTTTTTAAAGTGGCTATTTTGAACGTGTTTCTATTTTAAGGGGAAACACCAGAAACAAAGAAGTAACTTTAGACCAAGCAGAACTGAAGGTGGTGGTTGAGTGGAGTTGAGGTCACAGAACCTAGGACAGTACCAGCTTGGGGAGAAAGACAACACCCAGTCCCTGGGCCTGGACATCTAGGAAGAAGAGCACCGTGAAGGGGAAGTGAGCAGAGAGGTAAGTTGTTACTTCGGGGTCTCCATTTTTCATTATCTATATTTCTTTCACAAGTTCTTAGCCCTTATCTTCATTTTACAGTAAGATTAAGAAACATCCCCAGGTTTGTTCAGCTACTAATAATAGAATTAGGGTTTTCAATCAAATGTCTTTTGGCTTCAAATCCAGTGAGTTTTCAGAAACTAAGCAAAATGTTAGAGTAGTGAGCATGTATGAATGTGCACATATTAGATGTACTATTGACAATACATGAAAATTCATTTCCACAGGGCTAAGTTTTTCAATTTTGCTTTGAAATAATCTTCCACAGTTATGCCCAAATAAGCTTTCTAAACCACAGCTCTGATAAGACTCCTTATGGCAGAAAGTGAAGAAGAACTAAAGAGCCTCTTGATAAAATAAAAGGAGAGAGTAAAAAAGTTGGCTTAAAGCTCAACATTCAGAAAACTAAGATCATGGCATCCGGTCCCATCACTTCATGGCAAATAGATGGGGAAACAGTGGAAATAGTGGCTGACTTTATTTTTCTGGGCTCCAAAATCACTGCAGATGGTGATTGTAGCTATGAAATTAAAAGACACTTACTCCTTGGAAGGAAAGTTATGACCAACCTAGACAGCATATTAAAAAGCAGAGACATTACTTTGTCAGCAAAGGTCCATCTAGTCAAGGCTATGGATTTTCCAGTGGTCATGTGTGGGTGTCAAAGTTGAACTATAAAGAAAGCTGAGCACCGAAGAATTGACACTTTTGAACTGTGGTGTTGGAGAAGACTCTTGAGAGTCCCTCGGACTGCAAGAAGATCCAACCAGTCCCTCCTAAAGGAGATTGGTCCTGGGTGTTCATTGGTAGGATTGATTTTGAAGCTGAAACTCCAGTACTTTGGCCACCTGATGCGAAGAGCTGACTCATTTGAAAAGACTTTGATGCTGGGAAAGATTGGGAGCAGGAGGAGAAGGGGAAGACAGAGGATGAGATGGCTGGATGGCATCACCGACTCAATGGACATGGGTTTGGGTGGACTCCAGGAGTTGCTCATGGACAGGAAGGCCGGCATGCTGTGGTTCATAGGGTCACAAAGAGTCGGACACGACTGAGCGACTGAACTGAACTAATAGCCTCAAAACCGTGGACAGTCTCCCATTGCCTGAAGAATCAAGCCTTAATCATGCAGTAAGGCCCCAAGACCCTTTGCAATCTGGTCTATAACCTACCCTTCCAAACGAACTCAGGATTCATCTTGCCCTTCTGAGGATTAAAAAGGTACCCTTTCCTTGAAACGCCTCATGCCTTTATTAGAAAACTGTCATACTGATTTTTTAAAAATAAAAATAATTTTATTGAGATATATTTTATATGGTAAAATTTCACCGATTTTAAGTGTAAAATTGATGACTTCAATAAAATTATAGAGTTGTGCAGCCATTAGCACTATCTAAATGGAAGTGTTTTAGAGCACTTCTAATACCTGGAAAATATTCTTATTCCTATTTGCAGTAAATCCCTAGTCTTGTCATTTCATGTAAATGAATCATACAATATGTAGTCTTGCATCTGACATCTACCAAAATATTTTTGATGTTCACTCATGTAATATGAATCAGTGGCCCATTTCTATTGTATTATTGAATAGTATTCCATTATATTTTAATTCATATGAATATACCATAATTTATATGTGCAGGGAAATGGCAACCCACTCCAGTGTTCTTGCCTGGAAAATCCTATGGACAGAAGAGCCTGGTGGGCTATAGTCCATGAGGCCACAAAGAGTTGGACATGACTGAGAGACTTAGCACATCACAGGTTAATGGACGTTTAGATTGCTTGCACATTTTAGCCACTATGACTTCTACTGCTATGATCATTTGTATACAAGTTTTTGTTTGCACAAATGTTTTTTTTATTTTTAGACTGGCGATTCATTTCTTATATGATATTATACATGTTTCAATGCCATTCTCCAAAATCATCCCACCCTCTCCCTCTCCCACAGAGTCCAAAACACTGTTCTATACATCTGTGTCTCTTGCTATCTTGCATACAGGGTTATTGTTACCATCTTTCTAAATTCCATATATATGTGTTCGTATACTGCTTATTTAACTTCTATGCAGAGTACATCATGAGAAACGCTGGACTGGAGGAAACACAAGCTGCAATCAAAATTGCTGGGAGAAATATCAGCAACCTCAGATATGCAGATGACACCACCCTTATGGCAGAAAGTGGAGAGGAACTAAAAAGCCTGTTGATGAAAGTGAAAGAGGAGAGTGAAAACGTTGGCTGAAAGCTCAACATTCAGAAAACAAAGATCATGGCATCCGGTTCCATCACTTCATGGGAAATAGATGGGGAAACAGTAGAGACAGTGTCAGACTTTATTTTTTGGGGGCTCCAAAATCACTGCAGATGGTGACTGCAGCCATGAAATTAAAAGACTCCTTGGAAGAAAAGTTATTATCAACCTAGATAGCATATTGAAAAGCAGAGATAATACTTTGCCAATAAAGGTCCATCTAGTCAAGGCTATGGTTTTTCCAGTGGTCATGTATGGATGTGAGAGTTGGACTGTGAAGAAGGCAGAGTGCCGAAGAATTGATGCTTTTGACCTGTGATGTTGGAGAAGACTCTTGAGAGTCCCTTGGACTGCAAGGAGATCCAACCAGTCCATTCTGAAGGAGATCAGCCCTGGGATTTCTTTGGAAGGAATGATTCTAAAGCTGAAACTCCAGTACTTTGGCCACCTCATGTGAAGAGTTGACTCATTGGAAAAGACTTTGGTGCTGGGAAGGATTGGGGGCAGGAGGAGAAGGGGACAACCGAGGATGAGGTGGCTGGATGGCATCACTGACTTGATGGACGTGAATCTGAGTGAACTCCAGGAGTTGGTGATGGACAGGGAGGCCTGGCGTGCTGCGATTCATGGGGTCGCAAAGAGTCGGACACAACTGAGCGACTGAACTGAACTGAACTGAACTAATACTGTATTGGTGTTTTTCTTTCTGGCTTACTTCACTCTGTATAATAGGCTACAGTTTCATCCACCTCATGAGAACTGATTCAAATGTATTCTTTTTAATGGCTGAGTAATACTCCATTGTGTATATGTACCACAGCTTTCTTATCCATTCATCTGCTGATGGACATCTGGGTTGCTTCCATGTCCTGGCTATTAACAACAGTGCTGCGATGAACACTGGGGTACATGTGTCTCTTTCAATTCTGGTTTCCTCGGTGTGTATGCCCAGCAGTGGGATTGCTGGGTCATAAGGCAGTTCTGTTTCCAGTCTGCACAAATGTTTTTATTCCTCATTTCATTTCAGATTCTCTTGGAGTGGACTCTCTGTCATGTGGTATAGTTAAGTTTAATGTTGTAAGAAAATGTCAAACTGGTTTCCAAAGTGGCTGCACCATTTACATTTCCACTGCAATGTTTAAAATTTCATTTTCTCCACATCCTCACCAACACTTGTTATTATCTGGTTTTAATTATTATCATAATTATCCTAATGGGTACATAGTGTTAATCATCTTGATTTGCATTTCCCTAAATACTAATGATGTTGTCCATCATGTTTTGATGATCTATGCATCTACTCCTCCAACAATACTACTCTGTCTTGATTACTGTAACTATGTATGATAATAAGCCTTAATACCCAGAAGCATGATTCCTCCACTTTATGATTCTTTATCAAGATTGCTAGTGCCGTAGTGTCTCTGCTTTTTCGTATTTGTTTTAGAATAAACTTGTCCATATCTAGAAAAACCTTGCTCAGATTTTGTAGGAATTAGCGTGAAAATTGAGTTCAATTTAACAAGTGTCATCTTTCCTATGTTGACTGTTCCAATCCTTGAACACAGTACGTATCTCCATTTATGTAGGTTTTCTTTGAGCTATTTCACCAGCATTGTGTAGGTTTTGTTGTACAAGTCCTTGACATGTTTGTTAGATATACATTTAGGTGTTTTATTTTTCTTGGTTGTTGTAATTGTATTTTGATTATGGTTTCCATGTGTTGGGTGGATTTATGCCATGATTCATGGGTGTGGCATTCTGATGGGGAGGAGGAACTATGAGGAGGACATGGGGAGGAAGATGTGCTCTCAGGTCCTGGCTTCATCTCTTCCCCTCTGTGATCCTGGATAAGGCATTGACACTTGTGACCAATGATACCTACCTCACAGAAGTCAGGACAACCCAAAGTCTATTTAAAGTGCAACCAATTATTGACTATGAATTACGTTAAAATTAGGTTTAAGTCCCAGGACATAGATTATATAGATTATCTTTCAGTTTCTGGAGGAATGCCCGGCACACACCAAGCAGTAAGAATGTGTGCAGAGAATGGACTGAATAAATAAACCGTATGATAATTTCTACCATACCAGTCCTTACCAGACTGGTATAATTTCCACTTTTAATAGCTATCCTCTTTATTAATAAAAAGCTTTTATATGCCACTTTGTAAATGAAGGGCAAGGATCATAAAACCTGGCTTAGGAAGAAAAAGCAAACAAAATGAACTATATCATGACATGCATAAAAAAACAAATAAAAGCTTGGAGGTAGGCAGCAATGGAATGATGGACAGAAGAGGACTGAGCAACAGAATGGAGATGAGAGGCCTGCGGTTTAGCAACCAGTGAGAAATTCAGGTTTAGGGGCAGGGAAAGAACCTCAGAATGAAAACATATCTAGCATTCAAGTTTAATTTTTTTAAATCTCCTTTTTTCCTGTTTAAAATCTCCTGTTTATTGCTGAGTTACTGTCCACCATTGTCACTGAAAGCATTCGTGAGAATTTGGAATCTACATATGCTCCTTGTGGATGAGCAGTAAAGAGGGGTCAAGAACAGGCGAGGGGTGAGAAGAGCCACATCCCCTGGGAGATGAAAAGAAATGTGCAATCTAAAATAAGGAGAGTTGGAGCTGCATAGAGTCAGATACCAGGAAGTGATAAAAATCTTGGAGAAAGCAGGGATTTATGGCAGTTTAATGTGGACCTTTATCAAGCCCGTCTTTGCATGAAATGTTCCCTTGGTATCTCTAATTTTCTTGAAGAGATCTCTACTCTTTCCCATTCTGTTGTTTTCCTCTATTTCTTTGCATTGATCGCTGAAGAAGGCTTTCTTATCTCTTCTTGCTATTCTCTGGAACTCTGCATTCAGATGCTTATATCTTTCCTTTTCTCCTTTGCTTTCACTTCTCTTCTTTTCACAGCTATTTGTAAGGCCTCCCCAGACAGCCATTTTGCTTTTTTGCATTTCTTTTCCATGGGGATGGTCTTGATCCCTGTCTCCTGTACAATGTCACAAACCTCATTCCATAGTTCATCAGGCACTCTATCTATCAGATCTAGGCCCTTAAATCTATTTCTCACTTCCACTGTATAATCATAAGGGATTTGATTTAGGTCATATCTGAATGGTCTAGCGGTTTTCCCTATTTTCTTCAATTTGAGTCTGAATTTGTAAATAAGGAGTTCATGATCTGAGCCACAGTCAGCTCCTGGTCTTGTTTTCGTTGACTGTATAGAGCTTCTCCATCTTGGCTGCAAAGCTATTTCAAATCCTGAAAGATGATGCTGTGAAAGTGCTGCACTCAATATGCCAGCAAATTTGGAAAACTCAGCAGTGGCCACAGGACTGGAAAAGGTCAGTTTTCATTCCAATCCCAAAGAAAGGCAATGCCAAAGCATGCTCAGACTATAGCACAATTGCACTCATCTCACACGCTAGTAAAGTAATGCTCAAAATTCTCCAAGCCAGGCTTCAGCAATACATGAACCGTGAACTTCCTGATGTTCAAGCTGGTTTTAGAAAAGGCAGAGGAACCAGAGATCAAATTGCCAACATCTGCTGGATCATGGAAAAAGCAAGAGAATTCCAGAAAAACATCTATTTCTGTTTTATTGACTATGCCAAAGCCTTTGACTGTATGGATCACAATAAACTGTGGAAAATTCTGAAGAGATGGGAATACCAGACCACCAGACCTGCCTCTTGAGAAATCTGTATGTAGGTCAGGAAGCAACAGTTAGAACTGGACATGGAACAATAGACTGGTTCTAAATAGGAAAAGGAGTACGTCAAGGCTGTATATTGTCACCCTGCTTATTTAACTTCTATGCAGAGTACATCATGAGAAATGCTGGACTGGAAGAAACACAAGCTGGAATCAAGATTGCTGGGAGAAATATCAATAACCTCAGATATGCAGATGACACCAGAAAGTGAAGTGGAAGTCAAGAGCCTCTTGATGAAAGTGAAAGAGGAGAGTGAAAAAGTTGGCTTAAAGCTCAACATTCAGAAAATGAAGATTATGGCATCTGGTCCCATCACTTCATGGGAAATAGATGGGGAAACAGTGGAAACAGTGTCAGAATTTATTTTTTTTGGGCTCCAAAATCACTGAAGATGGTGACTGAAGCCATGAAATTAAAAGATGCTTACCTCTTGGAAGAAAAGTTATGACCAACCTAGACAGCATATTCAAAAGCAGAGACATTACCTTGCCGACTAAGGTCCGTCTAGTCAAGGCTATGGTTTTTCCTGTGGTCATGTATGGATGTGAGAGTTGGACTGTGAACAAAGCTGAGTGCCGAAGAATCGATGCTTTTGAACTGTGGTGTTGGAGAAAATTCTTGAGAGTCCCTTGGACTGCAAGGAGATCCAACCAGTCCATTCTGAAAGAGATCAGCCCTGGGATTTCTTTGGAAGGAATGATGCTAAAGCTGAAACTCCAGTACTTTGGCCACCTCATGGGAAGAGTTGACTCATTGGAAAAGACTTTGGTGCTGGGAGGGATTAGGGGCAGGAGGAGAAGGGGACGACTGAGGATGAGATGGCTGGAAGACATCACTGACTTGATGGACGTGAATTTGAGTGAACTCCGGGAGTTGGTGATGGACAGGGAGGCCTGGCATGCTGGAATTCATAGGGCCGCAAAGAGTTGGACACGACTGAGCGACTGAACTGAACTGAATGTGGACCTAGTAGGACAGACAGCATGATATTAATTGGCACCTGTGTTTTCAAAGACACATGGGAGAAGTGTAGGTGGACGTGCACCTCTCAACACTTCCTACCACAGTTGAAGAGTCAGGAAGCCCCAGAGCATGTGCCTGAGTTGGGTGGTGGTGGCCAGTTTTCTCATCTGTGATATGGGACAACATATATACTGAATAAGAGTGTGCTGAGACATAGGTTCATACATTGTTTCTTAAAACCTCTTGACTGTGGCCTATATTAGAATTATGTTTAAATCCCAGGGTCCTATATTACTGAGCATCTTCCAGCTCCTGGAGGAATGCCTGGCACACAGCAAGCAGTAAGAATGTGTGCAGAAAATGAGCTGAGTGAATAAATGTGGGTAATCTCTGCCATATATCAAATCCTCAAGACCTTCTTTGAAAGACTCAATTCTATCATTTTAACCTGGCAATAAGCTCAGTACTATAAACATGCTTTTCAAATTCCCAAATCTGTTACATAAACTAGCCAAAACCTTCTGAAAATGCAATTATGAGGGGTACGGGAGGAAAGAATGCTCAGGGTCATCTTAAAGTACCTGCAGAATGTTGTCTTTATCTTGATCCCTTTCTACATTAACCCTTCCTAGCTGCTCTGCACATGAGTTCCGTGAGAAGACATGGTGAAAATACCTAAGAGGCTAGAAATCACCTCCATGCAAGGGAAATGCTTAAGTGCACTTAGCATTGCCATCTTTGCAGACACATATCTTGTTGTCCGAGGTCCCAGAGAGACAATCACTGGAAAACGGGTTGAGCAAAGTGTCTTGTGAGCCAGGAGATAAGTGAAGTTGCCTAATACAAGCCAGGCCTTTGACATTTGTTATTTAGATTTAGAAGTTCTTTTAATGGTCAAAATATTTGCTTTTCCTTCAGATGCCTTCTAAGAGAGTTTATCTTAATGCTGAGGCTAGCTGGGGTTTCAAGTAGAGCAAAGACTAGGGTCACACAGAGTGGCCTTTTCTCAAACAGCTTTTGTGAAGGAGCAGCTGTGGTATCATTGCAAGAGGCCTGGCCAGAGAGGAGGAACTGGGGGTGAGGGCCGAATGTGGCCGTTAGCAAGCCTCTTAGTACCTCTGGGTCTCGCTTTCAGCAGGACAGCCTGGGCTCTCTGATTTCCATATCTGAACGTCGAGACTGGTGGGAGAAGGGATAACTAGTGAAAGAACTGTGATTGGTGACTGCCTGCAGGGTGCATGCCAAGGTGGGGTAAGTTCTCATCACGAACTTTTCTAATTTAATTCTAGAGCAACCTTGTGAAGTAGATCACAACAGAGCACTGGTTTTACAGGTGAGAGTTCAAAGGTCCATCAGAGGCAGATGGTTCCAAATCAGTCAGGTTCACATGGGCCCAGTGATTTGGAAGCCTATGCTCAGTGAGAAAAATCATGGACAAATAAATCATTGCAACCTCTCAGAGTCGGTTTTTAATTAAAGTGAAATGCCCTAAATACATGAACTTCAGTATGCATCTAAGTGGTTAAGGGTTATGCCATTGACAAATTAACTGTTTTTTTTTTTTTTTAATGTTTGAAAATTGACTTGTGTTGGGTCTTTTAACTTTCCTACAATATGGGGCAATTATTACTTAGCCCTTGTAATAGAATTTATCAGTTTCCATTAAAATGCATTCATTTAGAATGTTTTTTAAAAACAAATAGTAAAGAATTATTCTCCTAAATAAAGAATTGGCTCACCCCAAAGTCCTAGCATTCTCTTCTCTAGAAGGCTAGTCAAGGAAACTGTCTGAGTGGATCCATCTTATCTGCCTCTTTCCTTCAGGCAAGAGAAAGCACACCACAACAATAATGTACTCTTTAGAGCCTGAGTTTTTCTCATAGTTTCACAAAAGCTACCCAAGTTGCCCTCCTGGACTGTGAAGCATGGAATCAAGAAGTTCAGGACCTGGCACAATCTGGGGCCAAGGTTCTATGGTCCTGTCCAGGCTGGAGGCCACTTCTCCAAGCCATACTCTTGCCAACATGCAACACTGGCATCAAATGGCTTCAGCCTCTGTGAGGTTGGAGCTGACTTTTCTCTCTGCTGCAAGCCCTTGGCAGCTGGTTCTCTGACAGGTGAAGGGAAATAACTCTCTCGGGGCATGAGGGCACCTTTGGTCTATGGCAGCCACAGATTTGAATATAAAGTTTAAAATTTTAATTTTCCAGTTTAAGAGTAGAGAAAATTATGAATATTTGCCCATTCCTTATACTAAATTTTAAAGCTTATGACCTCTCAAATAAAAAGAAACTTCATGACTTTGACATCCAACTACAAATCCTTGTATGTTATACATCAAAGACCTTTCACATAGCTGAATGCCAAGAATGGCTGATATGCCAAGTTGGAAAATGTTTCCCATGGGGCTAAAAAGTGAAGAGAATTGTTCAGTCAGTAAGTCATATCTGACTTTTTGCGACCTTATGAACTGTAGCACACCAGGCTTCCCTGTCCATCATTAACTCCTGGAGTTTGTTTAAACCCATATCCATTGAGTTGGTGATGCCATCTAACCATCTCATCCTCTGTCATCCCCTTCTCCTCTTGCCCTCAATCTTTCCCTGCATCAGGGTCTTTTCCAATGAGTCAGATCTTCGCATCAGTTGGCCAAAGTATTGGAGCTTCAGCTTCAGCATCAGTCCTTCCAGTAAATATTCAGGACTGTTTTCCTTTAGGATGGACTGGTTGGATCTCCTTGCAGTCCAAGGGACTTTCAAGAATCTTCTCCAACACCGCAGTTCAAAAGCATCAGTTCTTTGGCACTCGGTTTTCTTTATGGTCCAGCTTTCACATCCCGACATGACTACTGGAACCATAGCTTTGACTGTCTGGACCTTTGTTGGTAAAGTGATGCCTCTGCTCTTTAATACGCTGTCTAAGTTTGTCATAGCTCTCTTTCCAAAGAGCAAGCACCTTTTCATTTCATGGCTGCAGACACCATCTGCAGTGATTTTGGAGTCCAAGAAAATAAAATCTGTCACTGTTTCTACTTTTTCCCCATTTATTTACCATGAAGTGATGGGACCGGATGCCATGATCTTAGTTTTTTGAATATTAAGTTTTAAGCCAGCTTTAGTGAGTATAAAATTATAAGGCTAGAATTTGATTATAGAATTATAAAACAATTTGAATATCATTATCTTAATTAAATTTTAAGTAAAACAGATTCAAATTTAGAAAAGTTACTAAATTTTTACAAGTCTTTAAACAAAGACAGGTGTACATTTAATGTACTTTCTGAGAGCTGGCCTCATAAAGAAACTAAAAATATACTATAGAAAATGTCCTGCTGATAAGAGAGAGTCGAATCTATTTTATGTTTTGAGAGAACCCAGATTAGTTTACCACTTTAGAAAATTAACCAGTATGCAGACCAAGAGCTATCTGGTTCAGAGTGCAAAGCC
This sequence comes from Capricornis sumatraensis, assembly GCF_032405125.1. Lineage (NCBI taxonomy): Eukaryota > Metazoa > Chordata > Mammalia > Artiodactyla > Bovidae > Capricornis > Capricornis sumatraensis. Next base: position 79,951,148 of record NC_091073.1, read on the forward strand.
AGTGGTCCCAGGTAATTGCTGTGTTGCTGGTTTCAGGAGCCTCTTTTGGCTTTTCTGAACCATGCTCCCAGGGGCCCAGCTGTCTCCTAATAGCCATAAGAAGAAGATATTTTAATTTAAGACTTTATGAAGAAAAAAAGAAAGAAGAAAGTAGTGATGGAACTCAACTGAAGCCTCCTGTTTCGAATATATCTTGAATGTTTGTACAGTACAATCGGCTTGGCTCAGTTCCTGGCCCTCCTCCTTCAGAACTGTGGGAGCACTTTGCCTGCCTGGGTAGTTGATCAGCTTCTGTTGAGGCTCAGAGATGAGCCTGACAGTGATGACTATCTTGTGCCATCCTGTGCTGAGATACCTACTTTCCTACGTTGGGGCTCCTGTTTATCTTTGGGAAAAGTCCATGGCAGCCACAGCAACTCTAAATTCAACTTTGAACTGATTATCTATAACATTACGGGGGTGTCTCGTCCTCTTGGCCATGCTTTATATAATGCCTGAAAGTGAAAGTCACTCAGTCATGTCCAACTCTTTGCGACCCCATGGACTGTAACCTGCCAGGCTCCTCTGTCCTTGGAATTCTCCAGGTCAGAATACTGGAGTGGGTTGCCATTCCTTTCTCCAGGGGATCTTCCCAACCCAGGGATCAAACCCAGGTCTCCCACATTGTAGGTGGATTCTTTAGTGGCTGAGCCATCATGGAAGCCCTATTTAATGCCTGCCATACATTTATTCCAAGAGGGGAAGCTTTCCACTGGTGGGGAGATTCCTGCCTGGCTCTGTTCTCAGAAACACAGTTGGGCCCCTGTTTCTCCTCTTGGAAATGTCCTGATGCACTGCAGTGACCAGTCTCACCTTCTGCCTTGTTAGCTGAGAGAGTCTCAGCCTGAAAGGCTGTGAGCTCAGCAACCATTATGATTAATGGTTTCCTCCCTTCTGATCTTCCCTTATTGCTGTGGAAACATATAGAAAATACCTACATGTGTTATAAACCCAACAATGCTATGTTCTAATTATTTTATGCAATCTAATGTCTTATGAAGTATGTATGTTTTCTGGTGTACTCCATCTCTTTCTGAGGGTTTGGATTACCATCTTGCCAGTATCACTTCCTTTCCACCTGAAGGACATCCTTTAATATTTATTCCTTGTAAGGCAGCGTCTTGATCAATTCTGGATGCTACAGCAAAGAACCATAGGTTGACTGGCTTATAAACTTGAGGCATTTTTTCCTCACAGTCCTGGAGCTGGAAGTCTGAGGTCAAGGTGCCATCATGGTCAGGTGCTGGGGAGAGCACCTCTTCTGGGTTGAAGACTACCTAGTTCTTTTATCTTTATATTGTAGAAGGAGGGCAAGAGATTTCTTTGGGGCCCCTTCTCTAAGGTCATTGATTTCATTTGTGAGGGCTTGTGAGCCCTTGTGAGGGCTCCTACCTAATCATTTCTAAACAATCCAGCCTCCTAATACCATCACCTTGGGGGTTAGAATTTCAGCAGATAAATTATGGGATCACACACATAACAATTCAGCTAGCATGGAGCTCTTTCAGGCTTCGGCTTCTACTCTGAAGCCTCCTCCTCTCTTTCCTCCCCACCCTTTCATTCTCGATTAGTCTCATGAGAGCACTTGCTGGCCACCCTGCCTTTCAAGCAGCCTTCAATCAGCTAGAGCAGAGATACACTGTGCAAGCTCTGCTCTCCATTTTCACCACCATTCAGTCCATTTATAAATCTAGACTTTCTTGTCACTGTTTTCCCTTGTGGTTTCTACTTGGGTCCTCTGCCCAGGGGTTCTCATCAGTACCCCCTCATTTTCCTGAAGAGGGAATTTGATTGGTGTGTTTGCAAGATGTACAGGCCTGGACCACAGCAGTCCCATCCAGACTGGTGTGAACTTTCCATCATTACACCCACAAACTTGAGTGTGAAACCCCCATCCCTTCAAACCTTGTGCCTCCCAAGGGGTCTGGCCTTTTGGGGACAGGGCTTTCTCCTCTTCAGGCTCATAGAGCTGCCGGCTACTGCCTTTATCTTCTCTGATTCTTATCTGACCCCAAATCTGCTTTTAGTTCTTATCTTTGGATTTTTATTACATAATCACAGATTCAGATAAATACAGTTTTATTTCTTCCAGTCTGCTATATATATTTAATGTCATATTGTATTGACAATAACTTTCTAACAATGTTGACTCATCATGATGTTATTGGACCCTTTTCTCTTTTAATCTCTTTCTTTCTCCTATCACTGCTACCACTGAAAGTCATTAATGACTCCAAGTTAAGAGCAGTGCTTTGAAATAAGTACTTTACTTTGTGTTATGCCATCTTATTAATATTTTTGAACTTTGAAATATATTTATTAGCTAATACTTAAAGATCTCAAATATTGTCTTGTGAGATGAGTTCTGCAGTTTTTCTTTACTGATCTATTTTACTTATACTTTCATGTTGCAGTTAGGCATGCTTGGTAAAACAAATAAGGTGCTTTTTTCATCTTTTTATATATTCTGGAAGGATTTTAATGTTTCTTGAAAATATGATAAATTTAATGAATTAAACTCTTTGTGACTATAATGACTTTGAAAGTCAGAGATTTCTTCCAAGAGTCTCATTTTAGCTTTGCTTGTTATTTCTTCTAATTTATTGAGGACCACCTACTTTGCAGATTATAGAACTAATAAGAATAGTGAGGAAGCCCATGGTGTGATTTCTATGCCTGTGGGGCACCTGAGTCTATTACTAGCCCTACAAGGCAGGTATCTGCTAATATTGCAGAAGGGAAAACTGAGGCTCAGAGAGTTTTGCTGACTTAGCTCCATCCCCACAGGACAGTAGAGAAAGAACTCTGCCTTGAACCTGAATCTTTGCAAATCATGTTCTCTTATTTCTCCTGCAGCAAGTCAAGTCTGGTGACTACTGTTTATATTAATTATTATTTCTTCCAAGTTGTTAAAGGAAATGGCTCAAAGAACAGTACATTCCTGACCATCGCGAAGTTTCCTCTGAGCCCTCGCTCAGCTGTGCAGAATGTTTCCCGGCCGTTGCCACAAGCCAGTGCAGCTTGCAGGAGTGGCAGCCAGGCTGGTTCCCGTGTGAACGGTCTGGTTCTGGTTTAGGTCGGCCAGTCTAAGTCCTCCCAAGCATTTGTTGTGTCTGAGGCGTCAAAACCAGGTGGCCCATTTCCCAGCTATGTTGTTGGCAATTCCCAACATTCCTCTCCGAAGTCAAAAGTTCTGTCTGTAGCTTTTTCTGGATTTCTTCTCATTGGCATTTTTCACATTATTCTAGTTTTTGTTTGCCGTAGAAAACCACTGTGGTCAAATAGCCAATAGCCCTTCCTACTGGGGTTGACTCAGACTCAACCAGGTAAAGCAATGTCTTCTCATTGCCCATTGCTGTCAACCGCAGATTGGGTTGCCTGGAAAGGCAAAAAGAACTTATCAAATTTTGATGGGGTGCCATGTGTGTCCATGTCAACCATCAGAGGCCCTGGAGGGGAGATCCTTACAAGGGGGTCTTCTTCTCCCCTGTTTCTCATGCTATCCAGTTCCACACATCAGAGACCTCTGTGTATTGAAACCAGAAATTTTCTTAGGGAAACTAGAATCTCTCTCAGTTTCCTCTACGATCTGTCCATATACCATGAGAATAAATTCGAACACATATCTCCTTACTTAAAATAGATATCTTTGACATTTCTTTGTTCAGCTTCATTGACATATATGTAATCTACCAATTGTTGCACATATTTACTGTATACTTTTTGATGTGTTTGTTTGGACATTGCTGTGCCCTGGGTACTATCACCATGAAGTGAGAAACACATCCATCACCTCCATGAGATTACTTGTGTCCCCTTGCTTTTATTTTTATTGTTAAGAACACTTAGCAAGAGATCTACCCTCTTCCCCAGTTTTTAAGTGTGCAATACTAAATGGCTAAGTACAGGCACTGTGGTGTATAGCAGGTCTCTAGAATCTATTCATCTCCTATAAAGGTAACTTTATACTCACTGAACACCTCCGCATGCTCCCCTCCCCCCAGCCCCTGACAGCCACCAATCTACTCTCTACTTCTACGGGTGTGACAATTTTAGATTCCTCATGTAAGTGGAATCAAGCAGTATTTGTCTTTATTTCACTTGGTGCTATGTCCTTCAGACTCATCCATGATGTTGCAAATGACAGGTTTCCCCTCTCGTTGAAGGCTGAATGATATTCCAGTGTGTGTATCTATGTACATCTATATCATGCCTATCTCCCACTTTATCCTTTCATCTGTCGTGGACATTTGGCTTGTTTTTACATCTTGGCTAGTGTGAATAGCGCCGCAGTGAACATAGAAGGGCAGATTTCTCTTCAAGATCCTGCTTTCAATTCTTTGGATAAATACCCAGGAGCAGAAAGGGCAGAGGACTTGATACCACATGATCTGGGATCTAGTTTCTGATCAGCTACACCTGGCACATGACCGTGGGAGGGCCCTATGAGGTCCTTGAGCATTGGCTTATTCACAAGGGCACTGTGTCTGCCACTCAGCAGGCTTTCACCAGATCCCAGGTGATGGATGAAACAGCCTGTTTCACGCAGCGCTTAGTAGAACCACAAGAAACAAAACCTGCAGTAGCCTTTGGGAGGAGCCTCTGGGGTGCCAAGGCTCACCTGAAGAAGTAGAAGGAGCAGGACCGGATGCTGGGGGTGGAATGTGGGCTGCTCCTCAAGCTCTTATCCTATTCCTCCTTTATATCAGTGTGAACACCAGAGCATGACTGGCATGTTCCTTAAAAAATTTTTTTTAAATTTTTATATAAATATATTTTTAATTGAAGGATACAATATTGCATTGGTTTCTGCCATATATCAACATGAATCAACCATAGGTATATGTATGTCCCCTCCCTCTGGAACCTCCCTCCCACCTCTCACCCCATCTCACACCTCTAGATTATCACAGAGGACAGGATTTGAACTCCCTGCAGCATACAGGAAATTCCCACTGCCTACCTATTTTACATATAGTAATGTATATTTTTCAATGCTTCTCTCTCATTTCGTCCCACCCTCTCCTTCCCCCTCGGTGCCCACAAGTCTGTTCTCTATGTCTGTCTCTCCATTGCTGCCCTGAAAATAGATTCATTAGTACTATCTTTCTAGATTCCATATATATGCATTAATACATGGTATTTGTTTTTCCTCTTTCTGACTTACTTATTCTATATAATAGGTTCTAGCTTCTGCCTCACTCATGAGAACTCCCTTTCGGGTGGCTCCATGTAGCAACCCTGCACAGAGGCGCTGAGTATGCTTCCTCTTTCCATGGTCCTTATCTTCAGATTGTTGGAGGGTTGGCTACATTACACAGCATGGTTTCATGAAAAATTTTCAGCTCAGTCACACTTGGGGTTTGAGTCAACATCTTCAGGAGGTGAAAAATGACCGCATTTACTCACCAAACAAAACAACTCAACTGCAACTTCTACTGATGTTTTATAAAGCATAGTATTTTTGTTTCTTTCTTAGGAAGTTCCTGTAATTCTTAAAACATTTTGGAAACTTTATGGTTCACTTCTTGTTATTTTGTTGTGTCCTGGATACAGTTTATATGTGGAGTGTAAACTCAATTGTACATTTCGGTTTATTGCTATGTGAACAAAGACTCTATTGCTGATATGAGAGCTGGTTGGCAATCCATTTAGACAGAATGGGTGCTATGAGGTGCCTGTGCCCAGGGGTTTTTTCCTCCCATCTGGCTCATGACACGGGCTTTCACTAATTTTGGTTATGTCTACAAAAAAGGATGATGTCTAACTGAGTTTTCTTATTTCCCAGACAACCTAGAAAAAAAAAATAAAACATGTAGGTATGTTTTTAAAGAGTCTAAAAGTGCAGCTTTTTCTCATATTAGTTTTTTCTAGGTTAATTTATTCTATATTGAAAGTTAATGAAAGTCAAGATATTTTGTTTCTAGGTGAGCATCCAAATATTTTAAGAATATTTCATTTGATCATCTGCTTGGTATTTATTGATCCTACTGCAGTGATCTCCTCTGGACAAAATTGTGTGCAGTGAGGAGCACAAAATGGGAAACAGCCTCTGGTCTGCCCTTGTTTGGCAGCTAGTGATAACGAAATCACCCCACTTCTTAGCCTGTTTTGAAATGTAAGTAACAGAAGAGTTACTTCTGTTACTTGCAACCTAGATAGCATATTAAAAAGCAGAGACTTTACTCTGCCAACAAAGGTCCATCTAGTCAAAGCTATGGTTTTAGTCATGTATAAATGTGAGAGTTGAACTGTAAAGAAAGCTGAGGCAAAGAATTGGTGCTTTTGAATTGTGGTGTTGGAGAAGACTATTGTGAGTCCCTTGGACTGCAAGGAGAACCAACCAGTCCATCCTAAAGGAAATCAGTCCTGAATATTCATTGGAAGGACTGATTCTGAAGCTGAAACTGTAATACTCTGGTCACCTAATGTGAAGAACTGAATCATTTGAAAAGACCCTGATGCTGGGAAAGACTGAGGGCAGGAGGAGAAGGGGACGACAGAAGATGAGATGGTTAAATAGCATCACTGACCCGATGGACATGAGTTTGAACAAGCTCCAGGAGTTGGTGATGGACAGGGAAGCTCAGCATGTTGCAGTTCATGGGGTCGCAGAGTCGGACACAACTGAGTGACTGAACTGAGCTGAACTGAAGAGTTGGTTGTGGCTGAGTGTTTTGGGACCTCTGTATTTCACAGAAGTACCAGGACAGTAGACTTGGGGTGGGGGTGTGCAGCAGCTCCTCTTTCGGGAGCTAAGACCCTGCTAGAATAGTGGTTACCAACGTAGTTGTTGGAGCCTGTTGGATGACAGGGCTGAATCCTGGGTCAACCCCTTACTAGATGTGGGTTGTATGCCTGCTAACCTCTCTTTCTCTCAGGTTCCCTATCTGTGCAGAGCCCTGTGCAGTTTCCATGAGGTGGGAGACAACTTTATACCACAAGCACTCCATGTATTAGATATCCCAGCTCTGGGCCCCTTCTTGCTGCCCGAGACACAGACAGGGTTGTTCTCCACACTTGGGGCTCAGCTCCTGTCAGGTAACAAATGCTGTGTATGGCAGAGTGAGTGTCCAGAAGACTTCTCCTGGGATCTAGCATTGCTTTTTGGAATTCTCTCTGAAATTTTTCTAAATTTTTCAGAAACCCCTCAAATTTGCTAAGGGATCATTTTCAAATTAACAAACTTATTAAGCATCTATTGTGATGCTTGACCCAAAGTCCTATGATCAATGCTAAACCCCAAGAACACCTGGACAAATCACTGACACATTTCTAACCCTCTCTTACCTCCTAGTGCATTAAAAAATTTAGCATGAATAAACACATTGCTTTCATGTAGGAATGTTCTAGAAAGGGAGAGTGAGCCGGAGAGAGAACATAGAAGAGATAGAGGAGGAAAAGGATGACAGGTGCGGAAAAGCCAGATATTCTATCTTTACTTGTGAGACACATGTACGTAGTGAGCTACCTAATAGGATGCACGTGTTGGATTTCAAAGACACCTAGGACTCAAATTCCTAGACAAGAATATCTCAATGGTGAGAGTCACCTGTTGCTTCTGGAAATACTAAAGTTCACACATCATCCAGGTGGATGGATAAACATCATCAGGCCAGGATTTGGGTGTAAAAGGGAAATGAATTTCATAAGAAAGGTCTATTATTGAGAAGAAAAAAGGAGAAAATGTAGACAATGGCCAGTTTCAAGAAGGAAGAGAGATAAGAAGTCATGATGTTTGGACTCTGGATCTGGGCATGATGTCAGAATGGGAATCCGGATCAACCTTCCCTCCAAGGACAAGTGAAAAGCTGCACAAAATATTTAGCAAGAATTCTCTGGCTATTGAGTGGAGAATGGATGCAGGGAGCTAATCATGTATATACTTTATCAGGCCAAACAAGAAATCATAATCATCTAAACCATAAAGTTAGCAATGAAAATAATTATTTCCTTGGAGTAGTTGGAAGGATTTGATGATATGGAACAGAATTACTCCTAGTTTTTAATATTGATCAAATAGTTGGATGGTGGGTACCTTTATGGGGAGGAGAAGATTTGAGGAACGTCAAGTTTGGACAAGTGTATGCTGAGATGCCTATGACATCTCCAAGGTGGATAACAGACAGTTGGACATCATGTTTGTTTTCCAGGGTTGTCATAACCAATACTGCAGCCTGAGGGCTTTAAACAATATCAATTCATTTTTTCACAGTTCTGGAGGCTGGAAGTCTTAGATCAAGGTGTCAGCAGGTTTGGTTTCTTCCAAGACTTTGGCTTGCAGATAGCAGCCTCTTGCTGTGTCCTTGCATGGTTTTTCTTCTGCATGCACCCATTCCTGGCCCCCTCTGTGTACCAATCTTCTCTTCTTAATAAGGACACCAGTCAGATTGGATTAGGCCCGTTCAAACCACCTCATTTTAACTTAATCTCCTCTAAAAAGGCCCTATATTCAAGATTTAACTTACTAGGGATAAGGACTTCAACATATGAATTTTAGGGATAGTGCATAATTTAGTCAGTAATAGACACTGAGGCAGGAAATGAAGTTTTGGTTGGAGATATAAATCTGGGAGTTTTTGCATAGTGATGGAATTTAAAGTCATGAGAAAGAGTACAATGGGAAAGAGGGAGAGGGAGAGAGAAAGAGGGGAAGAAGAAAAGGAGGAGGGAGAGGAGACTGAGAAGGAAGAAAAGAAGTAAAAGCTCCAAGAGCTCATTTATTTCTTGGAGCATAATTGTGATCTTTATGAACATTATTTATGATCTTTATCACTGACAGCTAAAAAGGAAGGAGGACCTCAACTCAGAGCCAGCAGAAGAGCAATCAGGGCTATGCACTGAAGACCAGTGGATGCTGTACCATAAAAATTCAAGAGAACGTTATGCTCAGAGAAAGTGACATTGGACAACTGTGCTAAATTCTGCCAAGAGGTTTAGTGAATTTGTCTGAAAGGTCACCGGGAAAGAGACCCTCTCATCTAGAAAGGCAGAAGAGACTAGAAAAGAACAAGTTCTGGGATGCTTCTAGACATTCTCATCTAGAGAGGCAAAAGAGACTAGAAAGAACCAAACTGTTGATAGGGAATGCATTTTTACTGATTCTTGGAGGGGCTATTTTCTGAGTAGGAAGGGAACCTAAAGCACTCACTAAACTGAGAAGGAAATTCGAGATGGAAAAAACAAGCAGGCAACTTCACAAAGTGCAATTATGAAGTGTATCGTGGGTAACTCCCGTGCAGGCAGGTTTGGTGGGTGATGACCCAGAGGCACTCACAGCTGCATGCTGCCCCTGAAGAGGGTGCAGGGGGGTTTGGGGGGCTGCAGCCGAGGATAGACTCTGACCACTGGGGCAGCACTGACTGGAACCACAGTTTTCTCTCCTGTGACGTCTTATGGCGATTATTTCTCATGGACCATTGATCATTTGTGTCAGCAAGAGGAACTATTCCAACCTCTCTGGCTCAGGTGCCTTCACTGTGAGGGGCTAAAACTCAGTCACGTCGGGGCAGGGAGCAATAGAAGCCTTTGATGGATCTGACAAAATTGGGTCATGAAGGAGGGGGAGTTCCTTGTTCAAGTGCTCAGTGGCAGGCCAAGTTCAGGGCCTGCGGGAGGAGAGAAGCCTCACTGAAAACTGGTCAAGTTGGTGGGCATTTGTCCAGACTGGTCAGCGGGAGTTTGGGCTCTCTGGTCTGGTCCTAGGGGAACAGGAGACGTTGTGAGCCTGATCCAAGTCGTATTAGGCCTTCACAGCACGCCACTTCCCAGGATACAAATGTGGGGGCATTTCGGGACCTTTTGCTTCCCAGGAGCACAGACTCAGGTGAAGTTCCATACTGTCACTTTCTCCTTGCATCAACCATCTATTGTATCTCAGATTATTGTTATTGATATTGACTGTTCCATTGTTTTTTGTTTTGTCTACTGCAGTGTTCTAAGGAGAAAGAATGTAGCTCTCCACCTCAGGCAAATGTATGTTTGTATTTCAAACCTGTCTGTTAGCCACCTCTGGTCCAGGGGAAAATGCTTCACCCTGACTGTGTGTCCTGGCTTGGAAAGTCTGCTTGTCCCACAGTATAAATCACCATCCCTTAAGATACAGGACAGCAGGGGTCATGCTCTTAGGGTTACCTGACAAGCATCTAGCCAGAAAGCCTCCTTTCCACCACTGAGTTTCCCAGTGACCCTGCCCGGAAACCCCTCCACCCCTCAGGCAGCAACATTGGGAACCAGCAGAAACTTGGAAACATAGATGGATTATGCAGACCAAAATAACATGGAAAGACTTTGATTGAATTGTCAGTGGGACCACAGTCTACAGCAAACCAAGGCCACCACATCAAATGTAAACAGGGTGACTGGCTGCTGAAATAGAGACTGACATAGGACCCAGGGTCTCTTATATCATACACCAATGTCCAGAATACAACTGAAAATCTCCTATTATGCTGAGAGCCTAAAAAGCATAACTGAATGAGAAAAAAACCCAATCACCTAATGCCAAGACCAAGATGAATCAGATGTTGAAATTATCTGAGAATTTTAAGGCAGACAACATGAAAATGTTTCAATGATCAATTAAACATCCTCTTGAAAAAAAGGTAGAAAATATCAGCAAAGAAATAGAAATTAAGAAAAAAGAACCACATGGAAATTATGTAAACAAAAATACTACATCGAAACAAAAATAAGCTTGTAAAATGGGCTCAATAGTAGAGTGGAGAGTGGAGATGACACAGAATGAAACCAATGAGCAGGAAGATGGATGAATAAATAGAGTTTGCCAAACTGAAAAAACACAAGAAAGATGGAAAAAGGACAGTTTCAGAGACCTTTGCATAATAACCAGATATCTAATGTTTGTACAGAGTCCCAGAAAAAGAAGAGAAAGAGAATCAAGCCGAAAGCATATTTTAAAAATAACTGAAAACTAAAATTTGTAAAAATGCACAAGTGTGCAGATTCAAGTGGCTGAGAAAAAAGCAAATGGGAGGAGCCCACACATGTCCATGCCAAAAAAATATCACCATGAAATTCTGTAAACTGAAGGCAAAGGAAACATCTTACAGGCAGCCAAAAAATGTTGCTTTACCCATAGGAGGACACCAATCTGAATAACAGTTGATTTCTGAGTTGAAATCAGGGAGCCAGAGTAAAGTAGCACAACACTTTTGAAATACTAAAAGAAAATAATTGTCATCTGTGAATTCATTTTATTTAAACTTTATTTATCTTTAGTTGTTCAAAATCATCATTGCTGTATGTGGGTTTTATCTAGTTGAGGTAAGCAGGTTAGTGATGTTGAGCATCTTTTCCTGTGCTTTTTGGCCATCTGTATATCTTCTGTGGAGAAATGTCTGTTTAGATCTTCTACCATTTTTGATTGGGTTATTAGGTTTTTTGTTTTTTTTTATATTGAGCTACATGAGTGTTTGTATATTTTAGAGGTTAATTCCTAGTTGGTTGCTTCATTTGCAAATATTTTCTCCCATTCTGAGGGTTGTCTTTTCGTTTTGCTTATGGTTTCCTTTGCTGTGCGAAAGCTTTTAGGTTTAATTAGATTGTTTAATTAAATTAAACAATTTAATTTGTTTATTTTTGTTTTTATTTTCATTACTCCAGGAGGTGGGTCAAAAAAGATATTTATATAAAAGAGTGTCTGCCTACATTTTCCTCTAAGAATTGTATAGTGTTCAGGCTTACGTTTAGATCATTAATCCTATTTGAGTTTATTTTTGTGTATGTTGTTAGGGAGTGTTCTAATTTCATTCCTTTACACGTGGCTGTCTAGCTTTCCCAGCACCATTATTGAAGAGACTCTCTTTTCTCCACTGTGTATTCTTGCTGCCCTTGTCATAGATTAAGTGACCATAGGTACATGGTTTATCTCTGGGCTTTCTATTCTGTTCCATTGATCTATATTTCTGTTTTTGTGCCAGGACTATGCTGTTTTGGTTACGGGAGCCTTGGTAGTATAGTTTGAAGTTAGGGTGCCTGTTTTATTTTTCTATTCTATTTTTCTTTCTTAGGATTGTTTTGGCTATTCAGGGTCTTTTGTCTTTCTATACAGATTGTAAAATTTTTTAGTTCTAATTCAGTGAAAAATGCTATCCGTAATTTGAAGGGGATCACATTGAATCTGTACATTGCTTTGGGTAGCATAGTTAGTTTCACAATATTGATCTTCCGATCCAAGAATATGATATCTCTTTCCATATGTGTGTGTCCATTTCTTTCATCAGGATCTTACAGTTTTCTGAGTACAGTTCTTTTGCTTCCTTGGTAGGTTTATTCCTAGGTATTTTATTCTTTTTGATGTGATGGTAAATGGGATTGTTTCCTTAATTTCTCCTGATCTTTCACTGTTAGTGTATAAGAATGCAAGAGATTTCCATGTATTAATTTTGTATCTTACTAATTTACCAAATTCTTTGATGCACTCTAGTAGTTTTCTGGTAGCATCTTTTTTAGAATTTGCCATGTATAGTATCATGTCATCTGTAACAGTTTTACTCCTTTCCCAATTTGTATTACTTTTATTTCTTTTGCTTCTCTGATTGCCATGGCTAGGACTTCCAAGCCTATCTTGAATAATAGTGGCAAGAATGAACATCTTTGTCTTATTCCTGATCTTAGAGGAAAATTTTTCAGTTCTTCACCATTGACAATGATGTTTGCTATCGGTCTTATATATGGCCTTTATTATGTTGAGGTAGGTTCCCTCTACATGCACTTTTTGGAGCATTTTCATCATAAATGGGTGTTGAATTTTGTCAAAGCTTTTTCTGCATCTATTGAGATGATTATATGGTTTTTATTCTTCAATTTGCCCATGAAAGACATCAAGGAAGGCCTAACTAAATGGAAAGACATACCATGTTCATGAACCAAAAGATCCAACCTAGTAAATAGGTCATCAACTTCCCCCAAACTGAGCTATAGGTAGAATGCAATTCCTATCACTATTCCAGCAAGATTTTTGTATATATAGACAATATTATTTTAAAATTTATATTGAAAGACACAGGTCTTAGAATAAACCATTCTTGACAAATCACAATAAAGAGGTTGGATTCACTTTATCCAATGCTTGAAAGTGAAAGTCACTCAGTCGTGTCCTAACTTTTCAGCCCAGGCTGGAATACTGGAATGGGTAGATGTTCTCTTCTCCAGGGGATCTTCCCAGCTCAGGGATTGAACCCAGGTCTCCTGCATTTCAGGTGGATTCTTTACCAGCTGAGCCACCAGAGAAGCCCAAGAATACTGGAGTCGGTAGTCTATCCCTTTTCCAGTGGATCTTCCCAACCTAGAAATTGAACTGGGGTCTTCTGCATTGCAGGTAGGTTCTTTACCAGCTGAGCTACCAGGGAAGTCCAACATGTGAAGGTAGAGGTATTGGGGATTGAATCCAGGGCCTCATGCATACTAAGCATGTGCTCTACTACTGAGCGATACCCCCAATCAGTGCTTAGTCTCACTATATAACTATGGCAGTCAAGACAGTTTGGTATTGCTGGAGGGAGGGACACTTAGATCACTGGGTCAGAATGTAAGATTCCAAAATAGATCAACACAAATATAATTAATTGATTTCTGACAAAGATGCAAAAACCAGTTCAATGAAAGAAGGATAGATGTTTCCAGAAACTATTTTGGTATATTTGAACATCTGTAGGCAAAAAGAATGAACTTCAGTGTAAACTTTGCACCTTATACAAACAGAACAAAAACTGAAAATGGATCATGGGGTTAACAGCAAACATTGTTATAATATTTCTATAAAAGTAGAGAAAAGATCTTCAGGATTCAGGTCTATGCAGAATTCTTAGACACTAAAATCATGATCCATAGAAATGAAAAATGACATACATGACCTAATCAAAATTTAAAACTTTTGCTCCATGGAAACTCTAATGAACAAACTAAACTAAAGAGGGAAGAAAACATTTGCAAATCACATATTCAATGAAGGATTGGTTTCTAAAATATGTAAAGAGCTTTCTAAACTTAATAATAAAAGTCAAATAATTCAATTAGAAAATTAGCAAAAGACGTGAAGAAACATTTCACTGAAGAGAATACACAAATGGCAATCGAAAAGTATTCAGCATCATTAGCTGTCAAGAACACGAAAATTAAAACCACAATAGGATATCAGTACATATCTATTATAATGGTTGAAATAAAAAAAAACAATAGTGATATACCAAATACTGGTGAGGAGAATAGATCACTCCTCTATTGCTGATAGTAAATGCTTAAAGATACAGCCACCCTGGAAAATAGCTAGGCACTTTCTTAGAAAACAAAACATGCAAATACTAAATTACCCAGCAGCTACTCATTTGGGCATTTATTCCAGAGCAGTAGACACTCAAGTTCACACAAAAACCCTATGTATAAATGCTTATAGCTCTGTTCTTAACAGTCCAAACCCACAGCTATTGCTATGAGCCACCTGATAGAACAGGTAATACCCATGAACTCAAAGGTAGAAATGAGGCTGAGACTTAGGCATGAGTCAAGCATTATGCTGAGAGGGAATGAAAAATGAAGCTAGAAGACCAAGAAAGAAGGTTCTGTGTATCAGGAATAGGAACAGCAGGGACAGGAGCAGGGCAACCGGGCAGCAAAAGCAAGGTTGCGCAGATTTCCACGAATGCATAGCTGTCAGGACTCCAGGCTGGTACTGCTCCAGCAGTGGGAGGGTCCTTCAGCCTCTCCCTCGGGGAGAGCCCACACAGTCCCTGTGCTGAGGACAGCCCCAGCTTTCTTTCTGTAGTCACATTGCAGTGGTGAGCTCACCTCTTTGGGGGCTCCAGAGGGCAGCATCACATTCTTGCCTTCCGTGACCTGGCAGTTGGTGGGCTGCTCTTATCTCTGGGTCTTTGCTGTTTCTTGTTTCCTAGCATAACTTTATCCTGGATCTTTTGTTATTCATCCTGCTGTGTTTCTCAATCTGCAAAAGAGACAGACAGAAACTGTTACAAGGGTTTTATAAAAAGAAATGTGTCCTTGAAAATCCAGGCTGGGTTAACCTTGAAGAAGCCAGGTATTTATGAAATGGAGCATATGGAAGTTTCCTTCACACAGAAGGAAACCAATCATTTGAGTGTTGCTGCCCCTAGAACAGAACACAGCAACAGAGGCTCGAGGTGGGGCTTAGTGCATCGTAAGGAAGGGTTTCCTTTACCAGAACTCATGATAACAGGGCACCAAGGGGGTCTTGCCAACTCATTTCTCTGGATCTCTTTTATAAGGCAGACTTATCTACTGCCTCTGAGACTGTGCCAAAGTAGGGTGACCACCACAATGATTTCTCAAGGATTCCTTGTGTTTTCTTAACATCTAATTAGCATTTTTATGTACTTTCCTGGGGTTCAGTCCAGAAAGCCAAACAAATCATTTGCTAACGACCTTGTTGAGGTTCCCCTGTGAAAATGAGTGTAAATATCTTGTTAATCTTTCAGCCAGGAGTTCCTATCAGTTCAGCTTGAGCTCAGCCAAGAATTTCAGCTTTCTGGATGTGCACAGACAGAGCACAGGAACCTTTAAATAATCCTCTAGGGGCACAGAGGGACAACCTTACGTGGTCTCTGAGTATAT
Organism: Capricornis sumatraensis; assembly: GCF_032405125.1. Lineage (NCBI taxonomy): Eukaryota > Metazoa > Chordata > Mammalia > Artiodactyla > Bovidae > Capricornis > Capricornis sumatraensis. Next base: position 79,966,796 of record NC_091073.1, read on the forward strand.
TTTGAACTCTTATTTCTTTTGCGAATTGCTTGCATGGAAGATGAGCCCCTTGACATATTTTTTGGTAAAGGACACTGGGCCTTTCCTCAGGACAAGTTGTGGCCACAAGCACAGAGGACAAGGAAGCCGGCAGGCTCCTCCTAACCTCTTCTTAGACCAAGCTTGGGCTCCGGTCTCTCACAGTCCAGTCCCTTTAGTGTGACTGACAAACTTTCTGCCCGCAGTTTCTAACCATTTCTCACCTAGTCTCTCCCCGCCCCTCTCTTTTTTTAAAGTTATGTATTTATTTATTTTGTTTCTGGTTGTGTTTGGTCTTCTTTCCTGCATGCAGGCTTTCTCTGACTGTGGTGAGCGGGGGCTCCCCTGTGTTGAGGTGCGCAGGCTTCTAATCGTGGTGCCTTCTCTTGTTTTGGAGCACAGGCTCTGAGCGCACAGGCTTCAGTAGTAATTGCAGCACGCAGGCTTAGCTGCCCTGTGGCGTCTGGAATCTTCCCAGTCCAGGAAATAAACCCATGGCCCCTGCCTTGGCAGGTGAATTCTTATCCACTGTGCCACCAAAGAAGTCCTATTTCTCACCTAATCTCTTAAAGCTAAGTTCATATTGTTAAAAGAAATGCTCCCATATTAAGGAAAGAGGCTGTCATCTTGGCTTACTCTTGGGTTACCTTGAATTTTACACTAACTAGAACAGCCTGTTTGTGGCCTATCAAACATACATTGTACATCTGCTTTAATTATTAGAGAAGAGGAAGGTATTGATCAGAAAGAATGCTCATGTTAAAAGTAAAAACTGAAGACTCCCTTCCTGCAGTGCCAATAGTGGTCCTCCTTTGATGATAAGACTTCCTTCTGAGGTGCCAAGGCCATACTGACCCACTGTGTACATAATGATCTGTGTTTTTGAAACCTTGAAGAGATGTACCTTTGACTTATGTGATGTTTTTTGATCTGACAAGACAGAAAACTGCTGAAAATAATGCTTCTCCAGAGCAGTTCCTCAGAGTTGCCTGGGAAGGTGTCTCCTGGGCTGTCATCCTGAGTTTGGGTCAAATAAAACTCTTTTCTATTCCTGTTATAGATTGTTTATTGATTAATTTTGTCAACTTTACTGGGTGCTTCTTGAGGATCCTGGATGCTGAGCTCCTTGCTCTGAAAGGGACTGGCTCCTGAGGAAAATGGAAATCCACACAGCTTTGCTGAGACCCAGCTCCTCCCAGGTTAGTTCATGACGGAAAAACCAGCTCTCTTCCAGAGTCACTGTAAGAATTACTTATTAAACATTTACTTTATTGCAATGCAAGCACTGTGAGCATTTGAGCGTACAGTAGTAAAAACACAGGTGTGCCCCTCCCCTTCCGTAGGCTGAATAGTCCAGGGAGGCTCTCTGTGCTTCTGACTGTGCTGTCTGTCAACTGACTTCCCCAGGCTTGACACTCTGGTCAGTCCAAACCATGATCAGAGCTCGTGTGTGTGTATGTTTCCTCACATTTTTCTTCTGCATGGGGACCTATTATCTTACCTGTCTGAATATGTATTATAAAGTGGATTTCAGTCTGATTTTCCTGATTCTGAGGGGGAGTGTTCGTCTCATTATTACGATCAAATCTTGCCCGAACATTTAGTCCTTCCCTCTGATTTGCCTTTCTCTTTATCATCCAAGTGGGCAAGAATTTGTCAGCTATGGAGGCCCTGCACTAAGCACCAGGGAGGCAAGTGAAAAGTTCACCTGCTCCTGCAACGGCTGAAGTCTTTTTCTGTTTTATCAGCCAGAGCATTTAGTGTCCTCAACCACTCAACTGCTACACCATTCTTCCCTGCCCCAAACAGGCTGAAAATTTGCTAGACAGAAGCATACATTTTGCTGCAAGGGTTGGTGCAGAATTTTATTTCTGATTATAAGCATTTCAAGAACTCTTTTCTGTTATAGGATTTAATTCAGTTACTAAATATCATTGAACACAGGACAAGGGTTGGGAGCATTTTCCTCTCTGCCTCAGAAACACTAAGTTCGATCATCATCCCAGTGTAGGGTAAATTCATGTTCCATTGTGTTCGAGGTCCTTGTCTTTTCATATGAATTCAAAATCCTCTCTCTCTTTTTCCATGTCTTCCTTAGTCTAAACCTTCATCTCTTTGACTCCTGAATTCCATCTCGTGCTGGTCCCTGGATTTAGGATTGCACTGATATCTGGTGTCTTTGAGCCAATTTAGCATCTTTCCTAGAAGGCAGCATGGAGTCATAAGGATGGCAGGTCACACACTGAGTGCTGCTAGGCATGTTCTGTATCATCTCATTTATCCCTCAAGGATACCAAGGATACTGCAATTGTCATCTTTCCTTTGCAAGTGAGGAAACAGGCTTGGGAGCCTCCCGTGACACCTAGGTGGCAAATGAGAGGTGAAATCTCGGGTCCAAACTCATTAGCGGGATCAGGAGAACACAACTCCAGGAGCTGCACCTGACTGCATTCTGTCGCCTTGCTCCTGATAAGGGGTGAGGACTATGTGGGTGTTTGTGTCTCAGGCCCCTGTATCCTGGTGCAGCTGGACAAACAAGCTGTAGAGGATGATGCCTCATTGCATCTCTTAGATGCTAGGATGCCCTCCTTGGTCGTCCTATATGAATATATGACTTGGTTTATTTCTCATAGGAACTGGAGGGAAGTAGAGCTAAGTGCTCCTTCTCCTTGCCCCTGTTGATGAACTTCTCAGAGCCAAGGACACCCTTGCATTTTTGCCTGCTGCCAGGGCCTGGCGGGGAGCCCATGGACCTGGGAAACTTGCCATGTTTATTTCTCATATGCTCCTAGACGAACTTCAGTATCTGCCTCTGCCTCCCAGGGGTTTCTGGGAAGCAGAAAGCTGGGCGGTCTGGTCAAGGGAGCACTGGCCCCCAGGTCAGAGGGTCCAGGCTTTGGGACATGGGCCTCATCACTAATGATCCACGTAGCACCCTTCCCCGAACACAGGCTGGCTGCCTCTTATTTTCTCAGGGAAATGAGGGTTTGATATCCTCCATCCTGTCCTACGTTTTGTTCCAAATAGGTCTTTTTTTGTATGGTGGTATATTATTCCAATGGCTTGCTTTTTGTAATTATTTATAAAAATAATTGATAAAATGCCTGATACCTAAATGCCCAAAACATGTCGATTCATCAAATATGTACAGCTGAATGATTGCGCTATTACCTTTTATAGGGAAATTCTACCAGTTGTCTTGTTGGGTTTTCAAACAGCCAAGTGAAATAAGCGACACCGCCCCTCCTTGACAGGAGAAGGTTTGCTATGCAGAAACATGGGCACATGACCCAGAATGACAGACCCGAGACACCCATAGAGCCGTGGGCCCCAGCCTCTGTGGCAGGGTCCCCAGCTGCTATTGGTCTGAACTGGAGTTCAATGGAAGTGGTGCTGAAAGACTTGAAAGTACAGACATGTTACTGTGATTGTTCCCTGACGTCTTTCTTTTTTTTTTTTTTTTCCTTTTAAAAAAAATTTTTTTATTTTTACTTTATTTTGCTTTACAATACCGTATTGGTTTTGCCATACATTGACATGAATCTGCCACGGATGTACATGAGTTCCCAATCCTGAACCCCCTCCCACCTCCCACCCCATATCATCTCTCTGGATCATCCCCGTGTACCAGCCCCAAGCATCCTGTATCCTGTATCGAACACAGACTGGCGATTCGTTTCTTACATGATAGTATACATGTTTCAATGCCATCCTCCCAAATCATCCCACCCTCTCCCTCTCCCACAGAGTGCAAAAGTCCGTTCTATACATCTGTGTCTCTTTTGCTGTCTCGCATACAGGGTTATCATTACCATCTTTCTAAATTCCACATACATGTGTTAGTACACTGTATTGGTGTTTTTCTTTCTGGCTTACTTCACTCTGTGTAATCGGCTCCAGTTTCATCCACCTCTCATTTTGTTTTAACACATCCTTTACCTGAACAGGTTTTTTTTTTTTCCATTCGAGGAAAAGGTGTAGGACAATCAACACTCACTCATTAAGCCAGTGTTTGTTCTAGAGTCTAGACATGTGTCTATGAACAAAATAGACAAAATCACTGCTCTCAAGATCCTATGGTTTAGTCCCTGACTTATTTCTAAGGAGCATCAGTTATCTTGACCCCAGTAGGAGAACAGGTGTACAAACATATATATGTTTGTATGTGTGTATGTATGCATGCATGCATTGATATATCAGTGTTTTGTATGTATACTTGTATGTGTGTAAGTGTTTGTATGCAGGCTTGTGCTTACTATGCATTATTTGTGTGTATGCATGCATGTAAGTTTGGCTTCCTGGATGTTGCTAGAGGGAAAGAACCTGCCTGCTAATGCAGAAGACATAAGAGACTTGGATTTGATCCCTGGGTCAGGAAGATCCCTGGAGGAGGGCATGGCAATCCACTCCAATATTCTCATCTGGAGAATCTCATGGATAGAGGAGTCTGGCAGACTACAGTCCATAGGATCGCAAATAGCTGGACACAACTGAAATGACTTAGCACCCAGACATGTATGTATGTATGTTTGTATGTGTGTGTGTCTATGCATGCATGTTTGTGTGTGTGTATCTGTGTATATGCTTGTGTATGTATTTGTGTGCACATTTTCTTGTGTATGTATCTATGTGTGTGTATGTGTGTGCTTAGTTGCTCAGTTGTGTCTGACTCTTTGTGACCCCAGGGACTGTAGCCCACCAGGCTCCTCTGTCCATGGGGATTCTCCAGGCAAGAATACTGGAATGGGTTGCCACGCCCTCCTCCATGGGATCTTCCCAACCCAAGGATTGAACCCAGGGCCCTTGCTTTGCAGGCAGATTCTTTGCCGTCTGAGCCACCAGGGAAGCCAGTGTGTGTGTATGTATGAATATAAAATTTTGAAAGAATAAGAGTATCCACTTCATGTTTCTGTTCTTTAAGTTATTATTTTTTGTACCAGTCCAGGTCCTCTTCTACAAGCATTCCAGGCAGGTGCACAGTGGTTGGTGGCCCCTGGACGGATCTTTGTCTTATTCAGAGCACTGTAAATTTTCTAACTCTGGAATATTCTCAATTTTCCCACCACTACTCATAAAAGAGTCTACTCCTTTAATTCCTTCTTCTCTGTCTGGCGAAAGGCTAGTCCTTGTGCCTGCCAGACCTCCACCTCCTCTCTCATGTAAAGTTTGAAACCTCCAATGCATGACCCTCGGCCTTCACCCCTGTATAGCAGAGAAAGGGGCTCAAGACTGACTGCCTGGCTGTGTGTTTTCTCATTCTCATGAGTAGCCCTGAGGCAAGGCACTGGGGGCCAGGTACTTACAAACCTCAGAGCCTGGGTCACACAAGCCAGAACCCTACACCTATCTTCAGCGAGCTATTTGGGAAGAGAAAGAGCTTCTCATTCTAGTGGCAACAGTGCCACAAATTGGATAATCTCTGAAAACAGTTGCTCCCCACAACTGTTTTGCACTTGGGGGTCCTGTTAATGACTGTGCAAACTAGTTTTAGGCTGTATGCCTGTGTGCTAAGTCGCTTCAGTCATATCCTCTCTTTGTGACCCTATGGACTGTAGTCTGCCAGAGTCCTCTGTCCTAGGGATTCTCCAGGCAAGAATACTAGAGTGGGTTGCCAAGGCCTCCTTCAGAGGATCTTCCCAACCCAGGGATCAAACCTGCATCTCTCATGTCTCCTGCATTGGTAGGTGGGTTCTTCAGGCTATCAGGATACGATCATCCTACAGCAGAAACGTAAGACTTGCTCAGGGAAACAAGTGCAAGTCATTTCAGCTATCATGCTTGGCCTCTTACTTGGCCACATTTAAATATCTTGTGAATTTTGGTATTTATTTGGGTTCAGGCTGGGGAACATCACCTTGGGCTATTCCCCACCAGGGCCTGGTCATCTTTTCCTGGGGTGGATTTGGAACTTCTGTTTCCTGGAGTTGCACTCTTGCTGCCCCAGGCCCTTCAGGTGCACTGCTGGCCAGCTCTTGGAAGGAACCTCCCTCTTTTCCTTGGAGATACCCCTGTCACCTGTCTCTCTGGAGCACAGAGGTGGCCTGCAGAGCTGGTCACAGTGAGGTGACTGAGGTCCCAGTTTGCGCATCTGGACTGCTGTTCTTTGAAAAAGAAGTTTTATTCATTTACTTTTGGCTGTGTTGGGTCTTTGCTGTTGCACAGGCTTTTCTCTAGTTGCAGCGGGGTGGGGGGCTACTCTCTAGCTGCAGTGAGGGGGCTTCTCATGGTGGTGCCTTCTCTTGTTGTGGAGCACAGGCCCTAGGATGTGGGTTTCAGTAGTTGTGGCTCGTGGGCTCTAGAGCACAGGTTCAGCAGGGGTGGTGCAGTCTTAGCTGCTCCACGGCCCATGGGATCTTCCTGAACTAGGGACTGAATCCACGTCTCCTGCATTGCCAGGTGGCTTCTTTACCACTGAGCCACCAGGGAAGCCTGGGACTGCTGGCTTTTTTTTTTTTTTTAATTTTCTAAGAATTTATTTAATAAATATGAAGGAAATTAGCTTGACTTTTATTTTTTAAATAAACAAAAACATAAAGACCCAAAGTAAAAGTGGCAGAAACAAGCTGATGTGGTGGTTCCACGGTGCCTTTAGGAAGCAAGTCTCCATCATCCTCAGCCCGTGGCTTCCATTCTAAGGCCATCTCATGATCTAACATGGCTGCTAGAGCTCCAACCATCACATCAGCTGTATTCTGGGCCAATTAAGAAGGAAGGGGAAGGGAAGCACCTTCATACCATCGTCATTATAAAGAGAAGTCTCTGAAGTTTCCCACAGCGTTTCTGCTTAAATATTTTTCTTTTTTTGCTGTTTTTAATGAGCTGGATATGACTCACCAAGCAACCTTTCAATCTCACCTTAGAGAACACATATTGTCAGATTAGAGAAGTAAGAGGGCAGGGTTTTCTGGAGCTTTTAGGGGTACCATTTAGCTGAGGCTGTGTGGGAATATTAGGAAGACTCGTGTATGAAGAGTGAAAGAACACGTGGGTCATCTGCCTGTAGGTCACTAACAGAGACCAATTCCAGGTGCTGAGACCTGGTGTGGCTCCAACCCCACCTGACTCAGACCTGCACCTCTCGGCCCTCCCGGTGCACTCATTCACCAATTTCTATCGGTTCTTTCCTCCACATTTTGAATGGGGGATTTGTTTCTATGGCTACAATGCTCTTTTAGTTAAAGCTTACCCTGTGGCACTGTTCTTTCAGGTCACATGCCATCTTCCCCCGGGGGTTTCCCCTCGCCCACTCCCAGGGCAAGGTTGTGAATCCCCCACAACTCACGGATGTCCTCCCTGTCCATCTCATACTCCTCCCAAGGTTCCGTGTGGCCGACATGACAGTCTCTCCCCTCCACCAGGTATGCTGGTCTCTCAGCCACCCATCTTCACCTCCAGCTACCAAATCTACCCCCTGGCCCCCTGCTTGCCAGGCACTGCTCTCCACGAACTCTTCTGCAGGTGACTGCCTTTCTTGTCACATTCTTCAGTCCCACTGGAATCTTAACTCTTTTGAGGCATATTCTCTGGTCCTCCTCACTTGCAGAGACCATGACATTTATGGGGACTGTGAACCCCCTTTTTTGTGGGGTGCAGTCATGCCAGCATCCACCTCTCAATACTGTGATCTCCTTGAGTGAAAGAGTAAAAGCCCCGCATACCTTAGTGTGGGGGCTTCCCTGGTGGCTCAGTAGTAAAGAATCTGCCTGCCAGTGTAGAAGACACATGTTCGAACCCCACATCAGGAAGATCCCCTGGAGAAGGAAATGGCAACCCACTCTAGTATTCTTGTTTGGGAAATCCCATGGACAGATGAGCCTGGTGGGTTGTGGTCCATGGGGTTTAGAGTCAGATGCATCTTAGTGACTAAACAGCGACAGCAAACTTAGTGACCTTAATGCTTAAAAATGGCTTACATATAACAGTTTGAAGTCTTTCTTGGTTGTTTATCTTCTCTGTGGTACACTTCAAACCCTATTGAATGTATACTATTATTTTCAATATAAAAACATTCTCATCTGAACATTGTGGTAATTACATTTGGGAGAATTCAGGGAAATAAAGTATAAATACACTGGTGGGAATATTAATCAAACCAAATTAAAAACAATGAAATAAACAATTAAGTGATGTTTATTATGATATATCTCAAATCCTTCCAAAGTAGCCATACTCTTTGATCCAGAAATATGTCCTAGAGAGAAACAATGAATAAGCATTTGTGCAAAAGATGTTATTCCTGCAATCGTTATACAAATATCGACTGGGAAACAATCTCAAATTCCAGCCACAGAAAAAGTGACATTTGAGTTATGATCTGGAAACCTATGAAATATACTTTTTATTGCATTTATTATTGCAGTTATTAAAATGATAATCATAAAAAGCATTGTAAAATACAAAATATTCTTTTTGCTAGAGTATTAAGCTTAAAAAGCAGATTCACAACAGTATGACCAGTATATCTATTTATCTCCAGATATCATTTATGTTTGTGTCTCTGCATGTATACACACATCATGTTGACAACAGATATATATATATATTATATAATATATATCTATACACAACTCCAATTATATATTGTAAGTTAGGTGTATATGTGTATATATATCTAGTATATATCTATATCTATATCAATTCACTCATTTACATGGACATATACATATATATCTGATCTGTTTGTCTATTTGTTGTTTATCTACCTATCTGTCTATATGGCTGGATTTAAAAAACTCAAAAATTTAAAAGTGGTTCTGTTTTAGAAAAAGGCTTATAGGAGAATGGTTTTCGCTTTTACAGTTTTTGTCTCCAAAATGTGCCCTTATGAACATGTATTGTTTTGTTTTAATGAAAACAATGTATCTTTTTTCAAGAGTACTTTACCCACCATTTCACATCTATGACCATCAAGACTTTCTAAAAGTTGGACTGCAATTTAAATAAAAATAGCAATAGCCAAGACAATGGGCATTTTCCCCCCTCTGGCAGTCACACAATGAGAATGCATTTGACACACAGCCCAGAACATTCCGAGTGAACTAACAGCAGGAAACACACTCAGGCTGAGATCATTCTAACTTACTAGATGACAATTTGTTCTAAATTTCAAAAGTTAACCCAGCAAGTAGGATTTGGCCACAAGGATAGAGTATTAAAAAATCATTTCAACCTAACTCATCCAGCAAAGAACATTTCTCACCATTGTTTGCATCAGGCCCAAATGTCTGTGTTATGTGTTTGCATCTTTACAGAGGCAGTTTTCACAACAAACAAACCCAATAACTCACTGACCTGGTGCTCAGTGTACTCTAGGTGCCCTGCTGAGTATTTTTATGCAGTATTCCTCCTTATAATTACACTCCTACAACATGGGTGGATTTCTTGTTTCTGTTTTCCTTTATGATGCAGAGATGTATAGTAACTTAGCAGAGGGTTGTGGTGACAAATGAGGCTTTCCTGGTGGCTCCGATGGTAGAGAATCTGCCTGCTATGCTGGAGATTTGGTGACAAGTGAAGAAATTCTGCAGGTCAAGTGCCCAACTCAATGCCTGGAGTGTACTGGTACACATAACAATGGTAGCCTTCTTGGGTGGGTCCCACCTGAGAGAGACCTTTCTAGGGCAACAGGTGAGACAAGCAGTCAAAAATGTTTTCTGATTAGAGGCCTCTGCAGATATCCATTATTCCTATGAGACCAGGGGCCACATGAATAGGGTTTCTACCTGTTTGTTATTGGGGTCTGTTTATGACAAGGGGCCAGAGAAAATCTGTAACTGGGGGCAAGACCTTCATGGCAGGGAAGAAGGGCTAGCAGGCAGAAGGGCAGAAGGACTCTTCACTTGGAGATGGAAGAAAACGACTAACAGATGCCATGGGCTCCTGATAGGAGGAGGGTTGCAGGTGACCACTGGGTACAACTTCTATCCTTCTAGGAAACTTCACTCCCGTGAGTCAGCTGGGACTACATGCGGGCCAGTGCCTCAAACCCTGCTCCTGGTTTCCTCTTCATCCCTTTCTGTTCTCAGTTGTCAGCACACATCTGCATCTCAGCCACTCTGTGGCCACTGTAGGAAAGGGTTTTATGAGACTCAGTATAGTCAAATCTAATGTCCGTTGCTTATGTTCTTTCCAGAATGTTTCCCACTGCGTTCCACACAGTAAGTCATAATAAAAAGGGTGGCATGTGTCCATCCTCTTCAACTCTTGACCTAGATTTTAGGGAAGAAGTACCCCCAGGGATTCATGCAGCCTGGGGAGGCTCACCACTAATCCACACTACTTCTTTGAGTGAATAATAAAAAGCATCCCCTCTGGGAACACATAACTGCAAACACATGGTGCTTTTTCATGGCAGACCCTGCCCTGCTCCAATGTGCAAACTTGACTTTCAACTCTCACTCCCCTTGGCCAGACACTCTGCTTAATAACAGTGCACAATCTGCACAACTGTGCATAATGACTCTTAAGGGTGGAGACTTACTTTCTAGAGGAAAGCAGGATGAATGTCTGAGAATAATAACCTTTAGAAAGGGGATTAAGAAAGTACGCCAGGGGCTTGGGACAAGTTTGTCCTTTGCTGTTGAACAGGTTGCTGACTGAAAACATACCACATGGTCTTAAAAATAAACAGGCCCTTGGTGAGCTATCCTGACTAATTCATTTAATCTTTCACCATTCATTGACGTGACTCTCTGCCAGACCTGGTGCTAGCCTTAAGGATTCAGGGGTTATGATGGTGATTGTCATCCATCTATCTTAGCCTGGAGTCCATGGGCCTGACATCTAAGGGGCTAAGGTCATTCATGGGAAGATGGGTGTGAGTGTGGGCCCATGCTCATTTTCTGAGGAGGGGGACATTTCAAAAAATTTTGAGGGACAAGAGGCACGGGGGAAGACTGGTATTGATGCGGCAGCACACCTAGCACCAGGTTAGCCGCACAGAATGGAAAAAGATAAGTGAAAACCAGGGGCCGACAATGTATTGTACCACCCTTTTGCCTTCTGGTACTTTCCTTTTTCTTATAGAGTAGAGGAAAAATATGGAAAGAGGCAGAAACTACAGAAATGCTGATAGAATAGTCAATAATTAGGAAAAGGAAAGGAGCTCAAAACTCGAAAAGCAGAAGGCTAAGGTGGGAGAAATTTCATAGGCAAAAATATTTGGTACATCCTCTCATTGCTTCACACATACACACACAGACACACACACACAGAGAAAGGAGAACACATGTAGCGCAGCATACATATGCACCCCGACATGCATACACCAAAAGAAGGCACGTAGTACATTCTTTCCATTCATTGTACAAGCACACAGTTCAGTTCAGTTCAGTCCCTCAGTCGTGTCCGACTCTTTGTGACCCCATGAATCGCAGCACGCCAGGCCTCCCTGTTCATCACCATCTCCCAGAGTTCACTCAGACTCATGTCCATCGTGTCAGTGATGCCATCCAGCCATCTCATCCTCTGCCATCCCCTTCTCCTCCTGCCCCCAATCCCTCCCAGCACCAAAGTCTTTTCTAATGAGTCCACTCCTCACATGAGGTGGCCAAAGTATTGGAGTTTCAGCCTCAGCATCAGTCCTTTCAAAGAACACCCAGGACTGGTCTCCTTTAGGATCGACTGGTTGGATCTCCTTGCAGTCCAAGGGACTCTCAAGAGTCTTCTCCAACACTACAGTTCAAAAGCATCAATTCTTCAGTGCTCAGCTTTCTTCACAGTCCAACTCTCAAATCCATACATGACCACTGGAAAAACCATAGGCTTGACTAGACAGACCTTTGTTGGCAAAGTAATGTCTCTGCTTTTCAATATGCTATCTAGGGTGGTCATAACTTTCCTTCTAAGGAGTAAGTGTCTTTTAATTTCATGGCTGCAGTCACCATCTGCAGTGATTTTAGAGCCCCAAAAATAAAGTCTGACACTATTTCCACATCTATTTCCCATGAAGTGATGGGACCAGATGCCATGATCTTCATTTTCTGAATGTTGAGCTTTAAGCCAACTTTTTCACTGTCCTCTTTCACTTTCATCAAGATGCTTTTTAGTTCCTCTTCACTTTTTGCCATAAGGGTGGTGTCATCTGCATATTTGAGGTTATTGATATTTCTCCCAGAAATCTTGATTCCAGCTTGTGCTTCATCTAGCCCAGCATTTCTCATGATGTACTCTGCATATAAGTTAAATAAGCAGGGTGACAGTATACAGCCTTGATGTACTCCTTTTCCTATTTGGACCCAGTCTATTGTTCCATGTCCAGTTCTAACTGTTGCTTCCTGCCCTGCATATAGGTTTCTCAAGAGGCAGGTCAGGTGGTCTGGTATTCCCATCTCTTTCAAAATTTTCAACAGTTTCTTGTGATCCACACAGTTAAAGGCTTTAGCATAGTCAATAAAGCAGACATAGATGTTTTTCTGGAACTCTCTTGTGTTTTCCATGATCCAGCGGATGTTGGCAATTTGATCTCTGGTTCCTCTGCCTTTTCTAAAACCAGCTTGAACATCAGGAAATTCACAGTTCACATATTGCTGAAGCCTGGCTTGGCTATATACACATACACACAAACACAGGGAAATTTTCTGTAGTCATAAATTTATGGATTAGCTGATTACTCAAATCAGCAGACTTACATTAGTTTAATATATTAATTAGTTTACTGTGACAATTTTCCAGTTCTTTAATATGCTAAAATGAATTACTATGTATCTAAAGAATTATGTATAATATGATTTTTCTCAAAGTTTTGATCAAGGATAGATTCTAATTTTAAACATTTTCAGAACATTTCATAAGATTTTTGTGTGTGTGTGTGGGTGATTTTGAGAAGAGTGAGCTGGACACAATGAGCTCAATCAGTTCTCCTATTTGAAGAAATGATATCATGAGTTGCACTGCAGAGTGATCAGGCTTCTTTCAAACTGTCCTTGTCATGCCTGGAGAGCAGAGGCTGGATTCTAAGGGGGTTGTGAACACATTACCAAAGTGTCATGACTAAAGTATTGTAAGGAGGTGAGGAGCGGATATGACTAGACAGGAATGTGCCAAGCAGGAGCCAGTGTGAGCGTGTGAGGACCACTAAGATGACGATGATGGATGGCGATGATATCTGTGATAACTGTGATGATGATGGCAGAGGTGAGGATGATGGTGATGATGATGAGGGTGATGACGGTAGTAATGATGATAGCCATGATGATGCTGACCATGATGAAGATGAGGATGGTCATGTTGGTGATGATGACAGTGATGATAGCAACAACTGGTGCTATTAAGAGTTAACAATACTGAGCACAGGCTTTGTGAAGGTGGTGCGATTTAACACATGGAGGACTACCTACACGGTGCATCCTGCAGCTTTTACTCAACAATATTCTAGTGTAGTGTATCTATATGCATAATCCCAAACTAAGTGCAAGCATCTCACTTTCATTTTAATATATGGAGAAACTGGGTTTAAAAGGGCTGTGCTGGCCAAGTTCACACAGCTGCTAAAATGTAGGGCTTCCAGTTTGGACAACTGTGCTCTGCCTCCAGTGCCTAAACTCTTGACCACTCATTAAAAGAACAGTTGCTTTATACCAGACAGTGCTGAGTGTTTACAATCACCACAGTTCTTTGAGAAGTATATCATTATTCCTAGTTTATGGATGAGAAAATGGAGGTTGATATTGTTACACAAATTGCCTAGTCTCATCTAGCTGGTTAGAGTGAGACTTCAACCAAGATGCCTTATTATAAAAGTGGAACATAATTTAATCTGCATGTTTCATCCAAGATCTGTGACATTTCTTTACTTCAGGACTCAGTAAGGACTGGTGAAGCAGCAAGTTGGGAGAACTAGACATCATACAGACTGTGTGATCTGCAGAAAGATGTATGGCCAGCCTCTGATAAGTACCTGGAGAAAGCCTGAAGTCAACCCAAGATGGAAATCTCTCTGAGAGTCTAGTCTGAATTACTCTTTCAAATATTTTGTTAATATAAGGGAAAGGACAATCCAGGCAGAGAGAAGGATGTGCATTAAGACTAGACATACGAGGGCTTCCCTGGTGGCTCAGGGGTAAAGAATCTGCCTGCCAATGCAGGAGACTTGGGTTTGATCCCTGGTCCAGGAAGATCCCACATGCCATAGAGCAACTAAGTCTGTGCACTGCAACTACTGAGCTTGTGATCTAGAGCCCAGGAGCTGAAACTACTGAACCCATTGCTGCAGCTCCTGAAGCCCAAACACTCTGCAGTCTGTGTTCAGCAACAAGATAAGCAGTCACCATGAGAAGCTGGTGCACCTCAGCTAGAGAGTAGCCCCACTTTGCACAATAACAGAAAAGATCACACAGCAATGAAGGCCCAGCACCGCCAAATAAATAAATAAAATTATACAAAAAAGACTTAGACATATGCGAGATAAAACAATGCTTGATGAGAAACAGGAAATTAGAACTAAGGGTTGTACAGTCAGAAGAAAAGTGGTAGGTGGTGGTAAGGAGATAAGATGTGGCTTGTATGTCGAGGGTCTGTGTGCCAGGCTGGGAATGCCAGTCTTCCCATATGAATGAAGCAGGAGGTGTCAGAAGTTCTATTTTGTCTTGGTTTGGTTAGGTTTGTTTCAGCCTTAGAAGAGGATTGACCTGGTTTGTTTACTAAGAAGACAACCCTGGGGGTATCTAGGAGAGATGTTTCCTGCGATACAAGCAGATGTGGAGACATTGATTACAGTACTCAAATATAGAAGTGTGGAAGGAGTAAATAGAAGGAGGCCTGTGAAACATGAAGAAAAGATGAGATATATCCATGGCTCCTGCCACTTTAGCCTTCTGAAAATTCTCATTTCCAGGGACAGGATTAAGGGCGTGGAAAATATTCCAATAGGAAGTAATCAGTTTCATCTTATCCAGAAAATGGACATTTTGTAATGACTTGGCTATGAAATGCAATTGGAAACATATTTTCTTAAAGCCTACATTTTAACTTCTCATGTTGTAGATGGGATAATGCTGCAAGTCATGACTTTTGCAGCAAAAGAAGACTTGAGAGTTCATTTTCCTTCTTCTTTTCTGAGAATGCATAAGTGCAATCACTTTTCCTGAGAGTGCAATCATTCAGTTGCATAAGCCAGCAAAAGGCTCCATAGTTTGATTTTTTGCTTCCCTGTGCACTGGTGCTTGATTAGAGATCAAGGTGCACACATCTGTTGGAATCCTTATTAACTGGAAAACGTTTGAATCTTAGGAAATCAAGTCTTTGAAAAAGGAACCCTTCTACACTGTTGGTGGGAATGTAAATTGGTGTAGTCTCTATGGAGAACAGTATGGAGGTTCCTTAAAAAACAAAAATAGAGCTACGCTATAATCCTTTAATCCTACTTCTGTGTATCCAGAGAAAACCAGAGTAAGAGATACCTATTCATTGTAAGGTATTCACAATAGCCAAGATATAGAAGTAGCCTAAACGTCCATCGACCGATAAATGGATAAAGAAAATGTGGTGTATATATGTGTATATATATATATGATGCCATCCAGCCATCTCATCCTCTGTCGTCCCCTTCTCTTCCTGCCCCCAATCCTTCCCAGCACCAAAGTCTTTTCCAATGAGTCAACTCTTCGCATGAGGTGGCCAAAGTACTGGAGTTCCAGCTTTAGCATCATTCCTTCCAAAGAAATCCCAGGGCTGATCTCCTTCAGAATGGACTGGTTGGATCTCCTTGCAGTCCAAGGGATGCTCAAGAGTCTTCTGCAACACCACAGTTCAAAAGCATCAATTCTTCGGCGCTCACACTTCTTCACAGTCCAACTCTCACATCCATACATGACTACTGGAAAAACCATAGCCTTGACTAGACGGACCTTAATTGGCAAAGTAATGTCTCTGCTTTTCAATATGCTATCTAGCTTGGTCATAACTTTAGAGCTGTATAAAAAAAGAACCCAGCTTTCCAAGTGAAAAGTATCCCTTCTTAGAGGCCTTGTGATGTGTCAGAATGAACTTTGAGATTAGGATGATCTAAAATCAAAGTTTGATCCTCTGATAAATTATCTCTGTGACTCTTCAGTTCTAACACCCAATTCCAGTGTGTATGTGTTTGGGGGAAGGCTTCCCCACTCCCACAGCAATGTTGCAACACTATCTGGGTGTCCTATAATTCAACTTAATCTTAATTTTATATACCTGGAGGTAGTGTCAGATCGCACAGGTTAAGGGCAGCCCCATAAGACTGCACTGCACTCCACTCCCCACCCCCAACTTCACACACCAGACTGCTGACTGTTGTCACCTGTGCTTCTAATCAGCTGACTACAGATCAGAGGGTCCCATGACCCCTTCCTGGGATATGATTAATTTGTTAGATCAGCTCCTAAAACTGAGAGAAAGATTTTAGTTTATTATCAGAGGATATAACGCACCCAGTTATAAAAGGATATAACCCAGAAAGAGCTAGATGGAAGAGATGCACAGCCCAAGTGACAGGGAAGGGCACAGAGCTTCCATGCCTTCTCCAGGATCTCCACCTTCCCTGAACCTCCACTTGTTCACCAACCTGGAAGATCTTTGAACTCACTCTTTTGATTTTTCATGAAGATTTCAATATAGAGGCACAGTCGGTTAGATCGTTGACCAGTGGTGATTGAGTCAGCCTCCAGCCCCACTCCTCTTCCTGGAAATTAGGAGAGGGTGGAGTTGAGAGAATTACAACCCTCTCATCACTTGGCAGTTCCCTGGGCACCAAGCCCTCATTGGTTAGGTGCTTTTCAAAATTTACCTTTACCAGGTGTGGTAGAAACAGCTTGTTATGAATAACAGGACACCCATTTTATCTTTACAGCTCTGAACTGATTTCTAGAACTGAGGACAAGAGACCAAATATAACAAAAGCTTTCACTGCTCTTATTGCTCAGGAAATTCCAAGGGTTTTTGGGAGCTATGAGCCAGAAACTGTGAAGGAAGACCAAATATATATGAGAAATATATTTTGGTCATCTGAATGACCAAATATATTTTTCTTATAGATCACACTATCACAGTGACCATGAACATTGTCTTAGTTTCTCTAAGGCTCTCATTTCTTATACATAAAAAGATGGAAAAAATAATAATCTAGTCGATAAAGCTGTTGTGAATTTAAGTGAATTAATCCAGGTCCAGTACATCCCAAGAAAGTAGAAGTTAGTTAACGAATGCTTACAGAACGCACCCATCCATCAGTTTTACGTCAGGTACTCTCACAGAAGGCATCCTATAAGCTGTTATATAGTTTTGGTTTTTGTTTGCATGCTTTGGAGCTGGAAGGTGGTTCTTATAGATGGGTGTGAGAATTATCTTAGAGGAGCCACACTTGCTGGAAATCCTCAGAGAACATTTCAGTTCTGCTACTACTGTACTCATGGTAAGGCCAAGTCAAGTCAGGGTGGAGCCCCTGTGGGAATCGCCCTGGAGCCAGGTGTGATGAATTCACAAAGCTCCTTGGCCAAGTGGCTGTGTGCTCCTTCCATCTCTGCGCAGGGCTTGATGCACAGGGCTTGTCCTGCACCAGGACACAGCAGGTTTCACAGTATGCCTGGAAACTGGGCATGGTGGTGGTAGCAGGGAAGGGCCAATGCCAGGGTTGGCCTGGGCAGCACCTTTATGCCAGTCATTGAGTTTCCTCTACTGAAAAGTGGACCTGCCTTTTCCCAACATCTCAAGGTTGCTTTGTAATAAGGTCAAGATGCCTGGAAACACTAGCTATTAGAAAAACCATTTCTCTTCATCCGGATGTTTTTCTCCCTTTGGACAATTTTTCTCTCTCAGTGGACAATTTCTTTATGAGGAGATGGATCCCTTATAGTGATTTATTTTAGACCTTTTGTAAAATTTCGCTTACATCTTGCTAGTCTTCCAGCTAGTTCTTTCAATTAGCAAAATCTAGAAAATATGAAATGCAGAAAGACATACTGTTCTTGCGATGAACGTGTTACTCTCTCATTTTGCTGAACTGCAATGTCAACTTCAGAGAAGAGAGAGCTCTCGACATTTTTGAGTTGGAGGAAATCTTACCTGACAACCAGGAGATGCTCTCAATGTGATCAACTAAATCCTTCTCGGTTAACCAGTTCCTTGTTTTTAAAGGAAAAAAAAATCTGTTAATTTTGTTTCAAAATTTGTATCAGAATCCTCTTAAGATCAATATTTGGTAGATAAAGAGTAGAGCTAGAGTTCAATGGGAAGTTTGTAGGGCATATTTTGGAAATTTTCTAAACTCCACCTTTTAAAAAAAGAATTAAATGATTTTCTAATTTTCCACCCATGGCAAAACTCACAAATATCTTCCTATTTCTCAACTTTTGCATAATAGGTAAATTATCAAGTTCTCTTTCCAAAACTTTCTGTTCTGATTGAATGTGGCAAAATATCCTTGGGAGCAAGTAAAGAAGTCAAAAATTTATGTTGTACAGATTGCTGAGAAGTCAACATTTAAATAAGAAGTCTGTTATTTAGAATTTACTTCTGCTCAAGTAATTTTAATATTAAAGAAAGGCCCAACTGAATTTAAGTAAGTATTGGCTACTACGAAGTACAGGTCAATGGTTGTTATTACTATCTAAAAACTCCCTTTTTGTCAGTTCTCTCTTATTTTGAAAAGGACTCCAAGAGGTATGGATACACTCAGAATTTAACTCCTTCACTTCAAATATATATCTATTTCTCTTCTCTGTGTGGGAGGTAGGGGGGGAGGAAATCCAAAACTTTCTTAAGACCAAATATCTAAAATACTTTGGGATATTTTTTTGGATTGCTTTTTGTCCATATTTTACAAATTTGTCAAAGTGATGCATAATTACATACAGAGTCTTTCTGGCATACCAGGCTTTGAAGGTCAGGCCACCAGGGCCTCAGACAGGCTGCAGTCTGTGAAACTTTCCCCTTGTCAAGAGGGTTCTTTAAGGGAATTGTGAAGTGGGATTATACTACAGTGTTAGCTATTATGCTGTAGTTTGAGCCCAATCTTTGTAGCAGACGACAGAGGAAAAATAAGACCTTGTAATCTTTAAAAAAACAAAACAGGTCTTGGTCTGGAATAAAATAGAGATCAAAGTTACTTTTTAAGCTGGCCCCCTTCTGTTGGGGAGAGGGCAATTGTGTTGGACACTTAGCTCTCATCCTTATCCCCTAATCTTTGTTGTACCTTGACTGGGTGAAAGTTTTGTCTGTCATCTCACCTAAGAGAGGAGGGGAAATGGGGTGTGAAGGACAAGGTTCTCCAGTTCTCTGGCCTTCTGATCTACGTGATTAGAGTCCTAAGTTAGTCAGTGTGAAGGGCATGTTTGTCTCAGGCGTCACCCTGGATCTCAGGGCATTCGGTCACCATGTCTCATGACTTACCTGAATGTCCTCGCTTTCCGTGTGTGGCCAAGCTAAAAAGATTTTATCACCATAACTTTTATCTTCTTAGCTTTTTATGGCTAATATTTTATTGTTTAAATGTGAAGGACTCTTCAGAAGTGCTTTAGAAATGATTCCCATGTGTTTTCTTCCAAAAATATCCATATCCCTCTACTGTGTAAACCTCACAGCTGTTTGTTTGGCAAATTCTTTCACAATGCTTCATCCTGAAAAGATTCCAGGAGGAGAACTTTGGCCATAAAACATCTTATAAAAGTTATTCTTCTTACTCCAAACTAAAATCTTTAGAGTAAAAGTCAGTAAATACAATTATTTTATTCTAGTATTCCAATTTATGGATGCCATCCTTCTTTATATATATGTGTGTATGTATATATACATATTCTCTCTCCATTTGGGGAAATAAAAAATAGCTTCGTAATTGTGAAAACTATAAACACTGCAATCTCAATATTGTGCTATTGGTGGGTTCCCAAGTGACATGGGTTATTTGGAAGGACACCAGTTTTCCCATCTGTAAATTTGATGTGGTGCTGAGGAGCTTAACTGCTTTGCTTCTGTGGTTTTCTTCCTCTGTGCACGTATTCATAAGGAGGCTTCATTTATAACTAGTGAGTCTAAGATTGTAATAGAATACGGTGTTATGATTAGGTAACACTTATCTACACAGTCTCTAATATTGAGATACTTGGCAATCTCAAAAAATTACTTGAATTTCACTTTATGTCGGTATAGAAGTATTATCTGGCTTGATTACCATTCATGATGCTTTTCAAAGGCTCTGAAATCAAAGTTGTTTACTAATATTTAGAAACATTTTATATGAGTCAAGGGAATGTAAAAGAATGCCATGCATGTTTGGTATGGGTTTGGAGGAGTTTTCCAGTGCTGCTGAGACTCACCAGGTCCTCTCCTTTGTGGGAAGTGGAGGTGATAAAGTGCGGGGTCAGGGGTGACAATTATCCTTGCCTTTCTTCTGCCGCTGCCACTGCTTAGTCACTTCAGTCATGTCCAACTCTGTGCGACCGCATGGACTGCAGCCTGCCAGGCTCTTCTATCCATGGGATTCTCCAGGCAAGAATACTGGGGTGTGTTGCCATGCCTTCCTCCAGGGGATCTTCCCCACCCGGGGATCAAACCTGGGTCTCCTGCATGGCAGGCAGATTCTTTACTACTGAGCCACCAGGGAAGCCCTGCTTTTCTTCTCCATCTGTGCAATAAGCTCACTAACAATTACTGTCAGTGTCTGTGAACTAGAGATGAAATGTTCCCCTGGGCCGCACAAGGTCTTGTGAACACCCTGGGGAATTGTGCAGAACTGAACTAATGGGTCAGAAGCTGGACCCCACTGGACTGGGCAGGACCTTCTCCTCCCAAGAACAACCAGAACACCTATGCTTTCCTCTAGGGATGCTGTGCCCAGCTAGGTGATGGGTGTGCAGTGGACAAAGATCCACTACCCCTGCCCCGATCACTGGAGGACCAAGAACCAGGCAACCAGGGATAGTCCCTATGCCCAGAGTGCACTGATCACTCAAACCAGTTCAGTCCCTGGCCTGCATGTGTAGCCAGTCTCCTCTGTTCCTTCCCAGGAAACCACAACAGAGGCTTTTGCTCACTGCTCCCTCCTCTCTCTGCTCCGGACTGACCCTGGTGGTTCCGAAGGTGGGCCCTCCTCCTCTTGGAATCAAACAGATTATCCTTTTAGTGGCAACCATCTCCTGATTGTTGAACTTGAGTACCTCAAGTCTCTATTAATATACCACATTAATGTCCCTCAGCCTGGATATACACAGCAGCACAACCCACTGTCCCTGGGCCCACGACACCGTGATAGTGTTAGTTAGCTTTGATGCCCTGAGCTTTTGAGGTTTCCTCTATCACTCTGTTTCATCCTCTGAGGATCATCTCTGGATTCCTCCAAGAATTGGGGGCTCTTTCTTCACATTCCCCTGAGGTCCTTTCATCACTGGCTGTTATAAACCAGTTGTAGTGTGTTAAAGTTGGCTGAGTCCATGTTTTCCTTGCTTGAAGGGAAAAGTATGTTTTATTTCATATGTGCAGCCCAAGGAGCTAGTGAATGCCTCTGTACTGCAGAAATGGCCTGGGAACTGGATACAGTCGTTCTTCTCCACTTTCGAGGCACACAGATTGAGAATTAAAGGATAACGAGGAAAGGGATTTTTATATTAACAATAAAATCATTGTGAAGTCAGTCTTGAGTGAAGTTTTATTTCCTAGGTGTCTGTTCCCATTGGAATATATCTTGGCATTTTCAAATAAATACAATGAGTCTTAAGTAAATAGAAAAGTTTAGGTGTGATTTCATTGTCCCTCTTGCCACCACTTCCCCCTGCCCCCCACCTTGTCAGTTAAACACTCTCACCTCATGTTCACTTGGGTTAATAATCGTCTATGCAGGCTATAAATACCATGTCTTATATCCATGGAAGCTTAAATAGAAATGAAATAAGTGCATATTTGTATTCTCTAACCATCTTTCAACTGAGAAAAGCAATGTTTCAATCCTCTACTACTTGCAATTACTCACTTGAAGTCTGACTCAGGAAATCTTTAAATATTAGAGTGAGAAGGTCTATGAGGGTCCTGGAGCCCAAGCTTCATTACATGGAGGCAATGGGCAAAGCCTGGAGAGGTCAAATGGCTTCTTAAATCAATGAGAAATATGACTGTGTGTATATAGAGATGCAACTTCTGGATAAATAGCAAAAAAATATTAAATCAGTGAATTATTTTGCCTATAAATATGTCAGAGTTTTAGTTTCTTGCAGATTCCCAGATGTTTGGGGATTTGTATGATATGTTTTGAATGGGTGAAAGCAGAATTAATCTGCATATAGTTTAGCTGTCTTACTATAATCTAATTATTGTAGGTCTGCTTGGTTATGATATTTGAGAAAAATGGCATTAATACTATGTTTTAGTTAGTAAAAGATATGCATATTTAAATTGAAATGTCCCACCATAAAATTTTACAGATTATCTTTCTAAATAAATGTCCTATATAAGAGATTATTATTCATTTTAGTTGTAAGCTAGATTATTTTTGAACACTCTACAAATCTGATATAGTAAAAGTATTGCTGATTTTAATAGGAAATGTTCTGAGGTATCATATTTTTTTCCTTCTTCCCTTTTTCCTTCACTCCTACTCTCCCCTCCTGCTCATCTTCCCTGCTGTCCTCCCTTCTTTCTTCCCTTCCTCTTTTTCCTTTCCTTCTGTAAGTCTAAAATAAAATATTAAGCAGCAAGTTCCTATGTGAAGTGAAGTCACTCAGTCGTGTCCAACTCTTTGCGACCCAATGGACTGTAGCCCAGCAGGCTCCTTGGTCCATGGGATTTTCCAGGCGTGAATACTGGAGTGGGTTGCCATTTGTTTCTCCAGGGGATCTTTTCGACCCAGGGATCGAACACAGGTCTCCCGCATTGTAGGCAGATGCTAGACCCTGCCAAATATACATTATCTTTTAAAATTGAATTGAAACCTATACCAATCAAGAGAACAAGATACTTAACATTTAGTTCTTATCGAGAAAAACCTCCCAATGTTAGGGTTATCAAATTTAGCAAATAGAAATACAGGATGCTCAGTTCAATGGAGACTTTAGATAAACAATGGATTGTTTCTTAGTGAATCTTTCTCCATGCTGTGCTTGGGACACACTTATACCAAAGCCTTACCCTGGGTGGTGGGGCTACTAGAAACATCTGGCTTATCTGAAATTCAAATTTAACTGAGCATCCTGTATTTTGTCTAGCAGGAAAACTGATTTAGGAAGTAGGAGAACCTGGTTTGAATTGCACATTGTATGACATTTGCACATTGCTAGTGTTGAGGCCCCGCCTCTCTGAACTCATGGTTACACAGTAACACAAACATGTCTCATAGAGCAAGGATGCAGAGGCATCATGTTAGCGAGCCCTTGGCATCACGAGGTGCTGATGTGGGGCAGCTCTCCTTTCTCTCAGAGATCCTTGGAAATCCTTGCGGCTCCTCCTTCACTGAGGTCTCCTCCTTCTCCAATGAGTGGAGCAGAGGCTGGCAATTGCACAGCACTATGGGAGCTATGATTACTTTGCAGACATTATTTTCTGGATATTTTTCCTTCTATCTCCTGAAGAGAGTAAAATGTATAAATTAGAAACAGGCTGTTGACCTCTTGCAGTTTGCTGGTCAGAGTTTCATGACAGACTTGAGGCAGTTTAAAGATGTGCTCTGAATTCTACTAGGAATTCATTTTTATTAAACTCTAGTTTGGTCTCATTTCACTGCTCAGCTTCAAAAGAAAAAAAAAAGACAATAAGGGGTTTAAAATTAAGTGATTTTCTGCAGTGAACGTCTTCTGGAACTTTAAAAAGCCCAATTGCATTGGCATTTGCCAAATGTAAATGCATTTTCCACTGACTCAGCCAAGAGGAGTTGGGTCGACAGTCAGACGCTCAAGGAGTTGATGGTGACTCTGCATGCACCGGCTGAGGCATTGTGGGTACTGAATCTGGCCCTTCTGACCATGGTGGCCTCAAAGGCTACCTTCTCCCAGGAGCCCTGTGTAAACACATGTTCTCCCAGCCTGTTGGTGCTATGTACGTCAGAAAAAAAGGATCTCAAAAATAAAGGAAGGAGCAAAAGAAAGTGTAGCTCTTTGTAACAGCAGGAGTGATGATTTTTGTAATCATGTACCTATCAGCTAGTGTCCTTGTGCATTTATCTGGTTAGGGAAGTCACACCTATCTGCATATCACATGGCCTCAGGACACATCTGCAGAGTTCCAGGCTCCAGAGAAGGTCTGCAAAGGGATGGACTCATGACTTGAAACCCCTGGCTAGCCCAGCTTAGAGTTCAGTTACTTCCAGGTGTCAAAGAATTTGGCACCACAATAATTTTATAATAGTAAAAGAAATAGTAATCATAGTAGTAATAACAGCCCTACTGACTCTTGACTTTCTGTACTCCTTGTGTGTGAGGGGTTGTGCCAAGCCCCTCACATACATTATATCATTTGCTGATGAGGACACTCAGTCCTGGCTATGAGATATGACTTGTCTAAGGCCTCATGGGCCTTGGTACTCTAACCTGATGTAGCAGGGCCTCATTATGATAAACTGAAGAAAATGATGGGCTCCTACACTTTAAATTCAGGCCCATGACATCACCTGTCAACTACAAATTGGTGCTTGCCATGGGGGCTTGCCACCTACCTCTACAAAGATTAAATTATGTTCTGTTGCACTTGCTTACTTTCAATACCCCCTGAAGGAGTTCAGGGTGTAGAGCAGAAATGAGGCCCTCTGTGCCCAGGGACAAACTGGCAGGACACGTCTTCAGATATTCTCAGGAACTGATTTTATGAGCGAAATTCTTGTATCTCTCATATCTAGAAAAGCACTAAAATCCTTCATGGGGACGACCGTTTCTCTTGACTAGCAGAAACTTTCCACAATGTGCTTGATTGCATGTACTCTGCCTTTATCAAAATCACATATATTGAGCTTCCCCCTGCCTCTTTGGAGCAGCCTTTCAGAGCTATCTGAGGTGTTGTCTCCTAGGCTGCAGTCTTCATTTTGCCCCCAGTAAAACTTAACTTGCAACTCTCACATTGTGTGTTTTTTATGTTGTTGTTGTTAAAGTTGGCAACCTAGTAAGCCCCTTCAAATGCTAAATTGAAGAATATGTTATTCGACTTGAGAATTGTTTTATAAATGTAGAATTTGAAAGTTCTAGAAGAAACAGGAGCTTTTCGAATCCAAGGTGTTTCTACTCAATAAACAAACAAAAAAATCCCATGCTCCTAAACTGGATGGCTAACAAGTGAAGTCAGTGTAACTGGCCTGCATTCTCTCCAAAGAGTTAGTTTTCTTTATCCGCAAAATTCAGCTTCTACATTTACCTCTCATCCTGGGAGGACAGGCGGGCAGCTCTTGAAAGCAATATTATCATAGTGGTTAGAAAAGCACAACAAACCGAACAACCCAACAAAAGTGATGACTAGAACCTGCTTGGAGCCGGAGGCTGCAAGGGTGATTACTAAGAGCCTGGCTTCTGAGCAAGTACCCTGATGTTCACTTCCACTGCACTGTAGCAAGCTGGGTTGTGGTGCTTCAGTTTCCATGTGTGTAAAAGGAGGTACAGAAGTATCTACTTTAAAGTTTGGGGAAGATTGAGGGTTAATAAACACAAAGCACATTGAACATTAATATTAATTACTATGTAAGCTTTAGTGGTCATTAGACTAAATGGTTCAATATAGATTAAAACTCTTAGGGCAGTGACGAGCATTTCAGAGAGTGCTATGTGTGTGTGTGTGTTAAGTAGCTTCAGTTGTGTTTGATTCTTTGCGACCTTACGGACTGTAGCCCACCAGGCTCTCTGTCTAGGAGAGCCCTACGTAAGTGTTATCATTAGAGAGATGCTAAGTCATGTAGCTTCCCTTCAGTGAAAGGAAATCTTCAAAGCATATGACTTGCTCCATTATCTGCCCTCAGTTCTGTCTGGATGACTAATCAAATTCAAACACATCATTGGCTTGAAAATAAACCATGAATTGTTATATCTGGAAGGGATCTCACACATTTTTTCCTGGGCTTGCCTTTGTCTTCATGAGCAAAAAGAAATGGAAATGGCTTTTCTTTGGTTCTTCTACAAAGCGCCATCTGCTTTTACATACTTTTTTGAATTGCATTCTTTGTTTTCAGATAGGTGTGACCTGAAGCTAAGAGACAAAATTCCAGAGAAAAAATGGTGGGCTCTTATCTGGATGGGCTTCCCTCATACTTCAGTTGGTAAAGAATCCGCCTGTAATGCAGGAGACCCTGGTTCGATTCCTGGGTTGGAGAGATCTGCTGGAGAAGTGACAGGCTACCTACTCCAATATTCTTGGGTTTCCCTTGTGGCTCAGCTGGTAAAGAATCTGCCTGCAATGTGAGAGACCTGGGTTTGATCCCTGGGTTGGGAAGATACCCTGGAGAAGGGAAGGGCTACGAACTCCAGTATTCTGGCCTGGGGCATTCCATGGGGTCCCAAAGAGTTGGACATGACTGAGTGACTTTCACTTTCACTTTTCACTTTCCTGTCTGTATATGAACACTGGGACACTGGAAGCAGATTTTAAAAGCAAGTTTTCTTCAAAACACCCTTTTCTAGACCACTTGATAGACATCCTGACACACCACAGTAGTGTCAGCAGCACAGTAGTAATTATTTGAGACATGAATTTCCATTCTAAAGATTGTAACAATGGAAAAGGTGAGAAAACCTAAATGTCCATCAGGAAGAGAATGGATACACAATGGCAGACATTATACTGCATTTTTCATAGGTCTGTGTTCTTCTCTTCTAGAAGGCTATGATTGCACAACAGTTTTTGATTTGACATCTGATGGCAAGACAAGAGTATGTCATCACCCTTCTGTGGATGCCCCATATAAACACGCAAAACTTATCCCTGGATCAGATCTTGTGCATAACAGTGAGGAAACATGATCAAAACGTAGGAAAAAACAACAACAACAACAAAAAACAGATAGAGATGAGAAGGAAAAGGTAAATGCCAGGTGTAGGAACCATGATAGAACAATTCAGCAAAATATTCTGTCCTACTAAGCTTCACTGGGACTCTGGTGGACAGTCCCACAGCTGTCACAAAAACTGGGTTCTCTCAAAGAGAAATGATATTGACCTTCTCTTGAATCAAAGAGAAATGTTATTGTGTGCTTTGTTTGCTAATTGAGAAAATGCAGCCTGGTTTAGTCACTAATGTATTATATAGTGAAATATTAGTAAAATGTCTTTTCAGATGTTAAAAATAGAGAAAAAATTTTACTTAAAAAGTGGCAAACTGAGATCTGAAGCCCATCTTGGTGATTCCAAACAGCTTATTTTTTAAAACGATGAAGTGTTGATTCTGCTTCCTCCTCTTCACAACCTGAGACCCAGAGAAATTGGCCCAGGTCTGCTGATGTGAACTCAGTGTAGGTTTTATGGGGATATGAAGACGTTCATAGCATGAGCACAGGCTGGACACATGTAGAAATCATAGTAACATAGATCCCCATTGTGGTTAAAAAACCCTCCTCTTTCCTTTTAGTTATCTCCTCAGGATAAATGAAAATTAAGCCATTTGGAGTTCTAAAGTTGATATATTTGGATTGTCTTCATTACCCTTATTAGAGCCAATTTCTTAAATTGTAGTCTATATAAATTTAATTTCTGTTGAACATTAACAATGATAACAGCCCCCCTCCTTCCCGGCCCTCCTCCAATGGAGTGCAGTCTGGATAGGGAATGAAATATAGATTGGGAATGAAATATGGATCTAGTCAAGCACAGACTTGAGTTATCTTGTTAGGCTTCTGTTCTTGAAGACTTATAGGCATTAGAAACTGATTAGTCATGTAGTTCTAATTATTAAGAAAGTTTGAGACTGAAGCCAACTGCCCTCTGCTAGTGAAAAAAAGTCTGTGAACAGTTTACTTCAGCCCCCTGCATAGATTCAATTTGTATATAAACTCAGATTTTTAGAGATACACATTGGGATGTTTGGTAGTGTTTGCCTATAAAGTGAAATAGTCAGGAAAATGCTTTTAAACTGGATCTGGTAGAGTGTTGTCAGTTGAAAATTAATATTCTTACCATTTCATGCTTCATCATAACTTCATAGCCTAGTCCTGGGTTGGTTCTCCCCCTATCAAGGATTGGTGGCAGGAAGTGGTGCCTGATTTCAATGCCAGGAGCTGGCCATGTGCAATTCATTTTTCTGTTTTAAGTGCTTCCATAATCAGACACAGCTTCAATTAGGAAAGTTAGTATAGGTTTTTCATTTTCATGTGGTGTTAGTCAAGTGCTAAGGGATAAAAATGGAAAAATGCAACCCTTAGGGGAAGCACACATTTTCATTTATCCTGGAGGCACTAAAGACCAATTGGATCATTGACCTGTTTCTAAATGTGGAAGATAGTTCCCGAATCAATTATCAGGAGATGCTATGTGAAAATATTGGAGATTATTGATCAACTGAACTATATACATTTCTTCCATGAATAGAACACAGAGAAGTAGCCTTTATGTAATGGAGTATACTTAACTAGTAAACAAAAAAGTATATAGACATGTGTTAAAGTAAATTTTAAAAAAATTGGAACCTCCATTCCCAGTCTTAGAGAAGTTCTTTGTATGGCTTCTTTGCAGCCTTCCATTTTGAGTGCTTGGATAAACCTGAATCTATCCACTTGAAAGCCAATGCCAGTCAACCAGAAGGTCATGATGCATCTTAAATGCTATTCTGATGTCAATGGGATGGGCTCTGGCTTCACATTCAACTGAGGGAAAGAGCTGTATAATATGATAAAAGATACACACTGTTAGTGCCTATAGCAAAGACATTGTGCTAATACTACAAGAGGATCACATGAGGGATTTGTGAACTCTGCTGTGGAGACTTTCAGTGAGGAGCAGGTATTTGAGGAGGACCTTGCAGGATAAGCTTGTCTGGCTACAGTCCACAGGATTGCAAAGTGTCGGACACGATGGAGCAACTAACTCTTCTTCTTTTTTGCAGGATAAGGGGCTTCCCCGGTAGCTCAACAGTAAAAGAATCCACTTGCAATGCAGGAGATGTGAGTTCAATCCCTGGGACAGGAAGATCCCCTGGAGTAGGAAATGGCAACCCACTCCAAGATTCTTGCCTGAAAAATCCCATGGAAAGAGGAGCCTGGCGGGCTACAGTCCATGGGGTCGCAAAGAGTTGAACACGACTGAGCATACACACAGGCAGTCATTGCAGGATAAGAGGGGTTTTCCTGAAAGACACAATTAAGGGAAGCGCATTTTTCACAGGAAAAATAAGCAAACAGTTAAGCTATTTGTTCAGAGGTGATTGGATAGTTCTCTGGATAGAACATAGGTGGTATTGAAGGAAATGGCAGGAAATGATGTGGGTTGGCAGGCTGAGCCAGGGCCCTGGGGAATTCTAGCTGGTATGTCAGACCCCTAGCTTGGGCAGCATCCCCGAGGCATGAGTTGGCAACGCTTCTGAAGGTCATGTATGGAGGGTGGATGAGGAAGGGAGTGCTTTTGGACTATTTTGTTCTGTAAAGTTAGCTTTTATCTTTGCCAGGACAAGTTTCCTGAGGAAAGACACAAAGACATCACAGAATATCTTCATTTTATCCTATGGTTCCAACAGAGCTAATTTATCATAAATTTTCTATTTTAAAATAAAAATATCATAAGCTCTCATTTTACCGATGTGTTGTCTATGGCTTAAGAACTATGAGAGACATTTATTCTTTCTTTCTTTTCAGTGGTGCAATGCATATGTGTTCTATTTTTTTCAATAAATGTGATTCATTTGGTACATAAATAAATGTCATTTAATTATATACAATGTAACAAATAAAATTTGTATTCTATGGTATGCTATTATGCTATGTATCTTTAAGTATAATAAGAGATCTTGTTTTATATTGTATATAATTTAAAACAGTTTTTAAAATGTCTTGGAGTTTAGGAATACTTTCAGCAGCAAATATGCTACACACTGGTTTAACAAGAAAGGATTAATTTTTTATCTGAGACAAGAATTCCAGAGAATGGCAGTTGCTGTACTGATACAGCTGCTTAACAGGTCATCTTGGACTGGTCACCTTCTTATCCTGTTGGCTAATTGTGCTCACACTGTTTTCTCCTGTTTAGAATGTGATTGTTTCAGATGCAGTTCTCATCTGTGGGCTAGACAGGTAAAAGAAAGAAAAGAACCAGGGTGAAAGCCGAATAGAAGCTCTCCCTCTTCTTGAACATCTCATTGGCCATTCTTGACTGGAGGTAGTCTGGGAAAGGGAAAGTTTATTTTGGCCCTCTCTAGAGTTGACAGTCAGAGAAGGCAATGGCACCCCACTCCAGTACTCTTGCCTGGAACATCCCATGGATGAAGGAGCCTGGTAGGCTACAGTCCACGGGGTCGCTAAGAGTCGGACACGACTGAGCGACTTCCCTTTCACTTTTCACTTTCATGCATTGGTGAAGGAAATGGCAACCCACTCCAGTGTTCTTGCCTGGAGAATCCCAGGGATGGGGGAGCCTCGTGGGCTGCCGTCTATGGGTTCACACATAATCGGACACGACTGAAGTGACTTAGCAGCAGCAACAGAGTTGACAGTGCTGAAAGGAAGGTGGTAGGAAATGATTAATTGGAGAGTCAGCCAATAAGTGAGGGATCATTACGGTTTTTCTGGTTGTACAGTTGGGGAAACTAAGGTTTACATGAACTGAAAGAATTGCACAAATTCCCATACATTGTCAGTGATAGAGACAGGAAGCAAACTCTAAACTATGACTTCTAAACTGTGTTTCTGATACCATGACTTTTTCTGAAATCCTGGCTCCTAAAAAGTATTTTTTTCATTGAGACTATTCTTGATCTTCTCTTCTTTTTTTTAAACTTAGAAAGGCACACACTAAGATCCTCAGAAGAGCACTCCTGAATGCTTAAGCGGGCAAGACTGGCTACTGCAAGGTCACCTGCTGGTTTGAAAGGACTTTTCTCCTGTGATACTTACTTTCCAGTACAGATACTTCTGCATTACGGTATCCACCTATAGCCAGTCTTCACTTGGGCTTTCTGTATTTCCTTTTACCTTAGAAAATACTATGTATTTTTTCTTACAGGCTTTGTCATATTTGCCATGTAGCGTTTGTTAAATTCTGTATTTCCCTTTGTTAATTGATGATAAGCATTGCAGGTGGTCTTTCATACAGGGAGGGTTATTATTGGTGAGAAATTTAACTCACCTATATTCTAGGATGGTTTCCAAATGCTGACTGTCAAGGTGATATATATCCACAACTTATCTAGAGCCTGGACATTCAAAATGGAGACAATGGTCCTCAATACTTAATATTGAAGATGATTTTCTGTGATATTCTGCTACTATAACTGAAATAACTCTCATTGACTATTAATTATCAAGAATTATAATACACAAACATAGGCTTTCCAGTTGGGCAAAAAGGTAAAAAGATATCTTTAATTTTGTGGGATTAACCTTAATTGGTATCTAGAGTTCCAAACAAACTAGTCTTCAATTACCTGATCTTTCCAATTCAGGTTAATATCAGAGACATCAGCAATTTAAAATTGCTCCCTCTTCTCTTCTATGAAAGGTGGCATCAGGGCTACTTGTATGTTAAGACATCAGGGATGCTAATGTGTGTGACTTCTGTCTTCTACCACCATCAGCTAAGATATACCTCATCCACTCTAGCATGTCTCTTGCTATTAATGACTTTGCTCATCTTCATATTACAATTCCTCAAGGGGTCCTGCTGTCCTTCCCAGCATCAGACCTTCTCAAATGTGCTGTTCTCTCAGTGACATCTGTCAGAGAGACAGTATCTCTCTCAAAGAAGAAATGTTTTTCAGATGCTTTTGTATAATACTCTGAGACACTGGAAATCCAGAAAATGGTTTAACTCCCTCTGCCCAGACACACGGAGAAGGCAATGGCACCCCACTCCAGTACTCTTGCCTGGAAAATCCCATGGATGGAGGAGCCTTGTAGGCTGCAGTCCATGGGGTCGCTAAGAGTTGGATACGACTGAGTGACTTCACTTTCACTTTTCACTTTCATGCACTGGAGAAGGAAATGGCAACCCTCTCCAGTGTTCTTGCCTGGAGAATCCCAGGGACGAGGAAGCCTGGTGGGCTGCCGTCTATGGGGTCGCACAGAGTTGGACACGACTGAAGTGACTTAGCAGCCCAGACACATGTTGCTACCACAACTGTGCTTTCTTTTGCCCACCAAGTTGTTGCAAATGTCTTTATCACATTTGAAATCTTCTAGATTTAAGAGTCCCCTCTTCTCCTAGGTCCTCAACCTTTTCACTAACCCATACACTTATGACTCTCCACCATCCCAGCAGTTTTCTCTTCTTTCTCCAAATTCTCCTCTCTCAGGGTTGCTTATTCTGTGTCATCTGGGTTTTGTTTGGTGCAGAGGAGCTATTTGTAGATAAGACTATTTACAATTACTTTTTTGGGTTTAAAATAACATCTAATTGCTTTGCTTTTAAATTAAAAATATAGCTTTTCTTAAATTCTAAGAGCAAATCTTTTATGCATAAATTTAGTAGACTTTATGTTGACTTAAAAATGCTCATTTTTGCTTGCTATTTAACACTCAATTGTGGATTGAATTTTCTTATAATTCTAGCTCTATTTCCAAGCACATTTAAACACCTTTAACTTTTCAAATTGAAACTAGGAACTTTCTTTTCTTTTTTTCCAAATAGGAAAGCCTTCGTAATCTAACAAATGCTTTCTAAGTTCCACTGCTAATTACCTCTCTGATACACCTGAGTTTACAATTACAACAAACAATATTGGACTAAACTTTAAACATTGTTTACAAGCAATTGCATTCAATCACAATTTTCAATTAAAGCACAGTTCTGTAATGTCAGTTTCTGTTTAACGTTTCAAATAATAACCTGGAATTAAGTGACAGATTTCTTAATGTGTCACTGTTATAGCCACTGTCAGGGACTGACAGACCCCATGCAGCTTGGCTCAAATGTTGAAATTATTGATGCCAAGCATACTCCAAGAGGGAGTAAGTGGTAAAGCTTTTCATCTAACTGAGGTCTGGAGAAAGGAACACAGTTCTCCGCACGGGTACAAAATGGCTTGAGAGAGTCAGAAATGGAGATTGGCCTGGGTTTTTATAGTGATCAGGGTGGGGTTAAGGTCAAGGTTTTTGCACATCTTGTGATTTCAATCTCCCATGGGGAGGAGCACCCTGTATCTTTATCTTTGGCACAAAGGGAAGGGGAGGGGAGAGGAGGTGGTGAGGCTTACAAGCTGTCAGCAGCTGTGTAACATCAAAAGATGGAGTGCAAGCCATCACTGCAGCCAGATGATTACAAGCATTCCACTCAAGTGATTAGGAAAACATACACAGATGATAGTGTTGGTTGTAATTTATATACGAATCAACTCAGCTCTAAAGTGTTAATTCTATGGGGTTTAATTTATATTTGACTTCCCCAGTGGCTCAGTGGGTAAAGAATCTGCCTGCTATGTAGGAGACACAGGAGACACGGGCTTGATCCCTGGGTTGGGACAGTCCCCTGGAGAAGGAAATGGCAACCTACTCCAGCATTCTTGCCTGAAAAATCCCACAGACAGAGGAGCTTGGCAGGCTACAGTCCAAAGGGTTGCAAAGAATCAGACATGACTGAGAGACTAAGCACACAGCGCAGTTTATGTTAGGATCCTGTTCTGCCTTGTTTCCGCACTTTCCTGGGGTGATGCACTAACACACTAATATCAAACATATGTAATCCTCTTAGGCTGGCCAAATGTAAGAGTCTAGGGAGATGCGCCTCAATTAACTGTTTATCCCTTTCGTAAAGTCATCAGCTTTGACAAATCTGATCTTATATTATTTCATCACTATTTAAGAAACATTAAAAACATGTTTGCTTCTTGGAAACTACCAGATGTTATAAGATCATCTTAAGTTTCTCAATTCTCAGTACGGGGACATAATAATGTTACAAGGAAACCTTACTATTTTGGTGGAGAATAGTGTTAGAGGTCAGCTTTGACATAATTCAGTTCATATCCCTTTTTTTCCACATAATCCTGATGAGGGGATTTGTGGTTTCACTGGGGTGGCAAGGTGACGCTCCAGCCAGATTTTAGAAACGGACAAGGAAAGCATGTATTTTTCAAATATCATGAGCTTTTATTGATGTGTTCAGTTTAATTTTACTAAATGCTGTCTTTGTTAAAAATGTTTTACATAAAATTTACCTTTTGAAAATGTTAATGCTTACCTAAGCACTAATTATACCTGATTCTCTTCTACCTGTGAAATATATGTGCTCACATTACATTTATATATTCTTCAATTTCTATTCAAGTATCAGAGTTTTTGAGCACTTAAAAAAAAAAAAAAGAAAATAAAAAACAATTCCAAAAGCTTAGACCATAAAAAAATTTTCGTATATAAGCTTTTGTGCAAAAGTACAAATTTTCTATTGGTTAAAATATAGTCAACTTGATTTTGAGAACAAAATACCCTTTTAAAAGAAATTGAATAAGGTAAATAAGAAAGATACCAAAAATGTTAAAGAAAATATTAAAGTAAATATGTGCAAAAAAAAAAAATCATAACCAAACTGAGGTCATTCTAGAATTAAAAGTTGATGTAGCACCTGAATTAATCAATACAATGTACACATTAATAGAATAAGGGAGAAAAAATATGGTCATTGCAAGAAAGGAAGAAAACACTTTCGGTAGAAAGAAAAAGAAATTCTTAGCAAACTAAGAATTAAAATGCAAAATGAGAAAAAAACTTTTTTTAATCTGAAAGAGTTATCCACAAAAATCCTACAGCAAGCATCACACTTACAAAAGATGAAAATTACAAAAGCATTTCTGCAGAATTTTGGTCTCCAGGAGACCAAAAATGACACATGAAATTATCTCTACTAGCCAGTATTGAATAGGGGGCCCAGGGAGCACAATAAATCACATCTTCCATGGAAGCAGATAACACCAAAGGCTTTTCAAGATGGTACCACCAGGCTACACTACATCAAACCTTAAGAAAACACTCTTTTTGTCACATATTTCAAGCATTTGGACTTGGCAGTATTTTTAGATCTGCCCATTCTTGTGGTTGTGTACTGGTATAGAATTAAGATTTGAATTTGCATTTCCTAATGCAGTTGAGTACCTGTTAGTAAGTTTTTGTTGATCCAGTTACATTCTTCATTTGACATGTTGCTTCTAGTCTCTTGTCCATTTCCTTTGCACTCTTTTCTTACTGGTTTGTGTTTGTTTCATATTTTAGACACTGTTGTCTTTGTTAGTCATATACTTTAATGAGACAGTCTCCCAATCTGGTTTGATTTTTCATTCTCGTTTTTGTGTCTCTGATGAACAGAAGTTCTTAATTTAATGTGGTCAGATTTATTCCTCTTTTCCTATTATTCCTGTTTGTGCCTTGCTTAAATTTTTTTCACTTCACCAATCTTGTGAAGACAGTCTTCACTGGTTTTATCTTCAAGTTTTATTATTCTGTCTTTTGTATTTATGTCTACAAGCATTCTGGAATTTCTTTTAATGAATATCATACATTAGAAATATATATATATATATATTTATATATGCCACATATATTTATTTAATCAACCATCATATCCCATATTACCTCTGGATCTTTGCACCAAAAGCAGAAGCAACAAAAGCAAAATTCAACAAGTGGGACTATATAAAACTATAAAGCTTCTATATGACAAAGGATACCATCAATAAAATGAAAAAGCAACCTGTGGAATTGGAGAAAATATTATTTGCAAACTATTTGTCTGGTAAGGGGTTAATATCCAAAATATTAGGTTGGAGCAAATATAATCATGGTTTCAGACTGTGCATTTTACATTATTATAACCAGGCTCAAGCATATCTTTATTAACCAAAATGGGAACCATTACAGTCAACAAAATTTTGCCAATGAGAAATACATTTGTATATCCCTGTAGCATAAAAAACAGGGCTTCAGGATTTGATGATCTCTTGGAAAGCATTTTCTGCATTCTGCTGGTTGCGGAAGTGTCTTCCTGGCAAAAAGTTGTTGAGATGCTTGAAGAAGTGGTTGTTGGTTGGTGAGAGGTCAGATGAATATGGTGGATGAGGCAAAATTTCATAGCCCAATTCATTTAACTCTTGCAGCATTGATGGTGTGATGAGCAGCTCAGGTGTTGTTGTGGAGAAGAATTGGGCCCCTTCCCTGGCAGCTCAGAGGTTAAAGCATCTGCCTGCAATGCAGGAGACCCAGGTTCGATCCCTGAGTCCAGAAGATCCCCTGGAGAAGGAAATGGCAACTCACTCCAGTATTCTTGCCTGGAGAACCCCATGGATGGAGGAGCCTGGTAGGCTATAGTCCACGGGGTCGCAAAGAGTTAGACACGTCTGAGCGACTTCACTTTCACTTTCACTTTGTTGACCAATGCCAACTGTAGGCATTGCAATTTTGGTGCATCTCATTGATTTGCTGAAGATGTTTCTCATATGTAATGG
Organism: Capricornis sumatraensis; assembly: GCF_032405125.1. Lineage (NCBI taxonomy): Eukaryota > Metazoa > Chordata > Mammalia > Artiodactyla > Bovidae > Capricornis > Capricornis sumatraensis. The sequence goes on from NC_091073.1 coordinate 80,003,303, forward strand.
TTTCACTAGGATTCAGAAAGCTGTAGTGGATCAGATGGGCAACAGACCACCAAAGTGACCATGACCTTTTTTGGTTTGGCTTTGGGAAGTGCTTTGGAGCTTCTTGGTCCAACCACTGAGCCAGTCATTGCCAGCTGTAATATAAAATCCACTTTTCACTGCGGGTCACAATCTGATCGAGAAATTTTTCCTTGTTTTTGCATAGAATAAGAGAAGATGACGTTTCAAAAAGATGACATTTACAAAAAATTTCTTGTCAGCTCATGAGCCACCCACTTATCGAGTTTTTTCACCTTTCCCAATTTGCTTCAAATGCTGAATGGCAGTAAAATGGTCAACGCTGTTGAATGTTCTTCAACAACTTTGGCAACTTCTCGAGTAGTTGTAAGAGGATCAGCTTTGATGATGGCTCTCAATTGATCGTTGTCACCTTCTGATGGCTGGCCACTACACTCTTCAAGACTCTTGTCTCCTTTGCAAAACTCTTTGAATCACCACTGCACTGTACGTTCATTAGCAAACCTGAGCCAAATGCGTTGTTGATGTTTCACATTGTCTTCACTGCTTTACGACCCATTTTGAACTCAAATAAGAAAATCACTCAAATTTGCTTTTCGTCTAACATCATTTCCATAGTCTAAAATAAATATAAAATAAACAGCAAATAAGTCATTAGCAAAAATTCATAAAGTGAGAAATGCACATTAAAATGATGTGTAACATAGCCACATTTACTTAAGAATGTATTCCAATATCAAACAGCAAATTTCAACAATGCAAAACCACAATTACTTTTGTACTAACCTAATACATCAGAAAGTGAAGAGGAACTAAAAAGCCTCTTGATGAAAGTGAAAGAGGAGAGTGAAAAAGTTGGCTTAAAGCTCAACATTCAGAAAACGAAGATCTTGGCTTCTGGTCCCATCACTTCATGGGAAATAGATGGGGAAACAGTGGAAACAGTGTCAGACTTTATTTTTTTGGGCTCTGAAATCACTGCAGATGGTGACTGCAGCCATGAAATTAAGAGACGCTGACTCATTGGAAGAAAGGTTATGACCAACCTAGATAGCATATTGAAAAGCAGAGACATTCCTTTGCCAACAAAGGTCTGTCTAGTCAAGGCTGTGGTTTTTCCCGTGGTCATGTGTGGATGTGAGAGTTGGGCTATGAAGAAAGCTGAGCGCTGTAGAATTGATGCTTTTGAACTGCGGTGTTGGAGAAGACTCTTGAGAGTCCCTTGGACTGCAAGGAGATCCAACCAGTCCATTCTGAAAGAGATCAGCTCTGGGATTTCTTTGGAGGGATGATACTGAAGCTGAAACTCCAGTACTTTGGCCACCTCATGTGAAGAGTTGACTCATTGCAAAAGACCCTGATGCTGGGAGGGATTGAGGGCAGGAGGAGAAGGGGACGACAGAGGATGAGATGGCTGGATGGCATCACTGACTCGATGGACGTGAGTCTGAGTGAACTCCGGGAGTTGGTGATGGACAGGGAGGCCTGGGGTGCTGTGATTCATGGGGTCGCAAAGAGCTGGACACGACTGAGCGATTGAACTGAACTGAACTGAACTGAATATATAAGAAACACAACTAAATAGCAAAAAATCCTATTAATAAATGGGCAGAGGAGTTGAATAAACATTTCTACCAAGAAGAAAAATGACCAACAAGTACATAAATGACCAATAAGTACATGAGAAAGTGTTCAATGTCACTAATCATCAAGGAAATAGAAGTCAAAACCACAATGAGATATCACCTCACACCTGTTAGAAAGTCTACTATCAAAAAGACAAGCAATAGCATGGTTATCATTGTGGAGGATATGGAGAAAAGTGAACACTTGTGCACTGTTGGTGGGAAAGTAAATTGGAAACAATGTGGAGCTTTCTCAAAAAATTAAAAATAGAACTGCCTTATGACCCATTTTTACTTCTGGGTGTTTAATTGGAGGAAATGAAATAGCTACCTTGTAGAGATATCTATGTGCCCATTTTTATTATAGGGTTATTCACAGTAGACAAGATATGAAAACAACCTTAGGGTCAATAGATGGATGAATAAATAAAGAAAATGTTGTATAAAGGTCCAGTGAAATCTTATTCAGCCTTGGAAAAGAAATTAATCCTTCCATTTGCAACAATATGAATTAACCTAGATAGTGTTATACTAAGTGAAATGAGTCAGACACATAACAACTAATACTGTGTGATTTCACTTATATATGAAATCTAAAATCTCAAACTCATAGAAAAAGACAGTAGATTAATGATTGCCAGTGTTTGGGGAGTGAAGGAGGTGAGAAAATGTTGGTTAATATTAGACGCTTTCAGTTATAAGACAGATAAATTCTAGAGATCTACTGTAGAGCATGATGACTCTACTTAACAGTATGGTGTTACATATTTGAAATTTGCTAAGAGAATAAATCTTAGTATTATTCACTGTAAAAAATGGTAATTATGTGAGATGATGGGTCTATTAACTAATTATTGTTGTAAGCATCTCACAATATATACATATACCAAATCATCACATTGTACACCTTAAACACACACAATGTTATAAGCCAATTATATCTCAATAAAGCTGTAAAATAAAAACAAACTTTAAAAAATGTACTTGGACGTTTTCTGGTCTGAAAAAAGGCAGCTTTGAATAGGATTGATAGGTTTTATTTGGCTTTGCCACCTAATCGATTATTCATCTTTTGAGACAATTCTAACACCTTTATACTGATACCTGCTTTTAGGCATAAGTTGATTAACTGAGTCTTCAAGTCATTCTCCTAGGTGTACGAAAGTTGTGGAAAGGTTTGTTCGCAGTGGACAAAACTTAGCCTATGCCTTGTTGTCTTGTACACTGTCAAACCCATGTGTATAGTTAATGAGGATGGAAAAAGGAAGATAACATGAGCTTGGATATGTAACCAGAGGTTGTTCTGTAAAACTGAGCTTTATCTATTTTGTCTATCTTATAAAACCTCTTTAACACTGTCAGGAGAAGTAGAATGTATCTTATATTTCATAAGACAAATAACTGATTTTATGTATTATAATGTTTCATTTTCTATCATACTTCCAAAAAATATATTACAATCATTCTCTAGCATGCTGCTGCTAAGTCACTTCAGTCATGTCCGACTCTGTGCGACCCCATAAATGGCAGCCCACCAGGCTCCCCCGTCCCTGGGATTCTCCAGGCAAGAACACTGGAGTGGGTTGCCATTTCCTTCTCCAGTGCATGAAAGTGAAAAGTGAAAGTGAAGTTGCTCAGTCGCATCTGACTCTTGGCGACCCCATGGACTGCAGCCCACCAGGCTCCTTCATCCATGGGGTTTTCCAGGCAAGAGTACTGGAGTGGGGTGCCATTGCCTTCTCTGATTCTCTAACATATTGCCTGGTTATTGTTACATTAGGAAATGCCTGTGCTTATGTGGGAGGAACTTGTGCTCTCATGCTCACTCCATGTTGCTTCCATGTTTTGCTCTGGGAAGGGAAGATCGGGTTCACTGGGAATAAGAACATGTACCCATGATTTAAAGACATTTCAACTGATAAGATCATATGGTTTTTCTTCATCTAGTTTATATAGTATATTATTTGACTGATTTTCAAATAGCAAATTATCCTTGCATACCTGCAATAGATTTCTTGGTCATGGTGTATAATTCAGTGAATACACTGTTGGATTCAGTTCTCTATTTTGTATAGCACTTTTGTGCCTAAGTCCACAAGAAATACTGGTCTACAGTTTTCTTTTTTTGTATCATCTTTGAAGGAATTGTGTAAAATTTCTGTTTATTCTTTTGATATGTTTTGAATGGTTCCTCATGCAACCTTTCAGGCTAGATATTTCTTTGAGGGGAGGTTTCTATTTATAAATTTAACCTCTATGACGGTTGTGGGACCATTTATATTTTCATTTCATCTTGGATAATTTGAATAGCACATGATTTTGAGGAGTTGGTCCACACTTTCTAAGTCAAAGAATTTATGTATATAAACTTATTTACAGTATTCCTTATCTGTATCTGTGGAATCTGTAGTGGTATTCCCTATTTCAGTGATGTTCTTTATTTTGAATTTTTCTCTATTATTTTCTTATATTCAATTTCATTGATCTCTGCTCTTATATTTATTACATTCTTCTGCTTGCTCTGGATTTACTTTGCTCATTTCCAAGTTTCTTGAGGTAGGAATCTGGGTCACTGATTTGAGACCTTTACTAATTTCTAATGTAAACTGTTAGTGCCATAAATGTCTATGTAAGCATCATCAGCAAAACTTTAGCTGCATTTTATAAATTTTTATATTTCTGTTTCTATTTTCATTCAGGTCTTTATGTATTTTAAATTTCCTTTGAGACTATTTTTCACATGGATTATTTAGAAGAGTGTGGATTGATTTTCACATTAGAGATTTTCATTAGAGATTTTTCTGTTATTTATTTCAAATTTGATTCATTATTGTAGAACATAATCTGTAGTATTTGAATTTTTTTTAACATTGCTGAGATTTGTTTTATTGCTCAGGATATAGTCCATCTACATTAATCCACTATCTATATGAACGTTCCATCATTCCTTGAAACATTGTGTGAATTCACCCATTATTTAGTGGACTATTCAATATTTGTCAATTTTACTTTGTTGATTGATTGTGTTATTTAGATATTCTATATCCTTGCTGGTATTCTGCTCAGTAGTTCTATTGGTTGTAGAGAATTTTGTGTTTAAGTGGTAAATTACAATTGTGGGCTTGTGCATTTCTTTTTTCAACTCTGTTTTTATTTCATGTATTTTGAGTCTCTGCTGCTGCTGCTAAGTCGCTTCAGTCGTGTCTGACTCTGTGTGACCCCATAGACAGCAGCCCACCAGGCTCCCCCATCCCTGGGATTCTCCAGGCAAGAACACTGGAGTGGGTTGCCATTTCCTTCTCCAATGCATGAAAGTGAAAAGTGAAAGGGAAGTCGCTCAGTCGTGTCCGACTCTTTGCGACCCCATGGACTGCAGCCCACCAGGCTCCTCTGTCCATGGGATTTTCCAGGCAAGAGTACTGGAGTGGGGTGCCATCGTCTTCTCTGATTTTGAGTCTCTGGTGCATACAAATTTAGGATTATTATGTCTTCCTAGTAGACTGATCCTTTTATCCTTATACAGTGCACCTACGGATCCTTTTGTCATTATATAGTGTACCTTTTTTTGTCTAGTAAGTTTCTTTGTTTTTTAGTCTACTGCATCACAAATCAATAAAATCACTTCTCTATCTCTCTCTATTTGGTTAATATTTGGTTAATATTTGGATGATATATCTTTTTCCATTTTTTTACTTTCAATCTACCTTTGTTGTTGAATTTGAAGCAAATTTCTTGTAAGCTGCATAAAGGTGGGTCTTTTTCTTAATGCATTTTGTCAATCTCTCTTTTTTTTTTTGATGGGCATGTTTAGATTATATGCTTTTAAAGTAGTTATCAATATAGTGGCATATAAGTCTTCCATCTTATTACTTGTTTTCTAGTTGTTTCTTCCAGTTCTTATGTTTCTATTTCTCTCTCTTTCTCTTTCTTTCCCCCTTTCTTTGGGTTACTAGAACAGTTTTTGCAGTAGTTGTTTTGGACATGACAACATACATGAGTGACTTTTTCACATCCACAATTACCATTTCCTACATGTAGTGACGTGTGAAAATCTCACTTTCATTTATGTTCCTCCCGCTTAAATATCATTTTAAAAATATTTATTTGTTTACTTTTGACTGCTCTGTGTCTTCAGTGTGGCGTGCGGGCTCTCTCTAGTTGTGTTGAGTGGCAGCTACTCTTAGTGGCGGTGGCTTCTTTTGTTGCTCCCAGGCATACAGGCTTCCGTAGTTGTGGTGCGTGGGCTCAGTAGTTGCTGCTCGTAGTCTTAGTTGCCCTGTGGCATGTGGAATCTTCTCAGACCAAGAATTAAACATACCTTGGTGCGTTTTGTTGCTAGATTGGCCTTCTCAACTTTTGTTGGATGAGGGATATATAACATCTTGTCATTGTGTTGTGCCTTTTGCCCTGGAGACCTAAACCAATTTGCCTTCTTTTAGCAAACTTCTCTTTTGAATCTTATGTGTTATTTCCAGTGTTTGTAGTTTTGCTAAGTTGAAGGGAAGAGGGGATTACAGACATAGCTATCTTATCTTGAATAGAAACTCCAAACTAAAACATAATTTTAACAATAAAAAAATTGAAGCATGCAGAGTGATCTTTATTTTTCAATCAAACTAACTAGGAACTTCATCTTAAAAAATTTTTTATTTTCTGATATATGTATTGATTTATATACAATTTTTACAAAATGTATTATTATATATTCAATGTATTACACTGACCTTAAAAATAAAATAATCTTAAAGTAAAAATGTTTTAGCAATGTTGATCACAAATCTGTATTTCACATATACTAAATGCATAATGGAAAATTTTGAAAATGTCTTTTGGAAGTTTAATTTATACTAGCACTCTAGAACTACTGAGGTTAAAAGAATTAAACTTGGCAAGAGAGGATAAATGTGCTGAGTGCCAGATGGTTGTTGTTCCTTTAAATGTACAGATTTTCCATAGTTTGGGCACAGAATTTTTCCTTTGCATGTCATGCAATTTTGAATAATAGCACAGTGAAGTGAAAGTTTTGTGAGTGTTCTATAAGATTTTGTATTTTTAGGGAAAGAGTGTTTCTTTTCTTTATGTCAATTTTCATGATTTATCCAAGTATTTGGCCAAAAAAAAAATCAACATTATAACAGGTGCTCAGAAATTGGCTAGAAATGCACTTTTCATTATTCTGTTCTCCTTGGGCTCTTGGTTTGTCTAATGTTATAACTGGCTCCAAAAGTATGGTTTTCATTTGAAGTTCATAGTCATTTACTGCAATGAGCCTCAGAACCATTTGGATGGTAGAGGAACTTTTGGAAAATGTGCTGAGAAGTATATTTGAACTTTTCAAAGATGTAGAAATCTTCTTAAAACATTGGGTTAGAATCAGTTAGACCTGGTTTTTGAATTTCATAAACTTGAGAATATGTCTTTACTTTCCCAGTATGTTTCTGTTGCCCTTAGTACTTGTATTCAGCATGTACAGGAATAACTCGCGGGAAAGGAGTGAAACAAGGCTGTATATTGACACCCTACTTATTTAATATATATGCAGAGTACATCATGAAAAATGTTGGGTTGGATGAATCACAAGCTGGACTCAAGATTGCTGAAGGAAATATCAACAACCTCAGATATGCAGATGATACCATTTTAATGGCAGAAAGTGAAGAGGAACTAAAGAGCCTCATGATGAGGGAGAGAGAAGAAAGTGAAAAAGCTGGCTTGAAACTCAATGTTGAAAAAACTAAAATTATGGCATCAGGTCTCAATACTTCAGGGAAAATAGAAGGGGAAAAAGTGGAAGCAGAGATAGATTTTATTTTCTTGGACTCCAAATGCACTGCAGATGGTGCAGCCATGACATTAAAAGAGGCTTGCTCCTTGGAAGGAAAGCTATGACAAACCTAGATAGCGTACTAAAAAGCAGAGATACCATTTTGCTGACAAAGGTCTGTATAGTTAAAGCTATGGTTTCTCCAGTCATCATGTATGGATGTGAGAAGTGGACCATAAAGAAGGCTGAGCACTGAAGAAGTGATGCTTTTGAATTGTGATGCTGGAGAAGACTCTTGAGAGTCCCTTGGACTGTAAGGAGATCAAACCAATTGATCCAAAAGGAAATCAACCCTGAATACTAATTGAAAAGACTGTTGGAGAAACTGAAGCTCCAATACTTTGGCCACCTAATGTGAAGAGCTGACTCATAGAAAAAGACTCTGTTATAGGAAAGATTGAAGGTAAAAGGAGAAGGGGTTGGCAAAGGATGAGATGATTAAATAGCACCATTGACTCAGTGGACATGAACTTGAGCAAACTCTGGGAGAGTGGAGGACAGAGGAGCCTGGTGTGCTTCGGTCCATGGGGTTGCAAACAGTTGTATACAAAGTGGACTGAACAACAACACTGGAATTTAATTTTATGGGAACCACTGCAATTAAGCAAGAACAAGAAATAAAAGTTAAAAGACTGAAAAAGAAAAAGTAAAACTGTAACTGTTCTAGCCAACATAAATATAATCATAGAAAATCTCCCCCAAATTACATAAACTATTTGATAAGTGAATTTAACAAAATCACTAAATTGACAACATGATTATCACAACATGACCATATAAAAATCAACTGTATTTGATATGTCAGCAACAAGAAAAAGGAAAATTAAATTTAAGAATAGTTAATTTAGCTTCAAAATACCTAGTAAAGCTATCAAAACGTGTAAAATATTTACACTGAAAAGTATAAAAAAATATTGTTGAGAAAAATGTTTTTAAGATACCAATATAAATGAAGGCATGGAGAAGGGAATGGCAACCCACTCCAGTTTTCTTGCCTGGAGACTTCCATGGCCAGAGGAGCCTGGTGGGCTACAGTCCATGGAGTGGCAAAGAGTTGTACATGACTAGCAACTAACACTTGCACTTTATTCATAGAACAGAAGACACAGCATTGTAAAGTCAATTTTCTTAAAATGATCATAGATTAAGTGTAATAATAAAAGTCTTGGAGAAGGGAATGGCAACCCACTCCAGTATTCTTGCCTAGAAAATCCCATGGACAGAGGAGCCTAGCGGGCTACAGTCCATGGGGTCGCAAAGAGTCGAACACGACTGAGCAACTAACAAGCATGCACACAAATAAGCAATTCTCTATTTCAATTAAAAAGTGAACAATATTACTATCAATAAATATTCCATGGCTACATCACACCATGTTTCCAGCTCCTTACTCCTATTTTTTGATTCTCAAACCAGACTCACATATTTTAGGGTTTTGTTATGGCAGCACTCCACTTCCAAATACCTATTTCTCTTGAAACTCTTCAAGAGGAGCAATCAGAAACCACAGTACTGTACAAGAATGCATGTGTACAAGAATGCTATATCATGTCCGATTCTTTGCAACCCCATGAACTGTAGCCCATCAGGCTCCTCTGTCCATGGGATTTCCCAGGCAAGAACACGACAGTGGTTTGCCATTTCCTCCTTCAGGGGACCTTCGCAACCCAGGGATTGAATCCATGTCTCCTGCGTTGGCAGGCAGATTTGTGACCACTGAGTTACCTGGGAAGCCCATGTACAAGAACACTAACTACCTTGTTCCTGTGTTGGTGGATCAGTTGAGTGCTGGTTGATTCACAATGGGCTTACCTGGGTGATTCTGTGGATCTGGAGCTCATTCATGCATCTGTGAGAGATTAGCTGGGCCTGGTTCACTTAGCAGCTCTGTTTCATGTGTTGCTTGCTCATCCTCTGGGGTCATCCAGGGCATGTTTTTCTCATGGCAATGAATGTGTGCAAGAGTAAACACCCAGTCATACAAGCACTCTTCAAATTTTAATCCAGCAGTGTTAGCTAATATTTCATTAGCCTAGACAAGTCATGTGGCCAAGTCTAAAGTCCGATAAGGGAAGGAAAATTACTCTCTGCCCATCAAGGAAGAATAAATGTTTCTGAAAAAATGTCAAATTTATTGCAGTTTGCAATGGACTATTTTTTTTTTAACATAGAGTTTTAATAAGTTTTAGGTTTAGAACAAGATTGTACAAAAAGTACAAGGGGTTCCCATACACCCCTTTTCCTGATCTCACACATTTTTCCTATTATTAAACTCTTGCATTTGTTATATTTGATGAGACAATGCTCATATGTTGTTAGCAACTAGAGTCCATAGTTTACATTAAGGATCAGTTTTTGTGTTGTGTAGTCCTATAGGTTTTGACAATGCATAATGTCAAGGGTACATCATAGTAGTGTGCCTATAAGTATAGTTTCACTTCCCTGAAAATCCCCTGTGGTCTGCCTACTAATCTCTTCCTCTCACCCAAGCATCCTTGCAAATGCTAACTTTTAAAATTCATCCCCATAGTTTTGCCTTTCACTGAATGTGACATAGTTGGAATCATAGAAGATGTATCCCTTCAGATTGGCTTCTTTCACTTAGCAATATAAGTTCCTCCACATCTTTTTGTGACTGAAGAGATCATTTCTTTTTTAGTTCTGCATAATATTCTATTGCATGGTTATACCAAAATTTATCCATTTACCTGTTGAAAAACCTCTTAAGTTGTTTCCAACTTTAAACTACTACAAACATCTGTATGCAAGTTGTTGGTGTGGACATACATTTTCAGCTCATTTAAGTAAATAGTAGGGAACAAACTGCAATAAATTTGACTTTTTTTCCAGAAATATAATATAGAACATTCACGGATTGTATGCTGAGAGTATGTATAGTTTTGTAAGTATCTACCAAGCTGCCCTCCACAGTGGCTGGACCAGTTTGAATTCTCATGAGTAATTCCTGTTGTTCACAGTCTCACCAGTATTTGAATGTTTTGTGAGTGTTCTGGATTTTAGCCATTTAATAGATGTGTATTGATATCTCCTTGTTATGATCTACAATTTCCTAGTGACATATGATGTTAATCATGCTTTCATATGTTTATTTGGCATCTATATATTTTCTTTGATGAAGTGTCTGTTGCAATCTATTTTTGCTTTTTCAATCAAGTTATTTTCTTACTGTTTGGATTTAAGAAGTGTTTTTGTTTGCTGTATATTTTGAATAAAAATTCTTTATCAGATTTGTCTTTGCAAATGTTTTCTCCCAGTCTGTGGCTGTTCCTATCATTCTCTCTCTTTTTAAAAACTTTAATTTAAAAACATTTAATTTTACTTTCGGCTGCACTGCATAGCATGTAGGACCTTAGTTCCCTGACCAGGGATGGAACACAGGTTCCCTGCAGTGAAAGCAGTCTTGACACCTAGACCACCAGAGAAGGCCCTCTCATTCTCTTTATAATGCCTTTTTTCAGAGAAGAATTATAGAATTCTAGTTATGTCCAATTTATGAATTCATTCATTCAAGAATCATGTCTTTGGTATTGTATTAGAAAAAAGAAAATCATCACCAAACTTGAGGTCTTTTAGATATTCTCCAGTGTTACCTTCTAAATGTTCTTTAGTTTTTTGTTATACATTTAGGTCTATGGTCCATTTTGAGTTAATTTTTTTATGAAGGATGAAAAGTCTATATCTAGATCAAGTTTTAAAAAAATTTTTATTTATTTTTACAGTTGTTCCAGCACTATTTGTTGAAAAGATCGTTTCTCCATTGAACAGACTTTTCTTCTTTGTCAAAGATCAGTTGACTATTTTTGTGTGAGTCTGTTTCTGATTTTTTCTCCTAACATTATCACAAATGCTCCAAAAATATGTGAGGTGAGGAAAGGAGTTGTATGGGAACTTTTGTACTTACAATTTTGCTGTGAACCTAAAACATTTTGAAAGTCTATATTCAAAAAAATTATTCATTGCAAACTTCCTTAAATATTTGGTAGAATGCATCAGTGAACCTACCTGGGTCTAGTGTGTTCTCTTTTGGAAGGAGATTAATCATTGATTCATGTTCTTAAAAATATGTAAGTCAATTTAAATTGTATATTTCTTCTTGTGTAAATTTTGGCACATTGTGTATTTCAAGAAATTATTTGATTTCATCTAAGTTTTCAGGTTTGTGGGCTTAGAATTGTTCATAATGTTCCTGTATCTTCCTTTTAGTAGCCAGACTGTATATAGTGATGGCCTGTCATTCATTTCTGATATAAACAACTTGCATCTTTTTTCTTTTTCTCTTAATTAATTTGGCTAGAGTCTTATCAATTTTATTGTTTGAAGAAAATAAGCTTTATTGATTTTTCTCAATTGGTATCCTATTTTCAATGCCATTGAATTCTGCTCTAGATTTTTTTAAAAAATTGAGTTATAATTGATATTGAACATTATATTCATTTCAGGTGTACAGTACAATTATCCAATATTTATTTATATTGTGAAATGATTACCACAATAAATGTAGTTAGCATCTATCAACATACATAGGTACAATTTTTTTATGAGAGCATTTAAGATTTATTCTCTTACCAGTTTTCAAATGTATAATATTATTAACTCTAGACATCATGCTGTACATGACATTCCCAGGACTTATTTATCTTATAACTGGAAGTTTGTATCTTTTGACCAGCTTCTTCCATTTTACCCATCCTCTACTCCCTGCCTCTGGCAGGCACCAATCCATTCTCTGCATCTATGAGTTAAAAAATATTTTTTTTTTGGTTGCAAATAGAAGTGAGTTTATATGATATTAGTCTTTCTCTGTTTGAATTATTTCACTTAGTCCAGTACTTTCAAGGTCTGTCCATGTTGTCACAAATAGAGAGATTTCATTTTTAATGGATGAATGATATTCCATTGTATATAAATCATATTTTTATCCATTCGTCCATGGATATGCAGGTTGTTTCCCTGTCTTGGATATTGTAAACCATGCTGCAATGAACACAGGGGTGGATATATATTTTCAAATTAGTGTGTTTGTTTTCTCCAGATAAATACCTAGAAGTGGTATTGCTGGGTCATATGGTGTATACTTTGTTACTTTTATGAGGGACTTCTCTAATGCATTCCATAGTAGCTTCACCAATTTACATTCCCACCAACATTACACAAAAGATCCCTTTACTCCACATCCTTACCAACTTTGTTATCTTTTGTCTTTTTGATAATAGCCATTCTAACATCACTTCATGGCAAATAGATGGGGAAACAATGGAAACAGTGAAAGACTTTATTTTCTTGGGCTCCAAAATCACTGTGGACGGTGACTGAGCCATGAAATTAAAAGACGATTGCTCCTTGGAAGAAAAGCTATGACAAACCTAGACAGTGTATTCAAAAGCAGAGACATTACTTTGCCAACAAAGGCCCATATAGTCAAAGCTACGGTTTTTCCAGTAGTCCTGTATGGATGTGAGAGTTGGACCATAAAGAAGGCTGAGTGCTGAAGAACTGATGCTTTTGAACTGTGGTGTTGGAGAAGACTCTTGAGAGTCCCTTGGACTACAGGGAGATTAAACCTGTCAATCTTAAAGGAAATCAACCCTGAATATTCATTGGAAGGACTGATGCTGAAGCTGAAGCTCCAGTAGTTTGGATGCCTGATGTGAAGAGCTGGCTCATTGGAAAAGACCCTGATGCTGGGAAGGATAGAAGGCAGGAGAAGGGGACAACAGAGGACAAGATGGTTGGATGGCATCACTGACTCAATGGACAAGAGTTTGAGCAAGTTCCAGGAGATGGTGCAGAACAGGGAGGCCCTGGCATGCTGCAGTCCATAGGGTTGCAAAGAGTCAGACACGACTGAACAACGACTAGCAATGTTGAGCTTCTTTCTACGTACTTGTTGGAACTTCTATATGTATTTTTTTGAGAATGTCTATTTAAATCTTTTGCCCATTTTTTAGTCATGTTGTTTGTTTCTTTGCTATTGAGTTGTATGAGTTTTTAAGATATATTTTGGATATTGATATATGAAATATATGATTTTCAAATATTCCCTCCCATTCAATAGGCTGCCTTTTCATTTTGTTAAGCTTCTTTTGCTGTGCAAAAGCGGTTTGGTCTGATGTAGTTTTATTTGTTTATTTTTATTTTATTTGCCTTTCCTTTTGGTTCCAAATCCAAAAAGTCATAAGCAAGATTGGCATCAAGGAGCTTACCACCTATGTCTTCTTCTAAGAGTTTTATGAGTTCAAGTCCTGCATTCAAGTCTTTCATCCATTTTGAGTTAATTTTTGTGTGTGGTGTAAGATGGTGTGCTGTCCATTTTCATTCTTTTGCATGTGCTGTCCAATTTTCTCAGCACTATTTAGTGAGGAAACTGTTCTTTCCCCATTGTGTATTCTTGGCTCCTTTCTTGTAAATTAATTGACCATATATGCGTGGGTTTATTTCTGGGCTCTCTCTTCTGTTCCAATGATCTATGTATTTGATTTTATGCCAATACCAAACTGCTTTGATTTCTGCTCTAATTTTTATTGCTTCAGCTTACTTTGGATTTAATTTTCTGTCCTCTTTTCTAGTGTCCTAAGTTGAAAGCAAGGTTACTGGTTTTATATCTTCTTTCTTTTTAGTATATGCTTTTGTCTCCTAGTCACTGCTTTCACTACATTACACAAATTTTCATAAATTGTATTTTTGTTTTTATTTATTTCAGATATTTAAAATTTTTCTTGCAGCTTATTTTTTATTTCATGTGTTATTTTAAAAATGTGTTGTTTAATCTCCAAATATTTGGACTTTTTTCACTATCTTTCTATTGTTGACTTCTAGTTTAATTCCATTGTGGTATGAGAATTACTATATTTGATTTCTATTATTTTAAATTTGTTAAAGTGTATTTTATGGTGCAGAGTGGGGCTTATTTTATTTAATGTTTTATGTGGGCTTGAGAAGAATGTGTATAATTCTATGTTCTTGTTATTTAGTCACTAAGTTGTGTCTGAATCTTTGGTGTCCCTATGGACTGTAGCCCTCCAGGCTCCTCTATCCATGGTATTTCCCAGGCAAGAATACTGGAGTGGGTTGTCATTTCCTTCTGCAGGGTATCTTCCTGACCCAGGGACTGAACCTGCATCTTCTGCATTGCAGGCAGATTTTTTACTTCTGAGCCACTGGGGAAAGCTCTCAATTCAATCCAGTTAATTGATGGTGCTGTTGAGCTGAACTATTTCTTCACTGTTTTTCTGACTTTGGAGTTAGTTTCTCCTGGTGGAAAGTTGTTAAAGCCTTGAACCATGATAGTGGATTCATCTCTTTCTCCTTGCAGTTCTATCCGTTTTTGCCACATGTACTTTCACACTCTGTTGTTAGGCACATAAACACTAAGGATGGCTACGTCTTCTTGGAGGACTGACTTGTTTATTATTATGTAACGCCCCCTTTATCCTTGATAATTTTCTGAGGTTTTTGTAAAGATTTGAATTTTTTTTTCATTCTTTTCTTTTTAAAGATTTGTTTATTTCATGTATGGCTGTGCTGGGTCTTCACTGTCATGCACAAGCTTTCTCTAGTTGCTGTAAGCAGGGGCTACTCTTTGTTGTGATATGCGGGCTTCTCTTGTTGCAGAGCATGGGCTTTAGGCACTCATGCTTCAGGAATTGTGGCTCACAGGCTTAGTTGCTCCGCATGTGGGATCCTCCCAGACAAAGGATCTACCCTGTTCTCTGCATTTCAAGGTGGATTCTTAACCACTAGACCACCAAGGAAGACCCCAAGATCTGAAATAAATTTGGCAAAATTTGAGATTGGCAAACAGAATAGTAAGTGTAGAGCTGTTGAATAGAAATGTAATATGGACCATAAATAATTTAAAGGTTTTAAACTACCATATTTAAAAAGTTAGTAATAGATAAAATTATTTAATCATGTGGTATATTTCAGTTCAGTTCAGTTCAGTTCAGTCCCTCAGTCGTGTCCAACTCTTTGTGACCCCATGAATCACAGCACACCAGGCCTCCCTGTCCATCACCATCTCCCGGAGTTCACTCAGACTCATGTCCATCGAGTCCGTGATGCCATCCAGCCATTTCATCCTCTGTCGTCCCCTTCTCTTCCTGCTCCCAATCCCTCCCAGCATGAGTCTTTTCCAATGAGTCAACTCTTCACATGAGGTGGCCAAAGTACTGGAGCTTCAGCTTTAGCATCATTCCTTCCAAAGAAATCCCAGGGTTGAACTCCTTCAGAATGGACTGGTTGGATCTCCTTGCAGTCCAAGGGACTCTCAAGAGTCTTCTCCAACACCACGGTTCAAAAGCATCAATTCTTCAGTGCTCAGCCTTCTTCACAGTCCAACTCTCACATCCATACATGACCACAGGAAAAACCATAGCCTTGACTAGATGGACCTTAGTCGGCAAAGGAATGTCTCTGCTTTTGAATATGCTATCTAGGTTGGTCATAACTTTTCTTCCAAGGAGTAAGCGTCTTTTAATTTCATGGCTGCAATCACCATCTGCAGTGATTCTGGAGCGCAAAAAATAGTCTGACACTGTTTCCACTGTTTCCCTATCTATTTCCCATGAAGTGATGGGACCGGATGCCATGATCTTCGTTTTCTGAATGTTGAGCTTTAGGCCAACTTTTTTGCTCTCCTCTTTCACTTTCATCAAGAGGCTTTTTAGCTCCTCTTCACTTTCTGCCATAAGGGTGGTGTCATCTGCATATCTGAGGTTATTGATATTTCTCCTGGCAATCTTGATTCCAGCTTGTGTTTCATCCAGCCCAGCGTTTCTCATGATGTACTCTGCATATAAGTTAAATAAGCAGGGTGACAATATACAGACTTGATGTACTCCTTTTCCTATTTGGAACCAGTCTGTTGTTCCATGTCCAGTTCTAACTGTTGCTTCCTGACCTGCATACAGATTTCTCAAGAGGCAGGTCAGGTGGTTTGGTATTCCCATCTCTTTCAGAATTTTCCACAGTTTATTGTGATCCACATCGTCAAAGGTTTTGGTGGTATATTTAACATAATATATTCAAAATATAATCAATATAAAGTTATTAATTTATTTTATATTCATTTTTATATTACTTCTTTCATGTTTGTTTATTTCACACTTTAATTCCCATCTTCATTTATGCTTATCATATTTTAATTGCTCAATGGTCACATGGGTCTAGAGGTTACCATATTGGACAGTGCAGGTGTATACATTTTTGTATAGTAAAATACTTCAAATAATAAATATTTCAAAATTAATTAATGTAATAAAGCATTGTAAATTGTTTATACATATGCTCATATAATGTGAGCACTGGAGAGAATTTTAAAGCAAGACTTACCACATAAAGTAGTAGATTGGCATACATAAAAATTCTAATTATGCATGTAAACAAGGGTATTTGCAATATAAATTATAAATCTGTTACTAATATCCTTATTAAATGCAGAGCTTTTAAAAATCAATTAGAAAAATCAATAATCAAACAGAAAATAATAAGAAGACTTTTTCCATTAACGTGAGGTTCTTTTTTATTCATTAAATTTTCTTCTGATTATTTCTCAGAGTTCCCCACCTCTCTGCTTACATTACCCACCTCTTTCTGTATGTTGTCCACTGTTTTCATTAAAACTTTTAACATGTGTGAGTATGGTTTTGATGCTGTCTTTGTCTCATCAGACTGTTTTTCCTTGTCTTCCAGCATTACTTGTACTTTTGAAATCATCTCCTCAGATTGGAACTTGAATTTAATGTTCAAGAACTTGAACTCAATGTTTAAGAACTTAAACCCGTCCAAAACCCTGCTTGGGACTCCTACCCACGGTCTTTTAATTAGAATCACTCACCTGGTGTCTGGACTTACTGAGGCTCAGGTTCTTTCAGTGAGAGGCAAAGTGATAAGCAAAAAGTAGATTTATTAATATAGGACACTTGTAAGAGATGCAAGCAGGCAGGTGAGGGAGCTTGGCCCCAAAAGATTAAGTGGGCTATAATTTTATAGTCAAAGGAAAGTAGGGGAGGGGAAAAGACTGTCTTCTATGAGTAGATTTCAAGCTTGCATCACTAACTCCTCCTTCAAATTGGGCAGGAGAGTGTCTGACCTTATGAGGTCAAACTAGGATTATCAGAGCACTTACAAAAATCAGTAGAAAGCTGGTGGTGGCAGTTTTCTTTCACCTAATGACCTGTGGCATATCTTGTGCTTTTATATATGAATTTATAATTAAGCAAGCCTGTTTCATTCCACAGTGGTCCCATAGCTTTCTTGAGAGATCATTAACTTAACAGTGGTCTCCCAAAGTCTCTTAGGTTTCCCTCTCTATCTGTAGTTCCCTCCTGGGACTTTTACAACTATCTGTATAACTATCCTATTCTACCCCTGTCACTTTCTCAGTGAATGCTCAACATGTTGTATTAAGGAATTGATCTGTGTTGGCTTTTAGTGTGAGGAGGAACATTCATCTTTCTTGGACTTAAGCTGTATTTAATTTCTGTTTTAGCCGCAAATGCCAGAGTCTTCACATCACTCTTCTGTCCTTATTTGGTCTCCTCTTTTTGACTCTAGGCTCTCCTGAAACTCCTTCTCAGAGAAAGTCTGCATCTCTCAGTCGATTAAGCTATGATCCACTTGAGTACACTGGAGCCCTGATGGCATGGTGGTAAGAAGCAGGGGTGGAGAAGCAGTTTATAATCTTGTAACCAAGTCTCAAGTTTTTAGTGTGTTCACGTCCTGGGCTGTGACTTTCACAGTTGTTTTTTCTATCACGGGTAAGACAGTAAAATGAGAGGAGCTTGGGTTGGGAGGAATGATCTCTCATCTGGAATATTGCTTTGGTAAAGTGTTCTTTGTTTTTTTTATCTTGGAGAGTAGATCATTGTCATGGAAAACATTGGGATTATTTCAAAATTTTTGCACCATTATTCCACAATTCTTTTTAACCTCCTCCTTTAAAAATCATGAAACGGTCTTTTGGTCTTTTTTGGATTATCACTGTGAAAACACCATGGGGAGCTTGATGATAAAACTCCCAAAATGCTTTGGGAAGCTCTGATTGTAGCTTCTGGATCCATCATGCTCATGCTAGTTGGTACTTAGCCTCCACCAATTTGTCATAATTATTATTGAAATGTTACTACCAGTGTATGGCTCCAGCGGCTTCTGCTCCTAGATCTTGGTAAGCAGACCTAAGCTGTGGCTCTAGATTTTCTTGTTCCTCCAGGCTGTGGGGGTAGTAATTTTCCCTAAAACCTTGTTTCTCTAACGGGTCAAAATAAGTCATTGATGATTAATTTGTTCAGCTTTTTCTTATTGTAAGGATGAGGGTGATAAAACTCTAACTCTTTATATATAGAACTGGAGCTGGAAGTTTTATTTAAGAAATGTTTATATCACCAATTTTATTGGATTTATAGTAAAAGAAGGAGAGAAAGGAAGACAGGATTTTTTTTTCTATAATACTCCAGAACTAGTATTTCATAACAGATTTACTTCTTTCCTGAATATAATAAGCAAGTAGAGAAAGTGGTACTAGAATTGAGTTGAGTGTGTCTTTTACTTGCAAAAGTTTGATATAACCCGAGAGTATTTATTCAGATTTTGTAGCTATAAAAGAGAGACTGAGTTGAAATTGTTTTTTTTTAAATTTATCTATTTTTAACTGGAGGGTATTTGCTTTACAATATTGTGTTGATTTCTGCCTTACGTCAATATCAACCTGCCATAGGTATATATATATATATATATATGAATATGTCCCCTCCTCTCAAACCTCCTTTCCATCTCCCATCTCATCCCACCTCTCTAGATTGTCACAGAGCATGAGTTTGAGCTCCCAGAGTCATACAGCAATTCCTACTGGCTATTTTACATATGGTGATGTATTTTACATATGGTAATGTATTTGTTTCCATGCTACTCTCTCAGTTTGTCTCACCCACTCCTTCCCTTGCCTTGTCCACAAATCTGTCCCCTGTGTCTGCAAATAGAGTTAGAATTAGTTTGCCTTAAATTTTTTCCATACATTGTTTGCTCTAAGGTCTTAATTATTCATTGCAAGCATTTACTCTAGTTTCTAAAATTTCTCACTAAAACTTGCCTCACTTTCTAAGTTTGTCATGTAAATTCAGGCAATTTATAACATTTGTAGTATTTCTATAAAAGTATTCAACAAAATTAATAAGCAAATACATATTTTCATGACCTGATACTCCAATAGTTAAATATCTTCAATATTTGCAAAGCAAACAAACAAATACATTTGGATAAAAACTGAAGATGGAACATTTTGAAGAGGAATTATTCATAAAATTCAAGTGTTCTCAAATTAAAGCATATAGTGGAAACTGTTTCACAATTTTAATTATATTGGTTATTCTCCCCAATGTTTATAATGGGTTACAATACCTAAACTGGATGAGAAAATTCAAGTACAAAATGTCATGACTTAAACCACATAAAGGCTCTTAATATTTTTGCTAATTTCCACCCTCCTCAGGCGTATGTTGTGAAATGTAGACTTCTGCAAGTAACTGGCACACCCACACTCCAGTGTCCCCAGTGAGTTGCAGAGAAGTTCCAAGAGTTAAGAATTATTCCTCTTTTTAAAATAGCTAAAATAAGGAAAACCATCATTTTTCTTCATAAAAATTGGATAAAAACTGTCTTTTTACTTGAGGGTGTATTTGTGTCTCAGTCACAGATTAAATATAGTTGTTTCTGTGTGTGTTTGTAGTGAGGTCTGTAAATCAAGAGTCTTTCCAAAGGAGAACTTTGTGTGAAATAGTAGAGTATGTGCTTTTCTTGACTCCTGCCATTCTCAACCTTTCCCCAATTTTAAGTCAGATAGATGCTTAGAGCCCAGAAATTTTGTTTCAAGCTCTCCTCCTTAAGTGCATTTGTTTTGCAAATAGAAAGGGCCATTGACTTAGTAATTTGTAACCATTTATCAAGCATTTAGATCATGCCAGATACCAGCCTATTTCATTTTCCTTCTTTATCTTTACTATCATTCAAGGGGAGAAATATCCTTCCTTTTAAAAAGGTTATTTGTTAACCAGTGAACCTTTTTGGCTTACTATTAATTGATTGAACATCTCTTCTGGTCAGAAGCAGAGATGCTTGGAAAAAGCAAATGAAAGGGCTGTTAAAAGCAAAGGGCCAATTCCAAAGACTGCCCCAGAGGGCACCTTCCTGATGAAGAGCTGTTACTCTGCCATAACAGCCCAGTTTATTCAACAGTTCAACATATAATCAAGATAGCCATGTGCTCATGTTGGTTTTTTTTGGTGGCCAGGACGCTATCAGTCCTGAGGCAACTGTAATAAAATAGAGATTGCACTGGTTTGCCGAAGTTTTGGAAATTTCATTGTTGCTGTGGAAGTCCTTGGAATCAGGGCATGGTTGTCTCTATTTCAACTCCAAAGTAGAGTTCTGGACAAGAAGAGAACCCCCTCCCTTTCACCCATTGCAAGATTTTACAATCTCTTCAATAATTCAGCTCCACCCCCACCTCCATCTCTGATACCTAAAATTCACATCAAATAGCTTAGTTTAGGAATAGTCATTCTGGGAGACGTGGGAAAAATCAGTCTGCTTTCCAAATTTTACAACTAGATGAATATACTGAGAGTTCTTCTCCTACCTCCTCTTTGGAGGACTTTAAACATTTTTTCCATCTTTGTCTGCAAGAATGAGGGTGCTGTCTTCATCCATCATCTTGACTGAAGCGGCATTGCTTGGTTTCTCCACCTTGTGAATAGATTTTATGATGTAAAAGTGTCATATGTAAGCATATCAATTGGGAGCATAGTGAAGAGAAAATGTGTAGAAAATGTGTAGAAAATCTAAAATCTGTATTAGATTAAGAAATATGAAGTAGACAGCTATAATATTCCTTGATTTTAGGGCAGTTTTTACTATTGCCAGCATTGTTTCAAGCAGAAGTTTCACTCTTGGTCTCAAGGTTCTAAATGAAACTTCCCTTACACATGGAAATAGATAATCTGGACCAGAGGAAATTAAAGCACAGAAAGAAAACAAAGCCAAAATGAAACCAACAGGTAGTGCTACTGATAAAGAACCCACCTGCCAACGCAGGAGACATAAGAGACACGGGTTCAATCACAGAGTCAGGAAGATCCCCTGGAGTAGGGAATGGGCCCCGCTCCAGTATTCTTGTCTGGAAAATCCCATGGACAGAGGAGACTGGCAGGCTATACTCCATAGGGTCGCCAAGAGTTGGAAATGACTGAAGTGATCTAAAATGCACACACGTACACTACATAGGATGAGTGCATTTGTTATAAGTGATTCTAAAACTTGGCTTCCAGTTTTATAGAAATCAAATTAAATAGGGGCATACCTACCTAAATATGCATATATTTAATTAGCTGAAATGAATAAGTATGCCAACTCCTCAAGGGACATACAAGTATATACTTTTCAGTCAGTTCAGTTCAGTCACTTAGTCGTGTCTAACTCATTGTGACCCCATGGACTGCAGCATGCCAGGCCTCCCTGTGCATCACCAACTCCTGGAGTTAACTCAAACTCATGTCCATCGAGTCACTGATGCCATCTAACTATCTCATCCTCTGTCACTTCTTCTCCAGCCTTCAATGTTTCCCAGAATCAGGGTCTTTCCAAATGAGTCAGTTCTTCATATCAGGTGGCCAAAGCATCGGAGTTTCAGCTTCAGCATCAGTCCTTCCGATGAACACCCAGGATTGATCTCCTTTAGGATGGACTGGTTGGATCTCCTTGCAGTCCAAGGGACTCTCAAGAGCCTTCTCCAACACCACAGTTTAAAAGCATTAATTCTTCAGCGCTCAGCTTTCTTCACAGTCCAACTCTCACTTCCATACATGACCACTGGAAAAACCATAGCCTTGACTATTGTTGGCAAAGTAATGTTTCTGCTTTTCAATATGCTATCTAGGTTGGTCATAACCTTTCTTCCAAGGAGTAAGCGTCTCTTAATTTCATGGCTGCAGTCACCATCTGCAGTGATTTTGGAGCCCCCTAAAATAAAGTCTGACACTGTTTCCACTGTTTCCCCATCTAGTTCCCATGAAGTGATGGGACCAGTTGCCATTATCTTAGTTTTCTGAATGTTGAGCTTTAAGCCAACTTTTTCACTCTCCTCTTTCACTCAAATCAAGAGGCTTTTTATGTTGGCAATCTGATCTCTGGTTCCTCTGCCTTTTCTAAAACCAGCTTGAACATCTGGAAGTTCACAGTTCCCGTACTGCTGAAGCCTGGCTTGAAGAATTTTGAACATTACTTGACTAGTATGTGAGATGAGTACAATTGTGTGGGTGTTTGAGCATTCTTTGGCATTGCATTTTTTGGGGCTGGAATGAAAACTGATGTTTTCAAGTCCTGTAGCCATTGCTGAGTTTTCCAAATTTTCTGGCATATTGAGTGCAGCACTTTGACAGCATCATCTTTTAGGATTTGAAATAGCTCAACTGGAATTCCATCACCTCCACTAGCTTTGTTTGTAGTGATGCTTCCTGAGGCCCACTTGACTTCCCATTGCAGGATATCTGGCTCTAGGTGAGTGATTACACCATCATGATTATCTGGGTCATGAGGATCTTTTCTGTACAGTTCTTCTGTGTATTCTTGCCACCTCTTTTTTATATCTTCTGCTTCTGTTAGGTTCATAACATTTCTGTCCTTTATCGAGCCCATCTTTGCCTGAAATGTCCTCTTGGTATCTCTAATTTTCTTGAAGAGATTTCTAGTCTTTCCCATTCTATTGTTTTCCTCTATTTCTTTGCAATGATCACTGAGGAAGTCTTTCTTATCTCTCCTTACTATTCTTTGGAACTCTGCATTCAAATGGGTATATCTTTCCCATTCTCCTTTGCTTTTCACTGCTCTGCTTTCCAAGCATTTGTAAGCCCTCCTCAGACAGCCATTTTGCTTTTTTGTATTTCTTTTTCTTGTGAATGGTCTTGATCCCTGTGTCCTATACAATGTCACGAACCTCCATCCATAGTTCATCAGGCACTCTGTCTATCAGATCTAGTCCCTTAAATCTATTTCTCACTTCTACTGTTTAACCATAAGGGATTTGATTAAGGTCATATCTGAATGGTCTAGTGGTTTTCCCTGCTGCTGCTGCTAAGTCACTTCAGTCGTGTCTGACTGTGTGTAACTCCATAGACGGCAGCCTACCAGGCTCCCCTGTCCCAGGGATTCTCCAGGCAAGAATGCTGGAGTGGGTTGCCATTTCCTTCTCCAATGCATGAAAGTGAAAAGTGAAAGTGAAGCTGCTCAGTTGTGTCCGACTCTTTGCAACCCCATGGACTGTGGCCTACCAGTCTCCTCCACCCATGGAATTTTCCAGGCAAGAGTACTGGAGCGGGGTGCCATTGCCTTCTCCAAGTGGTTTTTCCTACTTTCTTCAATTTCAGTCTGAATTTGGCAATAAGGAGTTCATGATCTGAGCCACAGTCAGCTCCCAGTCTTGTTTTTGCTGACTGTATAGAGCTTCTCCATCTGTGGCTGCAAAGAATATAATCAATCTGATTTCAGTGTTGACCATCTGGTGATGTCCATGTGTAGAGTCTTCTCTTGTGTTGTTGGAAGAGGGTATTTGCTATGACCAGTGTGTTCTCTTGGCAAAACTCGATTAGCCTTTGCCCTGCTTTATTCTGCACTCCAAGGCCAAATTTGCCTGTTATTCCAGGTGTTTCTTGATTTCCTACTTTTGCATTCCAGTCTCCTATAATGAAAAGGACATCTCTTTTGGGTGTTAGTTCTAGAGGGTCTTGTAGGTCTTCATAGAACCATTCAACTTCAGGTTCTTCAGCATTAGTGGTCAGGGCATAGACCTGGATTTCCGTGATATTGAATGGTTTGCCTTGAAGATGAACAGAGATCATTCTGTCGTTTTGAAAATGCATCCAAGTACTGCATTTCTGACTTTTTTTGTTGACTATGAGTGCTTTGCCACTTTTTCTAAGGGATTCTTGCCCACAGTAGTAGATATAATGGTCATCTGCATTAAATTCACCCATTCCAGTCCATTTTAGTTTGCTGATTCCTAAAATGTTGATGTTCACTCTTGTCACCTCCTGTTTAACTACATCCAATTTCCCTTGATTTTTGGACCTAACATTCCAGGTTCCTATGCAATATTGTTCTTCACAGCATCGGACTTTACTTCCATCACCAGTCACATCCACAACTGGGTGTTGTTTTTGCTTTGACTGTCCCTTCATTCTCTCTGGAGTTATTTCTCCACTGATCACCAGTAGCATATTTAGCACCTACTGATGTGGGGAGTTCATCTTTCAGTGTCCTATCTTTTTGCTTTTTCATACCATTCATGGGGTTCTCAAGGCAAGAATACTGGTGTGGTTTGCTATTCCTTTCTCCAGTGGACCACATTTTGTCAGAACTCTCCACATGACCTGTCTGTCTTGGGTGGCCCTGCATGGCATGGCTCATAGCTTCACTGAGTTAGACAAGGGTGTGGTCCATGTGATTAGATTGGTTAACTTTCTGTGATTGTGATTTTCCATCTGTCTGCCCTCTAATGGAGAAGGATAAGAGCCTTATGGAAGCTTCATGATGGGAGAGAATGACTGAGGGGGAAACTGGGTCTTGTTCTGATGGGTGGGGCCATGCTCAGTAAATCTTTAATCCAGTTTTCTGTTGATGGATGGAGCTGTGTTCCCCTCCTGCTATTTGCTTGCTGCGAAACTATGGTGGAGGTAATGAAGATAATGGTGACCTCCCTCAAAAGGTCTAATGCATGCACTCAGTGCCCCCAGCTCTGCAGCAGGCCACCACCGACCCATGCCTCTGTTGGAGACTCCTGGACATTCATGGGCAAGTCTGGGTCAGTCTCTTGTGGGGTCACTGCTCCTTTCTCCTGGGTCCTGGTGCAAACAAAGTTCTGTTTGTGCCCTCCAACAGTCTATTTCTCAGTCCTGTGTAAGTTCTGGTAGCTCTATGGCAGGGTTAATGGTGACCTCTTCCAAGAGGGCTCATGCCATACCCAAGTCTGCTGTACCCAGAGCCTTGGCCCTGCGGCAGTCCACTGCTGACCCGTACCTCCACCGGAGATGCTCAAACATAGTTCTGTCTCAGTCTCTGTGGGGTTCCTGGGTCATAGTGCCCACTAGGTATGTTTGAGACCCCTGAGAGTCTCTGGCAGGAGTGGGGTTTGATTCTAAACACGAATTCACCCCTTCTACCGTCTTGCTGGGGCTTCTCCTTTGCTATTGGGCATGGAGTATCTCCTCATGGTTGCTCCAGCAAAGTGCAGCTGCCGCTCCTGATCTTGGATGTGGGTTATCTCCTCATAGCCGATCCATTAAGGTGTAGCCACTGCTTTCTGAATAAAAAACTTGTAAAACAATTTATTAATGGTATTTAAAATATCATAATGCAGTTGTGGATATAAGATGAGTAAAAAGTATTCGAGCAAGTGTAGTTCCAGTGATGAAATTTCTGGTCATTGGTTTTATTGGAGGAGAAAGTTTGAACAATCATTTGTGGAAATCCTCTTCCAGGCATTGTAGAAAGCTTGGATAAAATTGAAAGAAAGCTGGACTAGAAATCAAGATCCTGACTTGGAATTCTAGTTCTGTAGGTGACTCTACATTTGACCTTAATTAAGTCATCCTCTCCATTTCCCTGTCTTTCTTTGGGCTTGGAAACATATGCTTCAGTTGGGTTTTGTTTTCTTCTGTCTCTCTAGCACCTAGAAAACTGCTTGGTGGATAATAAGTGCACAATAAATATTTGTCAATACATTTGTGGGGTGAATAGAAGAAATGGATAGCACAGTACCAGATTGGCAAAGTGAAACTGTCTTTGATGAATATAAAATACCTTACAAATGTTGAGTGAGGGCAAGGGGGAGGCTTGAGATTGGAACAATTTTGTCTTATTTCCAGGTGTCTTAATCTGCTTGGGCTAATAATAATAAATACCACAACTAGGTGGTTTACACAACGGAAACTTACTAATGTCTTCTCACAGTTCTGGAGGCTGGAAATCGGAGATAAAGGTGTTAGTAGGGCTGGTTTCTCCCGAGGCCTTTCTCCTGCTTGTAGATTACTGTCTCCTTCCCATCTCAGATCCTCATCCCTCTGTGAGTGTCTGTGTCCTGATCCCTTTTTCTTGCTAGTACACCAGTCCTATTGAATTAGGGTCCTCATAGTGACCTCATTTTATCTTGATTATCTCTTTCATCACATTGAGGGTTAGGTCTTCAACATATGGATTTTAGGAGCACGTAGTTCAGTCTAAAGCATCAGGTGACCCCAAGGAGAACTAATTCAATGGCACTCTGGTATCTCAGCACATTAACAACAACAACAGCAAAAAACCCTAAGCATTCATTCCTGAAATGAGGCAGGATCAAAACTAATACAACAAGTTTCCAAACTATATTAAGAAAGTGAATTTTAATTATTAAACTCCAAATAAAGATTCTTAGCCAAAATTGTTTTTTAACCCAGATTATATGCTGTATAACTAGAATAGAGACACAAATATTTTACAGTAATAGAACATTTGTAAGAGTGAAAATATATAATTCTAGCTTTATTTTCTGATTGCTCAATGTTCACATCCTTCAATGGTTAGCATATTTTGAGATTTAGAAAATGTTCTGAAAATGAAATGGGGCCATAAAATCAAAACAGGAAAAGTCACCAATGCCAAGTCAAAATATTTGAAAGTCAAGAAGAGCATTAGGAAAGAAGAAAAATAATCCCCATTCTTTCTGCCAATTAGCTTAATTTGCCCAAAGTCATTGCAAATCATCTGATTTATTAAAATCCACTGGTCAATTCTACTACTTATACTCTCAGTGACAGAGATGCTCAATCTCTTCTTTTTAAAACACTTGTATTTTAAACTTGGCTTCTGGGACACAATGTTCTCCTAGTTTCCCTCTCATTTCTTTTTCTTTGTTAATCTATACTCTTTCCAGATCATCTTCTCTACTATAAGGCTTCTAACGCCAAAAATACACAATTGCTTTTCAACTTTATATCTGAAGCTCTGACCACTCTCTTGAAGCCTATTGTTACACACCCAACTACACAATATCTCATTTTTCTCTCTGGATTTAGCAAACTTTATCCTTGAGACAAATACAAACCACCTTGTCACTGAGGCCAAAATCCCCGGTCTCTTGCTTGTTCTCCTGACTCTCCTTTGATAAGCAAATTCTTCAAATAAGTACATTCTTCATGTGGATTTAGGCCAATATCCTTGATAGGTCTCCTGGTTCCTCTCCAGCCTCCTGGTATGCTTGTCCTCCCCAACTCACACCACAAGGCCCAGAGGTCTTTTGAGTTAATGAGCTTATAGAACAATATGAGAAGAAGGGGCTGATGTCTCAGGCAGGTTATGGAGAGAGAGGGATCCCTGGTCTCAGAGTGGGGATCCCTGGTCAGAGTGGAGAACCATGCCCAGATGTCTCCTGGGTTCAGGGTTTGTTTCTCCTAAACCCTGAAGGGATATACAAAGAGGCCAAAGTTCCCCTTTATTCACCCCTTCCATATGCTTTTACTGACAATGGCTTCTGTGGAGTCTCACATTTTCTTTGGATGTTTAACCTCCTGTTGGCTCCATTTCCCTCTGTGAGAAATAGGTTGGTTGCCATTCCCTTTCTTCCTAGAGTACTGGGAAGCTTCAGTGAGGTGGTGCACCAACAGAGTGCAAACCTCAACCAGTGCTGGCTATATTATTAGTTACAGTGAAATGGTTATTTTCTTTAGGGAGTATCTTCAGAGGTGTTTTGCCTCATGCTACATGCACGAGAGTCCTGGGTCATCTATCCCCATCACCTATGGATTCTTGTCATTCTCCCTTCATATCCTAGGCACCCAACCAACATATGACACCTCAGTTCAGTTCAGTTCAGTTCAGTCGTTCAGTCATGTCCGACTCTTTGCGACCCCATGGACTGCAACATGCCAGGCCTCCCTGTCCAACACCAACTCCCGGAGTTGACCCAAACTCATGTCCATTGAGTTGGTGATGCCATCCAACCATCTCATCCTCTGTCACCCCTTCTCCTCCTGCCTTGAATCTTTTCCAGCGTCAGTGTCTTTTCAAATGAGTCAAAACTCTTCATATCAGGTGGCCAAAGTATTGGAGTTTCAGCTTCAGCATCAGTCCTACCAATGAACACCCAGGACTGATCTCCTTTATGATGGACTGGTTGGATCTCCTTGCAGTCCAAGGGACTCTCAAGAGTCTTCTCCAACACCACAGTTCAAAAGCACCAATTCTTTGGCACTCAGCTTTCTTTACAGTCCAACTCTCACATCCATACATGACCACAGGAAAAACCACAGCCTTGACTAGATGGACCTTTGTTGGCAAAGTAATGTCTCTGCTTTTTAATATGCTGTCTAGGTTGGTCATAACTTTCCTTCCAAGGAGTAAGCGTCTTTTAATTTCATGGCTGCAATCACTATTTGCAGTGATTTTGGAGCCCCAAAAATAAAGCCAGCCACTGTTTCCAATATTTCCCCATCTATTTGCCATGAAGTGATGGGACCAGATGCCATGATCTTCATTTTCTGAATGTTGAGCTTTAAGCCAACTTTTAACTTTCACTTTCATCAAGAGGGTTTTTAGTTCTTCTTCACTTTCTGCCATAAGGTTAGTGTCATCTTCATATCTGAGGTTATTGATATTTCTCCTAGCAATCTTGATTCCAGCTTGTGCTTCTTCCAATCCAGCGTTTCTCATGATGTACTCTGCATATAAGTTAAATAAGCAGGGTGACAATATACAGCCTTGACATACTCCTTTTCCTATTTGGAACCAGTCTGTTGTTCCATGTCCAGTTCTAACTGTTGCTTCCTTACCTGCATACAGATTTCTCAAGAGGCAGGTCACGTGGTCTGATATTCCCATCTCTTTCAGAATTTTCCAGTTTACTGTGATCCACAGTCAAAGGCTTTGGCATAGTCAATAAGGAAGTAATAGATGTTTTTCTGGAACTCTCTTGTTTTTTTTATGATCCAGCTGATGTTGGCAATTTGATCTCTGGTTCCTCTGCTTTTTCTAAAACCAGCTTGAACATCTGGAAGTTCACAGTTCATGTATTGCTGAAGCCTGGCTTGAAGAATTTTGAGCATTACTCTGCTAGTGTGTGAGATGAGTCCAATTGTGTGTGTGTTTGAGCATTGTTTGACATTGCCTTTCTTTGGGATTGCAATGAAAATTGACATTTTCAGTCCTGTGGCCACTGTTGAGTTTTCCAAATTTGCTGGCATATTGAGCACAGCACTTTCAGAGCATCGACTTTTAGGGTTTGAAACAGCTCAACTGGAATTCCATCACCTCCACTAACTTTGTAGTGATGCCCACTTGACTTCACATTCTAGGATGTCTGGCTCTAGGTGAGTGATCACACCATCATGATTATCTGGGTTGTGAAGATCTTTTTTGTACAGTTCTGTGTATTCTTGCTACCTCTTCTTAATATCTTCTGCTTCTGTTATACCATTTCTGTCCCCTATTGTGGCCATCTGTGCATGAAATGTTCCCTTGGTATCTCTAATTTTCATGAAGAGATCTCTAGTCTTTCCCATTCTATTATTTTTCTCTATTTCTTGCACTGATCACTGAAGAAGGCTTTCTTATCTCTCCTTGCTATTCTTTGGAACCTACTGTCACCCAAAAGTAAAACCTCTTATAATGACCAAAGTATTTGTAAACACCATAAAAGAAAGGACACTCTTTAGCTCAAAGGTTGGTAAGCAATAGGAGCATGAGCCATCTCTGAAAAATAACAAAAAGTTGTTTATATTAAAAAGTCTTTCCCACAGTCCTGTGATATGTGCTATTGTATTTCAATAACTGTTGTTATAGTAATTGTTATTGTGGGAATAAAATGATCATCTATTTAAACTCTAATCTCAAAGGATTTTTCAGATGGTAAAATGGGTTAGTGTGCACATAAGTAGTCAAAATGTTTCTGGCCCTTAGGGTAAATGCTGCAATATTCACTAGCATTTTCTTTTTCTCATAGTGATAACCTGGTAAGAAATTTGTTTCTTATTATCTACAATATATTGACTAATTTCTTCAATATTTTACTGCACTCAATATTTTAATTACATATTTTTGCTACACAAATATAGCAGTTTCAGAATTACTAATCCTGTGAGAAATGCTTTAATAATTAGATACCAACATTTACTTCTGTTGTAATTATTAGCTTAGTCGTGTTGACTCTTTACAACTCCTTGGACTATGTAGGTTGCCAGGCTCCTCTGTCTATGGAATCCCCCCGGCAAGAATACTGGAGTGGATAGCCATTGTATTCTCCACGGAATTTTCCCCACCTACTGATGGAACCTGGGTGTCCTACATTGCAGGTAGATTCTTTACCATCTGAGCCACTAGGGAAGACCAACAATATTTACATATGTTTAAAAAATTGCTTTACAGCCTTACTGTATCAAAGTACTGCTTTCCAAAATTATTTAGGTAAATTCTTTTTTTCTCTCACTCCAGTGTGGTTATGTTATTAATTTATATACAGTTAGGTTCATTTGTTGCTATCTGCATTCCATTTTGAATTACTCACATACTGATTGCTTTTGTTTATTTACTTTCTTGGCATCTGATGGACATGTGAAACATCTATAATTGTAAGAGTAAGAGATATATCAAGAGACATGTTAAGAAAAAAAATTGTCCACTCTTCATTCCTCCTCCATTTGCATTCTTTCTACTCTTGTCTCACTTATCCCTTACAGGTAGCTCATCTCTAGTTTCTGGTTTACTATTTCTATATTTTGTTTTAAAGAATTTGTCTTTTAGAGTTTAAAGCATTTATCATTTATCTTCTTTTTTCTTTTAAAGAATTTTTGATAGATTGAGGATATCAACCTTTTACTAGTTAGTATTTTCTCCCAGTCGGTCACTTGATTTTTTCAAAGATGTCTCGTCATGAACTTTTTAAATTTAATTTTTATCAATTTTTTATTTCCTCTGCATTTTGATCTTAGCTAAGAAGTCTTTCCCTATACCAAAATTGAACAATTCACCAATTTTTTTTTTTTTAATTGCACTTGATGGCTTCAATTTTCACAATAGACTCGCTAATCCATTTAGAGTTTCTCTTCTCTGTGGCGTGAGACTTGGGTCTAGTTTTCTTTTCTTTCTTTCTTTTTTTTTTTCCCCAAGTAGCTACTCAGCTTTTCCAGCACCAATAAATAAAAAGCTTATATTTGCTCTTACAATTTGAGATGCCACCTTTGTCAGATACTATATTTCCATATGCATTTTTACTTCTTTTTATTTTTCATCATTGGTCACTTATTTATTCAAATCCCATTACTTCTTTGTTTTAATTATTAAAATTTCATGGGATGTATTAATATCTGTTAGGGCTAATTCTCTTTGTTTTTTTTTTTTTTATTTTTTTTTTTTATTAAATTTTAAAATCTTTAATTCTTACATGTGTTCCCAAACATGAAACCCCCTCCCACCTCCCTCCCCATAACATCTCTGTGGGTGATCCCCATGCACCAGCCCCAATCATGCTGTATCCTGCGTCAGACATAGACTGGCGATTCAATTCTTACATGATAGTATACATGATAGAATGCCATTCTCCCAAATCATCCCGCCCTCTCCCTCTCTCTCTGAGTCCAAAAGTCCGTTATACACAGCTGTGTCTTTTTTCCTGTCTTGCATACAGGGTCGTCATTGCCATCTTTCTAAATTCCATATATATGTGTTAGTATACTGTATTGGTGTTTTTCTTTCTGGCTTACTTCACTCTGTATAATCGGCTCCAGTTTCATCCATCTCATCAGAACTGATTCAAATGAATTCTTTTTAACGGCTGAGTAATACTCCATCGTGTATATGTACCAAAGCTTCCTTATCCATTCATCTGCTGATGGACATCTAGGTTGTTTCCATGTCCTGGCTATTATAAACAGTGCTGCGATGAACATTGGGGTACATGTGTCTCTTTCAATTCTGGTTTCTGGTTTCTTTTCTTCTGTGTTTTCCTGGTTATTCTTGAGTGAATAATTTTCTGTAGGAATTTTGATATAAACATTACAATGTTTTATGAGATTCCTGGTCCATTATTTTATTTTGTTTTTCTTTAAGGAATCCAACAACATGAACATTATTTTTTTCTTTGCTTGTCTTCATTTCCACTACTTTTTTTTTTTTTCCTGATACTTTTGGCTTTTTTCTGTGTGCCATTTTCAATGTCACTGAATTTATCAATTAATTTAAGAAAAATGACATCTTTATAATGTTACTTATAATTGAAGAGGATGTGTTTTACATATTCAAGTTTACTTTTGTGTTTTTTAGTAGTTCTTTGTGAGAGTAGGCTCAGTAGTGTCTGACTCTTTGTGACCCCATGAACTATAGCTCACTAGGTTCTTCTGTCCATGGAATTTTCCAGGCAAGACTATCAGAGCGGGTTGCCATTTCCTTCTCCAGGGGATCACCTGACCGAGTGGTCAGACATGCATCTCCTGCATGGGCAGACTGGTTCTTTAACAGCTGAGCCACCAGGGAAAATCCTTTTTAGAACTTAAAAATACTTCAAACATTTTCCTCTCATAGGATTTGCACATTTTTTGTTGTTTATTCTGAAGTATTTATTTTTCTTTGTAGCTATTCTAAATGACATTTTCTCTATTATTATGTGCTTTTTATTGTTTATGTTTATGAAAGCTATTGATGCTTTACATGTTAATTTTATACCTTATACTACTTCACTGATTTGGAGAAGGAAATGGCAACTTACTCCAGTATTCTTGCCTGGAGAATCTCCATAAACAGAGGAGCCCATTGGGTCTCAAAGAGTTGGACACGACTCAAAGACTGAACCACCACCACTTCACTGATTATTTTACTGTTTGAATCAGTTGTGTTATTTTTCATCCTCTGCAGTTTTCCAAGTATTCTATCATTTTACCTGCAAATAGGGACAGTTTTACTACCTTTTAAAAAACAAAATACAGTTGACTTATAATATGACACTAGGTTCAAGTGTACATTATAGTGATTCAACATTTTTATAGATCATACTTCGTTTACAGTTGTTATAAAATATTGGCTGTATTTCCTGTGCTGTACAATATATTCTTGTAGCTTATTTATTTCATACATAGTAGTTTGTACTTCTTAATCCCCCATCTTGTTCCACCTCCTTGTCTCTCTTCTCTGGTAACCACTAGCTTGTTCTTTATATCTGTGAGTCTGGTTTTTCTCTTGTTATATTCATTTATTTTTTAGATTCCACTTGTAAGTGATAACATATAGTGTTTGTCTTTGTCTGTTTGATTTATTTCATGAAGTGTATACCTTCCAAGTAGATCTGTATTGTTTCAAAAGGCAAAATTTCATTTTTTTTAATGGCAGAGTATTATTCCATTATATATATATATATATATCTTCTTTATCTACTCATCTGTCAATGGACACTTAGGTTGCTTCCACACCTTGGCTATTGTAAATTATGTTGCAATGAACATAGGGGTGTATTGTTATTGTTCATAAATCATTCATTCTTTTTACCTTATAGGACTTACGGATTATTTGATTTATTTCTGAAAGCTATTTATTTTATTTGGTAGGTCTTTTTTATAATTCTGGAGCAATTTTCATGTATATCTAGTCAATCTTTTCAATGTGTAGTATTTTACTATATCTATAAAAGTTTCTTGTACTATAATTTGAAATATTATTTCTGGTTCATTGTTTTAATTTTTCTTTAAGAAATCCAACAATATGAACATTATTATTTTTTTTTTTTGCTTGTCTTTCATTTCCAGTACTTTTTTCCCATGATACTTTTGGCTTTTATCTGTCTGTCACTGTCATTATCACTATGGAAATGAAGACTAAGAGAAAGCTACTAAAGCTTTCTTGTCTTTCATGAGGCCCTTTAATATTTTTTGGGGGGCTATTATCTTTTAGACAGCCTGCAATTTACTCTTTTTAAAAAATTTAAATTGATTTATTTTTAAATTTAAGGATAATTGCTTTACAGAAATTTGCTAGTTTCTGCCAAACATCAACTTACTCCTTATTTTTCTGAGATAGACTTAATCTTTTTCTTGAGTTTCTTTTGAGTTCAACCACCCTTTAGGAAAAAAAATTTTTTTCTGTTTTTGTCCATTAACTTTTTCTTTAATCTTTAAATTTCTGATTCAAAGTGGTTTTTCATGCTTTGAGTGTTTGGGTACCTGTAATTATGTTTGGAGAACTGTGCTAGGCAGCCTTCCAAGATGGCTCTCCAAATTTGCAATTCCTCTAATATATGTTTCCTTGAGTGTGGGCACAACTTGTGAATATGATGATATGTCAACCCCATGATTACATTATGTTATATAGCAAAGTGGATTTAGTGGGTATAATTAAACTATTTAGTTGACTGTAAGCTACTTAACAGGGAATTTATCCTGGTGGACCTGAACTATTGAAAAAAGTCCTAAAAATAGCAAGAAGTTCAACAGATGTTTTTCTGCTGACCTGGAAGAAAGCAGAGTTCTGTTGTGAACGATCTAGGGAAGAGCTACAAAGCTAGAACAAGACAGTGGGCTCTAGGAACTGAGAATGAGTCCTAGAAAACTGTCAGCAAGAAAATGGCACCCTTTTTCTGCCTCAATTCTGCCAAAGACAATTCTGCTTAAAAGAGGACCCCAAGCTCCAGTTGAGAACAAAACCCCATCTAATATCTTGATTGCAGCCTTCAGAGATCTTGAGTGGAGAACCTGTTCATGCCTTGCCCAGTCTTCTGATTTACAGAAACCATGAGATAGTAAGTGGTTGCTCTTTTAAGTCTTCACCTGACTAGCTCAGTTGATAGAGCATGGGACTCAATCTCAGGGCCCTGGATTCTAACCTCATGTTGGGCATGTACTTTTCAGCTTCCCAGGTGGCTCAGTGGGTAAAGAATCTGCCTGCAAGCAGTAGTTTATGGTGATTTGTCATGAAGCAATAGAAAACTAATATATATTTTAGTGTCTGGAAATGAGGTGTTAGAAATGTGTGAGTAGTTTGGGAATTAGGCAGTGAAAGAGGATAGAATTTGGGGGAACATGATAGACAAAACCTAGAATGTCTTGAACAGACTGTTAGTAGAAATCTGGACTTTGAGGACACTGCTAGCTATGGCTCAAAAGAAGTGAGTACATGTTATTGGACAACAGGGGAGAGGAATTCTTGTGGAAGCAGAGAGGTAAGCAAAATTGTCAAACCACAGTTTTGATTATATGGAACTTTCTTGGCAAAGTGATGTCTCTGCTTTTTAATATGCTGTCTAGGTTTGTCATAACTTTTCTTCCAAGGAGCAAGTGTCCTTTAATTTCATGGATGCAGTCACCATCTGCAGTGATTTTGGAGCCCAATAAAATAAAATCTGTCACTGTTTCCATTTTTTCACCATCTATTTGCTGTGAAGTGATAGGACTGGATGCCATGATCTCCATTTTCTGAATGCTGAGTTTTAATCCAGCTTTTTCTTCAGTTCAGTTCAGTCACTCAGTAGTGTCCGACTCTTTGTGACCCCATGAACCTCAGCACACCAGGCCTCCCTGGCCATCACCAACTCCCGGAGTTCACCCAAACCCATGTCCATTGAGTCAGTGATGCCATCCAACCATCTCATCCTCTGTCGTCCCCTTCTCCTCCTGCCCTCAGTCTTTCCCAGCATCAGGGCCTTTTCAAATGAGTCAGCTCTTCACATCAGGTGGCCAAAGTATTGGAGTTTCAGCTTCAACATCAGTCCTTCCAATGAACGCCCAGGACTGATCTTTAGGATGGACTGGTTGGATCTCCTTGCAGTCCAAAGGACTCTCAAGAGTCTTCTCCAACACCACAGTTCAAAAGCACCAATTCTTTGGCACTCAGCTTTCTTTATAATCCAACTCTCACATCCATACATGACCACTGGAAAAACCATAGCCTTGACTAGACAGAACTCTTAGGTAAATATTATGATTCTCTTTTGAGGTTTAGTTAGCTTAGCTAAGTGTCAAAGCTACAACTTGACATGTCATGAATTAAGATAAAATTTTGGTGGAAATTACATCAATTTTTATTGTAGTGAGGTCTTTTCTCCTTCTCTTCCTCCTCCTTATTATTATTTTCCTCATTTATGACTAATATATTGAAAGTTTAGTGTCCATATGGACCAGGCACTGTGCAAAGCACTTTGCAGATATGATCACATTAGCTGCCTAGAACCAATTCCATTAGCACTCCACTTTTATGATTAAAAAATAGTTTATTGATAGTTTCTATTAAATGCAGAATTTGTGTTTTGAGTAAAGATGTCTAGATCTCTCCAAATATATTTGTGATTGTCACAAAAATCCTGTGTTTATGAGCATTCTTACCACTCTCACTCCTTCTTGTCCATGTGAAAAAAAAAAGGTCTTGGAGATGCAATTTATTCCAGGATGCAAGGCCAGCACATGTCAAGGAAGGATGTGAACCCAGGTCATTGACTGTGAGAGCACTTTCCATTCACCATAGTCATAAATATAGCTGTTCACATTAAGAGAAGTGGATTATGTAAACGAATTTCTCAAGCTGTTTTGAATGAAAGGAGAGGCACTAATGATCCTTGACAGTACCTAATTTCTTGTTTTATGACCTACAGATACTCTGCTGAGTTGACTGGACATGGTAAGTTATTTATCTACTTGATGGGCCTCTTGGGTTGTGGAAGACCAAATTATATTCAACTTCGGATTAGAAAAATGATTAGGCTGAGTTTAACATTTCCTCTTTCTTGGTACATTCCACTCCTAAGTTGCTCTTACTAGAGCCTTTATAAAATGCTTTCCAAGCAGTTCCTTGATCTGGGTCAGACTATTTCCATGGTCTTATACCTGGGCCATGGCTCATAAATGCCTGTAATGCCAGAGTCCGGTTTTAATAAAGGATGTTTTGCCATTGTTGTGACCCCCAAAATAGCCCGAGCAAAACCAAATTGTGTTTTCAAGAGAATTGCTCTTCCCACCAACCCCGGAACAATTGGGCACAAACAGTATTTCAGTTTTTCTTTCAATAAAAGCATTGTCTTTTCTTTTCTTTCTTAAGGAAAATCTTCCCCAAATTGTCACCACAGAAAGGTAACCCTAGAAACATGGATCCACTGATGTTGACTTTGTAGTTGGGGCCTGAATTGGAGCCTCGCTGTGAATTTTGACCTTGCTCCAAGCTTAGCTGCTGCAGCCTGGTCCCTAAGTCTGTGTTATGGTTCCACGACTGTTTCCTGGTTACGCTCTGGGTACATGGCTTCGTTCTGGCGCACACTCAGCATACTATTCAAAGATTCCAAAATGAACAACACTAATTTCTGTGGCTATTCAAGTGATATTTTAATCCTAAGCAAACAATTATTAAGTTTAATAATTTAATAACAGTGTGGCAATGTTATTAAGCAGCCTTTCAAGCTTTTGAAACAATTCATGCTTTCTCATGTACTTTTAAAGTCACCAACAGCTTCTACAAACACACATGAATCCAGAAACAGCTGAATTAAGTTTAAATTTCAACACCTTTTCCTTTAAAAACCTCGCTCTAGAACTGAAAGGTCAAAAAACGTATAACCTATTTCTTGAAAAGTCTTTCTATAATCTTAAGATTATATATAAGATCTTATAGTAATCTATAAGTAAGGTCTTTGAAAATAGTTGTAGAGATTGCATAGCAGCAATAAAAGTTTTATGTTTAACACTATAATACTGTTATTCAGATAAGCAGTTAAAAACCTTCCTTAAAGCATGTGATACAGAAAACTCTCCAAACTGTCTTTGTTCCTATGTGGGAAAGACAGGGATGAATAAAATTATGAAAAAGAGGGAAAATAAAGCAGAATCTGGAATCACAAACCTTGTAGATTAAAATTAAGGAATGATTTCTGATAAACATTTTATTAAACACATAGCATTTATCTGGCAACTACTAGGTGTCAATTCTTGTGCTAGTTTCCAAGGAAATGGAAATAGCATACTTTCTGCCCTCTGTGTGTTTCACTTTATCAGACCTTGTGAGGACCCACCCCCTCTGCATGCTCTGAGGTGCAGAGGTGTGAACACTGAACACATCTTACTTTTGTGAGAAAACCACTTACCCAAATTTATTCAGAAATTGAGGCTTGTTCACAAAGAGATTTTATTGTTTAACTCAGGGACCATTGAGAATGACCCAGGGATTCAAGTAGGTTCCATAATAACCTCTAATTTCCCTCTCTCAACATCCAAAAAAAAAAAAAATCTATCTGAGGCAAGGGCATGGTGCTACTGAAATACCATCTTTAGCATAAGATTGTCTCTACTTTAAAAATCCCTTAAGTTTTAGTAGGCAATTCAATTACATTTCCTCCTTCACACAAGATAAATGAGAAGTTTTTGACCAAAGCATTTGTTTTCAGCTACTCCAATGAGAAACATTTTTAACAATGTATGCCAAACTTCAAACTCTCATTTTAAGAACATATTTCCTGAGATTAAACAATAATACCCCCTACCCCCTCCACACACACAAAAACAACCGAACGCTACCTCGAAGAATTAGTTTTCTGATAGTCCTCCTGATGGAGTAGCCTGAAAAAATGTGATGCCCAATGTTACCCAAAGGACTCAGCTCACACAGCATGAAAAGTCTTAGAACCACTTTCCCTTTGTAGATTATAGAGCAAGAAAACTAGAGCACCAACTAAGTATGTTAGGGAGAAGGAATACATTTTCACTGACTGTCACATTTTGGGCTAAAAGTGCAAAGCTGTGGCATGGCAAGGAGAGATGAGAGACATGTCATCTGAAAAGCATAGTCGATAAAAGGCAGATAAGAAATTCTTAGCTTAATTGATAAATTCTTCCTAATATTAGATAAAATTCCAGAGGGAGAAGCCTATTGTATGAGATTTTGTGCCGCATCTTTGCTTAGAAAATCACCTGCCACAGTACTAAAGTCATAGACGTGCATTCCTTCCTCATGTCCTTCCCATCGGGCTCTGCATAGTGCCTGGCTCCAGCCATAAAGTGTGTTAGTCTCTCAGTTGTGCTTGATTCTTTATGAGTCCATGGACTGTAGTCTGCCAGGCTCCTCTGTCCATGGAATTCTCCAGGAAGGAATGCTGGAGTGGGTAGCCATTCTTTTTTCCAGGGGATCTTCCTGACTCAGGGGTCAAACCTGGGCCTCCCAAATTACAGGCAGATTCTTTACTATCTGAGCCACTAAGGAAGCCCAGCTTCAGCCCCAGGCTCCCTACTTTTGCTGGGCTCTGAGAGTTTCAGCTTACTTTACTGTGCTCCTACCTCGGCAAGTGGCTCCTTTAGTACATCATCCTCATTTGAACCCTGAGCAACTGAGTTTCTAACTTCAGAAACTAGAGCAATGCTAATTGTAGCAAATGAGATAGAGAATATCGGAGGCAAATCCAGGTTAAACATGGAATAGAGTTTCTCTTTTGACATGTTGAATTACAGGGATATTTTAATGTATTCAGTAGCAATCTGTTGATAAGATTCTAAAGGTCAGGAAAAAAATACATTAGATAATTATCATCACAGAGAAGGGGAATGAAACAAAGTCGGTTTATGAAATTATCTAAGAGGCTGAGAGGCAGAAATATTTATTTATTTATACAATTTACATTGCTTAATTTATTTATTGGCTGGGCTGGATCTTTGTTGCTACACATGGGCTCTTCATTAAAACACACAGGCTTACTTGTATCGAGATGTGTGGGATCTTAGTTCCTGGATCAGTGCTCAAACCCACATCCCCTGGATTGGAAGGTGGATTCTTTACCACTGGAACACCAGGGAAGTCAAGGCTGCAGTATTAAATGACAGATAAATCAGGAATTCAAGTTCCTTAGAGAATCAAGAACTATAGCTAGCATTTTAACAAGGAAGGAGTGACCTGAAGAGGCAGCTTTAGAAGAGAGATGGAGTAGGATGTCATTACATAATCGTCTATAATGTTTGTAATTCATAGGGCTATTTGTGGCCTCAGTGATTATAGGATCAGTTGGAGGAGTAGGAGTGGTAAGTAGATTGATGTTTTGGGAGGTGTGAATTGGAGGTGGAGTCATGGAATCACTGAATGGAGACAATGCTATGTGGACTTCAATTTCTAATCTTTTTTTACATACACTATATAAGCTAGGGTTTTCAAGACTCTGCTTGCTCCTTTTGATATTGGATTTACTCTAGTGTGTTTGACTGTGCTCAGACAATCTAGAAAATGTTTTGTAAATGGGGAATAAATACTTATTGAAAGTTTACCAGAGACTAAAGATAGACGCTTTACCTAAATCATCTAATTCAAATCTCATAACGTGAAAGGCTGATTGTTTTTACTCCCATTTTGTGATCAGGAAACAATTAGGATAGGAACTCAAGTCTAACTCCAAAATCCCTTTACTTTCCATCACATCATACAAAGATTTTGATGGTGAGGCTTACAAATTACTCTCACTTTGCAGAT
The DNA here is from genome assembly GCF_032405125.1 of Capricornis sumatraensis. Lineage (NCBI taxonomy): Eukaryota > Metazoa > Chordata > Mammalia > Artiodactyla > Bovidae > Capricornis > Capricornis sumatraensis. The sequence goes on from NC_091073.1 coordinate 80,044,268, forward strand.
GATGGATGGGGTATGTGGTCTAATGCACAATGGTGGAGCTAGGGTTCTGGCTTGGGACTGAACTTCTAACTCATGCCTCTTTCTGCTCCACCACATGGACTGTTTACAGAAAGCAAGATTGTATGTGCTAAGTATCATGAGATATATAAACATGTTTATGACATGATCTCTTTTTTTAAAATGTTATGACCTAAGTGAGATAATGTATTGGGACACAGAGAACAGAGGAGGATTCTAATTTAGCAAAAGTGTGCATAACTTAATAAAGGAGCTTATATACAGCTGTTCCTGGGAAAATAGGCTCACTTTATGCAGAAGGAGGTGGCCTCCAACTAGAATTGATTGAAGATATAAAAATGAACTTATAACACAATGAAACTATTCTTCGAATCCTATCAACTCTACTACTTGCAAGTAATATTAATAGCAAGCAAAATTCTGAGCTGTATTAAGTTCTCAGTCATGAGAAAACACAGACTTTTAAACTCCTAACTAATGAAGGTATTTAGATGGCACTTTCATAAGAACTTACTGTAGAAAATAGCAGTACCCACTTCACCCTAAACTAGGTCCCTAGGGAATGGAGAGTATTCTTGGACATACATAATGACCTACAGCCACAAAGGTAGTCTTTAGTCTGATAAGAGGTCAGTCTCTTCTTCCCATCTGGTCAAAGTCTGAGTAATGTACTTTATGATCAAATGTCATGTCAAAGCATAATTTTCAGGAGGTAAAAATACATATCTCATAAAGAATACCCTGATGCCAAAACTTAATTCAACTAATTCATGAGAGAAATGCTAATTGCAAAACTGGATCATTGAGAATTTTGGGGAACTGGATGTTTATCAGCATTAAAAAAATTAGAACAAGATTGATAGATTAAAAACTTGTGAATGTCCTACCGGGCAAAACATTAGTTACATTCTGTCCTGGGCAGCAATCGACAAATTGACCAATTTCACAGTGTCTGAGTTCCAGTTGAATAGTAGTAAATAACAAATCTAAGCAGGAAGCCCCACTCTGATTTTCAAGTTTTGGATGCTTTTCTCAAAATCAAATTCTAAAGCTACTAAACAATCTAGTTACTACTTTCAAGTATCCCTGCAATGCTGAATCCAATAAAATTAAGTTATATTAAAATGACAGAAATAATGTGTCATATGTGTTAAATAAGTACTCACTTTTTATTTTAAAATCATTTTATATTTCCTTTAGTCTTTAGACTCATACTAATTCATACACATATTTTAAAATTTGCTACAAGTAATATTGTTCACTTAAAGTGAAATATTTTTCCAATGGAAAATTATTCTGACTTTTATACATATAGAATTAAAGGTAATAATGGTAAAGCCATTCTTCCATTCTTGTTTCTGAAACTAAATATCTTTAACTGAAGCATATATGTTACTTATTAAGGATATTATGATAAATTTCTAAATATTTATGTATCCTTTATGCATGGTTGAATATTTTTACACATATGTATGTATGAAAGTGAAAGTGTTAGTTGCTCAGTTGCGTTCAACTCTTTGTGACCCCATGGACTGTAGCCCTCAGGGGGGCTCCTCTGTCCGTGGAATTCTCCAGGCAAGAACACTGGAGGGGGTAGCCATTAACCATTCCCTTCTCCAGGGGATCTTGTCAACCCAGGGTTAGAACCCATGTCTTTTGGATTGTAGGCAGATTTTTTTTTACCATCTGAGCCACCAGAGAAGCTCCGATGTATGTATAGATGAGATATAACTTTAAAAAGAAAAAAAAATTTTTTCTTAAACATTTCAAGTTCAGGGCATCCCTGGTGGCTTAGTGGTGAAGAATCCACCTGCCAATGTAAGGGACATAGGTTTGATCCCTGGTCCAGAAAGATCCCACATGCCTTGGAGCAACTAAGCCCATATGCTGTGAATACTGATGCCCACGTGCCCTAGAGCCTGTGCTCTGCAACAAGAGAAGCCACCCCAATGAAAAGCCCAGGCTAACTACAGAGGAGCCCCAGCTTGCTGCAACTGAGAGCAGCAATGAAAGCCCAGGACAGCCTAAAATAAATACATAAACATTGAGAAAACAAAAACAGACAGACAGACACACAGGAATTGTCATGTGCAAGATAAAACTGAGATAAATAAAAAACTTAAAATTATTGAAGGAATAAAAGGATTGGGGTATTTCTTGAAAGAACTATGAACTGTTCTGATCCAGGCTTATATAGCTTAAGTTTACTGAGCTGCAACCTGTGAGGTAAAGAGAAAAGTAAGCAACAACAAATCATTTCTTGATGTGTGCTTTAGGGTGAGCTGCTCCTGTAAAATTTATCTTGAGATTATCAAAAAGCTAAAAGAAGCATTCATGCTACGTCTGTTGGTGGAAGAGAAAATTAAGAATTTTAAAATTAGAAAGGAGACAGGAGAAGTTTATATGTGTGTGTTGTTTACCGTTGAGCCTCAGCTGATGAAGATCCAAACATAATTGCTACGAAGTTTGCTCTCAGTGCCTTTTCATCTGCTGGTAGTATCCACTTCTGTTGTTCAGTCACTCAGTCGTGTCTGACCCTTTGGGACACCACAGACTGTAGCATGCCAGGCTTCCCTGTCTTTCACTGTCTCCCGGACTTTGCTCACACTTATGTCCATTGAGTCAATAAGGCACGAACGATTATTTTTGTATATTTCATGCATTCCCAATGTACATAGCAGCACTATTTACAATAGCTGGGACACGGAACCAGCCCAAGTTCCCAATAACAGACGATGGATTAAAAATTATGAGATATGTATATTACTCAGCCGTAAAAAAGCATGAAATGCTGCCATTTGCAGCATCAAGGATGAGCCTCTACAGTATTATGCTTAGTAAAATAAGTCAGACAGAGAAAAGCAAATACTGTATATTATCACATATATGTGGAATCTAAAAAGTAATACAAATGAATATATCTGCAAAACAGACTCACATACATAGAAATAAAAACCTGTGGTTACTAAAGGAGAGAGGGAAGCAGGGAGGAACAAAGTAGGGCTCTGGGTTTAACAGATACAGATTACTATATATAAAATAGATAAGTAACAGATTTACTGTATAGTACAGAGTATTAGACCCATTGACAGCCTGCTTATTTAACTTCTATGCAGAGTACATCATGAGAAACGCTGGGCTGCGAGAAGCACAAGCTGGAATCAAGATTGCCGGGAGAAATATCAATAACCTCAGATATGCAGATGACACCACCCTCATGACATAAAGTGAAGAGGAACTAAAAAGCCTCTTGATGAAAGTGAAAGAGGAGAGTAAAAAAGTTGGCTTAAAGCTCAACATTCAGAAAACGAAGATCATGGCATCTGGTCCCATCACTTTATGGGAAATAGATGGGGAAACAGTGGAAACAGTGTCAGATTTTTTTTGTTTTTTCCTCCAAAATCACTGCAGATGGTGATTGCAGCCATGAAATTAAAAGACGCTTGCTCCTTGGAAGAAAAGTTATGACCAACCTAGATAGCATATTCAAAAGCAGAGATATTACTTTGCCAACAAAGGTCCGTCTAGTCAAGGCTATGGTTTTTCTTGTGGACAGGTATGGATGTGAGAGTTGGACTGTGAAGAAGGCTGAGTGCTGAAGAATTGATGCTTTTGAACTGTGGTGTTGGAGAAGACTCTTGAGAGTCCCTTGGACTGCAAGGAGATCCAACCAGTCCATTCTAAAGGAGATCAGTCCTGGGTGTTCTTTGGAAGGACTGATGCTGAGGCTAAAACTCCAATACTTTGGCCACCTCATGCGAAGAGTTGACTCATTGGAAAAGACTCTGATGCTGGGAGGGACTGGGGGCAGGAGGAGAAGGGGACGACCGAGAATGAGATGGCTGGATGATATCACCGACTCGATGAACATAAATTTGGGTGAACTCTGGGAGTTGGTGATGGACAGGGAGGCCTAGCGTGCTGTGGTTCACGGGGTCACAAAGAGTCGGACATGACTGAGTGACTGAACTGAACTGACCTGATATTGTAATAGCCTATAAAGGAGTATAATCTGCAAAAATACTGAATCACTATGCTATCCAATTGACACTAATACAATGCTGTAAATCAATGATACTTCAATTAAAAAAAAAGCAAATTTCTGTACTAAAATAACTGTTGAGAACCACACTTGTAAGCGTCTGCCCACATCAGTGTTTACCTGCATTGCTATTCCAAGCTTACATTCAATATTTCCATATAGTTGGTGTCAACTGCCTGGATCAAGCTGAACCATTTTGCACTGCTTGCAAAATGGTGGGGGAACACATTTTTTCCTGCCTGCACAGAGCAGCTAAGTCCCCAGCTGTGCCATGGGCATCTGGGGCTGGGCAGCCAAGCACTAGGGTGCATGAGTTCTGCCCTTTATACAAGGGTCCACACCATGCTTGCTTTTCTTAGCTGAAATTTTCAGCTTATTTATCCACTGAGTATCTTCAATTTAGCAATTACGTTTTGATGATCACTAAACAACTTGTTTTCCACAGAATAAAATATCTGTGAGATGGTTTTTAATGTTACTACACTGCTGTGTGTTGAATTTCAGATTTAAACCAAGCTCTACACTTTACAGTGAACAGAATAAGGCTAACCTCTCTCCAGACATCTCCAAAGAATGCAAAGGAGGTAAACACCTCCACTGGTTCTGCCTTTCATGTTAACAGTATAAATATACTATCATATATGAAATAGATCATGGGAACCTGCTATAGAGGAAACCTGCTACAAAGCACAGGGAGCTTATCTTATCTTGGTGCTCTGTGATGACTTTCAGATGGTTGGGATGAGGGGGAGGTGGGAGGGAGGTCCAAGAGAGGGGATATATGTGTACATATAGCTGATTCGGTTTATTATACAGCAAAAACTAAAAAAATATTGTAAAGCAATTATACTCCAATATAAAATAAAGTTAGGTTATACTTAAAAAATATAAAAAATAAATGTCATGATGATCTACAAAGTGACTGATAACTGAATACATGGTTTCTCTGTACATTGGATTCTTTAGGGTGAAAGATTCAATATAGTAGCCACTGGACATGTGTGCCTATTTCAATTTGAATTAATTAAAAGTAAATAAAAATTCAGTTCCTCAGTCATAGTAACAACAATTGCAAGGGGTGAATAGCCACAAGTGGTCAGAATGGGCAAGGTAGACATGGAACATTTCATCATCCTTCGATGTCCTCTTGGACAGCGCTGTTCAGAGCTGGATGGGATGTAAGAAGACTCACTGGGTTAAAGAACTGTGTGACTGAGAAAAAATTTAAATATATGTTTACTTACAGACCTATTCTATTAATAACATTTCCTTAATTAAAACTTGACTTTTCTTTCTCATTGAGTCCCTTAGAAAATCTCATAGATAGAGACACTACTTTCTGAATCTGCTCCTGGTAGTGCATTTTCAGCAAAAACCTGTTTGTCAAGTTTTGTTGAAATGTACTATGCATCTGATCTACAAACCTAAAATAAAAATTCGACAACAAAACAGGAAACACCAGTGATGGCTTTATTAGGGCATTTTAGATTCTCTTTGTTCCAGAGGAGACATGACCAGTGTCAAGGTTCATCCTACCTGGTTTGTCTTTAAGGGTCAACAGCACAACAGATGCCTTGTATATATCATCCAGGTACAATGTCTGACATGAGCCATCACTGTGGAGATAGCAGCTGGGAGTCCTTAGGTAATCGCTGTGGTTGGATTAAATGCATTTTATAGATCCAAAATTTGAATTTCAGCATAAAGACAGTACGTGGAGAATTATGCCAGCTGTTTAGAAACTTCCTACTAGTTTGTAGACAGTCTTCTTTATTTGGCATAATACATTGAAATTTTGTCTAAAGGAAGTTGTTCACTAGTTATTTGAATGTTCAGTTACAGTAGTAAGTGAAGGAAAGCATGCTGATTTCAGCTCTTGCACAGCAGTGATTTTAGTAAATATTAGACATGACAGAATTTCTTCTCTAATGCCCCAAAGTCACTGTTGAGAGCAGAGTCTCATTGCAGTTTGAGCATTTGCTTAAGCATTAGCTTAAAGTTTGCAAGCTTATTTCTCATATGCATTATGTTGGAGAAACCTTCACAAGTTTTAAAAGACAATACACCAGGCCCCAAGAGAAAAAAAAAAAATTATTGGCAAAGACTGAAGATGCAAGAATAAATGTGTTGGCTTCAATATCAAGGGTAGGCCATATCAAGGCCACCAAAAAATACTCCCTTATGTTTTTAGCTCTTACATTTTTGATTGTATAACTCATATAAAAGGTTCCTACCTTTTGTCTGATCACTATGTCTTTAGGCTATGATGAAAGTTCCCAGAAACATGCCGACTCACAGAAAAAATTTATGTTTCCTTTCAGGAGCTTTTGGGGTCCTGTAACGGCTTCCCTGGTGGTGCTAGTGGTAAAAAACCCACCTGCCAATGCAGGAGACATAAGAGACGCAGGTTCAGTTCCTGGGTCAAAAAGGTCCTCTGGAGGAGAACAACTCACTCCAGTATTTTTGCCTGGGGAATCCCATGAACAGAGGACCCTGGTGGGCTGCAGTCCATGGGGTCATAAAGAGTCAGCACGACTGTAATGACTTAACACACACGCAGACTAGTTAGAGAGTCCAGGGGGCCCAGGATGACAAGTACTGAAATAAACCTAAAGACTCAACACACTATTTTTTAAGGTCACACTTTCCCCACATTTAGTAAACTTAATATCCACATGATGGCGGCAAAGTGACAAAGTACCTTTCCACTGTGTTGTGTTCAGCATTCCCAAAATAAGACATCTTCCAGTGAATGTCACACTGAGAAGTATAGAACCAAAGCCAACTGGCAGATTGGTTACCGAATATTGAATCATAAAACATTGTAAAGAGTAAAACAAAAATCAAAACAATTAAACTTTACTTCCATGAATACTTAGCTTTATTCTTAAATTTGTTACTGTATTTCTTTGATTCATAAAAATTTGAGTTATTTTCGACTGTCAACTTTTAAATTTTAGTAATTAACATAATGAATCGATATGTTTTATGTTATATTGAAGATTAAATATTTTTATATATTTGGCCATGTTAGTCATTATGTGATAATAAGTAGCAGCATAAAATGTATAAACAGTCTTCTCTTTTCCCTTTTGAGAATGCCAAGTTGGCATGGCAGTCCTTGACATTTTCACTTACGGTTGCTTTGTACTTAGAATATTTAGGTTTTTGAAGCTGCTTTAGTACTTAGGTTTTCTTGAATATCAGAATGAGCTCTGTTAGAATTTTTAGTGTGTTTAACTGTGGTGTGATGCCCTTTTAGTTTTCCTTTTTTTCTATCTGTATTTTGAATCAGTTCACAAAGAGCTTGAGTTAATAAATTATGATATTTTAAAAGTTTATTTTTCAGAACACCAGTCTCTTAAAATGCTCCAGGAAGAGTAGGTTCCATAGTCTACAGAAAAGGAGAAACTTTTGCACACTGTGTCTGTCTTTTCACGATTCATTGTACATCTTCTTATACTAAAGGCTTGAGGAGTTCTAGAGAAACAAATATGCTTTATTATGAAGTGTTCCAAATTCTTTGGATAATAGGGTATCTCATAATAACAAAATAACTATAGTAATATTCTGCAGAAATACTTTTCCTTGGAACCTTGGGCATGGACTTATAAATTTCATTCTTTTTGCCCTATTTTTTTGTGATTCAGATTGTTTACATGTGTGGGTTTTTTAAAAATGTCATTGAAATAGACACCATAAAAACAGAATTGCAATTTCTTTCTGCTAGTAATAAGTAGTGTGGATTTCAAATGTTATCTAATCCTGTAATTCTTAATTTATTTATCTAATCAACAAACATACAAGGTAAGACTTTTGTTTCCTCTCTTTTTTAACTAAGTATAGTTGATTTACAATATTGTGTTAGTTCCAGGTGTACAGCAAAGTGATTCACTTATATATAAGTATTTTTTTCAGATTTTTTCCATTACAACTTATTAAAAGATATTGAATATAGTTCCCTATGCTATATAGTAGGTCCTTGTTGTTTATCAGTCTCTGATATTTTGTTATTCCATAATATATATCTTAGCCTGCTTTCCAAAGACAGGGCCTTTTCAAATTTTCCTGTATCCCAGAACACTGCACTAAGGCAGGACACAGCATTTATTATACAGAAATGAAAAACTCCTAAAATAATGTGCAAGAGAAAAATCAGATTCAGAATTTTTTCTATTGCTTATAAAATAAAAAGAACCTATACCATCATGGCTTTCACCAAAATAAGTGGGTTGGTTTATCTCTTATATAATAAGCAGTATGATTATACGATCCAATTGCATTAGCTTTTCCCTCCTGTTGCTACCGTAAATGCTGAGTGCATGCATGCACTCAGTCATGTCCAACTCTTTGTGACCCCATGGATTATAGCCCTTTAGGTTTCTCTGTTCATGAAATTTTCCAGACAAGAATACTGGAGCAGGTTGCCATTTTTTTCTCCAGAGGATCTTCCTGACTTAGGGATCCAACTCACCTCTCTTGCATCTCCTGCATTGGCAGGTGGGTTCTTTACCAGCTGAGCCATCAGGGAACTGGGGCAGCTCCAGCCATAATGCCCACCCTTCAAACAAGAAGGAGGAAGCTACATAAGGAGGTGGGTGCTATAGGACAAAAGCAATAATTTCCCAATTATTCTTAGCAGGCTTTGACTAACATCTCTTTAGCACCCAGACAGGCATCTGGCATGGAATAAGAGTTCAGGAATACAGTTGACCCTTGAACAAAACAGGTTTCAGTGGTGTGGGTTGGCTTATAGGCAGATTTTTTTTTTTTTTTTGGTAAAAATAGTGTCGGCATTTTTGTTTTACAGATCTTTAAGTAGGAGGGGCAGAGATTGTGTTTTATTAGAGGTTCCAATGGTAGAATCAGAAAGGCAACAGGATGAGTCCTGATTCTTTCCAAACTGTATCAGCTTCCTGACCTTGGCTGAGCCATTTATCAGTTCCTTTGCTTTCGAGGCAGAGATGGCAGTACACAGGTTTTTTACTTTGTGGAGGTTGGAGCCCTTAACCTTCACATTGTTCAAGGGTTAACTGTATTTATTGAATGAAAAATGTCTCAGAGACCAGCCATCTCTTATATGACTATAGATTTTCCCGGATTGAGGAATGTAGATTTCTTGCCCCTCCCCTGTGCTTAATCTAAGTCCATTGATGAGCAAAATCCTTGACTTGTTGATTAAGAAAATGGGAGCATGGTAGGTAAATAGTGTCTGCCATAGGCTGTGGCTCTTTCTGAGGGATGTAGTAAGAGAGTTTTTTCAAACAGACAGAAATATCTATAGTGGGAAAGGGCCAAGTTCCCTGACTCAGGCTCTGTGTTTGGGCCTTCGAAAGTCCTCATCCTCAGGGCAACATCATCAGTGTCCCTCAGTAAGTGCCAAACCTCCTGTCTCTCCTTACAAATCATAAACAACTGTGAGTGATACTAATACAATTTCAGACTTCCTAAGGCAACAATGGTAAAAACTTCAGTGAGTAAATTTTTTCCAAATTTATAGCAAGAGCTGTGAATGGAAAATGTCAAACAGACCAATCTGCGTAAGAAACCATTACAGTTTCATAATAACAAATGGCAGCAGCCATCTACATGGTGATTGGAAATAGTGCAGCCATTATACAAACAAAATTCCTCAAAGGTCAAGAATAGGTGTTACTCATGTTTGTGATTTCAGAAGTTGACCAGTTACCTGAAGAAAAATAAACTTCTAATACATTTTGAATTGATTGATTAATTAATAAATTGAATAATGACTTAATGTCAGCTACCAACTCAGCATTAGTGACTTTTGTATGATATCCCAGACCATGTAACTTAGGAATGGGTGTCTTTATTAATTTTGCAAACAAATAGCATAAAAAGATCACTAATGATTACACTGTTAGAACAGCAAAAGGATGTAGTAGAAAGGGTGCAGAATTTAGAATTGGATGACTGTGTGTGCTGATCAGTTATGTTCAAACCCAAGAGAGACAGGACCTGATGAAGGGTTTCAGGATGGAATGGTACATCATCTGCAAAATACCATAATGGTAATTATATCATGGTTTGCTGGATACATATTAGTAGAAAAAATAATTTAAGAAAAACACAGTCAACACTCAGTTCAGGCTAATGGAGGTGAGGCATCCTTAAGACAAAATGACCTATAGGAGAGGAGTTCAGAAAGGAAAGGGGCCATGGCCAAGTCATTAACGACCTAAAGCTCAAATTACCTCCAGTTTTACAGAGTAATACATTTCCTTATAAGTAAGTTAATTTTATTTGGATTTTCTGTCCTGTTTCTAATTTAAATTGAAAGAATTCTAAAAGTTTCAGTGTAAACTTATCAATACTGTCAATCTTATGGTACAGACTTCAACTTCCTATAATTTAATTAATATTTCTCTGATAAATTAGTGAGGCTAGATGTCTTCTCGTTTGTTAATTTTTCATTTTCATTCATCTGTGGTGACTTTTTGTTTTATTTTGGACAGTTTTACTACTTGAAAATATGCCTATTTTATATATTTGTTTTGATGTGCATATGTTCATTTATAAATATATATTCTGGCCCATAGTACTTGTCTATTTTTTTCAGCTTTATTGCCATATGATTTTATTTATTGACATGCAATACAATTGTAAGATATTTAAAGTGTTTAAAGTGATGGTTTGGTTTAAGTATACATTGCGAAAGGATTCCTCTCAGTGAGTCAGTTAAGATGCATCATCTCACGTATTTACCTTTTAGTTTTTCTCATAAGAGCTTTTGAGTTCTGTTCTCTTAGAAAATTTCAACTATACAATAATATTATGAGCTATAGTCACCATGTTATACATTAGACCATAAAACTTTATTCATTTTATATATGAAAGTTTACATACTTAAAGCAAGCTCTCCCAATCTTCCCTACCCCAGCCCCTGGTAATCAACATCATACTTTCTGCTTCTATAAGTTCAGCTATTTCAGATTCCACATATAAATGAGATCATACAGTATTTGTCTCTACATCTCTGACTTATTTTATTAGCATAATGCCATCCAGGTTTATCCATGTTGCCTCAAATGGTAAGATTTCCTTCTTTTTAAAAGCTGGATAATATGCTACTCTATGTATGTATGTATATATGTATGATATCTTTATTATCTATTCATCTGACAATAGGCACTTAGGTTATTTCTGTATCTTGGCTGTTATGAGTAATGCCACAATGACCATGGAAATACAGATATCTCTAGGGGATAATAATCTTTTGCTTGGGGATATACACTTAGAAGTGGGATTGCTTGATCATATGATAGTTTTATTTTTAATTTTTTGAGGAACTTTCATACTGCTTTCCATAATGGCTGTACCAGTTGATGTTCCCAACAGTATATACATGATTTCCCTTTACTCCACATACCTGCCAGTACTCATTATTTCTTGCCTTTTTGATAATTGCCATTCTAACAAATGTAAGGTGACAAGTCATTGTGATTTTCATTTGTATTTCCTTAATGATTAGTGATGCTGAGAATCTTTTCATGTACCTATTGGCGATTTTTGTGTCTTCCTTGGAAAAATATCTATTCAGGTCTTTTGTCTATTTTTTAAAATTTTATTTTTCAATTGAAGGATAATTGCTTTACACAATTTTTTGTTTTCTGTCAAACCTCAACATGAATCAGCCATAGGTATACATATATCCCCTCCCTTTTGAACCTCCTTCCCATCTATTTTTTACTTAGGTATTTGGGTTTTTTGTTGCTATTGATATGTATGTGTTCCTTGTATATTTTGGATAATTACCCCTTCATTAAATATGTAGTTTGCAAACATTTTCTCTCATTCCATAGGTTGCCTTTTCATTTTGTTGATGGTTTCCTTTGCTGAACAGAAGTTTTTAGTTTGATGTATTCCCACCTGTTTGTTTTTGTTGCCTTTGCTTTTGATATTGAACAGAAAAAGAATCATTGGCAAAAACCAATGTTAAGGAGATTACTCCTTATGTCATCTTCTAGGAGTTTACTGTTTTAGGTATTACATTCAAGTTTTTAATTAATTTTGAGTTTATTTTTGTGTATGGTATAAGATAGAGGTCCAGTTTCATTCTTTTGCATGTATCTATCCAGTTTTCCCAGCACCATTTATTTTATTTTTAAAATATAAATTTATTTATTTTAATTGGAGGCTAATTACTTTACAATATTGTATTGGTTTTGCCATAAATCAGCATGAATCCACCATAGGTATACACGTGTTCCCCATCCTGAATCCCCCTCCCTCCTCCCTCCCCATACCATCCCTCAGGGTCATCCCAGTGCACCAGCCCCAAGCATCCAGTATCATGCATCGAACCTGGACTGGTGATTCGTTTCATATATGATACTATACATGTTTCAATGCCATTTTCCCAAATCTTCCCACCCTCGCCCTCTCCCACAGAGTCCAAAAGACTGCTCTATACATCTGTGTCTCTTTGCTTGTCTCCCATACATATCACTACCATCTTTCTAAATTCCATATATAGGCATTAGTATACTGAACTGGTGTTTTTCTTTCTGGCTTACTTCACTCTGTATAATCGGCTCCAGTTTCATCCACCTCATTAGAACTGATTCAAATGTATTCTTTTTAATGGCTGAGTAATACCCCATTGCAGAGAAGGCAATGGCACCCCACTCCAGTACTCTTGCCTGGAAAATCCCATGGGCGGAGGAGCCTGGTAGGCTGCAGTCCATGGGGTCGTGAAGAGTCAGACACGACTGAGCGACTTCGCTTTCACTTTTCACTTTCATGCATTAGAGAAGGAAATGGCAACCCACTCCAGTGTTCTTGCCTGGAGAATCTCAGGGACGGGGGAGCCTGGTAGGCTGCTGTCTATGGGGTCGCACAGAGTCAGACACGACTGATGCGACTTAGCAGCAGCAATACTCCATTGTGTATATGTATCACAACTTTCTTACCCATTCATCTGCTGATGGACATTTAGGGTGCTTCCATGTCCTGGCTATTATAAACAGTGCTGCGATGAACATTGGGGTACACGTGTCTATTTCAATTCTGGTTTCCTCGGTGTGTATGCCCAGCAGTGGGATTGCTGGGTCATAAGGCAGTTCTATTTCCAGTTTTTTAAGTAATCTCCACACTGTTCTCCATAGTGGCTGTACTAGTCTATATTCCCACCAACAGTGTTAAGAGGGTTCCCTTTTTTCCACACCCTCTTCAGCATTTATTGCTTGTAGACTTTTGGATCACAGCCATTCTGACTGGCATGAAATGGTACCTCACTGTGGTTTTGATTTGCATTTCTCTGATAATGAGTGATGTTGAGCATCTTTTCGTGTGTTTGTTAGCCATCTGTATGTCTTCTTTGGAGAAATGTCTATTTAGTTCTTTGGCCCATTTTTTGATTGGGTCATTTATTTTTCTGGAATTGAGCTGCAGGAGTTGCTTGTATATTTTTGAGATTAGTTGTTTGTCAGTTGCTTCATTTGCTATTATTTTCTCCCATTCTGAAGGATGTCTTTTCACCTTGCTTATAATTTCCTTTGTTGTGCAGAAGCTTTTAAGTTTAATTAAGTCTCATTTGTTTATTTTTGCTTTTATTTCCAGTATTCTGGGAAGTGGGTCATAGAGGACCCTGCTGTGATTTATGTCGGAGAGTGTTTTGCCTATGTTCTCCTCTAGAAGTTTTATAGTTTCTGGTCTTACGTTTAGATCTTTAATCCATTTTGAGTTTATTTTTATGTATAGTGTTAGAAAGTGTTCTAGTTTCATTCTTTTACAAGTGGTTGACCAGTTTTCCCAGCACCACTTGTTAAAGAGATTGTCTTTAATCCATTGTATATTCTTGCCTCCTTTGTTGAAGATAAGGTGTCCATAGGTGTGTGGATTTATCTCTGGGCTTTCTATTTTGTTCCATTGATCTATATTTCTGTCTTCGTGCCAGTACCATACTGTCTTGATGACTGTGGCTTTGTAGTAGAGCCTGAAGTCAGGCAGGTTGATTCCTCCAGTTCCATTCTTCTTTCTCAAGATTGCTTTGGCTATTCAAGGTTTTTTGTATTTCCATACAAATTGTGATATTATTTGTTCTAGCTCTGTGAAAAATACCATTGGTAGTTTGATAGGGATTGCATTGAATCAATAGATTGCTTGGGGTAGTATACTCATTTTCACTTCCGATCCATGAACATGGTATATTTCTCCATCTATTAGTGTCCTCTTTGATTTCTTTCACCAGTGTTTTATAGTTTTCTATATATAGGTCTTTAGTTTCTTTAGGTAGATATATTCCTAAGTATTTTATTCTTTTCATTGCAATGGTGAATGGAATTGTTTCCTTAATTCTCTTTCTGTTTTCTCCTTATTAGTGTATAGGAATGCAAGGGATTTCTGTGTGTTGATTTTATATCGTGCAACTTTACTATATTCATTGATTAGCTCTAGTAATTTTCCGGTGGAGTCTTTAGGGTTTTCTAGGTAGAGGATCATGTCATCTGCAAACAGTGAGTTTTACTTCTTCTTTTCCAATTTGGATTCCTTTTATTTCTTTTTCTGCTCTGATTGCTGTGGCCAAAACTTCCAGAACTATGTTGAATAGTAGCGGTGAAAGTGGACACCCTTGTCTTGTTCCTGACTTTAGGGGAAATGCTTTCAATTTTTCACCATTGAGGATAATGTTTGCTGTGGGTTTGTCATATATAGCTTTTATTATGTTGAGGTATGTTCCTTCTATTCCTGCTTTCTGGAGAGTTTTTATCATAAATGGGTGTTGAATTTTGTCAAAGGCTTTCTCTGCATCTATTGAGATAATCATATGGCTTTTATTTTTCAATTTGTTAATGTGGTGAATTACATTGATTGATTGCGGATATTGAAGAATCCTTGCATCCCTGGGATAAAGCCCACTTGGTCCTAGTGTATGATCTTTTTAATGTGTTGTTGGATTCTGATTGCTAGGATTTTGTTAAGGATTTTTGCATCTATGTTCATCAGTGATATTGGCCTGTAGTTTTCTTTTTTTGTGGCATCTTTGTCAGGTTTTGGCATTAGAGTGATGGTGGTCTCATAGAATGAGTTTGGAAGTTTACCTTCCTCTGCGATTTTCTGGAAGAGTTTGAGTAGGATAGGTGCTAGCTCTCTCGAAATTTTTGGTAGAATTCAGCTGTGAAGCTGTCTGGACCTGGGCTTTTGTTTGCTGGAAGATTTCTGATTACAGTTTCAATTTCCATGCTTGTGATGGGTCTGTTAAGATTTTCTATTTCTTCCTGGTTCAGTTTTGGAAAGTTGTACTTTTCTAAGAATTTGTCCATTTCTTCCACGTTGTCCATTTTATTGGCATATAACTGCTGATAGTAGTCTCTTATGATCCTTTGTATTTCTGTGTTGTCTGTTGTGATCTCTCCATTTTCATTTCTAATCTTATTGATTTGATTTTTCTCCCTTTGTTTCTTGAGTCTGGCTAATGGTTTGTTAATTTTATTTATCCTTTCAAAGAAACAGCTTTTGGCTTTGTTGATTTTTTGCTATGGTCTCTTTTGTTTCTTTTGCATTTATTTCTGCCCTAATTTTTAACATTTCTTTCCTTCTACTAACTCTGGGGTTCTCCGATTCTTCCTTTTCTAGTTGCTTTAGGTGTAGAGTTAGGTTATTTATTTGACTTTTTTCTTGTTTCTTGAGGTATGCCTGTATTGCTATGAACTTTCCCCTTCACACTGCTTTTACAGTGTCCCACAGGTTTTGGGTTGTTGTGTTTTCATTTTCATTCATTTCTATGCATATTTTGATTTCTTTTTTGATTTCTTCTGTGATTTGTTGGTTATTCAGAAGCGTGTTGTTCAGCCTCCACATGTTGGAATTTTTAATAGTTTTTCTCCTGTAATTGAGATCTGATCTTACTGCATTGTGGTCAGAAAAGATGCTTGGAATGATTTCACTTTTTTTGAATTTACCAAGGCTAGATTTATGGCCCAGGATGTGATCTGTCCTGGAGAAGGTTCCATGTGCACTTGAGAAAAAGATGAAATTCATTGTTTCGGGGTGAAATGTCCTATAGATATCAATTAGGTCTAACTGGTCTATTTTATCATTTAATGTTTGTGTTTCCTTGTTAATTTTCTGTTTAGTTGATCTATCCATAGGTGTGAGTGGGGTATTAAAGTCTCCCACTATCATTGTGTTATTGTTAACTTCCCCTTTCATACTTGTTAGCATTTGTCTTACGTATTGTGGTGCTCCTATATTGGGTCCAGCATCATTTATTGAAGAAACTTTCTTTTTCTATTGTATATCTTTGGTCAGGTTGATCAATCAGGTTTATAGTACTCTGCCAGATCACCAACCCACCCCTAGTGAACCAGTGAAGTTGCTCAGTCATGTCCGACTCTTTGCCATCCCATGGACTGTAGCCTACCAGGCTCCTCCATCTATGGAATTTTCCAGGCAAAAGTACTGGAGTGGGTTGCCATTTCCTTCTCCAGGGGATCTTTCCGACCCAGGGATTGAACCCAGGTCTCCCACGTTGCAGGCAGACGATTTACCATCTGAGCTACCAGGGAAGCCCACCTTATCCTTGGTATCTTTGTCCAGATTTAATTTATATATATATAAATTCAATCCCTGGGTCAGGCAGATCCCCTAGAGAAGGAAATGGCTATACACCCCAATATTCTTGCCTGGAGAACTCCACGAACAGAGGAGCCTGGCTGGCTATAGACCATGGGGTTGAAAAGAGTCAGACATGTCTATATCATATCTATCTACATATGTATAATAAATATATATTTATTATTTTTATTATAACATAATATATGTTATTTATTATATAACATATATATATATGTTTATTTCTGGGCTCTCTTTTCAGTTCTTTTGATCTATGTTTCTTGCTTCTTTGTGTGTGTGCCAATAGTATGCTATTTTGATTACTACAGCTTTGGCACAGCTTGAAATTAAAAAAATATGATGCCTCCAGCTTTGTTCTTCATTCTCAAGATTGCTTTGGCTATTCAGGGTGCTTTGTGACTCCACACAAATTTTAGGATCTTTTTTCTATTTCTGTTAAAATACGTCTTTTGAATTTTGATCAGTATTGTATTAAATCTGTAGAACATCCTGGGTAGTATGGACGTCTTAACAATATCAGTTCTTCCAATCAATTAGCATGGAATACATTCCCATTTCTTTTTATCTTTTTCAGGGTTCTTTCATCAATATATTATAGCTTTCAGTGTATAGACCTTCCACTTCCTGGATTGTTTTATTTTCTCTTTATGATTTTTTGTTAATATATAGAAACTCAGCTTTTCTTTTAATAAGCTTTAAAATGTTATTTGCTAGGTCTACAAGTCTGTAGCTTAGTTTTAAACTATTTATAGTATAATTAATTTGTTGTGTTGTTTTACTGTGATGGAGTCATATTTTTTCAGTTTTTAAAATTACTTTTATGGTCTCATTTAAGAAATCCTATTCTTAATTGAAATTACAAAGAAATATTCCTATATTTTCTTCTAAGTATTTAAAAGCCTTTTCCTTTTAAATTCAATTTTTTATAACACATCTTGAACTTATTTTGGAGTATGGTGTCATTGATGTAATCTCATTGTTTTATTATGGAAAACCAATTGTCCCAATATGATTTAATAAATGAATTCCTCTTTTTGCATAACTTATAATGCCTTTGGTATTGTACGCCAAGGACCCATTCATTATTTTATAAATTGATTTATATGCTATTAACATATTTGTTTGCCCCTACACCCTCTTTGTATTGCCTTAATTAATGTGGCTTATATAATTAACAAATTTAATGTATGTTATAAATAAGACTTGCAAAGTCAAATCCACTTACTTGGTTCTTTTCCTAAATTTTCATTTTTTTTGGTCAAGATTAACCCTTTTTAAATAAAAATATGCATTTAAAAAATAAAGGTTAAATTCATGTTTTTCTATTTTAACCATTTAATAGTGTATGACTCAGTGATTTTTATTATATTCACAATGTGCTACCATCCTCCACTATCTAATTTCAGATAATTTTTGTCACCTCCAAAATAAACCCTGTACCCATTAATCAATCGCTTCTCACTTCCTTTTCTCTCAGTCCATGGCAGCAACTGATATGTTTTCTGTCTAAATAGATTTGCCTGGACATTTCACTGAAATGATTCAAATGGAGTCACACAATATATGCTGTTTTGTGTCTGAGCTTTTTAATTTAGCATAAAAATTTCAAGATTTATTCATAATGTAGCATGTATCAGTAGCACATGTCAACCCTGAATATTCACTGGAAGGATGCTGAATGCTGGATGCAGATGTTGAAGCTGAAGCTTCCAATACTTTGACCACGTGATGCAAAGAGCTGACTCATTGGAAAAGACTCTGATGCTGCAAAAGATTGAAGGCAGGAGAAGAAGGGGACATCAGAGGAAGAGATGTTTGGATGGCATCCCAACTCAGTAGACATGAGTTTTAGCAAACTCTCGGAGATGTTGAAGGACAGGGAAGCCTGGAGTGCTGCAGTCCATGGAGTCACAAAGGGTCGGACACGACTTAGTGACTGAACAATAGCATATATCAGTACCTCATTCCTTTTTATGACCAAACAAGATTTTGTTGAATAACTGTATCATATTTTATTTATGCACTTATTAGTTAATAGTCATTTGGTCTTTTCCACTATTTGATTATTATGAATAATGCTGCTATGAGTATCTATGTAAAAGCTTTCATTTGATCATATATTTTCATTCTTTTGAGTGTATTGGGAAGTACAATCAGTAGATCATTTGATAATTCTACATTTAATTTTTTGAGGAACCACCAAGCAGCTATCCTTAGTGACTATAACATTTTGAATTCCCATCAGCAATGTATAGAGGCTCTAATTTTTCCAAATTCTTATAAACATTTGTTGCTTTTCATATTTTTTATAGCTGTATTTAGTGAGGGTTATGTGGTAGCTCATAGTGATTATTTGTATTTCTCTTATAATTATTTATGATAAGCACCATTTTGTGCCCTTAGTGGACATTTGTATATATTCTTTGGAAAAAAGCTTACTCAAATCCTTTTTTTATTTTTAAATCAGGCTGTTTGTCTTTTTACTGTTGATTTATAGTAGTTCTTTATATATTCTGAATACTAGACGATTATCAGATAAAAGATCTGTGAAAACTTTTACTTCTGAATTGCCAAAATGAGTTGTCTTTTCACTTTCTTGATGTACAAAGTTTTACATTTTGATTCAGCTTCTCTATTTTTTTTCTTTTCTTGCTTGTGTTTTTGGTGTCATATTTAAGAAACCATTGCCTAATTCAAAGGAACAAATGTCTACACCTATAGTTGTGAATTTATTTTGCTTTTCTTTCTCCAGATTGTTTTGTCTATTTGGTGTCCTTTTCAATTCCATATGTATTTTAGGATCATTTGATCCATTTCTTTATAAAAAGTGATTGGAATTTTGATAGTAGGTAAATCTGAGGACTATTGCTTTTTTAACAATATTAAGCCTTTTGATAGTCTTCCCTGGTGATTCAGAGGGTAAAGTGTCTGCCTACAAGCCTTTCAAAGAATGGACATGGGTATCCATTTAGTTAGGTCTTACCTAATTTATTTCAACAGTTCTTGGTGGCTTTTAATAAACTAAGCTTTGACCTCCTTTGAAAAATTCAGTCATGAGTATTTTATCTTTTTTGATGCTATTGTAAAGGGGGTTTTTCATTTTTTCATTTTGATTCATTTCTTGTTGATTGCTCTTGTGCTTTGAAACTATTTTGAACTCACTTGTACATTCTAATAGTTTGTATGTGTGTGTGTATAGCATATAGTTTGATCTTGTTTTGTGTTTTTGTTGTGACCCTCAGCAGTGTTCTTTAAGTTAATATCTAGCATCCTTTTATTTCATCTTGAAGTTCTTTCTTAGCATTTCTTGTTGCGTAGTTCTGCTAGTGATGAACTCCATTATACTTTGTTATTCTGGAAATGTCTTAATTTCTTCTTCTTTTTAAAGGATTTTCTTCAGATGTAGAAAGCTTACTTGAAGGTTTTTTTTTTTTTTTTTTTTAACACTGAATGTCTTTCTACTGCTTTTTGCCTTCATGGTTTCTGTTAAGATATAGCTGTTAATCTTATCGAGGATCCATTGTATGTAATGAGTTACTTTGTTGGGTTATTGTCAGTTTGATGTGTCTTGGTGTGTATTTTTTTTTAAATCTTTCTGTCCTTTTTTCTCTCTCCTATTATTATGGGACTTCCATTGTACGCATGTCAGAATGGTTGGTGGTGTCCTATGTATCTCTCAGGATTTTCTTTTTTTTTTTTTTTCCCCTCTGTTTTCTTTTTTTCCTGTTCTTCAAAACTACATTATCTGAGTTGATCTATCTTTAAATGTTCTGATTCTTTCTTCTGTTTTCTCATATTTGGTATTGAACTCCTCTTGTACTCTTGCCTGGAGAATCCCATGGGCAGAGGAGCCTGGTAGGCTGCAGTCCAGAGGGTCGTGAAGAGTCGGACGTGACTGAGTGACTTCACTTTCACTTTTCACTTTCATGCATTGGAGAAGGAAATAACAACCCACTCCAGTGTTCTTGCCTGGAGAATCCCAGGGACGGGAGAGCCTGGTGGGCTGCCATCTATGGGGTTGCACAGAGTTGGACACCACTAAAGTGACTTAGCAGCAGCAGCAGCAGTGAATTTTGGGGCTTTCCAGGTAGCTGGGCTTTCCAGGTGTCCAGTGGGGTAAGAATCCACCTCCTATGAAGAAGATACAGGCAGACGTGATTTCCTTGGGTCAGGAAGATCCCCTGGAAGAGGGCATGGCAACCCACTCCAGTATCGTTGCCTGGAGAATCCCATGGACAGAGTAGCCTGGTGGGCTACAGTTCACAGGATCCCAAAGAGTTGGACATGACTGAAGCGACAGAACATGCACACAAGTGAATTTTTTGTTTCAGTTATTTTGATTCTAAATAGTATTTTGTCCCTTTTTTACAATATTTATTTTCATAAATTTATATATAACATATACATATATGTAAAATTATGATTTGTATCTCTATATAATTTCTCTATTGGTGAGACATCAGTCTTTAACATAGTTCTTCAGATATAGTTTCTTTTTAAGTTCTTTAAACATATTTACTGTAGCTATTTTAGATTCTTTGTCTTATTAGTCCACTGTTAGGAACAGTTTTTATTAATTGCCCTTTTCCTCTGTATGTTTGTTATTTCTTTACTTGTGTCACAATATTTTGTTGAAAACTGGACATTTTAAATGTTATAGCAACTCTGGAAATCAATTCTCCCTTATCTTCCTCAGTGGTTTATTGCTGTATCTTGCTGCAGTTACTATTTTCTGTTTTTTAATAAAGACTTTCTCAATTAATTTTGGATATTCTGCTATATCCTTTGTTGTGTGTGTGTGACCACTGAAATTTTAGTTTCATTAATTTAGTGGTTATCTTGAATGCCTAGATCCAAACTGAACAAACAAACAAACAAAAAAACAGAAATCAAATCTTCTGCCATTCATTGCAAAGAAACTGTGTACATTGGGGCATGTCTTCAGCATTCAGTCAAAGAGATTACAGTTATGACTTTAATTCTTGTTTTCACAGCCTCAAGGTCAGCAGGAGTGATAGATCAGAGCATTCTCAGGTCTTTACTAAGCATGTGCACAGCCCTGAGAATGTTCATGATTTTCTAGATTTCCAGGAATATGTCAGAGCTTTCCGAAGCTATCATTTCCCAAAGCGTTTTATTTCTCAGACTTTTCTCCCAAAATTTTAGTTCATTTATTCTTTGTCTCAACTTTATTCATTGCCTTGGGCATCAGTGACTAAAACATTTGCCTGTAAATGTTTTTGACAAATATTGATTGGGTAACAGATTTAGGACTAGGTAGGTTCTGTGTTAGGTAAGATAAAAGCAAGCCTTTTGGGCTGATTTTCAAGGGAGTCATCAGACAGTTCAAAACACATAATTCTTTGTGATTGGAGTCAGCTACCATCAGTGGGTGCTGATCTGGGAATGCATGTCATTGTTTTTGAGGCTGCTAGTAAACTCAGGGGCAGAGAATAGGACTAGGGTGAATCAATTCACCACAAACCTGAGTTCTTACAGAGATTTAGCAATTTTTCTTTAGTAGATATTCCCCTGGTTGAGATGGTGATCAAGATGAAAACAATCTTTTAGTAACAAAACTCAGAATCCCTTGTCTTTTTCTCTATTTTACTTATTAGAAGCAAGTCACTATATTCATCTCACAGAAAAGGAATATGATGACACCAGTGTTTATGTTCCAGGAGGAATGTTGGGACCCCATTTTGGCATCTACCTCCTGTACTAAAATAAATCTTTTTCACTAAGCCCCATATTTATTTAATATTCTTTTCTATATTTACATTTTTCTCTCTGTCCTTCAGATTAGATATTTTCTACTACTAACAGTATTTTTTTATTGTGTTTCAATCAGAAATAATTGTGTTTCTGTTGTACCTTTATGCTGTTAAGTCTCTTTTAAGTTCTTTGTTTCTGATGTTGTATTTTTTCTTTCCTAAAATAATCATTTGATTATTTTTATAGATTGCAATTTTAAATTCAAATTTTCCATTTTCCACTAATTTTGCCTATCATTTTCTCTATTTTCTTAGACACATTAAGGATAATTATTTTGAAATCTTTGCCAGCTAACTACAAAATCTGGGTAGCCTGTTAGTCATCTGTTTTTTCCTCAGCTATAGGTTATGTGTCAGAGAAGGCAATGGCACCCCACTCCAGTACTTTTGCTGGAAAATCCCATGGGCAGAGGAGCTTAGTGGGCTGCAGTCCATGGAGTCACTAGGAGTCAGAAACGACTGAGTGACTTCACTTTCACTTTTCACTTTCGTGAATTGGAGAAGAAAATGGCAACCCACTCCAGTGATCTTGCCTGGAGAATCCCAGGGATGGTGGAGCCTGGTGGGGTGCCATCTATGGGGTCACACAGAGTCAGACATGACTAAAGTGACCTAGCAGCAGCAGCAGCAGATTATGTTTCTGTATTTCAAAGTAAATCATTATTTTAAAAATGGCATTTATTATGTGTTTGAAAAAGTTAAGGTCTACAGACAATATATTCTTCTAAAGAAGGCATACTTTTCTCTTCATTGGGCAGGTGGAGAATGGTAATTTGTTTCAACTGAGGATTACATAAGTGAAAATGGGGTTGCATTCCTGGTGACGCTCCACCACCATTGGCCTGCAAGGGCTTCCAGCACAGTGTCTGTGCATCCCATGCCCACTACCCCACCCCATCTAATCATAACCATTGTCTTGCTTAACTGCCAAAAATCTCTTCTAACTTGTTTTTGCCTTTAAGAGTGCTCCCACTTAGATTTTTAGGTTTTTGTCCTCAGTGGCCCAATATTTTATATTCTAAATGAGGAGAGGGAATTATACAAAAAATAATTAAAAAGAGTGAATTAAGCAGATGGAGTGGCTGCAATGATGAATGTTGCAGTTATTGAGTGGCCATAGCCATATGGATGCTTTACTTTTTTTGTTTTGTTTAGAGAGTTCTTTTATTTTGGAATTGTATGGGTCACTTTTTTTATTCACAGGACATAATTCATCAATTCAAGCAACAATCCAAAAGTCAGGTCTGAATAGTTGAGTACTGATCTTATGACTTGGGTTTAATCATTATAAAACAAGTTTCATTGAAAACAGAAAGCTTGTCAGTGGGTAGATACTTCATTCACCTTTACTAGATTTACCTTTATTTAGCTTCTTTTTTTTATTTTTCCCTTTTTAATTTTTATCCTCTAAGGTATAATATGTATTAAGAGTAATTCACATAAATATCAGCTAGCCAAATATTGACAAACATAACACATTTGTGTAATTATTAATAGTACTCATAAAGAAGCAGGATACCCCTAAGTCTTTGGTTACTGTCTTCCTTCCAGTCACTGGTATCTTGTATCCTAATTGGATAGATTAGTGTGGTCTTAACTTGTCCATAAATGAAATGATGCCATATGTGCTCTTGTGGCTGCTTTCTTTCATTTAACTTTATGTTTGTGACAGTCACCCCATATGATGCTTTTGAAACATAAATTAGATGATGTCATCCATTACTCAACTCTCTTTAATGGCTTGGTAAAAAATTCAAAGTGCTGATCATGTTATGTAGGACTCTATACGATGAGACCCTAGGTTCATACCACAAATTCCTTTTTCCTACTTTTCCCCTCACTCATTAAGCTCCAGCTCCAGTCCTGTTTGCCTCAAACAGGCCCCATGCTTACAATCTCTGCATTTGCTCCTGCTCTTCCTGGAACAATGTTTTCTTGAGAGTCACTCAGGTTTCTGCTCAAACATCACTTCACAGGGCCCTACCCCAGAGCTCTCTGAGTCTATATTCTTTATAGATAATAAAGAATATTATTTATATTCTTTCCTTCTTCTTGTATGGATGTGCTATCATATTATTAACATGTTTATTGATGGTTTGTGTGTTGAACTTCAGTGTAACCTCCATCAGACTGGGGAATCTCCCTTAACATCATCTCCCCAGGCTTAGAGTGAATCCTGGTACATGACAGGCAAACAGTACATAATTTTTTTTTAAAGATGATTTGTTGAATGAAATGAGAAGTCCAGATTGCTAATACAAAATCACAGCTGCCTTATAAGCTTGTAAGACCCCCAATTCTATCTGAGGAAATTGGGGAAGATTTCTAAAAGAAGGTGAAAATGGGGCTATCCAAAGCTGATTCCTATGGGCAAGGGAGGATGGAGTATTCCAGGCAAAGGCAACAAGTTTACAAGAGATGCAAATACAGGGATGAGCCCAAGATTTTTCATATGATTCCTACAATGACTTACAGACTAAAAATAAAATTTTAAATCAAGGCAAACTATTAAAAGGATAATCTCTTCTAAGTTTACCTTCTAGTAGATCCAGGGCCTTTCAAAATCTCTCTTAGCATTTTTATTTCCAGTCTTCAAGGGGGAAATTTTTTGTTGTTATGCTTTTTAAAAAAAAATAATTTGTGCGTGATTTTAATTTATGAGGATGTTGAGCCACCAGTGGGCATTTACTAAAAATCACACAAATTAAAAAGGCCTGAAAGAATTGGGAATTCACATAAAGTCAAATGGCCTGCATGTTTTTTGAGGTTAAAACAATTCTTCTATATGTCTAGGGAATTCACCAAAGGGGACAGAAGTCCAGCATTTGAGGCCTTTATTGGTGGGGGATGATGAAGGAGGAGACTAGGGCACTTTGGCTTCATTCAGATTATGCTGAGCATCAGGAATGGGTCCTATGAAAGAGCTGCAGGTGAACATCATCTTTATATACAGTATTTAAAGGAATTTTAAACTAATTCAAACCCTAATGTTTGTTGCGGTTAAAACTTATGAACATTAACAATATCCTATGAGATCCAAGTGAAAAGTACCTGTCCTTTTCTCATGAAAACACTTATCAAGATTACTGGACCAGACAACACTTGTGCTATTGCACATCCAGGTTACAGCATGTTGCAATGACTCACAATAAATTTATTTAATGGTGTTTATTCCTACAACTTGCCAAGAAAGACCAATTTTGAACTGTTTGCTTTCCAATTCTTATCAGAGACCTGGTTGAGGAAGTTGATATTTGAGAAAGATAAGGGCAGGGGCAGGCCAGTCATCTATTCTTTCTTGTGTTGTGGGGCATATTTTTATAAATTTTGAATTTCATTAGCTTAGCCTCCCTCATTCTCCTGACATAAATAGCACACTTGCATCATTTTTGTGAATCTTTTATTATATTTGTAACTTGAGAGTTTTTTGGAAGTTAATAGAGAGAACAGTCACATCTCTGCATTTTTGCACAATTGCCATCAGAGACACTGGACACAGGCTGGCTCATGTGCTGGCGTAAGGTCTTAAATGTAAATTCAACTTGGGATTTATTATAACCATGGTGGAAAGAGGTTGGTTTTAAGCTCACGAATCTACATTTGAGTCTTTGTTCTAGCATTTGGGAGGTGTAAAATTTTAAGCAACTGTCATTTGTCTCCCTTAGCTTCAGTTTTTTTTTTTTTTTAATCTATAAAATGGCAGTGCTGTGATATCTAACTGACAGGGTGTTGTCAGTATTACTGAGACCTTATATCTAGGTTTTGCAAGCTTTGTTGCTTTTTATCACTACATGACTTTTATAATACTGGGGTGTCTTTGATCTTTGCTCAGAGGTTTACTTGCTAAATTTTATCAAAGAAGTTTGGTAACCCATGATGTTAGCCTTTGCTTCTTGATAACTGAGAATTGAATTAAATAGTCACTGTGGAAATTGTGGATAATAATCATCAACAATAACCAATTGTTATCAAATTAATTATATGAATATACATGTTTGTGTATGTTACCTCTTCTGTGTTTTCTTTTAATTTCCATCTAGTAGATATGTACTGTCTCTAATCTTTTTAAATGTGGTAAGAGAATACATTATGTGTGACAAATCATTTTTATTAGGAAATTTGGGTTGTGAGTGTTATATATCCAGTAAATAAAATGCATTAATAGTAACCACTAGCATCCATCCACTTGGCAATCCTGGAAATGAGAGTTCTGAGGTGAATTTGTAGGCCTATTCTGGCTTTAAATAACATGGTTATCAGATTGGATTGGTTTACAAGTAGAGACAATAGAACTGGAAGGAAATTTTTAAATTACTGAGCACGAAATAACGGTTTTACAGAAGGGACACTGAGACCAGTAAAGTGAGAGGACATGCAGTCAGGTGGCAGAAATATTCCCGGGGTTGCCTTGCTGTTGTCCATGCTTCTGTCTACATGGGATCTTCCCTCACTCCATTTAACACACATCCCAGCTATCTATGGCAGCATAGTCGACAGCTCCAAGCCTTAGTGGTGCAAAACAACAACATTTTGGTAGAATCCCAGGCTCAGTACATCAGGAATCTGCATACAGCATGGTGTCATTGGCTCACCTTATACTCAGTGCCTGGAGCCTCAGCAGGGAGGACTGTATTGCTCAGGGTGACTCAAGTGTCTGGAGCTAGAATTCCCTGGAGAATTCTCTCAATCTCCTGGCATGAGGGATGGGATAACTTAAAAACTTGGACAGGAATTCCTACTCATCTCTTCTCCTGTGGCTTTGACTTCAGGCTTGGTTGTCTTGGGGAGGTTAGACTCCTTACATGATGGTCCAGGGCTCCAAGGGCAAGATTTTCAGCAAATGAGGAAGAAGCTTCCTGACCTTAAGGCTCGGAAGTCATACAATATCATATCTACTATATTCCAGAGGTCAAATAACAACATACTCTCCCAAGTTCAAGGAGAGAGAATGTAGACTCCACATCTTGATGGGAGAAATATCTCATGTTAAAATTGCCAGAAAGATATTTACTGAGAGCATTTTATATGTCAGATAACAAGTTCTTCTTGGGGAGACAGAGATGAATGAAGCACATTTTCTATCTTCAAAGAGTTCCCAATCTATAAAGAAACAAAGGCAGTTACTATCCAAGTTTATCTAATTATTATACTAAAGCAATTATTATTTTGATTTTGCAAGAAGATAGCAAATCAATTAACAAAGCAAAGTAATAGAAATAGACCAAAGACTACATGGAATTTTGATAAACGATGACAGTGTCATGGGAGGCCATTGCTTAAAGAAGGGATTATATAATATACAGAGCTTAGAAAATGTATTTCTACATGGAATTTATGAAATAGATATCTACCTCCCACTGTAGAAAAATTAAGTCCAGATGGATTAATGATTTAAGTGTCAAAAGCAAAGCTTTAAACTGGTAAAAGCAATGTAGATGAAAATCATTCTGATCTTGGGGTTAAGAAGGATTACTTAAAGTATACACACACACAAAACACTAATCACAAAGGAAGTGATTGATGGAGTCCACTCCACTGAAATTAAAAACATCTGCTTGTGAACAAAAACGAAAAATGAGAAGATATTTGTAACATATGTAGCCAAAATGTGATCCTTATTTATATATCATCTCTCGATCCGTTATTCACCTGTTTATTGATCATCTATCTATAAATAAATAAGAAAATAGAAAAAATAGACAATGGACCAAAAAAATTAACAATTTACTGAAAACAAAAACATGGACTGTCAATAAAAGAATGAAGATGAACATATAAATCAAATTATGAGACATTTTATATGATGTGATTTGTAAGAATTAATATGTAAGGCGCTATCAGTGCACATCTAAAGAACTGCTAAGAGAGGGCATAAACTCATGCAAGAAAAGATAGCATGACATTTTATTAAAGGTCCTGAATTGTAGCCCCCATTGCAGTCCTTCTCCAAACCTTCATCTGTGTGCACCAAGTAAGCTATGGGTTTTCCAGGTGTCATGTATGGATGTGAGAGTTGGACCATAAGGAAGGCTGAACACCAAAGAATTGACACTTTAAAACTGTGATGCTGGAGAAGAATCTTGAGAGTCTTTTGGGCAACAAGGAGATCAAATCAGTCAATCCTAAAGGAAATTAATACTTTGGCCATGTGATGCAAAGAGCTGACTCATTGGAAAAGACCCTGATGCTGGGAAAGATTGAGAGCAAGAGGAGAAGAGGAGACGGAGGAAGAGATAGTTGAATGGCTTCACTGACTCAGTGGACATGAGTTTGAGCAAACTCAGGGAGATAGTGAAGGACAGGGAAGCCTGGCATACTGTAGTCCATGGGGTCACAAAGAGCTGGTTACGACTTAGCGACTGAACAACAACAGAACAAGGAGTGAAACATCAGAAATGATGTCAGGAAAGGAAACCTCTTTACTATCAAAGGCACTATCAAAGAGAATTAGAAATAAATCATGAAAATCAGCCACCTTGTCCCCTTAAAATTAAAATATTCTTTTTGTTCCTTAAAAACAAGCCAGAAAGCAACATGGTAGTCATATTATCTGTGGCTTCAAATCTCATATCCCATTTTATCTCTGATGTCTATGATAGAGGTTGAAGTATAGATTTTAAAGATAATTGAAGAAAGAAAGAGGGGCTTCCCAGGTGGCTTAAGAGGTAAAGAGTCTGCCTGCCAATGCAGGAGACACAGGTTTGATCCCTGGGTTTGGAAGATCCCCTGAAGGAAGAAATGGCAACACACTGCAGTATTCTTGTCTGGGAAATCCCATTGACAGAGGAGCCTCTCAGGCTATGGTCTATGGGGATCACAAAGAGTCAGACACGACCGAGCATGCATGCACATTTTATCCAGCATTTCTTGGAAAGTTGTCTCTGTTATGTAAATGGAGGTATAGCTGAGATATATACTAAAAAAAAAAAAGAGAGAGAGCTGTGAATGGCAAGTTTTGTGAACAACATGGAAGCTGCCAAACAACTCTTTTAATTAGCCTTGAGAAAATGAGCCCAACAGAAGGAAACAGAAAATTCAAACTTTGCCTCCAGATAACCCTAGACCTTGGGGGACAAATGGTGCCTAAATTCAAGCAAGCTGCCTTTTTTTCCATCCCTCATTATTCGTTATCATGTTTGAATGCTCTTGCACTGCCATTTCGCTACATTTATAAACCTACTTATAACAAGTTTACATAAAATTCTTCAGCATAACTTTGTATCTCTTTGAGCCCCAACTGTGCCTTGGACAAGGCCATTCTTTGGCATACACCAATGCTTGGATGGCTTCCTGTCTCAGAAAGGCCAAGCAAGCACTGCTTGTGAAGTTTCAAGTTTGCCTTTCCCTTTAGAAAAGCTAATGTCAACTTTCTGGGGTGAAACCACAAGTCAACTTGCGGTTCATCTGAGGCATAAGGAGCATGAAAACTGAGGAGGGTTCTCATGCCCTGCTTAGCACTAGCTGCATCAGCAGGCCTTCACTCATTAAACAAAAGCTTTGGTAGTTTGTATCTTTCAAGAAATTTATCAATTTCTTCTAAACTGTTGGTATATAAGCAATTGCAATAAAGTTGCTTATAACCTTACCTAATATCCTGATAATATCTGTACAACTTGTATGATGTCACCTCTTTCATCTTGATATTGGTAATATGTGTCTTCCTGAAATTTTTCCTGATCATTCTAGGGAAAGGCTGATCAATTTAAGTTTTTCAACAAACCAGCTCTTGGCTTTATAGATTTTCTCTACTGTTTTTCTATTTTTCATGTTACGTGTATATACTCTTATCTTTATTTTTTAATCCTTATTTTCCTTCCTCATGTGTTCTTTGCTTTATTTATTTATTTTTTTAGTTTCTTAAGGTAAAAGCTGAGGTAATTGATTTATAATATTTATTTTTTATAATACTTGCTTTTAGTGTTGTAAATTCTAATTATTGCAATAATGACATTTCACAACTTTCAATATTTTGTTTTCATTTTCATTCAGACTATGATGTTTTACAATTTTCCTTTTGATTCTTTCTTTGATCTGAAGGTTAGTAATGAGTCTGTTATTTAATACCTAGATACATGGGGAATTTTCAAACATCTTTTGGATATTGATTTCTAATTTCATTTCATTCAGAAAGCATACATTATATGTCTTTAATGCTTTTAAATTTGCTGACATTTACTGTGTGGTTCAGAACATAGTCTATATGGTAAAAGTTCCATGTGCCCTCAAAAAGAATGTGTGTCCTGCTATTGGTTATAAATATAATGTCTTATAAATATGTTAGTGATATATTAGGGAAACAGCAGTGAATGGAACAGTCAGCATCCATTTTCTCATGTACCTTCTATTCTGGTTGAGGGAATCAGATTATAAACATAGCAGATAACCACAATGCTCCACAATGAACACCAGCTCTTTCTACTTTCTTCCCCCATTTTATCTGTAGTCATTATCAGCATCTTATGTATTTTTTCCAGCCACATTCATTCACATGGATAGTTAGAGTTATATTTAACTACCCTTCAATTTTGCCAAATGAGTACATGAAGCAAGAAAAGTGGGGAAGTTGAGGGTGTAGCCAAGTTCTTGATTTCCGTGATTGACCAGAGAACTACACAGGAAAAAGAGAGGTTAGACACAAAACAAGTGAGGAACATGAGTTGTAGAATTCATGGGTAATGGGGAAGATTACTGGAATTGGAGAACTGGAGGAAGTAAGCTGGACTTTTTGAAGTGGTGATCAGAGAATGGTTTGCTTGAAGCTGAGATGAGAGAGGAGTTGCAACTATTGGGAATAGTAAGATGTGGCTAAGAAAATGTGGCTCTTCAAAAGTTTCACAGAGAGTAAGAAGGAGCTATGAAGCAAACTCATCTCATCTTCTTTCCCCTTTATCATGCATGTGCCTCGCTACCCCTTTTTTTCACAGCCTCACCCATTACTCCTCACTTCATACTGTTATCGTTTGCAGGCTGTGCAAACAAAATGCCACAGACTAGATGGCTTAACCAACTGAAATTAAGTTTCTCATAATTCTAGAGGCCCCAAACAACAGATGTTTATTTTCCCTGAGTCCTGGAGGCTGGAAATCCAAGATCAAGGTGTGGGCAGGGCTGGTTTCTCCTGAGATCTCTCTCCTTGGTGTGCAAAGGGTCATCTTCTCCCTGTCTCCTCACTTGGCCTCTCCTCTGTATACACATCCCTCGTACCTCTGTGTGTGTCCAAATGTCTTCTTATAAGAAAACCAGTCAGATCAGCTTACGGTTCACGCTAAGGCCCTAATACCGCCTATTTAAAGGTCTCAATCTCCAGATTTAAAGATCACAATCTCTACAACGTGACTCCAAATAGAGTCACATTCTGAGGGTCTGGGGTTAGGGTTTCAGCATCTGAGTTTGTGGGGAAACAACTCAGCTTCTAATATGTCATGATCACCACATTCAGCAAAGTATAGAAGAAGCATTTAGTTTGTACAATGCCTTCTTCATGAAGTTTGATGAGAATTAAAACGAGGTGATAGCATAGCATCTGATGTTTAATTCTTCATTTTTGTTTGGTTAAGCTCTGCAAATAGTTAAAGAGCACATTCACATGCTGGACCTGACCCAGGCTTGGGAGACACAAAGAAGAAAAGATCTATTCCTGTTCCAGAAAGGCCACAACCGTGACAAAGTAGGAAATCCTGCTGTTTGTGACAACTTGGATGAACCTGGAAGGCATTACATGAAGTGAAATACCAGACAGACAAATATTGCATGATAAAAACATCATACTCTGGGAGACAGAGCAGAGTGGTTGGTTGCCAGGGGCTGAGGAGTAGGCAAAAAGTGATGTTGGTTAAAAGGTACAAAATTTCAGGTATAAGATGAGTAAGTTCTGAGGATCTAATGTACAGTTAGCATGGTGGTTATAGCTAACAATACTGTATCATAGACTCTGGATGTTCTCACCAGAAAAAAAGAAGTGGCAGTGTGATAGGCTGGAGGTGTTATCCAATGCTATGATGGTAACCATTTTACAAGATGTAAATGGATTAAATCCCTAAACTTGCTCAATGGTATATGTCGATTATATCTCAGTAAAGCTGGAAAAATAATGTTTTTGGAAAAAGAAATTTCACAGTCACAGTCTAATTGGAGATGGGGTAGTGAACGTAGAGACAAAACCAGAGATAATCTCAATATTACAATGAGCAAGTAGTCCATTAATACTATTTGATCACACCTGGTACAGTGTGTAAGGTACAATGATACTACATGGTAAAAAATGAAATTCTACCAGAATCAAAGTCTCTTCAGGGAAGAATTCCACACTTGTTCCTTCACTCTCAGAAGACATGGCCCATATGAGATATGTGTTACTCTGAAAAGTTCCTTCTTCTCATGAAAAATCACATACACAGATGTGCCCAAACCTGACATTGCAAGGATGACATTACAGTGTCATCCATTATCTAGTTTTAATTCAATGAAACCAAAGAGAACAAAGAGGTTATTTGCTTCCTCTGAGCATAAATTATGAAACTATGTTTTTTTCTATATATAGTTGACTCTTGAACAATATGGATTTGAACTGCTGGGGTCCACTTATACACAGATTTTTTTTTTCAGCAAATATATTGGAAAAACTTTTGGAGATTTATAACAATTCCAAAGAAATCTCACAAACCATGTAGCCCAGAAATATCTAAAAATTTAAAGATAAAGCATGTCATGAATGCATAATATAGATGCAGATACTAGTCTATTCTTACATAGGCATAAAATGAGTGGTGTTTAATATGAAACTAAATATGTGTTAGCTTTCTTACTTTTTCTAACTTTGTCTCAAAGAATTGCAATCCCTTACTGGCTTCCTTCACTCCATGCAGCTCTCATCATCATCTCGCTGTGAATACCTCCCCCTCCCCCCACGCACCTCTTTACACTCTCATTCTTGCTTTGGCAGCTTGACTCCCCCAGGTGAGATTTGACCAGGTACTCCAAGCTGGCCACCTTCTTTGGAAGTTGTCAGACTGAGCAGTCTGACTGTTGAACTCTGTCCCTTCTCTCCACCACACCATCTGTCCAGTGTGCATTTTCCCTGCTGGGTAGGGGCATAGCAGATGCTAACCAAACATTGCCCCAGATGAGCTCTACCCAAGGAGGAAATGCTTTTTATAGGGACCTCTGACTTGGGAAAATTATCTGGAAGCCCTTCTAATTTGGCTTTGTTGGAGGTGACTGATGTATACATGTATTGTCCTCCATAGAGGGATTGATTGCTGCCCTCCTGTGACATGGTGATTTGCCATAAGAAGCATGCATTTAGTCTTCATCCCTGTTTCTGCTACAAAGCTTCTAAAACACTTGGAATTTCCAAAATGGTGAGAGCATAAAGGTGTCTGAAAGTGAAAGTCACGTCCAACTCTTTGTGACCCCATGAACTATACAGTCCACGGAATTCTCTAGGCCAGAATACTGGAGTAGGTAGCCTTTCCCTTCTCCAGGGGATCTTCCCAACCCGGGGATCGAACCCAGGTCTTCCACATTGTAGGGGGATTCTTTACCAGCTGAGTCAGAAGGGAAGCCCATGCTAACTGTGCCCAATGTGGGGCTTGAACCCATGACCCTGGGATTAAGAGTCCCATGCTCTACCGACTGAGCTAGCTGGTCTATTGTTGTGTTAATTAGGTGGCTTTTGGACTCCACCTGGGGATGAGGGCCGGTTGCCAGAGGTCCAAACCAGGTGATTAGAGGGTTGAATATTTTAGTCCAATCCCCTGACTTCCTAGGGAGTGGAGACTGCTGGTGATGAGTCAATCACCAATGACTGATGATTTAATCAATCATCTCTAAGTAATGAAGCCACTATAAAAACTCAAAATAGTGGAGTACAGAGAACTTCCAGGTTGGTGAACACATGAGAATTTGGGAAGAGTGACATCCTGGAGGGGGCATAGAAACTCTGTCCTTTCCCCTCACTTTGCCCTATGTATCTCTCCCATCTGACTGTGTATGAGTTGTAATAAATTGGTCATCTAGTATGAGATGCTTCTCGGATCTCTGTGAGCCAGTCTAGCAAATTAATGAAACCTAATGAAGGGTCCTGGGAAACTTCCATCTAAACAAGCTTGTCAGAATCACAGGTGACAACCTGAACTTGAGACTGGAAATGGAAGGAAGTGAGGGGCAGTCTAGTGAGACTAAGCCCTTAACCTGTGGAATCTGATGCTGCCTCCAGGTCCAGTGTCAGGCTGAGTTCATTGAATTATAGGACCTCCAGCTGGTTTCACAGAATTTCTTGGTATGGAGAAAACCCTACATGTCAGAATTGGTGTCAGAATCATTACCAGCCTAGGAAGCTGGCACCTCCCTGTCACTCATTTCCCTAAGATAGGACAGTGATGAGGGAGAGAACTGTGGAGCAGGGCTGAATGAGGCAGGAAAAGGAATGTCCGTCCCTCTACTAGTCCTGTCTTTTTCAGATTGTTGGGTGAATAAACCTTTTGGTTTCATCTCTGGCACCTTCATTCATCCCAAGCCTCCCACAGACAAAGGTGGTTCTTGACACAGCAGCTCAGAATCTAGCCTGGAAACACTGGCTGGACTGTTCTTGTGTGGAATCTGAGTCCCTCCCTGAGAATGGCATTGGCACAGGGTGTTTCTAAAAAAAATACTTTGTGTGAAGGGCAGTTGATTCAGTGTGGAGCTTGTACTATCAACTGAGCTCCTCTCCATACAACAAGGTGGTCACACTATGTGCTCTACTTCCACATCCATCAAATACTCCTCACTGATGTCAACGTATAACCCTGTGGCTCTTAATCTCCGTGTGGCTGCTTCCATTCCACAGGATGCTGTGAATCTTGACAAAGGTGTCAGTTCAGTTCAGTTCAGTCACTCAGTCGTGTCCAGCTCTTTGCAACCCCATGGACTGCAGCACGCCAAGCCTCCCTGTCCATCACCAACTCCTGGAGTTTACTCAAACTCATGTCCACTGAGACGGTGATGCCATGCAACTATCTCATCCTCTGTCACCCCTTCTCCTTTGGCCTTCAATCTTTCCAAGCATCAGGGTCTTTTCAAATGAGTCAGTTTTTCGCATCAGGTGGCCAAAGTATTGGAGTTTCAACTTCAGCATCAGTCCTTCCAGTGAATATTCAGGACTGATTTTCTTTAGGATGAACGGGTTGGATCTCCTTGCAGTCCAAGGGATTCTCAAGAGTCTTCTCCAACACCACAGTTTGAAAGCATCAATTCTTCAGCACTCAGTTTTCTTTATGGTCCAACTCTCACATCCATACATGACTACTGGAAAAAACATAGCTTTGACTACATGGGCCTTTGTTGGCAAAGTAATGTCTCTGCTTTGCAATATGCTGTCTAGCTTGGTTATAACTTTTCTTCCAAGGAGTAAGCGTCTTTTAATTTCATGGCTGCAGTCACCATCTGCAGTGACTTTGGAGCCCCCCAAAATAAAGTCTCTCACTGTTTCCACTGTTTTCCCATCTATTTGTCATGAAGTGATGGTACCGGATGCCATGATCTTCGTTTTCTGAATGTTGAGTTTTAAGCCAACTTTTCTACTCTCCTCTTTCACTTTCATCAAGAGGCTCTTTAGTTCTTCTTCACTTTCTGCCTTAAGGGTGGTGTCATCTGCATATCTGAGGTTATTGATATTTCTCCCAGCAATCTTGATTCCAGCTTGTGCTTCATCTAGTTCAGCATTTCTCATGATATACTCTGCATATAAGTTAAGTAAGCAGGGTGACAATATACAGCATTGATGTACTTCTTTCCCGATTTGGAACCAGTCTGCTGTTCCATGTCCAGTTCTAACTGTTGCTTCTTGACCTGCAGACAGATTTCTCAGGAGGCAGGTCAAGTGGTCTGGTATCCCCATTTCTTTCAGAATTTTCCACAGTCTGTGGTGACCCACACAGTCAGAGGCTTTGGCATCATCAATAAAGCAGGAGATGTTTTTCTGGAACTCTTGCTTTTTTGATGATCCAAAGGATGTTGACATTTGATCTCTGATTCTTCTGCCTTTTCTAAATCCAGCTTGAACATCTGGTTCACATACTGTTTAAGCCAGGCTTCGAGAATTTTGAACATTACTTTGCTAGCATTTGAGATGAGTGCAATTGTACAGCAGTTTGAACATTCTTTGGCATTGCCTTTTTTGGGATTGGAATGAAAATTGACCTTTTCCAGTCCTGTGGCCATTGCTGAGTTTTCCAAATTTGCTGGCATATTGAGTGCAGCACTTTCACAGCATCATCTTCATTGCAGCACTGTTTATAATAGCGAGGACATGAAAGCAACCTAGATGTCCATCAGCAGATGAATGGATAAGAAAGCTGTGGTACATATACACAATGAAGTATTACTCAGCCATTAAAAATAATACATTTGAATCAGTTCTAATGAGGTGGATGAAACTGGAGCCGATTATACAGAGTGAAGTAAGCCAGAAAGAAAAACACCAATACAGTATACTAAAGCATGTATATGGAATTTAGAAAGATGGTAATGATAACCCTGTATGGGAGATAGCAAAAGAGACACAGATGTCTAGAACAGTCTTTTGGACTATGTGGAAGAGGGAGGGGGTGGGATGATTTGGGAGAATGGCATTGAAACATGTATAGTATCATATATGAAAATCGCCAGTCCAGTTTCGATGCATGATACTGGATGCTTGGGGCTGGTGCACTGAGACAACCCAGAGGGATGGTACGGGGAGAGAGGTGGGAGAGGAGTTCAGGATGGGAAACACACGTATACCTGTGGTGGATTCATGTTGATGTATGTATTCATGCTGTACAATTGCACTCATCTCAAATGCTAGCAAAGTAATGCTCAAAATTCTCGAAGCCTGGCTTAAACAGTATGTGAACCAGATGTTCAAGCTGGATTTAGAAAAGGCAGAGGAATCAGAGATCAAATGTCAACATCCTTTGGATCATCAAAAAAGCAAGAGTTCCAGAAAAACATCTCCTGCTTTATTGATGATGCCAAATACAAATACAAAACCAATACAATATTGTAAAGTAATTAGCCTCCAATTAAAATAAATAAATTTATATATAAAAAAAGGAAACTAAAAAGAAAAAAAAAAGAAATAACTCAACTGGAATTCTATCACCTCCACTAGCTTTGTTTGTAATGATGTTTCCTAAGGCCCACTTCACTTTACATTCCAGGATGTCTGGCTCTAGGTGAGTGATCACACCATCGTGATTATCTGGGTCCTGAAGATCTTTTTTGTATAGTTCTTCCATGTATTCTTTCCACCTCTTCTTAATATCTTCTCCTTCTGTTAGGTCCAAGACAAAGTTGTAGTCTTTATTTTTACTTCAGCTTTCACCTGAATACGTCTTTTCTGAGGCAGAATGTGAAAACATGTCCACACCACTCACTAAACTGGTGCTGCTCACAATCCTGCAGCAGCTCTGAAGACGGTCAAGGCAATAGCAATTTTGAACAGTTTTTTTGTTTGGTCATATTTCTCCTGATTCTAACTAAACAGACATTATTACTTGGCTTCAGATTTACTAAATCCAGGGCAAGTAAATCTCAAATTATGAGGTGCCAAGTATAAAGTTCCCTTCATTGGGTCAATGACTCCTACAAATATTCTTGATGAATTATCATGGACCAAAGATGCACAGTTCAGTACATTTTCATTGACGTAAGGGCAATGAATAGACATCTACTATATAGAAGTTGTTGCAAACTGAAACTAATATTCTACTGGGGTTAATTAACCACTTAATGAAGCTTGTTAATAAGTTGACTGGCACTCAACACATTGCAGCCAAGATACAGAATTTCTACTGTGCAAATTCACATGGACAGAGTCAAATTTCCTATGCTTTTTAGAATAGATGCTCTATAATCAAGGCATCTTCTCCATGTTTTGTTACTTTCAGTTACTCTTTATTTTTAATATTGAGTATACAAAATGCATACAATTTAACTTTCCCATAATTAACTTTGTGGAGAGATGTTTGGTTAATCCTCCAGTGTGTGGTGATGCACAATTATAACAATGGAAATTTGTACAATGATTGTTTTCTAAAAATATTTTAAGACATAGATGCATGTTAGTTTAAACATGAATTATCTCTGGGCATTAGGGAAAATTTACACAGAATTCCCTTACCCATTACATTTTTCAAGTTTTCTTCATTAATATTTTTTCATATGAAGCCTGAAAAGATATGCTGATGACACAACTTGCATAAATTATTATGATAACCTATTAAATTATACTTTAATACTCTAATCTTAATATTATTCTTAATTTTATACAAGCTTTATAATATAAATATACATGAAATATATAAGTAGTTAAAAGGGCCAGAGAAGTGAAAACACACAGAAAACCATAAAACTCTAAGATGAGAAATGGCATTGAAAATTGAAACTGGCTTCACCACTGGGGCTAAAATGACTTGACTTGGAAACATCGATGATTGGTGGGGCCAGGGAAGGCCAGCATGGTGCTGCCTGTAGGGTCTTCATGCC
This sequence comes from Capricornis sumatraensis, assembly GCF_032405125.1. NCBI lineage: Eukaryota > Metazoa > Chordata > Mammalia > Artiodactyla > Bovidae > Capricornis > Capricornis sumatraensis. Next base: position 80,083,208 of record NC_091073.1, read on the forward strand.
ACTCAGTGTGACCTGTGGCAGTCTGAATAACAGGCATGCAATGGAAGAAGCACATGGAACTTGACCAGAACAGCAGTAACCAGTAGAGAGTGGGTATTGTCTGCAGGAAGGAGGAAGTCAGCCAGGAAGTCACTGCCAAGGTCTAATCTTGAGGTCAGAAACCAGCTGTGGCTGGAGGAGGTCCTTTTTGAACCAGCAGGTTGTTAAGATCCACTTCACTGCCCTTCTCCTGCCTTGTGGGACCCACTGGCAACACTTCGCTGGCCCAGACATGTCAGGGATGAGTCAGAAAGAGGGTTAATTACTGGAGGTGAAAAGGAAAAACCTAAGAGTGAGTTCATCCATTAATACAAGGAGGGTTAATCATTTTTTAAAATAGTAGATTCTGTTGAGAGAAGGACAAAGGGAGTCCAACACACACAGAGTTCAGAATATCTGCCGAGGGCATTTGGGTACATTTTGTGGTAACTGTTGAGGATAGAGCTCTTTCACATTTACTTAACTGATTACCCCTTGGGTTCATGGTCATCTTGTTCATTTAGCAGAGAAGACAGACCAGAAAGGGTAAGGTGAATTGCCTCAAGTCACACAGCTACAAGATGAGAGTGGAAGGAGAGCCTAGTGTGTGAGAGATGGCAGTCCTTGGGATGAGGAATAAGACACAAAGACTGCTATGACAGGAAAAAGTAGTTGTTTCATTACTCATGAGTCCAGGGAAAATACAAATAGTTGTGTTCCACCTTGGGCATTTGCTAACTGCCAAGAATTCATCAAAGCTTTGAGGTTGTGCAGGATATTGTGGTCATTTGTTTTAATTTCTTAGATATATGGACTTAACATCTTACATACACATTGATCGTGGGATGACTTCTCACATTCTAGCAGTTCTGAAAATGTCCATGTAAACATATTGGGTTTTAGTGTTTTTTTTTTTTAATTTTATAAAAATTACATATGACTTTCCATGAAATGTAGAGCATCCTGATGAGATATCACTTTGTGATACGATTAAGTTAGCTTCTGAGGAGCTTGGTCTGGGTCGGTTGCTCTTTTAGCACACTCTTGGCTCTGCACGTTCTCTTTGTTGGGGAGTCTGCCATGGCCTGCTCCTCTAGCATGGCAGGGTTCGATGTTGCTTACCAAACTCTCCTGAGATGAGCACGGAGTGCTGGTCACCCCACAAAACCATCAGACCATACAGTAGCACATACTTGCCCACTGTAGAGCTCAAAGAACGCTTATTTGAAAATCTTGACTCCTTGATTCTTTCTTTCTTCTACCTCTGTGGCAAACCATGAGAGCTGTCCCTTTGGAGAGGGAGAGGGTGTGCACTGCTGAGAATTTCTTGATCTCTGAGCTGCTTCTGCTAAGTCACTTCAGTCGAGTCCGACTCTGTGCGACCCCACAGACGGCAGCCCACTAGGCTCCTCTGTCTCTGGGATTCTCCAGGCAAGAATACTGGAGTGGGTTGCCATTTCCCTCTCCAATCCATGAAAGTGAAAAGCGAAAGTGAAGTCGCTCAGTCGTGCCCGACTCTTAGCGACCCCATGGACTGCAGCCTACCAGGCTCCTCCGTCCATGGGATTTTCCAGGCAAGAGTACTGGAGTGGGATGCCATTGATCTCTGAGCAGGCCCCATCATTTGCCACCCCTCAGCTGTCTCTTCTGGAAAAGTTAGAGTGGGGGCCCCTGAATTCTTGCAAGTGTACCTGGGGTGTGTGTGTGTGTGTGTTCTGGGGGTCTGGGAAGGGCTCTCCTCTGAAAGGGGCTCCCTTTGCATGTTGCTGGATGGGCATCCCAAAAGGAAATCTGTGATTTCTGTGCTAAGTCACTTCAGTTGTGCCTGACTCTTTGTGGTCCTGTGGACTGTAGTCCCCCAGGCTCCTTTGTCTGTGAGATTCTACAGGCAAGAATAAGGGAATGGGTTGTCATTTCTTACTCCAGGGGACCTTCCCAACCCAGGGATCAAACCCATGTCTCTTACGTCCCCTGCATTGGCAGGTGATTTCTTCACCGCTAGCACCACCTGGGAAGTCAGTATTTTTATTTTTAAATTATGTGAAGACTCAAAGATTCAAAGGAGCTTGCCACAAAGGAATCGTCCTAGTCAAAGAATCAATAAACTGGGTGTTTCAGAAAACAAAACCTATTCAAGTGTGTTAGTGAAAGTGAAGTTGCTCAGTTGTGTCCAACTCTTTGCGACCCCATGGACTGTAGCCTACCAGGCTCCTCTGTCCATGGGATTCTCCAGGCAAGAACACTGGAGTGGGTTGCCGTTTCCTTCTCCAATGCATGAAAGTGAAAAGGGAAAGTGAAGTCGCTCAGTCATGTCTGACTCTTAGCGACACCATGGACTGCAGGCCACCAGGCTCCTCCATCCATGGGACTTTCCAGGCAAGAGCACTAGAGTGGGTGCCATTGCCTTCTCCATTGTGGCTAAGCTAAGTTGTCTTTATTTTGTCTCTGATCAGGAATGTGGGGCACCTCTTGCGTGGATGGAGGAGAGAAAAAACACCAGAGAAGTCAGGAGAGCTGGAGCCTCCTCTAACTGACCTCTGGCATACCCCCATGAAGCAATTACAAAGACTGCCCCAGGGCCAAGGGAAAGCATGGAAAGAAGAATTTCACACATACATTTAAAACTACCTTGGTCGGACCTCTGGCCATGAGTCACTACATTCCTCCCACATGAAGTTACATTCACCCTTGTGAGTCTTCTAGGAAGTTCCAATATTGCCTGTGTCAGATCAGGTTTCTTGGGTGAAGTTTATCTGTTCCTCTCTTGCCTAATTACAACTGTGGAGCAGGTTCTTCTGCTGAAAAGTGGAGAATTGGAGGCCACAGGTGCATTGGTCCATGTGGGCCCAGACCCATTGAATAGGGCCCAGGTATGTTCCCCCAGCAATTCTTTATGGCTCCTGGTATAACAGAGGACATAACTTACTCCATATTGGATTTATTCCTTTAGCTCTAACTCTTGTGCTCTGTTGCCTGTGCTAAGTCATCTTGGCTCTGAACATTTTATAAAAGAATGTTGCCCATATCCTGAGATATATAGGAAAGCCCATTCTCAAGGCTCTGGCCTTTAAAGGTATAACCTTTTCCCATTTGTATAGAGATAAAAGGCTGCAGAACAGAGAAGTTTGTCTTGTTGGAGGTTTGCAGGAACATATTGACCTGACCTAGGCAGACGAGCTGGAAGAATGAAGGATTCCAGCACCATGAATTTTACAACCAGCTACACTCCCTCTCCTTTTAATTTAAAAGAAACCTGACAATGACGACCCTGTATGCAAGACAGCAAAAAAGACACAGATGTGTATAATGGACTTTTGGACTCAGAGGGAGAGGGTGAGGGTGGGATGATTTGGGAGAATGGCATTGTAACATGTATACTATTATGTAAGAATTGAATCGCCCGTCTATGTCCGACGCGGGATACAGCATGCTTTGGGCTGGTGCACGGTGATGACCCAGAGAGATGTTATGGGGAGGGAGGTGAGAGGAGGGTTCATGTTTGGGAACTCAGGTACACCCGTGGTGGATTCATGTCAATGTATGGCAAAATCAATACAGTATTGTAAAGTAAAATAAAGTAAAAATAAAAATTAAAAAAAAAAAGCACCTTAAAAAAAATAAAAAAAATAAAAATTAAAGAAGCCTGAATTCTAATTCAGGGAAGATGTTTCTTTGGGACACTAGTCCTCCATCTTCTTGGTCTCCTGGCTTTCCAAAATAGAGTTGCTATTCCTTGTACTACTTGTTTCTCAATTTATGGGACTGACTGTTTTGCCATGAACAATACGAACTTGGATTCAGTAACACTGGCTCCAGCCTTTGGGCTATAGAGTAATCCTTTTGTCATAAGAAATGAGTAGTTTCTGGAGCTAAGTAGTTTTCTCAGCCTGATTCATGCCGTAAAACAAATGATCACAAATTAATGGCTTTGACACCATCAGTTGATAATCTCACAGTTTCCTGCTTATCTCACCTCCTGGAGGCCACCTGAAGATTCTTGTCCAGGTGGCCTCAACAGGCAATTCACAGCATAGGAGTTGACTTTCTTCCAGGCCAGCCTGAACCCATCTCAGGGATGGCCCTCTCTTCTCCCACTTTTAAAGGGCTCATGGGATTTAGGCCCACTTAAGGAACTGACTGATCCTAAGGTCAGCAGATGTGAGACCTTATTCACATCTGCTAATCCACTCACAGCTGTCTCTTGAATAGTGTTTGATTAAGATAGCTGGAGGAAGGTGTGTGTCCACCTGGATCCTAGAGTTTTAGGAGCTTTTAGAATTCTGCCCCTTGCCACATGACCCCTGGTAGCCGGGGGGTCCAAGAGCTGTATTTTGCTGATCCCAGTTTAGTCCAGGTTGGTAGTGTTTTCATTGAACAATTCTCTTAAAACCCCTGTACCTTTCCTATGAGATTGGGGTGCATTACCTAAGCAAATGTCAGACCTACAACTCTTTCTTTTCTCTCTCTCTCTCTTATGTACTTTTTGCACATCATAGCCTCAGGGTAGCCAGATTAATATGTTTGTGGTTAAAGGCTCCCAGATTAAGTTCCAAGAACTATAGCTCTTAAATTTTCTTACACAGTTATAATTCTTAACATCTTCATTGCAAATAACATTTTATTTATTTACTTATTTTATTTTATTGTTCACTTCAATTGTTTTTCCAAATTAACCTTATACCAAGTTTATTTGACTATTTGGACAAATTTGGAAAACTCAGCAGTGGCTACAGGACTGGAAAAGATCATTCATTCCAATCCCAAAGAAAGGCAATGCCAAAGAATGTTCAAACTGCTGCACAATTGCACTCATCTCACACGCTAGTAAAGTAATGCTCAAAATTCTCCAAGCCAGGCTTCAGCAATATGTGAACCGTGAACTTCCTGATGTTCAAGCTGGTTTTAGAAAAGGCAGAGGAACCAGAGATCAAATTGCCAACATCCGCTGGATCATGGAAAAAGCAAGAGAGTTCTGGAAAAACATCTATTTCTGCCTTATTGACTATGCCAAAGCCTTTGACTGTGTGGATCACAATAAACTGTGGAAAATTCTGAGAGAGATGGCAATACCAGACCACCTGACCTGCCTCTTGAGAAATCTGTATGCAGGCCAGGAAGCAACAGTTAGAACTGGACATGGAACAACAGATTGGTTCCAAATAGGAAAAGGAGTACGACAAGGCTGTATATTGTCACCCTTCTTATTTAACTTATATGCAGAGTACATCATGAAAAACGCTGGACTGGAAGAAACACAAGCTGGAATCAAGATTGCCGGGAGAAATATCAATCACCTCAGATATGCAGATGACACCACCCTTATGGCAGAAAGTGAAGAGGAACTAAAAAGCTTCTTGATGAAAGTGAAAGAGAGGAGTGAGAAAGTTGGCTTAAAGCTCAACATTCAGAAAACGAAGATCATGGCATCCGGTCCCATCACTTCATGGGAAATAGATGGGGAAACAGTGGAAACAGTGTCAGACTTTATGTTTTTGGGCTCTAAAATCACTGCAGATGGTGACTGCAGCCATGAAATTAAAAGATGCTTTCTCCTTGGAAGAAAAGTTATGACCAACCTAGGTAGTATATTCAAAAGCCGAGACATTACTTTGCTGACTAAGGTCCATCTAGTCAAGGCTATGGTTTTTCCAGTGGTCATGTATGGATGTGAGAGTTGGACTGTGAAGAAAGCTGAGCACTGAAGAATTGATGTTTTTGAACTGTGGTATTGGAGAAGACTCTTGAGAGTCCCTTGGACTGCAAGGAGATTCAACCAGTCCATTCTAAAGATCAACCCTGGGATTTCTTTGGAAGGAATGATGCTAAAGCTGAAACTCCAGTACTTTGGCCACCTCATAGGAAGAGTTGGCTCATTGGAAAAGGCTTTGATGCTGGGAGGGATTGGGGACAGGAGAAGAAGGGGACGTCAGAGGATGAGATGGCTGGATGGCATCACTGACTCGATGGACGCGAGTCTGAGTGAACTCTGGGTGTTGATGATGGACAGGGAGGCCTGGTGTGCTGCGATTCATGGGGTCGCAAAGAGTCGGACACGACTGAGCGACTGAACTGAACTGAACTGTTGGAGATTTTTTATTTTGATTCTTTTAAATTTTATTAATTATATATATATATATATATACTAATACTTTTCTGTTGAAGCTTATCTATTGACTAGCTATAGATATAGATATCAATATCCTATTGAACGTTTTTACTGAGACTTTTAAATTTTTACTTATATAGTTATTAACCTGTGTGCATGTGCTCAGTTGCTCAGTCATGTCTGACTCTGCAACTCCATGGACTGTAGCTCGCTAGGCTCCTTTGTCCATGGGCTTTTCCTGGCGAGAATACTGGAATGGGTTGCCATTTCCTCCTCTAGGTGATATTCCAGAACCAGGGATCAAACCTGTATCTCCTTTATTGGCAGCAGATTCTTTACCACTGAGCCACCTGGGAAGCCCCTTACTTATTAACCTATTATTACCTATTTCACAACATTTTGCTTTTTTATTGTTGGTTGAGTTTATTCTCTTTATTGTCTTTTTTGGTGAATTTTGATCTTTCTCTTGTTACTTAGATATAGGAAAATTATATTGAGGAGGTTATTTGATGTGATTTGCATAGAATTATAGAAATAGCTGATTATGTATGAACAACCAGTTTTTGATAATAATATTGCTGCTTCTGGCATGGGAAGAGAAGGTTTGATTTTCAAGATGATGAGTTGGAACACAAACTCAAGCATATCGTCTTGAGATTTCTTGGATAATATGTTCTCTGACTTTTAAAACCCCAATATCCTCTATTAAGTTATCTCTGGTCTCAAAAGCACACCATGTGACACCCAAAAACTTATGCATCCTGAGTAATAAGTAGGAGGAGTTAGGAGAGAGTTAACTCTAAATACAACACCTGGCCCATGTAGTTCTGTCATATCTCAACTCCTGTTTCCTTCCACCTGATGGACAGACTTGAAATAGTCTGTGCCTTTCTCATACCTGTGCATTTTGTGTGATCTACATTACTCCTTCAGCTTACTTTGAATTATTAAGTCTCTATTTTCCTAGGAGCCATTGTCCTTTAATACACTCTATAGAATAATAGTTGGGGCTTTCTGGGTGTCAGAGTGATAAAGAACCTGCCTGCTAATGCAGAAGATGCAAGAGATGAGGATTTGATCCCTGGGTCAGGAAGATCCCCTGGAGTAGGAAATGGCAACCCATTCCAGTATTCTTGCCTGGAAAATTCCATGGACAGAGGAGCTGGGAGGGCTACACTCCATGGGGTTGCAAAGAGTTGGACACGACTGAGTGACTAAGCACAGCCACACAAAATAATAGTTACTATTAATAGTTATTTAGTTCAAAGATCAGGGCTTCCCAGGTGGTGCTAGTGGTAAAGAGTCTGCCTGCCAGTGCAGGAGACATAAGGGACACTGTTTCAGTCTCTGGGTTGGGAAGATCCCCTGAGGAGGGCATGGCAACCCACTCCAGTATTCTTGCCTGGAGAATTCCATGGAAAGAGGAGCATGGTGGGTTTACAGTCCATAGGGTTGCAGAGTCGGACATGACTGAGGCAACTTAGCACGTCGTAGTACAAAGATCACCCTCCCATATGTTCTTGTTTGGTCTACCAGTTTGTGTGTGCTGACTCATTATTAAGGAAGAATAGCCTCCTGGTGGGGACCCCAAGACAAATTTCCCTATATTGAATGGCCATTAATGTGGGTCTCTTGCTTACCTTGTAAGACAAACCCAGCTATGCATCTCAAGGATACCACTCTTTTGTCATAAGATTCATTTATGTGGGCTACCCTGAACACAGGTAACTATTATACAGAGACACTGGGGAATATAAAAAGGAGTATGTTTTAGAGTCAGCCCTCATGGAGTTTACTATTGCAAGATGAATGCCAAGAGGGATCCCACTGGGAGGAGAGAGAATACAGAACAAGGGGAAGTTCTGTGAATGACATTGTGTTTCATCTAGGCTTTGAAAGATAGATAGAATGTGGTCTTGGAGACTGGGGAGTGAACACTTCAAGCAGAAGGAATAGTATGGCTTAACCTTTAGCATCTTTCCAAGTTTCTTTCATCTAGTTATCTTAATTATCTTCATAAGTCCTTTGAGATGTAATTATTATTATTAAGTTATAAAATAATATCCTTATATTATTATCTTCAGTTATATTATTTTATCATACCATCTTCTAAACGTCTTGCATTGGATTCAATATTAAGTCTATTAGCTTAAAATTCAGAAACTACTTAATTTTTCAAACATTAAAGTAGTATTCAATGCCTATAAAATCATCTTATTTTAGACATAAGTCAACCTGGACTATATTCATATAATTAGAAACAATTAGCTTGGGCTCTCTTTACTCTAATTGGTCAGTTGCTGGGTATTGTGTAAACCCAGCAGGGAACTTTTATTTTGACTCTTTATATTAATGTAAAATATTATGCTTAAGAATACAAGGAAGAGTGATTCCAGGGTGTTTTGCCATGTGTTGCAATGGTCTTTGTTTCCTTCCAGTATACTTATCTCTGAACCCATCATTTTATTGGCTCCACGGTCATAAATGTTTTCAGGAAGTGCTTTCTGAAACAATAAATACCTCTTTGCTCTATTCTCAAAAAGTTCCCTGCTTTTCATGCTGCATTTTGTTTTGGCTACATTCAGGGTAAAAAAGAGGAGGCTTTGTTGATCAGGCTTACATACTAAAACCTGAAATTTGGGAATCTGAAAAGTGAGAATAATTTGATATTTTTCTTTTTATGAATACTTAGAAATGTTTATTTCCAGCTTTCACTTAGGTGTAATTTTCTTTTAGGGTAAAAATAATCATAACATTGAGAAAGAGTAACAGCATCTTGGTCCTTATAGTCTATGATGTGCCTTCAGTGCTTCAGTCCATGTGTTTTATTCTCACCATGACATGGGCACTCTCAGCCTCATTTTCCAGTGGAAGAAACAGAATCCTGGAGAAAACAGGTGACTTTTACCAGGTGTTAGGGCCATTAACTAAGTCTTTCCCACTGTTCCCCAACTGAAAGACCATTTTTCATCTTCAAAAAAAACAAACAAAATCAACAAAATTCTCTTTTCTACCTCTGGATTCAGATGACAGTTACATTTTGCCCAAGAATATTGAGCAATATCAAATGACTTTTTTTTTTTTTTTTTTTTTGGCCCTGAACACTGGAGATGAACCACAAGTTATTATAACAAAACTGGTCATTGCTCTCGCCAAAGTATTTCATCAGCTTCTGGCGTCTTCTTATATCTTGATATGCTTATCCAGCATGACTGATGGCTTGGTTCTTAATAAGTAGGCTAGTTAAGCAGAGCAGTTAATGACAGGAGAAATTTTTTTTGGCTCCAGAGCTCGGCATGCACAGACAGGACCCTGCATGAATTCCCCCAGCGTGTGACGATAAGATGCTTCTAGTCTGCCAGCATCAAGCAGCTTCATTAATTAAAAACACATTGCATGTTATCACAAAAGATTGATTTTTCTAGGAAGAATTACCCTTTGGCATTTATGATGAGCATGAAGAGAAACAGATAATAAGGCTGCAGACATAACTTTCTTTAATTTAGCACAGCAAATATTTAAGATTAGGATTAAGACTTCAGGAAAGAGCCTTTAGTTATCATTCTGCAAAGAAACTATTTGGACAGTTATTTTCCTTTGTTTAGGCTGGTTCTGAAGGGTAAACATTTATTCAGCCATATAGGGCATCTGTGATTTAACATGATATGGCCCTAAAGTATAAAACAGAGTTGAGTACAGTACTTCATCCTTTTATGCTTAAAACAGAACAATGCAAAATAAACGATCAATGAATTAATGAAAAATTTACAAAGCTGCCAAACACTGAAAAAAATCTAGCAGAATCCATCATCTCAGACTTGGAAATACCATGAAAGCTATGGATAAACATCTAAACTCTACTGAGATAGTTTTAATATATGTAAGTAGTAGAGACCTAAGAACGTGATGTTTCGTTGTCTTTACTGTTGGATTATGATGCTTAATTTTGAGTCACTGGCAAACCACCACATGTGAAGACGAGACCCCAGACGTTAAAGAGATCTGGATCAAGATATTTCTTTGAAGGACATTATTGATATTTTCAGCAAGAAGAGCAGTGTTCTGAATTTGAGTTTTAAAGCAGTATGGTATTAAGAGGACCCACCCCATAGCACTGATGTAGAACTTAGAAATTGGAATCCAAATCCGTAAGAGTTGGCTGACATGAATGTCCAACTCTATGTAAACATTTCCAATATTCTGTCAGGAAGTTTTGTAGCTCCTGCTTCAATTTCACCTCAGACCTCATTAGGTTACAAAACTTGCATTAAAACTAGAAGAATTCCAACTGACAAAAAGTCCTCCTTAAAAAATTAAAATGATACTTTCTGCTTCCTGGTGAGAACCATTTAGACTTGAAGACTTCTACCATCTCTAACCCAAGTGTTCTCTCCTTACACTAAGTCTACTCATGGTTTAAAGATATTTTCCAGACCTCTTTAACATCTGGGGTCTCGTCTTCACATGTGGTGGTTTGCCAGTGACTCAAAATCAAGCATCATAATCCAACAGTAAAGACAACGAAACATCATGTTCTTAGGTCTCTACTACTTACATATATTAAAACTATCTCAGTAGAGTTTAGATGTTTATCCATAGCTTTCATGGTATTTCCAAGTCTGAGATGATGGTATGCCCTTCTGTAGCATTCCTCCATGAATTGCTCTTTAAATAATTCTCCTACTGCATGGGTCTAGTTGAGTTGGAAGACCAAGGGCAGGCATGCTGCTTTTACCCTATTAAACGCTGCCTCATTCTTCTCAACCCTTTCTTTCAGCCATCTAAAATATTTAAAAGCCTGACTTTATCATCCATTACCCATGTGCCTTTGCTATAAGGTCTATTTGACCTGCCTTTGTGTTCTGCTGTAGATATTGGGGGCAAATGTTCAAGCAGCTGCCCTAACTCCATAGTTACTGGGTTGTAATAATATAAGGAAAAGCAATTGCAGAATTTTCCACTTAAAAAGTTATGACACTGATATGGAGTATTTGCATTAGATACATCAAACACTAGAATCTTTAAATTTTCCCTCCTCTGTCTATTTTGATACCATGCAAACAGTCTGGGCATGATGTAACATCAAACTGCAAGAAAAACATTTATTATTCTTATGTTTTGACTGGCTCTGTAGATTCTTTGGATTTTTTTTTTTCTTTTTTTCCCCCCTTTTTTCTCCTGTCTGTTGTAGTTGTCAATTTTATTGGCACTATGAAATCTAATTAAGCTTTTGAGCTTTTTTTTTTTTCCCTCAGTCACATTTTTTATTACTGTTATAAATCTCTACCTCTACCTTGGACTCTTACTGTTCTGTGGAGTTTTCCTTTTTTCTCTTTTTTAAATTTTAACTTTTTAAACCTATTACTATTTTTTCTATGTTTTTCCTTTGTTTTCCTTTCCTACTGTTCTTTTCCCCTTGCAGTTAACCTTTAATTATATAAATATTCTTCATCCAAATCTGTTTAACTCTGAATATCTATTCTTTCTTTCTTTCCTTTCTTCTCAACATATTTGTTAGTTTTACTTTCGTTGCTTTATTCCCCAGCTGGCACCTTACTTTAGTTTTTCCAGTTTGTGCTTTAGTTAATTTTGTTCTGGTAAATATAATTTTTGGTTTACTTTGTTTGCCAGGTCGATCTATTGTACTTTACTTTCGTTGGACTGTTTTGATTTTCCTTATGGATGTATATGTATATATTCAGTATACATATATGTGTACAAACCACTGGACCAATCTTAGGAGAGCAGAAACCAAAAGGAAGAATTCAACCTTGAAGCCTGGGAAAAGGAGACCTCAAACACAATAAGTTTTAAAAAAAAATGATGAAAAAGCAGAGAAATACTACATAAATGAAGGAACAAACTAGAAACACAAAAATTCAGATAAATGAAGAGGACAAACTACCTGAAAAATAATTCAGAATAATGATAGTAAAGATGATCAAAAACCTTGAAAACAAAATGGAGAAAAAGCAAGAATCAATTAACAAAGATGTAAAATTAAAGAATAAACATACAGAGACAAACAACACAATTACTGAAATTAAAAATACTCTAGAAGGAACCAATAGCAGAATATCTGAAGCAGAAGAACGAATCAGTGAGCTGGAAGATAAAATGGTGGAAATAACTTCTGAAGAGCAGAATAAAGTAAAAAGAATGAGAAGAACTGAGAATAGTTTCAGAGACCTCTGGGACAACGTTAAATGCACCAACACTTGAATTATAGGGGTCCCAGAAGAAAAAGAGAAAAAGAAAGGTTAAGAGAAAATTTTTGAAGAGATTATAGTTGAAAATTTCCCCAATATGGAAAAAGAAATAGTCAATCAAGTCAAAGAAGATCAAAGAGTGCCATACAGGTTAAGCCCAAGGAGAAACATGCCAAAACACATACTAATCAAACTAACAAAGGCTAAACACAAAGAAAGATTATTAAAAGCAGCAAGGGAGTCACAACAAGTAACATGCAAGGGAAACCCTGTATGCTTAACAGCTGATTTTCAGCAGAAAATCGGTAGGCCAGAAGGGAAAGGCAAGATATATTTAAAGTACTGAAAGGGAAAAATCTACAACCAAGATTACTGCACCCAGCAAGGATCTCATTCAAAATTAATGGAGAGATAAAAACTTTTCAGACAAGCTAAAGTTAAGAGAATTCAGTACCACCAAACCAGCTTTACAACAAATATTAAAGGGACTTATATAGTCAAGAAATACAGGAGAAGAAAAAATTACAAAATCAACCCCAAACAATTAAGAAAATGGCAATAGGAACATATATATCAATAATTACTTTAAATTTAAATGGTTAAATGCTCGAACCAAAAGACACAGACTGGCTGAATGGATACAAAAACAAGTCCCATATATATGCTGTCTACAAGAAACTCACTTCAGACGTAAAGATACATATAGACCGGAAGTGAGAGGATGGAAAAATATATTCCATGCAAATGGGAAGCAAAGAAAGCTGGAGTAGCAATCCTCATATCAGACAAAATAGACCTTAAAATAAAGAAGATTACAAGAGTTAAGGAAGAACACTACATAATGATCAAGGGATCAATCCAAGAGGGAGATGTAACAATTGTAAATATCTATGCACCCAACATAGGAGCCCCTCAATACATAAGTGAAAGTGAAGTCTCTCAGTCATGTTTGACTCTTTGCGACCCCATGGACTGTAGCCCACCAGGCTTCTCCATCCATGGAATTTTCCAGGCATGAGTACTGGAGTGGGTTGCCATTTCCTTCTCCATGGGACCCTCCCAATACAGGGATTGAACCCAGGTCTCCTGCATTTCATGCAGATGCTTTACCATCTGAGCCACCAGGGAATCTCCCGAGGCTAATCTCCCAATACATAAGACAAACACTAATAGATGTAAAAGGAGAAATTGACAGTAACACAATAATAGTAGGAGATTTTAACACCCCACTCACACCAATGGACAGATCATCAAAACAAAATTAATAAGGAAACACAAGTCTTAAATGATACATTAGATGAGGTGGATCTCATTGATGTCTTCAGGACGTTTCATCCAAATGCAGAAGAATACACCTTCTCAAGTGCACATGGAACATCCTCTAGGAGAGACCACATCTTGGGTCATGAATCGAACCTCAGTAAATTTAAGAAAATTGAAATTGTATCAAGCATCTTCTCTGACCACAATGATATGAGACTAGATATCAATTACAAGAAAAAAAACTGTAAGAAACCCAGACACATGGAGATTAAACAACACATTTCTAAATAACCAACAGGTGACTGAAGAAATAAAAAGATTTCTAGAAACAAATGATAATAAAATCATGACAACTCTAAACCTATGGGATGCAGTCAAAGCAGTTCTAAGAGGGAAGTTTACAGCAATACAATCCTACCTCAAGAAACAAGAAAAAGATCAAATAGACAACCTAACTTTACACCTAAAATAACTGGAAAAAATAAAAGAACAAAATACCCCCAAATTAGTAGAAGGAAATAAAGATATGAGAAGAAATAAATGAAAAAGAAACAAAAGAAACAATAATAAAAATTAATAAAACTAAAAACTGGTTCTTTGAGAAGATAAACAAAGTTGACAAACCTTTAGTCAGACTCATCAAGAAAAAAAGAGAGAAGAATCAAATCAACAAAATTAGAAATGAAAAAGGAGAGGTTACAACAGACAATACAGAAATAAAAAGGATTATAAGAGACTATTATGAACAACTATATGGCATTAAAATGGATAACCTGGAAGAAATGGACAGATTCTTAGAAAAGTTCAATCTTCCAAGCCTGAACCAGGAAGAAATGGAAATTATGAACAACATAATTACAAGCACTGAAATGGAAGCTGTGATCAAAAATCTCCCAAAAAACAAAAGCCCAGGACCAGATGGCTTCACAGGAGAATTCATCAAACATTAGAGAAGAGCTAATGCCTATCCTTGTAAAACTCTATAAAAAAATTGCAGATTTTTAAAAACATATTCTACCAGGCCACCATCACCCTAATATTGAAGCCAGACAAAGACAACACAAAGAAAGAAAACTATAGGCCAATATCACTTATAAGCATAGATACAAAAATCCTCAACGAAATTTTAGCAAACAGAATTCAGCAACACATCAAAAAGCTCAAAGAACATGATCAACTTGGGTTTATTCCAGGAATGCAAGGATTCTTCAATATATGAAAATCAATCAATGTGATACACCATATTAACAACTGAAAGATAAAAACCATTTGATAATCTCAATAGATGCAGAAAAAACCTTTACAAAATTCAGCACTCATTTATGATTAAAACTCTTCAAAAATGGGCATAGAAGGAACCTACCTCAACGTAGTAAAAGCCATATATGATAGTTCAGTTCAGTCGCTCAGTCGTGTCCGACTCTTTGCGACCCCATGAATCGCAGCACGCCAGGCCTCCTGTCCATCACCATCTCCCGGAGTTCACTCAGACTCGAGTCCATCGAGTCAGTGATGCCATCCAGCCATCTCATCCTCTGTTGTCCCCTTCTCTTCCTGCCCCCAATCTCTCCCAGCATCAGAGTCTTTTCCAATGAGTCAACTCTTCACATGAGGTGGCCAAAGTACTGGAGTTTCAGCTTTAGCATCATTCCTTCCAAAGAAATCCCAGGGCTGATCTCCTTCAGAACAGACTGGTTGGATCTCCTTGCAGTCCAAGGGACTCTCAAGAGTCTTCTCCAACACCACAGTTCAAAAGCATTAATTCTTCAGTGCTCAGCCTTCTTCACAGTCCAACTCTCACATCCATACATGACCACTGGAAAAACCATAGCCTTGACTAGATGGACCTTAGTCGGCAAAGTAATATCTCTGCTTTTGAATATGCTGTCTAGGTTGGTCATAACTTTTCTTCCAAGGAGTAAGTGTCTTTTAATTTCATGGCTGCGTCACCATCTGCAGTGATTTTGGAGCCCCCCAAAATAAAGTCTGACACTGTTTCCACTGTTTCCCCATCTATTTGCCATGAAGTGATGGGACTGGATGCCGTGATCTTCGTTTTCTGAATGTTGAGCTTTAAGCCAACTTTTACACTCTCCTCTTTCACTTTCATCAAGAGGCTTTTTAGTTCCTCTTCATTTTCTGCCATAAGGGTGGTATCATCTGCATTTCTGAGGTGATTGATATTTCTCCCAGCAATCTTGATTCCCGCTTGTGCTTCTTCCAGTCCAGCATTTCTCATGATGTAGTCTACATATAAGTTAAATAAGAAGGGTGACAATAGACAGCCTTGACATACTCCTTTTCCTATTTGGAACCAGTCTGTTGTTCCATGTCGAGTTCTAGCTGTTGCTTCCTGACCTGCATACAAAAGGCAGGTCAAGTGATCTGGTGTTGCCCTCTCTTTCAGAGTTTTCCACAGTTTGTTGTGATCCACACAGTCAAAGGCTATGACATAGTCAATAAAACAGAAATAGATGTTTTTCTGGAACTCTCTTGCTTTTTCCATGATCCAGCGGATGCTGGCAATTTGATCTCTGGTTCCTCTGCCTTTTCTAAAACCAGCTTGAACATCAGGAAGTTCATGGTTCACGTATTGCTGAAGCCTGGCTTGGAAAATTTTGAGTATTACTTTACTAGCATGTGACATGAGTGCAATTTTGTGGTAGTTTGAGCATTCTTTGGCATTGCCTTTCTTTGGGATTGGAATGAAAACTGACCTTTTCCAGTTCTGTGGCCACTGCTGAGTTTTCCAAATTTGCTGGTATATTGAGTGTAGCACTTTCACAGCATCATCTTTCAGGATTTGAAATAGCTCAACTGGAATTCTGTCACCTCCACTAACTTTGTTCATAGTGATGCTTTCTAAGGCCCACTTTACTTCACATTCCAGGATGTCTGGCTCTAGGTGAGTGATCACACCATTGTGATTATCTGGGTTGTGAAGATCTTTTTTGTACAGTTCTTCTGTGTATTCTTGGCACGTCTTCTTAATATCTTCTGCTTCTGTTAGGTGCATACCATTTCTGTCCTTTATCGAGCCCATCTTTGCATGAAATGTTCCCTTAGTATCTCTAATTTTCTTGAAGAGATCTCTAGTCTTTCCCATTCTGTTTTTTCCTCTATTTCTTTGCATTGATTGCTGAAGAAGGCTTTCTTATCTCTTCTTGCTATTCTTTGGAACTCTGCATTCAGATACTTATATCTTTCCTTTTCTCCTTTGCTTTTCACTTCTCTTCTTTTCACAGCTATTTGTAAGGCCTCCCCAGACACAAAGGCCATATATGATAAGCCTACAGCAAACATTATTCTCAGTGGTGAAAAACTGAAAGCATTCCCCCTAACATTAGGAACAAGACAAGGGTGTCCACCTTCACCACTATTATTCAACACAGTTCTGAAAGTCCTAGCTACAGCAATCAGAGAAGAAAGAGAAATAAAAGGAATCCAGATTGGAAAGGAAGAAGTAGACTCTCACTATTTGCAGATGACATGATACTGTACATGGAAAACCCTAAAAAGAGTATCAGAAAATTACTGGAGCTAAACAGTGAATTTAGAAAATTTGCTGTATACAAAGTCAATACACAGAAATCACTTGCATTTCTATATACTAACAATGAATAATAAGAAAAAGAAATTAAGGATTCAATTCCATTCACCATTGTAACAAAAAGATTAAGTATCTAGGAATAAATTTACCTAAGGAGACAAAAAATGTATACAGAAAATTATGACATTGATGAAAGAAATCAAAGATTACATAAACAGATGAAGAGATATTCCATGTTCCTGGGTATGAGGAATCAATATTGTGAAAATGAGTATATTACCAAATGCAATCTACAGATTCAATATCAACACAGTCAGTTCAGTCACTCAGTCATATCCGACTCTATGCAACCCTATGGACTGCAGCATGCCAGGCTATCCTGTCCATCACCAACTCCCAGAGCTTACTCAAACTCATGTCCATGAAGTTGGTGATGCCATCCATCTATCTCATCCTCTGTCATCCCCTTCATCTCTCACCTTCAATCTTTCCCAGCATCAGGGTCTTTTCTAGTGACTCAGTTCTTTGCATCAAGTGGCCAAGGTGCTGGAGTTTCAGCTTCAACATCAGTCCTTCCAATGAATATTCAGGACTGATCTCATTTAGAATGGACTGGTTGGATCTCCTTGCTGTCCAAAGGATTCTCAAGAGTCTTCTCCAGCACCATAGTTCAAAAGCATCAATTCTTTGATGCTCAGCTTTCTTTATAGTCCAACACTCACCTCCATACATGACTATTGGAAAAACCATAGCTTTGACTAGATGGACCTTTGTTGGCAAAGAAATGTCTCTGTTTTTTAATATGCTGTCTAGGTTGGTCATAACTTTTCTTCCAAGGAGCAAGCGTCTTTTCATTTCATGGCTGCAGTCACCATCTGCAGTGATTTTGGAGCCCCCCAAAATAAAGTCTGACACTTTTCCCACTGTTTCCCCATCTATTTCCCATGAAGTGATGGGACCGGATACCATGATCTTTGTTTTCTGAATGTTGAGCTTTAAGGCAACTTTTTCGCTTTCCTCTTTCACTTTCATCAAGAGGCTCTTTAGTTCTTCTTCACTTTCTGCCATAAGGGTGGTGTCATCTGCATATCTGAGGTTATTGATGTTTCTCCCAGCAATCTTGATTCTAGCTTGTGCTTCATCCAGCCCAGCATTTCTCATGATGTACTCTGCATAGAAGTTAAATAAGAAGGGTGACAATATACAGCCTTGACGTACTCGTTTTCCTATTTGGAACCAGTCTGTTGTTCCATGTTCAGTTCTAACTGTTGCTTCCTGATCTGAATACAGATTTCTCAAGAGGCTGGTTAGGTGGTCTGGTATTCCCATCTCTTTCAGAATTTTCCACAGTTTGTTGTAATCCACACAGTCAGAGGCTTTGGCATAGTCAATAAAACAGAAGTAGATATTTTTCTGGAACTCTTTTGCTTTTTCGATGATCCAACGAATGTTAATAATTTGATCTCTGGTTCCTTAGCTTTTTCTAAAACCAGCTTGAACATCTGAAATTTCATGTTTCATGTACTGTTGAAGCCTGGCTTGGAGAATTTTGAGCATTACTTTGCTAGTGTGTGAGATGAGTGCAATTGTGTGGTAGTCTGAGCATTCTTTGGCATTGCCTTTCTTTGGGATTGGAATGAAAACTGACCTTTTCCAGTTCTGAGTTTTCCACATTTGCTGGCATATTGAGTGCAGCACTTTCACAGGATCATCTTTTAGAATTTGAAATAGCTCAACTGGAATTCCATCACCTCCACTAGCTTTGTTCATAGTAATGCTTCCTAAGGTCCACTTGACTTCACATTCCAGGTTGTCTGGCTCTAGTTAAGTGGTCACACCATTGTGATTATCTGGGTCATGAAGATCTTTTTTGTACAGTTCTTCTGTGTATTCTTGGCACCTCTTCTTAATATCTTCTGCTTCTGTTAGGTCCACACCATTTCTGTCCTTTATTGTGCCCATCTTTGCATGAAATGTTCCCTTGGTATCTCTAATTTTCTTGAAGAAATCTATAGTCTTTCCCATTCTATTGTTTTCCTCTATTTCTTTGCATTGATCACCAAGGAAGGGTTTCTTATCTCTCGTTACTATTCTTTGGAACTTTACATTCAAATGAGTATATCTTTTATTTTCCTCTTTGCCTTTGGCTTCTCTTCTTTTCATAGCTATTTGTAAGACCTCCTCAGATAACCATGTTGCCTTTTTGCATTTCTTTTTCTTGGGGATGGTCTTTTTCACTGCCTCTTCTACAATGTCATGAACCTCCATCCATAGTTCATCAGGCACTCTGTCTGTCATATCTAATATCTTGAATCTATTTGTAACTTCTACTGTATAACTGTAAGGGATTAAATTTAAATCATACCTGAATGGTCTAGTGGTTTTCCCTACTTTCTTAAATTTAAATCTGAATTTGGCAATAAGGAGTTCATGATATGTGCCACAGTCAGCTCCCAGTCTTATTTTTGCTGACTGTATAGAGCCTCTTCATTTTTGGCTACAAAGAACATAATCAATTTGATTTCAGTATTGACTATCTGGTGATGTCCACGTGTAAAGCCTTCTCTTGTGTTGTTGGAAGAGTGTATCTGCTATGACCAATGCCTTCTCTTCACAAAATTCTTCTTGTCTTTGTCCTGCTTCATTCTGTGCTCTACAGCAAAATTTGCCTGTTACTCCAGGTATTTCTTGACTTCCTGCTTTTGCATTCCAGTGCCCTGTAATGAAAAGGACATATTTTTTGGTTGTTAGTTCTAGAAGGTCTTGTAGGTCTTCATAGAACCATTCAACTCCAGCTTATTCACTTTTAGTCACTGGGGCATAGACTTGGTTTACTGTGACACTGAATGATTTGCCTTGGAAAGGAGCAGAGATCATTCTGTTGTTTTTGATATTGCATCCAAGTACTGTGTTTCAGACTCTTTTGTTGACTATGTGGGCTTCTCCATTTCTTCTAAGGGATTCTTGGCCACAGTAGTAGATATAATGATCATCTGAATTAAATTCACTCATTCCAGTCCATTTTAGTTCACTGATTCCTAAAATGTCAATGTTCACTCTTGCCATCTCCTCTTTGACCACTTCCAATTTGCCTTGATTCATGGACCTAACATTCCAGGTTCCTATGCAATATTGCTCTTTACAGCATCGGACTTTACTTCCATCACCACATCCACAACTGGGTGTTGTTTTTGCTTTGGCTCTGTCTCTTCCTTCTTTCAGGAGTTATTTCTTTACTGATCTCCAGTAGCATATTGGGCACCCACCAACCTGGGGATTTCATCTTTCAGTGTCTTTTTGCCTTTTCATAATGTTCATGGGGTTCTCAAGGCAAGAATACTGAAGTGGTTTGCCATTCCTTTCTCCAGTGGATCACATTTTTTCAGAACTCTCTACATGACCTGTCCGTCTTGGGTTGCCCTTCACCGCATGACTCATAGTTTCATGAGTTAGACAAGGCTGTGGTGCATGTGATCAAATTGGTTAGGTTTCTGATTATGGTTTTCAGTCTGTCTGCCCTCTGATGGAGAAGGATAAGTGGCTTATGGAAACTTCCTGATGGGAGAGACTGACTGAAGGGTAAACTGGGTCTTGTTCTGATGGGCAGGGCCACGCTCAGTAAATCTTTAATCCCGTTTTCTGTTGATGGGTGGGACTATGTTCATCCCTGTTATTTACCTGGGGCCAATCTCTGGTGGAGTTAATGAAGATAATCATGTCCTCCTTCAAAAGGTCCCCTGCATGCACTGCTACACTCAGTGCCCCCAATCCTGCAGCAGGCCACCACTGACACACACCTCCACTGGATACTCCTGGACACTCACAGGCAAGTCTGGGTCAGTCTCTTGTGGGGTCACTGTTCCTTTCCCTAGAGTCCTGGTGCACATAAGATTCTGTTTGTGCCCTCCAAGAGTCTATTTCCCCAGTCCTGTGTAAGTTCTGGCAGCTCTGTGGTGGGATTAATGGCTACATCTTCCAAGAGGGCTTATGCCATATCAAGTCTGCTGCACCCCGAGCCCCTGCCCCTGCAGCAATCCACTAACAACCCATGCCTCCCAAGTAGACACTCAAATACAGTTCTGTTTCAGTCTCTGTGGTATTTTGGGATCCTGGTGCACACAAGGTTTGAGCCCTCTGAGCCTCTCTTATGTGTATAGGGTTTGATTCTCAACGTGATTTTGCCCATCCTATCATCTTGCTGGGGCTTCTCCTTTGCTCTTGGACATTGGGTATCTCCTTAAAGTCACTTCAGAGCTGTGCAGCCACCACTCCCCAGATTCAATGTGATTTCTATCAAATTACCAATGATATTTTTCACAGAACTAGAGCAAAAAATTTCACAGTTCATATGGAAACTAAAAAGACCCTGAATAGCCAAAGCAATCTTGAGAATGAAGAATGGAGGTGGAGGAATAAACTTTCCTGACTTCAGATTATACTACAAAGCTACAGTCATCAAGCCAGTATGTTACTGTCACAAAAATAGAAATATAGACCAAAGAAACAAGATAGAAAGCCCAGAAATAAATCCATACACCTATGGGTACCTTATTTTTGACAAAGGAAGCAAGAACATACAATGAAGCAAAGACAGCCTCTTCAATAAATGGTGTTGGGAAGACTGGACAGCTATATATAAAAGAATGAAATTAGAACATTTCCTAATACCATATATAAAGATAAACTCAAAATTAAAGACCTAAAGGTAAGAGCAGAAACTATAGAACTCTTAGGGGAAAACAGGCAGAACACTCGATGACAAAAATCAAAGCAAAATCCTCTATGACCCACCTCCTAGAGTAATGGGGAATAAAACAAAAGTAAAATTGGGGCCTGATTAAACTTAAAAGGTTTTGCACAGCAAAAGAAATTATAAGGAAGGTGAAAAGACAAACCTCATATTAGGAGACAAAAATAGCAAATGAAACAACCGACAATGGATTAATTTCCAAAATATATAAGCATCTCATACTACTCAATGTCAGAAAAACAAATAACCCAATCAAACAGTGGGTAAAGACTTAAATAGACATTTCTCCAAAGAAAACATACAGGTGACTGACAAACACAGGAAAAGATGCTCAACATCGCTTATTACTAGAGAAATGTAAATCAAAACCACAAAGAGATATCACCTCACACCAGTCAGAATGGCCATCATCAAAAAGTCTACAAACAATAAATGCTGGAGAAGGTGTGGAGAAAAGGGAATGCTCTTGCACTGTTGATGGGAATGTAAATTGATATAGCCACTATGGAAGACAGTATGGAGATTCTTTAAAAAACTAGGAATAAAACCACCATATGACACAGCAATCCCACTCCTAGGCATATACCCTGAGGAAGCCAAAATTGAAAAAGACCCATGTATACCATTGGTCATTACAGCACTATTTACAATAACTAGAATGTGGAGGCAAACTAGATGTCCATCGATAGGTGAATGTTTAAAAAAGCCATGGTGCATATACACAATGGAATATTACTCAGCCATAAAGAGGAATGCATTTGAGTCAGTTCTGATGAGGTGGATGAACCTAGAATCAGTTCAGTTCAGTTCAGTTCAGTTGCTCAGTCGTGTCTGACTCTTTGCGACCCCATGAATCGCAGCATGCCAGGCCTCCCTGTCCATCACCATCTTCTGGAGTTCACTCAGACTCACGTTCATCAAGTCAGTGATGCCATCCAGCCATCTCATCCTCGGTTGTCCCCTTCTCTCCCTGCCCCCAATCCTTCCCAGCATCAGAGTCTTTTCCAATGAGTCAACTCTTCGCATGAGGTGGCCAAAGTACTGGAGTTTCAGCTTTAGCATCATTCCTTCCAAAGAAATCCCAGGGCTGATCTCTTTCAGAATGGACTGGTTGGATCTCCTTGCAGTCCAAGGGACTCTCAAGAATCTTCTCCAACACCACAGTTCAAACGCATCAATTCTTTGGTGCTCAGCCTTCTTCACAGTCCAACTCTCACATCCATACATGACCACTGGAAAAACCATAGCCTTGACTAGACGGACCTTAGTTGGCAAAGTAATGTCTCTGCTTTTGAATATACCATCTAGATTGAACCTATTAAACAGAGTGAAGTGAGTCAGAAAGAGAAAGATAAATATCATATTCTAACATACATATAGGGAATCTAGAAAAATGATACTGAAGAATTTATTTACAGGGCAGCAACGGAGAAGCAGACATAGAGAATAGACTTATGGACATGGGGAGAGGGGAGGAGAGGGTATGGAAAGAGTAACATGGAAACTTACATTACCATATATAAAATAGATGGCCTATGAGAATTTGCTGTATGGCTCAGGAAACTCAAACAGAGGCTCTGTATTAACCTAGAGGAGTGGGATGGGGAGGGAAATGGGAGGGAGTTTCCAAAGGGAGGGTATATATGTAAACTTATGGCTGATTCATGTTGAGGTTTGACAGAAAACAACAAAATTCTGTATATCAGTTATCCTTCAATAAAAAAATAAATTAAAAAAAGAAACAAACAAACAAACAAAAAACAAATGAACCGACAAAAATCCTACTAAATGAAACTGCATTTGCTTAGTTTTTTCTCATCTAAAAGTGGAATTTTTAAAATTATTTTTTATTGAGGTATAATTGACATATAACATATTACTTTTAGGCGTCCAGCACAATGATTGACATTTGTATGTATTATGATATGATCACCTCAGTAAGTCTAGTTAACATCTGTAACCATACACAGTTACAATTTTTTGTCTTGAATAAGATCTTTGCTCCCTTACAATATTGTATTCAAGTATTCAATACAGTATTGTTAACTACAGTCTCCATGCTGTACATTATAGCCCTATGACTTATTTTTGACTCTCTTCACTCATTTTTCCTGCCGAATACCCTCTGTCTCTGGCAATCACCAATCCATTCTCTATATCTACAAGCTCAATTTTTAAATAATATATATTATATATTTTTTCAGATTTTACATGTAAGTGAGATTGCTTAGTCACTCAGTAGTGTTTAACTCTTGCCACCCTGTGGACTATATAGCCTGCCAGGCTCCTCTGTCCATAGGATTTTTCAGGCAAGAATACTGGAATGAGTTGCTATTTCCTTCTTCAATAAGTGAGATTACATAGTAATTTTTTTCTTTATCTTACCTAGAGTAATGCCTTCATGGTCTACCCATATTGTAGCAAATTGCAAGATTTCCTTCTTTTTTGTGTGGCTGAATAATATTCTATGTATAAATATATCCTATAATAAGTGAGATTTATTCCTAAGATGGAAGGATGACTCAACATACCCAAAATCAATAAATATGATACATCAGAGTAATAAAATGAGATTAAAAGTGTATAATCATTTCAATAAATGTAGAAAAACCAGTGATTAAACTAAATTTAATGATAAATTGATACACTGATAAAAATGATAAATAAAATAAAAATGATAAACTGATAAAAATGATTGAATAAAATGATAAACTCATTTTAATGATAAAAATTCTGAACAAATGAAGTATAGATGTATAGATGGAATGCATCTCAACATAATAAAGGCCATATATGACAAGCTTACAGTTAACATCATACTCAGTGGTGAAAAGCTGAAAATTTTTTCTCTAAGAACAGGAACAAAACAAAGATGCCCACTGTTGACAGTTTTATTCAACATAGTACTAGAAGTATTAGCCAGGAACTTAGTCAAGAAAATGATATGAAAGGTATCCAAATTGGAAAGGAAGAAGAAAATTCTATTTTTGTAGATGACATGATGCTATATATTAAAAGCTCTAAAGATTACACCAAAAATTTGTTAAAACCAATAAGTGAATTCAGTAAAGTTGCATGATACAAAATCAAGGTAAAAATCAATTGCATTTTATGCATTAACAACAAACTATCAGAAAGAGATACTAAGAAAATAATCCCATTTACAATAAAATACTTAATTGTCTTAAATACTTAACTGAGGAGGTGAAAAATCTATACACTGAAAACTTAAAAATATTAATGAAAGAAACTGAAAAATATACAAGAGAGTGGAAAGATATCTCATGTTCCTGGATTGTAAAACTAAATGTTGCTAAAATGTCCATATTGTCCAAAGCAATCTACAGATTCAATGCAATCTCTATAAAAATTCCAATGGCATTTTCACAGAAAAAAAAAAAATCCTAAAATTTGTATGGAACTACAAAAATCACCAATATCCAAAGCAGTCTTAAAAAGTAGAACAAATTGCTCAGTTAAAAAATCAACAAGGGACTGAGTAAACATTTTTCCAAAGAAGACATATTTGGCTCACAGGTACACAAATTATCAGGGAAATGCAAATCGAAACCACATTTAGCTATCACTTCACAGATGTTAGGATATCTATTACCAAAAATATTTACAAGAGATAAATTCTGGTTTGTATGTGAAGGAAAGGACATGTATACTATTGGTAAGAATGTAATTTGGTAGTCTCTATGGAAAATAATGAGTTTCCTTAAGAAATTAAGCACAGAGCTACTGTATGATTCAGTCTCATTTGTAAGTTCATATGCCCAAAGGAAATGAAATCATCATTTCACACTTTCAAAGAGATATCTATACTCCCATGTTCATTGCAGCATTATTCACAATAGCCAAGGTATGGAAGCAATGTAAATATCTGTAATCAAATGGATGGAAAAAGAGAATAAAGTGTGATATATGAAACAGCATAGATGAATCTGGAGGGAATTATCTTAAGTGAAATAAGCAAGACAGAAAAAGACAAATGCTGTATAATTTCACTTATATGTGAAACAAGCAAAGCAAAAAATGATGTGCTCAAAAAACAGAGAATAGAAGAGTGTTTGCCGGGGTCTAGGGGTTGAGGGAAATAAGGAGAGGGTAGTAAAAAGGTACAAACTTTAAGTTATAAGATAAATAAGATCTTAAGATCTAATGTGTAACATGGTGATTATAGTTAGTAATACTGTATTGTGTAATTGAAATTTGCTAATAGAGTAGAACTTAAGTGTCTTAACAACAACAATAACAAAAATAGGTAAATATGTGAGTTTATATGTGTTGTTTATTAATTCTATGGTAGGAATCCTTTTACAACCTATACTATATCAAATCATATTATTCATTTTAACTGTATTACAATTTTATTTATCAATTCTACCTCATCAAAGCTGGAGAAAAAATATATTAAAAACAATGAAAGAAAATAAATACTGC
Organism: Capricornis sumatraensis; assembly: GCF_032405125.1. Lineage (NCBI taxonomy): Eukaryota > Metazoa > Chordata > Mammalia > Artiodactyla > Bovidae > Capricornis > Capricornis sumatraensis. Next base: position 80,109,550 of record NC_091073.1, read on the forward strand.
CTACCAAGGAACAATTGCACTAATTGCAAAGAGTACATATATTTTTATAATTTCCAGTTTCTACTTTATAGACTAAATATTGTTAAGAAACTAAGAGATTATGATTGAAAATCACAATTTTCTTTCCAGAGAGATTAACATTTTAAAACAATGGCACATTTTCAAACAGATGATAATTGTGTTTATCACCAACAGACCCTCACTAAATTAACTTCCAAAGGATGTGCTTTCTAAAGAGGAAAATTAAAGCCAGAAAAAAGGACTATCACACAAGAAGGATGATTTGAGGTTACTGTAGGAGACCATAAATATTCTATTTATGGGTACATGGCATACTTACAGCAACTCATTAGCAAACATCACTGAAAAACAAATAGGCTAATATAAATCTGCAACCTGAAGTTCAGAAACATCCAGGAGAAAGGAAATCAATGACAACTTTTGACTAGATGCAACAAGATCACTCGATGGGATAAAGCAAACTCATCAGATGTATTTCCTATTTAATATAAGTGCAACAATATTCCTAGGTATGTATTCTCTTGGAAGCTTAAAAATACCGAAGATTTGACTCATTGGAAAAGACTCCGATGCTGGGAGGGATTGAGGGCAGGAGGAGAAGGGGTCAACAGAGGATGAGATGGCTGGATCACATCACTGACTCAATGGAAGTGAGTCTGAGTGAATTCCGGGAGTTGGTGATGGACAGGGAGGCCTGGCGCGCTGTGATTCATGGGGTTGCAAAGAGTCGGACACGACTGAGCGACTGAACTGAACTGAACTGAAAGGCCATGGGGTGTGAGTGATTACATTACTATGAAGGAATAGACGATAACACACTTGGATTTTAAGAGCAGTTAATTTAGGTGGTAGGACTTAAACAAAATTTTAAAATAAGTGTTGCTTCCAAATCTCCTACAATTACAGTTAACAATTGAGAGAAAATGAAATAAATTCTCTTTTACTCTAAAGTGGATTTTCTTAAAGAAGTACAAACATTTAAATATTCTCAAAGAACAGATAAATTAATGGTTGAGATTCACATTTTAGGATTATTTGTATTGCTGTTGTTGCTTGGTTGCTGGGTTGTGTTTGACTCTTTTGTGACCTCATGGACTATAACCCACCTGGCTTCTCTGCCCATGGGATTTCCCAGGCAAGGATACTGGAGTGGGTTGCCATTTCCTTCTCCAAGGGGATCTTCCCAACCTAGGGATCAAACTTGAGTCTTCTGCATTGGCAGGTGAATTTTTTACCAGGGAGCCACCAGGGACATCCATTTGTTAATGGAGTCATGATAAAAATTATGTTGGGGGCACCTATCCCTAAGGTATTTGTAAGTACTGAAATGATTATTGTATCACCAAAATCACTGCAGATGGTGACTGCAGCCATGAAATTAAAAGACGCTTACTCCTTCGAAGAAAAGTTATGATCAACCTAGATAGTATATTCAAAAGCAGAGACATTACTTTGCCAACTAAGGTCCGTCTAGTCAAGGCTATGGGTTTTCCTGTGGTCATGTATGGATGTGAGAGTTGGACTGTGAAGAAGGCTGAGCACCGAAGAATTGATGCTTTTGAACTGTGGTGTTGGAGAAGACTCTTGAGAGTCCCTTGGACTGCAAGGAGATCCAACCAGTCCATTCTGAGGGAGATCAACCCTGGGATTTCTTTGGAAGGAATGATGCTAAAGCTGAAACTCCAGTACTTTGGCCACCTCATGTGAAGAGTTGACTCATTGGAAAAAACTTTGATGCTGGGAGAGATTGGGTGCAGGAGGAGAAGGGGACGACCGAGGATGAGATGGCTGGATGGCATCACTGACTCGATGAACGTGAGTCTGAGTGAACTCCAGAAGACGGTGATGGACAGGGAGGCCTGGCATGTTGCGATTCATGGGGTCGCAGAGTCAGACACGACTGAGCGACTGAACTGAACTGAACTGAAGGTATTTGTAATGGAATTGAAATGATTATTGTAAGCAATTTGGGTTCCCACCTCAAGATGCTCATGGTCTGGGTGAAGGCAGAAGTGGGTGGGTGGCAACCACTCAGCAGGGCCCTGAGAGAACCCAACGGGAAGCCACTGATGAGTTTAAGGAATGAGCTGTTCAAAGGCTTCCAGGCAGGTAACCCAGAGCTGAGTCTGAAATGCTTTGGGGATTTCTTTCAGTGGAGAAATTTGGGAAGTAATTCCAGAAAGAAGTAATAGCTTTAACAAAGGAATTTAATCCTGGCTTATCAAAGGAAATTAATTTAATACAATTATATTTATGGAAGTATGCCGTGTATAACTTTAAAGGAAATCCAGCGAAGCAAGATAATTCTGTCTTTTTGCTTTCCCACCACCAGCGACATTGTGAGGTGTGATAGTGAGCTCACTTGGCTGTGGCCTGAGCACAGCAATGGCCCGGTAAAGGTGCTCTGCGGAGAGAGGGCTGGCAGTCACACTGTGGGTGTGGGGGTTAGTCTGGTAACATCCTGACATTTTTTATAGGCCTGGGCAACCAAAACTAATTTTTCATGGGAATAAATGAGAACAGTTCTATATTTTCAAACTAAATACATCTATAAATATTACATCTATTTTTGCTTTAAAACTGCTTTATAATTTTCTTGATGATGTACTCTGCTTATGTGAATTATAACAAACTCTAGACAACTCTTAAAGAGATGGGAGTACAAGATCATCTCACTTGTCTTCTGAGAAATCTGTGTGATGGTCAAGAAGCAACATATAGAACCCTGTATGGAACAACTGACTTGTTCAGGATTGAGAATGGAGTACGACAAGACTGTTTATGGTCACTCTGTTTATTTAACTTTAAGCACATCATGTGAAATGCTGGGCTGGATGAATCACAAGTTGGAATCAATATTGCCAGGAGAAATATCAACAACCTCAGATAGGCAGATGTTACCACTCTAATGGCAGAAAACTAAGAGGAACTAAAGAGCCTTTTGATGAGGAAGAAGGAGGAAACTGGAAAAGCCAGCTTAAAACTCAACATTCAATAAGGCTAAGATCATGACATCTGGTCCCATCACTTCATGGGAAATAGAATGGGAAAATGTTAGAGCAGTGACAAATTTCCTCCTCTTGGGCTGTAAATCACTGCAGATGGTGACTGCAGCCATGAAATTAAAAGACACTTGCTCCTTTGAAGAAAAGCTATGACCAACCTAGACAGCATATTAAAAAGCAGAGACATTACTTCACCAACAAAGGTCCATCTAGTCAAAGCTATGATTTTTCCAGTAATCGTGTATGGATATGAGAGTTGGACTATAAAGAAAGTTGAGTGCCAAAGAATTGATGCTTTTTAACTGATGTTGGAGAAGACTCTTGAGAGTCCCTTGGACAGCAAAGAGATCCAACCAGTCCATCCTAAAGGAAATCAGTCTTGACTATTCATTGGCAGGACTAATGGGGAAGCTGAAGCTCCAATATTTTAGCCACCTGATGTGAAGAACTTACTCACTAGAAAAGACCCTGGTGCTGGGAAAGATTGAAGGCAGGAGGAGAAGGGGATGATAGAGGATGAGATGGTTGGATGACATCACTGACTCGATGGACTTGAGTTTGAGCAACCTCTGGGAATTGGTGATGGACAAGGAAGCCAGGTGTGCTGCAGTCCATGGGGTTGCAGAGAGTCAGAGATGACTGAGTGACTGAATTGAACTGATGGTCTTTCCAATAGTCATGTAAGGATATGAGAGCTGGAACAAAAGAAGGCCAAGCACCAAAGAACTGATGTTTTCAAACTGTGGGTCTGGAGAAGGCTCTTGAGAGTCCCTTGGACAGCAAGGAGATCAAACCAGTTAATCCTAAAGGAAATCAATCTTGAATTTTCATCAGAAGGACTGATGCTGAAACTGAAGCTCCAATACTTTGGCCACCTGATGTGAACTGACTCATTGGAAAAGAGTCTTTTGATAGTGGGAAAGATTGAAGGCAGGAGGAGAAGGGGCTGACATAGGATGAAATGGTTTGATGGCCTCACCAACTCAATGTACATGAGTTTGAGAAAACTCCAGGAGATGGTGAAGGAAAGGGAAGCCTGGCGTGCTGCAGTCCATGGGGTTGCAAAGAGTCAGATATGACTGAATGACTGAAAAATAACAAAAGGACTTCCTAAACTATGTTGATTAATAGTGGCAAGAGTGGACATCATTGTGTTGTTCTTGACCTTAGAGGAAAAGCTTTCAGTTTTTCAGCATTCAGAATAACATTTGCCATGGGTTTGTCATATGTGGCCTTCACTATCTTGAGGTTCCCTCTATGCCCTCTTCTAGAAAAGTTTCATCATAAAAAGGTGTTGTCAAAAACTTTTTTTGCATCTACAGAAAAATAATCATACATTTTTTTTATTCTTCAATTTGTTAAATGGTGTATCACATTCGTTGATGTTTATGTCAAAGAATCCTTGCATCCCTGGAATAAATCCCACTTGATAATGGTATATGATCATTTTAATGTGTTGGATTCAGTTTGCTAATATTTTGTTGAGAATTTTTGCATCTATATTCATCAGTAATATTCAGTTCAGTTCAGTTCAGTCGCTCAGTTGTGTCCGACTCTTTGTGACCCCATGAATCACAGCACGCCAGGCCTCCCTGTCCATTACCATCACCCGGAGTTCACTCAGACTCACGTCCATCGAGTCAGTGATGCCATCCAGCCATCTCATCCTCTGTTGTCCCCTTCTCCTCCTGCACCCAATCTCTCCCAGCATCAAAGCCTTTTCCAATGAGTCAACTCTTCGCATGAGGTGGCCAAAGTCCTGGAGCTTCAGCTTTAGCATCATTCCTTCCAAAGAAATCCCAGGGCTGATCTCCTTCAGAATGGACTGGTTGGATCTCCTTGCAGTCCAAGGGACTCTTTGGGAAAGCATGTAAGAATTAAAGATTTTAAAATTAAAAAAAAAAAAAAAAAGAGTCTTCTCCAACACCACAGTTCAAACACACCGATTCTTCGGCGCTCAGCTTTCTTCACAGTCCAACTCTCACATCCATACATGATCACAGGAAAAAGCATAGCCTTGACTAGACGGACCTTAGTCGGCAAAGTAATGTCTCTGCTTTTGAATGTACTATCTAGGTTGATCATAACTTTTCTTTGAAGGAGTAAGCGTCTTTTAATTTCATGGCTGCAATCACCATCTGCAGTGATTTTGGAGCCCCCAAAAATAAAGTCCGACACTGTTTCCACTGTTTCCCCATCTATTTCCCATGAAGTGATGGGACTGGATGCCATGATCTTTGTTTTCTGAATGTTGAGCTTTAAGCCAACTTTTTCACTCTCCTCTTTCACTTTCATCAAGAGGCTTTTTAGTTCCTCTTCACTTTCTGCCATAAGGGTGGTGTCATCTGCATATCTGAGGTGATTGATATTTCTCCCCGCAATCTTGATTCCAGCTTGTGCTTCCTCCAGCCCAGCGTTTCTCATAATGTACTCTGCATGTAAGTTAAATAAGCAGGGTGACAATATACAGCCTTGATGTACTCCTTTTCCTATTTGGAACCAGTCTGTTGTTCCATGTCCAGTTGTAACTATTGCTTCCTGACCTGCATACAGATTTCTCAAGAGGCAGGTTAGGTGATCTGATATTCTCATCTCTTTCAGAATTTTCCACAGTTTATTGTGATCCACACAGTCAAAGGCTTTGGCATAGTCAGTAAAGCAGAAATAGATGTTTTTCTGGAACTCTCTTGCTTTTTCCATGATCCAGCGGATGTTGGCAATTTGATCTCTGGTTCCTCTGCCTTTTCTAAAACTAGCTTGAACATCAGGGAGTTCACAGTTCACGTATTGCTGAAGCCTGGCTTGGAGAATTTTGAGGATTACTTTACTAGCATGTGAGATGAGTGCAATTGTGCAGTAGTTTGAGCATTCTATGGCATTGTCTTTCTTTGGGATTGGAATGAAAACTGACCTTTTCCAGTCCTGTAGCCACTGCTGAGTTTCCCAAATTTGCTGGCATATTGAGTGCAGCACTTTCACAGCATCAACTTTCAGGATTTGAAACAGCTCAACTTGAATTCTGTCACCTCCACTAGCTTTGTTCATAGTCATGCTTTCTAAGGCCCACTTGACTTCACTTTCCAAGATGTCTGGCTCTAGATGAGTGATCACACCATTGTGATTATCTGGGTCGTGAAGATCTTTTTTGTACAGTTCTTCTGTGTATTCTTGCCTCCTCTTCTTAATATCTTCTGCTTCTGTTATGTCCATACCATTTCTGTCCTTTATCAAGCCCATCTTTGCATGAAGTGTTCCCTTGGTATCTCTAATTTTCTTGAATAGATCTCTAGTCTTTCCCAGTCTGTTCTTTTCCTCTATTTCTTTGCATTGGTCACTGAAGAAGGCTTTCTTATCTCTTCTTGCTATTATTTGGAACTCTGCATTCAGATGCTTTTATCTTTCCTTTTCTCCTTTGCTTTTCACCTCTCTTCTTTTCACAGCTATTTGTAAGGCCTCCCCAGACAGGCATTTTGCTTTTCTGCATTTCTTTTCCATGGGGATGGTCTTGATCCCTGTCTCCTGTACAATGAAACGAACCTCATTCCATAGTTCATCAGGCACTCTATCTATCAGATCTAGGCCCTTAAATCTATTTCTCACTTCCACTGTATAATCATAAGGGATTTGATTTAGGTCATACCTGAATGGTCTAGCAGTTTTCCCTACTTTCTTCAATTTAAGTCTGAATTTGGCAATAAAGAATTCATGTTCTGAGCCACAGTCAGCTCCTTGTCTTGTTTTTATTGACTGTATAGAGCTTCTCCATCTTTGGCTGCAAAGAATATAATCAGTTTGATTTTGGTGTTGACCACCTGGTGATGTCCATGTGTAGAGTCTTCTCTGGTGTTTTGGAAGAGGGTGTTTGCTATGACCAGTGCATTTTCTTGGCAAAACTCTATTAGTCTTTGCCCTGCTTCATTTTGCATTCCAAGGCCAAATTTGCCTGTTACTCCAGGTGTTTCTTGACTTCCTACTTTTGCATTCCAGTCCCCTATAATGAAAAGGACATCTTTTTTTGGTGTTAGTTCTAAAAGTTCTTGTAGGTCTTCATAAAACCGTTCAACTTCAGCTTCTTTAGCGTCACTGGTTGGAGCATAGACTTGGATAACTGTGATATTAAATTGTTTGCCTTTGAGACGAACAGAGATCATTCTGTCGTTTTTGAGACTGCATCCAAGTACTGCATTTTGGACTCTTTTGTTGACCATGATGGCTACTCCATTTCTTCTGAGGGATTCCTGCCTGCAGTAGTAGATATAATGGTCATCTGAGTTAAATTCACCCATTCCAGTCCATTTTAGTTTGCTGATTCCTAAAATGTCGACGTTCACCCTTGCCATCTCTTGTTTGACCACTTCCAATTTGCCTTGATTCATGGACCTGACATTCCAGGTTCGTATGCAATATTGCTTTTTACAGCATCAGACCTTGCTTCTATCACCAGTCACATCCACAACTGGGTATTGTGTTTACTTTGGCTCCATCCCTTCATTCTTCCTGGACTTATTTCTCTGCTGATCTCCGGTAGCATATTGGGCACCTAATGACCTGTGGAGTTCCTCTTTTGGTGTCCTATCATTTTGCCTTTTCATACTGTTCATGGGGTTCTCAAGGCAAGAATACTGAAATGGCTTGCCATTCCCTTCTCCAGTGGACCAGGCTCTGTCAGACCTCCCCACCATGACCCACCCATCTTGGGTTGCCCCGCAGACATAGCTTAGTTTCATTGAATTAGAAAAGGCTGTAGTCCTAGTGTGATTAGATTGACTAGTTTTCTGTGAGTATGGTTTCAGTGTGTCTGTAATATTGGCCTATAATTTTCTTTTTGTGTGGTATTTTTATCTAGATTTGGTGTCAGGGTGATGGTGAACTCATGGAATGAACTTGGGAGTGTTACTTCCTCTGCAATTTTTTTGGAAGAATTGGAGAAGGATAGGTGTTAACTTTTCTCTAAATGTTTGATAGAATTGGCTTGTGAGGCCATCTGGCCCTGGACTTTTGTTTATGGTAAGATTTTTAATCACAGCTTCAATTTCAGTACTTATAATTGTTGTGTTCATATTTCCTATTTCTTCTTTGTTCATCTTGGAAATTTGTAACTTTATAAGAATTTGTCCATTTTACTGGCAGATTGTTGCTTGTAGTTTCTTTTAATTCTTTGTATTTCTGTGGTGTCTGTCGTAATTTCTCCGTTCCATTTCTGATTTTATTAATTTGAGCTATGGTATACAACTAGACAATGGAATACCATTTAACAGTAAAGATAAGTGAGCTATCAAGCCAAAAGACATGGATAAATCATAAATAAATATTTCTAAGAGAGATAAGGCAATTTTCTGAAAATGTTACACTGTTACATTCTGGATAAACATAGATTTAGTGGTGGTGAAAAGACTGGTTCTTCCTAGGGATTCGAGATGTTAAGGAAGCTAAATAGATGAAGCACAGTGAATTCTTTAGAGTGGCAACATGATTCTCTATGACACTGTAAAGAAGGATTCTATGAGCGTATTAATCTTTCCAAATAGTTAATATTCACACTTTATAAAAATCACTAGGATATGGGAATATCTCAAGATGAAACACAGAATATAATAATCTAACTATGTTAAAATTATGAATTAGCCTCACTTGAAGAGAAGAAGGGGACAGGTACAATTTAGGAAATGATTGGAATCTATAAGACTAAAGACAGAGTGCAAATAAACACTGCACTATAATTGATAGTATCCCCCATAGGGAACTGGTTAAACAACCTGACACTGCTGAACATGTTTATGGGAATTGAGCAATCAAATAAATAGATGGATGGAAGTGGGAGCCAGGTTTCTATCTGTTAGAGTGAGAGTTTACAGAAAGACAAGTAGAAGAGAGTAGATGTGATAAGAATTAGAATTGGAGACATCAGTGTGAACTTATGTTTAGCTTTTGTTTATACAGAAGGGAAATACAGACATACTCACAAATATGTGTATACACACAGGTTATATACATTTGTCTATTTCCCAGCTACTTCAGCTGAAAGGCCTAGAAGAAACAACATCTTGTTAACAATGAGCACAGCTACTACCAAGATCTTGGTTTCTAATGTCAGTCTAAAATATAAGAAATTAGGACTTCTTAGAGCAATGGCTGATTCTAGGGCAAGGACAAACATATATAAGATGAGCCTAGAGCATCTGTTTCACAGCACTAGAAATTAAGGAAGTAATAAAAGAAACAAAAAAATGAATAAACTAACACAAAGGACCCTATAATGATGTAAGTTTGCAAAGGGACAGAGAAGGTAACTGAAAAAATTTTCATGGCCAAAGCTGAAAAATCAGAGCAAGGAAGTTAAGTAAAGCAGTATAGAGATATGAGCCAAAGAATAATAAAAATATATATGACCATATGATATAAATAAATGACTACATACATACTTGCATACATACATACATGCATAAGTCAGGGACTGAGACAAACCTTCATGGAGAAAAATCCTAAATAACTGCAGGTAGGTGCTGTGCAAGGAGATGGGCTATATCTCTCCAGTCCTAAGTGTGTTCTATGTGAAGTAATTTCTTTCAGAGAGTACAGCCTGGTAAAGGGGGAGAATGAACAACTTTATAGTGAAGAAAACTGGCAAACACCAGATGACCAGATGATTAAGATCAACAATAACAGTGATGAGTCATGTGCATAGTACACACATTAATATGTTATGCAGAAATGACACTTGACTCTCGTTGTTCTCCAAAGTGACCATTATCCCAGCCTAATAATGAGAAACATCATCAAATTCCAATAAAGGAGCATCTGGCAAAATGTCTGGCAGCATATGGAAAAACTGTGAAGGCCACCCAAAACGAAGAAAAGTCTGAGAAACTGTTGCTACCAATTGGAGCTGAGGGGACAGGTTAACTAAATATGACATGGTATACTACATGAAATCTTGGAGTAGAAAAGGACATTTGATAAAATTTAAAAATTCTGAATAACTATAGACTTTAGTTAACAAAATATATAAATACTGGCCCATTAGTTGTATTAAATATGTGAAGGTAAGATGTTAATAATAGAAGAAACTGGAGGTAGGATATATGAAGACTCTGTACTGTCTTTGAATTTTTTCCCTTGGTCTAAAAAGAGCATTCATTAAAAGAAAAAAAAAAGAAGCTGATGGAAGTGCACAGCCATATTTTGGGTACGAGAGAAAGCCTTACCATAAAGGAAGCATTTGAGCTAAGATAAAGGGTGAGTAAGACTTACTTGGCAGGCAGAAAAGGAAGATGTTGTAGGCATAAGACAATGAAGATGCAAATACTGATGGTGAGAGAAAATACAGTTCTTCTGAGGAACTGAAAGAAGGAGCATCCTCCTATCCCCTCCCCTACTTCCCTGCCCTCCCAACCAGCCTTCTCTATGAACCATGGGAGAGGTGGGAGAGCCTGGTTAGCCAATTAATTGAGAATCTTGACCTCTCAGGAGAAAGGGAAGTTATAGGAGAATTTCAAGTAGACAAAGGGCATGACTACACTTGTGTTTTTGAAAAGTTGCACTTAATATTTCCAAGAAAGTGAAGGGCTCAGCTCACTTCCTTTCTTTTCTTCCCATTACCCTGCCATTTGGAAACCATTTGGGCTCCTTCAGCCACACTCTCCTTTGGATGGTAATGTTTAGGGATGCTTCTTTGTCCCAACCCCATCCTTCAAGTTCAGAGTAAGAAGCATGTCATGCAAAAGCCATAATTGAATCTTAGATGGAGGTTGAAGAATCTCATTCTTCTCAGATGTTTCTCAGGCCATCAAAGGATGTCTCAAACAAGTTTGTTAAATACCTGGAGCCTTGGAAAGTAGGCTTGTGCCTTCCTTCCTTCAGGCATAATATTTCAGTAATTAGTAATCAATTACTACACTGTTTCTGCAACAGTGAGCTTCCTTTTCCGTGATATTTTCTCCTCACCAAAGCTGTGCTGACAGGCGACTGAGTCATATCTTTCTCAAGCCCGCCTAAAGCCACACACTCTACAGAGGGAGAAAGGAGAGAAAATGAGACGATCACACTGGATTATAGATAATTAGATAATTATCCCTATTTGAAACCATATCTTGGAATCTACATTCAACATAAAGAGATTTGGCAAAAAGAATGCTGATGTCAGGTACTGGGTAATTTTATTTCAGAGAAGGAGATCAACAGGGAGGATTTAGTCATCCTGACTCTCATCCAGCTTCCTCACTTGTCTTCCAACCTGTGACTTTTTCTATTAGGATCTAAACTCTACACCATCATCAGAGAGAAACATCTCAAACATCATGCTGTCATTTGAATAAAGGAGGAGGAGTTGTGGTCCATTCACTTTTACAATGAAAATCCTATTGTATGAGATCTTCCATAATCTCGCCTTTTCCTGCATTTCAGTCTCATTGATCACTCCAATCACGTGCTCATATGTTTTGTATTTCAGAAACATGGGACCATTGATAGGTCTCCAGACTCAAAACTGTTTGATAAATCCATGCTCCCTTGTTTCTCAACTTCATTCAATATTCCAGCCTCCACGTAGGTACTTGAAAAAAATTCTGGGTACTCTTGAGTACTCTTTCCTTTCCCCACATGTCTGATCCACCTGTAAGTCCTATTGACTCCCTTGCTTCATTTCTCACCATCCTTGCTGCTGACACCCTCATCCACACCCCCACCACAAGACACATGAATACACTCCATACTGGACTACTGCACTAATTCCCTAAGTAGTCTCTTTTCTTCCATTAGTACTCCCCTACAATCCACTGGGCTCTTAAAACTAGAAATCCGATCATATTACTCTTCTGTCTAAAATGTTCCATGGCTTCCCATTGTTCTTTTGTAAAATCTATTTTTTACTTACCTTCACTAACACCATGCATCTCATTTAACTTCTTTTTCTCCTTCATACCATTCCTCAAACACTTCAGAACCCCCAGTAAAGGTCCCCCTGAGCTGAGAACAGGCAGCATGGCCCAAGGGTCTTTAACTTCTTCAGCACAGTGAGGGTCCGGGCCACACTCTAGCCTCTGCCAGGGTTTGCTGTTGGTTTCTCCGTTTGTCGAACATCCACAGATTGGAAATCCATTCATTCTAATTCTCCACATGGATTGGACTGCTTGCTCCGGTTATTCATACTTTATACAATTTAGAAAGCCCTCCTCACGAGATTTGTAGCAAACTTCTTGGGACCTGAGCTCTAGTTAAGGCATCCACCCACAGCGCAACACGTAAAAAGAGGGGCACTCAACTCAAGGGTTACATTACTTCAAACTTTTAAAAAATACATCTTTTTAAAACTTTGTTTTCCATTTCATCCTCACAAATATCCTGATCCAGTTATAAATCACTACTAATTTATAGAGGAAGGAACTAATAACCAGTTATGCATTTCAGGTCTTCCTACTTCAAACTCTGAGCCTTTTTTATGGCTTCAGGTTTCCAGTTACTCCTCTTCCTCTCCCAATTCTAAACCTGCCTTCTAAGACTGGTCAGAGTTTAGTCCAAAGGTGAGTAATTCCTCTTCCTCAGCTCATTCAGCCTCTATCCAAATCCATCGTTTCTAAGTACATTCTTCACAGGGAAATTATATTTATTGACTCTCTCCAACAGGCTAGAACTACAACATATAAGTTATCTAATTTCCTTATGGTAATATCATTCTGAAAGGACTTTTGAGTTAAATGAGTACATCTTCCTACTTGACAGATGAAGAATTGCTGGGTTGCAGGGTAATATATGTTACACTCATACTTGCAACGTATGAAGGTTCCAGTTTCTCCACATCCTCAGCCAACACTGTTTTCCCTTTAAAAAAATTATTACACCTATTTTAATGGATATGAAATGTTATGTCATTGATGTTTTGATTTGCATTGTCCCCAACCAATCCATTCTGAAGGAGATCAGCCCTGGGATTTCTTCGGAAGGAATGATGCTAAAGCTGAAACTCCAGTACTTTGGCCACCTCATGCGAAGAGTTGACTCATTGGAAAAGACTCTGGTGCTGGGAGGGATTGAGGGCAGGAGGAGAAGGGGACGACCGAGGATGAAATGGCTGGTTGGCATCATGGACTCGATGGATGTGAGTCTGAGTGAACTCCGGGAATTGGTGATAGACAGGGAGGCCTGGTGTGCTATGATTCATGGGGTCACAAATAGTCGGACACGACTGAGCAACTGAACTGAACTGAATGACTAACGATGTTGAACATTATACATGTTTATGCATATAGTTTTTGGAGAAATGTTTATTTGTACATATTCTTAGAGAAATGCTTAGTGAAAAGTCTATTCAAATCCATTGCCTACTTTATTTTTAAAATTGAGTTGTAAGTGTTCTTCCTATATTCTGAACACTAGACTCTTATGAGAATATGATTTACAAATATTTTCTCCCATTCTGTGCACTGTTTTTTTTTTCTTCTTTATTTAAGGTGTTCTTTGATGCAAAAAGGTTTTTAATTTTTATACTTTCAAATTTATATGCTTTTTGTTTATTGCTCTGTTGGTGCCTTATATGTGATGTCCAAGATACTGGTGCCGAATCTAAAGTCTTACAGATTTACACATATGCTTCTTCTAAGAGTTTAGCACCTACATTTGGTTTTCATCAAATCTGGAAGTGCCTGACCATTATTTATTAAAAAATTTTCAGTTATGACTTCCTTGAAGACTCAAATAACACATATATTAAGTCATTTGAAGTTTTACCACAGCTCACTGATACTCTGTTTATTTTTTTAAATCATTTATTCTGTATCTAATTTTGGATATTTTCTATTGCTATGTCTTCAAGTTCTCTAGTCTTTTCCCCCCTGCTATATCAAATATGCCATTAATTTCACCACTGTATTTTTCATCTCAGATGTTTTAATTTTCATCTTTAGAAGTTTCATTTTTAAAATACCTTCCATTCTCCTACCTGTTCGACTTGCATATATAGACTACAGTTATACCGACTGTTTTTATGTCCTTGTCTGATAATTCTAATAACTGTAACAATTTTGAATTGGCTTAAATGGGTTGATTTCTCTTCTCAAAATGGGTAAATATTCCTATTTCTTCCCTGTTTATTTCCTGTAAATATTTGATTAAATAATAGCTGCTATGAATTTTATCTTCCTAGTACTGGATATCTTTGTATATATATATTTTTTAATATTCTTGAACTTTGCTCTGGAATTGGTTAGGCTACTTGGAAATAGTTTGAAGCCTTTAGTTCTGACTTTAATATTTATTGGGAAGAACTTTAATGTTTGAAATGTTCATTCTAGTGTCAGTTATTCCTAACTAGTGAGGCTAGATCTTTCTGAATACCCAGCCAAATTCTCTACATTATGAGGTTTCCATTCGGGTTACTGGACACTGGCACTACTCTCAACCCTACCAAGTTTATATCCTTTCATCTTTTTGAGACTCTTTCTCTGAATTTGGGTATTTTTCACACATGGATAACTATTATTTCTCTGGGCTTTCTTGAGCTCTTTGCTCTCTCTAAGTGTCCTCATGAGCTAGGATTTGGCAGCATGGGCTCAAGGGAACCCTCTTCATATCTCCAGAGTTCTCAGTGCAGACCTCTCATCCCTGAAAATTCTAGCCACTTTGGTGTCCCTGGCCTCTTAGCTTCATTTCCCTTGCTCAGGGGATCTGCCAGGCTCTGTCTGAGTTCACTCCCTAAGACTTCACCAGGAAATATTATAAGCTGAGGTAATTGCAGGGCTTAGTTCTTTAGTTACCCTTATCTCAGGGATAACTGTCTTGTAAGCTGTTATTTCAAGTTGATTTTTCTCCTTTCTTTCTTTCTTCCTGTCTTTGTTGTTGTTTTAGGGAGGAAGGTAAATCTAATCAATGTTGCTCAGTCTTAGCCTAAAGTGGAAGTCCCTCCTGCTTTATAACTAATACAGGAAAATTCTGAAAGAGATAGGAATACAAGACCACCTGACCTGCCTCTTGAGAAACCTGTATGGAGGTCAGGAAGCAACAGTTAGAACTGGACAAAGCTGTATACTGTCACCCTGCTTATTTAACTTATATGCAGAGTACATCATGAGAAACGCTGGGCTGCAAGAAGCACAAGCTGGAATCAAGATTGCTGGGAGAAATATCAATAACCTCAGATATGCAGATGACACCACCCTTATGGCAGAAAGTGAAGAGGAACTAAAAAGCCTCTTGATGAAAGTGAAAGCGGAGAGTGAAATAGTTGGCTTAAATCTCAACATTCAGAAAACAAAGATCATGGCATCCGGTCCCATCACTTCATGGGAAATAGACGGGGAAACAGTGGAAACAGTGTCAAACTTTATTTTGGGGGGCTCCAAAATCACTGCAGATGGTGACTACAGCCATGAAATTAAAAGATGCTTACTCCTTGGAAGGAAAGTTATAACCAACCTAGATAGCATATTGAAAAGCAGAGACATTACTTTGCCAACAAAGTTCCATCTAGTTAAGGCTATGGTTTTTCCAGTGATCACGTATGGATGTGAGAGTTGGACTGTGAAGAAAGCTGAGTGCAGAAGAATTGATGCTTTTGAACTTTGGTGTTGGAGAAGACTCTTGAGAGTCCCTTGGACTGCAAGGAGATCCAATCAGTCCATCCTAAAGGAGACCAGTCCTGGATGTTCATTGGAAGGACTGATACTGAGCTGAAACTCCAATACTTTGGCCACCTCATGTGAAGAGTTGACTCATTGGAAAAGACCCTGATGCTGGGAGGGATTAGGGGCAGGAGGAGAAGGGGACGACAGAGGATGAGATGGCTGGATGACATCACCGACTCGACACACATGAGTTTGGGTGGACTCCGGTAGATAGTGATGGACAGGGAGGCCTGGCGTGCTGCGATTCATGGGGTCACAAAGAGTCGGATACGACTGAGCAACTGAACTGAACTGAACTGAATTCTTTAGAAAAAAAATGATTATCATTTTTCCATCATAAATTCCGTTTTATAAAGTCATTTCCTAATATTCCTGTAAGTCAACAGTATTACATTCTCTTCTATATATTTAGAATACATTTCCCTCCTTTATTACTTATTCCAAAATGTCTCTTTCTTCTTCTGTGTTCCCTTGGCACTGTGCTCTGAGGTGTATAGTGATTTTCACAGTGTTTTTTGTTGTGTCCATTATCTTCAGTGAGGGTACATATTGTGGCTTATTCATCTCTGTAACATTCCTTCCATTTACCAATAGAGGTGATTTTTAATAAGTCTCTTTGAATGGTTGAATAAATAAATGGAAATGAACTTATGAAATTATAGTTATTAGACATTGGCTGGTATCTGAGAGGAGAGGACATTTTGGAGTGATGGTGTGCCACTCCATGGGCTTCAAGAAGCAGACGCCAAGTTGAGATAGACATGCTGGAGATTTTGTGGGAAATATCTGTGAAGGATAAAAGAGGAGGGATATGAAATAAATGAAGAAAGACTTCCTACCATGGTGCCATCTGACAACTGTCAGAGCAGAGATGGCAGAAATAATTGGATAGAAAAAGCTTTCACCTGAAATGCACTTTCTGAGAAAATCTTAGTCAAACTGATGAGGATACCCCTAGAAAATAGTGTTGTTAAAGAAGTCTTGCATTAGATGGAAATGACCTTGTGTCCTATCCACAGGGTTCAGTCATTGGCTGGAGTGGCTGATGGGAAGTAGGGACCCAGCTGGAGCACTATAGCAAATCCAAAGATGGTGCTTGTGAAGGTTGCCAGTCAACCGTGCTTCCCAAGGCAGATCTCCTTAAAAGAAATAAGGATAAATCTATGGCTACTATAAATCGATAGGAGGTAGGACAAGGAGCAGTCATTATGACTCCAAATGCCTACTACCCACCTCTATGACTCTCTGTGGGAGAATACAGTCAGAAGTTGGAACTGACCCACAGGGGCATTTGTGGGCAGCCCACTACTTTAAGCATACAGGTCTTGGAGCTGGTCTATGGCTTGCCCAGTTTCTAGCTTTCTCTCTGAATCTGATGGGCTAGGGCACAGAGCCTCACTGCTTATCCAAGAATCATTTTATGAGTCTCCTCCTTTGAGTGCTGGCAGATGAAATTTGTTGCCTTTATTATCTTGTAAAGATGCTAATCTCCCAACCACAGCGAGGGGTTGCTTCTGTGATTGATTTTGCCTCCCTACATGACATGTTCAAGAGCTTGCTGAATCTCCATGCCACGCTTGCCAAGGTTCCTGCATTCCTCATCTGTCATAGGGAAAGTGATGGGGATAAAACTGTATAAGCAGAACCTTGCCACAGGCATCCATCATGAGTCATGGGGTAAAGGATGGGAGAACAGCCAGATGCCTCAGCACCCTGATTCTGTGTTCCACACAAAAATACAGAACCTCTCACTCAGCTAGTGTCACTAAGCTGGACTCTGCCCCCTAAACACTGACACCTGATCCAAAAAGTCTATGCAAAACAGAGTGAAATGGAATATGGAGGCTGGATTCTGGATCTGGCAAAGTACATTTTTTTTTTTTTTTTGCACTATTGCCCTAGGCCAGCTTTTGTTTCTCCTACACACTTGTTCTGCTTTCTTAGATCCACTAATGAAGGGAATGGAGGTTTGGGGCCATATAAAG
Organism: Capricornis sumatraensis; assembly: GCF_032405125.1. Taxonomy (NCBI): domain Eukaryota; kingdom Metazoa; phylum Chordata; class Mammalia; order Artiodactyla; family Bovidae; genus Capricornis; species Capricornis sumatraensis. Next base: position 80,127,175 of record NC_091073.1, read on the forward strand.
TCATTCTAGCAAGGAGTCAGCTCAGACATGTGTTTTCATGCTTTAGTTGGTGGCAGAAGATTCTGTTTATATTTTCAGATCAGGAGATATACTCACTCCTTTCAGTCAAATGTGCCTTTATTCAGTTTCAATTTTTTAAATCCAGAAATAGGGTGAAAGTGTTCATATATTCACTGAACACATGCACATATTAGTTGGGTAAATTTTGGATGTCAGGTTCCAACTCTGGCAATGAAAGGGCAATGGAGAATAAGAAAGAAGAAATGTCTGTTCTTCAGATTAATTCTTTCAGGTGTCTTTAACACCATCTCCCTTTCAACAGAGGCCCCAGGCAGACACCTTCAGTGCAGGGACCAGGTGGGTACAACCATGAGCTCAGCCTGACTTGCTGAAGGATTCCAACCTGAGGCCAAAGCAGCTTGCAGGTGGCTTTCAGCCAGAGCTGGGAACTCAGGGAGCCCAGGCCAGGCCTGCATAGCTCACAGAGCCCCCCAGGGTCTGAAACCCATAGACAGGAGTCCAATGACACTGGACAAAAGCATGGCACCTGCTCTGGGCCAGCATGAATTCTGTTCTCAGGTTTTTTGTTGATGTTTGTTTTTGGTTGTTTTGTTTTACCATGCAAAAGAAAAAAATCATTAAGTAAGACATGAACACAAGTTAAGAGAATAGAGCATTACTCTCAGCTGTCTCTGGAGACATTCTCATTTTATAATTGAAACTGTGAAGAATCAGGTCGAGGGGGAGAATGTATAAAATGGGAGGCGCCAAAGCAGCTGAAGGTACTTACATTTCAAATTAGATAAAACGGAGGAGTTGTGTCTCTTCTGCAGGCCTGTGTCATACATCTTCCTTATAAGAGTTTACTTTTGTGATAAGAAATGTGATAAATGTTAGAAGATAGTTTGTGTAGTCTAAATCCCTGGGAGGAAGAGAATTCAATTTTTATCAACTTTGTAGATAAAAAGTTGTGATAAACATCTTAGAAGAAAGAGTTAAGGAATTTCTTCATTATTATTATTATTTTGTTCTCTCTCTTTCTCTCTTAATGATGATTAGATTTGACAGTCCTCTTGCACAAAAAGAGAAGATAATAATAATCAGTTAGCTATTGCAACTTTGTCTTTGAAATTTGAACAGTATCAGATTAAAAGATGAGGTACACAGATTTCAGCATTTTTTAGTGTCATGTTATATCTACATTAGTCATTTGCGTCTACATTTTCTTTTTTGACTTTTAAAGAAAATTAATTCAATTAAACAACTGTCTGTGGATACCTGATAGTTCTTGGGGTGATGCAAACATGAATAAAATGGGGATCCTACTCTCAAGTATTTAAAATAAGAAAGATAGATTAATCAGCAACCTGAACAGAAAGAAAAGATTATCAGAAAATGAAAGTGGAAGAGACGAAAGAATGAAGGAAACAAAGAGGAAGAGAGGGAGGAAGAAAGCAAAAGAAAGCTCTTTGATTTACATTCACCCTGTTTTCTCCCAGTTCAGGTCCAGTTTGTTCAGTTTATTCTAGGGTTGTGATAAGCCGTGTGTAGTTTATTTGCAGGTTTGAACTCTGCTTCCTCCTGTTACTAGCTGTATGACTTTAAGCACGCTATTTAAACCTGAGCTTTCTCTGTAGGCTATCATTTAGTTTTCTCTAAATGACCTTAGAGATCATTTAAGTTTTCCACTGTTATTTCTATCTATTGCATTTTCTTTCACTTCATATATGTTGTCAACTGAAACACACACACAAACATGAGAGCTGTAAGTTCAATTTTATTTGAGGCTTATTGAAGACTATCACCCAAGACATAACCTCTTAGTGACAGTTCAGAAGAGGTCAGAAGGAGGTCTGTATGTATATAATGTTGGCAAAGGATACATGAAATCAGGTACACATCTCAGATGTCTCTCTAAATGATTTTTATGCTTTTCTAGATCTGAGATGATGCAAGAAATTGGATTCATAAAATTTTCTCCTGTAAATATCTACCTGAAGACCTGTTCTGCCAGTTTTTCCCAGGGCACAGACTGTCTTTGATGAATAAAACATTGCCTGCCAAAATAGTAAACAAATGATCTAGCCATAATATTAGAGTCACCCCCAAAGTAAGCCCTGAGGGAACTCAGGATGGAGACAAGGAATGCCTGCCATCTAGCAGCCATCAGACTGCAACCACCCCAAGCTGGGGCATCCTGAGGAAACTCAGAATGAGAAAACACAGGATACTAGCCTGGAGAGCTGAACTGCATATCAAAGGAAAGATTTCAGTGAGTCCAGACTCTTGCATCTTTTCATACATGTTGCTATTGTTCTGTTGCTAAGCCATGTCTGATTCTTTATGATCCCATGGACTGTAACATGCTAGGCTCTGCTGTCCACTACTGTCTCCAAGAGTTTGCTTAAATTCATCGCCATTGAGTCATTGATGCTATCTAAGCATCTCATCCTCTGCCACCCCCTTCTCCTTTTGCTTTCAATCTTTGTCAGCACCAGGGTCTTTTCTAATGTGTTGGCCCTGCACATCAAGTGGCCAAAGTACTGTAGCTTCAGCATCAGTTCTTCCAATGAATATTCAGGGTTGATTTCCTTTAGAATTGACTGGTTTGATCTCCTTGTAGTCTAAGGGATTCTAAAGAGTCTTCTCTAACACTACAGTTCAAAAGCAACAATTCTTCAGCACTCAGTCTTCTTTATGCTTCAACTCTCACATCCATACATGACTACTGGAAAAAACCATAGCTTTGATTATATGAACATTTGTTGGCAAAGTAATGTCTCGCTTTTTAATATGCTGTCTAGCTTGGTCATAACTTTTCTTCCAAGGAGCAAGCATCTTTTCATTTCATGGCTGCAGTCACCATCTACATTGATTTTGGAGCCCAAGAAAATAAAGTCTGTCACTGTTTCCCTTTTTCCCCCATCTATTTGCCATGAAGTGATGGGACTGGATGCCATGATCTTAGTTCTTTGAAAAGTGAGTTTTAAGCCAGCTTTTTCACTCTCCTCTTTTACCCTCATCAAGAAGTTCTTTAGTTCCTCTTCACTTTTTGTTATTAGAGTGGTATCATCTGCATATCCGTGGTTGTTATTTCTCCTGGCCATCTTAATTCTAGCTCATGGTTCATCCAAACCAGCATTTCACATGATATACTTTGCACATAAGTTAAATAAGCAGGGTGATAGTACACAGCTTTCTCATACTCCTTTCCCAATTTTAAACCAATCAGTTGTTTCATGTCTGATCCTAACTGTTGCTTCTTGACTGGCATACAGGTTTCTCAGGAGACAGGTAAGGGGGTCTGGCACTCTCATCTCTTTAAGAATTTCCCACAGTTTATTGTGATCCACATAGTCAATCACTTTAGTGTAGTCAAGGAAGCAGATGTTTTACTGAAACTTCCTTGCTTTCTCTATTATCCAATGAATGTTGACAGTTTGGTCCCTGGGTCCTCTGCCTCTTCAAAACCCAGTTTGTACATCTGGAAGTTCTCAGTTCACATACTGTTGAAGGCTAGCTTGAAGGATTTTGAGTATAACCTTGGTAGTATGTGAAATGAGCACAACTGTACAGTAACTTGAACATTCTTTAGTACTGTTCTTCTTTGGGATTAGAATGAAAACTGACCTTTTCCAGTCCTGTGGCCACTGCTGAGTTTTCTAAATTTGCTGACATATTGAGTGCAGCACTTTCACAGCATCATCTTTTGGGATTTTAAATGGCTTAGATGGAAGTCCTTCACCTCTACTAGCTTTGTTTATAGTAATTCTTCCTAAGGCGCACTTTCTACTTCCCACTCCAGGATATCTGGCTCTAGGTGAGTAACCAAACCATCATGGTTATCCAGGTCCTTGAGAGGTTTCCTGTATAGTTCTTCTGTGTATTCTTGCCTCCTTTTCTTAACCTCTTCTGCTTCTTTAGGTCCTTACCTTTCCTATCCTTTATTGTGTCCATCCTTGCCTGAAATGTTCCCTTGGTATCTCCAATTTTCTTGAAGAGATCTCTAAATCTTGCCCATTCCATTGTTTCCCTCTTATCTCTCCTTGCTATTCTCTGGAACTCTGCATTCAGTTAGGTTTCAGTTAAGTTGCTCTGTCGTGTCTGACTCTTTGTGACCCCATGGACTGCAGCATGCCTGGCTTCCTTGTTCATCACCAACTCCCGCAGCCTACTCAAACTCATGCCCATGAAGTTGGTGATGCCATCCAACCATCTCATCCTCTGTCATCCCCGTCTCCTCTCACTTTCAATCTTTCCCAGCATCAGGGTCTTTTCTAATGAGTTAAGTCTTCTCATCAGGTGGCCAAAGTATTAGAGTTTCAGCTTCCGCATCAATCCTTCCAATGAATATTCAGGACTGATTTCCTTTAGGATGGACTGGTTGGATCTCCTTGCAGTCCAAGGGACTCTCAAGAGTCCTCTCCACAGCAGTTGGGTTTATCTTTCCCTTTCTCCTTTGCTTTTCACTTCTCTTCTTTCCTCAGCAATTTTTAAGGCCGCCTCAGACAACCACTTTGTCTTCTCCCACTTCTTTTGCTTGGGGATGGTGTTGGTTACCACATCCTATACAATGTTACAAACCTCTGTCCATAGTTCTTCAAGTACTCTGTCTACCAGATCTAATTCCTTGAGTTGAGTGACTAACACTTCCTGGGCTCAAAGTCCTAAGAATGTCTGCCAAATAAAACATAACTGTCAACTTTTAGATTGTGCTTTTTTTTTTTTTTTTCCAATCAGCACCTTATTCTTGATCTCTGCTCTGAACTTTTTAAAGAGTGTTTTGAAGGTCAGGACTCTATGGCTTAGTGACTTAATTCTTTTAGAATCAGATGGAGAGTGACATTCTTTATTTGGCAATTTCAATGCTGTGTTTTTTCAAAAGATTGAGTCACATAATTTCATTATAAAACTTCATTATTTAACTTCAATAATAAAAAACAGTTTGCAGCTCTATCATAGATAATATGCTTCATTTTACATTGTGTGTATATGTTACTCACTGAGTGTGTCTAACTCTTTGTGACCCCATAGACTGTAGCTCAATAGGCTCCTCCATCAGTGGAATTCTCCAGGCAAGAATACTAGAGTGATTTGCCATTCCTTTCTCCAGGGGATCTTCTCAACTCAGAAATTTGCCTCCCTCATTGCAGGCAGATTCTTTATAGTCTGAGACACCAGGGAAGCTCTTATTTTACATTTCACTGTGTTTAAAATAAAAACTCTTACCTCTCTCTTGCTTTTAGTTGAATTGGCCTGGTATATCTATCTCCCTTTATATCAGTGTTATGGACTGAATGGTGTCCCCTCCAAAATTTGTATATTGAAGCCGTAACTTCCATTATGACCGTTTTCTGAAGTTAGGGCATTTAAAGATGTAATTAAGGTTAAACAAGGTTAGAAGGGTGAGGTCTTCATCCAATAGGGCCACTGTTCTTGTAAGAATAAGAAATGACACCAGAGATGCATGTGCTAACAGAAAAAACAGCAAGAAACAGCCCTCTGCAAGCTAAAGAGAGAACTCTCATCAGAAATCAATTCAACCAGCATCTGACCTTGGACTTCCAGCTCAAAGCCTGAGAAGTCAATGTTGTTTTGAGCTACCCAGACTTGTGTTATGACAGGTCTGATAGACTAAGCTTGACAATTCTGTGACACTTTTTTTAAAGTGAATTTTTAAAATATATTTAGATTTTTTTCAACCAAATTAAATCTTTTTCTTAACAACTAAAAGTCTAGATTGTCTAGTTTTTTTTTTTTTAATATATAACATAAGTTCCTTGTAATGTCATAAGACTTGGTGAATGTTTGAATGATTCTTTGCTGCTGCTGCTGCTAAGTCACTTCAGTCGTGTCCGACTCTGTGACACCCCAGAGATGGCAGCCCACCAGGCTCCCCCGTCCCTGGGATTCTCCAGGCAAGAACACTGGAGTGGGTTGCCATTTCCTTCTCCAATGCATGAAAGTGAAAAGTAAAAGTGAAGTCGCTCAGTCGTGTCCGACCCTCAGCAACCCCATGGACTGCAGCCTACCAGGCTCCTCCATCCATGGAATTTTCCAGGCAAGAGTACTGGAATGGGGTGCCATCGCCTTCTCTGTGAATGATTCTTTAGTACCCCATTAACAATTTAAAAGTGAGCCTCCCTTCAATCCTTCCCTTTCCCCTCCCTTCTTAAAAGACTTATTTGACACTTAACAGTGTGTTAGATTCTAAGTGTTTTAAAGACACTAACATATTTAAACCTATTCACAAGTATGTGATAATGGGAGATATTGCTATCATCTCCATGTTGCAGAGAAGGATACTAAGATCTAGAGGAACAGGAAACATTCCCAAGTTCACAGAACCTGGAGGGCTACACAGAGAGCTGCCCTCCATGGCCTATTCCTGAATTGCAGACTGTCTCCAACCAAATACAGATGCCTTGGTCTAGGAAAGAAAGTTCCAGTGGACCACGGGGAGAGAGGGCACAAGGTGGTGGCTCTGATCCGTGAAGGGCCTGGGCCAGAACCTGTCCTTGGGTGTGGCTGTAGCAGAGCAGGTACAGAGAACGGAGCACAGAGACAGGAGCCTGAGGACCTAGAAGGGCCTGGAAGACCAAGCTAGCAGGGGGTGGGAGCATCCCCTTCGGTAGGGCACCTCTGCCTACCGAAAGCTACCTACTCTGGCTCAGAGAAAAAAGTGCAGGGAAAATGAGGGAGGCCACTGTGTTTTGCACCTTAAATTCATGAAACCATTTATACTCTGTGGGATCTCAGCAAGGCCCCTTCTATGCACTTGTACTTGGCAGAGCCATTGTCCACAGTCCAACTCATCAGCTTTCACTTGATACCACCCCCAGAGAGACAAGGCATGTTACTCAACTCAGATTTCACAGTGGCAACTAGGACCAGCTTCAGGGCCAGGTGGCCTGCAGCTGTTTCCTAACTGAACTCCTTGATTTTCCTCTAAGTCCTCTGAATCTCTCATTCCTCACAAATACAGTGATGTAGAAAGTACAGGGTCAGCATTTAATCATTCACAACACATCCCAGCTTTTCTAATCCTGTCCCTCCACTGTGTCCTCTGCCTTCATTCTCTTAGTTATTGCAATCAACTTCCACCTGAATGGGCTTCCTAGACTCCTGGATAATTCTACCTCCTTCATCACCCTCACATCTTACTAGTCTCCAGGTTCTGTTGATTCTGCCTCCCTCAGTCCAGTGTACTCATCCCCCTTATTCCTACCTGCTAGCCTCTCTGCCTCAATTGCAGGGACAGTGAAGATCTTTTCTTCCTGCCCCTGGCTTCCCCATCACCTAACACCCTTCCAGCATGTGCCATGCTTCTGCTTAGCAACCTTCAGTATGTCCCTTATCCAGGGATTGCCCACGTGATGACACTGTAGGCAAATGTAACAAGAGAGACCAAATTGGCAAGACCAATCCCTGCATTCTGTGCTCCAAGTTGTTCTTAACTGTGTTCTGACCATCTTTTGACTGTTAGGGCATCAATATCAGATATCTAATATGACTGGTTTACCTTTGCAAAAGAACAAAATGGATTTAGTTAGAACTTCTGCAAAGGTACCCACTCCAGTGTTCTTGCCTGGAGAATCCCAGGAACAGGGGAGCCTGCTGGGCTGCCGTCTTTGGGGTTGCACAGAGTTGGACACAACTGAATCGACTTAGCAGCAGCAGCAGCAACAGCTACAAAGGTATGTGAAGAGGGGTGATGCTTGTGGAAAGATGAAGAATGAAAAGCCTTTACTAGAATATGAAGAATAGTTAAAAGCCAATACTAGCTTGAGGTCACATACAATCCAACACAGACATTATTTGCATAGCATATGATATAACTAACACAGAAACTTTGTCAAGGGTTGAACTTACATTTTTAAGTATTTAAAACTTAGCAGTAGTATTTATTTTCAATTTATTTTTTACAGTAAATATTTTAGTTGGTTTCCATAATTATTGCAATGTTTGTATAATGTTATATTCATCTAATTTACTAAATTTTAAAAACTAACATAACTAAATTAGTTTACTAATTTAGTAAGCTAATGTAAATTAGTAAGCTAATGTAAGTTAGTAAACTAATGTACTAAAAACTAATGTAACTATGCTTTCTGCTTATATAAATAACACTACTATAAATATCTTTAAATATGTGGTTGTTTACTTTTATGGAATTACCCTAGGATAAGTTAATTACAGAGGAGATTAGCTTTGTTAAAAGCAGAGACTTTACTTTGCCAACTAAGGTCTGTCTAGTCAAGGCTATGGTTTTTCCTGTGGTCATGTATGGATGTGAGAGTTGGACTGTGAAGAAGGCTGAGTGCCGAAGAATTGATGCTTTTGAACTGTGGTGTTGGAGGAGACTCTTGAGAGTCCCTTAGACTGCAAAGAGATCCATCCAGTCCATTCTGAAGGAGATCAGCCCTGGGATTTCTTTGGAGGAATGATGCTAAAGCTGAAACTCCAGTACTTTGGCCACTTCATGCGAAGAGTTGACTCATTGGAAAAGACTCTGATGCTGGGAGGGATTGGGGGCAGGGGGAGAAAGGGACAACAGAGGATGAGATGGCTGGATGGCATCACTGACTCGATGGACGTGAGTCTGAGTGAACTCCGGGAGTTGGTGATGGACAGGGACGCCTGGCGTGCTGTGGCTCATGGGGTAGCAAAGAGTCGGACACGACTGAGCGACTGAACTGAACTGAAAAAGTATTAATCAACACGCAGCACAGTCACTGGTATGTGAATGCACACAAATATAAGAAGCTAACCACAATAAGCTCTTAATATGTCTCAGAAAGTTGTGCTGTTTTAATACTTCAACAGTTCATACATTTACCAACTTTCCTCATTTTAATAATATTATAACTTTCATTTACTGGCCCTAAAAGTTGCTTTGATCTTTTTTCAATTAGCATTTGTTTCATTACTATTTAAAATTAATTTTTTAAAGTGCTGCATACTTTAGGGATTTCTTCATATTTGAATTGTTGACAATGTATTTATAGGAGCTTATTTAGACTCATCTTAATCCAGGTTGTCTATGTATAAACATCTTCTAACCTTTGATATAGCCATTACAAATAAACAAATCATTTATATTGAATTAAACCATTAAGCAATTTCATATATATTATAAATGATGACTTATGTGGAACTCTCCTAAGAAACCAGAGTTACAACAGAAATACTGTTTTAATAAGCCATTTAGTATACTTTCAGCTGAGTTATCAAGAAGAAATTTTTTTAAAAGTTGCTATAGGCAGGGCTTTATGGGAAATTATTAATATTATGATATAAGATGAGAAAATATAATAAGGGAATCAGAAGCAATGTGATCAAATACACAATGAAGGTAATAATTCAAAGGTTTAAGTTCCATGGAGAATCAAGCTAAAGAGAACATAAAAAAGATGGAGCGATATTAAGACTATTGTATAAAATATTAATACAAATTCTAAGATATGACTTTTACTTAAATGAGACTTAAAAAATTTTTTTTTATTTTTAGAACTTTATCCCATGACCAATAAAAGATGAGCAGATTAAAACTTCCCAGGTGGCACTAGTGGTAAGGAATCTGCCTGCCCACGGAGGAGATGCATGTGATGGACTTGCGTCCTCATGGACTGTAGCCTGCGAGGCTTCTTTGTCCATGGAATTCTCCAGGCAAGAATACTGGAGTGGGTTGCCATTCCCTTCTCCAGGGAATCTTCCCAACCCAGGGATCAAACCCAGGACTCCAGGACTCCCACATTGAATGTGGATTCTTTAAAGTATGTACTACCATGTAAAAATATATAATAAAATATATAATAAATAGTACAGAATTCTCATTAATAAAAACAGAAACAAATTTCCTAAAATGACCCCTAACTCTATATACAAACTGAAGTTTATTTAAAGTTCTTGCTTCTGGTTGGAAGGGGAACTGTGGCTTTCTGGAAATAGCTATCAGGGGCCAAATCAATTGATGAGGTGGCAGGATTTTTACTTTGAAGAGTCAGAAAATAATTTTGTGAGCATTTCCAGAGTAACAGAGTGAAGATCTCTAAAATCTTGCTCCTCCATCCAAAGTGACAAGAATACCTCAAAATAGAAAAATTCCATTTTTTTTCAGAACTTTGGAACTAACCAAAGCTTGCAATAACCCACAGGATACATATTAAAGAAAAATGTCTAACTCTTAGCAAAAAACTTAATTTTGTGACATTTTATTATTTTTTGATTGTTATTAAAAATTTTATTGGAATATAGTTGATTTACAGTGTTTTGTGATATTTACACATGCCCACCTCTAAGTTCTATGCTGCTGCTGCTGCTGCTGCTGCTAAGTTGCTTCAGTCGTGTCTGACTGAGAAAGTTTAAAAGCAACAGACTCACAATCATAGCAGCTATGAATATAAGCAGCTTAGCAACTACTGGAGATGATTGACGATGTTTGACCTATATGGTTGTTCCCTGGAAACCTCCAGTCAGAGTTTGTCTGTTTTACCTGACTCAGAGTCTACTCTTTGAAAACAGCATTTTCCCTGGGGCAGTTGTCAAAAACAACCAGTAGCAATTGTTTAACATTGTATCAGCATGAGGCATCATTAACAGGTACAGCAAAAACTTGGGAAATGAGAGGTATTTGGAGATTTGCAAAGAATTAAAATGTTCCTGGGAATCAAGAAAGCCATACACATGTGTGCTGCTGCTGCTAAGTCGCTTCAGTCATGTCCAACTCTGTGCGACCCCATGGACTGCAGCCTACCAGGCTCCTCTGCCCATGGAATTTTCCAGGCAAGAGTACTGGAGTGGGTTGCCATTTCCTTCTCCAGTGCATGAAAGTGAAAAGTGAAAGTGAAGTCGCTCAGCTGTGTCTGACTCTTTGCGACCCCATGGACTGCAGCCTACCAGGCTCTTCTGCCCATGGGGTTTTCCAGGCAAGAGTACTAGAGTGGGTTGTCATTGCCTTCTCCATACACATGTGTAGGGTTGACTAAATGCTGAGGAAAGAATTGAGAAGATCCAATTTCTCACTCTGACTTTGAGGCTCTGGGAAAAACGGAAAGGTTAATCTAAGGCATAGATATAATCTGCCTGCCGGATCATTGAAGACATGTTACTGCACACACAGAGAACCCCTCAGCAAAGGCTGGAAGACTTACTGATAAAACTATTTAAGGAAATCTCTGTCCAATCATTATAATTGGTAAAGGTATATGGATGTGAGAGTTGGACTGTGAAGAAAGCTGAGCACTGAAGAACTGATTTGAACTGTGGTGCTGGAGAAGACTCTTGAGAGTCCCTTGGACTGCAAGGAGATCCAATCAGTCCATCCTAAAGGAGACCAGTCCTGGGTGTTCATTGGAAAGACTGATGCTGAAGCTGAAACTCCAATACTTTGGCCACCTCATGTGAAGAGTTGACTCATTGGAAAAGACCCTGATGCTGGGAGGGATTAGGGGCAGGAGGAGAAGGGGACGACAGAGGATAAGATGGCTGGATGGCATCACCAACTCGATGCACATGAGTTTGGGTGAACTCCAGGAGTTGGTGATGGACAGGGAGGCCTGGCGTGCTGCAATTCATGGGGTCAGACATGACTGAGCGACTGAACTGAACTGAATTGATCAGAGACATCAGTGATCATGCATGAAAAATACACAGATTAGAAATATATATATGGGCTTCCCTGGTAGCTCAGCTGGTAAAGAATTTGCCTGCAATGCGGCAGAAAGGAAAGTGAAGTCTCTCAGTCATATGCGACTCTTTGTGACCCCATGGACTGTAGCCTACCAGGCTCCTCAGTCCAAGGAATTTTTCAGGCAAGAGTACTAGAGTGGGTCACCATTTCTGTCTCCAGGGGATCTTCCCAACCCAGGGATTGAACCCAGGTCTCCTGCATTTCAGGCAGACTCTTTATCATCTGAGCCACCAGGGAAGCACAGTGCAGCAGACGTGGGTTCAATCCCTGGGTTGGGAAGATCCCTTGGAGGAGGGCATGGCAACCCACTTCAGTATTCTTGTCTGCAGAATCCTTATGGACAGAGGAGCCTACTGCGTTACTGTCCATGGGGTCTCAAAGAGCGGACATGACTAAGTGACTAAGCACAGCACGGTATACACACACACACACACACACACACACACACACGAGAAATGCAAGGAAACAGCAAGGTATGGCACACACACAAGAAAATCATTGTCGCTGAGGAAGTTCAGCTGTTGGGCTTACTAGACGGACTTTAAATCATGAGTTATAGATATATGTTTAGAGAACTAAAGGAAGCCACATTTAAACAACTAATGGAAAATGTAAGAGCAATCTTTTGACAAATAGAGACTATCAATAAAGGATTAGAGATTATTTTAAAATATAGCAATTACGAAAAAAAAAAAAGCAATTACAGATTTGAAAAGCGCAACAAATGAACAATTCACTGAGGTTCTCAAAGCCAGATTTGAGCTGACAAAGAAAATAAATCATTGAAAATGAAGATAGTTCAATTGAGATAATTCAATCTGAGGAACAGAAAGAATGAAACAAAAGTGACAGAGGTGGGGAATGACTGCCAATGGATATGAGGTTTTTTAAAAGATATTTTTCAAAATATCTAATATTCTGAAATTAGAGGTGAGAGTTACACAATTTTATGTGTATAAATATTGGGTATAAAAATTATACCCATTGTTCATTCATGAATTGTAAGCTATACTAACTATATTACAATAAAAACTAATTAAAATATTTCTCAAAAAAGAAAATTATTTTGAGCAAATTGAATGGGAAAAAATACTCATGCGTCAGGATGCCAAGGAGTTCACACCGTAGCTTGTAAGGTTGTAAATCCATCTGAACATAGGGTTTGTCTGATAGGAGCAATGTAATCATTGAGGCAGCTGCTTATTTATACCCAAAGGCTACCTCTTCTTTTCCAGATTCTTCCCTTTGGCTCCCTCCTGCTCTCTCACTTCCCAGTGGCTGCTGACTGAGCCTGGATTGTGGACTAGAAAGGATACAGGGAAGGTGAGAATTCTCTTTTTTTATCACTTAAGAAGCAAGTCAACTCTTCTATGCATCAGAAAACATAGAGTATATCAGGTACATAGCAGCCAGGCAGCCTAAAAGTCAAACAAATTAAATGTCTGTGTAACCATGGTGTCTTACTTCTTTGACACTGATCATCTCCCCAGAGGTATAAACAGGCTGGAGCCGCCTCGCTCCCAAGCGTGTGTGGTCAAGGTGAGTAATTGTAAAGGCCAGAGTTGAGACCTTGAGCACACTGTATTGTGGTGATACCAAAACAAAATGTTAGAAAGAAATCTAATGGATGGTTACTGACTTTAAATAATTTAAGTTGTAAGGTTACAAAGAAGCAGAAAATAATACTTTGGACACAAAACATATTTAGATATAGAGTTTATTTTATTCTTAAAAGACCTTGATGCTGGGAAAGATTGAAGGCAGGAGAAGGGACGACAGAGGATGAGATGGTTGGATGGCATCACCAACTCAATGGACTTGAGTTTGAGCAAGCTTTGGGAGTTGATGATGGACAGGGAAGCCTGGTGTGCTGCAGTCCATGGGGTCGCAAAGAGTCAGACACGACTGAGAGACTGAACTGAACAGAACTGAATGCCTTGAAGTCACTCTTAGTCATTCCCATTTCTAGGTGAATAAGTAGGCTCAGAGAGGTTGTGACTTGGGATGGAACTCACAGCTTATGGAGAAGGCTGCAGGTGCTCTGTTACATAGTCTGACTTTGGATATTATGTCCTTTTTGTTCCTTCAGCCACATGGCCCGTGATATACCAAATGATTGGTTCTCAACACTTTAGGTGTTCATAGCATACATATTTGTGAAGCAATTTCAGAAAAGGGAAGTCACACTTGTAACTAAGTGATGGCCACTAATAGTTCACCTTCTAGAGCTACCCCCTTGCTTGTCCCAACAGCACCATGCTCGGAGCGTTGCTGCAGAGGGAGCAGTGCCTGCTCATTAGCTGTTAAACTTCATCTTTGAATAATCCATAGCAACCAGTAAACATAAGACCCAAACAGGAAAATCCATCCAAAACCACTCTTGAAAATACAATTAAGTCTTTAGAAGCAAAGCAAGCACAAAGCAATCATTTTGGCATAGTAGGATCTCAAAATAAAGGTATACACATGTTTTGGAGCTAGAAAACTAGTTTTCAAGTTTGTTCTGGGAAAAGGATCCATGGGCTTCCTACTTCTCAGTATTGGCCTGACAATAAAGCTGGGCTATTAGTCCTGTTTATCATGTTTATCTACAACATACGGTAGCACTTTAAATAAAGGTAGGGTGGTATCCTTGATCATACTAATAAAACGGGTCTGACTTTTCTCAGACTCTGTGGCACCATGTCTCCATAGCGTTTAAATCTTGTGACTGGGACAGGAACTTTTATTGGCGCCTACCAGAATAATCTGTGTTTGAATCAATTTCCTGGCTTGCATTATAAAGTTTGCGGATTTCTGCACAAGCAATTTGGGAAAAGCAAGCACTCATTAAAGTACTTGACCCAAGAATTTCTGTAAGTTCAAAGGGAAAGCCACCTACTCCTCAGTGACCCCTCACCCAAACAGGGTGTAGAGGCAAGTAATGGTGCCTGGATAACACACGGCAGCAGGGTAATGCTTCTGGTGTATTTTCTACACTGGGAAATACATTGGGATTTGTGGACAAAATAAAACATAGTCTACCACTGTCTTAATAAACATATTTACTTTTATATTCTTTTATGTTGATGCAAATAAAGTTTCAAAACCATACAACATTAGAGTAGACAGACTTTATTTCATTAGCCTGGGATGTCTGGAAGACTATATTTTGTGTTTCACCAGGTTACTAGACTTAATTTCAGACTATAAGATTTTCCATTTCTTTTATCATATTCAGATGATGTTAAAATATACTTTTGCTTCTTTGTATTAGACTTTAAGAAAAATTTCCATGCATATGATTACAGAGGCAGAAGATCTGGAAATCTAGACAGTCTGGAGGATTCTTAGTTTTTTCTTATTTTTATTATTATATCTTTCAAAATATAGTGACCAAATTAAACTGTCATCAGAAATACCTATTAATATCACCATATCTTGCCAGCATTTAAGTATTATCACGAGTGCATGCTAAGTTGCTTCAATCAAGTCAAACTCTTTGCAACTCTATGGACCATAGCCCACCAGTCTCCACTGTCCATCATGAATAATCCTTTTTTTTTTTAATTGTAATTATCTCTTCTTGTTATTTAGTTGCTAAGCTGTGTCCAACTCTTTTGTGAGGCCATGAACTATAACCCATCAGGCTCTTTTGTTCATGGGATTTCCCAGGCAAGAATACTGGAGGGGGTTGCCATTTCCTTCTCCAGGGGATCTTCTTGAGCCAGGGATCAAACCTACATTTCCTGCATTGACAGGCAGATTCTTTACTGCTGAGCCCCCAGGGAAGTTTTGCTACAAGGGAAGACCTTGCTACAAAGTTTAATAAGTAAAATTTACTAATTTGAAACTATTATTTATTAGTGGCCTTAAACATTTTAAATAGTTTAAAATTGTTTGCTGAATTGAAATCTTCTACCTATTTGTCTAGTGAGGTCTTCATGGTTTTATGCATTTCATATGCATAAAATGTACATGCTGATTTAAATATTGTAACCAATAATATTTATCTGCTATATTTCATGTGAATATTTCTTTGTAGTCATTTTTAACATGTAATATTAATGGCACCCCACTCCAGTACTCTTGCCTGGAGAATCCCATGGATGGAGGAGCCTGGTAGGCTGCAGTCCATGGGGTCGCAAAGAGTTGGAAACGACTGAGCGACTTCACTTTGATTTTTCACTTTCATGCATTGGAGAAGGAAATGGCAACCCACTCCAGTATTCTTGCCTAGAGAATCTCAGGGACGGGGGAGCCTGGTGGGCTGCCGTCTATGGGGTCGCACAGAGTCGGACACGACTGAAGCGACTTAGCAGTAGCAGTTCATTTTCTATTGATCTTTAAGCAGGAAATATTCAAAACTGAATTGTAATGGTTATATTTTTAATATTTTGCAGCATAGCATTTTAGGAGTATTATTTGCAAAGTATTGAAAAAAAATCAATTTTTCCAAAATGGTCTGGAAAGAAACATGGATATACACACATCCTTAAATGTGAACATGTGAGAACAACTATTCATAAAATATTAATATAATTATGCATATAGTATGTTCCACTGCCCAAGAATAGGTGGAACACCTAGTTAGTCTTGTCCATGAGGCAATCACATTACCATTGTCTGATTTCTAGCCCTCTGCCTGGTTTTGTGCCACTTGGTCTTTTCTCACATCCCACTGTAATTCAGGCTGATTCACGTAGAATCATTTAATTTCCTGTTGTTGTTTAGTTGTTAAGTCGTGTCTGACTCTTTTGCAACCGCATGAATTGTAGCCTGCCAGGCTTCTCTATCCATGGGATATCCCAGGCAAGAATACTGGAGTGGGTTGCCGTTTCCTTCTCCAGGGGATCTTCTTACCCAGGGATTGAACTCGCATCTCTGTGTCTCCTGCATTGGCAGGCATTGGCAAGAAGATTCTTTACCACAGAGCCACAAGGGAAGCTCTTACTTTCTTAAACCAAAGCTACTGTATTAACTAGAGAAGGCAATGGCACCCTACTCCAGTACTCTTGCTTGGAAATTCCCATGGACAGAGGAGCCTGGTAGGCTGCAGTCCATGGGATCGCTAAGAGTCAGACATGACTGAGTGACTTCACTTTCACTTTCATGCATCAGAGAAGGACATGGCAACCCATTCCAGTGTTCTTGCCTGGAGAATCCCAGCGGCAGGAGAGCCTAGTGGGTCCCTGTCTATAGGGTCGCACAGAGTTGGACACGACTGAAGTGAATTAGCAGCAGCAGCAGCAGCACTGTATTAACAGCTGATAATTCTTTCTTTTATCAGCAATTAGTGGATTCATAATTCTAAGTAAATACATAGTCAGTTCCATGTATGCAATATTCGCCTAATGCTTACAAACACAAACAGAGGTCATAGGATAGGAGGTGAAATCTCCCTTGCATCTGTTCATGCACAGCACTAAGAACTTCTTTTCTCCACGTTATCTTGTGCTAAGGCAATCTTAGAATTGTTTCTTTTTTTCCTGATTTATCAAGTCATTGCAACTCAGGCTGCAGGCTGTTTCTTTTTACTAGCATTTTCTATGGAAGACACATGTGAAAATTTGGCTGTTTTTTACTTGTGCTATTGTGTTTTTTACTTGTGCTATTTACTTATATGCCTCTGCTATACCTGCATATACCAGAATCTCAAAAACTATTTTTTCATCAGAATTGGAGCCCTTTGAAATCAATGTCTAAGCATGGTAAATTTCTGATTTCTGTTTCACTTTCATATGAATATTCCCATATATCAAGCTATGTGGAGATGTCTTTCATATCAGTTTTAGAATCTCCCGTGGTTACTGTCTAAGACACACATGATTTAGGGGAAGTTTCAGAATCTGCCCAAAGTTGTGTCCTAGAAGCTTGCTGTCTTCTCCAGGCATGGGTCATTTCATCTCCCAAAATGGTAAGCGCTTTCTAGACCTCTAGCAATGAAGTTTTTTTAATGCACTAGCCAAGCTAATCGTGTTTCTTGTCCAGGCAGGGAAGTACTACTAAGACCTCTCCTGATGCCCTTGTGAGTGAATTAAAATTCTGAGATCTGGTTATCCCTGAATGAGCCACCATCCAAACATGATATTTCAAAGACAAATAGGACTACTGTTTGTAGAGAAAAAAAAAACCCTGTTTAAGTCTGCCTGGGAGGTTCTTGGCCTGAAACAAAATCTAGTATGTTTTCTTGTGAGTGTGTTTTAATTTCAGAATGGAAGAATCTTATGTCACTATTTGAGGCATTGTTAGTTTCTCTATGCCACTTTTGAGTAAGCACCAGTGCAGTCCTGGGCTCTTCAGTTATGACACTGAAGCTATTACTTCCACTCAGGGTTTCCTGTGATACCTGTACTCATTATTAGCAATTCAAACTTTAAATGCTAGTGATATACAAAATATGCAGTTAGACAATCAATGTTTGGAAGTTAGGCAATGTAGTTTTAGATAATCCCTGGGTTTATTTAGAATTAAAAATTTAAAGACATTTCAATGGCAAAAAGAAAATATTTTGAACTAAATACAATTTAAAAGTATATATATCAAGCTTGTGGAATGTACCCTGTTACTCTGCTCTGTGGAGCATCTTCTCCATTGGTTTGGATAATTCAGGTTTATTTGTATTAATACTCAGCTTTATTGTCCTTGAGTTATGACTACAATATGATCATTCAAACCATGGTTGGGTGCCTCTGGAGCCCTGAATTACATATTTTCACAAGAGATAAAAACTTGTAAACGTCCTACCAACTTGAATCATCTAACAGTGAATGGCAGGGCTGTCAGTGAATTCAGAGACTA
This sequence comes from Capricornis sumatraensis, assembly GCF_032405125.1. Classification (NCBI taxonomy): domain Eukaryota; kingdom Metazoa; phylum Chordata; class Mammalia; order Artiodactyla; family Bovidae; genus Capricornis; species Capricornis sumatraensis. Next base: position 80,145,647 of record NC_091073.1, read on the forward strand.
GCAAAGATTCCAACTCTACTATAATAGCATAGGTACTAAGTAGAATTTTTAACCTAAATAAGTAATATTTTATAGAGCTATGTAAATCTAATCAGTTAAATTCAAGGTATCCTTTATTTTTAAATTATTTAAAAAAAGCCATTATAGAAAGGGATATAAATTTGGACCTGGCTCTTGTCACTTCTGTGGTTAGTGGAACCATCCCTCCACCATCAAGATGTCTGTACCCTAGTCCTTGGATGCTGTAAATGTCAGTTTATTAATACATAGAGAAAGAGACTTTGTAGATGTGATTAAAGTTAAGGATCTAGACATTGAGAGAGGATCCTGAATATACATGTTGACCATCTAATCACATGACTCCTGAGAGCAGGGAAACTTTCCCAGCTGTGGTCAGGCATAGTGTGACTACAAAAAAAAAAAAATGTCAAGAGATGGCCTTGGGTTTCCCAGGTGGCACTAGTGGTAAAGAAGATGCCTGCCAGTGCAGGAGATGTAAGAGATGAGAGTTTGACCCCTGGATTGGGAAGATCCCTGGAGTAGGAAGTGGCATACCACCCCAGTATTCCTGCCTGGAGGATCCAATGGGCAGAGAATCCTGGCAGGTTATAATCTACATAGCCACAAAGAGTTGGACACGACTGAGTGACTGAGCATGCTTATGCTGGCCTTAAAGATGGAGGGAGGAGACGCAAACCAAGAAGCATGGTTTCTCCAGAAGCTGAAGAAAAAGGATTCTCCTCTGGAGCCACCAGAAGTGTAGCAGTCCTGCCACCACCTTACTTTTAGCCCAGGTATAGCCATGCTAGATGTCTGAGCTACAGTGCTAAATGATGAACTGTGAATATATCACAATAGTAAAATAACACATATGTGTTCTTTTAAACAACTGACTTTGTGGTGATGTGTTAAGGCAATGAAAGTTAATGAACATACTCATGCTGGACAAAGGCATTAGACATGAACATTTTTCTTACCAGTGTAGTCAGTTCAGTCACTTGTTTTCATGGCAGCACTGAAGATGCTAGTGTGGCCCTCATTATAAGCAGTGGGAGTGACAAGTGTGGGCCACCATTTGCATTTACGGAGCACCATCTTGCTCTTCCTGGAAGTTTCTTCTGCTTGGAATATGCTTTTCCCTTATTTCTGGGATCCCTTCCTCATCCTTTGAAATGCAAAGTAAACCTCACCAGACATAACGAATGGAAAAAGATGACACTAAGTTGCAGGCATCTTAGGGGAGCACTAGGGGAGACCTGAACAACGGTTAGAGTTGAACTCTTCAGATGGCCAGCCACAAGTTCAACTCCAGCATCTATAAAGACTGAGGAGTTCTGGCTCATTCTCTTTCAGCTCTTATCTGAAGGAGACTAGGTATCTGGTCCATTGTGTGGGGCAGGGCAGTGGAAGCCCAGAGGGAAGTCTGTTGGGAGAAGGTATGTGTGATGTTTACTACTGTGTACTTGGCACTCAGCCCAAGACTTGGCATCCAAGTGCCTCTGCGATTGCTTGGCAAATAAATGGAATAAAGGAATAAAGCCAGTGGTCAAGTGAGAATCAATATAGAAATTATGTTCACCCCAACTTCCTCATAGATGGGAGGGCAACTTATCCTCAGCTGCACCAAGGACCAAGTTAACAAAGCTGAAAAATGGTCCCTGACTTGTGATATTCTCCTGGAGGCCAGTGGTCTACCAGTCAGCTGGAAGTCCAGTGTGGGAAGGATGGTAACTGACAGGAGTCTGTAGCTGAACAGAACTGAAACAACTTGAAGAAACAGATGTCTCAGTGGTAGTAGTGCTTGAAAAGAAAGCTGCCTGGCTTAGTTTTGGAGTGACTCAATAACCTTGAAATAAACTGTCAGCCCCAGAGTCCTATAGAAAACCCCAGAGAGAATTAAGTTCTGTTGTGGGTGAAAATTTGAAATTAGATGAGAACCAATGGCTGGGGCATTTGGACTGGGGAGGGGAGTTATTAAGAGGGAGAGAGAGAGCCGACAGATATATCCTGGTCCGGCAGGATGAGGCTTGCATTTGGGATTTCAGGCTGGGAGGAAACAAAGGCAAGAGTGTTGGTTTGGGAGATGGAGCTGTGATCACAGACTGATTCCAAATTCCAGCCTCTGGAAATAAGGTTCCTAGTATGAGTCTTTTCTTGACCTGGGCTGTCTCAGTACCTGGTAGAGCTAAGTCTGGGGGTTTAAGTCCTCCACATTTGCAGCTGAGCAGACATGGGGAAAGCAGGGCTTGGAGGCCCTCAACAATGTCTTACCAATACATATTCTTTTGTTTTTAATTTAATTTTCATTTTATATTATAGCTGGTTTACAGTGTTGTGTTAGTTTCAGGTGTACAGCAAAAGGATTCAGTTATACATGTACATATATCCACTCTTTTTCAGATTCTTTTCCCATATTAGTTATTACAGAATATTGAGTAGAGTTCTCTGCGCTATCCAGTAGGTCCTTGTTGATTATCTATTCTATATATAGTAGTATATATATGTTAACCCCAAAGTCCTAATTTATCCCTCTTTCCACCTTTCCCCTTTGGTCATCATGAAAGTTTGTTTTCAAAGTTTGTGGGTCTGTTTCTTGTACCATGTCTTTTCAGCCCTTGCATCAGGCTTCCATGGTAGCTTGTAGTGTTTATCATGATGTTTGTGTGTACCTAAGTCCCCTAGAGATGAATGTCCTGAGAGAAACCACCATGCCCTATTCATCTTGTCTTCCCAAGGTCCACCGCAAGGACACTTGACATAAATTCAGTAAAGGTCGACAATTGAAAGGAGGACATTTTAAAATTCGCAGATTGATGTGGTTTCTGGTTGGCAATGAAAACATATGGATCTTTGTCATATGTTCAAAGTCCTGTTTATTGGTAAGTTGAAGACGTGTTGGTATATCTATGTTTCTGCCTTAAGATGGAGCTGGTCTTGGCTTGCTGGTTTGTCTGAAGTAGCTAAGATTTTGTGATCAAAATGTGCAGAATTATGAGTTATTTGCAAATCTGATGAAATTCATTGTTCATTTCTCTGATTTGTGTTTCCCTTATTTTTGGCAGAATTTTGGTACATGCTGTTTTTTCAGGTTTCAGGGCTTTTTTCCTCTCTTTTTAGAAGATTAATATTTGGTGTGATCTGTTCTTTTGCTTCTGGATATTCCTCTGGGATAGTATAGGGCAGAAATATGTACAAACAACAGCACATTTGGTTAAAAGTTGTGAAATGTAGAAATACTCAAAATAGTTGACGTTTTAGAACATTCTGTATTCCTAAAATTAAGGTCAGAAAAGCATTTGCCTCTACTACTATAAAATAACAGAGAAGGTAAAGTGAACAATTTGAAGAAGTTAAAAGATGTGCGTTTATTATATGAGATACATTTTCATGAGGCTTGTTTTAATTCAAAATGAGTTCTGCTTAAGTCTGGAGGGAGAGTAAATGCAGATCCATCATTTATCAGCAGGATAACAGGAAGCAAATTAAGTCATTTCTCTGAGTCTCAGTTCCTATTTCCATCTATAAGGTGGGAATTGTGATCATAGAACCAGACAAGGAAGAGCAACCCAATACTGAAGGGGAAGAACAAAGTGGGAGGATTGATAATCCCTGACTTCAAGACTTACTATAAAGCTCTGGTAATCAAGAGAGTGTGGTATTGATGAAATAATAGATTAACAGAGCAGAATAGAGAGTGCAGAAATGTACCCCCATAAATATAGTTAATTGACTTTTGACAAATGGCAATAGCAACATTGCCAGCGGAGCAAAGACAGTCTCTAACAAATGGTGCTGTAGCAACTAAAACATTCACATGCAAAAAATTGAATATAGACACAGACCTTAGTCTTCACAAAAAATTAACTCAAAACAGAACATAGACATAAGCTGTAAAATGTAAACCTGTTAACCCCCTAGAAGATAGCATAAGAGAAAATCTAGAGGATCCTGGTTTTGGTGATGACTTTTTTGATAAAACTGCAAAGGCAGGATCCATGAAAGAAAGAACCGATAAACTCAACTTCATAAAACTTAAAAATTTATGCTGTGTACAAAACATTGTCAAGAGAACAAAAAGAAAGCAAAGTAACTCTCTTTGTTGTTTGGTCACTAAGTCATCTGCCTCTTTTGCAGCCCCATAGACTGTAGCTTGCCAGGCTTCTCTGTCCATGGAATTTTCCAGGAAAGAATACTGGAGCGGGTTGTCATTTTCTTCTCCAGGGGATCTCCCTGACTCAGAGATAAAACCTGTGTGTCCTGCATTGCAGGCAGATTCTTTACCTCTGAGCCACCAGGGAAGACCACTATCTCCTAGATCTTAAAATAATGATTTTTTTGAGAATTATATAGAGTATATTCACTGTCTCTTAAATTTTGGAAAACATTAAAATCTTTATTTTTGTATAGTTTGACTTTCCTTTTCTAATGTGACATGGAAAACATTCATAGAAAATGCGCAAAAATAACTGTAGGATCCAGTAGATTATTAAAAAGTGAACACACTATTCTGACTCTCTATTTTAGTGCTGCCTGTTTTGAACTACACATAAATGGAATTGTGTGGAATGCATTCTTCTGTCTGCCTGCTCTTCCTTCAGTGGTCTACAGGCTGTGCACCCTTTCTTCTGGGTAGGAGAGAGTGGCTCACTCATTGATCCTGTTGTTAGGAGAGTTTCTGCTGGAATTTGAATTGTGATCCTATTAGATGTACAGATCAATTTGGGATCGATTGTCATCTTCTCAATATTGAGTCTTTAAAACCCTTATGTGATAGATGCCTCCATTTATGTAGATCTTCTTTAATTTTTAGTCATAAATCATTTTATTCTTTCTTGGGGGTATACTTACATTTCTCATTGCATTTGTTTCTAGAGATTTGATATTTTTGATGCTACTATAAATTATATCTTTATTTAAATCTCATTTTTAATTTCTTGATGGTATGTAACAAGAGATTTTTTCTTTATATTACTCTTATCCCCAGTGTTCTTATTTAACCCATTTTTAAATCATTTATTTGTTTGTTCAGTTGTCGAGTTGTGTCCGACTCTTTGTGACCCTGTGGACCACAGCACACCAGGCGTCCATCCCTCACTATCTCCTGGAGTTTGACAAGTTCATGTCCATTGAATTGGTGATGTCATCCAACCATTTCAACCTCTGCCACCCTCTTCTCCTTCTGCCCTCTGTCCTTCCCAGCATAACGGTCTTTTCCAATGAGTCTGCTCTTTGCATCAGGTGGTCAAAGTATTGGAGCTTTAGCTTCAGCATCAGTCCTTCCAATGAGTAGTCAGGGTTGATTTCCTTTCAGATTGACAGGTTTGAGCTCCACACTGTCCAAGGGACTCTCAAGAGTCTTTTCCAGCACCACAGTTTGAAAGCATGAATTCCTCAGTGCTCTGTCTTTTTAATGAAACTTTATAGTATAAAATGGGGTTTTCTTCTCCTTTCTAATGCTTGTATTTTCTTTTTCTGTTTCTCTCTGTTTTGTTTCTCCGTTTCCTTTGCCTTCCTTCATAGGTGTAACTTGAGCATTGTTTAGAATTTCATTTTGTTGTATCTATAGCAATTTTTAGCATATCTCTTTGGCTAGCTTTTTTAGTGTTTGCTTGAAGTATTACATTCTATATACATAGCTTATCACAATGTACTGAGCAGTTCTAGTAAAGTTGAGAAACTTTATGCCCCTTTATATCACTTTACTTTCCCTTCTTTAGAATCAAATTGTCTTAAATATGTCCTCTATAAATACTGAGACCATCAATCGGTATTATAATTTCTGTGTAGAAAACTCAAAATAATTTAGACAATTCAAAAACAAAAGGAAAGTCTATTTCATTTACCCATTCTTTGGTCTTCCATTATCACTTTTTTCTTCCTGATTTTTTTTTTTCATCATTTCCTTTCTGTTAGAGAACTTCTGTTAGCCATTGTGTTAAGGTAGGTCTGCTAAGGAAAAGTCTCTTAGTTACCCTTCTTCTGAGAAAGTTTTGATTTCCGCTTCATTCCTGAAGGATATGTTTGTGAACAGAAGATTCTGGGTGACAGTTCTTTTCTTTCAGCCCTTGGAAAACTGTGCCTCTTCCTTCTGGCCTCCTGTGTTTGTGATGAGAAAACTGTTGCCACCACATGGTTCTCCCCTATATGTAAGTTTTCATCCTATCTTTTAATACTTTCAGGACTTTTTCATTGTCTTTAGTTTTCATATAAGAAACCTTGTCTAGCTTAATTATAATGAATCTTGGCATGGATTTTTTGTGTTTATCCTGCTTGAAGTTCACTCATCTATAAGTTTATACATCTTTTGTCAAATTTTGGAAATTTTCAGCAAATAGATTACCAAATAATTTGTCAGTCCTTTTTCTCCTTTCTTTTTGGGACTCTGGTGATATGAATGTCCAACCTTTGTACATTCCCACACATCCCTGAGGTTCTGTTCATTCTTTTTTTTTTTTTTAATTCATTTTAATTGGAAGTTAATTACTTTACAATATAGTAGTGGTTTTTGCCATACATTGACATGAATCAGCCATGGGTGTACATGTGTTCCCCATCCTGAACCCCCCTCCTCCCTCCTTCCCCATCCCCTCCCTGAGGCTTGTCCCAGTGCACCAGCTTTGAGTGCCCTGTTTCATGCATCAAACTTGGATGGGTGCTCTGTTTCACATATGGTAATATACATGCTTCATTGTTATGCTCTCAAATCATCCCACCCTCACCTTCTCCCACAGAGTCCAAAAGTCTGTTCTTTATATCTATGTCTCTTTTGCTGTCTTGCATATAGGGTCATCATAACCATCTTTCTAAATTCCATATATATGCATTAATGTACTGTATTGGTGTTTTTCTTTCTGACTTACTTCACTTTGTATAATAGGCTCCAGGTTCATCCACCTCATTAGAACTAATTCAAATGTTTTCTTTTTAATGGCTAAGTAATATTCCATTGTGTATATGTACCATAGCTTTCTTATCCATTCATCTGCCAATGGGCATCTAGGTTACTTCTATGTCCTAGCTGTTGTAAACAGTGCTGCGATGAACATTGGGGTACATGTGTCTCTTTCAATTCTGGTTTCCTTGGTGTGTATGCCCAGCAGTGGGATTGCTGGGCCATATGCCATTTCTATTTCCAGTTTTTTAAGGAATCTCCACACTGTTTTCCATAGTGGCTTTAATAGTTTGCATTCCCACCAACACTGTTAGAGGGTTCCCTTTTCTTTGCACCCTCGCCAACATTTATTGTTTGTAGACTTTTGGATAGCAGCCATTCTGACTGGTGTGAAATGGTACCTCACTGTGGTTTTGATTTGCATTTCTCTGATAATGAGTGATTTTATCACTCATTGAGCATCTTTTCATGTGTTTGTCAGCCATCTGTATGTCTTCTTTGGAGAAATGTCTATTTAGTTCTTTGGCCCATTTTTTGATTGGGTCATTTATTTTTCTGATATTGAGGTACATTAGCTGCTTGTATATTTTTTAGATTAATTCTTTGTCAGTTGCTTTGCTTGCTATTATTTTCTCCCATTGTGAAGGCTGTCTTTTCACGTTGCTTATAGTTTCCTTCATTGTGCAAAAGCTTTTATGTTTAATTGGGTCCCATTTGTTTATTTTTGCTTTTATTTCCATTACTCTGGGAGGTAGGTCATAGAAGATCCTGTTGTGATTTGTCAGAGAGTGTTTCGCCTATGTTTTCCTCTAGGAGTTTTTATAGTTTCTGGTCTTACATTTAGATCTTTAATCCATTTTGAGTTTATTTTTGTGTATGGTGTTACAAAGTGTTCTATTTTCATTCTTTTACAGGTGGTTCACCAGTTTTCCCAGCTCCACTTGTTAGAGAGATTGTCTTTTCTCCATTGTATATTCTTGCCTCCTTCATCAAAGATAAGGTGTCCATAGGTGTGTGGATTTATCTCTGGGCTTTCTATTTTGTTCCATTGATCTATATTTCTGTCTTTGTGCCAGTACCATGCTGTCTTGATGACTGTAGCTTTGTAGTATAGTCTGAAGTCAGGCAGGTTGATTCCTCCAGTTCCATTCTTCTTTCTCAAGATTGCTTTGGCTATTCAAGGTTTTTTGTATTTCCATACAAATTGTGAAATTATTTGTTCTAGTTCTGTGAAAAATACCATTGGTAGCTTGACAGGGATTGCATTGAATCTATAGATTGCTTTGGGTAGTGTACTTGTTTTCACTATATTGATTCTTCTGATCCACAAACATGGTATATTTCTCCATCTATTAATATCTTCTTTGATTTCTTTCATCAGTGTTTTATAGTTTTCTATATATAGGTCTTTTGTTTCTTTAAGTAGATTTATTCCTAGGTATTTTATTCTTTTCATCACAATGGTGAATGGAATTGTTTCCTTCATTTCTCTTTCTGTTTTCTCATTGTTAGTGTATAGGAATGCAAGGGATTCTGTGTGTTAATTTTATATCCTGTAACTTTTCTATATTCATTGATTAGTTCTAGTCATAATTTTCTGGTGGTGTCTTTAGGGTTCTTTATGTAGAGGATAATGTCTTCTGCAAACAATGAGAGTTTTACTTCTTTTCCAATCTGGATTCTTTTATTTCTTTTTCTTCTCTGATTGCTGTGACTAAACCTTCCAAAACTATGTTGAATAGTAGTGGTGAGAGTGGGCACCCTTGTCTTCTTCCTGACTTTAGGGGGAATGCTTTCAATATTTCTCCATTGAGGATAATGTTGGCTGTGGGTTTATCATATGCGCCTTTTATTATGTTGAGGTATGTTCCTTCCATGCCTACTTTCTGGAGGGTTTTAATCATAAATGGATGTTTAATTTTGTCAAAGGCTTTCTCTGCATCTATTGAGATAATTATATGGTTTTTATCTTTCAATTTGTTAATGTGGTGTATCACATTGATTGATTTGCAGATATTGAAGAATCCTTACATCCCTGGGATAAAGCCCACTTGGTCATGATGTATGATCTTTTTAATATGTTGTTGGATTCTGTTTGCTAGAATTTTGCTTAGGATTTTTGCATCTATATTCATCAGTGATACTGGCCTGTAGTTTTCTCTTTTTGTGGCATCTTTCTCTGGTTTTGGTATTAGGGTGATGGTGGCCTCATAGAATGAGTTCAGCAGTTTGCCTTCCTCTTCAATTTTCTGGAAGAGTTTGAGTAGGATAGGTGTTATCTCATCTCTAAATTTTTGGTAGAATTCACCTGTGAAGTCACCTGGTCCTGGGCTCTTCTTTGTTGGAAGACTTTTATTACAGTTTCAATTTCCATGCTTGTGATGGGTCTGTTAAGATTTTCTATTTTTTCCTGGTTCAGTTTTGGGAGGTTATACTTTTCTAAAAATTCATCCATTTCTTCCAAGTTGTCCATTTTATTGGTATATAGTTGCTGATAGTAGTCTTTTATGATCTTTTGTGTTTCTGTGTTGTCTGTTGTGATTTTTTCATTTCCACTTCTAATTTTGTTGATTTGATTCTTCTCCCTTTTTTTCTTGATGAGTCTGGCTAATGGTTTGTCTATTTTATCTATCTTCTCAAAGAATCAGCTTTTAGTTTTGTTGATTTTTGCTAGAGTCTCCTTTGTTTCTTTTTTATTTATTTCTGCCCTAATTTTTATGATTTCTTTCCTTCTACTAACCCTGGGGTTCTTTATTTCTTCTTTTTCTGGTTGCTTTAGGTATAAAGTTAGGTTATTTATTTGATTTTTCTCTTGTTTCCTGAGGTAAGCATGTATTGGTATGAACCTTCCCCTTAGCACTGCTGCTTCTAAATCCCATAGGTTTTGTGTTGTCGTGTTTTAATTTTCACTTGTTTCTATGTATATTTTGATTTATTTTTTATTTCTTCTATGATTTGTTGGTTATTCAGAAGCATGTTGTTTAGCCTCCATGTGCTTCTATTTTTAATAGTTTTTCTTCCTGTATTTGACATCTAATCTTACTGCACTGTGATCAGAACAGATGCTTGAAGTTATTTAATTTTTTTTGAATTTACAAAGGCTAGATTTATGGCTGGCTGAGGATGTGATCTATCCTGGAGAATGTTCCATGTACATTTGAGAAAAAGGTGAAATTCATTGTTTTGGGGTGAAATGTCCTACAGATATCAATTAGGTCTAACTGGTCTCTTGTATCATTTAAAGTTTGTGTTTTCTTTCTAATTTTCTGTTTGGTTAATCTATCCATACGTGTGAGTTGGGTAGGTTCTGTTCATTCTTATTTTTCAGTTTGTAGTCTCCTTATTGTTCAAACTGGGTCACCTCTATTGCTTTATCATCAAGGTCACTAGTATTTTTCCCCCACCCTATTTTTTTGTCAGCTTCATTCATTGTGTGTTTTATTTCATTATTGCGTTTTTGGATTTCTGAAATTTCTATTGGTTCTTCTTTATGTCTTCGAGTACTTTGCTGAGATGTTCTATCTTTCATTTGTTTCAGGCATGCTTCCTGAAACATCTTTATGATGGCGACTCTTAAGTGCTTCTCGTGTAATTCTAACAACTCTGCCAACTCAATTTTGTTGTCTGTATATTGTCTTTTCTCACTCAAGTTGTGATGTTCTTGGCTCTTGCTATGATCAATTATTTTCTGTTGAAATATAGACAATTTGGGTATTATTTTGTGAGATTCTAAATCTTATTTAAAGTTTGTGTCTTATCAGGACTCTGCTAATGTTAGGAGTGGAAATTCAGGCTCCCTCTGGGGTTCCTTGTTATTGCTGAGTGGAGATGGGAGTGCTGGTTTCTCTCTGCTGCTGCTGTTGCTAAGTCACTTCAGTCGTGTCTGACTCTGTGCAACCCCATAGATGGCAGCCCACCAGGCTCCACTGTCCCTGGGATTCTCCAGGCAAGAACACTGGAGTGGGTTGCCATGTCCTTCTCCAATGCATGAAGGTGGAAAGTGAAAGTGAAGTCGCTCAGTTGTGTCTGACTCTTTGTGACTGCATGGACTGCAGCCTACCAGGCTCCTCTGTTCATGGGATTTTCCAGACAAGAGTACTGGAGTGGGTTGCCATTGCCTTCTCTAGATCTCTACTAAAACTCCCTGACTGGAACAGGTGGAGGCACCTCACCGCTGTTTCCTTCATAACCTTCACTGATGCAGGTGGTGAGGAATGGCGTTTTGACCTCTAGATGCTGGGAAACATCCTGACTCTTCACTATGCGCCCCCTGAGGTTGCACCAGGTGGTAAGAAAAGACACTGGAGCAGGCAGGAGGGAAGCTGGGTGAAGGCTCTGGTAGAGGGATGGGCCTGCAGCTCTGTCACTTCTGTTAGTTAACAGAAGCTACGGCAGCCCATATTTCAGAATAGGAATCATGGTAGCCCCTCACTCACCCATGGTCTTGAGATACAGTGATCAAGGGAAAGGCTTTGTTAAAATGCAAAGACATTCATTTGTCAAATTCAGACAGAAAGAAAAGTAGAAGTTTGGAATGGAAGCAAGAATGATCAATGCTCAAGAGAGGGAAGGAGGGGAAGGTTCTGGAGAAAGAAAGAGGTAGAGAGCACATGTGGTCCAGAGGAAGTCAGAGGCCAAGAAAGGGTCTGAAAGGGTCTGAAAGGGTGCAGTGTGTGATGAACATAGATATGGGTTGGTTGATTTGGAAAGAGAGGGGTGCCATGGAAGAGGATGTCCAAGAAAAGAGGACAAATATGGCACTGTTGAAGAAAGGAGCTAGGGAAAGGGGCAGGTGGGAAGCCACATGAGTGTGGGAGCAAGGGTCCATGAAAGATGAGATGTACATGGGTCACTGCACTGAAAAGGGACTGATGTCTCTCTCAGAAGGCAGCTTCCCAGGGGATGAGTTGCTTAAAGTAAGTCGTTAACAGTTGCAGTTCAAGTCTGGCAGATAGCATGCTTTGTTAACTGGATTTCACATTCATGAGTAGAGTTGTGCCATATCTTTTCATTCTTTATTTTAATTTTTTCCACTAACATCCTTTTAGATGGAAATTCCAAATAATTTTTTCTCCACTCTTTTTTTTTTTAAAGAAAAACATCTGATGGCACATTTTACATTTTTCCAAAATGTTTAAAGAATACTTAAAATTCATCTGAAGTGTTGCCAGACTGGACTTTGGAGAGTTTTCCGCATCAGATGATTTTAAATCTTGAGCCCAGGAGATATTTTTTAGGAATTTGTTACAACATTTCAGGCAACAGTGAACGAAAGAATCCCAATGAAGACACTTTCTAGAAAACAGAAGAACCTGAGAGGTAGCAGAAGTTAGATGGGGGAGAAAAGGTATTCTAGCAAGAATAAGGCTATTTTCCCAGGAGTCTAAAACATTTATCAGGAAGTGTTTGGGGGAGCATCCAAGTGGTTCAAAACCCAAAAGTGTTTGGTATAAATCTAGAGGTGAAACCAAGAAAGTGTTAGTCATTCAATCGTGTCCAGCTCTTTGTGATCCGATGGACTGTAACCCACCAGTTTCTTCTGCCGTGAAATTATCCAGGCAAAAATATTGGAGTTGATAGCCATTCCCTTTTCCAGGAGATCTTCCTGACCCAGGGATTGAACAATTGTCTCCTGCATTGGAGGCAGATTCTTTATCATCTGATAGGGATATTTACCTAATGTAGAGTTGAGTCTATGATTGTCTTGCAAGTGAGCAGTAGAAAACTTGACATTTAATTGTCATCATAAGATAACTGCTTATCATGATGCCTGCTTTTATGTGTGCAAATGTGGGAGATATAACATACCTTCTAGCACATTAGCTGTCAATGACAGAATCACCAACACATGGAAGCAAATGAAAAATCATGTGTGCTAAGGATGATATGAGAAGCAGAGATATGGAAATGGGCTGTGATGGACTTGAAGGGGCTCATTGGCCTGACTCATTCTGGCTTGACAAGTGGTCAGGCTAGGTTAGAAGTTTTTGGTAGATGTTAGGTCTGCAAAAGTGTAGAGAGACTATCTACTATGTGTGGAGCCTTTTGTTAGGTTCTGAGGACATGATGTGGCAGGATTCTTGCCAAGAGTTTATACAGTCCAATGGAAGAGACAAATGCATAGTAAGCTAACTACAGTAGAGTATTTTCAGTGGAGGGTGAAACTCAAAGTGGTATCTAAACTCAGAGGAGAAGGCTTGCCCTCTGACCTGATAAGGTTAGACAAACTCCCAAGGAGTTAGTGCTTATAAAACAGCTGTTTGGCTGGTAAATGTATTTCAGATACTCTTCATTAATCTTTTAAGTCAATCCTCACAAATCCCCCTCAAGTGAATTTTTATATTCCTCATTTTTTAAAGTGGAAACTCTGTCTCAAGAAAAGTTTAGTATCTTACTCAAGATGACAGAACTGGTAAGTGACATATGAGAAAGGGACCCAGATCCGCCTGGTTTAATGCTGGAGCTTCTCCTCTGCACCTGGGCTGCCTTATGCTAAGTCCTTAGAAAATCTTGACTGATGCCAGATGGGTTTAGAGGTGCTTGGCTGACACCAGAATGCCTGTGAGCAACTTTGAAGGAGAAAGTGGGAAGTTAGTTTGGAAAGTAATGTGCTGACACCAAGGACAGGAAGCCCCCTGCAGTGGGATAATTCTGCTGTGCTGGAGTGGATCATGGGGTTGACCAACATACCCAAACCCAATCCCAGGTCAGTATACCAGGTTCTCTTCAACAGATCACCAAGGAAACCCATCCATCGTCACTGTCTACAGAAGGGTGGGCCTCAGGGGATGGTTCCTGAAAAATGCTAAACCCATCAACTGCAATGGTCCATAACAACACTCTCCTTATTCCAATCACCACCCACTTGTCTTCAAAACTGTCATAAAAGAGTAGAAACAAATGTTACTCAGTTTTGTTTGATTGCTTTGTGCTCTATTTAAATATAAGATTCATCCAGTGAACCATGAATCACCCCAAGGAAAGGAACTATAAAATTAGTGAGCTTTAAATCCACAGCACCTTGCAGAGAGGCTGCGGCTCAGAATCAGTTCAGTGGATGTCTGTTGAATGCAATGATGAACCACATCAGAGCAGCAGTATAAGATCAAAAGCTTTCATGATAATAAGTGCTGTAACCCTGCCAACCTCCAGTCTCTATTTTTAGGAAGTGTGTTTGTCCTATAAATAGATACTAGCTTTTCTTGAGGAGGAATGTTGAAATCTCTCCTTCGAAAGATTTTGCATCCAACTTCTGACCTTTGTTCTCTGGGTTCCAGAATAAAGTTGGGGATACGAGGATTCTTGAGGAATCTGATGAGGAAAGGAGTGTCCAAAACAAGAGCTCTCAAGGGGGCTGCAAATGGCCAAAGGCTACCAGACAGCCAGGTCTATGTGGACATTTTGTGAGGCCAAATTTGTTGCCTCTTTTGAACATAGCATGGAAACCAATTTTGTTTTGGAATTTTGGTATTTTTAGTTCTTTGAGTGAAAATAGGGTGGTGACTTTTGCAGAGAAATTATTTTCTCTCCAAATTTTCTTTACTTATGATTTTTTTTTCTGTATCCACATAGAAATAGAAAGTTTAAACCAGTCTGATTGTTTCAGAATCTAAAGAACTTTCCATTTTTAAAATCTGTAAATGACCTGTAGATCTATGAGTCTTAATTAGAAAAAAATGTATGTATGTTATTTTGATTATATTCCTAATAGATTGCTTTAATTCTCCTTTAAGAAGTGTAAGATTGGGAGTTTGGAACTGACATATACACACTGCTGTATTTTAAATAGATAGCCAACAAGGACTTACTGTATACCACAGGGAACTCTTCTCAGTATTCTGTAATAACCTAAATGGAAAAGGATTCAAAAAACAATAGATGCATATTTGCCATTTTGCTGTACGCCTGAAACTAGCACACACACATGCACACACACACACAAAGGAAAAAAGTACAATAAAGCAAGAATAATAAACCATTTTCAAGATAAAATAGGCATTAGTAATCACTAGTTCAATTTCCTCTTCTAACAGATGAAAACTGGAGATTTATATCCGGAAAGGCTTTGCCAAGAGCATTCAGCCAGACAATGACAGAGCCTACTGGGAGTCAGGGTCCCCATCTGGCAGGTCAAGTCTCCCCCTATGTTAGGTCTGCTTCTTCCTCCCAAGAAATCTTTCTTGACTGGATCCTCCGACTCATTTCCTTCACATTTCTGTTCTAGAGCAATGCTCATCATCCATAAATGACCCTTAGTGGATTTTCTTTCTTCTCATTCAATTTTTATATACTTAAGATACATACATATACCTAGCCATTTTTAAAATATTTCCCAGTTGAGAGATTATCACTTAACCTGAACTCATTTTTATATGATCTAGATATATGTTGAATCTGAGCAAACTCTGGGAAATAGTGGAGGACAGATGAGTCTGGCATTCTGCAGTCCATGAGATCGCAAAGAGTTGGACATGACTTAGTGACTGAATAACAACAACAATATCAATGTTAACTTCCCATTTACATACATCTTACCTGTTATACTAACTGGTTAGTACCTTGAAGAAAATAATTGTGATTTGTGTTTCGCTTCTATTTAATTAATCTATCTGTGAAATCTTAAGCTTAGAGAATTTGAATATTCGTTGACATAGTAGTTTTCTGATCTGTAAAATGGGCAGAAATAACTTTTGTAATATTCGTATTAGCACAATGCTGGGATATGAACAAATGTCAAATGTCAGATGTTAGTGTCATTCAAGATTAAGCCTTCATTTATATAGCAATGATTGTTTTCTGTTCTTCTATTTGTATGTCTTATAAACATGGAGCCCCAGCTTGATTCATTTTGTCTATTTTTCTGGGGGTACTAAGGAAGAATGTAGCCAGTATTTCTGGTTCTTTGGAGAATACCCTTGTTCAAATGTTAATGATGATAAGAAACAGATCTCACCTCACCCTTCATACAGTGCATCAGGAAGAATCCAGACAAGAATCCAGACAATAAAGTAAACCCTGTTAGCTATTTTTAACAAAAAGAATGTAATGGAGGAAATTTGGTAAGGACGTGTCAGAGGACTGAACAAGTAGAGAAGAAATGCTGAAACAGTATTATTCCTTAAGTTAGAATAGTAAATTCAGAAACTAACACCCTCAGGTGGATCAGAGACTTATGTAAAAGTCTGCAACTATAATATAACACTTGTTTAAAAATATAGGAGAAAATATTTGCAAAACAAAAAGATGAAAAGGGAAAATGATTCATAAATTGGACTTTTGTAAACTTTAAAAAGTTTTTGCTCTTCAAAGACACAGTTACAAAAAATAAAATCTAAGTCACAGAATAAGTGAAAATATTTTCATTACATATATGCCTGACAAACAACTGATTCCAATTATTAGGAATTCCCACAACTCAGTAATAAGAAGACACCTAGCATGATAATAAAAGGATGTGTGTGCATGCTAAGTGACTCCATGACCACATGGACTGTGGCCGTCCAGGCTCCTCTGTCCATGGGATTCTCCAGGCAAGAATACTGCAGTGGGTTGCCATGCCCTCCTCCAGGGGATCTTCCCAACCCAAGGATTGAGCCACATCTCTTGGCAGCTCCTGCATTGCAGATGTATTCTTTACTGCTGAGCCACTGGGGATGCCCAGTAAAAGGGCAAGACATTTGAAAATATGCTTCATCAAAGAAGATATGACTCTCAAAAATCACTTGAAAACAAATCCAACATCCTCAATTATCAGTGAAATGCAGATGAAAACCATAACAGTCATTATTGTATGAGTTAGAATGGCTAAATTAAAAAGACTCACAAAACCAGTTATTGACAAGGCTATGGTGCATCTGGAATTCTCATACACTGATGGTGAAAATATAAAATTGTACCATTCAGGAAAACTGTTCAGTAGTTTCTTAAAAGTTTAAGATATGCCTAGGTACAGTCTACCCACTTCACTCCTAGCTCTTTTCTAAGAGGGATGAACATACATTCATGCAAAGATTTTTACACAGTCATTTTTCAAAAGCTCTACTGTTACCCAGAAACTGACAACAATCCAAATGTTCATCAGGAAGTCTATGGATAAAATGTGGTGTATACATAGGATGGACAGCTCTGAACAAGATAATGGAGCAAACCATGATTCATATTACAACTTAGATGAATGTCAGGATCATTATGTTGGATGAAAGAAACCAGACATAAAAGAGTACTGTAGGCTTTCACCTATTAAAAATTTTATGAAAAAACAATTTTATAGTGATAAAACACACACACACACACACACAGAAGAACAATGGTTGCCTGAGGCCCAAGTGAGATGAAGAGATGGATGCAAAGGGGAACAGAGAATCTTCTGGACAAAATGGAAATGTTTAGTAATTTGGTTGTCACAGTTTCATGGGAGTATACTTCTGACAAAACTCAAACAAATTAATACATTATAAAGAATACATAAATTATATCTAAGAAAAGAGTAGGATTATCTGAAAAAAATAGGAATAAATACAAGAGTTGCTATAAGGAGTTTATTTCTTTCATCAAAAGTTATGTGGTGATCCAAGTAAGGCTGATGTGATAGCTCTGTGGCGTCTTCAGAGACCAGGTCTCCTATCTTTTCCATCATGATGCTTTGTTCCCTGGTCATTTCTTTGTTCTGCCTATAAACTCTAGTCTCCATATTCATGTTCTAGGCTGGCAGCAGAAAAAAGGGAGAATTCTAAAAAGGTTTTCTGATATAAAATGCACTCTTTATAATCTGCCTTCCTAGAAGTATACACAGTACTTTTGTTTCTCCCTTCTGTGCTTAGTCGCTCAGTCATGTAGCCGGCCAGGCTCCTTTGTCCATGGGCATTCTCCAGGCAGGAATACTGGAGTGGGTTGCCATGGCCTCCGCCAGGGGGTCTTCCCAACCCATGGATTGAACCCAGGTCTCCCGTATTGCAGGCAGATTCTTTGCTGTCTGTGATTCTCCCTTACTGACCTGATTTTACTTACATGACAATATCTACCTGGAAAAGAGTGTTCTGTGGAGCAATCCCAGAGAGAAACTCAGCATTCTTTTTCAAAGGAAGGGGAGAGTATATACGGGGAATAAAACAATAGCCTCTGGCTATGTTAAAATTGTGTGGTTAAGAGTTTACTGACTCTTTCACAAATGACATTGGGAAAGCAGGATAATTCTTACCTTACATTAAACACAAAAATTCACTAAAAATGCATCAAAGACTTAAATATAAGAGCTAAAACAATATAACTTATTCTTTTACACTGAGGTAGGAGAAAACATAGGTGAAAAGCTTTATGACACTGGACTTGGCAATTATTTTTTGGGGAGTGGGGATGACACCAAAAATACAGGCAACAAAAGAAAAAAGATGGATAAATCGAACTTCATCAAGAATGAAAACTTTGGCAGATCAAAGAACACTATTGACAGAGTGAAAATGCAAGCCATGGAATGGGAGAAAATATTTACAATTCATGTATCTGATGTGGAATAAATATCCAGAATATATAAAGAACACCTACAATTCAGCAACTAAAAAACCAAACAGCCCAATTAAAAAAAAATATATATATATAAAAGACTTGAATAGATATTTCTCCAAACAAGATACACAAACAGCCAACAGGCACATGCAAAGATGCTCAGCATCAATAAACATCAGGGAAATGGAAATCAAAAACACAGTGCAATGCCAATTCACATCCATTAGGATGGCTACTATCAAAAAACAAATGCGAACAGAAAATAACAAGTGTTGGTGAGGCATAAGTGCGCCTAATGAAAATCCTTGTCTTACCTCCTCCAAGCTTAGGTACAATACAGAAAGATTACAGAAGCCTTCCAATGACTCCAACCCCCAGTCATTACACCCCCCTAATTCATGAGTCTTCCTATCGACCTCCAACAGATTTTACTGCACTATTGTCTCCATTTCTAATCCACAAACCTAAGCTTGTGATCAAATGGTTGTTGTTTCATGCAACTGAGTAGGGAATGCTTGTTGTGCAGCTATGGTTAGAGCACACATACACAGAAGAAAGTCTTAGAGTCAAGAAAAGCCATTACATTTTGTTTACCAAGCATATCCTTTTGACTATAGATCTTCTTGTCATTTGGCACTTATTAATATCCCAGAAAACTATTTTCTTAAGCACATTTTTGAAAGTTTTACTTTATCCTACATGTAAGAGGTGATAATGCCAAGTAGGGGGTCTACATTTTACATGTATGTTTATCTACATGATACAAACCAGCCATATGCTTTGGTTATTTGAACCAGTTCAGTTGAAACTGCTTATCTAGGAGCCCAATATAGGTTAGTTAAGAATTACTCCTGAAGAATTATTTGATTTACAATTTAATGTTTCTCTTTTTCACTTTTATTAAGGAAGATGGCTTGCACTGTAGTTAGGAATTATGATTTACTGTGATTTTTCCTTAGATATGAAACTAGGTTCAATATACTTTTTAATGTATTAAACTGTTTGTTTGGCCAAAAAGTTCCTCCAGCATTTAAGTAAAAATAAGACACATATTTCTTTTTCACCAAGAACTTTCTTGACACAGCACATTCACTATTTTGTTCCACTACTTTCTGCCATTTTTCAGGCAACTTCATAATTCCATGTCCCCAAAACTTTTATCTTTCTAATAAAGAACTGTTCTAGGTGCCTTTTATGGTCTTCCAGAGAATTCAGTTTTTTTCCATTAAGAGAATTTTGCAAAGACTGAAATAAATGATCTGGAGGTGTAATGTCTAGTGAATACAATGGATGAATCAGAACTTTCCAGCTAAGCTGTGACAGTTGCTCGGTCTTCAAAGAAACATACAGTCTTGCATTTTCCAAGCAGTACTGGTTGGAGTTAATTGTTTGGTTTTCTGGAAGGAGCTCATAACAGAGGACTGCCTTCCAATCCCACTGTATACACAAAATCACCTAGGATGAAGACTGGCCTTTGGTGTGGTTGTTGGTGGTTCATTTTGCTTGCCCCAAGAGCTTTTCCATTCCACATTATTGTACAGTATCTATTTTTCCTTGACCAATTTGTTTTAAAAATGGAACTTTTTCCTTAGAGAATCACATACAGAAATACTGCCAAGAAGGCTTTTTTCACCTGACTTAGTGGAACCCAAACATCAAAGCAATGAACATAACCAAGCTGGTACAAATAATTTCCAACACTTGATTTGGATATTTTCAATATGTCGGCTATCTCCAGCGTGGTATAACATTTATTATTCTCCATTAATATCTCAGTTTGGTGGCTATCAAACTGTGGAGCATCATCCACTGAGAAAACTCCAGCATGAAACTTTGCACACCTCTCTTGATACACTGGATAAATCTCAGCACCTTCTCTATACACTGCACAAGTTTGTGTGTTTTAGTTGCTTTTTTACCTTTCTTGAAATAATAAATTGTAATATGCTGAAAATGTTGCTTTTTTCCATCTTCAATTATTAAAATGGTTAAACAAAAACTCACCCATTTTCATAAGCTTGTTTTTTTTTTTTAATGCACGCTGATATGACAGCTGTCACTATGCAATCTAACAAATTGTTTCAAAGGAAGCTAAAGACATCTAAGCTCCATTAAAGCCATTTTATGGAAGAAAACAAAATGAATTTTTTTGCCAAATCAATATTATGAGAATTGAGTGAAGAGTGTATCCCAGCAGTTGACACAAGGCATGATACACAAAGGTCACTGAATATGTTACCACTCATTATTAGAATATAAAAGTCACTTACAGTGACAATGAAACTATCAGTGTGTATTTATTGGAACAATGGCCTTGGATAGACCACTTATATAATATCTCCCATAGCACAGAAAATAGAATAGAGACCAGAAAACAAAAAAATAATAAAAAATGAGGAGCAGAAAAGAATGGCACTATGGCATTAGAATGAAGACAACCTTATCTCAACATTTTATATGGAATGTGGATATAGTAAATTCAGCATATCAATAATCTCAAAGTATAAGTGTGAAGTAAGTGGGCATGTTTTAAAGTTGTTTTTATAATTATTTTCTATGTAAATAAGAGAGCTGTGGGGATGTAACTACAGTTACAAAGTCTCTAGAGATGCAGTTCTCTCTTCATTATAAACCAAGACATCTATGATTTTGCTTATACCAAGTAAGACTCAGGATAAAAAGGAAGTTTATAATTTCCTCCAAGAGGTTATAAACTCCTTAAGATAAATACAGGAATGGACTGTGTCATCTAATTGCAGGATGTTGTAGGCACAGGAATAAGCCTGCGAGACTCAGCCTCCATGCAGTTTCCCTTGTGACATAAAGTGTGGGAAACCCCACATATTTGGCAACGGTTTGCTAAACTTCAGTTTGAGGCGCAATAAAGAGTTTTTTAAGAATGACAGTAATTACAAACAAGTAGTGTTACATTTGGGGGCACGTCTGTTTTTAATTATCTTTAATTTTATTTGTAATTCAGATGGCGCCAAATAGTCCCAGAGATCTTCAAACCTTTACCACCTTGGACACCCTCCCTTCCTCTGCTGCACTGGTGTTATAAGCCCAGAGAGTGGGCCCCAGCCATAGAAATCACTGCCTTTCTAGGTAAGGTTGTCAGATGTAGCAAAGAAAACTATAGAATTCCTAGTTAGATTTGAATTTCAGATCAAGAGCAAATAATGTTTGGTATAAGTATGTATCCCAGGCAATATTTGCGCCATACTTAAACTACTTTTGCTGTTGTCCTTTTCAGAAATTCAAACGTAACTGGGTGTCCTGTGTTTCATCTGGGAGCCCTACTGTTATGGATGAGATGAAACAAAGGCCAGTACAGGTCTAGATCAGAGGTTTAAGCTGAACACAAAGGATCTGTGTGACTATCCCAATTAAAATGGACAGTGACTACAAACCTGAAGGACTCCCAAATGCCACTGTGAGCAGGACAGTTACATAACCTGTAACTGTAATTGAGAAATGCTTTTGTGTATGGTGTATACTTTTTATGTAGTATGTAGTGTGCGTGGCATATGTCTGTATGTGTCTGTGTGGTATGCGTGGATGTGTGTGTGTCCACCACAGTCTAGGGTGTGTAAGGCAGTGTACGGTGCAGCAAACCCAGACAAGAAACAAGGATTGTCCATGTTGGCTCTCTTAGAGATGCAGCTCCCCACCTGCAGGTCCAGCCTAGGCCAGGTTCTGCCTGCCTCTCCTTGTAGCCACACAGCAGGGCCCAGGGCAGTTCCGGGACTAGGAGAGGTGAACAAGGACACAGGATTTAGCTGAGAGTGACTGAACCCACTGTCTGGACTCACAAGGACATATGCTTTTTGGCACATACCATTGATCTAAACATTCAAGTTTACATGAAAGAACATCATATGTGGGAATCTGATAAATTTCCATTCCTCTATGTGCGGAAGCTGATGGGCTCTCAGCCAGGAGACACACGCTCTCCAGCTGCAGACTCTGTTTCACTGGAGATTTTGCTGATCATCTGAGTCCCTGCAGCTCATGTCCCATGTCTTTGATCAAGAACCTCATGATTCAGTCTTTGCTTCTATACATGGTGAAAAGTTCTCTGAGCGCTTTCCAGATTTGGATTATATACTCTCAGATGGGGCCAAGGCCATGGCATGTTTTAAAAGCTCTGCAGGTAATGCTAATATTCAACAAGGGTAGGAATCACAGGTCTAGAAAACACTTCAGTTTGGATCAGAAAATATTCAATTCATGTCAGAATGGAAGTGATTCCCTCCCACTTAATCTATACTCATACAGACACATTCTCTACTGGAGGGGCACCCAATTGTCACCAGCTATTATAATAGGCTGCAGAAGCACTTATGGCTAACATTATTTTAGCTGAAAATTGTCTTAAGGAATGACTTGGAGTTAGTCTGCTGACAGCCCTTTATGACCACCTTGGGACTATCAGTTCAGTTCAGTTTCTCAGTCATATCCAACTCTTTGCAACCCCATGGACTGCAGCACACCAGTCTTCCCTGTCCATCACCAACTCCCAGAACTTACTCAAACTCATGTCCATTGAGATGGTATGCCATCCAACCATCTCATCCTCTGTTGTCCCCTTTACCTCCCACCTTCAATATTGCCCAGCATCAGTGTCTTTTCTAGTGAGTCAGTTCTTCACATCAGGTGGCCAAGGTCCTGGAGTTTCAGCTTCAGCATCAGTCCTTCCAATGAATATTCAAGACTGATTTCCTTTAGGGTGGACTGGTTGGATCTCCTTGCTGTCCAAGGGACTCTCAAGAGTCTTCTCCAACACCACAGTTCAAAAGCATCAATTCTTTGGCACTCAGCTTCCTTTATAGTCCAACTTTCACATCCATACATGACTACTGGAAAAACCATTGTTTTGACTAGATGGACCTTTGTTGGCAAAGTAATATCTCTGCTTTTTAATATGCTGTCTAGGTTGGTCATAGATTTTCTTTCAATGAGCAAGCATCTTTAAATTTCATGGCTGTAGTCACCATCTGCAGTGATTTGGGATCTCCAAAATATAAAGTTTCTCACTGTTTTCTTTGTTTCCCCATCTATTTGCCATGAAGTGATTGGACCAGATGTTATGATTTTAGTTTTCTGAATGTTGAGCTTTAAGCCAACTTTTTCACTCTCTTCTTTCACTTCCATCAAGAAGCTCTTTACTTCTTCACTTTCTGCCATAAGGGTGGTGTCATCTGCATATCTGAGGTTACTGACATTTCTTACAGCAAACTTGATTCCAGCTTGTGCTTCATCCAGCCTGGCATTTCACATGATGTACTCTGCATACTTGCAAAAAGTCAGACACAACTGAGCGACTGAACTGAACTGAACTGACTCTGCATAAAAGTTAAATAAGCATGGTGACAATATACAGCCTTGACGTACTCCTTTCCCGATTTGGAATCAGTCTATTGTTCCATGTCCAGTTTTAACTGTTGCTTCCTGACTTGCATACAGATGTCTCAGGAGGCAGGTCAGGTGGTCTGGCATTCCCATCTCTTTCAGAATTTTCCAGAGTTTGTTGTGATCCACACAGTCAAAGGCTTTGGTGTAGTCAATAATGCAGAAGTAGATATTTTTCTGTAACTTTCTTGCTTTTTTGATGATCCAATGGATGTTGGCAATTTGATCTCTGGTTCCTAATGCCTTTTCTAAATCCTTATTCTAAGCTTGAACATCTGAGAGTTCATGGTTCACATACTATTGAAGCCTGGCTTGGAGAATTTTGAGCATTAAGTTACTAGCATGTGACATGAGTGCAATTGTGCAGTAGTTTGAGCATTCTATGGCATTGCCTTTCTTTGGCATTGGAATAAAAACTGACCTTTTCCAGTCCTGTGGCCGCTGCTGAGTTTTCTGCATTTGCTGACATATTGAGTGCAGCACTTTCACAGCATCATCTTTCAGGATTTGAAATAGCTCAACTGGAATTCTATCACCTCCACTAGGTTTGTTCATAGTGATGTTTCCTAAGGCCCACTTGACTTCTCATTCCAGGATGTCTGTCTCTAGGTGAGTGATCACACCATCATGATTACTGTGTCATGAAGTTCTTTTTGTATATTTCTTCTGTATATTCTTTCCATCTCTTCTTAATATCTTCTGCTTCTGTTAGGTCCATACCATTTCTGTCCTTTATTGTGCACATCTTGCATGAAATGTTCCCTTGGTATCTATAATTTTCTTCAAGAGATCGTTAGTCTTTCCCATTCTATTGTTTTCCTCTATTTCTTTGCATTGATCATTGAGGAAGGTTTTCTTATCTTCTTGCTATTCTCTGCAACTCTTCATTCAAATGCCTATATCTTTCCTTTTCTCCTTTGCTTTTAGCTTCTTTTCTTTTCTCAGCTATTTGTAAGACCTCCTCAGACAACCATTTCACCTTTTGGCATTTCTTTTTCTTGGGGATGGTCTTGATCACTGTTTCTTGTACAATGACATGAACCTCTGTCCATAGTTCATCAGGCACTCTATCTATCAGATCTAATCCCTTGAATCTATTTCTCAAGTCCACTGTATAATCATAAGGGATTTGATTTAGGTCATACCTGAATGGTCTAGTGGTTTTCCCCACTTTCTTCAATTTAAGTCTGAATTTGGCAATAAGGAGTTCATGATCTGAGCCACAGTCAGCTCCCAGTCTTGTTTTTGCTGACTGTATAGAGCTTCTCCATCTTTGGCTGCAAAGAGTATAATCAATCTGATTTTGGTATTGACCATCTGGTGATGTCCATGTGTAAAGTATTCTCTTGTGTTGTTGGAAGAGGGTGTTTGCTATGGACCAGTGTGTTCTCTTGGCAAAACTCTGTTAGCCTTTGACCTGCTTTGTTTTGTACTCCAAGGCCACATTTACCTCTTGACACATTTATCACATTTATTCCAGGTACCTCTTGACTTCCTGCTTTTGCATTCCAGTCCCCTGTAATGAAAAGGACATCTTTTTGGGATGTTAATTCTAGAAGTTCTTGTAGGTCTTCATAGAACCATTCAACTTCAGCTTCTTCAGCACTACTAGTTGGGGTTTAGACTTGGATTACCATGATATTGAATGGCTTGCCTTGGAAATGAACAGAGATCATTCTGTCATTTATGAGATTGCATCCAAATACTGCATTTTGGACTCTTTTGTTGACTATAAGGGGCTTCTCCATTTCTTCTAAGGGATTCTAGCCCACAGTAGTAGATATAATGGTCATCTGAGTTAAATTCACCCATTCCTGTCCATTTTAGTTCACTCATTCTTAAAATGTTAATGTTCACTCTTTCCATCTCCTGTTTGACCACTTCCAATTTGCCTTTCTTCCTGAACCTAACATTCCATGTTCCTATGCAATATTGCTCTTTACAGCATCAACTTTACTTCCATCACCAGTCACATCCACAACTGGGTGTTGTTTTTACTTTGGCTCCATCTCTTCATTCTTTCTGGAGTTATTTCTCCACCTATCTCCAGTAGCATATTGGGCACCTACAGACTTGGCGAGTTCATCTTTCAGTGTCCTATCTTTTTGCCTTTTCATACCATTCATGGGGTTCTCAATGGGATATAAAAACCACCAATCACAGCATCCACCAAATATTTTAGCTGAATCTCTTGGAGTAGAGACCATATTAATTAATAGATTAGCAGCAACTTGTACATTTTAATATGCCCATATTTATAGCCAATTCAAATCATGTGTTTTAAATATTTAAGACAGATCCATCCAAGCAGTTTCAACAGAATAAGTGCAGCAACACACTTAAAATGTACAACAATGTTTCAACACAATAAGTGCAGCAGTCTTATTTATGTTTATTTTCATCTACCAAGTCTTTCATTCTCCATGAAATAGTACATGCCTGGGGATGACTCTATATATGATATACTCATATTTTACCACTACTGAAACCTAAGGTAACCAGTGTCAAAGTGGTGGAAGGGCAGGATTGCCATGATACTCCATGGGATCAGTTCAAATGCAGAGGACTGGAAAGCTTTCAATATGAATTTACCAACAGAGGCAGAAACTTCTGACCAGTGTGCCCATGTTCTGGTTTGGGAAAAGAATGCTGTTGCAGTGAGACATATGGATAAACCACCACCTTGTAATTAACCACATGTGTTTCTCCCAGAGGAGTGGCAGGAGGGACCACTCACTGTTCACCATTTCATATGCACATATTTATAACCAATTCAAATCATGTGTTTTAAATATTTAAGACAGATCCATCCAAGCAGTTTCAACAGAAACTGTGTTAACTAGACAAACACAGAATCAGAGTTTATTATGGTTCACAAAAAGAAGCTCTTAAAAACAGTTAAACTTATTAT
Organism: Capricornis sumatraensis; assembly: GCF_032405125.1. Taxonomy (NCBI): domain Eukaryota; kingdom Metazoa; phylum Chordata; class Mammalia; order Artiodactyla; family Bovidae; genus Capricornis; species Capricornis sumatraensis. Next base: position 80,172,364 of record NC_091073.1, read on the forward strand.
ATTTGGTTATTTTTAGACCAATCCCATCAATCCAGTACTAAAATCATCAATTAAAGCAATTTGTTTACAACTGTCAAGTGTGCTAATGGTCTCTGATGCCCTGGAGGAGAAGGTGGGGCTCAGGGGAAGAGAAAAAGCAGTAGAAGTCAAAGGAAGCAGGATGTGGAGGCAGAGGAGAGGTCTTCAGTATTGTCTTGGGAGCTTGTCCACTGTGGATGGCACCAAGATAGGGTTCAATGTGGTGTTACTCTTTAAAGTGCACAAACACATTTGAAAAGCAGTGTCTGTTCACTGCCCCTCCCCATGCATAAGAAAATTTCACTTAGCAAGAGCCTGTTTCTCACCACCTTTGACTCAGATCATTCAGGGATTTGTTCCATCCTCTCTTATCTCAGGGCAAGGTAATAATAAGTGTATCCTTACTAGTCTAAACCTCAAGATGAGAATGGAATCATCTGGAGGAATGCTCACACCCACGTTATAACAAATAATTCCGAATCCCAGAAGGCAGGAGAAAGGCCTGGAATGGATCCACCCTGGTGTCTTCAGAAGGTAAGGATCTTTCCACTGCCCTGCCACACTGCCATCTTGGACTTAGGGCCTCCAGGACTGTGAAACAATAAATGTCTGTTTGTCTTAGTCACCCAGTTTGTGGTACCTTGTTACAACAGCCCTAAAGAATGAAGACAGATGGGAAGAGCATTCTGCCAAAAGCACATCAGCCCATCGCCTGGCCTCTGGCACCCAGAACAGCTTGGATCTGGTGTTTTAAGTGGAAGAGAATATGGCTTCTGGTGGTCTGCCACTCAGGGTCTATTGAAAGTCCACCTGGCAGAAAAGGCTCACAGAAGCAGGTTAGGAGGGGACTCCCTGTGTACTCCTGCAAGCACAGCACTCATTGGCATTCACTTCCTAGAGTTTAGAGCTCAGGAAGCTGCATATCAGGGCCTTGTAACCATAGCAGCCTCAGGATCACCCTCACTGAGTTTTAGTGGGTGTGAAGCCCTGGTTTGTGCTCAAGGATCATCCTGTATACTATAAATTCCCTGCATATGAATGAGTTCTATTCCAAGAGCATGTTTGCAAGTCCAGTTTGTTCATAAATCCAACAAAGTTGACCTACATGCCCAACTAACACAATCAGCTATATAACTGCACTGTAATAGGATTATAATACTTTTCACACAAATAATACATAATAAACAAACACAAAAATAAAGAAAACATTTTTAATCTTACAGTACAGTACCTTGAAAAGTACAGTGCTTAGTCACTAAGTCGTGTCTAACTCTTTGCAGCACTATGAACTGCAGGCTGCCAGGTTCCTCTGTCTGTGGGGATTCTTCAGGCAAGTATACTGGAGTGGACTGCCATGCCCAACAAAAGCTGGCATCGAGTGGGCAGGTAAGAAAGGCTACTGACTGGAGAAGGGAGAGAAGGTGGGACATGGTAGAGCTGAAGGATCATCAGCAAGAGGAGATGGAGGTCAAATTGTGATTTCACGCATGCCTGTCATTGATGACACAGGTTCTGGTGTATTGCTGAATTCAGTTCTACCTACCTATCCTCTTGAAAGAACAATCCAGTGATGTCTGTCTCTTTTTTTTCTTATCATAGATGACATGGTTGCACTAGATTGCATTTTGAATGGCTGCTGCAAACTTTGTGTACTATTCAGGTTCTGTGCCTCAAAATGTAACGGTGCCTCCTCAAATAAAAAGCATCCCCTTGCCATCTCCTGCACTGTGAATCTCTTTGTTTTTTTGGTTACTTCTTCCTCTTGTCTCTCTCCATCCTTTTTCTGGGCCACCAGTTCCTCAGGTTGCATAACAAGGAGTTCAAGGAATTTGTCCTCTTTCAGATCTAGCTCCAGTTTCTCACTGAAGGTCACTAAGTTGCTGAAGACCTCTTTAAACTCCTCATCCACCTTCTCAAATCCATGAAAACTGGGAACAAACTGCAGGCCAAGTTTCTTCCAAACCCAACTCTTGGTGACTGCCATAACATCACATCAATCAGAGTCAATGTTTTTATAGCCTTGTAGATATCTTAGTCTTTCCAAAATTGTCTCAAGGTTGTTCCTGATTCATCACTCACCTTTACTGCCTGATAAAAAATGTGATATAAATAATATTTCTTGAAAGTTGCTATTACTCCCTGATCCATTGGTTGGATGAGCAGTGTAGTATTTTGTGGAAGATGCACTACTTTGAAGTTGGGATGAAAGTCATCCATAAATGGAGGGTAGTCCAGAGCAGTGTCAGCACCAAAAGAATGTTGAATGAGACAACCTTCTCTAAGTGATATTTCTCTACCTCTGGGATAGAGTAATGGAAAAACCAGTCCTGGAAAATGGCCTGTATAACCCGGGCCTTGGGTTTAGTTTTCCACATGACAGGAAGAGAATCCTTGGCTCAGTTTTTAAGACATTTTGGATTTTCTGAATGATAAACTAAGAGACTTCAGCTTCATATCCCTGGAAGCATTGCCACCAAACAACAGAGTTAGCCTATCCTTTGCTGCTTCATAATCTGGTATCAGTTTTTCCTCCTTGCTGATGAAACTTCAGGCTGGCATCTTCTTCCAGTATGTTCCTGTCTCATCCACATTAAATACTTGCTCAGGTAAATACATGCCTTCATCAATAATTTCTGGTAGCATTTCAGGAAATTCTTGAGGAGTTACTGTATCTGCACTTGTTGCCTCAGGCTTTATTTTCACATTGTGAAAGTTGGCTCTAGACTTGAATCAATGAAACCAGCCTTAACTGGCATGAAAAGATTTGCCCTCTGATTCTCTGCCATGTCAAGTCTTCATAAAGACTTTTCTCTTTCTCTTGAATCAGCATTAAGCTGAGCAGGACTCCATACTGATGCTGATCCTGTATCCACACACTGAGAAGTTTCTCCACCTCATCCATCATTTTTCCATCCTTCTTTGCTATTTTTGTCAACAACATCAGTACAGCAGACTTATTCCATAATCTTGTCCTTGTTCTTTAGAATTGTGTGCTGATGGATGAATGAGTCATGTTATAAGGATGAGTGATATTTCCATTTTTTCTGCTTGCTCCACTCTCTCAATTATTTTCACTTTTGTTTCCATTATTATCACTTGTTGCTTCTTAGCACTACCAGCTACATTAATAATGCTTTATGTTTGCTTCTGGAGATGCCAGGCTTGAAATACTCTGCTACTGTACTCTATACATTACTATACAGTAAAGTACACAAAAGCACAATCACTTGTGAAGAATGCATGCATGTGACAAGGTACAGCAGAGACATGAGCTAATTGATGTGATTGGACATGTGAATATTTCTTTGAATCTCTGAAAGTTTGCAACAGGAATGTTTGTATGTAAGAGATTATTATACATCTGAACATTGCTTTTCTATCTTTTAGAAAACTAACATCCTTGTAGAAGTTTCCTTGTGATAAGTTTGCAGAATTAAATACTAGAAAATGGTATTTCCTCTTATGGATTGCCTTCCTTGCCTTTTATCTGATGGTGATGGTTATGAAACCTACAGCTTGCTCCAAACTCTCTGTTCAGAAATGCCACAGCCAGAGTTCAACTTCTGTCAGAGTGTCAGAAAGAGCAGACTGGTACTTCCCTCTGCCTTTGTGTGACATTCACATCTTTCTTACTGAAAAGACTCAAGAGAGCCACGTTCATCTCAGAAGTTACTCCCCTGTGCTTTACTGTTGTTTGTGAATGAAATATAACCTGTGAGTTGTATTTCCAGTCAGTATCTCCTCAGTTTCCCTTTTCTCTCAAGAGACAGATGGGTATGGTTTACCCTCAGCAGCAAGATATGTGATTTGGCACCATGGGGAATTCTCAGCCGGACAATGTGTGAAGGTTTATGGTGGGGATGGAAAGCTGAAAGTTCTCTATGGAAAGCAAATGACTGAAGGGGAGGTAGGAAAGAGATGTGTCTTGTTTATTGACAAACTTTGGATTTTTATTTCTGTATGTTGGCTGGTTTCTCTTTGACTGACTTGATGATGTTGTTTCTCAATGAGTTATGTTGCATGTACACTGACTGGTGATTTATTGGGCCTTTATTTTGATAAAGCCTCCCATGTGATGTTTTGAAGAGAGGATGGTTCTCTCTCAGCTCTTGCTACTGTCACTTGGCTCCTGGTAATTTGCTAGAGGGGAAAAGCATGGCCTTGGGACATAACAAGTGGTGAGAGCTCAGCTTAGCCAGTGCATGGCTCATCTTAGCTAATGACTTCCTGGCCTTGCTTTGTTTCTAAGTGTACACATGGAACACTTCTAAGTTTGCTTTGTTTCTAAGTTTTTATGGAACACATGTAAACTCATGGCTGATTCATGTCAATGTATGGCAAAAACCACTACAATATTGTAAAGTAATTAGCCTCCAATTAAAATAAATAAATTAAAAAACAATGAAAAGACAAAAAAAAAAGGAAAGAAATGCCACACATAAATTTCTCTCTCCTTGCATGACATCCCTTTTTCGTTTCAATGTTCTAGGGAGCAACTGGGACCTCTTGCCCAAAAGAAAGGTTATAAAAAGCAGGGCCAGCAGGCCGCATTGGGTCCCATCTTCACCGGTGCCCAGTGGTGGAGGGCTCTGGGAGGAAATCTGTTTTCTCTCTCTCATTTGTATTATGAGCAGTGTGCAGGCTCCTCTTTGGGCTGTGCCTGGGCTCAGCTTTAGCAATTACTCAAGTTGGAACTTGCCCTTGCTTGCTGATGCAGACCTTCAAAACTTGCAATATGTCCCCCAAATTCTCCTGGGAACCCCAAAGTTTGTTTGCATGCCTATTATCATCCATAAATTAATAGCTGCCATGCAAGGAAGTATGAATCTCCTGATGTGCTCTGCCTTGTCCTGCACTAATTTCATGCATAGCTTTGGGAAAGTCCTTCTCCTTTCTTGGACCTTAGTTTTCTCACTAATATGTGTGTGTGTGTGTGTGTGTGTGTGTGTGAGGAGGGGATAATTAAACTCTTACACTGTTTCTGAAGATCTAGTTTTTCATTATCTGTCTGTAACCAATGCTTGTTTGTATATGATAGAACTTCTATCCTGACATGAGGATAGCTGGGTTTGTACTAATCTGCCACAGTATTGGTCCCTTGGCCATAACAATCTTCCATGTGGGAGTAAAGAGCTGGTCTGGGAAGGACTACACCAGTGACTTGAGTCCCTAGAATCATCTGTTTGGTGCAGGCCTCTGGGCCACATCTGACAAATAATAGCTGTCTGGTATTCAAAGGGCTTTTTTTTGTTACTATAACAAACTCCCATATATTATCATCCAATGTCAAAATTCATCAATAATTTTCCACGACTTTATATATTGCTCTTCTCCACTTTATAACTGGAGGACCATTTGATTTTGCCTACAAGGTCCTCAATATGCATATACAAAATGATAAGAATGTTTTCTGAATTGCAAAAAAATCCCCATGCCTTACAAATTAAACAATAATTTCATTTTTTTTAATTTTTATTTTTACTTTATTTTACTTTACAATACTGTATTGGTTTTGCCATACATTAACATGAATCCACCATGGGTGTACATGAGTTCCCAAACATGAACCCCCCCTCCCACCTCCCACCCGATATCATCTCTCTGGATCATCCCCATGCACCAGCCCCAAGCATCTTGTATCCTGCATCGAACATAGACTGGCAATTCATTTCTTACATGATAGTATACACGTTTCAATGCCACTCTCCCAAATCATCCCACCCTCTTCCTCTCCCTCAGAGTACAAAAGTCCGCTCTACACATCTGTGTTGCTGTCTCGCATACAGGGGTCACCATTACCATCTTTCTAAACTCCATATATATGTGTTAGTATACTGTATTGGTGTTTTCCTTTCTGGCTTACTTCACTCTGTATAATCAGCTCCAGTTTCATCCATCTCATTAGAACTGATTCAAACAAAAAAATGGGCCAAATAACTAAATAGACGTTTCTCCAAAGAAGACACAACGGATGGCTAACAAACACATGAAAAGATGCTCAACATCACTCATTACTAGAGAAATGCAAATCAAGACCACAATGAGGTACCACTTCACACCAGTCAGAATGGCTGTGATCCAAAAGTCTGCAAGCAATAAATGCTGGAGAGTGTGTGGAGAAAAGGAGACCCTCTTACACTGTTGGTAAGAATGCAAACTAGTACAGCCACTATGGAGAACAGTGTGGAGATTCCTTAAAAAATTGCAAATAGAACTGCCTTATGACCCAGCAATCCCACTGCTGGGCATACACACCGAGGAAACCAGAATTGAAAGAGACACATGTACCCCACTGTTCATCGCAGAACTGTTTATAATAGCCAGGACATGGAAACAACCTAGATGTCCATCAGCAGATGAATGGATAAGAAAGCTGTGGTACATATACACAATGAAGTATTACTCAGCCATTAAAAAGAATACATTTGAATCTGTTCTAGCAATAATTTCTTAATGTCATCAAACACACAGCCCATACTCATGTTTCTCTGAGTTGAAAATGTTTTTTTTGTGATTGGTTTATTCAAATCAAAATATGTTCCTCTCTTGACATGAGTTTGATGAAGAATCCCAAGAAGTTTTCTGTAGAAGATCCCACATTCTAATGTGGCTAATATCTCCCTCCTGGTATCATTTTAACTTGTTCATTTATCTCCTATTTCTTGTGGCCTGACAGTTGGAGTTCTGATGATATGAGATCATTAACTGAATCCATAATTTCATTTTGGCAGAAAAATGGTAATTTCCTAATTCAGTCTTTCCTTATGTATAGTTCAGGTGAAATTTTTCCTGTAGAAGAATCTTCCCTCATCCACCATGGTTATTGGAATATCCTAAAGTATAGTTTATATCAGATACACAAGAAAGATACCTAATTCTTTTCCTCTGTTAGTTTTTTGAGCTCCAGTGATCTCCAAAGCTATTCAATGGGCTACCTTTTTATTCTACATTATTATGGATTTCTGAATTTTTATATATTTGATATGTTTTAGCCATATATAGTCATTGTTGTTTTAATTGCTCAAACTTTCTTATTTTGAGGATGGCTTAGCCTGAGTTCTCCAGAACCCCAGTATACATGTTTACTGTAAGCAATAGGCTCATGCATTTATGGAAGCTGAGAAATCCAAGATCTGCAGTCCAACTGGAGATCCAGGAGAGCCAATGGCATCGTCCTAATCTGAGTCCAGCCACTTGTGAACTGGAGGAGAAGACGGCTCAAGTCTCAGACCTAAACTGAGTCTATGTCTGTTTGTTAAGTAGTGGCCAAGACATCATTCTCATACTAAACTCAATTCATACTAAACAAAAATAATTTTTCTTTTTTTTTGATGTGGTTTTATTTAGTTATGTGAATTTATTTAAATCAGTTATCTTGTCTAATAAATCCAATGTCTATTTCTTCTGGGGTAAAATAAATAAATAAATAAATAAATAAATAAACTGAGCCTAAAGGCAGAAGATCTCTGTCTTAGTTTGAAAACATTCAAGAAGAGATAAAGAGTTATTTTTGACTTTTTATTGCATTCAAGCCTTGCAAAATTGGATGAGCCTCACTCACAGCCAGGAGGACAGTCTGCTTGTTTGTTTACTGATTCAAATAATAATCTCATAGAAACACTCTCATAGACACACCCAGAATAATGTTTGACCAAATGTCTGACCATCCTGTGTTCCAATTAAACTGGCACATAAAATTAACAGCCACAGAGCACAGGGGAGTGCCTTCAAGCCAATTCCTTTGTTCTTCATTCCCTGTAGGCTGAATAGCTCTCCAGTTTTCTACCATAAGAGATGTCCCAGGATCGGATGTCCCAGTATGAATCTTCCCTTCCTAGATACTGAAATTAGTCATTTCAATTATTATAGACTTGCACAAAATAGACTTAATGGTTCCTTCCCCTTCATCATTTCTAAACTTAGGAATTGTATTCTCCCTTTTATAAAAGCTTCAGCTAAGTAAGATTATATTTTGCTGATTTTTTTACAGATCCCTACATTTCATATTTTCCAACATTTTATGATTTTTTTCTTTATTTTATTTATTTATTAATTTTTTTTGAATTGAACATTTTCATTCTTATCAATGTAGGCATTTTATGCAACAAAGTTTCTTCTGAACACCACTGTAGCTATTTCTGATAGATTCTGATTTGTCTTGTCTTTAATAAGCTTATTCCCTAGAAATGCTGCGGATTCATTCTATTCATTGTATTTTCTCTTTGACCCAAGAGTTTTTAATAGAGAGCTTTAAATTTCTAAGTAAATGGACCATTGTGTATGTGTGTTATTAATTTCTAGTTATCATAGTTCAGGTTTCCTCTAACGCAGACTCTGAGACAAGGTTGGGAGGTGATCCCAGGAAGCATAATGAAGGACTAAGGAGGTGGCACAGCATGACGACGTAACTGTTCCAAGCAATGGTGCTTCATTCCACTTAGCACCCTATGCAAGACTCAGGAAAACATATTAATACTTCAGAATGGCCCCTTGTCTCTACCCTCATGGAGCTGAGGAAACTGATATTCACTCAACACTTGTTAGTACCTCAATGGTGGAAGATTCCTCCTAACTTGTAGCCTGACCTGCCTGCTAGCAGAGGAATCTCTCTTCTCCAATGACAGCTTCAAGAAAGGCATCTGGAACAGCTGTCTGCTGGTTACCTCTTGTGCAGGCCAGGTTGGAGTATGGGTGACAGTATCCACAGTATGGGCTACTCAAGTTTTAGTTCACTGCTGATTGTGCTATTTATTCATGTTTCCTTCTTTTTTAAAAAAATGAGATGCCAATGTTTGAAAATGTTCATATGCAGTAAAAAATTCCATAGTATCCAGTGATAGATTTTAGTAAATATCTGTTGCTTAGTTGCTAAGTCACATACAACTCTTTTGGAGTCACATATAGACTCCATGGACTATAACCTGAGAGTCTCCCCTGTTCATGAGATTTCCCAGGCAAAAAGATTGGAGTGGGTTGCCATTTCCTACTCCTATTCCTGACCCAGGAATCGAACCTGCATCTCCTGCATTGGCAAGTGGGTTCTTTACCACTGAGTCACTAGTAAGGCAGGACACGATTTTTGTGTCTCTTCTTTATACTCATTTAAAATATTTATTTTGTTTGTTTTATCTTTCTAGGATTAGAGAAGTGTATTAAAAATCTCCTTTGATCAGTATATATCTGTTTCATTCTACTTATTTCAACCGGAAATCTTTATTAGGTGGATTGATCTTAGTAACATCAATCTTCATTGTGAATCACACTCTTTAGAATGACATTTCATTTATTTTCTCTCCTCTTTTGACCTTTTCTGTTGTAATAATTATAGATTCACTGATGCTGAAAAGATACTACAGAGGTAGCCCAAATACTCTTCACTGAGTTTTCTCCATAGTAACTATGGTACCCTGTTGACAGCAGGAATTTGACATCAATATAATGTGTGTATATGATTGGTTTTAGGTCATTCTGTCACTTGTGTAGATTTATGTAACACTATCCTGCTTGAGATACAGAACTGTTCTGTCACCACAAAGATCTGTCTTCTTCTATCTCTTTCGATTCATACGCACCATCTCCTTACAACCATCCTTAGTCCATAGCAACCACTGATTCTCCATTCTCCTAATTTTACACTTTAACAATGTTATATATGTGGAATCACATACTGTATGTCCTTTTGAGAATGCTGTTTTTTTTTAAATGCAGCAAAATTCCTTTGAGATCTAGTAAAAGTTTTATACATACTAACATATATGTATTCATTTTTATAGTCAAATAGTATTGAATCACTGAGGAAGGCTTTCATATCTCTCCTTGCTATTCTTTGGAACCCTGCCTTCAGATGCTTATATCTTTCCTTTTCTCCTTCTCTTCAAGAAAATTAGAGATACCAAGGGAACATGTTATGCAAAGATGAGCACAATAAAGGACAGAAATGGTATGAACCTAACAGAAGCAGAAGATATTAAGAAGAGTCAGCAAGACTACACAGAAGAACCATACAATAAAGATTTTCACGACCCAAATAATCACAATGGTGTGATCACTCACCTAGAGCCAGACACCCTGGAATGTGAAGTTAAGTGGGCCTTAGGGAGAATCACTAGGAACAAAAGTAGTGGAGGTGATGGAATTCAAGTTGAGCTATTGCAAATCCTAAAGGATGATGCTGTGAAAGTGCTGCACTCAATATGTTAGCAAAAGTGGAAAACTCAGCAGTGGCCAAAGGACTGGAAAAGGTCAGTTTTCATTCCAATTCCAAAGAAAGGAAATGCCAAAGAATGCTCAAACTACCACACAATTGCACTTATCTCACATGCTGGTAGAGTAATGCTCAAAATTCTCCAAGCCAGATTTCAGTAGTCAGTGAACTGTGAACTTCCAGATGTTCAAGCTGGATTTAGAAAAGGCAGAGGAACCAGAGATCAAATTACCAACATCCACCAGATCATCAAAAAAACAAGAGAGTTCCAGAAAAACATCTATTTCTGCTTTATTGACTACACTAAAGCCTTTGACTGATTAGATCACAATAAACTGTGGAAAATTCTGAAAGAGATGGGAATACCAAACCACCTGACCTGCCTCTTGAGAAATCTGTATACAGGTCAGGAAGCAACAGTTAGAACTGGACATGGAACAACAGGCTGGTTCCAAATAGGAAAAGGAGTACGTCAAGGCTGTATATTGTCACCCTGCTTATTTAACTTATGTGTAGAATACATCATGAGAAACACTGGGCTGGAAGAAGCACAAGCTGAAATCAAGATTGCCGGGAGAAATATCAATAACCTCAGATATGACATCACCCTTATGGCAGAAAGTGAAGAACTAAGAGCCTCTTGATGAAAGTGAAAAAGGAGAGTGAAAAAGTTGGCTTAAAACTTAACATTCAGAAAACTAAGATCATGGCATCTGGTCCTATCACTTCATGGCAAATAGATGGGGAAACAGTGGCTGACTTTAATTTTGGGGGCTTCAAAATCACTGCAGATGGTGACTGCAGCCATGAAATTAAATGACGCTTACTCCTTGGAAGGAAATTTATGACCAATCTAGATAGCATATTGAAAAGCAGAGACATTACTTTGCCAACAAAGGTCCATCTAGTCAAGGCTATGGTTTTTCACTGATTGTGTATGGATGTGAGAATTGGACTGTGAAGAAAGCTGAGCGCCGAAGAATTGATGTTTTTGAACTGTGGGTTGGAGAAGACTCTTGAAAGTCCCTTGGACTGCAAGGAGATCCAACCAGTCCATTCTAAAAGAGATCAGTCCTGGGTATTCTTTGGAAGGAATGATGCTAAAGCTGAAACTCCAGTACTCTGGCCACCTCATGTGAAAAGTTAACTCATTGGAAAAGACCCTGATGCTGGGAGGGATTAGGGGCAGGAGGAGAAGTGGACGATAGAGGATGAGATGGCTGGATGGCATCACCGACTTGATGGATGTGAGTTTGAGTGAACGCCGGGAGGTGGTGATGGACAGGGAGACCTGGCGTGCTGCAATTCATGGGTCACAAAGAGTTGAACATGACTGAGCGACTGAACTGAACTGAACTGAATTGAACTGAGACAGCATATTAAAAACAGAGACATTACTTTGTCAACAAATGTCCTTTTAGTCAAGGTTATGGTTTTTCCAGTAGTCACATATGGATGTGCGAGTTGGACTATAAAGAAAGCTGAGCACCAAAGAATTGATGTTTTTGAACTGTGGTGTTGGAGAAGACTCTTGAAAGTCCCTTGGACTGCAGGGAGATCCAACCAGTCCATCCTAAAGGAGATCAGTCCTGGGTGTTCTTTGGAAGGACTGATGTTGAAGTTGAAACTCCAGTACTTTGGCCACCTGATGAGAAGAGCTGACTCATTTGAAAAGACCCTGATGCTGGGAAAGATTGAGGGCAGGAGAAGAATGGGATGACAGAGGATGAGATGGTTGGATGGCATTACCGACTCAATGGACACGGGTTTGGGTGAACTCCAGGAGTTGGTGATGGAGAGGGAGGCCTGGCGTGCTGCGGTTCATGGGGTCACAAAAAGTCAGACACGACTGGGAGACTGAACTGAACTGAACTGAACTGAACTGTATTGAATAGTTTGTATCTACTGCAGTTTAACTGTTCAGAGTTGTCCCCTCTTATCCGCAGGAGATATGTTATAAGACCCCCAACACATGCCAAAAACCATGAATGGTGTCCAACCCTAAATTTACTATGGTTTTTTTTTCTGTATTCATATATGTGTGATAAAGTTCAATTTACAGATTGGGTGCAATAGGAGATTAACAATAATAACCAATAATAAGATAGAACAATTATAATAATATACTATAATAAAAGTTGTGTAAATGTGGTTTCTCTCTCTCAAAATATCTTATTGTACAAATTGAATGCCTTTTTCATCTTAACCAAGCATTTATAATGCACTGTGGCTGAAATTCTTGGTAGTTTGAGAAGCAACTACAAGTGCCACTAACAATAATTTTCCTTTTTCACAATTTCAGAGAAAATTTGTTCTTAATTTAAATTTGCAATCTCAGCATGGGCTTCCCAGGTGGTGCTAGTGGTAAAGAACTCCCTTACAATGCAGGAGACATAGATTCTATCACTGCGTCAGGAAGATCCCCTGGGAAAAGGAATTGGCAGTCCACTCCAGTATTCTTGCCTGGAGAATCCCATAGACAGAAGAGCCTGATAGGCTATAATCTGTCGGGTTGCAAAAAGTTGGACATGACTAAAGCAACTGAACACATGTGATCTCAGCATACAGATTGTTCAGATTTTTTTCTTATTAAGTCTACATCTCCCACTTTTTTACTGAAAGGAAGCACTTCACAACTTCTCTTTGGCATATCTGAATTGCCTGCCTCACAACTCTTGCACTTTGGATCCATTGCTAAGAAAAATAAGGGTTACTTGAAGACTAGCACTGTGATGGTGGTTTATGTTCTCAGTGGGTTAGAGCTGCACATTATGAGATTACATCACACTACTCAGAATGGCAGGCAATTCAAATCTTAAGAGTTGTTTTTTTCTGGAATTTTTTCACTTAATATTTTTGGACAGCAGTTGACCACAGATAATTGAAACAATGAAAAGTGAAACTGAAAATAAGGGGGAATACTGTGTTCGATAACATTTTGGTTCTTTCTTGTTTTGGTTATTATAAATAAGGCCGTAATTAATGGTCAAACAGGTTTCTACATGGACGTAAGTTTTCACTTTTCGGGTTAAATGCCTAGGAGTGTACTTTGCTGTCTGGTATGTAAGTATATGTTTAGTCTTTAAGAAATGCCAAACTATTTTTTTCAGTAGCTGTGTCACTTTACATTCCTTACCAGAGAATCAGAGATACAGGTTCCAGATATCCTTGCCATTATATGGTATTGCTATTTTTTAATGCAGCTTGTCCTATTAGGTATGTAATATTACAGGATCTTCCCTGGTAGCTCAGCTGGTAAAGAATCCACCTGCAATGCAGGAGACCCTGGTTCAATTCCAGGGTTGGGAAGATCTCTTGGAGAAGGGATAGGCTACCCACTCGTGTATTCTTGGGCTTCTCTGGTGGCTCAGATGGTAAGGAATCTGCCTGCAGTGAGGGAGACCTGGGTTTGATCCCTGGTTGAAAGCTCCCCGAAGGAGGGCATGGAAACCCACTCCAGTATTTCTGCCTGAAGAATCCCCATGGACAGAGGTGCCTGGTGGGCTACGGTCCATGGGACTGCAAAGAGTCAGACATGAGTGAGCGACTAAGCACGTACTATATTCAGGTTTTCTCAAGTTTTTACCAACCGTTCTTTTTCTGCTGGAGGATCCTATCCGTGACCCACACTTAGTCGTGTCTCCTTAGACTCCTCTTGGATGTGGCAGTTTCTCTCAGATTTTACCTTGTTTTGATGACTTTTTGATTACAACTTTAAGGAGTGCTGGTGTTTTGTAGAATATTTTTCTATTGGATTTTGTCATATTTTTCTCATGGTTAGACTGGTGATATGGGTTTTTGGAAGAAATATGATAGAAATAAAGTGCCATTTTTATTATATCATCTCTTGCAATTCTGATTCTAATCACAAGAAGTCAGGTGATACTTCATAGGTTAAGGGCACAGTGCCCACAGTACTCCCTCACTTCCGACACTACCTCAAGCTCTGGGGCCCCTAGGCCATCCTCTCTTCTTATCAGTTGGCTTCAAGTTTGAGGGTACACACTATAATTTGCTAGAATTATTCACAGAACTCAGAAAAACACTATACTTGCTATTATAGTTTTATTGCAAAACGTTCACCTAAGGGTCAGTGAAAAGAAGAGACCCATTTGGTGACCTCTTTCAATTCCCAAATGTGAAGCTTCCATGTCCTTAGGATACATCTCCCTTGCAGCATATTGACATGTTTCACCACCCAGGAAGTTCACCTGAGCTGAGTTCAAGGTTTGTATTGAGGTGTTATTACAAAGGCATGATTGATTGAATCATTAACCATTAGACTGAACTCAATCTTCAGCTCCTTGCCCATTCTTAGAGGTCAGGCTGATATCACAAGGCTCAAAGCCTCAACTTTCTAATCACAATGCTGGAGCTTCTCACTTAATTTGACCAGCCCCACCCTGAATTTCTTTAAGGGCCCATTGTGTCATCTCCTTAACATAAACTTAGGCATGGCCCCAGGAACCCCCAACAAATAACAAGACACTTCTGTTACTCTGAAAAGTCAAGTGTTTGAAGGATCCTTCCAGGAATCATGAGCAAAGACCACTCAAATTCTTTTTATACAACAGGTACGGATACTAATATGATTCATCACTATTGATGTAGACCATGATTCCCTGGCTGGGGTATATTTTCATATTTCTCCACTCCAAAGTTACTCATTTTTTTCCTTCTTCTTGTATATTATTTTTTGGAAGACATTGGCATGTACAGCCCACACTTGAGTGGTGAGGAGTGATGCTCCAAGAGCTTCTGGACTGTTGACATGAATTATTTGTAATTTTTCTCCATGGGAGCTTAGTCTCTTCTACATTTTATTTACTGATTCAATCATTTATTTATATCAGTATGAACTCATGGCTATTTATTTTATGTTTTGGGTTATAATCCAATGCTACTTTCTTTATTTTGTGATCAAATTGTTTCAGTTTTGGCCATTGGGGCTCTTTCACTTGGCTCCTATGTCCATTTGATATCTCCTTATCATTATGATATGTGTGTCTACATATGTGTGTGTGACTATTTCCTTGCGTAGAAATATGAGATGCTTCAGGCTCATCTTGTATGTTTCCAGTCTCTGCCCTGGAATTCTACAAGAAGTCCTGATATATTTTACTGTAAAATGAACTTAGCAACCAAGATCCGGGTATCCTATGTGCTAGCTGCTACTGGAGTGTTCTTACTTCCAGGCCCTTTTGGTTGGTGAAGCAAGGAGATATATGTGTGTATGTAACCTGTAAATGTACATGCTGTTGTTCAGTCGTTCAGTTGTGTCTGACTCTTTGTGGCCCCATGAACTGCAGCACACCATGCTTCCCTGTCCTTCACTATCACCCAGAGTTTGATTAAACTTATGTTTACTGAGTTGATAATGCCATCCAACCATCTCATTCTCTGTTACCCCCTTCTTCTCCTGCCCTCAGTCTTTTCCAGCCTCAGGATCTTTTCCATTGAGTCAGCTCTTCTCATCAGGGGGCCAAAGTATTGGAACTTCAGCTTCAGCATCAGTCCTTCCAATGAATATTCAGGATTGATTACATTTAGGATTTTGTGCCTGCTAAGTCACTTGCCATGTCTGACTCTTTGTGACCCCATGGACCATAGCCCACCAGGCTCCTCTGTCCGTGGGATTCTCCAGGCCAGAATACTGGAGTGGGTTGCCATGTCCCCCTCCAGGGATCTTCCTGACCCAGGGATAAAACCTGTGTCTCTTACGTCTCCTGCCATGGCAAGCAGATTCTTTACCACTAGTGCTACCTGGATAGCCCCCATTTAGTATTGACTGATTTGATGTCCAAGGGACTCTCAAGAGTTTTGTCCAGCACCACAGTTAGAAAGCATCAATTCTTCATTAATACTCATATATATCTAAATATTACTGTATGTGACCTATGTATCTATATTAAGCTAAATATGAGTTCCCGCTGATGTATTCAACACTAATCCATTAACTCATAGACCTTTCTATCCTCCTTCCCTTGCTAATCTTAACTTCCCACTTCAATAGAGAAAAACAAACTCTCTCTCACCATCCACTATCCACTTACTTCCTTGTTCAATTCCAGCGTGTGTATAGAAGAAGCATGTATAAAACAAGCATGTATAAAACTGCTAACCAGTACCTCCATGGACTAAAAATGTATAAAGTACAGCGATACTGTACAATACCTTCTGCCTCAAGTTTAATAACCTCTACTCATTTCTGAAGTTACATAGCCCAGCACCTTTTCCATTCTCTCCTGTGAGGTTGTTTCACACACTCATATTAGTGTTAGATTGCTCTGTCACTGTCTGCATTCATCTTAAAACTGTTGGTCTTCTGAATGATTTTTAACTTACATACAGTAAGGTTTGCTCAGTGCTATAATACCATGTGGACTTCCCAGGTGGCACAGTGGTAAAGAATCTGCCCCTATGCAGGAGACACGGGTTCAGTCTCTGGGTGGGGAAGATCCCGTGAAGTAGGAAGTGGCAACACACCCTAGTAATCTTGCCTGGAAAATTCCATGGACACAGGAGCCTGGGGAGCTGCAGTCCATGGAGTAGCAAAGCACTGGACACCACGGAGCATGCACACACATAATATCATGTGTGTCTTGACGAATGAATTGTGTCATGAGTTCTCAATTACCATATCATGGAAAACACCATTATCTGAAAATCTTAGAATCTCCTGCACTCTACCTATTTATCCACCACAATTTCCTCTCAACTCCTGGAATCCTCTGATCATTTACCGTGGCTGCAATTTTGCCTTTTCAAAGTTAATTAATTAATTTTTAGCTGTGCGGGGTCTTCATTGCTGCACAGGCTTTTCTCTAGCTGTGGAGACTGGGGGCTACTCTCTAGTTGTGATATGTGGACTTCTCATTCCTGTGACTTCTCCTCTTGCAGAGCATGTGCTCTAGGGTGCATGGGCTTCAGTAGTTGGGCTTTCTGGGCTCTAGAGCACAAGCTCAATAGCTGTGGCGCACTGGCTTAGTTGCTCCCCGTGATCAAACCTGTGTCTCCTGCATTGGCAAGTGGATTCTTAACCACTGAGCCACCAGGGAAGCCCCAGTTTTTTCTTTTCCAGAGTGTCCTAAAATGAGAATCATACAGTATGCAGCCCTCCTCTAGACTGACTTTTCATGTAGCAATATGTATTTAAGGCTCTTCTGCATTTTTTTTCTGGTGCCTTGATAACTCTTTTTTAACCACCCCCAAAATAGTCCATGATATAGATATAGCAGTTTTTTTCTCTATTCACCTATTAAAGGACATCTACATTGCTTTCTGTTTTTGGTAATTTGAACAAAATTGATATGAACACCAAGATTCAGGTGGTTGTATGCACTTAAGTTTTTAAAAAGTTGAGTGAGAACTTAGAAGCCTGATTCCTGGAATGATTGGTCAGATTGTGTTTAGATCTGTAGGAAAGTGACACTCTGTCTTCCAAAGTGCTTTGCCACATTGAAAAATGTGTGCAGCCCTCTGGCCTTCCTGGTTTCTAGTGAAACATCTGGTGTCATTTCGGTTTTGGTTTCTGTTGATGTCTGTTTTTCTTTGAGTTGTGATTTTCTTGGGTGTTGGTCAGATTAGTGATTTTCACTTGAAACCTGTGTAGTACTTGGGTATTAGGTTCTGAAGGTCTTGATTTTACTTACACATTTTGTCATAGCGGGTCTCTCCAGACACTAATCAAATGAAGAGGATTATTGTCTCTGGGATATTATTTGGGGTGGAGGTTCAGGTTTTCTCTTTGTCCTTTGTATAGAGCAAGCCAGTTATCATGTCTCTTGGACCTCTATTGACTCTCTAGCGAGAAAGACTTCATAGCTCATAGCTTGGGTGGGGGTCTGGCTTCCCACTAGCCCTGTGCTGATACAACCCTGACCAGGAGAGATAGGATATGTTCTTCTTGCTACATGTTAGCTTCCTCCAACATCATGGGTGGTGTGGATAAAGTCCTGATCACCACCAACCATCCTCTGACACTACCCAACTGGAAGGATAGGAGCTGGTGGGCATGGAAGTCCAGTCTCCTCACATTATTCTCACTGACTGTGGGGAGGCATGGACCATTGTTATATGCTGGGTGGGTATGAGGAACCTAACTTCCACTTCATTCCTTTGACATCACCCAGAAGGGAGTGAGATTGCTCACTTGGAGTACAAGAATTTTTTTTCTGCGGGGATTGGCTGGAGCTTTATCATCTGAAAGTTTTCTCTTTTGTATAGAGCAAGCTGGTTATTGAGTCTCTTGGAATTTCTGATTTGGCATGTTTTTTCTCTAGCACTGATCTAGGACATGAGAGGCAGAAAGGAAACCCAGACATGTCCCTGCTGTGTTGTTCTTAGGGGAATTCCTGCTGGACTGCCTCCTTTCCAATATTTAGAATCTCCTCATACTCACTGTGTATATAGTACCAGTGGCTTTTACCTGTGCTTTGCAGGAGAGCTAAGGAAAACTATGTCGTCTCCATTTTTCCAGGGCAGAAGCACCAGTTGTAATATAATTTTCAGATTAGATTTACTATTTGTAAATCTTTTCATTATGTGAATTTCTTACTCTTTTTCTCTAAGTTTTTGGCATTCATTTCTTTGCATATTTCTGAAGAATTATATGGCATATTTTTTCACATTCCATACAATTAATTGGGTGCCTCCTGCTGGTTCCTGTTCCTGAGGGTATTATCTAACCAGAGGATATGCTTGAGCCAAGCAGAGAAGGCTAGAGGTACAGCTGTACTCACGCTTTTGAGAGCAGCCCTGAGGAAAGAAGACATGGAAGTGTATGGATAAATCCTCCAGCTGCCTTACCATTTTTGTAGGTCAGCTCTGAGGTATCATCTACATAATCTACCAAAGGTGCCAACTGCCTTAAGTCCAAATTGCCTACAGTGCTAACATACTAGTAAACGTTCTCCATGTTGGTATCTTTCTTGCTCATTCCCAGTACTCTTGCCTAAAAAATCCCATGGAGAGAGGAGCCTCGTGGGCTATAAAGGGTTGCAAAGGGTCAGATAGGACTGAGCAACTAAGCATACATATATACTATTTAATGTTTGATGAAGCTTGTCATCACTTTGGGATTCCCAGGTGTTGCTAGTGGTAAAGAATCTGATTGCCAATACAGGGGACACAAGAGACACAGGATTGATGCCAGGGTTGGGAAGATCCCTTGGAGTAGGAAATGGCAACCTGCTCCAGTATTCTCTCCATGGGCAGAGAAGCCTGGTGGGCTATAGTCCATGGGGCTGCCAAGAGTTGGACTTGACAGAGTGACTGAGCACGCACAACACCCACGCTAGGTTTAGAATCTTCTCCTCTCAAACTATGTGCTCTCCAGTGTTGTCAAGGTGTCTATTTATGGGGAAACCTGCTAGGGCATGTATACCTCTAAATTTGGCTTTTTTTTTTTTTTTTTAACGCAAGTGCTGGATTTTAGTTTTCCAAATAGGGATTGAACCTGGGCCATGGCAAAGAAAGCACCAAGTCCTAACTGCTAGATCACCAGAGATTTCCCCTTTTTGACATTCTTGATTGCTTTTCTACCATACATGGCTCACTTTTCTCTCCTGATTCTGGCTCTTTTTAATTTTAGCTATTATTGTTGAATTATGAATTAAATCTATTCTTCATCGCATCTATGAGTCAAAAAGAAAATGAGTATTCTTCTTTCAGCCGATTCTTCCCATTTCCTTTCCATTTTTGTTAACTGTATTGTTTTGCATTGTCAATACATCCAGTCTTAATGTAATATTATCTGCCCATTTCCAGAAATTTTAGTCTCAGTTCTACAACTAAATATAATCAATCCTCATGTTAGACTTTCTTGTAAGTTTCTTCAATCATTTTTTGATTCTGAAGCTTGTTCTATAATAAATTTTATAAGTTTTCATGGGAAAAATAGTCCCTCTATTTGTTCCATTTATTTTTAATTTTGATAATTAAAACTGTTTTTGCTGTATGTTAAAATGCATAGCTTAAATTTTATAAGCTTTAACATCTTGAAGATCATTCTATGTGATTTCTGCTATAAAATGTTGCTATACAGAAATCTGATGCTAATCTTATTTTTATTAACCTTATGGTATGGTGACCTTATAGTTTATTATCCAAAGTAGAATACTGGAAAAAAAAAATGAAGAGTGTGTTATTAATTACAACAATAGGACCACTTATAACAATAAGACAATAGATTATTCTTTCATGGAATGAGTATATATAGATTCTAAACTGTTTACTAGGCTGTCTCTCCATGTTAACCATACTGGATCAAATTTTGTAGGTACATAATATATCCTTCGAATATGGATCAACTTGTATCTACAAGTCTTTTTATCAGAAACATTTCCTTGAATTATAGTTTTAAATATTTGTTCTGTCCCACTGTTTGATTTTCTTCATTGGAGCCATCAACTAGATGTTTGTTGGATGTTCCTGGTTTGACGCTGCCTGCTGGCCAGCACTGAGAGAAGGTCACAGGGCAGCACAGCACCTAGATTTCAGCCCAGCTTGTCTCGCTCTGTCCAGCTCCCTCCCTCTCTCTCTCTCCTGTCTCTCTATTTCCCTCTATTGTCCTTCCTTTCACCCTCTTTCTCCCCTGCTTTCATCTCTGTCTCTGTTTCTCTCTCCCTCTCTGTTTTCTCCCTCTTTCTGTCTCTCTCTGGTTTCCTCTCTCTGTTCCTTTTTGTCTTTGTTGTTGTCGCTCTTTTCTCTGTCCCTCTTTTTCTGTCTCTCTGTTTTTCTCTATTTCTCTCCCTGTGTCTCTGTTTTCTCTCTCCATCTTGGCTTCTAACTCTGGCTCTCCTCTGTCTCTGTCACCCCAGCTTGATGCTGAGTTTATACATCCATAGGAATCTTAGCAGATATTCTAGGGTTTCTGTGGTTACACAGGTAAATGAACAGTTTTTATCTGCTCTGTGTTCAACCTTTTGAAAGTCAGCAAGATTCTCCAGGGCCAGACCAGCTATCAGATTTTACAGTATTCAAAAGTCATTACCCAGTGATCCTTGGAAAGAAGGAGTGTTGTACCTCTGCCTTGAAATTCTAAAGCGAAAGTCAACTCACTGGCCTGATAATTTACATACATTTGGATGCATAATAAAATTGTATTCATGACCATGGAATTGTTATCTATACTGATGTTTTAGAAGAACATCGGAACTCATTTCTTCCTAGGGAAAAATTCTGTGATAATTTGGTATGACAGAAGTAATGCTTTATTGATGTAAATAATGGAATGAATAACATGAACAATGGTCCATTCACCATTGTCTTGTTATTGTTAACTCAGTAAAGAGGATTTCTGATTGTTTTCAAACTGCTACAAACATTGAGTTGCCCCAGACTTTAAGATTTAATGCCAAGTGCCCAAGGTAGCTATTCTAGCAGGCTGATGGCTATGGCATCTGGTAAAAATGATGAGGAAATTGGAAGTAGTGGGTAGTTATGAATTAGGAGGCACTATATGAAAAGGAGAGATATTACTTTGCCAACAAAGGTCCATCTAGTCAAGGCTATGATTTTTCCAGTGGTCCTGTATGGATGTGAGAGTTGGACTGTGAAGAAAGCTGAGCACCAAAGAATTGATGCTTTTGAACTGTGGTGTTGGAGAAGACTCTTGAGAGTCCCTTGGATTGCAAGGAGATCCAATCAGTCCATTCTAAAGGAGATCAGTCCTGGGTGTTCATTGGAAGGACTGATGCTGAAGCTGAAACTCCAGTATTTTGGCCACCTCATGCGAAGAGTTGACTCATTGGAAAAGACTCTGATGCTGGGAGGGATTGGGGGCAGGAGGAGTAGGGGACGACAGAGGATGAGATGGCTGGATGGCATCACCGACTCGATGGACATGAGTTTGAATGAACTCCGGGAGTTGGTGATGGACAGGGAGGCCTGGTGTGCTGTGATTCATGGGGTCGTAAAGAGTCAGACATGACTGAGCCACTGAACTGAACTGATTATGTATTTGGAAAGAAGCAGAAACCAAACCAAGGAATAGTTTGCAGAATGGTGAGGAACTCTCCTTGGAGAGAATAAATGTATTGGATTGGGTTGGAGTTGTTTGAGGAATATGAGATGGGAATTAACCACGGGAAAATATACAATGTGGGAAACAAAAAAACTGGCAGAGGAAAGGAAACAACAACAGTAATAACCACATGAGTAAACTTGACATTATTCTCAATACCCACTGGACGGAAAATAATGGTGAAAGTCAAGTCTTCCTAAGAGCAAACAAAGATGAAAAAAATAGCACAATGAGCTGTTGTCCACCAGGTGTTACAGGGTATACAGTAGGACATGAATGTATAGAAACACACAGTTGGAGAAAATAAAAACTAGATCAGACTAGATTCATCAACTGAACACCGTCTGCTTTAGTTCTGAAGGGTCTTACTCACAAAGATCAGGAGACATAGCATCAACAAGTAGGATTTGTCAGTAACACAAACCTAAGAGAGTCCCGGAGAGGCCATAAAATGTAATCCAGAGACCTAACTAGCTAACACCATTCACAAGGCCAAAAGCAGGAAGAGCAGGATACCTGGGCTTTGTAAACAGGACTTCTGTCTGATTCTGAACACATTTCTTAACCTCACCCTGCTGTAGCCTCCACACTGTAAAAAGAGACAAAGCCACCTCCTGGAAAACCTTTGTGAGAAATAAATAATCTAATACTTGAGATTCCTGGAGGAATTTCAGACCTGTGCATACTGTGTGGTAGCTACTAAGGGTGATTAGAAATTAACTAGGACAGATAGGTAGCAGAATCAAAACTTTTAATTCCACTAAAACTCATATGTACAGAGAAAATGTGTTGTCTTTCTTTACATTAGAATTCTTAGCATTTCTTTGGAAACCTCACTCACAGATTATCAGGAGAATAAAATTAAATATCTGCTCCAAACTGACTCAATCCAAGCTATGGTTTAAATAAACATTTAAAAATATTCAGCCTGGCATTTGGGTAAAAAATGATAAATTTCCTCAAAGTAGAATGTGTTTTAAGTAACTTTAATGTACTTAGAAGCAAAACTATATTAGAATAAAGAAATGACGTTGTCTACTAGTAACTCAATTTCGCAGGAAAAGAAGAAGCAAACCAAAAATGATAGATAAGGTTACTATAATAAACTCATTAAAAATATACTTTCTCTCTTTTCATCTCTCAATTTCTTTAAATTCCATAAAGTTACATAAAGTGAGAATTATAATGTATTGTTGAGTTTATAACATATATAAATAAAATAGGAATAATCATTGTATCACAAAATGAGTGCAGTTAGAACTATATAGGGTAAAGTTTCTGCATTGTGTCGGAAGCTAATGTTAATATGGAGTACAGATGGATAAGTTAATAAGTATATTGTAAGCCATACAGAAACCACTAATATTTTTCTACTGTATATTTCCATTTATACGACATCATTAGAGAAAAGGCAAAACTGATCTATTTTGTTGTTGTTGTTCTTTAGCTGGTCACTCATGTTCAACTCTTTGCAGTCCCATGGACTGCAACATGCCAGGCTTCCCCATCCTTCGCTATTTCCCAGAGTTTGCTCAAACTCATGTCCAATGAATCGGTGATGCCAACCAGCCATCTTATCCTCTGTTATCCCCTTCTCCTCCTGCCTTCAATCTTTCCCAGCATCAGGGTCTTTTCCAATGGGTTGACTCTTTGCATCAGGCAGCCAAAATATTGGAGCTTCAGCACCAGTCCTTCCAATGAATATTTAGGATTGATTTCCTTTAGGATTGACTGGTTTGATCTCCTTACAGCCCAAGGGACTCACAAGAGTCTTCTCCAGCACCACAACTGGAAAGCATCAATTCTTTGGCACTCAGCCTTCTTTATGGTCCAACTCTCACATTTGTGCCTGACTACTGAGAAAAACCATAGCTTTGACTATATGGACCTTTGTCAGCAAAGGGATGTCTCTGCTTTTTAACATGTTGTCTAGCTTTGTCATGGCTTTTCTTCCAAGTAGCAAACATGTTTTAATTTCATAGTTGCAGTCACCATTCACAATGATTTTACAGAAAGCAAATAGTGGCTTTCTAGATCTTGGAGTTAGGCAGTCAAAGACTTGACTTTGGGAAAGATGTGAGAAAGCTTTTGGGGATGCTAAAAGTGTTCCATTTCTTGATTACAGTGGTGCTTATAAAGGGGTATGCATTTGTCAAAACTCATCACTTTACAACTTAAATGAGAGTATTTTACTATATGCAAATTACACAATAAAGTTGATTTAAAAGCAATCTGACAGAGGTTCCCAAAGACAGATGAAATAAAGTGGGTCTTTGCCCTGAGTTTCCTTTTGTATATCATGAATCTTCCATATGGGTGCCGGTCTTTGCGAGCTCAGGCTGCCATAACAGAGGACCACAGGTAGGCGGGGTGGTGGTGGGTGAGGAGGGCTGTTTTGTTTGCAAGGGGGTGATAAATTATGCTCAGAGACTAAAATCATCTTTGCCAATATTTCATTTAACGTATATTCACCGTGGGATTTATAAGTTCACAAACTAACAGCATCTAGGATAATGTCTCAATAAGCTAAAAAAGAAATATATATATACTTATGTATATAAGTATACTAAGTGGTTTAAAATATGTATGTGCTAAGTCTCTCAATCATGTCTGACTCTGCAGCCCCATGGACTATAGCCCACCATGCTCATCTGTTCATGGGATCTTCTGGGCAAGAACATTGGAGTGGATTGCCATTTCCTCCTCCAGGGGATCTTTCTGACCCAGGGATCAAACCTCTGTCTCTTGGTCAAATCCTGCACTGGCAGCTGAATTTTTTACCACTGTGCTATGTGGAAAGCCCTAAATAATAAGCAAATTCCACTATTTTTTTCCAGACAGAAAGTGAAAATGTTAGTCACTCAGTTGTGTTCAGTTCTTTGCTACCCCATGGAACTTAGCCCACCAGGATCCTCTTTCCATGGAATTCTCCAGGCAAGAGCACTGGAGTGGATTGTCATTTCCTTCTCCAGGGTATCTTCTCGACCCAGGGATCAAACTTGGATCTCCTGCACTGAAGCAGATTCTTTACCATTTGAGCCACCAGGGGAGCCCTTTATCCAGGCAAGGAAATAGAAATAAATCTGAATTTAATTTAAGGCATACCTTTTCTAGGAGTTTTGGTTTCATGGGAGAGGTGGCATTTCCAACTGAGACCTTATGTCTAGCTGCCAGAGTATAAATAAAAGTCCCTGTTTCTAGCACATGTTGCTAGGGAATGAGAACCTGGTGTTGGCGGGCACTGCTGAGCAAGAGTAGCCTGGTCTTGACAGGAGCAAGTATCTCAAGATCTTAGGAGAGCTAGACCAGCTAAGAATAGCTTTTGCCCCAAATGAAACTTCAATATTTATAGTCTAACTATGTCCCTTGCCCCAGTTGTCTCTCCATGAGTTTTGAATGAGCAAGCATCCAGAAATCCCTCAGTGGTTGGGCTACTGAGTACATGTCAGTGACAACAGGTGAGATGATGACATTCTGACACAGATGTCTTCATTCTTACATCAGAAAAATTTCACTTATAAAAATCAGTTCTTTTATTTTTGTCATAAACAAGTTGGATTAAAACAACTTTACTTGAGTCATAAACAGGCAGATTTGAAATCATATCAAATCAATACACCACACAGGCTTCGACAGCAGATGCGGCTTTCTCACAGATCTGGAGATCGGAAGTCCCAGCTTCAGGTCTAGCTTCCTGGTAGCAGCTCTCTTCCTGAGTGCAGACTGCTGCCTTCTCCCTGTATTCTCATGGGGCAGTGAGAGCTCTGTTCTCTTCCTCTATCATAAGGGCACTAGTCCATCAAGGGGATCCCATGCTCGTGACCTCTTCTAAACCCATTCACCTCCCAAAGGCCCCACCTTCTAACACCATCCCTCTCAGGGTTAGAGCCTCAGTATATAAATTTTGAGAGGACACAAACATTCAGCCCATAACAAAAGATGCAGAACAAGAGCCGGGATTTTGAGATCCCTAAGCATCCTCACAGGTATCCAGATCTGCTAGAGACCTAAATTACACCAAATACAGCAAGTGTTGGAGGACTTGAAAAGGGATGAGAAGCTGCATTTCTGAGCCCAGTTCCTCCAGGGAGAGCACCGGGCAGCCCTGGGGGAGGATTTAGTCACCTAGATCAGGTTGTGGCAGAAACAAGGGGACTTTGTTCTTCCTCCTCCCCTACTTTCCCCTCCTCCTCTTCCCCTTCCCAACCCTTCCTCCCTCTCGCTCCCCTCCCATCCTCTCCCCTCCCTCTCTCCTTACCTCACCCTTCCATTCAGTGGACACTTTGTCTTCCCTTTTTCCTTCTCCTCCCACTCAGGATCCTAAAACTGAAAGGTGTTCTTCACATCTGGTGGCCACATTCCATGTGGAGGGAAAAGAATCTGCTCTTGACAATCCTGGTGGCTTCTCCAGGACAAGAGAAGACTCACCTGGAAACAGAGGGCTTTGGCTTGGTTGTGTCTGGCATTGGAGGCAAAACTGAACATTCCCACCCATCCTTTCCACGGCTTGTCATTTTGTATTTTTTAAAAACTAGCCATCAGCCTTGTACTAGGAATTCTGGCCAGGGAAATTAGGCAAGAAAATGAAATAAAAGGCACACAGAATGGAAACTTTATCTGTTTAAAAAATCCTAAGGAATCAAATAAAAATTTGACCAGACCTAATGAATGAGTTCCCCAAGGTCTCAGGATAAAAGTCACCAGCTTCACAGGTGGAGTTAGTAGTAAAGAATCTGCTGCCAGTGTAGGAGACACAAGAGATGCAGATTCGACCGCTAGGTCAGGAAGACCCCGAGAGGAGGAAATGGCAACCCAGTGTTCTTGCCTTGAAAATTCTGAGGTCAGAGGAGCCTGGTGGGCTACAGTCCATGGGGGTACAGAGAGTCATACATGACTGAGTAACTAAGCAGCAGCAGCAATGGTCAATTCACAATTAAATTAAGAAAACAATTCCATTTATCGCAGCATCAAAAATAATCAAGTCTTTAGGACTATATTTAATGAAAGAAAGACCTATACACTGAAAACTATAAAATGTCAAAATAAATGAAAGAAGACCTAGATATATATATCCTATATTCATGGATTAGAACATTCAGTAATGTTAAGATGGTTCAGTTCAGTTCACTTCAATCCCTCAGTCGTGTCCGACTCTTTGTGACCACATGAATCGCAGCACGCCAGGCCTCCCTGTCCATCACCAACACCCAGAGTTCACTCAGACTCACGTCCATCGAGTCAGTGATGCCATCCAGCCATCTCATCCTCTGTCGTCCCCTTCTCCTCCTGCCCCCAATCCCTCCCAGCATCAAAGTCTTTTCCAATGAGTCAACTCTTCTCATGAGGTGGCCAAAGTACTGGAGTTTCAGCTTTAGCATCATTCCTTCCAAAGAAATCCCAGGGTTGATCTCCTTCAGAATGGACTGGTTGGATCTCCTTGCAGTCCAAGGGACTCTCAAGAGTCTTCTCCAACACCACAGTTGAGAAGCATCAATTATTTGGCGCCCAGCCTTCTTCACAGTCCAACTCTCACATCCATACATGACTACTGGAAAAACCATAGCCTTGGCTAGATGGACCTTAGTCGGCAAAGTAAAGTCTCTGCTTTTGAATATGCTGTCTAGGTTGGTCATAACTTTTCTTCCAAGGAGTAAGTGTCTTGTAATTTCATGGCTGCAGTCACCATCTGCAGTGATTTTGGAGCCCAAAAAGATAAAGTCTGACACTGTTTCCATTGTTTCCCCATCTATTTCCCATGAAGTGATGGGACTGAATGCCATGGTCTTCGTTTTCTGAATGTTGAGCTTTAGGCCAACTTTTTCACTCCCCTCTTTTACTTTCATCAAGAGACATTTTAGTTCCACTTCACTCTCTGCCATAAGGGTGGTGTCATCTGCATATCTGAGGTGATTGATATTTCTCCTGGCAATCTTGATTCTAGCTCGTGTTTCTTCCAGTCCAGCGTTTCTCATGATGTACTCTGCATATAAGTTAAATAAGCAGGGTGACAATATACAGCCTTGACGTACTCCTGTCCCTATTTGGAACCAGTCTGTTGTTCCATGTCCAGTTCTAACTGTTGCTTCCTGACCTGCATACATAATTCTCAAGAGGCAGGTCACATGGTCTGGTATTCCCATCTCTTTCAGAATTTTCCAGTTTATTGTGATCCACACAGTCAAAGGCTTTGGCATAGTCAATAAAGCAGAAATAGATGTTTTTCTGGAACTCTCTTGCTTTTTCCATGATCCAGCGGATGTTGGCAATTTGATCTCTGGTTCCTCTACCTTTTCTAAAACCAACTTGAATATCAGGGAGTTCACAGTTCACAGATTGCTGAAGCCTGGCTTGGAGAATTTTGAGCATTACTTTACTAGCGTGTGAGATGAGTGCAATTATGCGGTAGTTTGAGCATTCTTTGGCATTGCCTTTCTTTGGGATCAGAATGAAAACTGACTTTTCCAATCCTGTGGCCACTACTGAATTTTCCAAACTTGCTGGCATATTGAGTGCAGCACTTTCACAGGATCATCTTTCAGGATTTGAAACAGCTCAAGTGGAATTCTATCACCTCCACTAGCTTTGTTCATAGTGATGCTTTCTAAGTCCCACTTGACTTAATACTCCCCAAATTGCTCTATAGACTCAACACAGTTTAGTTAATTTTAATTCAGTCCTTCAGTAATGTCCAACTCTTTGTGACCCCATGAATTGCAGCACGCCAGGCTTCCCTGTCCAACACCAACACCCAAAGTTCACTCAGACCCACGTCCATCGAGTCAGTGATGCCATCCAGCCATCTCATCCTCGATCGTCCCCTTCTCCTCCTGCCCCTAATCCCTCCCAGCATCAAAAGCTTTTCCAATGAGTCAACTCTTCGCATGAGGTGGCCAAAGTATTGGAGTTTCAGCTTTAGCATCATTCCTTCCAGAGAAATCCCAGGGTTGATCTCCTTCAGAATGGACTGGTTGGATCTCCTTGCAGTCCAAGGGACTCTCAAGAGTCTTCTCCAACACCACAATTCAAAAGCATCAATTCTTTGGTGCTCAGCCTTCTTCACAGTCCAACTCTCGCATCCATACATACTGGAAAAACCATAGCCTTGACCAGACGGACCTTAGTCGGCAAAGTAACACAATCCTCAATAAAATACCAGCTACCTTTTCAATAAATTGACCAGCTTATTCAAAATCCAAATAAAATTGCAAGGATTACAGTCCAGTCAAAACAATCTTGAGGAAGAAACATTGGAGGATTTACATTTTTTCAATTTCAAAACAATACAAGCCATAAGGCAGCGTGGTATTGGAAGATGGGAGGACATACAGATCAACAAACAGATTTGAGAACCCAGAAATAAACTCTTGGTATGATCAACTGACTTTCAACCAGGTCATCAAGACAATTTAATGGGAAATCAATACTTATCAACAAATGATGCTGGGACAACTGGACATCCTCATGCAAAAAATAAAAAAATGATTTGGAGTATTTTATGCCAGACACAAAAATTAAATTGATCATAAATGAGAATGCAAGAACTAAACATGTAAAATTCTTAGGAAAAAAGATAGGAGTAAACCTTCATAAACTTATGTTAGACAATGACTTTTTGATAAAACACCAAAAGCACAAACAACAAATTTTACTTATTTTTAAGACAATAGTTTTCTTGGATTAGTCACATTTTAAGCCCCCATACTGATATTAAATATATTTATCCAAATATCAAGCCTGAAATTATATCACTTGCACTCTGGTGGAAATTACACTGTTACTCTAGAAACCACAGCAGAATAGGAGTCTGTAGGTTGAGACCTTAATTCTGGCAGATTTGGTGAGACCATGAGAAAGATTCTATTCTATGTGTATTTTCTACTTGTTTATATATTTTTTTCTGGCCCTTGTTTATACAAGTAATCACTTAAGACAAAAAAACATGGTTTTAAATTGAAATCTGTTCAGAAGGCTGCTCATCATACTGAAGAGTTAGAAAACCATCTTCAGTTATTGGCCTGCCTTGTAATTTGAACAAATTTGAACCTGCATTCACTACAAAGGCTGGTTTGCCTTTCATTATCATTTTGATCTCTCATGTGGGGAAAAGCATTGCTGCAGCCTGCAAGCATTAGAATTTTTAATATTTGCCTAAGGATGTTAGAAGGTCGGGTATTGAATGACAACTCACAGACAAATATAGATAATTTAGCTGCTTATTTCACAATCTTGGGTTGTCCCACATCTATTGTTAATCACATAGTTAGTGAAGCATATTCCTTCCTGGTAATTTGTTGTTGATGTTCAGTCTCTAAATCATGTCTGACTCTTTGTGACCCCATGGACTACAGTATGCAAGCCTCCTTTGTTCATAAGATTATCCAGGCGAGAATATTACTTATATAGTGTATTGACTTACAGCATTGTAGAAGTTTAAAGCATACAGCTCAATGATTTGACTTACATATATCGTAAAATGATTATCACAGTCATCTTCACGATCATGAAATCAATATGTCACAAGAAAAATATTCATCAATTTTAAAGGTGATATTGGAAAAAGTAGAAATTGACATGTATATGATCAGGCTCAGTTTTTTGTGACTTCCTAATTTATTTATTTTGTTTTGATTTTGCTTTGCTTGCTTCAAACTTTTCTTCTGCAACTGCTTCTTTCATCTTTCTTAAACTTGAAGAGAATTAGGGTCTGGCTCTGGATTAGTTTTTGGCTTAAGGTAACATTGTAGTGGGTCTGATCTCTCCAGACCACTCGCTTAGCAATATCAACAATAAGACTGTTTTACTTTCTTATCATTCTCAAGTTCACTGCAGTAACACCCTTCATTTCCTTCAAGAATTTTCCTTTGCATTTACAACTTGTCTAACTATTTGGCTCAAGAGGCCTGGCTGTTGGCCTATGTTGGCTTTTGACATGCCTTCCTTATTTAGCTTAACATTTCTAACCTTTGAATTAAGAGGTGTGCAAACCTTCCTTTCACCTGAACACTTAGGGTCTATTGAAGGGTTATTAATAGATCTTCTTTCAATATTCTTGTGTCCTAGAAAATAGGGAGGCCTGAGAAGAGGAAGAAAGTCAGGGAAATGACCAGTCAGTATAGCCATCAGAAAATATACAATATTCAGGGATTAAATTCAGTCTTACCTTTGCTTGGTTTGTGGCTCCTCCAAACAGTTACAATAGTAACATCAAAGATTACTAGATTACTGATCACAGATAACCATAGCAACAACATAATGAAAAAATTTGAAATATTGTGAAAATTATAAAAATGTGACACAGAGACACAAAGTGAGTGCTGTTGGAAAATTGGTACTGACAGACTTACTTGACACAGGGTTGCCACAAACCTTCAATCTGTTAAAAAAAAGTGTAGTATCTGTGAAGCACAATAAAGTGAAGGGCAATAAAATGAGATATGCCTGTAAACGCTCCCTCCTGTAAACGTACATAGAGTGTTGTATGTTGACAAGCTATGTTAACAATGTTTGTTTCACGAGGTCCTTGATGCCCTGTGTTTTATTTATTGTTGCATCCTTGAAATATCTAACAGAACTGCTTGGCTCAGCAAATGATACATTAATGTTTGTGGCAATGAATAGACACAAAACAATAATGGAAAAAGTTGCCTTCTGTTGAAGGAAGAAACCATGCATTCATAAATAACAAAGGCAATAGGAGACAGCAAAAAATGACTTACTCATGTGCTGATACTCATGTACCAAACACACATGGTACATATTACACGTGTTTTTTTTTTTATCATGAGAAAGGGGGAAATTCATTTAATAAACATTCACTAACCATTTACTCACTATCAGACAGAATGCCAGGAATAAATCAGGCATGATTCTTGCCACCCTGGAATGTGGTGGGAGACGCAAATCAATCACTTACCTTGTTTGACAAAGGCTCACAGAATACCAGCATTGAAGACCAGCACTGCAGACTTATTCAGGTGATATGCTCTCACCTCAAGGAATTTATACTCTTGCAGTTTCAGTAGTTATTACTGGCAAGTGCTTCATGCTAGAGCAAGATTTATGATGAACTTGATGTTTTGAAGAGTTGTACAGAGGACTTTGTTTTGTTATTAATATTAAAAATAAACCAAAGCAGGGATTCATTACAATGGAGTTTGAGAGCAAAAAGAAACATAACTGCCAAGGGGACTGGAATTAGGGGAATTGGGCCAACACTGTTGCAAGGATTGTAAGGAGCTCATGTAGTGAAGTGCATGAAATGACTTCTGGGTCTTCAGGGCTATTGTGGATTCTGGGATTGAGAGGAGCTGTGATAAAACAGTGCCTGGACATTTGTCTTCTTGTTTTATGCCCTGGGCTTCACACATGAGCAGTGTCCTGTGTGTGTGAAGTTGAGACATCATGATCCAGAAGAGCTTGTTTGAAACAAACAAAATAATAGCCCCTGAAACAACATCCTGACCAGCTGCTGCTTATGGTTATAAAACCTGAGTGGAATAAGCCTGGTAGATTACAGGGTTTTAGGATTGGGGCACTTGAGCAACAGCCTACTGGTAAATGGATCTGCTATGGGACAAAGTCAAGGCTTCTTTGCATGTCAGTGAAGGTCTCCATGGCCCTGCCTTTTCCTCCAGCCTCATTTCTTATAGAAACAGGCCATATTATAAGTTTTTACCATGATAACTTTCAATTATTTAGTTCTCCAAGATCGCCATGCATTTTCTACCCTAGATGTTGACCAAATTTTTCCTGGAGCCACCCTCTTATTTCATAACCATGAAACTTTTATTTAACTTTTAAACTAAGTTTTGGAGTAACACTTTTTTGTAAGTCTTTTTCTGACAACCTAGGGAAAAATTAGTGTTGCCAAATTTATGCATTCATTTTAATACTGTGTTGAATTATATAGTTGGCTTTGTGATGTCTTATTGTAACTGTTTGCTCATACATGCTCTTGGCTTATGACCTTAACAGTGATGATATATCCTATGTATTTTGATAATCTTAGCAAATTAGCACAAGGCCTGGACATCTAGAAATCTTTGTCATTTTTTGTTGTATAAATGAATGAATGAGTCATGGCTTGGATGACCAATATTTTTTTGGTTGGATGATATACAGGATTCCTGGATGAGGTTGTTTATAAAAGTTCAGGGCACAACAGAATTCCAGTACTTTGAGGAAATTCACTGATATTTTGGAAAACAATAGGCATGCAATAAGACTTTCACACCTTAATGGAGAATTGATTCATTTTAAGTAGACAAACAGCATTATCAGAGTTATATTGCTTAATAATTTTGATTACTGTGGCTCAATATATTAAAAAAGAATGACCTACACAAAATTTATGGATAACTTCAAGGAAAAATAAAATACCTTATTTTTGTAGAAGGATTTTTAGGGATCGTTAAAACGTTTATCACAAAAGGAAAAAATTGTAGTGGTACCACTTCTTGCCGTGTTGTAAGCAACTCAGCTTTAGTAATGTTCTATTTTTCTTACAGAAAATGCAGGATCTTGCATTGTGGGGCTAGGTGCCAGTGCAGACAAATGATCATCACATAGGGAACAAGTTGTTCTATGTACTTCAAGTAACTTCTCTCATTCCAGTGAATAAAGCAAAAAAAAAAAAAAAAAATCAAGCTAGCACAGAGTGTATCTAGAGACAAACAACTGAGTGGCAGTGCTAGAAATAGAAACTGCACAATGAAGCAATGACAATGTCAAAAAAGTGCCCATCCCATGGATACCATGCTGTACAACCATTCAGAAATTATTAGGAGAATCACATGGTTTTCTAGCCAAACATTTGCAAGTCTCTGTCACATGTGAAATTTTTATAAAAACTGGTCTTGTTATGAAACCCTTGGAGACAGGGTCTCTGTACAGAGAAAATACGACTGAAGGATGACCTTCGCATCCCCCTGGAGACTTCTTGGTTCCAGGCCAGATCTGCATGCGGACCTGAGCACGCTGGCTGCCCCATAGCTCCCCCAGTCCTACAGGGGCTTCTGTCCCTAGGCCGTTTACCAGCAGCACCGCATCCCTCATCCTGTCCACGCAGTTCTATGGAAACTTTACGGTATGTGTAAATATTTTATTTATTTATTGGTTTTAGGCAAAATCAAAATGTCCCTGCTGTAAAAACACCCGGGTGAAGTGAGCTGTGTCTGGGTATGCATCCCTCTGTGGACTCTTGAAGTCAAAGTCTATTTCTCAGACCCCTAGCTTTTCCCACTGGACATCTAAGTTTGGACCTTCCACTGCCTCTGCACAGCTGGGCCATCATGTGGGGTCCCAGCTGCAAGGAAGGATGGGCTCACACATCTGTCATCATTTTGATGCCCATCTCAAATCATTTTAAGAAATCAGGATACAGATAATAATAAAATATGTAGACCTTTCTGCATTATTTATATTTTTAAATAACTAATGCTATTCACAATTATAAGTGAAGGTGTGATCTTGAGTAAGCAATTTTATCTCTTAATGTTATTCTAGACATCATGTGTATACAGTTTACCCTAGAACAACACACCTTTGAAATGCAGGTATCAACTTACATGTGACTTTTTTTCCCAAAGATACATACTACGGTACTACCTGATCTGTGGTTGGTTGAATTTGTGGATGTAGAAATTTCAGATATGGAAGGCAGACTATAAAGTTATATCTGGATTTCAACTGTAGGAAGGGTTGGTGCCCCAGCCTCCATGTAGTTCAAGGGTTAACTGTACTGCATTTATTTATCACACAGTTATTTTAATATAAATATAAATTTATTAAATGCAAGCTTATAATTGACAGCAGCCATGAAATTAAAAGATGCTTGCTGTTTCGAAGGAAAGCTATGACAACTTAGCGTATTAAAACCAGAGACATCAGTTTGCCAACAAAGGTCCGTCTAGTCAAAGCTATGGCTTTTCCAGTAGTCGTGTATGGATGTGAGAGTTGAACTATAAGGAAGGCTGATCACCAAAGAATTGATGCTTTCCAACTGTAGTGCTGAAGAAGACTCGAGAGTCCCTTGGACTGCAAGGAGGTCAAATCAGTCAATCCTAAAGGAAATCAACCCTGAATAATCATTCTAAGGACCGATGTTGAAGTGGAAGCACCAACACTCTGGCCACCTGATGTGAAGAGCTGACTCATTGAGAAGACCCTGATGCTGGGAAAGATTGAAGGCAGAAGGAGAAGGGAACAACAGAGGATGAAATGGTTGGATGTCATCACCAACTCAATGGACATGAGTTTGAGCAAACCTCCGGAGATGGTGAAGGACAGGGAAGCCTGGCGTGGGGCAGTCCTTAGGGTTGCAGAGTCAGACACGACTGAGCAACTGAACAGCAATAACAATTGATTATAGGATATTCTGGAAAAGGTGAACCTATAAGGACAGTAAGAATATCAGTAATTGGCAGTGGTTGGGGAGTAGTAGAATGAATGAAGTCTAGTGAAGTTTTAGGACAGTAAAACTATATTATTTGATACTATAATGGTCAATACCTTGACATCCCTGATTTGTTAAAACCCAGAAGTTTATTGCAGGATGAGTGAATTTCAAAGTGGCAGTCAGGTTTCTTACTGTCGGAGAGGGAATGTATAGGCAATTCAGCAAAGGCAGATAGAATGATTCATGTAGTAAAGAATTAAAGATGTCAGTATAAATTCATGTTTGTCTTAATACAGATACAGATATTTACATATAGAAATATCTATAGATACATGTATATACATGCTGCTGATCCTGCTGCTGCTAGGTCACTTCAGTCGTGTCCGACTCTGTGCGACCCCATAGACGGCAGCTCATCAGGCTCCACTGTCCTTGGGTTTCTCCAGGCAAGAACATTGGAGTGGGTTGCCATTTCCTTCTCCATGCATGAAAATGAAAAGTGAAAGTGAAGTCTCTCAGTGAAGTCTCTCGTGTGTGACTCTTTGCGACTGCATGGACTGCAGCCTACCAGGCTCCTCCTTCCATGGGATTTTCCAGGCAAGAGTACTGGAGTGGGTTCCCATTGCCTTCTCCGATGTATATACATAGCATTATACAAACACACGTTTCCTTGCTCCATCAGACATTAGAGTCTAGAAGCAGTGACACCCTAGAAGCAGCATTACCAAGATCTTGGTTTTATTTAAGAGCAAGTAATAAGAATCCAGTGAAACTAGATTTAAATAAGAGGTCTTGGATAAAAAGAATAAATTCCAAGCCTTTGAGAGATTCAGTTAATATGTATTGGTACAGACACTCTAGGAAGGTGAACACTTCACCGTGGGTTGTGCTCTGAAATCAGATGACCCATCTTTTAATTCCAGATTTTCTGTATTTTAGCTGTCTGTCCTTGAATCATGTGCAGAAACTCTTAAAGCCTCACTGCAAATTGAAGTAATAGCAGTGCCTATGGGTTTGGCTGTTGTGAAGACCATAGGTGCACATGCTGGTATGCCAGACTCATCATCCCATCATCACTGAACAGGTGCCTCAGTTAAGGGCTGGATGACTGTGATCAGAAAAAAACAGATAAATGACTCCTGCTCTGAAGGTCAGGTAAGTACTCTATAATATGCTTATTAATATTAAGTGCCATGGTCTGAATGTTCAACCCTCTTCAAATTCATATGTTGAAATCCTAATGCCCAAAGTGATGGTATTCAGGGGTGGGGCTTTTGAGAGGTGATGTGTCATGAGAATGGAGCCCTTGGGAACAGGGTTAATGCTTTTATAAAAGAGATCTAGCACCTTCTACCATATGAGGGCAAAGAAACCAGTGAGCAAACAGTCTGCAACCCAGAAAGGGGTGCTTGCCAGAGCCTAGCCATGCTGGCACCCTGATCTCAGATTTCCAGCTCCAGAACCATGAGAAATAAACACCTGTCCTTCAGCCCCCCAGTTTGTGGTATTTTGTTACAGCAGCTCAAACAGACTAAGACATTCAGTTTTTAAATTTATTAAATTCATTTTTTATTGTTTAATAAACGTTACCATTTGACCTAGTATTTGAATGCAACGGCTGTTAATTAATACTTTACAGCATGGCTTGACAATGTGCAGTATGTAACTACATAAATGAAATTGTCCTCAGAGAGTTTGAATCTTGCTGAGGAAATAAAATACTGAGTGACTAGAAGCTTGAGAATATGAACTTTCAGGATCTTTGAGTGGCAAGAAATTGGAAATTCAAGCTAAATTGGTTTCACGGTGATGAGTTTTTGTTGTTTCCCACTGCAGGCATCCCACCCCAAGGGCAGGTATGGAGTCTTCTTCCCAGGGCTCTCCCTCCACTGCCCTGCTGTGCTCCTGCCCTTAGGTTGGGAGTGAAGCAATGATAGGAGTTTCAGAGCAGCTCACATCAGTGCAATGCTACTCCCAGAAGAAGAGAGGCCATCTTCTTAAATTTAGTTTTTATTTTATATTGGAGCATAGTTGGTTTGTAACATAATGTTAGTTTCAGGTATACAGAAAAGTGATTCAGTTATAAATATATATGTTGTTATTTAGTCACTCAGCTGTGTCCAACTCTTTGCAGTCCCATGGACTGTAGCCCACCAGGTCCTCTGTCCATGGGATTTCCCAGGCAAGAGTACTGGAGTGAATTGCCACTTTCTTCTCCAGGGGGTCTTCCTGACCCAGGATTGAGCCCACAAATCCTGCATTGACAGGTGGATTTTTTTTTACCACTGAGTCACTCGAGAAGCACATACATATACATATATCCATTCTTTTTCAGATTCTTTCCCATATAGATTATTAAGAATATTGAGTAGAACTCCTTTGCTATACAGTAGGTGATTACTGATTATTTATTTTATATATAATAGTGTGTATATGTTCATCTCCATCTCCTAATTTATCCTTCCTCCCCCTTCTTTCCTCTTAGTTAACCATAAATTTTTTTTGAAGTCTGTGACAGTCTATTTCATTACTAAATTCATTTGCATCATTTTTAAAAAACTGATAAGTGATATCATATGATCTGTTTTTGTATCATATCTGATGTCATATCTGTCTTTGTATGACTCACTTTATGTAGAGAATAATCTTAAGTTCATCCGTGTTGCTGCAAATGGCATTATTTCATTCTTTTTTAAGGCTGAGTTATATTCCATTGTGTATATGTACCACATCTTCTTTAGCCATTTCTCTGCCCATGGAAATTTAGCTTTCTCCCGTGTCTCAACTATTGTAAATAGTGCAGCAATGAACGTTGAGGTGCGTGTATCTTTTTGCAGATAGATGCACCTCATCTAGTCATATATATGGCAGCTCTACTTTTAGTTTTTGGAGGAACCCCCATATTGTTCTGCATGATGACTGCACCAGCTTACACTCCCGCCAACAGCGGAGGAGGGCTCCCTTTGCTGCACATTGTCTTCAGTTTGTATTGCTTGTAAACTTTTTGATGATGGCCATTCTGACCAGTGTGAAGTGATACCTCATTTCTGTGGAGGAAACATTTTCCCAGAGTATTTAGAATCTTTCCATTTCAATCTGCTGCCAAATTTTATCAGTGTGTACTTTTCTGGACAACCCCCATCTCTGGGGGAAAATCCAAGCAGAGAGAGGCTTCAGCTTGCTCTTCTCAGGCCATGTACAACTTGCATGATTGAGTCTGGTTATCACAGCGATAGAGCCCACTGGCAGGGGTGTCCAGACCTCTTGGCCTGCTGATTATGGAGGCAGCTCATTTCTTAGGATATAGGATACTCAGCATTCATATATTCATACTGCTTCTCATTTCACATTAAAAATGTCAGCCTCCAAATGAACGCACTCACTTTCTAGCTTAATGGAGGATCCTAAAGAGTTCATCCAAAAAATCAAGTTGATCATCTGGCTTGGTTGAGATCCCACTCTGCCTTACTAGAATTTGGTCTTTAGCGAGTTCTGAATAAATAGCCTTTGCTAGTTCTTATTTGCTTGGCCTTTGTTTACCTCCACAAATGTGACACAGAATATCCTTCTGCTAGTCAAGACTCAAGCAAAGCCAAGACAAGACTCAAGATAAGAAAGCAGATTCACATTGTCAGAACTGGAGTCTCTATATTAGATTCCCAAATGGGAAACTCATAAATATCTTTGGCCTTTCAGTTTCTATCACTTGCTACTCAAAACCCCAATGTTGATATAGAAATTAAAATTGGGCTTTGAGACTTCCCTAGTCTTAGTCCAGTGGCTAAGACTCTGTGCTCCCAAAGCAGGGGGACTGGTTTTGTTCCCTGGTCAGAGAATTTGATCCCGCATGCCATGACTAAAAGTTCACATGCCATAATTAAAGGTCCTTTGTGCCATCACTAAGGCCTAAGTAGCCAAATAAATAAATAAAAATATTTAAAAATGGGCTTTGGAGATGTTCTCATAGTAAGCTATGAAATGTCAAGCTAACTGAATGGAGGATACCGACCAGGGGCAGTAAA
Organism: Capricornis sumatraensis; assembly: GCF_032405125.1. Taxonomy (NCBI): domain Eukaryota; kingdom Metazoa; phylum Chordata; class Mammalia; order Artiodactyla; family Bovidae; genus Capricornis; species Capricornis sumatraensis. The sequence goes on from NC_091073.1 coordinate 80,212,029, forward strand.
GACCCTGTTTCTTCTAGCTGTGGAACAGATTGAAGCATTGTACCATATGCCAAAGTGTTGCTGCCTTTAGGAATGTGGTGGAAACATTCAGGATGTTAGTGTGAAGGTAAACTGTGCCAGAAACTAGGAGATGATTGTATTCAAGTAATTGCAATAGGGATAATAATCAATAATAAAAAAGGGGGATTTTAAGGCAGGCAAGCAAGAGTCATCTGTGAGTCTTGTCAGAATCATGAGGAAGCATCACTATGAACAAAGTTAGTGGAGGTGATGGAATTCCAGTGGAGCTATTTCAAATCCTAAAAGATGATGCTGTGAAAGTGCTGCACTCAATATGCCAGCAAATTTGGAAAACTCAGCAGTGGCTGCAGGACTGGAAAAGGTCAGTTTTCATTCCAATCTCAAAGAAAGACAATGCCAAAGAATGTTCAAACTACCATGCAATTTTGCTCATCTCACACACACTAGCAAAGTAATGGTCAAAATTCTCCAAGTTAGGCTTCAACAGTACATGAACCATGAACTTTCAGATGTTCAAGCTGGATTTAGAAAAGGCAGAGGAACCAGAGATAAAATTGCCAATATCCATTGGATCATTGAAAAAGCAAGAGAGATCCAGAAAATCATCTACTTCTACTTCACTGACTACACTAAAGCCTTTGACTGTGTGGATCACAACAAACTGGAAAATTCTTAAATAGATAGGAATACCAAACCACCTGACCTGCCTCCTAAGAAATCTGTATGCAGGTCAAGAAGCAGCAATTAGAACCAGACATGGAGCAATAGACTGATTCCAAAATGAGAAAGGAGTATATCATGGCTGTATATTCTCACCTTGCTTACTTAACTTAAATGCACAGGACGTCATGTGAAATGCTGGATTGGATGAAACACAAGCTGGAATCAAGGTTGCCAGCAGAAATATCAATAACCTCAGATATGCAGATGACACCACTCTTATGACAGAAAGTGAAGAGGAACTAAAGAGCTTCTTGAGGAAAGTGAAAGAGGAGAGTGAAAAAGTTGGCTTAAAGCTCAACATTGAGAAAACGAAGATCATGGCATCCAGTCCAATCACTTCATGGCAAATAGATGGGGAAACAAAGGAAACAGTGAGAGACCTTATCTTTTTGGGCTCCAAAATCATGGCAGATGGTGACTGCAGCCATGAAATGAAAAGACGCTTGCTCCTTGGAAGGAAAGCCATGATCAACCTAGACAGCATATTAGAAAGCAGAGATATTACTTTGCCAACAAAGTTCCATCTTGTCAAAGCTATGGTTTGTCCAGTAGTCATGTTTGGATGTGAAATTTGGACTGCAAAGAAAGCTGAGTGCCAAAGAATTGATGCTTTTGAACTGTGGTGTTGGAGAAGACTCTTGAGAGTCCCTTGGACTGAAAGGAGATCCAACCAGTCCATCCTAAAGGAAATCAGTCCTGAATATTCATTAAAAAGATTGATGTTGAAGCTGAAACTCCAGTACCTTGGCCATCTGATGCAAAGAACTGACTCACTAGAAAAGACTCTGATGCTGGGAAAGATTGAAGGCAGGAGGAAAAGGGGATGACAGAGGATGAGATGGTTGGATGGTATCACTGACTTGATGGACATGAATTTGAATAAGCTCTGGGAGTTGGTGATGGACAGGGAAGCCTCGAGTGCTACAATCCATGTGGTTGCAAAGAATCAGACATGACTGAATGACTGAACTGAACCGAATAGCTACATGACAGCATGTGGAGAGAAGGGGAAGGAGAAGGAGGAGAAAAGGGAAGGGACAGGAGGACAGGACAAGAGAGGAGAGGAAGCAAGGCCAGAGAGTGGGAGGGGAGGGAAAAGAACCAAAGAACAATTTTCCTAGAGGCCATGAAAAATATGCTTTTGCATTTATTTGGCTTCAGTTGGTTTGCAAAACGATTCCCAAGCCCTCTAATGAGGGGCAGGGTGACTTACATTAAGTTTCATCCTGCCCCAGAGGCTGAGAAGGAGTTTGGCTTTCCTGAGCAAGTAGGCTCCATGGTGGCAGGGTCCATACCCGAACAACTAAAGAAGAAAATGAAAACTGTCCTAACATTTTGTCTTTCTAGTTTTTAAACTTGTACATGTTAAATAATTCAACTTTAAAACTCTGTCATCAACCACCTAGAAGGATTTTGAATAGGAAAAGATGCCATGTCTAGTTTCCCATTTTCAGAGGAAGTCCCTCTAGCACTGTTACAGATGGAAGCATTTCAATTTCCAAATATAGCCAGTTGTTATTATTCACACATGGGGTGATCCATGGGACTCTGGGACACACAGATTTTTCTCGTGAAACAATAGATGTTGCCTAAGGCTTCTGAAGTCTAACCACATTTATTTTGTTGTTATAAATTTAGAGGAAGAAAAAAACCTGCAAATAATCAAATCCTTGCAAAATACTTTGGTTAATTTAAGACTGTTGTTAAATGTTTCCTTATACCTATTAAAAAATTATAAAGGACACAATAATATTATTAGACTGTGTTATTTAGATTTTTTAATAAAAGCATTTTTATCATGAAAATGAATATTTTCTTATTTTTTGTACACTCACTAGTTTAGAAAACTAGCAAATGACCAGCATCAACAATTAAAATAAAGATATCTCTTTACTGATATCTCTAATATTTTGGCCACTTGATGCAAAGAACTGATCAGCTCTGGAAAAAACTGATGCTGGGAAAAATTAAAGACAGGAGAAGAAGGAGACGGCAGAGGATGAATTGTTTGGTTGGCATCACTGACTTGATGGACATGAGTCTGAGCAAGTTCCAGGAGTTGGCAATGGACAAGGAAGTCTGGTGGGCTGCAGTCCATGGGGTCTCAAAGAGTCAGACATGACTGAATGACTGAACTGAAAAATAAAAGAAAAAATATTCTTGAAAAGAATTGGAAAATAATTTCAAATTTCTATTATCAATGAAAACGTGAAAAAAAAAAAAAAGAGTCAGTCATGTCCGACTCTTTGTGACCCCATGGACTGTAGCCTGCTAGGCTCCTCTGTCCATGGAATTCTCTAGGCAGGAATACTAAAACTAATTTTTGTGGCTGTATCTTGGGAAGTAGCAGATCCCAACTATAAGCAGTAAGGCATGTACATATAATATATAATAAAGCACAGCATGAAGTTGAGACCTTTAAGTTGTATATAGTTAGCAAAAATTATTTCCATGTTTATCTTATTTGGAGGCCATAATATGTTTATCTTTTTTCCCTCCCTCACAGATGTGTGCATTCATGATGTACATAAAACAGATGGAAAATAAAAATAAATGCTCAGTTTCTGGTTTTGTACTATGTGTCAAATTGCTCCCAGATGCACATGCAGGCCTCAGCTGGCTTTCCCCAGAATGAGTATGGTAGCTTGCTGTCATCAGAATGCTTTGTGTTGAGGAGCCTCCAAAACACCTCCCATCTTCCTTCTCTTGCTCCTGAGAAGAAAAGTCTCTTCCCCCTTCTCTATATCATCCAAGAGTGCTTCTGAAATTCTGTTAAATTTGTTATCTTAAAGAAGCATGAAGTTTAGCATTTCTAGATCATCTGTAATTTGTCAGGGACCAGCAGCAGCAGCAGTAATGGAAGGGATTTTAGAGACAAAATAAATACAGCACACGTCCTCCAGGATATCACAGACTAGGGGTGGGGGGTGTCTTGGTGCACAGAGTAAGTGTTGTGAGCTAGGAGGATCCTGGAGACTGCACCCTGAGTCATAGGAGTCAATGGAGGGTTTTATTTCTGAGCAAAGATGAGATAAAGTAAGAAGCCAAGTTCAGAGAGAAATGTAGGAAATATTCACCCCTTCTCTTGCTTCTGAGAAGAACAGTCTCTGCCCTCTTCTCTATATCATACGAGATTGCTTCTAAAATTCTTTTAAATTTGTACCTTAAAGAAGCATGAAGTTTAGCATTTCTAGATCATATGTAATTTTTCAGGGTCTTCAGTAGCTGCACAGAAGAACTATACAAAAAAGATCTTCATGACCCAGATAATCATGATGGTGTAATCACTCACCTACAGCCAGACATCCTAGAATGTGAAGTCAAGTGGACCTTAGGAAGCATCACTACGAGTAAAGCTAGTGGAGGTGATGGAATTCCAGTAGAGCTATTTCAAATCCTAAAAGATGATGCTGTGAAAGTGCTGCACTCAATATGCCAGCAAATGTGGAAAACTCAGCAGTGACCACAGGACTGGAAAAGATCAATTTTCATTCCAATCCCAAAGAAAGGCAATGCCAAAGAATGCTCAAACTACCACACAATTGCACTCATCTCACATGCTAGCAAAATAATGCTCAAAATTCTCCAAACCAGGCTTCAACAGTATATGAACAGTGAATTTCCAGATATTCAAGCTGGTTTTAGAACAGGCAGAGGAACCAGAGATCAAATTGCTAACATTTGTTGGATCATTGAAAAAGCAAGAGAGTTCTGGAAAGACATCTACTTCTGCTTTATTAACTATGCCAAAGCTTTTGACTGTGTGGATCACAATAAACTGTGGAAAATTCTGAAAGAGATGGGAATACCAAACCACTTGACCTGCCTCTTGAGAAATCTGTATGCAGGTCAGGAAGCAACAGTTAGAACTGGACATGGAACAACAGACTGGTTCCAAATAGGGAAAGGAGTACGTCAAGGCTGTATATTGTTACCCTGCTTATTTAACGTATATGCAGAGTACATCATGCAAAATGCTGGACTGGATGAAGCACAAGCTGGAATCAAGATTGCCGGGAGCAATATAAAAAACCTCATATATGTAGATAACACCACCCTTATGGCAGAGAGTGAAAAAGTTGGCTTAAAACTCAACATTCAGAAAACGAAGATCATGGCATCTGATCCCATCACTTCTTGGGAAATAGATGGGGAAACAGTGGAAATAGTGTCAGACTTTATTTTTCTGGGCTCCAAAATCACTGCACTGGTGACTGTAGCTATGAAATTAAAAGACGCTTGTTCCTTGGAAGAAAAGTTATTACCAGCCTAGACAGCATATTAAAAAGCAGAGACATTACTTTGTCAACAAAGCACCATCTAGTCAAAGCTATGGTTTTTCCAGTAGTCGTGTATGGATGTGAGAGTTGGACTATAAAGAAAGCTGAGTGCCAAAGAATTGATGATTTTGAACTGTGGTGTTGGAGAGAAGACTCTTGAGAGTCCCTTGGAGCAAGGACATCGGTCCTGAATATTCACTGGAAGGACTGATGCAGGAGCTGAAACTCCAATATTTTAGCCATCTGATATGAAGAACTGATTCATTTGAAAAGACCCTGATACTGGGAAAGATTGAAGGTGGGAGGAAAAGGGGATGACTGAGGATGAGATGGTTGGATGGCATCACCAACTCAAGGGACATGAGTTTGGGTAAACTCTGGGAGTTGGTGATGGACAGGGAGGCCTGGTGTGCTGCAGTCCATGGGGTTGCAAAGAGCTGGACAAGACTGAACTGAACTGAACAAGTGAACTGAATTCAATTTCTAATTCACCCATACATTCAACAGATATTAGGGATAAGTGTGGACTACTTAGTCAGAGAGAATATTTTTCTGAGACTCGGAAGCTCAGTGACACTGGGAGGAAGATTGAAGACACATATTGAGGGGCTAACAGTCCAGCTGGGAAACCTCGGTTTAAAATAAAAGACAATAGGAGACAGTCCAAGGGTTGTGTGCGTAATTGGCAGTGGAGGACCCAGAGAGTGATAATAAATGTGAAGTAAGAGGAAGACCTTCACAGAAGAAATGTCCAGTAAGAAGAACATTTATGGATCGGGGAGATTATTTTACTGAAGGACACTGCCTCAGAACAACCTTGCTAACCGTAATAAGACCTAAAGATGTTGCACTAAGAGTAACTGGTCAAAATAGCAAACTTTGTTTGATGGCTATTGTGGAAAAATACAACTTTCTCTATTACTCTTTGTTTTATTTCATTAATTACTGTATTCCAGCTTTATCTTTTGAATGTTGACTAAGTGCTAGAGCCTATGTTGCTGAAACTTGGCCTCTGTTCACCAGTGCCAAATAGAAATGCAGAGACATAGTTTTGGATGAAATAGAAAACAGTAGCTTTTCATTGCTTTGCCAAGCAAAGGGAGGCACAGCAGGCTAATGCACTCAAGACTGTGTGACCCACCCTGGAAGGGGTAGTGAGGAGTCTTACAGTGCAGGGCATGGTTAGCTCGTGGACATCCTTCTGATTGGTTGGTGGTGAAGTAATTGAAAGTCAGCATCATCAGCCTCCTGGTTCCAACCTGTCTGGGGTCTACATGTTTCTGGGCAGCACAGTTAAGTTATTCCACCTATTGTGGGTTTCAATATCTGCAAAACAGCTCAAAAGACATAGCTTAGAATATAACCTATAGTCTTTGAGTAAGAATTAAAGGTCCTTGATTTTCTTTAATGGCCAAAGTATTATCTTGTCTTGCTTGACTGTTTTCCAATCTGCATTTTATCACTTATCTGATTAAGTTTATTCTTTCTAAAGTGTTTCTACAGGCCAAAGACAGGGCAGAAGACATGGAGGGGGGTGTCTATTCTGGGAAAGTCTCATAGTGTCCTGCTCAGTTACAACTGTTCCAGGCCTTAGGCATGTCAATAGATAAAAGAGACTACCTGCTTTCATAAAATGAATTTTAGGCAGGAAGAAAATATGAAAATAGGAGTTGATAAAAAAATATTTTGCATTTGTTATTTCATCAGCTAGAAAGAAGAATTAAAAGGAATGAATTAGTACTTACCAGACACTAAGTAGGGGTCTTCCCTGATAGCTCAGTTGGTAAAGAATTCACCTGCAATGCAGGAGACCTTGGTTCAATTCCTGGGTCAGGAAGATTCACTGGAGAATGGTTAGACTACCCACTCCAGTTTCTTGGGCTTCCCTTGTGGCTCAGCTGGTAAAGAATCCAACTGCAATGCGGGAGACCTGGGTTTGATCCCTGAGTTGGGAAGATCCCCTGGAGAAGGGGATGGCTACCCACTCCAGTATTCTGGCCTGGAGAATTCCATGGACTCTATAGTCCATGGGGGTCACAAAGAGTTGGACATGACTGAGCAACTTTCACTTCACTCAGAGACACTAATTATATGCCAACCCTAGTGACTAAGTTATTGCAGTTAATATTCAGTACCTCTTAAGGTATAGGTGCTATTATCATGACTTACCCAAGTAACTCAGTGGACAAAGAATCTGCCTCCAATGCAGGAGATGCAGGTTTGATCCCTGGGTTGGGAAGATCCCCCTAGAGGAGGGCATGGCAACCCACTTCAATATTCTTGCCTGGAGAATCCCATGAATGGAGGAGCCTGGCAGACTACAGTCCATAGGGTCAGACATGACAAAGAGTCAGACATGACTAAAGCAACTGAGCATGCATGCACCCTGACTTATAGTAGAAGAAATTAAACTAAGCCTTAGATAGGGGTGTTAATCTAGAAACCAATATCATTGAGAGAAATTTCATCAGGGTTACAGGATATAAGATCAACATAATACAATGAGGGAACAAGAAGGCACCACTTATAATGGAAAGAGAACTGTGAGTTAACCCACAAATAAGGCAACACAAAGTTTGCAAAAACATTACAGAGAAAATTGATAATATGTTACTAAGTACATCGAGGAATATTTTTAATATCATGACAGTCCATATTCAAGTACAGTAAGAGCCAAAGTTACAAAGATATTGCTGGTGCCTAATTCATTTGTAAAGGGCTTCCCTGGTGACTCAGTGGGAAAGAATCCTCCTGCCAGTGCAAGAGACCAGGGTTTGATACCTGAGTTGGGAAGATATCCTGGAGGAGGAAATGGCAACTCACTCCAGTATTCTTACCTGGGAAATTTTATGGACAGAGGAGCCTGGCAGTCTACAGATCCATGGGGTTGCAAAAGAGCCTGACTGAACTTAGCGGCTAAACAACAACAGCAACAAAAATCCACCTATGATCCAGAATCAGTACACATGCATTCTAAAACATACTTAGAATAGCAAAATGCCTAGAAGAGAGCTAAAGTTTAAAAAAAGGTTGAACAAGGAAGGTGGACCTAATCTGATATGAAGCCATAATAAGATTAACTGATACATGTGGAGACTGACACATGAATCAATGAAACAGAATCAAGAAAAAGAGATTTTATAAATTAAATTGGTTGTAATAGAATTTGATGTTAGACTTTATTAAGCTGCAATCAGGTACATTTACTGGGAAACAAAAATTTGGAACATGAACTATTATACGTAAGAAAGATTCATAAAGAGTCAAAGATTTTTTACGCACTAAAAGCTTTCATAGAGTGCATATAATATAATTCATGATCTTCTATAGTGGAAAGGATGCTTTAGTTCAAGTATAAAAAGCAGAACTCATAAAGAAAGAGAAGGGAAATTTAGTCTAGACCAAAAACTTATATTTTTTGAAAAATACCCTGTGAAGAAAGTGAAAAGTAGTATGTAGTATGTACCAGTATGTATGTACCAGTCGGGGAAAAGATATTTGCAACATATATAATAAACTGATCAACTTCTAAAAGATCCTCAGTTTTTCTAGTAACCAGGGACATAGAAACTCAGCCAGTGTTTGGAAACCTTTCCCCAGAAATCAGACAGAAAAACAAAAATGTGATACTACCAAATGCTGCTGAACATATGGGCACTTATTCTTCTTGCTGGAGGGCCCATAAAGTGGTCCGGCTTTGGAGAGCAATTTAGAAGGAAGTTTGAAGGGCACATATCCTACATCAGGCTCATAGAAACATCATGCAGTGAGTCTTGCCCACAGCAGCACTGATGTGACATTGTCTGTAAACCATAAACCTTGGGAATAATCCAAATGACAATCAGTGGAGAATGGTTCTGTATTCAGTACTAAGAAAACACTAGGCTCCTCAGTGCCCCTCTGCTTATCCATCTTGTGACATTTGTCTCCTTGTGTCCAGAGCCATGTTGTTCAAGGAAGGTCCAGCTCCCAGGGACAAAGTGTGGGGTGGCTTGGCAGGACTTTACACCCAGAGTAGTCATTGCTTCCTTCAGGGTAAGGAGTCTGACTACTGTGTTACTGCCCACTAGATTGTTTTGTGTTTAGGTAAGCAGGTGGTGGGATGCTGGGAATGTGGAAGAGAGAAGATAATGAACTCAGTTTGAAAGTGTTGCTCCTGATGGGCCCATGCATCTCATGAGAGATTTTCAATAAGCCTTTGGGTCTGTGGGTTTGAAGCTCAGCAGAAGATCCTGAGACACAATCTAAATGTGGGAACCACTAACACAAGGCAGGGGCAAGTATAGATGGTTGTCAGAAGTCATAGTTTGAAAACAATTGCCAGACATATTAACTTTTGTGTTTGTGTCCTGATGGAGAGGTTTGTGCAATTTTGAAAAGTCTTTGGGTTTTACCCTTTTGGCCACAGACTAATAATCTTTGGCCACCTGATGCAAAGAACTGACTCTAGCCCACCAGGTTCTTCTGTCCATGAGATCTTCCAGGCAAGAATACTGGAGTGGGTTGCCATTTCCTCCTCCAGGGGATCTTCCTGACCCAGGGATCAAACCTGAGTCTCTTGCATCTTCTCCATTAGCAGGCATTAGCAGGCAGACTGTTCACCACTGCACCACTTGGGAAGCCCAATTATCACCAAAACTTCAGGTATTTATCAGTTTCTTGAAAGTGAAAGTTGCTCAGTCGTGTCTGACTCTTTACAACCCCATGGACTGTAGCCCTCTGTCCATGGGAATTTTTAGGCTCCTCTGTCCAGGCTCCTCTGTCCCTGGGACTCTTTAGGTAAGAATACTGGAGTGCGTTGCCATTCCCTTTTTCAGTGGATCTTGCCAACCACAGGGATCAAGCCCAGTTCTCCCACATTGCAAGCAGATTCTTTACCATCTGACCACCAGGGAAGACCATCAGTTCCTTAGGTGTAGATCTCCAAAATAATTTTCTAGAAAAAAATTCAAATAATAGATTGCCGACAGAGGGCAATGCAATACCTCATCTGTTGTAAATATGAGAACAGAAAATTTTTGATAGGGGTGAAAAGAAGCCTATTCAAACACTCCCTGGTTTAGTGCTGCACCCCAGAAGACTTGTCTGATATAAGCCCAAGAACTTTGTTCACGGACACCAAGGGCTCCCTCTGTGGCAGTGTCTCAGGACAAGTGGAGCATATTGAGAAAAGACCCAGGTAGTGGAAAGAGCCAAGGTTTGGGAATCAGACAATGCAGCTTCCAACTCCACCTGGCCAGGTACCCATGCATGAATCACTTTCTTTCCACAAGACTCATAGATCAAGAGTTAGAATTACATGAATTTCAGGAACTAGATCTTAATGTGTCTGTCTTTCTTCTTCTTAGCAAATTGTGATGAAAACTGTGCTCCACTGTGGGCTGGATATTGTAATAGGTATTTTCTTATATGATGGATGATGTGATTAGATTTTCCCTCTCTCCAGCTCTTCTTTCTCTTTTCCCCTCTCCTTCTTTTTTCTTGAGAAATCAAGTATCACATACAGAGGAAGTACTCAACTCAAGATGTTTCTTGGGCTACCTGGGCTTCCAGAAGGCAACCCAAAGGAGAATTGCCAACCATCTGATCTCAGGTGTCTTACATTCCTGAGAGTCACAAACTGAAACAAACTCAAGGCTGAATCCCTTCCTTCCAGTCATCCAAAGATCCTGGGTTGAATAGACACTATTTTGAGGCTAAACACCCTAAATTAAGTGCTTTTGAGCCATTCAAACTTTATTCCATTAAAATAGTATCCTCAGCTAAGGGCATCCTGAAGGAAAGTACATACAGACATAGCCTCTGATTACAGGAGACACTATTGTCTAGTCTTCCAGCTCTTCAGGTTTTGCATAAGTGATATATTCATTCAAACATATAGATTTTCATGACAGGACCCAAGATGGAGAATTCTTTGAGGCAATCTAGGTTTGTTGGTTCAGTTCAGTTCAGTCGCTCAGTCGTGTCAGACTCTTTGTGACCCCATGAATCGCAGCACTCCAGGCCTCCCTGTTCATCACCAACTCCTGGAGTTCACTCAGACTCACGTCCATTGAGTCAGTGATGCCATCCAGCCATCTCGTCCTCTGTCGTCCACTTCTCCTCCTGTCCCCAATCCCTCCCAGCATCAGAGTCTTTTCCAATGAGTCAACACTTCCCATGAGGTGGCCAAAGTACTGGAGCTTCAGCTTTAGCATCATTCCTTCCAAAGAAATCCCAGGGCTGATCTCTTTCAGAATGGACTGGTTGGATCTCCTTGCAGTCCAAGGGACTCTCAAGAATCTTCTCCAACACCACAGTTCAAAAGCATCAATTCTTCAGTGCTCAGCCTTCTTCACAGTCCAAACTCACATCCATACAAGACCACAGGAAAAACCAAAGCCTTGACTAGATGGACTTTAGTCGGCAAAGTAATGTCTCTGCTTTTGAATATACTGTCTAGGTTGGTCATAACTTTACTTCCAAGGAGTAAGCATCTTTTAATTTCATGGCTGCAGTCACCATCTGCAGTGATTTTGGAGCCCCCCCCAAATAAATCTGACACTATTTCCACTGTTTATCCATCTATTTCCCATGAAGTGATGGGACCAGATGCCATGATCTTCGTTTCCTGAATGTTGAGCTTTAAGTTTGTTGGTTCAGTTCAGTTCAGTTCAGTTCAGTTGCTCAGTCATGTCTGACTCTTCCTGACTCCATGAATCACAGCACTCCAGGCCTCCCTGTCTATCACCAACTCCCGGAGTTCACACAGACTTGCATCCATCAAGTTAGTGATGCCATCCAGCCATCTCATCCTCGGTCGTCCCCTTCTTCTCCTGACCCCAATCCCTCCCAGCATCAAAGTTTTTTACAATGAGTCAACTTTTCTCATGAGGTGGCCGAAGTACTGGAGTTTCAGCTTTAGCATCATTCCTTCCAAAGAAATCCCAGGGTTTATCTCCTTCAGAATGGACTGGTTGGATCTCCTTGCAGTCCAAGGGACTCTCAAGAGTCTTCTCCAACACCACACTTCAAACGCATCGATTCTTTGGCGCTCAGCCTTCCTCACAGTCCAACTCTCACATCCATACATGACCACTGGAAAAACCATAGCCTTGACTAGATGTACCTTAATCGGCAAAGTAATGTGTCTGCTTTTGCATGTACTATCTAGGTTGGTTATAACTTTTCTTCCAAGGAGTAAGCGTCTTTTAATTTCATGGCTGCAGACACCATCCGCAGTGATTTTGGAGCCCCCCAAAATAAAGTCTGACACTGTTCCCACTGTTTCCCCATCTATTTCCCATGAAGTGATGGGACCGGATGCCATGATCTTCGTTTTCTGAATGTTGAGCTTTAAGCCAACTTTTTCACTCTTCTCTTTCACTTTCATCAAGAGGCTTTTTAGTTCCTCTTCACTTTCTGCCATAAGGGTGGTGTCATCTGCATATCTGAGGTTATTGATATTTCTCCCAGCAGTCTTGATTCCAGCTTGTGTTTCTTCCAGTCCAGCGTTTCTCATGATGTACTCTGCATATAAGTTAAATAAGCAGGGTGACAATATACAGCCTTGACGTACTCCTGTCCCTATTTGGAACCAGTCTGTTGTTCCATGTCCAGTTCTAACTGTTGCTTCCTGACCTGCATACAGATTTCTCAAGAGGCAGGTCAGGTGGTCTGGTATTCCCATCTCTTGAAGAATTTTCCACAGTTTATTGTGATCCACACAGTCAAAGGCTTTGGCTTAGTCAATAAAGCAGAAATAGATGTTTTTCTGGAACTCTCTTGCTTTTTCCATGATCCACCGGATGTTGGCAATTTCATCTCTGGTTCCTCTGCCTTTTCTAAATCCAGCTTGAACATCAGGAAGTTCACGGTTCACGTATTGCTGAAGCCTGGCTTGGAGAATTTTGAGCATTACTTTACTAGCATGTGAGATAAGTGCAATTGTGCGGTAGTTTGAGCATTCTTTGGCATTGCCTTTCTTTGGGATCAGAATGAAAACTGACCTTTTCCAGTCCTGTAGCCACTGCTGAGTTTCCCAAATTTTCTGGCATATTGAGTGCAGCACTTTCACAGCATCAACTTTCAGGATTTGAAACAGCTCAACCGGAATTCTGTCACCTCCACTAGCTTTGTTCGTAATGATGCTTTCTAAGGCCCAATTGACTTCATTTTCCAGGATGTCTGGCTCTAGGTGAGTGATCATACCATCATGATTATCTGGGTCATGAAGATCTTTTTTGTACAGTTCTTCTGTGTATTCTTGCCATCTCTTCTTAATATCTTCTGCTTCTGTTATGTCCAGACCATTTCTGTCCTTTATCGAGCCCATCTTTGCATGAAATATTTCTTTGGTATCTCTAATTTTCTTGAAGAGATCTCTAGTCTTTCCCATTCTGTTGTTTTCCTTGATTTCTTTGCATTGATTGCTGAAGAAGGCTTTCTTATCTCTTCTTGCTATTCTTTGGAACTCTGCATTCAGATGCTTATATCTTTCCTTTTTTTCCTTGGTTTTTCACTTCTCTTCTTTTCACAGCTATTTGTAAGGCCTCCCCAGACAGCCATTTTGCCTTTTTGCATTTCTTTTCCATGGGGATGGTCTTGATCCCCGTCTCCTGTACCATATCACGAACCTCATTCCATAGTTCATCAGGCACTCTATCTATCAGATCTAGGCCCTTAAATCTATTTCTCACTTCCGCTGTATAATCATAAGGGATTTGATTTAGGTCATACCTGAATGGTCTAGCAGTTTTCCCTGCTTTCTTCAATTTCAGTCTGAATTTGGTAATAAGAAGTTCATGCTCTGAGCCACAGTCAGCTCCTGGTCTTGTTTTAGTTGACTCTATAGGGCTTCTCCATCTTTGGCTGCAAAGAATATAATCAGTCTGATTTTGGTGTTGACCATCTGGTGATGTCCACATGTAGAGTCTTCTCTTGCGTTGTTGGAAGAGAGTGTTTCCTATGACCAGTGCATTTTCTTTGCAAAACTCTATTAGTCTTTGCCCTGCTTCATTCCGCATTCCAAGGCCAAATTTTCTTGTTACTCCAGGTGTTTCTTGACTTCCTACTTTTGCATTCCAGTCCCCTATAATGAAACGAACATCTTTTTTGGGTGTTTGTTCTAAAAGGTCTTGTAGGTTTTCATAAAACCGTTCAACTTCAGTTTCTTCAATGTTACTGGTCATGGCATAGACTTGGATAACTGTGATATTGAATGGTTTGCCTTGGAGACGAACAGAGATCATTCTGTCGCTTTTGAGATTGCATTCAAGTACTGCATTTTGAACTCTTTTGTTGACCATGATGGCTACTCCACTTCTTTTGAGGGATTCCTGCCCACAGTAGTAGATATAATGGTCATCTGAGCTAAATTCACCCATTCCAGTCCATTTTAGTTCGCTGATTCCTAAAATGTCGACGTTCACCCTTGCCATCTCTTGTTTGACCACTACCAATTTGCCTTGATTCATGGACCTGACATTCCAGGTTCATATGCAATATTGCTCTTTACAGCATCAGACCTTGCTTCTATCACCAGTCACATCCACAGCTGGGTATTGTTTTTGCTTTGGCTCCATCCCTTCATTCTTTCTGGAGTTATTTCTCCACTGACCTCCAATAGCATATTGGGCACCTACTGACCTGGGGAGTACCTCTTTCAGTATCCTACCATTTTGCCTTTTCATACTGTTCATGGGGTTCTCAAGACAAGAACACTGAAGTGGTTTGCCATTCCCTTCTCCAGTGGACCACATTCTGTCAGACCTCTCCACCATGACCTGCTCGTCTTGGGTTGCCCCAAGGGCATGGCTTAGTTTCATTGAGTTAGACAAGGCTGTGGTCCTAATGTGATTAGAATGACTAGTTTTCTGTGAGTATGGTTTCAGTGTGTCTGCCCTCTGATGCCCTCTTGCAACACCTACCATCTTACTTGGGTTTCTCTTTCCTTGGGCATGGGGTATCTCTTCTCGGCTGCTCCAGCAAAGCACAGCTGCTGCTCCTTACCTTGGATGAGGGGTATCTCCTCCTGCCACCCTTCCTGACCTTCAGCGTGGGATGGCTCCTCTAGGCCCTCCTGTGCCCGCACAGCCACCACTCCTTGGGCATGGGGTTGCTCCTCCTAGCCACTGCCCCTGGCCTCAGCCACCGCCCCTGGCCTCGGATGTGGGGTAGCTCCTCTCGGCCACTGCCTCTAGGGCAAATATAAACATTTATATATTAAATGTATGTGATATATATTTTAATATTTATTAATACTTATTAAAGTGGGGTAACTGGGTTGCTCAGTAGTCTTTACTTTAATGGAGGAGACACAGGAGATGCAGATTCTATCCCTAGGTTGGGAAGAGCCCCTGAGGTAAGTCATGGCAACCCACTCCGGTATTCTTGCCTGGAGAGTCTCATGGACAGAGGAGCCTGGTGGGCTACAATCTTTGGGGTCACAGAATTGGACACAACTTAGTGACTGAAAGTGCATGCACACACAATACTTATAAGAGTGAAGTCCCTGATTTCACTTCATATTTTAACAGAAATACATTCAAATAAAGTGTACAGAGCAATGGGAATATTCAAATATACAACATATCATCCTCATTCTTGATGCTATTAAAATAAAAAGTAAAAACAGTTATTGTTTAGCATATATCCTAAGTGCCAGACACTATGCAAAGTGCTTTGTCTCTGCCATTATTTATCTCACACAACTTGTATGCAGGAGGACATTTTTATCACTACTGTTAAAGAAGAGGTCCTTGGGTCAGGTGTACAGATGTAAATATAGAATGCACACTTACATGTTTTTTTGTTTATTTATTTAATTTTTGCTTTCCCTTTTGAAAATACTTAATTGAAGCTTAGTTGATTTACAATGTTGTGTGAGTTTCTGCTCTACAGCAAAGTGATTCAATTTTACATACATATACATTCCTTTTTATATTCTTTTCCATTATGGTTTATCACAGGATATTGAATATAGTTCCTTATGCCATACAGTAGGACCTTGCTGTTTATCCATTCTACACATAATAGTTTTCATATGCTAACTCAAACTCTCAATCCCTCTCTCCCTTAGCACTCACCTCAAATTTGAATTTCAGATAAACAACAGATCATTTTTCATATAAGAATGCCCCACACATTGGGGATATACTGATAAAAAAAACTATTTTCTTTGGTCGGAGATTTAAATTTACCTGGAATCTCGTATTTCTTCTGGCAATCTACACTCAAAACCGCAATTTGAATTTCTCTCACCTACATCACCCAACATGCTAGTGAAAAACTGAGATTTGACCTGCTTGATTCTAAAGCCCATTCTTTATTACTTTCAAGTCTATTTTATGTCTGACGCAGGATACAGCATGCTTGGGGCTGGTGCATGGGGATGACCCACAGAGATGTTATGGGGCGGGAGGTGGGAGGGGGGTTCATGTTTGGGAACTCATGTAAGAATTAAAGATTTTAAAATTAATAAATAAATAAATAAATAAAATAAAAATAAAATAAAATAAAATAAACGAGTTACATGCATATGCCCTTTGATCCTGGAATTCCACAGTTAGGAACTCAGACTGAAGATATAGTAACTAACATATGACATATTATATATACAAAGTTGGTTATGGCAGCATTATTTGTAATAGCAAAAATAGCAGTTACAAAAATAAAAAAGTAATAGCAACAAAAAGTTAGAAACAATATGATACTATCAACAGGATACTTGTTAAATCAATTATCTTATAAACACATATTTAAAAACAACACCGAAAAATTGAAGTAGAATTATATGTGTTGGCACAGAAACAGTTCCAAGATATTTTTTTAGGTAAAAAAACAAAGGCAGCACAATGGGCATAAATCTTTAAAATTAAAAAATCTGCTTGTATAAATGTTTTTTAAATATACAGTACATTTGTATATTGTTGTTTTTTAGTGGCTAAGTCGTGTTCAACTCACTGGTGACACCAAGGAATGTAGCCTGCCAGACTCCTCTGTCCACGGGATTTCCCAGGCAAGAATACTAAGTTGGTTGCCATTTCCTTTTCCAGGGGATCTTCCAGCACAGGGATCGAACCCATGTTTCCTGCACTGGCAGGCAGATCCTTTACCACTGAGCCACCAGGGAAGCCCCACATACTATATATACTGATATATAAATGTAAAATAATTCTGGAAGGATCCACAAGAAATATGAGTGATTTCCTTTGGCACAAATGACTAAGAGACTAATTTTTCATTTGATACCTTCAGGTGCTATTTGAATTTGTTACTAATTTTTTTAACGTGAAAATTAAATAGGTTGTACAATGTGAATGTACTTAATGCTACTGAACTGCACACTTAAAATGGTTAAAATGATGTTTTATGTCATGTCTATTTTCTGCAATAAAAATGTAAATAAAAAAAATAAAATGGAAATAAGTCTATACAAATCTGAAATCTAAATAGAGAAAAAGACCTGATCCTCAGACAATGTTTCTTTGTATTTTAATGGTTAAAATAATCCATGTCTTTGGGTCTCTGATGTTGAAAACTGCCTGTGGGCTTTATTCCACTTTTTTTTTTTTTCTGCATGTCATCTATGAGGTCACTATCTTTCACATTTAAAGTTAATTCCAGATGTCTTTTTCTTTTTCTCTAAACTATAAAAAATATTATTCTTTTCTATGAGGCTTTGATGATTACATCAAAACCAATGGATTTTCTGAAAATGAGAGATTCAATACAAGGATGAGTTGGCCCTGCCTGGGTTGGCTCTGCCTCACCAGGATTTATGGGCTGGGAATGTTTGTCCTCTGGAGGGGATTTGGGGAGGTCCCACACTGACTCTCTGAGACCAATTTCCTGGTGCCCTATACTAGGAAAGTCATCCTGTCCAGTTGGCTGAAAGGGGACTGTGGTTGTGATCTTGGATGAAGTAAAAGCAACAACAACAACAGGAATCTTGCCTCTTCTAAGTTTGAATTTTAAATCTTTGTAGGTAAATCTTAGCATAATTTTATTTAACTGGATTAAACCTTCTCAAGTCTGAACTTTATCTTTTTATCTATTTTCTCCCATGTCATAGCATAGACTTCTGAAGCTTCTGTGAATCTTGCTTTATGGAGGATGGAGTGGTGTTGATAGAGGTATTGTGCCTGATAGGTTTTGCATAGATCTGTTACTATGGGCTGAATCATGCCCCTTATCCCCCAAATCTTTGTGTTGAAACCTGCCAGTGGGATAGTATCTGGAGATAGAGCCTTTAGAATGTGATCATGAGGATAGGACCCTCATCTGATAAAATTGGTGTCTTTGTAAGAAGGAAGACTTATAAATAAGACTTCTTATTGCTCTATATGCTTACCCAACAGTCTTATCCTTAGGCTGTATCTCTATTTAAGACTAAATTGATACACTTTTTTATTCATTTTTCTTTGGTTTCTTCTTTTCTCCAAGAAGTGTTTATTGAGTTTCTGTTCAGTGTTAGGTGCTATGTTTGGTTATGGATTAAACTATATCAAAGAATAAGGTCTATCATTTAGGAAACACAACAAAAACCATATTCTGAGTTATATATTCTTTATATAATTAAGAATAAATTAGTTATTTCTTCCCAATATCCTAGAAAGAGACACGTATCATAGTCCCTTTTTATTGGTGATGAAGCAGGTCCATTTTTTTCAAAACCAGAGTTTATTGGATCCAGAATCAGAACCTGATGTGAATGACTCAAATTTCCCCTATGGTGTTGGAATGGACTAACATTCAGGCAGAAAGCAATGCACCAAAAAGGAGGGGGGAAATCCAAAACATAAAGAGAGGAAGAATCTTTGTAATTCTCTTTTATTTTTCTACCTAAATCTCCACTGACTGGCCAAAGAGGGCAAGAGAAAGAGGAGGAGTGATTTGTTGTGTTTTTCTCCCTGCAGGTGTGTGTTGTGTGTTAGTCGCTCAGTCGTGTCCAGCTCTTTGTGACCTCACGGACTGAAGCCCACCAGGCTCCTCTGTTCATGGGATTATCCCAGCAAGAATACTGGAGTGGGTTGCCATTTCGTTCTCCAGGGGATCCTCCCAACCCAGGGATTGAAACCACGTCTCTTATGTCTTCTGCATTGGCAGACATGTTCTTTACCACTAGCACTACTTGGGAAGCTTGGTAATAGTGTATCCTAACTATAAGAAAGGGAGAAGGCAATGGCAACCACTCCAGTACTATCGCCTGGAAAATCCCATGGACGGAGGAGCCTGGTAGGCTGTAGTCCATGGGGTCGCTAAGAGTCGGACACGACTGAGCGACTTCACTTTCGCTTTTCCTTTCATGCATTGGAGAAGGAAATGGCAACCCACTCCAGTGTTCTTGCCTGGAGAATCTCAGGCACAGAGGAGCCTGGTGGGCTGCCGTCCATGGGGTCGCACAGAGTCAGACATGACTGAAGCGACTTAGCAGCAGCAGCAACTACAAGAAAATGTACTTATTTGATCTTATGACCCTGTCTCAGAAGATTCTAATTTGAAAACATTTTATAAACTATGGTAGCATCCACTCCTATCCTCCTTCAAATAACAACAGTTTCCTTGCCAGCAGTGTATGAGCCCATGCGAAGCTCATTTTCCTGATTTGTAAAATTGGGATAAGAATACAGATCCTACAGGATTACTTTGAGTTGAGAGTTAAAAATGTACTTGAAAGTGCTGTTGCAAAATGTGAGCTATCCACTCATTGAGGGTGAAACACCGGATATTTCTTCATTCAAACATTACCCTTGTGGAACTGTGAAAAAGAAACAATGATTTCATCCTGTTCAGTCACTGTTAGGCTTGATGGGATAGTAGATAAAAGAAAAACAAAAAGGATTTGAAGTGTAGGAAGTATGCATTTCCTCTTTATGGTTATTAATTTGTCTGCTTCTTTCTATGCAGATACTTAACTGTTTAGTCAGACCATAAATCATTGTGTCATTCCCTGGGTTCTTGCAAAGATGGAGCTGATGACTTGAGGGCTTGTCTTTTACCTGGCTCTCTAACTTTGGAAGGCTGTGTCTACGTGCAGGGTAAAATATGCAACTGGGACATGGAACTATCACTGACTTATTCCTGGCACCAGGCCTCTAATTGGAAAACCTGGAGATTATTAGAAGGTTTCAGTACACTTTAAAAGCTTAAAAAGTCCTAAGTTACTGGATTCTGAATCTAGGGACAATTATATACTTGAGTATTTATTAAATCCTAACTTGCTTCTTTCCATTTACCTTTTTTAGTCCCTAGTAAGTGTGACTAAAATGTGATCATTATAATTATTATATATAAGAATATGGAATGAGTTGCTTTGGATCAAGTGAGTTTTTCAGCACTGGTTATTCCCAGAAAGTCTGACTGATGCGTGTTTAAGATATTCTGTAGATGCATACTGCAGTTCAGCCTAACATAGAGAGTTGCTTTAAGATGTCAACTAGGCCTTGGTACCAAGCAGCCATCACAACCTAAAAGTGAGCCTGTAGCACTGAATCCAATTGAACTTACTCAAGCCTTATCTTTTGACCACTTGCCTTCTCCACATATGTCCCACATTCCAACCCACTCTCAATTATTCTGGCTACAATTCTAAAAAAATTATATCACCAATTATGAAAAATCTCATCAGTACTTGGTATCACAACAGTGAATTTCCCTCCCTTCTCTGTGGTTTCTATTATGATCAGGTCCTCTGTCTTGAGTAACAGTTTCTTCCTAAAAAGTCTACTGTAGGCAATGTCTCCCACTAGTCATTGGATTCTTCTTCTCTGGGTGACCAGGACCCTAAACAGATGACCCACACTGAATTTAGGATTCATGATTCTAAATCAGGTATATTATTAACTCAGTTGCATTATTCACTTACACAAGTGCTCTTTCCAAGGGAAAGAGCAGACTCACTAGGTCAGGAACAGTTGGAAATCTCTCTTTTCATCTAACAGCAGGTGACATTGGTAATTTATGTGATGACTCTGGTACATGATTTTCTAATTTGCAAAGTAATGTTCATTATCCCTATAATCTAAAGTTGCATAATATAATAAGGAACAGAAGAAGAGGTCAATGGAGATGAGAAAGTCAAACAATACTTTTTCCATGTATATTTCTTGCATCTCTGACCAGTCCTGGAGATCCCAGAGGGAGCAAGTCATGCCTTATGCAATTAGGCATCACCAGTAACCAAATGCAATCTTCAGGAGAAGATACAGTCATCCATTCAAAGTATGTCTGTGTCAAATGAGCAAGCTCTCTATTGCGCCATTGCTTTGTGGAAACAAGGGATCTGCTTCTTTATTATGCCAAGGGTTCCATATGCTGGCCTCTAATTCTTTCTAGCATCCTTGATTGTTTGGTGATTTTTTCTTTCCAAGGGCTTTATATTTAGCTATGTCTCTATAGCTTATCTGCAGTGTCTCAAGGCCTTACTATAGACAACCCATCTACAACAGAAATGGTGCAAATGGTGCAAGTATAATGCATTTTAGCCTTTTCCTCTCCCTGTCTGTCAGAGTGTTTGGACTTTGTCAGATAAGTGTTATTTTTTTCTGCCGCACTCCTTCACTCTGTCAGTTATGCTCTTATTGACAAGCTCCTTCTTTGGGTACCTTTGATTAATATTCAGATAATGGGAAATGATAGAGTGATAAAATCAAATTCTTTTGAAAAAAGGCATCTGCAGCAGAAGAACAACAACCCTTAAAGGTCTATAGTTCTATGACTTGGAGAAGCTGGATTAAGTGATGACTGGACAGAGAAACACAGGCAGGAGGCAGTGTCTGGGTTTGTGTTCCCAGGAAAGCAGGAGAGATCCATGAACTTGCCTTCCCTTATATAGCTGGATAGCCTTTCTCTCCTTCAAGAACTTGAATAAGGACTTGGAATTTGGTTTGGAGTAAGCTTTGCACTCCTTTGGGGGCTCAGACGGTTAAGCGTCTGTCCACAATACGGGAGACCTGGGTTCGATCCCTGGGTCGGGATGATCCCCTGGAGAAGGAAATGGCAATCCACTCCAGTAATATTGCCTGGAAAATCCCATGGACAGAGGACCCTGGTAGGCTACAGTCCATGGGGCCGCAAAGAGTCGGACACGACTGAGCGACTTCACTTTCACTTTTCAAGCTCCCTTAAAGTTCTTCACTGGTTGAGATTTAGTCTCACTGTCTCTAGAGTAATACAGAGAAGAAGCTCCAAATGTTCTGGGGCCCAGAAAACTTCTGTGTGATGGGACTGTTTCCCCCGCAACATCATTGAAGGCCCTATGGAGACTGGAGAGTCTTTTACTGGGCTTCCGTTAACAAAAGTTCTGCTCAGTAGCTGGAATCTGTATTTCAAAGCACAAGCCATACAACTGTAAGATATACAGCCCCACAAATGAGCCAGGTATCTCCTTATACTAAGTGATGTTGGCAGATATGTATGAGTCCTGCTTTCCATTGCAGACCATTATTTTCTTCTATTTCATCCCTCTTCTTAAATGAGGCTAATAATACTTTTCCTGGCTTTCCTTTCCCTGCTCTACCCCAAAGTTTACAGTTGCCTCTTCTGGTCAGCTTCTATGACACCACAAGCATGGTCTACATACTTTTCTCCCTTAAAAAAAAAATGCTTTGTGCTCCTCAATGAAGGGAATGGTTCTCATTCCCTCAATATTCCCAGGTCCAGTATGCTCACTCTTTAGGTGTTAACATGTCCTCCTTTCCTGTCCTTATTTCCACCCACTGAGAAGCAAAAAGCCCTAGATATATATTCTGCACCTTGTTGAGAATAGTCTCTTAAAATGTCACTACCACAGCTGTGGGTAAGACAAAGCTGAGTTCTTTTTTTCTTTACATGGAAAGGAATACCCACCTCAATTGGGTCTTGCTGGCACCTTAGAGGAGAAGGGAGCAGTAGGATATTTATTGAGACTTCATAGTCTCTGGTAAGCAAGGTCTTTTCATGTAGGGTTTTGGTCAGGATTAATCAAAGATCATGATACAATTGTTTGGGATGGGTGGACACAGCAAGAAGAAGAGTTTGTGGGAAGAAATTCAAAGAGTCTTGGGTTAAAGCTATCAGATGATGTTTTAATTGAAGAGAGCTCTTCCAGGAAGCTCCTGGAATGAACAATAAGGTTGTTTGCAGCATGAATCTTTCTGAGTAAGAGTTTCCTGGAATAACAAACATGTGCTGATGAAGACAGCGTGTCAGTTGTGTTTCTGTAGGAAAGATGCTGTGTGGGTATATGGATCCAGTTTTCAGCTCTCACTCCATATCTGCATTATGGGAGCAAACTCCAAACAAAGCACCTTCCTGGGAGCCACAGGGATTTATCTTACTCCTGTAATTGAATACACTTGAGAGTCAATGCTTAACATTTCCAGTGAAAATGAACCATGAAAAGCCAATGACTGTAACTTCTTTTACATTTTGCTCAGACATGAAGAAGGTAAAGAGGGCTGGAAGAAATTAACCAAACAGATGAATAATATTTTTCTTGAAATTAAATCCTAATTATCCTTCTATAATGTAAACCTGGCCAAGTTGTTCCCTTATGTGAAGAACATGCTGCACACCCTGCAACCATCAACATTATTATGAGGGTAAAACCCAAACTGGAGCAAGGCACTGGGGCTTCTTCATCACTTCCCTTTGCTAAATTTGCAGCTCAGCCTCCAACACCTACCCTAATGGGAAGAGGTGCTTCAGTGTTTTCAGTCACAAGATGTAATAGGCCATGTCTTTATTCGTGGCTCCTGCTCCTCTGTCTGGATAGCTTTTCAAACAGACCCTCACACTTTCCTGTGAAGTACAGCTTAACCCCTCATCTGCCAGGCCCCCTCACATTTGTACATATTTTCATCACATCCCCCAGGGCACAATAATGGGGATTTCTCATGTATCCTCAGCCATAGGAGAGTGACCTCCTAAGAGTGAACAAAATGTATCATTCATTTCAGCAACTCAGCCTGTTAAAAAGGAAATGGTCATCGTTCTGGACCTCAAAATGTAAGCTAGAGTTGACCATGAAAATAAAGGAATGGGAATGTACATTTGGCATGGCTTCATCAGCGTGTACAAAGGTGTGAGAGCAGACCCTTAGGGAAGACGGTGGGACTGGCCGATCACTGAACATGTGAAGGAGTAACTGACAAAGCAAGCAGGGTCTTGATTTTGTAGAACCATATGGCATGCTAAAGCTCTCAGTATTTGGCCTGTAAGGAAACAAAGAACTACCATGGAAACAAAAACAACAGTTTTTACAAGTGATTTTCCTCCTTGCTACTTAGAAGTAATGAAGTGACTTGTTCACATAATTATCAAATCACCAACAACATCCTTGACTGTGGCCAATGTATGCTAAGGGATGAAATAATGGTGAATCATATGGTCATTTTCAGAATTTCTTGCCCAGTCTTCTAACAGCCATAATCTTCATTATAACAACGTTTGCTCCTGTTAATGGACACCTAGCTCTGTGTTAGCTCTCATGTCAGACAGTGGTATTACAAGATTAAAAAAATGCAAGGTCCCTGGCTGCAGGGTCTAAAGCACTGTGTGGTCATGAAAATTATCCATGTGGGACACAAGCCAGAGATTCTTTAATCCCATGCCGGAGACATTGAGAATGCAGTTTAGGATTCATGCCTGGGTCTTGAGGCCCAGCAGTGCTTGAGTACAGGCCAAGATTGGCTTTGCGAACCAACAGAGGAGTGGACCAACAGGATGTGTTTGGGAGCAATGGTTCTGGGTGGATGGGAAAGACTATGAAGAAGAAAGATAAGTTCAGTCAACTTGTAAAAGAGAAGCAGCTGCTATGTTAAGAAGTTTGGGCTTTACCCTGTGGATCTGGGTTTTTCAACCACTTGTCATGACCCAGGGTGAGTCAACTACTGGGCATACACACCAAGGAAACCAGAATTGAAAGAGACACATGTACCCCAATGTTCATCGCGGCACTGTTTCTAATAGCCAGGACATGGAAGGAACCTAGATGTCCATCAGCAGATGAATGGATAAGAAAGCTGTGGTAAATATACACAATGGAATATTCAGTTCAGTTCAGTTCAGTCGCTCAGTCATGTCCGACTCTTTGCGACCCCATGAATCGCAGCACTCCAGGCCTCCCTGTCCATCACCATCTCCCGGAGTTCACTCAGACTCATGTCCATCGAGTCAGTGATGCCATTCAGCCATCTCATCCTCGATCGTCCACTTCTCCTCCTGCCCCCAATCCCTCCCAGCATCAGAGTCATTTCCAATGAGTCAACTCTTCACATGAGGTGGCCAAAGTACTGGAGCTTTAGCTTTAGCATCACTCCTTCCAAAGAAATCCCAGGGCTGATCTCCTTCAGAATGGACTGGTTGGATCTCCTTGCAGTCCAAAGGACTCTCAAGAGTCTTCTCCAACACCACAGTTCAAAGCATCAATTCTTTGGTGCTCAGTCTTCTTCACTGTCCAACTCTCACATCCATATATGACTATTTGAAAAACCATAGCCTTGACTAGACGGACCTTAGTTGGCAAAGTAATGTCTCTGCTTTTGAATATACTGTCTAGGTTGGTCATAACTTTCCTTCCAAGAAGTAAGTGTCTTTTAATTTCATGGCTACAATCACCATCTGCAGTGATTTTGGAGCCCAAAAAAATAAAGTCTGACATTGTTTCCACTGTTTCCCCATCTATTTCCCATGAAGTGATAGGACCAGATGCCATGATCTTTGTTTTCTGAATGTTGAGCTTTAAGCCAACTTTTTCACTCTCCTCTTTCACTTTCATCAAGAGGCTTTTTAGCTCCTCTTCACTCTCTGCCATAAGGGTGGTGTCATCTGCATATCTGAGGTTATTGATATTTCTCCTAGCAATCTTGATTCCAGCTTGTGTTTCTTCCAATCCAGCATTTCTCATGATGTACTCTGCATATAAGTTAAATAAGCAGGGTGACAATATACAGCTTTGACATACTCCTTTTCCTATTTGGAACCAGTCTGTTGTTCCATGTCCAGTTCTAACTGTTGCTTCCTGACCTGCATACAGATTTCTCAAGAGGCAGGTTAGGTGTCTGGTATTCTCATCTCTTTCAGAATTTTCCACAGTTTATTGTGATCCACACAGTCAAAGGCTTTGGCCTAGTCAATAAAGCAGAAATAGATATTTTTCTGGAACTCTCTTGCTTTTTCGATGATCCAGTGGATGTTGGCAATTTGATCTCTGGTTCCTCTGCCTTTTCTAAAACTAGCTTGAACATCAGGGTGTTCACGGTTCACGTATTGCTGACTCAGCCATTAAAAAATACATTTGAATAAGTTCTAATGAGGTGGATGAAACTGGAGCCTATTATACAGAGTGAAGTAAGCCAGAACGAAAAACACCAGTACACTATACTAACGCATATATATGAAATTTAGAAAGATGGTTACAATAACCCTGTATGCAAGACAGCAAAAAAGGCACAAATGTATAGAACAGTCTTTTGGACTCTGTGGGAGAGGGCGAGGGTAGGATGATTTGGGAGGATGGCATTGAAACATGTATATTATCATATGTGAAAGGAATCACCAGTCCAGGTTTGATGCATGAGACAGGGTGCTTGGGGCTGGTGCACTGGGATGACCCGGATGGATGGGATGGGGAGAGAGGTGGGAAGGGAGTTCAGGATGGGGAACACATGTACACCAGTGGTGGATTCATGCTGATGTATGGCAAAACCAATACAATATTGTAAAGTAGTTAGCTTCCAATTAAAATAAATAAATTTATATTAAAAAGATGTTTTTAGGCCACAATAAGATTTAAGATAAAAGCGAATGCAATACGGCACTTCCATGGTGGTCCAGTGGTTAAGAATCTACTTTGGAATGCAGGGGACATAGGTTTGAGCCTTGGTGAGGAACTAAGATTCTCCGTGCCTCTGAGTAATTAAGTCCATGCACTGCAACTACTGAGCCTGCTCACCACAACTAGAGAGACCGTGCACTGCAACAAAAGAGCCCACGTGGTGTAAGGATGCTCCCGCATACTACAACTAAGATCTGGGCAGCTAAATAAATAAAAATACATGGTTTGTCTTTTTTTAAAAAAAGAGAATACAATAGAATAAATTACACTGGAATAGAAGATCTTTGCAAACAGCCTGAAAGCATTGCTTTGTCAAAGTTTTGTTTCGGTTTCTACACCTGCCTGTTTCCATATCTGCATGTTCCCATTCTGTGTGTTGCCATGACTGTATACTACCATGCTCATGTATTTCTGCGTCTGTGTCTCCCATGTCTGTGTGTTTCCATGTCCACGACTTTCCTTGTCTACATGTGGGTCTGCATATTTCCTGTGTTTGTGTTTCTACCTCTACATTTTCCTGTGTCTGCACCTTTCCCATATCTTCACATTTCCCGTGTCTGTGTCTTTCCATGCCTTTGTGTTTCCATATCTGTTTGTTTCCCTGTCTATGTGTTTCAGTTTCCATGTCTGCATGTTTCTATGAGAGTGTTTCCTATGTCTTTACATTTCCATTTCTGCATATTTTCATGTCTATGTGTTTCCCATTGTCTGCATGTTTCCACATCTACATTTCCCATGTTTATGTGCTTTCACATCTGAGTGAATCCAATTTCTGAGTATTTTTGCATCTGTGTGTTTGTTTTGACATCTGCATTTTCATGTCTGTGCACTCCTGCACACTTGAGCATGCAAGTGTTGGTGAAGATTATTTGGAAGCCACTTGAGAAGAGAAGACAAATTCACAAAAGGGTTTTCAGTGATACAGGAAGAGCCATAAATATGCTAACTAAAGAACAGAAAAATTAAAACAATGTCAAAAAATAATCAGAGCAAAAGTGGCTATATTAATATCTGATAAAAATAGACTCCATAGACAATGAAAATTACTAAGACAAAGAGGCACATTACATATGATTAAAAACATGAATCCACCAGGAAGACATGACAATCCAAATGTGTACACATCAACCAGCAGAGCCTCAAAATGCAAGAAACAAAAAATGGATAGAACTGAAAGAAGAAATAGCAATCCCACAATGATGGTTGGCAACTTGGACATCTTCCTCTCAGAAGTCAACAGAACTACTAGACATAATCAACAGGAATACGGAAGACCTGAACAATAAAATCAACCAATAGCATTTAGTCAAAATTAAGAACATGCCACTCGACCTGGCATAGCAAAAGACATCTTTTTCCAGGGATTGCCAAAGTAGACCATATCTTGAGGTATAAAGAAAATATCAACACATTTAATATAGTTAGAATTCTACAGAATGTGTTTTCTTTTATTTATTTATTTAATTTTTTAACTTTACAATATTGTATTGCTTTTGTCATACATCAACATGAATCTGCCATGGGTGTACATGTGTTCCCCATGCTGAAACCTTCTCCCACCTCCCTCCCTGTACCATCCCTCTTAGTCATCCCAGTGTACCAGCCCCAAGCATCCTGTATCCTGCATTGAACCTGGACTGGCGATTCATTTCTTATATGATATTACACATGTTTCAATGCCATTTTCTCAAATCATCCCACCCTCTCCCTCTCCCTCTCCCACAGAGTCCAAAAGACTGTTCTATACATCTGTGTCTCTTTTATTGTCTCGCATATAGGGTTACCGTTACCATCTTTCTAAATTCCATATATATGTGTTAGTACATTGTATTGGTGTTTTTCTTTCTGGCTTACTTCACTCTGTATAATAGGCTCCAGTTTCATCCACCTCATTAGAACTGATTCAAATGTATTCTTTTTCATGGTGGAGTAATACTCCATTGTGTTTTCTAACTGTAATAAGATCAAGTAGAAATTGATAGCATAAAGAAAGACAAGAAAATCTCTGAACATGTGAAAATTAAACAATGAACTTATTAACAATCTATGGGTCAAAGAAGAAGTATCAAAATAATTTAAAAAACATGAATGAATAAAAGCATAGGAAAATTTGTGGGATACAGCTAAAGCAAAAGAAAAGAGAAATTTGCAACATTTCACGCTTACATTAGAAATTAGGAAAGTCTTAAATTAATGACCTAAGTTTTTACCTCAAGAAATAAAAAAAAGAAACAAAATGAACTAACAGCAAGCAGAAGGAAGGAAATAATAAAGATGAAACCAGAAGTTAATAACATTGAAAACAGAAAAACAATAGAGAAAAAAATCAATGAAACAAAGAGCTGTTTCTTTGAGATTAATAAGATTGACAAACCTCTAGCAAAGAAAAATGAGAAATAATGCAAACCAGGTATGAAAGAGAATTATCACCAAAGACTCTTTAAAAATTAAAAGGATACTATAGGAACTCCGTGATATAAATCATGATACTTCAAGTACACTTGAAGATGCAAACTACCAAATCTCATACAAGGATAAATAGAAAAACAATATGCTCATGCCTATTACAATTGGATCAATTATTGATAAATTCTGAAACAAAAGCACCAATCCCAGATGATTTGTACTGGTGAATCCTTTCAAATTCTTTCAAGAAAGAAATGAATTTTTCACAATCACTCTCAGAAACTTGAACTATAGGAAATATTTTTTAAAAAATTCATTCTATGAAACCAGTGCTATCCTAATAGCAACACAAAATAAGAACACTATAAAAATACAAAACTTCCCATGAGCATAGATATAAAAACAAATTAGCAAATCAAATATTACAATGTATATAAAGAATTATATGTTATGACCAAGTGGAATTTATTTCAGGAATGTAAGACTGATTCAACATTTAAAAACTATCAGTGTAATCCACCTCATCAACAGGCTAAAGAAAAAAAAAATCACATGATCATATTAGTTGAGGCAGAAAGAGTGTTTGACAAAATCTAAAATCCATTCATGGTGAAGCTTGCCAGCAAAGAAGGACTAAGCGGGAGTTATCTAACCTGATGAAGAGTATTTATAAAAATTTATACCTAATATCATACTTAATGATGAAAAACTGAATACTTCTTCCTAAGCTGTGGAATAAGACAAAGATATCTGGTCTCATCACTATAGTACTGGACATTCTAGGCACTGCAATAAGGCAAGCAAAAGAAATAAAAAGCATATATAATTTGACATTTGAAATAGAATATTATTTTTATTTACAGATAACATAATTGTTTAGTTAAAAAAATGATACAAACTCAACAAAAATACACCTAGAAAATCCATGATATTTCTATACCCCAGCAATGAATACATGAGCACCAAGGTAAAAAAATTTAATTGGACTTATAATCACCTCCCCACCAAAATGAAATACTTAAATGTAAATCTAACAAAATACATCACTACTTTGGTAGTGAAAACTATAAAATGGTGATGAAGAAATTCAAAATACATCTAAATAAATGGAGATACATAACATATTATTTGACCAGAAGACTCAATATAGTAAGGATGTAAATGCCCTCCAAATTGTTCTACAAACAATGCTATTCATACCAAAATCCCAGAAAGGGCTTTTGTAGAGAGACACAAGTAGTAAAATTTATACCAAAAGACATAGGCAACCTTGACATGGAAGATTAAATAGATAGAATCATTGTACTCAATTTTAGGATTTACTAGACAACTAGATAATATTTAGACAATGTGATGTTGGGGAAGTTATGACTAGGACAAAAGAACAGAAAGAAGAAGAGTAGTCAAGGCAATTCTCATGCAAAACCACTAGCTACACCCTGAAGTCAAAATAATCTATTACAACATTCTGTATTTTGACGGCTGATTCTGATCTTCCTTAACATTCTACCTAACGCTTGCCCTTCACTCTCACAAGCTCTAGCTCAGACATGGGACACCATACACTTGTACCTTGTTGAGGCACCTTCCCTCCACCCTCACTTCTAGCCGGAGATCATTCTACATTGAGCATACCAAGGATCCTTCAAAGACCCACCTCACATATTGCTACCATTGTAGACCCTTCATTTGAATGCCCAAGAAGGCAGTGACTACTTGCTCTGTGTTTTTACTCAATAAGCAGTAACTATTTTTTGAGTGCTTCTTCCTATATCTCACACTATTTTTGTATTGTAAACAACACAAAAGTCCAGTCATCAAAGAACATGCTGTCTGATGGAGAGGTATTCAACTGATCTGGTCATTTGGATGTGGAGTGAGAAGTCACACAAGAAGGCCAACAGAGACACAGAAGGGTCTTAGCAATGGGCCAGAAGGTCAGGGAGGACTCTTGAGAATATTACAGCTCCCACTCAAGCTGTAAAAGTGTCTCTGTCTCTGCTGGTGAGTTCCTCAAAGATATGGCTTCCTCTTGGCACCCCCTAATGCTTACAGTATTTCCTGGAACTTGGTTAAGTTCCTGCAGGACTCACTTGTATTTGTTGAAGCAACATGGAATTGCTTGGTAATTGAACATTTTGGATTGAAGACCTGAAGGTTGGAAAACAGCATCTGAAGCCAGTGCCACTGAGTGGGAAAATCCCAGCACCTCTTTCTCAAGTCTGCATGAACCCCGGCACAAGCAAGCTGACCACATCCAACCCTGATGTCTGTACCTGGGGGGAACTTCTTATTCCTACTGTCTTTCTATAAAATCCTGTAAAAATCTTTCACTATTTCTGGGTTTTCTCTCTAGGGCTACACAACACCAAGCTGGGCTCGAAACTATTTTAAGAAAGCTATTTGGAGTTTCCTCCTGTCCAGACTGTACACCTTAAGTCCCTAATCATTGTTTGCATGGACAAGAATGAAAAACAAAATTAAACAAAATTAAAACATGAGGCATATGACATATGTTCAAATACAAAGTGAAAGTGAAAGGGAAGTCGCTCAGTCGTGCCCGACTCTTTGCGACCCCGTGGACAGTGGCCTGCACAAAGCTCCTCCGTCCATGGGATTTTCCAGGCAAGAGTACTGGAGTGAGTTGCCATTTCCTTCTGCAAAGCATGGTATAATTGCACTCGTTCTTGGGGGTCTTTTTCCAGGGAATCCATGAATTATTCATAGGAATGTTACCCTACAGTGACCTTTTTGGTGGTTAAGTAATTAAACAGAACTGAGGCAATTCTACATCATTCTGCTCTCTACTTTTACAATGTGACCTTGAGGTCCCAGAGCTGAACTAGTAGCATTCCTTATTCTAGTACTGATTGTGTTGGAAAAAGTATTCAGAGATAACAAGGTCTCATAATCTCATTTTGAAAATGAGGAATAAAAATTTCAGGAATGTTAAGAGTCTTGAGGTAACTAAATGAAGGCTCTGTTAAAAATTTCTAATACTGAATTGAATTCCTATCTTGCTCATCTTACCTCCATGGAAGGGAATTTATCCTGTTTAAAACATGGGCATCAAAATGTTATTCTCTTAAACAACTTTGACCATCTGAGTTAGGAAATTTATAGGTTAATCGTATAATTTAAGATGAAAGGGCCATGTTGAAAGCTATATAAATTATCTGATTTTGGAGATATAAATACTGTTCAGCTGCACTGTATTTGAAGAACTGCCCTCTTAATTTTAAAATTCAGTTAAGCCAGACTGAGATGTCCTCTATCATTTTATACTGAATTGAAACCCTTGGGGCCATGACTGCTATTTGCTTTTACTATTTCTTTACCTTGTTTAATTTTTTAGTGTATTTTTCTTTTCTTTTCCTAAGACTTAGTCTGTGCCTACTATGAAAACTCAAAGTAGGGCTGTATATTCATGATACAATTTATGCCTTACTGAAAAACACTGAAACAAATCCATACTGGCATATAAAACAAAAGGATTGAAACTGATTTAGTATTCAAACACATAGAAAAATGGATCCTGTGCAAACCTCTAGTCTGATGGGGTCTCCTTTGCTGCAGGAGCCAGATGAAATCACTCAAATGCTGACAACATTTATCTGCAGGATCTCATGCTATCCCAGGGTTCCAAACCAGGTTTGATACTTACATTTCCTTGGGGAGCCCTGTGCCTTCACTCGCATGCAGGCCTGGGCTGAATTACTATCTGATGGGAAATAGATGGGGAAACAGTGGAAACAGTGTCAGGCTTTATTTTTCTGGGCTCCAAAATCACTGCAGATGGTAACTGCAGCCATGAAATGAAAAGATGCTTACTCCTTGGAAGAAAAGTTATGACCAACCTAGATAGCATATTAAAAAGCAGAGACATTACTTTCCAACTAAGGTCCGTCTAGTCAAGGCTATGGTTTTCCCTGTGGTCATGTATGGATGTGAGAGTTGGACTGTGAAGAAGGCTGAGCACCAAAGAATCGATGCGTTTGAACTGTGGTGTTGGAGAAGACTCTTGAGAGTCCCTTGGACTGCAAGGAGATCCAACCAGTCCATTCTGAAGGATATGATACTAAAGCTGAAATTCCAGTACTTTGGCCACTTCATGCGAAGAGTTGACTGATTGGAAAAGATTCTGATGCTGGGAGGGATTGGGGGCAGGAGGAGAAGGGGACGACTGAGGATGAGATGGCTGAATGGCATCACTGACTCGATGGACGTGAGTCTGAGTGAACTCCAGGAGTTGGTGATGGACAGGGAAGCCTGGCGTGCTGGGATTCATGGGGTCGCAAAGAGTCAGACACAACTGAGCGACTGAACTGAACTGACCCCCCATGCCTACCATCTGTTTCTGCAACCTCCAGTTGCCTTTGAGCAAGAACACAAGTATGGTCTGAACCCATTCCTCGAGCTATCACCAGTTCAACATTTTATAGTACAGAAAAAGTGGACACAACATAGCCATTATTTTTTAAAATATATTAAAATAAGTATCTATTATATATAAATGGCCTTGAGATTGGGCTCCTTAATGGCTACAGTCAATAACTGTATCTGTAGGGGAATCATGTCGATAGCGTCCATCTATATCCCTGATGATTTCAAGCTCATTCTCTACCAATGGAGTGAGTGATTCCCTTACCTCTCCTTTTCACTCGTTCTCAAATATTCTCAGAACTACTTTCTTTGGAATCTTGTCAGGGGGAACTCCCAAATAAACGTATATGATCTCTCTTAGTCCCTGTATCCAAAAAGATCATCGTTTTTCTTCAACACACAGAGTATTAATATCTTCCTGGTGGATCAGTGCCTGCCAATGTAAGGTGACAGTGCCTGTAACTGGCCAATGCAGGAGATACAGTTTCAATCCCTGGGTCTAGAAGATCCCCTGAAGAAGGAGATGGCAACCCACTCCAGTATTCTTGCCTGGGAAATCCCATGGACAGAAGATCTTGGTGACCTACGGTTTATGGGATCACAAAGAGTTGGACACAACTGAGAGATTCAGCAACAACAACGCAGAGTATCTTAGCATCCTTTTAGACCAGCTAAGAGTCTCCTTCTATTAACTTTGTTTTCTAAGTAAAAGCAAGTTCCTCCTTTAGAAGAATTTTTCACTCCTCAAGAATATGAAAACAGGTGAGATATATATATATATATATATATGATAAATTATATATATATAAGATAAAATAACCATTATAAGCTTTAGGTCAAATGGTAAGTGTATATAAATGTTTTCTTCTTGCTAATTTGGAAGCTGTAACTACCTTTCACTGTGACTAACACATTCCCAATCTCACACTCAGCCTCTCCTGGTCATTTGTAGCGTCTTAATATGGTCATTTCCCACTGAGTCTGAATATGGCCTCAGACCTCTCCACAATAAAAATGCCTGAGCTGTCATGCTGAAATAACCAAGGAGATAAAATATTTTCACCAACCGGACCTCAATCCTTTCCTGAGTTGTCCTTGGGTCCCAGTGTTCAATTTGATGCTGAGAGAATTCTCTACACGTTACTGTTTCCCTAAGGTTTATGCTATTTAGTTTCCCAGGAAACTCTTATTCATCAGCTTTCTTTCCAATTACTGTTAAACTTATTTCCACACTCCTATCTTCCCCAAGGATCTACATTTGTGTTGTCCAATATGGTAGAGATAAACCACAACCAATACATTCTAAATTTGTTATTGCAAAATGCATGATAACTTGACATTTACTGCAATGGTGATTGGTTTTGGTTTACTTCATGTGGTCATCTTAATCTCCGGGGAAGATTTTGGGCTGGGTGATGGGTTAACAACTTATCCCAAGTCTCAGGGTGGAGGAAGACAGGAAGCGCCCAGGGTTAATTTTGGAGATAGAGCAGATGAAGCAGATGCTACCAACCAGGAGGAATCCGTGCTCAGCTCCAGATCACAGAGTCATTTTCACCAGTATTTAATCATGGCAGCGATATAAAGCCAGTCAGTTTACATTTGGATATGCCATGTAGTTGGATCCCTGACACTTCCATCTGACTTAGTGCACAGTCTTGACTGCATTTTTTATTTAACCTTTTATCAAGGAGACTGAAAGTTTTGAATTATCAATCCAACATGGCACTGCCATGGGGTGTGACTGTCTATCGTCACTCTGCTCCTAATTTCCCTGCTGAGTGATTGATGCCATAATTGTGCATCCAAGTCCCCTATGTAGAAGCACTTCGTGACTCCTTGACCCTGATGACTTATTTTCTATATTTAGACTTTACATTGCAAATTTCTCAGATTGGCTTGATTCTTAAAATCAATCTTTATATTTATGTGACAATGCTTTTTATTCCATTAAAAGCTTTTATCAATGAAGTAGTCTTTTGATACTCATGGTATTTTGGAAGTAAAATAGCTCCTGATGTTTCTTGTTCTCAAACTTTTTTTTTCACATTTGTCTTCTATATGTTCTCATATCCACTGTTCTCATCCAGTTGTTCTTCTCATCTGGGATAATGAAAAAAATACACTCCTAGTTAGGGGACTCTTAGACCACTGCTACTTTTTGCTTCACTTTCAAATATTGCCTCAGGCTTCTTCTCATATAAGTCCTTCTGGGGAAATTGGACAAAAATATGCATTCTTAGTGGGGGCTGTATTTTCCCTAATGAGGCAGAATTGGTTCTTAAGTGTTAAAAACCCTACATTTCTATATATAAATTACATATATGCCTACAATATAAGAGGGGTTCCCTGGTAGCTCAGTGTAAAGAATCTGCCATGTCAATGAAGGAGTCATGAGGTTGCTCCTTGGATTGGGAAGATCCCCTAGAGAAGAAAATGGCAATCCACTCCAGTATTCATGCCTGGAGAATCCCATGGATAGAGGAGCCTGATAGGCTACAATCCATAGGGTAGCAAAGAGTTGGACATGACTGAAGTGACTTAGCATGCACACATACAATATGAGAAGAGGTATACAGTGTATCTGTGGGATTAAATTTGGGGGAGGAGGTACTAGGAAAACACACTTACAGGGATTCCTTAGGGGACAATAATAAAGATAATGATAATGATAATGTAGAAATGTTACACTAGAAAATGTCACTTGCTGTAGAGGGACTCACTGGAAACACAGATACACTAAATCGTGACAAAAGTATAGCCAATCAATTTACTGCATTGCACTTTTGGAAAGCTCTCTGCCTTGGGTTGTTAGCTCCTATTCACTGCGAAGAGTACATTCTCATTATTTTGTTCCTTTCAGTATGTTTGGTAGTGAGAATACATCTAGCAATGTGTGCAGGAGGTCAAAGAGACTGATAAAAGCTTGCTATGCAATTCTTTCTCCAGTATACACTGTTCCATCCTCCTATTTTTAAACTCCTAATATATTTTATTTCTAAACTGTTTTCTTTTTATTTAAAACTAGAACTGCTAAGACACATCTATGAAACCAATGACAAGAGTATATTGAGGAGTACCTAGTGATTCACTTTGTCAAATGCTGCTAAAATGAGAACAGAATTGACCATTCAGTTCAGTTCAGTTCAGCTCAGTTCAGTCGTTCAGTCGTGTCTGACTATTTGCAACCCCATGAATCGCAGCACACCAGGCCTCCCTGGCCATCACCATTTCCCGGAGTTCACTCAGACTCGCGTCCATCGAGTCAGTGATGGCATCCAGCCATCTCATCCTCGGTCATCCCCTTCTTCTCCTGCCCCCAGTCACTCCCAGCATCAAAGTCTTTTGTAATGAGTCAACTCTTCACATGAAGTGGCCAAAGTATTGGAGTTTCAGCTTTAGCATCATTCCTTTCAAAGAAATCCCAGGGCCGATCTCCTTCAGAATGGACTGGTTGGATCTCCTTGCAGTCCAAGGGACTCTCAAGAGTCTTCTCCAACACCACACTTCAAAAGCATCAATTCTTCGGATTTAGCCTTCTTCACAGTCCAACTCTCACATCCATACATGACTACTGGAAAAACCATAGTCTTGACTAGATGGACCTTAGTTGGCAAAGTAATGTCTCTGTTTTTGAATATGCTATCTAGGTTGGTCATAACTTTTCTTCCAAGGAGTAAGCGTCTTTTAATCTCATGGCTGCAATCACCATCTGCAGTGATTTTGGAGCCCAAAAATATAAAGTCTGACACTGTTTCCACTGTTTCCCTGTCTATTTCCCATGGAGTGATGGGACCGGATGCCATGATCTTCGTTTTCTGAATGCTGAGCTTTAAGCCAACATTTTCACTCTCCTCTCTTACTTTCATCAAGAGGCTTTTTAGTTCCTCTTCACTCTCTGCCATAAGGGTGGTGTCATCTGCATATCTGAGGTTATTGATATTTCTCCTAGAAATCTTGATTCCAGCTTGTGTTTCATCCAGTCCAGCATTTCTCATGATGTACACTGCATATAAGTTAAATAAGCAGGGTGACAGTATACAGCCTTAACGTACTCCTTTTCCTATTTGAAACTAGTCTGTTGTTCCATGTCCAATTCTAACTGTTGCTTCCTGGCCTGCATACAGATTTCTCAAGAGGCAGGTCAGGTGGTCTGGTATTCCCATCTCTTTCAGAATTTTCCACAGTTTATTGTATAGGACACAGGGATCAAGATCATTCCCATGGAAAAGAAATGCAAAAAAGCAAAATGGCTGTCTTTGGAGGCCTTACAAATAGCTGTGAAAAGAAGAGAAGTGAAAAGCCAAGGAGAAATGGAAAGATATAAGCATCTGAATGCAGAGTTCCAAAGAATAGCAAGAAGAGATAAGAAAGCCTTCTTCAGCGATCAATGCAAAGAAATAGAGGAAAACAACAGAATGGGAAAGACTAGAGATCTCTTCAAGAAAATTAGAGATGTCAAGGGAACATTTCATGCAAAGATGGGCTCGATAAAGGACAGAAATGGTATGGACCTAACAGAAGCAGAAGATATTAAGAAGACGTGCCAAGAATACACAGAAGAACTGTACAAAAAGGATCTTCATGACCTGGATAATCATGATGGTGTGATCACTCATCTAGAACCAGACATCTTGGAATGTGAAGTCAAGTGGGCCTTAGAAAGCATCACTATGAACAAAGCTAGTGGTGGTGATGGAATTCCAGTAGAGCTATTTAAAATCCTGAAAGATGATGCTGTGAAAGTGCTCCATTCAATATGCCAGCAAATGTGGAAAATTCAGCAGTGGCCACAGGACTGGGAAAGGTCAGTTTTCATTCCAATCCCAAAGAAAGGCAATACCAAAGAATACTCAAACTACTGCACAATTGCACTCATCTCACATGCTAGTAAAGTAATGCTCAAAATTCTCCAAGCCAGGCTTCAGCAATACGTGAACCATGAACTTCCTGATGTTCAAGCTGGTTTTCAAAAAGGTAGAGGAACCAGAGATCAAATTGCCAACATCCGCTGGATCATGGAAAAAGCAAGAGAGTTCCAGAAAAACACCTATTTCTGCTTTATTGACTAAGCCAAAGCCTTTGACTGTGTGGATCACAATAAACTGTGAAACTGACCATTAGGGTTTAGCAACACTCAAATCATTGATATCCATTCCAAGAACACTTTCATGGAAGATGTGGAAGTGAAGGCCTAATTAAAATGGTAGAAGAGAGAATGAGAGGAAAGAAATACCCAGTTTATAATACTTCTAACAATATATGAGATCTTGCATAGTATGACAGAAATAGTCACATTCATTTACCAAGCCTCACTCAAGTTATAACCATCCTCAACTTTTCAATTTATATTATCTTCCACTTTTATTCAGCATCTCTTCTAGTAATATGGTCTACTGCATTTGGTGACTATTTAAAAAAAAAAAAAATTTTATTGGGGTATAGTTGATTTACGATGCTGTATTACTTTCAGCTCAGTTCTGTTAAGTTCATTTCAGTCACTTAGTCATGTCCAACCCTTTGTGATCCCATGGACTGCAGCACACCAGGCCTCCCTGTCCAACACCAACTCCCAGAGTCCACTCAAACTTACATCCATTGAGTCGGTGATGCCATCCAACCATCTCATTTTTGGTTGTCCCCTTCTCCTCCTGCCTTCAATCTTTCCCAGCATCAGGGTCTTTTCAAATGAGTCAGCTCTTCACATCAGGTGGCCAAAGCATTTGAGTTTCAGCTTCAACGTCAGTCCTTCCAATGAATATTCAGGACTAATTTCTTTTAAGATGGACTGGTTGGATCTCCTCGCAGGCCAAAGGATTCACAAGTGTCTTCTCCAACACCACAGTTCATAAGAATCAACTCTTTGGCGCTCAGCTTTCTTTGTAGTCCAACTCTCACATCCATGCATAACTACTGGAAAAAGCATAGCCTTGACTAGATGGACCTATGTTGGCAAAGTAATGATGTCTGTGCTTTTTAATATGCTGTCTAGGCTGGTCATAACTTTTCTTCCAAAGAGTGAGCGTCTTTTAATTTCATGGCTGCAATCACCATCTGCAGTGATTTGGGAGCCCCCCAAAATAAAGTCTGACACTGTTTCCACTGTTTCCCCATCTATTTGCCATGAAGTGATGGGACCGGATGCCATGATCTTATTTTTCTAAATGTTGAGCTTTAAGCCAACTTTTTCACTCTCCTCTTTCACTTTCATCAAGAGGCTCAGTAGTTCTTCTTGACTTTCTGCCATAAGGGTGGTGTCATCTGCATATCTGAGGTTATTGATATTTCTCTCGGCAATCTTGATTCCAGCTTGTGCTTCATCCAGTCCAGAATTTCTCATGATGTACTCTGCATATAAGTTAAATGAGCAGGGTAACAATATACAGCCTTGACGTACTCCTTTCCTTATTTGCAACCAGTCTGTTGTTCCATGTCCAGTTCTAACTGTTGCTTCCTGACCTGCAAACAGGTTTCTCAAGAGGCAGGTCAGGTGGTCTGCTATTCCCATCACTTTAAGAATTTTCCACAGTGTATTATTATTCACACTGTCAAAGGCTTTGGCATAGTCAATAAAGCAGAAATAGATTTTTTCTGGAATTCTCTTGTTTTTTCAATGATCCAGCAGATGTTGGCAATTGATCTGTGGTTCCTCTGCCTTTTCTAAAAAAGCTTGAACATCTGGAAGTTCACAGTTCACATATTGCTGAAGCCTGGCTCGGAGAATTTTGAGCATTACTTTACTAGCGTGTGAGATGAGTGCAATTGTGCAGTACTTGAGCATTCTTTAGCATTGCCTTCCTTAGGGATCAGAATGAACACTGACCTTTTCCAGTCCTGTGGCCACTGCTGAGTTTTCCACATTTGCTGACATATTGAGTGCAGCACTTTCAGAGCATCATCTTTTAGGATTAGAAATGGCTCAACTGGAATTCCATCACCTCCACTAGCTTCGCCCGTAGTGATCGTTCCTAAGGCCCACTTAACTTCACATTCCAGGACGTCTGACTATAGGTGAGTGATCTCACCATCATGATTTTCTGAGTTATGAAGATCTTTTTTGTACAGTTCTTCTGTGTAATCTTGCCACCTCTTCTTAGTATCTTCTGCTTCTGTTAGGTCCAGATCATTTCTGTCCTTTATTGAGCCCATCTTTGCATGAAATGATCCCTTGGTATGTCTAATTTACTTGAAGAGATCTCTAGTCTTTCCCATTCTATTTTTTTCCTCCATTTCTTTGCATTCATCACTGAGGAAGGGTTTCTTGTTTCTCCTTGCTATTCTTTGGAACTCTGCATTCAGATGCATATATCTTTCCTTTTCTCCTTTATTTTCACTTCTCTTCTTTTCACAGCTATTAGTAAGGCCTCCCCAGACAGCCATTTTGCTTTTTTGCATTTCTTTTCCATGAGGATGGTCTTGATCCCTGTCTCCTGTACAATGTCACATACCTCGGTCTATGGTTCATCAGGCACTCTGTCTATCAGATCTAGTCCCTTAAATCTATTTCTCACTTCCGTTGTATAATCATAAGGGATTTGATTTAGGTCATACCTGAATGGTCTAGTGGTTTTCCCCACTTTCTTCAATTTAAGTCTGAATTTGGCAATAAGGATTTCATGATCTGAGCCACAGTCCACTCCAGGTCTTGTTTTTGCTGACTATATAGATCTTTTCCATCTTTGACTGCAAAGAATATAATCAGTCTGATTTTGGTGTTGACCATCTGGTGATGTCCATGTGTAGAGTCTTCTCTTGTGTTGCTGGAAGAGGGTGTTTGCTGTGATTAGTGCATTTTCTTGGCAGAAGTCTATTAGCCTTTCCCCTGCTTCATTCCGTACTCCAAGGCCAAATTTGCCTGTTACTCCAGGTGTTTCTTGACTTCCTACTTTTGCATTCCAGTCCCCTATAATGAAAAGGACATCTTTTTGGGGTATCAGATCTAAAAGGTCTTGTAGGTCTTCATAGAACCGTTCAACTTCAGCTTCTTTAGCATTACTGGTCAGGGCATAGACTTGGATTACTGTGATATTGAATGGTTTGCCTTGGAGATGAACAGAGATCATTCTGTCATTTTTGAGATTGCATCCAAGTACTGTATTTTGGACTCTTTTATTGACCAGGATGGCTACTCCATTTCTTCTAAGGGATTCCTGCCCACAATAGTAGATATAATGGTCTTATCTTTATTAATTTAGCATAAATAATTTACAGATATTAAAAAAGATCTGAGATAGCTTACCTTAAGATATGAAAAGGCAAAAGATAGGACACTGAAAGATGAACTCTCCAGGTCAGTTGGTGCAAAATATGCTACCGGAGATCAGTGGAGAAATAACTTCAGAAAGAATGAAGGGATGGAGCCAAAGAAAAAACAACACCCAGTTGTGGATGTGACTGGTGATAGAAGCAAGATCCAATGCTGTAAAGAAGAATATTGCATAGGAACCTGGAATGTTAGGTTCATGAATCAAGGCAAATTGGAAGTGGTCAAAAGAGATGGCAAGCGTGAACATCTGGCTGAACGTCACTCACCTAGAACCAAACATCCTGGAATGTGAAGTCAAGTGGGCCTTAGAAAGCATCACTACGAACAAAGCTAGTGGAGGTGATAGAATTCCAGTAGAGCTATTTCAAATCCTGAAAGATGATGCTGTGAAAGTGCTGCACTCAATA
The DNA here is from genome assembly GCF_032405125.1 of Capricornis sumatraensis. NCBI lineage: Eukaryota > Metazoa > Chordata > Mammalia > Artiodactyla > Bovidae > Capricornis > Capricornis sumatraensis. Next base: position 80,254,314 of record NC_091073.1, read on the forward strand.
TGCCAGCAAATGTGGAAAACTCAGCAGTGGCCACAGGACTGGAAAGGTCAGTTTTCATTCCAATCTCAAGGAAAGGCAATACCAAAGAATGCTCAAACTACCACACAATAGCACTCATCTCACATGCTAGTAAAGTAATGCTCAGAATTCTCCATGCCAGACTTCAGCAATACGTAAACTGTGAACTTCCAGATGTTTAAGCTGGTTTTAGAAAAGGCAGAGGAACCAGAGATCAAATTGCCAACATCTGCTTGCTCATGGAAAAAGCAAGAGAGTTCCAGAAAAACATCTATTTCTGCTTTATTGACTATGCCAAAGCCTTTGACTGTGTGGATCACAATAAGCTGTATAAAATCCTGAAAGAGGTGGGAATACCAGACCACCTGACCTCCCTCCTGAGAAATCTCTATGCAGCTCAGGAAGCAACAGTTAGAACTGGACATGGAACAACAGACTGGTTCCAAATAGGAAAAGGAGTACGTCAAGGCTGTATATTGTCACCTGCTTATTTAACTTCTATGCAGAGTACATTATGAGAAACGCTGGGCTGGAAGAAGCACAAGCTGGAATCAAGATGCCGGGAGAAATGTCAATAACCTCAGATATGCAGATGACACCACCCTTATGGCAGAAAGTGAAGAGGTGCTAAAAAGCCTCTTGATGAAAGTGAAAGAGGAGAGTGAAAATGTTGGCTTAAAGCTCAACATTCAGAAAACTAAGATCATGGCATCTGGTCCCATTACTTCATGGGATATAGATGGGGATACAGTGTCAGACTTTATATTTTTGGGCTCCAAAATCACTGCAGATGGTGACTGCAGCCATGAAATTAAAAGACGTTCACTCCTTGAAAGGAAGTTTATGATCAACCTAGATAGCATATTGAAAAGCAGAGACATTACTTTGCCAACAAAGGTCTGTCTATGAAGGCTATGGTTTTTCCAGTGGTCATGTATGGATGTGAGAATTGGACTGTGAAGAAAGCTGAGCACCGAGGAATTGATGCTTTTGAAATGTGGTGTTGGAGAAGACTCTTGAGAGTCCCTTGGACTGCAAGGAGATCCAACCAGTCCATCCTAAAGGAGATCAGTTCTGGGTGTTCATTGGAAGGACTGATGTTGAAGCTGAAACTCCAATACTTTGGCCACCTCATGTGAAGAGTTGACTCATTGGCAGGGCGGAAGGAGGCAAAAATATACAATGGATTAAAGACAGTCTCTTTAAGAAGTGGTGCTGGGAAAACTGATCAACCACTTGTAAAAAATGAAACTAGAAAAAGAATGAAACTAGAACACTTTCTAATACCATACACAAAAATAAACTCAAAATGGATTAAAGATCTAAATGTACGATCAGAAACTATAAAACTCTTAGAGGAGAACATAGGCAAAACACTCTCTGACATACATCACAGCAGGATCCTCTATGATCCACCTCCCAGAATATTGGAAATAAAACAAAAATAAACAAATTGGACCTAATTAAAATTAAAAGCTTCAGCACAACAAGGGAAACTATAAGCAAGGTGAAAAGGCAGCCTTGAGAATGGGAGAAAATAATAGCAAATGAAGCAACTGACAAACAACTAATCTCAAAAATAAACAAGCAACTCCTGGAGCTCAGTTCCATCCAGACCAATCAGAAAATGGTCCAAAGAACTAAGACATTTCTCTAAAGAAGACACACAGATGGCTAACAAACACACAAAAAGATGCTCAACATCACTCCTTATCAGAGAAATGCAAATCAAGACCACAGTGAGGTACCATTTCACGCCAGTCAGAATGGCTGCGATCCAAAAGTCTACAAGCAATAAATGCTGGATAGGGTGTGGAGAAAAGGGAACCCTCTTACACTGTTGGTGGGAATGCAAACTAGTACAGCCGCTATGGAGAACAGTGTAGAGATCCCTTAGAAAGCTGGAAATAGAACTGCCTTATGACCCAGCAATCCCACTGCTCGGCATACACACCGAGGAAACCAGAATTGAAATAGACACGTGTATTCCAATGTTCATTGCAGCACTGTTTATAATAGCCAGAACATGGAAGCAACCTAGATGTCCATCAGCAGATGAATGGCTATGAAAGCTGTGGTACATATACACAACGGAGTATTACTCAGCCATTAAAAAGAATACATTTGAATCAGTTCTAATGAGGTGGATGAAACTAGAGCCAATTATACAGAGTGAAGTAAGCCAGAAAGAAAAACACCAATACAGTATACTAATGCATATATATGGAGTTTAGAAAGATAGTAACGATAACCCTATATGCAAGACAGCAAAAGAGACACAGATGTATAGAACAGTTGTTTGGACTCTGTGGGAGAGGGCGAGGGTGGGATGATTTGGGAGAATGGCATTGAAACATGTATAATATCATATATGAAACGAGTCACCAGTCCAGGTTTGATGCATGATAGTGGATGCTTGGGGCTGGTGCACTGAGATGACCCAGAGGGATGGTACCGGGAGGGGAGAGGGAGGGGGGTTCAGGATGGGGAACACATGTATACCTGTGGCAGATTCATTTTGATGTATGGTAAAACCAATACAATATTGTAAAGTAATTAGCCTCCAATTAAAATAAATAAATTTATATTAAAAAAAGAAGGGTTGACTCATTGGAAAAGACCCTGATGCTGGGAGGGATTGGGGGCAGGAGGAGAAGGGGACAACAGAGAATGAGATGGCTGGATGGCATCACTGACTCGATGGACATGAGTTTGAGTGAACTCTAGGAGTTGGTGATGGACAGGGAAGCCTGGCGTGCTGTGATTCATGGGGTCACAAGGAGTTGGACACAGCTGAGCGACTGAACTGAACTGAACTGAACTGAATAAAGATAACATCATGAACTCTAACGAGGGTTAGTCAAATCTGGAGTTTTGGATTGCAGATAGTGAACAGGGAAGAGGTGGTCAAAGTTATTACACCTTTTTTTTTTTTTAATTTAAGCTGGAGACATCACAGAATCACTTTTGCTCACTTGGCAAGTCTGCTTAACATTCTGTCTCAGACCAAGAAGCACAAGGAGCATGAGTATTAAAAACACAAAAGAAGTTAAGCAAACATTTCAGAATATTTCAAAAAGGTACAGATAAGGTTCAAGAAACTTATTACCTCCCAGATGATTTATCTATTTCTCATTTAACACAAGTCCTATTATATTATTTTCTGTTCAAATGTTTTATTGCAGTCACACCAATTTTTTAAAAAGCTTAGCATATGACTTCATAAGAGATTAATCTTAATATAAGATTTTCATAAATAGTGTACTAAAACCTCAGTCCAAAGCAAAGTTTCATAAAGGTTAACAGCTCTGAGTCAGAGTCATATTACTGTTACATTCACTACACAATCAGAGCAGAATGGTGAGAGGCAAAAAAATCATGTGTATGAGAAAATGGAGAGGTTTAGAGGCATAACAGAGGAGGCTCCATTCAAAATACAGGCAAGCTTTCCTTCTAATATTTGAAACAAATACTTGAATATTTGAAACACATACTTCTATGGGGCAGAATTAAAATGAATGGTTGGAAAGTTACAGAAAAATGCATGACTTAATAAAATACAAATGCATAATGATTATACATTCACATAATTGTGAATGCAATTGCTTATCGAGTCACATGGGTCTTCATGTTGACCAATGAAAGTTCAGTTCTATGGAGCCCTGCAGAGAAGAAAACACAATGAACCTATCACATGGTTCCAAAGTATCCTCACATTCTAAAGCCCTGTCATCAATTAACTTACATTTAGCATCCAGATCATCTCATTTGCCCAACATCACATGTAGTCCAAAGACACCTGGATGTGAGTCATTATTTGATATACGAGGCAGGGAATTTATGACTGTCACATTTGACAAAAGATGGGATTAAGTTCAGGGTTGTGAAGTGATTTGCTCCTCCAAACCCATCTAGTGGTAGAAATCACACTAATAATGACATTTATTAATCAGTTCTCAAGCCATGTTCTATGACTGTTACATGTGCCATTTTAAGAAAATAATTTCAGCAGTGGGAAACCTGAAGCTCTAACAATAGCCTTGTAGATACCTCTACTATTCTCATTTCACAGATAAGGAGGTCAAAGCTTGGAAAGTAAGTAGTAGAATAAAATCTGGAGAGGCTGGCTCTAGAGCTAACCCTCTTTGTCAGGGCATTAATTGAATAGACAACACCATGGACGTGCTCTGTTTCTGAGTGTACACATGTGAATGACACATATTTCCCTTGCCAACCTGCTTTCAACTGAGCTTCTCTAATCAGGGGAGAAATGATGAACTTTAATTCAAATATTGTTTTCATTGGAGATTCTAACAAGAGTGAAAATTTTTCTGTGACCCTATTTCCACTCACAGTATCAGGTCTTCCAAGTGTGTTAACATGGGGCTTGACTAGACGGACATTTGTTGTCAAAGTAATATCTCTCCTTTTCAATGTGCTGTCTAGGTTGGGAATAACTTTTCTTCCAAGGAGTAAGCGTCTTTTAATTTCATGGCTGCAGTCACCATCTGCAGTGATTTTGGAGTCCAAAAACATAAAGTCTGACACTGTTTCCACTGTTTCCCCATCTATTTCCCATGAAGTGATGGGACCAGATGCATGATCTTCATTTACTGAATGTTGAGCTTTAAGTCAACTTTTTCACCCTTCTCTTTCACTTTCATCAAGAGGCATTTTAGTTTCTCTTCACTTTCTGTCATAAGGGTGGTGTCATCTGCATATCTGAGGTTATTGATATTTCTCCTGGCAATCTTAATTCCAGCTTGTGCTTCTTCCAGATCAGTGTTTCTCATGATGTACTCTGCATATAAGTTAAATAAGCAGGATGACACTATACAGCCTTGACGTACTCCTTTTCCTATTTGGAACCAGTCTGTTGTTCCATGTCCAGTTCTAACTGTTTCTTCCTGAGTTGCATATAGGTTTCTCAAGAGGCAGATCAGGTGGTCTGGTATTTTCATCTCTTTCAGAATTTTTCACAGTTTATTGTGACCCACACAGTCAAAGGCTTTGGCATAATCAATAAAGCAGAAATAGATATTTTTCTGGAACTCTCTTGCTTTTTCGATGATCCAGCAGATGTTGGCAATTTGATCTCTGGTTCCTCTGCCTTTTCTAAAACCAGCTTAAACATCTGGAAGTTCATGGTTCACGTATTGCTGAAGTCTGGCTTGGAGAATTTTGAGCATTACTTTACCAGCATGTGAAATGAGTGCAATTGTGCGGTAGTTTGAGCATTCTTTGGCATTGCCTTTCTTTGGGAATGGAATGAAAACTGACCTTTCCCAGTCCTGTGGCCACTGCTGAGTTTTCCAAATTTGATGATATATTGAGCGCAGCACTTTCACAGCATCATCTTTCAGGATTTGAAATAGCTCTACTGGAATTTCATCACCTCCACTAGCTTTGTTCATAGTGATGCTTTCTAAGGTCCACTTGACTTCACATTCCAGGATGTCTGGCTCTAGGGGAGTGATCACACCATCATGATTATCTTGGTTGTGAAGATATTTTTTGTATCAGTTCAGTTAGTTCAGTCGCTCAGTCTTGTCCGACTCTTTGCGACCCCGTTTATCGCAGCACGCCAGGCCTCCCTGTCCATCACCATCTCCTGGAGTTCACTCAGACTCATGTCCATCGAGTCCGTGATGCCATCCAGCCATCTCATCCTCAGTCGTCCCCTTCTCCTCCTGCCCCCAATCCCTCCCAGCATCAGAGTCTTTTCCAATGAGTCAACTCTTTGCATGAGGTAGCCAAAGTACTGGAGCTTCAGCTTTAGCATCATTCCTTCCAAAGAAATCCCAGGGTGGATCTCCTAGAATGGACTGGTTGGATCTCCTTGCAGTCCAAGGGACTCTCAAGAGTCTTCAACACCACAGTTCAAAAGCATCAATTCTTCAGCGCTCAGCCTTCTTAGTTCTGTGTATTCTTGCCACCTCTTTTTAATATCTTCTGCTTCTGTTAGGTCCATACAATTTCTATCCTTTATCGAGCCCATCTTTACATGAAATGTTCCCTTGGTATCTCTAATTTTCTTGAGGAGATCTCTAGTCTTTCCCATTCTGTTGTTTTCCTCTATTTTTTTTTGCACTGATGGCTGAGGAAGGCTTTCTTATCTCTTCTTGATATTCTTGGAAATTCTGCATTCAGATGCTTGTATCTTTCCTTTTCTCCTTTGCTTTTTACATCTCTTCTTTTCACAGCTATTTGTAAGGCCTCCTCAGAGAGCCATTTTGCATGAATGCAAAGAAGGTCCCAGGAAGCATTTGTGTCCAAAGGAAGGGATGCTATCTCTCCCTGTGAAATAATTTTCCACTCTCCTGTGATTAGCTGGTGCCCCCTTTTCCCTCAAGTTTCAGTTTGACCGTTATTTCCATGCTGAAGCTTAAAATAAGACTGGAGGAAATTCAGCATACCATGAAGGAGTTTCATCTTTTCCTGTGCTAGAGGTGTTCATTCTCAAAAAGGGCTTGGTGCTACTGCAGAAATGATAGAAATCTGTCAATGTAGGCATTAAAATTCTGTGCTTCAAAATCTTTATCAGTCAACTTGTGTTCAGCACTTTAATAGCCCCTGATGGTTGCATGCTTTAGTTTGCTAGCATGAGTGATCAGTAAACAAGATAAAGTTCACAAAGTTTAATATATTAAACTGTTATGTAAACAGTCCCCTTATTTACAAGAAATTACTAATCTGGTCAGGACCCAGGGTTTGTTGTATAACCCACAGTGTTTAAAAATGACTCTCATAGCCTCATCTGAAGAAAAAAGAACTGCCTGAAATATATGAGGGAATTTTTTCTTTGATGTTCAACTGTAGTTAAAAGAATGTTGAATCATTAATGCTTAAGAATGATTTGAGAACAATTATGGAGGTTGTCAAGACCAAATCTTACAATTTTTCCAAACAGAGCTTTTAGTCTAGAAATACAATCTTGTTTCTTATTTCCGTATAGTTGCCCAATTATAAAGTCACGGTCCTCTTTATTCTCCAAATTGTACAATGAGTTTCCTTCCTTGCAAGGGAGTTTTTATTTTCAGAGGCTATTCATGTCAGTGGACATTGTCTTCCTCTCTCTGAATATCATTCATAAAGAGAGAGGGCTGGGCCATGTGGAAATCTTGAAGCTCCAACATTCTCATGGTTTTTCCCAGGAATGCTGATCATCATAAATCTTAGCTCTGAATGGACATACAGAAAGATCTATAGTTGTACATCTATAAGCACTCACAGAAACAGTTTTTGTTATTCTAGAGTTGGGTCAAAATCTGATCAAATTCTGATTTGCTTGTAAATGATCTTGGGCTTTGAGGTAAAAGAGCTTTCCTGGTATTGTTGACCAGCAGTAACTCCCATTTATCCCAACGCAGACCCCAGGACAGTCTGGGCCCAAAGGTCAATTCAGATCTCCTGTATGGCCCTCTGAGTCTCAGAGCAAAGTCAGATCCTATCCTGGGAACACCCTCTGCACCACACCTCAAGCCTCTCACATTCTCTACCTCCCAAAGATCAAAGCCCTCAGTCTGTACTCACCAGGGCTTCAGTAGCTTCTTCTTGCATTATTAGAGGAACGGCCATACTGTGCTCCCTGTCCTCAGTCTTGGGCCCACAAACCCAGCCTCTACTAAGTAACTGAAGCCATGTATATGAATTGCACAGCCGACCAATTCCTCCTCCAGTTAAATAAAATCTTTAGGGCTGCCCTTTCCCGCAGGTCTAAGGCCACATTCTGAGGACCTGTCTATGGCCTTTGTGGTCTTCTTCATTCATCTAACTCTGCAGGGCCACTGCTTCTTCTACAGGATTGTGACAAGAGTCACTAGAAAGGATGGTCAAAGCCTGGAAACTGGGGAAATAGTTTTATTTATTAGTTGAATTTACATATTGCTTTTTTAAAAATAAAATTATTTGTTGCTTTGGGTCTTCGTTGCAGCACGCAGGATATTTGGGTCACACAGATCCTTTGTGGTGGACACAAGGACTCTCTAGTTGTGGCACGCAGGCTTAGCTGTTCCGATGCATGTGGGATCTTAGTTTTATCCAGCAGGAGTCAAACTCGCATCCCCTGTATTGCAAGACAGATTCTTAACCACTGGGCTACCAGGGAAGTCCCCGCATACTGCTTTTCAAAAGAGCATATGTAGTAAAACCTGAACACAATTATTGCATGGCTACAGATGGAGCTGGAGGTGATAGAATGAACCTGACAATGTGGCTTCAAATCCAAGCCTCTCCCATTTACCAGCTGTGTGGCTTCTGATGAAATGCTTATCACCTCTAAGCCTGGTTTCCACCTCCACACAGTGCTGATAACACCAGCACCAACCTTCAGGGCTGTTTGAGACTTCAGATGCACAAAACAGGCAAAAAAATATGGGCTCTCCCATTGCTATCATTTCTATGATTATTTAGGATAAGGAATACAAGCCAAATAAAGCCTTTGAAACTAATCATACATGTTATGAAGTTTCAAGCATCCTGATGGATACACCCCAAAATGAAAAAATGCATGAGTTACATAGTTCATGATGGTTAGTTAAATTTTTTGGAAGAATGAACTTCCCTCAGTAGCAAATACCCATATCAGCAGCTTTTGCAGAAAACGCAGAGCTGTTCTGGATGGAAATACTCTTTTAGCTCATGATTAAAACTGACACTGAATGATAAACTGCAGAGTTGATAAAGTTATTCTTTGGGCTGGCCTGGGTTGAGGTGTAGGTGTGATTAGCATCCTCTGCCCCATAACTGTCCAGTGTTCTGTCTGGACCCAGGGTGATGTTTTGAGGCAGAGAAGTGAAATGAGAAGCAGTGAACCTCCAGGGTGTGAGGTCAGATCAATGCAGCCTAACCAGAACATACAGATGATTTTTTTATCATACAATATTTTTTCCCCTAAGAAGGTACTATATCTAATCTGTTGCTTATTGTGTTTGAACCATCTGCCTGTCACACAATGTGTCACACAACTCACACAATATGAGAGAGACAGGGTATGTGCAGGTACACGTGTGTGTGTGTGTTTCACTGTGGTCAGAAACTCTCCCAGCTGCCCTCCACAAGCCAGTCATGATAACTGAAGCTTCCTGTCATCAACTGTATCATTTGACCTGTTCAAATAAAATTCTGCTAAAGTGACATCATCACAGATGATGTGAGGAAGGAGAACCAGTGTGAACAAAAGTTCTTTGTGTGCTTACCTCACATCACCTGGGATGCAGTGCACACACAGCTCCAAGGTCAAGACGACATTTCCATGACCATATATCTGGGGGATTCCAACTACCCATAAAACCCTTGGGACCCCACCTTTGGTGAGTGCCCACTGAGATGACGGTAAACCCTCACCATAAATGAGCCCTGAGAGCCACTTGGCAGGGCGAGATTCTTCTACCACCAGTCTCAGAATCCATGAGGGGGCGGCATGCTTTGGGGCTTGGAGGGGCTAAAACAGGAGATGGGCCCATGGCAAGTTTGGGGGAACTCACTCCAGGGAACAACTGAGGAGCAGATGGGCAGCATGGTGAATGTTTCTTTTCCTCAACAGCCAAGGTGTCACTTCTTTTGAGACCAGAATCCAGAGTAAAAACTTTCTAGATTTCTGGATTTCTGGAGCTTGGCAACTTTTCCAGCATCACTAGCAGTTGTAGATGCACTAAGATTCAGTTGAGGTGAGCCAGCTTCCTGGCTTCTTCCTGTCTGATATGCTCAGTGGTTTATTTTGCCCTCAGTTTTCCCAGGATGTCCTTTCTCTGTATCTTTCTTGTAATCTCCTATTTATCCTTCAAAGTCTGTTAACACTGTGATTCTGTGTAATGTCTTTGTATTTTTAACATCGTCATCTTCCCCTAGAACATGCTGGGTTTTCTTCCAGAGCCCTAATGCCTTTGCATAAACTCACTGCACTGAGTTGGATATTTTTCATGTTCTCCTTTAGCCTCTTGTGCCAACCCTCTTCCTGCAGACTCCCCTCCCCCCAAGGCAGGGTGCTCACTACCTTTGCTAAAAACCTGGAGGAAAGTGACTAACTTAGATCACCACTGACATTACCTTCAACCTTCAGGGTCAAACAGTCCACGGGGGGAAATACAAAAATGCATTTTGATTAAGATATGAAGGTTGATATTTAGAAAATAGAAATATTCAAATATCACAACTATATATAACCCAGTCACCTGAGAACATCATTGCAACAGCTATAGCTAAATAGATAATATCTTGAAATATCAACCAAGATGCCCTGTTCATTCCTTTTTGTGTATCATCCTTCACTGGTGGTCCAGGACAAAGATGCTTTATCTACCATCACAGAGAGATGGGTAGCAACAGTGGAGACACTGAGCCAAATGCTTGTCTTTTATTCCTGGAGTAATTTTTAAGGCATAGATTTGAAATCTACAGCTTCCAGTGGCAGATAAATGAATTTTTTGAGACATAGTTTTTTTTTTAATTTTTATTGAAATTTTAAAAATTGAAATATAGTTGACTTACAATGTTGTGTTAATTTCTACTGTGCAGCAAAGTGATTCGGGTGAGAGAGAGTTTTTTTTTTTTTTATTATCTCTTTTTATCCAAGAAGTTGGAAATTTAAAAGACTTTGTCTAAAGAAATTACATCATAAATGAGAGAAAGAGTATAGTAGGATGCAAGTGCAGTTTATTCTTTACCTGCTTTACAATATCTGCAACTTCCATAGCTTTCACAAGAAAGAAAGCTTACTTCACACGTAAGCTAAAGCGCATAATTCTAGACAGCATATTAAAAAGCAGAGACATTACTTTGCCAACAAAGGTCCATCTAGTCAAGGCTATGGTTTTCACAGTAGTCATGTAAGGATGTGAGAGTTGGACTATGAAGAAAGCTGAGCACAGAAGAATTGATGCTTTTGAACTGTGGTGTTGGAGAAGACTCTCAAGAGTCCCTTGGACTGCAAGGAGATCCAACCAGTCCATCCTAAAGGAGATCGGTCCTGGGTGTTCATCGGAAGGACTGATGTTGAAGCTGAAACTCCAATATTTTGGCCACCTGATGCGAAGAGCTGATTCACTTGAAAAGACCCTGATGTTGGAAAAGATTGAAGCCAGGAGGAGAAGGGGATGACAGAGGATGATATGGTTAGATGGCATCACCAACTCAATGGTCATGAGTTTGGGTAGACTCAGGGAGTTGGTGATGGACAGGGAGGCCTGGTGTGCTGCGGTTCATGGGGTCGCAAAGAGTTAGACACATCTGAGCTACTGAACTGAACTGAACTGAAAGGGCATAATAATGTAATGAACAGAAATAAATCTGCCACTTAACCCAATAAATAGCACATCCCTCACACCTTACCTTTGTATAGATACCGCTCCCATGAAGACCTGTTGCCTGCCACACAGATAGCCACTCTCTTTCCACTTCCATTGTTATGCTCTGGAAAAAGAATGTATCATGTTTCTTTTACTCTCCAGGTGCAGGGGTGGAAGAATGCTAACTTCTCACACCCACTGTAACTGGGTGAGGAAACCTGTGGGGTTTTGTTGGGTTTTGACTGGAGTAGGGCAGATGTTGTCAAAAATGTTTTCTGTTGTTAAGTCACTGTCTTAGTCAGCTCACGGTTCTATAGCAAAATACTGTAGACTGGGTTGATCAAACAACCATTTACTTCTCTCAGTTCTGGAGGCCAGAGGTTCAAGATCAATGTGCTGGCAGATTTGGTGCATGGTGAGGGTTCATTTCCTGGCCTGCAGATGGCCACCTTCCCACTGTGTCCTCACATGCAGAAGGAGAATGGGGTCAGCTCTCTTCTGCATTATAAGAGTACTAATCCCATTTCTGAGGTCTCCATTTTCAAGACCAAGTCACCCCCCTAAAGCCCTACCTTCTAATATGATTGCATGGGTAATTAGGGCTTCAACATAGCAATTAAGCCAGAACTAAATTTAAACATTCAGTCCACAGCATTCACCATTTTCCTGGTCCTTTGACAAAAGCAAACAGACATTATAAAGAGCTTTGTTTTTGGTGTGTGCCCTTTGGCAGTTCTGGATCAAAGGCTCCTGTAGTCCCCCATCTAAGATATGTGAGAGGCAAGAAGAACTCACCATCTGCACCCCTCAAAGACAGTTCCATTGCCTAGTTTTTTTTTTTTTCCTTTCCTGTGCATGAGTTACACATCACTGTTTCTTTATATGTATCATAATTTTTTGTTGAAAACTAGACATTTTAACTAATATATTAAAGTAAGCCTGGACATTAAAACTCCCTACAATGTTTGTTGTTTCTTGTTTACTGACTTGACTGAGTGAGTTCAATGAAGTTGACTGTCCACAGTGTGCAGTGATGAATGTTGCTCCCTGAGCTGAAACCTTAGCCATGGGCATTTTCCCTGACACTGAAATGACAGTGGTTTTAGCCAGGCTCTTGGCTCTGATCCCTGACTCACCACTAAGCGTTTGGCTGGTCTCCCTCTATTGCCTTATGTTCAGCTCTTAGCCTCCACTAATTGTTAGCTGATTACTACATTGTTTTCAACACATCTTGGGGTACTACTTTTTTTTCACAGTCTCCTGTAACTAAATTTGGGCTCTTTGCAGGAGCACGGTGTTCACAGTTCCTGAAGCTCATTTCAACCACTGGAGAGAAATTCATTTTCTGTGTTTCTTTGTAAAATTTCTAGCTAGATTGCCATTTCACTTGATGCTGCTGGCATCATGGATCTCCAGTCTCCTCTTAATTGCTTACCACTAAGGTTTCTGCTGTTTTTGACAGTATCCATAGGCGTGAACCTCCTCATGCTCTATCTGAAATAAAACCAGTCCCTGTAGGGAATGCCACAGAGCTCTCTGTTCTTACAGCCTGCTTCTTCCCTGAATAGACTTCTGTACCAGTGACTGGGGCCAAAGGCAGGAGTGGCCCACTTCTCCTGGAGTGATGCCTCTGATCTTTTCAAGTTGCCCCTCCCAGTACGAATTCTTCACCCTATGAGTAAGAAGAGCTGAAGGAGATCCACGCATGGTATTGTCAGCCCACTGCACTTGGATAGATCTGAACCCTACAAGAGAGCTCTCCTTCTCTTGGTCACAGTCACCTGGAAGGAAAATTCTACACCCAAAAGTTCATGGAGATGATGGATGCCAGAAGCCAACTGTATCTCTGGACAAGGATATGGGACAGTGTGATCCTTGTCTGTCTGGCCACTTACACATAGAGCAGAACTTTCATTCTACTAACTGGAGTTGTGGGGTGCTGGGAATGGTTCTTGGTTCAAATGCTATACACTCTCACTTCTCTTAAGATGCAGTAGTTTTTCTGGAATAAATTTTCTCCTTTTGTTGTGCCCACTTAGGATGATTTCCAAATACCTTAATGGGCTTAAAAATTAATTTTCACCAGCTAAACACTATTTCACTGGAAAAGGGTCTTAGATTCCCTCACATGAACATCTGAAAGTCCTGCTTCTGTAAAATGTGTTGAATAAACTATTAATTTCTGGATTCCCTTTATAAATTTTATCAATAATTTTTTTAATCAATGTTCATGGAGGTCATTGAGCTATAGTTTCCATATGGTTACTTTTTGCTTGGTTTATTAGTTTCCTGTGTCTTCTGTAACACATTACCATAACTTTTATGGCTTATAAAAAAGGAAATTTATTCTCTTGCAGTTCTGATGGCCAGAAGTTCAGCACCAGTCTCTCAATGAATCAAAGTCAGGGTGTCAGCAAGCTGCACTCCCTCTGCAGCTCTAGGGCAGAATCTGCTATCTGACATTTCTTTGCTTGTGGCCTTACCACCCTAATTTCTACGCTGTTAGTCACATGGCCCCTTTCTTTTCTCTATGATAATTTTCCCCTGCCTCTGTCTTATAAGGACATCTGTGAGTGAATTTAGAATCTACCTAGAAAATTGAGGATCAAACTCTGATACCTTTGGGTAACAATTACCTAGTCTTTTACACATGGTACATCTTTCCATCCTTTTACTTTCAAACTATTTGCATTTTTGCTCTCTGAAAGAGCATGGGATTGGACCTTTCATTTTTTAATTGAGACTGAAAATCTCTGCCTTTTCACTGGGGTGTTTAAATTATTCACATTCATTGCAAATATTGATGTGGTTAGATTTCCATTTTTATTTCTTTTAATGTATTTTCTATATATCTCTCATTTGTTCCTTTGTTTTGTCTTGTTTTGGCTTTTTTTGTGTGTTCTGTAATTTTTTCAATGTACCATTTCAAACTCTATTTTTTAAATTCTATTTTGGGAATTATTCTTTTAGTGATTTCTCATGGACTATAATATGAGGCTTAACTTCTCACAATTGACTTCAAAATAATGCCAAGCTACCTATGGTAAAATATAGAAACTTTAATATAGTTCCATCTTAGAACTCTATGGTCTGGTATATCACATGCCTTTGTGGTATGGTAAGAATACATAGTCCATGGGGTCTCAAAGAGTTTGACACAACTTAGTGACTAAACAACAAGAAGAGTATAAATAGTTCATGTGCTGAATTCCTGGCACAGAGCTCCAAAGCCCATGGGGTTTGATAAGACCATCTCAGCTTTGCTAGTGAAGGGACTCTGTGGGCCCCTAAATTAGAGGGTTGTAACTTTGGGCTATCCCAGCCTCTGGGGACAGAAGGAGATGGAGATTTCTGTCCTAAAAGTCCTAAAGGTCACAGAAAATTAATCAACTATGGGAAAAATGAGATTTAAACAATGTTGGTCAACTGCCTCATGGAGTTACCAAGGGAGAAGAGTGTGCCTAATGCTTAGACATTTAAAAACCATGGGTTTTGAAGTCTGCTTGTGGAAATGTATGCCCCTGGTTTCATCTCAAAGACAGGAAATCTGTTGGGCAGTGTGGTTGGTGATGCTGGTGTCTCTGCCCAACTTGATACCTCTAAACCAGAGGTCAGATGGACACATCTGGGACACACTGTACTTCTACAACAGAGGATTTGTAATGATTCCCACCGAAGCACAGCAGTGTGTGATATATGCATAAATCTCAGTAACATGACAGACAACATTGGAGGGTACCAGTCTATACCAATTTGTAAAACTGAAGGTCTTATGCAATGTTGCTAGCTGACAATGGATTTTGGTAAGTTTTATTTTCTTCATGTGTCTTGCTCCGAGTTCCTGTATCCATTTTCAGTAGAATGTGCAAGCGAGCACATGAGCTGAAAATCCACATCTGTATGCTGGTTATGTGAAGATGTTCATTAAATGTCTGACACAGTAGCTTTGAATTGAAATCAGAAGTTGCCCTAGGCAAATCCAAATAAATGTGAGAGCAGAGTTCAAATGAACATTTATTTATAGCACTATTGCATTTAGAGTTTCTTTTCTTCCTAAAAATTTTAAAGAAAATTAAAAACTAAACACACTACCAGTTCATTCAAAATTGATACCTTCTTACAAACTTTTGGCATTTTTTTTTTTACATTCACTCTTTCAGCCTTACTAGCCAGTGATTTATTACTGGTTTTAAGTTGTGTCTCAGAATCCCCAGGCCTAACCCAAGCACTTGAAGTGTCCAAAGTAAGATAGTCTTAAAATCACATTAAAAAAAGAAACAAGTTCTATATGAAACATTGCTCTAAAATGATGCATACTATTTAAGCAATGATTATAATATTAAATATCTGAGCTTAATTGTTTGATACATTATTTAAGTTAATTGTCAGGGTAGAAAATAAATGCTCACTTCTTTTAGAGGCTGGTTCAAGGTGTAACTTCCAAATATCTTGTAAATTCAAAATTGTAAATTTTGAATTGTAAATTCTTGTAAATTCCAAATTCAAAGGAGGCAACCAAAGTACAGCCCCAGAAAGGTAGTATCTTTTGGGGTGGAAAGGTGCTCTGTTTATATATAAACCCACACAGGATAATAATTTTACACAAATAGACACATTTTAAATCACTGTTATTTTAGAATGACCAATATATTCAGAAATGAACTGGCTTTGTTATTCAGTTGCCAAGTCATGTCCAACTCTTTGTGGACACGTCCAACTCCCCATGGACTGCAGCATGCCAGGCTTCTCTGTCCTACATCATCTCCTAGAGTTTGCTCAAGTTCATGTCCATTGGCTTAGAAGCTCTTTTTGCAGTCCACTTTTTCATTTTAGGACTATATTAGTCCTTCTAACTGAAGCAAATTGTGGTGCTAACTCTCCAAGCAACAGGGTTGAACTTGCTCAGTCCTTTTTTTCCACCTATTCTATGTGGCACTAGCGGTAAAGAACCCACCTGCCAATGTAGGAGACACAGGAGAAGAGAATTTGATCCCTGGGTTGGGAAGATCCCTGAAGGAGGATGACAACCCACTCCAGTACTCTTACCTGGAGAATCCCATAGACAGATGGGCTACAGTCCATGGGGTTGCAAAGAGTCTGACATGACTGAGGCAACTTAGCACAACAGCACAGTCCTTTCTTTGAAAAATAAATTTATTTTGCATTTATTATTGAATGGTGATTTAGTTAAATCACCAGCTGTGTTCTTTCAGCTCTTTAGAAGAAGTATTCTGATGTCTTCTGAAATCTATTTTTATTCAAAGTGAAGTCTGCTGCCATTCTAATATGCACTTTGTGGGGGAAGGAAGAATTATATGACTTTTCTCTATTTTACTTTTTGAGTTTCTCCTTTGGCTCTTCAGTTTATGTGCACATGCACAAATGTACAACATATGCCTGGGCACAACCACGCATGTATGTATGGGCACACACATCACATACATGTATATGTTTGCAAAAATATGTACTAGCAGACATGTATAGAGGAACACACACCTTTAGTTAGGTTTTGAATTGTTATTACTTATCCTGATCAGGACTCATTTATTCATGCAGCATTTTTTGTGTCTAACATGTGCTGGATTCTATTCTTGTCATATAATGTATTTATTAATTTGGAAACATTTGAATATCTTCCAATAGGGAGAATTCTCAGTTTTTTTCAATTTTTTCCTGTCCCTTATTCTTTCTCTTATCTCCCACTATTTAACCTTTTAAATGTATGTTATTGTTATTGTTGTTCAGTCGCTAAGTCCTGTCTGATTCTTTGTGACCCCATGGATTGCAGCACGATAAACTCCTCTGTCCTCCACTATCTTCCAGGGTTTGCTTAAATTCATGTCCATTGAGTCAGTGTTGCTAGCTAACCATCTCATCGTCTGTCATCTCCTTCTCCTCCTGTCTTCAATCTTTCCCAGCATCAGAGTCTTCCAATGAGTCAGCTCTTTGCATCCAGTGGCAAAAGTATTGGAGCTTCAGCTTCAGCATCAGTCCTTCCAATGAATATTCAGAATTGATTTCCTTTAGGATTGACTGGTTTGATCTTGCAGTCCAAAGGAACTCTCAAGCATCTTTTCCTGCACCATAGTTCAAAAGCATCAGTTCTTCAGCACTCAGCTTTTTTTATAGTCCAACTCTCATATCCGTACATGACTACTGGAAAAACCATAGCTTTAACTATATGGACCTTGGTCGGCAAGGTAATTGTCTTTGCCTTTTAATATGCTGCCTAGGTTTGTCATAGCTTTTCTTCCAAAGAGCAAGTGCTTTTTTAAATTCTAGGGCTGCAGGTACTGTCTACAGTGATTTTGGAGCCCCAAAAAATAAGATCTGTTACTGCTTCCACTTTCCCCCCTTTTATTTGCCACGAGGTAATAGGACTGAATGCCATGATTTAGTTCTTTTTTTTTTTTTTTCGCTATGATTTAGTTTTTTTTCTCTTAATGTTGAGTTTTAAGCCAGCTTTTTCACTGTCCTCTTTCTCCTTCATCAAGAAGGTTATTAGTTCCTCTTCACTTTCTGCCATTAGCATGCTATTATCTGTACATCTGAAGTTGTTGATTTTTCTCCTGGTAATCTTAATTCCAGCTCATGATTAATTCAGCCTGGCATTTCACATGATATATTCTGCATATGCATTTAAGTTAAATAAGCAGGATGACAATATACAGACTTGTCATACTCCTTTTCCAATTTTGAACCAGTCAGTTCCATATCTAGTCAACCACAGACAGCTTTCTCAGGAGACAGGTAAAGTGCTCAGGTACTCCCATCTATTTAAGAATTTTCCACATTTTGCTGTGATCCACATAGTCAAAGGCTTTAGTGTTCAGTTCAGTTCAGTTGCTCAGTCATGTCCGACTCTTTGCAACCCCATGAATCACAGCATACCAGGCCTCCCTGTCCATCACCAACTCCCGGAGTTCACTCAGACTCACGTCCATCTAGTCTGTGATGCCATCCAGTCATCTCATCCTCTGTCGTCCCCTTCTCCTCCTGCCCCCAATCCCCCCCAACATCAGAGTCTTTTCCAATGAGTCTACCCTTCGCATGAGGTGGCCAAAGTACTGGAGTTTCAGCTTTAGCATCATTCTTTCCAAAGAAATCCCAGGGTTGATCTCCTTCAGAATGGACTGGTTGGATCTCCTTGCAGTCCAAGGGACTCTCAAGAGTCTTCTCCAACACCACAGTTCAAAAGCATCAATTCTTTGGCGCTTAGCTTTCTTCACAGTCCAACTCTCACATCCATACATGACCACAAGAAAAACCATAGCCTTGACTAGATGGACCTTAGTAGGTAAAGTAATGTCTCTGCTTTTGAATATGCTATCTAGGTTGGTCATAACTTTTCTTCCAAGGAGTAAGTGTCTTTTGATTTCATGGCTTCAGTCACCATCTGCAGTGATTTTGGAGCTCCCCAAAAATAAAGTCTGACACTGTTTCCACTGTTTCCCCATCTATTTCCCATGCAGGCTTTAGTGTAGTCAATTCAAATAAACAAAATAAGCAATTAAAAAGGAGAAATCTCAGTCAATACTGCAGAAATACAAAAAGAGAGAGCCAATACTATGAACAATTATGGGTCAACAAATTTGACAACTTAGAAGAAGTAGACAGCTTTGTAGAAACATACAGCCCACCAAAACTGAATTAAGAATAGATAGATGATCTGAACAGACTGATCACTAGAAATGAACTAGTATCTTAAAAAAAAAAAAAAGCTTCCTACTAATAAAAGTTCAAGACCAGAAAGATATCTTTGCTTGCTTCACAGGCAAATTCTACCAAAGAAGAACTTATACCAATCCTTTTCAAACTCTTCCAAATGACTGAAGAGGAGGGAACACTCCCAAAGACATACTATGAAGCCTCCATCACCCTATGCCAAACAAGTCAAACATAGCACCAAAAAATTAAATTACAGGCCAATATCTTTGAAGACTATAGAACAAAAATTGTCAATAAAATATTAGCAAACCAATCCAATAGCATATAAAAAAAGATAATGTACCACTGTCAAGTGGGATTCATTCCAAGTTCACAAGCATGGTTCAACATACACAAATCAATCAATGCAATGCACTATACTAACAAAAGAAAAGTAAAAAAAAAAAAACAAAACACAAGATCATCTCAATAGATGCTAAGAAAACATTTGACAAAATTCAACATCTATTCATGATAAAAAAAAAACCCTTATCACAATGAGTATAGAGGAAACATAAATAAACATAATAAAAGTTATTTAAGACAAACCCACAGGCAATATAATATTCAACGGTAAAAAGCTGAAAGCCTTCCCACTAAAATCTAGAACAAGAAAAGAATTCCCACTCACACCACTTCTGTTTGACATAGTATTGGAAGTCCTAGCTATAGAAATTAGGCAAGAAAAAAAAAAGTTATCGAAACTGGAAAGGAAGAACTAACATTGTCATTATATGCAGATGACATGATGTTATATACACAGAAGGTCCTAGGTACTCCACAGAAAACCCACTAGATCTAATAATGAATTCAGCAAAGCAGGATAGAAGATTAACATTCAGAAATCAGTTGCATTTCTTTACACTGACAGTGAAATATCAGAAAGGGAGTGTAAAAATAATAACTTTCAAAATTGCACCAAAAAGAAATATCTAAGAATAAACCTGACCAAGGAGGTGGAAGACTTAAATGTTGAGAAATATGAAATATTAATAAAGGAAATCAAAGAGAATTCAAGAAATGGAAAGATATCCCATGCTCTTGGATTGAAAGAATTAATGTTGTTAACGTGGCAGTATTATCCAAAGCAATCTACAGATTTAATGTGATCTCAATCAAATTACCCATGATATATTTCACAAGACTAGAATAAATAATCCAAAAAAGTTTTTGGAACTATAATAGACCCAGAGTTTCCAAAGCAATCCAGGATGTGGGGAGGAAGACAATAAAGCAAGGGGCATAATTCTTTCAGACAATACTACAAAGCTATAGCAATCAAAACAGTGTGGTATTGGTATAAAACTAGACATATGGATTAATGAGAAAAAATAGAGAGCCCATAAATAAATCCACACATTTATGGTCAACTAAGGATGCAAGAATATAAAATGGGAAAAATGAAATCTCTTCAGCAAGCAGTAGACAGCTGCATGTAAATAAATGATGTTAGAAGATACCCTCACATCATGCACAAAAGCAAACTTGAAATGGTTTAAAGACAAATGTAAGATATGACACCATAAAACTTCTAGAAGATAGCATAGTAGAACATTCTCTGACATAAATCATACCAATATTTTCTTAGGTCATTCTCTCAAGGCAGTAGAAATAAAAACAAAAATTAACAAATGCAACCTAATCAAGCTTACAAGATTTTGCACAGCAAAAAAAAAAAAAAAAAAATTAAAAAGACAATCTACTGAATGGAAGAAAATATCTACAAATGATGCTACTGACAAAGGCTTAATTTCCAAAATATACAAACAACTTACCAACTTAATAATAACAACAACAACAACAAAATACAACCCAATCAAAAAATAGGCAGACAACTTTAATAGACATTTCTCCAAAGAATACATATAAACAGTCAGAAAGCATATGAAAAGATGCTCAACATCACTAATTATTAGAGAAATGCAGATCAAAACTACAGTGGGGTACTACTTCACACCAGTCAGGATTGCCATCATTAAAAAACTTACAAATAACCAATGCTGGAGAGGGTGTGGAGGAAAAGGAACCCTCGTACACTGTTGGTGGAGAAGTAAATCGGTGCAGACACTGTGGAAAATAATATGGAGGCTCCTCAAAAAAAGCCAAAACTAGAATTGCTTTATGATCCAGCAACCCCACTCCTATTCATTTACCCAAACAAAGCTATAATTGAAAAAGATATAGGCACCCTTGTGTTCATAGCAGTACTGTTCACAATAGTCAAGACATGGAAACAATCTAAATATCCATTGACCAATGAATGACCAAAGAAGACATAGTACCTACAGGGGCTTCCCTGGTGGCTCAGACAGTAAAGAATCCGCCTGCAATGCAGGAGACCTGGCTTCCATCACTGGGTTGGGAAGATCCCTGGATGAGGGATGGCAATCCACTCCAGTATTCTTGCCTGGAGAATCCCAAGGACAGATGAGCCTGGCGGGTTACAGTCCATGTGGTAGCACAGAGTCAGACAAGAGTGAGCAACTAAGCACAGCACAGTACATACACATAATAAAACACTGTATGTGCACATTAAATACTAGTCAGCCATAAAATGCCATTTGCAGTAATGTGGATTCAACTAGAGATTATCATATTAAGTGAAGTCAGAAAGAAAATACCATACCATATCACTCAAGCATGGAATCTAAAATATGGCACCAATGAACCTATCTACAAAACAAAAACAGACTGACAGACATAGAGATCAAACTTGCGGTTGCCGGGGCAGCCTGCTGCGCCCGGCCCGTCTCCCGCAGCCTTTGTCGCCAGTCCTTGCCCGGGGGCCCGCCCCGTCCTCCGCGTCCTGCGTGGCTGCTGCTGTTGCACGACCGGCTGTGCTTGGTGCCGATGGCAGGAAGCCAGAGGCAAAGTGCAGCCCCGACCCCAGGCCAACATCGCTGAAGTCAGCATTGATCAGTCCAACCTGCCGGCAGTCAAGGAATGTCCCGAGATTCTGCCGTCCTGGAGGACAGGCCCACAGCCTGCAGGAACAAGAGACTGAGCATCATTTGGCATAGAATGTTCAACGGAACCATTTGGTTCAGCATGATCTGCAGGTGGCTAAGCAGTTTCAGGATGAAAATTTGAAAGCCCAGGCTCAGCTGCAGAAGCACTATAAAGACCTTGAACAAGACTGTGAAATTGCTTAGGAGATTCAGGAGAACCTGGCTATTTCGTATTCCTGAGATTTATCCTCAAGTGTTTTTTGGACCATGAATAATTTCATTCATTTAAAACGTTGTGGTTATTCCTTGTCACTTGGGCAGTACAAGAAAATGTAGCTTCTGAATATAGGTCACCTCTACAGAGCATATTCTTCCTGGGGTATACTATCTATATAAGAGAAGATATATCTGGGGTGTATACCTGGGATAAGAGTTCTATAAAATGTCATTTTCATTAGGTATGGACTGCTTCTTGAGAAATCTGTATGCAGGTCAGGAAGCAACAGTTAGAACTGGACATGGAACAACAGATTGGTTCCAAATAGGAAAAGGAGTACGTCAAGGCTGTATATTGTCACCCTGCTTACTTAACTTATATGCAGAGTACATCATGAGAAATGCTGGACTGGAAGAAACACAAGCTGGAATCAAGATTGCTGGGAGAAATATCAATAACCTCAGATATGCCGAAGACACCACCCTTATGGCAGAAAGTGAAGAGGAGCTAAAAAGCCTCTTGATGAAAGTGAAAGAGGAGAGTGAAAAAGTTGGCTAAAAGCTCAACATTCAGAAAACGAAGATCATGCCATCCAGTCCCATCACTTCATGGGAAATAGATGGGGAAACAGTGGAAACAGTGTCAGACTTCATTTTTGGGGGCTCCAAAATCACTGCAGATAGTGACTGCAGCCATGAAATTAAAAGACGCTTACTCCTTGGAAGAAAAGTTATGACCAATCTAGATAGCATATTCAAAAGCAGAGACATTACTTTGCCTACTAAGGTCCATTTAGTCAAGGCTATGGTTTTTCCTGTGGTCATATATGGATGTGAGAGTTGGACTGTGAAGAAAGCTGAGCGCCAAAGAATTGATGCTTTTGAACTGTGGTGTTGGAGAAGACTCTTGAGAGTCCCTTGGACTGCAAGGAGATCCAACCAGTCCATTCTGAAAGAGATCAACCCTGGGATTTCTTTGGAAGAAATGATGCTAAAGCTGAAACTCCAGTACTTCGGCCATCTCATGTGAAGAGCTGACTCACTGGAAAAGACTTTGATGCTGGGAGTGATTGGGGGCAGGAGGAGAAGGGGACGACTGAGGATGAGATGGCTGGATGGCATCACTAACTAGATGAACGTGAATCTGAGTGAACTCCGGGAGTTGGTGATTGCCAGGGTCCAGCCCCGGTGGATCCAGGGTAATTTGAAGGGGAGACTGAATTGGCATCCTAGGAAAAAAGCTATTTAATTAGAAGTATAAAAAGAGACTAGAAAAGAGTAGTGTAGTAGGAAAATTAGTGGAAAAAGAGGCTGAATAACTTGGTTTACATGGAATAGCATCACACTCCAGATGGGAATTCATCCAGAAGAGGAAAGAAAGAATGACACGGGGGAATCAGTCTTTCCAGAAACTGTTCCCATTTCTTTATTTTTCAGGTTTGCTTATATACTTTTTGTTATACATAGGAATGAATGCAGAGTCACGCGGGGGTCAGCAGACCTGACCCTTGTCAAAATCAGGTGCTTCATATAAATGTATACAAAGATCTTCTGGGTTTTACATCATCTTCTGGACATGAGGCCTGCTGATATTTTATGATCCTTTCTTTCTGATAACGGTCAGTCAACCAAAAATCTTATTTTCCAGGGGTGATTTTTTCTTAAACCAGGCACCAGCCTCCAAATAATGTTGCATTCCTATAGGATGAGGGTGTAGTGGGTTACAATCAAGAAAAGGAATTTACTTAGCCTAAGTTTTAACATGATTAATCTTAAAGGTTAATACCTATTTCTCCTATATGCTAGTTATATTCATTATAAGGGCAGGGAATATGGAAATTCAGCAACAAATATTGGCTCAACAAATGAAAAACCCTTCACCAATATAATTTCTAATCAACCCTCTATACTATACTAATAATTTTCTAACTTGTCAAAAGAGTCTGTATTTAGAAAGTTTTAAAGCATCTCGTGCCTCTCATGGTTGGGAGGCTGTAAACAATCACATGTGACTGGACGAACCTGCTCAGGCAGGCTAGAGAAACTTCAGAGGAGTTTGTAAGTTGAAACAATTGTCATGCCCAGGAATCTTTATTGACTGGAGCTGCAAGTTAACTCCTTCTCTGAGAGAGATGGTGGGGGAACAGCACCCCGTAAAGTCAGAGGTATAGGTGAGAGCATAAAACAGATTCTGGTTTTGGGGGTAGATGCTTGGGAACAGAGTGTTTCCTGAGGCTCGATCTCACCTTTGCGTAATGCCGAGCCTCCTTCCTCATGACCTTTGCCAAGGGCGGAGTTCCTCACGCTGGCTCCCGGCAGGTGATGGACAGGGAGGCCTGGCGTGCTGCGATTCATGGGGTTGCAAAGAGTCAGATACGACTGAGTGACTGAACTGAACTGATTGATATTTAAGGAATAGGCTTTATTTAGCAATTAGGATTTTGTGACAATAATGATTGAAGTAAAATATACTGTTTGGATGCAATGCATAATAAAAGAGTATCAGTCAGTTCAGTTCAGTTCAGTTGCTCAGTCGTGTCCAACTCTTTGCAACCCCGTGAATCGCAGCATGCCAGGCCTTCTTGTCCATCACCAACTCTCTGAGTCTACTCAACTCATGACAATTGAGTCGGTGATGCCATCCAGTCATTTCATCCTCTATTGTCCCCTTCTCCTCCTGCCCCCAATCATTCCCAGCATCAGAGTCTTTTCCAATGAGTCAACTCTTCACATGAGGTGGCCAAAGTATTGGAGTTTCAGCTTTAGCATCTGTCCTTCCAAAGAAATCCCAGGGTTGATCTTCTTCAGAATGGACTGATTGGATCTCCTTGCAGTCCAAGGGACTCTCAAGAGTCTTCTCCAACACCACAGTTCAAAAGCATCAATTCTTTGGCGCTCAGCTTTCTTCACAGTCCAACTCTCACATCCATATATGACCACAGGAAAAACCATAGCCTTGACTAGACAAATCTTTGTTGGCAAAGTAATATCTCTGCTTTTGAATATGCTATCTAGGTTGCTCATAACTTTCCTTCCAAGGAGTAAGCATCTTTTAATTTCATGGCTGCAATCACCATCTGCAGTGATTTGGGAGCCCCCCAAAATAAAGTCTGACACTGTTTCCACTGTTTCCCCATCTATTTCCCATGAAGTGATGGGACCAGATGCCATGATCTTCGTTTTCTGAATGTTGAGCTTTAAGCCAACTTTTTCACTCTCCTCTTTCACTTTCATCAAGAGGCTTTTTAGTTCCTTTGCACTTTCTGCCATAAGGGTGGTGTCTTCGGCATATCTGAGGTTATTGATATTTCTCCCGGCAATCTTGATTCCAGCTTGTGCTTCTTCCAGCCCAGCGTTTCTCATGATGTGCTCTGCATAGAAGTTAGATAAGCAGCGTGACAATATACAGCCTTGACGTATTCCTTTTCCTATTTGGAACCAGTCTGTTGTTCCATGTCCAGTTCTAACTGTTGCTTCCTGACCTGCATACAGATTTCTCAAGAGTCAGCTCAGGTGGTCTGGTATTCCCATCTCTTTCAGAATTTTCCACAGTTTCTTGTGATCCACACAGTCAAAGGCTTTGGCATAGTCAATAAAGCAGAAATAGATGTTTTTCTGGAGCTCTCTTGCCTTTTCAATGATCCAGCGGATGTTGGCAATTTGATCTCTGGTTCCTCTGCCTTTTCTAAAACCAGCTTGAACATCTAGAAGTTCATGGTTCATGTATTTGCTGAAGCCTGGCTTGGAGAATTTTGAGCATAAGAAATAGCAAAAACAAACAAACAGAAAACACCACTTGTGGTTGCCAAAGAGTGGGGGAAGGAGAGGAATGGACTAGGAGTGACTAGGATTTTGGGTTTGGTTGATGCGAACTATTACATTTAGAATGGATAAATAAGATCCTACTATATAGCACAGAGACCTATATCTAGTCTCCTGGGATAAACCATAATGGAAAAGGATACTAGAAAAAGAATGTATATATGTGTATAACTTGCTGTACAGCAGAGGTTGGCACAACATTGTAAATCAGCTCTCCTTCAATTAAAAAAAAGAATAAATGAGTATGTGTGAGAGGAGAAATGAGGAAAGACATAGTAAATGGGGTAAGACCGCAGCTGGTGAATCTGTGTAAAAGGCATGGGGAAGAACTTTATACAACTCTTGCAATTTTTATGTAGTTTGGAAATTATATAAAAAGTTACAAAATGTTACTAAGTATGTATATATTGTAATACAGATAGAGGATGAATTAGTAATAAAAATTTGGGAAATTATCAATGTAGATATACAGATATCCCTTGAACAATTTTTACCATTTTGTTGCAAACCTGTAATTATTTCAAAGTGACAAAACTACACTTCAGGAATGCCCATATTCATGTCTTCATATGATACATTGTTTCCATTATTAAGTGGTACCCAAAGCTCTGCTCTGAAGTCAAGCACAAACACTTCCACAAACACTGTTCACTTTGATAACCCTCTAGGACCCTGTCTGATGAGCAGGAACAGCTTTCTTGGAGGTCGTGTCTAAGCTAAGACTCAGAGGTTAGGGAGATAGTCCCCAAGTGAAGAGGGGAAGAAAATCCACCTGCACGATGGCTGGCATCAAAGGAGATGGCAGTTCCTTAGGGCATAGGGCAATGTCCAACACCATCTGTAAGCTGTATGCATATTCAATTAATGGTTATTGAAAAAAAATTTGACTGCATAAAAATTAAAATCCACTTTAAAAGTAATTTAAGTAATTTTGATAAAGTAAAAAATAGATTCTGCAAAACACTGAAAACAATTGTGATATACATGTGATATCTTTATTATTTAAAGAGCTCATGGAAGCTAGTAATGGAAACTTCAGACCTCAATAGGCGAAAAAGCATTTATTTTTTTTTTTTTAAGTACACATCATAAGGAAATAAGAAAGTATTCTAAATCCATTTATTTTTTAATAAATTCATCACTTTGTAAATGCAAAAAAACAAAAAACCAAGTATGTATCTCACAGATCACTATGATTTCAGTAACAAAAGGCAATAGATATGCTATTAATATATATAGAAAAAATAAAAGAATAAAGACACATTTAAGTAGCTAATACCTGGGAGGAATCAATAAAATGTTAATATGAATCAATGTAAGGTAAATTATTATTTTCTGCTATAATCATTCTGCTTTACTACATTTCTCTAATTTCAACCAATATCATGTATTATATTTAAAATGAGAAAAAGGTAGTGATTGATTTTAAGATCCTGTACTCCTTACTTGTCACCCCCTCTCTTTATTTTTTCTGTTTTCCTGACCAGCACAGTAAGTTACATGGTAGGAAATGTTGCTACTTGTATGAAATTTAGATTTATTTATGAAATTAGATTTATTTATATGAAATTTAGAGGTGAACAGCACCATCACTCAATATGTGTTGTTGTTTAGCCGTCAACATTAGTGTGTGTTACAAAATAATCACTATAGTAAGAGGAGTTAACGTCCTTCACTGTGCATAGTTACAGAATCTTTTTTTCCTGTGAGGAGAGCTTTTAAGATTTACTTTCTTAGCAAAAATAGGTAATCCTGTTTTAAAATAGGTAATCCTGTTTTATTAACTATAGTCACCATGCTGTACATTATGTCCCCATAAAAATAGGATGTTTTAATAGATAGATGTATTTTTGAGCAAATGAGATGTAAGGATTAAGAGCAGAATTTCTTTTAGTATAGCAACTACATAAAATATTTCAGGCTAAATACCTTCATGATGGGTTAGTCCTGCTCTGGGTCCTTCAGTGTTTACCTGTTTTATCTCCCAGAACAAAGCTTTCAACCTCTTACTATAGGTGATGTAACCAAGGCTATAGGAAGAAGGGTTCCCTGTAGAGTGTGGGCAGCCTTTGACTTCTGTGGGCAGTGGCTCTGGGAGAGAGGAAGTATCAGTTGCTAGTTCTAATGCAGAATCCTTAATGGAGAATCAGGGGTAAAAGGGACTGAATGGGGGTAGGATTTGTAAATAAAGTTTTATTGAAGTACAGCCTTGCCCATCCTCAATGTATCATCTATGGCTGTTTTCATGCTAGAACATCAGGGTCAAGTGGTTGTGGCAATGACCTGACAGCCCACAAAGTCTAAAATACCTACTCTCAGTCCCTTTACAGGAAATGTTCATCAGCTCTGGGTTAGTCAGTCTACCCAGGTTCCTCTCTTTAACTTGACATCTTTACCTTTTGTTCTTACTGGAAACTTTTGTCATTGATATCAGCAACAAAAAACAAAAGTGAAGGCTTCTTCTGAAGTGTTTGTACTATCAAGTTTATAACTAGCCACCAAACTGATCTTGGTAGGAAAGGCTATTACTGACATGAAATTCAGACTAACCACAAATTTCAGGAAAATTGTACATTTCGCTAACTCTACGGTATTGCAGCTTTATTTACACAGACATTGCAGGCCCTTCCTGAGAATGTGCTGCATACAAGAATCAAGAGCATAATTGCCATGGTTCCACGATTCCTACAAAACCAAGTGAAATTTATGGTCAGAGAAAATTCTCTAGGAAGTCAATATTATGAAACAGGTTGGAGAGTAATAACAGCAAGCACCCTGCCAGCTTGCTTATTTTCTTCAGTGTTTTCTTCTGAGAAGGTCAAAACGACCTAAGAATTTCCACATTTCTAAACAACTCCAGAAAATAAAGAACCCCAGAAGAACTTAGGAGGTGGATAAAAGCTACCACCTAGAGAGTAGATGTAGAACAGGTTTCTCTTGGCCTTTGCAGATAACAGCTCTTTACCTTAGTTTTCTTTGTAGGTATCCTGGGTCACTATGGGACTTTCTGGTTTTGTGGGGACCTTTTCAGATAAGTGGGCATATTTTGCTGTTACTATGACCCTTGAGTGATGATAAGTTACATCCTTTACGACACAATTCTCCTCTGTCAAGTGAAAATGCTAGATATCATTTAGAGAGATGGCCTGCAGACGGATCAGCAAGCTATCTTTTCTATTTAGTAATTCAATCTAGAAAACTTTGAACTCTCTGTAAGAATTTCTTGTTCATCATCAGATGGAATGGATTTTTTTCAGTTAAATATACTGATTGCAAGTAGAGAACTACACACTCATATGTACTTACCTAGTATCTATCCAATTGCAAAGGAGGTCATCACAGAAAACTATTCTGGGGATTGTATCATGCTCCAGGTATACAGGAAAGAGATGCTATTCAGCTTGAGTTTGAGTCAGAAGGCATCACTTAGCTCAAGGAAGCTACTCCTCTCAGCCTTATATTTGTTGATTCCGATTTCACAGGATCACTGTGGGTTTATTAATATTCATGGAATTCCCTGTCCATGGTAGACCCTTGCTATTGGCATTGAGCAGATCCAACATTGCTCATGTGGTAATTTACAAATAATGACACATGTATAAATTACAGAAAGCAACATCATTTCACCTAGGAGGGTACAGAATTAGAACAATTTCTTTATATACAAATTACATTATCCCACACATTTAGCTTGTCCATCAAGACATCTTACCAATGGCATCACATATCCCACAATAATCTCAAGAACCACAAAAATATTTACTCATTCCAAGGGATTCTATCCAATTAGTATTGCCTCATGAAAGTTGGAATCACCCTCTCAGCAGAATATCCCTTGGCCTCATGCTGTGGGCTATTATGCTGTCAGGAGTTCTCTCACTCCACTCCCTGAAGTCCCAGTGATATCCATTTGCATGTCATTCCATGTTTAGTTCAGAGCAATTTATCTATATGAAGGGATTAGGAGAGAGGTTCCCCCATCCATCTCTCTATATAACCTCACTCTCTTTAATCATCACACCAACTCACTGTGAACTTTCTCTTCAAATGCAACAGTTCACTAGAGATGCATCTCTAGCCATTAACTCAAGAAACCATTTCCCCAAGCTCCAGCTACTCTGGAAGGATGGATCAGAAGTCTCAGTATGAAGCACAGACAACATCCCACACTAGCTCATCTCTTAGAACCTGAGCAGGCACATGACCGTTCTCCTTATTTGCCTCCACTGTGTTGCTTCTTGGGTGATGAACAGTGAGCATCCTTGGCCCTCCACTCCTGCTGTATTGCTGGGTTTAGGGTCTGGGTTTTGTCCCTTTCCCTTCCTGTGCCTTGTGTGGAAATAGCTTTGAAAAGTATGTCTTCCCATATTGTCAACTCACCCAGGATTCTGGGTATAGCACCTCTTATCATGATGTGATTGGTGTCCTGCAGCACTGGAAAGACATGGGAAGTAGAAAGGAAACTGTTTGAAATGTACAGAATCAGACGCTGGTTTGAGGTAAATTCTTTCAATTACCAAATGTAGCACAAAGAGCAGAAAATTCAGTTTTCAGCAGATCTTAGGAAGCTCTCTCCTGAGAGGGACAGATTCAAAATAAAGCCTGCACGTATATATATGCACAAAGATGACTTTTTCATTGTGAGGGTAAATCTTACAAAACGGAATTTATCAGAATCCTATCTGTAAGGCAGAGACCTACACGGGGTGTAGGTCTAATCTGAATGTTTCATATTTCATATGCATTCAGTAGGTCAGATCCAAAGCATCTCATCCTAAGGATGTATGGGAATCTGAGGGGAAAAAAGGCGTGCAAAAATTGCCCCAATATAGCAAAACAAGCTAAAGACCCAAGGGTCCCAGTGTAAACTTTTGCATTTTAATGGTAAACTTAATGTATATAAGAGTAATTCAATTATATAATGTTATTCAACCCTGCAAAAATTCTAGGCTGCACTTCAACTTCTCCAGTTAAAAAGAGTAATCAATTAAAGATTATTTAAAATCAATGATCATATAAGAAAACTCT
The DNA here is from genome assembly GCF_032405125.1 of Capricornis sumatraensis. Classification (NCBI taxonomy): domain Eukaryota; kingdom Metazoa; phylum Chordata; class Mammalia; order Artiodactyla; family Bovidae; genus Capricornis; species Capricornis sumatraensis. The sequence goes on from NC_091073.1 coordinate 80,285,338, forward strand.
TTGAAATCTAACTACTCAGATGTAAATATACTTAGCAGAGGTTTTTACTCATTTGACAATAATGCTAAAACTTTATATGGCATTAACCACAAGTGGTTGTGCAGGTAAGGTAAACACTGCTGAACTACCCAATAGTAGAAATCAAATTATGATCAAACATTTTAGATGAAAGCTTTCCTCATCATTCTGTTCCCTCTATACAGAAGTTGGCATATGAATAAGGGGTTAGAGTCTCAATTACTTTAGGTTAGTTAAAAAGTAATCACGGTTTCAGATTATAAATTTTAAATCATAATAGCTAGGCTCAAACATGTCTTAATTAATCAAAATAGGAGCAATTAAAATCAACACATTTTTGGCAATGAGAAATAAGTTTGTTTATTCCTGTAGCATAAAAATCCATGCTTTAGGATTCAGCAAACTCTTGGAAAGTATTTTCTGCCTCCTGCCGGTTATGGACGCATTTTCCCTGCAAAAAGTTGAAGTGGTAGTTGTTGGCAAGAGGTCAGGAGAATATGGCAGATGAGGCAAAACTTCATTCAGCTTTTGAAATGTTAGTTGTGTGTCATGCGGTTGGTCATTGTTGTGGAGGGAACTTGGCCCGTTATGTTGACCATTGCAGTTTTGGTGCATCTCATTGTATTTGCTGAGGATACTTCTCAGATGTATTGGTTTTTCCAGAATTCAGAAAGTTGTAGTGGACTAGATGGGCAGCAGACCACCAAACAGTGACCATGATCTGTTTTTGTACAGATTTGACTTTGGGAAGTGCTTTGGATTTGACTTTGGAAATGCTTTGGAGCTTCTTCTCAGTCCAAACACTGAGCTAGTCATTGGTTGTATAAAATCCATTTTTGGTTGTGTCACGATCCATCAAGAAATGGTTCATTGTTGTTGCATAGAATAAAAGAAGACAACACTTTAAATACCTTTTTTTTTTATTTTCGGTCAGCTCATGAGGCACCCACTTATTGAGATTTTGCACCTGTCCAATTTGTTTTAAAAGCCAAATGACTGTAAAATGGTCAGAGTTGACCTTTGGGGCAGTTTCTCCTGTAGTTGTAAAAGGATCAGCTTCAGTGATCCTCTCAGTTGGTCATTGTCCACTCCTGATGGCCAGCCACCGTGCTTCTCATCTTCAAGACTCTCATCTCCTTTGCAAAACTTATTGAGCCACCATTGCCCTGTACTTCATTAGCTGTTTCTAGGCCAAACACATTGTTGATGTTGTGAGTTGTCTCTGCTGCTTTAGACACATTTTGCATTCAAACACAAAAATTGCTCAAATTTGCTTTTTGTCTAACATAAGTTCCCGAGTTTAAAATAAACATAAACCTAGATGTCCATCAGCAGATGAATGGATAAGAAAGCTGTGGTACATATACACAATGGAGCCTTTGAATCAGTTCTGATGAGATGGATGAAACTGGAGCCGATTATACAGAGTGAAGTAAGCCAGAAAGAAAAACACCAATACAGTATACTAACACATATATATGGAATTTAGAAAGGTGGCAATGACGACCCTGTATGCAAGACAGCAAAGAAGACACAGATGTGTATAACGGACTTTTGGACTCAGAGGGAGAGGGAGAGGGTGGGATGATTTGGGAGAATGGCATTGTAACATGTATACTATCATGTAAGAATCGAATCGCCAGTCTATGTCCGATGCAGGACACAGCATGCTTGGGGCTGGTGCACGGTGATGACCCAGAGAGATGTTATGGGGAGGGAGGTGGGAGGGGGGTTCATGTTTGGGAACGCATGTACACCCGTGGTGGATTCATGTCAATGTATGGCAAAACCAATACAGTATTGTAAAGTAAAATAAAGTAAAAATAAAAAATAAAATAAAATAAAATAAAATAAACAGCAAGTAATGTCATTAGCAAAAAATAAAAAATTAAGCAAGAGATGTGCATAAAATGATGTATAATGACGTATAATTTAAAAATGTATTCCAATATCAAATGGCAAAGTTCAACAATGCAAAGCCGCAATTACTTTTGCACCAACCTAAAATTAAAAATATGGGGAAAAGGTATTCTATGGTTAAATCAGGAAGAATATTATGCTATTTTCTGGACTTTGTGATGTTTGAGGTATTTACATTCTTAAGTTTTTTGATTGTGGTGATTTTACCCTAACCCTAATGAAATATTTGTTTTTGTACTTAACTTTATATTCATAGTTTTACAGTCTTCTTCTTCATGAACAGCCTCAAGCTGAATGACTTTCAGACCACACAGGACCTGACCAGCCTCTCCTCCAATTCACTGGGGATGGAAGGGAAAGAAATTTTTCTCAGTGAAAATTCATTTTATTATTCTCTAGACAAAGTGAAAAGGAAAACTTGATTAGAAATTCCTTAGCTCATTATATGGTAGTTGATATGTGACAAATGGATATGAGTCAAGATACATATCTCTTTAAAGAGCTTTGTTTAATGCTTGTTTCTTTTTTCTAGAATATGTAGTTCCTGGTACATAGTCAATACTCACTGGATGTTTGTTTAGTTGAAATGATAACTTAAATTAGAAATTTTATTATTCTGCCTTTTTATTAACATGGCTTTTGATAGCACATGGCATGTGTTGACTCTAAACTAATGAGAACTGAATTCAAACACAGTTAGGTTTTTTTTTTTAATTTTAATTATAAGCCTTCATAAATAGTAATGGGGTAATTTCAAGCAAATAGTGTTGGGATAAAACTTTTAAAATAAAATAATTTTTCTGTTAGAACGGCAGGATGGCAACTTTAGAGGGGATCTGGGAAGTAACCTGGTATAGTACCCTGGTATAGCAGAGCCTCAGAGAAGGCAATGGCTCCCCACTCCAGTTCTCTTGCCTGGAAAATCCCATGGATGGAGGAGTCTGGTAGGCTGCAGTCCATGGGGTCGCTAAGAGTCAGACACGACTGAGTGGCTTCCCTTTTACTTATATGCATTTCACTTTCATGCATTGGAGAAGAAAATGGCAGCCCACTCCAGTGTTCTTGCCTGGAGAATCCTGGGGACAGGGGAGCCTGGTGGGCTGCCCTCTATGGGGTCGCACAGAGTCGGACACGACTGAAGCGACTTAGTAGTAGCAGCAGCAGCATAGCAGAGCCTACAGAGCCTGAAAATTGGGGTCAGCGCAGGGAGGGAATGCTGACACTGCTTCAGCAAGGAGAGGGTTAGACTGTCAGAAGTATGGTCCTGCCTTCAGTGTTCTCCACACAGAGTCCTGATTTTTCTCCATTCCTTTCAGTCATCAGGCTGTATTCTCGCTGTAACACATCTTTTTAAGACAATAGGGTCTGATGTTTGATCCGGAAAATATGTCCATTATAGTAATAATGACAGAGAAAGCAAAGAAAACTGTCTCCTGGTTTGGCTACCTTGAAATAAAGATAATCTGAAATGTGTGCCAGAAAACCCATTAGATGGGCTATTCCAACCAATTTCTCAGATCAAGTTGAGAAAACAAGTGAAATATTGATATGTTTTCTAACTCAACTGTTGTTCCTACTTTGCCAATGGTCTTTGTGAGGCAGTGGCTCCACTAATTTAGAAGAAAGGATTGATGAAAGGCTTTTTGGCATTGTCTGCGAAGATTAGGAAAACTCTAAAGCTGAATAAATTATAAACCTTCTTAAATTGCTCCAGCACTGCCTTGTGCTTCCAAGTGGGGCTTCTGGAGCCAGGTCTTCCTATCAGATGTCAATTTCAATTTTCTTTGTTTCAAACTGTGGTTAATTACTGCATTCTGGAAGCTTCTGGACTCTGGTGTCCAAAGAGGGAAGAGTCATGTCTTCAAGAGCCCACCAGCGTGGCAGTAATTGCAGGCCATCTTGTTCTATTGCATTTTAAGCTACGAAAAACTCTTACTGGGTTGACCTTTCATTGACTTCAGGACAAAATCATGTTTCACAACCATGAGTAAGACAATCTCCAGTGCCCTCATGGCCAAGACTTAGAGACATAGGAATCTGATCTTGGTGCGTAAAAAAAATACATGAACTAGGCTACTATATCTCAGTGTTATTTTAATTTCTTTGTCATTGAAATTTTTAAAAAATGAGTAGAACTGGACCCATATGCCATTTTCAAGGGCCTCAGAAGGAATACTGGGGTAAATATCTATCCTGGTTGTATCAGGGTTAAATGGAACTTGAGTGAGCTTAATCTTTATTGGAAAATTCTACTAGCTCCCACCTCTCCACCCACTGACAGGTGGTCCTTCTTCCCCAGGCAACTTCTATGGCCTTTGGTAAAAGGCTTCCTGACACATCTCCATTCCTTTGGGGGCCTTTTGTGTGGTTCCTGTGCTGCACTCAACATGCTGTGTGGGGTCCTGTCTAAGTTTCCTGCAGTTCAAGATCAGCCTAAGCACATACTGTCCTACAAAACAGAATAATCATGAAAACCCACAACAGAAGAAAAAAGAGGAGCAATTGCCGTTGAAAGGCTTCCCATTCTTTATATATCAATTTTCCTCACCCCTGAGCCATGCCACCTTGGACTGGGATTTCATCCACCCTTAAACTTCAAAGTTAAGCCATTTCACAAGTGGTCAGCTCTTGCCTGGGAAAATTGCCAACAGTCCCAGAGGGGAGAGGTAAGTGGAGCTTGTTTTTCCATGGGTCATGTGGTTTCCTCTGAGTCTGCCTTTGATTTACTCAGTGATTCAAAAGATAGCGTACGTCTAACTTAATGTGGAGAGATATTTGTTTCTATTCTGCCCCCTCACCTAAAAAAGCCCTGGTTTGTTCCTTCCTCAGCATCAAACCACAGACTCTATGCCTACATGGTCAGCCACTTAGTAGCATTCGACTCTTCGCAACACTGTAGACTATAGACCACCAGACTCCTCTCTCCACGGGATTTCCCAGGCAAGAATACTGGAGTGGGTTGCCATTTCCTCCTCCAGGGGATCTTCCTGACTCAGGGATCGTACCTGCATCTCCTGCATTTCAGGCGGATTCTTTATGGCTGAGCCACTGGGGAAGGCCATAGATTCTGAAAACTGAGCATTTGGGGGAAAATGATTGTATGTTAAAACTATTGACCAAGGCAAGTGGATTCACCAATAAATGGGACATTTCTTGGGCTGCAAGTTTGCAGAGTCTGAATCAGAACAACAGTGGGAAAACACCTTATCTCTTTTTTCTATAGAATGCAGAACATACAGCAAGACAGAGTTCTGAAGAAGTACCAGATACAGTCACTCACCTGAGGAACTAACCCAAAGGTGTGATTCAGAGAGGGCAGGTCTGAAATGGAGCCAAAGGCACTAAATAAGGGAGAAGAAATGGAAAGGGAATGGGAGGGGTGCAGGAAGAAGGCTGGGATCGGAGAGGAGTCACATGACAGGATGCTACCTAGCACTCACAGTCTCAGGAGTGGATGGTGAGCTCTCAGGATGCACCCACACCAGTAACTAGCATCGCTTAGAATGAGGCTTAGGGTGGAGGACGTGTCTATCCCATGGCACAGCATGTGCATCTCTAGGCATGCCACCAAGAACTAGTGTCACAAATGCATGTCTAGGGACATGGCCTATATACGCAAGACAGGAAATCACCTTAGTGTCCCTCTGTGATGGGGAGGATACAATATTGATGCATATACATGCAACTGGATGATCTATTATTGAAAAGTTAATGAAGCTGTGTCTCCATAGTTGAATCTAAAGTAATTAATGTCAAGGGTAGATCTTGGCACAAAGAAAACATACAATAACATATGACTTATTGATGGAAAAAAGTCAGACAAAGCTAAACTATCTATGGCTTTTAAATGTCTACAAATGAGATGGACACGTTTTTGGAAGATTGAAAAGGATCAACACAAAATCCAAGAGGGTAGCTAACTCTTGGGGTCAGTGGCATCCAGAAGAGTTTCAAAGACACCATTAGTGATGAAGGAATGTTGCTGGTCTTTTAACTATGAACATAGGTCACATTCTTTCTCTTATATAAATCCTATATTTCACTACAATGTAAAAAAAGAGAAAAGAAAACTGGGAGAGCTCTCTGGTTCATACCCAAATGCTTTTCTCCCCATGTTTAAGTAATACTTTCAACTCTTCTATTCACTTATGCATGCCATGCAAACAACAAGAGAAATAATGATTTGTAAAAGAAAACTATTTACAGTGATCATGCAGAGGAAGGCCTGTGTTGCAGCACCTTCTTCCTGTCCAGGAACATTTTCCACCAGGGGGGCCTCACTGTCCTCCATTTCCATGAGTCCAGAGCCTGGCACAGTTAGCAGTTTTGAAGAAACCACGTGATCTTTATTCTCTCTAGAGATGAAAATCTTCCAAAGGGGCAAAACTGAGCCTTACTGTATGATTTTGGAGGAGAGATTAGCAGGCAAGGGCATCTTAGAGTGAGAGCAAAAGCATGGAGGCTGCCAGGGAGCAGTTGGCAGGCTGTTCCTGTCTCCTGGAACTTCTTCCCTGGCTGCATCCCCATCACTTGTGAGTGAGACATTGCTTGTTCAAAATCAACCAGCTCTTCAAGTCCTGAAGCAAGAGCAGAGACAGGAGCAGGAGACGAGAAGAACAAGGACATTCCAGCCAGTGTGATGGTGTGCAACTTGGTGATGACTGAGCCTCAATCCTGAGAATGCACCTTGTGATGTGAGGATGTGGGGAGTGCAGGTATGGGTGCCCCGGTCACTGCTGCAGCCACAGTTCTGGTACAGTTCCGGGTTCTGTCACTCCTAGGCTGGCAGGGTGGGGTACAGAGCTTCACCTTTACCTTCCCACGTGCCTAAAGCAAAAACGCTTCATTCCTGGGCCATATAATTACCTTTGGTCACTGATGATGGATGGTTCTTATAAGGTGAGCACAGAGTCACTGACCATGGATCATGCTTATAAGGTGAGCACCTTGGGGACAGACAGGAACCAATCCAGTCTGACAGAGCCAGGCTGCACTCTGCCATGAGCCATTCCTCTAAGGCTCAGCTCTCTTCCCTCCCTCAGCTTGTGAGATTTTCATTTATTTGAAGAAGGAGGAAAATAAACTGTCTCACATCTTTTGAAATCTTACAGGGGTTCATACTCTTGAGTATAAACACCCCACATTGGCTGTGTCTGTCTGTTATGACAGTTTCCTCCCCAGGGAATCAAGCCTCTTGGCTGGTTAGGGGAAGAGAGCTATGGTCCAAGCAGAGAAATTCAGTGATGCATGAAAGGGAAATGGAGAAAACCCTCTAAATAGGAAAATATGGCAAATATTAATAGCCTGAATCAAATTAGAACTTGATCCTCATGAATTACTCATGGATTCTCCAGCTTGATGGGTGTCAGTCCTCCTTCTTACCAACCACACAGATCCCCCAGACAAAACGCTCACTCTCATTTTCTCGTGGGATTCGTGTATCTGGAAATCAGAGACTATTGGAGCCTGAAAGACACTGTGAGCGTGTCTAGTTTTCCACCAATGCCCCAAGTGCCCTTGCACAGTGATGTTCTGACGCTTTTCCAGGTTCACGTACCAGGAGAAGTGAGGACTAAGGAGAGACAGGATGGAAAGAGCCAGGATCACACATGCAGGGCAAGTTTGCTCCTCAGCTCTCTGTGATTAAACCTCACATTCAATTTTGCTTGAATAAATAATTCTGTAACTCAAGGTGGTTTTGAAAACCACATATCTCATAAAGACTTTCCAATGCAAACAGAAGCCAAATGAGAAGAATAGATTTCCCCAGGATCTATCTGTCCAAGTGAGTGGCAGATAGCCAAAGGGTGTCACAGACAGTGGTCTGGTGTTCTCTGAAGGTGCCCGGCTATCAAGATTACCCTATTAGCCATGGCCTTTCTACTTAGCTGACAACTACCAGGGATCAGATGTAATTCTGCAAACTTGTCTAGGCTGGCCTGATCACCAGGAAGAGGGGGAGGAGTTTGGTTCATCAGCCTGACTATTTGGTAAGGGAATTTTCTGGGACCAGTAAAACCCCATCCCCATAATGTCTACCTCATAGGTACCTGGAGAAGTAGCACTGCAAAGTCTTGCCTTTGTCACACACTGAGCCTGAATGTTCCTGAAACAAGCATCCTAATAGCCTGCAGTCTTCATGACGCTCTGACCAGATATGGAATATTTATGGATGACCAGATATAGAATAGTCCAGATATGGAATATTTATGGATGACCAGATATAGAATATTCCAGATATGGAATATTTATGGATGACCACATATGGAATATTTCCCTGTGATTTGTGGATGCACCTATTCTTGTTCTCCTCCCCAAATCCTATGGGGTAAAGGCAAACAGTCCAGGTGACTGCTGCACACAAGTCCTGTTTGCATTAGAGCTGAAAAGCACCAATCTGAGGGAAAACTCCAGTGTTTTAAAATGGACTAGAAACCAGCTGCCCTCAGGCCTTGGGGAGACATTATATTTGACACACTGAATAGTACACCTTTCCTTCACTTCAGGGGAAGGAGTCTCTATCTTCCCAGGCTGTTTCCCCTATGCACCTCCTTGAAAAGGCAGTCCCAACAAAAGCTATGCATGCTCACAAGATGAACAGAAACGTGGGCAACCCCTGCCCTGTGAAGGTGTCTCCTAACAACTAAACCTGAGATTTAGAGATTTCAACAGTTCCTGAGATTTCAACAGTTTTAGTTCATGTCTCCTTTGTACCTAATCATCTCACAGCTTCTGGAGTCTTAGCGATTCAATTGCAGTTTGCCTCTTGACCAGAACCACCATGGATACTTTCTCAGTGTGTGTTTGATTGATTGCAGGCAGAGTCAGGGTTGGGGTGGGAACATCCCTTCATTCATTTGCAAGTGTTATGGATATGGCCATGCAATTTCAGGTATTTTACTGAAATACTCAATCAAGCTCAGCATGAATTCAGTCATCCCTCTAACCGTGCATTCCATGTTCAAAAATGTCCCTGGGGAACATAAACATGGTTAGCTTCACAATTGCTGCTGTCAATCATTTGACCTTAGTAAAGTACTCCAACAGGCTTCATCATATCAAGGTTTTCCAGCAAAGCCCCTGTGAAAATACTGTTTCTGTGTGTTTGGCTTGGGTCCAGGAAGAACGTACTAACGTTTAACTATTCCAGAGTTCTGAGGATTTCAGGAAGGAAGTTCATGCAGTTGGTAAAGTTTGTCTTTTAGGCCATAATTTAAATATTAAAACAGAATGGGACAACCTTTTTTGTTTTTCTACTTCATTTTTTAAAAAAATGGCAGGGTAGGTTGGAAAGACAGGGGTACAGACATTTTGTAGATGTTTTGTGCCAAGCTGGGAGAGGATCAAATAATTTTGTTGCATTTAATTTCTTTTTCCCACTTGTAAGAAACAAACAAACAAACAAAAAATCATAGCAGACTTTGTGCTGTATCTTTTCTAATTCAAAAATGACTTGTTTATTTTCTTGTTTTATGGAAGCTATCCATGGCTCCACATGTTTGGGGCTATGTCACTTGTAATTTCCCAGGCCACATTAAAGAAAGAAACACATGATTAAGTTAAAGCACGATGGAAAATGTTCTGATCCATGGGCCAACATGGGGTACTATTTGATGAACTCAAACAGGTTACTTTCTTATAATCAGAGCCAACCATGGATGGCTCAGTTTTGACTCCTGCAATTAGCCAGGCGGATTATTCTGGACAAGGTTACTGTCTTAGAATGCAATCATGCCCACCTGTCTCAGGTTGGCATAGCACTATTTCTACCCTGAAGAGAGTGCCTTCAGGAAGCAGCAGTGTTTTGTTAGCACACATCCATATGTGCCTTAAGGAAAGTTCCCACCTCCTGGCCCCAGTCATGAGCTGTAGTTTCCTGATGGCCTGACAATCTGCATCTCATTCAGATTTATAAAAATCCATTTTCTGCTGATGTTTTTGTCCATCCACCAGTGTACTCCAACTTTTGTGCTGTTGTGTGTGTGTGCCAAGTCACTCAGTTGTGTCCGTCTCTGCGACCCCATGGACTGGAGCCCGCCAGGCTTCTCTGTCCATGGAATTTTCCAGGCAAGAGTACTGGAGTGGGTTGTCATTTCCTACTCCAGGGGATTTTCTCAGCTCACTGATCGAACCCACATCTTTTGTGTCTCCCACATTAGCAGACGGGCTCATTATCACTAGCGCCACCTCGGAAGCCCTTTTTAATGATATATTTCAGGTAGTGTTTCAAAGTTCACCTGCACTGTTCAATCCTATAACTGGAATACCCAGCACAGGACCTTGCATATAGCATGGTGGTGGTGGGTTAGTTGCTAAGTCGTGTCCGACCCATGTGACCCCATGGACTGTAGCTCACCAGGCTCCTCTGTCTGTGGGGTTTTCCAGGCAAGAATACTGGAGTGGATTGCCATTCCTTCTCCAGGGGATCTTCCCAACTCAGGAATCAAACCCAGGTCTCCTGCATTACAGGAAGATTTTTTACCGACTGAGCTATGAAGGAAGCACATATATAGCATAGTTATTAACAATTTGCAAAATAAATGAATAGTATTAACCATTCCTATATTATTTTAAGATTTAGAGTGCCATGTAATGTATCCATATATACAATTTAAACTTCTCATAAACTAGACACTTTTAAAGTTTAAGTGAATATTTTTGGAAACCATATCATCAAATATTGTACTATATTTAAAAAATAAATTTATGTTGTTATGTTATGGGGAACATAAACATGGTTACCTTCACAACTGCTGCTGTCAATCATTTGACCTTAGTAAATTACTCCAACAGGCTTCATCATATCAAGGTTTTCCAGCAAAGCCCCTGTGAAAATAGTATTTCTGTGTGTTTGGCTTGGGTCTGGCTTGACCAAAACATTCATTCAGGTTTTCCTCTCACATTGTATGGAAAAACCAAAACAAACATTTTGGCCGATATTTTAAAATAATCATTTATAGTAAGAAAAAGAACTACTCTTTAAGAGGACAACATCTTGTTTGTTTCTAACAACTAAAGAAAAGCAAGGCAGATACAATTACTCCCATGAGAGGACATTTTGATTTCAAGAAACAAAAACTTGTCTCTAAATCATAAAACTGGAAAACCATTAGCTCAGAGAACAAAATTGTCTAGGTGGCTTCACCTGAGTTGTGACCCAGAACTCAAAGAAAGTTAGTAGGACCTGAGTTTTCCCCTTCCTCATTGTCTCTGCTCCCTTTCCTCAGGGTTGGCTGCAACTTTAGACATGCCTTGCTCTCATGATTATAAAGTGACTGCCAATAGCTGCTGGGACTACAGCCTCCCAACTTCATGTGGGAAGTGGGTGAGGAACCTCTTCCCTTCCAGAAATGCAGTATACCTCTATTCACACTTCATTGGTCCTAACTGGGCACTATGCCCATCCCAGAACCCTCCCCATGGCCAATAGAGGGAATAAAGTAAACTTGGAGCTGGGAAAGAGGCAGTCTCAACTGAACAGTAAAATTTAGCACAAAAAATTTAATTGGTGGTTCCTCCAAAGTAAAATCTTACTAGTGTTACCAACAGGATGCAGAATAGATATTGTTCATAACAAAATAACAAATAATGACCACAAGTACTGGCCTAGTGTATACACTATAAGACTGGTATTTAGAGCCGTTAAGAAAGTTGCCTAAAGACCTAGATCTCCTGGGTGTATGAGTTTGTATTTGTAATAAATTAATAATAGCTGTTTCTTCACCTGGTGGTTATTTAATAAGTAATCCATGGGCAAGGCAACCCAGGTTGTAAGGATTGCTGTAAGGTTGCTGAGGATTAGGAGGAGGAAGGATGATGGGAGAAGACAGGTCCAAAGGTTGATATCCCCTACAGTTGATTGCCCTGAACTTAGGTTCCAACCAGCTCGCTTCCCATGGCAGCCTATGTGGGACAGAGCCTATGTCTGTTCCCATGTGAGGACACAGCAAGAAGATGTCATCTATGAATATGGAGAAGTGCTCTCATGAGACGGGAAATATGCTGGCACCTTGAGCGGGACTTCCAGCCTCTGCGACTGTGGGAAATAAATGTTGCTTATGAACCACTCAGTCTATAATACTTTGTTAGCAATCTATCAACAGATAAGACAACCAGCAAATCCATCTTTTTTTTTTCTTGACTTGAGATCAATGGAGAAATAATTTATAAGCCAAAAGACAACTGCAAACATGATCTATAACTACAGCAAACAACTGAAGAATATGTTCTTCAATATCTATGGTACCTGGGAATCCAGGCCACATAAAGATCCTAATATGTTGTGTTGTCAGGGCGCCCAGTTATATTCAAATCTTTGATTAAAAAAACCCAAAGAATTTCTAGTGTAACTGTGTCATCAATGTAGAATGGGATATACTTTTAAAAAATTATTTTTTAACCGAAATTCAAATTTAACTGAGCATATTGTATTCTAATTTTGCTAATTCTGGAAACCAACACTTCCTACATGAACTACTGCAAAGTCTTCAAAATGCATTTCTGATCATGCATTCCCAAAGAAAGACCTCAAATGCCTGTCCCAGCATTTGAGATACTTTATGATCTTGTGCAAATTCAACTTTGCACCTCTTTTCTCCAGATGCCCTTGCACACTATTCTTTAGTCACTTAAAACCCCTTGCTCTTTTGAAGAGGCTGTGAATTTCACACTGAGTCTCCATTTCCCATTTCTCTTCTCTTTCTAGACAGTCTTCAAAGTCTAGATCAAATGTCACATCTGTGATTCCTTCTTTGGATTGCCCACACACAATTAGCCATTTTATTAAATCAGCAATTTCTTGAAAAAAGGGGTTTACTTATTTATTCCTCTCAACTTAATATATATGTATATATATTTATATTCAATGCAATTCAAATTAAAATCCTAAAATCTTTTTTAATAACAAGTGAATTCTAAAACTCATATGAAAAGTTAAAATACCCAAAATAGCCAACACAATGCTGGAGAAGTATTAAGTTGGAAGCAATGACACTCCTTACTATAAAACTTACTACAAAAATATGCTAATCATAGCAATGTGGTTCTGGTGAAAGAACAGAAAAATAGATCAATGGAACAGAATACAGAGCTCCAATATAGGCCTACATGAGAATACTCAGCTGATCTTTGACAAAGAAGAAAAGGCAATTCAATGAAGAGAGAATTGTCTTTTCAACAAATGGTGCTGGAAAAAGTAGACATTCACATGCAAAAAATGAATTAAATGTAGACATTATACTTCTTTCTTCCCTGAATGCTCAGAGGGTAAAGCGTCTGCCTACAATGTGGGAGACCCAAGTTCGATCCCTGGGTTGGGAAGATCCCCTGGAGAAGGAAATGGCATCCGATTCCAGTATTCTTGCCTAGGAAATCCCATGGACAGAGGAGCCTGGTGGGCCCCAGTTCATGGGACAGCAAAAGAGTCACACACAACTGTCACAACTTATACTTTTTACAGAATTAACTCAAAATGTGTCCTTATCATACACATATAATGTAAAGGAAAATTATACAACTTCTAGAAGTTAACAGAGGTAAATTCTAGGTGACCTTGGTTTTGAGGATGACTTTTTAGATGCAACACCAAAATTATGATCTATGAGAAAATACATTAAGTTAAACTTCAATAAAAGTAAAAATCTCTACTCTATGAAAGACGCTATTAAGAAACTGACAATATAAACTACAAATAGAGCTAAAATATTTGCAAAACATATATGTGATGATGGACTATATCCAAAATATACCCTTCTTAATATTCAACAGCAAGGAAACCAACAACCCAATAATTTATAGGATAATATAATAACAGACACCTCACCAAAGAGGATATGATAATGTCAATTAAGCATATGAAAAAATGCTTCATGTTATATTTCATTATGCACGAATGCATGTTCAGTCGTGTCTGGCTCAGTGTGACTCCATGAACTATATAGCCCTCCAGGCTCCTCTGTCCATGGAATTCTCCAGGCATGAATACTAGAGTGGGTAGCCATTCCCTTCTACAGGGGATCTTTCTGAGCCAAAGATCAAACCCAGGTCTCCTGACTTGCAGGCAGATTCTTTATGGTCTGAGCTACAAGGGAAGCCCCTATATGTCATTAGGAAATTGCAATTTAAAAGCTATAGGAAGAAAACACTACACATCTATAAGAATGGCACAAACCACAAATACTGAAAATACCAAATCTTGGTAAGGATGTTAGACAACAAGAATGTTTATCTATTGCTTTGGGAATGAAAGATGGAACAGCCACTCTGGAAGACAATTTGGCAGTTTCTAACAAAACTAAACATAGTGTTACTATGTAACTCATCTGCTGAGCTATTAGGTATTTACCCAAATGAGTTGAAGACCTGAATCTACACAAAAATCTATACATATGTTTATAGCAACTTTATTTACAATTGCCAATACTTGGAAGCAACTAAGATGTCCTTCAATAGGTGAATGGATAATCAAACTGTGTTTTATCCACAAAATGTACTATTATTTGATGATAAAAAAGTAAATGGACTACCAAGTCATAAAAAGACATAGAAGACTCTTAAATACATATTTCTAAGAAAAAAAGTAAATCTGAAAAGGACACATACTGATTGATTCCAGCTATATGGCATTCTGAATAAAGCAAAACTGTAAAGAGAGTAAAAAGATCAGAAGTTTCCATCGATTGGAAGGGAAAGAAAGATGAATAGGTAGAGCACAGGGGATTTTAGAAAAGTTTAGTTATTCTGTATGATATTGTAATCAGTAATATCTATTATCACAACCTATAGTACTATACAACAGAAAGAGTGAAAGGTGATGTAAATTGTGGACTTTGGTAATAATGTATCAATGTATCAAGCAATCAATGAAAATGTGTGTGTTACAAATGAGATTGAAATGCTCTATAATCAAAAGAGAGTAAGCAGATTTTTTCAGAAAATTAAATTAAACTTCTAGAAATAAAATATATGAACATGGACCTCAGTAGATGAATTAATGAACAAATAAGACAAGACTGAAAAGAGATTTAAGCAACTAAAAGTGAAAACTGTGGAAATCATTTGAAATACAGAGAAATAAAATAATAAGCAGAAAACTCTGAAGGATAAGTTGAGATATGATGGAAAAGATCACTGTTAGATATGAAAGACCATACAACCTAGTGCTGAGAATATGAACTCTCGAATGATTCCCTGGATCCAATCTTATAACTACTCCTCAACGGCTGTGTGAACTTGGGTGAGTCACTAAGACTTTACATTCAAGTTTTTTTTCAGCTCTAAATATAGATGTTACTAGAACCTACATCATAATATTATTATAATTGCTAAAGCTGTTAAAACTAATATAATATTTAACATAAAATACATAAATTGAAAAGGTAGATGGCTAGAGTTATACAATCAATGAGTGATCATTATTAAGGAAGACTTTAACATACAATAAGAAAGGAAAAGACACTCAATGGAATTCCAGAGAGTAGCAAGGAGAGAAAAGAAGGCCTTCTAAATGAACAATACAAAGAAATAGAGGAAAACAACAGAATGGGAAGGATTAGAGTTCTCTTCAAGAAAGCTGGAGGTATCTAGGAAACATTTCATAAAAGAAGGGGCACGAGAAAGGACAGAAATGATAAGGACACAACAGAAGAAAAAGAGATTAAGACGAGGTGGCAAGAAAACACAGAAGGACTACACAAGAAAAGTCTTAATGACCCAGATGACCACAATGATGTGGTCACTCACCTACAGCCAGACATTCTGGAGTGTGAAGTCAAGTGGGCCTTAGGAAGCAATACTATGAACAAAGCTAGTGGAGGTGATGGAACTCCAGCTGAGCTATTTAAAATCCTGAAAGATGATTCTGCTAAAGTGCTGCAATCAATATGGTACAAATTTGGAAAACTCAGCAGTGGCCACAGGACTGGAAAAGGTCAGTTTTTGTTTCAATCCCAAAGAAAGGCAATGCCAAAGAATGTTCAAACCTCTGTACATCTGCACTCACTTCACATGCTAGCAAGGTAATGCTCAAAATCCTCCAAGATACGCTTCAACAGTACGTGAACTAAGAACTTTCAGATGTAAAAGCTGGGTTTTGAAGAGGCAGTGGAGCCAGAGATTAAATTGCCAACATTCATTGGAACATAGAGAAAGCAAGAGAGTTTCAGAAAAACATCTACTTCTGCATCAGTGACTCTCTTTTCTTCTCAGTGAGTCTAGCCAGAGGTTTGTCAATTTTGTTTATCCTTTCAAAGAACTAGCTCTTGGTTTTATTGATTTTTTCTATTTTTAATCTCTATTTTATTTATTTTTCTCTGTGATCTTTATTATTTGCTTCCTTCTGCTGACTTTAGTTTTGTTTGTTCTTCTTTTTCTAATTCTTTTAAGTGGAAGGTTTGGTTGTTTATTTGAGATTTTTCTTATTTTTTGAGGAAGGTCTGTATCACTACAAACTTTGTTCTAACTGCTTTTGCTATGTCCCATGGATTTTGTATGACTGTGTTTCATTTTTGTTTGTCTCAAGGTATTTTTTAATTTCCTTTTTGATTTTATCATCAACCTTGGTTTTTAGTAGTATGTTGTTTCATCTACATGTAATCATTTATTTATCATTTCTTTCCTATGGTTGAGTTTTGGTTTCATGCCACTGTGACCAGAGAAGATACTTGGAATAGTTTCTATACTCTTAAATTTGTTAAGGTTAGTATTGTGCCCTAGTATGTGGTCAGTCCTATAGAACATTCCATGTGTACTTGAAAAGAATGTGTATTCTGTTTTTTGGGGGGTATGATGTCCTAAAAATATCAATTAGGTCTAACTGTTCTATTGTATCTGGAGAAGGCAATGTCACCCCACTCCAGTACTCTTGCCCGGAAAATCCCATGGACAGAGAGCCTTGTAGGCTGCAACCCATGGGGTCATGAAGAGCTGGACACAACTGAGCGACTTCACTTTTCACTTTCCTGCATTGGAGAAGGAAATGGCAACCCACTCCAGTGTTCTTGCCTGGAGAATCCCAAGGACGGCGGAGCCTGTTGGGCTGCTGTCTATGGGGTCGCACAGAGTCAGACACGACTGAAGTGACTTAGCAGCAGCAGCAGCAGCAGCAGCTCTATTGTATCACTTAGGATCTCTATGGCCTAATTGATTTTCTGTTTAAAAGATCTATCCACTGATGTGAGTGGGCTACTAGAGTTTCCTACAATTATTGTATTCCCACTGATTTCTCTCTTTATGTCTGTTAATGTCTAGTTTATGTATTTCAGTTCTCCTATAGGTACTATATGTTGACCAATGTAAATCTTCTTATATTGATCTTTTTATCATTATACAGAGTCGAACACGACTGAAGCAACTTAGCAGCAGCAGCAGTGCCCTTCTTTATCTTTCTTTATGGCTTTTAATAAAGTCTACTTTGTCTGATATAAGTATTGAAACTCTCAATTTCTGGTCACTTTTGCTGGCATGAAATATGTTTCCATCCCCTCAATTCAACCTATGTGTATCCTTTGTCCTAAGGTTCGTCTCTTGTAGGCAGCATAGTGTAGGCTCTTTAAAAATTTTTATTTCTCATATGCCACTATATGTCTTTTGATTGGAGCCTTAAGTTCATTGATTCTTAAGATAATTATTGATATATAATGTACTCATTGCCATGTTGAACTTTGTTTTCCAGTCGATTCTATATTTCATTTTTCCTTTTATTTTCCTTTTTGTGGTTGATGATTTCTTTTTATTTGATGCTTATGTTCTCTTCTTTTTGTTTGTTTTCTTTGGAGTGTGTGAATCTATTGCATGTTTTGATTTGTGGTTGCCCTGTTTTGCAAGTATGTTAACTCTTCCTATCACTGCTTGCATTAGACTGATAGTCATGTAGGCTTTAACACATTCTAAAAAGAATAGAAAAAATATTTGCATTTTCCTTCTCCCCTTCCCTGCATTTTATTATTTTTATGTCTTTTTTTACCTCTTCCTCTTTATACTTCTACATTTATCATTGCTTTCACAACTAGTCTTTTTTTTTAGTCTGTATACTAAATAATTTGTGATTTAGTTACCAACTGTGATTTTTCTCTTTCTTTATCTTCTTGTTTCTTCTCTATTTAGAGATGACTATTCAATGATTTTTTAGGGCAGGTTTAGTATGGCTGTATTCTTTTAGTTTTTGCTAGCCTGAGAAATTATTTATTTCTCTTCCTGTCTTAGAGGGTTACTTACATGCAGGAGCGTCCCTGAGTACCTCGTGTAGGTTTAAATTTTTTTTTCTTTTTACATAAGGGCTATTTTTGGTGTCTCTTTCCTCACCTCAGCATATGCTGGCCATTATCCCCTTAATAGGGGGTGTGCATGTGTGTGGTCTGTGTACTTTCCCAGAAGGCAGAGGCAGCTATTGACTCTTGGTCATGGGACCCTCAGCAGCAGCAGCAGCAGCAGCAGCAGCAGCAGCCTGCATGTGCTCCCAGGAAGGCTGGGGTAGCAATCTGCACCAGCTTATAGGGCCACGCCCACCTCTGGAGTCCAAGATGCAGTGGCAGCTCACACCTGCCCCTGGAGCTCGTGTTGCTCGTTCTCTGCCGCCTGAGAACATGTGGATAAATTAGCTCCTATGGTGGCCACCCCTGCCCCACATGTCCCCGCCTCCCAACAATGGTCTTTTGCCTCCCTGGTGGGTCCAGACTTCTTTCCAGACTCCCTGGGTTGTGCTGCATCACACCCAAGCCCCTTTGGGCTGTCTCCATGCAGCCAAATTCAGTCCTCTCCTCAGAGCCTGAACTTCAAAGTCGAAGCCTTAGCACGCAGCCCTAACTCGCCCTAGCAGGCAAGCATCGCAGGCTGGGGAGTGCCTGGTGGCACTGACCACCTATGCAGCCTGTCCTCACTTTGTCCTCCATGAGTCAATGCTGTGGTCTCCTCCCAGGCCCCAATGGTCTCCCTCTGTCCCTGCCACTGAGAGGACTTCCCAATGTGCAGAAGCATTCCCTTTTTCATAGCTGCCTCCCAGGGGTGCACTTCCTATCCTAGTTCCTTTCTCTCTCCCTCTTTTTATTTCTCTCTCTCTCTCTCTTTTGCCCTACCCACTTAGGTGGAGATTTTCTTTTGAAAAAAAAAAAAAAGGAAGTCTTCTGCCAGTGTTCAGTAGATGCTCTGTGAGAGTCATTTCACATATAGATGTATTTTTGATTTATTTATGAAAGAAAGTGAGCTCCACGTCCTACTTGTCTGCCATCTAAATCCAATCTCTTCTATGTTTATTCTTTTCTTAATCTCTAGGTAGCATTTTTAAAATTTTTATATTGGAGTGTAGTTGATTTACAATACTGTGTTTTTTTAGATATAGGAAAATGATTCAATTATAAATATATATGTATCTATTCTTTTACAGATTTTTCCCATATAGGTTATTACAAAACACTGAATACATAGTTCTGTGTGCTATAAGTAAGTTATTTGTATCATTTTTTTAAAGATTTCACATGTAAGTGATACCATATGATATTTGTCTTTCTCTGACACACATTCTTATTTACAAATAGGCATATTATTTTTGTCTCAATTATCTGATAGCAGTCTGGAGTCATCATGCCCCTGGCTCCTCAATACCTTAGTGAGAATTTGTTACAAAAAGAGATTTGTGTTAAACAGCCATAGCATCAGGATCAAATTCAGGAAATTTAATGTTGATGAACACTTGTTTAACTGATAGATCTTGTTCAAATTTTGGCAAAAGTCACAATAATCTTTAGGGATATTTTCCTGGACTAGAATCTAATCAAGAATCTCTTTTATTCTGGAATGCACTACAGCCTTTCTTTATCCCTGATGACATTACACTTCCAGAAGAGGAGAGTACAATTGTTCCATAGAATGGGTCTGTCAGTTGTTTCCTCCAGATAGATTCCTGTGCACTTTGTCGAGGATGTCACAAGAATGGTGCTGTGTCCTTCTCAGAGAGAGCACCATGCCAGATGCCCGTGACATCAAGTTGCCCTGTGATGGGGGATGTTCACTCTGATCCCTTAGTTAAACCATACTCTGTCAAGTGTCTGCCCTGTGAGTGTCTACCATTGTGGTTAGTGAGTCCTTTGGGAGGAGATGCTTGGAGCCTACCTAGAGATCTTTTTCATCATGCAACTTCCTCCCATTAGTTTTGCATCCATGATGCTTCCCATCTAACTCTGCTATTACTGTGATGGGAGCAAAGTGGCTTTTACCTCTATCAGTCTTCTGAAATTCAGGAGTTGGCTTCTACTGTTAGGAGGACCATTCTTTTCTTCCTTCCTGTTTTACGTGTACATGAATATGTTTAAATATATGGAATACATGAAGCCCCTCTTCCCAGGGTTTGGTTAATACTCTCAAGAAGTGATATAATATTATTTTTCTCCTTTTTAACATTGAGGGGGCTTAGATAACAGTTTCTAGTGGCACACTGGGAGAAGGCAATGGCACCCCACTCCAGCACTCTTGCCTGGAAAATCCCATGGATGGAGGAGCCTGTAGGCTGCAGTCCATGGGGTCGCTAACAGTCAGACACGACTGAGAGACTTCACTTTCACTTTTCACTTTCATGCATTGGAGAAGGAAATGGCAACCCACTCCAGTGTTCTTGCCTGGAGAATCCCAGGGACGAGGAAGCCTGGTGGGCTGCCGTCTCTGGGGTCGCACAGAGTCAGACATGACTGAGCGACTTAGCACCAGCAGCAGCAGTGTCACATTTTTATAACTATTACAGTAAAGCAAACCCAGAGAGTCTAGTCCCAGAATCTAAGCCATTCAATATTCTACCACTTGGGATTCTGAAGATTGTAAGTGACAGAAATTCATTTCAAACCAGCTTAGGTGAAAAAGAGAATTAATTAGAGAGGCACCAATGATCTTATCAGGGAAATATTGAGGCACTCAAATGTGTGAAGGCAATGACGCCATCAAGTTCAGGAACAGTGACCCAGGGATGCAAATAATACTGGGCCTCTCTCCTTTTCCCTTCTCTTGTATGTAGCATCTTTCTTTCCCTGTATTCCAGATTAGGGCAAGTACTGGGTGACATGGTCATCAACATCTCAATTCATCATTCCTACAGCCTGAACAAGCTGGAATCAAGATTGCTGGGAGAAATATCAATAACCTCACATATGCAGATGACACCACCCTTATGGCAGAAAGTAAAGAACTAAAAAGTCTCTTGATGAAAGTGAAAGAGGAGAGTGAAAAAGTTGGCCTAAAGCTCAACATTTAGAAAACTAAGATCATGGCATCTGGTCCCATTACTTTATGACAAATAGATGGGGAAACAGTGGAAACAGTGTCAGACTTTATTTTGGGGGGCTCCCAAATCACTGCAGATGGTGATTGCAGCCATGAAATTAAAAGATGCCTACTCCTTGGAAGAAAAGTTATGACCAACCTAGATAGCATATTCAAAAGCAGAGACATTACTTTGCCAACTAAAGTCCATCTAGTCAAGGCTATTGTTTGTCCAGTAGTCATATACGGATGTGAGAGTTGGACTGTGAAGAAGCCTGAGAGCCAAAGAATTGATGCTTTTGAACTGTGGTGTTGGAGAAGACTCTTGAGAGTCCCTTGGACTGCAAGGAGATCCAACCAGTCCATTCTGAAGGAGATCAACCCTGGGATTTCTTTGGAAAGAATGATGCTAAAGCTGAAACTCCAGTACTTTGGCCACCTCATGCGAAGAGTTGACTCATTGGAAAAGACTTTGATGTTGGGAGGGATTGGGGGCAGGAGGAGAAGGGGATGACAGAGGATGAGATGGCTGGATGGCATCACTGACTCGATGGACGTGAGTCTGAGTGAACTCCAGAAGTTGGTGATGGACAGGGAGGCCTGGCGTGCTGCGATTCATGGGGTCACAAAGAGTCGGACACGACTGAGTGACTGAACTGAACTGACAGCCTGGGCATCTGCATAGACCCTACTACTTACCCCAGCCTTCCAGATTTTATAATTTTGTAGAAAACTTTAAAAGAATCATTTAGTAAATGGTCAAGCTTGGAATAAGCTTTTACTTCTTGTGCATTCAACTGTGGTTAAGATACCAGTTCAGGTAAAAAAAAAAAAAAGAAAAGCCTGGTCCCACAAGAAATGCAATTTTATGCCAGTGAAGGAAATTGGCTGAAAGACAAGACAAACTTTGATTTCTGTCCAGACTTGGGTGGGAGGTCTGCAGAGAAAAGAAGACAATGTCCCTTATGCATAGAAATGGCAAAGGAAACGCTGACTGTTCTTACGTGGGGTGCCTGTAAATTAGTTGATCATAAGTTGGATGATTTGTTCTTATATATATTTTTATGGTTTTACAGGGCACAAGTGAATAATGAAGTGACAACTCAACTATAAAAAGAAGTGTAACACATTTCAATTATATTAAATGCTGTACATTATAGGGTGTTATTTTAATTCTTTCAGCTACTCCATAGTCTTAAAAATTATTGTATTAAATACATATGAAGTGAATCAATCCCAAAAAGGCACCATCATTTTCAATGGAATTTTATGATATTATTTTCATTTAAGAATTTTGACCACTAAATTATTTAAACAGTTTCCATGTGAGGAAGTATGTTTCAACTGCTTGTTAAATAAAACCCTGTATATTTATAAGTAGCATATTGAAAAACCACACTGCAATTTGCTATATTTAAATGTATCTTAAAAGTGCTTGGATACCTGTCAGACTGTTTTCCTTATTTTCAAATTAGGTAAACTAATTCATTCTGTAGAATTACCATGCTTTTTGAGTCAGCACAAGAGAAAATATTGTCTAATGAAATGTTTTCCTCTATTTTTTAAGTCAAAGGCATGAATTAAAAATTTTCATATATATCATAAATGTAGTCAATCTCCCCGAACAAACTAAAGCATAACCTTAAATAGAAATTATGACACCTAAATTTAGAAATACTGGGACTGTGTTACTATTAATGAACACACAGGCAGATAGATAATGGCATGAAGAAACAGGAAAAATAATTGGGGGACAATGTTTTGAATTATTTTGTCTCATCCATCATGCATTGTCTTGGGCTGAGAGTCTGGGACACTCAGCTTTGGTGCCTGAGGGAGAGGATGTAACAGTAAACTAGAGACACAGAAGCATTGAGATCTGAGAGCAAGACCCCAGGGCCCTCCCTCTGTCTGGGCTCTGGGTGTGTGCAGCAACCTTACATGGCTTGCTGCCACATGAGACATGGATACAGTCACGTCACTGGCCCAGGGGAAGGGGAACAATTGGAGCTGAAGAAATTTTCTTCAGGTTTGCATCCTTGAAGGTTTACTCTGCACAATAAGAGGTTATTTAAGTATGTAGTTACAATAGTGAGGAATTGGCAAAACCAAATAAACAATCTGTGAAACAAGGGAACTTGAGTGAATGAGCCCCATTACTTGAATAACAGAAGCATCTTGCAGTTATCAAAACTACCCATGATGCTCAAGATGCCATCATCATCTTTATAAATAGTTTTCTAATCATTTCTCCACAGGTCATTTTAATTGGAATTTTCCTCTCACCCTGGGCCTAACGTAAAGCTGGGCATATGGGGTGGGAATGTTACTCATTGGCCCACACCTTACAAAGCTACAGATCATTGCAATGTGTCTTTTGACAATATTGACAAAATGACCCAGACCAAGTCAACCCCAACCCCAGATCCCAGGGATTCACACCTGCATGCCCATTCTAGCCAGGCTAGAGGGACATTCAAGAGCTACCTTCTTGGCAGTCAGAACTGACCCACAAGGAGTGGATCCTAGACTTCCTTGGTGGTCCATTGGTTAAAAATCTGCCTTCCAATGCAGGGGACATGGGTTCAATCCCTCACTGGAGAAATAAGATCCCACATGCCGCAGGGCAACTAAGCCCATGTGCCACAACTAGAGAAGCCTGCAAACCAAAACAAAAATCTGCAGCTGCAACATAGACCAAGTGCAGCCAAAAAGGATGAGGGGATCCCAAATGCTGGAGGTGACAGGGCATGGGGTCCTATTTCCATCCTCTCCCTCTGCTGAAAAACAGGTAAGTCAAGCTCCTGAAATGCATGAAGTGTACATCCTCTGCCTCACACTCCTGCGGGGTGAGAAGAGTGGAACAGAAGAGCAGCCAAGACCGCACAGGCACCCCTCAGCCTCAGGGGGATGGTGCGGCAGGGCTGAGATGGATTATGAAATCAGGTGAGCTGAGTATTAGGGAAGGGTGCCACTAACATCTGTCTCTTTGAGTGCAGCTTGACTTTCAGTTCTAGATTTGCAGACATTTTTTACTGTCTTTGCATTCATTGAATTGCTCCGGACATGCACAGAGGTTCTTTTCTAGCTCATCCGAACATCCATTGAGCATTAAGGACTCGTCTGAAGCATCCATGTTATTCTTTAGCTTCCAGACACTTATTTCTATTATTTTTTTAATGTTTTGCCATTTTTGTCCTGGTCTTCTGGATGTATGTTACATTCATGATACACAGCCAGTGTTTCTATCTTTCATGTTCTCCAACTTTCTTTTTTCACTTTAAGTTTTTTTAAATATTATTCTACAAATAAACAACCAGCAGTGGCGACAGGACTGGAAAAGGTCAGTTTTCATTCCAATCCCAAAGAAAGGCAATGCCAAAGAATGCTCAGACTACTGCACAATCACATTCATCTCACACGCTAGTAAAGTAATGCTCAAAATTCTCCAAGCCAGGCTTCAGCAATACGTGAATCGCGAACTTCCTGATGTTCAAGCTGGTTTTAGAAAAGGCAGAGGAACCAGAGATCAAATTGCCAACATCCACTGAATTGTCAAAAAAGCAAGAGAGTTCCAGAAAAACATCTATTTCTGCTTTATTGACTATGCCAAAGCCTTTGACTGTGTGGAACACAATAAACTGTGGAAAATTCTGAAAGAGATGGGAATACCAGATCACCTGACCTGCCTCTTGAGAAATCTGTATGCAGGCCA
This sequence comes from Capricornis sumatraensis, assembly GCF_032405125.1. NCBI lineage: Eukaryota > Metazoa > Chordata > Mammalia > Artiodactyla > Bovidae > Capricornis > Capricornis sumatraensis. The sequence goes on from NC_091073.1 coordinate 80,310,230, forward strand.
GGAAGCAACAGTTAGAACTGGACATGGAACAACAGACTGGTTCCAAATAGGAAAAGGAGTATGTCAAGGCTGTATATTGTCACCCTGCTTATTTAACTTCTATGCAGAGTACATCATGAGAAACGCTGGGCTGGAAGAAACACAAGTTGGAATCAAGATTGCTGGGAGAAATATCAACAACCTCAGATATGCAGATGACACCACCCTTATGGCAGAAAGTGAAGAGGAACTAAACAGCCTCTTGAAAGTGAAATAGGAGAGTGGAAAAAGTTGGCTTAAAGCTCATCATTCAGAAAATGAAAATCATGGCATCCAGTCCCATCACTCCATGGGAAATAGATGGGGAAACAGTGGAAACAGTGTCAGACTTTATTTTTGGGGGCTCCAAAATCACTGCAGATGGTGATTGCAGCCATGAAATTAAAAGATGCTTGCTCCTTGGAAGAAAAGTTATGACCAACCTAGACAGCATATTCAAAAGCAGAGACATTACTTTGCCGACTAAGGTCTGTCTAGTCAAGGCTATGGTTTTTCCAGTAGTCATGTATGGATGTGAGAGTTGGACTGTGAAGAAGGCTGAGCACTGAAGAATTGATACTTTTGAAGTGTGGTGTTGGAGAAGACTCTTGAGAGTCCCTTGGACTGCAAAGAGATCCAACCAGTCCATTCTGAAGGAGATCAGCCCTGGGATTTCTTTGGAAGGAATGATGCTAAAGTTGAAACTCCAGTACTTTGGCCACCTCATGCAAAGAGTTGACTCATTGGAAAAGACTTTGATGCTGGGAGGGATTGGGGGCAGAAGGAGAAGGGGACGACAGAGGATAAGATGGCTGATGGCATCGTTGACTCGATGGACGTGAGTCTGAGTGAACTCCAGAAGTTGGTGATGGACAGGGAGGCCTGGCGTGCTGTGATTCATGGGGTTGCAAAGAGTCCGACATGACTGAATGACTGAACTGAACTGAACTGAACTGAATAAACAACCAGCTGAGTCTTAAAAGACAGCCATTGACTGTTCAGTGTATACATTCATTTTTACTCTACTTTTTATAATTTTTAAGACCTTTTTCTTATTTTCTTTTATCTCCATCAAAGCTATTGAGCTTGTTCAGGACATATGTTTTCCTCAGTAGCCCCTACAGTACTCTCCTCTGCTTTCTGAGGCAGGTCTCTTTCTCCTGGGATGAGTGTCCCAGTGGGTCACCCTAGTCTCCTTTCCTGTAGATGTTTTCATTGCATGTGTGGTGATCGCACGTGGACCATTTGCATCATAGGATTAGTGTGTCCCCAGATTAGGTGGGGTAGCCTGATGGACTGCCGTCTATGGGGTCGCACAGAGTTGGACACGACTGAAGCGACTTAGCAGCAGCAGCAGCAGATTAGGTTGACTGGAGGTATGTATGCCTTTGTCACACCCCATGAATTGACGAGAGGTCAGGCTCCACTGAGGGTGTGTGGGGAAGCAGTGAAGTGCTTGGTTCTGTTTCCTCTGGGCAGCGTATTTCTCCATTCTGAAAACTACTTTTCTCTTCCTCTGAGTCTGTGTGGAGGATCTTGTTCAGTCACTCAGTCATGTCCAACTCTTTGTGACCCCATGGACTATAGCACGCCAGGCTTCCCTTCCTTCAATATCTCATGGAGTTAGCTCAAGCTCATGTCCATTGATTCAAAGATGCCATCCAACCATCTCATCCTCTGTCACCCCTTTCTTCTCCTGCCCTTGATCCTTCCCAGCATCAGCGTCTTTTCCAGAGTCAGCTCTTCTATTTTCCCTCATTTTCTGCTTACTTTCTCTTTCAGCTGTCAACCCCCATCTCTGAGGACAGAACTGCAATTTAGCCTGGGGTGGGCACCCCATTCTCAACTGACCCCAGCAGTCACCTCCAGAGTCTGTGTTCATTACCAATGTGGTATATTCTACCTCCTTTGCAAAACTGCCAAAAGCCTTAAACAAAGTCACCTATGTAACACCAATACACATCTGTGCCTTCACACGTCTGAACTTCTCTCTCACCCCTCCTCTGCTGGCCAGGTCCTACTCAGTGTGCAACATGCCAGGTCTGCATGAGTGATAGCCCGTGTAATTTCCACATCTGAGAGTATAGGATGGAAAACACTGCTCCCATTTTGCAGATGTGTAAAACGAGATTTGGATAGACCAGGTGAAAGATGTGGTTTGACCCAGGCCACATCAGAATGAATCTTTAATAATGTGAAGTTCAGAGGGTTCACCCATTTTTCTTTGTCTCCTGCACAGCTCACTTTCTTTCCTCATGAATCACTGGAGCCCTAGAGTGTTTAATTACATTAAGAGACTTCCTCAAAGCAGTAAGGCCATGCCCACCTACCTTTGTTTACGACTCTCAGGGCGAAATGAGACATGGCATTATTCTAACTGGTTGGGAAACCAGAGCTTTTATCTCTTGAATTTGAGTGATAATACATTATTAAAGAGTCTACTCAGAGCTATTAAAGAGTCTACTCAGAGCCTCTGTTGTCTAGAAAAATATTAAAGTACTGCAGAAATCCAAAGTTAGTACTATTTGATATAAAATAAACAAATAGGTGGGCTTCCCTGGTGGTTCAGTGGTAAAGAATCCACCTGCAATGCAAGAGTAGCAGGAGACGCAAGTTAGATCAAGGGGTTAGATCAATCTCTTGGAGAAGGGAATGGCCACCCACTCCAGTATTCTTGCCTGGAGAATCCTTAGACAGAGGAGCTTGGTGGGCTATAGTCCAAAGTGTCCCAAAGAGTCAGACACTACTGAAGTGACTTAGCATGCACGCACACAAGCAAATAGATAAATAAAGATAAATATTTTCATCCTCACTCATCCTCTAAAAAATTTCACCTGTTATTTTCTCTGTAAATTTAGGTGATTTCTTGTTGCTAAATCCCAGATAATCTGCTAATTTTCTTGTCATTTCCCCCCTTCTAATTTCCTTTTTCTTTTCTACCTTCTGTTATTTTCTATCATGTTACTCAGCTTTTCACTTCACTGCCATATTTTCAGTTTCAGAGAGTTCTTTCTTTGTTCTCTGAGACTGTTGAAAAGCACACACTAGAGGCTTTTACTGAGCTCAGAAAAAAAAAAAAATACTGATAAACCAAGGAAGGAAGCACACATGGCATGCCTTCTAAGTAAGAGAAATCTTGCTTTCAGAGACCACTGCATCAGGACAGTATTCTTTCTACCCAAACCAGGGTTCTCCACACACCCTTGTGCCACTGCAGGGGTCCTGATACCAGAGCAAAGCTGGTAGGTATCTGTATGGTATGCTTGGGGAAGGGGAATCTGCCTCAGTTGTACTGTTGCTTAGCTCTGTATGATGACAGCCTGAGAACAGTGACAACTAGGGCTAGGGAAGTGTGTTCAGTGAAAACAGTCATGTGGGAACTTCGAGTAAATGCAGATTAAAACCAAGAATTCACAATAATTTACCTAGACATCATTGTAAATAAAAGAGCTAATATTTTGCAAAAAAAAGAGGCAGTGCATTAAAGAAAATATAGGCAGTTCATTTCAGTTCAGTTCAGTCACTCAGTTATGTCTGACTCTTTGCGACCCCATGAATCGCAGCACACCAGGCCTCCCTGTCCACCACCATCTCCGGAGTTCACTCGAATTCACGTCCATCGAGTTGGTGATGCCATCCAGCCATCTCATCCTTGCTCATCCCTTTTTCCTCCTGGCCCCAATCCCTCCCAGCATCAGAGTCTTTTCCAATGAGTCAGCTCTTCCCATGAGGTGGCCACAGTACTGGAGTTTCAGCTTTAGCATCATTCCTTCCAAAGAAATCCCAGGTCTTTTAGAAAGGACTGGTTGGATCTACTTGCAGTCCAAGGGACTCTCAAGAGTATTCTCCAACACCACAGTTCAAAAGCATCAATTCTTCAGCGTTCAGCCTTCTTCACAGTCCAAATTTCGCATCCATACATGACCACTGGAAAAACCATAGCCTTGACTAAATGGACCTTTGTTGGCAAAGCAATGTATCTGCTTTTCAATATGCTATCTAGGTTGGTCATAACTTTTCTTCCAAGGAGTAAGCATCTTTTTATTTCATGGCTACAATCACCATCTGCAGTGATTTTGGAGCCCCCAAAAATAAAGTCTGACACTGTTTCCACTGTTTCCCCATCTATTTCCCATGGAGTGATGGGACCGGATGCCATGATCTTTGTTTTCTGAATGTTGAGCTTTAGGCCAACCTTTTCACTGCCCTCTTTCACTTTTATCAAGAGGCTTTTTAGTTCCTCTTCACTTTCTGCCATAAGGGTGGTGTCATCTGCATATCTGAGGTTACTGATATTTCTCCTGGCAATCTTGATTCTAGCTTGTGCTTCTTCCAGCCCAGCGTTTCTCATGATGTACTCTGCATAGAAGTTAAATAAGCAGGGTGACAATATACAGCCTTGACGTACTCCTTTTCCTATTTGGAACCAGTCTGTTGTTCCATGTCCAGTTCTAACTGTTGCTTCCTGACCTCCATACAGGTTTCTCAAGAGGCAGGTCAGGTGGTCTGATATTCCCATCTCTTGAAGAATTTTCCACAATTTATTATAATCCACAGAGTCAAAGGCTTTGGCATAGTCAATAAAGCAGAAATAGATGGTTTTCTGGAACACTCTTGCTTTTTTGATGATCTAGCAGATGTCGTCAATTTGATCTCTGCCTTTTCTAAAACCAGCTTGAACATCTGGAAGTTCATGGTTCACGTCCTGTTGAAGCCTGGCTTGGAAAATTTTGAGCATTACTTAAACTAGCATGTGAGATGAATGTGATTGTGCGGTAGTTTGAGCATTCTTTGGCATTGCCTTTCTTTGGGATTGGAATGAAAACTGACCTTTTCCAGTCCTGTGGCCACTGCTGAGTTTTCCAAATTTGCTGACATATTGATTGCAGCACTTTCACAGCATCTTTCAGGATTTGAAATAGCTCCACTGGAATTCCATCACCTCCACGAGCTTTGTTCATAGTGATCCTTTCTAAGGCCCACTTGACTTCACATTCCAGGATGTCTGGCTCTAGGTGAGTGATCATACCATCGTGATTATCTGGGTCATGAAGATCTTTTTTGTACAGTTCTTCTGTGTATTCTTGCCACCTCTTGTTAATATCTTCTGCTTCTGTTAGGTCCATACCATTTCTGTCCTTTATTGAGCCCATCTTTGCATGAAATGTTCCCTTGGTATCTGTAATTTTCTTGAAGAGACCTCTAGTCTTTCCCATTCTGTTGTTTTCAGAAGTATAACCAAATGTCAAGAGAATGGCATCTCTACTGCTGAAGCCAGCTAAGGAGGGTTTGGGGTTAACCTCAAAATTGCATCATGTCTTAATCACAGCTTTTAAAAGATACAGCTGCACAAATTAACTGCACAAATCATTCTACAATATGAGATTATTGTTTTCAAAGAATTTTTTATTGTCTTTATAAAGTCCTAACTATACTCTATGAATACACCAGAAGCTTAGCTGTTCAGGTACCAAGAGTTGACATATAGGAGAGTCTATGTAGAAACTCAGGGTGAAAGTGGTAACATTTGTATTACATTTTAGAATTTTAATAGCATTTTTATATCTGTCATTTAATGTGAGATCCAAACTACTTAGGAATTATGTAAGAATTTTCTCTGCTTATTTTTCAGGGTCCTTATCTTACAGATAAGGAGTCCAGGGCTGCTGGGAGCTGCCAATTTGCCTGCAACATTATTGCCAGAGCAAGCAGGAAGCCAGCTCTTAAATTCCAGAGTCATCTCTTGTTTGTTTTTTCCCTAGTTTCCTGAGGGCAGGGAGATAAGGAGGGGTGGCTAACACTTCAGACTAAGAAAACTCAGACGTGACCAAAGCTGCTGCAAGGTGTCAAGAGGGTTGGATCAACTTTGGCTCTCATGAAATTGAAGCTGAAGAAGCAGATGAAGGAAACATTGTTGCCCAGTGTGCTCTGACTCTGTAAAAAGACTCCATCCAGGCACATCGAGCAGGCCATGTAATCCAGGCCAGCTGGACAAATTCAGACTTGCTCCCTCTGCCACCAACCTCTGATATTGCTCACTGCCCATGGCATTCTTCCCTCTGCTCATCTGGACCTGTGACTCAGCTGTCAGCACACACTGGTCATTCCTGGTCCAGACCTCTGAGGGTGCAGCACTAACTGACTCACCACAGCCCCATGAGGGATTTGAAGGAAAATTTCAATTCCCAGTGGAAATCAGGATGCTGGGCAGAATCTAAAGCAAATCTTCAACCTTTCAACACGGTCTCAATGTTAGGATATGAACAAAACCCAGTGAACTAATAGGTCACTGGCCAGAAATAATGGCTAAAAACTTATCAAATTTGGACTAAGTACAGAAAGCACAAATTAATGAAGTTGGATGAATTCTAAATAGGATAAACCCAAAGAAAACCGCATCAAAACCCCCACAAACTTCTGATAACAAAGAAAATATCCTCAAAGCAGTGAGAGAAATAACATCTTACCTACAGTGGGAAAATAATTTGAATGATAGCAAATTTCTCATCAGAAGCTATGAATGCCAGAAGAAAGTGGTACACCATTTTTCAAATGATCCAGAAATCAAAACATCTCATGTGAAGAAAAGCTTTGGACATTTGTGGGTAGCAGCAAAAATTATCCATATGCTTCCATTCATAAGAATGGATGTGACTAACAGTGAGCATGACTAATGTTATCCATATGATTCATTCATAAGAATGGTTATGACCAACAGTGAGCACTCAGGACATAATATGACCTTACTTGCATCGATTTTTCACTTAAAGATTATAACCAATCAACTGATGGGGCCCTATCAGGTGGGGCAGGGGAAGAGGTCAATGATGAGGCAGGAGGGTCATTTGGCTCAGGTATCTCCTTCATGAAAGTCTTTCCATTTAAGCCTTTGGGGTCATCTTAAAATCTGGTTACACACAAAGTCACAGAGACTTGCCAATAAAATAAAAATAAAGAAGCTCATCATTAAGTTTTAATGGTTATGATAGTCACTACTGAGGCTTCCCAGGTGGCGCTAGTGGTAAAGAACCTGCCTGCCAATGCAGGAAGCAAAAGAGACACAGGTTGGATCCTTGGGTCAGGAAGATCCCAGGGAGGAGGGTGTGGCAACCCTTTCCAGTATTCTAGCCAGGAGAGTCCCTTGGACGGAGGAGCCTGGCGGGTACAGTCAGAAGTGTTGCAAAATGTCAAACATGACTGAAGCGACTTAGCACAGCACAGCACGCATAGATATTACTAGATCACAAGGCCTGAGATAAATCCTGTAAACAAATGGTCTTATGATTGGAAACAGACATTGTATTTTTGTGAAAAAAAAAAAAAAAAGAAATGTAGGCATTTAAAATATTACTTCTGAAGAGTCATTTCTGTTTTAGCTCTTTCTTCTTTCTCCTCCGCCTCCTCTCTCTCCTCTCTCTCTCTTTTTTCCTTTAGAGAGGCATAGTCCTGGCTCTGGGTAGACTCCATCTTCTAGTTATAGATATGAAGCAGAGGGTGATGCACTTTGTGCAGAAGAAAATCACAGAGAAGTCAGAATATGGTAGACCCCAGGCAGGGCTCCAGGTCTGGCTCATTTGAGAGAAGACAATAGGCCTCAGAGTTCTGCGTCTTGTCTATTCATGACCTTGAGCACATTATACAAAGTTTGTCACTAGTCTTGCTGTTCAGGGGAGCTTGCATGAATGCAAACCCTTACAGAAAACCTGGAAGCAGATGAGGGAGAAGGAGGTAGTCTTTTAGGCCACCCAGAGCCCCTGGTGGTAGCTGTCATTCCTGTTGTGATTATTCTGGAAGCGCTGGCCCCAAGCGCAGTATGTTCTCACCCTGTTCTTAACATTAACATCTAAAAATACTCTGTCCTTTCAGCACCAGAATCCCCAGTGCCCTGCCTGTCCTCACCTACCATAACCATAACCTCTTACTGCTCTCCCATTTAATAAAAATTCTGTCACTGTCTGATGCTGTCTGGACTTCACCCTCACCTCAGAGCCTTTCTTTAACCCTTTATCAAACCTGAAAGGTGGTTCTCCCTTGAGGTCACTATTGCTCCTGAAGTCCCTCAAAGGAAGCTTCCTTCACCTTTCACCCCCCATATCTTCTAGTCAGAAAGTGGGTTAGGGTTGAGACTTTATCTCCTCATGCTCTTAAAATAAAAATCCTTGAGATGAATGCCTCTCCACTCCACCGTCCCACTCCCTGACACAGCTCAGCCCTCAAACCCCTCTCAGTGTGTATCTCACAGAAAGTCACCCCCTGCCCCCTTAATGACTTTGGACCCTGAACAAGTTCTGTCATCATCCTAGGACATGTTTGGGTGACACATTCAAGACCTTGGCCTCTCTGAGATTTCCGCCTTGAAGAACCTTCTCATCAAATCCTCCTCAAATACCTATTTCCAAGGCTATCCTAGATTTCGTCACCACTGACAGCTGCTTCACCTCCACTACCGTGACATAAGCCTGCTGCTCGTTGATGACAGCCTCACCTTCTTCCAACTGACTTATGTGTCTACTTTCCTATTTTCAGGATCATGGGATGCTGCTATCCACTGGGTCCTCTTTTATTTTTACTCTTTGTAAACCCTCTTTTGTTTTTGCTTCTCTCATTTTTTAGTTTATTTTTTACTTTATGTATAATAAAACTCACTCTTTTTGGTGTCCAGTTTGGTATGCAGTGAGTTTTGACCAGCGCATAGAAACAAGTAACTACTACCTGCTCAGTTGTGTCCAACTCTTTGCCACCCCATGAGCTGTAGCCCACCAGACTCCTCTGTCCATATAATTCTCCAGGCAAGAATACTGGAATGGATTGCCATTTTCTCCTTCAGGGTATCTTCCCAACTCAGGTATCCAAACCAAGACTCTGGCATTGGCAGGCAGATTCTTTACCTCTGCGCCACCTGGGAAGCTCCAAAATATGTAAACATCAATACAATCAAGATATAGAACAGGCTCATCATCCCTAAAAGTTCCCTGAAGCTGACCTTTGTATTAAATGTTTCCTCTAACCTCAACTACAGATCTGATCTGTTCTGTGTCCCTATGGGTTTGACTTTTCTAAAATGGAAATCTAATCAGGACCTCATTGATCTTAATCCACGATAGAAATTATATCCACCCAATTATTCAAGGGAGACATTTGAGAATCACCCTCAACAATTCCTTCTACAGCTAATCAATTGTTGCATCTTAACGTTTCTGGAATTACATCTTTCTTTCAGTGAGCTAGGAGAAGTAAGAAAAAAATAAGTTATAGGCATTTCACACCTAGGCAGCATTGTTTTGATATTAATTGTCATTATTCTTCAGTTTTATTTGAAACTGAACACAGGTTTTATCAATATTGGTATTGGGAGAAACAGTTGAGAAAGTTTGGTACAGAAAAATCCTAAGCTTTTTTTAGACCATGAAAGGAGAATACTAAAGAAATAATTTGATACAATTCAAACATTACCCTGGTATGTGTAGGGACCTTAAGAATAGGAAATTGATAAAATTTATTGAGGGAGAAACTGCTAATTCTTTAAATCCACTAGGCTTTAAAATCAAAACATGTTTTTTCCTGTATCTTACCTGAATATTCAACATTACTTTTAAAATATACTGTTCCATAGCTTTCCTCTTGATTTCCTCCTGAGCAATTCAAAATTAGGTTTAGTACAAATGGCTATCTTTAATAATATCTGAAGCATGCTTTCATTTTAAACTTGAAACTTTACAAATGTAACAAACTAGATATTGAGGGTAATTGAACCTGCCTTCTGTAATGAGAATTGCTTAGTTTGTTGCTATAAATACATTTATATAATTAATCCAGTTTGCTACTATATATATATATATATATATACACACTATATATATCATTAATCCAGTATATTATATATATATATATATAAATATATATATATATATAAATTCCTCATTAAGGGACTGTAATAACCTTTTATAATATAAAATTATTGTATATAAATATTGGAACTATATGCTTTATTCTTTCACATATTTTGTGGAATATTTTATAGTGTGAATCATTGTGAGTAAGAAACGCCTTCTGTCTTCTAAGGAACTTCAGACTACTCATGATCTCTCTCTTTAAAAAAATATATAATTTATTATAGTCTTTTTATCCCATGATTTCTTACTGCCTGTCCATCAACCTTTCACTCCCAATGGGAAGTTCTTACTGCTTGTAAATGAGCTTAAATTTACTCCTAAATATAAAGCAAAACTCTTAACCATCCCCTCCACTGCCTCCCCATCTCTCCTCTCCCTCATATTTGCACCCTTGTGAGGGCTGTTTCTGTTCTGACTCCATTGCCTCACCTTTCACACCCTTTCTCTGCTAATCCAGTTCTTCTCAGCTATCAACATTATACCACACTACTGGCGCTTCTCAGGACTTCCCAGCTGGTGCTAGTGATAAAGAACTCAGCTACCAATGAAGGAATCATAAGAGACTCAGGTTCAATCCCTGGGCCAGGAAGATCCTCTGGAGGAGGACATGGCAGTCCACTCTAGTGTTCTTGCCTGGAGAATACCATGGACAGAGGAGCCTGATGGGTTACAGTCCATAGGGTTGCAAAGAGTGAAACACAACAGAAGCAACTTTGCAGGCACACAGTGATGCTCTTAAAGGTAGGTGTTTTTAACCCCAGGTTCACAGACCTCAGGAATTCATGGAAATAATTTAAAGATCCATGATTGGGGAGAAAATTGAATCTTTATTTTCATTAACATCATATTGAAATATAGTCCATCTTTAAGTTGTGAATATAGGCAACAAAACACAAAGGAATTAGAATCACATGTACTTTTGCTATGAATCAGAGACATATTTATGTTACATTACAGTTGTTGCAGATATCTCAAAATATCACTTCAGTTCAGTTCAGTTCAGTCGCTCAGTCTTGTCTGACTCATTGCAACCACATGGACTGCAGCATGCCAGGCTTCCCTGTCCATCACCAACTCCCAGAGCTTACTCAAACTCATGTCCATCGAGTCAGTGATGCTATCCAGCCATCTCATCCTCTGTCATTCCCTTCTCCTCCCACCTTCAATCTTCCCCAGCATCAGGGTCTTTCCCAATGAGTCAACTCTTCACATCAGATGGCCAAAGTAATGGAGCTTCAGCTTCAGCATCAGTCTGTCCAATGAATATTCAGGACTGATTTCCTTTAGGATGGACTGGTTGGATCTCCCTGCAGTCTAAGGGACTCTCAAGAGTCTTCTTCAGCACCACAGTTCAAAAGCATCAATTCTTTGGTGCTCAGCTTTCTTTATGATTCAACTTTCACACCCATACTTGACTACTGGAAAAACCATAGCTTTGACTAGATGGACCTTTGTTGGCAAAATAATATATCTGCTTTTTAATATGCTGTCTAGGTTGGTCATAACTTTTCTTGCAAGGAGTGTCTTTTAATTTCGTGGCTGTAGTCACCATCTGCAGTGATTTTGGAACCCTCAAAATGAAGTCTGTCACTGTTTTCATTGTATCCTCATCTGTTTGTTGTGGAGAGATGGGACTGAATGCCATGAGCTTAGATTTCCAAATGTTGTGTTTTAAGCCAGCTTTTTCACTCTCCATTTTCATTTTCATCAAGAGGCTCTTTAGTTCTTCTTCAGTTTCTTCCATAAGGGTGATGTCATCTGCATATTGATATTTGAGATTATTGATATTGATTATTGATATTTCTCCCAGCAAGCTTGCTTTCAGCTTGTGCATTATCCAGCCTGTCATTTCCCATGATATACTCTGCATATAAGTTAAATAAGCCTTGATGTACTCCTTTCCCGATTTGGAACCAGTTGGTTTTTCCATGTCCAGTTCTTGGTCTGGTATTTCCATCTCTTTCAGAATTTTCTACAGTTTGTTGTGATCCACACAGTCAAAGGCTTTGGCCTAGTCAATAAAGCAGAAATAGATGTTTTTCAGGAACGCCCTTGCTTTTCTGATGAGCCAACAAATGTTGGCAGTTTGATCTGATTCCTCTGCCTTTTCTAAAACCAGCATGAACATCTGGAAGTTCATGGTTAACGTACGGTTGAGCCTGGCTTGGAGAATTTTGAGCATTACTTTGCTAGCGTGTGAGATGAGTGCAATTGTGTGGTAGACTGAGCATTCTTTGGCATTGCCTTTCTTTGGGATTAGAATGAAATCTGACCTTTTCCATTCCTGTGGCCACTGCTGAGTTGTCCAAATTTGCTGGCATATTGAGTGCAGCATCATTTTTTAGGATTTGAAATAGCTCGACTGGAAATCCATAGCCTCCACTAGTTTTTTTTTCATAGTGATGCTTCCTAAGGACCACTTGACTTTGCATTCCAGGATGTCTGGCTCTGACTGACCACACTGTCATGGTTATCTGGGTCATGAAGATCTTTTACACTAATAATGTCCCTTACATTATTAAAATATCACTTACGTTATCAATACTTTTACATAATGGTATTTAAAATGTTGGCAACACAGGTATTGCCATTAAATATCACAGCAATTAAAATATCTTATAGCTGAATACCATTGTTTTCTATAATATTCTGTACTTTATATTTTCATTTATAAGTATTATTCTGAGAAGACGTCTAAAGTGTGTTAGCATGCTGTTGAAATTTGGTGACACAGACATGCACCAGTTTTAAGACTCTTGACTCCCAGTCAACAATGAACTCTGTAATCATAATTTTAAAAAACATCAAATTGACTTTTGCCAGCCCTAATTATCCTTGACCCAAGGGCACATCACTTTCTTCAAACACCAGCTTCCCTTTCCCTGACCCCTGCTTTCCTGTTTCCCTCTCCAATTCACTTTTCTGGCTGGCATTTTTCTTATCTTTTAAAAGTTCAAGTTATTTCATATACCAACCAAATGTCAGCCTCCTCCTGAGTCATTCTCCTCTTCTGTCCTTCTATCCATCATGTCTTATCCCACAGTTTCAATTATTCCTGATGAAGAGACAGGTCACACAGTTATGTTTTAATTCAGAACACTGCCTTAGATAATCCAAAATCATCTCATTCAAGATATAAAAAACTGTTCAAAATCTTGCTCTGACACACACTCTGCAATGCAACTAATAGTTACATAGAAACCATCCTGTTCCTGACTGGCTCTGAAAAGCAGGACCACTCATCCAACCAGGGAAAGTTCACACCTTCTGCTCTCACCAGAACATCAAATCTGTTCTCAAATCCTAAAGATTCTACTCCTGGATCTCTCAAGTCTCTGTGTGCATCCTTCACTCTAAAGAGCCACCCCTGCATTCCCTCTCTATTTTCTATGTGGCTGCAATTCACCTTTGATACAAATCATCGTTCGATTCTGTCCCTGGGAAAGCATATGGAGAGCTTTGCCCATTCCTCAGGACAGAGAAAACGTGTCTTCAAATGCCCTGCAAGACACCTCAACCCTTGTGTCACACTGGCCAGTCACATGCTGTTCCTCCCGGTGTGCACCCCATGCTTTCTCCCAAACCCATGTCATTGTAAGTTCTTTCCTTCTCAAAAACCATTCTCTTCAATTCACTCCCCATTGTAACTTCAGCCAATTGATTCCATTAGATTTTCATCTAAATGGCCTTGATTTTTGAAAAAATTTCTAATCACTTCTTTCAGTTCAGTTCAGTCGCTCAGTCGTGTCCAACTCTTTGTGACCCCGTGAGTCGCAGCACGCCAGGCCTCCCTGTCCATCACCAACTTCCGGAGTTCACTCAGACTCACGTCCATTGAGTCAGTGATGCCATCCAGCCATCTCATCCTCAGTCGTCCCCTTCTCCTCCTGCCCCCAATCCCTCCCAACATCAAAGTCTTTTCCAATGAGTCAACTCTTCACATGAGGTGGTCAAAGTACTGGAGTTTCAGCTTTAGCATCATTCCTTCCAAAGAAATCCCAGGGTTGATCTCCTTCAGAATGGACTGGTTGGATCTCCTTGCAGTCCAAGGGACTCTCAAGAGTCTTCTCCAACACCACACTTCAAAAGCATCAATTCTTCAGCGCTCAGCTTTCTTCACAATCCAGCTCTCACATCCATACATGACCACAGGAAAAACCATAGCCTTGACTTTTTGTCAAGTCACTCAGTCATATCTGACTCTTTGTGACCCCATGGACTTTTCCATGGAATTACCAGTCCATGGAATTTTCCAGGCAAGAATACTGGAGTGGGTTGCCATTTCCTTCTCCAGGGGATCTTCCCGACCCAGGGATCGAACCCAGGTCTCCTGTATTGCAGGCAGATGCTTTACCGTCTGGGACCTTAGTCGGCAAAATAATGTCTCTGCTTTTGAATATACTATGTAGGTTGGTGGTAACTTTTCTTCCAAGGAGTAAGTGTCTTGTAATTTCATGGCTGCAATCACCATCTGCAGTGATTTTGGAGCCCCCCAAAATAAAGTCTGACACTGTTTCCACTGTTTCCCCATCTATTTCCCATGAAGCGATGGGACCAGATGCCATGATCTTCATTTTCTGAATGTTGAGTTTTAGCCAACTTTTTCACTCGCCACTTTCACTTTCATCATGAGGCTTTTTAGTTCCTCTTCACTTTCTGCCATAAGGGTGGTGTCATCTGCATATCTGAGGTGATTGATATTTCTCCCAGCAATCTTGATTCTAGCTTGTGTTTCTTCCAGCCCAGCATTTCTCATGATGTACTCTGCAAATAAGTTAAATAAGCAGGGTACAATATACAGCCTTGACGTACTCCTCTTCTGATTTGGAACCAGTCTGTTGTTCCATGTCCAGTTCTAACTGCTGCTTCCTGACCTGCATACAAATTTCTCAAGAGGCAGGTCAGGTGGTCTGGTATTCCCATCTCTTTCAGAATTTTCCACAGTTTATTGTGATTCACACAGTCAAGGCTTTGGCATAGTCAATAAAGCAGAAAGAGATGTTTTTCTGGAACTCTCTTGCTTTTTCCATGATGCAGCAGATGTTGGCAATTTGATCTCTGGTTCCTCTGCCTTTTCTAAAACCAGCTTGAACGTCAGGAAGTTCACAGTTCACGTATTGCTAAAGTCTGGCTTGGAGAATTTTGAACATTACTATACTAGTGTGTGAGATGAGTGCAATTGTGCGATAGTTTGAGCATTCTTTGGCATTGCCTTTCTTTGGGATTGGAATGAAAACTGACCTTTTCCAGTCCTGTGGCCACTGCTGAGTTTTCCAAATTTGCTGGCATATTGAGTGCAGCACTTTCACAGCATCATCTTTCAGGACTTGAAATAGCTCAACTGGAATTTCATCACCTCCACTAGCTTTGTTCGTAGCAATGCTTTCCAAGGCCCACTTGACTTCACATTCCAGGATATCTGGCTCAGAAGAAATGGAGTAGCCTCCCTGATCAACAGAAGAGTCCGAAATGCAGTACTTAGATGCAATCTCAAAAATGACAGAATGATCTCTGTTTGTCTCCAAGGCAAACCATTCAATATCACAGTTATCCAAGTCTATGCCCCAACCAATAATGCTGAAGAAGCTGAAGTTGAATGGTTTTATGAAGACCTACAAGACCTTTTGGAACTAACACCCAAAAAAGATGTCCTTTTCATTATAGGGGACTGGAATGCAAAAGTAGGAAATCAAGAAACACCTGGAGTAACAGGCAAATTTGGCCTTGGAATGCGGAATGAAGCAGGCCAAAGACTAATAGAGTTTTGCCAAGAAAATGCACTGGTCATAGCAAACACCCTCTTCCAACAACACAAGAGAAGACTACACGTGGCCATCACCAGATGGTCAATACCGAAATCAAATTGATTATATTCTTTGCAGCCAAAGATGGAGAAGCTCTATACAGTCAACAAAAACAAGATCAGGAACCGACTCTGGCTCAGATCATGAACTCCTTATTACCAAATTCAGACTCAAATTGAAGAAATTAGGGAAAACCACTAGACCATTCAGGTATGACCTAAATCAAATCCCTTATGATTATACAGTGGAAGTGAGAAATAGATTTAAGGGCCTAGATCTGATAGATAGAGTGCCTGATGAACTATGGATGGAGGTTCGTGACATTGTACAGGAGACAGGGATCAAGACCATTCCCATGGAAAAGAAATGCAAAAAAGCAAAATGGCTGTCTGGGGAGGCCTTACAAGTAGCTGTGAAAAGAAGAGAGGTGAAAAGCAAAGGAGAAAAAGAAAGATATAAGCATCTGAATGCAGAGTTCCAGAGAATATGAAGAAGAGATAAGAAAGCCTTCTTCAGTGATCAATGCAAAGAAATAGAGGAAAACAACAGAATGGGAAAGACTAGAGATCTCTTCAAGAAAATTAGAGATACCAAGGGAACACTTCATGCAAAGATGGGCTTGATAAAGGACAGAAAATGTCTGGACCTAACAGAAGCAGAAGATATTAAGAAGAGGTGGCAAGAATACACAGAAGAACTGTACAAAAAAGATCTTCATGACCCAGATAATCACTTCTTTAGGGAAGATTTCCCTGGTATTTCTGGGTCAGGGATTTCTACTCCTTCTTTATACCCACAGAGCACATTGTGCACTTACAGAGCATTAGAATTTTATGTTACTTAGGACAGCTATTGTATATTTAGATGTATTATGTAATTATTTGTTTAAGCCTCCTTGCCTCCAACAGGGAGGGAGGCCAGTAATCTGCACAAAAATTGAAGGAATCAATCCATCTCTTTGAGCTGGATCCAGAAAGATTCACTATGTTATCATTTCAATAAATACCTAGTTAGTCTAGCGGTACAAACATCTAATCTTGACTTGTAAGAATTAAAGATTTTAAAATTAAAAAAAAAGATTTGAAACAGTTCAACTGGAAAAAATAAAAAAAAAATAAAAAAACTTTAATTAAAAAAAAAATAAATAAAATTTAAAATTAAAAAATGGTTGCTAAGGAACAGAAACTTTTCAGCTTTTCTCTTTCAGCCCCTAGGCTCTGGCACTAATTTCTGCAACCATCATTCCTTTTTTGGAAAATCCACCTTTAGACTTGAGTTTTGCAGCTTCATGAATGTGATGAAAAGTTCCATCACAAACTGTGCCCTGGAGGAGCTGATGCATTTGTGATTTACCTTAGGTAAATGTTTCAGGCAGCCAATTTGACTGTTTAATCTGTGATGCATACATAGCTTGCCCATGAGCTCAGAGCTCTGAGAAAGAATGAGCAGAGGGGAAGGTTATCTTAAAAGGTGTTATCAGGGTTTTAGAGAGAAGGAAACAATAGACATGTCAAGTAAAGCTGTGATGTGAAAATTACTGTAATTATCAGGGATAAATAAATTTGAATTGGCACATTCTCAAGGATAGCTCATGCTTGGCCCCCATCTTTTCTCTTTCTTTCAACCTCTATGTGCCTTTTCAGGAGCTCTGGAAGCAGAACATGGGCATGATCCAAGGCAGGATTTTTCACTACTTTTATTGGTTTTCTGGAGAGTTGAAGGCATCATGTGAATTATTAGACATACACCTACAACTCTGAATCAATTCAGAGAGAACATTTTTAAAAATTTATTATTTTATTGAAAGATAATTTTTTAGAGCATTTTTCTGTTTTCTGTCAAATCTCAGCATGAATCGGCCATAGGTATACATAGATTCCCTCCCTTTTGAATGTCCCTCCCATCTCCTACCCTCATCTCACCCCTCTAGATTGATTCAGAACCCCTGTTTGATTTTCCTGAGCCATACAGCAAATTCTCATTGGCTATCTATTTTACATATGGCAATGTAAGTTATGCCAAAGGCTTTGACTGTGTGGATCACCACAAACTGTGGAAAATTCTTAAACAGATGGAATACCAGACCTCCTGACCTGCCTCCTGAGAAATCTGTATGCAAGTCAAGAAGCAACAGTTAGAACTGGATGTGGAACAACAGACTGGTTCCAAATTGGGAAAGGAGTATGTCAAGGCTGTATATTGTCACCCTGCTTATTTAACTTATATGCAGAGTACATTATGAGAAATGCTGGGCTGGATAAAGCACAAGCTGGAATCAAGCTTGCTGGGAGAAATATCAATAACCTCATATATGCAGATGATACCACACTTATGGCAGAAATCAAAGAAGAACTGAAGAGTCTCTTGATGAAAGTGAAAGAGGAGAGTGAAAAAATTGGCTTAAAACTCAACAATCAGAAAATGAAGATCATGGAATCTGGTCCTATCACTTCATGGCAAATAGATGAGGAAACAATGGAAATAATGACAGACTTTATTTTGGGGGGCTCCAAAATCACTGCAATGGTGACGGAGCCATGAAATTAAAAAACGCTTGCTCCTTGGAAGAAAAGTTAAGACCAACCTAGATAGCATATTAAAAAACAGAGACATTGTTTCCTTCATTGGAAGGACTGATGCTGAAGCTGAAACTCCAATACTTAGGCCACCTGATGTGAAGAACTGACTCACTGGTAAAGACTCTGATGCTGGGGAAGATTGAAGGTGAGTGGAGAAGGGAAGACAGACTATGAGATGGCTGGATGGCATCACTGACTTGATGGACATGGGTTTGAGTAAGCTCTGGGAGTTGGTGATGGACAGGGAAGACTGGCATGCTGCAGTCCATGGGGTCTCAAAGATTCAGACACAACTGAACGATTGAACTGAACTGGATGTAAGTTTCCATGTCACTCTTTTGGAAAGAGTCCTTTGTTTCTGTTTGAGTATTTTCATAATATTGCTGAAATCTAACGAAGCTATTATTTTCTGTTTTTTTTTTTTTTTTAAATTCTGATCACTGTGTTGTTGTTTTTGTTGTTCAGTTGCTAAGTCGTGTGTGTTCAACTCTGTTATCCCATGCACTGTAGCATAACAGGCTCCTCTGTCCTCCACTATCTCCCAGAGTTTGCTCAGATTCATGTGCATTGAGTCAGTGATGCTATCAAACCATTTCATCCTCTGCCACCCTCTTCGCCTCCTACCCTCATACTTTCCCAGCATCAGGGTCTTTTCCAATAAGTTGGCTTTTCACAGGTGGCCATTGGAGTATTAGAGCTTCAGCTTCAGCATCATTCATTCAATATCCAATGAATATTCAAGCTTGATATCCTTTAGGATTGACTGATTTGATCTCCTTATAGTTCAAGAGACTCTCAAAAGTCTTCTCCAGCACTGCAATTGGAAATCATCAATTCTTCGGTGCTTAGCCTTCTTTAGGTTCCAGCTCTCACACCTGCACATGACTACTGGAAAAACCATAGTTTTGACTATATGAACCTTTGTGAGCAAACTGATGTCTGCTTTTAAATACACTATCTAGGTTTGTCATAGTTTTTTCCCAAGGAGCAAGCATCCTTTAATTTCATGGCTGCAGTCACCATTCACAGTGAGTGATTTTAGAACTCAAGAAAAGAAAATCTCTCATTGCTTCCACTTTTTCCCCTTCTATATGCTGTGACTTTATGGGATTGGATGCTCTGATCTTAGTTTTTTGAATGTTGAGTTTTAAGCCAGCTATGTCACTCTGCTCTTTCACCTTCATCAAGAGGTTCTTTAGTTCCTCTTCATTTTCTGCCAAAGAATGTCATCACCTGTATATGTGAGGTTGTTGATATTTCTCCTGGCAATCTTGATTCCAGCTTGTTATTCATCCAGCCAGGCATTTTGCATGATGTACTCTGCAAATAAGTTAAATAAGCAAGGTGACAAGATATCCAGTTGTGTGTGTGTTCTCATACTCCTTTCCCAAATTTGAACCAGTCTGTTGTTCCATGTCTGATTTTAACTGTTGCTTCTTAATCCACATACAAGTTTCTCAGGAGACAGGTAAGGTGATCATATTTTGTCAGAACTCTTCACAATGACCCATCCATCTTGGGTGGCTCTTCACGGCATGGTTCATAGCTTCATTGTATTACACAAGTGCCTTCGCCACAACAAGGCTGTGATCCAGGAAGGGATCTGATCACTATACCCTACCCTTCAAAAAATCTAACAATAATATTTGAGTATATTAGGTATACAATTTTATGGTCATATAATCTGTAAATAATATTTGTCTGTTTCTTTCTAGAATCTGTTTCTTTTTCAAACTTTTTCATTTGCTAGCACTTCCAGAATAAAATTAAATGCCCATAAGGATGCACATAATATTTTCTGATTGCAATAAATGAGATTTAACTATGTTGCAGAAAAGTAGACTTTTCGTTGCTGTGTGGTAGGTATTCATGATCATGTTCCAGGTTTAATAATTTTTTAATCACAACTAGATATCTGATTATTTCAAGTTCATTTTTATTAGAAAATTAATTATTACAAATGGTTTATCAATATAAATATATAAGGTGATCACTTCATTTGTAAGTGAAACGCTATGTGATGATAACAATCAATATTTTAACATACTATTTAATTCAGTTTTCTGGTATGTTCATCTAATATTTTCATATCTGTGTTCATAAATACATTTGTCTGAATTTTTGTCTCATGTGAGGTTTTATGTTATTGTTTATCTTATGTGCTTTAGGGAAAATGAAATCAATTTTCTTACACAGCTGCGGTTAAAGAAAGGACTGTATATAAAATGCTTAGTCTAGTCCCTGGTACATACTATCAATATTAGTTTTTAAAACAAAATATTTCTTGATTGGGGTTTATTCTAAAAGTAAAAGATGTCATTAAAGAAATATTTGTAAAGTAGAATTTTTCACCAACAATATTAACATGTAGGCTTATCCCACCTGGAACTTGAATGTACATTTATTTAATCCTTGGCTTAAAAAGTTTATCTTCTAAGGGAGCTAGTGTGAATATGGCTTTCATTGTAATTTTTACAAGAGAAGCAGCACAGTCTTGGTTATGCCTTTGGCGACAGACAGCCTTAACCCACATGTATTTCTGTTTCTGTGCATCACTCTAGGTGTTAGGGATCCAGCTCTGCACCACCCTCACCTTCAAGCTCCATCTGAAGGGGCAGTTGTAACTGGACCAGCTCACAATCCTGTAGAGGAGACAGGCTTTCAGGTTAGGTGACTGCCCCTGGAAGTATAGCATTACATCTGCAGCCTGGTCCAGCAGGCCAGGTGGCCAGTTGGAGACTAGAGGAAAACAGCCAGTGAAGTCCCTTGTTGCTGGGAGGGAGTTTCTGTTCTGTCTTGTCTGTTCTGTTCTGCCTTATGGGCCCTAGGCCTGGCCAAGGCCTCCTAGCCAAGAGTATCTGGTGGGATGCACAGGAAGAGGGTGAGAACAGGATCTTCTCCACTCTCAGCAGCAGACTGGCCTTTCTGCACTTCACATCTTCCAGCAGTGCTCCCCTGCTGCAGACAGCACCCAAACTATTCCCCTTTCCTGTACCCAGCCCTGTGTGCAACCCTTTCCTGCTGTTTGGGCTTAGTCACGTCATCTCCTGCATCACCTCTCTAGGCTGTCTTTCTTCATCTGTGTGGCACTGAAGCTTTACTTGCCTCTCCCTTCTCCTAGATCAGCCCCTCCCTGAGCTCCCTGCTGCTGTGGGTCCTCTGGTTTCCAGGCCAAGGAGCCTTGCCCCATCTGCTGTTGCTCAGCCCTAACTCAAGCACGTACTCTGTTCCAACCTTGGAGCCAATGCTGCAGGTTTAACTGAAACAACCAAAGCAGGAATGGAAGGGGAGGGAGGCTGCCCTGCCCTTTCTCACAAGAGCTTTGCTAGTCAAGCCCAAGATGTGCACCAAAGTCACAACTGGAAGAAAGAGACACAAATCATGAGATTTTTAGTCCTATTAACCCCATGTTCTCCCAGAATATAGGGACATAATTTCCCTATTTGGAAAATGGATTTTCTTTTCCTAAAATTTAATCCTCTTTTCTCCCTTAACATGAAACATTTACTGGAGTTTCTTCTCAAAACTGCATGGCTGTTGGCAAACTATCCACTCTGGAGTCTGATCTCCCTAAAGGTGTCACATCTGATTTCTGCATCCATGAATATGGAAACTTATCTGGCCAGAGATTCTGCAAATGTAATTAAGGTAAAGATTCTGAGATGAGATGATTCTATAATAGCCAGGTGGGCACTAAATACAATCTCAAAGGGCCCTAATTATTAGTGGAAGAGAAAGGGCAGAGTGACTGGATACAAGAAGGACCCAGCCCACTGTTGCTGGTTTTGATGATGGAGGAAGGGGCCATGAGCCAAGGAATGTGGGTGGCCTTGAGAAGCTAAAAAAGCATGAAAATGGATGTTCCTCTTGAAGGAACCAACCCTGCCAACAACTTGATTCTAGCTCAGTGAGATCAGTGCTGACTCTGATCTCACAGAACCATAAGATGATAAATTTATATTGCTCTAAACGTCTTCTTTTGAGATAATTTGTGATTGTAACAGTAGGAAACAAATATAGGTAGAGTCTTGCATTCTTTGGAAAGCATCAGTGCTTTGTGCTGCAACTCTTCTGATCTCTGGAACTGCATTTCATCACTGCCCATGTTTTTCATTTGCTGACACAGGCTACTTCTCATAATGTTTAACTTGAAGAAAAGACTTCTGGCTCTGGAACCAGAACCAGAAACATTCCCTTATCTTGACTCAGGTCAGAGTGTGATCTCACCCATGAGATTCCCAGAAGATAGGTTTATTTGAGGGGGAGAGACATACTCCCAGAGCTAGTGAAAAGCCTGAATCCCACCACCCAGCACCACTCTGGATCTGGTCCCCACGACCTCCCAGGGCTGTTGTCCACAAATATTCTCACAGGTATCTTATTCTTACTCCCAACTAATCAGAGTGTTGCTCTCCTGAAGCTATTTTGGGGCTTGGCATGGGTTAGCCCCATTTCCCCGAGACCCTGTCACCTCCCCCGGCACCTAGAAGCCTACTCCACCCAGTGGCAAGATTCAATCTCCTGCACACCCCTGCTCCCCCTGCATCTCTTTCCTGGCTGGAACTCTGCCTCTTTTTTCTCCCTCCAGCCTGCTGTCTGGCTCCCGGCTCTAACACTGCCATTCACAAATCTGTTCTCTCTGCTTCCAAAAGTCTCTTTCTAAAGTGAACTTCTGTCTGTCCCTCTTACTTCCATGTCAGTGGTTCTCCATTGCCTGCAGGAAATTTCTAAAACTCCACGGAGTCATTTTACAGTTGTCTGCAAACTTACATCTGCTTGTGCCTGCAGCCCACCATTGCTGCCTCGACTCATGCATTAACATCCCATCCTCAGGGGCTCTTAATGTCCTCCCTAAGTTATCATACTTTCTGTTGCTCAGCATCATTGTCCACAATTATCTTTCACCTGAAACGCAATATATTCCCAGCCATAACGTATTCTGTTGAAAGTGTGGAAACCTCCACCCTCAGGTTTCTGCCTCCTGGAAGGAGAGGTGGTTTGTCTTTTGTAGTTAGATGAAAATCCTCTTGCTGGTGCTCATAGGAGTCTTCTGTCAAGGTTCTGTCATTGTTTCGGTAACAAAACCTCAACCTCAGCTGTGAATCAAATAGACTGTCTCTTCATCTGTACGTTCCATGGGGTGGAGGTGGTCATGTATATATTCTGGTTTTCCCAGTGGCTTACACAAGCTCTGGCATACAGCAGATGCTCCATAAACGTTCACCAAATAAATAAGACCAAAAATAGGTCTATGGAAGTCCATTTGACCCCTCTCTGAGCCTCAGTTCCCAGGTCACTTCTGTAGAAAGCATGGCTCTAGAGATCCTCTGAGCTATTTCTGCAGGGCTGGCTACATTCTTGCCCCTCAGAATTCAAGTCTTTCCCAACAACCAAACAGAGGTGTAAACAGTTCTTCCAAACTCTTTTTCTTTCATTTAAAAGTGGGTTAGCTCATCATTTTTATGTGATGTGTGGGAGTTGGAGTTTATAAACTATCAGGACGTTAGAAACTTCAAACATTTCCATGGCTGTACACGTTTGATATTTGTATTTTTTTAAGAAAAATGACTTGACTTAAAAAGACTAATCCCTTTTTACTGTGAGAGTGCAGGAGAAGTGAAAGCCAAAGGTTAGGTTCCATTTGCTGTGATACAATCTTGTGTTCTGGTCTTAGCATTTTAAATTTTATGTATTCTTTTTGTTTTTAACCCACACTTGAGGTAGCAGCTAGTGCTTTTAATTAGAGCAAAGCTTGGGAGGGTCGAGGAGGAAACTGGCCTGGGAAGCATTCTCTCAGAAACATATGAGATGGGGAATTTGCTGAGAAACTGGTCAGCTGCAGAGCAGGTTTCTGAGATGGCTGAAGGGGTTAGTTTCCTCCCACTGAAGCCAGGCCTGCCTCCTCCTTCTCATAGTGTCCTGGGAATATGGGTCTTCCTTTACCTGCTCTGGTGGGTGAGTACAACTCTGAACAGAGAAGGAAAAAGCCTCCAGATGTGACTGGATTTCTCTCTCGGAGCACATCCAGTGCAACCAATGTGAGCAGAGAGCCAAGGTCATGAGCAGAAAGATGAATACAGTCCCACTCAAGCTCTGGGGTCAGCATCACTATCTCCATTCACAGCCTAGTGAGATGGAGGCTTGGGGTTGGGGTCGGGGGCCTGGAAATCTCCCCAAACACAAACAAAGCTGGACAATTGACTGGAACTCAGATCCTGATGGTCAGACCCAAAGTGACCAGCTGTTTCATGCCTCACAGGAGGGAAATTATATACCAGGGAAATATCAAGGATGATACCTGATTCTTCACCCAAGTGTGAGTGTCAAAACTCCAACGTAGGCTATGGAAAGAAGACAAGAAGCATTAAAGGACCACTGAGCTCAGAGATCCTATGGGGCTGGGCTAGCCGGTCCAGGGTCATGTTATCTGTGCTGGCAGGAATCAACGTCTGGGAATGGCAGTTATCACTTGTGACGGTCAGTGTCACGTGTCAATGAGGCTGGGCCATTGTGCCCAGTTGCATGGTCAAATGCCAGTCCGGATATGGTGGTGGAGGTATTTTGCAGACATGATTAACATTTACAACCAGTTGATTTTAAGTGAGTAGATTACTTTCCATAATGTGGGCAATTATCTCATCTAATCAAAGGCCTTAAGAACAAAGGCTGAGGTTCCCCAAAGAAGGAATTTAGTCTCAAGACTTCAGCAGAGAAAAAGACTGTCCAAGCTTCCACTGTGCCACCCTGCCCTGTCTGCTTCATATTTGCCCATCCCAACAACCAGAAGCCAGTTCATAAGATAAATGTCTTCTTCCTATCTCTCATATCTATATATTTATATCGATAGATATAAGTACTCCAGTATTCTTGATGGGGGAAATCCCATTGACAGGGGATCCTGAAGGGCTATAGTGCATGGGGTCCAAAGAATCACACATGATTGAGCACTACACACACACGCACGCACGCATATATTCTATGTTGCTGCTCTGGAGACATGTGAGTACGATGCGTGGCCACTATCTTCATGTTAAAGGAATACACATAACTGAGATATAAAACAGATAAACGTAAATGTACATATTATCCTCTGGTGAAGAAAATGGCAACCCACTCCAGTATTCCTGCCTGCAGAATCCCATGGACAGAGGACCCTGGAGGGCTACAGTCCATGGGGTCACAGAGTCAGACACGACTGAAGCAACTGAGCACTCATGCATATATTATCCTGAGAGTTATCCAGAGAAGAAAACAGCCTGCTGCTGTAGAAAAGGACAGGAAGTTACTGGATTTAGATGGTGCCATTTATACAATTTCTCAGAAGAGCTCGCTCCAAGTGAGGATGTGAATGATGTAGTGATGCCTCCCGATTGAAGAGGTGGAAAGAGCAGAGGAGCGACAGGAGATGAACTCAGACACTGAGAGGGGATCTGCACTCAGACTCCTGACAGAGGGCCAGGTCGGGGAGGACAGCGAAGTGAAGAATGGGAGATCAAGGGCACAGGTGTTCACTGGGTACCTGCCAGTTAGCAGATACTGCCCAGTACACAGAAATGTATGATTAACAATCCTTGCAAATTCAGATAGGTTTTATTTATAATCGCACTTTACACATGGGGAAACTTGCCTCAAATCTCACAACCATAACGCTTCTCATAATGTAGTGAAATGATCATATTTTGCATGTGGGTCTCCAGTTACAAGCTCTGAAGAAGCTGTGTGGTCCCATGGAAAGGGGGAGGGACACTGTGACGAATATTTGCTTTGAGTTTTTGTTTGACGTTCTTCTTTGTGCACCATGAAAGACTATGCTCACCTTTCATCTTCTCTGGAGATCCATTTTCTCAAATAAAAAAGCAATGTCCACCGTCTGTGGATGATTTTTATGGTCTGCGGCTGTGCTGACAGACTGCGTTACCACCCCTCCACTCCCTTCTTGGTCAGCCATGTTTGGAGAGTTCACTGGGTTTCTAAAGCACCTTTAGAGCTCCTGAGAAAGATGAAAGTCAGGAGGGGAAGGGATTAAAAGATCCTCCAGAAGCAGCACAGCTTTGCAGTCATCAACCCTGAATTCGTATTTGTTGCTCCTGAAGGAGAAACTGCAAGGAATAGTGTTGGCTGACTGCAGAGTGTGAGGAGCCACCTTGAAACCTGTTTGGATTTGGGTTAGGTGGGTCTAGCTGTGTCCAAAGACTTCTTATGGTTCACCTGCTGGGTTTATGGATGAGGAAGCACGTACCAGCATGGGACGCAGCTGTCTGAACATCTTCCTGCTCCATGCAGTCTGGACCTGTCTGATTCAGCTCCTCCGCATGCCTGAGAAGAGAGGCCTTCATCACTGGTGTCCATGGGCTACATCTCAACATTTTCAGTTTTGTTTTGTTTTTTAATTTACAACTTGATATGATAGCGCCTGAAGATACCAGATTAGTAATCAGCACAGTCTTTTTATTTCAAACAGAAAGAAAATGAAGCCCAAGAGAAAATATGCCATTCCCTGAATCACATGTCAACTGAGGGGCCAAAACTACTTCCACAGCTGGTGCTTTTTTTGGCTACTCTTATCCTCTCTCGTCTTTGGTTGCAATTCAAGAGTTTTTATAGTATTTCTTTACAATTACTAACAACTCTTCTGGCTGCAGTGAATGCTGTAGCTGAATCAGGGAGTTACAGGGGCCAGTATTCTCTTGCCCCTTGGCATGGGTCTGGGCAGGCGTGCTGGCTGGCATCTACCTGTAAAGCCCCTGTCCAAATGCTGAGACCTTCAGGGCCCCTGTGGCCAATGGGTGAACGAGTGGTTCTGGCAGTCACATTTTAGAGACATTTTTCTAAACCCTGTTAATAATGTTCTAATGGGAATACGATACATTTATAACTCTAAGAAGGTTGAAAACATGACCTCCTGAATTGGAGTACTTCTCTTTTCTGTATCTGGCATACAAGCAAAGCATGACTAGGAAAGAGCAGAGTTATGTTTTATTTCTCCTCCTGACCTGGCCTGGAATTGGAACAGAGTGTGAGAGAGGGGAGGGGGTATTGAACTCCTTTCAAATACCCTAAGTGATTTAGTGAAGTTACTGCATTAGAAATGATAATAATAATAATCAAGATATCTACAACTGAAAAAAAATCACATTTCAACATGAGCACTTCTATGTTACATAATTTTATCCACTCTAAAACGCAATGGTTGGCCTCAGTTTTTACAGACTTAGAGAAAACATAGTGACATTTCAGGAGACTGGGCCCTGGCATCAATAACTAAAGAAGGTGTGAGAGATCAGGCAAAAGAGCTGGTCCAACAGCAAGCACTTAACCAACACTGCTGATTCTTTTAGTTTGTTCTGGGAAGGTTCTCTCTTTTCATCTATTTCCTTATGGTTGTTTCAAAGAAATTGTACAGAAACATTTTTAAACTGTAAGAACTAAGATGGAAGAGGGATTAAAATTTTATTTTAATTAATTATGATGAAAAAATATACTCTGAAAATCTCACCTTTTAGCACTAGAAAGTGTATGGCACCTAATCCTATGAGTTTAAAAAAATGCTTTTTAGTTCACCTTGGGATCTAAGTCCTAAGAGAGTCAATGTGGATTTTCTCCAGTGGGAAGGCAGGGCTTTCCCATAACTTCTATTATATCAGCATTCCCAGCTAGTTTCAGCCCCGGAACTCCGTGTGTGTGTGTGTGTGTGTGTGCGTGCGCGCGCACATGTGTGCACATGTGTGTGCATGTGCAAGCTCAACTAAAGATTAAAATTTATGTTAGAAAATATTACAATTTTGAAAATGCCTCCAATCTCAGTTGGTATGATGATTTCACTGGATACATCTGAACAAGGAAATTTCTAACAGTATTGTAGACTTCATGCTGCTCCTAAAACCTCAGTCATGGAATATCTGAAAGTGATAGCTGAGACCCAAAAGCAAATGCACAGGTGAGTCTTCAGGACAAGAACTGTTCTCAGAGGGGCCCAAATGACAAGAAAGTAAGTCCAAGGGGGGAGCATGTGCCTGGACACTGGCTGTTGCCCTTAAAGTATTTGTGACCACTGATGACTCCGAGTTTTGGTTCTCGTGGGCCCTGGGAACAGAGATTGACTAGGGCCTGTTCAGGAAGGAGAGTGAGAGCAGATAATCCAGCAGAAACAAGCACTGTGCACAGTGAATCTGCAAGACAGAAGTCAGTGCTGAGGGTGTTAGGGGTGAGTGGCCTTCCCAGTCTTGCATCTTATTAGAAGGTAAAATATAAACAAGTTCTCCTTGAGAATTTTTAAGGCAAAGCTTCCCCTCACCTGTATTGAGGGTAAGAATTTGCTATCTGATTTCCTCAAACAAACAACACTCACACCACCCCATCACCCTGCACTGAAAAACTACCTTGTCCTGCCCACAGTCCTGACTCAGGAGCACAGGCAAATGTTCTCCAGAGGCACACAGGTAATAGGCCTTAACTGTAGCCAATAGAGGGGCAAAGAAAATGAGTTCCCAAATTGAAAATTTAAAAGTTTCGAAGCACATGAGGTAACAAGCAATCGTAAGAGTCAGCAGATTTTATTTTTATAAAAGGAAAAAGCAGAATCAGATTCTCAGCCACTAGACATATTAAAGTACAACTGGATAAAAAAAAAAAAGACAAGGATGATCTCAAAGATGATTTTACAAATGCCAAGGAGAAAGAAAGACATGTTATTTATAAACAAAGAAAACATAGACTGACAGCTGACTTCTTTGCAGCCACAGGAAGACTGGGAAACTATCTTCAAAGTGCTGAGAGATAATAATTAAAAGTCTAAAACTATGAAAACATCTTTAGAGAATTAGGGGAAATAAAGATATTTTCAGAGCCCCAAAGAAGTTTATTACCAATATGTTTTTTAAACTGTAAAGTACTTTATATTTTTAATGTTTTTTTTCTTTTACTTTATTTTACTTTATAATACTGTATTGGTTTTGCCATACATCAACATGAATCCACCAAAGGTGTACATGAGTTCCCAATCCTGAACCCCGCTCCCACTTCCCTCCCCATACCATCTCTCTGGGTCATCCCAGTGCACCATCCCCAAGCATCCTGTATCCTGTATCCTGTATCGAACCTAGACTGGCGATTCATTTCTTACATTATGTTATACATGTTTCAATGCCATTCTCCCAAATCATCCCACCCTCTCCCTTTCCCTCAGAGTCTAAAAGTCTAAAAGTCTCTTCTATACATCTGTGTCTCTTTTGCTGTCTCACATACAGGGTTATCATTACCATCTTTCTAAATTCCATATATATGCGTTAGTATACTGTATTGGTGTTTTTCTTTCTGACTTACTTCACTCTGTATAATAGGCTCTAGTTTCATCTACCTCATTAGAACTGATTCAAATGTATTCTTTTTAATGGCTGAGTAATACTCCATTGTGTATATGTATCACAGCTTTCTTACCCATTCATCTGCTGATGGACATCTAGGGTGCTTCCATGTCCTGGCTATTATAAACAGTGCTGCAATGAACATTGGGGTACACGTGTCTCTTTCAATTCTGGTTTCCTTGGTGTGTATGCTCAACAGTGGGATTGCTGGGTCATAAGGCAGTTCTATTTGCAGTTTTTAAGGAATCTCCACACTGTTCTCCATAGTGGCTGTACTAGTTTGCATTCCCACCAACAGTGTAGAGGGTTCCCTTTTCTCCACACCCTATCCAACATTTATTGCTTGCAGATTTTTGGATTGCAGCCATTCTGACTGGTGTGAAATGGTACCTCACTGTGGTCTTGATTTGCATTTCTCTGATAATGAATGATGTTGAGCATCTTTTCATGTGTTTGTTAGCCATCTGTATGTCTTCTTTGGAGAAATGTCTATTTAATTCTTTGGCCCATTTTTTGATTGAGTAGTTTATTTTTCTGAAATTGAGCTGCAGGAGTTGCTTGTTTATTTTTGACATTAGTTGTTTGTCAGCTGCTTCATTTGCTATTATTTTCTCCTATTCTGAAGGCTGCCTTTTCACCTTGCTTATAGTTTCCTTTGTTGTGCAGAAGCTTTTAATTTTAATTAGGTCCCATTTGTTTATTTTTGCTTTTATTTCCAGTATTCTGGGAGATGGGTCATAGAGGACCCTGCTGTGATTTATGTCGGAGAGTGTTTTGCCTATGTTCTCCTCTAGGAGTTTTATAGTTTCTGGTCTTACATTTAGATCTTTAATTCATTTTGAGTTTATTTTTGTGTATGGTATTAGAAAGTGTTCTAGCTTCATTCTTTTACAAGTGGTTGACCAGTTTTCCCAGCACCACTTGTTAAAGAGTTTGTCTTTAATCCATTGTATATTCTTGCCTCCTTTGTCAAAGATAAGGTGTCCATAGGTGTGTGGATTTATCTCTGGGCTTTCTATTTTGTTCCGTTGATCTTGTTTCTGTCTTTTTGCTAGTACCATACTGTGTTGATGACTGTAGCTTTGTAGTAGAGCCTGAAGTCAGGCAGGTTGATTCCTCCAGTTCCATTCTTCTTTCTGAAGATTGCTTTGGCTATTCGAGGTTTTTTGTATTTCCATACAAATTGTGAAATTATTTGTTCTAGCTCTGTGAAGAATACTGCTGGCAGCTTGATAGGGATTGCATTGAATCTGTAGATTGCTTTGAGTAGTGTACCTGTTTTCACTATATTGATTCTTCCGATCCATGAACATGATATATTTCTCCATCTATTAGTGTCCTCTTTGATTTCTTTCACCAGTGTTTTATAGTTTTATATATATAGGTCTTTAGTTTCTTTTGGTAGATATATTCCTAAGTATTTTATTCTTTTCATTGCAATGGTGAATGGAATTGTTTCCTTAATTTCTTTTTCTATTTTCTCCTTATTAGTGTATAGGAATGCAAGGGATTTCTGTGTGTTGATTTTATATCCTGCAACTTTACTATATTCATTGATTAGCTCTAGTAATTTTCTGGTGGAGTCAAAGCCACATAATATGAAACATACTGTTTTTAACCAAATTTAATATGGCAGAAAGTGAAGAGGAACTAAAAAGCCTCTTGATGAAAGTGAAAGTGGAGAGTGAAAAAGTTGGCTTAAAGCTCAACATTCAGAAAATGAAGATCATGACATCCAGTCCCATCACTTCATGGGAAATAGATGGGGAAACAGTGGAAACAGTGTCAGACTTTTATTTTGGGGGGGCTCCAAAATCACTGCGGATGGTGACTGCAGCCTTGAAATTAAAAAATGCTTACTCCTTGGAAGAAAAGTTATGACCAACCTAGACAGCATATTCAAAAGCAGAGACATTACTTTGCCGACTAAGGTCCATCTAGTCAAGGCTATGTTTTTTTCCTGTGGTCATGTGTGGATGTGAGAGTTGGACTGTGAAGAAGGCTGAGTGCCGAAGAATTGATGCTTTTGAACTGTGGTGTTGGAGAAGACTCTTGAGAGTCCCTTATACTGCAAGGGGATCCAACCAGTCCATTCTGAAGGAGATCAACCCTGTTATTTCTTTGGAAAGAATGATGCTAAACCTGAAACTCCAGTACTTTGGCCACCTCATGTGAAGAGTTCACTCATTGGAAAAGACTCTTATGCTGGGAGGGATTGGGGGCAGGAGGAGAAGGGGACGACAGAGGATGAGATGGCTGGATGGCATCACTGACTCGATGGACATGAGTCTGAGTGAATTCCGGGAGTTGGTGATGGACAGGGAGGCCTGGAGTGCTGCAGTTCATGGGTTCGCAAAGAGTCAGACACGACTGAGCAGCTGAAATGAACTGAACTAAACTGAACTGAACTAAACTGAACTGAATTGAACTGAATTGTAAAGTTCAGTGGTACTGAGTACATTCACGTTGTCATTCAACTCTCAGCATCATCTATCCCCTGAATTTTTCACCTTCCTAAACTGAAACTCTGTTCCCATTAAACACTAACCTCACATTTTTCTCCACCGCCCCCGTGTCCTCTGCCTTAGTTCCTGGAATTTACCAATGTGCTTTCTGCTTCTATGAATCTGACTATTCTTGGTACCTCTTATAAATGAAATCAAACAGTATTTTTCAGTATCTACAAGGGGATCCAACCAGTCCATTCTAAAGGAGATCAGTCCTGGCTGTTCATTGGACAGACTGATGCTAAAGCTGAAACTCCAGTACTTTGGCCACCTCATGAGAAGAGTTGACTCATTGGAAAAGACTCTGATACTGGGAGGGATTGGGGGCAGGAGAAGAAGGGGACGACAGAGGATGAGATGGCTGGATGGCATCACCGACTCGATGGACATGAGTTTGAGTGAACTCCAGGAGTTGGTGATGGACAGGGAGGCCTGTCGTGCTGTGGTTCATGGGGTTACAAAGAGTAAGACAAGACTGATCGACTGAAATGAACTGAACTGAACTGAACTGAATGTATATTGAGTATTCCCTGGTGGCTCAGTAGTAACGATTCTGCCTGCCAATGCAGTTGACGCAGGTTCAATCCCTGGGTTGGGAAGATCCTCTGGAGAAGGAAATGGCAGCCCACTCCAGTATTGTTGCCTGAGAAGTCCCATAGACGGAAGAGCATGGTGGGCTATGGTCCATGAGGTCGCAAAGAGTTAGACACCACTTTGCAACTAAATAACAACATCAAATGTGTATTGGAATACATTTTAAAGGTTGACTTAACATACACCCTACAAACAGATAATAGTCTTTTTTTTGCCATTGTGCTATACAGTAGGTTTTCATTAATTATCAGTTTTGTACATAATATTGTATATATGTTAATCCCAATATCCCAATTCATCCTATCACTCTTCTCCTGCTCCTTGGTGTTCATACATTTGTTCTCTACCTCTGTGTCTCTATTTTGCTTTGCAGATAGGTTCATATGTACTATACATCTAGATTCCACATATATGCATTAATATACATATTTGTTTTTCTCTTTCTGAATTACTCTACTCTGTATGACAGCCTCTAGGTCTATCCACATCTCTGCAAATGGCACAATTTTGTTCCTTTTATGTTCCAAGAACACTGGTTGATTAGTATTCCATTGTATATATGTATCACACCTTCTTTATCCATTCCTCTGTTGGTGGACATTTAAGTTGCTTCCATGTCCATTTACTGTTTGCAGATTTTTTGATGATGGCCATTCTCTAGAGAGAAAGTGGGTCAAAAAAGATCTTGCTGTGATTTATGTCAAAGAGTGTTCTACCTATGTTTGCCTCTAATAGTTTTACAGTGTCCAGCCTTACATTTAGTTCTTTAATCCTTTTTGAGTTTATTTTTCTTTATGGTGTTAGGGAGGGTTCTAATTTCATTCTTTTACATGTAGCTATCCAGTTTTCCCAGCACCACTTACTAAAGAGACTGTCTTTTCTCCATTGTATAGGTATGTTTCCTTTTTCGTGGATTAGGTGATTATAGGTGTGTGGGTTTATCTCTGGGTTTTCTATCCTGTTCTATTGATCTATATTTCTGCTTTTGTGCCAGTACCATACTGTCTTGATTACTGTAGATCTGTAATATAGTCTGAAGTCACAGAGCCTGAATCCTCCAGCTCTGTTTTTTTGTTTTGTTTTTTCCAAGATTGCTTTGGCTATTCAGGGTCTTTTGTGTTACCATACAAATTGTGAAAAATTTTATCTAATTCTGTGAAAAATGCCATTTCTTCAGAATGGAAGAAAATATTTTCAAACAGAGCAACTGACAAGAGATTAATCTCCAATATGTCTTTTTAAGGAGAATTTTTATAAGATGTATTTTCAAGAGGAAAATAAATTATTACAAAAGAAATATCTAAGATGAAAGAAGGAATGAGGAAAATTAGAAGCATGCAATTACACATAAAATTAAAAGCCATAAAAGCAAACTAACAAGGCAAACCTAAAAGTAAATTTAAATATAACTATGTTCTTAATAAATGTAAATAACTCAAATTTTCCAGTTGAAGACAAAAATGATCATGCTGATTTTAAAAAGGTAGGAAGGAAACAAAGAAAGTTTGAAAGTAAAATAATTAAAATATTGTAATGAATAAGCTTAATAATCTGTAGTAACAGAAATATCATAAAATAAATTCCTTAAATAGACTGAAATTTGCTGAATTTTGAGAAAGGACTGATGCACATAGTGAAGCTCACTTTCATGACCTCCTACATTTCAGATTTTTAAAAAATCAATAATTGTCTATTTCATTCAAAACTATGGAAGCAAAACACATTGAATAAAAGTTCTGGTAATCCTTTTGCTTAATAGATATCAGAGACCTGTGTTACCTAAGTCATGGGTGGAAAGTTTAGGTGTTAAAAATTTGGTATAGCACAAAAAAAGTTTAAATAGAAAAATATATTAAAAGTTTTAAGTGGAATATTAGTAAACCAAATCCAACTATTATAAAAAGGTGTTACATCTTAACAAAGTTGGAATTATTCTAGAGTTGCAAAGTTGCTTCATTGCTAGAAAATCCATGAATATAAACCATGTATTTAAAAGCATAAAGGAGAAAGCCAGTATGCACATCTCAAAAGAGTAAGCAAAATTATTAGAAAAATAGAATTTTTGAAAATATAATTTATTACAACACAACTGCAATACTTAAAAGGATGGACAAGAAAAACTAACAAACACATATGCATAAATTTGCTATTTTATTGAAAGTAAAGAAACCTAGGTAAATGGAAGGATACAGGCTTTCATGAAGACTTGGTGTTGTAAGGTAGGTAGATTTCCACTGTGACATATGGATTCAATATATCCCAATCAAATTACCAAGAAGATGTCTTGTAGAAACAGATGATTCTAATTGTTTTATGGATTCCTAACTAATATTAGAAGTGAGGAAATTTCTTCTCTAATATTAAGGTTCATGTTAAAAGCATAAGAATAGAACGAATATACCCATAGAAAAGAAGACTTTGCAAAGACATTCAAGTATAAATATGACAGAAGTAATATTCAGCCTAGGGGAAATTGGAATAAAAAACTGGAAAATTTTTCTACTTCTTCAAAAAAATTGCTTTTAATAGATTAAATTCTTAAATAAGGATGGTACTGCTTTAAAACTTTTAGGAAAAAAAAAAAATAGACTATGATTTCCAGGTGAGAAAAGATTTCTTTAACAAGAGAGAAAAATCAAATTTAATAAGGAAAAAGACTGATTGACTTAACTATAAAAAGTTAAAAGGCATAAATTTAACATAAACACTGGTTCTAATTTTAAGCTTAACAGGTGCTATATTGGTGTCCATTTCATTAGTATTTAAATAGGGATGTGTAGTTTATATGTTTTATATATACATATATGGCTTATATATTATATATATTTTTGTGCATATTTCATAATTAAATAGAGAAAAGTTAATCACAAATTGAAGTTAATTGGAGAATGAATGTGTAGGAGAAAGGGGAACTGAACACTTGGTAGTACCCCAGCCCAATCATAAGACTCAGCCAAAGGCAAACCTGCAGTCCAACAAAATTTTGCTCATTTACTCTCTGATAAATGGTGTGTCTGGTATTATTATCACCAGGCAGTGAAGGAGACAGCACACTTGAAGGAATGTGATATTTCTCACCAAACAAAGAACAGGATGGAGCTTTACAGGATTTGTGGGAAGCTGGGCTTTAAGTGAAATTTGAAGGATACGGGGTTTTCGTAGGTTTAAAGCAGATTGGGGTTCCTTGCCAAGCATTCAGTATCACATCTGCCTTACCAAGTGGACCCAGGGCCCTGCTTCCTTGGCAACTGCAAAGGAAAAAGATGTGGTACGTAGCATCAGAACCCCTTATCTGAAGCCCAGAACCAGGGCTGGGGATTGAGGTGGCTTCTGTTTGTCAAAGTGACTCACACACTCCAGACAAGAAGGAGATGTTTCATTCTTACTGATAGGATTTCAAACAACCAGACTTCCGTGATTTGAGAGAATAACATTCCTCAGTGAGCAGGAAAGAGGTAGTCACTCAGAGGACGGGGCTGTTTGGACAAACGGGGGTTTAGGAGAAATACTGCTTCCTGCTAAATTTGCAACTGAATTTTCCTCCCGCCTGAGGAATATCTGGACAGATCTATACCATTCAACTTAACACTTACTTTCACAGTAGAAAGAATGAGAAAAGGCAATGCATATCTGATAAGAAATGCAGGTGGAGAACTTAAAGATAACTAGGGATGCATATATTCAGTGAGATTTTTGTAAAGTAAAGAGAGTTTCTCAAATGATCACACTGAATCCTAGAAGATTAAACAAAATCATCCACACCTAGACAACCAAGAGTGAAAGTTTGCATGGTCAAAAACAATGAGAAAAACTCCAAATCTTCCTGAGTTTTTTGCTTGCTGGCAAAATAGTGTTCAAAAAGAGATTAGACTTCCCATGAGCAAAAGCAAATTCCCACAATGGCTAACACAATCTGAGGAACAGCACTTGGGAAAGATAAATAAGGCTTTCTCACTGAGCTGAAACTCAGGTGTGGAATGAAATAAGGACATCTTCTCTGAACAACATCTGAGGTTATTTACTTCTCTGCAGATCTTCAGTTAAGTAAAATTTTTTCTTCTAAGAAGTAAGCATCTTTTTATTTCATGGCTGCAGTCACCATCTGCAGTGATTTTGGAACCCAAAAAAATATAGTCTGTCACTGTTTCCACTGTTTCTCCATCTATTTGCCATGAAGTGATGGGACTGCATGCAATGATCTTAGTTTTCTGAAGGCTGAGCTTTAAGCCAACTTTTTCACTCTCCTCTTTAACTTTCATCAAGAGGCTGCTCAGTTCTTACTCACTTTCTGCCTTAAGAGTGATGTCATCTGCATATCTGAGGTTATTGATATTTCTACCAGCAATCTTGATTCCAGCTTGTACTTCTTCCAGCCCAGCATTTCTCATGATGTACTCTGCATAAAAGTTAAATACAAGTACATATAACTACAGCCTTGACGTACTCCTTTTTCTATTTGGAACCAGTCTGTTGTTCCATCTCCAGTTCTAACTGTTACTTCCTGACCTGCATACAGATTTCTCAAGAGGCAGGTCAGGTGGTCTGGTATTCCCATCTCTTTCAGAATTTTCCACAGTTTATTGTGATTCACACAGTCAAAGGCTTTGGCATAGTCAATAAAGCAGACATAGATGTTTTTCTGGAACTCTCTTGCTTTTTCAATGATCCAGTTGATGTTGGCAATTTGATCTCTGGTTCCTCTGCCTTTTCTAAATCCAGCTTGAACATCTGGAAGTTCACGGTTTACATCCTATTGAAGCCTGGCTTGGAGAATTTTTAACATTACTTTGGTAGTGTGTGAGATGAGTGCAATTGTGTGGTAGTTTAAGCATTCTTTGGCATTGTCTTTCTTTGGAATTGGAATAAAAACTGACATTTTCTGGTCCCATGGCCATGCTGAGTTTTCCAAATTTGTTGGCATATTGAGTGTAGCACTTTCATGGCATCATTTCTTAGGATTTGAAATAGCTCAACTGGAATTTCATCACTTCCACTAGCTTTGTTCATATTGATGCTTCCTAAAGCCCACTTGACTTCACATTCCAGGATATCTGGCTCTAGGTGAGTGATCACACCATTTTGATTATCTGGGTCATGAAGATCTTTTTTGTACAGTTCTTCTGTGCACTCTTGCCACCTCTTCTTAATACCTTCTGCTTCTGTTAGGTCCATACTATTTCTGTCCTTCGTTGAGCTCATCTTTGCATGAAATGTTCCCTTGGTATCTCTAATTTTCTTGAAGAGTTCTCTGGTCTTTCTCATTCTATTGTTTTCCTCTATCTCCTTGCACTGATCACTGAGGAAGGCTTTCTTATCTCTTTTTGCTATTCTTTGGAACTCTGCATTCAAATGGGTACATCTTTCTTTTTCTTCTTTGCTTTTGGCTTCTCTTTTTCTCACAGCTATTTGTAAGACCTCCTCAGACAGCCACTTTGCTTTTTTGCATTTCTTTTTCTTGGGGATGGTCTTGATCCCTGTCTCCTGTACAATGTCATGAACCCCCATCCATAGTTCATCAGGCACTATCTAGTCCCTTAAATCTATTTCTCACTTCCACAGTATAATCATAAGGGGTTTGATTTAGGTCATACCTGAATGGTCTAGTGGTTTTCCCTACTTTCTTCAATTTAAGTCTGAATTTGGTAATAAGGAGTTCATGATCTGAGCCACAGTCAGCTCCCGGTCTTGTTTTTGCTGACTGTATAGAGCTTCTCCATCTTTGGCTGCAAAGAATATAAGTTAAGTAAGTACAAAGTCATATTTCTGTAGGAAGCAAAGAAAATCTGCAAGGAGTAAAACACAAAACACATGAAGTCCCAGATGTGTTTCAAAAAGTGCCTCCCTGCAGAATTTTATCAAGATCTAGACTTAATCTAGAAGATAGCTCACTAGTGAGTTAGACAGATAGAGCCACCCCTCAGTCTGCTCTCTGCTTTCTGCTGTCAGCTTTCATGGCCAGAGAACCAGGATTCAGAAAGATAAGGTTGTGTGTATTGTGGATTGTGAAGTGTTCATAAAATTTACTGTTATGAACACCTTTGTGTCTTTAGTCTCAGAAGTCTTTTCTTTCTTTTTGAAATATGTGTTTATATTGGAAGCTTTTGTATATAAATACAAATGTATTAAATTATTAATACTTTATTTAAAGAAAAAACATTTTCTATCTTAGCACTAATTGTGTTCATAATCCTACAAAACCAACAAAGGAGAAATCAGCATCAGGAAAAAAGAGATATCTGGTATTCCAAGGATTAAATTACCCAAATTGTGCCATTACTTGAAATATTTTATTGATCCAGGAATTTATTATAATGTACTATTTATTTCCTATTAAGTATTTGTGAAAATATTAATATTTTATTGAAACAATTGGTTAAGAAAGCTGAGTGCCTAAGAATTGATGCTTTTGAACAGTGGTGTCGGAGAAGACTCTTGAGAGTCCCTTGGACTTGCAAGGAGATCCAACCAGTCCATTCTAAAGGAGATCAGCCCTGGGTGTTCATTGGAAGGACTGATGTTGAAGCTGAAACTCCAATACTCTGGCCACCTCATGCGAAGAGTTGACTCATTGGAAAAGACCCTGATGCTGGGAAAGATTGGGGGCAGGAAGAGAAGGGGATGACAGAGGATGAGATGGTTGGATGGCATCACCGACTTGATGGACATGAGTCTGAGTGAACTCCGGGAGTTGGTGAAGGACAGGGAGGCCTGGCGTGCTGCGATTCATGGGGTCGCAAAGAGTCGGACACGACTGAGCAACTGAACTGAACTGAACTGAAAAAGTTCAAAAATACCCATCATACCACCTCTTAACAGAAGAAAACATTATTACATATTACTTTGCCCACAAATGTTTATGTATTTTAAATTATATGTTATTTGATATTTAAATTTTTTAATTATTTAAATATTTACATAGTTTCATATTTTCAAATTTTAATGTACATTTAATAGTTCAGCTTGTGGCTATGACTGGCATTTCACATTATATTAGATATGTATTTACTTTTCTTATTTTTAGGATGTGAAGAAAATAGAAGCCTTGCACACTGTTGGCAGAGATGTAGACTGATACAACTATTGTCAGAGAACATTGTTGTTTAGTCACTAAGTCGTGTCTGATTCTTTGCAACCCCATGGACTGCAGCACACCAGGCTCCTCTGTCCTCTGCTATCTTTTAGAGTTTGTTTAAATTCATGTCCATTGGGCTGATGATGCCATTCAATCATCTCATCTTCTGCTTCCCCTATCTCCTTTTGCCTTCATTCTTTCCCAGCATCAGGGTCTTTTCCAATGAGTTGGCTGTTTGCATCAGGTGGTCAAAGTATTAGAGTTTCAACTTCAGCAAAAGTCCTTCCAGTGAATATTCAGGGTTGATTTCCTTTATGATTGAGTGGTTTGATCAAGTGATTCTCAAGAGTCTTCTCCAGCACCACAATTCTAAAACATCTTCTTCAATGCTCAGCCTTTTCTATGAGCAACTCTCACATCTGTACATGGCCACTAGAAAAACCATAGCTTTGACTATACAGAATTTTGTCAGCAAAATGAAGTTTCTGCTTTTTAATACACTGTCTGGGTTTGTCATAGCTTTTATTCCAAAAAGCAAGCATCTGTTATTATCATGGCTATAGTCACCACCCACAGTGATTTTTGGAACTCAAGAAAATAAATGACTGTTGCTCTATATTCTTATCCCCACATCCAGGAAGGTAGACCAATTGCACATCACCAGAGATGAATATTCACTCCTTTTTTTCCTGCAGCCTGAGGCTCTGGTGAGAATTTATCCACTGGTCTTCGTAGCAAACGCGGGAGGATGAGGCATGTGAAGGGAATGTGACACGGGAAGTAGGACCAGGGAGACACATAGAGAGCTCCAGAAAGGAGTCAGTGCATTTGGGCATCAGTTTTATTATAAAATTACTATCACTGCATCTTTTGTAGGTAGCTTTATCTGAGCCCAAGTTAGCAGTAGAAAGAATATGGGACCTAGATAGTCACATCCCTGTCTACCCCAAGAGGCCATCAGGCCAGACCCTGTGTGGATGGCTGATAACACGTGGGGTGGCTGAGCACAAGGCCTAGAATGTGGGATGGGTACCAGATTTTATTAAAGAAATGAGAGAAATCCATATCTCTAACATCATCACAGGCTCACATTCAGGGTTGCACACATAATCTTATATTTCTCCATAATCTAACTCTGTGTTTGGAAAGTCACTCTTCTCTCTTGAAAATTGGCTCAGGGTTTTCTGAAATTCCTTGTCTGCAATTAAGGTCCAGTCAACTTTGCAAACCCATTCACCTTCTCAGGACAAAATGTCCCCTTATGAAGACCCTCAGGCACATGTGCTCTGAAAATTAGAGAGCTGATCTTCTCAGCCTTGTTTACGTCAGAGCCAGAGGAACCTAAAATCTGTGGGCTAGAAGAAGTCAGAGTTGAATGGCTCTAGACTCAGGAATCAGACAGAGAAAGGGGCAATAACTCATCATGATAGATCTCTGGAGCAGTCAACAGGTTCTATGCACTCAGCCCATAAAATGGCCCTTGGGAGGAGAGGTACTAGAATCTGTTTTACAGATGAAGGAAGAGGAGGTTCTGCAAGTTTATGGAAAGTGACCCAGGTCACATAGCCAATGATGTAGCCAAGAGGTAAACCAAAATCTAAATGGGCTCCAAACACAAAACCCCTTCCACTTTCATCTATTTGTGCTCAGATTTGCCAAGCTCCACTGATGCAGGGGAGCACCTACAAATGTCCATCTCTGACACAGCTGACAGCCCATGATGTTCCCACTGAAGTCTGCCCATGATTATCTGCAGGTTCTAGGGAATCAGGACCAAGAGGACCAATGTTTTTGGCACAAGGGAAATAGTTACTGTACTGCAGCAACTCTTTTTGGACTGAAAGAATTTGGGAGCTGAGAGCTCAAATTTTGAACATTTTAAATCCCAACCAATCCCTTTGTGCTCTGAAATCTCATGGAATCTGCAATAGTGACATAGTGCAGAGTAAGTTTTATCATCATAGAGATCTGATCTCAATTTCCAGCTTTTCTTTCAAATATCTGTGTAATTTGGAACCAGTTATTTAGCCTGTCTGGACCTCAGGTCTAACCTGCTTTAAAGGATTGTTGTCAAAACTAAACAAGATAATGAAACTGAAATTGCTCAGTACTTTCTGTGTTGACTGGTATAATAATTTCTGGTTCAGGAAAGTACCTATTACAGAAATAGCCCCCCTTTGATAGCAGGGGAAATGAATTGCTTTCTTTCTATTTATATGGTTACCTCGTTGACCACCTAGGCTCTTACCAACGTTAATTGTGTTAGTGAAAGGATGAATAATTGGCCAAAACCAAGGTCATGTGCTGCTCTACACTGGACTTGAAGATGCCCCTGATCTTCTCACCTCAGACTGTATTTAGAGACATTTCTGCTGCATATGGTGCTTTGTAAAAATTCCTCTTCTCCTTCCACGCAAACTTTATTGTAGTAGAGTTCAGACTTTGTTTATGAGGACTTGCTTAATGGTGGCCAAGTGGTGATTTCTGCTCGCTGAGAGAAACTCATCACCAGAGGAAGCCATGGATGCAAAGGGTGGCAACATGATTCTTCAGCTTCGGTTCTATGGGAGGAATTGAAAAAACACGTATGAAAAAACTGAGTGCGGGGTTTTGGTATTCTGAAATGGCTTCCTCTATCTGAACTAAGGCATATACACTTTGCAGTTTAACATTGCATATCACACACACACGCACACACACACACACACACACACACGCACACGCACATGCACTCATAGACACCCAGAAGCAGAACATTTCCCAGCAATTGAGATAATGCTTTTGATAATCTTTTATATTAAAAACAATGCAATTTTTCACACACATTGAATGTCTGATGTATAGTATCTGCTTAATAATTTTAAGAGATTATTGAAAGAAGCAGATGTCACTATCCTCTTCTTTACCCTCCCCCTCCCCCAAAATGCCCCCTTAGCTGCTAATTATAAGGAGACTGATCCCAGTTTTAGGAGAAACTGGTTAAACTCACCAAAGCATTGCTCAAGTCTATGCTTCTGTTAGCTTAATTAACATGCCTAGTAACATTTCAGAATATGAATGGAAGGTCACATTTTTCCAAACTTAGAACCTTGTTTCAAAGAAAAGCAAAGTTTCCTGGTACAGAAGATGAAAGGCTTATAAAAAAAAATCTTTTGACAAAGACTCTTTGGACATGAAATAGCTTATTAAATAGAGCTTTGATGAATTACAGTAAGTGTAAATAAATAAGAAACATATGGATTGGATTTCCTTTGAAATATAAATGGATTTGAATTAACAAGAAAAAGAACTGTTTGTTTTTTAACTGAACAAACAAACAAACAAAACCCTGGAAATAGGACATAGAGTATTGCTGCTTCAAGAATTTCCCATGTCGATCTTCAATTTATATAAAACCTAATTTTCAAGACATGGAAAAAAGGCATTAATTTTGGATATTACTTGGTTATTATTCAAAATAGATGCTTGTCAATGTACACTGTGTTAAGTATGTTGATGTATTTTGAGACAATCCATGCTGCCATCTGTTTAATCTGACTTGAATGTTCTCAGGTTGAATAAAAGACACACTACTTTCTCTAGGTTATTAAGACCAAACAAATCTCCATCGTTAGCTCATGTGTGAAACTTCCCTGTTTTCTGCTGGGAATTACATTATAAAAATTACATTATTATTTAAAAACTGTCTTTAAAGAAAGACAAGGCTGCTATTGGAGTTGTTTGGAATCAAGGTATTTTCCTATGACATTAAGGCTCATCCAGCAATTCTGTTTCC
This sequence comes from Capricornis sumatraensis, assembly GCF_032405125.1. Classification (NCBI taxonomy): domain Eukaryota; kingdom Metazoa; phylum Chordata; class Mammalia; order Artiodactyla; family Bovidae; genus Capricornis; species Capricornis sumatraensis. Next base: position 80,353,835 of record NC_091073.1, read on the forward strand.
AAATAAGAAATCCATGAAGCCAGTGAAGCAGGAATGTGGGTTATAAGTAAATATGAAATTAACATGAGGTGCATTGGCCTGGCCCTTGGGAAGTTTTACTACAGACTAAGATTTTGTTCTATCTAGTTTCTGTATTCATTTCCCATGTAATGTTTGGTCTAGCTAAAATTAGGGGAATAGGAAAAAAGAGTTTGAGCCTCCCAGAAAACATCAATAAAAGTGGTAATAACAAAGAATAATACTAATTCCCCCTTAGTGCCTACACTATGCAGGCCGCTGTGATGACTTCATTTTTCTTTCCTTATTTAGCTTTCACAGAAAACTTGTAAGGTAGAAGCTGCCATCACCATTTTGCAGTTGAGGAAACAGGATCATCCGGAGCTCCTGGCATCCTGAGATAATTTTGGTACTGTCACAATAAAAGAACTTAGAAACTCCCCTGCCTATGTGGCCAACCTCTTTTTTTCCTTAGATTTTCTGGCATGAATGGTCTATCACAGACTTTTTGACCAGCACGCTCATGCCAGAGATTGCAAAATTAAAAAGGAAGTTCAGGGAATACCAGGAGTAGGAACGGGTATATTCCCAAAGTTTCGAGTTCAAAGTGTCATTAATTGGAAAGCAAAACAAGACAATTGGTTATCATTTCCCTACCACCTGTGCAGTCCACCCACATGTTGTCTGGGTCTTCTGCTAGCTTTTTCTAAATTTGTATAAGATTAAGTGAAGAAAGCTGAGCACAGAATTGATGCTTTAGAACTCTGGTGTTGGAGAAGACTCTTGAGAGTCCCTTGGACTTGCAAGGAGATCCAACCAGTCCATTCTAAAGGAGATCAGTCCTGGGGGTTCATTGGAAGGACTGATGCTAAAGCTGAAACTCCAATACTTTGGCCACCTCATGCAAAGAGTTGACTCACTGGAAAAGAGTCTGACGTTGGGAGGGATTGGGGGCAGGAGGAGAAGGGGATGACAGAGGATGAGATGGCTGGATGGTATCACCGACTTGATGAACATGGGTTTGGGTGAACTCCGGGAGTAGATGATGGACAGGGAGGCCTGGTGTGCTGCAATTCATGGGGTCGCAAAGAGTCGGACACAACTGAGCGACTGAACTGAACAGAACTGAAGTGAGTTCTGATGACAGGTTCAATAGCATGGATTTCATTTCTGGGAGGAGAGGTATGGAAGTCATGATCACATGACTCTCACGTGATCACAGGTAGGATTCCAGTTAGCACATACCATTTGTTTTTGGAAAGAGCATTTTGAAAGGGCAAGTCTTCCCAAAGGAAACTCTTTGGTAGCTTCCTGTGAAGGCTCTGAAATTTCAGAAGGTTAAGTGGGGTAGCCTGGCGTGAGTGCATGAGTTTATGATATGCCTCTAGAATCAGCTCACAGCATCAGTAGAGTGTGACCAAATCTTTCCTGTGCATGGTTCACTATTGTATAACTGAAATGTTTCAGGATGTTTCAGAGTTGTTTTGGAAAGGTTATGTGGTTTTCCCATGAAAAGAAAATAAAAAAAAGCTTTTTGGTTTGGAAGAAACAGTCACATTGGCTACTCAAAAATACTGTCTGCTCTCAGAGAATGTCTCTACTCTTTGTGGCAAATCCCAAATAATTATTCCTTTTTATTTTATGGTGCTTTTTAGTTTATAAACACTTTTATATGCATCCTATTATTTTGTCACTTGATCTTATTAACACTTAGCTCATAATTCCTCAGAATGACTTTGTGGTGGATTGAATATCTCTACCATCCCTGACGTAGAGACTCCATTGTGCATAATAGTGACCTCTGAGTGGCCAAGACCAAGGACTCTGCCACTCTAGTGTGTGGTCATCTATCGGAGAGGTTGAGAAGCTTCTGGTTTTACTTTGCTTTGATGTATCAGTTCAGTTCAGTCGCTCAGTTGTGTCCGACTCTTTGCGATGCCATGCTTTGATGTATTAGCATTTGCCAGTTATATAGAAAGCAGCAACCAAACCCTCTTTGAGGCTCTCTTTTCTTGTCTGGAATGTGAAGATAATAATGCTTACCTTCCAGGGCTGTCATGAGGAAGGATGGGACGCACACTGTGAAAATCTTTCAAATGCTGCCTTTGGGTTCCACAGTGCTCCCGCATTTCCTCTTTGGGGCAGTTGCATATTGGCGGAGGTGCTGTACAAATAATAGATGTTGTTACCATGTTGATAAATGTTAAATACATGAAGATCTAGGACCTCCAATCACCATTGATGTATTTATCTTTAAATTATTAATGACCAGTCTTAGGTGCACAAAGTGAACTTCTTGGTATTACCTCTAAGTAAAATTCCAGTTCCTTATAAAATGGCACTACTATTGTTCAAGTTGAAAACCAAGGAGATGTCTTTGGATATTTTTAAACCCCTAGATCTAAATCATCTACAAATCCTGTCCCAAATATATCCCAGTTAAATTTTTAAATAGTTTTGGTTCTGGCTCTATTTACTCTTTATCTAGTGCCATGCCCATTGGAAAATAACCCCTGAGAAGTCTGGTCTTGGTAGGTGTCTTTTCAGTTGCTGTTGTCCTATCTCCAACACTTTGATAGTGTCTGACATTTAGAAGGCAGTCCGATCATCAGTGGCTTAAAGAAATAATAAATTGGTCATCATCTATCTTTCTATAAGTTATCAAAAATAGAGGTGTATTTGTGTAACTTATCTAGTATTTATCTCACTAGCCTGAGTAAGCAACAACTTGAAAACTGAATCTCTTATTTTCATTTTCTTGCCACATACAAAATTCTAATACCTCCCCTCCATGCAAAGATCTCCTTCTGCCATATCTAGGAGGAGTTTTAATTTTAGCCAACTGTATACAGGTCTAAGGAGAGTCTCACCTGCTCAGATATTTCTTGGGAAGCTTCCTGAGTGATGCCGTTTTTGCAGAGAGAAGCAGTTACCCGGATTCAGGTCCTCCCCTCTTGGAGCCTTTCCTCAGTTGTGTCTACCACTGTGATGGAGAAGACAGCTGTGTGACACGGTCAACGCTAGTGATACATTTCTAACATGGGCCAACACAGCAATATGAATATGCTTTCTTTCAACCGTTTTGTCTTGAAATAATCATAGACTCACAGGAATTTGTAGAAAAGGTGTACAAGAGGCTCCATGTACTCTTCACCCTCCTCCAGCAACATCAGCACCTCACAGATCTAGACTGAAACATTAGCATTATGATGCTGGCATTGGAACAATCCATAGAACTGACCGAGTGTTCACCAGGTATACACACATGCATGTGCATGTGGGTGGTTCTATTTTTTTAAAAAAACACATCACTAAAATTGAGACACAGAGCAGCTCTTCCTCCACAGACTTTCTTGCCTTCTCTTTAGAAACATCTCTATCCTGAGACCATAATCCCTGGCAATCTAATCAGTTTTCTAATCTAATATGTTCCTATAGGCTTGTTATTTTGAGAAGGCTGTATAAATGGAACACAGTATGTACCTTTTTGAAATTGGCTTAAAACTACTTAGTATAATATCTGAAGGTCCATCTACTCGTGCACGTATCACCCACGCTTTCCTTTCCATTACTCAGTGGTATTGGCACTTGCATGGTTAGAGTCTGCTGATTATTCTGTCTGTGTCTTTCAGTTTCATGTGATGCACTGAATGGCAGAAACCTCACTGAATGGGACTGAGATGTAGTTGGGATGAGGGTCCCATGAAGAGGTTAAGTCAGCATGGGTGAAAAGGTAGTTTTGGCAGGAAGACTAATTTAGCGTAGCAAATTGAGTCAAACTGAAACAGTAAGAAATTAAGAGACAAAGGTTTAGAAGAAAGTAAAGACATCCAATGATTTCAATTAAATGATATCTTTTTGTAAATATACTAGTTTCAAAAAATAATCAGAAATAAGTTATACTTCAGTCAATTTGATGATTATGAAAATTGTTCTTAACTTAAAAAACCAACTTCCAAGAAATAATGTAACAAGTTTCACCAAAGTACATTAATCTTTACACAGGACAGTAAGACACAAATGGGCCCAAACCAGGCATAAATATGTTTCTTATTGAGTTTACTTTCCAAATTGGAATATTGTTGAAATGATGTCAACCTAGGGCACCTCCAAAATTTTGAATCCCTTGGATACTATGGGGGATATTAGCTACTGCTATTTTTTTTTAATTAATGTAGATTCCAAATTTTGAGACTCATGGCTGCAGCCCAGGGCCAAACTGCAAGGCTCACTGGGTTTCTGAATCTAAACAAAGTGGACCCTGGGCAACTGCAAAACCTGGGAATTTGAGTTTTTGAAAAAGCCATTCTGAGACTTCAGCAAGAGAGAGGAACACAAAGAATATCCAGAAAGTGTTGTCTGGCAGAAGGTTGGATTCCATCTACATTAGCAGGATGCAGAGAAAAGGAAGCAAAGTTTCAGGAGAAATGAGCCTCCTTGTGGTAAATAAGAGTCAGACACCACTGAAGCGACAGTACACAGCGCACACCATTGCGGCAACAGGGATGGACCCAGAGATTATCATACTAAGTGAAGTCAGACATAGATAGACAAATATCACATGATATCTCTTACATGTGGAATCTAAAAAAAATGATATAAAGCCTATTTGCAACATAGAAGCAGACTCACAGACATATAAAACAAATTTTTGGTTACCAAAAGAGAAAATTAAGGAGGGATAGATTAGGAGATGGGATTAACAGATACTACTATATACAAAATAGATAAACAGCAAGTCGTACTGTATACCACAGGGAGCTATATTCAATAGTTCCCTGTAATTGTAACGTACAATTGTACATTGTTGTAACATACATACATACATAATTGTAACAAACATACATAATTGTAAATGTAATGTAATTGTAATAATATATAATGCAAAAGAAAAAGAGTGGAAATATATGCAAAACTGAATCACTTTGTTTTACACCTGAAACTAATACAACATCGTAAATCAACTATACTTCAATTTTAAATTAAAGAGGATCTAGAGTCTCCTTGAACTGAACTGAACTGTCACTTCAAACCAGGTAGTGCTTCATGCTCTCCAAACAGACCACCTGTGCCACGTGCCCTGCATGACGCTGTAGTGATAATCCTGTGGAGCCATAATGAACAAGAATGGAAATGTGAAGATGAGTGCCCATTGCAAGAGAGAGGAGGCTCTTTGATTCCCTGCAGGGTGTTGAGGGGTGAGTGGTGCCCCTGAGATAAATTTGAATTTCGAGCCTATGGCCACCTGTAGCCTCAGAGCCCCTGTGACTGGCTGTGGGTGGTCCTCCTGCTGCCCCAGTCTCTCTGAAGACCCACACTCAAAAAGAGAGGCTTAGTCCCAGTGCTCACTTCCTCCTCCAACGTTTATGTTCTCTACTTTGGAAGTAATTTTCATTCATCAGAGAGAAATATATGTAAGTAATGATGTGAAAAACACTAACCCCACAAAGGAGCATCTGGACAGAGTTGACTCCAAGCAGTCAACGTGATCACTGGTCCATTTTCTTTCTTTGCCCTCCCTTCTTTTCAGTCACTCTTTGAGGATCTGCTGTGTGCCAGAAACACACTGGTACAGATAGATTAGATTGAACTTACATACGTATCAAAGAATTAAGACAGAGAATTTGTCTTTGAAAACCTCCGTCCGGGGGTGGGGTAGGGGAGTACCAACAAAGACATAAACCGTTATGATACAGAGTAATGTGAACATCACTGTGGAGATAAGTTATGCGCAGTGCAGTGGGGGGCCTGGACGCAAGTGCTCTTCCAGCTACGTCTTGCTTTTTGGCACCCGGCTCAACATATATTCAGCCATCATGCTTTGATGTTTGCTTTCTTTTAATTTTTTTTCCCTTCAAGACTCTTTGAAGAACTTGGTCTCAGAGTTTCCTGACACAAATCTCCACTTACTATCTCCTTTGAAACAGTCTATCTACAGATCCTACATGTTAGGCAGGGCAGCGTCTTGGGGGAAACACTTGGAAGCTAGCCAAGATGCAGAATTCATTTCTCAAGAAGGATGAAGCCATAGGAAAAAAAAAAAAAACAACAACACTTCAGGCAGCTATGGTTCCAGCCAGGGAAAATGTGCCAGGCCAGGAGTGGGCAGGAATCTGCTCCACGGGACCAGAAGTCAGGAGAAGCAAGTCCTAATTGAAGGCAGGGCAGGGGCAGGACAGGAAGGTCAGAACTAAGGCCACACTGCTCACAGGATGCAAGAGATGTATCCCTAAGAGAAGCTGGCTGTCAGCTCAGCAGGCAATGGTCCAGGACTGGGTGGGGTTAGAAAAATTGGGACTGCGGTGCCACAAAGCTGCATGTCCAGCTGCCAGTCAGCTCCAAGTGCAACTCAAGAAGCCATTCACAGAAAAGTTTCATCCTGAGAATCTTTAATCCCATTCCAGTTATGGATATGTCTCATTCTCTGCTCAAGGCTAGCACAGGCACCATGACAGCTGGGCCAGTCACAGTTCCCATTAAGATGCTGTGCTGCCAGCTGGGAATGATGAAATGGGGAAGCAGGGCCAGGGCCAAAGGACTCCTCCACCATCCTTAGCACTGGCCCCTCAGCTTCCTACAGCCCTCCCAGCCTACAGAGAGCAGCAGACCACCTGATGAACCCAACTGCAAATGTCTTTACAATGCCCACTGCCACAAAGTGCAAACCACCCATCGAGGGTCAGGAAATAGGATTACAGACTGAGGCACACTTGTGAGTCCATGAAATATGATGATTGAAATTCCATTCATTTGCTCAACAAATATTTATTGAGGGTTTTATACATCCCAGGAAAGTCAGCAGTGAAGAAAACATATACAGAAGGCCAGGGAAGAAGCAGAAAAATAGTAAAAAGAACAGAGTTTATCTTTGGAGAGGTTTGATAGTTTTGGTGTTGTTTGCACATTACCTGGTGGCTTTAGCCTTTGAGGTTGGCCCTCATTCTTCCTCAATTTTGGGAATGATGAATTTGAGAAAACTCTCTGAGGCCACCTTGCTAGCTTGGGCTTTATATAGACAGCCCTGTTGTCGAAAGTTTTAAGCAAAGCTATACTGTTGGGCAAAATGATAGGATACTGAAAGAGGAACTCCCCAAGTCAGTAGGTGCCCATTATGCTACTGGAGATCAGTGGAGAAATAACTCTAGAAAGAATGAAGGGATGGAGCCAAAGCAAAAACAATACCCAGCTGTGGCTGTGACTGGTGATAGAAGCAAGGTCTGATGCTGTAAAGAGTAATATTGCATAGGAACCTGGAATGTCAGGTCCATGAATCAAGGCAAATTGGAAGTGGTCAAACAAGAGATGGCAAGAGTGAACGTCGACATTCTAGGAATCAGCGAACTAACATGGACTAGAATGGGTAAATTTAACTCAGATGACCATTATATCTACTACTGTGGGCAGGAATCCTTTAGAAGAAATGGAGTAGCCATCATGGTCAACAAAAGAGTCCGAAATGCAGTACTTGGATGCAATCTCAAAAATGACAGAATAATCTCTGTTCGTCTCCAAGACAAACCATTCAATATCACGGTAATCCAAGTCTATGCCCCAACCAGTAACGCTGAAGAAGCTGAATTTGAATAGTTCTATGAAGACCTACAAGACCTTTTAGACCTAACACCCAAGAAAGATGTCCTTTTCATTATAGGGGACTGGAATGCAAAAGTAGGAAGTCAAGAAACACCTGGAGTAACAGGCAAATTTGGCCTTGGAATGCGGAATAAAGCAGGGCAAAGACTAATAGAGTCTTGCCAAGAAAATGCACTGGTCACAGCACAAACCCTCTTCCAACAACACAAGAGAAGACTACACATGAACATCACCAGATGGTCAACTCCGAAATCAGACTGATTATATTCTTTGCAGCCAAAGATGGAGAAGCTCTATACAGTCAACAAAAACAAGACCAGCAGCTGACTGTGGCTCAGATCATGAACTCCTTATTACCAAATTCAGACTCAAATTGAAGTAGGGAAAACCACTAGACCATTCAGGTATGACCTAAATCAAATCCCTTATGATTATACAGTGGAAGTGAGAAATAGATTTAAGGGCCTAGATCTGATAGACAGAGTGCCTGATGAACTGTAGAATGAGGTTCGTGACATTGTACGGGAGACAGGGCTCAAGACCATTCCTATGGAAAAGAAATGCAAAAAAGCAAAATGGCTGTCTGGGGAGGCCTTGCAAATAGCTGTGAAAAGAAGAGAAGATAAAAGCAAAGGAGAAAAGGAAAGATATAAGCATCTGAATGCAGAATTCCAAAGAATAGCAAGAAGAGATAAGAAAGCCTTCTTCAGTGATCAATGCAAACAAATAGAGGAAAAGAACAGAATGGGAAAGACTAGAGATCTCTTCAAGAAAATTAGAGATACCAAGGGAACATTTTATGCAAAGATGGGCTCGATAAAGGACAGAAATGGTATGAACCTAACAGAAGCAGAAGATATTAAGAAAAGGTGGCAAGAGTACACAGAAGAACTGTACAAAAAAAGATCTTCATGACCCGGATAATCATGATGGTGTGATCACTCACCTAGAGCCAGACATCCTGGAATGTGAAGTCCAGTGGGCCTTAGAAAGCATCACTATGAACAAAGCCAGTGGAGGTGATGGCATTCCAGTTGAGCTATTTCAAATCCTGAAAGATGATGCTCTCAAAGTGCTGCACTCAATATGCCAGCAAATTTGGAAAACTCAGCAGTGGCCACAGGACTGGAAAAGGTCCGTTTTCCTTCCAATCCCGAAGAAAAGCAATGCAAAGAATGCTCAAACTACCGCACAATTGCACTCATCTCACACGCTAGTAAACTAATGCTCAAAATTCTCCAAGCCAGGCTTCAGCAATACGTGAACCATGAACTTCCGTATGTTCAAGCTGGATTTAGAAAAGGCAGAGGAACCAGAGATCAAATTGCCAACATCCGCTGGATCATGGAAAAAGCAAGAGAGTTCCAGAAAAACATCTATTTCTGCTTTATTGACTATGTCAAAGCCTTTGACTGTGTGAATCACAAGAAACTGTGGAAAATCCTGAAAGAGATGGGAATACCAGACCACCTGACCTGCCTCTTGAGAAATCTGTATGCAGGTCAGGAAGCAACAGTTAGAACTGGAGATGGAACAACAGATTGGTTACAAATTGGAAAAGGAGTATGTCAAGGCTGTATATAGTCACCCTGCTTATTTAACTTCTATGCAGAGTACATCATGAGAAACGCTGGACTGGAAGAAACACAAGCTAGAATCAAGATTGCCGGGAGAAATATCAATAACCTCAGATATGCAGATGACACCACCCTTATGGCAGAAAGTGAAGAGGAACTAAAAAGCCTCTTGATGAAAGTGAAAGAGGAGAGTGAAAAAGTTGGCTTAAAACTCAACATTCAGGAAACGAAGATCATGGCATCCGGTCCCATCACTTCATGGGAAATAGATGGGAAAACAGTGGAAATAGTCAGACTTTATTTTGGGGGTCTCCAAAATCACTGCAGATGGTGACTGCAGCCAAGAAATTAAAAGACACTTACTCCTTGGAAGAAAAGTTATGACCAACCTAGATAGCATATTCAAAAGCAGAGACATTACTTTCCCGACTAAGGTCCGTCTAGTAAAGGCTATGGATTTTCCCGTAGTGATATATGGATGTGAGAGTTGGACTGTGAAGAAGGCTGAGCGCTGAAGAATTGATGCTTTTGAACTGTGGTGTTGGAGAAGACTCTTGAGAGTCCCCTGGACTGCAAGGAGATCCAACCAGTCCATTCTGAAAGAGATCAGCCCTGGGATTTCTTTGGAAGGAATGATGCTAAAGCTGAAACTCCAGTACTTTGGCCACCTCATGTAAAGAGTTGACTCATTGGAAAAGACTGATGCTGGGAGGGATTGGGGGCAGGAGGAGAAGGGGACGACAGAGGATGAGATGGCTGGATGGCATCACTGACTCAGTGGACGTGAGTTTGTGTGAACTCCGGGAGTTGGTGACGGACAGGGAGGCCTGGCGTGCTGCGATTCATGGGGTCACAAAGAGTCGGACATGACTGAGCAACTGAACTGAACTGATACTTTTAATAGTATGCATGCATGTGCATGCTGTCACTTCAGTTGTGTTTGACTCTGGGCAACCCTATGGACTGTAGCCCACCAGGCTTTTCTGTCTGTTAGATTCTCTCGGCAAGAATACTAGAGTGGGTTGCCATGCCATCCTCCAGGGGATATTCCTAACCCAGGAATTGAATCTATGTCTCTTATGTTTCCTACACTGGCAAGCAGGTTCTTCACCACTGGCACCACCTAGAAAGCCCATTAATAGATTAACCTCCCCAAGATCTTTTTCTAGAAACAGCATGCTAATGGCCACTTACTTCCAAGGGAGTGTGATTAAAATGCGACCTGGAGTTTGGAATAGAAGGACTCAGTCTGAAGCTGGGCCCTTATCCTTTTTGCATCCTCTTGGGGTGTCTTTGTTTCTGTTTTCTAATCTGTAACTCAGCATAGTGTTCATAGATATCTGGCTGTACTACCACAAAGATAATATAAGGCAGTTAATATAAAAGAATGTTGTAAAGCACAAATTTTTGCTACCTCAAATAGAGCAGCATTAGTTGTAATTATTAATAACAACCTGCCGATCTATGTTGGCAATGACATATTGGTAAAAGAGAGAACCTGCTGGACAGTGGAAACTGCCTAACACCTATTTCTGAATTGGAGACTTCAGAAATAAAATACGAAATGTGTCCTTCAGATCCCTGATAAGTATAGCAAAACTGAGAACAAAATACCATTCATGACAGTTTATCCACTGATGGGACGAATGCCAGTTCCTTTGGAGAGAAACACTAAATGTTTAAACACTAATTTTTCACAATTATTTTTAATGAGGACCATAGAAAATATAAATTCAATAATATTTATAGAAGGCTGACTAGGATTATTTTTGTGCTAAAGATTCAGAGATATAATCAGTTTACTATTTTCAAGAGCATCTGGGCCATGAGTGATGAGGTAATGGAAACAGATCAAAAGCCCAGAGGTAAGAGCTCCACTGACTTTCCCAAGCTGCAGGTGCTGGCCTGGAGTGAGGAAATGATGACATTTGGGATGGGAGAAATGGAGAATGCCTACACAGAACAAGTGCGCCCACAGAGGCATGGGTATGCAGGCTGTGCCCAGCCACCTTTCAGCGTCAGACCACAAGTCAGAAAGGTGAGGGAGGGTGGAGCAGGCAGGTGGGCCAAGGTCAGGAGATAAGCTTTCCTTTTATTTCTAGATTTCTCAGTTACATTCCAATATCCTGGTGTGGCGCAGACCCAGAGGTAGGACTGAGATGGGATCAGTCCTTGTACACAGGGAATTGCATGGGCCCGCAGACCTGTGTTATCAACACCCAGAGTGCATAGATGTCACTGCTGGAAATATGCCAATGTGTCCAGAGGCTCCACCAGATGGAAGACTGGCCACTGCATTGCTGGACTCAGGACCAGCCTTCCACTCTAGATAAACCTGGATGGTAGTACAAAAGATCATGGGCACCCAGCATGCTGGGGAGAGTCTGATGGCTCTCAAAGTAGCCCTGGAACAGCAGTGTGAGCATCATTAGGGCCTGAGAGGAATGCAACACATATTCCCAGGGCTGGCCTAGCCCTCTGGGGAAGCTCTGCTCTCCTTCCCCCAGCCCTGCATGTCATAAGAATCCACACAGTGCTTGGAAACTAGCCGGCATAGGAAGAGCCACCTTGGGCCCCCTTCACCCCAGGAAATACCCCTCAACAGGTCAGGCGGTAAGCCTGGAGTGAGGAGTAACTGAGAACCACCTGTGGGCTGAGGCCTTCCTGCAGGAAACTTCAGACCAGCTGGGACAGGGTCCTCAGCCCTGTCTGTAACTTTGGGTCAGCTGCTTAATCTTTGAAAGCCTTCTTTTGCTTGTCTTTAAAATGGTGACCATATTAACAAAGTTTTCATAAGAGTACAGTGCCTCAGTCTTGCAGGAGGACAGGGCAACCCACTCCAGTATTCTCACCTGGAGAATCCCCATGGGTGGAGGAGCCTGGCGGGCTACACAGCATGGGGTCTCAGAGAGTCGGATGCAACTGAGCAACCAAGCACAGCACCTCAGTGCCTCAGTGCATGACAGATACCCAGTGAATGTTTAGGAGTCAGAAATGTTAAACGTTAATGTCATCCCCACATCAGGGCACTATGTACCCAGTGATCTGCAGGCCAGACTGTGGAGTCATAGGGGACCAGAGAGAAGCAGTGTAGCCTTCTCTCCAGGGACATCTTTAACCAGGAAACTAGTAAAGGGGTTTTGAAAAAGAAAGAATAAAGGGCACCAACCAGAGTGCAGGAGTGCGCTGGGCAGGGGCTGCTTCTGCAGAACTGACCGCCTTCCACGCCTCTCCTCCTGTCCTCACCACTGGCCTTGAGGTGTGGTTTGCAGACTAGGCTCTTAACACGTGTTTTATTGGAAAGCTAACTAATACTTCCAGCTGATACTAACAGTACTGGCCACTCTCTGTAGTCTACTGATTACTCACACTGTACCCTGTCTACCTGCGAAGTTCCCAAATGTTGGGAAGAACAAGAGAAAGGAAAGCAGCATCCCTTTCACGAATGTAACTGGAGACCAGGTTTCGGACATTAATAGAATAAGTATTTCTTGTGTATGAATGCATAATCCCCTTCAAAACATGGTGTTAAGCTGTACTTTGCCAAACTTTCTGCATAGATCTAAATAGCGTGAATTATTTTTCAGAAATGATGCAGGGTTGGAAAATGAGTGGGGATCTCATGGCCAGAATGCTCCTCTGCAAGTCCTTTTCACCAACATTTTTGGTATAAAGATAGAAAGGTTTTATTAATTGAAATTCAGAATTTTTAAGTGGAAAAAAATCATCCTAATTCTCAAACAAAACCATTAATATTTGGTTTTATTTTCCTACTTGTTGTTCTTTATTATAAATCATTAATACCATATATGTCACGTTGTTGTGTTGTGTCAGTCACTCAGTCGTGTCTGACTCTTTGCGACCCCACAGACTATAGCCCGCCAGGCTCCTCTGTCCATGGGATTCTCTAGGCAGGAATACTGGAGTGGGTTGCCATTCCCTTCTCCAGGGGATCCTCCCGACCCAGGGATCAAAGCCAAGTCTTCTGTACTGAAGGCAGATTCTTTACTGTCTGAGCCACCAGGGAAGGATATATGTTATAATAAACTCCAAATACATGGCCAGATAGGCTTATTTCAATGCACTTACAGTGACTGAGGATGGGACTTTGCAAAGACTCTAGGGAGAACAGGAAGGACACTTCCTGGGAGTGGTTGACATCTCTCAACCACGCTGTGTTGTGAAGTAGACTCGATTTTTGTTTGTTATCCATTCACTGAGAAGTTGCTTATTAAAATAGATATTACAAATTTAGCTTCAGGACAGTATTTGTTTTATATTTCCTATAGGTCAAATGTTATTTTGCATGCATGTCACTGATTTCTATTCCTGAAGTTATGTTTTCTAAGTCAAAAATGCAAGTTTGATGGTGTCTCTTTGCCTGTTGGCAAAAGTGTCGCCTACATTTTCAAACAATTAACTTTCCAGGTGGGTTAGTCTGCTCGGATCTCCATACAGTGGGAAAGTGGGCAGGCTCCCACCAGCCTTTCCTAAGCACACAGATCCTAAAAGGATTGGACCTTACAATCGAAGGTATTCAGGGGGAGAAATCTCACCCAGGTTTTAGGATACAGAATCCTGGCAAAGGAGCGGAGCCCTGCGCTGTAGCACACAGGAAGCTGAACTTGCCCTTCTTCTGTCACTTCCTATGTCTCCCCGGCCCTCATCAGTACAAAGCTCCCAACATAAGGTTGAGAGACCAGAGACAATCTGTCCGAAGGTGATGCTCTGGGTTCTTGTTTCAGCTCATACTATAACTGAGTCTATTTAGCTCCCTGTTTCTTATGTTTGTGCTTTTCACCGGTACTTTTCTGTTTAAAACGGCCCCCACGCACAATGCTGAGGCTATGCCCCAGAGCAAGAGGCTGTGATATGCCTTATGGAGAAGATTCGAGTGTTAGATGAGCCTCGTTCATGCATGAATTTCAGCGCCATTGCTCAGGAGTTTAATGCTAGTGAACTCACACTATACATCCATTAAGGGGTCTTTAGACAGAAACACAAATAAAACAAGGTTGTATTGTCATATGTTGAGGAACATGCAGGAAATTAATCTTGTATTTTCCCAGCAGCAATGGCTTCATATTTCCTAATTCAGTGTTCATGGAGACTTCATAGAACACAACTCTCAAAAATAATGAGAGTCAACTGTGTCTTAAAATTTCCATGTTGTAATATGGGTTCTGGCAAAACTCTTTCTTATATTTAACATTTGAGTTTTTTGTGTCCATATTGCTATTTAGTTAATTTCCCATTAGACATTCTTTCTGATAAATGTATACCCCCAAACACTGAGATTTGGTTTTCTCATCTCTTTCTTTATTCTGTTGGCTCTTTTGAATTCATCTTCAAAACTCTAATATTGTTTCATCAAACTGTTTCCCTTTATGTCTTCAACGAAATCCCCTCTACTTTCAAAACACAAAAGTGGATTATTGTATTAGTCAAAAAGGGCTAAAGTCTTGCTGTAGAATTGTAGAATAACTCCCAAATCTCAGTCAGGTTTTTTTTCCCCCCTTACACTTCATCCTATCTCAGATCAGCTAAGGGTTTATGCCATGTCATTCTCACTCAGAGATGAAAACAGCAGTGTGCCCTTTCCACTCAGTGGATGTGTACTGTTAGTGCAGCAGAGAGGCAGTGAACCCAGAATATATCATTGCCTCTTAAATTTCTTTCATCAAAGCAGTTCATGGGGGCATTAGCTCATCTAACTTTACAGAAGCAGGAAACCATCTGACCATGTGTCTGGAAGAGCAATCTCAGCATCCGTGATTGCAGGCTTATTCTTTGTACATGCAAAACACATCCACCCTCTCTCCAGGTAAATGTAATTAAATTATTAATTATATCCAGTACAATCCAGTATAATCCCCAAAGGCCAGAATTGCTGGGGAAAGAGGTGAAATAAAGTGAACATTGATATACTAGGGGTTTTTCCCTAGATCCCAGTATTAAAACCATTCATGATGACATCTATCAGATGAATTCTGACTGATTTTCAGTTCCAAAATCAGATTTCATAAATACAAACCATTTTGCCAGTGTTTTAACAGTGCAGGACACAGAAGAATTGCCAACCTAACATGCTTTCAAAACTCCTCAACTTTTCAAGCCCCTTTGTCTCCGAGAGCCATCCTGGCATCCTGACCATTTTATAGGGTGTGGCTATGTACATCTTGGACAGTTATTCTGTCATTTTACCATTTTGCACCTTCACACCGTCTCTTGGAGCACTCAGCCTCTCCAGAAATCGTGTTGCATGAGTTTTGTAAATTTCAGCAACTGTGTTGGAGTCAGACTGCTTGGGTCACGCAGACCCAAGCCCATTATGTAACAGATTACCTCTAGTTCCTCAGACCCCACAGGCCCCCACACACCCATGTTCTAGGGAGAAATGTTTCACTAACTCAAGTTGTGAATTTTTACCAGTTGAATAAAATACATATTTAACTAGGTCATGGCCGTCTGTGTGTATGTGTGTGTGTGTGGGCTCAGTCACTCAGTCATGTTTGACTCTTTGCAACCCCGTGGACTGCAGCCCTCCAAGCACCTCTGTCCATGGAATTTGCCAAGCAAGAACACTGGAGTGGATTGCCACTTCCTGATTTAGGGGGTCTTCCTGACCCAGGGCTCAAGCCCTGACCTAGAGATGGAACCCATGTCTCTCCTGCATTGGCAGGCAGATTCTTTACCACCAGCGCCACCTGGGAAGTCCCATAACCATCCAAAACGAGCTTAGAGTACTCCTCTGGAACTAAAATAAGGTCCAGATTCTTTGGTTACATATTCCAATCCCTTGATAATCTTGTCCCTGGTTAGTTTTCTGTTCTCATTTTCTACTTGTGACAAACATACATCTTTTGGGGTCACACTACACTCTTTATGTTTTTTATATTTTGGAGTAAACTCAGGCTTGGTTTCCCTTTTATTACTTTCAACTTCTCTGACAGGGGTCATTTGTTTATTATGATTAATTCATTCAATCTTTCATTCATTTATGCATGTATTCATGCACTCACCTAAACTTGATTTATTCTGCTATTTGACTCCTTTTATGCTCAAAGCTGAGAAGACAGATATATAAATGAGATATGGTCCATTATGCCAAGAATATCTATAATCTTGGAAAAGAAATTTTGTAGCTAGTAAGAAAAAGTTAAATCCATAAATAACAAAGTGTATTCCCAAATGTCTGCTAGGGCAAACCCGAATCAGTGCCTTTCATTTTGTCTTCTCTGACCACCCAAGGCTTGGAAAGCATTGTTTTATTTAAGATTAATTATTTCAATCTGTGGCCTTCTGTGCCATGTGATTATAGAACCCTTGGTGATGATAAAATCTTTCTGTATGAACTAGCATTTATTGGACTCTAAACAAATATCAGTGGAATAAATGAATGCTTCTTGCAGGATTCCTTCAATCAGTGATTCCTGAGCTTGAGAAGGCATCAGAGTTATTTGAGGGCTTGTTTAAACACAGATGGCTGAGTCCCACCCCAGAGTTTCTGATTCAGTAGGTCTGGAAAAGGGTCTGAGAACTTGCATTTTTAACAAGTTCTCAGGTGATGCTTCGGTCCAGGGATACTATTCGGAGAACCAGTGCAATAATGACCTTGGATAGACAGTCAACACCTGCCAAACCATGCTCCTGTCTATGTCTTTTTGTGTATGCTAGTGGCTTACCCCACATTTCTCATATCATAATAGAGCTCATTTCTTGAGCTCTGTAGGTCCAGCTTTCCTTGTTTGCTAAATATCTGACCTTTATATCACTGTGGGCTGTGTACCAGGATACAAAGACAGTAAGAAGCCTGCCAGTCTTCAGGCAGCTCAGGAATCAGTGCATGGAACAGACACAACCACAGTCAATGGTGATGAGATGCAACAGCAGTGTTGATTTAGGATGCCTGGATGCTGAGTACTAACACTTCCAAGGCTGATGGGATATAGATGGATGAAGGCAAAAGGGAGGAAGACATAAACACAGATATAATATTGTTCTTTAATTCCACAGCATCTGGTCTGTACATAGTTCTTTGCTAAGCACTGAAAAGTTTTGAAAAGTAGTAAGCCTCATTAGATAGCATCATTGACACAATGAACATGAATTTTAGCAGACTCCGGGAGTGGAAGACAAAGGAGGACAGAGGAGACAGATGCGCTACATTCCATGGCATCCCGAAGAGTTGGCCATGACTTAGCAGCTGAACAACAAGAAGCCAAATTCCCATCCCAACAGAATTCATTAAGCCCCAATGAATGATTTCGTTCCAGTTTGGTGAATGTTACAATTGACATAAGCACTGTGAACTACAAGAGCCAAACCCTGGGGTCCAGGCAGAATCCTGCAGCCAGTGGCATCTCCCCTGTGGCTGATGTTCCCCATCACCTGGGCTAATTGGCAGTGCTGTGGGCTTGAGCACCCCTGTTGGCACCTTCTCTTGCTCTTTCTGATGCTCTCCTAGTGATCTTGCATGTGTGTGTGCGTGTCTCTCTCCCTAGTGAGGAATGTGAGCAGAGCTCACTTTCTATTCATTGATGATGCACTTTTATCTTCCTACAGTCCTCTCACAGGATCAGGATAAATCCTCTCCTGAAAGGGTCAGCAAAAGCCCTGGGTTAGGCTGTGTTATTATTTCATTTCTTGGTAGAGTTTCTGACCCTGGTATTCTGAGAACTTCCTCAGGGGGCTCAGGAATTCCTCGCCATCTTCCTGTTGCATCTCCTCTGTTCTTGTGCAAATCAGATGTGGTGCCTGCAGACTGAGGCTGCATGGTTTCTGAGGGTGGATCTAGATTCCCACACAATCCTCCAGTTGTCAGAGCTCTCTGTCCAGTGGCTCTCCATCAGGAGCAAATATTTATTCTATCAAGGGAAGCGTAAGATAGTATCAGAGATATTTAATATTTGCTGGTAAATATGTTAATGCCTGTCCTCTATGTCTTGAGATCCATTATGTTACTTCTCAAAGCAAAGCCTCAAAACCCTCACTTGCATTCTCAGAACATCTAAGATATTTCCAGTGACTGTTGCCACTCTGAATAAATATTCCAGATGGGCCCTGATTGTCCTGGGAGGAATTCTGTTTTCCACTGTGTAGACTTTGCCTGTTGACTTACTCCCATCTGTCTGGTTGTCTGTTTTCCTTAATTCTCTTTCCTTCTTGGTTACACGCAACATTACATGGTCAGTTAACACTCCATCTGTCAACTTTTGCCTTCACGAACTATCCTGAAGTTTTGCAATATATGTATGCCAGAGGTTCTGGTTTGCCTTGTGATTTCCTTGCTAACACAAACGTTTCTGAGAGTGATTTTTATTAGGATATTGGGCAACATGCTACCTATATTTGTGACACTCAACGAGGTATTTCCAGTCATTATTTAAATCAACGCAAAGCCAAATTTCAACCATGACCAAATTCACTCAAAATTAGCAAAAATTTAATTTAATTTAATTCTATTTCCTTTTTAATCTCTTCAGAAAGAGACAACAACCATAACCATTCCTAAAGTTTGTGCATCTGAGAAGGTGGTGGAATTCAGGAGAAGGGGAAGCACTGAATTCGAAAGGCCATGAGTTTTGGTCCTACCTTGTGACTCTGAGCACACTCTTCACCAGGACTTTGAGTTGTTGTTCAGTCGCTAAGTTATGTCCAGCTATTTGCGACCCTGTGGACTACAGCATGCCAGGCTTCCCTGTCCTTCACCATCTCCTGGAGTGTGGTCAAACTCATGTCCATTGAGTCAGTGATGCCACCCAACTATCTCATCCTCTGCCACCCTCTTCTCCTCTTGCCCTCTATCTTTCCCAGCATCAGGGTCTTTTCCAATGAGTTGGCTCTTCACATCAGGTGGCCAAAGTATTGGAGCTTCAGCGTCAGTCCTTGCAATAAATATTCAGGGTTGATTTCCTTTAGGATTGACTGGTTTTATCTCCTTGCTGTCCAAGAGACTCTGAAGAGTCTTCTCCAGCGCCACAGTTTGAAAGTATCAGTTCTTTGGCACTCAGCCTTCTTTATGGTCCAATTCATACATTCATACATGACTACTGGAAAAACCATAGCTTTGACTATTTGGACCTTTGTCAGCAAAGTAATGTCTCTGTTTTTTAACACACTGCCTAGGTGTGTCATAGCTTTCCTTTCAAGGAGCAAGCATCTTTTAATTCTGTGGCTGCAGTCCCAATCCTTTGAATAAAAAATTCTATACCCTCCACCACTGGCCGCTTTGGACCAGAAGTTGTTTGACTTTGAATCACAGGACTCCTGCTGGACTCCAAATCAATTGGAAGAGAATTCATGAGGAATAAATTTTTGGGGGGCTTACAACTGAAGTTCTGTCTTAGGCAGAAGGACAGGAGGGCTAGGAGTGTTAGGGGACGAAGGATACCCTCCTGTCTGCAGCAGTAACAAAACCAGTGTGCACATTACCATAAATACTCATCAGGATATTTACTCACACGATAGCACATCATAGCAGCTGTTGTGGCCGAGGTCCTTCCGATTTAACTTCTAGAATAATTTTGTTTTCAAAGGATTAATGTGGATTTCTCTTGTCTCCTGCCACCCAACTGTGCTTAGTCACTCAGTCATGTCTGACTCTTTGTGACTCTAAGGACTCAGAAGACCCTGCCAGGCTCCTCTATCCATGGGGATTCTTCAGGCAAGAATACTGGAGTGGGTTGCCATGCCTTCCTCCAGGGATCTTCCCAACCCAGGGATTGAACCCAAGTCTCCTGTACTGCAGGCAGACTCTTTACCATCTGAGCCATGACGGAAGGCCACTGGAGAAAATGTTAAAGGGGAAAAATTGAGATAAATGAATTCTGTGAGATTTCACAGGTTTCTGATGGATCATGGACATCAAAGTCAGAGTGCCATGGAGACATGGAGAGGAGTAAAGCATAAACGGTCAAGGTCGCCTAACAACCTCCGCACTGAAAAATGCCACTGACCTCCCACTGCCAGGCCCTGGTCTCAGATTTGCCTCAGACTCTGCTCAGTTTGGTCACCCTGCGGGCACTTGGCCCCAGTGCTTTTGACTTGACGAGTAATCTTCTCTATCCCCACATTGCGTAATTCTCAGGGTGTGGTCACCTTTGTCACTGCTCCTTCATAGTCCTGGTTTCTCCTCCTAACTCTTTGGAAAATAAGAGTAAAAATGCCTACCGTATAGTTATAGAGCAGGGTCTTTCACGGCAGGGTCTTTGTTTACAGCCTTAGGGAGTTTGGATTCTCTCTCAATTCTGCAGACACATATAGTTTGCTTCATTTTACAAAGAAACAGGCTCAGAAAAATGAAGTGACTTTCCCAAGATCACCCTGCCACTAGATTCTGGCCTCCCCAAGCCTCACAGCTGTAAGTGCATGGCTCTATATCATGGGTCTGTCCCTGCCCTGCCCCTCTCTCTCTCTTTCTCTTTGGGCAAAGCGTTATCCATTTATTTCAAGAAAAAGTTCATCCGAATCTTTTTTAAACTTCTGTTTGTATAATATTTACCTGTTTACATAGTGTTGGATCCTGGGTTCTAATTATATTTCTTCACTTTTATATAGACAATAAGAATGGTCATGTTTACCATGTAACATTCGCTTACACTTCATGTAGAATTCTAGATTAAAATTCTAAGTTTTCTGCTTCCAACTATGACTGAGTCACTGGTGCGGGATTAACCATTTGGTTTTAAACAGCCATAAAATTAAACAAAACACACAAAGCATTAGATACAGCATTTTAGTGCGACAGGTATCACAGAACTCTAATCCCTAAGAGAAAGAAAACCCAGGAGGTGAAATCCACAGTCAGCAGACTTTGGTATGGAGGCACTTTCCAAGCTACTGTGTAAGTATACCAGCAGAACACAGCAGTCTCTTTTTTTGTAGAAGTTGACAAAACTGTTTGTAAAATTTATAGATGGACGTGTGTCCATTTTCTACCTGTGTCATCCCTCCTTGGCTCTGGTACCTCAGTGGGCTTCCCACCCATGACTCAACCTACACTTTATCCATAAATCAACTTGGAGATGGAAGCATGTTGGACCAGACAGAGAGAGTCACTCTGAAGAGGACAGAAGAGCTAGGCTTGCAAAAGGATCTCATTTCTTCTCACTAACTGTGTTCATTGATTCACTCACTCTGTAACTGGTGCTGGATTAACCATTTGGTTTTAAACAACCATAAAATTAAACAAAACATACAAAGCATTAGATACAGCATTTTAGTGTGACAGGTACTCACAGAACTCTAATCCCTGAAAGAAAGGAAACCCAGGAGGTGAATTCCACAGTCAGCAGACCTTAGTATGGAGGCACTATGGTGCTCACTTTGGTACTGAGCACCTCCTGCAGGGCAAGTGTGTGCAGACCTTCTCTGAAGAGCAGTGTAGTCTAGCAGTTAAAAGTGACTGCAGGGACTTCCCCTGTTGTCCAGTGGTTAAGACTTCCTCTTCCAATATATGGAGTCCAAGTTCGATCCCTGGTCAGGGAGCTAAGATCCCGCAGGCCTTGGGGCAGAAAAAGCAAAACAAAAGAAACAGAAGCAATGTTGTAACAAAATCAATAGAGGCTTTAAAGATGGCCCGCATCAAAACATGTTAAAAAAAGAAAAGTGACTGAAGACTCTGGAATTAGGCTGCCAGCACTCCCATTCCAGCTCTACCTCTTTCTAACTGGCAGATCTTCACAGGGATTTAACCTCCATGTGCTAGAATTTCCTCATATTTAAAAGATTATTTCTTTGAACATTGTAATGAAGATTAACTGGCTTAACACTGTAATTTATAGGACAGTGATAGGCATGTGGTGATATAATTTATATCTCTGTTATCCTGGGCTGAGGGCTTCCCTGGTGGCACAGTGGTAAAGAATCTGCCTGCCGATGCAGGAGACACAGGTTCAATCCTGGGTTGGGAAAATCTCCTGGGGTAGGGAAATGGCTACCCACTTCAATATTCTTGCCTGGCGAATCCCTGTGGACAGAGGAGCCTGGCAGGCTATAGTCCATGGAGTCACAAAGTTTCAGACACGACTGAGAGACTAAGAAACAATAACAACAGCATCCTGGGCTGCATGTCATCCCTTGATTTGGCCCCCGGATCCAGACATGCAACCATGTATTTGGGATTTCCTCCTGGAAATCAGCATAGTCATTCATTGAAACATGTAGAAGATAGAACTCATTGTGTCCTCCTAAATATTTTCACCCCCGTGTCCCCCCTCTCAGTGAGGTGAACCACAGTGACCACATGGGTCAAGCCAGAGACTGCGGGGACATCCCTGACACCTACATTTCCATCTCTCGTTGCGATCACCTAACCCTGAAGAGTTTATCTCCTTTATTTTCTCAAATGTACACATATTTTCCCATCACCTCCACAGGTGCCAACTTTGTTCATACGTCAATGTCTTATCCAGATTATGGTAACCATCCGTGAAAATTTCATCCTCCATCTGCCCAGAGGATCTACATAAACCCCTGCACCAGACACCGTGAAGGTCAGCATCATGTTCAAACACCTTGGTGCCCCATGCAGGACCTCGCAGGCTCCCATCCAACTCACCCCTCCAAGCAGATCTTTCTGCTTACCCCTCACACTCCATGGTGCAAGGATGCTGAACAGCTTGGTTCCCTCAAATGTGGGTTTGGGTTTTTTTTTTTTTTTTTCAGTGCCACTGCTCAGAAGCCCCTGCACACTCAGTAGCAGGCAGCCTTTCCTGTTTGTCTTGAGGTATCATCTTGGGCCCTCAGTCTGGGCCCTTCCTCAGCCTGCCCCTCTAAGTCTCAGTGCCTTTTTCTCCTATTGGAAGCCTGCAACCCACAGTTAGACCTGGGTTCACTCAGCCACTTGTGTCCCCATAGCCCTTGAGAATATGTCTTAAGAAACTCCTATTCTTAGACATCTAAAGCAATGTAACCACATAAAAAAAGACATTCCCACATGTTTGATGAATGGCTGTGTATATGGATAAATGAGTGAAAAGAAAGCTGGAGTGATGGATACACAAATATACATAAGAGAGGGTGGACAGAGCCATGGGGCAGGATTCCAGCACAGATGGGAATAGATGTTGGCAAAATTTGCCATTGCAGACACAAGGGAGGCAGGTCCCAGGGACACTGGAGCCAAGGTGAGGCAGGCAGAGGATGAGTAGTGGTGTGGTGATGCAAAAGTTGGGGCCAGCTTATTGTGGCCTCAGAAACCAGGGACAAGTATATGGAACCCATTCCATCCTCAAATGAAGGTATCGGATGTCTCTGTTTAGAGTATGATTCGATTTTTGAAAAGAGCATGAACTTAAACAAGGGATGTGAGGGCCCACTGAATCCATTCAGTGGGCTGCATTTCAGGGAAGATGCTGTTTTGGAACCAGGACTAAATTAACATCATCTGCAAAATACTCAGAGATGAAAGTCTCCCCCCAGACCCCCGAAGAGCTGTGAAGCCTCTGAGCATGAGCTGTATTTCCTTATTTGAACTTGAGATGGCTCATTTCCTGAAATCAAGATGGAATGTTGATTGTATAAAATCAGCTAGTCAGTTGCAGAGTATTGAGTAAATCCAGCCATATCGCAAACATAATTAATTCAGACCATGGTAAGAATATTCTGGCTCTTGAAACCATACTTTGTAAATCCCTACTTTTGCCAATTGGTTAGAAAATTGGAGCAGACTTTATGAGGAAACAGAACGGGTGCTCTGTTAGGTGTGGCTATGTCTTATTTCTGAAAGTGATAGAGTTTCAATAAATATAGGGAATGTGAGTGCATCTCATGGCATGACCATTAAGCCAAATATGAGGCCTTGCTATACCTGCAGGAGGCTTTGGAGTTCCAGATAAAGGATCTGAGCTCTGGCCCATAGGAATGCTGCTGAGCTGCCATCCATTGTCAGTTGTTTCTCCTTTACTGACCCAGCGAGTTTCAGTACAAATATCCCAGGGTAGCCTACTGACCAGGACTGAAAATAGCAGGAGGTTAGCAGTTCATGGATTAAGGCTGAAGTCTGAGCACCATGCCCAGCTTCCTGTACACCAAGCTTCCAGCACAAGACCTGTAATCACATGGCCCGCACTCAAGAGGGCCCCAAACTGTGCTCAATGCTCTGCTGTCATCAGCTTGATATCCTTAGTAATTTAAGAACACAGGACCCCACACTTCCATTTTGCACCAGGTCCCACGAACAACGTAGGCTTTCCTTCCTCACTGCAAATGGAAAAGTTGGGCATCAAGAACAGGCTTATTTGGGCTTGTTTGGATCAGATGGGATAAGCAAGTCAAATATGCTTTTGTGAATAGCTCTCAAGCTCTATGCAAATATCAGTGTGACTCAGTTATTTGTTTATCACCATGAGGATTCAGTGTCCTGTGGCTGAGAGACGTGGTTTTTCTGTCCTGGTTTTAAGGACTCTGAAAAGTCTTGCTCAACTGCCCCACCCCAGTCCCTTAGATGCACACAGCCTGCTTAAAAATGGAGAGGTGCCAAGAGCTTCACCTGGCCCAGGTGCCAGCCACTCCCTGCCCCTTTACCTGGAATGCGAGCTCACCTAGGCCCTCACTTCTGCTCTGTCTACCTGGCCCCAGGGATGTTCTCAGGTTTCCCATCTGCCCTCCTCTCTCCTCAGACTGTTCCTGTGGCTCCAGTGTTCCTGGTCCTTGATGAGGAAAGACATACTCTCTCCTCACCAGCTCCCTGGGGACCTCTTTCCACAGAGCTGTTACTACCTCTACCCTGTATTTCCTAAATGCTTCACTCAAAACTCTCCTAGAAGACTTTTCATGTGGTGTCATCAGAGTAAGTACTAAATAAGCAGTAGATGAATCATTATATGAGTCACATAATTCTATCAGGGCCTTGTGCCACTTTTCCCTATTAGGTATATGGCTTAGAGCTCTCCATCAGAATGCATCATTATTACGGATCATTGATTACGATCCCTCATAGGGATCCTATGAGTTCGTGATTCAGTTTGTAAAAAAATGCCAGTTTAATTCCTAAAGGAAAACATTTCAAACTATTACAAAGGCACATTGAGTGAGCCACAAGGAGAATGACACCTTGGGAAGGACGAGAGTGCCATCCCTTGCATCCCCACTGTCGCTGCTCCAGGGGGAGTGACCACCATACCCCATCTCTGGCTTAAATGACTGCCGTAGTCTCCTGACAGGATTCCTCATCAACACTCCTGTTGCATCTCAGACCAAATCAGCACCACATCCAGGGTCAGGATTTGGAAGATAAATGCACACCATCATTACCTAGATTTAAATTCCTCAACCATCTCCCATACCACCCACCCAGAATGAAATCCAAACTCCTGACCCCTAGCCCCAATAAGGAAACCCTGATCCCTCCCACGTGTTCAGCCACCTCCTCCTTGCTGCTCCCTCCAACCTTTCAGGCTTATTCAGGCCCTCAGAGCATCCCAGCCTTCTCCTTCCTCCCACAGGAGTCTCCTCCACTGTCCAGCTTGTCAGCTGGCTTGGTCCCAGGTATCAGAGGCTACTTAGGTGCTTTTAGAAAATTGTTGCAAGTGAAAGTCACTGAAAGATAAATAGATAACAGATGTGCAGTTTGATGCAGGGGAAGACTGCACATTTCTCCCCTAAACTGTCCCTGGTGCTTCTCCAGGGGACCTTGGGTTTCCCCAGAACCCAGTTTCTAAGCCACACTCTTACCTCCATCATGATGGGCAGCACTGTGCCACGCTTATGGTGAGATAGCCCTGGTGATAAGCATGAGAATGAAGCTTTATTTTCTCCAGCTGGATGTCCCAATGGCCTATCCTCTGCTAGTGTCTCTGCGCCAGGGGCCTGTACAGCCCCTCAGCACCCCTGCCTTCCAGACCTGGGCCTGCCTCGTTCCTTCAGTTCAGCACTCCTCACTTCAGCGTCAGCATGACTGGAAACCTGTATTGTGTTTCCTCCTTCAGGTCCCACCCACAGGAGGTGCTCCTAAGGTGTGCTGAGCTCAGTTGTCCAGTTGGCTCTCATGTCCACTGGAGAGCAAGAACGTGCAGCAGAGAAAGAAGAGAAAGACCTGCTTATGAAATCATGTTTAGAAGACTCACAGTAAGTTGCTGCTCAAGGTAAGTGAAAGGCAAGGAGTGGACCACACAAAGCCCCAAATCGGCCCACAGGCTCCATCCAAGGGCAGAATCAGGATGACAAGTGAAGCTTCTGAGCACCAACATGACCCTTGTCCTTAGTTCTTCACATCACAGTCCTGAACAGACAAGAAACAAGCACATGGGCTGATTCACCTTGTGCATTCCGGAATGTGAGATAAGCGATGAACTCAAAGGCATGGGTCTGCTCAAATGGTAGCAGCCACCACTTGGAGCCCGTGCCCTTCACCTCACACAGAAATGTTCCCACCCAGATCCACTGGCTGCGCTCATCTGCTGATTCAAAGGCACTCCCCCTGATAGGCAGCCTGCTGCTACTGCCAAGTCGCTTCAGTTGTGTCCGACTCTGTGCGACCCCAGAGACGGCAGCCCACCAGGATCCCCCGTCCCTGGGATTCTCCAGGCAAGAACACTGGAGTGGGTTGCCATTTCCTTCTCCAGAGGATCTTCCCGAACCAGGAATCGAACCCGGGTCTCCTGCACTGCAGGCAGACACTTTACCGTCTGAGCTACCAGGGAAGCCCACTTTGAAGGAAGGCATCCTAATTAGAGATCCCAGTTGTCAAGCCAGTGAGACTTATCTGGCAAATATAGTGACATAACCTCCTTCTGTAAGATTAGAAACAGGTAACTAAGAAACATCCTGCAAGGCTGGATCTAATTACAAGAATGCTTTGATTGAGTTTTTAAATAATCAAATGATCTGTTTCTTAATTTACAAAATTGATGCAATCTTTAGAAACACAATTTAGCATTGAAGTGACTTTTTTCTTGTTCATTTGCTCTGCTCCTATGTTCCAGACATTAATTTTTTTCATTGCACCTTTAGTTTCTTCTGCTCAATGTACATGGTAATCATTTAGAAGAACATTGACAGGGTGACAACTTCCTAAGTTTCTTGAAATGCTTGTCTGTCCCCTGGAATTATAGGAATTGCTGAGTGTGTATGTGAATGTTTGTGTTTCTAAGGAGAGGATCCAGTATCTCATTAGATACTCAGAGTTCTGTGATCTTTCAAAAGCCAAGAATTGCTGCCTGTAAACTTGTTATAAATTGTAAATCTAGAGAAGAATGCCCCACCAAAACATGCATGTTTTTCTCTTAAAAAGGAGAGGAGGGGAGAGTTTTTACAACATTATGAGACACATTCTTTGAAGGGCTGATTTATAGATGTAATAAATAGAGAGCTGAGATCCACAAATACAGTTCACACTAACCAGGCCAGGACACTCAGGATCAAGTTGTAAATGTGATGCCAACTCCCCATGTGATCATAGGTGATTCCTTACTCTTCCTGGGACTCGTTCTTCATCTATAAGCCACATAGAGAAAACACATGGGCTATAAATTATGTCCTGCAATTAAGTCTCTGTCTTTAAAGAATATGTATACATATCTGGACTTTATATACAACTTTTTTTCAACTTTTCACATATTGAGGAATCTACTTGCTATTTACACTTACTTGCAGATGTTTTATGTTACAAGTTCAACCTCTGAGGTGTCCTCACACCTCCTGTCCAAATACCTGGATTTATGCTGCATGCTCGACTTTGCACGCAAACTCTGAGACCTAGTTCAGTACTCTTCTTACTTTTCCTTTGTTGCACAACATCTAGTTATTAACAGGCATTTAACTTTTAGATGGGCGTTCTAAATTCTAATAACGGATTTAAGTATTTTGGAAGATGATAAAGAAACTGCATTCATATCTGATGAAGTGTCAGTGATCTCATAATTCATCTGAGGGAAAAAACACAGGCTGAGAAGGGGATGTGATTACTCACATGAAGTATGCCAGGTCATGGAGGCAGGGGCTGTCATGTCTTTTGTCATGGGCCTGGGTGCACCAGGCTAGATGCGTCTTGTCTTGATTAGGCCAATGAAGGCCAAGTGTAAGTCATTAAATACTGATAAGCAAGTGCTTGGAAAGTGGGGAAGGTATACAATTGCCCTCAGGGTCACGCTCTGCATTCCTGACTCATTAGATACTGAGAAAACTGGGGTTTGGCTGAAAGGATCTGTACTGGTTCACTTGACCCAACTAACCAGGTTCAGAGTCTGAAGCTTTTGTATGTAGGCTCCCTGCAAGTCAAAGGCTCCCTGTACGTCAAAGGCTCCCTGCACTGTCCTCTCTCCTCCCTTCCTGAGATATTTCCAATCAATCATATGTGAGAAATCATTGGTATAATTCTCTATGACAAAAGATACTGGAGATTAACAAAAGAAAGATAAATTTATTCTGACTCTTTTTAAGTTGCTTTCAACAGTACATCCATCCATCTATCATCTATCTATCTACCTATCAATCTATCTATCACCTGTTATCTATTTCTCTTTACCTGTCATAGATCAAAATAATCAGCTTAAGAGAAAATCAAAGGGCAATAGAAACTCAGAAGAGGGAAAACTTGAGTGTTGGTTAAGGGGCTAAGGAATATATTTTAAATTTAAATACTTTTCTAAAGGTCAACTTGTCAATAGAGAGAGATAAGAAAAGACTACAACCTCTGGGTTAAAGGAGAGAGTAAGTGTACATGGCTCTTCTCAAGGGAAAGGCAGCTTATAGGAATGAGCATAAAGATAAAAGTGCAAAATAATTCGGGATGTAATTATCAGAATAAGAAAGAAGATGAGTCTGCATGGCAGTCAGTTGAAATTCATACAGTGTTTGTTGTTCTGGTTTTTGTTTAGTTGTTTCCTTTTAAAATAGAATAACCTTTTGGGAGAGTATGCCAGCCACCTTGTGCTAGGTTGTGGTGACATGCATACCTCCATCCATGGCCCTGTAATGGTTGGTGTCCTAGGGCAGGACTGTGAGACCCAGAAAGAAATTTGGGAAAAGGCAATTCGTGGGGTAGCTGGGTACCTGGATTGGAGAGCAAGAAGGTCAGGTTGGAATCCTGAATCTAACACTTTTTGTGTCATCTTAGGCTTTATTCTCTGCACCTCAATTTCCTCTTGTGTAAAACAGGCATTAAAAAAACACACCTAGTTTATGGGGTTTTGTATGGATTAAATAAATTGATACACATTTAGAACAGTGAGCTCTACATAATTATTAGCTAATAATAAACTAATTATTATTAGCCAACTCCCCTGAAAAATAGCAAAAGAAAGCAAAAAAAAAAAAAAATGCAGAGGGCAATGTGTGGCTTTCTTAGAAGCTCAAATAAAAGGTGTAACCAATGGGCTCTAGCCTTTGTATTTGAGGAAGTCCACATGGGGCTCATCTCTCCTCTTCCTCCCTGAGGGCTTCAGCTACTTCTGGTACATTGACCACACCTCTGTCCTTTCTCAAGTTCAGATCATTGTGTTGGTCTCTAGCCCAAGAAGTCTGACTTCTCTCATCAGAATTGAAACATCAAAAACTGGATCTGTTGCATGGCAGGGCATTCCTTCTTCTTCTGACTCACAAATATACCACACCCATTCAGGAAGTCTAGCCTCCTGATTTAGCGAATGGCCTTTCCATCTGCCCATTTCCAGCTTGCAAGGAATCTGGGTAGGTCAAGGGCACCTCTCCTCACTTGCTGCATGCAATCAGTCTTATCATTTCTGGCCCTAAACTATTGCACTCTCTTCTCCTTCTCTCCCCAGTAGAACCCCAACAGCCCCCTAAGTTGACCTGCATCCTCTGCTCACAGGTTCACCCTGTATAAGCCAAGTACATCCCCACCTTCCTGGTCAGAGAATGGTAAACAATCTAGGCACCAACAGACATATCCACCACAGATTTCCCATCGAAACGTGATGGGAAGGAGCTGGACCGTGAAGCACTATGAGACAGAAACACAGGGAAGAATATTTTCAGCACAGACTAAAGATGGTTCACTAACGTGTATGTGAAAGTTCTTCAGTTCTGAGGACAGGGCAGAGCCCTGTGGTGTGATTACACAGCTTGGCATATACAGCCTAAGATGTGACTGGAAGGGCTTGTTGAGGCTCAACCACTGAAGCCTGAGTGCTATGTTTAGCCATGTTGATTATCTTCAGGAAACTTAAATCCTGGAGATCCAGCATCAATAAGAATTAGCACTTTATAAACACGAAAAGATTTTTATGTGTACAATTTTTCAAATTCATCGAGTGGTGTATCAGGTGAAATCCCATAAACTGTAATAAAAACCAGCTAAGGCACTTCAAATTTGATTCAAAGACCCACAGTGTTCTGGGATAGATTACTTTGGCCTGCTGACACCTGGCTCCAACCAGGAAAGCAGATCTTGGAGAAATGAAAGACAACTCAGGGGTGAAAACTTACAAACCTCCTGGGTTCACGCACAGTTCACTTTGAGTTTACAGTGAGGACTCAGGACATTTATCATCTTATCTGAGCACGTTTATCTACTTCATAAGAGTGATGAGCTCACGTTTATGATCTTGCTTTTGACTTCCAGGCTTCCCATGAGACTTAATAAGGAGCCCATAAATAAGTGTTTATCTCTCTCTCTAACATAATCCAAGCTTTGTTAAACTGGAAGTTATAGTAAAAAATAATTTCTATATGTCTGAGTAAACAAAAATATACTGCCACTCATGTAAGTAAAAAAATATTAAAAAAAACCACATTTTGTATCTGGCTGGTAACATGTGTGTGTGTGCTTGCTAAGTTGCTTCAGTAGTGTCCAACTCTTTGCAACCCCATGAACTATAGCCCACCAGGTTCCTCAGCTCACAGATTCTCCAGGCAAGAATACTGGAGTGGATTGTCATGCTCTCCTCCAGGGTATCTTCCCAAACCAGGGATTGAGCTGGAGTCTCTTGTGTCTCCTGCATTGGCAGGCTTGTTCTTCACCACTAGCACCACCTGGGAAGCCTAAGTCTGGGATACACACATTCATTTTTAATAGACAGTTTATTTGCTATTGTGTAAGCAAACAGTACTGTGTGCAAATATAAATTATACAGTCATATTTAAAAAATATAAGTTAAAATCTGATAATATTAATAGCTGTACAATCTCTCATCTTATAGTTCCTTTCATCTCTGAGCTTGTAACATTTTCTAATCTTTATTTCAACATTTCTGTTATTTCATAACAGAATGCAAAGTGACAGAAATCATTAGTGATTTCACTCTTACCCTACAGCTAATTTATAAGTTTTAAGACAGAATATTTATCAGAGATATTAAGAATTATTTTTCTAGAAACAGACCATTAATTTTACAGCTGCCTTCTTTTGTAACTATTTAAATCTATACATTTTTGAGGAGAGTATAAGATATATTCCACAATTTTTAAAACAATTTTCACCCATATAAAAATATCTTCTGATTTTTACTTTCTTCTTTGACTGATGTTGCTTATTAATTTCTACCAATCAAGATTTTCCAGGTCTCTTTCTGTTATTTATTTCTGATTAATTCTGCTGTGATTAACAAATATACTCTGTATGATTTGAATCCTTTTACATTTATGGTAATTTATTTTAAAGACCAGAATACTGTCTATTTTAGTAAATGTTTTCCAGGAACCTGAAGAGAATATGTCTCCTGCTTTTGAGTGAAGTTCCAGAGATCTCAATTAGGTCATTCACTGACAGCACTGTTTAAGTCATCTTTTTCTGAACTGATCAATTCCTATTTAGGTGGTTGTTGGAGAAAAGATATTCTGCCCTAAATGGTATGAGATGTCTGAAAACATGACACCCAGGATCAGACAAATGAGAAGCGCCCTGAGTTATTTGTGTGATTTACATCTGGAGAGGAGGCACCACACCCCACACGGGTTAGCTCCATGTGGGGTTGCACTTAGCAAGAGAATGAACAGCCAGGGACGGTGGAAGGCAGGCCTTGTGGTAGCAGGAAGGTGGAATGACCCTTGATTCCTATAAATGACTTGTTTGAATAGTTTTGCAGCCTGGCAGTGGGGTAAATCCAGTAGACTGATGACAAGAAGTGGGCAGCAGATCCAGTTTATAGGGAAACGAGCTGGGTGGGGAGACTTTCCTGCTAGTCAGGGAGCAAATCTGGAGAGAGTAGGGGAATTTGAGCTTAGGTTTCTGAAGCCCTGGGAGGTGCACAGATGCTGAGGCTGCATTTAAAATTTTAGGTCCTTCCGTATGATATCCTTGCTGATTTTTGTTGTTGTTATTGCTCCACTATTCTGTTAATTGCCAAGAGAGGAGTTTTGACATCTTCAACTTTAATTTTCAATTAGTCTATTATTTTAATTTTCATCAGTTTATATTTCATGTATAGGAAAGCTTCTTTATCAGATTTGTTTATCCAATACATATTTAGAATTGTTCTGTCTTCTTGCTAAATTGGGGCTTCTCAGGTGGCTAGTGATCAAGAACCTGCCTGCCAACGCAGAAGATATAATAGATGCAGGTTTGATCCCTGGGTCAGGAAGATCCCCTGGAGGAGGGCATGGCAACCCACTCCAGTATTCTTGCCTGAAGAATCCCATGGACAGAGGAGTCTGGAGGGCTACAGTCCACAGGGTCCCAAAGAGTTGGGCATGACTGAAGCAACTTAACAAGCACACACTTGCTGGGTTGACCACTTTGTCGCTATTGTTCAGTGGCTAAGTCCTATAGGACTCTGCCACCCAAGGACTGCAGCACACCAGGTTTCCCTGTAATTTCCCTCATTATCACACATAACATTCTGTTAACTCATGTCTGCACTGACATTAATTAGCTCCAGGTTTGTATGCATGGGCATTTGTTTTATGGTGCTTTACTTTATTGTCCTTCACAAATATTTTGGTGTTTTTACAAATTGAAGATTGTGACAACTCTGCATCAAACAAGTCTTTGGGTGTCATTTTCCAGCAGCATTTGCTCATTTTGTCTCTGTGACACATTTTGGTAATTCTTCTGATACTTCAAATCCTACAAGAGCAAAAAGATTCTGACTGCTGAAGCCTCAATGATGGTTAGTATTTTTTAGCAATAAAATATTTCTTAATTAAGGTATGGTCATTGTTTTTTTGACATAATGTTATTGCACACTTGATAGACCACATTATAAAGGTAAGTTTTATATGCATTAGGAAAGCTAGAAATCCATACACCTCACTTTACTGTGATATATGTTTTATTGTAATGGTCTAGACCTGAATCCATGATAATTCTGAAGGACACCTATACGGTAGAGCTTTTCTCATACCTTTTCTTTCTACACTATCAATCTCACTAAGTCCTTTTATTCAATTTTTGTATTTTAATCAGAGTGATTATGCCACTTACATTTAATGAATTATGAACAGTTGGCCCCAAGGTTCAGGGATGTCAGCCTGCTGCAGCAGTTGGAAATCTGCATGTAACTTGTAGTTAGACCCACATATATGCTGTTCCTCTTTATCTGCACTTCCTCTGTATCCACTGTTCTGCATCCTTGGATTCTACCAACACCAGATTGTATAGCACCGGAGTATTTACTACTGAAAAGATCCACACATAAGTGGACCCTTGCAGTTCAAATCCAAGTTATTCAAGGGTCAACCATACTTGTGTTGTGTTTATGTTTACTCTTTGCTTTCTGTCTTTTTTTCTTCATCTTTTACTTTTTTTAGGTTCACTGAGTATTTTTCAATATTCCATTTTCTCTCTTCAGTTGGCTGCTTAGCTACAGTCTAATTTTTTTTATTGCTCAGGGTTTATAATTTGTAGCTTTCACATATCATAATCCAACTTTATGAAATAAACTATATCAGTATACTACCATTTCATTTGCCTGAAAATTTTGTTGTTGTTTCTTTTGTCATGCATTTTGCATTGACAGATGGTCTATTTGGTTATAAATCTGTAAATACATTCTATGATTTTTGCTTACTGTATTGTACATTGTCTATTATCTTTTCTCAGATTAACATTTTATTACTTCTTAATTAAGCTTTTTATTTTGAGAAAATAATAGATTCACCTGCAGTTATAATACAGAGAAATGCAATATAATATATTAATACTTTATCAAGTTTTACCCATTGAGAACATCTTGAAAAATTATACTGAAGCAACACAACCAGGATTTTGACTTTTAAACAGTCAAAATACAAATATTTTATCACCATGGGATCCCTCATGTGGTCTTATATTTAATAGCACACTCACTTCACTAGTTAGTGGTTTCCACCTACATGCCTACAACCCTATTCCATTTCTATAATTTTGTTATTTCAACAATGTTATGTAAATAGATTTGTACACTATGTGACATTTTGGAACTATATTTTTCACTCAGTTTAATTGTGTAAAGAACTTTCCATGTTGTTACATATATCAAAATTCAGTCCTTTTATCACTGAGTAATATTCTTTAGCATGGATGTAACACAGCCTCTTTGCACAATGACTTGTTGAAGAACATTTAAATTGTTTCCCATGAGGAACTCCTTCCAATAAAACAGCAATGAATATTCATATAGAGATTTTGTGCGAAAGTAAGTTTGCAATTCCCTGTGATGAAGGCCCAGAGGGCAGTTGCTGGTTGAGAGCAATCAAATTGCATACCTCTTTACTTTTTAAGAAACTACCATATTGTTTTCCAGAGTGGCTCTCCCATTCTACATTCTTACCAGCATTTGGTACAGTCACTATTTTTTAACTATATTTATTTTATGTAACTGTTCAGAAAAACATCTATTTTTGCTTTATTGACTACACTAAAGATTTAGACTGTGTGGATCACAACAAATTATGGAAAATTCTTAAAGAGATGGGCATATCAGACACCTGACCTGCCTCTTGAGAAATCTGTATGCAGGTCAGGAAGCAACAGTTAGAACTGGACATGGAACAACAGACTGGTTCCAAATAGGAAAAGGAGTACATCAAGGCTGTATATTGTCACCCTGCTTATTTAACTTATATCGAGAGTACAACATGTGAAATGTCAGGCTGGGTGAAGCACAAGCTGAAATCAAGCTTGCCAGGAGAAATATCAATAACCTCAGATATGCAGATGACACCACTCTTATGGCAGAAATTGAAGAACTAAAGAGCTTCTTGATGAAAGTGAAAGTGGAGAGTGAAAAAGCTGGCTTAAAACTCAACGTTCAGAAAACTAAGATCATGGCATCCAGTCCCATCACTTCATGGCAAATAGATGGGGAAACAATGGAAACAGTGACAGACTTTATTTAGGAGGGCTCCAAAATCACTGCAGTTGGTAACTGCAGCCATGAAATTAAAAGACGTTTGCTCCTTGGAAGAAAAGTTGTGACCAACCTAGACAGCATACTAAAAAGCAGAGACATACTTTGTCAACAAAGGTCTCTCTAGTCAAGGCTATGGTTTTTCCAGTAGTCGTGTATGGATGTAAGATTTGGACTATAACTAAAGCTGAGCACTGAAGAATTGAGCCTTTTGAACTGTGGTGTTGGAGAAGACTCTTGAGACTCCCTTGGACTGCAAGGAGATCCAAACAGTTCATCCTCAAGAAAATCAGTCTTGAATATTCATTGGAAGGACTGATGCTGAAGCTGAAACTCTTAATACTTTGGCCACCTGATGCAAAGAACCAACTCAGTGGAAAAGACCCTGATGTTGGGAAAGACTGAAGGCAGGAGAAGGGGACGACAGAGGATGGGATGGTTGGATGGTGTCACCAACATGATGGACATGAGTTTGAGTAGGCTTTGGGAGTTGGAGATGGACAGGGAATCCTGGCATGCTGCAGTCCATGGGGTCACAAAGAGTCGGGCACGACTGAGCAACTGAACTGAACTGATTCTGACAGGTGTGAAGTGGTATCTTTTTGTGGTTTTGATTCACATATGGCACCCCACTCCAGTAATCTTGCCTGGAAAATCTCACGGATGGAGGAGCTTGGTGGGCTGCAGTCCATGGTATCGCTGGGGGTCGTACATGACTGAACAACTTCACTTTCACTTTTCACTTTCATGCATTGGAGAAGGAAATGGCAACTCACTCCAGTGTTCTTGCCTGGAGAATCCCAGGGACAGGAGAGCCTGGTGGGCTACCGTCTATGGGGTCGCACAGAGTTAGACACGACTGAATTGACTTAGCAGTAGCAGTGGTTATATGATATTGAACATCTTTTAATGAACTTATTTGCCATCTGTTCATCCTCTTCAGTGAAATATCTCTTCATGTTTGCCCACTTACTAATTGGATTGTTCTTTTCTCTTTACTAATGAATATTGATGTGTATCTAGAATATTATATATTCTAGACACACATCCTTTATCAGCTATGTACTTTACCATATATCTTCCCATTCTGTAATTTTCTGTTTTTATTCTCTACATGGGATCATTCATGGAACAAAAGATTTTCTATTTCGACAAGGTTCAATTTATCAATTTTCCTTTTAATGCATTTTGTTGTTTATTTCAAATCTAAGAATTATTTTCATAACCCTGGATTCTGAAATTTTTCCTACATTATTTTTCCCCAAAATTATAATTTTCCATTTTATATTTGTTTGCCATTTATTTTGGATTGATTTTCACATGTGTTTTGAGGCTAATGTTAATATTATTATACTTTTGGCCTACAAATGTCCAGTTTCTCTAGGAATCATTTTTGGAAAGTCCTCCATTGTATTTATTTTATGCCTTTATACAATCCAGTGCAGCATATTTGTGTCAGTCTATTACTGAATTCTCTATTCTGTTCTCTTGGTCTGTGTGTCTGTCCCTCTACCTATAGCATACCCGTTAATCTTTGTCAGCAATTTGATTATACAGTAGTCTTAGAATTTTGTAGTCCTCTTGGTTTACTCTTATCAAAATTGTTTTCGCTCTTTTAAAAGCTAAAACATAAACAAATATTCTTTACCTGTAAATTTCAAAATAGCCCTGTTTACAAAAAATGTTTTTGAGGATTTTATACTTTCTATTTTGAGTCTTCCAATTCATGAACATAATATGTCTTGTCAACCTTTAAAACAAATAGAGTAAAAAGTTCAGCCAGCAGAATTGTATTTATTCAGGAATAAAAGTATTCCTTTTTTAGTGTTTTAACTGCTCCATGATCTGTAATAATATCCCCCTTTACATTCCTAATGTGATTTTTGCTTTATATCTTTAATATTTGTCAAATTTTCTAGAGGTTTATCAAGTTTATGATATTTTTCAAGAACAAGGCTTCTGTTTTATGATTTTCTACTGTTTCCTTGTTTAAAATTTTATTGATTTCTGCTTTTATTTTCATTATTTCTATCTTTTCACTTGCTTTGGATTAATTTTGTTTTTATTTTTATAATTTATTGAGATAAGAACTTAGATTATTATTTATGACATTTTTCTAACTGATGATTTATTGCTATAAATTTCTCTCTCACCACTGCTTTAGCTGTGTTCCACAGATTTCAATTTTTTAATAAAAACTCCTTTCAGTTCTAAAATATTTTCTAATTTTTTGAAACTTTTTATTTGATTCATGGATTATTTAGAAGTCTGTTATTTAATTTTTAATTATTGGCAGATTTTCCTATTGTATTTGTATTATTGATATTTAGTATAATTTCCTTAGGGTCAAAAAATACAAACTTCATAATTTCAGTTTTTCTAAATTTTACAAGGTTTGTTTCAAGGACACTGACATGGTCTATATTGGTGAATTTTCCAACAGCATTTGGAAAAATATATAATAAATACATGTTACTGTCTTGGGTAAAATTTGCTATAAAAAATAATTGGATACCATTGGTTGACTATATTGGTCAGATCATTGATACTCTTGCTATCTTTTTATCCAAGAGTTCCATACATTGCTTATTTTTTTATTGTAAGTTTTGCTTCAACCATTCGACATGATTTTAAAAGCTCATGAGAAGCAGGGCAGCTTATTACATTTGGATTTAGTTTGTCAGCAGAAAATTTTTTCTCAGTTTTTTTGTATCTAAAATGTTTTTATTTCCTCATTTCTATGGGATGTTTTTGCAGGAATTATAATGGACGGTTGGTAATTTATGTCTTTACTGAAAATGTTGTACCACATCCTTCTGTACTCCAAGGTTTCAGATGAGAAATCCACTATCATTCAAGTTGGCACCTCCACTTTGACTGCTTTCAAGATGCTTGTCTTTGGTTGTCAGAGATTTAATGATCATGTCTCTTCACATGTAATTCTTTGCTGTTTTTTTTCCCCTGCTAATTTCAGCTTTTTGAATCTGTAAGTTTTAGTCTTTCATCAAATTTGGGAGTTTTCAACCATTTTTTCTTTGAATATCTTTTCAATCTTCTCCTTCTGGGACACCAGTTATATAAATGTTAGCTTTTTTTTTTCCACTTTATTTTTCTCTGTAGTTTATATTGAGTAAATCTATTGATCTGACTATAAATTCACTGATTCCAATCACTGACACTCATTTTGCTGAGCTCATTTAGAGAGGTTTGTTTGTTTACATCTGTGATTTTACTTTTCAGTTCTATATTTAAATTTGAATCTTTCTTACGACTTTTATTTTTTTGTTGAAATTTTCTATTTTTTATTTTTTTTCAAAATAATTGAAAATGACTTGTTAGAATGTTTAATTTTGCCTGCTTTAAGATTCTTGACAGAGTTCTAACATCTGATTCATCTTTATATTGGTGTCTTTTCTCATTTGTATCCTGATATTCCTGGTTCTTCACATGACAAGTAACTCTCAATTATATAAAGCAGCCACCTCCCTACTGAGGTGTGAGATGTGGCATGAAGGCCAAGCTGGCGTGTACGATGTTTCCCTATGGGCCCTGCCAACACCCTGGCAGAGTGAGACGCTGAACACACTGCCTCACTCAAGATGAAGACAGACATCTGGCTCCACCCTAGCTCTGCTGGTGGAGAACCATATGCAAATGGGGCATTGCCTTGTACCACCTCATTTCCTTTGATTACAGGTGTAAGAAAATTTCTTTCCAGACCCTGCTAACACCAGAAGATGGGAGCTAGGAAGTGGAGTGGAGTCATTAGAGCCAGATGACATTGGTCATGAAACATATGACAGGAATATAAACTTATATTAGTAATGTTTTCTGGAACTTAGTTTTTCAATTTGCATCAATTGAATGATGCAAATTGATGCAAATTGCCTTCTAAATACTTAATATTTTACCCACTATGTTTCTCAGAATATGTCCTAATACACAACCAAAATAGTAGCAATGCTGTATTCACAAAGATGGTCATTATAAAATAAATGTCATTAAAGATGAGACATATGCAGTATTAAGGATAACATTTGCATACATTAGTTACATCTACAAGAGGATATATGAAGTCATTAATATTTATGCAAAGGCTCATAGTAACATGAGAAATATTCATTTCAGAATTTTAATTGAAAGAAAGCAATGTAAAATCATTACTAAACTATTTCAGGCATATAAAATTACGTATTTTTGTGCTTTTCACTTAAAATCAACAATTACATAAGGTTCAATCTAATAAATTAACAAGTTGAGAACTTTTAAGGCACTAGCCTATGTAAGCAGAAGTATCCGTCAGAATGAGATAGGCCATGCTAAGTAACAAACTGCTCCCAGTGGCTTGCAAATTAAAGGTTTATTTCTTGCTATTGTTTCATGCCTGTTGTGACTGAGGGAAGACTTCTCTCCGCTGGGCACACAGAAATTCAAGGGAGAAGGAAATTTCTACGTCTATTACCTCTAAGAGATTACAGGAAAAATAAAATATTCCAAATCATATGACAGCTCTCAAAGCTTCCACTGTGAAGTGGCAACGGACGTGAACCCAATAGTCTTTTCTACAAAACTATAAAGTCGAATGGTTTTTTAAAAAATTGAAGTACAGTTGAATTTATAATGTTTTATTAGTTTCAGGTGTACAGCAAAGTGATTCAGTTATATATATGTATGCATATATATATATTCTTTTTTCAGATTCTTTTCCATTATACAAGATATTGAATATAGCTCTCTGCACTGTACAGTTGGTCATTGTTATCTATCATATATATAGTAATGCATATCTGTTAACCCCAAACTCCTAATTTATCCCTCCTGCACTTTCCCCTTGGTAACCATGAATTTGTTTCCTATGTCTGTGAGTCTATTTCCATTTTGTAAATAAGTTTATTTGAATGCTTTTGAGGTAGGTATACTGGATCTTTTTTCTATCAACATTTTTACTTTCCTATGTAAAAGCAGACTAAGAAATCCAGCTTATAATTTTAAATAGTCATTTTTCTCTGTAGCATAGATTCTTAAATGATCATCAGAAACCTTGTTACAGTTTCACACAGTATTTCTGAAAAACAGTGGTAACCAGACCTGACCCATGGCCTGTCACTGACTTGATTACTAGTCAAGGTCTTAGTCGGGGTATTGATAATTTCAGCTGAAATTCTCCCTGAGTTTTATAAGCTTTTAACACTCTTAAGAAATAGCATGGTTTATAAATAAAACCCCCATTCCCAGTAATTTAGATTTATTATGCAAAGATTAAAATATGGTTGGTAAACTCATGTGCTTTGTACCTCGTTTAAACTTGTACCAATTTACTCTGATTATGATAATGAGAAAGCTGAATCTACATTGGTATTTTGGATCAGTGGGAAGTTTTTTTCTGGGCAAGAAGATATTCACTTAGCTGTTAAGAAATGGCACGCTCAAACATTGCTTAACATGAGGAGTTCCAACTTGTTCAAGCTCCTTTCATTATGCCTTTGAATCCCTTTTGGAACCCAAAGTAAGGTGAATAATACTTTTGGCAACTGCAGGAGCCATAGGTGGGTACAATCCTGACCTCTGCTCGATGGAATTGATATCAGAGAGCTCAGCATATGGCCCATTTTCTTGAGTCAGCATAATTCCAAGGTAAAGGGAAAATCTTTTGGCTTCCTTTTAGAAAGCAGAACTCAGAATCTGTCCTGAGTTATCTGTGGTAGTAAAGGTTTTGATATCAGAAAAGACTGAAAAAAGAGAAATAAAGATTTATCCAGAAACCCAGGGAAGATCAGTGTGTGTTTGCACTAGGAAATCGTCTTGGGGTCAGGATCAGAATGTCAGCAAAGGGCAAATAGGCCAATAGGCCACACTTCCTCTAGGATTACGAGAACTTCTTGCAAGCAAGTTTCTAACACTACACTTGATGGAAAATTTGTAAGCAGATTCATCTGTCCTGGGAGTTAGTGTGTGTGTGTTTGGGTGTTCAGTTGTGTCTGACTCTTTGCAACCGCATGGACTGTAGTCTGCAGACACTTCTGTCCTTTGAATTCTCCAGGCAAGAACACTGGAGTGGGTTGCTATTTCCTCCTCCAGGGGATCTTCCTGACCTAAGGATGAAACCTGAATTTCATCTCCTGCTTTGGCAGGCAAGTTCTTTGCTGCTAGCTCTACCTGGGAGTAAGCAGTATAAAATGATTTTCATTGATTGCAAACTCTGTGCCAAAACCTGATCATATTACTTGGATACTATTATTTAGTCTTCCTAAACATCATATGAAGTAAGAACTATCTGCTTTCTGTTCCATTCAGGAAACTAGTTTGGAGGCTTTATCTAACTTCTCCATGGTCCATGCAGGTAAAAGAACAGATTTGAAATCTGAACCCAAGTCTCTTTAATATTAGACTCTGTTTGTGTTATTGTTACTATTTTTAGTTTATTTTAAGCTAGTGATAAATGGCTTATGATTAATAAAGGCAAAGGATGAATTAATATATCTGACATGTTAGCTTTGTATATGGTGTAATAAACTTAATTTTCTTCTTGATTGCTATCAAGCTGAGTTGTACAATATTTTAAAAATCAAAGCAACACTTTGTCAGGTAGTATGTTTTCATATAGATTCCATTCTTATTTCTAGCATTCTTATTCCTTCTACTTCATATGTCTGTGAGCAAACTGGACTTCAGTGGCCTTGACCTGAAGCAGTTTGAAGCAGAATTTCAGTTCCCCAGCCAGAGACAGAAATCAGGTCGTGGCAATAAGAGTGCTGAATCATAGCCACTAGATCACCAGGGACCAGTAGCCAGTGACAAGGCCCTGTGCCATCAGCTGTGCAGAAATGAGTTTCTACAGAGAGACAGAAAGCCGTGAAGCCAAGTGTTTACTAGGAGTAGAAGAGCACAGTAACTGTGGATAGCCACATGGGTGGACTCTGAGAGAGCCACCCCTCACGGTAGCTCGAGTCAATTTTACAGGGCATTTCTTCCAGGTTTCCTTTGGCCAGTCATCTTGCTCTGCCTGGTTCTGAGCAGTATTTGGTTTTTCTCAGGGTCCTCCCCCATGTGCACACATCTCTTAGCCAAAATGGATTCTAGCAAAAAGGCCTATGGGTAGGTTGACATCGTTTCCTTTTTGACCTCCAAGGAGCCTTTCTTCTATGTATAGTCTGGAAGGTCTCCTTGACTTCAAAACTGAGAAATTTGTGATCTCTTTATGTCTTATCTGAGCAGGGCTCAGCTCTTCTCTTGCTCTTACTTTCTTGGAGTACCTGTCCACAGGGGACAAACTACAACTGCTTAGCCTGGGACCCATCTATCTCCTACCTCAACACCAGTATACACTCCTTCTTTATTCTAGATTTATATACATTGAGATTGAAGTTGGTCAGTCGTGTCCGACTCTTTGCAACCCCATAGACTGTAGCCTACCAGGCTCCTCTGTGCATGGAATTTTCCAGGCAAGAATACTGGAGTGGGTTGCCATTTTCTTCTCCAGGAGATCTTCCTAACCCAGGGATCGAACCCAGGTCTCCTGCATTGAAGGGAGACCGCCTGAGCCACCTGGTAAGTCTAATATGTTTTAATACTTAGGAAGGTGAGACCCTCCATTATTCTTTATATTAATTTCCTTGGAAACTATCAGACATTTACTCTTTCTTATATAGCTTAAAGTATTTTTAGTCAGTTGAAAAATACTGTAATTAAAACTGTGAACTTATTTTAATGTATATACAATCTAATTTGTATATTGCTCATTAAATAATATTTAGTAAAACTGTTTTTGAGAAAATACTAAGCCTTTTCATGTGTTCATTTCTCATTTTTTGTGTTCTAATAGGACTATATAATTTTTGTTTTTTTCTTTTTTCAGATAGATCATTCCTAATAAAATAATCCCTGAAGACTTTTGGCTTTCTAAAGTTTTACTGGCTTTTGATTCAAGAAAAAGCAATTTCCATTTTTGTCTGTAGATGTTGGACTAAATAATTTTAATGAAAATGTAAAATAACTAAAGCCACAAAAGAGTCAAAACTCATAAAATTACATGCTTATCACAGGCAGTTATATATCAATTATACCTTAAAGTGAAAGTGAAATTGAAGTCGCTCAGTCGTGTCTGACTCTTTGCGACCCTGTGGACTGTAGCCCACCAGGCTCCTCCGTCCATGGGATTCTCCAGGCAAGAATACTGGAATGGATTTCCATTTCCTTCTCCAAATTATACCTTAACAAGATGTATAAATACACAATTTCAATCACAGTATTTGAATCCTATGTACCTATCAAAATATTTCAAATCATAATAAGAAAAGTAAAACCATTATTTTAAAAATGTACACATACTTACTATATGACATTTAAAATATTATAGAAGATTATACCATAGCAAAACAAATAACAAAGTGTGGTTTGGAAAAATATTTATAATATACAGATTAATGAAGCTTTACTATGTAATATATGTAAAGAATATATACAAATCAATTCTTAAAAATAAACAAATGATTAAATAGGATTATGGACACAGAATAAAGTTAGGAGAATAATACAATAGCAGAACCATATGTCCAATATACACAAAAGTATGTTCCTAATTTTATGCAAACTAAGGCTATGATAAGATATTGTTTTAACCTTTCTGGCTGGCAAACTGTTTTTGAAGTGTTTTCAAAGTATAGATTAAAAGTACATTCTTTCAGACTGCTGCAGAAGGGTGGGTGGCAAGAGTCTTTGGAAGTATGCTATATTACATCACTGAAGTTATTTTAAAAAAACACATATAATGCCTTCATCTTAATTATCTATCCATCAGAATTAAAATTCCTGTTGTGTAAATAGTGCTTTAAATATAGCATAAATGTGAAGCCTCTATAGAACTATTATTCATACATATAAATATGCAATCATGAAGTAAATTTAATTTATATATATATGTATATCATCATTGGTTGTGGTGGCAAAAATCTGGGAAAATATAAGTACATATCAGTAAGGAAGTACTTAGAAAGCTATAAAAGCTTTCATGAACTAGAATATTATGAGAATTACAATGAGTTATATTTATATAAATTGACTTTGATATGCTAATTGTCATGATATATATAAAAAATTAACTGCACATAACTAAAGTGTACAACTTGATAACCTTTAAGATAAGTATATACCCATGAATAATGCAGTCAAGGATGTATACATCCTTCACCCTTAAACATTTTCTCATCCTTGTCATAATTCCTCTATCCTGCCCTTTCTCACTCCCATCTATTCTCAGAAGAGCACGAGTAATTCAAACCCCATAGAGTAATTC
Source organism: Capricornis sumatraensis (assembly GCF_032405125.1). NCBI lineage: Eukaryota > Metazoa > Chordata > Mammalia > Artiodactyla > Bovidae > Capricornis > Capricornis sumatraensis. The sequence goes on from NC_091073.1 coordinate 80,398,525, forward strand.
AAAATTTCTGAAATTTTATATGAATGGAATCATACAATATTTTTAGTCTTGCTCCTTTTACTCATCATATTTTGAGACTCACCCAGCTTCTATCAGAGCTCATTTATTTTTATTGTTGAATATTCCATTGTATGGCTACAACTCAGTTTGTTTACCCATTTACTTGTGGATGGGATTTTGCTTCCAATTTTTGATGATTACAAATAGAGCTGATATAAATGTTCATGGGCACATCTTTATATGGTTGTATGCTTTCGTTTCCTTGGATAAACAGCTACAAGGAGAAAGACTTGTCTTGCAGTTGGCATATATATAACTTTATAGGAAAATACTAAGTTGTTTTTCAAAGCAATAGCACCAGTTTATAGTTCCACCAGCAGTGTATTAGAGTTCCAGGGACTCAAAATTATCAAACTTGTTGGGGTCAGTCTTTTCAAATTAGCCATTCTAATAGGTTTATGGGACTTTTCTGGTGGCTGAGACGGTAAAAGCGTCTGCCTACAATGCGGGAGACCCAGGTTCTATCCCTGGGTTGGGAAGATCCCCCGGAGAAGGAAATGGCAACCCACTCCAGTACTCTTGCCTGGAAAATCCCATGGACAGAGGAGCCTGGTGCGCTACAGCCCATGGGGTTGCAAAGAGTCGGACACAACTGAGTGATTTCACTTCACTTCAATACTTGTCGTTTTTCTTTATATTTCCTTAGAGACTCAGGATACCTGTCATCATTTTCATGTGCTTATTTACTACCTGAATATCTTCTTTGGTGAGTATTTGATCTAAATTTTTGCCCACTTTTAAATTGAGTCATGATGTCATTTTACTGAGTTTGGAAGATTCTTGTTATATTCTGGGCTTCTTTCTTAAGTGAACAAGGGAAAATTAAAAGCTGTATATGCTATGTACTCACTGGATGAAGAATGTTATAAAAGTATACGTGCTAAGTCGCTTTAGTTGTGTCTGATTCTTTGTGACCCCATGGACTATAGCCAACCAGGCTCCTCTGTCCATGGGGATTTTCCAGGCAAGAATACTGGAGTGGGTTGCCATGCCCCCCTCCAGGGGATCTTCCCGACCCAGGGATCCAACATGTGCCTGTTATGTCTCCTGCATTGGCAGGCAGGTTCTTACCATTATCACCACCTGGGAAACCCATTGAAGGATACACTTTGCCCTTAACATTGTTTATCTAGGAATTTGGATATATTGATAGAAGAGATTGGAAAAGAGAGTAAGTTAAAACCATTAAAAAAAAAAAGCAAACTATATCCAAGATGAAAAGCAAAAACAACAGGTATTATATGAAGATATTTGTGTAAGTTTATAAAGAAGTGTATCAGTAAAGGATCACAAAAATATTTACAAATTATCTCAAAGTAGAGCAATTTCAGGTGATTCTTACCTTTTTGACTCTTACCTTTCAGGTTATTCTTACCTAATATGTTTGATATTTTTGAATTCATGTAACTGCAAACAGGACAAAATATCAATGAAGTTAAAAGTCTGGGCCACTGGGAATACAGTGATGGTTAGAGGCATTCCCTGCAGGGCCTGAGAGAAGACTGTGAATCGTAGGTGGGGAGCCACTGCATGACTGTTCAAGTAAAGCTTCTAACTGCTGGTTTTCATTTTTGTAAAGAAGATCTTGGAGTCACAAGAAAGCTTACAAACAAAATCATTATAGAGGCATTAAATATTCACTTAATTTTCCATATTTTGTGTCCTCCACTTTGTAAGAAAGCTTTCATAAAATTATATTACTTCCACAGATTAAAAAAATGGTTACTTCTGTGAATTCCAGGGCCTCAAATCCTGGACTTTCCTCTCTAATCAGATCTTTTATTTCCATAACTAATGTAAGTGCTTGCATTCAGGTGATTCATTTGTCAACTTTTGTAGTGACTCATTTGTTTGACTAATAAATAAGAAAAAAGCTCAAGAAAGCTTTTTCTTAGACACCATGGTGATAGCTGCTTTTAAGTAGTTAAATAAATACCAAAATACAACCATGGTTGTTGGGTGTTTCCCTACATTTAACTATGCAATAGAAAACTTTTGACATGAATTCAACATCTAAAAATTCTGGAATGGCATAACTAAAAGTGACCTCAGAGGTCAACCTGCCTAACTCTAAGACTCAGAGTTCCACAAGTATCCCTTAAGGACCTGCCCTGTGGCTGGCACTATCACAGAACTCTTTGACCAGAACACATATAGTCTTTAATTTTCTTGATTGATAAGGTTGTATGTGCAGAGTAGGTATGCAAAGTGGAAGATAAAGTTACGTATGTTATAAACAAGAACAGCATATCATATGGTATGGATTGGAAGGAGGTAAGTGTTATGGGGAACACAGGCCATGAGGAGGGGACAGCTGGTACAGGCCATAAAAGTGGAAGTGTGCCTTGAGGATCAGAAAGAAAGCCAATAGGGCTGGAATCACAGGAGAGAGCCACAGGAGATGGGGAAGAGAAGATAGTTTAGGGAATTTCTTAGAATTGTAAGCTTTGTTCCAAAAGACATGAAGAGTCCTTGTAAGACTTGAAATGAAAGAACGATGTTTGGATTTTTGTTTAGAATGGCTCATTCTGGCTTCTGCACTGTGAATCTACAACAGGGGACAATGGTATAGATGGGAATAACAGACAGGAGTTTAGCTCTGATGATGGCAGCTGAGATGTAGCAGAAGAGATGTTAAGAAGGGATTAGAATCTAGACACATTTTAAATGAAAATCACAGTTATTTGCTGATATTTCAGATGTGAGATAAGCAAGTAGAGGGAGTCAGGATTTTTGCCTGAGTACCTACAAGGACTCATAAAGATTATAAATGTTCTTGGAGAGAGAGATCAATTGGAGAGTAGATCATTAACTACTAAACACTTTCTCTAAAAAGTGCAACCATGTTACTTCCACTAACATTTTATTGGCCTAAGTAAGTTGATATACTTTAAAATTGAAACTTCTGTTTCTTGAAATACACTATCAATAAGCCAAAAAATGTCAACACAGTTAAAGAAGATATTTTCCATACGAATAACCATCAAAAGAGTTCATATTATGAATTTATAAGGAACTCCCTCTGATAGATATGGATATATTTTATTTTCTTGGTGAAACAGGAAATGGTGAAACTGTACTGGCAGGTTCATGAAATTAATCTTGCCAGGTATCTTCCAAATGTTTGCTTTCAGGTTCCTGTTTCCTAGCCCCCTCATAAGGTGTCATGTGAGTTCTTGTACTTCCTAAGTCAGGAAATAGTTTCCCTCATTCTGCAGAGAGCAGCAATTTCATTTCAGCATCTCTGGTCCTGTGGTCATAAACAGGATCTTGCAGGAGGCCTGGGTTTGATAAAGATCACCCAGGACAACTCAAGAGGATTAGAAAGCCCTGATTCCTTTGTTTGATCAACCCCCACACACCTCATTGTGGCAGGAAGCCTTGGCTTAAATTAAGCTTCTCCTCCGTCTTTGTTTTCCAAATGCTTTTTGACAAGTCTTTTATAGGCACAGATTAACTCTTCTGTCAGGAAGAATGTAGAGAGTCTACTAGCCTTTGGCCATGCAAGGTCATCCTTGAGGTTTTCTGTGGTTCCTAGGTGAGGATGAGACATCGCTTCCTCTGTGTTCTATTTTTAATTTATTTTTAATTGGAGGATAATTACAATATTGTGTTGGTTTTTGCCATATAGCAACATGAATCAGGCATAGGTATACATATGCCCCCTCTGTCTTGAACCTCCATCCCTCCCCATCCTGCCCTTCTAGGTTGTCACAGCACTGAATTTGAGCTCCCTGTATCATACAGCAGTTTCCTATTGAATTCTTTAACACAGGCTTATACATCCACAGTTGTGGTCTGCACAGAGAAGGCAAGCCAGAAATCTCAGAATCATATCAGCACCAATGAGCAACAGCATGTAACAGCTGCAACCTTGATTTGGGCTGTGCTCAGTTCTTCATCATTACTGGCAGGTTGACAGCCTCTCTTCAGTCCTTATGCTAGCATCTGCTTTACCTTGCTGTCAAAGGCAGGCTGCTAAGGGAACCTTCCATTTAGGATCCTGATTCTCTTGTGCCTCAAGCTGCCTGCTCTTCCCCAGGTCTCCAGAAAAGCAAAGCTCCTGGATAGTTGTCTCTGTTCTGCGAAGTCTTGAACAAAACAGCGACACATCTCAGACTGAGTGGGAAGGAAGCTCTGCCAGTTTCATCCTCTCTCTCTCTGTCTCTCCCTCGCGGCTCCTCCTCTTCTTGTCATTTTCCAGAGTCCCTCTTGTCCACATCCCCAACCTTTTATCCTCCAGCTAGTCCTCTGGGGCCCTGGCCAGTTCCTCTCTGGGAAGCAATGCTGCTGGTGCAGGACTCATGATGGGATTTCTGGAACCTGGCTGAACAAGGGCAGCCTGAATTGCGAATGTGCTCTCATCCGAGGCTGGGAATACTTTGTCATAGCATTATGTAAATATAACAAATTCTTTTAAAAGCATATTTCACCCAACGGGTACAAAATTCCAGCTACAAGATGAAAATATCATAGGGATGTGACCTACAGCACGGTGACTACAGTTAATAGTGTGTGTGTGCTAAGTCGCTTCAGTCGTGTCCGACTCTTTGCAATGCTATGGACTATAGCCCACCAGGCTCCTTTTTCCATGAGATTCTCCAGGCAAGAATGCTTGGGTTGTCATTTCCTTCTCCAAGGGATCTTCCCAACCCAGGGATCTTCCTGAACCAGGTTTCCTGCATTGCAAGCAGATTCTTTACCATGTGAGTCAGCAGGGAAGCCCAATAGTAATGTTTTGCATATTTGAAATACAGTCCTACAGTTAATAGTACTGTATTGCATATTTGAAAGTGGCTAAATGAGCTTAAAAGTCCTTATTACAAGAAAAACAAACTTTTTCTTATTATAATTATTATGGTGATCATTTCACAATATAAACAAATATGAATCATATTGTACTCCTAACACTAATATTGTCATATCATTAAAGTCAATTATACCTAAAAAAAGAAGACAACTAAAAAGAGAAATGTTTTAAAAGAGCATATTCACTGTACACCTGTTACACATGAAGTCCTATGCTTGGTATGGAGAAGGGAGAAGCAAAAGCAGCTTGGCCTCAGCCTTCAAAGATGGCTTGTTTCAACAGGGAGAAGATGGTGTCAGTCACCAGTGTTACTACCATTCAGATGCAAACACAGAGGCAAGAATGAAGCTCAGGGAGGATAAACGAGCACGAGATTTTCCTTTTGGAGGAAGGGAGGGTAAAGGGTGAGATCTTCAGAAAAGAGGTGATGTTGGTGGTTGTCTTAAGACAAGTGGACAGAGAAGATAGCATGGAGTACAGTGTTCACAAAGACATGGAGGTGCATAGTGTGGAGACAACCAAGAATGTGTTGGGGGACAAGTGGCTGGAGATGATGCTCACCAGGAAGGAGATTCTCCTGATGAACTGACCACCACTCTGAGGAATCCTGGGGTTTCACTGTGTAAGCCATGGAGAGAAACATTGCTGAGGCTCTTCAGAATGAATGAATGGATAAAAGAATGAATGGGTGAAATTAATTGTGGCATTTCAGGTGATTGCACACTAAAAATAAAATTCTATGCTTTTAACCTAGAGAAATTTAAAGGGTCTGTGTTATAAACATAAATCCATAGATGTAATAATACATTTAAGCTTGAATTCTTTCTGGAGTGAAAACTATCATGGTTTTTACCTCCTGAAAATTTTCCAGAAAATGGCAAAACCTAATTGGAGAAATAGTTCCAATACTACTTCCTTTTTAAAGTTGCTTGAATATCTTGCATATTTTAATCATCTGTTTAACCAGTCCCATTTTTTCTCATATGAACTTCAAATAGATTTGAATAGAGACACATCTACAGTGTTTTGTAAATATTTATACAAACTAAGCTTTTCTGTTGGTGATAGACAGGGAAGCCTGGCATGCTTCAGTCCATGGGGTTGCAAAGAGTCGGACATGACTGAGTGACTGAACTGAACTGAAGGCTTCCAGGTGGCACAAGTGGTAAAATAATAATAATAATAATAATCCGCTTGCCAATGCATATGCAAGAGACGGAGGTTCGATCCCCCAATCAGGAAGATCCCGTGCAGGAGGAAATGGCAACCCACCCCAGTATTCTTGCCTGGAAAATTCCATGGAGAGAGGACCCTGGCTGGCTGCAGTCCAAGGAGTTGCAAAGAATCAGAACACAACTGAGCATGCACGCAAGCAAATGAGCACGCACGCACACATACCAACTCAAAGACAGATTTAAAATGGGATGAAAGGTATTTAATAACTACTAGTCTTTGATGTTATGTTTGCAACTTCATAGTTTCAAAGAAGTCTTTAGTGTAGACATTGTACACACCAAGGCTTCCCAAGTGAACACAAAGTACATGGCATCATCATCGCTTTTCCCACTGCAGGACAATCCTTCCTAGCATCACTGAGACATTAACACTACAACCTTGATGTTGTCCATAGCAGTTCTGTGAGCTTTATAGTAGCCAATGAAAAGAGAGAAACAAGCTCATTATATCTAACTTCCCCAAGAGCAACTCACATAACTCCAAACAAGGAAAACGTTGTGGCAATGAAAAAGGTTCTATTTGTCATTTAATTCGGGGGAAACTTGTGCTTTCCAGTGGACCTTCCCACTATATCAGAAAATGCAGAGCTGTTCTCATTTGCATCAAGATTAACTGTATTTATCCCAGGATTTCCCAAATGTATTTGACTATAGAACCTACATGTCACTTAAAAAAAAAAAGGTTGTGTGGTTAAATACTAATAATAAGTAAAACACATTCAATTAAATGCTTGCATTTAATCAGGTGACTGGAAGAAAACCTTTTCCTGGAAATGAGTTCTGGATAAATTTGGGTATAGTTCTATAAATAAGGTGGTATTGGAAAGTGTATTTAACAATTTATTTAAAAGGGTACAGAAAAATTCTATGTGGCCTATTGTTAAACATGCACGTGACATTTTAAAAATCAGTTCAGTGGATGCAGTTTTAAGGGGAAAAAGTGGAAGTGGGAGTGTTAGTCGCTCGTTTGTGTCCAACGCTGCAACCCCATGAACTGTAGCCTGCGAGACTCCTCTGTCCCTGAATTTCTCCAGGTAAGAATACTGGGTGGGTTGCCATTCCATTCTAGGGGATCTTCCCAACCCAGGGATTGAACCCAGGTCTCCTGCATTGCAGGCAGTTTCTTTACCAACTGAACTACCAGGGAAGCTGGACATTTTAAAAATCAGTTCAGTGGATGCAGTTTTAATGGGGAAAAGCTAATATTAATCAGTTCTACAGTTTGGAGATATACAGGCATTTTGACTCAATCTTTCAGATAAAGAATAATATTTTTCCCCAACCATGGAGTCCACTATGCTTGGCATATGTGAGTTCACAGTCAAATGGGGCCTGCTTAGCTTCTGCTCATTCACTTTGATTTAATGACACTTCCTTGATTGAAAGGAGAAAGAGTTTAGGAATATGTCCCCTTCTTACCATCTTTCATCCAGGTTTGTGGGACTCCAGAACATGCTGCCATGCAATGACTTCTAAAACAGAAAAGTTTCATGTGTCACTTTTACTAGGTTCAGAAACATGACGGTGCCATTCTCTTTGAAGTACAGATGCAGCTGACAAGTAAGTGGAGAGGAGTCTGGCAGAGCCTGTTTCTGGATTCTCCAGTCCAGAAACACTTGGGAAAATATTTCAGCTATTTCAGTGGACTCAAAGTACTTTGGAACTTTCTTATTGCTTTGTATAATTCTATATCTGTTTTTGACTCAGCCCTTCCAGTTGGTTGAAGAGAGCATAGAGGAAACTGAATCATGCTTGAATACTTAGAGTTTCTAGCTCTGAAAATTGCCATTCCGTAGACAGACCTCTTTCACAAACTTCCCACAAGCAAGCATGACATTCAGGCTTAGCATGGCTCACTGCTGTGAGTGACCTTCCTGAAATGGGATTATTTTGAGATTATGTTTATCCACCACGGCCTTATGGGTGGGGATTGTTGGGCAGTTTGGGCTGAATTCAAGTGTTGGTGACATGGAGCACAAATATGGAAACTGCCACTTTAGCTGGAACTGAGTATGTTCTGGGTAAACTGATTTTGGTATGAATGAGAAAAGTAAGGGTGTTAATCTGGAGAATGAGCACTGTGTACTAGTCTAGACAAATAATGCAGACCATGGATAATAAAAGGCCCTGAGCAGGGAGAAGGGTGGTGTTCCATTGACAAAATGTCACCCGTTCTCAGATAGTTGATGATATGTATTATACAAGTGATAAATGGAGGATGGGGTATATTTTTTCCCCAATGACTTTTATTAAAACAACCTTTGTGTGAACTGGCAGTTTCTTTTGTAAATATTAGTGAAAGCATATTTCAGAAAATATAGTGGTAAGAACCAATCCAATTTCAGAAATATGCTTGTTGCCAGACATCAGTCTTCAGCTCACTAGTATTTCCAGTAAGTCTTAAATACACATTAACAAGAGAAATAACTTACTGTGTAAGATCAAAAAGTTGAAAAATCTTTCACTACCTCTCAAAAGTTATTCAGCATTCTGTCCAATAAGGTGTATTTCTCTTCTGATAAACTTCATTTATAATGGTTTTGAGCACAATTGAACATTTCCCTCCCAAATGATGGGGGTGTATTTTGGTGTATGAAAATTCAGGGTAGGCTGTGGAGAGTCTCGTACTAGATTGGGGCTCTATGGCAGGTGCACAGGTTTTATGAGGGTTACTTGGAAGAATAAATCCAGAATTTAGGCTTTTATCTTTCAAAGACCAGCTTAATTTTCACTCCTCTGTTGTACGTTCTATGAACATGTATTGAGTACCTATTACATGCTATGCACTGGGTCAGGCACTAGAAATACAACTGATAAATGAAAGCTGGTCCCCACTTCCAGAGAGTTTATAGACTAGTATAAATATGGTCAAGTACGTTGGCAACTGGGTTTCCTAGTTTTCGCTAGTGGTGAAGAACCTGCCTGCCAATGCAGGAGACACAAAAGACACAGGTTTGATCCCTATGTCAGGAAGATGCCCTGGAGGAGGGCATGGCAACCCACTCCAGTATTCTTGCCTGGAGAATCCCATGGACAGAGATGCTGGTTGACTTCAGTCCATAAGGTCACAAAGAGTCAGTCACTACTGAAGCAACTTGGCACTCACGCAAGTTGGCAATTATGGTTTAGGATGAAATATTTTATTCTCTGGACAAGAATATGGACACTTAACCTGAGGCCCCATCCAGCCTTCTGCACCTAGGGTTGTTTCCAAGAGGAAACAAAATCTGTTAAGAATGTCAAGCTGGAAGGATTAATATAAGACAGTCAAGGAAGAAGATGCCTGGCGTGTGGGCAGAGCGAGTCTGGATGAAAAGTTCTGCCACCAAAACAGTGCCTGGAGGCTAAAGGGAGAACACTTCCCAGCCAGGGAGCTGAAAGAATTCTGTTGGAAGGATTGTGGACTTCAAGAAGTATGTGGTTGAAGTGGCTGAAAGGATTCTAATCCCAGAAAAGCACCACTAACTGTTCAGTTCCATGCATGCTGTGCTCTGGTCATAAACTGATATCCAGCGTCACTGTTGTGGGTTGAACTGAATCTCTCCAAAAGTTTTATGTTGAAATCTTAATTTCCAGGAACCTCAAAATGAGACCTTATTTGGAAACAGGCTCATTGCAGATGTAGTTAGTTAAGATGAAGTCATTAGGGTGATTCTTGATCCAGTATGACTGGTGTCTTCATCAAATAGGGAAATTTGGGCACATGGCAGGCAAGAACATGGGGAGGATCCCATGTGAACAGGAAGGCAGAGATCAGGGTGATGCTTCTGTAAGCCAAGAGACGCCAAAGGTGGCTAAAAAACTCCCAGCGGCTCAGTGAAAGGTATGAAAGATTCCCTGGCATAGACTTTAAAAGAAAGAATCCTGCTGACACCTTAATCTTGGACTTCTAGCCTCCAGAACTATGACAGAATTAATTTCTGTTTAAGCTACCCAGTTTGTGGTGCTTTGTTATTGAAGCCCCAGGAAACAGATATAATCAATAAAAATACATTTTCATTCTTGCTTCTCTATTTCTCCTACTCTTCTTATGTGTATCCAGTGTCCATCCTTCTCTACAGAATTCTGCCTGAAGAATTCTTCATCTCCAAGATCCAGCACCAACATCATTTCCCTGAAGACAGTCAGGCTGTCTCCTTCTATGTTCCAAGTGTACTCAATACCCCCGCCTTAGAATACTTAACATCCTAGATTGTTATTGGTTGTGTCTTTACCACTTAAGCCAGTCTCTGGGGGTATAACTGAAACTTGTTTTCTCTACTCTTCCTCTTGATCTTAAAGGATGAAGCACTGACACCAGGAAATGTGTGTTAAATAAATTATTTGGAAATTCTTGAGATTTTTGCTTCTTCCTCTTTTCTGATGCATGGAGATCATCTCCTATCATGGGCCATGGACCACATAGTTCTTCCTTATGTCTGAGGTCGGTGGAGGGCCACGGGCTCCAGAGGGTTTCCTGTGACGCTGTTATTTCAGCTAAGCTCAGACATCACTGACGAGTCACTGCATGTGGGCACGGGTGGTGCTCCAGGTTCACTGACATCGATCCACCACTGCTCACTTCCAGTTTGATCCTACATCTTCCTCTCAACCTTAATGAAACAAAAAGATGAATGCAGGCATTTAAGAGAGGCACTGTCTAGTGGCAGGCTTCCCAGATGGCGGTAGTGGTAAAGAAGCCACCTGCCAATGCCGCAGGTATGAGGCACTAGTTCAGTCCCTTTGTTGGGAAGATCCCCTGGAGGAGGGCACAGCAACCCACTCCAGTATTCTTGCCTGGAGGGAGAATCCCATGGACAGAGGAGCATGATGGACTAGAGTCCCTTGGGTCACAAAGAATCAGACATGTCTGAAGCGACTTAGCATGCACACACTGGTTAGTGGCAATCTTATAGCTGGCTAAAAGAAAGACTTGGTTTAAAGAAAAGACATAAATGAAAATACTATGAAGATAAGGCCAGATCCATCTCAAAGTGTTGAATTACAGGGAAATTTTGAATGCATTTACCTTAAATACAGATACCGCGGCATGAACACCTCTCCAAGATGAGTCCCTGTGTACCTTCCTACCTGGCCAGCACAAATACCCTGTACTCAATCAGCCACACAGGATGCCCTGGGCACTCAGGGCTCTTTCCTTCCACAGTACTGCTCCCTCTGCTAAGACCTCCTGCCCTTCTTGGCTGCCTGGAAATTGTCTTCTTACCACCTGCTGTCTCACTCCAGTGTCACCTTCTTTTGATGAGGTTGCCTCTTGCTCATTCTTCTGGAGTAGACTCCTGGCCCTCCCACTCTGTGTCACCACATGGTAATGGATACCACGCTGCACATGGACTGTTCACCCACTTTTCCATCTCACACTTGGGAAACTGAACGGATGGAGAAGAGATGTAAGAGACATACAGAAATTAAAGGAAAACAACAACAACAACAACAACAAAAGCCACCAGCTTGTTGCAATTAATGCCAGATTGGCAAGACCAACATTTTGGGTTTTTTCTGCACACTTCTTCCTAGATATGCAGCTGGTCTCATCTAATTGCAGACTTTCCTTCAAGGAGATAAACCTCCCTCAGGGTTTACCCTGCTGAGGAGGCCAGGGTGAAAAGATCAACAGGTTCAGCTTAAAGTCAGGTCAACCAGAAATTCTAGGAAGGTCTGACTTAACCATGGGTTGAACCATTTTCTCTGGTGGCTCAGATAGTAAAGAATCTGCCTACAATGCAGGAGACTCTGGTTTGATCCCTGGGTCAGGAAGATCCCTGGAGAAGGGAACAGCTACCCATCCAGTACTCTTGCCTTGAGAATTCCATGGACAGAAGAGCCTGGTGGGCTACCATCCACGGGGTTGCAAAGAGTCAGACATGACTGAGTGACTAACATTTTTGCCATTTTCCAATTTTCATTTTTCCATTTCAAGCCATTTTCCCATTTCAAGCCATTTTCCAATCTTCTCCCACAAGAACTAGATGCGTGTGAGCGATGGAAGGGAGAGGCTTCTATCCTTGCAATTGGAGAGGCAGAGTTCCCATACGTGGGTGAGGGCAGAAGAGTGGAGGAGAAGGGACAAAACCCTCTATAGCCTCTTAGCAGCAAAACCCTGCACACCACTTTCGTAGAAATTATCACAATTTAAATTTAAGCTCTTTGTTATTGCTTATTTACCTTTTTTTTTTTTAATCTGTCTGCCTCCCCAGATTACAAACTCCCAGACAGTGAAGATCATATCTTATTCACAAATGCACAAACCTGATTCTTAACACGTGTTTGATAATTCTTTTGTTAAATGAACAGGTGAATAAGAGCAAGGGTCAAAGCTAGAAAAAAAGGCCCAAAGATGGCTTGCAAAGGGACAAGGAAGAAAAGAGAAAGAATCAATGTTATTTATCATTCCAGACCATGCAAGTGAGTGTGTGAAAGAAGGGGTGTCTTAATGCTGACCAGAGTTGTTCCTGATGCTAGAATGTGTAAAAGGACTAAGCTAAGTGACAGGGGACAGGTTTGGAATGGGGCCATCCTCCTGTGACAGAGATCTGTTACATTTGGACTTGTTATGGTAATCAGCACAAGTATGAGCTCCCCCTGGGCTCATGGACACATCTATGGAGCTCATTAGAAGCATTCTAATGTAACCTGGCAGCCGCTTTTCAGGCCAGGTTACAACCAAGGAGGAGATGCTCACTCTCAAATTTCCTGAGCGTGTGGTTTTTGGGGACCTGCACAGAAGCCAGAATGCCTGGAGAAGGGGAAGCAATGTGGCAGGGCTTCACCAGTGTGGTGGGCCTTCACCCCACCCTGGAACTAGCAGCTCCAGCAACTCTGCCCTTATCTGTTTTCTATATGGGCTTCCCACCTGAGATTTTGTTTGAAGACAATGTTCTGATACAAAACATAGTTTGCAAACTATTCAGGTAGACATAAAGGTCTCTGAAGGGTACATTGTTCAGTTCATCTTTCAGATAAAGCGTAAGCTCAATTCAAATGAGCCCAGGAAGAAGAGGTGATGGACCAAAAGGACATCAGGGTTCTCACTGAGTCAGAGGAAGAAGTTCAGGAACCAGGATATTTGGGGATCCCTTAGATTGTGGTCAGGCCCCCAGAGGCACTTGCTTTCTCCTTAAGAGGGCACTTCAGGAGAAAAGTACTGGGGAAGATCTCCACTGACCCTGTTTGTAGCACATTCCTAAAACTGAGCCATTGCCAACGGGCCCTGTGCCTTCCCCTGCAGCTAGAGAATCAGGGATCGTTACCATGAAGGAAGCACATTTATGCAAAAACAACATCTTGTCAGAACATGCTGATGTGCCACAGAAGTGATTAAGCTGCCGGCTACCTGTCCAGGTGGACTTTGTCTAGAGAGAGGCTTTAAAGGGACAGGACCACAGCTTCTCTGAAAAGTAGAACCATGTGATAACTTTTCATTTCTCCAGGAAACACTGAACAAATTCCAAAGCGCATCTTACACTCAGAATCAACTCTGAACTTTCTTTGTTAGTGGTTGAATGAGCAATGCTACCTCATTTTTCCCCATCTGGTTTCCATTTTCTAGTTTTTCTATTTGTTTTATTGTTGGCTTGTTTCTCTCTCCACATTCCACACCTTTCCCTCAGAAGCTCCCAGGTCAAAAGGTCAGTATTAGTTGTCTCTTGCTGCTGTAACAAATTACCACAAACTGAGAAACTGAAAACAACTCCCATTTATTATGTCCAAGTTTCCATGGGTCAGACATCCAGGCACAGCATGGGTCACTGCTTCTCTGTTTAGAATCTCAAGAGGTCAAAATCGGGGTATTGACTGGGTCATATTCGTTTCTCAAGTTTCTGGCAATAATCCACTTCTGTGCTCACTCAGATCGTTCCTGAATTCAGTGCCCTACAGCTGTAGGACTGAGGTCTCACTTCCTTGCTGGCTGTCAGCTGGGAGCCTCTGTGCCTCTTGGCCACCTGTATTCCTCCTCCTTCCCCTTCTGGCTTCACACTAGCAACAGTGCATACATTCCTCAAGCATCAGATCACTCCTACTTCTCCTTCAACCATGTTGCTTCACCCAAAACAAAGAAAAGTCCCTATTCTTAAGGTCAGATGTGACGGCCCACCTAGATTATTCAGGAAAATGATTTCCCTATTTTAAGGTCATAGCCTAAATTCCACCTGAAAAGTCCCTTTTTGCTTTGTAACATATTAGTCAGAGGTCTCCAGAAAAATGTAAACAATAAGAAAGCAGGTATGCAGATAGATGATAGATAGAAAGATAGATGATGGATATAGATAGATAGATAAATGATAGTTTAATGATAGATAATGGGGAAAGAAAGATTTATTTTAAGGAGTTGGCTTACATTTTATGGAGGCTGACAAGTCCAAAACCTACAAGGTAGAGACAGGGAGGAAAGCTGATGTTGTAGTACAAGTCTGAGGACCTTCTTCAGCAGAATTCCATCTAGCTCAAAAATCTCCAACTTGGTTCTGTTCAGACCTTCAACGAATTGATGATGACCACTCACATTATGGAGTGTGTCCTGTTTTGCTCAAAGACCACCAGTTTTAAATGTTAAGCTGCAGTCGCTATGCTAACAATGTGTTGCTGCTGCTGCTGCTGCTGCTGCTAAGTCGCTTCAGTTGTGTCTGACTCTGTGCGACCCCATAGACGGCAGCCCATCAGGCATCCCCATCCCTGGGATTCTCTAGACAAGAATACTGGAGTAGGTTGCAAGATTGCTTTTCTTGTTCTCATTGTTACACTTATTTAGAGCACTGTTTCCTTTTATTTTATTCTTTTTTTTTTAAGAAAAGTTAAATTTCTAAGAGAAAAAAATCAATGACATTCAAGTTGTCCATTAATTGTCAGCTTATATGTTTTAGTCATTTGTAAATCTCTTCTCAGAAAATGTCTTCAGAACCAATCCAATATTGTAAAGTAATTAGCCTCCAATTAAAATAAATAAATTTAAATAAAAAGCAAAAACAACAACAAAAAAATGTCTTCACAGAAACATCCAGAATAATGTGACCAATATCTGGGCAGTGTGGTTCAGTCAAGCTGAGACATAAAATTAACCCATCACACATAGCATATTCATAGATCAAGGGAGCAGGGTGTCAACAAGGTTAGACACTAACTGTACCATTTCAGATACTCAAGAGAGATAACACTGGGACTTAGAATAACTCAGCTTTCCAGGACAATGAACAGACCTATCTGTGGTTCTATTGCTTTAGTCTGACATATGATCACCAATAGCTTCTAAAGATGGAAGGGTTGCCTTGAAGTGACAAGTCCCTAGGTGCAGTCTGGACCCCAGGATTGCAGTTTCCTTGTCACCCTCTCACTTCTGAGAGAATGATGAAGTGAGGGAGTGACAGAGGCCCTGGGAGAGAGGAAATGGACCCCAGTAAGAAACGGTGAATGGGATGGGGAGGGGACAGGTTAGTTCAGTTTAGTTCAGTTCAGTCGCTCAGTCGTGTCTGACTCTTTGCAACCCCATGAATCTCAGCACGCCAGGCCTCCCTGTCCATCACCATCTCCCAGAGTTCACTCAAACTCACATCCATCGAGTCAGTGATGCCATCCAGCCATCTCATCCTCTGTCATCCCTTTCTCCTCCTGCCCCCAATCCCTCCCAGCATCAGAGTCTTTTCCAGTGAGTCAACTCTTTGCATGGGGTGGCGAAAGTACTGGAGTTTTAGCTTCAGCATCATTCCCTCCAAAGAAATCCCAGGGCTGATCTCCTTCAGAACGGACTGGTTGAACCTCCTTGCAGTCCAAGGGACTCTCAAGAGTCTTCTCCAACACCACAGTTCAAAAGCATCAATTCTTCGGCGCTCAGCTTTCTTCACAGTCCAACTCTCACACCCATACGTGACCACTGAAAAAACCATAGCCTTGACTAAACGGACCTTAGTCAGCAAAGTAGTGTCTCTGCTTTTCAATATGCTGGGGACAGGTTAGGTGGTCCTCAAAGTGAGGGTCCCCTGGCCACAGCACTCCTCATCCTCCTGCTTTTCCTTCAGGAGTCTGGGCCTCCCCAGCTTGTCCCCTCTCTGCAGACCTGCCTGCCCCTGCTCTATGGACAGCACTCCTTATGGCCCCTGACTGAGGCTTAGCATCCTCAGGCCCTGGGGCTGCATATTTGCCCAAGATTCTTATCTTTAAAATATCTGAAAAGAGCTGCTTGATCATAGGTCCCTTACTGCTTGAGGTACTGGAATCCAATGGGACCCCTGATGACTATCTATCGTTCTTTCCTCTTTTCTCTTCAGTGTCCCCTTAATAATTTCCCCTTTCATATGAAAACAACTTTTAGGAATCATTTTTAATAGATATACTTAAATGACTTTATCTTAGGGGTATACATATCAAAGCTGTCAGAAGTGTTCCTAAGTAATAAATTTGCCATTGCACACCTGAAAGCTCTCTGCTGTGGAAAAGCCAAGACTGCTTCTCAGACATCTCCACCACATCTTGGGACTCTCCTGCCTATCTCCCCTCTCACCAGTATCCCTTTCAAGAACCTTCAGTCCTTCACAGGCAAACTTGTTATCCCATAAAACAGAACTAAGTGTGCATGCATGCTAAGTTGCCTCAATCATGTCCAACTTTGCAACTCAATGGACTGTAGCCTTCCAGGCTCCTCTGTCCATGGGATTCTCCAGGCAGGAATACCAGAGTGGGTTGCCATGCCCTCCTCCAGGGGATCTTCCCTACCCAGGGATCGAATCCCTGTTTCTTAAGTCTCCTGCATTGGCAGTCGAGTTCTTTACCACTAGTTCCACCTGGGAAGTCCAGAACCAAGTGTAGTTCTTGTTAAACTAAAGTGACTTTGTTTGATTAACACAACTCTTAGGCCCATCCCACTTCAAGCATGTCTCAAAGCTGGAGACTCTAAAATAAACAACTATATACTGTCAGGCCCAAAAGAAAGATAAGGGACTTTGCAGACAGTAGAAATTAAGGGGAAATATGTGTACATGAGGGATGAAACATGGCCACACCACACCATGGAGGGACAGTGGAGAAGCACAGAGGGAACTATGTTGAATGACCATCTGGGAAAGAAGATACCAAAATCCACCCAGAACCAAGATCCCTAAAAAGTAAGAATGGCTTCCCCTCCTGAATAAGAGGGAAGAGAGATTTGCTGCAAAGAGATTTGACTGGAAAACAAGAGGAGAAACCATCAGCCTGATAATCTGAGACTCCAGGTATGGCCAAACACACATGAGGATCCAAATTTACCTGCCCCGAATGGTACAGGATCAAACTCAAAACAGTCACCATCAGATCTCATCTCAGACAAGTGGAAATCATGGGTGCTGGGGAAAAAAGATAGGTTCATGTCTGGAAACTTTTCCATTTGCTTTTTGATCTCCGATCTTCCCTGTGCTCTGCTTTGTGCCTGAAAGCGTTGACCTGGACAACCTTGGGATTTCCTCACCCTCTATAACCCACTCCTTTCCTCCAAGGAGAGTACAGAAAGTCTACACAGCATGGCTCGGGGAAATCCAACAGAGATTAGTGCCAAAACAAAAAAGTGAGACGTGCGGCCATGGCGGTTTGTACTGCCTCCTTGGCTAACTTGTTTTGCTAGAGCCAGCACTGAAGAGTCCGATTCAGTGAAGCAGTAGTGCATTGGAAACACTGATGCTGAAGCTGAAGCTCCAATACTTTGGCCACCTGATGCAAAGAGAAGACTCACTGGGAAAGACCCTGATCCTAGGAAAGACTGAGGGCAGGAGGAGAAGAGGGCAGTGGAGGGTGAGATGGCTAGAGAGCATCACTGACTCAAACAACATGAATCTGAGCAAACTCCAGGAGATCATGAAGGACAGAGAACCCTGGCATGGGGTTACAAACAGCTGGGCATGACTGAGTGCTTGAATAACAACAAAGCACCAGAAGAGTCACAGAGACGACAATTTAGGACCAACCCAGGAAGTGGCGAGGTATCTCCCCTGCCCACCCCACCCCCCCAACTCTCAGTGCCAGGTAGGGTATTTTTCCTCACACAGCCCCCAGCATCAGACAGGCAGCTCACTAGATGTTGAAACGGTGAATTCTCCCCCAGCCCTCATTCTAATACTCCCTTTAGGAAGGGAAATAAGGACTAATCCATGGGGCAAGGTCCATAGGAATATTACCTTGGGCTCTGTCTGTTCCCTCCTTTCTGTCTTGACATTATTTGGAGAACTTTTGCCCTATCCACAGACCATCATGCTCTTTTACAATGATGGAACCAGACTAACTGAGTCTAGTAAGCAGAGTAGCAATACCCCAGAGGACTTATTGCTGCACATGGATGCATAGGGTGGGAGACAAACTTTGCCCAAATTTAGGGCTGCCACAGTGGGTCAGTTTCTGGGAGCCGGTGGTCTGGGACTTGGCAGTGTTTGTTCCAGAAGGAGTTACTGTTATGGGTTGGGTCCCCCCAGAAGACAGGCTCTGAGATGAAGATCCATATACATATAAGCAGCTAGCTCACTAGATGTGGTCCTGAGATCCACACACATTGAGGGAAGAAAGAAATATGATCAACGGAGGAAGACACTGACGCTTCAGTCACCCGCAGGGCCCACAGGGAGATCTGAAGCTGGTAGGGCTTTCAGCTTTGGCCCAAATCAGGGCAAGGATTTCCAGCTTTGGATGGACTAGGTGTTTAAAATAGCTGGGAAGGAGGCATGACTTTGGGGATGATTTAGACAGTAAAGAATCTGCCTGCAGTGCAGGAGACCTGGATTCAATCCCTGGGTCAGGAAGATCCCCTGGAGAAAGTAATGGCTACCCACTCCATTATTCTTGCCTAGAGAATTCCATGGACAGGGAGCTTAGAAGGATACATAGGGCCCATAGGGTCACAAAGAGCTGGACACAACTGAGTGACTAACACCTTCACGTACTTTCACATCCTTAGCTGAGGCCAGTTTCCAGAGAGCTGACCTCTGAGTGCTGTCTGTTTTCTAGCTTGAAGAGATTCTTTAGATTTTGGAGACAACAAATGTCACATATTTTGTGTGTGTGTGTGTGTGTGTGTGTGTGTGTGTGTGTGTGTGTGTTCATTTAGTATTTAGCTGTCAGTTTTGAGCAAGGCCAGGGTTCTGGCATAAATCCTATTACTTGGACTTTCAGTTCAGTTCAGTACAGTCACTCAGTCGTGTCCGACTCTTTGCAACCCCATGAATTGCAGCACGCCAGGCCTCCCTGTCCATCACCAACTCCCAGAGTTCACTCAGACTCACGTCCATCAAGTCAGTGATGCCATCCAGCCATCTCATCCTCTGTTGTCCCCTTCTCCTCCTGCCGCCAATCCCTCCCAGCATCAGTCTTTTCCAATGAGTCAACTCTTTACATGAGGTGGCCAAAGTACTAGAGTTTCAGCTTTAGCATCATTCCTTCCAAAGAAATCCCAGGGCTGATCTCCTTCAGAATGGACTGGTTGGATCTCCTTGCAGTCCAAGGGACTCTCAAAAGTCTTCTCCAACACCACAGTTCAAAAGCATCAATTCTTCGGTGCTCAGCCTTCTTCACAGTCCAACTCTCACATCCATACATGACCACAGGAAAAACCATAGCCTTGACTAGATGGACCTTAGTCGGCAAATTAATGTCTCTGCTTTTGAATATACTATCTAGGTTGGTCATAACTTTTCTTCCAAGGAGTAAGCGTCTTTTAATTTCATGGCTGCAATCACCATCTGCAGTGATTTTGGAGCCCAAAAAAATAAAGTTTGACACTGTTTCCACTGTTTCCCCTTCTATTTCCCATGAAGTGATGGGACCAGATGCCATGATCTTCGTTTTCTGAATGTTGAGTTTTAAGCCAACTTTTTCTCTCTCCACTTTCACTTTCATCAAGAGGCTTTTGAATTCCTCTTCACTTTCTGCCATAAGGGTGGTGTCATCTGCATATCTGAGGTTATTAATATTTCTCCCAGCAATCTTGATTCCAGCTTGTGTTTCTTCCAGTCCAGCATTTCTCATGATGTACACTGCATAGAAGTTAAATAAGCAGGGTGACAATATACAGCCTTGATGCACTCCTTTTCTTATTTGAAACCAGTCTGTTGTTCCATGTCCTAGGACCCAGTAAAGTCAAAGAAAATGTGAACAGTCAGATGCTCTGTGGGGCCTCAGGAATCTTCATCACGAGGATCACGGCATGGCCCCTGAGGTGCAGGTGGTGGGCCACTCCTGCTTCTACCTCCTGCCTTGTTACTGAGCCTGGTAGAGATAGAAAATATCATTATGGGGCACCAAGTGACCATGTGGCCCTACCTTCCCATGATAAGCTAATTGCTGTATGAGTCACCAAACCCTAAAGTTGGACTTGCATTGAAATGTCACATGATAAAAATGGAAGTGATTAAAATGGGATCGAGCCTGATCAGGGCCAGAAGACCTTGGTAAAGTCAAAGAGCAGGGAATTCATGTATCCACAGGACCTGTTTCTGTTGCTTCATTGTTTTCCTAGGAAGCCGTAAGTGTGATCATGCAAGACCTGGTCATGCAAGAGAAAAAAGTGGGGATCTGTGGGCAGACAAATCCATGCAGGGCTGAAGCACTAGTCCCAAGAGGGTGGCCACTGCCTTGGCCTCACCCAGGGGCTCTGGAGGAAAACCTCAGAGTGGGCCAAGCCCTAGGGCAGGGTCCAGGGTCCTCCAGGAAGGAGGAATGGCTGAGACTGATTGCTAGGCTATAGTGTCTCTTTCTTGTTTTCTTTGTTTCCCTCACTCCAGTACGTGAGCATACTGGCAATGCTGACAACTCTACATTTCTGTTGTGAAGACTAGGTCAGCGTCACCATGAAGCAGTTAATGAGGCTCATACATTCCTTGTGCTGAAGGCAGGAGGAGGCTGGTTTCTGCCCCTGCAAATTCACTTCCTACTCCCCCCAGTCTGCTCTCTGCTGCAGAATACTAAGGCATGGGAATCATATTAGGGGGCCTGTGTGCCCTTGGCTTCTGATTGGGTTTGGTCAACCCCAAGAGGATGTAGTACGGAGAAGGAAAGGAAGATCTGGGTTTTTAAGTCTCTGCCTTCTGCCTCCAGAGATGCCTCTAGGCATTAGCTTTCTCACTGAAGATCAACCTCTCTCTGGAGTCCAGTCACCCCTTCTTCCCTGAGCCCAGGGTTGGGAAGGGATTTGCTGCTACTAAGGCACTGGAGACTGTACTGCCCCTTGTGTTTCTCCTAGGCCTGCTCCCTTATAAATCATTCCTCTGTTGGTAAACCTCCTTGAATTACTTTATTTTCAGTGTTTTTTTCTTTTACCTGAGGGACCCTGAGGTGGTTCTCAAATAGCACCACTGTTATAAAGAAGTCTTTGCCATCAGTGAGACACAGAATTGCATTAATATCCAAAGAGAGAACTTAAGGAGGAGAAGCCAGAAGTCCTCTCGTGAGAGAAGCTGTGATTCCAAGAAGGGGCAGACTGCCCCAGACAGAAGGGACTGTACCAATAGAGGCTGGCAGGCACATGTTGGGATAGCAGAGACCAACAACTGACCATGGTGTGTGGTCAGACGGGAGGAGGGGAAAATCACAGCTGGACATGTGGATGGGATCTGTAGTAACCAAAGGCTCTCAGGAGGTGACAGACCAAGAAGTGTCCTCAGGTCACAACCCAGAAGCAGTGAGATCAACATTCAGAAAGCTTCAAGAAGAGGTTGAACGGGAGTCAGACCTGGGCACAGTCAGCGGGAACAGGGAGGAAGGAGAATCTGTGCATCCCACTGGGCAGAGGAACCCAGGTGTGAAGGAGAAGTAGCACAGGTGGCCCAGCTTGGGAGGACCCACATGATCTACCGCGGTCTCACTGTGGATCAAGGGTGAGTCTTCTGAGCCAGCCCTCAGCCTTCATCCTGTTTACATTCAAATTCAGCTATACTTGCTGAAGTGACCTGGGTACAATCCTGAAGTTCTGGAGTAAACAGACATAAATGACAATCTGTCCTTTCCTTCAATTCCCAACATTAAGCAGAGCTCAAAACTGCAGTGAAAGGTGTCAAATGACTAAGAAAAATACATCTGGTCAACCCCAGGGTGCTAATGAGGTGGCACCTGGGTAGGGCCTGAGAGGAGAGAAAAGGAACCTTTGAAGTCAAATGAGCTCATATGCTCAGAACAGTCAACCAGCCTGGAGAATTCAGGTTATATCATCTTCATTTAGTTGATGAGTTTCAGATAAGAAGTCTTTTATTCACCCACCAAATGTGTAAAATTTATTTAATCCTACGAAGGATGCTCACTTTCATCTCAGGCCCTGCCCTTTTTTCTAAGCTCCCCAACTGTCCCTGCGGCCAAAGCATTCTCACTATTTTATCAACTAGGTTTATTAGCAGTATTTATTTTAAAAAATCCTAAAAATACAAGGCATTATTTTTAAGTCTGAAATTTAAGACACAGAAATGTGGAAAAACAGAAGTAAGAAGCTGATAAAATACATGTAGTGTCGTGGGGAAAGGCCAATCACACAAAAAGAAAAACAAAAACAAAAACAAGTATTGGTTTATAAAGTTTGGACTAATACTTATGGTGTGATTCCATGTTCAAATAAACAAGAGCAGCAACAAAAACCACCCAATCTACATTATTCCATATGGACATACGGGGATAACATTTAGTTCAGTTCAGTTCAGTCGCTCAGTTGTGTCCGACTATTTGTGACCCCATGAATCACAGTACGCCAGGCCTCCCTGTCTATCATCAACTCCCGGAGTTCACTCAAACTCACGTCCATCGAGTGAGTGATGTCATCCAGCCATCTCATCCTCTGTCGTCCCCTTCTCATCCTGCCCCCAATCCCTCCCAGCATCAGGGTCTTTTCCAATGAGTCAACTCTTCGCATGAGGTGGCCAAAGTATTGGAGTTTCAGCTTCAGCGTCAGTCCTTCCAAAGAACACCCAGGATTGATCTCCTTTGGGATGGACTGGTAGGATCTCCTTGCAGTCCAAGGGACTCTCAAGAGTCTTCTCCATTACCACAGTTCAAAAACATCAATACTTTGGCACTCAGCTTTCTTCACAGTCCAACTCTCACATTCATACATGACCACTGGAAAAACCATAGCCTTGACTAGATGGACCTTTGTTGGCAAAGTATTATCTCTGCTTTTCAATATACTATCTAGGTTGGTCAAAACTTTCCTTCCAAGGAGTAAGCATCTTTTAATTTCATGGCTGCAATCACCATCTGCAGTGATTTTGGAGCCCTCCAAAATAAAGTCTGACACTGTTTCCACTGTTTCCCCATCTATCTGCCATGAATGGGACCAGATGCCGTGATCTCCATTTTCTGAATATTAAGCTTTAAGCCAACTTTTTCCACTCTCCTCTTTCACTTTCATCAAGAGGCTTTTTAGTTGGCACAGAAAGTTCTTCACTTTCTGCCATAAGTGTGATATCATCTGCATATCTGAGGTTATTGATATTTCTCCCGGCAATCTTGATTCCAGCTTGTGCTTCTTCCAGCCCAGTGTTTGTCATGATGTACTCTGAATGTAAGTTGAATAAGCAGGGTGACAATACTTGACGTACTCCTTTTCCTATTTGGAACCAGTCTGTTGTTCCATGTCCAGTTCTAACTGTTGCTTCCTGACCTGCATGCAGGTTTCTCAAGAGGCAGGTCAGGTGGTCTGGGATTCCCATCTCTTTCAGAATTTTCCACAGTTTATTGTGATCCACACAGTCAAAGGCTTCGGCATAGTCAATAAAGCAGAAATAGATGTTTTTTTGGAACTCTCTTGTGTTTTCCATGATCCAGCAGATGTTGGCAATTTGATCTCTGGTTCCTCTGCCTTTTCTAAAACCAGCTTGAACATATGGAAGTTCATGGTTCACATATTGCTGAAGCCTGGCTTGGAGAATTTTGAGCATTACTTTACTAGCGTGTTAGATGAGTGCAACTGTGTGGTAGTTTAAACATTCTTTGGCATTGCCTTTCTTTGGGAATGGAATGAAAACTGACCTTTTCCAGTCCTGTGGCCACTGCTGAGTTTTCCAAATTTGCTGGCATATTGAGTGCAGCACTTTGACAGCAGCATCTTTCAGGATTTGAAATAGCTCTACTGGAGTTCCATCACCTCCACTAGCTTTGTTCGTAGTGATGCTTTCTAAGGCCTACTTGACTTCACATTCCAGGATGTTTGGCTATAGGTGAGTGATCACATCATCGTGATTATCTGGGTAATGAAGCTCTTTTTTGTACAGTTCTTCTGTGTATTCTTGCCACCTCTTCTTAACATCTTCTGCTTCTGTTAGGTCCATACCATTTCTGTCCTTTATCGAGCCCATCTTTGCATGAAATGTTTCCTTGGTATCTCTAATTTTCTTAAAGAAATCTCTAGTCTTTCCCATTCTGTTGTTTTCCTCTATTTCTTTGCACTGATCGCTGAGGAAGGCTTTCTTATCTCTCCTTGCTATTCTCTGGAACTCCGCATTCAGATGCTTATATCTTTCCTGTTCTCCTTTGCTTTTAGCTTCTCTTCTTTTCACAGCTATTTGTAAGGCCTCCTCAGACAGCCATTTTGCTTTTTTTCATTTCTTTTCCATGGTGGGGATAACATTAGTACCTTAGAAACGGAGGTAGGAAAGCTGATATTATCAACTTTTCCTGGAACTCTCTCTCTAACCTTCAGCTTGGCATAATAAGCATCAAACCACATAGTTCTAGTACTAATTACCAGTGTAAACTAGATAAGCTTCACTAACTACTGGCTATGAGGCCACAGGAAGAAAGGATTTGAACCAGATGGTGTCTGAAGTCTTGCAGGCATGTGCTAGTACACCCTCACCTTTCATATCACAGTGCTGGTTTACCCTCATGACCACCATTTATAGATACAGCATGGTTAATTGCCATCCTGTTTAGAAGATGAGGAAACTGAGACTAGGAGAACTAAAATGAATTTCCCAAAGTCACGAAGACAAGCTCTTCTCATTATATCCCTCTCCCCCAAATATGCCCCTAAACTTGAAAGGAGAAAGGGCAGCAAAGAGAAACAAGCAGAAGGACATACTTTGAAGGTATTAGAAATCCTTAGCTAGCATGAAGAAGCCCAGAAGCAGCACCATTTGCAACTCAGAACCCCAAGTTGGATGTCAGTGGCATCTTAGGAAGTCCTGGTTTCCCAAAAGGCCAGGAAACTCTTCTGCCCCATCCCAGGGGTCAACTATAGTCATATTGTTCAGAGAGGGTAACATATGAGGTCACTGGAGTGAAGGACATGCTTCCTTCCCTTTTCTTTTTCCAACTGTGTCTGTGCCACAGGCTGTGTGGATGTGCCCCTCAATGCCCTTGGAGAGGATACACAAGGTGGCCAAGGTCACTGCCCTGGCCTACAAATCAGTAACTCTTGTTAGGCAGTCAGGGCCCATTCTGAAGCCTCCCCGGCATGAGGTTTTCTCTTGTGCAAATGCTCACAAAGTGAAACCCCAGGCTCCTCCTGAGCTGCTCAACCACAAGGTCTGTATGAGTGCTCCAAGTGTCAGTCAGGTCACCAGGTTACACGCGATAAGCAAGAGCTCTAGCCTGACCTCGGGTGAGTGGAACTCAAATAGTCTGGTTACAGTGCTCTGTATGGTCATCACCTTTACAGGTGGAGCCTCAAATACCACCTGCCGCACACAGGCTAACTTGATGGCACATCACACAGGCGTCTGGATGATTAATAACAATGCTTGTCTTGTGGATGAGGGTGCGAAGGGTGGCATCACCTGGCACAGACAACATGAAATGACTGCCTTTGACCAGTCAGTTAAAACTGTTCATGAAAGCTGATCAGGTGTCCTCGGATGTGATCAGCACACCTATGAGGAGGAGCATGCCCACCCTAGGCTTGTGGGGAAGACCAAACAAAACACTCCACTTTGGGCAGATGAATGGGACAGCTGTTTGTCAGGAACATACACCCTCAGCCAGGGAGATGAGGCCACTGGGCAGCATGTAGGGCTGTGAGATCAGCAGGGAATGCACTTGGGAGCAGAGTGAACTAGCAGGAACCCCGGGAGCAGACTCTGGAGTGACAAGAGGGTGAGGTGGCTCTGGTCCCACAGGGAGCAGGAGACTGGTTTGCTTAAATAATTCTGCAGGCTGGCAAAGAAGGGAAACCTGCAACTCAGGGGTGAGCAAGAAGTGGCCAGCTCCACTTGGTAAAGAGTCTGGCTGGGGAGGGCTAATGAATGGTTGCAGAATGGGGAGCAGAGCTATAGTTCAGCCATTCCAGACACTCCTGCTTTCACTGAATATAGAGATACTCACAGTGGGCCAAAATTGTGGGCCTCACACCACACTGAACAATGAATAACACTCCCTCCAAGAAAGTCATTCCCTCCTCCATGGTATCTTCCCAACTCAGAGACTGAACCCAGGTCTCCTGCATTGCAGGCAAATTCTTTATTGTCTGAGCCACAAGGAAGCATGAGATAAACTATCATACTTCAGAGTACAGAATTAAAGAGAAAATCCCATGAGACTGTATTCTAGTACAATGGCTTTCAAGTGGCTTTAGACTTGTAATAGCATTATCAGAATCTGAAAAACTATGAGGAACTGCTTTAGATACTTTTAAGTAACATGACTTTTGACATAGAAATTCTGCATGAAATTAAACTAACAAATGGGAGTATGAAATAAAGGCATTTTTCAGGAATAGAACCTTCATTGTTCTTTTCTCAGGATGCTTCTGGAGGGTGTCTTTCACTGAAATGAAAGATTAGACTCAAGAAGGAAAGATGTAAACCAGAGAAAGCAGTTGTCCAACTCAAGAAACTGAAATGAGTTTCTGGAGTCATTTGAAAACACTTGTTTAAGAACACTCAGATCACTGCTGATTATGGGATGTAAGGAGCAGCTGGTCCAAAGTGGAGAAGGTCAGAGGACAGAGAAAAGTCAGAGAATTCAAACACTCAGTAGAGTGGGAGGAAGAAGACATTAGGGCGTGAGACAAAATGGCTGTGGAAGCTGAGGATGTTGAGAACGATGGGGGTTAAATTAACCATAATTGCATAGAAAATTAATCAACTAGACAATAATAAATATCATCAGATTCACAGTTAAAAATAAGGCTCTGCATAAAAGATCATTATTATATTATGAAGCTCACTGTAAATCAGTGCAGTTTAGTTCCTCAGTCGTGTCCAACTCTGCAACCCCATGGACTACAGTACACCAGGCTTCTACGTCCATCATCAACTCCCAAAGCTTACTCAGACTCATGTCCATTGAGTTGGTGATGCCATCCAACCATCTCATCCTCTGTCATTGCCTTGTCCTCCCACCTTCAATCTTTCCCAGCATCAGGGTATTTTCAAATGAGTCAGTTCTTCACATCAGGTGGCTGAAGTATGGGAGTTTCAATTTCAGCATCAGTCCTTCCAATGAATATTCAGGATTGATTTTGAAAGAAAGTTACATGGTTCAAAATAGTCTGGAGTTAAAATTCCCCTCCAGGCCCTCCCCACTATTCTATGCAAAACAAAGAACTCTCTCACCCGAAGAAAAAAATGGACATTAAGGTTGATTATGACCAGCACCCAGCTGGTCCAGCCTCTGGTAGATCTCCAAAATTCCTTGCCCCAGCCATTTAAGAGATAACTACTCCTAACAACCTTGGAGAAGAACAGGCCCCCTTAAGACAGTAACTTTCTACATACATGCCTGTATATACTTACTCTTTTCTTGGGTAAGTACAGCAGCTCACTAATCTTACTGCTTCCCCTTCTCACCTAATTAAAGGTGATCTGTTCTTGTAAAGTGCCAGTCTCATTGTTTTTCTGAATTTCGCCTTCTCTAACTCCTTTACCTTGCAGATTTCCTTTAGGATTGACTGGTTGGATCTCTTTGCTGTCCAAGGGACTCTCAAGAGTCTTCTCCCCCACAGTTCAACAGCACCAATTCTTTGGCACTGAGCTTTCTTTATAGTCCAACTCTCACATCCATACATGACTACTGGAAAAACCATAGCTTTGATTAGATGGACATTTTTTGGAAAAGTAATGTCTCAGCTTTTTAATATGCTGTCCATTATGGTCATAATTTTTCTTCCAAGGAGCAAGTGTCTTAATTTCATGGCTGCAGTCACCATCTGAAGTAATTTGGGAGACCCCCAAAATAGTTTCTCACTGTTTCCACTGTTTCCCCAACTTTTGCCATGAAGTGATCAGACCAGTTGCCATGATCTTAGTTTTCTGAATGCTGAGTTTGAAGCCAACTTTTTCACTCTCCACTTTCACTTTCATCAAGAGGCTCTTTTAGTTCTTCACTTTCTGCCATAAGGGTGACTGCTGCTGCTACTAAGTCACCTCAGTTGTGTCCGACTCTGTACGACACCATAGACGGCAGCCCACCAGGCTCCCCTGTTCCTGGGATTCTCCAGGCAAGAACACTGGAGTGGATTGTCATTTCCTCCTCCAATGCATGAAAGTGAAAAGTGAAAGTGAAGGCACTCAGTTGCATCAGATTCCCAGCGGCCCCATGGACTGCACCCTACCAGGCTTCTCCATCCATGGGATTTTCCAGGCAAGAGTACTGGAGTGGGTTGCCATTACCTTCTCTGCATAAGGGTGGTATCATCTGCATATCTGAGATTATTGATATTTCTCCTGGCAATCTTGATTCCAGCTTGTGCTTCATCCAGTCCAGCATTTCTCATAAGTACACTGCATATAAGTTAAATAAGCAGGGAGACAATATCCAGCCTTGACATGCTCCTTCCCCTATTTGGAACCAGTCTGTTGTTCCATGTCCAGTTCTAACTGTTGCTTCTTGGCCTGCATACTGATTTCTCAAGAGGCAGATCAGGTGGTCTGGTATTCCCATCTCTTTCAGAATTTTCCACAGTTTGTTGTGATCCACACAGGCTTTGGTGCAGTCAATAAAGCAGAAATAGATGTTTTTCTGGAACTCTCTTGCTTTTTTGATGATCCAACAGATGTTGGCAATTTGATCTCTGGTTCCTCTGCCTTTTCTAAATCCAGCTTGAACATCTGAAAGTTCATGGTTCACGTACTATTGAAGCCTGGCTTGGAGAATTTTAAGCACTACTTTACTA
Organism: Capricornis sumatraensis; assembly: GCF_032405125.1. NCBI lineage: Eukaryota > Metazoa > Chordata > Mammalia > Artiodactyla > Bovidae > Capricornis > Capricornis sumatraensis. The sequence goes on from NC_091073.1 coordinate 80,427,671, forward strand.
GCATGTGAGATAAGTGCAATTGTGCGATAGTTTGAGAAGTCTTTAGCATTGCCTTTCTTTGGAATTGGAATGATTTACCAAATAATGTAAACGCAATGTTTTTCCATCTAATATTATGTTATATTTAGTGCCTGAATAAGTAAAATGTAAAATGTGTATCATAGAGGCAAAGGGAATGTCACCATATTATTCTTATTATTTTCCCATTTTAGAGAGGAAGCTATTGTTTTTATTAATTTTAAAAAATCTGTGTATTTTAGATATTAATAAAGATTTTACATATATATATATATATATATATATGTATATTCTGCCAGCCTGTTACCATTTGTCGTTTTGTCTACAGTGTCTCTCATAGATGAGAAAAACTTCATACAGTAGCAACATGTATGCTACACTAAAATGTGCCCAGTACTGCCCTAAATATTTTCATGTGTTGTTATTTGATACATATTTTTATTCATGCATGCATGCTGTCACTTCAGTCGTGTCCAGCTCTTTGTGACCCTATATACTGTAGCCTGCAAAGCTCCTCTGTGCGTGGGATTCTCTAGGCAAGAATACTGAAGTGGGTTGCCCATGCCCTCCTCAAGGGATCTTCCCAAACCAGGGGTTAAACCCACGGCTCTTAGGTCTTCTGCATTGGCAGGCAAGTTCTTTACCAGTAGCGCCACCTAGGAAGTCCCATATATTTTTATATTGCCTGTAATAATATCTCCTTAATTTTCCCATCTTAAAATTTTTGCTTTTCAGCTTTATTTAAGAAATTCTCTCGATTTTATCAGCCAGCTTTTGTTTTGGTAACAAACAATCCAAAAGCCTCAGTTGCTTGAAATATTAAAGGATTATTTCTTATTTATGTTGTAAGTTGGCAGCAGGTCAGCTGTTGTTCTTTGCCATATGCCTGCCTCATGGTGGGATCCAGGCCTGTCTGGGGCCAGCTATTCTTGGGGGAAGAATGGAAAAGAGAAACCTAGAAGCTGTGCAACTATTTTTAAAGTGTCTTCAGGGCTGTGCAACCAGCCCCTTCTTCAGTCACACTTCATTACCCACAGCAAGTCACATAGTCAACTGTGAACTGAACCCGCCACTGAACCTGGGACGATATAACCATATTACAATTTCCCATCACCTCAAAGTAACAGTACAGTTTCTTCCATTTCACTTTTTCCTCAACAGAGAAGCATATATTTATACAGTAAATGTGGGGGGGGGGGTGAAAGGGGTGAGCACATACTGGAAGAATATACATGCAAATATATGTAAAGCCATTAACCTCTATTAGCCAAGGCCTGAGGAGTCCACAAGCACTGTGTGGATGCCCTCTCTGCACTGTAAGATTTTTTTCTCTCCTTGTATCACAGTGGCCTATCAAGATCTAGCCTGCAGACACTTTGAATAGAAGATAGTATGGAACTTACAAAATTGGTTTTAATTATAATACAAATTGATTAAGATTACCACCCTGTCAAAGATTTCCTTTACCCATAAAATCAGATCGTTGCAATTCTTCATGACTTTTTTTTTTTTCTTTGTATGAAGGAAAGGAAGGAAAGTTAATCCTGAAATCTCTGGATATCTATGTTCCCAAAACTAAGCCATTAATCTTCTTCAAAACATTCTTAATATAGTCATCACTTTCCTAGAGGTGCTGTACATGTAATAGAATCATTACATGTGATAGAATCATTATACATTTGAAATGTATTGTGTGGAGCCTTGCAAAGGGGCATGAAGAGAAACACTGTGCTCAGAGGAAGCAATTTCCAGGGCTTTCTTTGTGGAGTGTGCATCCCTTGTCAGGTCGCTTAGCCTGGTAAGAAAGCCATGGCGATTCAATCCTCCCATGACAGAGTGCCATTGTGTCAGACTTATTTGGAGAATAGCTAAATGGCATATTTTTTCCCATGGACTTTCAATATTTAATTCATGAATTCTGGAGACTATATGATTTTGTATATTAACAGAAAGTCAGAACAAAGGAAAAATTAAAACTCCCACAGAGTACAATATCCTGAGCTGTGCAATCTTAGGCAATTTGTCTTTGTGGACATAAATTTTAGCCTCTTAAGGAAAAAAAAATAAGAAATAGAATTGATAATATTTTGTCTTTGAATAATAGATATTTAAAATATTTGTTATTTTATTCGAATTCTGCTTGCCTTGGAATCAACACAGGCACTTAAGCCAACCTCTGCCCTGGCTTAGGTGCCAAGATAATCACTGGATGTTGCCCATCCCCTACTCTTTCATTTAAACAATGTACAGAGTAGCAGATCTGGAAGGCATTCCTATGAGAATCAAATTATATAATGTATACATCTGTATAAATTAAGAAACAGCATTTGAAAAGTTAGACTTGTTCCTCTCTTAACTTACAAGGAGAAAACTGGATTAAGCCTTTTCTGATAAATGTACACAAATCTTGTAATTTTTTTCCGGTCATTGCAGCCTTTTCTCCATCAAATTCCAGATTTTTGTATCAGTTTATTTGGGGGTCTCTCCCTCAGGTTTATCTCTATAGTAATATCTGTGTTTTAAAGCTCTAGATGTCAAGTTGATGCACATCTGGTCTGAGCCAAGTGTCCTCTTTCTCCACCCAACACTCTCTGACCTGCCAGTTCTCTAGTCATCGGTTTTCATCCTCTGTCATTTACTGAAATGTCTCAGACTATGCTTCCTCTGAAAATGCATGCTCTTAGATTTGTAGACTGAGGATATCCAAGGATTTACATTTAGTATTTTTGCTGCCTATGTAGATTGCAACATTCTGGCTCTGTTTGCAGTAATTTTAGTAGACTCTCACATAGTAGTTCACACATATAGAAGGAAACAATTTCTTTTGACAAAATTATTTAGTTGTTTCCTCACAGAGCCAAGACACAGGCATCCTGACCAGAGGAGGCAGCCACTGCTTTGTGACTGCTCTGGGACTATCTTTCTTGAATTAGCTATTTTGTTAACTAATACATCTATAAAGTTACCAAAATCACAAAATTTAGAGACTGCAAAGATAGTCAAATTGGCCACTTATCCCAGGATGCAAGTGTTCTTAATTCAAGTCTATTCAAAATATTTTATCACCAGGGAGTGGGGAGAAAGCATGCTATTTAATATGAAAGACTTATAATAAAGTTCTTTATATACCATTGTATGGTCAGGCCACTTGAGATGGCTGCTATCTTGCTCTCTGTACATCCCCTGCTTCACCTACACCCTACTCACAAGAGTGCCCTTTCTACATACTTGCCTCAGGCCCACAGGTAATGATTGTTCTTATTAAAGCGGTGATGAAGGGCATGACCCTCTACTTGATTCCCTGGTAACTGGTGAGCCAACATGACATAATTCTCTCATAACTGGTAACTTTCCACTGCCTTCAGGAGTGAACACTACTGCCATGTTCTGGCCACCACACATGGTGGGAGTCACTCGGGACCTTGCTTCAGAGGTGCAAGCTCCCCATTCTATTAAACCATTGATGTCTATGTTGCTGACTCTGGGATCCTTCTTCAGTCCTGAAACTGGGAAAGTACGCACCTTACAGGCCTGCAGGGTGCAGACCAACAACCATAATATCTACTTGATATCATCTTAATGCCATCGTTATCAGATGGTTAATAAGAGAGACATATTTTCTTCTTCTGTGGTTGATTGCTGAATGTTCCCTTCAGTTTATTTCCCATTTTATCATGAATTGTTTTGTTTTAGACCACCAAAAGTTACTATTGAAGCACATTTGATTTTTCCTTCTTGTTTCCTTTTCTCACTCCTCTCTCTTATCCTTATTCACTCTAAAATGTTGTTAGAGCGGTGTCTTTGTTCCACTCCACGTGCCCCTTGCACAATCACTTGTATTCAAAGAATCAGGTAAGAGCTAAAACTTACTCCAAGCCCAAGGAAACCACTAATCTACTGTTTGTCTCTGTATCTGACTCTTTCATATGAATGAAATCATACAGTATGTGGTCTTGATATGATTTCAACTTTCTTAAATTTACTGGGGTTTTGTTTGTGACCCAAGATGCCGTCTATCCTGGAGACTATTCCATGTGCACCTGAGAAGAAGGTGTATTCTTCTGCATTTGGATGGAATGTCCTGAAGATATCATTGAGATCCTTCTTGTCTAATGTATCAGTTAAGGCTTGTGTTTCCTTATTAATTTTCTGTTTTGATGATCTGTCCATTGGTGTGAATGGGGTGTTAAAGTTTTCTACTATTATTGTGTTATGTCAGTTTCCACTTTCATGTCTGCTGTGCTTCTATGTTGAGGTGCTCCTATGTTGGGTGCATACATCTTTACAATCGTTATGTCTTCCTCTTGGATTGATCCCTTGATCATTATGTAGTGGCCTTCCTTATCTCTTGTAATCTTCCTTATTTTAAGGGCTATTTTTTCTGATATGAGGATTGCTACTCCAGCTTTCTTTTGCTTCCCATTTGCATGGAATATATTTTTCCATCCTCTCGCTTTCAGTCTATATGTGTTTTGAGATCTGAAGTGGGTTTCTTGTAGACAGCATATATATGGGTCTTATTTTTTTATTTATTCAGCCAGTCTGTGTCTTTTGGTTGGAGCATTTAATCCATTTACATTTAAAGTAATTATTGATATATAGGTTCCTATTGCCATTTTCTTAGTTGTTAGGGGTTGATTTTGTAGATCTTTATTCTTCTCTTGTATTTCTTGACTATATAAGTCGATCTAACATTTGTTGTAAAGCTGGTTTACTGGTACTGAATTCTCTTAATTTTGCTTGTCTGAAAAGCTTTTTATTTCTCCATCAATTTTGAATGAGATCCTTGCCAGGTACTGTAATCTTGGTTGTAGATTTTTTCCTTTCAATGCTTTAAATGTATCTTGCCATTCCCTTCTGGTCTGCAGACTTTCTGCTGAAAGGTCAGCTGTTAAGCGTATGGGGTTTCCCTTGTATGTTACTTGTTGCTGCTCCCTTGCAGCTTTAAGTATTCTTTCTTTGTGTTTAGTCCATGTGTCTTGTCATGTTTCTCCTTGGGCTTAACCTGTATGAGACTCTTCACGCCTCTTGGACTTGACTGACTATTTCCTTTTCCATGTTGGGGAAATTTTCAACTATAGTCTCTTCAAAAATTTTCTCTTACCCTTTCTTTTTCTTTTCTTTTTCTGGGACCCTTATAATTCAAATGTTGTTGCATTTGATATTGTCCCAGAGATCTCTGAGACTATCCTCAGTTATCTTCATTCTTTTTACTTTATTCTGCTCTTCAGAAGTTATTTCCATCATTTTATCTTCCAGCTCACTGATTCGATCTTCTGCTTCAGATACTCTGCTATTGATTCCTTCCAGAGTATTTTTAATTTCAGTAATTGTGTTGTTTGTCTCTGTGTGTTTATTCTTTAATTCTTCTAGGTCTTTGTTAATTGATTCTTGCATTTTCTCCATTTTGTTTTCAAGGCTTTTGATCATCTTTACTATCATTATTATGAATTCTTTTTCAGGTAGTTTGCCTATTTCCTCTTCATTTGTTTGAATTTCTGTGTTTCTAGTTTGTTCCTTCATTTGTGTAGTATTTCTCTGCCTTTTCATTATTATTTTTTTTAACTTACTGTGTTTGAATTCTCCTTTTCCCAGGCTTCAAGTTTGAATTCTTACTTCCTTTTGGTTTCTACCCTCCTAAGGTTGATCCAGTGGTTTGTGTAAGCTTCCTATAGGGTGAGATTTGTGCTGAGTTTTTGTTTGTTTGTTTGTTTTTCCTCTGATAGGCAAGGCTGAGTGAGGCGGTAATCCTGACTGCTGATGACTGGGTTTGTATTTTTGTTTTGTTTGCTGTTTAGAGGAAGCATCCTGTAAAGGGTGCTACTGGTGGTTGATGATGCCATGTCTTATATTCAAGTGGTTTCCTTTGTGTGAGTTCTCACTACTTAATACTCCTGAGGGTTAGTTCTCTGGTAATCTAGGGTTTTGAGTCAGTGCTCCCACTCCAAAGGCTTGGGGCTTGATCTCTAGTCAGGAACAAAGATTCCACAAGTGTTTTGTTATGGCATTAAGTGAGATTAAAACAAAAAAAGAAAAGAAAGAAAGAATAGATATACAAAGTTAAATAGAGGTAGATGAGAAGATTTATATACATTAAAGATTAACTGCAAGGAAAAGGAACACTAGGAAAGGAAAACAAAGGAATAAATGTAGAAAAAAATACAATAGGTTTAAAAAAATTAAAATTATAAAACAGAGGAAAGAAAATGAAATGGAAGAAGAAAGAAAAAAGGAAAACTCCACAGAATTGCAAAAGCCCAACATAGAAGCAGAGGTTTATAACAACAATAAAAAGTGTTACTGAATATACACATACACGTATATACCCATAAGCAAAATCAAGACAGTCCAACAAAAATAAAGTACAATAGATTGACCCAGTGAACAAAGGAAACCAAAAATTATATCTACCAGAACACAACTAACTAAAGCACAAACTGGAAAAAAAAAAAAAAAAAAAAGCTAGAGCAAGGTGTCAACTGGGGAATAAAGCAATGAAAATAAAACTAACAAAAATGTTGAGAGGAAAGGAAAGAGAGAAAGAAAGAATAGATATGCAAAGTTAAATAGAGGTAGATTTAAAAAATTTATATACGTTAAAGTCACAGTCCACCTCACCTCCCTAGGATGCCCTCCAACACTGTGCTGATCTCCGGACCTGCTGTGGGGGGATCTCAGATTCTAATCGGGTTCTCCTCCTCCTCTGCGTTCTTGCCTCCAGTGTCCACAGCTATCAGAACTAGTGCGTTTTCTTTTGTGGGAACTCTCAATGACCTTTTATATATTCCATAGACACAGAGTCTGCCTAGTTGATCTTGTGGATTTAATCTGCAGCTGTACAGCTGGTTGGAAGGTTTGGGGTCTTCTTCCTTAGCCACACTGCCCTTGGGTTTCAATTGTGGTTTTATTTCCACCTCTGTCTGTGGGTCGTTCACTGGGGTTTGCTCCTGAGGCTGCGCTGGAGGACTTGGGTTTGTCCCTATGAAGGCCAGGTGTGGAGGTGGTGCAGCTGCTTGGGTTGCAGGGGTTCTGGCAGCACCAGGTATTCAGGGGAGTTGGCGGCTAGGGCAGCAGGAAATACAGTGCTCTAAAAGGGTATGGCAACCAGTATTGGCCAATACGCTCCAGTATTCTTGCCTGGAGAAACCCCCTCCCTGACAGAGAAGCCTGGCAGGCCACAGTCTACAGGGCCACAAAGAGTCAAGACTTTTTTTTTGCCTGTGGCACCTCTGCCCCAGTGAGAGTTGAGCATGAAAGTTACAGCTGCTTGGCTTGCAGGGACCCTGGCGGTGCCAAGAGTGCAGGGACAGGGACTGCCTCCGCCACAGCAGTTATGGCCCTATCAGAGTCTTTTTTGAAGCCTCTTATAGCTGGTGATCAGAAGGCCTCTTTGGCCAGTCTTTCTCTGTAGCTCTGCCTAGAGGGCTCCCTTGCCTGGGATCCTACTCTGTAGATCGGTGGGTCAGGCACTTAAAGGGGCACCCTGGGTGGAGTCCTACTCTGTAGTTCAATGCGTCAGGCATTTGATGGGCCAGCCTCTCTATTGTTCAGCTGCCAATACTGGTGTGTGAGGAGAGAGAGGCTATGGTGTTGGCTCCACCCCCTACGCGTAATTCAGCAGCATTGCCTTGCTTTCATGACTGCCTGGCTTTCTTCCACAGGGATTTCCCTTCACAATCTCCTCCCTCACATCCCCTCAATCTGTCTCTTCACAGTCAACAGCAACCCTCACCCTGGGATCATGCCACACTTCCCAAACTCCAGTCCCAGCAGCTGCGCCTTCCAGGGGACCCTGTCTGGCATATGTATGGCTGTGGCAAGGACTGTCTGATTCTCATTCCATTTAGGCTGCCACAGATCAGCTGTTTCACTCTCAGCCTTTAATGTTTCTCTTCTGACTCAGACAATTGCCCACGTGTGGGGCTCAGACCCCTGCCTCAGTTCCCCCACCTGCAGAGGGCAGGTTCAGTCCTACCAACACTCCTGTTTTTCTCCCTAGTTTCTTCGTCCTACCGAGTTTTTTGTGGTTCTGTATATTCTTTTCCTCTGGTCAGGTACTCCTGTCTGCCCTCGGCTGGTGGTCTGCATGCACTTCTGTGTCTGGAGCTGTATTCCTGATGTATCGTGGAAAGAGATGCACTCCTCGTCCATCTACTCCTCCGCCATCTTGTCCCCCCTCCTTGCTGCTTCTAATAGTCTTTCTTTAGTGACTGATTTATTTTACTTGGCATAATGCTTTTGAGTTTGTTCATGTGGTAACATGTATCAATATTATATTTCTCTTTATTTCCAGATAATATTCCATTGTATGGATATAACACATTTTGTTTATCCTTTCATCAGTTAATGGACAACTAGCTTATTATTTAGCTTTTACCTTACTAAAATTGCTGAGACTATGGAAGTTATTGTTTTTCTTTTTCATGCTGTCCATGTGCCTTATGTCAACCTATGCTAGTGAGATAGGCATAGGATTTAATCAAAAGAGAGCTTCCAACTTGAATGTAACACACAACATGTAGCCTAAAGGTTGCAAAGTTAAAACAAATCAGACAAGTTGAGAATAAGGCTTTGTTACTGCTTTGTATTCCTCAGTACACAAAAGTTTAAGTGAGAATAATTTTACAGGCTATGCATTTAAATGCACATACATGATTCTGTCCCAAGGCACCATTATTCTCATTATTATAATTGTCTTTTAACTATTTTCCCTTCTACTGTAATTATCCCCTAGCAAACTAGAGTATTCTCAACACAGCACCTAACATATCACCTCTTTGGCATAATCTCCAACAAGGCACCTCTCGTTGGGCATAACGACCCACAAGAAACCCTCTGAAGCAGCTTCTATTTCCCTCTGTATTCTTTCTTACTGGCCCACTCATGCCACCTTGCCGTGCCTTCCGAGCATAGATAGCCATGTTCTGGCCACTTGCTCTTTGTATTTGAGAATGTCTTCCCCTAGATTTCTCTATGGCTTAGCCCCTTATGTCTTTCAGATTTTTGACCAAATGTCATATACTTACATATTTAAGTTTGCCATTTCTTACTAAACCCTCACAGTGTCTAACTACTTTCTCTGTTAAACTCAGTAGAACTTCTCAGCATTTTGACTGTGCTACTTTTCTAGCACAGTGATCACACATTACCAAAAGCTTGGCAGCTTGGAAAAACAGTGAATTATTCTTTCTGGATTCCATAAGTCCACAATCAACGTGTTAGCAGAATTGGTTCCTGCTGGAAGTTCTGAAGGAGATTCTGCTCCATGCCTCCCTCTCCTGGCTTCTGGTAGCTGCCAGCAGCCTTTGGCATTCCTCAGTTTGGGGCTGTGTCACTCCAGTCTGCCTCCAACTTCACATGCCTTCCGTTCTGTGTCTCTGTGTCTCCCCTCTTCTTACAAAGTCACCTGGCATTGGATTTAAGCCTTCTCTTCCAATCTACAATGATCTCATCTCAAGAACCTTAACTTAATTATTAACTCAGGCTCCCCTGTCCATGGGAGTCTCCAGGCAAGAATACTGGAGTGGGTAACCATTCCCTTCTTCAGGGTATCTGCCCAACAAAAGGATCGAACCCAGATCTCCTGCATTGGAGGTAGATTCTTTAAGCCCCCAACCTTAATAATATCTGCAAAAACTCCTTTTACAAATAAGGTCAGTTTCATTGGCACTGGGGATTAGGACTTGCAGATAGCTTTTGGGGGACACATATCAACCCACTACATTAGGTTATTTGTTGGTTCCTTCTCAGTCCCCTGCCCCCATTACATTATCAAGTCCATGACAACAACAATTAAATTGGTCCAGCATTGGTGACCAGACTAATTTTGGCATAAATGGTATGGGTCAAATAAATCAAATAAGAAAATGTAGACAAGCTATAGAGGTTACCAGTAAAATTGTAGTCAAAAGTAGACTAACGAGGGACAGAGAATTTGAAAAAGGTGTCAGAACTTTGTACAGAAATACAGAGAAACAGTCCCGGAAGTTTGATGATTAAGGAGTGATCTTGAAAGTCAAATGTCCAGTTGAAGGAAACATTAAAAGAAACTCCCTAGTGATGTGAATATTGGAATTCTGTCAGTGTCTGGGAAGATTTTTGTATCACTTGCAAATATCTCCAAAATCTGGGACAAGTTTTGCTATGCACTCTGGTATCTATTTCTGCTTTATTGATTATGCCAAAGCCTTTGACTGTGTGGACAACAATAAACTGTGGAAAATTCTGAAAGAGATGGGAATACCAGACCACCTAACCTGCCTCTTGAGAAACCTATATGCAGGTCAGGGAGCAACAGTTAGAACTGGACATGGAACAACAGACTGGTTCCAAATAGGAAAAACAGTATGTCAAGGGTGTATATTGTCACTCTGCTTATTTAACTTATATGCAGAGTACATCATGAGAAATGCTGGACTGGAAGAAACACTAGCTGCAATCAAGATTGTCAGGAGAAATATTAATAACCTCAGATATGCAGATGACACCATCCTTATGGCAGAAAGTGAAGAGGAACTATAAAGCCTCTTGATGAAAGTGAAAGAGGAGAGTGAAAAAGTTGGCTTAAAGCTCAACATTCAGAAAACGAAGATCATGGCATCTGGTTCCATCACTTCATGGCAAATAGATGGGGAAACAGTAGAAGCAGAGTCAGACTTTATTTTTTTGGGCTCCAAGATCACTGCAGATGGTGATTGCAGCCATGAAATTAAAAGACGCTTACTCCTTGGAAGGAAAGTTTTGACCAACCTAGATAGCATATTGAAAAGCAGAGCTATTACTTTGCCAACAAAGGTCCGTCTAGTCAAGGCTATGGTTTTTCCTGTGGTCATGTATGGATGTGAGAGTTGGACTGTGAAGAAGGCTGAGCGCTGAAGAATTGATGCTTTTGAACTGTGGTGTTAGAGAAGACTCTTGAGAGTCCCTTGGACTGCAAGATCTAACTAGTCCATTCTGAAGGAGATCAGCCCAAAGATTTCTTTGGAAGGAATGATGCTGAAGCTGAAACTCCAGAACTTTGGCCACCTCATGTGAAGAGTTGACTCATTGGAAAAGACTCTGATTCTGGGAGGGATTGGGGGCAGGAGGAGAAGGGGACGACAGAGGATGAGATGGCTGGATGACATCACTGACTTGATGGACGTGAGTCTGAGTGAAATCCGGGAGTTGGTAATGGACAGGGAGGCCTGGCATGCTGCGAGTCATGGGGTCGCAAAGAGTTGGACATGACTGAGTGACTGAACTGAACTGAAGGATGAATGAGTGAGTGAGTGAAGTCGCTCAGTTGTGTCCGACTCTTTGCGACCCCATGGACTGTAGCCTACCAGGCACCTCCCTCCATGGGATTCTCCAGGCAAGAGTACAGTAATGGGTTGCCATTTCCTTCTCCAGGGGATCTTCCGGACCCAGGGATCGAACCTGGGTCTCCAGCATTCCAGGCAGATGCTTTAACCTCTGAGCCAGATAGGCTGAATTAAATTTGCTGCTTACATATTGCCAATGGAAAAAAATATTACAAATTGTTACGACAGAAAGTGTGAGTTGATTAACTATATATATATATATAATATATATATAACACATAATCAACCTTGTTCAGTTCAGTTCAGTTCAGTCACTCAGTCATGTCTGACTCTTTGTGACCCCATGAATTGCAGCATGTCAGGCCTCCCTGTCCATCACCACCTCCCTGTCCATCACCATCTCCCGGAGTTCACTCAGACTCACGTCCATCGAGTCCGTGATGCCATCCAGCCATCTCATCCTGGGTCGTCCCCTTCTCCTCCTGTCCCCAATCCCTCCCAGCATTCTTCGGTGCTCAGCCTTCTTCACAGTCCAACTCTCACATCCATACATGACCACAGGAAAAACCATAGCCTTGACTAGATGGACCTTAGTCGGCAAATTAATGTCTCTGCTTTTGAATATGCTATCTAGATTGGTCATAACTTTTCCTCCAAGGAGTAAGCGTCTTTTAATTTCATGGCTGCAGTCACTATCTGCAGTGATTTTGGAGCCCCAAAAAATAAAGTCTGACACTGTTTCCACTGTTTCCCCATCTATTTCCCATGAAGTGATGGGACCAGATGCCATGATCTTCATTTTCTGAATGTCGAGCTTTAAGCCAACTTTTTCACTCTCCTCTTTCACTTTCATCAAGAGGCTTTTGAGTTCCTCTTCACTTTCTGCCATAAGGATGGTGTCATCTGCATATCTGAGGTTATTGATATTTCTCCTGGCAATCTTAATTGCAGCTTGTATTTCTTCCAGTCCAGCATTTCTCATGATGTACTCTGCATATAAGTTAAATAAGCAGGGTGACAATATACAGCCTTGACATACTGTTTTTCCTATTTGGAACCAGTCTGTTGTTCCATGTCCAGTTCTAACTGTTGCTACCTGACCTGCATACAGATTTCTCAAGAGGCAGGTTAGGTGGTCCGGTATTCCCATCTCTTGAAGAATTTTCCACAGTTTATTGTGATCCACACAGTCAAAGGCTTTGGCATAGTCAATAAAGCAGAAATAGATGTTTTTCTGTACAACCTTGTACAACTTACCAAATAAAAAATTGTTCATATTTTGAAAATACTTCCATCCCATATGTAAATTTCTAGCCCATAGTAATTTATTTAGGCAAATAAACTGCTTTCTTGGAAGCCTAAAAATAAATAAATAAATGCACATATGCTAAATAAAGCAATTCCGCAGAAGAAATGGCACCAACAGGGTTTTCAGCTGTAATCAGTAGAACTGTTGACTAGGCAGCCCTGATTCTTATTTCTTGAGCGGCTCAGCTTTCCTGATCCGGAGCCTCCCCAGGGGAATCTTCTAGAGACGAGGGTTTACTCTCTCACGATCTACTCATCTGTTTCTGAGTTAAGACTCAGAGTGTCCAAGTGAAAAGATTCTCAGGTTCAGAGAGACTCTGAATGATTATGCTAGGTGGAGGGTTGACCCTTAGTCAAGTGCTCATGGGAAAATACTGTAATTACTCCCATTGACAATGCTAACACTGTAAGGATATTGGCTTCTAGGGAGGCAGGAGCAACAGTGACAACAGCAAAAACCCTTGCTTAATCACTTTGTCATATAGCAATTTGGAGTTTGAATTATATATAGTTTAGATAGTAATACAAACTATCTTCAAATATTTGACTGCATATTAAAATGTCACTTTCTTTTCCACAATGCATATTTTGCTTAATTTACACTCATTTTTGGAATCTTTGAAATGAGATTTACCAGTCTCTGTTTTTATTCTGATAATGATGTTCTTTCTGCATTGAAACTGGCTGCTGAACCTGTGTATTTCCTGATTTTTTTTGTAACTGGTGCTTGTTCTGAAGGAGAAAACAAAGATTACTTCAAGTATCACATATGTAGTGAAGAGAATCCAGCATGTTAAAGCCAACTAGACATGCGATTGGGTCATCAAATCTCTGGCTTCCTGGGTGGCCCAGCAGTGAAGAATCCTCCTGCAGTGCAGGAGATGCAGGAGGCACAGGTTCAATCCCTGTGTCGGGAAGATCCCCTGAGGGAAGGGATGGCAATCCACTCCAGGACTCTTGCCTGGAAAATCCCATGGACAGAGGAGCCTGGCAGGCTATGGTCCATGAGGTTACAAAGAGTTGGACACAGCTGAAGAGACTAAGCACACACACATGCATGCATCAACTCTCTCTGGGAACTGAAAGGTCCTCTCTCTGTCCATGTTTCCTGATCTCATCAGACAACTTCTACAACTAAAATATATAGCCAGGTGAAGGTGATGGGAAACATTTTAAAAGTTCCTTTAGTTAGAGGACTTTGAGAGCTTGTTCTAATATCACTGCACAGAGTATGTAACCATTTCTAGAGGATAGATTTACAGGTATCTTCAGAATAGAACCAGACCAAGGAGTTGCAATGGCCTGCATGAAAGCTATTATTCTCACTAAAAATGAGTGACAACCAGGCAAAGTACATTGTGATAATTCTCAGAAACCTACAGAATTGAAGAAACCTTAGGCACTTTTTACATAATAGAACTTCTGTAATTGTATTTGTGGATTTCCAGAAGGCTCAGTAGTAAAGAATCCACCTGCCAATGCAGGAGATGGGGGGCTCAATCCCTAGATGGGGAAGCTCCCCTGGAGAAGGAAATGGCATCCCACTCAGTATTCTTGCCTGAATAACTCCATGGACAGAGGAGCAGGGAGGGGGGGGCGCAAAAGAGTCAGACACAACTTGCCAACTAAACAACAAACAACAATTGTATTTATATATTCATATGAAAAGTTGATTCATTAAAAGAGTTTTACAATATCACAGATAATTGTATGTAGTGTTTCTTTAATTCAAACAACTTGGGACTGAAAACCATTTGGGACATTTCATCTCTCCCTTATCCATCTAATTAGCAATCTGAGACCAACCGAAGGAAAGCCTTAGTGCTAAACAGCTGCCTTGTGCAAGTGCGCTCTGAGAGTAAACAGGAAGAGCGACACAGCTTCCCAGGAAACCCTGTGCTGATCAGATTGCAAGCCTCCTTCTGGACACAGAGAAATTTTGGATAAAATTTTTAAAAGAAAGATGTTTATCTGAAATAAACTCCAACCCATCCAAACTCACTTTTATTTTTATTCATAGTTAAATAGCCTGGATTTAGTTTAATTTTTAAAGTAATAAAGACCATTATTTTCTATCAGTGATTTATGATTCTGGCAAATATTCTAATCTAAAGCAATCCAAATCCATTATTTATATAAAATGGTATTATTTCCTTTTTTTTATTCAGACCAAGGAAATAGATCTTGGTTTTAAGGAAACCCTGGAGTGGTTTGAAAGAATGATGAAATAAAGAATAAACATCTGTGATAAAAAATAAAAACAAAAATAAAAAAGAGCTGAATAGTGTTCCAATCCCTAAACTCAAGTTCATTTCATTCACTGTTAACTCAGAACTGATAGAGAAAAAAAAAAAAAAAATCATCTGTTTTACTTACTTCATTGAACAAATACAGAAAATACAGGATCTGGGGCAGGAAGACCCATTCCATGCCTTGACTCTCCCCTTCCTGTGTGTTTTGACTAAATTACATCCCTGGGGAAAAAACAGAAAAGATATCACTGTGCCATAAACAGGAAGAACCATGGTAATGTCTATAAGTGTTTTAGAAACTGGAGTGCACACACTGTTAATTTATTATTGTTGTTTTATCCTGGCTAAATTGCAAAGTAAAATCAGAACTGACCATCTCTCATGAATCATGTTGGATTTTACAAAAAAGGAATATGGGATGGTTGGATGCTGCAGTCTGTGACCTGGGAAGTTTTACATTGATCCTCTGATGGAATTTAGAATGAGATTATTAGACAGATTTCCTAAAGGAAATCAAACTTGAGTATTCTTTGGAAGGACTGATGCTGAAGCTGAAGCTATTGTTTGGCCACCTGATGCAAAAAGCCGGCTTTTGGGGAAAGATCCTGATGCTAGGAAAGATTAAGGGCAGAAGGACAAGGGGATGACACAGGATGAAATGGTTGAATGGCATCTCTGACTCAGTGGACATGAGTTTGAGCAAACTCTGGGAGATATTGAAGGGCAAGGAAGCCTGGCAAGCTGCAGTCCATGGGGTCACAAAAAGTCAAATATGACTTCTTAGTGACTGAACAACACTATTAGGTAAACCGGGTGAGGATAGAAAAAATACATAAATAATGATAATCAAGAGTAACTTGCACAAATTAATTACTAGTGAAACAGGAAAATCCATGTGCTTTCTCCAGTCGCAGAAAAATGGAGCATCACAGATGTTGAATCATTCATTTTGCCAGGTTTTTTAATGCAAATTTTGGAAATATCTTGAAGGTAAAGTAGGCAAGGTGTTACACAGTTTTTGTTGCTATTTAGTCGCTAAGTCATGTGTGACTCTTCTGCAACCCCGGACTGTAGCCCTCCAGGCTCCTCTGTACATGGGGTTTCCCAAGCAATAGTACTAGAGTGGGTTGCCATTTCCATCTCCAGAGTATCTTCCCAATCCAGGGATCAAACCCATGTCTCCTCCATTGATAGGTGGATGCTTTACCACTGAGCCACCAGGAGAGCCAAATAGTTGCCATTATAGGTATGGAAATATACCACGCAACACTGTTGTTAGTGATGAAGGCAGAAAGAGAGCAAGGCTCTGCTGACATGCCTGAGTGTCTGCAGTTGTTCAGGTCCTGCTTGAAATGTTTATCCTTCAAAGAATCATACAAGAAAGTTGTATCAATAAACTTCAGATAATTGAATTGGGAGTGAGAAATCGAATGAGATGATTACACTTCAACAATCAAAATCATTAAGCTCAGGAGAAAGAATAAAACTACTCATAAACCTAATAAGACTAAATATGGAGCTTTGTCTTAATATATAAATAGCAATGTTTATAGCTGTGCTACAAGTAAGCAGATAAGTCAAATTTCTTAAATGAATGAATACATAAATCCATGAATGGGGGAGTCGAAGGATGGAGAAAATTCACATGGGAAAGAAGAATTTACTTAACAGTAATTTACATTTAAAAATAAAGCTCCTGAGAATTCTAATCTAAACAAATCCCTGTGAGCCTATGCACGAAGCAGGAGATGGAAAACCTGAGTCAGGCCTCCTCACAGGAAAAAGAGATTTGCAAAGGGGAATCCACAGTCTGGAAAAGTGGGAGGAGGGGTGTTGGCCTCCAAGGCAAAGAGAACATATTTAAGTTAAAGACCAGCCTGATCCAAATGAGCCCCAAACAACATTTTTCCCTTCACACTAGATGTACACAAAGAAGATGAGCCCCAAGGAGGAAAGGAAAAAATGAAAGAAGATGCCGTAAGGACTACTTTAAATTACAAAAACACGGACAGACTCAGATGAAAATCATGTTCCTTCCCACTTACACCAGTTCTCTTTACTGCTTAAAAAGTCTTTACATATATGACTTCATGGCCAACATCAGGGAAGCCCAAACAAGTATTCTGGAAAGCAGTTCAAACAAGATAAATGACTGGGGTCTAAACAGCTTTCCAGCTCTACATCCTATCTCTGGAGTAAATGGACTTATTGCAGTGATTCTTCAATGTTGTAGCCACCCCAGGGCAGCAGCATCACCTGGGTCCTGGTTAAGAATGTGGACTTTCAGTTCCCATGCAGACTAATGAATCAGAACCTCTGAGGGCAATCCCAGTGGTCTGTTTCATCAAGCCTTGCAGGTCACTCTGATGTGTCAGTGGTGCAAACATCAGAACAGAGAAGGTTAGACACGCAACCAATTAAGATGAAAATGAATAACAGATACATCAGTGTACCTGTCAAGGAAGAATAGGATCTTCTTCAGATGATTTAAACTTCACAAAGCATACAGTTTGCTTGACATCCAAGGTGGCTGAGTCACCTGCAAAGGTCTCACAGCCCATTCAGAGTTTAAACTATTACGACTTTAAAAACACATCCAGAATGACTACTGAGCATAAAAATAAAAAGTGCAACAACAAATATTAAGTCAGAAGCTCTTCAAAATGCTAGGAATTAGTGAAGCACCTAAAGAGGGATTTCTCTGGCAAAGCAACACAGTTTTCTTGTTCTTTCTTCGGCAGTGTTAAATAAATCATGCTTATTTAATTTAGTAAGTTCATACAAAAAGGCTAAACTTTAGTGACCCCTGAGAAGCAATTTTTCGCTGTTGGTCTGCTAAGAGCCCAGCTGAAGCCCATCGTTTTCTTTCTCTGTTGATGTTTTTATCAGGCAAGAGGTCACCATGGTAATTATAGAAGAGAAAAATATAAACAAGTAAATATTTATTGTATTTCAGGTTTTATCTTTTGTGGCCACTATCCTAATAGGATGCAAATATCCTTCACTCTGATAAGACCAGCCTGTTTCCCTGTTCTTCTGTCCAATGCTTTGCTTGGTTTTCATGTTTGGATAATAAAGTTTATGCGAATGAAAGATGTGTGTGCTGTTCAGGCAGAGCTTTTGAGCTCCCAGCAATTAAATCAATGCCAAATAAACTTTGTAAGGAAGATACTGAACTTTTTCTAAAATTTGACCTTTGCTTCACTAATCAGAAAATATGATTATAAGCAATCAAACAAAGTTCTAAAATCCAAGTTGTGAAAAGATATTCTGATGTGTGGTAAGCTCATAAGGAAATATAAATGTCATTTCCATGTAAATTTACAAGCCAGTCAGTGACTCAGTGCAGTTTTACAAAACCTGCTGAGAAAAGGCAGAACATTCCTCAAAAGGCTGGATTGTACCTGCTTGAAGACACGTACACATCTTTAAAGAGAATGTGTTGCCCAAGAGTCTGATGATAGTCTTTCAAAAGAAAGAAAAGAAAAAAAATCAGTTGCAGCTGCAAACACAAATAAGACTGTAGACCGAAGGCCTGTGACTGTTCCTTTGAAAGTGCTAGCTACAGCACACTAGACATGCTTTTTTTTTTTTTAGACATGCTTCTTACATTACCCACTTAAATTGCATTCTAACTCTTTATTTCATCAAATCTTGCTTTCAGTGCTCTTCCAGATACGGAAAGGAAAGCCCATGTCAAACTATTGTGCCTTCTGATCTCCAAGAGAGGTTTTATTGATTTTTGTGAATTCCCAGCACTGACAAGCCTGTTCATTTCATTGATGTATCCAAGCATTTCCTAGGCAGTGGGGATGGGAAGGCTTCCTGGGTTTCTCAAGTGGTGAGCTGGCTGGTAGAGGATAATGGCGTTGTTAATGTGGGAACTATTATAACTTAATAATGAAAAGTGACCTGGAAGGTGGACACAGCCCAGGACAAGACCTGCTGGGTCAGGGATCTCCAACTGTGCTTCAGAGGTGATACTTGAGCTGATTCTTAAATGGCAAGTTCAATTTTTCCAGAGTTTTTATTTGTTTTTGCTTCTCTGTTTTGCTGGGAAGGGGCAGGTAGGAGAAGTGTGGGAGGCAGAGAAGGCAAAAGAGGAGCAGACACCCAAGACAGAATGCTCTGTGTGTATGTGATGGGAGAGGATCGTGCAGAGCTCTGAAGCCCAGGCTCCAGTAGCCAGGCCCAGGGGGCTAGAAAAGCTGGGTTGTAGTACGGTACTGGGCTTTATTCCCAGGCAGAGGGACGAAGTGGTGGGCAGTGGAGTCCTATGGAGCCATTCACCTACTGCTGGCAGCTAGAGATGCGTTAACAGAGACTACCATCAGAAATAGTAACACGGGGACTTCCTCGTGGTCCAGTCATTAGGGCTTCACCTTCCAATGCAGGGAGTGTGGGTTCAGTCCCTTGTCGGGATGCTAAGATCCCACATGCCTCGAGGCCAAAGAGCCAAAACATAAAACAGAAACAATATTGTAACAAATTCAAAAAAAGACTTTAAAAATGGTCAACATTAAAAAAAAGAAATAGCCACATGTGCAATTTCAAACTTTTCTAATAGCCATACTTATAAAATGGGAAAAGAAGCAGATAAAATTAATGCAATAGATTTGACCTAACACAATACATCCACAATATTGTCCTGTCCCCATGTAATCAATTCAAAAATTGATTGATATCATATTTTACATATTTATTTTGTACAAAGGCTTTGAAACCTGGTGTATATTTTATAGAAACAGCACATCTCAGTTTGAATACCAAAATCTCATCTGATATACTCAACTTGCTTTAGAGTTTGTAAATTTTACAGTTGAAAAGTAGAATCACCTACTCAAGTGTTGCCAGGATCCTTCAAAGTTTTCTAGTAACTGAAAACTGAAAAGTTTTCTAGTTACTAGTAACTCTAGTAACTGGAGTATCAGCTTTTTAAATGTAAAAAAATAATAATGTTAAATATCATTAAAACTGGAGTTACTATGGCACCAGCCAACTTCCAGAGCTCAGTGGTCACCAGCTATGACCAGAGGTTATTGCAGGGGACCAAGCAGGGTTAGACCAAGCACATTTGGAAGGAAAGATCCATTTAGGTGATTGCAGAAATAGTGACAAGGGTTTAAACTAGGGAAATTGTAGAAGTTGAAGGATTGACATGAGAGGGATCCTTAGAAGGCAAAATCAACAGCCTTCGGTGAAAGGGAAATGGAGCATCAGGGAGGATGGCTGGATATTAGCATGCGGAGAGCACAGGGCAAGGTGCACTCCTGGTGAAGGCTGTTTATCCAAGAGAAACCAGGAGCGAAAGGGAAGATGGGGTTCATGTTGGACAGAAAGAGTCTGTGGAACGTGAAGTGGGACTGTCCATGCCCTGTAGGACCAGTTATCTGGAGAGGTTTGGGGAGGAACTTTGAGAGTTTTCAGCAGGTTGTACTTGAAAGGAACCAGGCTGCATGGGGTCTTTGCTGAAGAAAACCTGCCATCTGAGGAGCAGATCTGCTCTAGTAAAGGGAGGAAATGAGAGTGTTGAATCTGAAAATCAGGAGCAGATTCTGACGCAGGATAATCTGACATAAGTCCTACCAACTGCTAGGTAACTGGCCAGTGCCATAGGGCAACTTCCTGAGGCATAACCTTGTTCCATATTTGTCTTCCATATTTACAAGGCATGTAAGAAAAATTAAGGAACATGCTGCTTTCTGTGCCCATCCCTAATACAGTAGTTAATGTGCCTTATATACATTAGAAATAAATGAAACAGATACTAATGGCTGATCTCACTGAAGAAAGCTCTAGAAAACAGATGTGGAATTATTTTTGTAAATGTAAAAGAATCACTGATGCTTTTTTTTTGAGGGGAGGTCATAGCAATAGAGAAATTCAATTTTAAATTTGTATTTTAAAAGATCATATACACTGAATGTGAACTATTACTTTATTAAAAGAATTTGAAGCCAATTTTACTTCAACAAAATGGTAAAAATAAAACCATAAGCATGTTGAACAACACAATGAAAAGATTTCTCTCTACATTTATATATGCAAATAAAACTCTCTCATCTTCATTGTCCTGTTTTTCATAAGAAATCAGGAGGAATTATCCATAAACACTCCACTAAAGCTCTGATTAGAAGCAGATGACACGTAGAACAGAGGGAGACCGCCCAGGAACTAATATCCCACTGGAAGGCACCATGAACCAAATCAAGCAAAACAAAATATAATCTAAATAGAAGGAAGGAAATGTTCCCTTAGGTCCAAAAACCAAACTGTACAAGAGTAAGAACTCAGAAGAGCTTAGAGGTTCATAGGAAAAGACCTCAGGCCTTTAGTTGAATGTAAGCTCAGAACAAGTCAAGGATAATTAGAGAGTAGCTGCCAGCTGTGCTGGCTCAAAGCCTGGAGGGCAGCAGGAATGTCTGTGAGCTCCTTTTGTGCTTAGTGACAAGGCCACATTGCCTCAGGACAGGTAATACCAGTGTTCTCAAACGTCCAAGAGCTCTTGTGTAAAAGGTGGGGTCCTTCTGCACAAGAGGGCATCCCTATGTGGCAGAGAAGTTATGAAACAAACATCGTCAAGGACTTCTGCTTCCAGGAAAGTGGGGTGCATACTTTCTGCTAAATACAACTAACCCTAGATGTTACATATAAAGCAAAGAAACCCTGGCAGGTGGCAGGAAGGCAGTCTAGCCAGGGACCTCAGGACTCAGAAGTATTGGAGGTGATGTTCTTGGCTCTTTTTCCTTCATATATTCCGTGTTGGAGCTACAGAAGCAGGTAGCCTAAAATACCAATGGGCACCAAAAAAATAAACCAAAATGCTAGGATAAGCTAGCTTTCTTTGGCCAGAGGATCAGGAAAGGGGCAGACTAGTAGGACAGAAGACTTAGACAACAATTACTCTACCTTAGCCAATAGTCAAATAAACAATGCCCCCCACACCAAGCCTGGACAGCAGCCCGAACCTCTACCCACACAAGTTGAGGTGTCACAGAATGCAGAAGAGGAAACAGGGTCTTACACCTCCTTCTTTCCTTTATCCCAGCGTCCCTAGTGTTTAGTGGAGACAACACAGAAAGGTGAGACTTAGAACACTTGCAGGCACCACCACCCCAGTTCCACTGGGATAAAGTCAAAGAAGGCCTCTAGGAAAATTGGGAATTTCACCACTGCCCAGGAGGAGATTGTCTCCCTACCCCTGGAGCCAATGGAGGGCACAGGCGGAGCAGTAAAAGGTAGCACTACCCGTCACACTGCTGCTGCTGCTGCTGCTAAGTCGCTTCAGTCATGTCCGACTCTGTGCGACCCCAGAGACGGCAGCCTACCAGGCTCCCCCATCCCTGGGATTCTCCAGGCAAGAACACTGAAGTGGGTTGCCATTTCCTTCTCCAATGCATGAAAGCGAAAACTGAAAGTGAAGTCGCTCAGTCGTGTCTGACCCTCAGCGACCCCATGGACTGCAGCCTACCAGGCTCCTCCATCTATGGGATTTTCCAGGCAAGAGTACTGGAGTGTGGTGCCATTGCCTTCTCCACACCCATCATGGAGAAGGTGCAATTAGCAGAGAACTGATGGATATTGAGAACCCCTCCCTCAAACACCAAAGTTAGGATTCCCATCCCCACCTGGGTGGGACCCTTGTCTTCAGCTCCACCTGACAGGGAGACAGTGGTCCATTTTTCCAGCTGGAGAAGTTTCAGATGAAGCCATTGAAAGAGACACAGTTAAATAACACCCAAGGCTTTATACTACCAAATCAGAAATGTCTAGAAGTCAATAGAAAGTCACTGGTCACAGCAAGAATCAGAAATATATTAGATTGAATGAGAAAATAAATTAATAGATGCTAAAAATAAGATGATAGAGATGTTAGGATGATCTGACAAAGGTTTTAAAGTAGCCATCATATCAGTGCTTCAAAAGACAATCACGAACAAGCATGAAACAAATGAAAAACTAGAAATCCTGCAAAAGGGGAAGATTTATACTACTAAAGGCTGGTGGAGTCTCAACAGTAATCTAAACTCCAACCCCAAGACAAAGGACCAGAGTAAACCCAGAGAGAGCAAACTAACAGTGAAAATAAAGATAAGACTAGAAACCAGTGAAACTGAAAATAGAAAACAATATGAAAAGTCAATGAAACAAAGACAACAATAACATTGACAAACGTAGCAAGACTGACAAAGAACAAAAAAGAGACTGCACATGACTAACATACCAATACTATGAAGAAGAATCACGACGGACATTGAAAAACAATAAAGAAACACTACAAATATCTCTACATATATAATTTTGACAATATAGATAAAAGATCAATTCTTCAAAAAGAACAAATTGCCTCAACTCACTGAAAGGGAAATAGATAATTCAGACACCCTGTCAAATTAAGGAAATCAAATAAATACTTTTCAAATTCCTAAAAGATATATCTTCAAACCCAGATACTTTCACTGCAGAATTCTACAAAACATTCAGTTCAGTTCAGTCTCTCCGTCACATCTGACTCTTTGAGATCCCATGGACCACAGCACACCAGACATCCCTGTCCATCACTAACTCCCAGAGTCCACTCAAACACATGTCCATTGAGTCAGTGATGCCATCCAACCATCTCATCCTATGTCATCCCCTTCTCCTCCTGTCTTCAAACTTTCCCAGCATCAGGGTTTTTTCAAATGAGTCAGCTCTTCAAATCAAGTGGCCAAGTATTGGAGTTTCAGCTTCAACATCAGTCCTTCCAAAGATCACTCAGACTGATCTCCTTTAAGATGCACTGGGTGGATATCCTTGCAGTCCAAGGGACTCTCAAGAGTCTTCTCCAACACCACAGTTCAAAAGCATCAATTCTTTGGCACTCAGTTTTATTTATAAGAGCAAAGTAATGTCTCTGCTTTTGAATATGCTATCTAGGTTGGTCATAACTTTCTTTCCAAGATGTTCAGTTCAGTTCAGTTCAGTTCAGTTGCTCAGTCGTGTCCGACTCTTTGCGACCCCATGAATTGCAGCACGCCAGGCTTCCCTGTCCATCACCGTCTCCCGGAGTTCACTCAGACTCACGTCTATCGAGTCAGTGATGCATCCAGCCATCTCATCCTCGGTCGTCCCCTTCTCCTCCTGCCCCCAATCCCTCCCAGCATCAGAGTCTTTTCCAATGAGTCAACTGTTCGCATGAGGTGGCCAAAGTACTGGAGTTTCAGCTTTAGCATCATTCCTTCCAAAGAAATCCCAGGGTTGATCTCCTTCAGAAAGGACTGGTTGGACCTCCTTGCAGTCCAAGGGACTCTCAAAAGTCTTCTCCAACACCACAGTTCAAAAGCATCAATCCTTCGGCGCTCAGGCTTCTTCACAGTCCAACTCTCACATCCATACATGACCACAAGAAAAACCATAGCCTTGACTAGACTGACCTTAGTCGGCAAAGTAATGTCTCTGCTTTTGAATATACTGTCTAGGTTGGTCATAACTTTTCTTCCAAGGAGTAAGTGTCGTGTAATTTCATCCATCTGCAGTGATTTTGGAGCCCCCCAAAATAAAGTCTGACACTGTTTCCACTGTTTCCCCATCTATTTCCCATGAAGTGATGGGACCGGATGCCATGATCTTCACTTTGTGAATGTTGAGTTTTAAACCAACTTTTTCACTCTCCACTTTCACCTTCATCAAGAGGCTTTTGAGTTCCTCTTCACTTTCTGCCATAAGGGTGGTATCATCTGCATATCTGAGGTTATTGACATTTCTCCCGGCAATCTTGATTCCAGCTTGTGTTTCTTCCCGTCCAGCGTTTCTCATGATGTATTCTGCATAGAAGTTAAATAAGCAGGGTGACAATATACAGCCTTGACATACTCTTTTTCCTATTTGCAACCAGTCTGTTGTTCCATGTCCAGTTCTAACTGTTGCTTCCTGACCTGCATACAGATTTCTCAAGAGGCAGGTCAAGTGATCTTGTATTGCCATCTCTCTCAGAATTTTCCGCAGTTTGTTGTGATTCACACAGCCAAAGGCTTTGGCATAGTCAATAAAGCAGAAGTAGATGCTTTTCTGGAATTCTCTTCCCTTTTCAATGATCCAGCAGATGTTGGCAATTTGATCTCTGGTTCCTCTGTCTTTTCTAAAACCAGCTTGAGTATCTGGAAGTTCATGGTTCATGTATTGTTGAAGCTTGGCTTGGAGAATTTTGAGCATTAGTTTACTAGCGTGTGAGATGAGTGCAATTGTTCGGTAGTCTGAGCATTCTTTGGCATTGCCTTTCTTTGGGAATGGAATGAAAACTGACCTCTTCCAGTCCTGTGGCCACTGCTGAGTTTTCCAAGTTTGCTGGCATATTGAGTGCAGCACTTTCACAGCATCATCTTTTAGGATTTAAAATAACTCAACTGGAATCCCATCACCTGCACTAACTTTGTTTGTAGTGAAGCTTCCTAAGGCCCACTTGACTTCACATTCCAGGATGTCTGGCTCTAGGTGAGTGATCACACCATCGTGATTATTTGGGTTGTGAAGATCTTTTTTGTACAGTTCTGTTTATTCTTGCCACTTCTTCTTAATATCTTCTGCTTCTGTTAGATTCATACCATTTCTGTCGTTTATCAAGCCCATCTTTACATGAAATGTTCCCATGCTATCTCTAATTTTCTTGAAGAGATCTCTAGTCTTTCCCATTCTATTATTTTCCTCTATTTCTTTGCACTGATCACTGAGGAAGGCTTTCTTGTCTCTACTTGCTATTCTTTGGAACATTAAGAAATAACAAATATCACTTGTACACAATATCTTCCTAACATAATAGGAGGGAACATTTCCCAACATATTTTATGAATCAGCATGCCCCTGATACTAAAATCAGGCAAAGATAGTACAAAATTGAAAACTACAGACTCATATCACTCCTAAATTAGATCCAAACATTCATAATAAGAAGTACACAGTAGAATCTAGCAATGCATGCAAAGAATTATACAGTGTGACTATGCATGAGAAATTAATGTTTGGCTAGCAGTGTGACTGACCACAGTAAAAGTAAAATAGTATTGTGTAATAAAATCAATTAATGCAGAAAAAATTTATTTGTCAAAATTTAATATTCATTCATGAAAAAACTCTCAGAACAATAAGAATAGAGAGAATTTCCTCAGCTTATCAAGAACATATATAGAAAATCTACAGCAAACACCAGACTTAATGGTGATTGATTTTCCTGGTAAGAACAAGAAAAGGATGTCTGCTCTCCTTATTCTTATTCAATGTATAACTGGAAGTTTTGGAAAGAAAAGAAATTAAATGCATAGATTGGAAAAAAGGAATAAAGCTATCCTTATTTGCAAATGCCTTTATTGTCTCTGCAGAAAACCCTTAAGGAATCTAAAAACCAATACAAAAACAAATGCCTAAACTAATACATGAGTTCAGAAAATCTACGATATACAGATTAATACAAAAAAGAAATTGTATTTATGTAAACTAGCAATGGGGCTTCCCTCCTAGCTCAGTTGATAAAGAATCTGCCTGCAATGCAGAAGACCCCGGTTCAATTCCTGGGTTGGGAAGATCCCCTGGAGAAGGAAATGGCAACCCACTCCAGTATTCTTGCCTGGAGAATCCCGTGTACCGAGGAAGCTGTCAGGCTGTTGTCCATGGGATCACAAAGAGTCAGACACGACTTAGTGACTAAATCATCAAACTAGCAAAGACCCTGTAAACATCAACATTTTACATATAATACCATGAGAAATGATGTATAAATTAAGTATTCATGTGTAAGTCTAACAAAATATGTCTAGGATTTGCGTTTGGAAAACTTCAAAATGCTTATGAAAAAAATAATCTAAATAAATGGAGAGCCATACCCTGTTCATACATCAAAAGACAGTAAAGGTGATGGTTCTTCCTAAACTGATAAGCAGATTTATTGCAAATCCAGTCAAATTTCAGCAAGGCTTTTTGGTAGAGATAGACAAAATTGTTTTAAACATATATGAAGAAGCAAGTGAACTAGAATCACTAAAACAATTTTGGAAAAAAATGAAGTACAAGAAATCCATGTGTACAAATCAAGCCTTATTATGTAGCTACGGTAGTCAAGGTTATGTGTTATTGTCAGATAAGCACATGGTTTGATAAAACAGCATAGAGAATCCAGAAGTAGACCTGCAGAAGGATGCCCATGTGGTTTTTGTTATAGATGCAAAAGAAATTCAATAGAGAAAGGATAGCCTTTCAAAAATGGTAGACTCTGACTCCACCAAATGAAGTAATTGGACATTCATATACCAAAATAAATAAACAAATAAACCTTGACCCGAATCTCATACTTTACAGAAAAATTAATTCAATATATTAAGTGCAAAATATGATATTATAAGGCTTTTAGAGGAAAATCCCCAAGACCTCATGCTAAGCAGAATTCTTCTACCAGACACCAAAAGTACAATCAATAAAAGGAAAAAAGTTGGACTATACAAAAACTTTAAAATTTGCTCTTCTAAAACCCTGTTAAGAGGATGAGAAGAAAAACTACAGACAATGAGAAAATATTGGGAGAGCATATATCCAGCAGAGGACACTTTCGAAACTCAGTGGTAAGGCTCTGGTGAGAAAAGGGGCAAAAGGTATGAAGACATTTCACCAAAGAGGATGCACAAATGGTAAGTATGCTCGTTCAGAAATGTGCAGTGCTAATTAATCCATGATTAGGCATCAATACATATGTATCAGAATGACTAAAATAAAAAAATAGCTAATGCTGGCAGGGACAAGGAGAAAATAGATCACTCACACATCACTGGCAGACTATAAAATGGTGCAAACTTTCTGAAAAAAAACTGGCAGTCTCTTTAAAACCAACAAGGGAAACTAGTGTATAATTCACTAAGTGTGCTCCTGGCATATATACCAGGGAAATAAAAACTTAGGTTCACACAAAAACCTATGAGTGAATGTACACAGTAGTTTAACTCATGAAAACAACAGCTGGAAACAGTCCAGATATACTGTAAAGACTGAATTTTTCCACAAACCAAGGTACATCTTTGCTATAGAATAGCAGTCAGCAACAAAAAGGAATGGATGTGGATACACAGAACCACGTGGTTGACTCTCTGGAGAGTTAAGCTGATTTTTTGAAAAGTATTAATCTTTTTGTGGCTGAGTGTATAAGGGTCGGACACAACTGAGCGACTTCACTCAGTCTTCACTTTCCACTTTCATGCATTGGTGAAGGAAATGGCAACCCTCTCCAGTGTTCTTGCCTGGAGAATCCCAGGGATGGGGGAGCCTTTTGGGCTGCCATCAATGGGGTCGCATAGAGTCAGACACGACTGAAGTGACTTAGCAGTAGCAATATATATATATATATACATACATATATATATATACCACATTTTTTTCCATTCATCTGTTGATGAACCCTAAAGTTGCTTATATGTCTTGGCTATTGTAAATAGTGCTGCAATAAACATTGGGGTGCATGTATCTTTTTGAATTAGAATTTTTGTGTTTTCCAGATATATAGCCAGGAGTGAGATTGTTGGATCAAAAGGTGATATAAAGGAACTTATTTACAAAACATAAATGGACTCACAGATATAGAAAACAAACAATGGTTACAGAAAGGGAAAGGGTAGGGGAGGGATAAATTAAGTATTTGGGATTAAGAGATATACACTACTATATATAAAACAAACAACAATGACCTATTGTACAGCCCAGAGAACTATACTCAATATCTTGTAATAACCTATAATGGAAAAGAATATATATATGTAATATATATGAATAACTTTGCTGTACACTTGAAATTCTGTAAATCAACTATACTCCAATAAAAAATAATAACTGTTTTGAAAGTGCCAGTCTCAAAAGGTTACATAGTCTATTATTTCATTTATATGGCATACTTCAAATGAAAAATTATAGAAATAGAAAACAGACTCCTGGTTTCCTGAGGTTAAGGAAGAGTTGGGGGTGTGAGGGAAGTAGGTGAGGCTAATAAAGTGCATCATGCGGGTCCTTCTGATGCCAGAATGCTTTGTATCCTGACTGTGCCAGTGTTAATATCCTGGCTGACATATTGTACCATAGATCTGCTGCTGCTGCTGCTAAGTCACTTCAGTCATGTCCGACTCTGTGTGACCCCATAGACAGTAGCCCACCAGGCTCCCCCGTCCCTGGGATTCTCCAGGCAAGAACACTGGAGTGGGTCCATAGATCTGCAACATGTTACTATTGGGGGAAACTGGAAAAAGAGTGCAGGGATCTCTTTGTATTGTTTCTTATAACTTCATGTGAACCTATAATTACCTCAAAATAAAAATTCTAATTTAGTTTTATAAATTGTAGAATTTTCTACCAGAATACAATTTATTTAGTAAGGTTACATATCAATTTGATCTCTAAAAATCAGTGGTTTAAATCTTTAAATTTCTTCTATGTGATGATTTTTTTTAAAGCACTGAAAGTACAGAATACTACCACTGCCATGACCACCACCACTAGTCATCATCTCATCATCATCATCACCAGTCTCAACCACCACCATCCTCACCATCACCATCATCACACTCATCATCATTATTAAAGGCAGCTGCTAATTAGTAAGTATCAAAAGGTCAGAGTTATCTGAAGTTGGGCTTCACATGCTTGATAAAAAGTAACTTTCCTTTCATGGAGATATTTAGGCAGAGATTAGGAAAC
Organism: Capricornis sumatraensis; assembly: GCF_032405125.1. NCBI lineage: Eukaryota > Metazoa > Chordata > Mammalia > Artiodactyla > Bovidae > Capricornis > Capricornis sumatraensis. The sequence goes on from NC_091073.1 coordinate 80,457,252, forward strand.
TGTCTTTCAGGAAGGTTTTCAAGGATAAATATGCATATATATTAAACATACATACATATATATAAATTATGAAGTAGACGCTCTCTACTTCTAAGATTGCATAATTATACAAGGGCAATTAACTGAATGTTTCAGTTCAGTTCAGTTCAATTCAGTCGCTCAGTCGTGTCCGACTATTTGTGACCCCATGAATCGCAGCACGCCAGGCCTCCCTGTCCATCACCATCTCCCGGAGTTCACTCAGACTCACGTCCATCGAGTCAGTGATGTCATCCAGCCATCTCATCCTCTGTCATCCCCTTCTCCTCCTGCCCCCAATCCCTCCCAGCATCAGAGTCTTTTCCAATGAGTCAACTCTTCGCATGAGGAGGCCAAAGTACTGGAGTTTCAGCTTCAGCATCATTCCTTCCAAAGAAATCCCAGGGTTGATCCCCTTCAGAAAGGACTGGTTAGATCTCCTTGCAGTCCAAGGGACTCTCAAGAGTCTTCTCCAACACCACAGTTCAAAAGCATCAATCCTTCAGCACTCAGCCTTCTTCACAGTCCAGCTCTCACATCCATACATGACCACAGGAAAAACCATAGCCTTGACTAGATGGACCTTAGTCAGCAAAGTAATCTCTGCTTTTGAATATACTATCTAGGTTGGTCATAACTTTTCTTCCAAGGAGTAAGTGTCTTTTAATTTCATGGCTGCAATTTGGTAAAATGCAAAACAGGAAGACTGAGAAAACATGAACAGAACATTCTGTCTTTTCAAGTACACACACCTCTATGAGAGGGTCCCCCCACCACTCTACTGGAAAAACCTAAATGATAGGGGCAGATGTGAGCACTGAAGCAAGCAAGGAATTGTCACCATCATGTAGTCATTAGTGAGAGAGGTTCCAATTAGCCCCAGAACTGTCACAGTTGCATTTGTGCTCAAAGGTAAATGCACACAAACAATGAAGAGAAGCAGTCATTATCTTGTTGAGGAGCTTAGATAATAAGCAGATCACAATATCTCTTTTTGCATTTTCAGCAGTGGTCTTCAGCCTTCCTTCAGTATCAAATTAAACATTTCAAAATAATGCAGAGGAATCTATTCCTTTCAGTGTGTAAAAGCAGATTTTGCAAAAGTACTTACCAACACTACCTCAAAATTATTCTGGATTTTTCTTCTTTTAAAAGCATGCCTTGTCCTCTCTCATCAAGTGCAAGCTGTGCATAGTGACTTTTTTCCAAAGACCACCACACTGAAAGGGCGGAAAGAAAAGTAACTTTACAGTGCCTTGAGGTCAAGTTTACCATCAACAGGGACTGCTCATGTTGAGAAATCATACTGAAAGGGCATTTCACCTCTGTAATCTTCACCTCCCAAATCCATAACCTCATCCTAATCATTAGGGAAAAAAATCAGATAAATCCCAACTAAGGGAAGTTCTACAAAACTCCTGATCAGTCCTTCTCAACTCCGTCGAGGTCATCAAAAACAAAGGACATCTGTTCTAGCCAAGAGGAGCTTAAAGAGATATAACAGGTACATATAAGGTGATGGAGCAGAAAAAGGGAACTGGGGGGAAAACTATCGAGATATGAATAAACTAGACTTTAGTTCAGAATAATGGATCAGGCTGGTCTATTAGGCTTCCCAGGTGGTGCTAATGGTAAAGAATTCACCTATCAATGAAGGAGACTTAAAAGGCACAGATTTGATACTCTCTGGGTCAGGAAGATCCCCTGGAGGAGGGCGTGGCAACTCACTCCAGTATTTTGCCTGGAGAATCCCATGGACAGAGGATGCTGGCAGGCTACAGTCTGTACTGTCTCAAAGAGTTGGACACTACTGAAGCAACTGAGCACACACACATGCACATTGTTCTATTATTTGCATCAAATAGACCATATTAATGCAAGCTGTAAATAGCAGAGGAATGTGGGTACATGGGACCTCTCTGTACTATTTTTGAAATTTTCCTGTAAATCTAAAAGTATCTTAAAAATAAATTTCATTCAAAAATTTAACCAAGGCCTACAGATCAACAAATTCCAATGGTCTCATAGAAAAAGCAGAATGTATGATTCCATCTTTCCTCATGTGCAAGGTGTGAATAATATCTCCTACTTTGTCTAGTTTAAGTCCATAGGAAATATTCCAAGTAACGCAGTTTATAGAGCACTTTGTAATAAAACAGATGTCCAGTGAAAGGTGGCTAAGGACCCCAAAGACCATTCAGTACATGCATCTTAATACTTTGTTCAAGTGTTTGTGCAAACTTCGAACTTCAGGGTGCCTCATATCCATTGGGTTTTATTCTTTTGTGCACTCCCAGCCTCAAGAGGATGGGGAACACGTGTACACCTGTGGTGGATTCATGTTGATGTATGCCAAAACCAATACAATATTGTAATTAGCCTCCAATTAAAATAAATAAATTTATATTTAAAAAAAGAGTATCATTGAGAATGAAGAGCAGTAGAACTAGAAAGCATTTTCTAGGCAGTACCATGCGCTAACTGCCAGTTCTCTTCCACTGGAGGGGGTGGGGTTCTCCACTCCAGAAATCCTGCATGCGTGCATCTCTCCAGGGGAATCTCCCCCAAGTGTCCTCAGGCAAGCAGGTTGGATTTTGGAAGATTAACAGGAAGTACTATGCCATGTGGAAACAGTTCCTCGTCTCACTAAGTGACTCCCCTGGCCTCCCAGTTGCCCGGATCCTCCTCCCCTCTCCCACAGCCAGAGCCCTTGTTTCATGAAACCCATGTCAGCTCTGCTTTCTACAAGCCTAAAGCTGAGCACTTCTCAACCGTCTACTGCCATCCACTCCGTCCCAAGTCTCCCCTGGTGACTTCTCCCTCCTGTGTTATTCCAGTGGCCTCTGTCATCCTCCCACAGCTGATGCTCCAGACAGGAGCCAGATGATCCTCTGGGAACTTCAGCCAGAGCCTGAACTTGCCAGCTTAGAACCCCCCATACCTGGGCCGTCCTAGCCCCCCTGGAGGTAAAGGCCCAGTGGTCTTCCAGCACCTGCCTCTTGACTCCCCTGGCCCCGAGAGTCAACGCCCCTCACCGGCACCTCTACTGTGCCCAGCACACAGGCACTCCTCCCACAGGACCCATGTGCCACTGAGCCCCACCTGGAGGGTTCTCTCCCATTCATCCATGGGGCTGGTTTAACTGATGGCCATCACTGGTCACTCTGTTCTGCATCTGCACCCATACCCTCCCGCCCTGCCCCTCATCCATCTTCTCACATTTCAAGTGCCCTCATATCACCCCCTGATTTCATTCACTGTCTAGTACACCCTTCCCCCCACCCCCAGCATAAACTCCACAAAGGCTAGCATCCTTATCTCACTGCTACCTGCTGCTGCCCCACTGGATGCACAGAGAAAGCACACTTAGGAAGAGATAGCTCTTATCCCTGTAGGAAAAATAGTGAGGCTCCTATTCTTCATCATTGCACAGAGAATACCTTTTCAGTTATTGATGCTGAAATCATTGAATGAGATGTGGTGATGACCAGAGCATGAGCTTCAAAGAAATATAACCCACAGATGGAGACAGTGGACAGGATGTCAAAGGATCTAAAGACACTGAAAATATGCTTTAGAAAACTTAACCTGCCAGATAAATATTAGCTAATAGCATCTTGTGATTTTAAACTAGTTTACAGCCTGTGATTCTCTCAGTGGCTGCCTATACTCTGTTTCTCCCTGAAGGTCCTTAGCATTTAGACCTCCATACAGTTTTCTGCCTTTTAAACACATCTCACATTATACACATGGTAAAATAATTATTTAATTCAAAATGTCTGTCTTCCTTGCATCCACTTTAACAATAAAAGTACACTTGAGGGTGCAATTGGTGTGAGGGTGCAATTGCAGAAGCTAAATTTGGGGAAAAGTCATTCTACAGGAAGAAAACTGAAAACACATTAACTTGAACCTAAGAATAATTCTTGCACTATATAAAGTTTCAGGTCATTGTATCTTCATTTTTTAATATATATATTTTTTGCTTTTTTGAGATATATGTTTTAAAGTTTTCTTTTTTTGTATAAAAACATCATTTTTAGACCACAATGAGAAATCTTTTCTATTCCAATTTGTGTGAGAGAATCCAGTGGATCTACGAGGAAGAATTTTACTTCTGTCATTTATTTGTAAAGTAGAAAAAAGTTAGAATTTATTCAATGAAAGTAGGAAATGAGAAAGGTGGAAAAGGTGTTTAAATATTTTTTTAATTTTTTTTTTCCCCGAAGAGGACAGTTGTAAAAGACAGCTCATATTAAAAAGGATGCATTTGAATCAGTTCTAATGAGGTGGATGAAACTGGAGCCTGTTATACAGAGTGAAGTAAGTCAGAAAGAAAAACACCAATACAGTATATTGACACATATGCATATGGAATTTACAAAGATGGTTAACAACGACCCAAATGGAAGACAGCAAAAGAGACACGGATGTAAAGAACAGACTTTTGGACACTGTGGGAGAAGACAAGGGCGGGATGATCTGAGAGAATAACATTGAAACATGTATATTACCATATGTGAAACAGATCACCAGTCCAAGTTCAATGCATGAAACAGGGTGCACTGGGACACCCCAGAGGGATGGGATGGGAGGGAGGAAGGGAGGAGGAAGGGGATTCACAGTGGGGGACACATGTACACCATGGCTGATTCATGTCAATGTATGGCAAAAATCACCATACAATATTGTAAAGTAATTAGCCTCCAATTAAAATTTTTTTTTAAAAAACAGTTCAGCAGCATTGCCCAGATACAAATGCTCGCAGGTGTCATTTAAAACATGACTGCAGCCATAAAAGAATATTAGATCATCCCGAACCCCTCTCCCTCTTCCCTCCAATATTGTTAAGTAATTAAACTCCAATTAAAATAAACAAATTTATACATTTTTAAAAATAAAAATGATCCTCAAAAAAAATAAATAAACATTTGTGGAGGAAAAAAAAATATTAGATCAAAGCTGAGCTGATTTCCTCCTGGAAAACAAAACAAAACAAAACTTGTCTGACTTTATTCTGCTACTGGCAGGGATGTCTCAGGAGGAAGGCAGGTGCTTTAGCAAACCACTTCCTCCTCCTTCTCCTTCCCCCCTGCCCCACTTCAAAGCAAATTGCAATCTTCTTTCCATTTCAAATAATGACTCTAGATTTGGGGTGGGTGGGTTAAAAACTTCAATTAGAGTTCTGGATTTAGATAGGAGCTACAGTGGTAAAGAATCCACCTGCAACGCAGGAGACACAGGGTACATGAGTTCAATCCCTGGGTTGGGAAGATGTGCTGGAGAAGGAAATGGCAACCCACTCTGGTATTCCTGCCTGGAAAATTTCATGGACAGAGGAACCTGGTGGGCTATGGTCCATGGGGTTCCATAGAGTTGAACACAACTTAGCAACTGAGCATACACAAAATAGGTGAATTAGTTTAGTCTCTCTTAAGCTTTGTTTCCTCACTGTTAAATAGATAATATCATACCTTTCCAGCAGAAAATTTTGAATGATTTGCTGTATGTGGGGAACTTTTTTTTTGCAAGTTAATATGGAAAGCATATTCTTAATGGCTGGCATATATAATATAGTCATGACTCTACTTCAGAGAATACCTTCTTTTGACCATCAGTTCATGAATGGGCTTCCCTTGTGGCTCAGCTGGGAAAGAATCTGCCTGCAATGCAGAAGACCTGGGTTCAGTCCCTGTGTTGGGAAGATCCCCTGGAAAAAGGAAAGGATACTCACTTCAGTATTCTGTGGAATATTCTGTCTGGAGAACTCCTTGGACTGCACAGTCCATGAGGTGGCAAAGAGTCAAACACAACAGCAACTTTCATTTCACTTCATGCATATGTGGCCGTCTAGAAAGTCCAGGCACAAATCAGGCCCCATGCGGTCTGGTGAGATGCTTTTAAACACTCTGGGCCGTCCACACAGGCCAATCCCTGGGAGCACATGACATAGTAACTTCTAGCTCATGGTGCCAATGAGTGAACATGCATTAGTTCATCAATTCCTCACAAAATGTATGCGCTGTGACTGTTTTTCAGATGAGGAGACTGAGGCTTAGAGAATTAAGAATTCAGTAACTCCCTCTATGAGTCAGTGGCAGCAGACACATTTCAGGTCAGGTTTCTCTAGCCCCAGTCTGTGAACTCTAATTTTGCCTTTTCACCTTAATCTCTACCTCTTCTCTTTTTGTGGAAGAGTTCCCTGGTTCCACGACATAGAAGTTTCATAACATATTTCATGAGCTGCACTTGGAGGAGTGGGTAGAATCTGGTGGAAACTGGAGGAGGTGGGAAGAATCAAGTGCCTCTTCTCTTCCTTCCCTACACCCTACAGGCCCCAGGTCCCCTGCTCCTCTGATCCCTTCCTGCCCACTCAGGCCTCAAGTTTCTGCTATTAACTCCAGTATCCTTCTCTGATGCTGGGAAAGATTGAGGGTGAGAAGAGGGTGACAGCGGATGAGATGGTTGGGTGACATCACTGACTCAATGGACATAACTTCGAGCAAACTCCGGGAAATAGTGAAGGACAGGGAAGCCTGGTGTGCTACAGTCCAAGGGGGTCACAAAGAGTTGGATACAACTTAGCAGCTGAATAAGAGCATCATTCCCACTTCTGCCCTTCTGTAGGCCCTAGTCTCTGGGCCATAGCTTCTTTCTCCAGAAAGTCCAGCCATCAGGATCTAAGTGATGTCCCAGAAATATGTCTCATCTATCTGGAGATTTTTGCATTGTTGCTACCCTGTTCCCTCCACACTAAATCTCTTTCCCCTCTGGCCTTCAGGAAAGACATTTGTCTAAACGTCTGTATTAACTATATCTTTAATTTTCTTCATTTCTGAGGTTTTGACATCTGGGCCCTTGCTGACTTTAAAAAGACTACCCCTCCTAGAGCTAAGCAGTTCTTAGAAACTGAAAACAACTGCCTGGGAATGTACCTTTCAAATGGACACCAACCAATGCAGAGCTCATACCTCTGCCACTTATTCTATGGGGCTTTCACACTCAGGGCCACTAAGCCCCTCTTTCAAACACCCCAGGGCCAGGTACCAGACAAATAAAGATAGCTCCTATGCTGCAGAGCTCATTGAAATTATTTAAACTAGCCAAATCAAGGCCTGATTACCCTGTCTCAGTTATTCCTTCCCATGGAAACCACAAAAAATGCTTATACCCCTGTTTATGCCTGATTCCTTTTGCCCCCTGCCCGATCTTGGTGCTTTCCGTGTGACCTGCATGGAGGGCCATGCTTCTTGTTTCTAAGGCTCTCTGAGCATAAACTTCTTTCTTCATCACAGTTATGTCTGGGTCTGGGTATTTTTCACAGCTGATTAAAACAAATCTGAGTACAATTAACACATCATACGTGAAACCCAGTTCAAGTATCTGTCCTAAGACAAACCTTCCAGGAGCACTAAGAAAGATGAAACTGCTTCCCTCTCTGTTCTTCTGTGTGCTGATCTGGCCTGACTTTGAACTTGCTCAAATCTGTGTATCCACCTCTGGGTCTCTGCTAATCTGCCCACAGGATCCTCGTTAGTAGTGAGACCATCTTATACACTTAAAGGCTGTATTCTTAACAAACCCTCAGCTCAAATGGATGTTTAATAACTGTTTATTGAATAAATGAATGACCTGTATGGTGGACAGGGTGGGAGGTACTCAGAAAGCCAGAACTTTGTGATTGTGACTGCAATAAGTCCTTTTTTTCCTATTTGGACTAAATATTTAACTAAATGATCACTAATAACTCCGTCACATTTTTGTTGGACACCTAATATATTTGTATTAAATTTCTTTTACATTAAAGCAAGAAATCCTGACTTGCTTCCAGGTGATGTTCTGTCTGGCCCCCAATCCATCATAATTCTCTGTTTGAAAGTTCACCCTGACCCATGCAAACGATCTGCAGTAATTCTCAGTAGAAATTAGAATAAGGATCTGAAACATGATCTTTGATTTATTTCATATGTAAGATCTGAAAAGGTTATTTTTTTCTCTGCAAACAATGCCCAGCAGCAGAATGAATTTTGAGAGTATCCAAGAAGGCATATGTCTGCATGAGTTTTTTTCTTGACAAGGGGAGAAGCAACAAGAGCTAATTCAAGGAAAACAAAATGTTCTTTTCAGATGGCCCAGCAGATAATTCTTTGAGTGTACACTTTATCATCATTATTATATTATTATCAGTCCATCACCACCCTATTTCCTTTGGCTAAGCTTAAGGCAACATTCTCACCACTTCTGAGTCTACAGTTGGAGAAAACACTCTTGTTTTGAGTGCCATGTGGTGATCCCACTTAAGAAGTGTTCATATTATTAAGAATATTTGCATACTAGTGGGTACTATTACTGAAAAAGAATTGTTTTACTCTCTCATTAGTAGAATATTTCCAGTTAACATCTCCAGTTTGCATTGTTATCTCATCTTATCCAGCCCTCATTCTGGAAACAGGTTGAGACTTTTTTCCATTTATTTTAAGGACATTGAAGCTCTGAGGATGATGGCTTGTCCAGCTGCAAACAGGAGAGGGTGGGCCTGACTCCAGGTCTTTTGCTGTCAAATCCCATGTTCTTTCTTCTGTATTAACCCATGACAAATTGTTTATATTTCATCCTAGGCACTTGGAATTCTTGAATGGTCATTATGTGTACTATTTGAGAAAAGCAATGACTAGGAGATAAGTATGTCTGGTTCCTAGTGACCTTGGGTTCAATATTCCACTTGCCTGTTTACACTTTTTACCTTTATTTATATATTTTCAGTCTCCTACTTGCTTACTTGTTTTCATGTCTTAATATTTACCTTCATTTAAGTATCCAAGCCCTACAGATATATGCATCCATTTCATTCAACAGATAGCAAGCAAACATCTATCCCTTTGAGAGTGGGTCATAGGGCAAATGAACCAAAGACAGCTCATAGGTTTACCCTGATGAAACTGTGTCCAGAATGGGATCAATATGCAAGGAAAGTTATGGACACAGGTCATCAGTCTGTTACCATAGAAGTGCAGCATGGGGTCATCTTGCCCTGAACCTGCCCTGCTTCAATTTAGCCAGGAAAATATGTCCAGGGCTGATCTCCTGGTGAAGGTCCTTGAATGATTCTCTACCATTTGCATCACTTGTTAACCTTTTAATTCATTGGCAATCTGATAAAATAGATGAATCTTTTAAACAAAGAAATGCACCTAGGGATATGCACGCAAAGGGCAACAGAGGATGAGATGGCTGGATGGCATCACTGACTCAACAGACAGAAGTTTGAGCAAATTCCAGGAAATAGTGAAGGACAAGGAAGTCTGGTGTGCTGCAGTCCTTGGGGTCACTAAGAGTCAGACACGACTTAGTACAATAACAATTTTGCAAACACTACTCAAGAATTTCACGATTCCTCAGACATTTGCAGAGCAAGCCTCACCAAGTATCCTCTGCCTACAACAGAAGGTCCAAATGTCTCCAATCAGCATGTCTCTCCATTACAACCTGAATAGTCAACGTACCCCTCTTCCTGTTCCTCAGACAGGTCTCACTGCCTCTGGCCCCATCCTTGACATAAACAGCTCGCTCTGCCTGGTACATCTTTCTCTTCCTCGCTGCCTGCAGATCTTACTAATTGTGTCATCTTTCCTGAACCAGTGTTCTTATCTATAAAATTGGAATAATAAGAGAATCCACTGCAAAGGGCTATTATAAGGATTATATGAGTGGGTATATGAACTTTAAAGTCCCCTGACTCCCAATAAGGGCTGCAAGAAATGCTCTCCTTACTCATCCTTAATGTCTCAGCTGGGCTGCCTCCTCCTCTACAAAGTGTGCTCTGGCTCTTCTTCCTGAATGTGGTTGGGGGAGTCCCTCCATGCTTCCCCACACCCTGTGCCCAGCTGTGCAGCCATTCACAGTGCACGTAATTGTGAGCTCACAAGTTCAGAAATGCTTTCTTCCTCCCCTTGGTGCCCAGACAACCTACTGCCAGTCCTCACTCAAAGAAATAAATATTGAGTGAGGGAACAACACAAAGAACACACAAGGTCTTTTCAACAATAAAGAGCTCTGCATGTCAGCGCTTATGAATAGTGATATATATACTCAATTTATGCAGTAAGAAATGGCAAGCCACTCCAATATTCTTGCCTGGAAAATTCCATGGGCAGAGGAGCCTGGCAGGCTACAGTCCATGGGGTTGCAAGAGTCAGACACGACTGAGTGACTTGCATTTTCACTTCATACTCAATTTAAGTGGTTGCCAATCAGTGAGCTCTTTCTGGCAGCAGGTAACTTTCCCTTAACCATTTCTTTCTAGCTTACCTATATTCTAGCAATTAAGGGTAAGTGAGTACTGAAGGTTTTTGATAATGTCCAGGAGTTAATTTTGTTTTGATAACCCTGTGAGGTTACAAACATGAAATGAACATAAACATCCACCATGAGCAATGGGTAATACATGCAAAATTGAAAGCAGAATCCCATTATATGAACTGACTTTATATTACAAGAAAAACAAATTCAGATTAGTTACTTTTGGCCTGAGCCTTCTTAACTTCTCTGCATATTTCTGAGCTTGAGACTGGAATAAATAAACTATGTTTGAACTGTCACTGCTATTGTCTAGCTGAGGGACAAAGGATGAAGCATTTATTATTCTAAATCTCTGTGAACCCACTTAGAAAATGGAAATGATAACACCAAAATTAACACCATGTTATCTTAATTCAAAAGATGGTCATGATATAAAAGAATGAAATTGGATTTTTACCATATACCATACATAAAAAAAACTCAAAATGGGTAAAAGACATAAACTTAAAAGTAAAAACTAAAAATTTTCTAGAAGAAAATAGAAAATTTAGAAGAGCTTCATGATGTGGAATTTAGCAAAAATTTCTTGCATGTAACATCAAAAGCACAGGCAACACAAGAAAAAAAAGAGACAAATTGGACTGCATCAAAATTAAAACTTTTGTGTATCAAAGAAATGTATTATCAGAGTACAAAGGCAGCACACATAATAAGTGAAAACGTTTTTAAATCATGTGTCTGATAAGAGATTAACACATGCATATATAAAGAACTCCTACAATCAACAACAACAAAAATACTGGTAACCCAATTCAAAAATGGGTTGAGGAACTGAATAGACATTTCTCTAAAGAAGATATACAAATGACAAAAAAGCACATGAAAAGATGCTGAGCATCACTAATCATAAAGGAAATGTAAATCAAACTACAGTGAGATACACTTCATACCCATTGTGAAGTCGCTCAGTCGTATCTGACTCTTTGCAACCCCATGGACTGTAGCCTACCAGGCTCCTCCCTCCATGGGATTCTCCAGGCAAGAGTACTGGAGTGGGTTGCCATTTCCTTCTCCAGGAGATCTTCCCAAACCAGGGATCAAACCCGGGTCTCCCGCATTCCAGGCAGATGCTTTTAACCTCTGAGCCACCAGGGAAGCCCTCATACCCATTAGGATGGTTATTATGCAAATTTTAAAGAAAAAATTGAAAATAAATGTTGACAAACATGTGGAGATGTTGAAACCCTTGTACCTTGCTGATGAGACTATACAATGGTATAGCTTCTGTGGAAAATAGTTTGATGCTTTCTCAAAAATTAAAAATAGAATTATCATACAATCTAGTAATTATACTTTTAGTATATACTCAAAAGAATTGAAAACATATTAGTGTCAGTGGCAGCACTGTTTACAATAGGTGAAAGAAAGAAACAACCCAAATGTCTACTGATGGATGAATGAATAAAGTGTGATATAAACATCCAGTGGAATATTATTTAATCTTAAAATGGAATGAAATTCTGATAAATACTATGTCATGAATAAACCTTAAGGACCTTATGCTGAGTGAAATGAGTCAGTCCTCAAAAGACAAATATTGTATGATTATGCTTATATGAGGCATCTAACATAGCCAAAGTCACCGAATAGATAGTGGAATTATGGTTGCCAGGGACTGAGGGAAATGGGAAATTGTGGTTGGATGGGTACACAATTTCAGTTTAGGAAGAAGAAAAGTTCTCAAGATGAATAGTCCTGATGGTGGCACAATAATATGGATGTACTTAATGCCATTGGACTGTACACTTAAAAATTAGAAGAAAGTCAGATAGAGGAAGACAACTATCTTATGATACTGCTTACATGTGGAATTTAAAAAATGGTACAAATGAACTTACTTACGAAACACAGAGTCGCAGATGTATAAAACAAGCTTATGGCTACCAAGAGGGAACAGGGGGTAGAGGGATAAATCAGGACATTGGGATTGACATATATGCACTACTCTATATAAAATAGGTATCTAATAAGATCCTACTGCTTAGCACAGGGAACTCTATTCAACACTCTGTAATGATCTACATGGGAAAATAATTTTTAAAAGAGAGGATATATTTATAACTGATTCACAGTGTGCAGTGTACGTCAACTATACTCCAATTAAAAGCAATTATACAAATGCAAATTTTTATTTTACATGTATTATGCCACAATATTTTTCCAAAAGATAAGCATGTCATTTGTAAAAGATATATATATATATACATACACACATGAGAATTCCAATCTGGATTTTTTGTCTCCTCCAGTGATGGGACTGGCTACTGAACTAGAAATAATGACACAAGCATTCAAGTGGGCAAGTAGAGCTCAAGTTAGGTGAAAATGTAGAACAATCAGTGATTAAAAATTCAATTCAGACATGCAAGTGGTTGGAACTTGCCATGGGTTGACAGAAGAATACATCGTGTGACAATCATGGTGGTGAAAATCATGGAAAATGAAAGCATCTCAAAATGGAAAAATATAAGTTTTCAAAACAGGAACTTAACTTTGGAAATAAACAAGAAAGAATGAATATACATGAGAGTAGTAAGCAGGTATGTGGTGACTACTTAGAAAAAAAGTAGTATTTCATGTCTCACTATGATAACTATATTGACATTAAAAATTATCTTACTCATATGTGTACTGAGAGACCTCTTTGTTTTGTAGGTGCTTCACCTCACCTCTCCCCTCAAAAGGCAGGTTGACTTAGAGAGCCAGATGGCCTATGTTCAGGACTAGTTCATCTTAGTGGACTCAAATGCCATATGGTCCATTTCTTATCTGCTTTAAATTATAATGTATTAGTAGAAAAATGGAGGTGTAGCAAGGCCAACAGATCAGAAGATGATTGTCATTATAAAGGTAGTTTTTAAAATTATTTATTTTGACAGAAAACAGCAAAATTCTATAAATATAGTTTTTCATTCACAGTTCCCAAGAGCAGGGAGCCCACCACTCTCCGGGTGTCCACACAGGATAGCACCAGGGTGGGTCAGGAGGCAGAGGGAGAGGGGGGAAATGTGACAAAGACCCTTTATTGTGGCTTCTGAAGAAATAAACAGGCAAAAGGAAGGATAAACAGGCTTAGGATGGATTTTAAATAATTTCAGTGAGCTTTGGGACACAGGGGCTGCCCCTGGTTGTCTAGTACCTGGCCCTGGGGTGATTAGAGCAGGAGGATGGTGGTCCTGTCCATCCAGGGTCACCAAAGTCCCAAGATGTTCAAGTAGCAGAAACAGAAAATAAAAGACATACTTAAGAGACTATCTGCACTGACCAAGCCCCCTACAGACAACAAAGACCCCTGTGGGTCTAGGGCTACACCAGGAATACAGTCAGCACTGATCCCTGAGGCCCCACAGGCAATGTGTCCTCAGATCACATGCAGATTAAAGATTTATTCATAAAACATTCACTTCATTTAACTTTTTTCAGTGGATGTATAGCACAAGAACACAGGCACATGCTCTGCCCCACAAGCTTCTGAGAGTCCTCTAACCACTTCTTGGCTACATGTTTTATAAATTGTGTTTAACCAATAACTTTGGAATTTGGTATCTACATGTTTCAGCCAAGAGTTCCATTTTAACATCTTGTTACACTCATTCTAGGGTAATATTTTGCATCCTCATAAAATATCAAGAATAATATTTGGCCCAAGTTCCTGTATCTGTAAGGATCAGGTGAACTGCTCTGTCCTTTAGTGACACTGTTATTAGAAATATTAGTATTATTTGTCTATTATTTGTTTTTGATGACCCCACACACATCTGCAGCATTCTTAAAGCTCCTCAGAGAGTGCCAGTTAATGCAGTGGCTACAATAGAAAAGCCCAATGTGCAAGATTTCATCAACTACATTTTATTTGTGTCCCTTGCTTTCCCCTTAGGTGAGATTATTTTCCTCCCTGGTACCCAATCCATCACAAAAGTCTTTATGCCTTTGAATTTTGTATTTTTCAGCTGCTTAATGTATTTTCCTTGATTTAAGATATTATATGCTCATGAAAGAAAACCTACACAATATATAACTAAGAAAAAAATAAGTGTTCCTGTGGTCTTAATAAATAATATTGATGCCAATTCTTTATAGCTTTACATACTTCTCTCATTCATGATTGTTGGTTTAGGGGCTGAGTTGTGTCTGATTCTTGCAACCCCATGGACTGTAGCCTGCCAGGCTCCTCAGTCCATGGGATTTCCCAGGCAAGAATACTGGAGTGAGTTGCCCTTTCCTTCTTCAAGGGATCTTCCCAATCCAGAGATCGAACCTGAGTTTCCTGCATTCCAAGCAGATTCTTTACTGCTGAGCCACCAGGTTTATTATTATTATTATTATTCATTTGTATTAAATAGTACAGTCACTGAATATCTAGAAATAAGCACAGTCTTTCTAGAGATCTTGGCTTAGCCTACGCTCACGTTGGAACCATGGCAGTTGACCAGTGATCAGCTCCATAGCCCTGTCAGGACATTGCTGTCATGTCAATGACACAGCAGATGCCTCACTTGACTATTGCACACTTGGTTCACCCTTGGTCCTGATGTGCAGCTGAGAGGTGAATACTTGAGAGGCAGGGGAAGCCCATCAGAAATGAAATTTGAGTATGTATTGGAAGGCAAAGACTGGTGTGCAAGTTGAATCCAAGAATGAAATAAGCCAAGTGTGCCTGGGGGACCGAACCCCTAATTCCAGCTAATTCCAGCACCATGGTCAGAGTCCTGGGCAGAGTCCATCAGTACACTGCCATGTCTCACATTCTGCACTCCTATGGGAGACCCGTGGCCAGTCCTGGGCACTATTTTCTATGAGGTGCAGTGACACACTGGGAGGCCTTTGGCGATGTGGGGCCCCCATGTGAGTAGTTTTAGGTTGTTGGAAGTGTGCAAACGTCAGGTAGGGTAAGGGGAGAACACACACTGTTCTTAGCATTGAGGAAGTGATGTCAAGTTGAAGACTATTCTCAACTTCAGTGTCTTTAAAGGATACATCTTGAAAAGGTGACAAAATAAGATTCAATATCTCATGAGAATAACCCCTAAACAAGTAGGTTTTCCAAGCATGGGATGACTACAGGCTCTTATCATTTTTATTCACAAGCAGGTTGAGCAACACTTTGAGAGGAAACAATGAATGCAGCTTCTATAACTGGAGGAAGAGGAACTAGACCGACAGACCATCTGATCTCAACCAGCTTTTCAATTCTGTATTCCCCAAATTTAATGAATGATATCCTACTATAGAGTATGCTTCTCTGCTATAAATTATAAAAACAAATAAATAAATAAGTAAATTACCAATTTAAAAAATCACCCAAATCCCATCCTCTTCGGTCAAAATTCTCATTTCCCACAGTCCATTGCAATCTTTTTTAAAAATTCGTTCATTCAATTGGGAAGATGCTGTTCATATCCTGAGTCTGTGGCAGATGTACCCTTGTGACTCCCATCTCAGACCCACACTGCTCTTTTTCACAGGTGGGGGCTTTCTCTCAGTCTGCAGGATTTTGTTCAGCCTGCAAGCCATGCAGTCCAGAAGGCTGAGGACAGCCCTTACACAATGACCCATGGGAGATAATGGACAAATACCCCAGCTTCCCTGAGGAATGTCCCAGATGGCTCCTCAGATGGTCCCTGGTACACCAGAGTCCCAGCTGACTGCAACAATGACCTGCTTACAGTGGACCTTTTCTTAACTTTCTGTCTCCCGCATTTGTTCCCTATTCCTGCTCTTATGCCCTTATGAGATCACTTCTTGCACTTAAGACCATGCTTCAGTGTTTACTTTTTAGTGATATCCAAACTAAGATCTCTGTTACTGCCAGGTGTGGGGCTAGGTCCCAATGGGAGACAGTTATGATCCCTGCTGGTGGGAAATGTAGCGAGTGTGGAACAGACAGATATCACGATGTGGAGGTTTATAACAGCATTTGGGTAAAGTAATAAGGGCACCTGAAGCAGAAGGTAATTGACTCCACTTATGATGTTCTAGGAAGGCTCAAAGTAGTATCTCCTGGAGCAGAGACCTCAAGAAAAAGCAGAAACTAGTGGAATTTATCAGAGAGCAGCAGTGTTACTGGCACAGGGGTGCCATGTGCAAACAGAAGGGCTTTGGAAGCCACTGTGGCACAACTGGGAATCTTGCACTGTGCATGTTAAATGCAAGAGTGGAATGGGGACTGATGCTGCATACAGTATCAATGGCCAGGAACTAGCTGTGGAATTTGGCTGTCAAAGTATAAGTGATAGGAAGACTCATAGAGGATTAAAAAAATTTAGCAAAAACAAGTAAGAAGAGAGTGACGTAATCAGGATACCATTTTAGAGAAAGATAATTTTATCTGCAATGTGAAGAACATGAACTGTAAGCTGGAACATTAGTTTAGGGTATGAAAGTTATCCACCTGAGAAAAGATGGGGCCTGATCCAGGTTAGTGTAGATAAAGGGAAGAGAGATAACAATGTATTGAAGATACACTCAACATCATCTTGCATGTATTGAAGGGGTGTGTGTAGGTATGGTGGTAGTAATGCACCAATAGAAAATATTAATACCATCTCCTAGATTTCACTTTGGGGGACTGAATCAGGTGGAATAGAGAGTAAGAGAAGTTAGAGAAGATGAGATAACTCTTCCGTCAACTCAGAGGTCAAAATGTTAAAACAGCTGGGTACATCTCTGAAGTCCAAAGAGAGTCAGACAGGGACATATAGATTTTCCCTCATTCTCTGTACACAGGAAGAAACTAAAAGAATGGAAATAGAAAGAAATAAATGTTTTTAAATTAAGAACATTGATTTAAGCAAATCTGAGACATTATTCGGTGATTGTAAGATTTTCTAATTTGAAGTACAATTGACATACAACATTATGATCAACAATATAATGATTCAATGTTTGTATATATTGTGAAATTATCACCACAATAAGTCTAGTTAACATTGTCACCATACATATTTACAGAACTTTTAAAACTGATAAATTTTAAGAATTATTCTCTCAGCGACTTGCAACCATATAGTCTAATATTATTAACTACAGTCACCAGGTTGTATGTTATATTCACATAACATTAATTTTATAACTAGAAATTTGTACCTTTTGAACACATTCATCTATTTTACCCATTCCAAACTCCCCCTATTGCTGGCAACCACCATTCTGTTCTCTGTAACTATAAACTCTCTTTTTCTTCCCATGCATAAATGATCACATGGTATTTGTTTTTCTCTGTCGGACTTATGTCACTTAGCATAATGCCCTCAAGACCCATCCATGTGGTCACAAATGACAAGATTTCATAGTTTTTTAATGGTTAAATAATATCATATGGTATATGTATCAGTCAGTTCAGTTGCTCAGTTGTGTCCAGCTCTTTGCAATCCCATGAACCGCAGCACGCCAGGCCTCCCTGTCCATCACTAACACCCGGAGTTCACCCAAACCCATGTCCATTGAGTCGGTGATGCCATCCATCCATCTCATCCTTTGTCATCCCCTTCTCCTCCTGCCCTCAATCTTTCCCAGCATCACAGTCTTTTCAAATGAGTCAGCTCTTCACATCAGGTGGCCAAAATATTGGAGTTTCAGCTTCAACATCAGTCATTCCAATGAACACCCAGGAATGATCTCCTATAGGATGGACTGGTTGGATCTCCTTGCAGTCCAAGGGACTCTCAAGAGTCTTCTCCAACACCACAGTTCAAACGCATCAATCCTTCAGTACAAGGAGTAAGCATCTTTTAATTTCATGGCTGCAATCACCATCTGCAGCAATCTTGGAGCCCAGAAAAATAAATTCAGCCAATGTTTCCACTGTTTCCCCATCTATTTGCCATGAAGTGATGGGACCGGATGCCATGATCTTCGTTTTCTGAATGTTGAGCTTTAAGCAAACTTTTTCACTCTCTTTTACCTTCATCAAGAGGCTCTTTAGTTCTTCTTCACTTTCTGCCATAAGGGTGGTGTCATCTGCATATCTGAGGTTATTGATATTTCTCCCGGCAATCTTGATTCCAGCTTGTGCTTCCTCCAGCCCAGCATTTCTCATGATGTACTCTGCATATAAGTTAAATAAGCAGGGTGACAATATACAGCCTTGACATACTCCTTTTCCTATTTAGAACCAGTCTGTTGCCTGTTGCCCCATGTCCAGTTCTAACTGTTGCTTCCTGACCTGCATACAGGTTTCTCAAGAGGCAGGTCAGGTGGTCTGGTATTCCCATCTCTTTCAGAATTTCCCACGGTTTATTGTGATCCACACAGTCAAAGGCTTTGGCATAGTCAATAAAGTAGAAGTAGATGTTTTTCTGGAACTCTCTTGCTTTTTGATCCAGTGGATGTTGGCAATTTGATCTCTGATTCCTCTGCCTTTTCTAAAACCAGCTTGAACATCAGGAAGTTCACAGTTCACGTATTGCTGAAGCCTGGCTTGGAGAATTTTAAGCATTACTTTACTACCGTGTGAGATGAGTGCAATTGTGCAGTAGTTTGAGCATTCTTTGGCATTGCCTTTCTTTGGGATTGGAATGGTATATGTATATATGTATGCATATATACACCATAAGCTTTACATTCATTCATCCATTAATGGACCCTTAGGTGGTTTCCACATTTGGCTATTGTGCATTATGTTGCACTGAACATGGGGGTGCATATATCTTTTGGAGGTTAGTGTTTTGATTTTCTTCAGATAAATACCCAGAGTTGGAATTTCTGGATACCATGGCAATTCTTTTTTTTAATTTTTGGGGAAACTCTATACTGTTTTCCATAATGGCTACACCAATTAAAAACCCCATTAACCATTCATAAGCGTTCCCTTTTCTTCTCATCCTCACCAATACTTACTTCTTATCTTTTTGATGATAACCATTCTGCCAGCTACACAGTGTATCTCATTGTGGTTTTTATTTGCATTTCCCTGATGATCAGTGATGTCTTACATAGTTCCATGTACTGTTGGCCATCTGGACATTTTTGGAAAAATATCTATTCATATCTTATGCTTATTTTATAATCAGATTGTTTTATTTTATTTCTGCTTTTGTTGCTTTTGGTGTCAATTCTAAAAAATCATTGCTAAGACAAGTCAAGGAGCTTAACTACTTATATTTTTTTCCCTGGGAGTTTTATTGTTTCAGGTCTTCATCCAAGTCTCCTATGCTTTTGAGTTTGTTTGTCTGTTTGTTTGTTTGTCTTTTATGTGATGAGACAGGGGTCCAGTTTCATTCTTTTGCAGGCTTCCCTGATAGCTCAGTTGATAAAGAGTTCACCTGCCAGTTCGATTCCTGGGTTGGGAAGATTCACTGGAGAAAGTGTAGGCTACCCATTCCAGTATTCTTGGGCTTCACTTGTAGCTCAGTTCATAAAGAATCTGCCTGCAATGTGGGAGACCTGGGTTTGATCCCTGGCTTGGGAAGATTCCCTGGAGAAGGGAAAGGATATCCACTCCTGTATTCTGGCCTAAAGAATTCCGTGGACTCTATAGTCCATGGGGTCACAAAGAGTTGACATGACTGAGCAACTTTCACTTTCAGCCTTTTGTATGTATATTTTTTATTATATGAATATTCATATACCTGTAGGAAATCGACATTTGAGGTGTTGCCAAATGTTTCATCATACAAATAACACAGAAATTAACAGTCTTATATATATATGTCTTTTGCTATTTGTGAAAATAGCCACTGGATGTACATTCATAGATTAGAATTGTACATGTTCAGTTCTGATATATAGTGTTGTATCAATTAGTATTTTCTCTCTTTTACTTTCTCTTTAAAATTCAATAAACTTTATCCACATTAAGACAAATGACTTTCTGTAAATAAAGTTGTAATAAGTGTAAAATAGCATGCAAAATGTAAGAAAGTGAAGAAAAAAAGAATAAGAATGGAAAACAAAGCACCCCCAAACCCTATCATGTTACATGGACAGATCATGACCCATAGAATTTACTGTGTTCCCCATGATTGATGAAAGCACATGTTGGTAGATGTGATTCAGGCTTAGAACAAAGGGACAGTAGGGTGCTGTGGAAAGGTCAGAAAACCTGGAAAAGCATTCCAGGAAATGTATCTTTTATCACTGTGTGATTTTGGACAAAGTCAAAATATGACCTCTACGTGCTAGAGTGCCTGACTTCGCCTTCCCTAAGATGTTGCTCACACTTCCTGTTGCTCAGAGAGAGAAAGCAAACATCAGATATCACAAATGTTTTTGAAAACCGGAAAAAATATATAGCCTCATGGTTATAATAGTCTTTAAATGGTCACTTGTATAAAAATAGTCATAGTTGGTTCAATTTTCTTGAATAATGATTAATTTCATGATTACTTAAAGATAACATAATTTTCTAAAATCTATTTTCCTTGAGGACTTTAAATGGTTATGATCTTCAGAAATTTTAATATGATTTGTTTCTAAATCCTTTTTTTCAGTCTTGGATTTTGGAAGAGAACAGCTTTGTTGTCACACTAAATCATGTTGACATAATATTAAAGACACATTTTCTAAGTGGGTCTTTTTAGCTGAAGATTTTATTTGGATGAAGATTATCAATATACCCTTGAAGTTCTCAAATCCAGGAAAAGAGGGAAAATAGAGCACTTTATTTCTCCCTTTTCACTTAGAGGGCTGCCAGCTATTGCCAAGCCCATCCCCTAAAACTCAAGCCATCCCTGGTGTGACCACAGTGGAATCTCATTCTCTGTGTCAGAAAGCATGTGTTGTGTCTCACCTTGAGTCTGGGGAGCTGACACCTCCTTCTAACCAAAACCATACGGTGCTCAGAATAATAACTCCTGTGGAATGGGCATATTCTGTGTGTATTACATGCCTCTCTTCACTCAACGTCCATGAAAATCCTGGGAGGTGGGAGCTATTATATTCTCAGCTCACAGATGGACAAAGTTAGGCACAGAAGTCAAGCTGACTTCCCCAAGGTTCCCAGATGCTGGGGCCAAGAGAAGAACCACACTGTGTGGTCATCCCTCTTAAGTCTGTAACCACCACTCCCAGCCTCAGTTCATGCCCTGCACAAAGTGAAGGATTCGGTGTTTGTCTGTGAGGAGAGGCCAGGGTGCTGCAGGAACATGCTCACTGCTGTGACTCACCTTTCATTTTCTAGAGCTCTCATAAAAGCATTTGTTTCACTTAAAACTTTGAAAATGGTTCAACGTTTCAACAGAATGCTAAGTGAAATGGTGTGGTTTCCCACAGCCAAAAAAAGATCCCAGCACAGCATCCTGTGCAGCAGTCTGCAAGGTTAGTTCCATGGCATTCATGGAAAGGGTTGTCCTCTGGGAGCGGGCAATGCTGAGACCCCAAGCACACACTGGGGCAGAGCAAGCAGGACCCTCCTATTTCAGTCAGAGCGACTCCACATGTATGTGTGGTGTGTGTGCCCACGTGTGCATCTACATGCATGTGTATTTATCTGTTCAGCTAGTATTTGCAGAGAAAGCCACTGTCCTGGGCCCAGAGCAACATCTGTGAATATGGGACAGAGACAGACATGCTCACTTCCCTCAGGGCCTCACAGTGAAGGGGGATAAATGATAGCCATGGCCAGTGCTGTGATGGTGAGGTACAGGAAGTGAGTGATCGCAAAATACTCAGATCCAGCTCAGCCAAAGTCCTCTGCTACTGAAGAAGCATAGGAGCAAGACACAGCCACCCATCTGCCTGTCTGTGATATCTATCAATCTACCTACCTATCTATCTATCTATCTTTCTAGGCCATTTGAAAAATAATGCTCTAGACCCATATATTTTCTTCCAGTATATGGTCACTGTTAAAAGGGTGAACTTCAATAACTTCCCTAGACTTTCAGACATCATATTTGGTAATAAGAAATAGCAAATATCTCTTGCAGGTAGCTTATTTATTAAGTAAAAAAATATTTACAAGGCATCTGATAAGTATATGTGTATATATATACATATATATATATATATATACACACACACTTGTGTGTGTGTGTGTGTGTGTGTTATGTTGTGCTAAGTAGCTTCAATCATGTCCAACTCTTTGTGACCCTATGGACTGTAGCCTGTCAAACTCCTTTGTCCATGGAATTTTCCAGGCAAGAATACTGGAGTGGATTGCTGTGCCCTCCTCCAGGGGATCTTCCCAAGCCAGGAATTGAACCTGCATCTCTTACGTCTCCTGCATTGGCAGGTGGTTCTTTATCCCTAGTGCTACCTGGATATAGATATAGATATATGTATACAGAGTGAGGCAGAGACAGAGAGAGAGAGACAGAGAATCATCCATATTATTATGTTCTGTAAAGTCTTAGTTAACACTAAACTATTGCTCTTAGGGGAAATACAGGATATGGTTCCTGCAAGCTTCAGGTCGCAACATTCTCCTCAACCAATCAATACACAACCTTATTTTATACCTGTTTCTGTTGAACATTTAATACTAATGTTGATTTGTTGATACTGAGCTCATGGCCAACAGCATTGGATCTCATACCTGAAGGAAGCTAATCTCCATAAGGCACATGGCAGCCTTCCCGCATTAAGTAACACCAGGCAGTACGTGAGCTCTACTACCATTTTAAATAGCAGAAGCACAAATTTTAAACAAAAAAATCATTAATTGTGTAGACGTAGTCCTAAACATAAGCTGTAAAGGGCAGCTGTTCACAGTGCGAGAAACAAAAGGGCCAGCATTCCCTTGTTCAACCCCAGCTAAGAGCAGGGGCAACTCAAAATTCCTCAGCATGTCTGCAAAGCATGAAAGTGCCATGAGTATTGATTTTGAGGTTACAAATTCCAAGTAGATTTTAGTGGAACTTGTACATTCTGAATCCCTGAATAATGAAGATCAACTATGTTTCTTAATAAATAAAACCACTAGTACATTACCCAATAAATCAGTGATCTGGTAATGTTGAAAAATCTTTTTATGAAAAGTCAATCACAAGGTAATTTTCCTCTTTTCCCAAGTCACTAATTTTGAGGGAAATCATTTGAGGAGACTTATCATTGTAAATATTTTGACACCCTTATTTGAAGATGTATTTCCAGAAATTGAGTACTAACCTCTCACGAGACCTGTATCTTCTCATCTGTACCAGTGGCCAGGACTTGAGGAGTTGCCTGTAAACAGAAGGTGTTTCCAAATTCCTGGACTTTCCTATGATGGTGCATGAAACACAAAAAGAACTCACAGCACTGAAATTAGGTGGGTTTTTTTGTAATAAAGGTACATTTGTAAAATATGAATTCAGTTGGCTCAGACTCTGTCTCAAGTTATTGTTTCCTTAAATAATCTACATTTTCAAAAGTCAAAGATGGAAGATTTGCCCCATAATGATTTTTCCATGAAATAAAAAAGACAACAAATAGGATAAATAAGGTTACAGATGTATTAGGAGGGAAGGTATAAAATGAAATCACAGTTGGAATTACATCCTATACTGAATGTTCTTGCTTCCAGTTGGGATAGGAGCATCCACCACAGTTTAAAGCCTCACTGAGAACAACTAGAAAACCAGATTAATTGTCAGATATTTAAATTACCAGTGTACACGGTGGCAACAAAGATGTGGCAACAAAACTGCAAGGAAAAAAATTCCAGCAGGGAGTTTTGAAAAGAATCCCAGGGCCCTTGCCATCCTTAGTAGCACAAAATCTGCTGGTTTGGAGGACAAGCCAGATGCTACAAGCTTGGTCTTGAGCAAGGCCACAGGCTTCTGCTGATGGACAGAAGGATGAGACAAGCTAGTGAGGGTCTGCAAACACAAGGAAGATCCCCTCAAGGTGTTTAGTAAAGTCTAAAGTAGGGTGGGCTGAAAGCCAAAGAGCTAAACAAAAATGATCTGAAATGCATCGGGGAGTGTACTGCCGTCCTCCAGCGTTTGGATGTTCATGAGACAGAGACCAAAGTAAAGAAGGAATGCTGAGTGCAACTGGTGAGCACTGCTTGAGAACTGCTAGCCCAGAGAAAGTGGTGAATTAGCATGGAAAAATGCCCCCCCTCCAGCTTTATTCCTGGACTACTTGCCATTATGGACCAAGTTGGAAGCGAAGTTGATTTTTAATTTTTAAAGAATATAAAATTTAATTGGCATTATATAAAAAATTACTGTCCTGAAAATAAATGGAATTCTCTAACAACCAAAAGAAAAAAAAAAAACCAACAAAGGCAGAAATATAGGTGCCTTAAATGCTGGAGTAAGCAGCAGACTTTAAAATAACTCTACTATTTTCAAGAAAAGAAAGAAGTACAAAATGAATGAAATGATATGGAATTTTAACAAAATTTCTACTTATGAAATAAAGTATAATGCATATTCTACAACTGAAAACTATGATTTCTGATGTGAAGGACTTGATTTATTAATGATTGGTTGCAAATAAACCCAAGAATGGTAATGTAGATATCAGATTGACAGAAAATATGCAGACAGAAATATATGCAAAGAGAGAGAAAGAAAAAATTAAGAATGGAATCACACAACAGAGTAGAAGAGATATGTAGTACCCAGTTAAAAGGTATAACATTCCTGTGATTGATATCCCAGAAGAATGCAGGGAGAATGAGATAAATGTAATTATTTTTCAAATGGTTAAGAATTTCCCCAAACCAATTAATAGCATTAAGCCACACATTTAAGAAGTTTAATGAGACCAAACAAGATAAAGAAAATACATCGAACCCAAATCATTGAAAAGCAAAAATAAAAGCAAAGGAAAAATGGTGAGGCAGCCAGAGGGAGATACAGGACTCATTTAAAAATTTTTTTAAAGTCAATGCACAGCTGAACTTCTCAGAACAATGGGACAGGAAATATGTGGGTAAATACAAACAAAACCTGACTGGACAAGCACTAACAGTAGCATTCTAGAGGTTTAAAATGGCACTAGTTAAAACCGGTGGCCAATAAAAGAAAAATTTGGGAGTGGATAAAGGAATGATGGGGATTTCCTGGTGGCTCAGACTGTAATGGAATTCTAAGGTTCTGAGAGAATCAGAAAATGGTAATCATTTTGTACTCTCTAGGATGACAACCAAAGAAAAGTAAAAGATGATGGATCTAACACTACTAGAGCAGCAATTAAATTAAATGCATATTTGCTAGGTCTACGTAAAATCCCAAACAAAAGTCCCATTATATATACTTTTACTGGAAACAATGATGATGATTCTAAAAGTGCATCTGAAAATGTGAAGGCAGAATTTTCAAGAAAATATTAAATTCAAAGAATTTAATGTTGAATTTCAGTTCCAGATGACTACACCTATTGAAATTCTGTAGTAATTAGGGCAGCATGGCATTAGAGCAAGTTTAGACATTGACCAAAGAAGTATCTGCTTCATATGTCAATAAAGAATTAAAAACCCACACTGGAGACACAAAAGAGTAGAATATAAACCAGGGAAAATCCAATTAGTAGATGGTAATGACATACCTGAAGACTACTCAACTTCAAGGATAAGAAGAGACATTAAAATAAGACTGAATTTGATACAAAATTGAAAGAAAAAAATAAGTGAACATCACCACTTATAGACAAATTCCATGAAGCAACATCTGATTACACCTTTGCAACATATTCTAGCCAAGGAAATAAAGAAAAAATATTTTATCATCCAAGTAAGAAAAATAATACTTTTAAGCCAACTTTTGTCTGTAACACCAAATATCAAAAGATAATGGAGCAACAGCTAAAGATTTTAAAAAGTGATTGATGTATCATCTCTCATGTATACTAGTAAAGTAGGAACATACTTAAGCACAACCCTAAAACTTATTATATTTTCTGACAAAAAAATGTTTTAAAAGAAAACTGGAATTCATTCAGAGACAGAGATGAAAATAACAAATAGATATAAAATCCAGAACTAAGTAATGAGTAGGTAAGGTGTATTCATGGATGAAAGAAAAGTTACATCTTGAAACGTATAAAAAAATTAATCACACTAATAATTTTAAAAATAAAAATGAAAGTATAGTCATGTACGGATGTGAGAGCTGGCCCATAAAGAAGGCTGAGCATCAAAGAACTGATGCTTTCAAACTGTTGCTAGAGAAGACCCTTGAAAGTCCCTTGGAAGCAAGGAGATCAAACCAATCAATCTTAAAGAAAATCAACCCTGAATACTCTTCGGAAGGACTGATGCTGAAGCTCCAATACTTTGGCCACCTGATGCAAACAGCTGACTCATTATAAAAAATCCTGATGCTGGGAAAGACTGAAGGCAAAAGGAGAAGAGGGTGACAGAGGATGGGATGGTTGGATGGTATTATGGATTTAACATACATGAACTTGGGCAAATTCTGGGAGATGGTGAGGGACAGGGAAGCATGGTGTGTTACAATCCATGGAGTCATGAATAGTCAGATACGACTTGGCTATTGAACAACAATGACAAAATAGACAACTACTAAGCATTTGATTAGATTTAAATATCATACTTTGTTAAAATGATAATTATAAAATTAAGTAGCAGGATGCTATTTTAGCATGACAAATAACATCTATTTTAAATCAAAGGGACTTCAAGTTTCTAGTTTGAGCAACAAAAGCTGAAGAACAAACTGAAAATCAGTAATTCTTCTTAGCTCCATTAAAGAACAGAGGTCATAGTGAAAGTTCTTCAGAAACTAGAGACAGACAAGTGAATACAGGGAAACATAGCTTACTGGGAAGACAAGCCCAGAGCTAGAGCCAGTATTGGCAGGAATGCTATAAACTATAGAGGATGAATTTAAAGAGGCTTCTGTTCAGTTCAGTTCAGTCGTTCAGTCATGTCCGACTCTTTGCGGCCCCATGAATCGCAGCACGCCAGGCCTCCCTGTCCATCACCAACTCCTGGAGTTCACTCAGACTCACATCCATTGAGTCAGTGATGCCATCCAGCCATCTCATCCTCTGTCGTTCCCTTCGCCTCCTGCCCCCAATCCCTCCCAGCATCAGAGTCTTTTCCAATGAGTCAACTCTTCACATGAAGTGGCCAAAGTACTGGAGTTTCAGCTTTAGCATCATTCCTTCCAAAGAAATCCCAGGGCTGATCTCCTTCAGAATGGACTGGTTGGATCTCCTTGCAGTCCAAGGGACTCTCAAGAGTCTTCTCCAACACCACAGTTCAAAAGCATCAATCCTTCAGCACTCAGCTTTCTTCACAGTCCAACTCTCACATCCATACATGACCACTGGCAAAACCATAGCCTTGACTAGATGGACCTTAGTCGGCAAAGTAATGTCTCTGCTTTTGAATATGCTATCTAGGTTGGTCATAACTTTTCTTCCAAGGAGTAAGTGTCTTTTAATTTCATGGCTACAGTCACCATCTGCAGTGATTTTGGAGCCCCCCAAAATAAAGTCTGAAACTGTTTCCACTGTTTCCCCATCTATTTCCCATGAAGTGATGGGACCAGATGCCATGATCTTCGTTTTCTGAATATTGAGCTTTAAGCCAACTTTTTCACTCTGCTCTTTCACTTTCATCAAGAGGCTTTTTAGCTTCTCTTCACTTTCTGCCATAAGGGTGGTGTCATCTACATATCTGAAGTTATTGATATTTCTCCAGGCAATCTTGATTCCAGCTTGTGTTTCTTCCAGTCCAGCGTTTCTCATGATGTACTCTGCATATAAGTTAAATAAGCAGGGTGACAATATACAGCCTTGATGTACTCCTTTTCCTATTTGGAATGAGTCTGTTGTTCCATGTCCAGTTCTAACTGTTGCTTCCTGACCTGTACACAGGTTTCTCAAGAGGCAGGTCAGGTGGTCTGGGATTCCCATCTTTTTCAGAATTTTCCACAGTTTCTTGTGATCCACACAGTCAAAGGCTTTGGCATAGTCAATAAAGCAGAAATAGATGTTTTTCTGGAACTCTCTTGCTTTTTCCATGACCCAGCAGATGTTGGCAATTTGATCTCTGATTCCTCTGCCTTTTCTAAAACCAGCTTGAACATCTGGAAGTTCATGGTTCATGTATTGCCGAAGCCTGGCTTGGAGAATTCTGAGCATTACTTTACTAGCATGTGAGATGAGTGAAATTGTGCGGTAGTTTGAGCATTCTTCTGCATTGCCTTTCTTAGGGATTGGAATGAAAACTGACCTTTTCCAGTCCTGTGGCCACTGCTGAGTTTTCCAAATTTGCTGACATATTGAGTGCAGCACTTTCACAGCATCATCTTTCAGGATTTGAAACAGCTCAACTGGAATTCCATCACCTCCACTAGTTTAGTGTATACTTATTTAAGAGTTAAGTCTTCGGAGATTCCCCACCCTTTTTTCAGTTTGATATCCCATGAGCTGCACCAAACTACTTTATAAGAGCTTAACCAACTGGAGTTTTATCAAAGTCTAACTGAATTTGGGGAAGAAAAATACCCAATTCCAGTCCCCTCTAGACTTTAGGATAGAGGAAGAAAACTAAACAACTCAGGTTCTAAAAGACTGACACCTAATCAAAGGCTATAGAATCCTTCCCTTATCCCTGTCTTACCACCATGTGCAGTGAGCCTGTATAAACAGGAACTACAGTAAAATAAATACATGGCTTAGGTTCTCCCAGCAGCAGGAAGGTATCTCTAGGGAAACTCAAGAATGGCTGGGTGACAAAAACAAGCATGCTAGGGAAATATTGGGCTTCCCTGGTGACTCAGAGGGCAAAGTGTCTGCCTGCAATGTGGGAGACCTGGGTTCAATCCCTGTGTCGGGAAGATCCCCTGGAGAAAGAAATGACAATCCACTCTCCAGTACTCTTGCCTGGAAAATCCCATAGACGGAGAAGCCTGGTAGGGTACAGTCCATGGAGTCACAAAGAGTCAGACACGATTGAGCTACTTCACTTCACTTAGGGAAATATTAGTCTCCAACACCACAGCTGCAGAAAATAGTAAACATAGTCCAATTTCTAGCCAGATGAACATGAAAACTTATACTAAAGGCCTATTTAACTCAAGCTCATCCAGTTTATCATGTTCTGGCTTTCAACAAAAAATTACAAGGCAGGCTAAAAGGTAAAAGATTAACACTGAAGAAACAAAGCAAGCATCAGAGTCAGATTTAAATATGACAGACATTTTGGAATTATCATACCAGAAATTTAAAATAACCTTAGACTAAAGGTCTAAGGGCTCTAAGGAAAAAGTGATCATCATGCAAGAACAGATGGTTAAGGTATGTACAAAGAAAGAAACCCTAAGAAATAATGAAAAAAACATTCTAAAAATAAAACATTGGGGGACGGTCCTAAGATGGTGGAGGAATAGGATGGGAAGAGCACTTTCTCCCTCACAAATTCCTCAAAAGAACATTTCAACGCTGAGCAAACTCCACAAAGCAACTTCTGAATGCTGGCAGAGGACATCAGGCAACCAGAAAAGCAGACCATTGTCTTCGAAAACAGGTAGGAAAAAATATAAAAGATGAAAAGAGAGACAAAGGAGGTGGGGAGGGAGCTCCGTCCTGGGAAGGGAAGCCTGTCCCGGGAAGGGAATTTTAAGAAGAGAGGCTTCCAAACACCAGGAAACACTCTTCCTGCCGAGTCTGTGGCGAGCCTTGGAAACACAGAGGGCAACATAACAGGAAGGAAAAATAAATAAATAATTAAAACCAAGAGATTACAAGCCCAACAGTAACTCCCCCAGCTGAAAAGCAGCACAGACGCCTGCCTCCGCCACAAGCAAGTGGGGGCAGGGCAGGGAAGCGCGGGAGGCGCGGGCTGCAGAGATTCGTAAGAATCGGGCAGGAACGCCCCACGTGTAACCAGAATGATCTAACTTGGACTAGCAAACCAGACTGTGTGATAGCTACCACGCGAAAAGCTCGAACATAAGACACCGCCAGGACCGCACACAGAACAAAGGATGGAACAGAAATAGCCAGCTGCAGACCATCCCCCAGCGGGGACAGGCAGCCAGAGCCATAAGGGCTGGAAAGGGACAATTGCAGCCCCAGAGAGACCTTACCTACCAAACTGCAAGCAGGCTTCTTTGTTAAGACTTCTGGGGGTGCTGGACAGTCACCATCTGCCTCACAAGGGGCGCTAGCAGTACACCCAGAAAACTGAGCAGCAGAGACAGAAAAGGCAACAAGTCGCAGTGACTGCACTCGCCAAACTCCTGAGCTACTCGGACCTGGGAAGGGCACAAAACGCAGTCCCAACCAAATCTGAGACTCTGAGGGCTACCTGAACACCGAACCTGAGCAGCTTAGACCAGGGAGGTGCACACAGCCTAGGGCCGGCCTCAGACGGTTCCCAGCTGAGCATCGTAGAACCAGAGCGGTTTGTGCGCCACGAGAAGGGACAGGTCCAGCGGGGCTGAGACACTGTGTGCACATGACAGTGCTATTTGTTTGCAGCATCTCCCCCTCCCCACAGCACAACTGAACTAGTGAGCCTAAAAAACCAGCAAACAGAAGAAGTTAAACAGAGGGAACCACCTTGGTAGTGATCCCACACTGCCCACAACATCAGAGAAGGGCCAGATATATCTTTACTATTTTTACAATCATTCCTTTTTTTTCCCCCCTCTTTTTTTTTTATTTTTTTTCTTTCTTTTTTTTCTGCTTTTTTTTCCTTTTTTAAAAAAAAATGCCTTTTTTTCTCCTCTAATTTTTATTTCTATAACCTACTATTACTTTTCAAAAAAAAAAAAAGACTATTCTTTTAAGGCAAACACCATATATAGTCTTTATGTGGTTGTTGTTGGAATTTTTAAATAATTCTTGTGGCTTTTTTTTTCTCTTTTCTTTTTTTTTTCTTTTTTCCTTCTGCTTCTTTTCTTTAATATTGTATTTTTGAAAATCCAACCTCTACTCTAGATTTTTAATCTTTGCTTTTGGGTTTTTGTTGTCAATTTTGTACTTTTAAAAACCCAAACTTCACTACCCAATTTTACCTGAGAGCGAGATTACTGGCTTGACCACTCTCTCCTCCTCTGGACTCTCCTTTTTCTCCACCAGGTGGCCTCTGTCTCTTTCCTCCACCATCTCTTCTCTATCCAACTCTGTGAATCTCTGTGTGTTCCAGACGGTGGAGAACACCTAAGGAACTGGTTACTGGCAGGATTTGTCTCTCTCCTTCTCATTCCTCTCTCTTATCCTCCTGGCCACCTCTGTCTACCTCCTCCCTCTCCTCTTCCCTGTATAACTCCGTGAATACCTCTGAGCAGTCCAGACTATGGAGCGCACATAAGGAAGTGACTACTGGCTAGCTTGCTCTCTCCTCTTTTGATCTCACCGCATCTCATTCCAGTCACCTCTAACTACCCCCTCCCTCTTCTCTTCTCCATGTAACTCAGTGAACCTCTCTGCGTGTCCCTCAATGTGGAGAAACTTTTCATCTTTAACCTAGATGTTTTATCATCAGTGCTTTATAGATGGAGAAATCTAGAGGCTACTGTAAAAATAAAACTGAAAACCAGAAGCAGGAGGCTTAAGTCCAAAGCCTGAGAACTTCAGAGAACTCCTGAATTCAGGGAACAGTAAGCAATAGGAGCTCATCAAATGCCTCCATACCTACACTGAAACCAAGCTCCACCCAAGGGCCAACAAGTTCCAGAGCAAGACATACCACACAAATTCTCCAGCAACACAGGGACACACCCCTGAGCTTCAATATACAGACAGCTCAAAGCTACTCCAAAACCTTTGACGTCTCATAACCCATTACTGGTCACTCCACTGCACTCCAGAGAGAAGAAACCCAGCTCCACCCACCAGAACTCCAACACAAGCCTCCCTAACCAGGAAACCTTGACAAGCCACTGATACAACCCCACCCACAGTGAGGAAGCTCCATAATAAAGAGAACTCCACAAATAACCAGAATATTAAAAGGCCACCCCAAACGCAGCAATATAATCAAGATGAAGAGACAGAGGAATACTCAGCAGGTAAACGAACAGGAGAAATGCCCACCAAACCAAACAAAAGAGGAAGAGATAGGGAATCTACCTGAGAAAGAATTCCGAATACTGATAGTGAAAATGACCCAAAATCTTGAAATCAAAATGGAATCACAGATAAATAGCCTAGAGACAAGGATTGAGAAGATGCAAGAAAGGTTTAACAAGGACCTAGAAGAAATAAAAAAGAGTCAATATATAATGAATAACGCAATAAATGAGATCAGAAACACTCTGGAGGCAACAAATAGCAGAATAACGGAGGCAGAAGATAGGATTAGTGAAATAGAAGATAGAATGGTAGAAATAAATGACTCAGAGAGGAAAAAAGAAAAACGAATTAAAAGAAATGAGGACCATCTCAGGGACCTCCAGGACAACATGAAACACTCCAACATTCGAATTATAGGAGTCCCAGAAGAAGAAGACAAAAAGAAAGACCATGAGAAAATCCTTGAGGAGATAATAGTTGAAAACTTCCCTAAAATGAAGAAGGAAATAATCACCCAAGTCCAAGAAACACAGAGAGTTCCAAATAGGATAAACCCAAGGCAAAACACCCCAAGACACATATTAATCAAATTAACAAAGATCAAACACAAAGAACAAATATTAAAAGCAGCAAGGGAAAAACAACAAATAACACACAAGGGGATTCCCATAAGGATAACAGCTGATCTTTCAATAGAAACTCTTCAGGCCAGGAGGGAATGGCAAGACATACTTAAAGTGATGAAAGAAAATAACCTACAAGTGATGAAAGAAAATAACCTACAGCCCAGATTACTGTACCCAGCAAGGATCTCATTCAAATATGAAGGAGAAATCAAAAGCTTTACAGACAAGCAAAAGCTGAGAGAATTCAGCACCACCAAACCAGCTCTCTAACAAATTCTAAAAGATATTCTCTAGACAGGAAACACAAAAAGGGTGTAAAAACCCGAACCCCAAACAATAAAGTAAATGGTAATGGGATCATACTTATCAATAATTACCTTAAACGTAAATGGGTTGAATGCCCCAACCAAAAGACAAAGATTGGCTGAATGGATACAAAAACAAGACCCCTCTATATGCTGCTTACAAGAGACCCACCTCAAAACAAGGGACACATAAAGACTGAAAGTGAAGGGCTGGAAAAAGATATACCACGCAAATAGAGACCAAAAGAAAGCAGGAGTGGCAATACTCATATCCGATAAAATAGACTTTAAAATAAAGGCTGTGAAAAGAGATAAAGAAGGCCACTACATAATGATCAAGGGTCAATCCAAGAAGAAGATATAGCAATTATAAATATATGCACCCAATATAGGAGCACCGCAACATGTAAGACAAATGCTAACAAGTATGAAAGGGGAAATTAACAATAACACAATAATAGCGGGAGACTTTAATACCCCACTCACATCTATGACAGATCAACTAAACAAAAATTAACAAAGAAATGCAAACTTTAAATGATACATTAGACTAGTTAGACCTAATTGATATCTATAGGACATTTCACCCCAAAACAATGAATTTCAACTTTTTCTCAAACGCTCATGGAACCTTCTCCAGGATAGATCACATCCTGGGCCATAAATCTAACCTTGATAAATTCAAAAAAATTGAAATCATTCCAAGCATCTTTTCTGACCATGATGCATTAAGATTAGATCTCACTTACAGGAGAAAAACTATTAAAAATTCCAACATATGGAGGTTGAACAACACACTTCTGAATAACCAACAAATCACAGAAGAAATCAAAAAAGAAATCAAATTATGCATAGAAACTAATGAAAATGAAAACACAACAACCCAAAACCTGTGGGACACTATAAAAGTAGTGCTAAGGGGAAAGTTCATAGCATTACACGCATACCTGAAGAAACAAGAAAAAAGTCAAATAAATAACCTAACTCTACACCTAAAGCAACTATAAAAGGAAGAATTGGAAACCC
This sequence comes from Capricornis sumatraensis, assembly GCF_032405125.1. NCBI lineage: Eukaryota > Metazoa > Chordata > Mammalia > Artiodactyla > Bovidae > Capricornis > Capricornis sumatraensis. The sequence goes on from NC_091073.1 coordinate 80,491,453, forward strand.
CAGAGTTAGTAGAAGGAAAGAAATTTTAAAAATTAGGGTGGAAATAAATGCAAAAGAAACAAAAGAGACCATACCAAAAATCAACAAAGCCAAAAGCTGGTTCTTTGAAAGGATAAATAAAATTGATAAACCATTAGCCAGACTCATCAAGAAGCAAAGAGAGAAAAATCAAATCAATAAAATTAGAAATGAAAATGGAGAGATCACAACAGACAACACAGAAATACAAAGGATCATGAGACTACTATCAGCAGTTATATGCCAATAAAATGGACAACGTGGAAGAAATGGACAAATTCTTAGAAAAGTACAATTTTCCAAAACTGAACCAGGAAGAAATAGAAAATCTTAACAGACCCATCACAAGCACGGAAATTGAAACTGTGATCAGAAATCTTCCAGCAAACAAAAGCCCAGGTCCAGACAGCTTCACAGCTGAATTCTACCAAAAATTTCGAGAAGAGCTAACACCTATCCTCCTCAAACTCTTCCAGAAAATTGCAGAGGAAGGTAAACTTCCAAACTCATTCTATGAGGCCACCATCACCTTAATACCAAAACCTGACAAAGATACTACAAAAAAAGAAAACTACAGGCCAATTTCACTGATGAACATAGATGCAAAAATCCTTAACAAAATTCTAGCAATCAGAATCCAACAACACATTAAAAAGATCATACACCATGACCAAGTGGGCTTTATCCCAGGGATGCAAGGATTCTTCAATATCCGCAAATCAATCAATGTAATTCACCACATTAATAAACTGAAAAAGAAAAGCCATATGATTATCTCAATAGATGCAGAGAAAGCCTTTGACAAAATTCAACATCCATTTATGATAAAAACTCTCCAGAAAGCAGGAATAGAAGGAACATACCTCAACATAATAAAAGCTATATATGACAAACCCACAGCAAACATTGTCCTCAATGGTGAAAAATTGAAAGCATTTCCCCTAAAGTCAGGAACAAGACAAGGGTGCCCACGTTCACCACTACTATTCAACATAGTTCTGGAAGTTTTGGCCACAGCAATCAGAGCAGAAAAAGAAATAAAAGGAATCCAAATTGGAAAAGAAGAAGTAAAACTTTCACTGTTTGCAGATGACATGATCCTCTACATAGAAAACCATAAAGACTCGACAACAAATTTACTAGAGCTAATCAATGAATATAGTAAAGTTTCAGGATATAAAATCAACACACAGAAATCCCTTGCACTCCTATACACTAATCATGAGAAAGTAGAAAAAGAAATTAAGGAAACAATTCCATTCACCATTGCAACGAAAAGAATAAAATACTTAGGAATATATCTACCTAAAGAAACTAAAGACCTATATATAGAAAACTATAAAACACTGGTGAAAGAAATCAAAGAGGACACTAATAGATGGAGAAATATACCATGTTCATGGATCGGAAGAATCAATATAGTGAAAATGAGTATACTACCCAAAGCAATTTGCAAATTCAATGCAATCCCTATCAAGCTACCAGCCATATTTTTCACAGAACTAGAACAAATAATTTCAAGATTTGCATGGAAATACAAAAAACCTCGAATAGCCAAAGCAATCTTGAGAAAGAAGAATGGAACTGGAGGAATCAACCTGCCTGACTCAGGTTCTATTACAAAGCCACAGTCAACAAGACAGCATGGTACTGGCACAAAGACATAAATATAGATCAATGGAACAAAACAGAAAGCCCAGAGATAAATCCACACACATATGGACACCTTATCTTTGACAAAGGAGGCAAGAATACACAATGGAGTAAAGACAATCTCTTTAACAAGTGGTGCTGGGAAACTGGTCAACCACTTGTAAAACAACGAAACTAGATCACTTTCTAACACCGCACATGAAAATAAACTCAAAATGGATTAAAGATCTAAATGTAAGACCAGAAACTATAAAACTCCTAGAGGAGAACATAGGAAAACACTCTCCGACATAAATCACAGCAGGATCCTCTATGATCCACCTCCCAGAAATCTGGAAATAAAAGCAAAAATAAACAAATGGGATCTAATTAAAATTAAAAGCTTCTGCACAACAAAGGGACATATAAGCAAGGTGAAAAGACAGCCTTCTGAATGGGACAAAATAATAGCAAATGAAGCAACTGACAAACAACTAATCTCAAAAATATACAAGCAACTTATGCAACTTAATTCCAGAAAAATAAATGACCCAATCAAAAAAATGGGCCAAAGAACTAAATGGACACTTCTCCAAAGAAGACATACAGATGGCTAACAAACACATGAAAAGATGCTCAACATCACTCATTATTAGAGAAATGCAAATCAAAACCACAATGAGGTGCCACTTTGACTTTCGCAGAATGTCTGCAATCCAAAAATCTGCAAGCAATAAATGCTGGAGAGGGTGCAGAGAAAAGGGAATCCTCCTACACTGTTGGTGGGAATGCAAACTAGTACAACCACTATGGAGAACAGTGTGGAGATTCCTTAAAAAATTGCAAATAGAACTACCTTATGACCCAGCAATCCCACTGCTGGGCATACACACTGAAGAAACCAGAATTGAAAGAGACACATGTACCCCAATGTTCATCGCAGCACTGTTTATAATAGCCAGGACATGGAAGCAACCTAGATGTCCATCAGCAGATGAATGGATAAGAAAGCTGTGGTATATATACACAATGGAGTATTACTCAGCCATTAAAAAGAATATATTTGAATCAGTTCTGATGAGATGGATGAAACTGGAGCCAATTATACAGAGTGATGTAAGCCAGAAAGAAAAACACCAATAGAGTATACTAACACATATATATGGAATTTAGAAAGATGGCAATGATGACCCTGTATGCAAGACAGCAAAAATGACACAGATGTGTATAGCGGACTTTCGGACTCAGAGGGAGAAGGAGAGGGAGAGGGTGGGATGATTTGGGAGAATGCCATTGAAACTTGTATGCTATCATGTAAGAATCGAATCGCCAATCTATGTCCGATGCAGGATACAGCATGCTTGGGGCTGGTGCACGGGGATGACCCAGAGGGATGTTGTGGGAGGGGGGTTCATGTTTGGGAACGCATGTACACCCATGGTGGATTCATGTCAATGTATGGCAAAACCAATACAGTATTGTAAAGTAAAATAAAGTAAAAATAAAAATTAAAATAAAATAAAATTCCCTGGCTAAAAAAAAAAAAAGAGTGAACCTAACATCAGTTTCTTGAGAAGCCTTCCACTAGGCAAACTACAACCTAATTACTTATTATTTATCTTTATTGTTATATGGTATAACAACACACTGCAGTAAAAAAAAAAAATAATTAAAAAAAATAAAACATTGGACAAAAATGAAAAATATCTTTGTTGTCTTGGGGCATAAGATGAAAACCTTTTCATCATTTTTTAAAACTATTTTACCAAATTTAAAATAACAGTATTCATATAAAGTTTACTTTCATTAACAATGGAATTACACTAAAAACAAATAACAGATAGATGGAAAGTACCAAAATATTTTGAGTTTACACATCATATTTCTGTGTAATACATGAGTCAAAGTCTTAATAAAATTTTAAAAATATTTTGAATTAAATAAATATGAAATATATATCAAAATTTATGGGATACAGTAAAAGCATGCTTAGAGGGAAATTCCTAACATTGAATACATATTTTAGAAAATGTTTAAAATTACAAATCAGACCAATGGTCTGTGAGAACTCAAGAGTAAAATGACACAATTAATTATTTTATTAACTGTCTAAAATATCTTAGAATCTCAATAACTACTTAATTGCCAAAGCAAAAAATTATAAAGGCAAAAATTATATACATATGCATATATATATAAATGCATATACAGTAAAAGTCAAGAGAAATTTCTTTCGTTTTATTGTCATTTTAATGAAAAAAATAAGTAGTATAATCAATAGTTTTTAAAAATGGCATGTTTATTTTCTTTATTGAGGTTATTTTAAAAGTAATATATCATTGAGATATTTTGGTAACTTAGAAACTGATACTTTTCTGTGAAAAAGAATATGATTTACATGTTTTGCAACTTTGTTGTTTGGTTCATCCATATTTGAGATAACCATGTCTTGTTAATGAATTGACTCTTTATCATTATACAGTATTTTGCTCTATATCTGGTATACTTTATTTTTGCTCTAAAGTCTACTTTATCTGATATTAATATAGACAATTTTGATTTATTATAATTAATAATTGACTGGTATGAATTTCTCAATTATTTATTTTTTAATTTACCTTTATCATTTTACCTAAAATGAGTTCCTCATACACATTGTATAATTGTCCCATGTTCTTTAATCTACTCACCAATTTCTGTCTTTTACTTGATGTGTTTAGATCATTAACAATAAAAGCAGTTATTGATGTTAGGGCTTTTTATGCCTATTTTCATGTGTTTATTTCTTTGATTTCTTTTTCCTGTCTTCCTGTGGGTTCAGTTCCATTCAGTTCAGTCACTCAGTCATGTCCAACTCTTTGCGACCCCATGGACTGCAGTACACCAGGCCTCCCTGTCCATCACCAACTCCCAGGGCTTACTCAAACTCATGTCAGTTGGGTTGGTGACCTCATCCAACCATCTCATCCTCTGTCATCCCCTTATCTTCCTGCCCTCAATCTTTCGCAGCATTGGGGTCTTTTCAAATGAGTCAGCTCTTCGCATCAGGTGGCCAAAGTATTAAGAGTTTCAGCCTTCAACATCAGTCCTTCCAATGAATATTCAGGGCTGATTTCCTTCAGGATGGACTGGTTTGATCTCCTTGCAGACCAAGGGACTCTCAAGAGTCTTCTCCAACACCACAGTTGAAAAGCATCAGTTCTTTGGTGCTCAGCTTTCTCTATAGTCCAACTCTCACATCCATACATGACCACTGGAAAAACCATAGCTGTCTCTGCTTTATAATATGCTGTCTAGATTGGTCATAACTTTCCTTCCAAGGCCATAACTTTTCTTCCAACTTTCTTCCAAGTAATCCTGTGGGTTACTGGAGCATTTTTAGAATTCCACTTTGATTTATCTATGCAGTTTTTTAGTGCATTTATTTGTATAGCTATTTCAGTGATTGTTTCAGAAATTCTGTTATATATCCATTATATACATAATTACAGTATACTGAGGTTATCATTTTGCTCACCCAAAGAAACTGTAAGTTTTACCTCACTTTACCCTCTACTCTCCTTTGTTTATAATGTAATTGTATGTTCATAATTCAAGTGTCTGTTCTTTTTACCCATATTTGGCTGTTTCTTATTTCTTGATGTTCTTAGAGGTCTTGTTTTATCATATAGTGTTTGTTAGAGAATTTTATTTAGCTCTTTCTGTAAGTTAGGTCTCCTAGTGAATATATATATGTATTTTAATATATATTTTATATACATATATTTTATCTTTCTTGAGAATGTTTTGTTTTCCCCTTCATGCCTGTAAGATCTTTTTACTTGATACAAAATGCTAGGTTGACAAGTTTTATGTTCAGGACAGGAAAAATGCCATGCATTATTTTTTCTGCTTCCCATGGTTTCTGATCAAAATTTGCTATCATATGAATTGTCTGCTTATAAATAATGCTTTGTGTCTCTTTTACTGATTTGTTTTCAGAATTTTTGTTTGCCTTTTTTTCCCAGTTTAACTATAATGTGTCATGATGTGGATTTCTTTTGGGTTTATCCTTTTGGGAATTTGGTCTACTTCTTAAATCTGTAGGCTTATGTCTTTTGTTAAATTTGGGAAATTTGGGAATTCCCAGTTCCTTTATTTCTTCAAGTACTTTTTCAGCCCTGCTTTCTTTCTCTTCTCCTTCCAGGATTTTGATGACAGTAATAGTATATCTTTTATTATGGTCCACGAAGTCCCTGAGGCTATTTTTTTTTCAGTCTCTCTGTTGTTAAACTGAATAATTTTGAGGATTGTTCAACTTTCAAACTCACTGATTTCATGCTCTGTTCTGATGTTGAGTTTCCAGTGAGTTTAGTATTTTGGTTACTGTATTTCTCAGTTCCAAATTTTTCATTTGCTTCTTCACCTTATTTTCTAAAGCTTTCTATTTTTTCATTGATCTCAATCCTGTTTATAATTGCTTCTTGAAGCATTTTTATGATAGCTGCTTTAAAGTCTTTGTAAGTTAATGTCAAAGTCTGCCACCTTAGAGTTGACATCCATGACTGCCTTCTTTCATTCAAGATGAAATTTTTCCTAGTTGTTTGTATAAGTGATTTGTAAATTAAAATATGCATATTTATTGTGAGATTTGGGATCTTATTTGAACCCATGTTTTAGGTACCATCCTTTGACATCACTCAAAGGAACAGGGGAAAAAACTAATTCATTTACTTCCAGGTGGAATTAGAAGTCCAAGTTCTCATTTTTTTTCTTTAAGTTTTATTGAGATATAATTGTCATATAGCACTGTAAAAGCTTAAGATGTACAACATAATGATTTGACTAAAATAAATTTTTTTTAATAAATTTTTTATGTATTTGAAATGAAATGATTGTCACAATAGGTTTAGTGAACATCTATCATCTCATATATCAATTCAGTTCAGTTCAGTCATTCAGTAATGTCCGCCTCTTTGCGATCCCATGGACTGTAGCACGCCAGGCCTCCCTGTCCATCACCAACTCCTGGAGTTTACTCAAACTCTTTTCCATTGAGTCAGTGATGCCATCCAATCATTTCATCCTCTATCATCCTCTTCTCCTCCTACCTTCAATCTTTCTCAGCATCAGGGTCTTTCCAAAACAGTCAGTTCTTCGCAGCAGGTGGCCAAAGTATTGGAGCAGGGGAAAGAACTAATTCATTTACTTCCAAGTGGAATTAGAAGTCCACGTTCCCATCTGTTTTTTTCTTTAAGTTTTATTGAGATAAATTTTCATACAGCACTGTACAAGCTTAAAATATACAACATAGTGACTATATATATAGTCAATATATATATTGACTATATATGTATTTATATAAATAAATATATCTTAAAAATTGTTTTTCCATGTGATTAAAACTCAGGATTTACTCTCAATTTTCATTTGTAACATACAACAGTGTTGTCACAATCAAGTTGTACATTATATCCCTAGTATTTATTTATCATATAACTGGAAATTTGTACCTTTTGACTTCCTTCATCTAATTGCCCCTCCCCTCACCACCAGTCTGGTCAGAGCAAATCTGATCTCTTTTAATTTTAAAAGTTTTTAAACAAACATTTGTTTGTGTATATATGCATTTGTTTACTTTGATGCATAGCTGGTCACAACTATGTTAGTTTCTGGTGCACAACATAGGGATTCTATATTTCTAAATATTTCAAAAGAATCACCATGATGAATCTAGTTGTCATCTGTCACTATACAAAGATATGACATAATTATCAACTATATTCCCCGCACTGTAGGTTTCATATCTGTGACTCATTTATTCTGCAACTGAAAGTTTGTATTTCTTAATCTCACTCATTTATTTTTCTCCTCCCCTACCCCTGCCCCCTGGCAACCACATGTTTGTTCTCTGTATCTATGATTTTGTTTCTGTTTGTTTATATTTGTTCATTTGTTTCATATTTTAGATTCTGCCTTTAGGTGAAAACACAAGGTATTCATCTTTCTCTAACTTATTTCACTTAGCATAATACCTTCTACATCCAACTATGTTGTCACAAATGGCAAGATTTCATTCTATTATATGACTGAGTAATCTTCCATTGTGTGTATGTGTATGTGTGTGTGTATAAAAAATATCTTTATCTAAACATATAATAATGGGCATTTAGGTTGCTTCTGTATCTTGGCTATTTTGAAGAATGCTTCAGTGAACATAAAGGTGCATGTATATCTTCCTGAATCAAAGTTTTTACTTTGTTTTGGTGAATATTCACAAGTGGAATTGCTGGATTGTATGGTAGTTCTATTTTTATTCTTTTCAGGAATGTCCATACCATTTTTTATAGTGACTGTATCAGTTTATGCTTCTACCAACAGTGTACAAGTGTTCCCTTTTCTAAATATCCTTGCCAATATCCATTTGTTTTTTGTTGTCTTTTTGATAATAGCCATTCTGAGAAGTGTGAGGTGACATCATGGTAGTTTCAATTGCCTTTTCCCTGGTGATTAGTGACATTGGGCATCTTTTCATGTACCTGTTAGCCATCTGCATGTTTTCTTTTTGAAAAATGTCTATTCAGGTCCTCTGCCCATTTTTTATCTTATTCAGATATATGCAGATATATACCCAGGATCTTCTGGACCATATGATAGTTCTATTTTTAGCTCCCAGTTTTCATAGCGGCTGCACCAATTTACATTCCCACCAACAGTATACATTTCCCTTTCTCCACAACTTGGCCAACATTTGTTATTTGTTGTCCTTTTGACTATGCTCAGTTTTAAACTGGGTGTGTGTTTGTCTGCTAGTGTTGAGTTGTATGATTTCTTTGCATATTCTGGATATTAAGCCCTCACCAAATATATCATTTGCAAAATCTTGACCCATTCACAAAAGTATTTTAAGTTGATGCAATTCTATTTGCTTATTTTTGCTTTTGTTTCCCTTGCTTGAGAATACAAATCAAAAAAAAAAAATTAAGACTAACATCAAAAAACATACCGTCTATGTTTTCTTCTAGAATTTTTATTATTTCAGGTTTTACTTGTGAGTCTTTAATCTATTTTAATTTTCTTTTTTAATGGTGTAAGAAAGTAGTGCAGTTTGATTATTTTGGATGTAGCTATCCAGTTCCCAGCAGCATTTATTGAAGGGGCTCTTTTTTCTCTGAATGTATGATTTCTGTTAGGCTATACTTTTCCTGGTCCTTCAGCTAGGAAAAGAAAAATTTTGTTGGAATTTTTTTTTGGTCTGTACCAAAGAATGTATCTGGGTTTCTGGCTTCTTCAACTCCAAGTCTGAGATACATGAAGCAAAAAGAAAACCCATGTCACCATGGTGTCATTCCTTGGTTTTTGAGGTCCATGGATGGTCTGTCATCTCCTTTCCACTTTCAGATTCTTCCTATTCTTGTTTTACATGCAATCATCAGACTTCCCAGTGTAGTTAAGGGAAAGAACAGAGAAAAAGATATCTATACCGTCTTCCTGGAAACAGAAGTCAAAATCTGAAAGCAGATTTTAGTATATACAATAATCATAAAGTATACATAATGATAGTGAAAATTGAAGACTCCCTCATTACTGGGGGGGGGGGGATTGATTGTTTTTTAACCATGGTAACAAGTAAACACCAAAACTGGTTTTAATTCTGTTTACTCAATCAATGACAACACCCCTTATTCTAATCAATCAATGACAGCATAACACCAAAAGTCACCAGGTTAGTGACCCCAGATTGTAAGCAGCAGCCTCCCTCCAGTAAATACACGTCTTGAACCCAACCAGTAAATCACAGATCTGCCTTACTGTCTTGCTTCTAAGGCTGTTGATAACCCAGGCCCATCATTATAACCAACATAACCCTGATCCCTATCAACCGTTGGACCTAAAGCTTTATCTAAGACATGCATTCCATTGCCTGACTCTTTTTTGCCCTTAAGAAAATTTACACTGATGAAATCTTAAATTGGAAGAATTAATATATTAAAATACAGTAATCCATAGTTTGTCTTTCTATTTAACTTACATTTCTATTTCATTCAGCAGAAACATTTATTTCTCCCTTGTTCCATATGGCTATGTGAGGAAATAGATTTAAAGCCTTTAAAAATATTTAATTTCTCTCTCTCTCTCTTTCCTGACCTAGGCATTATTCCTAAAAATATATAATTAAATTAGGAGATGAAGCCATGTGTTTCAACTCAGTTCCCACCAAAAACTTGTATTAGGGAATATGGGGAAAATGAGGAGTTATTAATACAATTTTGCAAGGTTTTTAGATTTCTATTACTGTTTATTTTTAGAATCACATAGAAGTAGGGGCAAAGTTGACAGTGATTGTATGGCAGGTTAGGTATCAGGGCATTTCTGGAATAATACCCCACAATGTTCCTCAAAATCATTTAATTAACCTCTAAGACCTACCACTGCCTACTGATGTCCTGAATGGATTAGAAAAGATAAAGAGACAAGCAACACACTTGTTGATTGAGCCAGGTAAATCAGAGTATGCCTGGTAAACTAAATGAACTTGAAGCCTTCTCTTTCTAGACCATATAGGTAGAAATGGAGATGAGATGAACTTCAATTTAAATATACCTTTGTTGTCTTACATTGTAGTTTCAATGACTTCTCTGGTGGCTCAGACAGTAAAGTGTCTGCCTACAATGCAGGAGACCTGGGTTCAATTCCTGGGTGGGGAAGATCCCCTGAAGAATGAAATGGCAACACACTCCAATACTCTCACCTGGAAAATCCCATGGACGGAGGAGTCTGGTAGGCTACAGTCCATGGAGTCGCAAAGAGTCAGACAAGACTGAGCAAATTCCCTTTCCCTTTCTTGTTGTCTATCTTGGCTACACATTTAAAAGATGTGAAGACACAAAAATTAGCACCAAGCCTTAGTGAATTTGCAGTGGTGAGCATATGTACTGCTATAACTGATATATTTAGTCCTCTGAAAGTGCAAGAAAAGGAGACATCATTTCTGAATTGGTGCAGTATGGAAAGCTCTTGCATGAAATATTGTCTATGACTTTGAAGAATGGGAAAAATTTTGACAGAACAAGCAAAATACACAATGTAGATAAATATGAAAGAGTGATTTGTGGTTACAAACTAGGGTGTTGTCCTTTGCATCTGGAATCACTTAATCTTCATTAAAAAATGGCAAAAGACGAGACTGGACAGGCAGGATGTAGCCAATCTATGACTTGCCTTTCATGCAAAAATAAAGAAATTGAACTTTCAGTTCAGTTCAGTCACTCAGTCGTGTCCAAATATTTGCGACCAACTACAGTACGCCAGGCCTCCCTGTCCACCACCAACTCCTGGAGTTTACCCAAACTCATGTCCATTGAGTCAGTGATGCCATCTAACCATCTCATCCTCTGCTGTCCCCTTCTCCTCCTGCCTTCAGTCTTTCTCAATATCAGGGTCTTTTCAAACGAGTCAGCTCTTCACATCAGGTGGCCAAAGTATTGGAGTTTCAGCTTCAACATCAGTCCTTCCAATGAATACCCAGGACTGATCTCCTTTAGCACGGACTGGTTGAATCTCCTTGCAGTCCAAGGGACTCTCAAGAGTCTTCTCCAACACCACAGTTCAAAAGCATCAAATCTTCGGTGCTCAGCTTTCTTTATAGTCCAACTCTCACATCCACACATGACTACTGGAAAAATCATAGCCTTGACTAGACAGAGCTTTGTTGGCAAAGTAATGTCTCTGATTTTTAAAATGATGTCTAGGTTGGTCATAACTTTTCTTCCAAGGAGTCAGCATCTTTTAATTTCACGGCTGCAATCACCATCTGCAGTGATTTTGGAGCCCCCCAAAAATAAAGTCTGTCACTGTTTCCACTGTTTCCCCATCTATTTGCCATGAAGTGATAAGACAGGATGCCATGATCTTAGTTTTCTGAATGTTGAGCTTTAAGCCAACTTTTTCACCCTCCTCTTAGCTGTCAATAATGAGAAGATATGGAAAAGAAGTAGGTACAAGCACTCTGGCTATACTTTACCCTAGAAGACAGAGACAGGTTGTATATTGTCACCCTGCTTATTGAACTTATATGCAGAGTACATCATGCTAAATGCTGGGCTGGATGAAGCACAAACTGCAATCAAGATTGCCAGGAAAAATATCAATAACCTCAGATACACAGATGACACCACTCTTATGGTAGAAAGCGAAGAGGAGCTAAAGAGCCTCTTGATGAAAGTGAAAGAGTAGAGTGAAAAAGTTGGCTTAAAACTCAGCATTCAGAAAACTAAGATCATGGCACCCAGTCCAATCACTTCATGGCAAACAGATGGGGAAATAGTGAGAGACTATTCTCTTGGGCTCCAAAATCACTGCATATGGTGACTGCAGCCATGACATTAAAAGACATTTGCTCCTTAGAAGAAAAGCTATGACCAACCTAGACAGCATATTAAAAATCAGAGACATTACTTTGCCGACAAAGGTCCATCTAGTCAATGCTATTGTTTTTCCAATAGTCATGTATGGGTGTTAGAGTTGGACTATAATAAAGAAAGCTGAGTGCCAAAGAATTGATGCTTTTGAACTGTGGTGTTGGAGAAAACTCTGGAGAGTTCCTTGGACTGCAAGGAGATCAAATCAATCAGTCCTAAAGGAAATCAGCCCTAAATATTCATTGGCAGGACTGATGTTGAAGCTGAAGCTCCAATACTTTAGCCATCTGATGTGAAGAGATGGCTCATTGGAAAAGACCCTGATGCTGGGAAAGATTGAAGGCAGGAGAAAAAGGGGACAACAGAGGATGAGATAGTTGGATGGCATCACCGAGTCAATGGACATGAGTCTGATCAAGCTCTGGTAGATGGTGAAGGACAGGGAACCTGGTGTGTTTTAGTTCATGGGGGTCACAAAGAGTTGCACATGACTGAGTGACTGAACAGAAACAACAGAAGACAGAGAAGAACAGGGAGATCCTGGAGCCAGGGAGAGCAGTGGGAAACACTTTTCCAATAGTCCAGGTGAGAAATGAACCATGAGTGTGGAGTTGTTGTGTGAGAAATGACTTGATATGGAATCAATGGGAGTCGATTCATTTGGGGTTGAGAAGGAAGAATCACAGTGAAGGGAGGGGTCAGACTTCTAGTCCAGACATGTGGATGAACCATTAGTCAAGCAAGAATCATTCTTTTGAAATATAATTGAGCATAAAACTGGATAAAGCATTACCTATTTTAATCTCACTTATCAAAACCTGTTATTTCTACATCTGATGTGTCCTTGCTAAATACACAGGCTTTCAAACTCTACTATACATTAGTAATCTTGTCTTATCCAACATTGGACAAAGATGCTAATCCACTGCTGCCCATGGTACTGCTGTGCACAGATGGAGTTCAGAGTAACATGTTATTTTCCTAAAATGGAAACTGAGGCTTCAAGAAGCAGACTGGTTTCTCCAATGCCAAGTGGTTTAAGTGGCTAAAATAGAGTTGAAACCAATTTATTTGCTGTTAAATTCTAAGGTATATCTGTTACAGCATATGATGAGCATCATATAAGTAACTCAAATTCAGTCTTAACTCGTCTCTACTAATGATTAAAAAAACATCTTTTATATCCAAATTCAAAGCATAATCACTTTTTATCTTTTGTAAGCTACATTATTCTTTAGTATTCATGCATTTTCAATTTTATAGAATTGAGTTTAAATAATATTTGAATTTTGTTATTGATATAAACATGATATATAGCATGTTAATATAAACATTCATAGCAACACGAATGAGATTACTTTGATTAAAAAATAAGATGATGTTGAGATTGAATTTTGTCACTAGGAAAACATAGTGAAAATCTCTTACTACCTCTCTTCTCTGTAGCCAAGTTACAGTCTCTAGTCTTGTGGGGAGGTTGGCTGCTTCACTAGAGTTCCTCTCGATTTCCTTTATCTTTTAAAATTTTGGAGCTCACTGGTGTTGAGAAGCATGATATTTCTGGGACTGTTCTTCCCTCCACATTTGCAGCCCAGATTTGAGCTCAAGCCATAGCTGAGCATCTGGACTCCATCTTCAGAAACTTGCACAACACAATCCAGCTCTTCTTTTAAAATAATTCTGTTATCATCTCAAATGACAATGTCCCAAGGCTTCTCAAGACCTTTATGGGGGAATTTGAAAGCAATTGCTGTCAAAAGTGTCAGAAAATGCCAAAGAAATCATTAACTTACTGTGGAGGGTTGCCAAACAAATCTAATTGTTGGAGTCTCACAGACTTCAAAGTGCTTTTAACTTATGACTAAAGGTACTAAAGGAAAAATGGGATAGGATTTCACTTTTATTTTTTTTTTTCCTTTTGTTGTTGATATTGTTGTTTTAATTACACATATCTTCAGAGCAGCTTTATGGGAAAATTCAAATTCCCAGGAAGCTGGAAATTAGATCAGAAAAAAACAAACAATGACAAAAAAGAATATTGTGTTTTGCTAGGAAATTCCACAACAAGCAACCTCCTATGTGTGTTCATGTGTGCGTGCTAAGTCGCTTCAGTCCTGTATGACTCTTTTCAAAACCTATGGACCGTAGCCCACCAGGCTTCTCTGTCCATGGGATTCTCTAGGCAAGAATACTGGAGTAGGTTGCCATATCTTCCTCCAGGGGATCTTCCCAGCTCAGTGATCAAACCACATCTCTTATGTCTCCTGCATTGGCAGGCAGGTTCTTTACCACTAGTGCCACCTGGGAAGCCTAACTTCCAATACAAATTTGTAAGGAATATGTTTTGTGTGTAATGAAGAGCTTGGGTATTTCACATGGGAGGAGTTGAATACTGCTCCCTCTTCACCAACTCCTGGATATTGAACCTCATCTGTATAAGGTAAATGACAGTGAGGTGGAAGACAGAGTGGTTACATAACATCCCTTTACAAGGGCACAAATTTATAAAGATGGGCCTACAACTGCAGTGCAGGCAGTCCAGTGACTCCTCTAAAGATCGTTTCTCCTTTGTTAGTGAATTTCCTTTTCAATGAGTCAATCCAGAGTCCAATCCTAATTTATACAACCAGTGCTGCTATAAATTCATAGTTTTAAAAACTAGGAGATATTTATATGTTTGAAAATTAAGGAATATTATTTTAAATATCATATGGTTCAATGAAGAAATCAAATTAGAAATTAAAAATATTTTCAGTCAACTAACACACACACACACACCAAAAAAAAAAAAAAAAACCTACATAGCAAAATTTGTAAGAAACAGCAAAAACTGTTTAGAGGAAATGTGTAAATTTAGAAAAGATGAAACTAACATTTAATATAATACAAAGGAACAGCAACAGTAACCCAAGAAAATTAAAGGATAAAAATAATAAGTATAAGAATAGAAATGATTAAAAAGAAAACTAATGATAAAAATGACAAAAAGAAAAAAACAGTATTTGTTCTTTTAAAGAGTAATTAGTTAATAATCCTTGGTAAGCTTTATCCAGAAAAAAATAGAGAAAAATAAAAATAATCATGGTCAGGAAGGAAAACTGCCACATATGCTGCAGACACTGAAACTACAATAAGCAGTCATGAACAAATGTAAGTCATAACTTCAAACATCTAGTGGAATGGACAAGTTCAAGAAGAATTGATTCCAATACATTTTCATGCATTATCTGTTTAAACATTGGCACTTTTCTCCCCCATCATTTTCTTCATGTTCAACTAAATACATGTTATACCTTCTCGAGCAGTCCTTTCGTGTTTCAGCCTCTCTTTATTCTTTTTATTCTCTTAGACTTTCTGTTGCTGTTTGGTGCTGTTCAGTCACTAAGTCGTGTCCAACCCTTTTTTGATCCCATAGACTGTAGCCCAACAGGCTCCTCCTTCCATACGATTCTCCAGATAAGAATACTGGAGTGGGTTGCCAGTTCTTTCTCCAGGGAATCTTCCCAACCCGGGGATTGTACCTGCGTCTCCAGCTTGGCAGGTGGATCCTTTACCACTAGACCACCAAGGTTTTGTGGTTTCCCAAGTGGCTTTAGTAGTAAAGAACCCACCTCCCAAAGCAGGAGACATAACAGACATGGGTCTCTTACATCTCAGCCACCTCTCAACCATGGCACCACCAAGGAGTCCCCGCACTTCCACTGCAGGAGGCATGAGTTCAATCCATGGTCAGGGATGTGGGATCCCACATGCCAGTTCAGGTGGCAAAAATAAATAAATAAGTAAATAAGGTCTATACTGAAAATCAGGAAATCCACATGAGCATTCTGAACTTATTGAGCACTACCTGTATAGACTCAGGCAGTTTTTTTCCACTTCTTTTCTGATCCTTCCTTTGTTCTCTCATATGTAAATTAAGACCAAAAAAAGAGAAACTGACTAGTGTAAACAGGGAAGATGATTGAACAATTTTGTATGTTGATATACTTTTCAGTGGCAAAGCACTACTTGAAGAAACGGTAGAGCATGCTTCTTGAATGGCATGAAGTAAAATGTTTATAACACGTACAAGTTCCATAATGTCACATTTGGATGTATACTTCTGTCTACTAAAGATGTAAGCATTCTAATCTGTTTCTATTTTTAAATAATGACAACTTTAAAGTGCACTTGTAAGATTTCTTGGCAATGAAAAAATGTAGCCCTCCTTCCTAAACTATTGAAATGACCAAAATTTTTAAATGGGTCATAAATGTTGCTCATTATAGAGTTTTAGAAAGCATACCGCAAAAGTTGGAAATGAAGCACTGCTTGAACATTCAAAAATGGTGTATGGCATCCATTTTTATTTATCTCTACTGTTTTATAATGTATTTCTTTACATAGCTTTTTAATGGTTACTCTAGGCATTGTAGAGCTTCCCAAGTGGTTCTAGTGGTAAAAACCTGTCTGCTAATGCAGGAGACATAAAGAGACATGGGTTCAATCCCTGGGTCAGGAAAAGCCCCTGGAGAAGGGCATGGCAACCAACTCCAGTATTCTTGCCTGGAAAATTCCATGGACAGAGGAGCCTGACAGCTACAGTCCACAGGGCTGCAGAGTAAGACACACTGAAGCAACTTATCATGCACTAGGCATTATAGTCTATATGTATAATTTGTCACAATTCACTGATATCAGCATTTATCAATTTGAATGAAGTATAGAAGTCTTTACTCTCTTCATATGCTCTATCCTATGCTGTTTATAATAAGCCTTAAATATTTTTACAACTACATCAGACAGTGTTATAATTTTTGCTTAGCAATCAAGCATGTTTTAAGAAACTCAATAAGAAAATATATTTTACATATTTAAGATTATTCTTTCTATAATTCTTTATTCTTTCCTAATATTCCAAGACATTTTCATTTCCTTTCTTTCCTTTTTTCATTTCATTTCTGTTTAGAGAAGATCTTTCTCTGTTAGGATAGATCTACTGGTGACAAATTCTCTTAATCTTTCATCATCTGAGAAATCTTTGATTATCACTTCCTTCTTGAAAGATCTTTTCACTGGATACAGTATCTTGGGTCAATTTTTTTGTTGTTATTGTTTGTTTGTTTGTTTTCTTTTCTTTTCTTTATTTTTCTGGTGCCTGAAACATGTAGCCTCTGGTTTACAAAATTTCTCTATAATGTGTCTTAGTGACATTTTCTTTTGATTTATCCTGTTTGGGGTTTGACAACTTTATCAAATATGTAAGTTTATGTCTTTTGCTAAATTTGCAAAGTTTTCAGCTATGATTCTTTTGAGTACATTTTCAGCCCTACTGTTTTTATTTTCTCCTGCCAGGACTCTGATGACAGAATTGTCAGCTCTTTTATAAAAGTCTTACAACCCTGAGTGTTTCTCCATATTCTGTGTTGTCAGAATGGATATTTTCCACTGTCCTAAATCAAGCTGACCAATTCCTTCCTTTGTACTCTTCAATGGTTTTCAAGCCATTGAGATTTTTGTTTTGTTTTTTTATTGTTGTTATTGTTGTTCTTTTTTCACATCGGTTATTGTATTTTTCAGTTAAAAAAAAATCCATTTCGTTTTTCTTTAAATCCTCTCTCTTTTTTGGAAGGTTTCTATTTTTTATTATTTTTGTTACAAGCATGTCCATAATTGCTTAGTGAAGCATTTTTATGATTTATGAATTTTCAAGCAAATATTTTTATGATATTTACTTGAAAATTACAGTCAGGGCATTCTAATATCTTTGGCATCTTGGTATTGATTTCTCTTTACTGCATTCCTGTCATTCAAGTAGAGATTTTCCTGGTTCTTGATATTATGAATAATTTTTTATTGAAAACTGAGCATTTCCAGTATTATGCCACTCTGAATCCTACTTTAAACCCATTTTAACTGGCTTTTTCTATAATTTCTCCAAGAGAAGAAGGGTTGACACTACCATTGTATTGCCTGGTGGTGGTAGAAGTCTAGGATGGCTCACTTGGCCTCAGTTAGCATCCATCAGAGGAGGTTTCCCTGTTCTTGCTGTTTGGGAAAATGGTTCCAGCTCTCTTAAGAGCCTCCACTGATGGGGCGGGACTGCCTCATTACAGCTGCTTCATAAGTGGCCTCCATAGACAGCAAGGGTTGAGGAGGTAGCCCCTGTATACTGATCCTTTCTGCTGTATCTCCTCTGATAGGACAGTGGGGAGTTGCAAGGACACATGGTGACTGCCAGCAGGAATGGAAGTCTGGGTTTCCCTTGTGGCCACTATTGACAGGGATGGGGGTCCCACTGCTGCCTAGTAGGGGTGAAAGTACCAGTTCCTTCCCCGCACTTACTGAACATCCTACCCATGTTCAGTAAATGACCTCACCTCAGTAAATGACCTCACCTCAGTAAATGACCTCACCTCCCCATGTTCAGTAAATGACCTCACATGTTCATTGAGTCATGTCCACCTAGAGAAAATAGTGGACATTAGATGAGTAGTCTTCTGTCTTACTGGTGCCAGTATGGTATGAATTACCATGCAAAATAAAGTCCACTGCACTGACATACAATGCTATAAATCAGTTATGAATGTGGGTCCTCAGTCCTACATAAAAACCCTTCTGAGGCAGGACTTCCTTACTGTTGTGAAGGAACAGAACTTACATATCCAATTGCTCTTAATCACTACAATTTTGGAAACTCTGGGGGGGAAAGTGCTACAATTTCTGTACTTTTGAATTTCCATACTTCATGTAAAAGAAAAAAAAACTAGTAAAACAAAATTTTATTTTCAAAATTCAAATGCCAAATTAATATTCTCCACATTTTTATATAAGACTGTATTTCAGTACTCTAACTAAATTTGGGACAAAATTTCTAATTTATTACCCATATTTTGGTTGTTTCCTCTATTTAGCTTGCCTAGGTTATGTTAGAAGTGGTTGGAGATGGAGAAGTCAAGATACCTATTTTCATTCAAAAAAAGACCACAGATTTCTTTTAAAAGAATTACTTGTTTAGTTGGCACCCTAGTGTCCTCCTTTTCACAGCCAAGCTAAATTTTTTTAAAAAATTTAATTTCAGATACTCTCCTTCCACACATCTTACATCTTCCCATGACTTTCCCACGAAGTACTCATTGAGACAACTTTTAGAATGCAAAGATAGGGTTGTGTACTTATATGATCTGGTGAAGTTGCTCAGTCCTGTCCAACTCTTTGCAATCCCATGGACTATAGTCCACCAGGTTTCTCCATCCATGGGATTTTCCAAGCAAGAATACTGGAATGGGTTGCCATTTCCTTCTCCAGGGCATCTTCCCAACCCAGGGATCAAACTCAGGTCTCCCTCATTGCAGGCAGACTCTTTACCATCTGAGCCACCAGTGTATGATCTGCTGCTGCTGCTGCTGCTGCTGCTGCTAACTCACTTCCGTTGTGTCTGACTCTGTGAGACCCCATAGACAGCAGCCCACCAGGCTCCCCAGTCCCTGGGATTCTCCAGGCAAGAACACTGGAGTGGGTTGCCATTTCCTCCTCCAATGCATGAAAGTGAAAAGTGAAAGTGAAGTCACTCAGCCGTGGCCAACTCTTAGGGACCCCACGGACTGCAGCCTACCAGGCTCCTCCGTCCATGGGATTTTCCAGGCAAAAGTACTGGAGTGGGGTGCCATTGCCTTCTCTGGTGTATGATCCGAGTTACCTATTATTCCACTACTTTGTTGTTCAGTCACTCAGTTATTTCTGACTCTTTATGATCCCACGGACTGCAGCACACCAGGCTTCACTGTCTGTCACTGTCTCCTGGAGTCTGCTCAAACTCATGTTCATTGAGTCAATGACTCCATCTACTAAATACACATACTACTATTATGTGTGTTTTAGTAGTATTTCACCTCAAAAGTACACATAGTAATATACATTTAAGGAGAATCTGGGGTTTCCTTAAATTAACAGTCATTCTGCATGTCCCAGTAGTGGAAAAAATAGTTACTTACATCACCAACCCCAACGCCTACTGAGGGCAATGACACAACCTCAAAAAGTTGGAATATTTGTGTAATCTTCTCAAAAGCAACAAATGCTAGCATTATACTGAAAAATTACTGGTCTAAAATCTAGCTGCAGAACTTGAGAGATAAAATCACTGCACAAAGTTGCTTTTACTCTAAGAGCTTTGACTGGTCAACAGGAAAGACCTGCAGTGCTGAACCTCAGTGCACTGCCTGCTAGTGGTCTCAGAAGGGAAGCCTGGCCTTCGCAATGAAGACTCCACCCACTCCAGGGAGTGTTATCCAGTCTGCGTCTTCCTCTAGCGGAAAATCAGGAGCAAACAAGGCAACAAACTGCCTTCAAATTGCTTTCCCAAAACAGAATCTCTAACTTCAAGATGGAACATTTGTCTCTGGAAGAAACAAAAGACAAAATCTTTAAGGATCATGAAAACATGACCCTAGCATCCAACTATCCCTACAAACATTTATGTGATCAATGGCTGTAAAGAGCAAAAGGGAAATTGCCATGTAGGAAAGCAGGGAGCATGAGTGAGAACCCATGGGTGGTGGTGGCAGAGGAGAGTGGACAGAGAATAGAAACAGACAGAAAAGATTTAAGATATTGAATTGATAAGATTCTGATAATCAACTAGCCTTATTTTGCACAAAGAGGAGAAGCCAAGCTTTTAATATGGGGACTAGAAACTGGAACAAAGTGACATTAAAGATTTGCAAAATAACCAAACTGAAATTCTGGAACTGAAAATACTAAAACTGAAATTAAGAACACAAAAGAAAGCCAATAAACACATTAGAAGAAATAAGTATTAAAATTCATTGTGGATTAAAACTCTCACTGTTTACTGATGACATGATCCTCTACATAAAAAACCCTAAAGACTCCACCAGAAAATTATTAGAGCTAATCAATGAATACAGTGAAGTTGCAGGATATAAAATCAACACACAGAAATCCCTTGCATTCCTATACACTAATCATGAGAAAGTAGAAAAAAAATTAAGGAAACAATTCCATTCACCATTGCAATGAAAAGAATAAAATACTTAGGAATATATCTACCTAAAGAAACTAAAGACCTATATATAGAAAACTATAAAACACTGATGAAAGAAATCAAAGAGGACACTAATAGATGGAGAAATATACCATGTTCATGGATCGGAAGAATCAATATAGTGAAAATGTGTATACTACCCAAAGCAATCTACAGATTCAATGCAATCCCTATCAAGCTACCAGCAATATTTTTCACAGAGCTAGAACAAATAATTTCACAATTTGTATGGAAATACATAAAACCTCGAAAAGCCAAAGCAATCTTGAGAAAGAAGAATACAACTGGAGAAATCAACCTGCCTGACTTCAGGCTCTACTACAAAGCCACAGTCATCAAGACAGTATGGTACTGGCACAAAGACAAAAATATAGATCAATGGAACAAAATAGAAAGCCCAGAGATAAATCCACACACATATGGACACCTTATCTTTGACAAAGGAGGCAAGAATATACAATGGATTAAAGACAAACTCTTTAACAAGTGGTGCTGGGAAAACTGGTCAACTACTTGTAAAAGAATGAAACTAGAACACTTTCTAACACCATACATAAAAATAAACTCAAAATGGATTAAAGATCTAAACATAAGATCAGAAACTATAAAACTCCTAGAGGAGAACATAGGCAAAACACTCTCCGACATAAATCACAGCAAGATCCTCTATGATCCATCTCCCAGAATACTGGAAATCAAAGCAAAAATAAACAAATGGGACCTAATTAAAATTAAAAGCTTCTGCACAACAAAGGAAACTATAAGCAAGGTGAAAAGACAGCCTTCAGAATGGGACAAAATAATAGCAAATGAAGCAACTGACAAACAACTAATCTCAAAAAAATATAAGCAATTCCTGCAGCTCAATTCCAGAAAAATAAATGACCCAGTCAAAAGAACTAAATAGACATGTCTCCGAAGAAGACATACAGATGGCTAACAAACACATGAAAAGATGCTCAACATCACTCCTTATCAGAGAAATGCAAATCAAAACCACAATGAGGTACCATTTTACACCAGTCAGAATGGCTGCGATCCAAAAGTCTACAAGCAAGAAATGCTGGAGAGGGTGTGGAGAAAAGGGAACCCTCTTACACTGTTGGTGGGAATGCAAACTAGTACAGCCACTATGGAGAACAGTGTGGAGATTCCTTTAAAAACTGGAAATAGAACTGCCTTATGACCCAGCAATCCCACTGCTGGGCATACACACCAAGGAAATCAGAATTGAAAGAGACACATGTACCCCAATGTTCATCACAGCACTCTTTATCATAGCCAGGACATGGAAGCAACCTAGATGTCCATCAGCAGATGAATGGATAAGAAAGCAGTGGTACATATACACAATGGAGTATTACTCACTCATTAAAAAGAATACATTTGAATCAGTTCTAATGAAGTGGATGAAACTGGAGCCGATTATACTGAGTGAAGTAAGCCAGAAAGAAAAACACCAATACAGTATACTAACACATATATATGGAATTTAGAAAGATGGTAATGATAACCCTGTATGTGAGACAGCAAAAGAGACACAGATGTGAAAAACAGTCTTTTGGACTCTGTGGGAGAGGGAGAGGGTGGGATGATTTGAGAGAATGGCATTGAAACATGTATACTATCATGTAAGAAATGAATTGCTAGTCTAAGTTCGATACAGGATACAGGATGCTTGGGGCTGGTACACTGAGATGACCCAGAGAGATGATATGGAGAGGGTGATGGGAGGGGGGTTCAGGGTTGGAAACTCATGTACACCTGTGGTGGATTCATGTCAATGTATGGCAAAACCAATACAGTATTGTAAAGTAAAATAATAATAATAATAAATACAAAAACATAATATAAAATAAAATTCAATGTGGATCAAAAGCATATAGAGAACAAAATGAAGAAGATAGGAAAAATGAGGGCATAAAACTGAGAATACATAGAATGGATCCATCTAAACTGTATTTAATTGAAATTTAAAAAGGGAAATGGGACAGAGACAATTTTTACTGTGATATTGACAGCAAATTTTCAAGAACTGATAAAGGTTACTGCTTCATCAATTCAAGAATCCTAAGAAACCACTGGAGAATAAAAGAAATCTATACATAGACACATTGTGTTGGAAATGCTAAATATAAAAAGCAAAGAGAAAAATCTTAGAAGCAGCCAGCTAGGAACAAAAGAAAGAATGTCTTTCAGGGAGCAAAATTTGAATGACAGCTGAAGTCTCAACAAAAGAGAAGAAGGTGATGGGAAATGATCCCTTCAAAGCATGAAAAGGAAAAAAAGGGCATGCAGAATTTGTACTCAGTAAGGATATATTTTCAAAGTGTTACTGACATGAAAACATTATTAGACAAATAGAAGTGGAGAATTTGCCAAACAGAACTACATCAAAGAAATTATTAAATATCTGTTTGGGAAAGAAGGAAAAAGATCTCAGAGAAAGGTGAAAGACAGAAAAGGGATGAAGAGCAAATAACTGGATACATCAAAGCGAAAATGGTTAAAAATTAAATGGATTTAAAATTCACTTCAGTAAAATGTTTCAGGAGAGGTGAAACTAATATTCTAAACCATTGTATTGTTTGGTGAGAAAATAAAGGTATCTTTTGTCATTCAGTTCAGTTCAGTTCAGTTCAGTCGCTCAGTTATGGCCAACTCTTTGCGACCCCATGAATCGCAGCACGCCAGGCCTCCCTGTCCATCACCAACTCCCGGAGTTCACTCAGATTCACGTCCATTGAGTCGGTGATGCCATCCAGCCATCTCATCCTCTGTCGTTCCCTTCTCCTCCTGCCCCCAATCCCTCCCAGCATCAGAGTCTTTTCCAATGAGTCAACTCTTCACATGAGGTGGCTAAAGTACTGGAGTTTCAGCTTTAGCATCATTCCTTCCAAAGAAATCCCAGGGCTGATCTCCTTTAGAATGGACTGGTTGGATCTCCTTGCAGTCCAAGGGACTCTCAAGAGTCTTCTCCAACACCACAGTTCAAAAGCATCAATTGTTTGGCGCTCAGCCTTCTTCACAGTCCAACTCTCACATCCATACATGACCACTGGCAAAACCATAGCCTTACTATATGAACCTTTGTTGGCAAAGTAATGTCTCTGCTTTTGAATATGCTGTCTAGGTTGGGCGTAACTTTCCTTCCAAGGAGAAAGCGTCTTTTAATTTCATGGCTGAAGTCACCATCTGCAGTGATTTTGGAGCCCCCTAAAATAAAGTCTGACACTGTTTCCACTGTTTCCCCATCTATTTGCCATGAAGTGATGGGACTGGATGCCATGATCTTAGTTTTCCGAATGTTGAGCTGTAAGTCGACTTTTTCACTCTCCTCTTTCACTTTCATCAAGAGGCTTTTTAGTTCCTCTTCACTTTTTGTCATTAGACTTTCATAAATTCAGTTCAGCTCAGTCGTGTCCGACTCTTTGTGACACTTCAGCATACCAGGCCTCCCTGTCCATCACCAACACTTGGAGTTTACTCAAACTCACATCCATTGAGTCGGTAATACCATCCAACCATCTCATCCTCTATTTTCCCCTTCTCTTCTGCCTTCAATCTTTCCCAGCATCAGGGTCTTTTCTAGTGAGTCAGTTATTCCCATCAGGTGGCCAAAGTACTGGAGTTGTAGCTTCAGCATCAGTCATCCCAATGAATATTCAAGACTGATTTCCTTTAGGATGGACTGGTTGGATCTCCTTGCAGCCCAAGGGACTCTCGAGAGTCTTCTCCAGCACCACAGTTCAAAAGCGTAAATTCTTCAGGACTCAGCTTTCTTTATAGTCCAACTCTCACATCCATACATGACAACTGGAAAAACCATAGCCATGACTAGATGGACTTTGTTGGCAAAGCAATGTCTTTGCTTTTTAATAATCTGTCTATTATGATCATAACTTTTCTTCCAAGGAGCAAGCATCTTTTAATTTCATGGCTGCAGTCACCATCTGAAGTGATTTCTGAGCCCCCAAAAATAAAGTCTCTCACTGTTTCCACTGTTTCCCTATCTTTTGCCATGAAGTGATGGGACCAGATGCCATGATCTTAGTTTTCTGAATGCTGAGTTTCAAGCCAACTTTTTCACTCTCCTCTTTTACTTTCATCAAGAGACTCTTTAGTTCTTCACTTTCTGCTGTAAGGGTGGTGTCATTTTCATATCTGAGGTTATTTATCTCTCTCCTGGTAAGCTTTATTCCAGCTTGTGGTTCATCCAGTCCAGCATTTCTCATAATGTACTCAACTTATAAGTTAAATAAGCAGGGAGACAATATACAGCCTAGACGTACTCCTTTCCTGATTTGGAACCAGTCTATTGTTCCATGCCTGGTTCGAACTGTTGCTTCTTGACCTGCATACAGATTTCTCAAGAGACAGGTCAGGTGGTCTGGTATTCCCATCTCTTGAAGAATTTTGCACAGTTTGTTGTGATCCACACAGTCAAAGGTTTTGGCATAGTCAATGAAGCAGAAGTAGACGTTTATCTGGAACTCTCGATTTTTTGATGATCCAACAGATGTTGGCAATTAGATCTCTGGTTCCTCTGCCTTTTCTAAAACCAGCTTGAACATCTGGGAGTTCACAGTTCAAGTACTGTTGAAGCCTGGCATGGAGAATTTTGAGTATTAATTTGCTAGCATGTGAGATGAGTGCAATTGTGCAGTAGCTTGAACATTCTTTGTCATTGTCTTTCTTTGGGATTGGAATGAAAACTGACCTCTTCCAGTCCTGTGGCCACTACTGAGTTTTCCAAATTTGCTGGCATACTGAGTGCAGCATTTTCACAGCATCATCTTTTAGCATTTGAAATAGCTGAGCTGGAATTCCATCACCTCCACTAGGTTCGTTCATAGTGATGCTTCCTAAGGCCCACTTGACTTCTCATTTCAGGATGTCTGGCTCTAGGTGAGTGATTATCTGGGTCGTGAAGATCTTTTTTGTGCAGTTCTTCTGTGTATTCTTTCCATCTCTTCTTAATATCTTCTGCTTCTGTTCGGTCCATACCATTTCTGTCCTTTATTGAGCCCATCTTTGCATGAAATGTTCCCTTGGTATCTCTAATTTTCTTGACGAGATCTCTAGTCTTCCCCATTCTATTGTTTTCCTCTAAGTTCTTGCACTGATCACTGAGGAAGGCTTTCTTATCTCTCCTTGCTACTCTTTTGAATTCTGCATTGAAATGAGTATATCTTTCATTTTCTCATTTGCCTTTCACTTCTCTTTTTTTCTCAGCTACTTGTAAGCCCTCCTCAGACAACCATTTTGCCTTTTTGCATTTCTTTTCCTTGGGGATGGTCTTGATCTCTGCCTCCTGTACAATGTCATGAACCTCCATTCATAGTTCTCCAGACACTCTGTCTATCAGATCTAATCCCTTGAATCTATTTGTCATTTTCACTGTATAATAATAAGGGATTTTATTTAGGTCATACCTGAATGGTCTAGTGGTTTTCCCTACTTTCTTCAATTTAAATCTGAATTTGGCAATAAGGAGTTCATGATCTGAGCCACAGTCCACTCCCAGTCTTGCTTTTGCTGACTGTATAGCTTGCTTTTGCTGACTGTATAGAACTCTCCACCTTTGGCTGGAAAGAATATAATCAATCTGATTTTGGTGTTGACCATCTGGTGATGTCCATGTGTAGTCTTCTCTTGTGTTGTTGGAAAAGGGTGTTTGCTAGGACCAGTGTGTTCTCTTGGCAAAACTCTGTTAGCCTTTGTCCTGCTTCATTCTGTACTCCAAGGCCAAATTTGCCTGTTACTCCAGGTATTTCTTGACTTCCTACTTTTGCATTCAAGTCCCCTAAAATGAAAAGGACATTTGGTGGGGGGTGGGGGGGGGTGTTAGTTCTAGAAGATCTTGTAGGTCTTCATAGAACCATTCACTTCAGCTTCTTTGGCATTACTTGTCGGGGCATAGACTTGGATTACCATGATAATGAATGGTTTGCCTTGGAAATGAACAGAGATCATTCTGTCGTTTTTGAGATTGCATCCAAGTACTGCATTTTGGACTCTTTTGTTGACTGTGATGGCTACTCCATTTCTTCTAAGGGATTCTTACCCACAGTAGTAGATATAATTGTTATCTGAGTTAAATTCATGCATTCCAGTCCATCTTAATTCGCTGGTTCCTAGAATGTCGATGTTCACTCTTGCCATCTCCTGTTTGTCCACTTTCATTTTGCCTTTATTCATGGACCTAACTTTCCAGGTTCCTATGCAATATTGCTCTTTCCAGCATTGGACTTTACTTCCATCACCAGTCACATCCACGACTGGTTGTTGTTTTTGCTTTGGCTCCATCTCTTCGTTCTTTCTGGAGTTATTTCTCCACTGATCTCCAGTAGCATATCGGGCACCTACTGACCTGGGGAGTTTGTCTTTCAGTGTCCTATCTTTTTGTCTTTTCATACTGTTCATGGGGTTCTCAAGGCAAGAATACTGAAGTGGCTTGCCATTCCCTTCTCCAGTGGACCACGTTTTGTCAGAACTCTCCACCATGATCCATCCATCTTGGGTGGCCCTACACAGTAGAAATTATGAGTGGATATTATAATTTCTAGCATATCCACTAAAATAATAGGATAAAATGGTGTATATCTGACTTAAAAATTAAAGAAGAAAATGTTAAATATTCTTAATCTACTTGTTAAGTGGGAATCTCACAGAAGGAGTTCTTCCTAGGTGGTACAATTTGGAAAGAGGTAGAAAAAGAATACCTTTAAGGAAGTGACCTGGCACATACTGTCCTGAACAGGTGATTAAAGTCACAGTGATGAGTCAATTTGATTATGTGTACCTTAGATTCCTTGATGATAAGAATGGCACTTTATTGTGTGGTATTCCCTCAGTGAAGAAACATTCAGTCCAAGCAATATACATTCAATATTCATTAGAAAAATAATATTCAATGAAGATATAGTTTTAATTGTACACAAAATATTCCAGAGACGAAGAAAAGATACTCTTATAATCCTGATAACAAATCACAGCACTCAAAGAATTATACAGCCTCACTTTGGATGTAATAACCAAGTTAAGCTTAACAACCAGAGTGACATGTTGCTTTTTTATGATTAACTCAAATGATATAAACTCACCACATTAACAGTTAAAAGACAAAAATAATTCAGTCATCTCATATGATGCAGAAAAGTATCTCATAAAATCTCACATCCATTATGATGAAAAATTTTATCAAATTAGTAATATAAGAGAACTCCCCTAACCTGAACAGTGTATCTATAAAAACTCACAGTGAATTCCTTAAATGTTCTGATATTCAGGAAAAAATATTTCTTCTACATTATGCTGGATATCAGAGTCAGAAAATAGATAAGTGAAATAAGAGTTAAACAAAAACAACAATAACTATTTGTAACATGCAAATATATGTTTATATATATATATATATATACGATTATTGATATATGATAAAGTATAGAACAGAATAGAGATTCCATAAACAGACCCACATGTATTTGCATAATTTAATTTTGATCAAAGTGCAAAGAACAGAGAATAGTCTGTTCAATAATTGAATATGCATGTCAAAAATATACATGTTTGTATTTTGTACCAAGTAAAATAATTAATACACAGTAGATCATAGACCTAAATGTAAGACCCAAAACTATGAAATTTCTACAACATAACATAGGAGAAAAACTTTAAACCATAAGTTAGGGAAAGTTGCTTACTTACAACTGCAAAAGCATGACTCATAAAAAATAAATTGATATACTGATCTTTATGCAAATTTAAAAGTCAACTTTTCAAAAAGCATTGCTAAGAGATTACAAAAGCAATCTACAGACTGTTAAAAAATATTTCCAAACTATACATCTAATAAAAAGACTTGAATCCAGAATATACAAAAGACTCTCGAAACTCAATGACAAACAGCCCAATTTTTTTAAATTGATAGAAGATTTGGACAGACTCTTCTCCCCATAAGGTACTTGAATGGCAAATAAGCTCATGAAAAAATGCTTAACATCATTAATCATCAGGGAAATGCTAATTAAAACCTCTGTGAAATATCACTACACATCTATAAAAGTGGTTAACATTTTAAAAGATGTGGCAGAACTGGAACTGTCACACATTACTGATGGAAATAAAAAATGGTACAATCTCTGGAAAACAGCTCAGTTTTCTCTTAAAAACTTAAACACCTACCATATGATCTAACTATTCTACCATTGGGGTTTATCCAATGGGGGAAAAAAGCATATATTCATACAAATGTTTGCATGTGGACTACCATAGCACCTTTGATTGAAAGCTGGAAGTTTTATTTGTAACCTAGAAACAACCCAAATATCTATCAGTAGATGAATGAACAAACATCTATGGTATACTCAAAGCTAGACTCATGTTGAATCATGAATTTATTTCAAAATAATTATGTTGAGTCAAAAAAAATCAGATAGAAATGAGTACATACTATATGATTCTGTTAGGTAGGAAGTTAGGCATGAGCAATGAGGAGTGGCCTAGCCGAAAAGGATGTAAATTGATCTCTAAATGCTATCCCAGTGCTGGAAAGCTCATAATTATGCTACAAAACAACCACAGAGACTTTTCTAACTCCTACAAATGCACCCTAGGCACACAGTAGATACAGACTAACCACAGGGCCTTCTCCAACCCTGGAGCATGTGCCCTTGATGTCCAGCTGTGTCCTCGAGTGACCTTAGGCAACCAGGAGCCCTTTAAGGATTCATAAATATTCTATACATACATACATCTGATTATAACAGACTGAATTATGGGAAAGACATGCACAATAGAGCCTGCTGTTATGTAACTTGCAACTGACAATCAAAACTGTCAGCCCACAGCCCCCTGAATGAAGATGTGGAAGTCCTGTCTCTAAACCCCCACCCCGCCACTCCTGTGCCAGTGCCTCTCTTGACTTGGCCCACCTCTCCCTTGAGGTGTTCTTTCTATCCCTTCCTTATTAAAATTTTTGCCGTGGGTAAGACCTCAAATTCCTCTTTGGGTCCTTAGCAAGAACCAAGGCCCACGAGGGAGGGTCCTCTTCAAACTTCCCCTATCTCTGGTAACAATTCCATTAATATAAAATCTTGGAAAATGAAAGCTAATGTATGATGTATTGACTGAAATGATATCAGGGATTGTTTGGGGACAAGGTGGGAGGAGCTGGGCTGAAGAGAGAGCTCATAAAAAAGTTCGAGGAAAGTTGTGGTGTAACAGACGTGTTCATTCTCTCCATTGTGGTGATATTACATGTGTGTGTATATGTCAAGACTCATCCAACTGTACACTTCAAATACACACTCATTTATTATCTGTGGAACATACCTCAGTCAAGCTCTAGTAAAGGGGCTTCCTATGTGGCTCAGCGTAAAGAATCCTCCTGCCAAAGCAGGAGACATGGGTTTAATCCCTGGGTAATCTCTTCTCTGCTGGAGAAGGAAATGGCAACCCACTCCAGTATTCTTGCCTGGAGAATCCCATGGACAGAGGAGCCTGGTGGGCTACAGCCCATGGGGTGGCAAAGAGCTGACATCACTGAGTGACTGAGCACACACACAAGCTCTAATAAAACACCAAAAATATGTTTCATAGATCAGTGAAAGCACAAAGTCCAAAAATAAAGAGTTAAATTTGAGGGAAGCTGAAAATTCCTTTTAATGCCATGCCATCCCTGTTCAAATACAGTAGGCAAGAATCCTACTGGGGAGAGAATCTTTCCTTTGCTTTATTTATTTATTTATTTTTACTTTACAATATTGTACTGGTTTTGCCATACATCAACACGAAGACATAAAGTATTCCAAAGACTAGAAAACAGTCAAAATGTTTTGGAAAGTTTCCAACTTTTCCTTTATTTTTGTTTATGGATGTAGCATTTTTAAAGCATAATAAAGTATTTTAAAGTTTCACTTTTAAAACCTAGGCTTTTTTTCACTGTTGAAAACCTAGGCTTGTATTTAGGAATAATGGACTAAATCTTAGAAAGAAACTACACTGGTTTTTTAACCTATTTTAGTTTTGTTTTACTCTCATTGTTGACTAGTATTTTAACCTAGCTTTAGAGTAATAAGGTGCTGTTTTATAATAACTTGAATTCCAAGAAGTAGGTTGGCAACATCCTTGAATCTCCTTATATAAACTCCCCTAAGAAGAAGAACTGTCATTTGCATTGATCCCAAAGCTATGTA
Organism: Capricornis sumatraensis; assembly: GCF_032405125.1. Lineage (NCBI taxonomy): Eukaryota > Metazoa > Chordata > Mammalia > Artiodactyla > Bovidae > Capricornis > Capricornis sumatraensis. Next base: position 80,522,748 of record NC_091073.1, read on the forward strand.
TTTATTTGCTTTTGACCTTTCACTATAAAAACTTTCCAAATGTACAACAGAAAAGAGAATAGTATATGGAATCTCCATATCCATACTCAGTTTAAGTATTACCAACATTTAACCAACATTACCAACTTTTATCTACACATTTTTATTTTTAATAGTCTAACTTACTTGTTTTATAATCAAAACTAAATATGTAAATCTTAACAAATATATAACTTTAGACTTAGAGTCAACCAAACCAAGAGTTTATTGATATTGTAATGTCTTCATTAAACTTGTTATTAAAACTTAAAGGTTAATTCTCCTACAAGCCGCAGTGTAGGTGACTAAGGGCTGAGGATTACATTTATGTTGATATTTTTATTTTCAATTTCTGGTTTATTTTTTTTAAGAGACCTATGGATTTTATTTATATTTGCATCATGGCACTCATCTCATGTGCTAGTAAAGTAATGCTCAAAATTCTCCAAGCCAGGCTTCAGCAATACGTGAACCATGAACTTCCTGATGTTCAAGTTGGTTTTAGAAAAGGCAGAGGAACCAGAGATCAAATTGCCAACATCCACTGGATCATGGAAAAAGCAAGAGAGTTCCAGAAAAACATCTATTTCTGCTTTATTGACTATGCCAAAGCCTTGACTTTGTGAATCACAATAAGCTGCAGAAAATTCTGAAAGAGATGGGAATACCAGACCACCTGACCTGCCTCTTGAGAAACCTATATGCAGGTCAGGAAGCAACAGTTAGGACTTGTCATGGAACAACAGACTGGTTCCAGATTGGGAAAGGAGTACATCAAGGCTGTATATTGTCACCCTGCTTATTTAACTTATATGCAGAGTGCATCATGAGAAATGCTGGGCTGGAAAAAGCACAAGCTGAAATCAAGATTGCCAGGAGAAATATCAATAACCTGAGATAGGCAGATGACACCACCCTTATGGCAGAAAGTGAAAAGAAGCTAAAAAGCCTCTTGATGAAAGTGAAAGAAAGGAGTGAAAAAGTTGGCTTAAAGCCCAGCATTCAGAAAACGAAGATCATGGCATCTGGTCCCATCACTTCATGGGAAATAGATGGGGAAACAGTGGAAACAGTGTCAGACTTTATTTTTTGGGCTCCAAAATCACTGCAGATGGTGACTTCAGCCATGACATTAAAAGACATTTACTCCTTGGAAGAAAAATTATGACCAATCTAGACAGCATATTCAAAAGCAGAGACATTACTTTGCCGACTAAGGTCTGTTTAGTCAAGGCTATGGTTTTTCCAGTAGTCATGTATGGATGTGAGAGTTGGACTGTGAAGAAGGCTGAGCGCCGAAGAATTGATGCTTTTGAACTGTGGTGTTGGAGAAGACTCTTGAGAGTCCCTTGGACTGTAAGGAGATCCAAACAGTCCATTCTAAAGGAGATCAGCCCTGCGATTTCTTTGGAAGGAATGATGCTAAAGCTGAAACTCCAGTACTTTGGCCTCCTCATGTGAAGAGTTGACTCATTGGAAAAGACTCTGATGCTGGGAGGGATTGGGGGCAGGAGGAGAAGGGAACGACAGAGGATGAGATGGCTGGATAGCATCACTGACTCGATGGACGTGAGTCTGAGTGAACTCTGGGTGTTCGTGATGGACAGGGAGGCCTGGCGTGCTGCGATTCATGGGGTCGCAGTCAGACGTGACTGAGCAACTGAACTGAACTGAAAGCAAAACAAAGGAAAACAAAAACAAAACCTAGCATTTTATCCTTTTGTCTCTTTGCCCTGGTTTATCAAATAACCCTTGCAAGCTGCATATCATGGAATAGGAGGCATGAGTCATGGGAGATGGAAGGATTAAGTTTGGCAGTTAATGATCTACCTACCAGTCTTTTCCTGGTGAAAACAGTCTCATTTTTTCCAAATATTGGATCATTTAAAGGTCTATCCCTGTGAATCCAAGACTCCACCTTGGCCTGTTCCTGAGACTGCATGGTGTGGACAGGGGGGAGGGGGTGGTGTCAGGAGGTGGGCAGCTCTCATGGTGGCTGGGGAAACAGGATGGATGTCAGAGGCTGTCTCTGGATCCTCTCAAGTGTCTTTTGGGGATGGTACTTTTGGGGCTGGTAAGCAGCATACATGAGGTTTAGGTACCACCTTTGGGTGGAAGTGGCCATCCTTGGTCAGCTTACCAGGCAGCCAGTGAGCCAGTTTCTGTATTCTCTACAGAGAGGTGGAGAATTTGGGATCATTACAGTAACTCTCAGAAGATTGGGGGAGGGTCTGGAACTCTTGCACCAATCTGTTGTTTGTCTGATGGCATCACATCTCTACTGCCATTCTTTGTGTTTATCTGCATAGGCCACTCTGCAGTGGTGTCACCCCTACACTCTCCAGTAAGAACTGGGGCCAAAGAACCTCTGCTCTCAGCTTACCTTTCATTCTACAGAAGAATCATGCCCCAACCCGGGCATTGTTCAACCCCTCAGGATTTTAGCAAGTTTGTAGACAGAAGCCCCATAATTAGTACAACATTGAACCAAATGCTTCCCGGCACCCAGTCTCTCTCCCACTTCCCACGCCACACTAAATGGAGAATTTACCCTGGTTCCCATGTGAAAGTCTTCAGTCTCAGCCTGAGGAAATTTTTACCTCTAAGTGTTTAATAAGACTTTGTCCTTCAGCCGAAAAGTTGAGTAATTTTTTCCATCTTTTCCTCTAACACATCATGAGTCTAAGAAGTAAGATAAAGATTATTTGGAGGAAGCCAGTTCTGTGATTAGATTTTAGAGATCAATGTTTAGCTTGAAGGCTAAGAATGAATTCTCTTATTGTTCCACCCATGCCATGCTTATCTTCCTGGCATCAGACAGCTCATAGGAAATAATGCGGAGAAATCTCCCATACCTTTCTTCCAATTCCCTAGGTGCTAACATCTTGCACAACTACAAAGGAAATAGAAAACATAAGTTGAGATTCCATAGACCTTGCCAGTAAAGAGTACATGAGGTCAAATTTAGAGCAGTAACTCAGAGCCTATTGGCTCATCCCACAGTCCCATGACCCACAACTACCAGATCTTATTCAGATCCATTTTCCTTGGAGGATCTGTTAAGGTCTCCAGTTAGTTAGAGTAACCTGTATGACAGCATTTGCTACACTGCAGCCAACAGCAATGAATGTCTATGGAGTTTCTCCATCTGAAGGAAGAGGCTAACATATTCATTTTATTTTATAAACAAAAATGTCTGATCATCTATTGTTCTTTATAATATCACATGTTTGGGTTACTCTATAATTTTCATTTTTTAGTGTTACCATCACTAAATGATTAAATGCAGAAACTAGAAATTCCAGATTGGAAGTAACTTATTTCATAAAGAGTATGGTCTTCATCTTTTTTTTCCCACAAAGGCTTTCTTTTCTCCTATTATTTTGATGTACTTGTCCATACTCAGCATTTAGACTATGGCTACATGATTGTAATTTATAGATATGCTCTAATCCCAGCATGAACTTCTTAAGTTCAAGGAAAACATTTTTCAAATAAGCAACCTGTGGCCATTTTTATGATATATATTTGTCAACAGTCCAACCCTAGAATATTTCAAAGGAGTATATTTAACCACTTTATACCAGTAATTTATGCTGTATGGAAATGATACCATTTTGTTTCATCTACTTAAATTATTGTAAAAGTCAAAGGCCATATGAATATCCAGGAAGGATACTTCCCCCCTCTTCCCAAATCCTGACCTCCTCCATGGAAACTTTTTGGAAACCATTCTGTTATCTACATCATCTTCAAACCAATGAAGTCTCATTGATCTCTCTAGTATTGATACATAATGAGCTGCTTCTTCAGATGAAAGGGTTCTAACCTTTTTGTTCTTGCTGCTCCATCCAACGTAATCCAGCACACATGTCACTTGCCCTGTCCAGTCTCTATCCACTCTGTCCACTGTAAAGGGCACAGCATGATACATTCTTGTGATTTCACCTTCCCTGCCTGTTTCCTCACCTCATTTATAAACCAGCTATGTAGGGGCTGTGTCTTAGTGTTACCCCATTCCCTATGCTTAAAAAGTACATGGTAAACAGAAAGTGCTTAATATATGGGTGTCAGTCAAAGGCCTGGCAGGAAACAGAAAACAGTTTTAGAAGGGACAATTGGAAAAAGAATAATGAAGGAACCACAGAGGACTGAAAAAAGTGAGAGCCCCTAGGGATTATCAACAGTGGAAACCTTTAACACCCTGGGCCCAAGAGGGCCAGTCAGTAAAGGAAGCCCAGGGAGAGCTGGCTCAAGGGCAGAGGGATGGCCTATGGCCACCCCATGGTGGGGGAGCAGGAGGGCAAGGACAAGTCTTCTTCTTCTCCACCATCTCTGGCTTATTCCAGAGTCTCCCATAGACTGAAAAAAAAACAAAAACTGGAGGGACAGAGACAAGGGAATTGTCTCTGTAGTGAGCCTTACTGGGCACAGACAGGGCAGGGAAGGGCAAAGGGTAGATCAGTAAGAGGGTGGTAGTAACTGTGGGCAGCACAAGGAGAATTACCAGTACAAGATATTGATAGAGGAACAACTGAATGTGATAAGCACTAGTCTTATTCCAAGTGTATGATGCTGTATGGTGATCAGGAGATCCATCAAACAGACTGTGAATCAAGGTTAGATGGCCAATTCAAAAGAGCACATGTCACCATTTCAGTGGAAAAGCAATTCCACTTTCTTCAGCATTTATATTTACCAATTGATTTACCTTAGCTCAGGGGTCCCCAGCCTCTCGGCCATGAACTGGTAACTCTGTCAGATCAATGGCTGCATTAGATTAGAAATAAAGTACATAATAAATGTAATGCACTTGAAACATCCTCCTCACACCAATCTGTGGGAAAAATTGTCTTCCATGAAACCAGTCCCTGGTGCCAAAAAGGTTAGGGACCACTGCCTTAGCCCACATATACTAATGAATTTATGGATTTTGATAAACGGAAACACATATTTTCTAGCCAAGATAGAGAGTACCTATATTAGCACATTCACTTTTACGGTTTCCCTCTCCCCAGGACTAAGATTCCCTAAGTGTTTTTAAGAAACTTCAGTGGATCCAGCTTACTCAGTTCTAGTGATGGCCCCATGGCATCTCGTGTTGTGAAGTCACGGGCAACCTTGTCAGAGGTTCATGTGCTCACTGGAAAACCTATGGAATCCTCTCAACTATCATCAGATGAAGCACTGGAAATGCCTGGAGAGGGAAGGAAGCTAATCAGTCTGCAGTATGAGTACTGATGCTGGGAGTCCCAAGGAGAAGATTACTTCTGGAGAGTCTAGAAGACCGGCTCTGAGAAAGCATGGCAACAGGAAAAAGGAAATTAACATTTTTTAAAGGTACAATTATAATGATGACTTTTTCATTAAGGGCAGCTGCATACATCTTTAAAACCCTTCTAGCTGGTACTGTCACTGACATTTTACAAGCGTGGGACCATCTCAGAGAGGTGAAGCAACTTTGCATTCATGATATTGCAAGGAATACAGAGTAGGATCTGACTATTAATGTGACTAGACATAGACCCAGTAACCACTTGGAGAAGACAAGGGGGAGGGAGATTAAACTACTACATATATAATAATAATGTATGTACTGTCATGTCTGACTCTTTGTTACTTCATAGACTATAACTGCCAGGCTCCTCTGTCCATGGAATTTCCCAGGTAAGAATACTGAAGTAGGTTGTGATTTCCTTCTCCAGGGGATCTTCCCGACCTAGGAATCGAACCCCCCTCTCTTGCATCTCCTGCATTTGCAGGCAGATTGTTTACCACTAGTGCCACCTGGGAAGCCCAACCTACTATATGTACATGTTAGTTGCTCATTCACATTCGACTCTTTGCAATGGCATGGAATGTAGCCCGTCAGGATCTGTCCATGGAATTTTCCAGCCAAGAATACTGGAGTGGGTAGCCATTCCCTTTTCCAGGGGATCTCCCTGACCCAGGGATTGAAACCAGATCTACTGCATTGCAGGCAGATTCTTTATGGTCTGAGCCATCAGGGAAGCCCAAACTACTACGTGTGTGTGTGTGCATGTGTGTGTGCGCATGTGTGTGAGTCACTCAGTTGTGTCCAACTCTGTGACCCCATGGACTGTAGCCCGCCAGGTTCCTCTGTCCAAGGAATTCTCCAGGAAAGAGTACTGGAGTGCATTGCCATTTTCTTATCCATACTCACCCATAAAAAGAAACAAAATTGAGTCAGTTGTAGTGAGGTGGATGAACCTAGAGTCCATCATATGGAGTGAAGTAAGTCAGAAAGAGAAAAACAGATGTCATGTATCAATATATAGATATGGAACCTAGAAAAAAAAATGGTACTGATGAACCTATTTGCAGGGCAAGAATAGAGATGCAGACACAAAGAATGGACTTGTGGACACACTAGGGGAAGGAAAAGGTGAAGGAGAGAGTAGTACTGGACACATACACATTACCATGTGTATCATAGATAGCTAGCAGGAAGCTGCTGTAAAATACAGGGAGCTCAGTTCAGTGCTCTGTGACAAACTAGAAGGATAAGAGGGGGATAGTGTGAGGGAGGCTCAAGAGGGAGAGCATAGATGTATACTTATAGCTGGTTCACCTTGTTGTACAGCAGAAACTAACACAACATTGTAAAGCAATTATCCTCCAATTAAAAATAATTTTTAATGTAAAAATATATGCATAAAAATGTTGGCTTAAAAAAAGTTAAATGGGAAACTAGCACAGATCATATTCAACTTAAATTTAATGCTATGATTCTACAGCCATGTGAGATCTATTCAAAAACCTGTGAAAGACAAGAAGAAGCAATATTATAAAACATCCATATAACATCCTGTGCTGGGGTTCAGCCCCGGTGGATCCAGGGTAATTCGAGGCGGGGATGGCATGGCGAGAGAGATATATAGATTTAGAGAGAGATAAGGAAAGAGATTGCAGTTAAGAGAATAGAGGAAAGAATAGTGTAGTAGGAAAATTAGTGGAGAAACGAGGCTGAATAACTTGCTTTATGCAGAGAGCTAATAAAACCTTGAGACAAGTGGTTTGCACCATCTTCGTAGGCCACCGGCGCCCACTTGAATAGCGGAGGTTGCCCTGCCTTGGGCTCCCTCTTGCGTGGGTCTTAGAAGCCAGGGCAAGTAAGTAGACGTGGTGAGCCTCCACGCACCAGATGGGAATTCAGCCTGAAAAGGAGAGGGAGGGAGAGGGAGAAAGAGAGAGAGAGAGTTGACATGCGGGGGAGCCAGATTTCTAAGAAACCAGTTTGAGAAGCTGATCTGAGAAACTGGTCCATCCTTTATTGTTCAGGATAGTTTTTTATACTTTTGGTTGTACATAGAGATCAATGGATAATATAAAGTTATGCAGGGTCAGCAGCCCTGACCCTTATCAAGACCAGGCTTTCTTTCTGCAAATCTTTCCATATACAAAGGGTCTCAGGTGATTTACATTATCTTCTTGCCAGGAGGCCAATTAACATTTTACGGCCCTTTTCTGATAAGGGTCGGTCAACCAGAAAACTTATTTACCTTAATAGTGTTGTTCTTTTCCAAAATCTGGTGCCACTCTCAGAAAGCACTAAATAAAGTTACATTCTTACATAGCAAGAACACAACAATTTATAATAAAGAAAGAGGAGTACAGTGATTTGTAATAAAGAGAAAATTCATTAACTCAAAAGTCTAGTATTGTTAACATCAAAACTACTATATTCCTACTTCTGCATCCCGTTTATATTGATTAACATCCTCCCACGTGCCTAAAAGATAAAGGATATGGAGGCTTGGTGGCAAACATTAACTCAACAATCAAACTAATTCTTAGCTCTAAAAGGCTCTATATCTTTAAGATGTTTTAAGCTTCGTGCCTCTCACAGTTGGGGGCTGTAAACAATCACAAGTTGTAAAATTCCGGGGGAACCTGTCAGGCAAGTTAGAGAGCCATCAGAGGGATTTGAGCTGAAACATTCCTTTCATATGCAGGAGACCAGTTGGAGCTCTAAGTTAACTTTTTCCAGAGAAAGGTGGTCGGGGATAGCCCCCTGTAACGTCAGAAGGGTATAGTATAGCAGACAGTAAAGAGACAGATTTTGGTTTCAGGGTAGATGCTCAGGCAGAGGACCCCTTGAGACCTGATTCGCCTTGCTCGTCAGGTCTCTCTGCATGACCTTGTCATGGGTGGGATCTCCCATGCTGGCTCCCTGCAATCCTGGACTCTTAAAACATGATTGCCTGGGTTCAAACCCTGCTCTGCTAATTACCACCTTGGATAAATCACTTAATTTCTCTCAGCTTTCTTCCCAGAGTGATTGTGAGAATAATGTAAATCTAGGTAAATGCAGACAGTCTTCAGAATACAGTCTAGTATATTACCAGTCATGTAAATCAGATCATACTTACATTCATTAATGTTTGAACGTAGCTAACAAAAGCAAATAATGAAGGATAACAAGACTCTGTCCTCCAGCATCCACTCCTTCAGCTGACCCATTTTTAAGGCCTATTTAGAAATTCACTCTCTTGCCAGAGCTAAGTTTCAAAAACTATTGCTCTGAATTTGGACAAGTTTTGAGCAAAGGCTTTCCAAATTTGTAGAACCTAAATTGTACAAGAGTGCAATTTTATGACTTGATCGTGAATTATGTCATAGCAATAAAATCCACTGGACAGGCTGATATGCCTGCTGTGAAGACCTGCCCTTCATTTAAGATAGTCCTCTCCAGAAGAAGAAAAAACACTTTGAGGTCATCTGTGTCCATAAGACCCTGAATTCTGTTCTAGTTGCTCCACTTTGAAAGCAAACATTAAATGAGTGTACAGAAGGAAATCAAACAGTCTGCAAAGATTGTAAAGGGAGGAATTAAATATAACTGATGCTCTTAGAAATATTTTTGTTGTTTTTCAGTCACCCAGTCATGTCTGACTTTTTGCAACCCCATGGACAGTGGCACGCCAGGCTTCCCAGTCCTTCACCATCTCCCAGAGTTTGCTCAAACTCTTGCCCATTGAATCAATAATATCTTTAGTTCAATGAAAAGTGCATGAAGTGGGAAGAAACTCAGCACCCCATTCACCCTTGCCTAGGCTGAGAGGCATGGGATGTGAAGAACAGAAGAAACCCAGTCTGATGAAACTATCAAAGGGATCACCACTTGGTGGCTGAGGTTGATTTTTTCAGGCACAGATAGTATGTCCAGATTTTATTAAGTTGAAACTCTTCTTATTAGTGCCCACTTAAGATAATCCAAAAACATAGTTACACATGGGATATTTTGGCAACAAGTGAAATATTCAGACTTCTTAACTTACTGTTCTTAGAAATGTGTAACTAAAAGAACAGGGTAATACATTGAATCAAAAACTCCCAGTGGTGATTATTAGCAGATGAGAGTGCTGAAACAATAAAAACAATTTTTTAAAAAACTTTGATTAATTTTAACCTAGCCAAAAATTATTTCAGAAATATTCTGGTAATTGTCAAAAAGACTGTAACAATTAGCATTATGAAGTGACATTGATATTCCAATGTTTCTTTCACTCACATAGTCACCAAGGTTTAGGGACATATGTGTCACTGGCAGAAGAAATAACTGTCTGCTAACCATCACATTTCATCTATAGAATTTAACTGCCTGAACACCTAGAGTTTAAAGAAATCATTGTCCTAGTGCTTAAGGCATAAACACTTAACAGTATTTCTGACTGAAGTTTGATTCTAAGTCTGGGTCAGGAAACCTATAGAATGAGATTGAAAATGCCCGTCATACCAGAAGCCATGGAAGCATCAGAGACCGCTTAGTCATGCTAGAAGCCAATTTAAAGACACCCATCCCCAGCTAAAGATGTCTAAAGATGGAGCTGAGGCAACAGTGCGAAGGATCCTGACCATCACAGATAGGAAAACACTATATGAGTTTAAAGTCACTACTTCAGAATAACACACTCACACATGCACATACACAGACACACACAAAGACACACACGAACACACTAGTCAAATCCACACACACACAGCACACACACAAATATACACACAAACACACTAGGCAAGTCCACACATACAAATACACACACAGTCAAAACCTTCAGAGGATACTAAAGACCTACATTACTAATGTGAAAATGTAAATAAGCGAGGAGATGAAGAATTGTTCCTGCCTTTCCTATGCAATCTATAGTTCAGGCTGGATGGACATTTTCTCTTTGCAAAAGTATTTCAGCCAATCAATGACTAAGAAAGAATAGCTTGAGAATATTAGCATTGTGTAATGTCTAATGAAATAATGAATCTATACAATGATCATCAGTGGTGCTCATTTCACATACACAAAAAAAGAGAGACAGTTAGGCGTTTATTACCTCCTGACACTGACAGAATGACACAACAACACCTGTGCTGATTCTTACTATACATTCACTGTGAATCTAGTCAGGTGTTTATATGTAATGACCAACATATAGGTGACATAGAGGGCCAGAGAAACATGTTGGTTGACAGCATAATAATGCTAGGAGGAAGCCTAGACTCTGGGAAACTGTACAACAAACACTGTTTTCATCAGCAAATGAATGGCAAGTAATAAAAATAAAAATGATGAAGAGGAAAACTGTGAGTGGAAACAGACCTAGGGGACATATTAAACTATTACCATATGCTCCTTTTTACTCTAGACTTAAACTTTTCCTTGGAACTTCATCTTAATTCATGTAATAGCCATCACTTTGGGGGGCATTTATTAGTAATTACATGTGTACATGTGTATTCAGTCGCTTCATTAGTAACCATATAATGCCATAATTCTGGTTTTCAATTACTTTTTAGTTATCTGTTAAATCCATGTTGAAAATGTATTGCAGCTGCATGGTTCAGGCCCCTCTTCATCCATTTGGACTGTGTGGATATATCCTCACAATGAAAATACCATCTATTCAGTGAATGATATAGACTCACCTTCCTGCTGATCAATAAGCCTGATAGTTTTTCTCTTTTTGGATTAGTTTGGGTGGAGATATCAGATGTCAGGACCTGTCAATTTTTCAGCTGTGCCAATGGTTCTCTAAGCCAAGCAAGTACTGTCCAGAAACCTCATAAAAAATTCTTGCTTGAATCACAGTCTTTCATTAATAATCAAAGTAATAGAAAATTCTCCTTTGTAATTTTCAGTGTGCACTAATTAGAGCCAGACATCCTGGAATGTGAAGTCAAGTGGGCCTTAGGAAGCTTCACTACAAACAAAGCTAGTGGAGGTGATGGAATTCCAGTTGAGTTATTTCAAATCCTGAAAGATGATGCTGTGAAAGTGCTGCACTCAATATACCAGCAAATTTGGAAAACTCAGCAGTGGCCACAGCAATGGAAAAGGTCATTTTTCATTCCAATCCCAAAGAAAGGCAATGCCAAAGAATGCTCAAACTACTGCACAATTGCACTCATCTCACATGCTAGCAAAGTAATGCTCAAAATTCTCCAAGCCAAGCTTCAGCAATACATGAACCATGAACTTCAGATGTTCAAGCTGGTTTCAGAAAAGGCAGAGGAACCACAGATCAAATTTCTAACATCCACTGGATCATGGAAAAAGCAAGAGAGTTCCAGAAAAACATCTGTTTCTGCTTTATTGACTATGTCAAAGCCTTTGACTGTGTGGATCACAACAAACTGTGGAAAATTTTGAAAGAGATGGGAATACCAGACCACCTGACCTGCCTCTTGATAAATCTGTATGCAGGTCAGGAAGCAACAGTTAAAACTGGACATGGAACAACAGACTGGTTCCAAATAGGAAAAGGAGTACGTTGAGACTGTATATTGTCACCTTGCTTATTTAACTTATATGCAGAGTACATCATGAGAAATGCTGGACTGGAAGAAGCACAAGCTGGAATCAAGATTTCTGGGAGAAATATCAACAACCTCAGATATGCAGATGACACCACCCTTATGGCAGAAAGTGAAGAGGAACTCAAAAGCCTCTTGATGAAAGTGAAAGAGGAGAGTGAAAAAGTTGGCTTAAAGCCCAGCATTCAGAAAAATGAAGATCATGGCATCTGGTCCTATCACTTCATGGGAAATAGATGGAGAAACAGTGGCAACAGTGGCTGACTTTATCATTTTGGGCTCCAAAATCACTGCAGATGGTGACTGTAGCCATGACATTAAAAGACACTTACTCCTTGGAAGAAAAGTTATGACCAACCTAGATAGCGTATTGAAAAGCAGAGACATTACTTTGCCAACAAAGGTCCATCTAGTCAAGGCTATGGTTTTTCCTGTGGTCATGTATGGATGTGAGATTTTGACTGTGAAGAAAGCTGGGTGCCAAAGAATTGATGCGTTTGAACTGTGGTGTTGGAGAAGACTCTTGAGAGTCCCTTGGACTGCAAGGAGATCCAACCAATCCATTCTAAAGGAGATCAGTCCTGGGTGTTCCTTGGAAGGACTGACGCTGAAGTTGAAACTCCAGTACTTTGGCCACCTCATGTGAAGAGTTAACTCATTGGAAAAGACCCTGATGCTGGGAAGGATTGGGGACGGGAGGAGAAGGGGATGACAGAGGATGAGATGGTTGGATGGCATCACTGACTCGATGAATGTGAGTCTGAGTGAACTCCGGGAGTTGGTGATGGACAGGGAGGCCTGGCGTGCTGCGATTCATGGGGTCACAAAGAGTCGGACATGACTGAGCAACTGAACTGAACTGAACTGAACTGAATTGAATTTTTTAAATAACTTTAAATCAATAACTACAACATCTCTACTGTTTTTCTTGCTGTCTCTATTTCTTCTCATCAACAATGCATGCACCCAGCACATCTATTCATTATCCAGCTCTTTACTTAGTCTCGGTCACTCTCCTGAGATTCACAATTGGATTCCCTGTCTATTGAATATCTAAAAAAACAATCACACCTTAATTTGCTACAATTTCCCCTTAGGGATTTGCTTCATAAGCCAATGACATCAGCAAACCAATCCTCTAGGCTTAACAGGCAGCATCCCCAGCTCCCTTCCCCTCATGTGCAACTCAACCGTGTTCACACCCATCCTTCCTCCACTTCCCTATGGCCACATAACCAGTTCCTATCGTCTTTCATAGACTAATGGAATCTCCTTCCAAATGTTTCTTCCAACATCTTGTCCTTTAATACTTCCTCGCAGCGTTGCCAGAATATGTGGCCCAAGACACATAAAAATGTTTTTTTCTGTACTTCCCATTCTTGCCATGAGTCTCCATCTCTTCCCAGTGGCTCCAAGAGTCCTTAGGCATTACTCCACCCTCTTCAATTTCCAAGTCCCCAGTCACTCTACTCTTCAGCACCCCACCCCCGCCACTGTTTCTGTGTTTTGCTTCTTTATGCCTTCATTCATGCTGTCACTATTCCCACTCTTTCCACTGATCAAAACTCCATCAAATAAGAGTGGAACACTCTATTTGCTTTCTAGGACTTCCATAACAAAGCAAAATGACGTTAAAACGACATCACTGACTTAAAAGAGAGAAACATATTCTCTCAGTTCTGAAGCCTGCAAGTCTGAGATCAGGGTGTCTGCAGGGTTGGTTCCTCCTGAGATTGTGAGGGAGACTTTGTTTCACATTTCTTCCCTAGGTTCTAGTGGTTTGTTGTCCATCTTTGTTTGGTGTTCCTTCATTTGTGAATGCAACACTTCAATCTCTGGCTTCAGGTTCACAAGATATTCTTCCTGTGTATCCGTGCAGGTCCATGTGCAAATTTCCTTTACATAAAAATATCAGTAATATTGGATTAGGGACCCACCCTACTCCATTACAACCTCATCTTAACTAGTTATATCTGCAACAATTCTGTTCCCAAATAAGGCCACATTTTGAGATATTAGGGGCTAGGATTTCAACATATGAATTTTGTTTCAGATTCAACAGTTCAACCTGTAATAAATGCTTTTCTTTCCCCCTCTCCTCTTTCTCTTTTAACAAAACCTGAGCCTCTAAGATTCCCTGGAATTGTGTTTATCCACTGTTGATAGGACTGCCTTTCCCTCAGTGTTTTCATTGGAATGCTCCCCTCTTCTCTTTTGCTTTTCTCAACAGTCTAACATGAAATTTAGAAATTTGTGTCTCCTAATTAATTATTTTAATAACCCTAAATCACATATATTGGAACAACTGAGTACTGATTCCTGAACATTCCTCATCTCACAAGACCTTGGTACAAAGTTGCAGGTTTTAAATTATCCCCAATTTACAGATGAGAAAGCTAAGCTCAGGGAGACTTAAATGACTTGACTAAGGTCATGGAGGTTATAAATTTCCAAAAATACAAAGAATTCATTCCCCAAATGTACTTAAGAGAATAATACCAATGCTTATGGAGAATCTTTAAACTCCTCATGTTAAAGACCTTTTTATGTGGGAAATGAGTTAAAGTTATATAAAATCCTAGGTCCCATCAAATCTTATCTCCAGGAATATTTTTAGTTTGTGTTCCTCTTCTTTTTGAATAAAGAGATGAGACAGTCTAGTAAAGGGATTTATAATGGGTCATAGGACTGACTGGATTCTCAGTTCAACTCTGCCACTTACTGGATTTTTTGTGTGACCTGAGGGTAAATGATGTATCTTCTTTGTGTGTTGATTTCCTGGTCTGTACAAGAGGAATAATAAGATGCATCTGTAAAAAGGCTGCTGGAAAATTAAGTGAATTGATACGCTTAAGCCTTAAAACAATGCCTGGAGTATCCATCCCTCATCTGCTTGGCCTCTATGGCTCCATGGCATTCATTGATACTGTGCGCAAATAGATCAACTTTAGCCATAGGACTATTTGAGGAAGAGTCATTAGATAAAAGTCTATTCATTCAGCATCAGCAAGGTTTGCAGCAACTCTCAGAAACTAGTCTTTGTCAAATCAATGGTTCTCAAATGTGTCTCCAAAGAAATGGAATTTTCATAGAGGATATTGCTCATAAATGATTCAGTTTCTACCAAGACAGATATACAGATAATTGTCTGGGAAAAATATTCAAAAATGGTTTACACAATGTTTTAATAACTAGTAGAGCAATTTTCCCAGCGTTTTCCTCCCAATTGTATAGCAAAGGGCTTGGCCCAGATGCATCACATTCCTTCCTCAGTCCTGATTTAGTGGTGCCATGGTTCTCACTGAACCCTTGACCAGACCATATTTCTGTCTTTAGGGACTATACCATACTTACCTGAACCTGGACTTTCTATCTGGAATGGAATAATTAGTACCTAGGAATTTCTACACTTTATACTACACTTGATCTTAGCCAAAAGGCTGAGGTTTCTGGTGTGTGTAGCCTTTCCACAGGACTGACTATTTAAACTGGACTCCTATGCTGAATCAGCACTTGCCTAGTGAATTAGATCATCATACAAATAAGAATATAAATATAACAGTGTTTTCCTGGCAGAAGAATGGAACAGATGGCCATGCTGGCAGAAACAGCTGTTTGTTTCCATATTTGTAAGTGAAAGTTCTCAAAGTATTCTTTGAAGGTCACTAATGGCCAAGATGCATCTTTAGGAATACTGTCTGACAAACCCTGTATTATGAGCTGAAGAAACATCAAGGTAGCAGGATGAGTTGTTTCAGCATTTCAGTCCTGGTTGTTGCTAAATATCTGTTTTCCCTCACCCACCTGCACCAGACACACATGCCTGACTCTCTCTCTTCATAGTGACTTGATGTTCCAACTCTGTCATTCCAACTCAACACTTTCTTAAACTCATTCCCGTGCTATAAAGTCTGCCATTAGGAGAAGGACTGAAAGGTCATTGTAACTGCCTTCAACAAGTCTCTCCTCTCCTTGGTTTATGTAAAACAAGAAGACTAGAAGTTTTTACCCAAAGTACAATATTAATGAGTATAAAGGGAGTTCCACTGTCTATAGAGTAAGTCCAAACACCTTGCTCTGATATTTGAGGCCTCTTCCAATGTGAGATCAACCACTTCATGAGCAGGTTCCCACACTGTAGAAGCCACCTGAGAGTCCCTGTTATACACACTTACCCTTTCCATCTTCTTGCTGCCTACATTGTTCTTTCAGGCCAGAAAACTTCCATGGAAATGTGTGTTTTTCCTTCCTCTCCAAGACTCCCCCTCCAGCCCTCATGCTAAGGAGCCTGATCCACCCCACCCTGAAGGGTGGCACCATGTAACAACCCCCTTTCTCATGCGCTCTCTACTCTGGTTTTGCATGTGTTCACGTTAATATATAGCCATTCTTTTTTTAAAGGAGAATTTTATCTCCTGCCAAAGGAAAGTGAATGTTAGAGCTTGGTTTATAATGCCTAAACTATAAATTTTTCATGGGATCAGGATTCAGTGGAATGTATTTGTATTCCTTATGACTAACTTAAGAGAGAAAGGAAGAGAAAAGAAGTTTTCAGCATCCACTGAGCACCTGAGTTGTCAACTGTCAAGCTGATCCATTTTAATGACTTGCCCATGTGTGGGAAGAGAGAGGGATGCACTGTTTGTGTGTTTTACTTCTGGCAAATGTGGAAACTCTTGCAAAAGTCATGAATAAAACAAGGTTGCAGAGTTTCCATCTCACATTGTGAGCCAATATTTCCTTGGAACATGGAAGCTTTATAACATCACATGCTACTCTCAGAATTCAGCTTGAAATCCTTCCACACCTCTGCAGTCTGTGGGAAGAGGTGCTTTCTCTAGGTACAGCTAAGATCGAAATATTGTTTTAATAATCTTCTCATTCTTACCCAGTTTACTAATTATCTGCTTCATAGGGATTGCCTGGAGAGCTTGTTAAAAATGCTGATTCCTATCACCTGAGCACAAAGGTTCTGATGCATAAAATTCTGAGGCTAGGAATTTGTATTTCACCTAGTACTTAAGCAAAACAGATGTGGGCAGTCCATGGACCACAAGTTGAAAAACACTGGTCAGAGCCCAAACTTTTCAGTGCAGGTTCAAATGCCACGACTAATGGTTCTTGTCTACCAATTCCAACATCATTTGTCATTGGTCCAACTCACACAGTTAAATGGCAGCTACACTGAGCTTATAATTCCTTTATAATTTCTACCCCTATTCTCTTCCCCAACTTTGTCCACATCATTGTTTTCACCTTCAATGCTCTTTCTTACCTACCTCCAACTTCCATCCATGCTCATATCTGTCCTCAAGGCTCAGATCACTTACAATCTCCTCTCAGAGGTACCCTCCAAGTGAGGTTCTGTGGTGAGGTCTGTGTCTTTAAAAGCTCCCACTGGAAAGCACATATTATGAAAGGTCAAATTTTACATAAGATTTCACTGGTACAAGATTTCAACACTCCAGGGATCTTTGATTTGCCATTCTAACGGGAAAGAAGTGGGGAAAGAAGAGCATTAGAACCAATTGAGAACGCATAGATAGGGTAATATACTACGCATGTTGATGAAATCTTAAGAAAAACAATGGAATGGGAGTTAAGTGCAGCAGAATCTTGAATAACAGACAAAAAAATATGATAAGGATGAGAGGATGAGGATATTTCTGAGAATTAATTTCTCATCTCTGAATTTCTCATCTGTGAATAATGCTGCCAAGAAGGAAGGCTGCTAATCCAGTATGACTGGTATCCTTATCAGAAGGTAGTCATGTAAACACAGAGACTGCAAGGAGAAGATCATGTGGTGATGAGGGCAGAGACTGAAGTGATAGAGCTGCCAGCCACAGGACATGAAAGATTGCAAACGACCACCTGCTAGGAAGAAGAACGGAAAGATTCTTCCCTGTAGGTTTCAGAAGGAACATGGCCCTTCATACACCTTGAGCTTGGACTTCTGATCTCTGGGACTGTGTGAGACAATACTTTTCTGTTGTTTAATCCAACATGTCTGTGCTGCTTTGTCAAGGCATCCCTGAAAGACCAACACAGCAAGTAAGAATAGAGATTGGGAAGTGACCAACGTAAGGAAAAGAGTCCAAAACTTGGGGAAAACATCCATCAGGTCATTTCTAGAGGTCAGCCTTACTCTGGAAATTATACCACAAGAGAATCCAGAAGGGAGGCTTGGGAGAGAACAAGCTTCAAGCTAATCTGGAAGGATTGTAGGGAAGGGACAGAAAATGCCGGGGGCAGTGGAGCTAGTATAGACGGAGGACAGCACATCGCAAGGACTGGGGAATGGAGGGACACATAGAATGAGGAGGAAGGTGAATCAGCTAGGACATAGGCAATGTAGAGCAGGAAAAATTTGCAGTATATATTGGTAATGGGCCTCACCTCCACAGAATTGAACTTTGGAAAGATAAGTCTGTTCTGTGTCAGGAACTGAGACTAGAGATGTAAAGGAGGTTAGGAAAAGGTAAGTTAAGAGATGGCTGTGATGACCAGGAGAACACAGAGGAGGCCTGTTGGGACCAAGCAGACTGAAGGTGGAAGGTTAAGGCACATTCAAAAACATCATTGCAAAGGAGTCACACTAGCCAGGAGAGAGGAAGAGATAGTGGGTCCATGTTGATGCCATTAAATAAGAAGGGAAGTTGGAGATATCTTGAGGCTGGCTCGGGGTGGCCACTGCTGCTGCTAGTCACTTCAGTCACGTCCCTTCCCTGGGATTCTCCAGGCAAGAATACTGGAGTGGGTTGCTATTTCCTTCTCTAGTGCATGAAAGTGAAAAGTGAAAGTGAAGTCATTCAGTTGTGTCCAATTCTGTGCGATGCCCTGGATTTTAGCCTACCAGGCTCACAGAGCTAGAACAAATAATTTCACAATTTGTATGGAAACACAAGAAACCTCGAATAGCTAAAGCAATCTTGAGAAAGAAGAATACTTTGGAGGAATCAATCTGCCTGACTTCAGGCTCTACTACAAAGCCACAGTCATCAAGACAGGACGGTACTGGCACAAAGACAAAAATACAGATCAGTGGAACAAAATAGAAAGCCCAGAGATAAATCCACACACCTATGGACACCTTATCTTATACAAAGGTGGCAAGAATATACAATGGATTAAAGACAATCTCTTTAACAAGTGGTGCTAGGAAAACTGGTCAACCACTTGTAGAAGAATGAAACTAGAACACTTTCTAACACCATACACGAGAATAAAATCAAACTGGATTAAAGATCTAAATGTAAGACCAGAAACTATAAAACTCCTAAAGGAGAACATAGGCAAACACATTCTGACATACATCACAGCAGGATCCTCTATGACCCACCTCCTAGAATATTGGAAATCAAAGCAAAAATAAACAAATGGGACCTAATTAAAATTAAAAGCTTCTGCACAACAAAGGAAACTATATACAAGGTGAAAAGGCAGCCTTTGGAATGGGAGGAAATAATAGCAAATGAAGCAACTGACAAACAACTAATCTTAAAAATATAAAAGCAACTCCTGCAGCTCAATTCCAGAAAAATAAACGACCCAATCAAAAACATGGGCCAAAGAACTAAATAGACATTTCTCCAAAGAAGACACACAGATGGCTAACAAACACATGAAAAGATGCTCAACATCACTCCTTATCAGAGAAATACAAATCAAAACCACAATGAGGTACCATTTCACACCAGTCAGAATGGCTGTGATCACAAAGTCCACAAGCAATAAATGCTGAAGAGGGTGTGGAGAAAAGGGAACCTTCTTACACTGCTGGTGGGAATGAAACTAGTACAGCCACTATGGAGAACAGCGTGGAGATCCCTTAGAAAGCTGGAAATAGAACTGCCTTATGACCCAGCAATTCCACTGCTGGGCATACACACTGAGGACACCAGAATCAAAAGAGATATATGTACCCCAGTGTTCATCGCAGCACTGCTTATCATAGCCA
The DNA here is from genome assembly GCF_032405125.1 of Capricornis sumatraensis. NCBI lineage: Eukaryota > Metazoa > Chordata > Mammalia > Artiodactyla > Bovidae > Capricornis > Capricornis sumatraensis. The sequence goes on from NC_091073.1 coordinate 80,542,558, forward strand.
GGACATGGAAGCAACCTAGATGTCCATCAGCAGATGAATGCATAAGAAAGCTGTGGTACATATACCCAATAGAGTATTACTCAGCCATTAAAATGAAAACATTTGAGTCAGTTCTAATGAGGTGGATGAAACTGGAGCCGATTATACAGAGTGAAGTAAGCCAGAAACAAAAACACCAATAACTATTCATTTCAGTTCAGTTCAGTGGCTCAGTCATGTCCCACTATTTGCGACCCCATGAATTGCAGTACGCCAGGCCTCCCTGTCCATCATGAACTCCCGGTGTTCACTCAGATTCACGTTCATCGAGTCAGTGATGCCATCCAGCCATCTCATCCTCTGTCATCCCCTTCTCTTCCTGCCCCCAATCCCTCCCAGCATCGAAGTCTTTCCCAATGAGTCAACTCTTCCCATGAGGAGGCCAAAGTACTGGAGTTTCAGCTTTAGCATCATTCCCTCCAAAGAAATCCCAGGGCTGATCTCCTTCAGAATGGACTGATTGGATCTCCTTGCAGTCCAAGGGACTCTCAAGAGTCTTCTCCAACACCACAGTTCAAAAGCATCAATTCTTCAGCACTCAGCTTTCTTCACAGTCCAAATCTCACATCCATACATGACTACTGGAAAAACCATAGCCTTGACTAGACGGACCTTAGTCGGCAAAGTAATGTCTCTGCTTTTGAATATGCTATCTAGGTTGGTCATAACTTTTCTTCCAAGGAGTAAGTATCTTTTAATTTCATGGCTGCAGTCACCATCTGCAGTGATTTTGGAGCCCCAAAAAATAAAGTCTGACACTGTTTCCCCATCTATTTGCCATGAAGTGATGGGACCGGATGCCATGATCTTCGTTTTCTGAATGTTGAGCTTTAAGCCAACTTTTTTACTCTCCTCTTTCACTTTCATGAAGAGGCTTTTGAGTTCCTCTTCACTTTCTATCATAAGGATGGTGTCATCTGCATATCTGAGGTTATTGATATTTCTCCAGGCAATCTTGATTCCAACTTGTGTTTGTTCCAGTCCAGCGTTTCTCATGATGTACTCTGCATATAAGTTAATATACTATCACTTATATATGGAATTTAGAAAGATGGTAACAATAACCCTGTATGCAAGACAGCAAAAGAGACACAGATGTATAAACAGTCTTTTGGACTCTGTGGGAGAGGGAGAGGTAGATGGTTGGATTATTTGGGAGAATGGCATTGAATCATGTATAATATCATATAAGAAACGAATCGCCAGTCTAGGTTCGATGCATGATACAGGAAGGTTGGGGCTGGCGCACTGCGATGACCCATGAAGATGGTATGGGGACGGAGGTAGGAGGGGTGTTCAAGATTAGGAACACGTCTACACCCGTGGTGGATTCATGTTGATGTATGGCAAAACCAAAACAATATTATAAAGTAATCAGCCTCCAATTAAAATAAATAAATTTAAATTAAAATAAATAAACAAATAGTGGTGTTGGAGAAGACTCTTGCAAGTCCCTTGCACAGCAAGGAGATCCAACTAGTCCATCTTAAAGGAAATGAGTCCTGAATATTCATTGGAAGGACTGATGCTGAAGCAGAAACTCCAATACTTTGGCCACCTGATGCGGAAAACTGACTCATTTGAAAAGACCATGATGCTGGGAAAGATTGAAGGTGGAAGGAGAAGGGGACAACAGAGGATGGCCATGAGTTTGAGAAAATTCTGGGCGTTGGTGATGGATAGGGAGGCCTGGTGTGCTGCAGTCCATGGGGTTGCAAAGAGTCAGACCCTACTGAGTGACTCAACTGAACTGATAAAATACATAACATAAAATGTATCATTTTAACTGTTTTTAAGTGTATTGTTCAGTAGTGTTAAATACATTCACATTCTTGGGCATATAACCACTGCTTATCTCTAGACCTTCATCTTGCAAAACTGGCACTCTGTACCCATTTAACAGCTCTCTACTTCTCTGACCCCCAAAACTCCTGGCACCGACAATTTACTTTCTGTCTCTATTAATCTGACTTCTCTAGATACCTTGTATGAGTAGTATGATACAGTAATTTTCATTTTGTAACTGGCTTATTTCATTTAGCTTAGTATCATCAAGTTTCATTCATGTTGTAGTGGATGTCAGAATTTCCTTCCTTTTTGCTACTGAGTAATATTTCACAATATGGATTTTGCCTTCTATACAGTGCCATTCCATCAACGGGCACTTGGTTTCTTCCAACTCTTGGCTCTTGTGAATAATGCTGCCAAGAAGGAAGGCTGCTAATCCAGTATGACTGGTATCCTTATCAGAAGGTAGTCATGTAAACACAGAGACTGCAAGGAGATCATGTGGTGATGAGGGCAGAGACTGAAGTGATAGAGCTGCCAGCCACAGGACATGAAAGATTGCAAACGACCACCTGCTAGGAAGAAGAACAGAAAGATTCTTCCCTGTAGGTTTCAGAAGGAACATGGCCCTTCATACACCTTGAGCTTGGACTTCTGATCTCTGGAACTGTGTGAGACAATACTTTTCTGTTGTTTAATCCAACCTGTCTGTGCTACTTTGTCAAGGCATCCCTGAAAGACCAACACAGCAAGTAAGAATAGAGATTGGGAAGTGACCAAAGTAAGGAAAAGAGTCCAAAAACTGGGGAGAGCTTCCATCAAATCATTTCTAGCAATCAGCCTTACTCTGGAAATTATACTGCAAGAGAACCCAGAAGGGAGGCTTGAGAGAGAGCAAGCTTCAAGCCAATCTGGAAGGATTATGGGGAAGGGATAGAAAATACCAGGGGCAGTGGAGCTAGTATAGACGGAGGACAGCACTTAGCAGGAACTGGAGAATGGAGGGACACATAGAATGAGGAGGAAGGCAAATCAGCTAGGACATGGGCAATGCAGAGCAGGAAAAAATTGCAGAATATACTGGAAATGGGCCTCACCTCGACAAACGTGAACTTTGGAAAGATAAGTCTGTTCTGTGTCAGGAGCTGAGACTAGGGATGAAAAGGATGTTAGGAAAAGGCAAGTTAGGAGATGGCTGTGATGACCAGGAGAACACAGAGGAGGCCTGGTGGGGCCAAGCAGACTCTGAAGTTGGAAGGTTAAGGCACATTCAAAAACATCATTGCAAAGGAGTTGCACTAGTCAGGAGAAAGGAAGAGTTAATGTGTCCATGTTGATGCCATTGAAATAAGAAGGGAAGCTGGAGAGATCTTGAGGCTGGCTCGGGGTGGCTTCTGCTGCTGCTGCTAAGTCACTTAAGTCACGTTCTGTCCCTGGGATTCTCCAGGCATGAATACTGGAGTGGGTTGCTATTTCCTTCTCCAGTGAATGAAAGTGAAAAGTGAAAGTGTAGTCGTTCAGTCATGTCCAACTCTTTGTGACCCCATAGACTGTAGCCTACCAGGCTCCTCCATCTGTAGGATTTCCCACACAAGAGTACTGGAGTGGGGTGCCATTGCCTTCTCTGGCTCAGGGTGGAGATGAAACATTTTAGATGAGCTGAAGGGACGTTATCATAGACATGTTCAGCTAACTTCAGCGATGGAGTAAAGCTCTGGTAGGTAAAAGGTTAGTTATACACAGCTCTTTCTACCTGGACAAGGCCATTGAAAACACGGGGAAAATCGAGATCATGCTCAGAGAGACTGAAAGTTAGCAAAAGCTACTTTTAAAAAGAAAATCGGAGGAAGACTGCTCTATGAAGCCGTTTCTGAAAGGAAAACCTTTGCTCACTGCCTACTACAAAGTCATGGACATGGACAAACTCTGAACACGCCGCAGACACCAGTCTTGTGACTGGGTTGGAGACCGGGAGCCAAATAAGAACTCTCTCCACTTGCTCTGTGACCAATCTAGATAGTATATTCAAAAGCAGAGACATTACTTTGCTGACTAAGGTCCATCTAGTCAAGGCTATGGTTTTTCCAGTGGTCATGTTTGGATGTGAGAGTTGGACTGTGAAGAAGGCTGAGCACCGAAGAATTGATGCTTTTGAACTGTGGTGTTGGAGAAGATTCTTGAGAGTCCCTTGGACTGCAAGGAGATCCAACCAGTCCATTCTGAAAGAGATCAGCCCTGGGATTTCTTTGGAAGGACTGATGCTAAAGCTGAAGCTCCAGTACTTTGGCCACCTCATGCGAATAGTTGACTCATTGGAAAAGACTTTGATGCTGGGAGGGATTGGGGACAGGAGAAGAAGGGAACAACCAAGGATGAGATGGCTGGATGGCATCATGGACTCGATGGATGTGAGTCTGAGTGAACTCCAGGAGATGGTGATGGACAGGGAGGCCTGGTGTGCTGCGATTCATGGGGTCACAAAGAGTCGGACACGACTGAGCGACTGAACTGAACGGAACTGAACCACTTGCTCTGTGGGTTTTCTGGACTTAATGAGAACACAAACATCACAAATCATTTGTCTCAGAAAGTCTTTTCTGAACAACCCTAAGAATGGAAAATCTATCCAAATCAACGAATGTTCTTGATGGTAGACCTGGATCCCATTTCTCAAGGAAACCTCTTGCCAAGGATCTTCTTTCCCACCATCCCAGCCTCTGCACAGTGCTTACCTCTGGGCTATGCTTGTGAATTCACCAACAGTTTACTTCTGTGGATTTCAGGATGTGGAGGCATCCATAAAGAGCAAAGATACTTTTTGATACTCAACCAGTTCAGATGCGATCAGGCTTAACACCAGACTTGGGGTTGGAAAACATTCACTTAATTGTTTTAGCTTCACTCTGATGCACCCGTTTCTCCAGAGAGGAGTCAAACCAGCAATTAAAGTGGGAAGGTTAAGTACACTCAGTGTTTCCAACCTGATCAAGGAAGGTAGAAACACCGTAAATCTCAGCAGGAAAGCTGTATCCCGCATGCATCCAGCTCAGTTTAGCTGGCAGATCACAGGGCTGTGGGTAGTTCAGATAAGATTAAGATGATTAATCCCAAGGCCTCATCTGACCTGGCTGCCAGTCCAGCTCCCTGACGTGGCTGAACATCGATTATTGGGAAGCTATTGGCTTTGGGGTATTATTGGCCTGTTTTCAGTTCAGTTCAGTTCAGTTCAGTTCAGTTCAGTCACTCAGTCGTGTCCAACCCTTTGTGACCCCATGGACTGCAGCAAGCCAGGTTTCCCTGTCCATCACCAACTCCTGGAGGTTGCTCAAACGCATGTACATTGAGTCAGTGGTACCATCCAACAATCTCATCCTCTGTTGTCCTCTTCTCCTCCTGCCTTCAATTTTTCCCAGCATCAGGGTCTTTTCAGATGAATCAGTTCTTCGCATCAGGTGGTCACAGTATTGGAGTTTCAGCTTTAGCATCAGTCCTTCCAATGAATATTCAGGGCTGATTTCCTTTAGTATTGACTGGTTGGATCTTCTTGCAGTCCAAGGGACTCTTAAGAGTCTTCTCCAACACCGCAATTCAAAAGCATCAATTCTTCAGTGCTCAGCTTTCTTTCTGAGCATGTTCTGGTGTGTCCAAAATTGCCAGTGAAAGTGAAGTCAGACAGAAAAGAGCAGACTTGAAGAAGACCTTAAACTACAAATGGTTAATAAGATCAGTGTTAATGCATACTTGGGATAGTAATAGTTTATGAGCAAGCATTTTCTTATGAACACTTCTTTTCTAGGGCTCCCTTGTATGGGTGGCACTAGTTTATAGTATCTTTGAGTTCTACTTTTGACTTTCTAAGTTAAATTTTAAAATGAGCCCAGATCATTAGAATCTGCCATGAGCCTCTTACCTCTTATTTCTTTCTGAATTTCACTTCAAGTTCCCTCTCACTCACTTTCCCTCCCAGAACACACAAAAAATACAGTCTCATTATTCCTAGACCAAAACAAATACATAAAACCTTACCTGATGCCTGAGTCACCTCATCCTACACTTCACCTACCACATCCCCAAAGAAAAATTCCCCCTCCCGGCACCTGCCTGCATGGCCCCCTGTACACCAGCTGGATCCTGCTTTACTGGCTCCCCAGTCCTGCTCGGACCTTACCTTCTACATTTCTACAATTCCTGACCCCCTGTCAGCCTCTTCCTCCTTTCAAGATGTTTTCTCCCTGAGGTCCTGGGCCATACCTTCTACCGATCCCACATCTCACCTCCTCTGGCAACTTCTGCAAGGGAAGGGATCTGTTCTGTTCATTCCCTGAAACCAACATCCTTCAATGTCAGAGACACAGTAGTCCTCCAACCCATTTGTTAAATGAACCACGGTTCTCGTGTTCTCTAATCACTCACTTAACTATCACAGAAAGAAGTACTGCTGGCTCAGTTTTGTTTTGTTTTGCCAAATGTTGAGCTGTGCCCTGAAGTGGATACACAGAGGTGCTCACACATTGGTTTTACACAGCTGAGAAAATGGAAGCACAAAATCAGAGGCTGCAAGTGATGACTCTGTGAAGCCCCATGTTTTTATTGTTGTTCTGTTTGTGTTGTTTTCCCTACTGTTCCAATGTTGCATGTCATATGTCATGTGCCCACCAGGACTGCCTGTTGCTGTTACAGACATAGAGGTGATGTGAGGGTCTGGCCCCGAGAGGTGTCTCACCGGAGGAGCTACATAATCCCCTTTTATTCCGACATTGGAACAGTGCAATGTAGAGTCAACAGGAATAATAAGAGAAGTTTTTGAGTGGATTCTAATTTCAACCCTGACAATGCACTCACAGCACAGCAAACACACAGAGGAGGTACAGAGGACAGAGAAGTTTTCCTCCCTGCCACCCAGCTGGGGCAGTGCAGCCAGAACCCGGAACTCTTACCCCTCCCTCTGACTCCTGCAGGGGGCAGGAGACGGTGAGAGTGACTCAAGGTGAGAGCTCAGACGGACTGCCAGGAGGCCCCAGAAGCTTGCATGTGGCCTCAGACAGTGTCAGCTCCATTTATCCTCAGGTTCCTGTGCAGGTGGTGGGAGCACCAGCAAAGAAAGTCAGAGCAATCTGTACACTGCTCTGTGTGTGTGTGTGTGTGTGCATGCGTGTGTGTGTGTGTGTGTGTGTGTGTGTGTGTGTGTGTGTGTTTATCCATGCTCAAAAAGGTTCTGTTAAGTATTTTACCTAAAAGTGTCACCTGAGATAAAGTTCAGCTTCTCTGGCCCAGTGTGTGAACCACCCAGTTACTGCTGCTCCTGGTGCAGCAGCAGCAGCCCTCTCCTTGTCTGGGATGGAGAGGAGAGCAGAGCCCCTGCTCCTCCAGGTGGGGCCCTGGGCCCTGGGCAGCACCTGCAGAGGATGCTGACCCCGCACTCTGCTGGCAGATGAGCAGTGTGGTCAGGAAGACCAGGATTCTGAGCTGTAGGAACGTGATAGAACTTGTTCAGGCTGCTTTACATAGAAAAATCATCATTAAGGTAGAAAGGACATTAGAGCAGCTTCCAGAGTAACCAAAGTGTTGGAGAAAGATTTTTCAAGGTCATTGCCAGCATCACGCCCTCCATGAGGAAATAAGGGCCACTCCACAGTCACCACTGTGAATTCAAGGTCAGGAACTGGAATTGGCACCATGAACACCATACCCTCCTGAGCCTTGATCTTGACCTTGACCTTGAGGCCACAGAAGATATTGCTGCTGATGATGCCACATCCATGAAGAGCCTGTTCCTCTGGCCCCACCAGGGCATACTCTCCTGCAGTGTGAACTTCACACCCAAAGTCCACGCTTGACAACCGAGTATGACCAGGATCACAGGCCTATATCTTAGCTGCTGGGAGGCTGCTGAATGGATTACATTGTCCACAACAAAGGAAGCATCATCTGGGTCATTACAGAAGGCTAACAGAGAAACCTGGATGGCTATTATTATTTTTTTTTTTTTGTTTTTTTGTTTTTTTGTTTTTTTGGTTTTTTTTTTGTTTTTTTTTTTTCACTTTATTATTATTTTTTTTTCCTTTTTTTTTTTTTATTAAATTTTAAAATCTTTAATTCTTACATGTGTTCCCAAACATGCTGGATGGCTATTAATCTTAAGCTGCTTAGGACAAAGAAGACTGTGAGCTGTGGGTTTCACAGCCCTGGACTCCCAGGTCCTTGATTCCCATTGTCACCTCATTGCCTTCCCTAGGGGCTATGATGATGTGATGAAACAGGCTAAAGTTCCCAGCACCTGTGGAGCTTGATGAATGGCACTAAGTGTTAGCATCCACAGCTCAGAGCTCTTACAATTTCCTCAACCCTGTTAACATGTAAAGCTGTTCTCAACCAAACCTGTTCTCTTTTCAGTCTGAAGGTTGTGCCTTGACAAGTAGGAGGAGCAGAGTGGTCAGGGAGGAGGCCAGCTCTCCCTCAGAGACGCAGACTTTTCAGGCACTTGCACAACCACAAAGTTCTTTTTCCCCCTTTGTTTTCCCTCTATCCTAAATCCATCTTCTGTTCATACCCTTCTGTGATCACCTCCTAATGAAAGCAGGGCTTCAGTAAACAGTGGTAAACTGCTGTCAAGCTCTGGCTCCTGTACTGCTGGACTCCTTGACCCTGATTAAGCCTGAAGACTCAATTATCTCATCAGCAAAAGTACTATAAGGTCAAAAAAGTTAAATGGGATGATTCATGTACAAGTATCTGGTGTTCAACAGAGAGCTTTAATTCCATGATAATTTTCATGAAAACATCTGCTACAGTATACAGTATACATTAGGTGCTTAAAACATGTGTATTTAATATTCTTAGTATTTTAAACTTAAAAAATGTAAAATATTCTAGGAAAATATGTCTGTTTCCCTTGAGTCTTGCCGGAAAGGAGAAGCATTTCCTTTGGAACAGATCTGTGTCTTCCCATGATTCTCTGTGTTTGTTGTCATTTGCAGGAAAGAACTGAGGTTCTGAGAATGGAAGGCTGTGACTGAACTGGCCACAGAAGAAGCATGAGGGCCATAAAAACTCAGCGTGTCCCAACACGTGTTAGTGAGTTGTTCGTCAGTCTGAAGGTGAAACGTCTGCAAGAGGACATCAGAAGGTGGACTCTCACCTGAGAATACCAAGGAAACTGCAAACCTGTATTCTGTGAGAATCAAATACAGGGCTGCAACTATTTAAAAAAAAAAAAGTCTCAGTCTAAAAACATGAAGATTAGTTTGAAAAATCTCTTCTAGGAAAACAGTGATCTGCAGCAGGGAATAATCCTGAAATTTCTGAGCCAAAAATTGATTTGAGAGCTCCTAGGTATTATGAGACCTGTCCATCCGTGCTGCTCCTGGAAGGGTGAACATGGGGTCCTGGCTCAGAAATTCAGAGCCAGAGAACAAATAAATGGGATAGGCGAAGGTGGGGTAGGGCAACCCATTTGCCATCAGAAAAGAAGCAAAAGTACTTGTGTTCTAGTATTACATGCTCTCATTACATCCACAGTATTGGAACCTTGTCTTATCTTTAAAACAAAAAATTCTCTATGTCTGGTTCAGAGTCTAACATGAAGTGCTTAATTAAGGTTTGTTGAATATTTGTGTTCCCTCAAAATGTGGAAACCTGATCCCCATCGTGATGGTATCAGTAATAGGAGGCAGGACCTCTTTAAGGTGATTAGGTCAGAAGGGTGGTGTTGCCATGAATGGAATTAGTGCCCCTATAAAACAGACCCTGGAGAGCTGTCTAGCGCCTTCTGCCATGTCCTGACACAGAAGACAGCATCTGTGAACCAGGACAAGGGCTCTCACCAGACACCAAATCTGCTGGCCACTTGATCTTGGATTCCCAGCCTCTAGAACTGTGAGAAATAAATGTTATTTATAAACTACCTCATCTATGGTATTTTCATTATAGCAACCAAAAAGGAGTGAGATAATAGTTGATCAATTTCAATACTGATATCAACAAAAGTATAAATTGATTTATCAGATCCATTACTTTTAGTCAGCTCTTATTAATCTTGGAGTGAATCTTAATACATAAAAATCTCCTAATATCTTGGCTATAATGAGCTTCATCTTTTTGGATGTTCTATAGAAAAAAAAAACAGTCACTTGATTATTAAGAAAAATTGGATTATTCTCTGATGATTGACAAATTTTAAAATTCTGGGAAAGTTAGCTTGGAAATAAGTAACATTATGAGCATATAATTTAGTAAAATGACAGGATGATCTGCGGGTAAATAGATTTCTGGATTATGGATTGGAAAAGAGTTAGGGGATAACTCGGGTGGGGGCCTGCACAGCCTTCAGTTCAGTTCAGTTCAGTCACTCAGTCGTGTCCAACTCTTTGCCCTAGTCATGATTAAGATGTGACTAAAAAGCCTATTACTCTTTCTGTGTTAGATTTCTCTGGGAAAAGTAGCATTTATGATTCATTATTAGAGAAGGCGATGGCACCCCACTCCAGTAGTCTTGCCTGGAAAATCCCATGGACGGAGGAGGCTGGTCGGCTGCAGTCCATGGGGTCACTAAGAGTCGGACACGACTGAGCGACTTCAGTTTCACTTTTCACTTCATGCATTGGAGAAGGAAATGGCAACCCACTCCAGTGTTCTTGCCTGGAGAATCCCAGAGACGGGGGAGCCTGGTGGGCTGCCATCTCTGGTGTCACACAGAGTCGGACACGACTGAAGCGACTTAGCAGTAGCAGCAGCAGCAGCATGATTCATTATGGATCTCGGTATCTTCCCATTTTTTCCAAGCTTTTCCAAACAATGTTTGAAAAACATTCAGAGTCTAACATGAAGTGCTTAATTAAAGTTTGTTGAAGAAATTCAGTTCAGTTCAGTTCAATTCAGTTGCTCAGTCATGTCTGACTCTTTGCGACCCCATGAATTGCAGCAGGCCAGGCCTCCCTGTCCATCACCAACTCCCGGAGTTTACCCAAACTCATGTGCATCAAGTCGGTGATGCCATCCAGCCATCTCATCCTCTGTTGTCCCCTTCTCCTCCTGCCCCCAACCCCTCCCAGCATCAAAGTCTTTTCCAATGAGTCAACTCTTCTCATGAGGTGGCCAGAGTATTGGAGTTTCAGCCTCAGCATCAGTCCTTCCAATGAACACCCAGGACTGGTCTCCTTTAGGATGGACTGGTTTAATAAATTAGTGAACTACAAATTGTGATTACAGGTGAAAGTAGAGCATGCTCTTTGCACAACAGCATTAATGTTGAAAAAATTAATATAAGTAACTAAAAAGTTTTTAAATAAAATCTAGGATTTTAGTTTTAACATAATTCACAATAAGATTTGGAATACTGCATATGATTTCTGAGACAGTATATAACACACAACTTCTTCCTTCAAAGGAAAAACAACAGTTACACTTTAACATTTCAAAATTATTAGAAAAGGACATGGAGGAATTTCACTACTTCATCATTACTTCAAATTCATAATCTTTGCATCCAAGAGTATTTTGTGTGCAAACTAAAGATCTAGCTACCTTGATACCATGAAAATATTCTCTTAAGATTTCTTCCATGACTGCTGTTCATTTCTCTCTCTAATTTTATAGGAGCAGAATAGAGGTCAGGGCTCATGTATATCCATACAGAGATCCAACTTTTCTAGTACTATTTATTAAAAAGACTTCCCTTACATTAAGAAAAAGTTGGGTAAAATAAAAATCAACAACTTTCACTGGCTCCATCAGAGAACTGAGGTCACAGATTAAACTACCATCCTGAAACCTAAAAGAGGCAGGCACTTGTTTAACAAATGATATTTGAAAATAGATTTAATATATAAAGAAAAACAAAACAGTTCCCTCCTTTATGCCATATACCTAAGTGGATTTCAGTATATTAAGACCCTGAATATAAAATGTAACATAAGTTAATAGAAATAAAAATAAGAATGCATATTTTTGTCTCCCAAAGTGAATTCCATAAAGTGAAATACTGATTGATCTGATTACAAATAAATAAATAATGATTTCTGTTCAAAATTAAGGACACAGACTCTTGGCTTGAAATTTAACATTTAATAGCTTAGAAGTCATCACTCCTATCCTTACAACAAGGAAAAAAACTAGACAAGTTAAAAATTCATGACTTTCCTTGGATTCATCAGAGAACACAGGTCATGGGGCAAACAATAACCCTGAAATCTAGGAGGGCAGACACATCCAGAGAAAGAAAACAGATGAGACTTGCTCTCCTGGAAGTCTCATGGGAGACTGGGATACCATGGCCCTGAAGGAACTTTAAACCAGAGGACAGTGTGTGAGAGCAGTGGAGTGAAGTTCCTGGGGCTGTCATTATACACACCACCATGCTTTCTCAGGCTTCTCCTCCAAGGGCCCTCTACACTCTCACAGGGAGGACTTTCAAACTCAATTACACCTCTCTTCTCCTCCTCTAACCTGCCCTCTCCTCCTGCTGGCCTTGGCAAAGACAGAAAAGAAGAATCACTGTGAAATCCCTCAGACCCCTCTCCCTTACAATTCAAAAGACAACTTAATCCTCAGAGGTGCCGGAAGGCAAGAAGGAAATCCAATCCCAGGTAAAGACAGAAACTCCATCTTCTCCCTCACTGCCTCAGTTCAGTTCAGTTCGCTTCAGTTCAGTCACTCACTCATGTCTGACTCTCTGCGACAACATGAATTGTAGCACACCAGGCCTCCTGTCTATCAACCACTCTCAGAGTTCACTAAAACTCATGTCCATTGAGTCAGTGATGTCATCCAGCCATCACATCCTCTGTCGTCACCTTCTCCTCCCGCCGCCATCCCTCCCAGCATCAGAGTCTTTTCCAATGAGTCAAATCTTCACATGAGGTGGCCAAAGTACTGGAGTTTCAGCTTCAGCATCAGTCCTTCCAAAGAGCACCCAGGACTGATCTCCTTTAGAATGGACTGGTTGGATCTCCTTGCAGTCCAAGGGACTCTCAAGAGTCTTCTCCAACACCACAGTTCAAAGCATCAATTCTTTGACACTCAGCTTTCTTCACAGTCCAACTCTCATATCCATATATGACTACTGGAAAAACCATAGCCTTGACTAGACAGACCTTTGTTGGCAAAGTAATGTCTCTGCTTTAAGGAGTAAGCATCTTTTAACTTCATGGCTGAAATCACCATCTGCAGTGATTTTGGAGCCCAAAAAAATAAAGTCTGACACTGTTTCCACTCTTTCCCCGTCTATTTCCCATGAAGTGATGGGACCGGATGCCATGATCTTCATTTTCTGAATGTTGAGCTTTAAGCCAACATTTTCACTCTCCTCTTTCACTTTTATCAGAGGTTTTTAAGTTCCTTTTCACTTTCTGCCATAAGGGTGGTGTCATCTGCATATCTGAGGTTATTGATATTTCTCCTGGCAATCTTGATTCCAGCTTGTGTTTCTTCCAGCCCAGCGTTTCTCATGATGTACTCTGCATAGAAGTTAAATGAACAGGGTGATAATATACAGCCTGACATACTCCTTTTCCTATTTGGAACCAGTCTGTTGTTCCATGTACACCTTAAAAGATACCTCACTGTACAACCTAAATATATATAGTTTTTTATTTTTCAATTGTAACTCAATAAATCTATAAAAAATAAACAGCAAAAATTTCCCAAATTAATATTAGACACCAAAACACACATCTAAAAAATTCACTAAGCAGGATTAAATACAAACCCATAGGCACACACATGCACACACTCACATACACACATCCCTAGACATATCACATTTAAACTGGTAGAAAAATCAGTTGACTATATAATTTATCATATTTGGACTATTAATTATGTTCCATTGATCTATTTTTCCATTTTTATGCCAATACTATTTTCATGATTATTATATCATTATTATATTATTAAAATAACTAAAAATTGAGTTGTGATCCCTGCAACTTTGCTTTTCTTTTGCAAAATTACTTTGGCTATTCTACATCCTTTTAATTTTCCCTATATATTCTAAAATCAGCTTCTCAAATTCTTTCCAAAAAGCCCAATAGAGTTTTGAGTTTGAGTTTATGTTCTATTTGTACATTAAATTGAGTTTATGTTCTATTTGGACATGAATTTAGGAAGAATAGATAATTTAACATGGATTTCAATCCATGAACATGGTATATCTATTTATTATTTGTGACAGTTTTTCTCAAAAATGTTTTGATTTTCAGCCTAGAGGACTAGTATATGTTTTCTGAAGTGTTCCCCAACCCCCACATCCCGGTTACTTTGTTTCTATGAAGAAGGGCTAAACTAACTTCCAACTGATAATAATAGCATATTATGGTGATAGCTATTGTCATTGTCATTTAAATACATTAGAATCCTTTTTTTTTCCTTTTGCAATTATGTTTTGATAATCTTCCATATCAACACAGCTCCCTGTGTTTTAAAAAATATCAAAATATTGCTCCATAATATGTCTCTATATATTTAATAGTCTTAGGGGCTGAATGTGAACTTTTGGGGTAGGAATTAAAGAAGAAATTGTGATGACTTTAGCATTAGCATTATTACATGTGGCCATTCCCCTTATACAGTCTGAGAAGGGTTTACGGAGAGAGTAATGCTGCAACGCTACAGATGGAGAACATCAGTACTAGCTGTGTAAAGAGAACGAAATTCAGTTTCTGGAATGTATGCGTTCACATTTCACAGCTAAATATCAATAACCTCAAATATGCAAATAACACCACCCTTATGGCAGAAAGTGAAGAGGAACTGAAAAGCCTCTTGATGAAAGTGAAAGAGGACAGTAAAAAAGTTGGCGTAAAGCTCAACATTCAGAAAATGAAGATCATGGCATCCGGTCCCACCACTTCATGGGAAATAGACAGGGAAACAGTGGAAACAGTGTCAGACTTTATTATTTTGGGCTCCACAATCACTGCAGATGGTGACTGCAGCCATGAAATTAAAAGACGCTTACTCCTTGGAAGAAAAGTTATGACCAACCTAGATAGTATATTCAAAAGCAGAGACATTACTTTGCCGGCTAAGGTCTGTCTAGTCAAGGCAATGGTTTTTCCAGTAGTCATGTATGCATGTGAGAGTTGGACTGTGAAGAAGGCTGAGCGCTGAAGAATTGATGCTTTTGAACTGTGGTGTTGTAGAAAACTCTTGAGAGTCCCTTGGACTGCAAGGAGATCCAAATAGTCCATTCTGAAGGAGATCAGCCCTGGGATTTCTTTGGAAGGAATGATGCTAAAGCTGAAACTCCAGTACTTTGGCCACCTCATGGGAAGAGTTGACTCATTGGAAAAGACTCTGATGCTGGGAGGGATTGGGGGCAGGAGGAGAAGGGGACGACAGAGGATGAGATGGCTGGATGAGATCACTGACTCAATGGACGCGAGTCTGAGTGATCTGAGGCAGTTGGTGATGGACAGGGAGGCCTGACGTGCTGTGATTCATGGGGTCACAAAGAGTCGGATACGACTGAGCGACTGAATTGAACTGAACTGAACTGAACTGCAGATTTGCCAAGATCTTTGGGAAACCATTTCACTGAGCCTAGTTACTTTATCCATAAAACATTTCATTAGGCTTTCCTCAAAGGTTAGATGAAATCATGGATACATTAATTGTGCTAAGAAGTGAGTGATACACAAAAATAGAAGACTATTGTTTTAATTGTGCTTTTGTTCCAGAGGGATTTTTTAATGTGATCTTTAGCTTGCACAGGAGTCTGTTTTATTATTTGATAATTGGGTAACAACCTTAAACCCAATTCATTCCTCACAATTTTGCCACTGTGATTTTACCATACAAAAAAAAAAAAATCCTGCATAAGACCCTTCAGTCCTTTTCTGTATAAGAGCAATACAGGTCCCAAATGACCCTAAGCACTATATAGAGAGGAGGCATTAGACATAACAAAGACAAGGCTGGCTACATAAATTCCAGGGGGGGTTGGTGGGTGGGCATTGAATTTATTTCATGCATTTTCTGATAACTGAACATGTTTGCATTTCTGGAATAAATATCACTCAACACCAAATGATCTTTTTCCACTTTGGCATAAAGGAGGCTGGGTTTATTTCCCTCTTTTCAAGATAGAAATGATCTATTCTTTTAAAATTAGATTTAAAATAATGAGCGCACATAATGGCTCCCTTTACCTTTCCAAAGAGAAGTATGGATTTGACTGTAGATCTAATGTTTATAATAATTAATAATATATTCCTTTTTAAACAAATATTATTGTTAATTTGCGGATGTGAAATCTCTACTCCATGAAAACTGATTTTTCTAATTTGTTGATGTAAAGCTGTCCATAGTATTCTACTGTGAGAAACAAGTTTATTTATAGTAACGTTTCCATTTTTATTTCTACTATAATTTATTTGTTCATTCTATTTCACTTTTTTCTACACTGGTCTTAATAGACTGGGTTCTGTATTTGCAATAGAACTCTTCTTTTTCATTTTTTCATAAATCATTATTGTCCCAAAGAAGCATCTTTGTTACAGTTTCTTTGCCCATCCCCAACCCCAAAGCGTCCCAGGTGGCGCTAGTGGTCAAAAACCTTCCTGCCAATGTAGGAGACATGAGAGATACAGGTTTGATCCATTTGTTGGGAAGATCCCCTGGAGGAGGAAATGACAACCCACTCCAGTATTCTTGCCTGGGGAATCCCATGGACAGAGGATCCTGGTGGGCTACAGTCCATAGTGTCATGAAGAATCAGACGTGACTGAAGTGACTTGGATGCTATCCCCAGAGCTAAGCAGTTTTTATAAAGTTGATATCTATTCTTCCTCTTCAGGGTCTTATACTGAAATGCTATACTATATTATACTATTATATGTGTTCTTAAACTATATATGGCACTGATTTATTCTGAACGGTTCTAATGTTTTTCCCAAGTTTTTATTTTGAAAATACTGTTTGAAAAAAAAAAAAATTGCATGATTCACCTACTGCTGTTTGCTGTATTTGCTCTCTCTCCTCTTCCCTGAAGGTGTTAACCCATCCACCACTTCTTGCTTCTTGCTGTGAGATTTAAATTAATTCTCTTTATCCTGTGATCACATCTTCTTCATCTGGACTCTGGAAACTTCTGTTTCATGATCGGCCTCCAGAGGGCTCTTGGAAGTTTGCAGAGGCCTTGGGGGAGCTGGCAACCTGCTTTCACATCAGACTAGTTTCTTGCACTACAATCATATTTTGAAAGGTTGTAGGAGATGACAGAATTAATTTAATATCTCTACCAGAAATTTTTGTGTGTTCCAATTGAACATAGATACATAAAATATGAGCATATTTTTCAGTGAAAATCAGTCTCCAAGATAGAGGTGGATTTGGTCTGCAGCCCCTCCACTTTTTGTTGTGTGAACTGCTTCTCGCAGGGATCCCTCAGTTCACTTCAGTTCCTCAGTCATGTCTGACTCTTTGCGACCCCATGAATCACAGCACGCTAGGCATCCCTGTCCATCACCAACTCCCAGAGTTCACTCAGATTCACATCCATTGAGTCAGTGATGCCATCCAGCCATCTCATCCTCTGTCATCCCTTTCTCCTTCTGCCCCCAGTCCCTCCCATCATCAAAGTCTTTTCCAATGAGTCAACCCTTCCCATGAGGTGGCCAAAGTACTGGAGTTTCAGCTTTAGCATCATTCCTTCCAAAGAAATCCCAGGGCTGATCTCCTTCAGAATGGACTGTTTGAAACTCCTTGCAGTCCAAGGGACTCTCAAGAGTCTTCTACAACACCACAGTTGAAAGCATCAATTCTTCGGTGCTCAGCTTTCTTCACAGTCCAACTCTCACATCCATACATGGCTACTGGAAAAAACATTGCCTTGACTAGACAGACCTTAATCGGCAAAGTAATGTCTCTGCTTTTGAATATACTATCTAGGTTGGTCACAACTTTTCTTCCAAGGAGTAAGCATCTTTTAATTTCATGACTGCAATCACCATCTGCAGTGATTTTGGAGCCCCCCAAAAATATTCTGACACTGTTTCCACTGTTTCCCCAACTATTTCCCATGAAGTGATGGGACTGGATGCCATGATCTTCATTTTCTGAATGTTGAGCTTTAAGCCAACTTTTTCACTCTCCACTTTCACTTTCATCAAGAGGCTTTTTAGTTCCTCTTCACTTTCTGCCATAAGGGTGGTGTCATCTGCATATCTGAGGTTATTGATATTTCTCCCAGAAATCTTGATTCCAGCTTGTGCTTCTTCCACCCCAGTGTTTGTCATGATGTACTCTGAATGTAAGTTGAATAAGCAGGGTGACAATACTTGACGTACTCCTTTTCCTATTTGGAAGCAGTCTGTTGTTCCATGTCCAGTTCTAACTGTTGCTTCCTGACCTGCATACAGATTTCTCAAGAGGCAGGTCAAGAGGTCTGGTATTCCCATCTCTTTCAGAATTTTCCACAGTTTGTTGTGATCCACACAGTCAAAGGCTTTGACATAGTCAATAAAGCGGAAGTAGATGTTTTTCTGGAACTCTCTTGCTTTTTCCATGATCCAGCAGATATTGGCAATTTGATCTCTGGTTCCTCTGCCTTTTCTAAAACCAGCTTGAACATCAGGAAATTCACAGTTCACGTATTGCTGAAGCCTGGCTTGGAGCAGGGATCCCTAGTACGGAGCTATTGGGAGGAATTCACAAATTTAAAATGTGAAGTACTGGAAGGACATGTCATGTGATAAGTGACAAACATATGTTAACCTGTTATTCTTATTACCAGTTTCATGTTTACCTATGGACTCTAAGTTGTATTTTATTGTGGATTTAAACACAGACAACACATCAAGTGTTAACTGCAGTTAAATTCTGTCATGCCACACTTATTAATATTTAAGAAATCCTCATCTTTTTAATTTTTATCAACTTTGTTGAAGAATATTGTTAACACAATATAAAGCACACAAAATAAATGTGAGCAATATTGACATATGAATAAAACAAACCATCATCACAATGAACCATGGACATGTAATCATATATATGTTTTCTTTTAAGCCCTTCATCTTTTATGCCTTTCCAAAGTCTCCCTTCTCCCAGAGCAACTCCTAATTTGACTGGTATCACTGTACATTTGTCTTTCTGAGAGTTTTGAAATCACATACACAATAAACAATCTTTTCTCTAGCTCACTTCACTTGGCATCAATATTTTGAGATTTCTGCTGTTTAATGCTCCATTGAATTGATATGCACAACATGTTTATCCGTTCACCTGCTAATGGGCATTTAGGTTGTTTCCAGTTTGGGGCTATTACAAATAAAGCTGCCACAAATAATTGTGTATATATTTTTGCATTGACATGTTTTCTTTGCTCTTGGGTAAATTCCCAGGAGTAGAATGGCTGGATCGTATGACATATTTTTGTTTAACTTCATAAGAAGCAGTGAAATGTTATCCTAGTGTTTTCCAAAGTGATTGTACCATCACACATCTTTATCTGCAGTATGTGAGCAAGTACTCCAGTGCATCTGAAGTCAGCATAGGTAGAAGGACCATGCCTTCTAGCTCTTTCATATCCACATCTACCTTTGGAAGCCAGATCTAGAGATAGAACAAAAACTTCAAGTTAAAAGCCTAAAGTTTTTCTTTCTCCTATTCCTACCTACAATAATAAGAAAAAGAATTGAAATAAAAGGAATAATGCAATTTCTGAAAAAAGTTGTCTTACATTTCAAATTATTAAATGCAATACATTTTGTTTTTGTCATAATATTTTTTTCTCTGACTCTTTAATGCTGTCTCCACATCCAAAACTGAGTTCGTGGCTATCTTTTTCATGTTTAAAAAGTCTTTATAGCACTTGGCTAAATAAAACATTAAAAAGTTACAACAGAAGCTTAAAATAATTTAATTTGCTTAGATTCCTAGGCAGCTTTCTTTAAACTCCAATACATGTAGGGAAGCCATGTAATGTTATTTTCTTCCCTAGTTTTGGAATACAGCTTACCAACATGTACACTTCCCAGCATTTTTCTAGCACATTGCACATAATTCAATGACCAACTCAACAGCAGGTCTTTCTTGTTGTTTGAAACTCTCTTCTGCCTCCTACAGAACTCCCAAAGAATTCTGTCTGTGCCTATAGCTCAGTGGTAATGAATCTGCTTGTCAGTGCAGGTTTGATCCCTGGGTTGGGAAGATTCTCTTAAGGAAAGGTAAATGGAAACCTGCTCCAGTATTCTTGCTTGGAAAATTCCATGGACAGAAGAGCCTGGTAGGCTATAGTCCAGGGGGTCACAAATGTTGGACATGACTGAGCATGCATACATGCATTACAGTATTTGTTAAAATCCCTCTTAAATTTGCTTACAAACAGGCTATCTTAATGGCTTGCACATCTTAAATTCATCATTTTCATTCTATTACTTTTAAACAATGCAGACAAATTGTATATTTGCTACTTTCAGGGCACTTCTGTTGCAAATGTGATTGAGCAGAATTTCTGCCCAAGATCAATGGGTTTTTAATGGAAATTAGATGTATATAGATATTTGTTTTTTTATTCACTTAAATGGAAATTCAAGTGACAGATGCTTACAAATGTGCATGTAGTGTATTTACTTAAATGAAATAAGAAGATCACATCACAACCATAAAAACCCATAATTTATGGAAATCTAGTTTACTTCTATCTTTATTTTTCTTATTTTAAGTGAAAATACAGCATAAATTCACGATTAGTATCTCCCATTCAAATTTAGAATTACAATATTTTACCTATTTCAGAGGTTTGTTTTAATTTTTGTTTTTACTTTATTTTACTTTACAATACTGTATTGGTTTTGCCATACATTGACATGAATCCACCACGGGTGTACATGCGTTCACAAACATGAACCCCCTCCCACCTCCCTCCCCACAACATCCCTCTGGGTCATCCCCATGCACCAGCCCCAAGCATGCTGTATCCTGCATTGGACAAAGACTGGCGATTCGATTCTTACATGATAGTATACATGTTTCAATGCCATTCTCCCAAATCATCCCACCCTCTCCCTCTGAGTCCAAAAGTCCGCTATACACATCTGTGTCATTTTTGCTGTCTTGCATACAGGGTCATCATTGCCATCTTTCTAAATTCCATATATATGTGTTAGAATATTGTATTGGTGTTTTTCTTTCTGGCTTACAGCACTCTGTATAATCGGCTCCAGTTTCATCCATCTCATCAGAACTGATTCAAATGTATTCTTTTTAACGGCTGAGTAATAATCCATTGTGTATATGTACCACAGCTTTCTTATCCATTCATCTGCTGATGGACATCTAGGTTGTTTCCATGTCCTGGCTATTATAAACAGTGCTGCGATGAACATTGGGGTACATGTGTCTCTTTCAATTCTGGTTTCTTTGGTGTGTATGCCCAGCAGTGGGATTGCTGGGTCATATGGCAGTTCTATTTGCAATTTTTTAAGGAATCTCCACACTGTTCTCCATAGTGGTTGTACTAGTTTGCATTCCCACCAACAGTGTAGGAGGGTTCCCTTTTCTCCACACCCTCTCCAGCATTTATTGCTTGCAGATTTTTGGATCGCAGACATTCTCACTGGTGTGAAGTGGTACCTCATTGTGGTTTTGATTTGCATTTCTCTAATAATGAGTGATGTTGAGCATCTTTTCATGTGTTTGTTAGCCATCCGTATGTCTTCTTTGGAGAAATGTCTATTTAGTTCTTTGGCCCATTTTTTGATTGGGTCGTTTATTTTTCTGGAATTGAGTTGCATAAGTTGCTTGTATATTTTTGAGATTGGTTGTTTGTCAGTTGCTTCATTTGCTATTATTTTCTCCCATTGAGAAGGCTGTCCTTTCATCTTGCTTATATTTTCCTTTGTTGTGCAGAAGCTTTTAATTTTAATTAGACCCCATTTGTTTATTTTTGCTTTTATTTCCAGAATTCTGGAAGGTGGATCATAGAGGATTCTGCTGTGATTTATGTTGGAGAGTGTTTTGCCTATGTTCTCCTCTAGGAGTTTTATAGTTTCTGGTCTTACATTTAGATCTTTAATCCATTTTGAGTTTATTTTTGTGTATGGTGTTAGAAAGTGATCTAGTTTCATTCTTTTACAAGTGGTTGACCAGTTTTCCCAGCACCACTTGTTAGAGAGATTGTCTTTACTCCATTGTGTATTCTTGCCTCCTTTGTCGAAGATAAGGTGTCCATAGGTGTGTGGATTTATCTCTGGGCTTTCTGTTTTGTTCCATTGATCTATATTTCTGTCTTTGTGCCAGTACTATGCTGTCTTGATGACTGTGGCTTTGTAGTAGAGCCTGAAGTCAGGCAGGTTGATTCCTCCAGTTCCATTCTTCTTTCTCAAGATTGCTTTGGCTATTCGAGATTTTTTGTATTTCCATACAAATTGTGAAATTATTTGTTCTAGTTCTGTGAAAAATATGGCTGGTAGCTTGATAGGGATTGCGTTGAATTTGTAAATTGCTTTGGGTAGTATACTTATTTTCACTATATTGATTCTTCCAATCCATGAACATGGTATATTTCTCCATCTATAGTGTCCTCTTTAATTTCTTTCATCAGTGTTTTATAGTTTTCTATATATAGGTCTTTAGTTTCTTTAGGTAGATATATTCCTAAGTATTTTGTTCTTTTCGTTGCAATGGTGAATGGAATTGTTTCCTTGATTTCTTTTTCTACTTTCTCATGATTAGCGTATAGGAATGCAAGGGATTTCTGTGTGTTGATTTTATACTTCTATCTTTAAATGCCAAGGTCATTCACACTGTTCTTTATCATCTCTATGACATTTCTGCACAAATCCTATGAGGTAATGACCTAAATAGGTACCCTTCATGCTGGAAATAAGTTTAGATTAATTTTATTGTTTAAAGAAAAATATGCTTCCATGTTTTCCTATTTCTCCCTAATAACATTTTAGTAAAATCTAAAATGATAAGAATGTAGATAAAATTAATAATCCTAAATTCTAAGGAGATGATATATTTATATAATTTTAAAGTTCTGTTAACTTTTAAATGTTTCAAGTAACATATTTAAATTTAGAGAATGAAAAATAAGATAAATACATTAAAGTATATATTAACTAAATATTGTTGATTTTTTAAATGTCAACCTTGAAAAATATCCCACTTACAAATCTAGTAGAGAGTTCTGGAGATGGACAGTGGTGATATTTGCACAGCCATTTGGATGCACTTAATGCCAATGAACTGTGCCCTTTAAAACAGTTAGGATGGTAAATTTTATGTTATGTTTATTTTACTACCAAAATAGCATACAAGTTTTTTAAAAGTATAAGCTAGTATACAAACATCCTCAGAAAAAAAGAATAAACAGAATGGGAAAAATAAAGGCACCTTTTACAAACTCAGGTACTCAGAAAAGAGAAAATATAAGCCTGGCTTCAAGACTACTGTGTGAAGAAGGATGTATCTGCTGGTCACTAAGAAGGAGAACATGAGAAGAGGGCCTGATTCAGGGGAGCATCCTGTTTCAAATCCTCATGATCCATCTCAGTGAGAGATCCCATATGTGCATTGACACTTGTGTGATTCAGGGCTTATATCTGGCCTAAAGTATCAGTCAGCTCAGGCTGCTATAACAAAATACCACAGACTGGGTGGCTTAAAAACAGACAGTTACTATTCACAGTTCTGGAGACCAGAAATCCAAGATCAATGGACCCTCCTGGTGATCTAGTGGTTGAGAATCTGCTTGCCAATGCAGGGGTCACAGGTTAGATCCCTGGTTCAAGAAGTTCCCACAAGCCATCGAGAAACTAAGTCCGTGCACCACAACTACCAAGCCTGTGGTTTAGAGACCACGAACACTTCAGTAGTTGCAGCTGAGCACCTGCACTGTGACTACAGAAGCCCACACACCTACAGCTTGCACCCTGCAACCAGAGAAACCACTCCAATGAGAAGCCCGTGCGCCATAATGAAGAGTAGCTCCTACTCACCACAACTAGGGAAAGCCTGTGTGCAGCAAATGCAGGCCCAGCACAGCTATAAATAAATAGATAAATATCAAAAAATAATGGCAGTTGAAGAGCCCCAAGGTGACATGGTTTCAGGGGAACATATGCTGCCCTTGTAGGGCACTGGGGAAAGGAATAGTATGACTGAAGGCTATGGGCAGGCTGAGTCACATGCAACCCGAAGGCTTGGCTCCTAGCTTCATGATGACTGTATTGGAAGTTCATGGCAGAAGTCAAAGGGAGTCAATGAACTATTCCCGAGAGCAACCCCTCCAAGACTCTGCCTCATGTTCTTATAAAACAAACAAACAGAGAACCACTGGACCTGGTCCAAGGGTTCAAAATACTTTATCATTTTATTGTATAAATAAACCCAGAATTCTATCAGAATTCCAGGGTAAACCCTATAAATCCTTACTCTTTCTCTC
The DNA here is from genome assembly GCF_032405125.1 of Capricornis sumatraensis. Classification (NCBI taxonomy): domain Eukaryota; kingdom Metazoa; phylum Chordata; class Mammalia; order Artiodactyla; family Bovidae; genus Capricornis; species Capricornis sumatraensis. The sequence continues at coordinate 80,566,778 of NC_091073.1, forward strand.
GTTTTGATTGCTATCTTCACATGTTGGAAATTGTAAGTGCAGTGCTAATGATATGACATTTTCAAACCTCCATCCCACTCCTCACTCTAAACTCAAAGTTTAGGAATAAACACACAGTAGGAAAAAAATAAAGAAATTATACAGTTCTATTTCTCTAGATAAGCCACTCAGCAATGCAGTTTCCAAATTCACTCACTACATGCACATACCATGAAAGATTTCATGACTTCTGTAGAAAGAAAATGCACAGCATGAGACTAATACAGACACACACATAAAACTTTGGAAAAGCAGTGTCAAAAAGATAACAAATGTGTTTGAAATGAACCCCAGAGAGAAGCTAGGAAAACTATTTATAAGACATGAAGGAATGGCAGAACTGAAATCTGTGAAAGGGTCATTTTAGCCCATCCACACAATGTAACAATTCCAGGACTTGGGAAAAGTCAGGCCATCACTCACATCTTGATGAGAGTTGCAGTCCCGGGTGTATATAAGTCATTATGACTATTAAAACCACCGCAGGCTTATCAATTCTGAAATGAAAGAGCTTCTATTTAATGATTATGAATGAGCTTGAAAGAGAAACATTCACCAAAAACCAAAAAACCTACATAGAGAAGGCTCTGCTAGCTCAGATATTTCAAAGACAAGATAAAAGATGAAAAGGCAGGTCTGTGTTTTATGAAGGCTGACCAAGTTGAATTCAAGTGAACACAAGTAAAATCCTGCAGAATGGTCATTGATCATGTGCATGGGGAAAATCTCATAAAGAATTGGCTGAGTTGTGGCTGGAAAAATAGTACAATTCTCACAGCATAGACAAAGGAAGAATTCCCAGACTGTTGTCTGACTTTCAGGTTCATACCCTAGACCCAGCTTCTCAACCTTGGCACTATTAACATTTGGAGCCATGTGATTTTGTGTGTATGAGTGTGTGTGTGTGTGTGTGTGTGTGTGTGTGTGTGTGTGTGAGAGTTAGGCAGCAGGGCAGATAGCATCATGTGTACTGCAGCATTACTAACCTTTACACAATACATGCCAGTAGAAATTTTCTCAGTCTTGACAACAAAAAATGTCTGCAGACCCTGCCAGATATCTCTTGGCTGGGTGGCGGTGTGGGGTTGGTGGGGATACAAAATCCTCTCATTCCACCCCAATTTGAAATCAGGACACTAGAAAAAGAAATCATCTACCTAAAATAAGTAGAGTATGAAAAATAAGAGGAAAGTAGATTATATGCAGAGACATCATGAGAAACGCTTGGCTGGATGAAGCACAAGCTGGAATCAAGATTGCCAGGAGAAATATCAATAACCTCAGATATGTAGATGACACCACCCTTATGGCAGAAAGTGAAGAAGAACTAAAGAGCCTCTTGATGAAAGTGAAAGAGGAGAGTGAAAAAGTTGCCTTAAAGCTCAACATTCAGAAAACGAAGATCATGGCATCTGGTCCCATCACTTCATGGGAAATAGATAAACAGTGGAACAGTGGCTAACTTTATTTTTCTGGGCTCCAAAATCACTGCAGATTGTGACTGCAGCCATGAAATTAAAAGACACTTACTCCTTGGAAGGAAAGTTATGACTAACCTAGACATTATATTAAAAAGCAGAAACATTACTTGGTCAACAAAAGTTCATCTAGTCAAGGCTATGGTTTTTCCAGTAGTCATGTATGGATGTGAGAGTTGAACTATAAAGAAAGCTGAGCGCTGAAGAATTGATGTTTTTGAACTGTGGTGTTGGAGAAGACTCTTGAGAGTCCCTTGGATGGAAAGGAGATCCAACCAGTCCATCCTAAAGGAGATCAGTCCTGGGTGTTCACTGGAAGGACTGATGTTGAAGCTAAAACTCCAATACTTTGGCCACCTGATGTGAAGAGCTGACTCATTTGAAAAGACCCTGATACTGGGAAAGATTAAGGGCAGAAGGAGAAGGGGATGACAGAGGATGAGATGGATGGATGGCATCACCAACTCAATGGACATGGGTTTGGGTCAATTTAGGGAGTTGATGGTGGACAGGGAGGCCTGGTGTGCTGCGGTTCATGGGGTCAGAAAGAATCAGACACGACTGAGCAACTGAAATGGACTGAAGATTCTAAGGATGCCAGAGGATGAGATGGATGGCATCACCGATTTAATGGACATGAACTTGGGCGAACTCCAGGAGATGGTGACGGACAGGGAAGCCTGGCATGCTGCAGTCCATGGGGTGGTGAAGAGTCGGACACAACTTGGTGACTGAACAACAACAACATATTCTGAGGAGTTTGGAATGGAGGAAGAGTCCACTGGCTGCTGCAAGACAGCAAATCTCCAGGGGCTGAAGGAGCACAGAGGATGGAGACCAGGGAGGGGTGCCTTCAGCACTTGGAGGAGGAAAGCTCAGAAAGCAGCCTTCCCTGCATGGGTACTTATCTCTCTCCCAGAGCCAGAAATAGGCTGGAGGCCATTGGGTCATCACAGGCAGCCCTGTGTCATCCCCTCTGTTTTCCATTGTCAGTGGGGTGCTTGCTCTCCTGCTGCAGTATGAGAGCTGCTGCTCAAGAATCTGATCATTCTTCCTCTTTTGTGAGGAAAGTTAAATTTCCTCATGACACTGGCTTGAAAGCAGTTCACCAGGAAAGAGTCCTGTGATACCTCTAATGGCAAGAAAAATTAGAAAATTGAAAGCTCATTTTCTAGCCTAACAGCATTTGTACAGTGGTAGGGAATAGACATGACCCTTGTTTTCATTTGTTCTCAAAAAAAGAATGACGGTTTAGCCTATTGACCAAGATCCCCACAGCCTGTGGTACAAACTCACAGCCCCAGCGCACTGGCCCTGTTGTGAGGCCGCCCTGGGACACAACATTCAGTGACCACAGCACATTGACTCTGCTTTGCTCAGCAAAGATCTCAGATGCACCAGCTCAACAGAAGAAGGGGCCCTTGGTTAGGAGCAATCATGCTGTTGGCAAAGTTTATCTGGATAAGAAAACATTTGCAAGCAAATTAGAAGTGTTTTCATGTATCAGAAGCTTTTATGGAAAAGAGGGCCTTAAATTGTTATCTTAATTTGCTTGGTAGGCCAGAATTTAAAATAACGACTAAAAGATCAGTGAAGCATTTTGGGTGTGAGTATTAACAAAAAACCCAAAACAACAATCGCAAAAAACACCTACTATTTGTGTCTTGCTTTCTTTGCCCTTGAATTAAAAAAAGCATCTCCTGGAGGGTTTTATAATTGTTTGAACTATATTTTGGGTCTTTTGTTAAATTTTGTTTTTATATTTAACTCTTTACTCCATGCAGAATATATTTTGTGTATGATTTGAAATACTGTTCTAAATTTCTTTTCCTTTTCAAATGAATAGCTGATTTACAAAGGCATCTTTTTTCTTAATTATTTGAATTTGTATTCTTCCCATAGACCACATTCTGATACATGATGGGTCTACGTTCATGCTTCCTAGTGTGTTGCATAATTACATTTCTGTTGCTTTTCCTATAGCTATGCCACATTCTTTTCTAATTTTTTAAATAAGCTTTTTATTTTAGAACAATTTTAGATTAATAAAAAGTATTATTCAGTCTTACAAAGGAAAAAATTCTAACACATGCTACAACACAAATGAATAGTGAAGAAATTATGCTAACTGATATAAGCCAGTCATGAGAGGACAAATGCTTTGATTCCACTTATATTAGGACCCTAGAATAGTCAAATTTATAGAGACAAAAATAGAGCAATAGTTATGAGTTGGTGGCAGGGGGTGGGGGTAGGGGAAATTGAGGAATTAATGTTTAATGGGAGAAGCACTTTAGTTTTGCAAGATGGAAAGTTTTCCTATGTATGGATCACAGTGAAGGTTGCATTAAGTATACGTTAAGTATGCTGCTGCTGCTAAGTCACTTCAGTCGTGTCCGACTCTGTGTGACCCCATAGACGGCAGCCCACCAGGCTCCCCTGTCCCTGGGATTCTCCAGGCAAGAATACTGAAGTGGATTGCCATTTCCTTCTCCAATTATATTAAGTATAAATGTACTTAATACCACTGAACTGTGCAGTTAAAGATGCTTAAGACGGTAAATATTATGTTAAGCATATTTTATCACAATGAAAACAATTGGGAGAAAAAAAGTTGTCAAAGAGAAAAAAAGTCAACCCAGATTTCCTTATCCAGTAAAAACATCTTTTAAGAATGAAGGTTAAATATATTTTCAATTAAACAAAAATAAATTGTGAAAGTAGTTCAGAGCTCCCACACAACCCCCACCCAAGATTTCCCTATTATTAGCATCTTACCTTAGTAGGATACATTTTTTGTAATAATGAACTAATACTGATACAGTATTGTTTATAAAAATTTTATTTATTTATTTATTTTTACTGTGCTGGGTCTTCTTTTCTGTGCAAGCTTTTGTCTAGTTGCACCGAGCAGGAGGCACTCTCAAGTTGCAGTGCACAGACTTTTCATTGAGGTTGCTTTTTCTTATTACAAAGCATGGGCCCTAGAGAAAATAGGCTTCAGTAGTTCCAGCACGTGGGCTCAGTAGTTGTGGCTCCTGGGCTCTGGAGCACATGCTCAATAGTTGTGGCACAGAGATTTAGTTGCTCTGTGGCATGTGGGATCTTACCAGATCAGGGGTTAAACCCATGTCTCTGGCATTGACAGGTGGATTCTTCACCACTGAGCCATCAGGGAAACCCTCTGATACGTTATTATTAACTAAAGTCCATACTATATTTACATTTCCTTAGTTTTTACCTAATGTGCCTTTCCTTTCCCCAGATCCCATCCTGAAATATTGCATTACATTTAGTTGTCATTTCTACTTAGTTATGGCTGTGACCGTTTTTAAGATTTCCCCTTGTTTTAGATGGCCTTGACAGTTTTGACGGATATCGGTCAAGCGTTTTGCAGGCCGACCCACCATGGGAATGTGTCTGATATTTTCCCCAGCCTTAGACAGAGGATATAGGTTTGGAGGAGGATGACGACAGAGTAAAGTGCCCTTCTCATCAATTGTATCAAGGGTACCTGCCAGCAACATGACTTATCCCTGCTGACACTGACCTTGATCACCTGACTGAGGTCTTCTTGGCTAGGTGTCTCCACTGTGAGACTACTCTTTTTCCTCCTGTCTATACTGTCGTCTTTGGAAGCACAGCCCACACTTAAGGAATGGGGAGCTATGCTCCACTTCCTAAAGGAGAAATATCTACTTGGAATTCCTCTCCATAGGAAACTTGCTTCTTTTGACCACTCTTGTTATTTATTTATTTAATCAGTGTTTTGTTTCTCTATGTCACTATGGACTCATGAATATTTATTTTATACTTTGGATTATATTGGGCTTCCCTTGTGGCTCAGCTGGCAAAGAATCTGCCTGTAATGTGGGAGACCTGGGTTCGATCCCTGGGTTGGGAAGATCCCCTGGAGAAGGGAAAGGCTACCCACTCCAGTATTCTGGCCTGGAGAATTCTATGGACTGTATAGTTCATGGGATCACAAAGAGTCAGACATGACTGAGTGACTTTCACTTCACTTCCCTTTGGATTATCAGTATATTTATTCTATTATTCAAATTGCTCCTTTTTTGGTCACTGGGAATACCACACTCTTCAATAGCTAAAGTCCTAAAACACTTTCTTTGTTCTTAAATATTGACTTTCACTTGGAAGCATTTATTATTCCAACTGAACTTTGGAAACAATAACACAAGTCCTGAATTGTATTGTGATGGGTATCATATGGTTGTTGCATTGAATTTACAGACTGATCAGGCATATCAATTGACAAGACCATACTGAATCTTCTTTTCTTGCAGGAACATAGTCAATGTTCCTTTTTCAGATATGTCTTTCTCTTGAATGAGATTTAATTAATAAAATGTTTTCTTAGAATAAGAGGGGCTGCCTAGTGAAGTGTGAATTTCTGACACTTTACAAGTGGAGGGTGCAAGTCCACACACCATGTGACACTCAGGAGGCATCTTGCCCCAAGGAGAAGAGTAAAGATGAAATCATTCTTATAGATTCATCCATCTCCAAGATTCTTTTTTTTATTTAGTTTTTTTAATTTTTATTTTATATTGGAATGTAGTTGATTAACAATGTCATGTTACTTTCAAGTATACAGCAGTGATTCAGTTATACATATACCTATATCCATTCTTTTTCAGATTCTTTTCCCTATGTGATATTACAGAGTTCCTTGTACTATATAGTAGGTCCATGTTGGTTATCAGTTTTGATATAGTAGTGTGTATATGTCAATCCCAAGCTCCCAATTTTATTTTATGAAAGAACTCATAGTCTTAATTATTTCATACACATATGAGCATGGTCATATGCCCAAGAAAATGAACACACACATGCTCACAAGCACAGTACTGATTGAGCAAAGTCTCCCCCAAATTTATATTTGCCCTGAACCTCAAAATGTGCCCTTATTTGGAAATAGGGTCTTGCAGATATTATTTGTTAAGTTTAGAAAAGGTCATACTAGATTAGACTGGGTCCTAGTCCAGTGACTGATGTCGGTATAAAACAGAGGAAAGAGAGACCCAGAGAGAAGAAAGTATATAAGGGTGGGGGCAGAGATGAGAGGGATGCAGCCACAAGCCCAGGAAGGCTGGAAACCACCAGAGACTGTAAAAGCAAGGAAGGGCCCTTCTCTGGAGCCATCAGGGAAGCAAGGCCCTGCTGATGCCTCAATTTCATCCTTCTGGACTCCTAAACTGAGACAACTTGGGTATCTGTTATTGAAGCCACTCAGTTTGTGAAAATGTGTCACAGCAGCCCCCAAACACTGACACAGACGCACAGCCTTCCCTCCTGACTGACAGCTCTACAACCTGGACTACTCTCCTCCCATTTTCTTTAGAATCTTCCTCTCCAAAGACTCAGATACATTAAAACAATACTCAAATCACCCTCATTTGAAACAATACTGAGTTCACCTTCTTAAAATGACTCTCTGACCTCACCCGACTTCTACTCTCCCATTTTCAAAACTTGCCAATTACCCACTGACTAAACTTTTCTCTAACAATCCATGGCTGCTACAGCGTGAGACTGATCCTGCCAGGCTGCTCACGCAGACCACTTTATTTCCATTTCTCTGCATCCACACTGGGCTTCCCTGCTTTAGGTGGATTTTTCGTATGATCTTGTATTCTTTTGCTAGTGCTGCCACAACAAAGTACAACCATAACTGGGTAGAATAAAACTACTGGGGTCCAGCCCCAGTTGGATCCAGGGTATCTGAAGCATGGACGGTGTTGGCAACTGAGATTTATTTATTTATTTAGAGATATAGAGAGAGATAAGGAAAGAATGTTGCAGTTAAGAAAATAGAGGAGAGAAAGAGGCTGATATTCCTTGGTTTACACAGAAAGCCAATAAAGTCCCAAGACAAGGGACTTACACCGTTCACATAGGCCACAGGTGCCTGCTTGAATAGCGGAGGGTGCCCCGCCTTGGGCTCCCTCTTGCATGGGTCTTAGAAGCCCGGGCAGAGAAGTGAACACAGCAAGCCCCTGTGTACTAAGAGATCAGCCTGAAAAAGAGAGTAACAGAGAGAAAGAAAGAAAAAGAGAATTGACACGGGGGTGCCAAGCAATGAGGGGAGGCCCAAAACTTTATCTTTCCAGGAAGCTTATATACCTTAAGCTGTACATAGAGAATAATGGAAAATACAAAGTCATGCAGGGTCAGCAGCCCTGACCCTTATCGAGACCAGGCTTTCTCTCTGCATACCTATCTGTATACACAGGTCTTAGGTGATTTACATCATCTTCTGGCCAGGAGGCCTATTAGCATTTTATGACCCTTTTCTGATGAGGGTCCATCAACCAGAAAACTTTTTTGCCCTAAAAGTGTTGTTCTTTCCAAAGGCTGGTGCCATGCTCAGAAAGCACTAAATAAAACTACATTCTTACATAGCAAGGATACAACGATTTATAACAAATAAAGAGGAGTACAGTGATTTATAACAAAGAGAAAATTCATTAACTCAACTACTATATTCCTATTTCTGCATCCCAATTACATTGATTAATATCCTCCCAGGTGCCTAAAAGATAAAGGATATGGAGGCCTGGTGGCAATCGTTAACTCAACAATGAAACCCTTCACCAATATAATTCTTAGCTCTTTAAAAGTCTCTATATCTTTAAGATGTTTTAAGCTTCCCATGCCTCTCGTGGTTGGGAGGCTGTAAACATTTACATGTCTAGTTGTAAAAGTCTGGGGAAACATGTCAGGCAAGTTAGAGAGCCATCAGAGGGGTCTGAGCTGAGACACTCCTTTTATATGCAGGAGACTATTAACTGGAGCCAGAGAAAGGTGGTCGGGGATAGCCACCTGCTAATGTTAGAAGAGTTGGTGAAAGTCATAAAATAGTAAGACAGACAGATTCTGGTTTGGGGGTAGATGCTCGAGAAGGTCCAGGGTGGGGTCCCTCAAGGCCTGATCTCACCTTTGCCCATCAGGTCTCTTCCTCATGACCTTTGCCATGGGTGAGATCTCCCGTGCTGGTTCCCAGGAGATAAACCACATTTATCCTCTCACAACTCTGAAAGCTATAAGATGGAGACCAAGGTGCCCTCAGGGTTGATTCCTTCTGAGGGTTCTGTGGCAGACTCTGTCCCTCCCTAGCTCCTGGTGACAACTGGAAATCCCTGGTGTCCCTTGGCTTGCAGTCACATCTCTCCAGTTGCTGCCCACATGCACACATGATGTCCTACCTGTTTCTCTATGTATTTATCTTTTCTTTGTGCACAGTTAACATCCACACTTCTGGTGGGCACTGGACTTCCTGCGCATGAGGTCTGTGTCTCTTCACCCTTCTGCCTCCCTTCCTGTAGTGCAATAAATCCTCAGTGGATCACAGTAGGTGTAATATTGGCCTGAGCAAATCTACTCTACAAAAACATATTTTTTAAAAAACTAAAGTGAAAGTCGCTCAGTTGTGTCTGACTCTTTTCGATCCCATGGACTACAGAGGCTCCTCTGTCCATGGAATTTCTCAGGTAAAAATACTGGAGTGGGTAGCCATTCCCTTCTCCAGGGGATCTTCCTGACCCAGGGATCAAACCCAGGTCTCTTGCATTGCAGGCAGATTCTTTGTGTCTGAGTAAAGGACAAAAAGACAAACCTGAGTAAAAGAATGCTCAGGTCAGTTCAGTTCAGTCACTCAGTTGTGTCCGACTCTTTGCGACCCCATGAATCGCAGCACGCCAGGCCTCCCTGTCCATCACCATCTCACGGAGTTCACTCAGACTCACGTCCATCAAGTCAGTGATGCCATCCAGCCATCTCATCCTCTGTCGTCCCCTTCTCCTCCTGCCCCCAATACCTCCCAGCATCAGAGTCTTTTCCAATGAGTCAACTCTTCACATGAGGGGGCCAAAGTACTGGAGTTTCAGCTTTAGCATCATTCCTTCCAAAGAAATCCCAGGGTTGATCTCCTTCAGGATGGACTGGTTGGATCTCCTTGCAGTCCAAGGGACTCTCAAGAGTCTTCTCCAACACCACAGTTCAAAAGCGTCAATTCTTCGGCGCTCAGCCTTCTTCACAGTCCAACTCTCACATCCATACATGACCACAGGAGTAAAGGAAAAAATCTCCTTAAATAGGAAGGTATGTCACATACATTGATCATGTCTTCAAGGAGTAAGTACACAAAAATTCAACTTATTTAGAACTATAAAAACCTTAATTTTAAAAAATTAAATGACAATTCTAAAGTTTAAGTGAAAATTTAATGTGCAAAACTAAACTTTTTGAAAATAAAAAATAATAAAAAGATATTTGCCAAACTAGATATTAACACTTACCACAAATTCCTTGTGTGCCTTATGTGTTTGACACAGAAAATGACCTCATGACTTCTGGAACTGCATACAGAGTCCAGAAATCAGATTCTAAAATAAAACAATGAAATATAAGTTATAGATGACATTCCAAATCTGGTAAAATGGGATGGATTACTGAATAAATAAGTTATAATAGTTGATAACACATGTGAAAATGTTGATCTTCCCTGGTAGCTCAACTGGTAAGGATCCCGCCTACAATGTGGGAGACTTGGTTTGGGAAGATCCCCTGGAGACTGGAACAGCTACCCACTCCAGTATTCTGGCCTGGAGAATGCCATGGACTTTATAGACTATGGGGTCACAAAGAGTCAGACACAACTGAGCAACTTTCACTTCACACTTCATGAAAAAATTATTTTTGCTTTATGACAGAAGATACACAATAGTATGTTTGATATTTGAAAGTATATAAAGCTTAACTAAAATTTAAAAAATTTATAGAACCTTATGATAAGTTTTCCTAAGCTATAATTAGAATATAAAATCTTTAAAGTTATAAAAAGATAAACAGTACAACATAAACAAAGTTAAAAGAAAAGAATAGGCCAATTTTCAAACACACACAACACACATGAGAAAACACATATGTACACACACATAATTCATATAACAAAATTTCATGCATGTAAAACCAAATAAAGTTGAATATCCTACAAATATTCATTTTCAGAATTTTTTTCCAGATCCCAGGATTCTAATTCATTAATTTTATCAAACATCCTTTTATATTCTCCTGCATTGGCCTGCATTTAGCCAGGCTGTGCTGACCTTACCCCAGTCTCTGTCTTGCAGGACCTCAGAGTCTAGGGTGGAAAAGTAGTAACGCAGATGGGACTATAGTAAGAGAAATCAGGGGTGACCAGGTCAGCCAGGATGGAGGTAAGGACAGAATAAAGGAAAAATAGTGACACCAGGGAAGGCTGCAGAATAGCATCCCTGAGCTGAGTGAATAAACTACAAGTTGGATCTCTGAGCCAGATGGCAGGACAAGACTACCTCCATCAACAATGAAAAGTAGGGATGAGAGTATAGGAAAGAAGAAATCCATTGTTAAAATTGGGCTTTTTAATATTTTAAAATCTTGTTTTTACTACTTTCAATTATTAAAAATGTTACAGATAAGGAAAGAAAAGTGCAGAGACATTTATTGCTTTATCTAGTTTCATGGCCTGAAAATGAGGGCAACGATTTCCCCAGAAAGTGTCATCTCATAGCTCAAGGTTCACACCAGCCCTGACGGTTAGGCCCACCACTGGACAAACACCAGTGGACATCACTGCTTTCAGGAAACAAGCTTTGTCCTGACAAAGTAATTCACGTTCTAAAACCCACCTGCCTCTCCACACACTCCAAGCTCCTTTAGAAAGCCCATTAAAAGATTGACTTTTCCTCTAGATATGTTGCAGTTATTGCTAAATCAGGACCTGATAACAGGAAATTCTCACTACACTTCTCCTATAATTACAGCCTTTCCCTGCTCTGTCTTTGCCTGCTGAGAGTCGAGCTTCTGACTGGGAAGCTTTTCTCTGAACTGAGTGACTCTGAGTTGCATGGCAATCACCTAGGAGAAGTGGTAAATATTTTCATTTTGAGGAGTAAATGCATTGGGCACAGACTTTAATAGGGAAAATTGCTTTAATGTGTTTATTTGCTGCAATTGAATTTTTCCTATTCTAGAGGACACTGATACAAAACAAGCTCATCCATGGGGCCCAGAGGTTCGGCCAGGGCTCAAGGGTGGTTCCAACACAGAAACAGATTGTAGACTCACAAAGGGGACTGTGGATGGTCTTGACTCATGAGCATACAATGGTCTGTGCTCTGAGGTAGTGAGGTCCGGCAAGGAGGGGTATTCAAACCAAGGCTCCATGTAAGTCTGCTTGTCAGGAATGCTGAAGTAGATGTGGGTGATGGTTATGCCCACCACCTGTATTTTACAAAAAAAAAAAAGAAAAGAAAGAAAATTAAAGTTTGTGAAGAAATACAAATTTTGCTTGGGAGTAAAAAGAATACATGGTCCATACCTCAAGTCACACAGCTGCAGGCAGAGCTCAGAACTCATCTAGGTTGGGTGTTTGGAGTCAAAGAACTGGCTTTGAGAACTGAGAGGGGAAAAAACCCCCTCTCAGCTTCCCCAAGTAACTGAAACAACTGCTACATAATGTCCGAAATCAAGGGCATGTTTCACTGGGGGCAAAATGTTGCTCGCCCTCCCGCACAGCAGATTGGAAATGGAGTATTTTGTGTTGTTGTGCTATCCTAACTATTCCTAGTTAGGCACCCAACAGAAATGAACATTGTAAGACAAAAGATATAATACAAGAGTATTCACAGTAGCCCCTAAATCAAAACATCCCAAATGTCCATCAAAAGCCAAAGAGATCAATAAACAGTGGCCCATGGCAATGCTAGACAGGGTCCAAAACGAGTGAACTATGGCATATACAACATAAGTAAAGCTCATAGCCACAATGTGGGGTGAAAGAAGCCAGGCACAAAATCACAGGAAAATCCCCTTCCCAGAGAAATCTAAAGCAAGCAGACGAGGTCTCTGGCTTTAGAAACTGAGAGAATAGCAACCTTGAGGAATGAAGGAGCGGGTAGATTGTGGGGAGTTATGAGGAGGGCTTCAGATGGGAGGAAATGGCAAGTTTCTTGCCAAGCCTGCACAGGTGGGTGCAGGGGTAGTGAATCCACCAGACGCCCTCTTCTGGACTTGGGTTTCCCTCCCTGGGAGTTGCCCTTTCAGGTCTTACCCGGCCTGCAGGCCCAGCTCCCTTCATGTTTCATGTTGTCTCCTTTGGACACAACTAGTATTTTTACGCCTGCTTTGCTTTAATTTAAAAGTGTCTCAGGAGCCAGCAATCGAGATGTAGCCATAGAGAACAGATTTATGGACACGAGGGGTGGGGAGAGGAAGGAGAAGGTGGGACGAGTGGAGAGAGTAACATGGAAACATATATATTACCATATATAAAATAGCCAATGGCAATTTTCTGTGTGATTCAGGGAACTCTAACTGGGGCTCTGTAACAACCTAGAGGGGTAGTATGGGGTGGGAGGTGGGAGGGAGGTTCAAGAGGGAGAGGACATATGTATACCTATGGCTGATTCACGCTGATATATAGCAGAAATCAATGCAATAATATAAAGCAATTATCCTTCAATTAAAAATAAACTTAAAAAATTTTAAATGTCTCTCAGTCATGTCCAACACTTTGGACCCTATGGACTATAGACTCCATGGAATTATCCAGGCCAGAATACTGGAGAGGGTAGCCTTTCCTTTATCCAGGGGATCTTCCCAACCCAAGGATCTTTCCCAGGTCTCCTGCATTGCAGGGGCATTCTTTACCAGCTGAACCACAAGGGAAGCCCAAGAATACTGGAGTGAGTAGCCTATCCCTTTTTCAGAGGATCTTCCCCACCCAGGAATCAAACCAGAATTTCATGCACTGCAGGCAGATTCTTTACCGACAGAGCTACCAGTTCAGTTCAGTCACTCAGTCGTGTCCAACTCTTTGTGACCCCATGAATCACAGCACGCCAGGCCTCCCTGTCCATCATCAATTCCTGGAGTTCACTCAGACTCACATGCATCGAGTCAGTGATGCCATCCAGCCATCTCATTCTCTGTCGTCCCCGTCTCCTCCTGCCCTCAATCCCTCCCAGCATCAGAGTCTTTTCCAATGAGTCAACTCTTCACATGAGGTGGCCAAAGTACTGGAGCTTCAGCTTTACCATCATTCCATCCAAATAAATCGTAGGGCTGATCTTCAGAATGGATTGGTTGGATCTCCTTGCAGTCCAAAGGACTCTCAAGAGTCTTCTCCAACACCACAGTTCAAAAGCATCAATTCTTCGGCGCTCAGCCTTCTTCACAGTCCAACTCTCACATCCATACATGACCACAGGAAAAATCAAAGCCTTGACTAGACGGACCTTAGTCAGCAAAGTAATGTCTCTGCTTTTGAATATGCCATCTAGGTTGGTCATAACTTTTCTTCCAAGGAGTAAGCATCTTTTAATTTCATGGCTGCGGCCACCATCCGCAGTGATTTTGGAGCCCCAAAAAATAAAGTCAGCCACTCTTTCCACTGTTTCCCCATCTATTTCCCATGAAGTGATGGGACCAGATGCCATAATTCTGTTTTCTTAATGTTGAGCTTTAAGCCAATTTTTTCACTTTCTTCTTTCACGTTCATCAAGAGGCTTTTTAGTTCCTCTTCACTTTCTGCCATAAGGGTGGTGTCATCTGCATATCTGAGGTTATTGATATTTCTCCAGGCAATCTTGATTCCAGCTTGTGTTTCTTCCAGTCCAGCGTTTCTCATGATGTACTCTGCATATAAGTTAAATAAGCAGGGTGACAATATACAGCCTTGACATACTCCTTTTCCTATTTGGAACCAGTCTGTTGTTCCATGTCCAGTTCTAACTGTTGCTTCCTGACCTGCATACAGAATTCTCAAGAGACAGAATTCTCAGGTGGTCTGGTATTCCCATCTCTTTCAGAATTTCCCACAGTTTCTTGTGATCCACACAGTCAAAGGCTTTGGCATAGTCAATAAAGCAGAAATAGATGTTTTTCTGGAACTCTCTTGTTTTTTCCATGATCCAGCAGATGTTGGCAATTTGATCTCTGGTTCCTCTGCCTTTTCTAAAACCGACTTGAACATCTGGAAGTTCCCAGTTCACGTATTGCTGAAGCCTGGCTTGGAGAATCTTGAGCATTACTTTACTAGCATATGAGATGAGTGCAATTGTGCGGTAGTTTGAGCATTCTTTGGCATTGCCTTTCTTTCAGATTGGAATGAAAACTGACCTTTTCCAGTCCTGTGGCCACTGCTGAGTTTTCCAAATTTGCTGGCATACTGAGTGCAGCACTTTAACAGAATCATCTTTCAGGATTTGAAATAGCTCAACTGGAATGCCATCACCTCCACTAGCTTTGTTCGTAGTGATACTTTCTAAGGCCCACTTGACTTCACATTCCAGGATGTCTGGCTCTAGATGAGTGATCACATCATCATGATTATCTGGGTCATGAATATCTTTTTTGTAGAGTACTTCTGTGTATTCTTGCCACCTCTTCTTAATATCTTCTGCTTCTGTTAGGTCCAGACCATTTCTGTCCTTTATGGAGCCCATCTTTGCATGAAATGTTCCCTTGGTATCTCTATTTTTCTTGAAGAGATCTCTAGTCTTTCCCATTCTGTTCTTTTCCTCTATTTCTTTGCATTGATCGCTGAAGAAGGCTTTATCTCTTCTTGCTATTCTATGGAACTCTGCATTCAGATGCTTATATTTTTCCTTTTCTCCTTTGCTTTTCGCTTCTCTTCTTTTCACAGCTATTTGTAAGGCCTCCCCAGACAGCCATTTTGCTTTTTTTGGACTTCTTTTCCATGGCGATGGTCTTGATCCCTGTCTCCTGTACAACGTCACGAACCGGATTCCATAGTTCATCAGGCACTCTCTCTAACAGATCTAGGCCCTTAAATCTATTTCTCACCTCCGCTGTATAATCATAAGGGATTTGATTTAGGTCATCCCTGAATGGTCTAGCAGTTTTCCCTACTTTCTTCAATTTAAGTCTGAATTTGGTAATAAGGAGTTCATGATCTGAGCCACAGTCAGCTCCTGGTCTTGTTTTTGTTGACTATATAGAACTTCTCCATCTTTGGCTGCAAAGAATATAATCAATCTGATTTCAGTGTTGACCATCTGGTAATGTCCATGTGTAGAGTCTTCTCTTGTGTTGTTGGAAGAGGGTGTTTGCTATGACCAGTGCATTTTCTTGGCAAAACTCTATTAGTCAGGGCGGTCCTAAGATGGCGGAGGAATAGGATGTGAAGACCACTTTCTCCCTCACAAATTCCTCAAAAGAACATTTCAACGCTGAGCAAACTCCACAAAACAACTTCTGTAGGCTGGCAGAGGACATCAGGCAACCAGAAAAGCAGCCCATTGTCTTCAAAAACAGGTAGGAAAAAATATAAAAGACGAAAAAGGAGACAAAGGAGGTGGGGAGCGAGCTCTGTCCTGGGAAGGGAAGCCCATCCCGGGAAGGGAATTTTAAGAAGAGAGGTTTCCAAACACCAGGAAACACTTTCCCTGCCGAGTCTGTGGCGAGCCTTGGAAACACAGAGGGCAACATAACAGGAAGGGGAAAATAAAGAAATAATTAAAACCAAGAGATTACAAGCCCAACAGTAACTCCCCCAGCTGAAAAGCAGCACAGACGCCTGCATCCACCACTGGGAAGTGGGGGCAGGGCAGGGAAGTGCGGGAGGCGCGGGCTGCAGTGCTTTGTAAGAATCGGGCAGGAACACCCCACGTGCAACCAGAATGATCTAACTTGGGCTAGCAAACCAGACTGTGTGATAGCTACCACGCGAAAAGCTCGAACATAAGACACCTCCAGGACAGAGCACAGAACAAAGGACAGAACGGAAAAAGCCAGCTGCAGACCATCTCCAGCCGGGGACAGGCAGCCAGAGCCATAAGGGCTGGAAAGGGGCAATTGCAGACCCAGAGAGACTTCACTTACGAAACTGCAAGCAGGCTCCTTTGCTAAGACTTCTGGAGGTGCTGGACAGTCATCATCTGCCTCACAAGGGGCGCCAGCAGTCCACCCAGAAAACTGAGCAGCAGAGGCAGAAAAGGCGACAAGTCACAGCTATCGCGCTCGCCAAACTCCCGAGCTACTCGGACCTGGGAAGGGCACAAAACGCAGTCCCAACCGAATCTGTGCCTCTGAGGGCTACCTGAGCGCCGAACCTGAGCAGCTTAGACCGGGGAAGTGCACGCAGCCTAGGGCCGGCCTCAGACGGTTCCTGGCTGAGCATCATAGAGCCAGAGCGGTGGGTACGCCGAGAAGGGACAGGTCCAGCAGGGCTGAGACACTGTGTGCACACGACAGTGCTATTTGTTTGCAGCATCTCCCCTCCCCACAGCGCGACTGAACTAGTGATCCTAAAAAACCAGCATAAAGAAGTAGTTAAACAGAGGGAACCGCCTTGGTAGTGATCCCACACTGCCCACAACATCAGAGAAGGGCCAGATATATTTTTACTATTTTTAAAATCATTCCTTTTTTTTTCTTTTTTTTTCTTTTTTCTGACTTTTTTTTAATAGTTAAGTATTCTATTTCTCCTCTAATTTTTATTTCTATAACCTATTATTAATATTCAAAAAAAAAAGACTTTTTTTTTTTTTTAAGGCAAACACCATATATAGTCTGTGGGTGGTTATTGGTGTTTGGTTTTTTTTATTTTTTTTTAATAATAATTCTTGTGGCTTTTTTTTTCTTTTTTCCTTTTTCCTTCTGCTTCTTTTCTTTAATATTGTATTTTTGAAAATCCAACCTCTTCTCTAGATTTTTAATCTTTGCTCTTCGGTTTTTGTTGTCAATTTTGTACATTTAAAAACCCAAACTTCACTACCCAATTTTACCTGAGAGCGAGATTACAGGCTTGACCACTCTCTCCTCCTTTGGACTCTCCTTTTTCTCCACCACGTGGCCTCTGTCTCTTTCCTCCACCATCTCTTCTCTATCCAACTCTGTGAATCTCTGTGTGTTCCAGGCGGTGGAGAACACCTAAGGAACTGGTTACTGGCAGGATTTGTCTCTCTCCTTTTCATTCCTCTCTCTTATCCTCCTGGCCACCTCTGTCTACTTCCTCCCTCTCCTCTTCCCTGTATAACTCCGTAAATATCGTTGCGTGGTCCAGACTATAGAGCACACATAAGGAAGTGACCACTGGCTAGCTTGCTCTCTCCTCTTTTGATCTCACTGCATCTCATTCCAGTCACCTCTAACTACCCCCTCCCTCTTCTCTTCTCCTTGTAACTCAGTGAACCTCTCTGGGTGTCCCTCAATGTGGACAAACTTTTCATCTTTAACCTAGATGTTTTATCATCGGTGCTATATAGATGAAGAAGTCTAGAGGCTACTGTAAAAATAAAACTGAAAACCAGAAGCAGGAGGCTTAAGTCCAAAGCCTGAAAACATCAGAGAACTCCTGAATTCAGGGAACAGTAAGCAATAGGAGCTCATCAAATGCCTCCATACCTACACTGAAACCAAGCTCCACCCAAGAACCAACAAGTTCCAGAACAAGACATACCACACAAATTCTCCAGCAACACAGGAACACACCCCTGAGCTTCAATATACAGGCAGCTCAAAGTTACTCCAAAACCTTTGACGTCTCATAACCCATTACTGATCACTCCACTGCACTCCAGAGAGAAGAAACCCAGCTCCACCCACCAGAACTCCAACACAAGCCTCCCTAACCAGGAAACCTTGACAAGCCACTGATACAACCCCACCCACAGTGAGGAAGCTCCATAATAAAGAGAACTCCACAAATTACCAGAATATTAAAAGGCCACCCCAAACGCAGCAATATAACCAAGATGAAGAGACAGAGGAATACTCAGCAGGTAAAGGAACAGGAGAAATGCCCACCAAACCAAACAAAAGAGGAAGAGGTAGGGAATCTACCTGAGAAAGAATTCCAAATATTGATAGTGAAAATGATCCAAAATCTTGAAATCAAAATGGAATCACAGATAAATAGCCTAGAGACAAGGATTGAGAAGATGCAAGAAAGGTTTAACAACGACCTAGAAGAAATAAAAAAGAGTCAATATATAATGAATAACGCAATAAATGAGATCAGAAACACTCTGGAGGCAACAAATAGCAGAATAACGGAGGCAGAAGATAGGATTAGTGAAATAGAAGATAGAATGGTAGAAATAAATGAATCAGAGAGGAAAAAATAAAAACGAATTAAAAGAAATGAGGACAATCTCAGAGACCTCCAGGACAACATGAAACGCTCCAACATTCGAATTTTAGGCGTCCCAGAAGAAGAAGACAAAAAGAAAGACCATGAGAAAATCCTTGAGGAGATAATAGTTGAAAACTTCCCTAAAATGAGGAAGGAAATAATCACCCAAGTCCAAGAAACATGGAGAGTTCCAAATAGGATAAACCCAAGGCAAAACACCCCAAGACACATATTAATCAAATTAACAAAGGTCAAACACAAAGAACAAATATTAAAAGCAGCAAGGGAAAAACAACAAATAACACACAAGGGGATTCCCATAAGGATAACAGCTGATCTTTCAATAGAAACTCTTCAGGCCAGGAGGGAATGGCAAGACATACTTAAAGTGATGAAAGACAATAACCTACAGCCCAGATTACTGTACCCAGCAAGGATCTCATTCAAATACGAAGGAGAAATCAAAAGCTTTACAGACAAGCAAAAGCTGAGAGAATTCAGCACCACCAAACCAGCTCTCCAATAAATTCTAAAGGATATCCTCTAGACAGGAAACACAAAAAGCGTGTATAAACCCAAACCCAAAGCAATAAAGTAAATGGTAACAGGATCATACTTATCAATAATTACCTTAAACGTAAATGGGTTCAATGCCCCAACCAAAAGACAAAGACTGGCAGAATGGATACAAAAACAAGACCCCTCTATATGCTGCTTACAAGAGACCCACCTCAAAACAAGGGACACATACAGACTGGAAGTGAAGGGCTGGAAAAAGGTATACCACGCAAATAGAGACCAAAAGAAAGCAGGAGTGGCAATACTCATTTCCGATAAAATAGACTTTAAAACAAAGGCTGTGAAAAGAGACAAAGAAGGCCACTACATAATGATCAAAGGATCAATCCAAGAAGAAGATATAACAATTATAAATATATATGCACCCAATATAGGAGCACCGCAATATGTAAGACAAATGCTAACAAGTATGAAAGGGGAAATCAACAATAACACAATAATAGTGGGAGACTTTAATACCCCACTCACACCTATGGACAGATCAACTAAACAGAAAGTCAACAAAGAAACGCAGACTTTAAATGATACATTAGACCAGTTAGACCTAATTGATATCTATAGGACATTTCACCCCAAAACAATGAATTTCAACTTTTTCTCAAGTGCTCATGGAACATTCTCCAGGATAGATCACATCCTGGGCCATAAATCTAAACTTGATAAATTCAAAAAAATCGAAATCATTCCAAGCATCTTTTCTGACCATAATGCATTAAGATTAGATCTCACTTACAGGAGAAAAGAAACTATTAAAAATTCCAACATATGGAGGTTGAACAACACACTTCTGAATAACCAACAAATCACAGAAGAAATCAAAAAAGAAATCAAATTATGCATAGAAACTAATGAAAATGAAAACACAACAACCCAAAACCTGTGGGACACTATAAAAGCAGTGCTAAGAGGACAGTTCATAGCAATACAGGCATACCTCAAGAAACAAGAAAAAAGTCAAATAAATAACCTAACTCTACACCTAAAGCAACTATAAAAGGAAGAATTGGAAACCCCAGAGTTAGTAGAAGGAAAGAAATCTTAAAAATTAGGGCAGAAATAAATGCAAAAGAAACAAAAGAGACCATAGCAAAAATCAACACAGCCAAAAGCTGGTTCTTTGAAAGGATAAATAAAATTGACAAACCATTAGCCAGACTCATCAAGAAGCAAAGAGAGAAAAATCAAATTAATAAAATTAGAAATGAAAATGGAGAGATCACAACAGACAACACAGAAATACAAAGGATCATGAGACTACTATCAGCAGTTATATGCCAATAAAATGGACAACGTGGAAGAAATGGACAAATTCCTAGAAAAGTACAATTTTCCAAAACTGAACCAGGAAGAAATAGAAAATCTTAACAGACCCATCACAAGCACAGAAATTGAAATTGTAATCAGAAATCTTCCAGCAAACAAAAGCCCAGGTCCAGACGGCTTCACAGCTGAATTCTACCAAAAATTTCGAGAAGAGCTAACACCTATCCTCCTCAAACTCTTCCAGAAAATTGCAGAGGAAGGTAAACTTCCAAACTCATTCTATGAGGCCACCATCACCCTAATACCAAAACCTGACAAAGATGTCACAAAAAAAGAAAACTACAGGCCAATATCACTGATGAACATAGATGCAAAAATCCTTAACAAAATTCTAGCAATCAGAATCCAACAACACATTAAAAAGATCATACACCATGACCAAGTGGGCTTTATCCCAGGGATGCAAGGATTCTTCAATATCCACAAATCAATCAATGTAATTCACCACATTAACAAATTGAAAAATAAAAACCATATGATTATCTCAATAGATGCAGAGAAGGCCTTTGACAAAATTCAACATCCATTTATGATAAAAACTCTCCAGAAAGCAGGAATAGAAGGAACATACCTCAACATAATAAAACCTATATATGACAAACCCACAGCAAACATTATCCTCAATGGTGAAAAATTGAAAGCATTCTCCTTAAAGTCAGGAACAAGAGAAGGGTGCCCACTTTCCCCACTACTATTCAACATAGTTTTGGAAGTTTTGGCCACAGCAATCAGAGCAGAAAAAGAAATAAAAGGAATCCAAATTGGAAAAGAAGAAGTAAAACTTTCACTGTTTGCAGATGACATGATCCTCTACATAGAAAACCATAAAGACTCCACCAGAAAATTACTAGAGCTAATCAATGAATATAGTAAAGTTTCAGGATATAAAATCAACACACAGAAATCCCTTGCACTCCTATACACTAATAATGAGAAAGTAGAAAAAGAAATTAAGGAAACAATTCCATTCACCATTGCAACGAAAAGAATAAAATACTTAGGAATATATCTACCTAAAGAAACTAAAGACCTATATATAGAAAACTATAAAACACTGGTGAAAGAAATCAAAGAGGACACTAATAGATGGAGAAATATACCATGTTCATGGATCGGAAGAATCAATATAGTGAAAATGAGTACACTACCCAAAGCAATGTACAAATTCAACACAATCCCTATCAAGCTACCAGCCATATTTTTCACAGAACTAGAACAAATAATTTCACAATTTGTATGGAAATACAAAAAACCTCGAATAGCCAAAGCAATCTTGAGAAAGAAGAATGGAACTGGAGGAATCAACTTGCCTGACTTCAGGCTCTACTACAAAGCCACAGTCATCAAGACAGTATGGTACTGGCACGAAGACAGAAATATAGATCAGTGGAACAAAATAGAAAGCCCAGAGATAAATCCACACACCTATGGACACCTTATCTTCAACAAAGGAGGCAAGAATATACAATGGAGTAAAGACAATCTCTTTAACAAGTGGTGCTGGGAAAACTGGTCAACCACTTGTAAAAGAATGAAACTAGATCACTTTCTAACACCATACACAAAAATAAACTCAAAATGGATTAAAGATCTAAATGTAGGACCAGAAACTATAAAACTCCTAGAGGAGAATATAGGCAAAACACTCTCCAACATAAATCACAGCAGGATCCTCTATGATCCACCTCCCAGAATTCTGGAAATAAAAGCAAAAATAAACAAATGGGATCTAATTAAAATTAAAAGCTTCTGCACAACAAAGGAAAATATAAGCAAAGTAAAAAGACAGCCTTCTCAATGGGAGAAAATAATAGCAAATGAAGCAACTGACAAACAACCAATCTCAAAAATATACAAGCAACTTATGCAACTCAATTCCAGAAAAATAAATGACCCAATCAGAAAATGGGCCAAAGAACTAAATAGACATTTCTCCAAAGCAGACATACGGATGGCTAACAAACACATGAAAAGATGCTCAACATCACTCATTATTAGAGAAATGCAAATCAAAACCACAATGAGGTACCACTTCACACCAGTGAGAATGTCTGCGATCCAAAAATCTGCAAGCAATAAATGCTGGAGAGGGTGTGGAGAAAAGGGAACCCTCCTACACTGTTGGTGGGAATGCAAACTAGTACAGCCACTTTGGAGAACAGTGTAGATTCCTTAAAAAATTGCAAATAGAACTACCTTATGACCCAGCAATCCCACTGCTGGGCATACACACCGAGGAAACCAGAATCAAAAGAGACACATGTACCCCAATGTTCATCGCAGCACTGTTTATAATAGCCAGGACATGGAAACAACCTAGATGTCCATCAGCAGATGAATGGATAAGAAAGCTGGTACATACACACAATGGAGTATTACTCAGAAGTTAAAAAGAATACATTTGAATCAGTTCTGATGAGATGGGTGAAACTGGAGCCGATTATACAGAGTGAAGTAAGCCAGAAAGAAAAACACCAATACAGTATACTAACACATATATATGGAATTTAGAAAGATGGCAATGACGACCCTGTATGCAAGACAGCAAAAAAGACACAGATGTGTATAACAGACTTTTGGACTCAAAGGGAGAGGGAGAGGGTGGGATGATTTGGGAGAATGTCATTCTAACATGTATACTATCATGTAAGAATCGAATCGCCAGTCTATGTCTGATGCAGGATACAGCATGCTTGGGGCTGGTGCATGGTGATGACCCAGAGAGATGTTATGGGGAGGGAGGTGGGAGGGGGGTTCATGTTTGGGAATGCATGTACACCCGTGGTGGATTCATGTCAATGTATGGCAAAACCAATACAGTATTGTAAAGTAAAATAAAGTAAAAAAATTAAAAAAAAAAAAACTCTATTAGTCTTTGCCCTGCTTCATTGCGCATTCCAAGGCCAAATTTGCCTGTTACTCCAGGTGTTTCTTGACTTCCTACTTTTGCATTCCAGTCCCCTATAATGAAAAGGAAATCTTTTTTGGGTGTTAGTTTTAAAAGGTCTTGTAGGTCTTCATAGAACCGTTCAACTTCAGTTTCTTCAGCGTTACTGGTTGGGGCATAGACTTGGATTATTGTGATATTGAATGGTCTGCCTTGGAAATGAAGAGATCATTCTGTCATTTTTGAGACTGCATCCAAGTACTGCATTTCTGACTCTTTTGTTGACCGTGACGACTACTCCATTTCTTCTGAGGGATTCCTGCCCGCAGTAGTAGATATAATGGTCATCTGAGTTAAATTCACCCATTCCAGTCCATTTTAGTTCGCTGATTCCTAGAATGTCGACGTTCACTCTTGCCATCTCTTTTTGACCACTTCCAATTTGCCTTGATTCATGGACCTGACATTCCAGGTTCCTATGCGATATTGCTCTTTACAGCATCGGACCTTGCTTCTATCACCAGCCACATCCACAGCTGCGTATTGTTTTAACTATTGGCTCCATCCCTTCATTCTTTCTGGCGTTATTTCTCCACTGATCTCCAGTAGCGTGTTGGCCACCTACTGACCTGGGGAGTTCCTCTTTCAGTATCCTATAATTTTGCCTTTTCATATGGTCCATGGGGTTCTCAAGGCAAGAATACTGAAGTGGTTTGCCATTCCCTTCTCCTGTGGACCACATTCTGTCAGACCTCTCCACCATGACCCGCCCATCTTGGGTCCAAAAAACTGTTTCAGGTGCCAGTATCCAGTCACTCACAAAGAGCAGCAATCTGAGAGTCAGCCCTGGGGACTTCTCCTTGGCTGTTCATCACATCCTTCAAAGCTGCCCAGCCCTGCCCTTGAAGTTGTGACGGGCACCTCTAGTCAGCTCATGGCTCTTCACCATCCTCTCTGTTCTCCAGGATTCCCATCTAAGCCCGGCTGACTCCACAGGCGCTCTTTTACCCCTCCCTCTGAAGTTCTCCACTCACAAGGTCTTCTCAGAATCACTTCCGCTAAGAAGCTTCTTCCAACAGATGGGTCCTTTTTATGTGTGGTAATTGATGAATGCCTCTGCCTCATCACCTCCTGCGTCTGTCACTAGCCATGCAAGCATCCAGCTTCCCACAAGACTGCAGACTCTCACAGGCTCTGTACACACTGGGCACATACTTGCCAACTTGCTTGGCAACTGCTCACTCCTTGCTGAATGAGGACATGTACACCTTCATTTATTCAGTGGAAATTTATCAAGTGCCTACTAATTTCCAATACTGGGGACATGATAGTGAGAGTTACCCTGGAGTGATGATCTAGTTCTTGGGATGCCTAAGCAGAAGGAAGGGAAAAGAGAGATGTGCTGGGAGCTGATGGACCACTTTATGTGAAGTAGCCGAGGGACTGCTGCCAGAGGTGCTGTAGGAACAAGAGTCAAGGGCCAGCAAGGAATGTGGCACGAGAAAATGGAAGGAAAAGTCATGAGGGAGAAGGATCCAGTGTCCTCGGAGCCAGGGATCATCATAGGAAGGAAGGTCAGAGAGACCAGGTGTGGGTAGTGTGTGGGGTGGATGCGGAGGCGCAGCCCCTGCCTTTTGAATGTTTCTGTAAGCACAACAACGCAGTCAGCTTGGTGTAGACTCAGTTGTTTGTGGTCATGTTTTTAAAAACATCCTTTCATTCTGAGGGGAGGGGACTTTGAAGAGAATAAAGCCAAGCAGAGGGCTCAGGCCTGGCAGAATGACTGCAGGCAAGGAAAGGAGTTGAAAAGTGGGTTGGAGGCAGAACGGAGGCTTCAGATGACAGATTAACTGTGGAATATGAAGAAAAGCCAGAAATCAATACGAAGTGCTCTTGGCTGAGCGTATGTGCAAGTTTGTGCCCAGCAGACCACTGGCAGGGCTCCAAGCTCACACATCACCCCACATTCAGGGTCCCCCTTGGACCAATTTGGAGGGACAGCCAGTGTGCACGTGGGTACGTGCACCCCATCCATTGAAAATTGCAGTTAGTCATAGTGCCCAGAGTCAGCCCATCCCTGACTCACGTCTTCTGGCACCACCTTACCTTCAGCATGCCTGTGACTTACACCTGTTGGGGTGTGACAGAGGGAAGTAGACCCCAGGTTACAGAGCCAAATCCTGGACCCATCCCAGAGCTCTCAGATCTATGATGGGAGCCAGTCTGATGGAGGGAAGCAAAGGCATATCTTTCAAGGATTGGAGTTCTTCACTGAACACCCCCCCTCCATCCCCTTTGACACCCCATCTCCTCCCTGCTCTATCTACCTGAGAATGTGAGAATGAATCTGATTCTCACTTTCTGAGCTTCCTGGGGACACCTTGGGCAAGTTTTCTGGTCACAGCAGAAGGCCTATGTGGTCCAGACCTGGTTTTCCCCAACACAGGCAGAGTATTGTTCTGGAAGGATGCTGATCTTCTCCTTCCACAGGGCATGGCTTTCATTCTTCCTCTTTTACATGGGGACTATGTCCCTCTTTGGACCATGGAGCCGGAGAACTCTGTATGAGAACTCCTTCGTGGTAGATCCCAGGAGCCCTAGCCTCACCACTAACACCGACAGCTGTCATGGCCTCCCAAGACCAAGTCCACAGCTGCAGAAACACAGATCTCCTACCACACTCCACAATCAACACTGGGCTCACAACATCTACCATTTTAGCTGCTTGGCCTTCTCGGGGGGTTGCTCTTCTTCCTGTGTTTCTATTTAGTTGAAGTAAATTGTCCTCCCTCCATTCATAGTACCTGGAGAAGGAAATGACAACCCACTCCAGTATTCTTGCCTGGAGAATCCCATGGATGGAGGAGCTTGGTGGGCTACAGTCCACGTGTCGCAAAGAGTCAGACACGACTCTTTGAGCAACTTCAATTTCACTTTCTATTTATAGTACACTTGAAACCTGGACATAACTTCTTTCCTATACCCCCAGGACACTAACCGCTAAGAGACTGATGTATGCCTTGACTCCAAGCCCATCTTATTTCTTTTTCTACCACTCTCAGCATCTCTCAAAGAGCCCTGGGAAATGACTTGTAAAACTTTTTAAATGTATGAATCATCCTTATTAGGACTTAAATGCCTCTGGGACATATAAGAAAATGGCTTGGCTCTGAGGAGGGGTTTTCTTTACACTATCTATCCCAATACTTTAGACAAGATGGACCATTGATTAGGTCATTAGCTTTTTGACCAACCACTCTACAGAAGATAGAACTGATAAACTAGTTTTTGTGTTCTTAAAAACCAGCATAGTACTTTTGTTCTCTCAACGTTTCTTGAGGCCTAGTACTCAAAGTCACTTAGCTGTGACTCTTGCAACTAAAATGTATATTATTAAGAGCTAGTAAATCCAAGCCCTGGGGACCAACGAATGAATGGAGGGAGACTTGCACTCAGCTTTCTCCGGAAGGTGCTTCCTTCCATAGTATATGCCACTAGGTGCCACTGTTGTCCCACCTAAAAGACCCTCAAAAAGTCCAGGTGGTCCCCACTTGGATGTGCTTAACATTCTTGAAAAGGAAGTCTTTAAAAGAATGTAGAGGGCCAAAATATAGTCTGTGAGTGAACAGTTGTGACTTGGGTTTGCATATTTCTACGTCAGCATATTAAGTGATGTAATGAACAAAAAAATTAATTAAAAGGAAGCAAAGGTGCTTAGTAGGCAATGTCGAATTAGCTTAGAGTGAATAGTAAAGTATAATTTCTTCTGAAAAGGATGATTTCTGTTGAAATACTCTTGACTGTACAAATCAGAGGTATTTAGTTCTTTCTCATTGAGTAAATACAAAAAAAAAACTGAAAGCTAAAATCTGATTCTAACACTGTTTCACAAGAAATATAATCTGTCCCTATATGTGTATATTTGTCTTGAGCTTTCCAACAAAATTTCCTTTATATAACAACTTAGAACTTGTTTAAACATATCTTGTATCAGAATAACAACTTTTAAAATATTTTCTCTGAAAACAACCATTTAGAGGCAAGCTGATGTCAAATACACGTGTTTCAAACTCATTCTTATGTCTGTGCTTTGTCCTTGTCAGGATATGTATTTAATACCACGTGATTATTACTTGATGATCAGTTTGCCATATGCATAATTATTCACTGTACATGAGAGCTCATTTACTCAGTCGTGACTCTGCAACCACATGGACCACATGGACTATAGCCCACCAGTCTCCTCGGTCCATGGGATTTCCAGGCAAGAATACTGGAGTGGTTGCCATTTCCTCCTTCAGGGGATCTTCCTACCCCAAGAATCTCTTGCATCACCTGCATTGCCAGGCGGATTCTTTACCAACTGTGCCACCAAGATATAATCAGTCATTAGAGGTGCATACAGAGAAAGCAATGGCACCCCACTCCAGTACTCTTGCCTGGAAAATCCCATGGATGGAGGACCCTGGTAGGCTGCAGTCCATGGGGTCGCTAAGAGTCGGACACGACTGAGAGACTTCACTTTCACTTTTCACTTTCATGCATTGGAGAAGGAAATGGCAACCCACTCCAGTGTTCTTGCCTGGAGAATCCCAGGGACGGGGGAGCCTGGTGGGCTGCTGTCCATGGGATCGCACAGAGTCGGACACGACTGAAGCAACTTAGCAGCGGAGGTGCATAATTCATGATCTATGCAGTCATACCTTCTAGAAAGATGAAAAAATTAAGTTTGACATCAGGAAAAATTAAGGTATACAACAGATACTGGAGTTATTGTCTGTGTGTTGAGAGTTCATCTCATCCATGACATGGTTTATGA
The DNA here is from genome assembly GCF_032405125.1 of Capricornis sumatraensis. NCBI lineage: Eukaryota > Metazoa > Chordata > Mammalia > Artiodactyla > Bovidae > Capricornis > Capricornis sumatraensis. The sequence goes on from NC_091073.1 coordinate 80,595,067, forward strand.
ACACAGCAGCATAAAAATATATTTTCTGAAGGATAATAAGATTAACAGCTGAATATTATAGATCATGTCAGTTAAAAAATGAGCAACCTAAAAGTTGAGAATTACATTTTATTTGGCAGACATTCTTAAGACTTCAAGCCCCAGAGTCAGGACTCTCTGATCATTCTGAGGGACTGCTCCAGAGAGGCAGTTTTTAAGAGTTTTTGCAACAAAGACCTGGTAGTTGGAACCATCAAAAGATTACTTTTAATTTAAAAAAAGAAAAAAAAGAACAGATATCTCAAGTTAAGGAAGTTGGCACTTGTCTAGGTATGGAAGGATACAAGAGTCTGGGCTCACTGAAATCATTTCTTTTATATGCACCTCAGCTATCTGGGGCCAGTACCCTGGTTCCATCCTGAATCCCTTTAAGGTCTACCACTATGGGATGATTGCAGTGACTGAAGGCTTGGAAGCCAGCAGCCCAATTGTCTCCAACCTGAGTTCCTTCAGGGCTCACAATCAACAAGGCTGTAATGTGATGGCCTGATGGCTACAACATTTTTGTTTACTGATATGGCAGGGAACATATTTCATTCACAAGTAGAATGTCCGTCATGGGAAACAGTTGCTGACCTTGTATTTCCAGCAGAATAAGGGAACACTTTCGGAGAAGGCAATGGCACCCCACTCCAGTACTCTTGCCTGGAAAATCCCATGGATGGAGGAGCCTGGTGGGCTGCAGTTCATGGGATCGCAAAGAGTTGCACACAACTGAGCAACTTCCGTTTCACTTTTCACTTTCCTGCATTGGAGAAGGAAATGGCAACCCACTCCAGTGTTCTTCCCTGGAGAATCCCAGGGACGGGGGAGCCTGGTGGGCTGCCGTCTATGGGGTCGCACAGAGTCGGATATGACTGAAGCGACTTAGCAGCAGTAGCAAGAGAACACTTTGCTCTTTTGATCATGTTCATTTCAAGATGTTCATTTCAAGACACATCCTGTGCCACTGGGCAATCCAACTGGTTCCCATTTGGTTGAGCACAGCACACCCTCTGAGATTTAAGGTGTTTCTGTAGCAAAGTAGCAACAAAATAGAATGTGAAAAAAATCACTGGCTAATGTAACAGTGACAAGTCTTACTGCCTCCCTGGTGTATCTTCTTTTCCATCTTTTTACAGTAAAGACATCACTGGCAAGCTGGGAATCTTCAACGTAAGGAAAAAAATCTTTCAAAGAGAGAGACAGTTTTGTCATCTTGAGAATTTCATCTAATTTAGGAAAACTCTCATTCTTACCTCTCTGAACTCTGTCTCTACTAGTTCCACTTATTTCTTCACTGGAATCCAATGATATTTGTTTTAAACTTTTTCATTTTATTCTATAATGTCTTCACCCTATCTTTGTTTACTATTCTAGAAGTATTTATAGACCAAAAAAAGTATGTAAATATTTCAGTAGTTTATTCAAGTATTGACTATCAATAAAACCAACAGTGATCACACTAGCTAATTTTGTGGGAAGCAAAATAACAAGCAAGGAAATTTGTTGGTCGAAAATAACTTATGAAAGGAAGGAGTGATCAAAACAAGCCCTTTCTAAGTTTTGTGCTGTCACTTACAAATAGAGAGAGTGACTCAGGGCAGACCTGACACCCTGTTTGTGTGGCAAATGGCAGGATTCCATAGAATGAATGCACCCGTTTGTTTGACCATTCACTAGTCAGAGGACATGTGGGCTGATTTCAGTATTTTGTGGCATCCTTTATGCTAGTATCTCCTGTAGCCCCCCAGTTTCAATCCTATGGGGACAAAGAAGCCACCATCTAGGCTACTTGCATTGGGTCCCTCTGGTTGCTGCCCTGGCTGCCTGGTTGTCTCAGCTTAAAGAGTCCTAGGCCTGCAAGGATGGACAAGGAGGTGTCTGGGCCAGGTCTTTATTGTGTTGGAGTCCCTTCTGCCCATTTCCTCCAGTGACCTTGACATCCCTTGGTGGAGCAGAGCTGTTCCAGTTTTTTTTTTTTTAAGTCTTCTCTGAAGGGGCCATTTTAAACATCCATATTTCCCTAAGCTTCCCAGGGTTTTTGCATTTATTTGCACATTAGCAATTCATATAAATACTGAAAGCCCCTGGGAACCAATTTTATTTCTCAGTCTCACTTTCAAATTTGTAGGCTTTATCATTCTCCTCTTTCCCACTGATTAAGTTAACTGCAGCTTGACCACATTAATGCTGTTGTCTCTCTTACTGGTATTTGTTCTCTTCACCCACAACAGTGTTTGTGCTCCTGGAAAAATCCTCCAAGCCCACCCATATCCTAGTTAGACCCCCAACTAGGAACCGGCACAAATAGCCACATGGTGACCCTCTGGGACAGGCATTCAGACATACGAGTTTTACATTCAGTTTGGCAAACAATACAGTTTTGTTTTTTTCTTAAAAGAAGACATAAACACTTTCAAACTTTAGCAAATGATGAAGATGAATATCATTATCCATTGCTATCTCTACGAGTAGGACATTCATGCTACTTGAAAACTTGATCCACGGCTCAACACCTGAAAATGTCATCCATGCTAAACTCTGACTCTGCTGACACTCTCCTCGGTGTTCATAGACTAAGATCCCAATCTTGACTCTCATTTATTGCTTGGGTGACCAAAAACATGTTCCTTCATGTCTGTGACCCTTTCCTGGAATGGGAATTTAAAAACATGGACCTTTGAGAAAGATGAAATGTTTTACTGACAGAGTTCATGGCCTAGCACTTATTAAGTACTCCGTGTATGTATTATTTTAAATTTTTATTACAATTCTTATTGAATGAAACTCACACCACCTTGCTACCAGAAAGAGCTTTACACAGCATGACTCAAGCATGGCATTTTTCTGCTTAGTAGTCATAATCACACTCCATTGCCCATGGAACAATCTAAACTCCCTGCTCTGCCACAAAAAACAAAACTTTGCATCTCTAATCTCTTCACTGAATTCAGCCTGATCCCTTTTCACTTCCTTATCTATTGCTTGGTAACAAGCCATCCTAAAAGTCAGCAGCTTCAAACAGCATGCATGAGTATCACATAACATTTATGGGTCAGGAATCCATAGACAGCTTCCTGCATCTCCTCATAGAATGAACAACTTACCTGAATTTGCTTGGGATTTTCCCCTGTTTTAACCCTGAAAATTCCGAGAAACCTCTCAGTTCAGGGCACTCTGGGATGGTTTTCTTGGGATGCTTCCAGTGGTAAAAATAAAAATCTCAGACACTCCCTTTGGTCCTGGGCACCCTAAGTTCCAGGTCTGTCTCAGGCTGCCTTAAAGTGTTGGCTGAGCTATAGTCATCTGAAAGCTCTACTGGGGAAGAAACTGCCCCCGAGTTCACGTGTTTGTTGGACAGATTCACTTTGTTCTGGCTCCTGTCCAGATGTTGCCCTCAGTTCTTTGCCATCTGTGTCCCTCCAACGTGTCAGCTTGCTTCATCAAAGCAAAAAACCAAGAAGGCAATTTAGAGACTAAAAAGTGATGAAGAAGGGGGAAGCCATAGTCTTTTACAACCTAATCATGAAGCTGCACCCCAAAACTTTCCCATATTTCTCTGGTTAGAAGCAAGTCATTTTGTCCAGTACCCATAAAATGGAGAACATTACACATTGGCACCAGTTCCAGAAGGTGGAGACTTCAGGGCCACCTTAGAAATCTGCTTAAAATACCGACCTCTGGGAACCTCATTCTCGAGTTGCTGAGACCTCAATTTTACCAAGAGCCTCTCAGTTTATTTCAGTTCTTCACCAATTCCTGCAATGCCCTTTATCCCCCAAATATGTCTGCAATATAGGTATATATATGTTCCTCCATAATCAAATCCAGTTCCATCTCCATTCTATAAATGTCCCAGATCTTCACGCCTTCATATTCCCCAGGCAAAAGTAATTATCCAGCCCTTCTTTTCCCATAGCACTGTATTAATTTAGTGTTTGTCATCTATGGTAATTTTTTTTCCTCCTCATATCCTAAAGGAAGGATCTTTCTAAAACTCACACATCTACAGGATAATTTCTTTCCCATCAGCCTATTCCATAAATCCTCCCCTGAGACATCAAGAAATATGATCATCTTTACTATCAACCCCACTGAAATAGTCCTAAGAAGGATTTAGAACATTAAAACAGAAACAGAAAAGAAGGAACACTAGAACGGGCGTGTCTCCTGAAAAGGAAATTGAGTATACCGAGGCATGAATAATTTAGAGAAACTCCTCAGAAGTTGGAGGGAATGACATCAGTCATTGTGATTTCATGCTGAATCACCCTACTATTTCACCTGTTCTTGGTGTTTCTGGGGAAAACGAAAATCCCCAGGACTGCTACACCTCATGGTGTGTTTCTGAGTAATTTATCACCATACTCAGAATCATAGCTCACAGGGTGGAGAGACTTTGCTGGTTCTGATATGATATTTATCAGTCAATACAATCATTACTTGTGGCTTTGTTGAGACTTGCAGAGGGCTCACAGAAACACAGAAGAGGTTGAGTACATTCTTTTTCCCACTCAAGATATGTATTTGTAAATATTTAACAAATGGGAGATACTGTGCGGAAATCACCTCTTGTGCACATATTTAGCAGACTGCTAGAGTTATACAGAACTCAAGTAGTCATCTAGACCAGTAATTTCAAAACAAGCCCCTCTCATGAGTTTTTGATTTATCTGCCTCTTCAGAGACGATACAGATTAGGGCCATTCAGGGAAATTTTAAAAATAAATGAAATATCCTTTTTACCTGTCAGACTAATCAAAGTTCAACTCTACCAGTCTCAGCAAAAGTAGCTCTTAATGTGACCACAATATCCAGTTCTTGTTCAAGTGAGAGGAAATGATCTGAGCTGTGCTGATCACAGCAGAGATTTGAACTGCTTGTCTCAGGAAACTATCCAAGTCCAAGATATGCAAACCCTTTAAATTTGTGACTACCTGCTTCATATTTTATCCTGCAGACATATATAAGCTTGTGTATAAGAGTAATTGATTCATGTTATATAAACAGACCATGTAAAACTAAGCAACTAATACAAAAGAATGAAGATAAATTATATAAACTAAAATATCATAAGCATATTATTAAATGAGAAAGATAAATTTCAAATATCTGTTATACATATATATATACATATGATATGTATATTATATGCATATATTTGATCATATATCATGATTCAGGCATCATGTCAGCAAAATATATAGTGCATTTTTACACACAGATACATTTTTTAAATGGCCTAGAAAAACAGAGTAAACCTAATATACCCCTTTACCATCTGAGCCACTAGGGAAGCCCCACTATCTATGTTGGCAAGATCTAGTAATCAGCTTGTAATCAACTTACATACTCTTAGTATGTATGTGTGTGTGTGTGTGTGTGTGTGAGATTGCCAACTAGATAATTTAAATACAAAAATCAAATACACTTTTCTACCTCAGGGACAGTCACAAATTGAAAATAACAACAAAATAAAACAATGAAATGCTAACTACAATAGCAAATATACTACTATAGCTAGGAGAAAGTTTTGAAGGACCTGAAATATCTTGGTTTAGACTATAATAAAGCAGGTGTTAAACACCTAAAAATGGAGAAATATACTACATTGACAAAATATTTTTAAATATATCAGCTTCATAAATTGATGTGTAAATGGAAAAGTTACTTTAAAATGTATATAAAAAAGCAAGAGCTTAATAGAAACTAACATCTGGTCATTTATGTTCATTGCCACTGGGATGTGATCTCCCTTAGGCCTTCTCAGCAGACAAAGCTGAGAAATACATGTAAGTATATAAATATGCCAACCAGAGCAGATATACTATTAACAAATAAGCATACTATTTATATTTATTTCTACATCTGTGTGTATACACACACACATACCTATATAATATATAAAATAAGATATCAAAATACATTGCATTTAGTAGAATAATTATAAATATATTAATGGGTTGCCATGCCTTCCTTCAGGGGATCTTCCCAACCCAGGGACTGAACCTAGGTCTCCCACATTGAAGGCAGATTCTTTACCATCTGAGCCACCAGGGAAGACCAATATTTAAATATAGACATGGAAATAAATATATGTTTATACTGATATTTCTAACTAATCTAGTGCTACAATTGCTAAGTTGTGTCTGACACTGTTGCTTTTTGCGACCCCATGGACTGTAGCCCTCCAGGTTCCTCTGTCCGTGGGATTTTCCAGGCAAGATAGTGGGTTGCCATTTCCTTCTCCAGGGCATCTTCCCGATCCAGGAATCAAACCTGCGTCTCCTGCATTGCAGGCAGATTCTTTACCGCTGAGACAACAGGAAAGCCCACTTAACGCTACAGTGTGTTTTCTAGTAATTTTTCTTCCTTTGTTATATGTGTAACTTTGTTTTCTAATTAGGAGATTCCTGAATCCTATTATCTACTATTTAGTTACTTAATGAACGGAGAAAGCAATGGCAACCCACTCCAGTACTCTTGCCTGGAAAATCCCATGGATGAGGAGCCTGGTAGGCTGCAGTCCATGGGGTCGCTAAGAGTTGGGCACGACTGAGCGACTTCACTTTCACTTTTCATTTTCATGCGTTGGAGGAGGAAATGGCAACCCACTCCAGTGTTCTTGCCTGGAGAATCCCAGGGAGAGGGGAGCCTGGTGGGCTGCCGTCTATGGGGTCGTACAGAGTCGGACATGACTGAAGCGACTTAGCAGCAGTTACTTAATGTGCTCAACCTTACTTATACATGTTAAGCCACCTTGGAATTGTTAACCCATATACCTGTGAGGGAAAAAAAAGACACAATAGAGTACAGCTTGTACACAGTTTGTTTGCTCTTTTGCCTTATGGTCCTCATGCCTATACACTGTTTTATAAAGTAACTCAGAGCATTATTTCCCCTCTACCCCTTTCGTTGAGACCTGAATCTGAATTCAATCAAGTTTGTGCTTTGCAGTATAGAGCTCTTTGTGTGCGCGTCCTCAGTCGCTTCAGTCGTGTCTGACTCTTGCCTGAATTTCCCAGGCAAAAATACTTCTGTGGGCTGCCTGTGCCCTCCTTCAAGAGATCTTCCCCAGTCAGGGATCAAACCCACCTCCACCCTTCCTGAGCCACCAGGAAGCACATAAAGTTCTCTAAGTTTTGACAAATGTATAGAACCCTGTATCCATCCCCACAGTACCAAACAGATCATTTCATCACCTTAAAACATGCCATGGGCAGCTTCCTGAGGCCTTCCTCTCTCCCCAGACCCTGGCAATCGCATCTGTTTCCTTTATATGTGCATGTCCCCACTTTTTTTCAGAATGTCATGTAAGTGAAGTCATACAAAATTGGCTTTCAGATCTGAATTTTTTTTTAATCCATCAGCATTGTTACATGAATTAATAGCTATTCCTTCCTTTTGCCAAGTACCTTTCAATTGTCTGGATGTTCCACAGTTTGTTTGTCCAGTCTCATGTTGGAGAGTATCGGTATCAGTCCTAGTTTTGAGTGATTACAAATGAAGCTGTTATAAATAATTATGTACAGATTTTTGTGTGCATATAAGCTTTTTCTTTCTTTGGGGCAAGCACCGAAGTGCTAAGTTATATGGTATGTGTACACTCAATTTTATAAGAAGCTGAAGAGTAGTTTTGAAGAGTGAATGTAATATATTTCATTCCTACCAGTGAATGAAAATTCCTGTAGGTCTGCATCCTTACCAACATTTGGCATTGTGTTTTTTAATTCTTTTGACCACTCTAATAAGAATGCAGTATTATCTCACTGTGGTTTTAATTTGCTTTTTCCTAAGAATTAATGATGTCGAACTTTTGTCATACACATATTTGTCATCTCTATATCGTCTTTGATAAGCATTTGTTCAATCTTTTGCCCATTTTTATTAGGCTTTTTTTTTTTTTTGGTTTATTTTCTTATTGTTAAGTTTTAAGTGTTCATATTTTTTGGAAACATGTCCTTTACCAGACATGTAATTTGCAGATGTTTTCTGTCAGTGTCTGGTTCCTCTTTACATTTTCTGAGCAATGTCATTAAATTTTTTCTGTTTTGATGAAATGCAATTTGTCAAATTTTTCTTTCATGAATTATACTTTTGATATTGTTTTTTAAAACTCATTATCAAATCTAAGGTCATGAAGATGTTTTCATATGTTTCGTATGGATGTTTTATAATGTTGTGGTTTACATTTACGTCAATAATACTTGAGTTACTTTTTTGTGTAAGATGTGAGAAAGGAAACAAGATTTATTTTTTCCTGGCACTTGAAGGTCCAGCTTTCCCACTAACATCATCCTCCCTTGAGTTGCCTATACAACTTTGTTTAAAAATCAGTTTGTTGTTGTTGTTGTTTACTTGCTAAGTCATATCTGACTTTTTTGCAACCCCGTGGACTATAGCCCACCAGACTACCTCTGCCCATGGGATTTCCCAGGCAAGAATACTGGATTGGGTTGTCATTTTCTTCTCCATGGGGTCTTCCTGACCCAGAGATCAGACCCATATCTCCTGCACTGGCAGGTGAATTCTTTACCACTGAGCCACCAGAGAAACCAAAAACCAGTTTAACAATCAATAAATTACAATCATGAGGGTTTGTTTCTGGGCTGCTCTCTTCCACTGAGCTACATCTCCATCCTTTTGCCAATACCAAACTCTCTTGGTTACTGTAGCTTTATAGAAATTCTTGATCTAGACTTTTTGATTTCTCCAACTTTGTTTTCAGAAGTGTTTTGGTTACTCTAGTTCCTTTGTTTTTCTGCATAATTCTTAGAATCAACATAGCAACATATACAAAAAGAAACTCATTGGAATTTTTATTTGGAATACAAAGATTAAATTGGGAGAAAATGATTTTTTGATACTTTTGACTCTTCCAATCAGTGAATGCAGTGTGTTCCCATCTATCTAGATTTTCTTTGATCTCTTACTCTAGGTTTTGAAATCTTGTATTTTTATCTTCATTTATTTTTTTTTAATTTCACTCTTTGACCCATATGTAATTTGGAAATATATCATTCATGTTCAGAATTATCAGTACCTTCCAGACATCATTTTGCTCTTGACTTTTATTGATTTTGTTTTTTGTTTGTCTGTTTTAATTGAAGTATAGTTTATTTATAATATTGTGTTAGTTTCAGGTGTACACCATAGTGATTCAGTATTTTTGCAGATTGCACTCCATTATATGCTATTACAAATTAATGGGTATAATTCTCTGTGCTATACAGCATGCCCTTATTGCTCATCTGTTTTACATACAGTAGTTTGTATCTGTTAATCCCGTTTACCTCATTTGTCCCTTTCCCCTTCCCTTGGTAACCACCAGTTTATTTTCCATCTATGAGTTTGTTTCTGTTTTGCACATTCATTTGTATTTTTTTTAAATTCTACATATAAGTGATATTGTACAGTATTTGTTTTTCTATGACTAGCTTATTTCAGTAAGCATAATATTTCCTAGGTCCATCCACACTGCTGCAAATGGCAGTATTTTATTCTTTTTCAAGGCTGAGTGCAACTCCATTGTATATGTATGTGCGTGTGTGCAACATTTTATCTATTCATCTACTGATGGACACTTAGATGGCTTCCAGATCTCGACTCTCATACATAATGCTGCAACAAACACAGTGGTACACGTATATATTCAAATTAGCAGTTTTGTTTTCTTTGTAAAAATACCTAGAAGTGGAATTGCTAGATCTTATGGTAGTTCTATTTTTAGTTTTTTGAGTATTCACTATACTGCACCATCAAAGTACAAGGTTCCCTTTTCCCCACAGCCTCTCCAGTGTTTATTATTTGGAGACTTTATGATGATAGTCATTCTAATAGGTATGAGGTGATATCTCACTGTGGCTTTGATTTGCATTTCTCTGATAATTAACAATGATGAGCATCTTTTTATATGCCTATTACCCATCTGCATGTCTTCTTTGGTGAAATGTCTGTTTGGGCCTTGTACTATTTTTTCATTGGATTGTTTGTTCTCTTGATGTTGAATTCTATGAGCTATTTGTATATTTTGGCTATTAACCTCTTGTGAGTTGCACCATTTGGAAATATTTTCTCCTATTCCATAGGTTGTCTTTTGGTTTTGTTGATGTTTTTGTTATTCTTGTTTAATACTCTCGTAGTCTTAGAACATTGTCTGTGTCATTTCTGTTCTTTTAGGTTTGTTAAGGTGTGCCTTATGGTTCAGGATGGTCCACCCTGAAGATTGTTCTATGTGCAATAGAAGAGAATAGAATAGTATTATAAAGATGATTGAGATGCTTGAGATGCTTGATAAATCTTTCTATGGATGTCATTTGGGTCAAACTGGCTCATAGCCCTATTCCAGTCGTCTATATCCTTAACTGCTTCTGGCCTACTTGTTCTTTCAATTACAGAGAGAGGGATTTTGAAATCTCTAGGTATAGTTGTGCATTAATGCATTTCTCCTTTCAGGTCTATCATTTTTCTGTCATGTTTCAAAGCTCTGTGGTTAGGTACACGCACAGAGTTATTATATTCCTGAAAATTGACTTGCATCAATATGCAATATTTATCCTTGATTCTAATTTTGTTTTGAAGTATAGTTTATCTCAAAGAAGGCAATGGCACCCCACTCCAGTACTCTTGCCTGGAAAATTCCATGGACAGAAGAGCCTGGTAGGCTACAGTCCATGGGGTCGCTAAGAGTTGGACACGACTGAACGATTTCACTTTCACTTTTCACTTTCCTGCATTGGAGAAGGAAATGGCAACCCACTCCAGTGTTCTTGCCTGGAGACTCTCAGGGCTGCCATCTATGGGGTTGCACAGAGTCGGACACAACTGAAGCAACTTAGCTTAGCTTATACTTTATCTAAGTCTTCAACCTATTAATCCTAGATATTTAAAATATCCTCTCTGACAGTTTCAAATAAGAATATGGTATTGATGATAGCTCTACCTCTTCGGATTGCATTTCCCTTTATCTTTCTGCTTGCTCATAATATTTTTTTGAAAGCAATATATGTTGTATAGAATAATAAATAATGAAATAAACATTTTGAAGCTTAGATATGAGCATACATTTTCCTCTGCTGGGATTCTGATGAGGGATTTATGGTCGTCTCTTCAAGATCTAAATCTTATGTATGACTTTGAGTCTCCCCTCTGCATGTTCTCTAGAGAAATGTCTCTGGAAAGCTCTCCACTTCATTCCACTGTATCTGTTGTGTTTCACCAGTGGGTGATGGCATGGCCCTAGGGTGAGGAGGGATGCATTCTCTGTGGTTCTTATGAAGACTCAGTGTTGGTGGGCATTGAGGTGAGTTTCCTGGTGTGGTCTTCGCATATGTTCCTGAGCCTCATACAGATGTAACACTGGATCCTGACAATCCCAAGAATTGAGCTTTTTTTCCTATGTTCTCCTTCCCCCTGTGAATGAATTTCCAGAGAGCCCACAGGCCCTACCTTATTGTCTTTCCTTTATGTGATCCTTAGAGGAGATGGAAGCATTGAGTCTTTACAGAGATTTGACTGCTCTTCCTTCCATTACAGAGCACCCCATGGGAAGTTTCTCAGGATTCCTCTGATATCCCTATCTTTTGGAGTCCTTGAAGAAAAACTGTGCAAGTCTGAGTTCCCCAGGGCCCCAGCTACTCATGCCACCTCACACTCTACCTTGAGTGGCTCATTAAAACTTCTGGCTTAATCTTGCTAATCTTATCTGAAAGCATCTGCTCCAGATAAGCAAATGGTCAGCTGCCACTGTTTCTCTCTTTTCATGTAATTTTTTGGCCCTGTGACCTCAGTTTTCTCCTGAGTCCAACTGTACTCTTTTTTTTAAATATAAATTTATTTATTTTAATTGGAGGCTAATTACTTCATAATATTGTATTGGTTTTGCCATATACACAATGGAGTATTACTCAACCATTAAAAAGAATATATTTGAATCAGTTCTAATGAGGTGGATGAAACTGGAGCCTATTATACAGAGTGAAGTAAGCAAGAAAGAAAATCACCAATACAGTATACTAACACATATATATGGAATTTAGATGGTAACGATAACCCTGTATGTGAGACATCAAAAGAGACACAGATGTATAGAACAGTCTTATGGACAATTGTATTCCTTAGTTTGCAGATCACCCAGGTTGTTTTCAAAGTAAGACTGAGAGTGACACTCTTTCCTGCTCTCCAACTCTCTCTATAGCTTTCAAGTTTACTTCTATCATCTTCTAGATGTTTGACATTAGATATTTTGTTATAATTCTGTAAGTCTCAATTGTCTCCACTGTGAGGTTACTGTGGTTCCTCACTCTTTAATTGCAAAGTGTGCAGACCAATTGAACATTGTTCATTCCATTCAGTTCTCCATGCTGCCCAGTGGTGTAGACAGAACAGGGATGAGAATCCTCAATCTCACTTAATAGAGAAATGAGGTCACATGAGGTTAGAAACTTACTTAACATTATCCAGCCCAAATTGGTCCAATGGGGAACAAAATCTGTGACTTGTGAATTATAGCTCCACATTCTTTTGCCTCAAAAAAGAAAGCATTTTTAAAAATTTAAATTGTATCATAGTAGTTGCTTTATCCCTAAGAATGCTAGAAGCTCCTTTAACTTTTAATATGGACACATTGTGGAAGAGATCATCGAAGACACTTGTTCTACCTATCAAGGAGCTTGAGCTAGAAAGCACTGTGGGGATGAATGATTCAAGCTGTCCCCTAGCTTTTGTTTGAGTCACTGTTTCCAACAGGCACATCACTTTTCCAGAATTTATAACCCAATAGCGCATTTCTTCATTGTGGCTATTACTAGCAACAAATTCACTTCTAACTCAATTTGTATTTCATGGAAAATATAGACTATGGAAGGTTTTCAAATATAAAAATAGGAAACAAAATTTCCATGATAATTTAGCGCTGAATTAAGATAACTTGCTGTGCTAATGAAATTTCAAAATTTCTCATACTCCTTGAGGGATGAGGTGCTCATTTAGTTTCTCTAAACATTCCAGTGAGGTGAGTAAGATGCAGAGGCTTGAGGCCAGATGACCAGTGCAGAGCCCTTCTCCCATCTCCTCCCTCACCCTCATTCTGTACCTTCAGAGGGCTGCTTTTGTTTCTGCTTTGGACAGTGTTTATTAGCATTGCACACTATCTGGGGTCACAAAAATTTCTGCTGCAGCATTTACTTCTACCAGCTTTACAGTGAGATTACATAATGAAGACAATGAACTCCACGTGAATTTAGAAAAAGTCAAAGACTGTATTATTTAAATTACTCTTCCAAGTAGTATTCTAGGCTAGTGTAGTAGATTTTTAAGTACATTAACTGACTTTGTGTCTATACATATTTAAATGCTAGTTTACCGCAGGTATTGTCTTAGTACCCCAAATATGTTAGGTGTGTGTCTTAGCAAAAATCAACAACCAAAACAATAATAAACTTGCATTCGGATGATTTTTAAAGGCAGAATTTCTTAACTCTAAGATAGTATAAGTTTGCTTTGGAATTTTAAAAATATAAACAGAAACATAGAATAAAAATGACACATTCTACTGCCCAGGTTCAATTTATAATTTTAATAATTTAATTTGAATTTTTCATTGGGTATAATTATCACATTTTATAATATGGTATCTGTTTTATATTGACATTCCTAATAAACTAGAAGAAGGTTGTTTATATAAGCCCTCTACATGTGTGGAGCTATTTATTGGAAATATTTTAAGGGAATGTCTTGTATTTGAAAGCCACAGTGAAAAGGAATTAAAAGAAGGGAATAAGAAAGGAAAGAATGGAAGGAGGGAGAAGAGGAGAGAAAAAGGAAATAATTTGAATTTTTTGAATATAATTTTGAATGTATTTCCTCAGATAAGGGAAACTAAAGCAAAAATGAAAAAATGAGACTACACCAAACTTAAGCTTTTGCACAGGAAAGTAATCTATTGACAAAACAAAACAAAAAGTTGCTCACTTAATGGTAGAAGAAATTTGCAAATGATAAATCTGATAAGAGGTTAATATCAAAAATATACAAATAACTCAGACAACTCAACCTCAGAAAATGGAAACAACCCAATTTTAAAATGAGCTGAGGACTTGAATAGACACCTTTCCAAAGAAGAGATTCAGATGGCCAACAGACATGTGAAAAGATGTTCAACAGCAGTAATTATCAGAGGAATGCCTATCAAAACCCTGATTAGATATCACTTCACAGTTGTCAGAATGACTGTAATCAAAAATAAAACAAATAACAAGCACAACGAGGATGTAGAGAAAAGAGAGCCCGTGTGCACTATTAATACGAGTGGAAAATAGCATGGAGGTTTCTCAAAAAAATTACAATAAAACTTACCCTGAGATTCAGGAATTCCATTTCTGGGTATTTTTCTAAAGAAAACAAAATCATTACCTTGAAAAGATACATGTATCTCTATGCTCACTGCAGCAAGATACAGAAGTGACTTGCTGCTAAGTCACTTCAGTCGTGTCCGACTCTGTGCGACCCCATAAATGGCAGCCCACCAAGCTCTGCCGTCCCCAGGATTCTCCAGGCAAGAACACTGGAGTGGGTTGCCACTTCCTCCTCCAGTGCATGAAAGTGAAAAGGGAAAGTGAAGTCGCTCAGTCGTGTCTGACCTAAGTGTTCATTAACAGACAAATGGATAAAGGTGTGGCATATTTATACAATGGAATAAGAGTCATGAAAAAGAACAAAATCTTGCTATTTGCAACAACATAAATGGATACAGAAATTATTATGTCCTGTGAAAAAGGTCAGACAGAAAAAGATAAACACTATGATTTCACTTATATATGGTATCTAAAAGGCAAAGCAAATGAACAAACATAGCAAAACAGAAGCAGAGTCATAGATACAGAGAACGAGCAGGTGGCTTCTGGAGGACAGGGTTGTAGGGGCGTGAGAGAGATAGATAAGGGAGATTAAACTGTAAAAACTTCCAGTTACAAAATAAACGAGCCGTGAGGATGAAACGTACAGCATGGAGAATACACACTACCACAATAATGCTGCCACAAACACTGGAGTACCTTTGTACGGTGGTGGTAACTGGACTTATGATTAGATTATTTTGTAATATGTAGAAACCTCAAGTTGCCATGTTGTGCACTTCAGCATAGTGCTGTAGGCCAATTATACGTCAGTAAAAAAAAGTGGTAGGGAGAAACGGGTGAACTATTTTTTGTTTTGTTTTATTTTGTTTTGATAAACTGAATTTTTACTTTTGTAAAAAAGAAGGGGAACAGAGCGGGGGGAAAGAAGGAAAGAAAAGGAATAACAGTTACTCCAGTTGAGAACGTCCCTATGTAGAAGGAAGCGAACACACTCACCAACACTGAGAAAATAAGTCTCTACCTAAAATAAGCAGGAGCAACTGAACTGTCTGGAGAAGCTGCTCAGTGTTTCAGCCTGGAAGTCATATCTTGGATAGATCTTGACCTATACAATTGGCTTTAGCTTGCTGGAGAAAGTGTTAATGGAGATTGAGAGAAAGGAAGTCACTGTTAAATAACTGTTGAGTTTAGGGAAGTCTTTCATTATTTTCAGAAGCTTCATTTTCTTTGAATTAAAAGTTATTAACACAGTAGGACTCCTTACATGCAAAATTCTTCAAAATAGACTTAGTTCACAATCCCACTAGTAATTTATTTAGCACAATGAATCTAGTGTGTGTCATTACATTAGAAGGTAATAATGAAATTCAACTCATATTTGATATGACATATATGAAATTCATATCATATTTGATACGACAATATAACCTGTGTTAAGAGAATATAGCAGTTGTCATTAGAATCCATAAAATTCAAAGAGCCAATAGTGAACCCTGTAGGTGTGTGTGTATGTGTGTGTGTGTGTGTGTGTGTGTGTATCTATATGTGTATGCACTGTGCTGTGCTTAGTCTCTGTTACATCCAACTTCATGCAACCCCCCGTCCTGCCCACCAGGATCCTCTGTCCACGGGAATTCTCCAGGCAGAAACAGTGGAGTGGGTTTCCATGCCCTCCTCCAGGGAATCGTCCCAACCCAGGGATTGAACTCAGGTCTCCCGCATTGCAGGAGGATTCTTTTACCAGCTGAGCCATAAGGGACATCCAAGCATACTGGAGTGGGTAGACTATCCCTTCTCCAGGGTATCTTCCTGACCCAGGAATTGAACTGGGGTTGCACTTCAGGTAGATTCTTTACCAGGTGAGCTACCAGGGAAGCTCCTATATGTGTATGTATGACCAAATGTAAAGTACATTTGAAATGTACTCTATGCTTGTGGCTGGTGCACAAGGAAGATCTGGAGGGATGATGTGGTGTGGGAGGTGGGAGGGGGGTTCATGTTTGGGAGCTCATGGACACTTGTGGTGGATTCATGTCAGTGTAAGCCAAAACCAATACAGTATTGTAAAGTAAAATAAAGTAAAAATAAAAATTTTTTAAAAATGGGTGATATTTTATTGCCTTAATGATGAAGAGATATTTCACTTGAATATATGTTTTCTAGTAGATTTTAATATAAATATCACTTACTGTTCTCTTTTCTTGATGCTAGTGCTTCCAAAACTACCTGGGATGCAGGACCAGGTTTGTTTTTTTACCTTAATTTCCAAATGTGATGTACCAAATTTTTAATAATATATAGTATTAAATTGTTATGGACGTTTCTATATTCTTTTTGCCACTGGAGCACACCAGTCAGGTGGCCACCAGGCAATGCACAATAAAGTTCTCAGCAACTTGCTTCTCCGGATTCCTCTTATTGGCCCTGTGCCCTGACCATCCTCTGCTATTGTATATCAATATTCATGCACAATCTCTGGTTGAAAAAGAATTCATGATATGATTTGAGGAGAGAAATTTCTCTTTATTCATGCTGCCTAAAATATCTTTGATGAAAATCTCAAAAATTCCATCACTAGGAAAGTCCTGATTTTCATAGAATCTGAGAATTCCTGGAAGAATGTTTTACAGATTGCAACTCTCCTTCATGCTCATTAGCTCATTTTATTGTAACAAAAACCCATTTAAGTTGGCAGGGGGGTTATTCATTACTCCATTTCACAATCAAAAACACCTGATTTACAGGTACTTTGCTCAATGTCTCAAAAATAATAAACACCAAAGCCAGGTATGGGGTACAGATGTTTCCAGACTTAAGAGATTCACTTTCTCTGGTACGGTTTAAATTAATGATGGTGAATTTTGGTTTCTACTTTTAAAACACAGAAAATGTATGGTGAACTTCTGCTTCCTTGGCTACATAAGAACACAATTATTCACTGACTTCATATGCTTGCTCTTTTACACTGGAATTTATAGCTCAGATGTTTTCAATTATATAATACAAATTTGGTACTAGGACTTGGGTAGATTAAATAGTTGGAACATTTGCCCCAAATTCTCCAACACTTATGAAACTGATCTGTCAATTGTCTCATAGGATGCTTGCGCTGTGCATTTTACCCTTTGGCATTACCACACTGGCCAAGCAGCAAGCACCTTTCTGCAGATCGAGTGGCTCTGAACAGCTCAAACTGTCCTGCATCTGCTCTTGAAGACCACCACCCAGAGCCTTCTCTGCAGCCTTGCTGCCTTGCAGTCCCTGCCCGCTCAGCCTCTGACCTTTCTGTCTGTTTCAATATCCTTCTTTCTTTTCATTTTAATATTTTTTTAATCTTTTAAAAAATTTTATTGACTTATAGTTGATTTACAATGTTATTTTAATTTCTGCTGTACAGCAGTGATTCAGTTATATATATATATATATATATATATATATATATATATATATATATTCTTTTTAAATATTCTTTTCCATCATGGTTTATCATAGGCTCTTGAACATAGCAGAGAGAACTATATTCAATATCCTTCCTTCTTATCCTTCACCACAATATACTCTTGCATTCTTTTACTGTCTCATTGCTCCTCTCTCCAGCCTGCTCCTCAGTGGATTCTTTCTCCAGATTCTATTCCTTCTCAGAGCTCTCTCTCCAGATGTGCTTACTACCTCTGTTTATTGTAAATTTGGTGCCCCTTATTTAGCCTCCATCTTTTTCCAGAGCTCAAGAACCAAGAGTCTCACTGCCGAAAGGACACCTCTACCTAGATCTCCATCTAAAACTAGACTCACCATCTTTGCCAACCTGCCTATCTTCCCACTAGTTTGAAAACTAATAATCTCTCTCTCCCAACTAGGAGAAGCATCCCAATTTACATATTCCAAACAAGTTGATTTTTATTACACTGAGTTGGAGTAGAAGAAAAAATCCCAGAAGTACTTTCAGGTGTGCAAGGCACGCATTCTCTGTGTGGGTTCTGTCAGAGCTCAAGGGTGAGAGAGTGGCCAAAGATTTCAACAGAGAGTTGAACAAGAAATACATTTTCAGCAGTGGATTAGGAATAAAGATCAGACTATACTGGGCTAAGACACAAATAAAATATAAGATGAAAACAACTAATATAGGAAATTAATACAGTAATTTTGACTATGATAGAATGAGAGATGAGGGGAGTCAGAAATCCCAGTGCTACTATGGCATAGAGCATAAAAGAGGAGATTAAGAAATTTTAAATTATATTTTAACAGAAATTATAAAAATAGGAATCTTCTGGTTTTAAACTTCACTTTAAAACTTCAAAGCATGTTTTGAAAAATCTTTTTGTTTCATTAATCATCCTTCTACAATAAATGTAATAGCTGTTCCATGTTTCATTAATTGAATGAACCAAACATTTCATTGATTTCCTATATTTAACAGTTAAGTTATTTCCTGTTCATCCCATTACCTGAATAACACTCTCATGGATACATCCATAAATTACATCTTTAGGACCTATAACTAAAAACAACATATTGAATAAAAAATGAAACAGTTTTGGAGAGATTAAAAACTGCCCTCTTGAGAATTTATAACAAGATACTCTTTTGATAACAACCCTGCATTTTCCCTATTCTTGAAATTATCACTTAAACGTGTATTTACACTCTTGACAAAAAGAAATAGCTTTGCTTTCAACTGAAAAATTTTAGCGATAAAATGGCATGAAACATCTTTCATGTTTTATATATTTATAATTCCCTGAATTTTTTTCATGCCCTTTGTTTGTTTTTCCATTGAGATTTTCATTGTAGTTATTGATTCACAAAATTCCTTATGGTTACTAAGCCATTGTGAGTAATCTTGCTTTCTGTAAGTATCACTAAAACCTGAAATAGGAGTGTCTCAACCAAAACAGAAACTTGATTCTCTGTGAACTGAAGGAAGCCTGGGGGAAGGCACTTGAGTACTGATAAGATAGCCCCCGGGGCCCTACCATCCTGCACCACTGCCCTCTGCACGTGGCTTTCACATTTAGGAGCACCTCACAAGCCATCTTGGCTGCTGGGGCTCTAGTCATCACATCTTCCTTCTGGGACATTAGCAGAAGGAAGTGGAGAATAATGAAGAAGCAGGATGAGCCCACTCCCTCTCCTTTTAGTATCTTCCCTAGGAGTCCTCCCAGCACACCCACTCACTAGACAAAGCTTAGTCACTGAACACTCATAGCTGCCAAGATGCCCAGGCAATGGAGACTTTTTTTCCCAGACGGCTATGTATTCAGGTAGAAATTAGAGTTCTGCCACTCCAAGTTTTTCACGTACGTGTTGTTGGGTGAGGGAGTTTCAAATATTTATAGGATTTGCTATCTTTGTACTATATTTCACTATGTAAAAGTATCACTTTAAAATGTACTCCTGTAGTTAATCTCATATATTTTCTGATATAGAGCAACACTTAGATTTTCTCTTCAAGTAAAAATGATATTGGCATGCATTTTTTTTCTTGCTGTTTTATAGATTTTTTTTCCTTTCACCTTTCAATCTTCAATCCACTTGGAGTTTATTTTAGTACATGATGTCATGATAAATAAATAAGTAAATACACCAGCAAAAGTTAGATTTCCTGATACTGTTGATGGTGGAATCCAACTGTTCATATGAGCTCTTCCCTCCCCCGCTCAGCACCACCTCAAGCCAAAGCATCATGCTGTCTCTCCTTGGACCTTCTTCTGAACACCCTCTCTTCTCTGGCTCCTCCATTCCTCCACGGCCATACCTCCTGCAGAATATCAGCTACCACTATTAGAGCCACACAATCTGCTCTTCATACTGCAGGACCGTCACCCTTCACCACCACCAGCTTAACAAGACCCAGCAGTGAGAACACCTGCTGAGATTCTCTCCTGTGGCCACGCTGGCTCTGTGTCCTCGTCCCAGTCCTCATCTTGGGACCATATCCCTGGGCATCCAAGACATGCTTTCTACCTGTTCTCAGATGAAATCAAGAACCTGACATAACCAATCAACCTCGGCATTTTTATGAGAGTTAGCAAACTTTTTTTTACCTTTTTTTCATATAAATCTTATGTATTTCTTAGGAAATGTATACTGCTCTGATGATCATGAATCATTTTATTGTTGAAAAATCATTTAATTGGCTCATTGTCTAATGGATTATAACTACTACATCAGGAAGTTACTTATGAGTGTATAGTTATTTTTAGCAAACCACATTACTGAACTCAAATATTGTAGTCTTTTTCAAATTTCTCTCCAGTTTTCCAGGAAGACCACGGTACAATCTGCAAATAATAACTCAGTCTGCTCTCCTGTCGGAATTCAGTTTAGTTAATTGTTGCTTTTTATTTCACTCCCTAGAATTTTTAGAATGACTTTGAAAAAGGTGGTGATGGAAGGTCCTTTCTGCTGTCTTGGATTGGATTGTGGAGACTTAATCGAATGTGACCTAGTTCTGCGATATGATTGTTTTAGCAAGATGAGAAACAAAATTTCAGAAGTAGTGTCTGATTCCCAACTTCCTAGACTTTTATCTAGAATGGCTATTGACTCTAATGCCTTCTACACTCTTGTGTTTTCTTAAGATACCTTAAATTTCAGAAACAATGACCTTACTCTAGTTTTAGGTGAAACCAGAGGTTTCGAGCATTGTTGGTCCTTCAGGGCCCTTTTGGACAATTCTTCTAAAGGCACAGTGATAAAGAACCTGCCTGCCAATGCAGGAGATGCAAGAAATGTGGATTTGATCCTTGGGTCAGGAAGTTCCCCTGGAGAAGGAAATGGCAAACCACTCCAGTGTTCTTGCCTGAGAAATCCCATGGACAGAGGAACCTGGAAGGTTACAGTCCATGGGGTCACGACTTAGCTACTGAACACACCCACTTCTAAACATGGATTCTCTGAACAAGGTTCATTCTAGATTGATCATTCTAGAAACAGCATAAGCACTGATTTAAAAGATCTTTATTCATTCAAGCAAGCTATCAGGTACAGTTGCATTCCACGAAAAGTACCTGATGGAAAGTTGAAAGGTGTTTCCCAAAGGAAAAAAAAAAAAAAGAATGCAATAGCTAAAGACAAATTCCAGCCTTCCCACAGCCTAAGATGGAGCACATCTCACCAGACCGCTGGACTGACACACATCCACCAGGAGCAGCTGATGCTGACAAACTGATGTGTAATGTTAATGAAATGGAAGAGGGTGGGCGAAGGGAGAAAACTCATATTTATGAACCTACAGTTTCCAGAGGAGAGCCCTGGGAGATTTCACAGACTCTGCCTCATTCCATTAGCAAGGGTCTTGTAGGTCAGCAAAATGAATCCACTTGCTGACACCCAGAAAGGGAAGGGAAGGGACTGACCTCACAAAGTTTAGACAGTGGGTCTGCCTGCCTCCCAGCCTCTCCCTCCAGGCTCCTAGGCACCTGAGCTCACGATGTAGCAAGTGCTTATTTACCTGTGTTTCTCCCTGGCTAGGTTGAGTTCCCCCAGGGAAAAGGAATTATAAGTTTCTTTTTGTTCCCAGCAGCAAACACCAATTCTGATCCAGCAGAGGCACTTGGCACCCCTTTAGCCTGGAACCAAATAAGCATTTGAATTCATCTTCGGTTTGCGTGGATCTCCTAACCTAGAGTTCCACAGCTGTTTGATTTTATTTCCTCAATGATGCCCTTTCAAACACTTTGCTACCCACTTCCAGCTCTGTGCTTTTTTTAGAACACAGAAGGCTCACCAAGGCTTTGTTACCGCAAGAGTTCACAGGGTACTATTGTAAGTGATGATATGGCCTAGAAGGTATAGCCTGGAGGGAATGTGGGGGTCTCTCCTCACCACAGAGCTCCCATATCAATCACTCAGCATCCAGTCTGTTTGCATCCTGGGAATGTCCATACCCCACTCTTTTATGAGGCTGACTTATATAGCAAGACTCTGGACCTGGAGTTCTCTTCTCGAGTATTCTATTTCCCTTCTGCTCATTACCTATTAACCTCCCAAATCTAATCCTTTAAAGATAACTAATTACCATACCTCACAGTTCTGTGCGTGGACAGGCTCAGCTGGGTGGTTCTGTCCTGAGCCCGTCTGCAGCTAGATGTTGGCTGGCAATAACGCCTTGCTAGGTTGAACTGGGCAGGAATCTCAGATAGCTCCTCACATGTTTGGTGGTTGATGTTGACTGTCCTGTCAGTAAGGTGAATTAACAGCCTTGGTTTGTCTGAACTGTCCTAGTTTAGTACTTTAAAGTTCCCAATCCCAAGATACCACACCTTCCATGTTTTCAGCATCTAATGCAGGAGATTACAGGGAAAGTACAAAGCTCATATGGAAGCTCACTAAATAGGGGCTTAAGATACAATGATTTTAGTGTCAAATCAATTTCCACCTTCTATAGCTGCCACCACTGATGTTGGTGACCATGATTTGCAGTATGTAGTGATGGGTCATTCATGACACCTGTCCCACAATGGTGTTTGTGTGTATCTTAATCAACAGTCCGTCTTTGACTTTCATTTCAGTTCAGTCACTCAGTGGTGTCCAACTCTTTGCAACCCCATGAATCGCAGCATGCCAGGACTCCCTGTCCATCACCAACTCCCAGAGTTCACTCAGACTCACATCCTTCAAGTCAGTGATGCCATCCAGCCATCTCATCCTCTGTCGTCCCCTTCTCTTCCTGCCCCCAATCCCTCCCAGCATCAGAGTCTTTTCCAATGAATCAACTCTTCCCATGAGGTGGCCAAAGTACTGGAGTTTCAGCTTTAGCATCACTCCTTCCAAAGAAATCCCAGGGCTGATCTCCTTCAGAATGGACTTGTTGGATCTCCTTGCAGCCCAAGGGACTCTCAAGAATCTTCTACAACACCACAGTTCAAAAGCATCAATTCTTCGGCACTCAGCCTTCTTCACAGTCCAACTCTCACATCCATACATGACCACAGGAAAAACCATAGCCTTGACTAGACAGACCTTTGTTGGCAAAGTAATGTCTCTGCTTTTGAATATGCTATCTAGGTTGGTCATAACTTTCCTTCCAAGGAGTAAGCGTCTTTTAATTTCATGGCTGCAGTCACCATCTGCAGTGATTTTGGACCCCAAAAAATAAAGTCAGCCACTGTTTCCACTGTTTCCCCATCTATTTCCCATGAAGTGATGGGACCAGATGCCATGATCTTTGTTTTTTGAATGTTGAGTTTTAAGCCAACTTTTTCACTCTCCTCTTTCACTTTCATCAAGAGGCTATTTAGTTCCTCTTCACTTTCTGCCATAAGGGTGGTGTCATCTGCATATCTGAGGTTATTGACATTTCTCCAGGCAATCTTGATTCCAGCTTGTGCTTCTTCCAGTCCAGCATTTCTCATGATGTACTCTGCATATAAGTTAAATAAGCAGGGTGACAATATACAGCCTTGACATACTCCTTTTCCTATTTGGAACCAGTCTGTTGTTCCATGTCTAGTTCTAACTGTTGCTTCCTGACCTGCATACTGGTTTCTCATGGCAAACCACTTCAGTATTCTTGCCTTGAGAACCCCATGAACAGTATGAACAGTATGAAAAGGCAACCTCACCATGCTGCTGCTGCTGCTGCTAAGTTGCTTCAGTTGTGTCCAACTCTGTACGACCCCATAGGCGGCAGCCCACCAGGCTCCCCCGTCCCTGGGATTCTCCAGGCAAGAACACTGGAGTGGGTTGCCATTTCCTTCTCCAATGCATGAAAGTGAAAAGTGAAAATGAAGTCACTCAGTCGTGTCCGACTCTTAGCGACCCCATGGACTGCAGCCTACCAGGCTCCTCCATCCATGGGATTTTCCAGGCAAGAGTACTGGAGTGGGGTGCCATAACCAAAGGTAAAAGACAAATGCCAAACCCAGAGAAATCTAAGCATTGCACCCAGAAGACCAGTGGTGTCTATCTTCAGCCCATTAAAAGCTCTTAAAAAATTGCGTGAGATACCATTTTTATGTGGAATCTTAAAAACTCTTAAATGAACTTATCTACAAAACAGAAATACAGTTTTAGATGTAAGAAAAAATACGGTTACCAGGGGGTGGTAATGGGGGGAAGATAAGTTGGAAGATTAGGATTGATATATACACACTACTATATATAAAACAAATAACTAATAAGGACCTACTGTATAGCACAGAGAACTCTACTCAATACCTTATAATGGCTTATATGGGAAAGGAATCTTAAAAAGAATGGATATATGGATATGTATAACTGATTGACTTTGCTGTACACCTGAATCAACACAACATTGTAAATCAGCTATACTCCAATATTTTTTAAATGTATGAGAAAATAAGCATGTCAAAAAAAAAAAAAAAAAACTGGAGGGAATGTATGAACTAGCCCCTTGCAAATGAAGTGTAAATAAACAAGAAAGGCAAACACACTCAGTTTCACTTATATTCAACACAGCCTTGAGTATTCCACTCAGCCTTTCATCCACTCAGTTCCCTCATCCAAAAAAATGATGTCTGCATACTTAATTTTAAGGCCAGTGTGAGAACTAGATGTGCTGAAAGTTGTGATGCAGGACCGATGTTTAGTCATGTATCCAGTGCCTGGTGCTTTCGACAAAGAACCAACCACGTAAAAGAAGAGTCTCAGCTTGATGAATGTAGACACTATTCAGATCCATGTATTATTTCTTTTTAGAATACACATTTCCCTTCTTGTCTGGTGCTTCTCAGGTTGTGGTGTTGATGGATATTCACCTACATTCAGGGCTGGAAGTTGGGATGTCTCATGTTGCAGGAGAACACTTGCTCGTGTCAATATAAGGAATGTCAAAATAGGTGTGAAGGCCAGCATGTGTAATCCAGCATAAAATGTCACTGAAAATTCATCCTGAGTCAGCCTGGGAAATTCAGTGGGAAAATGAACAGAGCTAGTGCTGGTAAGTGTGTGTTGAATCCCAGCTCTTCCATGTGCTTGAGATGGTCTCAAACAGCCTTACCTTGCTCATCCATAAACGTGCTAATCTTTACCTCACTGGGTGATTGTTTTTTTTTTAACAGCCTTACCTTGCTTATCCATAAACGTGCTAATCTTTACCTCACTGGGTGATTGGTTTTTTTTTTAATTCGGGTATGGTTGCTTTACAATGTAAAGTTGGTTTCTGCTGTACAAGGCATGTGAATCAGCTATATGTACAATTTTAAACAGTGAATACCATACAGTCTCCAGAGTGATCTGGAATTGTCAGGAAAGGTAACAAGATCAGGAGTAAGGACACCTGAGCTTGAAGATCAGTACCACTCTTACTGGAAAGTCACAAATCCCTTCCCTGACTTGTCACTTCTATATAAAAGGAGGCAGTTACTTACGGATCCTCATCCTCATATGGTCTTTATGGCACAAGAGTTCCAGTGTGTTGGGGCTTTGGAGTGAACACAGGCAGGTTTAAACTCATTCCTTTCAAAGTGACCTATAACCCCCTTCCATGCCAAACTGTGCATGACAACTCCCCAGATAGGCCAAGTACAATCATGGAAACTATGACAAGGACTCAAAGGTGCCAAGGGGAATATAGCAACAATATATAAGCCAGATGTGCATTGTCTAGACAATTTAAAATGATGACCAAATCCAGTTCCACAAATCGAATTATCTTCCTGCCACACAGAGAATCACTTAGAAGGAGACATCATGTCAACATTTCCTGCCCCATATCCCATTCCATTCATGAAACTGGACCGTCTGACTTTGCCTCAAGGCACAACTGCTAAAATAAAATGTAACCTCAATGTTGTACACTGTCATAAAAGGAATGAGTGGCATTCTTAGGAGACAGTCGAGGGAAAAAAAATTCCCATCTGTGGCTCTTCAGGAACAATGGAAAGCAGAAGCTAAGTTGAGGGAGTCTGTGAGTTCTAAAAACAGACTTGGGAGGAGTCTTCATGGCTGAAACAAACAATGGGGCAGCTTTGGATGTTTCTGACATTTCTGTAGGTGTGCGGACTTACTCATCCCCTGCCAGGCTCTCATGAAGATGACTGGGAAATATCTGTAAAATGTGAAGTCTAGGATTCTATAGAGGAACCTAGGTTTCTTGAAAATTGAGAGAAAAACTGGTTTGGAGCAGACTAGATTCTCGTCTTGATATCTCCTGGTTGTACAAATCTCAAATCAGATGGAGATAATATTTACAATGTAAATATCAGAAGAATTATGCTTTATCAAATATATCTCATTATATATAATATATATATATTTAATTTAATATTCCTAAATGCCCTGCCTGATAGTAATAAGTGTCTCCATCCCTAAGAAAGAGAATTCAAATCAGACGTGATATAAAGGCATATCATAACATCAAGTTACCAAATAACAGTGAGATGTATGTATGTTTTGTGGAGTTTCCTAGATTGTGAGCCACACTGAGGAGATTCTTTTTTTTCTGTATCTAAGGATAAACTAAAAGAGAAGAAAGACTGATAAAACCCAGTTTTCCTTGTTGACTCTTACCCTGGGCATTTTTCTAGGCTATGGTGTTCAATATAGATTAGGTTTGGCTTCATGAAACAGAAAGCTCAAATGAGGGGTTTGAAAAATACAGAGGTTAATTTCTTTCACATAAAAGAAGTATGGAGATAGAAGTGCAGAGCTGGCAGGCTGACTCCATGATCTCACCTATGAGATGGCAACTTCTGTCCTTCAATGTGATTCTATTCTAATTTGTCATGTAACCCAAAATGGCTGCTGGAACCCCAGCGATTCTTTCAATATCCCAGATAGGAAAAAGTGGGGAGTAGGTCAAAAGAACACCAGCTGGGTCATGACCTTGAGAAAGTTGTCTGAGAGCCCCACTTAAAGACTTATATCATTGGTGACTTCAGCTTGAAGGGGGAAAGAAAATGTTACTTTTTATTTGGAACAGTGTTACCTGAAATAAACAGAAGTGTGTTCATGGAGAAAAAGAGGAAAATGGAAATTAGGTAGCCACCTCCAGTCTCAGCTCTGATTATAAGCACTAATTTCCAACTCTGAGATCTGGAATAGTAGAATACATCTGGGAAGTTGGGAAAGAATTCCCACATTCATTCTGAGATGTCCTTATTGACTGATGTGTCATAGTACAGGAACTGATTTGCAGTAAGTATAGCATATCGTGAAGTACAGAGAAAAGACAACTGAATTAGGTCACATAAAGGATGGAGTGTTAGCCTCTGCTCTGTACTGAGTGGCTGTGCTTCCCAAGAGTTGCTAGCTTCCTGCCTGGGCCCCTCACCAGTATCCATAAAAGGAAGCGTGGATGACCAGCATCTATCACAGGATGTGGGAGAATCACAGGCAATCCCATAATTTGTTGCTGCTGAGCTCTCAGAATTATTCTGGATAGAGTTGCAGGCATCCATTGATATATAAAAGCTGGCCTCTGTGGTCTACTTACTGAATAACAAGCAGTATTCTCAATATTTTACACAGATTGAGTTAATTTTTTAATAGAAATTTTACAGGGAAGGCAATTGTTACCTCCAATTTAAAGATGAGGGGATTGGTCAGGGAAGGGTTAATTATCCCCCTGAAACCATACAAAAAGCAAACCTCAAAGAAGGGTCCTGGATCCAGAGCCTGGCCCAGGCACACTGAGTTTTACTCTGCACTTCTTATGCTTGGACTTCGTGACCTAGTGTAGCCATCTTGGGGGGTAAGAACTCCTGAAAAGTACAAATATCCAGTCAGGGGTGCTCTGGGTTATAAGTTGGCCCCTCAGGGCATCTCCTGACCTCTAGGGTACAGGGTAAGGGGAGTGTCTATTGACGCAGTTATGCATGAGGTACCACGTTGGGGCCCAATAGCCCTGAGACCCTGCTCAGGAACAAGGCAACCTTCAATAGGGACATTTTTATTTCTTCCTTTCTGATGTGGGTGCTTCATGACTTTGCCAACAAAGGTCCATCTAGTCAAATCTTTGGTTTTTCTAATAGTCATATACAGATATGAGAGTTGGACCATAAAGAAGCCTGAGCACTGAAGAACAGATGCTTTCGAACTGTGGTGTTGGAAAAGACTCTCGAGAGTCCCTTGTATTGCAAAGAGATCAAACCAGTCAATCCAAAAGGAAATCAACCCTGAATATTCTTTGGAAGGACTTATGCTGAAGCTAAAGCTGAAGCTCCAATATTTTGGCCATCTGATGCAAACAGCTGACTCATTGGAAAAGACCCTGATGCTAGGAAAGATTGAAGGCAGGCGGAGAAGGGGATGACAGAGGATGAGATGGTTGGATGTCATCACCAATTCAATGGACATGAGTTTGAGTAAGCTCCAGGAGATGGTGAAGGACAGGGGAACCGGTCATGCTGCAGTCCCTGGGGTTGCAGAGTGGGACAAGACTGAGCAACTGAACAACAACAACTTCTTTTTTTAATTAATTTATTGTTTACCTAATTACATGGGCCAGACCTTCCGCTACTATGTTGAAGAAGACTGTTGAGAGTAGACACCCTGGCCTTGTTCTGAAACCTAAGGGGAAAAAATCAGAAAATTTTCACCATTAAGTACAGTGTTAGTTGTTGGAGATATTCTTTACCAAGCTGAGGAAATTCTCCCTTTGTTTTTAACTTGCTGAGAGTTCTATCATAATTTTGAATTTTATCAAATGCTTTTTCTGCATCAGTTCATATGATCCTGTGATTTTTCTTCTTCAGCTTGTTGAAATAGAGAGATTACATTGCTTGGTTTTCAAGTGTTGAACCAGTCTTTCACACTTGTAATAACTATCTCTTGGTTGTAGTGTGCAGTTCCTTTTAGACATTGTTGTATTGCTGTGCTGAGATGTTCCGGAGTTTTGTGTTCACAGCATCCACTCATCTATAGTGTTCTCTTTCCTTCCTTCCTTCCCTCCCCGCTCCCCTCTCCGCCTCTCTCTTTTTCTCCCTTTCCTTCTTCATTCTCTCCTTGTCTCTTCCTTCCACTTCCCCTTTTCCTCTCCTCCTTCTTCCCCTTCCCCAATTTCTGTACTTCGTCTTTCTTTCTCTTCTGCTTTGTCCTGGTTTTACTATTGGGGTAATACTGCCTCATAAAATGAGTTGGAAGTATTCCATCCTCTATTATTTTCTGGAGAGGTTTTGTAAAATTTATGCTAATTTTTATTTATATGCCTGATAGAAATGTCCAGTGAAGCCATCTGGCCCTGGAGCTTGCTTTTTCAGGAGCTTTTAATTACAAATATGATTTCTTGAGCAATTATAAGCGTATTGAGATTTTTCTGTTTCATCTTGTTTGTGTTTTGGTACTTTGTGGTTCTCAAAAATTTGGTTCATTTGCTCTGAACTTTGAAAGGCATGAGCGTAAAGTTGTTTGCAGTTCTTCTTCATTATCTTATGGATGGCTACAGGATCTGTAGTGTTATACCCTCATTTTATTCTGGATATTGGTGATTTGTATGTTCTCTTTTTATTTTTGTTGATGTTTCTAGAAATATCAGTTTAACTGATTTGGGGAGGAGGGAGAATCAGTTTTTTTAAATCGATTTTTTCCTCTGCTCTGTTTCTATTTTCAATGTTACTGATTTCTGTTTTTTATCATTTTCTTTCATCTGCTTTCTTTGTGTTTATTTCATTGTTGTTTTTCTTGAGGAAGGAATTTATATTATTCCTTTAGGACTTTTCTTCAATCATACTGTACACTGTAATGCCATAAATTTCCTCAACTCTACTTCCACTGTATCGTATACTTGGACATGCTCTGTTTTCATTTTCACTCAGTACTATCATATTTTTATGTCTTCTAAGACTTTCTCTCTACTCATGATTTAGTCAGAAGTATATTATTTAATTTCCAAGCAGTTTTCTGTTCTTTTGTTACTAATTTATAATCTTATTCCATTATGCTCAGAGAACACAGTGCATCATTTCAATTTTTCAAATGTGTTGAAGTTTGTCTGGAGAACCAGGATTCATCCCTCTTGGTGCATGTTCCACAGCCACCTGGAGAAGTGCCTCTTCTGCTGTTATTGAGTGGCATGTTCCTTCTGCATTAGGTCTTGTTGATCAATTGTGTTATTCAAATCTTGCTTCCCTTTTAGCTGGTAGTTTTGTCAGTTGCTGAGAGAAGAGCACTGGAGTCTCTGACTACCACGGTTGGTTTTTCAGTTTCTCTTCTTATTTTTACCAGCTTGGACTTCCTGTATTTTAAGGCTGTATTGTTTGATATGTACTCATTCAGGATTGTCTTGTCTCCGTGTGGATTCCTCCCTTTGTCATTAGGTTAATGTTCTTCCCTTCTTTTACTTATATTATTTGCTCTGAAGTCAACTTTACCAAATATTAATATCACTTCAGCATTTGCATGGAATATATTCTCCATCTTTTTATTTTCAACCAACCTATGTTCTTGAATTGAAACATAGTTTCTTGTAAATAACATATAGTTGGGTCACTTTTTATCCAATTTGTTAATTTTGGTCTTATACTGCATTTAAATTATTTATATTAAGGTAACTATTAAAGTGTTAGTTTTTAAGTCTATCATTTTATTATTAGACTGTTCATTTATTTGCTCATTGTTTTCTGTTCATTTATTCTGGTCACACCCCTCCATTCCTTGATTCTTGCTTCCCTTTAGATTTCTTGAATATTTTATAGGGAAGCATTTTGATTTATTGATAGTGTTTTTGCATGTATCTTTCTGTGTAGTCTTTATAGCAGTTGTTCTGAGTATTACAATATGCTTATAACAGACTAATGGCAGTCTATAGTTATCAAATCTTTATCATTTCAAGTCAAATTGGAAACCCTGTTTCCATTAGGTCCCCTTATCTTCCCCACTTTTAAATATCATTGTCCTGAGTATCAGCTAGTGTGATGATTATTATGTAAATCATCAAAAAAAAAAAAAAAGAAGAAGCAGCATGAGAAAATGCTAGCCTATTTTATGTAACTATGTTCCTAAATATCCCATTGCCCTTTCTTTCTTCTTCATCCTCCAAGATTCTTTTGTCATCACCTTTCTGACTGAAGAGCTTCTCTCAGAAAATCTTTAAGAGCAGGTCTGCTACAGTCTTTTGCTTTTCCTTCATCTGAGAATGGCTTTTATTTCCCCATCATTCCTGAACACTAGTCTCACTGGGTATAGAATTTACGGTTGACAGTTCTTTTCTTCCACCCCATGAAAAGTGTTCTGCTCATTTCTGGCCCTTGTGATTTCAGACAAGAGAGCCATTTTCATGTGGGTTAGAGTCCCCTATAGTATTGCATTCTCTCTCTACTGCTCCTTTAAGACGTCTTTCTTTGCCTATGATTTTCAAAAGTTTATTTATGGTGGATTCATGGATGTGTTGGGGTTTATCCTACTTGGGATTTGTTCAGCTTCTTGAATCTGTGTATTTGTGCTGTTCATCAAATTTGGGCAGCTTTCACCCAACATCTGTTTAAATTCTCTTTACTCCCCAGTCTCTCCCCTTCTGCTTCTAAGACTCCTTCAATTTGAATGCTCAGTCTCTGTTATTGTCTCAGGGAACCCTGAGGCTTTATTCACTTTTTCCAGCCTATTTACTCTCAATTGTTCAGGTCAGTTGAATGCTATTGATCCATCCCCAAGTTTATCAACTTTTAGTTGTTTCTACTGTACTCTTGAGCCCAACCAATAATTGGTTCTTTGTTGTTGCTGTTGTTTGTTTGTTAAAAACTTCCATTTCTTTGCTGAGATTTTCTATTTTTAAAATTTATTTTTCAATAAAATTTCCAATAGATCACTGTAGCATTTCTCCAATGCCTGCTTTACAGCTCTTACCAGACAATTCCAATGACTGATTCATTTTGGTGTGGGTGTCAATAGATTGTTTTTATCTCACTCATTCTGTGATTTTCTTTGTTCTTGGTAATGTTTGTTGTATCCTGCATATTTTGTCTATTGCATAAGCAGACTCTGGGTCCTATTTAACCTTTCATTTTTACAGGCAGCCACCCTGGTTAGGTTTAGCGTGCAGTTCTTGGCCTGCTTTGCAGGCTGCAGTTCTAATGGAAGTTTAATTTGCAGAGACTTTCTGGGTTAGTTACTGTCCTTTGTTTATCTGATGCTGCTAGATTTCCTCCACACCCTCTTGTAATGCCTGACAAGGAGAAGGGTTAGCCACAAGCTGGTGATCCAGGAGGAAAGTGTGTAATAGTATTCTACCAACTGGCCACTCCTCATGTCAGAGCAATGTAGGGGACTTGGACTAGAGGACAAAGACTCCCTGGACCAGACTGCTTTCTGGGAATGGGACCTTTTTCTCACTTGCCCATGTTGCAGAAACCGGTAATCAAGAAACCAAGCACCACACTTGAAGAGCTGGAGAACTCAGGTTTATTACACTGGTGGGCCCAGAGGAATTAACACTCCCAGCTCTGAGCCCCGAACAAAGGGGTTACAGAGCTTTTATACACAGACAGTCATGATTAAGTGGGTTTGTGGGTTTTCAGGGGCTGGTTGATTGCAAAGAGCAGGACAAGGGTGAGTGAGATAAGTTCCAGTTCCTAGTATTGTGAGTCCCCACTTTCTGAGACCTACATGATCCAGACTTTGCAAGGAGCAAGCTGAGTTACAGAGGTAGAAAGATCAGGAGGTTATGTAAAATTTTAACTTTTCCTCTTCACCCAGACTGGTGTCTCCAGGTAGAAAAGGGGAACTTTGGACCTAGAAAGGAAGGAGAGAAGCCCTGGCTTCAGGGCTCCCCATCAGTCTGCCCTGGGGTGATGTCTGGATTATTGGATACTCTTAGGGAGTCTCCCATCAGGCCAAGTGAGAGATGCACCCATTTGGGCCAACTTCTGTTGCTAGGGTAGAGAGATGAAACCTCTATCAGGTTGCAGGGGGCAGGGCATGTACCAGACTCCCTGCCATGGTACTTTTCCTGCTGTCCTGGGGTTTCAGTCCAGCTCACCACCTTCCCTCTAGGGCACCTTTTTGTTTGTCATTGTGTTTAACCAGGACTACAAGTTTGGCTTTTTTAAATATAACCTTTACAAACTCGAAATGTTTGAATGAGGCAGAGGTGAGTCACTGTGTTATGTATGTCAAGCATGGCCTGGACCCGCATTGCTTCTAACACAGTGCAAGGATTTTTTAAATGTACAGTTTCATAGTGTAAAATGCAGAAAGAGGGCCAGGGAGAATGTCTGTTTGCATGTAGATGTGTCATTACAAATATTCAAAGATGAGGGACAAGAATGAGGAAAATGAGCAAAGAACATTCACAGAAAGGGAGACCCAAAGACCACTTAAAGTTTTACAAAATGACCCAAACTTGTTTATAATTAAGAAATTATAACAAAAAGTAAAATAGCACACTTTTCCTCCAGGTTATAGACACCATCACACTTGGTAATGTATTTTACTTTTGAAGTCATTTAGTTCAATTCAGTTGCTCAGTCATGTCCGACTCTTTGTGACCCCATGAACCGCAGCATGCTAGGCCTCCCTGTCCATCACCAATTCCCAGAGTTCACCCAAACCCATGTCCATTGAGTCAGTAATGCCATCCAACCATCTCATCCTCTGTCATCCCCTTCTCCTCCTGCCTTCAATCTTTCCCAGCATCAGGGTCTTTTCAAATGAGTCAGCTCTTCACATCAGGTGGCCAAAATATTGGAGTTTCAGCTTCAATATCAGTCCTTCCAATGAACACCCAGAACCGATCTCCTTTAGGATGGATTGGTTGGATCTTCTTGCAGTCCAAGGGACTCTCAAGAGTCTTCTCCAACACCACAGTTCAAAAGCATCAATTCTTTGGCACTCAGCTTCCTTCATAGTCCAACTTTTACATCCACACATGACCCCTGGAAAACCATAGCCTTGACTAGACAGACCTTTTTTGGCAAAGTAATGTCTCTGTTTTTAATACGCTGTCTAGGTCGGTCATAACTTTTCTTCCAAGGAGTAAGTGTCTTTTTATTTCATGGCTATAATCACCATCTGCAGTGATTTTGGAGGGCCCCCCCCCCCACAAATATAAAGTCAGCCACTGTTTCCACTGTTTCCCCACCTATTTGCCATGAAGTGATGGGACTGGATGCCATGATCTTAGTTTTCTGAACGTTGAGCTTTAAGCCAGCTTTTTCACTCTCCTCTTTCACTTTCATCAAGAGGCTTTTGAGTTCCTCTTCACTTTCTGCCATAAGGGTGGTGTTATCTGCATATCTGAGGTGATTGATATTTCTCCCATTAGAAAATAAGAATCTTGGATATAAATGCTTAGTAGGTGAGAGTACACAGTATACCTTTTTGTCCTCAATTGGGCAACACTGGCATTTCCTCTAGATCTTAATTATAGCCATGCAGAAATATACATGTATTCCCTTTGTCTGAAACATCTCAATTTTAAGGACTTTTATGGACACATACATACTCTACATGCACAGAGAGATACATGCATTTGAAGTAGAATTCTGTGTGGTAGGAAATGACTGGAAAGCAGCCTAAATATATAAACTCTGCAGAGTTTACAAATAATGGTTAAATAAATTAAGGCTCACTGAAACAAAGAAACCCAATATAGTCATTAAAATAGTCTCCAAGTGATTAAACAAAATGTCCCCTAGAATTATCCCATGAAAGGGGCTAAATGAGAAAATGTGTCAACCTTCTGCTCCCATGGATGTTAAAATAAAAAATGGAGCAGGGCATTTCACTTAGTCATGGCAAGGCTTGCATAGTCATGTCTGGACTGATGGACTTAGAGGAAGCAGGGGCAGTGATGGGAAAACTCAGAACCCAGTGCGGCGAGCAGAGAGGGAACACACTTGCATCAGGATAGCATTTTATAGCATTTGAATGTTTGCTTTAACTAAATATTTTTTTGAAAAATAATATCTTTTAAAATGGACTTTTGAGGGTAGAATATAAAACTACATCAGGTAAAATGAGAGAAGAATAAATAAGAAACACACATCTCCCCAGAGAACAGATAATTTTTCCAAACCAAACTTATTTATCTAATATAAACAAATGAAAAACCCAATCATTTGCTATTAGAGAATTTCCCAGAATTTGTTTGTATAATTTTATAAGGGTGCCATTAAGAAATGAACATAGATTGTAAGTAAAGTTACCTGGAACTAACTTTCTGATTTAAATAAGGCTTTCTTTTCAAATGATTGGAGTTAAGAAAATTTTTAAACAGAATGAAAGTGTTTTTATTTTTTTAGTGTTCTCTTGTCTATAATAATTGAGTTGCCAGAATGAATATAAGATGTATCTTTTATTAATTTATTTTATAATTTTATTCACTTTTTTAAATGTTTTATGGAAGTGTAGTTGATTTACAATATTGTGTCAGTTTCTGGTTACAACAAAGTGATTCAGGTGTGTGTGTGTGTATATATATATATGTATATATATATATATATGGGGCTAACCTGGCAGCTCAGTCGGTAAGGAATCTGCTTGCAGTGAAGGAGACCCAGGTTCGACCCAGGAAAATCCCCTGGAGGAGGAAATGGCAACTCACCCTAGAGTTCTTGCCTGGGAAATCCCACAGACAGAGGAGTTTTGTGGGCTATACTCCATGGAGTTGCAAAGAGTTAGACATTATTTAGCAACTATATATATATTTATGAAACTCCAATACTTTGGCCACCTCATGCGAAGAGTTGACTCACTGGAAAAGACTTTGATCCTGGGAGGGATTGGGGGCAGGAGGAGAAGGGGAAGACAGAGGATGAGATGGCTGGATGGCACCACTGACTCGATGGACGTGAATCTGAGTGAACTCGGGGAGTTGGTGATGGACAGGGAGGCCTGGCGTGCTGCGATTCATGGGGTCGCAAAGAGTCACACACGACTGAGCGACTGAACTGATCTGAACTGATATATATAGATACATACATATATACATATATATATAAATACATATAAAACTGATGCTGAAGCTCCAATACTTTGGCCATCTGATGCAAAAAACTGACTCATTGAGAAAGACCCTGATGCTGGGAAAGATTGAAGTCAGGAGGAGAAAGGGACAACAGAGGATGAGATGATTGGATGGCATCACCGACTGTATGGACGTGAGTTTGAGCAAGTACTGGGCGGTGATGATGGACAGGGAGGCCTGGTGTGTAGTCCATGGGTCTCGAAGAGTCGGACATGACTGGTCAACTGAGCTGAACTGAAAATATATACATTCTTTTTTCAGGTTCTTTTCACTTATAGCTTATTACAAAATATTGAGAACAATTCCCTGTGCTGTACAGTAGGTCCTTGTTGGTTATTTATTTTCTATATAGTAGTGTGTGTATGTTAATTTATGAGTAGTGTATGTATGTTTAATTTTCAAACTCCAGCCCAAATTTGAAACTCAAGAGTTTCAGAAATCAAATTGGTAATGCTATAAATAAATACTAGAACATGAACAGACACTCAGGAGCAAGAAAAACCCAGTGACACTCCCATCCTAGCCCTCCTGAGCTGGCAGTGCAGTGTAGACCTGAGGCAGCCTCATGGTGAGAAGTGGGCTTGTCTGTGCAGGTCCCAGCATGGACTGGGCAATGAGCCCCTCTCACAGAGGCTAAGGGAGTCCCTGTGAATTAGGGACAGGGGTGTTCCCCTCCAGGAAGAGCTGGTAATCCTCAATGCTGATGAAGTCAGACATTGCTTGTTCTGTGTTCAGGAATTCACTAGTTATTTTCAGATTTTGTACCCTTGGGGCATGACGGGTTGATTCAATGTTCCCTAAAACTATTTGTATATCATCACTGCACATCAAATTTTAATGTGAATGGTTACAAATGATACTGAAAATAACCTGTCAGCTTTGCTGAAGGGATGAACAAGCCAGGGGTGGGGGCAGTGGCGAGGGTGGTTAGTATCTATTCTCAGATCAGATCAAAATGGGTTCTCAGAGGACACATTTAAGAAAAAAATTAATTATTTCTTTCTTTCTTTTTTTTTTTTTCCTTGAGAAAATGAGCCATGCCATTCAGCACAGGGACACAGATGAAATCAAGGCACTAAGTGCCATGATGTCTGTCTGTACCAGGTAGAGTCTTAGACTAACAGAAAGACACACATAACCAGGCAGCAAAAAATGTGCCTGGATCCATAATTCCCTGGGAAACCCACACACAAAAAAAATCCCTTCTGAGCTCCATGAGAGAGATCACCAGAAGACATGTGCATTCCCTGGGGTGTGTTGGGATGACCCACAGGGCCTGGGCAATGCTGCCCACATGCCTGGTGGGGCAGGCTGTCGACTCCACTTCTCAGGGAGGATGAGTCTGAGTAATGGGGCCCTGGCGCCTCTCCCGCTGGGTGGGGTGGCTCCTCTAGCCTAGAGCAGGAGAGCTGCTTTGTAGATTAAATCGACACTTTGCACTCCGCCCTGAAGCCAGCAGAGCTGTTTCCAGGGGCAGCTTTGGGCTGAACTGCGCTGGCTGCGTGGTTTCACCCAAGCCTGGCCATTGTTATAAATGTGGATGAGCTCCACTGCATGTCAAGGCAGCCTGGAATCTGGACATCTGTACCATTTCTTTTGTTCTTAACCAGGGAGTCTTTGAAAACCAAGCCTTCACTTACTCTCATAAAAAGAGAATGACCGTCTGTGAAACACAGTAGGTATTCAATAAATATCAGTGCCCCCTCTTCTTCAGAGATTGTAATAAACCTTTGTTAACAGAGGTAAAGTTTGCAAAGTCAATATTCAGTCCACCTCTGCTGAATCTGAACCATTGCTAGAAGAAAGGCAAGGCAAGGATGCTTCCTTCTCTAGTTAGGGGTGCTTCAGTTCAGTTCAGTTCAGTTCAGTTCAGTCACTCAGTCGTGTCCGACTCTTTGCGACCCCATGAATCGCAGCACACCAGGCCTCCCTGTCCATCACCAACTCCCAGAGTTCACTCAGACTCACGTCCATCGAGTCAGTGATGCCATCCAGCCATCTCATCCTCTGTCATCCCCTTCTCCTCCTGCCCTCAGTCCCTCCCAGCATCAGAGTCTTTTCCAATGAATCAACTCTTCCCATGAGGTGGCCAAAGTACTGGAGTTTCAGCTTCAGCATCATTCCTTCCAAAGAAATCCCAGGGCTGATCTTCAGAATGGACTGGTTGGATCTCCTTGCAGTCCAAGGGACTCTCAAGAGTCTTCTCCAACACCACAGTTCAAAAGCATCAATTGTTCGGCACTCAGCCTTCTTCACAGTCCAACTCTCACATCCATGCATGGCCACAGGAAAAACCATAGCCTTGACTAGACGGACCTTAGTAGGCATAGTAATGTCTCTGCTTTTCAATATACTATCTAGGTTGGTCATAGCTTTTCTTCCAAGGAGTAAGTGTCTTTTAATTTCATGGCTGCAATCACCATCTGCAGTGATTTTGGAGCCCCCCAAAATAAAGTCTCACACTGTTTCCACTGTTTCCCCATCTATTTCCCATGAAGTGATGAGACAGGATGTCATGATCTTCGTTTTCTGAATGTTGAGCTTTAGGCCAACTTTTTCACTCTCCACTTTCACTTTCATCAAGAGGCTTTTTAGTTCCTCTTCACTTTCTGCCATAAGAGTGGTGTCATCTGCATATCTGAGGTTATTGATATTTCTCCTGGCAGTCTTGATTCCAGCTTGTGTTTCTTCCAGTCCAGCATTTCTCATGATGTACTCTGCATATAAGTTAAATAAGCAAGGTTTAGGAGACTCCTAATTACAGGTGTAAAGGTGAGCCTTTCTCTGTGAACAGAAAAGTTGATTTTCAAGTCACCAGTGGTCCTAGAGTTGAAGGTTCCTGCTTATCCAGTGGCAGAGGAGTAGAAAGCCAGAACTGTGAGGTCTCTAATATCACTGGGTTCCAGCAAAATGAAACTATATGAAAATGGCCCAAGTGCAAAGTTATGTCAAGGGCAGGGCAGAGGGAATTCCCCTGGCCACACACAGGAGATAAAGGATACATTGCCTGGAGAAAACTTTAAAAAAACAATAAAACTGAATAAAAGTCAGTCTGGTTATTACTGCCACTCTTTTCAGGCAATTTTAAAAGTGATAAAATACTCCTTCACCCAAATATGTTGGTTCTGTGGTTGGAGGATTCTGCTACAAGCTCTAGTTTCTGGAGTCAGTTTCTAAGACATAGAAATCCTTCGAGTTTGATTTGAGTGCCATGCACGCGACAGTCCCTGGAGACCACACACTCTCGAGGAAAGCAGTCAGTAGCACATTCAGAATCAGCACTGATGGCACAGCGATTAGAAAGGCAGAGAAACAGCTATTTTGCTTGGATTCCATCATTCTGGATGACTATGGAATTCTTTGCTGCTGTTGTTCAGTCGCTAAGTCGTGTCCGACTCTTTACCACCCCATGGACTGCAGAACGCTGGGCCTCCCTGTCCCTTTCTCTCTCCCAGAGCTTGCCTAAGTTCGTGTCCATTGAATCGGTGATGCCATCCAATCATCTCATCCTCTGTCACCCTCTTCTCCTTTTGTTCTCAATCTTTCCCAGCATCAGGGTCTTTTCCAATAAGTTGGCTCTTCAGGTGGCCAAAGTATCGGAGCTTCAGCTTCAGCATCAGTCGTTCCAATGACTATTCAGGGTTGATTTCCTTTAGGATTGACTGGTTTGACCTCCTTTCAGTCCAAGGAACTCTCAAAAGTCTTCTCCAGCACCACAATTCGAAAGCATCAATTCTTCAGTGCTCAGCTTTCTTTATGGTTCAACTCTAACATCCTTACATGACTATTGGGAAAACCATAGTTTTGACTATAGGGATGTTTGTTTGGCAAAGAGATGGTTCTGCTTTTTATGAGATGTCAGGTTTGTCATGGCTTTCTTATAGCTCAGTTGGTAAAGAATCTACCTGCAATGCAGGAGATCCCAGTTCAATCCCTGGGTTGGAAAGATCCACTGGAGAAGGGATAGGCTACCCATCCCAGTATTCTTGGGCTTCTCTTGTGGCTCAGCTGGTAAAGAATCTGCCTGCAATGCAGAAGACCTGGGTTTGATCCCTGAGTTGGGAAGATCCCCTGGAAAGGGAAAGGTGACCCATTCCAGCATTCTGGCCTGGAGAATTCCATGGACTATATAGGCCATGGGGTCACAAAGAGTCCGACACGGCTGAGTGACTTGCACTTTCACTTCTTTCCTTCCAAGGAGCAAGTTTCTTTTAATTTCATGGCTATAGTCACCATCTACTGTGATTTTGGAACACTAGAAAATAAAATCTGTTACTGCTTTCACTTTTTCCCCTTCTATTTGCAAGTAAGCGATGGGACCAGATGCCATGATCTTAGTTTTTTGAATATTGAGTTTTAAGTCAGTTTTTTCACTCTCCTCTTTCATCTTCATTAAGAGGCTCTTTAGGTTCCTCTTTGCTTTCTGCTTTTAAAGTGGTATCATGCATATCTGAGGCTGCTGATATTTCTCCCAGCAGTTCCGGCTTTTTACATGATGTACTCTGTATGGAAGTTAAATAAGCAGGGTGACAATATATAGCCTTGACATACTCCTTTCCCAATTTTGAATAGGTCTGTTGTTCCATGTTCAGTTCTAAGTGTTGCTTCATCACAGAGAATGCATCCATATCCTCTTAAAATTTCTACATGTCCTTTTGTAATTTCTCCTCCATCTCATGCCTCACCACCACCTCATCTCACTCTCACCACCCCCATCCTCAGGCAAACAGTGACCTGTTTTCTGTCATTATAAACTGGTTTTCCTTTCTAAAATTTTTTATTAATTGGGCAGTACAGAATGTACTCTTCTGTCTTCATTTTAGACAGTATCTTTTCCACTAAACCAAAGGTGTAAGAAAAAGGGAGGATGTGACAATGCTAAGTCATTGAAATAAGTAAGTGAAAGTTAGAA
This sequence comes from Capricornis sumatraensis, assembly GCF_032405125.1. Classification (NCBI taxonomy): domain Eukaryota; kingdom Metazoa; phylum Chordata; class Mammalia; order Artiodactyla; family Bovidae; genus Capricornis; species Capricornis sumatraensis. Next base: position 80,636,225 of record NC_091073.1, read on the forward strand.
ACTTCCTTAGTTTTGTAATTTTTTTTTTTAAAAGGCCACATTTCTTTACAGACTGTGCTCATGAAAGAGGACCAGTCTTGCTTCATTCATCTAAACTATTGTTCACAGCCTCAAACCAAAGCATCTTATCCTCTACTTCTCTCCATGTGGAGAAATGACTTTCATTATGGATTTTGTAAGTTCTCAGTGATTGCAATTTATTGCAATAAACTATCCTAAATCTTGAAAGGACTGAGTCTTAGATCACTGCCCAAACTCTAGTACTATCATTTTCTACTTAGAAAAGTTTATTTTTGTTTCTTTGTAGTGATGAAATTCTTATATACAAACCAAGAACATGGCAAACAATAAACCCTTAATAAATCATGGTGTTTATTATTTTTAATTCAATTAACAAAAGTCATATTGTCTTGTCTCCCTGTGTTTGTGATCAACACCTGTAGAACCTGTGCCCTAAAGAAAGGAAAAAAGAGATAAACTAATTTGCTTCTGCTCTGTACCCAATCTTATGTCAAGTCCTTTATGATCTCACTTAATCTTCTCAACAACCTTGTGCATAGGTGGCTTGCTTCCACACAGATGAAATAACTCACAGAAAGATTTAAGAGCTCCACCAAGATTGTATAATTAATAAGAGGTAGAGATAAGTTTCAGGCTTTCCAGGTGGCTCAGTGGTAAAGAACCCACCTGCCAATACAGGAGACACAAGTTTCATCTCTGAGTCAGGAAGATCCCCTGGAGAAGGAAATGACCATCTACTCCAGTATTCTTGCCTAGAAAATCCCAAGGACAGAGTTGCCTGGCAGGCTACAGTCCAAGGAACTGCAAAGAGTAGGACACAACTGAGCAACTGAGCGCACACACACAGAGCTAAGTTTCAAACCAAAGACTTACCAACACTTTTTTTTTTTCCAGTCCACAAGCATTTCACATGGAAAGAAAACTAATTAATGCATGTTCTTTCCAGTCTCTGAGCCACCATTGTGTGTAGGCACTTTTGTAAGTGATTTTCTTGGTCTCCACCAGTAAACCAGTGAGACAGTGTGCCATTATTTGACTCTACAGATAATGATATTGAGTTACCACAATTGGTAAGTAGACCAGAGTTTTAACCTGTATGTTTTTGTCTATGTCTGAAGTTTCACACACTTCTGTTTAGATCCAGCCTTCTAACTGATGCATAATTAATTTTGTAATACACTAAAGGATATACTATAACTGATTCAACTTTTAACATGCGATTGAACATTTAGGGAATTTTTAAATATCTTCTATTAAAAAAACCAATGTAAAATATTAATATATCTATACATAGAACGTTTTCTATACATGACATTACTACCTCAAAGCAAAATTAATAGTTCAAGTACTTTTAACTCTAGGGTAACCATTATAGCATGATTTTTTGTAATGATTTATTTAAAAGACTAAATCATAAGTCAACTGAGGAGATAAAATGAAACCTTATAAAATGCTCAATTAAACCTAGTAAGTAAGTGAGTGAAGTTGCTCAGTCGTGTCCGACCCTCAGCGACCCCATGGACTGCAGTCTTCCAGGCTCCTCCGTCCATGGGATTTTCCAGGCAAGAATACTGGAGTGGGGTGCCATTGCCTTCTCCGAATTAAACCTAGAGAAGGTAGAAAAAAAATGGAAACAGAAAAAAAACAAAAAAGACTATGGAACAAATATGAAGCAGCTTGTGAGATGGGATTAATCCAGTCATACCAATAAGCACTTGCAACGTAAACATTATGAATAAACACACTAATCAAAAAACAGACTGTTAGATTTTTTAAAAGTTATCTGCATGGCATCTATAAGAAACTCACATTAAATATAAAGGCATATGGGCTTCCCAGCTGCCACTAGTGGTAAAGAAACTGCCTGCTGATGCAGGAGACTTAAGAGAAGGAGGTTGGACCCTGGATTGGGAAAATCCCCTGGAGGAGGGCATGGCAACCCACTCCAATTTTCTTGTTCGGAGAATCCCATGGACTGAGGAGCCTGGCGGGCTGCAGAGTCAAACATGACTGCTGCTGCTGCTGCTGCTAAGTGGCTTCTGTCCTGTCCGACTCTGTGCGACCCCATAGACGGCAGCCCACCAGGCTCCCCCCGTCCCTGGGATTCTCCAGGCAGGAACACTGGAGTGGGTTGCCATTTCCGTCTCCAATGCATGAAAGTGAAAAGTGAAAGCGAAGTCGCTCAGTCGCGTCCGACTCTTCATGACCCCATGGACTCCATCCTACCAGGCTCCTCTGTCCATGGGATTTTCCAAGCAAAAGTACTGGAGTAGGTTGCCATTGCCTTCTCCGCAGACATGACTGAAGTGACTTAACACTCATGGGTTTGGGTGGACTTCGGGAGTTGGTGATGGACAGGGAGGCCTAGTGTGCTGCGGTTCATGGGGTTGCAAAGATTGGGACAAGACTGAGAGACTGAACTGAACTGAATATCAATTATGTTAAGTTGGTTGATAATGTTATTCAGGTTATGTATATATTTACTTATTTTTGCCCATGCATTGTATGAGATACTTAGAAGAGTATGTTAAATTTCAAAGTATAATTGTGAATTTGTCTATATCTCCTTTCAGAACTACCCATTTTTGCCTTATGCTGTTTTGAAGTTCTCTTATTTGGTGCATAGATGTTTAAGATTATTATCTTTTTGTAGATTTGACACTTTATTATTAAGGAATTGTTACTTTATCTCATATCTCTGATTAATCATTTTATTCTAAAGCCTAAGTTATTTGTGATTACTATAGCTAACCTAGCTTTATTTTATTTAGTATATGCATGGTCTGTCTTTCCTCATTCTCTTGCTTTTATTTATGCCTTTATGCATGCAGACAGGGCTTCCCTGGTGGCTCAGACATGATTGAAGTGACTTAACACACACACATGTATCTTTCCCAGCATCAGGGTCTTTTCAAATGAGTCAGCTCTTTGCATCACGTGGCCAAAGTACTGGAGTTTCAGCTTCAACATCAGTCCTTCCAATGAACACCCAAGACCGATCTCCTTTAGGATGGACTGGTTGGATCTCCTTGTAGTCCAAGGGATTCTCAAGAGTCTTCTCCAACATCACAGTTCAAAAGTATCAATTCTTTGGCTCTCAACTTCCTTTATAATCCAACTCTCACATCCATACATGACTGCTGGAAAAACAGCCTTGACGAGACGGACCTTTGTTTTTACTAACTGATATTAGTAAAATACGTAAAATAAATACACTTTAAACAGAGGAATACAGATTATAGTTCAAGTGCATGTGGAACATTCACCAAGATAAATTATATTTTGGGTTGTAACACATCTCTCAGCAAATTAAAATAATAGAGATTATTTAAATGGACTTAAAAGAATTAAAGCAGAAATCATAATACTAAAAAAAAAAAAAAACCTAGAATCCATAAAAGTACCTTGAACTTAATGAAAATGAAAAAACAAACCATATTATAATCTGCACAAGGCAGCTAAAGCAGTGCTTAGTGAGAAATTTATAGTCTTAAATGTTTATATTAGAAAAGAAAAAAAATTGAAATCAGTAACCTAATACTCCACCTTAAGAAAACCAAACTATAAAACTCCTAGAGGAGAACATAGGCAAAGCACTCTCCAACATATATCACAGCAGGATCCTCTATGACCCACCTCCCAGAATATTGGAAATAAGAGCAAAAATAAACAAATGGGACCTAATTAAAATTAAAAGGTTCTGCACAACAAAGGAAACTATAAGCAAGGTGAAAAGACAGCCTTCAGAATGGGAGAAAATAATAGCAAATGAAGCAACTGACAAACAACTAATCTTAAAAATATACAAGCAACTCCTGCAGCTCAATTCCAGAAAAATAAATGACCCAATCAAAAAATGGGCCAAAGAACTAAATAGACATTTCTCCAAAGAAGGCATACAGATGGCTAACAAACACATGAAAAGATGCTCAACATCACTTCTTATCAGAGAAATGCAAATCAAAACCACAGTGAGGTACCATTTTACACCAGTCAGAATGGCTTCGATCCAAAAGTCTACCAACAATAAATGCTGGAGAGTGTGTGGAGAAAAGGGAACCCTCTTACACTGCTGGTGGGAATGCAAGCTAGTACAGCCATTATGGAGAATAGTGTGGAGATTCCTTAAAAAACTGGAAATAGAACTGCCTTATGACCCAGCAATGGCACTGCTGGGCATACACACCAAGGAAACCAGAATTGAAAGAGACACGTGTACCCCAGTGTTCATCGCAGCACTGTTTATCATAGCCAGGACATGGAAGCAACCTAGATGTCCATCAGCAGATGAATGGATAAGAAAGCTGTGGTACATATACACAATGGAATATCACTCAGCCATTAAAAAGAATACATTTGAATCAGTTCTAACGAGGTGGATGAAACTGGAGCCAATTATACAGAGTGAAGTAAGCCAGAAAGAAAACCACCAATACAGTATACTAATGCATATATATGGAATTCAGAAAGATGGTAATGATAACCCTGTATGCAAGACAGCAAAAGAGACACAGATGTATAGAACAGAGTTTTGGACTCTATGGGAGAGGTAGATAGTGGGATGATTTGGGAGAATGGCATTGAAAAGTGTATAATATCATATAAGGAACAAATGACCAGTCTAGATTCGATGCAGGGTGCAGGATGCTTGGGGCTGGTGCACTGGGATGACCCAGAGGGATGATGTGGGGGGCGAGGTGGGAGGGAGGTTTGGGATTGGGAACACATGTACACCCGTGGCAAATTCATGTTGATTGTGGCAAAGCCAATACAATATTGTAAAGTAAAAAATAATAATAATAATAAATAAATTTTTTTAAGTTGAAAAGAAAAGAAACTGTAAATAGCAAAGCTAGCCTAAAGCAAGCAGAATGATTGGTATGCTGAAAACTGAAAAACCTGAGGGAAAAAAAATTGTTGAAAAATATCTAAACTAATGAAGTGATAAATCATGCTCATTTATGAGAAGACTCAACATCGTTAATATTTAAGTTCTCCTTCATTTAACCAATAAATTTAACTCAAACACACAATTGATATCTGAAAACCTTGGCAAATTTTTTCTTTTTGTAGATAACAACAAGTTAATTTTAAAATGTATATTGAAATACTAAGAAAGTTGCAAGATCAAAATCATTCTGAAAAAGAACAGAGCTGGAGAATTCACGCTACCCAAATTCAAGACTGCTTTTCAGCTCACTCACTCAGTCAGATTCAACTCTCTGTGGCCCCATGGACTGCAGCACACCTGGCCTCCCTGTCCATCACCAGGTCCCAGAGTTTTCTCAAACCCATTTCCATTGAGCTGGTGATGCCATCCAACCATCTCATCCTCTGTTGTTCCGTTCTCTTCTCGCCTTCTATCTTTCCCAGCATCAGGGTCTTTTCCAATGAGTCAGCTCGTAGCATCAGGTGGATTTGCCAGTACAGTAATCAAGATAGTGAAGTACTGGTAAAAAGATAGACATGTAGATAAATTAAAAAAAAAAAAAAAAGCCCAGAAAGAGAGTTTTGGCAAAGAGGTAAAGACAAACTAATGAAGAAAGACTCCTGGTTTTAACAAATACTGTTGGGATAATTGAACATTCCAATGTAAAAAGGAAAAAATGAAGGTCAGAAACCTGACACCTTGTGTTGATATAAAAATTAACTCAGTGCATCATAGACTTAAATGTAGAACATAAAACCATACAACTTAGAAGAACACATAAGGGACAATCTGTATGACATTGAGTGTGAAGATGAGTTTTCAGACATGACATCAAAAATATGATCCATAAAATAAGTCTTTTAAGTGCATGCCTGCTAAGTCACTTCAGTTGTGTCTGACTCTTTTCAACCCCAAGGAATATAGCCTGCAAGCATGGCACCCTACTCCAGTACTCTTGCCTGGGAAATCCCATGGACGGGGAAGCCTGGTAGGCTACAGTCCATGGGGTCGCTAAGAGATAGACACGACTGAGTGACTTCACTTTCACTTTTCACTTTCATGCATCGGAGAAGGAAATGGCAACCCACTCCAGGGTTCTTGCCTGGAGAATCCCAGGGACAGAGGAGCCTGTTGGGCTGCCATCTATGGGGTTGCACAGAGTCAGACACAACTGACACAACTTAGCAGCAGCAGCAGCAGCAGCCTCCTCTGTCCATAGATTCTCCAGGCAAGAATACTGGAGTGGGTTGCCATGTCCTCCTTCAGGGGATCTTTCCAATCCAGGGATGGAACCTGAATCTCTTAAGTCTCCTGCATTGGCAGGCAGATTCTTTACCACTAACGCCACCTGGCACAGTGAAAGTTGCTCAGTTGTGTCCGACTCTTTGTGACCCCATTGACTATATAGTCCATGGAATTGTTCAGGCCAGAATACTGGAGTGGGTAGCCTTTCCCTTCTCCAGGGGATCTTCCCAACCCAGGGATTGAACACAGGTATCTCACATTGCAGATGAATTCTTTACCAGGTGAGCCACTAGAGAAGCCCAAGAACACTGGAGTGGGTAGCCCATCCCTTCTCCAGTGGATCTTCCTGAACCAGAAATCGAACTGGAATCTCCTGCATCGCAGGCAGATTCTTTACCAGTGAGCTATCAGGGAAGCAACCCAAGTCTTTGACATAGACAATTAATTATAAAATTTAAAATATTTTCTCTGCCAAACACCACAGTGAAGAGAATAAAAAGATAAGCCACATGGCAAGCCATAAACCACACATATGACTTGAAAATCACAAAGTTAATAAAAGATTTACTTCCATAATATGCAAAAAACTCTTTAAATTCAACAATAAGAAAACAGACTTCTCAAATTTTAAAATGATCAAGAGTTAAGAACAAATATTTCACAAAATAAGATAGAGGATGGAAAATAAACACCTGAAAATATACACAATATTTTTAATTGTTAGAGAAATACAAATTAAAGCCACATTACTAATGCTCTTAAAATGTCTCAAATAAGAAATACTGACAAAACCAAATGATCATGAAGGCCTAAGACGATAAGAACATTTATTGCTACTGTGAGTTCAAAATTAAACAGTCATTTTGAAAAATCATCTCAGAGAGTTACTTATCAGTTCAGTCAGTCAGTCACGTCTGACTCTTTGTAACCCCATGGACTGTGGCACACCAGGCTTCCCTGTCCATCACCTACTCCCAGAGCTTGCTCAAACTCATATCCGGTGATGCCATCCAACTATCTCATCCTCTGTCATCCCCTTCTCCTCCTGCCTTCAATCTTTCCTAGCATCAGGTCTTTTCAGATGAGTCAGTCCTTCAAATGAGGTGGCGAAAGTATTGGAGTTTCAGTATTCAGACTGATACTTTAGTATCAGTCCCTCCAATGGATATTCAAGACTAATTTTCTTTAGGATTGACTGGTTTGTTCTCCTTGCAGTCCAAGGAACTCTCAAGAGTCTTCTCCAACACCACAGTTCAAAAGCATCAATTCTTTGGCATTCAGCTTTCTTTATTATAGTCCAGCTCTCACATCCATACATGACTATTTGAATCTTTGTCAGCAAAGTAATGTCTCTGCTTTTTAATATGCTGTCTAGGTTGGTCATAGCTTTTCTTCCAAGGAGCAAGCATCTTTTAATTTCATGCATGCAGTCACCATTTGCAGTGATTTTGGAGCCCCAAAAAATAAAGTCTGTCACTGATTCCATTGTTTCCTTATCTATTTGCCATGAAATGATGGGACTGGATGCCATGATCTTCGTTTTTTGAATGTCTAGTTTTGAGCCAACTTTTTCACTATCCTCTTTCACTTTCATCAAGAGGTTCTTTAGTTCTTTTTCACTTTCTGCCATAGGAGTGGTATCATCTGCGTATCTGAGGTTATTGATATTTCTCCTGGCAAACTTGATTCCAGCTTGTGCTTCATCCAGCCCAACATTTCACATGATGTACTCTGCATATAAGTTAAATAAACAGGGTGACAATATACAGCCTTGACATACTCCTTTCCCAATTTGGAACCAGTCTGTTGTTCCACGACTGGTTCTAACTGTTGCTTCTTGACCTGCATACAGCTTTCTCAGGAGGCAGGTCAGGTGGTCTGGTATTCCCATCTTTTGAAAAATTTTCCAGTTTGTTGGTTTTGGCATAATCAGTAAAGCAGAAGTAGATATTTTTCTGGAACTCTCTTTCTTTTTCAGTGATCCAATGGATGTTGGCAATTTGATCTCTGGTTTCTCTGCCTTTTCTAAATCCAGCTTGAACATCTGAAAGTTCACAGTTCACATACTGTTGAAGCCTGGCTTGGAGAATTTTGCACATTACTTTACTAGCATGTGTGATGAGTGCAATTGTGTCACAGTTTGAACATATTTTGGCATTGTACTTCTTTGGGATTGGAATGAAAACTGACCTTTTCCAGTCCTGTGGCCACTGCTGAGTTTTCCAAATTTGCTGGCATATTGAGTGCAGCACTTTAACAGCATCATCTTTTAGGATTAAGATAATTCCCCTGGAATTCTAACACCTCCACTAGCTTTTTTGTAGTGATCCTTCCTAAGGCCCTAAGTTCGATACTTCCTAAGGTCCACTTGACTTCATATTCCAGGATGTCTGGCTCTAGGTGAGTGATCACACCATCATGGTTATCTGGATCATAAAAATCTTTTTTGAATAGTTCTTCTGTGTATTCTTGCACCTCTTCTTAATATCTTCTGCTTCTATTAGCCTCATGTCATTTTTGTCCTTTATTTTGCCCATCTTTGCATGAAATGTTCCCTTGGTACGTCTAATTTTCCAGAAGAGATCTCTAGTCTTTCCCATGCTATTGCCCTGCCCATCAGCAGATAATTGGATTAAAGATTTACTGAGCATGGTTCTGCCCATCAGAACAAGACCCAGTTTCCCTCACAGTCAGTCTCTCTCATCAGGAAGTTTCCATAAGCTTCTTATCCTTATTTGTCAGATGGCAGACAGAATGAAAATCACAATCACAGAAAACTAATCAAACTGATCACATGGACCACAGCCTTGTCTAACTCAGTGAAACTATGAGCCCTGCCTTGTAGGGCCACCAAGACAGATGGGTCATGGTGAAGAGTTCTGACAAAACGTGGTCCACTGGAGAAGGGAATGGCAAACCACTTCAGTATTCTTGCTTTGAGAGCCCCATGAACAGTATGAAAAGGCAAGAAGACATGACACTGAAAGGTGAACTCAGTGCCCAATACGCTACTGCAGAAGAATGGAGAAATAACTCCAGAAAGAATGAAAAGACGGAGCCAAAGCAAAAACAGTGCCTCGCTGTGGATGTGACTGGTGGTGGAAGTAAAGTCCAATGCTGGAAACAGCAATATTGCATAGGAACCTGGAATGTTAGGTGCATGAATCAACATAAATTAGAAGTGGTCAAACAGGAGATGGTAAAAGTGAACATCTTCATTTTAGGAATCAGTGAACTAAAATGGACTGGAATGGGTGAATTTAACTCAGATGACCATTATATCTACTACTGTGGGCAAGAATCCCTTAGAAGAAATGGAGTAGCCATCATGGTCAACAAAAGAGACTGAAATGCAGTTCTTAGGTGCAAGCTCAAAAATGACAGAATGATCCCTGTTCATTTCCAAGACAAACCATTCAACATCACAGTAATTCAAGTCTATCCCGTGACCAGTAATGCTGACGAAGCTGAAGTTGAACAGTTCTTTGAAGACCTACAAGACCTTATAGAACTAATACCAAAAAAAAAAAGAAAAGAAAAAAGATGCCCTTTTCACTATAGGGGACTGGAATGCAAAAGTAGGAACTCAAGAGATACCTGGAGTAACAGGCAAATTTGGCCTTGGAGTACAAAATGAAGCAGGGCAAAGGCTAACAGAGTTTTTCCAAGAGAATGCACTGGTCATAGCAAGCACCCTCTTCCAGTGGTGGAGTGGATTGCCATTTCCTTCTCCAAGGGATCTTCCCGACCCAGGAATCGAACCCAGGTATCCCGCACTGCAGGCAGATGCTTCACCATCTGAGCCACAAGGGAAGCCCAGTATAAGAGAAGACACTACATATGCATATCACCAGATGGTCAATACTGAAATAAGATTGATTATATTCTTTATAGCCAAAGATGGAGAAGCTCTATACAGTCAGCAAAAACAAGACCGGGAGCAGACTGTGGCTCAGATCATGGACTCTTTATTGCCAAATTCAGACTTATATTGAAGAAAGTAGGGAAAACCACTAGACCATTTAGGTATGACCTAAATCAAATTTCTTACTATTATACAGTGGAAGTGACAAATAGATTCAAGGGATTAGATCTGATAGACAGAATGCCTGAAGAACTATAGACGGAGGTTCGTGACATTGTTCAGGAGGCAGTGATCAAGACCATCCCCAAGAAAAAGAAATGCAAAAAGGCAAGATGGTTGTCTGAGGAGACCTTACAAATAGCTGTGAAAAGAAGAGAAGCGAAAAGCAAAGGAGAAAAGGAAAAATATAACCATTTGAATGCAGAGTCTCAAAGAGTCGCAAAGAGAGATAAGAAAGTCTTCCTCAATGATCAATGCAAAGAAATAGAGGAAAACAATAGAATGGGAAAGACTAGAGAGTTACTTATAGAAGCAAACATATACTTACCTATGGCCCAACAATCCCTCTCATAAGAAAGAGGGAGGCAGGGAAGGAAGAACGGAGGGAAGGAGAGTGGAAGTGAGGAAGAGAAAAAGAAGAGGAGAGAAAAGAGATCTTATTGACAAAAAAATCACAATTAACATACAGAAGGAATGAGGGAAATAAGCGATCAACATTAAAGCATCACAATAATTGCTGTAATCAACATCCACTGATGATGCCAAAAGTAACGGATGGGATTTTAAGGCAAAACAAAATATTTGAATAACCTCACATTATCTCCCCCAAATATGTATCAATTACTGTCATTTAATCTATGTTGATAATTTAACAAATTCTCAGAACTCTGCCATCCTCCTAGGAGGCAGAGATGGACTTCAGTGACCTCCTAGGAGATGGAGATGGACTCAGTGACCAGTGACCAGAGAACAGAAAGGGAACAGCAGTGACATTAGGTGAAGACACCTGAAGACACATCCTTAACCAGGCGACCAAGCCAACATCACACCCTTTAAGTTGTGTTCATATCACAGGCACTCATAGGAAGTGATGGGAGGAGCACATCACCTCTGTGTCCTTCATCCCCAAATCCATATCCTAGTTGGATCATGAGAAAAACATCAGACCAACCCAAACTGAGAGACAGTCTACAGCACCTCAGACTGGTATTCTTCAGCAGTGGCAAAGTCAAGAGAGATGGGCAAAGAGGGGTGACCTATCGTGTATGGAGGAGACGCAGGAGATTGAAAGACTGAGTGCAGTGAGATCCTGGCTTAGGTACTGAATCAGAGGAAGAGCAATAGTGGGAAAGCTGATGAAACCAGAATAAAATCTGAAATTCAATATTGTACCAATATGAATTCTTCATTTTGATAAATATTCCCTAGTTAGGTGAGCTGTTTATATTAGAGGAAGCTGAATGACAGTGGAAACTGTCGTTCTATGTGGAAACTCTCTGTACTGGTTTGGCAACTCTTCTCAAGGTCCAGGGACTTCCCTGATAGCTCAGTTGGTAAAGAGTCCACCTGCAATGCAGGAGACCCTGGTTCAATCCCTGGGTCGGGGAGATCCACTGGAGAAGGGATAGGCTATCCACTCCAGTATTTTGGGGCTTCCCTTGTGGCTCAGCTGGTAAAGAATCCACCTGCAGTGTGGGAGACCTGGGTTCAATCCCTGGTTTGGGAAGATCCCCTGGAGAACGGAAAGGCTACCCAATCCTGAATTCTTGCCTAGAGAATCCCAAGGACTGTATAGTCCATGGGGTTGCAAAGAGTCGGACACAACTGACCGACTTTCACTTTCACCAGCGGTCCAAAGTTATCTCAAAATTTAAAAAATTTTTCAAATTTCAGAGTTGAAATAAGGAAAATTTTGCTCTTTAAACATTTATTTATTTGAAACAATTGTATTTCTACTTCTGTGAAATAGTTGCTCCTGCAGCATTTTCTCATCTGTCTGGTTACTTGTGGCTGAGATGAGGCTGTATGAGGGATGAAGAACCATGGATGGAATATCTGAGCCATATTTGTGTCACTTAAATAACTAGATGATTAAAGATACTTAACTGATCAATGTATTTAACTGACCAAACATAGTTTTCTAATATATTAGGTGAGGGAAACCACTTCTACCTCATCAGATGAACTGAAAAATCTGTACTTTTTTATGTTAAAACATTTGAAAAAAATCTATTTCTGTTCAACATTTCGTAATTTACCTTAAACATATATTTCATTTATATTATATATTTTCATTTAAATTTACATCAATGTGTGAAAAGTTATATTAAAATATATGAAAAGTATGACATCGAATTCAGTGATCATCACGTGGATCACTAAGCCTGGAAACAAATGATGATGTCAAATATGAGTCTGATTCACACAGTGAGGCCCGTAGCGGCCACCAGGAGTTGCTTGCAGTCACTAAGTCAAGTCCAACTCTTTGTGGCTCTGTGGACTGCAGCACACCAGGCTTCCTTGTCCTTCACCATCTCCCAAAGTTTGCTCAGATTCATGTCCATTGAGTCGGTGATGCTCATGTTCTATATATCCCACTTTGGAATATTCTACTGTATGTCAGAGCACATTAAATGCTCTGAAAATTCTTCTGAGAAAAAAAAAAAATGCCTGTTTACTATGAGCTAATCCAGCACTAGCTCAACTTCACTGAGTAGATTGCTCCTTAGCATGTCCTATCTCTAGAATTCCAAAGACCTGGTGAGTCTACAAGGAAAGAGGAATGACTCCTTACGTAGGTATGTTTTGAAGGCCAGGGAGAGAAGAGAAGCTTTTCTTGGAAGTGGAAGTTTATCTAAGTACTTTGGCAGAGGTTCAGTTCAGAAGAAATCATGGGGAAGAAGTCTCACCTTGACCGACTTAGACATCAGTCTTCAAAGCATGACTTACAGGGACAACATCTATGGGAAGCTACAATGGGCAAAAGCGTGCTACTCCAGCATGAGCTCCCTGAGGTCCCCACTTTCCCATGTATTCTGGGATGATGATGAGTCTGACTCGTGTGATGAGATGACAATGATTCCTGGGGATGCCTGGTCTCCCTGGCATATGGAACACCCTCCTGGGCATGTTGCTGTTTACAGTTTAGCCATTTAGATCTCTTCTTTCTCCTAAATGAAGTCACACGTTTCATGTTATCCCTGCAACATATTCATACACACCATCTATTTTTATTTTTATAGGTTTGTTTTGTGTTTGCTGTATTTGATGCACTTAGTTCTAGGAAAAGAAATAAATTCTGGTTGTTTTCAAATTCTGTGACGTTTCATTGAAATGTTCCTTGGAACACTAAAGCTTTTTATGCACTTAAAAAGCCAAAGACTAGATTGTTTCTATGAGTCTGGAGGTGACACATTTTAAAATGTATGTTGTTCTTCAGAAAGTGTAGACTGAATTACGTTTAACATAAGTAAACCAACTGTGAAATGGGAAATAGGTCACCAGAAATTTCTATGAAATGATAGAAGGGCTGGGAGTTAGGAGGCCACCTGGCCACATGCAGAGTCCCAGGGCAGAAAGATTGATTGGAGAGATCACCAGGGATCTGACAGCTTCAGGTGAGCACAGGTCTACACATCGGTGTGGGCAAAGTTAAGGCCAGGGAAGGAACAGGCCTGCAGCTTGCATGGGAGGGAGCAGGACTGGCAACAATATTTTATTGCCCACTAACCAGTGTGGAAAATCTTATCATCCACAGGATATTGGTCACAGCACCCAAAAGCATCCCTAGTGGTCCAGAATTAGTCCCAGGCCTGTGTCTGGGTCTACATAACAAATCTTTGAAGTAGAATCTGAGAGAACCAAATCCTTGTCAATAATTTACTACATTCCAGAACAACGCTCAAAACCAATATAAGAGCAAAACATACCCAGTGCCCCATTATGTAAAATTCACAGTGTTTGGCATCTAATAAAAAAATTACCTGGTATGTAAAGAAGTAACACAATCTGTAATGATGAAACCAGCCCAGGAATGACAGATGATAAAATAGCAGAAAAGGAAATTAAAACTGTTATTATAACTGTATTCCACATATTTGAAAGACTAGAAGAAAGATGAGTATGGTAAGTACAGACATGGAAAATATGTAAAAAAACACAAATAAAACTTCTAGAGATGATCACTCCAGCGTTGAAGGTGGAAAATGTACTAGCTGGTATTGCACATGGCAATAGAAAAGGTTAGTTCAGGAAGTTTTCCTTTACACTTCTAGGTTCTTCTGACTGCTCTAAGAATTAAATGGACATGAGTCAGATTAACAGGGGGGAAAAAGTCAAACAAATTTTAATGACATGTATAAGTGGGAGAGACCCAGGAAAACAAACTAACTTGCCAAAATGGCCAAAGTTCTCACTTTAAATATCAGGTTCTGCTAATGAAAAGAGAAGATGTTGGGGTAGTGGTTTGGGACTTCAAAGGGGAAAAAGACAATTGGCATGGAGATGAAAAAAACCAAACGTTTGGTAAACAAATGTGTGCTGAGCTGTACAGAGACAATGAGACAGAAAATGGACTCTGATCTCCAGACCCTAGCAGGTCTCCCCCACCACACCTCACCCATATTCTTTGCGAGTATCTCAGATGACAGCACTGTTCCAGGAGCGAGGCCTTTTTCTAAATTCTTCACACAGCTAAGGGATAGGTAAATAGAAAGACTTCCTATGTCTTCTGTTTCTTAAAAATAATCAAGTCAACCCTCACGACAAAGAAACACGTTTTGGTTTAGTAAGTTTTGCTCCCCTGCAAAACTGAAATCATGGCTATACAAGATTTCACTGCATGTATAAGTGGGCTCTGGTTTTAAATATTGGGGATGAAAATCACACTGAGTGAACATAAGAGAGTAAGAAGTGCACATACTTGGAGTTAAACATCTGTGGATTCTTGCAAACTCTGTGACCAGGAGCTCATTATTTCACTCCTCTGGCCACCCCTTCCATGGTTCAGAATGAGGAAAATAATGCCTTTATCTTAGACAGACATAGGGAAAAACTAAAATTTAAAGCCACTGACAAAGAGACAAAGTATCACTGAGGAAAACATACCAAAAATAGACAAAAAAAGAGATACAAAGCATTGTCACCTAATTTAATAATGTACTTAAAGATTTTAGAAATCTCAAAGAATATTTTTGTACAAGGATGTAAACTGCATGGTTTCCACAGTGAGATATTTCTGCCACTGCTTACTGAAGCATGAGAAAACAAAGCATAAAATTCGGACTGTGCATGTTCTTCATACATAGAAGATTATAAGCAATGTCAGGCATTGTCACAACAAGCCTGGAAGGGAGTATCACATAATGATAAACAGATTGCCTTAGGTCCTGCCCAGTGACATATGAGTCGGGAGCCAGTGCAAGTCAGCCAGTATTTTCAACCTCAATTCTCTTACCTCCAGCCTTTGTTTAAACTATTTAATACTCTTTCTTTTAAGGCTACTTCTTTGCAGATGCTGAACACCTTCTGGAGAGGGCGTGGGTATGCGAGGAGGTAAGACCGGGAGTGCAAAGTGGTGAAGCGTTGTTGCCCCAGGTCCAAGTAGACTAAACAAAAATAGACTTGCCTTAATTCACCTTCAGCCCCTCCCTTGTTAAATATAAATAAATAGAATAAATTAACTAAAAGGCAAAATCAAAAGTGTGATCAAGGGAGTCCCACTTCATCAGCCATTAATGAAGTCAGTTTTTCTGTGCAACACAACAAAAATTGGTGTCCCTGAATAAACCGTATTTGGAACATTGTTTAGAGAAACAGTAAGACTTTTCATTTCAGACTTTCTATTTTTTTATCATATGATTACTTGAAGTAGGTTATTCCTTGACGTTGATTAACAGTTGTAGGTTTCAGCTGACTCAGTGGACAGATAGTCTGTCATCTGGACTGCTGTGATCTGCACTGCAGGGTCTGCGACCTGCGGAGTCTGGTGCGTACTGGACCCTCTGGTGTTTAAACTAGACAAAGCTCAGTGTTCTCTAAGTTTCATCAGCATTTACATACTAGCACATAAAGTTTCACATTCATTCTTTCTGTACAACAGAAAAAAATTATTTTCAATGTAATTTTACTTTAAATTGGACAACTTGACTGCACTGTGATCACAGGCATAGACTGAAGCCTCGATCCTGGTCTTAGCTTGAAGCTCCCCAGGGTATAACACTGACCAGATGGCTACAACTCAGTGGTGTCCCCTTCATAAAAAGAGAAATAGTAGTACTGATCTCACAGGGCTGCCATTAAGTTGAAGTGTCTCAATGCTTTTTTAATTACTGAGAACAGTATCCAAGATAGGGTAAACCTTTAAAAATGTTTGTTAATAAAATAAACTGGATTGTTATTCAAATACTCTCCTCAACAATGTAGAAGTGCACGGGCTATGAGACAGCTTTTCCTAAAGCTAATTACACTGAAAATTGATACTTCAGTTTTCAACTGCATGATAAATTGCTTCAGTCATGTCCAACTCTTTGCAACCCTAGGGACTATAGCCTGCCAGGTTCTTCTGTCCCTGGGATTTTCCAGGAAAGAATACTGGAGTGGGTTGCCATCTCCTCTTCCAGGGAATCTTCCCAACCCAGAGGTCAAACCTGTGTCTCTTATGTTTCCTGCATTGGTAGGTGGGTTCTTTACCACTAGTGCCATTTGCACACCTTCATTCTAAAGAATGTAAGCGATATATTCATGAGAAAAAACGATCCATTTAAAAGTCATAAAAAAGATGAAATACCTAGGTATTAAAAAGAAATGTGTGAAACCTACTGATCCAAAAGTACACTTGCTGCAATGAAAAGACGTGTGGTATTCCGAAATAGGGGGCTTCATAAAAAGGACAGTTCTACCCAACTTAATGGTAATTACACAGTCTTAATAACAAAAAGCAAGAAGTTTATCTTAAAATTCATTTCAAAAAATAAAGCCAGAATGGGGAGAACTCTGAAAACAAGAAAGAGATCTAAAGAGGTACCAGCTTTATCAGGTAGCAAAACATGATGAAAAGGTGATCATTTAAACAGGTTGCCATTCACATGTGAATAGACCCACAAATTGATGAAAAGTCTAGAAATAGAACTAGATAGGACAGACAGCCTCTCAGATATGTGGAGATAAATAGTGACTTACTGGCTGTATCTCTGCAGTTTGTTTCTCATCTGAAATGGTTACCTTTCTCAGCACATTTTTAAACTGAAAAGTCCCAGAAGAGTATATCTCCTGAGATGGAGTTATCTCACTCAGTTCAGGCTGCCATAACAAAGTACCACTGATGAGAGGCTTAAACAGCAGACTTCTATATCTCACCATTCTGGAGGCCGGAAGTCCCAGGTCTAGGTACTGACAGATTGGATTCCTGGTGAGGGTGCTCTTCCTGGCTTACAGACAGCAGCCTGCTGGCTGTGTCCTCACATAGGGTAGAGGGAAAGAAAGAAAGGGGAAGGAGAGACAGAAAGAGAGAACCAATCTAAGCTGTTGCTCAGTCTCTCAGCTGTGTCGGACTTTTTGCGACCCCATGGGACTGCAGCACACGAGGCTTCCCTGTCCTTCACCATCTCCCAAAGACAGTTCAAATTCATGTCCATTGAGTCAGTGATGCTATCTAAACATCTCATCCTCTGCCACCCTCATCTCCTTTTGCACTCCATCTTTCCCAGCATCAGGGTCTTTTCCAGTGAGTCAGCTCTTTGCATCAGGTGGCTAAACTGTTGGAGCTTCAGCTTCAGCATCAGTCCTTCCAATGAATATTCAGAACTGATTTCCTTTGCTTGATCTCCTTGCTGTCCAAGGGACTCTCAAGAGTCTTCCCCAGCCCCACTAATCAAAAGCATCAATTCTTTGGCACTCAGCCTTGTTTATGGCCCAACTCTCACATATGTACATGACTACCAGAAAACCCATATCTTTGACTATGTGGATCTTTGTTGGCAAAGTGATGTCTCTGCTTTTTAATACACTGTCTAGGTTTGTTGTGGTTTTCCTTCCAATGAGCAAGTGTCTTTTAATTTCATGGCTACAGTCACCATCCACAGTGATTCTGGAGCCCAAGAAACTAAAATCTGTCACTGCTTCCTCTTTTCCCCCTTCTATTTGCCATGATATGATGGGACCTGATGCCATGATCTTAGTTGTTTGAATGTTGAGTTTTAAGCCAGCTTTAGAAGGGCACTAATCCCATAACCTACCCTCATGATCTCATTTATCTAAACCTAATTGCCTTCCAGAGGTCCCACTTCCAAACATTATCACACTGGGAATTGGGGCTTTTGAATTGTAGGGAATAAACATTCAGTCCATAACAGCAGCCATAGGTCTGAGTGTGTATGTATGTGCCCTTGTTCATAGTCATGGGAGGCAGTGATAGGACAATGAGAAGATAAATAAAGCACATCAGGTCAGAGGGGTTTATCAGGACCAGCTGGGAATGTGCCTTTGCTAACTTGCATCTGGAACAGCCTAGACTGGGAAACATACAGAATCCCATGAATATGTCTGGTGCTAACATACTTCCAAATCTGAAGCAAAAACATGCCCACTGTGGGTGGAGGGAGGTCTTCCTCTGAAGGGGTGAGATGTTCACATTGTGAGTCACACCGGGAGATTCCAGGGCAGGAGATGGGACTGAGAGTAGGTCTGAGTGGAAAAAAACTAAACTAAGGGAGGGGGAGGGAAATGCCTTTTTTGCCTGGACCTCAAGTTCTCAGGGTCCTAAATGTTGAGTTGGGGGAGAAGGACTCCAGGTGTTTCTTCAGAGGAAGAGATAATGGTGATTGTAGCCATGGAATTAAAGGATGCTTACTCCTTGGAAGAAAAGTTATGACCAATCTAGATAGCATATTCAAAAGCAGTGACATTACTTTGCCGACTAAGGTCCGTCTAGTCCAGGCTATGGTTTTTCCTGTGGTCCTGTTGGACTGTGAAGAAGGCTGAGCGCCGAAGAATTGATGCTTTTGAACTGTGGTGTTGGAGAAGACTCTTGAGAGTCCCTTGGACTGCAAGGAGATCCAACCAGTCCATTCTGAAGGAGATCAGCCCTGGGATTTCTTTGGAAGGAATGATGCTAAAGCTGAAACTCCAGTACTTTGGCCACCTCATGCAAAGAGTTGACTCATTGGAAAAGACTCTGATGCTGGAAGGGATTGGAGGCAGGAGAAGGGGACGACAGAGGATGAGATGGCTGGATGGCATCACTGGCTCGATGGACGTGAGTCTGAGTGAACTCTGGGAGTTGGTGATGGACAGGGAGGCCTGGCGTGCTGCAATTCATGGGGTCGCAAAGAGTCGGACATGACTAAGTGACTGAGCTGAACTGAACTGAAGGAAAGAATGTTGTAGATAAGAAAATAGAGGAGAGAAAGAGGCTGAGATTCCTTGGTTTACATGTGAAAGTGAAAGTGAAGTCGCTCAGTCGTGTCCGAGTCTTTGCGACCCCATGGGGTATACCCTACCAGGCTCCTCTGTCCGTGGGATTCTCCAGACAAGAGTACTGGAGTGGGTTGCCATTTCCTTCTCCAGGAGATCTTCCCAACCCAGGGCTCGAACCCAGGTCTCCCACATTGCAGGCAGATGCTTTACCATCTGAGCCA
This sequence comes from Capricornis sumatraensis, assembly GCF_032405125.1. Classification (NCBI taxonomy): domain Eukaryota; kingdom Metazoa; phylum Chordata; class Mammalia; order Artiodactyla; family Bovidae; genus Capricornis; species Capricornis sumatraensis. Next base: position 80,655,921 of record NC_091073.1, read on the forward strand.
CCGGGGAAGACTCATAGAAAGCCAATAAAACCCCGAGACAAGGAGCTTGCCCTGTTCACAGAGGCCACAGGTGCCCTCCCGGTCTCCCGAGGGAGTGAAGACGCAGAACGTCTTCCCGTTCAGGTCTTAGAAACCCGGGCAGTTAAGTGAACGCAGGGAGCCTCTATGCTCTCCAGAGAAAGGTGGTCGGGGATAGCCCCTGTTAGTGTCAGAAACATAAGCGAAAAGCATAATGCGGTAAGGCAGGCAGACTCTGGTTTTGGGGTTAGATGCTTGAGAAAGTCCAGGGGGACCCCTGAGGCCTGATCCCGCCTTTGCGTATATCAGGCCTCCTTCCTCATGACCTTTGCCACGGGTGGGATTCCTCACACTGTCTCCCGGCAAAGAGATAATGGTTCCTCTTACCTCTGAAAGCAGATAGATGCTGAACTTGCACCTGTTCCCTATGAGAACACTGTGAAGTTGAAAGGGATGGGGTCTGATCTCAGCATTCCTGTTAGAACTTCCTTCCCATATCTTTCCTGAATGTCATCAAAGCAGAGTTACAACCTGTTTGCATGGTAATAAGAGGAGCAGGGCTTCACTAGGGAGAGGACATGGAGAGGAGGGGTTCCTGAGACAGGGGGGCCATTTGGGGGTCACCAACATGGATATAGATCAACACCTGAGCATCTTTAAGACCACAGAGGCTACACCCTAGGGTCCAAAAGCTCAGAGCAAATCCCCACACTCCAAAGATTTCATGCATCAAATGAGGAGAAATCCACTTTGTCATCCTGACCACATGCACTTTTGTTTACCAGACAACTCCGACTAGAAAGAGGGGGACATGCTTGATTAATACAGAGGTTCTCACTCAACTCTCAGGAAAGAAGTTGAGCAAAAGAAAGCTCCTGATCAAATGTCTGCCCTTCAAAGCCTTTCTGCATGAAGGACTTGAACAGATACCTGGAACAAATACAGATTTCAGTCATTTTAATTTCAAAATTGTCAGCTTTTTAATATTTACATGTCCTCAAGATTATGCAGGCTATAATGCAACAATAAATTATTTGGAGCTATGGGTGCAGGGAAGATATTTTACCTTTTATAACTTAAGGGAGAAAGAAGCATTGAATATTATTTTGCCCAGGGCTGTGCAAAATGATAGTTTAGAAAAAGTACAAAAGTTGGATAAATTCAGTGTGGGACCATCTCAAAACTTTAGGTGTCACAGATTTAAACTAAGCTGTGTTCACTGAGAAAGGAAAGCAATCTTGAATAAGCATATTTGAATGGAGAATTGATGAACATCTGAATGAGCACATTTTAAAAGCAGAAAGGCTAAGGGTTTGTTATAGCACTAGCTATGTTGTAGGTAGTCAATAATTGTGAATCTGATAAATAAAAGGATGACAACAAATACACTTTTGGAAGTAACATCTCAGAAATGGAAAGGCCAATATTAATTCAAGGACAGAATACCGGTGTCTTTTATAAACATGCAACATAATCTTAGTCAACCAGATTTAATTGTATCACTTGGTTGGAATTTGGGGCCTTTTATGAGTTGCAAAATGTGAGGTGAGTTACTGAATCTCTCTGAGCTTCTGTCCATCTTCTATGAAACCAGGAACAGCACAGGTCTTGTAGGTTATGAGTATTTGGTGACCTAACACATGTATAAGGGTTGGCTTGTGTCTCTGAATGTCACTAACATCAGCAGCAGCCTGGTCTTCTCACCATCACCAGCATTATTCTTGTTATGCACCAATTGACTCACAGGCCCCATCTTGTTCAGAGTTCAATACAGATAAAATGTTCTCCAACACAGAAATGGGTATCAGTGTGGTTATTCCTTCTCAGCCTGGAAATTAAAATGCAAGTGACATTGTTTTGTAACTGTTGAAACTATTTTAAGAAAATAGAAACACCTACAGAATTTTTTGCTTGATGAGAAGTTCCTTTATTTAAGATCAACCCAGAATGCAAATTCTTCCACTTGCTTTTGGTCTCACCATTTCCAAATCACTCTAGTGCTAGCTCTGGATGCCAAAACCCACATCAAAGCAAAGGAGGAAAACGGAGGCCCGCAGGAAACAGGAGGCACTGCTGGGTCAACTCTTTCCAGGGCTGTCAGCCCTTCTTGTTAACATTCACAGCATACTTCTCAGAGCAGACATTCAGTTAAAATATGGAGCACAGACAAAGGAAAATGTAATAAATTCATACTCCCTGCCATTGCTGACGATGGCAGGACCATTCTCAACATCCTCAGATTTAGGGCATTCACTGTGATTGCTGTTTAGAGGGCTCACTTTCCAGTGGTTTCACAAGAAAAGGTTTGTCTAGTGTGAAGAAATCAACACCTTCAGACTTGAAATAAACTGACAATTGTCTTTACGGCTACGTCCACTCCAGTTTATAGTACAAATTGCTAAACAGAATTGAAAGTGAAAGTGTTAGTCTCTCAGTTGTGGCCAGCTCTTTGCCACCCCATGGACTCTAGTCAAGCTCCTCTGTCAATGGAATTCTCTAGGGAAGAATAGTAGAGTGGGTTGCCATTCCCTTCTCCAGGGGATATTCTAGACTTAGGGAGCAAATCCAGGTCTATTGCATTGCAGTAGGATTTTTTACCATTTGAGCCACCAGGGAAGCCCACTAAACAGGATTAAGTTCAGTTCAGTTCAGTTGCTCAGTCGCGCCCAACTCTTTGCAACCCCAAGAATCGCAGCACACCAGGCCTCCCTGTCCATCACCAACTCCCAGAGTTCACTCAGACTCACGTCCATCGAGTCAGTGATGCCATCCAGCCATCCCATCCTTGGTCGTCCCCTTCTCCTCCTGCCCCCAATCCCTCCCAGCATCAGAGTCTTTTCCAATGAGTCAACTCTTCACATGAGGTGGTCAAAGTACTGGAGTTTCAGCTTCAGCATCATTCCCTCCAAAGAAATCCCAGGGCTGATCTCCTTCAGAATGGACTGGTTGGATCTCCTTGCAGTCCAAGGGACTCTCAAGAGTCTTCTCCAACACCACAGTTCAAAAGCATCAATTCTTCGGCACTCAGCCTTCTTCAAGTCCAACTCTCACATCCATACCTGACCACAAGAAAAACCATAGCCTTGACTAGATGGACCTTAGTCGGCAAAGTAATGTCTCTGCTTTTGAATATGCTGTCTAGGTTGGTCACAACTTTTTTACTTTCATTTAAAATGAGCAAGAAGGGGTTTCTGTATAAATATAACTACTCCAGTTTTCACTGAAGGACACAGAAGAGAAATGATATATCCTTTGAGCCATGCAGCTGTGCAGAAGACTGACCTGCTGTTACCACAGCTGTACAGGTACTGTCTACAAAGAACTCAGTGAGAAGTAGCCAAGGGCAGGGTGCCTTGGAGAGCAAAGATCCTGTACTTGACTTCCTGCTTTAGGGTCCTTACATTGCCACACACATGAACCTCAGAGCTGTTGAAGAAACCAGAACTTAAAGAAATGCCATCACAGAGTCCAAAAGACTGTTCTATACATCTGTGTCTCTTTTGCTGTTTTGAACTCTGTGGGAGAGGGAGAGGGAGAGGGTGGGATGATTTGGGAGAATGGCATTGAAACATGTATAATATCATATATGAAATGAATCGCCAGTCCAAGTTCGATACATGATACAGGATGCTTAGGGCTGGTGCACTGGAATGACCCAGAGGGATGGTACAGGGAAGGGAGGAGGGAGAGGGGTTCAGGATGGGGAACACGTGTACACCCGTGGTGGATTCATGTTGATGTATGGCAAAACCAATACAATATTGTAAAGTAAATAATAATAATAATAATAAATAAATGATAAATGGCTAAAATTAATAAATAAAAAGAAATTAAAAAAAAAAGAAATGCCATCACTCCCAGGCACATTGAAAAAAGGATTTTTAAAATTACCCAAACAGAATCAATATAAAATAAAGATTCCTTGGGTTTATATCCACCATTCACACATTATTCTCATTCATTCAGTTCTTATTCATTCATTAGAAACTATTCCCAGCAGCTGACCACATGAACTGTCCTTGGCTAGGCTCAAAATATACAGAGATAAACAAAATAAATGCCAGATTGTTTGCATCGTGGGTGGTGGTTGTGACTATATCAGTAAATGCATTGATAAGTCATGTAGGTGCACAGATGGAGAGCGGTTATTTCTCCTGGATTTCTTATAGACACTACCCTTAGGAAGTGGCAGTGGCCCCAAGAAGGGGTCCACACTAGCCCTGCTCCTTAGCATCGTGCCTGGGGCATTTCATCAGCAGAAGCTGCATACTAGGCCAGCACCTGGCTGTTTGGGAGATGGGAAGGTACAACCTTAGCATCACCAGCAAGGATGGAAGGCTGGCACTCGATTACTCTTCTTCCTCAAAATGTCTTCCCATATGCAAACCATGGATATGTTTTAACATTCCCTAGACAGTAGCAAAGATATATCTCGATATCGTCTTTCTTTTTTTTTTTTCCTGGCCATGCCACATACATGTGGGATCTCAGTTCCCTGGCCAGGGATAGAACCCATGCCCCCTAAAGCAGGAATCTGGAGCCACCAGGGAAGTTCCTCACTATCATCTTACTTATATTTCTCTACTTACCACTGAAGTTGAACATACTGTCTTATTTTATAGGATGTGTGTATTTGAAGAAGTGTTTATATCTGTGCCCTGAATCCTTATTTCACTGAGTTCTTTGTTTTCTTATTGATGTAAAAGAAATCTTTGCAGTTACAAATGCTGAAAGTATTTCATCTCATTCCGTCATTTGTCTTTAGCTTTATTTATGTTGCCTACGGGAGGGATTGGGAGCAGGAGGAGAAGGGGATGACCCAGGATGAGATGGCTGGATGGCGTCACTGACTCGATGGACGTGAGTCTGAGTGAACTCCGGGAGATGGTGATGTACAGGAAGGCCTGGCGTGCTGAGATACATGGGGTCGCAAAGAGTCGGACACAACTGAGCGACTGAACTGAATTGAACTGAACTGAACTGGCTAAGGAGACTTAGCTGCATATTGGCAGTTTGTTGTCGTAACAGGAATCAAAGGTGAGGCAGGCTACACAGAAGTGTAAGTTACGTGACAGATTTCACAATCTGGTACTAAAAAAGTGACATTTTTCTGTATTTTTAATACCAATCTTACACTGAAATTATAATATGTTAAATATATTATATTATATGAATATATTAGAACATAGTATGACAATTTATATCTCTTGTTTCTTTTTTAAATGTGGCTACTAGAAAATTCAAATACAGCAATTTATGTTCCACTGGGGATCACTGATCTAGAGATTAAGTTCTGATGCTACAAACCAAATATTTTTGTCTTTTACTCCATCAAAAAAAAGATATCGGTTCTGCCCCAAGGCCAGCCTTTCTGGTGGCCAAAGGCTGACAGCATCAGACAGGATTCCATGCCCCCTCTACCAGCCCGTTGTAGGAGCGGATGTAGTTCAGCTTTAGCAGAAAGTGAATGACTCAGCAAACTTCCGCTTGTTTCAAAACCGATTTGTCCTGAGTTGAGTCACCTGTAAATTTGCAATTACTCATTGAGGGCTTGTAAACAAACACCGGACAAGGGGCCAGGATGCCCTGAAGGAGCCCAGCCCAGGGTGGAGGCGAGTTCCCACCTGGGACACAGCGGTGGCGGGACAGGTGAATGTTGGGTTTCCACAGCCTCCACCACTTGCCACCATCCACACCACCTGTGTGTTCACTCCTGTATCATTTGTACTTTTCTGATGTGGATAATCAGTTCCCTGATTACTTTTTCTCAACTTGCCCCTCCTTCACTCATAAATCAATCTTCCCAGATGCTTAGTTGTGTTCTTACGGTCCATCTACCTCCATGTCAATGACTTTCTGTCTTAATTTCTGAGGTTTCCAATAAATAAGGCTTGATATTTGATGTCAACTCACCTCCACTGTTTTTATCCTTCTGAAATGTTTGACTATTTTCGTCCTTTTGCTGTTGCATATATACTAGAATTAACATCACAGTTACATACTCATATACAAGAGTCATACAACAAAAATGTGCGTTGAGATTGTGATTATAATTATATTGAATTTATAGGTCAACTTAAATAGAATTGACCTCCTCAGAATATTGAATTTCTCTATTCATGAGCATTGTAAAGTTTTCCATTTGTTTAGATTTCTTTGGTGTCTTTCTCCTCTTGTTTTATTTATTCCTGGTAGTTTATGTATTTATTTCTTCCTTAACTTTCACTAGATTCTCAAGTTGTCTTCTATTCTTATTTAGAAATAATACATCCAATATCCTTTATTCTAGAGGTGTCTCCTTTGTAAATTCTATTATTATATTTATTACATATGGCAAATTTCAAAATGATTTTTGAAAGATGTAATACGTAAAACTGCCTATTTCTACTCATCCCTACTCCCTATAGATAATTTTATTAGTGTTTTAGAAATTAAGCTTAAATTTCTAATAAAATGCATTTTTCCTATAAAAATTAAACCGAAATTATCACAAACACCTTTATTTCCTATAACAAAGAAGGATTGCAATAACTCTGAGTTCTAGTTCTGCTCACCCATGCATCCTCATGTAAATCACTCACTCTTTGAGCAACAGTTTTTCCCATTTCTGAAATAAGAATAATGACTCCATGCTCAGAATTGGCATGTCAAATCATAAGGCCGTCACAATGAGTTAGAGTGGTTCCTGGTTGGCCCTAGGAGCCTAATACATGAGGTAGGCCAATATGCCTGAGCTCCCATCTCCAAAACCACCAGTGCCTTCAAAACTCACATGATGCCTACAGAACACCTCTCCCAGAGCATGTGCTTCAGAAGGGCCCAGACTACATCCTGAGACCTTTTGTAGAAGGTCTAAAGTGCCTGGCTGTGGAGCCTGCAGGGAGCCTGTTCTGTGTGTCCTGCCACCCCTCCTGCCCATGAAACTGGTCTTTCTCCCTTCTCTTTTCCTGGTTGGTGCTGCAGCCTTGAGCCTTTCAGGTACCTGAATCTTCTTCTTTTTATGGGGTGAGAAGTCATTGAGAGCTTCTAAGAAGACATTCAACCAACTGTGCCAGACTTTTTCAAATTTCCACGCCTGGAAATCCTTCTTCCATCCTCCTGAACACTGATCCATTTCTCAGCCTTTGAATATGAGACCTCTCTCCACAAGAGAGGCCTTTCTCACCAACCTGAGCTCAAATGACAACTATCCCCCTCTCTGCTTCCACCATTCTCTGAACCTGGTAGGACCCATTATCTAAATGGGTCTCTTTTGCTCTTGTTTGTATCCTCAGTACCTGACAGAGAGCTTAGCATTCACTAGGGGTCCACAGATACTTGTTGGATGGGTGTCTTAATTCATTTTAATAGAGATTGTATTTGAGGGCAAAAGTAGAGATATTCCCTGCCCTATTGTATCTTGCAACCTGTGCAACATAGACATAAACCAAATTATGAGATCAAAACATATGAAACTGCAATGTGGAAGCTCCACAAAGGAATGGTGGAGTTTACTCTGAGAATATTCAACAGGGGGCCTAATCCAGTCCAGAGAGTTAAGAAGTCTTCTTTTCAAGTCAAGATCCAAGGAATGAGTAGACATTAGGTAGAGGATGGAGTTGGGGAAAATGGTGATCAGTTCCATAGGAAAGGTTTGTGGCAAAAAAAAAAACAGGATGTTGATAAACTATATCCAAGCAACTAGTAGAAGGCCAAGTCATTCAGGCATGTTCTATCTGAAACCCAGGTGTTACTTCCTTGGGTTACAGAGAAAGGCATCATCATGTTCTCAGTGTCAATTAGAATACAATGTGATCACAATACATAGGGAGTGTCAGGTGGGGGTGTATGGTGTCACTTATAACATATTGAGGGAAGAATTTGTAATTCAGATTGAAGCTAACCTTGCAATGATTTAACTTTCTAATTTGGATGCATCTGTCTTTTTTATTTGCCTAACTCAGATGACCATTGTATCTACTACTGTGGGCAAGAATCCCTTAGAAGAAATGGAGTAGCCATCATAGTCAACAAAAGAGTCTGAAATGCAATATTTGGATGCAGTCTCAAAAACTACAAAATGATCTCTGTTTGTTTCCAAGGCAAATCATTCAATATCACAGTAATCAAAGTCTATGACCTGACCAGTAATGAAGAAACTGTAGTTGAAGGGTGCTGTGAAGATCTACAATACCTTCTAGAACTAACACCTAAAAAAGATGTCCTTTTCATCATAGGGGACTGGAATGAAAAAGTAGGAAGTCAAGAGATAGCTGAAATAACAGGCAAATTTGGCCTTGGAGTACAGAATGAAGCAGGACAAAGGCTAATAGAGTTTTGCCGAGAGAATGCACTGGTCATAGGAAACACCTTCTTCCAACAACACAAGAGAAGACTCTACACATAGACATCACCAGATGGTCAATACCAAAATCAGATTGATTATAATCTTTGCAGCCAAAGATGGAAAAGTTCTACACAGTCAGCAAAAACAAGACCAGGAGCTGGCTCTGACATAGACCATGAACTCCTTATTGCCAAATTAAGACTTAGATTGAAGAAAGTAGGGAAAACCACTAGACCATTCAGGTATGACCTAAGTAAAATTCCTTTCATTTATACAGTGGAAGTGACCAATAGATTCAAGGGATTAGATCTGATAGACAGAGTGTCTGAAGAGCTATGGATGTAGTCCATGACATTGTAGTGGAGACAGGGATCAAGACTACCCCCAAGAAAAAGATGCAAAAAGGCAAAATGGTGGTCTGAAGAGGCATTAGAAATAGCAAAGAAAAGAAGAGAAGTGAAAGGCAAAGGATAAAAGGAAAGATATACCCATTTGAATGCAGAGTTCCAAAGAATAGCAAGAAGAGATAAATAAAAGCCTTCCTCAGTAATCAATGCAAAGAAATAGAGGAAAACAATAGAATGAGCAAGACTAGAGATCTCTTCAAGAAAATTAGAGATACCAAGGGAACATTTCATGCAAAGATGGGCACAATAAAAGACAGAAATGATACGAATCTAACAGAAGCAGAAGATATTAAGAAGAGGTTGTAAGAATATACACAAAAACTATACAAAAAAAGATCTTCATGACCTAGATAATCATGATGGTATGACCACTCACCTAGAGCCAGACATGCTGGAATGTCAGGTCAAGTGGGCCTTAGGAAGCATCACTAAACAAAGCTAGTGGAGGTCATGGAATTCCAGTTGAGTTATTTCAAATCTTAAAAAATGATGCTGTGTAAGTGCTGCACTCAATATGCTAGCAAACTTGGAAAACTCAGTAGTGGCCACGGGACTGGAAAAGGTCAGTTTTCATTCCATTCCCAAAGAAATCCAATGCCAAAGAATGTTCAAACCACCGCACAACTGCACTCATCACATATGCTAGTAAAGTAATGCACAAAATTCTCCAAGCCAGGCTTCAACAGTATGTGAATCGTGAGCTTCCAGATGCTCAAACTGGATTTGGAAAAGGCAGAGGAACCAGAGATCAAACTGCCAACATCCACTAGATCATTGAAAAAGCAAGAGAGTTCCAGAAAAACATCTATTTCTGCTTTATTGACTATGCCAAAGCCTTTGACTGTGTGGATCACAAAAAACTGTGGAAAATTCTTCAAGAGATGGGAATACCAGATCACCTGACCTGCCTCTTGAGAAATCTGTATGCAGGTCAGGAAGAAACAATTAGAACTGGACATGGAACAATAGACTGGTTCTAAATAGGAAAGGAGTACGTCAAGGCTGTATATTGTCACTCTGCTTATTTAACTTATATGCAGAGTACATCATGAGAAACACTGGGCGGGAAGAAACACAAGCTGGAATCAAGATTGCTAGGAGAAATGTCAATAACCTCAGATATGCAGATGATACCACCCTATGGCAGAAAGTGAAGAAGAACTAAAGAGCCTTTTGATGAAAATGAAAGAGAATGAAAAATTTGACTTAAACTTAACATTCAGAAAAGTAAGATCATAGCATCTGGTCCCATCACTTCATGGGAAATAGATGGGGAAAAAGGGGAAACAGTGAAAGGCTTTATTTTGGGGAGCTCCAAAATCACTGCAGATGGTGACTGCAGCCATGAAAATAAAAGATGCTTGCTCCTTGGCAGAAAAGTTACGACCAACCTAGACAGCATATTAAAAAGCAGAGACATTACTTTGCCAACAAAGGTCCGTCTAGTCAAAGCTATGGCTTCTCCAGTAGTCATGCTTTGATGTGAGAGTTGGACTATAAAGAAGGCTGAGCACTGAAGAACAGATCATTTTGAACTGTGGTGTTGGAGAAGACTCTTGAGAGTCCCTTGGACTGCAAGGAGATCCAACCAGTCCATCCTAAAGGAAATCAGTCTTCAATGTTCACTAGAAGGACTGATGCTAAACCTGAAACTCCAATAATTTGGCCACCTGATGTGAAGAGCTGACTCATTTGAAAAGACCCTGATTCTGGGAAAGATTGAAGGCGGGAGGAGAAGGGGACGACAGAGGATGAGATGGTTGGATAGCATCACTGACTTGATAGACATAAGTTTGAGTATGTTCCTGGAGTCGGTGATGGACAGGAAGGCCTGGCATGCTGCAGTCCACGGGGTCTCATGGAGTCAGACACAACTGAGTGACTGAACTGAACTGAAGAATTCAAATATTATGTTGAATAAATGGCAGTGACTGTCCTTATTGTCCCTGATCTAAGAGGAGATGCGTTCAGCTTCTCACCATTCAGTATGACGTTAACTCGGCTCAGTTCGGTTCAGTTCGGTTCAATTCAGTCGCTCAGGCATGTTCGACTCTCTGCCACCCCGTGAATCGCAGCACGCCAGGCCTCACTGTCCATCACCAACTCCCAGAGTTCACTCAGACTCACGTCCATCGAGTCAGTGATGCCATCCAGCCATCTCATCCTCTGTCATCCCCTGCTCCTCCTGCCCCCAATCCCTCCCAGCATCAAAGTATTTTCCAATAAGTCAACTCTCCGCATGAGGTGGCCAAAGCACTGGAGTTTCAGCTTTAGCATCATTCCTTCCAAAGAAATCCCAGGGCTGATCTCCTTCAGAATGGACTGGTTGGATTTCCTTGCAGTCCAAGGGACTCTCAAGAGTCTTCTCCAACACCACAGTTCAAAAGCATCAGTTCTTCGGTGCTCAGCCTTCTTCACAGTCCAGCTCTCACATCCATACATGACCACAGGAAAAACCATAGCCTTGACTAGATGGACCTTAGTCGGCAAAGTAATGTCTCTGCTTTTGAATATGCCATCTAGGTTGGTCATAACTTTTCTTCCAAGGAGTAAGTGTCTTAATTTCATGGCTGCAGTCACCATCTGCAATGATTGTGGAGCCCCCAAAAATAAAGTCTGACACTGTTTCCACTGTTTCCCCATCTATTTCCCATGAAGTGACGGGACTGGATGCCATGATCTTCATTTTCTGAATGTTGAGCTTTAAGCCAACTTTTTCACTCTCCTCTTTCACTTTCATCAAGAAGCTTTTGAGTTCCTCTTCACTTTTTGCCATAAGGGTGGTGTCATCTGCATATCTGAGGTTATTGATATTTCTCCCAGCAATCTTGATTCCAGCTTGTGTTTCTTCCAGTCCAGTGTTTCTCATGATGTACTCTGCATATAAGTTAAATAAGCAGAGTGACAATATACAGCCTTGACGTACTCCTTTTCCTATTTGGAACCCGTCTGTTGTTCCATGTCGAGTTCTAATTGTTGCTTCCTGACCTGCATATAGGTTTCTCAAGAGGCAAGTTAGGTGTTCTGGGATTCCCATCTCTTGAAGAATTTTCTACAGTTTCTTGTGATCCACACAGTCAAAGGCTTTGGCATAGTCAATAAAGCAGAAATAGATGTTTTTCTGGAACTCTCTTGCTTTTTCTACGATATAGTGGATGTTGGCAGTTTGATCTCTGGTTCCTCTGCCTTTTCTAAAACCAGCTTGAACATCAGGAAGTTCACGGTTCAAGTACTGCTGAAGGCTGTCTTGGAGAATTTTGAGCATTACTTTACTAGCATGTGAGACAAGTGCAATTGTGCGGTAGTTTGAGCATTCTTTGGCATTGCCCTTCTTTGGGAATGGAATGAAAACTGACCTTTTCCAGTCCTGTGGCCACTGCTGAGATTTCCAAATGTGCTGGCATATTGAGTGCAGCACTTTCACAGCATCATCTTTCAGGATTTAAAATAGCTCCACTGGAATTCCACCACTTCCACTAGCTTTGTTCATAGTGATGCTTTCTAAGGCCCACTTGACTTCACATTCCAGGATGTCTGGCTCTAGGTGAGTGATCACACCATTGTGATTATCTGGGTCATGAAGATCTTTTTTGTACAGTTCTTCTGCGTATTCTTGCCACCTCTTCTTAATATCTTCTGCTTCTGTTAGGTCCAGACCATTTCTTTCCTTTATGGAGCCCATCTTTGCATGAAATGTTCCCTTGGTATCTCTATTTTTCTTGAAGAGATCTCTAGTCTTTCCCATTCTGTTCTTTTCCTCTATTTCTTTGCATTGATCACTGAAGAAGGCTTTCTTATCTCTTCTTGCTATTATTTGGAACTCTGCATTCAGATGCTTATATCTTTCCTTTTCTCCTTTACTTTTCTCCTCTCTTCTTTTCACAGCTATTTGTAAGGCCTCCCCAGACAGCCATTTTGCCTTTTTTGGACTTCTTTTCCATGGGGATGGTCTTGATCCCTGTCTCCTGTACAATGTCACGAACCTCATTCTGCCAGATCTAGGCCCTTAAATCTATTTCTCACTTCCACTGTATAATCATAAGGGATTTAATTTAGGTCATACCTGAATGGTCTAGTGGTTTTCCCTACTTTCTTCAATTTCAGTCTGAATCTGCTAATAAAGAGTTCATTATATGAGCCACAGTCAGCTCCTGGTCTTGTTTTTGTTGACTGTATAGAGCTTCTCCATCTTTGGCTGCAAAGAATATAATCAATCTGATTTTAGTGCTGACCATCTGGTGATGCCCATGTGTAGAGTCTTCTCTTGTGTTGTTGGAAGAGGGTGTTTGCTATGATCAGTGCATTTTCTTTGCAAAACTCTGTCTTTGCCCTGCTTCATTCTGCATTCCAAGGCCAAATTTGCCTGTTACTCCAGGTGTTTCTTGACTTCCTACTTTTGCATTCCAGTCCCCTATAATGAAAAGGAATCTTTTTTGGGTGTTAGTTCTAAAAGATCTTGTAGGTCTTCAAAGAACCATTCAACTTCAGCTTCTTCAGCGTTACTGGTTGGGGCATAGACTTGGATTACCGTGATATTGAATGGTTTGCCTTGGAAACGAACAGAGATGATTTTGTCGTTTTTGAGATTGCATCCAAGTACTGCATTTTGGACTCTTTTGTTGACCATGATGGCTACTCCATTTCTTCTGAGGGATTCCTGCCCGCAGTAGTAGATATAATGGTCATCTGAGTTAAATTCACCCATTCCAGTCCATTTTAGTTCACTGATTCCTAGAATGTCGACGTTCACTCTTGCCATCTCTTGTTTGACCACTTCCAATTTGCTTTGATTCATGGACCTGACATTCCAGGTTCCTATGCAATATTGCTCTTTACAGCATCAAATCTTGCTTCTATTACCAGTCACATCCACAGCTGGGTATTGTTTTTGCTTTGGCTCCATCCCTTCATTCTTGCTGGAGTTATTTCTCTGCTGATCTCCAGTAGCATGTTGGGCACCTACTGACCTGGGGAGTTCCTCTTTCAGTATCCTATCATTTTGCCTTTTCATGCTGTTCATGGGGTTCTCAAGGCAAGAGTACTGAAGTGGCTTACCATTCCCTTCTCCAGTGGACCACATTCTATCAGACCTCTCCACCATGACCCGCCCATCTTGGGTTGCCCCGCGGGCATGGCTTAGTTTCATTGAGTTAGACAAGCCTGTGGTCCTATTGTGATTAGAATGACTAGTTTTCTGCGAGTATGGTTTCAGTGTGTCTGCCCTCTGATGCCCTCTTGCAACACCTACCATCTTACTTGGGTTTCTCTTTCCTTGGTCGTGGGGTATCTCTTTACAGCTGCTCCAGCAAAGTGCAACCAGTGCTCCTTACCTTGGACGAGGGGTATCTCCAACTGTGGTCTTGTTATATATGGCCTTTGAGATGCTGAGGTTCATTTCATTTATTCCCACTTTGTGGAGAACTTCTATCAAAGTTTATAAGTAAATTCCCAGATGATTTTTTAAATGACTGCATAATTTTGAACTCACAATAGCAACGAATGTTCTTATTGATAATTTTCTTTTCTTGTGGCATTCCTGTCTGACTCTGGTATCAGAGTAATGCTGGTAAGGTATTCTTTTTCTTTTCTTTTTTTTTTTTGGTAGTCTGAGAAAGATTTGTACAAATTCTTCTTTGACTATTTGGTTGAATTCACCAATTAATTTGCCTTGTCCTGAGCTTTTGTTTGTTGAGGGTTTTTAATTATTAATTCAGTCTCCCTACAAGTAAATAGTCTGTTCAGATTTTCTATTTAAGCATGATTCATTCTTTGTAGGTTTTATGTTTTTAGAAAGTCGTTCATTTTTTCTATATTGTCAGATTTGTTCATTTAAAATTGTTCAGAGCAGCCTCTTATAATTCTTTGTATTTTTGTGGTATTGATCATAACATCTCCTCTTTCATTTCTTTTTTTGTTGTTGTTGTTGGGTCGAAGCAGTTCTGCTTTATTGCCACAAACTCTTGGTTTATATAGGCAAGCAAGGGGGTTTTGCGAGGGACTTTCCATAGTTGCACCAATCACGTTAAAGGTCAAATCTTAATATACCATAGTTGCACCAATCACATTACATCATGCACTTCATTGTAACAAGAGTCTATGGTGATCACACCATAGTTGCACCAATCACGTTAAAGGTCAAGTCGTCATACGCTTCATTGTAACAGGAGTCTATGGTGATCACACGCTGTCCACGTACAGGGAAATTAAGAGAGCCAATCAAAAGTTTTAACAAACTTAGGCCACGCCCTCATCTCCTCCGCCAGGCGCCACCTTAGCTCTAAACCGCAAAGCTAGCCCTTCTTTTTCACGGTTTCCCATTTAGGGCCCCACATCTCCCCCTTTTTTATTTTATTTAAGCCCTCGAGACATTTGTATTGATGCTCTGTAGAACAAGGCATAAAGCTGTAGGCGGCCAACCTCGAGCCTCACCAGCCCTTCTCCTGACTGTGCCTGTCTTAGGTTGCCCTCCTCTGAGGGTCTTACTCGTCATTGGCTATTAAGCCACCTCTTGGGGGCTAGGTGGAATCTCTCTAGATGGGCATCTGGAACTTTTTATTTATCTGTCTCGGTTAATCTCTTGAAGGGCTAAATTAATCCAAGGGTTTTGTGGGTGCCCAACGTGGGGCTCCTTTTCCATGACTTGGGCAAGCATAACTTTTTTGCTGTAAGCACCTATTGCGGGCTGTGAGATTTTTTACCTTTAACATTACAACAAACAGAATAACAAAAACAGGCAAATAGAAGGCATTTTTAAACCAGGTAAATGGACTTTGTACCCAGTCCCATAGGTCCGTTGCTCCCTTTTTCACCTGTTAGAGCCTCATTTAACACTGGAAAAGCTGTCAGACAAAAACTGGGGTATCTCACATCACAGTCTATGCGCGCCAAGACACTCAGCGTCTCAATCGCTCTGGCGTGGAGTGTTCTCTCTCTTTTTTATTGGTAAGTCTACCTAAAGATTTGTCAATTTTGTTTATCTTTTCTTAGAATCAACTCTAAGTTTCATTGATCTTTCTATTGTCATTTTAATTTCCATTTCATTCAATTCTCTGTTATACCCTTCCTTTTACTAACTATGGGCTTCATTTGGTCTTCTTTTCCCAGTTGCATGGGGTGTAAAGTTAGATCATTTACCAGGGATTTGTCCTGTTTCTTGAGGTAGACGTTTATCTTCATGGACTTCCTTCTTAGAACTGCTTCCCACAAAACTGTGGATATTATATTTCTATTTTCTCTTGTCTCCAGGTATTTTTTTAATTCTTTTTTGACCCATCAATTGTTCAATAGCATGATGTTTCATGTCCACATATTTGTGAGTTTTCCAGTTTTTTTTTCATGTAATTAATTTTTAGTTTCATACCATTGTGGTCAGAAAATATGCTTGATATTATTTTAGTCTTCTTAAATGTATTAAGATGCGTTTTGTGGTCTAACATATGATCTATCCTGTAAAATGTTCCCTGTGCACTTGAGAAGAATGTGTATTCTGTTGCTTTTGGACAGAATGCTTCATATATATCTGTTAAGTCTATCTGATCTAATTTGTCATTTAAGGTCAATGTTTCCTTATTAATTTTCTGAACTTGCTTGATTCTTTATAGAATAATATATGTAAAAATGATTCAGATTTTTCTATGTTTTTTGTGGAAAATGGGAGAACATAATTACAAAGGCAGAACTTTGCTATATCTTTAATCAGTAAAAATTTATTTTCTCTAAAATAATTAGGATAAATTAATATAAGTATTTAAATGTATGTTTTAGAAATGTTTTTATTTTTTATTATAAATTTATTTATTTTAATTGGATGCTAATTACTTTGCAATATTGTATTGGTTTTGCCTTACATCAACATGAATCCACCACGGGTGTACACGTGTTCCCCATCCTGAAGCCCCCTCCCACCTCCCTCCCTGTACCATCCCTCTGGATCATCCCAGTGCACCAGCGCCAAGCATCCTGTATCCTACACTGAACCTGGACTGGCGATTCATTTCATGTATGATAATATACATGTTTCAATGCCATTCTCTCAAATCATCCCACCCTCACCCTCTCCCACAGAGTCCAAAAGACTGTTCTATACATCTGTGTTTTTAATAATTAAAGTATCCAGTGAGATAGACATGGTGGGTAATAAGATTATAAATTTAAGAAACAGACCAAGGAGAAGAATATATATATATGTGTGTGCATATATGTTGTGTGTGAAAAGTAACAAAAAGTATAATTTTTTATATATGATAAATGCGAGGTACCAATGAAAAATACATGGTATTCAAAACCTGCAGTCTTAAAACTTCTAATGGATGTTACTGTGAGAACTATACTTTAAGTTCTTCTACATAGATGTGTTTGAGAGGGCTACAACTGTGACTGAATTGGCCCAGGAATAGTAAGAATAGCAAAGGAAGTGAAACAAAGACCAGTATCTCGGGAATCTCAAACTTAACTTCCCCTCTAAATAGTCATTTTAAATCTGTAAACTCACAAAGAAACTCCTCAATATTTAAGATAATAATTTTTTTAAAAAGACAGAGGAACCTGGCAAACATGTCCTCAGCCAGGAGGTCAAAGTCAACATTAACAGTGATGAATCATATTTACAGGATGTGCTCTTGACTTAATGAAAAGGGCTCTGTGCTCTCCTTTCTATCTATCAGTCTAGTGATAAGAAAAACATCAAACAAATTCCACTTGAGAGTCATTCCACAAAATACCTCATCAGTCCTCCTCAAAACTCTGCGGGTCGTCAAAGACATGAAAGATTTCAGAAACTGTCACGGCCTAGAGGATTCTGAGGAGACATGATGACCGAGGGTCATGCGGTGCCCTGTGTGAGATCCTGGAACAGATAAAGCTCATTAGGAGAAAACTGAGGAAAGACGAATAAGCTATGGATATTAGTTCATGACAACATACTAATACTGGCTCATTAAATGTACTAGAAAAGTGTTAATAATAAAATTATATGTTGGTTTTTTTTAAGCCATAATATACTAAATTTCTTAAAGGTTACTGTGCTTAATCTTTTAACCAAAGTGGGAAAATTTAGAATTCCTTTGTATTTCATTACCTTGTCACAACTCTGAAAATTAGAACTGCTTATTACAATTACCACTGTAATTGCAATTACTGCTTATTACTGTCTTGCTGTTTTGTTGTTCTGTTTTCTTTTGTTTTGACCATGCTGTGCAGCTGGTGGGATCCTAGTGCCCCAAACAACCCAGGCCCCAGCAGTGAAAGTGTGTGCCAAGTCTTAACCACTTGCTCACCAGAGAATTCTTAGTTATTTGTTTGTGTGTGTGTGTTTTTTTTTTTAATAACACTAATTTTTATCAACATTCAGAGAGAAGATGTGTATTCCTAATGCATGTATCATAGGCATTGTGCTAGGAAATGGGGCCACTTGGCAGAAAATACAACAATATTAATACAAATTAGAGGTGCCATGTCCAAGACAGCAGCAAGGCCATAAGATAGGCACAGCTAAGACTAGGCATTTCAGAGGAAATAGCTGGGGAAGATTCTCACAGCACAAATAACATTTAAGCTGGTGGCAAAAATAGGCATGTGCAAAGAAGAAGTATATATTAGAAGGAGAAATAGCATGAAAAGTAGAGAGTAAGACAGGCATAGTGACCATATAAAGGTTAGGACAAAGTGTGGGTAAAGAAAGAGATGGGAGAGAGGGAACTGAGAAAGCAAGGTGGGAAATATAATCAAGAAAGAGATCACAGTGCAGGGTCCTCACGTGTAGGTTAGCAAAGTAAATGGCTAAGCCGGATGACCCAAAGTTGACCTTTCCATAGACAAAAACCCAATTTTAGAATCCCATACAAGTCATACAAGTATGACTGTATGGCAAATATCCCCAAATTCAAAATATAACACATGATATCCTGGTAAATAAAGTCCTTTCAGGTTGAAATATAATGGTAATCAGGAGAGGACTGCCTGGAAAAAAAAAAAAAAAAGAAAACAGAGGCAGCATCAAGGGCGTATTGGAGAGAACTGTCAGGCTTTAGAAAGTGTGGAAGGTTGGCTGGAGGCAAGAGGTGTAAGGAAAAGGCAAATTTACCTTCACAGTATACATTATTAATCATTCAGATGGGCCAGGTGGGTAGAATTATTGTTTGTATGTTGATAGAGAAGTGAAATGTAAGTTGAAAGTGTTGCCTAATCAATTACTTACATCTGGGAAATAAGAACTTCCAAGTTGTCCCAAGCCTGACTTTTCTGATATAGGAGGGAGAAAGATGAGGATCAGTTCAGTACAGTCTCAGTCGTGTCCGACTCTTTGTTACCCCATGGACTACAGCATGCCAGGCCTCCCTGTCCATGACCAACTCCCGGAGTTTACTCAAACTCATGTCCATTCAGTCCGTGATGCCATCCAGCCATCTCATCCTCTGTCGTCCCCTTCTCCTCCTACCTTTAATCTTTCCCAGCATCAGGGTCTTTTCAAATGAGTCAGCTCTTCACATCAGGTGGTCAAAGTATTGGAGTTTGAGCTTCAACATCAGCCCTTCCAATGAACACTCAGCACTGATCTCCTTTAGGATGGACTGGTTGGATCCCCTTGCAGTCCAAGGGACTCTCAAGAGTCTTCTCCAACACCACAGTTCAAAAGCATCAATTCTTCAGCGCTCAACTTTCTTTCCAGTCTAACTCTCACATCCATCCACACATGACTACTGGAAAACCTATAGCCTTGACTAGACGAAACTGTGTTGGCAAAGTAATGTCTCTGCTTTTGAATATACTATCTAGGTTTGTCATACCTTTCCTTCCAAGGAGTAAGCATCTTTTTATTTCATGGCTGCAGTCACCATCTGCAGTGATTTTGGAGCCCAAAAAGATAAAGTCTGACACTGTTTCCACTGTTTCTCCATCTATTTCCCATGAAGTGATGGGACTGGATGCTTTGATCTTAGTTTTCTGAATGTTGAGCTTTAAGCCAACTTTTTCACCCTCCTCTTTCACTTTCATCAAGAGGCTTTTTAGTTCTTCTTTACTTTCTGCCATAGGATGGTGTCATCTGCATATCTGAGGTTATTGATATTTCTCTGGGCAATCTTGATTCCAGCTTGTGCTTCATCCAGTCCAACATTTCTCATAATGTACTCTGCATATAAGTTAAATAAGCATGGTGACAATATATAGTCCTGACATACTCCTTTTCCTATTTGGAACCAGTCTGTTATTCCATGTCCAGTTCTAACTGTTGCTTCCTAACCTGCATACAGGTTTCTCAAGAGGCAGGTCAGGTGGTCTGGTATTCCCATCTCTTTCAGAATTTTCCACAGTTTATTGTGATCCACACAGTTAAAGGCTTTGGCATAGTCAATAAAGCAGAAATAGATGTTTTTCTGGAACTCTCTTGCTTTTTTGACGATCCAACAGATTTTGGAAATTTGATCTCAACCACCTTGTACATCTGAAAGTTCATGGTTCACATATTGTTGAAGCCTGTCTTGGAGAATTTTGAGCATTACCTTGCTAGCATGTGAGATGAGTGCAATTGGGCAGTGGTTTGAGCATTCTTTGGCATTGCCTTTCTTAGGGACTGGAATGAAAACACATTTCCAGTCCTGTGGACACTGCTGAGTTGTCCAAATTTGCTGGCATATTGAGTGCAGCACTTTCATAGCATCATCTTTTAGGATTTAAAATAGATCAACTGGAATGCCATCATCTCCACTAGCTTTGTTCATAGTGATCCTTCCTAAGGCCCACTTGACTTCATATTCCAGGATGTCTGGCTCTAGGTAAGTGATTACACTGTCCCACTCAGTCAGTCTATCCCATTAGGGAACTTTCGTAAGCCTTTTATCCTTCTCCATCAAGGGCAGACAGACTGAAAACCACCATCACAGAAAATTAATCAATCTAATCACATGGACCACAGCCTTGTCTAACTCAGTGAAACTATGAACCATGCTGTGTAGGGCCACCCAAGATGGATGGGTCATGGTGGAGAGTTCTGACAAAATGTGGTCCACTGGAAAAGGGAATGGCAAACCACTTCAGTATTCCTGCCTCGAGAACCCCATGAACAGTATGAAAAGATGAGGATAACTTGTAGCTAATATTTTTCATTAAATTTTTCTTGAGATAACCATTGTAAGATGTAAGGAAAATACTGAGATCATATATACCTTTTATCCAGTTGCATGGGTAATTTTATAAATACATGCCAAACTGCTTTACAGAGTGACTGTAATGTTTTACATTCCCACCAGCAGTGTATGATTAATCCACTTTTCCACATTCTCACCTACCCTTGATATTTTTGTTATTTATCTTGGTCATTCTTAAAAGGGTGTAATAATTGTTCGTGTGTTTTTTATTTACATTTCCCTATAGGCTCCTAATGTTAAACGTCTTTTCATGGACTCATTTGTCATTTCCACATCTTCTTTGGTGACATGTCTCTGTGTCTTTTGCCATTTCTAATTGGACTATTTTTTCTGTTTCATTTTGAAAGTTTACTATGTATTCAAGATACTAGTCCTTTATCAGATATGTTGTTTGCAAATACTTTTTCTAATCTGTGTTTGTCTCTTCATCTTCGTAAGTGGATGCTTCATAGAACAAATGAATTTGAACGAGTCAAATTTTCTGCTATTGATTTCACTTTCTGTGTCAAATCTGTGAATTCTTTACTTAGCCCTGAATCCTGAGGATTTTCTCTTTTTTTTCTTTTCTTTTTTTTTTCTGGAACTGTTATTGTGTTGGGTTTAAACTTCAGTCTGTGATCCACCTAGAAATAAATTTGCATAAAGTGTGAGACTCAGTTGAGACTCCTTTTTTTGTTTTTTTCCTTCTGATGCCCAGTAGCCTTTTTTTAAAAGATTGGTGCAATGGTAAAGAATCTGCCTGCCAGTGCAGGAGATGCAAGAGATGTGGATTTGATCCTTGGGTCAGGAAGAGTCCCTGGAGTAGGAAATGGCAACCCACTCCAGTATTCTTGCCTGGAAAATTCCAGGTACTGAAGAGTCTGGCAGGCTACAGTCCATGGGCTGTCACAGAATCAGATACACTCAGCACGCACTCATCTTCCTTACATTAGATTCCTTTTTCACCTTTGTCAAAAACCATTCAGATCCATTTACAAAGTCTGTTTCTGGGTTCTAGATTCTGTTCAATTGGTCTATGCATCTGACCTTCTACTAATAGCCATCTGTGTCTATTACTGCAGATTGATAATAAGAACTAATCTCAGGTGGCTCAGTGGTAAGGAATCTGCCTGACAAGTAGGAGGCGTACATTTGATGCCTGGCTTGGGAAGATTGCCCTGGAGAAGGAAATGCAACCCACTCCAGTATTCTTGCCTGGGAAATCCCATGGAGAGAGGATCCTGGTGGGTCACAGTCCATGGGATCGCAAAAGAATCAGAAACAACTTACTGACTAAACAACACCAAAATATTGGGTAGAGGGAGTTTTCTAACTTTATTCTTCTTTTTTTAAATAATCAGCTGGTAAAGAATCTGCCTGCAATGCAGGAGACCCCAGTTCAGTTCCTAGGTTGGCAAGTTCCCCTGGAGAAGGGATAGGTTACCCGCTCCAGTATTCTTGCCTGGAGAATCCCCATGGATAGAGGATCCTGGTGGGCTACAGTCCATGGGGTTGCAAAGAGTCAGACACAACAAAGCATCTAAGCACAACACAATTACTGTAAGCGCTCTACTTTTCTATACAAATATTAGAATAACCTTGTCTGAAAGTGAGATGACAGTTTCTCAGTCATGTCTGACTTTTTGTGACCCCATGTGTTGTACTGTCCATGGAATTCTCCAGGCCATAATACTGGAGTGGGTAGCCTTTCCCTTCTCCAGGGGATCTTCCCAACCCAGGGATCAAACCAGGGTCTCCTGCATTGTAGGCAGATTCTTCACCAACAAAGCTATCAGGGAAAACCTTGTCTAAGTCTACAAAAAACACAGCTGAGATTTTAATGGGAATTTAATTAAACCCATAGATGAGTTTGGGATAACTGAGATTTTTACTATGTTAATTTTTCAATTTATGAACATAGTACATGTCTACATTTATTTTGGCAGTTTTAATTTCTTTCATTTGTATTTGCTAATTTTCATCATATAGAATCTGCATGTCTTGTTTTGTTATGTTTATATACATAAAAGTATATAACTTTTAAAAAGTATTTAACTTTTTTAGAAATTGTTAAGTACTATTGAATTTGATTTTTCACATGTTTATTGTTAGTATATAAAAATGTGTGTGGACTTGGTATCCTGGGGCCTTGTTAAACCTACCTGTAATTTTAGGAAGGCTTTTCTATTGTTCTTTTGCCTGTGTTTCATGAAGTCAACAAAGTCATCTTCAAGCAAGAATGGTTTTACTTTTTTCTTTAAAATCTTTATGTCTTTTTTTTTTCTTGCCATACTTTAGGGTCTATAATCTGCAGGGCTATGCTCAGAAATAAAAGTGATGAGAGAAAACCACCTTGCTTTGTTTCTGATTTTAAAGGGGCACCATTCAGTTCTTCACTGTTAAGTATTCAAATATTCTGTAAGCTGCAGAGGGTGTGTGTGGGGGGTGGGGGGGGTGCTCTTTATCAGGTTGAGGTAGTTCCTCTCAATTCCTAACTTCCTCTTTAAATGGATATTGGATTTTGTTGAATTACTTTTGCTGCCAATTGATGTGATTGTTGTTGCTGTTGTTTAATTGCTAAGTCATGTCAGACTATTTATGGTTCCGTGGACTGTAACCCACCAGCCTCCCTGGGGCGAAGATACTGGAGTGGGTTGCCCTTTCCTTCTTCAGAGGATCTTCCCTACCCAGGGTTAGAGCCTGTGTCTCTTGCATTGGCAGGCAGATTCTTTACCACTGAGCCACCTGGAAAGCTCATTGATGTAATTATCGATATTTTATTCTTCAGCCTGTTGATATGGTGGACTATGTTGATTGATTTTAGAATGCTAAACTATCCTTGCATACCTGAAATAAACCCATAGTCACAGTGTATAATTCTTTATATTTATTGTGATTCAATTTGCTAATATTTTCTGGAGGAGTTTTACACATAAGTTCATGAGAGTTTTGATTTTTTTGTATTGCCTTGGAATTTTTTGAGTATTATTAGGATACTAGGTATAATTAGGATAATATTGTCCATATAGAATAGTTGAAAAGTAGTTTTCCTTCTCTATTTTTTGAAAGATATTATGTAAAACTAGTGTTAATTCTTTATTGAACGTTTGGTGCAAATATCCAGTAAAATTGTGTGTACTTAGAAATTCCTTTCTTGGGAGAATTTAATTTCTCTTACTGTTGGAAAATTATTCAGATTATCTACTTTGTCTTTTGATAATTTGCAGTTTTTGAGAAATTAGTTCATTTTTTTAAGTTATTGAATTTATGAGTGGAAAGTTTTCAGTGTCGCTTTAGAATGGTTTTAATATCTGTGAAGAGATTTCCTTTTTTTACCCCTGATATTGATGATTGTTTCTTCTGTTTTTGTCTGTTGTTTTTAGAGGCTAATAAATTTTATTGATGTTTTTTTAAGAACCAGATTTTTGTTTCACTTATTTTCTGTATTGTCTTTTATTTCATTTATTTTTAGTTTTATTTTTATTATTTTCTTTTCATCTGCTTACATTTTTTGGTTTTTCTTTTCTAGCTTCTTGAGGTAGAAATTTAGACAATTTATCAAGGATTTTCTTCTTTACTAATGTGAGCATTTAATGCTGTAAATTTATCAAGGATTTTCTTCTTTACTAATGTGAGCATTTAATGCTGTAAATTTATGTTTCATACTTTTTAAGCTGCATCTTACATATTTTGAAATATTGTATATTGAAATATTGTATATTCATTTTCATTCAATTCTCTCACTCCATACATATATATATGTACATATATGTATATATATAGTATTCTTTGAGCAATTGAAAAGAACGTATACCCTGCTCTTGTTGAACAGGGTATATATTAGATCTTAATGATTGATTAATCATTTTCTTGAGATCTTTTATACCCTTGTTATTTTGCTATCAAGTGAATATAACAGTTACTAGAATTGAGTGTTGATTTAAACATTTACCATTGTGTTATATCTCTCTTTATCTCATCATTTTCTCTGTAGTCTATATGCTCTAATATTAATATAGTTACTCTTTCATTTTAAAAATTAATGTTTCCATGGTATATCTTTTTTATTTTTATTTTTAGTCTATCCATGTTGCTAAATTTAAAATGCATTTCTAATAAGCAATAGAGTTTCATAACCCACTTTGTCAAACTCTGCCTTTTAATTGGTAGATTCATGCCATTTACATTTACTATAATTACTGATATGTTAAGGCTTATATCTGACATTGTGTTATGTTTTCTATTTGTTTTTCTCACTTCTTGGTTCCTCTTTTACTGCTTTCCTCTGGGTTAGTCTTTCCTTTTTAGAGAACCATCTTGATCTGTCTGTAGTGCTTTTTCATGTATCTCTCTATAATGATGTTCAGTGGTTATTCTGGACACTGAAACATACAGTGTGACTTATCACAGTCTACTGTTACTAACGTAACAGTTCATGTTACTAGTGTAACACCTAAGTGTTATTAATGTAAAACTTATCAGTTCAAATGAAGTATGGAAATTTTACTTCCATTTAAGTTCCATATCCTTCCCACTTTGAAAACATCATTGTCCTGAGTGTCAGATGATCTTATAATTTTTGTCTCAGTCATCCGAAAGGATGATTACACCAGATATAGAATTCTGGTTTGCAATCATCCTTCTGTACTTGAAAATTCTTATGACACTTTTTTCTGGGCTCTATAGTTTCAGAATAAATTTTCTGTCATTTGCATTGATATTTTCAATATAATGAGTAAATCACTTTTCTGGTTGCTTTCAAGATTTTTTCTTTTTCTTTTTTAAAGATTATGATGTGTTCTTGGTATGGACATCTTTGTGTTTATCTTTCTTAGGATTTGCTCAACTTCTTAGATCTATAGGTTTGTGTCCTTCTCAAAATTTGAGTTTTCAACCAGTGTTTCTTTGAATACTCATTCAGCACCAGTTTCTCCCTCCTCCCTCTGGGACTCCAAGTGAAAGTGAAGTGAAGTCACTCAGTCGTGTCCAACTCTTTGCGACCCGTGGACTGTAGCCCACCAAGCTCGTCCATCCATGGGATTCTCCAGGCAAGAATACTGGAGTGGGTTGCCATTTCCTTCTCCAGGGACTCCAGGAGGCAAATATTAACTTTTATCTATTGTTCCATAAGTTTGTCATACCCTGTTCTTATTTGTTTAGCCTATTTTCTCTCTGTTGTTTACATTAATTAAATTCATTTGATCTGTGTTCATGTTCATCAGTTCTATTCTCTGTTATCACTCCACTATCAACACAGTCAATATTTTTTAGTTATTACATATTTTAGTTCTGTGATCTACAGTTGGCACTTTTTATAAATTTTGGGGCTTCCCAGGTGGCTTATGATAAAGAATCTGCCAGCCAAAGCAGGAGACACAGGTTCAATTCCTGGGTCGGGAAGGTTTCCTGGAGAAGGGGATGGTGACCCACTCCACTCCCATTCCACTTGCCAGGAGAATCCCATGGACAGAGGAACCTAGTGGGCTACAGTCCACGGGGTCACAAAGTGTTGAACACAACTTAGTGACTGAGCACACACGCATATAAATTTTATTTCTTTATTAAGGCCTTCTAGTTTTTTTCTCTATTTTTTATTTTTTCCAAAAGACTTTTTCATCTCTTGTTAAATTATTTGTATGATGGTTACTTTAGAGTTCCTGTCTTATTCTTAATATCTGATTCATCTCAGTTTCAATGACAATTTTTTCTCATTCAAGTTATGATATTCCTATTTCTTATAATATTGGATGATTTTATATTTCTCCTGCATACTTTTTCACTTTTTAAAAGGCTCTGGATTTTTTTTTAATTCAGCAGGCAGCCACCTTATTCAGCTTTAGCATATTATTTATCAGTAAAGCACACCTGAAGAATGTAAGACTTGGAACACTGTAATCCATCAGCATCTACTCAAAAGTTCCCACCCTCATTGTCAGAGTCTCACCTTTCCCACTCACTGCTGCAATTGTAACATAAGCAGTCTGTCAAGACATCAAATCAACTTGTGTGGTACTTCAGCAAATCCAAAGACCAAACTCTGATGCAATTTTGGGAAGCTCTGAACCTGAAGCTACAAGAGATATTTGATGTTCTATAGTGAGACACAGAAACTGCCTAGTTTTCCAGTCATGCCATGTTCTGGAAATTTAAGCCCTCAATCTTACTCCTTCTTTTCTTATGTCCTCTTGAGTCAAGTGAGAAGCAGTCTGCCCACCCTATAGTCTTTGTGCCCTCATCACCATTACAGTGAATTCTGTACTATGCTAGCCACTTTGTCTACCTAAGCTTTGCCTCCCTTGGTGCTTCATTCTAGGTGGTGATAATTAATGTGACTGCATGCTTGCAACCTGCCAGTGTCCAATTTTTTCACTGGGGTAAAAATATAAAATCATCCAATATAATAAGAAATAGGAATAAATTAGTTCTTCCTTCAAATTTTAAATCTGTTTAAATAATAAATCCCAAATTCCCATTTTTGCAATTCTTTTTAACTCCAAATCCCTTCTGAAATAAGATACTTTATTAGTGATAGTTCATTTAGAAAAACAGAACCCTTTTTACATATTCTGAGTAAAGAAAGAAAGAAAGAAAGTGAAGTTGCTCAGTCATGTCTGACTCTTTGAGATCCCATGGACAGTAGTCTACCAGGCTTCTCTGTCCATGGGATTTTCCAGGCAAGAGTACTGGAGTGGGTTGCCATTTCCTTCTCCAGGGGATCTTCCTGACCCAGGGATCGAACCCAGGTCTCCTGCATTGCAGGAGCCACCTGCAATGAGCCACCAGGGAAGCCCCTTTCTGAGTAAAGATATAATTAATGCAAGTAATTAAAGACATATAATTAGTGATAAGTCTGTTGAAGAAAGTTCAAAAGACTATTTTCTAAAAACCTAACATGCAAAGATTGTAGGGAAACTACTACCAATTACACTAGATGCTCTCAGTGACAAAGGAGATGCTTACCGAGGGCTTTTGAAGTCATTGGAAGTCACCATCAATGACCTCAGTTATTGCCCAAAGCTGATGCTGGAGGAAAATAGCCTCTCCTTTTCTTTTATCTCCCAATTTATGTGTGGATGTCTTGAAATGTTGACATAGAAGCTGGAGACTCAAAAATATCAATTCAGGGTCCACTTCTTCTATGAAGAGGATCAGGTAGAATGGGAGGAGTTAGAGCTGCATTTTCAACAGAACATCCATAACAAGGAACACTGGTCAACTGGTCTCAGGGACTCAGACCCTCACTTCCTCCTACAGCTTCTCTTGCTGAGTTTCCTCCATGGACAGGAAATGCTGACATCAAATTTTTACCTATTTCACTCTTAACAATTCCTTCCATGCTTTTTTTGTTTAATTCATATTTGAAATGTAAATTCTTACATGCTTTTTTAAACTTCTCTTTTGTGAACTCTAAAACTCATGGTTTTATACATTATATGCATTTGAAAAATATTAAGGAAGGGTTCTGGTTGAGCTGGACCAATGTACTCAGCCCTCCTCTGGATCTTTCTCTCATTCTTATTTCCTAGGATGACTTTGTCCTGCTTTTCTTCTCAACCGTAATTCTTTACAAAACTCAATTCTGATTGCTATTTTTTTTAATCCTGTAAAGTCTCCTTTGAATCCAACATCCCTTGTCTGACATCAACACTTTCTCCAATCTGACCATTATTTTCCATTCACACATATTTTTTTTCATTGCCTGACAATACCTACTCTGAACCAAGTACAAATGAATCAGTTTCTTACAACTATATATAAATTTGATGTTTCTCCTAATAATAGACTTTCCTCATTCTTCCTCTCAAAGGGGCATTTCAAACGATCTTTACTGATGTTTGTTTGGAGCCAGACTCTATCTTCAAAACACCTACAGTGCAGTAGGAGATATAGACAACCAAAAAGGTACTTATGATTCATCATCAGAGTGCAGTGATTGTGCAGAATACAGTGTGAGAGACCACAAAGAGGACACAGGGAAGTCTGCTGCATGAGTTACAGACATGCAGCCTAGACATGATAATGCCAGATCTGGCTGATGGTTATGTGCAGGGAGAGACACACAAAGAGAAGATGAGAAACTCATGAGTCAGTGGTAAGACAGAGGGAAAAAGAAAATTTAGAATATTCAAAGACTTAAAAGTCAACCAGGATATGCAGAATAGTGGAGTCTCTGCATAAATACAGAAAGAAATGAAGCAAGAGGGACAAACAACAAATATATTACTAGAGATTGCTCAAACTCATGTCCATCGAGTCGGTGATGCCATCCAACCATCACATTCTCTGTCATCCCCTTCTTCTCCTGCCTTCAATCTTTCTCAGAATCAGCCTGGGAAGCCTGGCATGCTGCAGTCAATGGGGTCTCAAAGAGTCAGACTTGACCGACTGACTGAACTGAACTGAAACTGATTATTTATTAGTTCACTTATTAATTCCAAGTGTCTAGAAAGTGACTGGCATATTGTAGGCAGTCAGAAAAATCTCTGTTGAGTAAATATTGTCAACTTTGTATAGAACAGCACTGTGATTTATGAATTGACATGCTTGTTTTCTGAGTTATACTGAAAGCTCTATGAGGACAGAGGCTGTTTTCTTGTCCTTGTACATAGTGTGTGTGTCCTTGGTGTCTGTCTATAACATTCCTAGGAAGGTGAGAACCTGAACAGAAGAACCAGAGATGCAACTTGTATCTACCCAGTCAAGGCTGCTTTAGTCTCACTACAGGAACTCTCAGAATTTCAAATTCATAGCACAAATTAGAACACTGAATTTTTTAAATAGCATGCTTGAAGAGACTAAAGCCATACCTTACAATTAAATTATCATACAATTACATACCTTATGATTCAGAAAACTAAGATCATGGCATCCAGCCCCATCACTTCATGGCAAATAGATGGGGAAACAGTGGCTAACTTTATTTTTCTGGGCTCCAAAATCACTGCAGATGGTGATTGCAGCCATGAAATTAAAAGACGCTTACTCCTTAGAAGAAAAGTATGACCAACCTAGATAGCATATTCAAAAGCTAAGACGTTACTTTGCCAACAAAGGTCCGTCTAGTCAAGGTTATGGTTTTTCCAGTGGTCATGTATGGATGCGAGAGTTGGACTGTGAAGAAAGCTGAGCACTGAAGAATTGATGCTTTTGAACTGTGGTATTGGAGAAGACTCTTGAGAGTCCCTTGGAGTGCAAGGAGATCTAACAAGTCCATCCTAAAAGAGATCAGTCCTGGGTGTTCATTGGAGGGACTGATGCTGAAGCTGAAACTCCAATACTCTGGCCACCTGATGCAAAGAGCTGACTCACTGGAAAAGACCCTGATGCTGGGAAAGATTGAGGGCAGGAAGAGAAGGAGACGACAGAGGATGAGATGGTTGGATGGCATCACCAACTCAATGGACATGGGTTTGGGTGGACTCCCGGTAGTTGGTGATGGACAGGGAGGCCTGGCATGCTGCGGTTCACAGGGTCGCAAAGAGTCAGACACGACTGAGTGACTGAACTGAACGGATGGGGTCAAACTTCAAGATTTGTGCTTCATCTTAAAGAATAAAAATAGCTTTTGAAAAGTGTTAATCAAGCTAGTGACATAATAAAGTTTGAAATTTATGAAGCGGCACAAATAATACAAAACATAACTTAGAAGAGATTAGTATTGGAAGTATAGGTATAAGGTTGTTCTAAGAGGAATGCGACAACACAGAAAAGATATGAAGAAGTAGAAGAGCAGATAAAGTGAATTTATGGAGGCTGAGGAAGGAAAGCATTTCCAGGAGGGAAAAGTCAATAATCAAATGCAGCAGAGACACATGAAAGGTAAAAAACATAAAAGTATTAATTTCAGCAGCCACAAGAACCTTCACGACCTTGGTGAGAAGAGTAGCAGTTGAAAAATACAGACAGAATCTTTACTCATGTCTCTACCTACCATGCTTTTGCTTATTACACATCCCAGGCTCAGGCTTTTACTAGAGATGCCAGAATAGTCATGCTTCACTACTAATCCTAAATTAGATCCACTCTAACAAAGCTTATAATCTCCAAGCAATTCAGTGTCTGTCAAAACAAATTCAACATACTTTAAAGAAAGAAAAATCCAGTCACTCAAGAATGCAACATTCACAATTTCCAGTATTCAACTAAAGCTTAACAGACATGTGATAAATCAGGGAATTGTGAGCCATAACCCAAAAAGAAAAATGGATATCATAATTAAAGCATAAATGCCAGAATCAATGGAATTAGTAGGTAGGGACTATGATGAAGCTATTACAAATTAGTTTCAAAATTTAAAGAAAAGAATAAACAAGTAAAATGTTTGCTTTCAAATATGCAAATACAATGAAATTAATTATTGAATACTAAGAAAAAAATTTGTTTTATCTCCATCCTTGTACATTATTCCAATTTTCAAAAATATTATTTAAAATTGTGCCCCTCAAAGCAGGGAGTTTCTGAGCTGTGAGCACACATGGTCTTTGGCAGGCAGAGTCTGCAGTGCCTGGTAAAGTGGGGTTTTATGCCCAGATCAGGGCCCTCCAGATTTGTTAGTTGCTAAAACAGGAGAATGGACCACAGAGTAAGGTTTTAAGGGGAAAAAGGTCTCTGAGAATGTGAAAGAGCTTGTTGGTGGTGTCAGAGTAGGCCCTGGGCATGGCTGGCTGCTGTAGTCTGGTGCTCACAGGGAGGTATGGGTGAGCCAGAGATCTGAAGAATGAGATGCCAGGAAGGGTCCTGGTGATGCAGTGAAGGGGATGGGGGAGTGCTGAGGAGGGGGGAATGGCAGATGTGCCTCAGAGGAGAGAGGAGAGGTGGGGCCCTGTGACCAGGCTAGCAACCCTCCAGGTGCACATGAGCTGTGTATTATGTGACATGTATGCGTTTCATCCTCTCTATTGGGCATGCCCATCTCCCTTCTTCAAGTGTGATCCCCCCTAAATCTTCCTCCTTATTCAGTTCACATCGCCATCTCTGGGAATCTCTTCCTGACGCTACGCACACACCCGCAGCTCTGAGGGTTACACAGTGAGCACCCCGTTTCTCTAGAAAATAGCACTCAGTATTTATCTATGGGTCCCCCTGTCAGACGCAGGTTCCCAACGCTGAGTAAGATGTCGACAAGTAGCAGGAACACTTCACTATTTGCTGAATTGCCTTGGAATAGAAAATGAAAACAAGGAGAACGGAATAAGCAAGTGTGTGCACGAGAGACAAGGGCTGGGGGCAGCAGAAAAGCCCTGAAGGAATGTCCCCAGTAAGACCTCTCAGGGCGGCAAGTCGCCCAGGGCTGCCCAGAGAGTGCTTCACCTCCTCCCCTCCCTGAATCCAGTCCCCACGCCTTCCTCACAGCTGCCAGCTAGGACATCCTGGCTTGAGAAGTTTCAGGGAGTTTTCTCACAGAGGAAACACGTACCACTGCTTGCAGAGGCAGACGCTGCAAGCTCAGGTTTCCAACCTCATTTTTTTTCCTGTCAGTTCCAGAGAGGATTTAGTGGTTTGTTTTTTTAAAATAAAAAGGCACGGAGTGGGTCGGGGGAGCTGGTTGGAGAAAAAAGAAACCTGGATTACTAACAGCTAAATTTCTACTTGTTCTCTTTTCACGCGGCTATATTTTAGAAGGCTGCTCTGGCAGTTGGAAAGATGAGGAATGATGATTTCAATCCAAAGCTCTCAACAGTTCAGCTTGTGTGTGTGCGGCCCCCTGGAGCCAGGCTGCGGCTGGTGGTCGGTGTGTGTGTGTGGGGGGGGGGGGTTGGGGGTGGGCAGGGGCGGCAAGGAAGGCAGGGGGGTTCCCCGTCCCCAACCCTGTCCAGAAGGCACTGAGACAGGATGCTGGACAAAAAGAAGCCTGCAGCTTGGAGAGGAAGCTTATCCTGTCTCTCTCCAGAGTCTCATGACAGAAAACAACAAAATTCTATAAAGCAGTTATCTTTCAGTTAAAAAAAATTAATTAATTTTTTTTTTTAAAAAAGGATTTGCTAGAACAATGTACAGAATAGGCCCTTAGAAGGCACAAGAGGGTTTTTGTGCCTCTTGAACTCTTCACACAGGTCCCACATGACTTGTGCCGCTGGTGTCCAACCAGGACACGTATGTGTGGAATAGCCAGTGACTGGCAATCTGCATGGTTTATGTTAGACTAAAATATTTGCTGGAGGTTTATGTTGATGTGTAAGAGTGCAGTGGTAATATTAATAGTTGAAAAATTGGTTGACATTTTTTCCACAGAAATGCATTTTTTAAATTAAAATGAACTTTATCAGTGCACGGGCTGGGAAACTCCTCATTTTGAGGAGACAGGTCTCATTTGAGGCCACCCCAAGGCTTTGTGGTTTGAATCTCCTAGAGGGGGCAAGGCGCCTCGCCCCTCTGGAAGAATTCAGCTTTTCAACACCCGGTTTCTTCGCTTTGGCAAGTAGTGAACGGCAGCAAGGGAACTGAGCACTCAGGTGGGGAGGAACCCACCCAGCAGGGTGGAAGAGGGGGCCTGATCACCCCCCTGGGAGGGACTAGAAGGGGCACAGACCCACAGGGGCCTGGAATAGGCAGGCAGCAGTGATTGCTTGGTACACAGGTCGACGAGCATGCTACGGTTTAGGAAAAAAATTTGTGAAGGTCATTTACGAGGTGTGTCCACACCATCTCAGGGGAAATTATTACCAGCGATCACCAGGGGATTTTTAGGATAGGAAACTGGTCCTTGTATGCTCGTTTTCTGCCCTCCCCCAGGAGGTGTCCCATCTGCTGTGAAATTCTTGACGCCCTCAGAATTGTTAGACTAGAAGGAAGGGGATACATAAGTGAGTATGAATTGGCTTTTCCAGAGATGGCCCAGGACATGGTATATTTAACCCATCTGTGTTTTCATCCGCACCTGATCAAGCCCACCAAGGCAGAACGGACTTTAAGGGAGAAACAGTCTTGGACCACGTGGTTTCTGGTTCGGCTGTGCTCACCGGCAGGTGATCCCCCTTCTCCCTCTGGGATCTGGCAGGTAAGGCTCTTCTCACCCCAATTATGAAGGAGGCAGAATGGCAATTTAACTGTCATTGAGTGGAAATATCAGAAGTACATAGGGTATTGAGAACTTCGTAGACAGAACGAAAAGGAAAAATAGAAGAAGGTCTGAGAAGGTAAGCAAGATGGGGGAAAGTGAATCTAAGGCAACTGGATTGGAGTGCATGATTTAACATTTTAAGAAGGGATTAGGAGGAGACTATGGGGTGAAGATGAAGCCTAACCACCTCCACATACTCTGTGAGGTCGAATGGCCCCCTGTGGGAGTAGGATGGCCACCAGAGAACACCAGGAACTTAAGAATAGTGGAAGCAGTCTATGCAGTAGGAGAGCCAGGACACCTGGATCAATATCCATATATTGACTTATGGCTAGGGTTAGCTCAAGACCCTCCTACTTGGACAAGGTTCTGTATCCAGAACGGAAAGGGAAAAAATATTAATGGCACAAAAATTGACTGATGATAAAAAAGGAAATTCTACAGGATTTGGATGGGTCGACCTGCCCCCTCCTCCATACTGAATAATGACGCTCCTGCCTCAGTGCTTCACCAGGCTGCCTTAATGCCCAAGCCAGGGCCAGGTGAAGTTCTGCAGCAGCCGCTGCTCCTCCGCCAGCTCTTCCCAAGGTCATAGAGCCGCCACCTCGGCAGGCTCCAATCCCGGTGACAGAAGCCTCTGGCCAGCACTTCCAGGATCCAACTCCAGCCAAACCGCCTAAGCTATACCGTCTTTCCCAGTGAGTACTGACAAGAAGGGAGGGAGACGTTGGAATTAAGCAGAGACTGCGCTCTGCCAGAGAGCCGGAGGGAACGAAAGAGAACAGACAACAGATTTGCAATGCTAGCTGCTGCTCTGGGGAAGTCTATCTCGGGCCCTCCAGAAAACATCCTCTGCCCCAGGGACAGGACAGTCCTTCAACTGATCCCAGATCCCAACGGAGGCCCCAGACCCCGTTACAGCCAAACCAGTGTGCCCAGTGTTAACCTGTTGGCCACTGGAAGAATGAATGCCCTAAGGAAAGGAAGGAAGAGGAAGCTTCCGCAGTTGTGGGGCTGACTGACTTGGAAATTAAATAGGGCTGCCGGGGCTCAGAGATATCAGGTCCCCAAGAACCCATGGTAACCTTAAAAGTGGGGGAACAAAACATTGACTTCATGGTGGATACAGGAGCAGAACTGTTGGTAGTAACAAAACCTGTGTCACCACTGTCCAAAAAGACTACCGCTGTTACTGGGATATCAGGAGAAGACATGATTAAATCAGCCCAGAAAATGTCAGATGAGGGGTCACCAAATGATTCATGAATTCCTCTGCATTCCTGAGTGCCCAGTACCCCTGTTGGGAAGAGATTTGCTCTCTAAACTAGGAGCACAAGTGACTTTCTCCCCTGAGGAGAGGCCCACCTTCCGGATGGACACTATGACTTGTTTGCTCTCTCAGTACCATCCCAAGATGAGTGGAGGTTGCATAAGCCTCCAAAGGAAGAACTGGGTGGGCCAGAAGAGCATGAGAGAGAGCTCACTCAATTATTCCCTGAGGTCTGGGCGGAAGACAAACCCCCCTTCCCCCAGGCTGGCTAGACATCAAGCCCCAGTGATAATAGAACTGAAACCAGGCACCATCCCTGATAGAAAGTGCCAGTACCTGCTACCAATAGAGGCCTGGGCCGGCATACTGCCCCACATCAATAGACTGAAACAAGCGGGCGCTCTAGTAGAGTGCCAGTCGGCTTGGAATACGCCGATCCTGCCAGTCAAAAAGGAAGGAGGACAGGGCTATAGGCCTGTACAGGATCTCAGGGTAGTCAACCAGGCTACTGTGACTTTACACCTCACTGTACCAAACTCCTATACCTTACTCAGCCTCCTCCCGCCGAGGACCAAAGTTTATACCCACCTGGATCTCAAGGATGCCTTCTTCTGCGTACGCCTCGCCCCAGGGTCACAGCCCATCTTTGTCTTTGAATGGGAAGATCCGGTCGGGGGCACCAAGCAACAGCTCATCTGGACTCCCCCACAAGGGTTTAAGAACTCCCCAGCCATCTTTGGGGAAGCCCTGGCTTCTGACCTGAACTCGTTCCATCCGGAAGAGTACGGATTAGGCTCCTACAATATGGGGATGGCCTGCTGCTGGCCGCCGAGACCAAGGAAAAATGCTGGAAAGGGACAAAAGCACTGCTCCAGCTGCTGATGGAAGCAGGTTACCAGGTGTCGAAGAAGAAGGCACAGATCTGCAAGGAGGAGGTAAGGTATCTGTGCTTTGTTTTAAAGGAGGACACAAGGGCCCACACCCTAGTTGGGTCCTATATACTGATGGCACTAACCTGATAAAACAAGGACAACGGCTGTCAGGTTAGCCAAAGCGGAAGGGGCCATTAAGACTGAAAAGGGATGGTGAGAATTGCCAAGTGGCAAATTATTGATACTGGAGGAGCTGGCACTCAATCTGGTAAGCCAAACACACCAAGCAACCCACCTAGGCCAGGCTGCCTGCACACAGGTTAATGCTGCCTCTCAGGTATTCAGACTAAAACCTCTGGGTATTCAGCTGAAAGGCACGCTGCCCCTTGAACACCTGGGAGTGGAATTCACTGAAATGAAACCTCACCGACACTACTGTTCCTGCTGATCATGATACGTACGTTCTCGGGATGGGTAGAAGCTTTCCCTACCTGGACTGAAAGAGCATCAGAAGTAGCCTGGTGCCTGCTTAGGGAAATAGTTCCCAGATTTGGACTTCCTGCCAGCATTGGTTCATACAATGACCCGGCTTTTGTAGCTGATTTAGTACAACAAGTAAGCAAAACTTTAAACATCAAATGGAAACTGCACACTGCATATAGGCCCAGAGTTCTGAGATGGTGGAACCAACTGGACATTAAAGAGACACTCTCCAAGTGGATCATAGAGACTGACTGCTCCTGGGTGGACTTGATTCCGACGGCTCTGCTCAGACTCAGGATGACCCCACAGTTCCAAAGCTATTCTCCATACAAAATTGTGGATGAGAGGCCCCCTCCCATAATAAAACAGGTGTCTGCAAATTTGCCTCAGGTAAGGGGGAATAGGATTTCACAGCAGATGGAACTGGGTAAGGTAATAAATCAGGTAACTAAGTTTGTACAAGAAAGGGTGCCATTCCCCCTTGGGGAACAGATTCATGAGTTTACGCTTGGTGACCAAGTATGAGTCAAAGATTAGAAACATGATTTGCTAGCCCTTTGGTGAAAGGGCCCTTATGTTATTCTAACTATCCCCACTGCAGCTAAAGTTGCAGGTATTGTCCCTTGGATCAGTCATATGAGGGTAAGGAGAACATACCACGCAGACCCAGAAAACACTGAGTGGACTGCACAGAGGGACCCCGCTGACCCTCGAGAGACTAAGACCATCCTTAAGAAGAAGGAAAAGAAGATCCTGGACGAGCCCCTTCAGGATGAAGCTGCACAATCAACTCCTGCTGCATGGCCTCATTAACATGATTTTGAATTTAACTTCCGTTTCAACTCAGGACAATGTTTTCATCTCATGGGCACATTCCTAAGCAGACTTCCACAGCACTTCCAGCTGCTGGGTATGTGGGGCTATGCCTCTGTCACTGACAAATGGACTTCCTTAGTGGGTGTCACCACTCTGACAAGGAGATTTTAAACCACTCTGCTCTTTTCTGGGATGACAAAAAGAGACTTTCCTCTCTCTTGTCAATCAGAACCTCTCCTTGCTCTCTTGGTGTAAGACTTACAGTCAATAGACTCAGGTCATGGGGTTACATTTGATATAAATGCCAGTGTAACAAAAGCCTAACCTACTTGTTGTAAATCTACCCTGGTAGCCCCAGTAAATCTACCTTATTTACATGCTAGGTGGACAAGATCCACGTTTCAATGATATGAGTATATTGCTGCCTTATTCGTATCCTCTATAGGGACAACAGATATCATGATTAAAGTAGAAGCTTTGACTAATTTCACACAACAGGCCCTCCTAGACAGAACAAAATCCATCCAAGCCTTAAATGAAGAGCAAATCCAAATGAGAAAAGCAGTAATTCATAATAGAATGGCTTTGGACATACAGCTGCTCAAGGAGGGACCTGTGCTATAATTAAGGTTGAATGTGTGCATACATTCCTGACATTGGCAATGTATTGACTGCTTTAGATGACGTGAAAACCCAGGTAAAAGCAACGTCAAATGAAAACATTCCTTTTTGGACTTCGGTCCTATCTTGGGTGAAGGGCAATTGGTGGAAAACTATATTTACCACTGTTGTAGTTGTCTTGATAGTTCTGCTTTGTGGACCCTGAATTTTACAATGTATTATGAACTCTGTAACCTGAAGGTTGATGTCATTCTCCCAAATTAGTGGTTGGAGAGCCAGGGTGCAATATATCCCTATGAATGATGCTCATAATATGAGTTAAGAGCATCAAGAGGGGGGAATGAAGAAGGAATTCATAGAGCCTGGACTCCATCTTAGGCCTGTTCATGCTGATCATGCTCGGCCCCCTTTCCAGTGGACTCTGAACTCTGTGTTTAGTGCCTATGAAAACAACAGAAGGATAAGACCCCCTCCAGACAGGGGAACCTTGAAGATCATATCTAGGTTACTCATTGCCTAAGAGAAAACATACACTAATCACCCCTTCCTCCAGACAGACCATACATTTTTCTGTATCTATCGGAGTGTAACCTTGGGTTTATTGATTATTGGCTAATTGTTTGACTGTTTGAGCACATAAGCACATAGCATGTGAATGATGGGGTTATTGGGATTGTATTTCCTTGGTTTATGTAAGTCTCAAGGAATTTGGAGTGGTGGGTTCAGACACGTACGCATGGGGTATAAAAGATTTTCACAAATTCTGGTCTGGGTCCTTGGCTAAGAGGAGACTCTGCCTTGGGCCCGCCGGTGTAATAAATTGCACTCCACTATCTGCATTGTCCTTCTGAGTGAGTTTGTTTCCCGGAACACGTGGCTACAACAGTTTAAGGAAAGGGCTGTGGAATAGGCGGCTCCAACTGGTCCACCTGCTGCATCTGGGCCATGTTGCTCGCTTGCCTGGTGCATTCGTTCATATATGTTCTTTATCAGGTTAAGAAAATCCACTTTCAATCCTCTTACTAAGTTATTTTCATGAATATGTCTTCAATTTTGACAAATACTTTTCTGCATCATTGATATAATCCTGTGACTTTTCTTTTAATGTATAATATAGTGCATTGCAATAATTGATACATAAATATTGAACCAGACTTTCATACCGGGAATGAACCCACTTAGTCATAGTCCATAATTCATTTTATATATGGATGAATTCTAATTGCTAGTATTTCGTTAAGAAGTCTTGCATTTGTATTTATATGAGATGTTAAGTCTAGAGTTTTCTTTTATGGGCATGTGTACTGTCTTTGCTTAGTTCTGATAAAAGAGTAATTAATATTAACTTCACAAAAAGATTTAGGAAGTTTCCCCTCCTTTTCTTTTTCTAGAATAGATTGTGAAGAATGAATATTTGTTCTTATTTGAGCATTTGGTAAAATGCTTCAATGACATCATCTGGACCTAGAGACTGAGGTGGGGCAGCTAGTTTTCTAAATGGA
This sequence comes from Capricornis sumatraensis, assembly GCF_032405125.1. Taxonomy (NCBI): domain Eukaryota; kingdom Metazoa; phylum Chordata; class Mammalia; order Artiodactyla; family Bovidae; genus Capricornis; species Capricornis sumatraensis. Next base: position 80,695,418 of record NC_091073.1, read on the forward strand.
AATTCAATTTAACGGTTACAGGGCTATTCAAATGATCAGTTTCATATTGGGGTCAGTTGCGCCAGTTTGTGCTTCTGGAGGAATTGGTTCAATTCTTCTAAGCTGTCAAATCTGTATATGTATGAAGTTGTTTGCAGTAGTCCCTTATTATTGAATCTGCAGCGTCTGTGGTGACATCTGCTTGATTCATCCCTAATGCATATTAATACAATTTGTGTCTTAGTTCATCAGTTCTCCGTCAGTCTTACTAGACGTTCGTCAATTTTGTTGGTGTTTTTAAAGAACCACCTCTTTCTTAATTTTCTCTGTTGTTTTTGTGTCCTCTATTTCATTGATTTATTCTGAGGTAAGGATTCTAACTTCCCCTGCCCTCCATTGGCACCCAAGGTGGGAGGCACTCCTTTTTCCTTCTAGGTGGATGTGGGAATTCTGGCTTCTCAAAAGGCCTGCAGTCACCATGGATTCCTCACTGGCTGCAGTGGGATACCTTATCACCTCATCACACACGACTCCTGGTGATGCTATTGGATGGGTGTCCTAATCACTGCTTTGCAGTGGTGAGAGTCCTGACTCTCTGTCGGGCCTTTCTGACACTATCCAGTGAAGAGAGGATGCATGCTGGATCTCAGAGGGGCTGGGAGCACATCTGGGTCTGGCATGGCCTCCACGCACACCTGGGAACATGAGCTAGTGACCACCAGCAGAAATGAGCACCCTAGCACCTGCTTGGCCTCCTTTGACACATCCCCCACCTCCCCCCACCCCAGGGGGACCAGAGTGTCTCCTTACAGCCTGGTGAGAGTGGACACCCAGGATTCCTGTGTGGAGCTTCTGGGATCAGAGGTAGTGGACCTAGGATGGTTGTGGGGAAGACAGCTGGAGTCAGAAAGCCTTCTGTGTGCTAGGTTGTCCTTTCCTGGTCTTGTGGCCAGACAGAGCAGGCTTCTTTGGCATCTTATCTGCACCTGCTGGTATTTCAGGGGCCCTGGCTTCTTTGGTTCCAAGTCCAGAATAGATGAGGCATAAGAAAGCTCAGGGCCCCACCAGCATGTTCATCCTAGAATCTGGAGGCCCCAGGGCAGTCTGCCTACTCATATTCCGCAGTCTTCTTACGTTTCACATGTAATGCCAGATTGCTTATTGTCTTCAATAGGCATGCTCAGTCACTTCTAGGGCTTTCTAGGTGGTACAGTGGTAAAGAATCCACCTGTCAATGCAGGAGACTCAGGAGACCCAGGTTCAATCCCTGGGTCGGGAAGATTCCCTGGGGAAGGAAATGGCAACCCAAATAATTATTCTTGCCTTGAAAATCTCATGGACACAGGAGCCTGGCGGGCTAGAGTCCATGGGGTTGCAAAAAGTCAGACACGATTGAGTGACTGAGGGCACACAGAGGAAAGTCCAGGTTGAAAATTGGGGGAAGGAATGGATCAGAACCCACTGTGCACATGTACTGAAATAAGGCCTACTCAGCCACTCAGTCGTGTCTTACTCTTTGTGACCTGCCAGGCTCTTTGTAGCCCACCAGGCTCCTCCCTCATGGGATTTTCCAGGCAAGAATACTGGAGAGGGTTGCCATTTCCTTCTCCAGGGAATCTTCCCGACCCAGGGATAGAATCTATGTTTCTGGCATCTCCTGCATCAGCAGGCAGATTCTTTACCCGTGCGCCTTCTGAGAAGCCATTGTATTCATAGGAAGAATCAGAAAAGGCATATCTCCTGCACCCATCCAGAGACAGACATCCCAAGCCCTGCCTCTTAATTTTACATCTGACATTGTTGACACCCTTCCGTTAAAGCTACAGTTTTGTTGCTTGCTTTCTGTTTGTCTCATGTGTTCTTTTTTCTTCTTTTTCTGGCTTATTTTAAATAAATTTAAAATTTGTAACTGACCATTCTAGAATGGTTTTAGAGAGACAGAAAAACTGAAAAAACTGTCCAGAGAGTTCCTCTGTAGTCTGTACTCACCTCCCCCATTAAATCTTACATTGGGATGATACATTTGTAACAATTAATGAATCAATATTAATAGATTATTATCAAGTAATCCCAGGCTTCCTTTTTGGCTCAGAAAGTAAAGAGTATGCCTGCAATGTGGGAGACCTGGGTTCGATCCCTGGACTGGGAAGATCCCCTGGAGGAGGGAATGGCAACCCACTATGGTATTCTTGCCTAAAGAATCCCCATGGACAAAGGAGCCTGTTGGGTTACAGTCCATGGGGTCACAAAGAGTCAGACATGACTGAGTGGCTAAGCACAGCATCAATTAAGCCCATAGTTTATTTTGAGTTTCCAAGTTTTTACCTAATGCCTTTTTTCTTTTCTAAGATCCCACTTAGGATACAGAATTACATTTTTGCTACCCTATGTGTGTCCTTAGGCTCTTTCTGGATATGACAGTTTCTCAAAATTTCTGTTGTTGATGACCTTGACAGTTTTGAGGAATATGTTGTAGAAAGCCTCTCTATTGGAATTAGTCTGATGGTTTTCTCTGCTTCAGTTATGGATGGTAATATACGGAGAAGATCATAAAGTGCAATTTTCAGTGCATTTAATCAGGAGTGCATACTGTCAGCATCATCTACCACTTCTGCGGATCTTGACCAAAGGTGTTTGCATTGGGAGGTCATGCTTGTCAGGTGTCTCCTCTGTAAGTTGTCCCCCCTTTTCCATACTGTATTCTTTGGAAGAAGTTAACTCTGCAGAGTGCACACTTAAACAGTGAAGATTCATCTACCTAAACTATTTGAAATTCTTCTGCATGGGATATTTGTCTCTTTGCCCCCATTTATTTATATTTCAATCATATATTAATACATGTATGGATACAAAGATATTTATTTTATATCTTAGGCTTTAATCCAACACTGTTTTAATTTTTTGGTGTTGTTCTTTATTGTTTATGTGTTTTATTTTCTGTATAATATGATGTTTCAACATCTTAAAAAAAATCTTTTCCAGCTGGGAAGACCCTGACCATCCTGGGTTAACCAATTCCAGTTCTTAGAGATAGCAAAGTTCCTCCCATGCCAGTGATATGCAAACTAACCAACCCAAAGCCACACCTCCTCTATCTGGACTATGCACCCCAGGAGGCAATATTCATCTGTCTTAAGCATCCCAGGGCCAGGTACCAGGCACTGAGGGATCACTCAGTAGCTCAAAGTCTTCTGAAAGTCTTCAAACTAAGGTGCTCCTAAGTTTTTTACTCTGCTTTGCCTTACTGTGCCCAAGGAGACCCCAATCAAGGCTCTGACCTCTGCATTCCCCTGACTCCTGTCTTCTGCCATTTGGCTACTCTGCTGCTTTCCCTGTGGCCCTGCATTTTGTGTCATGCCTTGGGAGAATAGCAAATTTTGTTTTCCTGAGACTCCCTTTGTCTCTTCTTGTGACTGGACCCAGCTGACCATCCCATAAAAGAACAAATGACATACTCAAGTTGTTCTAGCTTTGACTACTGATTTTTAGATTAATTCTACTGTGATCTTGAGGCAGGAGGTAAATGGACTCCCCAAAGTAAAGCAACTGGTGATTCATCCCCTGTGGACCAATAGTCCAAGACAAGTGAAGTCACTCAGTTATGTCCGACTCTTTGCGACCCCATGGACCGTATAGCCTACCAGACTCCTCTGTCCATGGGGTTTTCCAGGCAAGGGTACAGGAGTGGGTTGCCATTTCCTTCTCCAGACAAGAATACAGGACAATTGAGAAAGAAGGCTAGGTCCTACTCAGATAGAAGATAAGAGACCACATATTTTTCATTCTCAAAGCCAGGAGAACTCCCTAACGACACATGTGTAGAAGGGCTCCTTGGAGGTCAAAAGCGGAGTGATACTAGGCAATACTAACTACCCATTGGCTTCTTCACTAATACCCATCTTGGCTAAGAGAGGCATGCACACACATGTGAGGATCCTGAAAAATACCAAATATGGACCCTGAACCACGTGAGTCAAAATGATTGGCCAAAGGAAACCTGGAAGTAAGACACTCACAAAAGTAACTCAAAGTACAGTGAAGGTGCAACTCAGGGACTCTCCCTCTGAGTCCATCCATGTGTCTACCCCAGCAGATTGTACTCTTTTTTCCTCCTAATAAATACCTTACTTGTTTCACTATTTTCTGTCTTTGCAGGAATTCTTTTCTGCAAAGCCAGAGGGCCAGGGTCTAGTGGCTAGGATTCAGTGCTCTCACTGCCACAACCCAAACTCAATCTCCAGCCCTGCTTCAAGCCACTGAGACTGAGTCCACCCAAGATCATTCGGAGCAAGTATTTTGTATTTCTATTCTTGGAGAAGGCAATGGCACCCCACTCCAGTACTCTTGCCTGGAAAATCCCATGAATGGAGGAGCCTGGTAGGCTGCAGTCCATGGGGTCGCTGAGGGTCGGACACAACTGAGCAACTTCACTTTCACTTTTCACTTTCATGCATTGGAGAAGGAAATGGCAACCCACTCCAGTGTTCTTGCCTGGAGAATCCCCAGGACGGGGGAGCCTGGTGGGCTGCCATCTATGGGGTCACACAGAGTTGAACATGACTGAAGTGACTTAGCAGCAGCAGCACTCTTCATTAAGTATGCTTTATGGCCTAGAATGTGATTCAACTTGATGAATATTCCATGAGAGCTTGATGAGAGTACATATTCTGCTATTGTTGGATGAGTATTCTATAGATATCAATTAAATCAAATTGATTGATGCTGTTCGTTGCTATTAAGCTATTCCCTTCTTGACTTTCTGCCTGATCGATCTATCAGTTACACACAGAAGTGGTAAAACCACCAACTGTAATTGTGACTTTGTCTATTTTCTCCTGCAGTGCTGCCAGTTTTGTCTCATGGATTTTGACACACTGTGTCTGTTTTTCTCTTTGCTATATCTTCTTGGAGAATATCTGCATCATTAGAAATATTTTTAGCAGTTGCCCCCAGAGTTTGCTGTATACATTTACAACTGCATTAGGTCGGCTCTCAAATAGTAATAGAGCACTTCATGGAAAACATAGACACCTTCTATTAGTGTATTCCCAGTTACTGCCTCTTGTCTCCATTAATGTTTTGTCACCACTTCCCTCATGCAGATTATAATCACCCACTGCACTGATAATATTTTTACACTGAAGAAAGTTACCTACTGGGTCAATTAAGAATAAGAAAAATACAAGATTTTATTTTACATATATTTAATCCTCCTCTGATTCTTCCCTTCCTTTTTGTAGATACCAGTTTCTAATTGATAACATTTTTCTTCTCCCTAAAGCACTTCTTTTAACATTTCTTGTAGATAACATTTACTGGCAATGATTTCCCCAAGTTTTTGTTTGAGCCTACTACTTGCCCTTTGTTGCAAAGTTCTTATATGACCTAGCTCCACTCTCACTTCTTTGGAGAAATTCTCTCAGGGTTACTTGAGATACTGCCTCCAAAACTTGTAGTCCTAAAGATTCCTGCCAAACAAAACATAGCTCTCAAATTTTAGATAGTAAATAGTTTTTGGTCAGCATTACTTTAGAAGGAACACTTCACTGGATATAGAATTCTAGGTTGCTAGATTTTTGCTTGTTTGTTTGTTTTCTAGCACGTTCAATACCCCACTGGTGTGGTTTTTGATGCACATGTATCTCCTCAGACAATTTATTTCTCAGAATTAGACAATGTGTTAAAAATACCATGTGATTCTTATGTCTATTCATGTCTATGTAAAACGTTCCCCCCACACATATTTCAATATTTTCTCTTTGCCTTTGCTTTTCTACCATTTGATTATGAGATAGTTATGTGCAGGTCTTTGCTATTATTTATGTGGAGTATTCTCTGAGCTACCTAGATCTGCAATTTGATGTCTATCATTAATTTTAGAAAATCTTCACCTGTTATTTCTCCAAATATGTCTTCTGTATCTTTTTCTCTTCTCCTGGCATTTCAGTAGTATTTATATTAAACCTTTTGAAATTATCCTTCCATTCTTGGATGTTTTGTTCTGTTTTCTTTTGTAATCCTTTGAATTTAAGTTTGAGGAGTTTCCATTTACATATCTTCAAGCTTACTGATTTTTTCCTCCTCCATGTCCAGTCTACTGATGAGTCCATCAAAGACATTCTTCATTTATGTTATGCTGTTTTTTATTTTTAACATGTCCTTGTGATTCTTAGAGTTTCCATCTCTCTGTTTACATTACTCATTTGTTTTTTCATGTTGTCCATTTTTGTTCCTCTAGAGCCCTCGACATAGTCATAGTTACTTTAAATTCCTTGTCTGATAATTCCAAACTCTCTGCCCATCTGAATTTTATTCTGATGCTTGCTTTGTCTCTTCAGACTGTTTTTTCCCCTTGCCTTTTAGCCTGGTTTGGAATTGTATTGTTGTTGTTGAAGCCTAGACATGATATGTCCCATAATAAGAATGGAAGCAAATAGAGTTCTAGAGTGAGATTTCAGTTACTCTGGCTAGGAGTCCAGCTGAGTTTAATATTTGCTGTGCATGCAGGAATCAGAGCGTCCATTTTCTCCAGGGTCCCTGTTTTTGTCATTCCTGCTGCTTCAGTGTCTCCTTTAAATTTTCTTCTTAAATAGGGTCTGAGCCTTGCAGCTCTTTCAGTGGTAACCCACTGTTATTATATTAGAGCCCTGAGGATGTGGTATTGGGTGTGGGAGAGAGGAAGCATTTGATAATCTTATGAATCCCAGTCTTTTATAGCTTTTGTGCCCTTGGGAAATAACCTTCACAAATTTTCTTCAGTTTTATTTCCTCTTAGACAGGGGGCTGAAGTTAGATCATTGTACTTTCCCTGAGCCTGATAAAGCTGGGATAAATTCCTTCCCCTTGCAGAATATGCCTCTGGATGGAGAACACTTTTGGGAAATCTCAGAATGGTAACTTGTCCCATCTTCCTGACAAAAATAGGAGGTGCCTGTTTCCTTGGCTCTTCGTAATGAAAACTTGCTGGGATTCTTGGAGGTAAAACCCAAGGAAGTGTAACCCTAAGTCTGAAGCTCCCAAGAAGTCCTTACTCCCACTCTCATCTGCAGTCCACCTCCAGAAATTTCTCAAATGACCAGTTTATGGTCCAGTGACTTCTGCCCCAGATGAGCCAGTACTGATTCTGGGTCTCTGTATTCAACTATTTTTCCCAATTTCAGGGTAAAGTTTCACCCTGTAACCTGAATTCTCTGGTGGGCCCAATAAAAATCTTTTTTCTCAGTTTGTACAGCCATGTGAGTGTGTATTAAATATGTGTGTGTCAGTTTTCACACTTTTTCTGTGTTGGAATTGAAAACATTTTCAACATTTCTATAATTCTATTTTAGCATTATCTTCATGGACTTAGTAGCTCTGTTGTGTTATTTTGCTATTTTTATGATGGCTGTAGGGTTTATACTATACATCTTCAACTCATCATGATTTAAAGGGGCATTCTATTGCTTTATGTAGAGTACTCTTCATGTAGAGGACCATTAGAGCCTTGGTACTACTATTGTTATATATTCTATTGCTACATTTGTGATAAAGCACAGTAAGTTTTTACTACTTGTGCCTCAAACAATCACTTATCTTTGAAAAGGAATAAAAGAAGAAGGAAAACATCTTTGCGTTCACTCATGTCTCTTCTCTTTCAGCTTATTTTATTATTTTGTAGGCCCAGCTTCCATCTGCAGGAAGGCATTTCTTTCTTGCAGTGTGAGTCTGCTCAAGCAGTGGGCTTCTGCTCCAATCAAGACCCAGCTTTTTCTCCTTTGTTTCTGAAAGATATTTTCAATGGGTAAATTAAAGCATTCTATGTTCATGGATTTGTTTTTTTCTTTCAATATCTGAAAAATAATTTCTCACAGACTTCTAACATGCATGGTTTTTGATGAGAAATCATTCTTAGGAGCTCCATTCCCAACACAGCTAAAGAAGAGTCAACTTTAGCTTTGTTCTTCTGTATCTAAATTACCTCTTTTTCCTTTCTACTATTAACATGTTCTCTTTATCACCTATTCTTAGCAATTTGATAATTGTGCCTGGTGCATTTTTCTTGTGCTTGATAGCTTTGCATCTCCAGGATCTGTGGGATTTATAGGTTTGAGGAAATTGTGGTCTTAATTTTCTCAGATGTTTTCTTTCCAGACCCTTAGTCTGGATATTTCAGTCATCTGTATATTTGGCTGCACAAAGCTGTCTCGCAGTTCACAGACACTCTGTTCATGTAATTTTTCTCAGTATTTTTCTCTATCCTTTAATTTTAAATAATTTTCTGTTAGTTTCTCACATTGTTGTAACAAAGTACCACAAGACAGGTGGCTTAGAAGAACAGAAAGGTGTTGTTTCTCATTTCTAGAGGCCAAAAGCTAGAAGTCAAGGTGTCAACAGATCCGGGCCCTTCTGCAGGTTCCAGGGGATGTTTTGTCTTGCGTCTTCCAGCTTCTGGTGTTGCCAGCATTCCTCGATATTGAGAGAGTCAATTTCTAGGCAGGTTGACAAAAAGTGTGGGGTTCCCAAAGAGGAGAGAGGGGTCTGGGGTTCTCAACTAGGAGGAAAAGACAAATGCCTTTTTTTTCTCTACATTCTTTAGTTTTCAGTTCAGTTCATATCAGTTGCTCAGTCGTGTCCAACTCTTTGCAACCCTATGGACTGCAGCAGGCCAGGCCTCCCTGTCCATCATCAACTCACAAGGGTTTACTCAAACTCATGTCCATTGAGTCGGTGATGCCATCCAACCATCTCATCCTCTGTCATTCTCTTCTCCTCCTGTCTTCAATTTTTCCCAGCATCAGGGTCTTCTCAAATGAGTCAGCTCTTCGCATCAGGTGGTCAAAGTATTGGAGCTTCAGCTTCAACATCAGTCCTTCCACTGAACATTAGGAACTGATTTCCTTCAGAATGAACTGAATGGATCTCCTTGCAGTCCAAGGGGCCCTCAAGATTATTCTCCAACACCACAGTTCAAAAGCATCCATTTGTTGGCACTCAGCTTTCCTTATAGTCCATCTCTTACATCCATACATGAACACTGGAAAAACCATAGCTTTGACTAGGTGGAACTTTGTTGACAAAGTAATGTCTCTGCTTTTTAAAATGCTGTCCAGGTTGGTCATAACGTTCCTCCCAAGGAGCAAATCTCTTTTTATTTCATGGCTGCAGTCACTATCTGATGTTGAGCTTTAAGCCAACTTTTTCACTCTCCTCTTTCACTTTCATCAAGAGGCTCCTTAGTTCTTCTTCACTTTCTGACATAAGGGTGCTGTCATCCGCATATCTGAGGATATTGATATTTCTTCTGGCAATCTTGATTCCAGCTTATAATTCATCCAGCCCAGCGTTTTTCATGATGTACTCTGCATATAAGTTAAATAAGCAGGGTGACAGTGATACAGCCTTCACGTACTTCTTTTCCTATTTAGAACCAGTCTGTTGCTTCATGTCCAGTTCTAACTGTTGCTCCCTGACCTGCATACAGATTTCTCAAGAGGGAGGTCAGGTGGTCTGGTATTCCCATCTCCTTTAGAATTTTCCAGTTTATTGTGACCCACACAGTCAAAGGCTTTGGCATAGTCAATAAAGCAGAAATAGATGTTTTTCTGGAACTCTCTTGCTTTTTCCATGATCCAGCAGATGTTGGCAATTTGATCTCTGGTTCCTCTGCCTTTTCTAAAACCAGCTTGAATATCTGGAAGTTCCCAGTTCACGTATTGCTGAAGTCTGGCTTGTAGAATTTTGAGCATTACTTTACTAGCGTGTGAGATGAGTGCAATTGTGCAGTAGTTTGAGCATTCTTTGGCATTGTGTTTCTTAGGGATTGGAATGAAACTGACCTTTTCCAGTCCTGTGGCCACTGCTGAGTTTTCCAAATTTGCTGGCATATTGAGCACAGCACTTTCACAGCATCATCTTTCAGGATTTGAAATAGCTCAATTGGAATTCCATCACCTCCACTAGCTTTGTTCGTAGTGATGCCAAATTTGCCTGTTACTCCAAGTGTTTCTTGATTTCCTACTTTTGCATTGCAGTCCCCTACAATGAAAAGGACATCTTTTTTTGGTGTTATTTCTAGGTCTTGTAGATCTTCATAGCACCCTTCAACTTCAGCTTCTTCCGCATTACTGGTCAGGGCATAGATTTGGATTACTGTGATATTGAATGGTTTGCCTTGGAAACAAACAGAAATCATTCTGTCATTTTTAAGACTGCATCCAAGTACTGCATTTCGGACTCTTTTGTTGACTATAATGGCTATTCCATTTCTTCTAAGGGATTTTTGCCCATAGTAGATATAATAATCATCTGAGTTAAATTCACCCATTCCTTAGTCTTAAATCACATAAAACATTTTTTTCTTTAAGCCTGGAGCTGATGATTACACAACAAACAACTCAATTTAAACTCTGTACTAAGGATTATATAACAACAATGTATCCTTCTTGAGGACGGTTTCTTCTTCCTGTAAACATTCTGATTAATCCTGATATATTAGAATGTATATTATGGGAGTGGGTCTGGTAAAATCTTTCTATTGTTAAATTCTAATCCTTTTATTTTAAAATGTAAGTTGTGGGAGTGAGGCTGATACAATTTTTACAACCTTGAGACATTCTTTTGATTTATTGTAATAACTAATTTAAAAAGTACATAGGTCCCTTACTAAAGACTAGTGAGTAGGGAACTCTCTGCTTCCTTCTGATATCTATGTCAGAAGCTTTCTCTGCCCCTCTTCACTGTAATAAAACTGCCACACAAGAGCCTCGAGTATTCAAGCCTGGTCTCTGGTCCCAAAACTAAATCTTCTTTGGAGATCATGAATCTGACATGTTCACCATAAGCTATCAACATCTTTATCTTTATTACTCAGCCATAATAAATGAAATCATGCCATTTGCAACAACAGGGATGGTCTAGAAATCATCATAGTAAGGAAAGGAAGTCAGAAAAAGACAAATACCATATGATAGCATTTATATATGGAATCTTAAAAAAATGATACAAATGAGCTTATTTACAACAGAAACAGACTCAAAGACATAGAAAACAAACTTAGGGTTCAGTTCAGTTCAGTTCAGTCGCTCAGTCGTGTCCAACTCTTTGCGACCCCATGAATCGCAGCACGCCAGGTCTCCCTGTCCATCACCAACTCCCAGAGTTCACTCAGACTCACATCCATCGAGTCCGTGATGCCATCCAGCCATCTCATCTTCGGTCGTCCCCTTCTCCTCCTGCCCCCAATCTCTACCAGCATCAGAGTCTTTTCCAATGAGTCAACCCTTCGCATGAGGTGGCCAAAGTACTGGAGTTTCAGCTTTAGCATCAGTCCTTCCAAAGAATACCCAGGGCTGATCTCCTCTAGACGGGACTGGTTGGATCTCCTTGCAGTCCAAGGGACTCTCAAGAGTCTTCTCCAACACCACAGTTCAAAAGCATCAATTCTTTGGTTCTCAGCTTTCTTCACACTCCAACTCTCGCATCCATACATGACCACTGGAAAAACCATAGCCTTGACTAAATGGACCTTTGTTGGCAAAGTAATGCCTCCACTTTTGAATATGCTATCTAAGTTGGTCATAACTTTTCTTCCAAGGAGTAAGCGTCTTTTAATGTCACAGCTGCAGTCACCATCTGCATTGATTTTGGAGCCCAAAAAAATAAAGTCTGACACTGTTTCCACTGTTTTGCTATTTCCCATGAAGTAATGGGACCAGATGCCATGATCTTCGTTTTCTGAATGTTGAGCTTTAAGCCAACTTTTTCACTCTCTTCTTTCACTTTCATCAAGAGGGATTTTAGTTCCTCTTCACTTTCTGCCATAAGGGTGGTGTCATCTGCATATCTGAGGTTATTGATATTTCTCCCGGCAATCTTGATTCCAGCTTGTGCTTCTTCCAGCCCAGCATTTCTCATGATGTACTCTGCATATAAGTTAAATAAGCAGGGTGACAATATACAGCCTTGACGTACTCCGTTTCCTATTTGGATATGCTTCAGTATAAATTTTGAAAAGGAAAATTTTATATATATATATATATATATATATATATATATATATATAAAATAACACAGGCATAACAGAGAGAACTCAGATGGGACAACAAGAATAAAACAGAATCTAAGAAGATTTCTACCCTTAATAAGCTAGGTTTTATTCCCTAAAGGGGGAAACCATCTGACTGTGCTAGAAGAAACAGGTTGGAGGGCAACCAACAAGGACAACTTTGTTGATCTGTGATGTCCATAAGACATCTGGTGCTGTGCTTTGTCCATAAGACATCTGGTGCTGTGCTTAGTCACTCAGTCATGTCCAACTCTTTGCGATTGCATGGGCTATAAGCCACCGGCTCCTCTGTCCAGGGGGATTCTCCAGGCAAGAATACTGAAGTGGGTTGCCATGGCCTCCTCCAGAGGATCTTCCTGACCCAGGAATCAAACCAGAGCATTCTGCATTGCAGAAGGATTCTTTACCAGCTGAGCTACAAGGGAGACCAAGACATTAGGAGGAGAGGCCAGATAAGAGGCTGTAGGAATACCATGATAGTGTGATCACTCACCTAGAGGCAGACATCCTGGAATGCAAAGTCAAGTGGGCCTTAGGAAGCATCACTACAAACAAAGCTAGTGGAGGTGATGGAATTCCAATTGAGCTATTTCAAATCCTAAAAGATGATGCTTTGAAAGTGCTGTACTCAATATGCCAGCAAATTTGGAAAGCTCAGCAGTGGCCACAGGACTGGAAAAGGTCAGTTTTTATTACAATCCTAAAGAAACACAATGCTAAAGCATGTTCACACTACCACACAACTACACTCATCTCACACACTGCTAGCAAAGTAATGCTCAAAATTTTCCAAGCCAGGCTTCAACAGTACGTGAACTATGAACTTCCAGATGTTTAAGCTGGAAATAGAAAAGGCAGAGGAACCAGAGAACAATTGACAACATCTGTTGGATCATCAAAAAGCAAGAGAGTTCCAGAAAAACATCTATTTCTGCTTTATTGACTACACCAAAGCCTTTGACTGTGTGGACCACAGCAAACTGTGGAAATTTCTGAAAGAGATGGGAATACCAGACCACCTGACCTGCCTCCTGAGAAATCTGTATGCAGGTCAGGAAACAACAGTTAGAACTGGATGTAGAACAACAGACTGGTTCCAAATCAGGAAAGGAGTACATCAAGGCTGTATATTGTCACCCTACTTATTTAACTTATATGCAGAGCACATCATGTGAAATGCCTGGCTGGATGAAGCACAAGCTGGAATCAAGACTGCTGGGAGAAATATCAATAACCTCAGATATGCAGATGACACCACCCTTATGGCAGAAAGTGAAGAAGAACTAAAGAGCCTCTTGATGAAAGTGAAAGAGGAGAGTGAAAAAGTTGACTTAAAGCTCAACATTCAGAAAACTAAGGTCATGGCATCTGGTCCCATCACGTCATGGGAAATAGATGGAGAAACAATGGAAACAGTGAGAGACTTACTTTCTTGGGCTCCAAAAACACTGCAGATAGTGACTGCAGCCATGAAATTAAAAGATGTTGCTCCTTCAAAGAAAAGCTATGACCAACATAGACAGCATATTAAAAAGCAGAGATATTACTTTGCCAATAAAATCCATCTAGTTAAAGCTAGTCCATCTTAAAGGAAGTCCTGAATATTCATTGGAAGGACTGATGTTGAAGCTGAAACTCCAATACTTGGACCACCTGTACAAAGAACTGACTCATTTGAAAAGACCCTGAGGCTGGGAAAGATTGAAGGTGGGAGGAGAAAGGGACGACAGAGTATGAGATGGTTGGATGGCATCCCTGACTCAATGGATATGAGTTTGAGTAAGCTCCAGGAGTTGGTGATGGACAGGGAAGCCCGGCTTTCTGCAGTCGATGGGGTTGCAAAGAGTCAGACACAACTGAGCAACTGAACTGAACTGAGGGATACACTGGGAGTTCAAAAGGCAGTCTGCTCTGACAATACAGGTTCAGGCAGCAATATATAGACCCTAATTGGGAATGTAAAGAGGGAAATTATTAATCATTCAGAATATGGCTGTGAGTGTGGGGATTGAATTAGCATTGTGCAGCAGTAGAGGCCCAGACTAAGTCCTGCTACGTCCATGTTCAGACGAGGCAACCATAAAGAGTTAATGCAGGGCATGATGAAAACAAAAGAAATGCGCCAGATAAAATCATTATTAAATCTTGTTTGAAAGCATAACTGATGTCTGTAAAGTAAAATCATTTTTAAAAGGAACACTATTTCCAATTAAATGAACAGGACGGCTGCTATCCATCACATAGGGGAATTTATTATGGGAACACTTTTCCATTTTGCAGAGCAGAAGGTGTGAGTGGGCTGTATTCTGGTGATAATTTAAGGGAATATGTAGGAGTTGTACTTAAGCTTTCAAAGTTCAGCTATCCTTCAGTGAGTGACCTCATGTAGCAGACAGCCTTCCACCACAATTTTATGAGGGAATTATTATTCCTAGTTCTTAGATTTGGACACTGATAATTAGACCAATTTTATATACTGAGTAAGTGATGGAATCAAGCCCAATGAACTCCTAGAAAAGCCCGTGGTTTTCCTACTGGACTAGGCTAACCCTCCATTCTGCTCCCAGGCCATCCTATCCACTTTCAGGAGAGTAACCACACAGTGGAGTATCAGATCCTAAGAAGACAGCCAGTGGAAGAAGCTGGAATTTCTCTCCCTTGCTTTTGGATGACAATGACTTGGTCTAGACTGGATGATGCGATCCTCCTGGGAGGCAGGTGCCTTCACAATCCCCACTGTTGTTACTCTTTTATTAACCACCCTGGACTGCCAGTTCATTGACACTCCTCTCAAAGAAAATAATAATTCAGCTGGAAAAAAAAAGAGCAGTCAGTATACATGATTTCAGTTCCTCATAAAGGAAAATGAAGGCTAGGTTAAATGAAGAAAAGGTGTTTTCCTTGAACAGTGGTTTGGCAACAGCTTGAAAAAGAACTTTCATAATGATTTGAATAACTGAACACACCCTCCTTGATACAAGATAATTGAACTGATAAGCTGAGATTATGTAACACTAATTTGCTTGGCCCTGAGTAATGTATAATACGTGTTCTCCACCCTTCTTGAAAAAAAATTTAGAACAAAAATAGGAGCTTTGCAAAAGAAAAAACATCAAAATTAACTTGTTGATTGTGACCTTAAATGGATGTCAAAGGATCTTGTCCTAAATTGCAATGTGTACAATTTTACATAAACAGTGTCCTTGAATATTTATTGTTTTTCAAGTCATCCAATAGAACATTTTCATCTGGCTCATAGGCATCAAAGCCTTTCTTAACCTTTCAGTTCAGTTCAATTCAGTCGCTCAGTTGTGTCTGACTCTTTGCAACCCCATAAATTGCAGCACGCCAGGCCTCCCTGTCCATTACCATCTCCCAGAGTCCACCCAAACTCATGTCCATCGAGTCAGTGATGGCATCCAGCCATCTCATCCTCTGTCATCCCCTTCTCCACCTGCCCCCAATCCCTCCCATCATCAGAGTCTTTTCCAATGAGTCAACTCTTCACATGAGGTGGCCAAAATATTGGAGTTTCAGCTTTAGCATCAGTCCTTCCAATGAACACCCAGGACTGATCTCCTTCAGAATGGACTGGCTGGATCTCCTTGCAGTCCAAGGGACTCTCAAGAGTCTTCTCCAACACCACCTTTAGCCTTTCATAAAACTTCAAATAGAGATGAGGGGCTGAGGGGATTAAAGAGACCATCTCATTAAATCATTGCTGAGGGTTTGTTTTAATTATTAGAGCAATAGTCTCCATTCTTGATGAGTCTGAATAAAGATATAATTTATTTTGGGAATTGCATTAAATACAAATATAATTTAGAGGCAAGCAAATGAGGTGAAATGCTTCAAAGCCAGCAGTATAATCTATAACAAGCAGAAGAAGCAATAAATATGGTGGTGTTTATTTATTTACCTTTAGCCAGTGTAACAGGATAAGAAACTGAAGGTCCAACCAAGGCAATGCTTTCAGTATATGTTAAAGAAAATGTTTAAATAATATTTTAAAAATAATATTAAATGTCCTTTAAAATTATTAAATATTTTTAAAATAATATATTTTAAAATACTCATATCATATATATTTTTTAATTTTAAACAATGCATTTTTGGAAATGTACTTTTGCCTGTGGCTCAAGTGGTAAAAAATCTGCCTGCAATGCAGGAGATCCGAGTTCCATCCCTGGGACAGGAAGATACGTTGGAGAATGGAATGACTACCCACTCCAGTATTCTTGCCTGGACAATTCCATGGACAGAGGAGCCTGGCAAGCTACAGTTCATGGTGCCACAAAGAGCTAGACACGTGAGCAACTAACACTTTCAATTTTTGAAATTTATATTGATGCTATAAATGAGAGTGCAGGTGGGGAGAACTTTATGCAGAGGATTGCTCTGGAAGCAGTTTACCCTCTCCCCACCAAGCGAGAGGACAGTCTCAATGGTGATGACAAGCAGAACTCTGATATGGTGACCAGTCATCCCATTCTGCCAGAGCTGAGGAGTCTCCTGATACATGGGACCAAGTCCCAGACAAAAGCAGGGAAGTCGATCTGTCCTCTTAATTTGACCCTGGGGTTGAGGAGGGGCCTGCTGTACCAGATACATGAATTATTGCTTCAGATAGAGATGGGGGTTGATCCATGAATTATTGCTCTCCCGTCATCATAAGATTTCCCACTTAATTAATTCTCCAAATACCTTGGGCTATCATTTGATAAATTAAACAATCAGAGGAGAACTCCCAAGGGGACATCCACAGTCTCCTGCACCACATTTGAACCCACATGCTCTGCCCCCTTCCTGTGGCCACAGATCCTTGCTCTCTCTTCCAACCAGCACCACATCCCATCCTCCTCCCACTTAGACATCTACCAGCAATTCTCTCCTCTCTTCTATAAGACCAGTTGTTTTACACACACTCTCTTCTATGTAATTATCATCAGTATAAAACCATAGTATCTTTCACATCTTTGAAAGTGAAGCTCACTCAGTCGTGTCCGACCCTTGCAACCCCATGGACTGTATAGTCCATGGAATTCTCCAGGCCAGAGTACTGGAGTGGGTAGACTTTCCCTTCTCCAGTGGATCTTCCCGGCTCAGGAATCAAACTGGGGTCTCCTGCATTGCAGGCGGATTCTTTACCAACTGAGTTATAGGGTTCACATCTTTAAAACCATATAAACGTGCACACCCACAGGGAACACATGATTCAACTTTCTGTGATGGCTGTCTCCCTATTTCTCTGCTTTTCCTTTAAGAGGACACCCCAGGCCTTCTCTTCCACCAAATGCATTGCCTCTCCTCTCACTTTTTATTACAGTCCAGTTATTCTCAACAGGCCACCAAAATTACTCTTACATAGGCCACGAATGATGTTACATTGCTAAATCCAATCTAGCTTTCATTTCATGGGCCACGTTTGACACACAGTCATTCCCTCCTCATGAGAATACTTTCTTGTTTGGCTTCTAGGAGACGATGCTAATCTTACAGAGAATAAATGCCTGTTTTGTGCTCTATATTAAATATTTCAAATGATAGTTTTAGAACATAAACGTATTTACTGCTATCAACCTATAGACTTGCTAGGGATGACTCACTAACTGGCCGAGAATGCTTTGTGGGGGAGAAAAATCTTAACTTTGGTTAAAAATCAAAGTATTAATAATTATTTTTGACATGGAGAATAATTTCTGACTTGAGAATCTCTTTTGAAAATTAAAGTGAAGTCGCTCAGTCGTGTCTGACGCTTTGCGACCCCATGGACTGTAGCCCACCAGGATGGTCCATGGGATTTTCCAGGCAATAGTACTGGAGTGGATTGCCATTTCCTTCTCCAAAATTAACATAAAATTCTCTACTTTCAAGGAATCAGGAAAAAAATGATTAGATCTGGCTTCAGTGTTTATATAGCAGCTTGGGGAAAATTTCTCATACTGAATACTTCTAACTGACAGTAATAGATAAAAGTAAGATTGAGGTTTGATGACATTCCATAAGTCATGTTATCCAGCTTATTATTCATAACCCCTTTCATACCCTTCCAATTAAATAAGTATGGACTCAGAAAATCATGCATTTAATACAGCCCAGTGATGTCAAATAAGAACGGAGCCTTAAGCCACATCCCTCCTTCTAATTCAGTCCTGACCTCAAAGACAACATCTTTAGTCTCCATAGCAGAGAATGAGACTCCTCTGGACAGCCTGGCCCTTCCTATCTTGTGTCATGGGCTTCCCTGGTAGCTCAGCTGGTAAAGAATCTGGCATCAAAGCAGGAGACCCTGGTTCAATTCCTGGCATGGGAAGATCTCCCAGAAAAGGGACAGGCTACCTATTCTAGTTCTCTTGGGCTTTCCTGGTGGCTCAGATGGTAAAGAATCTGCCTGCAGTGTGGGAGACCTGGGTTTGATATATGGGTTGGGAAGATCCCCTAGAGAAGGCCTTGTCAACCCACTCCAGTATTCTAGCCTGGAGAATCCCCCTGGACAGAGGAGTCTGGTAGGCCATTGTCCATGGGGTCACAAAGAGTTGGACATGACTGAGCGACTAAGCAAGCACAGCACAGCCCATGTCATGGGCAAGGGTATTGCTTTCAGTGTAAGGTGGACTGTAATAGTAAACGTATGTGTCAATTTTACTAGGCTAGTGTCCAGTCATTTGTTCAAACACCTGTCTAGATGTTGCTGTGAAGGTATTTTTCAGAAATAATTAGCATTTAAATTCAATAGAGTTTGAATAGCATAGATAAGTCAGTGGGCCTCATCCGATCAGTTGAAGACATTAAGAGCAAAGACTGTTTCCCAAAGAAGAAACTCTATGTTAAGACTACAACATAGAAACCCTCTCTGAGTTTCCAGCCTGGTGGATTTCAGACTCAAACAATAACTTTTCCCTGAATTTCTAGCCTCCCAGCCTGCTTCACAGAATTCAGATTTGCTATCCCCTCAATCATGTGAGCTAATTCATTAAAATATGTATCTCTTCATTTCATTCCCCGCCCCCCCATTTTTCTCTCTTTATCTCTGTCTCTATCTCTTTCTCTCTCTTTTTTTCATATACAGGATGTATGTGTGAATATATATATATGTACATAAAAGAGTCAGACACAGCTGAAGCAACCAAGCATTCATGCAGGCTACAGCTAAGACAGAAATACTAATAGACATTTATTTAGCCATTAATAAGAACTCTAAAAATGCTTTTCCAAATAATTTTGGGCATGCCAAATACTATAAAGATACTAAGGAGAGTTTTGTTTACTTTCACCCAGCTTTCCCTATTGTCAACATCTTACATAATCACAATAAAGCATCACTAAATGCTAAAACATTAACAGTGGTAAAACAAAATTAACTGAACTACAGACTTTATTCAGATTTCCTCAGTCACCCTGTGAAACCCATCATCTGTTTAGGATATCCCATCCCATTATATGTAGTTATGACCCCATGGTCGTTTTCTTTTTTCAGCCACACAGAGCTTGCAGGATCTTAGTTCCCTAACCAGGGATTGAACCCTTGCCCGCTTCATTGGAAGCAAGGAGCCCTAACCACTGGACAGCAGGGAATTATCATGGCTCCTCAGTCTTTTGAAAGACAAAAAAAATGCACCAGATAATTAACATGATTTTATCCTGGCAATGGCAATGAGAGAACATGCATTAGAGAGGTCTGTCTAAAAAGAGAATGGAATCAGGGGTCTTCTAGAGGCAGGTGGACAGAGAATCATAATCATCACAGAAGGGTGGAGGCAAGCCTTATCTCAGAATACATGGGTGGGTGAGTAGGTTTCTGAGAACAGGGGTTCAGGGCAAGCTCATCATTGTCCCTCATCTGTGGTCAGCCCTCTGCCTTTTCTCATTTATTCTGATCCAGCACTCTTGAAAAGTACCAGTCAGGCATGTGGTAGAATGTCCCCAGTTTGGGTCTGTCTGGTGTTTTCTCACAATTAGACTGAGATATGAATTTGGAGATAATGACAGTGGCAATTCCCCTCCCATCAGAGCAGATTGGGGTCTGTAATGTCAACACAAGTTGTCACTATGATGTAAACTCAATTATCTGATTAAAGGTGAGTCTGCAGATATTCCCACTGTAAAGCTACTGTTGTTTCCTTTTATTAGGCATGTTTCTGTTGAATTCCAGTTTTTCTCCGGGTACCACATGGGCTCTGAGGATTCAGATTTGAATGAAACCTGCTCATTTCCGTCTATAGTTCATACAGTCCCCTGGGGATGGAATTCTCCCACTCCTGGGTTTACACTACAATTCTGATTACATAAGGGAAAACCTACCAGCAGATTTCTCCCAAATGTGATGGTCATTAAAGATCCCCACAAGGTCCCTTCTGCCATTGTAATCAGTACCAACTGAAATCAACACTGTGTGCTGGATTTGGAAGTTGGTAAATTGTTAGTACATTTTAAGGGTAGAAAGAAGCATTTTTTTTAATATTTTTTTATTTTTTTAATTGAAAGGCAATTACAATATGTGATGGGTTTTGCATATATCAACAGGAATCAGCCATAGGTATATATGCGTCCCTTCCCTCTGGATCTCCTCTTCCACCTCCTTCCCAACCCTATCCCTCTAGGTTGTCACAGAGCACTGGCTTTGGGTTTCCTGCATCATAAATTGACTATTTTACATATAGTAATGTATATGTTTCAATGCTACCCTATTCTTCTGTGGCTATGTCCAAAAGTCTGTTCTTCATGTCTAAGTCTCTTTTGCAGCCTTGCACATAGGTTCATCAAAACTATATTTCTAGATTCCATATATATGTACTAACCAAAATCAAAGAAACAAAGAAGAAAAAATGATACCTTTGTGTCCCTGTCAGTAGCAGGGGAAGCATGGGCTCTGGGTGAAGGAGGTGGGTTTCCAGTGAAATCACAAGTGGAAGAGAGTAGCAGTGAAGATGAGAAAGTTCACAGCAGAGAGGCACAGACCCAAATCACTGTTGTCAAGTGTTGAAGAGTCCTTGTGCATAAACAGAATTAGGTTTGTATCATAAAAAGAAGATCAAAAGAGAGAAGAGCAAGCTCTCGGGCAACATGTGCACCATGAAATAAAAAAATTATAGATTCCAGCCTCCAAAGACCTTGTAAAAGGCTCTACCTGTGACACCTGTCACCTGGACCCCAATGTGGCATCCTGGGCAGGGGTCCCCACCCTCTCATACTGCCATGGGGTCACACTGAAGCTGGAGTGTGCTCAGAGAGGACCCCTCTTTCTGTGAGCAGAAACTTCCTTTGACTAGACCTCCACATGTAAAAGGGAGTTATCATGAAAATTAAATAAAATAGAAAAAAGGAAAGAGCAAGAACCCAAACAGGAAATTTGAGAGGCACTCCTGGTTCATTCCCACCTCACCTTCCAGAAGCAAGCTTTCCCCAAGCTGCGTCATTGTTCATTTCCAAGTGTTTGCTTGTTGCCCTTTCCAGCCTAGTACATCAGCCCAAGACTGGTCAGCCCACAGAGACTAGCCTGCCTTCCTGTCCTAGGGGCTGAGCTCTGTGGAGCATCCATAATGCTCTGTGTAAAGGGATATCTGACCAGCATGCCCTCCCCCACCCAGGTATCCTCCAATGCCCACGAGATTACATCCCATCTTCCTGACAAACCTCTATGCCCTGGACACCTCTCCATTCTCCTCAGTCACCCCCATTCCTCTCTGGCTTCCCGACCGCAGCAGTAACTCACATGATGTCCCCTCCCCACCCACGCTCCCCCCGCCAGGCCTTCCGTCACTTGGTTCCTGCTAGCTGGAATACCTGGCTGAGCCCCTGTTTTCTGGGCTTATTCCTTATTGCCTCTGAAGGACTTCCCCTGGTGTCACCTCAACCCGGCTCTCCCCTCTGCTCAGCTCTGGGTCATTCTGCACAGTGTGGCCCACACGTCTGTCAATCATCAGCCCTGTGAGAGCCTGGAAGTGTCACTTCTCTTAGCTCCAGTTTCCTCATCTGAGATATAGCAGGGTAATCACCATAAGCGCTTTTGGTGGTGAAGAAATAATCCACGTACAGTGCTTGCAGATAGCCTGGCACTCACTGAATAGAAGGCGCCCATTATTACTCCTAGTGTTCTTAGTAGTGATCATTATTTCTTTCTGTGACTGTCCCCGACTTGGGCTGTGAAATCCTAAAGGGCAGCACCTGTACTGGAGTCATCTCTGAATCTCCATCAAGTGGCACAGTTCTCCCTACACTGTTGCTTTCTGTAAATATTTAACAAAGGAAGGTGGAAGGAGAGTAAGGAGTAAGTTATATTCTTTTCCCAGCACTGTTAACCAAAGTCCCTCAAATGCTTGATACAGATTAAAATTGATTTCAAGTGGAAATGAGAATCATTGACAAGCGATGCTGATCAATATTGAAAATATGTGAGTAGGTCCAACCTAAAATCTTAAGGAATTAAGGGGAAAGAATCAGGATAGAAATAATTG
This sequence comes from Capricornis sumatraensis, assembly GCF_032405125.1. Classification (NCBI taxonomy): domain Eukaryota; kingdom Metazoa; phylum Chordata; class Mammalia; order Artiodactyla; family Bovidae; genus Capricornis; species Capricornis sumatraensis. The sequence continues at coordinate 80,717,894 of NC_091073.1, forward strand.
CTAAGCTCTGGTTTTCTTTAACAATGTCTTTCCATAAACATTTATTTTAAAAATAATGAGGCAGTGGAAGAACTTCTGGATGGAAAAAGCTCCGTTATGCCAGAAATGCCAAAAGATTTCTAAATTCTAGACCTTCTCTCAAGAAATGTCTTAATCACTGTAAAATGAGCTTTTGGAAAATGCCTGTGTTCATCCAGACATTCCTTGATGCTAAGAACAACTTCAGGTTCCTGTCTGACCTTTTGTTTCAAGTTTCCTATAGAGAGAATGTACTGAAGCATCTGCAAGCCAACCTGGCTACCAACCAGAGGGGCCAACCTGGGTAGCCATCACAGTGGGCCACGCTCTTTCAGGTAGAGAACAGGTGGGCTCCAAGAGAAAGCCAATACAGGGCCTAGTCTTTCCATAAGAGATGTTTCACTCTGCAGAATTCACCCCATATTGTGATTAAGTAGGGCATCCCAGGATCTAAAACACAAAAACAAACAAAAAAAAACTTCATTTCTGCATATTTGATTTCTGTAAAATTTTCCAATTCAATCCCATCAATATTTACTAAGCAGTTGCTAACAGCATCATAAGATCTACATTCTCCCTCACTTTTGAAACAATTCTTCTCTCTCATCAGGGTAGTACCATGATCTAAATATTCTCTTCCTTTGCACCACTGTTTTCTCCTTTACATTGAAAATCCATAAGAGAAATTTTTTATATTCTCTGTCTTAGAGTTTTGTCCTTTCATTATCCCGTTAGGCTAGATTCTCTTTCTTCCAGTGGAAGTGTATGCATCAGGATCACTAATAAATTCAACTTTATTAAACTAATGGGATATTTTTCATCTTTAGGATACCAGGCCTTTCAACAACGTTGACACAGTAGATGCAGCACTTTTTAAGAAAACACTTCCTCTGCCTGACTGTCCTGACTCCATAGGCTCCTGGCTTTCTTGTGTCTCATGCACCTGTCTCCCCAAATCTCCTTTCATTCTCCGAGGACACTCACTCCTCTAACATCAGCCCGATGAGCTGACAACATCTGCACTGACGCATCCCTGCCAACATTTCTTCTGTGTTAAGGAGACGACTTATTGATTTCTCCATATTTGGATAGTAGCTGTCAGCCTTCCTGTCTCCAACATTAAACTGTTGTTTTTCCAAATGTCTCACGTAGGCTCCTGCCCCTGGGTCCCCTGCAGCAGTAAAACCACTCTCCAGCTGACGTGTTCTCAGGGTCTCCTCTCTCCCTCCAGACCTCCCACCTTTAACCCCCTCCCACAATGAACCTTCTGGGTCACCAGGCTCCCTGGTAAAAACCACTTTCTGTGCTCCCTGGATGACTGCACATAAACATGCCTCAAAATAACACCTTTCAATGACTCCTCATCCTTTAGTAGAATAAAATCCAGTTTGGATCTTGTGATATTTGAAGAATGCTTCCATTTGACAACTGCATGTCAAATTTACTGATGTAAGTTATTCCTGATATTCCCTGAATATCATTTTTACTGTCTGTTGGATCACTAGTGGTGCCCCTTTTTCATTTCTATTGCTGTTTCTCTTCTCTCTATCTCTCCTTCCCTCCCAGCTAGAGATTTCTCACTTATATTCATCTTTTCAACGCACTGGCTTAGAGGGCTCTCACTGCAGGTGATAGGTTATGGCATCTCCTCTCCTCCATGCTCCAAGGCCAGCCCAGCCCCAGGCACTTGCAGATCCTTTGCTCTATTCTCTCTCCAGATGTCTTGCTGTCCTCCTTGCCCATCATACATATTCCCAGTTCTGTCCACATGCCTGTGTCACTCCATGAATATCACTATGTAGATGAAGGAGAACAAAATAAATATGAGAAATCTTGCAATCAATAAAATGCTGCTAAATATTGTCAATGAAAGAAAAAATGTCCCCTGCCATATCTTGTTACAGATGTCAAACCATCACATTATAGCCTGCCTGGAGGGTGTGCCCTGAGGGAACTCAGAATGGAAATAGGATGCCAACCATCAAGCTCTCAGCTGCTGCAGGCACCCCCAGTGGTGCACCCTGAGGAGACTCAGGATGGGAAAACAGGATACTGGCTCCAGATAGCTGATGTGCATATCAAAAGAATGAGTTCTATGAGCCCAGACACTTGATTTTCCCCTACATAGAAGAATGCTACATTCATTAACTTGAGATGTCTGGTTTTATTACTTAGTAGGAATCATTTGATGTTCTGACAACCTTTTTTTTTGTTTGTTTGCAAAACTTTCTATATATCCTGACTCCTACCTTATTTCTGTGGAGCAGTCCCTCAAAGCTATCTGAAAGGCTGTATCCTGGGCTTAATTCCTTAGTTTTGTTTGCTGAATAAAATATAATTCTCAACTTTTAAGTTGTGCATTTGTTTTAGTTGACAATATCAAGGATAATGGGGCTTTTGGAACTGGACATTTCTTTTTTCATCCATTCGCAGTGCACCCTCGAGGCTCATATTCATTGTCAACTCATCCACATGATCTTCCCAGATTCAAGGCATCAGAGGAGGTCTTTGCTTCTTGGAATGGGTTCAACTCCCAATTATGCGTCTCAGGACAGCGCTTTTGTCACTCATGCCCCACTGGGCTCAGTCATTTGCACAGGTGTTGATTAATTTGCTCTGTGCACAGCTCTGCAGAGCTGCATGAAAGAACAAAGAAAGAAGAGAAAGATCAGTGCTATCAGACTAATGGGCTCTGCACCTGTGGAGTCGCTTGAGATCTCTGTGACCCTGAGCAGTCATCCTCTTTGTGCCTCAGCTTCCTCATCTGTGAAATGGTCATGTGTACCCAATTGGCAGGCATATCGGTCTCCCTGGCTGTGGCTGTCCTTCCACCCATCCCCTCTATTCCTTTTAGGCCCTGGGGTTGGAGTCCTAGGCTTGCACCACAACTGGTGTACTTTATTCTGAAACAGTATTTTTCAGGAAAATTAAGATGATGGCTTCTCTGCAGTTTCCACTGTCACCCTCCCCTCATCTCCCTGCAAGGCCCATGCCATGGCTCTGCCTCCACCCACCCTGTGCCCTTCTCTCCATCCCTCTGACTTCATGGATGGCTCCTTCATCTTCTGCAGTCAGGCAACCTCACAGATTGGGGGTTAGAAGTGCTGGTAAGAGTACCCCTGCTCTAAGGTTAACAGCAACCTCATGGGAACCTGGCAGGCAGGAGCCAGGCCTGGAGAGCTAGTAAGGAGGGGCTGGACCTCTCAGATTGAGCAGGCTCCAGGTTCTCATTTGCCCCTTTAGTAACTAATTTCATGAAAATTATCATGAGTAGTGACACAATTTCTTCCTTGGCACTTCCTGCTCGCTTGATTCCTACAGAAACCCTTCTGATTTTCCTGACTTTGCAGCTCAGATACTAAAGAAATGGTAAGGGAAAGAGGGAGGGAAGGCCAATGGGCTTGCCTTCTGCCATCTGTACATGGGCAGTGCCCTCAGGCCTACTGGCCAGCTCAGACATCAGTGGCCCTGTCCAATTACTAGGGTCAGTCAGTGCACACCCACTGGGATCTGTGTGGTTCCTGGTGAAGAACAAGACACTTTTGATTAAGGTAAAGTCCAGGCAGCCTCATAATTGACCTAATAGGTCATGGAGGTCCTTCTGCCATTGTGCTTACAGTCAGCTACTCCTGGTTGGAAGGGGAGGAGCCAGACTATGACACTTTGGTTCACTTTCACCTGAGGCCAACAAGGACAGGAGTTGGACATGTGGGACGGTGGGTCAGGGTGCACTCCAGGGTCACAGATATGTCTGAGGGACAGAGGCATCACACAGATGCTACAGGGAACACCTGTTTTCACCTTCTACATGCCAGGCAAGGTCATTGGTGCTGAGGACACTTCAGAAAGCAAGAGACTACAATCCCCACCCTCCTAAAGCTCACATTCTAGTAGGTGAGACAGACAGTAAATGAGGTTAATATCTGAAATGTATAGCGGACAGGAGACCAGGTAGATTCAAGGAAGAAACCCATGAAGGAAGGGAGATTTAGGAAGGGAGTGAGCACCTGGCAGGGCTGAGGATTAGTGATAGAAGGGTGGATGGACAAGGCATCTCTGAACAGAGCCTTCTGAAATATGGAGGTGGCAGGCACATGTTAGCAGGAGGCTTTGGGCAGAGGGGAGCTGGCGGGGACTAGGCAGAGCCCGAGAGGACCGAGGGGACCGCCACAAAAGATGAAGGACATGACCTGGGAGCAGGGGAACCAGAGGCTGCAGAGACCACAGGTCCTCCTGGCTCTACTTCCTACTTTGAGAACAATTCTCATTTCCCAGCCCAGGAGTGACCTGGTCAGAGTCACTTTGTCACATGATCAGTGATGCACATGAACAGAAAGCTTTCAGCTCATTTAAATGAAGCCAAGAAGCATGGTGACCTGGGAAATTATAACTCTGTTCCTGGCAAACTATTCAGTTCAGTCGCTCAGTCATGTCCGACTCTTTGCGACCCCATGAATTGCAGCAAGCCAGGCCTCCCTGTCCATCACCATCTCCCGGAGTTCACTCAGACTCACGTTCATCAAGTCGGTGATCCCATCCAGCCATCTCATCCTCAGTCGTCCCCTTCTGCTCCTGCCCCCGATCCCTCCCAGCATCAGAGTCTTTTCCAATGAGTCAACTCTTCACATGAGGTGGCCAAAGTACTGGAGTTTCAGCCTTAGCATCATTCCTTCCAAAGAAATCCCAGGGTTGATCTCCTTCAGAATGGACAGGTTGGATCTCCTTGCAGTCCAAGGGACTCTCAAGAGTCTTCTCCAACACCACAGTTCAAAAGCATCAATTCTTTGGCACTCAGCTTTCTTCACAGTCCAACTCTCATATCCATACATGACTACTGGAAAAACCATAGCCTTGACTAGACGGACCTTTGTTGGCAAAGTAATGTCTCTGCTTTTCAATATGCTGTCTAGGTTGGTCATAACTTTTTTCCAAGGAGTAAGTGTCTTTTAATGTCATGGCTGCAGTCACCATCTGCAGTGATTTTGGAGCCCCCAAAAATAAAGTCTGACACTGTTTCCACTGTTTGCCCATCTATTTCCCGTGAAGTGATGGGACCAGATGCCATGATCTTCATTAGATGATAGGTACCCACCTCCAAGACCCCTGCCATGCAAATATCTATTCAAAGAAATCTCACCTCTTCTAGGGAGACTTCCACAAACCTAGAGGCCCATTAGTCCCCCTCTCAGTTTGCAGATGGAGAAGGCAATGGCACCCCGCTCCAGCACTCTTGCCTGGAAAATCCCATGGATGGAGGAGCCTGATGGGCCATAGTCCATGAGGTCGCTAACAGTCAGACACGAAAGTGAGCGACTTCACTTTCACTTTTCACTTTCATGCATTGGAGAAGGAAATGGCAACCCACTCCAGTGTTCTTGCCTGGAGAATCCCAGGGACGGGGGAGCCTGGTGGACTGCCATATATGGTGTCACACAGAGTCAGACACGACTGAAGCGACTTAGCAGCAGCAGCAGTTTGCAGAAGAGGCAAGTCCTTTTTTAACACTTGCTCTGAGATTCCCCATCTTCTCCCAGCATTTCCAGCATGGAGGAGGGGGAGATCTTATTCATAAACACATCAACATCCACCTCTACATCCATCCAGTTAATGGGTGGGACTCACAGCTTACATCCTGGTACTCTTGGGGGACTGCCTGGTGTTCAGAGGGCCCCCATAACATCAGAAAAAAAGAAGTGGATCATTGTTTTTGAATGACAGAAAAAAAGAAGTGGATCATTGTTCAGCTGTATAGAATGAGAGGAAGAGATCAAACAGCACTGGGAAGAGACATTTCAGAAAGGCTGAGGGAACCACACCCTCCTTCTCCCATCATATCCCTCTGGTGGAGCAACTGACCTTGGAGGATGAAGAAATCCCTGTGGGGCAGGGAATCAGGGAAGGGGCACATCAGGTATTTTCTAAGAGCTGTGCTTCAACTAATTCAGTAGTAACAACAAAATTCATTTCTGGAGACCCATATAATCTATATGACACTAAAATTGTGAAAGGATATTCCAAGAATAGTGTGCTACACAGTTCTAATAATCGTGGGATAACTGTTCTATATTAAAACCTAGCTGTTGTTTTTTAGGGAAAGAAAAGCCTATAATTGCAACAGATGAATGAAACATGTTCATTAAATATTAGGCAATGGAAAAGTTGACACAGTCATTACAGAAGAGCAGCTTCCTCAGAGAACAGTGAAAAACTCTGGATTTAAGGACAGAAAAGCCATTGTTTTCCACAGAGATGGAAATCTTGGGATGTTAAAGTCAGATAAAAAATCATAATGGAAAATATTAAAAAAGGATACATAACTTTAGTGGCAAAAACATGCAATTTTTAGCAAAGATGTATAATGAACAATATTCATTTTCTTGTGAAATACACAGGCAATACTAATGAGAGAGAACAATAGGAAGATAGGATGATTCAAAGATGCTGGACTATGATAATCGTGAACTCAGCACAAGTCAATGGGTTCCACATGTCATGGAACCCATTGATGGAGCAGCTGAAGAGCCTTTTCGATTGGATCCAAAAAAACAGATACCAGATTATCCCTCATGCAGGATTAAGTAACCAAAAAAATCCTACTGAGAACCATATTCCATGGTGACGCTAGTGGTAAAGAACCCACTTGCCAATGCAGAAGAAGTAAGAGACACAGGTTTGATCCCTGGGGTCAGGAAGACCCCCTGGAGAAGGGCATGGCAACCCACTCCAGTATTCTTGCCTGGAGAATCCCATGGACAGAGGAACCTGGCGGGCTACAGTCCATGGGGTCACAAAGAGTTGGACACGACTAAACTGACTTAGCAAGGCATGCATGATAAACCATAATGGAGAAGAACATTAAAAAAAATGTATATATATTATAACTGAATCACTTTTCTGTAGAGCAGTAATGACCAAAACATTGTAAGTCAACTATGAGTCAATAAAAATAAAATCACAATAACAATAAAACAAAAAACCAAAATGTCAGGTGGGGCCAGACTGCCTCGGATATGACAGCCTTCTCTGGTGGCAGATCAATTCAGTGCTATCTTTCTGGGGAGCAGCAGGCTTTTTCCACCCTAAGCCTAAGTCTTGCCTCTTTCTCTCAATCAGAATGAAGGCTGCTATAAAGCATAGGAAGCTCAGCTCGGTGCCCTGTGATGACCTACATGGATGGGATGGAGGTCAGATGGCAGGGAAGCTTAAGAAGGAGGGGATATGTGTATGCATACGACTGATTCAGTTTGTCATATACCAGAAATTAACACAACAAAGTAAAGCAATTATATTCCAATAAATAAATAAAAGTAGTTAATACAAAAAAGGAAAAAAAAAAGAATGAAGTCAATTTCTCAGACCTGAAGCTTCATAACATGTGCTCACCCCTTAGATGGAGCAATGTGACACCTTTCCTTACCTTCTGAGATTTCCTTTAATTTCCCGCTACTTTATTTCCAAAGTTTTCTTTTCTCAAAGTGTTTAAGAACTCTTTTTCTACTTTACTCTTGTCTCTGAGGTGACTAGCAACACCTCTGCATGGGGAAGGGGCGTGGGACTAAGGATGCATCTGGGAAGGGCAGCCTTCCACCCCCTGCATGTGGCGGCCCCGAAGGTTGGTGAACTGCTGCTTCCTGGGTTCTCACACCAAGGAAAGCATGTAGGATGGTATCAACCCTCCCCTGTGTGGGCTGCTATGAGGGCTGAGTAACTTCACACACGCACAGAAGGAAAGAGTGCGAGCATTTGCTATGAGGATGGAAATGATCGTGGTCACTGGGTGAGAAGGAGACAGTGAGCTCTTCTCGCTGTCTCCAAGGATCCAAGCTTGCACGTGAGGATGGGGATGGGTACTCCAGAGAAACGATGTCCCAAGAGAAAGCAGGAGGATAAATGCGAGCCTCGGGAGTCCCAGGTGGGCAGGGCAGGTGGGCTAGATTCTCCCTTAACTTCTCCAGATACTTATTATAAACATCACACAAGGCTGCTATATTACAGTCATGATCCAACAACTGAAGGCAAGACTGCAGCCATCCTGGAGGGTTACAGACTCTCACTCACCAGGAACATTGCGCCAAATACAAGAACCTAGAGTCAGGTTGATTTGGAAGGACGTGGGTAGTGATTGCTGTTGGCATAGAGGGCCTACGGCAAATGGGGTTTCTCATGAAAACAGAGCGAGAAAGGCCAGGAAACATGGTGGGGATGAAAAGGCTCAGGGGTGAGAGGTTAAAACCGAACACTGTTGGTCCTGCCCTGGCCCTGCTGCAGAATGTATACCTGGTGATGATGTAGAAAGTTCCAGAGCCCCACAGGCTGCTGCTGGGCTAAGTGACAAAGCCAGTCATTCAATGACTGAGGACCTATCTGTAGGATCATTTCTGAATAAAGGAGCAGCTACACACACACACAAATGTTTCCACCAGAGAAAAGTAGTCTTGGCCTCCAGCTGCAGCATCACACTGAAGCGTAAACTCAGAAGGGCAGTGGATGCTGGGCCCAGGATCTTGAAGCAAGGGTAGGACGATGGTGCTAGAACTCTGAGGTCAGTGTCCTGGTTATCCAAGAAGCACGGTGGAGACTGTGCTATGAATGGGCCTTTGTCCCACAGTCCCCTGGCCCATTCATCCCTCAGCCACAAGGAAAGGAGGGATGGCCTGCCTCCTTGTGGGTAAGTCCTCATTACCTCCCAGCACAAAGCTTTCCTTTCTAAAACCCAATTACGTAAGCCTCCGCACTGGCTCAGGGGCCCCCAGACTTTCACAGGAGGATCAGATAACAAGGGCGCTCAGCAGAGGACCTCCGATGAGAGAGGGCAGGCCCGCCAGAACTTTAGTTGTCAAAGAAGACATTTCAGGGTCACTAGAATCCATTGTTCTGCTCCGACATCCTCCTTGCTGAGAAAGCCTTTCTCTGCCTGAGGCCCAGCAGGCCCTTGTTCATAGGAGACCCTCTGCTCCTTAGTGAGCCCCTGAGGGTCATGCTCACCACTCCAGCCTGGGTGCTGGACTCCTCCACCTTGAGGGGCCAAGATCATATCTCAGAGGGTCTCTGTCTCAACCTGTCTCTCTGTCTTGATCTCTGTCTTTGTCACTGTCTCCGTTTCTCCTCCCAGGAGAAGATTCTCTAAGCAGATTCATTAGAATCTCTTCTCAAGCAAAGGCTAAGAATCTCTGTTCCGGACTCTGGAAGCAACTGCATGGTCATCACAGCTCTGGGGTGTCCTGGATTGGGGGTGTGTTGGGAAGGGTTAGCCGTGGACCATGCAGACCAAGGAGAAAGTGCTTGATGGAAAATGCAGATGTCAATCTTCACAACACTAGCATCAAAAGTGTGCTAGGCACTCAGTCATGTCCAACTCTTTTGCGACCCCATGAACTGTAGCCTGCCGGCTTCTCTGTCCATGGGATTCTTCAAGCAAGAATACTGGAATAGGTAGCCATTCCCTTCTCCAGAGGACCTTCCCAACCCAGAGATCAAACCCAGATCTCCTATATTACAGGCAGATCCTTTACTGTCTGAGCCACTAGTGAAGCCACCAGTTTCTTGCCATCAAGAAACTCAGCAAATCCCTAATCTTTGAGCTTCAGTTTCCTCATTCATGTAATGGGTGTGCCAGTGGTTCACAGGACACTTATGATCATCAAATAAGGAAAAGGGAGAGTTGTGAACACCTCTGTGAGTTTCTAAATGGAGTAGAGTCTCTGCAGTATTGGCAGAACCCCCAAACCAAACTAACCTGCTGAGGAGCTCAGCATGAAAGGAGGAGCCCTCTCAGGCTCAGGGAAGGAGATTGCATGCCAGGAGTGAGGGATGCTGAGGGCATGAGGCGTCTGGTGCTGGGGTCCCAGGATGGGAGCTCAAGGAGCTAAAAGGAGGATGAGATGGGGTCTGCACAGAAGGCAGAGTTGTACCCCAGAGTAGAAGATGTTCTAACAAGGACAATAGAAGAGAAGCAGCATGGGGCAGGGGCACAGGGCCAGGCAACCTCCCAGGACTGGGAGGAGGAGGGGCTCCATCCTCAGGGTCACAGCACTGTCCTCTGGAGCATGTGCTGTAGGAGGTCCACCCAGCCGTCTTGCTGCTCTGGGCCCCATGCATTTGGGTGCAGTTCTTCTTCCACCAGGGTGTTGAGAGCTGCCTGGTGCTGATGGAGCAGATGGGAAGAAACAATCCTGATCACTGTCACCTTGCCCTAGTTTACTTTCCTGTTCTGGATGTTTATCAGTAGCCAGATAACCACTGGGAGAAAAGACCAGCGGAATTTGGTTCCTGAGAGTAGCTAGCCCATCATTTGGTTGCTTCCGGTGTCAGGGCTGATGTAAGCAGGGCAGCCACATCTCAAACCTGCCCCTTCATGACCACTCTGGATCCAAGTGTCTGCTCAGCCCTGATTGACAGCCATCTGTGTGCTCTTGTGACCCCGTTCACCAGGGTAGACATCGTCCCGATTGCTGCCCAGCTTTCTTTGGGCTGATTTGTGTTTTGTTTGCTTAGTTTTCCTGAAGCAAAGAGGATCTTCGCCCCCCATTGCCTGGACTTGGAAGCTGCATCACCAGAGGTTACTGAGGCCTGAAAATGCATTAATAATGACTTTTATTCTCTGTATTCTGAGCCCTTTTGACATCTTGGGGCTTTGTTGATCCTGGAGGGATACCCCTCTGAGGTTTAACCAGTTCCTAGAGAGAGTGAACAACTCTCCAGAAATTGTCTTTTATATTTGCAAACCAACAAATGCAGAGCCTACAATCCACCCCCAGCCACCTTTTCTATCAGATTCTCATACTCTGGTCCACTGCCCCCTGCCCTAAAACTGCAGGGCCAGACAATTCAGGACATCCTGATGCCCCCAAAGCCCATGGAAATTATTCGCACCAGCCAGTCCTGAGCCTGCTGGTCCACGTTGCCCGCCCCTTCCAGCAGAAGCCATAGCAAAGGCAGCTGCCTATTCCCTCTTCCCTCCATTCCCCCTGCAACTGGCCCTCAACGCTTCCCTGGGTGACCCTTACTGCTGTGGCCTGTCCCTTTGTCTTGGGGTCTGTGAGTCTTTGAGTCTCTGTTTTCTGTGGCACTTACCTCTTGATCTGTCATCCTCACCATACCTGAAGAAAATCAATGGTGTGCATGTGTGTGTTAGTTGTTCAGTCATGTTCGACTCTTTGTGACCTTTAGGACTGTAGCCCTCCAGGCTCCTCTGTGCATGGGATTCTCCAGGCGAGAATACTGGAGTGGGTCGCCATGCCCTCCTCCAGGGGATCTTCCCGACCCAGGATTCAGACCTGCATCTGATGTGTCTCCCGCTTTGCCGGTGGATTCTTTTAACTGCTGAGCCATTAGTAACTATAGTCAAGACTGCAGAAAGCCCTTCAGCCCCAGCCCCACCCCACTGTTGATGGGTGCAGACAGCCTGGGGAGGCCCGGGTGTCCCCAAGGCCTCTGCCCATTTCCTGCTTTCACTTCTCTTCCCTTGGGGCAGACCCCTCATGGCCTTCCCCACCTCCCCAGTTTCCCACTCCCAACATCCTCAGTCCTGCCCCTGGGCCCCTGCCACCAGCTTCTCTCCTGTGGCTGTCTGGCTCCTCTGTTGTTTGTCTCCTGAGAGTCTTGGCTGGTGACAAAGGGAGTGACACCAGAAGGGCTAGCAATGGGAAACCCTGAAATGGTCGACTTCCGGCTGGTTCCACGTCACGGCTATGTGGGGAGGCATGTGTTCCCGAATACAGATTTCTGTCACCACCCTACCTGGTGGTGGCTTCTCCACCTGGGGCAAGGTGAGGCCTGGGGGTGTAGGGAGCACAGAGCAGGCCTGTAATGCTGGCCTGGCCATCTCACCTGGCCCACCCCCTGCCTGGCCCCAAGCCCCAGGCCACCTCTCTCCTCCACAACAATTAATCAGAGCCTGTCTGAGATATGACCCTGGCTCCCTTGAACAAGAGCAGCGTCTTCCATCTGAACTCATTGCCCTCTGTCTTTGGGTGCAACTTGGGTTTTGGGAACCACGGCCACATCTCGAGGCTGGAAGAGAGGAGCCAGGAGGGGAAGGTCCGTGTGCTTTGCGTGGAGGGCAGAGCCAGCTCCACCTCTAGCTCTGTCTCATGTGTTCTGGGAAGAGTCTGGCTTCCTGGAGGCACACGTTACATTCCAGTCACGTGTTCCCACCCAGTCGGTATTCTCACTTTCAGCATTCCATAAAGTAAATGGATGCCATCGACGGCCACAGTTCCCCTCCTACTCCCAGGGTGGGTGTGCAGGGGGCTGAGCCCTGGAGAGTAAGGACAGACAGCCCTCCTCGAACTTTGGCTGCAACAAGACTCAGTTTCCTCAACTGTCCTACGAGCTGGTGGGAAAAGGGCATACCCAGGCTTTCTTTCTGGCTCATATTCTCCCAACTTTGTCCTGACGTCACATAAGCACTGGCCTCCCTGTGCTGTTCACAATTTCCATCCACTGGGAGGGGTTGAGAAGACCATTTTCCAGTGTAATCTGTGCCTTTTTCACAAGTGTGTCTTCCTCTGCACATCACATATCCCTTCCCAGCACTGTCTACTCCTCCCCAACAGCCCCTGCTCTGCTGAAACGGTGAGGCCCAGAGACTTTTAGGGAATCACCTGGGGCTCTGCAGACTAGAGTCAGCTCTGCTTGATGCCTCACATCAGTCCTTGGAGCTCTGCCAAGAGCAAGGCTCAGCCTTGTCCCCGAGCCATGCGGAAGGGCTGTACCCTGTGTTTGCTGCTCCTAAGGCTCCGTGGGGCCCATATAAACCATGACAGTCTTGCTGGCTGCGTGCCCCAGGAGGAGGCTCCATGTACTCTGACCCCTGCACATTTCCAAGGAGCTGGTGGAGGAGAGAGACAGAGGAAGCACTGGGCCTGGAAGGTGGGGAGAAGGGTAGGATTTAGCAAGCAGCCTGGGAGCACCAGCACTGTTTCTGGAGTTGGGAATACAGGGACACAAATATGGCTACTGTGGGATACACGACATAAATTGGGGGTTTGGGGCTGACCTTAGGAAACAGACACAAATGGTGAAATCAAAATTAGGGCTAGGATCCCAGAAAGGGTAACAGTCTAGAGTTCCATTTGCTTTCAGATAACTATCTGGGTGAGCAGGAGGTAGGAAGTCCCATCCCGGGGCACCTGCATTTTAGGGGAGCAGACAGCAAACACAGACATTCAGGGAATCCTGCTGAGAAGGGAAAGGAGTGGGGGTCTCAAATTCGGGGACACCTGTGCAGGGGGGCATCAGCCCAGGGGAGGAGCCTAGGCAGAGGGCAGAGCAGATGGAGAGCCCAGACTGTGGCTGATCAAGGTAACTGCGGGTGTCAGGCCCATGGGCAGGGGTGGAGAGAGGGAGGGAGAAGAGGCAGGGGAGGGGTGGGTTAAACCGAGGGCCTGGGGGACCATTGAAAGAGATGGAGAGGCAGGGTTGATCTGACCCAGGTCTCATACCCCCATCTGTCCTTCTCTAACTTCTTACGCCTTCATGTCATCCATGCATTCCATTTTCATAGCTCGTAGACACGCCCCACATCCCTCTTGACCACGAGTTCCTGGAAGGGCCAAAAACAAATTCTGAATATCCTACACTCTGCCTTGCAGAGTAGTAGTAGCTTATGCAAGATTTCTATGGAAAATACCACTTTAAAAAAACCGTGTGTGTGTGTGTGTGTGTGTGTGTGTGTATAAAACTGAATCACTTTGCTATACAGCAGTAATAAACATAACATTGTAAATCAACCATATTTCAAGAAAAAAAACACTAAACTAAAACAATTCAAAAAAGAAAGGTTTCTATCAAGAGAAAAAAGTACAAACACTGTCCTGAATCATCCTCTCATTAGCTTTTTTTTTCTTCTGAAGACTTAATCAAAAATAATTTAGGTTGGAAGATATCTCTCCAGGCAGTTTCGTGCTGTGCAAATTCCTGGAGATAAGTAAAGACGTTATCTTGACTCTCTTCAGAGGGAGGCTGCAAACACTGATTCCACTCGCTAAGGCGTCTAAAATACCTCATGCCCTGGGCTGTATTTAGCAACTAGCAATTTTATTTGGCATCTTCTAGAGAAGCGGTTAAGACTCTGAGGACTCCAGGGTGGGGTGGAATGGGCCACTCCACAGAGAGGTACTTGAATGGGAGGCGCTGTCAGGACTTGCCTCAGTGCACCCGGGGTCAGTGCAGGAGATGTAAACCCTATGGTCCCCAGCACACTTAAATAAATGGAAGATAGAAATGTAGCATTTCTGATTTTAAAGTTCAGAAGATACTTCTCTGATTTATGAATTTTTTTCCCAAATAAAAAAATGTGGCTGCAAGTGCAGAGTCAAGGACAAAGCAAGTCAGAGCAGCCACAGTGGGCACCCTGGGTCCTGGCCATGTTGTCCCCCACAGGCCAGCCCACCAGCTCCACAGGGACCTTGTGGAGGGCAGCATGGGAAGCAGAAAGGAAGCCAGATTCCTGTCCATAAAGCTGGGCTGTGAGGGAACAGAGAGCCCTGTGAAGGGGCCTAGGGGCTGGCTGAGTGTGTGTGTGAGTGTGAGTGTGTGTGTGTGTGTGTGTGTGTGTGTGTGTGTTTAGGTTTCAGGAGCTGAAGCTAAAGCCTGCTTTTCTGTTATGGATAAAGGGCAGCAGAATATAGGCATGTCCAGGAGAGTCAAGAACGGATGGAACGTGTGGAATGATGCACGCTTCTGCTGCTTTTCCCAACCCACTGACTTGATAGATGCTACCCAGGCTGCCCCAGGTGATGTCGGGATCCATCCTCTTTCTCCCCTCTTCCCCCAAGTGCTGAGTTCAGGGAAGCACCTGACACCCCACCCTCCATCAGCCTCTGCTTCTAGGGGATCCAGCCAGATGCAGGGATATTTCCTCATGTCAAGGATAAAGGGAGATTTCTAAAAGCCTCTGAGAGCAGGCAGGAAAATTCATTATCTGCAGAACGATGAGAATAAAGTGGGCTCAGCCATCAGCCACAGAGTGTTCTGGAGGAAAATGTTTGCAAACTTAATACTCCTGACACAGCCTCACTGGAGCTCATCTGTGGTGAGGCGAAGAAGGAGGGTGGAGTGAGGAGGAGGGGAAGGGGGGAGGGGAGGAGGGAAGACATACATACAGAGTCTCAAGAAACTTACCAAACACAAAGCCTTTCTAAAAACATTATTCAAGATCATGAACCAGCAAAGTAAAAGTCATTCTAAAAGGAGGGCAACACATTGGGTGGAAGAAGCAATCCAGACATATTCACAAACCATATTGTTATCTCTGCGTAATTACTATTGCACAACACAGAAAAGAATCCAAGGCTAAATCTTCAGATAAGCTCAGTTTGTTAGTGTGAAGCTCTTAGAGCAAAATGTAGGAAGAGGGAGGAAAAGGGGGACAGGAGGAGTGGGAGGGGGAGAGGGAGGCAGGATAGAGGAAAAACAAGAAAGGAAAATAGAAGGATGGAGGTTTCCAGGGAGAGGAAGGCAGGCGAGGAGACCAGAGGAGGGGAGCAGGTATGGAGGAGCCACCTAGAGCTTCTAAATCAGACAGAGTTACAGGAGAGGTGACAGGCAGTGCTTTTATGTCTTGCATTAAGGAGAGTCCTGACAGAAAAAGTGTGCCCTTCCTGTGACCTTCCAGCCTTGGCAAAGGCACCCCAGGACCCAAGTGGAGTGAGCGGACAGGACACATGGGCAAGAGAAGGATGCCCACCACTGGGAGGGGTGGGAGGGAGGAGGCAGCCAAGTTCCTTCAGCCCCCGCCCCTCTCCCCACTCCCAAGCCCCGCACCTTCTCCCCCAAAATGAACGTGAAGTTGCCCCTTTACCTTGTCCTGAGCGCAACTGCTCACAGTGATATCCACTCCTGGGATGAGCCTTACAAGGGTCCCTCACATTAGCCTGGAATCAACCATGAGGGCTGACACCTTTCAGAAAGAGGGACAGTCTAGAATTTTCTACTGGTTCCTACCCTGCCCAGGTGTTCAGAACAAAATCATTGTAAACAGCCACAGATTTGCCCAATAGGTGCTTTCGCACTAAAATGCCCACATCACCATAATTTCCCTGATGGAGCCAGGGATACACTCTATGGCGTGACGTGGCAGATCCCTGTCTCATGCTGACCTGGCTTTGATGAAAGTCAGAGAACACCAGGTGAGAGGAGAGACCAGAAATACCTGCTGAGACAGAGGTGGGAATTGGGGTGTAAGACTGTCATGATATATTAACTCAGCCTGAAGAATCTTCATGAAAGTCCTTCTCTCTCAGCCAAACTTGAGCAGAGCAACTCCTGATGCCCTCCCTCTGATTCATCTGATGCAGACCCAGGACTGTCATGGACCCTGTGTGGTCTTATCTTGTCCCATGTACTCAAAGTGGTCATGGATCCTTAAAAAGAAAGGTGAGCAATGGCTGTGTGTCAGTAATATTTCAGCCCCGCCAACTGGGGTAACCTAACACTTCAACTCACAAAACCCACAAGTCTGACAACCACAGGAAGGGCCCACCATCATCCATAGCTTTGAAGTGCCTTGTCTGATGACTGTGGGATTCCCTCAGGCCAGGGGAGCAAGCAGATGAGTGCACTGGTGTCCTGTAGGCTGATGGGGAAAGGAAAAAACTCACAAAGTCACAATGCAGTTCCTGCACTCAGGATTTGCACAATCTTTGGAGCGCATCCATGCGTGCTCTGTGATGTCCAACTCTTTGCGACCCATGGACTGTAGCCCACCAGGCTCCTCTGTCCATGGGATTTTCCAGACAAGAATACTGGAGTGGATTGACATTTCCTACTCTAAGGGATCTTCCTGACCCAAGGATCAAATCTGAGTCTGTTGTGTCTCCTGCATTAGCAGGCAGATTCTTTACCACTATGCCACCTAGGAAGCTCAATCTTTGGAAGGGGGGAGTCAGATGGGCAGAATTAACCCTAAAGAGAGACAGATGGGTAGAGAGATGCAAAGAGAGGTGTTCTGGGTCAGCTCTTCTCTGACCTGAGCACCTAAATGGACCAAGAGACTGAGAAGGGTTTAGGCAGCCTTGGGGATCCCACGCAACCAGCCAACACAGCCCTGTAAGACCCAGAATGTGCTGGAAGCCTCATGTTTCATTTCAGAAAGGCACAGGGGCAACAGAACCTCACCAACAGCTAGGGCTCAGAGCAAGATAAGTGCAGACTGACATATGTGCTAATGTAAGGCCTGGGGAATGGAGCTGACATTATGCCTCCATTTTGTCATCTGGAAAATGGGGATATAAATAAGAATAATAGTAATAGTAATAAAATACCTTCTTGCAGGGGTTGATGTGTCCAAACAGTTCCTGGTACACAGTGAGCACCATGTGTGTATCTGTTAAATAATCCAAGGTATGTAGACACTATTTCTCACTGATTGAGTCATTCTTCCCAACCATATCCTACACCCAGGCCTTTGAGGAGTCTGCTCATCCAAGTCTTTCCCAGGCACACTCAGGTGCAGCTACAGGTGAGAAGTGTACTCTGCTTACCTTTCCATAGGCTGATTCCAAGCATGTTTGTGGGATCAGTAAGCAATTGTTAAAAAAAAACACTAAAGCAAACTTAAGCAGGTATGTGCAATTTTAACATGTTGTTTGTACTGGAACTCCCTGAAAGATGATGCAGTCTGCAATGTTGCACTGATTTTGCTCAATAACAGGTAAAAACCACCACCAGGAAACCCCCATACCTCATTGCAATCCATGATGGACAAATTCAGAAAGGCCAGGTGCTCAGCTGGGCCTGTGGAGGCAGGGGTTGTTGGAGAAAAGGAGACCCATGTGCCCTGTTGGTGGGACTGCAAAGTAGTTCAGCTGCTGTGGAAAATAATGTGGAGAATCCTCAAAATTTAAAAACAGAATGACTGTATGATCCAGCAGTTCTGCTTTGGGGCATGTATCAAAAAAATGTAAACACTAACTTGGTCCGTCTAGTCAAGGCTATGGTTTTTCCAGTAGTCATGCATGGATGTGAGAGTTGGACTGTGAAGAAGGCTGAGCACCGAAGAACTGATGCTTTCGAACTGTGGTGTTGGAGAAGACTCTTGAGAGTCCCTTGGACTGCAAGGAGATCCAACCAGTCCATTCTGAAGGAGATCAGCCCTGGGGTTTCTTTGGAAGGAATGATGCTAAAGCTGAAACTCCAGTACTTTGGCCACCTCATGTGAAGAGTTGACTCATTGGAAAAGACTCTGATGCTGGAAGGGGTCAGGGGCAGGAGGAGAAGGGGACGACAGAGGATGAGATGGCTGGATGGCATCACTGACTCGATGGACACGAGTCTGAGTGAACTCCAGGAGTTGATGATGGACAGGGAGGCCTGGCGCGCTGCGATTCATGAGGTTGCAAAGAGTCGGACACGACTGAGCAGCTGAACTGAACTGTACTGAACTGAACTTGGAAATACAAGCGTACCCCCATGTTCATGGCAGCATCATTTGCAATAGCCAAAACATGGAAATTAATAATATTCCATAATAAATATGCGTGTCCATCAGTGGATGAATGGATAAAGTTGTGGTGTAGACGTAAAATGGAATATTCAGCCATAAAAATGTGGAAATCTTACCATTTGCAATAACACAGTTGGAGCCTGAAGACATTATGCTAAGTGAAAGTCAGAGAAAGACAAATACTGTATAATTTCACCTATATGTTGACTCTAAAAAGAAAGAAAACCACAAACACATAGAACAAGAGATCAGCTTTGTGGAAACCAGAGATGGAGTATGACTGTGAAGGGGGAAAAGGGAATTGCAGAAAGGTATAACCTTACAGTCACAAGATAAATAAGCACTAGGAATATAACATAAATGCGATGACCAAACTTAACACTGCTGCATGACATATAGGATATTTGTTTTTAAAAACTCCTAAGAGTTCTCATCACCAAGAGTATTTTTCTTTTCATTTTATCTCTATGAGATGATGGCTCTTAACTAAATCTATTGTGGTAATCACTTCATGATATAAGTAAATCGAACCACCATGCTGCACATCTTAAACTTACACAGTGATGTATATTAATTATTTCTCAATAAAACTGAAAAAAAAAAAAAAACCTACCCCTTGGAGAACGCTTACCACCCGGACTTTAACCCAGGACTCTGAGTTCTAATGCTATAGTATATGTGTTTTTGTAGCTCTAGCATAAGGGCCAGCATAGACTAGAAGCTAAATAAAATAAAAGAAGAAAGTAATGCAAATCTAAATACACACAGAAAGGAAACCAGAAAGGAAAGCTGGAAGAGCTCAGGACACAGTGAGAAGCAAACTCACTGAGGTTTGGAGCAGTCAGGGTAGCGAGCCAGCATCAGAAAGACTAAGGACATGGTTAAAATCCAGGTCCAGTTTCGAAGATTTGGAACATGAGAGCATGAGTAGGCAGCTCCAAGCCAAACCACTTCTATAGTCTTGGCTTTGAAAAACTGAAGGGCACTCCTTAGTCTTGGGATATAAGGAAACTTACACTGACTGTAACCAGAAGTGGAAGAGGTTAATCTGCTTATTACTAGCTGCATCCCCTGCAGGGAGCAGGGTAGGGTGGCTTAGTCTTTCTAGGTCTCAGCTTCTAGTTTATGAACTTGGAATCAACTTAAGAGAACACAATGTAGGAAGATTCCTGATATAGGATAAGTTGTCTCTACTGCAGCCCTGCCATTACTTTTGATGAGACCCAAGAGTATTTGGGGCCAATGGGGGTGGAGCAGGACCCAACGGCTAGCAAATTTCATGACTGGAGGAGAGAAGAGAATAGACACTCCAGTATGAAGTAAACTCCCTCCACCTTGGTTCCTGGACTGTCTGGAGTGATCCCATCTGAGGAGAGGAGTTGGACCTCTGAGTCCATTTGCCTGTGTTGCTCAAGGATGAAGGGATGGGGATCTACAGAAAGAGAGGTCATTGAGAAATGACTGCAGGTCCCACCTCTGTTTCATAGGCCACAAGGACACTGAAAATGATCTAGAACGACCTGAGTTGACATCTCAGCCTTGCCAAACATTATCTTAATTCACATGTGATTCTGTTTCAAGCACATATTTGCCTTCCTCCTTATTCCAAAATTGGAACCATTAGAGCTGCATTATTAGTCATTATAAGATGTTTGCATGCTTGTTTGTTGAGTTTTTAAAAGTTTTTTTCTTTTTAATTTATGGGAGCATTCTGATATTGCACTAAAGTGTAATATTATATAACATGCTAGAAAAACAGGCTTTAAAATATTGCTCACTCTCTCTTAAAAGTCACGTTTCCTTGGTGGACTATGAATGTGTTTATGAAAGGTTCTCATCCACAGATGAATGTTAGTTACATTTAGGGTGAGGTCACAGTGGTGCTCTGGGAAGAACCAGAACTTAGACCAAGGGAACAAGGTCTTTTCTTGGTTTTGTGATCTGAGTGGAGTCTTGTCATCTCCATATTCAATTTCTTCTACCATAAACGAGAGTTTACACAAGCTCAAGAGATTTTAAATCATGGTAAGCTGGATAATGGTCCCCAAAGTTGTCAATCCACTGTTCCTCAGAACATGTGAATGTAGCAGGAAAAAGGGACTTTGCAGTATGATCAAGTGAAGGGACTTGAGAGATTATCCTGGGTTATCTGAGTGGGCCCAGAATAGTCACAGGTATCTTTATAAGGGAGAGACATAAAACCAGCGGAAAGAGGAGGCAGCATGGGGACGGTCAGGTGCAGCACAAGCCCAGGCACAACCGCAGGCTCTGCAAACTGGGCGAGTCAGAAACAGATTCTCCCCTGGGGGCTCCAAAATGATTCAGCCTGCTGATACTGTGACTTTTTTTCTTTATTTTTGACACTGTGGTTTTAGGCCAGTGAGACCATACTGGACTTCTGACTTGTAGAATTGGAAGAAAATAAATTTGTGTTCTTTTAAGCCATGAATTTTGTGATATTAACAGAGCAATAGGAAATTAACACACAATTTTTCTTCTTTAGGCTGTAACATTATCCTAGGAAAGAAAATTTTATGAACAGAACCAAATGCCCATATTTCACAAGGACAGGGATTTTTAATTGGATTTTCTTCATATTTATCCCTTTGGTAAGTGTAAAATCTGACAATTGACTTATCATATTATTGGGATTACTGAAAGTAGTATTGTATGGCTATCTCTTTAAAGCAAACAGTTAAAATTATACTTGGTTAGGCAGTAAATTTGATCTGAGAGAAAGGAAAAAAAAAATAGAAGTATTAAGTGCCAAGTACTACCAAAAGCACAGCAAATGCCTTCAACAGTTATTCTTGACCTTGGCATATAATTACTTAAAAACATAAAATGGCTCCCTGGAGAATATAGTCCAGCCTTCTCAGCATCATGAATGATGAGCTCCAAGAAAGGTGTGAACAAGGTGTTGAATGTTCTCTCAATTTAACAAATGTTGAATGAGCTGCTCTCTACTCCAGACTCTTTGGAGTCTGCCAGAGGCTAGGAAAAGAGCAATAAAAAAATAAATATCTCTTAATTTCGAGTTAGTCTGTTAAGTCTAAGAAGGGAATCAGATATGCTAAAAGACTACCAAAAAACTCAGATACCAGTTGGTCAGTTTCCCACTGCTACATGAGCTGACAGCATTTGGATACAAATAAATCACTTGTTTTGTTTCCCCAGCAAATCCCATTAGCTTCAGTATTCCAGGATTTCCCTAGGAGGGATCCCATCTTGTGAGACCCAAAATGCCACCTCTAGACTCTTCTCTTATTACTGGTTGGGGCATAGACTTGGATTATTGTGATATTGAATGGTTTGGCTTGGAAATGAACAGAGATCATTCTCTTGTTTTTGAGATTGCATCCAAGTACTGCATTTCAGACTCTTTTGTTGACCATAATGGCTACTCCATTTCTTCTAAGGGATTCCTGCCCACAGTAGTAGGTATAATGGTCATCTGAGTTAAATTCACCCATTCCAGTCCATTTTAGTTCGCTGATTCCTATAATGTCGACGTTCACTCTTGCCATCTCCTGTTTGACCACTTCCAATTTGCCTTGACTCATGGACTTAACATTCCAGGTTCCTATGCAATATTGCTTTTTACAGCATCAGACCTTGCTTCTATCACCAGTCACATCCACAACTGGGTATTGTTTTTGCTTTGGCTCCATCCCTTCATTCTTTCTGGAGTTATTTCTCCACTGATCTCCAGTAGCATATTGGGCACCTACCGACCTGGGGAGTTCCTCTTTCAGTATCCTATCATTTTGCCTTTTCATACTGTTCATGGGCTTTTCAAGGCAAGAATATTGAAGTGGTTTGCCATTCCCTTCTCCAGTGGACCACATTCTGTCAGACATCTCCACCATGACTCCCCATCCTGGGTGGCCCCACATGGCATGGCTTAGTTTCATTCAGTTAGACAAGGCTGTGATCCGTGTGATTAGATTGACTAGTTTCCTGTGATTATGGTTTCATTGTGTCTGCCCTCTGATGCCCTCTTGCAACACCTACCATCTTACTTGGGTTTCTCTTACCTTGAATGAGGGGTATCTCCTCATGGCCGCCCCTCCTGACCTTGACTGTTGAGTAGCTTCTCTTGGCCCTCCTGTGCTGCACCCAGTAATGCAGAAGAAGCTGAAGTTGAATGGTTCTATGAAGACCTACAAGACCTTTTAGAACTAACACCGCCAAAAGATGTCCTTCTCATTATAGGGGACTGCAATGCAAAAATAGGAAGTCAAGAAACACCTGGAATAACAGGCAATTTTGGCCTTGGAATGCGAAATGAAACAGGGCAAAGGCTAAGAGTTTTGCCAAGAGAACACTCTGGTCAGAGCAAACACTCTCTTCCAACAACACAAGAGAACACTCTACATATGGACATCACCAGATTGTCAACACCAAAATCAGATTGATTATATTCTTTGCAGCCAAAGATGGAGAAGCTCTATACAGTCAGCAAAAACAAGACCAGGAGCTGACTGTGGCTCAGATCATGAACTCCTTATTGCCAAATTCAGACTTAAATTGAAGAAAGTAGGGAAAAAATCACTAGACCATTCAGGTATGACCTAAATCAAATCCCTTATGATTATACAGTGGAAGTGAGAAATAGATTTAAGGGACTAGATCTGTTAGATAGAGTGCCTGATGACCTATGGACAGAGGTTCGTGACACTGTACAGAAGGGATCAAGACCATCCCCAAGAAAAAGAAATGCAAAAAGGCAAAATTGCTGTCTTGGGAGGCCTTACAAATAGCTGTGAAAAGAAGAGAGGTGAAAAGCAAAGGAGAAAAGGAAAGATATGCCCATTTGAATGCAGAGTTCCAAAGAATAGCAAGGAGAGATAAGAAAGTCTTCCTCAGTGATCAGTGCAAGGAAATAGAGGAAAACAACAGAATGGGAAAGACTAGAGATCTCTTCAAGAAAATTAGAGATATCAAAGGAACATTTCATGCAAAGATGGGCTCGATAAAGGACGTAAATGGTATAGACCTACGAGAAAAAGAAGATATTAAGAAGAGGTGGCAAGAATACACAGAAGAACTGTACAAAAAAGATCTTCATGACCCAGAAAATCATGATGGTGTGATCACTCACCTAGAGCTAGACATCCTGGAATATGAAGTCAAGTGGGCCTTAGAAAGCATCACTACGAACAAAGCTAGTGGAGGTGATGGAATTCCAGTTAAGCTGTTTCAAATCTTGAAAGATGATGCTGTGAAAGTACTAGACTCAATATGCCAGCAAGTTTGGAAAACTCAGCAGTGGCCACAGGAATGGAAAAGGTCAGTTTTCATTCCAATCCCAAAGAAAGGCAATGCCAAAGAATGCTCAAACTACTGCACAATTGCACTCATCTCACATGCTAGTAATGCTCAAAATTTTCCAAGCCAGGTTTCAGCAATACTTGAACCGAGAACTTCCAGATGTTCAAGCTGGTTTTAGAAAAGGCAGAGGAACCAGAGATCAAATTGCCAACATCTACTGGATCATTGAAAAAGCAAGAGAATTCCAGAAAAACATCTATTTCTGCTTTATTGACTATGCCAAAGCCTTTGACTGTGTGAATCACAATAAACTGTGGAAAATTCTGAAAGAGATGGGAATTCCAGACCACCTGACCTGCTTCTTGAGAAACCTGTATGCAGGTTAGGAAGCAACAGTTAGAACTGGACATGGAACAACAGACTGGTTCCAAAAAGGGAAAGGAGTATGTGAAGGCTGTGTATTGTCACCCTGTTTATTTCATTTATATGCAGAGTACATCATGAGAAATGCTGGGCTGGATGAAGCACAAGCTGGAATCAAGATTGCCGGGAGAAATATCAATAACCTCAGATATGCAGATGACACCACCCTTATGGCAGAAAGCGAAGAGGAACTAAAAACCCTCTTGATGAAAGTGAAAGAGGAGAGTGAAAAAATTGGCTTAAAGCTCAACATTCAGAAAATGAAGATCATGGCATCCAGTCCCATCACGTCATGAGAAATAGATGGAGAAACAGTGGAAACAGTGTCAGACTTTATTTTGGGGGGCTCCAAAGTCACTGCACATGGTGATTGCAGCCATGAAATTAAAAGACGCTTACTCCTTGGAAGGAAAGTTATGACCAACCTAGACAGCATATTCAAAAGCAAAGACATTACTTTGCCAACAAAGGTCCGTCTAGTCAAGGCTATGTTTTTTTTTTTCCAGTGGTCATGTGTGGACGTGAGAGTTGGACTGTGAAGAAAGTTGAGCACCAAAGAATTGATGCTTTTGAACTGTGGTGTTGGAGAAGACTCTTGAGAGTCCCTTGGACTGCAAAGGGATCCAACCAGTCCATCCTAAAGGAGATCAGTCCTGGGTGTTCATTGGAAGGACTGATACTAAAGCTGAAACTCCAGTACTTTGGCCACCTCATGTGAAGAGTTGACTCAGTGGAAAAGACTCTGATGCTGGGAGGGATTAGGGGCAGGAGGAGAAGGGGACGACAGAGGATGAGATGGCTAGATGGAATCACCGACTCGATGGACGTGAGTTTGAGTGAACTCCGGGAGTTGGTGATGGACATGGAGGCCTGGCATGCTGCAATTCATGGGGTCGAAAAGAGTTGGACATGACGAAGCAACTGAACTGAACTGAAAGAATTTGTTAATCACTTAGAACATGGGGAAATACAGTGGTGTTGGCAATCTATTTCAAGTATGCAAGACTTGTTCTACATTCAAAAATTGATTCATGTTTGTAACCATTAATTAATGTCCATAATGAACTAGTGTATAATCTACCATATCAACAAGTTAAAGAAGAAAATTATTATATTATCATAACAATTGCTGCAGAAAAAGCATGTGAAAACACACAACACCATATGTGATAAATGTTCTTAAAAACTGACAATAAAGGGGAATTGCTTCTACCTGACATAAAACATTTATAAAAACTTGCAACCAACATCTTACAGGCCCATTAATAGTAACCAATGCACCATGAGCATGTTAGATGTTACTAACAGAAGAAAAGGCTATCAGTAGATGAGAACTCTCTACTCACTTTTCATTTTTTCTGTAATACAATATTATACTAAAAAATAAGTTTTTTTTGAAAGAAGGTGATATGGTCCCTTCTTTAGTAGAGAAGAGAAGTATTATCAGAATTAATTTTAAAGCAAGGCAGAACATAGAATAGGAATTGTTCTGTTGGCCTTCAATGGTGGAATTCAAATCAGCTTGGGAAAACAAAGTTGAGAAATTTTCAGTTCATTTCAGTTCAGTCGCTCAGTCATGTCCAACACTGTGCAACTCCATAAACTGCAGCAAGCCAGGCCTCCCTGTGTATCACCAACTCCCAGAGTCCACCCAAACCCATGTCCATTGAGCCAGTGATGCCATCCAACCATCTGATCTTCTGTCGTCCCCTTCTCCTCCTGTCTTCAATCTTTCCCAGCATCAGGGTCTTTTCCAATGAGTCAGCTCTTTGCATCAGGTGGCCAAAGTATTGGGAGTTTCAACTTCAACATCAGTCCTTCCAATGAAGCCCCAGGAATGATCTCCTTTAGGATGGACTGGTTGGATCCCCTTGCAGTCCAAGGGACTCTCAAGAGTCTTCTCCAACACCACAGTTCAAAAGCATCAATTCTTCAGCTCTCAGCTTTCTTTATAGTCCAACTCTCACATCCATACATGACCACTAAAAAACCATAGCATTAACTAGATGGACCTCTGTTGGCAAAGTAATGATTCTATTTTTTAATGTGCTGTCTAGGTTGGCCATAACTCTCCTTCCAAGGAGTAAGCGTCGTTTAATTTCATGGCTGCAATCACCATCTGCAGTGATTTGGGGCCAAAAAAAATAAAGTCAGCCAATGTTTCCCCATCTATTTTCCATGAAGTGATGGGACCAGATGCCATGATCTTAGTTATCTGAATGTTGAGCTTTAAGCTAAATTTTTTACTCTTCTCTTTCACTTTCATCAAGAGGCTCCTTAGTTCTTCTTCACTTTCTGCCATAAGGATGGTGTCATCTGCATATCTGAGGTTATTGATATTTCTCTGGGCAATCTTGATTCCAGCTTGTGCTTCATCCAGCCCAGCATTTCTCATGATGCAGTCTGCGTAGAAGTTACATAAGCAGGGGGACAATATACAGCCTTGATGTACTCCTTTTCCTTTTTGGAACCATCCTGTTGTTCCATGTCCAGTTCTAACTGTTGCTTCCTGACCTGCATACAGAATTCTCAAGAGGCAGGTCAGGTGGTCTGGAATTCCCATCTCTTTCAGAATTTTCCACAGTTTATTGTGATCCACACAGTCAAAGGCTTTGGCATAGTCAATAAAGCAGAAATAGATGTTTTTCTGGAATTCTCTTGCTTTTTCCATGATCCAGCAGATGTTGGCAATTTGATCTCTGGTTCCTCTGCCTTTACTAAAACCAGCTTGAACATCAGGAAGTTCTCGGTTCAAGTATTGCTGAAGCCTGGCTTGGAGAATTTTGAGCACTACTTTGCTAGCGTGTGAGATGAGTGCAATTGTGCGGTAGTTTGAGCATTCTTTGGCATTGCTTTTCTTTGGGACTGAAATGAAAACTGACCTTTTCCATTTCTGTGGCCACTGCTGAGTTTTCCAAATTTCTTGGTATATTGAGTCTAGCACTTTCACAGTGTCATCTTTCAGTATTTGAAATAGCTCAACTGGAATTCCATCATCTCCACTAGCTTTGTTCATAGTGATGATTTCTAAGGCCCACCTGACTTCACATTCCAGGATGTCTGGCTCTAGATAGTGATCACACCACCGTGATTATCTGGGTCATGAAGATCTTTTTTGTACAGTTCTTCTAAGTATTCTTGCCACCTCTTCTTAATCTCTTCTGCTTCTGTCAGGTCCATAACATTTCTGTCCTTCATTGAGCCCATCTTTGCATGAAATGTTCCCTTGATATCTCTAATTTTCTTGAAGAGATCTCTAGTCTTTCCCATTCTGTTGTTTTCCTCTATTTCTTTGCATTGATTGCTGAGGAAGACTTTCTTATCTCTCCTTGCTATTCTTTGGAACTCTGCATTCAGATGCTTATATCTTTCTGTTTCTCCTTTGCTTTTCACTTCTCTTCTTTTCACAGCTATTTGTAAGGCCTCCTCAGACAGCCATTTTGCTTTTTTGCATTTCTTTTCCATGGGGATGGTCTTGATCCCTGTCTCCTGTACAATGTCACGAACCTCCATCCATAGTTCATCAGGCACTCTGTCTATCAGATCCAGTCCCTTAAATTTATTTCTCACTTCCACTGTATAGTCATAAAGGATTTGATTTAGGTCATATCTGAATGGTCTAGGGGTTTGCTCCACTTTCTTCAATTTCAGTCTGAATTTGGCAATAAGAAGTTCATGATCTGAACCACAGTCAGCTCCCGGTCTTGTTTTTGCTGACTGTATAGAGCCTCTCCATTTTTGGCTGCAAAGAATATAATCAATCTGATTTCAGTTTCAACTATCTGGTGATGTCCATGTGTAGAGTCTTTTCTTGTGTTGTTGGAGGCGGGTGAGAAATTTTAAACTCTGTATAAAAATTCAAAGCACGGCTAAAGGGTTAAATGAACGAGCTTCGGAACAAGACATGCAGTCACCAGGGGCATTCTGCAAACATCAAACATGGGAATCCTTGCCCATGTGGTGCTTCACCCATAGGAGGGGTGCCAGGCAGTATCTGCACTTCTGTGCTCATCTGTGAAGTTGTTCCTTAAAAAGACCATTCCCAGGCCACCCATGGTGATGTTAATTCAGTAGGTCTGCAAGTGGACCCAGGAACTTTTCTACTAAAGTGGTGTACATTTCCGCCCCAAGCCTTTCTGTTTGGATGTTTATAATCACCATTCTTTCAAAGAAATTATTCAAATAGTGGTTAGAATCCACATCCACATCCTTTTCTCCTGACTGGAACTGAGGAAGCCATTTCCCGGTCAGGCATCCTAGACACATATGACTCATTCGTCACTTCCCTATTACAAACAATGCCCCTTCCCTGTCATTTAATGAATGTGATTCCAGGTACTGATCTCACTTGAACAGTTTCCTCTATGTTTGCACAGCTGCCTATTTGTCATTGTCAACATTTCACTCCACCTCCATATTTCAGCACCCTTGCTGGAGTCACAAGTATATGCCTGTGAGCTACATGGGGATTGATCTTTACACTGGTGAGAATGACCCTAGAAGTAGATTATTTTGAGTGAAAAGTGTAGCTCAAAAATAAGACTTGCATTGAACCACTGTGCTTCTAAAACCTCAGTGGGCATTTAAATTCTATGGATCTTATTAAAATGCTGAAGCTTTTTTAGGAGATCTGCTGCTACTGCTGCTAAGTCGCTTCAGTTGTGTCCAACTTTGTGTGACCCCATAGATGGCAGCCCCCCAGGCTCCACCGTCCCTGGGATTCTCCAGGCAAGAACACTGGAGTGGGCTGCCATTTCCTTCTCCAATGCATGAAAGTGAAAAGTGAAAGTGAAGTCACTGAGTCGTGTCCAACTCTCAGCAACTCCATGGACTGCAGCCTACCAGGGCTCCTCCGTCCATGGGATTTTCCAGGCAAGAGTACAGGAGTGGGGTGTCATTGCCTTCTCCGTTTAGGAGGTCTAACATGGTGCAAAGATTCTACTCCCAGATGTCTTGGGTATGCTTGGTCTCTGAGTGACCACGACGTTACCTTTCCAGGTGATGGGGTGCTGTGTCTCTGACATAACGCAGTAGCAGCTCCAGGGGAGTGGATCTTAAGTTACAAAGCAGCACATTATCATTTCTACTTGAACTTTCTATAAGAAAGAGAGTTGAGCTTCGAGGATTGTGTGTCTTGGTGTGAGAAGACTAAGCCCTCACATGGAGCTCAGAAATGATGAAATGGGAAGAAGAACATGACAGAGCATCAGAAGAAGCTCATCATTTCCTCCAGGGAATCCTGCAGGCTGAGCAGATACCACAGGAAGGTGTCTTCTCCAACAGCCCCTGAGTATCCAGACAGACTTTCTAGACAGGCCCCTGTCCTGTGAGCAGTTCAGAGATTTGGGAGACACTCCACTTCCTGGAGGGGATTAGGCTTGTTACTACTGTTTAATCATAAGGTATGGCTTTAGTCCCTTCTACCATGCTATTAAAAAAATCAGTGTTTTAATTTGTGCTATGAATCTGAAATTCTGAGAGTTCCTGTAGTGAGACTAAAGCAGCCTTGACTGGGTAGATACGAGCTGCACCTCTGGTTCTTCTGTTCAGGTTCTCACCTTCCTAGGAATGTTATAGACAGACACCAAGGACACACACACTATGTACATGGACAAGAAAACAGCCTCTGTCCTCATAGAGCTTTCAGTATAACTCAGAAAACAAGCATATCAATTCATAAATCACAGTGCTGTTCTATACAAAGTTGACAATATTTACTCAACAGAGATTTTTCTTACTGCCTTCAATATGCCAGTCACTTTCTAGACACTTGGAATTATTAAGTGAACTAATAATCAGTTTCAGTTCAGTTCAGTCAGTTGGTCAAGTCTGACTCTTTAAGACCCCATTGACTGCAGCATGCCAGGCTTCCCAGGCTGATTCTGAGAAAGATTGAAGGCAGGAAGAGAAGGGGACAACAGAGAATGAGATGGTTGGATGGCATCACCGACTCAATGGACATGAGTTTAAGCAAGATTCGGAAGTTGGTGATGGACAGGGAAGCCTGGTGTGCTGCAGTCCACAGGATCACAAAGTCAGACACAACTGAGTGACTGAACTGAAAAAAATAATCAACAAGAGAAAATCTATGTCCTCATGGAGTTCACTTTCTAATGGCAATGTTGGTTAACAAATGCAAGGAATAAGTAAATGATATACCACACGCCCATGAATATGTGCTATGAAGACACAGAGCAAGATAGAGGTTTGAACTGTAGGAAAAAAGCAGAGAAAGAGAAGGGTCAGGTCCCTGTTAACAAGCTGTCTGGAATGGCTTTCTGGATAAAGTGTCATCTACGGTGGGTTTTCAAAAAAGCTAAATATTTAGAAACGCTTCCAGAAGACCAGAAGGACCAAAGCATGTCAGCCAGAGAGAAGAGCATAGGAAAGACTCATAGAAACCCTCCCCTGCGCTTTCACATGCATCACCTTCATTTACAGCTCAGGAATCTGAGATTAGAAAAGAGAAGAGCTGGGGAAAAGCAGAAACTGCAGATGGAAGGCGTGCCCTGACCTCACCCAGTCCTTCCTCCAGGGCCCAAGTTTGTACTTTTGTACTTACTTTGAAGAAAAAGATTCCTACTTAAGTATTAAAGTTCTCTTCATTTAATAGAAAAGGATAGATTATATATCACAACCAAGCAAGATTTATGAAGAGCCTCCCATGCTCTCTGCAGTATTATTCACAAGAGCCAAGACATAGAAGCAACCTATGTGCCCGTGGACAGATGACTGGATCAGGGAAGTATGGTACATACTGACAGTGGAATATCATTCAGCTTCAAAAGAGAAAGTCTGCCATTTGCTACAATGTAGATGAATCTGGAAGGAATTCCCCCAAGAGAAATAAACAAGACATAGGATGACAAACATTACAAGACACCGCGAAAATAAGAAATATAAAATAGTCAAAATCAGAGAAGCAGACAGTGGAATGGTGGTCGCCAGGAGCTGGGGGAAGGGAAGTGGGAAGTCTTAGTCTAAGACAGAGTTCAGCATATGCAACATGCATAAGTCCTAGAGATTGATGGCACAGAGTCTATAATTACCAATATCGTATCATACACAAAAGAATTGCTAAGAAGGTAAGTCTCATATTGAGTGTTCTCATCACAAAAGAAAATAATAGCAACTAAAGATAGTAGAAGGAAATTTTTGGAGATGATGGTTGTGTTTATGGCATTAATGCTGATGATGGTCTCATGGGTGTATACTTACCTCCAAAACCCACTGAATCGTGTACCTGAAGTATGTACAGCTTTTTGTATGTCAACCATACCTCAATAGCATGGTTCATTAAAAAAATTAGGAGAATGATCACTTGCTCAATTTATATTAAATTTGGGGTGAAACATTTCATAACGAATACAGATAAGTCCAAGGTTAATAACAAGATTGCCTCTCTGGAGGAGCAAGTTCAGTCCAAACACTAGGTACTTATCGTGGGGCTTGGCAAGTGTCTTCCGTCTGGTGTGGCCATCATCGGAGGGGCAGGCAGGCCCTCTGTGGAGATGAACTCATTGTCATCATGAACTATCAGCTCTCTGATGAAGATGGTGAACAGGATGAAAGTACGGACTCTCTCCAGGGTCAGCTCCACATGCCAGAACAATTATGCACATTGAAAAATCTATCTGAATATAGCTGAGTGTGTGGCAGCCTCTAGATTAGACATCATGATGATTCGATTTTCAATTTTCACTTTTCTTCCGTATATTTTCTCATTGCATATCCTTGACCAAATGGGAGCCCCTTTATTTGCTAAAAAGTAAATGCTCTCGTTTGAGGAAACACATAAATCTTATTTTCCTTTACAAGGATATATGTCTATATGTCTACATAGAGTTGTACCCCAAAAGCTAAATAAGAAGCTAATCAGCACCAGACATCACACCACGCTAGGAGCATCTCTTAAATAACAGACAGCATCCTTCATCCCGGTATCCAGCCTTCAGCACAGAGGGAACCTGGACTCCACCATTCTCAGCCCAGAGGACACAGGAACTGAGAGAAGTGTCCTGGCATGGGGATGCGGAGAAGGGCATACTGAATAAATCCACACAGCAGACTGCAAGGTTCGCTACAGCCGAGGGCCTGTGTGAGACACCTGAGGATGGAGGGGTGGGGAGGTACTCGGCTGGGAAGAAAGAGCTGCAACTGTGGCAGAAGAGAAAATTAGGAAGACTAGGTAGCAATGTGTACTCTTACTATTTAAGCAAAAACTGGTTACAAACTGATATTTCCTTTTTTTTTTTTCAATTGTATAAAAAACATGCTTATCTGAGAAAAATGACAGGAGTTGTTTTAAGATGCAGAAATTATAGGTGATTTCTGGCAGGGGCTTAATCTTTAACAGAGGGTATATTTTAGTTTTAATGTGAACGTGCTAGTCACTAACTCATGGCCGACTCTATGGCCCCATGGACTATAGCCCGCCAGGCTCCTCTGTCCATGGGATTCTCCAGGCAAGAATACTGAAGTGGTAGCCATTCCGTTCTCCAGGGGCTCCTTCCGATCCAGGGACTGAACCTGAGTGTCATATTCTTTACCATCTGACCCACCAGGCAAGCCAGAAAACTGCAAATAAAAATGTTAAAGGTACATTAAAGTATATGAAGAAGATTTAAGGTAGAATTTGGTACCTTTCTCACAACTAAGACAAATCAGGCCACTTTGGCCAAAGAGAGGACAGAGCACATTTTTAGAAGATTTCAAGATGAAAACCGTGTTCTCATTTGGGTAAATTCTGGTGTCTTTCTGTCCAGAGTTAAAAGCACACTCTA
Organism: Capricornis sumatraensis; assembly: GCF_032405125.1. Lineage (NCBI taxonomy): Eukaryota > Metazoa > Chordata > Mammalia > Artiodactyla > Bovidae > Capricornis > Capricornis sumatraensis. The sequence continues at coordinate 80,750,840 of NC_091073.1, forward strand.
GATGCTATTTCTAGATGCCCCTCTAATCGGTGATTTCCTGAGTAGTCAAGCCAATTCTTGCAGGTTCCAGGAATTAGCCAAGCCATGAAGCAGACAGAAGCAGCTCCTTCCGTATAAGACCGGTCTTCACGCCCCTGAGAACTTGCGCGCTAAGAAGCAGCATCCTCTGCACCGCCTCCGGTTCCGAGAGAACATGGAACAGCTGTGTGTGCGGGAAAGTCCGGAGTCCTGATCTGCATCCCGGCCACCCCCTGCCTTCTGGGCAGCACCACATCCCCACGCCAGCCGCCGGCCCCACACGTCAGGGACGGGATGAAGTGAGTGTTCCCACAGCAACTGTGAAGAGCCGTTCTGTAAGCCGTGACATGAAACAGAAATGTGGGCGGTTCATGAAGGCCTTGACGTTTACGGGATACAGAGGATGCCAAAACGTTTAAGTAGCATCTGGGGACTCGGGCTCCTGGAAAAACAGACGTGTGTATTAATAATTGTAATGAAAGGAGACCAAGGCTCTGACAGAATGGAAGGGTCTAGAGATGGCATTATGAGGGTGGGATGGGAACAACAGTAGCTGTGGATGGTGAAGGCGGTGACCAGGGTTTTCTGGAGCTGATAAACATAAAAGTGCCTTGGAATTGCAAAACTAAAGGCTTAGCTCAAGCAACGGCAAAATCTGGGACTGGATCTAGAATGTGTGATGGATGTGTGGCGAGAGGAGAGGTCGGACAGAAAAAGGGACCAGACTGAGTAGGGCTGAGAAGCCAGTTTAGATTTCATCCCACCAGAAATGGGGGGCCACGGAAGGCTCCTAAGGAAGGGCATGGCCCCTTTGGCAGGGGAAGGGCTGGGAAAGCAGAGCTGGGGTGGGGGTTGGGGCACAGCCCAAAGGAAAGGTGTCATCTACCAGGCTCTGCCTTCCCAGGTGATTCTTGTAAGCTCTTTTATTTGAATTCAAAGAACATCCAGCCTTCGTTGCACAGCCCTGTTCACAGATGGAAAAATCATACCACCTTGTTTAGGTAACAGGTTCTTCAACTCGATATATGACAATTTTTCTCAGTGTTCCTCGGAGTAAACTAAACCATCAGGGTCCCAGCTCCAAAATCTGGTTCACTGCAAGCCTTCTTAGAATTAAAAAGCTGAAGAAATTGTGTTATCAATACACCATATGTACCCAAAACAAGCCTTTGAAGAAGAGCAGGATCTGGCCTGCAGAGGGAGGGTGATGCCCATAGAACCCTCACAACGCAGTCACTATGCATCCCCAGCTCAGAAGGGTGACTGCATAGGATGCTACTTAAAAAAAAAAAAAAAAAGATGATAATTCATATTTTAATAGTGTCACTTTGTAGTTAAAAGAAGTTTGTTTGAAGGAAAGAAACTTTCCACTTGGAAAGCCATCTGAGATATAAACAGAAAAACTGCCTCAGAAAAAGTTCAGTGTCCTTGGAGGTGGTGACCTCAATTTCCCAATCATGTATCGGGAGGAAAGTGCCTCCTTCTAGCGTCTCTGTGGCTGAAGTTTAACAGCCAAGTGATCGTCCCCTTCCAGCTACATGCAACCAGGGGTTGCAGGGGGCAGAGGACATTGGATCCTTGGACCAAACAAGGAAGAGTCAGCATTCTGCCTGCCCACCCCATCTTCCCTAAGATGTCACTTTCTACAAGCACAATAGCCAACCTCTGGACAAGGTTTGAATCATGATGCCAGAGGCTACATGAGAGTAAATTCAGATGAATACGCTGACAGCTGATGTTGGAAGGTGTTGTGAGCCACAGAAGGACCTGAGGCGGGGAGAAGAGAGACGGGCCCACGAAAGGATGTATCTTGGCCTCCTGACTCACCAACTCTATTTGCCCCATTGGCTTTTCTTAGGAAAATTAAAGAATTAAATGTTTAAGTATAGGGAGAGAATACAGCACAAATGTTCCATTATGCAGTGCTCAATTCAATCTCACAAATCTTTACTGACAGCTGTTCTGGGCATGCGATAGGGGTATCTCTCAGTTCAGTGTACACAGGGCACACATGTGTGAATGCCCACACATCACACAGGAGAACACACATGTACACACTGCATGCATGTATACATACACACTTCAACACTATCTACTGTCCCAAATAACAAGATTTGTGTCATTGTCATCACACCCCCATTGACACTCCACGTGTGGATTTGATGAAGCTGTGAGGGGCAGGCAGACACAGGAGAGTGAGGTGACCTCAGGAGTGGTGCGTGGAGGATGGGGATGCGGGTTGCAACCTGGGGGTGCCCACCAAGTGGGAGTCCTGTGACGTCACCTATGTCCAGCCCTGGGAGGGCCCCAGAGGGCAGGTTTTGTTTTGCTCTGGTAATGCATTTGGAGAGTGGGTGGCAACAGGGAATATTTCACATTAATGTGTGATGCGTTTTCAATCATTAGAGCAGTTCCGAAATGGATGAGACTTCTCAAAATGAAGAGGTCCTTACTCACTTCAGGGAAATTCCCAACAGCAGTCAAACAGCCACTGGTTGGGGAAACGTTTCCAGCACTAAACAAAGTGCAGGGGTCTCCAGGAGGCTCAGCCCTCCCCGCAGGTGCCCCTGACCCCTGGGAGCTCACTCAGCCCAGAGTCTGAAACTGTGAACGGAGAATCAGGCAATGTCAGAACAGGGCAGGCCATTGGAAATAACTCACGCATCTGTCCCATTTTACAGATGGGAACAATGCGGCGTTGAGAGAGAAAGGGGCTTGACAAAAGTCATAGATAGACTATGTGCCTTTATGCTTGTGAATATTTTATAAATATGTGTGTATATTAAAGTATTCAGTTCCGTTCATTTCAGTTGCTCAGTTATGTCCGACTCTTTGCGACCCCATGGACTGCAGCACGCCAGGCCTCCCTGTCCATCACCAACTCCCAGAGTTTACTCAAACTCATGTCCATTGAATCCATGATGCCTTCCAGCAATCTCATCCTCTGTCATCCCCTTCTCCTCCTGTCTTCAATCTTTCCCAGCAACAGGGTCTTTTCAAATGAGTCAGCTCTTCGCATCAGTTAGCCAAAGTATTGGAGTTTCAGAACATATTAAAGTATAATTTACATCAAAAAAAAGTGCAAGTCTTGTCAATGAGCCACTGCCACCCACACATCACGACACAGAGGCGCCAGCTGTGCTGCCTCTTCCACAGGCCCCTCAGGGACAACTGCTCTGTAGGCCACTTGTACCACTGGTCATTTCTGATCATTTGAACTTTAAATAAATGGAACCACACAGTGTGATTCTTTTTCTCAGCATCACATTTGTGTTATTCATACAAGTTGCAGGAAGGAGTACTTTCTTATTATTCACAACTGCGTTATATTCTATTGTAGGACTATAGCAAAGTATACACACCCATTGCAGTTTTCAGACATTGGGTCCTTCCCAGGTGGGAGTTAACGTAACACTGCTAGTGTAAGTGCTTGCAACGTCTTTGGTGATTAGATATATGCATGCTTGGTGAGTGTATCTTTTGAAGTGCAACAGCTTGGGTCCAAGCATGTGCATGTGTTCATCTTTAGGAGACATTAACAAAGAGTTTTCCAAAGTGGTGGCTTCGATCTGCGTGCCCCCTGCAGTCATGCACTTCATGACCCAAATACACTAAGTCCCCTACATGTGAACTTTCAAGTTGGGAACTTTCAAATATGCAAACGTGCATTCACACGTGCAGCCACATAAGTCAGCTCACGTGTCTGGCATACCTTGTCACGTGTGCCTCCTCTACAGGTGGCTGTGCATTTGTATTCTTTGCTGTATGGTGTTGCACAGAGTACGATAGAACAGGGTCTTTATTTCAAGGATGTCCAGAAGCAAACGGAAAAGCAGTGGTGATACAGATGGTACTACTGTACTGTTTAAGAATTCCCTGGTGGCTCAGATGATAAAGAGTCTGTCTACACTGGTGGCTCAGACGGTAAAGAGTCTGCCTCCAATGCGGGAGACCCGGGTTCAAGCCCTGGGTTGGGAAGATCCCCTGGAGAAGGAAATGGCAACCCACTCCAGTACTATTGCCTGGAAAATCCCATGGACTGAGGAGCCTGGTAAGCTACAGTCTGTGGGATCACAAAGAGTTGGACACGACTGAGTGACTTCACTTTCACTATAAGATTAAAACTGTTTTCTTTATTTTTGTACTTGCTTGCATGTTATGTATTATTTGTGTGGAAAGTATTATAAACCTACTACAAGCATGCATGCTAAGTCGCTTCAGTCGTGTCTGACTCTGCCACCCTATAGACCATGGCCCGCCAGGCTCCTCTGTCCATGGGATTCTCCAGGCAAGAATACTGGAATGGGTTTCCATACCCTCCATCAGAGGATCTTCTTGACCCAGGGATTGAACCCACAACTCTTATGTCTCCTGCACTGGCAGGGGGTTTCTTTACCACTAGTGCCACCTGGGAAACCCATAAACCTATTACAGTACAGTACTAGGTAGCTGATTGTGTTAGTTGGGTACCTAGGCTAACATTGTTGGACTTAGCAACAAACTGGACTTAACAAGTGTGTTCTCAGAATGGATTTTGTTCATACGTAGGGGACTTACTATAGACCCCGGGAGGCCTGGCTTTCCTGTGATGTCTCTGTGACCCAAAAAGGTATTTTACTTCTTGGCACATCCATTCTTTCATCAGATGTGTATGAAAGTACCTTCCAGCCTTAATTTTTTTCTGATTCTGGAAGGCGTATGTTTGTGACTGTTCAGGTTCCATAGACAGATTACAAAGGTACATCTATGCTAGTGGTATGCATCAAGATTTCGCTTCAAAATGCAAGGTTTTCTGATTATCTGAATCACTCTGAAAATAATGATTGAATGAAACAGATAATTTTGCTGCAATGAATAGTAAAAAATATAGATTCTTGTTTTAAAAACGTTGTTTCTGACAATCATGTGAAGAACAAAGTAAAGCACTTCATTACGCTTGAGTATTTGAAGTGTTGACAGAAAGCTGTACTTAAACAGGAAACATCAATTTTTATAACTCTAAGGCCAAGTATTGTGATGCCTTTGGGTTAGAAGTCCAATTTTGCATAACAGCAACATGTGTAACTGCTGTAAAAGGGTCAGTCAGGACCTCATGCTTATATCTTGTATTTAAAAAATGACAGCTTTTTATATAATCAGTCAAGAAAATCTACTACCTGCTCCCAAAAGAGGAGAATAAATGATACCTAAATATATTCAGACTTTCCCCAACCGCCTCCTTATTTTTGACTGTTGGAGAGGAAGCAGACAGCTTCATGGAGAAAGTCACACTACAGTGGAATCTTAAGGAAGTGTAGAATTGTTACAGACATAAAGAAGGCAGCAAACACTACAGTCAGAGCTGGGGTGGGGAAGGGGTGGGGGCGAGGGAGAGGCTGTATGTAGATATTCCAACTGTCCATCTAAGTGAGAGTACAGGGAAAGAGCTAAGAGGGACAGGCCTCTCCACGTCTCCAGACAGACTTGTGTAAACAACTGGAGAACTTGATTCCAAGACTTTGACAGAATTCTGGGATTTTTAATCACCTTTCTGGGTCAGTTAACTTTGTTCCACTTCACATGTTTTCCCAAGAAGCTTTCCAGTGGGATTCTTAATAAAGAAAAAGGTCAAGAATTCTTGGCAAGATGGGCTAGCAACATGTGTCACTCTACTTAGCATTCTCCGAGATTGCTTCTGAGATGCACAGTAGAATGTACAATATAGAAAAATCTTAAAACAATGTTGGAAATGACCTGCTCACATACCAGAGACAGTGAAGAATGACTGCCTGATAAATCATGTTGCAGGCCCAATGCGAAGGACTTCCAAGAGGGTGAATGTAAAGCCAGGAGGCTGTCAAGGAAGATCTCTGACATCCATGAGCATGGAGGGGAGAAGGTGGGTGTTTGCAAAGGGCTGTGAGGCGGGACATCGGGGCACACTAGACATGCCTTCTCATCTATATGATCAAGAAGTATGGACCCCACCAGGCAGTGCACAGTTTCAGGATCCTGGCTAATTGTCCCAGCCCCAGTGAGCAGAGGAAATGGCACACCAGGACCCTGAGTGGATACCTGCACAATTCAGAGATGACAGATGCTCTGTCTCAGCTCCTACGGTTATAGCCCAGGGCTAAACATGACCAAATTCATCTCCAAAATGCTGGAAAAGAAAGACAGAAAGAAATTGCTGTTAAGAGCGATACTCATGCATCTAAAGAAACGCTGCCTGATGAAAACATTTCTCCCAGGAGAGCAGAGAGTTCCTAACTATGTTCTCAGCAAAGAGGAACAGAAATGTATTGTGTTCACCCAATTAGGACAAGTTTTCAGGAGGAGGAGAAAATTAAAATTAGGGCTCAAATAGTGAAGTAGACCAAAACAGCCATGATAATTAGAAATAAAGACAGAGACAACACAAAGCTGAGTAGACAATGTGAGCTATTGAGTTATTAGAATAGAATGCTAGATTTCATGCAAAATGTGGAGGAAGATGGATGAATATATGAACATGGTTTGGTAAAGCCATGGAATAAGGAGAATGGATCTGGGAAAGCAATGACACTTCCATCATGAAAGAACTGAGAAATGGAGTCAAGTCCTTAATCAGAGAAATGAAAGCAAAATTTCTGAGCCAAAGAAGGAGTCAAATACGAGATACAGGCAGAATTCTAAGGGGAAAAAAGACAAACTTGACAGTTCCTAAAAGTAATGAAAGTGTACAGACGAAGGAAAGACCCTGATGCTGAGAAAGATTAAGGACAGGAAGAGAAGGAGCAACAGAGAATGAAATGGTTGGATGGCATCACTGACTCAATGGACATGAGTTTGAGCAAGCTCCAGGAGATAGTGAAGGACAGGGAAGCATGGCGTGCTACAACCCATGGGGTCACAAAGAGTTGGACACGACTTAGTGACTGAACAACAATACAGATGAAGAAGAAAAACTATCTACAAAATAAATACGCATTTGTTTCCAATTTCACACGTTTGTAATAAAAAAAAAAGTTTGATATAACTTTAAAGAGAAACTATTTTTATGCTAGAAATTTACTTTCTAGGCAAGTTTTCAATTTTGAATAAAGACAAAAGAGTGGCACTTTGACTTACCCAGAGTGTAGAATATCAAGATATATGCACCCTGAGAATTGTTTCCTGAAAATCAACACCAGCCAAGCAAAAGATTAATCAGGGCACAAAACTCACGATAGTGAGTGTTAAAAAAAAAAAAATTAGTTGTGGCAAATATCAAAGCCAGTTAGTTCTAGTATCAATACTTGTCATAAATTTTAGTTGCAATTATAATGTAAGGAACAAAATAGTTCTTATAAGAGAAGTCAGTGAAAGAAAAGTGAAAAAGTGAGTTTCTCTGGTTGTCCAAATGGTAAAGAATCTACCTGCAATGCAGGAGACCCTAGTTCTACCCCTGGGTCTGGAAGATGCCCTGGAGAAGGAAATGGTAACCCACTCCAGTATTCTTTTTTTTTTTTCTTGGTGGCTGGTTGCAACATTTCAATTTTATTCAATCAAGATATTTTTCTCTTTTTTAATATAAATTTATTTATTTTAATTGGAGGTTAATTACTTTACAATATTGTATTGGTTTTGTGGTATTCTTTCCTGGAGAAGTTCATGAACAGAAGAACCTGGCATGCCCCAGTCTATGGGGTCACAAAGGGCCAGTCAGTTCTAGTATCAATATTTGCCATAAATTTTGGTTGAAATTGTAATGTAAGGAGCAAAATAGTTCTTATAAGAGAAATTAGATAATGTTAAAAAACACAAGATAATACTTAAAGCTGACCCTAGTAGAACAAACTCAGAGAAGGAAATGGCAACCCACTCCAATGTTCTTGCCTGGAGAATCCCAGGGACAGGGGAGCCTGATGGGCTGCCATGTATGGGGTCGCACAGAGTCAGACACGACTGAAGTGACTTAGCAGCAGCAGTAGAACAAACTGTATGAAGAACTGTAATGGAAATCATTATTGGGGGAAATTAAGAAAAAAAATAGCTTGTTAACCTATTTATTTTATATATTGGTCAGATGGAGAAATTTAATATAAACTGAATGATTATTAACACTGGGCATTAGAGGGAAACTGTGTTCAGTATTAAAGTTGAAAAGAATAATGTCCAGAATATTAGAGAAATATGAGAAGAGACATATTCCACAAACAAGCAAACACAGGTGGTCATGGAGAAAGAAGGCAAAGATTGAACAGTAATAATACAGCAGTCACTTATAACAACATGGAAATGTGCTCTATTCTTCCATTAAAAGTGATTTTATATTGAGGCAACAATAAAATCAAATATCACTTATAAACTATATACACAAAAATGAAAAATATACAACAGATAAAAATTATTATTAGATATGGTAGGTTGTATTGATGTTGCTATTCAGTTACTCAGTCATGTCCAACTCTTTATGACCCCAAGGACTGCAGCATGCCAGGCTTCCCTGTCCTTCACCATCTCCCAGAGCTTGCTCAAACTCATGTCCTTTGAGTCAGTGATGGTTTCCAACCATTTCATCCTCTGGCATACCCTTCTCCTCCCGGCTTCAATCTTTCCTGGCATCAAGATCTTTTCTAATGAGTTGACTCTTCACATCAGGTGGCCAAAGGATTGCATTAATGGTCCCAAATCTCCTGCGCAAATTCTAACCATGCTCTCTGCCATGTAAGATGCAAGTTTTCCAAATCTGGGTCCCTATAACTTCCCAAATCCAGGCTCAGTCATGGGACTACACTCTTGGTGAAAGAGATACTAGCAGATATGACGTGAGTAGAGCCTTGTAAATTGCTTGTTCCCTCTTGTACTCTGCACTCACCGGGAGAAGGACTGACTATGCTAGCCCCTTGGTTACAGAACAACAGACATGTGCAGTGGGCCACTAGGGGGGTTCTATCAGAACTGAGAAGCCTCTCCTACTTGTGAGCTAACTCCCAGGTTTTCTGTTCAAGTGCGTTTACATTTCTCGTAGCAGTGAATGAGTCCATAGGAGGAATTTAACTCAGTTTCACATTTTAACCTAGCAGTGTGGTTACATTGGAGACACATGAGTAAAAGATGACGACTCCACATCATTGACCAAATGCATCCCCTAAACTGTTTTCCAAGTCCCTGAGAGAGAGTGGGGTGCTGGCGACTGTCTGTCTTAACAGAAATTAGAGCTCTCCTGGACATGCGTTTTCAGCAGATCCTTGCTGTAGCGGAGCTCTTGGGATGAGTTTATTTAAGAAGGCACCTATGTTTTAATGGAATGAATTGTCAGAGCTAGGCCAGCTGAGCCACATCCTTGAGAACCAAGCACAGAAAACCTGCCCAGAGGAACACAGAGAGAATCCACAGAGGGTGGTTCAACATGGTCCCCCATGTATGTCCACCTAACAGATCACTAACAGAGCTGTTCCTGGAGAAATGGCCACAAAACAGGGCCTGATTTAGTTGATGGAAGGAGGGTATTTCTCTAATATTTTTTTAATGGATTTACTAAAACTGAGCCTAAAATTCCAAACTTGATACTGACAACAGAGCACATGATAGTTCTTAAATTTCTTATTGAATCACTTCTCAAAGGTGGGGATAGTTCCTAAGGAAGACCCCAAATCAGGAAACCCATGTCTTTGGCTTGCCCATGCAGAAAATCAACAAATAGCCCACCTTTTCCTTCCCACGTGCCTGAGCTAAATGCAGAGTATCTGCACAGAGAACAGCCTATTTTCCTCCTCTCCACGCACCTCAGACACTCACTTGATCCACAGCGTGTGGGAAGGTGGTGAGGGATGAGGTATGGGTTTGGGGTGGGACATCCTGGTTTCCCCATCAATACCTGCACAGTGTTGAGCATGTTCCTGAGCCAGGATGTCCTCCTCATGGAACAGGGAATATACAATCACTGTATTCATTTTCTATGCTGCTGCCTGCTGCAGAAACAAATTACCACAAACAGCAGCTTCAAACAACACAGATACATGATTTTATAGTTCTATACATCAGAAGTCTGGTACAGTCTAAAATCAAGGTGTCAGCAAGGCTGTGGTCCTTTCCAGAGGCTCCAAAAGGTATTTCCTTGCTTATTTGGATTTTCAGCAAAATTCAGTTCTTTGGATGTTATGGAACCGAGGTCCCATTTCCTTGCTGCCTGTCAGCTGAGAGTTGTTTGTACTTTCATTCTTTGGCTTGTGTCCTCTTCCTCCATTTTCAAAGCCAGCTACAGCCTTATGAAGCTGTCAGACTCACTCGTGGTGAAAGAAAGGGGCCAAGGGAATGCCAGGGGTCCTCTGATCTTTGTCATCAGAACCCTGCCTGATCCAGGGATCTGTTCTGTGCTTCTGGAACTAGGTTGGGGGAGACAGAAGCCCACTAAGAACTGATCAGCCATGAAATATGACATGAGTCTTGAGGGGTGGTGTGTCTACCTGAGCCAAGCCCATATCCTCCCATGCTCCTAAGCAAAGCCCCCAAAAATATTACAAGTGGAAATTCCATTTCTGCATGATGCTGCAAAGATGGGTACCCAAATTTTAAGTGTACATCCATGAACATTAGTAAGCTGAAAATATTAACCACCACTGGATTTTGAAGATAGCCTAATTTCAAAGGGAACTTATTCCCAAATAGCACTGGTTTTTACTGAAACCACAGGAAGCTATTGTCTTGTCTCCAAGTCCAAAAGCAATCCAGGCTTAGTTATCTTCCCGTCTGGGATCTCAGGGCACTTCTACATCTGAAACCAGAAGAAAAAGTCTATTCAACCACTGACTCCTTCTTCTCCTGACGTCAATAGCCAGCATCATTTTGTTGATCCACTTACTTGTTTACAATCACTTATTGAGCTGGGACTGTAAACTAGGCACTGCTGATGAAGTCAGTTAAGATGTACTGAGGCTGGTATATTAATATCTGAAGATATTAAGAAGAGGTGGCAACTATATACAAAAGAACTATACAAAAAAGATCATCATGACCCAGATAACCATGATGGTGTGACCACTCACCTAGAGCCAGACATCCTGGAATGTGAAGTCAAGTGGGCCTCAGGAAGCACCACTGCAAACAAAGCTAGTGGAGGTGATGGAATTCCAGTTGGGGTATTTCAAATCCTAAAATATGATACTATAAAAGTGTTGCACTCAATATGCCAGCAAATGTGAAACACTCAGCAGTGGCCACAGGAATGGAAAAGGTCAGTTTTCATTCCAATCCCAAAGAAAGGCAATGCCAAAGAATGCTCAAACTACTGCACAATTGCATTCATCTCACACGCTAGTAAAGTAATGCTCAAAATTCTCCAAGCCAGGCTTCAAGAGTACGTGAACCGTGAACTTCCAGATGTCCAAGCTGGTTTTAGAAAAGGTAGAGGAGCCAGAGGTCAAATTGCCAACATCCATTGGATCATCGGGAATGCAAGAGAGTTCCAGAAAAACATCTACTTCTGTTTTATTAACTACACCAAAGCCTTTGACTGTAGATCACAACAAACTGTGAAAATTTGTGAAATTTCACAAAATTCTGAAAGAGATGGGAATACCAGACAACCTGATCTGCCTCCTGGGAAATCTGTATGCAGGTCAAGAAGCAAGTTAGAATTGGGTATGGAACAATAGACTGGTTCCAAATTGGGAAAGGAATATGTCAAGACTGTATATTTGATTTATACTCTGCTTATTTATACTTATACTCTTATACTCTTACTTATACTCTGCTTATTTAACTTATATGCAGAGTACATCATATGAAACACTGGGCTGGATGAAGCACAAGCTGGAATCAAGATTGCCGGGAGAAATATCAATAATCTCAGATATGCAGATGACACCACCCTTATGGCAGAAAGGGAAGAGGAACTAAAAAGCCTCTTGATGAAAGTGAAAGAGGACAGTGAAAAGTTGGCCTAAAACTCAACACTCACAAAACTAAGATCACGGCATCCTGTCCCATCACTTCAGGGCAAATAGAGGGGAAAACAAGGGAAACAGTGAGAGACTTTATTTTGGGGGCTCTAAAATCGCTGCAGATGGTGACTGCAGCATGAAATTAAAAGACACTTGCTCCTTGGAAGAAAAGTTATGACCAATCTAGATAGCATATTAAAAAGCACAGACATTACTTTGCCAACAAAGGTCCATCTAGTTAAAGCTATGGTTTTTCCAGTGGTCATGTATGGATGTGAGAGTTGGACTATAAAGAAAGCTGAGTGCCAAAGAATTGATGCTTTTAAACTGTGGTGTTGGAAAAGACTCTTGAGAGTCCCTTGGACTGCAAGAAGATCAAACCAATTCATCCTAAAGGAGATCAGTCCTGAATATTCATTAGAAAGACTGATGCTGAAGCTGCAACTCCAATACTTTGGCCACCTGATGCGAAGAACTGACTCATTGGAAAAGGCCCTGATGCTGGGAAAGATTGAAGACAGGAGGAGAAGGAGACAACAGAGGATGAGACGGTTGAATGGGATCACTGACTTGATGGACATGAATTTAAGCAAACTTCGGGTGTTGGTGATGGACAGAGAAGCCTGGCATGCTGCAGTCCATGGGGTCACAAAGAGTCGGACACGACTGAGCGACTGAAAGAACTGAACTGAACTGAGGCTGGTATAACAAGCCACACTAGGCTGCATTTTGGAGGCATGGGGGTAAGAAGGAGCTATGAAATTGACCAGCCACATGGAACATCTGTATTCTCCACCCAGAGCAAAAACAAGGCAACCAACAGTTTGGTTTTCATCTTGAAACAATAAAAATGCATTATTTGTTCTAAGTTTTTGAAATTGCAAACTCTTGCAACTGAATTTTAGCATTGTCTAATTTCATCAAATGAGGCATTTGAATTACCAAATTTCACAAACTTACATCTGATTTTCAATTTCCTTAGTAAATTTTCCATTAAAAAGCAATGAAGCACAAACATAATTCCTACTGAAAGGCCAAGGAAAGCATTAGGAGAAAAAAAGTTATCCAAAAAAAAGTCCACATTTTCTTGCAGATTCAGTAAACTAATTTTAAAATTTAAAACAGATTGCTATCTTTTGGCAAAGCTTTTCGCCATTGAGTATCCATGAGAATTTACACGTGTCCATTATTCTGGAGGTAAGGAAACACGTTTTCACACATGTAACTTCGCACTATAGGGAAAAGATCCTGAACTAAAATAAGGTGGTATGGAACGTTTGCCATTCAAAATCAACCTCCCGCTGAGCTCCCACTGTGTCTGCAGTTAGGGTGAATTTTTACTTCCATTTCTTTTGCGCTCAGTGCCTTTGTCAACACAGATTCCATCCTGCATTGCGCTTTCCCCTCCATCGGCGCTGTTCTCTTGAAAGTGTCTCCTTTACCTTTCAGAGTTAGGCAGTACTCCATTCAAAAATGCCTCTTCTCCACCCACCAAGCTATGTTTGTCTAACAGATGGGACCTTAGGAAGGGCAAATGAATAGACAGATAGTAGATAGACCGATATAGATAGACAGATATCAAAAGAGAGTCAGACACGACTGAAGCAACTTAGCAGCAGCAGCAGCAGCAGTGTCTCAGTGATACCTTTTCCAGCCCAAAGACTGGGTCGCCCTTGACTGATGGTCAAAATATCAGCCCTCTTGGTTCCATGGCCCTAGACAGATGATTCCATGAATAAAGCTATGTACTTCCCAAGGTCCAAACTGTTGAGTGCTTTCTATGGCCATTATGTTAAATATTCAAAGTTTTTAAATGACATGGGGAAATGCTTTTGGTGTGATGTTAAAAGGTGAAGACAGGGAAAAAATTAGATGACATAGAGATACTGTTGTAGTTACAGTGCTTACATGCTCAATTGGTCAGTCATGTCCTACCCTTTGTGACCCTATGGACTGTAACCCATCAGGATCCTCTGTCCATGGGATTCTCCAAGCAAGAATACTGAAGTGGGTTGCCATTTTCACCTCCAGGGGATACTCCTGACCCAGGGGTCGAATTTGCATGTCCTGAGTCTCCTGCATTAGCAGGCAGATTCTTTACCGCTGAGCCACCTATGTACAAATGCTGTTCCTAATCCAGAATGAAACTTGTAAATTGTAAGGAAGTTCCTATCCCTTTTCCCACTGAGATGAGCTCAATGACAGAACAGTATCTCTGTAAGATAGTATCTAAGCCCTTGACCCCTGACCTCTTTGCTCCCCCATCAGCTCCCTCCACTGTCCTGCGCTACTCCCCTCCCTGGTGCCGTTCCCCCAGGATGCCTACTGGACTTTCCCTCACCTACCAGGTGAGGCCCATCTGAACACAGTAGGAAACTACAATCCATCCAGCCCCAGATCCCAGATTCTACGCCAGCTCTGCTCTGCCCAGCCCCCTCCAACCTACCGCATCATTTAGCTGCGCTTTATACTATTGCCTTTCTCTCCCCAAAGATCTAAGTGCCAGAAGGTAGCAATCTCTGCCCGTCTTGCTCACTGGTTGTGTCTGATCACCTAGAGCAAAGCCTGATGGCAGTAATACACGTGAATATGCACCCGATGGCAATAATAAACTAATGAAAATGCACCTGAGAAGTGAAATGCTGCACGGAAGTGGTTTTTACCAGGCTGTTGGGTTGACCACTGATTTCTCTACTTTATACACCACTTGGCTTTATTTGCAAGGTATATATCATATACAACTTCCATTTGGCTTTATTTCCAAGGTACATATCATATACAACTTCCATTTGCTCATTTTAAAAAATGGGATAATTGTCTTCTTACCTTTTTGATGCTTTTACTTTATTAAACAAATATTTTTGAATACTCATTCTGCTTTCAAGATATGAAGAGTGATGAAATGATATCATTTTTCCTAATGATAATAAGTGCAGATGACATGTTTAAGATACACAGTTTTTAGATAGTGATAAGTAAGGGCATATCCTTTGACTCTTGGGATGTAGTCATGTTGAAACAACTTTAGAGAAGGGTTAGGTAGAGGAAGAGGAAGTTGCACACTAAGACTTGAAAGGAATTGTGTCCCAAGCAGAGTAAGTAACAAGGATGACAAAAGAACCAAAAGGAAGGCTGTTGTGACGGGGATTTCACTGACTCATTGTTCTGAGTGGATTTTCCTCTTCCTACAGGAAATATGCCCACCCCCATCCGACAGTTCTGTATCCAGTTTCAATGTGGGAAGATTTTTCCTACACTCCCAAGCAATGCTCCAGCACCAGCTGGTGTCCTACAATTAACTCAATTCTGACGCTGTTTGCCTAAAGATAGCTCTAGATTCCAAAGGTTAAAAGTTCAGTCCTGCAAGACTGCCCACCCCTTTCGGAAGCAAATTATAAATCAAAGTGCCTCTGAGTAATTAATTATAGGTCCAGATTCCCATGATCCCCTTTCTGTGTCTGATTAATTTGTAGAGCAGCTTACAGAATTTAGTAAAAAATTTTACTCATAGATCATCAGTTTATGACAAAAGGAAATAATTCGAGAATAGCCAAATGGAAGAGATGCACAGGACAAGGTATGGGAAAGGGGGCAGAGCTTCCATTCCGTCTCTAGGCATCCCACTCTCCCCAAATCTCCACATGTTCACCAACTCAGAAGTCCTCCAAACCTGTCCCTTTTGAGTTTTTACACAGGCTTCATTACACAGACATGATTGACCGAATCACTGGCAGTTGGCAATTGAACTCAATCTCCAGCCCCTGTCCCCTCCCTGAAGGCTGAGAGCGGGACTGAAAGCTCCAATCCTCTAATCCTATGTTTGCTTCTCACAGGCAACCAGCCTCCATCCTTAGTTACCTAGAGGCTTTCCAAAAGTTATGTCATTTAACATAACAAAGGACATCTAGATCTTTTTAGCACTTGGGAAATTCCAAAGGTTTTAGGACTCTGTGCCAGAAACCGAGATGAAGACCAAATGGATATTTCCTATTATAAATCACATTATCACATTACACATTGGTGTGTTGTTTGCCGGCCCTGGTGAGATGAGACTTCCATGCCCCATGGGTGGTGGGTGATGGCTTTCTCCCGGGAACAGTCAGTGAAAGCACCATCTGCATGCAAGCAGAAAAGTGCAGAGCCACTGCATGCTTTAACCAGGCTTCCTAGGTGGCCCTAATGCTAAAGAACTCGCCTGCCAGTGCAAGAGATGTAAGAGACACAGGTTTGATCCCTGGGTTGGGAAGATCCCCTGGAGGAGGGCATGGCAACCCACTCTAGTAATCTTGTCTGGAGAATCTCATGAACAGAGGAACCTGGTGGGCTACAGTCCATGGGGTCACAAAGAGTCAGACACAACTGAAGCCACTTAGCACACACGCATGCTTTAACCACTCTGTCCTCCCACAGGTGGAAAATGTGTCCCATGTAGGGGTGCCCTTTGGCATGGATCCTGGAGGGCAGAAGGTACATTCAACAGAGATGTGACAACTTGGCAAAACTGGCTAATGTGAGCTCGGAGTGAAGATCGGAGCTTAATGCAACTTTGAAAACTGTCCAGGTCTACAAACCAAAGTTCTTACTGAGAATTCCAAATGCATGCAAGTCTTAGTCTTTCATAGACTGAGAGGCTCCTTTCCCACATGCCCTTGAGAATGTGTGCCCTTGCTTGGCTTCCCTCATGCTGACTCCAGGTTTGGTCTGCACACTGCTTTGGCTAATGGGTTATGGACACACACCAACCCAGCAGAGGCTTTGAGGATGTTGGACTTCGGGGGTCACCTCCTCTCTTGCTGGTTTTTGGAGTCAGCCTCCATAAGAAGCCCAGGTCAGCCTTAGACATCCCTAGCCCAGCAGGTAGCCAGCACCAACCACCAGATCCAGGACAGAGGTCATCTTAATCTAGGCAGCCTGGGTCAAAACTCTAGGTCAGTCTGTCCAAGAGAACTTTTTGCACTGGTGGAAATGTTCTGTTATTGTGCTCCTTTGCCATGGCCTTGTGTAGCTAGTTTGGCTGAGGATCTGATATTTTCTTTTTCAAACTAATACAAATTTAAATTTTAAGAGCCACATGTGGCCAGTGGCCCCTGTACCTGATGACTGTAGCTGTCAAGTGACCCCAGGCAAGACGAGCAAATAAACACAGGGCTGAGCACAGCCCACATTCCTGACCTGCCCAACAGAGTGGTGCTGATGTTTTAAGCCACTAAAACTCTGGAGTTGCTTATTACCTATTAACTGATAACTGACCCACTGTCCCAAAGTACACAAATAAAAATCTTAACTCCTTGCTTGCCTCCAAATCTGAGTCAAACTTATGTCTGGAAATCATGTTATTTCAATATTAAAATCTCCATTTTTAGATTTCACTTTGAAATCTTATAAATTCCTACCTAAGGAAATTTATTCTCCATTCTCCTGAAATGTCACATGCTTTCCTGAAAGTCCCATAGCACCCATTCTTGGGCCAAACAAAATACTTTTTTGTCCAGAAACCAGCCGATGCAACCTAGACTAGAAATTCCAATCAGCACTTACTTAAGAATAAACCCAGACAGTGTAGTCAGAGGCCCAAACTCTTCTCTAGGAGTTTTGAGTTTCAAGTTACCATCCTGGAGCTAAGAACTCAAATGAAAAGGAAGTGAACACAGCTGTGAAACAAGATCACAAACAAGATAAAGAGCTAAACATACAATTCAAGTTGAGGGCCACCCAGAAGCTTCCCTCAAAAAGAGTAACTGAGTGGCTTGGCTGTGATCTCAGCTCTGCCCTCCTGGCTCCCAGCAAGGCTGCACATGATGGTAACCAGGAGACCCTTTCAAGCCGGAACATGTTCCTCCATAGAATATTCTGTGGGCATCATCCACCGAATGGCAGGAAGTTCTTGCAGGCATCCTTAGGAAGGACAATGCAGGACATTTATCTGAATACTCTCCTTCCCATCCCCCCACCCACCTTTGCGAGTGCAGGATGTCAGGGCCAACACCCACAGGAACTGGAGATGCTGGGGCCTTCAGGTGGGGTTACCTGCACTGAGCCTCAGTTTCTTCATTCATAAAATGGGATGAAGACCTGTGCCGAGTTCATCCTCAGGCTGGCCTTTTGTCTGAAAAGGGAAAATGAACAATATCTTGAAAAACAGTGAAACCATAAAGGAAAAAGAAGGGCATTTCTAGCTCAACTGTCTGTGCTAATTTAGAATGATCTAAAGTATCCACTATTTGTGTTGTAAATATATAGTTTGCATTTGCTAATCATGCATACATCCATTTTTTTTAATAAAGTAACAACAACCCATCAATCATACTCCTTGATATTTACCCAAGGAAGTGAAAAGTCTGTGTCCACACAAAAACCTGCACATAGATGCTTGCTGCTGCTGCTAAGTCGCTTCAGTTGTGTCCAACTCTGTGCGACCCCATAGACGGCAGCCCACCAGGCTCCTCCGTCCATGGGATTTTCCAGGCAAGAACACTGGAGTGGGGTGCCATTGCCCTTTCCAGCACATAGATGCTTAGAGCAGCTTTACTTATAATTGGCAAAACTGAAAGCACAAAGTGCTGTGAATATGTAAACTGTGGTACATCCAGGAAATGGAATATTACTTAGTGTTAAAAAGAAATGAGCTATCAATCCATGGAAAGACATGGAGCTTAAATACATATTACTAAGTAAAAGAAGGCTATATACTTTATAATTCCAACCATTTGGCATTGCAGAAAAAAAGCAAAACTGTGGAGACAGTAGAAAGCTCAGAGATTGCTAGGGATAGAAGAGTGGGGTGAATAGGCAGAACACAGGCGATTTGAGGGCAGCAAAATTATTCCATATGATACTAGGAGTTTTGATGGATCTAATGAAAGTGAAGAGGAACTAACAAGCCTCTTGATGAAGGTGAAAGAAGATAGTGAAACAGCTTGCATGAAACTCAACATTCAAAAAACTAAGATCATGGCATCTAGTCCCATCACTTCATGACAAATAGAAGGGGGAAAAGTGGAAAGAGTGGCAGATTTTATTTTCTTGGGCTCTAAATCACTGCAGATGGTGACTGCAACCACAAAATTAAAAGATGCTTGGTCCTTGAAAGAAAAGCCATGACAAACCTAGACAGTGTATTAAAAAACAGAGATATCACTTTGCTGACAAAGGTCTGTATAGTCAAAGCATTGGTTTTTCCAGTAGTCATGTACAGATGTGAGAGTTGAACCATCAAGAAGGCTGAGTGCCAAAGAATTGATGCTTTCGGACTGTGCTGCTAGAGAAGTCTCTTGAGAGTCCCTTGGACAGCAAGGAGATCAAACCAGTCAATCCTAAAGGAAATCAATTCTGAATATTCATTGGAAGAACTGATGTTGAAGCTGAAGCTCCAATACTTTGGCCACCTGATGCGAAGAGCCAACTCATTTGAAAAGACCCTGATGCTGGGAAAGATTGAGGGCAGAAGTAGAAGCGGGCAACAGAGGATGAAATGGTTGGATGGCATCACCAACTCAATGAAAATGAGTTTGAGCAAACTCCAGGAGACAGGGAGGAATAGGGAAGCCAGGTGTGCTGCAGTCCATGGGTTCACAAAGAGTCGGACAGGAATTAGCAACTGAACAACAAAAATGGTGATAGATACAATGTTATACATTTGTCCAAACCAGTAGAATGAACAATGCCAAGAATGAGCCCTAATGGAAACTATGAGCTTTGGGTGATTATGATGTGTCAGTGTAGGTTCATGGATTATTAACAAATGTCCATTCTGGTGGATGTTGAGAGTGAGGAAAGCTCCGCATGGACCCTGGGGTGTATGGGAAATCTCTGTACCTTCTACCCAATTTTTCTGTGATCCTAGAATTGCCCTAAACATGTGAAGTCCTAAAGGTAAAAATTAAATTTTAATCATAATAAATAAACACAGTAGCGCAGAAATAAGCTATGTACTTACATCACCTACAGTTTTCACTCTGAATTTGACAAGGAATGGTTTCCTGAGGCATAAAGGAAAAAAACACTCCCCAGTTCTCTACCCTTAGTCTCCCTTCATCCCCAGAACTTATGTCCTTAGGTCCAAGCATCCAGGCTCAGAGTGGCACCTGAGACAGAAGCCTGGCCTCCCTGCACATCGAGGCACCTTGAACAAAACAAGACATAGCCTGGAGCTAACCAGCAAACCACGCATGCAGGCCATCCCACTGGTTCACAGGACACCATGGCAACCCTGTGCCAGGGATTGTGTGTCAGAGCACAAGCATGTGTGCACACAAAACCCCAGCTCCATACATCCTCGGGGAAAGGCAGCACCTCTCAGGAAGCCCCTTGTTCCCACCCCATAACACCACCAGTGAAAGACCCAGAGCAGGAAGGGGAGCAGGCCCGGCATTCAGCTCTCCTCTGACCTCATTCCTTCACCCACAAGTGAGGGAAGAACCGTCTGGGCTCCTCAGTTGTTTCTGAGTCTTCAAAAGATGATATTGATATTAAGACACCTGAGTTTTATAACTGCTTCTCAGGGCTCTGAGAACCAGATATGAGGCCCACCCATCTTCCTCCTGCCCAGGGCTCTCCCCTCACTATGGTGTCCCTTCCTTGCCAAACATATGTGAAAACTCTTTTTTCCCATCTTTGAACTCACTCACGCAGGAGGACAAGGTTTCCTGCAGCAGGAATTGAGGGAGGAAGTGACAAAAAGACATTTCCCCAAATCCGCATCAGCCAGGAAGAGTGGCACCAGGTACTCTTTCAGGGCTGCTGACCACACGGCTGCAGCAGCATGCAGCGAGGCCAGTGATGTTGCTTCCCCTCATTGGGAACTTTCCTCCACCAGGCAGCCCTCCTGTGGGACTGCCAGGTGCAGCCCTGACCTAAGAGTGTGCTCTCTTCACCCCCTCCCCTCCCCTAATGTGTGTGGCTTTGATTGGTCCTACTGACCACACCTTTCTTCCAAACCCTCCTTTCCAACACATTTCCCTCCAGACTCACTAGGTCAGTTCCCTTGTTGCCCCTTTGTTGGACACGTGTTCTTGTTGTTCAGTTGCTTAGCTGTGTCCAGCTTTTTGTGACGCCATGAACTGCAGGACACCAGCCTTCCATGTCCTTCACTCTTTACCCGAGTTTGCTCAAATTCATGTCCATTGAGACATTGATGCTATCTAACAATCTCATCCTCTGCCTCCTTCTTCTTATTTTGCCCTCAATCTTTCCCAGTATCAGGGTCTTTTCCAATGGCTCTTCGCATCAGGTGGCCAAATTGTTGGACCTTCAGCTTCAAAATCAGTCCTTCCAATGAATATTTAGGGTTGATTTCCTTTAGGATTGACTGGTTTGATCTCTGTTATCCAAGGGACTCTCAAGAGTCTCCAGCACCACAATGCAAAAGCATCAGTTCTTTAGCACTCAGCCTTCTTTATAGACCAACTCTTACATCGGTACACGACAGTTGGAAAAACCATAACCTTGACGATTCAGACCTTTGTTGGGCAAAGCAGTGTCTCTGTTTTTTAATATACTAAGTTTGTCATAGCTTTTGTTGGACATGTGAATTCACCCAATTCAATCCTCATACCCTTTTCATTTACTCTCAGCATGCTCTTCCTGGCCAAGCTCATCCAGATCCACAGCTTTAATTGCCATCTACTAATGGCCCTCAAACCCCAATACACCTGTATCCTAAGGCACCCACCCTGGGGTCCTCTTCCCTCAAATGATTGGCAAGCCTGGCACATCCACCGCAGCCCTAGCCTGTGCCTGCTACCCCTGGTCTTCCAACTGTCAGCCTTTCTTCTTGGAAAATACTCTACAATATTTTGAAAAATACATCACTGATCCCTTTCTCCCCTCACTACAGAGATCCAACCTGTTCCCTTGTTACTATGTCTACAAACCAAAGCCTCCCTTCTTCTGTCCACTCATCCCCTCCTTTGGAGTCTCCCTCTGGGTTTCCATTCTCCCTGTCAAAATTATTACTGCCACCATCGACCTAGGTTTACTTCTCTTGATGATCCTACCTCCATTCAGCTCTGCAGGAATACTCAGAGTAATCTTCCTGACTCACATGACCACCAGGGAAGCTCCCTTGTCGCATATATCACAAGTCAAATGTAATATTGTTGCAAATAGTACACCACAATCTCCTTGGGAATATTTCCTCATGGATTGTTTCTCATCCTGTTCAGTTCTCTAGGGAGATATAAAAATGAGACAACATTGTTCAATAAACATAAGACACTACTATTTCACAATCTTATAGCCATTGAATGTCAGCATTTGTCCTTTTGTGATGTCATACAGATTTTCATTGCCTTTTAGAATAGCTGCTCCTTGGTCATAGGCAGCTTTTCTCAATATTTTTTTGTAGGACCTTGCTTATCATGTTATCACATGGCTCTCCTTCACGTACTGTCCTTGGCATTGAAGGGTTGTACCCACAACATGGTGGAAGACTGTAGCCAACATAAGCTCCCCTACACCTGCCAAAGACACATCAAGACACTGAGATGCAGAGAAGTGGCATTCATTTAGTTCAGTTCATTTCCACTCAGTCGTGTCCAACTCTTTGCGGCCCCATGGACTGCAGCACACCAGGCCTCCTTGTCCATCACCAACTCCCAGAGTTCACTCTAACTCATGTCCACTGAGTCGGTGATGCCATCCAATGATCTCATCCTCTGTCATCCACTTCTCCTCCTGCTTTCAATCTTTCCCAGCATCATTCAAATGAGTCAGTTCTTTGCATCAGGTGACCAAAGTATTGGAGTTGCAGCTTCAGCATCAGTCCTTCCAATGAACATTCAGAACTGATTTCCTTTAGGATGGACTGGTTGGATCTCCCTGTAGTACAAGGGACTCTCAAGAGTCTTCTCCAACACCACAGTTCAAAAGCATCAATTCTTCGGTGCTCAGCTTTCTTCACAGTCCAACTGTCACATCCATACATGACTACTGGAAAAACCATAGCCTTGACTAGATGGACCTTTGTTGGCAAAGTAATGTCTGTGCTTTTTAATATGCTATCTAGGTTGGTCATAACTTTTCTTCCAAGGAGCAAGCATCTTTTAATTTCATGCTGCAGTCACCATCTGCAGTGATTTTAGAGCCCAGAAAAATAAAGTCTCTCACTGTTTCCCTTGTTTCCCCATCTATTTGCCATAAAGTGATGGGACTGGATGCCATGATCTTAGTTTGCTGAATGTTTAGCTTTAAGCCAACTTTTTCACTCTCCTCTTTCATTTTCATCAAGAGGCTTTTTAGTTCTTCTTCACTTTCTGCCATAAGGCTGGTGTCATCTGCATATCTGTGGTTATTGATATTTCCCCCAACAATCTTGATTCCAGTTTGTGCTTCATCCAGTCCAGCGTTTCTCATGATGTACTCTGCATATAAGTTAAATAAGCAGGGTGACAATATACAGCCTTGATGTACTCCTTTCCCTATTTGGAACCAGTCTGTTGTTCCATGTCCAGTTCTAACTATTGCTTCCTGACCTGCATACAGATTTCTCAAGACGCAGGTCAGGTGGTCTGGTATTCCCATCTCTTTAAGAATTTCATTAGTGTCATTCATTGGCTCCCTCAAGTACACAGGTATCCTCCTAGCTTACTTTACTCCATCCATAGCTCCTCCCTCTTGTGCATAAACATATTCTCTTTTCTGCTTTTATCTCTAAGAAATAAAAAATGCCTTCTTCTACATTTTGTTTCACTTGTCAATGCACAGATACACATATCTCCAATAGTGGTAAGTAATGTGACTGTCTATCAGCTGCTGGGGAGCCAACTTGTTGGGACAGCTTTAAACAGAAGCATCTGGGAAAGAGGAAGTCAGAACAGTAAAACCAGAAGGAATCATGTTCCAGGCAGAGAAAATGACGTGGACTACAAAAAAACACAAAAGCCAGGCTGATGTGACAGGAACTTCACTCCTTGTGAGGCCCTTTGGTAGATGGATTTATTGTTCTGAGAGCTTTTCCTCTCTCTGTGAGAAGCCTGCATGTCTCTGCCCCTGGTGTGTTGCTTGAAAGGCCCCCATGGGAGGAGATTTCCCAATTGGACATTTCTGTGGCCAAAGCAATCCAGTTTTCTTTCCAGACCCAGGCTGCCTTCCTCAACGACCAGAATATTTATTTACTGCAGTAATTCTCTATTTATTGGGAGGCAAATAACAAAACAAAATAAATCCTGTGGTGTTAATAATATAATCTTCAAGAAAATGTCCTCTCCATTCTTAAAGGGTCTTGTGGTTCATATTTACTATGAAGCTGGAAGAAATTCACATTCCTTCAGACCCCAAACGTGGAGACAGCACCCACGCGGTGTGGGAGACCTACCTTTACGGTCTGAGCGGACTTCTCACAGCCCTGAAGAAACAGGACAGTGTTTGATTAGAGCCCTACAGACAGTTACGGTGCAACTGTGCTCTGGGATGCTCCTCTGCCCTTCCTGTCGGCTTTCTCTCTACCTCAGCATCAAGGCTGGCTCATGAACCAAGTGTATACCTGGTTTATAAATCCAACCATCCACACCAGGCACCCCCTTATAAAGGGCACACAGCACTTTCAAAGGGTGGGGGCTAGATTTGGGCTAGATTTTGGCACCCCCTAGAGCTGTGCAGAGCACAGTGTAGCCAAGCCAATGGTTCTGAATAAGCATCTGCCCACCTTGGAAAGGCTCTTCCATCTGAAAAGGGTTAGATTAGATGCCCTCAGGGTCTCTTCCCTCTCCAAGAGACAGCACTTGCATGATCTCTAATCGTATGAAACCCAGCACATCACCATGACTCACTATTCACCTTCTGAGGAGGATTCTGATGACACATGTAGACTCCACAGCAGGTATTCTTGATCTCTGGGAGGAACTTGATCCTCCCAGCAAAGCCAAGCTGTGAGCAGTGATAGCTTCTCTAATTTGCTCAGATAGTATATCTTTCCTGGAATTTGTCCCTGAAGAGGTGACAGAAAGAGGCAGTGGCAGCCCAAGCACCTGCCAGCTGAGCCTGTGGGTGACACGCAGATGGCTCGGGGCAGCAGGTAATAGCTGTGTGTCACAGCTCATCAAGGCCAGGATAGAACTCACAAGTTCAAACAATCGAGCTACGAAAATTAGAAAATACCTCCAGCTCACAGATTAGTTCTCCTCTACTCTCCATGTATCATGGAATGCAGGAGCTAAAACATTGACTGCAACCAACAAGTAACAGCACCGAAAAAGAAGGCCCCATCAAGCTGACTAAAACCAAACACTGCGGTATGCAGTGCTTGCTGTATGTCAGTTCAACATCAGCAAGAGCTGCCCAGATAGCTTTCAGAACCGAGCTTCTCCTGTAGGGCAGACAGTGGAAAACTGCAGGCTGGAATAGACTACTATAATTAGAAATGTAATCCCTCCATTCACTGCGACACAGATTATTAAGAATCTCAACACGTCACCTTTTTAAAAGCATAGCCAAAGAAAAAAATCACAATGCAGGAAAAATTTCTCTGCTTGTGAAATAGCTTTTCTTATGCCAACACTTTCCTTATGAAGCAATTCTGAGTAAAACCTCCTCCAAATGAAACTTCAGAGAGAATAAGAATTTTTGCAGAAATTCTCTTATTGAATCAGGAGTTAATGGAGGAAAAAAAAAGTATTGATTTCAATGGAGATGATACAAATGCGTGTTTGGTGGACAGAAGTGAACAGAGGTGCGATGTTCACTCAAAGTCGAAGCAAGGCCTGAACAATTCCAAGGAAGATGAGGACTGTGCTTCCCAGACTCTGCTTAGTGATGCTCAATCAACACCGGATGTTTTTCTGTTGATGTCAGTGTCATGGAATGGTTCTCTAACTTCAGCATTTATAGGGTTCAAACTGGGCAATTAAAGAACTTGGGTGATTTTGTTGGCATTTAGTGTTTGCTTCACTCACATTTAAAAACCACTCGGCTCTCTTAAACAAATGCCCTTGAGAGAATCTTCATTTTATTTGAAGCGATGAATTAATCCTTTAATTCTGAATAAAAGTCCCAAAATTCATGTTCATTTTTAAACAATTCATTGAGTGAAGTCTTCCTGTTTCTTATTATAGTTTTCAAGATCTCTCCTTCAATCAGTTCAGTTCAGTCATTCAGTCATCTCCGACTCTCCACGACCCCATGAATCACAGCACACCAGGACTCCCTGTCCATCACCAACACCCGGAGTTCACTCAAACTCACGTCCATCGAGTTAGTGATGCCATCCAACCATCTCATCCTCTTTCATCCCCTTCTCCTCCTGCCTTCATTCTTCTCCAGCATCAGGGTCTTTTCAAATGAGTCAGCTCTTCACATCAGGTGGCCAAAGTACATGAGTTTCAGCTTCAACATCAGTCCTTCCAATGAAAACCCAGGACTGATCTCCTTTAGGATGGACTGGTTGAATCTTCTTGCAGTCCAAGGGATTCTCAAGAGTCTTCTTCAATACGACAGTTCAAAAGCATCAATTCTTCAGTGCTCAGCTTTCTTTATAGTCCAACTATCACATCCATACATGACTATTGGGAAAACCATAGCCTTGACTAGACAGACCTTTGTTGACAAAGTAATGTCTGTGCTTTTTAATATGCTATCTAGGTTGGTCATAACTTTCCTTTCAAGGAGTAAGCGTCTTTTAATTTCATGGCTGCGATCACCATCTGCAGTGATTTTGGAGCCCAGAAAGATAAAGTCAGCCACTGTTTCCCTTGTTTCCTCATCTATTTGCCATGAAGTGATGGGACCAGATGTCATGATCTTAATTTTCTGAATGTTGAGCTTTAAGCCGACTTTTCACTCTCCTCTTTCACTTTCATTGAGAGGCTCTTTAGTTCCTCTTCACTTTCTGCCATAAGGGTGGTGTCATCTGCATATCTGAGGTTATTGGCATTTCTCCTGGCAATCTTGATTCCAGCTTGTTCTTCCTCCAGCTCAGCATTTCTCATGATGTACTCTGCATATAAGTTAAATAAGCAGGGTGACAATATACAGCCTTGACATACTCCTTTTCCTATTTGGAACCAGTCTCCTCCAATAGGATTATGCAAATCAAAAGATAAATAACATTATTATACTTAAAGGAGACCTGTTAAATGCATTAAAAAAATAATTGAACAAAGAACACATCCCTTTAAGGGCCAAATCTTTTATTCAAAGTGACAAAATTGCTTATAAACAGAAAAAGATATTCTGAGTTGAAGTGAATAATGATTATGGTCCTTGTCCTAACTGTATTTCAAATGGATTTCATTCCTTTAAGAATTCTTTTATATAGATGTTACTAAAAACTCTTACTGCATTGGGGCAAGTCAAAACATCTTGTGCAGTGTTGAAGAGGAAGGGAATAAAAATTGACAGTGATGATCTTTCAAGTAAATGTGTATTTGTGTGAGTGTGTGAGAACATTTTTAAAAGTCATTGAACAACAGATGTTGCAGAATCCTGAAAAATGAAAAAGGACTTCTACCAGAGAAGGTGGTATGACGCACCTCCAGAACTCAAATTAGCTAGACAGTTCTCAAAGATGCCAACTTTCTGCCAGTACATGCTCAATAGATCAGCTCATAGTGCTGACATTAAACATGTCTTCTTACTAATATAGAGTCAGGAGATAAAGGAATGAAATAAGGAGTAGATGGAGACATCATTTATTTCAGATAAATAAAAAGTAATTTTTAGTATGAGTATCTCCATGCAATATTTTCTTTTTTCTCAATACAAAGGCAATTAGAAATCAAATTAAACTGGGCATCCTGTGCTTTTATTTGCTGAACCAGGCAACTGTACAGTGAACTCAGCACAAATTAGAATTGAAATTGGAATCAGTGGATTCAGCTCCCAGGCTGGCCTCTCCCAAGCTGGAGGACCCCCAGCAAAGGTCTTGCCCTTTGTGGTTTTTCCCCTCATTTAAATAAGAGAAAGAACACTCATTTAATAGGGCCATCATGTTGATCAAATGAGAATGCTTAAGAAAACATTATACGGACAATGAAACTAAATGTAAATGAACATAAATGTGTTAATTCCAAAAGAAAAGTTAGTAGCTTACTCTCCTCCCCTTTTTCTATATGTCTTAAAAGTTGATTATTATCTAACATATTCCTGATGTTTTTACTCATTTGCATTATATACTCAGCTCAATCAGTTCAGCTCAGTCTCAGTCTTGTCCCACTCTTTTCGACCCCATGAACTGCAGCTCGCCAGGCTTCCCTGTCCATCACCAACTCCCAGAGCTTGCTCAGACTCATGTCCATCAAGTCAGTGATGCCATCCAACCATCTCATCCTCTGTCATCCCCTTTTCATTCTGCCTTCAATCTCTCCCAGCATCAAGGTCTTTTCCAATGACTTACGTCATTAAAAAAAAAACTTTTTTTAATGTTCTATTTCTGATCCACAAAATATATTCCCCACTGAACCATCTTTATCTTCACCCCCTTATCAAGGTGACCTTTAGCATTTTGGATCCTCTTCAAGCTAGAGGTTGAATCTAGAGTGTGTGAGTCCCCTGACCCGACAGCAGTGCTCACTGAGGAAGCCGCAGCCTCAGGAGTGGACCCTTCTGTCCCCAGACATCTTACCCTACAGGCACTTAGAGGGGACCTATGCTCCTCACCCAGCATCAGGACTGGTGCCAACACTAAGAGCTCCGCACCCCCAGTAGGGCTTCCCCCCTCTCTTCAGAGGTGAGGTGGGGTCCCAGAAGCTGCCTGCCTGCCCCGGCCTGAGATTTTCTCTTCCTAACTTCTGCAAGGTGTCCCTCTCCACAAAAGGCTCCAAACTCGGCTCCCGCTCTGGTCCCATGCTGTGGGCCTGCCATGGATTTCACAGCTCCTCCCACTTCCCAGTCCTCCCACATGGTAAGGCCCTCTCAGTGTCTCTCTGAAACACTCCAGCAGGAGACCCCGCCCCAGGCTTCACAGGGGTCTGTTCACACAGCAGCCTAGTGCTGTTCCCCCAGGAGCCTGACCGCTCCTCTTGCAAAGCACCTCCTGCAGCTGCAGCCCCAGCCCACGCTGGCCCTGTTCATTCCACTCCTGTCGCCTCAGTCGCCCTGCAGCCCTTCACAGTCATCGCAATGCTTTCTGGTCTGTCAGTCCAGGGCCCTCAGGCCACCGTGCTTTTCGGGCGGCTGACTCCCTCTCTCGCTTCTTGTGAGAACCAACGACACCTCTGTCCAGCAGTCAGACCTCACTCCCTCCCCAAGTGCCAGGGCCCCCACCCTCACACTCCTGATCCCTCCATTTGGCTCTACTTTTTGCCCTGGTGCTCAGCACCTGCACTCTTCTGTGATTCACTCATGTATCCTGTCTGTTTTCCTAATTCTGCAAAAGCAGGAATCTCTTTTGTTCAGCTATGTGTCCTAAGTGCCCCCAGTAGAGACCTCTACACAACAGACACTCAAGAAAAATCTGTTGAATGAATCAATGTCCACCATAGGAAGGATATGAGAGTGTTGCTCCAGCACTCATGTGGGTTGGACTTGGCCTGTGGGCAGAACACACACAGCCTGGACATGGTTCTGGGTGATGCTTTATGATGCAAAACCTAGAGAGATCTTGACAACAGCAATGCCAGGCTTCTGGGTCATTCTGCTGCCCCAGGAAGGCGCAGCACAATCACTGGCCCCTCAAGCACCAAACATGCCAGTGGCAGGCTCAGCCTCCTCTTCTCATAAATGCACTCTTGACCTTGGTCTCTCTCCCTCCCCCACTTTCTGAAATAGGCTTCAGGGTAACAACTGAAGAATATATTAGTTATAAAAGAAAAATCCCTTTCTTTTAATTGCTGACAAATCTGCTTTCCGAGGAAACATGGTTCTTTTTGCTTTTCTTTATTAGGGATGAAATAATTGACTGATTAAATCATAATAAATTCTCAAACATTTGCCCATGTCAGGAAACAAAGTTGAATTATACCATTTTTTCCCAAAGTCTGCAGAAACTTTTAATTCCTTAAAAAAATTAATAAAATCTGGTTTCTGGCCAGGATAGGAAAAGGAAATGTCAAACCTCCCCCAGAAAAGCATATTTGGCTGTAACTTGGAATAGCAGAGCCAGAAATCCCATGAGAAAGCCTAATTTTATTCCCTTTCCAGGTTGGTCAAGACTGAAAACAGCTACACTCTAGTTAAACCCTTAACCACTGGCACACTGAAACACATGCTGAGCTCTTTTCATACCTCCATAAGAGAGATGCCAGGAGTAGAGCCAGGAGTCAGACAGTCACATACATAGCTAAGAATACCTAATACTAAGGCCTCAATAAATTAGGAATTAATTCCAAGGATAAAATGTGGTTAGCCTGACATGCTTTTGAATAATACTGGAAATGGAGACAATGGAAAACAAAGAGGGTTATTACTATTGCCCAAGAAAATGCCATCTTTCCCTTCCAACCTCAATGTTCTAAGAGCTCTGAGAAGTCCACAGTGGTTCTGGGTAGAACAGATCAGAAAGAGGCCCAGGCAAGAGGCACAGGTCAGGATAAAGCTTGGTAATTGGGGTGAACATCCTGAGAACCATTCAGATCAAGCTGGTCCCTCTGTAGGCATTCAGATAGACTCTGGCCAGGGGACAGAACAGGCAAGAATCTGACTCTCAGTAGATTGGCAGACTAGTGCTGCTGGGGGAAGAACCTTAATACAATGGCAGGCTGGGCAGGACAGTGTTTCCTGGGTCTAGAGCCTGGAGCCAGCAGCCAGGGGAGCCTGAAGGAGCAGAATCACTCCAGGTCATAGGTGACAAGCAAGGTGGATACCACTGACCTTGCTCTCCTCAATTCCACTGACCAGAGGTGAGCCATCCCCCTTTGGAATACATAGGAAACCATCCACACCTTTCATATCCCTGTCTAGACCCTGGTGTTCTCTGGTCTGAACAATTAACAGCCTCTGAAAGGTCCTCCTGACTTCAGATGCCCCTTCCCTGTACTTCCCAGATTCCAATCCTCCCTACACTCAGCTGTGAGGATTTTTGAGTTCTCAGGATTAGCCTGCATTGATTGAGTCACAGGCTGCTGCTGCTGCTAAGTCGCTTCAGTCGTGTCTGACTCTGTGCGACCCCTTAGACAGCAGCCCACCAGGCTCCCCCATCTCTGGGATTCTCCAGGCAAGAACACTGGAGTGGGTTGCCATTTCCTTCTCCAATGCATGAAAGTGAAAAGCGAAAGTGAAGTCTCTCAGTCATGTCCATCTCTTAGCGACCCCATGGACTGGGGAGGGCTGGCCAAAACCCAGATTGCTGGGGGCGCCTCCAAAGTTTCCAGTACGTCTGGGGAGGGGCCCAAGAATTTGCGGTTCTATAAAACTCCTGAGAGAAGTTCTATAAAGTTCTATAAAGAACCTAATGCTGTTGTCCTGGAGACCACATTTTTAGGACCTCTAATGAAAGCTACAATGTCAGGGCAATGGGACCTCAGGAACGCAGTCAGCATCTTTGCTTTGATGGAGACAAAATAGCTTAAGGTCTTCAGACTATACACACCCAAAACCACCTCCTAGAGTAATGATGAAGTGTTAACAGTGCTGATCTCAGTATTGTTAGTCACTTAGTTGTGCCCGACTCTTTGCAACCCTATGGACTATAGCCTGCTAGGCTCCCCTGTCCATGGAATTCTCCAGGCCAAGAATACCAGAGTAGGTAGTCATTCCCTTCTCCAGGGGATCTTCCCAAATCAGGGATTGAACTCCAGTCTCTGGCATTGCAGGAGGATTTTTTACCATCTGAGCCACCAGGGGAGCCCAAAGCTTTGTGTTGCCCCCTCTGCGGTAGAGCCAGTCCCAGATGAGCACATTTATGCAAGAAATGGTACAAGGGGATGCTATGAACTGAAGAACGTGTAAGGAGATGTAGTCACTCATCTTACTTCTGACTTTTGAGGGAGAGGGCAGGGGCTGCACTGAGACAGGAAGGCTGGGTGCCAAGGCCCAAGCTCCAGGAAGCCTCACCCGTCCCACCACCCCCACCCCTAGTCTGTGAAGATTCCCCCCTCCAGCCTCATCTGTGCTTGCTCCTCACCACAGTATATTCTTCTCTCTCTCCCTCCCCAGATTTTGAGCCTATGAAAGCAGAGATCATGTTGTGTTCAACAGAAATCATTGCTGAATTAAGTTGTATGACTTCTGTATGGCCCTAGCCCAGCCACTGAGGCTCTCTGTCTCAGTGAGGGAGGGTTCAATAAAGAAATGGAAAAGCTATTTGGGTTGAGATCAACACATCACAAGCTTTATTCAGTAACCAGAGAATGAAGAAGTGAGAACTAAGTTCTGTCAACTACAAATTGCCACTTGCCAAGAGCATTTGCCATCTGCCTCTGTGGAGACTGAACCCTGCTCTGCGCTGCTGCAGCTATTGACCTTCAACATGCCTTGAAGGAAGTTCAGGGTGGAGAGTAAGGCACTCTGCTCCAGGAAAACTGGTGGAACAGATATTTAGGCAGATATTTTCAGGAACCAGTTTCATGATCCCAATTCTTGTATCTCCTTATATCTAGAAAAGCACTAAAATCCTTCACGGTGATGACTTTCTCTCGACTAGCAGAAACTTTCTGCAGAAAAAGTATGTTCTTGATGGGCATAAAATCTACCTTTACCAAAATCACATATATTGGCTTCCCCCTACCTTTTTGGAGCAGTTTCTCAGAGCTATCTGAGGTGCTGTCACCCAGGCTGCACTCCTCATTTTGCCCCCAGTAAAACTTAACTCACAACTCTCACTTGTGCCTCTTTTTTTAGCCAACAGCTCACAGATCAACTTCTTGCCCACCAGAAGAGAGGGATTTAATTTTTACGCGAAAAGACACAGGTGGGGGGATGCAAGGTTAATGACGGAGAGGCTTAGGTACTAGTCTACCAGCAGGGATTCTCTTGAGGAAGTGGGATGCCACCTCCTCTGTATCCTTTTTTTGGTCCTTAATAGCCCATCATGGCCTGGTGGATGTGTCACTTAATATGCTAATATAATAAAACCAGCATTTAATGAGGTCTGAGGTCTGTTAGAAGGTCAAATTCATCACTATCTTGGTCCCAGCTGGTTTCACCTGGTTTTTTTTTTGTTTACAGCTTCCTTATCTCTGAACTCTTTAACTTAAAGATTTATGTTAACTGTTGCTAAAGGTGGGAATTCGTGGATTTTGAGCAAAGTTCTGGAGCAGCTCTGGCAACAAAACCTCTAGTCCTTCATCCCAGAAGGGGACAATGATGTGATGGTGGACATCACCACCATGAGGCTGCCACCTGGTCTATCCATTCCTTCAACAAACACTTACTGAACTTGACAAGAAACCAGCTGTCATCGCCTAAGTTCTGGGAAACAAGAGTGAACAAACCAGTGGGGGCTCAGGGCCAGTTAGATCTTGACAGTAAAGAGACCGCTGAAAGACTACATGTTTGAAGATTGGTCAAAAATGAGAGAAAGGGCTCAGAAGACGAGCATTAGGCCAGCAGACATAGATGAAAGGAAAAAAACCCTATTGCATGTGAAAGCCCAGAATAAGAGCCAACACATAGGGCATGAAAGGAAGGAGATGGGACAAAAAGGCATGGATGCTCTGACACAAGGAAGCATAACACTTCACTCGAAACAGAAAGAAAACTGAGCAGATCTGTGACAAAAATATAAAGAGAGGAGATGCCTAGGCTTCCCAAGTGTCACTACTGGTAAAGAACCTGCCTGCCAATGCAGGAGATACAATAGTCGTGGGTTCAGTCCCCGGGCTGGGAGGATCCCCTGGAGGAGGATATGGCAATCCACTTCCGTATTCTTGCCTGGAGAATCCCATGGACAGAGGAGCCCTGTGGGTTGCAATCCATAGGGTCGCAAAGAGTCAGACACAACTGAAGCAACTTAGCACCGCACACACACAGGACGCAGGGAGGATGAGGAACTTGACTCAGCGGGTCTGTGGTGCCAGTGGACCCACTGGGTCAGATTGGGACTCAGCCTCTGGAGCAAGGACACTGTGTCTCTCAGATGAAAAGTGAGGGCAGGAGAGCCTGCCTGCCTCCTGTCACCCCCAGTCCCACAGAAAGTCAGATCACACTGTGGGCAAGGGCACTGTCCTTTGACCTCAGCTGAAAAAAAGTAGTGGAGAAAGTCTTTATGAGTAGAATTTCTGCACTTGGCACCTGTTCTCAGAATTATTTCTAAGCTAGGCCACTTCCAACCAGGTATAAGGACCAACTCCAAAGACGAACAGCCTAGCATCACTCACAGACCTTTGGAGGTCAAGTCCTGGTCCACTGGCTGCCTCAGCTTCCCTCTTTCCCCACTGTGACTGATGCAGCCCCTACTCTGGAAGACAGGGAGGCATTTACTATTTTTGTTTTTAAATGTGTCTATGTATTTCCTTCCATCTCATTTTATGACCCATGGGGTCAATGCTGTCTGGCCTGTAGTGTTTAATAAATATGAAAGGAAGAGAAGGGAGGAAGAAAGGAAAGAAGAAAGAAAGGGTGGGTGGCTCAGTAATATAAAGACTTTAAAACAAAGTCAGGAGGAAAATTTGGTGGGGTTAAGTGGAAGGATTCAAGTATTGGATATAAGGGTTTGTTACAAGACTTACTAAGTTCCTTCCAGCCTAATTTTTCATATTTTTGATTTCAAGCCCTGACAAGGGTTTGAACATTCCAGGGAGTCTTCTTAAGGAATTTCCTACAGATTTGGTGGCATGTGAGATCCTTGACCCCCAGGCCTGGGCCAAGAGATGGTTGTTACCTCCCTTAGCTCTCTCCAAGGCCATGGAGTTTGGTGTCCCCACATGACAATGAGAAAATGGGCCATGAGGTCCAGGCAATGGTGCCCGGCATCTCAAGGGGACAGTTCAGAGCTGAGTGCGGTCTCACACATCTGGATCCAGGACTCCTTCAGCCCTGTGATCTGCCAGAGCTACCTTGTGAGGCTGGGCTTAATTTTGTGTTGATAAAACCGTCAAATGTATAAAGAACTACTGCTGCTGCTGCTGCTAAGTCACTTCAGTCGTGTCTGACTCTGTGCGACCCCATAGAGGGCAGCCCACCAGGCTCCCCCATCCCTGGGATTCTCCAGGCAAGAACACTGGAGTGGGTTGCCATTTCCTTCTCCAGTGCATGAAGTGAAAAGTGAAAGGGAAGTGAAAGAACTAGCTGAAGTAAAATACAAAATTGCTTCCATTGTGTGATAAAACCTCAGTTTGGTATTATATGTCCCCTTCATCTTGACTTAAACCACCTTCCAAGACCAATGTTCTGATTCCTGGGACCTTCCGGACCTGTTATCCTTTCACACGGGGAGCTCTTGTAACTCTGGGGTCTGAGCCCTCAACCAGGTGAGGCAACGATCCCCTCCCCCAGGGCCTCAGTCTGACTGTGAGGCACGAGGGCAGGCGGGAGGCTCCTGAGACTGAGAAACGAGTCATCCACACCCAGAGTGCTGCTCATGGCCACCTTGCCAAGGGCAAGCCAGGGCAAGACTTTTGTCTCATTACTCATGATTTTAGAGGGAAAAAAAGTGCAGATGGCTATTTCAGTACTCCACATGAGTACTCCAGATTAATCAAATGTAAACAAATCAGCCCATTTTCAAATAATGAAGGAAGCAAATTTGAAGAAACAGAGAAACTACTCTGCACCACAGATGGCCATCTTTCACAGATGCCAGATCCTGAAGAAGGGAAAGACCTAGAGTTGGCCCATTGACTCCAAACCTTATTCCCAGTTCAGAGATTGAAAGGCCATTTAGCATTACTGCATTAATGCAAACTGTGGGCTGTGAAATAAAAATCCATATTTTATGGCAAGGCATGAAAAATTTAAACATAAAAAGTTTTCTCTGCCCTTTGGCCTCCTCTCTCCCCTCACTGTGCTTTGTGCATCTTCCTTATGTATCAGTCAGACCTCCCTATTGGCAGAAATACATGCTCAACCATGAAGAAAGAGCAACATTCTCCCAGCACCATCAAGACGACTCCTTAAAACATAACCTTCCTTCTTTATCTTGCAAGGTGTCACAATGATCCATGACCCACTACTGGTTAGATTATATTAAACCGTCAATACTACATCATGTACTGTATAGCCCTCTGTCTCTAAAACTTACATAACTGTGCTTTGACCTCTAACCAACAGAGTTTTCCAAGAGGCTGTTTCTGGGTTATTAATATAATCTTCAAATTGGCTTGAATAACATTTTCCATTTTTATCTTAATTTTTTGTGGTCAGGACCAAAGTGCCCTCCTCCTCAGTCCTTCAAGGTCGTATTTTAGTCACCCTGGGTAGATTACTGGTGATTCAGTGGTAAGAATCCACCTGCCAATGCAGGAGATGCAGATTCGATCCCTAGGATGGGAAGATCCCATGGAGAAGGAGATGGCAACCCACCCAGTATTCTTGCCTGGAAAATCTCATGGAAAGATAAATCTGGCAGGTACAATCCATGGGATTGCGAAAGAATCGTAAACAACTTAGCAACTAAACAACAATGACTAAATTAATATTCAACATTTGCACTCACTTTTGCATTCAACACTGTAATCACTCAGATCCTAAACTCATAAAGCAAACACCATGGGAAACTTAGGGGGCTTCCATGTCTTGGCTATTGACTCTGGCTCACTGATTTCCTCTGCATTCAGCCTTGACCTAGGACAGATCACTGAGGACACTTCTGTGTCAGCCCTGCATAGTGTGGGTGGGCTTCATCTAATCAGTTTAAGGCCTGAATAGAAGAAACAGTGTCCTTCCCTAAGCAAGAGGGAATTCTGCCAGCAGACAGCCTTTGGACTTGAACTACAAGAATTGCAACTCTCTAGTCCAGCCTGCCAGCCTACCCTGTATATTTTGGACTTGCCAGTCTTTATAGTTGTATAAACCAGTATAGATAGAGATAGAAATTGATTAGTTCTTTTTCCCTGGAGAACACTGGCTGAAACGCCCAGCCAATGATTTAAGGCCCTGAGACCTGACTTAAACCATAGGGACTCCACCAGCAACTTTATCTAAGAATGTATTAGAGTATTAAAGCAGGCAGAAACAGCCAATGAAGTTCCAGGCTTGAATATGCCCCCTTGCAGTGCAAATGGTTCCAAAGTCCCTTGCCAAATGCAAACCCCAGATTAAACACATTTACCTTCAGTGCCCACAGATCCACTGCTGTGGAAGCCCTGTCCTCACACCACAATCCAAGGAGACTGGCCATTCTACCAGAGCCCCAGACAATGGAGCTATGACCGAAGCCAGAAATGAGAGAAGCGGGACAAATCTTAGCCTATCCCATTCATGATCCCAGTGGGGTACTGAGTTCTTGGCAGCCAGGACAGCTGTGTGTGAGGCCACAGCACTGGCTTTTCAGACAAGGAAATTCTCCCTCATGAGAATCCAGCAAAACTTGGTGCCAGTCCTCCCATCCCTATGTTTGATTAAAATCTGAGAAACTGCTTTTGAACACCCATTGGAGGAGATAAAGGACATAACCATCAACTATTTATTAAGCGTCTACTATATTCATAGCAGTTGCTATGACTAAGGGATAATCATATAATACACCTTCATATTGAGTTCTCCATATAGTTTGCTATTTGATATTAACAACAGTGGGGCTTCCCAGGTGGCAATAGTGATAAAGAATCCACCTGCAAATGCAGGAGACAAAAGAGACACAGATTCGGTCCCTGGGGAAGATCCCCTGGAGGAGGCCATAGCAACCCACTCCAGTATTCTTGCCTGGAGAATTGCTATGGACAGGTGAGCCTGGCAGGCTACTGTCCAGAGGGTCGCAAAGAGTTGGACATGACGGAAGCAACTTAGCACACATGTGTATTAATACAGTACTCTGGGAATAAAGGATATATGCACATTTTATTGATCATTTCGTTGAGTTCTAGAGAGTTTAAATCTATTTGTACAACATGAGGAAGCTAGAACTTGAATTCAGGTAATAGTTTTAACCCTATCCATGAGAATTTTACTAGTGTGAATTTGTCTTCAATGGAAGCAGCACTGCAGATTGAATCTGCATATTAATTAACTCAAATTCATCATTGTCAGGCCTCCAGATGCTTCCAGCCTCTTGGCCTGAGTTTGAGGGATTTTTTATATTACCTATTTGGAGAAAAAAAAAAAAAGCCTTTTGTAAGCAAAGATATTTTGCAGAAAGCTATCTAGTCCTTATGAATCCGTGAGAAATAAATCAGAAATAGAAAAAAAAAAGTTAATTATTCCTTCTTTAATACTCATGGTAACTGTGTCAGATAGGAATTATTCTCCTATTCAGTAAGTGAGAAATCTGAGATTCTATATAGCTTCATTACCATGAGGAAAAAGACACAGAAAGTGGTTACTGGAAAATTTTGTCCCACCCTCTACTCAACAATAGACTAAAAAATCAATCTTGCTTTTACTCACAGATTTCAAGGCAGAAATTTTAAAAAGCTCCATTGAATCAATGATTTATTCTTAATATGAATATTCATTAGAATGTTTCCTAACCATCTGCTTCCTTATTCCACTGATTTGTAAGCCCCTCCAAGTCTACTTAAGAGACCACTCATCATCCATATTGATACTCTGCATAGCTCTAGCACAGTCCTGGGAGGTGGAGGGTACAGGGGAAAATAGCTCTTTTACACCCAAAAAATATGAGTCTGCATCCCAGCTTCTCTCTTTATGACTAATATGTCACTGGACAAGCTCTGCATCCTCTATGTCCTTCTCTGTAATGTGAGGTGATCCTAGCACTTGCCTGCTGACCTCTCAGGGTTCAATAAAGTAAGAGTTTTGAAAACTGTAAAGCATTCTATGTTTGTTTACTTTGGTGGGAACTTAGCAAATAATTGCTAAACTGACATCAATAATTAATGAAACTTAAGGAACAGTTAATGGAATTTTTGTCTAGAAAACAATATATTTTACACAATATTTTAAATTATATTTTTGTAGTCTTTTTTATTTATAGCATGGTAAAATGTGGACCTAAGACAAAAGCATTAATAACCTAGCCTAGTAAAAGACAATATGATTGAGCAAATTGTCCCTGTGAAATTTATGAATGAACAGAAAAAATAGACATTTTGAAGGACTTCAAAACCATGACTGGGTTCCACTTGTTCTAATCAAAATAACCAACATCAGCCCAACATTTGAATGAGTGAATTCTTCAAGATTTTCCCTGACAAATATTATTTGCTCCTAAAAACTTTCTTTTACCCATGAGTAGCAGTCTTGTGTATGTAATCATATTTTAAAAGTTGATGAATAGAGCAACAACTCTCATCAAGACACAGTCAGTGGTCTGTCTTTCTAAGATGTGAGAATAAAGCCACAAGCCTGCTGTTTGTCAAAACCATGACCATCTACAACAGCTGTTTAGGGTGAGCAAGCTCATTCAGCCGTGAGGTTCCGATTTTGCTCCACCTGTTTTGCGTTTTCTTATAACTGCACGTGCTTCTGTCCATGAATTTCAGGAATCCCAATTTGGCTCTCAGACTTCCTGCAAGGGGGATTGTAATGAAGTTATACAATTAAGTAGTCTGACAAAAGCTTTGTCCCCACAGCTGCGAATTATTCCAATGTAATACTAACCTTATGGGTCCCTTGAGTGCAATTTCTAAGGCCACGAAAGGCTCCTATAACTGGTGTCTAGTTTCACATAGAAAAGCAATTTTTTAAACTTTGAATATAAACATTGCTGATATACCATGCTAATTGATACTTGCTATATCACTGTATTCTGAACCAAGGAAAAAATAAGCAATTTTTTAGACAAATCAAAGAAATATTTATAAATAGATGGCTTTTGTGGTTTTAATACAAGACTTAGAATATACATTTCTGAGAAGATACATTTTCAAATGACAAATTTAAATTAAGAGATTTTTCCTCTTCACTATGGGAGAAACACTATAATTTGGGGAAAATAAATCCAAAATATAGTCTCACTTTACTATTTTGGAACGATCTTCATGATTTTGCTACTAAATCTAAAAGTACTCTGTGTGTGTGTGTGGGTGTTTGTGTGTGTGTGTGTGTGTGTGTGTGTGTGTGTGTGTGTGTGTGTGTAAGGAAGGAATGACAATTCTCAGAAAATGACCCCTGAAATTTAAATTACAAGTTAAAATTTGTATTCCATTTTATTCATGATTCATAGAACTTTCCAACTGAAAGGGTGTTTATGTTTCATTTACTTGATCAAGACATGGAATCAAGATTCTCCTAAATGACACCCATGAAACAGTTTTCCAATACCCATCTGGTTGTGCCAACAGTGGAGAAATGTCTATCCCTTGGACTTAATTCCCAGTGAGCCCACTGGCCACAATCAACCAGAGGCTGGAGGCCAAGGAGGCCCAGTAATGCCATCTGAAGTGGTCAATCTGGTAAGAAACAGAACAGGAGGGGCCAAAGGAGAACACCCAGCAAAAG
Source organism: Capricornis sumatraensis (assembly GCF_032405125.1). Classification (NCBI taxonomy): domain Eukaryota; kingdom Metazoa; phylum Chordata; class Mammalia; order Artiodactyla; family Bovidae; genus Capricornis; species Capricornis sumatraensis. The sequence goes on from NC_091073.1 coordinate 80,791,111, forward strand.
CCAAATGTCCCTACAGTCGGGTATGTTAGGGATGAAACAGGTTTTGGAATTCCTGTCCAGACTTTACTCTCATATAAAGGGTCTGGGGCTTAAGGGAGGAATGTCGTCTCCCTGCGTTCACCTGGAAAGACAAGCAAGGCAGGTTTGAAACCCCTAGAGCTATAAAACTTTGTCATGCTTTAAATGGACTTATATCACTTTCTTTTAGGGCAAGGATGATTAGCTTGCTTTTGTGACAGAAGGCAGTGAAGTGTCCCCACATGAAGCATATCCAAAAGCTCTTGTGAATTATCTCAATGAGTGAAATAGTCAGAGCCTACCTCCCCATTTCAGAAGGCAAGCTGTCTTGATTTGAGGATCAAGGAGACAATCAGTGCTCTAAAAACAAGTTTAATTCTTTTTAAAGAGCCAAAGTTTGTGTCTTACCCTTCTTCATTTGGAAACTGAAAAAATACAATGACGGGAAAATGAGAATTTTATTTGCAAACCACATTTCAATTAAAATAGAATAAAAAGATTCCATTTTAAAATATGACATAAAATGTGTTAGTTATGTTTTGTGGATGTGAATTCAGAAATTCATTCATTTAGTAATTGTTTCCAAGTGCCCATCAGAATAAACAATAGAATGTGTCATAGTTTACACACTCATTGCTTTGAAAATATCAAAGGGTTCAAAGATAAACCCAAGAGCCTAACAGACACATGATGATAAAACAGAGAAAAGATAAATTAGAAATGAGTGCAGCAAATATAAATACTGGTAAACTTTAAAAACAGACAATTCTCTGTGTCCTAACAAATATAGCTAAAATTAAACAGAAATAAACATTTAAAACAATTAAAGATAAAATGCTAGATAGGGAAAATAAACAAAGGAGTTTCACGAATATGTAACGGTATAACTGTAGAAACAAACATTGTAAATGTAATGGGAAAAAATCGAAAACAATTCAAGAAAATTTTTCATGAGACAAATCCAGTCATTAAAACAAAACTCCATCTCAGGGGTAGTTTTTATAGAGCAAAGCATACCTACAAACATATTAACAAACTGACTGGACTTCAAAGGTACAAATGAATATTTGGGGCACATAAGAATCAATGGATCACAATAAATTGTGGAAAATTCTGAAAGAGATGGGAATACCAGACCACCTGACCTGCCTCTTGAGAAATCTGTATACAGGTCAGAAAGCAACAGCTAGAATGGGATATGGAACAACAGACTGGTTCCAAATAGGAAAAGGAGTACGTCAAGGCTGTATATTGTCATCCTGCTTATTTAACTTATACGCAGAGTACGTCATTAGAAATGCTGGGCTTGATGAAGCACAAGCTGGAATCAAGATTTCTGGGAGAAATATCAGTAACCTCAGATATGCAAATGACACCACCCTTACGGCAGAAAGTGAAGAACTAAAGAGCCTCTTGATGAAAGTGAAAGAGGCGAGTGAAAAAGTTGGCTTAAAGCTCAACATTCAGAAAACTAAGATCATGGCATCCAGTCCCATCACTTCATGGCAAATAGATGGGGAAACAGTGAAAACAGTGGCTGACTTTACTTTTATGAGCTCCAAAATCACTGGAAATGGTGATTGCAGCCATGAAATAAAAAGACACTTACTCCTTGGAAGGAAAGTTATGACCAACCTGCTGCTACTGTGGCTTCTAAGTCACTTCAGTCATGTCCAACTCTTCACAACTCCATGGGCTGCAGCCTACCAGGCTCCTCCATCCCTGGGATTTTCCAGGCAAGAGTACTGGAGTGGGGTGCCATTGCCTTCTCCAATGACCAACCTAGACAGCATATTAGCAAGCATAGACATTACTTTGCCAACAAAGATTTGTCTAGTCAAGGCTATGGTTTTTCCAGTAGTCATGTATGGATATGAGAGTTGGACTATAAAGAAAGCTGAGTGGTGAAGAATAGATGCTTTTGAACTGTGGTGTTGGAGAAGACTCTTGCAAGTCCCTTGGACTGAAGGGAGATCCAGCCAGTCCATCCTAAAGGATATCAGTCCTGAACGTTCATTGGAAGGACTGATGTTGAAGCTGAAACTCCAATATTTGGCCACCTGATGAGAAGGGCTGACTCACTGGAAATGACCCTGATGCTGGGAAAGATTGAAGGCTGGAGGAGAAGTGGACGACAGAGGATGAGATGGTTGGATAGTATCACCGACTTGATGGACATGAGTTTGAGTAAACTCTAGGAGTTGGTGATGGACAGGGAAACCTGGCATGCTGCAGTCCATGGGGTCGCAAAGAGTTGGATATGACTAAGTGACTGAACTGAACTGACTGAAGAAGCAAATTGTCCATAAAGGAGAAAGACAACAAAGATATACTCAACCACCATCATAGTGAGAGAAATGTAAGTTGAAACAACAATGAAATGTGATTGGTTTGCAAAAATTATATATATATATATATATATATACACACATATGTGTGTGTGTGTGTATATATATATATATATATATATATCCTGGTGGCTCAGAGGGTAAAGCGTCTGCCCACAATGCGGGAGACCTGGGTTCGATCCCTGGGTCAGGAAGATCCCTTGGAGAAGGAAAAGGCAACCCACTCCACTACTCTTGCCTGGAAAATCCCATGGACAGAGAAGACTGGTTCACTATAGTCCATAGGGTTGCAAAGAGTCAGACATGACTGAGCGACTTCATACTATAGTTTTTGTCCAGGAATTTCATTTCTAAAAATTTATCCAACACATATAATGTCACACATGAGAAGTTAGGTATCTACACTGGTACATATGACAGTCACTTTTTTTCTTAATCCAGCTAGATAGGGTAACAACCTAAATAGTCATCATGGGAAAATGACAAAATCAATTATAAGCAGTTTGTAGAAAGGAATGCTAAAAAGCCATTCAACAGAATGCTGTCATTGCATGATTGTCATGTCCAGTGTGTTTATTACCTTTGTATTATCCAAATGATACGCAGGAAGCTAATAATGGAGACCATCCCCAGGAAAGGGGCACAATGACTGTGTAACAGAGTAAGATCTTATGAGACTTTCCCAGGACAGACCCCTCTCCATGTCCTCTGCCTGTCTCTTGCCTGTAAAAAATCTTTAGTCAAAGAATAAATTTAATCAGAAAAAAATGAGAGAATGCAGAAGTAGAGGAAAGCAGTCAAATAAAAGCAAATAATAACAGTTTAACTATTAAACAAAGTCAAGGATGTTTAGCTCCTCCTCAAGGGCTATAAATAATATTAAGAGCCATATCATTTGAGCTGTTTTATAAATACTGAAAACCCCACCAGGCAGAAGAAATTAACTACATAATGACCAGACTGTAGCCATGACATAAGCTGTCACAATTCTGAGAGCTGGCGTCCAGGAAAGAAGAACAAAATTAACCCTCAAACTGAACATTAATTGTACTTAATCAAGATGATGCTGATCAGACCACAGCATGACCAGTTTCAAGGTGACTGTCGGTGCTGACTCTGCTGCTCTACACATAGCCTCTCCTTCTGCCTATACACCCCTGAAACTCTCCTTTAAAAGCTCTTGTCCCCTGATCAACAGTGGAAGTTAGTTCTTTGGTACATGAGTCCACCTCCTCCCCAGGATTGCTGGCTTCCTCAATAAAGCTATCTTTCCCTTTACCCAACACTTGTCTCTCAGTATTGGATTCTTAAGCTATGAGCAGCCAAACCTGACTTCAGTAACAGCTGGGACAATGGCAGAAGCTGATACTTGCTCCATCTTTTACGTTTTGTGTCATTCACATATGTAGTGGGCAGTGGCCCAGAAACACAGGGAGTCAAGTAGAATGTACTATCATTGGTTTGTAAAAATTAAAGTTCTTAAGTAGCATGATAGCAGGAAGAATTCAAAAGTAATCATCCAGTGATTCCAGCTCTGTGACATCTGTGCTATAGAGGTGGCACCCACTCTGGCCATGAGTTCCCCTTAGTAAATTCAGTACACGATGATCTCGTGGTTGGAGAAAGTTCCAGATATGAGCCCTGCTGATGACTCCACACCATGGGTGAAGTGCTACTCTGCTTTGCAGAAATTCCTTCTTTGGAATTCTGGTTAATTTGCCCTAAGGATCTCATTTACTTTCTCTTACTCAAGGGTGAGATCACCCTGGAACGTAGGGAGGCATCATGTATTTTCTCTCCACTCCGTTTGGAAAGCTCCCTAACAAGCATTACTAAGGCCAGCCCTGCCTAACTGGCGAAATCCCACTAATCTCTTGCCTGCGGCACTACAGCTCCGATGACAGGTGAGTGTGGGGAGTAGACAAGCAGGTTTCCGTGTTGTTTCAGCTGCAGGGAATACCAGGAGGGTGCCGCCCTGGAAGGCTCCAGGTGCCTTGCTTCTGCTCCAGGCACTGCACATCAGCAGGCAGCGCTCTGGAGGGGAGGTGGCCCCTCCCACCCACAGCACAAGGTGGGAATAGTAACTCATCCCAGTGGAGAACTTTAGGTTTCACAACCACCGCAAACTGCTTTTGTGCCTCATCAGAGAAGCTGCTCTTACTCCAGAAAGTTAGCTGCTGAGGTCAGGAACATACCCGCAAGGTCTACTTTGTGAAGAGAGCCCTGTACTTGGTTCTAGGTTGGGAGAGCAGAGTTATAGCACCCATGTTACAATGTGGACCCCAATTTCAGAAGCACCAAATGACATACCTCGCATGACACTACCTAGAATGGATTAGCTTAGATTCCATGAGGAAAAAACAAGACCCAACACCAAGAGCAGCTGAAAATGGCCAAATATTTGTGGGAGATGCCAACATTATGTAAGAAGAGCTATCTAAAATCTAAAATGTCCTAGAAACACACAACCCTTGTTAATGACTAATTCTGAATAAAGTGTGATTGAGACTGACAAAGTGTGAATTGGCAAAAGAAAAAAAAAGTGCTGGTAGCTTGCCTTTGCCAATGTGGCACCTACTTGCTGGGTGCTGATAAGTCTAACACTCACTTGGACAGAACAGATTAGAGAAAGACAAAATCCTGGACAGACTGATGCTAGGCGGACTGTGAATAAAATTTCACTAACACAAGATATTCAGTGATAAAACTCAAATGTGTAACATCACTAATTGTCAGAAAAACACAAACGTTGTCTAGAGTGGCTGAAATTCACAGCACTTGCCATGTCAAGCCCAGGTGAAGACCTGGTGGGAGTGAAAAATGGTACCACCTCTTTGAACAAGTTTGACAATTCTTCCTAAAGTTAAACACAATTTCCCTGTGACCTAGCAATTCCACTCCTGGATGTTTACCCAAGTGAAATTTTAAAAATTCTCAAAAAGTCTTGCACACAAATCTTCAAAATAAACTTCTTTAAAATCATGAAGGATGAAAACAAAAGACATTCCCTGCCTGTAAGAATTGTGAGGTTTTGCTTGCTAACATCTCCAGGTCTCCCTTCCCTAGATCATAGTGAGACCTACATGAGGACCTGTCTTCCTTTTATATGTTTATCTGGGGTTTAGGGTCATATGTGTACAAGATAAAGACAAAATGTACAATAAAAATCTGTCTAAGCATTAAAATGAAAGTTTTCCCCAAAATGTCAAGACAAAATAGACAGAAAATTCCAAAGGTAGACCATCATGAAACTTTTCCAGGAAAAGTTCAAAACTGGTTTTTTAATACACACACACACACACAAACATTTATATATGTTGAAGCCTTGTTACTGAGTTTAAACATTTAGATTAAAAATGGCAAACAAACCTAAATATCTATAAGCAAGCAAATGGATAAAAAGCCTGCCCCATATCTACACAATTCTATACCTGTTCAGCCGCTAAGTCACGTCTGACTATTTGCAACCCCAGGGACTGCCACACTCCAGGCTTCCTTGTCCTTCACTGTCTCCCAGAGTTTGCTCAGATTCATGTCAGTTGAGTCAGTGGTGCCATGTAACCATCTCGTCCTCTTTTACCTCTTTCTCTTGCCTTCAATCTTTCCCAGCATTAAGGTCTTTTCCAATGAGTAGGCTCTTCACATAAGGTGATCAAAGTTTTGAAGCTTCAGCTTCAATGCTAGTCAGTGAAAATAAGAAACTATGAAAGGCACACTAACATGAGTCTCTAAAACATCAGGCAGTGATAGAAGTTAAATTTTTATATATTTATTTGCTAGTTAGTTGGTTTGCCTGACAGGATATCAATTCATTTCAGTTCACTCAGTTGTGTCCAACTCTTTGTGACCCCAAGGACTGCAGCACGCCTGGCTTCCCTGTCCATCACCAACTCCTGGAGTTTACTCAAACTCATGTCCATCAAGTCAGTGATACCATCCAACCATCTCATCCTCTGTCGTCCACTTCTCCTCCCACCTTCAATCTTTCCCAGCATCAGGGTCTTTTCAAATGAGTCAGTTCTTCGCATCAGGTGGCCAAAGTATTGGAGTTTCAGCTTCAGCATCAGTCCTTCCAAAGAATATTCAGGGTTGATTTCCTTTAAGGTTGACTTGTTTGATCTCCTTGCAGTCCAAGGGACTCGCAAGTCTTCTCCAACACCACAGTTCAAAAGAATCAATTCTTCGCCACTCAGCTTTCTATATAGTCCAACTCTCACATTCATACATGACTACTGGAAAAACCATAGTTTTGACTAGATGGACTTTTGTTGGCAAAGTAATGTCTCTGCCTTTTAATATACTGACTAGGTTGGTCTAAGATATCTGTGCTTTCTAAGTTAAAGACAGACTTTTAATTACTCTCAGAATACCTTGAGCATTCCCCAAGCCCCCATTCCCTACGGGATAATGTCATGACAGCAGGGACACCTGTGTATAAAGTGGGATGTGTGCCCTGGAAGAGGAGCTCCAAAGTTACAAATGTATTGATGTTGTTCAGCTGCTCAGTCGTGTCCAATTCTGTGACCCAATGGACTGCAGCACACCAGGCTTCCCTGTCCATCACCAACTCCCAGAGCTTACTCAAAATGTTCACTGAATCGGTGATGCCAAACAGCCGTCTCATCCTCTGCCATCCCCTTCTCCTCCTGCCTTCAATCTTTTCCCAGCAACAGGTCTTTACAAATGTATAATTTTGGTCTATAGACATTGCTGCCCACCCTCCCCCTTGGAGAAAAAGAGAGAGAAACCTCATCTTTCTGATGTAGCCAGGTCTTCTCCTGGGAGGCAAGGGGAAAGGCTTTAGGTCCATTACCTTCTGGAACATAAGCTAGTGGCTCCAGAGGAGAAAATCTGTGAATGTTTCTGAAGGGGTCCATGGGCTCTTACCTTCCCAGCATGGTGGCATCCTTCAGCCCTGGCCGGCAGGACATTTTCCTCAAAAGCCCTTATCATATGAAAACTTGAAAATACTCACAGGGCATTGCTTTCTGACAGAAGCCAAACATAAGAGACTCCATGTGCCATAATTCTATCTTTATGAAATTTAAAACATCGAAGGCAACATACAGGGACAGAATCTAATCAGTGGTTGTCTGGGACCCACTGCATGAAAAAGGCACAAAGAAAATTTTTGAGAGGATGGAAACATTCTATACCTTGATTACGGTAGTAGTCTCACCTCTGTAATATTTGTCAAAACTCATCAAGCTAAACACTTAAAACTGGAGTAGTTCTACTAATGCTTCAGTAACTTTGAAGTAACTTTGCCCATGAGCCCAGTTTGGACAGAGTCCATCTGAGGTGTTTCTATGGAGATCATTCGGCACCTTCCAGCTGCGCTGCCCAACACCCATATTTATACATAACTCTTTCTCTTTAACTTATATGCAGAGTACATCATGAGAAACGCTGGGCTGGATGAAGCACAAGCTGGAATCAAGATTGTCAGGAGAAATGTTAATAACCTCAGATATGCAGATGACACAACCCTTATGGCAGAAAGTGAAGAGGAACTAAAAAGCCTCTTGATGAAAGTGAAAGAGGAGAGTGAAAAAGCTGGCTTAAAACTCAACATTCAGAAAACTAAGATCATGGCATCTGGTCCCATCACTTCATGGGAAATAGATGGGGAAACAGTGGAAACAGCATCAGACTTTATTTTTGGGGGCTCCACAATCATTGCAGATGGTGACTGCAGTCATGAAATTAAAAGACGCTTACTCCTTGGAAGGAAAGTTATGACCAACCTAGAGAGCATATTCAAAAGCAGAGACTACTTTGCCAACAAAGCTCTGTCTAGTCAAGACTATGGTTTTTCCAGTAGTCATGTATGGATGTGAGAGTTGGACTGTGAAGAAGGCTGAGCGCTGAAGAATTGATGCTTTTGAACTGTGGTATTGAAGAAGACTCTTGAGAATCCCTTGGACTGCAAGAAGATCCAACCAGTCCATTCTAAAGGAGATCAGTCCTGGGTGTTCTTTGGAAGGAATGATGCCGAAGCTGAAACTCCAGTACTTTGGCTACCTCATATGAAGAGTTGACTCATTGGAAAAGACTCTGATGCTGGGAGGTATTGGGGGCAGGAGGAGAAGGGGACGACAGAAGATGAGATGGCTGGATGGCATCACCAACTCAATGGATGTGAGTTTGAGTGAACTCTGGAAGTTGGTGATGGACAGGGAGGCCTGGCATGCTGCAATTCATGGGGTCACAAAGAGTCAGACACGACTGAGAGACTGAACTGAACTGAACTTTCTCTTTTGTGAGTGCTAAGTCACTTCAGTTGTGTCCGACTTGGCAACCCTATGGGCTATAGCCCACAAGGCTCCTCTGTCCATGGGATTCTCCAAGCAAGAATACTCAAGCAGGTTGCCATTCCCTCCTCCAGGGGATCTTCCCAACTCAGGGATCAAACCCGCAAGTCTTATGTTTCCTGCATTGGCAGATGGGTTCTTTCCTGCTAGCACCACCTGAGAAGCCCAACTCTTTCCCAGCCTTCATCAGTTCACACATATATCTGATTCACGTGCTTGGCAATGTATTCATAAAGTGCTGCTGTAGCATAGACACCAACAACTAGAGTCTTCTACCTTCCATTTCTTATACATTCAGGCCTTCTCCTTAGCACATGTTCTTTGCAATAACAGTAATATCTCATTTGTTGAGCATGCTACCCTGCAGGGATGGTTCTATAATCTCTACCACTCTTTCTATAGATATAGGAATATGTCAGTAGGAAAGCTAAGGGTCTGCATCACAGTCACTCCATGTCTACGAGTTTACTGAGCTCTTCCTTTCCATTTTTATACATTTCCTTAGTTAAATTTTAGCTTTTGTCATATGACCTTAAAACTGATGACAAAAGTGCAGCTTCTCTAAACTTGCACAGAGAAATGTTTAAGCATACTGGTCTAATGGTCTTTTCATTGGTGCTAAAAAGTGGAAATCAAGCCATATTCGCTAGCAGTGTGTGATATATCAATGCAAAATATCTTTTAAATATTTTCTATACTTTACAAAGATAATATATTGCCATTTAGAAACATTTCAGTTCAGTTCAGTAGATACATTTAGAAGACGTATTAATCGAAAAAGAGGAGGGAAGAAATATCATCCACAGCGTATATTCAAGCCTTTAGAAATCAGTTTCTCCTAGAGGACTCATGGTTTGTATGCTAGTTTTCCCCTCCCCAACCACTGACTTCTCCAGTGATTGCTTCATTTCTCTGCTTTCCAGACTCCTCTGTCCCATGAGCCCAGGAGAAGTCATCACTCTTTGTGCTGGCAATCAACGTCATTTAAGGCTTTCAGAGGGTGAGAACTGTTGAGTTAGAGACTTGTCATCTCATGTTTCACGTAGAGATAATGCATGACCAAGATATAACCCACCATGTTAATTTCATATCGTTCTTTAGTCTGGAAACACCTTCTTCACTCCAGCTGCCTGCTACTCATGTTCATACCCATCATCACTTGCTTTTCTTGCTAACAGAAGTCTAAAGTGTGCATCAATTTATCCCTCAGGAGTTGTAGAACTTCTTTTGAGGGAGTCCTGTGGACTGGGGAAGAATCACACACAAATGCCAAACGCAAGGCATAAGCACAGAAACGCTGATACAAGGCAGAAAATTGCTGATAGCTTAACAATAAGTGGAAAGAACAACTCTGAAATAACTATAAATGCACACTGGGATTGAATGGTTAAATAAAGGGATGGCGAATGGTGGGAGTCAAGTTTCTCTCTGTTGGAGTGGAAGTTTCAGACAAGCAAGAGGGGAAGGCTAGAATGATCCATGTGAAACAGATTACAGTTGGAGACATCAGCTAACTTACCTTAGCTTAATATAATAAAAATACAGATGGACACATAGAGAAGGGTTTATAGAGAGATGAGCACACATGGCTCATGGTGCTTACTTATTTCCTTCCTTTCTTTCTTTCTTTCTTTTCTGTGAGTTAAAACTCAGAGCAGCCCCATTCAAGTAGTTTCAACAAACTCACACACTTAGCATCCAGATCTTGGTTTCTAACACGATTCTCTAATAAAAGAAACCATGGGTCCTCAGAGAATCGACTGGCTCTAGGGGCAAGGGTGGAAATACACAAGACAAGCCTGGAACTTCTTGCAGCACCAGAAAGCAAATAAGTGCTAAACACAATAACCACAACCACAACAACAAACACAATGATGGGGCTGTGTCAGAGGGACAGAAAACCTGCTGAAAAGCTCCCAACAGTCAAAGTTAAAACAATCTGAGAACATAGTTAAGTAATATCGGATCATCCTTCTAAATAGGAAATAAGCCAACATGAGTTCACACTGATAAAAATAAAAGATTGAATAAATAGACAAATGAGGGAGAAGAGACACATCTCTGATGCAGAAGCTTTCAAACCAATTTATGTAGATTCTCTGCCCTCAAGGGGGAAAGCATAAATGCCCCTCCTTAAGTGTGGGCTGAGCACAGTGATGTCCTACCAAAGAACAGAGCATAGAAAGGTAGAAACAAAGAATAACTTTATGAAGGAGAAATTTCAGGGCCAGACCTCAGCCTGGTGATCAAGATCACATCACTACTGAGCATATATCCTGAGGAAACCACAATTCAAAAAGACACATGAACCTCAGAGTTCATTACAACACTATTTACAATAGCCAGGACATGGAGGCAACCTAGATGTCCACCAACAGATGAATGGATAAAGATGTGGTACACATATAACATAGAATATTACTCAGGAGTGAAAAGATGGATGGATGGCATCACTGACTCAACGGACATGAGCTTGAGAAAACTCCAGGAGATAGTGAAGGACAGGGAAGCCTGGTGTGCTGTAGTCCATGGGGTCGCAGAGAGCCGGACATGACTCAACACTGAACAGTGACAGCTAGAGAAGTAACTACTCTGAGTTAGTGGTAGTGAGCTGGGTGAACCTAGAACCTGTTATACAGAGTGAAATGTCAGAAAGAGAAAAACGAATGTTGTATACTAATGCATACACATGGAATCTAGAAAAATAGTAGTGATTAACTTGTTTTCAGGGAAGAAATGGAGGCACAGATGTAGAGTACAGACTCGTGGACATAGCAGGGGAAGGAGAGGGCAGGATGAATTGAAAAAGGAGTATTGACATATATCTTCTATCATGTGTAAAATAGAGAACTAGTGGGAAGCTGCTGTATAACACAGGGAGCCCAGCCTGGTGCTCTGTGATGACCTAGAGGGGTGGGACGGGGAAAGGGCTCAAAAGGCAGGGAGTGGCTCAGAGGTTAAAGCGTCTGCCTCCACTGTAGGAGACCCGGGTTGGATCCCTGGGTCGGGAAGATCCCCTGGAGAAGGAAATGGTAACCCACTCCAGTATTCTTGCCTGGAGAATCCCATGGACAGAGAAGCCTGGTGGACTACAGTCCCCGGGTCGCAAGAGTCGGACACGACTGAGCGACTTCACCTTCACCTTCAAGATGATTCACATTGTTGTCTGGCAGAAACCAACATAGCATTGTAAAACAATTGTCCTACAATTGAAAAAAAAAAAGGAGAAAAATAGTTAAAAAAAAAAAAACCACCCTCAATCCTTATTCTTCCTATTAAAAACAAAAAGATCACAGCAGCAGTGACAAGCCATATTGACAGCTGGCACCCTTGGTATGGACTGGTGAGGAAGGCACTCTTCCTCTGCTATTCTCAGATTATCTGTGAAGAAACTCAGCTACTTATCCAGTGTCACAGAGCAGATTCTGGGTAATGCATGTATGAGCGTGCTTATTTTACAGCATTTGCTTTACTTTTCTATATTTGAGCATTCTTACTGATAAAAGCAATCATGTCTGGCTCAAAAAAACACAACAGCAGAGAAGCTAAGAAAATAAAAGATCTCACATTTACATTTAGTCACCAGTCCCCAACATTACTGGTATTTAGGGACATTTTCTCCTTCTTCATTAAAGTTTGGAGTGGGGGGTGTTAAATAAGAGTTCTGACCTTCCACAGCCACAGAAGCTGACTACTCAGAGTCTCCCTGGTCCCCTGGACCTGGGCTCCACTGGGGTCCACTCAGGAACCCCAAGGAAGATAGAAAGCATCCCTCTCTTTTCAGGATCAGGAGACCTTTCTACCCCAAGAAGAGGTCAGGTAAGAGTGATACAAAACCGTGTTTATTCATTCATTCATTGTTGAACACTTTGGGTTGTTTTTAGTTTGGAGTCATTATAAACAAAGCTGTGTGCCTTGAACACTTGTATATATTAATACATTTTATATAGATATAGATTTTTATTTATCTTAGGCAATTATCTAAAAATAGAGTTTCAAGATTGTATTGTATGGTAAGTGAATGGTTAAAAGAAACAGCAAAATTGTTTTCCACAATGTGGTATCATCTTATGATCTTAAAAGAGATTTTAATACTTTTTAAAGTATTAAAAGAGATATAGTACTTTTAAATTTTAGTCATTCTAGGGAAAGTTTAGTATTTCCCACATACATAGTCAAATGATTTCAACAAGTTTGCCAAGATCATTCAGTGGTGAAAAGACAGTCTTTTCAGCCAATGGTACTGGTAAAACTGAATATTCACATGTAAAAGAATGAAATTGGATCCCTACCTAACTCCATATATAAAATTAAGTTAAAACAGAGCCATGACTTTAATGCACTAATAAGACCCAGGTCTATAAAACTATTGGATTAAAATAAGGCAGTAACTTCATGACACTGGATTTGGCAGTGATTTCTCGGACATAACACTAAAGGCATAGGCAGTGAAAGAAAAAACTAGAGAAACTAGATCTCAGTGGAAAAAAATTGTTTTCAATTGTGTGCAATCAAAAGACACTATCAACAGAGACCCCACAGGCAAAACACAGACTGGGAGAAAAGATTTGCAAATCACCTATCAAACAAGGAATTAATATCCAAAATACAGAACTCCTAAAACTAAAATCTTTCATGCTAGGCTTCAACAGCACATGAACTGAGAACTTTCAGATGTACAAGCAGATTTAGAAAAGGCAGAGGAACTACTTCTGCTTCGTTGACTATACTAAAGCCTTTGACTGTGTGGATCACAACAAACTGGAAAATTCTTGAAGAGACAGGAATAACAGACCACCTGACCTGCCTCTTGAGAAACCTGTATGCAGGTCAAGAAGCAACAGTTAGAACTGGACATGGAACAACAGACTGGTTCAAAATTGGAAAAGTAGTATATCAAGCCTGCTTATACTGTCACGCTGCTTATTTCGATACAGATTTTTATTTATCTTACATATGGTTACCCAGTTTTTCCAACACTGTTTGTCAAGAAGACAATTTTTTCCCCAATTAATTACATTGAGAGCTTTGTCAAAAGCCAAAGGGGTCTATTTCTGTACTTTCTATGCTATTCCACTAATGGACCAGTTTCCATCTCCCACCACACACTGTCCAGGCTGCCGTCAGTTTATGATGAGGCTTGAAAGCACATAGAGTGATCTCTTTAACATCATTCTTATTTTTCAAAAATTTGGGATATTCTGCATTATTTGCATTCCCCTCTAATTTTTGGACCAACTTGTCATTTATAAAATGAAAAAATAATGATATTTTAATTGGAATTTCTTTGAATTGGAGAGTAAAGAATTAAAACCTTAACCATGTTGACTCTCCCAATGCATTAACTTAGTATATGTCTTTATTAAGATCTTCTTTCATTGTTCTGAATAATCTGTTTTTACCTGGAACATAATTTGTTAAATATATTTCTAATTAGATTATTTTAAGTGGTATGATTTTTTTAGCTTCAACTGCAATTGTTCTTTGCTATACTATGTATGTTAATTTTTGTGTATAAACTTCATACCTGTGTCCTTGCTAAACTCACATGCTAGGTTTAATAGAATTTTATAGATTCACTAGGGTTTTCTAGGAAGTTAAAACTTGCTACTCATTATACACAATTTTACTTCTTATTTTCTAATACATTACTTTTGTTTTTTTATCTTGCCTTATTGCCCTGTGTCTCCAATTTAATGATATCAGTGAGAGTAGGCATCTAGCCTTGTTCTTATTCATAAGGTAAACGTTTGGTTCTTTTATTGGTAAGCTTGATGTTAGCTGACGGCTTACCTGGTGGCTCAGATGGTAAAGAATCTGCCTGCAATGCAGGAGACCCAGGTTCTATCCCTGGGTCAGGAAGATCCCCTGGAGAAGAGAATGGCTACCCACTGCAATATTCTTGTCTGGAGAATGCCATGGACAGGGGAGCCTGGCAGGCTATGGGCTATAGTCCATGGGGTTTCGAAGAGTCAGGCACGACTGAGCTACCAGCAACATCTGATGTTAGCTGTAAGTTTTTTACATTAACTTGATAAAGGGCATATCGAATTGAGGAAGTTTCTTTCTATTCTTTATCTGCCAAGAATTCACTTTCTTAAAATCATGGATCTGTGTTGAATTATGGTTATCTGTCCCTCATTGTTATTGTTTAATTGCTAAATCATGTCCTACTCTTCATGACTCCATGAACTGTAGCCCACCAGGGTCCTCGGTCCATGAGATTTCCCAGGCAAGAACACTGGAGAGGGTTGCCATTTTCATCTTCAGGGGATCTTCCTGACCCAGGGATCAAACCTGCATCTCCTGCATTGACAGGCAGATTCTTTACCACTGAGCCACCAGGGAAGCCCCTATCTATCCCTACATACATGTATTAGATAGATTATATATATGTATATATATATGAAATTATATATATATATAATTTTTTGCATCCATTGTGATAATCATAGAACTTTTTTCCTTTATTCCTTTAATATGATAAATTATATTGTTTGATTTTCAAAAGTTCATACAATCTTGTGTTAACTGAATAAAACTCATTCGGTCATGATTCTTTCTGCAATTTTATGAATTCTACTTTTAAGAAGGATTTTACTGTGTCTTTCCATGAGAGTTATAGTTCTATGATTTTCATTTCGTATAAAGCTTTGGCATCGGCATTAACTTAAGGTTGATCTTTTGAAATAAGGTGTAAAGTATTCCTTCCTCTTATATTTTCTGGAAAAACTTGTATTTCCTTCCCAGGGACACATTCCCTACAGTTCATGTGGAGCTTTGAAAGATATTTTAGAAGTGAGTCCAGCTGGGGGAGTCAGTGGTTGAATGAAATAATTCCCAGAAGCTGGTAATGTCAGAGCTGCAAATCCCAAAGACCACCAGCTATGGAATAGTCTAGGGACTAAAAACTCCTGAGATCAGGGGTGGGGCTGACCTGATGTGTAACCAATGCTGTAGACAATATACCCCATGGGTGTGCTTTTACTAATAAGCTGCCCACAAAAATGCCAAACTTCTGGAATCACAGAAAGAAGAAGGAGAAGAGGGAAGGAAGAATAGGGGTGAGGGAGGGCTCTCCCTTGCAGAACCCAGGTCTCTATTTTACTCATCCCTTGTGGTGGTACCCACAAGTCAGAACCATCTGAGATACTGACAACCACTCTAAGTCTGCCCAAAGGAAAAGGACGAATGACAACCTGTACAGTTTTAAGACCAAGTTGCAGTAGTTTTGTCGCGAGCCAAAATGCTAACTTTAAAGGAGTCTCCAAAGCCTTTGACGAGCCTAAATGGAAAAATCCATTTTCTTCCCCAGCAGAGGCTCTCTGCCACAGCCATCTGCGTATAAACCCAATTACCACAGGAGACAGCATTTTTGTGGTGTATCAACTGAAAAAATGACCGACTGCTCTTTCTTGTGGATTTTGAGCTGATGAGAAGCAAGCCTTCCCAGCAGGACCTGCATGGTGCCTCAGAGGGAATCTCAAGGAAGGAAACGTAAAATCCAGCTCCTGTCAGTCAGATGGAGGGAGAGCCTGAGGCAGGGTGGAGAGAGAAAAAAGAGGAAATGAGCATTTTCCACTCAAAGCTAGTTGGAAAATATCTTTCTGATACACTGATGTTCTAATGTCATTTTGTCAGTAGTACATGAAAGCATATTCTATTACCAAATCATTTTGTGAAAGCATTTTCTTCTCTCGGAGAATTAAATTACAAATATCACAGAACAGTCATAAGGCATTCTAAAATCCTGCCTTTCTTCAGAATTTGCTCTAGCCAGTGGCAGACAACTTCAAATGCATCTCACAGTCTTTCTTCCATATTCTAATAGGTCCGCATCTCACTTGACTTGGAATGCATCCCAGGATGAAATTCTTGCTTCATGCAAATGGTTCACAAAAGTTGCAGTCACTGTGGTGGTGCCCAGAGCAGGTACACCAGCCTCCTCCCCTAGGCAGGTCAGCATTTCCAGTCCCTCCACCACCTGGAGGCCCCTTGCTGCCCTCAAGCTCCAAGTGCCTACCAGATCTCACTGCAGAACTGCCACTTTGAGAATCTCCTTAGATTCCTCACATCATGCCAGGAGGGGTCATACAAAAATGATCTACCCATGGAAATATCTGCTTTGAAACCTTTGCTCTTCGGACAAGAAGCAGTGCCCTATAGCTGCTGTCCAGGCCCTGGTTGTGGAAACCAGGGAGTGAGTGAAAGCCCACTGCTCTCTGCCCTCCTCTGCAAGCCAGGCTCCACCCTGCTCAGACTCATGAGCAAGACCAATTCTGCCAGAGCATGCATCCCCCTATCTTGTCCTTCAACTTGTAAGCATCCTACAGGGATGTGGAACAATCTCTGCATCAACACCACAGGATAGGCACCAAACCCATGTTCTCTTCCTTCCCAGTGCACAGTTCTGCCCCATGTCCCAGCACCCCTGGCAGCTCAGAGCAGCCGGTGGTAGAGTTCTAGCGAATGCCATGCGAGCAGCAGTCATGGTGACGCTTTTCGTTTGGCTCCTGCGATCTCTTCCTGAATGGTGGTGATACCCATAATAACAGGCAAGCCACACCCTGGAAATGAGACAACAGCAGCCCTCCTGGCCTTTGAGTAACCACACAGAAGAGAATAGCTGCAGACCAGATCACTAATCTAGGAATGTCACATGAAAACCATGCTTCTGGGCTTCAGGCAACTAAACTGCAGGCCTTAACAGGTTCCCAACCCTAAATCATACCCCCTCTCTGACCCCCTCCCAAGATGAGTAAGGTTGCCTTCTCATGTATGTCTCCAGACCTTCTACTTGTATTCATTGCTGCTACTGCTAAGTCGCTTCAGTCGTGTCCGACTCTGTGTGATCCCATAGACAGCAGCCCACCAGGCTCCCCCATCCCTGGGATTCTCCAGGCAAGAACACTGGAGCGGGTTGCCATTTCCTTCTCCAATGCATGAAAATGAAAAGTGAAAGGGAAGTTGCTCAGTCATGTCCAACTCTTAGCGACCCCATGGACTGCAACCTACCATGTTCCTCCGTCCATGGGATTTTCCAGGCAAGAGTACTGGAGTGGGGTGCCATTGCCTTCTCCCTTGTATTCAATGCTCATTCAAAAATGTGATGCAGAACTTCCCTGGTGGCCCAGTGGTTAAGACTCTGTACTTCCAATGCAGGGGACACAGGTTTGATCCTTGGCTGGGAAACTAAGAGCCCACATGCTGTGGGTGTAGCCAAAATTTTTTTTAATGTAATATAATGATGTTTGCAGAGATATGTGGGTATTCCTCTGGATACTATAGGCTGTATGGAAGATTTCAACCTAGAAGAAAATGGGTGTTTAATAAATATTTGTTGAATGAATGAACAGTATTTCACTTGTATTTGTATTATGCCATTGAGCTGGCTTAGTGGTCTGGAATGGTGGTCTTCATTATCCTCTTTATTGCAGACATGTTGGTAAGATGAGTAATGTAACTTTCCAAGTTTCCACATAAAAATAATGTTAATGCTGAGATTTCAACACAGGACTGCCTTCCATGAACTATGGTAGCTGGGGTCACTCTAGGGACACAGAGTTAAAGAGACATAGGACATCATGTCTGCTCTGGAGACTCTCACTCCAGTGAGACAAACCGAGGTATACAAGGGAGGCCTTAGCCAATGGATAGCACCTTGTTGGCGGGAGGAAGAAGGACATGCAAGGCACAAGAAAGGACAATGAGGAAGCCCAGAGGGAAAGAGAGGTGTGATGCAGTCAGGAGGGATGAGAAGCAGCCGCCTGGGTCCCCAGGTTTGGGATGGGTAAAGGAGCATGGAAGGGCTGACTCAGTGCTTTCCCCGAGGGCTAGTGTTCTCGGGATCCTGCCTTCACACTGTAAGCCAGGAAGGAGGGGAGGCAGCAGAGACGGAGAGTCTGAGGCTTATAAGCATGACAGTGATGTGATCAGTCGGTTCTGGGTTTTGAAATGATGACTCTGGCAGCCAGGATAGAGGGCAATAAGCAGGCTGCATCTGGATGTAGGAAGAGCAGTTGGCACGTTAATGCGACAACCCCAGATCCAAGAACAGCACCCCTGGTATCCGGCGGGAGGGAATACAGGAGAGGGAGTCTTTGTGGAACAAGCAGGTAGTGTGGTCGTGGAGAAGGATGCAACACAGGAGGAAGAAGGGACAGAGCCAGGCGCATGGGGAGGGAGGGCACAGTGAGCAGGCTTTCAAGATCTGGGTCTGAAGGAGCACAGGGCGAGTGAAAACCAGCTGACTCACTCAGTGCATCAGGTTTGGATTTAATTCAGAACCATCTTCAGAGATCTTCTACACTAGCTGGTAAATGAGCTATCCATCCTCTTATCATGCAAGCTAATACATCCTGCTTGCTTTGAAAAATATTATACGAGCTATTTTGGGCAGTTGAAAAGCTAAGGGACTTCCCTGGTGGCAGAGGTTAAGACCTTGGAAAGTGCCAGTGCACGGGGCATGGGTTTGATCCTTGGTCAGGAAACTAAGATCCCACATGCTGAAGGGAAAAAAAGGTTTTTTTTTTAAAGCTAAGCTAAGAAGTGGTCCCAACCAAACAAACCATTTGATTAAATAGGCAGTTAACAACTCCAAATCATTTTTTGAAAGTATCAACCTCTGGATGCTATGACTCATGCAAAGAGAACAAAATTGCAAGCAATTTCAGTGAAAACATTTGCATTTTAAAAAGCTATGTTTAAAGACTGATTTTCCCAAATTTTCTCTGGGAACTCTGAGAACTAAAGTATACACTCCTGGCAATGTATCTGCTCCTAAGACTTTGTAAGAGTAAGACCAGCAGTCCATTTTTATTGAACACCTACTGTACTCCAGGGAATAATGGGCTAAGTGTTTGGGAAAGGGGTGTAACTCTGTAGAAAACATATTTAACTTGCTTTCTTAACTATGATGTCACAAGCGTTTAGGGCCCAGGGGATGTCACCTCCTATTCCTTCACTCACTCTCCCCCTCCTTTGGTAGCCCCTGTCTCAGCAGCCAGCACCACCATCCAGCAAGTGTCTGGAGCAAAACTCAGAATTCTTCTGGACTGTACCTTGACTCCTCAATCAATAAATCCATCTATAAGCCTGATTTGTTGTTGTTGTTGTTGTTCAGTCGCTCAACTGTGTCCAATTCTTTGCGACCCCATGGTCTGTAGCATGCCAGGCTCCCTGTCTTTCACTACCTCCCAGAGTTTGCACAAACTCATGTCCATTGAGTTTATGACGGCATCCAACCAGCTTATCCTCTGTCGCCCCCTTCTCCTTCTGCTCTCAATACTGATAGCAGGTATTTTCCAATGCACTGACTTCAATTCCCCATGTCTCTGCTTTCTCTAGATCCATGTACCTCCCACCCTGACCCTTCAACAGTCTCTTCCCTGATCTTTCTGACTAAGTTGGTCCTGCTCCAATCCAGCCCTCATCTCAGAGCCAGAACCATCTTCTCCAATATGTCTCCCATCTTAAAACAAATATAAATAACTCACAACAGCACCACTTAACGGGATGTTGTCAGGACTCTCACTGGTACTTAGCTGAATGAGTTGCACTACTTAGGAAAGCTGAATGTTGAGATGCAGCAATGCTAAGGAAGGTTCAGAGTAGCACTGTTGATGAAAATGAAAGCTGGAGATAACCCAAAGGCCCACCAAGATACTGTACAGTGAATGAGTGGCTTGTGATAGGTTAACACAATGGATAGTATACAATAGTGAAAACAAATGCATCTCAATTATTAATATAAAATCAATAGAGATGTCTCAAATACCTGTTATTGAACAAGAAACACAAAAGTTAGAGAGACACATGAAACGTGACACCACTTACATAAAGCTCATTGTCACTAAAGTCAGGCAATGTTTTGCTTCAAGAGCTATGCATATGTGATAAAACTGAAAAGTGTCAGGGGAGTAGACGCAGTTATGGGGAGGGAGTTGAGTTCAGTTCAGTTCAGTCGCTCAGTTGTGTCTGACACTTTGCGACCCCATGAATCGCAGCACGCCAGGCCTCCCTGTCCATCACCAACTCCCGGAGTTCACTCAGACTCACGTCCATCGAGTCAGTGATGCCATCCAGCCATCTCATCCTCTGTCGGCCCCTTCTCCTCCTGCCCCCAATCCCTCCCAACATCAAAGTCTTTTCCAATGAGTCAACTCTTCGCATGAGGTGGCCAAAGTACTGGAGTTTCAGCCTTAGCATCATTCCTTCCAAAGAAATCCCAGGGCTGACCTCCTTCAGAATGGACTGGCTGGATCTCCATGCAGTCCAAGGGACTAAGGGAAAAGTAACTGGGGAGGACTGGAGAGGGGCCTCAAAACCTCTGCTGATCTCCCCTTCTGAAGTCAAATTTTGTGCCCATTGGTTTCCACTTTAGTATTATTCCTTGAATGGTACAAATAGATTTTATACACTGTGTATATTTCATTTAAAAAAATCAAACAAAAAGGATTCAATTGGGAGTTCAACCTCCAGAATGAAACCAGAGCTCCTCAGCCTATCTCAAGGGACTTCTGATGACC
Source organism: Capricornis sumatraensis (assembly GCF_032405125.1). Taxonomy (NCBI): domain Eukaryota; kingdom Metazoa; phylum Chordata; class Mammalia; order Artiodactyla; family Bovidae; genus Capricornis; species Capricornis sumatraensis. The sequence continues at coordinate 80,812,318 of NC_091073.1, forward strand.
ACATCCGAGTCATCCTTGTCAGTGGGGCTTGTCCTTCTGGGAGCACCCTTGCTCCAGATTTGATTCCCTTATCAGCCCTGTCTTACCTAGAACCTGCCTCTTTTCCTTATGGACTCAGTTAGTGCTTACCAGACTTCAGGATCACGCCAAGGTTCAGTCTGCCCGGGCATCCCTTCAGCAGTCCCCTGTGCCATCAGGGTTAGAGCACTGATCTCTCTTCCCCCAACTACTCACCACTCCTGCCACCAAGCAGGGACCTCAGTACCAGGACCACTTTTGTCCATTTCTACAACTAATGACACTATGCATATAATGGGCCTGTGGGTTTTTCTCAGTAAAGGAGTAGGAAAGGAGAAGGAAAGAAAATGCAAGGGAGAGAGAAGACTGAAGCAAATAGATATCCATCAAATGCTGGGAACTGTCTTTTTAAGAAATGTTGCTATTTATTCACTAAGTCATGTCTGACTCTTTTGCAACCCTATGAACTGTAGCCTGCCAGGCTCCACTGTCCATGGGATTCCCCAGGCAAGAATACTGGAGTGAGTTGCCATTTCCTTCTCCAGAGGATCTTCCTGACCCAGGGATGGGATCCGTATCTCCTGCACAGCAGGCAAATTCTTTATTGCTAAGCCACTAGGAAGCCATATTTCAAGAAATATGCTTCAGTTCAATTTCTCCATTACCCGTGTGAGTTAATATGCTGAGTTTAGTGTTCTGTTTTTACATTCCTTTCCTTACCTATTTAACAACTAATTAGTGGAGCATCTGGCAATTAACTCCACACTTGCATCAGCTGGTGATCCTTCAAAGTAACTGGTACACAGTTACGTTGGCCAGTTCCCAGAGTTGAAGTTGAGACAGACATCTGTAGAAATTCTGGTGCCAGAAAGTGATTCAATTGAATTAATATGATTACTTTCACCCAATTTCAAAGGCGTGTTATTGACTACTAATTTCTTCTGTGGTTTTTAAAGTTCAGGCCTGCTTGAGATGTGAGCAGCTGATGAAATGCAGGACTGCCTTAATTGGGATATTGAGTAAAGTATGAAAACCAGAAGAAAGTTAGTACAAATCAAAGACCAGCATGGGCTCTGAGCTATCCCACTAATCCTCTTCCCTGTTTTGCGCAGAAAGAAAAGTGGGGTCCAGAAATAACTCCCCGAGTTACCCAGCTCCTCTCTAGTAGAGTGAGAACTAGTGATCTCCTGAGTCACATTTTGGTGTCCATTCCTCTCCCCCTCTACCACACTGTCTCATCTTAAATGACAGTGTTACAGAGAATAAAACAACAAGCATGGATCAAACGCAGGTGCCAAGCCCTGCTTTTAGCGTTTTGTGCATGTGAACTCAGAGAACATAGGGGCCATCTCAGGAAGGAACACCTTCATGTTGTCCATTTCACAGATGAGGACACTGAGCTGGTGGTGCTCCAAGGTCCCACCAGTGGGTGAGGCACAGTGAGTGCCTGGATTCTCCAGCTTGGAAACACTCGCCTCCCTCTATCATTCACGTTTGGGAGTGGTCACCCCATCTGAGGTCTGTCTCGGACCTCCTACACTTGGGTGGTTTTTTCCTGAGTGTGGAATGTTTTCAGAGTAGATCAGGAAAATGTTCAGACTCCTACACAGAAATACACACACAGAAAAAGCTGATTCCATCTTGCTGAAGATTCCCTTCTAGAACCCCAAAGCTTAAAACAGCATCATCTATAGGAAATCCATTTTATAAACATGAAGGAAAATTGCCATCAGATAGCAGCATTGGTGGGCTACAGCTGCATATCCCAGCCATATTTGTTCACGCCATATGGAAACGACTGTATATATTTAAAATAAAAATGGGCTGCCAGTACCAAGTGTTTATTTAAATGGCATTCTGCATTGGAGGGCCAAGGAAAATCACTTGTATATTCAAGGGCTGCTGAAGTGTTGGGGGCAGAGATGAATGATGGAACGAACAAATGAATGAAAGAGAGCCGAAAAGAGAATTAAGGATTAAAACATCAAATTCTTGGCAAGTTATGTATTCTTTTCCTGCCCACCACATCACTAACCAGTATCTACCTTGGCTGGCAGACTTTTCAGTCATGGAACAGAATATTTGCTGAAAACTTAGAAAACTTGATGTAAAATCTCTCTCCCATCCACTCTTCCTTCCTCCTTCTCAAACTCACATCCACTTTACACAGTAGTCTTGGTGTATAAATGACACGAAGGCAATAGAATTAAAAAGGCAGTTCAGTTCAGCTCAGTTCAGTCATTCAGTCATGTCCTACTCTTCGCAAACCCCATGGACTGCAGCACGCCAGGCCTCCCTGTCTATCACCAACTCCTGGGGGTTTACTAAAACTCATGTCCATTGAGTCGGTGATGCCATCCAACCATCTCATCCTCTGTCATCCACTTCTCCTCCCGCCTTCAGCCTTTCCCGGCATCAGGCTCTTTTACAATGAGTCAGTTCTTCACATCAGGTGGCCAAAGTATTGGAGTTCCAGCTTCAACATCAGTCCTTCCAATGAATACTCAGGATTGATTTCCTTTAGGATGGACTGATTAGATCTCCTTGTAGAACAAGGGACTCTAAAGAGTCTTCTCCAATACCACAGATCAAAAGGATCAATTCTTCAGTGCTCAGCTTTCTTCATAGACCAACTCTCACATCCATACACAACTGCTGGAAAAGCAATAGCCTTGACCAGACAGACCTTTGTTAGCAAAGTAATGTCTCTGCTTTTGAATATGCTATCTAGGTTGGTCATAACTTTTCTTCCAAGGAGCAAGGGTCTTTTCATTTCATGGCTGCAGTCACCATCTGTAGTGATTTTGGAGCCCCCCAAAATAAAATCTGACACTGTTTCCACTGTTTCCCCATCTATTTGCTGTGAAGTGATGGGACTGGATGCCATGATCTTAGTTTTCTGAATGTTGAGTTTTAGGCCAACTTTTTCACTCTCCTCCTTCACTTTCATCAAGAGGCTTTTGAATTCCTCTTCACTTTCTGCCCTATAGGAGGTGTCATTTGCATATCTGAGGTTATTGATATTTCTCCCAGAAATCTTGATTCCAGCTTGTGCTTCATACAGCCCAGCATTTCTCGTGATGTACTCTGCATATAAGTTAAATATGCAGGGTGACAATTACAGCCTTGAGGTACTCCTTTTCCTATTTGGAACTAGTCTATTGTTCCATGTCCAGTTCTAACTTTTGCTTCCTGACCTGCATACAGACTTCTCAGGAGGCAGATCAGGTGGTCTGGTATTTCCATCTCTTGAAAAATTTTCCACAGTTTGTTGTGATCCACACAATCAAAGGTTTTGGCATAGTCAATAAAACAAGCAGATGTTTTTCTGGAACTCTCTTGCTTTTTCAATTATCCACTGGATGTTGGCAGTTTGATCCCTGGTTCCTCTGCTTTTTCTAAATTCAGCTTGAACACCTGCAAGCTCATGGTTCACATACTGCTGAAGCCTGGGTTGCAGAATTTTGAGCATTGCTTTGCTAGCATGTGAGATGAATGCAACTATGCAGTAATTTGAGCATTCTTTGGCATTGACTTTCTTTGGGATTGGAATGAAAACTGACATTTTCCAGTCCTGTAGTCACTGCTGAGTTTTCCAAATTTGTTGGCATATTGTGTACAGCACTTTCACAGCGTCATCTTTTAGGATTTGAAAGAGCTCAACTGGAATCCCATCACCTCCACTAGCTTTCTTTGTAATGATGCTTCCTAAGGCCCACTTGACTTCATATTCCAAAATGTCTGGCTCTAGGTGAATGATCACACCATCATGACTATTGGGGTCATGAAGATCTTTTTTGTACAGTTCTTCTGTGTATTCTTGCCACCTCTTCTTAATATCTTCTGCTTCTTTTAGGTCCAAATGGTATGAAATGGTATGAAATCTTTGCATGAAATGTTCCATTGATATCTCTAATTTTCTTGCAGAGATCTCTAGTCTTTCCCATTCTATTGTTTTCCTCTATTTCTTTGCATTGATCACTGAGGAAGGCTTCTCTTATCTCTCTTTGATATTCTTTGGAACTCTGCATTCAAATGGGTATATCTTTCCTCTTCTCATTTGCCTTTTGCTTCTCTTCTTTTCACAACAATTTGTAAGGACTCCTCAGAGAACCATTTTGCCTTTTTGCATTTCTTTTTCTTGGGGATAGTCTTGATCACTGCTTCCTGTACAATGTCATGAAACTCCATCCCTAATTCTTCAGGCACTCTATCAGATCTAATCCCTTCAATCTATTTGTCATTTCAACTTTATAATTGTAAGGGATTTAATTTAGGTCATACCTGAATGGTCTAGTGGTTTTCCCTACTTTCTTCAATTTAAGTCTGAATTTGGCAATAAGGAGTTCATGATCTGAGCCACAGTCAGCTCCCAGTCTTGTTTTTGCTGACTATATAGAGCTTCTCCATCTTTGGCTGGAAAGAATATAATCAACCTGATGATGTCCACGTGTAGAGTCTTTTCCAGTGTTGTTGGAAGAGGGTGTTTGCTATGACCAGTTAGTCTTTGCCCTGCTTCATTCCGTATTCCAAGGCCAAATTTGCCTGTCACTCCAGGTATCTCTTGACTTCCTACTTTTACTTTCCAGTCCCCTATAATGAAAAGGACATCTTTTTTGGGTGTTAGTTCTAGAAGGCCTTGTAGGTCTTCACAGAATCATTCAACTTCAGCTTCTTCAGCATTACTGGTTGGGGAATAGACTTAGATTATTGTGATAGTGAATGGTTTGTCTCGGAAACGAACAGATCATTCTGTCATTTTTGAGATGGCACCCAAGAACTGCATTTCAGACTCTTTTGTTGGCTATGATGGCTATTCCATTCTTCTAAAGGATTCTTGCCCACAGTAGTAGATATAACAGTCATCTGAGTTAAATTCATCCATTCCTGTCCATTTTAGTTCGCTGATTTCTAAAATGTCAATGTTCACTCTTGTCATCTCCTGTTTGACGACTTCCAATTTGCCTTGATTCATGGACCTAACCTTCCAGGTTCCTATGCAATAATATTGCTCTTTACAGCATCGGTCTTTACTTCCATCACCAGTCACATCCACAACTGGGTGTTGTTTTTGCTTTTGCTCCATCTCTTCATTCTTTGTGGAGTTATTTCTCCTCTGACCTCCAGCAGCATATTGGGTACCTACCAACCTGGGGAGTTCATCTTTCAGTGTCCTATCATTTTGCCTTTTCATACTGTTCATGAGGTTCTACAGGCAAGAATACTGAAGTGGTTTGTCATTCCCTTTTCCAATGGACAGAGGAAATCCTAAATTTTCTTACCAGCATTGAAAGTCCTAGGGAAAAAATAATAGGTTCAGGTCTCCCAGCTATCCATTCAAGGTAGGTTTTGAAAGTCCAGACAGCCTCTCTGGTAGGACAGAGAGAGATGCTTATCTCTTGCTGCTACAGGTATTTTGCACAGAAACTCAGATCCAGAATTTAACTGTAGTGACACCATCGCTACAAAGTTTGCCGAATGCATACATTTGGTAGACAGACTATGTCAGGGTCAGGGACCTGACAGAATATGGGCTGACTGACACTAGAATGTTTTCAACTTTATGTTGATGTAAAATTTATTACATTAGAAATCAACAGATTCTATTTAATTATGTAAATTTTGATATGTGTATATACCTATGTAACCCATGCTTTGATCAAGATATCTACTACTTCTGTCATCTGTCATCCCTGAAAGTTTCCCCATGAATACTTCCAATCAATTCCCACCTCCCAAAGATGACACGTGTTCTGATATCTATCACCCCAGATTTTGTTTTCTTGTTCTTGATATCCATATATATAGAATCATGAAGAGCTGTTTTTGAGAAGTATCCATGCCATTGCATGCATCAGTGCTTGCGTGCTTGTGCTCAGTCACTTTAGTCGTGCCCAACTCCTTGTGACCTGATAGACCATAGCCCACCAGGCTCCTCTGTCCATGCGATTCTCCAGGAAAGAATACTGGAGTGGTTGTCATTCCCTTCTCCAAGGGATCTTCCTCATCCAGGGATCAAAACCATGTCTCACCCGCCAGGCAGGTTCTTTACCACTAACACCACCTAGGAAGCCCACATGCAGCAGTAGTTTATTTCTTTTTATTAGTGAGTGATATGCTATGGCATAAAAATACCATAATTTCTGTATCAAATGTTGTTGTTGATGAATATTTTGGTCCTTTCAAGGTTGGGGCAATTATTAATAAAGTCATTTTGAATGTCTTCATGCAACTGTTTTTGAGAATATGTGTTTTTATTTCTCTTAGGAAAAAAATATGTGTAAGTAGAGTGCTAGAACACAAGGCAGTTATATGTATAACTTTTCCAAGAAACCGCCAGAACTTTCCCAAAAAAAGACTGGACCACATTATGCTCTTAGCAGCAATATATGAGAGATCCAGTTTCTCTATATTCTAACACTGAGTTTGTCAAGGTTTTTTTCCACTCTAAGTGGTACCTCACTGTGGGTTTAATGTGCATTTCCATGGTACTAATGATGTCAAGCACTTTCTCGTGTGCTAACTGATTACTCACACATATTCACACATCTTCTCTTGTGAAGTGTGTCAGTCATTCAGTCGTGTCTGACTTTTTGTGACCCCACAGACTGTAGCCTGCCAGGCTCCTCTGTCAATGAAATTCTGTAGGCAAGAATACTGGAGTGGGTTGTCAAGGGGCTATTCAAATATTTTGCCTCTTTTTCATTGATTTGTTGGATTGTTGTTTTCCTGAATGCATGCTAAGTTGCTCCAGTCATGTCTGACTCTTTTCAATCCCATGGTCTGTAATCTGCCAGGCTCCACTGTCCATGGGGTTTTCCAGGCAAGAATACTTGAGTGGGTTGCCATTTCCTCCTCCAGGGAATCTTCCAGACCCAGGGATTGAACCTACATCGCTGTCATCTCCTGTATTGGCAGACAGATTCTTTACCACTGAGCCACCTAGGAATCCCTCATGTTTTAGTATGATTTGGAATAAATGTTGAAGATTTATTTTTTCCATGCAGATACCAGGATGCTTCAGCATCACTTGTTGAAAAGGATATCCTTATCCCATTAAATGACTACAGCACCTTTGCTGAAAACAATTGCCCTTATATGTGAGAGTGTATAAATTCTCTATTTCATTCTATTAATGCATGTCCACCCTTGTGCCAATCTTTCTACACTGTCAGGATTAAAAGAAGCTTTATTTCTCCCTTGTATTTCATCATGTTCCATTATAGTAATTTTGTATCATGATTTTAAGCTTATGACTTTGCATAAACTCTGTTATGAGGTGGTGCACACATATTTCCAATGATCAGATCTCAGTGATAAAGTATTCCTTTTGTCTTTATGAAACAAGCCCTTGACTTTTGCCAACATTCTTCATATTGAGATTGACTTCCTTTAATATTAAGATTATCACTAACCTACATGAACTTATGGTTTGTTTAGATTATCTTTCCTTCTCTACTTTCAACTGGTGTCCATATATTTAAAATTCATCTGTTAAGGAACATTCAGGGTTTTGCTGGGGGTGGAGGTGCTTTCTTTTATCAAGTTTGAAAATCTCTACCTTTTAGCTGGAGTGTTTAATCTATTATTTGCTTTGGAGAGCATTTATTTATACATAGAAGCTCTCCACAGTTAGAAAGGACATAAGGCTATGCTTTTACAGGACACTGCATGGTTAAAGTACAGGTCGTGATAATACCTTATATGCATATCTGGAGTGCATTTAACATCATGGAACAAGCTTGATGTATTTAGAAGCTATTTGAAAACACAGCTCCCACCAATATTTCAAAATATCCTTACTCAGTTGCAGCTAAATAATCTCATTTATAACATGTGTATCCACCCTGAAGTCCCAGAAATTGTTTCCAGTACCTACTTGCAACAGTTTTCCAGTGGATGTTTGAGAAAGATGCTAATGGACTGTGGATAATATTGAGTAAGTATTCATTTCCCTTCTTTTCAGATTCTGAGAGCGTCTCTCTCCTGCATGTTACAATATACAGAACTAGAAGAGCCTTATAAATCCTAACAGTCATAGGAAATACCAAACTTTTACTGCAGTTCCATGCTCTTAAACAGAAAAAATAACACAAATATATACTAATAATGCATATTCTGGAATCAACTGGGGAACATCTAAAGTAAGTCAGACAGAGAAAGAAAAGTATGATGTCACTCATATGTGGAATCTAATTTTTAAAAAAAAATACAAATGAACTTTTACAAAGCAAAAACAGACTTGCAGATATCAAAAACAAACTTATGGTTGTCAAAATGGAAACATGGTGGGGAAGGATAAGTCAGGAGCTTGGAAGTGACGTATACACACTACTACTTTTTCCAGTGGTCATGTGTGGATGTGAGAGTTGGACTGTAAAGAAGGCTGAGCACTGAAGAATTGATGCTTTTGAACTGTGGTGTTGGAGAAGACTCTTGAGAGTCCCTTGGACTGCAAGGAGATCCAACCAGTCCATTCTGAAGGAGATCAGCCCTGGGATTTCTTTGGAAGGAATGATGCTAAAGCTGAAACTCCAGTACTTTGGCCACCTCATGCGAAAAGTTGACTCATTGGAAAAGACACTGATGCTGGGAGGGATTGGGGGCAGGAGGAGAAGGGGCCAACAGAGGATGAGACGGCTGGATGGCATCACTGACTGGATGGACATGAGTCTGAGTGAACTCCGGGAGTTGGTGATGGACAGGGAGGCCTGGCATGCTGTGATTCATGGGGTCGCAAAGAGTCGGACACGACTGAGCGACTGAACTGAACTGAACTGAAGAGGAAAAGTTAAAATTTTACAAAACTGCCTGCTCCTCTGCCTCTGTAACCCAGCTTGCTCCTTGCAAAGTCTAGATCACATAGGTCTCAGAAAGTGGGCACTCACAATACTAGGAGCTGGAGCTTATCTGACTCACCCTTGTCCTGCTCTTTGCAATCGCCCTAACCCCTGCAAACTCGCAAACCTGCTTAATCATGCCTGTCCTTGCATAAAAAACTCTGTAACCCCTTTGTTCGGGGCTCAGAGCTTGGAGTGTTGACTCTTCTGGGCCCTCCGGCATAATAAACCTGAGTTCTCCAACTCTCCAAGTGTGGTGCTTGGTTTCCCGAGTAGTGGTTTCTACAACACTACATATAAGATAGATAACCAACAAGGACCTACTGTATAGCACAGGGAACTCTACACAATATTCAGTAATAACCTATATGAGAAACAAATCTGAAAGAGAATACATATATGTATAACTGATTCAGTTTGCTGTAGACCTGAAAGAAACACAACTTTGTAAATTAACTATACACCAATAAAATTAAAAACAAAAACAATAGAATCTGAATGAATTGGAACATGTGTGACTTAAAACCAGAGGCATAAAAACTGTAAATATTGCCACTATTTTCTGAGACTATAATTGTATACTTATAAAAACACATATAAAGAATAAAATATTTCACTAAGGAAAAAGAAAAAGCAGAGGAAATGCTTCCTAACTCATTCAAAGAGGCCAGCATTACCCTAATACCAAAACCAGATAAAGACTAAAGAAAGGAAAAGTACATATTAGTATTTCTCATGAACAAAGACACAAAAATCCTCAATAAGATATTTGCAATTGAAACCCAGCAAAGTACAAAAACAATCATATACCACTCCTCAGTGGGATTTGTTTCAAATATGCGAGGCTGATTCAACATTCAAAAATATTAATCAAAAACTAATATGCCACAAAAACATACTAAAGAAAAAAAACTATAATAATATCAATTGGTGCAGATCAATTTGTATCTACAAGAGAGGAACACAAAAGATTGTCACAGTCACCAGAAACTAGAAACAGAAGCAAGAAAAGATTCTCCCCTAGAATTTCTGAGGGAACACGGCCCTACTGACACCTTCATTTTCAGCTTCTAGCCTCAGAACTAAAAGTAGATGACCCACAAGTGTTTGAAACAAGTGGACATGAATGGTTAGCACAACCATGTAGCTGGGATGAAGCACACCAGGTTTGGGGCTCCAGAAAGGAGCTGGTCAGAGACATACAGGCTTCACCAAGACCAGGGCCACAGCGCAAATTCACTGGAGAAGGTCCCAAGGGACCATCTGGCAAACTAAAGCTTCAGCTGCAGCGGGTGAGCCCTCTAGCAGTCAGGGGAGGGAGAGGCCAGTATTCACAGAAGCTTCAATATGACCAGCTGAGGCAGAGACCTGCCCAGTTCTCTGGACAACAGTGAGCCCCGATGATCAAGCACAATGGAGGGCACCTCCCATCAGACAGATGAGGCAGGCAGGCTGCAGAGCTGCAGGTATGAATCCCCTCCCTTCCTTCTGCTGACTTTGATGGTGGGGTGCAGGGGTTTGAGGGGTCCTGTGAGCCTCAGGGAAGGCAGTAGAGAATCATCACAGCTGGACAGGATCTGCTGATAATATAACTTGCATAGAAATAAATATTGCCCAGGAAGCACAATTCCAGAAGACAGAAGACATTGAGTTTACAAGACTGGATTTTTATTATTATTTGTGGCTGTTGTTGCAATGGAGGTTTGGGAGAAAGCTCATAAAACTTATCAAAATGAAGCAACATTTCTCTTTTCATCATGATGTCTGACTCTAGTTCACACCTGCTACACTAATACATTTTGACATCTTGTTGAAATCAATATATTTCTAGAGAAAACAACCCCAAAATGTATTTAAGAAAATAAGGAAACCCCATTACCTAAAGGAAATTATAAAGTTGACCCTATCCTCCACACACACAAATCTAAAAAAAATAAAAACTGTAGAGGTTCAATGATTTTACAGTGAACTCTAGCGAGACTGCTGAGAACAGGTAATTTAAGAGGTTCTGATTGTTCTCCTGCAGCACAAAAGATGTATAATTTTCAAGCCAGCAGGAAAAAGTACACCCCAAGAGAGAATCAAGCAATGGAACCCAGAGACAACTGACAAGAAATTCAAACGTTTCCCAACAATAGGAAAGTAGATAAAAGAGTCAGGATTTTCACATATTGAAATGGTGATGTATCAGCACACAAAAGGAGCCCCTTCCTGCCGTGAATGCAAAATCCTCAAGTAGGTTTACGTCTGAGGGCAGGATGGCAGAGACCCTCCTGGATGCACATGACACTCTCCAGGGACTGAGCTGCTGGTTCAACGCACAGCTCAGAGTCAGACTGGGAGGCTCTCACTGCTCCTGGCCCTGGGACGAGTTCAGGCCGTCTTCGTGGGAGACCACAGCCAGAGCCTTGCTCCTGGGAACCTGACCCACCTGTCCTCCCAAGAGGACTGTGATGCTCTAAACCTCACAATCTGGACAATACAACAATAAAACCTCAGAAAGGAAAGGAAGGTTTTTACACAGGAAACAAAGAAAAAGCTGACCTGGGGAATGAATGCTCTTTGCCTTTGTCAATGAAAATAATCAATAAACAATCTGAAATAGGAATAGAAAAGAGTTTTATTTGAGCCAGTCTGAGGGCGATAGCCCGGAAGACAGCCTCTCATATAACTCAGAGGAACTGCTCCAAAGAAGCATTTTTTTCAGCACACGTTTTGTTTGTCAGAACAAAGAATATCAAATAGGTCAGGATTTAGAAAGACCAAAAAAAAAAAGACAGGAGTTCAGCCTGGTGCTCTGTGACAATCTAGAGGGATGGGATAGGGTGGGAGGTAGGGGGGAGGTTCAAGAGGAGAGGACATGTTTATACCTATGACTGACTCATGTTGACATATGGCAGAAACCAACACAATATTGTAAAGCAATTATCCTCCAATTACAAATAAATAAAACAGGCCGGTACGTACACAACAAGTCAGCATGGCCTTGGCACCTGAAGATAGGATCTTACCATGGAAGGAGGGCCAGCACTGACATCCCAGATAGGGAGGCATTTAATCTTTATTTTTAACATGGATATTCTTTATTCCTCGCCAACTTTTTCTTGAATATTAAAGCAGATGTACAATGTATGTTTGATAGCCACAAACAGGCTGTTCCAGGTAGCATAAAATTCAAGTTAACCCATGTATAAGCCAGAATGAATTTTCCATGCTTCAATATGTAACCGTTTCTTTTACCGCACTGAAGGAGCCCACTGAGCCAGGGTCTGGTCAGGAGCTTCCTGGCAAGCATGGTGCTGACTTCCTGGGTGATGAAGAGAAGTAGAACCACCCACTATTCTTTAGTAGAGAAGGGAGACCCAGAGGCCAGGAGGGACTGCAGACACCTGTGAGACTCCCATGTAGCATCCTCTGCTCTTACCATTGCAACAAGGTGGCCTTCTGGAATCTTCCTGCCCCGCCTCTCACAACATCATTTCTGCCTCTGGGCCTTGCTCTGCATTATCCTGCTCAGAGACTGTCTTCCTGAGGCCTGACTTTTGTTTCCTTAGCTCTCTGCCCTGGAGACCACCTGCCCCGGCCCAGCCTCACCTGCCTCTTGCGGGCTGGCATGCCAGTGCTGAGCACTGTCTGACCCTGCATTACAGGGCACTTCTCCCGTGTCTGGTGCCTGCCTCCTGCAAAGGGACAGAGGGTTTAGATAAGCACTCTGAAACGCACTTTCCTCATTCTTAACAGGCATGACAAGGGGAGCTCCGAAGCACGTGGGCAGAGTGCCCACCCGGCAGACCTCCACCCAGAGTAGCCCTGGGGCTGAGATTGCCCTCTGCTCTGAGTTGGGATAATACGACTTCATTAGTTTTTGCCTTGAGATTGCAACCTAAGGACTGACCCAATGCTTTCAGGGCCCCAGAAAAAGAGAACTGCCCAGCCCCAAACTTCAGTGATCCCTGGACTGGTGGCTGCTTCTCCTCTTCTCTGCCCATAACCTCTCTTTCCATTGGGAGACTTCCATACCCTCTACACACCGTGCCCCCTCCCAGCTCCAGCCCCACCCATTGGTGTCTGATTCTCCCACTTTGCCCTCAGGAACATCGCAGAAGAAATTGCCCTATAAGTTGGGGGATGGTGATCATGTTTCCTCACACATCCCCTCTCCAGACTCGGCATCTCATGTCCTCATATGACATGGCATTCAGATGCCTGTTAGTATTTTTATTAGCATAGTTTCTCTCCCAAAAAATCAGTAAAACAGCTCTGCTTTCGCTGATTATTTGAAGGAACTGGTTTTATAAAAAATTAAGATCTGTGTTGCTGTGTTCAGTTGAGGTTCATCTGTTCCCATGACCATTGCTACATAGGCATTAATGACATTGGGAACCCCGTGGACTCTCGGTGTCCTCATCACACAAGGGAACAACTTCTGCCATGGTGAGCGCTCCTCTGTGCAAACCAGAGTTCAGAGTGGAGGTAGGGCAATGCAGTGGCAGCTTAGGTGTTGCCTGCTGGCCAGCACATACAGAAGACACAGCTGTCTGAGTATCTGGTGCATCAGTTGGGAGGTTTTGTCCTGCAAGAAACTGAATATTCTTCCTTAAGCATATTGTCAGGCCTATTATATGTAGGGGCTTCCCTGGAGGCCCAGATAGTAAAGAATCTGTCTGCAGTGCAGGAGATCAAGGTTTGATCCCTGGGGGTGAGATCCTCTGGAGAAGGGAATGGCTACCCACTCTAGCATTCTTGCCTGCTGAATTCCATGGACAGAGGAGCAAGGCAGGCTACAGTCCATGGGGTCACAAAGAGCCAGGCACAACTGAGCGGCAAACCATATTATTTGTAGGGGAGAATGGTATGCAGGGTGGCAATCGGGGTATATGAAGATTAATAACCCCCTTTCATGAAAAAGAAAATTAAGCTTCATTAAACTGACGACAATGGTGCCCAGTATTCTGGCACATTTGGCATTTCAGATGAGGGTGAAAATTTTCTGTGGGATAAACCCTCAAAAGTAGAATTGCTTGGTAAAACTAGTATATTATTGCTTCAATGGATATTGCTCAGTTACTGTTCATAGAAGCTTTAGCCATTTATGCATGAACTATAAATTTTTGAGAGTTTGTGACTTATGAGTTTTTCTGAATGTTATGTTCTTGCTAATTTCAAATTTAAAAAAAGATTTTTTGTGTGTAACATTGAACTTATTGTCAAATATTTAACATTTAAGCATTTTCTTTAAACTACTCAGCCTTTTATACATTTAGCTAGAGGTTGTATTTATCTTTCTTTAAGAGATATTTTAATATCAAGGAAATTCACTCTTTAGTATAGGCTGCTCCTGCTGCTGCTAAGTCACTTCAGTCGTGTCTGACTCTGTGCAACCCCAGAGACGGCAGCCAACCAGGCTCCCCCGTCCCTGGGATTCTCCAGGCAAGAGTACTGGAGTGGGGTGCCATTGCCTTCTCCTTAGTATAGGCAGTGTAAATATATTTCCTATGTTGACTTTCAAATTGATAAATCTTTCCTCAACTGGCTTATCAACTGATATATGTTATCTCTACTCTAAGATGGTTAAAAAATAGTGTTTTCCCATGTTTTCTTCTAGTATTAGTAAGCCAATATTTTTACCTTTAAACAATTTTCTCATCTGAAATTTATTTTGTCGTAAGAAAAAAACTGTCCTCTTTCCAATAGTCTGTCAGTGAAATTTATGGAAAAGCTATAATTTTCCAACTCATTCTCTAGACCATATGTTTCTGTTTATGTGTTAATTTTGGATTCTATTGTGTTTTCTTATTTATTCATGGCTGTGTCACACTATTTTGTTTATAATATGTTTTGCTATCTGCCTAGGGCCAATGCCCCTTTTTCATTCTTCATTTTTTCAAAATATTCCTGAATATTTTTACTCCTAACTTAGAATCAACTTGTCAAGTTTTTAAAAAGTGCAATATTTCATTGTGATCATGTTAAATGTTTAAGTTAATGTGGAAAAATATAATCTCTCAGGAATATTGAAATTCAATGTGTTGTGTCCTCAAGTTTATTCATAGATACATTGCAAATTTATTTAACACTTTTTCATAAATGTGTTTTCTGTTATATATGTATACATTCTTTCATATGTGTAACTGGTTCTTTTGGATACATGAGAGATATGGTTTTTATATATTTGTACTCAGCTATATTTCTATATTGTTTTATAATTTTCAGTTTTCAAATTTTCCATGAAAATAATTGTATCATTTCCAGTGAATACAAATTGATTTGTTCCCCAATTTTTATACCTTAATATTTTCTCTAATTTCTTATCATCGCTAGTACCTCCAGGGCTTTGCTGAAAACTCTCAAAATGTTCTCTTATGATATATAACACTAACTATTTCATCTTGTAAAAGGAAAATTTTTTTATTCTAAGTTCATTAAAGGTTTCTGTTTTCTTTATAATGAATAAGGGATGCATATCTGCACTGTCTTTTCACCATCTATGTTGGTTACTATTATATTTTCTATGTGATGAATTAGAAAGTATTATAATGTGACATATTATATTACACCAACACATTGTTTTATTATATTGAAAATCACTGTGGATGGTAACTACTGCCATAAAACCAGAAGACAATTGCTTCTTGGCAGGAAAGCTATGACAGACCTAGTTTGTTGAAAATCAGAGACATTACTCTGCTGACAAATGTCCATATATGGTCTTCCCAGTGGTCACGTACAGGTGTGAGAGCTGGACCATAAAGAAGGCAGAGCACCGAAGAACTGATGCCTTCAAACTGTGGTGCTGAGAGTCTCTTGGACAGCAAGAAAATAAAACCAATCAATCTTAAGAGAAATCAACCCTGAAAACTCATTGGAAGGATGGATGCTGAAGCTGAAGCTCCAGTATTTTGGTCACCTGATGCGAACAGCTGACTCATTGGAAAGGTTCCTGATGCTGGGAATATTGAGGGCAGAAGGAAAAGAGGCATCAGAGGATGAGATGGCCGGGTGGCATCACCAATACAATGGACATGAACTTGGACAAACTTTGGGAAATGGTGAGGGACAGGGAAGCCTGGCATTCCGCAGTCCATGGTATCACAAAGAGTGGACATGATTGGGTGACAGAACAACAATTCCTGAAATAAATTTGTCTTAATTAGAATATATATTTACTGGGCTCCTGGCTTTGGTTTTCTAATAGTATTTATGAATTTTTCCATTTTCATTCATAAACGAAGTTGGACTACAAATTTTTAGTATATGCTTAAGGGTTTGGGTAATGATACTATGCATGCGTCAAAAAAATTATTAATGTTTTTCAAATTTTACAATAATGTAAATATTATTACCATTGCCTAATTTTTAAGGTATGCTAGATAGAATTTCTCTGTGGATTTTAAGGCAGGTAGATATTTGATTATTTTTATCGTGAAAGAGTAAACTAAATTATTTTTGTTGTTAATATGGTTTTTAAAGAAAACATTAATTTTCATTTGTGTCTGTATTAACACTTCCATTCTATTTTCTTGAATTTATTGTGTTGTTTTTATTTACAACTTCTTAAGTAAGTTTTGCAATCAATTTGTATGTTTTCTACTTTTACATTAATTCATGTTTTTAATAATATACATTTTCTTCTTAAAAATGTTATAATTCATTATTTCTATATGCAATATTTTATTCCTTTTTTTCAAATATTTTTCAAAGTGAATTTAGTTTCCAAGAGGAAATTTAAATATAGCTTTGCTTTTATCAGTAGTATTTTAAAATTCTAGGTGGTAGGGTTTTGTTTTAAATTATTTTATCAATTTGTGGCTCTATTACATTGTGGTCAGAGAACATTGTCCTCTTAACACTATATGGAGTTACTGACCAGATGTGTGGTCCATTGTCATAAATTTCCATGGACAATTGTCTAGAAAGTGTATAGGAATTATTATATTTTATATATATATCAATTATTACTATATATCAGTTAGACCTGTCTTGATAAAGTGCTATTTCCTCAAACTCAGTTTTTTCCACTTTATCTCTCAGTTTTCTACTGCATTTTTTAGTTCCCTTTTAAAAAAGAATGTTAGTACTTGGATACTTTCTAACCTCATATCCTTATTGTGGATTGTGCTTTGTTGTTTTGTTGATATTCAATGCTCATTGACCAGAATTTAAACTTGTCTTACAAGAAGATCAGTGATCACCATTTTCATCTGCTTCAAAACATCAGGTTTTCTGGTGAATAATCTTCCTCTGACATTTGTTCCTTGGATTCTTTTTCCTCCTTTTCTCCTGGAGAATGTGTAGTTTCTTTGGGTCTTTCATCAATAGATGGTCATGTCATCTAAGAATAAATAAAGCTTTATATCTTCATTTTCAATCTGTATATTTTTAAAGGCTGTATTACAGTAGCTAGAACTTTTGGTACAATGTTACATGGTTGCAACATAGTTAACATTTTTAGACTCTAGATATAAGTGACCATCCCCAAGAAAAAGAAATGCAAAAAAGCAAAATGCCTGTCTGAGGAGGCCTTACAAATAGCTGTGAAAAGAAGAGAAGCCAAAAGCAAAGGAGAAAAGGAAAGATATAAGCATCTGAATGCAGAGTTCCAAAGAATAGTAAGGAGAGATAAGAAAGCCTTCCTCAGTGGTCAGTGCAAAGAAATAGAGGAAAACAATAGAATGGGGAAAAACTAGAGATCTCTGCAAGAAAATTAGAGATACCAAGGGAAAATTGAGCAAAGATGGGCTCAGTAAAGGACAGAAATGGTATGGATCTGACAGAAGCAGAAGATATTAAGAAGAGGTGGCAAGAATACACAGAAGAACTGTACAAAAAAGATCTTCACGACCCGGATAATCACAATGGTGTGATCACTCACCTAGAGGCAGACATCCTGGAATGTGAAGACAAGTGGGCCTTAGAAAGCATTACTATGAACAAAGCTAGTGGAGGTGATGGAATTCCAGTTGAGCTATTTCAAATCCTAAAAGATGATGCTGTGAAAGTACTGCACTCAATATGCCAGCAAATTTGGAAAACTCAGCAGTGGCCACAGGACTGGAAAAGGTCAGTTTTCATTCCAATCCCAAAGAAAGGCAATGCCAAAGAATGCTCAAACTGCCGCACAACTGCATTCATTAGTAAAATGATGCTCAAAATTCTCCAAGCCAGGCTTCAGCAATACGTGAACCAGGAACTTCCTGATGTTCAAGCTGGTTTTAGAAAAGGCAGAGGAACCAGAGATCAAATGGCCAACATCCGCTGGATCATCAAAAAAGCAAGAGAGTTCCAGAAAAACATCTATTTCTGCTTTATTGTCTATTCCAAAGCCTTTGACTGTGTGGATCACAATAACCTGTGGAAAATTCTTCAAGAAATGGGAATACCAGACCACCTGACCTGCCTCTTGAGAAACCTGTATGCAGGTTAGGAAGCAACAGTTAGAACTGGACATGGAACAACAGACTGGTTCCAAATAGGAAAAGAAGTACGTCAAGGCTGTATATTGTCACCCTGCATATTTAACTTATATGCAGAGTACATCATGAGAAACGCTGGACTGGAAGAAACACAAGCTGGAATCAAGATTGCCAGGAGAAATATCAATAACCTCAGATATGAAGATGACACCACCCTTACGGCAGAAACTGAAGAAGAAATAAACAGCCTGTTGATGAAACTGAAAGAGAAGAGTGAAAAACTTGGCTTAAAACTCAACATTCAGAAAACTAAGATCATGTCATTTAGTCCCATCACTTCATGGCAAATAGATGGGAAAACAGTGGAAACACGGCTGACTTTATTTTGGGGGGCTCCAAAATCACGACTGAGAGACTGAACTGAATTGAACTGAAAATCACTGCAGATGGTGAGTGCAGCCATGAAATTAAAAGACACTTCCTCCTTGGAAGGAAAGTTATGACCAACCTAGACAGAATATTAAAAAGCAGAAACATTTCTTTGCCGGCAAGGGTCTGTCTAGTCAAGCCTATGGTCTTTCCAGTTCTCATGTATGGATGTGAGAATTGGACTATAAAGAAAGCTGAGCACTGAAGAATTGATGATTTTGAACTGTGGTATTGGAGAAGACTCTTAGGAGTCTCTTGGACTTCAAGGAGATCCAACCAGTCCATCCTAAAGGAGATCAGTCCTGGGTGTTCATTGGAAGGACTGATGCTGAAGCTGAAATTCCAGTACTTTGGCCACCTGATGCGAAGAGCTGACTCATTTGAAAAGACCCTGATGCTGGGAAAGATCGAGGGCAGGAGGCGAAGGGGACGACAGAGGATGAGATAGTTGGATGGCATCACCGACTCAATGGACATTAGTTTGGGTAGGCTCTGGGAGTTGGTGATGGACAGGGAGGCCTGGAGTGCTGCAGTCCATGGGGTCACAAAGAGTCGGACACGACTGACCAACTGAACTGAACTGAATATAAGTGAAATTATGCAGCATTTGTCTTTCTGCATCTGGCTTATTTCACTTAGCATAACATCCTCCCAGTCCACCTATATTTGTTGGGAGTCATTTTTAACCAGTAGTACAATTTTTAAAATAAAAGTCTGCTATTTAGCCACTTTTGCTATTAAAATAATAACTAGAGGCTGAGAACACTGTTACGGGACTGGAAAATCAGCTGAGCTTTAGGTTCCTGACCAGAGCTGGAGCAATAAGACTGTTGGCTGGAGGAACCTCAGACCCTCATCTGATCTCTTCTTCAAGAACTTTACCAAAGTATGAAACTCCATGTATTAAAAAGCTAAAAAAGCTAAGTGAAAATTTCAAAATTAAAGGGGAAATCCTCATCATTTCTTGTTGATGAGGAAACAATAGTGTGCCTTCATCCCACTAAGCTCAAGGGCTCCCAACCTAAAAAAAGAGAATATACCAGGGGAAAACTGAGTGTTAACTGCAACTCAGCCTTAACTCTGTTTCATTCATGATTGAATTAAGATGATCAGGAAAATGGGAAAAATCTCTTTCTGGTGGAAGACATCATAATCTGGAACCTCTATAGTTTTTTTAATACAAAATATCTTAGCTTCAGTTTTCAAAAATGACTATGTGAGAAAGGAATGGACTGTGAGGTAAAAAGAAGACCATAGAATTACACTCAACATTAATATAGACTTGGAGATTTTAAAATAGCTGTTCAAATATGTTTATTCAAGTAGAGGAAAAATAAGACAAATTGTTGAAAAGATGAAATATTTCAACAAAACCATATAGAAATAAGAGAATTAAATTAACACTAAAAATGAAAAATGAAAGAGCTAAATATAAGACCCAAAACCATAAACTCATAGAAGAAAACATAGGCAGAACACTCTTTGACATAAAGTGTAGCAATATTTTTTGGATTTGTCTCTGAATGCAAAGGAAACCAAGGCAAAAATAAGCAAATGAGATCGATTTAAACTTAAAAGCTTTTGCACAGCAAGGGAAGTCGTCAACAAAATGAACTGAATGAGAGAAAATATTTGCAAATAATATGACCAATAAGGCTTTAATATTCAAAATATATAAACAGCTTATACAACTCAATATCAGAAAACACTGAGGCATAAGACATGAATAGACATTTCTCCAAACAAAACATATAGATGGCCAATAGATATTTGAAAATATGCTCAACACCACTAATCATCAGAAAAATGCAAACCAAAATTTCAATGAGATGTCACTTCAGACCTGTCAGAATGGCCATTATCGAAAAGATTACAAATAGCAAATGTTGGTAAAGAAGTGGAGAAAAGGGAACCCTTGTATACTGTTAAGGACTTCCCTGGTGGCTCAGATGGTAAATTGTCTGTCTACAATGCGAGAGACCTGGGTTCGATCCCTGGGTTGGGGAGATTCCCTGGAGAAGGAAATGGCAACCCACTCCAGTACTCTTGCCTTGAAAATCCCATGGATGGAGGAGCTTGGTGCAGGCTACTGTCCATGGGGTCACAAAGTTGGTGGAGTGTAAATTGGTGAAGTCACTGTGGAAAATATGAAGGCCCTTCAGAAAGCTAAAATCAGAGTTGCCATATGATCCAACTCTTGGGCATATATCCAGACAAAACTATAATTCAAAAAGATACGTGCACCCCTATAGCAGTCCATCCATGTTGCTACAAATGGTATTATTTCATACTTTTTATGGCTGAGTAATATTCCATTCTGTAGAGTTATAAGATCTTTATTTTTATTCCATTTTCAAACTGCTTCCAAAGTAAAAAACATTTTTACAATACAAAATACAATTACAAAATACAGTAACAAAATACAATTTTGTTGCTTTGAATGTTTATCCTAAAGCTTGGCATATATTAGATTATCTACAGAGTATTTTGAATAAATGAGGAGGGAAAAGCCTATTTTAAAAAGTCAGATAAAAGGGAAGGACTTTAAATTAAAACCAACTTAGTGTTTCTTTACTGGTGTCACATATTAAAGTCTCTTGTGAAATGTCCAGAAGATCACACTATGGACTTTCCTAATTTAAGCCAGGCATAGAAACAAATGTTCATAAATATCAGTTGAGAAATGCATCTTCTGAAAGAATAATTAAATTTCCTGGAGCTAGTTACATGTAAAAATAAAAACAAATATATTCCTACTTTAGGAAATATGGGTTCCATGTAACAATTATACAAATTATAATAATAACATGAGAGTATATTTTATTGGTTTAGAGCAAAAAGCTTCCATGTTCTAATAATACTAATGATGGCAACAATACTAATAATGAAAAATATTGGCTATGAGAAGTCAAATATTAAAACCAGGAATGACTCATTATAATTCTCAACCCTCAGGCCTAGTGAATGAGCTACAGTTTTATACATTCATCTAATCATTCATCGTGCAGCTGCACAGCACTGGAGAAACCTGTATGCAGGTCAGGAAGCAACAGTTAGAACTGGACATGGAACAACGGACTGGTTCCAAATAGGAATAGGAGTGCATCAAGGCTGTATATTGTCACCCTGCTTATTCAACTTATATGCAGAGTACATCATGAGAAATGCGGAGCTGGATGAAGCATAAGCTGGAATCAAGATTTCTGGGAGAAATATCAATAACCTCAGATATGCAGATGACACCACCTTTATGGCAGAAATCAAAGAAGAAATAAACAGCCTCTCGATGAAAGTGAAAGAAGAGAGTGAAAAAGTTGGCTTAAAAACTCAACATTCAGAAAACTAAGATCATGGCATCTGGTCCCATCACTTCACGGCAGATAGATGGGAAATGTAGCGGACTTTATGTTGGGGGGGCTTGAAAATCACTGCAGATGGTGACTGCAGTCATGAAATTAAAAGACGCTTACTCCTTGGAAGGAAAGTTATGACCAACCTAGACAGCAGAGACATTACTTTGCCAACAAAGGTCCATCTAGTCAAAGCTATGGTTTTTCCAGTAGTCATGTATGAATCATCCATATATGAGTTGGACTATAAAGAAAGCTGAGCACTGAAGAATTGATGCTTTTGAAATGTGGTGTTGGAGAAGACTCTTGAGAGTCCCTTGGACTGCAAGGAGATCCAACCAATCCATCCTAAAGGAGATCAGTCTTGAATATTCATTGGAAGGACTGATGCTGAAGCTGAAACTCCAATACTTGGGCCACCTGATGTGAAGAACTGACTTACTGGACAAGACCTTGATGCTGGGAAAGATTGAAGGCGGGAGGAGAAGGGGACGATGGAGGATGAGATGGCTGGATGGCATTTCCTACTCAATGGACATGAGTTTGAATAAACTCTGGAAGTTGGTGATGGACAGGGAGGCCTGGCATGCTGCACTCCCTGGGGTGGCAAAGAGTCAGATATGATGACTCTGCAACTGAAGTAAACTGAACATGACCCCACCCATCAGAATAAGACCCAGTTTCCCCCACAGGAAGTCTCTCTCATCAGGAAGCTTCTATAAGCATCTTATCCTTAACCTTCAGAGGGCAGACAGAATGAAAACCACAGTAACAGAAACTATAGCCTTGTCTAAATCAATGAAACTATGAGCCATGCTGTGTAGGACCACCCAGGACAGACGGGTCATGGTGGACAGCTCTGACAAAAGAAGGGAAAGGCAAACCACTTCAGTATTCTTACCTTGAGAGCCCCATGAACAGCATGAAAAGGCAAAAAGATATGACACTGAAAGAAACCACCACTCCATCCCCCCAGGTCAGTAGGTGCCCAGTGTGCTACTGGTGAAGAGTAGAGCAACAGTTCCAGAAAGAATGAAGAGACAGAGCCAAAGCAAAAACAACGCCCAGTTGTGGATGTGACTGCTGATGGAAATGAAGAGCAATACTGCATAGGAACCTGGAATGTTAGGTCCATGAATCAAAGTAAATTGGTAATGGTCAAACAGGAGATGGCAAGAGTGAACATTGACATTTTAGGAGTAAGTGAACTAAAATGGACTGGAATGGGCGAATTTAACTCAGGTGACCATTATATCTACTACTGTGGGCAAGAATCCCTTAGAAGAATGGAGTAGCCATCATAGCCAACAAAAGAGTCTGAAATGCAGTCAGGTCAGTTCAGTTCAGTCACTCAGTCATGTCCGGCTCTTTGTGACCCCATGAATAGCAGCACACCAGGCCTCCTTGTCCATCACCAACTCCCGGAGTTCACTCAGATTCACATCCATCGAGCCAGTGATGCCATCCAGCCATCTCATCCTCTGTCGTCCCCTTCTCCTACTGCACCCAGTCCCTCCCAGCATCAGAGTCTTTTCTAATGAGTCAACTCTTCGCATGAGGTGGCCAAAGTACTGGAGTTTCAGCTTTAGCATCATTCCTTCCAAAGAAATCCCAGGGTTGATCTTCAGAATGGACTGGTTGGATCTCCTTGCAGTTCAAGGGACTCTCAACAGTCTTCTCCAACACTACAGTTCAAAAGCATCAATTCTTCAGCGCTCAGCTTTTTTCACAGTTCAACTCTCACATCCATGCATGACTACTGGAAAAACCATAGTCTTGACTAGATGGACCTTTGTTGGCAGAGAAATATCTCTGCTTTTTAATATGCTGTCTAGGTTGGTCATAACTTTTCTTCCAAGGAGTAAGCGTCTTTTAATTTCATGGCTGCAATCACCATCCGCAGTGATTTTGGAGCCCAAAAAAATAAAGTCTGACACTGCTTCCAATGTTTCCCCATCTATTTTCCTTGGGTGCAATCTCAAAAATGACGGAATGATCTCTGTTCCTTTCCAAAGTAAACCATTCAATATCACAATAATCCAAGTCTATATTGACTATGCCAAAGCCTTCAACTGTGTGGATCACAATAAACTCTGGAAAATTCTGAAAGAGATGGGAATACCAGACCACCTGCCTGCCTCTTGAGAAATCTATATGCAGTCCAGGAAGCAACACTTAGAACTGGACATGGAACAACAGACTGGTTCCAAATAGGAAAAGGAGTACATCAAGGCTGTATATTGTCACCCTGCTTATGCAGAGTACATCACGAGAAATGCTGGGCTGGAAGAAGCACAAGCTGGAATCAAGATTGCTGGGAGAAATATCAATAACCTCAGATACACAGATGACACCACCCTTATGGCACAAAGTGAAGAGGAACTAAAAAGCCTCTTGATGAAAGTGAAAGAGGAGAGTGAAAAAGTTGGCTTAAAGCTCAACATTCAGAAAACGAAGATCATGGTATCCGGTCCCATCACTTCATGGGAAATAGATGGGGAAACAGTGGAAACAGTGTCAGACTTTATTTTTGGGGGCTCCAAAATCACTCCAGATGGTGATTGCAGCCATAAAATTAAAAGACGTTTACTCATTGGAAGAAAAGTTATGACCAACCTAGATAGTATATTCAAAAGCAGAGACATTACTCTGCCAACAAAGGTCCATCTAGTCAGGCTATGGTTTTTCCAGTAGTCATGTATGGATGTGAGAGTTGGGCTGTGAAGAAGGCTGAGCGCTGAAGAATTGATGCTTTTGAACTGTGGTGTTGGTGAAGACTCTGGAGAGTCCCTTGGACTGCAAGGAGATCCAACCAGTCCATTCTAAAGGAGATCAGCCCTGGGATTTCTTTGGAAGGAATGATGCTAAAGCTGAAACTCCAGTACTTTGGCCACCTCATGCGAAGAGCTGACTCATTGGAAAAGACTTTGACACTGGAAGAGATTGGGGGCAGGAGAAGAAGGGGACGACAGGGGATGAGATGGCTGGATGGCATCACTGACTCGATGGACGTGAGTCTGAGTGAACTCCGGGAGTTAGTGATGGACAGGGAGGCCTGGCGTGCTGTGATTCATGGGGTCGCAAAGAGTCGGACACGACTGAGCGACTGAACTGAACTGAATGCCCTAACCAGTAATGCTGAAGAAGCTGAAGTTGAATGGTTCTATGAAGACCTACAAGACCTTCTAGAACTAACACCCCAAAAAGATGTCCTTTTCATTATAGGGGACTGGAATGCAAAAGTAGGAAGTCAAAAGATACCTGGACTAACAGACAAATTTGGTCTTGGAGTACAGAATGAAGCAGGGCAAAGGCTAATAGAGTTTTTCCAAGAGAACGCACTGGTCATAGCAAACACCCTCTTCCGACAACACAGGAGAAGACTCTAAACATGGACATCACCAGATGGTCAATACTGAAATCAGACTGATTATATTCTTTGCCATCAAAGAGGGAGAAGCTCTATACAGTCAGCAAATACAAGACTGGGGGCTGACTGTGGCTCAGATCATGAACTCCTTATTGCCAAGTTCAGACTTAAATTGAAGAAAGTAGGGAAAACCACTAGACCATTCAGGTATGACCTAAATCAAATCCCTTACGATTATACAGTGGAAGTGTCAAATAGATTCAAGGGATTAGAAATGATGGACCGAGTGCCTGAAGAACTATGCATGGAGGTTCGTGATACTGAACAGGAGGCATTGATCAAGACCATCTCCAAGAAATAGAAATGCAGAAAGACAAAATGGTTGTCTGAGGAGGCCTTACAGATAGCTGTGAAAAGCAAATGAGAAAAGGAAAGATATACCCATTTGAAAGCAGAGTTCCAAAGAATGGCAAGGAGAGATAAGAGAAGCCTTCCTCAGTGATCAATGCAAAGAAATAGAGAAAAACGATAGAATGGGAAAGACTAGAGATCTCTTCAAGAAAATTAGAGATACCAAGGGAACATTTCATGCAAAGATGATCACAATAAAGGACAGAAATGGTATGGACCTAACAGGAATAGAAGATATTAAGAAGAGGTGGCAAGAATACACAGAAGAACTAGACAAAAAAAAATCTCATGACCCAGATAACCACAATGATGTGATCACTCACCTAGAGCAAAACATCCTGGAATGTGAAGTTAAGTGGGCCTTAGGAGCATCACTACAAACAAAGCTAGTGGAGGTTATGGAATACCAGTTAAACTAATTCAAATCCCAAAAGATGATGCTGTGAAAGTGCTGCACTCAATATGCCAGCAAATTTGGAGAACTCAGCAGTGGCCACAGGACTGGAAAAGGTCAGTTTTTACTTCAGTCCTAAAGGAAGGCAATGCTAAAGCATGTTCAAACTACCACACAATTGCACTCATCTCATACGCTAGCAAAGTAATACTCAAAATTCTGTAAACCAGGCTTCAACAGTACGTTAACCATGAACTTCCAGATGTTCAAGCTACATTTAGAAAAGGCAGAGGAATCAGAGATCAAATTGCCAGCATATGGTGGATCATCGAAAAAGTAAAGAGAGTTTCAGAAAAACGTCTACTTCTGCTTTATTGACCACACCAAAACCTTAGACTATGGTTCACAATAAATTGTGGAAAATTCTTCAAAGATGGGAATACCAGACCACTTGACCTGCCTCCTGATAAATGTATATGCAAGTCAAGAAGCAACAGTTAGAACTGGACATGGAACAGGCTGATTCCAAGAAGAGAAGGAGACGACAAAGGACGAGATGGTTAGATGGCATCCCCGACTCAATGGATGTGAATTTGAGCAAACTCTGGGAGTTGGTGATGGACAAGGAAGACTGGCGTGCTGCATTCTATGGGGTTGCAAAGTCAGACACGACTGAGATACTGAACTGAACTGATATGACTCAAAATATGGCCTTTCTTGGTATATGTCCATATACATCCAAAAAAGTGTATTCTACTCTCATTGGGAAGAATGTCCTATTAATATACATTTTAATCAGGTCCAGTTGGTTGATCGTGTGATTCACTTACTGATTTTTCTTTCTTCTTGGTCTATCATTTTTGGAACGAGGACTCTGAAATCTTTGACTATATTATTGTCTATTTCTTCTTACAGTTCCATCAGTTTCACTACTTATACTTTGAAGCTCTGTTATTAGGTATATAGACATTTAGGATTGTTACATTGTCGAAAAACTGACCTCTTTGCAATTATAAAATAAATTTTGTTTCTCCCTATAATACTTCTTACTCTGATGTCTACTTTGCCTGACGTTAAGCTGAGATCTTGGGATAGGAAAGAAAATGATACCCACTTAGCTATCTACCCTCATGACCTCATCTACCTGAAGCCCAGAAAGCACACAGAGAAGCATTTTATTCTTCTCCACAATGAGAGTTCCAGCAGGGCCTGACTTACTTCACTGCTGGATGAGTGGACAACAATAGAGGTCAGGTTCCTAGAAGCAGTCAGGGGACTCCAGGAAAACCTCTGACCTCACAGATCAGATCCTCAAAAGCACACAAAGAATAAAAGTAATCCAGAAGCCTAGGCATAGAAACAACTGAGATTTATCTTACCTTTACTCAACTGAAGGTTTTGGCTATAATTATTATTAAATTCATTCATTATGTAGCTCTTACCTTTTATTTTATGCTACTTTTTATCTTTCATTTTTACCTTTTAAGTGTTATCCCCTTCACTTTATGCAAGAAACAAAGATTTCTAAATAAGTAATAAATATAAAATATATATATATACAAATATAATAAAGAATATATAATAATAAAAATATAAAATTGTATATATAATACATATATTTAATATATATATATGGGTTTCCCAGATGGCTCAGTGGTAAAGAATCCACCTTTAATGCAGGAGACGCAGGTTCAATCCCTGGGTTGGGAAGATCCCCTGGAAAAGGAAATGGCAACCCCCTCTAATACTCTTGCTGGGAAATCCCATGGACAGAGAAGCCTGGCAAGTTACAGTCCATGGGATCACAAAACAATCAGACACAACTAAGTAACTAAACTACAACAATATATATTACTGCTCGTATTGCTGGCTGAATGTTGCTAGCTGTAATAGATTGATTGCAAAAATGACTGTTCTTTATTCCTTACCTCCTGTGTCCTCAGACCTTGCAATGTAGTTTCGCATTATTTCCATCCAGAAATGGAGTGAGTTTCCCTACTCCTTAAATTAATCTGGAATTATGACCTGCTTTTGTCAACCAAATATGGAGAAAATGATTACTTGCCAGTTCCAAGACCTCAAGAGACCCTGCAAGTTCCACTTGCTGTCTTCAATTTCCCATACGCACCATGAGCACCAGCCTGGACTCAGCTGGGAGGATGGGGGACACAGCCCAGGTATCCCCACTCCCCTAGTCTATAGCCAGTCAACCACCAGATATACAGAGGGGTCCATCCCAGAGTCACTGACCCACCAGTCACTGCAGAACAAGTAAGCCCACACCCAGCCCAGAACAGCAGGCATTCCCAGTTGACCTGTTGACTCACAAATAGTGATAATCCTTACTGTTTTATAGCACAGCTTCATGAATGGTTTGTTACTCAGATAACTAACTACCTGATAAGTGGGCCACCAACAGAAGATCCTTCCAGTGATTAAAAACCACAGATTAAACATACCTTTCTGTTTGACATTGTGAAAGTATATTTGACAAGCTGGAGACTAGAACATTTTATTTGCCAATTTGGATCAAATTGTGAACTCAGATGAAAATAGCAGGAATAAAAGAAAGTGGTAGTTAATAGCACCTCAGATATGATTAACCTAACTGTATTTTTCTAATTACATATGGCTTGGTAAGGTAGGTTGGAATAGAGATACATTCAAGTTCATATAGCTCATTTTTTCTCAAAGTATGTTCTAGGTACTACTGCATGTGTGTTAAGTGACCTCAGTGGTGTCTGACTCTTTGCAATCGTATGGACCATAGCCTACCATGCTCCTCTGTCCATGGGATTTTCCAGGTAAGAATTCTGGAGTGGGTTTCCATGCCCTCCTCCAGGGGATCTTCCCAATCCAAGGATTGAACCCATGTCTCTTACATATCCTGCATCTCCTAGGTCTTCACCACTAGCACCACCGGGAAGCCCATGTACTAGCTTATGTACAAGCTGCATCCAAGTAATCTGGGTGAAAAACAATGCTTTAAATCGTCTTAGCTATATAAATATGAAATCATTATTACAAGTGATTCTTATTTTCCCATGCTGCTCACTTCACAAGAAGAATCACCATCTAATGGGTGCTCAGGAGCCCATGTTGCGAGATTCTCCCACAAAATTGGATTTGAGTTTGATAAAGCCTCTCAATGTAACCACTACAGGAAATATAGGAGGCAACATGTGCATGTCAAAGCACACTAAGGAGATACAGTCAGCAAAATGTCACACGGGAAATTCTGTAGAACAGATGACCTGGTTTTTTATCAAACAATTTGCAAAAGAATCAAGAAGAAAGAGAAGGGGAGAGAGGTAGAGGGGGAAACAGGAGGAGAGAGAAAAAGAGGAAAGAGAAGTCACCTTGAAAATTTATAGTGATAGACTATCAACCAGTTTTTATATATGAAAGAGAAAAGCTCTTATTCTTTTATAAATACATCCAGACATATATACAGATGCAATAATTTTTGAGATTGCTAAGGTCTCTGAAATCGTTCAAAATAATCCAGGGATAGGGAAAGTAAGGAACAAGATTGACCACAAATTGATCATCGCTGAAGCAATTGGGTTCATTTCACTCTTCCCTCTATTTGTACATATACACACATGTATTTTACACTTTTCATAAAATGTAAATTGCATGTACACTGTGGCTAGCTGGTTCATAAACTGCGTGTACACTGTGGATAGCAGGCTCGTTCTCCTAGTTCTCTGGGCTTCTTTCTATGGGTGGCTTATGCAAAGACATTAGAAAGAATAAACACACAACCTCCTGTGGTTGAAGCTGTGTGCTCAGTGAGAGTAAAAAATATATAACTAACTGCTCAATGATTATCCACACATAATAAATTACTTGTGTCACAAGCAATTACAGTAATTATAGAAGTAAAATAAAAGGTCATTTGGTCAAGTTGTGGCCATTTGGTTGGGTTCAGAAACCACAGAGGAAAAACCCATATGCTAGCTTTGTCAGTGAGATTTCAATGAGCCTTTTGCTTAGAATCTGCTGCCTTTCATTTTGTGTGTTTTTGTTTTTTAAATTTTGTTTTGTTTGCTTTAACTTTGGATTTTTTTCACCTCTATTTTCTGGAAAGAAAAGCTAAGACACTGTGTTGTTGCTATTAAGATTTTTGTTTTGTTTCATTATTTTATTATACCTCCACCTCAATATTTCTACATTAAGTTGCACTAAAGAACACTTTCACTATAAGAAGTTTAGAAATGTCAATAGAAATAGCATTATGTGTATTTCTATGAATACCAGTCAAGTCAGCATTAGACTTAGAGGGATATTGTTGCTGTTGTTCAGTCGCTAAGTCATGTCTTTTGCAACCCCATGGACTGTAGCCTGCCAGGAGCCTCTGTCCATGGGATTTCCCAGACAAGAATACTGGAGTGGGCTGCCACTTGCTAATCCAGAGGATCTTCCCAACCTAAGGATCGAACCTGCATATCCTGCATTGGCAAGCGCAGTCTTTACCACTGAGCCACCAGGGAAGCCCATTGGAGGATATAGCCTGTTACCTATCAGGTATCGTTTGAAGCCAAAAAAATATGCCATATCAACTTATCTCCACCGCAAACTTTTGCCCACTTTGACTATAAGATCTGAATCTCAAAATCCAAGTAAAATTTCCAAAGTCAATCCTACTCTCCCAATTTGTCTCCTACCCTCTCCTTCTCACTCTGTGTCCATATGTCTGGTCTCTGCATCTGCATCTCTATTGCTGCTCTGCAAACAGGCTCACCTGTACCATCTTTCTAGATTCCTTATGCGTGTGTTTAATATATGAGATCCGTTTCTCTTTCCTGACTTCCTTCACTCTGTATGACCAACTCTTGGTCCATCCACAAAGCTACACATGATCCAATTTCTTTATTTTTATGGCTGAGTAATATCCCTTTGTATATATGTACCACATCTTCTGATTCACTTTGCTGTATAGCAGAAACTAACACAACATTGTAAAGCAATTATACATCAATAATAAGGTAATAAAAATTAAAAATGTTTTAAATTCCCTAAGTCATATGGATATATGGTGATAAAGAATGCTTTATTTATTTAAAAGTCTCTCTCTGTATATATATATATATAAAGTAGATATAATAAATCTAATTTTTATATCTTATATTTATATAAGTATATATAAAGTATATAAAATATAAAAAGTATATTTATTATATCTATTGTATAATAATAAATATTGCTTTATATATTT
This sequence comes from Capricornis sumatraensis, assembly GCF_032405125.1. Classification (NCBI taxonomy): domain Eukaryota; kingdom Metazoa; phylum Chordata; class Mammalia; order Artiodactyla; family Bovidae; genus Capricornis; species Capricornis sumatraensis. Next base: position 80,843,764 of record NC_091073.1, read on the forward strand.
TCTAAGTCCAAGTCTAAAAGAAGATTTTTTAAGAACTTGAAAGATTGCATTAACTAGGGCAAATTTCTTAGCAAAGGGCTACAATGGCCATCAAGTCCATTATCAGTTGAGGCATTAATACAGAACAATTACAATTAGAACATAACTATTACATACATAATTGTTACAAAACAGAACAATGTGCATCATTTTAGGTCTTTCAAATGTAAGAATAAGAAAATAACATTTATATGGATGTATGGACCAACTGAAAAAATCAGACATATTATGTTCATATCTACTAAATTTAGGTTTCATTGAACCTTGGCTTAATAGAATTCATGGGGGCAGTACTGGGCAAAATAATATTATCTTTACTTCAGGAAAGAATAAAATTTCTTAAATTAAAACCTGAAGCGAATGTGGCTGTGTGGAAGGCTCTCTTAGATGGCCCCTGATGATGCCCTGCCTCTGGATACGGGCTGGACTTGTCCACTTGCTTTTAACTAATGGCAGATGTGGCATCCCAGGTAGTTCAGTGATAAAGAATCCACCTACCAATGCAGGAGACATGGGTCCTATCCTCAGGTTAGGAAAATCCCCTGGAGAAGGAAATGGCAACCTGCTCCAGTATTCTTGCCTGGAAAATCCCTCAGACAGAGGATCCTGGTGGGCTACAGTCCATGGGGACACAAAAGACTCAGACATGACTTAGCACCTAAACAACAACAATAAATGTAGTGTCACTCCCAAGAAGAGGTTATAGAAAGTCTGTGTGTGGCTTAAGGGCTCTCTATAGCTCTCTTGCTAAGTCACTTCAGTAGTGTCCAACTCAGTGCGACCCCAGAGACGGCAGCCCACCAGGCTCTGCCATCCCTGGGATTCTCCAGGCAAGAACACTGGAGTGGGCTGCTATAGCTCTCTTGCATCACTTACTCTGAAGGAAGCCAGCTGCCATGTCATCAGGGAATCCTGCGCAAGGCCCCATGTGGGTAAACTTGGATGCGTATCTTCTGAGACCCACCAACAACCGCAGAGGAAGATCTTGTCCTGAGGCACTTGCAGCCCTGGCCCAAAGTTTGACTGAAACCTCCAGGGAGACCTTAGCCAAAGCCATTCAGCACAGCCACTTCAGGATTCCTGACCCACAGAAACTGGGAGATATTACCTATTATTTTTCCTCCCAAATCGTCAAGTTTGCAAATAATTTATACCAGTCATAGATAAATAACATGGATGACAAGAAGTGATGGGACAGCAGCTCTGAGAAAATTCAGAAAGGCATCACTAGTGACTTAGCGGTTACCCTACAAACACGAATTTCATTTGTTGTGATAACAGGTTCCCCACAAACACGAATTTCATTTGTTGTGATAACAGGTTTGTCCTGAGGTGAACAGGTGGCAAGATGAAGTATCAGAAACAAACAGCAGGAAAACTAAATGCAGTGGAGATTTAGAAACTAGCACAATGAAAAAATAACTCTGATTTGGATTATGAAGGTAAATCTAATCAGTGTTATATGAAAAACAATCTCTGCCACAATTTTTAGTAGAATAAGCTGCAAAACTGTCAAAATATTTCTCCACTGAGAAACTTTTCTTTGTAGGAGGAAATACTCAAGAGCCAAAAATAAATGAGACAAGTCATTTTAGACAGTAGAATATACTAGGATATGTATTATAAAGAATAATTCAGAGGTACATATGAATGAAATTATTTTATGACAGCTGAAGCTCTGTTGTTTATATAAAGAATATTAGGAAGTTGTGAGTAGAATATTAAGTTGCTTTAATGTTCGCTATTTATATGAAATGGAAAAGGACAGCCTTTTTGTTGCCAAAACTGCTTTTTTGGTAACTCATTAACAGACAGATTTTTTTTTTTTTTAATGTGCTTAAACAGAAGAAGTTCACAGAGAAAAAGTGCAGGTTGTTGTGGTCCTTGTGAAATGAAGTGAGAAATAGATGTAGGGACTGAAGCAGCAGAAACAATGTTGATTTCTATGGCAAAATCAAAGCCAGGACAAGTAAGTAAAAATGAAAAGAAAATGAACTTATAAGAAGCAGTATGCACCCAAAGCCCCAACTTGACAATATTTTCTGAATAATTTGACCAGAGGCGCCAATGAAAACTGAAAGAAATTTTTGTATGTCTGGACTATCAGTCATAAAACAAAGATTAAGTCTTTTGGATAAGGTAACGCCTGCTTTGTGTATTTTAACTTTTGGTACAAAATAAACCTCAATTTTAATAATGATAAATGTTCATATTAAATACTTGTGGCATTGCCATTCAACTTTTTAATGATTTTTATTCGGCATTTATTTTGGGTCAATGTTCCCTTCTCTAAGTGTTTCTTTTAAGAGATTGTATCAAAAAAAAAAAGAGATTGTATCATATAGAGATCATGTCTGTGTATTGAAACACAAGATCATGCCACAGCACATCAGTTCATAGTAGTAATGAACCATGCATTGCATTTATTATTATTGCTTTTTATTTTACAGAAAAATCTCCATAAACTTTTACTATAACTGTGTCACCAAAAAAACCTGATTCACTCTTTATTATTTGATCACTCATTATTTAAGGACTTGTAAATAGAGTGCTACGAAAAATAAAGTATAATTTATGATTCAAGTCTTCCCAAGAATTCTGATGACTCATTCAAGAATCCTGATGACTCATTCAAGAATTCAGAGAAGCATACGTGTTGGGATTTGGAGGCATTCAGTAGGGGGTGCCTGGGGCTGGAAATCAATGTAGAGCAGACCAGAGAAGTTCCTGGAAAAGCCCAGCAAAGTTAGTTGTAAATTGACAGAAACCAGAGCAGTCACACCCCTGTATGCAGGCTCTGGGTGCAGGCCAGCAAGCATATGCCTTATCCACAGTTGCTATGTGTTTAACAGTTTATCCTGCTGTCACTATCTGCTTCCATCTTCCTTTATCTAGCAGTGACCCTGGGCCATCAGACAGGCTGGCGGCCAGTCCAGGACAGTCAGAGACATCCCAGGGCTTATTCCACCTAATTCAACATGACCACCTCTGCCGGCCACCCTCCACGGTCCCTGCATCCCAGGAGATGAGCACAGAAAGGCACCACTGTCCAGCCTCTGAGGGGAGAACTGTGCTCTGTCCATGTGTCTGTCCATTCTTCTGTCCACAGGCAACACAAGACAGATGTCACCTTCCTTTCACTCAGGGTTCATAGCCTTTGAACCAAGCAAGTTCTAACATCACATTGTTTTTCTCTCAGCGAATAACTTCCAGAATGAATGGACGATTCCAGGACATGGAGGTGTAAGGACCTCCAGGAGTCCCTAAATGGTTCAAAAGAGGCCCCTCCTCCTAAGACATAGTGCAATTTGAAAGCAGCAGGCGCCCTGAATTAATAGGAAGTGTCCCCTGGCATCAAACAGTTTTACCCAAACAAACTCCAAGCCAACTTTCTCTAAGGGTTTCTCCCAGACCCTAGTGAAGAAGGATCAGTATTCAAAATGAAAACTACGCTGCATTTCCTTGGCCAAAGGTGACCACAGGAGGTGTGAGTGAGGAGCACACTGCCCTGATATTCATACCACGTGTGTGTTTGTGCGCTTAGTCCCTCAGTCGAGTCTGACTGTTTGTGACCCCATGGACTGCAGCCCTCCAGGCTCCTCTGTCCATGGGATTCTCCAGGCAAGAATACTGGAGTGGGTTGCCATGCCCTCCTCCAGGGAATCTTCCCAACCCAGGGATTGAACCAAGGTCTCCCACATTACAGGCAGATTCTTCATTGCCTGAACCACAAGGGAAGCTCAAGAATACTGGAGTGGGTAGCCTATCCCTTCTCCAGGGGATTTTCCCGACCCAGAAATCAATCCAGGGTGTTCTGTGTTGCAGGTGGATTCTTTACCAGCTGAGCTACCAGAGAAGCCCTAGCTATACCACGGTGCGTGTGCGTTGTTCACAGGTACTGTGCACATATGTGTTTGCATGTATGTGTATATACACATTTGTGTGTTTCTTCATGTAATAACTGCATGACTTTTCATTATATTATACTTTTATTTTAAAAATAAACGTGTGTGTGTGCTCAGTCATTTCTGACTTTTTGCGACCCTTTGGACTGTAGTCTGCCAGGCTCCTCTCTCCGTGGGACTTTTCAGGCAAGAAATACAGGAGTGCGTTGCTATTTCCTTCTCCAGGGATCTTCCCAACCCAGGGATCAAATCCACACGTCCTGTGTCTCCTGCATCTCAAGCAGATTTTTACCCACTGAGCCACCAGGGAAGTCTCAAAGAAACTTAGAGGCCCATAAAATCTCCTTCATCTAGGAATTGGTAATGACAATTTATCACACAGCTATTGTGAAGATAACATGAGAACACACAAGTAAAACCATATTTTACAATATCTGGCATGCAGTAAATGCTAAATGAATGTTTAGTTAAGTTCAGTCGCTCAGTAGTGTCCAGTTCTTTGCAACCCCATGGACTGCAGCACTCCAGGCTTCCCTGTCCATCACCAACTCCCAGAGCTTACTCAAACTCATGTGCATCAAGGGCCTAGCTTGTGGGGGGATGTGTCTGGAAGTGTGCCCAGCATAAGCTCCACAGAGCAGCCCCATCTCATCCATTCTCTTCACTCTACTCCCATGCCCAGAGCAGCATCTGAACAGAGCGTGTATCAGGCAGCTCAGGCTGCCCTAAGAAAAATATCACATGGATTGGGTGGTTTAAACTAAACTTCTAGAGGCTAGAAGTTCAAGATCAAGGTGTCAGTAGGGCTGGTTCCTCCTGAGACTCGTGTCCTTGGTGTATAGACGGTCATCTTCTCCATGTGTCCTCACATAATTTTCCTTTGTGTCTATTTTGTCCTAATCTCCTCTTCTTAAGGACACAGTCAGATTAAATTAGGGCCCATCCTAACATCCTCATTTTGCCTTAAGTGTTACCTCTTTTAAGAACCTGTCACAAGATATAATCACATCTGAGGTGCTAGAGGATTAAGACTTCAGCATGTGTACTTGGGGCATATTTCAGCCACATCAGGGCACAAGCACATAAGTTTGGAAATTGAATACTGTTTCTAAAATTTCAAATAAGCATCATGGCTGATCATTCTATTTGCTTCATTATGTGAGGTTTGGGGCTAATTGTTCAAACTTTTCTCTCCCCTGAGCACCCTCTGACTATGCCCAGATTTAACATAAATGTCACTAGAGCCAAGAGACCCACGACTATTAGGGAAAACAACACATCCACAGAAAGACCAACATCAGCTCAGTACACATTGTTCACTCAGGCTTGGTTGGGGGAAGGGAATCTAGTCATCACATCATTGTCAGTGACACAGGTGAAATCAGGGCAAGTTTGTTCCGAAGAACCTCCCAAGGAACAACTAAGAATTATTTCTAATAGGACCAAATTTGTTCTCCAAAATAAATGATTTTTAAGATCTGAGCCATTACAAAAAATAAGCCCATCATTAATAGTGGTTTTCTAAGAAAGGTTTAGAATAATGTGCATATGAAATAACATTTTATTAACTCAAGGTAGATTTATCCTTTCAGTGAAGACTGATAGGAAAAGCTTGGGCTGAAGCCTACAAGAGATGTGGAGCTGGGATATAGGGTCACTGCCTCAGAGAAACTTTTAGTCATAGGACCAACATGTTTCATTGTTATCAAAGGTATAAAATAACTTTCATCCCAAAGAATTGCCACCTGAATCTCAACTGATAGATCTATATAACGTAATTCAGATCCATTAACAATAAACATTAACACCTTTGTTAAAGGTGTGAATTATTTACACAGGGATTAAAAGGATGCATAAACCAAACTGTTACTTGCCTGAGAAATAGCTTGGCTAAATGATATCAGATGTAGAAAATATGATTATTACTTTTCTTTAACTCATGTACAATGAATGGTGAAGTAGCAGATACCCAAGGACTCTTGGACCTGCCGTTCAAGAAACTCGCTCCTGAACTCATACCAGATCTATGATCCTCAAGGAGCTCCATGAGCCCCTGTGGAGCTCATGACAAATCTTCAAGGAGTCCAGTAGTCAAATTAGTGTCACAGTAGTAATGAGATGTGATTTGCCTTTTTCAATTCCATTCTCCCAAGAATATATAGACGTTTCCACATGATGTGTAATATCATAAAAACTGGAATTCAGACACTGATCATGAGAATTTGTCTTTCATTGAGCCAGAAATTCAAGAAATTTGCAGAATTATGAAACAAAGACATTTCTGTCATTACTTCTTTTAGAAAGTGCATTTTTTAAAGAATACATTATGTGCATCCATGTCATGGGTTTATTGTTACTTTTATAATAATTTAAGATATAACTGTTGTTATGTGTAAATATCAGTAGATGTCATCCACATAAACCAAAGCTCCCTGAGGTCCTCAACAATTTTTAAGAATATAAAGGCACCTGAGGCCCAAATTCTCGAGAGCTGCCACTCTGTGTGAGAACAGAGGCTACCTTCTTCCTGGATGTGAGAAGCTCACCAGCTTCTGAGGCATCCGGGCTATCAGCAAGCTGCTCTAACTTTATAGAGTTCATTTTCTTTCTGTTGAGAACAAAATAGGACATGTTGTTCTATCATCAAGCATGTGGGTAGGGTGGGGTGTAATAGCTTCTCTTCTGTTCAATATTTTTTCTAGTTTCTAACTGGAACATTCTGTCTCTTTACAACAGAATGTGAGGCTGGGGCAGCGGTAAGTTACTTCTCTCTCGAGGATTTCTCTTGACAGATAGATGCACGTGTACATAGATAATATTGAATTATGCACTGATTCTACAGTTAAATCTGAAAGAGTCCACTTTAGCACACTTAGACTAATCTAAAAGTTTTAATAGCCCTTACCTTTGGGGAAACAGAACGTGGTTTGAATCAGAATTTTTAAATATTGGAATCAAGTTTAAAACTTCTATACTGTTCTGCATAGACACATGCAATCCATGTCGTGCATGGTTATCTGAGTACTGAAATTCTGGATGCCTCTGTTCATAAGTTTAAATGTAATATTTTATGTATATTGAATTTTAATATTTTCACTCTTAAAAAAATCACCCGAGTGTTTCAGTTTGCTGTTCAGAAGCTTAAAAATTGCTTTAGTCAAGAATTTTTTAATTCCCCTGCCAACTTGTATTTAAATACTTCTTTTCCACATATTTTTGCCTTTTGAAGGAAATTACTAGATTCTTTGTATCACATTTATAGACTCTACCCAGCTCAATGAATGTTAGTAAAGCTAATGAATATGAGCAGAAAAATTTTAAGACAGAAATAACCCAGTAAAGATTGCACCTGCACTGTAAGTCCTCTGACATGTAGTCATACGAATAAGCTCAGGAAATTACAAGCCATGGCAGCTCTTATGATAATAAATGTCAACTCAGCGAAGTAGGAGAGGAAAGAACTTCTTCTAATTTATTCATAGTCCCTTTAAAATTACCCAATGTTTCCAATTATAAAGTAGTGCATGTAGAGATCAACTTCTAGAATGGAGGAGTGCAAAATTCAGTGAACTTGCACTTTCATCAAAAAAAAAAAGGCAAAAAACATAAAGTCAAACAAAGAAAATTTACCATTTCAAAATGCAAGCCATTAAACAATACTCAGAACAGAATAAACCTCCTTCTAGAAGAAACTGCTATAAACCTCAGCAGGGCCATAGTTAGTGATGTTTTAACTTGGAGCTATTCCTCCAGCTCAGTAAAGAGGTTCCACAACCTGAAACATCACAGACAACAGACATGACCATTTTTAGAGCTCTATGAAGAGTACCATCCCCAGATCACAAGCAGTACTTTGTGTGAACTTTCAGGTGACTGAAAAGTCAGTATTCTTAGAATACGATAACTGATTTGATTTGATTCAGAGTTCAGTTCAGCAGGGGTGGGGACCTACTCACAGGGCATTACTGTAACAGTTATTTCTGGCAACATCTCAACCACCTAAAGCCATGATATAACTGAGAGCAAATAAGAACCTGATGGGGAATATTTCTTTAATCCTGTTTAACTAGAGGACCATAGGGAACTTTTAAAGGCTACATGCAGCATATTCCTAGACACCTAGACTATAGGCATGACCAGGAAGAATCTGCATAAGCAGAAGTTACCAGTCACTCACCCCTGGTTGATCTAGAAACTCCACACCACCAGGAAATAATAGCTAATTAGTCAAGAATTATGAAATCCTTTAAGTTCGCGGGGCTTCCCTGGTGGCTCAGAGGTTAAAGCGTCTGCCTCCAATGCTGAGACCTGGGTTTGATCCCTGAGTCGGGAAGATCCCCTGGAGAAGGAAATGGTAACCCACTCCAGTATTCTTGCCTGGAGAATCCCATGGACGTAGAAGCCTGGTAGGCTACAGTCCACTGGGTCGCAAAGAATCGGACACGACTGAGCGACTTCACTTCACTTTAAGTTTGAATGCAGACCTTGGCAAAGGGGAAAGTCAAACAGGCAAAGCATTTAGGAATCTGACCAATCACAGTGACTGTACACTAAACTATACTGACCCCAGTGTTATCCCCAGGAAGTTGATTTTAAAGTTAAAAAAATAAAGAAACTTAAAAAAAGATAGCAAAGAATGCAGTGGATCCTCATTGCAGGGAATATAGAATCTCTAAATCTGTCCAGGAAAGTCACTAAGCAAATAAGCAGCAACAACAAGATATCAGATACCACAGTTGTTACAAAACAAGTGTCTAGATTTTAGACACACATGAGACATACAAAAACACAGGAAATTATTCCATATACACAATAAAAAGAGAAGTCAACAGAACATGACCTCAAGACTACCTAAATTTCAGATTTAGTGTACAAAGGCTTTACATAAGCTATTATACATATGTTCAAAAACTAAAGAAAACTATTTTAAAGAATTAAAGAAAAGCATGACAATGATGTCTTACCAAAAGATATCACATACAGAATGACAATAAGGAGATCAAAATTATAAAAAGGAATGAAATTCTGGAGCTGAAAAGTGCCATGCTCAGTCACTTCAGTTGTATGCGGCTCTTTGCAACCCCATGGATTATAGCCCACCAGGCTTCTCTGCCCATGGGATTTTTCAGGCAAGAATACTGGAGTGGGTTGCCATTTCCTTCTCTGAGGAATCTTCCCAACCCAGGAATCAAACACACATCTCCTGCATTGCAGGCAGATTGTTTACTGCTGCGCCACAAAAAAATTCACTAGTAAAACAAAAAATTCACTAGTAAAACTGAACTGTCAGAGAGAATAATAATCAGTAAACTTGAAGATAATAATCAGCAAACTTGAAGATAGCTCAATTAAGATTAATTGAGCTTCTGAGGAGCAGAAGAAGAAGGGAGAGAGAAAAGAGTAGGAAAATATTTGAAGAAATAATGGGCGAAAATTCCCAAATTTTATCAAAAATATTAATCTACATACACAAGAAGTTCAACAAACTATAAGTAAAATAAAACTGAAGTCGCTCAGTCGTGTCCAACTCTTTGCGACCCCATGGACTGCAGCACGCCAGGCCTCTCTGTCCATCACCAACTCCCAGAGCTTACTCAAACTCATGTCCATTGAGGCGGTGATGCCATCCAACCATCTCATCCTCTGTCATTCTCTTCTCCCACCTTCAATCTTTACCAGCATCAGGGTCTTTTTTAATGAGTCAGTTCTTTGCATCAGGTGGCCAAAATATTGGAGTTTCAGCTTCAGCATGAGTCTTTCCAATGAATATTCAGGACTGATTTCCCTCAGGATTGACTGGTTGGATCTCCTTGCAGTCCAAGGGACTCCCAAGAGTCTTCTCCAACACCACAGTGGAAAAGCATCAGTTCTTTGCCACTCAGCTTTCTTTATAGTACATCTGTCACATCCATAGCTTTGACTAGACGGACTTTTGTTGGCAAAAGTAATGCTTCTACTTTTCAATATGCTGTCTAGGTTGGTCATAGCTTTTCTTCCAAGGAGCAAGGGTCTTTTAATTTCATGGCTGCAGTCACCATCTACAGTGATTTTGGAGCCCAAAAAATGAAGTCTGTCACTGTTTCCACTGTTTCCCCATCTCTTTGCAATGAAGTGCTGGGATCAGATGCCATGATTTTAGTTTTCTGAATGTTGAGTTTCAAGCCAACTTATTCACTCTCCTCTTTCACATTCATCAAGAGACTTTTTAGTTCTTCTTTGCTTTCTGCTACAAGGGTGGTGTCATCTGCATATCTGAGGTTATTGATATTTCTCCCAGCAATCTTGATTCTAGGTTGGGCTTCATCTAGCCTGGCATTTCGCATGATGTACTCTGCATATAAGTTAAATAAGCAGGGTGACAATATACATCCTTGACGTACTCCTTTTCCTATTTGGAACCAGTCTGTGCTTCCATGTCCAGTTCTCATTGTTGCTCCTTGACCTGCATACAGATTTCTCAGGAGGCAGGTCAGGAGGTCTGGTATTCCCATCTCTTGAAGAATTTTCCACAATTTCTTGTGATCCACACAGTAAAGGCTTCGGCATAGTCAATAAAACAGAAGTAAGTGTTTTTCTGGAACTGTCTTGCTTTTTTGATGATCCAGCAGATGTTGGCAATTTGATCTCTGGTTCCTCTGCCTTTTCTAAAACCAGCTTGAACATCTGGAAGCTCTTGGTTCACATACTCTTGAAGCCTGGCTGGGGAATTTTGAGCACTACTTTGCTAGCATGTGAGATGAGTGCAATTGTGTGGTAGTTTGAGCATTCTTTGGCATTGCTTTTCTTTGGGATTGGAATGAAAACTGACCTTTTCCAGTCCTGTGGCCACTGCTGAGTTTTCCAAATTTGCTTGTATATTGAGGGCAACACTTTCCAGCATCATCTTTTAGGATTTGAAATAGCTCAACTGGAATTCCATCACCTCCACTAGCTTTGTTTCTGGTGATGCTTCCTAAGGCCCACTTGACTTCACATTCCAGGATGTCTGGCTCAAGGTAAGTGATCACACCATCATGATTATCTGGGTCATGAAGATTTTTTTTTTTTGTATAGTTCTTCTGTGTATTCTTTCCACCTTTTCTTAATATCTTCTGCTTCTGTTAGGTTCATACCATTTCTGTCTTTTATTGTGCCCATCTTTGCATGACATATTCCCTTGGTATCTCTAATTTTCTTGAAGAGATCTCTAGTCTTTCCCATTCTATTATTTTTCTCTATTTCTTTGCATTGATCACTGAGGAAGGCTTTCTTATCTTTCCATGCTATTCCTTGGAATTCTGCATTCAAATGAAAGTATCTTTCCATTTCTCCTTTGGTTTTAGCTTCTCTTCTTTTCTCAGCTATTTGTAAGGCCTCCTCAGACAACCATTTTGCCTTTTTGCATTTCTTTTTCTTGGGAATGGTCTTGATCCCTGCCCCCTGTAAAATATCACAAACCTCTGTCCATAGTTCATCAGGCACTCTGCCTATCAGATCTAATCCCTTGAATCTGTTTGTCACTTCCACTGTATAATCACAAGGGATTTGATTTAGGCCATCCTGAATGATCTAGCATTTTCCCTACTTTCTTTGATTTCAGTCTGAATTTGGCAATAAGGAGTTCATGATCTGATCCACAGTCAGCTCCTGGTCTTATATTTGCTGACTGTATAGAGCTTCTCCATCTTTGGGTGCAAAGAATGTAATCAATCTGATTTCGGTATTGATCATCTGGTGAGGTCCATGTGTAGAGTCTTCTCTTATGTTGTTGGAAGAGGGTGTTTGCTATGACTAGTGCTTTTTCTTGGAAAAGCTCTGTTATCTTTTGTTTGCCCTCCTTCATTTTGTACTCCAAGGCCAAATTTGCCTGTTACTCCAGGTATCTCTTGATACTTCCTGCTTTTACATTCCTGTCCCCTATAATGAAAAAGATATCTTTTGGGGGTGTTAGTTCTAGAAGGGAGTTCTTTAGGCTAAGATAAAAAGGCTCTAAACAGTAACTCAATTATATACAGAGAAATAAAGGGTGCTGGTTAAAAACACTACATAGGTATTAGAAAGCACAATACAAAAATACTTTTGTTAATAACTGTGTTTTTTTCTGTTTTAAAAATAACTCCATAAAGTCATAATTATATGAACTCTGTTGATGGGTTTGTTAAGATGTCTTTCATATGCCAATAATAATACAAAGAAAGAGAGATTAAACAGATATACATTAGAGCATAACTTTGGTATACTCTTTAAGTTACTATTAATTTCAAATACTAATCAAACTCGATTAAAGTTAAGAATTCAGACCCAGAGAGACGTTATGGGGAGGGAGGTGGGTGGGGGGGTTCATGTTTGGGAACGCATGTACACCCGTGGTGGATTCATGTCAATGTATGGCAAAACCAATACAGTATTGTAAATTAAAATAAAGGGAAAAAAATAAAAAATAAAAAAAAAAGAATTCAACTGTGATCCAAATCAACCACTAGGAAAATAGCTCAAGAAAATAATTCAACATTTTTAGAAAAGCAACAGCAAGAAAAATTAAAAGGTGCACTAGAAAATATTTATTTATCACAAAAGAAGGTAGGATTCAAACAAACAATAAAGGAAGAAAAAAGACATAATACATACAGAAAACGTGGCAAAATTAAATCCTACCTAACCTACAAGGACCTGCTATGCAGCACATGGACCTCCTCCTTATGTGGGAGCCTGGATGGGAGGGGAGTTTGGGGGAGAATGGACACATGTATATGTATGGCTGAGTCCTTTCACTGCTCCCTTGAAACTATCACAACATTGTCTATGCCTATATCCCAATACAAAATTTAAAAAAATTTTTTAATTAAATCCTATCTTCAGTATTATCATTCAATGTTAATAGATAAAACTCTCTAGTCAAAAAGCAAAGATTGGCAGAATGGATTTTTCAGATGATTCAATTATATGCTGTATAAGAGACACATGTTAGACTGAAAGACATAAAGGGGATGAAAACCAAAGGATAAGGGAATACATACCATACAATCAATAATTGAAAGAAAACTAGAGTACCGACATGAATAGATTTTAAGACAAAAATTTTCACTGGAAACAAGAGCATTTTTAGTGATAAAAGCATCAATCCATCAGAAGATGTAACAATTATAATACATATACACCTAAAAACAGAGTCTCAAGATGATGAAGCAAAACCTAGAGCAATGAAGGCAGAAAGACAATCCAACAGCAACCACTGGCAACTTCAACACCCCACTTTCAAGAATGAAGAAAACAACTAGTCACAATAGCAACAAGAAAATAGAAAACATCATCACTATAGACTTGACAGGCATATATGGACCACTCCACCCACCAACCGGAGAAGGCAATGGCACCCCACTCCAGTACTCTTGCCTGGGAAATCCCATGGACGGAAGAGCCTGGTAGGCTGCAGTCCATGGGGTCGCTAAGAGTCAGGCACGATTGAGTGACGTCACTTTCGCTTTTCACTTTCATGCATTGGAGAAGGAAATGGCAACCCACTCCAGTGTTCTTGCCTGGAGAATCCCAGAGACAGAGGAGCCTGGTGGGCTGCCGTCTATGGGGTCGCACAGAGTCGGACACGACTGAAGCAACTTAGCAGCAGCAGCAGCAGCAGTCACCCACCAACAGCGATTATACATTCTTCTCAAGGGCACATGGAATATTCCCCAAGACAAAGGCCATGAAACAAGCATCAAAAAATTTAAAAGGAATTAAATCATACCAAGTATGTTCTCAACCACAGTGAAATTAAATTAGAAATCAGTAAAAGAAGGAAATTTGGAAAATTCACAGATGTATGGGGATTAAATAACCCATTCCTAAATAACCAATGGTTCAAAAAGAAATCACAAAGGAAATTAGAAAAGACTTTGAGATGAATAAAAAATGAAAACAACATACCAAAACTAATGGCAAACAGTGAAGTATTTAGAAGGAAATTCAGTAGGAAGGAAATTTAGTAGAAGGAAAAATATATTTAGAAAGAAATTTATTCCTGATTTGTTTTTATTTTATATACATTATATTTTTGCTTTTATTTACCTTTCAAGAATTTCAGAAATTAAAAAGCTTTTCAGTATTCTACTAGTGAATAACTTTCATTTTTAAAATATTTGAAACTATATTTATTGTACCAGTTCTTATTCAGGATGAGAAGCAGAGGAAAATATCTTTCCCATTATATTAAGAAAATTTAATTATACATTATTGGAGAAGGAAATGGCAACCCACTCCGGTATTCTTGCCTGGGAAATTCCATAGACAGAGCCTGGCTACAGTCCATGGGGTTGCAAGAGTCTGACATGACTTAACTAAACCATCACTACCAATCATACTTATATGCTCTGGGAATAATATGAGAAATTAAGGATATTTTTCCAAGTCCTTAATTTCAAAATGTATTAGAATATGTATAGAATTTTAGACCACCATTAATGTTTCTATATTACATAATTTCTATTTTCAAAACACATTTTTAAAATTTGTTTTAACTTCAATAACTTCTAATACTTAACCTCAATTATTGTATTTTCTGCAGTGTTGAATTTGCTCTGCACTGCTTCATTCATTTGTTTAGGATCTCAACTCATCTTCCCTTATTTCAGGTGAATCCATTTTACAGCTTATTTTAATTTTTTTCTTGAATCTACTAAGAACTTTAACTTGAAAAACTCTAATATTTCACCCAGTTTTTTTTAATGAGTTTATTTTTATGGAACATCTCCTCTATACTAAAGTGCTTTCTCTGTTTTTAACAGAGAAAGTGGTGACTTCCTCTGCTGGTTCATGCCTAGAAATGTAGTTCCAAGCTTGATATCAAGTAGAAGACACAGAGTTAGAGAGTGGTGGGAGGCCCTGCCCAGGCCTGATGAACAAGAAGGGGGCTCTGCCAGCCACCTGTTTGATGGATCCTCCACTCCAGGTGGCCTTGGGCCTGATATGTGGCTCAGCTAACCACCGCACCAACACTGAGAAGGTTTAGGAGAAAGGATAGGAACGTTTCTCCTGCTCCCACGCAGGCTGTTCTGGTGTGGATGAGAAGCTATGTCAGTTTCAGTCTCATGCCACATGCCGTGTCCTCACCTGAAATCACTGAAGTGACCTTGCTCCTGCTGTCCTGCGCTCAGTCATGTCTGGCTCTTTGCGACCCCATGGACTATAACCTCCCAGGATCCTCTGTCCATGGAATTTTCCATTCAAGAATACTGGGGTGGGCTTCCGTTTCCTCCTCCAGGGGATCTTCCTGTCCCCAGGGATCGAATCCGGGTCTCTTCTGCCTCTGCATTGGCAAGTGGATTCTTTACCTCTGCCACTCGGGAAACCCTCTAAATGACTTGAGTATGTACAAATTCACCCCTGCTTTATATCTGGCAGATTCGTTTTTGTGAAATATTGAAAAAGCAAATTTGGCGTTCATTCTATTGTCACTACTCTGTGTAGAAGAAAAGGGAGGTGGAGCCTGATATAGGCATTAAATCTACTTCCAATGAAACAAAAGCTGCATATACATTCTGACGTGCTATTTCATAACATACACAAATGCAACTGCAACTAATTCTATTTATTGTCATGTGTCTAAGCACATGAGCTCTAAACACTCTACTTGAATTAATTCATGTGATTCCCCATGGAAACCCACCAACATGAGTACTGCTATTATCTCCATTCCACAGAAAAAATTGAGGCTTAGCAAGGTTAAGTAAGTTTCCTAAAGTTTAGATGAATCAACATCTAAACTCAGGCAGTTTGGATCCAATGCTTATGCTCTGAACCATTGACTGTTAATGAATCCTTGACCACAAAATGGATGAAAGTGAAGTTGCTCTCTGAGTAGTTCCGTGTCCTCTAATAGGGATGAAACAGCCTTGTATACCTGTTTTATTTAGTTATTTCCCCAAAGCCCAGAAAACTGCAAAACCAATCATCACACCTCTCCTATTAGTGCAGGGCTATCTTGCCAATCCCCCTGCCTTTCTTCTCAAGGTGGGTATTTGATCATCATATGATAGCTGAAGAAGCTACGACTCAAACACTTTGAGTCTCATAGTCTTCCTCATGTTCACCTCCAGTCTCAATTCTCTTTACCACCTCCCAAAAACTGTTTTATAGGATTGTATATCCTAGGGGGCAAGAAAAAGTGATTGAATACTGTTATTTTCTCAATCTTGATGGGCGACTTATGTGAACAGAAGATACATACAGGATATAAGAGAAAGGAGAGTGCATCAGAACCTAGGACACCTGGAAGGAGGAAAGCCTCACTGGGTAACTTCTGTCCTCCAGATTTTCATGTTTAATTTATAAAATCTGAGGGTTCATGTATGTGAACTGTAACGTCCCCTCTAGATGCCACCTTTGTGGATGGCGTGCATAAGACAAGGAAAGACATTTCATAATATTTTTGTTCATGTTTTCACTTCCTCTATGTGAACTAGGAGGGCTTCCCTGGTGGCTCAACAATAAAGAAACCACCTGCCAATTCAGGGAGATGCAGGTTCAATCCCCGTTTCAGGAAGATCCCCTGAAGAAGGAGGCGGCAAGCCACTCCACTATGCTTGCCTGGGAAATCCCATGGACAGAAGAGCCTGGTGGGCTATAGTCCATGGGGTCACAAAAGAGTCCGACATGACTTAGTGACTAAACAACAACAATGCAAATTAGACAGATCCATGTGAATGAAAACCTGATACAAACTTTTTCCTAATGTGTGTGTCCCCATATGCCTCCACAGCTCCCGTGGCCCAGAGGGCCTTCAGACCCTCCTCCCTTTGTTTCTGGCCGGTCATTTAATCAAGTTTATTTTAAGTTGCCATTTGGGCCTCACTACATATTTTCCAAAGTCTTTGAAGCCATGAGTTCATTCATTAAGAGTTGCAGCTCCAATTAAACTTTGAAAAGACTCTACTGAGAAAGGGTCCATATATAATTGGATTGAGCATTACTAGAAAGAGAATTCCCAGAAGGACAGCTCAAGATGTAATACGAAGCGAATGTTAACACTCCACACATGAGCTCAAATTAAAGGACATGTTTCATTTTTCAAATCAATGGAAACCATATTTTGCCTTTAGGGATACATAAATGGCATTTTGCATACTTATTCAATTGGATAATTTCAAACAGTTGTGATACGAGGTAATCTGTAACAGAAATTCAAGTTTTAGCCATACATTATGACATTAAAATGAAAGTACAATGATTTTTAAATTACATTTAAAGGAAAATATAATTGATTTAAAGTAATAATAAAGTAGTTAAAGGAATAAGCTCTGTTGTTTCATGCTAAGCTTATAAATGAAGATGTGAGCCCATGACTCAAGTCCTCCAGGCCCTACTGCCCATAGAATGAGAATAGGATTGTCCTAAATGTTCCACTCGTGTGTTGTAAGGAACACATGAGTGATGTTTAAGAATATGCTTTACGATTTTCCGGTGGATGGAGCTGGGAACTACAGTATGAGTTCTTGTTTAAGCTGTGCCCAGACAGGGTGCCTGACCCTGAGAAGGCCATGACACCTCACTCTACACTAATTTCCCCCTTGGGAATGAGCATAAAGGTCTAAACCATCCTTAAAACTCTTCCCTCTTTAAAGTGCCATTCAAGGCAAAGTCCCTTCCTCTTACTTTAAGATGAGAATATTTATTAGTTAACATGATGGCTCATTTTATGTGTCAACTTGACTGGGCTAAGGAATGCCCAGATAACTGTTTAAATATTATTTCTGGATGTGTCAATGAGGGTATTTCTAGAAGAGATCAATGTTTGAATCAGTAGACCTAGTAATGCAGGTGGTTCTGCCCATTGTGGATGGCATCACCCACATTTGAGGGGCTGAACAGAACAGGAAGACAGAGGAAGACTGAGTTCACCCTCTGCCTGACTAGATGAGCTGGGGCATTGATCCCTTGCCCTCAGCACTCCTGGTTCTCAGACTTCAGACCTGGACGGGAATCTACTCACTCTCAGGCTTTCAAACTGCATCACTGGCTTTCCTGGGTCTCCAGCTTATAAAGGGCAGATCAAGGGACTCCTCAGCCTCCGTAATTAACTACAGGAGCCAATTCCTCATAGTCTCTTTCTCTCTCTCTCTTATAGGGGGTATCACAAGGGTGGCCAGCTGTGACAAGATGATCAGATGCCCAGGGACACTTCATGAGGACAGATGTGGATTTCAAGTTTCCTCTGTGCATGAGGATGAACAAAAAGACTGGGTAATGGATAAAAAGCTGGGGGTGAGCTGCTCCTCACTGAGTTAGGGTAGTGCCAGACCCACCAAAACACTGCCCCAGTACCCAAGCCAAGAGCCAAGGGAACCTGCGGGGAAGAACACTGCTGACCAGCCTCAGGCTTCTGTCACTTGGCATTTCCTACAGCTTACTGGGAGTTAGGGCAAGGTCACTTCGGCCCACTCCTCACTGCCTTTTTCTCATTCAGTGTTGAAAGATAAACTGAAGCATATGAAAATGCCCAAGCGTTTATCTGAGCATGCATCCATTCCAAATGGCAGCACCAGACCAAAGGTGGTTACAACCATCCCCCAAGAGAAGCTGGGGAGAGGTTTCACAGAGATGAGGAAGCATCACAGATAATTTGACTGGTGACGGCTTACGCAAGTGCCTTATTTGGGACAGCCTTGGTGGCTATGTATGATCAGCAGTCCACTCTTCCTAGAGTCAGTACATGGCTCCAGCTTAAGTTGCTGTTGCTTGCACGGTACCACGATATCAGACCCACCCCGTCTAGCGGCTCTTCCCTTAATTACTGCAAGAGCCATGGCCTTAGGCACCGTGCTGCACAAGCCTAGCCTTTTTTGCCAGGAAGCAGCTCTGCTTCACGTTCTTCCATCATCACAGGAGAAAGTGCTTTTGTTCCTTCCCAAACTGGTTTCCCTTTGGACCTGGAAAATGGCGCCCACCTCACAATCACCACATTTGAAACACTGTATGGCTAAGGCATCTCCTTCTAATTTACAACAATCAAAAATATTGACCCCAGCAGTTCTTCAACATCATGGAAACTTGGCTTCGCAGGTGGCGCCAGTGGTGAAGAATCTGCCTGCCAATGCAGGAGACGAGAGAGACATGGTTTCGATCCCTGGCTCAGGAAGATCCCCTGGAATAGGAAATGGCAACGCACTCCAGTATTCTGGCCTGGAAAATTCCATGGACAGAGTTACCTGGTGGGCTACAGTCCGTGGGGCTGCAGAGAGTCGGGCATGACTGAGCAAAGTGACCAAGCACTAAGCACTAATTTTTAATTACTCTCATTTCCTGCTGTGTGTCAGGCAGTGTGGGAAATGCTTGAATTGTTTCATTTAAGCTTCTGAATACTCCTGCTGGTAGACAGCATCGTCATTCCTGTGTCAGCGTGAGTCCCTCTGCTCCTTCCACGCATCAGGCAACACTTATGTCTTCACTCTTTTACTCTCGTCTCACTCTTTTTCTAGAAAGGGGCTCAGGCTCATTTTCTGCCTGAAAGTGAGAAAACATATGCCAGCCCAGGCACACAGAGGGACTGGGGAGGCTGGGGCAGAGCCGGCTGGGAGCCAGGGAGCAGGAAAGGATGCAGTGAGGAGTTCCTGGGGGTCCTAGAAAGATGAAAGCTCTGAGTATCTTACCAAAATAGAGCAACCCAAGAGAAGCTGAGTTCTAGAACCAAGACGTAGGTGAGATTGAGTGTGACAAATAGGACCTGACTCCTTTCCCACCTCTGTGTTGGGAGCAGGTTGACCCTACAGTAGGTACTGAGCAGCTGAAGCCTGGAAGAGGGGAGCAGACAAAAGGGCTCCAGCCATGAGGGATTCCTGCTCTCAGGCAGGCCCCACATACCTCCTTTTCTTCTTTTCCTCCCCACCACCACCCCCCACCCTGCCTACCTCACAGCATCTCAGCTGTGCAAACTTTGCTGTCCCCCTGCTGCCCAGAAAGAAGACATCTTTCTTGTTTTTAGAACCAGGATAATCTAAAAGTGGAACCACTTCTGGTTCCTTCCTTACAGACTTAGTCAGTGTGCTCACATGCACTAGCACATATACATACACACGTGCACATACACATATGCACACCTATCCATGCATGTGTATACATGAATGTGCATGTGTATACACGAATGTGCATGTGTATACACAAGTGCACATATGTGTGCATGTATGAGCACATGTGTGAATATGTACATATATGTGAGTGCATGTGTGCGTATACACAAGGTCACATTGACATGTGCGTGTATTTGTGTGCATATATGTGTGCTCTCTCACAGCAGAGATGCCATATATTGGGTAACAACTACATGCAGTTACCATGTGAGATCACCTAGGCACATTCCCACTAAGTCCTTATAAGCTTATATCCTCCTCATTTTATGAGGAAAAGAGATTCTGGGAGGAATGCCCTTGCTCAGTGTCAAGTAGCCAGAAACATCCAAAGCAAGCTAGGGCAGGCATTGTGATTCTCTGAGGCTTGGCTGCTTCTCAGGCTTCTCAGCTGGCCTCAGCCTTCCTCTGGACCTAACTCAGCTGCAGGCCCTGGAGGAAGGAACACAGCCCTCTGCAGATGTCCAGGAAGAGAGAGGAGGAAGGAGAAAGGTGGGATGGAGATGGATTTGGGTGAGTTACTTTAGAGGGGCCACTGGGGGTCTCTGGGGGTGACAGGCTGAGCCTGTTAGCTCACTCTTCCTTACTGGACTGGTCTCATTTACACATTTTCCATCCCTATATGAAGAAGCTACCATCTAGTCCCTAAAAAGAGAGAGACACCATCTATTCATCCAGAAGCGCTACCAAGTCCCTGGCTGACAGCCCTGCAAACATGATTCTGAAGAATAAAAATGAAATGCTCCGATTCAAGCCATGACAGTGATATGGCCCCCACTGCCCTCTGCTCTTTCTTGGTGTGCGGTCTGGCAGCCCTCACTCATCAGGCAGAGAAGGGTGGCTCCAGTCCCCACGTCTGGCCTCAGTGTCTTTCAAGTCCATTCAACTCCATGAGCACTTTCCCCTTTTTGTTTTAGTTACCCTGGTGATTTCAGATGTTGTGCTATATATTGCTGTATGGAAATGTCATCTCTCATGAAGCTGGAGAGTAAAGCCCCAGAGCCATGCCAAGGTCAGGTTGGAGGTATTGCTCTGGAGTTTGTAGACGTGGATGATGGAGGAGCCTTGGACCTAATCTTGGATTGCTTCCTGAAAGAACTGCGGGGCGGTGCCTGGATGGGCCGCTGTGCAGACACCCTCAGGTGCCACATGCACTCAGTGTGGAAGCCAGTCCTGACCTGATGCTGGTACTCGGGGATGGATTATGGAATCTGAGCTTCAGGGATGCAGACACAGAAGAATGAAGCCTGGAGAATATTTTCTTGGCATGGTCTCTGGCAACTTGAAATGGGCTTTACTGCAGAAGAAATTTCCAAAGAAAATAAAGTATAATCAACTAAATGGTTGAAGTCTCTCCAGTGGAAAATGGTAGCAGTTTGGGCTCCAACTGGCAAAGCCAGTATAAAATGTGGCTGCTATTAATAGCAGGTAGAACCCTATCAAACTAAGATGGTGATCTTTTTATTTCTTCTATTCACCAGGAAAAGCCAGGGAATATCCAACACTACTGAAAAATCATTCTGATGCCACATATCAATGGATTTCATAGTCAATTAAATACCTCAGGTACCAAAAGGGATCAACCAAGCTCTTAACTTGTGTGTGTGTGTGTGTGTGTGTGTGTGTGTGTGTGTGTGTGATATCAATCAAACCACTCAAAGAGACAATGTTATCTGCCCAAGGTAACATGGGAAACAGATCTTTACTAACTGCAGGCCCAGCATCAGCAGAGTACACTCATGGCAGACAACAACTCAAGTGTGTATCTTTTGTCTTTGGGTAGGTTGATGGCAGGTGGAGATGTAGCTGTCCAAGAACAAAGTGGAAATGTCAAATTGCAAGCCTCAGAGGGCATCACTAACCCTTCCTCCTCTCTTTCCTTTAGCCTCTAATGGCCCCACTCAACTGCATTCAGAGACTGTAAATTATAAACCCTTGATATATGTTTCATAACCAGATAAAATCTTATTTTAATGTGCAAGTTTTCTTCATTTGTTCATTCATTTCATCACCCTTTATGGAAAACTCGCACTGAGCCAAGCACCCTACTAGATGTTAAGGGAAAAAGTGAAAAAAAGCATGAGTGCTTATCCTGACTCAACAGAGGTCTTATAAAGAAAACCATAATGTTCTATCTAGACATATACACATGTGTGTGTATGCACAGACATATCCAATATATATCTATGTTTTTATGTATATGAATGGTGTATCTATGCACACACTCACACACACACATACACACCCCAAACGGCGAATTGTAAGAAATTTTGCTCAAACTTCACTCTTTTGTGACATCCCCTTCCCTTGATGAAAGCCCACCATAGTTTCCCACCTCCACTGATGGAGCTCTTGGGTGAAGAAGTTGGAGACTGGCACCCACAGCCTCTTCACTGAGAACAGTCTTCCACTCAGCAAAGCACATCTTACGAGACCTCTGGTTCACATCGTCTTTGAACAGAAATGATCTGTTCAAGAATGGAAAACTGAATCCAGTCTCTCCACGGGAAGTCTTGTGTTTTACACTCTAAAAGGCACCTGGTCCTGTGGAAGGAGTGTGGAGTTCTCAGTTTAACAGAGCTACATTAAATAATTTTCTGCTGGTTTCATTTACTGAACGTGATTGTAGCACATGCTTATGAGACTCAAAAATAATCTATGAAAATCTGCTAGAACATTTCTAACATTATTGTCAAGTCTGGTTATAAAAAGTAATTGAGTAATTTTAACAACCATGTGATTTTTAAAATGATGTATTCTGTAAGCACTGGGAAATGCCTTTTCAAGTGTTTTTCAAAAGATAGAAATCATAAAATGAAATCTTGCATATTGCCAAAGTAGCAAAGTTTAAATGGAAAACAAACAGAAGAAATGTTTCACCCATATCCCACTGGGGATCACAGAGGTCTGATTGAGAGAGCTGAATGCTGCTCCCATCTCTTTCTGGTGATGGACCTGGAGCAAGTGGTCTACTTTGAGCCTCTGTGTGCTCAGCTGTGAAAGACAGTTGGTGCTAGCTCCTGGCTCAAAGGTTATTGCTAGGACTACAAATAGGAGGGGGAAAGGTCATCAGAGTGAGCACCACAAGCATATGGTTTCAGTAAAAGGTGGTTGTCATGATGGTAGATGGCAAATATTTTCAGGCTCTCTGAGAGGAGTCAGCTGTAGAGAAACAGGAATTTCCTAAGAAGACTCACAGAAGGCAGTGGTGGTGAATGCGGGTGTCCTGGGGCATCAGGCAGGATATAACCTGTGTGTCTACCTAACTTACCATTCAGACTTGATTCCTCCATAAGAAACAGTTAATGATGGATGAACCTAGAGTCTGTTATACAGAGTGAAGTGAGTCAGAAAGAAAAAAAAAATTGTATATTAGCACATATATATGGAATCTAGGAAAATGGCAGTGACGAACCTACAGAGTAGGTTGATGAACCTGGAGGGGAGCAGTGGAGATGCAGACATAGATAGCAGACTTATGGACACAGCCAGGAAAGGAGACGGTGAGACAAATTGAGAGAGGAGCATTGAAACATGTACAGTGCCATGTGTAAAATTAATAGCCAGTAAGAGTTTGCCATGTGATGCAGGAAGCTCAGCAGGGTGCTCTGTGACAAAGTAGAGGGGCAGGATCGGTTGGGAGCTAAGAGGGAGGTTCAGGACAGAGGGGATATATGCATACTTATGGCTGATTCATGTTGACATTTGGTGGAAACCAGAACATCTTTGTAAAGTAAATATCTTTCAATTAAAAACAAATTTTTAAAAAAACAGTAAATTCATAGTGCTCATGATTCTTTGATTTCCCAAGCCCAGTGAAGGTTCACATACTACCACATTATCCTGGCGAATCTCTGGTGGCTCAACTGGTAAAGAAACTTCCTGCAATCCAGGTGACCTGGGTCCTATGCCTGGATCAGGAAGATCCCCTGAGGAAGGAAATGGCAATCCACTCCAATATTCTTTCCTGGGAAATCCCACGGACAGAGGAGCCTGGCTGGTTACAGTCCATGGGGTCGCAGAGTCGGACAGGACTGAGCAAATAACACTTTGACTTTCTTTCACTACATTATCCTTACAAATGCAATTCTAAAATTATTTGCAGGTTTGGATAATCTGTATCCAGAATTATAGCCATTGAACCAATAAAAACTGTACACACCCTCTACCACAGTTCTTGTCTTCATTTGGTGGGTGTTCCCTGGAATGCCAAAGTCATATCAAAATCAGAGCATCTTTGCATCTAGAACTACCTTTTTATAGTGGTCAGGAAATACCCTGGCAAAATCAGAAGAATGTGAAATCCATGATAGCCTTGTTCTACCCTCCAAAAGCTACTCATCCATGGCAGACACTCAAATATACCAGACAATTTGTCTGACAAGACGTGTGAGCTGTGAAACCCAGGCACCGCCCAGAGCCAAGAACTCATGAATTGACTTGAACATTTTATAAACACAAAGCAACCTCTTCCACTTATGGAATAATCCGCAATTCATTAAGCTCTTTCACAACCTCCCAGTATGGTGATAATAACAAACTATCTATTTTTGCATAGACCTTTAGACTGACAAAACCTCCACGCGCTCTATCATGCCACCTTTAAAAAGTTGTAAATAAGTGGACATGAACATCCCCTGTTTTCAAATAAGAAAATGAAGACACAGAGACATGAAGTATTAATGCCTCCAGGCTCAAAGGAGGAAATAAAGAGAGAAGCCCACATCTGTATTCTAAATACCATTGTTTTTCCTTGATGTCGCACCATCCTTCTTAAACCTTTCTCCAGTGGTCTCAAGGGTGAGCATTAGAGAGACCCACCAGAGTACTGATTTCCAGATAGTATTCTGAAGTGGGGAGGGAATATTGCAGAAACGGGCAGAGTTTGACCCATCAGTGAACCACACTAAAGGATTAACTTGTCAACCAGAGCCCTCCAGAAGACCCTCCCCCTGTAGGCAGGGATCTTGGAGAGAGGCCCTAGCCCCAGCCTCTGATAGCTTAGCCTGATTTTCTTGGTGGCCTCACTCTGCAGTGAGTCTGCGTGGCTGCTCTTCTATACCACAGCTGGCCTACCCCACCCCTTCCCCTCGTGTGTCTGCCAGTGTCTTCACTTACATTTGACCAGTTGTAGATTGCTCCTTTTCTCCTTCCTTTTCTCCCTTCAAACCCCAGATCCCATCCATCAGCAAGTCCTACATCTCTACCTCCAACATACAACTCTAAAATGGCCTTCTGCACAGTTCCCAAAAGTTCAAACCATCCATATCGCTGGCTTGGCCCAAACATCCTCACCTCGACCCCTACCTCCACTCTAAGGGCCAGCCTCCACAAAGCACCAGAGCCATCTTGCTAACAGCTTCCATTTCAGTAAAATCCAAACCCTATACCACTCAAGGCCTCCTCCCTCTCGGGTTCCACCTGCCCTGCTCCCCATCTCCACATCTATTTGTCCCTCTAACCCTTCACTTCTCAAACTGTGAGCTCAGACCAGCAGCAACAGCACCATCGATGAAACTGGAAATGCAGATTCTTGGTCCAAGACCTCTGAGCCAGGGTCTAGCACCTGATGTTCTCACCAGACCCCAAGGGATGGCTGAGGCAGCTGCAGAGTGAGAACACTGTTCTAAGCTATCAGCGATTCTTTGACTCCCATCTCAGGCCTTTGGCATCACTGTCCCCTCTACTTACACGTTCTTCCCACTGGTTCAGCACATGTCTATTTCTCACAAGTCACTTCTGAGACTATCTTAAGCACTTACTTGTTTTCCTGTCCATTTTCTGCTTTCCTCACCCAACTGGAGTTTAAACCCTACAGGAAAAGGGGGCTGGCATCCTATGTGCCATAGTTTTTCTAGAACTGGTGTGGAAGACCCCATCAGCACATGCCATGGATAAACACATCAGCCCAGGGAACACCTATAGCCCAGGAAGTGCATGCTGGACACTGTTCTGCCCACTTCACATGTGGTCAAACTGAGGCTCAGGGGAAATGGTCAGCTGGCCTTAGGTCTAAAAGGCAAGCAGTTAGTAAAGCTGAAACTTACACATGGCATTTCCACACACTTTTACTGCATGTCCTGAAAACATTACTTAGGGCTCCCTCCCCTCTGTTCAGACTCACTTCCATGTCATACACAAAATCTCTGAAATACTTAGCTTTTTCCTCATCCACACCCTGGGCCTGGCATTTAAGATGCACCAGTTTATAAACAAGTTCTGACAGTGGGAAGCTCATTCACTCTGCTTAACAAACCTGACAATGTGTCCCCATCCACTGGGACCTGAGTCTGAGTTAAATTGGCCACCCCAACTCTTTGCAAATACAGGGTGGGTACAGGAGGGTGCTTTATGAGATGGCTTTGGCTACTTGGTTGGACGTGATCTGGCATTCAGATAACCCAGAAGTGCTGCCCAAAAGATTTTGAACATTTTTATGCTTTGATCACACCCTGATATTTGACTTTGGCTTACTTTTCCATGTTTAACATTCCTACTACTCCTGAGCTTTTTCAACTACCATTTTTCTTTCTTGACTTTAAAAGCATTGACTTTTTTCAGAAAAATCGTCTCAATTAAGATCCATACGAGAAAGAATTACTTAGGAAGTTGCAATTGTGTTCTGGGAATGTGGCTGTGCCCAGCATTACAAATGCTCTGGCAGAATTCTAGGTTGCTTGAAGCTCACCCTTGTTCTGCTGTAATGGATTGAAATTTGAGACTTCAGTGACTGCAAATCATTTGTACCCACACTGAAGTATTCCAGATTCAGAACAGCTGGGTTTAAATTGCCTGTGCATTTTCTTCTATATACATTACCTTCTTTCCTGGAGCCAAGCCACTGTATCCTTTCTTTTCTACAATTGAAGACAAATCCACAGAGGAAAAAAAAAACAAATAGTGGTACCAGCAGGGACTGAAATGTAAAATGACATTTTTATCTAATTGTGACTCATTATAGCTACAAAAGGAAAACTAATCATTTAAAATCTCATTTGTCGATTTTATGGCCTAATTTTTCTGAGTTGTTTCCAAGACCCTGGAAAGTCATAGAAAGTATAATGTAGAAAAAATTGCATGCATAATTAGCTAAGAAATTAAGTTTGCATGCTATTTTGTGGTCTGACCAAGGAAAGAAAGGAAAAGACACAAGTTACCAGGGTCGAGACCCTGCTCTGGAGCCTCCTGGGCTACAGAATGCTATACTTGTTCTGGGGAAACTTCACATTAGAAAGATGCTTCCTCACTTCGCTGTCACCTGGAGGGCAGGTGGCGAGGCTTCTCATCCTCCTTCTTTCAGCTGCCAGCAGGGCACTGACATTCAACAGCATCAGTGTCAGTGGGTCAATCTGAGGTCCATTCTCACCAGGCTTGAATGTCTCATGCCATTCATGACGGTGGGGTTGATGGTATATCCCTGGGAAGGGGTAAAATTTGGCAATTTCACACTGTGTCACAGACACACGTTTAATCTACACCTCTGGCCATGATGGGTCTGAAATTTCCAGTTGCTGGCATCTTGCTGCAGCCCTCAGCCTCCCGGGGCGCCTCAGCCTGCATCCTGTGCTCTGTCGCGTCCGCAGCGGCCCTCCATTCTCCTCAGCTGTGCAGTGCCAAGGACCTCTCTTCTGTCTTGGCCTTGAGCTTCTCCCAGCCGAACTCCACGCCCCCTCCCCCTCCACAGAGCTGCCAGTTCTCCCCCAATCTCCTTGGCATAACCTAGGACAACTTTCATATCTGATTTCAGATGGTATTTGCAGGCTCACATGTGGTACCAGATGCTTTCCTCAGCACCCTGACTCACCCCTCATCCCTGCGTGGCTTCTGAGCTCCGTCTCTTGGTGCATTCTCGGTTCCCTCAGCCAGGGATTCTGACTTCCACTTAGGTAATCACACTTATCTTTGAGCTGCATTTTAGATGTCACCTCCTCTCATGAAGTTTCGGCTATGTCCCAAATCAGTCAGGGAACTTGGCGGGATGACAGCGTAACCTCTATGATAAATCCCAACTCATGTTCTTCGGCAGTAAGAAGATGATGTTTGTCTTGTCTCCCTGCCTGTCACTGGAATCCAATAACTATTTATGCAGTAGAAATTGAAGATTAATGGTATGTAAAACAAAGATGGTATGTATGTGTGAACTTGTGTGTGTATGCATGTATGTGTGTGTGTGCACGTGCACACATTATCACAGTGATTCTGTGTCATACTGGGAGCTGACTCTCTGTACATGAAGTTTGAGAATCCTTGGTTTCCCAAGAGAGTTCTGACATAGATACAGGAAATATCACTGGGACTACAGTCCCTGCTCTGAATCAGGAAAAAAAAAAAAAAGTGCTGTGGATAGGAACATGATCCAAGGAACATGATGTGGTTTTCCAGGATCAAGAACAATGATTGAGCCAAGTCAAAGGCCCTATCACAAAGTGTCAGAAATCTTTAATGAATTAAAGCTCCAGCCACTCGGTGGGAAAAGAAAGAACTCTGTTAACTTTGTTGATGCCACAAAAGATGACTTTACATTCTTGAAGATCAATGTATTTGTAGACAAATGTACATCTAGTGTCTTAAAGGACATGTGCTGAGTATTTTAGCATGGAGATCTACATATGAGCAAAGAATGTAGTACTGGGAATGAAGGATAAAGGGGGGAAAATTCAAAAATAGAATTGGTAAATATTTCAATGATCATTATGCTTGTAAAATAATGTTATTAAACCAAATTGAGTATATGTGAGATTTGAAATATATTAGACATCACTGAAAATGGCAGAGTAGGAAACTCCAGATCTTTCTTCCTCCATAAAAACAAATAACAAGCTTACAAAACTGCCAGAATCAACATTTGCAGACCTCTGGAATCTAGTCTGTAACTTGTGACAACCAGGGGAATCTTAACGAAGAAAGAAGCACTGTGTTGCGTCAAACAGTGCTGTGACATTTTAAATTGCTCTCCTACTGTCCCTGCTCCCAAGAACCGTGGCAGTCATGAGAAAGGCAGCTTCCCCCTCACCCCTGGAGGAGGCTGCTGGTGCCAGGGGGCTGGATGCATTCTTAGAAATGGCCTGAGAGGACCCTACATTTTCTTGCCTGGCTGACCCTCCAGGGTTGTGCAAATAGGAAGTGAACGTCAAACAAGGCAGGACTGTAAATGTGCAGCGAGCATGAAAAGAGTGCTCCAACACAGAGCCAGTCTGCAAAGAGTCTAAGGTAATAGGTCACTTCTGCTCAGAGCCTGTCTCCCAAAAATAGGGACACAATTGTCCCTCCTGTCACTGAAAGGGAGTGGGTAACATGGAGGAGAATTGGGTATTCCTTGAACAACAAATGTCTCATCCACAAGAATATGTAATAATGTGGAGGCCCAACCTCATGCCCTCCTCAAGTTGGAGAAGTCCAAGTAATTCAGTATGGCTGGTTCATTGGGTGCACGTGGGGTCAAAGAATCATAAAAAGCAAGCTTGCAGAAGAGGACAAGGGCGGAAAATGAACAGCATGGTAGGAGCCTGGACTTCCTCTGGGAGGCAACAGGGGGTTAATGCACGATTTTCTGCAGGGACCCAGGTGGATAAAACAGACCAGCATGTGGTTAATGCGGTTCAAGAATTTCCTAATATGGTGGACATTCAGGTGTTTCATAATGGGAGGCAGAGGTGGATGGCAGAATGACTCACCTCTCCTGTTCTCACCTCTGCTTTCCTAGGATAAACCCAAAATAGTCATGACATCTGCTGAATATTCTTGGCTTCAGTTTACTTAAGTTTAAGACTTTTGTATCTGTAATGATGTGCTGGTCAAGGTCATCAGCAACATTGCCAATGCAATGTCAAATTTCTATGTTCATTTTGTGAATCAGTCTTGTTTGACTCACTGGACCAGTGACTCCTCTTGGCCACACTTTCTCATTGCATTTTTTAGAGTGTCATTCATTCCTGATTCTCTGCCAGCTCCAAGGATCACTCCTCATCCACCCCTCCCACCAGCCCTGCTTTTCTTCTTATTAGAATGCCTATCTGCATTTCTCTCACATTCTCTCTACCCTAACTCTCGGAATAACCTCATAGAGACACAGAACTTCCATTCAAAGTTAATGACTCTTTTTCCCTCTCCCCAGCCCACACACTCTCCTGAATTCCATGTGTTTACCCAGTAGCCCAAACAACACGCACAGTAGCATATCTAATAGATCGCAAACTCAATACGGTCAAGATAGCCCTCACTCCTCATCTTGCCTCCTACAAGCTGCTCCACCAATAAGCTTTCTTGTTTCCATTTTGCATGACAACTTCTGCTTGTTCAAGCTGAAAAATTTGGAGCCATCTCTTTATTTCATTAGACGTAAGTGCATCCTGGGGGCTCCAGGTTCAAAACAAGCCAAAATTCAACCATTTCTCATCATCCTTACAGCTAGTGTCCTTCATCAAGCAAACATTCTCTCTGACCTGTATTACTCTAAGAGCCTCCTAACTGGTCCCCTTATTCACACCATAGCTTCCTACCATCAGTTCCTAATAAATTAACCTTACTAAAAAATCAGAGTTTATCACTCCTTGGCTCAAACCCAGGAAATGCCAGATCATCTCACGTAGAGTAAAAGCCCATGTCGTGTGATGCTGGGAAGGCCCCACGTGATCATCTCCTATACCCTCTCTTACTCTGTTGTAGACCCTGGACTAATTCTTCCTAGTCTGTGCTGGGCAGGATCCAACCTGGGTGCCTCTGGAGTGACTGTTTCCTCAGCTTGGGTGCTCTTCCTTTGCATAAATGCATGCCTTACCTTTCACTCCCTTCAAGCCATATCAAAAAGTCATTTTTAAAGTTCACCCTAAGTTTAAATTGCAAAGCCACCCCCGACTTGCCAACAGTACCCCAATAAAACTTTAATCTGCTCTGTTTTATTCATTTCATTAATCACCCAATACACTAAGACACCTACTCCTCTTATATAATAATATAATAATTACTATATTAATTATTATTTTATTTCTCCCTTTTACAAAGGGAGCTCCATGTGGACAGAATTCTTCATCTGTTCTGTTCCTTGATGTATCCTGAGCTTCAGGACAGTGTCTGGTGCTACATGGTAGATGCTAGTGAAATGTAAC
This sequence comes from Capricornis sumatraensis, assembly GCF_032405125.1. Classification (NCBI taxonomy): domain Eukaryota; kingdom Metazoa; phylum Chordata; class Mammalia; order Artiodactyla; family Bovidae; genus Capricornis; species Capricornis sumatraensis. The sequence goes on from NC_091073.1 coordinate 80,874,907, forward strand.
AATAATGAATGAGTAAGTTGTACCTATAATTTTTTGTTTTCAGGTCTTTGTCTAATTGTGGACCAAGATTATTCTAAATATCACAAATGCTTTTGACAATTTTTCTCCCTATGGTATATTCTTTTTTTAATTTCTTCTTTATTTTTGACTGTGGTCTTCATTGCTGTGAGAGGGCTTTCTCTAGCCACAGCAAGCAGGGGGCTGCTCTTCATTTTTGCGGTGCTCAGGTTTCTGTCGCGATGGCCTCTCTTATTGAAGAGCACAAGCTCTAGAGCATGTCTGGGCTCAGCAGTTGCGGCACACGGGTTTCGTTGCCCCCAGCATGTGGAATCTTCCCAGACCAGGAATCGAAGCTGTGTACTCTGCATTGACAGGTGGATTCTTAACCCCTGGACCACCAGGGAAGTCCCCTCCTAAGGGATATTCTGTGACAGCTTATAAAATGTTAAATGTAGATTTTTCCTTAACTTTGTCATAGAATTTAGTTCTAGAATAGTTTTTGCCTAATATCTTAAACTAATATTTCTCTTGAGTGTCTTCTGGCTAAGTCATATTTTTTCTAAGAAATTTTCAATTTTGTTTAATATTTTTGGCTTTCTTCACATAAAATAATTCATAGTGTTCTCAGATGAATTTTTTAATTTCTCATTTATCTTTGGTTATTTATTCAATTTTTAAATAACCAGTTTGAGTTTCTTGGATTCTTCATAGTGTCTTTAATGAATGAAAAACTTTTAAATTTTAATAAAATTCAACTTATCAGCTTTATTCTTTCTGAGAGAGTGTTTTGGTATTGTATCTAAAAGTTCATCACCAAAACTAAGAGCAAGCTTAGTTTTATAGTTTTGTGTTTTATGTTTAGGTTTGTGACCCACTTTGAGTTAATATTTGGTATGGCATGAAGTAAGGGTGGAGTTCCCTTTTTTTTTTTTTTTTTTTTGCTTATATATATCTACTTACAGCAACACAATTTGTAGAAAAGACTCTCCTTTATCCAGTAAATTGCCTTTCAGTTCAGTTCAGACGCTCAGTCCTGTCCAACTCTTTGCAATCCCATGAAATGCAGCACGCCAGGCCTCCCTGTCCATCACCAACTCCCGGAGTTTACCCAAACTCATGTCCATTGAGTCAGTAATGCCATCCAACCATCTCATCCTCTGTCAGTCCCTTCTCCTCCCGTCCTCAATCTTTCCCAGCATCAGGGTCTTTTCCAATGAGTCAGCTCTTCACATCAGGTGGCCAAAGTATTGGAGTTTCAGCTTCAACAGCATTCCTTTCAATGAACACCCGGGACTGATCTCCTTTAGGGTGGACTGGTTGGATCTCCTTGCAGTCCAAGGGACTCTCAAGAGTCTGCTCCAACACCACAGTTCAAAAGCATCAATTCTAACAGACTCAGCTTTGTTTCCACTGTTTCCTCATCTATTTCCCATGAAGTGATGGGACCGGATGCCATGATCTTAGCTTTCTGAATGTTGAGCTTTAAGCCAACTTTTTCACTCATCTCTTTCACTTTCATCAGGAGGCTCTTTAGTTCTTATTCACTTTCTGCCATAAGAGTGGTGTCATCTGCATATCTGAGGTTATTGATATTTCTCCCAGAAATCTTGATTCCAGCTTGTGCCTCATCCAGCCCAGAGTTTCTCATGATGTACTCTGCATATAAGTTAAGTAAGCAGGGTGACAATATACAGCCTTGAGGTACTCCTTTTCCTATTTGGAACCAATCTGTTGTTCCAGGTCCAGTTCTAACTGCTGCTTCCTGACCTGCATACAGATTTCTCAAGAGACAGGTCAGGTGGTCTGGTATTCTAATCTCTTTCAGAATTTTCCACAGTTTATTGTGATCCACACAGTCAAAGGCTTTGGCATATTCAATAAAGCAGAAGTAGATGTTTTTCTGGAACTCTCTTGCTTTTTCAATGATCCACTGGATGTTGGCAATTTGATCTCTGTTTCCTCTGCCAAGTAGATAAGCTTAAAATAAGTCTCTCATTTTCTGTTTATCTGAAACAGTCTTTATTTCTGCTTTATTTTTGAGAAATGACTAGTTATAATTTCACTGACTATAAAAGTCTGAGGAGGAATATTTTTCCTTTTGGTACTTTAAGGATTTTATTCCACTTCCCTTTTGCTTGCATAGTTTCTTATGATAAATCTGCTACAGTACTTCTTATTCCTTTAGAAGTCAGATACATGCTTTCTTTGGATTTTTTCAAAATTTTCTCTTTGGTTGTCTGCAGTTTCAATGTTTCTCTAGCTTCTTGGACTTATGGTTTGATATCTGACCTAAATTTTAGAAAATTCTTGGATGTTATTCCAAGTATTTCTCTGCCCTATTCTGTCTTTAATTCTCCTGTTGTTCCAATTGTATGCCTTTTACATTTTTTTTATAATTACCTCACATTTTTTGGATACTGCGTTCTTTTTGTTACTAGAGACAAAATATATCACTGGTGTATCACTCAAGTCCCACTCAGTCATTAACAATTGGTCCGTGCCATTTTGACAGCATATAACCGAATGTCTCCCAGAGTGATGCCACTCAAGTTTGCAGGCTCCTGTTGACATTGCCAGGTTTCACTAGCAAAACTTTTAGCATATGGCTTTAGCACTTTGGTCATCTTGTATAACTAAGCTAAGACACAATATCACCTCTTGCTCCAAATCTCTCTCAAGGCACCAGTGTAAAATTGGATAGTCCTTGTGGCATTTTATTCACAAGGACAGTTTGTTTTATTTATCCTGTTTATTCATCCCTTCAGCCTGAGGTACTTTTCCTCCTTCTCTCCATTTTTCATTGATTTTTTTACCCACACTTTTCCACTTTTGGAAGGGATGTTGCTTAGTACTGGTCCAGACTGCAGGAGGCAATACTAGTCTAACAATGCCTCATACTCAGTCCAAGCTCATTTGTGTAGGGCAGGGTTACATTGAACCAGAACTGATGAGCTATCTCAACAATGAGGCAAACAGCTACATTCACTGTCAACTCCAATTTTTCCAGATGAGGATTCCACTAATTCCTCATTTTCATATAGAGGCTAAGATCAAGAATCCCTAGCAATTATGACATAAAGTTTAAAGATAAAGCAGTTTTTTATTTAGGACTTGTGGTTGCTCTCAGTACCTGCTGTTGCATCTCTGGTCCTGGGACAGCTGCATCAGGTAGGAAAGAGAAAGCTGAAGTCAGGCCAAAACCCTGGCCCTTTAGTCAAACTTACACTGATGAGTTTAGGTGGCTCAGACGGTAAAGAATCTGCCTGCAATGCAAGAGACCTAGGTTTGATCCCTGGGTCAGGAAGATCCCCTAGAGAAGGGAATGGTAATCTGCTCCAGTATTCTTGCCTAGAGAATTCCATGGACAGAGGAGCCTGATGAGCTACAGTCCATGGGGTCTCACAGAGTCGGACACAATTGACTGTCTTTCACTCACTCACTACACTGATTAGTTTATAGGACCATCAACCAAGACAATTCAAGTTCAATTTTCCATTGTCTCTGAACCTTCTAGCTTATTTAATTCCCCCAAACTAGGGCAAATACAGCAGATTTATTTTGGACCTTTCAATGCTGGGAAACCAGCAGGACTTCCATCTACCCACCCAGCCTCTGATAGTGCTGCACTAAGACCTTTGCTTTCCCCATCAGTGTTCACTTGTATTTTTAAAATCTCATTTCTTAATAACCATTCAGAGTATTCCAACTTGCTGGAATAAGTCCCTTGACTCTTACTTTGTCTTTCCTCATTCTCTTACAAATCCCACTAACCTTCTTAGCTATCTGGCATCTCAGTAAGACTTTCTCCATAGATGGCAACTTTGAGGGTACTGGCTATAGGTTAGACTTGTTGGAATTCAAGCTTGGCCAACATCAGGATCTTCCCCAATACCTTACTTTTAGCTGTTAAAAAATATAAGAGCTAAGAGATTATATATTCTGCTTATTTTTCATTACTTTTGATTCTTTATGCAGTCAGTGAACCAGTCTTCTCAGGAGTTGCATCTATCATCTCTAGGTTTCATTGTAAGTGTTAACCTCTTTTAACTGGTTATAAGCACAGCTGCCTGGAGAAGGAAATGCCAACCCACTCCAGTACTCTTGCCTGGAAAATCCCATGGACGGAGGAGCCTGGTAGGCTACAGTCCATGGAGTCTCCAAGAGTCAGACACAACTGAGCAACTTCACTTCCACTTTTCACTTTCATGCATTGGAGACGGAAATGGCAATCCACTCCAGTATTCTTGCCTGGAGAGTCCCAGGGACAGAGGGGCCTGGTGGGCTGCCATCTATGGGGTCGCACGGAGTCAGACATGACTGAAGCGACTTAGCAGCAGCAGCAGCAGCAGCACCAAGCACAGCTGCATTTTCATATCACAGGTGACACCAAGGCCTTCCAGAAACCAAATATTTGTCAGTTCTTACCACCAAACTCTTTTGTTTTCCCAAACTACATATTTCAGTCAGAAAGGGTAAGTCTAGTGAATCCCACTTTTAACATTAACTACAAAGTTAGACCTTGTCTAACTCAATAAAACTAAGCCATGCCCGTGGGACAACCCAAGACAGGTGGGTCATGGTGGAGAGGTCTGACAGAATGTGGTCCACTGGAGAAGGGAATGGCAAACCACTTCAGTATTCTTGCCTTGAGAAGCCCATGAACAGTATAAAAAGGCAAAATGATAGGATACTGAAAGAGGAACTCCCCAGGTCAGTAGGTGCCCAATATGCTACTGGAGATCAATGGAGAAATAACTCCAGAAAGAATGAAGGGATGGAGCCAAAGCAAAAACAATACCCAGTTGTGGATGCAATTGGTGATACAAGAAAGGTCTGATGCTGTAAAGAGCAATATTGCATAGGAAACTGGAATGTCAGGTCCATGAATCAAGGCAAATTAGAAGTGGTCAAACAAGAGATGGCAAGGGTGAACGTCGACATTCTAGGAATCAGCGAACTAAAATGGACTGGAATGGGTGAATTTAACTCAGATGACCATTATATCTACTACTACAGGCAGGAATCCCTTAGAAGAAATGGAGTAGACATCATGGTCAACAAAATAGTCCAAAATGCAGTACTTGGATGCAATCTCAAAAATGACAGAATGATCTCTGTTCGTTTCCAAGGCAAACCATTCAATATCACAGTCATCCAAGTCTATGCCCCAACCAGTAATGCTGAAGAAGCTGAAGTTGAACGGTTCTATGAAGACCTACCAGACCTTTTAGAACTAACACCCAAAAAAGATGTCCTTTTCATTATAGGGGACTGGAATGCAAAAGTAGGAAATCAAGAAACACCGGGAGTAACAGGCAAATTTGGCCTTGGAATGCAGAATGAAGCAGAGCAAAGACTAATAGAGTTTTGCCAAGAAAATGCACTGGTCATAGCAAACACCCTCTTCCAACAACACAAGAGAAGACTCTACACATGGGCATCACCAGATGGTCAGCACTGAAATCAGATTGATTATATCCTTTGCAGCCAAAGATGGACAAGCTCTATACAGTCAACAAAAACAAGACCAGGAGCTGACTGTGGCTCAGATCATAAACTCCTTATTACCAAATTCAGACTGAAATTGAAGAAAGTAGGGAAAACCACTAGACCATTCAGGTATGACCTAAATCAAATCCCTTATGATTATACAGTGGAAGTGAGAAATAGATTTAAGGGCCTAGATCTGATAGATAGAGTGCCTGATGAACTATGGAATGAGGTTCGTTACATTGTACAGGAGACAGGGCTCAAGACCATCCCCATGGAAAAGAAATGCAAAAAAGTAAAATGGCTGTCTGGGGAGGCCTTATAAATAGCTGTGAAAAGAAGAGAAGCCAAAAGCAAAGGAGAAAAGGAAAGATATAAGCATCTGAATGCAGAGTTCCAAAGAATAGCAAGAAAGCCTTCTTCAGCAATCAATGCAAAGAAATAGAGGAAAAGAACAGAATGAGAAAGACTAGAGATCTATTCAAGAAAATTAGAGATATCAAGGGGACATTTCATGCAAAGATGGGCTCGATAAAGGACAGAAATGGTCTGGACCTAACAGAAGCAGAAGATATTAAGAAGAGGTGGCAAGAATACACAGAAGAACTGTACAAAAAAGATCTTCATGACCCAGATAATCATGATGGTGTGATCACTCACCTAGAGCCAGACATCCTGGAATGTGAAGTCAAGTGGGCCTTAGAAAGCATCACTACAAACAAAGCTAGTGGAGGTGATGGAATTCCTGTTGAGCTATTTCAAATCCTAAAAGATGATGCTGTGAAAGTGCTGCACTCAATATGCCAGCACATTTGGAAAACTCAGCAGTGGCCACAGGAATGGAAAAGGTCAGTATTCATTCCAATCCCAAAGAAAGGCAATGCAGAAGAATGCTCAAACTACTGCACAATTGCACTCATCTCACATGCTAGTAAAGTAATGCTCAAAATTCTCCAAGCCAGGCTTCAGCAATACGTGAACCAGGAACTTCCTGATGTTCAAGCTGGTTTTAGAAAAGGCAGAGGAACCAGAGATCAAACGGCCAACATCTGCTGGATCATGGAAAAAGCAAGAGAGTTCCAGAAAAACATCTATTTCTGCTTTATTGACTATGCCAAAGCCTTTGACTGTGTGGATCACAATAAACTGTGGAAAATTCTGAAAGAGATGGGAATACCAGACCACCTGACCTCCCTCTTGAGAAACCTGTATGCAGGTCAGGAAGCAGCAGTTAGAACTGGACATGGAACAACAGACTGGTTCCAAATAGGAAAAGGAGTACCTCAAGGCTGTATGTTGTCATCCTGCTTATTTAACTTATATGCAGAGCACATCATGAGAAACGCTGGACTGGAAGAAACACAAGCTGGTATCAAGACTGCCAGGAGAAATATCAATAACCCCAGATATGCAGATGACACCACCTTTATGGCAGAAAGTGAAGAGGAACTAAAAAGCCTCTTGATGAAAGTGAAAGAGGAGAGTGAAAAAGCTGGCTTAAAGCTCAACCTTCAGAAAACTAAGATCATGGCATCCGGTACCATCACTTCATGGCAAATAGATGGGGAAACAGTGGGAACAGTGTCAGACTTTATTTTGGGGGGCTCCAAAATCACTGCAGATGGTGACTGCAGCCATGAAATTAAGACCTTACTCCTTGGAAGAAAAGTTATGACCAACCTAGACAGCATATTCAAAAGCAGAGATACTACTTTGCCAACTAAGGTCTGCCTAGTCAAGGCTATGGTTTTTCCAGTAGTCATGTATGGCTGTGAGAGTTGGACTGTGAAGAAGGATGCGCGCCAAAGACTTGATGAGTTTGAATTGTGGTGTTGGAGAAGACTCTTGAGAGTCCCTTGGACTGCAAGGAGATCCAACCAGTCCATTCTGAAGATCAGCCCTGGGATTTCTTTGGAAGGAATGATGCTAAAGCTGAAACTTCAATACTTTGGCCACTTCATGCGAAGAGTTGACTCATTGGAAAAGACTCTGATGCTGGGAGGGACTGGGGGCAGGAGGAGAAGGGGACGATAGAGGATGACATGGCTGGATGGCATCACTGACTGGATGGACGTGAGTCTGAGTGAACTCCGGGAGTTGGTGATGGACAGGGAGGCCTGGCATGCTGCAATTCATGGGGTCGCAAAGAGTCGGACACGACTGAGCGACTGAACTGAACAAAGTTAGAATGGAATCTGGGGGTTCTCAGGACCAACCTCATGTCTACTAGAAGGATTCATGGAACTCTCTGAAAGCTGTTATCCTCATGTTTGTGGTTTTTCTTATAAAAGGCATGGATTAAAGTCAGAGATGGAACAGCTAAGGCGGAGTCCAGGAGAGTTCCAGTGCAGAGCTTCCTGTTGTCCTATCCCAGTGGAGCTGAGAGCAGCACGGATTACTCCCAGCAAAGATGTGTGACAGCTCAAACAGGAAGGTCACCTGCACCCCAGGGGCTTTGTCCTTTGGGCAGCCTAACCATGTGACGTATGATAAGAGCTTTGGGCCCTTGCAGCCTCACTGTCTCTCTGGATAGGCTGAAGGTCAAAGGTTGGTCAACCTTGCCTACATGATCAAGATCCAGGAGAAACTTGAATCCAGCAAACCAGGTACGTTTCCATAGTCATCAGTCCTGCGGGTTTGCTATCACATATCACTACCAGCAGGAGCTAACACTGCCCACATTCCCTCAGGAGAGGAGAACTGGAAGCTCCCTGCTTGGAACCTCCCTGCTTGGACCCCTTCTCAACTCTGCCTCTGCATCCCTTCCCTTGACAGATTTTAATCTGTGCCCTTTTACAGTAAAGAACCATAATCATGAGCAGAGTAGCTTCCAAGTGAGTTCCAAATCCTCCTACTGAGTTATCAAAACATATAGCTCAACAATCCCCTAACTTCACAAACACAGAGAAAGAATCTTTTCCAGAAACACTTATCTGCACATGAAGCCTCCATAGGATTGGCCCAGCTCTCCCTGCCTTCTGCATGGATGGAGCCCGTACTTCGGTGGGAAGATGAATATGGTCTCATTATCTTCATTCCACTCAGAAGGACAGAAATTCATCGCTTACTTTATAATCCTGGGAGCCAAGAAAAGAACAAAAAAATTTTAGAAAAGGAAAAATGTCTTGTCTAAAATAAGTTCGACAACACCTCACACAAACATACACATAGAAACATTTGTATCATCTTTCTTAACAAAACACTAACTTATGAAAATGCACATTTTTATTATTCATGAAATTAAAATTGGACTTTCTCAGGTGGCTCAGTGGTAAAGAATCCTCCTGCCAATGCAGGAGACACAGGTTCGATCCCTGGGTCAGGAAGATCCCCTGGAGGAGGAAATGGCAGTCTGTTCCACTATTCTTGCCTGAAAAATCTGGGTGGCGGCGGGGGGGGGGGGGAGGGGGGTTGCAGTTCAGCACAGAGGGGACATAGGTATGCTCATGGCTGATTCACATTCAGTTCAGTTCATTCACTCAGTTGTGTCTGACTCTTTGCAACTCCATGGACTGTAGCACACCAGGCCTCCCTGTCCATCACCAACTCCCGGAGTTTACCCAAACTCATGTCCATAGAGTCAGTGATGCCATCCAATTATCTTATTCTCTGTCAACTCCTTCTCCTCCCGACTTTAATCTTTCCCAGCATCAGGGTCTTTTCAAATGAGTCAGGTCTTCACATCAGGTAGCCAAAGTACTGGAGTTTCAGCTTCAACATCAGTCATTTCAATGAACACCCAGGACTGATTTCCTTTAGGATGGGCTGGTTGGATCTCCTTGCAGTCCAAGGGATTCTCTTTTTTTTTTTTTAATTTTAAAATCTTTAATTCTTACATGCGTTCCCAAACATGAACCCCCCTCCCACCTCCCTCCCCATAACATCTCTGTGGGTCATCCCCACGCACCAGCCCCAAGAATGCTGTATCCTGCATTAGACATAGACTGGCAACTCGATTCTTACATGATAGTATACATGTTACAATGCCATTCTCTCAAATCATCCCACCCTCTCCCTCTCCCTCTGAGTCCAAAAGTCCGTTATACACATCTGTGTCTTTTTTGCTGGCTTGCATACAGGGCCGTCATTGCCATCTTTCTAAATCCCATATATATGTGTTAGTATACTGTATTGGTGTTTTTCTTTCTGGCTTACTTCACTCTGTATAATCGGCTCCAGTTTCATCCATCTCATCAGAACTGATTCAAATGTATTCTTTTTCATGGCTGAGTAATACTCCATTGTGTATATGTACCACAGCTTTCTTATCCATTCATCTGCTGATGGACATCTAGGTTGTTTCCATGTCCTGGCTATTATAAACAGTGCTGCGATGAACATTGGGGTACATGTGTCTCTTTCAATTCTGGTTTCCTCAGTGTGTATGCCCAGCAGTGGGATTGCTGGGTCATAAGGTAGTTCTAGTTGCAATTTTTTAAGGAATCTCCACACTGTTCTCCATAGTGGCTGTACTAGTTTGCATTCCCACCAACAGTGGAGGAGGGTTCCCTTTTCTCCACACCCTCTCCAGCATTCTGCAAGCAAGGGATTCTCAAGAGTCTTCTCCAAACCCAGTTCAAAAGCATCAATTCTTCAGTGCTCAGCTTTCTCTATAGCCCAACTCTCACATCCATACATGACTACTGGAAAAACCATAGCCTTGACTAGATGGACCTTAGTCAGCAAAGTAATGTCTCTGCTTTTTAATATGCTGTCTAGGTTAGTCATAGCTTTCCTTCCAAGGAGTAAGCGTCTTTTAATTTCAGGGCTACAATCACCATCTGCAGTGATTTTGGAGCCCAAAATATAAAGTCTGACATTGTTTCCACTGTTTCCCCATCTCTTTGCCATGAAGTGATGGGACCAGATGCCATGATCTTAGTTTTCTGAATGTTTAGCTTTAAGCCAACTTTTTCACTCTCCTCCTTCACTTTCATCAAAAGGCTCTTTAGTTCTTCTTCACTTTCTGTTATAAGGGTTGTGTCATCTCCATATCTGAGGTTATTGATATTTCTCCCGGCAATCTTGATTCCAGCTTGTGCTTCATCCAGTCCAGCGTTTCTCATGATGTACTCTGCATGTAAGTTAAATAAGCAGGGTGACAATATACAGCCTTGACTTACTCCTTTCCCAATCTGGAACCAGTCTGTTGTTCCATGTCCAGTTCTAACTGTTGCTTCTTGACCTGACACAGGTACACTGATGGCTGATTCATGCTGATGTATGGCAAAAATCATCACAATATTGAAAAGTAATTATCCTCCAATTAAAATAAATAAATAAATGTTTTTTAATCCCATGGACAGAGGAGCCTGGCATGCTACAGTCCATGGGGTCACAAACAACTCAGCACAAGATTTTTAAATTAAAGTTAGATTTTTAAACCATACAAAACTTCAAGAAATAGTCATGCCAACGTCTGCTCCCTATACCAGCATCATAAATATCAACACTTCCCACTGTAAATGAAGGCAAAGGGTGCTGTGAGAGAAGAAACCAAAAGGAAATGACTGAAGAAGAGAACTCAAAGAGCATAACAAGGGAAACAGGAAGAGAATGAACCATCAGTCAAGAATGGACAATCAACCAAGCCCAGACAGTCACAGAATCTTTTTCAACACAGTACCCTGTCCCCATAAATAGATAAGATATGAAATGCCTTCACTATTCCAGAATTAAATTAATCAGGAATAGAAACATGGATGAAAGGCATAAAAGACCAGGGTGAATTCCATTAGTTCATGCCTGGCATTGTGATGGATTCAGTTGCATATATTCATTTGCTGGTGACTGCAACCATGAATGGAGAAGGCGATGGCATCCCACTCTTCTACTCTTGCCTGGAAAATCCCATGGATGGAAAAGCCTGGTAGGCTACAGTCCATGGGGTCACGAAGAGTCGGACACAACTGAGCGATCTCACTTTCACTTTTCATTGTCATGCATTGGAGAAGGAAATGGCAACCCACTCCAGTGTTCTTGCCTGGAGAATCCCAGGGATGGGGGAGCCTGGTGGGCTGCCGTCTATGGGGTCGCACAGAGTCGGACACGACTGAAGCGACTTAGCAGCAGCAGCAGCAGCAACCATTAAACTAAAAGACTCTTGCTCCTTGGAGGAAAAGCTATGACAAACTTAAACAGCATATTAAAAAGCAGAGACATTACTTTGCTGACAAAGGTCCATCTAGTCAAAGCTATGGTTTTTCCAGTAGTCATGTATAGAAGTGAAAGTTGGACCTTAAAGAAAGCTGAGCACTGAAGAATTAATGCTTTTGAACTGTGATATTGGAGAAGACTCTTGAGAGTCTCTTGGACTACCAGATCAAACCAGTCAATCCTAAAGGAAATCAATCCTGAATTTTCATTGGAAGGACTATGCTGAAGCTAAAGTTCCAATACTTTGGCCACCTGATGCAAAGAACTGGTTCATTGGAAAAGACCCTGATGCTGGGAAAGATTGAAGGCAGGAGGAGAAGGGGATTACAGAGGATGAGTTGGTTGGATGGCATCACTGATTCGATGGATATCAGTTTGAGCAAGAGCAAGCTCTGGCAGGTGGTGATTGACAGGAAGCCTGGTGTGCTACAGTCCACGGGGTCACAAAGTGTTGGACATGATTGAGCAACTGAATTGAACTGAACTCAGCATCTTCAGACTGACCCTTGTTTTGAATCGAGGATAGTAAGGTATAGCAGGAGAACGTGACAAACCAGTGTCACCGAAGCTGAACTCTGCAATCTAGGACAGGGGCTGGCAAACTGCAGCCCACACACCCAATCCAGCCCTTCGTCTGTTTTTGTCAGTAGAGTTTTACTGGTACATAGCCATGATTATCATTTTTGTATTATTTACAGCTGTTTTTGTAATAAAAGGACAGATTTGAGTATTTGCAACAGAGACATCATGGCCTGAAATGTCTAAAATATCTACCATCTGGTCCTTTTCAGAAAAAGTGTGCTGACCCCTGGCCCAGGACACTTTTCACTACACATAGTTTTAAAATCCCAGAATAAAAAGCACTGTTGCTTGTACTTCATGTTTAGCATTATTTTAAAGTAGGGTTGCCAATGATCAATTTCTTACTTTGTGAGAAGAGAGTAAAAGAAGAAAACACAGGGCAACATATTTTTCTTGCCAATCCTCTCACCCACAAATTGATTTCCAGAAAGTTAGAATTTTATATCCCAAGAGTGTTTGGCCTTTGACAGTTCTAGACATCAAAAGGAAAAATATCAATGTGTTTGAGGCCCTTCTAGAGCTGAGAGACATTTTATTCTAAAAACAGTAATAGTTACCATGAACTAAATATTGTGATGAACAACAAACATGTTAAATGCTTCATAGTATTTTTTCTATCCTTAAAACAAATCAATAAGACAGGTAAAATTTTGCCCTCTTACAGAGGCTGGTAAAGGTAAAAGAATTTTCCCTAAGACAGTCAAGGAAAGAAAAACCCTGTATTCAAACTCAGGGCTGTGTGACTTGAGCAGGCACACTCCACACCGTGCAGAGCAAGGATTCTGGAGTGGAAGACGAGGGAGCACCAAGGCAAGGGGAAATCACCCCTGGTGCCCCCCAACTGTTTCAGGCACCAGAGCCAGCCTTGGGACCTCTGGGCACACATTCCTCCCTCCCTCCTTCAGATGGAGAAACTGAGGCTTAGAGAGGCAAGGATGTCCCCAGACTGTTCTCATTCGTGGCACATCTTCCCTGTCCGCTGTGCTTTGGACAATCTGTGATAATATCACACATCATTCATCGACTCTACACCAGCATTCCACAATAAGATGGGGCATCACTGAGTAAGCCATTCTTTCTTCTGAGAACCATTTTCTGCAATTATGATACATCGCTGGCCACGTCCCTGCCCTTGTTTCAACATGTCCAGCAATCCCTTGCACCCCTGAGATGAAGCATAGCCCAAACAGAGAGAAACTCACAGGAAAATGCAGCCAAGAAACCAAACTAGCCACCTGGACTTCTATTTTCATACTGTGAACCAGAAACCCCTCTGCCAACTACAACTACTGGGACCATGTAGAGAGCTTGTCAAAGGCCCTTTTCCTTTCATTTCCTTGTTAGTATCCTGGGAAACAGACAGTAAACATCAAGACAACAGGACAAGGAAATAAAACCTTAAGTGACTAATTATTGTTAAAAGCTCCATACAGGTTCCAAGACTGAGGATTAACAAGAGAAGTATAGGACTGGATAAACATAGTTTTATGTGATTTTATTCTTCCAAATTCCTTCTATATACAAACTCCAAGTGGAGCCCAAGACTTAAAAGCTGGGCTGTTTTACAACACTGTGGGGCTGGAAGCTCGCAAAGGGGCTACAGCCCAGACCAGTAAGCCTGGAGCTCAAGAAGGTGCCTCCCAGATCAGGCAGGACATGGCCACACAGTGCCCATGCTCATCAGGACACTAATGTAACAAAAGTCTGCACCCAGGAGACAGGGAGTAGGGTTCAAATACTTACTGTGGCCACTGGTGATGTTTAGCTCCTATAATCTATTTTTGCCTTTTTAATTTTAAAATATACACAAGCCAAGGAATGCTTTTTCCCCCAAAAGTTGTATTATCATGAAAAAGCTGTTCTCCCATTTGGGTAAAAAAAAAATAAAAAATTCTCACAAACTCCTTGGAAATCATAAATAACACTGTTTCAAGAAGATATGATGTCATCCTTGCTTTCTGAAAAGAAATCAATGTGGCATTTCAATGGGCATCAAAAACAGGAGAAATTATCTCTCCTTGCCTCAGTTCAAACAAATCTTCCCTAAGGTGGATCTGTTTATCTTTGACTGACGTCATAGTCAAGTCAAGGATGAAAAGTGAACTAGACCATCAAGGAGATTACTAGTTGATTCACATCAAAAGGTCAGGGCAGCACCCACGTCATGGCTGAGTCTGATTCAAATAGACTATTGTGCTTTCTGTGATAATTATTGATTGCATTGCCACCTTGGTTTGCTGCTGTGATGCATGGGTTCCCACACTCAGCTCATATCCACTGATCATGTTCTGTGTCCCAGACACCACTCTGAGCACCAGTGGCACAGATGACAGCAGGATGCCCAGGGAATCAGTTGTCCAGGAGGAGGCTGGACCATGATATGATGGGGAAGGAGGTTTGACGGAGGCTCACCAGGAGCTGATGGTACCCGTAGGCGACAGCCTAGCTGGGTGGTGTAGAGAAGTTTCCTGATCCTCTCAGAATGCCTGTGCAAAGTCCTGGAAAATGACTAAGAGTTAGTCCCATGGAGATCAGGAAAACGGCATCCCAGGAAGATGTGCGGGGGAAGATCCAGAGTGGCAAAAGCCAGCATTAGTCTGCTGGGGCTGCCGTAACAAAACCCCATAGGTGAGGCAGCTTAAAGAGCAGATATTTACTATGTCACAGTTCTGAAGGCTGAAAGTTGGAGATCAAGGCATCAGCAGGGTTTGTTTCCCCTGAGGCCTCTCTCCTTGGTGTGTAGACAGCGGTTCTTCTCCCTGTGTCCTTCCATCATCTTCTCCTCATCGCATTTAGCCATCCTTCCCGAATCTGGACCATAATGTCTGGCCTGACTTCTTTCACTCAACAAATATTTATTGAAGACTTTCTAAGTCCTGAAAGTTCTGTAGAGAAGAGGGTGGGGGGGAGACAAAACTTCCTCCTTTCACTCGGATTATGTATGGGATTCCAAATGCTGCTGGAAAAAAAAAAAAAAGATCATAAATTTAGTGACTTCTTGCTGTTCAGTCATTAAGTCATGTTTAGCTCTTTGCACCCCATGAACTGGAACATACCAGGTTTCCCTGTCCTTCACTATCTCCCAGGGTTTGCTCAAATTCATGCCCATCGAATCAGTGATGCCATCCAACCATTTCATTCACTGTCACCCCCTTCTCCTGCCTTCAGCTTGCTGCTACTGCTGCTAAGTTGCTTCAGTCATGTCCGACTCTATGCAACCCCATAGACGGCAGCCCACCAGGCTCCCCCGTCCCTGGGATTCTCCAGGCAAGAACACTGGAGTGGGTTGCCATTTTCTCCTCCAAAGCATGAAAGTGAAAAGTGAAAGTGACGTCGCTCAGTTGTATCCGACTCTTCGCGACCCCATGGACTGCAGCCTACCAGGCTCCTCTGTCCATGGGATTTTCCAGGCAAGAGTACTGGAGTGGGTTGCCATTGCCTTCTCCAGCGTTCAGCTTAAGTCAACACAAATATATTCTCTCACAGTTCTAAAAGTCAGGAGCCCAAAATGCTTCCTTAAGGGCTTTAAAAAAAAAAAAAAAAGGTGTCAGCATGACTCATTTCTTCAAGAACCTCCACGGGAAAACTTGTCCTTACTTCCTTCAGTTCTAGAAGTGGCAGCATTCCTTGGCAACTGGCCACAACACTCCTCTCTCTGCTTCCTTCATTATATGCTTTTCTCCCCTTCATTATATCTTATGGTTAGTATTCACATGGAATATCTTGGCCATCTTTTTATTTGTACAACCTCCATTAGTGAATCTATCTTTTCCAATATTGAATGTTTCCACTCCAAAATTTCTATTTGGTTTATTTTTATATTTTCTATCTCTTTGGTAATAGTCTCTACTTGTTTAGACATCATTTTCATGGTTTCCTTTAGCTATTGGTCTATGGTTCCCTTTAGCTCATTGAGCAGATTTAAGATCACTGATCTAAAGTCTTTTATAGTAAATCCAATACCTGGACTTCCTCAGGGAAAATTTCTCTTATTTTGTTTTTCCAAAGACTGGGTTATGCATTCTTGTTTCTTTGCACAGATTGCAACTTTTTGTTGATAATCGGACACTTTAAATATTATAATGTGGTAACTCCGGAAAACATAATCCCCTTCTCATGAGGGTTTGTTGTTTGCTGCTTTTTGTGGGTTGCAGTTGCTTGTTGAATAACACTTCTAAACTCTTTCTGTAACAACTGTTCTTTGTCATGGTGATCACTAAATCCCACTTCTGTTAGTTTAGTGGTCAGCTAGCGATTTAACAGCGTTCCCTTAAATGCCTGAAGCCAACATAATGACCTACTCTCCCAGTCTTTGCACATAGGCTATGTGTTTGGGCAACCTTTCAATGCTTTTGCCATTCACAACTCTGCCTTAGCATTCATTTCCAGCTTGAGCAGAACCTAAAGATCAGCCAGAGATAAAATGTAGGGTCTTCTCTCGTCTTCTCTGAGCATACATTCAGCCCTGGGCACACACGTAGCCTCCTATATTCTCTAAAATATGTGGAAGCTTTGTGAAGCCTTACTGCCTCCTTTACATCCTTACCCATCCTCTTCCTAAGGCTTCCAGTCTGTCTGCTGCTTGTCCATTTGCTATCCTCTGCCTCAAAGTAGGTAGGTACATGCACAGTCACTTCAGTCATGTCTGACTCTCTTGCAAGTCTATGGACTGTAGCCCACCAGGCTCCTCTGTCCATATTGGAGTGGTTTGCCATGCCCTTCTCCAGGGTATTTTCCCAACCCAGGGATTGAACCCACTTCTCTTGCATCTCCTGCATTGCAGACAGATTTTTTTCTTACCCACTGAGACACCTGGGAAGCCCTGTAGCTAGTATGCATGCTAAGTCTCTTCAGTCTTGTCTGATTCTTTGCAACCCCTGCTCCTGTAGCCCACCAAGCTCCTCTGTCCATGGGATTCCCCAGGCAAAAATACTGGAGTGGGTTGCCATTTCCTTCTCCAAAGGATCCTCCTGACCCAGGGATAGAACCCACATCTCTTGCATCTCCTGCACTGCAGGCAGATTCTTTACCCACTGAGCCACGTGGGAAGCCCTGTAGCTAGCATATCTGCCTTTAAATACTTCTGATAAATGCCATCCAGAAGACTACTTTAGCCCTAGGAAAATTCCAAGGGAAGTGAAAAAAAGAGCCCCTGACCAATCCCTCAGGGAACCACCCGACAGACACACAATCATACGCATTTGAGACCAAGGTCTATACTGCCTCCTCTGGAACCAGCCAGTCACATTAGGAATACAGGTCAACATCCCCATAGCCACTATGGAGCTGGGAACTGGAAGGCTGTAGGTGGGTGAGTTAAAATGCCATGATGATGCTCTCATGCTGAAATCTAGGAGCTTCTTCCTTCATAAAACACTCTCCTGGTTGTTGTAAACTTTTATTAGACTCTAGAATATGAAAAAGTTGATGCCTATAGCTTTTTTTTTTTCCAGCTTCATTGTTGTTTTAGTGGAGGAACAGAGTTCTAAGAATCCTTAATCTGCCATATTCAATGACATCACTCCCCTGACTTACATTTCAGAAGATCCATTGGTGGCTGTGTCAAGGGGAGACTAAAGGGAGGGCTGAGGCCAGGAAGCAATAATGAGATCAGATGTGAGGGTACCTTAGACCCTTAGGAGCAGAGGAAGTGATGAGACACAGACAGGTTCTGGAAATATTTGGAAGTTATAGTCAGTGGATTGTAAGTGATTTGAACCTAGGTGATGAAAACCGTGGAGCTGAGACGCCTGATGAAGGATGGGTACACCATCTGACCTGGATTCCTGCAGAAGCACCCTGACTGGTCTCTGCTTCTATGCTCAGTCTTCTATTGTGTATTTTCAACAGAGTGAGCCCTTCCACTTCTACTCTAGTGCCCTATCCCAAACCCGTATGATGCCTGCAGAGCCCTGTGTAATCTGACTCACTGGGACGTTTCTGTTCACATCTCCTAACTCTGATTCAGCGCTGCTCCATGCTGGCCTCATGGCTGTTCTTCTAATTCACCAGCCAGGCTTCTGCCTCGGAACCATTGCATTTAAGCTCCCGGACATGCACAATTTCTCCCTTACTGCTTTTTTTAAATTTTTTGGTTATGTTGGGTTTTGGTTGCTGCGCATGTGGGCTTTCTCTAGCTGCAGTGAGAGGGGGCTGCTCTCTGGCTGCAGTGCACAGGCTTCTGGTTGCAGTGGCTTCTCTTATTTTGGAGCATGGGCTCTAGGCGCGTAGTAGTCTCAGCACACGGGCTCAGTAGTTGTGACTCACAGACCTCAGAGCACGTGGGCTTCTGTAGTGGTAGCACACAGGCTTTCATTGCTCTGCAACGCGTGGAATCTTCCCAGACCAGGGATGGATCCCAGGTCCCCTGCACTGGCAGGTGGACTCTTGTCCATTGTACCACGAGGGAAGTCCTCCTCTCTTATTTTTTTTTTTTTATGGATCTATGCAATGTCACTTTATTAGAGATGCCTTCTCTAACTGCCTTGGGTAAGCCAGCAAATTTAGCCACTCCAGCTGCCCTGACACTGCCTCTCCTCTTTCCTCTGTTGCATTTTCTCCATTTGTCACTTAGCTGTTTCCTTATTTGATTATTATCCTTCTGTACATCCCACCACACAGGTTAGTTCCATGAGCATAAGACAACCACTTTCCTCAGGGCTGTATCTCTAGTACTTTGAACAGTACCTGGCAGGTGGAAGAGCTAAGTTTATCTTTCCTGAGGTCATACATTGAGACAAACAGTTCCATGAGAGATAGAATCATTCTGTTCATGGATTCCATGTTTGAGAAGGAAAGAGAAACAAGCAAACCAGTGGTCACACTGAGAGCATGGCTCCCATGCTCAAGATGGGCACAAGACGTTCTCAGGACTCGTGTAACCAAGTTGGCACAACTGCACCAGGGGAGAGGGACAGCCCCCAAGGCCCCATCAGAACTATTCTGCCCTAATTGCCTCTTATTGTTGGCCCACATAAGATTGCATTTGACAAAACATTCCTTAGCCTTAAAGTAATGTTTAAAATGACAAGTCTAGGCAGAACTCTCTTTCTTGCCCACATGCATCTCTGACAAATGTTCTGTACCAATAAATTTACTTCTTGCCTATCACTTTGCCTCTCACTGAATTCCTTCTGCACTGAGATGCAAAGAACCTGAGCCTCAGTTAGTCCAGACACAGGGGAAACACTGACTCAAACTGCCCACCCTGGCCAGGCACCACAGTAACCATTTGCATGAGTTACTTTACAAGAGGAGGTCCTGGTAAGGAACATGGAACTAACAAGCCACCACCAACCAGAAGAATTCAGGAAAGGTCAAAAGAAGATGCCACTTGTCCTACCAACCTCCTAGGACCCACCTCTCTAGAATCTATCTTGATGAGCAATGCATGCATCTCCAAGAAAGACTCTGAGTCAGAAGGACTGGCCAGAGACAACCTGGAAACTAATTCCCTCACCGTAAAATCCGAGATTGTGAGCCATGAGGCAGGGCAGTCCTCCTGGGTCCCTTCCCCCTCCTGCTCTCCACTCAGTCACCCCTTCCCAATAAAGTCTCTTGCTTTGACAGCAAAATAAATAAATAAGATGACAGGTCTATCCTAGCTGGTACCTAATTCTTACTGGTTTGAACTGATACATTATGGCTTCTTGCTTTGGGTAAGTCCTGCCACAAACCACTGGAGGTCCCAGGGCACCACTACCTATTTCTTGATTCTGGAATGGATGTGTTGGAAGAGGTTTCCGTTGTGATCCTTGAGTTACAATGTGTGTAGTCTGGGTCCCTACACACTAGGCCAAAATAAGACAAAGCATCCTCATGATAGAAAACAGTTAAAACCAAGAATTTGTCGACTACTTTATTTCTCCCAAGAGAGTTTCCAATATCTCTTTGCTTTTGCTATTATTCCTTGGAATTAAGTTTAATGAGCAGATGTGATTTATGTCATGTATTTATAATAACCTGAACTTCGATATTACATTTTCCATCATTGGCTTCTTTGAATTTGAGATATTTGCACCAGGTTTAGAAAGGCTCTTTTCTCTGTTTTGTTTACAGCAGATGCTAGAAAAATATAGCCAAGAAAGAAAAAAGCAATCATCACTTATCTGCATAGCCTCCCACCAGTTTCTCAAGATTTGAAAAATACTGCATCAGCCATACAAATAGCACAGAAATGCAAAGGGGTCATCGTTTCTAAAAGATGCACAATCCTTGGGTCATATTTTTTTAATCTTTTCAATTTAAAAGTATGCCTCATTCATATACAAGCTGTTTTTGAATACTTCTGATAGACTGGTTACACAAAAACAAATTCCATGTGGTTCTTTAATCATTAAAGGGTTTACAGATAGGCTTAAAAAATAAGAATGATCAATATTTAGAAGTGCCATACTGGGGAATGGACAGTGTTTGCTAATTGATAATGGCATTTTTTTGGCAGAGAGGGGGGTGTGACAAAAATGTTTTAAAAAAAGATTGTCATGATGGTTGTACAATGCTGTGACTATACTAAAAATCATTGAATGTCCAATACAAATGGGTAACTACAAGGTATATTCGCAAATGAATTACATCTCAATAACAGTGCTACTCTAGGGGGTTGGCATAGAGCTTAGTGGGTCACTGAAGATCTGAATCAGTTTTGGTTAAATAAAAAGTCATATTTTGAGGCAGGACAAGAAAAATGGAAACATAAAGCTTTTCTCTGCCCACTGTAGGCCACCTCCCTTCCCTCTCACCCCACCCCCCACCCACAATGACAGAGATGCCTGCTCAGCCATAAAGATCAACTTTACTTCATTTTCTTCAATTTTCTGACAGCCTTTTGACTCCCTAAGTAATAACCCCTTTCTCAATCCTGTCATGGGTCATCATGACCCACCATTCATCTTGTACACGCAGATATCTTTGATGAACTCTACATACAATGCCAATGAGGCATTTCCCACAAAGATAGTGACTGCTGCAGAATAGACTGGTCAGATGACCTGGGGAGACACTGGCCAGGCTCCTCTGTCCATGGGATTCTCCAGGCAAGAATACTGGAATGGGTTTCCATTTCTTTCTACCCAGCCCAGGGATCAAACCCATATCTACTGTGTCTTCTGCCTTCACAGGTGGATTCCTTACCACTAGCACCACCTCGGAAGCCCTAATGTTTATGATACATTGTTACTAGCTGTATTACTTGTATTCTGGTATTTTATAAGATTAGTTCCTTGCATTATCAAATGTGTGACAGAGTCACAGATGATTAGGTGATTTGAAATGATTGATCAAATATATAGTTCTATAAGATCAGTGATTGAAAATAGTGTAAAAACTACAGATATGGGGAAAAGCAACAAGACGGAACCTAGGAATGAACATTCTAAGCACTGTGGGACAGCTTGGTCACAGAATGCCTCCCAAACCTTGGTCGTAATTAGGGTCAAAAGGGAAGGGACTGTAAAACAAAGAATGGTGCCCACCATTCAGTTCGACAAGAACCAAATCATTAACACTGCAGTCACTGACTTACAATACACCCTGAAAGGAGTCTGGGGCAAAGATCGGGATGAGGCACTTCGTGCACTGAGAAAACTGGGGAAAAAAACTGGTCCTCAGATAGTCAGATATTTTCAGGAACAATTTTTATAAACCTAGTTTCCTGCCTCTTCCTATACTTAGAAGAGCCTTGAGGCCACTAATTAAGATACCTGTTTCTGGATAATAGCAGCAACCTTCCACCAAGATGTGTGCTTGATTGTACGTACCCCTTTGTCAGTCACGTCTATCCTGGCTGCCCCCTTTCCCACTTCAGAACAGTGCTCAGAGCCCTCTGAAAGACCATCTCCAGGGTTATAAAGCTCAGGTTGGCTCAAATAAGTTTTTCCATCTCTTTCTCAGATTGACTATTGATTAATTTTTTCATCAACAGTTCTCTTGAGGGAGAGGCAGAGAAGGCAGGATAGAGACCGCTCCACAGAAGTCAGAAGTCAGACTCGTGTGTTCCCCTTGCAGCACCCCTACCCACGGGTTGACTTATCTACATCTCACACTCCACATGCCCACAGCTGATGCCTAGTCTCTCCTCCAGACCCCTTGATAAGCAGTGTTCCATCTCTGCTGACTGTGATGTTGTCACTGGGGGACTCTCTGTGAAACCCCATCATTACCTCCATCCTCACCCCACACTGGGATGGGTCATTTGTCTCAACAGGCTTGTTATTTGTCTCCCTCTGTCCAGCTTTATCCTCCAGTGACCATTCTCAACTAATACTTTCGGGTGGATAGTCATCAGCTGGAGGCATTCCTCAGGACGCTGACAAGCTCCCACCTGCCCCAGGTCAGGGTCCTGTTGGCCCCGTGCACCCAAGGCTGCTTTAACGTGTGTCTGCCACAGGTGTGTGCTCTTCCCCTCCTCGCTTCCACTTCTGTGAGCTTACATATGGTGATCATTTGGCTGACAGGGCCTCCTTTACTCATAAACCAAGTCAAGAAAGAGAAACTTGAAACAGAGATAGATTCACAGACCTAGAAAATATACTATGGTTACCAAAGGGGAAAGGGTGGGGAGGGATAAATTAGGAGTTTGGGATTAATATACATAACACTACTATATATAAAATAGATCACCAACAAGGACCCACTGTATAGCACACGGAACTATACTCAGTATCTTGTGATAACCTATAATGGAAAGGAACCTGAAAAAGAATAGATGGATAAACACACATTTTATAAATGTTCTGCTGCCACTGCTGCTGCTGCTGCTAAGTCGCTTCAGTCGTGTCCGACTCTGTGCGACCCCATAGATGGCAGCCCACCAGGCTCCCCTGTCCCTAGGATTCTTCAGGCAAGAACACTGGAGTAGGTTGCCATTTCCTTCTCCGATGCATGAAAGTGAAAGTGAAGTTGCTCAGTCATGCCTGACCCTCAGCGACCCCATGGACTGCAGCCCACCAGGCTCCTCCATCCATGGGATTTCCCGGCAAGAGTACTGGAGTGGGGTGCCATTGCCTTCTCCGATGAATGTTCTACTAGGTATGAAATCAGAAACTAGTGACAACTTGCTACAAGATTGTTATTTTCAAGATTACTTTGGTTATGTTATTTGCGAACTTAAATTTCAATGAAAAGCATTTGTTACAGAGTCTGTACCTCTGTGTTCAGGTCCTTAAACCCAGCTTTCCACAGCCTACCTGAAGGGATAAGCCCTCCTAGGCTCCTGCCAGCCAAGCTTCCCCAAGTTGACAGATCTCTGTGCCCACAGATGGTGACCCCAGCTCAGCAACCGATCGAGGCATGTGCTCTGGAAGAGAACACCTCAAGAGCATGGATCCATCAAGCGTCAAGGTTAAAAGGCACACCCTCCCGTTTATTCTGTCTGGCAAGTTCTCTATCTTCTTCATCTCCAAATCAGTCAATGAATAGCTGAGAAAGTCACTGTCAGGATTAGAATAAGCAGCCTGCACATTTTCAAAGATTTTCCCCAATGATTTGAAAAGTGTTAAAAGTCCATTTGGGGGGTACATCCTGCTGGCAGGAGCAGGTGGACCACCAGAATCAGGGCTTCCTCCCCCAGCAGCACCAAGACAGCTGACAGATCCTGATGCTCTGCCTCATCCCCCCTGAGTCTCAGGGAGACACCTTCTGCTGTGATGACAGAAGCATGACTTTAGTTGGGATGCAAACCCATGGATAAAAGCTGGTATTCCTTGCCTTCAGGGGTCTTTACAAGCCAGATATCCAGTCTTTTCCTAAGGATACCTCCTGTTCACCTTGATCGGACTCCAGAAAACACTGTCATCTCCTCCCCTTTCACAAACTGTCCTCCAGCATGGGCCCCTGAGGATGGATGCACCCACCATCCTGCGATCTTTCTCAGGAGTATCTGAATTCCTTAGGACCCCTTTCATTCCAAGTAACACAAATTCAACTCAAATCAGCTTAAGCAAAACGACAAACAAGAATTACTGCTTCACACTCAGGCGTGGACTTCAGGAACTGCTGGATCCAGGGGACCAAACGCAACCAGGCTTTGGTCTTTCTCCAACCTTCATTTTGCCAACTTCTTTGGTTTCATCCCAGATTTCAAACTCCATCAGTTCAAAGTTTCTAAGACAGAAAGAATCCCAAGGATCCCACCTGCCTTCTGGTTTTGAAGAAACTCCTGTGGCCTGTATGCCCCCAAACTCAAAAGTTAACACCCCTACTCTTGTCCAGCCCAGGGGACCTCAGTGATGCCTACGGGCCAACAACCCATTGTCAAAAACTTCTGACCTTAGCAATGTTTACAGCCTTACACATGCCCCGTTCCAAGCTGCAGAATTTTACAAGAGTAAAAGCAGCTTTGTCTTCTGCCAGCCAGAGCACTCCTGAGACCCGGCTTGGACTCAGTTTGGACAGGGCACTTGAGGACAAGGTCTGTTGGGTTGCTGCTCCAGGTTGGAGCCCAGTAATGGAGAGGAGAACAAGGAAAAGAGGGTTCTTATATAGAGAACAGTTCCACTCAGAGGTGCATGAGAGTGGCCACTCCTGCTTTTAGCTTGATTGTTTGACTCTGGGAAAGTCATTTCTGAAACATCCGGGAAGGGCCCAGGGTTACACCCGCTGACCAGTGAGGACTGACCTCAAGACCCTCACCCCAACCCACATCTGCAGCCCCAGCCCTTCCCTCATGGCCCCTCACAGTGATGGGGGGATGCATGTCCACATGACCCAGGGGAGGTCACCACAGAGCCAGCCAGGGTCTCTGCCAAGAGGTCAGGCTCTGAGCCCCCAGGACTGAAGAGAGGGTGCCACACCTGGGGGCCATCTCACATCCACAGCTTTGTCTCCCACCCTTGGCCACCCCTCCCCATCATGCTCTGCCTGGCTCATTCCTCTGACTGTGAGTCACCCCAGTGTTTCTCAGAACCCAGGCCGTGTGACGGGAAACCAGAGGCCCTTGTTTAAGGAGTCAGGGCGTGCAAGCCCACCCTCTAGCTCTGTGATGGCCCTTTTTCTGCTGCCCGGACTCTGCCTCTGTATTGGCCTAGGGATCCTTCTGGCCTTTCACCTTGTGCAGCCAACTTCATGCTCCTTCTGTTTGGTGTGCCCAGGCACCGCCTTGACTGTGGGGTTCCCCCTCCATCAGCACACAGCTTCTGCCTGTGCCAGTCACACTCCTCGGTCCCAGGTTCCTGGGGGCCCTAACACACCTCTAATCAGGAAAGCTATCCCATGGCCACGCATGCAGGACTGAATGAGCCACTGTCTCGTGGGCTTGCCCCTCAACTTGGGGATGGGATGCTAACTTTGTCCACCAATCAGTTTAGGTTAAGATCCAGTGTGGGGATACAAGGGAGAGTTTTTGAAAGCTGTCAAGAGCTATGAAGGTATCAATAGGGAAAGCATCCAACTCCCTCTGCTGAGATCCCAGTGCAGCAAAGTAATTCCCAGTCTGACAGACCAGGCCTCCCATCACAGCCCTGCCATGCATTGGCCCTGCCACTTGGGCATGGGACTTTCCCTCTGAGCCCCCATTTCCTCTTCTTCACATGGGACAATGACGTCCCATCTGAGACATGATGGGAGTGGGATGAGAGAAGCAGTGCAGATGGTGCTCCCTTCGTGCCCGGCACACTCCAGCTTTCAGCATGTCATCCATCACTTCTGTGTGCTCCCAACGCTACCTTTTTCCAAGTAGAAAACCCCAAACAGGGACTTGAATCTTGGGGCAAGGGAGGAAGGAGTGAGGAGGGAAGTGGGAGGCGGGTGCAGAGCACGAGGCAGGTCTGACCTGATGATTCAGCAGGGAGAGGAACAGAGAGGTCCCCCTGCTCCCATTCTGAGAGTTTATTACATGCAAGGATGCAGGGGGGAAGAGCAGCCAGAGGTGCCAGCTCCCCAGGTCCTCGTGCAAGGTGGTACCGAGACGAGGGGGCCAGAGAACAGACAAGCAGAAATGGGATACCTTGGTCTGCTGCAGAGAAACAGTTCTATCATCTAAAGGGAGGTGAGCAGAAGGCTTCACACCTCCTCAACATTCAGGAGGCAAATGAGAAAACACTCGAGATAGCCTTCTTGATCCAGGGAAGGGACTAAGAGATGGAAGCCCCTTACAACCAATCCTGGGGTCTAGGAAGACCACAAGGCATTCTGAAAAGACTGGAGTTCAGCCATAGCTCCAACCCTGCCCCGTGGTCTCTGCGGACACTTGAGAGAGGCCTTAGAGAAGCTGACCTCCTTTCAGGGGAGAAGGTTCCGGGTGGAGTGGGGTGGACAGCTTGGTAAAGGGCAGGACTGCATAGTGAGAGCCCTCTTCAGGGCTGAGATTTCCTCCAAAGGGCATTGGGAGCCCTCGGGATTTGAAGCAAAATAATCTAATCAAATTGGCACCATTTGTCTGTTATGTTTCCTGAAAGCAGAAAACTCTGAAGAGAATGAATATTCAAATCATCCTTAATAGGGAGGGTAGGCTTTTTGTTAAATAATATAAAATAGCAACAGATTTTAAGTTTGGCTCTGCGTAAAGTCTAAACTCCACTACTCAAGAAACTAAGAAAGATATTTTGTAAGATTTTCTTAGCAGATTATGATGTTTCCCAGACTGCACTGGGCTTCCTAAGTTCTTCCGGGTTTATTTTATGAGATACCAGCTTTTTAGCAGTCAATCCAAAGAAGGGGATTGCTACAGGGGAAAGTTAGGATGCCATTAATGTAGATTTTAGAAAAAAACAAGTTTGGGCTGGAGAGAGCATCAGCTTTGTTAATATTTATTTAGTACTGCAAAGTCAGGTCTGACTTGGGACGTAAAAGTCATGGAAAGGATGCTATTCTTAGAACTTCTCCTGGGATCTCTGCCCCTGACGCCAGGAACTCTGGAGCCCTGAGGCACCAAAAAGGCCTGAGCAGGGGACAGTGGCCAGTTGTTAATTACTTGCAAGGATGAGGGAGGAACGTCCCCTACCCCCAGAGAGAAAGAGGGCTCGCTGGGGGCCACTGTCTGGGTTATCAGACTGCCTCTAATTGTACTACCCCCGTGCCTGGCCAGAACAGAGGCAGATGTAGCTGAAACAAATGAAGAAGCAGCTTCTATAATCCATCCCCTCTTTTGACGAGGAAACGAGGCTCAAAGAAGTAGGGTGTCCAGTGTGGACCAGCCATGATGCTCTCCTCTGATCCCATAGCATGCGGCCAGCAGCCTGTGAACAGGGCAGCTGCCCAGACACCCCGCCTCCTCACCGCAGCCCCATCTGGTCCCTGACCTGCCTCCCGCTCATGGGTGGGTTCCGCCGGGTCTGGTTCCGCCCGCACAGTGTCTGACCCCCACCCCCAGCCACACGGGACAGCTGCAAGCTGCCGGTCAAGGTCTTACACTGCAGGGCCAGTCACTCTCTTGTAAATAAAATCTCCCTGGAGCCATTTCTGGCAAATGACACCTGGACAGCTGGAGTCTGTGTGGTTTGCTTTTCAGAGATTTCCTGATTTCTGGTGGTGGACAGCCAAGGCGAAATCCAAATTCCCATAATTTAGACACAAGAGCCTTGGGACTGTGTGCAGCTGATGGGACTGAACCCTCAAGTTGCCCTCTAAGGGTGTGATCGGGTTTATCTTTGTCAATCAATCCAGAACAACTCACACCTGAAACAGGGGGGTTGGGGACAACAGCTCAGAGACACACCCCAAGCCTGGGCAATGGGGCAGGCAGGACTCCTCCTCACTGCCTTCACTCCCCATGGCCATGGTCATAGTTGTCTTCAAAAGTACATTTCATAGACTACTTTCTTGTAAAGTAGTTAGCAAAGAGTGGAGAAGTCTTCTTTTTTGGCAACTGTCATGACTCAGCATGACAGCAGTGCTTCAGCCAGCAAAATCCTGTTTTCCTAATGATTCTTCTTGGTTTCATGAAATCAAAACTTGCAATGTCAGGAAGGAAGATGCAAAGGCTGTGAAACACGTGTACTGAAAAGGGCCCCAGTCGAATGTCTGCACTTTGCAGTGGTTCTTTCACAGGCTGCTTGTGAGGATCAGCTGCCCAGATCCTTCGATGTGCCCCCATGAATCAGACTTGGGCATGTGTCCTGGCTTCTCCCTGGGAGCACCTGCAGGGCTTGACAACCCCAGACCAGTGACTCAGGAGTTCCAGGAGGACATCAGGGGCCACCCAAGGATCCTCCCTGCTGCACCCCTTCCCAAGATCTGTATTTGAAGCTGCTGAGTTGGTCTCTGCGTCAGGACCTTTGCAAGCTCTTTTCCTGCCTTCAACACTTTTCTTGGCTCTTTTCATGGCTGATCCCTCACGCGGTTCAGACTTAAAGCAAGTGTCATTCTTCTGATAGGCCCTCCTGTCATCTCTATCACTCTGCCTTCATTTATTACAACCTAAAGTCATCTTGGCCATTTTGGTTTGTTCACTGCATCTCTCCACTTAGAAAGCCTACCTTAGAAAGCATCTCACCTACCTTAGAAAGCAAGACAGGACTTTCTTCTTCCTGCCTCCTTCCTGCAGTCACTCAATGAAAAACCACTGAGTGTTTACTCTGTGCTGGGTGGTATTCCAGAACTGTGTGAGCAGGACAGCCATGGAGCTGGTATTCTAGGTGTTGTGGAGACCAGGGTGAGGGTTGGAGCTAAAGAAGAGGATGAGGGAGGCCGTTTTAGTCAGTGGTCAGGAAAGCTCTCTGTGGGAGCCCAGGTGTTAGGAAGGAGCCAAAAGCCCTGAGGAAGTAATCAAAGGACAGAGAGAAGCCCCCAGGTCTTGAAAGTCCATACCTCCAGCCCCCCTGTGGTGCCAAACACGTGTCTGGGTCACTGTCCAGGGTCCTGAACCAGACTGTCCAGTGGTCTCGGGTCGGCTAGGCAAAGGTCTGGGCTGAGGTGGAGGCAGAAAGAGTAAAAGCTTCAGGGGCTTAGACCTTCAGTCTAATGGAATAGCTGGCTTCAATCCCACCTATTTCCTACCAGTAAGTGTGTGAGTTAGTTGCTCAGCTGTGTCCAACTCTTTGCAATCCCAGGGACTATAGCTCACCAGGCTCCTATATCCATGGAATTTTCCAGGCAAAAATACTGGAGTGGGCAGCCATTCCCTTCTCCAGGGGATCTTCCTGACCCAAGGATCGAACTCAGGTCTCCTGCATTGTAGGCAGATTCTTTACTGCTGAGCCACCAGGGAAACCCAGCAGTGACCTTGGATAGTACTTAATCCTTGTATAATGGGGCTAACAGACCTACCTCGAGGGTTGCTGTGAGGCTAAAATAAAGCCCTGACACACAGTACAGGAGGTGCAGCAGCAGAGTCATTGTTCCTTATTACTGTCAGGGAAGGGCTGACCACTGAGGCAGGAGGGAAGCTGAACTCAAACACACATCCCACGTTTTGCTGTCAGAAGGGCTGTTTGGGGTATTCTGGCTGCCTACCACCCAAGGCTTGAATCCCACCATGGGCAAAAGCTACTCATCTCTCCCACATGCACAGGATGGTGGGGAGAGGCAGCCTCGGGGTAGAAGAGCACTTATTTGGGGTGGAATGTTTGCTTCAGATGAACAGTGGTCCGCAGAATGTTTTCTTCAGTCTGTCTCCTTGCAACTCCCCCATCCTGGCCCTAGTCCTTTGTGCTTATGGCCGCAGAGAAGCCGCACGTGCCCTTTCTCAAGGTGTCTTTGCAGGATCTCCAGGCAGCCCCACCATTTCCTGACTGCAACATGGACTGGTGCACATCACTGTCCACCAGCCCTGCGGGGGAAGCACAGGGGAGGCCCAACTGACAGGGGCTGTCCCAGAGGTCACAGGAGATGGGGTTTGGGGGCAAATGATGCTGGCAGGACAGGGAGGTGGCCGGAGACAGGGCACTGGGGCTCAGAGTTGCTTCACAGTCAGTGAGAGTGATTCTCACGGCCCGGGTGCATCCATGACATCAGCTCCTCACTTTCCCTTCTGGGACTCTAATTCTCATCAGTTAAATGTGACTGAATTAGCCCTCCTGAAACCCCATCCACCTGGGAGCCCAGTGACATCATGCTCCTACAGGCGCCCCCTCCCCACCCACCCAACCCCGCCATCGCCTGCTGCGCCTGCCCCTGAGCTGCTGTCAGACTGAATTACCCTGCTTATTAAGATCTCACACAATGGAATGACGAGCAGCTGGCTCTGCCGTCCAGCCCCAAAGCATTGAGTTTCTGTAACCCTGCTCCCAGCTCTCAGGGCTGCCCAGGAACAGGAGGCCCCCAGTGGGAATATGCTGTTCTCTATGACCTCCCCCAATGCCCAGACTCAGCTGCTGGAAATTCAGACTCAGAACCTGTTCACAGACACGGGTGCCCACCAGATCCCCAGCCCAAGCTCCCCAGAGGAGACAGTGGGGCCATGGCCCACAGCCCTGCCTAGCTGGAATGCTCTCCAGGGGGCCCGTGGAGCCTGGTGCTCTGAGGC
Source organism: Capricornis sumatraensis (assembly GCF_032405125.1). NCBI lineage: Eukaryota > Metazoa > Chordata > Mammalia > Artiodactyla > Bovidae > Capricornis > Capricornis sumatraensis. Next base: position 80,905,535 of record NC_091073.1, read on the forward strand.
TGGGCACCCTCACGGAACACTCCCGGCATCCTCAGCACCCTGTCCTGCTGGGTCCTGGTGGACACCCCCCTCCACATTAGTGGTCCACAAGAAGACAGAAGGGGTGAGTGGGGTTGCCCAGAGGCACCTTGAGAGGAACCTCAGGTTTCAGATTCCTCTGGCACCCCAGCCATGTTGTCAGTCTCACTTTACGCTTCCTCCAAAATCCATAAACCCTGGCAGGGGTCTGAATGCTGCCCCTTCACCCCCAGAGGACTCACACTTTCCTCCCTCGTGGGCTTCATCCAAAGCCACTCTGAGGATGCCTGGTAAAGTGTAGCAGTGTGAGGGGAGACCCAGGGCAGGAAGGAGATGGCCTGGCCCCAGGAGGCCTGGGGCACAACCCAGAACGTCTGTGCCCTTCAGTGAGCTGTGGGCCTCCTTGTCGGGCCCTCGGGGTCTCAGCACCTGTGGGAAGTGGAGGTGACAATGGTGCTGCCTCTCTGCCTTACTGTAGGACTAGAGGCAAAGCCCGTGGACTCTCAGTGACCCCCTGGGGTGGGCCCTCCTCAAAGCAGGGACCCTCTGGTGCTGTGGCAAGAGCACACTCGATTTGGGACAGAATTTTCACACTGGTGTTCTATGGTGCCTAAACCCTCACCACTCCCACCCACTAAGACGTCTGTTCTTGAGGAAAAGAACTCTTCCTGCAAAGGGGTAAATTGAATGCCGAGGAGACAGCCAGGTCCCGGGGACCCCCGACAGCTCTGAACCCGGGGTTTGCCATCAAAGACAGACACTTAGATGTATGTCTGCAGAAGTGGGCCCGCATCTCTCTGAACATTGGCCTCTCTGTCTCTGAAAATGGGATAACACCCACTTCAAAGGACAACTTTGAGAATGAGACCACGGAATGCAGGCTTGGAGCCCTTGTTTTTCAGTCGTTCAGTCCTGTACAACTCTTTGTGACCCCATGAGCTGCAGCACGCCAGGCTTCCCTGTCCTTCACCATCTCCTGGAGTTTGCTCAAACTCATGTCCGTTGAGTCAGTGATGCCAGCCAGCCATCTCATTCTCTGTCGCCCCCACCTCCTCTTGGAGCCCTTGGATGATGCCTGGAGATGGTGAATCTGGATCCTTCGTACCACATTGTTTCTGGAAGAGAGCAATGCCCTTGGCTCTGACTACCTGTCTATGGTGGCTGCCTCTGGGGCAGATTTTAACAGCTGTGGCCATGTTACCTGTATCCCTGACTCTAGAGCAGTGAGGAATCTCTGGGATTTCCAGCCTCCACACAAGGAGCCCACAGAGTCCACATCTTTCCCTGGGCAGTGGTGCCTAGTGGTCAGCCCGAGGCCCCGTGTGATCCACAGCTCATACTTCCCCAGTCACACATCATCAGACTCCACAGGGACAGCTGAGGCTCCCTCCCAGCAGCAAAGAGAAGGCATGGGTAACGTGGAAATTCGCCAACCTCTCCTGAAAGTAGAGGACAGGATCCACCCAGGGACACTGGACATCGGAATCAATGTTTCGGGCTGCTGACTCCCAAAACAGAACTGATGCCTCCTTAGAACTCCAGGAGAAGAGACTTGTCTAGAGGTCACCTCCAGGTTTCCCCCAGCAGCCCTTCTGCCGCTGCCCCCACACTGAGCACCACCGACCATGCAGACCAGGTCGGTGATGAGAGGGCTCCACACAGGCCCAGGCAGAGAACTGGACTGTCTTAATGAGCCTGGGCCCTATAACTAAGTCCAGGCAGCCTAGGCATTGATTGCTTAGGGTTCTGAAGGTGGGAAGGCTGAGATTAGGGTACCAGCAAGTTTGGATTCTGTGAGCACTCACTTCTTGGTTTGTGGACAGTTCTCTTCTCACTGTGTCCTCATATGATAGGGAGAGGGGAGAGAGAGAAAGGAGCAAGCATTCTGGTGCCTCTTCTTATAAGGACACTAATCCCATTGTGAGGGCCCCATCCTCATGACCTCTTCTGACTCTTCAGTTCAATTCAGTTCAGTTCAGTCACTCAGTCATGTCCGACTCTTTGTGACTCCATGAATCGCAGCACACCAGGCCTCCCTGTCCATCACCAACTCCCAGAGTTCACTCAAAATCATGTCCATAGAGTCGGTGATGCCATCCAGCCATCTCATTCTCTGTCGTCCCCTTCTCCTCCTGCCCCCAATCTGACTCTTATCACCTCCCAAAGGTCCCAACATCCAAATATCATCCCACTGGAGTTAGAAAGTGAGGTCTTCAACATATGGGATTGGGGAACAAGAATATTCAGCCCACAGCACAGGGTTTCAGGACACTGCCTGTTAAGGGAAACCAGAATTGGGGGTGCCTATTGACACTAAGCATGGGGTAGAGTCCCGCCATTGTTTTGCGATTCACCTTTTTTCAGGACACAAGGCACCATGCCATGGGCACTTCAGGCCCTGCCCCTCGGGAACTGCTGGCTATTTTTATTCCCATCTGGTTGAGATCAAGGTTTTGTTCTGGGACATACAATGTGATAATAGACTCCTGACTCCTCTGGGTCTCCCTGAATCCATTTCAATGTGAAGTGGAGGTTCCAGTAGTAATAATAACAAAACCCACCTTGAGACATCACAGTCTGGGTTAAATGAGATACCGCAGCATTAAATTTCCCTCATAATAAACAGTCTAAAACATGACACTTACCTAAAATAAAAAGATATATTACGGGGTAGAATACAAGGCAAGCACCCACTTTTAATGTAGACTGTGAGCATTCGAGCTCTGTGCCCACTCCCTCAGGGTGTGCAAGCAGGAGGGGCTGTTCAAGAAAATTTTACAGTCAGCTCAGGCCTCTGTGAGGCTAGTCAGCTTCTGGGGTTAGGGATCCCAGGACCACAGATACTGCAGCTGTGTCTCAGGGTCCCAGGGGCCCTCTTGCCTGGAGCCCTGCCTTCAGACCTGTGCTCTCTCCTGAATGGAGAAGCTGTACCTGCAGGCATTGGGCAGAGCCAGAGGGGAAGTGGGATGTGCAGCTATTTCAGAAAGCAACTGCGATCTTTCCTCTTAGTCACCTCTCCTCTTGCCCACATCCCGGGTCTCTCCTCTGAAACAGCTCTGGGTCCCCTCCTACTGAGGGAATGACCTTGACCCGGGTGTTCCCCCAGTTCTCATGTAGACACTGACAGATGACCCAGACACACCCTAGGCTCCTCCTCCATGAGTCTCACTCCACATCTGGGGGCCCTGGGCCCAAACACGATGTGTCCACACCCTCACCTGCCCCCATGGCTCCTTGGGGCCCCACAACCTAATGACTGCCATCCACGCTGGTCTGCTCAAGCCCACCGCTCCAGTCGAGGCCTGTACTATTTTAGGCTGGTGCTTTGACCTCCCACCCCCAAAACCCAGCCACAGAGCCAGCTTCATGCTGCTCTGCTCTGCTCACTTGACATCCCCAGCTTCATGCTGCCATCATCTTTCCACTCAGGCCCTCCACAGTCAGGGCTCACCCAAGAAACAGATCTCTTCCTGCTCTCAGGGTCCAGCCTCCTGGTCCAACACACAGGACACAGAGAACAGAATATCCTCCATCAGGAGGGTCACAGGCAAAGCTAAAGTAGATAAATCAGAGAGTGGGTGTGCCAAGGGTGTGGGGGACAAGAATCAACCATCCAGAGGGCTTTTCCTAAAACAGGGCATTTGGCAGCAGACCTGTGAAAGACTTAGCTTTGAAGTTTCAGGCCCAACTCAGCTCTGAACAGTCCCTGGGCCCAAATGCCACCTGTCCCTGTTCCCAGCTCAAGGTCAATGCCCCCAGTTTTACTGTATTTAACCTGCCCTTTGAAGTGGTGAAATGTGGGCATCATGAGGGAAAGATGGCATCTGCAGCCCCAGGACACACATAAGAAGGTGCTGGGAGAGTCAGGGTCCACGGAACACAGGGGGACCCACCCACCTGTGCCCATTTCTGTGCCCATTTCAGCCAGCAGTTTCTGTGCCCACCCAGGGGGACCAGCAGCCACTGGGTCCTGGACAGGTGGACTCCCACAGCACTGTCTTCCTTGAGTTGTGGTGGTTATGCAGTCACTCAGTCATGTCCGATTCTTTGTAACCCCATGGGCTGCAGCACACCAGGCTTCCCTGTCCTTCACCGTCTCCCAGAGCGTCCTCAAACATGTCCATTGAGTCAGTGATGCCATCCAACCATCTCATCCTCTGGCACCCCCTTCTCCTCTTGCCCTCAATCTTTCCCAGCATCAGGATCTTTTCCAGTGAGTCAGCTCTTTGCCTCAGGTGGCCAAAGTATTGGAGTGTCAGCATCAGTCCTTCCAATGAATATTCAGAACTGATTTCCTTTAGAAAATTTAGATTGACTGGTTTGATCTCCTTGCTGTCCAAGGGACATTCAAGAGTCTTCTCCAACACCACTGTTCAAAGACCTCCTTGAGGAGCAGAAAACAAATAAAAAGGAAAGTACAGAATGGGGTGAGTGCTTTAAAGGAATTGCTGGGAATTCACAATTTGGAGTGAGGACGGGGTTTCCTTGAGGGAGCAAGCCAGCTGGCCTCTCTGAAGAGAGCTGGGAAGGGCCGAGGTACCACCCTGAGGCCTCCTACATGGGGAGGGGCTCAGGGAAGAAAGCACTAGGAGAGGGCCTGGGGCACCAGGAGTGAGAATGGGGCCGCAGTCCCAGGATGCTGTGCCCCACTGACCATGAAGGTCCAGACACCACACCACTCTTAACAGTAATCCTATGAAGGGCGTGGCAACAGGTCAGAGGGAGCAGGGCCGGCGCAGGCGAGGACAAGAGCACAGTGAAGGGACCGAGGGATGGGTACAGCTTCAGACAGAAACATAACTGGGCCTCTATTTCTGTTTCTTTCTCTCCTTGTTGGTGATGGGTCATTCTCTCAGGGAGGTGTTAACCCAACTCAGACTCAGCTGCTCGCTCCTTGAAAGCCAATACTGAGAGACAAGTGCTGGGGGGAAAGACAGACAGCTTTACTGAGGAAGCTGGCAATTCTGGGATGAAGATGGACTTATGTCCCAAAGAATCAACTCCTCACTGTCAATCAGGTGGTGGTGGCTTAGTCGCTAAGTAGGATCTGACTCTTACAACCCCAGGGACTGTAACCTGCCAGGCTCCTCTGTCCCTGGGATTCTCCAGGCAAGAATACTATAGTGGGTTGCCATTTCCTTCTTTGGGGAATCTTCCCAAGCCAGGGATCAAACCCAGGTCTCCTGCATCACAGGCAGATTCTCTACTGACGAGCTATGAAGGATATTGTCAATCACAGGGCAAGAGCTTTCAAAGGGGACTTTCAGGGGTGCAGAGGCTGGGGGGTAGCTACATGCAGAACAGCACTGTCAACTCCAAAAATCACCTTGAAATCAGTAATGCAGTGGTCTGATCAATGTCATCCTGATTGCTTTAAGTACACTTAACGTTCAGTTCCAGAGTCAGTGTGTTCCCATTTCCTTGAGGCCAGTTCTCAGCATTGTGCATGATGGAACAGCTTATATCACGGCTACTGTCTGGTCATCATGTAATTAAGTTTTTCCACCTGACTGGGGCCTCAGTTGTTTTGTATCTGCAAAACAACTCAAAGGATACAGCTCAGAAGATTATCTATAGCCCTTGTGCATGTGTGTGCACTCAGTTGTGTCCAGCTCTTTGCAATCCCATGGAGAGTAGTCCACCAGGCACCTCTAGAGTGGACTTCCATTTCCTCTTCCAGGGGATCTTTGAGCCCTCCAGGAGGAGCTAAAGGTCTTTGAGTAGTTTGTTTAATGGCTAAACTGCTACCACTTTGTCTTATTTACCTATCTTCTTTTGTTTCTGCATTTCCTCCCTTCTCTGATTAAATTTGTTGATAGAGTTTTTCTATAGGTAAGAAGCAGGCAGAGAACGTGATGCGGATGGGTGCAGGTTCTGACCTGAGAAAGCCCCGTAGGGTCCTGCTTTATTATAGAGGAAGTCCTTCACCCTCCTCCATGAGGCTGGAAGCCTCTCCAGGTCTACAACCTGAAACTTTATAACAGCAGGGGACATCTGTCCTCCCTGCCAACTCCACATAGAAAAATCCCCTGGAACCTGTTGGCTGAGAGCAGGTCATACGTCCATTCCTGGAAGGAGGCATTTGCTTTGGGATGTCCGCACTGCGAGTGCCCCCACCTAAAAACACGCTTCTCATGGGGAGAGGCAGCCCCTCAAAATGAAAGGGCTGCTTTACTGTGAGAAGACATTGTTGGAGGCCCTAGAAGTCCTAAGGAAACCTAGAGCAGGGACAGCAGCCCAGGTCTCCAGGAAGATGACTTTGACAGAAGTGCAGGCTCTGTGGGTACACAGCTGTCACTGAATTTAAATGAGAGTGACCTGGGACATTTTCTCAGAAATGAGAGAAATGGACAGGATGAAGGAAGTGAAACAAAAGCAAACAGAATTGAAGGAAGGAGGGAGATGAATTTCAAGGCCAGAAGGCAGAGTGGAGGGACATGGCACACCTGGGGTCATTGTTCTTGTCCACAGATACTTGCGGTCACTCCTGCCTTATGTCGGCTCCCAGTTCATCAAAAGGTCTCAGCTACTTCCCTGCCTGAGACCAGAGCACTTCACAGCCACAGAGGTCTTGTGGCCCACGCCCAACATTTCCCCTTCTGAACGAGATGAGAAGTGCACACAGCAGCCCAAACTCATTAGCCCTTCTGGCACTTTCCAAGGTGGCAGACTTGGATCCAGGCAGGAGTGCTGACCTGGCTTATGAAGCTTCTGCAGAGGGTCAGCAGCTCTGGAAACAGAAACCACACTGGCCCCAAGGAAGAAGCCTGTGAAGGCAGCACTAAGCAGGCCCTCACACTTACCACAAAGGGCTAGAATAACAGTCAGGTCCATTTTTAGAAGTCCATCAAAATGTCCTGCCAAAATGAAACAAAAGACAATAACATAAAAATTCATGGCAGCAGGGTATGAAAATGAGGGTCAGACGCAGTGCAGGCCACACAGGGGGCCACCCACTGTCTGGTCCCAGAGGGCCCCCAGACTTCCCTCCTTGACCTCACAGAATTCTCCCTTCATCCCAAACATGCAGCATCTCTGGGCCTCCTGCACCTCTGCTCTCTCCACCACTCCTGCCTGCAAATGCCTAGTTACCCTTGAGGCCAGGTCCCAGCAACGCTCAGTCTGGGCAGCCTGCCCTGAACCGTCTCCCATAGTTCTCATTTCCCAGCCCCAAAATCATGTCCCCAGATGCTTGGGTGGTGTGCCCCTCTCCACCACTCTGTATTCAGCCACTGTCCTGGCACCTGGCACCCTTCACACTCAGTAAATGTCGGGGACCTGTTTGGTGATTGATACAAGGCCTCTGGCTTAAAGGCAACTGACCTAAGGTCATTTTTCCATTCCAAAAACAACTCCAAAAGGCCAGGGGCTCCAACCCACACCTTCTCCTGGTGCCAAAACCCATCTGAAAAAGAGCACAGCACCAGGAAGTCAACTCACACTAGATGGTTTCTAAACAGCAGCACTCTGAGAACACCTTCCCCGGGGTTGGTGGCCTCACTGTCAACCTCTGAAATAGCACAAAGCCATGTCAACTTCAGAAACAGTGCAATAAGAAATGGCCAACACTAAGGCCACAAAAACAGCAGGGTTTTAGAAAGGGAAGTTTCTCTATGGATTGGGACATTTCAAACCTTTGCAGGAAGATGCCCATGAAAAGTATTAAGTGAGAAAGCTTCCAGTTACCTGGCCTATTCGATCAGGCCCCTTCTTGCCCCTCAGTGGGCATCTGATGTGTCTTCTCTGATGGTTCAGGAGGCAGCAAGAGACCACTAAGTCCCAGGAGGTGGCAAACACCTGCACAGACAAGTCACCTGCAGTGACTGGGGGCCTAGAACCACTGTCACCAAGCCCAGTGTGGGCGAAGCTTCAGAAACCTTCTCCACCTGAGCCATGGCAGCTCCGGGTCCTCACCGAAAAAAAAAAAACATTTCGTGTTGTGCACAGGATGAGGACAGGTAGCTAAAGCCAGAATGTTAATCACGGATACACTTATGCACTATGTATGGTCCTCTCAGATTTAACAGCCTGGTGTGTGGTGTCACAGAACATGCATGCTGAGCCGAAAGAATCTATACTGACTTGAGAGCCTCCACCAAGGTGCTTGGGGTTCCTCCTTGCAAAGCCTTTGGTAAATTGAGGGAAGCTCTGTGCACAGGGAAGGTACACAGAGAGGAGAAAAGCAAAACACAGAACATAATATAGCCTCATCTCTCTGCAACAAAATTTTCAAAATGGTCACCCAGACACCTCTCAATTAATGAATATTCTTCATCTAAAGAGAACTGAGTTTTCTTCACAATTCAACTTATATCAGAAAAAAAGTGAGTCAGTTCTATAATAACTTATAGGGGAAAGAATCTGATAAAGAAAGGATATAAGTATATATATAACTGAATCACTTTGCTGTATTCCTGAAACTAATACAATATTGTAAATCAACTATATTCCAATATAAAATAAAAATTAAAAAGAAAAGAAAATGATGAGTCAAAAGGGAAAGGAAAGCTCATTTGGAAAGCTTGGCACCCAATAGATACTCTTGTTGATGTCAACACCAGTCATGGTGATTGCTAGCTGATTAGAAGCTTCACACCATCATCCCATTGCTACTGTTTAGTCACGGATCACTTACCTGCCTGGAATAAAAGGGGGAAGTTCAATATATCAAGGTTTATCCACCATGCAAAATACCCCGCATCCATTAAAAGAATGAAACAGATGTCTGTGTGCTGTCATAGAAAGCGCTGGAGACCTACTGTAGGGAACAAATTGTGCACATCGCTAGGTACACAGATCCTGGTTATGCGTGCGTGTGTGCTTAGCCACTCCCGTGTGTCTGACTCTTTGGGACACTATGGACTGTAGCCCTCTAGGCTCCTCTGTTCATGGGATTCTCGGGCAACAGTACTGGAGTGGGTTTCCAGGCCGTCCTCCAGGGGATCTTCCCAACCTAGGGATCGAACCCTCTTATGTCTCCTGCATTGGCAGGTTCTTTACGACTAGCGCCACCTGGGAAGCCCGATCCTGGTTAAATCCTACTCAGCACAGAAGTGCATAGGGAGGTCCTGCAGGACACTTCCCAAGCAATAGCCACACCCACCTCTGGGAGGAGAGGGAACAGGTGAGGGTGGGTGAGGACATGTGAGGTCAGGTTAGGGCATGTAGGCACAGGTGGGGAACAGGTGAAGGCAGGGGAGGGCAGTTGGTGGCTGGTAAGAACAGGTGAGGGCAGGTGAGGGCAGGTGGGGACAGGTGAGGATAGGTGAAGACAGGTAAGGGCAGGTGAGGGCAGGTGGGGTTTGGTGAGGGCAGGTCATGGCAGGTGGAGACAGGTGGGGGCAGGTCAGGTGAACTGGCTCATCCTACTCTACACTTCCCGTGTTGTTGGAATCTTTCTCTGAAAAATGGAAGGGCAAGACGTCGAGCTCCCCCTAGTCTGTACCCCTCGATACAAGGAGAAGGCCTTGCCAAATGCCCCAATGTGTACCCCAGAGGAGAAGGAGGAGGATGACCATCTGGTGGAGCAGCTGGCAGAGAGGAGGGAAAGGCAGGCTGGGCCAGGCACCCTGAGGGGAGGGCGCAGAAGGCTGCCTGGCACCCTCTGTGAGGCAAAGGGGATGGGGTTCCTGGTAGGACCTCTCTCATGTGAACTTGACAGGCCCTGAAGGTGAAGTGGAGTCTGACCAGGGATAAAATCAGGTTGAGCCCCCAACTTCCAGGGAGGGGTAGCACTCAGAGGCACCAATTCCTCTCTCCTAATGATAAGTTTTTGACAGTGAACATGGGGACACAGGGAGAAGCTGTTCCAAGACAGAGAATGCAGAGTTGCCCAGCACACTGCCTCCATGGCAGCTGAATGTAAGCTCACAGGTGAGTCATGCAGGCCAGCTGCGTCATTTGAAATCTCTCATCTCTACTGAGGATTAGACTTGGGTGTGAGACAACCTGGTCAAGTCCAAGTCAGATTCAAGGGCCTAGAGTCCACTTTGGAGGAGGCAAGCTGTTGGTGGGTGCCAGGGCAGCTGGGTTCTCCTGGAGCAAGCCTTCACTCTTCACTCACCCTGAGGGGCTGCCACTCATCCAACTACTCTGCAGGGAGGGATGACTTCACACTGGCTTTCAGGGACCTGGAGAGTTCAGTGTTCTTACAGGAACAGTTAAGACCATAGTCTTGCAGCAAAGGGCTCCTTCCTCCCTCCCAAAAAAAAAAATATGAATTTGACATCCCCCGTGTCAGACAATGAGGTTCTGTTCTCTTGGCCCAAGTCCTTTCTCACTAAAGAATCCAGACCAGACACTTCGAGATATGTGCCAGGCTGGTCTCTCCACCCTTGGCTTTAGGGAAGGCTGCAGGGAGGGCTGGAGAAAGAGTGCCTGTTGGAGGGGACAGGAAGATGGAATCTGAAAAGTGAACTCATGTTTTTATGTTGATCCCCTTCCTCAAGTGGAGTAATGAATTAGGTAAAGAACTATATCCCAGTTTACAAAAAAAAAATAAAGATGCAGATAGAAGGCTAAAAAGAAGCCCAATGGTGTGTCCTCTCTGTCTGTGGAAGACCACAGTGCGCCCTCGTTTTGGTATGGGAACGCTGAGCTTGGACATTCCGTAGGCCCTGGGGCTGCCTGGTGTAACTGCAGCCTTGGTTCCTGCCAACAGGTGTGCACAGAAGTAATTCATGCAGAAGTGGGACAGTGGCCTGGGAACAATTCCAACATCACTGAAAAAAGCGACCGAAGGATGCTAAACCACAAACCAGAGGACCTGCCTCGGACGTCTCAGGACCATTGGCTCACCCTGTACCATCAGCCATATCCGCACACTGACTCAGCCACTGTAGTGAATATCTTCCTCAGCCTTCAATCTAAAATATGTTCATCCTTCTAAAAGCTTCTGTAATAAGAAGAGTAACCAAAAAAGTAATAAAATGTGCCCTTTAGGACTTAAGGTAGAGTTAACAAGATTGACATATGCAGGAGTGGGGCTTCCATTCCAGGAAGGAAAGATATTTAGCAGATATTCTAGAGTCCAAATCTATGAAAATAGAAGCCAATTACCTTCTGGAAATGTCTACTCTGATATAAAATGGTGGTAGTAGGGGTTTAGTTGCTAAGTTGTGCCCAACTCTAAAGACCCCCTCCATAGACTGTAGCCCACCAAGCTACTCTGTCCATAGAATTCCCCAGGCAAGAATGCTAGAGTGCGTTGCCATTTCCTCCTCCAGGGGATCTGCCTGACACATGGATTGAATCCATGGTGCCTGCATTGCAGGTGGATACTTTACCACAAAACCACCAGGAAAGACCTTGACATAAAATGGTTACATACAACCGTATTTATTACCTTTTCCTAAATTTTCTTAAAGGTAAATCAGCATTTTAATTTCTTTGAGGTGATTACATAGTACTTAGTATTTCCAAATAACTGAGTTTCCACATCCTGTAGGATCACAGGAAAGTGATAATTTTTTAAAAAGAATAGAAAAAAAAAATCTTGTTCTGTTTAAGCCTGTCAATGCATCTGTACAGACCTTCACAATTTTTATTCTTCATTTCAAACTGGCAGCCATCAGTGAAAATGGACAAAGAACTCCCTTCATTCACCTAACGTTTTAAGAACCTCAGATCACAGCCAAACACTTAACCAGTTTAGTTGGCCAGGCTGCACCAGGCAGACTCCACTTAAGATATTTCTGTGGTTTCCTGCTCCAGATGAAGCTGAAAATCCCCTCACAGTGGATTTTCTGGTAGGTTTCCACCCAATGCTAATAGCACTCCTTGGAAACAGTTACTGCAGAAAACAAAGTTGTAACCACTCACAGGGAATTTAGTGGCATTTGGTCTGTGAGCAGAACTGTTTACCAAGAGCCACGGTCAAGACCACTGTAAGGGATCTCACAAAGGAATCAGGGGCCAAAAAGTGTGTCTCCAACCACTCCCCAGGGCAGAGAGAACCTGCTAGGTTCACATCGTATTCTAAAATGGGTTGTATAATCAGGTTTTTTATGGATTTGATTAATATGTTAACATATTGGGCTAGTGTATTTTATTATAAAATATACATAATTTGATCTTCATCCCCTTTCTGGCACAGAGGTACTAAAACCCTTGGAATTCCTTGTGATATGAGTTATAAAGGTATCTCATTATGTTAATGAGATGGTTTCGGAAAGTACCTAAGGATGGAGCTTGGTTGCCAGGAGAACAAACCACGTGATTAGAGGGTTAGAACTTCCTCCATCAGTGACCTCCATTAATGGAGAGGGGCTGAAGGTGAAATCAATCACCAATGGCCAATGATTTAATCAGATGTTCTTATGTAATAAAGCCTCCATAAAATCCCAAAGGACAGGATTCAAAATCTTTCTGGTTGGTGAGCACATGGAGATTTGGGAAAGTGGTGCTCCTCGAGAGGACATGGCAGCTCCACACCCTTCCCCCTAACTTGCCCTGTGCATCTCTTCCATCTGGCTGTGAAATAAAATTCATATCTTATGGCAAGACAAGAAAAATTTTAACATAAAAATTTTCTCTGCCCTTTGGCCTCCTCTCTCTCCCACTGTGCATTGTGCATGGACTTAACCTCCCCATCCATATGAACACCTGCTCAACCATAAATGGCAACATCCTCCTAGCATCGACAACTCCTTAAAAGGCGGCCTTCCTTCTCGACCTTGTAAGGGGTCATGATGTTCTTCAACCAAACTTGGGTCCATTCTCCAACACACAGTGAAGCCAGTCTACCAAACGCCCAGCTGTGGTTAAGGAAAGCGCAGCGTTTGTCATAAGGCACCACAGGGAGAGAATGGCTGGCTCAAACACCCCGAACTCCCAGAAGGGCTTCTGAAAGGCATTTTTAAGGCCAAGTTGGGGGGCAGGGGTGCGATTGGTAATGAGCCTGTGTACAACTCTCTGGTTGGCTGATGGCGAGATAACAGGGCGGTGTCACATGGGTCAACCTTATTGATCCTTAGGCTCCAGTAAGCCTGGAGGGCTACATGCTCATGGTCATCAAGTGGTTAATTCTTTCATTTGGTGGAAGGTTTAGCATCTGTAAAACAACCCAGGAAAGCTCATCGTATGCTATTATCTAGGCACTTCAGAGAGGAGCTACAGCAGAGGATATGGGGAAGGAGTCTGTCCCAGGAAGGCCCCATAGTATCCTGCTCCCTTACAATGATGACCCGCCACTCTGTACCTGCAGATCTGGATTTTGTAAACTGTCAATAATACGTCATTTAAAATACAGCCCTGAGTCCAAAAGTCCGTTATACACAAGGGCGGGATGATTTGGGAGAATGGCATTCTATCATGTATACTATCATGTAAGAATTGAATCGCCAGTCTATGTCTGACACAGGATACAGCATGCTTGGGGCTGGTGCATGGGGATCACCCACACAGATGTTATGGGGAGGGAGGTGGGAGGGGGTTTCATGTTTGGGAACACATGTAAGAATTAAAGATTTTAAAATTTAATAAAAAAAAAAAAAGAGAAAAAAATAAATAAATAAATAAAATACAGCCCTCTGTCTCAAAAAACTTATATAACCGTGCTTTGACTTCTAATGGGCTAAACAGTTCTTGGGGCTTTTTGAGATGCTCTTCCAGGGTTATAATCCTCAATTTGGCTTGAATAAAATTTTCCATTTCTTTCTTAAATCAACTGATTAATTCTTCATCAACAATACCCTTTCACCATACCTAGCCATATGAATCTCTTCCATCTGGCTATTTCTGAGTTATACGCTTTTATAATAAACTAGTGATCTAGTGAGTAAAATGTTTCTCTGAGTTCTGAGAGCCACTCCAGCAAATTAATTGAACCCACAGAGGGGGTCACTGGAACGCCCCATCCATAGCCAGTTGATCAGAAGCACAGGTGACAACATGGAAGTGGTGACTGCCCTCTGAAGTTGGGGCTCCCAACTTCCTGGGGTACAGTCTTGTAGGAAAGAGCCCTTAACCTGTGAGGCCTGATATTCCTAGGGTAGACAGTCAGAATTAAGCTGAATTGCAGGCTACTCAGTTTGGCGTCACAGAATTGCCTTTTTATGGGAAAAACTCTCAACATGGTAATTGGTGGTCTGATACATAGCTGGTGTCAGAATAGCACATACTAACTAAACATTAATTTGCATTAATATATTAATTAACAAACTAATGACTTTTTGACTAAAAAAAAAGATTTCAACAACTGAGTTACCAATGATAGAATAACTTTTCCTTAGAGTACTATTTTCTTCAAACTGGTTAGCTGGATAAGTAACCAGTAGGGCTTCCAAGGTAAAGAATCTGCCTGCCAAACAGGATACACAAGAGACATGGGTTCCATCCCTGGGTTGGGAAAATCCCCTGGAGGAGGAAATGGCAGCACACTCCAGTATTCTTGCCTGGGAACTCCCATGGACAGAGGATCCTGGCAGGCTACAGTCCATGGGGTCGCAAAGAGTCAGACATGACTTAGCGACTAAACCAACACCACAGGGTCACCATAGCATCTTTCATGATAATGCAGGTCTGAATCCATGGAAATCCAAAGGTTGTGAGCTGATAAGAGCTCTACCTGTCAGAACAGATCAGAATACAGACAGACAAGTCTGTTCTAAGGATCAGTCTATGAAACTAAATCTTCCCATAAGCGCTGTATATGCCTGCATGCTCAGTCATACCCAAGAGACGTCAACAAGTCCCACTGAGGCACAGTCAGTCAGTTGATAAATTATGTCTGACTCTTTGTGACCTCATAGACTCTAGCCAGCCAGGCTCCTCTGTCCATGGAATTTTCCAGGCAAGAATACTGGGGTGGGTTGCCTTTTCCTACTCCAGGAGATCTGCCTGACCCAGGAATCAAACCCACATTTCTTGCATCTCCTGCATTGGCAGGCAAATTTTTTACCACTGTGCCAACTGGGAAGCCTCTAAGGGCTATACGGACCATGATAAGAAAGACAGTCAGTCCCAGGACTTGCAGGGGAACAATCTCTCCAAAGTCCTAAAGACTGGTGTCACTTCATAGCTCCAGGGAAAAGTCTTCCTCAGGAAAGAAACGACATCAGATCTTTCAGTATGAAAATGTCAACTGAAAAAATGCACAGCCTCAAAGTTGAGAATTATGTTTCATTCAAGGTCCTTGCTGAGGACTATAGTCCAGAAGAGAATCTCTCAGATAGCTCTGAGAAAACTATTCCAAAGAGGTAAGAGAGGAGCCAGGATATAAAGGAGTCTTTGCTGAAAAAAATACACTACTGAAAAGGATCACCACTAAACATAAAAAACAGACAACTCAAGATAATGACTTTAGTCATTAACCTTTAGTCATAAGCCTTTCTATGTATGGGGAACAGCAGGAGTCTGGACTCACTGAAGTTATTCCTTTGATATGTATCTTAACTATGGTATTCAGTTGCTCAGTTGTGTCTGACTGTTTGGGACCCAAGGACTATAGCCCACCAGGCTCCTTTGTCCATCAGATTTCCCAGGCAGGAATACTGGAGTGAGTCGCCATTTCATTCACCATCTCAACTATATCCAGGGCCAGTTTCCTATTTTTCTCATCCTGAATTCCCTCAGGGCACATCGTGGCTGGGAAGAGGGGTAGCTGCAGTGGCTGATGGCCTAACAGCAGGCAACATGTGTTGTTCACCAAAATAAACTTGTGGGTGGCGTGATCTCACTGTGATGAATTCTGCATGTTCATAACCCAGCCAAGTGGAGAAGGCTGTCATACCTGAGGCTCATGCAGGGGCTATGTGAACTCAGCCACCCCAGAAATCAGACACTTTAAACAGGTCTGGACTCCTAATTACTCAACCTCCTCAAGGGGTTTCCCAAATAAGAATAACCCTCAGATAAGTGTGGCAATGGGTTTCCCTGGTGGCTCAGTGGTAAAGAATCTCCCTGCCCATGCAGGAGATGCAGGTAGGAGACACAAGTTTTATCCCTGGGTTGGGAAGATCCCCTGGAGGAGGGCATGGCAACCCACTTCAGTATGCTTGCCTGGAGAATCCCACGGACAGAGGAGCCTGGCGGGCTGCAGTCGAGGGGACTGCAGAGTTGGACATGACTTAGCAACTAAACAAACAAAAACAGAGTGTGATAACACATGAAGATGGTGTGATCATTCGAATGAGGACTCCCTTTGCCCGAGAGCTCTCTAGGAGGCTTTGGGGGTTTCTTGGTGGAAGCAACTTGCCTTGCTCCTTCAGACTAGGTGGGTCCAGGGTCATTGGTTGGGGTCTCGTAGGCCAGTCTCATGAGGACTTTGTGGCTGCCCTGCCTGTGCTGGGCCTGGAGCCTGGAAGGGAAGCTCCATAAGGGGAAACCCCTCCCCAGGAGGGAGCCCACCACTTTCTCCCACGAGAGGCCATGTTCTGGGTCTAGCATGGACATTCAACCATTCATCTGAGAGCACAACTTTGAACTTCAGGACAATAGGCATTTGGATTTGCCTCACTGCCTTTCCCTCATCACACAAAGTAGAACCTAATATGCTCTCAAGTTTGGGATTTAGGCAAGGTTTGGGGGCTTATCCAAAGCTCTGCCACTTCACTGTAGTCAAGCAACATTCTGTAAATTTCACATAGGATATAGACCACAGGACCACAGCAGTGGCCACAAGACTGGAAAAGGTCAGTTTTCATTCCAATCCCAAAAAAGGCATGCCAAAGAATGCTCAAACTACTGCACAATTGCACTCAACTCACATGCTAGTAAAGTAATGCTCTAAATTCTCCAAGCCAGGCTTCAGCAATACGTCAACCATGAACTTCCAGATGTTCAAGCTGGTTTTAGAAAAGGCAGAGGAACCAGAGATCAAATTGCCAATATCTGTTGGATTATTGAAAAAGCAAGAGAGTTCCAGAAAAACATCTATTTCTGCTTTATTGACTGTCTCAAAGCATTTGACTGTGTGGATCACAACAAACTATGGAAAATTCTGAAAGAGATGGGAATACCAGACCATCTGACCTGTCTCTTGAGAAATCTGTATGCAGGTCAGGAACCAACAGTTAGAAGTGGACATGTGGAACAACAGACTGGTTCCAAATAGGAAAGGGAGTCATCAAGGCTATATATTGTTACCCTGCTTATTTAACTTATATGCAGAGTACATCATGAGAAACGCTGGACTGGAAGAAACACAAGCTGGAATCAAGATTGCCGGGAGAAATATCAGTAACCTCAGATATGCAGATGACACCACCCTTATGGCAGAAAGTGAAGAGGAACTAAAAAGCCTCTTGATGAAAGTGAAAGAGGAGGGTGGAAAAGTTGGCTTAAAGCTCAACATTCAGAAAACAAAGATCATGGCATCTGGTCCCATCACTTCATGGGAAATAGATGGGAAAACAGTGGAAACAGTGTCAGACTTTATTTTTGGGGGCTCCAAAATCACTGCAGATGGTGACTGCAGCCATGAAATTAAACGACGCTTACTCCTTGGAAGAAAAGTTATGACCAACCTAGATAGCATATTCAAAAGCAGAGATATTACTTTGCTGACTAAGGTCCATCTAGTCAAGGCTATGGTTTTTCCAGTAGTCATGTATGGATGTGAGAGTTGGACTGTGAAGAAGGCTGAGCACCGAAGAATTGATGCTTTTGAACTGTGGTGTTGGAGAAGACTCTTGAGAGTCCCCTGGACTGCAAGGAGATCCAACCAGTCCATTCTGAAGGAGATCAGCCCTGGGATTTCTTTGGAAGGAATGATGTTAAAGCTGAAACTCCAGTACTTTGGCCACCTCATGCGAAGAGTTGACTCATTGGAAAAGACTCTGATGCTGGGAGGGACTGGGGGCAGGAGGAGAAGGGGATGACAGAGGATGACATGGCTGGACGGCATCACTGACTCGATGGACGTGAGTCTGAGTGAACTCCGGGAGTTGGTGATGGACAGGGAGGCCTGGCATGCTGCAATTCATGGAGTCACAGAGTCAGACACGACTGAGTGACTGAACTGAAAATCACTGCAGATGGTGTTTGCAGCCATGAAATTAAAAGACGCTTACTCCTTGGAAGGAAAGTTATGACCAACCTAGATAAAGCAGACACATTACTTTGTCAACAAAGGTCCGTCTAGTCAAGGCTATGGTTTTTCCAGTAGTCATGTATGGATGTGAGAGTTGGACTATAAAGAAAGCTAAGCACAGAAGAACTGATGCTTTTGAACTGTGGTGTTGGAGAAGACTCTTGAGAGTCCCTTGGACTGCAAGGAGGTCCATCCTAAAGGAGATCAGTCCTGAGTGTTCATTGGAAGGACTGATGTTGAAACTGAAACTCCAATACTTTGGCCACCTGATGTGAAGAGCTGATTCATTTGAAAAGACCCTGATGCTGGGAAAGATTGAGGGCAGGAGGAGAAGGGGACAACAGAGGATGAGATGACTGGATGGCATCACCAACTCAATGGACATGAGTTTGGGTAAACTCCAGGAGTTGGTGATAGACAGGGAGGCCTTGTGTCCTGCGGTCCATTGGGTAGCAAAGAGTTGGACACAACTGAGCGAATGAACTGAACTGAACTGATAGACCACTATCTGGGGTTCACTTCTATCTGGTCTGCCTCTGTTGGGCTGAGAATTTGCCTATTTGTTGGTAGCTTGTTAGAGAAGATACTCACTCTTAATCTTAATTTATTTCATATATCTCAATGTGTGTTTTTTGAGTGCTTAGTCGCTAATGAGTTTTTGAAGCTTACAACAACCACATTTTAAATAAATCTCACATTATCCCAGGATATTAGCAAAAGATGGGGGAGTAATCAGAAGACTTTACACAGGTTTTATTTTTTAACTCCCTCAACCTAAAATTAATGAAAATTACTCATTGCACTTCAACAAAATACAACCTATTTTGGCCATTAAAATTGTTTTCAACTTGATGCTTGCACTTTTGCCAATCTTGATAATTATTGCTTCATTATGGCTTCAGCTAATACTTTATTAAACTAAAAACAAGTGATAAAATCAGAAAATGTGGATTTGTGTCCGCATTACACAGGCAGACACACTTAAACACACACACAAACTCCCAATCACACACACTCGCACACTCATGTGTCTATCCACACACTCAAATGTGTGTATGCACAAACACACCCATACAAGTTCACACACACATAGAAAATCCTCAAGAAGGCTGTTTTACGTGGAATGAGGAAAACATCTGAGATCAAAAATCTTTTCCATTGCCTCACTGAGAAATGGAATCTTGTCCAACAATAAATATTCCACCAACTCTTTAAAAGCAGCTGATGTACCCATGCAACAGGGGAAGTTTTTAATTTTTTTTAAGTCTCTGGGATATTTAACCATGAAAGCCTCCTCTTATTGTCTTAGGCTTTCTCTAAACTCCAGGTTCTGGGCTCAGCCCAGAACTCCACACTTAGGAGACTGTCTTTGCAGAGCCCAGAATGACTAGATCCTCCCAACCACACATGGCTGTAACCCCATTGCATTTGCTGTGGGGCATGGCACTCTAGAGAACCCTCTCATTGTTCTGCACGTGTACTTAGCTGGAAAACCTTCCAGATTAATACAAATTACTGAAATAATAATCAAGATAAAACAAATGAAAGACTTGCCACCGTGTTGGGCACCCGTACATTTGCTCTCGCTGTGCTGCTGGCTCCAGGTACCCACAGAATCTAGGCCAATGGCTCTGAGGTCTGGAACTGCTTCCCCTGTTGCATGGGTACATCAGCTGCTTTTAAAGAGTTGGTGGAATATTTATTGTTGGACAAGATTCCATTTCTCAGTGAGGCAATGGAAAAGATTTTTGATCTCAGATGTTTTCCTCATTCCATGTAAAACAGCCTTCTTGAGGATTTTATATGTGTGTGTGAACTTGTATGGGTGTGTTTGTGCATACACACATTTGAGTGTGTGGATAGACACATGAGTGTGCGAGTGTGTGTGATTGGGAGTTTGTGTGTGTGTTTAAGTGTGTCTGCCTGTGTAATGCGGACACAAATCCACATTTTCTGATTTTATCACTTGTTTTTAGTTTAATAAAGTATTAGCTGAAGCCATAATGAAGCAAAGAATAGGAAAAAAAATTAAAAGGTGAAATATTTGCAACCTACATTACAAGCAGGGACCATAGGCAATTCCCACACAGGAAGTACTGGCAGGCAGAAACCACAAGGATGGCACACAGTGGACTCAGGGGAGAACTCCTCCTCCACCCAGGGTCAGTCTGACCATACAGGGGCCCCTCCATCTGCCCTGTCAGGAGCAGGCTGTGCAGTTAAGAGACATATCACATTTTTTAAAATGGGGTGCAAAAAGCAGAACATGTGCCTTCCCAAATAACCTATGAGGGGTAAAAATCTCACCTATGCCATCGTATTGGTGGTGTCCCACTGTCTCAACCACTTGACTTCCAATACCTTCCTGGGTTTCACTCTGTGGATAACCGGCTTCTTTTTTATTCTGTGTCCTCAAACTCAAAAAGTAAGAACCAAGTTCATCTATTTGGTGAATAACAATGGCCTCTGCATAGAGAAGTCCTACTAGAAACTGCACTGGAAGACAATCATAAATGAAGGCATGATTCTACGGCTGAGAATGGCATGTACTTCAAGGCAGGAAAAAACAATGCACCCTTAGGGTCACCACTACCCACTTTAATGGCCTCCTTAGAGAGACTCTCTGAGTCTGATTCCTGGTCTGAAGAATTCTTACAAAATAATTGCTGCAAGGATTGAATATTATAAACTGAGTGGTCTAGTACAGAGAATGCCACAAATAGGTATCCAAGGAATGACTGATCTTGCTTTTATGTTCCATATCTGCACTTTCCTCTCCACCATGATTCAGCCGCTAGATGACCACAGCAGCAGTCCATAGTGATCCTGATCCCAAATCAAGGCTCCTGCCTTTCCTATAGTTACCTCTGACTTTTAAACACCCCTACCCCTGCTTCTAGTCATTGAGATACCTGATTCTATCATCATGGGTTAAAACCCCTGATATCCCAACTGCCCTGGAGACAGAGCCAAATGACAAGCCTTTTCCCCCTCTTTAAAACATCCATCAAGCACCTCAATGCAGGACCTGGGATTTGATTCGAGATATGAGTAAGAACTGGTCCCTGCCCTGAAGAAGAGAAACAGAGAGGTAGTCAGTTCTCTGAAAGGCAGAGTAAGTTCTATGATGGGAGCACAAGAAAATCACGAGGGCAGTAGTAAAAAAATGTTTATCTAGAGGTGGTAACTACCCAGCCTTGTTTTGAAGCTCTCAGAAGGAAGGGAAAGCATTGAGGGCTTACCCAAAAGACAGGAAACAGCACGGTGTGTTCAAGACATATTTAGTGTGGCCAAACAAACAAAGGGATTATTGGAAGATAAAGATGTGCCAAAGAAAATCATCTGGGATCCTGCATCAAGTCTGGAATTTACCTTATATATACCTTTAAGTAGAAAAAATAAAAAACTGATAAGTACAATTGTGTCCAAAGTGACTATTCATGTCTTCAAGAATTAGATTCTAGATGGATCTTCAAAAGTCTACACAGACATTAAAAGAATAGGAAAAAAAATTAAAAGGTAAAATATTTGCAACCTACATTACAAGTGATATAAAAATATTAAGTTCCTTAGTATAGAAAAGAGAGAAGAAAAAGAATAAGAAATCTATAGAAAAAAAATGACTTAAGAGATATGAACAGACAGTTCACAAAAAAGAATTAAAAATGACCTTTAAGTTTATGAAAACATGCTCACTCACTCAGAATTAGAGGAAAGCAAATCCGAAATATACTGAGTTAACTGTTTCTCACTGGTCAGGTTGGCAAAAATTCAAAAGACTGACCACCTATAATGAGGCAAGACTAAAGAAATACACTCATATACCCAGGGGAATGCCAAGGGGCACATGCCCTGAGGCGAGAAATTTAGCTAACTCATACATGTATTTACCCTTTAACCCATCAACGTCATTTCTAGGAATGCACTGGCAAGAATTTTAAGAGATATACGCATAGGGTTACTCACTGTAGCACTATTTTATGAAAAGATAAAAAAGAAACAAAAAAGGCTGGAAACAATAAAGGCACTGTGGCTCCTATTCAGTTGCTCTCTGTCTCAGACAACTTGATCTAAGAAAGCCAACTGCAT
This sequence comes from Capricornis sumatraensis, assembly GCF_032405125.1. Classification (NCBI taxonomy): domain Eukaryota; kingdom Metazoa; phylum Chordata; class Mammalia; order Artiodactyla; family Bovidae; genus Capricornis; species Capricornis sumatraensis. Next base: position 80,927,673 of record NC_091073.1, read on the forward strand.
GTCATGAGTAGCTTGATGACCCAGGTGGTAAGGAACTGAAGCCTCTGGCCAACAGCCATGTCACTAGCCATCTTAGAAGTGGGTCCCCATCCCCAAGAGGCACATGATTGGGAAGGACCCAAAGCAGCATCACACATGTTCTCAGAACTGAACTGGAATTTAGACCAGAGCCCATAGGGTGCTTCCTTGGTGGCTCAGATGGTAAAGAATCTGCCTGCAATACCGGAGACTCAGGTTCAACCCCTGGGTTGGGAAGATCCCCCGGAGAAGAGGATGCCTACCCACTCCTGTATTCTTGCCTAGAGAGTTCCATGGACAAAGGAGACTAGCGGGCTACAGTCCATGGGGTCACAAAGAGCTGGACACAAACATCACATGACAGAATAACCCCTATAGGGTTCAGGCCTGATGCAGACCCAAGAGTATCAGAAATCTTTAAAGCAGAACTGAGATTAGAACCACTGGCCACAGACAGTGAAATAGAATTTATGGTTGGACCTAACCAAGGTGATAACCTGCTAAAACAAGAAATGGGTAAACAAAGCATCAACATTTAAGAGGACCCTGCAACTAGAGAGTCTAGAGAATATACATTCCTCATGTGGAAGACACAGCTATAAAGCCAGGACAGTATGAATAATTCTTAAGAGAAAAAAAGGCCAACCTCCAGGCAACTCAGATGTAGAAATGATCAAAGACATAAAGTAGCTACTAGAACCATGCTCCATGAGGTGAAAGAAAACAAAATCTAAGTGAAAGAGAAGTGCTCAACAGAGAAAGGAAATGTAAAAATAACCCAACAAACATTTTAGAAGACACAAATGTAGCATGTGAAATAAAAACTCACTGGATCAGCTCAATAACAAAGTGATTATCAGGAAGTAAAGAGTAAGTGGACTTGAAAATAGGTTAATAGAAATCCAACCTAAAATGACAGAGAGAAAGAGGATCAAAAAAAGAGGTGAACAGAGAACCAGAGATGTACATAAGAATCTCAAGGTAACACGAAAGAAAACAGGAGAAGATTGGCACAGAAAAAAGAATCTGAAAAAATAACAGCTGAAAACTACATCCTCACAATGCAAATTTACAGATTCAAGAAGTGAGAAGAGGAGGAGGATAAACTCCAAGAAAACCATACCCAAACACTTCACAATCAAACTGTAGGGAAAAAAAGATAAAAACAGAAATTAAACAGCCAGAGAATGGGATGTGTGTTTGTGCTCAGTTGGTAAGTTGTGTCCGATTCTTCGTGACCCAGGGGACTGTAGCCCACCAGGCTAATCTGTCCATGGGGTTCTCCAGGCAAGAAGAACTAGAGTGGGTTGCCATTTCCCCTCCAGAGGATCTTCCCCACCCACGGAACAAACCCACACCTCCTGCATCTCCTGCACTGGCAGGTTGAGTCTTTCCCACTAAGCCACCTGGGAGCCAAGAATCGGATGCATTACGTAAAAGAGAACAGACATGTTCTCTAAGGATTTTCCTTCGGAAGTAGGAAGCCAAAAACAGGTTAGGAAGATGGCCACGGATTAAAAAGTAAAGGGAGCTTTGTCAAGTAACCACTTGGTTGTCCAGATGTTCCCATGAAGACTGGGAGACATGTGGTTGGCTACTAGCTGGGAAAAGTGGACTATTAAGGTTCATCCTGCCCTGAATGTGAGCACATGGACTTCTGATCGCCACCAAGGTCTCTATCAGAGCTGAGAAGCCAATGTTTAAACAATGTTTGGAGAAGCTGCCTCTCCATCTGCTGACTCTAGATTTCCAGGATGAGGATCTGCAGCCTAACTACAGCTCAAGGCTAAAAGCCACAGATACACGCTCCTGACTTTTTATTATGAGGCAGTCATCCCAGCAGATCTCCTGCTTATGTCACTTTCTACCTGCTTTCAAGAAAGCCTGGGGCTTCCCTGGTGACTCAGTGGCAACTACTGAGGCCTGTGCACCCTAGAGCCGATGCTCAACAAGAGAAGCCACCAAAATGAGAAGCCCAGGCACTGCAGCAAAGAGCAGCCCCTGCTCACCACAGCTAGGGAAAAGCCCTCGCAGCAATGAAGACCCCGCCAAGCCAAAACAGTAATAAAATCATTTTTTAAAAAAGAAAACCTGTTGATTCTGCGGACAGCCCCAGTGGAAACAGGGAGCTCTGTCTATAGTATAAATGTTTATACTGTGGTTCTAAGACATTTTTTGAGGCAAATTATCTGTGTATATGTAGGTTATCTTTTTAATAACTCTTCAGCACAAATTGTAACCAGGGAAGTCTATCTTCTTATTAAATGGACACAAATATTCATGACAGTTTATACTTCATACAGAATTGATAAATCTTTCGGTGAACACTAAGTCATGATTTTAAAAGTTTGGTTGCTAATGGTGGAAACTACTTGACTGAATTAAGTATCTGGGATTAATCCGTGAAAAACAGATATCTCCACACTTTTTTGAAAAGAATGACTTCATTTTCTAATTCTCAAATTCTTCTAAAAACAACTGTCTAATTCTTAAGTGGGTCAGTTTAAAAAAGAAGAATGGGGAAAGATACAGCATGCAGGCAATAAACAGAAGGAACTGGAGTGTCTAGATTAGCATCAGATAAGCAGACTCCAGAGCAAAGTTAACAAGACAAGAAGGAACACTGCGTGATCGTGAAGCATCAATTCACAGAAATCCTAACTGTATATGCAAAACTCAGAACCTCGAAATACTTGAAGCAAAAGCTGATCAAACTGAAAGAAGAACTGATTTTTGAGCTTAAATTCTGTAGCCACTCACAGCCTGCCTGTCTCAATTTCTGCTCCGCCTCCCCTCAACTCAATCTCTTGGGAAAACCACTCCCAGTTAAATCCAACTGTCTGACAGCTCTTTGCACCTGTTGCTGAATGGAGCCGGAGAACAGGACACAGTCATGCTAATTAGGCTTACTTTAAATTCACGACATTCCAGTGGATCCTTAATGGTACCATTTTCCCAAGCCATTCCTCTACCCACCTACCCCCTGCTTCGAGATCTCTATTTTCCCCCCTCTCTCCTCCCACCTGTGTTGGTTTTTCTCTTTTCCCCACTGATAACTCAGCCTTTTTTTTTTTTTTTCTTTTTTAGTTTCTCATGACCTCACTCACCACTTCGGTAATTCCATCCAATCTCATTGTTTCAAATACAAAATATATTCCTTTCTTGAGGCTGTCTAACAAATTACCACAAATGGGGTGGCTTAAAATAACAGAAATTCACTATCTCTGAGTTCTGGGGAGCAGAAGTCTGAAAGAAGGGGTCAGCTGGGCCAGTTTCCTCCAAGACACTAGGTAGACTCCTAGTGTCCCCTAGCACATGGTGGTGCCAACAATCTTTGGTGTTCCTGGCTTCCAGCTACCTTTCTCCCATGTCTGCCTCTCTTGACGAGGCATTCTCCTGTTTGTATCTGTGTCTCTCCCCGTCCATGGACACCCATCTCTGGATTTAAGACCTCCTCTCATCCTGTGTAAGCTCATCTTATTTAATTGCATCTGCAAAGATATTTAAAACTAACTTCACCTACCATGTGTACCTGAATTTTGAGGTATCACTATTTAATTCAGTATACTTCACTCTCTATCCTCCAAAAGTTGACATCTGCCATGCATACAAAATACATTCACCTCATCTTAAAATCCTCCATTCCAGAATTAACTCAAAATTTCATCTAAATATGATCAACTCAAAAAGTTCCCAGTCCCATCATCTACTTACCTAAATGACCCAGATGGTTGATCCTGAGAGTGTGACCCATCCTGGGGCAAAATCCCTCTTCATGGGTAGACCTTTTAAACTAGAAAGCATGTTTTCTGCTTCTGAAATGCAATGGTGGGACAGGCATAGGATTGGCATTTCCATTTCAAAAGGGAGAAACTGGAAGGAATGAAAGGGTCATGGGTCCCAAGCAAGTCCAAACTCAGCATGGAAAATTCCACTAGGTTTCAGGACCTGACAATAATCCACTGTTATTTGATTCTCTACCCTCTGGGCCTGCAGAGAAGAAAATCAAAACAATTTAAAAACTTCCTATAAAGAGAACTTCAGGCCCAGATGGTTTCACTGATAAATACTACCAAATATATAAAGTAATATCAAGATTCTATATAAACTCTCCCAGAAATAAGGCATTACCAGGGAAGAAAACTACAGATTAATAACATTTATGAAAACAGATGCAAAAAATTCTGAAAAAAATATTTTAGCAAACCAGGTTCATAAATATATAAAATAATAATACACCATGACCAAAGGGCTGGGGGAAGAGACGGGGGGGGGGGGGGGGGGGCAGGGGTGGCTGCTATCTCAGGAATGCAAGGCTGGTTTAACATTTGAAAATAATTCTATGTAACTCACCAGACTAATAAACTTAAAAAGAAAAGCTACAGATCACTTTAATAGATTCAGTAAGGCATTGGACAAAAGTCAATATCTATCCCTAAAAATTGCTCTCTGTGCAAAATAGGAAGAGAGAAGAACTTGGTCATCCTGATAACTGTCATCCATGCAAAACCTATAGCTAATATCAAACTTGATTATGAAAGTCTGAATGTTTTTCTCCCAAGATCAGAAACAAAACAAGGAGGTCCTCTTTTACCATTCCAAATCAAGCATCATACTAGAAGTTCCAGCCAGGGTAACGAGGCAAGAGAAAGTAAAAGCATCCAGATTAGAAAAAAAAAAAAGTAAAACTTCTTTATTCACAGATGATATAATAAATAATATAACTACTAGAACTAATAAGTAAGTTTTGCATAGTTGCAGGATATAAAATCAATATACCCACACCAATTGTATACTAGCAATAAAAACTTAGAAATTTAAACTTTAAAAATATACCATTTACAACCACATCCAAAAAATATGATATAGTTAGGAATATGTCTGACAAAACATATGAACAACTTAAACACTGAAAAATACAAAATATTGCTAAGAGAAAATATAGAATTCCTAAAGAAGTCAATACATATATACTGTGTTTATGAGTCTGAAGACTCAGTTAAGACCTCTGTTAAGAGGTCAGTTCTTCCCAAATTGATTTCTAGAATCAGAGAAGTTCTAACCAAAATTCTGGTAGCCATATTTATAAAGAGAGAAATTGAAAATTTGGTTCTAAAATGTATATGAAAATTATAAGACTTGAAAAACCAAAACAATGTATGGCAAAACCAATACAGTATTGTAAAGTAAAATAAAGTAAAAATAAAAATTTAAATTAAAAAAAATAATGAAATGAAAAAAAAAGAAAAGCCAAAACAACTTTTCAATAAAAAAAAATTTGGAGGATTATTACTATATGATTTTAAGATTGTTATAGAGCTACAGTAAGTAAAAACTGTATGATACTGACATAAAGATAGACATGTAGAGATGGCATAATGAATTGATAAATGGAACAGAACAAAGAATCCAAAAATACACTCATACATATAAAGACAACTAATTTTCATCAAAGGCAAGTCAGTGGAAAAGAATAGTCTTTTCAGAAAATGATGCTGGAAATAAAGATATCCATATAACTTCAATTCAAACCTCACACCATATTTGAAGATTAACTCAAGTGGACCATAGGCCTAAACGTAAAAGCTAAAATTGTAAAACTTTTAGAAGAAAAGAAGATAAACCCTTTGTGTGTGACCTTAAGTTGGCTAAAGGTTTCTTAAATGCAACACTAAAAGCATAGTTTATAAGAGAAAAGGACAAACTACACTTCATGAAATTAAAATCTTCACTCTCCATAGGACCTTGTGAAAACCTTGAATGACCAGCCATAGACTAGGGGAAAACAAGTTGCAAGTCATATATTCAGTAGAGAGGGAATTGTACCCAAAAATATATAAAGAAATCTCAAAATTCAACAAGAAAACAATCAGCCCGATTTTTTTTAATGGGTAACAATTTGAACAGACAAGAGAGAAGATACACAGACAACCGATTAGCACAAAACAAATGCTCAACATCCTTAGTCATTAAGGCAATGCAAATTCAAACCTAAACGAGATACCATTATTTAACTAATAGAATGGCTAAAATGAGAAAGACTGCCCATCCCAACTGTTGGCAACTGGAACTCCCACACACTACCGGTGGGAATGAACATGATATAGTCATTCTGGAAAACAGTTTGACAGTTTGTCCACTTCATAAACATCATATATATATATATATGTATATTCTATATATGAATATGAATATATATGACTGGACTTATATGACATTATATATATTACATATATATGATTATATACAATATAATCCAGGTACTTCATTACCAGTATTTACCTAGGAGAACTGAAAACTTACATCCATACAAATATTTGTCCATGAATCTTCATAGCAGTTTCATGTTTAATAGCCAAAGAATGAAAACAACTCAGATATACACCAACAGGTGAATAGATTTAAAAAATCAGGATTGTAGCTATACAATGAGATTCAACTCAACAACAACAAAAATGAACTGCTTATTCATCCCTGACTCAACAGGGATAAATCTCAAAATATTAATAATTATACTGAGTAAAAGAAGCCAGATGAAAAAGAGTCTATAATGTATAATTCCATTCACTGAAAATTCCAGAAAATGCCAACTAATCCGGAGTGACAGAAAGGAGATCCCTAGCTGGGAGGTGACAGGATGTATGTTGGTGCCAACTGAATGAAAAATGCCCGCCAAATCTTCCTTGCTCCCTATTTGCCAGGGGAAGACCCTGTTATGTCCATGGACAATCTGAAGACTGCATACTATCCCCAAACAGAGCAGAAACTGGAAACACGCCAACATTTGAACTAAACAATCAGGCATCTGAGGGGAGCAGGTGCTCTGCGCTGGCATTCATCTGAGAATAAAACTTCTAATAGAAGGCTTGTTCAGGTGGCTATGAGAATACAGGAATAAACTCTTAACTTCCCACAGAGTGGGCATCACTGTTTCCAAGAGTTAACCCTTCCATAGATGCCATGAGATCCACAGCAGCGCCCTTTCAGAACCTGTTCCAGGTCAGAAGCCAGTAAGGGGAGGAACGAGTCAGCAGATGGGCAAACATTCAGATTTCCTGTGATCAAGGTCCCAATCTCCCTTTTTGTTCCCGAAGTTTCAGCCTTGAACAAAAGCTGGATTTGAAACAGACATAGGAATTGCCCTACTGTGTATAACCAGAACAGAGAAACAGGCCTTGCCCTGTAAATGACTGTGTGGACATGGGTACTGGGCCCATGGGGAGAACAATGCCCTTGGGAGAGAAAAGGCTGTGGCACAGAATCATCGTGCTGGACAGAAACCTGCCTTTCCACCCCTAACTCCTGGGGAGCGGGGGTTGGGGGGCGGTCCCAGAAGGCTTGTCTTCTGCTCAGAACGTGCCCAAGCCCTTTCTCTGGAGCCCTTCCATTCATCTCCAAATTGTCAGCCAAGCAGGATGGCACTAACTTGGAAGTGCCCACTTATGCCACCAGTGCCACCTTCTCAATTCAGTTTATTGAACTTTTCTCTCTTCTCTTCCAAACCTCAGAGTCCACCTCTTCTGACAGACACATGCCAACACCAGTGCTGTCCATTCCAAGGCCTCCCTCATCCCTCCAGATACACAGAGCTGAGGTCCTTGCATGCTCATACCCCTCTTTAAACTCAACTCCAATGCCACCACTTCTCTGAAGCTCCTTCCATAGGAAAGTCTCTACCCCTCGTCCTCGGGGTCACAGGTAGACTAAGTAAACTCTGCTGTATTTCCCAGGCATACTGCCCACCACTGTCCGATCCCCCTCAGTCTTTACAGACAGCCTGTGAGACCCTGTGGCCAGCACATGGAGGTGCTCAGTTCGAGGACAGATAAACTCTTAATGGTGTCATTTTGTAGCTTATGGTAATTTCTAGTGTTCTTCCCAGCAGTAGTGTCCCGCGTGCATGCGTGATCAGCTGCTTCAGTCGTGTCCGACTCTTTGCCACCCTATGGACTGAACCCGCCAGGCTCCTCTGTCCATGGGATTCTAAAGGCAAGAAGACTGGAGTGGGTTGCCATGCCCTCCTTCAGCGGAATCTACCCGACCCAGGGATCAAACTCACATCTCCTGCACTGCAGGTAGATTCTGTACCTCGGAGGCACTGGGGAAGCCCAGCAATGCATCCACAAATTCAGGAGGCTTACCAGCAGACCATCTGATAGAGGAGAAATCAGGTTCCCTTTTCCCTACCCCCACATGTCCTAGTGGGAAATGGCAAAGCTTTAGGCAGAATGGCACCCATCCCTGAATCTAAGTCTATAACATCTCTCCCCTCTAGGAGTTAGAACATTTCTATTCAAAGCTTACTCTGGCAGGTAAACCTGACAGCTACACCTCTGGGATGTGAAAGAGAGAGCCTGCTGCTAGAGGCAGGGAGAGAGACAGTAGGGTGGCATGCCCAGCCAGGGCAGAAGAGAAGCTAGGGAGGCAGATGTCATATGGAGACAAGGTGTCTGTGAGCCGAGCAGTGGGCTCCAAGAAATGAGCAGCTTCTGTCATGAGGTGAAGATAACCAGGCTGACCCCAGCAATCACCAATCATAACCAGGCCCGCTGAACTCTGTTAGTGAAGAGGAAACGCCCCATCCTGTCTCCTGTCCTTCATGCCAATGGTTGTCTGCTACAATTCAGCAATTGTATGCCAAGTACCTTCCCCAGGGGAAAAGCCATCTTTCCGACTAACTGCTATAGTTTATGTTATAACCATAAACTCCAGATTGATTAAAGTTGGACAAAATTAACTAGTATGCCATAAAATTAAGTTTTATCCCATTCAAGACCCTAAGTTTACCCTGCAACAATTACATTAGAGGGGGAAGGAGGGCCATGGGGAGAGGTGTGGTTCCCTGCAGTTGTGTCAAATAAAAATGACTAAAATTGAAATACAGTTCTTCCCACATCACTGCCACATATTTACTTACTTCCTGTTGCAAGATTTCAGAAAAAAGGCCATGACAGTCTATAAAACGTGGTTGTGGAATGTTATTGAAAGTTACAATGTAACCTTTAGTTTTCTTGGTCTCTGGTTTGTTGGAGGACATCCTGGCGCTTAGGCGCCCCCTAGGGACTCCCTCGCAGAACACTCACCTTTTCTCAAACTGCAAGGCCGGGGTGACTTAGGCATTCTCCCTGGGCTTCCCTTGTCCACTACTCAGATGATAATGCTGGTAAAAAGTATCATACTGACCAAAGATCAGCTCATCCCATGTATAAACAGAGTACTGAACAGAGGGGGACTTGTCACTCCAAGAATCTTAGTATCAGTCAAGTTATCCATGGTTAGTTATTGAGTAGCAAGTCTTGTTTCCTTTAACTTTCCAATGGAATTGGAGATTCTGTTCCTGTTCTTGGCTATCAAAGCAGATGACATATGGATGCAGAAGTGGTACAAGAGAAAGGGAATAGAGAGTAATGGTTATGGCACAGTTCACAATAAACAGGGCAGTCTAGTCTGAGTTCTGGGTGGGTTAGGGTGGGTAACAGAAATGAGGGGCTGTGGCTTTGTGGGCTGGGGGAGGCAAAATCCTCTCTGTTTGCCTTTGATCTCTCCTTTGCAGAGACTCAATAATTGTGTGTGTGTGTGTGTGTGTGTGTGTGTGTGTGTGTGTGTGTTAGTCACTCAGGTGTCCAACTCTGTGCGATCCCATGGACTTCAGCCAGCCAGGCTTCTCTGTCCATGGAATTCTCCAGCCAAGAATACAGGAGTGGGTTGCGAGCCCTACTCCAGGGATCTTCCTGACCCAGGGATCAAACCTGGGTCTCCTGCATTGCAAGCAGATTCTTTAACATATGAGCCACCAAGGAAAACCCTCAATTATTACTATTATTATTTATTAGGTATGAGTAAATTGGCCTTTCCAGTTTCTAAAAGGAGGCTAGCTATGGTGATACACACACACACACACACTCAAAGAGGAGAGCTCTGGCCAGAGTGGAGGAAGGAGATGGGAGGTTTCTGTCATGAGGTGAAGATAACCAGGCTCACCTCAGCGATCACCAATCATAATCAGGCCAGCTGAATTCTGTTAGTGAAAAGGGATATGTCCCATCCTATCTCCTGTCCTTTATGGACAGGAGGGAACGCAAGGAGGTCCTTATTTGATGTTTCTACTGCAAACTGCAAACGGCTCCTCCTAGACGCCTAACCTCCTCCTAGCCAGGGAGTATCTGTTTTCCACAGCGTCCAGGAGAGTCCGCTCCGTGGTGGTATCGCGGGTTGCCACTGCCTATCCACAGGCTCTTTTTAAGAACCTTGAAAGTGTATTGATAATTCTCAGTTTAATCCTGGACCACTGGCGTCCTCTGTTGGTCACCTAAGGAAGGGGAGGGCAGACACCATTGACCCGCACGGAGCTGGCCCACCGGATTCGCGGAGACTTCGGGGAGCAATTGTGCCCTTCGGCTCACCACCCCGCCGCTCCCGCCCCCCGCCCGCCCTGTGAAATGCGAGGTATTCAGATTACACAGACGAGCGAGACTCCCAGTCTCCATTTCAACGCACCGCTGGGAACTTGAAAAAAAAACTAGCCTGAAAAAAGACAGTGAATATCACCAATTTTAAGGACTGTTCAGTTATTAATTACACTTCAGCAATGCTCGTTTTATTGTTTTTTTATATTCTTTTGTTGTGACTATAAGCTCTATTTGAAAACCTCATCAGGGAAAATACCTAAAACCAAGACAAGCGTGTCAAATTTCTGACAAACCCTCTAAGTAACCATTTGCCGCCGGTCCATTTTAGTAACAAGGGACTTGCAGACACCCGGAGAGTGCGAACCCTCAAGGCACTAAGTCTTATCTGGAAAGAGCGAAGACCACGTGCGCACCTGCAGACGCGCATTTGTGGGGAGCGGGCTGCTTGTGGTAAAGCCCCAAGTGCTTGGCTCCCTGAGACTTAGATGCGAATCGGGCATCCTCATTCAGAAATTCACCCTCCACCCCCCCGACCCGAGGAATTAAAATTTTCAAAGCTTTGCAAAGTACACACGGTGAGAAGCTGCGCTCACCGGTTTCCTTGACACCATTTCGACGCGGAGTGACCTCCACCTGGGACACAGAGAGGGAAGGGCGGCTGCAAGGGAGTGGCCCAGGTCAGAGTCGCCGGCGTGGCCTGGGGCGCCAGAGATCTCGAGTGACCAAGACTCCTGGATGACCGGAGGCACCTGGGACTGCAGACTGGTGGGGCTGCCAGGTTTCCGGGAATGGAGGGGTTCTCGGGGGGCACCGAGCTTGCGGTAGCGAAACAGGTGCCTGCCGCGGCGGCCGCGGGCTATGCGCCCCCGCACTCGACCCTGCAACACACGGCTTGGCGCGGGTCGGCGGAGCCGGGTCTGCGCCGGCCCGCCCCCGCTCCCCTCCCCGCAGCCGGCGCGCCGTTCCGGGGCGTGTCCTCGGCCGCCCGGCTTCTATATAGCGGCCGGCGCTCCCCCGACCGCCCAGATGCGAGCGCGGCAGCTATTCCACGCTGAGGGCCAGCCCTTGCCAGCCCCGCTCCTACAGCCTCGCTCAGCTCGCTGCCGCCCAGTCCCCGCGCCCCGCGGCCGGACGAGCATCCGGCCCCCGCGGCGGGCGCCATGCTGCGGGCACGCCCCGCGCTCTGGGCTGCGGCTCTGACCGCGCTGGCGTTGCTCCGCGGACCGCCGGCGGCACGAGCTGGGTCGGGCACGGTGGGCGCCGGCCCGGTGGTGCGCTGCGAGCCGTGCGACGCGCGTGCCGTTGCCCAGTGCGCGCCGCCGCCCCCCTCGCCCCCGTGCGCCGAGCTGGTGCGCGAGCCGGGCTGCGGTTGCTGTCTCACTTGCGCGCTGCGCGAGGGTCAGCCTTGCGGCGTCTACACCGAGCGCTGTGGCTCCGGCCTCCGCTGCCAGCCGCCGCCTGGCGATCCGCGCCCGCTACACGCGTTGTTGGACGGCCGCGGGCTCTGCGCCAACGCCAGCGCCGTCGGCCGCCTGAGCCCCTACCTGCTGCCCGCGCCACCCGCGCCAGGTGAGCTGCCCGCGCCAGATGCGCTGCCGAAGCGCACCCCTGGGCCAAGGCCAGAGGTGGTGCTACTTCGTAGCTCTTCCCGCCCCAAGGGTTGGTTGTACATGGGAAAGCTGAAGCCTCAAGACGCGAGGGCGCTTGCCGGAGGTACCCTCCCAGACCGGCCTTCTACTCTCTTCGTTCTTTGAGTTGCGCGTTCTTGTAAATTGTAAAACTCTTTCGGCGAAAACGGATTATAGATTCCCTGGGGAGGGAGGGAGCAGATTTGGAGGTTAGTGGTCAATGGAGAGGTCCTGGACGGAGGAGAGTCTCCGGCCATTCATGCAGGAGCCGCGCGGAAATGTGGGCGTGTACTGTGCGGCCCAATTCCGACTTGGGTTTCCCACGAACTAAGAACGAATGTGTCCGCGCAGACGATTCTTGCGGACCTAGAGGCGCAGGGGACGGGACCGGGTGCATTTGGACCGGGAATGTGGGCAGGCACGTTGTAGGAAATGGTACCTGGCTTTAAAAGTACTAAGATATGCACAGACCACAGTTTGCAAAGCGGTGTCCCGTCCAGGAGTGTCCCAAAACCAGGGAGGTGGGAACCGGGTATATCTTCTGCAGTCGGACAACCTGACGTTCAGAAAAAAGTGACTCTGAAGGTGGCAGGTGTTCCTCTAACTTTGAAGCATGCTTAGCCAGCCTCAGTCCTGTGAGTGAAGAAGTTTCCACATCGCTGAAGGCTGGGAGAAAAAGCCCCCACCTCCAACCTCCAGCTGGACAAAGCACAGTAGGCTAGCCTCCGCCCGCCCCAACATCCGTGGCTGGAAGGATGGAAGGCCCTTTCTAATTTCCCTCCGTGCAGGTTTCCTCTCCCAGGTGAGGCTATTTCCTTTCCAAAACCAGTGAAAAAGGTAAAATTACAACTGCCTAAAACATATACTGGCTATAGTAGACTGTTAGAATTCCTGGATGTGTTTGACACTCAGGGCAGTTGGGTCATTTGCTGTGTGAGTACTTCACTGTTACTGTGCATTTTTGGAAATTCAAAAAGTGATCTTAGAAGTTGTTACAGATATTACCGTTTGGGGCCAGACTTTAATAGGCATTATGATTACTGTCATAGGATCTCCATAGTATAGGTTGATGTAGTTTATTATAAAATTACATAAAGATCTAAGTGACTTCTCAAATTCACTTCAGCGGGGAGAAGTAAATTTAAGTCACAGTCAAAAGTTTAAGACGATTATCTGTGGCTTAAATGGAAGGGGTTTCTCTTTGTGCTTGTCAGCAGGCCTTAGAAAGAAACCAAAAGAAATTACTCAAGAGTTCTTGAAAAAGAAATGCAAATATATTTATTTACATATTCTTAGCATTCCCCTTTGGCCCAGTACTCCCTGAAAAGAGAAAACTAAGATGAAAGGAAATTGGAACCAAATTTAAAACTTACTGTATCGGATCTGAGCTTGATGAATTTGTGCTTTCCCAGACACTAGACCCTTTGGGAAATTTGCCACTTCTCTTCAAGGAACCGTTTCTTTTTCTGGGTGAGGAAATCAAAACCAGAGGGAATGGGGACTTCTCCAAACACCTCGGTGAGCATACCTGTCCAAAGAGCCTCCTGAAGAGAGCAGAGTACCTTTCAACCCTACTCAACCCTCCAGAAGCATTCTCCAAGCTAGAGCAAGGCATTTGCTCCTCAGAGCCCAGAGCCAGAAGTCTTGGCGGGCTTCCAGGAGGGTGAGCAGGCTGCCATCTCGATGGGTGTGTTCTCAGGAGGGTAGAGAACAGGTCAGCTGCAGCAGTACACTTGGCACCTCAGGTGTAGTAGACACAGGATCAGACAGTGAACTGAGCCCCACCTGGGAGGATAGCCTCAGGGCACTGCTTGTCAGAGTGAAACCATCCTATGACAGTGTCGTGGCTACATAGAACCAGACAAAAGGAAGGGGCTCTCTACTGGCCCTTCTCCCTGAACATCCCAGGTTCATCCAGGAAAAGAAATGGGCAGAGCATCCTGGCTCCACATCAGCTGTACATTTAGTCCGAGTCCTTGACATTCCAGTGATATTGTGGACATTCCAATGCCCATAACAAGTGTGTCTGCATTAGTTTGGTTACAGTCAGAGATCTGCAGGAAGGCTTCCTTTTCAAAGTGAAGCTCTTTGGAACAGAGGATTGTAAGCCTTGAGAGATGGAGATGTCCTTGTCCCCTCTGCTCCTGTGCAAAGGGGGTAGAAAGGACTCATCCAGGACAGTGCCCCAGGATGCACAGGGTCTGTGTAGCTTTCCTGAGTGTTCCAGACCCTACCTGGACAGTGAGTAAGAGTTGCAGCCGTGAACACCATATAGAACACTACCAGACAGGCCTCCTGAGTCCAGGTGCCTGAGGTAAAGCTGCTTTGCAGAGAATTCAGTTTCTCCATCTGAGCCCTTTACCTGGTACCGCTTAGGACAGGCTGGAATCAGAATCCCTAGGGCTTGCTGACTCCCAAGTGCCGCCATCACCCCAGTGCTTCTGATGCAGCAAGTCCAGGTGGGGCGAAGATACGCTTGTCCACAAGTCCCAAACCCAGGAGGCCCGCTCTGAAGTAGCCCTACCGGATTTCTGAATGGGCCTGAGCCTTCACTGACTCAGGTCTGCCCCGTCCTGGTGCAGGCTGAGAGATACGGGAAAGCTTAGAGCATGAAAAGCATTTTCTTGAGCAGCACATATGTTGTAGAAGCACATCACATTTAATTTTTAAAAGATGACTTCTTGAGGCCAAAGGAGTACCTTTCACCACTAATATTATGGAATGATACTTTACTGTGGTGCTTTTTCTAAACTTATTTGTAATTGTTGAATCACGTTTCCGTGTGGATCAGACTTGATCGAAATAGTAAGATTTTGAAAAGGCGGTCATCAAATATCAATGACCGTCAAATCTGTGCCTCCTTGTGTCTTTCAAGGAAATGGCAGTGAGTCAGAAGAAGACCAGAGCATGGGGAGCACGGAGAACCAGGCTCTCCCCACCACACGCCGGGTGCCCGACTCCAAATCCCACCTTGCCCACACCAAGATGGATGTCATCAAAAAAGGTCATGCCAAGGACAGCCAGCGCTACAAGGTTGACTACGAGTCTCAGAGCACAGACACCCAGAACTTCTCCTCCGAGTCCAAGCATGAGACAGAATACGTGAGAGCTTTTCCTCTTGCTGATGTGGGGGTGGGGCCACCTGGCCTGGGTCTCCAGAGATCACAGGGTCACCATTGACTCAAGAGCCCAGCAGTTACTCCGGTGGTCCTGCTGATGCACCGAGCAGCTGTGAGCCCCTCCTACAGAAGGGATATTGACCCTCCCCTGTGGCAGAGATCCCATGAGAATCAGTGTGCTGCTCTTCAGACCTCTGCTGGGCAGAGCAGTGTGTTCACAAAGCTGGCCTCTTTTTGTTCACTTGGCCTCTGAGTGTCCTGGCCTGTGTGCCCCTGTCCCAGTTCTATAGCTTGCCCTGGGGAATCATGAGAGAGACAGGGGGCTGTGGTTGGCATCTGCACGGGAACGGTGACAACTAAATCAGACAAAAGATACTCGAGGGGCACATGGTCAGTTCCCTGGGTGTTATGGGGTTTTATCAGACACAGGGTTCCCAGGTAACCCATGCCTCCTCCTCAGGGGCCCTGCCGCCGGGAAATGGAGGACACACTGAATGACCTCAAGTTCCTGAACACACTCAGCCCCAGGGCCATCCACATTCCCAACTGTGACAAGAAGGGCTTCTACAAGAAAAAGCAGGTGAGCACAATCCAAGCAACTTGCTCCTATCCCTCCTCCGCTGATCTGGACGAGGGAACAGGCTTCCACCTGAGTCCTCGGCTGCAGCCCCTGCTCCCGCCCCTGCCTCCCACCCACCACAGCCAAGACCTGAGGGGCTTCACATGAATGTCTTCTCACTGTCTGTGACTCCTTCCCAACCCACAAGCAGTGTAAGGCCTCCTGGGACCCCTTTACTAGCTGTGGAGGGCCCAGGACATGTTACCATTGCACCATGGAGGGACATTTTTCATCAGCAATTGTAGAGAATTCCCAAGAAGCCTGATGTAATGTCCTATGGCAGGAAGCTTCTTCTGCGTTCCCATGTCAGACCCTTGTACGCCCATGCCTTCCTGATGGTGCCCAGCTGTACAGGATCAGACACATGGGAGATGTGTTCATTTGAAGGCATAGGGAGTGCACCTGTGTAGATTTCAGATCATGTTCTAACAGCATCTCAACTGACTTTTTAGTGGGACAGCTCCTACCGCAGTACCTACAGAATTAATCACAGAACAGCACAGCCATGTTCAAAGTGTTGGTGGTAGTGGCCTCGATCAGAGGGCCCCATCCTGTTCAGTGATCACTGAACAGGTCTCTTTGGCCTTTTTGTATATTTCTATTAATCACTTATTCAGCAGACTTACCCTGAGAAGGTACCACATACACAGGGGCATTGTCATGCCTCCCCCATTCAGCAGAGACTTTGCAGGGCCAGCGGGGTCTAGTGTCCACTCCTGTGAAACCCTGAGGGACACAAAACCACCAGGTCCCCTCACTTTGTGGGGCACTCACATCCACCCATCATGGCCCCAGACACACACTGTGCACACAAGGCCTTGATCAGTTGTGCTTTCTGAGGGTAGCAGGGACTGCGCTGGGAAGCCATCCTGGGTGCTGACCACCTGCCCCATTGATAGGACCCCCAAGGTGGGGCCTCCCCAGGGCTCATTTAATCTGTGCTCTGCTTGCAGTGCCGCCCTTCCAAGGGCAGGAAGCGGGGTTTCTGCTGGTGTGTGGATAAGTATGGGCAGCCCCTCCCGGCCTTCAGCGTGAAGGGGAAAGGGGACGTGCACTGCCTCAGCACGGAGAGCAAGTAGACTGTGGCCACGTAAGTGCTGGGGACTGGCAGGGATCCGCGGGGGCTCAGGACCCGGCCCTGGTGGGAGGGACACCTGTAGATCCCAGGGGCTGGTGACCCAGCAGCTGCACTGGCCTGGAGGACAGTCCTACACACAAGACAGAGCTCTCAATCTGCCCAGACAAGAGCAGGAAAGAGGGCCTGTGGCCAGGTTGTCTAAGAGACACCTTGCATGCATGCTCCCACTAGGCTCTTCTGTCCATGGGATTTTCCAGGCAAGAATACTGGAATCGGTTGCCATTTCCTTCTCCAGGGAACCTGCCTAACCCAGGGATCGAACCCACATCTCTTGCATTTCCTGCATTGCAGCTGGAGTCTTTGCCACTGCACACCTGGGAGGAGACACTTTGCTTCATTTCAAAGAACTTACAACACTTAAACATTCTTACACATGCAGTGTAAGATTTCCAAAGTTAAGCTTTTCCCCCATGAGCCTCATGGTTCATTTAAGTACACATGAAAATTGTTTTCATCCAAAAGCACTTGTTGAAAGAATGAGTTTCTAAAAGATGGTAGCATTTTTTTTCTGATAAAATACATTACAGCTATCCTCAGTCAATGACTAGTATCATTTTAATATAGAGTTTACTTAAGTCTAATATGAATGGAGACGGGAATGGCAACCCACTCCAGTATTCTTGCCTGAGAAATCCCATGGACAGAAGAGCCTGGCGGGCTATACTCCATGGGATCGCAAGAGTTGGACATGATTTACTGACCAAAACACCAGCACCACCAAACATTGGCCTTGTCCTAATTATACTTTGTTTAGTGACACTCTTAAGAGCCACAGAAAAATCAGATCAATAAGATGAAAGTGTATCTGATTGTAGTATAATATACCGCTTTTAATGAAAGATCTTATCAAAGATTGGTAAGTATCGCTTAAAGCCCATGAGTCATACTTAACACTGCGCTATCATAGAACAAAACTCCTCAAGCAACAGGTACCAGCCCCAGGTTTTAGCAAGGATGGGAACAATGAACATGGTTTTGGTTTCACTTTTTGTTGAACTTTTGTTTTCAGGCTTTATGAAAGGTATTTCCTTTGCAAACTAGTGACTAGTTTTGACTTGTGATTTCCTTGATTTTTGAGCAAGTTCATTAATAAATGAATCATTTTCTTTAAAAAAAAATCTAATATGAAAATGAAATTTGAAACCATCGTGTGAAAGAATAAAATCATATTTCATTTTGTTTTCTTTTCATAACTGAGAGCTACTGGGAGAAAAAAGATAAATATATTTCATGGTCTCAAGTTAAATTTAAGTAAACAGAAGAAAATGTCATTTTTAGTGATCAGTTCTGTTTCCTTGCAAGTTAAAAAAAATAATTGTAATTTTAGGGCAACTATGTTAGTGGACATCGTGGGCATCTCATGGAGTTCTCTGCTTCATTAAAAAGTGCAGAGTGAGCCCCTGCTCTGCCAAATGTGTGGGTGTCATGCCTGATTATCCCAGGGTGGGCGTTGAGCCCTTTTGATTTTGGGGAGATTTATTTCAACACATTCCTTTTTCTTTCTGTTTTAGTTAATGTGGAGCTCAAATATGCCTTATTTTGCACAAAAGACTGCCAAGGACATGATCAGCAGCTGGCTACAGCCTCGACTTCTATTTCTTTTTGTGGTGAATTGATTTTTTTTTTTTAAACCAAAGTTTAGAAAGAGATGTTTGAAATGCCTAGTTTTCTTCCACATGGTGAACCTGGCATCTTTCCACTTTCCAGTAGTCAGTGAAACGCTGTTTGATTTTTCTCGTTGCTTCCTATAAAAGTACTTGTAAGCTCAAGCACGGTGGTGCAGCCGTAGCTCACACTGCCCTGGGACCCTCCCCACCTGTTCACCACAGCCAACCCTCCACTTCATGCCTTAGCAACGGGTGTTGCTCATGTAGACTCGCTTCGTCTCCACTTGTAAGACGAGACAAGGCCTCATCAAGAAGAGGAACGCCCTGTCCTTTAATGCCTACGCATCCCGACACACCCACCTGGGGCTACCCGGGCCACGGTCCCTGGACCAAGAAGATATTTTGTATCTCCAAGGGGCCTGAACTGCTTGGAAACAAGTGGAGAGAATCAAGTGGAATCTTGTTTGAAAAAAAAAAATGACAAGAATTTTCTAGGGAACTCTGGAAACCGACAAAGGCGGGGATTTCTGACCCTTCTTTGTCAGGCAGCTTTCTGAAGACGCGGGCTTTGCTGAAGCCCCATGGGGCAGGGGGGCAGGGCGACAGCCAGAGGCATCACAAGTCATAGCCTGACTCTCCAGATGACTGCGGAAAACAGTGTTTTCCTACTCAGCCGTTCAAGAGCAAGTTTATTCTTGAGGATAAGCTCCTTGAAGGCAAAAAAGGTTTCTTTTCATCTCTCCCCTTTTGTCCTCCTTGGCACAGTATAAAAAATAATCCTCCTGTATAACCTGGAAGACGAGTGGCTTGTTGGGGAGCCGGTCAGGGACACTGGGAGCACAGAGCATCGCCCTTGCTTGGTGCACTTGGACTTCCTCCTTTTCTTTCTAAGTCACAAGTACACACAGAGTACCCTCTTCCTGACTGCTCACAGTATATACGTCATCGTCCAAATATGATAGCACCTATACTAGATAATCCTAGATGAGATGTAAGCGTTGCTAGAGAATATAAACACAGCCACGACCGAAGGAGGGGGCTTGTGCACGAGGCTCAGCCAGTGTCCCAGGGGGCGCCCTCCCAAGTCTGCAGAAGAGCGGGGAGGGGTCCCTGGCCACCCCCCTGCAGCCTCTGGTTGGATCCACGCTGCACACAGCCCTCCTGGAGAACACAAAGGGATCTCAAAGATGTTCCGCCTACCTATTAGCTTTCCTTTATTTTTTTAATTAAGTTTTTGAGGAGAAAAAAAAGTATTTTTGAAAAGTTTGTCTTGCAATGTATTTATAAATAGTGAATAAAATTTTTACCATAAAGAAATCCCCCTTCCTCCAGTTTTTGTGTTACTAACAAACAGGAGGGCAATGGTGTTCCGGCTGTAGTTGGAACTTTCCAACTTTCCCTGCTTGCGTCTCTGGCAAGAGAACCCAAGGAGGCACCTCAGGGTTTTGCTGGTACCCATGGGGGCACTGGGTCATGTCTGCAGTGAGCCTCTGATTCTAAGAGGCCAGCTTATTGACCTGAGTGACCACCTGACCCTTGTGGCCTTTAGATGTATCCCCTGTTGTCCTGTCTGTCACCACTCCAGGCAGCCTTCATGGCTGAGCAGGAGAAGGCATGGAACACTCTGGAGCATTCGCCACACATCTTTTCCTGTGATCCGCTCAGCCAACCCCTCTCTGGTCTGGAGAAGGGAGTGGATGAGGCCAGAAAGGGATAGAAACCCCAGGAGACACTGGGTGGGGTTCCAGGGTCTCCATCCCCTCTCCGCAGCCTTGGAACAGTTGCCCCTTGTCACAGAGCCTCTTCAGGCAAAGTTCTGAGCCTGTGACTTCTGGGCATCAAAGGATGAAATGCACATCAAGGAATCTCCTGTTTAGAACCGTAACTGACCTGTTAGTAAAACATCTAAGGTGGGCCCTGCATCACAGAGCTGTGTGTGATGAGCAGAGAGCTCTGTGGGTGCTCTGGGCACCGGGGGTGTGGGAGGTGGTCCTGGGGACCTGGGGAGGAACCTGGCAGGCCCTTTGGAGCCACCATGAGCCGTGAGCTGCCCAGGATGCTGACTGTATAAGCCCTCTGGGCTTGTCTTCCTGGAAGCCCCCAAGTCATGTGCCCTTTCTTATCCTCATTCTCCACCTCCTTCCACATCTGTGGTCACCTTTTCTTCCAAATGTTCTCCTGCCACGTCCAGTAAGCACATGAATTGCACCCACCTGGTTCTGCCCATACCTTCCCTTCCTTGGTCACCTAGGTAGACCTTCCACCCTCAGGCTTCAGCTCTCACCAGCCCTGAGTGCAGGTCCCCAGCCACCAACCCCAAGGGCACAAGGAAATGAGTGATGGGGCTCTCTACTCACCAAGGCCAAGGCCAAGCGGTTGCTATGACAACACCTTACCAGGATTCAACCAGAAAATGAACACACTAGGAAAATCTCAATCACTGATGCTGACATGGGTGTCATGAAACAGGGCTTCTCTGATGAGGCAACCTGTCCAGAGTCATTTTCTTATGTGGTCCAAACTTGAACCAACAGTACTTGTACAGAAACTTAGCAGAAAGGCCTAATTGGAATGTGCCCAGAGACCACTAGGACATTTTAAACTGAAATAACCTCTGTAGAAAGGAATATTATGCCACTACTAGAATGTTTTCGATGTTAACAAGACATAAAAATGCTCATGGTGAGGTAAAGGAAAAGCAGAATGCAATTACTTTCTGTATACACACATACACACACACAACTGAATGGAAATACACCCAGATGGTAACCTGGTTATACTTTGAATGTAGATAATGTCCTTATTTTGTTTCTATTTCATTACAATTTCAACAACTTCCATAGTGAACAGGAATGAATTCCTTTTATTTACCGAAGTATCCTGCTGGGGTGTGGGGGAGGGGCAGCCCACTGCCCAGGAAGGCATCTGTTCCCAAAATTAGGGGTAAGGTGTCTGCCCCCGTGGCCATCTCAGGCTCCCACTCCCACAACCCCAGCCCAGCCACACCCCCAGCACTGAGAATGGCCTGGCCTCCTCTTCCAGCCCCACGTTCCACCAGTCATGTCCACGTTTTCTATCCTGGAACCGTATGTATGCAGAGAACAAAACACAGGATCACTGCTCTTGTAGAGAAACATAGTAAACGAGACAAAGCAAGTGGGCCGTGCCGCTGGTGGGGAGTGAGTGCAGGGGAGCCCAGGGGGAGGAGTAAGGCCCAAGGCATCATTGCTGCTGGTTTCCCTTCCCTTCCCTTCCCTTCCAGCTTAGGTCCTTGGACTCCGTAACCAATAGAAACTGGTAAGAGGCCCGATGAGAAGTTCAGGCTAGGGCTCCTGCTGCAGCACCAGGGTGTGAGAGCAAGTAACAGGGGTCCTTGCTGCCTTCCTGAGACGGGTCAGAGGAGGGGGTGCGCCTGCCCCTTGAATGGGGTAAGGTTAGGGGCCGATAGGCGGGCTGGAGGGGTGGCTTAGGTGGTCCGGCCACCCCCTTGGTGTGCAGGGATCATGCGCAGTCCCCCACTTTTGCTCCCAGAACCTCAGAAATGGCAGTTGGGTTTTGGCCTTTTTGTATTCTGTTCAGTCACTCAGTCATTTCTGACTCTTTGCGACACCATGGACTGCAGCACGCCAGGCTTACCTGTCCTTCACCATCTCCCGGAGCTTGCTCAAACTCATGTCCGTTGAGTTGATGATGACATCCAACCATCTCATCCTCTGTCGTCCCCTTCTCCTCCTGCCTTCATGCTTTCCCAGCTTCAGGGTCTTTTCCAATGAGTCAGCTCTTCGCATCAGGTGGCCAAAGTATTGAAGCTTCACTTCAGCATCAGTCCTTCCAATTCAGGATTGATTTCCTTTAGTATTGACTGGTTTGATCTCCTTGCAGTCCAAGGAACCCTCCAGTCTTCTCCAGCACCACAGTTCAAAGGCATCAATTCTTCGGTGCTCAGCCTTCTTTATGGTCCAACTCTCACACCCATACATGACTACTGGAAAAACCACAGCTTTGACTAGACGGACCTTTGTTTTCAAAGTGATGTCTCTGGTTTTTTTTTTTTTTTAATTTTTTTCTTTTTTTTTTAATTTTAAAATCTTTAATTCTTACATGTGTTCCCAAACATGAACCCCCCTCCCCTCCCTCCCCATAACATCTCAGTGGGTCATCCCCATGCACCAACCCCAAGCAAGCTGCAAATAGAACTACCTTATGACCCAGCAATCCCACTGCTGGGCATACACACTGAGGAAACCAGAATTGAAAGAGACACATGTACCCCAATGTTCATCGCAGCACTGTTTATAATAGCCAGGACATGGAAACAACCTAGATGTCCATCAGCAGATGAATGGATAAGAAAGCTGTGGTACATATACACAATGGAGTATTACTCAGCCATTAAAAGGAATTCATTTGAATCCGTTCTGATGAGATGGATGAAACTGGAGCCGATTATACAGAGTGAAGTAAGCCAGAAAGGAAAACACCAATACAGTATACTAACACATATATATGGAATTTAGAAAGATAGCAATGACGACCCTGTATGCAAGACAGGAAAAAAGACACAGCTGTGTATAAAGGACTTTTGATGTCTCTGGTTTTTAGTACGCTCAGTTTGTCGGAGCTTTTCTTCAAGGAGCAAGTGTCTTTTAACATCATGGCTGCAGTCACCATCCGCAGTGATCTGGAGCCCAGGAAAATAAAGTCTGTCCCTATTTCCATTTTTTACCATCTATTTGCCATGGGGTGATGGAACCAGATGCCATGATCTTAGTTTTTTGAAATGTTGAAATTTAAGCCAGCTTTTTCTCTCTCCTATTTCACCGCCATCAAGAGGCTCTTTAGTTTCTCTTCGCTTTCTGCCGTTAGCGTGATATCATCTTCATATCTGAGGTTATTGATATTTCCCCTGGCAATCTCGGTTCCAGCTTGTGATTTATCTTTAATTTCTTTTAAAGCTATTTTGTAGTTTTCAGAATGCAAATTTTGTATTTCTTTTGTTAAATATACTACTAAGTATTTTATTCTTGTTGGTACTATTGTGAGTGAAATTTTCTTAATTTCATTTTTTGATTGTTGCAAGCAATTAATTTTTATGTATTGACTCTGTATCATTTATTAGTTCTAATAATCTTTTAGTGGATTCTTTAGAATTTTTTGTGTATAAGATCATGTCATCTTCAAACAGACACAGCTCTACTTCTTCCTATATCTAGATGCCTTATATTTCTTTCTCTTGCCTAACTTACCTGACTAGCACCTCCAGCACAATGTAAGCAAAGTCATGAGTGCAGACATACTTGTCTTGTTTCTGACTTTAGGGGAAAAGCATATAGACTTTCACCATTAACCATGACATCAGCTGTGGTGTTTTCCAAGATGCCTTTTGTCCACTTGAAGAAGTTTCCTTCTATTCCTAGTTGGTCGAGAGTTTTTATCATGAAAGGATGTTAGATATTATCAAATACTTTTTCTGAGCCTATTGAGATGATCTGTGGGGGCTTTTTATTTTATTTGTACTGTTTATTACATTGGTTGATTTTAGGATGTTAAAACAACCATGCCTTCCTGAGGTAAATCCCACTTGATTATGGTGAATGATTATTCTAACATGTTGTTGGACTTAGTTTGCTAGTATTTTGTTGAGAATTTTTGTGCCCATAGTCACAGGAGATTTGGGGCTGTAGTTTTCTCTTCTTGTGATGTCTTTGTCTGGAATGGAATCAAGGTAAAACTTTTATGACTGTAGGCTCATAAAATGAATTGAGAAGTGTTCTCCCATCTTCTAACTTTTGGACGAGTTTGTAAAGAATTTGTAGACTTTAAACATTTAGTAGAATTCTTCAAAGAAGCCATCTGGGTCTGGGCTTTTATTAATGGGCAGTTTTTTCTTTTCCTAATTGAATCATTTCACTTGTTACAGGTCTGATCAGATAGTCTAATTCTTCTTGTGTCAGCTTGGGTAGTTCGTGCGTTTCTAAACTGTTTCCATTTCATCTCAGTAATCCAGTTTGTCAGTGTGCAGTCCTTCACGGTATTGCTTTACAACCCTTTTTGTTTTTTGTATGATCAGTGGTGAGGCCGCCTCTTTCACTTCTGATTCTACTCACTGGAGTCTTTTTTCTTGGTCAGAAGAGCTGACAATTTGTCAATCATGCAGATCTTCTCAAAGAACAAGTTTTGATTTCACTGATTTTTCTCAGTTGATTTTCTTTTCTCCATTTATTCATTTATTTCCCTCTAATCTTTATTATTTCCTTGCTTCTGCTAGATTTAGATTTGGTTTCACTTTCCTTTTCCATTGTCCTAAAGTTTTTTGAGACTTTTTTTCTTAATAGGGGCATGTCCAGCTGTAAATTTCCTTCTAAGCGCTGCTCTAGCTGCCTCAGATTTGAGGGAGTCCCAAGCTCAGGAAGTAGGGACGTGTTATCCCAGTTTAGACCCATAGAGTCAAAAGCATGAAAACCAGGGAGAGGTTCCATTCGTACCTTCTTCCTCTGCTGGCTGTGAGGCTAAGAGCAGCAGCACTCCAGAACTGACGCACCCACAGAAGCCATCCTGTTAATAATGCTTATGGCCTGGATCAGACATGGAAGAGTTTCCAAACACATCTGGGGCAGAGGTCCTTCTGTCCCGCCAAGGAGCTGTCCCCAGAGCCAGTGCCCCCAGACACCTGTGTGCACCCGTGGGACTTGCTGTTGTGACTACGTTCTCCACACATGGGTGCACAGCTTCTACCAGTGAACAGAGAGAGCTGCCCCCTGACCCAAGGGAGCTGCTGAGAGGTTGCTGGAGAATCAGGTGGACGCAACAACAAGAAAAGATAGGTAAGGGGCACTGAAATCGTGAAGGACACTTAACTCAGACTCCCTCACAAATGCCCATCAACTCCTGATTCGTTTGAGAGAAACTGGAGCTAGAAATATGAGACACGGTGGCAGGTTATGACCGATCCATGAGAGCATGTTCAAAAGCCTTGGGACTGGACAGGGCTGGGCCCCCGCATCCAAGACCATATTGATACTTCTGTAGTTTAACTGATACTTTCAATTAACCACCTAAGCAAGGTGGATGAAAGCCCCCAACTTCGGTTGAGATGAGGACCTCTGTAGGCACTGCTGTGATGGTACCTTCAAGTTTAGAGTTGAGTCCTTTTAGTTTTGCCCAGAAGATACCTCCCACATGTCATGGGAAGGGAAGACCACCTTCCCCCAGCTCTGCTCCTGAGTCAGGCCCTCAAGCTGGGTCCTACAGGGGTTTCATGAGGGCTGAAGTGCTGAGAATGCTGCCATTGCCGTCGTGGGATAATGGTGACCACGATGCTGTACACTTTTACCAGGGTGGGATGAGGCTATCTTTGGTTGACTCACATCAGACTGACTGGTACAGTTTAAATGATGAGTCTGAGAGCTGAGTTCACAGGGAGCCCTGGGGACTGGGCAGAGGAAGGGAGCAGACATGGGGTCAGACAGTGAAGGGGCAGACCCAAGATGGGGAGCCCAGATCAGGGAGGGACCTGGTGGGATCCACTAGGAGGGATGAGATGTCCATCCAGAGGAGACAAGGAAGGAGCAGTCAGCAGGGCAGGCAGGAATGAGGAAGGGGCAGTGTCAGGAAAAGCAAGCCGAGAACAGTTAAAGAAAGAGAGAAATCCACAAAACAGAGGACTCGCGCTGTGAGCTCAGGGCTTAGTCAGGCAAACAGCGGGGCCAACGGTGCCGTCATGGAGGACACCACTGGAGCCTGAAGAGGACAGGGTCGGGCAGAGTCAGAGAACAGACAGGCGAGGGGGAGGTTAAGGAAGTGATTCTATCTTGCACTGAAAATGGGAGAAACCCTGGCCTGTTTTCAAGAGGAAGGGGAAGAGCAAGTGGAGAGCTTAGGGCTTGCAGAGGGAGGGGTGCCCTGGGCAGTGGGGTAGGCAGAGCAAACCTGCCAGCTGTGGGTACAAGAAGCCTGCAGACTCTAATCACCAACGCTGCACAAGGAAGGGGCAGGATGGAGGACGGAAGGAACTCAGGAAGGAAGAAGACGTTATGTTCAACCAATGTCCACAACAGTAGCAATGTTCCAGGGTGGGACATTTATTCCATGTTTACACTGTGTTCCCATGTTTGACAATATATCCAGTGCATATTTTAACATTTAATGACATCATCACATGTAGCTTTGACTACATAATCAACATTTAAGTTTCCCTGCCAAT
The DNA here is from genome assembly GCF_032405125.1 of Capricornis sumatraensis. Lineage (NCBI taxonomy): Eukaryota > Metazoa > Chordata > Mammalia > Artiodactyla > Bovidae > Capricornis > Capricornis sumatraensis. The sequence continues at coordinate 80,954,414 of NC_091073.1, forward strand.
TTACGCTAAACATGGTAAATAAAGTAAATCATTCTTACATGCAGCTTAAACATCCTCCATTGAATCACTTGAAAAATATCATTGCTACTTGCTAGGCAATATTTTCCTATGCTCTTCAAGACAGAAGCATGAACCCCTGAAGAGCTAAAATGCAAGTATTTACATACAACATGATGGGAAGCGTTTCATGATATATAAATTAATATAACACAAGTTACTGTGTAGAAAAAATAAATTTATGGTGAATAAATAAACTACAAGTAATATGTGGAGTATAAAAAAGTAATTCCTACATATATATACATATACATCTCTCTATATAAAAGTGTGTGTGTATTTCAGAGTATAAATATACTATGTACTTAAATATTTCATGTGCAGGAATTCAATCATATTGCATCTGTTTTCAGTTCTGTAAGTTAAAATACTGTTGGCATTGGGGGTCCCCTCTGATGGCCACAGACCCCAAGATCCTCTTCCCACTCCAAGGGTAGACACACCAACAGAGCCCAGGCTCTCCCTCCAGCGACGTCTCACACTGCAAAGAGAAGGATCAAGGTCAAGAGCAGCCCCAATGAAGCTGAGGGGGAGGGGAAATTCCGTGCTGCCCAGCTGAGAACCAACTGTGAGCAACCCAGCTCCCCAAACTGGCTGTGACCATGACTGAGGGCAAAGCCTACATCACAATGGAGACAAAGATCGAGTGCCTGGTGCAACTGGTGCAATAAGGACGTCGGGTGTGTGTTGAATGGTATAGCATGTGTGCAACTGTTTGCTTCACAGCCCATACATCAGAGCTGCTGAGCCCAGAGGGAGCCTGTCCATGCATGGCAGACCTTCTCTGACAAATTCCTCATCTGTTACGAAGCACTTCCTGGTCCTCAGTTTCCTCCAGAAATACTCACAGAATCTGGGCTTCACTGAGTCTGAAAGCGCTCTTCAAAATTAGGTCTTGGTTTGTTAATCTCATTTATTATCCAAGAAACAATGCTATTGTATTGAATTATAAAGCTCATTTACTTTCCTTTATAGGGAGAAAAATGTGAGAGATGTCGAAACAGATCATCGTTTTCCTAAGTAGAGTTGTCCCCTTTCTCTCTATTATGGTGAGAAACTGAGATCCTGAGGGGCCTGTGAAGGTCCCCACCTGCTCATACTTGCTGGAATAACGCTCAGCCCAGGACCCCTGAGTCTAGCGGCCCCCACTGACGGTAAGCACCGAGATGATCTTCCGGCTCCCAGGGGCTAGTGGCTCTAGTCCCAGAGAAATTAGTCTACATGACATGATCAGTTATGGGGCTTCACAGCGCTTACTTGGAGCTGGACACCCTGTTCACTGAAAGACTGGCTTAGCAGACGTGTGAGTAGCAGGGGCCATCCTGTGAGGATGCACATACCTGTTTGCTGTGATAGAATCCATTCTTGTTGCAGTTTGGCAGATAAAATTTATAAAGTTTGTCTCCTGCCTTCTGCTGCTCCCTGGCTAATCTGTCCAGCACTTTGTAGAGTTCTCGCTGGCAGGGCTCCTAAAAGGATAAATTGACATTGGGATAAAGGACAGGGTACTGTCAGCCTCAAGTGGAGGTGGGGAGTGAGTGCAGAAGGTTTTATGTGGGCTCTGAGCACAGGCCTGGACCCGCCTTCCCTGGGCCTCACTCTCTCACCTGTAGAAAGAGGTGGGTAATCTCTGTCCTAAATTGTTAACATAAAAGATGGGAACCCCATGCCCTCCCTCCTGAACATTCGCTAAGCACCTAAAGGAGTCAAGAGCATCACTAACCCCATGAGCTCTCTGACTCTCCTGCCTCCCCTCCCCACCATGGATAATTCTGCCACCAGTCATCTGGGCACAACTTTGTGAGTGGAGGACTTAGTAGCAGAGACTTCTAAATTTTGTACAACTTTCCTCTACAAGGTTAGTTCACATAAGCCAAATTCATTGAGGATTAAGGCATTCATTTGAACAATCTGAAATAAGGATGAACTTTTCCCTATTGTTATCATTTCCAGATGAAACTCTGAAGTGCCTAGAAAACAGTTCCATCCTCCACTGTTTGACGATGCATGTTTGCAGAAGTGATTTTTGGGTTCACAAATGAACCGTCACTCCAACTTTGATTCTTCGTCGCCCTCAAGTGGTAGAACTGAAAACAGACACCAATTAAGATGCTACCTGGAGTTTGTGTTTAAGGGGGACAGAGTTTTCATTTGGGAAGATAAAAAGGCAAAATAATGTGAACATACTTAAAGCCACTAGACTTTGTACTTTAAGATGGTTAAAGGGCTAACTTTTATGTTATGAATATTTTAACACAATTTCTTAAAAGTGGGGAGAAAGATGCAACAGGAGAAGATAAGAACAGCTTAGTGCTCTTTAGACACTGCTAGTCTGACACCCTTATTTTAGAGATGAGCTCAGAGACATGAAGTAATGCATCTAAAGTTGCACAGCATGGACTGCATTTTCTTTCTATCCAGCAGGTTCCTTTGTTGAAACTGAGGAATGTCTGCTAGGCTTTGGGGGAAGTATGTGCTTATCGCCAGGGCTCAGGACCAAACTGGCAGAGCCCAGCAGGTTCAAGCTAGAGGTTCCACCTGCTTCAAGGGTCTCACCTTCCACTTCTTGACGTCACTGATGTCAAGAGCCTTCAAGCTCTCATAATTACTGATGGCATTCCAGAGGATGGGCAGGTCCTCACTGGACTCGGTCATCAAGTGGAAATTGTCCAGAAGCTGCTCCTGAGTTATCTCTGAGCTCTCCGGGGACGCATTCTCTGGGCTGGTGGTGTCTTTTGTATCTGAAAATGGAAAAACAAAATCCCATGAGCCCCCCTCACGGAAGCATCTGCACTTGTGACCCCCTGAAGTTGCTTCCCTTCCCACAAAACCAAACAGGGACAGGATGGTCATACTGACCCAGAGTTTTGCCTACTTCCTCTTTAAATGAACTTTTAGTGGTTTCTGGGTAGAGGGGTAACCCAACAGCAATACCAAAGGCAAGAGTGCCCTGTGATTCTGCTTCTAATGTAGCCAAATGCACATTTGTCAAAGCCTGGGAAGAGCCCTGAGAAAGCCATGGATTACAGTTCAATATTCTTGCCTGGAGAATCCCATGGACAGAGGAGCCTGGTGGGCTATAGCCCATGGGGTTACAAGAGTCAGACACGACTTAGTGACTAAACCACAATTCAGATCTTCACCCCATCCTCTTCTTTCCCGTCCATAAAATGGGCATTTTAGTAATTCCCTATGAACAGGTGGTAGGGTTCATCCAGAGGTGGGGTCTACACTGCAGTTCTACTCTCTTCTTTTCCAGGGACTCTGCCTTCCCACAGTCAAAGTGATTTCTTTACAACCCTGGGAAGAGGAGAGAGGGTCACCAGATTTCATGCAGGGGGTCCTAAGGTTTGGGTTTGGTACATGGACAGAATGATGGAGAACTGGATCTCTTGTGGGACTGCCCTGGAGTGGGGTGCCCTATCCTTTGAGGGCCATGGAGATGACTCCATTTCATTGACTCTGAAGGCAGAGAACCAGAATAAAAACCGTGTCCCCTCCAGCAGATCCCCATCAGGACAAAGAGCCACAGAAAGGCTCCAAGAATCACAGAACCACATTGGACACGCAGCTGCCAGGACAGGGAGGTAAGGAGAGAGGGTAGAGAAGCGGGTATTTCCTCTGCTTCTCACTACAAATAAATCACTGCTAAATTCGGGAAAGCTCTAATTGTCAAGTTCTGGGCAGGTGGCACACACATCAAACACCGTTTTTCTATGGCAGTGAACACAAGTACCTAAACTTTCTCATTTTGTTCTGTAAACATCTGGTAAGCACATAATGGTCTGCACAGGACGTATATTACAAAGGACATTCCAAACACTTCCCAGGAGGCCAGCAGGATGGGCTCCCACTGCAGGCCTTTAGGAAAATGGCAAAGAGGAGAGCCAGGGGCACCTGGAGTGGCACCCACTGCCTGGGCATCCCCATGGCCTCCCTCCTTTCTCATGTCCAGGTTTCTATAGGTCAGTGGGCTGCCAAGGGGGCTCTGGGCTCCCTCCCCAACTCTCTCACCAAGTTGTGTGTGTCCTCCCTAATCCTGAGCGCCCCTGCAGGACCACACAATAGGGTTCATCTAGGCGACTTAATATCCTTTCCCCTTCCACGCTTTGGCTGCAAGCTCTGAGCCTGGCCGGGTTTGCTTTCTGCTGGCTTTGGTGGAGCACCCTTCCCTGCCTTGCCGGAGCCTCCTACCGCATCTGTCCCAGGGGAGGAACCCAGGGGAGGAGACGGTGGTACCTGTGGCCTCATCGCTGGGCGTGGTCATGCAGGCGCCCTGGCCTCGGGTGAGGGCGTGCAGGGGCCTCGGCTCCCCCGGGAGGGCGCGGCAGCTGAGCCCGCGAGCGCAGCGAGCAGTAGCCACGCCGCATGCAGCTCCGAGAGGCAGGGCGCACATCGGGCAGCAGCCGCAGCCCGCGGACCGGGTGAGTTCCGGGCAAGAGGCGGGCACGGGCGGGCAGAGCGCCAGCCTCTCGGCGGAGCAAGGCGCACAGCGCCAGGGTTGGGGAGCGCCGACCGTCGCGCCGAGCTGAACGGCCAGCGATAGCAGAAGCGGCCAGGCTCGGACAGCAAGGACTTCGGGCATCTCCAGCGGTGGGTGGCAGACAGGAACCGGCGCTCGCTGGACGGTAGGGGCGGCTCGGTTGGCGGATGCTGCCTGAGTGGTGGCGGTGGCTCAGGAGCGGTGGCCGATGCTCGCTGAGCACCGCGTGCGCCTTTTGAAGGGCGCGGGCTGGGCCACCTCAACCAGGGATTAATGATTGGCAGCGCCGCGTGCTCGAGGGCAGTGTTCAAAATAAGTTTGTTTTGTTTGTACGTGCACAGCCCTGCGCAAACCGTGGGTGGAAGGAGCGCAAACGGTCCACGTTTCAGACTGTGTTTGTCCTGTTGTTAAGGTTCAGACCTGGAGCCAAAGTGCAATTCCAGCCAGGAGCGCACAGCCATGTGAAGAAGGATGGCGCTTGCTTGTTTTGTTCAAGGGACCTCTTCAGGTTGAGCCTGTCAGTGCTCCCTGGACGACCTAGGGAAAGCAGGAGAGATGAGCTGGACAAGGCCAGCCCACTGGTCAATTTTCAAGTAGGGAAATCAAGGCCGGGGAAGAGGAAGGAGCGCTTTGAACCTAAGTCTCTAAAAGCCTTGTTTCTCAGTAGCAAAGCTGGAACTGTTTCTGCTTCTGCAGGAAAAAGACCAACAGGCCCCTCAGTTGCTGCCTTGAGAGCCTGTCTCGAGAGCCTGTCTCAGGAGGAAAGAAGGAAGGAAAGGGACAATACCTCCCAGGGCTGATGCCAAGCTCTGCAGTCTCACCATAGCCCCCAAAGCCCAGTTAACAGAGCTTCCAGAGAGTAGAGGGACTCGGAGCCATTAAGAGAAGGGCTTAATGGTGGTCCAGTGGTTAAGACTCTGCACTTGCATTGCAGAGGGCACCTGTTCTGTCCCTGTTTGGGGAACTAAATTCCTACATACCACATGGTGTGGCCAAAAAATAATAATAACAATAATAAGTTAAAAAAAGAGAGAGAGATAGAGAGACAGGGCCGAGGCTAACGAACTGAGGGCAGACCCCAGTTTCCTCTGTCTTTCAGCCTCAGATCAGATTTTTATCAGGAATCGATGATCATGGCTTTCTCTTTTGTTAAACTTCCTGTCTCTAGATATCCTCTTAGATGGAAAGAAAAATGTCACTGTAGCTTCCGAGACAGTGAGAAACGGGCCTGCTCCCATCCAGACACCAGGCACTCTCTCTGGCACCCAGTCCTCGGAAACCAGGTAGCTATTGACAAGAAAAAGGCAGTTCTATATTTACTGAGAGAGAAAAATCTCCAAGGTCTGTAAGATTAGGCAAGTAAAATTTCCAAGTCAAGTAAAAATAGGAAGGCACAGAATATGCTATTGTTTGTGCACAAACAAGTAAAGTGAAGGTATGTGCCATTGTGGTTTTAAATGTATGGACTATTTTAAGAAGAATGTGTAAGAAATTGGCCTGCCTTGCAGGGGAAGGTGTGAAATTAGGCGACTAAGGAAGAGACTGGTCTTCCCTTCACACTCTTTTTTTAGCCCTCTGGATTCACATTCTAAATACTACATTCTTTGGTATAATCAGGTTCTTACATTATCAGTTATATTATCTATCTCAGGAATCTTGCGTGCTAAATCACTTCAGTCCTGTCCAAATCTGTGCAACCCCATGAACTATAGCCCACCAGGTTCCTCTTTCCATTAGGTTCTCCAGGCAAGAATACTTGAGTGGTTTGCTGTTTCCTTCTCTAAGGGCATCATCCCAACCCAGGGATCGAATCCATACCTCTTATATCTACCTGCATTGGCAAGCAGGTTCTTTACCACCAGCACCACCTGGGAAGCCCCATCTCAAGAAGAACCGAGTTAAAATTAATTTACTAGATCTTTTTCCAGCCACTCACTGGCTCTGTGGCCCTCACCAAGTTACTTGCCTTGTGTTCTGCCTCTATGTATCAATAAACTGTCACACACACACACACACACACACACACACACACACACTTCTCCTTGCCCCCAGCATCTCCTCAGCAACAATAAAATTAAGGTTGGTGGGGGAAAAAATTGCAATTGGAAGTTCACAGTCATTTTGGTCATATTTTTAGTTTCTGGTTCAGGAGCTGACAACAGTTCTGAGTTTTATAAGATTATTTTTGAGGTGAGTTCCTAAAGGATTTTATTTCCCCCAAAGAATCTGTGCTCTGAATTTTCTCTCTGACCTCCTCAATGTAGAATCAGGGTACCTACTTGAAACCTATTTCCAAAGCAGGATTAGAAACACAGACACTGAGAGCGGACATGTGGACGCAGTGGGGAAGGTGGGATGAACTGGGAGGCTGGGGTAACAGGACCCTGCTATAAAGGACAGGAAGCTCAGCTTGGTGCTCTGTGATGACTAGAGGGATAGGATGTTGGTAGGGTGGGAGGGAGATCCAAAAGGGAGGGGATATATGTACGCATATGGCTGATTCACTTCATTGTACAACAGAAACTAACACGACATTGTAAAGCTATTATATTCCTTCTTTTTTTAAAGAAATGTTTTCTTAATGACACACATGAAAGAGAATCATACAGTAATATCTGGGGCCTGCCTACTGTGTGCCTGGCAGCTTGCCAGCCCTGGACAGTTCACCCAGTTGTGCATTTGCCCAGTGAGATCCCTCCCTCCCTCTCTGAGGTCTCAGTCACCCTGCACGTAGTGGAAATTCCTCTCTTGGCTGATCAATTTCCCAAACATTTCCCTGGCTTGCCTCATAGCCACAGTAAACCAAATGGCCATTGACCCAGAGAGAGAGGTCTCCCTGCTCCCGACTCCATCAATACGAATGGACAGGGCCCTTCCTCGAGGCCTGTGCAGGCCATTTGTCCCTCTGTCCTGTGAGGATGAGCTGCCCTCCCCTGGCAGGTCGAGAGGTGGCTGCTCCTGTGCTCATTTCTGGGTGCATCCTGGATGCCAGGTCCCGCTGCCCACTAGCCAGCATCCACAGCCAGGACAGGCCTTCCATGCCCCCTGTGGTCAGAGTCCCAGAGTCTGGCCTCTGTTAGCATGAGGAGGCACTCCTGCCAGAGGCCCTGAGGTATAGAGTGGGCCAGAAAGGGAACCCCTCCTTAAGTGTTATAGCCTTGGAACCTCAACCCTGGCCAGTAGGCCAGGCATTTGCATCTTCTCAGCCCTGCAAACCCCTACTCATTTTCCAGGCTTAAGGTCTCACCTCCCCACACCCATGGAAAAAAAAGAAAATTACTGTCATATCTTCATGACTTTCTTCTTGCTGTTCTCCATACTCAAATTTTCCTCACGCTACCACCCACATGTCCCTATCACCCTCATCTTCATGGCATTAGTCCTGCTCTTCCTGACACCCAGAACTCCTTCCTGCCCCTTTTCCATCCTCCAGGGCCCACCTGAAGCTCCTCTCCCCTGAGAAGCTTTCTGGGCAGCTCCCAGGTGAAATGAACTGCCCCCCTCTGCACTTCCAAAGAGTGTGACAGTGGGTTACAGGGATACCAAAAAGCTACATAAATCTGCATTTAGCTGTGTGCCTCCTGCCAGACTGGGTGGGCAGGGGACAGGCTCCCAGAGGCCCCTGCCCCATCCATACCTGGGACACTAATAGATGGCCCAGCCCATCATCCCAAGGACTGTAGAATCCAACAGCCGGGCTCAACTGGAGGCAGAGCATGGAGAGCAGGGTGTGGTGGGGAAATGGGGAGCTGGGACTTCCTGTACATGCACTGTGTGTCCCTGGCACCAAGCTGTGCTTGCCAGAGTTGGCAGGGGTCCTCCCCAGGAGCCCTACAGGTAGGGCTTATCGCACCAGCAGGAAGGAAGCCTCCTTTGCCCAAATCAAAGCTGGTACCCTTCATGCCAAACCACATAGAGACATTTGATGTAAGGACGGGTCAATACTGTCTGTGCCTGCAAGGGCAACTGGGAGTGTATCTGGGGGGGCGGGGGACAAGGGTGAAAAGCAGCTTTAGGGGTACATGTGAGAAGTTTTCAGAGCTGGCTGTGAAATTTGTATTTTATCAATTAGGCAAAATGCCAAAGATGCCTTGCAGTCCCCTTCCCTACCCGCCATTGTAAATTTTCTGCCTGCAGAGGAAAGGAAACCACTGCTCCCACTGCAGAAAAGCAAAGGAGCTCACATAATCCGGGCAGTCTTTCCAAGTGGGCCCAGGAGATAGGACCTGAATGGGGCTGCACACAGCATCTTTGCTGATCATTCCATAATGATTTACAGCACACCATCTCTGGTTGCAGCTCCAAGAACCCATCTCTGAGAGTTTCATCAGCAGGCACGGGAGCCCCCCAGCAAGCCCACCTGTGCTGACACCTTGAATTTCATGTCCACCATATTGTGTAACCTCACTGGGCCTCAGTTTCCTTGTCTGCAAAATGGGGATAATGCAGAGGCTGGCAGAGTCAGCCCTGAACAAACGTAAGCTGTCACCACCACCACCACCAAATGTAAGCTGGCCGCAGCGTGTATTCATAGAGCAGAAGCTGGGTACTCCCCGGATGATGAAAATGTGTGGGGCCTTCCGTCACCCACTGTTTCCAGTTCTGCCTTCACACCGCGTGCTGCTTACTCACCAGCAGCCGGAAAATTGGGCAATCCCTGCTTTGAAAAACAATGCAAAGATCAAGGGCAAAGCCAGGCTTTCAAAGGGAGAGAGCACTGAAATCCAGGGGATCCTTGAAGGGAAGTTGTTTTTAACCTGGGGGAAAAAAACAAAAAGATGTTCTGTTGTGTTCCCAATCGATCGACACACCGAATGATGTAAATCTTGCAAATGCCTGGCCTGCTGGCCAGCTCCTAAGCGATGAAGGGCACCGCTCCACAGACTGAGGACGAGTCTACTCCCCCAGCTAGTCAAAGTGGAAAAGTAAACCTTGCTCTTGTCACGTCGACACAGCCCAGATCCCAAACACAGGAGCACAAACAGAGTGCCCGGGCAGGGCCAGTGCCCAGGGGGCCCACAGAAAGACCAGGGTTTACTCTGCTGTGGCAGGCCACTCATCCTGCATTCCCATTTGGGGTGCCACTGGAGCTGCAACACAAGTGCCAGGCACATGGGCGGTGTTCAAGGGTGATCACTCCCCACCCTCCTCCTGCACCAGGAGCCTCAGTCGTGGTCTAGACTGGCCTCACATCACCTGAGTCTGGATAAAAATGCTTATTCTCAGGCCTCACCCAGACACTAACTCAGAACCTCTGTGGTTTTCACAAGCTCTCCAGAGGACCCTGAGGCTCACTAAAGTTTGACGGCAAGGGTTTAGAAGACTCCCCGCATCCCACTCCCATTCAAAATCACCCCATGAGAAGCTAGGAATGGAAAGTTCTGGGGAAGAGGCAAAGGATAGAACGCTGCTGGAAGCGGGTGAGGTGGGCTGCATGGGGCTATGGAGAGATCTTGGAAGGACCCAACAGACCTGAGCCCTCTTGGTCTCAGTTCTACTGCTCAGCGCAGACAAGCTGTGTGAGTCATTTCCAACAAGACTTCACTGCCCTGTGTACAAAGGAAGAGTCTGCCCCAGACCCCTCCATGAGCTGTGGGAAATCGGTAGCCTCTCCGCTACATTGGGCATCATATTGTGTGGTTAAGCGTTGATGGTCATTTCTTGGTGATGAGGCCTGTGGTTACATAGATGGATAAAGTGTCCATGACTTCTATGGGTAGGACAGACTGCTGCACCCGACTGGCCCCATGACATCCCTCAGTAGGTCTGCCTCCCCAGTTGTCCACACAAAGACCTTAATATGTCTATGGGCCCATCAGTCAACCTCAGACATTCAGGATCCCCCTCACCAAACCCCGTCCAACCAGCCCAAGGGCAGCAGGACCTCTCCCACACACACAATGTGGCAACAATGTAGTGTTTTACTCACGCCTGCCAGGCATGAGGTTGCTCAACTCTGCTAATTCTCTGACCTGGGCAAAGGGCAGGGACCCTGGGCAGAAAAGTAGGCGATGGCCTCCTACATTACAACCTCTAGCAGTTACCGCACCAAGTGTGTACATCCCCGGGGGAGGGGTCTCAGCCACATTAGAGAGTGAACATCTGTGGATGCCTTTACTAGGCGTAAATAAGTGTTCTTTTGCTCCACACCATCTTCATCAGTTGGTATTGTCAATATCTGGATTTGGGTCATTCTGATAGTTGTGTGGTTGTATCTCTTTGTCATAATTTTCATTTTCCGGATGAAATGTGAAGCATTTTTTTCATGTGCTCAGTTACCATCTGTTTTTCTTCTTTGTGGATGTGTCTTGTAAGGCCTTTGACCATTATTAATGAAGATGTTTTCTTATTTTTAGGTTTTAAGGGTTCTTTTAGCATTTTATCTAACAGTCCTTTATTAGATTTGTCTTTTGCAAATATATTCTCTCAGTCTGTGGGTTTTCTCCTCATTCTCTTGACATTTACTTTCTCAGATCCAAAGTTTTTAATTTTATTGAAGTATAGCTTATGAATTTTTGTTTTCATGTATCATGTTTTTAGTGTTGTATCTGAAAAAGCCATCACCAAATCCAAGGTCATCCAGGTTTTCTCCTAGGTCATCTTCTAAGAATTTATAGTTTTACATTTTACATTTAGTTCTGTAATCCATTTTGAGTTAATATTTGCAAAGAATGTAAACCTGTGTCTAGATTTTTTTTATTTTTATTTTTTTGCTTGTAAATGTGTAGTTGTTCCAGCACCATGTGTTGAAAAAATTATCTTACTATATTGCATTACCCTTGTTCTTTTGTACAAGACCAGTTGATGGTATTAATGGGGCTCTATTTTGGGCTCCCTAAACTTCTCCATTGCCTTGTCTGTCTATTAATTCAATACCACACTCCATGCTATAGATCTATACATTTATATATTATAATCTATTTACTGCAGATTTATAATAAAACTTGAAGTCATGTAATGTCAGTCTTCCAAATTTGTTCTTCATCAATATTGTGTTAGCTATTCTGAGTCTTTTTCCTGTCCATATAAAATTTAGAATCAGTTTGTCGACATCTACAAAGTAACTTAGTGATTTGACTGGGATTGTCTTGAGTCCATAGTTGAAGCTGGGAAGAACTGACATCTTGACAATATTGAGTCTTCCTATCCATGATTAAATTCCATTATTAAGTTTATTAAATTATTTATTAAATTCTTCTTTTATCTCTTTCATCAGAGTTTTATAGTTTTCCTCATATAGATCTCATACATATCTTGTTACATTTATACACAAGTATTTCATTTTAGGGGATGGTAATGTAAATGGGTGATTTTTGGGGGGGTGTTATTTTTCATTTCAAATTCCATTAATTTAATGCTGTTATTTTCAAAAGGGACTGACTTTTGTATACTAACCTGTATCCTGCAACCTTGCTAAAATGACTAATTAGTTGCAGGATTTTTTTCTGATTGTTCCAGATTTCTTTTTCCTAGACGGCCATGTCAGTCTGCAAATAAACCCAATTAGAATTCTTCCTTCCCAATCTGTATACTTTTATTTCCTTTTCCTGTCTTACTGCATTACCTAGGACTTTGAGTACAATGTTGTAATGTAATGGTGAAAGAGGTCATTCTTTCCTGTGCCTGCTCCTATTGAGAAAGCTTTGAGCTTTTCACTATTAAGCATGACTTAGCTGTAGTTTTCTTGTAGATAATCATCAACAAGTTGAGAAAGTTCCCTTCTATTTTTAGTCTACTGAGTTTTTGTCGTGAATTGGTGTTGGATTTTGTCAAATGCTTTTTCTGTGTCTATTGGTATTATTGTGTGGTACTTCCTTAGCCTGTTATGTGATAGAGTACATTAATTTTAGTGTTGATCCAGCCTGTATACATGGGATAAATCCTATTTGGTCAAGTAATGTGATTCTTTTTAACACACTGTTGGATTCAACTTTCTAATACTTTGTGGAGGATTTTTGTTTCTATGTTAATGAGAGACACTGGTCTGTAGTCTTCTTTTATTGTAAAGTCTTCTTCTATTTTCGGTGTGATGGTAATGCTGGTCTCATAGAATGGACTAGGAATTATTCCCTCTGCTTCAATATTATGCAAGATTATTACAGAGAATTGGTATAACTTCTTCCTTAAATGTTCAGTAGGATTCTATGTGGGCCTGGTGCTTTCTGTTTTGAAGAAAATTCTGGCATTTTGTCTTTGCAAATTTGAATTATATTAAAGCAATATTTGTACTTATTTATTAATTAACTTTATGGATTTTATTCTCCTCCTATTATTGTAAAGTGGTACCAACTGTTAGCCTTTTATTTGTAACCTGGAGTCAAAGGCAACCTTGAGCATATTGGTTGTGTAGAAACTGTACTAAGAATTTATGTTTTGGGTATGGAACTTTAAAGCTGATGGACCACAGGAGTAGATCTGAATAAATAAAATATGTATTTCGCTCCCAGGTCCTGGACGCAGGAGGTCCAGCATGCCAAGCAGGGCCACAGGAGATAGAGAACAAGAGCAAGGGGGAGATCAAAGCCATGGCCTTTCCTGGGGTCTCCTTGGGAAAGGCAGGGCAGAGTAGGGTGAACAGCTTAGGACTGGCTAGTTTGAACAATGCTAGTGGCTTTAAGGCCTAGGGGTGGCCTCTGGTTGCCTGGTACCTATCCCTGGGGTGACTAAGACAGAAGAATTGTGCTTCCAGGGAAGCACAGCCTAGATAGAATAGGCCTGGCTCTGGACTGATTGGTTCTTACATCAAAAACATGCTCTTGGATGAGCCCTTTTCTACCCAAGGAGAGCCAATATCTCCCCAGCCAGAAAGTTTCTGAGATGCCAAAACATCATCCAATGCAGACAATACAGAAACAAGAGGTAATTCATCATGCTGGAGTTCAGAAGAGGCAGCAAAGTGAGGTGCAAGTGGAAACCACCAAATGAGGATGACAACCGTAACAGCATGGTCAATAGTTACGCTGACTCATGCCCATTGCTGAGGATTTACCACATGCCAAGCGCTATACTGAGGGTTTCCTACCCATGACCAGAACACACCATGGGGTGACTCTCATCCTGGGCCCAAACCTTCAAAATGACCAGACCCAAGCTCTGAACCAGCCCTTCTACACCAAGAGCATTATTTGTACCTATAATGCAGGTTTCGGTGTGGCAGACTAGCAGGCGTGTGCGTGCCTGAAACTTGTACTTGAATCACACTTGAGTTTGGCCTCTCCAGGTCCTTGCCTACACAGTGAGGGGAATCCAGGTTCTGGGCTACTGAACCTCCAAGGGTCAACACAAGGAATGTACTGGGCTATGGGCAAAGATGAGGAGCTTGGAGACTGTGGGTCAGCTGCTGCCATGGGCCAGGCTTGGAGCCCCTGTGGGGCCTTTGCACATACCCAGACCTCCATGTTTCTCCCCAGAGGGCTGCCCAATGTCATAGTGGAAGGCACAGCTCACAGGTGACCCTGTGTGCTAGACTAATGCGACTCTGGACACACACTGCAGATTTCACAATGTTTTTATTCACAAACACAAACAAAAGAGGCTTACATTATGCTCAAAGCAGTGTGCCTAAGTGCCATGAGGTCAGGAGGACCCTAGGGGTGTACCGATGCAGCAACAAAACATTGACCCAGACCTCAGGACACCAGGATGGTGTCCAGGCAGCCCCCATCTTATTCAGTCCGGGACTTTGGGCAAACCCTTCCCCTCTGCAGCCCTCAGTTTCCCCATCTGGAAAATGATCCACTGTATCAGGTGAATATTTTTTTAATTATTGTTTACTAATTTACATGTTCTTTTTAGAAAAATATAAAATGGATTTAAATGATATTAAAATTTACCTATGATGCTGACACCTAGATATTACCAATGTTCCCATTTCCACGAATCTCTTTTTGGATGTGTGTGTGTGTGTCTGTGTGTGTGTGTATGGCACGTATTATGTAATTTTAAAATGGGATCATATTGCACTATCTGTTCTACAGCATTTTTTCATTTAATATATCACGAACATTTTGTCTACAGTGTGTATTTACATCCACAAGCATATGTGTGCGTACATACATGCACATGGACGCACATATGTTGAAACACAGATTGCTGGCTGCAGAGCATTCCTTGTCCTTGGATGTGTGTGCACTTCTGTCGGGGTTCTTAAAGACAACACTCCACAGATATAACAGAAAATGCGTGACTACTTGGTCTGATTGCTTCCTGGTGCTCCTATAAGGGCCTTCCCCTGTGGCTCAATGGTAAAGAATCTGCCTGCAATGCAGATGACGCAGGTTCGATCCCTGGGTCAGGAAGATCTCCTGGAGAACTGAGCCTGGCGGCTACAGTCCATAGGGTTGCAAAGAGTCGGACACGACTGAGCAACTGAGGACACAGACATGCGTGCTCCTGTAAATGGAACTGCTCCGCCAAAGGCTGAGCATGCTCTCAAGCCTTGCACCTAGCTGACCTGCCCTGCAGAAGTGCTGTGTCCACTAAGAGCCCCAGCAGCACGGTGAAGAGGGCTCCCTTCCACCGCCCAGCAGCACTTGAATCTGAAGTGCTTCTTCCGTTGTGATGGTCTGTGCTAACAGGTGGGGAAGGGTTCCCTGGAGAATCCTTGTCTCTGACAATCGCCTTGGTACTCTAGGGTGCCTCCAGGGTTCGGAGATCTCAGAACATTAGGAAAATTATGACCTCAGATATTGCCTAAATTTATAGACAAAGGAAAAAACAGTGACAACATCCACCCACCCAAAATCCCACAGTGACTTACTGTCAAAGCTCAGATGGATAACACGTTTTAAAAATAGAAGATTCGTAGCAAGGGCAAGGGACAGAGGAGCCTAGTGGGCTGCTGTCTATGGGGTCGCACAGAGTCGGACACGACTGAAGCGACTTAGCAGCAGCAAGGGCAAGAGGATTGCCATGTCCTTGGTCTCAGTGCCTTAGGGGACTAAGTTGGAATGATGATCTCCGTTCCTTTGAGGATGTTGATAAACTATTTGGCACGTAGTGAGAGCGCCAGGCTTGGCCCATTGTTGGAGGCCGTCCCCAGGCACCCATGGGCCCTGACTTCCTGAGTTAGGACTCACAACCCAGTGGACACAGAGACAGTGGGCCAGGTGGAGACCCTCAAGGCTCGGCGCCCCACCCCCCGCCCCGAGCTGCCCTGCGCCTGCGCAGTCATCAACGGAAGACTGCGCACAGGTGGGCTCCCGCACACATGCGGGGGTGCCCGACACCGTGGGTACTTCAGGGCGCAGGCGCTCTCCGAGAGAGCGCTGCAGGCGGCTGGTCCCCGCTGGGAAGCAGGATGGAGCCTGGGGCGACGGTAGGCCAGAGCATGATGGGGATCAGTTTAGGAGTGAGGACTGGAAAGGAGGTGGGGTGGGGAGCGGGTGCGAGGAGGCAGGGTCGAAGTGGGACAGTGGGGAAGGAGGCTTCCGAATGTGTCCAGGGGCAGGTAGGCCAGGGCAGGATGGGGCTGGGGGTGGGGGAGTGGAGGGATGCTTCAGGGGGCCGAGATAGGAATCCCCGGCTCCTGCCGCCACTGGAAACAGCCGCAGAGTCTTGCCTGAGTTCCAGGTTGGTCAGACAGGCCCTGAGCTAATATCAGGGGGCCTCCTGGTCCTTGTCCGAAGCGCTACACGACTTCCCTGGTCCAGAGACACCTGCCCAATTTTCTCGCCCCGCCAGCGACCTGTGCTCAGAGCCCCGACTTGCTTGGGTACCACACCCAGGGCACCATCCCAGAGACATCAGAGGGGATTCCCCTGTTCTGCCACATAGCCCCTTCTGCTGCTCCCTCCCCGCTCCTGCGGGGGAGTCCAGGTGGCTCGCTAGTGAAGAATCCGCCTGCCAATGCAGGCGAGGTAAAAGACGTGGGTTCCATCCCTGGGTTGGGAACTTCCCCTGGAGCAGGAAATGACAACCCACTCCAGGATTCTTGCCTGGAAATTTTCATGGACAGAGGAGCCTGGCGGGCTACAGTCCACCAGGCTGCAAAGAATCGGACATGACTGAGTGGCTCCCCCTCTCTGGGGAAAGCCTGGAGGCCAAGGGAATCAATGGGAGACAGAGAGGAGCCCAGGCGTTTGCCTTGTCCCAGGTGCAAAATGGAAAGCAGGGCTGCAGCATTAGGTAACAGGCCCCAGGTGAAGTTCAAAACCTGACCTTCATAACCCTGTATTTTGGCTCCAGTGGCACCAGCTGACTAAGGAGCCGTCAATCACCGTCCCCCAAAAAACAGGGATTTTCTTGGGATTTCTTGAGTTTCTGTGTCTCTTCACCAGACAAGTAGGGGTTTCTTTTTCCTTTTTCATTTGTAAATAGGTAACACATGCTCCTGGTTTCAAAATAAAAAAAACATAAACAAGTACACAGTGACTCCCATCACCCTCTGTCCACCCTTATGTTTATACCATAAGTAAACATCATGTTTTCAGCCTCTTCTAGAACTTTCTTTAGATTCTTTTTTCCTCAGTTTGTACAAAAGAATTCTACCTAAAACAAAGAGATCTTTCCTTGTCAGTATATTTAAAACATTGTATATAAAACACTGTTAAAGGTCCTAGCATATTTATCCTTTAGTTTGTCAGTTTTTTCCTAGGTATTAGAAAGATTAAGCCCTTATTTATCTCTTCTGAAATTTGTGGTTTAACTATTCTACTTAGTATATCATCTTTAAAAAAGTTATATTTAGTTTAACTTTTTTTTATGGCTTCTGTATTATGAGATAGTTAGAAAGCCTTACTTCTGACAAATTTACAGAGAAATTCACCACCATTTCCTTCCAATACTTTTATAGCTTTGTTTTTTTATATTTAAATCTTATATCCATTTGTAATTTATCATGATGAATGATGTGAATAAGAATCCAACTTTGTTTTAGATTTTTTAAAATTGTTCTTTTCTAATAATCTATGAATTTTTAAAGAATATAATATTCAATTCCTTGTAATCTATTTTATGTAAGGCATGAGGTAGGGGCATGATTTTACCATTCTTTTTTTTTTTTCTCCCCAAATGGCCAACCAGGCAGAACAACATGTAATGAGAAAAAGATCTCTCTCCCCTACTCCTTTGAAATCCCAGTTGTTTCCCATTTCTCATATGTATGACTAGGAGATCAGTTGTGTAAAACAATACTTTTTTTATCTGTAAGCTCTGTGTATAAATATTTGTAAAACAATATTAAATCATTTTATCTGTAAATTTTCCATATGTTACAATATAACTGTATTCAGATTTCCAAAACTGAATCATTGGTTCTTTTTTCACTTTCATAAATGGATTAGTTAAAGGTAACTCTTGCTAATAAAAAATTTCTCTCCTTGAAGTTTCTCTTTTGTGCAAGTCCCAGTCTTCCCCCTCACCCCACGTCATTATTCTGAGATCTTGGTCCCTGTTTGAAGTAGGAAGACTTCGTCTCCTTTCAAAGGTGCTGATTGTCTTCCAAGGACTTTAGATCATTTCTTTTTCTCCTTGATCTAGCAGGGGCTAAAAAAAGAAAAGTGAATTATCATCTCTACTTCATTTCTGTTTCTCCTTATTTCTCGAATTTTGCTCTATGAATGTTGATGCTATACTATCTGGTGCAAAGATAATTATAATAGAAAATTTTTCACTTTTATTTTTTATTAAACTGTACTTTTGTGGTCTTGATGTATTAATGTATTCTGCTATG
Organism: Capricornis sumatraensis; assembly: GCF_032405125.1. Taxonomy (NCBI): domain Eukaryota; kingdom Metazoa; phylum Chordata; class Mammalia; order Artiodactyla; family Bovidae; genus Capricornis; species Capricornis sumatraensis. The sequence continues at coordinate 80,972,626 of NC_091073.1, forward strand.
AATTCAGCCTTTTCTGATATAAATAGTGAAGTCCCTCCATTGTTTCATCCTACTTCAAAATTTTCTTGAGCTTCTGATCTTTAGTGCATCCTACTGTATACAGTGTGAAGTTGGATTTGTGTTCTAATCCAATCTAAGTCATTGAATAAGTGAGTTTATTCTAGATGTGGCAGCTGTTTGAACTTTAATCCACCAAACAAGATAGATAGTGATCATCTTTTCATTTATTTACCATCATCAGACATTACAGAAATTCAAATGAAGACTGCTATGCAAATTAGATACCACTAAGGCTGTATATTGTCACCCTGCTTATTTAACTTATATGCAGAGAACATCATGAGAAACGCTGGGCTGGAAGAAGCACAAGCTGAAATCAAGATTGCTGGGAGAAATATCAATAACCTCAGATATGTAGATGACACCACCCTTATGGCAGAAAGCGAAGAGGAACTAAAAAGCCTCTTGATGAAAGTGAAAAAGAAGAGTGAAAAGGTTGGCTTAAAGCTCAACATTCAGAAAACTAAGATCATGGCATCCAGTCCCATCACTTCATGGCAAATAGATGGGGAAACAGTGGAAACAGTGGCTGACTTTATTTTGGGGGGCTCCAAAATCACTGCAGATGGTGACTGCAGCCATGAAATTAAAAGACGCTTACTCCTTGGAAGAAAAGTTATGACCAACCTAGATAGCATATTGAAAAGAAGAGACATTACTTTGCCAACAAAGGTCCGTCTAGTCAAGGCTATGGTTTTTCCTGTGGTCATGTATGGATGCGAGAGTTGGATTGTGAAGAAAGCTGAGCACCGAAGAATTGATGCTTTTGAACTGTGGTGTTGGAGAAGACTCTTGAGAGTCCCTTGGACTGCAAGGAGATCCAACCAGTCCATTCTGAAGGAGATCAACCCTGGCATTTCTTTGGAAGGAATGATGCTAAAGCTGAAACTCCAGTACTTTGGCCACCTCATGTGAAGAGTTGACTCATTGGAAAAGACTCTGATGCTGGGAGGGATTAGGGGCAGGAGGAAAAGGGGATGACAGAGGATAAGATGGCTGGATGGCATCACCGACTTGATGGACGTGAGTCTGAGTGAACTCCTGGAGTTGGTGATGGACAGGGAGGCCTGGCGTGCTGCGATTCATGGGGTCGCGAAGAGTCGGACATCACTGAGCGACTGAACTGACTCATATTAGAAATACTGAAATTAAAACAAAACAGACAATACTAAATGTTGGTGATGATATGGAGGAGCCAGGACCCTCCTGTGCTGCCAGTGGGATGGAAGACTGGCACAGCTGCTTTGGAAGACAGTTTGGCAATTTCTGATGCCAACTTGATTCTCTGGAGTAAATCCTATCTTTCAGGTTAATAAGAGTTGCCGCTGCTGCTTAGTGACTTAAATCATGACCAACTCTGTTACCCCATGGACTGAGGCCGCCAGGCTCCTCTGTCCATGGGATTCTCCAGGCAAGAATACTGGAGTTTATTACCATTTCCTTCTCCATGGGATCTTCTGACCCAGTGATGGAACCCAGGTCTCCTGCTTGGCAGGCAGATTCTTTGCCACAGAACCACCTGGGAAGCCCTAGTTAGAGTTACAGCAATCTGTTTCTAAGGGTTTTTGCTAAACGAAACAGTGTTCAAAAGGACCCCAAGGGCTGCACAGTAGATCGTGTGTGATTGTGATCAGCTCATCCTCCCAAGCGGAGGGAGCACTTCCTCCCTGCTTTCTGGCCCAGCTTGAGGCATCATGGTGGGTGAAATCAGGCATCCCCAAATGTGGGCTTCACCATCTCTGGTCCACAACTCAGCCCTGCTGCTTACCTGGTTCCAGTCACTCACCCCACCTGAACATGACTTCCCCTCTGCTCCTGGGTGATGATTATACCCACCTTACAAGAATACTGTGAGAAATCCAGGAGAACAGATTTTTAAAGTTCTGACACATTCCATGGATTAAATGTTTCCATAGGAAACCCTCTCTGGACTGTATTTTCAGCACCGCTGATGGTTTAATCAGGGTTTATTTTCGAAGAAGGAAAGTGGCCATGGTGAAATCTCTGCCACCGATCAATGGGTTTGGGATTGGGATATTATCAAGATTTTGAGGAAACATCCTACCCTACTCTCAGCACCCATGCCCACCCAATATGACTGCATTTACATAAAAAAACTGCAATTTTGCTTTTTCATACTGAGTTTCAAGGTTAAGATGATTTCATTGACATCTCAAACTTTTTTTTTCTTAAAGAAACATTATCTAAAAGTCATCTTTTTTTCTGTCTTATCCTTAAAAAATACTTTTTGATGGATGCTTAACATTTTAACAAAAAGAGAAAACTAGTAAAAAGGCAGGCAGAGTACAAGGGTGGTCTTGTCCTAGGCCAGGTTTCAGCTTCACGCTGGAGGCTCCCCTCACTGGGGAAGAACTGGACGGTCTGCCTTATGGTGGTCACATCTCAGGAAAGTTCCCCGGGAGCTTGGTGCCCAGCCCAAGGCTCCCCCTGGCTGTGACTGACCTTCTGGGACGCTGACCTCTGTGTTTTGTTTTGACAGGCTTCTGGGTTGAGCTCCCCTGAGGATGAGAACCTTTCTTCCATGACCAGACGGTCATCCCTGAGGTGGGCCCTGAAGCACAGCACCCCGGCGGGAGCTGCCCTCAGCTGGCACTCAGGATTACAGGGTGATGTCCCCAGCCACCAGGAAAGGGGCCCTGCAGGCAGGTCCCCACGACCTGCACGCTCCTCCTGGGACCTCCTGTCATCCCCAGGGGAGGTCAGCCTCATGGCTTCCTTCAGAAAGAGGCGGCTTTCCACCATCGAGGCCTCTGAAGTGTCCAGTGAGCAGCTCGGATCCAACTCAGACCCCTTTGCTTTTGAGGAAGACCCACCCGTGCCAGCCTCAGTCACCCAGCAGCAGCAGCAGGGCAAGTCCCCACCAGCAAGGAGATCGCCACCAAACTTGGGACTGCCCGGGATTCCAGACACTGCCAGGAGGAGGCCTCGGGACCTAAAGAGGCTGGCTGCTGTGGTAGGACCCGACCCCAGCCCAGCCCAGCCCCCAGAGCTTGGAGTCCCTGCCCAAGGCCCCCCTGAAAGGCAGCCTGGTGACAGTTGAGAGAGTAAATGTTGCTCTTTCCTCACTGATGGGTCATGTCCTGGGCATCATGAGGTCACCAGGACTGAAGGAGACCATCCAGCCCAGGGCCCTGCCTTTACCCACCCTTGCCTGACTCTGAGGGGTCCCCGTGACCCCACAAGAAGGACTTTTGCTTGTGGTGCCTCCCACAGTTCCCATGCACTCCTCGAACTCCATAGCACACCTATCAGCCTGCCCTGGGGCTGGGGGGCTGTGGGGGATGGAGTGGAGTCCTGGAAAGCCGCTCTCTCTGCCCTCCTCTCGGCTGTGACTTGTCCTCTGAGATCCAGCCCTCACACCACACACCACTAGATCAGGCTAAGCCATCTGAACTTTGCCCACTGTGTTTCTACGTGCCTCTACTTGTTCAGCAGCCTGCGTCATCCCACCCCCATCCCACTGTCCTAGGGGCCCTTCCCCCTTTACCTGCCCTCAGCCGCCCTGGAAGAGCCCCTAGAAGATGCAGCAGGAAAATGGCCTGTCCAGACAGCCTCACACAGTCATCTGCAAGTGCCCACCCCACCCCTCACACTCTGCCCACGCCTGGCGGATCCCTCCTTGTTCCTGTCTCCTCCCCCGCAACCCCTCTCTGCCCTTGTCAGACCCAGATCCTGGGGTCCTAGCTCCGTCCATTCACTCACGTACCTGCTTGACTGACTCCGTCATGGGGTCATAGTGCCTGGCATGCAAAGGCTGGCCAGGCTAGCTTTCAGTTGTGAGTCCTGCATGGTGCCCAAGAGCAGACCCATGTGAGGGCCTTGCAGTCCTGCATGGGCACCTGCTTTTCCTACCCAGCTTGTCTCTGGCAAAGATCAGTGTTCTTACAAGGTGGGCCTCAGAGATGCCTTTCTGTTAACAGACAGAGCGAGTGAGGCAGTGGGAAACCCACCTGCTTCAGAGCATCGAGGAGGCCACCCAGCACGAGCTCACCATCGAGGACGACTGAGAGCTCAGCCCTGGGCCCAGGGCGCAGCTGTGCTCAGGAGCTCCTGCCATGGCCTGACTTACTCATCTGTCCGTCCAACCATCTGCATGTCTGTAGGCCTTCCTCAGGACTTGCCCTGGGTCCAGTCTTGCCCTCCATTGTGCCTCTGGGTGGGGTGGGAGGAACTGGCTGATAATCTTGTTACTCAGATTCCAAACATGGTTCTCAGAGTCCCCAGCAGAGATGAAGGGGTAGAGGGGGCAGGTGTGGACAGGAGCGATGCCCCAGGGCTACCCTGGAGTACCCAGAGACGAGATATGTCTTCTTCTCACCCGCCCTGCCTCCTTCCCCGGCACAGCCAGGTGAGTCTGAGATACTAGGATGACACAGTGTAGGGAACAGAACCAAGTTTAAGGTAAAGACCAGGTTGCTAGGCAGCCCACTCCGCTTAGAGGGACAAGCCTTCACACCTAGCAGGCTTTGAACACCATTCCAGGAAAGACCAGAGCAGTGGCTCTCGTTTGGAAGATATTCTGACAGTTTGCGGGCACAGGTTTGTTTAGTGTTGTTGGGAGAGGAATTTAACCCCCTCTAGTAGCAGAGGCCTTCTCTCGTCCTTTTCTAGAGCTGAGCTCTCTGCCTTATTGCTTAGGATAAGGATCCCACCAAAGGACTGGAGGTATCTATGACCCTCAGACTGTAAGGACAATGAAGCAGGGTGCCCAGGGCACTTTGATCAACACAGACATAGCATTAGCCTCCCAGGTCCAGATGTCTCTGAGACTTGTCTGTTAGTGGACACATTGCAGTTACCAATATAGAGCTAGTTTTATTCTTGCAAATGCTTTCACCCCCCTGCCACTTTACCTTAAAAAAATGTTTATTTTCTGCCTTCTAAAAACCGAAGATTGCTTGTGTTTTCAGTACCATCCTGCACACCTCCACAGCCCCTCCTCCAGGCCAGTCCTAGGTGACCTTGCTCTTCTCAGGGACATAGATAAAGCCTATTGCTAGAGCAGACTCCAGCAGGGCACCCTAAACAGAGTCTCAGGCTGGCCGGAAATGACAAGAGACAGGACATGGCAGGCTTCTAGGGCAGGCACGGTCAAGGATGGCCTCAGAGAAAGAGGAAAGGCTTACTCTGGAGCTGCTGGGTGGGTGGAGGGCATTCCAGCTCAGGACGGTGATTCCTGGAGAAGCCTCCGTTTATGCAGAGGTTTTGAATAAAGAAGGAATGATGGAATTCCTCATGAAGTATTAGATGCAGGTTGGGGGCTGCAAGGATGAAACAGTTACTTCCAATGTCATTTGTGGGTGTTCATATAGATGTGGTAAGAACTCATTTACTGTGTAGCGCATTTAAGCATCCAAGTTGCATGAGCTAGCGCTCCCTTTATATGGCTACTCGATATGTTCACTTTTTCCTTTTTTATAGTAATTATCAGATTATAGAAATAAGTTTATACTTTGGTAAAAATGTAAGCAGCGAAAAAACTGACTTTAATCAAATAACGTGGAGAGAAAACACTGCAATGTAATTCTGCCCACCTTTATTATTAAAAATAAACTGTTTTCATGAGAACTGTTTCCAAAGCCTGTGTCTGATGCAAAGTGATTCTGATGTGTAACCAAATGACTTTTATCTCTCTTCATGCTTTGAAAAATTCCTATTGAGTCCAGGAAGGAAGGAAAAATAATGCAGGGACTGTGGGAAAACTTGTTTTTGAAAGATTGGGCATTACAGGTACTCGGGAGAAAGTTTTACCGATGAGATTAAATTCCTAGATATTTTACCTTGAGTTTTCTCTTGTTGACTGAAAAAAAGCAAAACCTAAAAGGTGACAATTGTTTTATTCTGCAGATTTACTGAGGACTTAAGCCCACTATACACCCTCTCCAATCACTTGGAGAGACTGTTTCGAAGAGGTAAAGGAGGAGCCAGGATATATTTGAGTCTAGGGGTGGTGAGGGGGAAGGGTGGTGGAACATAAGATTACTGCTAATTAAGGAAACAGACATCTCAAGTTAAAGCTTCTAGTGCTTTTCTGTGTGTGAGAGATGCAAGAGTCTGGACTCGTTGAAGTCATTCCTTTGATCTGCACCTTAGCTAACAAAATCATTTGTTTACTGAAATGGTAGGCGACATTCTTAGTCCACACTCTCAAGTATTAACAAAACAGATTCTTCACTTCCCTGGTGGTCCAGAGGTTAAGACTCTGTGCTCCAAATGCAGGGGGAGTGAGTTTGATTCCTGGTCGAGGAACTAAGATCTCACATACTATACAGTGTGGCCAAAAAATTAATTTAAAAAAAAAATTTTTTTTTTTAAACCAGGGACTTCCCTGGTGGTCCAGAGGTTAAGACTCTGTGCTCCAAATGTAGGGGGAGTGAGTTTGATTCCCGGTCAAGGAACTAAGATCTCACATACTACACAGTGTGGCTAAAAAATTTTTTAAAAAAATGTTTTAAGCCAGGGACTTCCCTGGTGGTCCAGTGGTTAAGACTCTGAGCTCTCAGTGCAGGGGGCACTGGTTTGATTCCTGATTGGGGAACTAAGATTCCACATGCCATGTGGTTTGACAAAAAAAAAAAATTTCTTGTATTTATACAATTGGAATATATGTAAGTATCTGTAGACCCCCTGCTTCCAGTGTTTAAAGTGCATTTGTGAATATTTCACAAGTAAAACACAGATTGTGAGCATGTTCCGTCCACAGGAGGGCGCTGGTGGGAAGCGGACTGTAGAAGTTCCTTCACAGCAGCCAGGGCTGGCCATGGCCAGTCTGCCGCCGGAGGGCAGTAAGGTGCGGTCAGAGCAGAGTCCCTCTGACCTCCAGCAGTCAGCTGTGTCCTCAAGAAGGGCTGGCCCTGGAGACGCTGGGAATGAACTGCAGGTGATATTCTCAGACCAAGGCACTCAGGACAATGGGTGCTGCCGCTCAAGTGGCACAGACAATGAGAATGAATGGTTGTCTGTGGGCAAAATGACAAACCTCCAATAATAGTCCCTGGGAATTACGCTAATCGTAGTCATTTAGAGGCCAGCATGGGTGTGACTTGGACCAGCACTGGAAAAAAAAGGATTTCCTTAATTCTTGTTTTGTTTGCAAACCCATATGTTTTGCAGAAAAATATTATTTTTAAATATGTGAGGAAAGGAAATACATGCTGTTTCCTGGTACAGTTTCTATTTAACTTAAAATGAGAAGTTATCTCAAATATTTATTTAAATAATACACTGTTCCCTAAAATCCTATTTATACACAACGTGTGTATTTGATGTCCACACAGCCCAAGCATTCCCCCTTGTCGTCAAGCATGGTTCAGAAAATTGCTCTGTGGAGATTGCATTTGTTGTATGAACACGCCCACCTCATGTGTTCCAATTTCCCTATTGCTGAATGTTTGGTTCGTATATTAGTGTATCTTACCGTCCGTTGTGTTTTAGCTTTCTATGACTTCACAACAAAGGACCACAAACTTAGCAGCTCCATTCACCTATTAGCTCAGTTCTGGTGGCTCAGTTGGGCCTCTGCCTGGAATCACTCCAGGTGAGATCAAGGCAGGCTCTCACCTGGAATACCTGGGCAAGAATGGGAACCCAGTTCCCTGTGGTCATGGGACTCAAGGTCCTCTTTCCTCGCTCGCTGTGGGCCAGGTGCTGCTCTTAGATCCCCAAGGCCACCTGCATTTACGTGGCCTCCTCACTCTTCAGCAATCAACAGTGCAACAGAACCTGTTCATGCTTCAACTCCGTCTTTCTTTTCTGCCACCAACCAAAGAAAGTTCCCTGCTTTTAAGGGCTTTCGTGAGGTCTGGTGTGCCTGGTGATATAAGCAATCGCACAACTGGAGGTGGGGGTTATATCTCATCCCAGTCACAGGTCTGGAGGTTAGAAGTCATGGACTCTTTGGTGAGGGGCAGCTTTAGAATTCTGTCCACCAACGTGTTCTCAAGTTTTCATCATTAAAAATAACACTGTGGTGACAACTTTGGTACCAAATGCTTTGTGCCCATGTCTACCGATTTTGTTAGGTAGAATCCTAGAAGTTATTTTACTGGATTTAAGAATGTTAGCACTTTGTGGTCTATTTTGTGTTACCAAGTGAATTACAAATTCCCAAGAGCAGTGCCCAAGCAGGAGTTCACTGTGGTTTTGCTAGTGTTAAAAAATCTTCTGGGGAACTTCCCTGATGGTTCAGTGCTTAAGAATCCACCTTGCAATGAGAGGACATGGGTTCAATCCCTGACCAGGGACCTAAGAACCACGTGCCACGGAGCAAATAAGCCTGCATACACTGCAATGAAAGATTCCTCATGTTACAACAGAGACCTAACACAGCCAAATAAATAAATATGTTTTAAGCTTTTAAGACATTTACCAAATTGAAAGGGGATAGGAAAGTTGTTTTCTATTTTCATTTCTTTCACTGGTATAGTTCTGTTGAGCATATTTCCTTATGTCTTCTAGTCAGTTGTATTTTTTTCTCTGAGAAGTCTGTAAATGTATTTTTTTTCTCTGAGAAGTCTGTAAATGTCCTTTTTTCTACTCTGGGGATATTGTGCTTCTCAGAATGATTTTAAAATCTCTTTCCTATGTGTTGATTTTATTTGAAATTAAAGACACTATCAAAGAAAAACTATACATCATAAGTGATGGTTAATTTTATGTATCAACTTTGCTGGGCTATGGTGCCCAGTTGTTTGGTCAAACATCAATCTAGATGTCACTGTGAAGGTTTTTTTATTTTTTTAGATGAAATTAACATTTATGTCAGTCGATTTTTGAGTAAAGCAGATGGCCTTCCATATGTGGGTAGTCCTCATCCAATCAGTTGAAAGTCTTAAGAGAAAAGACTGGGGTCCCATGAAGAGGGAATTCTACCTCCAGATGGCCTTCAGACTCAAGCTGAAGCCTCAACTCTTCCCTGGATTTCCAGCCTGCTGAACTTCCCTGCAGAATCTGGGCTTGCCAGTCTCTACATCCTTGTGAAATAATTCCTTAAATTTCTTTCTTCCCCTCTTTCCTTCTCACCCTCCCTCTCTTCTTCTCCCCATCCCCCCACCAACCCCAACCCCTGGACCTCAAACACACACACACACACACACACACACACACACACACACACTATTGGTTTAATTTCTCTGGGAACCCTAAGACAGCATAAAGGAAAAACAATTTGATTGATAGATTTCTCAGCAGCAGTCACAGAAGTCATCCCTCACTATAAAACTAAATTTGAATGTGATAATATTTCAGAGAAAATAACTGTCAACCGATAGCTGTGTCTTCAGGTTTTTTTTTTTTTAACCTTTTGAGAAAGGAGATGAAGAGATTTACAGATGAACATAATGTTAATTTATCACTGAGGCCTGAGGTAAATGATCTCCTAAAAGATGAAACACTATTCCACCAGGATAGTCTGAGATGCAAGAACGACTGGAGAAAAATGGGGAGTACAAACGAAATTCTCTAAATTATCAAAGTGAAATACAAACATATGTTATTTTATTATGCTCCATATTATTGTGTTTTATAGATCACGCCTTTCCTACAAATTGAAAATTTGTGGCAACCCTGCAATGAGTAAGTCTATCAGAGGCATTTTCTAACATTTACTGACTTCATTTTGGTAATCCTCATATCAAACTTTTCATTATATTTGTTATGGTGAATCAGTGATCTTTATTACTACTATGACTTGCTGAATTCTCAAATAACAGCATTTTTTAGCAATAAAGTATTTTTAAATTTTTATTTCTTTTAATATATATTTATTTACTTGACTGTGCTCTTAGTTGCGGCACACCAGAATCTTTAGTTTTGGCACACAAACTTAGTTGCAGAATGCAAACTCTCAATTCTCTGACTAGGATCAGGCCCCATGCATTGGGAGCATGAAGTCTCAGCCACTACATCACCAGGGAAGTTCCAATAAAGTATCTTTTAATTAATGTATGTGCATTTTTTAGACATAATGCTTTTGTACACTTACTAGACTATAGAATAGGGTAAATATAATTTTTTTGTGTGCCAAAAAACATAACTAGGAGGCCAAAAATATTGTGCAACTTTGTTGTAATATTCACTTTACTGTGGTAATCTGAAACAAAACTCCAAAAGATATCTCCAAAAGATATTTTTTGTGAAATTTTAAAAAGCACAAGACTAAAAATAATAGCTAAGCATAGCGTGTAATTAGGGTGGGGCAATGATGACGGTTCAAGTATCTACTTTTCAGTGAGAATATCATCTTGTTTTCACCTTTTAACCCTGAATTATTCAGAAGTGAATGCATTACTGCTTCAATGAAAACACTTTTTCTTTTCCCATTTGCCATTTTTCTTACTTTGTTTTCATGTTTATCCGAGCACCCAAAACATTCATTCTCTCTCTTATCAATAATTCAACATTTTACAAATCATCCTCAAAGGCAGGGCAGAATAAGGCAGACTGGCACCTATCACCTGGAAAAGCATGCCACAGGAAACAAGATTCCAGCCAAGCGAAAGGCTCTCGGCTGCTTTATCGTCCACTTGACTGTTGGGTTAACTTTACCAATTATATTCTCCAGTGTTTAGAGGAGTTGGGAATGGAGGCAAAACATCATTGCCATCTTGGCGCTCAGCATTGTTTATTGAGTGGGGGATAATGTAGCAATTAATACTGTGAATAATGAAATTTTCTCTTCCCTCTGGCAGTCTTAATACTCTGGGCTTCCCAGGTGGTGCAGTGGTCAAGAATTCACCTGCCAATGCAGGAGACTCAAGAGATGTGGGTTTGATCCCTGGGTCGGGAAGATCCCCAGGAGAAGGAAATGGAAACCCACTCCTGTATTCTTGCCTGCAGAATTTCATGGACAGAAGAGCCTGGCAGGCTACAGTCCATGGGGTTACAAAGAGTCAGACATGACTGAGCACCTGAGAACACACGCACATCTTAATACTTACAATAAAGTGAATCAATAAAAAGGGGAATGAAACAAGACTAGGGAAATTGAGAAGCAAGATGGTTCAAGTTCAAATATAGCATAAACAAAATAAATGGGTTGAATTCCCTGGTTAGAAGACAGAGTCTCACACTGAATTTTTTTAATCAAGTTATGTGATACTTTGAAGATAGTGATGACCTTTGAGAAAGGTGGGAATGCTCACAGGGAGGCATGGAAGGAGCTTTGAGGGCTAAGATGTTCTAACTGTTGATGTGCGTGCTGGGTACGGGGTGGTTTACATACTGGACACTGAAGGTCTAGGTGCCTCCCTAGAGTTCTTGGATGCAGCCAGGCCCAGAGCCCCAGGAGAAGATGGAGCATCACTTCAAAGAAAAACATTGAGGCACATCATTAACACCCAGCCTGTCCCACAGGAGATGAACCCCACTCATATACGCAGAGCTTTTAAGATGATGGCGAATACTCATTTCAAATGACAAAGAGAGACTGAAGTACATAAAGAGCACAAGAAACAGGTTATGAAGTAGAAGAAAACATCAGAGAACCTAAAGTTTGTCTTCAGGGAATAATGATGAAATAATACGATGCCACACAAAGACACACCCAGCAGATAAAAGATGCCTCAGAAATTTAAAATTTAACAGAATTAATTGCATAACAGCATTGGAAGATGAAACTGAGGAATTCTCCCATAAAGAGTCCAAAAGGCAAACTGAGAAAAAATACGATTAGAGGAACAACATCGCCTATCCAATATCCAAATACTAGGAGATTAGGAAAGTGAAGACAGAGAAACGGAGAGGAGTTACTTACCAATAGGATCATTCAAGGGCATTTCCCAAAAAGGGAGGATGTGATTTCCATATTAAAAGGCATGGGCATGCAGTGTACAGCATACAGTGGGTAAGCCTGATCCATTCACACAGCACAGAAATTTTCAGCACACCGGACAGAGACCTGACTCAAGAAACCTCCTGAGAGGAAAACCCTCCTACAAAGTTACCCACTGAGGATCCTATGGGTCCCACTTCTCCAGGGCTCACTGGGAACCAGGAGGTGGCAGTTAATGTCCTCAGAATTCTCAGGGAACTGACTTTCAGTCTAGAATTCCAGCTCCCGGACCCAGACGAAGGGCTGCCTTCTGCACAGACACCACCCAAATCTGTGATCTGGACCCACCGAATAAGTGAAAGGGGAACATGTGGTTTGCTTTTCTTGAGCACTGAGTCATATTGGTTTGCCTGTTTTTCTCTTGGACTCTTTCTTTTCTGACCCATTTGTCTTTGCTTTTCCTATGCTAGTGTTAGGACATGACCCTGTGTCTGTTAAGGGAATAAACACTTTGGTTTTGTTAGTGGTGGTTTTTCAGTCCCCTTGGATCCTTTACCCAGTCATCAGGTCCCCTCTTTTCTGCCCCTTGGAAACCCTCAGTCATATCTCTTCATCTGCCCTCCCACTTGCCCCTATCTATATTCCTTCCCATTTCTTCTAGACCCTCCCCCACTCAGCACTGCTTATCTGACAGCTACACCAGCAGGGACTCCCAGCTGGGAGAGGTTCATTGCTGGTATCTGTGAACACTTGTCTGGGGCATTCCTCCACTTTGGGCCCCTGGGATGCTGGGTAGGCAATGTCAGCCCAGGGAAACAGCAGCTGCTCAGGAAAAAGCAACTCACCTGTGTTTCCCTAAAAAGCACTGTCTCTTCAGAGGCATAAATGCAGATTCCAGTGCGACCACACCACAGCATGGATGCAAGGAGGGTAAATGGGTTAATGCACATGGGTGCTCAGAGCTCTTCTGACGTTGCTGCTGGTGCTCCTCCTCCTTTTCCACCTCCTCCTCCTTCCCCACCTCCTCCTCCTTCCCCACCATCATCATCACCACTGTCACCATCACCACCATCACCGCCATCATTATCCATGGGCTACTCAAGTTTTCTCTGCTGTGATCCTCATTCAACCTTGACGACGTCCATAAAGACCTCATTTTCAAGCACAGCCACAATGAAAGCTAGACCTCAAAATATGAATTTGGGGTGCACATAATTCAGTACATAGAAGATCTTATTTGGAACAAGGGTCTTTGCAGATATAATAAAGGTAAGGCTCTGGAGATGAGATTATCTGCAGTAAGGTGGGCCCTTATTCCAGTGGCAGACAGCAAAGAAGACACAGACACCGAGGGGGAAGACCACGTGAGGACAGTGGCAGAGACCGGAGTGATGGGACCACAAGCCCAGGACCCCCGAGGCCACCAGAACACGGAAGAGGCTTGGGACAGAGTCTCCCTCAAGCCCCAGGAGGAATCAACCCTGTGACACCTTGCTCCCAGACTTCTAGCTTCCAGACTGTAAGAGAATAAATGTCTATGGTTGTAAGTGCCCCCCAGCTTTTGGTAATTTGTTACAGGAGACTAATACGGCCACCTAAATAGTCACCCTGTTTATTCATTGATTCATGAGATAAATTTCTATTGAGTAGGTAAGTACAAAGGACAGAAACCCTACTCTCAGGGGCTTACCTTCCAGTGAGGAGTCAGGAAGTGGTACAGAAAAAACCTATACATTGTACGTATATTCAGAGGTGATGATGGGCAGGAGAGAGTAAAGTGAGGCAACGGGTGGGGAGGCTAGCTTTAACCACAGAAGTGAAGGGGCCCTTTGGGAAAGGTGACATTTCAGCCAAGACTTAGAGGACCAAGGAGTCCAGTGGAAACCAGGGAGAAGCATCCATCATATCCACATGACACAGAACCCATCAGATATCTGGGTGCTTCCAGAGCCCACAAACCCCACCTCTCCTCCTGTCCCTTCTCCCGAGCCCACCCCTGCCACGGCTTTCTGGCGGTCCAGGCTCCCCACAGGTAGATCTCAGCTGTCCATGGTGACTGTCACCTGGCCACTCTTCATACCACCCCACAGCCTCTTATGGCAGGAAGCTTTGCTCATCCAGGGCAGGGATACAATTTAACCTGCTCTCAAGGAGGGCCATGATGTGGGCAGGGGTGTCCACTGACATTCTCTGAGGATGCCTGAGTTTCAGAATCAGCCACAACTAGGGACCACACTCCACTCAGGGCTGGAATAGAATTTTTTTCCTAAATCACAAGACAATCATCATTCAGTCCACTAAATGCTGTCCCCAGAATCCCAGGGACAGGGGAGCCTGGTGGGCTGCCGTCTATGGGGTCGCACAGAGTCGCACACGACTGAAGCGACTTAGCAGCAGCAGCAGCAGCAGCCCTGAGATACGCTGCGTCACTGTGGCCTCTGCCTGGAGGTGGTCATCCCCACCTGCTCAAATGGCCCAGGGCCCCAGAGCCCCTCCACTCACTAGATGTGTAGGAGTGCACAGCAAGTCAATAGCAAGACCAAACCCCAACTTTCATATTTCACTCAAGACAGGCAAGATTTTTCCCTGTTCTTTTATAAAAGATTAAGCAAAAGGACACTCATTAGACAGAGAGAGACTAGTCAAGGGGAATTCCAAATAATACAGATTATCTTCCCTGGATTCTCATGTTTAGGTGAAGAAGTTAAAAAGAGCTTAAGTGTATCCATCCATTGCTCCCACTTGGGAGCAGGTGCTCGTCACTTGAGGGGGCTGTTCATCAGAGGAGCAGAGCCGACACTGGGGCCCAAGGAAGGAAGGAGTGACAGCATTTTAGAAAATTACACTCTCTCCCCGCAGGATAAGTTAAACAGATAGGAGTGTCTTTAAAATATCCACACAACCGACTGCTTTTCTATTAAAATGGCCAAGGAGTTTAGTCAAGCAATTTTTTTCCTTTATTTTTGTTAAATAAGATTCCAGAAAGTATAGTGCAAACACTCAGTAGAAAAGTTGCAATTAAGAAATGTACATTCACATTTAACATTTCAGTCCATTCACTGTTTTTTTTTTTAAATAAAAATAGGACAAATTATTCAATTACTTGTCTCAATTTAATAATCTTGGAAAAGACTGGAAGGTACTCTACAGTGTTCAGTGGACGTAAAAATAGACCCGTATTGATTATACAAATCTATCATGAGAAGTTACCCAGTGATATTGAGTTGTTGTCATTCGGGTACAGACGTTTTGTTTCCGCGTCTAAAGAAGCATTTTCCGTGAGCTCTACCAGCGGGACAATGTGTCACCCCAGCCCACTCTGTGCTCCCTGGAGGGACACAGGAGGGCGAGGGGTTCACACAACCCTTCTCAATGAGTAAAGAAAATCCAAGAGTGAGCTTTGGGTTTACCTTAAATGGGAGTGGAATCTGCTGCTAAGAGATGGTCAGAATTGGTACATTAGCTCTGCTTGTGCAAGGTGGGGTGCAGTTGGTGTGAACAGTGTGCACGAGAGACAAGGGGAGTGCACTGAGGCTGAAAGGAGACACTCAGAAGGGGTGCAGGCTCAGGGTCCAGGATCCGCCGAGGCGGGACGCGCTGCGGCCAGCCAGCAGACGACCCGTGGTGGCCTGGGCCTGTCCCTTTGCACATGCTGCGAGTTTTGGAATCCAAACTAAGTTTTACACGGTTAGGAATTTCACAGCATGCGATGTTGAGTGCAAACGGCTCACGCGGCCACAGTTTCAAAAGAGATGAAGGCAAAACCACGTGCCTCTCTGGGGCTGATGCCCAGGGAGCATCGGCGACCCTGGCCCGTGGAAGAGGCCGCAGCAGGGGCTTCATCAGGATTCCCGGAACGTAGGAATGGTGCCCTGAGACATGTGCTGCGTGCCTGGGCCAGGAGTTGCGTGGGGGTTGCTGGTGGGAGGCAAAAATCAAGTTCTGGCTACTGGTGGGCCCACTGCCCATGGAGTGCCATCTGGAGCGTGAGCCCCAGACATGGCTCTCTGGATGGCTGGTCCCGCATGCTTCCCTGCATGCACTCATGAAGCCCAAGGGTGGGCAGATCTCTGGGGGTCGTCTAGAAATTCCTCTCTGCTTAAACATCAGTTCTCAATAAGGGACTGCCAGCTGTTTTTGGAATCCAATCCTGCTGAAGATAAGCAGCCTGCTCTGGCAGCCAGCCAGCCCTGGGGGAGTCAGGGACACCTGCACTCTGCAGGCACCCAATTCTTCACCATCCACCACGTCTCTGCCTCACCTTCCACACATTCTCAGTGAAACCTGCTCTTGGACGTTCTCTAATCCCCAGAAAGGAACACTGACCGCCTCTTCCACATCATAGCATGACAAGGACACCAGAGGATTCTGACCTGGTAGAGCCACCTGCTGGGGGCTCGGTTGGCTTCATGTAATTGGAGAACTGTGTGCAGCTTGGGAGCATCTGAGGGCCTGGTTCTCTCCCAGGCCAATGGTAGAGAGGCCTTACAGAAAGTGACAGGACAATGGTCCTCCTCACTGAGGGACAGTTTCTAAGACACGATGGCAGACGGTCCTGCAGGATTCAGGTTTAGGACAGAAAGGATGACGAGACAGGGCAGGGATTCCAGCCCAAGGTTGTAAGTCTTTGCTGGGGACCAGCTACTGGAGCAGGGCCCGCACTGAGAGGAGAGCACACACTGTCTTCATCTCACAGTGTCAGGCCCAGCTGAGGATGCCTCTGTGCCCAGGGACACCCAAGGGGTGGGCTGTGGGGCACACTCACTGCCTGGGGACCCACCTGGCCGCTCAGAACCAGCCTGGCATGCACCCCCACCACTCACGTGCACACAAGCTAAGGGCGCCATCAAAACCAACACAACTTCCCCAATTTCACCGTGAGTCAAGAGGCGCTGAATAAAATGGAAAACCAGGAGCTCGGAATGAAGCCTGGTCCTGCGCTCAGGACTGAGCAACTTTGTCCACGTCTGTAGCCTCTCTGAGCCTCAGATTCTTCATCAACTATGTGGGGAGCACGGCCACACCTCCCCCTGCCAGCTGTTTGGAGGTGGGTGGGGTGAAGCACAGGGAAGATGCTCCGTCAGCTACCGAGCTAGACGTGGGTCTTAGTCATGATGGCTTCCTCAGTTTGTGGTCACACGAAAAGTCCACCGGAGATGCAGTCTAACTGCACAGAGGAGTGACCTGCCATTTCCCTGTGGTTATTAGTGTAGAACAAACTGAATCCAGGGAAGTTCAGGAATTTCACAAAGGAATGAAGGATTATATTAATAACTACAGGGACAGTCATTATTTGTGGCTGAAGAATAGGAGCCATCTGTAATCACAAGAGATCCGGGGCTTCCCCAGCCAATTGTGACCCATTCCCTAGAAGACCATCTGTCTATTGTTTTCTCCTTCAGCCCAGAGACTGAAGCCAGACCTCCAAGTGGCTACCCACGTGCAGGGAGGTGGGGGGTGCCGTGCCAGCTCCTTCCTCCAGAACTCCTGCACCAACAGCCACCCACCTGCAGCTCTCCCCACAGGCTTCCACATATGCCAGAACCCAAACACAAGAAAAATAAAACCACCACACAGACGACAGGAAGTGGAACCAGGCTGGGGTCTTGATGCCCTGAACTTTGTACTAATACTGGAGAGAGATTCTTTTAAAAAAAAAAAAAAAGAGGGAAAGAGGAAAGGAGGGAGGGAGGGAGGGAGGGAGAAAGCCTTCTTACTCTCTAGTAGTTGCTGGAGGTGGAGGCTTGGGTTCCACCCGGATGCCAGCGGGGGTCAAGGCTGCCTTTCTGTCCACCCCTCCCTGCCTCCTGCTTCCAGGCTCGCGATCTCTAGGCGCACACAGGGATGGCTTCACCTGATGCCCTGGGGGGCAGTCATCTGTCTGTATTCCTAGTTATTCCTGTATTCCTATAGTCTGTATTTCTGTATTCTTAGTTTGTTTCTTATATGAATCCATCCTGATTCCAGGAACAAATAACTGATTCTAATTTTGCTTATACCATGCCATGCAAACACACATGCGCGCGCACACACACACACACACACACACACACACACACAGATTCAGATTAAGTTAGACCTCTGGCAGAAAACTTAGTAACACGTGTGTTATACTTTCAGGAAAATTAAGGAATATGAATGTCTGGGTTGTTACCATGAGGTCAAGCTGTTTAGGGAGGTCCAGCCCAAATGGGGCACCTGAAACTGGGCTTGTTAATTTCATGAGATGGACAAAGAAGACAGATTTCCACTCACCATCACAGGACCTGCTTCCTACACATGTGAGCACAGATGGAAGGACAGAGCACAGAGCAAAGGAAAATCCCCTGAACCCTTTCCAAAGCTTCCTGGGGCCTCCTGGAAGTGAGAAGTCCCCAGGAGCTCCCCTGTATGCCCACAGTCTGGGGTGTGCCCCTGACCTGAGAGGGAAATCTAGATCGGGTCCCAGCCTCTGGGGCTGAGCCCATGGTCCACAGCTGGTGTGATTGACCACCCTGCTGGCCATGCCTGCCTGGCCCCAGCCACTCAGCTGTCCCTCGCATCCCACTCACCCTCCCACACTGTCTGCTTGGCGCCGGGCTCCCGGCCATCAGTTCACAGAGAATCAAGGATGCCCTCCCTGCTTTTGACGGTGGGAAACAGCTGCCTGGGGCACTCCCCCAGTGCCACCCATGCAGGCGCACTAGCCCCAAGCTCCTGAGACCACCAGGGAAGAGTCACAATTCCACTCCCCACGGCACACAAGGCCAACCCTCGGGCACCCGGCCTGGTCTCTGCTCACAAAAGACCAAGAGACGTCATCGGACATGGCACTGTGTCACCGAACTTCCTAGGGTAAAACCCATCTGTCTCCCAACTCAAGGTGGAGGCCTGAGCCATTACAGCTAGCCTCCAAACACCCAGGCCTAGGGCCGCCTGTCCAGCCTGCTGACCTCCAGACCTGGCAGCACAGCCCCCGGTGGACCTGGAACCTGACGTAGACCCACCCCCAGTCTACGGTCCTGTGAAGGCAGATGCAAACCCAGGAGGCTGCACGAAGAGATGCCACATCTTTCATCGTCCACAACAGAACCGGGAATGTTACATGACAATCTGGGAAGGCTACTGCACACTTGCAACTTTCAAAGCAAACTGCAGCTGGCGAGGGCGACGTCCGGGCCCTGGGACACGGTCGTGTCCTCCAACTGCCAGCCACCCACAGCCCACCTCTCATTTAAATATTTCACCAAAGCAAATATTTTGAAACCAATTGCCTCTATGAAGTTTGGATTTTGGGTTTTTGTTTTGTTAATTGAAGCCATTACAAAACCAGGGCAAGTTAGTTTTCGGGGGCGGTGGGGCTAGTTATACACAATCGACGGGCCTGCACACTTCAGAATGACAAGTGTGACAGCAGGTCTGTGGTCCCCCTGTAAGGGAACTGCTTGATGCAGGGCATATCATGGGAACCCACATTTCCTATGTGTGTGATGGACGTACACTTAGGCAGCGTTTGCCTTACAAGTCATGCCTTTTGTCCCCAGCAGGACCTGCCACATAGGGAGAAATATCCAGGATCCCCAGACTCAGGGAATCACAGAACACGCCATGTGGAAGGGCAGACGCACCCTGGAAATGAGATGGGTCCACCTGCCAGGGAGAAAACCTAGACACAGCTGCCAGGCCAACCCAGCTCTTCCTTCCTGAGCGGCAGGTGAAAGCAAGGATTCAAATATTATATTCAGGTCGGTGCTGGGACAATGGTATCAGGTGGAGACAAAGCAAGGAAGGCTGGCTGGACCCTGTCCAAGCCTGCACATCAGCCAGGGATTAGGGGTATCAGCACCCCACAGTGCCCTTCAGTTTGGGGAAACATACACATGGCTTGTCTCTGACTCACCAGTCTGCTTTGGACCAGACCTGTCTCTACAGTTTGGAGTTAGAGTTATTGCTTCTAGTGACAGAAAGGATTGGAAGCCCTGGTGGCTCTGGAGTCTGATAAACACGGCAGGCTCACGGCGGCCGGGTCTGGGGGGAGGCGTCCACCCTGTAGGACACAGACCTCCGAGTGGACTGGCCCAGGGTTGGGGGCCGTGGAAGCGTTTGGAAGTTCAGGGCTGTGTTCTAATCTACTGAGGTCAGGCACAAGAGGCATGCAAGGGTCTTGAAAGGACACAAGGTGGGGGTCATTCCAAAGGGTAGCAGCCTAGCCAAGCAGGGGGATGCACTAGGGACCTCACGCATAGGCTAAAGTGTGCTGTTTACACCAGGTGTTGGCTTGCCTTCATTTTGGTCAGAAGGGAGTAGGCAGCACCTTACCCAGCACTATTTACAAAGCATCTTAAAATAAATAATTTAGAGAGAATCCTACTCAGGAGGCTCTAATATTTGTACATGATTATTGTACAAGGTTAAAAATAAATAAGGCAATATCATACAGTCTTATCACAAATAAAAAGGAAATTGTTGACCAAACCCCAAGGAACATTATGGCTGAACACGGCCCCTGTGCCCACAGGAAGCAAGTAGGGTTTGGAGCTGCTGATGATGAAGGTGGTTCTGCTCATCGAAGGGGAGACCTCGCCGTTTCAGAACAGCCGAGGCCCCGATGGCTTCCCGAGGCGGCGGTGACAGGGGGGCCACGCGTTCCGTGGCTTTGCCAACCCACATGGGGATCCCGCAGCTCTGTGGACCAAAGGTCCCAACACGGCAAGGCTGGGATCTCACCCCAGGCTCAGGGTCCATCTCACTCAAGTCGATGTGAATTCAGAGCCAGTGGCTGTGGGAGCAACGACTGCTTCCTCACTGGCTGATGGCTGGGGCATCCTCACCTTCGACCGACTGTGGCTCCTCATCTTTAAACAGAAACCGCGTGCTCAGAATATTCCTGACTTCCTACCTGCCTCATCCACTTCTACGGGGCCATGTGATCACACTGGTCACACTGAGTTAACTCACATGGCCCAGGATCCTCTCTGCAGCTTACAGCTTGCACCCTGAATGGAGTGCCCCCTTTGCCAGGTGACAGAGCGTTTTTGTATTATCATAATCCACTATGCCGTCCACCTCCTCCCACCGTGCCCTGGGGTGGAAGCTCTGCCATGGGGAGCAGATGGGCAGCAGGACCTGGGACAGCATCTCAGCCCCACAGCTTGGCACAGATGTGCACACCGGCAGAAGCCATGTGCTCTGGAGACGACTTGGTTCTGCCCTGTCTGTAGGAGGTGGGTGACCACTCATCCAGGGTGCATCTGAGCAAAGACTGTCCACCTGCCCACCTCTGTCACTGGCCCATCCATACTGGCTAAGCGGCCAACTCTGTTGGCTACCCGCCCCCACAGTCACAAGACACATGCCCAAAATGGGGGGAGCCCAGAGGACACGGGGTTCAGTCCAAAGTGAGCCCCTGTTCCAATACAGAAAAGTCAGGACCCCCAGGGAGGGGGTGGAGCCCTTGGAGACCAGCGAAGAGAGGGATACCCAGGCTGCTAACTCTGCCAAGCAGGGCTCCCCTGCAACCCAAAGGACGCCCTCCAGATGCTGTCAAAGCTCTGGGTCTCGGATGGACATCCCTCCCACATTGACTTGCCTGCCCAGAACCTTCCCTCCAGTTTCAAGCTGCCCTCCTCGCTGTGGTCGCAAGTCAAGGTCTCCACGTCCAGCTATTTCTAGACAGTTCCTTCCCACTGGCCCTCCTGCACCCCTGCCCCCTGCAACAGCATATTCCAGCATGGTCATGCTCCTCGTCTCCATGGCAATCACAGAGATACACTGGTAGGAGATTCCCAGCCTTGCACAGAATTATTTGCAGTTGTTTTCCCCGCAAATTAGAGCAGGGACATCTAAGCTGACAGCCATGAACGCCAAAACTCCACATCCAGGGGACTGGTTCTGCTGGAGAAATGCCTTCCATCCAGGAAGAAGCTTTCTCATGCTTGTGAGGTTCACTTATCTTCAAAGTCAATGAAGCTGTGCACTGCTGTTCAGAATACAGGAACCCAAGATGCCACGGTAGCGAGGTATGAAATGACACCAACTACCTTCTCTCCTTTGAACAAACAGTGGTGTGGGCAGAAAAGGAAATGTCCAGGTTTCACAGGAGCTGATGCACTCAGGCAGGGCAGGAGAACGCAGAGGCAGAACATGAACTATGCTGGTCACAGAGATGTGGCTGCAGGGCCCCCAAGAATTCCAGAGGACCCACCTCTGACTCTCAGCGAAAACTAAATCTGAAGAGAGCCAGTGGCCACCACCACGCATGCAGTGGGACAGAGGCTTCTCAGTTCTTCCCAAACCACCCCCTAAGGCCTGTCCAGCTCTGCCCTGCTGTTAGAGTCCTGACTCCCACTCCGGGCTCTGCAAGCCACTGCCCGGGGCTGGCGCTGTCCCCATGGGACCCACACTGCTGGGCTGACGCTGATCCATCTCAGGGCACAAGGTGGGCGCCCCAGTCACTCTGCCAACCAGACCTCTGAGGCTCCCACTGTAGCCCATGGCCCTGGAGAATGTCCTGAAGGTCCTGACACCTGGAGCTGACCCAGCCAACCTCCCTCTGCCACTGAGGTGAGGACAAAGCAAACACAGTCGCCGCTAAAACCTCGGTGTCCATGCGGTCAGGGTTCACCCCTCACCCGACTCACTGCTGGACTCACTGCCCAGCTGCTATAAGTCATGCCTGGACTCTGCCCCTTCCCCAGCCCAGTCACCGGCTCCCGGCCCTGCTCTGCTGGCTGGGCTGGTCCCTGCGGGAGCCCCAAAGACCCCCAACACCTCAAGCATTTGTGCCCTGTGCCCTGAGCGGCTGGCATGGGCTCCACTAAGCCTCCTTCCCAGAGGCTCCAGGGGGCAGGTGTTGGCCTGGGGGGCCTGGGGCAAGCCCCGAGCCCTGCAGAGCCCCTGGCCCAGCTCCAACCGGGAAGCCGGCTGTGGGGGGCACCGGAGGATGACCCGCGGCCAGTCTGGTCTGGAGGCCAGCTCTTCCGTAAGGACACATTTTCCGCTCTGAGTTCAGGGACCTGGTTTGGGAGCCATTTCCATCGGTCCTGCCTTCCAGGAAGTATGTCAGCATCTCGCCCTTGCCCTTGACACTGACTTTGCCTCGGCACACGAAGCGGTAGGAACCCCGCCGCAGCAGCCGGTGAACTTCCTCTGTGACCTGCAGCGGGGAAAGGCGGTCAACAGGGAGCCCACGGGAGGGTCCCTCCTCCCCCGGCACTGCCCACTCCGATGGCCCAGCCTCGGGCCTCCCCAGCTCTGCCTGGAGGCTGAGTCATGCTCATCCCATGGTCGCTCTGGTCTCTGTGTGAGAAGGACGTGATCATGCAAAGAGCACGGGACTCAGAGGGGCCTTAACGGGGCCCTGAACAAACAGGAGAGGACAGCACTCACCATGAGGAGTACCGAGAGTAGACAAGCAGACTGGACGGGGCCCACAAGGACCCAGCCTCAAGGACTGTGAGCTCTGTGGTCACCCCCAAGCCAGATGCCTGGACACCAAGCTCCAACTGAGGGCCGGAGCTACATGGCCTTACGCGGTTCCCCAGCAGGCTCAGTGCACCCCAAAGTCCTTCGTGGAACTGAGCCACTGACTAGCTGGTTACACAGGGAAGATGCTATCGTCAGAAAGGTCACCTCTCAGATGTGGCCTCCGAGATGCAAGGTGGCAAAACATACGGTGATAAAAGTCTCTTTCCTTTCACACTGAACCCACCATTCATCCATTCAAAAAGATCTGCACTCCCTAGAACCCTGACGTCCAGCTTGAGCCCAAATATACACACTGACAAAACCCTCTGAATTTTATCCTTATGGTGAGCTCCCTCCTTTCTTGCCTTATGAAGAATGGGAGGCAATAAAATTCCCAGACCATTGCACAAAGAATTGCTGGAGGTAAAGGTAATCCGCCACTACACACAGTAAAGCTGAAAATGAAGGTTTTAGGTTGGGATGGGCCTGGGTGTCCTTCCAGGTTGCCTGGGAGCTCCAGCTACCCCTGTCCTCTGCATCCCTCCACCTTGAGATTTGAGCCAGGAAGTTCCAGGCTGTGAGTTGGGCTGTGCATGATGTTGACGTAGTGGGTCCCAGAGAGGGTCCAGGTCAAGGGCTCAGAGACACAAGGTCCCCAAGAGGCTGAGAGGGCGTCCCCCAGGAAGTCTGACTTTTAACCATCTTCAGGAGAATCCCTATATTTCCCAATAGTCTGACTAGGAACTCTCCCTAGAGTTCTCTGTGAGGCCTGGCCAGCATCAGGGATGGGGGGACACCTGCTCTGCAGTCCCATCAACCTCACTCTGTCTAAGAGACAGTGCTGGACCCCCATAGAGGAATTTCCAGGGAAGTACCTGCTTGATCCCCAAGCAGATGGCTGAGGTGGAACCTGGGAATCGTCACAGGTACCTGCCTGAGAGTTAGTGCCCAATGAGGTGAAAGGGCATGATGCTGGAGAGCCCCAGGCCAGCAACCTTCTCACTGAACTGCAGCCTGCAGGATCACACCCCAGTGTCTCTCTCGAGCCCTAAGCTGAATGCACGAGTCTGTGGAGGACCGAGTGAGAAGTTGTGATAAAGTTAAAGGACCAGTGTTAACTGGCTGCAAGGTGGTGACTGCTGGGTGTGCAGTGCTCAGAGGCCGACTCGAGGCCCGACCACAGCAGGAGGGCTTGGCCCTGCTCACCCAGCACTACATTCTCTGCCACTGTCTTTCAAATCTTCAGTGTCAGCTGACGTCATGGCACCGAGGCCTCGTTCCCCCATGAGCCACCCACAGGTTCCCAGGTCAGGTGGCCCCACTGCACCCACCTTTCAAAAGGCAAGGAAGCCCCTTCTCTTCTAGGGAGCTGTCACTACTCCCAACTAACTGTCCCCCGCCATCACCCCAACTCTGCTCCTGACCACAGAGGGGTCACCCCGCCCCCCGCCGCTGAAGCCGCAGATACACTGAGCTGCATGGCTCAGTGTCCCCACCCAGAAGAGGCAGACAGGGACAGGAGGACGCAGGCTGCTGAACTGGGTGGCCACCCCAACATGACCCTTGCCCCTCCCACCTCAGTCTCCCACCGCCAGGATGGACACCTGGGCCCTGGGGACTTCTGAGTGAACTGACCTGGATCCTGCCCTGGACGCCAGTACTGTCCATCCGACTGGCCACATTGACCGTGTTTCCCCAAATGTCATACTGTGGCCTGCGAGCCCCGATCACTCCAGCCACCACAGGGCCAACGTTGATGCCTGGAAAACAGCCACGGTGTGGTGTCAGTGCAGAGGCTTCCGAGGGGAGGAGCTGCCCCTCGTGAAGTCACGGCTTCCTGGGGTGACCAAGCAACACTCCTCCCCAAAGCAAAGACCCTACAGCATTGCCAAGGGGCAGCTCCCAACCTCTACTTGCACACCACACCATTAGCCAGCGGTCCCCACTCCAAGAAGAAGTCCCATTTCCTGGAAGCGCGACCCCATGCTGAGTCCTGCTGCTAAGAAAGCTAAGCTTTCAGTCTGCAGGTGTGTTCCCACACCCGGCTCCCTCTTCCAGAAAGGGCAGTAGCTCCTGTTTCCCCGGATGGTATCCCTCTGTTCTTTCCGGTGTGGGGCCCAGAACCAAGTATCTGAGGATGCTCTGAAGAGAGTGAGGCTCCCTTCTCTTTATGTGGTCAGGGTCTAACTGGCCTGGACAGTGACACAGGCCCAGGTGCCCCAAATCTCCCCTGCAGCCAGGTCTGGGCTGACACCACATCACTCCTTCTGACTCTGCATCAATTTTTCTGAGCTTACCCAAGCATATTAATAACATTTCAGACACTGACCCAGTCAGCTCCCTAAAGCCTGGGCAGTAGGTGCTTGGTGTCTTCGGGAGGTGGCGGGGGCAGAACAGGCTAAAGTGAGCTGGGAGGCTCAGGCTCAGTGGATGCGGGGACCCAGGGAGAAGCCCCAAAAGGGCCACTTCCAGATGGCTGGGGGAACCTGGGGAGCCCCTCTCTACCGCTCTGGAGGCCCTAATTCATGTGGGTGAGACTGAGCCAGGATCCAGCCACCTGTCTGATCAGCTGCCCAGGCATGGAGGTTCAGTTAGCCTGTGGGTCCTCAGTAGGAGAGTAAGAAACAGAATCTCCCTGACGGACCCTTGGATCTGTTTCCTGTCACATCCGTTCATCTATGAATCTGAGCCCGCAGCCCCAGAGGAGAACTGAACCCTGTAGGTGAGGCACAGAGAGTGCCCTGCTCCCACCTCCAGCACTTCCCGCGGGCCGGGCACCAGGGCTAGGTAAGCCCTCGTGTTTAAGCTCATCAGAACTGCCTCCGCTCTGGTGAACACTGGCTACCACCTCTCAAACCCACTCAAACCCAGCTCTAAGTTCTGTTTTTAAGGTCACTAAACATTTGAATTGTAAAACAAAAATAAATGTCCAGTTTAACTGTATCATAGACTAACAGGTAAGGGTGGGGAGAAAGAGGGGAGGGAGGGACAGACAGGAAGGAAGGGAGGGAGGGAGGGAAAAACAAATCTCTAGTTTAACTATATCCTCAACTAATACAATTTTTTCTGCTAAATCCATCTACCCGGGGGGGGGGTGGGGGGGTGGGGGGGGGGGAAGTGAATTTAAGACAAAAAAAAAAAAAAAAGAAAGAAATGCTATAGTTTGGTAAGAGCTAGAGAGGAGGTCAGATCCAAGCTGGTCTTCCTCCTCACTCACAGGTGAGGGACAGGAACCCTGGAGGACCGAAGGCCCGGCCTGAGCCTACACCGCTGGGCTCCTGCACAGCGTATCAGATACCCAGGCCTGCTGACAGGAAGCAGGGCATCTTCCTTCAGGTAAGTGTGGGCTCAGAGGTGTATCTGAGAGTCTCTAGGACAATCAAGATTTCTCCTGTGTTGTGTGAGCTGGACAATGATTCTTCCAAGCTCTAAGTCATGGATACCCAGTGGTCCCTGCATCCCTTGCACTCCTCTGGGTGGCGCCATCCTCCTTCCTGTGAGATAAGGGAGTCTGGACCAGTGACCCCTGCTCATGAGGAAAGGCTCAAGCCACAGGCTTCCAGGGCAGTAGAGAAAGGGTGAGCTGGCCCAAGCGATGGAATAGCTTGCTGCCACATACCAACACGGAGCACAAAGTCGTTATAAGACTGGTAGTTGATCTCATCCAGGACATCAAACATCTCGATGGCAAAATCTGCCAACGTGCTGAGGTGGGAGGAGATGCACTTCTTAGCCTGGACGTGAGCACACACAGGTTATTACATTTGAGGGGTGTAAGGGCAAAGAGGACAGGGACACTCAGCCAGTGACCTGCAGGGGTGAGGGGACTACCCTGTACCCCTCATGGGATCAGGGACTTGATCCCCATGTCAATAGCTGGCTGGGGCTGGAGGCTGGCTGGGTGGTTCTCATCAGGGATTGAGTGGCACCCTACAGCTGCCCTAGGGTGTGTTTATCATCCCATTCTACAGGTAGGAGACTGAAACAGAGGTAGAATATTATTGCTCAAGGCTTAGAGCTCCTGAGAGCAGAGGCTGAGGCCACTGGAACCTAAGCAGAGCCCTTCTGCAGGAATGGGCTGGTGGGATGGGAGGGGACCCTGTTGTGGGAAACCAAATGTCCCACTGCTCAGACAATGCTGCCACTGGCCCACGGTAAACAAAGCAAGGTGAGCACACTGGATGGTCAGCCTTCACACAGCAGAGAGCAATTCCAACCCTCCTTCCTCACCCTGAGACTCTCTTTCATTGTGTTGTATCTCCTTGGATACAAATCAGGTGGTTTGCAAAGATTTTCTCCAAGTCTATGAATTGTCTTTTCATTATAATATTTTCCACAAGTAGAATTTTAAAATTTTAATCAAGTCCAACCTAACAGTGTTTTCTTTCATAGATCATGCTTTTTGTACCACATCTAAAAATTCATCACCAAACCCAAGGTTACCTAGATTTTCTCGTATGTTATCTTCTAGATGTCTTATAGCATTGCATTTTACATATGGGCCTACGATACATTTTGAATTCGTTTTTGTGAAGAATGTAAGGTCTGTGCCTGGATTCATTTTACAAATATAGATAGCTAGATACCCAATTTTTTCTAGCACCATTTGTTGAAGACTATCTTTGATCCATTTGCCAAAGATCAGTTGATTATATTTATGCAGATCTATTTCTGGGCTCTCTATTCTGTTCCACTGGTTTATTTCACTAGTCTTTTGCCAAAACCATACTGGATTGATTACTGCAGCTCTATAGAAAGTTTTTTAATATTACTTATTTATCTGGCTGGTGCTGAGTCTTAGTTGCAGGATGTGAAATCTTTAATCTTTGTTGAATCATGCAAGATCTTTATTTTAGTTGGAGCATGCGAAATCTTAGTTGCAGCATGCAAAATCTTAGTTGCAGCATGTGAGATGTAGTTCCCTGATCAGGGATCAAACCTGGGTCCCCTGCATTGGGAGCCAGGAGTGTTAGCCACTGGACCACCAGGGAAATTCCATAAATCTTGCTGTCTGATAGTGTAAGTCCTCTAATTTTGTCCTGCTTCTGCTATGTTGTGTTGACTACCCTCAGTCTTTTGTCTTTCCATGCAAACTTAGGATCAGTTGGTCAATATTACAAAATAACCTGCTATACTTTGATCAGGATTGCACTGTCTACAGACCAAGTGAGAATAACTGACATCTTAATGATATTGAGTCTTTCTATGCAGAAACACTGAGTTTTTTGGCTTATTTAGATCTTCAATCTCTTTAATCAGACTTTTATAGTTTTCCTCATAGAGATATTATATATATATATATTTAATTTCTACCTAATATATAATTTGGGGGTGCTAATATAAATGGCATTGTATTTGTTATTTTAAATTTCCCTTGTTCATTGTTGATATAAAAGTAAGCAACTGACTTTTGTACACTAACCTTGTATCCTTCAACTTTGCTATAATTGCTTACTATCGTTTTGTTGATTCTTTTTTATTTTCTACATAAACAATCATGTTATCTATGAACAAAGATACTTTTACCTTCCTTTTCTGTCTATACACTTTTTATTTCCTTTTCTTGTCTTATTGCATTAGCTAGGACTTCCAGTATAAATGTCAACTATGAGTGGTGAGAGGGGCCATGTTCCTCATCTTAGTGGAAGATATTTGCTTCTTACCATTAAGTATGATGTCAAAGCTACAGGGCTTTTGCAGATATTCTTTAAGTTGAGGAAGCTCTGTCTCTTCCTAGTTTGCTGGCAGGTTTTGTGTGTGTGTGTGTGTGTGTGTGTGTGTGTGTTTTAATCAGGAATGAGTGTTACATGCTGTCAAATAATTTTTCTGCATTTATTGATATGTTCATATGATTTCTCTGCTTTATCCTGTTGATATGGTACATTTTACTAATTCATTTTGAAATGTTGAACCATTCATCTAGAATAAACCATTTATCTAGAATAAATCCAACAACCTGTTTGTGGTATATAGTTCTTTTCATATATTGTTGGGTTCAACTGGTAAACATTTGTTAAGGATTTATGCATCTAAATTCATGAGAAATGCAGTTCTATAATTTTCCTTTCTTGTAATTCTTTATCTGGCTTTGATATTATGGTAAAATAAAATGAGTTAGAAGTATATCCTCTATTTCTATATTATGAAAGAGATTTTAGGAAACTGGTATGATTTTAGGGAACTGATATGAGCCAACTTTCCTCAAATGCCTGCTAGAATTCAACAGCAAATCCATCTGGGCCCAGTGCTTTCTGCTTTGGAGAGTTATTAATTACTGATTAATTTTCTAAAAATAGATACAGACCTGTCTAGATTATCTGTTTTCCTTATGCAAGTTTCAGCAGATTATGTCTTTCAAATAATTGGTCCATTTCACCTAGATTACCAAATTTTGTGGTCATTTAGTTATATTTTTATACTAGTTAGAAATAGGAACTTTTAAAATATTTGATTTTCTAATTGTCTGTAGTTAAGATACAGAGATAAAATAGAAATTTCTATGTTGTTTTACATCCAGCAAGTTTGGCAAAGTTATTTAAAAATTCTATCAGTTTATATACAAACATTTATGCCCTGTATAGTTTAAATAAGCAAGCAATTTGAGAATGAAGGTTTGTTCTTACTTTGCAATTCATAAATCATCTATTCACTTTTATTTCCTTATTGGACTGGCCAGGACCTCCACTGTAGTATCAGAGAGTTGTCCATAATACACTTTATATCTTTTAAATGTCCATTGGTTCAATGGAATTGGCCACGCTTTCATTTCTAATATTAGTAATTTGTGTCTTCTCCCTTTTTCTTGGTTAGCATGGCTAGAGATTATCAAATTTATTGATCTTTTCAAAGAGGCAACTTTTGGTTTCATTGATTTTCTTCACTTTCTTTTATTTCATTCATATGTGCTCAGATTTTTATTATTTCTTTCCTTCTTTTGCTTTAGGTTTATATTGCCCTTCTTTATGACTGAGTGACTTCACTTTCACTTTTACTTTTCTAAGATGGAAGCTTTCTGATTTGAATTAGTCTTCTTGTCTAACGTATAAATTCAATGACATAATTTCTCTCTAAGCACTGTTTTTTCTGCATACCACAAATTTTGATATCATATTTTCTTTTTTTTTGGGGGGCGGGGGTTGTTAGTTCTAAAAGGTCTTGTAGGTCTTCACAGAACAGTTCAACTTCAGCTTCTTCACCATTACTGGTTGGGGCATAGACTTGGATTACCGTGATATTGAATGATTTGCCTTGGAAACAAACAAAGATCATTCTGTCATTCTTGAGATGCATCCAAGTACGGCATTTTGAACTCTTTTGTTGACTATGATGGCTATTCCATTCTAAGGGATTCCTGTCCATAGTAGTAGATATAATGGTTCATCTGAGTTAAATTCACCCATTCCAGTCCATTTAAGCTAGCTGATTTCTAGAATGTCAACATTCACTCTTGCTATCTCCTGTTTGACCACTTCCAATTTGCCTTGATTCATGGACCTAACATTCCAGGTTCCTATGCAATATTGCTCTTTACAGCATCAGACCTTGCTTCTATCACCAGTCACATCCACAACTGGGTGTTGTTTTCGCTTTGGCTCCATCCCTTCATTCTAACACCCAAAAAAGATGTCTTTTTCATTATAGGGGACTGGAATGTGGAAGTAGGAAGTCAAGAAACACCTGGAGTAACAGGCAAATTTGGCCTTAGAATACAGAATGAAGCAGGGCAAAGGCAAATAGAGTTTTGCCAAGAGAACACACTGGTCATAGCAAACACCCTCTTCCAACAACACAAGAGAAGACTCTACACGTGGACGTCACCAGATGGCCAACACCAAAATCAGACTGATTATATTCTTTGCAGCCAAAGATGGAGAAGCTCTATACAGTCAGCAAAAACAAGACCAGGAGCTGACTGTGGCTCAGATCATGAACTCCTTATTGCCAAATTCAGACTTAAATTGAAGAAAGTGGAGGAAACCACTAGACCATTCAGGTATGACCTAAATCAAATACCTTATATTTATACAGTGGAAGTGAAAAATAGATTTAAGGGACTAGATCTGACAGACAGAGTCCCTGATGAACTATGGATAGAGGTTCATGACACTGTACAGGGGACAGGGATCAAGACCATCCCCAAGAAAAAGGAATGCAAAAAAGCAAAATGGCTGTCTAAGGAGGCTTTACAAATACCTGTGAAAAGAAGAGAAGCCAAAAGCAAAGGAGAAAAGGAAAGATATACCCATTTGAATGCAGAGTTCCAAAGAATAGCAAGGAGAGATAAGAAAGCCTTCCTCAAGGATCAGTCCAAAGAAATAGTAGAAAATAATAGAATGGGGAAGACTAGAGATCTCTTCAAAAAAATTAGAGCTACCAAGGGAACATTTCATGCAAAGATGGGCTTAATAAAGGATAGAAATTGTATGGATCTAACAGAAGCAGAAGATATTAAGAAGAGGTGGCAAGAACACAAAGAAGTACTGTACAAAAAAGATCTTCATGATCCAAATAATCACAACAGTGTGATCACTCACCTAGAGCCAGACATCCTGGAATGTGAAGTCAAGTGGGCCTTAGGAAGCATCACTAAGAACAAAGCGAATGGAGGTGATGGAATTCCAGTGGAGCTATTTCAATCCTAACAGACAATGCTGTGAAAGTGCTGCACTCAATATGCCAGCAAATTTGGAAAACTCAGCAGTGGCCACAGGAATGGAAAAGGTCAGTTTTCATTCCAATCCCAAAGAAAGGCAATGCCAAAGAATGCTCAAACTACTGCACAATTGAACTCATCTCACACACTAGTAAAGTAATGCTCAAAATTCTCCAAGCCAGGCTTCAGCAATACATGAACCGTGAGCTTCCAGATGTTCAAGCTGGTTTTAGAAAAAGCAGAGGAACCAGAGATCAAATTGCCAACATCAACTGGATCATTGAAAAAGCAAGAGAGTTCCAGAAATACATCTATTTCTGCTGTATTGAGTATGCCAAAGCCTTTGACTGTGTGGATCCCAAGAAACTGTGGAAAATTCTGATGGAGAATTTCTTGAGAAACCTGTATGCAGGTCAGGAAGCAACAGTTAGAACTCGACATGGAAAAACAGACTGGTTCCAAATAGGATAAGGACTACATCAAGGCTGTATATTGTCACCCTGCTTATTTAACTTATATGCAGAGTACATCATGAGAAATGCTGGGCTGGAAGAAGCACAAGCTAGAATCAAGATTGCCAGGAGAAATATCAATAACCTCTGATATGCAGATGACACCACCCTTATGGCAGAAAGTGAAGAAGAACTAAAGAGCCTCTTGATGAAAGTAAAAAAGGAGAGTGAAAAAGTTGGGTTAAAGCTCAACATTCAGAAAAATAAGATCATGGCATCCAGTCCCATCACTTCATGGCAGATAGATGGAGAAACAGTGGAAACAGTGGCTGACTTTATTTTGGGGGGCTCCAAAATCACTGCAGATGGTGACTGCAGCCATGAAATTAAGAGACACTCCTTGGAAGAAAAGTTATGACCAACCTAGACAGCATATTAAAAAGCAGAGACATTACTTTGTCAACAAAGGTCCGTCTAGTCAAGGCTATGGTTTTTCCAGTAGTCATGTATGGATGTGAGAGTCGGACTATAAGAAAGCTGAGCACCAAAGAATTGATGCTTTTGAACTGTGGTGTTGGAGAAAACTCTTGAGAGTCCCTTGGACTGCAAGGAGATCCAACCAGTCCATCCTAAAGGAGATCAGTCCTGAGTGTTCATTGGAATGACTGATATTGAAGCTGAAACTCCAATACTTTGGCCACCTGATGTGAAGAGTTGACTCATTTGAAAGACCCTGATGCTGGGAAAGATTGAGGGCAGAAGGAGAAGGGGATGACAGAAGATGAGATAGTTGGATGGCATCACCAACTCAATGGACATGGGTTCGGGTGGACTCTGGGAGTTGGTGATGGACAGGGAGGCCTGGCATGCTGTGGTTCATGGTGTTACAAAGAGTCAGACATGACTGAGAGACTGAACTGAACTGAACTGAGTGCAGCACTTTCACAGAAGGAGAAGGGGACGACAGAAGATGAGATGATTGGATGGCATCACCGACTCAATGGACATGAGTTTGGGTAAACCCCGGGAGTTGGTGATGGACAGGGAGGCCTGGCATGCTGCAGTCCATGGGGTCATAAAGAGTAGGACATGACTGAGCGACTGAATTGAACTGATTTTCATTTTTATTTAGTTTGAAATATTTTCAACTTCTCTTGAGATTTCTCATGTGTCCTTTGTATCATTTACAAGTATATTGTTTCATCTCCAAATATTTTGGAATTTTCCAATTATTTCCTGGTAATTGATTCTCCTAGCAAAGGTTTCCTTGGTATCTCAGTGGTAAAGAATCCACCTGCCAATCTAGGAGACACAAGAGATGAGGGTTCAACACATGCATTAGGAAGATCCCCTGAAGAAGGAAATGGCAACACACTCTAGTATTCTTGCCTGGGAAATCCCAAGGAGAGACGAGCCTGGCAGGCTACAGTCCATGGGGTAGCAAAAGAGTCAGACAAGACTTAGCAACTAAACAACAACAGTAGATTTCTATTTTAATCACATTCTAGTCTGAGAATATAGTTTACATTATTTCAATTCTTTTGAATTTTTTAAGCTTGTTTTATGGCCTAGAATGTGATCTATCTTGGTAAATGTCCCATGTGAGCTTTAAAATAAGTATATTCTGCTGTTTTTCAATAAAGTAGTCTATAGATGTCAATTACATCCAGGTGATTGATGACGTTGTTCAGTTCAGTTCTCTTTACAGATTTCCAGCCAACTGGATCTACCAATTACCAACAGCATGGTACTGAAGTCTCCAACTATAATAATGAATTCATCTACTTCTCCTTGCAGTTCTATCAGTTTTTGCCTCCTGTTGTTAAGTACATAAATATCAAAGATTTCTATGTATGCTTGGAGAATTACCTTCTTTATCATTCTGTAGTGTACCTCTTCATCCTTGATAATTTTCCCTGATCTAAAATTTGCTTTGTCTAAAATTAAGATAGTTACTTGAAATTTTAACAGGGCTAGCATCTCTTTCATTTTCAGTGTATCTGTGGCTTTATATTTAAAGTGTACTTCCTGCAGAAAACCTAGTTGGGTCTTGAATTTTAGCAACTCTGTCAATTTCTGCCTTTTAATTGATGTATTAAACCTCTCACATTAAAGGTGACTGCTGATTCAGTTAGCATCTACCATATGTATAACTGCTTTCTATTCATGGCTTTTTCTTCTTTTTACATCTTCCTTTTTTCTGTCTTTTTATAGGGGCAGTCTGGGGAGATGAACACTCAGTAGTGCCAGTTGCCGGGATAGCAGTGGGGGTGTGGGGAGGGGTGAGCAGGCAGGGCTAGAGGAAGTTCCTGTGTTCAGCATTCTGCATTGATTTTTTCACAGAAGGCTGTGACTACAGAGAGCTGGCCACTGACAAGACAGCCTTCAGGCTGCTCCCTAATCCAATGCAGAGGCCCACAGCATGGAGCCTGCCCATGGAAACCTGGGCAGCTGGGGACAGAGCCAGGACCTAGTCCCTGAACAGGGCACACCTGTCAGTCCACACTCACCTTGGTCCCAGCAGTGGGCGCCAGCCCCACAGCAGCCATGTACGTGCTCCCGATGGTCTTGATCTTCTCTAGGTCTTTGTAAAAGTCTTTGTCCATGAGCTTTGTTTGAAACACAAAACTGTTAAATGTTACATAACATTTTAGACAAGTCACAGCAGTGTACAGCCGCCGGAAGCAAGCACAGAGCAGATAGGTGCATTCTGGAAAGCAATGTGTCTTCTTCATTTGGGCACAAGACAAGTTCTGGGATTGAACTGAGAAATGCAGGCCTCAGGGGCTCTAACAAAGGCATTTAAAAGAGGCATCAAGGAAGAACCGTGCAGAACACACCCCCATCCTCCAGCAGCTGGCCTCACGACCACCCAGGAGGAGGACAGGCCCCAGGGAGGGAAGCAGGCACAGACCGGAGGCCCGCTGTGGACAGTGCAGAGATACCTGCCCCCCATCCTGCAGGTAAGGCTGCCCACCTGAGCTTGGCATTCACAAGGAAGAGCACAGGCGCCACCACTCACCCTCCCCATCTTAAGGCAAAGTTTCCTCCTCAAATGTCACGATCGGCTGCGATTCCCAAGGAGACAAAATACATGTGATGCCCCTGGCCCCATGCCGTCCGCAGAGCACACGCTACATCAGTGGACACAATTCAGGACTCTGTAGGAGGGGGCACCCCAGGACACCCAGGCCCCAGGGTGTCAGGACTGCAGGGCGGCCCTTACCTCATCAAAGTCGGCGATGATCTCGTTCAGAAGGCGCAGACACTCCACCCCCATGTTGTTGCCATCCAGCTCAATGTAGAAGTCATTGAAGTTGGGGATGGATGCAAACATGACCCCCACCTGCGAGTACGACTGGTAATACAGGTCCTGGGGGGTGTCAAAGGTTGGGTCAGGCAGCGAATGGGCAGCCAGAGCAGCATTCAGGGCTAGTACTGGGGGCAGGCCCTGCAGACCAGGTCCTGAGATGTGGTTGCCAGGATGTGCTGGGACTCCCATGCCACATCAGGAAGGGGCTCAGAGGATCTAGGATGATTGGGGGAGGGGGGGTCATTCAGCTCATAGGTGGGTGCAGAGCCCCCTCAAATAGAGGCAGAGGCACCTAGGAAGGACACACTGTTTTGGGAAAACAACTGGCCCTGGACCCAGCAAGATGAAAAGATGAGCCCCAGATCTATTCCAGGTCAAAGCTGGTCAAGCTGAGCCTGGGGGCTTGTGCCTTTAGGACTTAAAAACCTAGCCTGAGCCTCTTTATTCTTGAGTCAGCTTTTGTAAGCCCTGCTCTGTGCTGTCCAGGTGCTTTCAGAGTTTTACTGCAGCAGGTTGTGGCCATTTGAATGTTCAGACCAACCCAGACAGCGCTGAGCACAGAGAAGGCAGTGAATAGCCAAGCAGGTGGGGTGTGGTTTCGAAGGCACCTGCTGCCCAAACTCAGCCAGAAGCGGGCCACCCAGGCCTTGAGGCAGCATTTTGCAACCTCATGTGTGACTTACTGCAGTATCCTGCCTTTCTTGTGGGGACAGTGGATGCTATGCTCTCTTCCAGGATCAAAGGGGAGGACATGCCAATTCTGATCACCTGTCAACCCCAAGTCCCAGGAGTCTTGGATCTGGCCCTGCCCTTGAGGGTGGGCAGAGGGGCCACTGCACCTCAGTGCATGCAGGCCCTAGGCTCACCATGTTGCGAGGGTTGGACATTAGGAAGTGCTGGGCAACGTGGGCTGGCAGGAGGTTGAAGAGAATCCTCTTGTTATCCAGCTTCACTTTCTCCATGTCATCCCGCTCCTCCTCTGCCTGGGAAGGGGGTCCTCCATTAAGTCACCCAGCCACCCATTCATGCTTTCTTCCCTCACTTGACAGCCCACCATATGACACTCCCTTACTTGACACCCCGCCATGTGACAAATTCTCACCTGGATCAGACTCTGAACCCTCTTCCAACAGGGTTTTGACTTTGGCGTGTTCATGTGTCTAGTTTTAGCAAGAACCCTGCTAAGTCAGTTTAACCAGATACCCCATCCTTGACATCTGATCACCCCAGATATTTGATCATGGTCCTCATCTCCAACCCTCCCCAGGTGATGTTAGATCTACGTGACCTACTCTCAGCCTGAATCCTGTTAGGTCAGTTCAGCCAGAACATCCCTCACCCCAGATGTCTCCTCTTAATAATTTTCCATCCACCACCCCCGACCCTGCTCCTTGACTATAAACCCCCTCTTGTCCATGCTACATTTAGGGCGGAGCTTCACCTCTCTCCCCCACTGCAGTGGTTCCTACACCCAACACCATGACCTGAATCATGTCTGCCTTACCATCTTCAACAAGAGTTCTGCATCTACACCTTTGACACACTCTTCTCTGTAATCATCCAAACTAAACACCAAGTGCACCGATGGTCTATACCAGGTTCATCTCCACGGCCCCACCAAGCAGAGGGACTGAATCAACATTAGGGGCCACAGGACCCATGAAATTCTGCACTAGTCATCACCCAGATCCGCTGGAACTTTCAAAGGCCAGTGAGGGGCTCAGTCCCCATTTCCAGGCTGAGAAGCCCCACCATCTGCCATCTGCAAACTGGAGGCCCAGGAGATCTGGTGCTGTAACTCCTGGAGGTCTGAGACCCAGGAGGGGCTGAGGGTGGAGACGTCCCAGGTGGTGCAGCCAGGAAAGAGGGGCCCCACTTCTCTCTTCCTCCACCGTTCTGTTCTATTCAGGCCTCCTTCAATGGATGGATGAAGCCCACCCACATTAGGAAGGAGAATCTGTTCTACTGAGTCCAGATTCAAATGCTAATCTCATCTAGAAATACCCTCCCAGACCAACCCAGAATAATGTATGGGCAAATAACTGGACACCTCATGATCCAGCCAAGCTGACACATAAACTAACCAGCATGATGTGCTCTTCCAAAACCCTCCTGTGCTGTCTCACTTGCCTTCCGGGGTATACAGGCCCCTCTTTGGGGTACCCAGGCTCTGAGAACCACCTACTCTTGGAGAAGCACAGAGAGGGAAATGACCTTTCCAAAGCACACAAAGTGAGAACTTAATCTCTAACTCTGGGACTAGGCTCACTTGAGGAAAAGGCCCTTTGTGAGACGTCTGCACGGACAATCATCAGCTAAGCAGAGGATCAGTGCTGGTGCTTGTCTCCACAGAGAGCAGCTACACTGCAGAGGGGAGATTCAGAGTGGACCAGGCTCGTCAGACCACATGGGGGACAGAGGAGCCCCCACCCCACTGTCAAGAGGCTGAAACACGAGAGGAGATGGGGTCAGAGGAACATCGATAAAGATGATAGCAATATCGTAAAAAGCAATGCCAGACAAAAGACAGTGGAACTGTATCTTTAACATATGGAAAATTTTAAAAATCAAAAACCCATAATCCTAAACCCAGCAAAAATATCTTTCAATCATGAAGGCAAAATGAAGAGTTTTTCAAACATACAAAAGCTGAAAGTATTCATCACCAACAGACTTGAGAGAACCATATGCCCTTCAGGCAGAAGGAAGATAACACTGGATAGAAACCTGGAAGTGCACAAAGAATGAAAAGTACCGGAAATCATAACTAACTGGGTTAACAAAAAACATTCTTTTTCATTATAATCTATCTTTAAAGTAAACTTTAATATTTATGATGGAAATAATAATATATTTGGGGAGTTATAATATATGTACAAATAAAGTCTATGATGATGTCAATGCAAAATCCCTAGGATGGAAAAAATTGATGTATATATTGTTATTAAGTTCTTATATGTAAGATAGTATAATACCACTTGAAGACAGACAATGCTAAGTATCTATTAAAATAACACAACAAACAGTTAGAGCTAATAAAAATACAGATCAAGTAGAACAATAAAAATATTTAATTAACCCAAATAGGTAGAAAAAGAGGGAAAAGAAAACAAATAGATGGGCAGGTGGGACAAATAGGAAACAGCAACATGGAAGATTAAAATACAATCACATCAATAATCACACTAATTGTAAATTATCTGAAGACCTCAATTAAAAGGCAGAGATTTAGGAATTAGATTAAAAGGCAAGATCCAATTGTATGTTGCTTACAAGAAATCCACTTTAAATAAAAAGATACAATAAGGGGGCACTCTCCATCCCCCTTCTGCTGTCTATGTCAGAAGCCTTTTCTTCTCACTTTAATGCAATTCTGCTATACAGAAGTTCTTGAGTGATCAAGCCTGGTCCCTGGTCCCAAAGCTAAATCTTTTTCTTCGGAGATCACGAATCTGACGTCGTTCACCATAAGCTACCTTGGGCACTTGTCTGGGATCTTCAGGACAAAGTAAAAACACTCAGAGCTCTAGCCTCTCTGCTTTCTCGGTATGCACGTTTTCTGCTTTACTTTACTACATCTACGGTGTGCTTGTGTGAACGAATGACACGCCCTGCACGAAGCAAGTGACGAGCCCTCCTCTGCAGTTTCCCTGTGACTCACAATGACTGAAGGCAGCCCCAAAAAGGGGAGCCCTGTCCAGGATTTATACCAACCTGCCCATGCCAAGAGTCGCCCAAGGTCCCTGCTAGCGGAGCGGCCAGAGATGGGCAAAGCATGTGGACCGAACTTTCCTTTCTCCGTCACCTTTTCCTGGTCTCTTTGACCATTTCATAATTTCGTGGGGAATCAGAACTACTAACATAATCTGTTGGATCATAGATTATGTGGACTTGTGATTCATGCCGTTACTATGTAGTTTTACTCAGACCCCAAACTTGGTAGTCACGGAAGCGCCTAGCCTTGCTAGGAGCCAAAAGTTACAAGAGCATGTTTGGGAGCGAGGCGGAGCTCTAGCTCCAGCAATGTCTCTCAGGCTAGAGGTCACGCTCTTCGCTGCCGGCCTCAGGGGCAAGCGATCTGACAGTCTTTGTCATGGCTGTGTCTCCTCTCTATGTGGACAGAAGCACTGCTGGTGACCACGAGGTTTTTGAGGACACAGATCAGGAGCTGCAGGATCTGGTCAAATTGGAAGTGCAATGGGCTTCTTCCTTGGGTAGCACTAGCTCTTAGTGGACCAGAGGAGGCTTCGTGGTGGCTTTTGTCTCAACTCCTTAGGTATTCCTTTTGTGGAATCTGTGGAAATGAACTGGAAGGACTGGCCCTAACAGCTCGGGAACAAAAATCACTTTTTCCTTGCTAGCCAACCCTCCCCCACCTCTTTTGCCTCACATATACTGGCATGGTGACACTCAGAAAGGACATCGTGGCTGTTGCTCATCCCTTTATGACTCACTGCTTCTCCTGCAGTCAGGCCTGCACACAGGAATGTGCATGGACACATGCTTCCCCTAGAAGTCCTGGCTTGGGAAACATTCTGGGAAAACTACTCTGCTCCACCTCAGGTGGCATCAGAGAAAAGGGCAAATCAAACAAAGGTCTTGGTGGTATGAAACTAAACCAGCTTGGGATGCTATCTGGAATGCACCCCCTGGTGCATCTCCACCCGGCCTCGGTGGTAGAACCAGGAGGAGTGAGTAAAACGCCTGCATTGGTAAGGGACAGACTAAGTCCGACCAGGGAAGCAAAGCTTTGGTGGAGAGTCTGTCTACACCCCCATCTAGAGCAGGGAAGGGCACTTCCAGTTGAAAAAAGCCACAGCTGTGGATGCCGCTTTTTTCTCGCTTACAGATGGGAGCTAGCAGTTCCAGAACCACTCCTTTAACATGTATTCTTTAAAAGCTGGGACAAGTTTGATCTCCAGAATTTAAAAAGACATGCCTGATCTTCTTCTGTGATATTGAATGGCCCAGTATCCTTTAGAAGACAGGGAACGCTGGCCTGTTGAAAGGTCTCTTAATTATGATACTATTTTACAACTAGACAGGTTCCATAGAAAACAAGAGAAATGGGTAGAAGTGCCATATGTGTTGCTCTTTATCTCTCTGCAAGACATGCCAGACCTATGTCCTAACGGTGCAGATTTGGGTGTGAAACCTTCAGCTCCCTCCTGTCCTCTTACTTTGCCCCTGTATCTGGGGCTCCCAACTGAATAGGCTGAGAGTCAAAGGCACCCTTTCAGGAGGGGATTCCTCAGTCTCAGTAGAAATTCAAACCATACCAACTGTGGTCCAGACTTTCTAGAGGATCCAGAAAAGTTCACAGAAGCCTTTATAGGGCTAACTTTGTGACCTTACTTGGAGAGATGTAATGTATGTCTTGGGCCAGACAGGCTAACTCCAAACTCGAGAACTCAAGTTTTGAGGGAAGCTACTACTTTTGGAGATGAATGGCTTGAACGTGAGACAAGGGAAAATAAGGATCATGAAATAGCCCTCCTTCCTACTGGGAGCCAAGCAGTTCCCATAACAGAACTGCTTTGCCTGATGTATTCTTGAAGGACTCAAGCGAGCACAAGCTAAGACTATGCTAAGTTGACTGACATAGAACAGGGAGAGAAGGAAATTCCTGATAACCTCCTATTAAATTCCTAAACAGACTATGTGAGGCTCTCCGCAAGTTTACTGATGTTGATCCTAAAAGCACAGAGGGAGAAATGGTCTTAGAAGATAAATTTCTCTCTCATTAAGCTCCAGATATCTGCTATAAGTTACAAAAACAGGCGTTCGAACCAGATCAATCTTTAGAAGAACTGTTGTAGCTGGCTCAGGCAGTATATTATGGTTGAGAATATAAGGAGGAAAATAGCAGGCAAAAAAGAACCAGGCAATAGACTGAAGCCCCAACAGTGGCTGTTAGACCTGCTCTGAAACAGCCTGAGGAAAAGTGCCCAGAGGGACCCAGGTGAAAAGGGAGGGGTATCTCAAGTGGGATTGCCATCAGGCATCTAAGCCACCCCCAGCTCCATGTCCAGTCTGCAAAGGACCATACTGGAGAAGAGACTGCCCTCCGAGGTGTAGGCCCCAGAGGTCAGGCTCTCAGGACAATCAGGACCAAAGGTGCCCAGGGGTCCCCACACAAGCTCCCATCCTAATTATACCTGAGGAACCCCGGGTTTTAACAATTCCAGGTCAATCAGTCCAATTTTCTTTTAGACACTGGGGCAACCTTCTCTGTGCTCACTGAAGCCCCTGGCCCACTTTCCTCCTGATCCACTACCATAACGGGACTGTCTGGACGAGTCAAATGTTATTATTTCAGTCATCCTTCAAACTGCAACTGGGACTCTGTACTATTTTCTCGAGTTTCTTATCATGCCAGAGTCTCCCTCACTCCTTCTGGGGAGGGATATATTGAACAAGGTCCAAGCCTCTGTTTTCATAAATATGGAGCCTGCTCTTTCTCTCCCATTAATAAATGCAAATCCTAGAGTGTGGGCTGATGGAAAAACTATGGGTTGAGCACAAAATGCTGCTCCTATCATTGTCAAGCTCAATGACCCTCACCTATTTTCACATCAAAAGCAGTATTCACTAAAGCCCGAGGTTAATGAATGGGCAAAATCTTCTCACTGACTTCTCACGATGTAAGTGGGATCTTAAACTCTATAAAGTTCAGAGTGACAATGGCTCTGTCTTTAAAGCTGCTGTAACTCAAGGGGTGTCAAAAGTTCTAGGAATAGAATACCACTTACACTGTTTCTGGAGACCCCAATCTTCAGAAAAAGTTGAAAAGGCTAACAACATTATTAAAAGACACCCATGTAAGCTAACTCAAGAAACAAAAGACAGTTGGTTTAAAGTCCTACCTGTAGCTTTAATGAGGGCTCAAACTGCCCATAAGAAGAAGGGACTGTCTCTATAACAGACTGTTTTTGCATACAGATATTGTCATAGATCCTAAAGCCTTGGAACTATTTGACTCAGCTTTCAGCTTTTCAATCTCATCATCAATT
The DNA here is from genome assembly GCF_032405125.1 of Capricornis sumatraensis. Lineage (NCBI taxonomy): Eukaryota > Metazoa > Chordata > Mammalia > Artiodactyla > Bovidae > Capricornis > Capricornis sumatraensis. Next base: position 81,015,353 of record NC_091073.1, read on the forward strand.
GAAGGCTTCCCATGGTGGGTTACTCCACTTCAAAGAAAGGACTTTCTTCAAGTCTGCGAATACCTTCACCAACAACAACCATATGTGATGCCTCTTCTTGATCTGATGACATCTAACAATCCTAAGATGGACGTAAGTCTGAGTGACCTCTGGGAGTTGGTGATGGACAGGGAGGCCTGGCGTGCTGCAATTCATGGGGTCGCAAAGAGTCGGACACGACTGACTGAACTGAACTGAACTGAACATATTGTACCTTAACTATAGACACAATCTGACTTTTAATTTTGATTTGGTTTTAACTTGGTTTAATGACTATTTTGCCTTACATCTGTAACTGTAAAATGTGGTTTGTTTCTAACCATCTAAAAGGTTTTAAGTTATAATAGGTTGTCCAGGCTCCTATGAGTGCCACAGCCTCCTCCAACTATTACCTGGGGCCCCTGGATGAGAGACTACATATGAGGGTTAGGAGAATATGTTGCCTCAACAATTTAGGGACCACGACCCTCAACAGCAGGAAGTAGTTATGAAATGAACATGATGCCCCTTCCCCTAGGCAACATAATTCTCCTAAAAGAAGAGGGGGGAATGAGAGGGTAACAGGCAGGAAAGCCAGGGGTCTCCAAACGGAGGAAACAGGCTGCAAGTGTCAGATATTTTTCAATCTCTCCCTTAAGCAGCAGGAGGAAATAAACTTCAAGTGTCAGACTTTTTTCTCTTAAAATTCTGTGTTGCCATGATGACACCCAGTTCCACCTGAACTTAACTTTTCTTGAACCTCAAGCTAATCAATCCATTTTTCTTATGGAAATGCTTTTCTTAACTACAGTAATAGATTTGTGTACTTGCTCTGTATTCGCAAAATCTATGTATTTGCTTTGGAATTTGCCTTTCTTCGAAATGGTTCCACCTAAGACTAACTTTTGGCTCAACACACAAGTATTCATATCAATTGTTTTATGGCTGGGGGATGATAACACCTCGTGCCATCCTATCTCAAAAATGCATATTGTGGGAGAGAAGACTGGTGAAACTCCGTCAGCCTTGAGGTGTCTCTCTTATCTGATTAATAGCTTTCTAACAGACATAAAACATCTGGTAAAAACTAGCAGGAGGGCACTCTCTGACCCCCTTCTGATGTCTAGGCCAGAAGCTTTCTCTGTCCCTTTTTATACTTTAATAAAACTCTGCTATACCAAAAAAAAAAAATACAATAAGGTTATATAAGTAACCTTTATTATATAAATTATATATATTATATATTATTATATATTTTATTATATTATATAATTAATATATAATTATATAATATTTATATAATATATAAATATAATATATATTATAAATAAATAATTATAAACATGTTTATATAATATAATATAATTAATATGTTATATATTAATATATAATAATTGTATAATATATACTATATAATATGTAATATAATATAGTATTATTATATTGTATAATATATACTATATAATATGTAATATAATATAGTATTATTATATTATATAATATATATAATATGACATATAATTTTATATATTATATTATATATAAATTATATAATATATAATATAATATATAATTTATATATATTAATAAATTATATATATTAATCATATAATATATATTATATAATTATATATTTTATATAATTATAATATAATATATATTATATATTTATATATTATATAATATATATTATATAAATTATTATATAAGGTTACATAAGTAACCTTTACAATACAATAAGTAAAATGAGGAGAAAGACTTAACAAGACAGCTGGATTACCTATATTAATATCAGACAAAACAGACTGCTGAGTGAAGCACATTACTTAGGAAAAGGTCTCTTTTTTTTAAGGTTCACTATTTATTTAGAGTTTTTGTTTTAGCCTGAAAATAGTTTGAACTGTGGAGATCAAACCAGTCAATCCTAAAGGAAATCAGACATGAATATTCATTGGAAGGACTGATGCTGAAGCTGAAGCACCAATACTTTGGCCACCTGATGCAAACAACTGACTATAAAGAAAAGACCCTGAAGCTGGGAAAGATTGAAGGCAGGAGAAGGGGACAACAGAGGATGAGATGGTTGGATGGCATCACCAACTCAACGGACATGAATTTGAGCAAGCTCCAGGAGCTGGTGATGGACAGGGAAGACTGGTGCGCTGCAGTCCATGAGGTCACAGAGAGTCGGACATGACTGAGCGACTGAACTGAACTGAAGATATATGAAAGGGTCTTTTTTGATAAGAGGGACAAAGGTTTCAATTTATCAAGAGGACATAATCCTAAACATTTATGCATGTAAAAACAGATCATCAAACTACATAAAACAAAAACTGATAGAACTTTAAGAAGTTAGAGAGAATGGTGTTGGAATCTCTATCTACAGGTATAGCTGGATATTTCCAACACCATTGTCTCTAAACTTGACAGAACGACTAGAGAGAAAATCAGTAAGGGTACAGAAGACCTGAAGGACGCTGTCAGCAACCTGATTTAACTGACATCTATAAAACACCATCCAACAGCCATGGAACCTCTCCCTGGCTAATTCCTTGATGTCACTGACTTGAGGGCTGGGTCAGGCTATGGGCTGTTTTGTCAATACAATGGCACTTCTATCACTGTTCTGGAATCATCTATGACTGACACATTTAATCCTTTATCAGCCTCTGGGCATTCAGGGCAGGGTTATGCTCCACTACATGAATGTCCCCATACAAGGCCTGGTGTAGATCAGGTCCTCGATAAGCAGCTACTGATGGAGCCAGGCAGGACACCAGGCGCAGAGAGAGGGCCACCCCAGGCTGTCTGCACTTCCCAACATGGTGACAGGTCTGATTTCCCTTGGGTGGGGGACATTCCTGGACTCAGAGCCCAAGGTTCAGCACCAGTGTTTGATTCTGTGGGCATTTCCTTGGCACTGTGTTTCGGAACACAGCCATGATAAACCCAGAAGCAGTGTCCTCAGTGAAGAGTGTTCTCAACCCAAGTCCCAGTGGTGACACCAGGGGCCAAGAACAGAGAACAGGATGAACAACACACATGGCATTTCAGATGTGAAACAAGGGTCATGAACTGGGTGGCATGAACTTAATCCCAAGGACCAGGTTACTGTCCCACATGTGGAGAAAGGAGGCCTGGGAAGGGAAGTGACTGAAGGAGGAGGTGCAGCTGGCCTCAGCTCGGCCCAGTGATCAAAAGCTCCATGTCTGAGCCAGGCCCTGCTCTGAGTGCCGAGAACAGCAGCTGCACAAATGGAAATTACCCTCAGAATAGATATTCCTTGTAGAGAAATTGTTTTATTATAATTGTCATCATGATTATCCATTGAGTTCAAAGAAAAAAAAAATCACTGGAGCAAAAGCATTCTGATAGTTACAGATTAAGAGGTTGAGAAGTCATCAGGAAGGAAAAGCCCATCTGTTTGTCTAGGCTTATAGAACCAATTGGGTCTCAATAAATAATTAACCAATGAGCCTTTGGTCTGGGAGTTTTGCAATAGTTTGAGGCACTCTGATATGCACATGACAGACTTAAATATCCACAGGACAAACGGGCAAAGTCTAGAAATGTTTTTGTTTTGTTGTGTTTACAGGAAAGTGAGGCGTTTCATGTTACATGTCCTTAGAAAAATACGTCAATGTGTTCCGTACAGGCAAGCCTTCCCTCCATGACACAGAGGTTCTCTTTTGCACCAAACTGCCTGGAAAGTTCATTTCACAGTGGGGCTGGGTGTACAAGGGGTATTGCTGAAGGAGAATCCCAGGACAGGGTCAACCACTGGACTTAATAACATTTAAAGGGACACCAGAGATTTCCTTGAAGGTTCAGTGGTAGACCTCCCCTTCTAACACAGGGGGTGCATGTTCAATCCCTGGTCCAGGAACTAAGATCCCACATGCTATGCAGTCAAAACACTAAAACATAAGACAGAAACAATACTGTAACAAATTCAGTAAAGACTTTAAAAATGGTTCACATCAAAAAAAAAAAAAAAGTCTTAAAAAGATAAAGGGACACCAGTGCGCTTGCCTGGAAAATCCCATGGATGGAGGAGCCTGGTAGGCTGCAGTCCATGGGGTCGTGAAGAGTCGGGCACGACTGAGCGACTTCACTTTCACTTTTCACTTTCACGCATTGGAGAAGGAAATGGCAACCCACTCCAGTGTTCTTGCCTGGAGAATCCCAGGGACGGGGGAGCCTGGTGGGCTGCCGTCTATGGGGTCGCACAGAGTTGGACATGACTGAAGCAACTTAGCAGCAGCAGTGCCTAGAATGGCCCTTGCCAACCCATTTGAAAGAAACTGCTTGCCCTGGGGGAGGGAGTCCCCAGTTGGGAGAGCCAACAGCAAGGGCCTCAGTCCCACTGAGAGTGAGATCCAGAGCAAGCATCTAGTCAAGGAGTGGGAACCATCTCACACACCCCCAGACCGATCCAGCTCTTCCCAGCTCATCCTAAGTCCGTTCTTCTCTAGTTCTGAGTGTCTATTCCTAACTGAAAGACCTTAAACCAGAGGGGCCAGCTGATGGCAGGGTAGACACATCTCTGAGACCAGCCAGTCTGGTCAGCCTGGAGAGCCAGCCAGAGCGGGACAAGACCAAGTTCAGCAGCGCAGTCTACCACAAAGAGGCTGTCCTCCATTACCTGGCAAGGTTTTGGCAAGCTGCAGTGGCCAGATGGCCTTTCCAGGAATGGTGTGCACTGCTCTCTTCCCCTGACATCTGTGCTGACCCAGGGCCAGGCCAGAGGACTCTACCTACCGGCCCCCTCACAGTTTCTGGTTGGACTCTGCCGCTGGAAGCATCAGGCAGGAGCTGGGAGGCAGGGAGCAGAGGGTGACGAGGTCCCTCCCAGCATGGTCACTGCAGGCTGGCCACATCCCTTGGACGAAGGCGGTGAATCCTGTCTGGGGGCCCGCCTTGTCCTGGTTCTGGGAACCACTCCTTCGCCCCCGAGGTCTGGGATGGGGGCTCTACTGTGCAGCCCTGGTCACTGCACCAGTCTAGGGTCGCCCTACCCTGACCCACCTTTCAGATGGTCCAGTGCCACAGCTCTCTTGACACTGTCACTCAGAAATGTGCCCTCTGCCCTCTGCCCAGACTGAGTGATATGTGCCTGAGACTGTGCCCACCTCCATCTTAGCCCCTTTTCCAATGGCCAACCCTGCCCAGGCTCCACCCAGCCACTTCAAAAGTGCCCTTCTGGTGGCCCCTGTAATGGTGGTGTCTCCCCCAGGGTCCCTCCCCAGGCCCCCTGCTCCAACACACTCCACCACCAGGCTGCCTTCCAGAGTCAGGGATGGGACCCTGCCACCCTGGCTGCCCACAGAGAAGGCGGAGTTCTGGATGGCCTCCTCACCACCCCGCCCCCATGAGGTCTCTGTGAAGGTCCCCCTCCTGTCACACACCTTGTCTCCCTTCCTCAACACCAGCCCCTCCCGCCCTCCCACGACCAACTCTCAAGCATCCAAGAGGCCCAGAGAAGCCCAGGCACTTCCGGAAGGCTGGCTGGGTATCACATGGGCATGCCTGGGAGCGGCGGCCTGGCTTTAGCACTCACGAAGGCAGTAGCCAGAGCCCCTCGAGGAGGAGTACGAGCCAGAATCGGGTGCACCACTTGCATGCCCTCACCACCACCACCCCTGCCCCGCTGCCTAAGAACTGGGGCCAATTCTGTATAGACAGCCCACCTGGAATCTCTGCCCGTGGAGAGGGAATGCGGGGTTCAGATCTCAGCAGCTCCCTGCCCACCTGGAATCCAGAAGCCAGGTATGGAGTGAAGACAGGGCTGGGCCACAGCCCCTTAGAATCAGAGAATTAGGGGGCTCTCCCTCCAAAGCCTGGTTCAGGGCTCCCACTGGCCACACACAGGGAGTTAGTCTGTCCAGAACAGGCACTGACTTAAAAGTACACACAGGCTGAAGAGTGGAAGAAGCAGGCTAATCCACGGAGACAGAAAGCAGACGGTGGTTCAGCACTGGGGGTGGTCAGAAACGGGGAGTGACTGCTGATGCTTACAGGGGTCCCTTGGGGGACACAAAACTGTACTAAAATTGACTGTGGTGACAGCTGCACAATTGTGTGACTATATTGAAAACTACTGAACTGTACACTTTGTATAGTGAGTGAATCTTGTGGGAAGTGAATTACAACTCAGTAAAGCTGCTACATAAAAAGGAATAAATAAGCCAAGTTTTTCACCTAGTGTACCTATGTGCGCACAGATATACATACATACAGAATATACGTGCACACACACACACACACACACATTTTCTTTCTTTTGTTTGCCCCAAGTAATGGAGTAATTCCTCATGATCTTGAAGATATAACCTGCCCCAGTGTGCACACAGAAACCTGCTTAACTAGCATCTTACCTTTTCCAGGTTAACTTAAGGGTAGACAATAGTTTTCATCAGCGTGGTCACTACCTTCTGCCCCCATCACAGGCAGCCTACCCCTCTATCCCCTACCCCTCCTTCCCATAGTGAGAACACTCAGCAGCGGCTGTCCTGAGGGAGTCCACTGAAACTTACAGCCTGTCAGATGTCGGGAGCAGGGTGTCTGCACCTACTATGTGCTAGGGCCCCAGCCAAGCCCATTGGCAAGGAAACTAATTATTCCTCAGTGCAATGGCTAATTGTATGTGTCAACTTGATGGGCCACAGAGCACCCAGATGGCTGGTGAGCATCATTTCTGGGTGTGTCTGTGTAAGGACACATAGGAGAGATTAGCTCTGAGAGGCTGGACCATGGGAAGATGTCCTCCACTCCAGCCAAGGGGGTGGGCATCATCCAATCCTTCTGTATAAAAGGAAAAGGCAGAGAAGGGGCAACTCCACTCTTGGCCTGAGCTGGGTGTCCATCTTCACCACCCTCAAGCGCCAGCGCTCCTATTCTCTCACAGCAAGTGCTGATGGACAGGAAGGCCTGGTGTGCTGCGGTTCATGGGGTCGCAAAGAGTCGGACACAACTGAGTGACTGAACTGAACTGAACTGAAGTGGCACTTGGTGTCTAGGACTTCTCAGCCTCCATAACTCGCAGGCCAGTCCCTGGAATAAACCTCCTTTCGGCAGAACCCAACCAACACACTTCCACACAGGATTTGAATCATCACCCCACTGGACTGAGGACCAGGTAAGAGAGTCACAAAGACCCCAGGGGGATTTGTGGGGGTTGGGACGAAGACCACCTAACTCCAGGCCCACCCGACACAGCTGACCAGGGCCTCAGTCACTGACCACCCACCTCCTGCCTATTCTACCACAGGATGTGGACAGGAGTCACACATCTTCCTGAAGAAAGGATGTGGGCAGGCAGCACAGGAGGAGCCTGGGCTCCCAGTAGGCCTGTCTGAGCCTGCCCCTCTGCACAGAACATGGGGCGACGGCAGGGTGCACCCAGCCACCTGTGCACCCACAGCCACAGCCTTCTCTCTGTGGCCCCCTGGGCCGCACCTGTTTGGGGTCCAGTGATGGATGCCCCTGAGCTGCAGCTCTGGGATGGACCCCTGGCTACACTCTGGTTCCTGGTATGCAGATGCTCTCACCCACCTCAGACCCGCCAGGACCCCTGGACATTCCAGTTCTGGCCCTGGGCATGTTAATCCATAGCTGATCCCCATCTGTGATCCCACCTCCCGAGCAGGGCTGCTGTGGGGATTGAACAGAGCGAATTCCCCCAGACAGCCAAGGGCTTCTTCTTCATGTGTCAAAATGACAAGACCCTCCTGCAGCCTCTGTTCTACTGCACACCTGCCTCCCCACTTTTAGTCGAGGAAACAAGGGGAGGCAATCTGTTCAGAGCCAAGAAGTGAGCAAGTTGCATCAACGGAGCCTGAACTCTGGACCAGAAAGAAGGCCTAGGTTCCCAGGGCCAGGGACCCAGAGCGGGTGACAAGGAGTGGGTACAGAGGAGCAGGGGACAAGGATGCATGGAGAGGGTGACAAGAGGACACAGAGTGGGCAAGGAGTGGGATGCAGAGACACACCACACCACACGTGACCTGGGCTGAGCTGTGCACCTATGCACTGGCTCCGGGCAGGCGAGCAGTGTGAACTCTGGGGGTCACCACCTGTCACCGGCCTCAGGGCCTAGGACACCCCCCAGGTCTGCCACTCCTCCCTCTCCCCCAGGCCTCTCATGTCAGAATTCCCCCGTGTGCACTGTAAAAATATGGGTTTCTGGCCCCCAGAGCAGACCTACTCAATCTGGAATAGGCCATGTGAGATGAGACAACCTCAGGGGTTTCCCAGGACCCTGATGAGACCTGCTGTCCTGTCTAGCCTACTGAGGCTGAGTCCCTCTGCCAGAACACCTGTGGGGAGTGGAAGCTCACGGCCAGCAAAGCAGCCCACCTCTGACCATCAGACAGGGTTCATCAGGCTGTCCCCCTCCTGCCTTCCTGCCATCTTGCTCCTTGGCCCCACCACAGCCTCCTCCACCCAACAGTGATGCCCACATGGCCACTGGCGTCCAGCCAGGAGCCCCCACCTGAAACTCCTCCCAAGGGATCCCCTGATTACCACCACCCCCCACAGGAAGCAGAGGGTCTCCTCTTGCCTGGGCCGCCCAGAGGTAGTCCAGCCGCAGCTTGACATCCACCTGCCGGGCGTGCAGGGCCAGCGTGCACGAGAATAGCAGGATGGCCACGATCGGCTCGAAGCTGCGCCCTGAGACGGCACCGGCCCTGGGGGAAGAGAAGGAAGGAAGCCAATCTCAGTGCCAAGAACACGAGGCCCATCCTCGGGGGTTCTCAGATGCGACAGCCCCAGGGGTGCCCAGGAACGACCCAGGCTGAGAGCCTCATCCACAGAGAAACCCAGGAACTCACTAGCATATGGGCCCAGGTGAAGACAGGGAGCAACCCCAGCTCAACGAGTTTCTAGTCAGCAGACTGGAACACAGGGCCCCAGGCAGACACTGGCAACGCCTGGCCAGCGGCTCTGGCGGGAGCAGCGTACCTACCCCATGGCCTTCGTGTACCCGCTGAGCTCCAGGACGAGGATGTAGGAGGTGGTAAGCACGGCGAGCAGGATCATTTTTGGCAAGGAGGAGACCCGCAGGAATATGGCCAGCGGGAGGGTGCCCACGAGGCCGCACAGCAGGGCGTGGGGCGCAGACTCGCAGGGCGGGGCAGGCAGCACTGGGTCCCGGCCCCCGGAAGACAGGACCACCAGGGACCCATTGGGACTGGAGCTCCAGGACCAAGGCAGGCAGCCCACCTGGAGGAGGATGGAGGGACCAGGTGCGTGGGAGGGGCCCCACTCAGGACACAGGGTGCACCCTCCTCCCAGCCCGCTATGGCCTCCACTCCAACCCACTCCCTTGGTGCCAAGAGGCAAGTTTCAGATACTCCTGCCTGCTCACGGCCCTTCTGGGCTCCTCACTACTAGAAGGAGAGCCCCAGGATCTGGGCCAGGGGAGCACAAGGCCCCTACCATCCCCCAAACCACTCAACTCCATTCTGTTCCTCTCCATACCACCTCCTCCTGTTTCTCTGCCTCAGCTTTGGCCTCTGCACACAATGAAAGGCAGAGTCCCCAGTTACCGGGAGGACATCACATTTCCTCCACTGGAAGATGTTCCCTTTCCCTCGCTTCCTTGGGCACCCCCAGGCTGATCTCTGACCCCCCTTGTTTCCCTCTACAGCCAAAGGACAGGACCTCCAGGGTGGTCCCTGCAGGGAAGCCCCCATCCCTGCACCCAGCAGAGACGCTCACCACACAGCCTTGGGCCACAGAGTAGATTAAGACCACGATGAAGATGCACAAGACGGTGCGGATCTGGATGGTCAGGCACCCTGGAAAACACTGAATGACAAAAGACTATTTTATAAACTGCTTCCTATCGCAAAGCCTATCATGTCCACAGTAAATAAATCATGATACAGAATGTCCGCAGCCATCTGTATGTGGCTAGATTCTCACCCACTATTCATCCTCCACACACATTTCTTGGCTGTTTTCATTTAATTAATCTCCCAGGTGAAAACGCTGCCCAAACTAAAAGATGAAAACTGACATCTTTAAATTTAAAAGGGCCACACCTCCCACCACTCTATGACACTGAGTGGCGCTGAAATTTATCGAAGAGATTAAGTTGACGTTTTCATAATGTTGCATCCCTCTATCTCAGAAATGGTTAAGACTTCCCATTTATTTGTGGCTTCCTTTATAGACTTTAACTTTTATCATTTTCTTCACACAGGCTTTATATAATTTTTGTCCAGTTATTATGTTTTAAGTCTGTTTAAACATTGTGCAACATTCAACAAATGATTTCGTGGATAGAAGTTCTTTGTAGACTCACACTTCTGAAGTTAGAAATGAAAACAAGCCACAGCGACCTTACAGAAAACACTGACCAGTCAGGGAGCCTGAGGCCATCTAGAGAGTTATCCCCCTAACTCTCCCTGCTCTGAGGTCAGGGTCATCACCATCCCTGCCCTACAGGTGGGAAAAAATGCAGCCCAGACACCACCAGCCAACTTCACTCATCCTACAACCCAGAACGGACAGTGGGTGCTCCAGCTCACACAGCGGTGGGTATGAATCTGGGTCCCAGTTCTAGGCTCCTACATGGTTGTATTTTCCTTGAAACACGGATCTCCTCTGAGCTTCTCGGAAAGATGAGCTGTTCTGCGGTGGTGCCAGCCCTGCTTGTTTACTGACCTGCATCACACCCTCCCTGTCTTCTCTCCCACAGAGCCCTGGGCAAGACCACAGATGTGCCAGGGGATTCAAGCCCTCAGCCCCGTGAAGCACAGGCTGCACACACTTTCACTCAGCAAACCCTGAGATGCTCCTTCTGGTCCAGTGGACTTCAGAGGCCCCCAGGGCGCCAGCGGGAGTGAGGCCTGGCTCCAGGGCTGCAGGAGGCGGGAACAGGACAAGAGTCTCTTGGGAGGTGAGGAAAAGAGGGCCACTGGCCAAGGCTGGGCAAGCTGTGCCCAGGGTGTGTCGCCCTCCCGCTCTGAGCACGGTGGGTGGACGTGGACACACAGCAGAACTACTGAGGCCTCTAGGCCACCCTAAGGAAGGGAAGCTCTGGGGCAGTGAGAAGACCCAGAGAAAATTGGTCTCCAGTAGCAGAATGGAGTTACTGGATAAAACCAGCCTTGGGCCCACCCTCCTCCCCTCCCTCCCTCCCTCCCTCTGGTTTTTCCTGAATATGTGGGCCAATAAATTCCTTTTATCATTGAAGGCCATTTGAGCCCCTGGATCACACAACGGTGAACAGCTGTGACTCCCAGCCTCGGGGTACTAAGACTCTTCATTCGATACTAAAAGCCTGATCCTACAACTGTGTTTGATTAAACACATGAGAGTTAAAATACCTCTCTAGTAATGACAATCACAGGGACCCAATGAGAGCTTGGACTTGTTTGCTGGGAGCAATGAGAGGCGTAGGAGCACGTACACACAGAATAAGGAGGGCTGTCTGTTCATCTTAAGACTAATAGCCTCGTTTTTCACAGTTAATTTGGTTAACTTATCAGTTCTTTTACATGAGCAAATATATATATATACAAACACAAACCAATACAATTCATATATATATATACATATATATGCATATATAGATAGATAGATACACGTATAAATATACACACACAGACCTAACAACACCATGAAAAATAGTCTATCATGATACAGAAAAAAGGTAGCTGAACTGACATGAACAATGAAAAGTTCCCCCAGAACATGATCCACAGTTAGACCTTAGTGATGGGGGCCCCAACTGTGTGGGTGAAGGTCCCAGGTGGCCTCGGCTGCCCTCGGCCAGAAGCCCTGGCTGTCGCCACTTCTATGTCACAGTTGACTCGAGGCTTTTTTGGTGATATTTGGCTACAATGGACCATCCCACCTGCATCTCCCCATCTCCCCACGTGCTAGCCTCCGCAGGAAGGCTTGTTCCCACCCCGACTGCCCACCAGTCAGAGCCTGCGGTCTGACCCCTCCCTGTCACCCAGAGCGCCACAGTCCTCTGCACAAGCCTGGCAGTGAACTTAGAGCCCAGCGCAGGGCCTGCAGAGCAGATGTGGGATCGGTGGCACTCGCTGGCCGGGTGACCTGCAGCCACCAGCTGTTAGGACTATGGGCTGCAGCACTTAGAAAAAATGCTCAGGCCCACAGGTGAGGGCGGGGGCGGGGGAGTGCGTGGATGGAAAGAGAGGGGCTGGTGGAGTCAGGGCCACCTCTGCCAGGAGAACTGTTGGTCCACCAGAAACAGATTCTAAATACTGGGGACGAATGCAACAGGCCACAGAAATTAACATGCACTTGCTTTCACTTGAAATTAGGTGAATAAAGCAATCTTATTTGAAATGGGAAATTTCAGTTTACCAAACCAGACGCCACTCCATCTATGAAATCAAGGATCTGGGAATGTGGTTTGAGTGAGCAGAATTTTTTTCTTAACTCAAGAAGTTACCTATGAATAATAAAGAATTTAAATAAAACTGATTCAATCTTCTCCCAAAGTAGCTGTTTTCAACAATTGCGGGAAAATAACCCTGGGTCTGGCAGAGGTGACAAGTGGGAGTCTGGTGGGGACATGGGATGTTTGATAGTGAAGGCTCAGGACGTGAGAAAGGCATGTGAGACAAGACAGAGCCCTCTCCCAGCAGCCTCACAGGACACAGGACCACAGGCTCAATCCGTAAATGAAGCATCCTCGGGAAAATGGACGCCCCAGTCAAGGACAGGAACACACACGAAGCCGCAGGACTCTCCACCTGCACAGAACAGTGTCATGCCACGTGTGTTCATTTATTCCATCACTGTCAACCACCACCCCTGTGTCCATGGGGCACACTGCTGAAACCCCACAAACAGCACCTGGCACATGACAGGCTTAATATGTTCCTGCCACACAGACCCTTTGCACCTGCCAGGGAGGTGAGGGGACAAACTGCCTCCACTACCCCTACCTGTCCTGCCAAGAGGGCAGCCAGAGGCCATCACTTACCTGTCCAGGTGATGTGTAGATACAAGACACACACAGACTTGTACCTGGACCAGATAACACGCAGGTACGGAACACATGCACACATGTACCTGGACCCGGGTGATGTGTAGGTACAGGACACAGGCCACCAGGAAGCAGATGCAGAACACCAGCAGGAGCAGGACAGCCACACTCCTACAACAGAAGACATACGGTCACTGCAGGTTGCGGCAGGCGACATGCGCCCGAGAGATGCCATCTTTCCTCCCCTTCCCCAGCAGGTCCCAGCCCCCAGGAAGACACAGTGGTCTCTGGGGACTTGCCCAGGCCAGTCCTCTTCTAGGAGACAGGCTCTTCTTGTGTCCACTCCAACTTCTAAGTGCCCCCCTCCAGGGTCTCTCTAGTCCTACGAATGATCAAGAGAGGCCCTCTGCATGCAGGAAGGGCTAGGGTTGCACAGACTTGGCTGCTGAGCACTACCCTTTTCCTGGGCTTCATCTTGGAAGAGTTTTATTAAAAAGCTGAATCTCCTAATAGGCCATCCAGGTGGCCACTGTGTGTCCACAGGGTCTTGGGATGGGGGCTGGCTTCCAGTGTCTTCTGGAAACTCACGGTTGAATTGCTCCACTCGGGAGGTTTATTAAGAAAGTAGTACATCTAGAAGAAAAGTGGGGTCTTTCTTGCCAAGAAACCAGAACTGTCACTCACTTTGATTTAGGATGATTCAATGTTATTAAAATCTTATGTTTTTGCACCTTTCCAGAGGCTACTTGTCCTCATTTAAATGTTTCTGAAAACGACAAGCACCCAGAAGCCAGAGTGCCCCACTGGTGGTCCTGTGTGTTACCTCCCTCAGTCAGTGCCATGAAGTCAACGATGCATGTGCTGTGGACAGAGTACACTGAAAATATGTGGTGTCTGAGGACTGAGCACATTTAAAATTAACAACTGAGAGTGAGCAGTCCCATGCATTCGCCATCAGGCATGCTTAGCTAGGTCCTCCAGGTAATGGAGAACTGGCGTGTGGCTCAGGCGGGCACCCTGGGAGAGTGACCACAGGAATTGAACCTGAACTTGAAAAGAAAGGGACTCCTGGCAACCTCTTATGACTGATGGACCCACAATGGGACTTACTGTGGGATTATTAGAAGGTAGACAAGGCCGAATAAGGCGGCCAGAATGAGAGCCAGAACCACGGCGCTGGTGAAATACTCGTCCTGAAGCTGGTGGTACTAGAAGACACAGAAATAGACCATCAGCCGCCAGCTTCCAGGAGAAAGGGCGCCAAGGACGCCAAGGACCAGCACAGCGAGAAAGAGCTGCAGCCACATCCCCAGGATGCCCTGGGGCCGCTGACTCCCAGCCACCCTGAGCCCCCAGCACTCACCTTTCGCTCTCGCTCAGCTTGCTTGTACTTCAGGGTGAAGAAGTTCAGGTCTGCCATCTCCAGCTCCATCTGGCGGGCTTCCAGGAGGCGGCCGATGTACCTGTTGACACGTGTGCCGGGGGTGGCTTGGACAACGTTTGTAGAGAAAGACGAGCGGTTTCTGAGTTTTTCCGAGGCTGTTCTCAATGCCCTCCGCTGACCATTACAGAAAAAAAAAGCAGGGATATGGTCAGAGTCTCCACTTAACAAAGAAAGGAGCTCTTAACGCTCCATCCTCCTGGGTCCTTGCTGAGGATCTGGCAGAGTCTGGGGCGGGGGCCGGTTTGCAGATCTGAGACGCATTCTTGGCTCCTCCACCTGCTAGTGAGGCGATCCCAGGTGAGTTATCACATCCTTGGTGTGGGGTTTCTGTGTTTGTAAGTGGGGTCACGTGGCGGTTGTGTAGTGGCTCCATGTGGAGGGCTACGGGACCCCACACGTGTGGACCCAGAGCACAGAGCAATGAAACTTGTTCTTTGAAAATATCAATAAAATCAACAGATCTCTAGCAAGCATGACAAAGAAAAAGAGAGAACTATATAAACAAATTCAGGAAAGAAGCAAATTTACTACAGACACTGCAGACATCAAGAGGATAATAAGGAAAAATTATGAACAATAGTTCACATATAAATTTGACAACTCAGTGACTTCTCTGATAGTCCAGTGTTTAAGACTCTGTGCTTCCACTTCAGGGGCACAACTCAACCCCAGGTTGGGGGAACTAAGATCCAATATGCCACGTACCGCAAAAAAATTAAGAAAAAAATAATTCTTAATTATAAATAAATTTGACAACTTAGATCAATCACCTACTCCTTGAAACATACAAACTACCACAACTCACCCAACAGGAAAGATAATAATAGAAAAGCTCTATAATGGCTACATAAATTTAATTCATAATTTAAAAATTCATGAAAAAGTAATCTTCAGGCTGAGATGGTTTCATTGTGAATTCTATCAAATATTTGAATAAGAATTAACATCAGTTTTCTAGAGTCTCTTTCAGAAAATAAAAGTCAACACTTCCCAACTCACTTTATAAAGTATTATCCTGATACCAAAACCAGACTAAGAGAGTATTAAACAAAACTACTTTTGAGGGCACGTCCCTCATGAATATTGATGCAAAAATCCTTAGCAAAACATTAACAAATAGGATTCAGCAATATATAAATAGAAGTCTATACCATGAACTTTTCTAGATAAGTAAGGTTTAAATATTTGAACACTCCACACAAGCTATCATATCAACACCATATTAACCACCACATGGAAAAACACACAGTCACATCAACTAAAAAATCTTTTGACAAAATTCAATACCCAGTCATGATAAAAATCATCAGAAAACAAGGAATGGTGGGGAACTTCCCCAACTTGATGAAGAACATCTACAGGATACCGACAACTAGGTGGATAACCCTAGAGGCTGTTACGTAGAGTGAAGTAAGTCAGAAAGAGAAAAACAAGTGTCACGTACTAGCACATATGGACAGGGGAGCCTGGCGGGCTGCCGTCTGTGGGGTCGCACAGAGTCGGACACGACTGAAGCGACTTAGCGGCAAGCAGCATAGAATCTAGAAAGATGGCACAGACGAGCCTGTTTCAAGGCAGGAAGAGAGATGCAGACATGAGAATGGGCACGCGGACAGGGGAGGGAGGAGAGGGTGAGACAAACCAAAAGCACAGCACTGACATAGACACGCTACCACGCGTGACGCAGACAGCTAGCAGGAAGCCGCTGTAAAACACGGGAAGCTCAGGCCAGCGCTGGGATGGCCTTGAGAGGTGGCAGGGCGGTTCAGGCGCAGGGGATGTATGCACACGTGTATCTGACTCACCTCGTCCTACAGCAGCAACTAACACACTGTGTAGCGACTATACTCCAATAAAATAAATAAATTAAAACAAAAAGGGAGCGAGAAATTGGGAGGCTCCTGGCGTACCTTCCAGAAGGGACAAATCTACCGGCAGTTTTAGGGAGAGCATCTCCCCACACTGGCCGGGGCTGGGGAGACGTGCCTCCCACCTGCTGCTATGGGGGACACTGGCACCACCACCTCTAATCAGCCACACCCACTCTCAGACACTTGAGGCAGAGAAATTCATCTTACAAAGATCAGAGATGTAAATGCACGTTCATGAGCAAAAAGGCTGTGAGTTACTTACTTTGATTAAAAGAAAACACACAAAAAAAGCGGAAATGACCTAAATATCAATAGAAGTGGAGTAAGTAAATGGTCTCTCCTTAGGCTGGAGATTTACTCAGTGACCAAAGAACCCTATTTTTGAGGAACAGTCAACAATATAAGGAAATGCTTATGATATACTGGCAAGTGAAAGAAAGCAGCAAATGTTGTATATCATCCCATCAATTTTATTTTTTTAAATGTGTAAATATACACACATCTAAGAAGCTAGAAGGACCAGAATATTAATAATAGGTTGGCTGTTGGTGGTCAGATTATAGAGGAATGGTTTTCATTTTCTTCTTTGTGAATGTTTGTATTTTTCTATATTTTCCACAATAAAGTTCTTTTATAACCAGGAATACTGAAGGAAGAAATAGAACAAGTGTAAGCACATGGGGGCCGGGTTTTACTGCAGGTGCTTGTCTCTGCGTATTAAGGAGAGCAGCCCCTTGGGCGCGGTCCGAAACTGGGGTGCAACTGGGCTGTGTGGGAGCCCTAAAACCAAACCTAGAGGCTCAGGCCGCCCTGCAGACACCTGCATGGTATCGCCACCTAGCGGCCGACCCACCCTGGGCTCCCACACTTCTGATCCAGGAGAGGCCAGGAACAGGGGAACCCAAGACGGGCTGTGTTCTGAGGCTGACCACATACACCTGAGTCACACTCCCCAGAACCTGGGACACAGTTTCCCACAAATGCAGCACAAAGGCACAGATAGTGGTGGACCCCACTGTCCTAATCCCGCCAGCCTTCCCGGCTCCATCTGCAAGAACACCTCCATCAGGCTGTCAGGCCTGGAGGTACACATAAAGTGAACAGAGACAGCAACAGAAAAGATGAGGCAACCTCGTCCTAAAGCAGATGCCGGACTTGGGACCCACAGGGGAGAATGGCCCCAGAGAAGGGGCTGCTCTGCTCAAGGTCACTGGATGGGTCACTCACGTCATCCTTCCCAAATACCCCCACTGGTGGCCAGCCCCGCCCATGCACGGCCTCCCCACTCCACCCTTTCAAGACCACCACGGACTCCCCAGCCCGGGCCACCTGCCTGTGACTGCCCTGTCTTTGCCCACTGACGCCCTCCCACGGCGCTGACACTGCTCCCTCCGCATCCTGGACTCGTTTCCACTGTCACAGGGCACAGAGCAGAGCAGCAGAGGTCCGGGCTCCCAGCTGGGCCCCCAGCCCCTGGCACCTGCCCATGGGGCCTGCGCTGTCTCTCTGCCTCCCCAGCAGGGGAGCTGCCTGGGCCCACAGAGGCTGTCCAGGGGGCAAAGAGGTCAGAATTGGGTCCGCCGGGGGCGAGGGATCAGAGTCTAGAGGAGACAGTGAGATGGAGGGAGAAGAAGGCTGGTGCAGGAAGGCGTCTGAGAGCAGAGCACAGGACCAGGCTGTGGGATCCTCTGTCTGGGGCCAGCCAGGCAGCGGCAGAGGTGTCCCAAGCACCAGAGATGTCGGGGATGTTGGAGCGGGGGTCTAAGGACCCTGAACCCCTAGGGGAGACCCATGGGAGACTGTGGGGACAGAGAGGCTGAGGATGAAACCTGGGATACCACCCCTCATGCTCCCAGGGGAGACAGAAGGACCACAAAGCCAGGGAGGTGACAGGCTTGGGGAAGAATCCAGGAATCCGAACTCTGGTGTGAAAGGAAGGAGAGAAGGGTCCCTGAGCACAGCAGGTCTCCTCAGCAGGGATGGGAAGGGTGGAGCTGCAGGGCTCCCTGGGTTCCTCAGCCATGGGGCCAGGAGGATGGGCTGCAGACACCAGCCAGAGAAGGTGACCAGTGAGCCCAGCGTGGGATTCCTCCTCAACTAAGGAGCCATGGGCTGGGTGGGGTCTGCTGCTGGCGGCTCTCAGGTCCGAGCGGGGACACCGAGGGGGCTGCTCAGTCCCTGAGAAGACGAGGCTGATGCTAACTGTGTGGGCTCATCAGACACAGTCTGAATCCAAAGGTCACAGGCTCCTTCCACAGGTCAGCAGGCTCTGCCCAGGAAAAGCTTCGGCTCCTCAATCTTATGACCCCCACCCTCCCAGGCAATCCAACAGGAATGATTCGCTCTCTCCCCTCTCCCCACCCAAACTTCTCTGAAGAGTCCTGGGGACACCAGCCCTTGCCTCGGGCTCCAGGTCAATGACTCTGCGCTGCCCTGGCTTCATCTAAAATTTGATTTTTTTGGTTCATTGTGGGTTCTTTGGGATTACACTTGATTTTTTAAAAATACTGCACTATTATCTATCCTGATGCTTCCCAGATGGCTCAGCAGTAGAGTCCACCTGCAGTGCAGGAGATACGGGAGACCCAAGTTCAATCCCTGGGTCGGGAAGATCCCCTGGAGGAGGAAATGACAACCCGCTCCTGGAGATGTCAGGACCCCCACTTCCTTGGTTAAGTCCCTCTAGTTGATGATACACGGCCTCCAGGCTTGAAAGAGATTCCTTTTGGAGGTGTCCCTGCAGGGCAATCTGGGTGCAGGGCTTTCCATTTTTCTTCTTGGGTTGGTCAGATTCACCTTCCAATCGTCTTTGGTCTTCTGCTGGAGTTGGGTGGGGCCTGGGGTGAAAGCATGGAGCTGAGCAGGAAATCAACCTCTATGCTTGCCTGGAGAATCCCATGGACAGAGGAGCCCGGCGGGCTACAGTCCATGGGATTGCAAAGAGTTGGACACAACTGAGCACGCGTGTAGGAAACTTATCCTGACACTGAGTTTTGGACATGTATTTAAATTGTACACCTCACTCCCCTCCCCCAGTCCCATCTCTGGAGGCTTAAGTTGAGTCAAGGGGGTTGGGGTGGGTGGGGTCACTGCAGGAAGAAGACAGCGATTAAGTCAGTATTTCTACTCTGGCAAGCTGGCAATCAGGAAAGCCTGAGAGTGCTCCTGTTACATGTTCTGGGTAAATATATCAACCCACTCATACTGTGAAATGAACAACTGAACTGACAAAAAAAGTAAGGGAAATGACCAGAGGCCAGAAACAATAGGACAATAGGAACTCAGGCCAGGGAATGGTGCCATCATGCTCTCATGGGGCTCACAGAAAACCCAGGGCCCAAGCAAGACAGGCAGTGAAGTCACAGACATCTGGCTGAACCCCAGACCCTGAGAGGCTGCAAGACCAGGAGAGACAAAGCAGTGGGGTCAGTGAAGAAGCTGGCCTGTCTTAGACCTGAATCTACACCAAAGGCGTGTGCATGCATGTGCCTGCCTCCTGGGACATCTAGAAACCACAGGTCGGGCATTTAGCTTAAAGACTCCCTCATGGCCGGCAGGGGAAAGACCAATCTCCTTGGGAGAATTCTCCATCAACAGAGCTCTTACTGCGTTTCCAGATAAAGTCTTCCCAAACAGAAGCCCGTAATCAAACCACAAAAACTCCCTCTAGAATAAGGCACCACAAGTGAGAGTCAGCAGGATTTTGCTTCTTCCTAAAAAGCCACTGAAACTGTGGTAAGGGAATTCCTTTTAAAGGCATAAAACCCACAAGGCAGAGAAACCCAGAGTGCAGAAGGCAGCAATGCAATCTCAGGAAACAGGCAGTCAGTCACTGACAGATTCAAGAACACAGACGACCATGAAAGTGAGAATATTCAGAAGGTGCAGCCGTCGCTGCAAGGACCGGGGCTGGAGGGCCGATGACAAGAGGACTCGGGAAGAGAATGCTCAGAGCTACTGATGAAGTGATGGAGCATAGGCTTCCCCCAAGCTCCCAGAGGACCGGGGTCATCCCTGGAGGGGAAGGGATCGGGGGGGTTACAGACACAAGGGCTGCGTGGTTGAGGCAGACACTGAGGACCACCCGTAGCCACAGTGCTGCCTCCCCACTCAGCTCCATGCTTTCACCCCAGGCCCCACCCAACTCCAGCAGAAGACTAAAGATCGGAAGGTGACTCTGACCAACCCAAGAAGAAAAATGGAAAGTCCTGCACCCCGGTTGCCCTGCAGGAACACCTCCAAAAGGAACCTTTGTCAAGTCTGGAGGCCATGTATCATCAACTAGAGGGACTTAACCACGGAAGGGGGGTCTCTGATATGAGAGCCACAGAGGGAGGGAGCAGAGATGCTCCCCACGGAGGTGAAGGACAATGCTGTGGTGACACCACACTGAGGCTCTTGGGGTGCAGACAGAAGGGGAAGGAGTCTCCAGAAGCAGCAATACAACATCTGACGTGTGAATATCCTGAGGACAGATTTAAACATCTGGGGGATCTGAGCTCGAATTCACCGATAAAACCATGGAATGTCAACTTGTGGGAAAAAAAAAATACAAGATAATAAAAAGGTTTCTGCAGGAAAGCAAAGCAGCCCAGCTCCAAAGAGCATTTACGAGACTATGAAACATGAGGGGCGGGGCTGATGGAGCTGACCACAGCAGGACCACACTAGGAGGACAGACGGGTGGGGGACTCGGCAGGGCCGGCACGCGGGAGTAGGGCCAGCCTACCTTGTCGTCGTCCTCACAGGTCATGACGTTGGAGAAAGGGATCTCGGCCTTGAACATCTTCCGGCAATGCATGAGCTGCACCAGCAGGTAGCACACAGTCTTGAACTTCATCCTCTTGGCCGGTTTTATGTCTGAGAGAATCAGCCCTGGAAATATCTGTGCAGACGTGCAGCAAAGAGATACGCTGTGAGTAACAGGCATGTCCTGCCTCTCGGGCGGGGAGCACAAATGTGATGGGGCAGAGGGGTCACAGGCAGCTAGCTCAAGGCCTGCTGCTTGCCAGGGAACAGAACCACAACCCAGTTCCCAAACATGCAGCTCTCAACTCGACCCAATGCCTCTGAAACCAGAGCAATGCCTGAATCCCGGGGCGGATGTGTGGACATCACCCAGTTAGGTCTGCACCACACTGGTGAATGTCACCCACCAGCCCCCCAGGGTCACCCCTGTAGACTTCCCCTTCTGCCTTTTGCCATTTTCTCTCCCTTTTTCACCCCAAATTTCTCCAAAGGGGCTGCTCATTGTACAAACCACATCATCCTGCTCATCCTTAAAGCACAGCCCTGACTGACGCTGTCGTTTAATTCTGCATGACAGGAGGGCAGCATCCACACGGGGCCCCAAGGCTCCCTCCTCCAGCTCAGAACCTCCTGCCTCCGGGAAGCCTCTCCCAGGCCTCCCTCCTCAGGCCTCGCCCCCCCCGATCCCTTGTCCCCAGGCTCACCTGAGCTGGTCATCCAAACCTCTCACCCGGCCCTCCTCCATCCCACCTCACACCTGCCCTTCTCCTACACACTCACTCCCCTTCTCCAGAAGTCAGCTCACCTCACCCTACCTGTCCTTCCCTGAGCCCCACTTTTCTCACCTTGCCAGTGCTACACCATCCAAGGTCCCCATGCCACATGGGTGCATTGCATCCCAGCCTGGAGAGGGCTAGACCAGGGATGCGCCAGGACAGCGAAACCCGAAGCTCTCTCCTTCATATCTGACCTGCTTGTGTCCAGAAGGGGTACCACAGCCTCTTGTGTCCAGCGCCCCTCGCCTGAGCCCCGCACCCCTCGCCTGAGCCCTGCGCCCCTCGCCTGAGCCCTGCGCCCCTCACCTGAGCCCTGGAAGTGGCTCAGTCACCCTTGATCATGTCCAGATCACTTCCCCAGGATAGAGTGACCTTCAGTGCCCACATAGGATAGTCACAAGCCTTCCTTTGTGCACAGCACCCCTCAATCCACAGTGCAATCCATCACTGACTTCCTGCAGAAAGTTCTCAAACCTAATTTGCAGGAGAGGCAGCAAAGGCCCAGGGAGGTGCGGGAGGACTCAGATGGCCCAACCCTTAAGGACCCCAGGGCCCCGACTCCAAGTTCCCTCCCCGCCCCTCCCCCTCAGCCCTCCCCACACGTGCAGCAGGCCAGGCCCAGCACAAGGTCAGTGGGAACACTCTCGAGTCCGCAGAGCTCAGGGCCTGAGAAGCAGCGATCTGAGGAGAATGAAGGCTCCGCACAGGAGGCGCTCTCAAGCTTACCTTTCGCCGATGTGAGGGCACAATAAAAAAGGTCTCGATGTTATGCGTTTTCAGAAAGCTGTTCCTCTCATGTCCGTGTCCCGGCTCCACCTCATAGTCACCGTTCAGGCATGCCAGGGTGGTCTTTGTGATGTGAACCTTCCTGTGGAAAAGGGCGTGGAGATCCCTTCTCAGAGTCAAAGCGGGGCCTCCCCCACAGGGCTGACACTCGGCAGGGTCCTGGCAGGGATGTCCCCTCCCCACAGACAAGCTCTGGAAGGACCACTCAGGTTCCCTGGGGCACAAGCACAGAGGGCTGGCAGGTGGAGAGGGGCATTACGGGGACCCAGAGGGAGGGGAACATGTGCAAAGAAGGGTTGAGAGCAGAGAGAGCTGCAGGCAGAGGGAAGAAGGGGCCCGAGGAGAACTGAAGGTGAGGAGGGAAGCAAGTGTCAGGATGCAGAAGGGACGACGAGGGACGCAGAGGGCGGCGAAGTGAGGGAGAAGGAGGCCCCAAGCTGTGGTCTGTCCCCAAAATCCCCAGGGCAGGACTCGGCCCAGTGTCAGGCCCTGCAGGGGGAATGGCAATGCTCTGCCTCCTCTGTCCCCCCAGCCCCACAGTGCCCGGAACCCTCTGCGGAGGCCACTTCTGGCCACACACAGCCGATCGGTGTCTGGTCCTCATTGTCCAGCACTGAACACAGCTGACGGCTCTCCTCCTCCCCAGGCCCTCCTCCTGATGCCTGCATTCCCTCTAAGAGCGTTCCTTCTCACCACCCTGCACCTCCCCTGCTCCTCTTTCTGCCTCTTGGCTCCCCTTCTCTCAGGGACTCTCCGGTCTGGGCCTTCATCACTCTCCCTCCTCCTTGTGCTCAGCGTGGAGTTCCAGAGTTTCAGTGCCCCCGAGCGCCTGTGAGCCCCTAACTGACCTCGGTGCCTGGGAAGACCCAGTCTGACTGATGAAAACGGGGCCCCCCAGCCCTGTGTCATGCTCCCCACTTGTGCACTCCCCTGAGTGCTCCCTGTGGCCCCCAAATATGTGAACCCCACCAGGGCCAGGGGCTCTGTCTTTGCTGCCGACACCCCTCTTCAGGAATAGCGCTGCACCCGTCAGGCGCTCTGTAATCATTATGCTCCTGGCTGGTGGTCTTTCTTTGGTGGAGGGCAGGGAGAGGAGTGTCTCTGAAAGGTGGGGTGGAGAAGAAGGAAGAAGGAAGCCAAGTAGAGAGCGGGCACGGGGGATGAGGCCCCTCCTGGGGGTCTGGCAGACGGAGTAAGGGGAGCAGAGCTACAGGTCAGACCCAACTTGAAAGAGGCCCTGGCCAGGTGAGGGGGCCTGTGGAGAGCTCCCTGACGGTGGGAAGTCCCTGTGCTTGTCCTAAACATGGAGCTGCCGTGGGATCTCAGCAGACAGGGGAGGATGGAGGTGGCAGCTCCTGTCACCTCCTTGCTGGCTGATGGTCTGGACTTTGTGCCAGACAAGGGGCTGTGAGTACAGCTGCCAGAGGGGGAGGCGGCAGACACAGTGAGAAGGTGTTTACAGTGAACCCCTGAGACCCTGAAGGGCAGAGAACAGGACGGGAGGAGCACTGAAGGACAGGGTGTGGGAGGGAGGGGTCAGTGCCTTCCAGGGTCCCCCTGGGGGATGCTCAAAGGCAGCCTGGTTGAAGACAACAATGCCAGGGGTTTTGAGCTCACTTAGAAATGCCCTAGGCTTCCCAGGAGGCACTAGTGGTACAGAACCCGCCTGCCAATGCAGGAGACATAAGAGACATGGGTTTGATCCCTGGGTTGGAAATATCCCCTGGAAAAGGGCTTGGCAACCCACTCCAGTATTCTTGCCTGGAGAAGCTCAGGAACAGAGGACCCTGGAGGGCTACAGTCCATGCAGTCAAAAAGAGTCAGACACAGCTGAAGCTGAAGCATGTGAAGACACATGCAGAAATGCTGTGGCCATTCCTGGGACAGGTGCAGTGAGGCTCTGAGGAAGATTTTCCCTTTTTCTGTTGTTGGAGTCAGACACAGCTGAAGCAACCGAGCATGCAGAATTGCTGTGGCCATTCCTGGGACAGGTGCAGTGAGGCTCTGAGGAAGATTTTCCCTTTTTCTGCTGTTGGATTCTAATCTCCAGGCTCACTACTTCCTCAAGTCCCATAAGCCTCCCTTTCCTGATTTCAAAGCCACTCTCCTGAGCGCGCCGAGCAGCCTCGGATGCCACCTGGCCCTCAGCCAAGCTCAGGGCCTCAACACACAGAAAGGGGACCCCTGTTTCCACACTCCCCACTGAGGCCAGGCCAGGAGGGAGGAGGGAAGACGTGGCCCAGAGGACGGCAGGCCTCCACGGTGAGAACAGGATGCCTGGGGGCAGGCAAAGGACAGGCAGCCAGGGTCAGAGGGGCCACAGAAGAGGACACAGAGCTTTGCCCTGAAGTTCAGAGGAAGTGTGCAAAAGCAGACACACACGTGCAAGCGTCTAATGCTCAGCTCTAGCCCCTGGGAACCACAGCTGGGCCCGGCAGCAGCTGCGAGCACAGCCCGTGAACCCCTTAAGGGGAGGAAAGCAGGAGGGTGTGACTGAGAGATGAGTGTGCCTCAGAGCCCCCTTCCTGCAATCCCGTCATCCCCCTGCTGCCCACTGCTCATGGAAGCAGGGGAGCACCCGCTCAGCTCTCAGATTAATGTTTTTACAGCAATACAATGCCTTGGCTCTGTGGAATGGTTTGAATAAAATGAGACCAAGGCAGGCAACTGTAATTAGAAGGCATTAGAAGTGCACAGACCATTGAAAAACACATCCTCATTCTAGAAGAAAATCTGCTAATTTCCCTAGTGGGGCGCTAAACCACAACACTTTCCGCTGTGTAAGTCTGAGGAAGAAAGTGAAATGAGAAGCAGCAGTCAGCACTCTGGACAGCTCCCAGCCAGGCAGACACAGGGCTTTCAGTCGCCACCTCCTCCGGTCAGCTTGCCTGCTCTCCGTGAAGGCCAGGAGTCTGAGTCAGCCCAGCACAAGCTCCTCCAATTGTCGATGGGGGCTAGGATGGCCAGGCTTCCCGGCCCTCCAAGCAGAAGGGCCAAGTACTATCCCCTGCCCCTGCCCTCAGGGTCCCTGACTTACCCAGGCAGGCCAGCGGCCTCCATGACGTTGGCCAGGGTCACGTCGTTGGACCACACATCATACTGCCACTTACGCAGGCCCAGGACCCCACAGAGGACCCTGCCGGTGTGCAGCCCCACACGCATGTTCAAGTCCACCTCAGTGGCCTCAGCCACGGACCTGCAACAAACATAGACACAGGGCGGAAGCTGGGACCCTGCAGTCTGCTCCCATAGTGCCATGAGCACAGGAGAGCAGGAGCGTGGATGGGACGGTGGTCTCCTGACCTAATTAGCCTGACCCCTGAGCTGTGGCCTCTGGTGGGCAGGGGTCCCTCCAGGCTGGTTCCTCAAAACTCCAGGGCCACGCTCAGCTCACAAGGCACCGCACCTCCCCTCCCCGCTCCTTACCCAGGGCAGCCTTAGAAGGGAAACAAGCCCAAGGTCCCAGTCCCAGGACCCTGATCCTGCTCTCTGTACCACCAACCTGATCAGGGGTGCTCATACCTGCTGCCTACCCTGGGGCCAGCGTAAGAGCCATGGGGAACATCTGATGGGGTTCTAGGAGCCCCAGGAATGGTCAAGGTTTGAACCCAAGTTCCTGACTGAGAAGGCAGGCTAATCCTGTGGGAAGGCTCAGGACTCTGCAAACCCGCCTGAACAACAGGAAGACTTTGTGGGACGTAAATTATGCCACAGTCAACTCACAGGAGAAAACAAGACGAAACGGGTGGATGCTGAAATCAGACTGCAGGGCCAGTATGCACTCCACCTGCCCAGCCGCTCATGTTCCTGGGCTCTAGCTTCCAGCAGAGGGTGGCTTGAAGCCCTGAGGCCCCCAGGAGAGACCACCCTTGGAAGTGAGGGCAGTGTCAGTGGAGGCGTTTGGGTGACGAAATGGGAGGTGGTTTTTAAAGCTCCTGGAAAGGCTCAAGGCAACCTGTAGGCGGGCAGGGCTCAGAAATCCCCTCTGGGGCCATGAAGATGCCTGCAGGGTCTCTCCAGGCCCACAACGCCCACAGTGGAGTGAGATGCGCGAGGCACATGATGGGCTGTGATCACAAGTCAGAGCACAGCAGACGTAGCGCCACCACGGGGAGATCCTCTGATGCCATGTTTCTTTTTTTTTTTTTTTTCCACTTTTCCCCAAAAGGCAGAACAGTCTTAAGAGTATATTGTTGGGGAAGCAGTATCAGGCCTGCGTGGCGTGCTCCAAGTGACAGAATTACAAGGAAGCGTGAGGGTGGGCAGGGGATCAGTCACGGCGCCCTGGCCCCTCCACCCTGGGTGGGTGCAAAGGCGGCCCTGCACAGCAGGTGTGTTAGAAGTTCCAGAGCAAGAAGGGAGGGAGGCTGAGCCAAACTGGGGGACACAGCAGTCCCGTGATGAGGACAGTTCCGTTCCCCTCACCCACCCACAGCTCCTGAGAACCGCCCGCTCACTGTTCTCCAAAGAAAAACCCTAAAGGACTAAAAAAAATTAAAGAATGAGGAGTTTTGAGTGATGTTGGAATAAAGAGACTGGGAATATTCATCTGGAAAAAATGAATGTGATCAGGACACAGCTTAAGTCCACAACATCACAAGGAGAGTGAAAGAGAAGGAAGGTCCCAAAGCTTTGGCTCACCAGGCCTCTGACAGCAAAAAGAGCTAGTTCTGTGCAGAAAGGAAGACAGAGCTGGCCACCCACAGGAATGCCAGATGGAAATGGCTAAAAATCCCCAAAGACTCTGAAACCCATCATCTCTTCATAGCAGGTTATTGGTAAATGATGCCCCTACTAACGATTCACAATTTATTGATGGTCAGAACAGGAGTAGCAGTGTTAAAGAAGGGAACACTTATCCACCCCAGGGGGTCCCACCGGCCGAGCCCTCAGAGCTACGCCTCCCCAGCCCAGCTCTTGCACACTCAGTTGCTTCAATGGCAGTGTCCTGTCTTCAGACCAAGGACTAGAGGCTGCAACCAGGAAGGGACGGGATGAGGGGGCGTGGTCGAGGCGCAGGAGGGGGAGAACAGAGCGTGGGGAGGAGCACGGGCCAGGGGAGGTGGTTTAAGAGAAATGCAGGCCTCTGGGGAAGCCCCATCTGACCTGGCGACTGACCACACTGACCTCTGCCCCCTCCTGGCCTCGGTTTCACTGTGTGCAATCCAGCGTGGGGCTGAAAGCATTCAAACTCAACCCTAGTGCCCCTCAGCACCCACATCCTGCTGCTCCTATTACATGGGCTGTGGAGATACTAACAGAGGCTCCACAGGGCACTCCAACAAGAGGGGACGCTGATGGCAAACCTGCTCGGCCCTGAGCTGCCGCCACTCTGCTCCAGAGAGGCCAGGATTTGTCAGCATTACTGACAAAGTCCCATTTGTCAGTAATAACATAGGAAGAACGAGGCTCGCTGGACCCAGCCCACCTGCCAGGTCGGCGTCTCCCTCACCTGCCCTCGCCCTAACTTCCACTTACACACTGCTCATTTACCCACTGCCTGGCCACAGGGGCCCCCACTGGCCACAGTCCCCTGCCCAAGCAGCCTCCACTCAAACCTTCCCCCAAATCTGGCCTCTAACCAGGAGCAGCTCTGCCCATAACTGGTCACTTCATCCACCAAGGGCCTGTCCCCCAAAACCATGGCACCCAGGGGCTCCAAAGGTGAGCTAAGACGCCACCTTCCTGGCTGGCCCTCCAGCCTAGCTCACCATCCTCTAAATTCAGGAGGCCAGACCACAGAATCATATACATCTATGCAGGGTCCAGGGCAGCCTGGTGTTCAGCTCTGAGAATCTCAGAAGTATGCATGTCACCAACTTATAATAAAGGTCTTTTGAAAGTCTGGCTATCCACATATCTTTAATACCTAATTAGCTGAATATATTTTGAATGTGGTTTTTTTTTTTTAAGTTTTAAGTTTTTTTCATTCATTTGCCAATCTCCAGTTACAGGTATTGAAATAAGAAAACTAAAATTAAAAAAATTTTTTTTAATTCACAAAAAGAAATCAATTTGGGAAATGTAAATAAGTAAACTTGCAAAAGGTGTTTTTGTGCATTTTAGGCATTTCTACTGTTGCAGCAATCGAAGAAGGGCAGGGGGACTTCTGGGACCCACGTCCACCTCCCTCAAGCAGGTCTTCAGGGGTCCCTGGTATGTAGGACCCTCGCCAGCTTCCAACCAACCAGGCAGCCCAGGACACTCTACCAGTTCACTCCATCTGTCATCCCTTCCAGCAGGTTCTCAATTGCACTAACAGATGTGCAGTTAACTGGACAATCACTTAAGATAAATCTTTCCTCAAGAACTGTCTCACTCTAGATCACCAACAAGGACCTACTGTGTAACACAGGGAACCATACTCAATACCTTGTAATAACCTATAACGGAAAAGAACCTGAAAAAGAATATACACATATGTATAACTGAATCACTTCACTGTACATCTGAACTAACACAATATTGTGAATAACTATACTGTAATTTTTTAATTGTATAAAAACTATATTGTAATTTTTTAATTGTATTAAAAAAATTTTTTAAAGAAAAACCATTTTTAAAAAATGTCTCACCGAGGAACATTTACCAAGAACTGAGAAAACTGAGGAGGGGGAGAATGGGGCCTCCAGAACCATCAGAAATGATTTTTGCCACTTGAGCATCTCTTCTCATTCAACCTCCACTCCAGCTGGGTACATCGGGTCTACCCATGATCTAAGCACAGGCAAGCTGGCCCTTACCAGTTCAAAGATGGGTCAGGGAAAGAAGAGTACATGCCATCTACTTCTACTTATTATAGTGAACTAAAAACACCCAGACTGCAAGCAAAGCCATGTTTGGATTAAGAATTTAGCAAAATGGTACTTGTATGTTTGGAGGTCTGACTTGTGATTGGCTAACTCCTGTGATGGTCGAAGCACTCCCTGTGGAGTGGACAAACCCCTTTCCTGTAAATGCACAGAATCAGGATGCTCCAGAGCCCCAGGAACAGAAGCCACCCAGCTGGCTCACCCTTGAGCCACTCCCTTTTGGGAAAGGGAGACTTGATGAATTGACATCTGCAGTGTCTGGGGATCCAGCATCTTCCCTGCCCGCCCATTTAACCTGGGATCCCATTTAATTCTCACAACAGCTCACTTCACAGCAGAGAAAATCAGGGATGTGAGGAAACTGAAGCACCACCTTAAGGATGGGACAGGGGGCCCATCTGCTTCCTTGGGCAGGAAGCCCCAACCCACTCAGAACACCTGAATCTGGGGACTGATGGCTTGAACCCTAGGAAGTGTTCATGTACCAGACCTGGCTGCAGAGGAGCAGTTCCTCAGGATTGACCTAATAATATTCAAGGCCTAATGAAGGAAAGCTGGTGCCAGGGTGCAGGAAAGAGTGGCGGCACAGATCTCACATGGGCAGCACACCCTCTGGTGGGGGGCGGGGGGGGAGGGGCAGGCTCAGGCCTGGGTACCCTGGGGAGGGGTCACAGGACTTAGGGTCAAGGACATAGGTCCAAGCAGCATGATGACACCACCAGGAGTCCGAGAGAGAGAGAGAGAGAGAGAAGGAGTCCTGGAGAAATCTCCCTGGAACCTTCAAGGTCTAGCCCCTGAACATCAGGCCACAGAGCCCAGATGTAGAGGCCAAGAGTGGGTTCCACTGCCCTGCATTTCTGCCAGTCCAGCCTCACTCAGAGCCCTGGATGTCATGAAGCTGACACTCCCATTTTACAGATGGGGAAACTGATGGCCAGGGTCACAGCTCTGCAGGGACAAGCCCAAGCCAGTCATCACACTCACTGGGCACGTAAGGCACTTCCCACTCTATCTCCATTCCTCCCATGGGCAGGTGCCATCTGGCCAAAACCAGCAATATATATATAAATATAAATAACTTTAAATTATTATTAAAAATCACACCAACAAACTTAATCTGTGGTGTTTCTTTTAAGAATGTATTGCATACCTTAATTAGGTCCACAAGTCTAAGAGAAGGATCTGATTTGGGTATTGAGGGCAGACAGGGTCCAGATGCCCCAGAGCAGGAGCCCAGGGGCCCTCGGGGCAACAGCCTTAGGCACTGCCACTCTCCTGGGAGGGTAAGAGTCCTCTGTGCTCATGTGCTCAGTCATGTCCAATTCTTTGTGAACCCATGGACTGCAGCCCATTAGGCTCCTCTGTCCCTGGAAGCCCTGGGACTCCACATTCAAGTCGATACTTTTCGCTTTGTCTTTTACACGGAACATGAAAAATCTTTTCATCTGTTTTCCCCATAGAAATGAACTTTCTACCAAGTGGAAAACAATATCGTTCCCCACGTGCTGTCCAAGGAGACCCGCGACCCCTCCGTTCTCACCCAAGTCAGAGCTGGTCAGGCTGCTCACCTGCCCTGGCAGAGATTTCTTCCTCGGTTCTTATGAATTTCTTACTACACTCCTCTCTATCCTGTGATATCAAATGCTTGACCCACACAAGTTGGTCCTGTGCTCCCAAGGGTCAGAATGGACCGCCCTGTTTCGAGATGATTCTGGTGGGTCCACCGCCAGCAGAGCATCAGCCTGAAAAGGGAGCTGACAGCAGTGGTCCAACATACCACAGTACAAGAGCATTCCTGATCCTGAGCATCCGTATCACCATGCACAGCGTCTGTAGGAGATGCTTTAGGAATCTCATAACCGTGCAAACCATCCCTCCTGCTCTTGGACTTCCTCTGTCCACTCAGAGGTCCCCAGGCCTGCAGCAGACCGCTCTGTGGCCTCGGCCAGGGACATCTCAGCACTGCAGGCTCTGCTGCTTCCTGGTCACTCACGGCGCTGTGTCCACCACCCTGGGGCACCTCCCCAAAGAACACAATGGTCAACAACCAGCCTCTCCCCCAGTTCAGCTTCTTTTTCCAGCGCAGCGGCTACATACTGAAATCACTTGGGGGTGGGGGGTACTTATCCACTCTAGACCACAGCCCAGATCAGCTGCCATGGGCTCGCTGGGCAGAGCAGCCCTTGGGGGTTCAATTCTCCCAGGCAATGCTGACACACAGGTCCTGTCTCCTGAGAAGTGGGCCACCAGACCAAGCATGCAGTCTGAGCGTTCTGAGCACCCTGTTTCTACACATAGTGTGTGGACCCTGCTATCTGCCACACAGGGATGGTGCAGTAAGCCTGCTGTTCACCCCTGTCTCATTCCACTCTTGTGCTATTGAGCCTCTTCTCCCGAGTGTGAGACCACACCAGGCCCTGGTAACCCCACACACTGAGCCGAAGCCATCTCTCCACGCTGCTGAGAAGCTGAAATGTGGATCTATGCGCCATTCACCATCTCACCCTCCCAGCTCCACACCTTCCTTAACCCAACAGAAGGCCCCCTACTGCCTCATCCCAGGCCCTGACGAGGACTGTGAGGAGACAGAGTGGCTAGGAAACCAGCAGGCAAGCCTCCCAGTGTTCCAGAAAGACCAGCTCCATCTAAGCCTCTCTCCACAGGGGACACCTGACGCCTGGATATCTGGCCTCATGGGTGAGCACACGTGATTCCTTTTCAACTGGGACTCAGCCAGATTTGAGCCAAACCTTTCCCACAACCAGGGCTTCCCTGGTCGCTCAGACAGTAAAGAATTTGCCTGCAATGCAGGAGACTTGGGTTCAATCCCTGGGTGGGGAAGATGCCCTGGAGAAGGGCATGGGTACCCACTCTAGCATTCTTGCCTAGAGAATTCCATGGACAGAGAAGCCTGGTGGGCTACAGTCCATAGGGTCACAAAGAGTCAGACACGACTGAGGGACTAACACTTTCCCACTATCAACTCCCTGAGTATCTCATCTAGCTAAGCTAGAAAGGTTCTTTCTTTTGACCGGACTAATGCACAGTTCCTTGGAAGAAAAACTATGACAAACCAAGACATTTTACTAAAAAGCAGAGACATCATTTTGCCAACAAAGGGCCATATTGTCAAACCTATAGTTTTTCCAGTAGTCATATAGAGATGTGAGAGTTGAACCATAAAGAAGGCTGAATGCCAAAGAATTGAGGATTTTGAACTACGGTTTTGGAGAAGACTCTTGAGAGTCCCTTGGACTGCAAGGAGATCAAACCAGTCCATCCTAAAGGAAATCAGCCCTGAATATTCACTGGATGGACTGATGCTGAAGCTGAAGCTCCAATACTTTGGCCACCTGATGGGAAGAGCCGACTCACTGGAAAAGATCCTGATGCTGGGAAAGATTGAGAGCAGGAGGAGAAGGGGACGACAGAGGATGAGATGGTTGGACAGCACTGACTCAATGGACGTGAGTTTGAGTAAACTCAGGGAGATAGTGAAGGACAGGGAAGCCTGGCATGCTGCAGTCCATGGGGTCATAACGAGTTGGACATGACTGAGCGAAAACAACAGCAACAACACAGAGCTGACAATACCTGGGATCACCACGAACAAAAAAAAAAACGCAGCCCCAACAAAATGCACAGTAGGGACTCCCAGAGGCAGGGCTCCGCAGTGCAGGCAGGGCGCCTTCACCCAGCACCTCGCCAAGAGGCACTGGTTCTCTGCAGCCACGACACAGGTGACCCACCTTGGACACACTGGCCAGAACAAGGCAGGCTGCACGGTGGGGCGGGGTACCCACAGGGCACTCACGTGATGGTGTCGATCATGTCCAGGCCCATCTCCACACAGCAGTGGGCGTGGTCAGTCTTGGGCTGAGTGAGGCCAGACACGCAGTAGTAGCAATCTCCCAGGATCTTGATGCGGCGGCAGTGGTTTTCCTTCAGACGAGAGGGCAAAGGACAAGTTAGCAATATACCTGGGGCCACCAGAGCACCTGCTCCTCTGCCACCAGAGGCTGAGCTGGAGGCACAACCTAGACCAAGGTCCAGGCAACCCCCCCACAGTCAGGGTACCTCCAGAGCGCAGGCATTCCCCATGGCTGGGATTAGGGTTGCTTTGGGGCACCCCACATTGCCCCACACCCCTCCACCATTCCTGCCCTTCAGTTCACCAGGGCCAAACCCACAGACCCTTCAAGGTCGGGAGGCCACCCCACGCCCAGGAGCCAGCTCCTCTCCCCAGGGAAGGGTCCTCTCTTCCAAGAGGGGCTGGGACAGTCTGACCACCAACTCAAATCATCATGTGATGGCTCTTCTGGAACATGCTAGACCCCTCCGCACCCCAGGAAGGGCCAGGCCACACGCCTCTGAGCGCCCCATAGCTTAACCCAGAGTCGAGGTCCACAGACCATGTAAGCAGCTCTCCCCAAAGGATCACCAGCCGGGGTCTGCACCCTTACCTCACCATTCACAGAGAACGCCTCAGAAAGGCATCCTATACCACACAAGGTCTCCTCTGACATTTACACAACAGGAAGAATGCTGGCTCCACCTCACCCTCAAGTTGAGGACAGAGAGACACAGGAGACGTTTGCTACCATCCGTCCTGCACTAACCCATCGGGGCCGGCTATGATGACGATGGTGACTATCAGCTTTATACAAGGAGAGCCTTAAAACAGCATTTCTGGGACATTTTGTTTTCAACACCCCTTCATATCCCGTAAATAACTGAGGACCTCAACAAGTTTTCGTGTAAGTAGGTTAGCGCTATGGATATTACCACATAAGAAGCTACGACTGAGAAGCTTTTTTAAAAATGTGTTAATGCATCTAAAGTAATACACGACCCTCTTCCCTTCCTCCTCCCTCCATGGAACATGTTTACCAGGATCCCAAAGTGGAAAGAGTTGGAAGAAAAAAGGAAGTGAAACTCAGATTTGTGCTGCTTCAGATGATACAAAGGATTCTGAAGACAGCATCGTCCGTGGGGAGGGTAAAACTGTTGATTCAAGTTAGAGTTTTGGATTATTTATGGGTTTTATTTATGTCTTTTTCCACTAACCTTGAAGAACTTTAATAGAGGAAACAAAAACCATTAAAAATAAATAAAGTAACAGTAGCCAATCCATTATGTATTAACAGGAGTATGTAACACATTTTATGAAAAATTACACTTTCCAAAACAATCACTGTGAGAAGCAGGGCTTCGTTCTCCCTTTCACCAGTCTCGGTATCTGTCTTCACAGAAGACAGCTGTTTTCTGTGCTCCATGTTCTGATTCTATTCTATTCTATCTGTTCCAGCTGATTCTATGTCCCACCATTCACTCCATGGTCTCTCCTGGAGGACGTCTGTGAAGGAGACGGGCCTCACACCACCTGTCCTTGGATGAGACGCATCTCACAGCCCCCAGGCGGTCCGGAAGCCCAGAGCTACACTGACCCCACTCTGAGAACACATTCTATAAGTTATATTTAGTTCTGCTCTTCATTTTCTTACAAACGAGTTGCCTCCTGCAGGTTTTCTTGAATGCTATGAGTTCTCAGTGCCCTGGGGTGAGAATTCTCAGCCTTCCCCACCCATGCACTGCCGCAGGACACTCTCTACCAGGCAGAGGGGTAGCAGACAGGCCAGGGCCAGCATCCCGATGCTCTCCGGAGCGGTGATCCAGGCATCAGAAGAGGGGGCATCTCTGTGCAGATGACTCAGTGCCCCGCTCCTCCCATGGGGACACTGGGTCAAAGAGGAGAAGGATAGCGGATGCTCCCCCTGTTGGGAGGGCTCTGGGAAAGCCCAGTGACTGGGTCTGCCTCAGCCCGAGCCCTGAAGGCACCTGCTGTGATCAGGGAGCTGGCCTCAGGGAGGTCCAGATCTGGCCACTCAGCCTTCAAGTGACCAGGGGCAGTCATTCATCCGTCAGACACCTGCCTCCTCGTCTGCAGAAGGGATTTCCCAGTGTCCCACGGGCGGACTATGCTGCGGCTGACAGAGTCGGGGAGCCCAGGGCCAGCCAGGTGCAGACGTCCACATCATGGAGCCAAGGGCCAGGCTTCTGGCAGGCAACCTTCTCCAAGCCCGCAGGCAGCACTGGGCTCTCTTCCGGAACCTCTAGCATGTCCGCCCCCACCTGTCCCTTTACTGCCAGGACACGTGGTGTAGATCACTGAGGGACAGCTCCCTCCCCCACCCCTCCCCACCTTCACACTCAGGCTACCTTCCCTGGACCCAAGGGCCCAGGGTAAGACGAGCGTCCACTGCCAGTTTCCACCATTCCCTGGGCCCAGAGACCCTCGGAGGAAAGCTCATGAACCCCCAACTCGTCCAGCTTTCCTCCCAGCTGTCCATCTGGGGAGCTAGACCCCTCCCTCTGAGGAGCCCACAGAAGTGACAGAAGCTACTCCACTGAGGCACTGCTCCTGCCGAAGATTCCTCAAGGTCACCAAGCCCCGATTCTGACAGGTGTCCCTCTCCATCAGCATCCCCCTGGGGCATGAGTGTGGGTGACCGTGGACGTCCCTGCATCCCCCAGCTCGTGTTCCTGGCCACCTCCAGGCCCCATGATCCCAGCCTCCGGTTTATCTCTGTGTGTCCCCGACAGGACTGGCCCTAGACTGGAAGGTGCGGGCAGGTGTGTGTGTGTATGTGTAAGTGAATGGACCATAAATTCAATAGCCTAGTCAGAAGTGGCAGCTGTACCATCAGATTCGAAGGAAAATCAGAGGCCGTGGGTGGGGCTGCCCCAAACGGCCACCACGTGAGCCTGACTGTCCCCTATGACACAGATGCTCAGAGTGGCCGCCACGGAAAGGGGAGTCTCTGTGGGGCTGGGGAGGCTCTCTGATGGCCGGACCCTCAGGACAGGAGGCGTTGGAATAACGAGGTGTAAACGAAGATGAAGGCAAGCGGTGCCCCAGCAAGCCTCAGAAGTGACCCTCCCTGCCCAGCGTGGGGGCTCTCCAAGGGAGGACGAGAGCATCTAGCAGGTAACATCCAGGCCACAGGCTCACAGGTCCACCGCGTTCTGGGGAGAGCTTCCTAGACAAGAGCCATCCTCAGCTGGACCCGTCGACACAGTCAGGACTGGGCGGATAATTACAGCCAGTCAGTGACACACGTGTTCTTGGCAACCATCCTGAGGTGGTCCCTTCCAGGCCAGCTTCACCGCAGGGCAGCCAACACAGCCCAGAACAGACTAGGGAAGTGAAATGCTAACACATAGCCTTGTTGTTTTTTTTTTCTCAACTCTACCGGCTTTGGTTAACAAGCTTAAGAGACCAAAAAAGGTTTTTTCTGTTGCTTTCGGTGTTTTAGATTACAACACCTTCCCTGTAACTAATGAAACCGGCTCCTGGAGTTCCCCAGCAGAAGCATGACAGCTGAACAGCTGTTTCCCAGCCAGAGCAAGACAGAAAATGGAGGGGGAGGGATGGAGGAGCTGGCTCAGAAGGGACAGGAATGATGGGGACACGACAGACAGAACCCCCTCGGAGCAGCAGAGGAGCTGCAGGAGGATCCAGGGAGGAGGCTCTCACGCTTTGGTTTCCAGATGTGTTGCGCAGGCTTGCAGGTCAACTCTGGACCCAACTGGCTCTGCCAGAGAGGATGGCAGAGATCCTCAAGCTCAAAGGCTCTGTGAGCCTGCCCCACTGGCCCTACGCCTGGAAAGAAGCAGAAAATTCAGTGGGATCAGGAAGACCCACTGCAATTTCAGAACCCAAAGATGTCCAAACCTCTCTGGGGCTGAGGCTGACTCTGAAATGGGAGTTCAGAGAGGCCAGAAGCCATCAGGTGAACCCCATGCTGCACCTGGATTCTGGGAAGGCAAGGAAGCTCCCAGGACCTGGTGGCACCCGCCCTGGGGAAATGGAGGTGCAGACGGAGAGCTGGAAATGACCCAGTGACTGCACCTGATCCCCAGGTGACTGCATCCAAAACCCAGCTGGCCGAGTCATACTAACTTTGCACGGTATCTGGCCATCAGCGGGAAACAACGGGTCCCAGAGAGGCTGGCTCAGTCAGTCAGTCGATAAGTTGTGCCCAGCTCTTTGTGTTTCCGTGGACTGTAGCCTCCCAGACACCTCTGTCCATGGGATTTCCGAGGCAAGAGTACTGGGAAATGACAACCTGACCCAGGGACTGAACCTGCTGTCTCCTGCCTGTATCTCCTACAGTGGCAGGCATATCCTTTATCACTTGAGCCACATGGGAAGCCCCACTGAGGCATACTCTTCAATAATAAACAGTCACATGTACATATGTGCTCCTGGTCTCCAAAAAAACAATGGAGGGGCAACCCCAAACACAGCACAGATGCCTAAATGCATGGGGTGGGAGAGATGGTGGGGCAGGGCAGTATGTTGGCCCTGCAGATACTTGGCAGTAAGTATCCAAGTATCCTGTCTTGGAGTCTCCATTGTGGGATGGAGCCATGCCAATATTTTATGTACTTAAAAAGAAAAATTAATTTAAAACAGTGATGCCTAAAAATCAAAACCAAAATAAATTAAACCTAACTGTAACCTCACTGGTAATGTGATCACACAGCAGAGAACTATTCCAGGTGAGAAAATACATATTTGACTATATATCAGTGCTGTGGGCCATGCTTAGTCATTCAGTCATGCCCAGCTCTTTGTGACCCAATGGACTGTACCCACGAGGCTCCTCTGCCCATGAGATTCTCCAGGCAAGAATACTGGAGTGGGTTGCCATGCCCTCCTCTAAGGGATCTTCCCAACCCAGGGATGGAACTCAGGTTTCCCACATGGCAGGTGGATTCTGTATCCTCTGAGCCACCAGGATATACAGCTTCTCTGGTAGTTCAGTGGTGAAATATCCGCCTGCAATGCAGGAGACACAAGTTCAATCCCTGGGTCAGGAGTAGGGCATTGCAACCCACTCCAGTATTCTTGTCTGGAGATTCCCATGGACAGAGGATCCTGGCAGGCTACAGTTCATAGGGTCGGAAAGAGTTAAACACAATTGAAGTGACTGAGTATGCATGCCCACACACACTAGTGGGATATAATCCAAGGGCAAGATAACCTCAGAAACCACTAAAGAAATCTTAGACTGTATTCAATGGTCTTACTGTGGGTCATAATATTGTTGATGCTATTTTGAATCAACTGTACATAGAAGAATGAAACAAAAAATTATAATACTGTCATTAGAGTTTCCAACATCAAAGGAAAAGAGACACAAATGTAAAAATCAAAGGACTGAGTGAATTGGAAATATTCACATGAACTCAGAATTTGTTTCTGTTTTTCTAAAAAACATCTTCCACCTCTGTCCTTTGGAAAGTCACAGGCCCAGAGATAACCCGGATTACAGGCTGGAAAACCCATTTCCTGCTGAGAGAAACTAGAGCTTCTGAAAAATGCCACATCTGTGTGTGAGGCAGGAACATGCTGGGAGGGTGTGGGCCAAGTCACCAGGAAGCAGGAGGTAACCTCAGGCTCACCCCCTTGGAGGATCCAGTCGTGAAACTTGATAAAGAAATGAAAAGAATCAAGCATTCACTGAGGATAACCAAACAGCTCATGAGTAAATGTGCTTCATTTTTAAAGAATCAGGAGCTAATAAATGCGGAAGAAACAACAGGATCAGAAAACTGACCCTGAGTTTGTAAACCCAAGTGAATACAGACCAGCCAAGCTTTCGAGGCACCTGCTGTGACCCTCGGGCACATCGTCTTGGGGAGCCCATAACAACACAGGAACCTCAGATCCACACGTCCTGGTGAGCAGGGGCCAGTAGGGGGGCCACCACAGGGGAGAGGCACAG
Organism: Capricornis sumatraensis; assembly: GCF_032405125.1. Lineage (NCBI taxonomy): Eukaryota > Metazoa > Chordata > Mammalia > Artiodactyla > Bovidae > Capricornis > Capricornis sumatraensis. The sequence goes on from NC_091073.1 coordinate 81,054,582, forward strand.
TGATCAGGGCAGTGTCGTGAACACAGGTGAGAGCTCAGGACCTAGGGCCGGCACAGAAGGTCAGACCGTTCAGGTGCCTGGACAGGTCGGGAGAAGTACAGAGCACACCCACCCCTGGGGCTGAGCGGCCAGCAAGGGCAGGAGCATCAGCAAGGAAAAACCAAAACCAAGACACACTTGGCACACCCACTGAATACGATGTGTGTATCCATCTGGTCTTTTGGTTTTTGTACGCTATGAAGGTCTGATATCTCAGGGGCCTTGCTGGTAGGAAAGGATGCCTCCCGCTTACCAGGGCTGGGTAATTCCTGGAGACAGTAGACAGCTTGTTCCTGTCCCACTGGCGGATCAGAGCCCACACCTTTTCTGCGGACTCTCATACGCCAGCCACTGTCCCCACCCTAATCACCAGGGTGGGGACCAGGGGGCAGGAGACACCGACATCCCAGAGCCCTCACCATCCACACTGTCCAGCTCTATGTCTGCTCATCGCCATGGAAACACCTATAAAGCCCCGTCCCCCTCTCCCAGCCTCTCTGCCTCCTGGGCACCCAGTGGTCCCTCCTCTGGGGGACTGTGATTGATAGAGCATCCTTCTCTGGCCTTAGCCCCCCTGCCATCACTGTCACCTCTGAAAAATGGAGTATTTTCTGCCATATCAGTAAACAAGGATCTCACAGCCATCAGAGATTGCAGCCCTCAGAGTGAGCCCGTGAGCCCTGAGGGAACTCAGGAAGGAAAAGAATACCTGCCATCTGGCAGCCCATCAGACTGAAGCCACTCACTACCACTGAGCCCAGAGGAAACTCAGGAAATGAAAAACACAGGATAGGGCCCCAGATAGCTGAGGGCATATCAAAGGAATGATTTCACTGAGCCCAGACCTGCGTCTTCCCATACACAGAAAAGCACTAAATTCCTTAACTTGGGTTATCTGTTTTTCTTTAATTGAAAATAATTTTTTGATGATCAGACTATCTGCCCTTTGTTGCAAAACTTCTATATAACCTGGCTCTCTCCTTGCCTCCTTGGAGCAGTTCTCTCGGGGTCACTTGAGATACTGTCTCCTAGGCTTGAAGTCCCCAAAATTCCCACCAAATTAAAAGTAACTCTCAGCTTCTAGGTTGTGAATATTTTTAAGTCGACACTTCCATAAATTAAAATCCACAGGCACAACTCAGACATACATCCATCTCATGTGAATCCTGACTGAAACAAATGAGCTCTGAAGAAGAGACGCATTTGAGACAAGCAGGGTGACCAAGCCCAGATCAGGACTCAATTATCTGTAACTGTGGGCAACTGTCATAGAGGTGTCAAACTGGCACTGGCCACAACGTGCTGAACAGAAGAGCCACTCTCCAAGGCTGCAAGGATGTAGCATGCTGATGGGTAGGTTCTGGGGGGAGGCTGCAGACCCACAAGACTAGCCGGACGTTAGTTTCTGTCACAGAGGATTGTGAGTGCTTGGGGGTGGTTGTTATGTTACTATCTCTAACTTTGTGCATGTGTGAATTTCCTAAAAGCTTCAAGGACAGGGTTTACATCTGACTTGTTCCTGCTGCAGCCCCATTACCCAGGACAATTCAGGCACACAGTAGAGACCTGGCAGCTGCTTTCTGAACCCAGCTAAGGACACGTGCTTTCTCGGTGACACGCAGAGGCACCACACCCTCTTCTGCACCGCACTCCAGGCCCCGTCCAGGACTCCCTGCCTCTCCCTTCACCGCTCCTCCGCACCGAAGCCTCAGGTCAGCCTTGCTCCCCACATCTCGCTCCTCCCTCTGCCTGGAGCACACCTCCCCACAGAGGGACCTGAGCCACTGCAGCTGCTGAACACAAAGTCTCCTCCAGCAAACAGGGTAGGTGAGTTTCTACAGGCGGCCTGATACAAACGACAGACTCATCAGAGTTCCAAACATCTACTGATTTTTCAACAAACAATATTTATTCCCTGATAATCAAGGGATAATTAAAGAAATTCAGGTTCATTATCCAGGATGCAGAAAGTTCAGAAAAGTAAATATTATATCTCACAGCTTAGCAACAACCATGGTTACTCTGGGATATTTCATTCCAGACTTTCTTTTTCTCTCTGGCACTCATGTAAATGTGTGTATAGTATGTGCACACACTGTGAAAACTGGGACTCTACTCTACATGCAACTTTACATTCTACTTTGATCACTTAAAATCGTACCCTTGGGTCAGTTTTCCAAGCTGAGCTCAGGTGATGGTCCCATGGCCGCCCCCTCTAGGCTGTGCTCACGATATCTCTTTACATCCTGACCATATCCCGTTCAGCAAAATCCAGGTTTCACAAAACTGACTCAAGGTCTCCCTGCCTGGGTTGTAATTTCCCTGGCCAAGGTTCTCTGATTCCGTTCTAGGGCTCCAGTCCGCCCCTCACCCCCACCAACAGCAGCTGCACAGGCAGCTTTGCTGAAGGCACACTGTCGAGCAGAGTCACCACTGGACTCTGAGCACGTGTCAGGCCTGGACGTGGCCAGCTCCATGCAGCCATGGGACCAGCTGTCAGAACAGGAAGGTATGACCCTCTGAAATGACCCAAGGACAGTTTCCTGAGGAGGAGGAAGAAAGACAGAGATAGGAAGGATGGACACGAACATACAGCCAAGCAGCTTAGAACTGGGTGAGGAGCTCCACCCTCCGACAGGCTTCCATGGGTCCCTTTCAGAATCATCCAGAGTAACACAAGCAACTGGGAAATAATGCCCTCACTAACACAAGTCATCACAGTCATCCATCAGGCACTGGGCCCCTTACACTCCTGTCCAAGTGCTCCTCCGTGCCAGGTCCTCATGGTCTGGAAAGGCTCCCAAAGCGTCTGAGTTCAGAGACAATAAGGACTGGCCAAGCCCAAGGGCTGATGTCCCCAGGGAGAGCCCCAGGCAGACCCCGCATATGCCAGCAATGCTTGGACCTAAAGAGGGGAAGCCTCTGCACTCGTCCGAGCTCTCTAACCACCCATGATGTGTGCGGGTCAGCTGCCTGGCCCTGGGCACTGGCCTGAATCCAACGCATCCCCTTCTTGTGCCTGGCAATGGCCACGCCGGGGTCGAGAACAAGCTCTTGCTGGAAACAGTCCCTGAAGGATTCCTGGTGTTATGACCAGAGCTGAAGACCATGCTCTCACCTGCCTGTCACCCCTGAGGACCAGTCCGCCTGGCCCAGCTGACAAGAGGCCAACATGGACCCAGGCTCATCTCCGTGGCTGGCACACCAGGAACCTTCCCCACTACCCCATGCCTCCTGGAAGCTGCCAGAGGGGCATCTGCTTTGTCTGGGCAGACCACTCTCCCACGGGAAAAACTGACATCCAGAGATGGGCCCACCCCCAACAGGTGGTGGAGGAGCAAGGCTAAACCCAGGACAGGTGTTTCTCGGTAAATTCAAAGGGTGTGGCCAGTTTCCGAGATACACACAGACATCAGAACAAACACAAATCTAAAATAGATCCAATAAATGGAGGAAAGGTCAAAAACATAGTGCACATCTGCGGTCGTCAGCCGTGGATCAGGGTAAGCAAACCGTCAGCTCCCACAGAGATGCAGACAAATACACTGTGAGTCCGTCTAACCACCCACCAGGGACCTTCATAAAGGAGGATGCGTTTGCACCCCCGGAGTCACCACACCTTCCACACAGGGTACTCGGACACAAAGCAAGCACATACACAAGGAAAACACGTCCAGGTGCTCCTCAGAACAGGACACAAGCAGCTCAGAGCAAGAATATACTGAGACACAATGTCAACGCATGAACGAACAGAGAAAGAAAGCAATAAATAGGAAGCAAACGAGGCCACTTTAATTTTGAGCTTCCTCACGGTCAGTCACCTCAACAAGGACAAAAGATACAAACTGCTTCAAGAAACAATTTCTAGAGAAGACGGAAGCTGCACTGGATGGTACATGGCAGGTTAGACACTGTAGATGCAAAGATTAGCAAACCTGAAGGCACAGCAGCATAAACTGTCCAAAATGAAATAGAAAAAAAAAACAAATTTTTTATAAAGATCATCATCTTGGACTTCCCTGATGGCACAGTGGATAGGAATCCACCTGTCAATGCAGGGGAGATGGTTCAATCTCTGGTCCAGGACGAGTCCGTATGCCACAGAGCAGCCAAGCCCATGCACCGCCGCTACTGAGCCTGCGCTCTAGAGCCCAGGAGCCACAGCGACTGAGCCACGTGCCACGGCTACTGAAGCCCACAGACCTTAGGTGTGACCTGCCCCAGGAAGATCTCAAAACCCCAGTGCTCAGCCCACAGCACAGAAAAGGGGGCAGGTGTCCTGAGATGTCACCAACTGACCCCCAGCAGTCAAGTTTCAAGTCCAGGTAGTCGTCCCAGAAAAGGGCAGTGCAAGCCTGCTCCAAAGAACCCTCCCTCCACCAAGGTCAGCCCAGGCGACATCTGCCAAGGGACAGAAGGTGCAGGGTGGCCTGCAGGCAGTCCGCTCACACGCAGGGCCCCACAACCCAGCCAGCGCCTCCGCCTGCCCAGGGCCCTTCACTGGAGGTGCTGAGTGGGTTCATGCAGCCTCTTGCCGTCTGCAAAGGCAGCAAGCACTCTGGTCCCAGGGGAGGAACCAGTGATGCTGAAACAACAGCCAAGACAACATCTCCACCAGAGGATCCACCAGGATGTCTTGGCCCCAGGAGCAACTTCATCAGATGAAGGGGGTGGCTGCACTTACCGTGGCCAGCTCGTCAAACTTCCCGAAGAGCTCGTTGAGGAGTTTCACCAGCTCTTGGGCCGTGCACTGTGACGCCAAGCCCGTGAAGCCCACGATGTCTGCAAAGAGGATGCTGCAAGACAGAGAGGTACCAGCTGCCCTCTTCCATGGGCTCAGACAGACGTCACCTGAAACCACAGCCAGCCCCCTGCCTATCCCTGCTGGATCCGGGACAAGACTGAGGTTAGGAGAAGCCGGGGGACTCCTCAGTCACAGAGGGAGGAAATGCTGGAGCCACTCAGAGTTCCTGCTGACTCCTCCCAGGACACTGTGGGGTCAGCGGTGACCCCCACATGCTGTCTATATACTCAGTGTCCCCCAGACCCAGGGAGCAGCTCAACGTCCACTAGGCCTGCTCCACTTTCCAGGGTGGCCTGGTGATGGGGTCATGGCTGGTGGCAGGTGAGCAACAGTGACATGTTCTCAAGGAATGAGCAGCCCTCACGCCCACAACTGATGCCAGTGACTGAGCCCAGGCCCTGTCAAAGCACCCCAGGGGTGCCGTGCTGTGGGCAGGGCCGCCCCTCGGTCAGCTACAAGGGTGAAAGCAACATCTCTGTTAGATGCTGGGCACCCATTTACTACAACACCGTGTCCACCCACAGTACACAGCCAGCAACCTGGATGCTGCAAAGACTTTAAAAGTCTTAAGTAATGAATCAACATAGAGGACCAAGGCAGGACAGAGAACTTGTAAAGCAACAGAGAGCTTCCCCTAGCCATACATTTGGAAGAGAGTGGGGTTCCTGCTGAGTCTTCCCAGCACCTTGATCCCCCGCAGGTGTGAGGGATGATGGAGAGGTGACCAGGGGCCTAGCTCAGAATAAGCTGCTCCACGGGAACCACAAGGCCTAATCACAGTTCCTGGACCAGTACCAGGTGTCACCTCCAAACCACTCACCCCAGGGGAACACCCTCACTCTTGAAGACACTGTATGGCCAACTTTTGTCACCTGCAGCCAAAAGCACCCTTGGCTATGAGACCTGGGAGGTCACTCACATGGGTACTGGAGAGGTTGACGAGACATAAACGTGCATCTCCAATTTAAATGAAGAAAGTGATGTGTACAGGAATTTGTTCTTTTGACACAGTTGTGTTCATATCTTAATTCCTGATGCCAGATCTTAACTCAGGGTTGAATTTTCAATGATACCTCATGTCAGAAAGTGGGGACCCACATTACAGGCAGAAAGTGGGAACCCACATCTCAGAGAGGTTCTCTCTGATGAGGTCCTCACCCCACCACATCAATCACGCCCTGCCCAAGTGCAGAGAGCAGCTGTGTTCACCCCAGGCCAACTCTCCTATGCCGTTATAATCCTCTAACTGCAGAAGAGCATCCCCCACTGAGCCTGTGAGGAGCTTAAGGACGCAGGCCTGACTCGTACATCCCACTGTACCAAACACAGCAACAGGAGATACATGTCTGTGTTAGGAATGAATGAACGGGTAAAAACTGTGTCTAGGCTATAGGTGTGTCACTGATACTGAGGAGCTAAGCAAAGGGACTGCAAGAGTGGGCGGAGACAAACAACAGTTTTCTCCCCTCTGTTTAGTATAAAATTCAGGCTTCTTTACATCTCTGAGGATCCACCGTGTTTTATTCCTTCTCTATAATTACCCATGCATTCACACGCCCTTCTCTAGCCTCTGGTTTCTCAGCCTCTGCTCATTCACTTAGTTCCATGAACACTGACTGAGCGCTGCCCACCTCCACGCTTGCAAAGCCCCCAGTGTTTCCCTGCCTGTCCACCTCCACCACCCACGGGAAACCTCACCCCTAAAGCACCCAGGTAGCGGATCTCTTACACCCCAGGCCCCGGTCCTCAGAAGGCTCAGAGCAGGGAGGGACAGAGCACAGGGAAGCAATGATATGGTAAGGCTGGAATTCAGCAGGAAGGCACAACACCCACTTCAAGGACGCAGCCAGGCTGGAGCAGGGTCTGGAGCCTATCCAGGGATTTTCCAGACAACCAAGAAAGGAAGGAAGGAGGAAAGGAGGAAGGAAAAAAGGAAGAGGGGATTGATTCAGAAGTGCAAATAGTATGCGGAGACTAAGATGGGTGAGAAACCATATAGTAACTCATCAAAAGCTGAGAGAGGCAGACTGGCTGGCACATGGACACAAGCAGTGAGCAGTGGAACACAAGTGTCCATGATGAGAGGCTCCTGAGTGTCAGCCCAGGAAAGGCTGGGGGGAGAAGCGGTGAGACTTTGGATTCTAGAAGGACTGTCCAGCTCTGCTACTTGTGGCAATGTGCTGGGACCTCAGGCAACCTACCCAACACTTTCACATCTTTAAAATGGGAATAAGACCAGAGTCCAGATGACAGGTCGTGAGGGTTAAACGGATTAACAAAGCACTTAGAATAACACCTTGCACCTAATAAGAGCTCATCAACTGCTTAGTTACAAAAATTTGTGAGTGTTACAATGCAATAAATACTTATTGAAGGATCTACATGTCAGGCAGTGTTCTGGATGCTTGGGACTTGGCAGTGAACAAAAAGATTCACACATCACTGCCCTCCAGAAGTTTCCATTCTAGTCAGAGGAGGTGGATGCTCACAGTATGTCAAAGGTGACAAGTGTAACTATGGAGGAACAGGAAGGAGGGAAGACGGGTGTGGAGCTCCGAGTAAGTCAGGTGACACTCGAGTCCTGAAGGGAGGAGAAGGGGAGCCATGAAGACACCGGAGAAGGGTCCCCAGGCAGAGAGAACAGCAGCAGGTGCTGTTGTGACTTTTGCTGGGTATAGAATTCTCACCTTCTAGTGCAGCTTTGGAATAAGCCATGCCACCGCCTTGTGGCCTCCATGGTTTCTGATGAGAAATCTGCCAGAAACTTTACTAAAGGGCTTCTCTCTTCCTGCTTTCAAGACTCTCTCTACGTCTTTGGCGTCTGACAGCTGGATTATAATGCATGCAGCTGTGGTTCTCTTTATCTTATTTGAGCTTCTCTGATGTAGTTAAGCGTTCTTCATCAAATCTGGGACATTTGGGGCCATTGCTGTTTTCAATTTTTCTTTCCCGTTTGCTCTTTGCTCAGACTCTCATCATGAGTGTGTTGTTACATTTGATGGGGTCCCTCAGTTCTCTGTTCATTTTTCTTCATCCTTTTCTTCATTCTGTTCTTCAGACTGGATAAGTTCAAGTGACTTATCTTGAAATTCACTGACTCTTTCTTCAGTCTGCTCAAATCTGCTGTTAAGCCCCAGATGAATTTTTCATTTTATTTTTCACGTTTGAAATTTCTATTCAGTTGTTCATTTATATAATTTTTATGTTTTCACTGGTATTCTTTATTTGATGAGAAATGACTCTCATATTTTCTTTTAGTTTCTTAGACATGGTTTGTGCTTTGAACATATCTAAAATAGCTGATTTTAAAGGTACTATCAAGTTCAATGTCTGGCCTTCCTCTGGGACAGTTTCTATTGACTGCTTTTTAAATCTATTCTTATTTAAGCCATGCATTCTTGATTTTTGCATGTTTTATATATTTTTATTGAAAACTGGGTAATATAACCTGGCAACTCTGAAAAACATATCCCCCTCAGGGTTTGTTGCTGTTACTGTTTGTTTATCCTATTGCTTCTTTAGTGACTTTTCTGAACTAATTCTATAAAGTCTGTATTCTTTGTTATGTGTTGCTACGAAAGTCTTTGCTTCATTAACTTGGTATAGCGCTCAGCTAATGACTAGACAGAAATTTTCTTAGATGTTTGGAGAAAATAAGTCTCTCAGTCTTTGACAATGGTGTGTATGTGAATGTTGGGACATGCTTTCAACACTCAGCCAGGCCATACTGGGCTTGGACATAAAAGGACTGTAGAGAGCCCAATGAGATGTCCGTATTTCGGCTATAGAAAGATATCTCTGAATCCTGATGGAGGGCAGCCAGAAGGGCTATGGTGTAGCTGGCACTATCTGTGACAGGGAGCCTCAGCTTCCTCTCCTATCTCAGGGCTGTCCTGCCTGCACCAAGCACACTGGCCCACCATAGGACACGGGCTTAGTCACTCAGTCGTGTTCAACCCTTTGAGGCCCCATGGACTGTAGCCCACCAGGCACCTCTGTCCATGGGGATTCTCCAGGCAGGAATACTGGAATGGGTTGCCATGCCCTCCTCCAGGGGATATTCCCAACCCAGGGATCGAACCCAGGTCTCCCACATTGCAGGCGGATTCTTTACCAGCTGAGCCACAAGGGAAGCCCAAGAATACTGGAGTGGGTAGCCTATCCCTTCTCCAGTGGATCTTCCCAACCCAGGAATTGAACCAGGGTCTCCTACGTTGCAGGCAGATTCTTTACCAGCTGAGCTATCAGGGAAGCCCATCATAGGACACGGACAGAGATTTTTTAGCAGCAAAGGGGAATAGTAACTTGTCACATCTGTATTACCATTACAGGAGAGGAGAGGAAGAGAAAGGCACTTGGGTGCTCCGTGCACATGCCCACCTCTACCTGCAGCCCCAGAAGACCCCTGATATCTGATGCTTTCCTTGCTGTTTGCAGATGCTCTGCCCTGGCAAGGTGCGCCCTATGGTAGTCTGGTCTTCTCAGCAGGGCATTTGGTCACTAAATCAAGTCCTTCAGTTCAGTTCGGCTCAGTCACTCAGTCATGTCCAGCTCTTTTATGAACTGCAGCACACCAGGCCTCCCTGTCCAACACCAACTCCCGGAGTTCACCCAAACTCACGTCCATCGAGTCAGTGATGCCATCCAGCCATCTCATCCTGTCGTCCCCTTCTCCTCCTGCCTCCAATCCCTCCCAGCATCAGGGTCTTTTCCAATGAGTCAGCTCTTCTCATGAGGTGGCCAAAGTATTGGAGTTTCAGCTTTAGCATCATTCCTTCCAAAGAACACCCAGGACTGATCCCCTTTAGAATGGATTGGTTGGATCTCCTTGCAGTCCCAGTAACAAAAGGTCATGTGCAAAGTGGAAAGGTCTAGGCAGACATCAGCATCAGCCAATCCTAGACTAGCTTCAGCCCTATCACTCACTGGCCAGGGAGTCCTGCACCAGCTCACTTTGCTGAAGCTCAAGTTCCTCATCTATAAAGTAGAGGTGACAGTGCTCATAGATATCAAGGGTGTGATGATATTAAACAGAACCAAGTGGCCTTTCCTGACTGGGCTTGAACGTTGGCCTCACATATCAGGCCTTAATCCCATTCGGCTTCACCATCTTCTGTAGGAAGACAAAACTGGTCCTTATCAAGAGACACAACAGTGGGAGTGAGTGCACTCTCCAGACAGCTGTTAGCCATACCAGATCACACACAGGGGCGCCTGGACCCTGACAAGGATGGGCTGGCAGCAGTGGGCCTTGGCTCATTTCAGACAAACAAGCACCAGCTCATGGGGACCCAACCTGCAGCACTCGACACAGACAGAAAGAGGATTTTCTTATCCTTTTGTGTCCACAGGGGCTCAGTGGGCAGGGAGGCCTGACACCAACACCCAAGAAAACCAGCAAAGACCAGAAGGAGAGAGAGTGCATGGGTCCTTCAAATCATCATTTCCTACCTGACACTTTTGTCAAGTATTACTCCCGGACAGGAAACACTGCTATTCTAAGTACCTTTAAAGGCAATGCACGATTTAATATAATAAATTACATTTTAACAGAATCTTTAAAAACAAATTAGCAAACTTTAGAGTGTCCAGGGAAAGTTGGTTCATTCCAAGGGCTCGGTTTCCTCACCTATACAATGGGAATAACCATCTCTACCTCCCGGGGCTGCCATGAGATGAACAGAGTAAAAGGCACACCTACCCCAGAGCCCAGCACGAATGAGAACAATGCTCAGTTATTAACCTGCTACAGGCAAATTCCCAGTCCAATGGCCACTGCCCAAGTCTGGCTAAGGGACAGAGTGCCCATGCTCTCCAGCCAATACAGGAAACAGAAGGTGAAGAAATGAGAAACAGCAACTGTGAAATGCATCACCCAAGAAGCCCACCCACACCCCTTGTGGGAACTGATTCCCTGCTGGGCAAGTGCTCACCTGGGCTCCTGACCCACACCTCTTCCCTCCTTCCCTCAAATTAGGGTCCTCTGCTCACCTCTGCCATCACCACTTCCTCCTCCATCACCTCCACCTTCACCATCACCTCCCACCTCTGCCATTACCCCCTCCTGCTCCACCATCTCCCACCTCCTGCATCACACCCACCGCCCCGATCACCCCTCCCACACCTCCATCACCTCCCACCTCAGCTCCCCAGGCCCATCACAGGGCCAAACCAGTGCCAGCTCTACCTCACGTTGTCATGCCGCTGGATGTAAATCTTGTGGAAAATCCTCTCAGGGGGCTTCAGGAAGTCCTCCTTCATCTCCATGGCAACATTCCGAGGCAGGAGGCTCATGAGCAGCCGCTCCTGGACAGAAGAGACAGGCTCGGGTGACACAGCAGCTCCTCCCTGTGATTCCTGGACACGCCCAATCCAGTGACCTGGGTGCCAAGGAGCTGCCCTCCACGAGGGGCCCCAGAGCCTCCTCACACACAGCCAGCACGTGGTTCAGCCCCACGGACCCTGCCCAGCCCCAGAGCCTTGGTGGGTTGTGCCCAGGCCTGGACTGTCACCACACAGGTAACTCGTTCCCAGAGCACTGGGCAAGCTTGCTGGGGCAAGCTCACCGTGTGCCCCAGCTCCAGTGAGTGGGGCTCATAGGCAGGAGACACCGCTGCCTCCAACCAGGCCGGGCCAGCCTCACTCCCCACACCACCGCCCAACACAGCCTCAAGAGGGACCTCAAGGTGGGCTGCCCATGCCCATCGACAGACAGGAGCCCATGTTCCACAGAGATAAGTGACTTTGGATACAATGTGGCATCTTCTCCTGGTCTTGTCTTCTGATTACTCCCAGACCTGCAGGAGTCAAAGGTTCTCCACCCTCAAGAGTATGGACCGAATGCCTAGGCTTATCCACAGGAGCCATGCTGCCCCCGGGGGCTCTGTCACCCTTTCTGGACCTTGGTTTCCTCCTCCAGTCCCCGCCCCTCCTCCTCATGATGGATCCTTCCCTGCCCTCAACCCCACCGGTCACACCGTTTCTGAGAAACCATGTTCTAGAAACCTGGGGTGAGACCCCCCACTCCTCCCTTAGTCCCTTTCAGAGCCCCTCCCCAACCACACACACTCTGCTTTGGAAAGAAAATAAAAGTGCAGAATTTAGATCCTGCCTGTAATCGTCCTACTTACAAGGGTGAACGTGGGGCAGGGAGGGGGCAGTAGTCCCTCCCTCACTCTCTCTTCAGTGGCACCCCTCAACCCAGCTGGGCCCACAGCCCCTGGGCCCTCAGTCTGGCCAACGGAGGAGGCTCAGAAGGGGCCACGTGGATTTCCGGCATCTCCCACTTAGACCACGTAGCCGGGTGCAGTCCCCAAGTCCTGAGACCCTCATAGACCCCAGGTCTACCCTGCAGTATGAGACCACATCCCTGCCTGGGAGCAGCCGCTCCCCCACGTGACATCCTCTGGAGGGCAATCACAGCAGCAGCAGTGACAACAGTCACCAACCCTGAAAGCACTCCCACCTCCAGGAAATGGCCTCCGGGGCCTGGGGTAGGGGTGTCAGGGCTTCACCCCCTTGGCTCCAGATCACAGTTATTTTTAAATAGGATAATGTATCTGATGCACAGGAAGAGTCTCCCCAGGTGACGCATACCCACATACACTTCTGAGGATGGAGGCCAGGCCCAGCCCTGCCTGGCACCAGGTAGAACTGAGTATGTGCACCCAGGCAAACCAGGCCTGGTCTATGTGGGGTGGGGGGACCCACTGTGGCCCCCACATGGCTCCAGGCTGGACAGACCCCCACACTTAGGAGGAACATCACAAGAGCCCAGCAGTCCATGACATTTTGTTACCAGCCACATGGGGAGAGGCCCCTCCGAGATAGAAATGAGGGCAGCCTCGGGGACAGAAAGTCCCAGTGCCCAGGGCGTGGGAGCTGGTGTGTGACCTGAGTGTAGACAGGACCTGATCAGCCCTTCCTTAGCAGTGGGGCCTCTGGGGACGAGCCCGAGCACCACCCATGGACAGGAGCCTCTGCAGGCGAGCCCACTGTCCCAGAGAGTACTCGCCAGGGGGCTCACTCGGGCCACCATCAAAGGACCACCTGGAAGCTTCCAGAGATTGCCACTACCCTGAGGTGCAAGGTGGGAAAACAGAAGCAGCTGGACAACAAGGCAGCCCTCTCTGCCGCCCCAGCATCAGAGGCGTCGACAAGCGCAGGCCCCTCAGGCCACCTGCCAGTCTAGGGGCTCAGGGTGCACCCCAGAGCCCCATGCAGGGAGGTCTCAGGGAGGAGAGTCCCAGGGCCTGCAGGACAGCTGCCTGGCCTCCCATCCCGACTCTGCCTCTTCCGGGGCCATTAGTTAAGCTCTGTCTCAATCCCACCCTGTCTATCAAGGTGATAACCACACCAACCTCCTCAGCAGGATGTTCTGAGAAAGGGACGAACACCTCAGGCCCCCGCTGACCCACAGGAGTCCCTATCTTGTATCACACCTCCCAGCACCTCCGATGACAGCCCTTCACGGCTTCGCTCTTTGTCTCCTGCATCTTTTAAATCTGTCACCTGCTCTTGGAAAAGCACTCAGGTGTCGCCCAAGTCAAATCAAGCAAGGGAAACTGCCCCCCCATACCTGCCTCACACCTCCCTTCACCGTCTCACAGCCCCAGAACTGACCATTCTCCCTGAGTGAGCTGCCGCCTCCCCCTCGGGGGTCCTGCTGAGGAGAGCCCTCCCCTCTCTCGGTCTCTCCATTACCTCAGCTGTCCTGCACGACTTGGAGTTAGAACAAGGAAACCGAGGCAGCCACCAGAAGGGAAGGACTGAAAAGCAGAGGCACGCTGACTAGCCCGGGACTTCAGGAGGAAATCGGGGGGCCAGTATGGAGGGTTAGGCCAGGTGCTTCTGCAGCCCAGGGCGCACACCCAGCACAGCGTGGGGTGCCGAGACAGACGGCTGGGTTGGCACTGCCCCAGGATCCCTTCTCCACCAATAGCACCACAATCTAGCCCTCACTCTCATCAGGGGGCTTGAAAACCTGGAATGAAAGCTGTATTGTCCAGCCTCCTCTTCAACTAGAGGTGGCCAAGGAGACAGGAGCTGAAGGATCAAGTGGAAATTTCTGGAATATTCCCTAAAGACAGTTTGTTCTTCTTCCCTCCTCCTGTTGCTGGGGATACAGTCATGATGGCTGGATCTGTACCGACCATCTTAGTTCAGGAGGATGAAAGCTACACGCTAGCAATGGCAGACCATTTAACTAGATGGAGACTGGATTGTGAGGATTGCATGGGTCAGATCTGCGTCACGGGCCATAAAGTGCTGGCCCTGGCATATGTATGTAAGAGAAAAAGAGTTATCTCACTTGCATAAGCCACTGTCATGTGAAGTTCCTAACAGCAGGCTATCTTTCCAACCAAGGGCTCAGCATTAACTCCATCCACAAGATTAGTGATAGTGCCTGAAGCCAACACACATTAATAATCAAGACTCGAAAGTACACAGCCTCACCCACAGGGAGCAAAGCAGCCAGCCATCTGAAAAGATCAAGCGCCCATCCCTGATTAAAAACAAAAAGCAGCAAACAACTTAGCCAGCTGACATCATAAAGATAATACCTGAAATCCACATCCAATTCCAAACCCAGCCCTAAAGCCTCAGGCAGCAATAAACATTACATTAGAAGCAGACAGCTACATGATGAGTTCTAACTAGCGAAATCAGATACAAAGCCAGAAATCAAAGGGACAAATTTACAAATATGAATCGTACAAAACATCCCAGCATCCTACGAAGGCTATATAAAAACCTCAATGTTTATCTTGATTATCAAAATGTGACTTAATATGTTTACCTTAATAAACATTAGATATTTAAACAACAATTAGGAAGACTCTGTTTCTGAAAAGATGGAAAAGCACTTTTCCCTATTCCCCCACTAAGTGAAGTGAAGTGAAAGTGAAGTCGCTCAGTCGTGTCCGACTCTTAGCGACCCCATGGACTGCAGCCCACCAGGTTCCTCCATCCATGGGATTTTCCAGGCAAGAGTACTGGAGTGGGGTGCCATTGCCTTCTCCTATTCCCCCACTAAGTACACCAAAAGTCCTGGACATTACATATAAAACAGTCATCTGAAGGCTCTGAAAGGCAGAGGGAGGGAGGCAGAAACCTCTGTGCGAGGGATGGCCTGCAGGTGAGGGCCTGGACTTTCTTTTTGCCTTACATACCCCAGACTGGGTGCTGGAAAGTGGGTGGCCCGGAAATGTCAACAGGCACAGCACTAAACTCCAACAAATTCGACCCTCTCTGACTAAATGATCAGGACAGGGGGTAGCCTCATGAGATGGAAATTGCTATACAATATTGGTCCCACTCCAGGCAAACCACTCCAAAAAATCAGCAAAACTCCATCCTCCCCAGGCTGGGGTGCCAGAGAAGCCATGTGGGGAACTCTGCCTTTGCTCGCCACCAGCTGGCAATACCCAGTGCACCCCACCAACCCTGCTCCACTGCATCAGCAGAGCCAAGGGCTTTCCTGCTCCTCCCTCCAAGTCAGAAGCCAGAACTCTCTCCTGCACAGCAGTAAGGAGGTACCCCACCACCCTAAGTCCCAACAGAGGCTCAGTGTGGAACCTCGACTTGTACCTCAACAAGGAAGTATTGAGGTGGTGGTCTCCACTTTCCCCTACCAAATGAAGTCATAGAAAGCTAGCTAAAAGAAAAAGTTCAAATAAGACACAGGGTCTCACACACAATACCCCAGTTGTCCAGGTTCCAATCAGAAATCACTCATCATACAAAGAATCAAAACAATCTCAACAAATGAACAAAGGTTATCAACAGACTCCAACACCAAATGACAATAATCAGAATAGCTAATAGGATTTTAAAGCCATTATCCTAAGAATGATTCAATGAACAACTGCAAGTATGCTTGTAAAAGTGAAAAAAACATAAACTCTCAGCAAAGAACTAAAAGATACAAAAAGAGAATCAAATGGAAATTTTAAAACTTTAAAAAAAAAAAAAAAACCCTGAAATAAAAAGCTCAACAAATGGGAACATCAGAATGGAGGGGACCAAGGAAAGTTTAGTGAACTTGAAAATGGAACAGTAGAAATTGACCTAACTGAAAAACAGAGAAAATAGACTGGAAAAATAACAGAAGAGTAGAAACAACCCAGGCACCCATCAGTAGATGAGTGGATTATCAGTGTGGTCCATCCACACAGTAGAATACTATTCAGCCAAACAAGGCATGAAGCACTGACCAGTGCTACGACCCAGATACACCTTGAGAACAAGATGCAAAGTGAAAGAAGCCAGACACAAAAGGCCACGTACTGTATGATTCCATTTATAAGAACCTTCCTGAATAGGAAAAACCACAGAGACAGAACGCAGATTAACAGCGTCTAGAATAAGGAGTGACCCCTAATGGGTACAGCTTTCTTTTTGGGGTGATCGAAAATTTTCAAAAAACAGATTATTATAATGGTTACACACCCAAAATATCGGAAAAGTCATTTAGTTGTTTCAAACTTTAAATTGAACTTAATAGTATGTAAACTATAGATCAATAGGTTCTTTTTAATTAAAAATAAATAACAACTATGGTGGTTTCTAAAGGTGCTGTGAATGAGACAGATCTGTTTAAAACTCCATCCTATATCACTTAAAAAGAAATTTGCTTTCTCTTGGTAAATTTTTTCACACAATAGGAAATCAAAATTGTCAAAGTTTTATTTATCTTGTTAGAATGACAAACTGAGTATACACTTTGCAAACAATTGCTTGCAATTTTGAAATTATGACCTAATAACGGCATTTGAGGCATGTCAGGGACTTTGGCGTGGTGGCCACTGCAGTCAGGGCAAGGACACTGATCTCAGGGGTCGGACCTTGCAATCCCAGGCTTCTGGGCTGGGCTGCGGGGAGCAGTAAGGAGGAGGCCCCAAGGAGCGAAGGGGTGACCTTCAGAGGCCTCTCACTCCCTTCCCTATGCTCCCCAGCTCTGACAGGCTCAGACCTCAGGGTTAGACCCCAGTGGGGAGATGTGATCACGAGGCCCCCAAGCGGTCTCTGCCCACTCCCTACCCTCCCTCAGTGAAGCAGGTTGTCCAACTCTGCCCCAGCTCTCTGCAAGATGAAGGAAGACAGAGCTGCAGTTTACCAACCTGCCTGCCCTGACTGGAATACCTGTGTGCCCCACCCCACCCTCCATTTTCTGAGTGAAAGCCACCTACTGCTCCCCATTTCCCAGCCTCTACCTGGCAAACTCCTACATAACTTTCAAAGCCCCAATCAAATATTTCTGTATTTCTTCCAATGCACATCCCCACCTCCTGCCACCATGTAGCATGCTTCTCAGAAACCCCATCCTCCAGTTGCGCCTCCCCACAGGAGCCAACTGCTGCTGTCTCCCATGTAGTCCCACATTTGGCTGAGACCAGGTTCCCTCCATCCCAGGGTCCCTGGAGCCATAGGCCAAGCATTCAGATGTGTTGGGTCAAGGATGACCACCCCCCGCAGGAATTCCAGCTGGGCCTCTCCCAACCCACTTGGCACCAAGAGGCAAAGGGCCTCAGGGCAGATACGTCATGAATGCAGGACTAGGGGGGCAGAAGCTGCTCCCCTGTGCGTCTGTCTGACCTGCATTTCTGAGACTCTGGAATTCTGGCTCCGTCCTCCAAAATCATGAGCAAGGTTACCCTGCACTCTCACAAGGAGTTTCTGTCCTATGGATGATCAGCTTGGTACAACGTTTTCCTCAGAAGTTTCTATGACTCAGCTGTAGAACCACTGGGGTCTGGTGATGACTTTGGGGCAAGCTTTTCATTACTGAGTCAATCGTTTTAATGACCATAGGATGTTTCAGGCTTTCTTTTTCTTCTAGAATCAACTTTAGTAACTAACACCTTTCTGGGAATTTGTCCATTTTGTTTAAGTTTTCAAATATTCTGACAAAAAAAAAACTTTAAAACCTCTAAGTACTTCCCTCTTATCTATTTTTCACCCAGCTTTATCTCTGTGGCGTGTGTATTCCCGTCCCTAATCATCTTGTGTTCACTCTTTCTTCTTGGTCAGTCTCTCTAAGGCTTTTCTGTTTCAAAGAACCAACTTTTGTCTGAAACTGAAAGAGACCTATTAAAAAGACCCTTTCACAGCCCTTTGGAATATTTTAACCCAAAACCTCTGTGTGAGCCTTTTCAATGGCTGAGGAGACGTGGGCTATAAAGGGAGAAAGTGGGCCACGGCTGGTTTGGGGAGATTCTGGGCTGTGGCCTCTGCTGTCCTCACTGAGTCACCAGCTACTTTGTGACTCGCCTTATTATCCTTCCCACATCATTTAAATTCTTCAAGCCAGCCCCAGTTCTCAGATTTATAAAACAGAACAAAGTTCTTACATGCTCAACTATGGACACTGAGGCCTAAAATTAAAGATCTAAGAACCTAGAGGAAAGAACCCTTTCAGATCAAGCTCATTCATCTGTTCTGCCAAGACCCTGCGGGACAGAACAGGGTTGGGCAGCTCTGTGTAGGGGCCACTGTCTGTTCTGATTGGGGGGTGGGGGTCACTTCAGCATATACAAGTCTGTCTTATAGGAGTCAGCCTCGGGGACACTGACAACTCAGGTAGCTATTTCAAAGCATAGCAGACAACCTTCCAGAACGAGAGTGTGCCCAATGAAGCAGACGGGCGCCCTGCCCATCCTCTCCAGCCCCTCTGCTCCTGCGGGCTGCACTGAGGAGGACCAACCACTTCAAACATTCCCACTGGTGAAAACGTCGGAGGAGGCCTTGCTCTGGGAGACTCGTCTGGGGAGACCATGCCTGCCCACATGTGTAGGGAGAAGGGCAGGAGATAAATACAAACTCAGATTTTGTAGACAAAGCAGATGGATTTTCTTTCTAAACAGCAACCACAGGGCTAATTAGTTCTAAACAATGTAGGAGGGGAGGGGATGTTCCTGATTACTGGAGCAATTATCACCTTCTTCTCAGGGTTGCCTTAAAAATCAGTGATTACAGGTATGGAATGCCCACGGGTCCTTCCTGGTTGAGAGCAGGTGAGTGGTGAGAGCTCACAGTGGCATCCTTCCCTCTGACAGTCAGAGGCTCTCCCCAAGGGTTGTGATGAAGTGCACCCTGAAACCTGCACAACTTAATCACTTTGCTGAAACTGTTTATAACACAGTATTGTAAACCAATATGTGCACTTAGTCACTCAGTCGTGTCCGACTCTTTGCGACCCTATGGACTGTAGCCTGCCAGGTTCCTGTGTCCACAGAATTCTCCAGGCAAGAATACTGCAGTGCGTTGCCATTTCCTTCGCCAGTGGATCTCCCTAGACCAGGGATCGAACCCATGTCTCCTGAATTAACAGGAGATTCTTTATCACTGAGCCACCAGGGAAGCCCCTATAAACCAACTACACTTCAATAAAAAGTAACCGATCAACATGGGCAAGAACAATGTTTTCGGCAGATTTGTGCAGAGTGGGTACATCCCAGGGAGAAGACATCTGCTGGGGCTCAGGAGAAACATCTGCTTCAAGCCACGAAGCACAACCTTCTCCTGCCTGCCTCTCAAAGACTCCAACTGCGATACCTCCAGGAGGATACTCACCCTGGAAGAGAGGAAAGAACAACCCACCAACTTCTAGAGTATCTGCCCCCCACCTGCCTCCAAGTCCTGCCTCCACACTGACCCCCACAAACCTGCATCTGACCAACTGTCTGGCCTGCTCGAACACATCAGACGCCCCACGTCACATACACATGGTCACATGTTCATGCACGTCCTTCCACAGAGTGCAAAGCCCAGCCTCCCTCTCCGGCTCGACCTCTGCGCTCAAGCTCCTCCCCAACTCGGCCTTGTTCAAGGACCCCACTCCCATCCCTCCAGCCCCAGCGCAGTGTCACCCCACCTCCTGCAGAGGCTGATAGGGGCATACCTGCTGTCACACAGGGGTCACTCTGGAGCCAGATACCCCAGTGACCCCTCCAGAACTGGGATGCACCCCCAGCATTGCCTCCACAAAACTGGCTGCACCCACCAACGTCCCCCCACATCACCCTGGGTGCTGCCTGATGGGGTCACGGCCTGGAGAAGACTCTAGAAGCAGCTATGGAACTGGACTGCTCTACAACTTGAGCTGAGACATGAAAACACAGACAGATGACAAGCCCATATGGCTGGGGCACCCCTCACCTGCAACTCAGGGGGCTGCGGTTTTCACACTGACACAGAGACATGAGTTGGGCAGAGGTGGCTGGCCACCTGCAGGCTCCCCTGGCTCCCCTGCCCAGGTGGTCCCAGGCAGGCTTTGATGTATCTAGTGCCTACGGGTGCTTGAGAGCCCCGAAGGGGTGCCTGAGCCCCATGTGAGCTCGAGGGTTTTCCTCCTGCCACCCAAAGAGACAAGGCTCCCTGAGCTAAAAACAGTCAGGCAAACCAGAGGCAGGGAGTAACCTGAGTGCCGGGTACAAGGCTGCCCAGGGAGACAGCTGTCCTGTGATACCACCCGCCGGCTCCAATCGGAAACACAGAACAAGTCAGGACGCTGCCTCGCCTCCTCGCAGGACCAGCCAGGGGAACTCATGGGGATGACCCATCCTCACTCACTTCCACATTCCGTGTGCTCAGCTCCGCAGCAATAGATGAAACCACCAAGGAGGATGACTGATACGTTGCAAAACATGAAAGATCGAGTTTTTACACAAAGAAAAGCAGAGCTAGAGGAACAGGCCTGGGCAACACGGGGATCCCTTCAGATGAAGCACCAGCCTTTCTCTAGTGAGAGGCTCGTTCAAACCCACAGGAAAGTCAGGGCATGAGCGGGCAAAGGATTAGAACATGCACTCCACACAGAAATACAAATGGTGAGCACACATGGAGAAGTGGCCACGGCATTAGTAGCCAGCATCTGAATAAATGGGAGGAACCGCGTTCTAACAGGAAGCGGGGAAATGGGGGAGGGAGGGGAAAAGTGCGTCACAAGCAACAATGGGAATACACACCAGAACCCCGATTGCTGGGCCCACCCCAGCTTTCCCACCCATGGGACTGGGCAGGCCTGAGAATCTGTATTTCTGACAGGCTCCCTGCGAGGCTGGCTCTGTTGGCCCCAGGACCCTACTCAACCACTGCTCCCCAGAGCCCAGTGTAACTAATTATTACTTATAAAGATAAAATGAAGCACAACATGTTTTGGAAAATGCCCAGGACCCAGGGAGAGAAATAACATCCTATTTGCACTCTTGAGGATATAACCAAAGATATTTCAAGTTTATATGAATAAAGATGCTTATAAAAAAGAAACATTTTTTAAAACATAGTATCTAAATGTCAGATGCCAGACATGTACACAGGAAGCAGCAGCTGTTTTCCATTACCTTTAGAGCACCGGCTGGATACACCTATGGGAAATAAGTCAAAATGCAGAAACAAAATTGTGTACACACCAAAATGACAATGACCTGGGGAGAGAACGTGCATAAGGACAAAGGCTTGAAAATACGGAGCGTTCAGCTGGGTTGACAGGACTGGGTGACATTTACCATTTTGTAGATTTCCTGCTTAAGAACATCAGGCCTGCTATTAGAACTCAGACGAGTCTCTGAGCCTCCGCCAGTCTGGGTTTCCTCAGCTGTAGGACTGAGAAAATAAACCCTTGCTCTCAGAGCTGCAGAGAAATGACATATTCTCAGAGAAATGAGGCTGGACTGGCAACTGCTCCACACGAGCAGGAGAGATTGCTCAGCCACTGTGTTCCCAGGGCAGGAATGTGGGCACGGGGGGAGAAACACATTTGCAGAACCCACGTGTGCGGCCAGCATCCTCACCATTGACAGGCAGGACCCACCCGAGAGACAGAGGGCGCATCAAACATTTGAACATGTTTTAAGGGTGGAAGCTAGGTAGTCTGTAGGAAAGGTGGCAAGAGTAAGAAAAGAAATGAAGACAAAATCAGAGAAAGTAAGTCCAGAGAAAACCATAATTCTAAAAAGTACTTGCACCCCAGCGATCACTGCAACACTGTTTCCAACAGCCAAGACATGGAAGCAACCTAAGTGTCCACAGACAGATGAATGGATAAAGAGGATGTGCTACACTTAGACAATGGAATATTACTCAGCAATTAAAAAGAATGAAATAATACCATAGGTAGCAACATCGATGGACCTAGAGATTATCGTCCTAAGCAAAGTAAGCCAGACAGAGAATGGCAAATATCAAATGATATAGCTTATATGTGGAATCTTAAAAAAAAAAATGATACAAATGAACTTAAAAACAGACTCACAGACAGAGAAAACAAGCTTATGGTTACCAAAGGGGAAAGGGGGGATGCATAAATTAGGAGTCTGAGATTAACATATACACACTACTATATATAAAATAGATAACCAACAAGGACCTACTATACAGCACGGGGAACTCTATTCTGTAATAATCTCTAAGTGAAAAGAATTTTTTGAAAAAAAAAATATATATGTATAACTGAATCACTGTGCTATATACCTGAAACTAACAGAACATTATAAATCAACTGTATGGCAATAAAGACAAATAATTTTTTTAATTAGAAAATGTGGGAAAGGAAGACATTTGAAAGGAGGTGGAGAAGAGGGAAAACAGAGGGAATGCAAAGGAAGATTCAGATTCATCCACACAAGAATGGCCCCCACATCAATCTTTCCAGCACTTCAGCAGATGTATTTAAGGGGAGAGAACTCTGAAGACTCACTGCTGGGATCTCTTGGACGTGATAAAGGTAAAGACACCAAGTTCAAGGCCCTCTAAGCAACAAAGAGTCCCCATTAGTGCTAGTGATGCTGGTCTGGAAAAATGTTCAGGGCACAGCCCCAGAAGATACACTCCTTATACTTGAGTATGCACAAGTATACACATGTGTGTGCACATATATACACACATCCACATGCGCACATACACACAAATGCACACATATCCACAACCATACACACGTGGACACGTGGACACAGACATACAGGCATGCACACAAGATCCACAAGAATGCAAATCCACATACGTGGATATACCCACACACTAACATGAGCACATACACGCCTATATACATTTGCACACATGCCCCACATATCTAATACACATGTGTACAGAAATACAAATCCACACATACATGTGCACACAAAACACACACGTGCACACGTGCACATCACACGTGTGCACATTTCCTCACAGACAAGTAGCTCCCACACCCATACACCACTCACAGACAAAGCCACCCACGGATCTACACATGATCCAAATATACATAAGCCATCTACTTTTAAATGATATCCAACTTTTACTGTAAATACTAGGCATCGTTACAATACCTATAAATGGAATGTGTACATTTTTAAATGTACAGTCAGTACTTCATGCCTTATATTTACCATAATAATAGCATCTCATTTATAAACCCATCCCGTCCATCCCACCCCAGGAAAACAAGCCTCTGCACTTTCATAAAGCCCAGGGGTCTGGGGGCTCCTAGCTGAAGGCCTCACCCAGAGCGCTCAGAGAAGCCTGGTGGCCCCAGGACAGCAGCAGAGGAAACAGCGCTGCGGGAGTGAGCCCAGGACATGCAGCTGACAGTGGCTGGGGCGGGGGGGACCCAGCCCGGCTCCCTCCAAGCCTTTAGATCACAGAGTACAGTGCCGCTGCCCCCGGGGCTGGCAGGAGCCGGGCAGGGTGCTCTGCAGCCTCAGCCAAGCTCGGCTGTGGGGCTGCCATGGTGACCCCCACTTCCTAACAACTCAGCCCTTCCAGAGGCACCAAGCCCAGCTCTCCTCTACCTCCACTTAAGGCCTGCAAAGGCTCCCGGGCATCTCCTCCATAGTCCTGTACCACATAACACCAGCAGGTAAACTGAGGCCACTGCCTTCACTCCCATAGTGCCCCCAACAACTGTCCTCTCTTTCCCAACAGACCGAGGGAGCTGGCCCACGGAGGCACAGGAGCCAGTGGGGGCCTGAGACCCCTATCCGACTCTCTGGTGAGTCAGGCTGGCCCCACTCCCAGAGCCCTCGGCGTAGAAGACTGTGAGGCTCCATCCCCAGACCCCAGGCACCCCACGCCCCTCTGGGTGAGGCCCTGGGCACTGACCTGCTTCTCATTCTCGTCCTCCAGCCTCAGCCGGTCCTCAATGCAGTTCCGGGCCTGCAGGAAGGCCTTCCTCTGGGCGCGCTCAGCCAGGATCCTCACGAAGACACCATACATGTTCACACCAAGGAAGAGCAGAGCGTTGGCACCCAGCTGGGGGGAGAGAACAATGCAGAGAACTGCACCAGGGGCCTGGCTCGGCAGAGGCTCCTCCACGCCCTGCAACCACCAGCCCATGAAATGACCACGCCAGCCAGACCCACACGCCAAGCCAGCCTCATGTGGCCACAGCCAGGCCTCATCCCGCACCCTCGGAGGGGTCATCTGTGCTATAAGCTTGTCATGTAATGGAATAGTGGGCAAGGATGCAAGGTGCACCCCCTAAAATTCACATGGAAGTCCTGACACCCAATCCCCCAGAGAGGGGCTATACTTGGAGACAGGGTCTTTCAAGAAGTAATCAAGAGAAAGTGAGGCCATTAGGGCAGCCCTAATCCAACATGGGGAGCTTCCCTGGTGGCTCAGTGGTAAAGAATCCGCCTTCAATGCAGGAGACACGCACGATCCCTGGGTCAGGAAGGTGCCCTGGAGGAAGGAATGGCAGCCCACTCCAGTATTCTTGTCTGAGAATCCCATGGACAGAGGAGCCTGGGGGGCTACAGTCCACGGGGTCACAAAACAGTCAGACACAACTTAGTGACTAAACAATATCCACAACCATCCAACGTGACTGGTGTCCCTATCAGAGGAGATGAGGACACAGACACACACTGCGGGATGGCTGCACGAGGAAGACGGCCGTCAGCAAGCCAGAGAGAGGCCTCACGAAAGACCGGTCTCCAGAACTCAGAAGTAGCGCCTGCTGTCTAAGCCGTCCAGTCTGGGCACTTCATCACAACAGCCCAAGGAAACACTATATCCGGAAGTATCAAAGGTGAAGAGAGTGGTTATTCCCATTAAGGTAGCATGGAAAGCTCTGGAGAAAAGCAGTGAAGGCGAGCTGATTAAAAACCAAAAAGAAAGAATGGCATTTGGATACGAAGCAAACCTTTGTACGTATGAAGATGAAGAAAATGCAGCGTCCAGAGCCTCTGATGGCTCCAGTTCTCACTCCGCGTCAACAGACAAGAAGCCAGAAAGGGACCCGGCCAGGAAGGACTCTTCCAGGGCAGCTTCTGCCCAGCCTGGGAGTTAAGGCAGGAAGTCTGAGGACCGCAGAGTCTGACCACTTCCTGCTTTCACCTGCCTAATCGCAAGTCCAGTCCAGACTGCCCAGGACTGAGCTCGCGGGACTTCATAGGAACCCACGACAGATGATGGTCACACCGCACAGAGTGGCAGGGCTGGGGAAGGATCAGACCCCGTGTCCCCTGCTCAGCCTCCTCAGCTGACCTGTACCTACCTCTCATGGCCACAGGGCCCAGGGCCAGACAGAGGTGCCTCCATGGACCAGCAGAACCCCAGCACATCCCCCTGGAGCCCCCAGGCCACTGAGAGAGAAAGAGCGCCCACCCACCTCCCTGTGAGGCTGCAGTGTTTATAAAACTGCTGCACCCACCCACCTCCATCATAGTCACTGGAAAAATGGATGATTTTATGTTTGACTAAACTCCAGCATTTCCTGCAGGTTCTGAGTGTCACTGATCCTCATGGATTAACCTGAAATACTCCCCACCCAGGACTGATGTCACACACGACTACACAGGACAAATAAGCACAGATGGGACATCAGTCCACAATCAGAGGACACCTGCCAGAGTCCAGGCAGTGACGGGCAAGGTGGCCTGAACAGGGAGAGTTGAGGGACAAGGACAGGGAGGGCACAGCTGGTAGTAACATCCATCTAGAGACATGGAAACTGTTCACAGGAGAACACAGGGAGACAGGCCAAGCAACTGGAATCCACAGGACCCCAGCACCCAATGGTCATCTCCCTAAACCCCCAGCAGGGGAGTGAGCCCCCAGCAAACTCAACAGGGACAACCTGTCCACTTACACTTGGCAGAGGATGGACACACGCTTACACCTAACAAGGACTGTGTACAAAATACTCTCCTGCAAATCACTTCCTGGATCCTACCTCTGCCCCCCAAGAGAGAGGGACGGCCATCCTGAGAGAAGTCTAAGAGAACAGCCGAAAGTCCAATAAAAATGGTGCCTGCCATTACCTGGAATGTCGCATTGTGACCTGACCATCTCCATGTGACCCTGGACAAAGCTATATGACCTGAGCAACTTCATGTGACCCTGATCATCTCCCTGTGACCCTGATTATCTCCATGGGACCTGACCATCTCCAAGTCAGGTCCGGACATCTCCATGACCTCATCATCTCCCTGTGATCCTGCATGTGACCCTGATCACCCTCACTGTGAGCCTGAACACCTGCAAATCTGAGTGCCCCCCTAGCTGGAGCATCATGCTTTAACCAGGTGCAGGACTGGAACACACGTGCTTCTCCGAGGCCAGTGCCAGTCAGTCTCAGGCCTGGTGGCCAGCACTGGTGCACCCAGGGCAGCTACACTGGGCCCCCGTTCCAGACAGTGTTTTCTGTGTCTAAAGGACCACCTGCTGTATCTGGGACCAGTTCATGCCAGTCTGTTGATGAAGGCACTTTTCTGGTGGCACCAGGAAGACTAGCGTATATGAAACAACACATTGCACATTGGTAGAATCAATACTTGGTCTTCCCAGGTGGCGCCAGCGGTAAAGAATCCGCCTGCCAATGTAGGAGACATAAGAGGCATAGGTTCGATCCCTGGGTCAGGAAGATCCCCTGAAGGGGACAACCTTCAGGGTCGTGCATGGCACAAGGGCATGGCAACCCACTCCAGTATTCTTGCCTGGAGAATCCAGTGGACAGAGAAGCCTGGTGGGCTACCGTCCACAGGGTCGCAAAGAGTTGGACACGACTGAAGCGACTTAGCAGGCAGGCGGGCAGAATCAATATTTAAACACATACTAAGTGTATTTAAAACACTCACAGGTACAGTGCTGGACAGGTTTCTAAAAATTTAAACAACAGTGAGTCTTTGCACAAAACACTCATCTCCCAGTAGACCCTTAATCATTCATGGCTTCTGCGTGCCATCCTAGCCTCGAGTTAAGGTTCTGAACGTGGAGACGAGATAACACACAGGATGCCTCTTCTGAGATGCTGTCCAGCCCAGCACCCCTGCAGTGAAGCCCTCAGCCGTCACTGCCAGGTAGAGGACAAAGAGTCCAACTGAGGGGCCAGGCACCCAAGGTCAGCTGGGTACAGGGTGCACGAAGCAGCAGGCCACACCTGAGCCTGGAAGACAAGGCTTTTCAGGTGGCCTGTGGCAGAAACAGAGGGAAGTGGAGGTCCCCAGTGAGGGAGGTGTGGGCCAACGGGCAGAAGGGCTGGCAGAGGCTGGGCAATCTGGTCAAGCGAAAAATCAGTAGCAGAGTGGGGGTGAGCTGGGTCACCTTGTCACCCCCTCTACACCCACCTTCCTCACACCTTCCCTTTACTCTGCGGCCACAGTGATCCCCCAGGGACACCAGGGCCCAGCTGGTTGCACCTGGCTGCCCTGCCAACACCATCTGAGCCACTCACACATAGAAGAGCCCCATGGCCTGCCCCAGAACTGGAGTCTAGCAGGCAGAGTGGAGCAAAGATAGGGGGTCTCCCCTGCCCGAGGCTCTGCATTCACATTCACAAACCTGCCGATCTTCCCCGAGGAAATCAAAGGAGGAGGCCGTCCACATGATGCCAAAGCCCCCAGCAACCTGCCTCCCTGCCCCCACTCAATCCCCACACCCCACGATCAGGAACCAAGGTGACAGGCACAGCAGTGACAAGAGGCCCAGGTCCTGCCCCACAGGGCACAGAGAAGTTTCAAGACTGGCTACCTAATCAGTGACCAGGGAAGAGGGTGACAAGGCAGAGAGAAGCCCAGAGGTCACCTGCTGGCAGGTGTGGCCTGAAGGGGGCGCTGGTTCACACTGGCAGCAGTAGTTGCCGGGCCGGGGAGCCAGGCTGAGGCTTCTGAGCTTGCGGAAGGATCCGAGCTGGGGTGGAGGCTGAGTACCACACAGCCTGGAACAGACCTCCTGGGACTGACAGGTCCTTGCCACCCCCACCAGCATCCTCACTCTACAGACACAGGGGCCCTGAGGAAGGGCAGAGCCCCCAGCTGCAGCGGGCAGGGCACACCCAGCAGCCCCACCACCCGGGCTCCCTGTAACTGCCCTCACTCCTGGCCTCAGGGCACCTCCCCCACATATCTGGCCTCAGCATCCAGGGCCCCCAGGACCCCCTGCAGGCCACGCACCCCTGGATGCCTGGGCCCTGCCAGGAACCCCATCTGCACCTTTCTCACCCCTGGAAGGCTTGCCCTTAGAGCTCTCTTCTTCTCCAGCTGAAACTCCATGGCCCAGCAGGACACTCTCCTGCCCCTCACACTCTGGAAACAGCGGGCTGGTCAAATCCAGCTCCACACACACTGCTGGAGGAAACACCTGGGCCTGCCCACCCGGCCATCTCCTAGGAGTGAGTGCACCACCTCACACCGGCAGCCCGGAGAGCTTCTCCATCCCAATCCCCACCCGTTCCTCCTCCCCCGGGGCCCTCTTTCTGCCCGGCCCAGCCACTCCCACGCCCATGTCCCCAGGATCCCCTCTACCCTCCAGCTGGGACCTACTGCTCTCAAACTCATGATTACTTCTTTCTCCTGAAAATGAGACTCCTCTTCTCCTGGGCCTGCCCAGTTTTCTCCCCTTTCAGCAAAACTCTTGGAAAGGCCCCGTGGAGTTCCAGCCTCCATCCCTTCTGCAGCTGTCCTGGGTGGTCTGTGACCAGGTCAGGACCACCTTCACATCCCGAATCCAGGCTCAGGTCCCAGTGTCCAGCCCACCCTGCTCAGGCCGTGAGCTCCCCTCCATGGGCGCCCTCCCCAGCATCCTCTGGTCCAAGCTTCACATCTGGACCCCTCTCTACCCCAAACTCCACCCCTTGTGGTATCTCAGCCTCACTCCACTTGGGAGCCCATCCGTGTACCAAAGACCCCGAAACCGACACCTTCGGCCTAGCCAGCCATCCCCCTCCCCTGTCCATACGTGTCTCCTCCTGGGTGTCTGTTCAAGCCTGCTTGGGACAGGCCCTGGTGGCACCCAGCACTCACCCCAGCAGCCTCTCCCACCTCAGTTGATCCAGGCCCCTGGAAACCTCTCAGGCCACGGCCCTTTTCCACCACCAGCAAATCCCACCGGCTCTATCTCCAACACAGGGGCCCCTGACTGCCCTCCCTGCCATCCGTCGCTTGGTTGCCAAGCTGCCTCCTAACCCAAGCCTGTGCCCCTCCTGGCCCTTGAGGCCCCTGGACAGTCCTCTGCTCTAAATCCCTAGTCCTGAGTCTCCCTGGGCCCAAAACTCCCTGTGGCTCATACCCTACAGCCTGTCCTCTTCATGTACCCCTGGCCTGGCCCACTTTGCTTGGGGCCTCTGTCTTGCATTCCTGGGCAGGAACCTCCTTCCCACACAGTGCCTGATGCACTCCTGACCTGCAGGGGCTCCACTCTAATGTCACCTTACGAAAACCTTACCTGACCCCTGGCTAAAAGTGCACACACTTCCACCTCGGCTTCCGGATTCTCCTGCTGACCGTTTCCACTTCTTTCCCTCTGTTGCTTTCAGCAGTTACTATCTTCCAATACATTATATTATTAACTCATTTGTCACCTCCCCTGCCTGCTGCTGCCTCTCGAGGGGCCTCAGTCTGTCAGGTCCACGACAGATCCGGGAACGTCTCACAATATAGCAGGTGCTCTGGTGTTTGTTGAATGAGTAACTGAGGGCATGTGGGTGGGGAGGTGGCCTGGCCCTGGCACAGCCCTGGAAAGGGGCGGAGGGAGGTGCAGGGAGACACCTGCACTGCCAGGGGCACTGCCCAACCTCTCTCCAGGTTGCCTCAGACAAGACCTGATAAGACTGCAGCCCAACTCTCGCATCTGTCATCAGACGGGCAGTGGGGAGGGATCCCAGCGTTTCCACGACCAACAGAGGCAAAGCATCAGTGTGTCCCAGTATCTGGAGTGATGTGGCTTCTGGGGCATGCTGAGCTGGTGGGAGCCAGGCATGGTGGGGTGGGGGGACACAGTTCACAGAACTGTGCACACATGGGCTGGGTCACACACCGCCTCTAGCCACACAGAGGCTCTCACCTCACTGCTCATTTCTGACCCTTGAACAAACTGGACTTCAGGAATGGATCCCACTGCACAGGGTCCTCCAGGGACATGGTGAGGGCCCAGGAACCACCTGTGATTCCTGCAGATAAAGACCTGCTTTACAATAAAGTAGCAGAGATATTTCCAAATCCGTAGGCTACACCAGTGACTCCCCAAATGTGCTCACTGAGCTTTTCATCCATAGAGCAGGACAAGTATGTTTGGAAAAGCAGCCATCTTGCAAAACAAGTTCAAAGAGCACATATTTCAGATCCCTTTGGCCACGGATGATTCAGAAGGCAACACACTCCTTTAACATGACAGCGTTTCTTGCATAAGGAAACCAGGCAAAGGCACCAAGAAAAACACACTCTTTCAGAGAAGGTCATCACTCAGCACACCACTCCAGCACGAGGCTCTCAGTGAGCACCCTCCACCCTGACCACCAATGCTCACAACCCAGTTCTCCCAGCAGCAGTGGACAGAGAGTCCCAGAGCAGACACCTCACTCAGATGCTCAGATGCAGCATGAAGCTGCCAGTGCAGACACGGGAGGCACCCAGGCTGCAGTCTCCCAGGAGCCCGTTGGGCAGCTGCTGAGAAGGGCGGTAAGGGGACGCTGCATGGGATGACAGGTCACGCAGGAGGGCTGACCACGGGGCCAGGATCCCAGGCCTGGCCCGGGTTGGAGCAGCCAGGCCCTTCTGTAGCTGGCCATCCTCCTTGTCCAGTGTGGGCATCTGACGTCCAGCCTGGGCACGTGGTGCCTTTGGCCCCAGAGGAGCTGCTGCATGAGCAGTAAGGCCCATCCACCCAGTGCAGGAAGCTGTGCTCCCAAAGGTCAGGGTCTACTTCAGCACAGGGAAAGCTGAGCTCTGGTAGAGCTACTCTGCACTTCAGAGTCATAACACAAAGCCGCCCTCAGATTGGGAATTTGGCGCTGGGGAGGACTTCCCCTCTGAGAGCGTGGATGGCAAGAGGGGGCACCCAGCTGTCCAGAGCTCCTGAGGGATCATGGGTGGGAGTTCCATCCCCAGGGTCCCTAACTGGCATCCTATCCCCTTGCACCCAGGTTACTCATCGGGGCAGGCGACCTGTTCCCCTACACTCTAGTCCCTCAGTGGGCATCCTGGATCCCTCACTTGGACATCTCACCTGGGCACCCCTCACCTGGGCACCCCTCAGGAGAATAGCAGGACACCCTAGTCTGGGCCTGTAGCAGCCCCACTGCCCACAGGATCACTATGGACCACGACCCCTGGCCTGCCCCCTCTTAGCTACACTGCCCATTTCAGCAAGTATCCCTGACTCCAGACCTACACACACAATGGCCCTGCTCTCCATCCCTGTGCACGGACTGTGGGCCCTCAGACCACACACCCTACACCAAGCCTGGCACAAGGTGGGTGCTCGATTCTGGAAGAACAGTGGGTGGCCTCAAACCCAGGGACCCAGACTCTGTAGGTCTGGGGTGGGACTTGGGCCTCTGGATGCTATCAATACATGCACACGCACACATGAACACACTCACATTCCTGTAAGGGAAGACGCATGCACAGGTGTACACACAGGCAACTACATGCCCACACAGATCCACACACATTACACATGTGCACTCACTTGTGCCCACATTCATGCACACATGTACACACACAAGCCCCACCCCCAGAGCTGCGTCCATGCCCTGCACAGCCCCACCCAGAGACCCAGGAGTCAAGAAGCTCTCCCTCAGCTGGAGGCAAAGTGAACACCGGCAGCTCGGGTATCAAAGCAGATCCCGCCACCCTCCAATCCAGGAAGGCAGGGTCGGGAGATGCAGGGGAAAAAGCAGGACCTAGGGAGGACGAGGACAGGAGGGACACAGACGCAGCAGTGAGGGGCAGCCTGCACTGGGGCAGTGAAGGCAGTGAGTGTCATTCTCATGCCACGCCCCACACACGGATGTGTGCACAAGGAAGCCCAACCTGCCCTGCCGAGACTCACAGAGCAGACAGAGGGGAGAGGGGCCCAGACAGTTGGGGATCCTGGTCCTTGTCACCCCATGGCTCTCAGGCCTACATGCATGGCCTCCCTCACCCAGCCTCCCCATCTGGGTGCAGCCTGGGGCCTGGTCTCACTCCAAGGTCTGGCCTCTGAGGTCACGGGGCTGGAGGGCCCCAGACCCCATTTTCCTTGGGGAAAACACATCTACCCAGGAAATGGGAAAAATAATCAGTGCAGTGTGTGAGCGTGTGCCTGTATGTGAGTCTGCATGTGGGTGCATGCATTCCTGTGTGAGTGTGCAAGGGTGTGTGTCTGTGTGTGTGTGAGTGCTCGTGTATGAGTGCATGACAGGAGATGGCTTCCTCCTCACTGAGTGCCAGCCCCACGCTGTGGGGATGGCACAGTCCCCGGGGGCCACCTGTACCTACACAACCACAGGCATGACCTCGGAGGAAAGGGATGCACAGGGTAAGGGCCCTGCCCTCAGCTACACAGCTTGGAGTGGAGCCCCTGGGTGCAGGGAGTTCCCACCCCACCCACTCTGTAAGCCCACCCACCACCATCTGAGTCAGGAAATGGCCCAAGAACATTTCTGGGCTTCAAGTTTGCAACACAGAGCAGTTGGCCCATCAACCTGGCCCTCTGGACATCACAGACATGAGGAGAGAAGGGCAGCAACCCAGAACCACTGGGAGGGAGCTCATGGAAAGGGCAGTGGGTGGGGACGTTTCCCACAGGACCCGCTGAAGGAAGGCCTGAAAACATTCTGTGTGGCCCAAACACCAGGGCTTCCCCCACACCTGCCCTTTCCTCCACACCCACCTCGCTGGCCCCATGGTGACCAGCTCGTTCCCTCAGCCAGCTGCCTGCAGCCCCAGAACCCAGCAGCCTCTTGGCCTCATCTGTCCAGGACCTTGGAGTATTCTGTCCCCAGGAGGCAGGCCTGAGCCCTCCCTCTGCCTTGTCCCCTTTATTCTTCTCCAAAGGTCACACACACTCCCCCCAGCACAGATTGCAGTTCCAGTGGTTGATCAGGGTCCCCAAAGACCAACTTCCTAGAGGGCAGGCGGTCCTGTCCCCTGGCTCAGCATCTGGCACCCAAGTGTGGACCCAGAACCACTTAGAGAAGGTGCCACAGCCCGAGAAGCTGCAGAGGCTTCACAGCTGTGTCTGCTCCAGTGGTCCCCAGCCCCTCCACTGAGTCCACCCAGGGGGCCAGACTCCAGCACATGGACAGTCTGGGGATCCATGGCAGCAGAGGAAAGCCTGGGACCCCCAGGACTGCCCGGAGGGGGAGCAGGTGGGAACCCTCACTCTGATGCAGGATGGTCTCCCCACCCGGGCCCCACCTCCCTAGTTCCTGCTGCCCTGGTGTCGGCAACTCTAGGTACTTCTTACTGTGGGAGCTGGCTGCCGAGCGAGAGGATGACACAGCTGTGATGGAAACAGACCAGGTTTAGGGAGGGAACCGCCCATCAGACAAGAGGGCTGGGAGCCCAGGTTCCAAGCAAGGACTCAGGAGTTTCCGATTGGATGCCCACGGACATGAACCTGCAGGCCTAGAAGAGACACTGGAAACTGCCTAGGCTGAAAGATGCAGGGGATGGGAAGCCAGTGCTCTGCCCTGCCCAGCAGCCGGAGGCCTGGGGGAGGAGTGTCCAGCCCAGGACAAGCCTGTGCCAGGGGAGCCGCCTCCTCCCTCCCTACTCGGCTCAGCCAAGGCAGGTGAACAAACAGGTGACAGAATCCAGTCAGGGTAGGGGTGGGGGGAGAGGGAGGTATTGGTGGCGATGGTCAGAAGGCTGGTTAGGGGAGCAGGAAGAGGGGCCCCACGTGGGAAAGAGTCCAGCCAGAGGAGAAGGGGCAATGCTCGGCTGAGGGGCCAGCTGTGCGGCAGGGCTGCACAGGCGGTCAGGAGAGGGTCCAGTGCAGGGAGTGCAAAGAGTCTGCAGGGGACCAGAGGGAAGCAGGGATTCCCTGGTGGCTCAGTGGTAAAGAATCCACCTGCCAATGCAGGAGACATGAGTTCAATCCTTGCATTGGGAAGATCCCCTGGAGAAGAAAATGGCAACCCACTCCAGTATTCTTGCCTGGAAAATCCCATGGACAGAGGAGCCTGGTGGGCTACAGTCCATGGGGTCGCAAAGAGTCAGACACAACTTAGTAACTAAACAAAGAGGGGAAGAGGGCCAGCCAGTGGGGCAGAGGACAACTGGGGTGGCGGGCACCTGAGGAGGGGCTAGGCTGAGGGAGGGACACAGGTCCTGACAGATCCCCCAGAGGCCTGCCTTGGAGGAGGAGTAGGAGACACAGGGGCAAGAGGCATGGGTTGCCAAAGCCCGTGTGGCAACCAGCACCGCCAGCACCGCCAGCACGCACGGAGGTTCTGAGAGCAGTCATGTGGCTCCACCTGCCAGCACTCCGACTCCTCAAGAGCTCAGGCCACACTACAAGGTGGGGGGTGGAGAGGGTGGGCTGGGGATGGAAATCTGGCCAGCTCCCACTTCCCCAGGACAGCCATGATTTCTGTTACCATTCCTGGTTCAGGCAGTAAACATATTTCCTTTCCTTTCCTGCAAATTGCACCCTGCAGTGGACCCTCACTGTTCCCCTTCTGAAAAACACAGCAGCCCTGCCCCACCTGGCTGAGACGCACGTCTCTGGGAACTGTGAGCAGAGGGGCAGCACAAGGAGGAAGCTGGGGCTCTGCCTCCTGCACCTGCCATAGCCAAGGCACCTGGGGGGCAGGGCAGGCACCATGAGCCAGCCACCCTTTTCCAGAGACACCCATCCTCCCCCACCACGGCAATGACCTTCGGCAGTGACCTTCACAGGCACTCCCTTGACTCTACTTCTCCGCCCTGTACCTGAGCACAGCCACCTCCAGTATGTAAGTCAGCAGGGGACAAATCTGGCGTTGCCAGCTTCCCTCCTTCCCCCACCCTCAAAAGCCCAGGACTCTGCAGCCTGCCCACCACTGCTGACTCTGAGCAGGCCTCTGGTGTTCTTGCATGGGATGCCTTCAGTTCTGACATGTCACCCAGTTAAATAAAAGTAATTGTGCTGAGGTACAACCACTGGGCCTTGAAAGCAAGGGACACAGAAGGGACTCTGTTCGGTCTATATTTATGGGGCCCAGCCTTGGTCCTGGGCCAGAGGGGAGTAAGGCCATTTCCCTTAAACTCTTTCTGCCCCAGTGGGAAGCAGTAGCAGGCACACCTTCCTGGGAAAGGGAGGAGCACCAGCCCCCCAAATTTCAGCAGTCTGGCTTTCTGCGTGTTCTCCTCTGCCTCCCAGCATCTGGGCTAGCCTGAGCCCTACAGAGCCCCAAAGCACACCAGGGCAGCCCAGGACTGCTGCAGGAAACCCCTGGAACCCCTCTATGGAGGGCCAGAGGAGCCCACACTTTAACCCAGGTCTCAGGCCCCAGCACAGGCTTTCTCCAGCAAGCATATGACACGCTGCGTATCTGCAGCAAAGACGGCACCCCGGCACAGACTGGCTCATCCATCCAGCCCTTCTGCCTCCTTTCGGCCTCTGCCCTGTGTCCTGCAGGCCTCCTGCCTGTCCTGGGTTCTGTCCTGTGGGAGTGGCACTGCCAGCAGGTGAGTGCACTGCAGGAGGGCAGGGAGGCGTAAGCATGACTAGCAACCAACACGCTTCGCAAATGTGGGTGCCATCTTCTCCACCAGTCTCAAGCACCAAGTTGCAGAGCTCACTAAGGACAGATTTCACAGACTCCCAGAATTTTCTCATTGGAAGGGAGAATCCCTGGGACACCATGTGGTCCGATCACCGCATGTTTCTCTGCATCCATCTCCATCTGTCCGTCAATATCACCATCACCTGTACAGACTGGTGGACTTGAATACCAACATTCTAAAGAAGCCACAGCAATTCAGAAGTGGCACAAGATTCTGAATATGTGTTTTTCCAATGTGAACTTTTTTCAGCCCTTAAGGTGAGCTGTGATGCCCCGTAAGACAGGATAGGAAACTGAGGCTCAGTGAGGGAAGGGTCTGCTTAGCCCATGGAGTCACAGCCATTAGCCAACTGAAATCCAGGTGTCTGCTCCCTAAGAATTCACCTAAGTCCAGGATGGGCTCCCTTCCTCCCTAAAATACAGGAGCTCATCTTATCCTGGGGGAAGGGTAGAGTTCTGAATGCCTGGGGCACCTTTACAGATTCTCCCTGCCTCCCCCTCCATCCCTTAATCTTTTAATTCTCTAAAAGGAATGCCAACAGGCTACCTAGAACATTGGTGATTATAAAAGGAGACAATAGTACAGCCTTTCATTGAAGCGGTTGCCTGAACCCCTGGGGGCACCAGAACTCAGCAGGGGCCTGTCCAGGTAGCTTAGGGCCCCTCTCACCTGAAGCTGACCTGGCCACTGAGCCACCGCCCCTGTCAGGATAGAGAGGTGGTCCTTGCTGGGAGGAGGAGGGGAGCAAACACAACACATAGTAGGGTTGTGGGGGGAAAGATACAGGAGTGCCCCCTGAGAAGGTCAAACAAGCCCCACTCAAAGCCTAAGATGCAAGGCAGGAGGCCAGCTGGAGAATGGAGCCCTCCCCTCTCCACTCCTTCCTTCCCCTCCCTGGGGGCAGTCAGCCCCCTGGCCCTTTTCCCTGTTTTTCTGCCTTTATCTCAGCCTCCTCTCAGTCTCTGGCCTTCTCCTCTATTTCTCCTCCTCAGTTGCCCCACCCCACCAGCCCCTCTCAGCCCGCTCCCTTCCACATACTCCCTCCTCCTCCCCCCGCCTCCCCAGCCCCTACCACACACTGGCCTCTCTGGGCCCTGAAATGTGTGTCACTCCTGGGTGTCCCATGGCCCCTCTGACCCTGTGCATTCCGGGCATCACCGTCTGGGGGCACCTCCTTTGGTCCCTGTGTAGAGGGGCCTTGGTGGGGCCCTGGAACCAGCTGACTCTCATCACTTCCCCCACCCCCAGTTGTTCTTCCCGAAGCCAGCTCTGTCCAGCTGCCCTTCCTCACCCCTGTCTCCTCACATCCCCCTTTTTCTCTTTAGATGGGCTCCCCCAACCCATCAGATTCCCACCAAGCTCCCGCCAAAATAAAGCCAGAGGGAGAAACAAAACCCTCCCTTTGGGCCCCCCAAGACTAGGTGGGGTGGGCTGGGCTGCACGGAAAAGCACCAGGCTGAAAGACACCTGCCTAAGACCTCTGGGGTCCTTGGGCTGGGGAGGAGCCCCTAGGAAGCAGTCAATATGGGGTCCTCACCACGATCTTGCCTGTGGGGGAAAAGAGTGACAAAGTTCAGGCGCTGCGAGCCTGGATCCCGGCTGAGGCAGAGCAGGTCGAGAGGGACCAGAGAGAGCCCTGTGCGACCTTGGCAAACCCTGTCCTTCAGGACCCCAAACGGATCCACAAACGGGAGCCAGGGTGGCTGGAGGGGGCCAAAGTCCTTACCCGCTTCCCACATCCCCCATGACGGCAGGGTTGGGAGGGGGACTCTGCGAGCCTAGCACGCGTTCCGCGCTCCAGGCGCAAGCGAGAGGAGCCCCGGGCTGAGCGCAAAGCCCGCAGCAATCCTGCTTGCCAGGCCGGCTCCTCATACCTATTTTTTGTCCATCCTGTGGGGATGGCTGCAGCCAGACAGCGTCGGACCAGAGCTCTGGCCTCAGCGGCCGCTCACCAGCTGTATGACCTTGGGCCAATCCTTGCCCTCTCCACGCCCGCTAGTTTCGGGTCTCCACGCTCCACATCCAGGAGCGCTTGTGGACTGTAACTCGGGGAAGAGTCCGGCCCCAGGGTGCCAGCCCTCAATGTGTCCCAATTCCCTGAGTGACCTTGAACGTCCCCCTTCCAATTCGGGGCCTCAGTCTCTCCACCTGCCCAGTCGGTAGATTCGCACCCTTCTCCCCGAGTTCCCAGTCCCTCCCGAGAGCAGGTGTGTCCCAGACCGGATCGAGGGCGCGCGGCGACACTTACCGTTCTCCAGAGACGTGGGCGCTTGGCGGGGACCAACGTAGCTGTGACCAGCAAGTGCGAGGCGGCCACCACGAGCCCGAAGCCGATGGCCAGCAGACTGCGCACGGGCAGCAGGGCATAGGACACGAAGGTGACCAAAAGGAGCTGCCAGACTCCCTGATCGGCTGTCGCCGGCGCCGCTGCCGCCCCGGCGTGGGCACCGGCGGGGCCGCCGAGCGCGAAGGGACAGCACAGCAGAGCGAAGGTGAGGCTGAGGAGCAGCGCGAGCCGGCCGACCTGCTGCAGCTGCGGCGCCTGCAGCGAGCGGACGTTGGTGACCACGAGCAGCGCCAGGAAGAGCACGCAGTGCACGGGGTGCGAGCCCTTGGCCAGGCCGGGCGCGGGCCCCGGCGCGCCCAGCAGCTCGGCCAGGGCCAGCGCGCCCGCCAGCAGGCTGAGCACGGCCAGCGCCTTCAGCGTCGCCGCCTGCTCCAGCCGCAGCGTGTAGCCGCGGAACAGCGCCTCCAGCTCGGGGCACGCGAACTCCTCATCGCACGCCCGCAGCCCGCGCCGGCCGCCCGGCCCCGCCGCCCGCTCGGCGCCCCCAGACTCGCCGGCGCCGCCTCCGCCTCCGCCGCCGCCTCGGCCGCGCGGCGCCCCCGCCATCCCAGCGCCATGCAGCGGGCGCGCCCCTCGCCGGCCGGGGCGCCGGGCGGGCGGGCGGGCGGCGAGGCGCCGGGGCGCGGCGGGCCGAGTTGGGGCGCCGGCTGCCCCGCGCGCGCGCCCCGAGCGCGTCCCCTCCCGCCCGCCGCGCCTGCGCACTGGCGCCGCCCGCGCCCCGGCCGCGGTCCTCCCGCGACCGCGCTGCGACAGCCGAGCTCGGAGCCGCGGGCCTGGGCGCGCGAGGCCCACGCGCGTGCGCGAGGCCCGCACCCCAACTCCACAATCTGTACACCCCGCCGCCCGAGGAGTCGCTTGACCTTGGGCGCCCAGCCTACCCCTCCCGGCCTCAGTTTCCCCACTGGTGCGCAACGCCTCGCACTATGCTGTCTCTTGGGGCGTTAAAAGTGCTGGAATTCTGCACCGTTCCCCCCGAGGGGGGCAGCTTACCTTGTCTAATGTAACCCCCCCAATAAAAGCGGGTGACTCTATTCTAGAGGAGCCCAAAAGGGAGCCCATGCTTGACCACAGACCCATACCCAGGCAGAGTCCTGAGAGGTGAGGGGATGCCCTAGGACCCCGGGGGCAGGGAGGAAGGTGGTGGCCCGCGGCATCTCCCTCCTCCCAGCCTCTCTACACCCAGAGCCCGCCACACGGCAGGCTGTGGGCAAGTCCTGTCCTGGTTCCTACCACCCCTGTCAGCGGGTGCAGGGGTGGAAGCAGTGACCAGGTGGTGAGATCCGATAAGCAGAAACCCAGTCGAAGTTCGGCCTGCACGTAGCGTGGCCAGTGCCACCTGAGTGCTGGAGGAGCCAGGTTAGAGTCACAGCAATAGAGTCTAGGGAAGCTGGTGAGGGGCTCTTGATGCAGGGATGGAGTGGGAGAGGGAAAGGAAAGGGGAAGCTGCAGTTTGCCCTAAGTGGAAGCTGGAAACCGGAGTGATGAGATGTTTTCTTCAGCAGGACAAATGTGGGGACTGTTGCCATGGCACGTGTGTGGCACCCACTGCTTACACTCACTCTAAAGGAAACGGCTTTGTGCCAGCCTTAGCCTGCATTATGCTCACAGTAGCCCCTGGGGGTCCGTGCTTCTGTCCTTCTTAGCACACAAGGATCTCAGAGTAAGCAGCTGACTCCAGGAGATGTGGAGAGGTATCAGGACTCCCAGCAGAATCAGTGTCTGCTCCATCAGCCCCTGCTGCTTCTCATATGAGTGGACCACCACGTGGGTGGACTGGGAACCGGAGATCCCAGGGAGTCACAGAGACCAGGAGGCTAGCCCCCTGCAAGGGGTCCTCCCTGAGCCCAGTTCTAGACAAACAGGTTAAACTGCTGTGGCTCAGGCATGGGTCTGTTTTAGAGGGGCTCTAGGGCTGAGAACCCCTGCACCATATACTGTTATATGGACACAAGAATTAAATTTGAGGTGTATGTCACATCTTTCTGGAATCAGTATTAGTTGAGCCAGGTGAACTTGCCATTTTTATAAAAGGTCCAAAGTAACCTGGTATCAGCTGTGATAGTTGTAAACACAGCACCTCACAGTCTCTGCCTAGGCCAGGAACACCTCCACCCCTTGTTTCCCAGCTGTAGCTGTTCATATCAGCAAATTTGGGGTGGCCATCTGGTCCCTCCTCCTGAAATGGCCTCCCCACACAGGACACCTCCTCTGTGAAGCCTTCCTGACTCCCCCTGCCCCAGCCAATTGCTTCCTCATCCTGGTTTCTACTCTCCCTAGTACCCTCCACTCTGTTTGGTCATCAGTTCATTTGTCTCCAACCCCAGTGGATCTGGGAGCTCTGGGAGGGCAGCAACTGAACCAGGAAGATCTCCTGCCTCCCCCTCACTTAGCAAAGTGCCCATCTTCCATCATCTGGTTTTCTGCCCGTCCCCAAAAGGTAGTAAAGTCTGCAAGACTTTTCTTTTTAAGTATTGAGTGTCAAGAGTAGATTCTCTTGTTAAATGATGCGGTATATTTCTATATCTTAATTACTTTGTGAAAAGAAAGCTGAATAATATCCAAAAATGTATCAAACTACTTAAGAATGCAAGAAGTATGATAAAGTGATCTGGGTACAAAGTTCACAAATCAGTAACACACTCTTCCTCACCCAGCAACTTTAACGGGCAAGATGAACTGTTTTTCTACAGAGCCTGTGTATTACAGGGTTGATGGGAAGAGAGTCAGCCACGGCACCATGCCTTTTGTTTGCTGCTACACACAAAGCATCTCCTGACACAGCACACTGCTCCTCCTGACAAAGCATCCAGGGCCACGGGGCATGGTTCACAGGTCATTGTCACGTCTATCAAGTCCTTTGTGCCTCATGGCATCCTGGTGAAAAGGTTTATCACCCTTGTCTTGTTGACCAGGAAGCAGAGGCCTGGAGATGCTCCTGCAGGGCCAGAGATGGGGATGCACCAGAGCTTCATGGGAGCTATGGGGGCAATGGCTCCCTAACTCCAGCTGATGGGAGAGATTGTTACCATCACAGTACAGACATGCACTGCTCATAGGTTCCTCTTGTCTCATCCCATTGGCTGGAAGGAAAGGAGAAGACCTCACATGGGCAATTTGCACCCAGGGCTATCGGAGAAATTATCCAAGAGTCAAATGCACACATCCAGTACTCTCGTTGGGTGTCATGGCTTGAAATGTGTCCGCCTCAAATTTATACTCTGAAGTCCTAACCTGCAGTACCTCTGAACATGACTTTATTTGGAAATGAGGTTATTACAGATGCAATTAAGTTGAGGCCATTCTGGAGTAGGGTGAGTCCTAACCTGATATGACCGGTGTCCTTATACAAGGGGGCATTTGGAGACAGATTCACAAGCAGAGAACAGCGCGTGAAGATTGGAGTGATGCCGCCACAAGCCAAGGCAGCACCTGAAGTCAGGAGAGAGGCCCGGGAATGGATCCTCCCCCCAGGGTCTTCAGAGGAAGCATGGCCCTCCCCACTGACCTTGATCTTGGACTTCAGGCCTCCCACTTCTGTGAGAGAATTGTTTGCAAATCTCTTTTCTGTTGTTTAAGCCTCCAGGGTGCAATGCTTTATTACAGGGGCCCTAGCAGACTAATACCTCTAGCATATGGTTTATCTTGGGTAATGTTCCATGTTACAGAGAGTAAATATTGACAGATAGCAAAGGGGTTGCAAAGATCACCAGGGGAAATTTTGTTCTGGGGAGCACGTCCTCCCCAGCAGAGGTGAGCAGATAGAGGGCACCATCGTGGCCCACATTGAGTCCTGCTGGCCTGGGAGGACAGACATTCGGTTACCTTCTTGTCACCAAACAAAATTTTTCCTCTCCCCTGTGGTGGGCTGCTCACAGTCCTCTCCCCACTTTCCTAAGGAGAGCTGGCGCATCTCTTGGGGCAGACAGGCAGTGTTTCTTGCACCAGTAACGCCACCGGGCCTCCCTCTGATTTTTGATTATTTACAAATCTCCTGTGTATGTTTGCATTTGAGCATCACAACTGCCAATGGCCCTGAACTTCGCAGAAACTAATCCAGTTTCAGATCATGAGTGAGTTGATTCAGGGTGGACCCAGCCTGAAGCCAGATTCAGCATCACAGACACCACAGGGATGGTGGACCCTGAGTCACATAGCTGGGCAGATGTCCCAGCACCACCCTTCTCAGCTGTGTGACTTTGGGCTGGTTACTCAGCCTCTCTGTGCCTCGTGTCCTCCTTAGATGGAGTAGGTAACAACCCCTGGCCCACAGGGTTATGGTAGGAAGAGAGGCACAAATGCCCACAGAAGCTGCACTTACTTCATCAGCACAAAATAAATAGGTTTTGCCCCTCATGGGCCAGTGATCCCTGCATACAGGAATGGGGCAAAGGCCATTCAAACGCTTTGAGGTCAATGTATAAGTTTCAGGCGTTCTGAACAGAGACCATGATACCAGGGTAGTGGCTCTAAGCCAGCCCATGGACTTCCTCAGACTTTGGCCGAGACTTAGCTTGCAGACAAGTGTTTCTTATTCCACACGCCACCACTCTGTATTTGGAACAAAGGTCTGCCTGTGGGTCTGTGGGGAAGAGACCTACCTCTAGTGGACAGATTCTGAGCCACTGTGGAAATGCAAGTTGGTTGGGATGGAGATAGGAAAGTTCAACAGGAAACTACATTCCACAAAGTTAATTTTGTCAGAGCCATTGCTTCTTAATCAAATGACCCACATGACAGGTTCAAAAGAGAGCCGTTAAAGTGGAATAGCCCTGCAGCGAGGTGGCTTGGGGATGCTCAGCCTCCAGGGACACTGGGATGCACATTGCTGACAGCCGGG
The DNA here is from genome assembly GCF_032405125.1 of Capricornis sumatraensis. Classification (NCBI taxonomy): domain Eukaryota; kingdom Metazoa; phylum Chordata; class Mammalia; order Artiodactyla; family Bovidae; genus Capricornis; species Capricornis sumatraensis. Next base: position 81,097,565 of record NC_091073.1, read on the forward strand.
CCAGGCACCCTTCCCAGGCCTGCCTCAGATCACTCCGGTGGACTTCTTGTCTGGGGCTTGAGAGGCCCACAGACATGATTTGTGGACAGTGATTAGAAAAGTTCAGGGGATCTGTTCAGGAACCCTCCAGTCAAAGGGGGGCAGGCAAACTCCAACCCCAACTATCTTAATCTGAACACTTGAGTCAGTTCTAGTGAGGGGAATGAACCTAAAGCCTATTATACAAAGTGAAGTAAGTCAGAAAGAGAACAAATATCGTATACTAACGCATACATTTGAAATCTAGAAAGATGGTACTGATGAACCTATTTGCAGGGCAGCAATGGAGATGCAGGCATAGAAAATCGTCTTGTGGACAAGGGCATGGGGAAGAAAGGAGAGGGTGAGATGAATGGAGAGAGTAGCATGGAGGCGTCTGCACTACCATAGGCAAAACAGATAGCCGGTGGGAATTTGCTATATGACTCTGGGAACTCAAACTGGGGCTCTGTAACAACCTAGAGGGGTGGGAATGGGTGGGAGGTGGGAGGGAGTTACAAAAGGGAGGGGACATATGTACACCTATGGCTAATTCATGTTGATGCATGGAACAAATTAAACCAATATTATAAAGCAATTATCCCTCAATTAAAAAAACTGTTTTTTTAATCTGGAAACTAAGAGGCCCCTTTACTCTCCCGACTGAAAGCCTAGATGGCTGACCCAGGATCACAACTTGGAGGCCCGGGGAGGCCACCAGGGGAGGTGCTCCCCTCCTGAAGTCCTCAAGCCCAAGCAGGGGCTGCCCTTGGACAAGTGGATAGATGACAGTAGGCAGATGACCAGCCTCCCCTTCACACGTCACTGTCCCCTGCAGTGCCAGCAGGAAGAGGGCTAACTGTAGCTTCAAAGTGCCTCTACCACTTGCTTCCCCAGGGTGGTGGGCTCGCAGATCCCGGGGGACTCAGCATCCTCACTTCTGCGCTAGCGTCTCTGGCCAGCCTAGGGGCAAAGGCATCAGATAACATCTGAGTGTCCACCGCTTCTGCAGGGAGACCCAGCTGGCGGGAGGAGGTTGGTGTGACAGGCACTTTCGCCGATTGCCCTTGTCACTTAGGATTTGGCATCAAGCAGAGCAGGACTCCGGGCTGGTGGGAGAGGCGAGTGCCAGCCGAGCAATCACACAGATAGATACGTGATCGCACCTGTGGCAATCATCTACCAGGAAAGCAGGATATGTCCTCGGAAGACCCCTGTGATGGGAGAGAGGGGTCAGGCTACACTGGGCTCTGTGAACCACATCTGTGCACCCAGAAGGGTGGGCTATTGTTCTTGATGCCCAGAGCACACTGCGGGGCCTAGACAATTAATCCAGACTTGGCGGCGGTAGGCGGTGGTGGGCATGGGGCTTGCTGACCTCCTCTCCTGCCCAGAGCCAGGGTTCCTGTGAAGTCTCTGTGTCATCTTGGTGAGACAAGTGGCCTCTTGGGGAGCAAACATCAGCCACGAGCGGGGTGGGAGGGCCCAGATGACTCTGGGAGGGTTGACATCAGCACAGGTAGGATGAAAAGGTCCACTGACCGACCCTGGGATGTAGGCCACGGTGGCCACTCTCAGGTGCAGACAGCAATTCATTCTAGCCCCATCCATGCCGACTCAGGTGCTCCAGGGAAAAACCATCTGCCCTAATCTAACACACCTCCCTCCATGAGCCAAAGCAAGTGCATCCCCTTCCTGTGTTCTCTATATTGCATTTTTTTTTTTTTCAGAAGAAATTAGATTCTGGGCAGGTATGCACTGGTGTTTTCTGAGAAGGAGGGGAGCTCTCCATCTAGGTGGTGACTGTCCGGGGGCCAAGTGTTCTCACGGGAGTGTGGTTCTGTCCAGCAGGAGGAAGGAGGAGACACAGTGTCCTGATGGTCACCTCTGCTGTTAGTGAGGACAGGGTGGTCAGTGCAGACAAGGACCACCCACCCCAGAGGCAGCGCCTGGCATGCACCCTGACACCAAGTGGCGGGCCCTGGGTGATGAGGACAAAGCTGGGATTCCCTATGGATTCCCTGGTGACATCTGGGGTCCTGACAGCTCCTGAAACAATGCTGTTAGTACCAGCTCTCCTGGCAGACCATCCACCACGGGGACAGAAGGCGACAGAAGAGGTGCCCGCTCAGCGCTGCCCCAAAGCCGCCTGCCGACAGTTATTTGTAGTGACCCAGGGGACCTAAGCTGACCGGCACTAAATGGATTTGTATAAACCCTCCCCAAGGGGTCGGGTGGGGGGGGCGGGGTAGGGGAGCGGAGGTAAAGGCTCACCCTGAAACGTGCCGGGAGGTTGTGGGGGGGTGGCGCTGGGGTGGGAAATAAGCTGTGTGCGGCGGAGAGTCGGCTCTGACAGCTGCGCCCGAAAGGCAGGGAAGCTTCAGCCTGAGGATTTGCACTAAAAATAGAATCGCTGGCTTGTGGGTAGAGAATTTGACCCAATTAGAGATTACCAGTTTCAGGAATTACTGGAAAAGAAATCTCATTAAATAGGTTAAATATAGGCACCAGAGGCTGAAAAGGCCATCTGGGACTAAAAGGAAAACCAAAACTCCAGAAGGATTTTTAAATGCATTTTGCATCTCCTGTAAAGGGGAGGGACTTAGAGTGCTGTAAATGCAGCCCGAGGCACCTGGATGATGAGCTCCCAGCCCTGTGTTTTGCATTTTGCAGAGGGTGGAGGCTGGTGCAGAGCCATGCTGCCCACTGGCCCCTTCCTCGCCACCGTGGGGTCTGGCTAAGCGGACCCTTCCCTGTGTTAAAAAGCTGCAGCTCTGAGTCACACTCAGTGTTGACAGCACTCAGCTCAGCCCACGGGAAATGCGAGTGGGACCCCACCCCAACCCACTCTGGATTCCCTGAGTCTCCACGCACCGCCTTATACCCATAAAGAGCCCGGCAGCCTCTCCCTCCAAGCCTGCCTTCCTCGCCTCATGTCCAATCTGCCTCCAAGTCCTATGAATCCGACTCCTGAAATAGCTTCCTCCCATGCATCTCCTCTCTCGCCGGCTGCAGCTTGCCTTCATCCGGGTCTTCATTGCCTCTTGCCAAGACCACTGGAACCACCCTCCCTCCCGTCACTCAGACGCTGGCACATTTTCCCTAAAATGTAGAAAGCATCTTATCCATTCCATACTCTAAAAAAAGATGCTTCCTACTGCCTCAGAGCATCCCCCAAGCGTGTTTTTTACAGCACACGCGTCCTGAGGAAAACCCTAAGAAAAGAAATGCTGTGTCTGAAAGCTCTCAAGAGATGCTGCAGACAGGAGCCCCGCTTACCTTGGCTGAACGCTGCCTTTCAGCTAACTTGACTACGGAACACTTAGGGGCACTGTGTAGCATGAGTGCCGCCCTGGGCAAGGCTGGGCAGGCCAGTACCCAGCCCATCCCCTCTCCTACACAACTGCATGCTGGTTGCCCCCAGTTCAGACTGGTAATTCTTTAACTGTTCCCTGCCATCCCCCGTGTGGCCAGGTCCTCTCTGAACCTCTCCTCTGCCTTGCAGAGTTTCACCCACTATATCGGCCAGAAACCTTCCAGATCGATCAAGAGGAATGGAAACCACAGTGGCAGGTCTGTTCACACACATCTCTGATGTGTCCTGAAACCCAAATCGTGTTTTCCTGATACCAATGGGAACAACACAAGGAAGGGCAGGTGCCTCCTGTGCCTTGGGTCATTCCAGGTTATCTCTGTCCTCCACATGCCAGCAGAGGCAGCCCAATGGCCCCCACGTGCTCACTGCTGGGACCGTTACTGTGCTAGGAGCCTAAGGTCTCCAACAGCCAGCCTGAGTCTGGGTCCTGTTCCTCCCTAGGCAAGAGGGATTCAGGAAAACCCACAGTTTTGCAGCCCATTGGAACCATGTCAACTGGGGAAGGTTGGGTCGCTAGTAGGATAAAACACCATCAGCACACCCCCATTTATGGACCAGCTCAGTTCCCTCTTCATCGAAGGAGCCCCACACCAATTCCCTCCACACTCCCCTGCCTTCCCACACTCATCAACTTCTATCTCTGTAGCAGGCTAAATGGGATCCCCCCCCAGAACTCATCCTCAGAATGGGACTTTAGAAATAACATTCTTTGCAGATGCAATTAATTAAAGGTCTCAAGATGCCATCATCCTACATTTAGGTGTCCAAGTGGAAACACTTATTTTCTTGGACTCTAAGTCACTGCAGATGGTGACTGCAGCCACCAAATTACAAGACCCTTGCTCCTTGGAAGGAAAGCTATGACAAACCTAGACAGCATATTGAAAAGCAGAGGCATCACTTTGCTGACAAAGGTCCATATAGTAAAAGCTTTGGTTGTTCCAGCAGTCACGTATGGATGTGAGAGTTGGGCTATAAAGAAAGCTGAGTGCCGAAGAATTGATGCTTTTGAACTGTGGTGTTGGAGAAGACTCTTGAGAGTCCCTTGGACTGCAAGGAGATCCAGCCAGTCTATCCTAAAGGAAATCAGTCCTGGGTGTTCATTGGAAGGACTGATGTTGAAGCTGAAACTCCAATACTTTGGCCACCTGATGCGAAGAACCTACTCATTGGAAAAGACCCTGATGCTGGGAATGATTGAAAGTGGGAGGAGAAGGGGATGACATCACTGACTCAATGGACATGAGTTTGAGCAAACTCTAGGAGATAGTGAAGGACAGGGAAGACTGGTGTGCTGCAGTCCATGAGGGTCACAAAGAGTCAGACACAACTTGGCGACTGAATAACAACAAACGAGAAGAAAAGATGGCCGTGTGAGGGTGGAGGCAGAGCTTGGAATGATGCTGCCACAAGCCAAGGATGCCAAGGCTGGCCAGCCACCACCTCAGCTGGAAGCTGAAAGGCAGGGTTCCTCTACGGGTTTCACAGAAACCACAGCCCTGCCAATGCCTTGATTTTGAACTCCTGGCATCCACACCGGGAAAGGATACATTTCTACTATAAAGCAACCACCCAGTTTCTGGATTTTTTTTACAGCAGCCCTAGGAAACTTTTATATTCTTAAAAGACAATTATTTAGCTTCCTCCTACACAGTCACTTCTTTCTCATTGTCATGTCCCTCTCCTCTACCCTCAGGGCTTAGCTCCCCTCCGCAGGTCCCCAGAGAATATGGATGTTTGTTTTTTCTCCTATGTATGTATGTTTCTATGGCTTATAAAATTTTTATGAAAACCTTTTATAATCATAAAAATGTAATTTAATATCATGAGGTTGGAAATCCAACACATTACAGGTTTGCTATGAGGACTAATGTATAAGTCAGAATAGATAAATTACAATTCAGCCATTGTAAAGCATAAGCAAAATATACATTATTATTGTAATAATATGTCTTTTTCAGGTCAAGACAAATTGTTATCAGTGAGAGGAAAGCAGGCCAGTTTATATGTGCTTTCAGTTCATAGTTACCAAGTCCCTGTTCTTGGCCTGCAGGGGAAAGATGCACTTGCCTCCAGGACCTGGCCAGAAGTGATGGCAAACCAGCCCTTGGGCTGCCCTGAAGTCTGGTCAACGCGCTTTTTCCTTGGTCAGATGTTGTTTGAAAAGAGAGCTGGAACACTACAGGTGGGCATCCTTCACCCCACAGATGGTTACAAGTAGGGAGTATTTATCACGTATTAATTAAAGTTCCCAGGAAGAAACAGAGAGTTAGGATGCTAAGAAGTCCTGCAAGAATACAAACTCCAAGGAGGTGCCAGTGCACCTGGGGGGATGGGCAGTCCTGGATGCTGGTGAGGATGTCACAGTGTAAGAGCCCACTGTGCAAGGCTCGTGGGGCACAAAGTGGTATAGCCCAGGTCCCCCGTGTGGCAGAGTGCAGCCTCAGCCCTGAGCACACTGTTGTGCACGCCTGCACCCCTGATCACAGCAGGCAGGCTGGGCGCTCCCAGGCACTGCACCTGGAATTTGGTGGAAATTATGGGAGTAGGGGGCAAGGTTCATTTTGTAAAAACACTCAGAGCTCAGCTGTGGCCTTGCATAGCCACAGGTTTGCTGCTACCACTGACCTTCTTCCAGAGCCAACCTCCATGAGCCTCGCTTCTCTCAACTTTGACATTTTCATCTGTTAGAAGGAGGGTAATGGATGATCCCTCCTTGCTATGAACATGAGGTGATCTGCCCACTCTGGAGGTGTGGGGGAAGCCCCTGACAAATCCCCTGACAGAGATTGTAGGGAGGGGGAGCCAGTCACCTCACCTACAGAGGAGAGGGTCAGCCCCCCGGGGAGGGTGATTCACGAGTGTGGGAATGAGGAAAGGAGTGGCTCAGGGGCTGGGGGGCAGGCTGTCGTCCACTCCTTCCTTCCCAATGGCAAGGAGAAAGGGACAACCTGGAGCCGTCACCTTGGGCACCTGCTGAAGTTCACTGGTGTAGGTTCAGCCAGTCCCAGACTCCTCTTTGAGAAATTACATGTTAGGTGAAAACCACTTTTATATAAACAAAAGGGGGGGTAGACTGTTCTAGAATAAACGAGACATAATAACCAATAGTAATACATGAACCTTGATTGAATCCTAGTTGTTACTTTTTAATTGAACTACCATTGATTTATAATGTTGTGTTTGTTTTAGGTGTACAGACTGATTCAGTTACACATATATAGGTTTATCTATCTATTCTTTTTCATATTTACTTCTATTATAGGCTATTTCATGATACTGAATATAGCTCCCTGTGCTATACAGTAAATCTGTATTTATTTCTTTTATATACAGTGGTATATGCTAAACTCATACCCCTAATTTATTCCCTCACCTTTCCCTTTTAGTAACCATAAATTCATTTTCTATGTCTGTGAGTCTGTTTCTGCTTTGTAAATAAGTTCACGTATAATATTTTTTAGATTCCATGTATAAGCGATATTGTATAATACTTGTCTTTCTCTGTCTGACTTACTTCACTTAATATGATAATCTTTGGAATCCTAGTTTTTAAACATAAACTAGCCTTTGAGGACAGTGAGGGAAATGTGAAAATACCCTGGGTCTGAGATGATATCAGGGAATTAGTAAGTGGCCAGCTGACTTGGTTTTCTTAAGAGTGATAATTATGTTGCAGTTACAAACTAGAGTGTCTTGTTTCTAAGGATGTGGATGCTGAGATATTCAGGGATGAAATTTCACAATGTCTATCAGTTCAGTTCAGTTCATTTCAATTGCTCAGTCGTGTCTGACTCCTTGAGACCCCATGGACTGTAGTACGTCAGGCTTCTCTGTCCATTACCAACTCCCAGAGCCTACTCAAGCTCATGTCCATCAAGTCAGTGATGCCATCCAACCATCTCATCCTCTGTCATCTCCTTCTGCTCTCGCCTTCAATCTTTCCCAGCATCAGGGTCTTTTCCAATGAGTAGGTTCTTTGCATCAGGTGGCCAAAGTATTGCAGTTTCAGCTTCAGCATCAGTCTTCCCAATGAATATTCAGGACTCATTTCCTTAGGATGGACTGATTGGATCTCCTTGCAGTCCAAGGGACTCTCAAGTCTTCTCCAATACCACAGTTCAAAAGCATCAATTCTTCGGCGCTCAGCTTTCTTTATAGCCCAACTCTCACATCCATACATGACTACTGGAAAAACCATAGCCTTGACTAGACAGACCTTTGTTGGCAAAGTAATGTCTCTGCTTTTTAATATGTTGTCTAGGTTGGTTATAACTTTCCTTACAAGGAGTAAGCATCTTTTAATTTCATGGCTGCAGTCACCATCTGCAGTGATTTTGGAGCCCAAGAAAATAAAGTCTCTCACTGTTTCCATTATTTTCCCATCTATTTGCTATGAAGTGATGGGACTGGATGCCATGATCTTAGTTTTCTGAATGTTGAGTTTTAAACCAACTTTTTCGCTCTCCTCTTTCACTTTCATCAAGAGGCTCTTTAGCTCCTCTTTGCTTTCTGCCATAAGGAGGGTGTCATCTGCATATCTGAGGTTATTGATACTTCTCCCAGCAATCTTGATTCCAGCTTGTGCTTCATCCAGCCTGGCATTTCACATGATGTACTCTGAATATAAGTTAAATAAGCAAGGTGACAATATACAGCCTTGACGTACTCCTTTCCCAATTTGGAACCAGTCTATTATTCCATGTCTGGTTCTAACTGTTGCTTCTTGACCTGCATACAGATTTCTCAGGAGGCAGATCAGTTGTCTATAACTTTCATCAAATTGGTTCAATCAAAGAAAATTCTTTCCATTTTCCCTTATGTTTGAATGTTTTATATTGAAAGTTAGAAAGGGGAAGAGGGAGGGAAGGAAGAAGGGAACCTACAGGAAATTCAACCCAGAAGTGCCCCTTGGCTACCAACAGAATCACAAGTGCTACCCATCAGAAAGCACCTTGGTCTGAGTGCCCAATTCTCCTCAGACGAAGCTAACCTGATTTCATACTCAAAGATCATCAAAGACATAAGAAAACAAACTACTGAATGTGACAGTCAACAGAAAACAAACAACCACGGATTTAGACCCTCTAAGACCTGAGATAGTGTAACGATCATATACAGAGTATAACTAATGATGAATATATTTCCTAAGGAATTAAAGGTGTAGTTACAGAAATGAACGAGCAACAGACTATAATAAACAGCGTCTTAAAAGCAGCCAGAAGGGAAGGATCTGCTACTTACAAAAGGACAACAGGTGGCCTGAGAACAGACTTTTCAGATAGCAACAAAGAGCTCTCAAAACAGAAGAATTACAATTTTTGAGGACTGAGTAAAAATACCTCTCAACTGAGAATGGTGTAATTTGCAGAATAAACTTTCCTGAATGGGGATGAAATATATCTTCAGAAAATCAAAGATCAAGAAAATTGCACCAATATAAGGACAATAATGAAATTTCTAAAAGAGTGCTCCAGGAGGAAAAGAAAATGAACCCAGAAAAAATGATCTGAACTGTGTGGGAAGTAGAAAGACAAATATCGGGCATACAAAAAAAATTAAGTAATTTCTTGATTACAAGAGTTAATAGGTAACAACACCCAAAGATGAAAAATCAAGAAAAAAGAAAGAAATGGAAACACTAAATAAAGGACAACTGGTTAATGAGGCTAACACCAGGCAGGATAAGCTTCACACAGAAAATGTTCCTGAGGCCAGAGAAGATCACAACATAATGACAATAGCTCCACAGGAGGACACAGGTTGTGGTCAGCTCAGCCTGCTCTCACAGAACACCATGATGGCAGACATTTGTTTCCACACGGCTCTGAAAGCTGGAAGTCCAAGGTCAAGGTACCAGCATAGTCAAGTTCTGGTGAGAACCGCCTTCCAGGTTGCAAAACAGCTGACTTCCCTTCTACTTCGATGGTGGGAGTAGGTCAAACTAGCTCTGTGGGGCCTGTTATTATTATTATTATTGGCCTTGCAGCTTGCAGGATCTCAGTTTCCCAACCAGGGATTGAACTCCAGCCATGGCAGTGAAAGCCCAGGGTCCTAACCATGAGGCTACCAAGGAACTCCCTGGAACCTCTTCTTGCTGCTGCTGCTAACTCGCTTCAGTCATGTCCAACTCTGTGCAACCCCATAGATGGCAGCCCACCAGGCTCCCCCATCCCTGGGATTCTCCAGGCAAGAACACTGGAGTGGGTTGCCATTTCCTTCTCCAGTGCATAAAAGTGAAAAGTGAAAGTGAAGTCACTCAGTTGTGTCTGACTCCTAGCGACGCCATGGACTGCAGCCTACCAGGCTGCTCCATCCATGGGATTTGCCAGGCAAAAGTACTGAAGTGAGTTGCCATTGCCTTCTCTGGGAACCTCTTCTTAGAAGGGTGCTAATCCCATTCATTGGGGCTCAACCCTCATGACCTAATTACCTCCCAAATGACCTACTTTCTAATGCCACTGCATTAGAGATTGGATTTCAACATATGAATTTGGGGGAGGGAGATAAATATTCAATCCATACGTTATAATGATTCTGAATTTGCATGAAAAAAGTCAACTCCAAATATATAAATTAAGAATTGGCTTGGGACTTCCCCAGTGGTCCAATGCAGGAAGCACAGGTTCAGTTCCTGGTCGGAGAACTAAAATCCTATGTGCCTCAAGTTATGGCCAAAAAAAAGGAAATTGGTAGAACTAATAGAAATTGACAAGTATATTATCAGAGTCGGAGAAGGCAATGGCACCCAACTCCACTAGTCTTGCCTGGAAAATCCCATGGATGGAGGAACCTGGTAGGCTGTAGTCCATGGGATCACTAAGAGTCGGACACAACTGAGTGACTTCACTTTCACTTTTCATTTTCATGCATTGGAGAAGGAAATGGCAATCCACTCCAGTGTTTTTCCTGGAGCATCCCAGGGACAGGGGAAGCCTGGTGGGCTGCCATCTATGGGGTCGCACAGAGTCGGACACGACTGAAGCAACTTAGCTGCAGCAGCAGCATTATCAGAGTAGTTGATATCAATCCTCCTTTTTCGATTATCAATAATTTAAGCTGACAAAAAATGAATAAAGGTAAACTAGGTTTGAAGACTATTAAACTTGATTTATTCAATAATACACTCTTCTAGGTACTTATGCAACATTTACAAAAGTTAAACACTAGGTCACAAAGTAAATCTCAAAAATCTGAGTCAAAGACTCAGATATTTACAAACCAGTCATCCAGCCACAATAAAAGTAAAATATGTGTAAACATAAAATGATTACTAAATGTTTCTATATGTCAAAATAACTCATGACTCAAAGTGAAATAATACCAGAAAAATGCAAAGTACTCAAAGCTGAGCAATAAAAGATACTGCATACCAAACTTTGAGATACAATGGACACAGTATTTAATGGGAAGTTTATAGCCTCAAAGACTTTAATAAGAAAGAAGAGAGGCTAAAAATAAAAAACTAAGAACTCAACCTAAGAGGCTATATAAAGAACTATAGAATATCATGTGAAAATATGTTAAATTCTAAAATTAAACAGAAAACAGATATTCAATCTTCAATCAATAAAGCCAAATAAGTTCTTTAAAATGACTAAGAAAACTGACAGTTCTTTGTAGAAGTTGATTGTTTTAAAGGAGGGAAAGTATAAGAAAATATTAGGGGGACTTTCATGGTGGTCCAGTGGTTAGGAGTAGGCCTTGCACTGCAGGGGACACCAGCTCAATCCTTGGTCCAGGAAGATCCCACATGCAGCAGAGTAACTACTGCCATGTGCCACAACTCCTGAGGCCCTTGTGCCTAGAGCCCATGCTTCACAGCACGAAAAGCCACCACAATGAGAGCTCATCACGCTGCAACTGGAGAGTAGCCCCTGCTCGCTGCAACTGAAGAAAGCCCAAGGGCAGCAACAAAGACCCAGGGCAGCCAAAAATAACTAAAATAAATAAATAAAAATCATAAGAAAAAAAAGAGAAAATATTAGAAATATGAAAGAGGACTTAATTACCAAAACTACAGTTTAAAGAAATTAAGATGATGCCATTTACAAAATTTGTGGCAACATATTTGAGAGTGTTTGATGCTTTTGAACTGTGCTGTTGGAGAAGACTCTTGAGAGTCCCTTGGACTGCAAGGAGATCCAACCAGTCCATTCTGAAGGAGATCAGCCCTGGGATTTCCTTGGAAGGAATGATGCTAAAGCTGAAACTCCAGTACTTTGGCCACTTCATGCAAACAGTTGACTCACTGGAAAAGATTCTGATGCTGGGAGGGATTGGGGGCAGGAGGAGAAGGGGACGACCAAGGATAAGATGGCTGGATGGCATCACCGACTCGATGGACATGAGTATGAGTGAACTCTGGGAGTTGGTGATGGACAGGGAGGCCTGGCATGCTGCGATTCATGGGGTCGCAAAGAGTCGGACACGACTGAGCGACTGAACTGAACTGAACTGAACTGAACTGATAATCTGAATCCTGAAAAAAATATAACTAATGAATAACATCTTGAGGAAATGAAACATTTCAGTAGTGGTATAATCATTAAAAGAACTGGGTCAGTAGTTAATAGTAAGCCTGGGAGATTTTAGTGATCAGTTCTGCCAAACTTTTGAGGAATCCATCGCTCCAGAATCAGAGACAATTCCCGAGAATAGAAAAAGAGGGTACAGTCCACTTTGTTTTATGAACTACTAGGCCTTGTTAGCATTAGAAAAATAATCTATAAATATCATTCTCCAAATTAATAGATTAATAAGGGAGAAACCAAACCATCATCTCAAATGATGCCACAAAAGCATTTGATAAAATCCTTCACACATTCTTCATCAGTCTAATTGAATAAAAATGGAAGTGGACTTCTTAACTTAATAAAAATCTTCAAAAACATTATCCTTTGTGATGAAATCTTAGAATCATTTTCTTTAAAAATCAAGAATAAGACAAAGACTCCCATTCTCATAATTTATATCCACTATTTATTTGAGATCCTGGCAAAGTATAATAAATAGCATTAAATCAATGTAAATGGTATTAAAGAGTTTCTAAAGATTTAAAAGCTTTAAACATTGGAAAATCATAAGGAACCAAGCTATTATTATTTACATATCATGTGATATTCTATTGGATTGGCCAAAAAATTTGTTCAAGTTTTTCCATAAGATGTAATGGAAAAACATGAACAAGTTTTTGGTCAAATAAATACATCAAAAATTCAGGAAAATCCATACCTAAATCATCAGAAATTATATGTGTTTAACAATATGATTGGCTAGAAGATCAGCAGCAAAAATTAAGAATGTATTTATATCTCTGAAACAGGAACAGAGTTTTCCAAATGATCCCATTTATAATGATAGTCAAAACTGTAAAGTACCTAAGAATACATGTAACAAAAGGGGTGCAAGTCCTATAGAGATAAAATTATGAAACTTTAGGAAGGCACACACATTTTTTAAAAGCCTATTTCTCAAGATCAGGAAAAAGCTGAACTACAGAAACATTCGAGTTATCTTTCATTCAGACAGAACCCCCTCACTGCTAGCTCACTGTTTTTTCCTATGAAAGTAAGAGAGAAACTTAAACTGTTTTTATATGTGTGTGTGTATTTTGCTGAATTATGTAGTGGAGAATATTATCCCAAATCCCATGCTGTGAATCATGCTCTCGCAGTCTTTGCAACTCTAAAGCCTGGGCTTCCCAGGTGATGCTAGTGGTAAAGAACCACTAAGTTGGTAAAAGATGTTGGTTCAGTTGCTGGCTTCAGAAGATCCCCTGCAGGAGGGCATGGCGACCCACTTCAGTACTCTTGCCTGGAAAATTCTGTGAACAGAGGAGCCTGGAAGGCTGCAGTCCATAGGGGCACACAGTCAGACACGGCTGAAGCAACTTAGCATGAAGCATGCACGGACTTCAGTCCACCAGGCTCCTCTGTCCATGGAATTCTCCAGGCAAGAGTGGGTTGCCATTTCTTCCTCCAGGGGATCTTCCCCTTCCAGGTATTGAACCCACGTCACCTGCATTGTCAGGAGGACTCCACCACCGGGCCACCAGTGGTTCTCAAATTTGAGTCTGTGTCAGCATCCCCTGGAGGATTGCCCTCCCCTCTCCCAGCTTCTAGTTTAGTAGGTATGCTGCTGCTGCTAAGTCACTTCAGTCATGTCCAACTCTGTGCGACCCCGTAGACGGCAGCCCACCAGGCTCCCCTGTCCCTGGGATTCTCCACGCAAGAACACTGGAGTGGGTTGCCACTTCCTTCTCCAGTGCATGAAAGTGAAAAGTGAAATTGAAGTCGCTCAGTTGTGTCCGAACCTTAGCATGGACTTCAGCCTATCAGGCTCCTCCGTCCATGGGACTTTCCAGGCAAGAGTACTGGAGTGGGGTGCCATTGCCTTCTCCGTTAGTAGGTATGGGCTGGGACCAAAGGATGTGCATTTTAAACAATTTCCCAGGTGATGTGAGGCTACTGGTCCAGGGACCTACTGTATTTATTATGAAGTACTACCAATAAATATTTCTTTCTGCCTAAAGAGCCTGTTTTGCTCTATTTTCTCAATCAGTTTATAAGATAAAAGCACCAAAATCTGATTGAAAACTTGGGGAAATGCTTTTACATTATTAAAATTTGCATTTCCCATTATCTGAACAGGAATATAAATTAACAGTTTTATTTGACAGACATAATGTGTTCTATATATAACCACATAATTACAGAAGCAGTGACTCTTCCCATTAAATTGTCAAGGTGGTCGCTGTGTTGTCTCTCACTCTGAGTGGGTCAGGCAGGCAAAGCAAAGGGGGAACGCTCCACCACTCCCACCCACCGAGGGGAGGAAACCATCGCGGGACCAGAACTGTAATTCACATCACTAAATCCAGCACAGCAGGATTTGAAAGCTAAAGGAAGAATTTTCACATTTACCTAAATGTTTTTCCATCACTTTAAAGATTCATGTTGATGACTTCAGTGAGTTTTATTCTGACTAGATCCAGACTGAGTAGTTTCAGTGGGAAAGCACTGGATTTCCCCACAGTTTCTAGTTCATATATTCACACAAACAAAAATAGAAAGCTCTCAGTGCATCTAGAGACCTAAAATTATTAATGAGACAATGGGCTTTCATGAACTCATGCTGCATAGAAAAAGGGAAAGTCAACATTATGCATTCATATGATTCCAAGCAGGTTAAAATGTTCAATGTACAGAAGACACAGCTTCCTAAATATATTTTCCTATTTTCTACAGTGATTATAAATAATCAGTTCAGTTGCTCAGTCGTGTCCGACTCTTTGCAACCCCATGGACTACAGCACGCCAGGCTTCCTTGTCCATCCTCAACTCCTGGAGCTTGCTCAAATTATGTTCATTGTGTCAGTGATGCCATCCAACTATCTCATCCTCTGTCGTCCCCTTCTCCTCCTGCCTTCAATCTTTCCCAGCATGAGTCAGCTCTTCGTATCAGGTGGCCAAAGTATTGGAGTTTCAGCTTCAGCATCAGTCCTTCCAATGAATATTCAGGACGGATTTCCTTTAGGATGGACTGGTGGGATCTCCTTGCAGTCCAAGGGTCTCTCAAGAGTCTTCTCCAGCACCACAGATCAAAAGCATCAATTCTTTGGCCCTCAGCTTTCTTTATAGTCCAACTCTCACATCCATATATGACTACTAGAAAAACCAAAGCTTTGATTAGATGGACCTTTGTTGGCAAAGTAATGTCTCTGCTTTTTAATAAGCTGTCTGAAAGTGAAAGTGCAGTAGCTCAGTCGTGTCCAACTCTTTGCAACCCCATAGACTGTAGCCTACAGGCTTCTCTGTCCGTGGGATTTCCCAGGCAAGAGTACTGGAATGGGTTGCCAATTCCTTCTCCAGGGGATCTTCCCAACTCAGGGATTAAACCCGAGTCTCCCGCATTGCAAGCAGATGCTTTACCCCCTGAGCCACCAGGAAAGTCAATAAGCTGTCTAGGTTGGTCATAACTTTTCTTCCAAGGAGCAAGTGTTTTTTAATTTCATGGCTGCAGTCACCATCTGCAGTGATTTTGGAGCCCCCAAAATATAAAATCTGTCACTATTTCCACTGTTTCCTATCTATTTGCCATGAAGTGATGGGACCAGATGCCATGATCTTAGTTTTCTGAATGTTGAATTTTAAGCCAGCTTTTTCACTCTCCTCTTTCACTTTCATCAAGAGGCTTTTTAGTTCCTCTTCACTTTTTGCCATAAGGGTGGTATTATCTGCATAGCTAAGGTTATTGATATTTCTCCCAGCAATCTTGATTCCAGCTGTGCTTCATCCAGTCCAGCGTTTCTCATGTACTCTGCATACAAGTTAAACAAGCAGGGTGACAATATGCAGCCTGGACGTACTCCTTTCCCAGTTTGGAACTGGTCTGTTGTTCCATGTGCATTTCTAACTGCTGCTTCCTGACCTGCATACAGATTTCTCAGGAGGCAGGTCAGGTGGTCTGGTATGCCCATCTCTTTCAGAATTTTCTACAGTTTGTTGTGATCCACACAGTCAAAGGCTTTGAGATAGTCAATAAAGCAGAAATAGATGTTTTTCTGGAACTCTCTTGCTTTTTCAATGATCCAACAGATGTTGGCAATTTGATCTCTGGTCCCTATAAATAATGTTGTTATTGTTGTTTAGTCGATAAGTTGTATCCGACTCTTTGTGACCCCTACGGACTGTAGCCCGCCAGGCTCCTTCTGTCTATGGGATTTCCCAGGCAAGAATACTGGAGTGGGTTGCCATTTCCTTCTCCAAGGGATCTTCCCAACCCAGGAAACAAACCCGGGTCTCCCACACTGCAGGCAGATTCTTTACCAACTGAGCTATGACAGAAGCCTCTGTAAACAAAAGGGATTAGTATTCAGAGCCCTCACTGTGTGCCACGCCCTGCTGTAAAGATACACTGTATGTATCTTGACTCCTGCAGTCCTAGCAAGGATCCTGGACATCAGGACAGGTGGGGACACTGAGGCGCAGAGCTGCAGCCGGCTTGCCCATGCAATCCCACAGCAGTAATCTGGGGCTCTGTCGGGCATCTTAGCCCCAGGGTCCTCACTCTCACTCCTGTACTGAGTTATTGCTGTTATTACTTTAGTTCCACAGTAAGTTTTTTTCAATTGAAATATAAGCTCTCCAACTTTGAAAGTTTATTCTTCTTTTTCAAGATTGTTTGAATATTTGGGACCTTTGCATTCCCATGTAGGTTTTTGAATAAGTTTGTTGCTTTGGTGGAGGATGGGGAAGGCCTTTGAAAGTTTATGAGGGATAGCATTGAATCTGCAGATATTAATAATCTAGGGAGTATTGCTATCTAAATATTATGACATCAAATCCATGAACATGGGCTATCTCTTCATTTATCCATTTATTTAAACTGGTTTGTACTCTGATCTTGTATCCTACAAACTGGTTCAATTTATTAGCTCCGTTGGTTTATTTTGTAAATTTCTTCCTTGTGATTGTCTTTTACAAGATCATATCATCTTCAAATACAGTTTTGCTTCTTCCTTTCCAATCTGGGTGCCTTTTATTTCTTTTCTTTCTTTCTCTCTCTCCTTTTTTTTTTTTTTTTTTTTTTTTGCCTAATTGTTCTGGCTAGAACCTGAAGTACAGTGTTGAATAGAGGGTATGAGAGCAGACATCCTTGCTTTATTCCTGATATTAAAGGAAAATATTCAACTTTTCACCATTAAATATAATGCTAGCTGTGAGTTTTACACAGATACCTTTAACATATTGAGGAAGTTTCCTTCTGGTTTTAATTTGTTGAGTATTTTTATTGTGAAAGGGTGTTGGATTTTGTCAAATGCTTTTCCTGTGTCCTTTGAAATGATCATTTTCTTATTTTTCCTATTAATGCTGTGTATTTTTTTTTTTACTATTTATTTGACTGCGCTGGGTCTATTTGCAGCACATGGAATTTTTAATCTTCATTGTGATATGCAGCATTTTTAGTTGCAGTGTGTGGGATCTATTTCCCTAACCAGAGCTTGAACCCAGGTCCCCTGTATTGGGATCATGGAGTCTTAGCCACTGGTAATGTTATGTATTCTTTATTAGTGTCCTTGAGCTGCCATAACAAAGTACACAGGCCAGGCAGCATAAACAGCAGACATCCATTCTCTCACAGTTATGGAAGCTGTAAGTCCAAGATTAAGGTGTCAGGAGGGTCTTTTCCAGGCCTCTCTCCAGTTGCTGGTGGTTCCCTGGCTTTTGGCAGCTTAATTCAGTCTTCACATGGCACTCGTGTGTGTGTGTGTGTGTCCATGTCAAATTTTCCCTTTTAATATGGAGACCAGCCATATTGGATTAAGCGTCTACCCTATTCTAGGCTGACATCATCTTAACTAGCTACATCTTCAATGATGTAGCTGTTTCCAAATAAGGTCACATTATGAGGGTCTAAGGATTAAGACTTCAGTGTGTAAATTTTGGGGAGACATGATTCAGCTGAAATACAATAAAATGTATAGATGTTACGAATACAGATTAAATTTTACTTATTCATAAACCCACAGATGTACCACCCAAATCAAGACATTAAATATTTCCAGCACCCCAACAGGGTCCCTTCACCTCCACTCAGGTAATAATTTCCCTAAAAGCAATGACTATTTTAGCAAGACTCTATTTTGAAACCAAAGATCTGTTTCGATTTTCCAACATCCATTTGAAACTACATTATCTCAGCGGAATGCTAATATCCTCCCCACTCTGGGTTCTGACATTTTCTAAGGAAAAGGTCCCCTCCAAGCCTATTGGTTCTGTGGCGAAAACCAGAGGAGACACCTGCTAACAGCTTCAGATCAATCGGGGTCAATCCTGTCTGGATTCACTCCTGGCGCTGATGCACAGTTCAGTCATCACCGTTCATCTGGTGAGTGTCTGGGTTAATAAAGGAGCCAGGTTAACTCATTCTGTCTTCCAGGACTAATGTCTCTGTTAGATTTCCTTGCACATCCCAGACCAGCTCCTTGCTGTAAAACGACAGACGGTGGCAGCTACTTCCCGCACCACCCACGCCGGCTTCTGAGTGGCCAGATAATGATGTGAGAGGATTTACTCCCGTTTACCCTGAAGGCTCACATCTGCACTTGTGCTGTCATCTTTGTCACTTTTTCCCCAGTGGTCTGTTCATTCTTATGTTTGTCTTACAGATTCTCAGAGTCGAATCATCAGAAACACAGAACAAAATTCAGCAACTGCAGTGACGGCTTATTCTCAGTCTCCTCTCGTAGAAGCCTATTGCCTACAATGTGCCCACCAAGGCCTCTCTAAAGCCCCTTCCTCTACCTACTGAACAAACCCTGCAAGCTCAGTCTGTGAAAAACTGAAATCCCCTCCCCCTGGTTTCTCCTTAAAATCAAACTGTTTTGCCCTTGTTGGTTTTTTCTCTTGTCATTATTTCTCTTGTTTTGTTTTGGTCTTTGGTTTATTTTTGTTTAATAAATCACTCTTCCGTCTACTTATCATCCAAGAAAAACTCCTGGGGATTATGCTAAATGCTTCTATTTTCCTGTATCCAATCACATACCTATCTCTCGGACATGTGGGTACCTCTGCATCTCTTTCTCCCCATCCCTGCTGTTTGAGAGGCACGAGCCTTTCAGCTGTTTTCCCACCATGGTGGTTTCTCCCCTCTCTTACCCACCCCCACCTGCCCACTGTCATTAAGCTGAATTCTCTAAAATACGGGTGTGTCTCTTTGTGCCTAACGCTGTCCAGAGCCTCCTGATCACCTCTGGTTCAGACTGTAAAGATCACACGTGCTCTAGGCTCCCCCTGCCTTTCTGTCTGACCTCCCAGCTGTCCCCACACCCCAGGCCCCAACCGACTCGAGGGGCTTGTGGTTTCTGGAAATCACCTGGCTCACCATGGCCTCCAAGCCCATTTTGCCTCACTGCCCTTGCCCATCTTCTCCACCTGGGAATCCTTGCTCAGCCTTCCTGCGTCAGCTCTCAACTTCCACCTTTGGAGTCCTAGTCCCACGACTCTCCTCCCTCTGGTAGAGTGAGCCCTGTCTTCTGCACCCCAACTTCAGGCCACAAAACTCTGCTCCCAGATTAGTTATAAGTTCAGCAGTCAAGAGTACCACTTGAGTTCAAGACCCTCTTCCAACACTTCTGGCCGAATAACCTTGAACCAGTTGGTTGACCTCTCTGGGCCTTGACTTTCATCTGTATAATGGGAGTCGTAATAGCGTAACTCCAAGGCCATTGCAAGGAAGGATATTTTAATATTGCTACCCAGGAAATGGTCAGTGCTCAGTAAATATTACTTGTTAATATTCCCTTCTCCCTTTTTTTCCATTAAACTGGTCCCAGAGTAGAATGATATCTGAATTCATGCGAGGTTGTGAGCTTCCTGAGAGGGAGAACCACTGTTGACCATCCTCCTCCAGGCTCAGGTGAGGCTCAATGCCCCCAAAAAGGACAGAAGAAATCACGCAAAGATCTTCACTGTGTTTATCCCATCACTCCCCTGGTGGCTCCGACGGTAAAGAATCTGCTGGCAATGCAGGAGACCTGGTTTGATCCCTTGGTTGGAAAGATCCCCTGGAGGAGGCACGGCAACCCACTGCAGTATTCTTTTCTGGAGACTCTCCATGGACAGAGGAGCCTGGTGGGCTACATAGTCCATGGGGTTGCAAAGAGTCAGAGAAGACTGAGCAACTGACACTTTCACTTTCCCTAGGATGGTGGAGGGGGCGCCCCCTAGTTTGCATCATGTGTGTTGCAGATTCTAAGGAAATGCAGCACTTCATTCACCTCTCCCCAGGATGCTGCCTCAGAGATGACCATCCAGTCACCCTTGTTTACTGAATGACTTGGTTGATTCCATGGGCTCTCAGGCCCATGCTTACATCAGGGAATCAGGCAGAATCGTCTGGAGTTCAGGAATTGCTGCTTTGAGCTGAAACTATGTGAATTCCAGTGGTAATAACTGACTGAACCTCTTGGTTAGAACCTAGATGCCAGTTCTGTTCATGGCCTAGGAAGCCAGGCTGACATGCGGAGCCCCAGACACTGACTGGATTTGATTGGGACCTTTCACAGCTCTTCTCCCTCAGCTGGAAAATGGGGAAATAGTTAAACCAGCCTCACCAAGGCTTTGTAAATATCACATAAATATAAAGAATGAAATTAAATGAAATATAAAGAATGAAATGTAAATATCACATAAATACAGAGAATGAAATTCTTACTCATAATAAAGGGAAAACCACGGACAGCACAAAATGTGGTCCTGAGCAAGTCTGCTCATGAAATGTTCTCTAAAGGCTACAATGAAGAGGGGGTTTGTCCTGACAGCTGGCCCCAAATATCCTGGGGAGAGCTGTTGAGGTTTCCAAGAAGAATCCAAGAAGAGCAGCCTCATGGAGCCCAGCCTCCTCATGAGTAGAGTCCCGGCAGGCCCCCGCAGTCTGCTTTCCCTGGGTGGCCATAGCTCAGCCAAGCAATTTTTGAGAAAGATGTAAAAGCAATCCAATGGAGGGAAGAGAGTGCTTTCAACAAACACTACCGGAGTGTTCGTACATCCATAGACAGGAAAATGAACCGTAGCTTCAATTTCACACCTCACACCTTATAAAAATTAATTCAACGAAGATCACAGACCTGCACATAAAAGGTAAAACTATAACACTTCTAGAAGAAAGCAGAGTGGAAAATTCTCAGGATCTAGAGTATGTTACAAAGCTCTTAGAGTTGACATCAAAACAGAATTCATAACAGAAAACAAATGATAAATTGAACTTAAAATTTAAAATCTTAGCTCTCTCCGCAAAAGATGCCATCATAAAGATTTTAAAAACAAGCTACAAACTGGGGAGGCGGGTGGAATTTTTGCAACTGCATAACTGGCAAACACTAATATCTGGAATATATAAAGAACTCCCAAAACTCAACAGTAAAAAGCAAATATTTCAATCTGAAAATGGGCAAGGATTAAGATACACAAATCATGGAAGGGGATATTCAAAGAGCATGGGAAGATGTTTAATATCTGTGGCCGTTAGAAGAAAGGCAAATAAAAACCACGATACCACTCCTCATCTATTAAATATTAGTATAGCTAAAACAGACATAAAATTTGGTACTAATATTGGCAAGCATGCAGAAAAGTTGGCTTTATAATGGTGCTGATGCAAATATAAAATGTATAGCCACTCTGAAAAATAGTATAATGTTTTCTCAAAGAACTAAACATACGCTGATAATACACAGCCCAGCGATCTCACTCCTGGCTGTTTATCCCAGAGAAATGAAAGCTTACGTCTGCACAAAAACCTGTACACGAATATCAGCTTTGTTTGTAATAATAACTCAAAACTGAAACAACCAAAATGTCCTTTAGTGGATGAATGGTGAAACAAACTAGTCTTCTCCCACTGAGGCTCAGAGCTGGCCATCCCAACATATGCCACAGTGGCATATTTGAAAATTTTGAATTAAGTTGAGAAACAGCCTGTGAAAGAAAAAGATATAAAAACACTCTGACTTCCTTCCACTCTTTTCCTCTGAAAGCAGGAAATACATCTCCCACATCTTCCCATACCAGGAGGACAGAAAGCATCTTTATCACCAGAGTTGGGGGATTCAAGACTAAGAAAGCTGTATAAACAAAGCTTAATTCTTCATTAGTTTGCTATCTCAAGCATAAGTCCCTTTGTTTAATTAAATCTTCACAAATCATTGTTTCTTTGTCTAAAAAATGTTGCATAAATAGTCTGCTTTGGTCACTTTGGACGTCCCACCTCTATGAAACCTCTATGAACACAAATTAATTCTTTTTCCTCTCGTTAACATGTTCTGTGTCAATTTAATTATTAGACTAGCCAAAAGAACTCAAGAGGGGTTAGGGTGGAACCTCTCTCTCTCCAACCATCCAACCTGTCGAATATTACTCAGCAGAGAAAAGGAAAGAGGTATTGATACACACAGTGATTTTCAAGATTTCAAGGACACTGTGCTGAGTGAAAAATGGTGGTTCCATATTGCATTGTTCAGTTATATAATCTATAATTATAGCATATAATTAAAACTCATGAAATGACAAAATCATAAGGGTGGGGAAGAGACAGGTGTTTACCATGCATCAGGGATAGTTGTGGGAGAAAGAAAGCAGGGTGACTGTGAGCAGATAGACCAGGGGATGCCCAGAGAAAGAACCAGGCTCTTGGACAGGCCTTAGTAATTAATAATCTTAAGGGAACAAAAGAAGGCAAGAACAAACAACTGTTCAGTTCAGTTCAGTCGCTCAGTCATATCCGACTCTTTGTGACCCCATAAATTGCAGCACGCCAGGCCTCCCTGTCCATCACCATCTCCCAGAGTTCACTCAGACTCACATCCATCAAGTCCGTGATGCCATCCAGCCATCTCATCCTCTGTCGTCCCCTTCTCCTCCTGCCCTCAATCCCTCCCAGCATCAGAGTCTTTTCCAATGACTCAACTCTTCGCATGAGGTGGCCAAAGTACTGGAGCTTCAGCTTTAGCATCATTCCTTCCAAAGAAATCCCAGGGTTGATCTCCTTCAGAATGGACTTGTTGGATCTCCTTGCAGTCCAAGGGACTCTCAAGAGTCTTCTCCAACACCACAGTTCAAAAGCATCAATTCTTCGGTGCTCAGTCTTCTTCACAGTCCAACTCTCACATCCATACATGACCACAGGAAAAAACATAGCCTTGACTAGATGGACCTTAGTCGGCAAAGTAATGTCTCTGCTTTTGAATATGCTATCTAGGTTGGTCACAACTTTTCTTCCAAGGAGTAAGCGTCTTTTAATTTCATGGCTGCAATCACCATCTGCAGTGATTTTGGAGCCCCAAAAAATAAAGTCTGACACTGTTTCTACTGTTTCCCTATCTAGGAAGAAAAGTAATAATAGCAAAGATAACATATCAGTTGTAAAGACCTCCAGTTCTCTTTCAGTGATAAAGATTAGCCTGCAGCTCAACCATCAGGTCAGCTAGAACCTAAGGGATGATGACGATGGCCTTTTCTGACTCTCGTGACTTCAGTCAACTAAGGCTGGGTCTCTGTCCACTACCCAAGCCCCGTCATGAATATGCGTGTACGCTTAGCTTAAAACTTCCCCACTTTTGCTGTTGGGAGAGACACTGCTTTGGGAAACATCTCTGGTGTTCTCTTTACTTGCTACAAGTAATAAATCCTTCCTTTTCCTGATCTTTGTCTTGGTTGTGTCTGTTGGCTCCATACCCACCAAGAGGTGAACAGGCCTACAAAAGGGTAGCACAGGGAGGTCCTTGCCGTAGATGGCAGTGGTGTTTACAGGCATCAACACATGTAACAAATGACGTAGGACTATAACCACACACACAGTGTACTGTGTCAACATCCTGGTGTGGATGGTCTTCCACAGTTAGGCTACAACCAGGGAGACCAGCTGCAAGGCAACAGGAGACCACTCTATTTTACAACTTCTTATCAGACTGTAATTATTTCAAAATGAAAAGTGTTTTAAAGGCCAAGCCTGCACACCTTTAAAAAAAACTGAACTACTGTTATAGGCAACACCTGGATGAATCTCAGAGGATTGTGAAATCAGAACTGAGAGGGCCTGCTGTCTGCTTTCATTCCTGTGAAGTTCAGGAATGACCACATTAATGGTGTTGCTTTCAATCAGCCAGCAGTTACCTCCGTTATGGAGAGACGGACTGGGAAAGAACGAGACGGACAGGACGTATGAGGCCCTGAGAATGGTCTATGGCTCTTCGTTTAGGGGGTATCAGGGGATTCACAGGTTTAAAACAAATCAGCAAGCTTCAGACTTGAGAAAAGTGTGTATGTTTATTATATTTAAACAAAAAAGGGAGAAGCCTTGTCTAATCTTGTTTTATGAACTTGTAACTGCCAGAAGTGTCACTGGCAGAATGGCAATTTCCTCCATTCTTGCCCTTCTCAGGGGAAAGAATTCAGTGGAGGGGCATAAAGCAGTTTAAATTAGCAAGACTTTTATTAAGCAGAAAGAAAGTCACTTCCGAGAAAGGACGACAGCGGGCTGTTTGGAAACCAGAAGCAGCCCCACGGTGGGGTTGGTTGTTTCGGAGAGGTGGCAAGTCCCTCCCTGTGTCCTGTGTCACTTGACTGACAAATTGATTGACAGCTTTAGGTCACATAACTTTTCTCCTAGTGCACAGGCACACATAAGCACCCAAGCAAAAGGATGAGTGCAAAAACCACAATGCTAATTTAGTACAAATACAGTGTAATGAACCCTGGGTTACCTTGAGTCACTTTTTAGGTCTTGATGCACCTGTGCCAACCTATGGCTGGACACCTAGCAATGGTCCTTGACCACGAGAGCAAGGATCTCAGGTAATGCTCCACCCACCACTGTTCAAGTGGGAGAGGGAAAGATGAACCATCTCAGATGTGGAGGCAGGGTACAGGGCAGCTGTGTCTGGCTGGCTTCCTAACAGAAGCAGCCTACCTGAGGGCAGGTTTCCCAGGTGGAACTAGTGGAAAAAGAACCCGCCTGCCAATCCAGGAGACATAAAAGATGCGGGTTGGGTAGAAGCCCTGGAGGAGGGCATGGCAGCCCACTCCAGTATTCTTTCCTGGAGAATCCCCTGGACAGAGGAGCCCGGTGGACTCCAGGGGGTCGCAGAGTCAGACCCAGCTGAGCATGCACGCACGCACCCTACCTGAGGGCAGCTCATTCTGACACTTACTCCGGGATCTCCTCTACTTTAAGTTCTTAACCTCAGGCTGGGTAGAGGGTAGAGGAATGACTTTCTTTCCTATTTTTTCTTAGAATGTCCTATGCTCCAGCCTGTATTTCTGTGTGAATCTTGTTTGCAACTATACAGCAGACCCTGAACAACCCAAATTTGAACTGCACAGGTCCACTTAGAGTAAATATTGTAGTTCAACACGATCCAATCAGCAGTTGGTTGAATCCAAAGATGCAGAACAACTAATATGGAGGAAACCCAGACACAAAGGAGACATGACTAGGAGGGTTCACTGTAAGTTACACTCAGATTTTTATTGTGCAGACGGTGGGTGCCCCTAACCCCCAAGTTGTTCTAGAGTCCACTGTATTTGAATGGGAAACATCATCATATTTGTCTAGACCAGTGGATCTCAAATGTGGTTCCCAGGCCAGAAGCATCAGCATCATATGGGAACTTCCTAGACATGCAAATTCTGAGGCCCCACTTGCCCTGTTGAATCAGCAGCTGTTGCTGGGGCTCAGCAACATGCCCTCTGAGTCATTCTTGTTGCATCTTGCTGTTTAGCCGCTAAGTCATGTCCGACTCTTTGTGACTTCACAGACTGTAGCCCACCAGGCTCCTCTGTCCATGAGATTTCCCAGGCAGGAATACTGGAATGGGTTGCCATTCCAATCTCCAGGGGATCTTCCCAGCTCAGAGATTGAACCCAGGTCTCCTTCATTGCAGGTGGATTCTTTACCGTTGAGCCCGCCAGGGTAGCCCATGATGCATCTGAGGAGCCCTAACCCAGAATTTCTGTTTCTTGGGATGCCTGGGGGTGCTGGGGAGGACCACTTAGCCCAGAATAAACATCTCCTTGATCCAAGATCCCTGTCTGGCTGCTGTGGTCTCTTCCTTCCTCCTCTCTCTACACCCAGCAGAGAAAGCCAGATTTCACTCCTGCCAGGTGATGCTCTGTAGTCCAATCAACTGCAGCCAGTCTGGGGACCAGGAAGAAAGTCTCAGTGGACAACTATGGAGAAAAAGAAGGCAATTCTTAGATAAGAAGCTGGGTTAGGCCTCCCCACATTTACTGCAATATGTCATAAAAAATGTTTGTAAACGTGTCTTGAAAACTCTATGACTCTCAAGTACAGTGTTTTCTCCTCATTAGAAATGATAGAATCAATTTTATTCACTGGCTTTCTCTGATGCCTAATCTATTTTGAAAGGAGAAAGAAATGATTTAATTTTGGGGGTTTCAGTGTGAAGGGTAAATTAAATAATGACATGGAGCATGTCAGCTGCAGTTTTTCCTTCACCCCACGCCCAGAAACCACATTTTCTTTCTCAGTCATTACAGATTACTTTAAATTACTTTGAAAATAAAAATGCCACTCTAACAACTATGAATGGCTTATATTGTAGCTCTCAACCTTTTAAAAGATGTTCTATTTTGCAAAAATTAAGTGGCATCAAACTCAGAATCTCGGGGAACGGAGCATGCAGACTCCTCCAATTAAACCTCCCTCCAGCATCTGCTGCAATATTTTGCCAATAAGCCCTTCCAGTCCAAATATAGTTCTGATGCTCACAGCACTTTCTGGAGCAATTAAGTGTGTAGTTTTTAACATCTCCACGTTGCCGTTGGCGCTCGCTTTCCCAAGGCCCCCAAATCCGCGACCACCTGCAGTCTAATTCTGGTCTCTCCTGCAAACTCAGCCTGTCCTGTCTCTATGTTGCAAGTCCATGGTGAACAAAAGAATATGGTGGCCATTTTCTTTGCAACCAGGGCGGTGAAGCCGACTGATCCACAGCATTCCCCCCTCAGCTAATGAGGAGGGCATCTCTCTCTCACTCTGAGCCCCTGCCCTAACTATCCACTGCCTCCCCTGGAGCAGTCTGGAAGGTGACATATCCTGGTTAGCTCCCACCTGCCAAGGGCCCCTCATATCCCACCAATGGCATCTCTTTAGTCCGTAGGACCTCCCCAGGAGGTGTGAGAATCGCCAGGCCCTGCTGCAGACTGGGTGGTCCCAGAGGCTGTCTCTGAGATGGGGGCCCGTGTGCACGAAGTTTGCTGGGTGCCCTCAGGATGAATGTCTGTGGGTGGGAGAGGCAGGCTGAGCAGCAGACACAGAGCTCAACCCCACCAGGGGGAGATCCAACCTGTCGGGCCCCACAGGTGTCTCTGCTAGGAAAGGCAGCAGGTCCTCATACCCACCCCCCAGTCAATATGGGAGGCACAGCTATCACCCACAGGTGCTGAGGAGACGGATCAATGCCGTGAGTTACCTGTCTGAGTGAGCACGTGGGAGTGAAGAAGCAAGCGGGACACACACCCAGCACAGACTCCCAGTGCAGCTTCTCACACAGTTACAGTGAAGCTAGAGTTGTTCAGTTTGAGGTATACAGCAGAGTGATTCAGTTATAGCTATATTTTTAAGATTCTCTTCCATTATAGGTTGTTATACGATATTGAATAAATTTGTGCCATACAGTAAGTTGCTGTTATTTATACAGTAGTATGTATCTGATAATCCCATACTCCTAATTTATCCCTCTTCTTTCCCTTTTAGTAGCCATAAATTTGTTTTCTATGTCTTGTGAGTCTGTTTCTGTCTTGTAAGTAAATTCATTTGTGTTATTTTTTAGATTCCACATATAAATGAAAACATGCAGTCTTTTTCTTTCTTGGACTTATTTCACTAGGCATAATATTCTCTAGGCCCAGCTGTGTTACTGCAAATGACAATATGCCCTTCTTTTTTGTGGTTGAGTAGTATTCCATTGTATTCATCTGCTGATGGACACTTAGGTTGCTTCTAGGTATTGGCTATTGTAAATAGCCTGTCGCTCTCATTTCTTGTTCTACGATCACTGCCTTATCTGCATGCTCCCTGGCTATTGTCCAGGCTGAGAAAACCCCTCTGGATGCTGGCGCTGCTTCCAGGCCCTCTTGTGCCCTCTTGCTGTTAACATACCAGTGACCATGGACCACAGCTCCATTAGACTTCTTTCTCAGAAAGATCCAATCATTTCCCACACCTGGTTGAGTGAGTCCAACCCTACCTCCTGGTCTGCTTTAAGGCTGTCAGTGCTGCAGCTCACCCTCCACCAACACATCCCTGAGCCCTGGGTGGTGGCCACATGGCCACCTGGACTCCTCTTAAAAGTGGTTTACCCACCCCGTGTTGAACCCTGAAGACCATCCCTCCCTTCTGATGCCTAAGATTGACTCCCCTTGCCTCTTCCCAAGAAAATCACTCAGAGGCAACAAAACCAGGGTAAGAAATGGCAGTCGTGGCTCAGGCCTTGGAAAATTCTGCAATACTTCCTGACATAGCTTGAGTGGGAAGAAAGAAAGGCTGTTGAGGAAAACTGAGTAGAGAATTATTCAGAAATGAGAAGAGAGAAAGACTCTAGCATTGATACATGATTTTAAGAACTTGCCTTTTATTGCCTTGCAACACTTATTCTACTTGTAGGTTAGGGAGTCTAAGAACAAATGTACAATATTCCTTACTTTGGAGCAGGCTGGAGAGTGTTCCCTAGATTCGTGTCCACCCAGAACCTCAGAATAAGACTGTATTTGGAAATAGGGTCTTTGCAGATATAATTCAGTTAAGGATCTCAAGATGAGATCATCCTGAATTTAGGGTGATGATCCAAGGATGAGTGTCCTGATAAGAAGAGGAGAGGACACACAGGAACACACAGAGCAAAGGCCACGTGAAGATGAAGACAAGAGACTGGAATGATGTGGGCACAAGCCCAGGAACACAGGAGCCATCAGTAGCTGGAAGAAGCAGGAAGAATCCTTTCCTGGAGCCTCTGGAGGCCACACGGGCCTGCCCACACCTTGGCTTCTCTAGTAAGTTTCTATCGTTTTAAGCCACAAAATCTGTGGCCATTTTCTCTAGCAGCCCAAGAAACGAATAGCTCTGTATACTAAGAATTTTCTTAAAACAAGATACTCTTGTCCATATAGCATGATTACTGACTTGAAATCAGCTGATCCCAGGCCTGGATTTGACAAAATGCCTCACAAGACACAATGCAGCCTCCATGCTGGACATCGTAGGTGTAAAGTAGGCCCGGCAGATATATAGAGGCCAGCACTCAAAGAAGCGAGTGGTGAATGACCAGAGCACAAAGCATCTAGGGCAGACGTCCAGGCTCCTCCAGTGCTCAGGGCTCAGCCAGTGCAAGACATGTAGAAGCGGGTGTCAGCCACACTCTGAGTTCCTGGGGGAACTTGATTCTGACTGGCACCATGTTATGGACAAAATTCATATGTTAAACCCTAACACCTCATATGATGGTTTAGGAAGCCAGAACTTTGGGAGGTAATTAGAGTTGGACGTGGGCATGAGGGTGGGCCCTGTGATGGGATTAGTGTCTTCTAAGAAGCAGAAGAGACACCAGAGCTTGCCCCTCGCTTTCTCTTTCTGTGGGGTGAGGACACAGTGAGCTTGCTGCTATCTGCAAACCCTGGAAAACCATTGGCCAGCACCTCCATCTTGGGTTTCCAGTGTCCAGAGATAAATGTCTGTGGTTTAAATCCCCAATCTGTAGTGTTTTGTTATGGCCACCAGAACTGACTATGACACACCACCTCCTCTCTGAGGTCACAGCCAAGTGGCTGCAACTCATGGGTCAGGCTGCCCCAAGGAGCCGTGTCACAGATAAGCCTCGTCCATGTGAGTCAGCTCTCTGCCGCATTTCTCTTGCCTTTCACATTACGGACAACAGAGGAAAGGAGATGGAAATGCTCCTGGTCTGGAGCAGTCGGCCTTTCCCTATTTATACCATATGCCTAACTCCCTGGAGTAATTTTTTTCTTTCGGGATTATTTTTAAAACTTGCCTAACTTGTTTGTATCTGCTGTAAAAATACTTAACAGAGAAATAACATGAGATGATGGCTAGTAGAGTTTATTACCCTTTGAAATATTAAGACTACGCAGACTATAATATGTAGATTATGCAGTTGCAATAGTTTTTATGACTGGATTCTCAATTACTTTTGCTGGAGATGTTTATATAAATTGTTCTTTTGGTTTAAAATTTTCTTTAAAGGAAATTGTACATTTCTTATATTTTTATATATTCTTTTAGCAACAAATGTATTTTACCAAACTTGCCTACAAATTTTATCATAATGATCTTTTAAAAAATAACTACTGAAAATATAATCATCCCTTCCCTATTCCTATCTACTTTTTATTTCTTATTTCCTCCGCCTTCCCCGAAGGTAAAAAAAAAAAGCACTCTATCTTTTAAAGATGAAGGCCATTGGAACTGTGTTCCCTTTACCTGTGTCCATTCAAAATAAATAATACACAAATAACATTAAATTCAATACCCATTTTTAATTTTAAAACATTTTATTGAACTAGTAATAGAAGAAATATACTGCTTGACATAATAAAGAATAATCTATTTCAAATGCTCATCTATCATTTTAATACTTCATGGTGACACAATGGAGGCAGTCCTATTAGTATCTGGGATAAGATGAGAATATTTTGCTATCACCAATAAATTTTGCATTTTTTCCTGGGCATTCTAACCAATGCAATATGAAAAGAGTTGGGGAGAAAGTACACAAGTACAAATATTGTAGAGGAAACACCAAAGTTTTTGCCAATGACATAAATATCTATTTAGAACATGTTTTCTTTGGTTTTATTTTGCTCTTTCCTAATGTGAAAACTCAGATTACTGATTCAAGACCTTCTTCTCTCTTTTTTTTTAAATATGAGCATTTAATGGTATAAATTTCCTTCCAAATTCTAGTTTAGCTGCATCCTAGAAATTCTGGCACAATTTCAATTTTGTTCAGTGTAAAACATTTTCCTATTTCCTTTGAGAATTTCCCTTTGACTCGTGGATGATTTTAAAATATGCTGCTTTATTGCCCAGTGTTTGGAGATGTTCCTCTTTTCTGTTTTCTGATTTCTAGTTTAATTCTGCTACAAAGAGAAAATCTGTTTCATATTATTTCAATTCCTTTTTATTTGTTAAGGTTTAATTATGACACAGGAGATGGTTGATTGTGATGGATGGTCCATGCTCACTTGAAAAATTGTGTTAATATATTCTGTTGCAGTAGAGTGTTTTGTACAAGTCAATTAGATCCAGTTGGCTGATTGCATTGTTCAGTTCTTCCACATTCTTGCTGATTTTCTGTCTACTTGTTTTATAAATTACAGAGATAGGAGTATTAAAATCTCTAATTGTAATCCTGGACCTATTCCTCCTCTCAGTTCTGTTGGCTTTTGATTTCTGTCTCTATACTGAACAGGGAAAGTTTAATATTAATATTAAAAATTATTAGCTATAGCAAGGGGTAGGAGTTTCATTCCATGTATTTTTAATCTTTGTTTTAGGTACACAGATATTTAGGATTTCTATGACTTCTTGGTAAACTGACTTTTTTTATCATTAGGAAAACCGCTCTTTTCCTGGGTAAGGTTTTTTGCTCTGAAGTCTACTTTGAAAATAATGTAGCTATTTCATCTTTTCTACTCAGAGCCTGTAAGCTATATACGTTTCCAGCCCTTCACTTTTAACCTAACTATATCATGATATTTGAAGTAAGTTTCTTCTAGGTAGCATAGTGTTGGGTCATGTTTTTTATCCATTCTGACATTCTCTTTTAACTGGTTTGCTTAGACCACTTACATGTATTATAATTGTCACTACTTTTGGATTTAGTCTACCACTTGATTACTTGTTTCCTGTTTGTTTCCTCTACTTTTTATCCTTCTGCTTCCCCTTTTCTCCTTATGTTGATTATTTGAACATCTTTAGTAATTCATCTTAATGTTTCTGTTGGGGTTTTGACTATGTATATCTTTTTACCTACTTGGTGTATTGACTGCTATCTGGCTTACAGCACACACACTTTAACTTTTCCAAGTCCACTTAGAATTGGCATTTTATCACTTCCAGTGCAATAGAGAATTTTTACCACCATAGAAAATCCTTTAT
This sequence comes from Capricornis sumatraensis, assembly GCF_032405125.1. NCBI lineage: Eukaryota > Metazoa > Chordata > Mammalia > Artiodactyla > Bovidae > Capricornis > Capricornis sumatraensis. The sequence continues at coordinate 81,129,654 of NC_091073.1, forward strand.
CCTTCCCCTCTATACCACTTTCTATAAATTGCATTTATATAAGTTGACAACCCTTTCAACCAATGTTATATATTTTGCTTTCATCTGTCACAGAATTTAATGAATTCAAGAGAATTGTAGGTTACTACATTTGCCCAGATATTTCCCATTTCTGCTCCTCTCCTGTCATTCCTGATGTTCCATATCCCTCTAGTAAAAACTCCCTCCTGTCTGAGTAATTTTCTTTAGCAATCCTTTTGGGAGAAGTTGGCTGGCATTCAGGACTCTTAGTTTTCCATCATTTGAGGATATCTTTATTTTACTTTCCTTCCTAATTGATATTCTCTGCCTGAACTTAGAACTATGGATTGACATTTCTTTTCTTTCAAAACCGTTTTTCCACTTTTTGGTATCTACCACAATCATTTCAATCATTTTTCTCTTATCGATAGGCACTGCATCATTTTTCAGTGACTGCTTTCAAGACTTTTTCTTTGGTTTAGTGTCTTTATAATATGTTTTCATTGTATTTCTGTGAGTTTACCTTTCTTGGAGTTTGCTTTGCTTCTTAAATTTGTAGGTTCAGGCCAAATTTTGGGAGTTTTCAGCCATTATGTCTTCAGATATCTTTTCTGCACCATTCTCTTTCTCCTTCTCTCTGAAAATCTCAGTACACAAATGTTAGCCCTTCCAGCTTGTGCCCCACAAGTGACTAAGGCTTGGGCACTGCTTTCTTTTTTCAGCCATTTTCTTCTGCAGTGTTAAAATCTGATTACTCTCGCATCTCCATCATGCATTTTTTAAAATTTTGGCTATTGTATTCTTGAAGTTTATACTTTCCATTTAGTTTTCCTTCCATTTTTCCGTTGCTTTTCTGAGACTATCTATCCTTCCATTTATTTCAAGATTCTTTGCTATTACTTCTTAAAGTAACTTCATAGTAACAGATTTAAATCCTTTGATAATTTAGTCATCAAGGCTATGGTTTTTCCTGTAGTCATGTGTGGATGTGAGAGTTGGACTGTGAAGAAGGCTGAGTGCCGAAGAATTGATGCTTTTGAACTGTGGTGTTAGAGAAGACTCTTGAGAGTCCCTTGGACTGCAAGGAGATCCAACCAACCCATTCTGAAGGAGATCAGCCCTGGGATTTCCTTGGAAGGAATGATGCTAAAGCTGAAGCTCCAGTACTTTGGCCACCTCATGCGAAGAGTTGACTCATTGGAAAAGACTCTGATGCTGGGAAGGATTGGGGGCAGGAGGAGAAGGGGACGACAGAGGATGAGATGGCTGGATGGCATCACTGACTCGATGGACGTGGGTCTGAGTGAACTCCGGGAGTTGGTGATGGACAGGGAGGCCTGGCATGCTGCGATTCGTGGGGTCGCAGAGAGTCGGACACAACTGAGCGATTGAACTGAACTGAACTGGACTGTCATCTTAGGTCTCCCCCAGTGGCTCAGATGGTAAAGAATCCACCTACAATGCAGGAGACCTGGGTTCAATCCCTGAATTAGGAAGATCCTCTGAAGAAGGGAATGGCTGCCCACTCCAATATTTTTGCCTGGAGAATTCCATGGATATCTTGGGTTGGCAATCAACTTGGCATTGACTTCTGTTGATAGTTTTTTCCTGTGCAAAACTGACATTTTTCTGGTTCCCTGTATGCTAAGAAATTTGGGAGTGTATCCTGAACTCGCAGCATTAGGTCAGGTTCAGACCACAAGTTCAACCTACCTTCTGTGGGTTGTGAGGTCAGTGCCTATTCTATTGTCAAAAGCTCTACACCACTATCCAGATCTGCCCACCTGTACACTACCTTTCGGCTAGTCTGGGGCCTTGAGGTGGTGTTTGCCCTGGCTCAGGTCTCAAAGTCATTGGTATGTCGTTTGGAGTCAGGAGTTTATAAAGCTCACCAGCAACCACATGGCTTCCTCCCTCTTTCCTGAGATCTCCTTGGTACTTTCTGATCCCTGTGGATCTGCATGTTAGTACTGGTGCTATAGTTATTCTTCTTTGCCTATACTTCCCATGTCAGCACCTGCCTCCTGGGCCAAGTGATTGGAGACCAAGGAGAAATCAGCAGCAGGAGGAGCTCATCCTGCCTTCCTGGAACAACAGTTCCTCTGACTGGGAAGAAGGTTCCTGTCTCTAGCACTTTGAGAACCTGGGGCCCCTGCTGCTGCTGCCACCGCCACCACCTCAGCTGGTAGGGTCTGCCTGGGGGCTGGAGGGTGGACAACCCAAGGAAAAGGGGAGAGAAGGAATATTTCACCCCTCTCTGTCTTTCCCTGCTCTCAGAGCCCTTGCTGCAGGGTTCTTCCTGAGATTCTGGTCACATCAGTCCTCACTCCTGCTTGGGCAGTTTGAGTTCAGCCCAGTGGACGCTGAAGAAGAAAAGAGACCAGGAAGCGAGTGCTGGTTTAATGGTCCCTCAAAATCTTGTCCACCTCCTCAATCCATCCATCATTATTGACTTGTCAGGATCTCACGCCCCTGCTTCAGGCCCTGTGTCCATGATCCATAACCTCATTACATGGGAGAGACACAGAGTGTCCTAGCTCCATCTTACCCAGAAACAGAACTCTACCTAATTTTTACATTTGAATCTTTATCCTTTATAAAATGTTTTTTGATGTCATGAGAAGACATAGATTCCAGTTTTATGATGTGGTTAGTCAGTTGTCCCCACATAGCTGCATGTGCAATCCACCTTTCCCACAGGCTGTGCTATGGATATGTTTCATTTGAAAGTCTAATGAATTTGCAAAGAAAATTGTGATGAGATCATTTTTCTTAAATTGTTGGCAACTTCCTTTTAATGTTTATTTGGAAAAATAAGTCATTGAAATACCCCAAAAAAAATTTCTTAGAAGGAAGAGTGCAATATGTGGACTCGACTAATTTTCAGGATTATATAGATATAATCATGTCATCAATAAATTGATGATTTTCTGGTTTAATAATCGATCAGTGAATGGGGTAGAGAAAATAGAAAAGAGAGGATGTAAATGTATACCCGCCTTCCTAAATGTAGAAGGAAAAGTATCATGTGCATGTGAAGTGGAGAAGGTTGGTGGTACTAAAAAGATTTTATAGATATTTTTGGCAAGGAATGTCTGAGAATAACAAGAGAAGTGACCTAGTAGCCAAATATGCCAGTATACGCTCAGGATTAAAACTCACTGATATGGAGACACACGATTAATAATCAGCAACTTGGGCTGGCTTCCCAGGTGGCTCAGCTGGTAAAGAATCTGCCTGCAATGTAGGAGACTCAGGTTCGATTCCTGGGTTGGGAAGATCCCCTGGAGAAGGGAAAGGCCACCCACCCCAGTATTCTTGCCTGGAAAACCCCATGGACAGAAGAGCCTGGAGGGCTACTGTCCATGGGGTCGCATAGAGTCTGATGTGACTCACAGAGTGGAGCGACTCACACTTCCACTAATTAAGCTAGAAAAGAAAGAGATTGGGCAGGGTGGAGCTAGTCTGGTCACTTACTGCTAAAGCCAGCAAGTCATCCTTCAGACCCAAAACATCTGCCAGAGATTAAGGGTAGATTGAGCGTGGCCTTGCTCAGATGAGAAGAAATTGGAGGTAAAATTTATAACCAGGGACAGGAGTCTAGTTTCCACATCAAGTTGTTAAGAGGGGGTGGGCATGTTTAGTAGTAACACGTGAAGACACAGAAAATGAATAAACTAGTTAATCACTAACCAAGAATCAAAATGCAAAATCCTCGCTGGAATCAACTTGTCATGGAGACGTCCATTTAGACTTGACTTCAGTGATAATTACCTCCAGAAAACCACCAGCTGCCTTCTTGTGCTTTAATCACATTAAAATGTAATCTCATATATTCTTCCTCAGGGATTGTGAAAAAAAAGAGGAAGAGGCTAGAGAACAGAGGAAATCTTTGAACATGGAGAACTGAGGATAAGTTCTTCAGTGTTAATGGAATTCAGGTGGTTTGTTGGATGTCGGGAAAACTTTAAAGTTAAAAGTGTGTATAATATGGAATCTTAAGAAACTCAAGGATAAAATGAGATAACAAAAGTGAGTTGAAAGCATACAGAAATACAACAGATCCTCAACATTATACAACCTCTGAATGATGTGAGCTGCTGTGAACTGCATCTCCAAGTCCACTCAGAGCAAAGGGATGTCTGTGAACGTCACGTCATGGGAGCTCCAAGGAGGATGGCCGTGCTGAATGCACAGCCCCTCCCTACAGCCTGCTGGCCAGACGGTCACTGAAATTCCCTGCGTTCTCTGTCCTGGGGAAACACCTCATTACTAGGGGCCATTCTGCCATAGAGCAGAAATGCTATTAGAAAGCATTAGTGTTCCTGCAGTTGGACCGAAGCCTGCCTCCCTGTGGTTTGCACCCTCTGATCCTACTGGAGGCTGCTGAAACGTCTCTATTCCCATTTCTGGTATGGAACCTGATGTCTGAGGACTCTCCAGGGGCGGTGCTCCCAGTTCCTCCAACCTTTCCCAATGTGGCAAGACTTATCAATCAGTCAGGATTTCAGTGGTGCTGCGGTGGTCACTGTCTCTTAAAGAAGGGCACATGGCGCTGTCAGCAGTAGTGGTGGCCACACACAGCATGTGGTGAGAGCAAACTCTACTATGCAATTCACACAGCTGCACACAGGTGACACGAGTTTATGAACAGGTTAGACTGCTTGTGTGGTGCACAGGAAACCCTACTGGGTTGGGGTTGAGCACACCAACATGCCAGGAGGGCAGTGCACTCTCGTCTCACGTGACCGAGGATCCATTATTCGGGAACCCTCCCACATTTCTCTATGGTGCTCTCCTCTGGCTATTCCTCCGTATCCCTCCGGATAAATCAGTGATCGCCAAGTACAGTGCCTTCCTGAGTTCTGTGTGTCGCGTTAGCAAATCATCCAACCTGAGGGGCTCGTGACCCCTAAATGAGTAGTCAGCGGGCAGAAGTGGTGACCCCACTGGTGGCTGGTGTCTGAGGTGGGGCAGTCTCTTTGGGAACCTTGCCCCTAACCTAAGGGTCTGCTCTGACTCCAGGGAGTTGCTGTCAGATTTGAATTGAAGCATGGGACACCCTGCACCAGCCTTCCCTGGTGGCTTAGATGGTAAAGAATCTGCCTGCAATGCAGGAGACCTGGGTTCGATCCCTGGGTTGGGCTGATCCCCTGAAGGAGGGCATGGCAAAACATTCCAGTATTCTTGCCTGGAGAATGCCTTGGACAGGGGAGTCTGGCAGGCTATAGTCTACAGAGTCTCAAAGAGTTAGATACGACTGAGCCACTTTCACTGTTTTATAGTTCACCCAGATGGGATCAGAGAATTGTGTCAGAACTCTCAAGTTTCCTATCCTTGTGAGCAAAGAGGCATCTTTGCATTTGCTCAGAGGATAAAGCTTCTCTTCCACTGGCTGTTAGGAATAACCAAAACCAGATAGTAGTAAAAGAAGTAAAAATGGATTTTACCCAGGAACTGTTGCATTAGGGAAGGGAGACCTCAGTACCGAACTCGGCTCAACCCCCGATATAGCACAGGCAAATGTGAGTTTACAGCCAAGGAGCAGGTTGGGCAGTGGATGGAAAATCACCGTGAGGAGATGTTAGGGGCTAGGGGATGATTCGGGCTAAACCAACTTCCCAGGATCCTTGCTGAGGGCAGAGCAGGATGATCAGACATCATGCAGAGAGAGTGGGAGATAAGGAATTTGATTAGATGTGAAGGAGCCTCCCTCTACACAGGGTTAGCAGAGTTCCTGCTATGAACAGCTCTACCAAGAACAGAAAGGCTGAGGTTGAGACCTGGTGGAGAAGCGGTCCAGAGGAGCCTGGTCAGGCTCAGTCAGGGAGAGGAACTGTCCCAGCAGGCATTTCTCAGATGAACCATGGTGTTGGAAACATTAAATGATGCAAGACAGCATACTGCAAACGCCTCTGTCTTTGTGGGTCTGCAGATAATCTCTGTGTAACTCAGTAGACCACACATTTGTGAAAATGTGTAAAACCTGTGCCCTGAGTGAGTGGATGTCTGGAGGCCCCTCAGGGCCAGGACTCTCTGAAGGGTTTATTTAAAGGATGGACAAGCACAAGTCAGGACTGTGGTGCTAAGTAGGCGGTGCCTTCAAAGGGGGAGACCCAGCCCCCTGGCCGAGGCTTCCTGTTGCATGTCTGCTTTCTCCACGGGGTGGAGGGGAGTGGGTTGAGCAGAAGGAGCTGGCAGGCATCCCTCCCCAAATAGATGGGGTGAGTTACATAGATTAGAAGGAGCACTTCCAAGTATATCTTGACTAGACAGACTCCCACTTGGCTTTCACATTTATTCATCTTAGGAAACAAAAGACTCACTAAAAACAGTTCTCTCCTAGGGCCCCAGAGGCAGAGGAGATTTGGAGACAGGGTTTCTGGGGGATTCAGTGACAGTGCTGTGGAGCTCAGCCCAACTTGATGACACCTTGCTGTGTTCCTCACTTTGAGCAGGGCACTCTGCGAGGCCATGGGAAGTAGGAGCGGACCCCGTGAAGGCCTCTCTGGAAGCAGGTTCCAAGTAATGGGAGGGGAAGCAGACACATGGAACAGGGGCTTCCTGAAGGAGGGGAGTGGCCTAGCACAGACCTCCGCCCAGGGAAGGTGGGGAGCCACCACCAACAGGGCGGCTCCTCCCCACTCCCGTCAAGCACTGAACTACCCTTGCCTCTTGCTGATGCCTGACATACAGGGGGTTTCCACTTTGCTTATACAGGGTGCATCATCCTCCAGGCCTCTCTGGACAGAGATAGGTGGGCCTGTCTCACTTTTGTGTAAGAACCATGGGGAAGCCCAGGACAGTGAGCACTTGAGTCAAAGTTCAATGTTCCCATGGAGAACTCATTTCATCAACCCTTGAAGGGCATCACAAGACCTGGTTTTCACATTGGAGCACCTACTCATCACATCCAACAATGCTTGCTCCCCTCCCGCATCCCCACCATGCCTGTGTCCAGCCAGGTTTCCAACGCTATCTTATCCAGAGGATCTTCCTTAAAAAATAAGAAGTGATGATGTCTCTTCCTGCTTCACAGCCCCTGGTGGCTTCCCCTCCCCCTTTGATGACACATCTCAGTCTGGAAATGAAGCCATCTCATGTTGGCCACTCCTCTCCCTCAACTGGTACAAGATCTGATGAGTTTCCTCTCCTGGGTTCTGGGGTGCTGGTCCCCTCAGAAATCCTAGGTTCCCTGCAGATACCCTCTCCCTCTTGGAGGGGAGTCCCATGAGAGCTGGAATGGTCTGCCAAGTTCAGAGCTTCAGGCCCAGTGTTGACAACACAGCTTGTGGCCATGGGCAGCCTGGGCCACCCTCTGTTCTACTGAAGTTTGGCAAATGCAGTTCAGAATGTTCTCATACAACCCAATAGCAGAATGCTGCAGTGAAGGGGTGGGGGGCAGGTTGCCTCTACTCTCACAAGAGAACACAGATTCTGGTGTGCCTGCACATCCTGACAAGGGGAGTCTAAGCTCTGGTGGCAGTGACCATCTTCAGCCAGATGGACTCCCAGAGGGCCCTGCTGCCTGGCCAGCTTCTCTCTCTGTGGTCCCAGCCCCACCCTGAGGGCATCAAAGGTGCAGCTCCTGGGAAAGGGCCAGCCACAGAGATGACATCTTACCCTCAGGATATATATACTCCAGCGTTTTCATGGGAGGGCTTGTGCCGAGAGAGGATGGAACAGAGTTATTACACAGCATGCGAGTTTGAAGGACACATGGGGACAGCTAGACACAGGTGAGCTCTTCCTGATTGTGCACTTGGTGGGGGCTGCAGTATTGGGTGGGCTTGCAGCAGGGGCATGAGCTCTGGCCCACTGGCCTGATTGCACATCCTGCTGGGGCTAAAGCCATGAGACCCCCAGGAGCTCAGAGTAAATGCCATTTTGGGTGTTTATCCCTAGAAACTCACTTGCATGTCATATACACCAACAAAAGGCTGGAGTCAGCCTCCGTGGTCCACATGAAGGTAAAGTAGGGCTAACAATTGAGCGTGCTGTTCATTCAAATATTCCCTCCTTCCTTGTCTACACTGACGCAGATAAGCACTGCCTTCACAGAGCTTAGTTTTCTGGGGGAAGAGATAAATTAATATGGGCTCAGTGTATGGGATCATGGCTGCATCCTGAAGGGCTACCCTGCCTGTGCACAAGGGCAGGCACCCACTTTCTGCTTCTTAAAATGACTTCTTTAAATCAATAATACGTATTTGCAGCTAAGGGAGCTGGGGGAAGGAAAGAGTGAGAAAACATTGAGAAGGATAAGAACGAGAGCAGTGGACAGAGCAGCATCTGCAGAGTTGACACCTGCTAGTGAGACAAGCCCCAAGAACCCTCACCTTCCACTCCATCTGGATCGTATCCCCTCCAGAGGTGGAGCTGCTCCCCACTTACCAGAGGAGTCTGCAGAAATCCAGGAAGCTGGGAAAGGGGAACAGTGGCCCCTTCCCCAGGAAAGAGGAGCTGGGTGGCACCTGGTGAGACAGAAAGAAATATGAGCAAGTAAATGTGCTGGTCCTGGGCATGTCCCAAGTCTGCAGAATCTGCGCACATCCGCACTCTGGGCCCTGCTGAGCCTGCCCCAGCGTCATTGTATTTTTAGGGATCACTCACCAATTGGGAAGGGCCTGGTTGCCTTACCCTGGGAAAAGTGAGTGCTCCCGAGGACTACCTGTTACAGGTGTGCATGGCTGTGGGTGCAGGTGGGGGCAGGTGAGGCCCTGGAGCAGCAAGGAGACCTGGACAAACAAATGTTAACTATCTCATAGTCCTTCTTTTACCTTTTGTCCCTGTTGTCATCTCAAAAGTCTTTATTATCCTGTTTTTATCCCCTTGCCCCTAACTTCCCTAAAAGCACAGGGCATAGACTGCTGTTTCCTTCTCACAAAGATGCTGCACTTTTATCTCTTATAAGCTATGATCGCTGCAGTCTTTTATTTGAAAAGCCTCCTTCAATAGACTCCATATTATTTTTCCAGCTGTCTGGGCAGATGCATCCTCTACCAAATGCTGTTTGGCAGAACAGCCCTGTTCCCATGGCCCAGCCAGGCCCCCAGCCCTCTACCGTGACCCCCCATGACACTGCCATCAGACCCCCCCACCACTCACTTTCCAGGACACAGGCCCCAGCCCTTGGTCTGGTCCCACACATCTAGCAGAAATCCTGCGCCACATGTGACTCATCACACTTTTCTCTAATTTGGGAGTTGCAAAGGTTTCCTGGCTTTGGTTTCACTTGGGTCATTTGTGAAGCTTCAGGAATGAGCATCCAGGAGCTGGTCTGAAGTCCCCCCTTGGATGTCGTCACAGAGGGAGGAATTGCTTTCAGGCACTGAACCCTGTCCTTCACGTTTTCGATGCTGATGGATTGGTGAGAAATAATTCAGATGACAGAAAGCTGAGTTCTGGGTCATAACCAGACACCACCTGGGCTCTGAAAATCTGGTCCCACCAGCCTCCCTCACATTTCATGAGGCCTAGAAGTTTGTGAGTCAATGAGCCCAGAAATTTGAACTTAGGTTTCAATGTTTCTAAACTAAGATTTCTCAATGTGCAAAATGAGCATTCAAATGTTCAAAGAGCAAAGTTTCTTTGGACAATAAAATGCTGGCCAATTAGGCCAGGCTGGGGTGCTGGGGGGATGCTCTAGTTCTTCAGATCCCCCTCGAAGGCTGAGGTCAGCACAGTCAGAACCTCTCATCACTGCAGTGTTCAGCCAGGCACCTCTTCTGCTTGCTTCCTATTTCTTTACTTCTATACCAGGATGGAAGGGACAGGAACACCAGAGCCCTGAGCATAGGCTGAGCCTCTAGATTTTACATGTAGTATTTAATGCTCACAATAACACCTAGAGCTTCACTGACGAGGCACCAAGAGGGTCTGGTCACCAGTGAGGTCGTCCACCTGTGCTCAGCATTTTACAGCCATGGTCCCCTCCAACACCATTGCAAGCTGTTAGGAAAATGTGATGGCAAATGAAAAGCTTCTCCCAATCCAGGAAACCTCTTCAGAAAGGGAGCAGAGAAAACAGTAGTATTACTGAGGAAGCAATAAAACAGAAGGTGACATGTATCCCAGGCAACCTGCTAAGAGACTGCAGAGACAGGAAGATACTTCTTATTTCGGACGCTAAGCAGACGCAACCTGCGCCCCACTGTTTCCAAGATAAACAGAACCAGTTCTCAGGCAAGAGAACTGACAGCACCATTTGTCACCCAGAGTTCATCCTACATTCGCCTGGTAATTGGGGTGACCACCCGTGCTTGTTGGTCGGTTTTAAACAAAAGAATAAACATCTCCTCTCCTTATGACAGGAGTGGTTTTTCAGCTGGGACCAGGCACTCACCAAGGTTATCGGAACACTTAACACCCACACGTACACTGGGAGATGGGGCACCATCTCTCCCGCAGATTGTCTTTCCAAAGAGATGGCTCCAGATCCTTGAGAAAGACCCTCGGGGGTATGAAACTGGAGACCTACTTATTTTGCTTGTAAACAGATATCCATACATTTTCAAGGGGCGAAGAGGAATTTAGAATTGCAAGTTTCCTAAAGTAGGTGCTCTAAGTAAAGAGAGGGGGTATTTCCTCCTTATTTTTACCAAATGGATTAAGCCTCCTTGTTAACATGGTATTTGCCTTTGCCGTACTCACCAGGCAGCAAGCCCTGCAGGGTCGGGATGACACATCCTTGTGCCCAAAGCACGACACTATCCTTGGGCACAGTGTTCTATGTAAACACTGTATCTTCTATTTACCTGTTTGATCCTCTATACTTCTTTAACATTTTTGAATTGGATTAAAGGAATCAAAGATGCTTTAATTTGGACATTCAGAAATCCTAAATGATTTATCTGATGATTGTCCACTATTTGTATTTTTCTTTTTTAAATAGATGAGGGAGTAAGAATTTAAATAGAGGGATAAATAGGGAAAGGGTGACTTTGTCTCTTCAAATTCTTTCTCTAGCCATCTGTGGGGTTATCGTTTCTTTTGTAAAAGTGTTGGTGGAGGCTTTATGTATCAGACACTATGTCTATGTAGCAACAGTGAGAGTTATCACTTTTAGCATCTCTATGCCAGATGCTCTACATCCTTTATCAGTGATCATTTCTTCTATGATTCTAAGAAAGCAGGATTATTATTCCTCTGAAAGTGGTGGAGAAACTCAGCCTCAGGAAATTCCCTGGGGAAAGACTCCAAACCAACCCTACCCGACCCGACCTCCCAAGCTCCTAGCTCTCATTGCTGCAGAAAATCTGTAGGCTGTGCATATTTTCAACAATCAGCTTCTGTCCCTTTGACTTTGGGTATTTCTCTTCAATGACATCATAGTTTAACATTTTTATATTAAGAATCTAATTTTTCCTCTGTGATTTCTCCTACTGCTTTAAAACTGAAAAAAGATCGTCTTCCATGATAATATAATTTTATGTTTTCTGCTAGTTTTACAAATCTGATTTTTTCCATGAAATGCTTTAATTTAGTTTTTAATTTTAGCACACAATGGAAGATACGGATCCAATATGTTCCCCCCGAAGATTGCTATCCACTTGGTTTAAGGGTGTGCATTCATGCTGTCTCTAAGTCATGTCTGACTCTTTGCCATGCCATGGACTATAGCCCACCAGGTTCCTTTTGGACATTTATTAACAAATCCTTCCATCTACCCCTTCCTTAGGAACATCTCCTATCTTTTGAATTTCAAGCACTGGTGTGTTTTCATTCTCCTTTGATCTGTGTGTCTATACTTTTGCTTATATATTGTCTTATGGATTTTAGCTTAGCAGAGCTATCTTAAACAGCTTGAATTCTGTTTTGTTTCAGAAGCGTTGATAATCTTGCACATATGTTTTCCCTTTATCTTTAGGATTTTTTTCTCGAATGTTTCATTCATTCCCAAATCCTTTAAGATGTTTAAAGGGTTGGATTTGTATTAAATCCACAGATTAATTCAGAGAGAACAATCACATTTTGCAGTATTCTGCCTGCTTGCCCTCGAACATGTGACACATTCCTTCCACGTGGCTTTCCTCCCTTCTGACACCTTGCAGGAGGTCCCTAGTACCTGGTGCAGCTCTAATTAATCTCATTCTTCCATGCATTGTGTGCTTTTTGTTTCTATTCCCAAGTGAATACCTTTCTCTTCACATTCTGACAGATCTTCCTGGAGAAATGAATGCTTTTTTTTTTAGCATATTTGCTATGAAGCCACTCTTGTCACCAAACTCTTTTACAAAGTCTGATGGCTTTTGTAGAAACTCTAGGAAACATCTGCCCATCACCACCTGCCACAAAGCATCTTCTGTCTGAGACTTCCAGGGCAAAGACGAGAGTCCAGAGGGGCGCTGGTGACCCCAGCCACATCCACAGGGACCTGGGGCTGTGGCTGAGACCTGGTGGCCTGTGGCTGGCAAAAAAGAGCCCTCAAGCCATGCTTTTTGGCCTCATTCCTTTTCCCCCGCTGCAACTGCTTCAACAAAGTCCCCACCATGCAGTCAGTGACACGGAGCCCTCCCATTAGGTCTGACAAGGGTCAGGATCTGAAGCAGAGCCTGTCTCACTATCAAGCCTCACATTTATCTTAAAATAGTGAGGGAGGGGAAAAAACCTATGACCCACTTTCTCTCCAGAGAATCTTAAATTAGGGTAGCCAGACGTTCTGCATCTACAAGATATGACCTGTATTTCACGATTTTCCCTGCTCCCTGTTCTGCCTTTGTCAGGATGCCCTAAATGGTCCATATTCAGTTTTTATTAATAAATTACCCCCAAAATTGGCAGTTAGAGCTAATTTGCCATCACAGTAAATGAGGCCAGAATCACAAATGGGCTCAGAAAGCAGAAAGCCAGACCTCTACAGATGAAGGTTTGGGGATCCCAGAGGGCCTCTCCCGTGGGTGGGATAGGGTTTGGGGGGAGGGGTAGTGCTGAAAAGGGAAACCATTTATTTTTCACACAAGTCAGTGATGTTGGAGCCTCTGAGATGCACCTAGGACAAAGCCTGCCCTGACAGTCAGCCCGCCCATCAGCACCAGCCCCCAGTGCCCAGTCCTGAGCACTGGGGCTTCTCCAGGCCACCAATCCTGAGCGCCAGACCCCTGAAACTTTCAGTCAGGTGAACTGAACTTTGATGGGGGGAACCTGAGCCCTATAAATCCAGCTCTTCTGGCAGGCAAATCGAAAGTTTCATTTTTTTGCAATAGGTTTCATTTCCTTCCAGTTCACAAGTTCAGAATCAATTTCATTGGTTCTATCCTCGCTTATGGTCGGTTATAGGTTGGGACTTAGGGGCAGGTGTGTCCTGGCAGCTGTGAAATTGTCTACCTCAGTCTTTTTCTTACTTGATTTAAGCTATATTTTGAGAAAGATCTTTATTTGCTTTACACAGCAGTAAAAGTCATATATTATACATTGTGTGTGTGCATGCTTAGCTATGTCCAACTCTGTGACCCCACGAACTGTAGCCCAGCAGGCTCCTCCGTCCATGTAATTTTCCAGGCAAGAATATTGAAGTGGGTTGCCATTTCCTGCTTCCTAACTCAATCTTTTTGATTCTTGCCATGGTTCCTATTATTTATACTTTATTTGTGTAGGTGAGCCCCAAATGTCAAAATGCAAGTGCGAATTTCCTGATCAGCTTTTTGAACATTGGCCATTTACTAAGCAGAAGTAAAAGTTCTCTTGAAGCTCTTTGTTCAGGACACAAGTCAGACATAAACCCAGCAGGGGCTAGCAGTTAAGTATAGAGATGTATGGTTTCCTCAATGAGCACCAAAGAATGTCATAAAACATAACTTTTTTTTTGCTTAACAGAATTTCATATGAAGAAGCTCAGATGATGGCAGCAGAAGCTGTAATGACTCCCACTCTGCACACAGCCATCAGTCCTTCAGCTTAGATGACTGTCTCACCATGCTGCTGCCAGAAGTATTTTCTGATTTCAACACTGAAGCAAATTCTCAAGTGCCGGCACAGAATTTCCTGTGCTGACAAAAATGTAATCACTCCATTGACATTGCATAGATAATCAAAGATCTCAGTGCATCAGCTTTTTACAGCACAGCTACAGACACAAGTCATCGCAATAAAGAAAAAAAATTTCCCTTGGCTTGTACAATATTCTTCTGAAAAATCTTGCTTCTAAGTCTATTGTGTCTAAAAGCTCTTCCAGTGGAGTCTTGAATAATGATAGTGAATTTATGCAGTTTCTCTTATTGAGTTAGGAGTTAATGAATAAAATTGCACTGCTTTTAGATCATACACAAACACATTTGGGGAATATTTGCATAAAGATGCAACATTTATTCAAAGTTGAAGCAGGGCATGAAGAATTCCATGGAAGGTGTGGGCTTTCCTTCCCAGATCCTGTATTATGCTGCTCAGACAGCATCTGAGGTCCTTTCTATGGACATCAAAGCCACTGGCATGAAACGGTTCTCTAATTTCAGCATTTGTACAGTTCAAACTGAGCAACTGAAGGACTTGGGTGATTTTCTGGCCACTAAGTTGTGTTCCACTCTCTCACGTTCTTTAGCAGATGCAATAGAGAGAATCTTTGGTTTACTTGAAGCATTAAAATCATACTTCTAGCTTTTGCACAGTGAAAGAAACTATGAACAAGATGAAAAGACAACCCTCAGAATGGGAGAAAATAATAGCAAATAAAAGAACTGACAAAGGATTAATCTCCAAAATATGCAAGCATCTCATTCAGCTCAATACCAGAAAAACAAACAACCCAATCAAAAAGTAAGCAGAAGACCTAAACAGATATTTCTCCAAAGGAGACATACAGATGTCTAATAAACCATGAAAAGATGCTCAACATTACTGATTATTAGAGAAATGCAAATCCAAACTACAATGAAGTATCACCTCACACCAGCCAGACTGGCCATCATCAGAAAGTCTACAAACAATAAATGCTGGAGAAAAAGAAACCCACTTGCACTGTTGGTGGGAACACAGATTGATACAGCCACTAGGAAGAATAGTATGGAGAGTCCTTAAAAAAAATAATTAGGAATAAAACTACCATGTGACCCAACAATCCCCGTGCATAGAAGCAAACTAGATATCCATCAACAAATGAAGGGATGAAAAGACAATGGTATATATGTCTTTGCTGGTACATATATACAATGGAATATTGCTCGGCCAGAAAGAAGAACACATCTGACTCAGTTCTAATGAGGTAGATGAACCTAGAGCCTACTATACAGCGAAGGAAGTCAGAAAAACAAATATCACATATTAACGCATATATATGAAATCTAGAAAGATGGTACTGATGAACCTATTTGCAGGGCAGCAGCGGAGATGCAGACTTAGAGAACAGACTTCTGGACACAGCAGAGGAAGGAGAGGGTGGGACGAATTGAGAGAGAAGCATTGAAACATATACATTGAAACATATATGTAAAATTAGATAGCCAGTGGAAATTTACTGTATGATGCAGGGAGCTCAAATCCAGTGCTCTGTGACAACCTAGAGGGGTGGGATAGGGTGGGAGGTGGAAGGGAAATTCAAAAGGGAGGGGACAGACATACATACACCTATGGCTGCTTCATGTTGATACCTGGCAGAAACCAATACAATATTGTAAAGCAATTATCCTCCAATTAAAAATAAGTAATTTTTTTAAAGAAATCATACTTCAATTCTGAAGAAAGACCCCCAAAATTCATGTTGGTTTTGTAAATAAGCTACTGAATGAAGTCTACTTAATTGCTGTTCAGAGTTTTGAACATCCCTTTAGCAACAGGATTATGCAAATTGACAGAGAAGCCAGCAGTGCTGCAGAAGCACTCGTTTAATAAGAAACTTGTTGAATTTGCTAAAACAAATTGAAGAACTATTTATTCCTTCAAGTGTCAATGCCCTTCTTCAAAGGGATGCTAATTATGAACCAAAAACAGGAAATTCTGACTTAAAATAGATCATGACTATGGCACTTGCCGTGACCATGTTTGAAATGGATTTCACCCCTTTGAGCATTCTTCTCTTTTATGTGGATGTGGGCAAACACCCTTCCCCATATAGGGAGAAGTAGAACGTCACTCTAGTGTCAGAGAGGAAGGGAACAAAAATGGACTGTAGTGCTCATGTGGGGTATGTGTGTGTGTGTGTTTATGTGAACAACATTTTAAAAAGTTGAATGAGAGAGGCAATGGAATCCGAAGGATGGAAAAGTAAATTCTAACTGCAAAGGTGGTATGATGCATTTACAGAATCCAAATTCACTGCACAGTTCTCAGAGCTGCTGACTTCCTGACAATACACGCTCAGCAGAGCCACTCACAGGGCTGACATTGAGCACGTCTTCTCACTAATAAATAGTCAAGGGACATGTGGCTGCTGTAGTAGGTGCATCACGATGGAAGTGGAAAACAGCGATAACTGCTGTTAAATGGATTTTATACGTAAATTCTGCAAAACAATTAACTGATAAGGGAAGTCAAATCATGAGGGAAAAAAAATTAAAGAGGTATGTAACTTAGAGACTTATAATTTATTTCAGATAAACAATGAATAATTTTATTTTTAACGTTTCTTTTTCAATGCAGACCATTTTTAAAGTCTTCATTGAATTTGTTACAATATTGGTTCTGTTTTTTTTTTTTCAGTGTTTTTGCTGGAAGACATTTGGAACCATAGCTCCCTGACCATGGATGGAAACACACCCCCTGCATTGGAAAATGAAGTCTTAACCACCAGACCATGAGGGAAGTCCCAACAATGAACAATTTTATTATGAGATGTCCCACGTGACAGTTTCCTTTGATCTCAATGACCCCACGCAGGAGTAATTAGAAATGACGTAAATACACATTGGGGCTTCCCCACTGGCTCAGCCAGTAAAGAATTCACCTGCAATGCAGGAGACCCAAGTTCGATCCTTGGGTGGGGAAGATCTCCTGGAGAAGGGAAGAGCTACCCACTCGAGTATTCTTGCCTGGAGAATCCCATGGACAAAGTAGCCGAACAGGTTACACTCCATAGGGTCGCAAAGAGTCGGACGCAACTGAGCAACCTAAGCACGCACATTAATGGACATCAGTGTTCCCTGTGCGCCTCTATTGCCCCACTTCCCACCCCTCAGCCATGGACTGTGCTCTTTCCTTGGCCTCAGCCTCAAGTCTGGGGAAAGACAGAGCTGCCGGCAGCCTCTTGTGAAAAGGGCCTGAGTGTCCTGTCTGCAGTCCTCCCAGAATGCTGCATAAGGGGCCACCGTCCAGGCTAGGCAAGGTCCAGCGGCAGGCAGGCAAGGTCCAACGGCAGGCACAGCGGCCAAGATAGAGGGTAGAATTGAAGTCTCCTCTCTCAACTTCCAGAAAAAGCACTGCTCCCTGCACCGGCACCCATGGGTGCTGGTGGATGCCTCTGGGAGACAGCAAAGCAAAATACCATGCTCCTCAGAATCAGGCCTGGCTATGTTTATACTCTCCCTTTTTTAATTTTGCTTTTATTGTGGCAAGGACACTTAAAATGTGTTCTCCTCTCTGAACAAATGTTTATGTGTACGATCTGTATCATGGACTGTAGGCAAGGTGTCCAGCAGATCTCGGGAGTTCATTCACTTTGTTCAACTGACACTTTATGTTCCCGTGATGAGTAACTCCCCATCCTCCTGCCACCTCTAATCTACTTTCTGTCTCCATGAGTTTGACTCTGTTCCATGCTTAGTTGTTCAGTCATGTTCGACTCTGTGCAACACTGTGGACTGTAGCCTGCCAGGCTCCTCTGTCCATGGGGATTCTAAAGGCAAGAATACTGGAGAGGGTTGCTATGCTGTTCCCCAGGGAAGCTTCCCAACCCAGGGATCAAACTCAGGTCTCCCACATTGCAGACTGATTCTTTACTGTCTGAGCCACCAGGGAAGCCCCTCATATACGTGGAATCATGTAGTACTATCTTTCTGAGTCTGGGTTATTTCACTTAATGTAACGTCCTCAAGGTTCATGGCAGGTGTTAGAACTGCCTTCCTTTTTAAAGTTTAAATAATGTTCCATTGTATGGATGGACCACATTGTCTAGTCTGTAGACGTGGCCTTGGGCACCTACCTGGCCTGTGTGAGCAGAGATTCTTGTCCTTACAGTGGCGCCCTGACCCTGATCTAAAGGTGCTGCTGCCACTTGACATATACAAACAGTTATACAGTGGAATCATGGTCTATTATTTCCAAGATGAGACTCAAAAAAATAATCTCTTTCCTGTGATTTATGTATTATTCAAGAACCATGGCTTCACTGAGATCTTAAGGATGTGTGCAAGGAAGAGCAGAGCCTCCAGGCCCTTGCTCTAGGGTTAGTGATATTTGTTAGAGGTCCTTCACCTGGAGGGCTCTGAGTATAGGCTTCTCCATCATGCTTTCACCTCTCTCCCAGCACTACATTTTCTAGAGAATGTATTCATATCAAGGATAGCCTTGATAGCAAAAAAAAAAAAAAAAATAGTAGCCCAAATCTGTTCATAAGCATAACTGGTAATCAAATGTTTTTACCAACTTCCAAAAGTGTGAGCAGAAAGTGTTCCAAATGTCAGAAAAAAATTAATTAAAAAATCTGACAGTCTGTTTCCCAAGATTCATATGCAAAGGGTTTTCCTTTTCCACTTAAGAGATTTGAAATATTTTATATATATTTTTTCAAATATATATATATATTCAAAACAGTTGAAAAGTTGAAGGGCTCAGCTGCCTTTTCCTAATGGCTTCCTTCTGTGAAGATCACTTGACAGAGTCTGGAGAACACTGAAAAGTGAGCAAATTTATCTGTGTGTTCCTGCCTGAAAGGTGATGTGATGGCTAGAGCCACAGCAGCTATGCTGCTGTGTGAGGAATAGGCAAGGACTATTATTAAAATGACTGCCCTGATACTTTTGAGCTGCTAAGCCAAGGTCTGATTTTTGCTGTTTTATTTGAGCCAGTAAGCTCCTCTCCTATTACTTACAGATGAAAATACTCCAGAGTCTAACAACAGGTCACAGACATTGCTGGTACAGACAACAGTGCCTGACAAATGTTGTACCCTGTGTAGGGACATAGACTAGGGTGTGACATAGTGGCCAGACAGTAAAAATCCTAATAAACTCAGGCTAAATTCTGCAGGGCACTGGAATCCTGGAAAGCACACACCCTTTTTATTTTAAAAAGCATGTGTGAAAGTATTAGTCACTCAGTCATGTTGACTCTTTGCAGCCCCATGGACTGTAGCCCACAAGGCTCCTCTGTCCATGGAATTCTCCAGGCAAAAATATTGGAGTGGGTAGCCATTCCCATCTCCAAGGGAACTTCCCAACCCAGGGATCAAACCCAGATCTCCAGCATTGCAGGAAGATTCTTTACTGTCTGAGCCAGCAAGGAAGCCCATATTCAATCTTAGAAGGAAACTAAGCCTATATTTTAAAATATACTTAAAAGCATGATATGCTCAATTTTCAAAATCGTAAACTAATCTGGAAAGGCAAATATGGAGAATGTATTCAAGGCTACACTTCAGAATGGAAACATTTTAATGCTCGTAAATGCAGCCCAGAGGTCAGTGTTTGTTTTCCCCTCTCAATTTGCTGAAATTGATGGGCATATTTTGGCACATGAAGCAAAATAACAAACTTCCTAATTCTCTTTGTGAGAGCCATTCAGACTGTTAACAGGGAAAATGCTATTTTACAACCTGTAATTAGAGGAACTTCTCCCAGTCTGCACCAGCAGAACGGGGACCAATCACTATTGTTCCTTTGTAATAAGAAGAAATAATTTTCTGAACCTCCCCAAACATACTCCAAATAAACACTGAGTCATCAGCAGAAGTCGTGCTTCAGAATTCCTGCGGGTGGGTGGCAGGCAGTTGGTTGATGTCAGTTTCTTGTGAAATAATTGGGTGTATGAGCTATTAGGCGGCAGTGTAAGCTGATAGACTTTGATGCACTACGGTGTAACTGGCAGAAATCCTGTTTTCCTTCGGTGATAGTCCTGAGAAGTAAGTGACTGCAGAGTCATCCCGAGTGCCATCTTCTCATTGCCTGCCGGTCCCGTCTATCATAGAGCTGGCTCCAGCTGGATGGGGGCCGCCTCGGACTGTGGAAGCCACAGAGCAGGTCTGCGTGCTTTGTGCCTCAGTTTCTTCCCTTGTAAGTCACAAGGAGCCCCTGGAGCGAACTCAGTGCCTCCTGTCACAGGCCATCTGTCAAATTCTCAACAGTCCAAGAGCTGTGCTCTGTATCCACCCAATCCATTGGCTTCCTTGTTATTTCTGCTTCTGTGCTCTTCCTCGTCTCATGGAATCACATCTACTCCCGCACATCTCACTACAGGGAAGTTCTCAGTTGTGAGGGGTCATCCAAGCTGTGCCCCTGATTTCACTGATCGCAGGCAGGCCCTTCTACCAGTCGATCTCTTGGGAGTTAACAGGCCACTCATCTAACCTGTCATTCCTCAGGGGACACTAGAGTGACTCTCATGTGACAATCAGGCCGTGCAATTTCATTGGTTAGGACCCACTCTTAATCCACTCATGGTAGCTTGTCCTCTAGTCAGGAGGTAAATCCTCCAGGCCCTCGGGGAAATCTCACAGTTCTCATGAGGCTGAAGGCAAAGCATGATGCAAAGTTTGGACAAACCTGCATGTATTTTCTTGTACTCATGAAATTATATTCAAATAGTTTATCATGTTTGCAGATGAAATCAGCTGCACTAGTACAGGCGAGAGGTCCAGACGGCCAGGGAGGACAGGTGCCAGCCCATGACCTAAAAAAGGATACCTTAACTGTCATTGAAAAAGCAAGAGAGTTCCAGAAAAACATCTATTTCGGCTTTATTGACTATGCCAAAGCTTTTGACTATGTGGATCACAATAAACTGGAAAATTATGAAAGAGATGGGCATACCAGACCACCTGACCTCTGAGAGGGTAACAGGCAGGAAGGCCAGGGTCTCCAAACGGAGGAAATAGCCTGCAAGTGTCAGACATTTTCTCTCTCTTAAGCAGCAAGAGGAAATAAACTAGATATTTTTTCCTTCTCTATACAAATTCAAAAGGAGGTTTCTCTTAAAATTCTGTGTTGCCATAATGACACCTGGTCTCACTTGAAGTTAACCATTGCCTTTTTCT
Organism: Capricornis sumatraensis; assembly: GCF_032405125.1. Classification (NCBI taxonomy): domain Eukaryota; kingdom Metazoa; phylum Chordata; class Mammalia; order Artiodactyla; family Bovidae; genus Capricornis; species Capricornis sumatraensis. The sequence continues at coordinate 81,150,769 of NC_091073.1, forward strand.
TATGGAAATGTTTATCTTAAGCTATGCTAATGTACTATGCATTTACCCCAAACTCTGTCTTCAAGTCGGTTCCGCCTTTTGGGCTCAGAACCTACTTGATAAACCAGTATGTTATACTCCGATGTTGTTCCTCTTATCTATGTAAATAACACTATTTGCATGGTGCTCTGCCGTTCTTCAAGATTCAAGTTAATGCTTTTATGGCCCGAGATGAACCATTTGAAGTCAAGATTATCCCAAAATACATCTTATGGGTGAGGGGCCTGGTGCCATTCTAAGTTTTGAGACATTCCTTTCTTTCATTAACAGACTGCTGGTGACTATATAACATCCAGATAAAGACTAGCAGGGGAGTACTCTTCCTGCCCCCTTCTGATGCCTATGTCAGAAGCTTTCTCTATCTCCTTTATACTTTAATAAAACTTTATTACACAAAAGCTCTGAGTGATCAAGCCTCGTCTCTGGCCCCAGATTGAATTCTTCTCCTCCGGGGGTCAAGAATCTCGGCATCGTAATTCAACAACAACCTTTCACCTCCCTCTTGAGAAACCTGTCTGCAGGTCAGGAAGCAGCAGTTAGAACTGGACATGAAACAACAGGGTGGTTCCAAATAGGAAAGGGAGTGTGTCAAGGCTGTATATTGTCACCTTGCTTATTTAACTTCTATGCAGAGTACATCATGAGAAACACTGGGCTGGAGGAAGCACAAGCTGGAATCAAGATTCCTGGGAGAAATATCAATAACCTCAGATATGCAGATGACACTACCCTTACGGCAGAAAGTGAAGAAGAACTAAAGAGCCTCTTGATGAAAGTGAAAGAGGAGAGCGAAAAAGTTAGCTTAAAGCTCAACATTCAGAAAACTAAGATCATGGCATCCAGTCCTGTCACTTCATGGCAGATAGATGGGGAAACAGTGGAAACAGTGTCAGACTTTATTTTTCTGGGCTCCAAAATCACTGCAGATGGTAATTGCAGACATGAAATTAAAAGATGCTTACTCCTTGGAAGGAAAGTTATGACCAACCTAGACAGCATATTAAAAAGCAGAGACATCACTTTGTCAACAAAGGTCCATCTAGTCAAGGCTATGGTTTTTCCAGTGGTCACGTATGGATGTGAGAGTTGGACTATAAAGAAAGCTGAACACTGAAGAATTGATGCCTTTGAACTATGGTGTTGGAGAAGACTCTTGAGAGTCCCTTGGACTGCAAGGAGGTCCAACCAGTCCATCATAAAGGAGATCAGTCCTAGGTGTTCATTGGAGGGACTGATGTTGAAGCTGAAACTCCAATACTTTGGCCACCTGATGCAAAGAGCTGACTCATTGGAAAAGACTCTGATGCTGGGAAAGATTGAGGGCAGGAGGAGACGGGGACAACAGAGGATGAGATGGTTGGAAGGCATCATTGACTCAATGGACGTGAGTTTGAGTGAACTCCGGGAGTTGGTGATGAACAGGGAGGCCTGACGTGCTGTGGTTCATGGTGTTGCAAAGAGTCAGACATGACTGAGCGACTGAACTGAACTGAACTAACTGTCTTGAACAAGGTGTCATGTCTAATTGGGATGAAGGTAAATGCTTGAGATTTGTTCCCCCGAGAGTGCTCAGTGTAAAATCCTAAAGAGGAGAAAGGATGCTGGAGCTGCGTAACAGGGCTCTCCCTGACCAAAGTGGAGACAAGCAAGTCATCGGAAAGGATAACCACCATGGTTGACTGAAGCACAATCTATAAAAAATCCATGAGCTCATAATAATTCTCAAAGAGAGTAAAGAAGCAAACAAAAATCCTGCCCTAAATCACCTCCCTTGGAACCAAGCATTATAGCAAGCCTTTCCTCTGAAAATTCAGTTAGGCGGGGTGGGGGGAGGGGAATGAAGCCCTCATGCACCTTTCCTATAGAATCCATATTTTGGGTTACTAAATATCTCCAGCTGATAAGAAAAAAATTCCCTTTACAGAATAAGGCCAGCCAATAAACCAGAGCTGATAGGAAGAGAAAATCCCCTTTCACAGCCCCTGATGAATTAATTCAGGGTGCTTAGGTAGACCAGGCTGGATACTCTCAGGGTTCCAGATATGCACCCCAATAGATTTCAGCTCCTGAACCAGAGAGCTACGTGAGCACCAAGAATGGCCAGGCAGCCCGAGGAACCCCGATGTGTCTCTGGGCTTAAATTACTCATCCAGAACCATCTCAGGGCTTTAGAACCTCGTCTCCAGGAGACAGGAGATAGGGCACCATTAAGCGCCACAGGACAGTTAGTCCCAGGAGAGGGCAGGCACTCTACAAGACCACTTCCCTGGCCTCTTCAACAATGTAATGAGAAAGGGAGGTGTGGGAAAGGTCGAGTTAGCTTAAAAGCAATAAAAGAAATCAAAAAGCAAAAATTCTGACTCTGATCTACATGAACCATATTTTAGAAACATCTTGGACACAATTGGAGACACTTAACTTTCCAATAGGTACAGGATAATGACAAAGAATCCTTGTTAATTTTCTTACATGCAGAAAAATAGAATTGGTATTATATAGGAAAAAGCCCTTAATGTTTAGAGGAGAACATTAATTAGAGTTAAATGCCACAATGTGTGTTATTTATTCTAAAATACCTCAGCTAAAAACAGCAGTTGTAGCAATATAACAAAATGTTGACTATGAAAGCTAGGCAATGCAGATATGAATATCCATTTTAATATCCACTGTGTATTTGAAACATTTCAAAATGAAAAGCAAAAAGAAAAAAAAGAAAATATAGAAAAAGATACATAACTCCTTACGCCAGAGATGTGGTGGTTCTGTGTAGGGCAAGAGATTAGAGCTGGTGTATCACCAACAAGACAACAACAACACCTGGGCACATCCCTGGAAATAGGGTGTGCAGACCTAGGACCGTGGTCATCCTGCAGGTAGAGAACTGGAGAGGTCATTTGAGGAAGGCACCTGGAACCATGCCCTAGACTAGAAGTGACAAATAGATCTCGGGTGGTGGCTGCCATGCTGAGCCACTTCCAGGCCATCCTTCAGGGCAATGGGGAAAGTACTCTGAGCAATGGGTGATGGGCGATCCTTTTGCCTTCCTGAAATCCTGAACTTTATGGACCCACATCTTGGAGGAAAGAAGTTAGAGAGGCAAGAATCTATACCAAGAGAGTTTAGAAAGAAAGAAGGTTTGGATCTGATATGCAGAAGAGTGTTCGTGACATGCAAATAGCCCAAGAGGAGGTACCCAGGCTGTTCAGGAACTTTCTGCACACCAGCCGCCCAGCCTGGAAGACACAGCCCCACCCAGTTCCTGGAGGAACTGGAAGAACATTATCCAGGCAGAATCTCCCCATGGTGGGAAGGGGAGATGCCAGAGGAAATAGAGAAACTCGTCTGGTTCTGGAAGAAAAGGTGAGAGGAGGATATTCAGGCATGTGTATTGGGGGGGGGGGGTGGCGGGGGGGGGCGGGGGGGGGAGGGCCAGGGTGTTGTGTGTGTGTCTTCTTATTGCTTTTGTGTTTTTAATTCCTTGATTTCTACTCTTACCTTTTTTATCTTCTTGCCTTTGCTTGCTCTGTGTTTATTCTGCATTTTTCAAGGTTCTTGAGGTGGTAGCTCAAAATAATGATCTGAGCCTTCTAATGAGAAATTTCCCTGTATGTGTTTTTTTAGCTGCCTCTAACAGCTAAATATCAATATGAAAATTTTGATAATTTTCATTTTCATTTGGTCCAAAAATTCTGAAATTTCTCTGGTGCAAAATCCAATCAAAATCCATGGATTATTTAGAAGTGTGTCATTTATTCTCCCTCTATTTGAGGATTTTTCATTCCTCTTCCTGCTATTCATTTCTAGTTTACTTCCTTTGCTGTGTGAGAACATGCTTTGTGTGATTTATATTCTTTTAAATTCTTTTAAATTTAAGGCTGAGAATGTGGTCTATATTTATGAATGCTTCATTTGAGCTTGAGATGACTGTGTATTCTACTGTTGAGTGGGGAACTCTCTCAATTTCAATTAGACCAAGTTAGTTGACAGTGTTTTACAAATATTACATTACAGAGCATTGGTTACCTTACTCCACAACTGAGCAGAGTCTGAGTAACTGATTTAAATTTTAATCATATCTGATATGTATCTTCACAGCAATGTTTAGACTAGCATTTGGCCAATAAACTAGGCACCATAGCCTAGACAGGTTGACATAAACTAACTGTCACAAATCTACCTCTTGTCAATTTGGTACCCTTACACGTCTCCTTAAACCATACTTACTGCTATAGCCAAATACCACAGACTAGGTGACTTATAAACAACAAAAATATATCTCTCACAATTAGGGATGCTGGAAGTCCTAGATCAAAGCAGCAGCACAGTCATGTTCTCATGAAGGCCCTCTCCTGGTCCATAGCCAGGACCTCCTCATCATGTCCTATTGTGGTGGGAAAGACAAGGAGCCCCCTGGGGTCTCTTTTATACAGGCACTCATCCCATTCATGAGGACTCCAGCCTCATGACCTAATCACCTTCCACAGGCCCCCACCTCCAAGTGTCCTCACCTTGGGGATTGAGATTTCAGTATACGAATTTTGAGGGGTCACAAACATTCAGTTCATAGCAGGTAAATACCCATAAGTGTGGTATCTAGCTTGCATGGTGCTTGTATATTCAATTTTACAACAAGCAAAAAACCCTGCCAAAGGAATTTCCAGGGTGGGTATACAATTTACATTCCCACCAATGATGTGTGAGAGATCCACAGTAAAGTATTCCTTTCCTACTAAATAAAATTGGAAAAGCAGTCAAACAGTTTATTCACAAGGTATCTTCCCAGTGATTTCAATGCTTTGACCACTTAGTCACCTGTCAACCTTCTATGAGGAAGGAAATATAGGTGAACTCTCTGTTGTGAAGCCAGGACATCACCTCCTTGCCCCACTTATGCCTGATGGGCTGTGACACGGATGCAGGTGGGACTGACAGATGAGCAAGACTGCCATCACCCAAGACACTCAGCAACTGGTCCTTTCTCCTCACACAGGAAGTTCAAAAGCCCTTAGAAGCCAAATACATGCATGTGCAATTACATGGCACACCATCAAGTGGCTGCTTCCCCACTTTGCAGATGGGGAAAGTGGGGAAGAAGGGGATGGTAAGGGGATGTCAACCACAAGTTGGCATTGCCATGGTTCCTTGCCATCTACCTCTATAAGGATAAAGTCATGTGCTACTGAAGCTGCTGACCTTCAATACCCCCTGAAGGAGTTCAGAGTGGAGAGCAGAAGTGAGGCACTCTATGTTCCCAGAAAACTGGCAGGACATGTCTTCAGATAGATATTCTTAGGAGCTGATTTTATGAGCCCAGTTCTTATATCTTCTCATGTATAGAGAAGCGCTAAAACCCTTCACATGACAACTGTTCCTCGTCACTAGCATAGACTTCATGAGATCAACAGAAACTTTCTAAAAACTAAATGCGTTTGACTGCATGTGCTCCCCCTTTACCAAAATCGCACATATACTCTCCTCCCCCCATTACCTTTTGGAACAGTTTCTAAGAGCCATCTGAGGTGCTGTCTCCCAGGCCACCGTCTTCATATTGGCCCAAATAAAACTTAACTTGCAACTCATGTCGTGCATTTTTTTTTTTTTAATCAACAGGGACTTCCATAAGGTCACACAGCAAGTTAGTGGAAGAATCAAGACCAAAATTCCTTCTTGAGCACTGCCATGTATGGATAGCAATTTTAGCCAATTCAGCAAGAATTTCTGGTGATGAAGACAGATTAAACGTGCAAGACTGGGGAAATGGAGACAAGGAGTCAGGCAAGTCAAGGTGCCACACTTCCGTCTGCATTTTCTAGATGTGTTTATTCAATCAACATGTGTGGATTCCCTTCTATCTTAAGCACAGTCCTACCACTGAAGAACATTCTGTCCTGCAAATTTTAAGTGAAGTGAAATCTCTCAGTCGTGTCCGACTCTTTGCAGTCCCCTGAGCTGTAGCCTACCAGGCTCCTCTGTCCACGGGCTATTCCAGGCAAGAATACTGGAGTGGGTTGCCATTTCCTTCTCCACAAGTCAATAATATCTTCTGCTGTGGTCACCAGCCTGCTGCTGTTTTAGGGAAGGTTGGAGGTTTCTGCTTTAAAGACACCATAGCTGTCATGATGATTACTACTGCTACTACTACTACTACTAAGTCGCTTCAGTCGTGTCTGACTCTGCGCGACCCCGTAGACGGCAGCCCACCAGGTTCCCCCGTCCCTGGGATTCTCCAGGCAAGAACACTGGAGTGGGTTGCCATTTCCTTCTCCAGTGTCATGATGATTAATCATTAGCAAATATTTATGCCAAGCATTACAAGGGGGAAGTCATGTCCCCAAACACCTCAGGTATAGGTCCTCTGCAGTGAGTGAACCAAGACAGCAACCATTGCTCTGCAGGATGGAATCAGCTAGTTCTTGAGAGGGGGACCCATTGGATAATCCGTGTCCCTCACATCATCCCTTCTAGGGAGACTGTCTAAACATTTGCAGACATTTAGGATGCACATATGGCACACCAATCACATTAGGCATTTACACAGGTGTTATGAACTGAAATGTGTCTTTAAAATTCGTATGTTGAAGTCCCAACTCCCAGGACCTCAGAATGTGATCATATTGGAAGACTTTAAAGAAGTAATTAGGGTAAAATGAGGTCATATAGCCCTAGTCCATTATGACTGGTGTCCATCAAAAGAAGTGATTAGGACACAGACACACACAGAAGGAAGAGCATTTGGGGACACAGGGGAAAGACAGCCATCTACACGCCACAGAGAGATGCCTCCTCGGAAGGATCAGCTGTGCCAGCACCTTAAGCTGAGACTTCCAGCCTGCAGGATTGTGATAAGATAAATCTCTGCTTTTAAGCCACTTTTTTTACAGTGGCCTAAGCAGACTAAGGGTTTCCCAGGTGGCTCAGTGGGTAAAGAATCTGTCTGCAATGCAGGAGACGCAGGAGACACTGGTTTGATCCCTGGGTTAGGAAGATCCTCTGGAGGAGGAAATGGCAACCTCCTCCAGTATTCTTGCCTGAAGAATCCATGGACAGAGGAGCTTGGCAGGCTACAGTCCATGGGGTCACAAAGAGTCAGACACGACTGAAGGGACTGAGCAGGCACTCACGCAAGCAGATTAATGCAGCGGCTCCCTCATTCAATCCACACTGGTGCTCAGGGGTGGACCCTTAGGGCAGAAAGCCAGGCTGTCATGAAAGGTGACCTCCTGAATATTCTAAGCACTTTGGCCTTCTGGGCATAATTCTATTTGCTTGTGGGGAACAACTGAAAGAGTCAGAACAGCTTTCAAAGCTCAGTTTGGAACACAAATAGCTGATTTATATAATTAGCCTATGTCCAATTACATGGCACACCATGCAGTGGCTTCCTCATGAGCCAGATTGGTGCCACCTGATTCTTATAAACATAAATAGATCAAGTTGTTAAATAACAAGTAATTGCAGAGAGCACATAATATTCTCTCTGGGCAATTCAGACTACCCACGTTTAATCTGGCTTCTGTACTGCTTGGCAGAATCAGAAAAAGGTGTAGTGAGGCTATCAAAATGATGTGCTGAGTAGCTTGGGTTAAATTCAAGGAGATATACGAACAGCTTTGTGCTCGAGTTAAAATGCAGATGCAGCAGTGAATGATAAGAATGCATTTTCACCATGGCGTTACTCTCCTTCAGAGGAATCCATTATTCTTAAATTACACACTGAAAACTATTTGCAGCAGATATCATAACAACTGCGAACAACTTATTATATAAAGAGCTCATGCAAAATTAAGAAAAATATAAAAACTCAAATATTTAAGTTGTCAAAGAATGTGAAAAGTCATGTCCCAAGGAAAATACAAATGACTGATGCATATGTGACAAAAATCAAATTTCACTAGTAAGCAGAGAAATGGAAAATAAAGCCAGGAAGAGATACCTTTTGGTCACCCATATGTTTGCCCTTAACCTACTGGAAACCCCACTGAATAGCCTCCTAGGAGCCTAGAAAATACACCCATGGGAGCAAAGGAAAGAGGAAAGTTGTCCCGCCTATGGATGACTTGAGACAGGCTGAGGATGGAGATGGGCATGTGTGGATGGATGCACAGAACAAGGGTGGTCACAGCCCAGAACATCCAAGAACTCTGCACTGATGCCCAGGGCTCAAGGTCAGAGTGGGAGTGGCACGGACACCCAGCACTGAAGCTGTGCTGGAGCAGCTGCAATTCTGGCCCAGGACATTCCCTTCACCCTGTCCAGACAACAAACCCTTGCACAGGCTGCTTGCCTGAAAGGCAAAACCAGAGTTCTTCCCTGGAGAAACAGAGATTTCCAGAGCGGTGCTGCCATTCAGAATCGGCCCCATCCCTCCTGGAATGTGGGCCCATAACATGACCTGCCTGCTGGGCTGAGCCCACATCATCAAAGGGAGAGGGCACTGCCAAAGGGACCAAGTGAGGCCACTCCAGGCTCGATGGAGGGAGGAGTCGGAACATCCACAGCAGGGAGAACGAAGAGAAGGGAGAATCCACAGAAAAGCTGACCCAGAAGAGTGGATCATTCTGCAACAGAAGAGCTCCTTTATAAAGGTTTTGAGTTTGTAATTTCAGAGTTATTCAGGAAGATGTGGCAAACATGTAAAAAGAGAATACTGCAACAAAGGAAACTTTTAGAAATGAAATCAGTTGTTTCAATAAAATACGTACCTTAAAGACCAAACAGAAAATGTGAACGAAAAGTTAAAAAGAGACAGAAGATCAGTGCAGGATGGCCATAATGTGACTACAAGGGAGGGTCTGGTTATCAATGAAACAACACGAAGTCTTCACTTTCAGAAGCCACCAAGAGTTCACAGTGATTGAAACAGATCATATATCCAGCCTCTTTAAAAAAAAAAAATAGAGTGTGAGAATGTCAAGAATAAAGAAAAGATTCTAGAAGCTTCCATAGGAAAAAGCAGCTCACCTACAAAGGAACCAGAGCCCAAGGCCATCAGAGTGTTCACAAGTTATTCCAGATTCCAAGTAAGTTTCAACCTGGAACTTTGTAGCCACACCGCTCATCAAGTCTGAGGACCCACTGCAGGGTTTCAAGACATGTAGAAGCTTCAGAAAGGCACTTGCTTTTATCCTTTATGGGAAGTTGTTTGAAAAATGTGCTGTAGCAGTAGAGGAAAAGCCCAGGGATCTCAATTGCTCCTGGCTGTATCCCTAAGTCTGTAAGAGGAGAGGGGTTCAGGGAGGGCTGGTGCTGATTCTGGGGGAAGGGCTCTGTGGGGAAAGCTAGCTGAGGGTGACATGTGTGTGACCTGCTTTGGGAAAGCATACTACTCCTTATCCAGTATGAAAAAAATAAAATAAAAAATCTCCAGGGGTGTGGAAAAAGCCAGACTGCATTAGTTTGTTAGGGCTCCTGTAAAAAAGAAGCTGCTGGGCTTCTTAAACAGTTTATTCTCTCACAGTGCTGGAAGCTGGAAGTCTGAGATCAAGGTGTCAGCAGGGCTGGTTTCTCCCAAGGCCTCTCTCCTTGGCGTGCAAATGGCTGTCTTTTCTCGGTAGACAACTACTCGCTTAGCAGTTTATCTGCGTGTTTCTGGGTCCTAATCTCCTCTTCTCATAAGGACACCAGTCATATGGGATTAGGGCCCAGCCATATGACTTCATTTTATCCTAGCCACCTCTTTAAAGACCCTCTCTCCAAATATAGTCACATTCTGAGGTTCTGGGGGTCAGGACGTCAACATATGGATTTGGGGGAACACAATGCAACCCATAACATGCACCAAAATGCTACTGAAGGAAAGAACAGAATGTACAAAGCACACTGAGGCATAGCCTGACTCCACAGGGCAGATGGAGCAAGAGAAGTGAGAGCTCATTTGGCCACTGAGTACCCGAATGTCTGTATTTTGGAGCACGTGCCCACCATGTTTGTGAGCTTCACGGGGTTTGGAATTTGGGTTTGCAGCTCAGTTGGTGAAGGCAGGGTCTTCTCTCTCCTTCCATGAACACCTGCCCCCGGCCGCCACCACCAGCCGCCACAGGGACCTTGCAGACGTGGCCACCATCTGCTCTCCCCGCGGCCCAGTTTCTGATAACAGCGTAGCTTCCTAGTTGGCAGGCAGCACACGCTGCCCCCCTCACCCAACACACACACACACACACACAGCCCCTGGGAGCCTGGTGTAGCCCCTCTCGTCCAGAGCATGACCAGAGGGAAGCCAACCAGGCCTGCGCTACTCCTGGCCTGGCTGGAACCCAGTGACTTACAGATTCAGCAGCCACTAGAAATCACTCAGTGTGCATATCTCCCAGTGTCTGGGAGTTTGCATGGCTACCCGCCAAGTCCCACAGTGGCAGAAGGGGAGACTGTGACACTTGGCATTCCTCTCGCAGCTGACGGGTGAGAAATTTAATAAGAGACCACCTTAGGCTCTCACTGCCTTGAGCAGCCAGGTTTTCCCACTGCAGTGTGGCAAGAGGATTCTAGAACATAAGCTCTCTGAGGGCAGAGATTTTTGTTTGGTTCACCAATATATGACCATAGAATGGGCCAGTGCCTGGCACACAGTAGGTGCCCAATAAATGTTTTGATGAATAAATTGATAAATCGACCTTTGGAATTAGGCTCCACTGTCAGTAGGTTCCTTTTGGTAGCATGTAAAAGAGTCCTGGAGCAGGCTGGGAGTAAGCCTACATTTGGAAGGAATTATCCACATCTGGCCCATACGTTTTGGCTCATCAGTAAAATTCAGCTTCCCGTGATTTTGTGAACTTCCATTTGAGGTGTGGATGGCTTGGTGGTCTAAAAAGAAGCTTATTTGCAGCACAGGAGGGGAAATGATTCTCTCTGCCTCTCACCAGCACCCCACCCCCAAGCTGTCTCTGAGTTTGGATGTTTGACCTGAGAAATACTACCATACCCCCACACCCCTCTGAGAACCCAGGTTTTCTGCCTCCTTTTCCTCTTGGGATGGAGGGAGGGCCACAGCAGGAGAAAGAAAAGAAAGGGAGGGTCTGGAGGAAGAGGCTTGCTGGAGGCCCTGACCTCTGGGCACCACAGAATGTTGGAGAAGGCCTTTGTCTCACCAAGCCCCAGCCAGTTCTACATTAAAGTTTATTTTGAGTTTTCAGTGCGGTGCCTTGTTTGAATCAACCCATTGGTTTGGAAGGTCAAAGACGTGGTAAGTTTTATGTTCTGGTCAATATGACTAGCACAAGGGTGCCCAGGACAGGACCCCAGGAGAAGCAGGAGACCAGGACAAGGCCCTTCCGGGGCCCTGTCTGGTGCCACTGGGGGCTCCCTCTCATGTCCTCCATGCTCTCCTAGGAGCCCAAGAGCTGGGCAACCTGTTTGCCTGAAGCCACCAGGTGCCCCCAACCAGAGCAGGCAGGCAGAGCCAGTCACTTAACACAAGCTATTTCATTTTAAGTCTTGCCTGATGCCCATGTGGGAAGCCCAGGCCTGACCTGGAGAGGAACCTTGGGGCTTGCACAGGCCATGGAATTAGTGGTTTTGTCAAATAAAAAACAAATTTCAACTTAATAAGGGGAGACCTTATTCCATGGTTATCACAATAGGAGAGATGCTCTGATCACAAGGTCTGCAACAACTTAGCAGGGTGAGCAGCAAGGGTTTCTTGCCCAGAAAGAGAGGAACAGGCTGGAAGAATGGGGGTGTGATGGGAGGGGCAGGTCAGAGGATGTTTTCCTGAGGCCATCCTGTGTGCCGTGGTAGCCCCTCTGGCTCCTGGATTACAGATGAACATTTTTTTTTTTTTTTTGTCATTTATTCACTTGTTCTTCTGCATTTAAGAAATACCTACCTGGATCATTTTGCTTTTGATTAAAAAATCAAGATAATTTCTCTTAAAAGGAGTCCAACCTCATAGGTGAATGTGTGGCAAGCTTCCTGCAGCCTCCGCTGTACTGGAAAGGATTAAGCGAAGTGAAAAGCTCAGTGCTAGTTTCAGTTCATTAGCCATTTCTGCACATTCTTTTCATGTGAGCAGAATTCCAGAAAAAAGTAACGCAGTGGTAGCTCTGGAGCCTGCTGTTGCTGGGGGCACAACAGCACCATGGGCTCCTGCCAGCACTCCCTGATGGTTGCATGTGTTATGGGGAGCCCTATCTCCAGCCCTCCTGGAAAGAATGCCACCTGGAGCCAGAGTTAGTCCTGCTTCTCCCTCCACGTCTCAGAGTGAGTGCAGAAGGGAGGGGGCCCAGGCCCCCCCTGAGGGTTCTGCAGGCTCCTGTCAGCTCATGCTTCACAGACAGTGAACTGTATGTCATCATTTCCAAAAGCTCACTCAGATATGTTTTCCTTTTTGATCACAAAGCAAATTAGTAATCTCATTCATATCCTGTTGGAAGATACAAGATTCCATTCGTTTGGTTCCACCTCTCCTCTTCCCTCTCCAGGCCACGACTGTCAGAAATAGGACTCCTCATCACACCTCCTCATGAGAACATCCATCCCCCTGATGCATCTCAGAGCTGGCTGCCCCGTACATGATGCCATAACGTGGTCCAGAAGACATTCCATCTGTGATGAGGTCCCTGTTAGCGTCCTCACCTTCACCCTCCTTGGGCAGTTAGGAGCTGGTAGAGAGGCCTCAGGACTAGATGGAGAATCCTCAAAATTCAGAAATAATCACTGACCAGTCTAAACCAGCATCTGTAACTGGGCAGTCAGGAGGCCCTGGGTTAAGTCTCATGTGGGGGGAGCTCTTGGTCCCATCCGTCGAGCGCATGACTAGTTGATGTCTGGATATCTCACAAGAGATTTATGACAGTCATGTGCCTGTTAATGCTGTAGTTCAAGTGCTAAGATTTGATTTTTTGTATGATTGAATTACTTCATTCAGTTTCTCTTACAGCAATGAAGATGATAATTAATGAATCTGAATTTTTGAAATCTGGTTTTCATATTATTACCTCTTTCCTATGAAGATACAAGACAGAATATTTATTGCCAATGATACAGTAAAACCTTAACTATGTGCACTATATTGATTGTCTAATTCTATTATATTGTGATGCTTATCATCTCTTATGTTTTATCAGCTAGATGACTGAGGCTATTTTCTTCTCATTTCTGTGACGAGATTTTTATTATTCAGAATTACAACACAGAAATTGGAATGTTTATTTTGAATGAGATGCAATTTCTTCTTCCAGAATTTATTTAGAATGTTTCATAACACATTTTAAATTCTAATTTGAAAAGAAATTTCTATGTCGGCAACTACCCTGTAGAGACACCTAAATTGGTATTGACAGAAAAAGAAAAAACAGATATAACTTTATCAGTTAGAAAAAAATGTGAATGATAAAATTGTCATTCTTTTCCAGAAAGCAACACATGTAAATTTTTTTAAAAATAAAAGTAGTCATACTTGTGTAATGAATCTTGAAATATATGGGGAAAAGATGAAGGAAAATAAATTATCTCAAATTCTACCAACCAGAGAGAATCAATCTTAACATATTGGTATATTTCCTTCCAGTCTTTCTTCTAGGAAATAAACTTATAATATTAGCTGTGCAATACACTACACAAGATATGTCATAGTTCAGCAACTTTCCCCCAGAGGTGAAAATTTAGGTTGTTTTAAATACTTTGATATTAAAAGATAACACACCTTCTGGTGGGTATGCTGTGGTATACCCACCAGTGTGTATAACACTGTGACTTTAATTTGCTTTTCCCAGATGTCTAGGGAAACAGATTTATGTCACACATCTATTGGACATTTTGATGGCCTCCTCTGTAAAGTATCTGCTCAAATGACTTGCTATTTTTCTGTTATGCTGTTTGTTTTATTAATTTATAGTATTTCTAAGTACATTACTTTGTGTATGTTTCACAACAGTTTCTCTGGACATTACATTGTGTATATATTCCCTATCACAGCATACTGTCATTGATATCATTTCTTTGTGCCAGATCTTTGTCACAGCATGAGAGATACTTAGTTGCAGCATGAGAACCCTTAGTTGGCAGCACTTGGGAACTAGTTTCCTGAACAGGGATCAAACCCAAGTCTCCTGGGCTAAGACCCAAGTCTTACCCCACTGGACCACCAGGGAAGTCTCCATCTTTTTTTAAATTGTTGTAAAAGACACATGACATAAAATTTACTATCATCATGACTTTCCAGTGTACAATAGTGTTAACTATATACGTAATATCGTTGTTGTGCAATAGACTGCTAGAACCTTTTCACCTGGTAAAGCCGACTCTATGCCCACCTAACAACTCTCTCTCCCCTCAACTCTACCAGCCCTTGGCAATCGCCATTTTACTCTGTTTCTATGAGTTTGACTGTTTTAGATTCTGCATGTGAGATCACGCAGTATTTATCTTCCTGTGCCTGGCTTATTTCAGGCAACATAATGTCCTCAAGGTTCATTCATGGTGCAGCTTGTGTCAAATTTTCCCTCTTTTTAAAGGCTAAATAATAGTCCATCAAAGTATATATATATATATAATATTTTCCTAATCAATTTATTGATCAATAGATATTTAGGTTGCTTCCACTTCCTGGCTATTGTGAACAATGCCAGAAAGACATGGGTGTACACACATCTTTTCCAGTTGTTGTCATTGTTCAGTTGCTCAGTCGTGTCCAATTCTTTGCAACCCCATGGACTGCAGCACGTCAGGCTTCTCTATCCTCCACTATCTCCTGGAGTTTACTCAAGTTCATGTCCACTGAGTCAGTGATGCTATCTAACCATCTCACCCTTGATGCTATCTAACCATCTCACCCTCAGCCACCCTTGTCTACTTTGCCTTCAATCTTTCCCTACATCAGGATCTTTTCAAACGAGTTATCTCTTTGTATCAGGTTCCAAAGGATTGTAGCTTCAGTGTTAGTGCTTCCAATGAATATCCAGGGTTGATTGCCTTTAGGATTGACTGATTTGATCTCCTTGCTGTCCAAGGGACTCTCAAGAGACTTCTCCAGCACCACAATTCAAAAGCATCAATTCTTCGGCATTCAGCCTCATTTACTGTACAATTCTCACATCCATACATGACTACTGGAAAAACCATAGCTTTGACCATGAACCTTTGCTGGCAAAGTATTGTCTTTGCTTTTTAATACACTGTCTAGGTTTGTCACTTTTCCTTCCAAGAAGCAAGCATCTTCTTGTTTCACGGCTGTAGTCACTGTCCACAGTGATTTTGGAGCCCAAGAATATAAAGTCTGTCACTGTTTCTATGTTTCCTCCATTTGCCATGAAGTGATGGGACCGGACACCATGATCTTCATTTTTTGAATATTGAGTTTTAAGCCTGTTTTCACCTCTCCTCTTTCACCCTCATCAAGAGATTCTTTTTCCCTCTTCACTTTCTGCCATTAGAGTGGTATCATCTGCATATCTGAGGCTGTTGATATTTCTCCCAGCAATCTTGATTCCAGCTTACGATTCATCCAACCCAGCATTTCTCGTGATGTACTCTGAATATAAGTCAAATAAACAGAGCAACAATATACAGCCTTGTCGTACTGCTTTCCCAATTTTGAACCAGTCAGTTGTTCAATGTAAGGTTCTAATTGTTGCTTCTTGACCTGCATACATCTCTTCCAGATCCTACTTTAAATTCTTTTCAGTATATACTACAAATTTGAATTATTGTGTCATATGGTAATTCTATTTTAATTTTTGTGAGGCATCTTCATATTCTTTTCTATAGATGTTGTGTCATTTTACATTTCCACTAACAGTAGTCTAAGTGTAATTCAAATCCAATATGTCCTGATTGATTTTCTGTCTGGATGATCTATAAATTGTTGAAAGTGGGGGATTGAAGTCCTCCACTATTATTGTGTTGCTGTTTATTTCTGCCTTCAGATCTGTTAATATTTGCTTAATAAATTTAGGTGCTCTGATATTATATGTACATATATTTACAATCTATATGAACATTGCAATTTACAATTAGAATGAACACTTTACAGTGTTTTATTTTCTTGATGAATTTACCCCTTTATTATAATATAGTGAGCTTCTTTGTTTCTTTTTATACACTTAAAGTCTATTTTGTCTGATATAGGTATAGCTATCCCTGCTCTCTTTCGGTTTACATGTGCATGGAAATCTTTCTCCATCCCTTCACTTTGAATCTATGTGTGTCCTTGAAACCGAAATGAATCCCTTGTAGACAGCATAGATTTAGGTCTTGCTAGTTAATCCGTTCAACCACCTCCTGTCTTTTGATTGGAGAATTTAATCTATTAATACATTTAAAGTAATTATTGTTAGGGAAGGACTTACTAGTCCCATCTTTGTGTTGCTTTCTGGCTTATCTGCAGTTACTCTGTTCCTTTCTTCCTCTCTTGCTGTTCTTTGTGAATTGATACTTTTTATGGTGGAATGATCTGATTTCTTCCTCTATATCTTTCGTGCATCTACTACACATCTTCACCTGCTTCGTGGTCACCACAAGGCTTACCTAAACATTTTATAGTTTTCAAAATCAGTTTTAAATAACTAGCAACTTAGACTCCATTGCATACAAACTCTCTACACTTTCATTTCTCCTATTCACATTTTAAGTTTTTAATGGCAAAATTTACATCTTTTTATTTTGTGTATCCATTAATAAATTATTGTCGCTATAGCTATTTTTAATACTTATGTCTCTTTCTCTCCTGGACTGGAAACTTTCTTTTGAAAATTTTGCTGATAGACTTACAGGGGTTTCCCCAAATGAGTCTTGTTTGTTTGTTTTCTCTTGCTGCTTTCGAAATTCTTTCTGTCTTTGACTTTTAGCAATTTTATTATAATATGTCTAAGTTAGGTTTGAGTTAAATTTGTGTGGGGCCTATGAATTTCATGAACCTGGATATCTATACCTCTCCCAGATTTGGAAATCTTGGATATTGTTTCTTTAAGTAAGTTTCATACCTCTTTCTCTCTTCTTCCTCTCCTGGAATTCCCATAATGTGAATATTTTTTCACTTGATGGTATTTCATAATTAACATAAGCTTTCTTCACTCTTCTTCAATTTTTTTTTCTTTTCCCTTTGTATAATTTCAAATGACTTATCTTCAAGTTTATAGATTTTTCTTCTATTTCATCAGCTGTAATGCTGATGCTCTATATTGCATTTTATTTCATTCATTGTATTCTTTAGCTTCAGAATTTCTGTTCAGTTCTTTTCTTATTATTTCCATCTTTCTTTGAACTTCTCGCTTTGTTTATATATTGCTTTCTTGATTGCATTGCATTGTTAATCTCTGTTCTCTTCTAGCTTACTGAGCTTCCTTAAAACACTTGATTCATAGATTTCTTTAGGATCAAGACTGGGAAAATGTTGCATTCCTTCATTAATGTCAAGCTTCATTGATTTTTTCATGTTTCTTGTGCTCTTGTATTGATGTGAGTATGGATGGCACAGTTACCTCTTCTGGATTTTATGGGCTGGTTTTGGGGGGAAGGATCCTTGCCTGTGGGTAGGCGTGAGGTCACTGGCTGGGCTGTGGTGCTTCCAGCTCTGGGGAGGATCTGGCAGTGTCCCCTCTGCAGCTGTCAGCTGAGGTCAGTGTCAGTGAGGACCGCAGTGATCCTCAGTAGTCAAGATGGCAGGTGTCTGCAGCAGCAAGAAGGCTGTTGGAGTCTTTAGTAGCAATGGCTAATCTCTTATTCTCCCATAGGACATGTTACTAGCCTTTCGTGGCAATGATGTGTGAGGCATGGAGGCTCATGACGCAGCCATAGAGCTGGGGACTGGAGTGAAAGAGCTCACAGAGCACCAGTGGCTCTGGGGCCCAGGATATTTACAGCCTTGGAGGGTGGCAGCTCAAACCCATGATGGCACAAGAGCAGCTGCCTCTGGGCAGAGGGATGCAGCGGCATACATGTGGCTGATACTGCTCTTGGATGGTTCCTAGCTATCTGCAGGCATCTTAGCTAAGTCCATCTTCCTGGTGATTCCCTCGGTGCAGTCACTCTCCTTTTTTGTTCCACTGTTTTTTGTTTTTGTTTTTTATATCCTAGGTTCTTAATGAGACTCTTGAGCCCCACCCAGAAGTCTCTTTTCACCTGTGGTTACCTGTCTAATTATTGTGTTTTGGGGAAGGGGACAAAGTTTGGTATCTCCTACTTTGCCATCACACTCCTCTGTAATTGCTTCTTAAAGTATATTTAATGGCAGCTTTAAATCATTGTAGGTTGATTTTATTTTATTTTTTATTTATTTTTTTTTTTTGTCGGTTAATTTTAACAACTCATTCATCTTTGTGTTGCCATCAGTTGGTATCTTTTCTCACTCAAGTTGTGATTTTTCTGGCTCTTGTTCTGATGAGTGATTTTTTTTTTTTTTTGTATCCTGGACATGTTGGAGATTATATGGTCCTACATAAATCTTCTATTTTTGCAGGCAGTCATCCTGTCCAGGTTTAGTATGTAGGCTCTGACCTACTTGTGTGGGCTTTAGTTTCAGAGCCCTTGCCAGGCTATTAAGAACTCCTTTGTTCCGACTCTTCTTGAACGTCTGCTGGCTCCCTGATACTGCTGCTGGCTGGGGTGGCGGGGAGTGCCTCCTTGGACCACTCATGTCCTTGGGTGTAGGCAGGATAAAGAGTTTCTATGGGCCTGTTCTCTGGCCATCCAGTTTTAGTAGACCCTTAACTCCACCTCTCCCAGTGGCACTGGGTGAAGGAAGCATTTCCCTGGACCACTTTATTTGCCTAGGATAAGGTTCAGGAGACCCTGGGCATGGCCCAACATCTGCCACCACTAGACAGAGGACCTAGAGAAGCCTGTATCTTCTGTTGCCAGGCAGAGGGCCAGGAGCCACGGGATCTGGGCAGATAATAGACACCAGGCCTTCTGGCATCACAGTACCAGCAGAGGGGACAGACTGCTATGGTCAGACCCACCCAGATTCTGGAGCTGCCGCTGCTATAAACAGACCAGGCCACAGCTTTCAGCCAGTGTGGGGTGGGGGTGGGCTGCACCCCCAACTCCCCAGTTCTGGTAAAGATTTTAAGAAATACAGAAGCAATCACTTTAAGAACTTTTATTTTTCTTAGGTACATTGAAGGGCTTTGCAAACCCCATGGACTGTAGCGCACCAGGCTTCTCTGTCCATGGGATTCTCTAGGCAAGGATACTGAAATTGATTGCCATTCCCTTCTCCAGAGGATCTTCCTGACCCAGGGATCAAACACTGGTCTCCTGCATTGCAGGCAGATTCTTTACCATTTGAGCTACAGGGAAGTTCCCTTTAGACAGAAGAATAACATAATTGAACTTATATTTTATAAGGAACTTGTGGTAATAAAAATCTCTTGAAAAACAGAAATGCATGAATCCCTCCTTAAAATGATAAAATACAAACTTAAGCTATTATTTTACCTTCAGATATATTAGACATCCCCACTAAGGTCAGGATCAGTGCAAGTGTGATCAATTTCCCCTCATTTTTTAACATTGTTCTGGAGGTGTTGGTCAATACAATTAGACAAGAAAATACAGCTAGAGGCATAAGAATTGGAAATGAAGAAATAAACTTTATTTGCAACTGCTATATTAGTTTAGATGGGAATATCCTACATAATCAATGATAATGAATTCAGCAAGATAGCAGGATATAAAGTGAAACTGAAAAATAGTATCGAAGTCTTTTAAAAATTAATTCAAATAAATTAACCCAAAATAGATTCTAGAATGAAATGTCCTGTAAAACCATGAAATTTAAACAGGAGAAACATGGAGATCTAGGATCTGGAGAAGATGAAGGTTTTTTATATGCCATCAAAAGCAGGGTCCACGAAAGAAAGCAAAACAATCACTAAACTTCATCAACATTAAAAAATACTTGCTCTGCAAATTACCCTGTTAAGAAGATATGGATAAGCTACAAATTTGGAGAAAATAACAACGAACTGTATATCTGAAAATGGACTCATATCTAGAACATATAAAGAACTTTTCAAAATGAAACAGTAAAAGAAATGGGCAAACATCACCAAAGAGGGTATCAGATGGCAAAATGCACATGAAAATATATTCAATACTATTAGCCAAAAGGGTAGGGAAAATTGAAATCATGAGAGATGGTTCACCACACACTTATTAGAACAGCTAAAAAGAAAAATAATCCTAACAATATCAAATGCTGGTGAGGATTCAGAGTAACTGGATTTCTCACACACCACTGGTAGGATGATAAATAGTATATCCCCTCTGGAAATTGTACACTTACCATGCAAGCCAGTACTCACACTTTAGGGTATTTATCTGCTGTGTATTGAATGTTTGCACTCCCCCTGAATTCATATGCTGAAATCCTAATCCCCAAGGAGATGATGCTGGGAGGAGGGCCTTTGGGGGCCTTAGGTGAGGAGGCTGGAGTCCTTGTGGATGGGATGAGTGCCCTTATTAAAGAGAACCCAGAGGGGCCCTTGCCCCTTGCACCCCATCAGGACGCAGTGAGAAGATGCTGGCTGTGGACCAGGAGAGGGCCTTCATGAGAACATGATTGTGCTGGCACCTTGATCTTGCACTTCCAGCCTCCATAACTGTGAGAAATATATTTCCGTTGTTGATAAGCCATCCAGTCTGTGGCATTTGGTTATAGCCGCCTGAACAGACTAAGACATTATCCCAAAGAAATGAAAACATGTCCACACAAAATTCTGCACACAGATGTTCATAGCAGCTCTTTTTGTCATACCCCAAATGGAAAACAACATAACTGTTTTTCAAAGGATGAGTGGTTAAACAAACCATGATACATCTATGCCACAGAATGTTCCTTCACAGTATAGCCAGTGAAGGATTGTTAAGCTCAGCAGCTTGTATGGATCTCAAGGGAATATGCTGAGTGAGAAAAGCCAATCTCAAAAAGTCACATATGGTATGATTCCATTTATGGAACAGTCTCTAAAGGACAAAAGCATGGAGATTAGTGGTTTCCAAGGAAGCAGGGTAGTGATCAGGAGATGAGTGTTACTATAAAAGATATCACAGGAATCTTTGTGTTGATGAATCTTTGTGTCTTGATTGTGATGGTGGTTTGACAAAATTGCTTAGAACTATACATGCACGCATACGCATACACACACACAATGAGTGCACAGAAAACTAAAATCTGAATCAGGTCTACGGATTGTAATAATGTCAGTCACCCAGTTTTGATAGTGTGCTGTATTTAGGTAAGTTGTGACCACTGGCCAAAAAATTCAAAATCTTTACATGTCCATATTCTTCAACTCAGAATTTCCTTGGGGCATATTCCAAGAAAATCACAAAAAAGGTAAGCAAATCTTTGGGCTTCCCAAGTTGCTCTGTGGTAAAGAATCTGCCTGCTAATGCAGGAGATAAAAGAGACATAGGTTCAACCCCTGGGTCAGGAAGATCCACTGGACAGAGAAGGAAATGGCGACTCACTCCAGTATTCTTGCCTGGGAAATTCTGTGGACAGAAGAGCTTGGAGGGTTAGAGCCCATGGGGAGGCAAAGAGTTGGACACAACCTTGCTACTGAGTAAGCACACAAGCAAATCTTTACACACATGAATACTCATTACTGCTTTCTTTTCATATATATTTATCATACACCAATATAATTTATATGTCAATCCAGGAAACCCTTAGGAATGACGGGAAGATGTTAACCTAATTGAAATTATATAATTTCTTGAAATAATTCTTTTTTGACTGACTCATTGGTTTAATGTGGATTCGTAAAAGAATTCTAATCATGAAACACTGTAAAAGAACAAAATCAGATAGACATTCTAGCTATATCTTTTTTATTACGTTTTAGGGGTTACTCTACAGAATACAATATACGTCCACAACTTATCCCGATAGACCTTGAATTACTAGTAGACCATACATAATGTAACAACCTTACAACAGCAAAATCTTACTTAAAACCCTTCTGTCCTTTCTGTTATAGTTGTATGTTTTACTTTAAAACACTGTAATCCCTAAACATGTTATTATTTGTTTTTCCTTAAATAGTAAATTGATTTTAAACTTTTTAAAAGAAAGAAAACAGTCTTTTATATTTATCAACCTATTTACCATTTACATCTATCTTCCCTCCTGTTGATCTGAATTTCCACCCTGTATTAATTCTTTTTAGTCTGAAATTCTTTTATCATTTCTTGTAGTGGAGATCTGATGATGGAAAATTCTCTCAACTTTGGAATACTGAAAGTGACTTCATTTTGTTTTCGTTTCTGAAAATCTCTGTATATAGCATTCTGGGTTGTCTTTTTTTTCTTTCAGCCCTTTAAAGATGCTCCATTTTTTTCTTGACACTGTATTTCTGATGAGAAGTAAGTTGTTCTTATCATTACCCACCTCCAAGTAGGTAAAGTGTCTTTTTCCTCTGGCTGTTTTTAAGATTTTTATCTTTAGGTTCAGGAGTTCATATTTGGTGTGTTTTGGTGTGAATTTGGCAAAGAGGAAGAGGGAAGTTTTTAAACTACTTGAGGGTTGTAGTGATTCTTGAATGAGTGGGCTGATGAACTTATTAGATTTGCTAAATTTTGTCAAATATATGCATTTTTTTTTGCATGTATAGACTCCATTTCCTCCCTCTTCTTCTACCTCTGAGACATCACTTCTACGTATGGTAGACCCCTCGGCACAGTTCAACAAGTCACTGAAACTCCATTCATTTGCAGGCTTCTTCATCTACGTGCTTCAGCTTTCTTCAAGATCTCTGATCCTTTCTTCTGTTAAGCCAATCTAGTCAATTTTTGACTTGAGATATGGTATTTTTCAATTCTAGGATTTCCAATGGATTGTTTTCTAGTTTTCAAATCTATCCTGAAATCCCACTGTCTCCATTCATTACACTCATATTGTCCCATGTACTTTGTAAGCAAAGTTACTGTCGGCATTTCGAATCCTTGCTGCTGGTCCCAGCATCAGCATGCTGTGTGGGTCCACACCTAATGACTCAGTTTTCTTGACTGTCCATCACCTTTGCTTGTTTCTTCACATATCTAGTGTGTACTTCCTGTGCCACGGTCTCTTAACTTAGTGAGAACACTGGTTTCCTCTGACTGGAACTCCACTAAAATGAATTCATATTAGTGTTACAGAAAATTTATTTTAACTTCAATATCAACTTTTAAACTAAATTTACAATAGCATGCACAATTATGTCAGATATTATGTTTTCTATAAAATAAACTTTTTAAATCTTTGTGTTGATTCCATGAAGTCCATGAAAAAAGAAACAGTTCATATTAACTAATTTTCTATTTAAAGAATCTAACACCTACAAGAAAAATTGACATTATTTAACTGATTATAATGTTCTTTTTCTGAAAACGGAGGCTACATATAACAGATATAGCTTTACTTTTGATATATGCAAAAAATCCAGAAATAGAAGTGAAAAAATAATTTAGAATGACAGCCATTTGATCTAAAAAGGCATGCTTCTCAAAATGATTTCTAAGTGCAGCTTCTGTCATTGTACATCTTAATTGTTCACCTTTGAGCACTATGTTCCTAAAATAACTACTAACTTTTGAAGCAAAAGCTTATATTTTCTCAGCAGATTTTCTTCTTTTGGAGATTGGTGGTCTGGTGCCTCTGTGCATGTCAGAAGCCAGGCCAAGCTATTCACCTTTCAGATTTAATCAGAGTTTAAGCCAGAACTCTGCTTACCATACATTCATCTCACAGTGGCAGCCACTGGAGGTACACAGCGGTGGTCTACCAGGGTCATCTATTTTAATGGAGTACATATAGTCACTCGGTTTATTGAGTTTTTTTAGAGAGAGAGAAAACCAAATTTATTCTTGAATAAGCATTAGAGGATAACAGTGCATCACAAGCAATCCACTAGGAAATTACAAAGACAGGAAAAAGCCCGACTCCCCTATCTATATGTCCAACCAGATACACCCATTGCTTATGCATATTCAAGATCAACAATAACTAGTCCTCAAGCGAGAGGAGTTGACAGTACCATTTCATACAGAATCCTAATTTTACCTGTAGTTGGAGTGACTATCTGTGTTAGCTTATTGAATTTATTCAGAGGAAACGCAAACTTCTCATCTTTGTAACAAGAAGTGATTTTTTAAGTGGAGCACAGTGTCCACCAAGATGAGATTCCTATCCTCCCACAAGAACTGATAGATGAGCTATCTCCCTGATGTCTGCAGTTTGAGGAGAGTGGTCCTAGGTTCTTGAGAAAGACATCTCTGAGTCCTAAAACTGGAAGGGAAAAAAAAAAAGTCAGCTGAGAAAAAGGCCTCTCTAGTCTTCAAAGACAGGCATTTTAAAGAGATGAGACAGTTCCTACAAGTTTTCTAGGGTAAATGTTCTGAGGGAAAAGAAGGAAATCTCTTTCCCTATTTTCAACAGGGAGAAGTAAATCTTTTGTTTTCTAATCTGTCTAATGAAATAATTTGTGGGTGACACAGCTAGAAACACGTATGACTGTGTTTTGCTACCAGACCCTGACACTACCTGGAAACAAACATTTCGGGAATTGGATATGACCTGCCTACACATATCTAGGGTACAGACACAGTGTGGCAAGCGCGGGACGTGGTCATCCTATTACATGTGAAAGGTGCAGAATTTACAAGATGGGCCAGACCTCATCTAGTCCATTCAGGGAATGATGGTCAAGTTCAGTTCCTTAGAAGAAGTTTGATGGTCAAGTTTAGTTCCTCCAACCCTCCTTTAGGAGGAGATAGGAATGTCCTTGGAGAAGGCAATGGCACTCCACTCCAGTCCTCTTGCCTGGAAACTCCCATGGACAGAGGAGCCTGGTAGGCTGCAGTCCATGGGGTCACTAAGAGTCGGACATGGCTGAGTGTCTTCACTTTCACTTTTCACTTTCATGCACTGGAGAAAGAAATGGCAACCCACTCCAGTGTTCTTGCCTGAAGAATCCCAGGGATGGGGGAGCCTGGTGGGCTGCCGTCTATGGGGTCACACAGAGTCGGACATGACTGAAGTGACTTAGCAGCAGCGGCGGCAGCAGCAGCAATGTCCTTAAGGATTAACAATCATTGTCAGCCATTGTTTTGCTTTTAATCTAGAGGGGTTGTTGTTTAGTCTCTAAGTTGTGTCTGACTCTTTTGTGACCTCATGGACTGTAGCCCACCAGGCTCCTCTGTCCTTGGGGTTTCCCGGGCAAGAATATTGGAGTGGGCTGCCATTGCCTTTTCCAGAGATTTTTTTTTGGCCCACTGCCTGGTAGGGCATGTGGCATCTTCGTTCCTGACCAGGGATTGAACTCTTGCCCCCTGCACTGGAAACACAGTCTTAACCACTGGACACCAGCGAAGTCCCAGTCGCTGAGTTTATATATACACTTTGCAGTTGCTCTGGAGATGACCTGGTATTTTTGCTCATCACAATTCCATCCCTGTGTCATTTGCTGGGGTCTGCAATTCCATCACCATTTAAGGTTCAAGCCTCGAGTAAAGACTCACCTAGTGCCCACAGTCACGGACCCAACCATTCTTTTCCGTGGCACTAACTAGATTGAGAGGACAGGTCCACATAGGTTTCCCCAAGTTTGTGGGGTTGTTTCAGCATTAACAAGAGAGTTTATAAAGGCCCATTCTGTGATTCTCAGGTGCACTTCCATTTACTCCCATCTCTCTCTTCTGTCACAACGGATCACGCCCACAGAGCTAGAGCTGTTCCATAATTGATTGTGTTCACTACTGTTCATAACAGGCCACAAGCTTGTCATCTGGCATTAGTGCCAGCAGGGCTGGGGCGGCTCCCAAATGTGAGTCAGGCACCACCCACGCATGCGCACGCCCAACAGACCTCACCCCCAAGGCAGCCGATGTCACCTTGCTCAGCAGGAACCTCCATCTCCAAGAGGTTTAAAAGTAGATATACATCTTTAATGGGGACGTTAATACTTCATGAGCATGTAACATTGCTGGAGAGCAGGGTTTTAGTCACTTTCCTAGACCAATTAAAATTCATGTGCAATTTATTGGGGGGAGTTTTTCTGGCTCATCATCCATTAATAACTAGTGGGACAGCTGTTTCACATGTGCATGGTGGAGGAAAAGTGTTGTATAATCAATCAATCAGACCTAATGTTTATCACACTGTTTGGTTTTCAGGTTTGGGAGTAGTTGTTAATTATCACAAATCTGGTAAAATTTGAAATGTATTGGTTGTACAGGAAGTACAAATATAACCAATAAGTGGTTCTCTGCTTTAGGAGGGTTCAGGCTGATGCTTTTGAGACCATTTTGACAGCTGAGCATTATGAGAAGAGGCTGCTATTGACACCTGCATTAGGAATTCACATCCTCTTAAACAGACTGCACGAACTCCAACCCTGCCTAAAGGTACTCCTTGGAATAGAAATGTCAGAATTATCCACGCCTGTCACAGAAGCAGTAACTCAAATTCATGTAAACTAAACAAACATTATCGAGCATTTACCGTGACAGACCCAGTGCTGGCCTTGGGGATTCATGGAGATCAGGTATGATCCTGGACTTGGCTCACAATCTTGTTGGGTCCAAGGAAGCACAAGGCTACACCATAGTGGTGTGTGTGAGGAGGGGGTGGGGAAGGCATGACTAAGGGAAGCTTCTAGAAAATAGGAGGGGGCACCACAAATGGAAGAATGAGGAGGAGGCCTGCAGGCACACAGGTGGGTGGGCAGTCCAGACAGTGAGAGAAGTATTTGCAAACTTAGCTATCTTAAACTTGTCTGAAATGGGTAGGTCCTATTACCTGACAAAGCTGGGCTCTCCTCTTGGTGGGTGTTGAAGCAAAAGACACAACCAAGTCAAAGATCGGGAGAAGGAAGGATAGATTACTTGCAGCAAGTAAGGGATCTTTCACAAAGCAGCATCTCCCAAATAGCAAAATTGAGGAAGTTATAAGCTAAGGGTTCGTGCATATTCTTGAAGGGGCTTGAGAAGAAAATTCAGCATAAAATTGGGGCAAAGGGCAACAGGATGCAAGCTTCAGTTGACTGAAGTCACAAGGGTCAGAAGAGGTCAGCACCATCATTCCCCACCAGTATGGGGGTCTCGGCATGAAGTTATCACCCTTCACCTGAGGAGGGTCCTAAGTTCCTGCAAAACTCAAAGATACATATCAGATTGTCAGGTATATCCCTTGAGGAGAACCTGGGACTCTGTTTCATCACTGAACTATTGTTTCTTGACTGCTTTTCCTTTGTTCCTGCACTCCCTCACTTCCCTTAAGATAATTAATTACTGAGCCCTGTTAAGGTCACCCACTGTGGTCAGGCTTAGATCACAGAATGGCTTAGGTCAAAATGACTTTTTTATGTTAAAAAAGCCATGATGGGTTCTCTTTTCCTAGGGACACCCACCCTATCTGCTTACAGCCCCAGATGGGTGTAGGAAGGAATGAAGAGGGCAGAAACACAGCATGACCTGGTCAAGGAAAGATAGGTTATAGGGAAACAAATGGAGGGCCATTCTCAGGTCATTCAGGCATTTGGGCTTCAGCCTGAGAGAAGGAGGTGAACGGTCAGCTGGAATGATATTTGCAGTGAAGCCTTTTCTTACAGATAAGCAAGCACGGCCATATTAGCAGGGCCATAAACAGGATCCCTGGAGGAGGAAATAGCAACCCACTCCAATATTCTTGCTTGGAAAATTCCATGGACAGAGGAGCCTTGTGGGCTATAGTCCAACGGGTCAAAAAGAGTAGGACACAACTGAGCAACTGAGCAGGAACACACCCAGGAAGGACTTAGTGGGGAGGAAAGAGCCTCGTGCCTCCTGTTGCTCTTCTGACCCCTCCATCCAGGCTGCCCTGCAATTTGGTCAGCAGCCCGCCCATCCCTCCCCACCTGGCCCTCTATATTACAGTAAACTTTCTTTTCCTGGTGTTTAGAAAAATGATCCAAAACTTAGAACTAGCCAAAAGCTGCAATGGGTGTCTTTTCAGCATTGTTTTGGGCATTGCCTATCAAGCCTGCCAGTGCTGGGGATTTTCTGATTCTTCTAGGTGTGTGACCCTTTGTCTGACTGCCTCTCCTCTTTCATTTAGGGCAGTCTATGAGAGCTGGACTGTGAAGAAAGTTGAGCACTGAAGAATTGATGCTTTTGAACTGTGGTGTTGGAGAAGACTCTTGAGAGGCCCTTGGACTGCAAGGAGATCCAACCAGTCCATTCTAAAGGAGATCAGTCCTGGGTGTTCATTGGAAGGACTGATGCTGAGGCTGAAACTCCAATACTTTGGCCACCTTATGCGAAGAGTTGACTCATTGGAAAAGACTCTGATGCTGGGAGGGATTGGGGGTAGGAGAAGAAGGGGACGACAGAGGATGAGATGGCTGGATGGCATCACCGACTTGATGGACATGAGTTTGAGTAAATTCTGGGAGTTGGTGATGGACAGGGAGGCCTGGAGGGCTGCAATACATGGGATCACAAAGAGTCAGACATGAATGAGTGACTGAAATGAACTGAAATGATGACTCTTTAAGGGTAGAGTCACATGAGAGAGAACTGATGGAATGCAAATGACCCCTGTCCAATAGCAGAGTGAGCCACTTTCCCTGGAAAGAAAGGTAATTCCTATCACCGTTTATTACCTTATAGCATATTAAGCAGTTGTATCTCTTGGAAAATCCATTTCAGCATTTGTTTGGCTGAAAAACTCTCTAAGTGTCTTCTTCTAATTCTCTTTTGAGTCAGTATTAACATCTCATTAGTTCTTTCATCATTCAATGACTTAAATAAAATTGTTGACTCAAGTTCATTTTGTATCTGTATGAGAATTGTGGGTTTGGGTTTCCTTAATTAAGCTTGTACACTATCTGCTTGAATCCAAAGAAGGGAAACATTAAATTCCTTTATTTATTATTAAATTCCTGTTGCCATTACATACCTGCTTTGTTCAGCAACAGCCACCTCTGTTTAGTGACATTCGTTAGCATGATGGACTCAGCTGTGACTCAGCTGGGAACCAGCTCCTAAATCAGCAGGAAGAGTTAAAACACCCCCCATGATCTGACTTTGCCAGGACCCTGTGAGTTCTGCCCTTGAGAGTGTCAGCAAAGGGTAGTCTTTTCCTTGAACACACTTGATCCAGGCTTGACTAGTATCTCTCTCTCACTAAAAATGATGCTGCAGGAAACTTTCTCCCATTTTCCTCCCTGTACACATGTATGAGCGATTTTCTAACAACGTAATTAGGTTTGAAAGTCTTAGGTATGTGGACATCATCAGTGTTATTTTATATTGCCAACTTTACTATGCAAAGTAGCAAGCTCCTTGTGTTAAATCATTAGAAGTGCCTTAAAGTACCAGAGACCTCCCCCAGGGTCACTCCCTTCAGCTTTCTCCCCAAATGTAACCATTGTCCTAACTTCTAATACAGTAGATTAGTTGTACCTTTTTGTGAGCTTTATAAAAATATTACTATGCATATGTACTCTTCTGTATTACGTCTTTCTCTCAACATTATGTTTATATGACACATTCTTGTGGATTGTAGCTGTAGTTTATTCATGCTTTATAGACTAATGTTAGGTAGTTAGAATAGGAAACAGGAGTCCAGAATGGCAGTGGCTAAAAGACAAGGAAGGGAAAAGCCCGCGAAAATAAAACAAAGGAAGGTCAAAGAAAGGTCCGAGGACCTGAGTGAGAACCTCAGATAGAACAAACAGCACTCCTGGCTAGCCCAGTTTACACAGGGCAGGCCCAGGGGCAGGAAAAAACATATAAAAAAAGGACCCAAAGGGCTCTTTCTCGCTCTCTCTCTCTCTCTCGCTCTCTCTCTCTCTCTCTCTCTCTCTCTCTCTCTCTCTCGCGCGCGCGCGCTCTCTCTCTGTCTCTTGCACATGCGCGCTGGTTCATGTCTTTGGGTCGACATGCCCTCACGCCTGGAGGATGGATTCTCCTGCTATTTTCTAAATAAAATAGAGCTTTAACACTGATTTGTCTAAGAGCTATAACACAGTCTGTCCAAGACCCGAGAGCTGTGATGCACCGAGGGCTTTAATGTCCATCACTTCAAATCTTTGTTGTGACAAGACAGAACAGAGGAGCATACACTCCCTGACACTACTATATACTATTAGTATACATGCTTTATATACTACTATTCAATACCCTCGTCCAACAACACAACAGAAGACTCTACACATGGACGTCACCAGATGGCCAGCACCGAAATCAGGTTGATTATATTCTTTGCAGCCAAAGATGGAGAAGCTCTATACAGTCAGCAAAAACAAGACCGGGAGCTGACTGTGGCTCAGATCATGAACTTCTTATTGCCAAATTCAGACTTCAGTTGAAGAAAGTGGGGAAAACCACTAGACAATTCAGGTATGACCTAAATCAAATCCCTTATGATTACACAGTGGAAGTGAGAAATAGATTTAAGGGACTAGATCTGATAGACAGAGTGCCTGATGAACTACAGATGGAGGTTCATGACAGGAGACAGGGATCAAGACCATCCCCAAGAAAAAGAAATGCAAAAAAGCAAAATGACTGTTTGAGGAGGCCTTACAAATTGCTGTGAAAAGAAGAGAAGTGAAAAGCAAAGGAGAAAAGGAAAGATATAAGCATCTGAATGCAGAGTTCCAAAGAATAACAAGAAGAGATAAGAAAGCCTTCCTCAGCGATCAATGCAAAGAAATAGAAGGAAACAACAGAATGGGAAAGACTGGAGATCTCTTCAGGAAAATTAGAGATATAAAGGGAACATTTCATGCAAAGATGGGCTCAATAAAGGACAGAAACGGTATAGACCTAACAGAAGCAGAGATATTAAGAAGAGGTGGCAAGAATACACAGAAGAACTGTACAAAAAAGATCTTCATGACCTAAGTAATCATGATGGTGTGATCACTAACCTAGAGCCAGACATCCTGGAATGTGAAGTCAAGTGGGCCTTAGGAAGCATCACTACGAACAAAGCTAGTGGAGGTGATGGAATTCCAGTAGAGCTATTTCAAATCCTAAATGATCATGCTGTGAAAGTGCTGCACTCAGTTCAGTTCAGTTCAGTCTCTCAGTCGTGTCTGACTCTTTGCAACCCTATGAACCACAGCACACCAGGCCTCCCTGTCCATCACCAACTAGTCCACCCAAACCCATGTCCATTGAGTCAGTGATGCCATCCAACCATCTCATCTTCTGTCATCCCCTTCTATTTCTGCCCTTGATCTTTCCCAGCATCAGGGTCTTTTCCAGTGAGTCAGCTCTTTGCATCAGGTGGCCAAATTATTGGAACTTCAGCTTCAACATCAGTCCTTCCAATGAACACCCAGGGCTGATCTCCTTTAGGACGGACTGGTTGGATCTCCTTGCAGTCCAAGGGACTCTCAAGAGTCTTCTCCAACACCACAGTTCAAAAGCATCAATTCTTCAGTGTTCAGCTTTCTTCACAGTCCAACTCTCACATCCATACATGACCACTGGAAAAACCATAGCCTTGATTAGACGGACCTTTGTTGACAAAGTGATGGCTCTGCTTTTTAATATGCTGTCTAGGTTGGTCATAACTTTCCTTCCAAGGAGTAAGCATCTTTTAATTTCATGGCTGCAATCACCATCTGCAGTGATTTTGGAGCCCAGAAAAATAAAGTCAGCCACTGTTTCCACTGTTTTCCCATCTATCTGCCATGAAGTGATGGGACCAGATGCCATGCTCTTTGTTTTCTGAATGTTGAGCTTTAAGCCAACTTTTTCACTCTCTTCTTTCACTTTCATCAAGAGGCTCTTTAGTTCTTCTTCACTTTCTGCCATAAGGATGGTGTCATCTGCATATCTGAGGTTATTGATATTTCTCCCGGCAATCTTGATTCCAGCTTGTGCTTCCTCTAGCCCAGCATTTCTCATGATGTACTCTGCATACAAGTTAAATAAGCAGAGTGACAATATACAGCCTTGACATACTACTTTTCCTATTTGGAACCAGTCTGTTTTTCCATGTCCAGTTCTAACTGTTACTTCCTGACCTGCATATAGGTTTCTCAAGAGGCAGGTCAGGTGGTCTGGTATTCCCATGTCTTTCAGAATTTTCCACAGTTTATTGTGATCCACACAGTCAAAGGCTTTGGCATAGTCAATAAAGCAGAAATAGATGTTTTTCTGGAACTCTCTTGCTTTTTCGATGATCCGGCAGATGTTGGCAATTTGATCTCTGGTTCCTCCGCCTTTTCTAAAACCAGCTTGAACATCTGGAAGTTCACGGTTCACATATTGCTTAAGCCTGGCTTGGAGAATTTTGAGCATTCCTTTACTAGCGTGTGAGATGAGTGCAATTATGCGGTAGTTTGAGCATTTTTTGGTGTCAGCTAATTTGGAAAACTCAGCAGTGGCCACAGGACTGGAAAAGGTCAGTTTTCATTCCAATCCCAAAGAAAGGCAATACCAAAGAATAATTTAATTTGCCAAGCAAATTTAAACAAATTACATTAATAATCATGTAACAATATCTTCAGGAATTTAAATGTAAAAAAATGAAAACATCAGTGAGTGAAATTTGTTCAACTTAAAATGACAGAAACCATAAAACATTCCTTCCTCAACTTTAAGTAATTTCAACTATGTGTATACACAGAAGATTTTTTGCTTCTATTCAGGAGATTTCTAGTAAGTGGCTATGAAGAGAAATACAAATATGGAGAGCTTCATGTGATTCCCCCATAAAAACCAAAGGAAGGCCTTGAATGTTGAGATTAAAAAGGAATTTGAACTTTGATTCTGGTGGTGTGGTGGATTAACTACCCCATTCAATGGATCTGCTTCACTGAATCAACTAAAACTCTGGTTAAAATATAAAGATGAAAAATAAAAATTACAAACAATAACAGCATGTGAATAAAGTAAAGAATTCCAAAGTCCTTGAATTATTGAGGTAAAGATATAGATATTGACTAATGTTCTGTAAAATTAAGTACACATTTTTTAAATTTCATATTGGAGCATAGTTGATTTACAA
The DNA here is from genome assembly GCF_032405125.1 of Capricornis sumatraensis. Taxonomy (NCBI): domain Eukaryota; kingdom Metazoa; phylum Chordata; class Mammalia; order Artiodactyla; family Bovidae; genus Capricornis; species Capricornis sumatraensis. The sequence continues at coordinate 81,183,737 of NC_091073.1, forward strand.
TGTTGTGTTAGTTTCAGGTGTACAGCAAAGTGATTCAGCTATAGATATACATGTATCTATTCTTTTTCAAATTCTTTTCCCATTTAGGTTATTATAGAATACTTAGCAGAGCTCCCTGGGTTATACAGTAGGTCCCAGTTGGTTACTAGTACACTAGGAAAAGAGGCACAGAGCATTTTACCTGAAAACAAGTTTAAAAAAATAGAATCTGAAAAAGACAAAAGAAATTCAATGAAAAAGTTGGCAGGAGAGAAGGAAATAGAAAACAGAACAAACAAAGCAGACCATAAAACATACCTGATATGATAACAAAATTATATACAAATATAGTCTTAATCAGAATAAATGCAACTGGATATGCTATGCAGTTATAAGACAGAAACATCAGACTGCATCTTTAAAAATTCAGCCTACCAGTTCTCAACTTTATAGAGACACAACAAAAACTTCCAGACACAAAGATAGTCCTTAAGTTGATGGATGGAAAAAATGTGCACCAGACAAATACTAACCAGAAGCTAATGTAGCCATTTAAATACCAGGCAAATTAGCTTTTGATAAAAGGTTCATGTTAGCAAAAAGATATAACCTCTCTAAGCTTGTAAGTGCCTGACAAAATAGCCTCAAATTGTACAAGGCAAAAAACAGTCAGAAAACTAGGAACATTTGACAAATGCGTTATCATAATGGAGAATTTAAAACACTTCTGTCAACTGTAATAGGCAGACCAAGCAGACCAAAGTGTTAGTAGGAACATAGAAGGTTTAAACAACAAAATGAATAACTGAATCTAATCAACACTGATAAAGCACTGCAACTAACAACCAGACAACACATTCTGGTTAAGCACTCAGTAACGCCAATGGATTTCAAGTGATCAGCACCACTCTCTGACCACAGTTCAACCAAGTTAGAAACTAACATCAAAGGGAAGATGAGGAAAACACCACACATTTGGAAATAAAACCTCACACACAGTTAAAGTTTTCGTGGATAAAAGCAGAAATCATCATGGAAATGAGATAATACCGAGAACTGAAGACCAGTGAGATTACCACTTACAATAATCTGTGGGCTGCAGTGAAAATATTACTGAAGTGGATATTTATAGCCCCAAGTGCTGACTTGGTATAGTTGAAAATGCACACATCCTAAAACAGTCATTTCATCACAGATCTAGACACACACATACTGCACCAGAAATCATGTGTAAGAAGCTTTAAGGAGACCAGGTTTCTTTCAGAAATTCATGGTAGGTAACTGTAGTACATGCACAATGACAGGAAAAATGCTTACCAATTTGCATGGTATATTTTGTTCATTCAGTTCAGTTCAGTTCAGTCACTCAGTCGTGCCCGACTCTTTGCGACCCCACGAATCGCAGCACTCCAGGCCTCCCTGTTCATCACTAACTCCCAGAGTTTACTCAAACTCGTGTCCATCGAGTCGGTGATGCCATCCATCCATCTCATTCTCTGTCGTCAAATTCCCTTATATTCTTTAGATAAAACAATATTCTTTTATATAAGTTCCTACCAAGCAAAGTAAATTGGAGTGCAAATTTTTTATCAACTCACTTTAATAATTTCTCATTTTTAAAATTCTTAATTGTGATAAAATACATATAAAATTTACCATCTTAACTATTTTGAAACATACAGTTTGGTGGTGTTAAATTCATCCACATTGTTGTATAGCCATCACCATCATCCATCTCCAGAACACTTTTCATCTTCCCAAACTGAAACCCTGTCCCCACTGAACATTAACTCTTCATCCCACCTCCCCCAGCCCCTGGCATCTGCCTTTCTTCTGCTTTCTGTCTCTACGAATCTGACTAAACTAAAGATCTCATACAAAAAAGATCTTAACGACATGGATAATCATGATGATGTGATCACTCACCTAGAGCCTGACAACCTGGAGTGCAAAGTCAAGTGGGCCTTAGGAAGCATAACTGTGAACAAAGCTAGCGGAAGTGATGAAAATCAAGCTGAGCTACTTCAAATCCTAAAAGACAATGCTGTTAAAGTGCTGCACTCAATATGCCAGAAAATTTGGAAAACACAGCAGTGGCCACAGGACTGGAAAAGGTTAGTTTTCATTCCAATCCCAAAGAAGGGCAATACCAGAGAATGTTCAAGCTACCAAACAATTGCACTCATTTCACATGCTAGCAAGGTCATGCTTAAAATCCTCCAAGCTAGGCTTCAACACTACATGAACTAAGAACTTGAGATGTACAAGCTGGATTTAGAAAGAGCAGAGAAACCAGAGATCATATTGCAACATCCCCTGAATCATAGAAAAAGCAAGAGAGTTCCAGAAAAACATCAACTTCTGCTTCATTGACTACGCTAAAGCCCTAGACTGTGTGGATCACAAGAAACTGTGGAAAATTCTTAAAGAGATGCAAATACCAGACAACATTACCTGCCTCCTGAGAAACCTGTATACAGGTCAAGAAGCAACAGTTAGAACTGGACGTGGAACAATGAACTGGTTCCAAATTGGGAAAGGAGTACATCAAGTTTGTACATTGTCACTCTGCTTATTTAACTTATATGCAAAGTACATCATGCAAAATGCCAGGCTGGATAAAGCACAAGCTGGAATCAAGATTGCTGGGAGAAATATCAATAACCTCAGATATGCAGATGACACCACCCTTATGGCAGAAAGCTAAGAGGAACTAAAGAGTCTCTTGATAAAAGTGAAAGAAGAGAGTGAAAAAGTTGGCTTAAAACCCAACATTCAAAAAACGAAGATCATCACATCCAGTCTCATCACTTCATGGCAAATAGATGGGGAAACAATAGTGACAGACTTTATTTTGGGGGAGGAGGGCTTCAAAATCACTGCAAATGGTGACTGCATCCATGAAATTAAAGAATGCTTGCTCCTTGGAAGAAAAGCTATGACAAACCTAGACAGTGTATTAAAAACAGAGACATTTCTTTGCCAACAAAGATCCGTCTAGTCAAAGCTATGATTTTTCCAGTAGCCACATGCATGGATGTAAGAATTGGATCATAAAGAAGGTTGAGTGCCAAAGAATTGATGCTTTTGAACTGTGGTGTTAGAGAAGACTCTTGAGAGTCCCTTGGACTGCAAAGAGATCAAACCAAACTAAAGGAAATCAACCCTGAATATTCATTGGAAGGACTGATGCTGAAGCTGACACTCCGATACTTTGGCCATCGGATGAGAAGAGCCAACTCATTGGAAAAGACCCTGATGCTGGGAAAGATTAAAGTAGGAGGAGAAGGAAAAAACAGAACAAGATGATTGAATGGCTTCACCAACTTGATGGACATGAGTGTGAGCACACTCCAGGAGTTGGTGAAGGACAGGGAAGCCTGGCGTGCTGCAGTCCAAGGGGTCACAAAGAGTCAGACATACATGACTGAGCAATTGAACTGAACTGAACTGAAGGACTTCATAAGAGTTAAATCATACACTATTTGTCCTTTAGTGACTTGCTTTCCTTTTTTGGTGGCTCAGACAATAAAGAATCCACCTGCACTGCAGGAGACCTGGGTTTGATCCCTGGATCGGAAAGATCCCCTGGAGAAGGGAATGAATACCCATTCCAATATTCTTGCCTGGGAAATCCCATAGACAGAGGAGCCTGGCAGGCTACAGCCCATGGGGTCACAAAGAGTCAGACACAACTGAGCAACTAACATGTCACTTTTACTTCACTTTTTTCACTTAGTATAATGTCATCCATGTTGTAGCATATGTCAAAATTTCCTTCCTTCTTATGGTTGAATACTGCACTGTATAGACCACATTTTATTTATCCATTTATCCTTTGATGGACACTTGGATTACTACATCTTTGGGCTATTAAAAATACTCTTCAAGACTATGCTTCCATTTCTTTTGGTTGTTGTTGCTATTTTTCAGTTGCTCAGTCGTGTCCGACTCTTTGCGACTCCATGGACTATAGCACAACAGGCTTCCCTGTCCTTCACCATCTCCGGGAGCTTGCTCAAGCTCATGTCCACTGAGTCAGTGGTGCCATCCAATCATCTTGTCCTCTGTTGTCCCCTTCTTCTCCTGCCTTCAATCTTTCCCAGCATCAGGGTCTTTTCTAAGGAGTCAGCTCTTCTCATCAGGTGACCAAAGTATTGGAGCTTCAGCTTCAGCATCAGTCCTTGATTCCAGTTTGTACTTCATCCAGCCCGGCATTTTGCATGCTGTACTCTGCATATAAGTTAAATAAGCAGGGTGTAGACCCAGAAGTGAGACGGCTGGATCATATGATGATTCTATTTTATTTTTTTTGGCTGCGCCCCACAGCATGCAGTATCTTAGTTCCTTGATCAGGGATCAAACCTATGCCTTCTGCAGTAGAAACAGTCTTAGCCAACAGACCACCACAGAAGCCCTAGGTGACTCTGTTTTTAATTTTTTGAGGAAGCACTACAGTGCTTCCCATTCCCAGTGACTGCCCCACTTCACATTTCTACCAATGGTGGACAATTTTTGATAGTAGCCACTCTAACAGTATGAGGTGGTATCTAATGGCACAATCTGACATGGGAACTTCTATCCAGTGTTCACTAATTTCCTCATTAATTTGATGCTCGTTGACTTATACTCACAAACAGAAGAAAATCTGTCATAATGAAATTTTCATGGTGCTGCATCTTTTCTCTACTTCTGTTGCAAAATAACTATTTTTTTAAATGTAAGGCGATGGCACCCCACTCCAGTACTCTTGCCTGGAAACTCCCATGGATGGAGGAGCCTGGTAGGCTGCAGTCCATGGGGTTGTGAAGGGTCAGACACGACTGAGCAACTTCACTTTCACTTTTCACTTTCATGCATTGGAGAAGGAAATGGCACCCCACTCCAGTGTTCTTGCCTGGAGAATCCCAGGGATGGGGGAGCCTGGTAGGCTGCTGTCTACGGGGTCGCACAGAGTCGGACACGACTGAAGCGACTTAGCAGCAGCAGCAGCAGCAGTCCTTATAAAGTTGTGTGTGATTTTTGTATATCAATATATATTTAAATACCTAAGTCTTGAATATCATTATTGAAACATCATATTTAATTAGCTTACTTTTGTTAGCTTTTATTAACTTCCAAACTCCAGATTTTGACAGATATCATGTAGACAAATCTTTGAATTCACTAAATGTAAATACCTTAAATATTTATTGTATTTTTTCCTTTTTTTTCGTTAAACAGAAAAAGTCTTTTCCTGTAACTTATGAGATACTCATAAGTTCTTTTGAATTTGATTTTTGTTTGTTTTCAACTGTTTTTTGATATGTAATCGAGTTAGTTTAACTAGTTATGATACACAGCAGTAAAAGAAAATCTCCCTGGCCTTGGACAAGGTTGCTTCTCACACATTTGGTCCTCTGTGGGTTGAGGGCAGCTGGCTTCAGGTCTTAGCCTGGGACCAAGGCCGCATATTCATGCTGGATAACTGTCCTGCAGGGAACCGAGTCAACAGCTGCTACCACATCAGCTTGGAGGGTCCAAGAGGCAGGAAGTGTGTGAAAGAACCAAGTCTGCTGGTAAGTACCGCAGGAGACCATCCATGCCAGGTTACAAAGAGACTCAACCGCACAACTTGCTGCCCAGAGAATCAAATACAAGCAACAAGCAATACAGCACAGAAAGGACTAAGACAAATCCAGGGTACTGGTGAGCGTGGTGTGGGCAGGGAGTGACAGAACAGGAGAGCCTGCAGAGGCATAGGGCAGCTCCCACACTGCAGGATGAAAGAAGGCCGCAACACCTATACCGAGGCCCGCCTTTCAGTGTTCCCCACCCTCCTGTTTCAGAGTTGGCCCCGAAGGAGACTCATTTTATTACTAGGGAATCTGGGCTTCTCCTAACCACATCCAGTGAAAGGAGAGGTTAATTAGATTACTGGGGATTCTGGGGATTGTCACCAGCCCAGGGTAACCAAGGACCTACAGGAATAATAAACAAAAAGAAACTAAAAATTTCCTGAAGCCATGGCTTCACCAGTTAGGTTGGATTATGTTTAATTTTTTTGAAGTTGTCTCTGTTGCTATAGAAATAAACAAGGAAGTCGAGACACATGACCGTGGCCTTTTGAAGCAGTCCAGCCCCTAGCCCACTCTGCAGCCGTCATCTCTGTGGGGTCACCAGGGCACTGATGCCCAGAACCACCCATGGGATCTAAAGGGGCCTGGGTCCTTTGGTCTGTCTCCACGTTACAGGGCAGTGCCAGCTGCACATGTGGTGGTCAGGAGCACCAGCCTGCACCCAGTTTAGGATGGTGACCAGGAGTTAACCCACCTCTTTCTCTCCCTGTGTGGCCTGGGCAGGACCTCAGTTTTCTGTTTCTGCAATGCAGCTGCAATGTCATCCTTGCCTGGAGGTGAGGCCTGGATGAAGGGTGGACAGGAAGCCCAGCTGAAGTCTTTGTGGGCCTCTTCCCATAGCTCATGACACCCCATGTCCCCACGCTCAGTAAGGACATCCCCCACGTTCCTGACATCCACACCCCAGCCAAGTGCACCATGCCCTGTCCAGGGCCCTGGATAGACCTCACACCTACACACCTGCCCGGAATGCGTGTGCCCAAGCCCATACCATCAGTACCCACCTCTGTCCCATCAGACACTAACAGCCAGGATCTGCTGGGGAGGGGTTGGAAGTGGTTTGCATGTTATGTCAAGAGATATAAAGGAGGGTATGTGGGCCAAGCAGGGTCAGCTGAACTCAACCCGCAGGGCCAGGCCCCTCCACCTGGTCTCCCAGGACAGCACCATCTTGGCCATCACCGGCCTTCCCTGTGGAGACAGTTGGACACCATGTTCTGAGATACAGGAGCTGCCCCGTCCTGAGATACAGTGATGTGTACGGGATCTGTGGGGTGGCAGGGGCGCACACTTGTTTGCAAAGGAGTGCAAGGAGGAGCCTTCAAGGTGGTGAGGGTGGAGGAGGCTGTGTGTACAGGGCTGAGTGGGCAGAGCTAAGGGCCCCATGGAGTCCCAGGCTCCAGAGGCAGAAACTGTAGCCCCTGAGCTGGTCGGGCCTCATGCAACCTCTGAGGAGTTGAAAGCCCTCTGCGTCCAGAGTCTCCTGTAGAGGTCAAGACCCTGTCCATTTTGAAATCTCAAAATGTGCTTAAAATGGGATGTCAAACAAGTCAGCATGAGGAAATGTGAGGAGGGTGCTTTAGGAAACCACCTCTTCCCCAGAGGTCATAGGTGCAGCTCCTCAGCAGAAGGTCCCCACCCGTGGCCATCGGGGAATCTGAAGTGCATGGGCACGCGATGTGTTCATGTATGTATATGTGTGTCATGGAGGCATGTGTCTACATCTGCATGTGCACACGGGGACAAGATGCCCCGTTCCAACTCACCACCTCATCAGCACCCACAGACACACCTGCTAGGACCAGCGTCATCTCCCCCGAGTGTCCCTGCTCTGACACCCAAACCCGCCCTCTGCTTTCTCGATGGCTTCCATCAGAAATGAAAGGATCCCTTACTTCTCGGTTGGAAGTTCTCTAAGGAGAGAAAGACTGAGCCAAAAGATATTTTAAACACTAGAGACACACGCTGAGACACCCCCGTGCTCCTCCCATGCCTAGAAATGCACGAGGTGCGTGGTGGGAATTCATCCATTACCAAACCTACACGAAATACACATTCCAAACTTTGCGAATTTCTCCAAATCTGAAAAAGAGGGAATGATTCAATGACTTGATTTCTTTTCTTTTCTCTGGTACATCAGTACAGTGTCTGCTTCCGGGCCTTGCACATGCCGGCCAGTCTCCACTCTGTGAAATGAGTGTGAGTGGCCATGTGTTGCTTGGCTGGGGGAGGGGAGAGGGAGGGGAGGGGAGAGGGAGGGAAGTGGAGGCCCTGTTGGTACCCCTGGGCCACAACTCCCACATGTGCTATTCTGCGGGATGCCTTGCATCTGACCCAGCTTTCCCTGTCCCCACAACTGGTCCCCCTGATGTGTCCCTCCACCCCCAGGGCTCTCAGACTCCTGCCCATCTCCCAAGCCCTGGATGCTGCCTCTACCTGCCCCACACTTCCCCCAGCCCTCTCTGCACCCCCACTGTCAGGCTCCACTCCTGGCCATGGTCTCCCTGCCTCCCTGTCTCCATTCCTGCCCCCAAGGCGACCAGAGGGAAGGTCTCAATCCCCTGCCTCTTGTCTATGTGGCAGAGCTGCCAGGACTATTGCAGCTGCAAACTACACAACCTACCCCAACAGGCTGAAACCCTGAGGACCAGGTCGGGCACCAGGGTGGGATCCACTGAGGCCGGTTCACAGCAAGGCTGCCAGCAGCACAGCAGGGCCCTTGCCCTTGTCCTGCAGAGGACACACAGGCTATTTCTGCTGTCCCTTCAAAACAGGGAAATGCCCTCACACTCTTTGGCCCCAACCAGGTCATGAGGCCATTGCTGACCCATCACTGTCCCTGGAAGGCTAAGCGTTGACAGTCTGGGGCTGGGGTTCCTGAGTGCTGCCCCGGAGGGTGTGGGTGTGGGCTGATGTGAGAGGGGAACAATCATGACTCACCCCTGAGCGGTGAGCCCCAGAAGTGGAGCAGCGGGGGAGGCGGGCAGAATGGGCAGGAGGGGGCCTGTGGCCACAGGATGGCTCACCGTAGCCTCCTCTTACTCAGTCCTGCCTAAGAGCCTGAGGACCGTACATGCGTGCCCAGTTCATGTTGTGTTAATAAAAGCCCAGGGAGGCAGGACTGCCATCCTGGTAGCCCCAAGGGGTCACAGCTCCCGTCTGTGCCTTTGTGTGAGCCCCTCCAGTGGTGGCTCTGGGCACGGCTGTGTGCCTCCTCTCCACCTTCATAAACAAAACACCCTCAGCTGGGAGACTAAACGCTTATCCTCTCACAGTCCCAGAGGCTGGACATCCTGGCTGCAGCATGGTCAGGGTCTGGTGGCAGCTCTCTTCCTGAGCGCAGACAGCTGCCTTCTCCCTGTGTTTTCACATGGCAGACAGGGAGCTCTGCTCTCTTCCTCTTCTTCTTCTTCTTTCTTTTTAAATAATTTTATTTACTTATTTATTTATTTTTGGCTGTGCTAGGTCTTCACTGCTGCACAGGCTTTCTCTAGTTGCGGTGAGCGGGGACTACTCTTTGTTGTGGTACTTGGTCTTCTCATTACAGTGGCTTCTCCTGTTGCAGAGCACAGGCTCTAGGCATGTGGGCTCAGTAGCTGGGGCGTGTGGGCTCAGGAGCTGGGGCATGTGGGCTCAGTAGCTGGGGCACGTGGGTTCAGTAGCTGGGGCGTGTGGGCTCAGGAGCTGGGGCACGTGGGCTCAGGAGCTGGGCTCAGGAGCTGTGGCATGTGGGCTCAGGAGCTGGGGCGTGTGGGCTCAGGTGCTGTGGCATGTGGGCTCAGGAGCTGGGGCGTGTGGGCTCAGGAGCTGGGGCACATGGGTTCAGTAGCTGGGGCACATGGGTTCAGTAGCTGGGGCGTGTGGGCTCAGGAGCTGGGGCGTGTGGGCTCAGTAGCTGGGGCGTGTGGGCTCAGTAGCTGGGGCACGTGGGTTCAGTAGCTGGGGCGTGTGGGCTCAGGAACTGGGGCACATGGGCTCAGGAGCTGGGGCACATGGGCTCAGGAGCTGGGGCACGTGGGCTCAGGAGCTGGGGCACGTGGGTTCAGGAGCTGGGGCACGTGGGCTCAGCAGTTACAGCTCCCAGTCTCTAGAGCACAGGCTCAATAGTTGTGGCTCACAGGCTTAGTTGCTCCAAGGCATGTGGGATCTTCACAGAGCAGGGATCAAATCCTGCGTTAGCTGGAAGTTTCTTTACCACTGAGCCACCAGGGAAGCCCTCTTCCTCTTCTTATAAGGACTAATCCTATCTTGGGGGCCCCACACTCATGATCTCACCAAACCTGACCTGCCCTCTCAAAGACCCCACCTCCAAATATATCACAATGTGGGGGTTTCAGGTGTCAACATTTGAATTTTGGAGGGATACAAACATTCAGTCCATGACACCACATGATCAACTTTGGCTAGTGGGACATCGTGGGTGTGAGGCAGGCAAGTCTTTGATAAGTGCCTGCTTACCTGGAATCCTGGGATCCCTGTGCCATGGAGAAGCCCAGTGTACCAGTCAGCTAGGGCTGCCATAACAAACCACACCCTAGGCCACACCCTAGAACAACAGAGATTTGTCTTCACAGTCCTGGAGGCTGGAAGTCCAAGACCAAGGTGTAGACAGGACCAGTTTCTCCTGAGGCCTCTCTTCTGGGCTTGGCCATCTTCCCTCTGTGTTCTCCATGGTCAAGCCTCTGTGCATTTCTATGTCGTAATCTCTTCTTATAAAGATACCAGTCCTATTGGGATTAGGGTCCACTCAAATGACCACATTTTACCTAAATCATTTTTTGAAAGACCCTATCTCCATATGCAGTTACTTTCTGAGGTCCTGCAGGTTGTGGCTTCAACACATGCATTTGAGAGATTTAATTCAGCTGCAACACCCAGTCTAAGCCATATCTCCTGGAATACCATTTGAATAGAAAGGCTCAGCCCTCCCAACTGCTCTTGGCCCCCAACTGACCAGTAGTTACGGGAATGCCCTCCTATTGCTGTTGTTCAGTCACTTAGTCATGTCCGACTCTTTGCAACCCCATGGATTGCAGCACGCCAGGCTCCTCTATTCATGGGATTCTCCAGGCAAGAATACCAGAGTGGGTTGCAAGACCTCCTCCAGGGGATCACCATGCTGCGGTTGGGCTGCCCAGAGTCTCTGCATTGCATCTGGAATTGTACATGGGCCATCTTGGCCACTGATGTGGTGGGCAGTCACGGTGCAGCCTGAATGTTTACCTGCCTGGCTAGGTGTGGTAGAGGAGTCCTTGTGGCCCTCTGTCCACCAGGACGTGGCTTTGGGTCTTGGCTAAGAGCCTTGCTTGCTTGGTCAATCTGCTAATGGAGTATACACAGCAGATATTTACCATCTCGTAGTTCTGTACACTGCAAATCCAGGGTAAAGGCATTGGCAGGGCTGGTTTCTCCTGAGGCCTCTCTCCTTGGTGTGTAGATGACCATCCTCTCCTTGTGTCTTCACAGCAGTGTCCCTCTGTGCATATCTGTGTCCTGATCACTTCTTATGAGGACATCAGTCATATTCAATTAGGGCCCACCCTAATAACTCCCTTTTAACTTTATCATCTTTTTAAAGATCTGATCTTTGAAGAGTCCCATTCTGAGGTCTGGGGGGTTAGACTTCAGCATGCGAACCTGGGGGGCACAGTTTGGCCCATAACATTTCCATGAGTCTCTCTGACCCCCACAGGAAGTCAGGGCACATGTGGGATGGGCACTATTCCCCATTTTATAGATGAAGTGACTAGGATGAGAGACAGTGAAGTCTGCCTACCAGCACAGAGGAAGGAGAATCAGGGAGGGCCATCCAGCCCTCCATCTCCTTTCTTGTTTGTTGCCCAAAAATCAGGGCTGAGAAGAGCACAGAGGAAACACCTTGACAACACACACAACGCACAGCTGTCTGTGACTCTCCCTCGAAGGGGCTGTCGGGCAGGAAGTAGGGTGGGAGGGCACGGAGAGGCACAGGTAGAGTGTGGCTGGACATTCCCGAGAGATGAGGCCTTACTTAGTGACCACAGCTCTGCACACGCCCATTTCTGCACATCTGAAATCACAGTGATCTGAATGTCAACATTCTGCTTCTCTCACTATTTACATTTTCAAAAATTAAGCCAAATCACAACTGGCAGGCATTCTCTGAGGGTATCTACCCTCTCACACAGGTCCTGTGAGCCTTGACAAACATGCAAGCCGCAGTTTGAGTTTGTAAGCAACTGAACAAAGTCACTTACAAAAAAAAATACTGACTTCTTGGGTTTAAGCAGCCATATTAGGGAAAGCGCAGGAGGAAACTGAGTATGCTATTAACAGAAAATCACTCTTGGACAGCACCAGACAGGTGATGTTCCAGACTTGGCCCACGCGGCTTGGCAGGTGCCCTGGGCAATCACCACCACCTGCCTGGTCCTCCAGGCTGCCCCTTCCTCTGCCACCTGCCCCCAGTCCCACCAGACTACCGCACTTCTCTGAGAGGTCTGCCCTCAATCACAGGCATCTGTCTGGACTTACCCTGTTTTCAAACCCTCCTGACAATTTTACCCAACGAAGATGACAGAAAAAGAGATGACAATCAATGAGACAGGGTGGCCAAGTCGGATCCCACATCAGAGGCACTAAATCAAAAGCAAATTGAGACATATCTTTGCATTTAGTGAGTCTTAAAATTTTTGTGTGCCAAGTTGAAGGCGCGATCTCTGATGCTAACATCTCACAAGAATCCGTCTGTGTGCTCAACTGATCTTGGAGGAACAAGCTGGTCTTTTTCTGGGGTTGCTTTATATGGACCATGCTGTTCCTTGGCGAGGCAGCACCCACCTCTGCAGGCTCATGCTGAGTAATGTGTGGTTGTGATCCTTCTAGAACCTCTTACCCAAGAGCAAAATGGCCTTGCCTATTTGTTGTCTTTTCAAGTTATTTCTGTCTCTTCCCTGTATGGACTTCCCCAGTGGCTCAGCAGTAACGAATCCACCTGCAGTGCAGGAGACACAGGAGACATGAGTTCGATCCCTGGGTCAGGAAGATCCCCTGGAGAAGGGAATGGCAACCCATGCCAGTATTCTTGCCTGGAAAACATCCCATGGACAGAGACGCCTGGCAGGCTACAGTCCATGGAGTTGCAGAATTGGACATAACTGAGTGACCAAGGACATCTATGTCACCTCCTTCCCTGTACGGTTTCTTTGGTTCCAAAAACGGGTCTGCACACAGACCAGAAAAGTACAAACCCTGGCAATGAGTTCAAGTTCCAGGGCAGTGTTCAGATTCTCTGAGCTTCAGTTATTTCATCTCTGAAAAGCAACAGGGATAATGGTGCCCATTTTGATAAATTGAAGGAATATAGCCCAACACACCCATGCCTAAAGACTTCCCATCCCATTCTTCTTGCCTTATCATTTACCATTTTTTAAAGAGGTGGTGGCTACCCTCATCTCCTCTCACCCCACAGTGAGCAAAACGGTGATGTGGGCCCAATAAGGAGCAAAGAGCAAACAAAAGAATGAGGACTGGCAGGGGCGCCATCAACGCTGAGCTCCAGGAAGCCCCTCTGGCCGCAACACAGAGGTCTGGGAGGCAGAGATGCTGAGACACGCTGGTTTTGCTGAAAGCAGAGCCTGGAGTGGGAAGGGAGGGCTGGGAAGGCAGGACGGCTCCCAGCCTGCTGGCTGTCTGTATGAGACTGCATCTCTGTTAACTGGGAAGGAAGGAAGGTTTGGAGGAGACGATGGAGGGATGCCAAGCCAAATGCACCCACCATCTGGAGCCGCAGCTATTCTGGGTCCCGAGCTTCAGAGTGGAGCAGGGTGTTCCCAGAGCCAGGGGAGAGAAGGTGCTGGAGGAGAGGAAGGGAGGGGGTGGAGGGCAGGGGCTTCCCAGGGCTGGTAGCAGATTCAGGTGATGGAAAGATAAGCAGCATTTGTCCCCTTCTGCCAGGTGTCCTGGGGACAGAGGAGCCTAGTAGGCTGCCACCTATGGGGTCGCACAGAGTCGTACACAACTGAAGCAACTTAGCAGCAACAGCAGCAGCCAAGTTGTCCTGGTGTAACCACCAGCCAAGCCACCCAGAGCTGAGTGGGATCCACAGCCACTGAACCCAGAATCCCAGTCCCCACTGGGTCAGAGAGCAGAGTGTGACCTCTTCACATGTCCCTATGGGAGGGAGTGCCCACTCCACCTCCTTCTTTGGTGGGTGGAGGTTTTGCTTTTTAGATGGAAACTGGCGATGCTGCTCTGCCTTTTCAGTCTGTGGAGGTCGCATCACATGGCCCTCGCCAGGGGCACCCCTTGAAGACAGAGGAGATGCCATGTCTGCATTTCTCAACCACACCCCTCCGCCCCAGCCTCCCAGGTGCCCCTGTGACATGCACAGTCCATGTGCTGAGTGCTGACCCCCAGACTCACTGCCATGTCCCAGGTCCCAGGGCTGCAGCTATGTCTCCACCCCCAGACCCTGCCCTTCTGCGTTTGGGGAGCTTTAACCCAAAAGTGAAGGTGAAGCGAAAGTGAAAGACGCCCAGTCGTGTCCGACTCTTTGTGACGCCATGGACTATACAGTCCATGGAATTCTCCTGGCCAGAATACTAGAGTGGGTAGCTGTTCCCTTCTCCGGGGGATCTTCCCAACCCAGGGATCGAACCCAGGTCTCCTGCATTGCAGGCGGATTCTTTACCAACCTAGCCACCAGGGAAGCCCAAGAACAGAGCCTAATAGGTGTCCTCCTTGTCCCACCTCAGTGCCCGCCTTCTAATCACCACAGATCATAAAAGCAACTAAAATGGACCTGACACCTTCTGAGAAATGGCAGATTCGAAAGAGCTTTTTTTAAAAAGCTTTAAATAAATGACAAAAGCCAGAACAACCTAAAAACTCATCATGAATGATGTAAGAAGTTTAAATTCCATCTCTATTGAGAATAAAATACAGAAAATTATTGCTTTCAGTAATGAAACATCGGTCTCTCACTTTCAAATCTTCATTAAAGTCTCAAAAATCCCCCAAATACTTTATTTCAGCACTGTGTCAAGGGTTTTCTCGGGATAAGAAAACTTCCAGAAAGATGCCCATTCTGTCTAAACCAATGTAGGGTTTTAGTGCAATGCCATCCCAATGGCATTTATTTCTACTAAACAATAGATTCTAAAATTTATCTGAAAAAAATAATGACATGGTAAGAAACTTTTTAACATGAAAATTGATGAGGGAGCTACTCTTTTGAGATAACAATGATTCGGCGGGTAGGGGGGAAAAACATTATTTTAAAAAGAAAACGCACATGAGGATTCTCAGTGATCTCAAGAGGCATGTCCAGCCCCCGACAGCCGGTCAGTGACATGGGTGTGCAGTCCATCCACCGGCCTTGCCATTGACTGTGTCCATCATGGGAAGTGTCCTTCAAGGACTTCCTCTGAGTGACACAAACGTTGGAGGTGCAGATGTGGCTGACAAGCAAGATGCAGCTGCTGTTTCCCAGATTTAATGCACCCATGCAGCAACCCACCCTCCCCACCCCCATACACACAGGGCCTGTTTTTAGGTGGGAGGTTCTATCCTATGGACACAACAGAGAGGCAGCAGCCTAACTCCCTAGATGGTAACTTCCAGCTCATCTGCGTACTTGTGCTTTAGGAGCAAGGCTCGTCCCACCCCTGCCTGGTAGGCTGATCTCTCCACCACGTGAGCAAGGCTTAGGGAGAAGCCTTCTTGAGTCATATTCCCACCCCCATTCTAAGGTGGGAGGACACTGGTCATTGGTGCACTGGTTGCACCAATCACTGTCATTTCAATGGTATTCAAGTGCGTTCCCGCGGGCTCTCACACCATGTCGGACTCCGGGCAGCAGGCCTCACGGGACTGGGCTGCAGGAGAGCGTAGGGGCGGGGCGGAGTTCAGGTTCGGACAAGCCCTGTGTTTTGGCCCTGCTTCCACCACAGCCTTATGTTAACTACAAATTGGTACTTGCCATGGGGGCTTGCCAACTACCTCTACAAGGATTAAATCATGTGCAGCTGCTGACCTTCAATATCCCCTGAAAGAAGCTCAGGGTGAAGAGCGGAAGGAGGCACTCTGGGCTCTGGGGAAACTGGCAGAACAAGTTCTTCAGATAGCTAGATATTTTCAGGAACTGATTTTATGCGCCCAGTTCTTGTATCTCCTCATATCTAGAAAAGCACCAAAATGCTTGGTGGTGACAACTGCTCCTTGTGACGAGCAGAAACCTTCCAGAAAAATGTGTTCTTGATCGCATGTACTCCTCCTTCACAAAAATCACAGACATGCTGACCTCCTCACTACCTCTCTGGAGCAATTTCTCAGAGCTGAGATGCTGTCTCCCAGGCTATAGTTTCCATCTTGCCCCAAATAAAACTTGGCACAACTCTCTCATTGCCCTTATGTTTTCAAGTTGACACCTACCTGAAACTGGGTTTACTCTGCTCTACAGTGGGGACTATAACAGCACCTACCTCAGGCTAAGGGAATTATATCTCACAAGAATCTTATAGGTGAGGCTGGTGTATAACCTGTTGGGGGGTGCAGGTAAAGTTCTCAGATCAGTCACATTGGCTAGGGGGTCTCAATATGGAAGGAGCAAACTATGTCACTACCACCAGCAGCATTTATCATTAGGCACACCTTATCATATGTCGGTCTGTTTTCTGTGTTAAAGCAAATAACACCCACAAACACTTAGAACACTCTGAGCCCATTAGAAGGCTGAGGTTCACCAGGCAACCAAGTGACCTGAGCAGGGTTTCACCAAACTATTTCACCTTTGGTGGCATCGATCAGTCGTGTCCAGCTCTTTGCGATCCCATGGACAGTAGCCCACCAGGCTCCTCTATCCATGGGGTTCTCAGGTAAGAACACTGGAGAGGGTTGCCATTCCCTTCTCCAGGGCATCTTCCTGACCCAGGGATCAAACCCAGGTCTCCTGCATTGCAGACAGGTTCTTTACCAGCTGAGCCACCAGAGAAGCCCAGGGTGGCTGCCAAAACACAGATAAGAAGAGCACAGCTGACATTTTAATGAGTCCTTCAGGCTGAGTGTGGGAAGGTGGGTCAGAACCCCTGGAGGCCCAGGCACATTGGCCTCCACACCCATATGCCATCCAATTCAAGGGCCCCCATTGGGTGATCCTGAGAAAAGCAGAGGGCAGGCAATGCACCCATGGGAGCCCCTGCTGCGGCACAGGTGTGCGGAGCCAGCTGGGCTTACAGGTGCTCTGGGAGCCTGAGGAGACCATCTAGGACTCCAGGCCCTGCAGGAAGACCAAGAGGTGGTTAACTGCCAGTGGAGACAGACATGAAATCTGATCCCTTCTCCAATGCCAGAAAAGGTTTAGCTGGGGGAGAGGAAAGAAACTCACCTATGCCCCTGCACCTGCAGTGAGGCCAGGTTAAACCACCTGCCCGTGGCATGCCAGGGTGCTGCACTGGTACAAGACAGCATCCAGACAGAGGGGAGGAGGCAGGAGTCATGCCTGCTCTCCAGACCTTCTCATGAGGGAGACAACCCCTGCCACAAGGGGTGCTGGCCAGGCGCACCCAGAGGCTCAGGTTCCAGAAACCCTCACTTCACGACCCCCCAGCACCGGCAACAGCAACTGTGCGCTGACAGAGCCAAGCCATGCCTCCCATGATGGGAGCCAAGTGAGCTTCCCACAGGGCAGGCAGGTGAGACATCGGCACAGGCAACCACAGGCTCACCTGAGGCCACCATTTGCTGGCATTCAGTGGGACAAGGTGGCCCACTGGCTAGAGGGAAAGTGGAATGAGGAGAGGGTCACAGAGTTGGGCATCTCATGGCACCCAAGGACACATGGGCAGTTCACCTGCTGTCTGAAGCAGTGGGTACATATAGCTTTGCACCTGGATGACTTCCTGGGCAGCTCCTGCCTGGTGTAGCTGGTGAGCAGAAGGGAATGGTGAGTTACCAGGCACCGAGTGCCCCCTGCCCACCTCACGAGGACCAGCCGGCCAGGCCCAGCCCACCGCCTTCACCAGAGTATCAGCGGGGCCACGTCTTTGTGTCCTGCCTCTTCACCCAATGCCACCTCCTTTCATATCGGTTCATTCACAGTCCAGCTCCAAGGCTCCTCCCCTTTCCCACCCTCAAAACTCCTCCACATCTCTGAGCTCCCCCTGCCCAGCAGATTTGAGCATCCCTCCATTGCCACTATGTGTGCATACATTCAACCTCCTACATTAAATATGATACCTCCAGTAAACTCAGGTGAGGGCAGCACCAGGCAGAGAGCCAGCCCCTCTGACCCAGATGCTGCTGGGTTGAGAAGTGGCCGAGGTGAATGGCATGGCTAAGGCCTATGCAGGGCCAAGCCACGAGCCACGAGGACTGCAGAGTGCTGTGTTTGCTGCAATGAAAATGGATTAAAAGGACATTCTCCACCTATGCAACAGAACTGCAGGGTCTTCCTTGTTGTCTAGGCTTTTAAATGAAGATGGAAGCCAGTTTGGGGATCCAGGAAAACCCAAGAGACCGCTCAGGGCATTCTCACAGCTAGAAAGTAATTGAAACACTTTTCAATTAGGCCAGAACGTCCGGTCTGGAAATAGTCTGTGCTTTCAAAAGTAAAATATATCTGCTGCAGATCTCATTTGTGAGGAAGGGTTCTCAGCAT
This sequence comes from Capricornis sumatraensis, assembly GCF_032405125.1. NCBI lineage: Eukaryota > Metazoa > Chordata > Mammalia > Artiodactyla > Bovidae > Capricornis > Capricornis sumatraensis. The sequence continues at coordinate 81,201,971 of NC_091073.1, forward strand.
CCCTGCTCTGTGCTGCGGATGGGACTTCATGGAAGACCGACTGGAGTCTCTCACAGCTTTGCGTTTCAGCCCCTCGGCCCCACTCCAGAGGGTCTGCAGGGATCCCTCAGAGTATCTTTCAAAGCAACCATAGCAGTGACTGCAGTAACAGAGCAGCCGAGTACAAACATCACCGCGGCCAGACATGGCCTGCTGGCTCCACCCACGTGCTGGCTCCACCCACGTGTCCTCGGAGGCCCTAGTGAGCTTGCGTGGCTCCACCTGCTTCTTCTCTCCTCATCTCCGGGGGCCCCTAAGGTGGAAAAGAAGCCTGGAGCCCACATAAGCCTCAGTTGACCCATCTGCAAAACGGAAATAATGCCGCCTGGCCCGCTCCTTACAACCCAAGGGTCTTCCTGGCCTTGGATGTGGCTGGAGCAGTGGGGCCGTGCTCCAGGAGTCCTTCAGAGAGCAGGAGCAGGCAGGACTCACTACAGCAGGTTGGAGGTGGAGGGGCTAGTACAGCTCTGGAGGCGCCGCATTTGGCCAAACCAAGCCAGTCCTGAGGGTCTCTCCTGTGTCACGGTTGGAGATTTCCAACCAGCCCCCTCCCTCAGTCCCAGAAGAACAATTGGCACTCTCCTTTCCCCTCTCAAGCCTGTGAACTCCATCCCCATGCTGAGGGGTCAGGAGGCCACAGACAGAGGAGAAGGAACACAGCCTCCATGTGTCTGCACTGACCCCAGTGCAGCCCCAGTGACCTCCCACCCCAAAAAGCTTCAGGGGACCAGCCACGCCCCCACCCACTCTGGGCCAGCTAAATGTGGACCCTGACTGCTCCTGAGGGCATCCCAAGGCCCATGTCCCCAGGGTGCTGGAGCCAGCAGGAGCCCCTCCCCACCTGGACCCCACTTGTATTCCAGCACCCCTCCCACAAGTCAGGACAGCTGGTGCCCCTAATGGACTGTGTGCCCCTTCACACCTGCAAGGAGACCAACACACCTACCTTCCCCTCCATCTAATTGTGGGGAGTAAGGGGTGGGCTTTCCAAGCGATCTCGGGGGACCCAGGCTCTCTTATCACCCTGGCGACCCCAGCTGGCTGCTAGGCTCCATGAGCATCCATGGGGGCTGCAACGCTGCACAGCAGACAACTGGCTCCAGGAAACTTGGGCATGGTTAGATGCTCAGGGCTCCAGACTAGTTACCCCAAAGCACCTGTTCTCTCTGAAATGATACTGAATTGAAGAAACAGCCACAATAAAAAATTAAAGCACTGACTGACCCAGACCCATCTATAGCCATTTTGGGGAAGCCCCCAAGGGCCTCAGTCAGATCCCAGAACTCCTGGTGACGTGCAAACTTCTCCTGTCTCCTCTCCCTCATTGGCACCCAGTTCTAACGAGTAATATGATGAAGGCTCCTCTGGTTACGTGGACAAGTCCTCCAGTCATGGAAGAGTCACCTGTCTCCTTTCCCCATTCTTCCAACATGCCAGAAAGAAAAGGCTCCCCAGAGCACTGCAGGAAGCGACCCAGAGGAAACCGTGCCCCCTTCCCCAAAGCAGGCGCCACAGGACAGCTCAGGGCAGTGTGGAGGCAGGGAGACTCTGGACTGGATATCAGGTTGAAGTTTCAATGTAGACTCAATCAGATTTTCAATATCAGATAATGAATCCTAATCACTAGTGGAGATTCTAAAGGGCCACGAGATCTTCCTGAGTGTGTGGCATAAACCGGGAGACAGCATTTGGAAGCCAACAGATGTTTAAGAAGCCTCACTGTGCAGTACATTGGTGCCACAAGGATTTTTTTTTAAACTACTTTATTACATCATAATTTACAAACTATAAAATCTACCTGTTCTGGAAATTTTTCTTTTGGCCACAACACACTGAGTGTGGGATCTTAGTCCCCTGACCAGGAACTTAATATTACATTTAATATTAAAAAATTAATAATTTATAATACATAGTGGAACTGTATGTAACTTTGTTCTGTATTTTCCAAGTCTCTGGTAAATGTGTTATCATACTTTCATAATTTAAAAACTAAAAAAGAAACAGAAAAAAGTAGTTGTGGTACACAGGCTTTGTTTCTCCAAGGCAAGGGAGATCTTCCGGAACCTGTGTCTCCTGCATTGGCAGGGGGATTCTTTACCACTGCACTCTCAGGGGAAATCGGCACAATGCTGCAGTCCATGGGGTCACAAACATGGGATACAACTGGAAGGACTGATGCTGAGGCTGAAACTCCAGTCCTTTGGCCACCTCATGCAAAGAGTTGACTCATTGGAAAGGACTCTGATGCTGGGAGGGACTGGGGGCAAGAGGAGAAGGGGACGACAGAGGATGAGATGGCTGGATGGTATCACTGACTCGATGGATGCGAGTCTGAGTGAACTCCAGGAGTTGGTGATGGACAGGGAGGCCTGGCGTGCTGTGATTCATGGGGTCGCAAAGAGACGGACACGACTGAGCGACTGAACTGAACTGAACTGAACTGAACTGAACTGAACTGAGTGACTGAACAACAACAATAACCAGCGAAGCTCAACTGAACATTTTTGAGGCTCATCCACGTTGTGGCCTGTATACTTCATCCCTTTTAAAAAGAATTCCACTGTAGGAATAGACATTTTGTTTCTACATTCTCTAGTTGGGCAACATTTCAATGGTTTCCACTTTTTGACTATTAAGACTGATGCTGGTATGATCCTGCTTTTGTTTCTCTAGGGGATTTTTAGGACTGAAATTTCTGTATCATATGGTTAATTTATGTTTAGCATTTTAAGGAACTGCCAAACTGTTTTCTAACATGGCTGTACCATTACATTCCTATCAGAAATGCATGAGGCTTTCAATTTCCCCACATCCTTGACAACCTTTATTATTATTTGTCTTGGTTTTTGTCAGCCATACTAGTGGTTATGCAATTGGATCTCATGGTTTATATCTTCATTTCCCTAATGATGTTGAGCATCTTTTCATTGACTATTTATATATTGTCTTTGGTGAAACATCTGTTCAAATTTTTGCCCATTTGTTAATTGAATTATTTAACTTTTACTAAGTTTTGAGTTGTTACATTACTATGCCAACAAGGGTCCATCTAGTCAAAGCTATGGTTTTTCCAGTAGTCATGTATGGAAGTGAGAGTTGGACTATAAAGAAAGCTGAGCACTGAAGAATTGATGCTTTTGAACTGTGGTGTTGGAGAAGACTCTTGAGAGTCCCTTGGACTGCAAGATGATCCAACCAGTCCACCCTAAAGGAAATCAGTCCTGATAGTCATTGGAAGGACTGATGCTGAAGCTGAAACTCCAATACTTTGGCCACCTGATGTGAAGAACTAACTCATTTGAAAAGACCTTGACTCTAGGAAAGAGTGAAGGCCAGAATAGAAGGGGATGACAGAGGATGAGATGGTTGGATGGCATCACCAACTCAGTGGACATGAGTTTAAGTAAACTCCAGGAGTTGGTGATAGACAGGGAGGCCTAGCGTGCTGCAGTCCATGGGGTCTCAAAGAGTCGGACATGACTGAGCAACTGAACTGATGATTTACTTAGTGGTGCATTTTCAAATAAAAAGATTTTTACTTTTGATCAAGTCCAGTTGGTCAATTATTTTCTTTTATAAATCATGCTTTTGGGGGAACACCTAAGTTCTCTTCACCCAAGATTATGAGAATGTTTTCCTACATTCTGTTCCCAAAGTTTTATTGGCTAAGTGCTTGCATTTAAGTGTGACTCACTTTGAGTTAATTTCAGTATATAGCATGAAATGAGTTTAAATTTAATAAATTAAGTTTAATTTACTTTGCATGAAGATATCCAATTGTTCCAACATCATTTGTTGAAAGTTCCTTTCTCCACCAAATTGTTTTGGCATATCTATTGAAAATCAACCATAAATACAATGGTTTACCATTTTATTCACTTCATGGGAAATAGATGGGGAAACAGTGGAAACAGTGTCAGACTTTATTTTTTTGGGCTCCAAAATCACTGCAGATGGTGACTGCAGCCGTGAAATTAAAAGACACTTACTCCTTGGAAGAAAAGTTATGAACAACCTAGATAGCATATTCAAAAGCAGAAACATTACTTTGCCAACAAAGGTCCATCTAGTCAAGGCTATGGTTTATCCAGTGGTCATGTATGGATGTGAGAGTTGGACTGTGAAGAGGGCTGAGCACCTAAGAATTGATGCTTTTGAACTGTGGTGTTGGAGAAGACTCTTGAGAGTCCCTTGGACTGCAAGGAGATCCAACCAGTCCATTCTAAAGGAGATCAGTCCTAGGATTTCTTTGGAAGGAATGATGCTAAAGCTGAAGCTCCCGTACTTTGGCTACCTCATGCGAAGAGTTGACTCATTGGAAAAGACTCTGATGCTGGGAGGGATTGGGGGTAGGAGGAGAAGGGGACGACAGAGGATGAGATGGCTGGATGGCACCACTGACTCAATGGACATGAGTCTGAGTGAACTCTGGGAGTTGGTGATGGACAGGGAGGCCTGGCGTGCTGCAATTCATGGGGTCGCAAAGAGTCAGACACGACTGAGCGACTGAACTGAACTGAGCTGATTGATTATCTGGATCACTTTATTCTTTTATACTGTTTAATATATCTAGACATATCAGTATCATGGTCTTGATTAGATTTATAGTAGGTTTTGAAATCCAAAATATAGGTTCTTCAACTTTGTCTCTCTTTTTTAAGACTGTTTGGCTATTCTGAGCATTTGCTTGTTCACTTCTGAAAGAAAACTACTGAGCTACAACAGCATGTGTGTAGCAACTATGGGTCAATTCTGGAAGAATTATAATCTTAACAATATTGTGTGTGATAGCTTAACACTGTTTTCATTGTAACTCATAAACATATGCATTTCCCCATTTGTGATCTTACATTTCTCTCAACAATGGGCATAGTGTTCAGTGTATGTTCTATACTTTCTTGATGACCCTGAAAGATGGGATGGGGAGGGAGGTGGGAGGGGGGTTCAGGATGGGGAACACATGTACACCCGTGGCGGATTCATGTCAATGTATGGCAAAGCCAATACAATATTGTAAAGTAACTAGCCTCCAATTAAAATAAATAAAGTTTTTTATCTATTTATTTGCTTGGCTGCATCGGGTCTTAGTTGCAGCACACGCACTCTGTAGTTGCGGCACAAGGGCTCCAGGCACTTGGCCTTGGTAGACGCAGCATGCTGCCTTTGTTGGGCCACAGCACGGGGGATCTTCAGTTCCCCAACCAGGGAATCAAACCCACATCCCCTGCACTGCAGGGTAGATTGTTAACCTCTGGACCACCAGGGAAGTCCCTCTTTTTAAATTTTACTTCTAAGTCTTTATTATAAGTGGAATTGTCTTCTTAATTTCATTTAAGATTGCTTATTGCTAGTATGCAGAAATATAATTAAATGTTTGATATTAATCTTGTATCCTGTATCTTGCTAAAGTTGTTTACGAGTCCCTGTTGGGGGGGGTGTGTGTGTGTGAATTGCTTAGGATTTACACATCTGGGATCATGCTATGTGTGAATAAATACAGTTTTACCTCTTCCTTTTCAATGTTAATGCCTTATACTCCTTTTTTGCCTTAAAACACTAGCTAGGACTTCTAATGTTGGATAAAAGTGGTATGATTGGAAGTCCTTGCCTTTTCCTGATCTTAGAAAGAAAATATGTAGTCTTTCAACTTTAAATATGAAAGACTTTAGACTCACCAAACAAGAGTTTTTCCTAAATGCCCTTTATCAAGTTGAGAAAGTTTTTGTATTCCTAGGTAATCCAAAGTTTGTATCATAAATGAGTATTACATTTTGTCAAATGCTTTTTCTGTCTATATCATAGGTTTTGTCCTGTTGATATCCCATATTAATTGATTTTCAGCTCTTAAATCAACTTTGAATTCCCAGAATGAACTGCACTTGATCTTGTATCTAATCCTTTTTATGTTTTGATTTGGCTTGCCATTGTTTTTTGAAATTTTTGTATCTATATTCATAAAGACTGTTGGTCTGAGTTTTTTCTCTTGTGATGTTTGTGTGGTTTTGGTATCAGAGTAATATTGGCCTCATAGAACAAGCTAGGAAGCATTCCCTCCTCTTCTATTTTCTGGAAGAATTTGTAAAGATTTAGCATTATTTATAGTGTAAATGTTTGGTAGAATTCAACAATGAAACCGCATGTGTCTAGGTTTTTCTTTGTGGGAAGATTTTTAATTACTAATTGAGTGCCTTTACTGTCCAGACTGCATTCCCTAGAATGCCCTGTCCAGTACCTTTCCAGTTAAGGAAAACTACAAGGGATAGTGATTGGAGGACACAAGAAGGAAAATGCCATTTTATAGTATACACACACCTTCTGTCTGTCATTTAGTCAATCTTATTCTAATTGCTGCTGTGAAGGGATTTTGCAGAGGTAATTAGAGTCCCTAGTCAATTGACATTTAGTTAATCAAAACGAAGATTATTATGGGTGGATCTGATTTAAGTAGTTGGAGGCCCTATCAAGGAAGGTCTGGTCTTCCCTGAGCTCAGAGATTCCAAAGAGTAATGTAGAAGGAAAACTGCAGAATCTTTACATGTTTTGGAAGCTCCACACTCACTTTGCTATATTCAGCTGCTGATTTACTTTACTGGAATGAAGCAATAGCTGATTCTGCAGCTGCTTCCCAATTGTTTTATGGCCTAGACATGACTTTTCCTCTGGAAAAGTCCATGTGCTCTTGAGAGGAAAGTGTGTTCTCCTATTGTTAGGTGAAGTGTTCTGTAGATGTCAGTTAGGTCAAGTTTGTTGATAGTGTTGTACAAATCTTCTGTATTCTTTTTGATTTTCTGTCTAGTTCTATCCATTACTATGTCTCCTAATATTATTGTTGAATACTGTCTTGTTTTCCTTGAGCTCTGTAGGTGGCATTAGTGGTAAAGAACCCATATGCCAAGGCAGGAGACAAAAGAGATGCAGATTCAATTCCTAGGTTGGGAAGATCCCCTGGAGGAGGGCATCTACTCCAGTATTCTTGCCTGGAGAATCCCATAGACAGAGGAGCCTGGTGGGCTACAGTCAGACATGCATACAGTCAGATGTGACGGAAGTGACTTAGCATGTGCACATGCATAGTATGTCTATATATGTTACAAACTTAAAAATACAGTGTTTTATAATCATTTTATTATGATTACTACTACAATAATCTTATATTTTTTTATTTTTAAGGAAGAAAGAGAAAACATTCTTTAAATTCTCTTAGATTAACTTATGTATTTACCTTTTCCAATATTCTTAGTTTCTTCCTGTGGATCTATATTACCCTGCAGTTTAATTCCTTGTTCCAGCTTATTCCCATTCCTTGTCTTCTCTTTCGTGCTATCATTGTCACAAATTTACATTTTCTTCTAAGGCCAACAGCACATCTTCATTACTATTTTATGTAGCTGTCTTTTAAATCATTTAAGAGTTTTAAAAAATCAAATATTTTTATTTTCACTGATTTTTATAAGTACTTATTTAATCACCATTATTGGTACATTTATTTTTCCATGTGGATAGAGTTACCATTTGGTATTGCTTCCTTCCAGCCAAAACTTTTTTAAGTATTTTTTTATTGTATGTATGCTAGTAAAAACTTTTCTCAGTCTTCATTTACCTGAGAATGTTTTTATTTAGCCCTTATTTTGAAAGATATTTTTTTGCAGGACATAGAGTTCTTAATAGACATTTTTTTCCATTTCGTATTTTGAATATGTTACCCACCACCTTCTGTTCTCCATTGCTTTTGATGAGAAGTCAGTTTTTCACCTTAGTCCCTCTGTAAGATAATTTATTTTCTCTTGCTGGCAGCAAAGCAGAGGCCTCAAGGGACTCTGAGCAGGCAGGGGGAAGAGGCTAGTCCATGGTTGCCCAGCAGGTTGTGCTGGAACAGACATCCAGACTCCTGAGGAAGGGAGAAATCCATCCATCACTTGGCATTTCCTTATTTGAGGCTTCAGAGTCTCTATTGGTCAAATGAGGATGCTGAGCTGGCTAGCATGGCGTAGCCATCTCACATTTCTTCTGTCCAATACTGGCCATGCCATCACAAAGCCCTCCAATCCACCCACCTTTCACCCACAAGACAGACTCCTCCCTGACTCCCCAAGAAGAATCTTAAGAGTAAAAGTGTTTGTGGGAAATCAGAGGAAATTGTCTAGCATGGCTCAAAAGCAGCTATGAGCAATGTTCTGTTCTCTTCCTGCTGAAAATAGCCTTCAAATGAGCACATCCAGGGGGCCCTTTGACTTCAGTTCTCCAGCAACTCAAGAGATACCTTGAGGTTTCTGCCACTAAAATAGAGCCCTTCTGTTGTCTCAGGAGCACATCTCTGAAGACTTCTGTGGGCGGCAACCTTCCGCGGTGCTTTGAGACTACATGTAACCCTGATGCTCACAGTCCCACGTAAATCTGGTCAGGCCTCTGCCTTCCTCTCCTGTTCCTTCTGAGGCTGGGGGAGGCTGCCAAGAGCCACGTATTGTGCATGCATCACCACTCATCTCTAACCACGGGAGAGGCAGGGCCGTCCTCCCTATTTGATATATGTGGAGACCAGAGCATGGGTGTGACAGGGCAGGGCTTATGGACTCTGATGCTTTCATAGGGTTAAGGCTTCCCTGCACAAGATAGGTAGTACCATCTTGGTCACAGTGTTTCTTTTTCACTCATTCCTCCTTTATTTATGTGTTCAAAAACATGGACCAAGCACCGAGGCTTGTGCTGGAAGCAGGGAGGTAAAAATGACAGAAAACTGGTCCCTGTGTGGTTCAGTGTAGGCAGGCAATAGTCCCACCAATGAACATCTCCCACACAATGCAGTCCAGGGAGGGATGAGGCACGACCGTCCCAGACAGGCACCAGATTCTGCAGAAAAGTAAAGTTTCACTAGGAGCAAGGTGATTGAGACAGCAAACCTCTGGCTGCAGGAAGAGCAGAGTCCAAGGCCGGGAGGACTAATGGGGCAGGACAGCACGTGCTTCCATGTGGTCATCGGGTGGGGCTCAGTTTGGGGGAGTGGAGGAGAGGTGGCCAGCTTACCCAACCACCCCAAGCAAAACCCAGGCACTGAATTTTACTTCTAGAATCCTTCTAAAGTGTACTCCACACCAATTTTCGAGTTACAGAGGCTAGGACAGGTGTTGTTGGAAACAGCTTCCATCTGGACAGAGCCTTGCAGAAGGTGGACACTGTTTTCTCTGCTGCCTCCCTGGACTGCAGAACTGGGCAGTCATTACCACGGGTGTCAAGTCAGGAAAAACCAAGCACTGCATTCAAAAAGAGCAAACCATGCTTGGCAGGGTATTTATTTTCATCAGGATGACTCCTCATCATTCCAACCAACTGTGATAGATACCATCTCTGCTTTAACAGATGTCATTTCAAGAAGTAGCAGTATGCTGTGGGGTGGAAGGAAAGGTATCTGGCATCTGGAGACAAGATGTAAGCTAATGTTCCACCCTAAGATTCGACATGTTCTTTAGTCACTGAGTCATGTCTGACTCTTTTGTGACCGCATGGACTATAGCCCTCCAGGCTCCTCTGTCCGTAGGATTTCCCAGGCAAGAAGGCTGGAGTGGGTTGCCATTTTCTTCTCCAGGGGATCTTCCTTATCCAGGGATAGAACCTGCCTCTCCTGCATTGGTAGGCAGATTCTTTACCACCAAGCCACCAAAGAAGCCGAAAGAGTCTATATTAGCAGGCTCAAAAACATAAAGCTCATCTCCCAGTGTCTGGTAGCAAGCCACTGCGTCTTATTACATGTACTTTAAAATTCATTCAAGTGCGGGATATTTGATGGTCAGAGGGCTGGGAGAAAGACTAGTGTATGACTCAATTTGAGGGACTCATCATAGGCTGTGGGATGTAATGAGAGAATAATAAAGCAGCTACCAGATGATGAATCTAGAATTCTAGAGTCCATCCCAGGCCAAGAACAGTGGCATCTAGGACTACTGTGACCACTGCCTAGAGGAGAACCGTCACCCACGGCGCCCTTGGCACGAGCCCAAGATGACCATGACCGTGTTAGTATCAGTGCCACCACCATCACCCTCTGCACCATCTTCATTCATGTCTCACCTTCTTCCTAACCTAGCAGCCTCTGAAATCAAGCGCCCTGGGGCTGTCCTCGGTCCTCCTGCTTTCTGGGACCACCCTGCTGCAGGCCGGTGGCTTTGAACCCCAGCAGTTTCAAAGGCAATGCCATGTGCATGCCACTCACCTAAACTTTCCCAACATTGGACTTGACACGTGGAAGTCAAGTGTGAGTGTTCACCAGTCTGGGACTTCAAGCCTCCAACACCTTCCGCCTCCAGCCATTCTCATCTCAACAAATAGCTCCCCAGCACTGACCTCTATGACCAGCTGTGGAGACCTGGCACCATTTTTTTTTACACCCAATGCAATGAGCCCACTAAATCTGGCAGCCTGCCATCACCAGCACCCCTGGCCTTAGCAACTTGACCGTTGAAAGAATCCCCCCTGAACCCAGGCTAGGCTGCTATACCTACCCAAGGGAGAGGAGGGGTCTCGCTTGCTGCAGTGGGGGTGGGGGGAGGCAAGATGAGGGGGAGATAGGAGAAGGGCAAGCTCTGCCCCTGCAGGCACATGGAAGGCAGACACAGGAGCTTTCTATTCAGAACTATCACTTCTTTATTCTAAGATCTCTAAAAGCAGTATGTCCACTCTGAGAGCAGAAGTTTCCTTCAAAGACCAGCATGTGATCCATGTGAGTCTCAGATCCCTCTTCCTCCAAAGCATCAACCTCTGTGCCCGCAGCAGACTGACCACACAGCCACCCTTCCTCACACCCCAGCACACCACAGAACTTTTCCAACCATTCCCTGATGGGATGGGCTGCAAGCCCCCGGGCACTTTCACCTCTGGCAAGAGTGGACAGGCTTGAGGAGTACAATTGAAACACAGTTCACAGGATAGGGCACAGACAAAGGCAGGGTCAGGCTTGGAGCCCACGGGCTGGCCCCAGTTCATAGCCCTCCCCTCCTCTGCAGAGCCCAGGGCAGAAATGAGGGAACCATGTACCAGGCAGAGCAATGGTGCTTTAATGGAAAGCCTCTCCAGTTTGAGTCATTGGTTCCTTTCTTAGCTTGCTCAACCTGGGCGAAAGGCCAGAAAGTGACCTAGCAGAGGGCAGAACATTGGTCTCCAGGTGTCCTCAGAGTAGGGCGATGCTCAGGGAACCCAGGAGAGGCTGGAGTACAAGCTAGATGGGTCCTCAGCCCCTTTTTCACCCCACTAGCTGGTTGTTCATTCCTCCGCCTCTCACCAGGAGACAGAGGGTTTCCTCTCCAGGGAAATGAAGGCAGAGAGGATCCAGGTCTGGGGCACAAGAGGCAGGGATGGGACAGCAGAGAGGTGAGGAGTAGGACCAAGGCCGAGCATTGTCTGAAAACCTTCCAAGGGGACAGAGGTACACACCCCTGGCCAGCTCTCCAAACTTCAGCAAGGCAGGGTATCCTTGGAATATAGCCTTTCTGAAACTGATATCCTCAAAGATAAGGATTCAGGTGGGGAAAGGAGGAAAAACCTGCCAGTGGCTGGCCAATCTCCAAGTAAGTAAATCCAACATGTCCCACCAGCTTTACGGCACCCACCCTTAAGTGGGAACATAGCCTCCACAGCAAGAAAAGCAAAAACTTAGAGGAAATGGAGGCTGTGCAGGGGGGTGGAATAGAAGCTAGAAAATAAAGGTTCTTTATCTTAGATAATTTTACTACCCCAAGAAGTGAATGGGCAGGGCCTTGCAGACAAGGGGATAAGCAGAACCAGAATATGACAGCAAGGAACACAGAGCACTGAAACGCTGACTCCCCTTTGCTTTCATGTTCCAACTGCTGGGAATTCACTCTAAGAAAATTAGACCAAACTATGAAAAGCCCCCATGCTCCACGCCTAATAATCATTAGCACTAGGAATCAATTCAAGTGACAATAATAGAAGAGAAGTGAAGCATACAGCCCACCCACGTGATGAATTATCACACAGCAAGCCAGGGTGATAACTAAAAGACCAAGTAATGATAACAAAGGTATTTGTGATGCAGTTACAGGAAATTGTATTCAGTCAGTCCTTCCTGTCAGCAGGTTCTGCATCCACAGATTCAATAAACCAAGGATCAAAAATATTCAGAAAAAAAATTCTGGGAACGTTCCAAAAAGCAAAACTTGAATTTGCCAAGCCTTGGCAACTATTTACATAGTATTAGCATTGTATCAGTTGCTGTAAGTAATCCCAGAAATGATTTTAAGTATATGGGAGGATGTGTGTAGGTTATATTCAAATACTGCCCCATTTTATACAAGGGATTTTAGCATTCTTGGACTTCGGTATCTGTGGGAGTCCTGGAGCCAATCCTTCATGGAAACAGAGGGACAGCTACTTGTACTATTTGCACATATTTAAGACATGTGCATGTTCAAGGGTAAAGGCTAGAAGAACATAGCAAAATGGACACATGGCAAAATTGTACATGAAGTTTATTAAATGAGGTGTTTGTCACATTGCTGATTACTCAGTAAAATAACCTTTTGAAAGCTGAAATAACCTTGCTGACTTTTCTTTTTTTGGTAGTTTAGTGACAGGGTACCCTGATGGAAGTAGCTGCATAACAAGCTGCAATAACCTCTTGTTTCCTGGAGGACGTGTCCCCAGGCTGCTCGAAACGATGGCTCTCAGAAAACTGACCCTCCGGCAGATGGTTTCCCATACTGTGTCATATTTATTAACATTTAGCCCAGACTTAATTGACAATACTAAATGTTGGTTCTTTAAACATTCAGTTTCATTATTTGCAATGGTAATTTCGGTAAACAGTTGCTATTCCAAAGCTCTGTAGTGTGAAATTAAATTTGCTGGTTAATTAATTGGAAGAATGTAGCAACTTCATTCTGCTTCGAGATTGTGGCATTTGAAATTAGTGATCTGTAAAATTACTCACAATACAGCAAAGTCAAAACAATAGAATAAATACACTTATCAACTTTTAGAAACCAGCAAGCACTGGGTTGCCTGCAGCAATGTTATTGGAGAATTAATACACCGCCATGTTCATTAGAGGATATTCTTATTTTAATAACAAATTCCTCACTTGCTTATCGCTTTGGGGTCACTATAACACCCGAATTATCATCTTGGACAGTTTTTCTTATAAACGTTACACTTGACAGAATGGAGGTTGGAGAGCCTTACCCTAATGGCAGTTGAAAGGAAAAGGTCTTGCTCAGAGGTGGCCTTCTAGCTAAAACTGGTTACATTACATCAATATTTTTTATTAACTCATTTTAAATCTTCCACTTACAAATAATAACATGAACCACTTAGACCAAGGACATTTTAAATGGTTGACTTCAGAAGATAATCACCACCATATGTCTGACCTCCATTAGCAGGCCCAGAACATTACCAATTACAATAATGAGATGACTTTTTTCCTCAGCTATTCAATTGGCAAGGATTAAAAGCATGGATAATCCCGGTGTTAACACAGTGGGTGAGAAAGCATCTGACAAAGTCTTTGAGGAATAGAAACTGATATAATATTTATGAAAGCAATTTGGTATCAAAATGGCATCAAACAAGTATCACAAGCTTCTATACAAATCTTCCTGAGAGATTCCATGTCTACAATGTGTCCTGCAGGTATGATTATGGATGTGTTGAAAAGTGCACATGTGAGGATTTGACTTACAAGGCTCTTATGATAATGAAATGGTCCGGATGAATTTTTCATTGATTCTGGCCAATATTATGGTATTGGTTAAATGCATTTACAGTGTTCATTCAGTAGTATGATTATGCAGGAAGTTGGAAATAATGTACCGGAAGACAATATAGTGAAATGAAAATACATTCATCACATAGAGTCAAGTTGTAAAAACTGCCTGTGTATTCTGCAAGGCAGCCCTCTTTCCTGAAAACTGCATTTGTGACTGTTGAACATGATTTAGAATTCTGCAGGTGGGGCTTCAGGGTGGGGCTAACAGGGGGCTTTCTTATTTCTGTTCGTATTTCTTCATTTAAAAGGGTTGGTGTTGGAATTAGAAAAAAAAAGGAGCACAAAATTGTTTAAGACATAATAATCACTAGCTGTCCCAAGGAGTGTGGAAATGGCTTTGCCAAGGGCAGGAGTGCATCTCACCTCACGAGCTGGCAATCCAGCCAACATGCAGAAGAATCATCAGTGAGCAAGTGAGGCCAAATTGCCTGCCCAGAAAGCTGTACTCGGTTTTCCCTGAATGCCGGGTAGCTGTGTCATGCTTGGAAACATGGAAAACAAAATGGAATTAGAGCAAAGAGGGTAGGGTCAGTTTGCACAGGGCCCATAGCTGTCATCAGCAGCTGTTATTGCCCCAAGGTGGATGGAAATACCCCAGTTTATCACAATCCTTTCGAGGCTTTCTTCTAAACTTCAGTTATTAAAATCTGCAAAAATACTGAATCACTATGTTGTACACCTAAAACTATAACCAAGCTGGACCCTCTGGGACCCTATGAGCCTTCCCAGGATAGAACCCTCCCCATGTCTTTCACCTGACTCTTGTTTGTGGAAAAACTTTAGACTCCTAGGCCTTCTCTGAGTTCCAAGGAATAAATTTAATCAGAGAAATAAGAAAAATGCAGAGACAAAGGAAAACAGTCAAACAAGACAGAATAATAATAGTTTAACCATTAAAGTCAAGAACTTTTTTTCCTTCTTAGGGGCTATAAATAATATTCTGAGCCATGTTCTTTGAACTATTTTGCAGATACTGAAACCCCCACCAGGTGGAAGAAGTTAACTGTGTGCAGCCCACAAGCAAGTAGACCCCAGACCAGTTAGAATCAGAAGGTTGATGACGTTGACTCCCAATTACCTCACCACTAACCAATCATAAAGTGTCCAGGAGCTGATCACACACCCCACAACCCCTTCCTTAACCCAGTCTTTAAAAGTCTTTCCCTGAAAGCTATCGAGGTGTTTCAGTCTTTTAAGCACCAGCTGCCTTAACTCCTTGCTTTGTGCCTGCGATAAACATTGCACTTTCCTTCACCTCAATCCTGTGTCAGTAAATGGGCTTTACTGTATGCAAAGGTGGACTCAAGTTTGGTTTGGTAACAAAGCAAACATCATATTGTAAATCAACTATACTTCAATACAAAAAAGAAAGAAAAGACCTCTGTGGCAACAGGCAAACTTGTCTCTTCTTCTGGTCTGGGCACTTGTTCTGTGTTCTTTTATGAGATGGTCACTCAGGTGCAGCCACAGAGGAGGCAGAGGAGAGACTCAAAAAAAAAAAAAAAAAGGAAACGAATTTCTTATACTCAGGAGACATGACACACTACAAAGGGCCACAGAGGGGCACTGGGTGATCAGGAGCTTACTCAAACGCACGTCCATTGAGTCAGTGATGCCATCCAGCCATCTCATTCTCTGTCGTCCCCTTCTCCTCCTGCCCTCAATCTTTCCCAGCATCAGGGTCTTTTCCAATGAGTCAGTTCATCACATCAGGTGGCCAAAGTATTGGAGTTTCAACTTCAGCATCAGTCCTTCCAATGAACATTCAGGACTGATTTCCTTTAAGATGGACTGGCTGGATCTCCTTGCAGTCCAAGGGACTCTCAAGAGTCTTCTCCAACACCACAGTTCAAAAGCATCAGTTCTTTGGTGCTCAGCTTTCTTTATAGTCCAACTCTCACATCCATACATGACCACTGGAAAAACCATAGCTTTGACTAGATGGACTTTGTTGGCAAAGTAATATCTCTGCTTTTTAATATGCTATCTAGGTTGGTCACAACTTTTCTTCCAAGGAGTAAGCGTCTTTTTATTTCATGGGTGCAGTCACTATCTGCAGTGATTTTGGAGCCCCAAAAAATAACGTCTGTCACTGTTTCCACTGTTTCTCCATCTATTTCCCATGAAGTGACAGGACTGGATGCCATGATCTTAGTTTTCTGAATGTTGAGCTTTAAGCCAACTTTTTCACTCTCCTCTTTCACTTTCATCAAGAAGCTCTTTAGTTCTTCTTCACTTTCTGCCATAAGGGTGGTGTCATCTGCATATCTGAGGTTATTGACATTTCTTCTAGCAATCTTGATTCTAGCTTGTGCTTCATCCAGCCCAGCGTTTCTCATGATATACTCTGCATATAAGTTAAATAAGCAGGGTGACAATATACAGCCTTGACAGACTCCTTTTCCTATTTGGAACCAGTCTGTTGTTCCATGTCCAGTTCTAACTGTTGCTTCCTGACCTGCATACAGATTTCTCAAGAGGCAGATCAGATGGTCTGGTATTCCCATCTCTTTCAAGATTTTCCACAATTTATTGTGATCCACACAGTCAAAAGCTTTGGCATAGTCAAGAAAGCAGAAATAGATGTTTTTCTGGAACTCTTGCTTTTTCAATGATCCAGTGGATGTTGGCAATTTTATCTCTGGTTCCTCTGCCTGGAATCTTCTTAGATCCTATACACATTGTAATTAGGCTGCAGAGACTGTGACTTTAGCAATTGAAAAGAAGTTCAATGTAGGCTTTTAAATAATAAAGGTGAAACACTTGAGGACTGTTTAAGGAAATCCACCCTTACTGGAGGACCTTAGCAAAAGGTTGTCTGTACGGGGTGGAGGAGCATTTTCACACTTCAGTGTTTGCCAAATAAAAATTGTGGGATGGTCCCCTTGAAAGTGAACTGAATACCAGAGAAAACTGGAGTGGGGCCGCTGTAGACCCTCCCCAAGGTGTGGCCAGAGGAATGATGCCCTCCCCCCAGGATGAAGTTCTGGGTACAATAGATGCGCACAGGCAGAGCTTCCTCTGCAGATGGCAGCAGGTGGCTCAGCCTGGACCATGCATGCATGCAGGAGCCCGCTCTGCCTCTGACTGAAGCCCAGGGACTATCTTTCCTACCCACTTTCTCCTTCTCATCTGCCCACCACCACCACCAGGAGTCAAGACCACCATGGACTGAGGGAAGGAAGTAGATACACAGGGAAAGAGGACAAAACTCAAGTCAGGGAGGGCAAGGAGACTCTGCTCTGCTGGAGGTCGCATGTGAATTGGGACCAGGCATTTTCATCACTGATTTGAGACACTGTGGGTGTCCAGCACAGTCCCCAAGAAGGACTGGCCCTGCCCAGAGATGCATGGAAGGGAGACCAAGTTGCTTTCATCTAGAACTGTGCAGGTCCCAAAAGCCAACCCAGTGTCAGGACCAACAGGGCTTTCCTTGGCATCTGAAGCACGGCATAACGTGAGCCACCGAATAAACACACAGAGGCAGGTCAGGTGCCTTTAGTTAAGTCTTTCTTTTTTACTTGGAAATTAAAATAGTGCCTATAGACTGAAGCTATTCCACAAAGCACCTCAATTTAACTTCTGGATGCTGATGGCACCTTGGATTGATGTAAGATGAGCACTTCCATTGGAAGCACCCAGTGGAAGAGAAGGCAGCAGTGCTGTGTCCACCCTCCCAGCGCCTTGTCACATGCCTGGCCGTGAGTTCCTGTGTTCCCATTGCCAAGGTTTGCTGATGGTGGCCTGGGGATGACTGGCCCTAGGCCAGGCAGAAATTCAGCGGGTCAGTCACCCTGTACTAGGGGCTCTTGCCTGCCATCCCCATTCCAGCTACACTCAGAGAATGTGTCTTCAGCCCCAGACACAGGTCCCCTGGAGTGCCTCACAGCCATCTGGGAGCTGTACCAAAGACCAGACTGCCCAGAAACTGCCAAAGGCCAAATGTGATTCCTCTGCATCCAGATGGATGAGATGAGAATGGCAGATGTTATAGGAAAGCTCTCCGAGGCTGTGGATCCCAAGCCTCCGAGGTAGACACTGGGAGGCCGAGCAGGCAACCAGGTCCTCACCACTCGGGAAGTTGCAAGACAGCCGTGACGAAAGCCCAGATGTCCCTTCCTCTCACAGGGCTGACCCTGCCCCTCTGCCTGGGGTGCAGGTCCCCGGGTAGAGGCTGCAGGGAGCATGACTAGGAGAAGGGACTTGCCCCAGTGCCTCTGGGGGACTCTCAGTGTCTCTGGGGGACTCTCGGTCCCTCCATGCAAGTGGAAAGAGGAAGGGTGCTCCTGCGGGCTCCTGGGAAAGGTCAGGGAGATGTGCTGGGGGGTGGGGGACAGAGAGAGTTCTGGCAGCATTAGAGGGACTTAAAGCAGGAAACCAGAACACTTGGCTCCACCAAACCTGATCCCAGGCAGAAGAAACACATGTGCAGCAGAACACAGCCGAACTGAGAGCACAGACCAGACCAGCAATCTAAGCAGAAGCCTCACTGGGGAAGCTGGACGGGGACACAGGGAGCTTTACTCAGGACACAGACCGGTTTAAGAAAACACAAACTAGAACACAAAGCGAGGGTGGAGTATATTGGCTTTATCGTCTCTTCCTCTCCCCTTCTCTCTCCCATCCTCATCCCTTGTCTCCTCTCTCCTTTCCACCCCCTTCCTCTCTTCCCTGCTTGGACCCTCATCCTCAGGATGCTCCCTCCAGCTGCTGACAAAGAGGACTCCCAGCAACCTCAGACTTCCTTGGTTCTCAGCTCCAGCCATCTCTGAAAGAGAAAGGAACACTTCCCCCAATACTTTTGGCAGCACCCTGGGGTTGGCTCTGATGGTCCTGATTTGGGTCATGTTTCATCCCTGAGCCAATCACTGTGGCCGAGGAATGCCACACTCTCACTGGCCATGCCCAAGCATGCACCCAACCTGGTCCTGAGATGGGTACAGGAACCACATATTAGGGATGAAAGGACAGTCCCCCAAAGAGGTGATGGACAGACAAAAGTAAAAGTGAACAGGAGAGTTACTTAAGTAACCCAGGGCACAGGGTCTGCTCTCTCTAATCCAAGACAGAGGACCAGAAGATTGAGAAGAGGCGGAGAGAGAGAGAGAAAGAGAGCATTCACAAATGCACATTAGCTTTTATGCTTTGATGACAGAAGAATCAACCATGGCTGTATCAAGGGCTCCAATCTGGCCACCTGGACAGGATCTCCTGCCTTTCAGGAGAAGGTAGGTGGAACCAAGGCTAATAGGATGAATCAGATGGACAAGTGTATAGACTAAGAGGGCTCTTCTCCAACCAGATTTCATGTCCCAGATCCTGAGGTTTCCAGGGACAGTGAGTGAGGCATTAGGAGCAGCAAATTCCCCCACAGCCCATGAAAGCCACCGTCTGTCATCCCAGACAGTCCTTTCCACCTTCACCACAAGCCAAACAGTCCCCTA
This sequence comes from Capricornis sumatraensis, assembly GCF_032405125.1. NCBI lineage: Eukaryota > Metazoa > Chordata > Mammalia > Artiodactyla > Bovidae > Capricornis > Capricornis sumatraensis. The sequence continues at coordinate 81,221,231 of NC_091073.1, forward strand.
CATGAGGGGACTACGTACAAGAGACTTATCTCAGCATCGAGGACACCTGGGCTCAAAGGAAAGGGATAGAAAATATAGTCCACCTAAATGAAAACCAAAAGACATCAGGGGTGGCTCTGCTAGTATCAGACAAAATAAATGTTTAGCCAAAAAAGGAAACTGGTAACTACAGCAAAGTCATTACCTAATGATAAGGGAATTAATTTGTCAAGGGGATATAACAACTGTAACTATGGATGTACCCAATGAAAGAGCACCTAAATAAATTAAGCAGGTATAAGGAATCTCCAGGGAGAAAAATAAAATCCCTAATAGCAACAGACTTCAATACCCACTTCCAAAAGTGAATGGATCATCCAGACAGAAAACCTAACAGACATTCCATCCAACAGCAGCAGAATACACATTCTTCTTAAGCACAGGTGGGACACTCTCCAGAATAGATCGTATATTAGGTCACAAAACAACCATGAAGATGACTAAAAGCATACCAAGTGTATTTTTCAACCACAATGGTATGAAACTAGAAATAAAAGGAAAAAAAATTGGAATATCTGGAAATTAAACAATGATAGCTTATGGTGAACAATGTCAGATTCGTGATCTCCAAAGAAGATTTAACTTCGGGACCAGGGACCAGGCTTGATCACTCAAGAGCTTTTGTATAGCAGTTTTATTTAAAGTATCAAAAGGGACAGAGAACGCTTCTGACATAGACATCAGAAGGAGGACGGAGAGTGCCCCCCTGCCCCGCTAGTGTTAGCAAGGGAGTTATATACTTTTTAATTAATTATTACAATAAATCAAAGGAATGTCTCAGGTTGTAAAGATCTTACTAGACCCACTCCCAAAATTTACATTTTAAGATAACAGGATTAGCCAGAAGTTTTTCGGGAAGGAAAAACTGTCCTCAAGCAGGATACATTGTTGTTATATAATCCTTAGTACAGAGTTTAAGCTGAATTGTTTGTTGTGTAGTCATCAGTTCTGGGCTTAAGGAAAAAAACGTTTTACGTGACTAAGACTAAGGAATGTAGAGAAAAAGAAGATGTTTGTCCTTTCCTCCTCCTTGAGAATTCCAGACCCCTATCTCCTCCTCAAGAACCCCAGATCCCCTCTCTCCTCAGGGACCCCTAGACTTATCAACCTGCCTAGGAATTGACTCTCTCAACAACACACTGTTAAACAACCAATGGGTCAAAAATGTGTGTGTGTGTGTGCATCCTATAGGTGTGTGTGTCATGTATACGGATGGGGGAATATTTGTTTTAAGAAACTGGCTTATGCTATTGCTCCAGGAGATACTGAAGGACAGGGAATGCTGGTATGCTGCAGTTCATGGGGTCACAAAGAGTCAGAGATGACTGAGTGATTGAACAACGAAATTGTCGGGACTGGCCAGTCTAAACTCTGCAGACCAGGCGGTAGCCTGGAGACCCAGGGAAGAGCTAATGCTGCAGCCCCAGTCTGGAGCAGAATTTTCTCTTCTTCGCGGGGCCTTGGTCTTTTCTCTCAAGGCTATCAACTGACTGGAGGAAACCCACCCACATTTTAAAGAGTCATCTGCCTTGCTAAGTCGCTTCAGTCGTGTCCGACTCTGCGCAACCCCATAGACAGCAGCCCACGAGGCTCCCCCGTCCCTGGGATTCTCCAGGCAAGAATACTGGAGTGGGTTGCCATTTCCTTCTCCAATGCATGAAAGTGAAAAGGGAAAGTGAAGACGCTCAGTCGTGTCCGACTCTTCGCGACTCCATGGACTGCAGCCTACCAGGCTCCTCCGTCCATGGGATTTTCCAGGCAAGAGTACTGGAGTGGGGTGCCATTGCCTTCTCGTCATCTGCCTTGTTATTCAGAATCAAATGTTAATTTCATCTGAAAAATCTTCACAGCATCATGTAGGCTGGTGTTTGACCACATATTTGGGCAACATGGCCTAACCAAGTTGACACGTAAACTTACTCATCACACCATCCTTCAGGAGAGGAAAGAATAGGGTCTGAGTTGATGCAGGTATGGAAAAGATACCTGTGAGTGGAAGCAGGAGCTGAGGCAGCAGGTACAGAGTGAGGCCCAGGAAGCTCCTCGGCAAGATAAATGTGCCCAAGACGGACTCAGCAGCTGGGGCTACAGGGTGATAACTAGCTGCCACTCAAAAATTTTCCCCTGACGGAAGAGCTATTTGTTTTCTCAGACTAATTAGAAGCATTGCCATCAGGAAGAGTCCGGTGCCAGCGTTTGAAAATAGAATCACTTTCCCAAGGAAGTGCTGTGCTGAGAGCTCCCCCGTGGCCGCATGAGCAGCTGCCCCCACCTACAGGGCCCGGCTCCATCACCAGGCGGGGATACAGCCTGCAGGGTCCTGCAGCCAGGAGCAGGACACGCAGATGACAAACTCATCTCCAGTCATTCATGCCCTGGGTTTTCATCATCTGCAGAGACATGGGGCTGAGTGGGTCAAAGCAAATGAATTGGCAGCTAAGGTGGTCCCGCCAGGCCACTTCACCCTGCAGATACTTGAGAGAAGCAGTCTGTACCATATCCTTGCCTCTCCCGTGCTGGGAGACCATGGAGAAAACAAGCTGAGGCCCAGTTTCAAAGTGAGAGCTTGATTAGATGCTCCAAATTTGAAAGTCATGGTTTATAAATGTGTTTGGTATATCAGCTCCATTTTAAATCATCTATGAAGTCACCCTGCTCAGTTCCATCCACATTTTTATGTAACAAACACCTGCTTCTTCGGAGCTCTAGGAAACACAAGCCATCATCCATTCATTCATTTATCCAGGTTTATTGGGATGTAATTGATAAACAACGTTGTATAAGTTTCAGGTGTGCCACCTAATAATTCAATACGCATATGTATTGTGAAATGGTTACCACAGTAAGATTAGTTCACACCTCCATCACCTCACATAGGTCAAACATTTCTACTAGTGGTGAGAAATTTAAGATCTACTCTCTTAGCAACTTTTATATATGCCATACAGTATCCTTAGCAATATGCACCATGCTGCACAATAGCTCCCCAGAACTTATTCATCTTACTGGCCTTGTACCCTTTGACCAACATCTCCCCATTTCCACCACTTCGAAGCCCCAGGTAACCACCAATCTACTCTCTGTGTCTATGAATTCAATGTTTGTGGATTCCATGTATGAACAGGATCATGCAGTATTTGGTTTCTGTGTCTTTTTTCATCACACATGCCTCCCATATCATGCCTAACTACTAAGCCAGTGCCATGCACTATAGACTTTATTAAAGCCAGCTCAATTTCAGACTCAAATTCTGCACTTGCTTCTTTGAGGCCAGTGTAACAAAAGCTTCAGCATTGCACATGTCTATACCTCTCACTTCCCCCACAAGCCTAGTATGAAGGTCGTCATGAGTTGAGGCCTCTCCTGGTGGGTCTTCTGCCCCTGCTCACCCCACATCTGAATGGTTGAATGACTCCCCAAAGCCCGCAGGAAGGGGTCAGAGGCAATGTATGTGCCTCTGGGCAGAATGAAGGTGTCCTCATCCTCTCAGATATGGCATAAAGGAAAACTCTAAGGAATATAGCTCTAATTCTATTCATTGTTTGGAAAATCAAGGTTTATTCTTGATCTAAACACCTTTCAATTTCTAGACGTGACTTAGAGTCCAGGATACAGTGGTCAGAACATGTGTGTGTGCACCACTGTGTATGTGTGCACTTTGCACATGTGTACCCATAAGTGTGCTAATGAGGTGCATCACCCCCACTTCCCCAGGAAAGAGAGACCACAGATAGGCAGACAGGACACAGCACTTGTATACAGGCTTCTGAGTGTTCAGACAATGAAGTCTTGCAGACAGCATGGTTATGGGGCACACTTGCCCTTACTACACACCTTTCTCAGGGCAGGTATGGGCACCCAGGCACATCTACCCCAAACAAACCTCTCTGGGATGGGAAGAGAGGTGGTCCAGGGAGAAGCAGGGAGTGGGATGGTCCTGGATCTCGGCCACATACATTCAGGTCTGGCCCCAAGAGCACTGGGATTCTGAGAGAAGTTTAGGGCTTGGGCTTCAGAAAACAGGCAGGTGGCAGAATCCTCCCTAAAGAGACACAGAGACCCCAAGGTAGGCCAGGGAGCAGGAGCGCCAATGTGGCCACAAGGGCACATCTACTCAGAGCAGCCCACAGGCTGTCTATAGACTCCGAATCCCTGTGGGAGAAATGGGTTCTCCTGCGCCCTCCACAAATAAAGGGATGCTGACTGAGGAAGGAAGAGCACTGGTCTGTCTGAAGGTGGAGATGACGAGACCCGGAGTCAGAACCACACCTATGCTAAACTGGGGTCGGAAGGCCAGTTGAGTGGTGGCAGCTGCCTGTCAAGGTCAGGTGCTCCCCTGCCACACTCTGGATGTACACGGTGTGTGTGCAACCCAGAACTTAGATGGACACCCAAGGACAATAACACAATAGTGGAAGATAAACTCAGGGACTGATGGAACTTAAACCTTCTCTGTTACCAGTCATGAGATGGGCTGGGGAGGAAAGTCAGTTAATATAAAGAAAAACAGACTTCTGGCCAATACAAAGAACTGAGCTGATGCAGAAAATCTTTCCTCCTGTCTCAAACACTTAGAAATGAGAGGTAAAATATAAGCACACAACATTAGCAATGAATCTGGGTGATTGACACTAGAGAAAAATAGATGGAGAATTCTTTTTACTTCATGCTTCATATTCCTAATGCTAAGAACTTATGAGGATCACAGAAGGAACAGAATTAAAAAGCAAAGTTCCAAACCAGTGCAGGGGGAAATGGGTGAAATGAATGTGATGAATGTGAGTGTCAGGAGGGAGGGTTAAAGAGATAAGCAAAGAGCATGGCAAGTAGACTATCAAAAAGTACACAGTGAACCAAGTCCAAAAACGTGAGTAATCAAAACCATGTAAATGCATTAAAGTGTCAAGTCGCTCAGTCGTGTTCAACTCTTTTTTTGATCCCACGGACTGTAGCCTGGCAGGCTCCTCTGTCCATGGAATTCTCCAGGCATGAATACTGAAGAGAGTAGACTTTCCCTTCTCCAGGGGATCTTCCTGACCCAGGAATCGAACCTGGGTCTCCTGCGCTGCAGGCAGATTCTTTACTGTCTGAGCCACCAGGGAAACCCAAATGCATTAAACTCACCTCCTAAAAAGCAGATATCATCAAATGGAATTAAGCAAAATTCAGTGCTTTGCAACTTAGAAAAGATAAATATAAAGCAAAACAAATGGTAAGAAAAAATACAAGGCAAGCGCTAACCAGAATAAAGCTGTTGCAACGTTTTACATCAGTCGTGTGTGTAACAAAAAACATTGTTAGTATTTGGACTAACTTCCCACCAGAAAGAACCAGAACAGCTAAGAATCACTGTCAGTGGAACCATGAGCCCCAACATCACTCCAGCTTTCCATCAAGATGCAGCCCCCACATGAAATGCCCCCAAAGCATGGTCAAATGTGTGGCTATGAAGGGGCCCTGCTGAATGGAAGTTGACACTTGCCAGCTGCCTCTACAAAGATTAAGCCATGACCACCACAGTCTGCTTACCTTTGATATCCCTTGAAAGGAGCTCAGGGTGGAAATCAGAAAGAAGATATTCTGCGCTCTGGGAAAAACCTGGAAGAACTAGCCTTCAGATAGTCAGATGTTTTCAGGTAAAGATTTTTATGAGCCCAAATTCTTACCTCTTCTCATACCTAGAGAAACACTAATATCACGAACCAATGTCTGGTCCTGATCCTCCTGGCTAGCCCCTCAGCAGCTTTTCCACTTCTATTAATCTTTGGGCCACTACCTTTAACTTTCTTGTTTATTTCTTCTAGAATACAACAAATCTCCAAGTGGTAGTATGACAAGAATATTCCCTGGCCAACACCCAGACAATGCTGAAACAAACCACCATTATCATTCCGCAGACTCTCATCTCCCTTCATAAATGCACCCCGACAGAGAGCCGGCAAAGGGAGCCCAGAGCCCCATGATGCCCCTGTACAGCCTGAAGAAGCGAGAGCAGTCATCACCCCTTTTCTCTTGAGACTGGATTCCCAAGTGCCTGTGAAGGGAAACAGGTAGATAGTTAGACATGAGCAGAGTATCAAAAAGTGAAAGTGAAGTCGCTCAGTCGTGTCCGACTCTTTATGACCCCATGGACTGTAGCCCACCAGGCTCCTCCATCCATGGGATTCTCCAGGCAAGAGTACTGGAGTGGGTTGCCATTTCCTTCGCCAGGGGATCTTCCCTACCGAGGGATCAAACCCAGGTCTCCCGCATTGCAGGCAGACACTTTAACCTCTGAGCCACCAGGGAAGCCCATAGAGGTATCAAAAGGAGCCAAAGAATTGGCCCTAAACATAAAGAGAGGGAGGAATGTGCTGTCCCAGGCACAGAGGAACAGAAAAAACCCAAGAAGTGTCTTGGAATGCAGGAATGGGAGAAAAACAGACCCTCATCGTCCTTCCCTCTCCCATGTTGTAACTATTAACGGATTTCAGGTCCTCCTGAGCAGTATAAACCGTCTCCCCTGCTACCCCACAGGGAGAAGGTATTTGCCCTACTCTTCCCCCACCCAGTACACCTGCCTCACTCAATCAGCAAACAACCTGCAAGACCCCATCCCGCGTCTTGTACCCTGGCTATAAAAATGGACTAAGGACCCATGCTCAATGTTGGTTCTCCTTTGAGCTGGCCCACTGTTCTAACAGCGTTTCCCACTCTAATAAACTTTATTTATTTCTCAAAAAAACAAAAAAGATGCAGCACCTGACTCTGGGCCCTAGAGAAAGAGGACGACCTGGGTAGAGTATGGCAGCCTTGCTGGGGCTAGAAGATGAGAGAAAGTTTCAGGAAGAAAGGCAGAATGCAGGAAAAGAATCCCCAAACCACAGGGACCCCCCCTTGAATTTTTGCCAGGTACTAAGTTAGGCCTGTCATTCAGCAAGTGCTGAGCAAAACTCCACAAGACTGGGACAAGAACGGCCAGGTTGGTTTAAACAGAATGGTGCCCAGACCTCACACAGATCAGGGAATATTTATGCCATGACCAGTCAGAACATTGGGTCCTTGGAGATTATAGGGGCTCTCAGACCCGTTCACCACACCATGGTGCCCAGAGTGAGAGATACTCTGACCCAGGGGTCAACAAACTTTGAACTGCGAGGCAAATCTTATCCACCACTGTTTTTGTTCCCCAGTGAGCCCGGAGTGGTTTGTAAATGTTAAAATAGCTGGGGAAAGTCAAAGAGGTAATAGTATCTCATGACAAGTAAAAATTAGATTAAATTCAAATTTTCCGTGTCTGTAGGATGAAGCTCTATTGGAACACAGCCGTGCTCAGTAGTTCATGTTGTCCAGGACTGTTTTGTGCTGTAATAGAGGCATTGAAAGCTGTGACAGAGGCCTTATGGCTCATAAAGTCTAAAATACTCACTATCCGGCCTGTTAGAGAAATGTTTTCTCATTAGAGAAATTCCTTGTTCTGTGCTCCTAGTAGCAAAGCTAACAGCAGGATGTTTAAGAAAACATGAGCATAATGAGGCAGGGGGAAGATTTTAAAGAACCAGATGGAGTTTCTAGAGATACAAAATACCAGTATCTCAAACAAACTTATTCTGGGGCTCATCAGATTGGTCAATTTCTATGGAACATGAGTATTGAGCAAACGTTACATGAGTATTTGAGCAAAAGACACATTTTCCAGGAGACAGCACAATCTTTGGTTTTGATTTAGACAAATCAAATCTGAGTTATACAATCTGAACGTGACTTAACTCGTAATATCTTCTCACACTGATTGTGTCTTCTGTATACATTTTTTGGTCCACCTGAACCATCACAGACTGAGAGTGGCATTAGACTCTTCTTGTTCCATGCTTTTCATTTTAATTTGCCTGTCATTATGTTTAGAGTGACAGTCTGTGGGCAGCACGTAGCTGGCTTCCATTTTTTATCCATACAGACAATTTCATTCTTTTCACTGGTTTGTTTAGATCATTTACATTCAATGTAATTCACGTAGGTATTAGGTCTATCGTTCTATGACTTGTTTTCTGTTTGTTCCTTCTGACTTTTCTTTCTCGGTTTCCCCTTCCTGTCTAGTTTTGAGTTGCTAAACATTAGGTATATCAGTTTTAATTTGCCTACTGTGATTTTTCACCGTATCTACTTGTATAATATTTTCAGTGATTGTTTTGTTTGATATCAATTTTTATCCTCTAATTAGAGTATAAACTTACCATGAGATGGTTCCCTTTACCCTCCACCTTTTATGATTTATTTATCTTTTAATTATATCTACATAAGTTGAAAACACTATCAGACAATGGGTTTTTTTTTTTTTCTCTCAACATTCAGTTCGATTCTTTAAAACTCCAAAAGTGAAAAATAACTTATTACACTTACTTAGATATTTAACATTTCTTCAATCCTGATGTACTAGTCTTTTCAGAATCATTTCCCATCCATTTGATAATTTCTTCTAATAATTCTCTTGAAGCAGATCTTCTGGCAATGAATTCTCTGAAATTTCCTTCTTCTGTGAAAACTTTCATTTCATCTTCATTCCTAGAGAGTCTGATGGCTGTAGAATTCTGTGTTGACAATTCCTTCCTTAGTGATTTAATAGCGTGAGCCATTCTTCTGGCCTTGATGAAATCTGATGAGAAAGTTACTGTCATTTGAATAGTTGTTCTGCTGTAAATAATGCATGGTTTTCCTCAAGTTGCTTTCAAAATCTCTTGTTATTTAATTTTCAGTGTTTGATTGGGAGAGAAACAATATCTAACTCAGGGTTCTTGTGAGGATGAAATGAGTTAATTCAGAAGAGCACCTAGAACAGGGCAACCGCATGTCAAGGACTCAGTGAGCTTTATTATGTATCTCAACATACGTAAAGAATATCAGAGTCAGCTCATTTCCATTTTGGAATATGTCATCTCATGAGACTGGAGTGGTTACATAACCTGTTCCTGAAGACGCTCTTCTTCAATGCAGCGAAGAAGACCCAACAAGCGATCTTTCATGAGTCACCAGCAACTGGACAGCTTGTGATGAAAATTCCCTCACCCTGAAGTTGAAGCAAAATTCAGAAAGGAACTGGGGTTTAAAAAAGACAGAAAACCTAGGAAAGACAAAAATAGATAACAGAATACAGTGGTTTCTTAAAAAAAACAGTACAACAGTGCCTCTTTCCATGAATTCGAGAACCTCAGTGCATTTTAGGAAACCTTACTAGAGTGAGAAATAACTGGGAGAAAGACAACAGCTGTTTTTAAAAAGAGATTATTAATATCTTGTCACAGTGGAGCACAGCAAGCATTTATTTCAAAGTGCTAAGCTTTTGAGTTTCAATTTTCTAATTAAGCAAAAAAACATTGCAACTGAGCTTGGTATTTAAATTGGAAATAAATGTGCATAAAATTAATATTTTAAAGAATCAATTTGCTTCTCTGTTCTGACTTTTCCATTTTCTCTACTCAAATCTTTAATTCATTCATAAAATAATAGAAAGCCCTTTAGTTTCAAATACTTCTGTTGATTTATCAAGTAGAACAGAGTAAATCTAGAATTACTTAATAATTTATGAAACTGAAAGAACTAAAAACCAGTTGGCTAAATCACTATTTGTGTTTTTTCCAATTGTGGACACAAAATACCTTAAATAGATGATACCCAAAGTTATTAAATAGTATAATATTAACATTTCCCAAGTGATCATGATAAATAGGCCTTTATCCAGATGTTAAATTGTACCAAAATGCCCTAGCTAAGTTTTTAACTGGAAAAAGATACATACATAGTACAAATAGCAGACTATAAATAGTCATCAAGAGAAATCTCTCATTAATTTGAGTCCCTTTTAAACCTTTTAAATTGCTACTACCTTAATTCCCAACAATAAAAATAATCCAGAGGGACACATCATTTTCATTTATAAAACATTTATAAGATAAATTCTTCAATAATCAGGAAATCACTCTGTCTTTTGGAGTTTGCAAAAAGCAATTTGATTTCAATTTACTAAGCAAAAATAGCAAGCTAAAAGAACAAATCTATAATAGGATTTTTATTTCATATGCAGGTATAAAAAAATTCTCTCTGTTAAGTGAAACATGGAATATTAACATTACATAACAAGCATGAATGACCTGATTAATTTAATGATCTTTATGCTTTATATTTTTTGACACATTTATTACTAAAGGAAATAATTTTAAAATAAACTTCTAATCTAGATTAGTGTTAAATGTACAAAAAGTTGTGAAAATGGTGCAGAGAATTCTCATATAACTTACACCTATTTCCACTATTTATATTATTATATTATGTATTTTCTTATATAAAATATGTATTGTTATAGTCCACATCTTAGTGAGCATGCTCAATTGCTCAGTCGTGTCCAACTCTTTTTGACCCTATAGACTATAGCCTACTAGGCTCCTCTGTCCATGGGATTTCCCAGGGAAGAATACTGGAGTGGGTTACCATTTCCTCCTCCAGGGGATCTTCCCAACCCAGAGATCAAATCCACGTCTCCTGCACCTCCTGCATTAGCAGGTGAGTTCTCTATGACTCTGCCACCTGGGAAGCCCACATCTTAGAACGTTTAAGCTAGTGAATCAATATTGACACATTATTATTCACTGATGTCCGCACTTGATTTGGATTTCCTTTGTTTTCATCCACAGTCCTTTTCCTGTCCCAGGTCCCACCTGAAATACCATATGATATTAGTTGTCATGTGTCCTTAGGCTCCTCTTAGCTAGCACAGTTTCTTGAACTTTTTCTTGTTTTGGATGACTTTTACAGTTTAGAGACTTATTGGTCGGGTATTTTGTACCTAGACTGAGGTTTATCCGATGCTTTGCCATGATTACACTGGGGCTACAGGTTTTTAGGAGGAAGACCACAAGGACAGAGTTCTCTTCTCATCACAGCATATCAAGGATGGGTGCTACCAACACAACTTACAATTCTTACCTTGGTCACCTGGCTGAAGTCATGTCTTCTGGTTTCTCCATTGTGAAGTTATTCTCATCCCCTTTCCATACTGTGCTCTCTGGAAGGAAGTCACCACTCTGCACCGCCCACACTTAAGGACCGGGGAGCTATGTTCCACTTCCCAGAAAGCAAAGCATCTCCATTACTTGAATTTTTCTGCACAGAAGATGTGTAGCTTCTCCCCATTTATTATTTATTTATTTATTCAGCCATTTATTTACGTCACACTCGTGGATTCATTTTATTCTTTGGGCTGTAATCCAACACCACTGTATTAATTTTGTTCCTATCATGGCCCCAGCTTTGGCCGTCATGAGCTCCTTCGACGGGCTCCCAGGTCCCTGTGACAACATCAAGTGTTTTCAGTCACTTCCTCTCGGGCACTACCAGATGTCTCAGGCTCACCCTGTGTATTCCCCGTCCAGACACAGTCAGCTTGGTGTCTCATTCTTTTCATCACTGAATAATATCCCTCCATATAACAACAGACACAGTTTGTTTGCCCATTTGCCTATTGAAGGACATCTTGATTGCTTCCAGCTTTTGGTGATTATGAATAAAGTTGCTATAGATACTAGTGTGTGACTTTTTGTGGATGTAATTTTTTGAAGCAGTTGAAAAATACTCAGAAATGTTATAGATTTAAACAAAATTATTTGCGGCCCACTAAGAATAGAAAACTAAAATATTTTATCTTCATTGCTTTCTTCTCTGTGGCTCCACATTTCTGACATTATATCATTCTGTTTAGCCTGAAAGATTTCCTTTAACACTGATTGCAGGGCAAGTCTCCGGGACCATGAAGATCTTTCCTGGATCTTCTCAGTGAGAATGTGGTAATGTTGCTGGACTAAAAGCCTACATAAGTGTGACTCTGACTAAGACCCATAGGATTTCTCATCTCACACAATTCTGCACTCAGCCTCCATAATTCATCAAAATAACCATTTAAGTGTTGCTAGCAGATTATGCATTTCAGGGACTTCTGTTTCAAGCAAGCAGACTCTGACCTTTTCTTTCCCTGCCTACACCTAACCGTCCAGATTTTGAGATGGTGGTTTGTACAGTGACTTCAGCTACTTGGTAGATCCAAGAAAAGTCATTGATTTCCAGATTGTCTACCTTTTCTTTGTTGAACTCTGAGAATGGTTACTTTGAAGTACTTTCTATGTCACAGCTGAAATTAGAAATCAAGATTTTTTTTCATTGCTGTGAACTTCTTATTTTTTATTTTTATGTTTTTAATTTTTATTTTTACTTTATTTTACTTTACAATACTGTATTGGTTTTGCCATACATTGACATGAATCCATCACGGGTGTACATGCGTTCCCAAACATGAACGCTGTGAACTTCTATATTCTGTTTTAGTCTCAGAATTTCAGGTGCTTATCTATGTTCAGCTTTTTAAGAAACTGTAACACTGTTTTCCAGAGCAGCTCTTCCACTCTGCTTTCTGACCAGCCCTGAATGTAAGTTCCAGTTGTTTTACAACCTCATCAACAATGATTTTGTCAACATTCTTATTTTTGCCATTTCCAATAAGTGTGTAGTTATACCTCACTGAGCTTTTAAATTGCACTTCCCTAGTGGCTAATGATGGTGAGCATCTTTGCCGTGCTTCTTGGCCGTTGGTCTGTCTCCTAGACTTCCTCTTTTCCTGCCTTGCCATCACAGAGAGTCACAAGAGCGTACAGAAGTAGACTCACGTGTCATTGGTCACACGACTGTCAACCAACGGACCAAAGGAGTTCATTGAGAAACAGAAATCTTTCAAATAAAAGACGCATCTGTGTCCAGATGTCTACATCAAAACAGGGACCTTGACTTCTATCTCATGCCATACAAATATTAATTTAAGATGTATGGCAGGCTCAAATGTGGAGGCTAAAATTATGAAGCTTTGAATACACAAGAATATTTTCATGACTTTCAAGTAGGCCAAGATTTCAGGACTCGAAACTCACTGATCATAAAAGAAGAGTAACATGTTCGACTTCAGCGAAGTTAAAAGCCTCTTGTCATCAAAAGCTATCATCAAGAGAGTGGAAAGCTTCTGGCCACATATCCCCTCTCCTTTCAGACAAGCCAATATGGTCATGGCCAGGAGTCAACAGGGCTGGTGGTTCAGGCAGAGTCTGGAGCCACCCACCTGCACTGTGCACCAATCCTTCCACTTAGCTGGGTGGCTGAGCAACTTACTTCCCTCCCCTGTGTCTCACTGTCTTCATCTACAAAATGAGTCACACGGTTGTCATCAGGGCAACAAGAGCTTAGAAACTCTCCAGGTACATAGCAAGCGCCACATGCCTCTTGGCTGAAGCTGTCTGCATCTTGCCATGTCTTTTGAGGATGACTTGCACATCTGAGACACTGCGGATTGATTTTTACAGTTTGCTTTTAAGGGCAAGTCTTACCTTATTTGAAATTCCATGGGGCTATTCTACAGAAACCACTTTTGCTACTTTTCAGGTCTGACATTGAAAATGTTGGTTTATGTTTCCATTTTTAATTCTTTCCTTGAATCAGCTGGACATTGCTAATTTCTTCCCCTCCCCAGAGAATCTTTCTATGGATGACGTTCTGAAAGTCCTCCCTGGAAGTGGGGACACTGGCCATCATTTCATGGGGACTCCCAGACCCTGGTATGGGAGCTGGTGCTTCTCTTTGGGACTTCCCTGGTGGCTCAGATGGTAAACAGTCTGCCTGCAACGCTTCTCTTTGTGTCTGTGGTGCATCGACTGATGCTGGTCTGGCATCCCCCCTTCAGGTCTAGACTTCCCACTGGGAAGACAATCTCCAACAACAAATTTCCAACTCCTTTAACCCTGGAGATATTTACACATATGTTCATTCATCTACTCAATCATATAAAAGCTCTATCATTTCCCAACAGACATTTCTGTGTAGTCTGTGCATGAGGCAACCCAGAGCTGCATGAGTTGTGAGGAGGGCACCGGGCCAGTCCCTTCTCTCGGGGGGACTGTGGACATTAAACACATGAACAAACACACAGAGAGCCTTGTGAGATAAATAGGTGCCGTGAAAGAGAGCATCTCTGGAGTGGTTGGGTACTGGCTGTGCAGGCAGGTGGTGGGCAGAAGCATCATTTAAGCTGAAACCTAAAAGTCAATAAGAAGCCAGAGTCAGGAAACAGTTCATCAATTGTTCCATTTGTTTGTTCACAGCCTGACGGGCACACTGGGCCTTCTGGAATCTAGTTGTTGATACTTCTTAATACCCCTCAGGTTCCAAGCCACTGTATTTCCAAATGCAACCAGTGAACCAATTGCGAATGATAGAATTGGGATAAATGAGAACGGATTTTCAAAAAAGCTTAAGATACTGTGATACTGTGATTTACAATGAGAAATACATGCAGTTGTCCCTTGGTATTGTGGGAGTTCGGTTCCAGAATTCCCCCTGAATACCAAAATCCATGGATGCTCACGTCCCTTAGATAATCTACATACATCGTCCTGTATATTTTAAATAACCTCTGGGTTACTTATATTAATACTTGATACAATATAAATAGTTGCCAACATGCAGCAAATTTATGTTTTGCCTTTTGGAACTTTCTGAATTATTTTTCGAATACTTTTGACCCAGGCTTGATTGAATCCATGAATACACCACCAACGGATGGAAGGCTTACTTTGGTCTTTATCCCATATCTGGCACAGAGCTCCTAAAACCCTTGGAATTTCTTAATAGAGTGATAAAGTTGTCTTCTGTTATACTAAAGAGTGATTTTGGAAAGCCCCTCAAGATGGAGGCTGGTTGCCAGGAGAACAAACCAGGTGATTAGAGGGTTGGAACTCAGTCCCACCCTTCCCCCAGGCCCCTGAGGAGGCATAAAGGGCTAGAAGTGAAGTCAGTCACCTCTGATCAATGATTTAATCAATCGAGCCTATGTAATGAAGCTTCCGGAAAAATCTAAAAGAGCAGAGTTCGGAGAGCTTGCAGGCGGTGAACAGGAGAAGAATGGTGCACGCAAAGAGGCTGCGGAAGCTCCGTACCCTCCCGCGCACCTTGCCTTGCGCGTCTCTTCCATGTGGCTGTCCATCTGTATACTTTAGCATATATTTAATAAACTGGTAAACATGAGTGTTTCCTAAGTTCTATGAGCCACTGCAGCACATTGATCAAGCCCAGGGACAAAGTCATTGGCACTTCCAATCTATAGCAGGTTTGTTTGAAGCATAGGTGACAACCTGGACTTGAGATTGGAGTCTGAATTTGACGGGAGAAAGAGAGGGCCAGTCTTGTAGGACTGGGCCTTAACCCATGGGATCCAAGGCTATTTCCAGGTAGATAGTGTCAGAATTCAGCTGAATTGTGGGATACCCAGCTGGCATTGTAGAGAATTCCTTGAAGGTGTGGGGAAACACACACACACACACTGAAACTGATACCAGATTCCTTTCTAGTGGTGATCAGAACTGGTGTTGGTGTCAGAATCACTCTTAGATACACTGAGAAAACTACAGACTTTGGAATGTTATGCTGGTCCCACATAAGGATGAAGGGTCTGGGACATAAGTCAAGGACCCCATGCATCAGGACAAAGAAGCAGTGATGTCTCTACACCAACAGGGTCCCAAAGACCACATGGTGAAAGTTGCTGTCTTTTCCATAAAATCCATCCGAGAAGGAGACCCAGGGTATAAGATCTAAGAAATAAATGCACCTGGATGCAAACAAGATGTTTGACAATATCTGCCACAACATCCCTCTGGCCACAATGAAGAACTATGAGAGTATAATGTGAGCTATAAAGACAGGGTATATCACTAAATAATAATTTTACAGACTTCATTTCAGTCTGCTAAAGCACGGTATATAAAATGGAAGGTTGGAAATCGTAAGAAAAGAAATGGACTTACCCTTATACACGTCAGGAAACAGATCATTAAATACAGCTTCAAAAACATTCCAAATGGAAATCACAGTTACATTTCTCTCATCAGCTCATTCATTCCCACCTAATTAACTCTTGCTCCATGGGACCTTGGGTTAGCATTCTACTTTCAAGAAGCAGTTCTAATCTGCTGGAAATCTTTTTTTAATTGGCATTGGTTTTTTTTATTGTAGAAAATACATATAACATAAAATTTACCATTTTAGTCATTTTTAAATCTTATTCTATTATAGTAAAGATGTAACATGAGATCTACCCTCTTAGCGGATTTTTAAGTGCACAATATTGTTGTTGATAGGCACAGTATTGTACAGCAGATCTCTAGAATGTATCCATCTTGCATAACTGAAACTTCATACCCGTTGGTTAGCAACCCCTCCAACCTCCCCCTCCAGCCCCTGGCAACCACCATCCTATGCCTTGCTTCTGTGAGCTTGACTATTTTAGAGTCCTCATATAAATGAAAATAGGCACCAGTCGGTAACCAGTTTGTTTCACTTAACATAATATCCTCAAGGTTCATCCATATAGCAGGATTTCCTTCTTTGTAAGGCTGAACAGTATTCTTGTATATTATGTACCACATTTTGATTATCCATTCATCCGCTGATGAACATTGAGATTGTTTCCACGTCTTGGCTTATTGTAGATAGCACCACAATAAATATGAGAGTGCTAATATCTCTTCACGTTCCTAATTTCCATTTTTTTCAATAAATACCCAGAAGTAGGACTATTGGACCATTTGGTAGTTCTATTTCTCCTCTTTTGAGGCATCTCCATACTATTTTCCACAGTGGCTGTACCAACTTACACTTCCATCAACAGGGCACAAGTGTCCGTTTTCTCCACGTCTTCAGCAACACGTTGTCTCTTGTCTTTTTGGTAACTGTCATTCTAACAGGTGTGAAATGATATCTCACTGTGATGATTTGTTTTGCTTTTTAATGTTTATTTATTTGGTTGCACCAGGTCTTAATTGCAGCATGCAGGACCTTTGATCTTCATTGCAGCATGTGGGATCTAGTTTCCTGACCAGAGATCGAACGTGGGCCCCCTGCATTGAGAGTGCAGAGTCTTAGCCACTGGACTAGCAAGGAAGTCCCTCACTGTGGTTTTGGTTTGCATTTCTGTGATGATTAAGGATATTGAGCATCATTTCGTATACCCGTTGGTCATGTGTATAACTTCTTTGGGAAAATACCTATTCAGGTCCTCTGCCATCTTTAAATTGAATTATTAGGGTTTGGGGAGGGTTTTGCGTTTGTTTTGTGTTGTGTTGTGTTTGTTGCTATTGAGTTGCAGTCTGAAAGTTATCTAAGCAACATCAGCGTAAGTCCAAAGTCTTAACAAAATTTTTAAAATCTAAGTACTTGACAGTACCTAGTGCAGCCCTTTCCATACTAGATTCTGAAATTAATCTTCTTTGTTGAACACCTATTTTCTCAGCCTGTAACTTAGAGAACTTTCAGGCAATCACAAGAAAGCAGAAACCAGCTGTTGATGTCAGGGCTCTGGTTATTTTATTATGCCTACCAACAATCGGAAGATGGAGGGAGCACAGTACATAATTACTGTATATGGGGTTAATCAGCGTTTCTTTGGCACTTAAGAATATCCCACAGAAAGTGAGGGCACTGACTTGTTTCCAGAGCTTGCTTGTAAACAGTACAATCTCTAAAACACAGTTCTATTAATGATGTTTAACCTGAAAACCTGGGAAGGCTGAGATTCTCCTTTGATTTGACAGATCCTTTCATACACTTTTTAATGAGTGTTGAACTAATTAAGAAACATGAAGCATACAAAAACATCTCATTATTTCTACCGTAGCTCATTTTATATATAAAAGAGCAAACCTGTGTGCTTTTCTGATAGTTCCATGGGAAATAGCAAGGAGAGTTTTAAGTGCTTTTTATTCCAAGATATATTACTTTCCAGAATTTAGGGTTTCATTTCCATGAGACAAAAATATCAATAGAGTCATAATAGGAGATTTGGTCACTCAATTAAGATAGGACAATAGGTGCCTAAGAAGAATGGTTTGACTACCATCTAAACTAAATAACATACATTATTTTAAATGAACATAGAAGATGATAATATGACTGAAAGAGCCTATTCTCACAGAAATTAGGGGTTTCCTCCACTGTTCTGCTTTTAGTAAAGGATATAACAAATCCTTGCTCCTTGGAAAAAAATATGACAAACCTACACAGTGTATTAAAAAGCAGATACATCACTGTGCTGACAAAGGTCTGACTAGTCAAAGCTATGGTTTTTCCAGTAGTCATGTATGGATGTGAGAGCTGGACCATGAAAAAGGCTGAGCACTGAAGAATTGATGCTTTCGAACTGTGGTGCTGGAAAAGACTCTTGAGAGTCCCTTGGACAGCAAGGAGATCAAACCAGTCAATCCTAAAGGAAATCAACCTTGAATACTCATTGGAAGAACTGATGCTGAAGCTGAAGCTCCAATACTATGGCTACCTGATGTCAAGAGCCGACTCATTGGAAAAGACCCTGATGCTGAGAAAGATTGAGGGCAGGAGGAGAAGGGGAAGTCAGAGGATGAGATGGTTGAATGGCATCACTGACTCAATGGACATAAGTGTGAGCAAGCTTAGGGAGACAGTAAAGGACAGGGGAGCCTGGTGTGCTGCAGTTCTTGGAGTCAAACACTCGGACATGACTTAGCGACTTAACAACAACAACAACATAACAGATTCTCCAAGAGCACAAACACGTACCTAGTAGGATAAGGAGTCTCTGTCATCTTGGCAGATTACAGAAAGTAAAAGAGCTTTTTACTCCCTTGGGTTAAAAGTAGATTAAACACTCCAGTGCAATCATTTTAAGAGAAAGAAAATGTAATTTCTAGTTTTTAATAACATAATAAATGGCAATAAATGACCCACAAGTTCCTTTTTAAATGTAATTTTATGGATGAGCAAGGGAGAAAACCTAGACTGAACCATGTGGTCATAGATGAAAGCTGGAGACATCGTTAAGAACTCATGTTTAACCTAATATACAAATATGCTTCCAGATGGGGACATTGACACATATGGACAAATATGTATATATATGGATATGTGTGTATGCATAGGTCAGTATGCAGACAGACGTTCCTATAAAGGAGGAAAACTTCCTTTCTTCCCTTCTAGTTTCTTTGGATTTTCTAATAAATTGACATAAGAAGATCAATAGGAGAAAAACCAACTTAATTTCATATGTACAAAAGTCCAAAAAAATATGCCTCAAAGAAGTGACCAAACCAGGAAGTTGTTATATCTTTTAGACAAAGAAACAATAAATTAATCTTAAGTAACAAGACTTTGGCTTAAACTCAAATCTTTTAGCCTATTTCTTCCTCTGCATCTTATGCGCTATTATGAATTTTACAGCAAATGAACAGCATGATAATTCCAGTTGTTAAAGATTAGCCCCTGGTGTTATTTCAGAGCTTTCAAACAGTGATACATAAATGAGCTCCATTCCTCACAACATATCAGTTGTCCATGTGGGCCAGCCCACATTGTTATGAGATTCAAAAAACTCTGAAAATCTGTCTTCTTTCAAGAAAAGATGGAAACCTATAAAAACTGTGACTTGAAACCCTTGACAAATGTTCATTATGTAAATCTATTGTCATATCAAGTGTAGAAATTTCTTTTAAATAACTCAAGTAAATCCCACATAGACTAGAATTGTAACCATGATTCCAGTGTTCCAGTCTCCCCCAGAGAACACTATAATTAGTTTTTTCATCTCCTACACCCCCACAACCAAATGTTCAATTTTCATGGTGTTGCCAGTAGAGGCAATACTTCATGGATGGGATGCAAGGCTTATGGAGCTGAGTTGCAGCACATTATTAACCCACTAATGGTGTGAGAACATATCACAATCAACCCATAGGTTCCTCCTTCTAGACATGCTCCCCAGAAAGCCTGGTGGCATATTCTGGACCTCTCCTTCCTTCCAGTCTCCTGGAACAGAGCTTCTGGTGAATTCCTCAACTGCTTTCATGCCCAGATACTTCAGTTTAGTAGGCTTTGAAGCCAAGGATACAGGGGAAATGATAACTACATGAGAAATTTTAAAGACTTTTAAAAATAAACTAAAACTTTCTACTGGATGATTGGATGTTTTGTTCTTATTGTTTGGTCACTGATGCTGCTGCTGCTGCTGCTGCTACGTCACTTCAGTTGTGTCCGACTCTGTGCGACCCCATAGACGGCAGCCCACCAGGCTCCCCCATCCCTGGATTCTCCAGGCAACACTGGAGCGGGTTGCCATTTCCTTCTCCAATACATGAAAGTGAAAAGTGAAAGTGAAGTCGCTCAATTGTGTCCGACTCTTCACGACCCCATGGACTGCAGCCTACCAGGCTCCTCTGTGCATGGGATTTTCCGGGCAAGCGAACTGGAGTGGGGTGCCATTGCCATCATGTCCAATTCTTTTGAGACCCCATGGACTGTAGCCCACCAGGCTCCTCTGTCCATGAGATTTCCCAGGCAAGAATACTGGGGTGGGTTGCCATTTTCTTCTCCAGGTTAGGGAGATAATAATAACGATATATTGTAGAATTTCTAACATTTGTAAAAGTGTATTACAATAAGAGCACAAAGAACAGAAAGGAACAATGGAAGTACCCATTGTAAATTCCTTTTGCCTCAGGAGAAGTGGTAAAATATCACTCATTGGGAGACCGCAGCTAGTGAAAGATGTGTATCGTGAACTATAAGGAAATCACTAAAATATGACAGCAACAGCTAATAATCCAACAAAATCAATGCTGTGGAATTATTTTTAAAAAGTCAATAGTTCTAAGAGAAGACAGAGAAAGGGAACAAAGGACAAATAGGACACAGAGAAGACAGCAAGCCCACAGATATAGGCCAAATCATTTCAATAATCGTGTAAAACATAAATGGTCCAAAACCCATCTAAAATCAGAGATTGTCAGATGGAGTGAAAAAAAATCAAGGCCCAAGTGTGTCTTGCTTACTGGAAACCTACTTTAAATATAAAGACACAAATAAGTTAGATGTAAAGGGCGTAAAAACATATACCATGCTAACAGCCTAAGGAAAGCAACAGCATATTAATAACTGACAAAGTTGATTTCAGAACAAATAGTATCACAAGGAATAAAGGAAACCTTGTCATAATGGTACAGGTGTCAGTTAATCAAGAGAACATAACAACAATCTCTTCCACAGGTTCCCAGGGACCTATGTAAACACAAAAACAAGGTAATTATTCATTTCCAGGAATGAAAACTGATATAAGAATGGAAATGAAATGATAGCCTTCCATGTCCTGGAGCTGCAAATAATATCTACCTATTAGAAAATGTAATCAGTAGCTATTGATCTAAACTTTGTTTCAGAACTATAGCAGCACTACAGGTACCAGGGAGGTGTGGGTTTGCATGTGGGAAGCACACGAGAGAGCTAAACCTTCATCTTCCACAGCAGAAACAAGAGATAACATCCAAAGCTGGAGAACCAAGAAACTGCAGTAGAAATTTATTCTTTGGAGATAGGGAGATGGAGAACAGACCTCAAAGAGTTGAGAGTGGTTGCAGATGGGGAATAAGAATTCGGAATGAGTAAGGATGGAGCAGGTAAGTGTTCTCATTAAAGGTCTAGTACATCTCTCCTTTTAAATCATGTACACATTACTTTGATGAAATATAAAATATAATTGAAATAATTTAATTAATGATGCAGAAATGGGAAGGGAAAGGACTAAGGAGAGGGACTCCAGCTGTTGATTGGGCTCAAGGGCCCAACTGACCTAATCAGCTGTGATCAGGAAGCGTGACCAAGAAGGCACCTAGAGGCTTCCACTAGAACCATGAGGTCAGAAAGCAGGATGAACAATGCTTCCAGAAAGGGCCAGGCTGGCCCCCAAAGCCTGGGTGAAATGGGGGATGATTTGATAGATAAAAAACAGGTGCTCACCACTGGCCTAGCTTTGCATTGATTTCCACTGGATACAAATCAGTTCAGAAACACTTGTTTGAGCACTGCTTCTGCCCAGTTCTAGTTTAATTCCCCACTGAAAATCACAGCCTACTGGAGCAGAAACCTTCACGGGAACCAGTACAAGGTAGGAATACTAGACCTGTAATGAGTTACTGGAGGCTAGATGTGGGCTGAGCTGAGAGTTAAAAATTCCAGAGAGACACAGTCCTAGGGGAGCCCCTACACATTTGTGAAGTTGACCTTTAGGAGCACAACCAAGTTCTCACAGCAAATATAACAGAAAAATCCCTTTGTACTTCCAGCAGAAGGAGAGGAAATGGAATCACTTTTAAACATATCAGAGAACTGAGCTCTTTTTAACAAGGTGAAACTAGCTAACCAGAGCCTAACTTGCTCTGGGGTTTATCAGAGCTTAACTGAGCGGAGAGAAGGGAAGTACCCAACCTTAGCCCACTCTGGCTATCCTGTCCCACCTAAGGGGGAAGAAACAAACAGAAACACTTGTAAAGTTCACAATCCAGAGGTGAGCTCTCATTAAAGGACTGAGATCTAATCAGGGAACTGTAGAATGCTTCCCCTCCCCCTGCACCTCACCACCACATGACTAAAGGTGTATTTACTACACAGGTCCTCTCACCCAGTACATCATGGTCCAAATCAGGAAAAAATTATAAGGCATACTGAAAGGAAAAACACAGTGTGAAGAGACAGCGCGAGCATCAGAACCAGACGTGACAGGGATGCTGGAATTACCCGAGAATTTAAAACATGTTAATGTTCTAATGAATAAAGCAGAGAGCATGTAAGAACAAATGGGCAATGTAAACAGAGATGGGAATCCCAAGAATGAACTAAAAAGAAATAATAGAGATTTTTTTAAAAATCACTATAACAGAGATGAAGAATGATTGCTTTGATGAGCTTATTAGTAGTCTGGGCATGGCTGAGAAAAGAATCTCCGACTTTGAGGATATATCAGTAGAAACTCATATGACTAAAAAGCAAAGGGAACAAAGTCTGAAAAAAAAAAAAAACAGAGCAGAATAGAATCCTCAAGGACTGTGAGACAGTCATAACATACCTACTAGGATTACCAAAAGGGAAAGAAAATATTGAAACATTAGTGGCTGAGACTTTCCCCAAAACTAATGTCAGACACCAAACCAGAGACCCAAGGGATTTAGACAGCACCAAGCAGAATAAATGCCACACACAAAAAACCACCCTACACCTATGCATGTCATTTTCAAGCTACAAAAAATCAAAGATAAAGAAAAAGTGCTGAAAGAAGTCAGAAAGGGGGGGAGAAAATCTTACCTATAGAGGAGCAAGGATAAGAATCACATACAATTTCTTCTCAGAAATCATGCCAGCAAAAAAATGAAATATTTAAAGTACTGAAAGAAATAAAAACACCAGCATAGGACTGTGTACTCTGCCAAATGATCCTTCAAAAGCAAAAAAGAAATAAATCCTTTCTCAGACAGAGACAGTAAAATGACCAGTGGCTGCCAGGAATTGGGGGCAGAGAAGCATGAAGCACAGAGATTTTTAGGGCGATGAAAATACTCAGTGTGATACTAAAATGATGGATACAAGTCATTATACATTTGTCCAAACCATACACTGTACATACGATGTCATGCTGCTGCTGCTGCTGCTGCTGTTGCTGCTGCTGCTGCTGCTAAGTCGCTTCAGTCGTGTCCGACTCTGTGGGACCCCATAGACGGCAGCCCACCAGGCTCCCCCGTCCCTGGGATTCTCCAGGCAAGAACACTGGAGTGGGTTGCCATTTCCTTCTCCAATGCATGAAAGTAAAAAGTGAAAGGGAAGTCGCTCAGTCTTCCCCGACTCTTCATGACCCCATGGACTGCAGCCTACCAGGCTCCTCCATCCATGGGATTTTCCAGGCAAGAGTACTGGAGTGGGGTGCCATTGCCTTCTCCGACAATGTCATGAGTGAATCCTAATGTAAACTATGTGGATGATAACATTATAACAAATATATCCCTCTGGTAGGAAATACTGATTATGGAGGAGGCTGTGTGTGTGTAGGAGCAGGGGCATATGGAAAATCTCTATAACTTCCCCTCAATTTTGCAGCCAACACAAAACCCCGTTTTTAAAATTGTCTTTAAGAATTAAAAAAAGCAATAAACTACTGATGCCTGTGACAGCCTAGATGTGACTTCTGTGGATTTTGCTTTTAAAAGTACCTCAAACCCTCTCCCCCAGGCTTCCCTGATAGCTCAGTTGGTAAAGAATCCACCTGAAATGCAGGAGACTCACTTCAATTCCTGGGTCAGGAAGATCCACTGGAGAAGGGATAGGCTACTCACTCCAGTATTCTTGGGCTTCCCTGGTGGCTCAGCTGGTAAACAATCTGCCTGCAATGCAGGAAACCTGGGTTTGATCCCTGGGTTGGGAAGATCCCATGGAGAAGGGAAAGGCTACCCACTCCAGTATTCTGGCCTGGAGAATTCCATGGACTGTATAGTCCATGGGGTGGCAAGAGTCAGACACGACTGAGCGTCTTTAACTTCACTTCACAAACCCTCTCCCCACCCTACCCAGGCCCATCTCCTCCCTGGGAATGTGCTTTAGGTCATGGTTTGCAAACCCTGTGAAAAATAAAGCAGTCTTTTTGCTTTAAGATGATCTTAGCTCTTTTTCTAGGATTTATTTCTAATTTAGGATGACAAATAAAACCAGGAAAAAAAAGTGTAAAAAGCTGTAACATCAACTGAGTAGCAATGCAAGGAAAATGGTGCCCAAACCCAGCATATCAGGCTGAGGGATATAGCCACCCTCTCGGGCCACATAAGCTCAGACTCACACAGGGCCACGTTCTCCAGCCCTGGTCCCCACCCCCAGGAGTCCCAAGGGAAGACTCAGAGCCTCCCTGGAGTTTTGAGGACACTGAGTTATTAGGGAATCTGGGTTAAAATGCAGGAGAAACAGGTCCCTTGCCTGGCCCGACCCTAGCTATCTGAAGGTGCACCTGCCCACTCTGGGGGCCTCGTCCCCCATCTGTAAAACCTGAGAGGGCAGGGACGCTGGGGCCACACATCCTTGAGGCCCCTCTGGCTGTAATCCTTGTAGTGAAGCTTTTTGTTAAGCCCCTCAGGAAAGAGGGACACTCAGATGTGTGGGGGCAAAAGTCGGGAGATCTGGGAGAAAATATGCTTCCTCTCAGCAGGAAAGACATTCTTTCCTACAGTGTTCAAGAAGGCAGACTGTCACTGTAAAAAAAAAAAAAAAAAAACAAGACTGCCATTTGAAGTTTGAAGAGCAACAGGCAGGGGCTTCTGTCCTCTACTAATGGGTGTGAAAGGAGCTCAGTGCCCATAGAGCAATGTGTCACCAGCAGGGGGCAGCAGAGGACAGGCCACAGTGCAGAGCCCCCAGAGCCCCAGTACCCCAGGTTGCGTCCAAGATGCTCCCTCTAGGATGTTGGGGCCAAGATGTTCCATTCAGGATGCTGGAGGTAGGGATGTGGGTCCAGGGTGTGTCCAAGGTACTCAGTCCAGGATGCTGGGTTCAGAATACTTATGGCAAAGTTGTATCTGCTGACCTTCACTCCTAGCTGAGTTTGATTGCACTAGCCTGCACCTTCCCACAAACATCCCGCTGCTATCCACACCCCACATAGCCACAACCTAGAAGGCCCCGGGGAACCGAATCTCATTTGCTTAATCAACTAATTAATTCACATACAAATGAATAGCGGTGAAGATCAGGACACAGTTTGGTGTAGAGGCAGTTTGGGGTGACTCAGAGTTCAAGTTAAGGATTCCTTTCTGCTCACCTCAGAATGATGCTTGCAGCTCAGAAGTCATGAATTTAAGACTACTTTAGGTCACTGAGTTTGTTCTCAATGTGTCTTCCCTGTACTCTGTACCTCAGTGCCTCAGGGCAGATGTCTTCACCTCCGCCACAGCTCAGTCCTGTGACCTTGTGAGAAACACAGTGCCTGGACATGTATACACTGCTAGATTTAAATTTTTTATTTCATTTGTTTACTTTTTCTGTCCTCAGTCTTCATTGCTGCAGGGGCTTTCTGTAGTTGGTGTAAGCAAGGACTACTCTTGGTTGTGTGTGCAGGCTTTGCGTTGTGTGGTTTTTCTTGCTGTGGAGCATGGGCTATAGGAGCTTGGGCTTCAGTAGTTGCAGCACGAAGCTTCACTAGTTGTTGCACGCTGGCTTAGCTGTTCCGTGGCAGGTGAAACCTTCCGAGACCAAGGATCTAACCTGAGTCCCCTGCATTGGCAGGTGGACTCTTATCCACTATACCACCAGGGAAGTCCCGCACTGTTATATTTAAAATAGATAACCAAAGGACCTACTGTGCAGCACAGGGAACTCAGCTCAATATTGTGAAATAACCTAAATGGAAAAAGAATTTGAAAATGAATAGATCCATGTATGTATATAACTGAACCACTTCGTTGTACATCTGAAACTAACACTGCTAATCCACTATGCTCTAATGTAGAATAAAAACTTTTTAAGAATGCAATGCTTATAGCAAAATGTTCACAAGACACTGCTGTTAAATAGTCTGTTGTAAAATAATGTATGATATGAATCCACTTCACTGGGAAAATAAGAACATTGGTCTGGGAAAGATTCTCAACCTCCTGACAGAAAATTGATGGCACCAGTTGGGTTACCCTCTGCCCCTGAGTTACTGTAAGTTACTGGCAGTCAGATCTAGAGGCCCAGTCATACTTGGGAATGTTTTAGTATGTTTCTGTGAGAGCTATCGGGATGATGAGGCTATTTACAAAATGATGATGTTTTCAATCTATGATTCTTCATTTATCAGCTGGAAATGGAAAGAATTTTGCCTTTAACCCTTTGTCCTGACACAGGTAGTTGTCCAGGGCCCCCTAACTCTCTTGAGAGGTGAGACATCCCTGGGTTGCCCTATTCTAGTGTAATATAGGCCATCTCTCCCTGGAGTCAGTGCTCTTTGTAATGGGCAGTGGTTTGGAGGAGACCACAGTCTAAGAGGTGGGAGGCTGAGCACAAAGGCTGGATTTGGTTTAAGCCTTCGTGACGGACAGAGTGAGGAAATAGTCGTGAGGAGCCTTACAGACCTCCCCAATACTGTTGGGTTTTATTCACTATTTTTACATGTAGGGCCTCCCAGGTGGCACAGTGGTAAAGAAACCAGTCTCCTGCAGGGGATGCTGGAGACTCGGATTCGATCCCTGGGTGGGGAGGATCCCCTGGAGGAGAAAATGGCAACCCACTCCAGTATTCTTGCTGGAAAGTTCCATGGACAGAGGAGCCTGGTGGGCTACATGGGGTTGTGAAGTCAGACATGACTGAGCATGCATGCACTCAATGTGTAGGGGGCGCTGCAAGCTTGCCCGATTTCCACTACAGGCACACACTGTGTCCAGGACTTGCCCAAGAAGCTTCTCCGCTGTCGGGTACCCCTTCCAGCCACTCCTCCACTTCACAGTGAGGCTGACCCGCTTACAAACTCTGACTCCACCGATAAGTCTTCAACTTTCAGAACTGGGGTAATGGAATTTTATGATATGTACTCTGTGCGCGTACTTTTTTTTTTTCATTTAATACTCAAGGTCCATCTTTTACAGTTAAGTAAAAGAGTAAGCTTTAAATAAATTACACACGTGGGTCATTTTAATAATCCAGACAAGATAAAAGGATTTACAGTGAAAAGCGTGTCTGTCTCTCACATCCCCTTCCCAGAGGTCATCACAGTTACCAGTTTCCTCAACATTATTTCAGACAAATAGGCTTCTGTTATGCACTCGTGTGTGTGTGTGTGTGTGTGTGTGAGTGCACGCGCGTGTGTGTGTTCTTTCTCACAGACTAACTGGCACACGCTACACACAGAAAAGGACTCTTCCTGAGATTACCTCCTGAGTGCTTCCCGAATTAGCCCGCCTTCTCACCCCTATCACCACCGCCACTCACTCTGTCTCTGAAGAGGACACCCAGTTACTCAGAAGTAACTCAACCTGGCTTTATCTGGCATTTCCTTCCGTGATTCAATTCATGAGACTCCAGAAATCATCGCTTCCTCCCGGGAGACACCGTGTGTCAGTGTGTCCCCCAGAGAGACACAAACCTTGACCACTCGATTAAGGAGGGGTCTGCACAAAGAGATGGGCATCAGGCACATGAAAAGATGTTCAACGTTGCTAATTATTAGAGAAATGAAAATTAAACTACAATGAGGTACCACCTCACTCTGGCCCGAATGGCCATCGTTAAAAGGTCTACAAATAATAAATGCTGGAGAGGATGTGGGAAAAAGGAAACCCTCCTACACTGTTGGTAGGAGTGTAAACTGGTGTAGACACTGTGGAGAACAGTACGGAGTTTCCTTAAAAAGACCAAAAATAGAACTGCAATATGATCCAGGGATCCCACTACTGGGCTTATATCCAGAAAAGGCAAAAACACTAATTCAAAAGGATAACACACCCCTAGGTTCACAGCAGCACTATTTACAACAGCCAAGACATGGAAGCAACCTATATGTCCATCAGCGAAGGAACGGGTAAAGAAGATGCGGTGCACACATGCAATGGAATACTACTCGGTCATAAAGAGAGTGAAATAATGTCATTTGCCACAATATGAATGGACCTAGAGATTATCATTGAAGAAGGAAATGGCAACCCACTCCAGTGTTCTTGCCTGGAGAGTCCCATTGACAGCAGAGCCTGGTGGGCTGCCATCTATGGGGTCACACAGAGTCGGACACAACTGAAGCGACTTAGCAGCAGCAGCAGCAGAGATTATCAAGCCAAGTGAAATAAACCAGACAAAGGCCAATAGCATATGATATCACTTACATGTGGAATCTTAAACAAATGATACAAATGAACTTATTTACAAAACAGAAATGTAGAAAACAACTCACAAACATAGAAAACAAACTTATGGTTACCAAAATGGAAGCCTAGGGGCAGGGGATGGGTAAATTAGGAGTTTGACATTAATAGACACACACTATTCCCAGGCGATGCTAGTGATAAAGAATCTGCCTGCCAATGCAGGAGACATAAGAGATGCAAGTTCCATCCCTGGGTCAGGAAGATCCCCTGGAGGAGGGCATGGCAACCCACTCCAGTATGCTTGCCTGGAGAATCCCCACGGACAGAGGAGCCTGGTGGGCTACAGTTCACAGGGTCTCAAAGAGTCAGACATGACTGAAGCGACTTAGCACACATTATATATGAAACACATAAACAATAAGGACCCACTGTGTAGTACATGGGACTATATTCAATATCTTGTAATAACCTATAATGGAAAAGAATCTAAATCACCTTGTATGTCTGAAACTGTACACCTGAAACTAACACAATATTGTAAATCAACTCTACTTCCATTTAAAAAAGGAGGCGTCCACAGGTTTGTCTGTTGTAAAATCACTGGAATCAGTCTGTGATGAGTTAAGTAGTTTGTGGGAGCTTCTTTGAGACAATGTGCCTTGTCTGTCATCAAATGTCCACTGAAAGTGGTGGCACTGCTGGCACAGGCACTTTCTCTGTGTTCATGTTTTCTTAACTGCCCGGAGCTCCACTGCCTGTGGGACCACGCAGTGCCTCTCAGACCTGTGGCTCCTGCAGTCCTGCTCAGCATCTTCAGACGCACAGCCTGCAGCTGCAAAGGGCAGGATCCAGGAGTGAGGGACGGTGAGGCCAGGATGAGGACATCAGATGCACAGCCATGCCCTCTGTCCTGGCCCCAGAGGGCCTCTGGGTGGCTTTGATGCCCAGGCCTGACCATCACAAGGACCTTGTCCCTGGTCTTACTTTGTTCTAAGGCTTCATGAGTTCTCTATTCCTCTGGGCAAAGAATTTAGAGCTTTGATTTTGAAACCAAATTTGGATTCCTGATCCAAGAATCCCTGTTTATTTAGCAAGTTGTAGTCTAGAATCGATGACAGGAAAGGATTATTCGTGAATGCTTTGATGAGCGCCTCTGCCTGGGAGGACGGGTTGAGGGTGCTCTGCCATCTGACTCCTCCACCTTTATTCTTCACTTGAGAGTGGTCTTGTCTTAAATGATCTTAGCTTAATTCTAATGTTGCCTTTCCTGGAATGGATGTCTGGTTCTTCAATTCTAAAACCAAATCTGGATTCTAGATTCTTCAGTATTGAGATCTTAAGTAGGTTTTCACTGAGTAACATACCCCAGGTGAATTCATCTCTGAGGCCTTTGATTATCTGTGACCTTAGCCTGACTGTGTGTCATTCTTAGTGTGATCGTGTCTGTAGTCATGTGACATGTTAGAAGAGAGGTTTTTTGTTTTTTTTTTAACCTGCACTATAAGCCCTTTAAGGAAAAGAGTCTTAAGAGCCCAGGATGTAACTAGGTACAGGATAATGGTTTTAAATGCACAAATACAATTCTTACAATTTCAGACGCAATGCAGTTGTGATATTGTGATATGTATGCTTCTTTATTAACTCACTGTGCTAAGTCACTTCAGGCATGTCTGACTCTGTGTGGCCCTGGACTATAGCCCACCAGGCTCCTCTGTCCATGGGATGCTCCGGGCAAGAACACTGGGCTGGATTGCAGTGCCCTCCTCCAGGGGATCTTCCCAACCCAGGGATCAAACCTACGTCTCTTATGTCTCCTGCATTGGCAGGCACGTTCTTTACCACTAGGGCCACCTGGGAAACTCTATTAACACATCAAATAAAGCAAAATCCAGCAGAGTGTCCAACAGACATCATAATTTTAATGAAATGGAATGATGAAGATAAACCACATTCAGACTCTCTGACACAACTGGAATGGATATGAAACCATTTGTGATTTTTTTGGTGACAAAAGTTCCAGGCACTGCTTGACAGTGCTGTAGCCACCTCCAGTCAGGTGTGAAGAGGGGTAGTCGAGCCTTTTCTGCCACCTCTAAAAACCAGCTAAAAACACTGAAGTCAGAGTGACAGAAAACACGTGTGTGCGTGTACATGCGTGTATGTGTGTCTGTTTCACCTTTATCACTGATAAGGCACCTTGGGAGCTGCAGAACTCATCCTGAAGCCACAGCTGGGCTTCCTCCCACCCCTGACACCCCGTCTGTCACATCCTGTCTGTCACACCCTCCACGGCAGTTCAAGTACATGGAGCAGAAAGTTACGCTAATGGATCCCCATGTACAAAAAGGAAAGAGAGAGAGAGGCAGCTTTCCGACCTTCTAGAAGGAGGGACTCGGGAACTTGACCTCTGGGGCACCAGCTGCCTCGGCAAGTCTGGCAGGTGAAGTCCCAGGGCTCATGCCCATCCCTGCTCCTCACATCACCAGTCAGAGCAGCGGGGGAGAGGCTGCCCTCCAGCTCCTGGTTCGCAGATCCAGCAAGGAGCAGGGAGGGCTTCCATGCCCTCACTGGCCTTCCCCCTGAAGCTCGGGGTCTGCAGTGCTGGGTAGCAGTCCTGATTCTGCCTCCAGGAGACATCTCCAAAGGGAGCTGCCGCTTCTTCATGACTCTCTGGAGCCTCTTACCCCAGAAGACTCCAGAGTGGGCAAAAAGAGAGCATGGCTGAGACTCCAACCCCCTCCCCACCTCCAGACCCTAAACAAAAGCTCTTGCTTCAATCTCACATTATGCCTATGACAACTTATTTTGTCACCTTGGCTAGACCATGGTACTCAGTGTTTGATCAAATACCCACCAAGGTGTTGCTATGAAGGTATTTTTAAGATGTGATTAACATTTAAATCCATGGACTTTAATCAAAGTACATTACCCTCCAAGATAGGTGTGGGACTCATCTAATCAGGTGCAGCCTGTAAGAGAAAAAAAGACTGAGATTTCCTGAGGTAGGGGGAATTTTGCTCCATACACTCTTTAGACTCCAGATTGAAGCATAAGCTCTTCCCTGGGTCTCCAGGCTGCTTCTGCCCTGCAGATTTCAGAATTGACAGCTCCACAATTGTATGAGCCAACTCCTTAAAATAGATGATAGATAGGTAGATAAGATAGACAGATATAGACAGGCAGGCAGACAGACAGGCAGACTTGGAGTAACAGAGACTGAGAAATACAGAGAGGAAAAGGAAAGAGATTCAGAGATTCAGAGACAGAACAAAGGAAAGAAAATTCAGAAGGCAGAGTCCTTCTTGGAGATGAGGGAAGCAGAATGCATAGGAAAGGGCAGGAGCAGAGTGGTCAGGGCCAAGCCAAACCTCCATGTCCCTCACACCTCGGAGACAAACAGAGCGCCCTCCGGCCAGACCTGCTGAGCAGCTCCGGGCACCTGAGCCGCTCAGCCTCGAGCAGGAGAAGCAGGGACGACACAGCTGAGATCCCCCCGCTCTTCAGATAAGGGGCAGGGGGTCAGGCATCTCTGTTCCCCTTACCCAGAGGCAGAACTGATAATCAGTGATGAAATCAAGATGTAACAACCACTCCCCCACTCTTTCTCTCTCTCTCTCTGTCACACACACACCACACACGCACGCACACACCACACAC
This sequence comes from Capricornis sumatraensis, assembly GCF_032405125.1. Classification (NCBI taxonomy): domain Eukaryota; kingdom Metazoa; phylum Chordata; class Mammalia; order Artiodactyla; family Bovidae; genus Capricornis; species Capricornis sumatraensis. Next base: position 81,253,651 of record NC_091073.1, read on the forward strand.
GCACACAAATACCACACACGCACACACATACCACACACGCACGCACACACCACACACGCACACACACACCACACACGCACACACAGAATCTGTTGCTCCTGCTTCATTTTTGTTCTTATTCTTGCTGCTACTTACTTTGTGACTTTCCTGGATTAATTCTGTAGATTCTGTACTCCAGGCAATGCGTGCACATTGAGTTCTCCGCTAGCTTTCATTTTTTTCATTATTTTTATTTTTAAGCCTGGCTTCCTATGAGTCACCAAGGTCAGTGTCTTTTAACGGTCAGCTTATGATATTCTTCAATGCAGTGAACCACCCGTTGCCATTTTGCTTGTCCATTTCCTTCCCGGGCGTAGACAAAGCCCTTTGCATACCCAGGAATGTGCCAGAGCTTTTTGAGGTTTCCTGTGGTCATTTAGCTCTCCAGGTCTTCCTTTTACATTTTTGGCCAGGCTTTTTTCACCTCAGCTGAAGTTAGAGCCTGTGTGGCTACCGTATTACTAGCAGATTGCTAGTGTTTTTTCAGAGTTGAATTTTGAGTCATATCAAATGGAGACTACCAGGGGAGTGAAGATTTTCGAGATTGGTCAAACAGTTGACTTTGGTCCAAGCTTTGGGCTTTTAATGGATCTCTCAAAATGGTCATTCCTCTGGCATCTGTGAGTCTGCCAACTATTCTTGACATTGAGTTGGGGTGCAAGGGCAAATGTCAGAGCCTTAAGTATCATCACCACTCTCCCTGCTGCTCTTAGGAAAATTCATATTTTTTTTAAAATATAAGTTGTTTAATTTGTCCTGTGTCTATGATTAATTTCCAGAGTTCTAAAAAGGTGGGGTTTTTATTGACTTGTCCCTATGTTTGTTGCTTTTGAGGGAAAGTAGTTTCCTAAGACCCACCTTTCTAAAAGTCAGTCCTTCTCAACAGCCTATATTTTTCAGCTGCCCTGGAACCCTTTAGGAAGCTGGTAAAGCGTAAAGCATGAAAAGATGATAATAGTCATCCTATAACATTTTATTTTTAAAAAAATCTTACTTAAAAAAAAATCACTATTGGAATATTTAAGAGAATTTCCAAAGCATCAAGAATAGAGCTTTACAAGCTATATCTTCAGTCTGCACCATTCCAAGGTGTCCTAGTTTTTCAACAGAACCTAATACGGCATTCAAACTAAAATGCACTTCCCGACAAGTAAGACACTTTTGTCTGTGAACCTGACTCAGAAGGATCCTTTAAAACCTCATCAAGAAGCTATTATCTAAAGATTTCCTCAGTTTGACAAGAACAAATGCTTGTAAACTCAAAAAACAAAAAAATCTGCCAGTCAATACAGCGGCAAATGCGAACCACTGATAAATCATGTCTGATTAAAGTGGAAAATCTTAGCACACCTGTATCTAGGCAGCCACCCTCACCAAAATATTTAAGAGACACCCTGGAGGAACAAAATCTGCACTCCCTTTCACAGACTATTAAAAACAGAAATGAAAGTCTGCAAACAGCTGATAAGCCGCTCCCACTGCTCAAAATGTTTTCAGTTATTATGACTGTTGATTCTGAATATTTCCAAGATGATGGATGCATGTGGTGCTCACAAAGCTTGCACACTGCTTTGGAGAATTTATAAAGGGTGGAAGCCCCGGGCAAGGAATTCACACATCTCTGAGACCAATATCCATCAGCAGTGGGCTTTCTGTTGCCATAGCACTGTGATTGCTCACACAGAGAGAAAATCAGTCAGGCATCACCAAAGATAAAAGAGGAACTGACACCTAAAATGTACGCAGCCAATGAGAAATTAGAGTCAGACCCAACCAATGTTTATCATACATGCTCTCATCTGTGTATCTTCAGTAATTACAAGGCTTAGGGCAGGTAAACACCCAGACACAATCCGTTCTCAGCCCAGCCTGATTTTTTCCCATGATGGCTACTGACACTGGGCCTTTCCACTTATATCTGCAATAGCTATGGCACACAGGTTCTAGACTCAGGCACAATAGTGGTAGCACATGGGCTTAGTTGCCCCACAGCATGTGGAATCTTCCTGGACCAGGGATCAAACCTATGTCCCCTGAATTGGCAGGCGGATTCTTAACCCTGCACCACCAGTGAAGTCCCTACTATAACTTCAGAGTAAAACTCAATCCTCAGTCTCACTTTCTTTTCCTCAGGACTTTTTGGATGTTTCTCCAGTTATCATTGATCTCCAACCCTGGCATAGCCTTCTTACTCACCTTGGGGTAAGCTGAATTAACTCAGTAGAGAATTTTTTTTTTTTTGGCATGAAATTACTCATTGGCTTTCTATATCTTGAAATTTTAAAGAATGTTTCCATGTCTCCTATTACCCTTATATTCAATAACGATTTTATTAAGTTTAACATTTTAGGGTAACTGTTTAATTGTCCCCAGATAATTACCCAATTATCTTTTCACATTGAATATTGCTAAGAAATATGAGGTCAGCCTGGTTTCCTTCTCCTCCTTATATATGAACTGCATTTTTTTCTCCTTGTATATGAATTGCATTTTTTTTCTCCTTGTATATGAATTGCATTTTCCTCAAAACATTTTTTCTCTTAAAGTTCAGTAACCTAACAAAATATGCCCATTTACTGCATCCATTTAATAATAAATTTTTCTAGACTATCTCCTAATTGAATCTCTTCAATCTGTAAGTTCAGATTTCCTTGATTTTAATAATTTTTTTCTACCACATTTTTTAAAACTTCTGTTCATTGATTGGGTTTTCTAATTAAGCTTTATAAATGTTATTTTTATTGGGTCATCTAAGTGTCTCATCAAACTTGTGATATTTTTTCTAATTGTTTTAATATCTGCTTACAGCTCTTACTTGTCCACGGTTATTTCAAGGCTTTACTCTAGCAAAGTTAACTAAAATTTAGTTGTGTATAGTCTGCTTTCTAGTTATTTTTTTCATGATATAAAACATGAGGACTTCCCCGGTGGCGCAGTGGATAGGAATCCGCCTGCCAGTGCAGGGGACAAAGACTCTACCTCTGGTCCAGGAAGGCTCCATGTGCCGCAGAGCAACTAAGCCTACACTGCAACTACTGAGCCCACACACCTAGAGCCTGCGCTCTGCAGGAAGAGAGGCGCCTCAGCAAGAAGCCCAAGCACCGCGAGGAACAGTAGTCCCTGCTCCCTACAACTAGAGAAAGCCCACATGAAGCAATGAAGACCCAATGCAACCAAAAACAATAATAAATAGTAGAACAAAATGAGGAAGAAACAGTAAGTTTAAAAAAAAAACATGATATTATGTGAGTTCTAAAATTTCACTTTACATTGCTCTACCAGACTTTATTGGATTTCCTGGGTTCTGTTGTCTTCCCTGAGATTGCACTAAATGTCACTCTATTACTACTCAGAGGGGTTGGCGCCCTGCCACAGGGTACTTCTGTGGGCATTTCCTTTAACTCACCATTCAGTTCAGTTCAGTCACTCAGTCGTGTCCAACTCTTTGCGACCCCATGAATCACAGCATGCCAGGCCTCCCTGTCCATCACCAGCTCCCAGAGTTCACTCAGACTCATGTCCATCGAGTCAGTGATGCCATCCAGCCATCTCATCCTCTGTTGTCCCCTTCTTCTCCTACCCCCAATCCCTCCTAGCATCAGTCTTTTCCAACGAGCCAACTCTTCTCATGAGGTAGCCAAAGTACTGGAGTTTCAGCTTCAGCATCATTCCCTCCAAAGAAATCCCAGCGCTGATCTCCTCTAGAATGGACTCACCATGGAGTACTAGAAGATGTCAAACGTTGGTATTATTTTTTTTTTTTTTGCCTCTGCGAGATCTTGCCATTTCACAGAGGTAGATAAGAGCTTCCAAACTTGAAGTCTTCTTGAAACTTCTCTCCAGGCTATACACCCACCCCTTGTCTACTTCTCCCAGAATTAGGAAATTTACTTGAAAACTTAGAATTTTGTTTTCTCCTCTTTTCCCAGTATCCTCTCTGGGGAACTGTGAAGCTGTTCAATGTTTCACAAGCATCATCTCCTGCTTTCCATGGCTGCCATTCTCAAATGCTATGGCCTGAATCTATACCTCTTTCTTTGATAGTTGGAAATTTTCTTGCTAATCTTTTTGGTTTATTAATCTCATCAAGAATTGGATAAGGGAGATTCTAAGACCTGAGTTCATTATACCATCTTTACCAGGAAGTCATTCTAATTTGTTTTCTCAATAAGCAATAGATTTACTCTCAGAGGAAATTCTCAGAAAACAGGAGCGGCAAATGTCAACCCACTAAATACTGTGGAACCTTCTCGTCCTCTCCATGCTGGTGGAAGAAACAAGAAATAAATGAGCAAACGATGTTTACAGAAGCAAACTAATGACATGATTAAAGCGAGAAGGTGCAAAATTCTCACTGCACAGCTCTGCAGTGTGAACAGTAGCGTCTGAGATGGGACCTCAGGCAACAAACCAGGCGTGTTGATTTGAGGCACCAGGGTGAAGACGTCTGTTCTCAAGCCAGTTAGCATGAAAACATACAGCACAGACAAATTTCAAAAGTGCACGTTCAGTGTGCTGTTTTACACTCACATGTATACACTTCATGCTCATGGACTGACTGGGTCCAGGCCAGCCTGGCTGGAGATCTGCAGCTTCACAGCATTCCAGTTCCTAAAGCTTTGGACTAAATGGCCTGTGGTCACAGATCAGAGGAGAACACTCTCCCCCAGAGGAGCTGTTGGAGTGAAAAGGGAAAAAAGAGCAATGGGTTTTTCTCTTTCCCTTTTCTGAGAACAAAGAAGATAAAAAGAACAATGAGCAGGCCTGAACATTCTCAGGTTTTTTACTTTAACTGCTCCTACCTCTGCATGTCTGTAACTAAGTTTACTTTTCTGCCCCCAATTCAGCAAGGAGTACGTCAAGGCTGTATGTTGTCACCCTGCTTATTTAACTTCCATGCAGAGTACATCATGAGAAACGCTGGACTGGAAGAAGCACAAGCTGGAATCAAGATTGCCAGGAGAAATATCAATAACCTCAGATATGCGGATGACACAACCCCTATGGCAGAAAGTGAAGAGGAACTAAAAAGCCTCTTGATGAAAGTGAAAGAGGAGAGTGAAAAAGTTGACTTAAAGCTCAACAGTCAGAAAACAAAGATCATGGCATCTGGTCCCATCACTTCTTGGGAAATAGATCAGGAAACAGTGTCAGACTTTATTTTTGGGGTCTCCAAAATCACTGCAGATGGTGACTGCAGCCATGAAATTAAAAGACGCTTACTCCTTGGAAGAAAAGTTATGAACAACCTAGACAGCATATTGAAAAGCAGAGATGTTACTTTGCCAACAAAGGTCCGTCTAGTCAAGGCTATGGTTTTTCCAGTGGTCATGTATGGATGTGAGAGTTGGACTGTGAAGAAAGCTGAGCACCAAAGAATTGATGCTTTGGAACTGTGGTGTTGAAGACTCTTGAGAGTCCCTTGGACTGTAAGGAGATCCAATAAGTCCATTCTAAAGGAGATCAGTCCTGGGTGTTCATTGGAAGGCCTGATGCTGAAGCTGAAACTCCAGTGCTTTGGCCACCTCATGCGAACAGTTAACTCATTGGAAAAGACCCTGATGCTGGGAGAGATTGAGGGCAGGAGGAGAAGGGGACGACAGAGGATGAGATGGCTGGATGGCATCACCAACTCAATGGACGTGAGTTTGACTGAACTCTGGGAGTTGGTGATGGACAAGGAGACCTGGCGTGCTGTGATTCATGGGGTCGCAATGAGTCAGACATGACTGAGCGACTGAACTGAACTGAACTCAGCAGGAGCTACGATTTACATTTTCTCCTTTGATTCTATGCTAAATACATCCCCTGTCTGGTGTTTACCCTTACAATACCCTTCCCCTTGTAGTTACATATTGGGAGTGTTAGTCACTCAGTTTTGTCCGACTCTTTGTGACCCCATGGACTGCAACCCACCAGGCTCCTCTGTCAAGGGGATTCTCCAGGCAAGAATACTGGAGTGGGTAGCCATGTCCTTCTCCTGCATATCAGAAAGAAGACTGAAGAGCCACCCCGCTGCCAGACTCAATTACTGGGTTGTTCACACCAGTTTATGACTGTGTTTGAGACAATGAAAGAGGAAAAAAATCAAGATCCTATCGCCTTTGTTCCTCATCACTGACTCCTGACTGGGAGCCCTTGCCTTAAATAAGCCCCTAGACTCCTTATGGAGTTCCTGAGGCACAAGCCTACTGCATTCCCCTCTCCTCCGACTGAGAATAAAAGCGACCTTTCTACTTCCTCCAAACTCTGTCTCCATATTTTTCATTTGGCTTCAGTGAACAGAGAAGGCCTAGATTTTGGCCAGCAACAGAGTTCACGCTTTCCATGAATGCAGATGCCTTCATCCTCAGCCGGGTCTCACTCGTGTTGTGACCCAGCCTTCAAGGTCCAGGGAAAAGGCCAAATCCTGCGGAAACCATCTCCAAGCACTCCTACTGAAATGACCATAGCCTTTCTTCTGAATCACAGAAATGAGAGACGGCAAGGTCAGGAGCAGGGAGAGAAGAAGTGTTCAGGCGGTCTCTGCCCGGAACTTTAGAAGTTTCCTAATGTTTACAAGTGAGAGGTAAGCTAGGGGGACATCTTGTCTTACAGAGTGAACACCCACCCTGGATGGCCAGCAGCAGCACCCTGAGTTCAAGCATTGTTGAAAACCAAGAGCCCTCACTCCAAACAAAATTTAATTCACTTTAGGAAGGCTACAGCTCAGGACACAACACAGCAAATATATCTGTGGGGAACAGACTTGCAACTCCTAGGCACAGCCTCTGATGTCTCCAAACCCTCCACAGTTGAGACATACCTTGTCCCAGAGGACAGAGCTCAGACCATCTCAGCTATGGGAAGTGATCAGCCTTCTTACCTTCTTAGCGACACAGCCCCAAAGGACTCCTAGTAACCCATCCCAGGCTACACCTCATCTATACTCTGTTATTCATTGTGGGATTCTGGGGCATGGCCCAGGAAAAATGGTTAGATTCTTATTCCTCTTGGAGTGTCCTCCCATATAAGCTCACTGAGGTAGTATGCACGGAGGATGCTAGGATGGGCCACAGCAAGCATCCGTGGATTCCACTTTCCATCCAGGAGATGTGAAGGCACTGGGTATGGAACCCCTCACCCAGCATTCCGACTAGAACAGCGAAGTAACAGGCTTCGGGGGTGTGGTCAATTCGCAGCTCAGCCCTAGATGGAGGAACTGGTGGGATTTTTTCTGAGTAAGGCCTCTTTCACAGGGGGAAGGAAAGGATTCAGCTTGCTACGTGTATTTGGTTGGCTCCATGCAAAATATGACTGGCACCAGAAATTTCTCTCTGGAAGAGGTAATTATATAACAGTCCAGTTTGCCTCTATGGAGGGGTGCTTTGGGGTATTGGCTTATCACTTCCTACAAAAATGGCAGAAATTAGGAGATGGAAAACAGAAACTGGAGCTTGAAACAGCGAGTAAACCCTCTTCCCGGGGCAAGGCTATCATCCCAGGAGTGCAGGCTCTGTAGAGGCCAGATTTCTTTGTCTCCAGTTCCCACTGCACCCCGACTTCTGTGTCTGGTGTCTGATGAGGTGTGGAGGCCCTGGGTACATCACAGGCCGAGGGCAGAGTTCCACAGCCCTGCCCCCAGTATTCTGCAGACTGGAGCCAATGCCTTGGCCTCCAGTCCCTGGTGATGGATATGGGGCCTCTGAGGCCCCCAGGTGGAACCAAGCAAACATTTTGAGGATCTGCAGCCTTAGGCCAGCTCACTAGATCTGGTTCTCTCTTGCTATCTGTTTCTCTGTGTCCATGCCAAGGGCTCAGGGGATTGGGGTCCAACATTCCTAAACACGCTTACTTGGGAGGCCAACCTCAGCTGCAACTCCCGCTGTGGGAAACCGTAGTCCTGCATGCTTGCAATCACCCTTGTTGACAAGTAGAGCAGGCTGTCAACAGCCCTGGAACCTCGGAGAGGAAGGCCCAGGGTGTGGTTTTGTTGTCAGATACACACAGACAGTTGGTGTGTGTGTATTGCAGGGTGGGGAGCGGGGCAGTGTCTTTTGTTGTTTAGTAACAAATACAACTCTGACCATCACTTGTCGTGTAATCCTTGGAGACCCCACAGTAGGGGCAGCCCTGGCCTCCAGCTTCTGTGATAGACCCTGCGGGCCCACACTGTGCTGGTGGGTGATGGGCCAGGAGGCATTCACTGCTGGGCAGGGAACAACGGCCTCCGTTTGAATTCATTTACAGCTGATCACCCATAACAGGCCTCTGTGTACCTGCAGGGGCCTTTTTTCTGTCGTTTTCCACCGCAGGCATGTTTGGGCAAATCTCTGTGTTCTGGTTTCTCTGGCAGGTCTGTGTCTAGAAGGGAGCGACCACAACGAGTTGGAAAGTGTAGCCCTTAGGTCTGTGCCCTTGCCTGTTAGCCAGTCCTGGGAACACAGGAGATGGATTCAGAAGGACATGCCCCTGCCCAAGGGAATCAATAAGCCTCACATTTTAGAGGCAAATCTGTATTGATTAATGGATCCTTAATAGGCACTTCCATAAGACCTTTAAAAAGGAAATGAAAGCCTCCTAGTCCCTTGAATTCAAATATGCTGACTCTCTTTAAAAAAAAAAAAAATTCCCCATGCTATGGAGGGGGGGACTCCATCTCAGACAGGCAAATGGAACTGAAGTCCACCAACCTAGAATTTAAATGCTGTTGCTAAGCAACAGAACCAGGAGCAAAGAATGCGACTAGTTGTTAGTAAAAAGGAAACAGTACCAAAAAAGCCTAAAATATCAAGATTTTTTAAATGTCAGTATGCTCTGAGAACACAAAAGAATTATACAAGGATTTTTTGGATTACAAAAAAATTTTGTTTAATATTACATGTCACAACTCATCCTTGGACAAATTTAACTGGTCTGATCATTTTGATATAAAATACTACTGTTTATCTTCTCCTGTATTATAATCATGGTGTGGAATACAATATAGGCAAACTAGTTGTGTTTATCTCCTCTTAATACATTGAATTAATTTGAACACATTAAATTTCTTATTCTGGTTTTATGAGCCACTATCATCGTTTCCATTAAATGTTTAGTGCTATGAGGATGTAGTCATGTATTCAATCAAATTGAACTGTAATAACTAATGTCTATATTTTTAAAAACTCAGTTGTACATGTCAAACCAGGCTGCAAATGCTGTGGGGTCAACAGTCAGGCCAACAATATCAGCAAGGAGAGTGTGGCTACAGTTGGCTGAAATATAACTTCCAAGATGCCTCATTGGCTCTAAGTCCTTGACTAGTGATTGATCTTTGATTATCCGGAATTTTTTTAATATTTATTTTTTATTTTTATTTATTTGGGTGTGTTGGGTCTTAGTTGCAGCCTGTGGGGTGTTAGTTCCCCAACTAAGATCCAACCCTGGCCCTCTGCACTGGGAGCATGGAGTCTTAGCCACTGAACCACCAGGGAAGTTCCACATCTGGAAATTTTTTTAATAAATTAAAGTTCACAAACAGAGAAAGTACTGAAAATTGAGTTATCACTCATGTACATGTATACAAAAACAGATTTGCTCTTTTTCAAGTTTCCATTGGGATGATAACTTGGACATAGGGATTGTCATGTGCTGATAAGGTTAAGAATGTTGTGAAGCAGACTTCTCTGGCAGCACAGTGGATGGGAGTCCGCCTGCCAGTGCAGGGGAAACACATTCGATCCCTGGTCCGGGAGGATTCCACACGCCACAGGCAACTGTGCCCATGTGTCACAATTACTGAAGCCAGCTTTGGGGCCCATAAGCCACAGCTACTAAGCCCAAGTGCTGCAACACCTAAAGCCTGTGCGCCTAGAGCCCACGCGCCACAGCAAGAGAAGCCACCTTAGCAAGAAGCCCACGCACCGCAACAGACAGTAGCCCCACTCGCTGCAGCTGGAGATGCCTCCGCACACCAGTGAAGAGCAGCACAACCATAAATAAATAAACAAATAAATTCGGGGGAAAAGTATCATGAAGCTAAAGTGGGATGCAGCATTCGTATGCTAGGGCTGCTACAACAAAGCACCACGAAACAGATGGTTTGAACAACTGAGATTTATTCTCTCCCAGTTCTGGAGGCTGGAAGTCCAAGATCAAGGTGTCCACAGGGCTGGTTCTCCCGAGGCTGTGGGAAAGACTCTGTGCCTAGCCTCCACCCTGGCTTCTGGTGGTGTGCTGGCAGTCTTGGTGTTCTGAGCCCCGTAAAAGCATCACCAGATGTCTGCTTCCAACTTCACAAGGCTTTCTCCTTGTGTGCACCTCTGCATTTAAATTTCCCACTTACAAGGACGTCAGTCATTGGATTAAGACCATCTACTCCAAGATGACTTCATCTTAACTACATCTGCAACGACCTTACCTCCAAATGAGGTCATATTCTGAGGTACTGGGCATTAGGGCTTCAAACATATGAATCTGGGGGAACACAATCCAGCCCTTAACTAAGCCCGTCATTCAGGAATGGGGCTGTAGCCTCAGGCAGCATCTCAGCCCCCAAAGCCCCGGGAGGAAGGTGGCCCGTGTTCTCAGGCTCTAGGGCTGACATCACAGGAGACCAGGAAGGTCCCTCTCAGCAGACAGCAAAAGCCCGCACGGCAACAAAGACCCACCCAGCACAGCCAAAATAATTAATATTTTTTAATTTTTTTTAAAAAAGAACACAAGGGAGACCAGAACCTCCAGAGAGAGACAAATCTCTACAAATGGTCTATGTTTAACGCAAACTATTAAGGAGAACTTGGTTCAAACTTAGAAGAGCTCTTCATCTTCTTTACAGATTTCCTCACTAGTGAGTTAAATCCAGCTTTGACATGAATTAGTCTATCTGCAAAAGAAAGATATTTTTAATAGTGATCTTTAACCATGAGATTGAATTAAATCCAACAGAACATCGCCAACAGAAAAGAGGCTTTCTGGGAGGACAGAGCTCTGGGTAATGCCCCCTCAGAGGTCTGAGACAAAGAGAGACCCAAGGGAGCAGCGACTAGGAACCAGATAGCGGGAGCAGAGACCATCTTGCTGGACACTGAGAACTGAAAGGTGGAGGTTGGTGGGGATCAGCTAAATGACTGGTAAGGGGTGAAAATCAGGCTGGAGAAGTACCTTCAGGAGGGAATGAAAATTCCTTAAAGCCAAAAAGTAAGTCACCAGTACAAAGTCACTGACCTTCACCAGGGACCATCGAGGGAGCTTCCAAGGGGTCCTTACCAAAGCATAGGCAAGGAAGGAGGACCACAGAGAGCAGCCCGCAAGGAGGGCAGGCAGTGTCTGCTGGGCCCAGGAGGCATATGTGGAGAGGGCCAGCCCCTTCATCCTTGTTCCTCTGTGAGCCCATCTCACTCAGACGCCCTGGGCACAGGCCCTGTTGGAGTTCACTAGTTCCCAAGCTTTCCAGGTGGCTCAGTGGGAAAGAACATGCCTGCCCATGCAGGAGACATGGATTCGATCCCTGAGTCAGGAAGATTCCCTGGAGAAGGGAATTGGCAACCCACTCCAGTATTCTTGCCTGGCAAAGCCTATGGACAGAGGAGCCTGACAGGCTACAGTCCATGGGGTTGAAAAGAACTGGACTCAACTGAGCAACTGAGCAGATGAGAAACCCCAAATCTGAGAAACTCAGTCAGTAGACATGGTACTGATTGGACAGCCAACCTGAGCTGTGCTATTTGCTTGCTGTGTGTCCTTGGGCAACTCCATTGGCCTCTCTGAGCCTCTCTTTCCACATCTGTAAAATGACTTTACTGAGAAAGAGGCTCCACCCCCACTCCATGCTGTGACCCCCCCAGCATCCATCTGTTCCCCAAGGCCAACACTAAAACCTCCTGCCCTGCCACCTCTGAACATAGTTTCCCTTAGTTTGCCAGCATCAGGAACCCCATTTTCCCCAAAATGTTTAAAGGCTTGGGACACAGAGTGTGTTTTTGCTCTTATTATCTGAATAACTTGGCCAATTATCACCTTCAATTTGCTATGCAGATGGGGTCTGGCTCATGAGTGGTGCAGATCAGACCTCCTGCAATAGAGCCTGTGGTGTCTGCAGAGAGGAGCCCTCTCAGACCACTAAGGGCTGGTGTGGTCCAGGGTGGAATTTAGAGAGAGTTTCTATTGAGTCCAAGGGCACCATGACTGCCTGGGGCCACTTATAGTCTACTGCACAGAAATCAAGAGTGAGGATCGTTGGGGTGTGAGGCTCTGAGATGGCAGCAGGCCAGTCCCTTCTGTCCTAATGGAGCTTGTCCTGTCATGTCCGCAAAACAGGTTCTTAACCTGCACCTGAGGCTTAACCACGAGCCCAGAATAAAGACCCCATACCAATCTCACAGTGTTGCTGGTACCGAGCAGACCCGAGAAATGTTTGCCTGCTGGCTGGCTGGCTGGCTGAGTGCATGGGTTTTCCCATACTTTCAGATGGGAAGCTGATCCCATATCCCAGGCAGAACTGACTTGGAGCCCAGGCTCTGCATCCTCACCCTCCATCAGCCAGAGCAGATGGTCCAGGAAGAGCTCAGTCCCCAGGTGGGCACATCCGCCACCCAAGGACCAGGAGTGCAGTGAGGAAGGACATGCCCACAACAACAAAGGCAGCAGTTGAAACACAAATGGGATAATGATATTCAATGTCTAACTATTAAAAAGCCAAATGCCCACCAGCCAGTTCTTCCAACATGCACTGAAGGCTGGTTGTGGCCAAAGTCTGCAGAGGTCACCTCCATAGTTGGAAATCCAGCCTCCTGAGGGGGTAATTGGTGGCCACGTCACTGCAAGGCTTCCATGTCTTCAGAGAGATGTGAGGGGCACATCTGGAGGGTGCCAGGCCAGGGGCTCTGCTCTCTCTCAGGACAGGGCTGGCCCAAGACCTCAGGAGACAGGCAGGCCCCCGAGGAGGGGCCTCAGCTGTGGGAGAGCCCCTCACATCTAGCACCCCCAACCAGTCTCTGAATTAAGACGCTGAGGTTGAACCCAGGTAAACTGCAAGGTGGGATTCTACACAGTCTGGCAGAACCCTGACGGAACAGGACAGGAGGCTTCCTGGGGGTCTGGAGGGGACACAGTATGGGGAAGGATGAGGCTCAGGACACCCCTATAAAACCAGTGCCCTGCAGACCAGAAGGCCCAGCCTGGCCAGTCCACATGCTTCCATTCACCCCTTCAAAACCTCAGGGCCCTGTGCCTCAGCTCTCAATAAACCCACACCAGGCAGCTAGAAAAATTAGTGGCTCTGCTTTGAGCTAAAATTACATGCAATGTGTGTGGGAACATCAGCTACCTGTCACTCAGCAGAGGCCAAGTGCAGCTGCCAAGCTCTCGGTTCACCCAGAATAGGAAAAGCGTTGACACCACCATACTCCCTGCAGTGTTCCCAGATGTCAGGTCCACAGTTAGGCGACTTTGGAAGGGATGCTGGGGCGGGGGAGGGGACAAGGTATGTCTTCTTGGGGGTGTTGGTCATCTCTTGGGTGCTCACCTGAGGGGTGGGAGGTCTCTGAGCAGCAAAGGACTGTCCAGTCCTCCAAGCTGAGAATTCGGCAGCATGTAGGACCCTTGAGACTGCCCTGGAAATACCGCCTGGATTTCAGCGCCCAGCCCCATCTAGCTGCCTTTGCTCTCCCCTCACAGGAAGTGGGGCTTCCCTGGTGGCTCAGATGGTAAAGAATCCTCTTGCAGTGCAGGAGACGCAGGTTCAGTTCCAGGGTAGGCAAAAGTCCCTGGAGAAGGAAACGGCAAACAACTGCATTATGCTTGCCTGGGAAATCCCACGGACAGTGGAGCCTGGCGGGCTACAATCCATGGGGATGCAAAAGGGTCGGATGTGACTGAGCACAATGCAACCAGATCACAGGAAATGGGCGGGGTAGGACTGGCTGGCACACCACTGCCCAGGGGGACCATGCCCCCTCCACTTCCCCAGGGAGGCTACAGCAAGCAAGAGGGGCTGCCAAGGGGGTGAGTGTGTCCTTGCACACCTGGAGAGCGCTGGACAAATGCCAGAGTGGCCATCACTGCCTCTCTTTCCGAACTTTCCCAACTGCCCCTACCCCCATCCCACCAAGATGCCTTGTACCAGCTGGAACCAGCCTGGCTTAAGAAGAATCCCACTCTGGGCCTCCAGAAGAGCTCTGAGGTGGGCTGTGGTGTTGGGGGAGCGAGGCCAGGAGGGAAGGCGGGGGCACCCATGGTGACTCAGGGCTTTGGTGTCAAGTGATGCCCATTCTGCAGCCCCACAGGGACTTCCCAAGGCCAAAGAGAGGGAGGGAAACACAGGGTAATTTCCCAGGAACCAAAACTTCTCTTGGCAGCACATGGGCAGCCCCCAAGACATAACCTTCCTGCAGCGCACAGAAAGGCCAGAACCTTGCCCCTGTGCTGTGCTGTGGACACTCACTCAGTTGTGTCCAACTCTGAGCAAATCCATGGACTGTGGTCCATCAGGCTCATCTGTCCATGGAATTTTGCAAGCTAAGAATACTGGTGTGGGTAGCCTATCCCTTCTTCAGGGGATCTTCCCGACCCAGGAATCAAACTGGGGTCTCCTGCATTGCAGGTGGATTCTTTATCAGCTGAGCTCTCAGGGAAGCCTGCCTAGGCCCTAACCCAGAAGAAACCAAAGCAGGCCAGTGAGGGAATGGGACCGCTTAGCGTGAGGGTGACCTTAGGGTGTGTGGATGTGATCCTGGGTGTGCTGTGAGACCCTGGGTGTGAGGGTGTGATCCTGAGTATAATGTGAGTTTGACCCTGGGTGCGAAGGGAAGAAATGGCCTCCCGAGCTCCCCTGGCAGCTGAGTTGCCTTTTTGCCCTGGGGGCAGGCTTGTCCCTGAGGCACTGGGAGGTGGCCACCCATTTGCTGGCAGGGAGGAGGAGGCAGCCCTCCCCAGTGAGCGCACCCAGGCCTGCAGTGGGAGGGAGGCAGCCCTGCCGACCCGGGTCAGCCCGAGGTTGGTCTTACCTTCCCTTGAAGGATTACCCAGGCTCACAGCCAAGCGGCCTCATTGCACATCTGGGAGGTCTAACGGCTCCTTCTTTTGTCTAGGTCTGCGGACTTTTGTTCAAGCTACAGTGTTTCCACTCTGGTAGCTTCATGATCTCTTTACCTAGCAACAGTGAAACGGAGCAGGACACTGTGGTCCTTGCCCCACCCCCATGTCCTCTGCCAGCCTTTTGTCTGTGAAAAAAACTTAAGCCAAAGAATAAGTTTAATCAGAAATGTAAGAAAAGGCAGAAACAAAGGAAAACAGTCAAAGGAGACCATTTAATAATAGTTGAGTCCTTAAGCAAAGTCAAGGACCCTTAGCTCCTCTTCAAGGGCTACAGATAATGCTCTGAGGATATGTATCTGTGAGCTGTCTTACAGACAGTGAAACCTCCACCGGACGCAAGAAGTTAACTGCTTGAGGACCAGACTGTAGCCATGACAGAAGCTGCAGCAATTCCAAGAACTGGCCTCAGGGACATGAGAACAAATCAACCCTGGAACTAGAGATTAACTGTACTTAAACCAATAGAGATGACGCTGGCCTGACCACCGCATGGCCAATTTCAAGGTGACTGTCAGAGCTGATTTGTTGTCTCTACATGTAGCGCCCTCCCTCTGTTTTATTATAAAAGTTCATGCCTACTGATTGTCAGAGGTGGGAAGTCAGCCTTTGGACAGGAGTCCATCCACCAACCTCCAGTTGCCAACGTCCGAAACAAAGCAAACTTTCCTTACCACCGACCTTGCCTCTTTCTTGGCTCTTGAGTGGCGATCAGCTGGCCCCCACTTTCAGTTACAATAGTCCAGTGGCACCCTGTCCTGGTATACACATGTACATAAAGGAGCATAAGAAGTACATAAAGTACATGTGTGTGCATATACTAACGTGCACAGATGGGGTAGGTCTACAGAGAGAGAGCCAGACGGTCATGCTTGTGTGCTGTGGTCACAGTTGGGGATCCCAGTAAAAAGTTTATGGGATTTCTTGCAACCTTCCTAATATATTTTAAATTATTCAAAAGAAATAATTTTTTATTTTTTAAGTAGCATCATATGTGAACCAGGGTTTGGGTTTTCTTGAAAGATAACTCAAACCCACATCAAATGAATGCGGGGCTTTGTCTGTGAGCTCCGTCCACACAGGCCCTTCTCCGGGACTCACTGGACCTCTGACCCACCAGGAGCCTGAAGATCATCCTGCTTCTGAGCCTCATGTAACCTGTCCCCCGCAGATCCGGCATCCCAGCGCCTCTGGAAACCACTGGCCTGGGCTATTTCAAGAGTTCCCCTCTCCCAGGTTTCTTGGGACCCTGGCCAGACTCTGCTGCCCTGACAGACCCAGGGTGAGATAGCCTCTGCACTCTCACGAGAGCTGTTTTAGAGCACAGGCCTATGTCTTCCTACTGCCCATCACCTAGCCGCTGTCACCACCCCAGGCACTACCTTCCCCCACCCACACCAGGTCACTGCTCCAGTACTTTCCACGTAAAGGCATTGGCCCAAGGGCTGGAAGTGGGGCAAACACTTGACCACCCTGGCACAGGCCCCTGCTCAAGGGGCACCCCCAAAAGCATGGAGGACCCTGAGATGGAAAGCAGGTGGAGTCGAGGGGCACAGCTGTGCTGGGGCAAGCAGAAGAGGAAGGAGGGGCCTCACTGGCCTTGGGGAACAAGAGCAGGGCAGGGACCTCCCTGAGGGCAGCGCACAGAGTTTATGTGACACAGCCTCCGCCCCGGGCCCCAGAGCACTCTGTGCCTCCATCCCCCGCTTATGACTGGGGCTGAGAACACAGCCCTGAGGGCTCCAGGTGGCGGCCCCACCGCCCTGAGTCCCCTCTGGTTGGCTGCCCCTTGCCTTACCTCAGAGGTAAGTCCCAGCCGGCCACCTCCCTCCACAAAGGGAGTCAGTGGGCCCCTGAGGTCCTGGAGTCTCAGCCAAACAGACAGGGAAACATTTCCACCTCTGTATCCTGTTACCATAGGAAAGTGCAATGGACTGAATTGTGTCTCCCAAAATTCATGAGATGAAGCTGTATCCCCAGTGTGAGTTTTAGAAAAAGAGGTGGGGCTTTTAGGAAAATGATTAAGGTTAAATGAGGTCATGAGGATGGGGCACTAATCTCAGAGGACTGGTGGCCTTACAAAAGGAAGACACCAGGGCTGTTTCTTGCGCTTTCTCTGTTTCTCTGACATGTGTGAACACAGCAGGAAGACAACCATCGACAGGCCAGGAAGAGGCCCCTCACCAGAACACAGCCCTGCTGATTTCGGATTTCCAGCTTCCAGACTGTGAGACATCAATGCGGTTTCAGCCGCCAGTCTGTAGTATGTTGTTATGGCAACCGAGCTGACAAAGACAGATGGAAAACACATCAAGTGTGCCAAAGGAACCTGCCAGCAGATTCACATTAGCCATCAGGAGGTGAATTTTTAAATAGAATTAGTATCATTTTACCTTCACATCAGCTTCAATAATAATGCTAATAGCTGATGCATACACGGTGCTTCCCAAGTGACCCTGGACTGCAGGTATCTCTCATGAAGCAGGTGAGGAAGCCAGCCCTTATCTGCCTGAGGCCACACACCCAGGGAGGGAGAAACAGAACTGAGCCCCGTGTTGCACTGACCCATGGTTTGCACCCCTCTGCATGCTGCCTCCAGGTTTGCAAAGCACTTTCACAGGCATCATTATTTAACACGGACTCACCCGACAAGGCCCTGGTGGGCTCCTTCTGCAGCCCACATGCTGAGTGCATTAGTGCTGTAGTCCCAGACATAGAGGCAGCTGTACCACTGCCCCAACCCTGGGCTCCACGCAGAAGGTAAGAAGCAGTCAGACTGTTAACACAAGTATATGTTAACACAAGTATATGTTAACAGTTGTATAAACTACAAATTCAGTGCCATTCCATGCAAAACTCCAGCTAGAAGAACGCAAACAAGCCCATTCTAGAATTCATATAGGACGAAAAGATCTGCAGACAGCTCTGAGCCCTTTGGAAAAAGAATAGAGGGATATTTGCTCTCCCAGGCACTCAGACTAATTTCAGAGGTGAAAAGCTGGAAGAACGACCTTGGTTCTTGTCTTCACTGAAGAAAACATTCAGTGAATAAACCAACATTGCGAAAAAGATAAACATGTTTATTCGAAGCAAAGTACATGTGGAAAAAAAAAATACATGCGAAAGAGCACAGAGATGAGCTCAGAGTGAGTTGCACCCAATAGGGGCAGCTTAGGTTGCTTATCTGGGGCATTTTCTGGGTTGGTCTCTGGCCAGTCATCTCCATATTTGGTCCTGATGTGAGCATGCATCTCTCAGTCAAAATGGATTCTAGCTGGTGTCTTCTCCCTCCCTTTTTCCTTTCCCTAGACTAACAGCTTTCTCTGTGCATGTGTTGGGCCAGGAAATCCACAAGAATGACCCAATCAGGGCTCTTCCTGATAACTCATCTCAAAGATAAGCTGATCCTGCTCCAAAACAGACAAAGGCCCCTGTTCAGTTCAGTTCAGTTCAGTCACTCAGTCATGTCCGACTCCTTGCGACTCCATGAATCACAGCACGCCAGGCCTCCCTGTCCATCACCAACTCCCAGAGTTTACTCAAACTCATGTACCTCATGAGTCAGTGATGCCATCCAGCCATCTCATCTTCCGTCGTCCCCTTCTCCTCCTGCCCCCAATCCCTCCCAGCATCGGGGTCTTTTCCAATGAGTCAACTCTTCACATGAGGTGGCCAAAGTATTGGAGTTTCAGCTTCAGCATCAGTCCTTCCAATGAGCACCCAGGACTGATTTCCTTTAGAATGGACTGGTTGGATCTCCTTACAGTTCAAGGGACTCTCAAGAGTCTTCTCTAACACCACACTTCCAAAGCATCAATTCTTTGGTGCTCAGCTTTCTTCACAGTCCAACTCTCACATCCATACATGACCACTGGAAAAATCATAGCCTTGACTAGATGGACCTTTGTTGGCAAAGTAATGTCTCTGCTTTTTAATATGCTATCTAGGTTGGTCATAACTTTCCTTCCAAGGAGTAAGCTTCTTTTAATTTCATGGCTGCAGTCACCATCTGCAGTGATTTTGGAGCCCAAAAAAATAAAGTCTGACACTGTTTCCACTGTTTCCCCATCTATTTCCCATGAAGTGATGGGACCAGATGCCATGATCTTTGTTTTCTGAATGTTGAGCTTTAAGTCAACTTTTTCACTCTTCTCTTTTACTTTCATCAAGAGGCTTTTTAGTTCCCCTTCACTTTCTGCCATAAAGGTGGTGTCATCTGCAAATCTGAGGTTATTAATATTTCTCCCAGCAATCTTGATTCCAGCTTGTGCTTCTTCCAGCCCAGCGTTTCTCATGATGTACTCTGCATATAAGTTAAATAAGTGAGGAGCTCAATATGGGAGGGAGCAACACCAGAAAGCAGAGGAGAAAGGACAGTTTTGTGGGAGGTTTTGTTCCTTGTTCCTGACATGGAGATACACAAAGCCAGACCTGACATCACAACATATACAAAGGTGGAAACCAGGCATATTAAAGACCTCACTTGGAAAGGTATGGTTATAAAGCCATGGGAAGAGTATCTTCATCACTAGGGATGTGGAAAGTCTCCTTAAATAAAATGAAAATAATAAGTAAAGTCTTCTTAAATAAAAGCATGACCACAAAGTGAAGAAGGGATGGATTTGATGGCATCCATATGAAGGACTCTGTCCAGTGATGAACACCAGCTTCAGATGAATGGGTGAAACCACATCTCAGGCTGACAGAGTGAAATCTGGACTGTGAGGAATTCCTGGAATGAATGATGCAAAGTCAGAAACTCCAACAGATAGACGGGGTAAACAGGAATTACGGGGAAGGAAGCCCAGTTGTCTAATGAGTCTATGGGACACCAGTGGGACGTCACTGGTAATAGGATAAAGCACAGCTTTTAAAAGGAGAGACCAGTTTCTACCCAATAGCATCATACACAAAAGTCAGAAGTGGTATGATGCCAAGTGCTGGCTAAGATGTAAAGAAATGGGAATCCTCCTGCTCCACTAGAAGAATAAACTGGATTCGGTCATCTCGGAAAGCAATACGCAGCACTCAGAAGGTGAAGCGGGTGCATGCCCACAACCGGGAACTCTGTTGCAGAGCAGACCCTCCAGAGAGACCCTCACAGGACTCCAAGAAGGGGTCTGTGGAGGATGTCCATCGCCAGATACTGGGCGGCAGCAAGGTATTGATTGCAGACAACCCTGGCATCCTCAGGAAGAGAATAACCAAGTCAATGTACCAGATTGTTGGCTGATCCAACATGCAGTCCCCACTGCCTCATCTACCTCAACCTGCAGCCTGGAGAACATATGTATTTACTCTTTTCAGATGCCCACGCCAATAGAGTGATTGCCAATGAGAGAAGCAAGAGTCTACTGAAGATGTGTGGGGACCCCTTGTTCCCTAACCAGTTCAGCACACTAGAGACAGCAGAGATAAGAAGAGGCAGAGACAGAGGCCACAGGGAGAACAGGAAGAGACATGACGGGTGCGTGGGACATGGGTGAGAACAGTGAGTGGGGACAGCTGTTCCTGTCCACCCTTCCCCTGGGTGCTTTGCTTTTGTGTCTCTCTTGCCTTCTGAATTGTCCTTCAAAGGCATCCAGTGGGGTGGACACCAGGCCTGCTGTCTTGCTGGGGGCAGTAACTCTAGGGCTGGTGGTGGTGGTGATATCTGTGCTCCCCCCACCCTCCCCACAGTCTCAGGGCCTCCCAGTGCCTCAGTCGGCTGTGTTTGTTCCAGTCACTGGGTTTCAGGTTAGAAGCTGGAATTCCCATCACCAGTTGCCAACGTGTGTGTCAAGTTTGGAGGTGGGGACCCACACATACATCCAGGTAATTCTCTGATGCCAACAAGGTGTCCTACAATTTCACTCACTTCTGACACCATCTACCTGGAGATAAGGTCAGATCCCACAGGACTGACCCTCTCCCTTAGATGCCAGTGGAAAACTCAGGTTGTCACCAGTACTTCTGACCAGCTGGCTCTAAACTAGAGGTTCTACGACCCACTGCTTCCTCAGGCTTGATATTAACTTGCTAAAGTGGCTCACAGAACCTAGGAAACCCATCTATTCACGAGATCACCAGTTTAATATGTGTGCACGCTAAGTGGCTTCGGTTGTGTCCAAATCTGCCACCTTATGAACTGTAGCCCACCAGGCTCCTCTGTCCATGGGATTCTTCAGGCAAGAATACTGGACTGGATGGCCATGCCCTCCTCCAGGGGATCTTCCCAACCCAGGGATCAAACCCAGGTCTCTTACGTCTCCTGCATCGGCAGGCAGGTTCTTTACCACCAGCACCACCTGGGAAGCCCCAAGTGCATGTAGTTCAGGAATGTCCAGATAGTGGAGATGTGCAAGCAAGGCGTGGGAAAGGAGGGCGGAGCTTCCACACCCTCTCCTCACCCTGAATCTCTGAATCTCCAAGTGCTCACCAAGTGGAAGCCTCGGAACCCTATTCTTTGGGGCTTTTATGGAGGCTTCATTACATAGGCAGCATTGATTAAATCACTGGCCATTGGTGATTGAGTCAGCCTCCAACTCTTCTTCCCTTCCAGTAGGTAGGGTGTTGGGGTGTTAGGATTGCAATTTCCTACCCTCTAATCACGTGGTTCCAAGATTGGATCCCCTGGCAACCAGCCCCATCTGGAGGCTGCTTTTCCAAAATCACTTCATTAACATAACAAGAGACAATTTTATCAATCTCTCCTCTTAAGAAATTACAAGGGTTTGAAGAGCTTGGGCCATAAACAGAACAAAGAACATGCATTTCTTCTCGTACATCACAGTATCACGGAGGGTCTCTGGAAAAAAGTCAGGGCCTGGGGATGGATGAGCCCCACCGCCTCACTGAACAGGGGCCCAGAGGTCAGCATCCACAACTCTGGCCTCCTCACTGGCTGGCTTCTTCTAGGCGTGTTGTCCGACCTCCGCAGAAGTGAGGAACATTCCAGGGAGGAGCAGGGGAAGTGGTTGGGCCTCACCTCCCAACTTGGGCCCTCACCTTTACCCCTCAGCCCCGCTGGAGTCGCCAGGGTCTCCTGTGGAGGGGAGAGGGTGTGGAGGCCTCACTGCTCGCCCCACAGACAGAGCCAGCCTACCACCCACACTGGCACCCTGCCTCCTTCCAAATCCTGAGGTCCCTCCCCCAACTTGCCTCCTGTCAGCCTGGCCCACCCAGACTCCACTTTTAGGTCTTACTTCCCTCCACTTTGCAAAGTCCACCCACTTCCAGCTCCAAAATGTGCCTCTGGCTCTCCTCATCTGTGGTTTCCTGTTATTCTCCTCATCCTCTTTTTCCTCCTGGGTGGGTTTAGTGCAGTTTAGGTAAATGACCATGTTAATCCACCTATTTAACTTCAATATAAAGTCCTGTCCATGAGTTTCCACGCCCTACCTGGGGTTCTCTCCCAACTGAGGAAGAAACAGGGGGTGACTGTGATCAAGTTGGGCAACCCACTCAGGCCTGCCTATCTCCAAGCTTTCAGTTACTGCTTCCCATCTCTTTGCTGCAGGCACCCCTCTGACATCCCACCATGTCCTCAGAACCCTGAGCTTTGCCTGAAAGGTGTGGAGTTTAGACATCCCATTTCAAGCACAATGAAGCCTGTCTCTCTAGACCTGTTGCCTCAATAGAAATTCAAGTCAGTCTTGAAACTCAAAGTCAAGCAGCGATTGTTTTTGTTATATCTGTTATCTGAGTGGAATAAAGTCAGCAGGAGGGAGCCCACAGGACTACCTGATGATGGGGAAACAGACGTGCCTTGGTCTTGAGAGGGTAACAGGCAGGAAGGCTAGGGGCCTCCAAACAAAGGAAATAAGCTGCAAGTGTCAGACATTTGTTTATCTCTCTCAAGCAGCAGGAGGAAACAAACTAAGTGTCAGATTTTTTCCCTTCTCTATACAAATTTAAGAAGAGCTAAATTTAGCAAAGAAAAACTAAAGAGCCTCTTGATGAAAGTGAAAGAGGAGAGTGAAAAAGTTGGCTTAAAACTCAACATTCAGAAAACTAAGATCATGTCATCCGGTCCCATCACTTCATGAAAAATAGATGGGGAAACAGTGGAAACAGTGTCATTTATTTTTGGGGGGCTCCAAAATCACTGCAGATGGTGACTGAAGCCATAAAATTAAAGGATGCTTGCTCCTTGGAAGAAAAACTATGACCTACCTGGACAGCATATTAAAAAGCCGAGACATTACTTTGCCATCAAAGGTCCATCTAGTCAAAGCTATGGTTTTTCCAGTAGTCTATCTTGTATGGATGTGAGAGTTGGACTATAAAGAAGGTTGAGTGCCAAAGAATTGATGTTTTTGAACTGTGGTGTTAGAGAAGACTCTTGAGAGTCCCTTGGACTGCAAGGAGATACAACCAGTCCATCCTAAGGGAAATCAATCCTGAGTATTCATTAAAAAGACCGATGCTAAAGATAAAACTCCAATATTTTGGCCACCTGATGGGAAGAGCTGACTCAATGGAGAAGACCCTGATGCTGGGAAAGACTGAAGACAGGAGGAAAAGGGGACAACAGAGGATGAGATGCTTGGATGGCATCACCAACTCTATGGACATGAGTTTGAGTAAGCTCCAGGAGTTGGTGATGGACAGGGAATCCTGGTATGCTGCAGTCCATGAGGTTGCAAAAGAGTCAGACATGACTGAGCGACTGAACTGAACTGATACGAATTTAAAAGGAGGTTTTTCTTAAAACTTCTGTGTTGCCATAAAGACACCTGATTCCACCTGAACTTAATTTTTCTCAAATCTTGAGCTAACCAATGCATTTTTTTATGGGGATGTTTTTCTTAAGCTATGTTAATGAACTATGTATGTACCCTAGACTCTGTCTTTCTTCAAATGGGTTCTGCTTAAGACTCAGACCAATAAGGGCTCAACAAACCAGTATGTTTTACTCATACGTTGTTCTCCTAATCTATGTTAATGAAACTATATATTTACTTGGAAACCTGCCTTTCATCAAGATTCATGTCAATTGTTTTATGACCCAGGATGATTCACGTTGTGCCAATGTTATCTCAAAATGCATGTTGTGGGTGAGGGGCCTGGTGCCAGTCTCTAAGTTTTGAGACATTCCCTTTCTCTAATTAGCAGCCTGATTGTAGCTGTATAACATCTGGCTAAAGACTAGCAGGGGGTCACTCCTTCTGACCTCTTCTGATGTCTATGACAGAAGCTTTCTCTCTTTTCTACCTTAATAAAACTTTGTTACACAAAAGCTCTGAGTGATCAAGCCTCATCACTGGCCCTGGATTGAATTCCTCACCTCTGGAGGCCAAGAATCCCGGTGTCTTTCATGGCTCAGCAACAATCTTTCAGTCTGATGTTTGAATAGCCACCACCATCATTCACAGTACAGTGTGCACAGGGGATTTTGGCCCTATCGGATCTTCAAGGGAGGTAAGGGACTCGGACTGAAGGCTGGAGGTGTTAATATAGCCCGAGAGGAACGGGACGTGCCTGTGGCTCTGCTGTGCCAGCCCATTCATTATGGCCTTCAGCTCTGCTGCTTCAGGTTCAGGGTTTCTCCTCTCTGGGAGGAAACTATGGCCATTCAGCAAGGGGACAAGAGGCTTCCAGGACAGACTTGCCTGTTTCCTGTTTAAAGTTCACACTCAACGTGGCTCCATCCTGACCCTCAGGTCAAGCAGCCCTCAGAAGGGCCAGGCTTTCTTCCCATGTCCAGGCTGGGTGATGTCAGAGCCTTGCTATACCGAGCAAAGGCACTAGGGTCAGACCTGTCACCCACGCTTTCCCACCAGGCTGGCTCCCACATTGAGCTCAGGGGCATCACACAGCAACTGTGTCATGCATGGACGTGCTGCTCAACTGGAAGGTCTCTGGGGTGTCCCAGGAGACAATGGAGGGAAACGCCTTCTCTCTGCTGAGCCCTGCACTGTGGGCATGGGAGGGGCTTCTGGACGACATCCAAACTGTGGGAAAACACACACTGTGCAGTCTCCTGGGCAGGCAGAGGAAATCCTGCTAGATGCAGCTCACTACGTTTTTACAGCTCCTGTAGCTATTCAGAAGCCCCATATCAAACTGGAGGCCTAGGAGAAACTACCCCTGACAACCAGATTCCATCCCAGAAACAGCAGTTCCCAATTCTCAGTACTAGATGAAAACCCTAGCATTTCTGGTTGGTAACCACCAGTCAACTCATGTGCCGAAGAACACAGCCACAAATGTACCTAATGACTCCCAAATCTACATCTCTGATCTAAATCTCTCCTGAGCTCAGTTTCAGATGTGTAACCCAAGCACTCCAAACCTAATATATCTAGAACTGAGCTCATACCAGGGGAAGAAGGTCAGGGAGACTCCACAAACAATGTGTGCGTGCTAAGTTGCTTCAGTCGTGTCTGACTCTTTGTGATTCTATGGACTATAGCCCACCAGGCCTCTCTGTTCATAGGGATTCTCCAAGCAAGAATACTGGAGTGGGTTGCTATCCCCTCCTTCAAGGGATCTTCCCAACCTAGAGACTGAACCCACTTCTCTTCTGTCTCCTGCATTGGCAGGCAGGTTCTTTACCACTAGCGCCACCTGGACGTGAGGCCTTTAAATTGCACTTTGCCGGAGTTTAGTTCAGTTCAGTCGCTCAGTCGTGTCTGACTCTACGACCCCATGGACTGCAGCATGCCAGGCTTCCCTGTACATCACCAATTCCCAGAGCTTGCTCAAATTCATGTCCATAGAGTCGTGATGCCATCCAACCATCTCATCTTCTGTTGTACCCTTCTCCTCCTGCCTTCAATATTTCCCAGCATCAGGGTCTTTTCCAAAGAGTCAGTTCTTCCCATCAGGTGGCCAAAGTATTGGACTTTCATCTGCAGCATCAGTCCTTCCAATGAATATTCAGGACTGATTTCCTTTAGGATGGACTGATTTGATCTCCTTGCAGTCCAAGTGACTCTCAAGAGTCTTCTCCAACACCACAGTTCAAAAGCATCAATTCTTCAGTGCTCAGCTTTCTTTATAGTCCAACTCTCCCATCCATTGGTCTTCCCTCATAGCTCAGTTGGTAAAGAATCTGTCTGCATTGCAAGAGACCCCAGTTCGATTCCTGGGTCAGGAAGAGCCACTGGAGAAGGGATGGGCTACCCACTCCAGTATTCTTGGGCTTCTCTGGTGGCTCAGCTGGTAAAGAATACACCTGCAGTGAGGGATACCTAGGTTCAATCCCTGGGGTGGGAAGATCCCCTGGAGAAGGGAAAGACTACCCACTCCCGTATTCTGGCCTGGAGAATTCCGTAGACAGTATAATCCGTGGTGTGGCAAAGAGTCGGACCTGACTGAGCGACTTTCACTTTCACTTTCACACCAGTCCATACATGACTGCTAGAAAAACCATAGCTTTGACTAGACGGATCTTTGTTGCAAAGTAATATCTCTACTTTTTAATATGCTATCTAGGTTGGTCATAGCTTTTCTTCCAAGGAGCAAGGACCAAGCATCTTTTAATTTCATGGTAACCATCTGCAGTGATTTTGGAGCCCCTCAAAATAAAGTCTCTCACTGTTTCCATTGTTTCCCCATCTATTTGCCATGAAGTGATGGGACTGGATGCCATGATCTTACTTTCTGAGTGTTGAGTTTTAAGCCAGCTTTTTCACTCTCCTCTTTCACTTTCATCAAGAGTCTCTTTAGCTTCTCTTCACTTTCTGTCATAAAGGGGATGTCATCTGCATATCTGAGGTTATTGATACTTCTCCCAGCGATCTTGATTCCAGCTTGTGCTTCATCCCTGTCTCCTTGCAGGAGAGAGGGAGGCAGAAATGGGAAAGGGAATGGATAGAAATAGAGACAGATTTGAGAAAACTTTAATAGTAGAATCAATAAGGCCTGGAGATTGGACAGATGTAGCAGTGGGGTCAGGTTAATAAAGAGGAATTCAACAAGATTCAGCAACACATTTTAAATACTATTTTTATCATTGATAATACATGCACATGTTCGATATTTAAAGATGACAAAGTATAAAATGAAAAGTCAATCTCCTTTCCCATGTCCATCCCTGGACTGGGTCCACTAGGAGCCGTGAAATGCATAATGCCCTGAAGCTGACAACACACCATGAAGCTCACATGAAGCTCCACACACATCAAATGTACCACCTTGCGATTAACTAGTGTTCTGCTCCTGAACACTTAGGCTGCTCCCAAACTTCTGCTCTAGTGAATGTAGTGAATGCATGCACATACACATACACATATACATATACATGTAAGTATATCAGTAAGCTGAGTTTGTTGAGGTGAAACTGCGGACCAAAAGTATATGCATTTCTAGTTCTGGTTGACAGATATGGCCAAAGTGCCCTCTACAATGACTATACCAATCTACATCCCCACCAGCAACATAGGCGAGAACTGTTTCCTCCAATCCTCCCACACACAGTGTATTATCAATTTTAGATTTTTGCCCGTCTTATCAGTGAAGAATGATGATATGGTCATATATTTTAAACTGTGTATTTCTTATTATGGTGAGGTTGAATACCTTTTCATATGTGTAAAAGTCATCTACTGAGCTTGTGGGCTGCAACTACTGAAGCCCAAATGCTCTAGGGCCTGTGATCCACAAGGGAAGCCACTGCAAGAAGCCCGCGCTGCAGCTGGAGAGTAGCCCCTGCTCCCTGCAACTGGAGAAAAGGCCCCTCAGCCACAAAGACCCAGCACAGCCAGATCTATTAATTAATTAACTTTTTTAAGAGAAAAACAAACCATCATTGAGCTGGGGAACAACTTCAAGTGGCCTAATCATTGCGGAATTGGAATCCTCCGCACTGGGTTAGGAAGATCTCCTGGAGGAGGAAATGGCAACCCACTCCAATATTCTTGCCTGGGAAATCCCATGGACAGAGGAGCTTGGTGGGCCACAGTCCATGGGAGGTCACAAAGAGTCAGACACGACTGAGAGCCTAAAACAACAAACAACAAAACGAAAGGATGTATAGAGGCAGACAGAAAAAATTTTTTAAAAAAATAATGATCACATTATTTCTCATCACTCAAGACAGCCCTCCATCACAGCCCCTCATAACTCAGGACAGATCCCATCCCAGCCCCCCATCTTCAGGGCTGCAACCCCATCCCAACCCCCCATCCTAGCCCCTATTCACTCAGGAGAGCCTCACCTGCAAGCAGAATGATCTCAGAAAAGGGTCCAGGAACCAGGACAAAAGTGAAAACATTTTGGGAGATTCTGAACCCTGTATTTCTCCTTTCTTCTCCCTTCTTTGCTTGTTTCCTAACAGCGAATTCTTCAATTCACAGGACAAATTTTGGGGACACCAGGAATTGGAGCTGGGGAGACGGTGTTCTATTCCCATAAGAAGAAAAAATGTGTGACCCAGGAGATAGAAGCAGCGTGGGCCCCTGGGCCTGCAGGGAGGGAGACAGAGGGACACGGACAGGGAGGGGGCCGTGCGAAGGCTGAATCTTGGTGGCTCCTTTCACCAGAAATCAGAGCGTTTCCCAACAACAAAGCTACCAGAGGAGGAACATGGGACCTGGCCTTCCAGGAACGGACAATAGCACGTCCTTCCTGAATGTCCACTGCGTTCTGGGAACCATGCATAAGTATTCTGTATCCTGTGATTGTCCCCATGGTCCTTGGGGCACGGTGGGAGGAGCCGGCATCCGCACTCAGAGGGAGAGCCTGGCCAGCCAGAGGGGTGGCCACACAGAAGCTACTGCAGAAGTTGGCAGAGCAGAGTGATGGGGAGAAACCCGCCCACTCTCCAAGCTGCTAGGGCCTTTAGTCAAACCCAGTTCAGGGAACGGGCAGTGCCACCCCACCCCCACCCCGAGCACACAGCAAGGCCAGACAGCCTTTATCAGAGTCCACCAGACACATGGGCCCACTGACTCTGCAGTTCATCACAATTTTGTCCAGAACCTTATGACATTGAGAGCCAAGCCTCTGGACAAGGAGGGTTCTCACCAAGAGGCAAGTGTGGGGGGACCCCAACCCCCACCTTCCTCCTCAGCAAATGCCCCCTTCTACAGCCTCCCAAGTCCAAGCCTGTGTCTCACCTGGCCTCCCCTCCAGCCTCCCTTGTCCTGACCCCACCTCCAGCCTCCCTTGTCCTGACCCCATGTGACCCTCTGCTCCTGCTCAGGATGACCAGTCACCAAAGTCCCAGTGACCCGGTTCTGGCAGCTTCTGTAGGTCCTCTTCCGCTGCCATCCTGTGTCCTCTGCTGACTGAGGGCTGGACCAGGAACTTTCCTGGGGCCCCTTATCAATCACTTCTGAGAGGAGCCTGGGTCCTGGGCACATGCGCAGCCACACTTAGCATCCCTGCTCCCACAGGGTTCAGGAACAGCGTCAGCCTGTCAGATGCTGACACCCAGTTATGGTCAAAGACATGAAGACATCTGGGGGCTTCTTTCATCTTCCTGGAAACTGCCTGATGGACGCTGGAACCATTCAGCCGAACATCTTCCTCTGGCAGCTTCCTCCTCCCCCTCCTGGTTCTATTGGCTTCAGCTACAGAAAAAGCAAGAGGATTCCAGAAAAACATCTACTTCTGCTTCGTTGACTATGCTAAAGCCTTTGACTGTGGATCACAACTAATTGTGGAAAAGTCTCAGAGATGGGAATAGGAGACCACCTTACCTGCCTCCTGAGAAACCTGTATGCAGGTCAAGAAGCAGCAGTTAGAACCAGACATGGAACAATTGACTGGTTCCAAATTGGGAAAGGAGTACATCAAGGCTGTGTATTTTGTCACCCTGCTTATTTAACGTCTATGCAGAGTACATTATGCTAAACGCTGGGCTGGATGAAGCACAAGCTGGGATCAAGATTTCTGGGAGAAATATCAATAACCTCAGATATGCAGATGACACCACTCTGGCAGAAAATGAAGAGGAATTAAAGAGCCTCTTGATGAAGGTGAAAGAGGAGAGTGAAGAGGCTGGCTTAAAACTCAACATTCAAAAAACAAAGATCATGGCATCCGGTCCCATCACTTCATGGCAAATAGATGGGGAAACAATGGAAACAGTGAGAGACTTTATTTTGAGGGGCTCCAAAATCACTGCAGATGGTTACTGCAGCCATGAAATTAAAAGACACTTGCTCCTTGCTCCTTGGAAGAAAAGCTATGACCAAACTAGATAGCATATTAAAAAACAGAGACATTACTTTGCAACAACGGTCCATCTAGTCAAAGCTATGGTTTTTCTAGTAGTCATGTATGGACTGGTGTGAAAGTGAAGGTCACTCAGTCATGTCCAACTCTTTGCCACCCCACAGATTATACTGTCTATGGAATTCTCCAGGCCAGAATACGGGAGTGGGTAGCCTTTCCCTTCTCCAGGGGATCTTCCCACCCCAGGGATCGAACCTAGGTATCCCTCATTGCAGGTGTATTCTTTACCAGCTGAGCCACCAGAGAAGCCCAAGAATACTGGAGTGGGTAGCCCATCCCTTCTCCAGTGGCTCTTCCTGACCCAGGAATCGAACTGGGGTCTCTTGCAATGCAGACAGATTCTTTACCAACTGAGCTATGAGGGAAGACCAATGGATGGGAGAGTTGGACTATAAAGAAAGCTGAGCACTGAAGAATTGATGCTTTTGAACTGTGGTGTTGGAGAAGACTCTTGAGAGTCGCCTGGACTGCAAAATCAAATCAGTCCATCCTAAAGGAAACCAGTCCTGAATATTCATTGGAAGGACTGATGCTGCAGATGAAAGTCCAATACTTTGGCCACCTGATGGGAAGAACTGACTCTTTGGAAAAGACCCCAATGCTGGGAAATATTGAAGGCAGGAGAAGGGGACAACAGAAGATGAGATGGATGGATGGCATCACGACTCTATGGACATGAGTTTGAGTAAGCTCCAGGAGTTGGTGATGTACAGGGAAGCCTGGCATGCTGCAGTCCATGGGGTCGCCAAGACTTGGACATGACTGAGCGACAGAACAATGACAATTTTACAAGTTAAGTGCATCCACTCTTTTTATTTTGCTTCTTTATTTATTTTTGGCTGTCCTGGATCTTCATTGCTACACATGGGCTTTCTCTAGTTTTGGCAAGCAGGGGCTACTCATCCTTACAGTGCACAAGCTTCTCGTTACAGTGGCTTCCCTTGCTTCAGAACATAGATTCAAGTGCTAGGGCCTCAGCAGTTGCAGCACGCAGGCTCAGTAGTTGCGGGTTGCAGGTTCTGATGAAGAGGTTTAATTGCCCTGAGACATGTAGAATCTTCCCAGACCAGGGATCATAGCCATGTCCCCTGCACTGGCAGATGAATTCCTAACCACTGGCCCACCAGGGAAGTCCCAAATGCATCCACTTTTTTTCCCTCCATTAGTAAGCTTTTATTTTTAACCATTTAAAAAGCTCTAAGAGACCACATGTGCTATTTGTATAAACAGTATAAGCCTTGTGGTTAAAAATTACATTTAAAAGCCTTATAGACAGCTGCATCACTCAGAAAGTCCCACTCCTTCTCATTAAATAACAGTAAATATGAAGGAGTGATTTTAACCATGATAACTGGAGCATGCCTTTATCATTTCAATGCTACTTGGTATCTTGGCTCCACCTATGGTGTGCTCCACCTATATGTGACTATAATGACTCAGAATGAAAACCAAATCCTCACCTTGTCCCACCCAGCTCCATAGGGTCTGTCCACCTCCACACTCCACTGCTCTCCCCTCGAGTCCTCCATCCCTCTATCAGGCTAACTCTGGCCTCCTGGCTACTGCTCACACATCTCAATGGCCCCCTTCCCCCTGCTCATCTCTGCCTCCCTGTCAGGAACTCCTGCTCCCCAAGAGGACATCCAACTTCCCTCCACTCAGGATTCTGTTCATGGGGAAAGGATGGGTCTGCTTTGCCAGAGGCTAGACCAGCCACTAAGGGGGCGGGGATGTGGGGGGAGCATCTGCATTGACAAGACTCCTTACTCCATCCCTCAAATTTGTCCCCACAAGTCTCCTGCCAAGGGGCCGCCTGTCTGTTTAATACCTTTCTGAGATCTCTGGTTGGATTTTTGTAGTCCTGAGCTGGTGGCTGCCCGCCTGCCCCTCAACACCCTTCCCACACCCTTCATGACCACCCAAGCCCCCAACCCACTGGCCCACCGGTCATCCACCGGCTCTGCTTTCTGGAATCTTTAACAGTCCCAGCAGGATCAGTCTCCCAAAAGCACTCCTTGTGTAATCACAGCCTGCTGTCTGGGGTTGGGGGGACATCAAGAGGTCAGGAGTGTCCCTCCCTCCATGAGGACCCAAATGAACCCACTTAATCTCCCCACCGTGGGTGACATATTCTTGATCCTGTTGCTTTCCAAGACAGGAGGTGGTTCTGGGAGGGGTCCAAGGATTCCCACCTGACCACACCCCAGGAATTCTTCTTGGTTTCTGTGAACTGGATCCCTCAGCGGCATTTGATGCCTTCTGGAAACTGGTTCTCTCACTCCCCCGCTGTTGCCTGGGGTCCTCTTTCCTCAGGTTAGAACCCTTGGGGTGACTTTGCCCAAAGCTCTCTTTGCTCCCCACTCAACACATCCCCTGGGACCATCTTCCACTCCCACAGTATCACCCTCCATGAAGTGACATGCCGGGGTCTCCTCCATCCAGAACCCAGCCCAGACTTTCCATAATAACACTGACCATATCCCCTGTGTGCCAGGCTCAGGAAGCTGTGTGGATGATCTCATCCCATCCTCCCAAGGCCCTGTGTAGACCAGGAACCTACCTGTGCAGAGGCCACATACTTGTTGAAGGTCACGTCACAAGTGACTAGGCTGGGATTGGACCCAGGTGGCCCCCTGCAGTGCCAGCACCCCTTCACTGTGCAGAAGTCCACACAGAGCACACACCCCGGTCAAGTTCTGCACCAACGCCCTCCAGGGGACATGACCTGGGCTGATCTGCATGCGTGAGTAAGATGGAGGCACGTCTGTGATGGGTACTGGAAGACGAGGGACAAATTTGGGACAGACACTGACATTTGCATGCTGGTCATGGGTGGACTGGCTGGAATGTCAGCATGAGCTCAAGTGTCGTTCTCAGAGAGCATAGCCCTCCGCTTAGCACACATGCCCAAGACCACAGAGGCTCTGCTGGGGCTTCTTTCGATGTCCTTGGGTCTGATCTCTGGGAATCTGCTGTCTCTGGGGGTATCACTGTCAGCTCTCAGACTCCACTGGTGTCTAGCTGACTGCTCCGTTGTGTTGACGATGGCCTGGGACATCAATGCTCCACATTCTAACCCAGTTAAATCTGAGCTCCTTGGTGGGGTGATTTTAAGGCCAGTCTATGAGGTTCGATCCCTGGGCGGGGAAGATCTCCTGGAGGAGGGCATGGCAACCCACTCTGGTATTCTTGCCTGGAGAATCCCATGGACAGAGGATCCTGGCAGACTACAGTCCGTGGGGTGGCAAAGAGTCGGACACAACCGAAGCAACTGAGCTCACACAGCTCGCACACGCTATGAGGTTTTCTCTGACCCCGTGAGGGCTCTTGTAAGTGTCTCTGTTCCCACTTATCTCTGGTGGGAAATCCAACTGCCTGTGGTTTGACTTGTGCTCTCATGGAGCTGCCAGCGCCCTTTCACGCTCACCTCCAACGTAGAGCTGCCAGTCGCTTGTCACTGCTCACCACCAAAATTCTCCTGTTTCTCGAGAGTTCCCTTAGGCTTGGACTTCCCTACACTATCTTCTAAATCAAGTCAGTTCCTATGGAGAGAGCTTCAGAGCTGCCCGTCCTTACAGTTGCCTCTGCCCTTGGGAAGATCTCTGACCCACTCTCCTGGAGCTGGGGTTGTGGACAGTAGCGTAACACCCTCACTTTATGAACAGCATATTGGGTGCGGGCAGCAGCTTCTGGTCTTCTCCACTCGCCTCTCCTGGCAGGAGCCTCCAGTACAGGTGAACTGAAGTGAGAGCAAGCTGAGCCTGGGGTAGAGCTCCCTCTTAACTGTCAGTGAGGTCTGGCCAGGGAGAGGGAGGCCTGACATCTCAGCCGTTCATGCCTGGAATTTAGTCTCTGTAACACAGAGCTCGGAGTGGAGGGGATGAGAAATCCTGGCCCTCCCAGGAAAACACTATATCTAGACTCCTTGTCTAGAAAGTAGAGAGACATGGCACCCCCTTGTACGGAGCTGGGGGAAGAGGGACAGAAATGCACACACATATACACACAAACGTATACACACACATTCCTTGTGTGGTCTGGCACCCAGGACCCTCCATGTCCTAGAAAAACCCATGAATAAGTGAAAATGTGGGGCCAAAGGACTGACAGAGCATACAAATCTGTGACCAGTAGACCAGGCTGGGTGGGAGCGAGGCAGCAAGCCAGGGCTGGACAGGACTAGCCTGAAGGTCAGAGGGCTCAGTGGGCTCAGGGGGTCACTAAAGTTAAACTAAAGTTAGCATAGTGAAGAAAGCATGCTAGAGAGCTAAAAGGGCGGTCAGGCGGCCCAGTGCCAGGCCCACAGTTACGAGGTTCTCCAGTCTTGGTAAGAGTGGGGTCTTCAGCCAAGAAGCATCATTGGATAGCCATGTGCACACAAGAGTAGCCTCTTGGTGCAGCTCTGGGGGCCCGGGCTCTCAGGCGACCTAGGAAGTGAGAATCCCTGGGGCAGGGAAGACACACACAACCTCCAGGGGCTCCCCACACAGGGTGTGGCCAGGGCCAGCAGGGGCTGGGCTGCACTCCCTCCGCAGCTGTAGGGCCCCCAGGGCACCATCTGAGAAGAGAACCAACATTTTAAAGGCTTGAGATGGTCTGAAACCCAAAAGCACTGCGCCTCCGGGCCTCCACAGGTTATCTCATCAGCAGTCGGCCAGTTCACAGATGACCAGCAGAGACCTGCATGGTGGGCAATGCTCCAGAGGCACTGTGGATACACGTTGAGATCACAGCCTCTGTTCCTCAGCTGAAGCTGCCTCAGGAACCGGAAGTGCCAGGAGATTCCCATCCCGTCCCTGCACCTGTGGGCATCTGCACCCGTGGGCACCTGCAGGGAACCAGCAGCCTCAGGGGACCCCCAGCACCTCTGGGTAGGAAGAGGAGTAAGGCCTCTGAAGGACATAAGGACTGCCCTGCTAGGTTCCCTCCACATCCACTCACAGCCAAGACCCCACTTCTGGGCCCCAGCAAGACGGTGCTGAAGTAAACCGCCCATATTCGAAAGCATCAACTACGGAACTGGAACGCCGCCGGGGACCAGAGAGAGGCTTGCAGACAAAGCGCCTCCACCAGCTGCTCCCAGGTCCCCAGGACCAGGCGGGGGTCCTAGCAAGCCCGAGGCAATCTCGAAATGCCAGAAAGATGAAGTCTCCCCTCCTTCCTCAAAGCGCAGGGAGCCAGTGGGAAGCACAAAACCTCTGAGAGCTGGATAGCAGATCCCTCCCACCTGCCCACACTCCCCTGGTTTGAGGCTCTTTGCTGCTCTGACCTCTGACCTCCTGGAGCCTCAGTCACTCCCTGTCTGTAAAATGGGCCTGGGGGACTTGCCAGTTCTAAGAGGCCGGGCAGAGACACTGTGAATTCCCTGAAATAAAACTGGAAACCTCAGAAGCAGCATGTCTCTTTACTCACAGAAAGCACAGGCACAGCAGACAGAGCTCAGCCAGTAGAGGGCACAAGGCCCCTACCCTGAGGCCGTGCTCTTAGAGGGGCACATTACCAAGGAGGCCCACACCAGCTGCAGGTCGCAAGCTATCCTGTGGCTCCTTGGAGCTCCCAGTTCAATTCTGTCTTCCAGATTCTCTCTAAGTGGGCTCCCCATCAAGAGGACCCAAGGCCTGCAAAGCGAGGACCCACAAAACACTTTACTGCCCCACCCCCAGCCAGGTGGGAATGAAAGAAAGTGAAGTTGCTCAGTCATGTCCGACTCTTTGCGACCGCCTGGACTGAAGCCTACCAGGCTCCTCCATCCATGGAATTTTCCAGGCAAGAGTACTGGAGTGGGGTGGGAATAGGCACACCTTTTCAGAGCAGAGACACTGTGGTAGGGCCAAGGCTGGGGGTGGTGTCAGAGAAGGAGGTGGGGCCAGGACTAGGGGTGGAGTCAGAGTAGGAGGTGGGGCCAGGATCAGGGGTGGGACCAGGACCAGGGGTGGGGTCAGAGTGGGAGATGGGGTCAGGGGTAGAGCCAGTTAGGAGGCGGGGTCAAGGTCAGGCCAGGGCAGGGCCCTAAGGGACTTCGTACTGGGAACACCAGAGGCCCCAGCCCATCCTGGGACAGCGCAGGTGAAGCAGCACAAGCTCCAGCCACAGCACTTTTTCTCTATCACCAGCCCAAGACCGCCGGGGCAAGGTTCAGGGGCAGCTGAAGCACCAGCTCAATCAGCCCTGCAGAACTTTCTTCCATCTCTCCAGGCATGGCCCCTCGGGCTCACCAGGCCCTCACAACACCTGTTCGGTGTGTTTGCTGCGCCACACCACCACACCAGTCATGGCGATGGTCAGCAGGACGGGCACGGTGATCAGCGGGATAAGAATTTCGTCTGGGGGGTCCTCCCAGTCTTGCCTGTCCACCGAGCAGTTTTGGAAGAACTGCCTATGGACGCCGGCGATGAAGCTCTCAGCCAAGGGGTTGGGCCAGTAGCAACCCACCACGTTGGTCTCCACCTCCGTGCAGTTGGTAAAGCTCTCGTAGTACCTGTGAAGGCAAGGAGTTTGACCATTCAGCTCCCCCACCACTTCTAACTTTGGCCCTGAGTTACAGGAAAGTGGGGGGCAGTGCTGTGTGGCCACTGGTTCTCAGCATGGCCCCAGGCCACATGGGAAATGTGGCCTCGTGCTACAACCTCTCTTGGGCCTGCTGGTCTGGCAGTATCCATCCCCCGGGCATCCTTGCCCTGAGGTTCTCTTGTGTGGTGGCCCCATACCCTGCAAGAAACTCTGAGGCCATGAGCTCCCCAAAATATACCCCATGCCCCGTCTGCATCTCGTACGTCATCCCTGCCCTCATCATGGTCGTCCACACTGTCACCTCCTCCCTACAAGGAAAGGAACTCCCAACACCCCAGCTCTGGACTCAGCCTCC
This sequence comes from Capricornis sumatraensis, assembly GCF_032405125.1. Classification (NCBI taxonomy): domain Eukaryota; kingdom Metazoa; phylum Chordata; class Mammalia; order Artiodactyla; family Bovidae; genus Capricornis; species Capricornis sumatraensis. The sequence goes on from NC_091073.1 coordinate 81,290,777, forward strand.
AGGGTGTCAGCACCCCCAGGTCTTCCTAGAGGACACTCTGAGCCTGGGCTCTTTCTCCAAGGCCAAAGGTCACAGCCCCTTGACCTGCAAGGCCCTTCTCACCTAGGACCACTATATGGGCCTCCCAGGGGAAGAGATCTCTCTGAGGCCAAGAGAAAGCTGCCTCCCAGTCAAGTTAACCTGCCTTCATTAACCTGACTGGGTGGTGCAGGGAGGTGGAGGGGCATCCCACCTGTCCTCCTCTCCGAAGTTACCTTCCTCAGCCCCCACCTGACAGGACACATGGGACCCCCTCTGCCCAGGGTCTTCCTGTCTGTGTTGACCAAACCTGGAAAGTCACTTAGCAAGCCGTGAATGAGGAGCCACGTCCATCAAACAGCAAGGCTCCTGATGGTCCATATAGCCAACCAAGGGTTACCACTGGCAGTCCCCAGAATTCAATCCAAAAGCCCACTGACCGAGGATTACGGGCCTCTGGGGCTGCTGACCTAGACTGGCAGCCATTGTTTAAGATGCTGTGGTCAGAGGGCTGGTTGAATATCTGCCTCAGTGTGCCAGCTCCGACCACTGCCCACCTGGCAAAGTGCTTCACACAGGACAGGTATGGGGCAGGAAGGGGTTCCTGCCTCAGCTCCCCATGGGAGCTAGGCTTTGCAACCACCCTTCTCCTTCCAGTACTGACCCAGGAAGGGTGGCATGAGCAACAGGAAGAATCCGCTTCCTGCAGGAGCTTCCTGTACACAACCTCCTCTCTGCCTGAAAAGGCAGGGGAAAACAGGGCAGCGGATCCACTCAGCCAGACCTTTCACCACTCCTCCTGGTGGTCCTGGGGCAAGTGGTTTCCCAGCCCAAACATTTGGCTGGTTGGTCAGGCACACATCTGCCCGCACCCCTCAGGTAATGCAGGCAAGCAAGAGCCACACAAGGCAAAAGAAAGCAGGAAACAAAGGCTACAGCCTGGAATCCATGTGCAGACCCATGATGTGGTCCTTGGGATGGGTCCAGGCTCTGGGTTGCCTCACTAACCAGGTCCTCAGGCAAACCATCACCCCCAAGACCCACCCCTCCCACTGGGCCCCATCAGTGGCCTGCCACCCCAGAGCTTCTAACCCAACACCCTGCAGAGCCCCCACCCGCCCCAGAGCTCAGTGCAACTGAGACAAGGTACAAGGAGCAGGACGTGGAGGGTGATTTGAGGCCCATGTGACCCCCGTGCACAGAAAACAGTACAAGGTAGCAGCTTAGGGCTCAGGATGTCAAACCGATATCTTCCAATCTCAGCTTGGCTGACCATCTTCCTGACTTTGCCCACATTGCTTAGCCTCCCTGAGCCTCAGTTTCTCCACCTGTAAATAGGATTCATAATTCTCAGCCAATAAGGTAATGGGCCCTATTAGGTGAAAGCCCCCACCTTGGTGAAAAGACCAAATTAGGTGCTGTTGAGTACACTTCTGGTAAGTGCCTGGCACATAGTAGGTTCTCAGTGAGGTCATGGGTGAGTCCCAAAGGCTAGGGCTTGGGCAGAGCTGAGACCTACAGGGCCATGTGCAGACTGCCCACGCTTGCTGCTTCTCAAGATCACTGGGAACTGACTCCTTATTGTGACAGAAAATGTTGTTACAATAAAAGACAGCAAAGGTCAGGCACTGAGGCACAAGGCAACAGTTGCAGAAGCCAACACCCACAGCCCAGCACCCCGCATTCCCAGGGCTGGGGAGGCAGATGAGGCAGGGATGCACACCTTTCCACACACAGTCCCAGGTGCTGTTAACTCATCAGCCTGCGTTCAACCTGGAGATAAAATCAAGGTGTTCTTCCCAAGGAAGCTGCCATTTGTGTGACATCACAGAACCAGGGTCACAACAAGCTCGGTTCTTCCCAAGCGACTCTGGTCACCCTGGGGCCTTTCCACACCCTCCCTTCAGTCTGTCTCCCAGAACACCCTCCCTGCAGCCCCTGAGGGTGCTCTCACAATGAGCAAAAACGCAGCCATGGTCCAGAGGGGAAAGTTGGGATGTGGAACCCAGAAGACAGGCAAACTGCCCCTGGCAGGTTCCCTCTTCCACGAGCAAACTTTTCCCTAGTCCAGTAGACATCGGCCCCTCTCTCCTCCAAGACCCCTTCCTGGCTGACCCCTCTACTGTCCTCCAGCCCTGGGGCTGGATGTCTGTTTGATCTCACTGAGGCTTTAGCAGGTGACAGAAGCCCAGGACAGGAAACTCACACCTCCTCCCTAAACCTCCACCCCTGTGTGTCCATTCTGGGCTTGGTGTTCAGGTCAGGTTCCAAGGACAATAAGAAGCCTGGCCAAGGCCCTTCCTGAACACCCCCTTCCCCTTTCCCAGCAGACACAGAAATTTTGTTCCATTTGGTTCAGTGAACAGCTATGTGTGGAGTCCATAAGGGGGCTTGGATGTGCCCACAAGGAGCCACTGTCCCCTGGGGAGATGGCCATGGAAGCCCATAGAACAACCACTGGGAACAGACAGCACAGGGGTCAGGGTCTTGGGGTGGAAAGGGCTGGAGCAACTGATAGAAATCCAGGGGTCCCAGGCAGGCATGGCCCACAGGACAGGTTGAATGCAGCAGCCACCAGCACTGTGCCAGGCAGAGACTGCTAAGTGGGAAGTGGGGGGAGGTAGGCACAGGCCATCAGTGATTTCCAAGGAGGTGAAAGGTGTACCTAGACACCTGATGCTGGGTGTGATCACAGGAGATGAAAAATATCTCAGAAGCTTCTAGAAAGCAGGGCCCTCTGTGGTGGGGCCCTCACCACACCAGGTAGAAACCAGTGGGACTCAGTTTCTCTGTGGTCCAATGATCCTGACTACTGACCCAGCCCTGGCTGGTGCTGTGAGGAAAACCCAAAAGGACAACTCCACCCAGCACGGACCGTGAAGAGAGGCAGGCACCCCAGGGCAGGACACCAACCGCATTCGGGAAGGGGAGTGGGTGTCAGGGGTTCCCAGAGAAATGACCACATTCAGAAGAGTGGGGGACGTACAACCTGGAATGTTCAATGTGGAGCAGCCAGTGTGGTCAGTGAGGGGAGTGAGGGGCTGGGAGGCTTGGAATGAACCTCGGAACTTGGGAAGCACAGGCGCTGTGGGCAGGGCAAGTGCAGGGCACGGGCAGGGACACTCACACGATGAACTCCGAGAGGTTGCACCATTTCCAGACCTCTACCTTCATCATCTTTTCGGCGAAGGTCTTGCCACAGCGGGGCAGCATGGCCAACATACGCTTCTCATTGCAGCCACCCACCGGGGGAGACTCCCCTAGAGAGGAGAGAGTTGTGAGTATCACTAGGAAGGCTAGGTGCTGTCATGACCCTTGAAGGCTCATGCTGATGCCCCTCAAGGTCAGCTGGGGTCTTCTTCCATCATCTTGGCCTCCATGTAACTCAAGAAGGTTGAAGCCAGTGCAGACAGAGGAACCCACGTTGAGGTCACCAAGACAGGACCCAGAAGGGTCACAGAAAGAAGTCCTCTAGTGAGGCATGGGAAGAAGCAGGCAAGGGAGGGCAGCATGCAGAGAGATTGGGGTCTTGGGAGTGGAGAGGCTGAGGGAAGATGGGTTCCAGTGGGATAAAATATAGGAGAGGACTTCACTGGTGGTCCAGTAGTTAAGAATCTACCTGCCAATGCAGGGGACATGGGTTCAATCTCTGGTCTGGGAAGATCCACATGTCATGGGGGCAAAAAAGTCCATACACCACAACTACTGAAGCCCAAGCACCTAGAGCCCACGGTCTGCAACAAGGGAAGCCAGTGCAATGAGAAGCCCGCATGTCGCAACTAGAGAGTGGTTCTCATTGCTCTCTGCAACTAGAGAAATCCTGCACGAAGCAACAAAGACCCAACATAGCCAAAAATAAATAAATAAAATATTTAAATAGAATAAATATACAGGAGAAAGTCACTGTGTATAAGATGAAGTCTTCTTATATGACACCAAAAATACAAACAAAAGAAAAACATAGAAATTGAACTACATCAAATTTTTAGACTTTTGTGCTTCAAAAGATACCATCGAAAGAGTGAAGACATCCCACAGAATGAAAGCAAATATATGAAAATCATATCTCTGATACAGGGTTTGTATCTAAAATATATAAAGAACTCATGACTATTAAACAAGAGCAATGACTCATTTAAAAATAGGCAAAAGGGGAATTCCCTGGTGGTCCAGTGGTTAGGACTCAGTGCTTTCCCTGCCAGGACCTGGGTTCAATCCCTGGTTGGGGAACTAAGATCCCACAAGTCATGTGGCACTGCCAAGGGTCGGGGGGAAAGGAATGAAAGGTTTGGAAGGTTCTTGTTCTATACATGAATTGATATAATATCACTTAGACTGTGATAAGTTAAAGATACATACTACAAATCCTAAAGCAACCACTACAGTAATCAAAAAATAATAATAATTACTGCCAATTAGTGAAGGGGAAGAAGGAGAAATTAAAAAGTAGAAAAAAATACAAAATCTAAAAGAAAGCAGAAAAAGAGAGAAGTGGGGGCAAGAACTGATAGTACCATGGTAGATTTAAAATTAACCATATCAATAAATTATCACATTGAAAGTAAATAGTCTTAGCACCTCAATAAAGAAATAAAAATTGTTGGGACTTTCTTGGTGGTCCAGTGGTTAAGACTCCAAGCTTTGACTGCAGGGGCACAGGTTCGACCCCTAGTCACGGAGCTAAGATCCTACATGCCACATGGCATACCCAAAATTCAGAAAATGAAGCAAGGATTATCTGATGAAATCAAAAGGCAAAATCCAAAATCCAATCACAGGCTATTTATACGTACCCTACCTTAAAATGACTCAAGAAGATTCAGGGTAAAAGGTGGGGAACAATATGCTATGCAACCACTAATCAAAAGAAAGCTGGAGTGGCTACATTAATACTGGACAAAGTATATTTCAGAGCCAAGAGTATCACCAGAGTCTTTCCATAATAATTAAAGACTCAATTCATTAACAGTAGTTGGGTGAAAGGGGAAGGAGTGATGTTGGAGGCTGGACCCAAAGGTAGTCTAGTGCAGGTGTACAGGCCTTCCCAGTTTATTTAAAGCCTAACAGAAGGCAGAGGTGGGTTTTCAAACTCCACACTCCCCTGCTGAGCCCACCCTGAGCCTCAGAACATTCACATCGTGGGGTCCCAGGTAGGCAGCAGCCAAGCCAGAAGCTGACACCCCTCAAAGAGGAGCCTTGCCATCTCTGCAGGAAGAGGGTGCCCTTCTGAAGTTAACCACAACCACTAGATGCCCAGCCCCACTCCCTTGGAGTCACTGGTTTGCTGTGTGACTCTGGACAGACCCTTCACCCTGCTGGGCCTATGTCTTCTCCTTTGTGAAAGGGAATGGTACTGATTTTGGGTGTTTTCACTAGTTAATAGTCATGCATCTCTTTCAACTTGTCTCCATCTGGCCACAGCTGCCCCACCCACACACCACTTGGCCTGGACCCCCAGCCACCTAGCCCCCTTCCCAGGCTGCAGCAGGTCTGGTTTATGTGCTCCCAGGCTGTCGATCCAGTTCTATTTTAACACAGCTCTCAATTCTGAAGTCCTTGATGGAAACAATCTATTGTAATACAATTCTTCTGAAGGCAGAACAAAGCCATTCCCCTCTGAGGCTGGTGCAGACCACCGTACCTGAACCCACCTGGGCATCTCTGTGGCTGGGGGCCTCCCTCCCAGCCCCTCTCAGCACTGAGTCTCTCAGGATGACCATGTGAGGTAGAACAAAGGTGTCTGACTTGGCTGCATACCCACACTCCCTGAGGCCACAGCCCTGGCCCATGGCAAGGGTGACTCCGAGATTGGGACCAAAGATTCATATTTTCATATTTGTTAAAAAAAAAAAAACACCCCTGCATGATTCCAATGTACTGCCAGAGCTGCAAACAAGTAGGGAAAGCAATGCTTGCTCACAATTACGTGCACACAGGCACGGAGATCTTGTGCAATGAAGATTCTGAGCCAGTAGGCCTGCAGCACCAAGATGCTAATCTCTGACAAGTTCCAGGTGCTGAGAGGCCCTGCCCACACTGCAGAGTTAAGAGACAGACAATGGGAGAGCTGAGGAGTCGGAGGTCGTCAAAAAGCCCCACATGTTTACCACGACTCTCTTCCAGCCCAGATGCACTCACTCTCTACTCTGAGCCCCAGTTTCCCCTTCTGGAAATGAACGCTGGCCTGGCTGCCCCTTGCCAGGCTTCCCTCAGCTTCAGTACTGACCAATGTCTGCTGAGTGCCCTGTCCTAAGTGTGGTCCAACTCGCTGAGCCCCGCAACAGCCCAAAAAGACAGGGTCACTGTGACCACTTGCTCAGTAACAGGGTGGGGGGCCAAACCCACATGCAGCCCTGGGTCCAGGCCGTGCAGGGGGGCACAGGCTCTCGAGCTGTGTGGAGGCAGCTGAGAAGGCCACCTGTGCTCCATTTCCCCCCACCCCCCAAGCCACCCTGTTGCACAGGCACTTTTTCCTTTCAGCTCATTGACAGGCACCCCAACACAGGCTCCAGTCCACTTAATGTCCTCCACATCCAGCCGTGTGCCCATTCCTGGGTCTGGCTGATAGTCTCTGCAGGAACCTACATGGGTCTCCTGAGTGCCACCCTCCACCCGTGGGCATGAGCCAGGCAGCTCTCATCCCGTGGTTTGCCTCTACTGGTACTGCCACTCCTCCCAGGTGCAGCCCAACTAGACCTGGCCATCTAGACCCCCTGGACCACCATCAAAACCCAACTGGACCTGGATCCATGGACCTGGATGATCTGGACGTTAATCCTCTGGGCCTGGACCCCTGGGCCTGGAACATCTGGACACCCTCAGCCTAACCCAGCCACCACCTGTCAGATCACTGAGACCCAGTTCAGTGCTTCCTCCTCCTCCATCTCATTCTCCTCCTTCCCCCTGCACATCCTCCCTCTTGGAACTCCTTCCTCCTCTCCCTTCCTCCTTCCTCATAGACCAAAATCTCCATATGTCCCAGAATCGCCACACACCAACATGGCAGAGGCCTGGCCAGAGCAGGTTGAGGATGTGCCATCAAGGACCACGTGACATCCTGAGGCGAGTTTCACGGGATAACTTCTCCTGCCCATGGCGGGAGTGGGCAGTGTGGTATGAGGATGCACAGGACAGGCACCATGGGACACCTGTAAGTGACCTCCATGAGGGGATGGAGGGACAGTTAAGTAGAGCACCATTTCTGATGCACAGGCTTAAGGAACTCCCAGCAAAACCCAACAATCCATCCAGTGTTATAAGACTGAGGTAAAGTTTCTGGTACCGGAATGGGAGGTGGCGAGGTATCTGTCTAAAGTCCAACACCAAGGAGAGAAGAGGGATGTGGGGCTGGGCTCAGTGGTACCAAGACTGGGACTTGGAAGTAAAACTTTCCTCTTTGGTGAGCTTGAGGTTTGCCTGTGAGAAGACAAGTGAGATTTACAAGTCCCTGGATGAAACACTTGGAAAGTCTTTAAATGCCAGAATTGACTGCCATTTCAAAGAAAATAAGATAGATGGTTTTGGAAAGTTCATGCTGTTTCTTCATTGAATTTTAGAGATCAAGTCCTGAGCCTCTGGAGTAGGAGCACTGATTCCAAGACCCTAGACTACCAGAGAACTAACCCTAGGAAGTATCAGATAGTGAGAACTCACACAAAGGAAACCACTTAAATATAAGACCCACATCACCCAACCACCAGTAGCACCAAGTGCAGGATGCCTCATCTAAACAAACAAAGCAAAAATACAAACCCAGTCATTGGCAGACAGGATTACCACTTCACTCAGCCTTGCCCATCAGAGGAAAAACAAACAAACAAACAAAAACTCAGCACAAATCTCTCCTTATACAAGCTCACACAAACCACTGGACCAACCTTGGGAGGGCAGAAACCAAAAGGAAGAAAGAATTCAGCCCTGCAGCCTGGAAAATGGAGACCTCAAACACAATAATTTTTTTTTTTTAATAATGAAAAGGCAGAGAAATACGACACAAATGAAGGAATAAACTAGAAACACTGAAGTCCAAATAAATGAAGAGGAACTAGGCAAACTCCCTGAAAAAGCATTCAGGGTAATGATAGTAAAGATGATCAAAAACCTTGAAAACAAAATGGAGAAAATGCAAGAATCAATTAACAAAGACCCAGAAGAATTAAAGAATAAACACACAGAGACAACACAATTACTGAAATTAAAAATACTCTAGAAGGAATTAATAGCAGAGTATCTGAAACAGAAGAATGAATCAGAGAGCTGGAAGATAAAATGGTGGAAATAACTTCTGAAGAGCAGAATAAAGTAAAAAGGATGAAAAGAACTGAGGCTAGTCTCAAAGACATTTGAGACAATATCAAAAGCACCAACATTCGTATTATAGGGGTCCCAGAAGAAGAAGAGAAAAAGAAAGGGTATGAGAAGTTTTTTGAAGAGATTATAGTTGAAATTTTCCCCAACATGGAAAAAGAAATAGTCAATCAAGTCCAAGAGGCACAAAGAGTCCCATACAGGATAAATCCAATGAGAAGCATGCCAAGACACATACTAATCAAACTAACAAAAACTAAACACAAAGAATGAATATTAAAAGCAGCAAGGGAAAAGCAACAAGTAACATACAAGGGAAATCCCATATTCTTAACAGCTGATCTTTCAGCAGAAACTCTGCAAGCCAGAAGGGTATATTTAAAGCACTGAAAGGGAAAAATCTACAACCAAGATTACTGTACCTGGCAAGGATCTCATTTAAAATTGATGGAGAAATAAAAGCTTTTCAGACAAGCAAAAGTGAAGAGAATTCAGTACCATCAAACCAGCTTTACAATAAATGTTAAAGGGACTTATATAGTAAAGAAATACAAGAGAAGAAAAAAGATTTACAAAATCAATCCCAAACAATTAAGAAAATGGAGGTAGGAACATATATATCAATAACTACTTTAAATGTAAACGGATTAAATGCTCCAACCAAAAGGCACAAACTGGCTGAATGTAAGCAAAAACAAGACCCATATACATGATGTCTCCAAGAAACCCACTTCATATAGACTGAAAGTGAAAGGACAGGAAAATATATTCCATGGGAATATATTCAATGGGAAGCAAAAGAAAGCTGGAGTTGCTGCTGCTGCTGCTGCTAAGTTTCTTCAGTCGTGCCAGACTCTGTGTGACCCCATAGACAGCAGCCCACCAGGCTCCCCCGTCCCTGGGATTCTCAAGGCAAGAACACTGGATTGAGTTGCTATTTCCTTCTCCAATGCGTGAAAGTGAAGTCGCTCAGTTGTGTCCAACTCTTAGCGACCCCATGGACTGCAGCCTACGAGGTTCTTGCATCCATGAGATTTTCCAGGCAAGAGTACTAGAGTGGGGTGCTATTGCCTTCTCTGAAAGCTGGAGTAGTAATCCTCACATCAGACAAAATAGACCTTAAAATAAAGAATATTACAAAAGATAAGGAAGGACACTACACAATGAATAAGGGATCAATCCAAGAGGAAGACATAACAGTTGTAAATATCTCTGCACCCAACATAGAAGCACCTCAATAAGACAAACACCAACAGACATAAAAGGATAAATTGACAGTAACACAATAATAGTAGGAGAATTTAACAACCCCACTCACACCAATGGACAAATCATCAAAACAGAAAATTAACAAGGAAACACAGGTCTTAAATGATGCATTAGATGAGATGGATCTTATTGATATCTTCAGGACATTCCACCCAAATGCAGAAGAATACACCTTCTTCTCAAGTCCACATGGAACATTCTCCAGGATAGACCACATCTTGGGTCACAAATCAAACCTCAGTAAATTTAAGAAAATTGAAATCATATCAAGCACCTTCTCTGACTACAACACTATGAGACTGGATATCAATTACAAGAAAAAAAACTGTAAGAAACACAAACACATGGAGATTAAACAACACATTTCTAAATAACCAACAAGTTACTGAAGAAATCTAAAGGGAAACCAAAAAATCTCTAGAAATAAATGACAATGAAGACATGACAACTCAAAATCTATGGGATGCAGCAAAAGCAGTTCTAAGAGGGAAGTTTATAGCAATACAGTCCTACCTCAAGAAACACGAAAAACATTGACTAGACAGCCTAACTTTACACCTAAAACAACTGGAAAAAGAGGAACAAAAAACCCCAAACTTAGTAGCAGGAAAGAAGTCATAAAGATTCGAGTAGAAATAAATGAAAAAGAAATGAAAGAAACAATAGTAAAGATTAATAAAACTAAAAGCTGGCTCTTTGAGAAGATAAACAAAACTGACAAACCTTTAGCCAGACCTATCAATAAAACAAGAGAAGAATCAAATCAACAAAATTAGAAATGAAAAAGGAGAGGTTACAATGGACAATGCAGAAATACAAAGGATTAGAAGAGACTATTATGAACAACTATAGGGCAATAAAATGGATAACCTGGAAGAAATAAACAGATTCTTAGAAAAGTTCAATCTTCCAAGACTGAACCAGGAAGGAATAGAAATTATGAACAACCCAATTACAACCACTGAAATTGAAGCTGTGATCAAAAACCTCCCAAAAAACAAAAGCCCAGGACCAGATGGCTTCACAGGAGAATTCTATCAGTTAGAGAAGAGCTAATGCCTATCCTCGTAAAACTCTTTCAAAAAATTGCAGAGGAAGGAACACTTCCAAACTCATTCTGTGAGGCCACCATCACCCTGATACCAAAACCAGACAAAGACAACACACAAAAAAGAAAACTACAGGCCAATATCACTGATGAATCTAGATGCAAAAATCCTCAACAAAATTTTAGCAAACAGAATTCAGCAACACATCAGAAAGCTCATACACCATGATCAAGTTAGGTTTATTCCAGGAATGCGAGGAGTCTTCAATATATGAAAATCAATCAATGTGATACACCATATTAACAAACTGAAAGATAAAAATCATATGATAATCTCAATAGATGCAGAAAAAGCCTTTGACAAAACTCAGCACCCATTTATAATTAAAACTCTTCAAAAAACGGCCATAGAAGGAACCTACCTCAACATAGTAAAGGCCACATATGATAAGCCTATAGCAAACATTCTCAATGGTGAAAAACTGACAGCATTCCCCCTAAGATCAGGAACAAGACAAGGTTGTCCACTTTCACCACTATTATTCAACATAGTTCTGGAAATCCTAGCTATAGCAATCAGAGAAGAGAGAGAAATAAAAGGAATTCATATTGGAAAAGAAGAAGTAAAGCTCTCACTCTTTGCAGATGACATGATACTGTACATAGAAAACCCTAAAGACAGTATCAGAAAATTACTAGAGCTAATCAGTGAATTTAGCAAAGTTACAGGATACAAAATCAATACACAGAAATCACTTGCATTTCTATATACTAATAATGAAAAATCAGAAAGAGAAATTAAGAAATCAATCCCATTCACCACTGGAACAAAAAGGATTAAATATCTAGGAATAAACTTACCTAAGGAGACGAACTGTACACAGAAAATTATGACACTAATGAAAGAAATCAAAGATGACATAAACAGATGGAGAGATAGTCCATGTTCCCAGGTAGGAAGAATTAATATTGTGAAAATGACTATACTACCAAATGCAATCTACCAGATTCAGTGCAATCCCTATCAAATTACCAATGGCATTTTTCACAGAAATAGAACAAAAATTTCACAATTCACATGGAAACACAAACGATCCCAAATAGCCAAAGCAGTCTTGAGAAAGAAGAATGGAGCTGAAGAAATCAACCTTCCTGACTTCAAATTACACTACAAAGCTACAGTCATCAAGACAGTATGGTACTGGCACAAAAACAGAAATATAGATCAATGGAATAAGATAGAAAGCCCAGAGATAAACCCATGTACCTATGGGTACCTTATTTTTTATAAAGGAGGCAAGAATATACAATGGGGCAAAGACAGCCTCTTCAATAAATGGTGATGGGAAACCTGGACAGCTACATGTAAAAGAATGACATTAGAACACTTCCTAATACCGTACACAAAGATAAACTCAAAATGGATTAAAGACTTAAACGTAAGACCATAAACTATAAAACTCTTAGAGGAAAACATAGGCAGAACTCTTGATGACATAAATCAAAGCAAGATCCTCTATGGCCCACCTCCTAGAGTAACAGAAACAAAAACAAAACCAAATAAGTGGGACCTGATTCAACTTAAAAGCTTTTGCACAGCAAAGGAAACTATAAGCAAGGTGAAAAGACAACCCTCAGAAAATAATAGCAAATGAAACAACTGACAAAGGATTAATTTCCAAAATATACAAGTAGCTCATACCACTCAATGCCAGAAAACAAACAACCCAATCAAAAAATGGGGAAAAGACTTAAACACACATTTCTCCAAAGAAGACATACAGATGGCTAACAAACACATGAAAAGATGCTCAACATCGCTCATTATTAGAGAAATGCAAATCAAAACTACAATGAGATATCACCTCACACCAGTCAAAATGGCCATCATCGAAAAGTCTACAAACAATAAATGCTGGAGAGGGTATGGAGAAAAGGGAACACTCTTGCACTTTCGGTGGAATGTAAATTGATACAGCCACTATGGAAGACAGTATGGAGATTCCTTAAAAAAAACTAGGAATAAAATCATCATATGACCCAGCAATCCCACTCCTAGGCATATTATACCCTGCCTCTGCGAAGTTACTTCAGTCGTGTCCAACTCCGTGTGACCCCATAGTCAGTAGCCCACCAGGCTCCCCCATCCCTGGGATTCTCCAGGCAAGAATACTGGAGTGGGTTGCCATTTCCCTCTCCAATGCATGAAAGTGAAAAGTGAAAGTGAAGTGAAGTTGCTCAGTCATGTCCAACTCTTAGCGACCCCATGGACCACAGCCTACCAGGCTCCTCCATCCATGGGATTTTCCAGGCAAGAGTACTGGAGTGGGTTGCCATTTCCCTCTCCAATGCATGAACGTGAAAAGTGAAAGTGAAGTGAAGTTGCTCAGTCATGTCCAACTCTTAGCGACCCCATGGACCACAGCCTACCAGGCTCCTCCATCCATGGGATTTTCCAGGCAAGAGTACTGGAGTGGGGTGCCATTATACCCTGAGGAAACCAAAATTGAAAAAGACTCATGTATCCCATTGTTCACTGCAGGACTATTTACAATAGCTAGAACATGGAAGCAACCTAAATGTTCATCAACAGATGAGTGGATAAAGAAGTTGTGGTACATATACACAATGGAATATTACTCAGCCATAGAAGGGAATGCATTTGAGTCAGTTCTGATGAGGTGGATGAACCTAGAATCTATTATATAGAATGAAGTGAGTCAGAAAGAGAAAGATAAATATTGTATTCTAACACATATATATGGAATCTAGAAGAATGGTACTGAAGAATTTATTTACAGGGCAGCAGTGGAGAAACAGACATAGAAAATAGACTTATGGACATGGGGAGAGGGGAGGAGAGATTGAGATGTACAGAAAAAGTAACATGGAAACTTATATTACCATATATAAAATAAATAGCCAACGGGAATTTGCTGTGTGTTTCGGGAAACTCAAACAGGGGCTCCGTATCAACTTAGAGCAGTGGGATGGGGAGGGAGATGGGAGGGAGGTTCAAAAGGGCGAGGACATATGTATACCTATGGCTGTTTCATGTTTGACAGAAAACAACAAAATTCTGTAAAGCAATTATCCTTCAATAAAACAACAGATTAAAAACAAAGAAAAAGAGAGGTAAAGATGCAGATTCCTGACAACACCAAAAAGGTAGATGGTTGCCACCCACTCAGGCAACCAGCTGCATTAGAAAAGGTCTCAGAAATTAACTTGGAATAGAAAACCATTTCAGTGGTTCCACCAGGGAAACAAAGAAAAAGCAGGACTGTGTTTCTTTTGTCTAGGGGACTTTCAGACTCTGGGAAATGACAAACAGCCAAACAGATGCATTTCGGAAAGAAAAGGCTTTTACGGCCAGTCATTTGGAAATGAAAAACAGGAGCTCTCATTCTCCTCCAGTGCAAACAAACAGCAAGCACACCATGGCCTCCTCGGTGGGCTCAGCAGTGACGGGCCACAGCCAGTATGGTTCTGGGACACTGTGGGGTCTGGAAGGTTCTGCCCTCAGCCCCTGTGGTCTGGCGAGTTCCCTCCCCATCCTGGACCTCAATTTCCATATACTGACGTCAGAGGACCTCCAAAACACCTCTGAGCCAAGCACCTCCTTGCAGTCACTGGGGTACCTGATATCCAGCACTGCACCTGGGCCCACTTGAGTGCACAGAATCCAATGCGACAGGAGATGGCCCGACAGCAGGACATTACTCCCACCAGTGACAAACCCAGTGACAGTGCCATGTTTATACACAGACACACTGGCACTGGCACTCTGTGTGGTGGTGCTGTAAGTGAGCCCCTGGGAGCCACAGATGCTAGCAAACTCAAGTGTTCACAGAATGTGTGCCAGGCAATGGCAGGAGCTTCCCATACATGCAACTCCACACTCCTAGGTCCCCACACAGGTTATGGGGACTGAACTCACTGAATCCGGCTGGCAGTCACACGCATGCGTGCGTGCTCAGTCGCTTCAGTCGTGTCTGACTCTTTGGGATCCCATGGACTGCAGCCCTCCAGGCTCCTCTGTCCACGGGATTTCCCAGGCAAGGATACTGGAGTGGGTTGCCATGCCCTCCTCCAGAGGATCTTCCCAACCCAGAGATCAAACTCACGTCTCCTGTAGCTGCTGCACTGCAGGCGGATTCTTTACTGCTAAGTCACCAGGGAAGCCCAGCTGGCAGTCACAACAGCCCTTTCTAGGTTGCTAGAGTGGGAAAAGCTGAGACTAAGTGCCGCTAAATGTTTTATGATCATGGGGATCAACTGCTGCAGAGAGAGGCACCCCGGGAGTAATATCCAAACCCAACGGTTGTGTCAAGAGCAAAGCATGAAACTGAGCCAGCAGGCCTTGGGTTAATTAGTAGAACTTCAAGCCAAAAGGAAAAAAAAAGGTGGGGGGCAGGGGAAGGCTTTTTAAATGTAAGTAAGTTTAGGACCCCATGGACTGGTGAGCCATGGCCAACCAGGCTCCTCTGTCCATATAATTCTCCAGACGAGAATACTGGAGTGGGTTGCCATTCTCTTCTCGAGGGGATCTTCCCAACCCAGGGATTGAACCCAGGTCTCCTACACTTCAGGCAGACTCCCTACTGTCTGAGTCACCAGGAAGCCACATCATAATTGTGTCTTTATCTTTGGATAATATTACCAAAATTAGTCTATAAATTACCAAAATTAATCTATGATCTCTATTTAACTGTCTTAAAGAAAAGTGAGCACTTACAAATCAAACATTTCTAAATACAACAAAAAACTAACCAAAATGAATTTCAGGTTCATGCACTCTGCAGAATATTAAGTATTAAATTAATATCCAGTATTAAGATTTGTTAATTAATACAGATATGTCTTCAGAATCATCAGTACTACATATGATACTTTTCTGGTACAAAGGTTTACTGAAAGTCAGTAAATTCATGTTATATCTATTGAAAAAATTATCAACAAAAAACTGATTTGCCATGATGATATTGTCATAAGTAGTAAAATACAGAAAAATGATATAGAAGTTTTTAGATGAACTCTTTAGAAATGATTATGTTTTAATTATTTTAGATTCTCAGTTCAGTTCAGTCGCTCAGTCGTGTCCGACTCTTTGCGACCCCATGAATCGCAGCACGCCAGGCCTCCCTGTCCATCACCAACTCCTGGAGTTCACTCAGACTCACGTCCATCAAGCCGGTGATGCCATCCAGCCATCTCATCCTCAGTCGTCCCCTTCTCCTCCTGCCCACAATCCCTCCCAGCATCAGAGTCTTTTCCAATGACTCAACCCTTCACATGAGGTGGCCAAAGTACTGGAGTTTCAGCTTCAGCATCATTCCTTCCAAAGAAATCCCAAGGTTGATCTCCTTCAGAATGGACTGGTTGGATCTCCTTGCAGTCCAAGGGACTCTCAAGAGTCTTCTCCAACACCGCAGTTCAAAAGCATCAATTCTTCAGCACTCTGCCTTCTTCACAGTCCAACTCTCACATCCATACATGACCAATGGAAAAACCATAGCCTTGACTAGGTGGACCTTAGTCGGCAAAGTAATGTCTCTGCTTTTGAATATACTATCTAGGTTGGTCATAACTTTTCTTCCAAGGAGTAAACGTCTTTTAATTTCATGGCTGCAATCAACATCTGCAGTGATTTTGGAGCCCCCAAAAATAGTTTCCACTATTTCCGCATCTATTTCCCATGAAGTGATGGGACCGGATGCCATGATCTTCGTTTTCTGAACGTTGAGCTTTAAGCCAACTTTTTCACTCTCCTCTTTCACTTTCATCAAGAGGCTTTTTAGTTCCTCTTCACTTTCTGCCCTAAGGGTGGTGTCATCTGCATATCTGAGGTTATTGATATTTCTCCCAGCAATCTTGATTCCAGCTTGTGTTTCTTCCAATCCAGTGTTTCTCATGATATACTCTGCATATAAGTTAAATAAGCAGGGTGACAATATACAGCTTTGACATACTCCTTTTCCTATTTGGAACCAGTCTGTTGTTCCATGTCCAGTTCTAACTGTTGCTTCCTGACCTGCATACAGATTTCTCAAGAGGCAGGTTAGGTCGTCTGGTATTCCCATCTCTTTCAGAATTTTCCACAGTTTATTGTGATCCACACAGTCAAAGGCTTTGGCATAGTCAATAAAGCAGAAGTAGATGTTTTTCTGGAACTCTCTTGCTTTTTCCATGATGCAGCGGATGTTGGCAATTTGATCTCTGGTTCCTCTGCCTTTTCTAAAACCAGCTTGAACATCAGGGAGTTCACGGTTCACGTATTGCTGATTCTCAGTAACTTGAAATTTAAAGTTTTGCTAAATTAAGTTAAATGATAAAAATTCGTTGAAGGTCTAGGTCATTTTTTTAAGATAAAATACTGGAATATTGATTGCTATACAAGTCTAGCATTCTTTTGTCTTCTTAGGAGAGAAAAAACTAAAGATGTTTGTACCACTTTAAAGAGAGAAATTATGCTACAAAAATGTATGTTTTTAGAGGTTATAGAACATGTTTATAAGTTTGTCAATTAGAAAATGTTAGTATAACAAACAGTTCAATTACTTGCCTTTTGGGTTTTGCTAGAGATTAGGGTTTTTAAGGATGAAAATTACAATAAATATGTAATTAAAACTACTAAAAATAATAGTCAGTTGTGTCCAACTTTGTGGGACCCCATGGACTGTAGCCTGCCAGGCTCCTCCGTCCATGGACTTCTTCAGGCAAGAGTACTAAAGTTAAGTAGCCAGTGGCTAAGACTCCACACTCCCAATGCAGGGGGGCCCAGGTTCAAACCCTGGTCAGGAAACTAGATCCCATATGCTGCAACTAAGCATATGCAGGCTGGAAAAGATCCCGCATGCCGCAACTAAGAGTTTGCATGCCTGACGAAGATCAAAGATCCTGGGTCGCAACTGAGACCTGGCACAGCTAAATAAATAATTTAAAAAAAAAAAAAGAATGGAGATAGTTTTGTTAAAGAAAAAAGAAAAACAATTTTGCCCTAGAGCTCATCGTTTCTAGATGGGAAAAAGATATGGGACAAACTTACGTGAATACAGAAGTCGTGGAGGTTTATGTAAAAGGAATCTTAAGAAAAGTTTTACGCATGGTCAGGATTGAGTAAGATTAAATGGAAGTTAATAAAATAAATGAATTTTATTATCAAAAGTAAACTAATACAAGACTGGAGTTTGGTTTTCTCACTCTGTTAAAAGAGCAATGTTTCCTGGAATATTGAGCTGTTTTTGATAAGAGTTAGGTTTCCTTCTCTAGCTAACTGAGTTCTCCAAATGGCCCCTGAAGCATCTCTGAAAGAAATATTAAACTAATCAAGATTATCTGGTTTATTAAACTTCATGGAGAGCATTAAATGGAAAATTGACCTAGTAAAGTTGTCAGAGTATAACTACTCATGACATGTATCACTGCTTGCTCTACAGTCTACTGCCTGAAGTGCATGTACAACATTTGTGGGACAATCTGATGTGGCTGATAAGATGTGTAACCTATAAAGGGCTTCCCAGGTGGCGCTAGTGGCAAAGAACAGTCTGTCAATGGAGAAGACATAAAAGACATGGGTTCAGTCCCTGGGTGGGAAGATCCCCTGGAGCAGAGCACAGCAACCCACTCTAGTATTCTCGCCCGGAGAATCCCATGGACAGAGAGCCTGGCCAGCAACAGTCCATAGGGTTGCAAAGAGTCAGACACGACTGAGGCAACTTAACACACACACATAACCTATAGAATGTCCCACTGTCAACATACCTCTGTAGTCCTTTTTATGCCTGATTAGTTTTCCTCCAACATGGATAACTAGGCTTTTCATGTAAATGAAAAAAAAAAACTGAAAAAAATTTTTCATTTATATGAAAAAATAACTACTCTGAAAAGTAGGACTAGCACCAAGGCAGAGGATAGACCCAGGGCAAGCAGCAAACATGATCAAGGGACAAATATTTTTATCATCAATGCTTTCTACTGAAAGACTTGCGATCAGAAGGGGAAAACGATAGAAGAAATTTTCACGTATTGAGGTATGTGGAAGTCATTCTGATTTATATGATTTAACTCAAATTTTATGCTAATTTAAAAGGGCTTGTTTGCGGCCTATTTAACACACATTGTAGGGCTTCCCTGGTGGTCCAGTGGCTAAGACTCCATGTTCCCAACGCAAGGGACCTGGGTTCCATCCCTTGTCAGGGAACTAGATCCCACAAGTCGCAGCTCAAGTTCACATGCCACAGCTAAAAGACTGCATGCTGCAACTAAGACCCAGCACTGCTGAATAAATAGGTAAAAGAAATAAGTATTTTTAAAGGAATTAATGACTGAAAGGTTGTAGACATGGAGTGACAAAAGTAGCAGTTAGGCCTGCAGCAGTCTCAGAATCTTTAGCTCCTCCCTGCAGAACTTAGAGAACACTGTCCAGTGCATATTCCTGAGTTGTCTTACAGATACTAAAACCACCAGGGAGAAAGAGCTAACTGCCTGATGATCAAACTGCACCCATAATACAAGCTGCTCCAATTTGAGCAGTGCTGTTCTGCACATAGCCCCCACCTGCACATCCTTGAAGCTTTCCCTTAAAAGCTCCTGCCCTGGGACTTCCCTGGCAGTCCAATGGTTAAGACCTTGCCTTCCAGGGCAAGGGGTACAGGTTGGGTCCCTGGTCAGGGAGCTAAGATCCCACATGCCTTGAAGCCAAACAACCAAAACATAAAACAGAAGCAATACTGTAACAAATTCAATCAGTTCAGTTCAGTCACTCAGTTGTATTCAACTCTTTGTGACCCCATGGACTGCAGCACGCCAGGCTTCCCTGTCCATCACCAACTCCCAGAGCTTGCTCAAACTCATGTCCATAGAGTCGGTGATGCCATCCAACCATCTCATCCTCTGTTGTCCCCTTCTCCTCCTGCCTTCAATCTTTCCCAGCATCAGGGTCTTTTCAAATGAGTCAGGTCTTCACATCAGGTGGCCAAAATATTGGAGCTTCAACTTCAGCATCATTCCTTCCAATGAATATTCAGGACTGATTTCCTTTAGGATTGACTGGTTTGATCTCCTTGCAGTCCAAGGACTCTCAAGAGTCTTCCCCAACACCAGAGTTCAAAAGTCTCAGTTCTTCTGCACTCAACTTTCTTTATGGTCCAACTCTCACATCCATACAAGACTACTGGAAAAACCATAGCTTTGACTAGATGGACCTTTGTTGGCAAAGTAATGTCTCTGCTTTTTAATATGCTGTCTAGGTTGGTCAACAAATTCAATAAAGACTTTTAAGATGGTCCACATTGAAAAAACATAAAATCATTATTAAAAAATTATAAAAGCTCTTGCCCTCTGGTTGGCAACTTGGAGTTGATTTGGGTGATTTGATCTTCCTAGGTTGCTGGCTTCCTGAATAAAGCATTTTTTCCCCCACTAACCCTTGTCTTCAAGACTGATTTTTGAGCATTGAGCAGTCAAACCTGAGTCCAGTTTCAGCC
The DNA here is from genome assembly GCF_032405125.1 of Capricornis sumatraensis. Taxonomy (NCBI): domain Eukaryota; kingdom Metazoa; phylum Chordata; class Mammalia; order Artiodactyla; family Bovidae; genus Capricornis; species Capricornis sumatraensis. The sequence continues at coordinate 81,310,907 of NC_091073.1, forward strand.
CCAGTCAGTAACAGGCACAGAACCAGAGCCCTAGCTGTGTGGACTTCTGCTGGACCTCATGACCCCAGGGCCCTGCACAGCAGCACCTGCTTCTGAATTAGGGTTTGTAATTCTCAAAGCACCTTCCCTGATGGGTCCTTCAGAGGCTGTCCTCAATGGGCCCTTATGATCACTAGGAACAGCCCCCTTGCTAGCCCAGCTCCCGTACTCATTTGTACCACCCAGAGACAGCTCAGGGATGGCGGGGTGTCAGCATCCAGAGCAGCCCTGGCACCCTCCTTCAAGACACAGCAGCCTCCAGGGCTGTATGGCCCCCGTTCCATGAATGACAAAGCAGTACGAGCCCATGAGCAGGCCTCCCTCTCTGCATCTCCTCGACTCAGTCAGGAGTCAGTTCCTGAGGTCCTTACTCTGATGAGGCCAGTGCTGAACTGTGTCTGCTAAGGGGCTGACCTGGACCTTGACACTGGCTGGGGAGCCTGAGCCCAGGTTCTGTGGGCGAGGGACACCAGGTCCAATGAGACAAGATGAGGCCGCTTCCAGAACCACGCCAGCATGAGCCCAAGGCTATTAACATGGAAGGTTTCTCCACAGGGCCTGCCTTTGGTCCTTCTCAATTCCAGGCTGTAGGCGGGCGAGGACAGCCTCAGTTTCCGTCATAATGAATCAGAGTCTTCTCCCATTACAAGAACCAAAATCTCCATGCAGACGTAGAGAACAGACTTGTGTACACAGCAGGGGAAGAAGAGGATAGGACGAATTGAGATAGTAGCACTGACATATACACTACCATGTGTGAAACAGATAATAAGTGGGAAGCTGCTGTGTAACAGAGGGAGCCCAGCCTGGTGCTCTGTGATGACCTAGAGGGGTGGGGCGGGAGGGGGGTGAGGAAGGGGATATATATGTAATTATGATTGATTCACTTTGTTGCATGGCAGAAACCAGCACATTTTAAAGTAACTATCTTCCAATTAAAAAATTAAAATTAAAAAAAAATCTTCATCCAAGGGTTTTGCATTTGAAGCTTGCTGAAATCCTGTATCAGTGTGCTCCTGATCTCCCGACTTCTGGAAGCCACCAATCACTCTTTCCTCTAACACAAAAATCCAGCTAACCCTAGGGCTCTAACCCCTGAACATTAAATGAAGTCATACTTTATCCACCTCAGACATCACCAGTGGAAAGATAACCTGGAGTTCAAGATGCCAATGGGCCTAAGCAGCTTTTTCCAAATTCCAGGTCATCGAAGCTGACAGTGGCAATGCAAACAAGCCCAATTTTACATCTTCCAGTCAGGGAAACTGAGGCCAGTGAGAACAAGGGAGCATCCCAAAGGACCCAGGGGACAGTGGACCCCCAGGCCAGGGCTTCCCCCTCTCAGAGCTGGCCAGGCTCAGGAAGGCTCTCCCACGGAAGCCCTTCCCAAACACGGGTACCCTATCACTGGTTCTTGGATGATTTCCTTAGAAGGATTTTTCAAAACAAGCATTTCATTCAATCCATTCCCAGTTTGTGAGCAATGTGTCTTCCCAGGAGCCCCGTGTTTTCTCACTGGAGAAGGGGTCTGGGAGGGGAAACCTCAGAAAGTCGCCCTCTGTCCCCACCAGCCAGTTGCTCCAGACACAGGCACACACACTCACACTGAAACACTGTCCCCGGAGGACAGACACGGGAGGGAAGATCTAGCACTCCCACTTCTGGTTTCCTCTCATCCACACCCCTGCGCCGGCTGTGCACCCGGGAGCCCGGGACGTGGAGCACACTGCCTCACAGGGAGGAGGGAGATGGACACGCCCGCCAGTCCCCAGTCCCAGAACAGCGAGGCCGGAGACATCGCAGCAGGGAGGAGCGGGCTCTGGCTGAGCCCGTTGGCCAAGTACAGCCTGCCGGAGACCCTTTGCCCTGCTTCCAAGCCCGGCCCGTCACCATCAGCTGGAGCATCTTGGGGACCGCGCCTCCAGAGCCCGGCGCGCCGGGCTGGCCCAGATCGGTGCTGGCGGATCCCTCGACCCCCCGAGGAGCTTGGGGCGCCCCGGGGCCGGACCCAGCGTCCCCTTACCGCAGAGCAGCAGAAGCAGCAGTAGTGGGAAAAAGTAGGGGGGCCGCAGCGCTCTTGTCCCCATGGCTGGCCAGATGTGACGCGCGGTCCAGCTGTGACGCACAGTCCAGCTGCGGCGCGCGGTGCAGCTGCGTCCCCGCTGGGGGCGCCCGGGGACAGAGCCCAGGCCGGGGAGGGGCCGCAAAGAGCCCGCCCCCAGGAGGTGCCTGCCCCTAGGCTGTGCTCTCCGCCCTCTGGGATGAGCCTCCCTCCCCCCAACAGGTGCCCTCCATCAGGCCGCGCTCCCCCAGGACGTGCTGCCCCTCAGGACGCTCCCATCCCTATGACGAACCCCCCAAGGACGCGTCCTACCCCCCAGGACGTGCCTCCCCTCACTGACCGGTCCTTCCCCCAGGACGCATCCCCTCCCCAGCGCCCTTCCTTCTGCCCTAAGGGTGTGGTCCTAGAAGCCCTGGTGTCCAGCTGGGCTGGGGAGCAGGCTGGGGGGCGGGTGGGAGCCTGGCCGGGAGTGGGGGGACCCAGCAGGTGCACTCACCCTCAATCCAGCCCTCAAAGGAGCCCAGGAAGGTGTCTGGAGAAAGATGGCTGTGTGGCTCGGTGCCGTGGGAGACCCGGGAGGGAGCAAGTGGGTGCGGGGGGCGAGCCCCTGGGGAGAAAGCTGGGTGTGAGTGGAGGCATCTCTGTGAGGGGGTGGGAAGTGGGGACTTCAGGGTAGAACCCCGAGTACTTAAGGGCCTCCAGCCCTAGGATACCCTCCTGGGGGCTTCCCTCTGCCAAGAACCTTTGTGCCCCTCTGGACCAGAGAGGCTGGGGCATGCACACACCTACATTGACACACACACACCCCACTGCCCATGGCTGGAACCGAGTCCTCAGGCCCCAGTCCTTACCCTGTGCCCTCTGGAGGCCTCAGGGGACGGAATGAGGGCCAAGAGGGTGACTGGGCACCCCTCAGGACCTGACTTCGTGAAGTGTTATGGGCTCCCAAGGGAAGGAGCAAGGGCCTCAGGGTACCTCAACCACAGATCACCTCCGTTGGTTTGGTCACCTCTGTCCCTCTCAGCCCGTAGCACAGACCCTGGCCCCACGGACGCCCAGTCACATTGTCACTGATAAAGAACCCCTGCCCTTCGGGGCCCGTAGTCTACCACCCCCCACCAGCAGTGCCTCTTCTGAGGGCTCAGCAAAGCAGCACTAGGAAGTCCTAGGGATTAATTACTCTCAGCCTGGGCCTCTCCCATGTCAGAGGAATCGATCAAGTGGGCTCCCCACCTGGATAAGACCTCTGCCCTCTGAGCAGTAAGAGGCAGGTAATTAGCCTGCCCCAAAGATAGATGGTGCTGGAGGATTCTAGTGCAGACATCCAAAATAGAGGAGCCGAACTGACCTTTCCTGCATTATGAAGCCCCCTTAATAAGGGACCAAAGTTTTCTGTTCTTTTTCTGATTAGAACCAGAATTATTTCAATGGAGAATTAAAGCTAATTAAAATTGACCACCCATCCTGCTTGCCTTCTGCCCAAGGTGGTGGGGGACACAGATATAGGGGCTACCCCTCAGCTCAGTGCTTCCTGCCAGCCACCGCTTCTCGGATGCCCTACACCAAGGGAGACGAGCCAACAGCACGGTCCCAGCGTCCGCGAGTGTCCCCGGGAGACTGCAGACTCACTGAGGGCAACACCACTCCCCGGGAGAGGCTAGGCCAGACTCCGCAGGCAACTGGCACACAGCTAGCAGGCTGGAACAGGGGACGGGTCATCAGATGGAGGGCAGACCAGACAGTACCATGAAGCCCATTCCAGCCTGGGGCTGTGACTTGCTGACCAGTACTAACTTGCCCAGCATCCTGAGAGGTAGGGCCCTGGATGAAGCTGCTCCCCAGTCTGGGATGCCCTTCTGTCCCCCATCTTGCAGACTCAGGTCCCCGCACTCCACTCCCATGGAGCTCCTCTGTGCCCCATGGCAAACTCCCAAGGCCCACAGACTGCACCATCGTCCCCACTAGAGGAGGTCCATGAGAGGCAGGGTCCTGGCTTCTGCTCCCTATGCCCTGTGCCACAGCCCTGACACAGCACATCTATGCTGGGGCAGGGGGTTTCACTCCGGTGGTGAGAAAGGGGCTGGGGGAGGCCCAGAGGGGCCTTTCTTGCTGTGGCCCCACCCTGCTGCTTCTCCCCCTTGACCTCCACCACCCCCTCACCCCGCCACACTCCCACCCCAGTGCAGAACTGTCTCCTCTGCCCCGAGTCAGCTGGTCCTCCCCACTCTAGAGAGATGATTCAAAGGTCAGCAGAGACTCTAGACTGCCCCCCACCATCCAATCCACTGGCATTAGTGGCTGCTGTGGCCTCTGGACGGCAGAAGAAGAGACATTCTGGAAATGCCAGGCCTAGGACTTGAGGCTGTGGCTCATTGCTATTCAAAGCTGCTGCCTGTTGGACAAGGAGCCGCCATGTGGGCAGCCCTGGGGTGAGAGCTCACCTTGACATTCCTCTGGCTTCCCCGAGGTCCTGGCTAAGTCAAAGCCGGTCACCCCAGGATAGTGAGGAAGGACACGAGTGTGCTGTGTACACCACTAGGTCTGGGAGCAGGAGTGTGAGCATGGGACCTTCCAGGCAGACAGGAGGGGCTGTCGCTGTGGAAAGATGAGCTTGAGAAGGGAACATGGGGCAGTGGAGGCTGGGTAATGGGACACCCTGGGCAGGTGGGTGAGGGTCAGTGCTCATGACAATGGATGCTGACTGACCCTGGGGGCTACCCGAGGATGACACTGTTTGATCCACGAGCAGCCTGCCCTTAAGAGAAGAGAATGTAGCCTGGATCCCTGAAAGGACAGAAGCCCCCACTCACAAGACAACCAGCTCCTCTGGGCCAAGCTGACAAGGTCTGGAAGGCCAGTGGCGGCCCGCAGGCCTCGGGGCAGAGAGGACAGGACAGGCCCAGGGGCTGTCTGGCTCCTTCCCTGGGCTCGCAGGCTTCGCTTCTGGGAGAGTCAGTCACCCTGCCCACAGAGAGGACTTCACGATTGCCTGGCCCCCAGCTCACCCTCCAGGCCTCCTCTTCAGCCTGGCCCCCCACCTCTGCCAGGCCCTGTCCTCCAGCCACTGCTCAGGGGCAGTCAGTGTCCTTTCTCCCAAGCCGCAGCCCAGTCTCTGAAATCTCCGCTGTCTGCTCCTCCTTCTTCTCTGGCGCTTCTCCTCTACCTCAGAATCCCAAACAGCGAGGACTCAGCCCAGGTGGTCAGTGGGCATCCAAAGGCGGGCTCCTCTATCTCCTCCCAGGGCTGTCTCAGCCCTGGAAGGTGGCATCCCTGCAACCCAACTCTACATTGCCAAGCATGGAATCCCAGAGTCGCTCCTTGGATATGGGATCCCATCTGGGGTCTCCTCCAGCCCTCCTCTTGCTCCCCTGCTGTCCCAGATGCCCTCAATTAAACCCACGCATCCTTGAGAACAGGTCAAATCAGCTCTTATAGGAACTCGTCCCAAGCTCGAAAACTTCCCCTTGAAATGACAAAACTGGTCCAAGTCCTTGTGTTGGCCCCTCCATTCGACACTGCCGGCCTGGCCCCCTCCCCACATGGTGGCCCAGATCAGCAGCTCTGATCTGAGTCTCAGAGCAGAGGAGCATGGAAGATGCACAGACATAGGTCCAGCCAAGCTCCATTGTCTCCCCGGCACAAGACACTCAGGGAGCCTCGCATTTTCCATCTGAAACTGAAGAGGATAACAGCCTTGTTCTCAGATCAGCAATGAGGAATGACAGCAAAGGAGCTTCTCTGTGCTGAGATCCACAGGCCCTGGGCAATGGAGATGGCAGAGGTGAAGATGGTAGAGGCAGCAGATGGCCAAGACAGTCCCAGAGCAGTCATCATGCCTGGCAGCCTGTCTGGCTCCTCCTCGCAGCCCCACCCCTCTGAGCAGGTGACTTCCGCATCAGGAAAGCAAGGCCATCAGACTCCTCCTTCTGTAGCAGCCCCGCAGGACCCCTGAGGATACTCTCCTCACCTCTGCTTGGCCACGGGTGGGAGACTGAGCAGATGTGTTGATTAACCAGAGGCCCCTGCAGGCTCCTCTGGGAAACACAGGGACTGGATGAGCATGAGACTCCCACGCCCCACCCCAGCCCTCACCGTAAGACAGGCCCCTCCCCCGTGACTCTCAGCAGGCTCAGGGCCCCTGGAGTAAGCAGAGCCCTCAAGGAGGAACCCGAGGGGTCGTGCTCCTCTGTGAGTGGCCTGGGAGCCAGTGCCACCCAGAGACTAGTTCAGAGGGTGTTATGGGGTGGGGAGACTCCCTTGCCCCAAGGGAGAGAACAGGGCCCACTGCCATATCCCACAGGGGCTGCTGCCAATCTATACTGCTGGACCGCAGGGTCTGAAACCCCAGAGAGGATGCAGCTGCCCCATCACCTGGGACCCAGGTAGTGCATGACCCTGATCCACCCCTTTCAAGGGTGCACCTCCCCTCCCCTGCCCCTGCAGGGGTCTGCTAACCAGGCGCCCCCATAGTTGCCATCCTATGTTCCTTGGTAGGCCACCCCATCTCTGTATCAAGCTTTCCGGTGCCAGTTGGCACTAGTGGTAAAGAACCCACCTGCCAGTTCTGGAGACATAAGACACTTGGATTTGATCTCTGGATCGGGAAGATCTCCTGGAGGAGGGCATGGCAGCCCACTCCAGTACACTTGCCTGGAGAATCTCATGGACAGAGGAGCCCAGTGGGCTACTGTCCATAGGGTTGCAAAGAGTCAGACAGGACTGAAGCAACTTAGCACGCACGAGTGCCAATTACCGTGTGGCTTCTCTCTCCTAATCCACCCCTGACCGAGGCATTATTATCAAGATATTTATTCGATAATTTTTCTTGTAATGGTTTTAAGAGCAAGTTCTTCCGACAATAAAGGAGCCTCTTTTCTAAGTGCAGGTTTTGTGAGCAAATGCGATCAGAGAAACACGGCTCGGCTCCACACATCTAGTCTAGGAGCCAGCATGAGAGGAGCTGAAGTTTAGGGCAGGCGAATGAGAGATTAACCGGCAAAGCCTTGGGAGACTTGGCTGCAGAGATCTGTGTAGCGGGGCCGGGAGGCGGGTGCTTGGCGCCCCCTGCCGGTAAAACATTGTCCCTCCATCCTCAGTGAAGCTCGGGGCCGGAGACTTGGATGTAATGAGCCAGAGGGTCTGTCTAGGAAGGGGCCACAGGGAGATAACTCTCCGTGAGAGTGGGACTCTGACCCTCCGCTGTTTCCCAGGGCCCAGGACTCAACTCTCTATGTTGTTGTTGTTGGCATTGTAAATCACACACCACATAAAATCTACCACTGGGGAGGGAGGTGGGAGGGAGGGTTCAGGATTGGGAACTCGTGTACACCCGCGGCGGATTCATGTTGATGTATGGCAAAACCAACACAATATTGTAAAGCAATTAGCCTCCAATTAAAATAAATAAATTTAAATTAAAAAAAAATCTACCACTCTAACCACTTTTCAATGCACCATTCAGGGGCAGTAAGCAAACTCACATGCTGTGTAGCCATGACGAGCATCCATCTCTAGAACTTAATGCTGCCTCCATTAAACACTAGCTCCTCTTGCCCCTTCCCCCAGCCTCTGTCTCTATGAATCTGACCACCTCACAAGAGAATTCACAACCTTTGTCCTTCATGTCTGGCTTACTTCACCTCACATAATGTTTTCAGGTTCATCCACATTGCAACAGGTGTCAGAATTCCTTCCTTTGCATATACACACATTTCGTTTATCTCTTCATTGTCACCCATTTCCTCTTTAAGTGAACAAAACAAGTTAACTTTCATTTGATTTCATTTTTGTAAAACCTGTCAGAAAATGTTTTGAGGAAAACACACTTCAGAAGCTGAGAGCCACTGAAGAAGAGGGACCTTGGTCCTACCGCCTCAAGGAAGCTAATTCTGCCAGTGACATGACCAAACAAGGAAATGAGCCTCCCCTGCAGCCCAGGGGACCTGAACTGGACTTCTGACCTACAGAACTGTAAGACGATATGTGTGTGCTTTCAAGCTGCTGCATTTGCAGTCAATGTCATGGCAGCCCCAGATAACCTATACAGAGCTAGATCCTATACGCTGCAACTAGGAGTTCATGTGTTGCAAAAGACACAAATACAGAACAGCCTAGAACAGACACAGAGCTCACATCACCCTAAAACAAATATAGAGCCTACGTCACCGCTTGGGCTCCCCACAGGAGATCCTGACACCAGGAGCCAGCGTGAACCCCACACAAGTGGTCACTGGGGAGGCACAGGGGAGTGGGGTGCACTTGAGACGGGAGAAGCAGGAGAGGGCACGGGGGGGTGGAGGACGTCCAGCCTCAGAGGAGTGTGGGCCCAGCCGAAAGGAGGGCGACCCCCCGGCAACACAGGGAATGTCTGCTTTACTCTGTGTGAGATCAGTCTGTTCTGCAGAGCTAATTAGCTGGTGCTTTCCACAGGCCCCTCTGGCCAAGGGGAGAGCACAGCCATCAGCTACTGACGGGATCCCGGAAAGGATGGATGGAGTGTGAGAAAGTGAGGAGTCAAAGATGGCTGCCCAGGGACTTCCCTGGTGGGCCAGTGGTTAGGGCTCCAAGCTACCACTGCAGAGGGCACGGGTTCAATCCCTGTTTAGGGAACTAAAATTCCATATGTAGTGCAGTGCAGCCAAGAGAGGTTTTAAAAGGAAGAACTTTACGTAAAAAATTCATCAGAGTATTATTAAAACTACAGAAAGATGTGGTTATATCTCCGGGCCAGGTTTGTCTGGGTTATTGCAAGAAGACATATAGTATCAGATAACTTTTTAAATATATTTTCCTGTGCCACGTCTCAGTTGTGGCATGCAGGTTCTTCCATCTTCACTGCAGCAGGCGGGATCTTTTGCGACAGGTGAACTCTAAGTTGCAGCATATAGGATCTAGTTCCCTGTCAGGGATCAAACCCAGCCCCCCTGCACTGGGAGTGTGGAATCTTAGCCACTGACTTCTGGGAAGTCCCAGTAGCAGATAATTTTGACCACATAAAATTTTACATCTTTCACAAGACAAAAGAATACCATAAAGTGGAAATAAAAACAATCTAATGAAAGAAAGTATTTGCAACACAGAGAATTCATATCCAAAAGGTAAGAGGAATGCCTAAAACTCAGTAGCAACTTGATGGAAAGTGGCTGGGCCCCAGAGTATGAACAAGCAAAGTACAAGAGGCAGTGAAATGCAGGTAACATAGCTGCAAGTATGTTAGCTGCAACAGAGCTAGCAAGTAGTCACCTTGCTAGTAGTTAGAGACACAGAATTAAAATGGAATTAAACCCCCAGGGTGCTGGCCAGGCTCAGGGGACTACCCGGAGCTCAGAAGAGAAACCGGACTGCCTGGGGGTGGATCATGCAGAAACCCAAAACAGAGCGCTCAGCCATGTGCCTTCAGGACTTCGACATTTAGAGGTTGAATTCAGGGCTTCCCAGGTGGCTCAGTGGTGAAGAATCTGCCTGCCAGTGCAGGAGATGTGGGTTTGATCCCCTGAAGGAAATGGCAACCCATTCCAGTATTCTTGCCTGGGAAATCCCATGGACAGAGGAGCCTGGCGAGCTACAGTCTGTGGGGTCGCATAGAGTCAGACATGGTTAAGCAAGCAGGAGATTAAGCCAGCAAGGCACCCCGAAGGGTTCACCAAGGATGGGAGGAAAACCAGAAGCACCTGGTGTCACCCGGTGACAGCAGGCACCTGAAGACCACACATCACAAGGGCCAGGGACGCCACAGATGTGACCAGAACCTTGGCACGAGTGGGTTCAGAGGCTGCCAGGTCTGTTCTGCGCTGAGCCTGGTGGGGAGAGCTGTGTGTGTCCTCTCTAGCAGGAAGGGGCCTCTGTTCCTGTCTGGGTTTCTCTGTGCTATTGCTGGACACTTAGCATGCTGACTTTTCTTAACTCTTAGGAATCACCATTTCCTTCACACTTAGCCTCTGGGGCCGTCCTCCGGGTCTGCCCCCCTGACCTGATGTGCTCTGTCTCCACCTGGCTCAGCCCCCAATTTCATCCACCAAGATCCAGCTCCAGAGTTACCTTCTCTGAGCATCCATCCCTGGCTCCTTCCTCAACATCCCCACTTCTGGGCTCAGGATGCTCTGTGGGCACAGCTGTCTCATCTGGTGTCCCCAAGCCACTTCCTCCACACTTAGGCAAATGCATTTTGCCATCAAGTACGTGGAACAGACAGTCTTTGCTGAACTTAATGAAACTGCCAGGCGGCATGACCCGTGGAGAACACGAGTCTGCAGAGAGACAGAGCCCAAAGGCTGGTCCTTCCTCTGGTCTAGCTGTGTGCTTCCCACCTCTGTGAGATGCATGGTTTCTTCTCTTGCTGTGCAAACAGCTTTTTAAATTTGTAATTAATGTAAAATAGTAGAACATGGAAGATGTCAAAAATTTTTTTAATTTGTTATCATCATTCTGAGTGCATGCTAAGTCACTTCAGTCGTGTCTAACTCTTTGCGACCCATGGGCCAGTTCCCTGGGATGTACCCAACAGATTCCTCTGTCAACAGGATTCTCCAGGCAAGAATACTAGAGTGAGTTGCCATGCCCTCCTCCAGGGGATCTTCCCCACCCAGGTATCAAACCCGCATCTCTTTACTGCATTGGCAGGTGGGTTCTTTACCACTAGCACCATCTGCCAAGCAGCAATTGTAAAACGCTTTTTTAAAAGTTAAAGAGTGACATCAGAAACACGGCTGAGTGAAAAACTCCCTTTATCCTTCCCCTTCAGTCTACATCCAATAAAACATCCACAACTCAACAAAGGTTCCTCCGCCCAAAACAAGAGGACAGAGGAAACTCCACACAACAGAACATCTAAAGGTGGGTGGGTTGGAGTAGGGGAGACAGACCTGTGGAAACAGTGGAGTGGGTGTGCGCAGTCCCAGCCTTCTGACCGCAGCAGCTGAGCCCACAGGCACAGACAACCCACGAGCAGCCACACTCACAACTCAGGTCTCCAGCTGCACTTGCGCCTGTGCCCATAGGTAACTGGGCAGCAGCGAGCGGCAGTGGGCCTGGGGCACCATCCACAGACAACCCACGAGCAGCCACACTCACAACTCAGGTCTCCAGCTGCACTTGCGCCTATGCCCACAGGTAACTGGGCAGCAGAGAGAGGCAGTGGCCTGGGGCACCATCCTTCCAGATTCCAACGGGCCCACGCACCCTCCTATCTGCAGTAGTGGAGTCCAGGAACCTAACACCACCACACACAGGAGAGGTGCCTGTGGACGCTGGCTCCCCTTCAGACATCCCACCCGCCCACAGTGGAGCCTGTGTCTCAAGGGATCCCAGATGCAAGGAAAGAGCCATACCACCCTAGCGATGACAGCAGCTCTGGCAGAAGCAAGGCAGCAATGACCCCAGAGACACAAGAAGCGACAATAAAGGCACAGAGGTGGACTTCATAGAGGGATGGTGAAGTTGGAAAGTGCGCTGAAATAGAGCAGCTCGGCTAAGAGAAACCAAAAACACATGAGATAGCGCCACCTACCGGAAAACAAACTAAAGGACTCGTAACTCCTGAAAGTGGTGGAAAGGGTCCTACTGGCTGCGAGGAAGGCTGAGGACAGAGCTCCCACCCAGGGGCATGAGACCGTGAAGGAAACTCTGACCTAGCTGACCCCACAGGACCAGTGGGGACCCTATGCCCTTGGCCCATCATGTGACTGATGCTCCAGGAGATCACAGCTGGGCCTCAGTTTCCCCATCCATCCAAACACACAGGAGATGTGCAGAGAGAAAAGGCCTGAAGGTCTTGGAAGAAGATGGGCTGAGGCCAGGCTAGTGGTGCCAGTGAACACTCCCAGGGCCCCAGAAACCCCCACGACCCTGCCTTGGGGCAGGTGAGCCCAGGGAACATGGTTCCTGGAAACTTCTGGTTTCTCTGTCCGGCCCTTGGGCCGAGCACCTGCCTGAAGGCCTGGCCTGCCAACACTTCCTGCTTCTCCCCCTGGCCCCCAACCCCTCCTGGCCTGGCCTCCCCGGCCCCCAGCAGATAGAGCAAGCCTCCACTTCCCCTCCAGGTGAGAAGCGCAGTCCCAATCCCATGGCTGCTGGGTAAAGGGTTCTCTTAGAAGCTGAGGAAATGGGTTGATGGTGGTGGCCTGCTAGTAAAGTGACCTGGTTCCCCGCCACTGACCACAATGCCTTCCAGAAGCCTTGAGGGCATGGGAGTGCTCTGGATAAAGTGACCACACCACACCTGCAGCCCAGCCCCAGGGACACAAGATTGTCTTCAGGGGGAAGGGGTGGTGGACAGTCTGTGTATATATGGGAGGATGTGGTGCTCACATACACAGGTGCTTACAGAGGAAAAAAAAAATGAAGGTGAACCAAGATGTTAACCGGGAAGCACTGGGACACAGATCACTTGCGATTTTCTTTCTTCTTTATGCTTTTCTGAATTGTCCAAGGTTTCTACAACATGTATCTGTTATTTTTCCAATTTAAAAATTTTTACATTAGCTTCCAAATCATCTCAGTTGAAATCTGTAGACAGTCTTTTAGATTCAGAGGCACCTTCGTTACCTTGGCACATCATGTAACCCTCACGCCTATGCCTATCCACGAGGAGAGGCAGTGTCATTGTCTCCGTCTCATAGATGGGAAAACTGAGGAGCATGTGAAGGGGAACAACCTCTGTGAGGTCATCACCACCCCAAAAGTCCCAACCTAGACCATGAAGATAAGAGGAGGTCAAGGACAGGAATATCTGCTAATGTGCTATGAAGTGGGCGTCAAATGCTTTCACAACAAGTCAGTCCCCTAGGTATCATCCTCACGCCAAGGCACAGGTGAGAAAACAGTATATAGCTCAAGGTCACTAGGGCTGCACCAATCCACTCAGACATTCAAACCTCCCTTTCAGCCATTCATAGGAAGGCCATTCAAACCACACTCTGTGTTTGGACTTCACCAGCCCTCCAGGCTGTATGGGAAGAGTTTCAGATGGGGGCAGGGCGGGGGTGATGATAGGATCGTGTGAAAGCGCAGCTGGTGGGGAAGATCAGCAACTCCCTGGAAAGGGGAGCCCTGCTGCAGCCCTCTCCTACACTCACGTGTCCTCGAAGCTCCTCTAGAATAAAGGACGCTGTCCCAGATGCTGGGACACATGATCAGTGAGACAGAAGGGAGCCTGACCACAGGAGGCTTACACTGAGGAGGAGCAGAAAGTGAACAGAACAACCAACAAATAACTAAGATCACCTCTAATCAGACGAGTGTGGTCAGGCAGTCATCAGAAGCCCAGCACGGTGAGAGCCTTCCCAGGGCAGCAGCCCAGGAGATGGGCAGAAGCAGGGGTGAAGGCTTCGGAGGGCAGAAGGGAAGAGGCAGTGCTGGCTCCAGGCTTCAAGCTTTGGGAGTGGGGAGGGGTGCTGTTCCCCAAAGGAAGAGATTCGGGCACCCAGGAGGCCTGAGAAGCCAGCAACTCGCCTCTGCCCATCCCAGGAGAGGCTGCCGTACCTGGGAGGCAGTGGGGCTGAGGGTCAGGTGGACATGTGACCCCAAAAAAGGCAGAGCAGTAGGAGCAGGGTGGAGGGCAAGTGGCCCACCAGGAGGTGCTGGCGGGGGTGGGGAGGCTGGAGGAGTTAGGGCTGAGGAGAGAAGGGAAGGGGGACGGAGGGGGATCGAGGGACGCGTTTTCACAGGAGGCCAGACTTGGCAGAGAGGGTGAGACCACAGCAGCCAGGGACAGAGGGAGAAAAACACGGAAAGAGGCCTTCCAGCCCACAGAGGCCACTAATCCCACCCAAAAGGGGACGCGACAGACTCTCAAACCCTTAGGAGAATATAGTGTGCATGCAAGTGTCCCCAGGGAATGGAATAACACCATTTGTAACCATCTGAATGGACCTAGAGATTACCGCATTAAGTGGATTAAGTCAAAGACAAATATCACATGATATCATTATTTGTGGAAGTCAAACAAACAGCACAAGCGAACTATTTACAAAGCAGAAATTAGACTCACAGACACTGAAAGCAAACTTAGGGTCATCAAAGTGGATAGCTCTGCTGCTGCTGCTGCCAAGTCACTTCAGTCGTGTCTGACTCTGTGTGACCCCATAGACGGCAGCCCACCAGGCTCCCCCGTCCCTGGGATTCTCCTGAGGGGAGATAAATCAGGAGTTTGGAATTAACATATACACACTACTATATACAAAAAAGATAAACAAGGACCTACTATATAACACAGGAAAGTATACTCAGTATCTTGTAATAATCTATAAAGGAAATGAATCTTAAAAAGAATATGGATGTGAGTATAAATGAATCACTTTCCTCTACACTTAAAACTAACAAGTTCTGGGGAGGCTGTTCTCCAATAGAAGAAATTCAGGCACCTAGGAGCTCTGGGTGCCTTAGTCAGTTAAGTTAAGTCGTGTCCGACTCTTTGAGACCCCATGGACTGCAGCACACCAGGCCTCCCTGTCCATCACCAACTCCCAGAGCGTACTCAAACTCATATCCAAGGAGTCCATGATGCCATCCAACCATCTCATCCTCTGTCATCCTTTTCTCCTGCCTTCAATCTTTCCCAGCATCAGGGTCGTTTCAAATGAGTCAGTTCTTTGCATCAGGTGACAAAATGATTGGAATTTCAGCTTCAGCATCAGGCCTTCCAATGATTATTCAGGACTGATTTCCTTTAGGATGTACTGGTTGGATCTCCTTGCAGTCCAAGGGACTCTCAGGAGTCTTCTCCAACACCACACTTCAGAAGCATCAATGCTTCAGTGCTCAGCTTTCTTTATAGTCCAACTCTCACATCCATACATGACTACTGGAAAAACCATAGCTTTGACTAGACGGACGTTTGTTAGCAAAGTAATGTCTGTGCTTTTTAATATGCTGTCTAGGTTGGTCATAACTTTTCTTCCAAGGAGCAAGTGTCTTTTAATTTCAAAGCTGCAGTCACCATCTGTAGTGATTTTGGAGCCCAAAAAAATAAAGTCTGTCACTGTTTCCATTGTTTCCCTATCTATCTGCCATGAAGTGATGGGACCGGATGCCATGATCTTAGTTTTCTGAATGTTAAGTTTTAAGCCAACTTTTTCACTTTCCTCTCCTGGGTGCCTTACAACACTGTAAATTAATTATACTTCAGTTTTTGAAAATGTTTTCTTAAAAGTGTCCCCAGGTTTTCTAACGTCATACTCAGTGGAATACTTGATAAGACACGGAGCCTGCATGAAGGCAGGGAGATGCGTGTGTCCTCCGTGCCTGGCCACCCCGCATGCACACGGCATTCATGATGTCCCACAGGACCCCAGATGGAGGTGAGAGGCCACCCTGGGTCCTGGGAGACCTCAGATGCTGAGAGAGGGCAGGGGCTTCTAAGAAACCCAAGAGACCAAGGAAGCCCACCTTCTCTTTCTAATTAGCTTCTTCCCCACAGGACCCAGCAGTTACTCAGAAAATGATGGCGGAGGAAAGGGAGAGGTGGAAGGAGCTACTTCTCCTTCAGACTGCCAGACTCCCAGTCAGCTAGGTGGAGTGTGGGCAGACTGTGAAAATATGCAGCGAAATAATGAATACTCACAGCAGTGTCACTCACAATGGCCGAAAAGCAGAAACAGCCCAAGCATCCTTTGGTGGGGTGAAAGGTTATACAAAATGTGGTCCATCCACATAGGGGAATAGCATTTAGCCATAAAAAGGAAGAAAGCACTGACACACACTACAATGTGGATGCCTCTGGAAGATCTCTTGCTCATTGAAAGAGGCCAGACACAAAAGGACACATAGTATGTGATTCCATCTACACTCAGTCAGTTCAGTTCAGTTTAGTCGCTCAGTCGTGTCCGATTCTTTGCGACCCCATGAATCACAGCACGCCAGGTCTCCCTGTCCATCACCAACTCCCAGAGTTCACTCAGACTCGCGTCCATCAAGTCCGTGATGCCATCCAGCCATCTCATCCTCTGTCGTCCCCTTCTGCTCCTGCCCCCAATCCCTCCCAGCATCAGAGTCTTTTCCAATGTGTCAACTCTTCGCATGAGGTGGCCAAAGTACTGGAGTTTCAGCCTCAGCATCATTCCTTCCAACGAAATCCCAGGGTTGATCTCCTTCAGAATGGACTGGTTGGATCTCCTTGCAGTCCAAGGGACTCTCAAGAGTCTTCTCCAACACCACAGTTCAAAAGCATCAATTCTTCGGCGCTCAGCCTTAATCCACAGAGATAGAAAGTAGATCGGTGGTTGCCAGTTGCTGGGTTTGGGGGAGGAGAGATAGGAAATAACTGCTAGTGAGTACAGTGTTTCTTTTAGGAATAATGAAATGTTCTAGAATTAAAGAATTGGTTGCAAAACTCTGTTAATACATAAAAACCACTTAAAAGTGTGAATTGTATCACATGGGAAGTAAATCTCAGTGAAAAATAAAAATGGGTCTTCCCTGGTGGCTCAGACAGAAAAGAATCTGCCAGCAATGCAGGAGACCTGGGTTAGATCCCTAGGTCAGGACGATCCCCTGTAGAAGGGAAAGGCTTCCCACTCCAGTATCCTTGCCTGGAGAATTCCATTGACAGAGGAGCCTGGCAGGCTACATTCCATGGGGTTGCAGAGTTGGACATGACTGAGCAACTAACACAAAAAAAAATAAAATAAAAATAAGATAAAAACAGAGAATTTATATTTTTATAAAAATAAAAAAATTGATCCTCACTAGTATAAAAATATACATAGAAACGAGTGGCCATAGAAGCAAACCAGACCTCCAGCAGCATCTGGCCTCCTGCCTCCGGGCGTGGTCAGGACCATCATGAGTTACAGTGGTTTTGTGGATGGAGAGTCCAGTCCGACAGAAGCAGTCAACCAGTTCATTGTGTCAGGAAAATAATAGTGCTTCCAAGGAAATGGATTCCTCAGAACAAGAGTGAATCTGAAAATAAAAGGAAAAAAAAAAGTGAAGACAAAGCAGCTGAGTGAGTTTTGTGCAGAATGAAATACACGTGCCCATCCCAGCCAGGGACATGAAGGGTGTGATTCTGATGATTCCACATAAGAGCCAAATGCTCTTGTGTTCGCATTTAAACTGGCATTGCACAATATAAACAGGAGTGGTAATATTCACACTAATAATATAAACATTTAATTTTTATTTAACTGGAGTAACATTTTTTTTTTCACCCACCCACCTACCGTCCCACTCCATCCCTCACCATCGCCGCCTCTCTTAATGCCTGGAGTAACATTTTTAATATTTGTTTGACCACCTGGGGTCTTGGCAGCAGCATGCAGATCTTTTTGCTGTGTGTGGACTCTAGCTGTGGTGCATGGGCTCAGTAGCTCAACTAAGCTCGCCTGCTGAGTTGCTCCAAGGCATGTGGGATCCTAGTTCCTGAACCAGGGATAGAACCTGTGTCCCCTGCATTATAAGGCAGATTCTTAACCACTGGACCACCAAGGAAGGCCCTAGAGTGACAATTTTTAAAACACTATTTTTAAAAACAAAAGAAAGACATGGAAAAGAAGAAAACCTTCCCTTGTGGCTCACCTGGTAAAGAATCCACCTGCAATGCAGGGGACCTGGGTTCAACCTCTGGATTGGGAAGATCTCCTGGAGAAGAGAAAGGCTACCCACTCCAGGATTCTGGCCTGGAGAATTCCATGGCTGTATAGTCCACGGGGTCGCAAAGAGTTACACACGACTGAGCGACTTTCACTTTGTGTTTAGCATCTTTACCGACATTTTTTTCTCATTTGTTGAACAAAGCACCCCACACAGCACGTGGCCAGTCCTATGGTCAGGGAGGAAGGCACCAGGCCTTGTAAACCTATGACTGCAGGTCTCATAGACTGTCCCAGGGAGTCAGAGTCTGGCGACTCAGTAGTGAGGACATGGCCCCGTGGCCTGAGTTCCTGGTGTCGTCAGCCTGGCCTCAGACCCAGCACCTGAGCAAGGAGGAGCCTGAATCCCCCCAGCCGTGGTGTAGAGGGAGGAATAGAGAACGGGGAGAGGGAGGCCAACAAGGCCAGGCAGCGAATGGCCCTGGCCTGACCACCCTTCACTTCTCTGAACCTCAGAGCCCCCTCTGGCCTGTGTACTGCATTCTTCTCAGGCTGCAGGAGGGAAACAGCTGAAAGGGGAACATTTTGTGAGCTGCCAGCATGGAGAGGCACCAGGAGGTAGCAAATCACCAGTGGCCAGGACCTCAGACCCCCATCCCCGAAGACTGGCACTGGTCACTGCAGGAAGGCCTGGGGCGGAGGTCCAAGAACCCTGCTGAGGGGTCATAGCGGCCAAGACAGTGCTACACAAGGCCCGGGGCAGGGAGAGCCATGCTCGTCGAAGTGGCAGGGTGTCCTGGGCTAGAACATCTGGAAATGTGAGCACCCAGGAAGCATTGAGGGGCTCTGTGTTAAAGGTCAAGAGGCCATGGGCCAGGCAGAGGAGTGCAGCCTGGACCAGGGGTGGGCACTGACCATCAGCACATGTGGTCACGCCAAGGTCACCTTTCCTGTCCAGGCCCTCAGGGCAGAAGGATGGAGGAAGTTTCCCCAGAGAAGGAGGGGCACGTCACCTGGGTGTTCATCCCGCCCCACCCGGGCCCGGCTCTCAGGGCACAGGAGGGGCCCTTCTGGGAAGAGGCCTTCCCGGTGTCCACCCTGCAAGGAAACAGCCCCAACACTGAACTTGCCCCTCCCTTTCTCGGATCCACAACATTCTCCTCACAGAGCATGTAGCCTATAAACACAAGGTCATATTTCTTCCTTCTGTCTGTCCTTCTTGCTGTAGAACATTCAGGAAAAGACAAAAAGACACCATGGGAGAAAGACAACGCCCTCCCAGATAACCCTGCCCCTGGGCTCCTTCTCCTCTCTTACCTGTGGACCACGTGCTGAACTGGACCAGTCACTCCCTGTCCCTGAAGGGCCCCTCTGTGACCACGGGAAACAACACCATGTTGGGTCATGGTGGATATTTCTTCCTCCTTCTGCCCTTCATTTTCTTAGTTCTCACAGCAAGCATGCGTTACTTTCAAAGTGGAAAAAAAAATCGTACACCATATTAGGAATTCTTTTTTTATTTACAAACGTGGCCTAAGGCAGAAACTGCCCAGCCTAAGGTCTGTCCAAACCGGAAGCTCCTCGGCCCCACTAGGCCAGCGCAGCCCCGCCATGGTCCTCCCCCCGCCACACTCTTTAAAGATGCCCCAGGCCCACAGGCCACCACCTGCCACCTGCCTACCACCCACCACCATGCAGTGTCTTGCCACCCTGGCCCTGACCCTACTCGCCCCTGGAGGCTTCCCTCGCCCTGGCCCCTGCCCTCAGCTTGCAGGTAGGCCCAGGAGGGTCATCCTGATCCCTCCACTGCAGGTGTGCCCCTGAAACACTTCCAGACCTGGCAGTTTGGTGATTGAGACCAGAGGAAAGAACAGGGAAGGCTATCCTGTGGAGGGCCAGTAACTATGGAAGAACAGGGTGCTGCCCAGAAATGTCCATGAGCTGGAGGCCTAGAACTGCAGGGCCGAGGCCATGTCCTGGGGCGAAATGTGACTGGGCACTTAACTGGGCATGGAGAGAGCCTGTCCTGGCCCCTCAGAGGCTTAACTCTACCCCCTGCAGTGGGCCTGCAGCCTTGTTTCCTAATTTTCACAGCTGACTGACACTTTTGTCAGGCGGATCATATTTCTGGCAGTTTTTTCCTTCCTAGAAGCAGAGCATGGGGGTGCTGGAGACTGGGCTCCCCATGGTTTTTGTCTTTGCCCCACCTTGCTTTTTCCCTGAGGAGCCAAGGGAAGATGGGAGGAGAGACCCAACCACCCCATCCCCCACCCCCGGCCCATCCTGTGTGCAGGACAGGCTTTGTGCCCAGAGCTCAGCTCCTCGGAGAAAGATTCCTGCACTGCTTCCTGTGTCAACGTTGAGAGCTGTCCCCAGGGAACCAAGGGCTGTGCCAAGAGTCCCTGCAGCCGGTCCTGTGTGGTCCCCCTCATGGGTAAGGCCTCCGACCCTGCGCCCCAGCAGAGCCCCATAAACTGGAGGAAGGGAGGGCCCAGCTTTGTCAAGGGTCCCCTCAGCCCTGCACTCCACACCCTTCTCTCAGTGAACCCCTCAGCAGCCCTGTGAACTCAGCCCGGCCATAACAGGGCTTCACCAGCTGGACTGACCTGCGGCCCAGCTGAGGCTCCACCTCTTCCTCCCAGCATCATCAGGCTGGGGCTCCAGGCCAACAAGAGGGTGTGTGGTCGGGTGGGGAGGGTGTCTTCCGGTGACCAGCAGCTGAGCAGACCTAGCAAGCCAGTGGGCAGTGACCCCTGGCCCATCTCTCCGCCAGCACCTGTCCTGAAGGCTGGCCACTGCCCCTGAGTGCAGGCCCCATTGGCCCCAAAGTTCTGCTTGGAGAGAAGTGAGTGCTCCAGGGACGACCAATGTAGGGACAACCTGAAGTGCTGCTTCAGCTCGTGTGCCATGAGGTGTATGGTTCCCACCACAGGTGAGCATCCTGAGACACCTCCCTGAGGCTTGTGGGCTTGGCTTCTCCCTTTGCCTCCTCTGACCTGGGGGCCTCCACAGGGTCCCAAGAGGAGTACGATACAGAAGAGGGCGGGGGCTCAGATGGCAGCAACCAGGGTTGAACCAGCTGCTGCTCTTGCTGTCGCGTCAGTCGTGTCCGACTCTGTGGGACCCCATAGACAGCAGCCCACCAGGCTCCCCCATCCCTGGGATTCTCCAGGCAAGAACACTGGAGTGGGTTGCCATTTCCTTTTCCAATGCATGAAAGTGAAAGATGAAAGTGAAGTCGCTCAGTCGTGTCTGACTCTTAGTGACCCCATGGACTGCAGCCTACCAGACTCCTCGTCCATGGGATTTTCCAGGCAAGAGTACTGGAGTGGGGTGCCATTGCCTTCTCCGTGCACCAGCTGCAGGTTTCTGCAAAGCCTTCATGCCACTGGGTTACACAGTGGGTCTCAGACCAGCCTAGGGGGCTCAGAGGAACCGAGAGACATGCCTGGTGGTGCATGGTCCAGCTAGGCCCACCAGCAATGTCTGTGCCTATGCCACTTAGTCTGGAAAGGAGCTCTGCATTAGGAGTCCAGAGACATGGTTCCCAAATAACAGTCCCTACCAGCTGTGAGCTGCCTGCCTGCCCATGGGCGATGGTGAGGGTCTGGGATGGTGGGTGTGGAGGGCTCACTGGCCTGCCCATAGCATCCTTCCCTCCCCTGCCCCACCGTGGCTGTGTTCCTCCTCCTCTGAGGCTTCCGTGTCCCCTGCAGAGGACCCTCCACAGTGAGGGACAGCTCTGACAGCCCCTGGCTGCCAGGAGTGACAGTCTGAGTCCGCTCAACTGGAACCGTCTCTCTCGGATCCAGACAGCTCAAGATGCCTCCTACCTGCTGCTAATAAAACCCACACTCAGCCTCATCTCTCCCCATCCTCTGTCTGTCCTTGGCACCTGCTGGGAGGGACGAAGCACACAGGCCTTGCCTCCGGGAGCTCCCCAGCAGGCCTGCCTGGAAGCTCCTGGAAACAGGCAGTTCCACCTGGTGATGAGTGTGTGTGGAAGCAGAGCCAGGAGCTGGGAGCTGGGGCTCTGGGCTGGGAGGGACTTGTCCACCAGGCTCTTGGTCTGACCCCTTGCAGAAGTGTTTCTGGGCTCGGGTTGGGGAACAGGAACAGAGCTTGCATGGAGGGCTTGGGGTGTAGAGGTCACCAAATTTCACTAGCCTTGAGTTGCTCAGGGGGCACATGGAGGGCAAAGGGTTACAGGCCATTTCCCAGGCAGCCTGGGTTTGGGGGGTTTATATATATATATATAATTGGCTGCACTGGGCCTTAGTTGCGGCATGTAGGATCTTAGTTCCCTGACTAGGTATCAAACCCAGGCCACTGCATTGGGAGCACAGAGTCTTAACCACAGGACTACAGAGAAGTCCCTGGCAGCCTGCTTTAGAACCTCCAGTGAAATGTGTACACGCCACACCCGATGAGTGCCTGGTAATTCATTTCAGTTCTGACAAACCCACCCAGAGGGGAATTCACTGGCAGTCCAGTGGTTAGGACCCCTCAATTTCACTACCAAGGTCCCAGGTCTAGGAACTAAAATCTCAGAAGCTGTGTAGGTCAGCCAAAAATAAAAAGGGAAAACCAGCCAAGGTTCAAGTCAGGCCCCACAATTAAGGGCTCAGTCCCACAAGGCTGTAAATTCAGGGATTCCCACACCCCGCACAGAATAAATTGGTAGAACGTCAAGAGTCGCCTCACTAGAGTAAACTCAGGTACAGAATAAACTGCTAGAAAGACCCACAGAACTCTGAAAGCACAATGCTTATGTTTTAGTTCTGTTATAGAGGATACGGACCAGGAAGAGCCAAATGAAGAGACACGTAAGGAGAGGAGGGGAGAGGGTACAGGAGCCCCTGTCCCAGCACATTAACCATCGCCAACCCAGACGACCCCTGAGCTTCTGCGTCCATAGGTTCCCTCGAGGCGTCTGCTTATTAAAAATAATGTTAATTATTTTAATGTGTTTATTCTCATAATGTTTATTTAAAACATTATGAGAAAATCACCAGCAATCAGTGATTAACTCAATCCCCAGTCTTCGAATCACGCAGTTTCCTCCAGCCACCAGCCCCATTCCCAAGCTACCTCTGCACCCCCATGCCAAGAGTCACCTCATTAGTGTAAACTCAGGTACAGAAAGGGCTTCCCCGGTGGCTCAGTGATAAAGAATCTGTCTGCCAATGAAGGAGACACAGGAGACTTGGGTTCAGTCCCTGGGTTGGGAAGGTCCCCTGGAATAGGAAATGGCAACCCACTCCAGCGTTCTTGCTTGGAAAATCCTACAGACAGAGGAGTCTGGCGGGCTACAGTCCATGGGGTCGCAAAGGTCGGGCGTGACCAAGCACGCACGCACACAGATACAGAAAGGGGGCTCTTTACAAATAGCAAAAGACTTCTATCTCTTTCACTCAAGAAATTTGAATAATTTTTGAAATCGTGTGCCAGGGCCAAAGACCAGATTTAGTTTCTATGTGAGCAGCCTAGTTTTTGGCACCTCCCTGTGAGCCCCTACAACCTTGATACTTTAACACCTGCCCTACAGGCATATACTGGACACCTCGATGATACGCCAGCTCCCTCCTGCTTCCCCCACCTCCCTCCTTGGGTGTGCAAATTAACCAATCCAGAGACCACCACCTCCTCTATGGAGGTCTTATACTCCAGGTCACTTTCCCAGTGCAAGGCCAGGGACCAGACAACTAGGGGCAGCCCCCACACCCCAGAGCACACTGACATTATTCACACAAACCAGTCCTAAGGCTGCTCATCCTAACTCTCCCGCTCCTCCCAAGGAAACCACAATAAAGGCTATTGCCAGTTTCTCTCCTCTCCTGGACTCCACCCCCCATCTCCTGGCAGACCCTCACTTCCCCCTGTGGTCCTTCGTGGAGTGATGTGTCTCCTTCTCTTGGGAACTGTAATAAACTGCCTTCACTGGGAGTCATCTCAGATTTTCTATTAACATACTATATTTTAATACAGTCACTGGGAGCTAGACATCCTTCCCAGAGAGAACCAGAGGCTGTGAGGGGATTCTCTCCCCATCCACCACCTCTCAAGGTTTGCTCACAGCAGCCCACCCCAGAGCCCCCTACTAGGCTGACCCCCTGGCCCTCCCACAGTTTCACCACCCCTACATTGCCTGGAGAGGCTGTCCCCTGCTACACAGGTCCTCAGTGCCAACAGCCCCCAGAGCAGGAGCCCAGGTGTGCCGGGGTCCAACCCCGGTGGATCCAGGGAATTCGAAGGGTGGACGGCGTTGGCGTGGAAAGACTTGTTTATTTATTAATATAAGATTAGATTAAGAAACTGTAGTGCAGTAGGAAGATTAAGTGGAGAAAAAGGGCTGAATAGCTTGGTTTACGCGGAAGACCAATAAAATTCCAGACAAGGAATTTGCACCATCTACGTTGGGCCACCGGTGCCCGCTTGAATATCCAAGGGTGCCTCGCCTTAAGCTCCCTTTCGCGCGGATCTTAATAACCAGGGCAAATAAGTAGACCTGGCGAGCCTCCGCGTCCCAGATGGAAATTCAGCCTGAAATTAAAGTAAAGAGCAGAGGGAAGAAAAGGGAGAGAAAAAGAGAGAGAGACACGGGGGAGCCAGATTCCCAAGAAACCAGGCCGAGACTAGTCCGAGAAACTGGTCTGAGAATCTGGTCCGAGAATCTGGTCCCGTCCTTTATTGTTCAGAAGGCCTTTTATACTTTTGATAAAACATGGAGATCAATGGGTAACACAAAGTTATGCAGCGTTAGCAGTCCAGACTCTTATCAAAACCAGGCTTTTTTCTCTGCATACCTAATTGTATACACAAGTCTTAGGTAATTTACATCATCTTCTAGCCAAAAGGGCCAATTAACATTTTACAGCCTTTTTTCTGATAAGGGTTTGTCAACCACAAGACTTATTTGTGTTGATCTTCCCAAGGTCTGGTGCCACTCTCAGAAAGCACTAAATAAAGTTACATTCTTACACAGCAAGGATACAGCAACTTATAACAAGTAGAGGGAGTACAGTGATTTACAGCAAAAGAGAAGCAATTAACTCAAAAGTCTAGTGTTGCTAACATCAAAACTACTATGTATCTTTTTCTACATCCTGCTTACATTAACATCCTTCCAGGTGCCTAAAAGATAAAGAATAAGGAGGTCTGGCAGCAATCCTTGAGTCAACAGTGAAAACCCTCTACCAATATAATTTTTAACTCTTTAGAAAAGGCTCTGTATCTTTAAGATGATTTTAAGCTTTGTGCCTCCCGCGGTTGGGGGGCTGTAAGCAATTCACAAGCTGTAAGAGGTCTGGGGAACCTGTTAGGCAGGCTAGAGAGCTATCAGAGGGGTTTAACTGAAACATCCCTTTCAAATGCAGAAGACTAAAACCCTGAATTGACTTTTTTCCAGAGAATATCAGAAAAGCGGAAAAGCAGAGCACAAAAGCCGGCAGATTTTTGTTGGGGTACATGCTTAGGAATTTCCAGAGGGGTCCCTGAAGTCTGAGCACGCCTTGCGTATGTCAGCTTCCTTCCTCATGACCTTGTCACGGGCGGGATTCCTCACACTGGCTCCCGGCACAGGTGGAAGCGAGGAGAGAGTGTAAGAAGGGCCCCATTAGTGCAGCTCAGCACCCGGGCCACGGGCTGCCACGCCCAGGCCCCATGCTGCATACTGTACTGCGCACCTCTCCACCCCACACCAGGAGGGCTCTGCAGGACTTGCTGGTGGACAAGATGGGAAGGCTGCGGGAGGTGGGGGAACGGGCAAGGGGTGGGGGGTGGGGTGGAAAGCTAGAATGAGCACGGTGGAAAGAAGGGCAAAAGGGAAGGTGAGATAAGTCATTCCATGGGGTGTGGGGCCACAGCAGCTGGCAGTGTTCAGGATTCATGAGGGCAGAAGGCTCACCAGCCTACTGTCCTCCTCAACCAGGCTCCTAAAATGTTGGCAACTCTGGAAACGCCTATGCAAAATCTCACCAGCACAAGACGGAAGACCTAAAAGATGACAGCAGATGACCCAACAAAATGGCCTGATGGCAAGCTTATTCTACTATTCTTCCAGTCTGTTCTACTCATGTGCTAGAGTTCCTTCCTTTTAGCCCACTGTTCTTTCTTAATATAACAGCTTTATTGAGGTATAATTCACCTAACATAAAATTCATTCTTTAATGTGAACTCAGTGACTTGTTATATATTCAGTTAATTCAATTCCAGATCATTTTCACCACCCCAAAAAGAAATCCTATACCCATCACTCCCCTTTTCACATCACCACCACTCTCCAACCACCACCCAGATCACCACTTCCACCATCTTCCCAGCCCCTGGAAATCATTCATCTACTTTTGAGTCTATGGACTTGCCTCTTCAGGACACTACATATAAATGAGGACATAATATATAGTCTCACCTGACTGGCTTCTGTTGACTGAAAAAAAAAAAAATGCACAGCCTAAAAGATGAGAATTCTGTTTTATATGGTGGACTTTCTGAGGACTTCTAGACTAGGGGAGCAGACTCTTAGATTGCTCTGAGGATGACTCTGAAGAGGTAAAAGAGGAGTCAAGATATGTAGGAGTTTTGTAACAAAAACTATGTAGTCAGACCATCAAAAGGTTACTGTTAATTAAAGAAAACCTGGCATCTCAAGTTAATTAGTTTAGTGATAGATTCTATGTACGGGAAGATGCAAGAGTCTGGGCTCATTGAACTCACTCCTTTGATATGCACCTTAGTTATCTAGGGCCAGTATCCCAGTCTTTCCCATTCTGAGTACCCTTAGGGTGCATCATTGAGGGGTGGCTGTTAGCAGCTGAGGGCCCGGCAGCCCAGGACAGCTCATTTGTCTCCAACTTAAGTTCCTTGAGGATGGTGGTGAGGTGGGAGGCACACAGCTGTAGTGGCTTGATGGCTGCAAAATCCTTTGTTCACTGATACAGCATTCACACTTCTTTCACATAACATAATGTTTTAAAGTTTCATCTATATTAATTTTGGCTAATATTCCATTTTATGAATATACCATAGTTTGTTCACTCATCCATTGGTTATCATATGGGCTGTTTATACTTTTTGGGTTTTATGAGTAACACTTGTATGAACATTTGCATACAAGTTTTGGTGTTGACATTTTCCATTTCCTACATACTAAGGAGTCACACAGTAATTCTGTTTTGAGAAAATGCCAAACTGTTTTCCAAAGCTGTACCACTTATACACCCACCAACAATGTATGCATATTCCAATTTCTCCATACCTTCACCAGAACTTGTTATTTTCTGGGCTTTTCACTTCAGCCATCCTACATGGATATGAAGTGGTTGTGATTTTCATTTGCATTTCCTAATCTTTTCATTTGTTTATGGATATTCGTGTATTTTCTTTGGAGAAATGTCAATTCAAAATTTTTGGCCATATTTAAACCGGGTTATTGCATTTTATTTTTTTGATTCAACATATTTGAGATTCATGTATATCCTTATGTGAATCAGATTTTTATTCCTTTTTTCTAATTACTATTGTTTGTTGAGTGAAAAGTACAGGAGTTCCCATATAGCCCTCAAACACATACACACACATACCCTCTTGAGTGATACATGTATTATTATCAATGAATCTACACCAACACATTATTATCATTCAAACCAGTTTACATTAGGGGTCACTTTTATTGTTGAACTCTATGGGCTAGGCAAATATGTAACATGTATCCACCAGACAATTTGGAGGGCCCTAAAAATCTGTGCTCCACCTATTTATCTCTCCTTCCCCTCAACCACTGGCCTTTTTACTGTCTCCATAATTCTGCCTTTCCCAGAATGTCTTATAGTTGGGATCATACAGCACACAGCCTTTTCAGGTTGGCTTCTCTTACTTAGTAACTTGAATGTTAAGTTTCCTCCATTTTTTTTTTCATGGTTTAATAGTTCATTTCTTTTTAACACTGAAAAACATTCCACTGTGTGAATTTATCACAGTTTATTTAGGATCTCTCTTTGGTGGTTCAGACAGTAAAGCATCTGCCTGCAATGCGGGAGACCTGGGTTCAGTCCTTGGGTTGGGAAGATCCTCTGGAGAAGGAAATGGCAGCCCACTCCATACTCTTGCCTGGAAAATTCCATGGATGGAGGAGCCTGGTGGGCTACAGTCCACGGAATCACAAAGAGTCGGACACGACTGAGCAACTTCACTGCACTTTAAAAAAATAGTTATTTGTACCAGGTCCTGGTTGCAGCATGTGCGATATAGTTCCCTGACCAGGGATCAAACTGGGGCCCCCACATTGGGAGGGCAAAATCTTAGCCACAGGACCACCAAAGAGGTCCTTGAAGGACATCTTGATTGCTTCCAAGTTTGGACAATTATGAATAAATTTGCTATAAACATCTAGCAAGCTTCTAGGTGCAGGTTTCTGTGTGGATATAAGTATTCAACTCCTTTGCGTAAATAAAAAGGAGCACAGTTGCTGTATTGTATTAGTCCATTAGGGCCACTGTAACAAAAATACCATACATTTTGCGGCCCAAAAACAACAATAATTTATTTATCATGGTTCTGGAGGCTGTAGGTTCAAGATTAGGCATCAGCACAGTTGGGTGAGTGCTCTCGTCTGTATTGCAGACTTACTGTGATTCTCCTGGGCTTCCCCAGTGGCCCAGCAGTAAAGAATCTGGCAATGTGGGAGAAGCGGGTTTAGTCCCTAGACCAGGAAGATCCCCTCAGGAGGAAATGACAACCCACTCCAATATTCTTGCCTGGAAAATCTCAAGGATAGAGGAGCTTGGAGGGCTACAGTCCACAGGGTTGCAAAGAGTCAGACATAACTGAGTACCTGTGCACATACATATACATACACACACACACACACACAGTCCATAGGGTTGCAAATAGTTAGACACAGCTGAGCACCTGTGCGCACACACACACAATGTTCTCCACGGTGGAAGGAGCAAGGGAGCTCTCTGAGGTCTCTTTTGTAAGAGAACTCAATCCCAATACAAAGCCACCACTCTCATTACCTAATCACCTCCCAAAGGCCCAACCTCTTAATACCATCATCATGGGCAATAGGTTTCAACGCAAGAATTTGAAGGGGCGGGGGCGGGCATAAACACTCAGTTCACAGAACACGGTAAGAGTATGTTTTGTTTTTTAAGAAACTACTAAACTGTCTTTGAAAGTAGCTGTACTTTTTTGCACTCCCACCAGCAAAGGATGACAGTTCCTTCTTACCGTATTTAAATATAAGTAGATATCTGAGGATAAAAACCAAATATGAATACCAACAAAAGGAAAAAAGAACAGCAACTACAGAGAGAAGAAAAGCTAGGAGGAAAAAATCCTTATCACAAAAATCCTGAGATAAAATACTGTAATCATGAAAGAACAAAAAAAGATACATACCATAAAAAAGGAACATTCAACAGCCAAAAAGGAGCTTTTGGAAAGTAAAAGTATGATAGCAGAAATCAAATTTTCAGAAGAGCTGGAAGCCGAAGTTGAGGAAATCTCCAAGAATGTAGCGCATAAACACATAAACAGATAAAGAGTAGAAGAGGTAAAACAAGAAAGCTAGAGAAAACCAAGTATCAGCCCAGAAAAGCCAATATTCAAATCCAGGTGTTTCAAAGAGAAGAGTGAAAGCAGAGGAAAGGAAATATTCAACAAAATATATAACAAGTTTCACTACTGAGAAAATGAGTTTTTAGATTGAAGGCTCTTCTTGTGCTCAGTCAATAAGACATAGACTCACACCGAGTAACATCACTGTGAAATATCAGAACCCTAGGCATAGTGAGAAGATACAAACTTTTAGAAATTTGGAAGGAAAAAAAAAAAAAACGGATGGAAGGAAAGGAGGGCAGGTGAACAAAACATCTCACATACAATTTCTAGACTTCTCACAAACACCAGAAGCATGAAAGCTAGAGGCTCACAGACTAAGCCTACAAAATCAGAAAATGATTTCTAAAATACAGTACCCAGTCGAACTACCAATCAGGCAGGATACAAAAAATACATTTTAGACCTGCAAGTCCTTTAGAAACGTAATCTCCTTGGAATCACTTCTCGTAGAAGTACTGGAGGATGTGCTCCACCCAAACAAGGGCATAAACCAAGAAATAAGGTAAAGGACAGGAAATAAGAGAGCAAGCATCATGGGAAGCAAAAGGAACCAAGCACATGGTAAAGGGAGATAGATCCCAGGACGACACCCGCGCTGAGAGCATAGTGGTGATAATCCACACTGGAGGTCATAAAAAAAGCCTCAAAAAAGAGACTCCTTCGGTAAGATTAACCTGGTGACCTATCTTAAGTGTCAGAACATCTTGAGAGATTTCGACTCTGATGCTGTGAAGGATTTGGAGAATTTGTGATAATCAACCCCCCAAAAAGCAGTTAATTCCATGGAAATAGAAATTTGTCCAAGAAAAAAAAATTAATCAAGTCCACATACAGACCTCAAATATATCTTGCTTGGCTTACCCCGCAGTTACTTTTGTAATTAAAGGTAAACACTTAAAAACCAAGAGATTGCACATACGATTCCATAATCCTACATTCTTT
Source organism: Capricornis sumatraensis (assembly GCF_032405125.1). Classification (NCBI taxonomy): domain Eukaryota; kingdom Metazoa; phylum Chordata; class Mammalia; order Artiodactyla; family Bovidae; genus Capricornis; species Capricornis sumatraensis. The sequence continues at coordinate 81,341,102 of NC_091073.1, forward strand.
TTTGGAAAAACTGCAAGATCTCGGCAAATGGTGCCCTACATTTCCGCAGACCTAGGCTGAGAGGCCTCCCCAGCGAGTCACAGCCCAGCCCCAGCCCACTCCTGGACAGTATACAAGCCGGGGCTTCTTTATAGAGACCTAGAGGCCGGCGAGGAAGGCGCGGCGATAGGCCGCGGGAGCCAACAGACGACAAAGGGTCGCCTTCTATACGCTTTATGAAAGCTAAGTACTAAACAAAGGCTGGCGCTCAAGCCCCCCAGCCTCCGTTTCTGGACACTTCTGTTTTTTCTCCCTTCCATTTTTTCCTAAATCGCTCAACACATCTCAACTCACTTCCCACCACCTAGTTCCCGATCTCAGCAAAGATGGCACCCGGCCGGAAAAAGGAACCGGAAGTGACTTCCGGCCGTGCGGCAGGCGGCGAGCCTCGCTTCCTGCGGCGCTCCGAGTGACGTAAACGAGCGCGCCGCGCAGCGTGGACTGAGGGCAGTACTGGGGCGCATGGAGGTCAGCGGCGGAACTCCCTATAGAGGCGGCGGCGGCGGTGGCGCCGTACGTATCGGGACCAGGGGAGAAAGGGGGTCCTGAAGACTTGGGGTCATGGCTGGGAGAGGAGACCTGGAGGGCGCACTGGGACGCAGTGGATCGGGGTGGGTGGCAGGGGCCGGGGCCGGGGCCGGGGCCGGTTTAAAGCTGTGCCCGCTCGTGCGCACGCGCCCCTTTTCTGAGGTCCCGCGTGACGGCCTACGATCCCCGCACTGACCCTCGGCGCGGTCGCTGCGTGCTCTTTGTAAAGGTGATTCTCTTTTCTAAGTCTGAGGGCCGAACTTCCGGTTTGGTGTTAAGAATCCTTAAGTCCATTTGAGTTGAACTCGTTTCCTCACTAGCTGGTAGGACTGTCTTTAGTAGGGATCGTTTCCAGTGCTTCCCCGCCGCTGGGGCTTTGGATGTATGTGGATGTTGCCCTTGGGCCAATATTTCTCCTCCCTGAGCCTCTTGTTTTGTGTACAGTGAGTCTAAACATTTTACAGCTGCAACAATCAGCTCATGTTAAAATGTTCTGGACCAAGTTCTGGGAAATCTAAGGTCAAACACGCTCTCTGCTTTGGCAGAAGGGAGCCCGGGTTAACTTTTTATCGTGTGCCGGTGGTCTGCCTTACGTAGGTCGTTTAATCACGCTAGTGCGCGAGGCAGAGTTGTTAAAAAGCAGTAGCATCGGGTATGTAACATTTTGGGAGGAGGTAACGTTTTATTTGAGTGAGGAAAGATGGAGGGTGATTTCCTGAGCCCTGTGATGGCGGGTAAAAAAAAAAAATGAGGCAGCAAGCCTTCCCCTGCCCTGCCCTGCCCTGCCCAGGTGTAATGAAAGTGCAAGGCCTGTTGAGAATGAGGGAGTGTGCTCCAGGGAGGAAGAAAAGGTAAAACTGGGCAAATAATTCTGCGCCATGTTGTGAACTGCTTTTTATGATTGGTTCAGGGATTTTGCTCTCAGAAGGGGTGTATCTATGTTTAGTAGGTTAGTGATGTAATAGTGCAAGTTGGTTTGGGAAGGTTCACTCATGTATCTATAAAGTTATTAAAAATACATCCACAGAAGCTGTGGGATGTATATATGGATTATATATCCAGGGTTTTCTAGGAGTAGTCTAATTTAAAATATTCTGTCTCATTTTCTCTGTAAGCCAATAATTTTTTAATCCTGGGTACTTTTAAAACTTAAAAGGGAGCGGGGGAGTGGGTGGAATGCTATTCAAACCCTGCTTGCAGAAACTCCTACTCAGGAGGTCTTGGACCAGGCCTGGGGTTCTGAAGTGTTGAACCATCCCTAGGTAATTCCACAACCAGGACTAGAAGCCCTCCAGTCCAGACGGTAATGCTCCTGAGTTTCAGTACTGGGTTACATTCTGTACTGAAACAAAAAGCCCTCTGAGATTTTTGCTTCGGAACATGAGGAGTTTGGGCTGGCCTATGGAGAATGTGGCTGTGGCTCCTTTGCGTTTGTCGGGTTCTTCTGTTATGTTTGTGAACTGGGAACTGCCCCTTCACCACCCCTTTCTCTCTCCTTTTTCTCTTCAGGGCTTTGGAGTCACCTGCTAGGAGGCTCCCCTCCCTGCCGCCCAGGCCACCATGGCCGCTCGGCTGGTGAGGCGATGCACATGCCTCCTACGGGAGGCCACCCGCCTGGCCCCTGCTATGTCCCCCGTCGGCCAACTGAGACTCCCCCAGGGAACCCAGAAGCCTCTGACTTCCTCAGCTACCTCGCCCAGCTCCCGCCTCCCAGGTCCCTTGTCAGAGCTTGTGGAGAAGGAACAGGTGTTTACTCCCTATCCTGGGCACCAGGAGGTGGAGCAGCTCATCGAGAAAGCCACCCAGCCTGAGGAGCTCCTGGAGCTCCTGGGCAGTGGTCACTGTCTGCAGCAGAACCACGCCGCCCTCGCGCTTATCCAGCTCTCTCGCCTGCTCTCTGAGAAGCCAAAAGACAAAGCCACACTCATACAGGATGCTCGCTTCTGGCAACTTCTCCATCTTGTCAACAGCCAGGTGGGTTCTGGAGCCTTTTCTGCAGGTTCAGCAAGCAGAATATAGCAGAGGCCACGGAGTTCTTTCCCAGTGTAGACAGAAACTCTGCTGTGTGCTTAGTCCATCCACATCCTGTGGTGTTTTTTCATTTTATAGATTCCAGAATACTTTCATGTGCTTTCACTTCTGTTAATCCTCATGACAGCTCTGTTAAGTGAATATTGCTGTCCTCATCTTACAGGCAGCCCAGACAGGAAATACAAACCAAAGGACTGAGCCTGGTTTTTCTCAGTGCATCAGGGGCCTCCCCCTCACCGTGCAGTCTTGACTGATATGGCCTCTCCTCTGTGTCTGGCTGGTGGGACACACTCTTGAAACTGGAAGAGATGAATGGTGACTAGGAGAGGATCTCAGAAACTTGAACGGACTGTGGGTGTTATCCCAGCCAGTCAGATCCTTAGAGGAGGAACATGGAGAGAAGGGACTTGCGTGTGGCAGGGGTGGGTACAGGAAGAACTCAACCCAGTTCCTGTTCAGTGTGAAGAAGGACTCCATGCAGACTTCAGGCACCCTGGGGTCTGCTGGACCCGAAGGGCCTGTGACACAGAAAAGAGGTACAGACTCTCACCCTGGCTGCTCTGGAAAGGCAAGGCCATGACCGCTTGTCAGGGATGACGAGGAGACTCAGCTCAAGGGAGGGGTCGAGTTAAATGAGTTTTTTCAGCTGCAGGTTATGAGAGTATAGTAGATGTGGAAATAGAGTAATATTGGAAACAGTTCACAGATAGTAAGAGAAGTATTGTTTCATGGAAGTTTTTGTCTTCAGTTAAGAAACAGATCTGTACTGTGAGCCCGTGTGTTGGGATCACGGTACAGATTTTTTTCTTACTGAGAATATAGCTCATATAAATTATCTTAATTAGATCCCTTCTTGTTCTGAGACTGTCATTCTAGTCGTTATTTATTAAACCTTTTACGCAAAAGCTTTAGAGACAGACTAAACATTGTAGCAAAATTACAAGCCAATAATGAACCAGGATTTAGAAATATAAACTGATCATGCTTTCTTTTAAAGAATCCTACTGTCTGGGAATTCTGCAGAAACAGCAGAAGTCACTGAAGGCTCATGTGATGCTGAGATCAAATTCCTATTTTTCTTTTTTCCTCCATACCTTGGCTTGTGGGATTGTTGATCCCCCACCGGGGATTGAACCCAGGACCCTACCAGTAAAAGGCTGGAGTCCTAACCACTGCCCTGCTGGGGAATCCCCATACTTTTCTCCTTCTGCCCAGCCCTTCACACAACTGCTTTTCTGTTTGCCCCTCACCTCATGTGTATGATTTCAGTTCCCTGTCTTGGCAGTGCAGCCTCATTTCACAGAAGAGTCTGGAGACTTGAAGAGTGGCAGAGTTAACAGCCTTAGCATAGCAGACAACAGAGCCATTCTCATTTACCACATGCTGCCTTCCCTGAGGCTAGGGTCTGGGCCAGAAGGCTCCTCGTGTTTCTTTGAGGTCTGGAAGCACACCCTGCAGGGAATGGCTGGGTCACCTGCCGGGGTCCAGCCCTGGCGGATCCAGGGAATTCGAAGCGGGGACAGCATCAGCGAGGAAAAAACTTATTTATTTATTAATATAAGATTAGATTAGGAAGAAATAGTGTAGTAGGAAAATTAAGTGGAGAAAGAAGGCTGAATAACTTGGCTTATGGGGAAGGCCAATAAAGTTCCAGACAAGGAGCTTGCACCATCTACGTTGGGCCACCGGCACCCACTTGAATATCAGAGGGTGCCCCGCCTTGGGCTCCCCTTCGCGTGGATCTTAAAAGCCGGGACAAGTAAGTAGACATGGTGAGCTGCCCCGCTCCAGATGGGAATTCAGCCTGAAATTAGAGTAAAGAGGAGACACGGGGGAAACCAGTCCAGCGACTGGCCCCGTCCTCTATTGTTCAGAAGGCCTTTTATACTTTCGATAAAACATGGAGATCAATGGATAACACAAAGTAATGCAGCGTTAGCAGTCCAGACTCTTATCAAAACCAGGCTTTTCTCTCTGCATACCTAATTGTATACACAAGTCTTAGGTGATTTACATTATCTTCTGGCCGAAAAGGGGCCAATTAACATTTTACAGCCTTTTTTCTAATAAGGGTTTGTTAACTAGAAGACTTATTTGTGTTGATCTTCCCAAAGTCTGGTGCCACTCTCAGAAAGCACTAAATAAAGTTACATTCTTACATAGCAAGGACACAAGAGGAGTGCAGTGATATATAATAAAAGAAGTAATTAACTCAAAAGTCTAGTGTTGCTAACATCAAAACTACTATATATCTTTTTCCATATCCTGTTTACATTGATTAACATCCTCCCAGGTGCCTAAAAGATAAAGAATATGGAGGCCTGGCGGCAGTCATTGAGTCAACAGTGAAAACCCGTCACCGATATGATTTTTAGCTCTTAGAAAAGGCTCTGTATCTTAAGATGCTTTAAGCTCTGTGCCTCTTGCGGTTGGGGGGCTGTAAGCAGTTCACAAGCTGTAAGAGGTCCGGGGGAACCTGTTAGGCAAGCTAGAGAGCTATCAGAGGGGTTTAACTGAAACATCCCTTTCAAACGCAGAAGGCTAACGCCCTGATTTGACTTTTTCCAGAGAATATTAGAAGAGTCGAAAAGCAGGCAGATTCTTATTTTTGAGGGGGGGGTGGTGGATGCTCAGGAAATTCCAGGGGGAAAACCTGAGGTCTGATTAGCCTTGCCATCAGAGCTCTGCCGCATGACCTTGTCACGGGTGGAATTCCTCACGCTGGCTCCTGGCAGTCACCCTTGTTCAGAAATGAAGCTGGAGGCGGGGTGAGCACTGTGGGCAGAAAACAGGCCCAGACAGGCTATTAAGGAGCCTCCTGGTGTGCCCAGTAGAAATGCCTACATTAAAATAACCAGTTCTCGGGAGGCAGGCTCCAGCTCAGAGCCTTGGCCTGCTCTATGACAGGATCAATAAGGTCCCAAGTGTGACTTTGCCTGTGTGTCTCTCCCGCCCCACCCCACCCCCCACCTAGATAACTGTAGTCTGGCATGGGACCCTCGTGAAGCTGCTCCGGAGCCTCTACACACTGGGGCTCCCCGCCACCTCCAAGGACCTGCGGTCAGTGGAGCAGGAGGTCCGCTGGCGCATGCGCAGGCTCAAGTACAAGCATCTGGCCTTCCTGGCCGAGTCCAGCGCCACCTACATGCAGGAGCAGGGCTCCCGGGAGCTGCTGGCTGAACTGCTTGTGCACCTCGAGCGGCGCTGGGCAGAAATTGAAGACAGACGCACGGTGGTGGCCATGATGATGAAAACTGGGCATCTCTCGGAGTCTCTGATGAACCGCCTGGAGGACAAGGTACTAAGGGACAAGAGCCTTGTGGCTTCTGACCATAGTCTGGGGCATGGCACTGGCAGGACTGGCATTTTAGGTAGCTGCAGGCAGCACTTTGTGCCCAGTGGTTCCTTCAAGGATCCAAGGGGTTGCAGAGCCTGAACAAAATTTTAGTTCCTCCAAAATTGCATCTTGCACATGACCTGGAAACAGCACGGCCAGCAGCTCCTGAAGTGTGGCCTCAGCCGCCCCACTGGCTCAGCTTTGGTTAGTGCTTCCTAGAGACATCATGCCTGCTGCCCCCTGCTCTACCCCTGCCTCAGCCCTGCAGTCTAGTCAAATTCAGCCCTGTTCCCGTGGTAGCAGGGGCTGGCCCGGATGACTGCCACAGCAAACTCCGCAGCTCATGGGCCCTGGGTCCCCTGCCCTGGGACCTGGGGATAAGTTTGGCTACGGACACGGTATACCCAGTCTGGGGACTCCCTGGGGTAGGAGCAGAGGCAGGCCCTGCACAGATGGGACCTATGTTTAGTAAGCTCAGGCCTAGTTGCTATCTCGCAGGGCCTGCACTGCATGGGACCCCTGGCCCTCGGGCCATCAAGCTGACCCCTGCCGGCTATGGTTGACAGTGCCTGGAGCTGGTGGAGCAGTTTGGCCCTGAGGAGCTGCGGAAGGTGCTGGTGACATTGGCAGCTCAGAACCGGAGATCGGTACCCTTGCTGCGGGCCATCTCTTACCACCTGGTCCAGAAGCCCTTCCCCCTGACTAAAAGCATCCTCCTGGACCTGGCCTATGCCTATGGTGAGCCCTGTGCACGGGGAGTGAGGCTGGGAGGGGGAGGGTTCTGGCTGCAGCTGTGTCAAATTCGGTGCCTACCTCACCCATGGCAGGCACTGGCCCAAAAGGCTGCTACAGAAACACTGTGACTCATGGGCCCTGATCCTCTGTGCTAGGCCTCAGGGATAAATTTGGTTACAGACACCAAGCTCTTACTCCTTAAGACCGGGATGGGTGGTGGGGTGCACGTGAGGGCGCGGCCTGCCACTTCTCACCAGTTAAATCTCAGGCTCTGTCCCCAAGGCAAACTCGGCTTCCACCAGACCCAGGTGTTCCAGCGCCTGGCAGCTGATTTGCTGCCCCACACGCCAAGCATGACGTCCAGCGAGGTAGCCCGCTGCACCAAGTCCTTCGCCTTCCTTAAGTGGCTCAACCTGCCCCTGTTTGAGGCCTTCGTCCAGGTGAGCTGGGGTGCAGGCGTGAGGCCTGGGTTCTGAGGGCCCTCCTTGCCTGACCCCCTGCTTAGGCATGCTCCCTGGGCATTTCATCAGGGAGGCCCAGCCAGTCTAGAACACTTTCTAGTGGCAGATAACGGAGTCCTTACTCCAGTTTCTTTGGAGAGAAGCAATATGACTCAGTTGTGAAAGAAAGCGTAGTTGAAACCCTTTCATTCTTTCACCAAACTTTGTAGGTGACAGACTGTATGTGTCTTTGGGTGACTGTGCAGGGAGCAGGACAGGGAGCAAGGCCTAGAATCCACTCAAAACTCTCCCTAAACTTCCAAGAGCTGCAAAATGGAGTTGTGAAGAAAGGATGTTTGCATTGAGGTCTAGGTGCAGCAGGTTGAAGCCGTGTCTGTAGGCTGAAGAGTGTCTCTGAAGCTGTTGTCAGGGGCCTATTATGTGTGTATGTTGCCTTGGCAGGGGACAGGGGCTAGCCCTCTGCCCATTGCCCTGTGTAAATTACCCCTTTGGGCTGGGAGCTCATGGGTTCTGGGGGAGGGCTAGGTCCGCTTTCTACCAGGCCCCTCTCATCCTGCCTTTCTGTCCTCCCTGATTGGCCCAGCACGTCTTGGACAGAGCCCAGAGCATCACTCTGCCACACTTGTGCAACATGCTCCTGGCTTTCGCCCGTGTGAACTTCCGCCCAGAACGGGAGGATCCATTCTTCAGCCTGGTACAGTCTTCACACCCTCTACTGCTATGCTTGGAGCAGCTTGGGACTGAGCAGGAGGGAGGAAAGAGACCGGATTTGTGCTGAGGAGACCTAGGTGGGGAGGCAGAAATGAAGAAAGCCTGGTGGGAGTGTGGAAGGAGCCAGCTGGAGCCATACATCCCAGGGGTTGTCTGGGGACAGGCGAGAGCCAGCATGGCCGCCAAGGACCAGAAAGGCGTCCAGTGGCTCACTGGCAGTGGGCCTGGGGGGCCCCTGTGCTTACTTCCTATGTGTGTGTTAGTCTCTCAGTCATGTCCAGCTCTTTGTGACCCCATAGACTGTAGCCCACAAGGCTCCTCTGTCCATGAAATTCTCCAGGCAAGAATACTAGAATGGGTTGCCATGCCCTTCTCTAGGGAATCTTCCCGACCCAGGGATCAAACCTGGAGCTCCCATATTGCAATCAGATTCTTTACTCTTTGAGCCACCGGGGAAACGTCGAGCTATCTTACTTCCTGGTGTTCCCTTAATGCCCTGTTGGGGCTCAGAGACTCAATGCAGTTGCCGGGGTGAGAGCATCCTATGAGTGAACTGGGTATGACCCCGGGCCCCCACAGTGGGTGTTCCCCCAGCCAGCCAGCTGCTTCCCCTTTCATAATCTCTAGCTCTTGGGTCCAGAAACACCTCCCCTGTGCTGGTGGCACGGTTTTGTGCATAGGTTCTTGCTAGTGGGTGGGAGGAAGAGGCAGTAGGGGTAGTCCAGCTGCTGTCCAGATTGGGCCTAAGGGATGAGGAGGGTTTCTGGTACCTGCCACCAAGGGTCCCCCAAACCTGACCAAGAGTGCCTCGGCCAAGGTTACTCTCCTCACCCCCTTGGGCCTCAGCACGTCCAGGTCATAGGGCAGCTCCAGCTGCTGCCCACCCAGGGATGCCTCTAGCCACTAAGCAGAACCTGCTTTCCCCACCCTGCACTGTCCTCGCCCAGGTGCATGAGAAGCTGGGGTCAAAGCTGTTGGGCCTGGAGCCAGCCCTGCAGGTGGACGTGGTGTGGGCCCTGTGTGTGCTGCAGCAGGTGCGGGAGGCCGAGCTGCAGGCTGTGCTCCGCCCTGAATTTCACGCCCAGTTTCTAGGTGAGCGGCGGGGGGCATCCCTCCCTCTCCTGAGTGATGGCAAGCCCACTGCGCGTGCCCCCTCCCCCACCTCACCCAGGGACCACTGCAGCTGGGAAGGCTGCCTGTTTGTCAGCCCTGGGCTCCGCTCAGCACTGGGGAGATGGGCCAGGCCAGGGCGCACCCAGCATCTGCTCCTTCTCTGTCCACTCCTAGTGGGTGACCGGCAGACCTTCTTTCTGCTGCTCCTGACCCAGAGTCCAGGGTGAGACTTGGGTGTTGGGGAGGGGGCCGCCGACTCTCCCACCTGGCCCCTGTGTCCCTCCATCCCGGTCCTCCTGAGCCTCTTTTCTCACTCCATCATCTCCCCTTAGCTGGCAAGTCCCCAAAGGATCAAAGCACCTTCCAGAAGCTGTTGCATATCAGTGCCACTGCCCAGCTGGAGCACCCCGAGTACACGGGACCGCTTCTGCCTACCTCAGCCTTGGTCCCCAGCCCCTCGGCCCTTGAACATAAGATGACCCCGTTGCAGAAGGAGCTGCAGGAGACGTTGAAGGGGCTACTGGGGAGTGCCGACAAGGGCAGCTTCATGGTGGCCACGCAGTATGGCTGGGTTCTGGGTGAGGACCCATCGTCCCCTTCCCTCCCCACAATCCCGTCTGTTCATCCATCGTAAGGGCAGGGGCTATGAGCCCCGTTGATCTCTGAGGGATAGCCCCCACCACATTTTCATTCTTTGTCCTCCTCAGATGCTGAGGTACTGCTCGACACCGAGAGCCAGCTTCTGCCCCTGAGGGACTTTGTGGCGCCCCATCTCGCACCCACCTCTGGCAGCCAGCCACTCCCCCCTGGGGCCAAGAGGTAGGTGGCCATGCCACCCTTGGGGGCCGTGTGCATTTGGTTCTGGAATTCCCTTTTCCCTCCTTCACACCACCCCGTCTGGCCCTCCAGGCTAGCCTTCCTTCGCTGGGAGTTCCCCAACTTCAACAGCCGAAGCAAAGACTTGCTGGGGCGCTTCGTGCTGGCCCGGCGCCACCTGCTGGCCGCTGGCTTCCTGCTGGTCGACGTGAGTATCTGCTAGTCCCAGCTGGCTGATGGGAGCCAGTGTCAGACCCCAGCTCTTGAGGTCGCCCGTGTTGGGGTTCCCCCTTCACACATGAGAAAATAGGAACTTAGAAGGGTGTTAGGTTTCTCCCAACGTCACACAGCTTTTAAGTATCTGATGCTGTTCGCATCTCCACAGCCAGGGTTTCTGAGAGGAAGAGGTAAGACAGACCCAGTGCCCAGGGCCTCATGCTGGCCTGTGCCTCACACGGGGCTCTGTGCTGAGGGCCGGCCCCGGGCCTGGTCCCAGGTTCTCACTGTGGAGACATCTGCACCGGAGAGCAGGCTGTCTTGTATGGGGCCAGAAAATACACAAGTGACTCATTTTTGAGTGTTTTATTTTGCTTTTGATACAGCTTTTAAAATCTTGAAGCCACCCTTGGTCCCGTTTATTCATGGGCCTTTGCAGCTCTGAGCACTAACCAAGTGGGGGTCTCTTTCCCACCCATTCTGCTCTAGCTCTATAGGCGTCTTCCTTCAGGATTTGGGGGCTAGGGGTGTGATGTGCAGGGCAGGGGGCATGACGGGGCTCTGCACCTGCCCTGACTCATTTCCACTGCCTTTCCCAGGTCCCATACTATGAGTGGATGGAACTCAAGTCTGAATGGCAGAAGAGCGCCTATCTCAAGGACAAGATGCGCAAAGCAGTGGCAGAGGAGCTGGCCAAATGACCTGTCCCATAGCAAGGACTATGTGCCCAGGGGGCCGGACTTCTCCAGAGGCCTAGCCATGGGCACTGGGTGGGCAAGAGGTGGCACGCTCCAGGACAGACCTCAGTGCAGGACATTGGCCTTGGAAGTGGGGAAGTGGGCCGGTGGCCAGCATCTCTGAGTAGCAGGTCATTCTCTCATGAGTAATAAATTCTTCATCAACTGCCTGACTATCCTGGTTTCTCTGCCACCCACAGAGGATCCCTCTCATAGACATTCGTGCACGGCTGGCCTGTTGCTCAGAAGCCCACAGTCAGCCCCCGTACGGGCTGAGTCCTGGAGTTCTGAACATCAGCAAGTGAGGACCTTCCCAGGGGAAGCCAGTTGGGTTTTCAGTGCGTGGCATCCTGGGAGGTCCCCTCCCATCCAGTGGTCTTAGGTGAGAGGGGCACCCTGACGGCCTGTGCTGCCAGGTGGTGTAAGTGCAGCCCCTCAGGAGGCGCTGGCTCTGAGAAGAAGAGATGCATGTACTTGACTGACACTGCAGGGCCAGAGAGACCCCTTACTGTCCTCACACCTGGGCCGGAGTGCCGTGGTGTGCCGCCGCTGTGGCAGCCATCTGCCTAAGGATCCCGGAGCCCCCTTCACCACATCAGCAGCAGTGCCACCAAGACTTCCCCGGAGCCCAGAGCCCCCTTCACATCAGCAGCAGCGCCAGCAGACTTCCCCAGCAGTGTAAGGGTTAGGACTCCTTGCTTCCACTGCTGGGGACCCAGGTTCAGTCCCTGGTTGGAGAACTAAGATCCCACAAGCCAAGTACCAAGGCCAAAAAAAGGCTTTCCAGCTTCTAGTCCATCACAAGAGACTTTGCTGTGGAGCTGAGCAGAGAAGGGCCACCTGGCTTCTCTGGGCCCCCCTCTCAACTGATGCCCACTCCCTCCAGAGTGGTCCCTCAGAAAGTGAATCACACAAGCTTTGGATTAGAGGAGGAGCTGTAGAACAGCTCGCAGGATGTGGGTGCTTGGCACTCGGCACACAGGCTGGCTGAGGTTCTTGGCCCAGAGAACAGAACAGCCGAGATGGCTTTTTGAAGCCAGTGACTCAGAGCCCAGACAAGGTGAGGGAGTGGGGAAGGGTGTACCAAAGTGAAGGGCCAGCGTGGACAAGCATCAGGGGTGCCAAGCCAGGTTCGGGGGCACCCACAAAGCTCGTGTTCACCATTCAGGATCTGTGGCTTGTAGTTGAGATACTTTGACAGATTCCCTGCAGCTGAAAGAAGCTACAGTGTCCCCTGTGCCCTCTGTTGGTTTGCTCAAAGGTGACGGGCACATGTCTCACCAGGATACTGACTGCCAAGAACAAGAGTCCATGCGCAGGACGCTTGGATCACCACCAGGACCCGTCATGTTGCGCTTTATGTTCATGCCTACCCCCTTGGCTTTGAGCCGACTGGCAGCCACCAACACGTCCTCCACTTTTATTCTGTTACTTCGAGAATGTTCCGTACAGGAATGATCCAGTCTATGAAGTTTGGAAATTGGGTTTTTTCACAGGCACAGTTCTCTGCAGTTTAATCCAGTAGGTCCTTGTTATTGCTGTTAGACTGTGGTTCAGTCCCATGTGTGGGTGTTTGTGTAAACCCAAGTTTTCATTTCTCTGGGATAAGTGCCTGAGTACAGCTGCTGGGTCATATGGGATTTATATGCTGTTTAAGAAACTGCCACCGCATTTTCCAAAGGTGCTGTGCCATGTTACATTCCCACCAGCAGTGGGAAGCAGTGAAGTTCACATCCCTGCCAGCCTATGGTGTTCTCAAGGATTCCCGGAGCGGTTTGGATGGGTGTGGAGTCATCTTTTCACTTGCATTTGCCTAAAGGCTAGGGATGTGAAGCACTTAACCTGACTTCTAGTCATCTTGGTGGGTGTGAGGTGGTATCTCACCATGCCTTTGATTTTAACTTTTCCATGATAACTAATGGTGTCTTCACATGCCTATGGCCTATTTACATGTAATTTTTGGAGACATACCTGTTCAGACCCTTTGTCCAGTTTTTAACTAGTCTGTCTTACTATGTTGTAAGAGTTCTTTATATATTTAGAAACAAGTCTGTTACCAGATAGAGGACTTGCAAGGACTTGCAAATACTTTCTCCCATTTTGTGGACTGTGTTTCCACTTTATTGATGGTGTCCTTTGAAACAAAAAGTTCCAAATTTGGGTGAAAGAGATTGTCCAAAATTGATGTTAATTCTACTTTAAATCAGAATTAACTACTCATTTAAACATGAGTTTAAGCAAGCTTCAGGAGCTGGTGATGAACGGGGAAGTCTGGTGTGCTACAGTCCGTGGGGTTGCAAAAAGTCAGACATGACTGACTGAACTGAACTACTTTAAATACTTCATAGAACTCAAATAAAACTATCTGGGCCTGAAGACTTCTTGGGGGAAGCTTTTTTAAGTTACAGATTCAGTTTCTTTCATGGTTTTAGGATTATTCGTGTTACCTATTTCATCTTGTTTGAATTTTTGGTAGATTTTAATTTTCAAGTAATTGTCCATTTCTTCAAAGTTTTTGAATTTATGAGCATTAAATTTGTAGCATTCCCTTAGTATCCTTGTAATGTCTTCAGGCTCCAGAGTGTTAGCCCTGTTATTAGCATTCTCCAGAGAAAACCAACAATATATGAGAGAGAAACATGAGAGATTTATTATAGGAATTGGCTCTGCAGTTACAGAGACCAAGGAGTTCCACAATTTGCTGTTCTCAAGGTGGAGAACCAGGAAAGCCATAGCCACTGGTATAAATTCAGTTCAAGTGCAAAGACCCGAGGATGGGGAGGGGTGGCAGGCGGGGCTGTGGCGCCACTGGTGTCAGCCCTGGAGGCCAAAGACGAGAACCAGGAGCTCCAATGTTCCAGGGTCAGAGGTGGACACCCCAGCTCAAGAGAGTGAATTCACACTTCGCCTTTTTGTTTTTCTCTGCCCCTACCCACCCTTCCCCCACCAACAGATTGGTTGGTATCCACCCTGCACTGGTGAGACCAAATCTCTTCAGTCAGTCTACTGAGTCATGCTCATCTCCAGAGATGCCCTTGCACACACCCAGAAACAGCATTTAATCCACTATCTGGGCATCGCTAAGCCCAGTCAAGTTGACACAAAATTAACCATCATAGCCCCCATGGCATACTGGTCATTTGTGTTGTCTCTATTTTGGTCCATCTTGCAATTTTACTGATTTCTCAAAGAACTATTCGTTTGTTTCACTGATTTCTTCCACTGTTTTCCTGTTTTCCGTTTCATTGATTTCTGCTCTTGGCTCTATTTCCTTCTTATTGCTGAGTATAGTTGATTTTGTCCTTTTCCTAGTTCCCTGAGGTAGGAACTTTGATGATTGATTTGAGTCCTTTCCTCTCTTCCAACGTGCTATAAATATCCCTCTCAGCATTTCTATCTGCAGACCACATAATTTAATATTTGTATTTTCATTCACTTCAGTTCTGTGTTTCTTAACATTTTTCTTATTCTCGTTGTAATTTTCCTTATTGTTGGGTTTGTCCGTGATTTTCCTGGTTTGATGGGTGGTTTTTTTTAAAAAACGTACCCCAGATAGGCTATCATGTTCAAATTTTAGCAAGCAGCCAGCCTGTTTGGGTCAGGCTGCAGTCCTGGGCTACATGGCCTGTGGTTCTCATGCCTCACAGCACTGTTGGTCTCCTGCCACTGGGCTCTGCTGGTGCTCTTGAATGGATATGAGGCACTTCCTGTGCTGGACAATCCTGTGCCTTTGAGGTGGGGTCAGGGGGGAACCCAGCTTGCTGGGCTGAAAACCTGCTGTGGTGCAATTTCCTTTGCCAGTGGCCCCCACCCTCCAGAGACTCGGGGGGCGGGCGGGCAAGAGCCAGAGAGGGGATGCATGAGGTGGGGAGGAATGGCATCCCTTGGCCCCTTATCAGGAGGCTTCCCCTTGATTTTCAGTATCAGTTCTGCCACACTCCCTAGAGTTGTCACAAGCTCCAGTTCATATGAGGGTGAATGCCTGGTCCTCCCAGTACGTAGTAGCTGGTGGTGACAGGAAATGCCAGGCTTGGGTCCCCTTCTGTTGAGTAGGCTGCTCTGCTGTTCCTCCAATCCTGGGGTCTCTCCCCAGCTCACCTTTCTCTTTTTGTCTTAGTTCAGTTCTGGTGGTCTCTAATTTCCCATATTTTTATTGGTTAGGAGGAGCAGAGAGACAAACTTGTGTCATCCTGTCCAAAAGGGAAGCTACTCAGGCACTGATGAAAGCCTTCTGTTTTCTCGAATGTCAGTGCTGTTGGCCAAGTGGTAGAGGTTAGCAGAACGGTGAAGATTTATGAAGGACTCAGCTAAGGCGATGAGAAAGAGGCCATAGGAAGAAGCAAGTTTTTGTTGTTGTTGTTGTTGTTGTTGTTGGCCATGACACAGCTTGTGAGATCTTAGTTCCCCCACAAGGGATTGAACCCAGGCCCCAGCAGTGAAAGCACTGAGTCCTAGTGACTGGGCCACTAGGGAATTCCCTGGAGGAGGCAACTTAGAAACTCTTAGGAGGTGAGGATGAAGATGGGTGTGGAGAAAAGGGACAAAGAAGAGGAGCTCCCCATCAGTGGATAGATGGACAGATTTCCAGCGACTGAGAGGGATGCAAGATGCAAGGCTTAGACTGGGACGGACATGATGGGTCTGGTGCCTGATGTGTTGGGGAGATGCCCAGCAGGCAGCCCCTGGCTCCATGGGCTCTGGGGTAGAGCCAACAGAAGATTGAGGATGAGGAGCCTCCCCCACAACAATGGCCGTTCTGATTGCCTACCCCCGCCCCCGTCTAGCTCTGGGATGATGACAATGTTCAACTGTCTCCCAGAGCCTGGCACGGGGCGGATGCTCGGTGAATCTGAGTGCAGGAGGGCCTGTGTGGAAGCAAGGGCGCATCTCTGGAAAGCTCAGGGAGGGTTTGCAACCTTGGGAGGTGTGGCAGGGACGTCTGCTGAGAATGGAGGAAGGCAAGCTTCTCCATTTTCCTTCCATTGCCCAAGAGCTGAAGGATGGGACAGCACTGAGCTGCGGGGAACCCCGGGGACCAGTCAACCTGAGGCTCCGCTGGGGCTGCTTTCCCTGATGCGCTCCTGCCTGCCGGCTCTGGTTGCCATAGAGCCAGGAGGCGGTTGCCACGGAGACCGACGTGCGAGGACCGACCAATCAGTGAAGAGCTGCGGCGCCAGCTCACCTCTTGGATGGAGGCACCGGGCTAGGATGAGGACCCCTGACCAGGCAGCTGGGAGCCGGGTGTTCGAGCAGGAGGCTTATGGCGCCGCCACCCCCAAAGCGCCGGTCCCCCAAAATCCCCAACACCCTCCCCGGCCCCCGCACCCCGACTTCTGACGACCTTCTGCCTCTTCCCGGCCCGACTAAGGGGTGATACCTCCGACTGGCCCTGAACCCCTCTCCCGTTAGTGAAGGGGAGGAGGGGGCCCAAGGGCTGGGATGCTGCGGGAAAGGCGGGGCCGCGGACCGCGGGAGAACAGTGCAGTCGGGGTGGGGTATGGGGAGGGAGGGACGGAGGCTGTCCCACCCCCTGCGCTCCCGGCACACCGCAGTGCCTGGCGCGCCCGCGCAAGCTCACTCGCTCACTCGGGGCGCTGGGCGGGCGGGGCGGCGCTGACGTCATCCACTGACCCCTTTCACCCCCCGGCCGAGGGGCGGTGGCCGCGCAGGCTCCGCGGGACGGACTCACCGACAGACAGGGGACGGAAGGACGGGCGTACGGCCAGGCCATGCCCGGGGAGGCTGCCCGCGCCGAGCTGCTGCTGCCGGAGGCGGGCGGGCCGGGACCCCGCACAGGTGAGGCTGCGGCGCGCTCTCCGTCCCGCTTGCGTGTATCTCCGCCAACCCCTCTCTTCGTCCCCTCCCGTCTCTACCCCTCTCCCTCTCCGACACTGTCCCTCTACCAGCTCCGTCCCATTTTCTCTTCGCGACCCCCTCCCTGCCCTCTCTCTTTTCCTGTCCCTTGTCCATCTCCGCCCTGTCCCCTTCCTTGGTCCCCAGTCCTAGCCCAATGTAGCCCAACCCTGGCCCCTACTCAGGACCTCAGGGAAGGGCGGGGTGGATTAGATGTCCTCCGGGTGCCAAAAGCGACTTGAAGGCGTGAGCTTCCCGGCTCCCATGGGCGTCCCCCGCCGCGCCCCATTGTCTGAGGGGGGGCAATGGGCCTCACGGCCCCTGCAGCGTGGGTTGTCATCTGCACCCCAGCCACTTGGATTGCAGATTCGCGGGGCGCCGGCCCTCCCCACTCCCCACCCCCCTCACCCCTCCCTGTGTTTGAGAGCTGTCTCCGGGCAGGCAGGCGGGTGGCTGGTTCTGGCTCGAGGGAGAACAGGGCTGGAGCTGAAGCCTGGGGAAGCCCGAGGGCTGGAAGGTGGGAGGCCCTGGGGGAGCAAGGGCTGCAGAGCATCAGCCCTGGAGTGCAAGCCCAAATCCTTGGAGAGACTTAGGGAGCAAGCTTTGGAGGGGATCTGCCTTAGGCCCAGGAAGACCAGCCAGGATGGCCACTGGGCATGAGGTCAGCCATGTGTGGCTCCGGGAGGGCCAAGGGCACCTTGCTGTGGGTGAGAAGTCCCCTGGCGATTAAACCTATACTGGGCCCAGGGGCCTGGCCTCCCCTCTGGGTCCTGTAAAGTGGGTCGGGACTGTCTCTGCTTGGACTGTTTAACAACCTTGAATGAGGCACAAAAATCTTTGACCTTTGGCTTCTCTTTCTCTGTCCTCTTGGCGCCCAACCCCACCCTCAGCCTGTTCAGGGTCCTGGAGTCCAGTGAGGGTGCACAGGGGTACCCTACCAGGCCAGTGCCAAGAGCCTGGTCTCCAGCACCCAGCCCCGCCAGCCACACCCACCTCCAGGGTTTAGGTGTTCATCACACTCCCATGGACCCAAAGGACCCCCTTCTCAGGACCCTCTGGCCACGCCAGCACCCCAGCAGTGTGGCCCAAGGGCCCAGGGTTCTGGCACTGCTGCAGCAGATGGGCCAAGCCTGGGGAGGGGGCTGCCCTAAGCTTCACCTCCACTTTGCAGACAGAACGCTGAAGCACAGGAGATGTACTTGTGGGTGGTTATGGGTGAACGTGGAAGCCTCCAGAGAAAATGGCCAGAGCTGGGCAGCCCCTATCCACTGCCATGGGACCCACACAAATGAGCCTCAGCTCTGTGCGGGTGGCTGCTGCTGGCAACTCAGTCAGATGCACTCAGAGCCCCAAGAGCCCACAGCCCCTCAGAGCTGCTTATGGGGCAGGGCGGGTCCCCTGTGTGCGCCACCATTGGCCATCACCGAGCCAGCAGTGAGCTGGGATGTCCTGCCTGAGGACAGCACACCGTGGCCCCTGCTTTCCCTCTCACGTGTGCCGACTCTGGAAACGGGTGGGGCAGCGGAGCCCAGTGAGACCCTGACAGGTTGTCCTCAGGTATAGGCAGCAAGGAAAGGAGAGAGATGAGGCAGAGAAGCAAGACTCCCACTTCACAGCCAGTGTGAGATCTGGAATGTTCCAGAGCTGAGTGGAGAGCAGGCTTCCTGCTCCCTGGGGGCCCACTGACCTAGGAGGTCATGAGCAGACCTTTCCTGGCAAGCCCGGCTGAGGCGGCACAGATTACGTGCATGGAGTCAGCAAGTTAGTGTCCTGAGAGACAGGAGCTGGTCTCATCTTTAACGAGCATCTTGGAGAAAAGCCAGACCCCAGGCTGCTTGCCATGGAAGAACTCTTGGAAATCATCCCTTGGGCACAGCAATACCCTTTCCTTCTCCTCACCTCTCTTTTCAGCAGACACCCACCCTCGTGGGCCCCCAGTCCTGTGCTCAACTCTCGTCTGAGAGAGGGGAGGCTGCAGCCAGGAGCTGCCTCTCAGGGAAGATGCCTGCCCTTCTCACGCCCTTCTGTCTCCACAGATCTGTCCTGTGATGCGGCTGAGGCTACCACCCCAAAGGGGGACCGGCTGGAGCACTGTGCCCCGACATCTGGGCCCAGCGCCCTGGCTCTCACGTTCCTGCACGGCAAGCCTGGTGCCCGGCCCCCGCCTGAGGGAGCCAGCTGGGATGCAGGGCCGGGCCGCGCCCCCTCAGCCTGGGCAGTCCAGGCAGAGGGCGGCCCCAGTCCAGGGCCCGCTGAGGTTCGGCCTGCTGAAGGTCCTCTCCCAGCCTCCCTGGAGCCCCGGATTGTCATGGGCGAGGAGACGTGCCAGGCAGCCCCGCTGCCCAGGGCAACCATGCCGGAGCTCAGGGACTGGGAGGGTGGGCATGCTAATCTGAACCCACCCCCCGAGTTGTGTTCTCAGGGTGACCCTCCTGTGCCTTTCCCTGCCCCAGACTCCGATTCCTACTTCACGCCTCCCTCCACCCCCACCAAGACAGCCTCCACCCTGCTCCCTGGCCCCGGGCCCCACAGGGACACCCAGGATGCCCAGGCTGAGCTGGGGGACTCGCCGCCAGCCTCGCCCACTGGCTCGTACATCACGGCAGATGGGGACAGCTGGGCCTCATCCCCATCCTGCTCCCTGAGCCTTCAGGCCCTGGCCGAAGGGCTGGATGTGCCCTCAGGCTGGGGCTTCTCTCCACCCGGCTCTGTGGTCGATGAGAGGGAGCTGTCCCCTGCAGGGACCCCGGACGGCTCGTCCCCAGAGTCCAGCCTCTCAGCAGACAGCAGCTCTTCCTGGGGCCAGGAGGGCCACTTCTTCGAGCTGGACTTCTTGGCCAATGACCCAATGATCCCTGCTTACCTCCTGCCCTTCCAGGGCAGCCTGATTTTCCAGGTGGAGGCGGTGGAGGTGACACCCCTGCCCCAAGAGGAGGAGGAAGTGGAGGAGGAGGAGCAAGAAGAGGAGCAGGAGGTCCCCCTCCCCAGAGGGGATCTAGCTGGGGAGGGCGAGGATGATAGCACATTCGCATCCTCCCTGCAGTCGCTGTCCGACCTGTCCATCACCGAGGGCGTGGACGAGGCCTTCGCCTTCCGGGATGACACTTCAGCTGCCTCCTCTGACCCCGACTCGGCCTCCTACACGGGGGCTGATGATGAGAGGCTGTACAGCGGAGAGCCCCACGCACAGCCCGCCACACTGCTCCAGGACAGCCCTGGGGAGGCTGCCTCCTGGGGCCCAGAGCTCACTCTTGGGGTGTCCAAGGGAGAGGCTGGCCAGGCTGCCAAGAGTCAGGAACCCATCTCCGAGATAACGACGGTGGGTCCCGCTGCAGCCCAGGTGTCTCCTGCTATGGCCCTTCACATCCCACAGGAATCTCTGGACCACACTGGGATGAGCCCTCAGGCCCAGGGAGAAGAGCCAGGCTCCACCATGGGACCAGTACCTGTTGCCCCAGTCACGTCTCAGCCCCTGCAGGATGGAGATACTGCTACTTTAGGCCCAGAGCCCTGGATTTCGAAGGGAGAAGCAGACCTCAACTGTCTACAAACCCTGAAGGAAGACACAGGCCAGGGGTTTGCCACTGCAACCAGCCCTGAACCCCAGCCAGAAGTGGATCCAGCAGCATTCCCACCCCTGCAGGATGCAGGTATCCCCTGGGTCCAGGAATCTGCCTCTGAGACCAGCCTTGAGCCCCAGTTGGAAGAAGAAGGCCTGACATCATCCTCAGCCCTGCAGGATGCAAGTCTCCCCTTGGTCCAGGGATCTGCCTCTGAAGCTAGCCCGGAGCCCCAGTCAGAAGAAGAAGATCTGACAGCATCCTCACCCCTGCAGGATGCAAGTCTCCCCTTGGTCCAGGGATCTGCCTCTGAGGCCTGCCCTGAGCCCCAGTCAGAAGAAGAAGATCTAACAGCATCCTCACCTCTGCAGGATGCAGGTCTCCCCTTGGTCCAGGGATCTGCCTCTGAGGCCTGCCCTGAGCCCCAGTCAGAAGAAGATCTGACAGCCTCCTTACCCCTGAAGGATGAAGGTCTCCCCTTGGTCCAGGGATCTGCCTCTGAGGCCAGCCTGGAGCCCCAGTCAGAAGAAGAAGATCTAACAGCATCCTCACCTCTGCAGGATGCAGGTCTCCCCTTGGTCCAGGGATCTGCATCTGAGGTCAGCCCTGAGCCCCAGTTAGAAGAAGAAGATCTAACAGCATCCTCACCCCTGCAGGATGCAGGTCTCCCCTTGGTCCAGGGATCTGCCTCTGAGGCCTGCCCTGAGCCCCAGTCAGAAGAAGATCTGACAGCATCCTTACCCCTGAAGGATGAAGGTCTCCCCTTGGTCCAGGGATCTGCCTCTGAGGCCAGCCTGGAGCCCCAGTCAGAAGAAGAAGATCTGACAGCATCCTTATCCCTGAAGGATGAAGGTATCCCCTTGGTCCAGGGATCTGCCTCTGAGGCCAGCCTGGAGCCCCAGTCAGAAGAAGAAGATCTGACAGCATCCTTATCCCTGAAGGATGAAGGTATCCCCTTGGTCCAGGGATCTGCCTCTGAGGCCTGCCCTGAGCCCCAGTCAGAAGAAGACCTGACAGCATCCTTACCCCTGAAGGATGAAGGTCTCCCCTTGGTCCAGGGATCTGCCTCTGAGGCCAGCCTGGAGCCCCAGTCAGAAGAAGAAGATCTGACAGCATCCTTATCCCTGAAGGATGAAGGTATCCCCTTGGTCCAGGGATCTGCCTCTGAGGCCTGCCCTGAGCCCCAGTCAGAAGAAGACCTGACAGCATCCTTACCCCTGAAGGATGAAGGTCTCCCCTTGGTCCAGGGATCTGCCTCTGAGGCCAGCCTGGAGCCCCAGTCAGAAGAAGACCTGACAGCATCCTTACCCCTGAAGGATGAAGGTCTCCCCTTGGTCCAGGGATCTGCCTCCAAGGCCAGCCCTGAGCCCCAGTCAGAAGAAGAAGATCTGACAGCATCTTTATCCCTGAAAAATGAAGGTCTCCCCTTAGTCCGGGGATCTGCCTCCGAGGCCAGCCCTGAGCCCCAGTCAGAAGATCTAACAGCATCCTCACCCCTGCAGGATGCAGGTCTCCCTTTGACCCAGGGATCTGCCTCCGAGGCCAGCCCTGAGCCCCAATCAGAAGATCTAACAGCATCATCACCTCTGCAGGATGCAGCTCTTCGTTTGGTCCAGGGATCTGTCTTCGAGGCCAGCCCTGAGCCCCACTCAGAAGAGGACCTGACAGCTTCTCCACCCCTGCAGGACACAGGTCTCCCCTTGGTCCAGGGATCTGCTTCTGAGGCCAGCCCTGAGCCCCAGTCAGAAGAAGAGGAGCTGACAGCCTCCCCACCCCTGCAGGATGCAGGTCTCCCCTTGGTCCATGCATCTGCCTCCGAGGCCAGCTTTGAGCTCCAGTCAGAAGTGACAGCATCCCCACCCCTGCAGGATGCAGGTCTCCCCTTGGTCCAAGGATCTGCTTCTGAGTCCAGCCCTGACCACCAGTCCGATCTGAAAGCATCCTTGCCCCTGCAGGATGCAGGACTTCCCTTGGTCCATGGATATGCCTCTGAGGCCAGCCCTGAGCCCCAGTCAGAAGAAGAAGTGACAGCCTCCCCACCCCTGCAGGACACAGGTCTCCCCTTGGTCCATGGATCTGCCTCCGAGGCCACTCCTGAGCTCCAGTCAGAAGAAGAAGTGACAGCATCCCCACCCCTGCAGGTTGCAGGTCTCCCCTTGGTCCAGGGATCTGCCTCCGATGCTACTTCAGAGCCCCAGTCAGAAGAACTGACAGCATCCTCGCACCTGCAGGACACAGGTCTCCCCTTGGTCCAGGGATCTGTTTCCGAGGCCAGCCCTGAGCCCCAGTCAGAAGAAGAGGAGCTGACAGCATCCTCACACCTGCAGGACGCAGGTCTCCCCTTGGTCCAGGGATCTGTTTCCGAGGCCAGCCCTGAGCCCCAGTCAGAAGAAGAGGAGCTGACAGCATCCTCACACCTGCAGGACACAGGTCTCCCCTTGGTCCAGGGATCTGTTTCCAAGGCCAGCCCTGAGCCCCAGTCAGAAGAAGAGGAGCTGACGGCCTCCCCATCCCTGCAGGACGCAGGACTCCCCTTGGTCCAGGGATCTGCATCTGAGGTCAGCCCTGAGCCCCAGTCAGAAGAGGACCTGACAGCCTCCCGACCCCTGCAGGATACAGGTCTCCCCTTGGTCCAGGGATCTGCCTCCGATGCCAGCTCAGAGCCCCAGTCTGAAGAAGAGGAGCTGACAGCCTCCCCATCCCTGCAGGATGCAGGTCTCCCCTTGGTCCTGGGATCTGTTTCTGAGGCCAGCTCAGAGCCCCACTCAGAAGAAGAGGAGCTGACAGCCTCCCTGCCCCTGCAGGACACAGGTCTCCCCTTGGTTCAGGGATCTGCCTCCGATGCCAGCTCAGAGCTTCAGTCAGAAGAAGATCTCACAGCCTCCCCAACTCTGCAGGACGCAGGTCTCCCCTTGGTCCAGGGATCTTCCTCCGATGCCAGTTCAGAGCCCCACTCAGAAGAAGAGGAGCTGACAGCCTCCCCACCGCTGCAGGACGCAGGTCTCCCCTTGGTCCAGGGATCTGTTTCTGAGGCCAGCCTGGAGCCCCACTCAGAAGAAGAGGAGCTGACAGCCTCCCCCCAGCTGCAGGACGCAGGTCTCCCCTTGGTCCAGGGATCTGTTTCTGAGGCCAGCCTGGAGCCCCACTCAGAAGAGGAGCTGACAGCCTCCCCACCCCTGCAGGATGCAGGTCTCCCTTTGGTCCAGGGATCTGCCTCCGATGCCAGCTCAGAGCCCCAGTCCGAAGAAGAGGAGCTTACAGCCTCCCCAGCTCTGCAGGATGCAGGTCTCCCCTTGGTCCAGGAATCTGCCTCCGATGCCAGTTCAGAGCCCCAGTCTGAAGAGGAGCTGACAGCCTCGCCGCCCCTGCAGGATGCAGGTCTCCCCTTGGTC
The DNA here is from genome assembly GCF_032405125.1 of Capricornis sumatraensis. Taxonomy (NCBI): domain Eukaryota; kingdom Metazoa; phylum Chordata; class Mammalia; order Artiodactyla; family Bovidae; genus Capricornis; species Capricornis sumatraensis. The sequence goes on from NC_091073.1 coordinate 81,364,631, forward strand.
CAGGGATCTGTTTCTGAGGCCAGCTCAGAGCCCCACTCAGAAGAAGAGGAGCTGACAGCCTCCCCGCCCCTGCAGGACACAGGTCTCCCCTTGGTCCAGGGATCTGCCTCCGATGCCAGCTCAGAGCCCCAGTCAGATCTCACAGCGTGCCCAACTCTGCAGGACACAGGTCTCCCTTTGGTCCAGGGATCAGCCTCCAAGGTCAGTCCGGAGCCCCAGTCAGAAGATCTCACAGCCTCCCCAACCCTGCAGGACGCAGGTCTCCCCTTGGTCCAGGGATCAGCCTCCAAGGCCAGCCCGGAGCCCCAGTCAGAAGATCTCACAGCCTTCCCGCCCCTGCAGGAAGCAGGTCTCCCCTCCAGTCAAGTATCTGCCACCAGTGCCAGCCCTCAGGCCCCGATGACTGACACAAGCTGTATCCAAGAGACAGAGCCCACAGCCACTGCAGCCCATAGGAAAGGACGAAAGACCCTGGGACTGAGGCCAGCACCTGAGGAAAGAGACCCAGACCACACTCGAGGATCAGACTCTCTGGCCTTGGATCAGATACATCTGGGTGGCCCAGACCTACCTGCAGATGCTCGGACACCCTTGGAGGGAGATGCAAGCCCCTCCAAGCCTGCCACAGAGGTCCCAGACACACCTGAGCTTTTCACAGCCACCCAAGGTCCCCCAAAGCCTGACTCCAGTGGGGAGGAAGTAGCCAAGGGCATTTTGGCACCTGAGCAGGAAGCCTGTCATGATGTTTGTGCACATGGGGGTGATGGAGCTGAGTCCAGCTCACCCCCAAAGGAGGCCCTGGGGGCTGAGCACCAGGGTCATGAGGCCCTAAAGCCAGTGGTTCATGGCCCAGGGGTGTGTCCTACTGCCAGCCTGGAGGTTGGCCAGTTGGGGCCCCCAAGCCCAGTGGAGGAAGGAAGGGCTACTCTTGGGCACAGGCTTCCCATGGCTGTGGGCTCAGAGGTTGGGCTGAGCTCCTGCTCAGAGTCTCCTTCAAGAGCTGTGCCCAGGCTGGGAGGGCACTGTGCCAAAGATCCTGCCCCAACATCTCCCCTGCCCGTGAGGCAGCCAAAGCCTGTGCTGGGCCCAGGCAGGGGAGAGCAGGCCCAGGCAGCACTTGGACCCCTTGGCCCCTCCCCACTGCAGCCTCCAGAAAGCCCCATAGGGGGCCTTCCCAGTGCACCCCAAGACAGGATCCAGGGTCCTGAGCCCCCTGCTCCTGGTGTCCTCATGGAGGCAGTCCCAAGCCCCCTGGCATCCCCTGCTCCCTGCCCTTGCCGGGGACCCCAGGAAGACTTGGTGGAGGGCGCGGAGCCCCTGGGCTCTCCGAGCCACCCACCACCTCGGCCAAGAACCCAGCGGGCAGTGGCTGCCTCCTCAGGGATCACAAACCCCCCTGGGGCTGGGCAGGTCAGCCTCCCACCCCACCCCACCCTCCTCAGCCCCAAGGCAGCCCTCAAGAGGGGTACCCATGCCAAAGACCCAGCCTCGAGGCTCTCGCCCCCTCGCCAAGTGCCTCCTGGCTCTGGGCCCCGGAGCCCAGCCGGCCCTCGAGGGCTCCCAGCCACCGAGCAGCAGGATGACGGCGACAGTTTGGAGGAAGGTGAGTGGGATGCAGGCAGCAGCACTGTCCTGAGCCAGGGACCCAGGGGGCAGAGGGCTGGGCAGGGATGCCAGAGCTGCTCGCCCCGTGCCTGTCCAGAAGGGCAGGCCATCCTCACACTCCCCTTCCTCAGACTCGCCCCGCGCTCTGGGCTCTGGCCAGCACTCGGACAGCCACGGGGAGTCGTCAGCCGAGCTGGAGGAGCAGGACCTCCCAGGACCACAGACCGCACAGTGCCCAGCCCAGGTGCCCGAAAAGGCAGGTTGTGCACCCAGGGGAGGGCTCCGTGCCCTGCCCTCGGGTGCTCAGACCCCCTTTCTTCTCCAGGCCCCAGCCGGCAGTGGGAGTGAGGAGACAGTCGCCAAAGCCAAGCAGAGTCGCAGTGAGAAGAAGGCCCGAAAGGTGGGCTGGGCACCCAGCTGGGACTCTGCTCCCTCTAGGAGGGGCCAGGCTGGCCAGACAACCCCAGCCACCCCAAGAGTGGGGCTGGCAGCCTAAAGGGACCCTTTCCCACCCCATAGCTGATGAATCCCATCGATGGGGGCCCTGGGATAAAGGGAGTAACTGGATGCTTTGTGTGAAGTAACTGGGGCTGGGCTGTCAGCTGAAACAGACTCACAGCCTGAGTCTGACGTCCTATTTGCTCACATGGGGAGCCACCTGGGAGGCTCCACAGAGGGTGGGTGGTGGAACCCTTGTGCCCCCTGGCAGTGAGCCGTTTCCCCCGGATTTGCTCCTCTTCCCCAACCCCCAACTGGGAACTTTGGGGCCCATGCCCAGGTCTGAGACCATTGTGCTTCCAGGCGATGTCCAAGCTGGGCTTACGACAGATCCAGGGGGTCACCAGGATCACCATCCAGAAGTCTAAGAACATCCTCTTTGTCATTGCCAAGCCCGACGTCTTTAAGAGCCCAGCCTCAGACACCTACGTGGTCTTCGGCGAGGCCAAGGTCTGAGCGGCTGGCCATGGGTGCGGGGAGGGAGTCTGGGGCGCGGGCTCAGCTGACAGCTGACCTCTGTGCTGCAGATCGAGGACCTGTCGCAGCAGGTGCACAGAGCTGCGGCTGAGAAGTTCAAAGTGCCCTCGGAGCCCTCCGCCCTGGTGCCTGAGTCAGCACCTGGGCCGAGGGTGAGACCCGAGTGCGAGGAGGAGGAGGAGGAGGAAGAGGAGGAGGAGGTGAGGCCAAGGGGCCCACGGCTCAGTCTTGTGGAGGGGGGCAGCTTTGCCTGGGGCCTCTCACTGGGGGAGGGGGCCGCTCCAGCACCTCCCTGCATATCCCGCTCCAGGTGGATGAGGCAGGACTGGAGCTGCGGGACATCGAGCTGGTGATGGCACAGGCCAACGTGTCAAGGGCCAAGGCCGTGCGGGCCCTGAGGGACAACCAGAGTGACATCGTCAACGCCATCATGGTGAGTGGCTGGCCCCTCCGCAAACGCCCTGCTGCTGTCTCCGCCGGGGCCTGTCCCCCAACGTGACCCTCTCCTTCTGCAATTCTCACAGGAGCTGACCATGTAGCTGCTGACCAGAGGCCCGGCTCCACCCCTGCCCCTAGCTCTGCTGCTCAATAAAGTGGTGTCCCTTCATCGCCTCTGCTCCTCCAGCGCAGGCTCTGGCTAAACGGACTGCAGGAGGTGTGCAGACACTTCCTGAAGCCACAGAGGTCCCGAGGAGGGTGGTAGTCCCTCCCCCGCGTCCCAGGGAATCCACCTTGCCCAGGGATTGTGGACAATCCAGTCACCTGGCTGTGGCCCAAGTCATGGGCCTGGGAATAACAGTTTCTGGAAGGAACTCCCCAGATGCAGGGGCCCCTGAGCTGGAGGAGTTGCTGGAAGTAGTGTCTGCTAAGGCGAGCAGCACTTTATCTCCTGAAGTTCCTGGCCCCTCGCTGTGGCCCAGCTCTAGGAGTCACCACCCTCTCCCTGTCCTCTCTCTTCTACAAAGTCCAGGGAGCCGCAGGGTGGGGGTGACATCCCAGGACAAAAGAGGGAGACCACTGAGTGCGGGACCATGTGTGGGTGGAGCCCCCGGAGAAGAGGAGCAGTTCCTGACCATCACAGAAAGCTCATGGGACACAAGGTCCCCACTGTTCACAAGCACAGGGTGGGCTGTGGAAGGGATGGCCCCTGGCCCACCTGTCTATCTTTAGCTGTTCCACATGCTTTCAGGGCAGGTTGATTTACACACACACACCTAGAGACGGCATCTACCAACTGTCTCCCTTAGCTCTGCCCAGCCCAGGCCCACAACCAGCACCTGGCCTGCCAGGGCCAGAATGAAGTCTGAGATCCCTCCTCCGGTCCTGCCCCTTGTCAGCGGGGAGGGAGCCTAGGAGACTGCAGACCCCTGCCTGTTTCCCACAGAGCTGGACATCGAGCCCACATGCCTGCCCTCCCTCCCGGGGGCTCAAGTACCCACCCCACTGAGCCCGGGGCTTCTTGCATATGCAGTCAGGAGCCTCGAGGTGCACTATCTTGGGGGTGAGGAGGGAGTCCCAGAGCTGGGCCTCCCCGCGCCTGCACTGCAGTGCCCAGGCCCCAGCCTCCAGTCTGATGGCCCTGAGGTCACCCCCATGGCCTCCCCATGTCCCAAGGGCACAGGAGGGGCCCCACCCAGGGGGAACCAAGGCCAAGGGGCTTGACCGGCCCCCATTGGCCTCCCTGATGACCAGGGACCCTGGGCTCCAAGATGCCATGCTCTCAGGGTGGGGATGGCACTTCTGGTGAAGACGTGGTGTGCAGGTTTGCTGTGAACCACCATGACGGTGAATGTGGCCTGGGTTCATGGGCTCGGGTGAAGGGCTAGAGGACAGCGAGCCCCTCCGAGAGCCCAGTGCTCGCGTCCACGTGTGCTCAGGACACCTGCTCCCTGCCCTGTGCCCACAAACCCACATCAGGCCCTCCCTGCAGGCGTCGGGCACAAGTGCTCAGTCCACGGTGCCCAGCCAGGGCGTGTGGGTCTGAGACAGAGGCCAGGGTGGAGGCCCCAGCTCTTATCCCCCTGGAGCAGAAACACAGTGGCAACCAGAGATAAATTATTCACATTGCAGTAAACTCCTTTTAAGGTCTCTGAGAGTTTCAATAGAAACGTCGTGTGCAAAATGACAGCTGTCCAGGGTCTGGCTGACAGGACCCCCTCCCGAGGCAGGGTGGCATGCAGGTGGGTGCAGCTTGACTTCTGCCCCGGCACGGGGGTGCCTCCTTCACAGTAGAGCCACCTATGTCCAGGGCCCAGGAGGGCGACTGGCAGGGGCCCCTGCGCCATCAGGCCGAGTCCTGATCCATGCTGCAGCCCAGCGCCTCGATGTCATTGCTGATGTCCGAGATCATGCGGTCCCACTCGTCCCCCTCCGAGGGCGCGGACTGGTCGTCAGAGCTGCCCGCGGCCCTGTTCCCGTTGGAGGTTGAGGTGGAGGTGGAGCTCGTGGCCCGGCGGTACCTGCCAAAGCTGTCCGTGATGATCCCACGGCCATCCTTCACCCCAATGGTCTCCAAGAAGTTCTCGAAGTGCTGGCTGTCTTTCTCAGGGATGAAGGGCCTCAGACCTGCAGACACATGGCCCACCTGATTCTAAGCCAAGCCTCTTGCTGAAAGCACGCATGTCTGTCCCAGGGGGCCCATGGCCTGGATAAACCAACCCCACCTACCCCATGTGTCTGCCCCAATCCTGGCAGGTGCTGTGGACTGGCCTGCCTTGGCAACAGGGCTGGTGCAGGCCAGAAGCCACACTCTTACATCACTCCCCTCGGTCCTTACGAAAGCCCCACCTCACAGGCTTCCAAACACAGGAGACGAGAGGGTGCAGGGGAGGCTGGCACAGGGCTCCAAGCACCAGGCCCCACTGCCCAGCTCCCAGTGACCACCTACTTCCTGGAAAGTAGGTGTGAGAACACCTACTCCGATGTGAGAACAATATGAAACAGACCTTGGACCCCAGGCTTAGCTGTTGGCTGACTCAAAGGGGCCTGTGGGGTCAGCAAGAGATCAGACTGGATGCATGTCTGCACTCAGCCCTTCATCTCCACCCCCACCCCATCAGCACAGCACCCTCCTTGGACTGTCGGGGGCAAAGCCCAGGACCTGGGAGCCTCCACCAGCCATGTTCTCTAGGATCAGCATAGGGAAAGCATAGTCGCTCCACTGTGCTTGTGCGTGTGGACACACATCCAGGGCTGCATCTGGCTGTGACAGGCCCTGAATACCCGCCCACCCTGCTGACTCTGCAGGCTCTTCTCTCGGGGCCTCAGCTAAGGCTGCTTTTCACTGGGAATGGTGTCATCACTCCTCCGCCCAGCAAGTTCCTGCCTACTCCCCCAAACCTGTCCCTGCACCAACTTCCTCTGAAGAGCCTCCCTCAGCCCTTAGCGGGCAGTACAGTGGCCACCTCACCCCAAGTCTGGCTCCCAAGGGGCCCCTCCTGCTTCCCTGGGGGCAGGGTCCCCAGAGTCACTGGGAAGCGCCATCGGAAGAACCACTCGGCTTGCTGGCTGGCTGGCCCCCACCCCTAAGGGAGCCGTACCCACCCCGCGCTCACCGAGCAGCAGGAACTTGCGGCTGTCCCCATAGAGCTGCCGCAGGTTGATGCAGAACTCGTGCACCGAGGCGCCGTCACGGTACTCGTGCAGCAGTGCTGCAAACTGCTGGATCTCCTGCGACGACAGCTTGGTGCGCAGCTGCCGAGAGAGTGGGCCCGCGCGGGGAGGTGACTGGCGTTGCCTCCACCTTGCCCACACCCAGCTTGACCCCTGCTGGAGGGCCAGCAGGAGGGAGGGGAACCCCACACCAGCCCCGAGGTCCCCACACCAGCAACGAGTGCCTCGGAGACCAGCCCACATCATTTGTTTTAACCTGCCACCTGGCTGGCGTGGCTGACCACCAATGGGTGGAGGCTGCATGTCTGACACCACTGCCAGGAGCCACCGAATTGCACACAGAGCCCAGAGTGATATTCGGTGTATTGACCAAGTTTTTAATGACATGAAGTCGAGGGACAGAGGAAAAGTCTGCTGAGCTTGATAACAAGGCCCATCTGGCCCTTCCATGGTAGCACCCCATGCTACCATTCACCACCAGAGACCCAGAGACAGGTCTGTCGTTCAGCCCCAGACGCTAGAGCAGCCCCACGCTCAGGCCTTGGCCACCTCGCACGCTTTCCAAAAACTGACCTGGTAGGAAAGACTTCAAGGTCCAGTTGTAAGCAAGGCATCCATGCTACCCCCAGCTCCACCCATGGGGAAGCAAACCTTCTTCCCATCTCCTCCAGGGAGCTCCTAGCCTGAAGGCGCCGCACACAGGCCTGCTGGCGGGGCCAGCGTCTTCTGACCTTGGTGGGCGACTGGCAGGCGGCGTACCGTGAGCATGTAGTCCTGCAGCAGCTCCGCAGCCGTGGCGCTCAGCTCACTCTCGCTGACCGTCTTGGCGTGGGGTGCCGTCTGCATGCAGAAGGACAAGGGCGAGACGCCGCCTGCATGTGCACACTCGGGGAAGGAGCTGCAAGGCGCAAGCCAAGATGTGGGTGGGCAGCCCCCTAGCCCTGCCCCGGGGCCTCACCTTCACCCCCAGGGATTCAGTGAGAGTCAGGGGCTGAGACAAAGAGGAGGCCTGTCATGGAGGAGGTGTTCGGGGAAAGACAAAGAAGGACATGTGCAGGGAAGGACCCAGAAGGGGCCAGCAGCCTAGCAGGGTCTCAGTGGAGTGATGACATCACTAGTGTGACCCAGAGGAGCCCATTCGCTGGAAGACTCCTGATACTGGGGAAGGAAGGTGGGGCCAGGCAGCTACGTGGGCAGTGCTGAGACCCAGGTGGGGGTACTCACAAAGTGCTGGCTTCCGTCTCATATGGCTCCTTCATGTCCACCTTTGTGGAAGAGTCATCTGTGTGGAAAGGTAGAACACAGAAGCTTCTGGTTATCTGAGGGAGGGGGCCCTGAGCCCACTATTCACGTGCTAAGCAGAAGAGGCAAAGCCCTGGCGGTGGGGAGCCGTCCAGGCCCCTGGGGTGCACCCTTTGGGCTGCACCCACACCTGCTTCTCCTGAGATGCACCAACTGCCATGGGTTTGGACAGGAGCCAGGACAATGCTCTGGTCCCCAGAAGATGTGCCAAGTGGTGGGGCTGGAGCAGGCTCCCCAGTGGCCAGAACAAGAGAAGCTTCATCAGTAGACAGTGAACATCCCTGTGTCTACTTCGTGAAAACTCATTAAGCTGTACACTTTCGATTTGTGTATATCTTGTAGTAAAACAGTTTATTAAAAAAACAAGCAAACAAACACAAGGGCCAAAGCAATCACACTAAAGCTAAATGTTTAAATATAGCTCAATAAACCACCTGCTGCCCACTGGGGCCTCAACCTTCCCACCTGCCCACAGGACAGACTGCCAGCCTCACCAGGCTACCTCTGCGGGGCTGCAAGCAGCTCCAGCATAAACAGCGAGAAGAGAACGCAGCCAGGGAACCAGCCCTTGCTCAAAGAGCCCCTGCAGCTTTGCGTTTACATGCAGAGGGTTTTGTGCTGTTCACAGGGATGTGTGAGTCGCAGTGAAGGGAGTGGGGCTAGACTCCTCTCCATAGAGAGACCAGCGGCCTCCAGCCCTGGAGGCCACCGCTGAGCTGTCTCCAATATCTTTTTTCCTGTTCCCTGACTGACAGAAGCCACAGATCCTCAATAAACTATTTATTTGAAAAGTAGATGCTCCTAGTGTTTAGAAGACTGAGCTTCAGTGGGCTACGTGTAAACGAAGTGTGCTGTGAGCTTACAATTCCCAGAAACACTGCTCGGACTCTGCCAGTCCCCCTGCACTGCCTTTGGGCTCTGTGCTCTTCCTGCCGCCGGCCCCACCCTGCCCTGGGCAGCCTGCACCTGGGAAAGGGACCCACACCCACGGTGCAGGGAGCCCCTCCCAGCCCTCACTGTTTGGTACAGTGACTTTAGCCACCAGTGGTTCCAGAGTAAGTGTTCTTGGCCCCCAGAGTTATGCAGGAAGCCACCAGGGGGCCTAAAGGAGGGAGTGGGGAGAACACGTGAACAGTGACATCTGGGAACGAAGGGTATTGACTCAAACTCCGCCCTGGACAGTGGCCACCTAGGTGCTATTCTGGCAGGAGCTCGCAGCAGAGCCCTGGTGGGAAGGGGAGAGGGAGCTCAGCTGCTCACGTACCACTGTGAAGGGACAGGTGGTGGGTGGGTGTCGAGGCCCCATCAAATATGGCTCTGTCCAGGAAGTCAATGGTGGACTCTGTGTACACGATCTGGAAGACCTGGCCAAGCAGGGAGCATAGCTCTTCCGCGGCGACCTGCCAATTGAGGACAAGGCTGAGCCTTCCAGGCAGCTTCCTGGGCATCCGACACTCAGATGCAGAACACACACCTAGAATCAGGGCCCACTGTCTCCCATTGCCCCCTAGGGCCACAAGGATGCCAGCCCACACCCAGGAGGCTCTCTGGACCCGCAGAAGTGTCACCTCTGGCCCTCCTCCTCCACTGCTCTTCCACCCACAGCCATCTCAGCACCCGTGCCAGCCTCAGGGAAAGGGCAGAGAGCGGACAGCACCTGAGCCAGCTCACATGGACAGCATTCCCAACACTGCACACCCCTTCACACGTGTGCTGTCAACGCGGGTCCCATCTGGGGAGGCTCTGCCCCCGAGACAGGGGGCAACATCTGGCAGAGCTCCCAGTGGGGACAAGCCAAGGAGGCGGCCCCAGAAGGAAGAACTACTCAGGTGGAAGGCGGGCAAAGACGAGGAGGAGGGATACTGATCAGCGGCTGCCAAGACCACCATCCAGGTTTTGGTCTTACTAAAGGCGTGAAAATTAAACAGAAGGATATCAAGGGGCTCCCTGAGGCTGGCAGCATTATGGTGGGCCTCAAGCCACTCCCCCAGAGTCTTCCCCAATGGCACAGCTTGGTGCGAAAACAACAGCCCCCACACGGGGGAGGGAAAGGGGTGCCAACCAAGAGAAGAAGGAAAAAGCATGGAGATAATCAGACTGGGACTCAGTGGGACCTGGGCAGGGCTAAGGCTGGAATGGGTGGAGCCTGGTCAAGCTATTGGGGCTGAGTCAGGATATGGGTGGGGATGGGCAGGGCCTGGGTCCCAGGTGCCAACCCCGCTCACCTTGCTCTCCGCGGCCAGGATCACCAGGCAGCATGCCTCCACAGGCCCCACTCCACTCTCCGACAGGGAGCCTGTGGTAAGGCCTCGGGAACTTTCTGCACACAAACTCTGGCTGGGGGAGATGCCGGGGTCCTGGGCTGGGAAGTCAACACCATGACAGGTTAGGGCCCATGTGGGAGCTCAATGGCAGGCTCTGGGCAGCCCCTACCTGACTCAGGTGGGGACGGACCAAGCCAGGCAAGCCCTCGCCCTCATCTTCCCTTCACAAGAGCACCCTTCCCTGCCACTGCCCACTCAAAACCACCACCTTAACATGACCTTCCAGCTTCTCTGCCAAAGACAGAGTGAATACCTCAGACGAAAACTGCGAACATTTAGCTGCTTCTCATCTACACAAAAGAAGGTATTCACAGAGTTCTAGTGACAGGGTTAAGACACAATACTGACAGGAGATGAGGAAACTGAGGCAGAGGGGGCAGAGGGCTGGGTCCGAGGGTGCATGAGGGGCAGAGCCCAGGTGGGGATCTAGCCACGAGAGCACCCGCCAGTTCGTTAGCTGCCTCCTCACACACAAGGTCTCGTAGGATGTGAGGGAGATTCCTGAGGCAGGAAGTGGGGGCTGTGGCCCAGGGAAGCTTCTGCAGGAACAGTGATCCAGGCACATCCACTGAGACACGCCCGGGAGCAGGCAGTGCCAGGGAAGGCTGGAGCTCCCCTGATGCCGGGATATCTCAGGGCAAACCCAGCCCAGCAGGAAGACCACCCATAGCTCAGACAGTGCTGAGAGACAGGACCACAGCTAGGAATAGCCAGACTCTGAGTGTTTGGGCTGGCAAAGACCAGGGCTCTGTAGGGCAAGGCTGGTGGCACCCCATGTGGAGGCTGAGCCCCACGAATCTCACTGTTAGAACCTGACTATACCACCCCACAGCCATGGGCCACAGGCGCTGAGCTGTGCCCCAAACGAAAAGCACCCAAAGGGTCTGAGAATCAGGACAAAGAATACTGTGAGACTGCTCACTAGTGACTGCTACACTGACCACGCTGGCAAGATGTTCTAGGACATTTTAAATAGCTTTATGGCTCACAGCCGTGGCTGCTCCCAAGGAAGCAGGTGTGTGGCTCCAAAGCCATGCACAGCGAGCCTACTTCCAATCGCCCAGCAGCATCCATCCCCAGTCCCACAGGCTGTCCCCACAGGTCCCGGTTCAGATCCACTGCCCACTTTCCTATGTCCACAGAAACATCCCTTAATGAGACATCTCCACAAGTGGTGCTTGCCACACAGAGTCTCCTGCAGCCAGACCTGACCCTGACCCCCGACACCACATTGTCCCCAATGCCAGCACAGCCCAGGCCAGGGGAGGCATAAAAGACAGGCCCCTATGTAGGAGGCACTTAGTAAGTGTTAGCTACGCTGCCAGTGCCAGTGCTGAGGACAGCCACATGCATCACCTCACACACAGACACTCGCTGTGACAGGTGCCTCTGAGAGACCGGAAGGCCCCCGGGGCTCGTGACTTCCCTCAGGAAGAGCCTCTAGAATGAGGAGGCCCTCCAGAACACAGAATGGAATTCACTCTCCTTTTAACTGGAAAGCTCTCAAAGCCCTGGGGGGTCCTGGTTTTCATCTCTTTTTGGAAAGCTTCTCCTGTGGTGCTCATTCTGTCTCTTAGAAAATCGGTTACTCGTTTTCCAGAAAATGTGTTCTACAATTAACACTGAGAAATGTTCTGGACACAAAAAACCCAGGGGTTAGCTCCCCTCCCACCAGCCCTAAGGCCTGCGGCCCCCAGCCAGAAGCACTCGCCTCACTGCTTGGTCCCCAGGGAGGCCCCATACCACGGGCCACCTGCAGGGACAGTCTCCATGCAGGGAAGAGCAGTCACCACGGCGCTGGGCAGCACTGGTGGAAGCAGTTACACAGTACCTCAACCAATCAGCCACCACCTAACAACCGGGGGGCCCTGCCAAGTCACCCAACCCACCTGCCGGCAAAGGTGGAAGGAAACAGGATCCTCCTTACAGGTTTCTTGTGGAGACTAAACAAGATCATTCATGCCACATGCTTTCTACTAGTTTGAGCCACATTAAATAGCATTTTTTTTTTTTAGATTAAAATGGTTAAAAGTTGGCAGCTTTGTGTTGTTCAAAATAATGCCTGTCATTAACAGACACTTGCTTCTTGGAAGAATAGCTATGTCAAACCCAGACAGTGTTTTAAAAAGTAGAGACACCACTTTGACGACAAAGGCCTGTATAGTCAAAACTATGGTTTTTCCAGTAGTCATGTATGGATGTGAGAGTTGGACCATAAAGAAGGCTGAATGCCGAAGAATTGACACTTTTGAACTGTAGTGTTGGAGGAGACTCTTGAGAGTCCCTTGGACTGCAAGGAGATCAAACAACTCAATCCTAAAGGAAATCAGTCCTGAATATTCATTGGAAGGACTGGTGCTGAAGGTGAAGCTCCAATACTTTAGTCACCTGATGTGAAGTGCTGATTCATTGGAAAAGACAGTGATGGTGGGAAAAATGGAAGGCAAGAGGAGAAGGGGCGACCAAGGATGAGATGATTGAATGGCATCACTGAGTCAATGGACTCGAGTTTGAGGAAACTCAGGGAGATAGTGACGGACAGAGAGGCCTGGCATGCTGCAGTTCATGTGGCTGCAGAGTCGGACACGACTTAGCGACTGAGCAACAACAACAACACTACTGAACACAACGAAGGGAAATGAAGAATAAGCAGAGCACAGAGGGGACCGCGCTCAAGTGCAGAATGACAGGAGTGCGTGTGTGCATGTGTGAACAAGTGAGCATTTGTGAGTGTGTGTGGGGCCCGAGCGCGTGAGTGCATGTGAATGAGTGTGTGTGGAAGGGGGCGACAAGTATGTGCAGTGATTATGTCTGGTGTGTGTGTGACTGTGGGGGACACTAAGCCACAGCCATACAAAGTCAAGGGGCTCTGACGCACTCCAGATCTTCAAACTCCAAACACTTCCCATTACCTGTGCAGGTGGCCTGCCACATCCCCACCAGATTCACGGGCCCTTTAATATGAACTTCCTTGACGCTCAAGGGGTCAGTAATGAAAAAGCTCCTCGAGGCCCTGGCTCTTACAAGCCCTCAGATCCCTGTGGACTACCAACCTCAAGCAGAAATACAACTTTCCTTTTGCACTGGCCAAAGCAGTGTGTGGCCCAGGCCGATCCAGCTGGCCACCCTCACACACCACCACCAGCCCCCTGGAAATGCACGACTCCAGGGTGCAACCCAGCCACTGCCAGTGCCTAAAGGAGCCCAGGGATGGCGTCCATGCTACAGCGACAACCTGAGAACCCACCCGGGAAGGGAATGGCATGAGTGAACTGTGACTTCTCTCCTCACTTCTCAAGGACTTATGCCAGGGCAGAGGTTCTAGACCCTGACAGAAAGCTTGTCGGGAAGTGCCAAGTAAGGCAGTACTGTATCCTCATCGGGCGAGGGGAGTGGCCTGGGTGACGGGGACTGAGGGCTCTCAGGTTCTCCTACAAGGACAAGCTCAGAGAGTCTCACAGACCGAGAGCTCCTTGCTGGTCTGGTCTCCTCCCTGCACTGCCAGCACTGGGAAGGCTGTGTGGCCAAAGGAGGGCCTGAAGGTTGATTAGGCTGAGCTAAAGCCCCACTCTCAGTCTCTGGAGCCGCCTGCGCCCACGATGTCTACCAGGCCTGGGTGCCAGAGGCCACTCCAGCATCCCCAAAGGGGGTTGCACTGAGTGACACTGGCTGAGCTCAGGGCCCAGAGACCACAGCCTCCTGGGTCACTGCCCTTCTCTGGAGAGAGAGCTAGTTCCCAGGCACAGCGAGCAGCAGTTGGCTGACCCAACATTGTAGAAACTTGTCTCCAGAATGCCATGAGATCTACAAAGCACGCCTCAGGACAGAGGTGGCGCCTACTTCTGGCAAGGACCCTCTTGACCCCACCCTGGTCATACCTGTCTTCAGGACCACCAGGTGTGAGGCATCATCTCGCACGTAGGACACGGCGGCAATGTCATGGATGGGGACCCTGAGGATGGTGTCCTCCCCGTCCCTCCAGGCCAGCTTGACGTTGTAGGCAGACAGACTGATCACAGCGTCATGCTCCTGGGTCAGGTGTCCGGGGAGCTGGTGGGCTCTCTGGAAGGAACCACACTGCATTAGAAACACAGGGCCACGGGCTCCCCCGGGACCCTGCACCATGCGTGGCACACGCAACCCACACAGCCTGCGCTGGCACGCCCATGCTTGCTCCCACGACACTGCTATGTTCAAACCACATGGAGACTTCTTCTTAGATTCAGACCTATGGGGTGTGGTTTGGATATCTTAAAAACATGAATTTTGAAAACAGTCCAAAACCATGACGAGCAAGCCTGGAGAATAAAAGTTAATGTGCAGACTGAGGAAAAATAAGGCCAGGGGCCAAGTGCACCCTTAATGTCATGGGACTGGGTCACCCCTCATGGCCATAAAGGCCCAGGGTCAGAGGGCCAAGAGTTGGTGTCAGAAAAACAAGGGTCAGAAGTCAGGGTTAGGAGATGGAGCAGGCTGAGGGTCAGAGGTCAGGGATTGGGGTAGAGCAGGCTGACAGGCAGATGGGGTTACCTTTGCATTGTCTATGAAATGCAGGATTTCGGTCCTACTGGAAGGATTCAGGTATCCTGGTATGGATGTTAACTGACCTAAATACTGAAAGAAAGTGGAGAGAGGAAGTGCCATGAGCAAGGGAAGATGAGCCAACACCATCAAGGGCCATAAAACATCACAAAAGCCTTGTATATTCCCACCACAGGCTGGTTGGCTGCCGTCCCAGCTCGCAGTGGTGGCCTCCTCTAGGCAGCATGCTCCAAATTTTTAGTAAACTCTCTACTGGCTGAGGAGGACACTCCCACACTTCCCTCCACACAGCATCAAAGTCCTGCAAAGGACACCGCAAAACTAGTTTGGTGGAATTTGTATTATAAAAAGGCAGGTAAGAGAATTCCTTGGCAATCCAGTGGTTAGGACTATGGGCTTCCACTGCAGGGGCCCTGGTTCAATCCTACAAGCCACATGGTGCAGCCAAAAGATAAAAAAATAAAAGGATAAGACAAGGATGGCTTGTGTTTCCGGATCACCGTTGGAAATTGAAAACAATAGCTCTGAACAATCTGCTAAAAAGGAAACATATTAAATCATAAAGGGCCAGGCAGCTGAGCGATGAGCACAGAGAAAGAAGTGACAGGAAGCCATGAAGCACTTGGCTAACAAACCTCAATGACAAGGGTCTTGAGTGTGGCATGGACACAGTGCGAGCTGTGTTCACATCACCACCAATTACCACAGGTGTTAAATGTGCTTTAATGGGTTATACGGATTCCTCTCCAAGAATAACTCAACATTTCTGATCCTCTAACTCTAATTTTTAAGGTTGCTGTTAACAGGTTGACAATGGGCTTTGTGTATCTGGTTCCACATGTAAAGTCGTCACTACTGTTCTCACAAGAAAAGAGCTGAACAAATGAACATGTCTTCTCAGATCCATCAAAGAATGAGGTCACAAATTGCTTCCCCCAAAACTGGAGAGAGCAACAGGGGACAGAGAATCACAGCCCCCAGGGAGAAGCTGCAGGAGCCAGGTGGGCAGGTGCATTGGAAGGGGGCTGATCAAGGGCTGGACATGGGCATGGACGAGCTTAAGACAAAACTCTGGGGCCAGTCATACAGGGTCCCAGGCTTACTTGAGCTCTACCTCCAGGAGGACCCCCTAGCCAGGATTCTCAGAAGTTGTCTTCAGCTTCTGGTGGGGCGGGGGGAAGAAACCACTTCTAACTATGACCGGTACTGTGCTCTCTTCAACAAGGGCCTTTTTTCAAGGAAAACTATTTGACCAGGGCCTGAGCCACCTGGGGAAAGGTAAACACTAACTCCAGCCCCCCAGCAGTTCTGTCCCTCCTAAATAAGACGTGCGTGTGACAGCCACAGCCCAGGGGCACACGCTCACTGGACAACAGAGACCAACTCATCAGAGGGCTAGTGCACTCCCCTCCCCAGCAGCCCCACTGCATCCACGGGCGCCTGCACAACGGGAGATGACATGCATCGGACCCTTTTAATAGCACACAGCTGCAGCCAACAGTAAACACAGCCTGATTCCTGGCCACATAAACACACAGCCTCACCTCTTTACCTCAGCTCCTCTCATCTGAATCACCACACCCAGCTTTCAACAAAAAATTACAAGGCATGCTAAGGCAAAAAAACACTGAACAGACAGGGCAAGCATCAGAGTCAGACTCAGACACAGCAGAGGTTTTGGAGTGATCAGACCAAGAATTTAAAATATCTATGATTAACAATTCCAGTATTCTTGCCTGGAGAATTCTATGGACAGAGAAGCGTGGTGGGTTACAGTCCATGGGGTCGCAAACAGTCGGACATAACTGAGTGACTAACACTTAATTACTTAGCCTGGTGGCTCAGATGGTAACAAATCTGCCTGCAATGCGGGAGACTTCCCTGGATCGGGAAGATTCCCTGGAGAAGGGAATGGCAACCCACTCCAATATTCTTTCCTGGAGAATTTCATGGACAGAGGAGCTTGGCAGGCTACAGACCATGAGGTTGCAAAGAGTCAGACACGACCGAGCAACTAATACTTTCACAATTAATATGCTAAGGGCTATAATTAAGTGAACATCATCCAAGAGCTGATGGGCAATGTAAGCAAAGAGATGGAAATTCTAAAAAAATCGAGGGGAAATGTTAAAAACCAAAAACATTACAACAGAAATGAAAAATGCTTTTGATGGGTTTATCAGCAGATGGACACAGACAAGAGAAAAATCAGTGAGCTCAAAGATATGTCAGTAAAAACTCTCAAAACTGAAAAGGAAATTGGGGGGGGGGGGACAAACAAAAAAGGAACAGAGCATTCAAAAATAGAAAACTACAAAAGGTATAATAAGTGTGCAATGGGACTTCCAGAAATAGGAGAGGAAAACAACACAGGAAGGGATTTCCCTGGTGGTCCAGTGGTTAGGACTCTGCACTTCTACTGTTGGAGGGCCCAGGTTTGATCCCTGATTGAGGACCTAAGATCCCACAAGTTGCATGGCATGGCTAAAAAAGAAAGAAACACAAGAAATACCTGAAGTAATAATGGCTGATAATTTCCTCAACACCAAAACCACAGACCCAGTAAGCTCAGAGGACATCAAGCAGGATGAACAGCAAAATGAAAAACAAAACCAAAAAACTGCACCTAGGCATATCATATTCAAACTGGAAAAAAAAAAAATCAAAGACAGAGAAAACCCTGAAGACACAGGAAAATAGCAAATAGCACCTTACCTACAAAGAAGCAAGAATAATAATATAGCAACAACTGTATCAAACTTGTGCTCAGAAACCATGCAAGCAATGGAAGAGTGAGATACTAAAGCACTGAAAGAAAAACCCACCAACCTACACTTCTGTATATGGTGAAACTTCAAAAGCAAAGGAGAAATCAAGATTTTTCTCAGACAAACAAAAATTGGGGGATTTCATGATTACTTGGCAGGAAATGAGAACTTATTTGGAGAAAAGGGAAATTATTTGGTCAGCAACTGATCTATTTCAAGGAAAAAAACGTAAGAGAAGAAATACACAAAGGTAAAATAATACCTTCTACTTTTCTTATTGTATTGTATTGTATTGACCTAAGAAATAACAGTTTGTTCTAAACAAAGATCATAAGATGTATTCAATAATTATAGCTTAGGGAAAAGTGAAATGAATGGCAGCACATTATATGGGACAGAGGGAGGAACTGGGAATATTTGGTTATGAGGTATCTGCACCACCTGTGAAGCAAGGTAATGTTATTTGTAACTGGATTTAAATTAGATATAAATGTATTCTGCAAACCCCTGGGCAACCACTAAAAGTATTCATAAAGAAGTAAAACTGATATATTAAGATAGGAAAAACTATGGAATCATACAAAATGCTCAAATAAAACCATATAAAGGGGACTTCCCTGGTTGTGCAGTGGACAGAAATTTGCCTGCCAATGCAGGGGACATGGGTTCAATCCCTGGTCTGGGAAGATTCCACATGCTGCAAAGCAACTAAGCCCATGTGCCACAACTGCTTAGCCTGCGCTCTAAGGCCCAGGAGCTGCAACTACTAAAGCCTGTGCACTGCAGCTACTGACGCCTGCATGCCCTAGACAGAGCCCATGCTGCACAGCAAGAGAGGCCACTGCAGTGCAAGGCAGAGCCCTGCTGTGAAGAGCAGCCCTGCTCACTGCAACTAGAGAAAAGCAGAGTGCACTTGCTCAGGCGTGTCTGACTCTTTGCGACCCCATGGACTGTGGCCCACCGGGCTCCTCCATCCACGGAATTTTCTAGGCAAGAGTACTGGAGTGGGTTGCCATTTCCTTCTCCAGGGGATCTTCCCGACCTGGGGATCAAAACTGTGTCTCCTGCATTGCAGGCAGATGCTTTACCATCTGAGTTACCAGGGAATCCCTCCACAAAGCAATGAAGCAGAGAAAGCCTGCACACAGCGACAAAGACCTAGTGCAACCGGGGTAAAAAAAAAAAGGTGGAAGATCAAATAAAAAACAAGAACAACAAACAGGAAACAATTACAAATATGGTAAATATTAATCCACTGATATCAACAATCACTTCAAGTGTGAACTGTCTGAATATACCAATTAAAAAACAAAAACTGTCAGACTGGAAAAAAATTCAAAACACAACTATCTTTTGTCTACAAGAAACCCACTTTAAAGACAGGTGTTAAATAAATACATAAAATAAAAATGAAGTCATTTCACTAAGACATAACAATCCTTAATGAATATGCACCTAATAACAAAGCTTAAAATTCACATGAGGCAAAAACTGAGAACTATGGGGAGAAACAGATGAATCAACTAATACAATCAAAGACTTCAACATCCACCTCCTCTCACAAATGGACAGATCCAGCAGGCAGAAAATGATTAAGGATGAAGGTGAACTCAACCTTCTCAATCAACTGGATATAAATAACATCAACACCTACTTCATCCAACAACATCATTCGAAAGAATACACATTCATTTCCAGTTTACATGAACTTTGACCAAGATGGAACACATTCTGGGCCATAAAACACACCTAAATAAATTTAAGAGAATAGAAACCATATAAAGTATGTTCTCAGATCCCAGTGGAATTCCTCGAAAGACATGATCTACCAAAACTCACACAAGAAGAAATGGATAATGTGAATAGGTATGAATTATTAAAGAAACTGAATCAATAATAACTTCTAAAACAGAAAATATCAGGCCCAGACAGGTTCCCTGGTGAATTCAACTCAATATTTAAGGAAGAAATTATACCAAGTCTCTATATTCTTCCAGAAAATGAAAACAGAGAAAATACTCCCTAGCCCATTCTATGAGGCAGCATTACTTTAGTACCAAAACAAAAGATACTGTAAGAAAGGAAAGATCAATATTTCTCATAAAGAGATAAAAAAAATCCTCAACAAAATATTGGCAAATCCAATCCAATGTTTAAAAAGAGTTCTACACCAAAAGCAAGTGGTATTTATCCCAGGTATGCAAAGTTGACTCTACATTCAAAATCATTTAATGTGATCACATTAAAAGGCTGAAGAAGAAAAATCATAATATCAAATAAATGCAGAAAAAGCATCTGATGACATCTAATATTCATTCATAACAAAAACTCAGCAAACTAGAAACAGAGGGGAATTTCCTCAACCTGATAAAGAGCATGTACAAAATCCCTACAGCTAATATCAATGCTTAATGGTAAGCAGTGCTAAGACGGCCTACGATCAGAACAAGCAAACAATGTCCCCTTTCACCACTGCTTTCCAATACTGGAAGTCCTAGCTAGCGGAACAGGACAAGAGAGGGAAATAAAAGGTATAGATTGGGAGGAAAGAAACCAAACTTTGTTTGCAGATGCCTCTCTAACGGGGAACCAAGCAGGCAGGTCACTCTGGGGATTATCAAATCCAAGGAAGGTAAACACAGAAGCTTGAGTCAGTTCACCAACTGCTGTGCCTGGCAACCACCTGCCCACGCAAAGACGAAAACTGGTACAGAGAGGAGAGGAACAAGCAGAAGCTCACACAGGGCACAGTGGCAGATATAGGCTGCATCTAAGCACAGTCAGTTCTACTAAACTTCAGAAAAGCTGCTTCCAAAAGCTGTTCAGTGAGTTCTGGGGAACTCCATAAGGAAATGCATACTTATTCTGAAAAGTTTTAGAGTTTATCCTTTCTAAGGTGGGGGTGAGGGACAGAAAATAAAACTAAACTGTGTATTGGGGCTTCCCTGG
This sequence comes from Capricornis sumatraensis, assembly GCF_032405125.1. Taxonomy (NCBI): domain Eukaryota; kingdom Metazoa; phylum Chordata; class Mammalia; order Artiodactyla; family Bovidae; genus Capricornis; species Capricornis sumatraensis. The sequence goes on from NC_091073.1 coordinate 81,384,708, forward strand.
TAGCTCAGTTGGTAAAGAATCCGCCTGCAGTGCCAGAGACCTCGGTTCGATTCCTGGGTCGGGACGATCCTCTGGAGAAGCGATAGGCTACCCACTCCAGTATTCTTGGGATTCCTTTGTGGCTCAGTTGGTAAAAAATCCACCTGCAATGCGGGAGACCTGGGTTTGATCCCTGGGTTGGGAAGATCCCTTGCAGAAGGGAAAGGCTACCCACTCCAGTATTCTGACCTGGAGAATTCCACGGACTATACAGTCCATGGAGTCACAAAGAGTCAGACACGACTGAGCGACCTTCACCTCACTTCATTCCAAACCGTGCATTTATTTCCCCACTCTACAGGGCTGAGAATCCACTCCTCTGACAGAGCAGTTCAGAAATAAATAAGCAGCACATCTAATTACTGGCTCAGACTTAGCTGTCACAGATGAACATTCCAGAACGTTTCTACAGATGTGCAGTTAGCAGAGGTCTTTCCATCCTCTTCTTATGTGCTCATGTAAACCGCATGCAGACCCTTGCATGTCTATCCTCACATTTCCTGATTTCAAGTCTTACTACAAAGCCACAATAACCAGTAGTGTGGAACTGGCATACAGACAGACATACAGAGCAATGAAACAGAACAGAGAGTCAGAAATAAACCTTCACACACAGTATCAGTTGATCTCTGACACAGGTACCAAGACCATCCAGTGGGAAAAGGACAATCTTTTCAACAAATGGTACTGAGGAAACAACATTCCACACACAAAGAATAAAGTTGGGCCCTCAACTAACACCATATACAAAAATTAACTCAAATGGATCAGACACCTGAATTTAAGACCTGAAACTCTAAGACTCTTAGAAGAAAACATAAAGAAAAGCACAGCTTCACGGCATCGGATGTGGCAATGATTTATTGGCTATGATACCAAAAGCACAGGCAGTAACAAAACGTGGAAACACCTCAATTCTTGACAGAAGAATGGATAAACCAAATGTGTTATAAACAATGGGATATTACTCACTGTTAAAAAGGAAATTCTGACACATGCTACAACATGGATAAGTTCACTCTGTCGTGCCTGACTCTTTGCAACCCCATGAACCACAGCACTTCCTGTCTATCACCAAGGCCCGGAGTTTACCCAAACTCATGTCCATTGAGTCGGTGATGCCATCCAACCATCTCATCCTCTGTCCTCCCCTTCTTCTCCTGCCCTCAATCTTTCCCAGCATCAGGGTCTTTTCAAATGAGTCAGCTCTTCGCATCAGGTGGACAAAGTATTGGAGTTTCAGCTTCAACATCAGTCCTTCCAACAGGGCAGATAAACCCAGGCACAAAAAGGCAAATGCTACATGATTCCACTTATATGAGGTACCTACAGTGGTCAAATTCACAGAGACAGAAAGTAGAACGGTGGTCGCCAGACGCTGTGGGGAGGGAGAAATGGGGTTACAGGAGTATGGCAAGGTGAAAATAATTCCAAACATGAATGGTGGTAAAGGGTGCACAGCAATGTGAATGTTAAAACCATTCCAAAACCAAAAACCATTCAACTGTACATTTAAAATGGTTAAGATGGTAAATTTTACGTTATGTGCATTTTACCACAATTTAAGAAAAACTTTTAATGGGGGGGGAAAGCATAGGCAGTAAGAAAAATATATAATAAACCAGACTTCATCAAAATTTAAAACTCTGTGCATCAAAGGATACAATCAATAGAGTGCAAAGGCAACCTACCCAATGGGAGAAAATAACTGCAATCAGATATATGACAAGAAGTTAATACCCAGAATATAAAAGAACTGTAACCCCACAACAAAAAACTAACAACCTGATTTAAAAATAGGCAACCGACTTAAACAGGCATTTCTCCAAAGGTGATATACAGATGGCCAACACACAAAAGGATTCTCAATATCACTAGTAATTAGGGAAATGCAAATCAAAACCACAATGAGATATTATTTCATACCCATCTGAAGGGCTACTCTCAAAACAAAATAATACGTTGCTAAGGACATGGAGAAACTGGAACCCTTGCACACTGCTGGTGGGAATGTAAAATGGTTCAGCTGATATGGAAAACAGTATGGTCATAACTTAATAAAACAAAGAATTAACCTTTGATCCAGCAAGTCCACTTCTGGATATACATGTAAAAGAATTCCAGGCAGACATTAAACTCTTAGAAGAAAACACAGGGCAAAAGCTTTGTGATATCGGATTTGGCAATGACTTCTTGGTTATGACACCAACAGCACAGGCAACAAAGGGAGAAACAGGCAAACTGAAGTTCAATAAGACTTTGAAATTTTGTACATTAAGAGACACTATCCAGAGTAAAACAGCAACCAGCAGAATGGAAGAAAATATCTGCAAATCATCTATTTGACAAGAGAACTCCCAGAACTCAACAAAAGACATCTGATGCCAAATGGGCAAAGGACCTGAACAGACTTTTCTCCAACGAAGACATGTGTGTGCGGCATGCTCACTCACTCAGCTGTGTCTGACTCTGCGACCTCATACACTGTAGACCACCAGGCTCCTCTGTCCATGGAGTTTTCCAGGCAAGAATACTGGAGTGGGTTGTCATTTCCTACTTCAGGGGATCTTCCTGGCCCAGGGACTGAACCCATGTCTCCTCCACTGGTGGACAGAGTCTTTGCCCCTGAGCCACCAGAGAAGCCACAGAGAAGGTACTCAAATGTCCAGTGGGCACATGAAGAGATGCTCAAGATCACTGGTCATTAGATGCAGACAATCGGAGCAACAAGGAGATAGTGCCTCACACTCATTAGGATGGCCAGTGAAAACCATAAACAAAGCAACAAAGTACCTCCCTGGTGGTCCAGTGGCGAAGACTTCACGCTCCCAACGCAGGGGGCCCGGGTTCCATCCCTGACTGGGGAACTAGTCCGGCATGCCACAAATAAGAGTTCGCAGGCCACAACATAAATCAAAGATCCCATGTGCCCCAACTAAGACCCAGCACAACCAAATAAATAAGTATTAAAACACACACACAACAAGTTGTTAGTGAGGATGTAAAGACACTGGAACAACTGTGTGCTGTTGATGGGAATATAAAACAGAATTACCATATGACCCAGCAATTCCACTCCTGGAATACACACACACACACACACACACACACACACACATATATATACACAGACACACACACACACACACACACAGAAGAATTGAAAGCACGGTCTCAAAGAGATTTTTGTATCCCCATGTTCATAGCAGCATTGTTCACAATAACTACAACATGGAAGCGACCCAAGTGTCCACTGACGGATGATGGATAAGCAAAATGAGGTGCATCCATACACTAGAATATTGTTCAGCCTTATCAAGGGAGGAAATTCTGTAATACATTACAACACACGTAAAAATTGAGAACACTATGCTAAGTGAAATAAGTCAGTCACAGAAAGACTAATAGTGTATGATTCCACTAATATGAGGTTTCTAGAGTAGTCAAATTCACAGACACAGAAAGACAGATGGCTGCCAGGGGCTGTGGGGAAGAAAGAATGGAAAGGCTTTATTTACCAGGCACAGCTTTGGATTTACAAGATGAAACAGTTATGGTGACACTGCACAGCCACGCGCACGCGCCTAGTCCCACTGAACTGCACACTTAAAAATGCTTAAGATGGCATGTTTTATGCTATATTTTAACCCAATTAGAAAAAGAAAAAAATAGAAAGCAAGAGACGTGAACAAACATTTGTATGCCCATGCTCACAGCAGCATTATTCAGAATAGTCAAAAGGTAGAAACAACCAACGCCCACTGACGGCTGAAGAGAATATACATACAATGCAATAGTATTTAGTCTGAAAAAAAAAAAAGAATTCTGACACATGCTACAACATGGATGAAACCTGAGTACGTTATACTCAATGTAATTAAAGTCAATCACAAAAGACAAATACTGTATGATTCCACTTACACGACATCCCTAGAAGAGTCAAATTTAGAGAGACAGAAAGCAGAATGGTGGTGGCCAGAGGCTGAGGAAATAGGAAGTTACTGTTTAATGGGAAGGGTTTCAGTTTGAGAAGATTAAAAAGATCTGGAAGTGGATGGTGATGACGACTGCACAACTATATGAATGTACTTACTACCACTGAAATATACACTTAAACATGGTTAATTTTATGTGATACATATTTTGCCACAATGAAAAAAATCTTTTCATAGCTTTACTCAATAACTGTATTTGCTAAAAGCTTTCTGAAATATAATCAATATTATACATTAGTTACCATTTCTAGACTTGCATCATCCAAAATTGCTAATTTTGTTTAAATTAGAATGGTTTAATAATAGTAAAAAACTGACTAAGTTGGAGCCATATAAAAATGCCCTGGTACTGCATCTGCAGGGCTGCACAAGAGCCACCCCTGCCTTCACATGGCCTAGGGGACACGATGTCACCACCACTGTCTCGTCTTTCTCAAAGTGCCACGATGCTTCAAACTCAGGCTCACAAAGCACCAAAAAGGATTCTACTGTCTTCACAGAGGTGAGGCCTCATTCATTTGAGATTTTTTTCACTGCACAACATGTATTAGTAAAACAAATGTTAACCAAAAGGAAATGAGCAGCTCTGATCTCTGCTAGAACTCGAGATGGGACAGTGTGGGCCTTCTGGACAGATCTGACACTGCCCTGGGCAGTACCCTGGCCAGTGCTGACCAACACGCAGTGACTCTGACACCAAAGCCAGGGACCAGTCCACACCTGCTGTGAGGTGACATGGTGTCGGATGCTGTGCCAATGAACTCATCCTAGCATGTCAAGGGCTCTGCTACAGAGGGATGACTGTGATGGGACAATAAATAGAGACCAAGGGAACATCTGACGAGCACTCACATCAGCTCAATCAGCCCTGGTATCAAAAGTGGACTGTCGGGCACTGCTATCCCCACCGCTCTCTCTGCTGCCCTTATAGAGACTGCAGCTGACTCAGGAGCATGCTGGTGAGCTCACCACTTCAGCTCTAAACAGCTGAAAGCACTTCCCAAAATAATTGCTAATGAGATACAAGAAAAGTCCATTTGTACCTTAAGTCTAAGTCAGCCTCCCTATAACATCCACCTCTTTGGCCTTGACCTACAAGTTTCCTGTGGCAGAGCACGGGTGCTGATGGGAGGGAGGGATTCTGAGACCTGGATGGGGGACACCTAGGGAGATGCACTTGAGACCTACACACACACACACACACCTGCCTTGCTTGCAAACTAAACATAGGCCTCACAAGGATGGGCAACTTTCTTGACAACACTTCTCCTTGGGGTCTGCCCTCTCCCTTCCCAGCCAAAGACCTGTTCCTGAAGTCAAATTTCAGCATGGCAGGACTGGGACCTGCTGGTCCTACTAAACGGAGAAGCCTGAACACTGATGGAGCAGCAGGTACCAGGTGGAGGGGGATGGAACCCTACCACTCCATGTAGACGAGCACTGTCTATGGAGCTCTGCACATAGACCTTAACCCCGGTCAGGGACCCGGACACGGCTCTCACTCGCTGCTAGTATAGCTTAGCAGCTCAGCAAACTCAGAGCCTGTATTGAACCCAATGGAGATGGGAGAACTGTGCATAAAGGTTTCAAAACATGCAGAGAGGTAGGCCTGTTGGACGGGATCTATCGTGTAAGACATAGAACCCCAAGACCAACCCTACTTCTTGGGAGGGCTAAGAAGACACCCCATTCTCAAGAACAAGCTGGAACAAAGGCACTGGCAGAGGTGCTGGCACCACCAGGCAGCTCCATGGTGGCTGTTCTCTGAGGTGAAGGGAGGAGGTGCTTTAGAACCAGGCTTTGGGCTTCCCTTGTGGCTCAGACAGTAAAGAATCCACCTGCAATGCAGGAGACCTGGGTTCGATCCCGAGGTTGGGAAGATCCCCTGGAGAAGGGAAAGGCTACCCACTTCAGTACTCTGGGCTGGAGAATTCCATGAACTGTAGAGTCCATGGGGTCAGAAAGAGTCAGACACGACTTTCACTTCACTTTTCCTGGAGCGAGGGGGACAACAGCACCCTGGGAAAGCAGAAGCTGGGGGGCAGCACTTAGCCACCTGGAGCACAGGCAGGCGTGCTCACTGCAGTGGGCAGTGACTCGCATGGCAAGGCAAGGGATGGGAGGGCGGGGCTGGTACACAGGCCCTACAGAGATACACTTAGAGGAGAGGGGTTCCCAGTGTCGAGAGAGCTGCTGGGAGCCAACTGAGGTCCCGCCTGATGTATACAAAGAACGACACCACCACTGAGTGCACTGCTCCAATGCAGGATGGCAATCTCTGAGCCAGACTCCAGTCTCAGAAAGTGCCTGAAGGAGAGGCCAAGCCCCCGGAGAGTGAGCTGGTAACACTGACGCTGCAGGGACGTCCCATCCCACCACCCCATTCCATTGCTTACTTTGAGGAAAACCTGTTCAAGGTGCGTGGAAGAGAGGGTCTGAGACACTGTTGAAACTCAAGAGGCCCAGGTGGCCAGCAAGGTCCCCTTCAAGGTGGGGCCACATCCAGAGAGGACATCTGAAAGGATGCCATCTCTTCAGAGATGCAGGGCACATCGGGATGCCACAGTCATTACACCACGCTTGGTCCCTGGTGGACAGAACGCCCGGGTCTGGGGCCCAAAATAGGGCAGCAGGAGTGGCCCTGGTCACCATCAATCCAAGAGACACACTTGAGGAGCGTGTGCCCCCAGCCCTGAAACTTTTGGCTCTGTAGGTTCTGAGAGCCTGGCCCTACTGATAAAATGCTCCTGTGAGGGGAAACAAAAGGGATCTACACTTGTAACTGCCGTCTCCTCCTGATGCCACAGACAAGCAAGCAGAGGAAGCCGGCACTGTTCTGCAGGGTTGGTTTGGGTCACAGTGAGGAGGTAGGGAAGCTGCTGCATACTGGGGACAGCAAGGTGCCTGCGTGGCCTTCAGGTGCCCCTTACATGCCCATAAGTGGGCAGATACGTATCTTTTTCCTCTGTCCCATCCTGCTTCCTTCCCTGCCCTTCTCCTGAGAACATGGCCTGAATCATCCAACACGATCTCCAGGCGATCCGACACGATTTCAGGCTCTGTTTCAGGCTCTGCTTCTTAGAGAACCCAGACGTCTCTGAACAACAACAAGCGACCAACAGGGAAAAACTCACAACTCACTTCATGGCGAAGAGGGAGCTTACCAACCACACTGAGTGCTGGGGAAGATGTAGGGAAAACCACAAACCACTCAACAGAAAAACAGCTATAGAAAGACACTTAAGAGATCTGACTTGGGAAAAGATATACAGCTTCACTAAGTATGAACTGTGATGAAACTAGGACCACCAGATTAGCAAAGATCAAAAGGCCTGCATGTACACTGCGTGGCTCCTTAGAGTGTGGATAACAGGCATTCTCCCAGACCGACAACAGTGTCTACCAGCTGAAATCTTACAGGAAGGGCAACCTGGAAATGTCTGTCAAAATAGAAAGAAAGCTTTACACCCAGAAATTCTACTTCAAATTTATCCGAGAGAGTTAGCAAAATGTGTGTAACAGAGACAAATATGTATGAACAGATCACTGGTTACATAAAAATATGGTTCAGCTAAATAATGGCATACTACACAGCCGGCGAAATAGACAAGGCAGCTTTATGTGCCCCAACCTTCCAAGATATGTCACGATCCACTGTTGCCTGTAAACAGCAAGGTGCAAATGACCCACTAGGTAATCATTTGGGGACACACACAAGTGTGATCTTGTGTACAGACAAATCCCCCTTGCAGGGGCATACAAGAAATTGATGCCAGGAATTCCTTCTGGTCGGGTGGGGGTGGGGGTGGGAACTAGGGAACCTCTTTTCACCAGCAATCTCCTCACCATCTAAATTTTGCATCATGTCCATAACTTATACATTCAACTTTTAAAAATACTTGATTAAGAAATCAAGATGCCTGATGATGCTTCATCAAGAAGCATCCCAGGGTGAGGTGGGGGAAGCATCCTGGGTTTGCATTTGGTATCACACATGAGTACCCGGCTGCTGGAGCCAGAATTCAAAGCCAGAGTGTGTGAATCCACAAGGCCCAAGCCTGCACTGCACTGGGTTCCTCCAGGACAAGTGTCAGCTTGGGATGGCAACTAGAGGAAGGATGCTTCTGCTTTAAAAAGGCAGGGTAGGGCTTCAAGGAGAAAAGGAGTTAAAATGGTAAACAGTGTTGCTGTACACAGTAAGCATTCAACACAGAGAAAGACACTACTACGTGCCTCTCACTTTCATGTTAGTAATGTTCATTCTAAATACAAAATACTTTCCATAAAGAACCACACTCCAGTATGTGGGAGTAAAAGCTTCCTCACCACTAGCAGGCTGTGCTGCTGTCACGGTTTTTACTTTATCAAAGTAACACATGTGCGAAGTTTAAAGAAAGGTTACACGGTCCCTCAAAGTGTTTATTAACAAAGAACAATCTGGCCCCAGTCCAGGCAACTCTATGCACCGCTCCCTAGGGGCAGCAACTCTGGGTCTTCTGGATCTAGGACTAACTTTCTAAATAAAGGTTTTATGTTGCTACTGCCTGATTCATCAGTTTAAGACAGGAGCTGGTGATTCCCACTTATGGCAAAGAAAGAGTCACCTCTCTTCTACCACCACTCCCACTTCTTCCTTTCCTCTCACAGTTTAGACTATCTATTACCTAAGCATTACCTGGTGCTTGTATCATTCTGTTACGTGTAATTCTACTTCATGACTGTGCCAACACATACTGAAATCACAACTTTATGCATGACCTTTCATTTTTTAAAAAACCTTTAAGATAATTATAAATCACATGCAGTTGTAAGAAAGAATACAAAGAGATCCACTATACACCACACCCTGTCACCCCCTAAGGTAAACCTCCTGTGATCACACATGACCACAACCGGGATACTGACTACGTGGTCAATTTACAGAACATTCCATCACCAGGTCCCTCCCATTTCTCTTTTACAGGCATACCCACTTCCTATCCATCTGGTCTCCTCCTTAAGCCCTAGCAAGTCCTCTCTGTTCTCCATTTCAGTAACTCTGTCATATCAAGAATGCTATAAAAGGGAATCATACAGTATGTAACTTTGGGGATTGGTTTTTTTTTCACTGAGCTTAATTCTCTGCAGATTCCTGGAAGCTATTGAAGGACAGTAATTCTCGCCTTTTTACAGCTGAGTAGAGTTCCACAGTATGGCTGGTCCATCACTTGTTTAACCATCTACTTACTGAAGGACATCTGGGTATTTCCAATTGCTGGCTATTATGAATAAAGTGGCTTTTAATATTCACGTACACGTTTTTGTGTCGACTTAAATTTTCATTTCTCCAGGAGAAATACTCAGAATGCAACTGCCAGGTAACACGGCAGTTGCAGATTTAGTCTTTAAGAACCTGCCCACTGTTTTCTAGTATGCTGCACCATTTTACAAGCCCACTGGCCATGCAAGAGTGATCCTCCCCACCCTCACCAGCACTTGGTATTCTCACTAATGTTTCAACTTTAGTGATTCTGGTAGGTATGCAATGATGTCTCACTGTATTTTAATTTGCACTTCCCTAATGGCTAGTGATGCTGAACATCTTCATGTGCTTATTGCCATCTGAATACCTTCTTTTGTATGAAACGTCTCTTCATGACTTTTGCCCATGTTCTAATCAGATTATTTGCTTTCCTATTATTAGGCTTTAAGAGTTCTTTATATATTCTAGATAAAAGACCTTTAGCAGATAGGTGGCTTGCAAATATCTTCTCCCAGTGTTTAGCTCTTTTCACTCTCCTGATGGATTCTTTGGCAGAACACAAGTTTTTAAATTTTATGAAGTCCAGTTTACCAACTGTTCCCTTTTGGTGTCAAGTCTAAGGACTCTGCCTACTCTGGGTCCTGAAGACTTCCTCTTTTTTCCCCTAAAAGTGTTATAGCTTTACATTTTACCTTTAATTCCATTTTCCACTTTGAGTTAATTTTTGTGTAAGATGTGAGGTTTAGAGTGTAGTTCATTTTTATGCCCATGGGGGTCCACTGGCTCCAGCACCATTTGCTAAGAAGACAGCCCTTCCTCCACTGACTTGCCTTTGCACCTCTGTCAACAATCAGTTGGGTTTATGTGTGAGGGTCTGTTTCTGGGTTCATGATGCTGTTCCACTGATTATTGTGCTGATCCCCCTGATGCTACCACAGTCTTCATTGCTGAAGCTCTTAAGTACATCCTGAAATCAGGTGAACTGACTGCTCTCATTTTTCTCTTTTTCAAAACCTTTCCATATAAATTTTAGAATATTCTTGTCCGTATCTGTAAAATATCTTGTTGGAATTTTGATAGGAATTGTATCAAACCTATATATCAGTTTCGGGAAAACTGACATGTTAACTAGGCTGAATCTTCGAAACCATGAACATGGTATATCTCTCCATTTATTCAGATCTTTGATTCTTTCATCAGTGTTGTGTAGCTTCCAGCATACGAACTCTAACGTGTTTCATTAGATTTATACCTAAGTAACTGTATTCATGTCTGCAATTTATTTAACCTTAGAAAATGAGTTAAAAAGTGTTCCCTCCATTCTTGTTTTCCTGGAAGATTGTGCAGGCTGTTAACTCTTTAAGCACTTGATACAATTTTCCAGAAACCACCTGAGCCTGGTGAAGTTTTGCACGGGTGTTTTCAAATTAGATATTAAGCTACTCTAACAGTTACAGGGCTCTTCAAGTGATCTATTTACTAGTGACCTGTGGTAGTCTGGGCCCTTCAAGGAAGCAGCCCATTTCTGGGCTGCTGTTTGCAGGTGAGCGTGCTCTCATCAGCCCATCTCCTAGCATCTGGAGGGAGGCAGTCGCTTCCTTCTGGGCGCTGACGAGAAGTTTGCAGTCATTCTGTCCTCCCCATGGGTGAAGTGCTCCTTCCCGCTGCTTTCAGGACTCTGTCTTTGTCTTCACTTTCAGAAGTTTCACTATGACATGGCTCAGTGGGCACTGCTTTGGGTTTATTCTGTTGGTGGTGCACTCAACTTCTTGAATCTCTAAGTCTGTCTCTTTACCAAATCAGAGAAGTTTCAACCATGACTATTTTAATCAGTTTTTCAGCTCTCCCCACCTGACCCGAGCCAGCCATCTCTTCTCCCTCCGAGACTCTGATGACACAAATGTCAGAAAATCGGCTCTGGTTCCACAGCGGGAGGGAGCACAGGTGGAGGGGCTGACTCCCCACTGGCCCCTGCTGCCACCTGAGTGGAGGGGCTCGTCTTTCCTGCTGGACATGGTTGGCTTTCCAGCTCCCCAAGTGGCCCCCACTGACAGGAGGGATGGTGTGTATCACTGCTGCTGTCTGAGGGCAGAATTCCAGGCTCCCTATGTCTCCACTGACACCTCAGTTCCAGGAGGCAATGTTCAGGGATAAAGTCTCTGCTCCTTACTCAGCCTCCTTTGGGGTGGGTTCTGGTCCCCACCTGGCCTTTGCAAGCAGAAGCAGTGGTGGGGCCACAGGGTTTTTCAGTCACCTTTGGCTGGAACTGAGCAGGTCCTGTTAAACATTTTCTGTCCTGCTAAGCCATCCCTTTCTTGGTCTTTTAGCCAGAGGGAGTGAATTTTGTTGGTTCTTCTTGTTTGCCAGCTTCTTCAGCTCCAAGCTTAAGATACATGAGGGAAAACAGAACTGGGGAACTCACCACTGGGTTGCAGCTTGGGTCCGGAGGTCTGCTCTGCCATCTCTCTTTCAGTCTTCTTATGGTTGTTACATACACAATGTCCAGGATTTTTAGTTGTACTTAATGGGAATAATAGGGAGAAATGTTGACTCCATCTTCCTGGAAGCAGAAGTCCCCAAACTTTAATTTTTTTTTTTTTTTCAAAAAATTATGTTGCTTATCTATGGCTGCAGAGGGTCTTAGTTGCTGCACGGGCTTTCTCTAGTTGCAGTCAGCAGGGGCTCCTCTTCACTGCAGGGCTTGGGCTTCGCACTGTGGTGGTTCCTCTTGTTGCCGAGCACGGCACTGGAGTTCAGGCTTCAGTAGTTGTAGCACATGGGCTTAGGTGCTCCACTGCACGTGGAATCCCCCCGCCTAGGGTTCAAATCTATACCCTCTGGACTGGCAGGTGGATTCTTAATCACTGGACCACCAAGGAAGTCCCCCAAACTGTACATTTTCATGGTGTAACATACACCTACCCTTTCACTTGCTTTGTTTCTAATGCACGTTCTGTCTTCCCAATTCATCAGCAGCCTCTACCCCAACATATAAAACCATCCGCACTCTGTTCTCCCAGAGCTGCTCTGGTCTGTTTTCCAGATTCCTGTCCTGGGAATTCCTTCTGCTCCTCCCTGTGCCTAAACTCCAGTTCTGGACCTGTGTTTTCCATTCTCCTGGTGCATCCTTGTGCACTAAGGCAGTACATCCCCCAGGAACCTCGTCAGAATGGGCTCTGCAGGCTCATGTTTTAGAGAGCTGATTTGTCTGGTTATTATGACCAGAAAGGGACCCTTTCAATCTGAGAGTCATCTCTGTTGGTGAATTCTGTAAAACGCCCTTGCTGTCTTAACAACTTCCTCCCACTCTCCTCCATTTCTTCTTCTCATGAGTCAGCTGCTAAACCTCCTGGACAGATTCTGTAATTTTTCTCTCTCTCATCTTTGTTTACTTTATCTTTTGGTTATCCTTTCTGGATGATTTTCTTTACCTTTTGACCCCTCTAAAGAATTGTTTATGATATATAATTAAGACTTTTTAATTCCAAAAGCTCTTATTTCCACCTGTTTTCCTGTTATCTCACAGTTAACAGTCTTTCTTATTTTTCCGACAATACCACATACTTTCATTTTTCCTCCAGTTTCTGCATTGTTGCCATTGCGTTCACGTTTACTTCTTGTGTTTGTGCTGGGCTCTGTCCCCAGGTTACGTGTTTTCCTCAAATGTGTACTTCTCCTTGGCTGCCCATGACAGAAGCCATGAGCACGGGCAGAGCTGCAGAGCATCGGCTTCTTTCAGGCTGGCGGGGTGGTCACAGCAGGGTCATTTGAGGAAGCATTTCTGTGGGCTGCGTGGCTTCCACATAAAAGCACCCCTCTAAGGATCCCCCTTGGGAAAGGCCTGGTTGCAGGCCTTCTGAAAGCTTGAGGGAAACGGGGTTGGCGATTCTCACTGTTCCAGACAGGTTTTGACTCAATCTGCTCATCGTCACACTGGGTCTCTCCCCACCCTCCCCTGGGCCAGGTGCCCCCATGTCTAAAGTCCCCCTAGTGCTGCATTTCCACCAGGGAGACCTCCCACTTCCCACCATGCCAAGTGAGAGCGGACCTCTCCGCACGCTCACAATGTGCACGGTGCCTCCCCACACCCCCAGACACCCCCGAGAGCAGCTGGATGGCTCTGCATCCTCTGAGGGACAAGGGTCCAGCTCCAAGGGCTCCATGAACTCGCGACCCCACCTTTATCAGCTCCTTCTGCAAGTTTACGGAACTCGCTCGTTACTGCTGCACCCTTTCCCATTCTCTCTGACCGCACAGTTTTAAACCTTTGTATTCTTCTCACTCCAGTGTTTCAAGGAAGCACTAAAAATACAGCAGTGCACATCATGTTAATCCACAAACAGGCACAGTCTCTGACAGAATTCAGAAGCCTGTGTCCTAGGCTGGAACAATGACACATGGGACAGCTCTAAGCCTTTACCAAGGAACTGAAACACACGGCCAGCCTTTACGAGTAAGGAGGCGGCTTGCTCCTGGAGAGAAAACTAGAAATGGGGCCAGAAAACAGCAATCTGGGGATTGGGCGCCCGAGTATCAGACATAACACCATGGGGGCACCACCGAGTGGGAGTCAGCCAAGGTGCACGCGGGGACGGGTCCCAGACCGCAGCGTGTGGTGCACTGAGAGCCTTTGCTGGCGACAGGCAAGGTGTGTCCTGCGGCCGTGGACTTACCTTCACCTCCTTCTCGATATAGTCGCTCAGCAGTCTGTCGGGCTCGACGCGCTCGGGCAGGGACAGCACCACAGTGTGCAGAGGGCGCCTCTCTGTCACCTTCTCATGGGCTTTCTTATCTCTACTCTTTTCACCTTTTAGGAATACTCGTTTAAACGGCGACACAATTCCAGGCTGCAGGCAGAAATGGCAATGGTTGGAGTTCATTATTCACAAAGGCTTGGTGTTGTACCCATGGCTAACAAGCAGAAGTGGCCCAAGCCACTGCCACAGTCCCCGTGCAGGCAAGGGCTGGCCACTGCTGCCAGGGTGGGCCGGGCCGAGTGCTGCCTCGGGTACTGAGGGACTCGTCCCTCACCTGTTCACAGACACATAGAAGATTCAAAGGACAGTACTCAAGGCGAGTAAACTCAGGAGACAAAAACAGGGCAGAAACAGGAGATTCCCCCACAAGACAAAAATGATGCATTGCTCCACCCCTCCTGGCTCTGCCGGGTCACTTCACTGCAGTCTTTGGAGAAGGTGGGGAGGTGTACCCAGGGCTGTGGCATCAACAGAAAATGCAGTCAACAGTCGCAAGGCCGCCTCTACGCTCTCCTGTGAAAGCGTGGCCTGTGCTCCACTGTCCCCTCCCTCTGCCAGGGCCTCGGGGTGCTGACCAACACCTAGGTAAGCAACCTCACCCCCAGATCAGTGTCTAGACCAGCCTGAAGGCCAATCTTGCAATCAAAGTAAATCTGCAGAGCAAGAACCAGGGAGGTCAGGGAGAATGAAGTCAGCCTCGCCTGCAGGCCCAGTAAAAGGTCTGGACCCCTCCCAGCAGCTCCGAAGGGCTCTTCAGAGGTGACCACTTCCAGTTTACGTTTTATGTCGGAACATAAAAGCAAAGACAACACGCCAGCATGCAGACTTGGCAGGGAAATGTCACTAAACACAGGAGCAAAACCCAGAGCTGGTGACCCATCCCAGAGGGAAAAGTCACCTTTCGTTGTCCTGTCTACGATGCTGCAGCTTGCCTACCTGGGCGGGACCCACAGCAGGGGTACCTCTGACCAACCCTTACAGAAACAATGTACGTGTCACCAAACATGCTCTAAAAGCTCTCATTTCCGTTTCTCCTCTGCATCGGAAATTCAGCCACCCACCATATCCCACCCAAAAGAATGCCACAGAGCCGATGATTCTGTGAGGTGCCTCGTCAGCCCGTCAGTCTCACAGATGGAGGGTGGAGAGGGGCAGTGACTCCCCCACTAAGGCAGGTGAGGCCTTGGGGGCCTCCCGGGAGATCCTGCAGGGCCTGCCCCAGACCCAGAGACGTTCAGCTATAAAGGCCACCCCACCTAAAAGACACCCTCCGCAAAGTGAACCCCAGCATTCTTCCTGCTCCTTCTAGCCAGAGTCTGGCTTTTCTCCTCTGCTCCTTAGTCTGTGCTCATTACCCCTGAGTACTTGGCACCTGGATATCTGCCTTTTACTCCTCTGATCCCCCAAAGGAGTAATCCTGGAGTACCCCTTCCTTGTGCCGGATACCCACCTAGTCGCTGCTCCACACCCCACTGCAGCCCCTCCGCGCTTCATACTGGGTGTGGGGTAGGGTAGGTGTAAAATAATGCTGATATGAGGCCCACAGGGCTAGTGATGATCATGACAACGTGCATGTGGGCCTTCATTTACTTTTTGTTTATATATGTGAAATTGTTCAAAACGTTGTTATTTTAAGGATATAGTTCCCATCTACAGCTGCTTACACTGACATGAGTTTGGGTAAACTCAGAGAATTGGTGATGGACAGGGAGGCCTGGCATGCTGCGGTTCATGGGGTTGTAAACAGTCGGACACAACTGAGCGACTGAACTGAACTGAACACTTAAGCCATGGACAAGATAATCAATACCATGATCACACAGACAGCGTCATCTCCACCGTCTCAGAACTGCAGAGTGGACAGAGGGTGCCCCTTGGAGGAGCCCATGACGGCTGATCCCAGCTCTCAGACCGCCCTCCTGATCCTCTCAGGCTTCTTTCTCCTCCCTCCCACAGTCACTGTCAGCCCCAGCACAAGTTAGGAGAGTGGGAGAGAAGGTGGGGCACTTCAGGTGAAATTCGGGGGTGGGCGGCAGGGTCTGGACCAGGTTGTTGCCATGCAGGGCTCACATGGAAATGGTGGGAAATGGTCACCCACAATTTCCCACTCAAGTTAGCAGAGTGGGAGAGAAGAAGATGGGGCACTTCAGGTGAAATTCAGGAGTAGGGGGTAGGGTCTGGACCAGGTTGCCACCATGCAGGGCTCACATGGAAATGGTGGGAAACGGTCACCCACAATTTCCCACTCAAGCACCGATAGTAAACTTTGCATTGAAAGGGAAGCTGGGAATATAAACATGTTTCACCAGCGTGACTGCAGCAGGCCAGGCCAGGCCATACTGAACTGTGATTCCATCTCTGGCTGGCATCCCACACAGATGACGCTTCAATCCTGTTCTGCCTGACTGTGTATCTGCGCTGAGAGCCTCCCAGCTCCTATGATGTACAAGGCCCTGCCCTAGGGCTATGGAAATACCAAGGCATGTAATACAACGTTACAGAGATGACCTATGTCCGAAACTGGCCAGAGTAAACATCTGCCCCTACACCATTTCTACCTGCTAACCTCACAGAACTCACTCTCTCAGATCATAACCAGTTGGGGCACAGACGTGGATGATCCTGAATCTGACGGTGCGTGAAAACAGCTCAGTTCAATCTGTCTGATGTTCCACCTTGCTACTCCTCTACACCTGGGAGCAACAGGAAACCAATTTGGAGGTGAGAGGTTTGCCAAGGTCAGCCAAAGCACCAGGGCCACACAGCGCATGCAACCCAAGCTGTTGTTTTAACAATGAGGGACGGGTCATAAAGTCACAGTCTGTGTTGGAAAGGACCCAGAGCCCAAGACCTACAACCCACCTTACGGAGACACTCTGCCAGCCGAAGAAACCAGGACAGCCCACTGCAGATCCCCCCTACTGCTCGAGGATCAGCTTTCCCTATGCTGAGCCCCACTCCACCTTCCTCTGCCTTTACCTCTTGTGACCCAGCACCCCACAGAGGAGAAATAAAACTGGTTAATGAAGGGGTTTGGTGCCTCTGCCAGCCAGTCATCAGGAAGGTGCTGCGGAGGCATGAGACAATTCCCATCCTCAAGGTGGTCACCACCAAGCCCACAGCAGATGAACCCACGATGAGAACTGCTAGTCAGGTGCCTCAAAGGTGTGCTTCAGTGCCAAAATGTCCTGTATTTAAAGGAGCTACCCTGGCAACAAGGCATGCCCTGTGATGTAGCGTGGTGCCAGACCTCCACTGGTCACAGGCTAGCAGAGGCAAAGGGAGCTGCCCCTGCAACCCGGGCCGCACACCAGACCACCTGGTCAAGTGTGAACGTGGCCTAACTGACTGGGAATCAGACACAGCTTCCCAAACTTAGTCCTTAGCCTTGCATACACAAGGCACCATGTGCTTTTTCTTAATGTCCCAAAGAAGTTTCACCAGTGGCTGAGCCTTCCTAGAAAGTGGAATGCTGAAACCATTATGTAAAGAAAGACACCCTAGCAAACCTGCAGCCTCCCTCTGCTGCCTCGCCCCATTTCAGTGCAGAACGCGGGCAGCTGCTCCACCCAAAGAGAGCAGGCATGTGACACAGGAGATGCGCACCCAGCTCCCACTGCAGGAGCTAGAAAGCACACCCAGCAGGGAGCTGGGGTATGGCAGGCATGGTGGGGGCCCCTCAGCTTTTCCAGAAACACAGTGAACAAGACGGCACCTCAGGGTTTTGGAACTAATGGTGCTTTTAAACATGAAATGTAAAAGGAAGTTCCAGTTAATAGGTAATTGACCATGAGATTTTTACAGAAACTAACAGCTGTGGCCAGTGATTTGTTATATAGGGGAAAGCTGAGATGTCTCTGGTCAGTAACACTCAGGTAACAAAAGACATATTAACACGTCTCTGGTCAATAAGTTGCTTAAATACACTGACAAACAATTAAAAATACTCTCGACACACAGAATCAGGACTCCATTAAATGACTGTGGACTCTTTCATTCACTGGAATAGCCTCCAAATCTATACAGTTTTTTTAAAAATGGTTTTAGCCTGTGCAATTGTTTACTCTTCATTCAACAGGTATTTTTCTTGAGCACTCGTGTTCATCATCACCAAAACGATCTTATAATCTTAGACCCAAAAGATGGAAGAAAGAGCCCCTGGAGAGAGCCCAGCACCAAGCGCAGTTTCTCCTGGTGAATGTTGCCCCGGCACTGACGCGACCCAGAGTGCATCTGCGTCCCAGTCTCTTGTGAAGAAACGGGGCCCTGAGTGTTGAAAGGAACTGGCTGAGGGTCCAAGGCACAGAGCCAGGGAGGGGACGCAGGGCTTCATGCAGACTTCGCATGTGCAACACACGCCACTTTCTAGAACTAGCTCCAAAGTGATCCCTAGATCCTTACAATACTCTTGTAAAGGACTTCCCTGCAGTTCCAGCGGCTAAAACTCCACACTCCCTATGCATGGGGCCCGGGTTTGATCCCTGGTCAGGGAACTAGATCCCACATACTGCAATGAAGATCTGGCGCAGCCAAAGAAATAAACAAATATTTTTTTAAAAAACTTGTCTTGCAGCATTTTCCATCTTATGCTTGAAACAACTTTTGAAGTTGGAAATCTCAAATGTAGCTTTTAGTTAAACACACACAACTGACTCTGGTCCACTTAGTACTTTCCTAGAGGAGGGCCCCAGGGTCAGGCTGGCCCTGGGTATTGTTGAAGCCTGGCCTAGAATCTCAGTTGAGGTGACGAGGCTGAGTATCTGCATCTCCTAAACAAATTCCCAGAGGCTATGTTCTCTGTCAGAGCGTCTGTTTACTAATTTACAGTAAGAAATGCATGAGCTGAGGAAGCAGCACAACCACTCCTGGAAAAGCAGCCTCTACTTGGAGACCAAAAAGAATGGTAATGTGAAAACATCTACCAACTCGCTCCTCAGGCACAACTCGCAGCTCAGCACATTCTGGAGAAAGTGTGTGGCAGTGAAGGAAAGAAACCCGTGATGGGAACCTCGAATGCCCCAGTGCAGTGCTCAGGAAGCCTTATTTACTCCTTTAGTACATAACACAGAATTGCCCGTGAACAAAGGCTTCAAGAGCAAGGCCCTGGGGTCCTTCAGTTGGGCATTCAGCAAATGTCTAACGGACATCGAGCCTATGCCCAGCACTGGGGCTATACCTTGAAGGACCCTTATCCCCACCCCAGGGCCCCTTCTGCTGAGGGAGAGAGAAGACAGCAGCTCGGTGACGCTCTGGCTCCAGCACAGGGCTGCAGGACAAGGCCAGGGGAAACACCAAGGCCAGAGGGTAGGCTGGGCAGAACCACAGTTCTGTCCAGCTGGGCAAGGCAGCGGCTACTCCACCCAGGTTCAGACCTGCCCAGGTGCGCAAGGCACTCTCACAAATTCTCTCCTATAAGTACCACTGTTTTAAACTGCATCGCACTATTGCCTATCTTAACTCCAACTACCTTCCACCACTCACTGTAATGCAAATCAACAAATTTTAAAAGTTAAAAAGCGCCTACCAACAGGAAAAGAGCCGTTCTTAGGTGCCTCGGAGTCCTAAATAAACAACATGACACAGCCAGCGCCCCAGGACCTCCTTACAGACTCAAGTTCCCCATCTCAGGACTGGGCGTGAACCTGCCCTCCACTGCGGTGGCTTGCTCCACTGACACCCAGTGTCTGACCCTCCACGGACGGCCAAGACCACTCCAGCCGGGCACACAGCCCCTTCATCTTCCCTTGGGTGTCACAAATGAAACTCGGGCGTGAGTCCGCGACTAGGACTGCACTCTTTCCTGACATTTTCCCTAAATCATTTTCGAACTCAGATCTTGGGCCCTAACTGACTATAAATCCACAGCAGACCTGACACCCACAGTCTTCCACTCCTTAGGCAAAGATGGACAAACCCAACCACCTACAAAAAGCTCCTCATCTCTCTCACCGGCCACCGGTTCTCAGACCCGGAAGCCAGCAGGAACCCTCCACCACCCCATGCTCCCAAAGTGAAGGTCACAGGACCCAACAGTCATTCTAGATGGCTCTCTCCACACTGGGTTTGCACCTACCTCGTTCTCCATGGGATACCCTGTCGGAAAGTCTGTCTGAGGAGGAATTTCTCTGGAGGAATTCTGGTTCCTCCCCCTCTGCCGACAGTTACTGTGCATTCTCCTCTGTTCACTTCTGATTTGGTTGAAAAATATGGTCAGATGTTCGCCCTCCCTCTGAAAAAAACATGTGAATGAACAGGAAGACCATAAACCACAGCTTCCTTCTGCAAACCCCACTGAAGCTGTTTAGTTTTTTGAAAAAGTTAAAGAGGCAGGCAACACCCTGAAACTCCTGACAAAATCCAAACAGGCTGCGTGCACAAAAAGATGCAAAGAAAACCCACACATCTTTATACTAAACCAGTGTGTCTTCTACCTAACCCTACACATCATCTTACTGAACCACCACCTCTTCTAACTAAACCAGTGCATCTTCTTACTAAACCAGAACATCTTCTAACTAAACCAGTGGATTTTTCTAATTTAACCAGCCCATCTTACTAAACCAGTCAGTCTAAGTAAACCATTAAATCTTCTTGCTAAACCAGTGTATCTTCTAAATAAACCAGCATATCTTCTTACTAAACCCAATACATCTTCTTTCTAAACCAGCACACCTTCCCTACTATCTCTCGCCTGTAGAGCCTATGGGTGGCCTCCCCACATTTCTAGCCAATATGGTACAGTCAACTGAAAGACATTATTTTGGAAGTCCAACCATTCTGCAAAACCAGACTACAAAGTTAGAAAGAATGAACAAGCAAGCTGAGAGCACTGTTGGGGCTCCCCCTCCTGACCACGCCGTGTCCCCGATGCAGTGGAAGTGGCCAACCTGCCTGTTTCAGGCCAAGTGTCGTCTGCTTTGGGACACAGCCGTCAGGGGGGCCTGGACAGAGCACACCTCCATGACCCCCAGCCTACAAAAGCCTCTACCTACTTCCAGGACTCTTGAGTTTAAAATACAACTTTGAAACTAAACAGTATGTCCCTGAGCAAGCTCACTTTAACTTCTTCAGGGTCAAATCTGATCCTGAAAGGGGGAAACTGGGTTTGTTGATAGTGAAGATTCTTAAACTCTCTAGATAGTTCAAAATGGCTGCAAAGAGAAGATACTTAATTAACTGTTTTGGTTAATTAGAGTGATCATATATAGTCACAACTCAAAACATAACAAATGTAATACAATTTTACTAATATTAATTAACATTAGATTCAGTTCAGTTCAGTCACTCAGTTGTGTCCAACTCATTGTGACCCCATGAACTGCAGCACTCCAGGCCTCCCTGTCCATCAACAACTCCCAGAGTTTACTCAAACACATGTCCATTGAGTCAGTGATGCCATCCAACCATCTCATCCTCTGTCATCCCCTTCTTCGCTGGCCTTCAATCTTTCCCAGCATCAGAGTCTTTTCAAATGAGTCAGTTCTTCGCATCAGGTGGCCAAGTTAGATTTGATCAAATTAAAGTGCTAATTTTCAGTGGTTTTCTGCCCATAAAAATGATTATTTCATATGGTTCAATTTAAACTGCAACAAAGTTTAATATTTCTAGATTCTGAAAAGACTGGTTCAGAACAGTCATTTCATGCCTTAATTACTACCACACATGCTGCAGATGTAGAAAATACAGTACACCGGGAAAGCAGTACCGCTCTAGATTTGTTTGAACAAACATCTGGTACTGTCTGGACTATCTCTTTAGAGACACAGGGCACTGTAGGTACTGTCTGGGCTCCGATTTCTCCTTCTTTCTAAAAGCTGCCCCCACAGAGCAGGACCAGGTGGTCCTGAGGAGAAGGGAATCAAGAGTGAGATACAGAGACCTCAGGATGCAGAGCGGTCCCCATGCCTCATTTCGGCTGACTGTGGGGCCTGAGTCCGCTGCCTGCTCCCCAACAGGTTCCCCTGCATGTACACACAACCCTTCCGAGGCCCCAAAGCTGCCCCAACCAGGGAAACAGAGGAAACTAAAGGAAGCCAACCAGCTGCACATGTAAGCCTACCTGTTCTACTCTAACAGATGCAATCACCACTAGGGCAGGCACGGAAGAGAAAGGCCAGGCAGCACAGAAGGCAAATGAGAGCCTGGACAGGCGCTTAAATTCTAGAGGGTTTAGAGGCATTCGAGGATAACAGCATTCATAAATGCAGTTGAGGGAGAGAGAGGGGCATTTCCTACAGACTGTGAGGCTCTGTCTAACTCAAGTGTGATGTTTTTTGCAAGAACGCTTCCATCAGGGGGCACATGACATGGGGCAGTGACCTACCTCAGATAGCTATGGACTGGCCCCTTTGCCTCATATTTGGATGTGATATTTTTCAACAGTCTAATTCCGCCATTCCTTCTTCTATTATTAGCAGAAATATTTACATATAAAGAGGCCTTTTCCCTCCTAGACTCTTTGGTCACCCTGAGGTACCGATCTTTCAGAAAAGTTAAATGCATCATCCTTTCTCTTTGGCTGTAGCTTTCACAGCAATGCTGGTTCCCTGGAACCACCCAAGGTGAATGGTCCATTCAGTTCAGTTCAGTCACTCAGTCATGTCCGACTGTTTGCAACTCCATGGACTGCAGCACACCAGGCTTCCCTGTCCATCACCAACCCCCAGAGCCTGCTGAAACTTTTGTCCATCAAGTTGGTGATACCATCCAACCATCTCATCCTCTGTCATCCCCTTCTCCTCCCACCTTCAATCTTTCCCAGCATCAGGGTCTTTTCCAATGAGTCAGTTCTTCATATCAGGTGGCCAAAGTACTGGAGTTTCAGCTTCAGCATCAGTCTTTCCAATGAATATTCAGGACTGATCTCCTTTAGGATAGACTGGTTGGATCTCCTTGCAGTCCAAGGGACTCTCAAGAGTCTTCTCCAACACATTTCAAAAGCATCAATTCTTTGGTGCTCAGCTTTCTTTATAGTCCAACTCTCACATCCAAACATGACTACTAGAAAAACCATAGCTTTGACTACATGGACCTTTGCTGGCAAAGTATCATCTCTGCTTTTTAATAGGCTGTCTAGGTTGGTCACAGCTTTTCTTCCAAGGACCAAGTGTCTTTTAATTTCACGGCTGCAGTCACTATCTGTCTGTCACTGTTTCCACTGTTTCCCCATCTATTTGCCATGAAGTGATGGGACTGAATGCCACGATCTTAGCTTTCTGAATGTTAAGGTTTTTTTTTTTTTTTTTTTTGGAATGTTGAGTTTTAAGCCAACTTCTTTAGTCATCTTTTTATGGATGCTTCAGGACACCACAGGCCAGCGGCGGCCTCTACCGCCACCATCAGTGGCATGGTGGAATCTGCCACTATTCCGATGGGCACTGCTGCTTCCTGAGTAAAGTGCTGCCTCAGGCCCACCACCACTCACCGAGGGTGCTACTGCCTCCTGGGGCTCTGTGCCAGAGAGAGCAAGGAAATAAGCATTCTGTGTTTAACAGAAAAACCTCCAGAGTTTATAGAATTCAAATTTAGGATTATGGGGCTATTGATTATCTTCTTTGGTATTCTCTGCACCCACCCAATCCTCCTAGGATGAAAGCCAGTGAATAATGTTGCTAATGTAACTATATTCCACAAATCCTAAAACAATTTTAACAGTTGCAAAACAACAATACCAGTATTATATTTCCCTGATAGCTCAGTGGGTAAAGAATCTGCCTGCAATGCAGGAGACTGGGGTTCAATCCCTGGGTTGGGAAGATTGCCTGGAAAAGGAAACGGCAACCCACTCCAGTATTCTTGCCTGGAAAATCCCATGGAGAGAGAAGCCTGGCAGGCTACAGGGCCTAGGGTCACAAGAGTCGGACACAACTTAGTGACTAAACTGCCGCCACCATTATTACTAATAAAATGATTACTGAAAACAATTTGTTTAAAGTTTCTTTGTGACTTTTCTTGTCCTTAGTGCATGTCCCACTGCCGGCCTGCTGTCAAATTTCTATGATTTAATTAACCAAAATAATTCCTCTCTGTGGGGTTCCGTCTTGTTTGGTTTTGCCATTTTTATACTTTGCTTTTGATTTTTTTAAGTGCCTTTATTTTTGAAAAACGTTTGGATTCAACTTGTAATACTGTAAAACGTAACATGGTTTCAAACTCACAAGGCCCGTGTTAAGATATCAACCCCTCCCCACTAGATAACCATCTAAAAAGCATCAGAGCATTCAGATCCACATCCAAGCACAAGGCTCCACGCTGCCTCCCACCCTGCTGAGGATGTACCGCAGTTTAGTGAGCCTGTATCCTAGAAGTGGAAAGCAGCCAAAAGGAACAGCTTGGTACACAAACTGCTTCATGTTTTTGCCAATGTTTCCTTGGAGGTTTCTGGAAGTGAGATGCTGGGTCAGTCAGGGCACCTTAGTCCCGCCAGGCCTTGCCCCTTACAAGTTGTCAGGGCTGTGCTGGTCAGTTCCTCATGCGTGATCAAGCAGGGATTTCTGCTGGCCTGAAGGTGAACAGGGGTAGCTCATTCTCTTTTTTTCTTTGGTCTTAATTTACACGCCTTTCATTATGCAAGAGTCTCAGTTGCTTTTTCACACATTTAAAAGCCATTTACATTCCTTTTTCAGTCTTTCCCCATCTCTTGATTTGTTTTTTCCTATCAGGTCCTGTTTTTGTCTTCCCTATTTTTTAGAAGCACCTTACACAGGGAGTAACTACTTTTTGTTTTTTAAGTTGCAAATACTTTTCTTAATTTGTTGTCTTTTTACTTTGCTTGTTGTTTAGTCGCTAAGTCACGTTTGACTTGTTTGCAACCCCATGGGCCGTAGCCCGCCAAGCTCCTCTGTCCATAGCATTTTGCAGGCAAGAGTACTGGAGGGAGTTGGCTATTTCCTTTTACAGGGGATCTTCCCAACCCAGGGATGGAACCTGGGTTGCCTGCACTGCAGGCAGATTTTTTACCACTGAGTCACCTGGGAAGCATTTTTACTTTTTTATGTTCATTTTATCAGATCTTCTGAGTCTTTCCCTCACTGCTCTGAATTTTGAATAATGAAAGGTTCCACAGCGCCCACATCACTGAAGAATTCACCCATCTTTTTGCCTAGAAGCTTTATGGCTTAATCACTTAAATCTCTGAACCACCTTTGTTCACTCTAGTACAGGAAGGATGGATCTGCGTTTATCCTTTTCCATACATCTGTCCAGTTACCCTAGTACCACCCGTCAATCAATATCCCCACCGCTTCAAAGTGCCATTTTACTGTGCTCTTAGGTTCCCCATGGAGTGAGGTCTGTTTCTGTATTTTCTCCACTTCCTGAAGCTTATTCCAGGACAACCCCACAGCTTTAATCAGGGGGATGACAGCATGACCCAATCTGGGGTTGTTCCCTTGTTTTTCTTCTTTTTCAGAGATTGTTCTTGCCTGTTTATAACACAAATGAGCTTTAAGTCAAGTGATGTCGCTCCATTAAAGAGTCCAAAGGTTTATTTATTGGGATCACATGAAAAATAAACTCAAGGAAAGCTGATAGTCATGACGCCGTTATTTACCCAAATACAAAGTGTCTTCCACACCCATTCCAGTATTCTTGCCTGGAGAATCCCACGGACAGTCCACGAGGTCACAAAGAGTAAGACACGACTGAGCGACTTCACTTTTGTATGTTTCAGGAGTTTCTCTCAGAGATCTTAGTTCCCCTACCAGAGACTGAACCGTGCCCTTGGCAGTGAAAGCCTGAAGTCTTAGTCACTGGACCACCAGGGAATTCCCTGGATGTTTCTGTTCATTTTAACCCTAACGTATGTATCTGTCATCGTAAACAGGATCTCATATTATAGGCTGGAATTCCAACAGAACAAAAGGAAAACCCAAGCTGGCTAGGGAGGCTGTGGAGCAACTGGGCGGGAGGAGGTGGCTCCTGATACAGGAGCCCAAACTGGGATGTTGGAACTAGTCTCAGATGTCGGGAGGACGACAAGGTTTAGGAGCCTGATCCCCCGTGGCCTACATACTCCTGTGTTGCTGAACTGAACACTGACTGTGGTTTATCCGTTTGAGCTGTGCTAGTTGTTTTCATTGACCCATGTAACTGAGAGAGAAGCTGATGTGAACGCATGGAGACTGGCGGAGCTGACCCTGCGCGGCAAGCCCTGTCAAATGCACGGTAGGAGTGGCTGGCAGCCCTAAAGGACCAAGACACACTACTGAACCCATGAATGGGCTCAAGGTTCCACCCAGTCAGGGTAACAGAAGCCACTGGTTGATGCGGCCCTCAAACAGCAGGGTCACTGTACTCTCTTGACCCAGCATGGTAACCAGGCCTGAATGTGTTGCTTCAATAGGTAGCTCCCTGTCTCCCGCCTCAGGCACCACCAGTGCCTTCCAGAAGAAAGCTGTGCCCTCTGGGAAGAAAACAAAAGTCAGTCTGCCTGCACCTGACAAAGTGAGCAGTAGGTCTTTATTGTTTGAACTCTCCATCAGCCACCCAAAGCCATCACATGCCGAGTGACGCCAGAGCTTCATTTTTGTGGGAGTCACAGCAGACTGACAGCCACCACCTCAGCACTAATTCTGTAAGGGTTCACAGGAGTTCCCAGGCTAGTTTTGCAGTTTTCCTTAATTTTGAAATTATCTCAAAATAAAAAAGATTCTTAAACAACACACATTTTACAAGGGCACGCACAAACAAAAGGACCTGAGTGACACAGGTAAGGATGGTTGTCAATAAAAGAGGGGCATGAAAGAGGAGTGAGGATTGGGTTTCAAAGAAAAAGAGCAAGTAAGTGAAGAAATAAAACCAACAGAAAACACCAGACAGGCCTGGCAGGAACCAATAATATGTATGAATAACTTATTCCTGTGTGTCTGAGATCCAAAAATGGAAGAAAAAAGACAGAGAGGCAAGAACACAACACTCCACTGCTGAAAGTGGGCGTTCAATGAGATGAGGCAGACAGAGAAGGCAAACCCAAAAGGGATGTGGTGCTGGGGAGTCTCTGGGAAAAAGGATTTCCCAAGCAGGTATTTGGTACTCTGGGAAATTCATGGCTGTGAAATGTCTTCTACCCAGAGAATTCCAGGTGATAAAATACCACCAACAGAACGTGCTGCAATGCGTTTTTCTGCCTCTGGCAATTATGATAAAAACATAGCTCTGGGGGACTTCTCTGGGGGACTTCTCTGGTGGTTCAGTGGTTAGGAATCCACTTTGCAATGCAGGGGACACGGGTTGATCCCTAGTTGGGGAATCAAGATCCCACATGCCATGGGGCAACTAAGCCTGTGCACCACAACTAGAGAAGCCCACACACTGCCAAAACCCAGAGCAGCCAAAAGTTTAAACATGCAGACATGCAGCTGGTGTGGCCATATTAATATCAGACAAAAGAGATTTCCAAAAGAGGACTACCAGAAATAAAGATGGCCATTTCATAATGAAAAAACAACCATTTCAAGACACAGTAACCCTATATATGCATATACATAAGAAGAGTTTCAAAAATACACAAAGCTAAAACAGAAAAACAAGGAAATCTGAAACAATAACTGGATAGTTTAATACTCCCCCCTCCTCTCTCTCTCAGTAACTGACAGAATTAGCAGACAAAAATTCAGTAGGAAATGGCAGGGCAGTGTTTTATAAAGTTAAACATATAGTTCCCATATAACTGGGCAAGTCCATTATTAGGTATCTGGGGAAAAGAAATGACAACATATGTCCACACAATGAGTCATCCACAGATGTTCATAGAAGCTTTTCATTATAATACAAAACTAAAAAGAACCTAAATGTCCAATAAAAGGTGACAGAAAACAAATATTGGCATATATGTAAAATAGAATACTAATGTTGTTGTTCAGTCATTAAGTTGTGTCTGACTCTTTGCAACCCCATGGACTACATCACACCAGGCTTCCCTGTCCTTCACTATCTCCTGCTGTTGCTAAGTCGCTTCAGTCATGTCCAACTCTGTGTGACCCCACAGACGGCAGCCCACCAGGCTCCCCCATCCCTGGGATTCTCCAGCAAGAATGCTGGAGTGGGCTGCCATTTCCTTCTCCAATGCATGAAAGTGAAAAGTGAAAGTGAAGTCACTCAGTCATGTCCGACTTTTAGTGACCCCATGGACTGCAGCCTGCCAGGCTCCTCCGTCCATGGGATTTTCCAGGCAAGAGTATTGGAGTGGGTTGCCATTGCCTTCTCCCACTAACTCCTGAAGTTTGCTCAAACTCATGTCCACTGAGTCAGTGATGCCATCCAACCGTCCTATCCTCTGTCTCACCCTTCTCCTCTTGCCTTCAGTCTTTCTCAGTATACTGTCTTTTCCAACGAGTTAGCTTTTCTTATCAGATGGCCACAGTATTGGAGCTTCAGCTTCAGTCCTTCCAATGAATATTCAGGACTGATTTCCTTCAGGATGGACTTGTTTGATCTCCTTGCATTCCAAGGGACCCTCAACTGTCTTCTTCAGTACCACAGTTCCAAAGAATCGATTTTCGGCGCTCAGCCTTCTTTACGGTCCGATTCTCACATCTATACCTGACTACTAGAAAAACCATAGCTTTGACTGGATGGACCTTTGTTGGCAAAATAATGTCTCTGTTTTTAATATGCTGTCTAGGTTTGTCATAGCTTTCCTTCAAAGAAGCAAGCATCTTTTAATTTCATGGCTGCACCCACCATCCGCAATGATTTTGGAGCCCAAGAAAATAAAGTCTGTCACTGTTTCCATTGTCTCCCCATCCATTTGCCATGAAGTGATGGGACCAGATGCCATGATCTTAGTTTTCTGAATGTTGAATTTTAAGCCTGCTTTTTCACTCTCCTCTTTCATCAAGAGGCTCTTTAGTTCTTCTTCACTTTCTGCCATAAGGGTGGTGTCATCTGCATATCTGAGGTTATTGATATTTCTCCTGGCAATCTTGATTCCAGCTTGTGCTTCATCCAGCCTCGTTTTTCGCATGATGTACTCTGCATATAAGTTAAGTAAGCAGCGTGACAATATAGAGCCTTGACGTACTCCTTTCTCAATTTGGAACCAGTCTCTTGTTCCATGTCCAGTTCCAACTGTTGTTTCTTGACCTGCACACAGGTTTCTCAGGAGGCAGGTAAGGTGGTCTGTAACTTCCATCTCTTTAAGAATTTTCCAAAATTTGTTGTGATCCACACAGTCAAAGGTTTTAGCACAGTTAATGAAGCAGAAGTAGATGCATCCCATGCACTGGAAGACAGATTCTTAACCACTGGACCACCAGGGAAGCCCCTAGCTAACGTACATTTAAGATGCATACACTTCACCATACATAAATTCTACAGCAAAAGAAAACTGTAAACAAATATTGAACTCTAATGATATGTACGCTGAAGTGTTTAGATCATAGTGAACTGATGTCAGCAATTTACTTTGAAATGCATCAGAAAAAACAAAATGGGTTGATGGATGGGTAGAAGGATGAAGAGATGGTTAGATATGGGATAAAACAAATACAGCAGAATGGCAGAATTAACGGCAGAATGTAGGCAGTGTATACACGGGTATTTGCTATAAAATTCTTGCAACTTTGGTGTATTCAAAACTTTTCATAATAAAATGCTTGGGTAGGGACTTCCCTGGTGATCCTGTGGCTAAGGCTCCGTGCTCCCCATGCAGGGGGCCTGGGTTCAATCCCTGGTCAGGGAACTAGATCTCACATGCCATAGTGAAGATTTCAGATTCAGTGTAGCCAAATAAATACATACATAATAAAAATTTAAACCCTTTAAAATGTTTCGGGAGGGGCTGGGTGTGGAAGAAGCAGACTATGGCTGCATACTCCTCTTTTGAGAAGTGGGGCTGAAGAGGCACAATAACTTGGGAAAAGGAGCCTTAGAACAGAGCTGAAAAAGGTCTGACATCAGATTACCATGGGCAGGTCCACTTCAGACACTGTGCATATCTCAGAACAAAACTGAAGCGTGATATGTCCACCAGCAGTAATAAAATACTTAAGACACAGTCGGTCCCAGAACACTTCCTGACATGTGACAAGGAGGATAACCTACCTAACACACAGGTCTGTCCACGGCATTTTAATTAATAAAACGGTATCCCCACCGTGTAAACAGCAAAAGGAAAATGGAATATTCCAAACCACACCTGACTGTAGAGTTACTGTAACAACACATGGAAGCACATTATATGTCTGGGGAAAATAAGTGTGTGTAATTTCAAACTATAGAATGAAGAATAAACTATTCAAATAAAAGTTTCTCTTCTTCTCAGAGTCACAGGTAACAACACAGGTCAAACAACATACCCCAGCCCGAGCGGGCGACTCCCACAACAGGTTTTACTGAAGAACAGTAACACAACAGGGTCAGACTGACCATTTTTCTCACTTTCAGAATTCAGCTATTCGTTCCGCCTCCTGGGTTACAAGATACATATGCACTGCAGTTCACCATCCTAAGCCTCAAACGAAAGCCCAAACTCCAACTTCCCAATGCACTCACTAAAGAGGATTATTTTCATGGCAATGTACACATTTAATGCCTGTGATCAAATCACGTAATTCTTAACACAATCCAGCAGAAAACTGCTACTGTTCAGGCACACTTAGGAGGAAAAACTGTAACATTTTTGGCACTGGCACAGACCTAAGAAAATATGTCCTTTTTATCCCTGCTAAATTGACAAATCCAAATCTAAATTCCCTCTCAACTGCATAACTGTTAAAACTGAGCACCACATTTGAAGAAGAGCCACTGGCCTTGGACTGAGAGATAAGAAAGAGCGAACAGAGTAGTTAGAAGGCCCACAAAAATCCCAAGTCAGGATGATGGCATGGATGCTGGGCAACACGACTCAGCCCCATGCCTTGCCACAGACCCAAGGCCACACGACCACAGAGAGTGGGCAGTTTGTGGCCCAGGGCACATACAGGTGATGCCGCCTCTTAAAGCAGCTCGTCCATGTCTAAGGTGACAGTGCAGACCAGGTCCCCAGAACCTCTGGGCTAGACTGAGACAGGGCCCCACCAAAACCTTCCTAGCACAGGACTGACTACACCAGACTCAGCACATCAACCTGATGTTCAGGGTCAGCTTCCAAATAGCCCACTGTCTTAGTCTGCCTGAGCAAAGCACCACAGACCTGGTGGCTTCAAAAACAGGTATTTCTCCCAGTGCTGGAGGCTGCGTGTCCAAAACCAAGGTCCTGCGGCCTCTTTCTCAGCTTAGAAATGCTCATCTTCTCCCTGATCCTCATGTCGTCTTCCTACTGAATGCACATCCCTGGTGTCTCTTTGTCCAAACTGCTGCTTCTTACAAAGATATCAGTCATAAGGGATTAGGGTCCATCCTAGTGACCTCATTTATCTTTAAGCACCTCTTTAAAAGCTCTTCTCTAAATGCATACCCATTCTGAAGTATTGGGGGTCAGGGCTTCACCACATGGATTGGGGTGGTGGTGTACAGTTCAGCCCGTAACACTTGGGGGGCAGGAGTGGATGAGGAAAAAGTTTACCCAAAACAAGCTGCCCGTGCACTGACAATACTTGACATTAAGGTACGGGGGCTTTGTTAGATTTCCTCTATACTTGTACTTGATGTCTTCATAACAAAAATGTTTCCTTATTCACTCTTATCAAATCACGCTCGTTAAAATCCGTCCTCGTCTGTCTACTGAGCTTCCCCTCAAGCTCTGTGGCCACAGAGCTCATGTGTCTCCTTAGCATCTGCACCCAGCGCAAAGTCAATGGCAATGACAGTTCTTTAAGGAATGAATGGAAACCACCAATGGTTTCAGCTGTACACAGGACCAAAACCAAACTCCGCTCTCCCATGCCCTGGGCCCCAAGCCCTCCCAGCACCTCTCCTGCTTCTGCATATCACATCCATGGCCCCCAGAGAAATTAGCAGATGCCTGTGTCTCTCCTGATATAATGGCACTGGCCCTCTCTCATTTTCTAACATAGTGTAAAGAGCTTACCCTGCAAATAAAATGCAACGTCTTCAGCCCTTCTCACTACACTAAGCATGAAACAGGCACTCAAATATATAAACAGGATGATTTCACACAGATCAGCTAAATCTATAGTACTTAACTGAGTCACACCAGGGTGGTGATGAAGACGGGGCAGGTGGGTTATTACTGCTGACAGAAATGAAGAAATAAAAGACCACAGTAACTGCAGTGACCAAACCTACAGGGGACAAAAGGCACTTGTCCTTGACCACACAGGGCAGAATACTGACATCCCTTCTCATTCCAAAGCAGTTCCTTTGTAGACTTGTCACAGAAATGTCTTCCCTTACTATCTTCCTCTCAAATGATGAGCAGAGCAGAAACAAAAAGTACTACTAAGATTCTGATGAGCTTTCTGAGTCTAAACTATCATGGTCAGTGGGTTATCCACCCGACTGAAGAACAGGGAATCTAAGTTCCTAATGCAAAAAAGTAATACATACATGATACTACATAAATGGTAATTATCCAAACCGGAAAAGGAATGAAACCCATGTTTGCCAGTTATTCTGGACTCATCTACTGATGGCCTGACATCTGGTCCCTACCAGATACCTCCTGCAGTGGTCCTCTGGCCTCCTCAGCCCAGGGCGCCAAAATGCCACCCAAGAATCCCTGTGGCAACTATTCGAGAGAAAACAAAACAAGGTATAGAGGCCCAAAGTCACTCTGTTAACCCACATTATGGGTGGGACACCTATAGAATCAATTTAGTTATAGAAGCAATTTATTAGGCCACGACCAGCAGTTCAAAAAAAAGCCAGCGTGCACTGCTTTTTTAGAATTGTTTCTTTAAACTTTCATTTCAGCCATACAAACACATACACATACCCACACATACCTGTGGGGAATGTATGGCTGCCTGAGGGCTGGTCTAGCACAAGCTCCGAGTTCCTCACAGGCATAGCTAGGGGATGACTTGGCAGGTACATGAGCTGATAACAAGGGACCCACATCCGAGAGGAATTTTTTCTCCCAACTTCTTATATGGAAACTTCAAAAGTTCACAGAAGAATAACAAATAATGAATACCCACTGCCAAAGCACTCAGGTATCTCCCCTCTTTTCTCTCTAGTCTGAGTAAAGCAAACCTCAGAAGTCATCTTATTTCACCTAGAAGTATCTCAGTGTATGCGTCTATCAGTTCAGAACTTGATAAAACATAATAGAAACATTACACCCAACAAAATTAATAGTAACCCTTCATTATCATTTACACCAACTCCTATATTTCTAGGGTACTTTTTAATGTTTTTTTTTAATTTGAAGAATACAAATAAAATGGATAAATGGGAAAAGATTTAACTTTATTCAGGCTGAAATCATGCGACCTCAGACCCAACAGCAACAGAAGTAGCAGAAACCAGGACCTGAACATGGTTGAGGGCCAACAGTGACTTTCCACAACTGTGTCTTCCCAAGGGCTGTGATCCTCATCTAAGTCAAGTGTTTTTATTAAAAGGCACATAAAACAACTCAAATGTACACCTAAATTTCCTACAAAAAAGAATTACATCTTGACAGAATAGTATCAAAATTCATGGATCTTGGGTCTGTTCTGTAAGGAGGCAGCCTTATTCTCCAAACCCTCAAGCAGGACTTGTGGTCTGAAAGGTACCAGTCACTCTGGGGACATTTAGGCAGGAGTGGGAACTCTGTGGTCACTCCTACTCCCCGGGTCCCAGGCCTCCGGCAGCTAGTGGACCTCTCTGTCCACATGCTTACCCCTCAGGCCTCCCCACCTCCCTACCAGCTCCTCCCACACCCCATCACCCAGCGCCTTCCACTGGGCATTACTGGCTCAAGTCACCCTCATCATATGTGCCAGGGTAGCCTGAGAAAGGACAGGGCTGTACCTGCGCACTTTATATGAAATCCACTCTGGTCTACTGGTTCTCTGGCAGCTCGATGAGTCCTGTCCTGAGGAAATAGGCCACGTTAGAACAAGCCTGAATAACTGCTCGACAGAACACCGAGACAAGCATCTGAAGACCTGGAAAGCCTACAGTGCACATTTTTTAAGGTTTAAATCTGCACTTTTTGAGGAAGCTAACTTGGAAAGAGAATTTAAATGTCCAAATGCTACTTTCATAAAACTATTAAGTCTTTATTTGCTGCTTTAGGTTGAACTGGTGTTGAAGCTTTAAAATAAAGAGCTCTGGTTAACTTACCATAATGAGAACAACTTAAGCATCAAGCTGATTGAGCTGTATGTGACCTCACATTGAATGGGGGAGAGAGCAGAAAGGTTCTGCTGGCTTGCAACTGGCTGAGAGTAAGAGATAAAGTGTGCTAAGTCGTGGCCTGGATAGGAATCTATGCCTCAGAGCCTTCTGTCTAGTCTGTCTGTGGGAAAATGGGCTAGGGCAGTGGCAAAATACAGAGAAAACACAAAACTCCTGGTTTAGGCAACTATGTAATAACAGACGATCTCCTTTAATAGACAATGTAATGTATTAATCTTCTCTAAGCTTAAATCTTTCCATTGCCCCCCATGATAAAATTCTTTGAGTTTCACTGGTTTTTTACTTCTATTCCTAAAGCTCAGGAATGTCTTACCACTTCTGTCTCTCTCAATATGCTGAATATTCAAATATTTCTTCTAGAGCTGGTAGAAAGTTCTAGAAAAAATTCAGTCATTCTCATCCTTCCCTGTCACAGACAAGCTAGTACCCATTTGAAAGGAATAATTCTCCTTAGCAGACACTGTTTGGACTGACTGTGGAAGATACCATGTGGCTAGGATTGGTCCTCTGCTAGAACTGAGGCAGCTAATCTAGAGAATGCCGGCAGCCAACAGTGCTGGTGACAGGCCTCCTCCTATAGGGCCCTGGCCCACCTGCCTATCTGTGACAGGGAAGGATGCAACTGACTGTATTTCTTATGAAGCCTTCTACCAGCTTTGGTAGAAACATTAAACTCAGATTTCTCCCTTTTTGGTGGGCAGCATCCGTCTGTGGTCGATGCTTACAGAATCACTTTCTTGGGTTGTTTTCCACACTTAAGCCAACTTTGCAGGTAACTGCAACTGATACCGCACTTGAATTTAGACAGGCATACTATGACCATAACAAAGCAATGAATAAAGAAAGTGAGAGAAGCAGGACACAATCTCCTGAAAACCATCTGGCTGCACTTCATTTGAAATACCTTTTGAAATGGGGCCCCTTGTGATGAGTAATCCTCAACTGAAGGACACAGCTGGCTCTGAAGAGCAGAAAATCAGAACATTTATAAAGGACTGTTTTAAACTTGTGCATAAAAGTGCACATACGTGAAAATGAAAATAACAAGTAAGACACTTGGGATTATAAAGCCTGTACTTAAGAAAGACACATTTCATTGAAATCCACTATTCATTTCAATGATAGCTTATCCCATGTGGTTATTTGACTCCTTAAAATGTTGAGTTTCTTTATCAATTACCCGAGCCTGTAATTAAAGACATAGTTTAAAAAGTACACAGACTAAGGAGCCTCTTGAACTATGTCCTAAATCCAACTGCCAAATGTAACGTCACTGAAATCGCTCAGCTGGTACTAGGTAGAGCAAAACTCAGCCCGCGCCGGCCGAAGCGTGAACCGGCTGTATCATGAAGCAGTTTTTGTTTTTACTTGACACTCCGATAATGAAGTCAACTAAGCAGAAAATGTTTCTACGTTAACCTTACACCCCATTTCCTCAAAGACACTAACCCTAGAAAACTTTCTGGCCCCTAACAGGGGCCAGCTCCTCTGCAGCCCCTGGTCACTCACCCGCCGGGAAGGCCATGTGGAGAGCCTAGGTTTGGGGGAGAGTCACTGACCGGAAGGGGCGGAAAGGCGTGGCTCCTTCCTCCCCCGCGCGCCCTGCAGGCAAAAGACCACCTAAACCCATTGTCCAGAGGCTCGTCTCCTACTCCACCGCGCGGAGCCTGACTCCCGCGACCCTGTCCCGGGCCCGACCGTGCGCCGTTCACCGGGGGGCCCCGGCCTGCCCACCACGCTCACCTCCAACAGAGTGAGCCTCCCGGCCTCCCAACGCCGGACTTCCAACCTGGGGCCTCCCCACGCCGGACTCCCACCTCGGACTTCCCCGTGCCGGGCCTCCCCACGCCGGACTCCCGTCCTAGACCTCCCCACACCGAACCGCCTAAATCAGAACTCCCCTACACGGACCTCCCAAGCCAGACTTTCCCACGCCCCGTACAGGCCGACCGACGGGCAGCCCCGAGGGACCCTCCCATGTCCCCCGAGCCCTTCCTCGCCCAGCCCCAGCCCCTCCACCTTCCGCCTGCCTAGGTCTGGGGTCCAGCACGCCCCCGGCTCAGCCTTCGGGCGGACGCGCTCTGCAGGCTCACCTTCTTGCCCTTCTTGCCCTCTTCCTCCATGTCTCCGCGAGCGGCCCCCGCGGCCTGGCCCGTCCCGGGAGCGCCGCGCCGCCCGCTGCCGCTACATGCTCGCCCTGGCCCCGCGGCCACCGCCGGTCCTGCGCCGCTCGCCCGGCCGCAGTCTCCGCCCGTGGCCGCCAGGGGCCGTCCGCGCCCTGCACCCCACACCCCGCACTTCCGGGCCGAGGGCGCGGCCCCGCCCCCGCGAATACGCCCCGCCCCGTGTGCGCACGCCCCTTCGGCCCACACGCCCCGCCTCCAACCCTTCAGAGCCGCCGAGAATGAGCCTGCCCTCCTCGCCCTTTCAGGACCGCGGGAGCGCGTCTGTCGCGCCCCTACGCACCACCCTTCACGCCCGTCAGGGAGGGCCAGAGCGCGCCTGCCCCGCCTTCAGCCCGTCCTCCTGCCTACCAGAGCTACAGGAGCGTCTCCAGCTTTTCAAGTCTGCCGCCATCTTTACGGCAGCCAACTTCCCAGCCTGCCTCGCGCTCAGGGAGAGGGAGCTCGGGCCGACAGGAAACGGAGGGCGGGGCCGGCGGGCCGGGTGGGACCTGTGGGGAAGGTAAAGGACGGGAAGAAGGTTGGGCGTGGGGCTATGGGAGGGGGCCTGTGGGAGAGGAAGGCGGAGCTGACGAAAGGGGCAGGACCGGCGGAGAGGGCGGCGGGGCTGCGGGTGGGAGAGGCCGGAGGGGATAGAAGGACGGGGCTTGCGGAAAGGTGAAGGCGGGAAGCCAAAGTGGAGCCGAGCCTGGGGAAGGGGCGCAAGACGACGCCCTTTTCTTTTCTCCCTTTACTTTCCATTCCTGCAGGCTCTGGGAAGACTTCCTATGTTTCAGACTTCCTATACAAACCTGTCAGGGAAGTTTCAATGCAACAGAACACGTCCGGACCCTACAGAATAAAACTTCGAACTTTAACCAGCCACCTGGAAGTAACAGCAATCTTACAATGAGATCCGGCCCGATTGGTTTGCCCAAAAGTACACTGCAAATCGGAGTTAGCTGCAGCAGGCCCGCTTTTTTGCCACGACTAGGCTGCCAGTAAGAATCTTGCAGCACAGGTAGCATGTAAACCCACAGCAAACAAACCGCTATTTGCCTCAACTGATCTTTTTTAAGAGTATTGCCTCCTGTGGTAGCGGTCAGTAGATTATCTCTCAGTTTCACATTCACTCTCAGTTCCCATCGCGGGATGGAGCTGGGCCTTTTGAGCATTAGTCCTTTGCCAAGTAACCCAGTGTGAAGCTTTGCCAGGAGAAACTGCTTGGAGGCAGTGTGGGAGGGAAGGGGCTTTGTTACCTAGATTCAATGAGTTTTCTTGGCAGGCGCATTCCTAAAGAAGCCTCTGAGGCGCACACCTTCCTACATCAGGGGTAGTTTCTCCAACTCCGGGTTCTCTCAAGCACTTGACACTGCAGTGGGGGCCTGCCAGCAACACCCAGCAGCCGGCAGATTCCTCCAGCACTCATCTTGAGAAGTTTTCTATCCGGAGTGGTCAGCAAGACCCCCTCCATGAGCAGTTTTCCCTGCACTCTAGAGCGGGGGTC
This sequence comes from Capricornis sumatraensis, assembly GCF_032405125.1. Lineage (NCBI taxonomy): Eukaryota > Metazoa > Chordata > Mammalia > Artiodactyla > Bovidae > Capricornis > Capricornis sumatraensis. The sequence continues at coordinate 81,422,663 of NC_091073.1, forward strand.
CCCAATCCTCTGGGAGGCCTGTTAGCAACAAAGCCACCACACATCAGGAGGTGAGCAGCGGGCCGGCAAGCCAAGCTTCATATGCCTTTCCCATGGCTCCCCATTGCTCACAGTACCGCCTGAACCATCCCAGCTACCACGCCCGTGGAGAATTGCCTTCCACGAAACTGGTCCTTGGTGCTGTGCCAAAAAGGTTGGGGGTCACTGCAGTAGAGGGTAGACTTCAGCAAGCTTTGCCAGCACCTCTCTGCCATTCGGTGAGCTGTAGTTATGCTATTTCTGACAAAGTCTGGACCTCAGCCCCAGGGGAAGGAAGATCCTGTGTTCCCTGTAGTAACCTTCAGTACAGTAGTTGCTCCTTATATCTACTATTCTTGTATTCAGAGTTCTCTTCACCTTTAATACCGATTCCCTTGTTACCCTTATTTTCTGTTATACTTAATAATTCTTTATAGTAAATGTTTCCTACACTGTTTCTATCTCCTGATTGAACCCTATTTGATAAAGATACCAAAGAAATGAGTGGTCTCTAGTACTCCCTGAAGGCATTAGGGATTAGGCATTAGGCATTCCAGTCCCTTTGGCATATAAAGCCGAAGTGTGGGAAATGACTTCAATCTCCCTCCTGCAATAATTTAGCTTCCCACATTCACAGACACAAATAATGCAATGCATTCAGTGGTTATTTCCCCACCATCCACTGAAAAGAGGCCTGATATTTTAGATCTTCCACTAATGTACCTTTGCATACTCATGCTGTAATGTAAATAACCCTACTAAAACTTCCCTTAACCTAGTGTTAGGAAAAACTCACTCAATTCCTGTATTTCTCCCTTGCTTTTTTCACACTACCATACTCACACTTCTGATACCAGGTGTGTGGGCTTTTTTTCCACCCCAAGCAATTTTTTGACACTAGCTATCTGTCCTATATTTAAATCAATTCTGATACAGCGACCTGTAGAGACCATTGGATCTCACTGGTAAAGGGCTCAGTTCCACAAGACTGCCCTGCATCCCACTTCAGATGACAATTAAAAGTCGATATTGTTACTTGTACTTCTGACCAGCCAGCTATAAATTGGAGGGTCCCAGGATCCCCTCCTTGAATGCAAATAATATGTTAGAATGGTTCACAAACTCAGGAAAACAGATTCCTTATTGTTTATCGGGTTGTTAGTTTGGCTGTGCCTGGTCTTAGTTGCAGCATGTGGGGTTTAGTTCCCTGAGCAGGGATCAAACCCAGGCCTCCTGCAGTGGAAGCTTGGAGTCGACCAGTGGACCACCACTGAAGTTTCCAGGTGGTTGTTACTCTATATATTCTTTCAGAGCCAAATCACTAACTTTATTTCCAGGCATACATCCCAATTGATTTGGAAGAATAAAGAAGTTACTCTTTGGAAACGTGGTTTTATTTGTTTTTGGATGTGCTGGGTCTTAGTTGCTGTGTGCCAACATTCTCTAGTTGCCATGAGTGTGGCCTACTCTCTAGTTGCAGCAATTGGGCTGCTCACTGTGGTGGCTTCTCTTGTTGTGGAACACAGGCTCTAGGAAACAAGGACTTCAGTAGTTGTGGCTCATGGGCCCTCGTGTGTGTGCTCAGTAGCTGTGCAGCTCAGGTTTAGTTGCCCCACTGCATGTGGAATCTTCCAGGACCAGGGATCGAACTTGTGTCTCCTGAATTGGCAAGCAGATTCTTAACCACTGGACCATTGGGGAAGTCTGGAGATGTGGTTTTAGAAGAAGTTCTTTTCAGTATTTGAAGTAGTTAAGATACTGCTGATAGGTCTGTCTCTCTTTGTGCCAGCCTCATGCAGCCTCCTTGTATAAGGCAGTTGAGCTTTGATTATGTGGTTTTTAATGTTTTGGTATCATTTTTTATTACTTGGAGCATCTTGCCCTTTCTAGTGACTTTTTTTGGTTATCATTTCAGAAAAAAAAATTTCTTTCAGTCCTTGGCAAGTACACCATTTTTGGTCACACACACACACACACACACACACACACACACACACACCCTCACATACATACTCTGACCCTTCATAACCATTTACTTTCCTGGTTCTCTTTGATTATCTCATGGCAGAGTGACAGAATGGAGAGAGCAGTAAATTCTGAGCTTAACCTGTATCAAGCCCCAACCTTCTGTGACATCTTCAGCAAGCCATTTAACTTCTCTAGGTTAATTTCCATGTTGGGACTTCCCTGGTGGCTCAGACAGTAAAGAATCTGCCTGCAGTGCAGGAGACCTGGATCTTACCTGGGTCGGGAATATCCCCTGGAGAAGGGAATGGCTACAAACTGCAGTATTCTTGCCCAGAGACTTCCACAGACAGAAGAACCAAGCAGGCTACAGTCCATGGGGTCGCAGAATCAGACCTGACTGAGCAACTAACACTTACACATTTTTCACACTTATTTCCATGTTTGCAGACTGTTCCTACTCTGTCACATGACATTTAACAAAATAATGGGATTTGAATACTATAAACTGAACATCATCAGTTCAGTTTACTTGCTCAGTCGTGTCCGACTCTTCGCGACCCCACGGACTGCAGCATGCCAGGCTTCCCTGCCCGTCACCAACTCCCAGAGCTTACTCAAACTCATGTCCATCCAATTGGTCATCCAATCACCTCATTCTCTGCCATCCCATTCTCCTCCTGCCTTCAGTCTTTCCCAGCATCACAGTCTTTACCAATGAGTCAGTTATTCGCATCAGATGGCCAAAATATTGGCGTTTCAGTTTCAGCATCAGTCCTTCCAATTAATATTTGGGACTGTTTTCCTTTAGGATGGACTGGTTTGATCTCCTTGCAGTCCAAGGGACTCTCAAGAGTCTTCTCCAACACCACACTTCAAAAGCACCAACTTTTTGGCGCTCAGCTTTCTTTATAGTCCAACTCTCACATCCATACATGACTACTGGAAAAACCATAGCTTTTACTAGATGGACCTTTGTTGGCAAAATGATGTCTCTGCTCTTTAGTATGCTGTCTAGGTTGGTCATAGCTTTTTTCCCAGGTAGGAAGCATCATTAAATTTCAAGGCTGCAGTCACCATCTGCAATGATTCTGCAGCCCCCCAAAATTAGTCTCTCACTGTTTCCATTGTTTCTCCATCTATTTGCCATGAAGTGATGGGACCGGATGCCATGATCTTAGTTTTCTGAATGTTGAATTTCAAGCCAGCTTTTTCACTCTCCTCTTTCACTTTCATCAAGAGGCTCTTTAGTTCTTCACTTTCTGCCATATGGGTGGTGTCATCTGTGAATCTGAGGTTATTGATATTCCTTCTGGCAATCTTGATTCTAGCTTGTGTTTCATCCAGCCTGGTCTTTCACATGATGTACTCTGCATACAAGTTAAATAAGCAGGGTGACAATATATAGCCTTGATGTGCTTCTTTTCCTATTTGGAACCAGTCTGTTTTTCCATGTCCAGTTCTGACTGTTGCTTCCTGACCTGCATATAGATTTCTCACGAGGCAGGTAAGGTGGTCTGTAATTCCCATCTCTTTAAGAATTTTCCAGTTTCTTGTGATCCACACAGTCAAAGGCTTCGGTGTCATCAATAAAGCAGAAGTAGATATCTTTCTGGAACTCTCTTACTTTTTTGATGATCCAACAGATGTTGGCAATTTGATCTCTGGTTCCTCTACCTTTTCTAAATCCAGCTTGAACATCTGGAAGTTCACGGTTCACATACTGTTGAAGCCTGGCTTGGAGAATTTTGAGCATTTGCTCAAGACTGGGAGCTGACTGTGGCTCAGATCATGAACTCTTTATTGCCAAATCCAGACTTAAATTGAAGAAAGTGGGGAAAACCACTAGACCATTCAGGTATGACCTAAATCAAATCTCTTAGGATTGTACAGTGGATGTGACAAATAGATTCAAAGGATTAGATCTGATAGACAAAGTGCCTGAAGAACTATGGACGGAGGTTTGTGACATTGTACAGGAGACAGTGATCAAGACCATCCCCGAGAAAAAGTAATGCAAAAAGGCAAAATGGTTGTCTGAGGATGCCTTACAAATAGCTGAGAAAAGAAGCTAAAGACAAAAGGAAATATATACCTATTTGAATGCAGAGTTCCAAAGAATAGCAAGGAGAGATAAAAAAGACTTCCTCAGTGACCAATGCAAAGAAATAGAGGAAAAGAAAGACTAGAGATCTCTTCAAGAAAATTAGAGATACCAATGTAAAATTTCATGCAAACATGGCCACAACAAAGGAGAAATGTTATGGACCAGAAGCAGAAGATACTAAGAAGTGGCAAGAATACACAGAAAAACTATACAAAAAAGATCTCATGACCCAGATAATCACGATGGTGTGATCGCTCACTTAGAGCCAGACATCCTGGAATGTGAAGTCAAGTGGGCCTTAGGAAGCATCACTATAAACAAAGCTAGTGGAGGTGATGGAATTCCAATTGAGCTATTTCAAATCCTAAAAGATGATGCTGTGAAAGTGCTGCACTCAATATGTCAGCAAATTTGGAAAACCCAGCAGTGGCCACAGGACTGGAAAAGGTCAGTTTTCATTCCAATTCCAAAGAAAGGCAATGCCAAAGAATGCTCGGCTACCCCACAATTGCACTCATCTCACATGCTAGCAAAGTAATGCTCAAAATTCTCCAAGTCAAACTGAATATATTTACTAAGAACTAGACATAAAAGTTTAAGTCATACCTGAATGATCTAGCGGTTTTCCCTACTTTCTTCAATTTGAGTCTGAATTTGGTAATAAGGAGTTCATGATCTGAGCCACAGTCAGCTTCTGGTCTTGTTTTTGTTGACTGTATACAGCTTCTCCATCTTTGGCTGCAAAGAATATAATCAATCTGATTTCGGTGTTGACCACCTGGTGATGTCCATGTGTAGAGTCTTCTCTTGCGTTATTGGAAGAGGGTGTTTGCTATGACCAGTGCATTTTCTTGGCAAAACTCTATTAGTCTTTGCCCTGCTTCATTCTGCATTCCAAGGCCAAGTTTGCCTGTTACTCCAGGTGTTTCTTGACTTCCTACTTTTGCATTCCGGTCCCCTATAATGCAAAGGACATCTTTTTTGGGTGTTAGTTCTAAAAGGTCTTGTTGGTCTTCATAAAACCGTTCAACTTCAGCTTCTTCAGCATTACTGGTTGGGGCATAGACTTGGATGACTGTGATATTGAATGGTTTGCCTTGGAAACGAACAGAGATCATTCTGTCGTTTTTGAGATTGCATCCAAGTACTGCATTTCAGACTGTTTTGTTGACCGTGATGGCTACTTCATTTCTTCTGAGGGATTCCTGCCTGCAGTAGTAGATATAAAGGTCATCTGAGTTAAATTCACCCATTCCAGTCCATTTTAGTTCGCTGATTCCTAGAATGTCGACGTTCACCTTTGCCATCTCTTGTTTGACCACTTCCAATTTGCCTTGATTCATGGACCTGACATTCCAGGTTCCTATGCAATATTGCTCTTTACAACATTGGATCTTGCTTCTATCACCAGTCACATCCGCAGCTGGGTATTGTTTTTGCTTTAGTTCCATCGTTTCACTCTTTCTGGAGTTATTTCTCCACTGATCTCCAGTAGCATATTGGGTACCTACTGACCTGGGGAGTTCCTCTTTCAGTATCCTATCATTTTGCCTTTTCATACTGTTCATGGGGTTCTCAGATCTGATAGATAGAGTGCCTGATGAACTATGGAATGAGGTTCATGACATTGTACAGGAGACAGGGATCAAGACCATCCCCATGGAAAAGAAATGCAAAAAAGCAAAATGGCTGTCTGGGGAGGCCTTACAAATAGCTGTGAAAAGAAGAGAGGTGAAAAACAAAGGAGAAAAGGAAAGATATAAGCATCTGAATGCAGAGTTCCAGAGAATAGCAAGAAGAGATAAGAAAGCCTTCTTCAGCAATCAATGCAAATAAACAGAGGAAAACAACAGAATGGGAAAGACTAGAGATCTCTTCAAGAAAATTAGAGATACCAAGGGAACATTTCATGCAAAGATGGGCTCAATAAAGGACAGAAATGATATAGACCTAACAGAAGCAGAAGATATTAAGAAGAGGTGGCAAGAATACACAGAAGAACTGTACAAAAAAAGATCTTCACGCCCCAGATAATCATGATGGTGTGATCGCTAATCTAGAGCCAGACATCCTGGAATGTGAAGTCAAGTGGGCCTTGGAAAGCATCGCTACGAACAAAGCTAGTGGAGGGGATGGAATTCCAGTTGAGCTGTTTCAAATCCTGAAAGATGATGCTGTGAAAGTGCTGCACTCAATATGCCAGCAAATTTGGAAGACTCAGCAGTGACCACAGGACTGGAAAAGGTCAGTTTTCATTCCAATTCCAAAGACAGGCAATGCCAAAGAATGCTCAAACTACCACACAATTGCACTCATCTCATATGCTGGTAAAGTAATGCTCAAGATTCTCCAAGCCAGGCTTCAGGAATACGTGAACCATGAACTTCCAGATGTTCAAGCTGGTTTTAGAAAACGCAGAGGAACCAGAGATCAAACTGCCAACATCCGCTGGATTGTGGAAAAAGCAAAAGAGTTCCAGAAAAACATCTATTTCTGCTTTATTGATTATGCCAAAGCCTTTGACTGTGTGGATCACAATAAACTGTGGAAAATTCTGAAAGAGATGGGAATACCAGACAACCTGACCTGCCTCTTGAGAAATCTGTATGCAGGTCAGGAAGCAACCGTTAGAACTGGACATGGAACAACAGACTGGTTCCAAATAGGAAAAGGAGTACGTCAAGGCTGTATATTGTCACCCTGCTTATTTAACTTAAATGCAGAGTACATCATGAGAAACGCTGGACTGGACGAAACACAAGCTGGAATCAAGATTTCTGGGAGAAATATCAATAACCTCAGATACTCAGATGACACCACTGTTGGGGGCCAGCGTGAGGAACTCCGCCCATGACAAAGGTCATGAGCAAGGAAGCTTGGCATATGCAAAGGCGGGATCAAGCCTCAGGAAACCCTCTGTTCCCGAGCATCTACCCCCAAAACCAGAGTACTTTACGGGGAGCTCTCCCCCATAACCATTTCTCTCAGAGGAGTTAACTTGCAGCTCCAAGTTAATAAAAATTCCTGGGCGTGACTAGAGTGTTTCAACTTAGGAACTCTGAAGCTTCTCTGGCTGCCTGATCAGGCTTGTCCGGCCGCATGTGATTGTTTACAGCCTCCCAACTGTGAGAGGCATGGGATGTTTTAAAACTTTCTAAATACAGACTCTTTTGAGAAGTTAGAAGATCATTAGTATAGTATAGTGGGTTGATTAGTGAATCAATTATATTGGTGAAGGGTTTTTTTCATTTGTAGTGCCAATAATTACTGCTAATTCCCTGCCCTGGGTGTGACAAGGATGTCTCAGGTCAAACCTCTCTGCTGACAGACTAGCTTGTGTGACAACCTCTCAACCATAAACAGCACAGAGAGTTTGGAGTATTAGCATAGGGCTTTTTTCATTGATGAGTCAATGATTGCCATCAGGCCTCCATATCCTTAGGCACCTGGGAATATATTAATCAATGTATTTGGAATATAGAAAAGGAAATACAGTAGTTTTTTGATGTTAGCAATACTAGACTTTTTGAGTTAGTCTTCTCTTTTGTTATAGATCACTGTACTTTGTTATAAATCACTATGCTATGTAAAAATTTAACTTTATCACTATCTTAAGACAAAATAGATCTTAAGGGAAACATTGGTGAAGGGTTTACATTTGTTGAGCTGATATTTGCTGCTAAATCTCCATATTCCTGCCCTTACAATGAATACAACTAGCATATAGGAGAAATAAGTATTAACCTTTAAGATTAATCATGTTAAACCTTAGGTTAAGTAAATTCCTTTCTTGATTGTAACCCACTACACCCTCACCCTATAGGAATGCAACTTTATTTGGAGGGTGGCGCCTGATTTAAGAAAAAAATCACCCCTGGAAAAATAAGTTTTCTGGTTAACTGACCGGTATCAGAAAGGGCCATAAAATGTCAGCAGACTTCATGGCCAGAAGATGATGAAACTCATAAGACCTTTGTATAATTTTATATGAAGCACCTGATTGTGACAAGGGTCAGGTCTGCTGACCCCCGTGTGACTCTGTATTCATCCCTATGTATAACAAAAAGATATATAAACAAACCTGAAAAATAAAGAAATCGGATCAGTTTCTGGAAAGACTGATTCCCCCGTGTCATTTCTTTCTCCCTCCCCGTTTTCCTGGCTGAATTCCCATCTGAAATGTGGGTACTCACCAAGCCTGCTAATTCTGCCTGGGCTTCTGAGATCGGACTGGGGAGGCCTCAGTGCTTCCTCTCCTTTGGGAGAATGGAAAGACGCCTGTGGCCTACGTAGGTGGTGATTGGTATTCCATGTAAATCAGTTATTCAGCCTCTTTTCTCCACTAATTCTCCTACTACACTATCTGTTTCTAATCTCCCTCTATATCTGTAATTAAATAAGTTTTTTCCAGGACGTGGACTCCGTCCCCACTTCAAATTACCCTGGATCCACCGGGGCTGGACCCCAGCACACCACCCTTATGGCAGGAAGTGAAGAGGAACTAAAAAGCCTCTTGATGAAAGTGGAGAGTGAAAAAGTTGGCCTAAAGCTCAACATTCAGAAAATGAAGATCATGGCATCTGGTCCCATCACTTCATGGGAAATAGATAGGGAAACAGTGGAAACAGTGTTAGACTTTATTTTTGGGGGGCTCCAAGATCACTGTAGATAGTGATTGCAGCCATGAAATTAAAAGACGCTTACTCCTTGGAAGAAAAGTTATGACCAACCTAGATAGTATATTGAAAAGCAGAGACATTACTTTGCCTACTAAGGTCCGTCTAGTCAAGGCTGTGGTTTCTCCTGTGGTCATGTATGGATGTGAGAGTTGGACTGTGAAGAAGGCTGAGTGCTGAAGAATTGATGCTTTTGAACTGTGGTGTTGGAGAAGACTCTTGAGAGTCCCTTGGACTGCAAGGAGATCCAACCAGTCCATTCTGAAGGAGATCAGCCCTGGGATTTGTTTGGAAGTAATGATGCTAAAGCTGAAACTCCAGTACTTTGGCCACCTCATGCGAAGAGTTGACTCATTGGAAAAGACTCTGTTGCTGGGAGGGATTGGGGGCAGGAGAAGAGGACGACAGAGGATGAGATGGCTGGATGGCATCACGGACTCGATGGACGTGAGTCTGAGTGAACTCCGGGAGTTGGTGATGGACAGGGAGGCCTGGCGTGCTACGATTCATGGGGTCGCAAAGAGTCAGACGCGACTGAGCGACTGAACTGAACTGAACTGAACTGAGACATAAAAATGGGCTTCCCAGGTGGCTTTAGCAGTAAAGATACACCTCCCACCCCCAACTCCCCCAACCCCTCCTGCCAATGCAGGAGCTGTAAGAGACACGGGTTTGAACCCTGCATTGGGAGGATCCCCTGGAGGTGGGCATGGCAACCCACTCCAGTACTCTTGCTTGGAGAATCCCATGGACAGAGGACCCTCGTGGGCTGCAATCCATGGGGTCCCAAAAAGCCAGACATGACTGAACCTACTTAGCAAGCACACATACATAAAATGAGTTTCCAGTATTGCTTGCTTTTCTTTACAGAACCAGGTTCTTGCTTTCCTAGCCTGATGTTGAAGACTTGAATATGCAGTTCTCATCCATCTCATGTAGTCTTAAAATCCCATTAATACTTACTGTATCTCCAACAAGCCATGACCTTGCTAGTCTCAGTAACTTCCAATGTGTTTTTCTCAGCCTGTGTGGCAGAAATACTTGCTGAATTCTCCAGCAGTCCAGTGGTTAGGACTCGTGCTTTCACTGCTGTGGGCCAGGGTTCAGTCCCTGGTGGAACTAGGATCCCACAAGCTGCGCAGTACAGCCAAAAAATACACACACAAAAAAACAAAATTTCTTCTCAACTCAGAGAACCTCTCCACAAAGTTAGAAGAAAACAATTTTATTATCGGATAAGCATTAAACCAGAATGTGATGCGCATCACAACGAAAAAAAAATGCAAACAGAAATCCTACTCCTATATAGCTAAAAGCACATAACCCGTTACCCTAGGCAGGTTATGCAATTTGAAGTCAGGCGACAAGTGGGCTCTTAACCTTCCAAGACACAAGCAGATCAGTTTCAGTCCCTTGACAATATTTCAGAAAGAGGGTTCCCAAGCCCTTTGAAACATAATCTTGAGTTGTGCGCGGCCTTCAGACAGCACCAGCCTGCCCGCGCCCCTCTCTCCGCCGGCTCCGGTACTCCTGTTCCTTTGCTATGCCTGCTTCCCCAGTCCCTCAGTCCCCGCCCCGAGGTAGCAGTAACGCGGCGCGCCTCCCATCCACTTCTCAGGACAGCTGAAAGGAGCAGCTAAAGCCTGCCCCGCCTCGCTCCGGCGCTCTAGTGACGTCATCTCCTGGCGCCGCGCGGGACCGCGGGTCACGTGATGCACGTACCGCTGCCGGCTGGCGGCGTGATGACGCAAGGAGAATGTGCGCGGCTGCAGGCATGTGTGGTTACGGTGGTGAGGCTGCTCCTGGTCGTCGTTACCATCCACTGCCATCGAGAGTCCCAGGTGGTGCCTGCGACCTGCTGAGTACAGGTGAGGATCGTGCAGGCTGGAGGCCCTGCTAGGGTGTGACGTGCCGGGCGCTGGACCCAGTGGGAGCTGGCGCGCTATCCTCAAGTTGTCCCGCGCTTGGCCCCGTCGGTCCGGTGCGCATTCCGGGTGCTCGGCCCTGGCGGTTCGATCCCGCGTTTGCAGGGGGACTCTACCGATCTTCTCCGAGTCCTGTTCGGAGTATACGTGCCGGCTTGGCGGGCGGCTCCAGGAGGAATAGGGTCTTGGGTATGGTCTCACAAGGGGCGAGAACTAGGGAGGCGATACGAGACCTGCCTCTAGCTGACCGTGTGCCCACTCCAGGTGGATGATCCTCGGCTCCTCCGCAGCAGAGCTCCTGTAAGATGCAACGGTAAGTGACGCTACCCCAGCCCAGCTCCCCGCTCCCAGAAGTGGGTCCCCGTTTTGGGTCTGCAGTTCCTAAGTATCCTCTGAATAGTAAAAAAAAAAAAAAAAAAAAAATACCGAGAATATGGAAGACAGAGCTATTTTGTATAATGATGCGATGGTGAGGATTTCATCTCTTAAGAAATGAAGTTAAGTTAACCCTGTTCTGTCAGCTTCTTGATAAGGTTGCTTCCCCCAGGGCCGTTTCCCTCACTCTCTGAGCCAGAAGAGATTGTTGTCCCTCGTCTGTCCTTCCCTACTGTCTGTCTTATTTGTGTCCATGGAAACCCAAGTAGGCCTAATTCAACTTCATGATCTCTTCCAGGTTCTGGTGCAGGCTGGTGCTCAGTGAAAGTATTGCTGTCTGCCCAGAGCTTTAGGGACTTGAAGGAATGTGGGCTGCAAGCCTCCAGCGTGCTTGGGTCTGCAGTGACCCTGTGCATTCCTACAGTGCTTGCAAGAAAATTTTGAAACGGTTTGAGGCCTTGCCCTGCTCCATCCAGAGCAAGGTTATAGAAATTTCAGACAGTTGCTTGTTCCCTTCCCCTATCTGGCATTCTGGGCAGCGCACAGACCTGTACTGTTTGATGTGGTGACCACTCGACACATATGGTTACATTTAAAACTCAGTTTTTCCTTCACACTAGCTATATTTTAGGTGCTCAGTAGCCACATTAGGCAAGCGACTACTGTATTGGACCATGCAGATTAGAGAACATTGATATCTTTGCAGGAATTGTTTTGGACTTTAGGTGTTAGCTGTGTTCCAGGCTCTTTAAAAACTTTATATCTTTTAAACAAAATTCTCACAGAAGAAAATGAAGCTCGGAGGGAGTGGTAAAGGTGGAGTTAGACCAGTAGCAGGGAATATAGAGTAGAAAGAAAGAATGGGGATAGGCCCTGCCCTGAGGGACTGACATACAGGGTGTTACTATTAGCTGGTAAACAAGACAGACCCAAAGGCTAAGTTCTGCAACAGTGCTGGGTGGCCATGGAGCTTACAGAGGGTGAGGTCAGTATGCATTTATTGTAAAGGAAGACCTCATGGGCTAGGAGGGCACAAATGTTGGTTGAACTCTGTTTTGCGCCCAACTTAATTGTTACCTATTTAAATCTCTGAGGACCACCATAGGATAGCCTTAGGTCCAATGCAGATGAAGGAGTCATGGCCAGAATTGTGTGCCCAGCTTTCCTAGCCAGAAAATGGCAAGTCAGGCCTCTCCAATCCTACAGTCTGCTCTTTTCCAAAATGCCAGACAGGGAGAGAGGAATGAAATCCAGAATTGGGTAAGAAGTTTGGATTGGAGGGAAATGTCATTGGTGTGAGGGCTGTTGGGTCCAGGCACAGAAATGCCAGGATGGAAAGAGTGGCCAGCGTGGTCATAGCAGGAGCAGCACAGCTCCTGTGCTCCTGGACAGTAGGATCACACCGCACCTTCTCCCCTGAAGGTCAAAGCTTCTAGCAAATTTGGATCCGTCTCTTCAGTGCAAACGTTGAACACGCCCGTCTCCTGAAGTTCCTGTCAGAGGCACTTCTCGGTGAGTCTCATGTTTCTGCAGTCCTCGGAGTCAGATGCTGGCTGCCACTTGACTTTATTTTCAAAGATATTCAAGTAACAGACAGCCTTGGGACGTTGACATAGTGCCTCTAGGGCAGAGAGCAGGTGTGCGGGCTGTCCAATGTAAAAGTTGGCTTTCCTGTGCTCAGAGAGCCCACGTGCGGGTGCCTTCCGGCTCCCCTTGTGCCGCCTGTGGGAAATGGGGCCAGTTGGAGAGCACTGAGGCTCTGGATGTTGCTGTGGTTAATGAGCAACTCCTACCCGCATCCATGTAACTGACAGGCTACTGTGTCACCTGCCTTTGGTTGTGGGTATATCAGGTCCTGACAGGCACCGCCCCCCAACCCAGCAGACTCTGCACTGTGTTCCTGCTCCAGCTTCAGCAGCAGACATCCCAGGATGCGAGAGCTAGAAGAGACTTGAGAGGTGATCCCTTCCATGGATGATAGATTATTCAGGGAATCTGCAGTCGTGAGTATGCCAGGTCTGTCCTAGCAGATAATTTCTGTTCATTTGCTGTAGGTCTCCCTACCAAGAGGTTCAAAACCATCCACTTAATTTAATAATCCCTGGCTATATCCTTACATCACTTTATTTTTACAGCAGGCCTCCATGCTGTTTCCAGCTTATTTTAACAGATGAGAAAGTGGGAACTGAGGTGGTGGCCTGGCCGCATTGATGCACCTGGTGAAGGTGCAGCGGAGTTTGAACTTAGGCCTTTGCACCACAGTTTTCTGAAGAAGCTTAAATCCTCACTTGTTCCCCTTCCAGGAGTCAGGAGTTTCTGGTTCTTGGCCCAGCTGACATGTGCACATCTGACTGACCTTCGCTGACCCCAGGTTTGGATGCCATATTGTCTGCTTCCAGAACAAGGATCTTCACTATACATTGGGACCCAGGCCCCTCTGACATCTGCATGAAAAGTGATATTTAATAAAACAGTTTAAAATTTTTAATTCAGCCCAGCCTCTGTTTCTCTTTTTTGTGTGTTAGGTACAAAGAGGAGGGCCCTGCCCTTCCTGAAGGAGTTTCAGCCAAGTTTGAGGGAGCCCCTGAGGTGTCTCGCATTCTTGTTGCTTTTGAGACTGCAGAGTGGTTGATAGAGAATTAGGACCTGTCATCAGGAGCTGTACCTTGGATCCCAGAGGGGGTTGCACTGGCCTGACAGGGTTCTCTGGCTCTTGTCCTCTATACCAGTGTGGGTCAGTCTTGGTTATACACCGAAGTATTGAGACCCCAGCGAGTGGATTGATGTGATATGATTGATATTGATATGATTTTATGATAAAGAGTTGCTCTATTCTCATGATCTTTTTCATCTGGTAAACTTATATAACAAGCCTATTTAGCTTGTTGGTGGTGATCTTTTCAAGGAATGTCAGCAGGTTAAGCCAAGGCTGATTGGGCCAGAAAGAATTAAGTAAACCACATTTACATTCAGTTTGTTACTGATGTCATGAATGGAAAAGTACCCAAAGGTTCCTTCACCCTGAGTCACTGCAGCTACATCCTGAGGGGGCAGAGGCAGAAAGCCTCACACCTCAGAACCGCATACCAGGGGAAACCCTCCTGACAGCCTCCGCGGTAGACAGAGTGAGAGGTAGCAGCTCAGGCTGGGTCATGTGGCCTTTGCGGATGCAGGTGGCTCCATGGCCCTTGGATGGACTTAGTCCCTGCAACTAACTCAAAACTAGTGTGCTCTGAGACAAGGTGAAAGTAAAAGCAAATCCTAAAATGGGTACAACTATGTAGGAGAGCTAAGAAATAGGAACTGGAATCCTGCTACACAGGTCAATGGCATCAGCAAGGGGACCCAATGTGGGGGTCATTGAAGGGACTGGTTAGAGGGCGGCATCCTGAAATTGACCTAGGTAACCAGTGAAACTGTTAACCCTCAGCCCCCAGGAGCCCCTCCCAGCTGTCCTTTCTCACCCATCTGCTAGCTAGTCACTGCCACAGATGGTCACACCCTTCGCGGGGGGAAGTGGCAAACAGGGCCGCCGTTTCCCTGCCTGAGAAGAGGCAGGGGCCAGCAGACCCAGAGGTCCAGCCAGATTCAGGAGGGGAAAGGAGTTTTGGTGTGCTCTCATCAGCCTCGTGAGATAAACGAGGTAGTGAATGGGAAGTCCTTTTGCAAGCTGTCAGAGTGGAGAGAGATGATTGCAGTTCAGGGTCACAGCAGTAGGATCAGGCAAGCTCCACCCACAGGCCAATCCCCAACCTAAGAACAACCTTACATCTTTACGTGGGAAAACTATTCTGTGACATGAAAATTTTATCAAGTTCGGGTTTCAGTGTCAAGTTTCACTGGAACAACCATATCATTTTTTACGCACATTAGTTTAATGTAAACCCCAGGCCAGGCGGTTGGGGAAGCCTGAAGGTTGGGGAAGTGAAACGTTGAGGCTCTGTGAGAACCCCCCAGATACTCCGGAACTTTGGTTTGGAAAACCCTTCAAAAGCACCAGCCCAAGAGGCAGGGGATGAAGGGGGTGTGTTTAAGAGACTGGGAGGATAAAACCTGACCAGAGTTTGCTCAAAAGAAGCTCCAGGCCTGGCACAGGGTGGAACCAAAGCTTGATCCTAACAGAAGGGTCCCCTCAGAACAGCGGTGTGTAATGCGAGGCTTGGTTTTTCAGGCATTTGAAAATAAGCACTTTACAATTTTGACGTTAATTCAGTCACTAAGTCATATCTGACTGTGTGACCCCATGGAGTGCAGCACACCAGCCTTCCCTGTCCTTCACTATCTCCTGGAGTCTGCTCACACTTATGTCTCTTGAGTCATTTTAAGGTATTTGAAGAGAAAAAAAACCCTTGCATATCAAACAATATTTCAAAATAAACTAGCTCTTTGAGTACAGAATCCCAAAGGTAGTACAGAGATGACTGAAATTTGGGAAACACTATCCTCCCTGTGTGAGGGGAGGGATAAGAGAGAACTGTCCCCTCCCCAACCCCAATCCCGGACGCCATGTGGTCAAAATCTGAGCTGGCCAGTCTGGCCATGTCTAAAGGTGCTGCATGGTCTATAGAGGAAGGTGAGGCCACACCTCTGTGCGGTGAGGACCGAGGTGGGACAGGGGGCTCCTGGAGCAGTTCCTGTCCTTACTACTAGAGGGACAGGCAGGTGGGCCTCAAGGACACAGGACCCTTCCAGGAAGCATCCAGAAGCCTGGAAGACTGAGTGTCAGCATGATGAACCCAAAACATCAAGCCCCTGGTCATGGCGGGGTATGCCGTGAAGCTGGCTTTGTCATTCGCCATTTGTCTATCCTGCCGTGGTCCCGCACACTTTGAAGAATTACTGCCTAGGTTTCTGCCCCAAAGGCCTGGGTATCATCATTCTTTGACTTTTTCTCAAGGTACAATGTGCCTACCCTAAAATCCACCTAGTGTTGAGGTCTGAGAGTTGACAGACAGAGTTTTGCAGCCAGGACCACAAAAAGAAATCTCTCCTCAGGGTCCCACAAGTGATCAGCAGGGCCGGGGACTGCAGAGGCTCCTCTGCTTGGGGTGAGGGTGAGATCACAGAGGGTCGGAGTTTCCTTGACCGCCTCGACCTCAACCGTTAGGCACGCCCGGAGGGGAGAGAACCAGGAAGTAGGGGTCAGAGCCCCTTGGGAGGGGACAGCAAGCAGGGAGGGCAACCCCTTCCCGGGGCCCAGAAGAACCCACTTCCTACTTCACCACACTGCTGGGGCGGCAGGCGGGGAGGCTGCGGGCAGGGAGGGCTGGGCCTGTGCGAGAGCACCCCTCCCCTCAGCCACTCTGCACAGGAAGGTTGGGGCAACCTGGCCTGGGTGCTTCCCGCGCCGGCAGGATGGAGGACGATGAAGGCCCTGAGTGCGGCAAACCCGACTTTGTGCTTTTGGACCAAGTGACCATGGAAGACTTCATGGAGAATCTGAAACTCAGGTAGACCCAGGGCATGGGCTCCCCTTCTCCCTGTCCCCATCCCCAACTGGTCTCCATCAGCCCACCATCTGGGTGACCTCAGGGAGATGTCGGGGCTGGAAGGACTGTCCCCTCAGGGCCAGGACAGCCAGCCAGTGCTAGAGCAGGCTCCCCAGGCCCGTGCCTTCCACACAGCTCAGGTGTCTCCTGAGCCTTCCTCTTGGCAGGGGCAGGCAGGTACCAGGCATCTGGACGGAGTGGCCGCTCCATCTTCCTAGTGAGGCTGTGCTGAGCTCTGGGAGCTCAAAGGGAAGTGGTCAGGTGCCTCCCTGGGGTGCAGGTGGACAAACTGAGATGCCACTCTCAAGGGGACATGTGGGGTGCTTCAGGGTGTGGCTGGTAGAAGTGACACGGGGCCCTATTTGCCGGAGGGCAGAGGGCAGGGAGGAGCTGCTGGTGGTGACAACGGGTGGCTACAGGAGCTGGCTGCATCCCTGGACAGCCATGAGGAGCGGATGGTACCCACTGTGCAGAGCCTAGGGACAGGTCCCCCTGAGCCCAGATTGTTGAAGTCAGACACCACAGGTCCTGAGTCAAGGCCAGGGTTGTGGGATGGAGAGTCAGACCGGAAATGAGCTTCTCTGTTGTATGAGGCACATAACTAAGCAGATTACAAGCTAGCTTCTGAGATAGGTACTACCATCACCATATTAACACTGAGACCCTGAACCCGGGGCCACACAGCTTGCAGATGGAGTCTGTCTTCAGCAGGTCCTGGGTGTGCAGGGAGCCAAACCGGAGAACTGCCGTGTCTGAAGCAGTGGAGGAAGGGGAACCGGGACCGGCAGTCAGGGACAGGGCGGGTCCCAGACACTGCGGGGAGCAGGCAGGCTGGGGCTCCTCCCAGGGCAGAAGGGTCAGGAGACGGACGGACACAGGCACCCTCGATGGTGACTAGGGTCGAGAGGTCTGAGGAAGTGCAGGGGAGGCCGGCGGCACTGCTGCCCCAGGCACCCTTCCAGTGCCTCCCAGTCTGCTGCCTGGGTGGGGCTGGGCGGGTCCTGCTTCTGCTTCTGGGTCCCCGCCCAGGTTTTGAGACGGAAACAACTGGAGGTCCCTCCCTCCGCCTCCCACCCCATCTCCTCCCTGAGCTCAACCCCATCACCTAAGCTGCCAGTTCTGCCTGGCCCAATGTGGCCTAGGGCAAGTCAGTCCCTTGATAAAACAGAGTCAGGATTCCTGTGACTCCACCCCATGGAGAGCGGCTTGGACCCCAACACTACCTTGTGTGTGGATGAGGCTCCCAGCAAGATGGCAGTGGAAGACTCAAGTCAACCCCACCACTTCCCCTCCACGAACTTCTCTGCCCTCAACCCTGGGGGTGGGCCAGGGCCCCAAGACTTCCCACCTGGGCCCAATGCCCCGGGACCTGGGTACGTGTCCCCTTGGCCCTGAACACTGAGGACCTGCCTTGCCTGTGCCAGGTTCGAGAAGGGCCGCATCTACACATACATCGGTGAGGTGCTGGTGTCCGTAAACCCCTACCAGGAGCTGCCCCTGTACGGGCCGGAAGCCATCGCCAGGTACCAGGGCCGCGAGCTCTATGAGAGGCCACCCCATCTGTATGCTGTGGCCAACGCCGCCTACAGAGCAATGAAGCGCCGGTCCAGGGACACCTGCATTGTTATTTCAGGTACCTGCCTAGCATCCAGGGCCCAGGAGCTGGCTCACAGCCTCCCTGGGTCCCAGCATTTTCATTTGTCAATGATGGTGTGGTGGTTGGAGTGCCTGGGAGTACAGGTGGGCACAGGGAGCTGGTTAAGGGGGAGCAGCCAAAAATTCTGACTGTCCATCTGTTGGCAGGCGAGAGTGGGGCAGGGAAGACAGAAGCCAGCAAGCACATCATGCAATACATCGCAGCCGTTACCAACCCAAGCCAGCGGGCTGAGGTGGAGAGGTGAGGCCAGGGAGGCGGGGGTGGTGGGGCAGGGCTGGCCTGTGTCTCGTGCCTGCTTGAGGGCAAGAAACACAATGGAGCCCAGCTCAGGCCAAGTTCAGAGGCTGTCAGTAAGACTCCAAGTGACCCACAGCTAGGACCTCTCTATCCAAGGAGAGGCGAGGCCCAGCATAGGGATGCCCTTCCTCTAGGGATGGGAAAGGGAGGAGGTGAAGAGGGCCAACAGACAGGTATTGGGCCCTCACGGGGACCCGATGGAAGCAGAGAGGTTGGCTGCCCGTAAGAAAAGCCCTTGATGCCAGGCCAGTATCAGGGCTGGGCCAGAAACCCAGAAACCAGGACCCATCTACCTGCCAGCAGCTCACCAACAGGGATCTGTGGGAGCAGCTTCCTGTGTGAGAGCCCTGCCTCTTCCTGTTAAGGTGGGGTAAGGTGGGGTTCGGGATAGGATTGGGGTGGCAGCAGCGTTGGAAATTCCCAAGCACATATGCCTGGCAGCGCCAAGTGTCCAGATCCAGCTCCTCATTGGGCTACAACTTTGGTCTGAGGAGGCGGGCCAATGCCTTTCAAAGCTCAAGGCTTTACAGGTCACCCAGCATGAGTGCCTGGCAGGTGCCTTTCCCAGCATCTCAGAGTCAAGCGCCTGCAAGGGGCAGCGCAGGGTGAGACCGGGCCCTCAGACTCCCTCTCCTCCTGTGATTGGGAAGCCTCAGACAGCGATTCTGCATGGGGACACAGTCCTGAGTGCAAGGTCTTCGTGTTATAGTCCTGGCCTCTCTGCCTCCCTACTCCATGCAGGGTCAAGGACGTGCTGCTCAAGTCCACATGCGTGCTGGAGGCCTTTGGCAATGCCCGCACCAACCGCAACCACAACTCTAGCCGCTTTGGCAAGTACATGGACATCAACTTTGACTTCAAAGGAGACCCCGTCGGGGGACACATCCACAGCTACCTGCTGGAGAAGGTGGGCCATGCTACTAAGACCCGGGCAGGTGGGCTGCACACAGGCCTCCTTCAGGGGGTCCAGGCAGAGCCGACCCACCATGCTGACTCTCCCAGCCCTGGCACCCTGGAGGCAAGAACATACCTCCTCTGATGTCTCAGGTTCACAGAGCGGGGCTCTCTCCACAGCCAGGTCCACCACTACCCACTACCTGCCCTGTCCTGGGGACTCTGGGACAGGCCCCTGAGATGGGGCCGGTCCCAGGCACGAGCCCAGCTGTTCCTTTCTCCACAGTCTCGGGTCCTTAAGCAGCACGTAGGCGAAAGGAACTTCCACGCCTTCTATCAGGTGAGCCAAAGCTGGCAGGTGGGGACCTGCAAGGGAGGTCCTCTTGGCCCCACCCACAGTCCATTCCCCTCCCCTCCCCCTGTCTTCCCCCAGCCCCACTGGGCTGGGAATTCCCTGGACATGGAAGTGTGTGTACCTTATCTGGCCTTGACGTGGGGTCTCCCTGGACCTGGGCAGGGTAGTGTCTACACTGTGTCTGACACTGAGGTGGCTTCTGGGCACTGATAGTGTCTACACTGGGTAAGACCCACTGAGAACTCAGGTGGTGTCTACACCATGTCTGACCCACTGAGGTGGGATCTCCTTGGACTTGGAGGTGGTCTCTACATCCTTTCTGACTCACCAAAGTGGGTGCCTGGACACTGGCCATCTCTACATATGTCTGATCACTGAAGTAGGTCTTCCCAGGACACAGGCAGTTTCTACACAGTGTCTGACAGCAAAATGGGATCTCCCTGGATTCTAGTGGTGTCTACACCACATCGCGTGGGTTCTCATCAGACTTGTTCAGAATCTACACCATTTCTGACTTAGAAGTGGATCCTCCCTGGGCTCAGGCACTGTCCACACCATCACCGTGCTGACTCATACCATGCATTCGTTGGGTCAACAGTGGTTGAAGGATGCCATCTGTTTGTGGGTAGGGTGTATGGGGGGGAGTCTTTTGGAGCTCAGGGGCCTAACAGAGGGACGTCTGGGTCCTCCAGGTGCTGCGGGGCTGTGAGGATGAGGAGCTGCAAGAACTGCACCTGCAGAGAAACCCCGCAGTGTATAATTTCACCCGCCAGGGGGCAGGGCTCAATGTGAGTGGGGGCAGGGAGCCCAGGCTCTAGTCACTCCTGGTCCCAGGACCCTGGGGCTGGAGACCAGTGGCTTGAGCTGGGCCCAGGGTGGTGTGAATGGCTCAGTGGGACTGGTGGGGCCCGATTCTACAGGCTTTCAGTTGGAGGAATCAGGGCTTAGTGTGGGGAAGGGGTGCAATGGTGAGCAAGTGCACTGAGGCAGAGGAATTGAGGTTCAGTGTGGCAGTGGTGTGCTGAGCCCTTTACCCCCCAGGTCCTGGACACTGACGAGAAGAGCCACCACCAGGCGGTGACGGAGGCCATGCGGGTGATCGGCTTCAGTCCTGAGGAGGTGGCCTCTGTGCACCGGATCCTGGCCGCTATACTGCACCTGGTGAGCCTGCCTGTGGGCACTGCGGCCACTTCCCCATGTGGTGCTCTGGCTGGGCACCTCCCTTGAAGGAGATGATTGGCCTCTAACAACCCAGCAGTGTAACTGGCCCACTCCTCCCTCTGCTGAAACCCAAGTTGTTTCGATTATGGGTTCCCATAATGTGTCTGGTCTGTGTCTGGTAGATTAGCCTGTACTTAGCAGGTAAGGCGGAGAAGGCAATAGCACCCCACTCCAGTACTCTTGCTGGGAAAATCCCATGGACGGAGGAGCCTGGAAAGCTGCAGTCCATGGGGTCGCTGAGGGTCAGACGCTACTGAGCGACTTCACCTTCACTTTTCACTTTCATGCATTGGAGAAGGAAATGGCAACCCACTCCAGTGTTCTTGCCTGGAGAATCCCAGGGATGGGGGAGCCTGGCGGGCTGCCATCTGTGGGGTCGCACAGAATTGAACACGACTGAAGCAACTTAGTAGCAGCAGCAGGTAAGGGCAGTTTGGGCTCAGTAAAATGGAAACAGTGGCAGATTTTATTTTCTTGAGCTCCAAAATTACTGCAGACGGTGACTACCACCATGAAATTAAAAGATGCTTGCTTCTTGAAAGAAAAGCTATGACAAACCTAGACAGCATATTAAAAAGCAGAGACATCACTTTGCCAACAAAGGTCTGTCTAGTCAAAGCCATGGTTTTTCCAGTGGTCACGTACAGATGTGAAAGTTGAACCATAAAGGCTAAGCACCAAAGAACCGATGCTATCAAACTGAACTGCTGGTCTTGAGAGTCCCTTGGACTGCAAGGAGATCAAACCAAAGGAAATCAACTAAAGGAAGTCAACTCTGAATTTTCATTGGAACCACCGATGTTGAAGCTGAAGCTCCAATACTTTGGCCACTTGATGCAAATAGCCAACTCATGGGAAAAGATCCTGATGCTGGGAAAGACTGAGGGCAGGAGGAGAAGGAGCAACAGAGGATGAGATGGTTGGATGGCATCGCTGACTCAATGGACATGAGTTTGAGCAAGCTCCGGGAGATGGAGAAGGACAGGGAAGCCTGGCATGCTGCAGTCCATGGCATTACAAAGAGTCAGACACAACTTAGCAACTGACAACAAACACGCAGACCTGGCTCTTGCTTCTGTCACCTAAGAGTTGAGTGACTTCGGGCAGGTTACTCAGTGACTCTGAGCCTCTGCTGTCTCTGAGGAAACATGAGGTGTGGGCAGCACATAACCAGCTACAGGAGAACACGGTGGGCCCATTCACATGACATTCCCGGTGGGAGGCCTTGGGGAAGGCTTTGGTGTGCTCCAGGAGCCGTTCCTCATGCCCCTGCCTTTCCTTCCCTGGGCATAAGTGTACAGGCTCCTCTGAGACACAGAGCCTGACTCTTGACGATTTACCATCACCAGGGAAATATTGAGTTCGTGGAGCTAGAGGAGAACAACCTGGAGCAGGGGCACCTGGCGGTGACCGAGGAAGTGCTGGTGGACCACGTGGCTGAGCTGACGGCCACACCCCGGGAGCTAGTGCTGCGCTGCCTACTAGCTCGCACTGTGGCCTCCGGAGGCAGGGAGGTCATTGAGAAGGGCCACACTGCGGCCGAGGCCAGCTATGCCCGGGACGCCTGTGCCAAGGTATTCTAGGGGGTGGGTGGGGAACCCCGGAGGAGACAAGGCCAGAGGCAGTCAGAAGCAGCTGGCTCTTTGCCTCTCCCCAGGCAGTGTACCAGCGACTATTTGAGTGGGTGGTGGACCGGATTAATCATGTCATGGAACCCCGGGACCGGGACCCCCGGCGTGATGGCAAGGACACAGTCATTGGTGTGCTGGACATCTATGGCTTTGAGGTGTTCCCCGTCAATAGGTGGGTAGTTCCGCCACCTCTTCCCACACTCTGACCCCTCCTCCCCAACTCTTAGTCCTGGGGAGCTCGGCTGGGCAGAGGAACAGGATGCCTAGTGTCCACCATGGTTGGTCCTTGGCCCCCAGGCTCATGTCTTCAAGCCTGCTTCAGTTGTGCCACTGCCCACTGGTGCCTGGGATCCCAAGATCTTGGCTTACTTTCCCTCACAGGGACTCCCCAATCCACTTTAGGGCACATGTGCTGGGTGGGCTAGGGGGTAGGGACCAAGTAAAAGAGCAGCCCAGAGTGGGAGATGCACCCTACAGGGAGGCCACTTGGGGTGCCTGGCTCCAGACCCCTCAGGCGATCTTCAAGACATCTATCTGGGGGGATCCCTGCTATTCATTGGGCTTCCCTAGTGACCCAGATGATAAAGAATCCTCCTGCAATGTGGAAGACCTGGGTTTGATCCCTGGGTTGGGAAGATCCCCTGGAGGGGAGCATAGCAACCCACTCCAATATTCTTGCCTGGAGAATTCCATGGACAGAGGAGCCTGGCAGGCTACAGTCCATGGAGTCACAAAGAGCTGGACACGACTGAGCAACTAAGCACAGCACAGCTGCTCTTGGTTGCACTCACTCTGCACGGAGCCAAAGCCTTAGTGTGGGTGGTCGAGGCATGACTCTGAACAGCCCTTCTGCCCACCCCTCCTCCAGCTTCGAGCAGTTCTGCATCAATTACTGTAATGAGAAGCTGCAGCAGCTCTTCATCCAGCTCATCCTGAAGCAGGAGCAGGAGGAATACGAGCGGGAGGGCATCGCCTGGCAGACCGTGGGTGCCCGACCCTCCCTGAACCCGCGGGTCCCGGGTGGGAGGGAGATGGGGGGAGGGACAGTGCTGGGCCAGCAGGTGTGCGGAGGAGGGCTGCAAGATGTGGACACTGGGCAGGAACACAGGCAGGAGGCTGGCGGACAGGGCTCGGGAGCTACCCTGCTTGCCTGCCGCAGGTGGAGTACTTCAACAATGCCACCATCGTGGACCTGGTGGAGCGACCCCACCGGGGCATCCTGGCGGTGCTGGATGAGGCCTGCAGCACTGCGGGCCCCATCACCGACCGGATCTTCCTGCAGACCCTGGACACACACCACCGCCACCACCCACACTATACCAGCCGCCAGGTGCCCCTCTGCCCCTGCGGTACCCCCTCCCTGTGCCCCTCCCACTGTTCCCAGCACTGGCGAGTGCCCCACGGTGCACACTGCCTGTCTTGGGGTGGGTGGGGGGTCTTGGTGGTGGCTCAGCCTCCTCTGCAGGGCTGTCTCCCCTTTCTCCCCCAGATCCCCCTCACACCTTCTAGGTATTGATCTGGGCTGTCCCCATCCATAGCTCTGCCCCACAGACAAGACCATGGAGTTTGGCCGAGACTTCCGGATCAAGCACTATGCAGGGGATGTCACGTAAGGGCCCCCCACTGGGCATCTGGTCCCCCCGCACTGGGCGTCTGGTTCCCCCCCACCGCCCCTTCCCCTTTTTAAGACACTGGAAATATGCTCTTCACCAGATTCACAAATGAGAAATATCAAATTAGGGCTTTTAAGATTGTGATTCTTAGCCCTGGCTGTATCCTAGAATCTTCTGGGCAGCTTTAAAAGAGAAAAAGCCAATTTCTGGTAGAGTGGCTAGAGATTCTGAGGTGCAGCTAGGGTGGGACCTCTGTTCTGAGCCCAGGACCAGTTCTTTCATTTTTTTTAAATTATTTATTTCTTATTTATTGGCCGCGCTGGATTTTTGTTGCTGTGTGGACGTTTCTGTAGTTGCAGAGAGCAGGGGATACTCTCTAGTTTCGGTGCACGGGCTTCTCGTTGTGGTGGCTTCTCTTGTTGCAGAGCACAGGCTCTAGGGTTCACAAGCTTCACTAGTTCCGCCTCCCAGGCTCAACAGTTGTGGAGCACGGGTTTAGTTGCTCTGCGCCATGTGGGATCTTCCCAGACCAGGGACTAAGCCCATGTCCCCTGCATTGGCAGGCGGATTCTTCACCACTGAGCCATCAGGGAAGCCCTGGGGCCAGTTCTTGTCACCTTTAGTCAGTGAGGCGGAATAAAGAGGCCAGATGATATGTTTTTAATGAACTCCCAGGCCAGGTGGACATAGCCAGTCCTCAGGCCACACACTGAGCACCAAAGTCCCTAGTGTCTCCCAAAAGTGGCCATGATTATTATTAATTCCCCTGTCACACACATCACCCAGAATTGGATCTGAGGTGACTCACAGAGAGAGGCACAAATGTCCCACGTGTCCTTCAGGAGGAGAAGAAATAAAATCAAAAAGACGAAGCTGCCAGAAGTTAGATCCCATGGCCCCGAGACTTTTCTAGGAACTGCAAGTGAAGCCAAGATTTTGACACTGAGCTTTCTAGCAAAGGCTAGAATGATGAATCTGAAGTTCTCCAGGCCAAGGAGCCAAACAGACCAATGACTCAGGAGTTTCTGGTTGTAACTGCAATCGCTGACATTTATTTATGGAAACTCAGTAGGCACTGAGGGTGTGATGTCTACTGAGGCACAGAGAGTTTAAGTCACTTGTTCCAAGTCACACAGCATGTATGTGCTAAAGCCAGGCTTCAGTGATGCAACATTTGGCTCTGCGGGCATAACCCCTTGACTCATCTTTCAGAAGAGAAACTTCTGAGGGAAGAGGTCTTATATGATGAGAGGGAAAGCAGATAGGAGACGGGAAGAAAGAGGAGCACGTGAGGAGACAGGAACGGAGGCTGGCCAGGTGGGAGGAGGGGGAGGGGCACACTAGGGGGTCAGAAGCCCCTTGCTTCCTCACTGGCCCTCCCCCTGCCCTCCCCCAGGTACTCTGTGGAGGGCTTCATTGATAAGAACAGAGACTTCCTCTTCCAGGACTTCAAGCGGCTGCTGTACAACAGGTGAGGGGGGCTCTCTGGGGCTGTTCGTGGGTGCCAGACGGTGAAGGCCCAGGCACTCTGGCTGGAAGGGCCTTCAGACACTCCGTCTGACCCTCACAGCCCAAGGTCATGAAGGTTACACATGGCTGAGCTGGGGTGGGGGCTGTCCTCCTGGAGGGCATCTGGGCATGCCTGTGTCCACAGCACGGATCCCACCCTGCGGGCCATGTGGCCAGATGGGCAGCAGGACATCACAGAGGTGACCAAGCGTCCCCTGACAGCCGGCACACTCTTCAAGAACTCCATGGTGGCCCTGGTGGAAAACCTGGCCTCCAAGGTATGGCACCCCCACCTTGAGTCTGGATCCTTTCAAATCCTTCTGTCTGTGCCTGGATGTCAAGCTGGGTCCTCCACTGCCTCCATGCATCATAAGAGGGTGTTCCTTTCCTGTCTGCTGTGAGCCATACCTCCTCCAGCAGAAAGGGACCTGCCACCGCTCAGGTTACAATGCCCTGGGCTGGGCCAAGGCTTGAGTAAACACAAGATCCTTGTAGCCTTCCCCTGGCCCCATTGCTTCTCAGGGATGGGCTGGGGAAGATCTCACCCAGAACTTCAGTTGGCCCAGCCCTGGTCCTGCCTGGAGCCACAATTAGCTTTCTGGAAGCTGGAGCCACCAGGACAAGAAAGTGGCACTCACATCTTGCAGAGATTGGGGCCGAAAGTCAGAGAGGGCAGCAGGAGGATGCCAGGGCCAGCTTAACATCAGAATGTCCAGAGACTCTGTAGGGCCTCTGGGAAGGCAAGAGGAAGAGCTGAGGGGCTCTGCTGCACTGTCAGAACCTGAATGTGGGCCAGCTTCCTGCCACACCCAGCACTGGAGCTCCCAGGTCCCATTCTGCCCACCATGCCCTCATCCTCACTCTCCTCCTGTCTGGCTTTGCCCTTCTGCCTGCCCTTGGCCCCCAGGCCTCCCTGTCCCCCTGAGAGATTCTCTGCCCTATGGATGGCAGCATTGGAGAGACAGAGACAGGCCTGAGCTCCTCGCTGCCCCTGTCTGGTAACTGCAGGGCTGTGACATTGGCCTCTCCGAGTGTCCTTTGTCCCCACAGGAGCCCTTCTACGTCCGCTGCATCAAGCCCAATGAGGACAAGGTGGCCGGGAAGCTGGACGAGGGCCACTGTCGCCACCAGGTCGCATACCTGGGGCTGCTGGAGAACGTG
Source organism: Capricornis sumatraensis (assembly GCF_032405125.1). Lineage (NCBI taxonomy): Eukaryota > Metazoa > Chordata > Mammalia > Artiodactyla > Bovidae > Capricornis > Capricornis sumatraensis. Next base: position 81,449,556 of record NC_091073.1, read on the forward strand.
AGGGTCCGCAGGGCAGGCTTCGCTTCCCGCCAGCCCTATCCTCGATTCCTGCTCAGGTACGGCCCCTTCTCCCAGGGGACTGGTCCTTGAGAAGTTCCATCAGCTGGCAGGGGGTGCCCAAAGCAATGAGCGCTTTTCAGACGTCAGTGCGGAAGCCTGCAGGCTGCTGCTGACCCGGGGACACTGCCAGTCTTGAAGGCCCCTCGCATGATACAAGGGGTGGGCATGGCACGGAGGGGTATGGGCGTGGCACGGGGTGTGGGCGTGGCAGGGAGCTGGCGTTGGAGTGGGAGTGGCTTGGGGGAAAGGGCAGGAGGGAGGAGGGGAGGAGAGGAGGAGAGGAGGAGGGAGAGGGTCGTGGGGAGGAGAGAGGGGGAGGATGGGGGCTTAGGTCCACACCCCTTCCCAGGGCCCAGCGCCCACAGCCCGGTCCTGCCGTGACAGGTACAAGATGACATGTGAGTACACGTGGCCGAATCACCTCCTGGGCTCGGATAAGGCGGCTGTGGGCGCTCTCCTGGAGCAGCACGGGCTGCAGGGGGACGTGGCCTTTGGCCACAGCAAGCTCTTCATCCGTTCGCCCCGGACACTGGTCACTCTGGAGCAGAGCCGCGCCTGTCTCATCCCCATCATCGTGCTGCTGCTGCAGAAGGTGCGGCTGGCTGGACGCCTGCCAGGGCCGGTGTCGGTGTCGAGGGGGGCTGGAGAGCGCTCTGAGCATTACTTGGGGGTAGGGGAGAGATGGATGTGCACCACCCGAGGGAGGGGGTGTGTGTGCGTGCACTGAGGGGACCACAGACACTGTTCCAAGTACTAGAGAAGTCCCCTGCTCACGGGTGACAAACGGAAATTGAAACTGACAAGCAAAAAGTTTGGCCCAGGTGCTCAAAACAAGATAATCAGGAATCTGGCTTCTTTACGTCTTTCCTTTCCCTTCCTTTCTTCCATTTATCCTGAAATATTTCAAACCTGGAGAAAATCAGGCAGAATGGTGTACTAAATTCCCACATTCTGACTGCCCTGCCTCATGACCCCTGTGGTTTTGTGTAGACACCTCACCTTCATTCGCTTTATTTTGAATCAAATCATTTCATTTATAATCATTTCAGTATGGCTTTCCAAAGGATAAGGATTCTCCCACCTCTCTTCATAATGTTTTACTTTGAACATTTCAAACCTATAAAAACTAGAAACATTTGTACAATGTACCATTCAACTGGATGGCTACAATTATGTGTTCTCGCCCACCGCCCCATCTCTGTCTGTCTGCCTTTATCTCTTTCCACATCCACATACAGATACCCATATATTTGTATTATTTCCCTATCCACATAAAGTAATGACCTCTGAATCCTTCATCTCACATGTATCCTGAGAACAAGGACATTACTCTTTATAACCACACTGACATTAGCCCATTCAAGAAAACTAACACTGATAAAATATAACCTACATAGCTGAGTATCTAACATGTAGGCCATATTCAAATTTCCAAAAGGGTCCCACTATGACCCATTATGTCTTTTAAAAACCAAGAATCCAATGAATGATGACACACTGCATTTTGTTGTTACCTCTGATATCTCCTCTAACACACAGGGGTTATTTTTAAGAATATGACACAATACCACACCATCCCAGAAATAGGATTTAGAAAGTTGTTTCTGACTTCCTGTGTCCTGTCCAGTCAGTAACCACATGTCCCCACTCATGTCCTCAGTCTGTTCAAGTCAGGTTTTAATCTGTGAGTTCACTGGGCTGCTCGTCTTGTAGGGTCTCCAATCTTGTAGGATTTGACGGTCACATTCTCAGGGTACTCATCCAATTTGGGATCTCCTCATATGAGGGAGGAGCTTCTCTGGTGGCTCAGAGAGTAAAGAATCCACCTGCAATGCAGGAGACCTGGGTTTGATCCCTGGGTTGGGAAGACCCCCCGGAGAAGGGCATGGCAACCTACTCCAGTACTCTTGCCTAGAGAATCCCCATGGACAGAGGAGCTTGGAGGGCTATGGTCCATAGGGTCACAAAGAGTGGGGCACGACTGAGAGACTAAGCACAGCACAGCAGCACATGTGAGAGAGGTGGGGCCTGGCATGGCCTGACAGAGCACCACCTCCTACCGGCCCCCAGGCATGGCGGGGCACGCTGGCCAGGAGGCGCTGCCGGCGACTGAGGGCCATCTACACCATCATGCGCTGGTTCCGGAGGCACAAGGTGCGTGCTCACCTGACAGAGCTGCAGCGGCGATTCCAGGCTGCGCGGCAGCCCCCGCACTATGGCCGTGACCTTGTCTGGCCCCCACCGCCCACCGTGCTGCAGCCGTTCCAGGACATCTGCCAGGCCCTCTTCTCCAGGTACTTGCTCTCCGCCCCGACCCCCCTTGGTCTTTTCCACTCAGCTAGAGCCCATTGAACACCTGGACCAGGTCATCTGAACCCCACAGAGCCAGCTAGGAGACACACAGTCCCACTGGATAAACAGGAAGACAGAGGGCTGTGCGCATCCATTGACAGCCTACACCTCACAACCGCTAGAAGATTCCTAATGTCTCCAGCACCATTCTGGACATCTGGAGGGCTTGCAGGCCTTTATCTCCTTCCTAGGGTCCTGCAGGGTGGGTGGTGGGTTGAAGCTAGAAGTAAGGGAAACTGCAACTAAGCCAGGCTTTGAAGGCTGAGTAGGAGTTCTTTAGGACAAGGTGTGAAGGGCAACCAGTGTGCTCAGAGGGGGAGAGGCCACCTTCCATTGAGACCAGGGAGGCTGGGACACAGAGGGTGACCAGTGCCAGGCTGAGGGGCTTGGCCTTCTCCTACTGGGGTAAAGGACGTGAAAAGTCATTAACGTGTGTTCTCAGGAAAGGGGACAGAACCAGGAGTGGGGAGGGGCAAGGCCTTCACAGCGGTCCATCTGACTACCTGGCCCTCTCCAGGTGGCGGGCCCGGCAGCTGGTGAAGAACATCCCCCCTTCGGACATGGCTCAGATCAAGGCCAAGGTGGCCGCCATGGCAGCCCTGCAGGAGCTACGGCAGGACTGGGGCTGCCGGCGGGCCTGGGCCCGGGACTACTTGTCCTCCGTAAGTGTCAGGGCTGTGGGGGCTGGCTGCCAGGGAGGGGCTCCAGGCTGAGACCTTGCCTGTGTCCACCTTAGCTGTCCTGTCTCTGGGCCTGGCTGTCCTGTGGGCTGTCCCCCTGTGTCCTTGCCCCTTGCCTCCACAGTTTAAGGGTTTTCACTGAGAACCAGCTGACCTAGGCTTTACTGAGAGCCTCCAGTACCCTACTCCCACTCCCTTTCCTATGTTCTCAACCTCCCATTCTCAGGCACAGACCCCCTTGTTAGGCACAGCCCCTTGACTGGCACCCAACACCGTGGCTCCCGTTGGCCCACATGGGCACTGTGAGTGGCCCCCTGGCCCAGTTCTGCAGGGGCAGAAGCCTCAGGGGTATGAGGTTGGCCCAAATGGATGGCTTAGCATGGAAGAGCCAGGTCCTGCTCGGCCCCTTCCATCTCAGCGTCTGTCCAGGCCTGGCCTGAGGAGCTGGGTGGGTGGGTGTGGGGGGCTCAGATATGTGCCTAGAACCTTAGGGCTGCAGGGGTCTGTGTGGTGGGCTTCAGGAAACCCAGCGTGGTGGCTGGGCCCACCGGGAGGCTCGTGCATGACATGATGAGGTTTTCTGAGGTCAAGGATAGCTGTGCGGATTCGTGAAGAGTCTTGGTCAATCACACATGGTCCCACAACCTCACCCCACGCAACCCCCAACTGTCCCCAGCCCACAGACAACCCCACAGCCTCAGGCCTGTTTGCTCAGCGACTGAAGACGCTTCGGGAAAAAGACGGCTTTGGGGCCGTGCTCTTCTCCAGCCACGTCAGAAAGGTGAGCAGTGGGTTCAGGGCTGCTGGCTGATGGCAGCCCTGGCTCAGGCCCAGCTAAGAGGTTTCACAACTACTCTTGCACTTCAAAAACTTCAGCTCCAACCCAGTTAGTGAGAGAATGGCTTCACAGAGGGGAGGCCTCCAGCCATACCTCCTGGGGAGCCCCCTGGGCCAGGCAGTGACCCTGAAACCACCCGTCCTGCAGGTGAATCGCTTCAGCAAAAGCCGGGACCGGGCACTGTTGCTCACAGATCGGCACCTCTACAAGCTGGAGCCAGGCCGGCAGTACCGGGTGATGCGGGCCGTGCCCCTGGACGCGGTGAGCCCTGTGGGAGGGCAGAGGCATTCGCCGGGCTCCAGTGGGCCCAGTGTCCTGCTGGGCACTGCTGCTGGGCCCCTCCCCTCATGCCTCCCTGGGATGACCAGAGCTATCTAGAACTCAGCCATCGGCTCAGGACGGCGGCTTCCCCTCAACCCCCACTGAACAGCCTGCCCATGGGTGTAGGGCCCCAAACTCCATGCTCAGCCTCCTCACCCCGCTCCTGCTGAACTCTTGGGCAGAGCCAAATGGCCCCTCTTTCCCACATCTGCGCCTGAGCCTGCCTGGGGGTCCTTCTTACCTGGACCACATGGTCCTGGCTGCAGTGTGTGGCTGCCACCCATGGGACCTTGTCCCTTCCCTTCACCCCTCTGCCCAGCTCTATGGCCCACTACTCCCTGGAGTCACAGCTCATACTCCATCAGGACAAGGGACAACCCAGGGCAGAAACTGAGGCTGGGAGTCCCTATAGCTCTCAGGATGAGGGACCATCTGGTACCATGGCCACTACCAGTGTGGATATTTTAAATGCAATGGACAAGGAAAGAAAAGTGAAAGTTCAGCTTCTTAGTTGCACTGGCACATTCAGGTTCTAGAAAGCTATAGGTGAGCAATGGTGCCATGTTAGACTTCGCAGATCTAGAATATTCCGTCACGGCAAAAGTCCTCTTGTGCGGTGCACCTTGCCCAACCCTCTCCTTAATGGGCAGGACCAGAAAGGGAGGAAAGGGACCTAGAGGGGACGGCAGGACTGTACAGCCTGCAGGGAAGATGGAGGACTGGAGCTCGAAGAGGCTGTCTGAAGAGGGCAGGGTGCTGGAAAGGGAAGACATCCAGGCGAACGTGTGTTCCTGGGATGCTGGGGCCCTCCAGAATGCAAGGTCGGGGTGGAGGGCCTGCTGCACCCCTGACCCTGAGACCCTGCCCCCTTCAGGTGACCGGGCTGAGCGTGACCAGCGGGCGGGACCAGCTGGTGGTGCTGCACGCGCGGGGCTATGATGACCTGGTGGTGTGTCTGCACCGCTCCCAGCCGCCACTGGACAACCGCATCGGGGAGCTGGTGGGGGTGCTGGCCGCACACTGCCAAGGGTGAGTCCCTGGGCACGGGCAGGGCGGCAGCTGCCTATCTGAGGAGCCTGGCCCATCCTGACCCTGCCCTCCTTCCTTCAGGGAGGGACGGGCCCTGGAGGTCCGCGTGTCCGATTGCATCCCCCTCACCCAGCGCGGGGCCCGGCGCCTGGTATCCGTGGAGCACAGATCAGAGCAGCCAGAGCCGGATTTCCGCTGCAGCCGTGGTACCTTCACCCTCCTGTGGCCAAGCTGCTGAGAGGTTCTCCACCTGCGCCCACACCAGTGACAGATCGCACTCTCGCTGTGCAATAAAGGATGTTGAGTCTGTGATGGGCATGGCTTGTGTCTATGGGTATACAGTCTCCAGCCATCGCCAATGTGGCAAATGTCACCCGTGTCCTCTGCTGATCCCTATATCTGAGGCTGCCCCTCGTGGGTTTCCGACTCTCCCCACAGCATTGGTCTCTTTCTCTCTCCCCCACTCCTGTAGGCCCATTGTTCCTACTGGGCCATTGGGGAAGTTGGGGGTCCCAGGGCTGTCTTTGGGCAGGGCTTGGGCAGAGAACACACTGGGGCACATACTGTCCCAGCTGCTGTCTGTGTCGGTGCTGACTGTGGCCATCCCAGGCCCTGAGAATCCTATATCTGGGATGCTGGGAGCCAGGACCTTCCAGAGTCTGGGAGGGCATCCCTGTGCCTGGGCTTCTCCAGGAAGCCAACCCAAGGAAGGCCAGAGTAGACACACCTCTACCCACTCTGACCAGCAGATCCCCTCCCCACCCCCCTACCCCCCAGCCCTTCACCCCAGCTCTCCAGCACCTCCCCTCCCAGCCCTTCTCCAGTCCCAGACCTTCTCCTCTCTTGATAGGTGGCCTCTCTGCTCTCACAGCGGCTCCCTTCCTCTTCCTGGGGCACTCTGATTTGGGGGGCATCCTTGCTTAATTGTGACCCGCTGGCATGGACAGAGGTTGACCTGTTTGCTGTGGATTCTGGCTGTGTCATGGAAGGGCTCAGAACTTACAGAGGCTTCCCCTTGTCACACTTCTCCTCTCCTGGAGGTGGGTGGGGTAACCTCCCCACCATGCAGGTCTGTGTCTGTCTGCTCCTGACCTGGAAGAGCAGCTTGATTCGGAACCCAGACTTGAGGCAGCCCCCCAAAGCCCTGACATGGCCTACTCCAGAGTCTCTCCCCAGCGCTGATGGCTAAGCTGGCTCCTTCCTTCCAGTGTTCTTGTCTTAGGGCAGGCGCCTGCCCCAAGGCTAACATCATGATCCTGCAGCCTACCTTCACCTCCATTCATTATTTGGGGCCCCCATCAAGGCAAACTGGCTCCACCTTTAAGTAACGTTGAGATCAGCACACTTATTAGCCATCACCCTGGACTTCCACCTTCTCTCAAATTCTAACCTGCTGTGGTCTCATTCCCTGTGGCTACCAGTTGTCTATGGAGAACGCTGCCTAGTTTGAAGCACCCCCCGGCCCCCTTCTCACTGCTCTTAGGAAGATGGCAAATCCTAATCAGATAGGCCTTCCAGAATTATGCCCACCACAAGCTCAGAGCCCTTTCAGGCAGCAGGACCCCAGCCCCCTCCTTCCTTGGGACCTTTGCTCATGCGTCTACCTCTGGGAAGAGTGTCCCCGCTGCCTCTCTTCACCTGCTCGAGCCTCATTCCTCAGGTCCTCTCCTGCTGCTGCTGCTAAGTCGTTTCAGTCGTGTCCGACTCTGTGCGACCCCAGAGATGGCAGCCCACCAGGCTCCCCCGTCCCTGGGATTCTCCAGGCAAGAACACTGGAGTGGGTTGCCGTTTCCTTCTCCAATGCATGAAACTGAAAAGTGAAAGTGAAGTCGCTCAGTCGTGTCCAACCCTCAGCGACCCCATGGACTGCAGCCTACCAGGCTCCTCCATCCATGGGATTTTCCAGGCAAGAGTACTGGAGTGGGGTGCCATCGCCTTCTCCCAGTTTCTCTCCTACATGTTCTTTATTCCTTGAGAACCCCTCCTGCCCCACTCCTGGGCCCCCTTCTGCGGGGCACCTTGTCATCATGCACACAGTGCATCTCTTATGCAGCTTCCCGGTCACTTGCAAACATTGCATGGGTTTCACTGTTGTTTGCTCGAGTCAGGCCTCAGGCCTGGTCACGGTGGCTCTGATTGGACACTGCTCTGCTCACCACTGCAACCGTGGCTCCAGTGCGGCGCCGGCCCTGGTGGGGCACACAGGGACCACTCACTGACCAAGGGTAGGAGGCGTTTGCTAAGTGGCATCCTGACAGGGAAAGCCCCCATCAGTGAAAAAATGAAAATAAACCTGAGCTTGGGTCTGGAGAGGGTCTGCCAAGAGGGGGCTCAGTCCCAAGAGCCCCTGAGCCCCTCCTCTCTCAGGAGGGCTGTCTTCCACAGAAGGGGCTGCTCTCGCAGTTTTGTGTTTTGACCTGCTGAGGTTTCCCACGGAGGATGTGACATAGTCACGAAAAAGAGTTTTGATGCCCAGAAGGGCCATGTTTCCACAAAACAAACCTACTGCCCCTGAGGGCCATTCCCTGAGATGACGCTGAGGTGAGGGTCTGGAGCATCCACCCCAAAGTCCCACAGAGCGGCATCAAGTTCGGCTCTTTCTGTTAGAATCGTGGACCCCAGGCATGGGAACCCCTCACGTCTTCCTCTCAGCAGAGTGAGTCTGCTAGAACCTCCTTCTCAGGCTGTTTGGAAGACTACATGAGGCTGTGGGAAAGATGCCCAGCACGCAGGGGTGAGCCTTATCCGGATGCAGGGACAGGAACATCTCGTATGTGGCTCGGTCGGCGGCTTCCCTCAGTGTGTCTGGTCCCTTCACAACCCCAGGACCAGAAAAGGTGATCTCCATTTGGCAGATGAGGAAACAGAACCATTATGGTGGCCATTTTTCTTTTCTTTTATAAAATTTGAGGTTATATTGGTCTCCCCTCAAAAAATGCTTAGACTTAATTCTTTCAATTAACCTTGCATACACTTCTGCCACTTATTTTTATTGATGTATAATTCACACACCACAAAACTCACCATTTTGATTTGGGCAATTCAGTGGTTTTTAGTATATTCACAAGGTTGTGCAACCAGCCAGCGCCATTATCTAATATTAGAACTTCTCATCACACCAAAGAGAAGCTGCTGCCCACTAGCAGTCACGCCCATTCCCTTCTCCCCAGCCTCTGGCAACCACTAACCTACTTTTTGTGTCTATAGATCTGGCTTATTCTAGACAGTTCACATAAATGGAGTTGTACAATATCTAATCTCATTTGTCTGGTTTCTTTCACTTACCATAATGTCTTCAAAATTCAGCCATATCGTAACATTGTATCATGTGTCAGTACTTCATTCTTTTTTTTTAATTAAAAATATTTATTTATTTGGCTGCATGGGGTCTTAGCTGCTGCATGTGGGATCTATTTCCCTGACCAGGAATTGAACCCAGTCCCCCTACGTTGGAAGCACAAAGTCTTAGTCACTGGACCACCAGGGAAGTTCCAGTACTTTATTCTTTTACAGATAAATAATATTCTATTGTTAGCATATACATTTTGTTCATCTGTTAGTCAGTTGATGGACATTTGGTTGACTTATGAATAATTGTGCACAAGTTTTTCTGTGGACATAGGTTTTCAGTTCTCTTCATATGTACATAGGCGTGGAATTGCTGGGTCAAACAGTAACTCTAAGTTTAACTTTCTTGAGGAATCACTAATGGTTCCAAAGTGACTGCACCAGTTTACATTCCCACCACTAATGTGTATAAGGGTTCTAGTTTCTCCTCATCCTTGCCAACATCTGTTATTTTCTCTTGTTCACAAAGTAGCTCAGACACTTGAGAATTTTTCTTTTTTGAGAATTTTTCTTTTTTAACATTTATTTATTTATTTGGCTGCTCTGGTTCTTGGTTGCTGCATGTGGGATCTAGTTCCCTGACCAGGGATCAAACCTGGGTTCCCTGCATCGGGAGCTCAGAATCTTAGCCACTGGACCACTAGGGAAGTCCCAGAATGTTTTTTTTTGTTTTTGAATATTTATGTATTTGATTTTGGGCGTCTAGTTCTTGCTGCTCACGGGTTTTCTCTAGTTGTGCTGAGCGAGAGCTACTCTAGCTGCAGTGCCTGGGCCTCTCATTGCTGTGGCTTCTCTCGTGGAGCACAGGCTCCAGGCACATAGCTTCAGCAGCTGTGGTGTGTGGGCTCAGAAGCTGCAGCTCACAGGCTTCAGGGTGCCGACTCATTAGTTGCGGCACATGGGCTCAGCTGCCCCACAGCATGTGGGGTCTTCCCAGACCAGTGATCAAACCCAGTGCAGTGTCCCTTGCATCGCAAGGCAGATTCTTAACCACTGGACCACCAGAGAAACCCCAACATTTGTCATTTTCTGCTTTTTTTCAAACACCATTATGAAGAGTATGAAGTGATGTCTCACTGAGGTTTTGATTTGCATTTCCCTCATGACTGATAATATTGGGCAGCTTACATGTGCTTGTGGCCATTCATGTACTCTGTTTGCAGAAATGTTTCTTCAAGTTTTTGATCCTTTTTTTTTGGCTGTACTACATAACATACAGGATTGTAGTTTCCCGAATAGGGGTCAAACTAGCACCACCTGCAGCAGAAGAGTGCGGTGCTAACTACTGGTCTGTCAGGGAAGTTCCTTTGGCCCGTTTTTAAATTGAGTTATTTGTCTGTGATTATTGAGTTGTAGGAGTTCTTTATATATCCCAGATACTCTGCTACTTTTTAGGAATTACTTAACTGGTCCTCGTTGCTGCATGCAGACTCTCTAGTTACTGTTCATTCTGGTGCACAGGTTTCTCATTGTGGTGGCTTCTCTTGTTGCAGAGCATGGGCTCTGGCGTGCACAGACTTCCGTGGTGGCAGCACACAGGCTCAGTAGTTGTGGGACATGGGCTTAGTCGTTCCTTGGCATGTGGAATCTTCCCAGACGAGGGGTCAAACCCATGCCCCCTGCATTGGCAGGCAGATTCTTATCCACTGGACCACCAGCGAAGTCCCTCTGCCACTTTTTAAATATTTATAAGGTTTCATTGTTTTATATTAATGAGTAATGAGTTTATGTACTCAGTCGTGTCTGACTCTTTGCAACCTCATGGACTGTACCCCACCAGGCTCCTCTGTCTATGGGATTTCCCAGGCAAGAATACTGAAGTGGGTTGTCATTTCCTTCTCCAGGGGATCTTCCAGACCCAAGGATCGAATCCATGTCTCCTGTGTCTCCCACATTGCAGGCAGATTCTTTACCCGCTGAGCCACTGGGGAAGCCCCTGTTTTATATTGTGCATAGGCTAAAACCAGAGTTACACTGACTATTGGGAGGGAGCACACCAACAAATGTGTGTCTGAAGTACTAGGAGAGACCCACTTCTCAGCCCAATCTGATTCAATAGACCTCATCCTGATTCTAAGTGAATGCCTAACCTGAGTGTTTCCCTAATGGCTTGTGAGCTGGTGTTCTGTGGGGAGAGGTGGACTCATGTGAGCACCATTTATCTCAGAAAGGTGTGTGCTGTGAGATGATGTATGGGCTATTGACCCTTCCCTGGTGGTCACCGCGGTGCTCCTCCAAGCCAGGAGCAGCTGGGTCTGGCCCCTATTCACAGAGACCCCTTGCCAGCCGTGTGGAATGGAAAGCCAGAGCTCTGTCCAGACAGCAGGTCATGTAGGTATGTGTGGTCCTGCAGGTGAGCACGGGTGATGGGTGATCTCACCGAGCCCTCCTGAACCCCAGAAGGGATGAAGTTTTGCCCACGTCAGGAAGTGTGCTCAGCCCCCATGCTTGAGAATGCAGCAGTATCTTCTAGAAGCTCTGTTTTGATTCCAGGCAGGATGGTTGGCGTTCCTAGGTCTGCCATCCCATCTCTGAGAGTCCTCCAGCCACAGCAGGCACCCCCCACAGCTTCCCTCCCAGGAGCCAAGGCAAGGCCTTGAGCCAGTGAGATGGATCAGGAACAGTATGAGAGGGTAGAGCCGGAGCCGGGGGGCAGGGGGTCCACATTTGATATGACAGAATAATATGTGCTGTCTATGTGTCTCCCGTGTAGAAAAAGATGGGAGGAGATACCAAAATGTTAAGGGTGCTTGTGTCTGGCTGTTGGGATTATAGGTGATTTCTAGCCTATTTTTGCAGGCGCTTTTCATTTTTCTCCAGATTTCTACAATAAATATCACCAACCCGAGCTGGCCTGACTGGCAGGGCACTGGGCAGGCTGCTGCGAGACCATGAAGCCAGTGTTGTCAACCCCCTGATACCTTCCCTGAGAGCCTCGCACAGATGCCCAGCATTTCAGCACAGGGTCTTGATGGAGGCAGCCCAGAGACGAGATGCAGCATGGGGTGAGGGCAGCTCCCTATGCCCCCCACCCACCCCACTGCCTGGTTTGCCAGAGCTGTGCCCCGTTCTCTCCTCCCCCAAGGTCAGTTGGCAAACTATGCTTTTTACTTTTGCTTGGGGGAAAAATACCCTTCTGGCCTGCAAAAGGACAGAATATTCCAGAAATCAAATCTGAACGAGCAGACCATCTGTTCTGTTTAAATCTTCAGTGAGCTGAGCAAACAGGAGAACGATGCTACAGGTGGAGAAAGGGCATGGTGCAAAGGTCCCCATCACAGCGCTGTGCAGTCACGGCCTCAAACCCACTTTCCCCACGCCACCCGTCACTCTGCCCTCAGTTTACCAGGGTCAAAAACATGCCACCAAGCAGTCCATACATTTCCCAAATGAAGAAGCAGGACAGAAACTCTCCACTCTCCTGCTCTCGCCCAAAACAGCATGGGCCACACCAGCTGGCTGTCACGACCCCATGTGGAACCGAGGGGACCAGAGAGCTGAGAGAGGCTTGGTCTGAATGGCAGGCTGGATGTGGAGGTGAGAGGCCAGGGCAAGGAGCAGCTCAGGGATCTGAAAACCCCATGAGTGTCGGGACTGAAACTAATGACGGGCAACACAGGCTGAAGAGACAGGAGAGAGGATGATGGAGTTAGAGGCCAGAGTGGAGCGGAGGCCTGGGGACAGGAGGCCATCAGGGTGATTCAGGTCTTGTCTGGAAATAAGTAAGTGTTCATAGGAGAGGCATGGTCTTTCCAGAGTCTTGGAAGAGTTTATGAACAAGAATCTGGTGTGGCAGCCTGTCTGACGCGTGTCTGATTCAGCCCCCAGGATCCATCACTCAAGCCTCAGAGCTCACAGGGCTACACCCAAGGGAGTGAGGGTGTGCCCACCCTGAAGCCTTTAGTCAAGGAGAAAATCTCTCCCAGGAACCGCTGGCCAGGGACTGGGCTCATGCCATTGTCTGAGCCTCTTGTTGGCTGGGAAGATGGCAAGACCTTGATTGGGGTGCAAATACCCGAACCAGAAGAGGGCAGAAGTGTGTGCTCAGAGCTGCCTGTACTGAGGAAGTAGCCCTCATCACTAGTCTGGCAGAGACTCATGGGCCAGCAGGGGAGTGGGCAAGCTTCCTGGGGGAGAAAGGGGTGCAGATGTGCTGGTGGCGGCTGTGAGCCTGGGGAAGCTAGAGGCACCGTCACTGAAAGGGGGCATCTCATGTGATTGGTTTGGGGGAGGGGGCAGGTGCTTGGCTTTCTCTGCTTGGTCCTGAGTTGGAAGTAGGGACAGAAATTGGGGAAGCTGTCAGTTACTGACAAAGAGCTGGCCATTTGGGGCCAATCATTACAGGGGTTATTGTTTAGCTTCCTGGGTTGTCCCTAGAGACAGTAGGCTGGCTTCCTTCAAGTTTGACTTAACAACAGCCGACTTCCTGGGCTGGCTGCTGTAGAGAAGGGGTTGGTTCCCTGGGCTGACTGCTGCGGCTTGTGGGTCAGAGGTCTGTTTTTATAAATAGCCTGGCCATTGTTTGTATATTCAGTCTCTCATTGGCTGTTGCTAATTGGCATCTCCTCAGCTGTGGGGACCCTTGCCTCAAGTTCAAGGGACATCTGAACACAAGAATCAAAACAGTGGGGCAGCAGCCACATAGCAGTCTTTCAAAGACAGTTTTTAGCAATGGTCTCGTGAATGGTAGCCAGGACTATTCCAATCAATAGTAAATGGTAACCCCACTGAAAAGTGGAACCCAGTAAATTAATAGGCCAGCGATTTGATTTATACATTTACCTGTTAGATTTTGATTAGTATGAATCAGTCCCCAAAAATCAGGCCAGCTCTGTGTGCACTCTGGCAGGGGTTCCAGAGAAAGATCACACAAGGATCTGGTAATGGGATCAGAGTACCAGACAGGGAACCTTCCTGGAAGGGGCACCAGTCTCCCTGAAAACCATCATGTGGCTTCTACTTAGAATTTCAACATTTACAGCAGGTTAGGGGGAAATGTGCCTATCAGCATGGTTCTTTTCATCTCATGACATATAAACATAGTGACAGAGATTTGAATTGGATTATTTATTCAAATCAAAATTGAGAGTAAAAGAGTTAAGTTTCTTGTTGGAGTAGTATTAGGCTTAAGGACAAATTTAGTGCTAGAGGTGGCACTGGGCTTGGGGTTAAGTTAACTTTAGGGTTGGAGTTTGTTTTAGCTGTAGTTGTACTGGAACAGGGCCTACACTTATTTATTTATAACATTATTAACCCTGGGCTTCCCTGGTGGCTCAGACGGTAAGGAATCTGCCTGCAATGCAGGAGGCATGGGTTCAGTCCCTGGGTCAGGAAGATTCCCTGGAGGAGGGCATGGCAACCCACTGCAGAATTCTTGACTGGAGAATTCCATGGACAGAGGAGCCTAGTGGGCTACAATTCAAGGGGTCGCAAAGAGTCAGACAAGACTAACACTTTCACTCTTATTAACCTTCACTATGTCTGCAAAGGCGCATCTCTAAATACAGCCACAGCGGAAGCTGGCACTTCTACACGTGGGTTTGGGGGACACACAAACATTCAGCCTTAGTTAGTCTCAGGGTTTAGAATGGTTGGCTGCTTAGGGTTAGGGTTAGGGGTAGGCTGTGGTCAGTACTAGAAGTAATGTTAGATTCACGCGAGAGCGAGGAAGCTACTGTTACGATTAAGGTAATTTCGGGGGTGGAGTGCCTGTTAAAGCCAGGGATTAGAGAAAGCTTTAGGATTAGGACTCGGTTTGAGGGAAGATTATGTTTCTCTTTCTTTGGCTGCCCTAGGTCTTTGTTGCAGAGTGAAGGCTTTCTCTACTTGTGGCCCATAGGCTTAGTGGCCTGGTAGCGTGTGGGATCTCAGTTCTGGTCAGGGATAGTACTCATGTGCCCTCATTGAAGAGGGAAGTCCCAGGAAGGCAATGTTTCATCTACTGTGAGTGGTAGGTTCCAAGTCTGAATTAGGGTTAGGGTTCAGGTCAGAGTTAAATTAGGCTGGAATCAGGGTCAGGGTTATAGTTAGATTTATGATTAGGGGTAGGAATGAAATTTAGAGTTAATGACAGCCTTAACTTTTGGGTTAATGCTTGTTACCATTAGGTATAGAGTTAGCGTTAGTGCTAGGGTGGTAAAAGTTTAGGGTTAAAGTTTGGTTCAGCACTAGGGTTAAGTTTAAGGTTGCTTCCCTTGTGGCTCAGCTGGTAAAGAATCAGCTTGCAATGTGGGAGGCCTGGGTTCGATCCCTGGGTTGAGAAGAAACCCTGGAGAAGGGAAAGGCTACCCACTCCAGTATTCTGGCCTAGAGAATCCCACAGACTGTATAATGCATGGGGTCGCAAAGAGTCAGACACGACTGAGTGACTTTCACTTTCACTTTCAGGTTAGGGCTAGGATTAGAATTAAGGTTAGGACATCCATGGTCGTCAAGTGGATAAGAACCTGCCTGCTAATCCAGGGGACAGAGGTTTGACCCCTGGTCTGGGAAAATTCCATATGCCGTGGAGCAACAGCCCCTGCGCCACAGCTGCTGAGCCCGAGTGACGAAACTACTGAAGGCCACGTGCCCAGAGCTTGTGCTCTGCAACAAGAGACGCCCTGAGCACCACAGTGAAGAGTAGCCCCTGCCCGCCATAGGTAGAGAAAGCCAGTGCACAGAAGCAAAGACCCAGCACTGCTAAAATAAATCAATCAATAAAAAATTTTTTAAAAATAACAAAATGTACCTTTAAAAAAATTAAGGTTAGATTTAGGGTTAAATTGAGTTTTAGTGTTAAAGGTAGGATTAGAATTAAGGTTAGTTTAGGATTAAGACTGTGTTTAGAGATGCAATGATAAATCTTAACTGAGACAATATAAGAATTCACTACGGTGAGAGGATATAAGATTAACACAGAGAAATCCATAATAGCCTTCACATACAAATCACAAACAGCCTTCATATACAGTGGTAGAGCAAATGATATGCAATATCATGAAAGAGAATAAACTACTTAGGAAGAAACTTGAAAAGGAATGTATAAAACCTGTAGAAGGGAAACATTAAGGTATTCCTGTAAGACACAAGCCTAGATGTGAATAAACAGAAGATATCTATTTCTAATTCTTAGATAGAACATCAATATTTTGATGATGTCAGTTTCCCTAAGTTAATTTATAAATTCAACACAATTTCCATAAACATACCAAGATCTTTTGTGAACATGGATAAGTTGATAAGAAAGTTCATAGGGAAAAATTACCAGGATACAATAGCCAGGAAATCACAAGCCATAAGCCCCACCAAACACTGAAACGTGAAAAGTGTGGTAGAAAACAAAACTTAAATAGTAAGCAGGCAGTCAAAATCATTATCTCCTTGAATTCAAAGGGAAGGCCTATATAGCTCTCCCATATGGTGGGCTTGGCTTTGACCTGAGGTTATTAATAAAACGTACACATTTCTTACACTATTGAGTAACTTTAAATTGTCAATGCAGTTGACTTTTGTTCAACTACCTGTCTTGTATCTATGGAGAGACTTGTCATATATTATTTGAATTATATTGACTATATTAATTATATTATTATGTTTCAAATTCATCTGGAAGGCATGAATATATGATAATAACCAGAAGATAAATTAGGAGGACACACTCTACAAATTTTAACATATTGGTACTAATTTTGAGGCTCCTTGACACCAGGACAAATATAAAGAACAGACCAATGAAATGAATTAGGAATTCCAAAAGCAGAATTCTATTATAAAGATAAGAAATATGATAAGTACAGCTGCAAAGAATTGCTGCTTTCTTAAGAAATGTTTTGAGGATAAAACTGCTAGGTATCTGGGAAATGGTTTCTATTGCACTACATGTTTTTGTTGTTCAGTCACTAAGTCATGTCTGACTCTTTGCAACCCCATGAACTACACCACACCAGGCTACCCTGGCCTCCACTGTCTCCCAGAGTTTGCTCAAATTCAGGTCCACTGAATTGGTGATACTAAACCATCTCATCCTCTGCCATCTGCTTCTCCTTTTGCCTTCAATCTTTCCCAGCACCAGAGTCTTTTCCAATGAGTTGGCTCTTCGAATCAGGTGGCCAAAGTATTGGAGCTTCAGCTTCAGTATCAGTCTTTCCAATGAATATTCAGGGTTGATTTCCTTTAGGATTGACTGGTTGGGTCTCCTTGCTGTCCAAGGGACCCTCAAGAGTCTTCTCCAACACCACAGATCGAAAGCATCAATTCTCCGGTGCGCAGCCTTTTTTATGGTTCAGCTCTCACATCTATTTATAACTACTGGAAAAAACATAGCTTTGACTATATGGACCTTTGTCAGCAAAGTGATGTCTCTGCTTCTTAATACGCTGTCTGGGTTTATCATCTCTTTATAAAATTAATATAGGTTGAGTAAAGTTTTAAATGTAAAAGAAAACCATTAATAATATATATCAGTTCAGTTCAGTTCAGTTCAGTCGCTCAGTCGTGTCCGACTCTTTGCGACCCCATGAACTGCAGCACGCTAGGCCTCCCTGTCCATCACCAACTCCCGGAGTTCACTCAGACTCACGTCCATCGAGTCAGTGATGCCATCCAGCCATCTCATCCTCTGTCGTCCCCTTCTCCTCCTGCCCCCAATCCCTCCCAGCATCAGGGTCTTTTCCAATGAGTCAACTCTTCGCATGAGGTAGCCAAAGTACGGGAGCTTCAGCTTTAGCATCATTTCTTCCAAAGAAATCCCAGGGCTGATCTCCTTTAGGATGGACTGGTTGGATCTCCTTGCAGTCCAAGGGACTCTCAAGAGTCTTCACCAACACCACAGTTCAAAAGCATCAATTCTTCGGCACTCAGCTTTCTTCACAGTCCAACTCTCACATCCATACATGACTACTGGAAAAACCATAGCCTTGACTAGACAGACCTTAGTCAGCAAAGTAATGTCTCTGCTTTTCAATATACTATCTAGGTTGGTCATAACTTTTCTTCCAAGGAGTAAGTGTCTTTTAATTTCATGGCTGCAGTCACCATCTACAGTGATCTTGGAGCCCAAAAAAAGAAAGTCTGACACTGTTTCCACTGTTTCCCCATCTATTTCCCATGAAGTGATGGGACCAGATGCCATGATCTTCGTTTTCTGAATGTTGAGCTTTAAGCCAGCTTTTTCACTCTCCTCTTTCACTTTCATCAAGAGGCTTTTTAGTTCCTCTTCACTTTCTGCCATAAGGGTGTTGTCATCTGCATATCTGAGGTTATTGATATTTCTCCTGGCAATCTTGATTTCAGCTTGTGTTTCTTCCAGTCCAGCGTTTCTCATGATGTACTCTGGATATAAGTTAAATAAGCAGGGTGACAATATATAGCCTTATTATCTTGGCATTGGGAAATCTTTTTAAACATAAGAGCAACACATAAAATATTAGGAAAAATATTAAGAAAAATAAAGGCATAAAATACAGCAAAATGTATGTGTGTGTATATATACACATATATATGTGTTGTATATATGTATATATAACTATGTAAAAAGCAATGGAGAAGGCAATGGCACCCCACTCCAGTACTCTTGCCTGGAGAATCCCAGGGATGGGGGAGCCTGGTGGGCTGCCATCTATGGGGTCGCACAGAGTTGGACACGACTGAAGAGACTTAGCAGCAGCAGCAACATCAGCATGTAAAAGCAAAATTTTCTAATCCCCCAAAAAACCCACAAAAGAAATTAATGAGAAATGATGAAATTTAAAAATTATAGCATATATGTAAAGTTTTTATATTCACATATACTGTAATTTTCATAGCAATTTGTAAGGCCTCCTCAGACAGTCATTTTGCTTTTTTGCATTTCTTTTCCATGGGGATGGTCTTGATCCCTGTCTCCTGTACAATGTCACGAACCTCTGTCCATAGTTCATCTGGCACTCTATCAGATCTAGTCCCTTAAATCTATTTCTCACTTCCACTGTGTAATCATAAGGGATTTGATTTAGGTCACACCTGAAAGGTCTAGTGGTTTTCCCCACTTTCTTCAGTTTAAGTCTGAATTTGGCAATAAGAAGTTCATGATCTGAGCCACAGTCACCTCCCGGTCTTGTTTTTGATGACTGTATAGAGCTTCTCCATCTTTGGCTGCAAAGAATATAATCAATCTGATTTCAGTGTTGACCATCTGGTGATGTCTATGTGTAGAGTCTTCTCTTGTGTTGTTGGAGAGGGTGTTTGTTACGAACAGTGCGTCCTCTTGGCGAAACTCTATTAGCCTTTGCCCTGCTTCATTCCGTATTCCAAGGCCAAATTTGCCTGTTACCCCAGGTGTTTCTTGACTTCCTACTTTGGCATTCCAGTCCCCTATAATGCAAAGGACATCTTTTTGGGGTGTTAGTTCTAAAAGGTCTTGTAGGTCTTCATAGAACCATTCAACTTCAGCTTCTTCAGTATTACTGATTGAGGCATAGGCTTGGATTACTGTGATACTGAATGGTTTGCCTTGGAAACGAACAGAGATCATTCTGTCATTTTTGAGATTGCATCCAAGTACTGCATTTCAGACTCTTTTGTTGACCATGATGGCTACTCCATTTCTTCTAAGGGATTCCTGCCCATAGTAGTAGATATAATGATCACCTGAGTTAAGTTCACCCATTCCAGTCCATTTTAGTTCGCTGATTCCTAGAATGTCGACGTTCACTCTTGCCATCTCTTGTTTGACCACTTCCAATTTGCCTTGATTCATGGACCTGACATTCCAGGTTCTTATGCAATATTGCTCTTTACAGCATCAGACCTTGCTTCTATTACCAGTCACATCCACAGCTGGGTATTGTTTTTGCTTTGGCTCCATCCCTTCATTCTTTCTGGAGTTATTTCTTCACTGATCTTCAGTAGCATATTGGGCGCCTACTTACCCGGGGAGTTCCTCTTTCAGTATCCTATCATTTTACCTTTTCATACTGTTCATGGGGTTCTCAAGGCAAGAATATTGAAGTGGTTTGCCATTCCCTTCTCCAGTGGACCACATTCTGTCAGACCTCTCCACCATGACCCTCCTGTCTTGGGTGGCCCCACACAGCATGGCTTAGTTTCACTGAGTTAGACAAGGCTGTCTGTTAGAAAGCTGAGCGCCGTGTGATCAAATTGGCTAGTTTTCTGTGATTATGGTGTGAAAAGAAGAGAAGCAAAAAGCAAAGGAGAAAAGGAAAGATATAAGCATCTGAATGCAGAGTTCCAAAGAATAGCAAGGAGAGATAAGAACACCTTCCTCAGCGATCAATGCAAAGAAATAGAGGAAAACAACAGAATGGGAAAGACTAGAGATCTCTTCAAGAAAATTAGAGATACCAAGGGAACATTTCATGCAAAGATGGGCTCAATAAAGGACAGAAATGGTATGGACCTAACAGAAGCAGAAGGTATTAAGACGAGATGGCAAGAATACACGGAAGAACTATACAAAAAAGAGCTTCACAACCAAGATAATCACGATGGTGTGATCACTCACCTAGAGCCAGACATCCAGGAATGTGAAGTGGGCCTTAGAAAACATCACTACGAACAAAGCTAGTGGAGGTGATGGAATTCCAGTTGAGCTATTTCAAATCCTGAAAGATGATGCTGTGAAAATGCTGCACTCAATATGCCAGCAAATTTGGAAAACTCAGCAGTGGCCACAGGACTGCAAAAGGTCAGTTTTCATTCCAATCCCAAGGAAAGGCAATGCCAAAGAATGCTCAAACTACCACACAATTGCACTCATCTCACACGCTAGTAAAGGAATGCTCAAAATTCTCCACGCCAGGCTTCAGCAATATGTGAACCATGAACTTCCTGATGTTCAAGCTGGTTTTAGAAAAGGCAGAGGAACCAGAGATCAAATTGCCAACATCCACTGGATCATGGAAAAAGCAACAGAGTTCCAGAAAAACATCTATTTCTGCTATTGACTCTGCCAAAGCCTTTAACTGTGTGGATCACAATAAACTGTGGAAAATTCTGAAAGAGATGGGAATACCAGACCACCTGACCTGCCTCTTGAGAAACCTATATGCAGGTCAGGAAGCAACAGTTAGAACTGGACATGGAACAACAGACTGCTTCCAAATAAGAAAAGGAGTACATCAAGGCTTATTAAACTTCTATGCAGAGTACATCATGAGAAACTCTGGGCTGGAAGAAGCACAAGCCGGAACCAAGATTGCCGGGAGAAATATCAATAACCTCAGGTATGCAGATGACACCACCTTTATGGCAGAAAGTGAAGAAGAACTAGAGCCTCTTGATGAAAGTGAAAGAAGAGAGTGAAAAAGTTGGCTTAAAGCTCAACATATAGAAAACGAAGATCATGGCATCTGGTCCCATCACTCTGTGGGAAATAGATGGGTGGGGAAACTGTCAGACTTTATTTTTTTGGGCTCCAAGATCACTGTAGATGGTGACTGCAGCCATGAAATTAAAAGATGCTTACTCCTTGGAAGGAAAGTTATGACCAACTTAGATAGCATATTCAAAAGCAGAGACATTACTTTGCCAACAAAGGTCCATCTAGTCAAGGCTATGTTTTTTCCAGTGGTCATGTATGGATGTGAGAGTTGGACTGTGAAGAAAGCTGAGCCCCAAAGAATTGATGCTTTTGAACTGTGGTGTTGGTGAAGACTCTGGAGAGTCCCTTGGACTGCAAGGAGATCCAACCAGTCCATTCTAAAGGAGATCAGCCCTGGGATTTCTTTGGAAGGAATGATGCTGAAGCTTAAACTCCAATACTTTGGCCACCTCATGCACCTCATTGGAAAAGACCCTGATGCTGGGAGGGATTGGGGGCAGGAGGAGAAGGGGACGACAGAGGATGAGATGGCTGGATGGCATCACCGACTCGATGGACATGAGTCTGAGTGAACTCCGGGAGTTGGTGATGGACAGGGAGGCCTGGCGTGCTGCGATTCATGGGGTTGCAAAGAGTTGGACACAACTGAGCGACTGAACTGAACTGAACTGATACTGTCTTTATAAATCAATTGTAATATTGCCAGACTTCTGGAAAACTAAAAAAAGTACACAAATAGGACTTGCACAGAGAAGAAATACAAATGGTCTATAAATTCATGAAAAATATTAAATGTTGAATGTAATAAGACACGAGCATGAAAACATGAGACACCAACTTTCACTTTCACGTGGCTTGTGACAAGCAGGGATGCATCTTAAAAAGTAGTCTGGGGAATCAACATTCATTTCAAAACCGACACAGCAGAAATATCAAGTCAATATTGTATTTAAACTTAAGACCTTGGAAAATTTTTGAATGTTCAAAAATGAGTTCAATAAACCGTGGTTGAGCACAGAAAGGAACATAACGCTACCATTAAGACTGTTGAAATAATATTTAAATGACATGGGAAGACGTTAACCTACGCAAAATGAAATAAGTAAGTATAGAATAATTATAGCTTACAGTTTTGCGAATTATATGGTTGTGTGTTAAAGAGGCAGGACAGGAAAGAGATCTTACTGCTGAAGGTGCTGTCTTTTGTATGACCTCATTGTGTCGTTATTTCCTTTTACTCAGCTCTATCCTCTGAAGTTTATGCTCTGAACAAATTTTATGTGGCAGTAAGAAAAAAAGATATTTTGAGCCCAGATCACACCCGTGACAAGGAACTGTGCCAGTGAGCCTGGGGATGCGGGTCTGGAATGCAGCCTTCCTTAGCATATTAGTCTCCTTCCCTAGCATATTTCCCTCCACCCCTGAGCAGAGCAGGGTGGGCAGCAGGGATCAGGGGACAGTGATGGGATTCCTAGGGTCTAGGGACTGAGCCTACCCTTTCTCCTGGGAACTAATTACAGCTGCCTCCATCTCCTCTCAGCATAGGCATGGCTCCAAGGACCATGTGACTTCCACAGACCCAAGGTCTGCGGGTCCCAGCCTCCTCAGCTTTCCCAGGTCCCAGAGCCTCGTGGGGCACCTGCAGATATCGGGCTGCAGCTGGTGTGGACACCGAGAAGGAAGAAGGCAAGCGAAGCCCCTTAGAGAGCCACCCCGCATTTGGAGCCTGACGCAGCTCAGTGAGAAAAAGAATCGATGGGCCACTGAGTGAGTGGTTCAGTGGGCTCTCTACTCTTGACCCTGGCATCCTGCCTCCCTGGTAGCAGAAAGCCCATCCTCACTGGATAAGCTGGGTTAGTGCTTTTTAAAACATTGTCACTTAGCAAAGTAGAAAACTGGCAGTCACATTTGGGGAGCTTTTGCTCATCCGTGACATCCCAGGCAATCCATGGTCTAGAGACAGCACTATCCAACAGAAAGAAATAGGATTCAACCCACATATGGAATGTTAAGCTATCTAGCAGCCACGCTGCACTTTAGTCATATTTTAGTCAGCACAATTTATTGAAAATATTATCATTTCAACCTGGAACCAATATAAAATTAAATACCACATTTAACTTTGGAGTTATTGTCTTTGACATCTAATGTGTGTTTTCCACTGGTTGCACATCTCAGTTTGGACTCGCCCGATTGCAAGGGTTCATAGCCCTGTGGCTGCCAGCGCACAACACAACTGGAGAGCTCTGGAGGCCCTCAAACCATTCAGGACCAACCAGTGAATGGACCAAGGACCCCAGAGCAAGGCCAAGTCGCCAGAGATCTTGTCCAGAAGAGGAGCGCGGCGCGCGGAGCAGTCGATGGCCAGCAGGGGGCGCGGGCGCTCTGCGGCCGCCAGATTTCTCGTGTTTCTGCTCAATCCGTTCTGGTCCCTGGTTGGGGGCTCTTTTACAAAAACCCTGGTAGCATCTTCACGCAAAAAGAACACCCAGACATTTGGAGGTGGTCTGCGCCCTCTGCACTCCCCTTCTAAAAATTAAGGACCTTTCCAGAAGGCCATACTCAGCAAGTGGTGGGTAAATATTCATAATCTAACAGAAGGCCTGAGTGTTCACTGGAAGGACTGATGTTGAAGCTGAAACTTCAATACTTTGGCCACCTGATGCAAAGAGCTGACTTATTTGAAAAGACCCTGATGCTGGGAAAGATTGAAGGCAGGAGGAGAAGGGGACGACAGAGGATGAGATGGGGATGGCATTACTGACTGAATGGACATAAGTTTGGGTAAACTCCAGGAGCTGGTGATGGACAGGGAGGCCTGGCGTGCTGCGGTCCATGCGGTCACAAAGAGTCGGACACGACTGAGTGACTGAGCTGAACTGACTGAACAGAAGGCCATGCTCAGTGGGAGGCCAAATGGGATGAATGAATGATTGTCATCCAAGGCTCTAGTGGGATGAATGAAAGATTCAGGTGGCTACTCTCTTCCACATCTGCCATGTTAAGCTCAATGTCAGTATTTGAATACAAGGGTAGAACTGGCTGGAAGGCAAGACTCAGACACTTATTCTGATATTTCCAAAGCACTTAACACACAACTCAACTGATCATCTCAACTAACTTCAAAGTTAATGCCCTCATTTCTCAGCAGAGGGAAATGGGGAATCTATCTTCCTGGGGACCTTGGGGAGACAAGAAGGGAGATGAGCTACCCCCATAGAGACTAGCCGCCCCTGACCAAGACCACCACTTCTCCCATTCAGTCATTCCTTCAGCAAATATTTATTAAGAAGCTGCTGTGTGACAAGCATTGTGCCCTGGAGCAGGATTGTCAAGAAGAGCAGAGCCCTGCCTTGGAAGGTCAGCAGTACCTGGAGGACAGAGGTCAGCCAGGCCATAGGGGTTAAATCCAATCAGAGTGACTGCAGGACACAAGTGGAGTGTCTGGTCCAATATCTCTGGTCCAACATTCCTCCCCAACATGGCCAAGGCTGAGGTGGGGGTTGTGTGCAGAGGGGAAGGCCAAACCTTCCACCCACTGGAGCATCCTGGAAGTCTCTTCTGTGAGCCCCACACAGTCATGCTCCTGTGACTCCAAGCCTCCTGCAGGTGCTGCCCTGGCTGTTCCCAGGAATCTGGTAGGAAACCTCTTTGGTGAGGCTTGTTCCTCATCCCCGAAACCCTGGGTGGGGAGTCTCACCCATGATGAGCCTTCCTAGGTGAAGGAAGGAACAGTGATCCTGCCTGGGAGCTTGTGGGGGGGCTGGTCAAAGCAGAGGTGAGTTAGGACACGTATAGGCAGAGGAGCCCCCTAACCACCACCCCACCCGTGAAAGCCAATGGCAGAAGCTCCTGGCTAGTGGGAGGCTGCTGTGTGTGTTCTGCAGCCAGTGGAGTCCCTACCCCAGGGGGCCTACACTCAGAACTGTACTGAGCTCCCAGAGTTGTAGCTGCTGCTAAGTTGAACTCTGACCCCAAATCCCATGTTGATGCCCTAACCCCCAGGACCTGAGAACCTAACAGTATATGGAGATAGGGTCTTCAAAGAGGTGATGAAGGTAAAAAGAGGCCTAATTCAACAAGACCAGTGTCCTCATCAGAAGAGGCGATGAGGACACAGACTCGCACAGAGGGATGACTGTGAGGACACAAAGGGCCTCCATCACCATAACGAGAGGCCTCGGGAGAAACCCGTGCTGTAGACACCTTGATCTTGGACTCCCAGCCTTCAGAATTCTGAGGCAATTAAAGGTCTGTTGTTTAACCCCACCACCCCGCCCCTCCCTACCCTGGTCTGTGGTATATGTTATGGTGACCAGAGTTGACCAATACACAGCCACCCTTTGGTCCCTGCAGGCTCTGCCTTCCCCCACATGCATCCATGCATGAATCTCTTCTTTGTCTCTTTCTAGCTTGTGACGGAGGTTCTACATCAGATCACTTGTCCCAGGGTTGGGGTTCTGCAGACACTTTCGGCAGCCCAACCTCCATTCAAACTGCCTGACACTCCCATGGGAGGTGGCCCCTGCCTTCCAACTTGTGTCTAGCTCCAGTCACTACCCCAGTTTCTCAGAGGCACTGATGTTCCTGGGAGTCCTGGCTGGTCCTAAACCACCAGACATGGGTAGTCCTGCCAAGAGGGAGGAGGTGATTCGAGTTCTATCTAGGAGATTGAGGAATACCCTGGGGGAAGTGGAGGACGCTCCCTGGCCACAGAATGTGGGACACAGGGCACTTATCTTGAGTTTTACCATATGAAGTTATTAGTTTCCAATCTCTTAAAGTCACATTTAGAGGAAAATGATAAAACAGACTGTGGGGAAGCAGACTTAGAAATCTGCACTGGGACTTCACTGGTGGAACAGTGAACAAGAATCTGCCTGCCAGTGCAGGCAGGGGTCGTGGGTTCGATCCCTAGTCTGGGAAGATCCCACATGCCACAGAGAAACTGGGTTCATGCGCCAAAACTCCTGAAACACTGGCACTCTAAGCCCGCAAGCCACAGTTAGAGAAAGCTTGTGCAGAGCGGAGAAGACCAAGAACAGCCCCCTCCCAAAACCCCCACAAATTAAAACAAAAGAAAATAAATCTACACTGTGAGCCACAGAGGTGGAAACGCAGATGTCCAAGCGCTACCTCTGACCCAGTGGGACAGCTCTGCAGATTTCCCAAGTAAAAATAACTGGGCACAGGAGCATTGCTTATAACAAACACAAAACTGGAAACAACCCAGATTCCCAGTCGCAAGACACTTAATGCTACCAGCTCATTTAAATTGGTGATCATTAAATGGGCTTCCCTGATGGCTCAGTGGGTAAAGAATCCATCCGCAGGAGATGAGGGTTCAATCCCTGGGTCTGGAAGATCCTCTGGAGGAAGAAATGGCAACCCACTTCAGTATTCTTGCCTGGAAAATCCCATGGACAGAGGAGCCTGGCAGGCCACAGTCCATGGGGTCACAAAGAGTTGGATATGACTGAGTGATGCGCACACCCACACATAAGATAACAATAAAAATATGGCAACAATAAAAATATGCCATGTAAAGTGTGCGGGGGAAACTATTCATATTCAATATACTATATATAACTACACACTCTAATTACAACATAAAAATAGATATGCTGTTGATAGAAACTAGAAGGGAACCAGAAAAATGAAAAAGAAAGATTATGTGTATTGTATTTTTTTTTCACCTTAAACTTCCTTTAATGTTTTAGGAAAGTTTTAATAGATGACACTTTAAAAATATTTCTATCTTCTGAACTAAAGCTTGTGTTCAACAAAGAAACAACTCAGTAGAAGGATAAGAAGGGGGATGTCTCATTTGATAAACCCACTAGGCAGGCGGGAAAATACTGTTTGGAAAGAGAGAGAGAAAGTATAACCCCCTCCCTGGAGCTGGAGTTTATCCCTTTTTACTCTAAAGACCAGAGAAGCCAGACATTGGAAATAAAAGCACATTCAAGGCTCTGATCCATGGCTCTGCCTCTTGGTGTCAGGTTCCATTTTGGGGTAGATTCAGCTACAGCCGGTGGCTTGGGAGCAGATGGTGAGGCAGAGGCTCCAACAGTAGGGACAGCCAGGACCAGGGCTAGAGAAAAACAGGGGTTGGTCTTAGCCACACGGAGTCTGAGATGGAGGCAGGACAGGCAGCTCTATCCAGTGAGTGAGAAATCCAACCCAGGCAGAAGGTCAAGGGCTCTGGTGAGGACATGACCCATTGAAACGCAGTGAGAGTTCAGAGTCCCTCAACACTCAAGGACAAGGTGTGATGGGCCACTGGGACCCCAAAGGGGTGGCAGTGGGAGGTGAGGAGGGCAGGAGTACAAACAATTGTGTTAAAAATGTATACAGAACTCCTGCTGCTGCTAAGTCGCTTCAGTCATGTCCGACTCTGTGCGACCCCATAGAGGGCAGCCCACCAGGCTCCTCCATCCCTGGGATTCTCCAGGCAAGAACACTGGAGTGGGTTGTCATTTCCTTCTCCAATGCATGAAAGTGAAAAGTGTAAGTGAAGTTGCTCAGTCATGCCCAACTCTTAGCGACACCATGGACTGCAGCCTACCAGCCTCCTCCATCCATGGGATTTTCCAGGCAAGAGTACTGGAGTGGGGTGCCATTGCCTTCTCCTAGCCCAGGGGAAATGTAGACAAAAAACACAAACAGGCATTTCACCAACAAGGAAACACCTAGAGCCAACAAGCACACAAAGAGATGCTTGGCCTCCTGGTTTTTCTGTTGTTGCTGTTTGTATGTTTTTAAAACTTTTATTTTGTACTGGGATATAGCTGATTAACAACGCTGTGACGGTTTCAGGAGAACAGAGAAGGGACTCAGCCGTATATACACACGCATCCATTCTCTCCCAAATTCCCCTCCCATCCAGGCTGCCACATGACACTGAGCAGAGTTCCATGCGCTATACAGTAGGTCCTTGTTGGTAATCCACTTTAAATACAGCAGTGTGTACACATCCATCCCAAACTCCCTAACTATCCCTCCTCCTCTTCCTTCTCCTGCTCTGGCAACCGTAAGTTTGTTCTCTAAGTCTGTGAGTCTCTGTTTTGTAAGTAAGTTCATTTGTATCATTTCTTTTTAGATTCCACATATAAGGGATGTCATACAATATTTCTCCTTCTCTGTCTGACTTACTTCACTCAGTTTGACAATCCCCAGGTTCATCCACGTTGCTGCAAATGGCATTATTTCATCCTTTTTGATGGCTGAGTAATATCCATTGTGTATATGTACCACATCTTTTTTATCCATTTTTCTGTTTATGGACATCAAGGCGTTGCTTCCACATCTTGGCAATTGCAAACAGTGCTGCAATGAACATTGAGGTGCGTGTATCCTTTTCGATCATGTTTTGCTCTGGGTATACGCCCGGGAATGAGATTGCAGGGTCATATGGTAGCTCTATTTTTAGTTTCTTATGGAACCTCCATAATATTCTCCATAGTGCTTGCCTTCTTGTTAATCAGGGAAATATAAATCAAGGCAGCAAGAAAGAAGCATTTTTCATTCACTCTATGACAAATGAAGAATCTGACAATGTCAAGAGCTAGGGAAGGCAATGGCACCCCACCCCAGTACTCTTGCCTGGAGAA
The DNA here is from genome assembly GCF_032405125.1 of Capricornis sumatraensis. Classification (NCBI taxonomy): domain Eukaryota; kingdom Metazoa; phylum Chordata; class Mammalia; order Artiodactyla; family Bovidae; genus Capricornis; species Capricornis sumatraensis. The sequence goes on from NC_091073.1 coordinate 81,478,098, forward strand.
TCCAATGGACGGAGGAGCCTGGTGGGCTGTAGTCCATGGGGTCGCTAAGGGTCAGACACGACTGAGAGACTTCACTTTCACTTTTCACTTTCATGCATTGGAGAAGGAAATGGCAACCCACTCCAGTGTTCTTGCCTGGAGAATCCCAGGGATGGAGGAGCCTGGTGGGCTGCCGTCTATGGGGTCGCACAGAGTCAGACACGACTGAAGCGACTTAGCAGTAGCAGTAGCAGTAAAGAGGCTGTGGACCAGCAGTCTCTTAAACACGGCCAAGGAGAGTGAAACCAGTGTTAACAACCACCTGGATTTTCCTTGTAAAGGAAACTGCCCCTTGGTGTATTACCCAAGACAAAGCCCAGAACACCTACCCCAGGAAACAAGTTCCAGAGAGTCCTCCAGCCTATTTGTGACAGCATCTGTGACCCTGATGCCCACCAACAGAAGGTGAAACAGGGTAGGGACATTTTCTAGCAGTGAACGTGAATCAAAACCAGCTTAAAAAACAAAAGTATCTGGATCTTTATAATATGATGTGTTGTGGAGAAGATGAAGTCCAGGAGGCTACTTAGGTGATGGCTAATTTTATGTGTCAACTTAGCCAGGGCACTGTACCCAGATACCTGGTCAAATCTATTGTTGTTTTTTAGACCCTAAGCTGTTTCTGACTCTATCATCTCATGGACTGTAGCCCGTCAGGCTCCTCTGTCCATGGGATTTCCCAGGCAAGGATACTGAAGTGGGTTGCCATTTCCTTCTCCAGGGAATCTTTCCAACCCAGGGACTGAACCCATGTCTCCTGCATTGGCAGGCAGATTCTTTAGCAGTGAGCCAAATACCAGTCTTGATTCTGTGATGATACTGTATAGGCGAGATTAATGTTTACATAGTCAACTTTGAATAAAGCAGATTACTATCCATAATGTGGGTGGGCCTCATCCAATCAGTTGAAGGCCTTAAGAAAAAAACAAAAACCTGGGTTCCCTTGAATAAGGGCTTTCCCTGGTGGCTCAGACAGTAAAGAATCTACCTGCCAATGCAGGAGACACAGGTTCGATTCCTGGTTTGGGAAGATTCCACATGCCTTAGAGCAACTAAGCCTGTAGGGTCGAACTACCAAGCCCACACATTCTAGGGCCCATGAGCCACACTACTGAGCCTGTGTGCCACAACTGCTGAAGCCCACACCCTAGAGCCTGTGCTCAGAGACAAGAGAAGCCACTTTGATGAGCAGCCCCTGCTTGCTACAACTAGAGAGTGCTCTCTCACAGCATCAAGGACTCAGCACAACCAAGCAATAAAAAAGCAAAAAAAAAAAATTTTTAACATATGGTAGACCAAAGATTTTGATCAATCTAATTCTATGCATAAAGTAAAAGCATCATACATCAGTATGTATAATATGAATATATGTATATGCACATATATGTGTAAATTCGCATTTAAAATTTTGCATAGGAAAAGCTCAAAAGGACAGACACTGCTGTCTCTGGGCAGGGGGTGGCTCTTCATTAAGGAAGAGCTGATGATGCGATCTAAGTCATTTATAATCTCTTACTTTTCCTTTTCTATATTTTCCAGTTTCCACAATAAAAATATACTTTTTAAAAAAGCTTACTTCCTAATAGGAGGGAAAACTCAGTAACATCACCAGGATGCACAGCTGTAACTCAATTGTGATTGCCCATTGTGTGCTATTTTCATGCAGTGCTGAGTGGTCAAAGACACGGGGAGCTGAAGATCTCGTTCTTCTTTTCAGCTCAATTCTGTTACATATTTACCAAGCGTTCACTGTAAAGGAGACACAAAGATAAGACATGGTCCCTACCTTTAAGGAGTTTGCAGACCAGCAGGAAAATAAATCTTGGGAAATAACTGACCACAGAACAAAGCATGTAGGAGCTGTGAGAATACCCCGACTGCCATGTGTTTCAGCCAAGCAAGGTGGCCCCAGTGCTCAGAGGTGCTTTGAAAACCTTTATGGAAATTCTAAATGGGCAAGTGACCAGTCCAGGAGATTGCATGCTGAAACAGGCAGTGAAAATGAAAAGGTTACAAGAGGATAAGGAGGGTAGCAAAATTTATTTGGGATGATTTTTTGATTTTTTTTTTTTTTTGGCTACTCTGCATGACTTACGGGATCTAAGTTCCCTGACCAGGGACTGAACCTGGGCCCACAGCAGTGAAAGTGCCAAGTCCTAACCACTGGACTGCCAGGGAATTCTTCTATCGGGATGACATTTCAACAACTTGAGGATTTATTTTTAACTTTTTATTAGACATAATTTCAGACTTAAAGAAAAGTTTCAGGACTTCCCTAGTGGTCAGTGGCTGAGACTGCATTCCAAATGCAGGGGTTCCAGGTTCGATCCCTGGTCAGGGAACTAGATTCCACAAGCCACAACTAAGAGTTCATATACTGCAGCTAAAAGTCGCACATGCTGCAACAAAGATCAAAGACTGTGCATGCTGCAACTAAGACCCCAATTAGTGCAGCCAAATAAAGAAAAAAAATTTTTTTAGGAAAGGCCAGTTAGAAACACACAAATCCATTAAAAAAAAAAAAGTCATGGGGCTTCCCTGGTGGCTCAGTGGTAAAGAATCCACCAGTGAACTCAGGAGACAAGGTTCGATCCCTGGTCCAGGAAAATTCCACATGCCACACGGCAATTAAGCCCGTGCACTATATTACTAAGCCTGTGCTCTAGAGCCTGGGAGCTGCACTACTGACCCCACTTACTGAGAAGCCTGCCAACCGCAACTAGAGAGTATTCCTCACTCACTGCAACTAGAAAAAAGCCTGAGCAGCAATGAAGACCCAGCACATTCCAAAGGGAGTGTGTCAAGGCTGTATATTGTCATCCTGCTTATTTAACTTATATGCAGAGTACATCATGAGAAATGCTGGAATCAAGATTGCCAGGAGAAATATCAATAACCTCAGATATGCAGATGACACCACCCTTATGGCAGAAAGTGAAAGTGTGTGAAGTCGCTCAGTCATGCCCGACTCTTAGCGACCCCATGGATAGTAGCCTGCACCAAGCTCCTCCATCCATGGGACTTTCAAGGCAAGAGTACTGGAGTGGGTTGCCATTTCCTTATCCAGGGAATCTTCCCAACCCAGGGATCGAACCCAGGTCTCTCACATTGTAGACAGACACTTTACCGTCTGAGCCACCAAAAAGCTTCTTGATGAGAGTGAAAGAGGAGAGAGAAAAAGTTGACTTAAAGCTCAACATTCAGAAAACGAAGATCATGGCATCTGGTCCCATCACTTCATGGCAAATAGACGGGAAAACAGTGGAAACAGTATCAGACTTTATTTTGGGGGGCTCCAAAATCACTGCAGATGGTGACTGCAGCCATGAAATTAAAAGACGCTTACTCCTTGGAAGAAAAGTTATGACCAACTTAGATAGCATATTCAAAAGCAGAGACATTACTTTGCCAACAAAGGTCCGTCTCGTCAAGGCTATGATTTTTCCAGTAGTCATGTATGGATGTGAGAGTTGGACTGTGAAGAAAGCTGAGCGCCGAAGAATTGATGCTTTTGAACTGTGGTGTTGGAGAAGACTCTTGAGAGTCCCTTGGACTGCAAGGAGATCCAACCAGTCCATTCTAAAGGAGATCAGCCCTGGGATTTCTTTGGAAGGAATGATGCTGAAGCTGAAACTCCAGTGCTTTGGCCACCTCTTGCGAAGAGTTGACTCATTGGAAAAGATCCTGATGCTGGGAAGGATTGGGGGCAGGAGGAGAAGGGGACGACAGAGGATGAGATGGCTGGATGGCATCACTGACTCGATGGGCGTGAGTCTGGGTGAACTCCGGGAGTTGGTGATGGACAGGGAGGCCTGGCGTGCTGCGATTCCTGGGGTGGCAAAGAGTCGGACACGACTGAGTGTCTGATCTGATCTGATCTCTTCATCCTGCAGTCTTCGTCTCTCACGGCACTGGCATTTCTGAAGTTAGTTTGCAGCACACGATTCTGTGGATGTTCCTTCAGTGTAGGTTTGTCAGCTGTTTCCTCTAGATTAGATGCAGGTTCTGTATTTCTGAGAGGAATACTACAGAAGTGATAAGTGTCCTTCTCGGTGATTGTATCAAGAGGCACCTGAGGTTGATTTATCCCATTCGGGGTGGCGTTACCCGTGATCACTTGGTTAGGGCAGTGGCTGCCAGGTTTCTCCACTGCAGGTTACAGTTTTTCCTTTTGTAATTAACAAGTACTTCAGGGAGATTCTTTGAGACTAGGTCAATGTTCACTTTACTCAGTAAATTTTCACTAACTGTTTTTAGTATCCATTGATGATTCTTGCCTGAATCGATTATCACTGTGATAATTGCTATTATGCTTCAAATTCCACCATTTCTTCTATACTTGTCACTTTGCTTTCTACTGTAAAGAGCTTTTCTTTCTCTCAATTACATATTAGTATTTATATCAGCACATATACATGGAATACATCTTGTTTTATTCACTGGCTTATAATCTGTTACTATTATTCTTTATTTGATGCTTAAATTATCTCAGATTTGGCTAAGAGGGGTTTCCTTTTGACATGTCCCACTTATTTTTTGAGTATTTACTTACTTTCTGACACAAGAGATTCTAGGCTTAACTTGTGATTTTTCTCCTCCACCCTGAAATCAGCCATTTCTCCAAGAAACTCTGGTTTCTTTCAGTACAGAATGGTATTGAGAAACCAAGGTCTGGGTACTAGGCGTGCTCATTGCTCCTGGGGTGTCATTGCTTCTAGGAAGTATGTATATAAATAAATACATCCATACACATGTCTCTGTGTGTATTGCTACATCTCTGTATGTGTCTATTTCCATATTCATCTGTGTGTGTATGTCCATATATTTATTTGTATGTGTGTGTGCATGCACGTGCACATGTCTGTGTAATGAAACCACTAGCTCATATTGATACATCTGATTCTAAGCCAGTGCCCTACAGGGCATGTTCTCATCTTTCCGGACTACATTCCTAACTTTTACCAGGTAAAGATTTTTTTAAAGGCTGTGGATGGAGTTCAGGTCATTCATCATTACTGCTGGCCCTGGAAACCTCCTTCCCCCTTCCATATGGCCTTGCTTGTGCTCAGCATGGACTTGGGCACCGCCAGTCATTGTCTAACTGAATGAAGGGCCGGCGGAGGAACCCAGCAGGGGCCCGGTTCAGAGCAAGACAGCCTTCTGGAAGATACAGAGGAGGCCAAAGCAGAAACCCTAAGAGCAGGAGGGGCAGAACACTGGGATTTTCTGGATGAAATGAGAAGCAGAACAGATGGCTGTTGTCCGGCTCCATGGAAAGACCACAAGTGACCTAAGGGTGTTTGGAAAGGGCAAACCTGTTCCCCATGGCAGCTGGGAGGAGAGTCCTGACTAGAGGCTTTGTGGGCACAGCTGGCTGTAGCTGAGCTACCAGGACAGCTGGGAGGAGGCCCCTCATATCCCCCTCTCACTGAGGAGGCCAGCCCCCTGCTACTTAGGGTGTGAGTGGGTTCAAAGACAAGTGACCTGAGTTACAGCCTCCTCAGACCTGCTTATCCATCGCCAGCTGATACATTTTCCGACTCTTCTATTTTAGGGATGTCGTTCCTTTTTACGATAGTTGTATTTGGGATATCAACTCTCTTATCCAACAAATGTACCTCCTAAAGAAAGATGAAAGTCCCTCTGGGTTTTATGTTCACGGTCTCTCAACTCAACATCGGGTCTCTGCAGAACTTGGAGCCTGGAGGAGAGGTCTGGAAGAAGCTTAGTCACATCCATGAGTTACACTCACAGGGCAAGGCCATTTGGGGCCCTTGTGTGCCAGCTGCACCACTGAATGGTCTGCACACACCTCACTGCTGGGAAGCAGGAGTGAAACAGTGGAGGACTGCCACATTCCAAAGAGCACATAGCTCTTCCAGGGACTCAGGGAGCTACGTGGGAGGCGGTGAATGTGAGGTAAATAAGCTTGACGGGTGTGCGGAAAGCAGTCTCAGCCTCTGAGAGTGCCACAAGGGTTTTATTTTTTTAAGGTCAAGAGAAGCTATAAATCAGGAAGGGGGAAGGCTATTGAGTTAAGTCCCAAGGCTGAGAAACGGTGCCCCTTGGAACACAACACCAATGCAAGGAATTGATTTTCTACCTCTTGGAAGACAAAAATCCCTAGAATAAACAGCAGGTGCAGGCCTTCTTCCCAGGCCGGATGCAGCGATCTCTTTAGATTATTCTAGAAGAACACACCTGCTTCCAGACACTCAAACCCAAGAAAACATCCCTGGAAACTTCAACACATGCCAGCCGACTTCTGGGGCCAGAGCATCAGCTGAGATGCATCTGCAAGGTTGGGTGCCCGGTATGGAAATCCCTGTGCCAATGCCCTCAGGGATGACGCCCCTCCACACTGGATTCTGTTAAATTCACCTTCTTCCCTTTTTTCATTCTCGATGGGAAAGGACAGAACAGGCCAGGAGGTCATGCAGCTTCTGAGCAGCTCACAGCAAAAAGGACTTGACCACGAATACATCTGACTCCCCACCCCTACCCAGTCTCTCCTGCCTTCCTTGCTGACTCTGGAACCTTCTACCACCTCATCCTCCCCCCTGCTCTGGCACCAGGGCTCATTTAGGTGGTGAGCAGCACTTCGCTTGAGGTGGGGAGTTGAGTTAGCCAGGGCAAGGATGTGCATTCAGACTGAGGTTAAGAAGTGCCTCCTGATGCAAAGTGGGAGACAGTCTATGAAATAAGGCCCCTTCACCCCTCAGATATGTCAATGCCAAGGACACAGACAGGCGGAGGCGGGAGCAGCTCCAGAGTGAAACGAGGAAGGGTGAGGGCCCCCTGGATGCAATGGGATCTTCTGTTGCTACAAAGGACATAATTGGGACATTTGGCAATATCTGACTCAAGTCTGTCAATGAACTTCCCTTCCACCTCCCATCCCCATCCCACCCCTCTAGGTTGTCACAGAGCATTAGATTTGAGCTCCATGAATCATACAGCAAATTTCCACTGTCTATCTACTTTACATATGGTAATGCATGTTTCAACGCTACTCTCTCAATTTGTCCCAGGCTCTCCTTCCCCACTGTGTCCACAAGTCTGTTTTTTATGTCAGCATCTCCTTTGCTGCCCTGTAAATAGAACCGTCAGTACCATCTTTCTGACTTACTTCACTTGGTATCACAGGCTCTAGGTTCACCCACCTCACTGTGTTCATTTCTTGTTTTTGATCACTATACTCTGGTTAGGCAAGAGAAAATCCCTGCTTTGGGAAAGAGATGCTAAAGGGCATCACACAAGTGATTCTCAAATGGTTCAGGAGGAAGAAAAACTAGAGAAAGAGAGGTGATGAGGCAAATGTACCATTTGGGGGATCTGGGTGAGAAGGATTATTTCTCAACTGTTCTGAGTTTCAACTTTAAGCATAATCGGAAAAAATAACAGGAAAACAAAGGCGTGACCTACAGTGTCTGACCCCTTTCTCCTTCTCCTGGCCTGAAACCAGGAGAAGGCTCTGGCCATCTGAGGACACTGGCCTCCAGCCTCCTCCCCCACTCCCCTGCCTCACAGGTCTCCCCAGCGCTGGCAAGGCCCGCTGCCATCTGCTGCCTCCTGCTCAGCCTCCAAGCTGCTCCAAGTGGCTGGAGACAGTGAGCTTCTGCCCTGGTCTTAGCAGGATCCTGAGCTGTTTGGGGATTCTCATCCCAGCCAAGCCTCACAGGTCTTCTCGGCCTCCTTCTTGGCATATGGCCTCGCTCTTGGGCACTGGAACAGACGCAGGAACAGCTCCAGCTTCTCTGCTCTCCACCAGAAGCTCCTGTGTCTCTCCTCCTCTCTCCCTGGTATCATGGGCAAAATGACGGATTCTTGCCTCCCATGGCCCAGCCACACCTCCCATACCCATCTCCAGGTTCATGCTTTTCTTTGCTGGTTACTATTCCAGGCGGCACTAGCAGTAAAGAACCCAACTGCCAATGCAGGAGACATAAGAGACGCAAGTTCCATCCCTGGGTCAGGAATATCTCCTGGAGGAGGAAATGGCAACCCACTCCAGTATTCTTGCCTGGAGAAACCCATGGACAGAGGAGCTTGATGGACTACAGTCCATGGGGTCACAAAGAGTCAGACATGACTGAACAACTAACACACACAATCCCCTCTGTCACCAGGGCAGCTCTTGAACCCATAGTCCTGCTCTCGCTAGCACTGTGACATATGGCTTCCATGCTCTCCCCCAAGGTGGCAGCATCAAAGACAGAATTTAGAATTGGAGACTTGAGCTGCAGCCTCTGCTCCACTCCTTAAGAGCTGTGTGATTCTCCACATATTTTCAGGTCGGGCAGGAAGCGTTTGTCAGGTTCAGTGTGAACTGTGACACCTGACCCCTGGCCTCATTCTCTCCCCATCTTTCTCTCTTGTCCCTGTTTCTCTATGCGGCCTTCTGGGAGCTAATGTCAAATCCATGCTGTCTGCTGGCGGCTCCCAAACCAGCATCTCCACAGGTGCCCCTCGTCTTGACTCTGCTTCTCTGGGTCCCACAGCTGCTTGGACACTCCCCGCCCAGCGCCCAGCTGGCTGCTCAGACTTCACATGCCAGTACTTAAGATTCACACTCACTCATGCTGGATTTGCCAAAAGGCAGTCCCAACAAGTGCTTAAGGCCACCAAGAGGTAATAAACTTCCCAGGGAAGAATTTGGTATTGCAAAAATGCATCAAAGCAGCTCTTCCTGTTGGGTCCTGTCTATTGTGAATTTCATAGGGGAGGAAAACCTAACATTTGCAGCATCTGAAGTCTTAGATCAGTGCTCTTACCATCTCGAACAACAGCCTCGACAGCAGTCACTCAGACCACACACTCTAAAACCACCCTTCATGCCTCTCCCCCGTCCCCACATCCAGTTTTTAAATCTGGTCCTTTCTCATGCCCTCAAAGCCCCAGTGGCTCCTTCTTAGTCAATCAGCTGCATCCAGTCCCCGCCGGCTTGGTTCTGCCAGGTGGTTGCTGCCTGCTGACCAAGCCCACCCGTGCTGTCCTCTGCCATGGCCTCCTCCTCTCCATCACACTCCTGTTCACACAGCCCCAGGGGCTCCCCCTGAACTCAAGCCCACCTCCTCCCCACAAGTGAAGGCCTCCCCACTGAGCCCAGGTTTAACTGCCTCCAACTCTTTTATTCACTACCCACTCCTCACAGACTTTGGGCTCCAGCCAAACTAGACTTTTCACCATCTGGGAACACATGTTCCCTCTGCCCAAAATAACCTACATTCATCTCCACCTGTCGAGATCTGTCCTTGAAGGGTTATTTAATGAATAGTACTGGGACAATTGGTCATTTGAAGGAAATTTTTTAGATTCTTCACTTCATACTATTCACCAAAATGTATTCAAGATAAACTAGAGTTAAAGATGAACTAAAGATATATGATATAATCACACCTATTAAAAACTGAACTGTAAAAAGTCTGGGAAATGTATGATTTTCAAATAGATAAAAAGGGAGAAGATGCTAAGCTTAAAATCCAAGAATGAAATTTCAAAGGAAACAATGCAGGAACTTCCCAGGTGGTCCAGTGGTTAAAATTGCATTCCCAATGCAGAGGGCACAGGTTTCATCTCTGGTTGGGGAACTAAGATTCCTCACAGCACAGACAAAAAAAAGGAAATAAAACAATGTGTCTAACTCATTAAGCAGGATTTGACATTAAAACTGAACTGATAAGGAATGAATACATGGGTAGAGAGTCCTTCACATGAACTGAGTGTTGGGCTCCCCTATGCAGAAAGTGGTTTGGTTAGCAAGAAATTAGAGAAGGAGCTTATTTCTTCCCTAGGGATTTCATATGTCCAAATTCTCTCCAAGATTGAAATGTTCAAGACCCCAAATTTGATGCTTTCCCCTGGACTCTTCTGTGTTGTTGAGAGGTATTATTCTAATTTTGTTTGTTTGGGTCTTTTTTTATGAATCAGGACGAAGGATGATTAAACACTTGGGGAGGGGACCCCAGTGGTTTGGTCTCAGAACTTCCAGTATAAGGGACACAGGCTGGAGAACTAATATCCCTCATGACACATCCAAAAAAGAGGGAAAACTTGGGGAGTGCTTCTTCTGTGCCAGGTGAAGGGCTTAATGTGCATTATCTCACTTAATTCTTATAGCAACTCCACAAGATAGTTACTATTATTCCTGTTTAACAAGTTATGCAACTAAGGCTTAAGAAGTTAATTGACATACCCAAAACCTCACAACCAGTACGGGATTCAGACCCAGGCAGAATGACTCTTAGCACACACCTCCTCCCATCGAAAGATACACATTTTACTTTTTTTTTTTTTTAATATTTATTAATTAGGCTGGGCTTCCCTGGTGGGTCAATTGGTAAAGAAGCCGCCTTCAACGCGGGAGACCTGGGTTTAATCCCTGGATTGGGAAGATCTCCTAGAGAAGGGAACAGCTACACACTCCAGTATTCTGGCCTGGAGAATTCTATGGACTGTACAGTCCATGGGGTTGCAAAGAGTAGGACACGACTGAGCGACTTTCATTTTCACTTTATTTGGCTGTTGCCGGTCTTAGCTGCAGCATTGAGATCTTTAGTTACAAGTGAACTCTTGGTTGAAACATGTGGGATCTAGCCCCCTATATTGGGAGCATGGAATCTCAGCCACCAAACCACCAGAAGTCCCATTTTTCACTTTTTAAATCCATTCCTGTTTCTCCACACAATGTAACACATGGAACAAGTATTCTTCCAAGTTAACGTGCAAAATGGTTACCAGTCCCTGTACATACGTATTTTATAAAAATTAACTCCTTTCCTAAACTCTCCATCCCCACTACCACTACTTAGTTCAGGCCATCATTTTATCTTACGCCGCTGAGACGGTGATGATGTTACCAAGCATGTTCCAGGCACTATGTACGGTATTCCACGAACTAAGAGTACGTATTTATTGAGCACTCACTATAACTCAGTCATTATGCTAAATATCACTCAAGGATTCTTATACAGCAATCCTATTAGGTTAGTTTGGAGTATCCCCAACATCTTCCTTCCTTTAATTCCTCTTTCATAAATAATAACTGTACTCCGGTGTAATCTCCCTAGAATAAACCGCATTTATATAAAGCGTAATTTGAATCACTTTCGGCTATCTTGTAAAACCACCACCACAAACAAGATGCAGACTGTTTCCCTCGCCCGTAAGCTTCCAGAGTTCCTTCCCAGTTTACCCACCCGGGTCTCCAGGGTCCCCAAATCCCCGCGGACCCGTGACGTCACTCCCCTGCGCCCCGCAGCCGTCGCCTTGCACGGCGCTTCCGGCAGCGAGGACGTGGGGGCGGGGCGGGGCGGCGTCACGGAGGCGCGCGCCGGAAGCTGGCACGGCGGAAGTGGCGGGGCGGGGCGCGGGGGCGATGGGGGGGCGGCGGCGGCGGCTGCCGGCGATGAACAGCGGGAGCGCGTGAGCGGGCCGGCGAGCGAGGCTGGGGGGCCCGGGAGAGCGAGCCGCAGGGCGGAGGGCAGGGGCGCGAGCGCGGCGGGCGGCGGGCGGCGGCCTGGGCGCGGCGGCGGCGGCGGCGGCGGCCGAGAAGATGGCGGACGGCGACAGCGGCAGCGAGCGCGGCGGTGGCGGGCCCGGCGGCTTCCAGCCCGCGTCCCGCGGCGGCGGCGAGCAGGAGACGCAGGAGCTGGCCTCGAAGCGGCTGGACATCCAGAACAAACGCTTCTACCTAGATGTGAAGCAGAACGCCAAAGGCCGCTTCCTCAAGATCGCCGAGGTGGGCGCAGGCGGCTCCAAGAGCCGCCTCACGCTGTCCATGGCGGTGGCCGCCGAATTCCGTGACTACCTGGGCGACTTCATCGAGCATTACGCGCAGCTGGGCCCCAGCAGCCCGGAGCAAGTGGCGGCGGCGGCGGGCGCCGAGGAGGGCGGTGGGCCGCGGCGCGCGCTCAAGAGCGAGTTCCTGGTGCGCGAGAACCGCAAGTACTACCTGGACCTCAAGGAGAACCAGCGCGGCCGCTTCCTGCGCATCCGTCAGACGGTCAACCGCGGCGGCGGTGGCCCCGGACCCGGCGGCCTGCAGAGCGGCCAGACCATTGCGCTACCCGCGCAGGGCCTCATAGAGTTCCGCGACGCGTTGGCCAAGCTCATCGACGACTACGGCGGCGAGGACGACGAGCTGGCGGGTGGCCCGGGCGGCGGCGCCGGAGGCCCTGGGGGCGGCCTGTACGGGGAGCTCCCGGAAGGCACTTCCATCACGGTGGACTCCAAGCGTTTCTTCTTCGACGTGGGCTGTAACAAGTACGGAGTGTTCCTGCGCGTGAGCGAGGTGAAGCCGTCCTACCGCAACGCCATCACGGTCCCTTTCAAGGCCTGGGGCAAGTTCGGGGGCGCGTTTTGCCGGTATGCGGATGAGATGAAAGAGATCCAGGAGCGGCAGAGGGATAAGCTTTATGAGCGACGCGGCGGGGACGAGTCAGAGGGAGAGGAGGTGGATGAGGATTGAAAGGCGCGGCTTCCTCCCCTACGGGCCTCCCCACCCCACCACCGTCTCCTTGGCTAGAGAGCTCCCCTTCCTATTCATCCCCAGTGAGCTAGTGGAGGGGAAGCAAGGGAGGCCCCGGAGGGGGAAAACAATTTTAAATAATATAGTTAATTAAGAGAAATAACCATAAGAGAACAGTCAGGACAATTAGAGAAAAGCGGTAAAGTTCCAAGGAATTGACAGCAACCTGCAAAGAGAGGACAACAGTGTCTCCTCACCTGAGCAGAAGTCTCAGCTTCTCTTCCTTCCCAGCTAAGATTCCTAAATCCATCGGGATAACCCTGGATGGGAGGGATCCTGCACGCTGGCCAAGGAACACCTCGAGTTACCCAGACCCGTTGATGACAGCTCAATTTGTGTTATATTTGGGTAACCTGGTCTAAAGATCTTTCTAGACCTCATTGTTGCGGTGTCTATCCCTTCACCTCCATTGAAATCAGCGTTTTGGATCTAGATCTTCATGGAATTCTTGCGAAGAGAGAGGCCTTTGCAGTTACCCAGTCCTGAGGGTACAAGTTTCATGAAAAGGAATGCAACTTTACGTAATCATAGACAGGGCAAAATAAGAATTCAAGAAGCCACCAGGGACAGAAACAAATTGGATCCAGTTTTAAATGGTTTTGCATAGAACCTGGACAAAGGCCCATGCCTTGTCTTTGCAGAATTATTTTCCGGGATGCAAATGGATTCAGATGTCAGTCCTTGAACTAGAATCCCTTACTATAATGTTTTGGAAGTTGGCAGATTTTTTTCAAAGATAAAAGCAGTTTTACATTGGGGGTTGCTGAGGTAGGCACAAGAAGAAATCAGGCATAAAGCACAAGGAAAACTGTTTGAGTGGATTGGTTGCTGCTCACTAAAGTTCTTCCCCGATCTCCAAATATGGAGGTCATGGCTTAGATATGAATGAGAGCCAGATACCCGTGGCTCCACTGTGTGAGCCAGTGAATTATGGCTAATTCGGCTGTTTCGGCCACTGGTTGGCTGGATTTTAAACCATAAAACTTGAACATCTTTACAAAAGGAACATTGTGGCTACAAGCCTGAGCTTTAATGGAATATAAGTCCACACAGAAAAGTTGGAAGTAACCAAAACTGAAGTCATCTACCTTCAGTTTAATCTGTGGATTTGTTCAAATACTAAAGATCCTCAGGTCCAGAATTCCAGCATCATTTATTCTTTTAAAATAAATTTTTAAGAACTTGGTCCATTGTATCAGTACCTCACAATCAAAGTTGGCAAATGATGGATGAGTGATTCAAGCAGCGTGCCCTTTGAAGCTGAAATCCATTTGAATGGAGCTGAAATGAACGTGAATATGCTGACTATATTCTGGAAGCATTTTTATACCATCTTGAAATTTCAACAAACTGGCTTTTGCCAGTTTATCCAGCTGTCTTTCAAGAATAAAAAGTTGGGGTTTTCAAGGATCGCCTCTTCTATATTTTAAATGGATTTTCAGTATGATTTTTACTAATCAAGTTAATCCCACCCCATCAAAAGGTATTCCTAGAAGTGTCATAGACCTAGGTAACTTTGAATTGAATGGGAGCTAATGGTCTTTCCAAAGTTTTCAGGTATACTTTGTGCGACACCTTCTCAACAAGGAGGCAAGTAACCCCACCTCCACAATCTTAGTTTCTTTTTTTTTTAAACTGCATGCCTGCCCTTTATTTGAGCTGCCTTTTAATTTATTGCATACCTTTTTATTATCTTATTTTGGTATTATTCAATCTACAATCTTTTTGTATTTATTGGGAAATAAGTAATATACAAAAAGGTCTTTTTCATGAATTGTGGCTGAGAGGGAGGGAATAATTGTGTATATAAAATTAGGCTTTTTTAAAAAATTAGATTTGATTCAGAATATCACTGATCTTAGACTTTTTTGTTTTTAAAAAGTGGAAGAGCCACAAACATTGGTGCCCTTTTCAGACTATTTCTCTACTCATCATCCACAGTAGACTTTTTAAACAGATTTTTTTTAAGCTTTTCTTTTTTAAAAAAAAATTTTTCTCCGTTGCAAAGAATGTTTCCTAAATTGTATGGGAGCAATAGTATTTTTGATGTTTTAATGACATCTGTATACTTGTACTGTATTTTGTACTACAAGGCAGCTGTTTTCAATAATGTCCTGCTGTATTTACCTATGTGTTTTGAGTGTTTATTTCTTTGCTGCGGAGAACAAATCCCTAAATAGTTTTAGTAAAGGGGCTGAAAAGAAGCTAGCATTATTAGGTTTGCATAAACTCTTTATAAGTTTCAAACTCTGAGGCAGCAATGAAGATTAAAGTTGCAGCTCTTAGTTGATTGCTGTAACTTTTTCATTTTCAAAACATGTATAATTCCTGTATAGACCAACTTGTTTTCTTGCTTCAGTGGTGGTTCTGTTGCTCAGCTGCAGTGAGCCAGTTCAATTTTGCAAAGGTGCAGTACCTCTCCTTTTTAAGGGGTTGGTTTATTCTTTTTTCTTTTCTTTTTGTTTGGCTGAATTGCAGTAACTAGCCTTGCCTTTCTACTCTGTAGAAATGACAGGGTCTTCACAATCCTTCACCAGTGGCTACTAAGCTATAATTAGCTGAATAGAAAGAATGTGGAAGTGGTCTGAGGCATATAGAGTATATGCCAAGAACACTACCATATATGGCATCAGCTTTGGTTACCAGAGAAATTTTCTTAGTCATTAGACCATATAACAGTAATATATCATATGTAAATCTTTAGATATCAATTTGAGAATCCTCCAAAAAAAGGAGCAAAGAATGCATAAGCTATGTGTTGGAAAAAGTAATTTATATTAAAATTTTGACCTGCCTATGTAAGATTAAATGGTAAATGTCATAGTGGTGGGTTTTTAAGTCTTAACCGATCTCAAAGGTTTGTTTCTCCTGCGGGGGGTGGTTCATTGTCTCTCTTTTCTCGCTGCAGGAAGATTACAGGAGGATGTGGATTAATTGTAGCATTCACTGGTCCTCATTCAGTGCTAGGGACAATAGAAATCTGCAAAGCACAGACTACACTTGTGGTGTGTGGTTTGTTAAACAAAGTGATATTAACAGGCTGGCTTTCAGAACTCATTCATAAATACTGCCTATTAAAGGAAATGATCTTCGTTAATTCCAGTCAGAAAATAGCATTACACAGACTATGAAAGCAACTTTGTGTTTTATCTTTCAGCCGCTACTATGAACAGTGATTTAGGACTGTTTTTCAACTTTGGCAAACATCCCAGCTAATCATGTGTTCAAAACAGTCATATTCCTGAGAAGTGGGAAACTAAAATTCTTTTTCGGAGAATTGGTAGAATGTCTGTTTCTCAAACTGCTGCAGACATGAGAAATTTTAAGATCAAAAATTTGTGATGAGATACTACTCTCGCCTTCTGGTTTCTATTGTCCCTACCTTTCATTCAAGTAGAATGGCAGTTCTAGTCAGCAGAGAAAGTTTTCAGTGCATATGCTGCACAGTACACAGTGTAGATCTGTATGGCACCAAAAATCAAAGTGAAAACCAAACCAAAAACCCAGACACCCTATGTTACTATGGGAGGCATGTAGGTGGTATAAATGACTGTAGCTGTGATACACACATGGCTACTTGTCAAGTCACTTTCCATAATTATTTACTGCAAAATGATTGAGGCTTTGGTGCAGGCAGGCTGTTAACCTATTGCTTCCCTGTTACCTCTCTATCACTTTGCAATAAATTGCAGGTCTTTTAAGAGATTCAAGCTTCAGTTTTCTCAAAAAACAAAACAATTATTCTGGATTATCTGAAAATGCAGGGTTGTGGGCAAAAGAGGCTGGTTATAATAATGCCCTCATATTGAGTGGTCTGTAAATGGCTGCACACTTCAGGCACTATAGTTGCTAAGGATGCTTTGTTAAATGTGACCTTGACTGGCTTTACAGGAGGTAGAATGTGCTCTCCACAAGGTATTAAAAGGTAACTATCCATTTGTGTCTACCTTGCTCTTGAGGTGGATGAACTTGAGAAGCTTGAGTGTGTAAGCCATGCACATAGGTATTCTTCACTGTAAATTTTGTTTTCATTTTTAACCCAGTTATGGTACTTTGTCCAATGCACAGCTGATCTCTCAGTAGATATTCATTTGAGAATAGTGTGGCCTTGATCTGTGAGAAGGGGAAGAAGAGAAGTGACTTTTTGCTTATGTAAAAATGACTCTTTGTCGAGAGGCATTCTGTAGCACTCTTGGTATCTAATGTGGTCGGTCTCCTTGTTTGTTGGGGAAAGTTAATGTTTTTGACCCTGGAGTTATTAATTCAATTGAGTTGTCTTCTATTTTTAGGAAGTATCAGAATTGCTCTGATAAGTAAGAAAGTAGACTGCTTTGATGTCCAATCTCAGGTTTTAGAATACATATAGTGGTGTAAAATTCCACTGTTAACTCTTAAAACAATTTTAATTTCGTATCCCCTAAAAGTCACCTGCATAAGGCCTGTTCAAAGAGCAGCGCCTCCCATCTTTTTGCTCCTTTTCCATTTTGTACTTCACTTGAGAAAGTGTCAAGTGATTTTTTTTCCTTGTGTATTTCCATTTTAGCCCTGACATATTTCTCAAAGATAAAGCACTTTTTGATCATGAAATACATGGAATCTGTGTGTGATGTGGATCATGGTTTCTCAGGCTCCCCTAGATAATTTGCTTTTGAATATTGTTTTAACTCTGTATAAGAAAAGTAGAAATCTTTGCTAATGTTAGAAAGTTTGTATTACTGATCTAGAATGCATTTTGCTAGTTTCCAATGGACGGGAGAGTAAACAATGCTGCATTCACAATTTAATAAGTTACTTTCCCTTGAGCCTTAAGGTAACTTTTTTTTTCTGTCAATACGGCACTGAAGTTACAGTAAATGAATGAAATTGCCAGTTTTCAGGGTTGGTTTTAGAGTACTGTAAATCAATTAGCTGTCTTCCTAAACAGTTAACTATTCCCATTGAATAAACTGGATAATGGGGCCGGGGGGGTGGGTGGTGATTGTAGAAAAAGAAAAGTACCACATTTACCTAAAAAATATATGTATAGACACAAAAGTACATGACAGTGCTCCATTTAGAATTCCAGGCATAAGGTGGAAATGGAAATTATAACCTCATTTCCCGTTTTTAATCTAGAAAAACAAAGTCTTTAATTTTCAAATGGTAACCCCCAAAAGCTTCAAGTTGAATGATGACTTCTCTTGATATGTTTACCTGCTATTTAGTTAAAGTCGCTGTTTGCAGCCCTCAGTCTTAAAACTTAGTTTCATTACTGATGGGTTTAACAGACTCTTAATAAATGTGGTCCAATTGTCAGGATGAAAATTAAATTTGAAAAATATTGCATCATGAAGACATTAGTAATTTCTAGATATCTAGAAATTGATATCTAGTTGATATCTGTACCCCTGATCCAAGTTAAGACCTTTATGAATGTATTTTATATTTCCTAATGAAATAGGGAATATGCCATCAATGTAATCGCCTTTATTTGCAATCGCCTTTATTTGCAATCTTTTACTGTTCATTTGAAAATTAACTCATTCCTCTTGAATTAGACATTGCAGTGGGGATAGGTAAAGCCATGTTAAAATAACAGCAAATGCTGTATTGGTAGTGTCACTGCTTAGTAGGAGTTCTACTTACAGGAGGGCAAAGCTTTATCTGATGCAGAAATGTTATTTTTTTCCATAGGTGATTCTAACATGGTTTGATGAAAGAGTATGACTGTACTTTTTTAACATGGGATTTTGAGTCTAGGAGCAAATTTCATTTTCCCCATATTATATATATATAATGCCTACTGACATGGATAAGAGAGGGCTGATCATACCTTTAGTGTGATGAAATGTGGGCCCAGAGTATTGGAGAGAAAGCAATAAACCTATCCAAGTTAATTGTCCACTAGCATATTGAAGAAGACATGAGTTTGTCTTTTTTTTTTCCTTCCCTACTTCAAAGACATCAGTGGGTAAATCTTTCAAGAAAATTTATGTAGATCGTCTCTTATTTCTTAAACTCTCATCCCCATTCCTTGCTCTATATTACAAGATCAAGCCGGCTCAAAAAGTCTTTATTATACATATGTGGAAGTGGAGTGGCAAGTGGTAGGTTTCTTCCCTTTTAAAATTCCTTTTTCAAGGACATATATAACTGCAGGTAGAGAAAGAAAATTGAAAAACAGAAACATTTGTATTGTAGAAGTTTGAGAGTTGCATCTTAATCTGTTCAGATATGAGGCATAAACCCTTTTCTCCTAGCCCACATGTCACTTCTGTTTCAAAAGCTGCCTGTATTCCTAGAAGCTAATAGATTGGGGAGAAGTCCAGAAACTGATTTTAAAAGTACAGGGCATACTTGAGAGTTGTGCATGTTACAGTAGGAGGCAAGTAAATTTGAGTTTTTTCCACTGATTATCAATAATTGGAATAATAGCTGTGGTTATCAATATATTTGGGCTCCTCTTTTTCTAAAGTTCTAAAATGATTAGTATTTATTCTGTCTTGCACCTCTATGCAGATGTTTTTCCAAGTCCATTTTTAGAAGTCTGTCCATCTTCTGACATATTTCCAAATAACACACTTTCTTTAGTAACCTTCACTGCCAGTCAGATCTACCAGGGGTTTCCTTATACTAGATGATTCTTCATTCCAAAGTTGGGACTGATGTCCTGCCCATAGAGAATCTACAGACATAATTAGAATGAATTAAAACCAAATCTTGATAGGAGACAGCTTCCTGATCTAGATGTACAACTAGAGTTGAGGTTGGAAGTTACTTTAAAGAGGGTTTTTTGGGATGTCTTCAGTCTCTGTAAATATCCAAATGCTTGTGCATTGTAAACCAAGTGTGTACTCCTATGTATGAATTTGTAGAACTGATTTCTGCTTCAAGAGAAGCTGCACCTTTAATTTTATAAGGTCCCCTCCACCTGTTACCCTATAAATATTTGTAAATAGAACACTAAAATTTGTAGTGATAGGATCAATTTGGGAATATCTGCTGAGAGACCAAAAAGTTCATTTTTTTAAGTACCTTGGTTAAAGAGTAAAGATTATTCCTCTTATTTTTTAAAAGAAGAATGCACTTTAACAAACACAGCTGCATGGGCAATTCAAACAAATCCGTGAAGTGCAGTACCCATTCAGAACTCATACTTCCTGGAAACCATTCAAAAGCATAGTCTAGACGGGCTGTTGATCTCACTGCCTGGAGGTTGAAGCTGATTCCGGTCAATTTTGAGACGAGCAGGGCTGCTTCAAAAGAACAATGTGAATACAGCCAAAAGCTTCAGTCAGTCTGTAAAATGGCGGGTCCCGTATTTACCACTAACTAGCAAAACTGACAGAAAAACTCACAGAGAAAAAAGAATCCTTACTGCTGGTGTGCACTCCTTACAATAACAGACTTTTGCAAATGGAGTTTTACAGTCTATATTTAAAAAATTGTATGTTTGTAACAAATAAAGTATGCGGAAACGTGAATGACAGTCTTCTGTTGGTTGTCTCTCATTTAAGGAATTACGTGTTGACTGGGAGGGAAGTACCACACGCCATCTACTGGGGTTCATAAATGGGTCTGGAATTGGGTGAGTTTCCACTTGAAGTGACTTAAAAGCTGTTTGCACATTTCATCTGAAATACAGCCATTTAGTTCCAGACCCTCTGGGTTTACATAACCCTTTTCTAGTTAGAAAGCAGTTTATGGAGTAAATCAAAGTTGCAAATGGTTTCATGCTTTGGTTCATATTCCAGAGGAAGTGCTTGTTGCTTCCCCTAATTTCTTTCTCTTCTACCTGTTCTTAGGCCCTATCACTTCAAATGGCTGTAAAGAAACTCATGTGTTCACTTGTCGTTTATCATAACTAACTGCTTAGGAAGTAGGTTAAACCAGTGTTGTATACCCCAAGCTAAAGGAAAAATAAAAATTTTGTATTGATAGATCCTGGCTGTGGTTCCAAACTTTTTGGTCTCGGGAAGCCTTTTACTTCCTTAAAATTCTCTAAAGACCTTCAAGGAGCAGTCCTACTTCAGGCCTGTATCAATTGATATCTATCATGTTAAAGACAACTGTTTTAAGACAACAGTACACATTCCATCTGCCTCAAATCAGTGACACCACATCATTTAGCTTCTGGAAAACAGTATAAACTTGTGAGAATGAAAGTGAACAAAGCAGCTAACAGGAAAGTAGTTCACACTTCTGGACTCCCTGAAGGTCTTGGGGCCGCTGGAGGTTTCTGGATCACTCTTTGAGACCCACTGAACTAGCTTGGTTATATAAATTATACTTTTATATAACATGTTGCCTAAGTTACCCACACGAAGTCCACTTAAACCCCCAAGTAACTAAACTTGAGAAAAGTTTGCAAATGGAATCATCAAGTGTTATATTAGTAGTCCCTTCGCTGGGGAAATGTGGGGCTTTTATTAGCAGAACCCTTTAGTGTGCATCAGTCACCTCCCCCCACCCCACCCCACCCCCAACCACCACCAGTCCAGCTGCTTCGAGTTTTTGAGCAGGTTTGGATGTAACCTGAGAAGCTGCATTTCTAACAAGTTCCCAGGTGCTGCTGCTCCTAGTTGAGGATCACACTTTGGGATTCTGCAGCAGAAATCACAAAAGTTGGGAAAAGTAGCTTTTGCCACCAATTTAAGGTGGCAAGAGGTCAGGAAGTCTCTACCCTGATGCATCGGTTTGCCATAGCCCTGCTGAATTTTTTTTCTTGATGTGAAGTTGTCACCTCGAATTTAAGGACGAAATGTAACCAGGCTATATAGTCTGCAGTTTTATTGGAGCCAGTGCCTCAAGGAATAGGGCTGTTACCTCATAGTTACGGTATTTTGGATGTTGTGAGCTAGGTTCTGTCCCCGAATCTGTCATAAACTGATAGTGTGAGTCTGAGATAGTATCTTTAACACTTAAAAATCCTTAAGGTCCTACAACAGTGTCCCGTTTCCCCAGAGAAGACACTGGGTCTTAGGAAAATGAGAGCCACCTGGTGGTCAGTACTGAAATCTTTAATAACCTTTGTGAGATCATACCATTTGTAAACTCATGCATACTATATGCCGGGTGTTACACTAGGTGTAGAAAATGTGGTCCATGTTCCAAATGGAACTTAACAGTTTATTCCAGAGAAGAAAAGCTTTTAGGAAGAGCTGGGAGGAACTAAGTTACATTGGACCGACGTATATTTAGGATCAAATGTATTGATCTGTCTGACCCTAGATTTCCAGGAGGCTCAGATGGTTTGCAGCTCAAATTTACTAGACATATTTCCTTCCTCAGTAAAACACCTCTGTGCGGTCTCAGATCCTGAGAAGCTACTTTCCCAGACCCCAGGGAGGAAGCGGGCCCAGCATAGGTGAACAGAGGAAGGAAGGAGTAGGAGAGTTCGCCAGAGCCCTGGTCCGCATTCTCACCACACAGGACCTGGGAGGGGAGAGGTCCCATTGCTGGGATGTGTGCCCCAAGCTTATCCAGCTAGTGAGCACCAGCACTGGGCTTTGACCAGGCCCCATAGGTCCTCCTTGCCCACCCTTCCATCAGTTCAGTCGCTCAGTCGTGTCCAACCCTGCAACCCCGTGAACTGCAGCATGCCAGGCCTACAGTCCATCACCAACTCCTGGAGTCCACCCAAACCCATGTCCATTGAGTCGGTGATGCCATGCAGCCATCTCATCCTCTGTTGTCCCCTCTTCTCCTGCCCTCAAACTTTCTCAGCATCAGGGTCTTTTCCAATGAGTCAGCACTTTGCATCAGGTGGCCAAAGTATTGGAGTTTCAGCTTCAACATCAGTCCTTCCAATGAATACCCAGGACTGATCTCCTTAAGAATGGACTGGTTTGATCTCCTTGCAGTCCAAGGGACTCAAGAGTCTTCTCCAACACCACAGTTCATCAATTCTTCAGCTCTCAGCTTTCTTTATAGTCCAACTCTTACATCCATACATGACCACTGGAAAAAACATAGCCTTGACTAGATGGACCTTTTTGGCAAAGTAATGTCTCTGCTTTTTAATATGCTGTCTAGGTTGGCTGCAATTACCATCTGCAGTGATTTTGGAGCCCAGAAAAATAAACCCTCACACTGTTTTCACTGTTACCCCATCTATTTGCCATGAAGTGATAGGACCGGATGCCATGATCTTAGTTTTCTGAATGTTGAGCTTTAAGCCAACTTTTTCACTCTCCTCTTCCACTTTCATCAAGAGGTTCTTTAGTTCTTCACTTTCTGCCATAAGGGTGATGTCATCTGCATATCTGAGGTTTTTGATATTTCTCCCGGCAATCTTGATTCCAGCCTGTGCTTCATCCAGCCCAGCATTTTTCATGATGTACTCTGCACATAAGTTAAATAAGCAAGGTGACAATATACAGCCTTGACGTACTCCTTTCCCAATTTGGAACCAGTCTGTTGTTCCATGTCCAGTTCTAAACTGTTGCTTCCTGACCTGCATACAGGTTTCTCAAGAGGCAGGTCAGGTGGTCTGGAATTCCCATCTCTTTCAGAATTTTTCACAGTTTGTTGGGATCCACACAGTCAAAGGCTTTGGCATAGTCAATAAAGCAGAAGTAGCTGTTTTTCAAGAACTCGCTTGCTTTTTCGATGATCCACCGGATGTTGGCAATTTGATCTCTGGTTCCTCTGCCTTTTCTAAAACCAGCTTGAACATCTGGAAGTTCACGGTTCATGTATTGCTGAAGCCTGGCTTGGAGAATTTTGAGCATTCCTTTACTAGCATGTGAGATGAGTGCAATTGTGTGGTAGTTTGAGCATTCTTTGGCATTGCCTTTCTTTGGGATTGGAATGAAAACTGACCTTTTGCAGTCCTGTGGCCACTGCTGAGTTTTCCAAATTTGCTGGCATATTGAGTGCAGCAATTTCACAGCATCTTCTTTCAGGATTTGAAATAGCTCAGCTGGAATTCTATCACCTCCACTAGCTTTGTTCGTAGTGATGCTTTCTAAAGGCCCACTTGACTTCACATTCCTGGATGTCTGGCTCTAGGTGAGTGATCATACCATCGTGATTATCTTGGTCGTGAAGCTCTTTTTTGTACAGTTCTTCTGTCTATTCTTGCCACCTCTTCTTAATATCTTCTGCTTCTGTTAGGTCCCTACCATTTCTGTCCTTTTTTAAGCCCATCTTTGCATGAAATATTCCCTTGGTATTTCTAATTTTCTTGAAGAGATCTCTAGTCTTTCCCATTCTATTGTTTTCCTCTATTTCCCTAAATCAGTTAGTTCCTAATGAGATCTGAGTAAACAAGTCTCCCTCAATTCAGGCAATAGAGAATTTGATTTGCAAGCCTCCTGCCCCAGGCCTTTTACTCCTTACAGGAGACAAGTGAAACTATACTAAGAATGGGATGGGGGGAGGGGAGGGAGGCTCTTGAGGGAGGGGATGTAGGTGTACATACAGCTGATAAAAACTTGTACAGCAGAAACTAACACAACTTTGTAAAGCAATGATACTCCAATTTTTAAAAATTAAAAAATATATACACTATGCAAATAAACTAAACACAAAAACTAAAAGCATAAATTAAAAAAAAAGAAACTGTAGGGACTTCCCTAGTGGTCCAGTGGTTCAGAATCCACCTCCCAGTGCAGAGGAAGTGGGTTCAATCCCTGGTCTGAGAAGATCCCACATGCCACAGGGCAACTAAGCCTGTGTGCCACAGCTACCAAGCCTGTGAGTTTTGGAGGCCACATGCCACATTGATGATCTCGTGTGCTGTAATGAAGGCCCAACACAGCCAAATGAATAAATAAAAAACCAAAACTGTAAGTAAAAATGTTCTCCACACAAGAGGTAACTTCTCTTCAACTTCTGTGGTACCCTGGAAGACGTCTCAGTGAACCCAATTAAGGTCTCCAAACTAATTAGTGGCAAGAGTGAACACACATCTAAATTGGTTCTCTCAGCTGCTACAGCACAGAGCCACAGAAAGGAGTACATTCCTGTGCCAGGAGCCTAAGATGACACATCATGAATCCACAGGTATTTCACAAAACTCTGCAGAACTGAGTAAAGTTTCTGCCCAAAGGCAGTTAGATGTAGAAACTGTGGGTCATGTTAATGTTTTCAGAATAAGGTATCTGAGAACCAAATTTAAAATAGTTCCCCTAGTTAAAAAAATAAAAAATAAAAACGTACCAATCTGATTCATTTGTATCAATGAACAAAAATAAAATTCTAGTCTTCTATCAGGGCAAACAGCTTAGGATCCCCATTTCAATCATAAGTACCAGCAGCCCACCCTCTATATGTTAAAATCAAGTCCTCATCAGAATACAAATGGTTACAATGTTATGTTGCCAGAGCAGATTGGAATCAGGTACTCACTATGAAATCAGCAACATAAAGCAATATGGATCTCAAAATACCTCTTTTCTATGTCATTTTGTATTTTCCCTATCTTAGGTGTCAAACCAAGAAATAGCCGAGAAGGAACAGTGGTCCACATGCAACTCTAGATCTGGATTCCCACAGGTATTTTATGGAACAGATGTTGGGGAAGATGGAGTGAGGCTCTCAAGTCTATGCGTACAGGACTGGCCAAGACACAACCATTACATGGGCGTCCCCATCTTCTCACCTTCAGGACTCTACCAGGAAGCTGTCCCTAGATGTCCAACCCTCAAAACTGCCTTATCCTTTGCCTGTTTATTCAATACCCCTCATAATTGGCGGGCATCATTTTTGGCAGTTATAATCTCCAAACTTTCATCATAAAAATGAATGCAGTCAATTTAACAAGTATGAACAGAAGAGAATCACTGTAATGAAACAAAAATGAATGTGCTCTCTTCCTTCAAACGTGCTTTTTTTTTTTTTTGGCTGAGCCACACAGCATGTGGGATCTTCATTCCCCAACCAGGGATCCAACCTGTAGCCCCTGCAGTGGGAACTCAGAGTCTTAACCACCAGACTGTCAGGGAAGTCCCTAAACCCACTTTTTAAGGGTAACTACTGTTAAATAATTTAGCATACATCCTTCTGAAATTTTTTGATAATTAAAAACAACAGTATTAAATGGGCATCACATTTACATATGTACTGATAAACAATGAAAAAATGTAATATTAACTAAATAGGTTTAATAAGGAGTTCATGTTAGGTACACTGATAGCTATTGCCTGTGATATTTTCTAATGTACACACCTTATTATTAAGCTGTGCTACAAAGCCAAAAACTCATGGAGAAATTAAATTGAAAAATAATTTAATTTTCATAATTTTAGGTTCCATCCAGTCAGCCGCAGGCAAACACATCTCTGGTGGTAAAACAAAAAACTCTCCAGCCTCTAGATTTAGAGAAAAATGTCTTTATTCCATGAGGTCTGAAAAATGAGCATTTACTGATTGCATTTCATAGATCTTTTCTATTTTGTGTTTCTTTCAGGTAAACAACGTGCATAAAAATTAATAAATCAATAAATGAAGTGATTGGGGATTAACCTGGCAATCCACTGATTAAGACTCTGCCTTCCAAGGAGTGGGCGTGGCTTTGATACCTGGTCAGAGAATTAAGATTCCCATATTCTGTGCAGTGCAGCCAATAAATAATTTTTTTTTAAATGAAGTGATTGCTGAGAATCCATCCAGCTGAGTAGAGGTACCAATACGCTCAGGTTTTATGTTAAGAAATTACTGTTATGAATAAGAAAACTTGGTTTTGTTATATGACCTATAGTGAGGTATTTCTGTTTGTAGTTTAAAAAAAATTATACCTACATCTAGCTGCTTCTGATCTTGAAGATTTTGCTCATAATAAAGAAAGTATCTTTATGAATATATAATCTCTCCTATAAGAAACCTATATGCAGGTCAGGAAGCAACAGTTAGAACTGGACATGGAACAGACTGGTTCCAAATAGGAAAAGGAGCATGTCAAGGCTGTATGTTGTCACCCTGCTTATTTAACTTCTATGCAGAGTACATCATGAGAAACACTGGACTGGAAGAAACACAAGCTGGAATCAAGACTGCCAGGAGAAATATCAATAACCTCATATATGCAGATGACACCACCCTTATGGCAGAAAGTGAAAAGGAACTAAAAAGCCTCTTGATGAAAGTGAAAGAGGAGAGTGAAAAAGTTGGCTTAAAGCTCAACATTCAGAAAATTAAGATCATGGCATGCAGTCCCATCACTTCATGGAAAATAGATGGGGAAACAGTGGAAACAGTGTGAGAGTTTATTTTTCTGGGCTCCAAAATCACTGCAGATGTCGATTACAGCCGTGAAATTAAAAGATGCTTACTCCTTGGAAGGAAAGTTATAACCAACCCAGACAGCATATTAAAAAGCAGAGACATTACTTTGCCAACAAAGGTCCATCTAGTCAAGGCTATGGTTTTTCCAGTAGTCATGTATGGATGTGAGAGTTGGACTGTGAAGAAAGCTGAGTGCCGAAGAATTGATGCTTTTAAACTGTGGTGTTGGAGAAGATTCTTGACAGTCCCTTGGACTGCAAGGAGATCCAACCAGTCCATTCTAAAGGAGATCAGTCCTGGGTTTTCATTGGAAGGAATGATGCTAAAGCTAAAATTTCAGTACTTTGGCCACCTGATGCGACGATTTGACTCATTGGAAAAGACCCTGATGCTGGGAGGGATTGGAAGCAGGAGGGGACGACAGAGGATGAGATGGCTGGATGGCATCACTGACTCGATGGACATGAGTCTGAATAAACTCTGGGAGTTGGTGATGGGAGGCCTGGGGTGCTGCGATTCATGGGATCGCAGAGTCGGACACAACTGAGCGACTGAACTGACTGACTGATAATGCATAGTTCAAAACAGAAAGTCAGATTCCCCATGCTAGTATAAATAATATAAAAAGAGAAAGCATGTTAGATTCTGGGGAAGAATAGTACAAAAGTCTTCTGAGGGAAGGAGGGCTGCTGTCAGCAATGTGGAATGTTCTAGTCCAGCAGCTGCTGATTTTCCTGCTGTGAAAACTCAGCTGGTGACATCACTCAGCAAGTGGCACATCAGGGCAGTGGGGTTTCGTCTGCCTGCTCTCTATCTGGCGCCTGTCTTTCCTAGTGGGGACTGCAAGCTCTCTTTTGGATGCAACAGCTCAACTCTCCCCAGCTTCTGTCAGCTCAAGGTTTCCTCTTTTGTGGACAAGAAACAAACTTGTGGGGAATTTTGGTGGCTTTTGTTGTGGTGTTTCTATACTACACATACCATTTAGGCTTCAAAGGCCACACTTTAATGGGGCCAGGTCTTCTACTTTCCCTAAAAGCTGTTCTCACCTGCCCTATGATTTCAGGTCTGACATCATAGCTAGGGTGTGTTCTAGAGTAGGGCTGGAGGAAATGGTCATTCTTTGATTCACTAAGCCCAACAAGGGGCCTTTCCATGTGCCCATCAAGCCCACAAGCTTTGTCTTTACCAGGAACTGTGATGTTTTCACTGTACTAACTTTGAAACAAGGAGCACATAGTTACTATGCTCGGGAGAAGTTACTCTACCATTGTTAAATTTCAGTAAATATTAATAGATGACTGACACATGGGATGTTCCAGTCACAACTCTCCAGACTGATCCAGGATCCCAAAAGAAGAGCTAAATTCTCCAGAACTGGCAACATTTCAGTGCTGCCCTGTGCTAGAACTATTTTGTGGCATTAGAGACTTACTTACAGCCAAAGAGCAGCAACAGTTAAAAAAAATATGGGTATTCTGCTATAGAAGTTTCTGGATCCTGTATTTGGGTCCTGGGGAATCACTTTACAGCAAATGGATGGGGAAAAAGTGGAAGTAGTGGCAGATTTTATTTTCTGCAGATGGTGAATGCAGCCATGAAAGTAAAAGACACTTGCTCCTTGGAAGAAAAACTACGACAAACCTAGACAGGATATTAAAAAGCAGAGACATCATTTCGTCAGCAAAGGTCCATATGGTCAAAGCTATGGTTTTTCCAGTAATCATGTGAGGATGTCAGAGTTGGACTATAAAGAAGGCTGAGCACCCAAGAATTGATGCTTTTGAATTGTGGTGCTGGAGAAGATTCTTTGAGTCCCTTGGACAGCAAGGAGATCAAGCCAGTCAGTCCTAAAGAAAATCAACCCTGAATATTCATTGGAAGCACTGATGCTGAAGCTCCAGTACTTTGGTCACCTGATGTAAAGAAGTGACTGATTGGAAAGCCTCTGATGCTGGGAAAGATTGAGGGCAGGAGGAGAAGGGGGTGACAGGGGATGAGATGGTTGAATGGCATCACTGACTCAGTGGACGTGAGTTTGGGCAAGCTCTGGGAAATGGTGAGGGACAGGGAAGCCTTGTGTGCTGCAGTCCATGGGGTCACAAGGAGTCAGACATGACTTAGCGACTGAACAACAACAAAAGCAAATCACATGTGTGTAAGTAATTGATACAGACAATTCATAGAAAAAAAGTAATACAAATGGTTCATAGCTATATATGCAATCTCACTCATAAGATAAATGAAATTTTAAGCCATATTGAGATACCATTTCTTGCCTACCAGATGAGAAACAGTCTGACAACAAACTCTATTGGCAGTTCTGTGGGTAAACAGGCATGTTCATATGTTGCTGTGGAAAACACACAATCCCTTGTGAAAACATTTGGCAGTACCTAGCCAAATTACCTAAGAAGTTACCCTTTGATCCAGCAATTCTACTTCTAGGAATCTACCCAAAATATAGCTATAGACTTTACAGAAATAAATAAAAAATTGAATTTATATTTATTCATTTTTGACCAAATGTCTGTTTTGAACTGTTATACACTTTATACCACAATAAGGACAGAAATGATATGGACTTAACAGAAGCAGAAGATATTAAAAAAAAAAAGTGGCAAGAATACATAAAAGAACTATACAAAAAAGATCTTCATGACCCAGACAACTATGATGGTATGGTCACTCATCTAGAGCCAGACATCCTAGAATATGAAGTCAAGTGGGCCTTAGGAAGCATCATTATGAACAAAGCTAGAGGGGGTGATGGAATTCCAGCTGAGCTATTTCAAATCCTGAAAGATGATGCTGTGAAAGTGCTGCACTCAATATGCCAGCACATTTGGAAAACTCAGCAGTGGCCACAGGACTGGAAAAGGTCAGTTTTCATTCCAATCCCAAGGAAAGGCAATGCCAAAGAATGTTCAAACTACCACACAATTGCACTCATCTCACACACTAGCAAGGAAATGATCAAAATTCTCCAAGCCAGGCTTCAACAGTTCATGAACCGTGAACTTCCAGATGTTCAAGCTGGATTTAGAAAAGGCAGAGGAACCAGAGATCGAATTGCCAACATCTGCTGGATCATCGAAAAAGCAAGAGAGTTCCAGAAAAACAGCTACTTCTGCTTTATTGACTATGCCAAAGCCTTTGACTGTGTGGATCACAACAAACTGTGAAAAATTCTGAAAGAGATGGGAATACCAGACCACCTGACCTGCCTCTTGAGAAGGTCAAGAAGCAACAGTTAGAACTGGACATGGAACAACAGACTGGTTCCAAATAGGAAAAGGAGTAAGGCAGGCTTCCCTGGTGGCTCAAAGGTTAAAGCATCTGCCTGCAACGCGGGAGACCTCGATTCGATCCCTGGGTTGGGAAGATCCCCTGGAGAAGGAAATGGCAACCCACTGCAGTATTCTTGCCTGGAGAATCCCATGGACGAAGGAGCCTGGTGGGCTACAGTCCATGGGGCCGCAAAGAGTTGGACACGACTGAGCGACTTCACTTTCGCTTTCAAGGCTGTATATTGTCACCCTGCTTACTTAACTTGTATGCAGAGTGTATCATGCGAAATGCTGGCTGGATAAAGCACAAGCTGGAATCATGATTGCCAGAAAGAAATATCAATAACCTCAGATACACAGATGAGACCACCCTTATGGCAGAAAATGAAGAACTAGAGAGCCTCTTCATGAAAATCAAAGAAGAGAGTGAAAAAGTTGTCTTAAAACCCAACATTCAGAAAACTAAGATCATGGCATCCAGTTCCATCACTTCATGGCAAATAGATGGGGAAACAGTGTAAACAGTGACAGACTTAATTTGGGGGGGCTCCAAAATCACTGCAGATGGTGACTGCAACCATGGAATTAAAAGACACTTGCTCCTTGGAAGGAAAGCTATGACCAACCTAGACAGCATATTAAAAAGCAGAGACATTACTTTGCCAACAAAGGTCCATCTAATCAAAGCTATGGTTTTTCCAGTAGTCATGTATGGATGTGAGAGTTGGACTATAAATAATTCTGAGTGCCGAGGAATTGATGGTTTTGAACTGTGGTGTTGGAGAAGACTCTTGAGAGTCCTTTGGACTGCAAGGAGATCCAACCAGTCCATCCTAAAGTAAATCAGTCCTGAATATTCATTGGAAGGGCTGATGCTGAAGCTGAAACTCCAATACTTTGGCCACCTGATTCAAAGAACTGATTCATTGGAAAAGACCCTGGTGCTGGGAAAGATTGAAGGCAGGAGGAGAAGGGGAGGACAGAGGATGAGATGGTTGGATGGCATTACTGACTCAATGGATATGAGTTTGAGCAAGCTCCAGGAGTTGGTGATGATCAGGGAAACCTGGCGTGCTAGTCCATGGGGTCAAAAAGACATGACTGAGCGACTGAACTGACTGATAGTATAATCCTAACCTTTGCTTTTACAGCAAGCTGAGTAGTTTACTTGGAATAACAAAAGGATTTCCTTATATTTTTTACTTCTCACTGACTACAAGTCAAATTTGAGGAGCCTCAGAATATTGTTTAAAAAGAAATTATAGGGACTTCCTTGCTGGTCCAGTGGCTGAAACTCAGCTCCCAATGCAGGGGGTCTGAATTTAATTCCTGGTCAGGAAACTAGGTTCCACATGCCATAACTAAGACCTAGAACAGCCAAATATATAAAATTTTTTAAAAAGAATTCC
Source organism: Capricornis sumatraensis (assembly GCF_032405125.1). NCBI lineage: Eukaryota > Metazoa > Chordata > Mammalia > Artiodactyla > Bovidae > Capricornis > Capricornis sumatraensis. Next base: position 81,509,570 of record NC_091073.1, read on the forward strand.
TGGTAGTCTTTAGAAAAAGAAATTATAGGCAGGTGTTGTTTTTTTTTAACAGATGGCATTCTATATATTATTTTTAAATTTTAAATTAACCAATTTGTTTTATTGTTGGCTGTGCTGGGTCTCTGTTGCTGTGTGCAGGCTTTTCCTAATTGTGGCCAGCAGAGGCTACTCCCCGCTTCGGGCATGGGCTTATTTCAGTGATTTCTCTTGTTGTGGAGCACAGACTCAGTAGTTGTGGCACATGGGTTTAGTTGCTCCATGACATGTGGGACCTTCCTAGACCAGGGATCAAATCTGCGTTGGCAGGTGGAGTCTTAACCACTGGACCACCAAGAAAGTCCCTATAAATTATTTTACTTCTTGCTTTTCTCTAACTTTTAAAATAAATAGTGTTTACATATTTTAAAATCAAAACAATATAAAAAGGAAATTGAGAAGTCTTGTTCCTAACTCTCTTCTCTACCCATTTCCATTCTTTCCACAGGTAGTGTTTGCTCTGGACCCTCCCATTTTTGTCTGTTTTCAAGTGTCCCATTTGTCCAAGATTTAGCATTTGTCCAACTTTTATTACAAGGTAATATTTATTTCTACTGTTATTAAAATAAGCAGAAATGGGTTTTGAAATCAAGAAGGGTAAGTCCTCCAACTTCACTCTTCTTCAAGGTTATTTTGGCTATTCTTGCTCACTTATTTTCCCATATGAATTTTAGGATGGTTTCATCAATGTGTACAAAGAAGCATGCTGAGATTCTGGTTAGATATTTAACTTTATTCACCGGTGTTTTGTAGTTTTAAGAGTATGTCTTGTGTTTCTTTTGTGAAATTCATTCCCAAGTACTTTATTCTGTTAGATGCTGTAATAAATGGAAGTGCTTTTCAGCTTACTCTTTGCTACTGTATGGAATAAAACTGTATTTTTGTATGTTGATCTTACATACTGCAGTCTCGCTGTACTTGTTTCTTAGTTTCAATAGCTTTTTAGTGGATTCCTTTTTCTTGCCTAATTACCCTTACTAGAAGTTCCAGTAAAATGTTAGATAAAAGTGGCAAGAGTAGACATTGCCATCTTGTTCCAGATCTCAGGAATATTATCTTTTCCTATTAAGTATGATAGTTGTGGGTTTTTCAGATGACTTGCATCAGGTTAAAGAAGTTCCTTTCTAATCCTAGCTGTTGAATGTTTTTTGATGAGACTATTGCATCTTGTTGAATGCTTTTCCTGCCTGCATTGAAATGATCATGTGGTTTTGTCCATTAGTCTATTAATATGGCACACTATATGGATTGAATTATTAGGATATTGGCCTGTAGGTTTTTTGTTGTTGTTTTGTTGCTGTCTCTTTGTCTCTTTTTGATATTAGAGTAACACTGGCATCATACAATGAATGTGGAGATGTTGCCTCATATTTTTTGGAAGAGTTTGTGATGGATTGGTATTCTTTTTTTAAAAAAAATTGATTTAAAATTATTTTTGGCTGCACTGGGTCTTTGTTGTTGCTAGAACTTAGTTGTTTTGAGGCATGTGGGACAAGGGATCAAAACTATGTCCCCTGCATTGCCAGGCAGACTCTTAACCACTGGACCCCAACAGAAGCCCGGTATTAATTCTTCTTTAAACATTTGATAGAATACAACAGTAAAGACTGGGCTTTTCTCTGTAGGAAGTTTTTTTTTTTAATTGGAGATTGCATGCTTTACAATGTTGTGTTGGTTTCTGCACATAACGACTTGAATCAACCATAAGTACAGATATATATATACAGATAGATATATAGATAGATAGATAGATCTCTCCCCTCCCTCTTGTGCCTCTCCCACCCCACTCCCCATCCCACCGCTCTAGGTCGTCACAGAGCGTAAGACTGGGCTTCTGTTGGAAGATTTTAAATCACTAATTCAATTTCTTTATTTGTCATAGGTCTATCAGATTTTCGACTTTTTTCTTGAGTAAGTTGCAGTAGTTTATTTCTTCCTAAGAATACCCATTTCATAATAGGTTATTTAATTTGCTGGCACACAGTTATTCAAAAGGATTCCGATAGTCCTTTTTATTTCTGTAAACTAAGTAGTGATTTATCCTCTTTAATTTCTTAGTAATTTGAATCTGTTTTTTTTTCTAAAGATTTGTCAATTTTGTTGAACTTTACAAAGAGCCAACTTTTGATTTCATTATTTTTTCCTATTGATCTTCTTATTCTCTATTTCTGTGTGTGTGTGTGTGTGTGTGTGTGTGTGTGTGTGTGTGTGTTAGTTGCTCAGTCGTGTCTGACTCTTTGAGACCCCATGGCTGTAGCCCATCAGGCTCCTCCATCCATGGGATTCTCCAGGCAAGAATACTGGAATGAGTTGCCAATTCCTTCTCCATTTTTTTTTTTCCTGATCTTTATTGTTTTCTTGGTTCTGCTTGTTTTTTGTTTGCTCTTTTTTTAAAAAAAAAATTTATTTATTTATTTTGGCTGTGCTGGGTCTTCGTTACTGTGGGCTTTTCTCTAGTTGTGGTGAGCGGGGGCTACTCTAGTCACAGTGCACAGGCATCTCATTACAGTGGCTTTTCTCATTGCAGAGCACAGGTCCTAGGCCCAGGGGCTTCAGCTGTTGCAGCTCCCAGGCTCTAGAGCACAGGCTTAGTAGTTGTGGCATACAAGCTTGGTTGCTCCGCAGTAGTTTGAGATCTTCCTGGACCGGGGATCAAACCTGTGTATCTTACATTGGCAGGCGGATTCTTTACTACTAAACCACCAGGGAAGTCCTGCTCTTCTTTTTTGTCTTCCTGTTTAGGTAAGCAATGAATGCACATTGTACAAATTCAAGATGACCCATTTTTGTAAGGAAACTATTTTCCTGTAAAAATATTTGTTGTCCCTTGCTTTTACTTTGAATTTGTTTCATTGTAACCCACTTAGGGGAGGGGCAGATGTAAATGTTAATGTAAAATAAAACAAATGTGGCCATGAATTAATGCTCATTACAATTGTATGACATTGTACATCAGGTTCATTTTACTATTTTCTTTACTTTGTATATCTTTAACTTTCCATAATAAAAAGTTAGATATATATATATATATATATACACACATATCATAGGCTTATCAATCAGGGTCCATTCAGTGTGCAGAAAACATACCAATTATTTGAACAAAGAGTACTAACAGAGTACTGTTAATTGGATATAAAGTTGTTACCTGCTAAATGGTAAAAAGAGAACTCTAAGGTGTCATGGAAGTTAACAAATAGCTACCCTGAAGAAACAAAGGGAATGCCTTAGAAACCTAGAGGAAGGGCCCCATGGAACTAGAAAGAACTCAAACCTCTGGGAAAAGAGCTGGTTGCTGGTGGAGGGGGAGGGAGGAAAGAGACTGGTTTCTCAAGTGTTGAGAAAGCTGATTTAGCTGCTCCTACAAAAGGAACTGCTGCTGCCAGAGTAAAGAAGCATTGCGTTGGTGATGATGCTCAGAGAAACAGAAAGGAGTAAGTCCCTTCTTCCTCCACTCTTACAATTTCCCTCTAGTGCTCCTAACGGGCAAAGCCTTAGCAGGTAAGCAGAAGGCAAAGCAGAAATGTTTGCAGAGTCCCCACCTCAGAATCACAAGGCTCAATGTAGGTAGGTGGATACTGCATCCTGACTGACCTCATTAGAATCTGACAGCTTCTGGCTCATGTAAATAGCTGCCCAGCCACTGGGATCTGGCATTAACCTCCAGGAATATTTTTAAAAATAAAAAGAATTTGTCCTATAACTAGAGTGACTAAAAGAAAATTTCTGTCTCTTAACAGCTTTTTATTATTTGAGGGGAGTACTGCAGTGTTAAAGGGGAATTTAAAATTAAACATAGAAATTAAAAACTCCTGGAGTCCATGTAATGATTAAGACCCTCCTCTCTAAAGGCTAAAATATTTCTACTATACTGACAACACTGGTTGCCTATGCAGAGGTAAAATGGATAATTGGGTAAGGGATGGGAAGGGTCTTTTCACTGTATATCCTTCGTACCTTTAAAATATTGTACATGTGAATATATTGCCCTATCAAAAACTAACTAAATTTTTTCAGAGAGAAGCCATCATCTTAGATCAGGCTTCCCAGCAAACTCTGAGGCTTCACTGGGGTGGCTCACTAGTAAAGAATTTGCCTACAGTGCAGGAGATGTGGGTTCGATTCCTGGGTCAGGATAATCCCTTGGAGAAGAAAATGGCAACCCACTCCAGTATCCTTGCTTGGGAAATGCCATGGACAGAGGAGCCTGGCAGGCTACAGTCTATGAAGTCGCAAGAGTCCAACACAATTCAGTGACTAAACAACAAGCCCCAGATTCCAATTTACCTTCATGAAGTTTACTGTGATTCCACAGTGATATTCTTGGCAACATTATTATGAGAAAATGAAAGAAATAGGATTAAGTAGTGGGAGAAGTTGAACTGTCACGCAGTTCAAACACTGGTGTTAATCACAGAAAATTCTGGACCGGGAATGACCCTTTAGAGAGTTGTCCCAAATTAAGGCAAAGCAGCTGGGCAGCTATCTCACTTCCACCAGTCCTTGGAAGGAGGCTGCCTGCTGAAAAGGGGTTAAACTTGGGTGATGCAGCTCCTCTTGAGCAAGTACAATTCCTCGGAGGAGACTACTAGGCAATAATCAGTCAACACTGAACTACCGACCATAGTTTATACTATACCAGTGGTTCTCACATTTTAGTGCGCAGCAGATTCCCCTGAAGGGCTTGACGGGCCCCACCGCAGTTTCTGATTCAGTAGGTGTAGGCTGGAGGTCAGAATCTGCATTTCTCACAAGTTCTAGGTGTACTGATGCTGCTGTCTAGGGATCACATTTTGAGAACCAATACTGGGGCTTTCTAGGTGGCTTAGTGCCAAGCAGGAGATGGGGGTTTGATCCCTGGGCCAGGAAGATCCCCTGGAGGAGGAAATGGCAACCCACTCCAGTATTCTTGCCTGGGAAATCCCATGGACAGAGGAGCCTAGTGGGCTACAGTCCATGGGTCACAGAGTTGGACACAACTTAGCAACTAAACAACAATAGCACAGTGTCTTACTGGGTTAAATCTAGCAAAGGTGAATAATTTGTTAATGTTTGGTAGTTTATAATTTATAGATGCTAATACTTAAGATTCTCTGGTTAGATGTGCTCCTTATGAGTCAATACTGCTTTCTTTGCAACCCCAGTTCACTGTAAACTAGATTTTATTCACTAACACACTTGCTTCATAAAGAGTTAATAGGCAGTTTTTCTGTTTACAGATGTCAGAAAACTTGCATCCATTTTCCTTAAGTCTGTGGGCTTTGATATATTTCTTTAATCCCTAAACAGGATGTATAAATCACTAAAGAGATTACTATTGTCTGTGATGAGAACCAGTTTCTTTCAACCTGATTCCATTTTCATCAAAATGTGAATCAATGAAATGGAGAATGGCAAGTGAGAAAATGAACTTCCTGTTAAGGAAAGAAATTAATATTTCCTGGCTATTTATTATATACTAGGTACCTTTTATACATCATTGAATTAGTGTTAATTCACAACCTGTAAAATAGGTTTTGCTATTGTTTTACAAATGACAAAATAGATAATATTAAATCCCTCACTCAGATCATACAACTAGTAAGTAAGGAGTTTGGATTCTTTCCACAGACCACACTGCCTATCTAAAAATCAGTTAGTATTGTTTCTTTTCATTTGCCAAGTGACATTTTCAGGGTACCAAGTACTGTACCAAGCAGAGTGACAACCAAGGGAGATCAACACAATTGAGCATGACAAGGACTGATGATAGCAGAATATACTAGGTAATACAGGTATCCAAATCAGGGCTGTCAAGGAAGACATACTGAAGAAAGTGATATTTGGGTTGGCCCTTGAAGGATGATTAAAAGTTAGCAAAAAAGAAGCTAAGATTGATGAATGTTCCAAGCAAAGGCATGAGCAAAGGCAAGATTGAGTTTCAGGGGTGGTAAGGAGAAACAAAACCTGTGATGAGCAGAAGCCAGAAAAATGTAGGGCTTTTACACCATGCTAAGGATCTGGATTTTATTCTAAAGTCAATGAGGTTAAAGGAAAATATAGCAAGAACTGTATTTTAGAAAGTGAAGTGAAGGAAGAAAAGGATTGGACATTTGTTAAGAGGTTTTTGCACTATTAAGGTGAAAAATGGCAAATGCTAAACTGAATCATTGTTAATACACAGGGGTGGGGGGAAAAGCCAGATTTTATATTCGAAAAGTAGAGGGATCTGGATAGAATTGGAACAGCCACACCAGCTTGCTTTTAAAGTCCCTTCATTGTGACAATTCTTTCTCACCTCAAGAACCTTTATACTTGCTTTCTTCTTCACAGAACATTGCTAAATTACACCTTATGAAGGGAAATGGATGAGAGAGGATGAGATGGTTGGATGGCATCACTGTCTAAACGGACATGAGTTTAACCAAGCTCAGGGAGATAGTGAAGGACAGGCAAGCCTGGCATGCTGCAGTTCACGCAGTCACAAAGAGTTAGACAGGACTTAGCGGCTGAACATTGTAAATTACATTTCCCCCACTTCTCTCAAAACACCTTGTTCTTTTCCTACTATGCACTTGCATTTATTATAATTCACACATTTGTCTGTTTACTTCTTTAACATCTCACCCCTGCTATCAGGGACTCTTAGGGCACGGACAAGTCTATTTTGCCAACCCCTGAATCCCAAGGACCTAGCACAGTGCCTTCAAACAGTGCCAACAAACCACTAGGTGCCTGGTTAAAGGTGAAGTCACAGGTGGATGCCTTGGCAGACGTGTAATGCCATCCACTGAGGCCAAAAACACGAAAGGAGGAGCAGCAATTAACTAAAAATGGTTACTGCTTACTGAATTGACTCCCAACTCCTGCACCTTTTCAGGTTTTCCTCCCCCTGTCTTCAGGCACCTCCTTCCTCACGTTCGTCTACACCTTCACTCATATTTTTCCACACACCTTCACTCCAACCAGTCCATTCTAAAGGAGATCAGTCCTGGGTGTTCTTTGGAAGGAATGATGCTAAAGCTGAAACTCCAGTACTTTGGCCACCTCATGTGAAGAGTTGACTCATTGGAAAAGACTCTGATGCTGGGAGGGAATGGGGGCAGGAGGAAAAGGGGACGACAGAGGATGAGATGCCTGGATGGCATCACCGACTCGATGGACCTGAGTTTGAGTGAACTCCGGGAGCTGGTGATGGACAGGGGAGCCTGGCGTGCTGCAATACATGGGGTCGCAAAGAGTCAGACACGACTGAGCGACTGAACTGAACTCACTCATATTTTTCCAAACTCTTATGTATAAGTTCTCCTTTTTCCTCTCCTGGAACTCGTTACATTTCCTTAGAGACTCAGGGGTCCCCCCAACCCCACATGTTACTTCTCCAAGTCAGAAGAGAATTCTCACTTTGGGATAGGATCTGCCCATCTCGTATACTTCTGAAATTCCCGGCTGGGTAAATCCCGCCAGAAAAAAATATCCGCGGGGACCATCGGCTCCACACACCCGGAACCCTGCCCGGCGCGGTCAGTGCAGACAACTGTGAAAAAAAGCAAAGGTTCCTAACTGCAGCGGGTGAGAACTGGCCCGGAGCCTGGGCCTGGGACCTGGCAACCAGGGGCAGTGCGGTCCAGGGGATGATCGGGCCAGCACACCGCCTAGGGGCTGCCGGGGTTGCGGGGGTTGGAGAGCAGCCGTAGGCTGACAAGTGAGAAAGCCCTGCTTCGCGCCGGTCCCTCAGCTTCGCAGCGGGCGCAGGGACTCCAACCCCATTTCCAAATTTCTCTCCCTTTGCAACGAGCGTTAACCTAAGGCCAGCGGGAAGGCGCTGCGGAGAAGGGCTGCCAGGCCTGGAAATAGTGCCCACCGCGGAGCGAGTCCCCGCTAGCACAGAGAAATCCTCAGAATCTGTGAAAAACCACGAGGAGAAGCTACGTACACGACCGTTCCCTTCCCAATCAAGTCTCAGAAACCCTAGAGTCGACGCCGAGAAAGACCGGGAAAGCCAGCGCAGCCACCAATCTGTCCACCCATTGGCCAATCGCGCTGTCTTTCCCTAAGATCCGCCTCCCTTGCTCGCGGGCGATGTTCTTATCGGCTGATTTCCGCCAGCCTTCAGCTCTCATTGGTCAGCTCCTCCGTTCGTCAGGTTGGGCCTTGTAGACAGGCGGAGAACGGAGTCTGGCTCCGCCCCAGTCGCGCACAGGCGCGTCTGTGTTGGAGTAGGAGGCTCCGCCTCCGCGTGCCGTGTGCAAAAACAAACAGCCGTTAGGGAGGAGGGGCTGAGGGGCGGGGCCTGGTTAGAAGGAAGTGCGCGATTGGGCATCAGACGGGGTTCAAATGAGCAAGGCGAGCGGGCATTGGCCGGGGCGGTGCGAGGCGGGCCTCGGTTATTGTCCGGGCTCTCGCGGCCGCGGCGGCAACGGCGGTCGGTGCTGCGCTAGCGGCGGCGGCGGCTCGGCGGGACCGAGGGCACGAGCGGCCGAGACCATGGTGAGGGCTGCGGGGCGGCCGGGAGGGCGGCGATGGCCGAGTGGCGCCACTACCTGTTGAGGCGGCGGGCGTCAGGCGGCGACGACATCGGTGGGGCGGGCGTCAGGCGTCCGGGCTTGCCAGCGGTCCCGGCCTCGCTCGCCGCGGCGCCGGCGCGAATCGAGCTGCACGGGCTGAGGCCGGGTATCCCTGAGCAGGACAACCCTCGCTGCTCCACAGCACCTCCGTTGCTGCTGCGACTGACTTTGAGTCTTAAATTATGCGTTGGTAAGAAAAGTGCGGCTTTTTAGAAACGCGAATGGAGGGAACCGGGCTCCTTGTGAAGTTGAGAGGTAAAGGCGTTGGAGGGGGGCTGTGCCCTGCGCGGGAGTGAAGCAGTAAAGCCGAGGCTACGAGTGGTGTCCGCCCGAGCGCCCTCCGGAGACAGCCCTGCCCGAGGCTGAACCACAAACAGAAATTGTGGTTATTGTGACGTTCTCGCGTCTTAGATCTAGAGTCGAACTTGTGGATGGTAGCACCCGGGCTCTGTAACTTGTAGTTGTGCGGTTAACGGAAGCGCTTTCACAGGCAGACTCTGGCATAGATTACATCTGCTCTGTAAACTGATTTGCTCGAGCCGACAATTCTCGTGATGCTTGCTGGTTTCAAAAGGTGTCACTCGTTTAATCTCTAGCAACCTACTATATGTTGGCTGTCCCTTTACCAGCAGCTAAAAATACATACGCGTTCCCATGGCTAAAAATACAGGAGGCGTGGAGTTGTCATTCTTGTTTTGAAATTTTAAACGTGATGGGAAGTGAACATATCTGTTAAACAAATTTGCAAGTTCCTTGACATCCAATTTGCAACTTTTTCTGAATGAAATATACTCCATTGGCCTCCATAGGCATATTTTCTACCTGGAGATGCTTAGCCCAGATTAATACTAACTTAGTTTTTAGAATAAAAAATTTTATCGTGCTTGTATTTTGTTTCTCAGCAAACGTATTAAAATGATTGTGCGAAGTTGGGAGGGTGTGTTTACAGACTTTGAGGAGGTTGTGAAAGGAAAGTATTCATTTACTATGCAATTTTATATTCACAAGTTTAATTCCATAAAGTTTGTTTTTGCTAAGTATAAGAAATGTATCTGGACTCTCCAAGCCACGGAAATAGTCATTTAATTTACTGAGATTTTAAAAAACTGATTTCCTGCCTACTTCCTTAAAAAACAAATAGGTTAAACAGCAAATGTAATGGATTTGGAATGGTAGGGATAAAATTGCTTAAGATAAGTAAATTGGGAAACCTGAGGACTTTTGCAGTTAATAACTTTTTATTGATAACTGTTTCATAATTCAGTCATAGAGAAATAATGATTATAGTTTTAGCCTCATGCACTAGTTGAGATGTTTCTTATGTTTTACATCAGGGCAAATAGAGCTGAAAAGATTTATTTGAAGAATAAGTGAAAGCACATGGTTACTTGAACTGACCTCAGAAATTCAAAGATGATGCAGTATTTTTTTCTTGTATAGCAGTATGGTCAGAAATTATTAAAAATATATGAGGCATTCTTGTAGAAATCTAAAGTTTCTCAATTCTCTTTGTTAAACTTAAATCAGTCTCTCAATAGATTATTTAATTTAAGAAAGATAGTAATTAGTTATTCATTTTTTGTTCCTGCTCCTAACACCTGCTAAGGCCTTTTGTTTTTTTGCCTTGAATATAGATTTGAGAGATAAACATTGGCTCAGCTGAGAGATGGGGTATGGGGCATACATAGTTGATTTTTAGTCTAAAAAATAAAGCATTACAAAAGGGATATGCCATTTCTACTTCACAAATACCCTCAAACAACTGGCCAGTTTTGTAAACTGATTTTTTTTTTTTAACAGACAAGAAATAAATTTAAATAGTAAAATCAAGCAGTTCAAAAGGGAGTATTGGTTTCCTTCTCAAGTCAGATCCTTAGTATTCCTTCCCTAGTGGCAAATAACTTTTCTGGTGTGTTGTGTGACCTTCTAGAAATGTATGTTATACACACACTCTGCAGTACCTCATTTTTACATAAACAAAAGCTCACTGCGATTGTACATACCTTGCCTTTTACCCAAATATGTATTGTGATTTCTTCCATATCAGCACATGTCTATAATTCATTTGTTGAAATGGCTGCATAATATTCCATTGCATTTATATATTGTGTCCTATTTGTGAACATCCAGGTTATTTGAGAAACATTTCTATCATTTGAAAGTGTTTTTTCTTTAACTCCTTAAGAATAAGTTTGAATGTCTTCTTTTTTTTTAAACGCACATAACAGTGACCATTTTGCAGTTTTTAAAATGCCTGCCAAGTCTATATTCCATCCTCTTCCCAGCCTCTGGCAGCCACCCTTCTGCTTTCTGTTCCTGTGATTTTGACTAGGTAGGTCATGTTAAGTGGAATCAGACATATTGGTCCTTTTGCAACTGGCTTATTTCACTTAGCATCATGTCTTCAAGATTTATTCGTGTGGTAGCATGTATCAGAATTTCCTTCATTCTTACAGTATATACCAGTTTTCCATGATGGACATTTAGGTTGTTTCTGTCTTTTAGCTGCTATTTATAATACTGCTGTGAATAAAATAGCAAATAGTATACAAAATATCTGTTTGAGTCCCTGCTCTCAATTATTGAGTATATGCCTAGAAGTGCTAGATCATAAGGTAATTCTCTGTTTAATTTTTTGAGGGTTTTTTTTTTTTTTCTCTCAAAAGAGGTAAGTTCTGAATATTTCTATGGAAATGATAGATGCTAACATTTAAAAATATTGTTATGAACTATTTCTAACATAAGAGTTACATTGATGATGAAATTCTTCAGTCTGAAATTTGAAAAATATGTTCAACTATTTAGAAATCTCATTTTAAATAAGTATTTAAGTTTCGATCTCATCTTTATATAAATCAATAAATGACAGTTTGGCATGAATATTTAAAATTGAAAGAGAATTTTTTTTTAAACTACCTAAAATAAAACTAGAAGAAATTTTGTTTCCTAGATACTTTTGAAATAGCATTTTTAATTCTTCATCTGGAACTTTTTTCACTTAGGCTGGAGGCAAAGCTGGAAAGGACAGTGGGAAGGCCAAGGCCAAGGCAGTGTCTCGCTCACAGAGAGCTGGGCTACAGGTAACGGATTCATTATTAAATTAATTTCTTAACAGTTGTAACTCATGACTCAAATGTTTCTTTAATTACAAAAATGTACTATTGACTGTTGATAATGAAATTAATTGGTCAAAATATAAACGACAAAGCAACTGCCTTTTAGTTTGTACTCTTCTAAGCAATGACACGTTAGGAAAACATCTTACACAAATTTGGTGATTTTGCTGTCTTAAAATCTGTTATTTCTAGATTATAATTATGTTCCTAGTACTTTTATAAACTATCATATTGAAGTGAGTATGCTGTTGCTTTCATTTTGAAGAAGGTGTTAGTAGTGGTATACCAGCTTTCAGGATGAAATAGAATGGACTGTCCACTAGTCCCTCTGAGTCTTTCCCCAATACCTTCAAATGTAGACTGAGTTATATATACTCAAGAACACTAGATTTTGTATATATGAATTGCTGTAACTTTAATCCAGAAACTCAAATTTTTCTGGATGAGTAAGAATTAATTGCTTTACATGTAAGAGATACTTTTTAAACAGGAAAGTTTGAAGGCCAGACTATAAGGTAGTGATGCAAAATTTTTAAGGAAGAAGATGACATTTTCTGAGTGGTACTGAAGGAAATGGGAGGGCAAGAACTTAACCTTTATGGGTACTTTCTCTGTTTTGGAACATCATGCAAATATCCATTAGAATTTATTTGAGGGAATTCCCTGGCAGTCCAGTGGTTAGGACTTGGTGCTCTCACTGCAAAGAGCCCGGGTTTGATCCGTGGTCGAGAAACTAAGATCTTGCAAGCTGCATAGCCAAAAAAAATAAGTGGAATTTATTTGAAGTATCCTTACCTTAAAGTTGGAGATGGAAGACAGATTACAGGTTATTGCAGTGGTTTAGGAGTAAGGTAACGCATACTTGAACTTATGTGTGTGTGTGTATGTTAGTTGTTTAGTCGTGTCTGACTCTTTGCAACCCCATAGACTGTAGCCCACCAGGCCCCTCTGTCCATGAAATTCTCCAGGCAAGAACACTGGAGTGGGTTGCCAGTTCCTTCTCCAAAAGGAACTATAGAAAGAAGGAAAATGAAGTCGCTCAGTCGTGTCCAACTCCTTGCGACCCCATGGACTGTAGCCTACCAGGCTACTCCATCCATGGAATTTTTCCAGACAAGAGTACTGGGGTGGGTTGCCATTTCCTTCTCCAACTTGAACTTGAGTGGGATGGAAAAGAACAGAAGGCATATATATGCTCCTAAAAAATAAGAGGAGAGGTATAGGTTTGAGAGGAAGGTCAGAAGTTTCTCTAAGGCCTAGACCCTAAGGGGAGTTTGTAGTAGGAGCAAGTTATGAAATAAAAGTTTTGAGTGGAATCATTTGGAAGTTCTAGTAAAATATCCATGTGAAAATATCCAAAAGTTGAAGATTTGAGTCTAGCTTTCCAAGAGAAGTGATCAAAAGAATTACAAATCTAAAATCACTTCAGTAAAATTGGTAGTTTGTGCTATGGATGAGTTTCCTCAGTAGTGCTTGAGAAAAGAACAAAAAGACATTAGTGGACTCCTCACCATATTTGACGTATTTGAGTCAAACAATGAAGACTGAGGAGTAGTCAGAGTTAGTGTTAGAACTGTGTAATCCTTGTAGCCTGAGAAGAATGGTTTTCAAGGTCCTCTGTGTCAGACAACATGTCAATCACTGAGGATCTAAAAGCGAGTAAGGCATAGATCCTGGTCTTGGGGACCTTAGAATTAGGGAAGGAATGTAAATAGAACAGTCATGCATTTTCTTTTGAAGCACGCAGTCTGGAAGTGGCTAGTAGATTTGGTAATTAAAATGTTACTGCTGATCTTTAAGAATGGTGTTTAACAGAAGCCAAGTTTGGATTGGGAGAAAATGGGTGACAAGAAAGAGGTTTCAAGTTTACTTTTAAATTTTGCCTTTGGAAGGGGATGTCTAGACTGTAACTGGAGGCAGTTACAGTAGGCTAGACATGTAGAGACCTTTGAACTGTGCAGAAGGAAAGGAGCCACGAAAAGGAGGTAATTGAGTTGTTGAATGATGGCACAGTAACAGGATGAGGAAGGTCCTTAAAGTCGGGGGGCGGGGGGTGGGTGTAGTCAGAGGCATAGACAAGTGGGATTAGGGTACTGTGGAAATGAGAAGGTACCTATTCTCAGAAAGTAGGAAGTCACAATGTTGGTTTTCTTAACTATCAGGTTACCTCTTGAAACTGAGGAAGGAAGAATGAAGTTGGGGCCTAAAGAAGGTGGTAGAGGTTCATAGTCACATGAGCCTGTTATGTGAAGGAATTAATTAAATAGGAATACGGTTATTAGGCCCTGTAGAATGTGTAGTTGGTGACTATACTGCATAGTTTCTCTTTATTGTATAATGACTCCATATTATGCAGGAATTAATTTGTAAAACCGTGAGTGGTTTTTGTTTTTAAATTCTGTCTTCAGGGGGTGTAAAATTAGTCATGGCCATTTGGGGCTAATTATTAGGACTAATACTAACTTACAAGCCCAAAGAACTGTTAATTGGCAAATAATTTTGACTTCTAATAAGTGTAACCAAATTTTTAATCTGGATTTACTTATGTCATTCGGCTGTTTATTATGTTCAGTAACATGATGTTAAAACTTCAGTGTTTCCCGTTTGGATGGTCTCTCTTTCAGTTTCCTGTGGGCCGCATCCATAGACATTTGAAGACTCGTACCACGAGCCATGGAAGGGTCGGTGCCACTGCTGCAGTGTATAGTGCTGCAATTCTGGAGTACCTCACCGCTGAGGTTAGTGGTGGAAATAATTATGTGTTGGAATCCCAGAGTTGTCCTAGACATAAATGGCTGAAACCCATGGAAAATGAGTTTGAAACAAAAAGACTCACTCTTGTTAGTTTCTTTTAATAGCGGTTTTTAGATGGATCTTATCAGCCAGTACTAGTGTCAAACAGAACTTTGGTGTGCTCACTTTTAAAGTTAGGACAATAAAGGACAGAAATGGTATGGACCTAGCAGAAGCAAAAGATATTAAAAAGAGGTGTCAAGAATGCACAGGAGAACTATACAGAAAAGATCTTAATGACCCAGATAACCGGGATGGTGTGATCATTCACCTAGAGCCAGACATCCTGGAGTGTGAAGTCAAGTGGGCCTTAGGAAGCATCACTATGAACAAAGCTAGTAGAAGTGATGGAATTTCAAATAGTTGAGCTATTTCAAATCGTAAAGGATGATGCTGTAAAAGTGTTGTACTCTGTATGCCAACAAATTTGGAAAACTCAGCAGTGGCCACAGGACTGGAAAAGGTCAATTTTCATTCTAGTCCCAAAGAAAGGCAATGCCAAAGAATGCTCAAACTACCACACAGTTGTACTCATCTCACACGCTAGCAAAGGAATGCTCAAAATTCTCCCAATCCAGGCTTCAACAGTACATGAACCATGAACTTCCAGATGTTCAATCTGGATTTAGAAAAGGCAGAGGAACCAGAGATCTTGCCAACATCCTCTGGATCATCGAAAAAGCAAGAGAGTTCCAGAAAAACATCTACGTCTGTTTCATTGACTGTGCTAAAGTCTTTGACTGTGTGGATCACAACAAACTGGAAAATTCTGAAAGAGATGGGAATACCGGACCACCTGACCTGCCTCGTGAGAAATCTATATGCAGGTCAAAAAGCCACAGTTAGAAACTACATGGAACAAGAGACTGGTTCCAAATTGGGAAAGGTGTACGTCAAGGCTGTACATTGTCACTCTGCTTATTTAACTTATATGCAGAGTACATCATTTGAAATGCCTGGCTGGATGAAGCACAAGCTGGAGTCAAGATTGCCGGGAGAAATATCATGACCTCACATATGCAAGTGACACCACCCGTATGGCAGAAAGAAAAGAACTAAAGAGCCTCTTGATGAAAATGAAAGAGGAGAGTGAAAAGCTGGCTTAAAACTCAACATTCAGACCAAAATCATGATATCCGGTCCCATCACTTCATGGTAAATAGTTGGAGAAACAATGGAAACAGTGGGAGACTTTATTTTTGGGAGGCTCCAAAATCACTGCAGATGGTGATTGCAGCCATGAAATTAAGACACTTACTCCTTGAAAGAAAAGCTATGACTGACTTAGCTTATTGAAAAGCAGAGACATTACTTTGCCAACAAAGGTTCATCTAGTCAAAGCTTTGGTTTTGCCTGTAGTCATATATGTATGTGAGAGTTGGACCTTAAAGAAAGCTGAGCACATTTTGAACTGTGGTGTTTGGGAAGACTCGAGAGAGTCCCTTGGACTGCAAGGAGGAGCAGGCCAGTCAATCCTAAAGGGAATCAGTCCTGAATATTCATTGGAAGGACTGATGCTGAAGCTCCAATAGTTTGGCCACCTGATGTAAAGAACTGACTCATTGGAAAAGACCCTGTTGCTGGGAAAGATTGAAGGTGGGATGAGAAGGGGATGACAGAGAATGAGATGGTTTGATGGTATCACAGTCTCAATAGACATGAGTTTGAGCAAGCTCCAGGAGTTGGTGATGGACAGGGAAGCCTGGCATGCGGCAGTCCACGGAGTCGCAAAGAGTCGGACATGACTGAGCGACTGAACTATACCAGCTGAGCTACCAGGAAAGCCTGAACTGAGGGTCAGTAATCCATGGTTTTAAGTGACTTGACAAACAAGTGTGTAAAATAATTTAAATACCATACTGCTAATTAAACAAATTCTGAACTATGTATATAAGCAGTAGGTGATATTTGTGGACTTCACTGATGATGGTCCGTCCAGTGGTAAAGACTGTGCACCCCGCTGCAGGGAAGTTTGATCCCAGGTCAGGAAAGATTCCCAAATGCTGGGCATCATGCCCCCGCTCCCCCCAAAAAAAGTAGTATTTGTGAAGTTACAGGATAACTCTTAATTAATAAAAATTTGCGGTGGAGTAGAGTTTTAGCAGTGTGATCTTACATTTTTTTATGTTTATTATTTGGCTGTACTGGATCTTCTTTGCAGTACATAGGCTTCTCACTGCATTGCCTTCTTGTGTTGTGGAGCATGGGCTCTAGGGTGCACAAGCTTCAGTAGTTATGGCACATGGGCTTAGTTGTTCCACGGCATGTGGAATCTTGCCCGGCCAGGGATCAAACACATGTCCCTTGCATTGGCAGGCAGATTCTTCAGCACTGAACCACCAAGGAAGTCCATCGCAACTCTTATGATGATATGATGACATGAAATTTGGTAAAAGACCTAATCAGTCCTGGTGCTCTGTGTGGTTGTACACGTAAAATGCTGTATCTTAACTCAGTTTGACTTTTCAGGAAATTAGAAGTTATTTGGGCAAAAGTTCTTAATTCATGGACCATCACTTCCTCCATAGTAATCCCTCTTAAGTAAAACAAAAGGGACATCATGAGACTCCTTCAACTGCATTCCAAACCAGGAGAGTAATTTGAGTAGCAAGCAAGTCAAGTGATAGAGTTAGCCAGTCTAGTAGAAGCAAGAGGAAGATTCACTTGGGAAAGATGTGCTTGGGAGCTAGGTTGAAAGATTTAGGTTTAACCTGTGTGTTAATCATCACTGCTGTCATTTCATTAACTTTACCAAATCATTTGTTTTCCCATTGGAGATTTAACATTTACTTTAACATTGATAGTTTCAACTTTACTGTGTTACAAGGAGGGTTTTTGTGTTGGTAATATTTTTGTTGGTACTAGTTAGCCTTTCTCGTCTATCACTTTTATATCAGTTTTCATTAATATTTGTTTAGCTGTAGGCTTTTCAGAAAGGTATGCATTTTGTTCACTCATGTGAAGATTCAGGCTTCTGCTTCAGAACGTTCATGTCCCATCTGAACTCCCATTTTCTTTATTCTTAGGAACTTTGATTACGACTTTTTAGGTTAAGATTAAATAATGAAATAAATATACACATTCACACACACACACAATCATGTATACATACATAATCAACACATGTCTTCCAGATATCTGAGTTTGGGGTTTTAGAAGTAAAGGAAATAATGAAATCTAAGTTTGGAGGTAATTAACTTTTCAGTGTTCGTTTCACACTAGAATCACTTGCAAAAGCTTTCAAAAGATGGTGGTGCCTGACCTCACCTCTGTCCACTCACAGTTGCAGAGGAGAATGGAATAGAGTACTGGTGGTTTTTTAAAGCATACTGATTGCTCCAGATGTATACCAAGGCTTTCCACCACTCTGCTTAAATCAGGAGGCTCTGTGGAGTTAGTTTTGTATTGTTTCCATAAAAAGTTTTGTAATACCAGTACAGTCTGTGGAGGTGAAAAGAGAAATGCAGTTTTATGGCCAGCTGGGACTTTGAAATTACTCTTGCTGAAAATTCCCATTATAGAATAAAGGGCTTCTGGCATACTGCCTATAGATTATAAAGCCCAGCGGTGTTAGAAATTCTGAATAAGGAATTATCTTTATACTTTTAAACTTTTCTACAAGTCATAAGCAATAAATTTCAGCTGTTAAGGGCTATGAAAAATTAGACTACACGGGTATATTAAAATATAATCATTTTCTAGATGTTCACAATTAGAATCTTGGCTAAGGGATAATAACACTTATTTCTTGCTATAGAAGTTGATGATTTTTGCGCGTTTCTAGTTATTTTGCGGAGAAGGCAATGGCACCCCACTCCAGTACGCTTGCCTGGAATATCCCATGGATGGAGGAACCTGGTAGGCTGCAGTCCATGGGGTCGCTAAGAGTCGGATATGACTGAGCGACTTCACTTTCACTTTTCACTTTCATGCATTGGAGAAGGAAATGGCAACCCACTCCAGTGTTCTTGCCTGGAGAATCCCAGGGATGGGAGAGCCTGGTGGGCTACCGTCTATAGGGTCATACAGAGTCAGACACGACTGAAGTGACTTAGCAGCTAGTTATTTTGCAGAGAATTAATATTAAAAGGACCAAATGAAGTACTAAGAGTTCTATAACCTTACTGTAGAAATTTGGAAATAAATTATTGTTGGTTTATTTATGTATCTTTTGTGTTTTATGTGTAGATGCTATAGTGATCTTTTAGCTATTATTGCAAGTCTAAACAGAATCCTTAAACACTTCACCCTTGTTTGATATGCTGTCTCATGGGTGCTTTGTAGGTGCTGGAGCTGGCAGGTAATGCATCCAAGGATCTCAAAGTTAAGCGGATCACTCCACGCCACTTGCAGCTTGCAATCCGTGGTGATGAAGAGTTGGATTCTCTTATCAAAGCTACCATAGCTGGGGGTGGTATGTATTATTTACTCTTCAACGTAGACTGTTATTGCCCTTAATGACTAATATGTAATTCAGATCAGTGATCCAGTACTGAGAACATAGAAAGTTAAATTCCAAAAGTGTAAGTCTGTTACTATTCTAGGCTTCTTCTCATGATCTGAATAAATATTTCTTCTCCACATACAGTGCTGTTTTTAAAAGGAAGTTCTTCAGCTAAATTTCATAGATGAGATTTGAAACCAAGTGTTTAAAATATTTCCTGTATCCTTTAAACTGTGTTTCAATAAAATCATCTTGAGAAATTGTATAATGTGATGCCCTTGAAAGTCAGACTGAGGGTAACTGAATGAGTCAGAATCAGCGAAGGTGAGATATAAGGTGGTGGTTCTTCATCCTTTTTGGATTACATTTGGAGAACCTCTTGAAAGCTGTGGTTACTCTTCTCAAAAAAAAAAAAAGGAACACAGAAAATCACACCATTTTACATACAGTTTTAAAGGGGGTTCCCAGACCCCAAGATGAACATCCCTTGGTATAGATACTTAAGTAAACTTCATTCTAAGAGAAAAATAAATACCGTATATTAACACATATATATATATGGAATCTAGAAAAATGTTACTGATAAGCCTATTTGCAAGGCAGGAATAAAGATTCAGACATAGAGAATGGATTTGTGAACACAGTGGGAGGAAGGAGAGCATGGGAGGAACTGAGAAAGTAACCTTGACATACATACACTGCCATGTGTGAAATAGATGACTAGTGGGGAACTGCTGGACAGCACAGGGAGCTCGCCCTGCCCTGTGATGACCCCGTGGGTTGGGAGGGCGCTCCAGAGGGAGAGGATATGTGTATACTTAGAGCTGATCCACATTGCTGTACAGCAGAAACCAGCACAGCATTGTAAAGCAGTTATCCTTCAGTTTAAAAAAACACCTTCATTCTTCGTGGATTGCTCTTTAGGGTTGAGGGGCTGAACTGATAAAAGTTTTTCTGCTAATACAGTTTCATTTCATTTCATTCTAGGAGTGATCCCTCACATCCACAAGTCTCTGATTGGAAAGAAGGGACAGCAGAAAACTGCTTAGAGAGTTGTCGTAACCAACGCTCTTCCTCCCTGTCGTTGTACTGTAACGGGACAGAAGAAATAATGGGGTTATGTGGAATTTTTAAAACAGTTAAATGGAAAACCATAGACAATTACTGTAGACATGATAAAAGAAATATTTGTACGTTCTTAGAATCGAAGTTTGATAAAAGTACCTTTTCATGTGGCAACAGTTGTGTTGATTGGCTAGGTTTCTCCCTTGTGTTTTATACAAAAATGGAATTGATAAACCATTTTTTAAAAAAACAAACTTGTCTCAAAACTGTTCTGTTTGTGCTGTGTTGGAAATATTTTGCTCATCCTTTGAAATTTTTAATATTTCAAATTGGTTATATATTCAGAAAAATCAGAAATTGGGAATCTGCTTCTATCATTGATACCATATTATATTGGATCTTAGATGGTACCTGTTTGTAGTATGTAACAATTATTTTACATACCACTAAAGAAAAACTGCCTATTAAACCATGATATGCCATCAATTATAAGATGCATCCAAATTTCAGAGATCTTAGAATATAAAAACATGTTCAAGAAATGAAATATAAGAGTGAAATTATTTAAATTACTTAATGAGGACTTATATATGGCAGGTTCTGTACTAAGTGCTTTACCTCCATCTTAAAGGTATGGAAGCTGAGGCTCACAGAAGTTAAATGGCTTGCCAGAAAATTTTATCTAGTAGATAGAAAAAGGCAGAAGTAGGATACAAACCTAGATTTGGCTGACTCCAGAACCCACACACTTAAACCTAGAATTGAAGTGAAGGTTATGTAAGTTGTCTGCTTTTGGCTTAAAATTCCAGCTTTTAGTGATCTTTTATTGGTACAGTAATGTTCAGTAATTTGTACAATATTGTAAAAATATTTTTGTCAGTTTCCAAGTAACTGTTGTAAGATTTAAGTTAATGTACCAGTTAATGGTCCATCAGGAAATTATATTTTTTCTGCCTGGAAGTCTTCATTGACAATGGAAATTCTTGAATGTTTTCTAATACAACAGTATCAGTACAAAACATTTTTTAAAACTTATTTTATTATGGAAATTTTCAAAAATAAAGAGAATAGTATGATGAACACCCATGTACTCATCCTCCAACTTCACCAGTTATCCTGTGGTCAATTTTGTTTTACCTATGTCTCTCCTCAAGCCCTCATGTTAGTTGATTAGTTTGAATCCCATTCCAGGCATAATTTTCGTATCTACATACTTAAGTATGTCTCATTAAAGAAGGGGTACTTTTTAGACTATAACCACAATACCATTATTTTGAGACATTTTGTAATAGCAAATATCCAGTCAGTATTCATATATTCCTTATTGTTTCCTAATTTTACAATTGGTTTGTTTGAATCAGGATCCATATGGTATGTCTTCCGTTTTACTGATAGCTCTTAAGTTTCTCTTCAATCTATAAGTCTCTTTTTTTTTGAAGAAACAGTTCTATAGGATTGTCTCTTAAGTGTGGATTTTACTAAATCTTGGCACATATTTTGAAGAAGCTTCTATATTGAGAAGATCTACAGTTGTCATGTGTGAAGTTCGGTAGTTTTTAGAAACCAAAGTAGCAATAGAGAAGGCAAAATAATCTTAACAGAATTTAGACTAGGGTTTTACTAGAGTTCTCTAGAAATTTGCTTCAAATTTTGGTAATGTAATTATTTGCTATGTACTGTGTTCCCCAGGATTGTATTTTTGTTTTCTAGTGGAAGAAAACTAGAGCGATTGGGCCAGGTGCTTTGGGCCTCAGCCTCACGTTTGGTCCATCTTGCTGCATCTGTACACCGCTTCCTCCTACTGGCTTGTTGTAAAGTGTGTCCCAACCATCATATTTGATCTATTGTACCTTCACAGGTAACTAGGAAGGGTTTATATGTATGTGTGTGTGTTACATGTTTTTTTGTATGTGTGTGTGTATTTTTTGTTTTTTTCCCTGACAGTGGGATGCAGGATCTTAGTTCCCTGACCTTAGTTCCCTCAGGAGGGACCTGAGCCCCTGCTTTAGGAGCATGGAGTCTTAACCACTGAACTGCCAGGGCAGTCCCAATAATAAACAATTTGAAGTGAGCCAAATTTGCTCATACTTCAGAATCCATGCAGGATTGGTTTCAGGACCCCTTGGATACTCAGATCCATAAGATGCTCAAATTCATTATATAAAATGGCATAACACTTGCACACAAGATTGGACCAGATACGTTAACTCATCTCTGGATTACTTATAATACCTAAAACACTGTAAATACTATATATAGTTGTAAATACTATATATAGTTGTAAATACAGTGTAAATGTTCTGTAAATAGTTGTCAGTGCATGGCAAATTCAAGTTTTGCTTTCTGGAAATTTCTGGAATATTTTTCTCCAATATTATTTTTTAATTTGGCTGCACCAGCTCTTATTTGCAGCATGTGGGATCTAGTTCTCTCACCAGGGATGGAACCTGGGCCCACTGCATTGGGAGAGCAAAGTGTTAACTGCTGGACACCAAGGATGTCCCTCCAATATTTTTGGTTATGCTGGATCTTCACTGCTGAGGGCGTATTTTCTCTTGTTCTGGAGGGTTGGGGCTCGTCTAGTTGTGTGCATGCTTCTCATTGTGGTGGCTTCTCTTGTGGAGCACAGGCTCTAGAGCATGCAGGTTCAGTAGTTATGCACAAGCTTAGTTGCCCTTCAACATGAATTGTCCTAGAGAAGGGATTGAACCCATGTCCCCTGCATTGGCAGGCGAATCCAGTGGATTACCAGGGAAGCTCCCTCCCAAATATTTTTGATTCATGATTGGATGACTCTGTGGACATAAAACCTGTGGATATGGAGGACAAACTGTACTATAGATTTGTTTTAATGTTTTTGAAATTTTAAATATTTAGTACAGGTAAAAGAAATGTGTGATTAAAGTCCTCTCTGCCTGTAGGCCTTCACCCCTCTACCCAAAGACACCCACTGGAAAACATTTCTCTGTATTCTCTGAAGGATATATAAAAACACAAAGATACACTTTATTCTGCTCTTTTACAAAAGCTATCATGTTATAGGGCTTCCCTGATGGCTCAGTGGTTAAGAATCCGCTTGTCAATGCAGGAGACTTGGGTTTGATCCCTGGTCAGGAAGATTCCCTGGAGGAGGAAATGGCTACCCACTCCAGTATCCTTGCCTTGGAAATCCCATTGACAGAGAAGTCTGGCGGGCTACAGTCCTTGGAGTCACAAAAGAGCCGGACACGACTTAGCCTAATCACAACAGTATATGTTATATGGTATTTTACTGGTCTTTTTTTTTTTTTCACCTAAAAGTCTAGTTGACACTATTCTGGAGATGCACTACCTCGTTCTTTTAACAACTACATCCTATCTCATTATGTCAGTGATTTTTAGCCTGAAGGCAGTTTGAAAGTTTGTGGGCCTCTGACAATAGATGGGGGTAGTGCTGCATGTGTTAAAATGCCTGAGACTGCCCCACTGACTTCCAAACATCAGATGTTTGTGCATATGAAAAAAGCATCTAAGTTTAAACTCCATTTTACATGTTAACACAAAGAGTTTCATTTTGGGTTGTTGAAAATTTGAATATCCCTGACACTTCCCAGGCCTCTGCTTTGTATTCTAATGGAAGCATGAACTTTGGAACGGCCCAAAGGCTACTGGAATTATGTCAAAGACACACAGAGCTCAATTTAGGGGGGCTTATGTCAAATTTGGGATGATTCTAACATCAAAAATAATGTGTGCAATTGTAATACATTGAATGAAAATCCTTGAGTCTATTGTGATAGGAGGGAGGGACAGATTAGAAGATTTCTCAATTTTTTGCAACCACAGAATTGATTCAGGGGAATTCCCTCGTGGTCCAGTAGATTAGGACTTCACACACTCACTGCTGAGGGCATGGGTTCAGTCCCTGATTCCCTGACTAGAGAAATAGGATCCTTCAAGCCACCGTGATGCAGCCAAAGCCTTTTTTAAATTGATTCAGGTGAAGACCAGTAATTGATACTGAAACAAAACAATCAGGTGAAAGATCTGGGAACAGTGTCCTCACACAGGCAAAGTACCATCCCACAGGTTACCTACTGAGCAGGAAGTGTACAAAGTTACCTTTCCAGTGAAGCAGCTGATGGTCTGTTAAGTCTAAGCTCATATGCCAACTGACAAGAGGCAGAATTAAGTGCATATAGCATCACCTACGAAATATGATTATATTCTTTGCAGCCAAAGATGGAGAAGCTGTATACAGTCAGCAAAAACAAGACCGGGAGCTGACTGTGGCTCAGTCCATGAACTCCTTATTGCCAAATTCAGACTTAAGTTGAAGAAAGTAGGGAAAAGCACTATTCAGGTATGACCTAAATAAAACCCCTTATGATTATACAGTGGAAGTGAGAAATAGATTCAGGGGATTAGATCTGATAGAGTGACTAAAGAACTATGGACAAGGGTTTGTGACATTGTGCAGGAAAACCATCCCCAAGAAAAAGAAATGCAAAAAGGCAAAATGGAGGCCTTACAAATAGCTGTGAAAAGAAGAGAAGCGAAAGGCAAAGGAGAAAAGGAAAGATGTACCCATTTGGATGTAGAGTTCCAAAGAATAGCAAGGAGAGATAAGAAAGCCTTCCTCAGTGATCACTGCAAAGAAATAGAGGAAAACAATAGAATGGGAAAGACTAGAGACCTCTTCAAAAAAAAGTAAGAGATACCAAAGTAATACTTCATGCAAAGATGGGTACCATAAAGGACAGAAATGATATGGACCTAACAGAAGCAAAAGATATTAAGAAGAGGTGGTGTGGTAGGGGGGTTCAGGATGGGGAACACGTACACCCATGGTTGATTCATGTCAATGTATGGCAAAACCACTACAGAAAAACAAACAAAAAAAAAGGTGGCAAGAATACACAGAACTATACAAAAAAGATCTACATGACCCAGATAATCACGATGGTGTGATCACTCACCTAGAGCCAGACATCCTGGAATGAGAAGTCAAGTAGGCCTTAGGAAATGGTATGGACAGCTAGTGGAGGTGATGGAATTCCAGCTGAGCTATTTCAAATCCTGAAAGATGATGCTGTGAAAGTGCTGCACTCAATATGCCAGCAAATTTGGAAAACTCAGCAGTGGCCACAGGACTGGAAAAGGTCAGTTTTCATTCCAATCCCAAAGAATGCTCAAACTACTACTGCACAATTGCACTCATCTCACACACTAGCAAAGGAATGCTCAAAATTCTCCAAGCCAGGCTTCAACAGTACATGAACCGTGAACTTCTAGATGTACAAGCTGGATTTAGCAAAGTTAGAAGAAGCAAAGATAAAATTGCCAACACCAGTTGGATCATAGGAAAAGCAAACTTCAGAAAAACATCTACTTCTGCTTTATTGACTATTTCAAAGCCTTTGACTGTGTGGATCACAATAAACTGGAAAATTCTTCAAGAGATGGGAATACCAGACCACCTGACCTGCCTCATGAGAAATCTGTATGCAGGTCAAGAAGCCACAGTTAGAACCTACGTGGAACAGACTGGTTCAAAATAGGAAAAGGAGTACGACAAGGCTGTATATTGTCACCCTGCTTATTTAACTTATATGCATAGTACATCATGAGAAACGCTGGACTGGAAGAAACAAGCTGGAATCAAGATTACCAGAAATATCAATAACTTCAGATACGCAGATGACACCACCCTTATGGCAGAAAACTAAGAACTAAAGAGCCTCTTGATGAACGAGAGTGAAAAAGTTGGCTTAAAACTCAACATTCAGAAAACTAAAATCATGACATCCGGTCCAATCACTTCATGGTAAACAGATGGAGAAACAACAGAAACAGACTTTATTTTGAGGGGTTCCAAAATCACTGCAGATGGTGACTGCAGCCATGAAATTAAAAGATGCTTACTCCTTGGAAGAATAGCTATGACCAACCTAGACAGCATATTAAAAAGCAGATACATTACTTTGCCAACAAAGGTCCATCTAGTCAAAGCTATGGTTTTTCCAGTGGTCATGAATGGATGTGAGTTGGACTATAATGAAAGCTGAGCACTGAAGAGTTGATGCTTTTGAACTGTGGTGTTGGAGAAGACTCTTGACAGTCCCTTGGACTGCAAGGTGATCCGACCAGTCCATCCTAAAGGAAAAGTCCTGAATATTCATTGGAAGAACTGATGCTGAAGCTGAAACTCCAAGTTTGGCCACCTGATGTGAAGAACTGACTCACTGGAAAAGACCCTGTTGCTGGGAAAGATTGAAGGCAGGAGAAAGGGACGCAGAGAATGAGATGGTTGGATGGCATCACAGACTCAATGGACATGAGTTTGAGTAGGCTCCAGGAGTCAGTGATGGACAGGGAAACGGCGTGCTTCAGTCCGTGGGATCGAAGTCAGACACAACTTAAGTGACTGGACTGAACTGACAAAGCCTTTCTGCTTAAAAGTTGGGAACTTGTGTCCATTGAAGCTTCTCTAAATACAAGAACTAGAAGAACAAGCAAGTAATACAAAGTGTAGACATCGGCAGCAGCTCCAAAAGTGATATACCACAGCCAATGTGCTGGACTTAAAGGAGTTGACAACATTAAAAAAACAGAGGTCAAAGACCACAGTGTAGAATTCAACTTATATGAAACAGAAAAGGCAAATCTAGAGAGTCTTGTAGTTTGCCAGGCATTGAGAGTGGAAGTCAGAGGTACTGCAAATGGGCATGAGGTTCTTCCTAGTGTGGTAGACAGGGATGGTTGCCTAACTTAGTAAATTCACTACTGTACCCTTAAAACGGGTGAACTGTATATTATGTACATACCATATACGGTATACTCCTGCCTGCCTGCCCAGTCACTTCAGTCGTGTCCAACTCTTTGTGACCCCATGGACTGTAGCCCACCAGGTTCCACTGTCCAGAGGATTTTCCAGGCAAGAATAGTGAAGTTGCCATGCCCTCCTCCAGGGGATCTTCCCAGCCTGGGGTTGTACCTACATCTACTTAACACCTCCTGCATTGGCAGGCGGATTCTTTACCAATAGCACCACCTGGTATATTATGTAGTGTATATTACACATTATAATACCAACTTTTTAATATTAATAGAAATTGTTAGAAAGTAGGACTATTCTAGATTTGAAAGACAACAGTCAAATAGGCTTCCCAGGTGGCGCTAGGGATAAAGAATCCATTGATGCAGATTCAATCACTGGGTTGGGAAGATCCCCTGGGGTGGAAAATGGCAACTCACTCCAGGATTCTTGCCTGGAAAACTCCATGGACAGGAGGCTGGTGGGTTACAGTTCATGAGGCTGCAAAGAATCGGACACTACTGAGCGACTGAACACACAGCCAACTAGGGACTGCCCTGGTGGCTCAGATGGTGAAGAATCTGCCTGCAATGCAAGAGAACTGGGTTCAAACACTGGGTAGGGAAAAATTCCCAGTATTCTTGCCTGGAGAATTCCATGTACAGAGGAACCTGGTAGGCCACAGTACATGGAGCTGCAGAGTCGGACATGTCTGAGCAATTTTCAAATATGTAAAACCTACATTAGATCATGGTGGGGTTGAGGGAGAAGAGCATTAAGACACTGATTGTATAGAAACTGCACCTTAATAAAGTGGATTTGGGGCTTTCCTGGTGGCTTGATGGTAAAAAATCCACCTGCCAAAGCAGGAGACGTGTGCTGGGTCAGGAAGATCCCTGGGTAAGAGGAAATGGCAAGCTGCTCCAATATTCTTACCTGGGAAATCCCATGTACAAGGAAGCCTGACATCTTAATATAGTCCACAGGGTCAATCAGACACAACTTAGCAACTAAACAAAAGCTGATTCTAAACACAACTTTTGTCTTAGAAGTAACCTGTTGCTGCTTAAAGTGAAACCTACATCAATACTCTAATGCAAACAAAGACAGATAATTGTTTAGTTTTTATTTCATAATCATAAATTTAACTTTGCAATCCAGCTAAACTTGGAGGGGGATAAGGAAAATATGGAACCCAAAGAACTGTAGCGAGAGCACAAAGATTATAGGATATTTCGAGCAGATGGGGTGAAGGGGTGCTCTCCTGGGCTACAGAAGGAATGGTCTGGTGGTTAAGTAAAACATAAGTCAAATTTATTAGATTTGTCCACAGTCAGCAATGGTGATCTTCTTGCTGGTCTTGCCGTTTCTGGACCCAAAGCGCTCCATGGCTTCTACAATATTCATGCCCTCTTTCACTTTGCCGAAGACCACATGCTTGCCATCCAACCTAGAAACAGAATAATAAACATTACTACCTGTGACCAGAGATGTTAAATACTGGAAACATTTTATTCTACCTAAAAAAAACTACAACACCAATAGATTGGTTTAGGCTAGTCTAAAACACATAAAAGAGTCTCCACTGTTAAGAATCCTAATTTTAGAACAGACCCCTTAAAGAGGAAACAAATCACAAGCAAATTAGATGAAAGCACCACTCGTAACTAAACCAATCAGCTAAATGCCCTGTTTTGCTAGAGTATCTCCACTTACTTTCTATAAGCACACTATAGAAATTTTAACTATGGTCCATGCCCTTCCACTACCTTAGGGCAGGCAACAGCAGGGAAAGGGTGCCTTTGCCATCTCCTGTCTTACCACTCAGTCTTGGCAGTGCAAATGAAAAACTGGGAACCGTTTGTGTTGGGGCCAGCATTTGCCATGGACAAGATGCCAGGACCTGTATGCTTCAGAATGAAATTCTCATCATCAAATTTCTCGCCATAGATGGACTTGCCACCAGTACCATTATGGCGTGTGAAGTCACCACCCTGTGAACATAAAGAGAACCATGTCACTTTTGGACACCGTCAGAAAATACGCCCTGTCTACATAGTTCAAACTTTAAGACTCAAGTTCAAAACAAGAAGGTCAAGGGACTTCTCAGGTGGTCCAGTGGCTAAGACTGTGCTCCTAATGCAGCAGGTCCAGGTTCAATTCCTTGTCAGGGAACTAGATCCCACACATTGCAACCAAAACCCAGCACAGCCAAATAAATGAATATTAAATAAATGAAACTAGAAGGTCACTTGGAACCAAAATGGTAGAATAGCACTTCATATGTGCATGTATTTTTAATAACATTATAGAACTATAGCAATTTAGATGGCATCCTATCAGTGCAAAATCATAAAATAAACAAATGGACCAGAAAAGTTTAACAGCAGACAAACCAGTGCAGACAAACCATAT
The DNA here is from genome assembly GCF_032405125.1 of Capricornis sumatraensis. Lineage (NCBI taxonomy): Eukaryota > Metazoa > Chordata > Mammalia > Artiodactyla > Bovidae > Capricornis > Capricornis sumatraensis. The sequence continues at coordinate 81,538,781 of NC_091073.1, forward strand.
ATACACATTCTGGAATATTCTAGCTCAATCCTAAATTAAGACAACCCAAGTCAAGTATCAGTCTATTTCATACCTGGCACATAAATCCCGGAATTATTCTGTGAAAGCAGGAACCTTTATAACCAAATCCTTTCTCTCCAGTGCTCAGAGCACGAAAGTTTTCTGTTAAAATAAAGTATATATACATATATATATAGAGAGAGAGAGACAGAGAGAGAGAGAAGAAGACACACACAGAACAGTTAATCAGAATACCTTTGTTTAACTAACCTGCTGTCTTCGGGACTTTGTCCGCAAACAGCTGTAAGAGAAAAATGACAGTTAATTAACATCTGTTTGCATATTTTGTTGCTTAGTACCCTTGTCTTTAGGGGTTTCTGAATCATAAATTCGTTTTCTCACAAGAACAGAATGCTGCTTCAGTAATTGCTCTGAATCCCAAATAAGAACTGTTCCCGACAGCCTTAAGTCCTGTGGTGTTGGGTTAGCAACATGAGACCCAGAGACGTGCCAAAAATCCAGAACCAGCGATGACTCAAATAGTGTGAGGCTTCTAAAAAGTGACTTAAAACTTTTATGTGTTATCACACCTACTTCTTAACAGATAAATGGCTTCTCAAATGTACATCACCTCCCCCAACTTCAGTTTGAACCTAAGGACAAGATTTTCAGGAATAGCAAGTAGTCCTGTTTGATCAGGGAGTAAACAGGTGTAATTTCAGTCACTGGTAATGAAAATGCTACTACCTCCAATCTGTTAACATAGCTTTACGGATTGGATGAGCAGTCACTTCTTGGTTTCCAGGTCCCTTACCTAGTAGTGGGGTAAAAAATAAAGATTGGTTTCTAGTACAACTGCTTCAAACCTTTCCTGCATATATAACACATTTTGGCCAAAAACGCTTAAACATCATGCTTAAACAAACCCTTTAAAATATTTTACGAACTATTCCAGAGATCTGTGACTAAATCATCTATTGAAATCCTGTATGTTTCTTAGATCTAGTTATTTAGCTTCTAAGTATTGTATGTAAAACATATGGTCTCTCCTAAGTCTAACGTTTCTCAAACCCTGTTGTCACCCGCTTCCCTTGTAAACTGTTACTAAAGTTAAAAAGTCCGTACTGGCAGTTCCATCTCTATTCTCACCAATGGATATGCCAAGAGTTCCTATCTCATTTCCATTAAGCCCTGTGGCTAACGGACACACTCTCTAGGAAGCCTTAGGCTTAGGCCAAGTTTCCACGTGGCTCCGGATCAATTATCAGCTGACTACAAATAAAAGTGGGGCGTAGATCAATAGGATCTATTGTTTCTCCGAAAAGTTTTACCTCAGGGCAAGCTTCCACGTGGGTCCTTACCAATTCTTAGTTCTGACTACAGTACGAGTAGGGTATAGGCTCAATAGGACCTAATGTTATCTCTAACAAGGGTTTAGGCGTCTTCTATGTGTCTCCAATGTGGACAGTTATGATGACAGGAAACCCTCTGCCCTCATGCATCCTTGGAATAAGATCCTAAAACTAACCACTGACAGCTTTTGAGAGGTCGTTGAGGATAAAACCACTTAGGGCTAGTGAGACAGCAGGACAGAGGAGCCTAGCGTGCTGCAGTCCATGCGGTCAGAGTTGGACACGATTGAGCGAGTGAACACTTCAAGACCTCCCGGTTAACTGGAACGGAATCGCATTTACCGATTCAAGAGCACGCCGAGTTACTTAGCTACCTTGCTGTAACCACAAACTGATTAATAAGTACTCCTAATATCCCTTAACTAGTTAAGAAACCATCAGAGGTGGCCTGCCGCGGAGCCAGTCTGGACTAGTCCATTCTGCAGGACGACGACCGGGAGGAGCCCGGGCGCCTCCCACCCAGTCACCGCAGCGGAAGGCGGACCTCGGCGCCAGCGGAGGGAAGGCCGCCTGCAAATTTCCGCTCGAGGTGGGGGCCGGGAGGGGCGCGAGGGACCTCTTTCTACATTTATCTCAAGATTTTAAGACATCTGGGGAAACCCTGGAGTCTGCTAAACCCGCAGCTCTATAACTCAACCCTGAACTAGCAGGCGTCCTCCGGGACCACGGCTAGGCTGCTAATCCCACCGACCCTGACGCGCCCGGGGCGGGAAAAGCAGCCTTCAGGTGCGACCGTCGGGTCAGCGCGAAGGGAGCCGCTTCCGAGGCCTCGAGGGTGGCCTCGGGACGGTCGCAGCGGCCTGGGGCCGGCGTCTGCCTTCCGTTTAGGGCGTTGTCGACCCTCTGGGGCCTGCGGTCCCGCGTGGCGACCAACAGCTAGCAGCCCGAGCACGTGCGCGGCCGGAAGGGCGCGGCCGCCCCTCCCCCGCCCGCCCCGCCTTTGTCTACCCGCCGCCCCCGGCCTCCCAAAATGGCCCCTCGTCAGGAAATGGCGCCGCGCCGCCCGTGTTCCTCAAGCAGGGTGCTCGCACCCGGTTACTCAGCCTCTCCCCCCGCCGCCCGCTCGGGCCCACCCAGCTCGTCGCCGCTTGCCCCAACCTCAAAAGAGACGCGGCCCAAGGGCTCGCCGTCGACAGCGATGTCGAAGAACACGGTGGGGTTGACCATGGCTAGACAGCGAAAGAGGCTCCGGGGTGGCGGCGTCTGCAAGGCAGCACGAGCCCCGCCGCCCTCCTCTTTTATAGCCAGTTCAAGCCCCGCCTACAGCCGGTCGCGCGCCTCATCTCTGGCCAATCGCAACCACGGGTCAGTCGAAATGACTGCATGGCTGGCCTATGAGTAGAGATGGCGCCCGAGAGGCAGGACTGGAGACGCGCGTGCGTGCTGGGCGATGCGGGAAGGTTCCCGCCCGCGGGCTCCGTCTCCGCGCTGCGGCGTGGGATCGCGCGCTAGCGACTGCTATGGGGACGGGGATCGGGCGTGGCGATCGCCCTGGTGGGCCGGTAGGAGCTGGAGGGCCGTGCACCTGCCCGGCCTCGCGACCAGGACGTCTCCCCATTGCTCAGAGGGGGCAACTGAGGCGAACGCAGGCCGCAAGGTCGCGCCGCCCGCCAAGGTCGCTTGGAGTCCAGGGAGCGCGCCTCTCTGAGAGACTAGGTGGCCTTGGCCATGACCATTTTCTCACTGCAGATGAGGTTAAGGCCCAGTCGCCTCCCCCTCTGCTTCCCCCTCTCCCTTCTAGTCTGAGAGGTTATGAAATGCTTCCAAAATGTCCTACTTTCCGAAAATATCTTGCACACTCTACTTGAATTTTCTCCAGGAGGAAGACATTAAAGCAAGAGGCTGGCAGACTCTTATCTATAGAGACACACTGCGCACTTTTGCCTTCCTTTTAAATCCTTTAAATTCTCTACCCCGCACCCCGTCTTTCAGAGACAGAATTGAGTTCTGGGTGAAAGACAAACCCACAACTTAAAAATGAATTCCGTTAGTCAAAAATATTAATAATGCTTTTACTATTAGTACTAAATGCACTTATATGACCCTGGTCTTTTGTTTCAGAAAAGCTTGAGAAGAAAATTTATATATCCTCCAACATTAGTTGCAACATTCAGAGTGTTATTTAATATCTCTGAAACTGAGTTTCTTCATCTGCAAAACCAGGATAGGGATCTGAGAAGCAAATGAGAATTTATGACTGATGAAATCCAGTGTCTGGCATCGTGCCATCATTATTAATAATGGCATTGTGAGCTTACATGTGCTCAGAATTTATAGAGTGTGGTTTTGTTCTCACAACCACCCAATAATCCCCATTTACAGAAAAGTGGAAAGTGAGCGTCTTCCATGTTAAATAGCTTGCTCAGAATAACCAGTTTAGGAGTATTAACAAAGCCAGAATTGGAAACTGCCTTTTTTTTTTTTTTTTTTTTTGCTCATTCCACATCACCTTTTGCTTTGTGATCCTGAGGAAGCTGCTTGTCTTTATCTGACACAGAAAAAATGACCCGAGGCCCTCAGGGGTAAACTCCCTCAACTTCTATCTCCTTCGCTCTGAATCTTAAAACAGTTAGGAACCCCTCCTAAGAAATAAATGAATGAATAGTAAGAGCATCACTTATGGGTTCCCTCACATTACTATTCAAAGTCTAGTCTTCTCTTTACTATCATCCTCTCACTTCACACAGGTATACCATATGTACACTCAAGAAAATAAATGCACATGTTCTGTTTGTTAAAGGGGGAGCCAGTGTTGTAGGGGATCCTTTATTAGCATTATCTCTTGAATAGGACTTCCTTACCGAGTAAACTTTCAGCAGACATAGAACCTCAGGAATGTGAGGCCGTCCAGTGCCTTATTTGGATGATTCTGACCAAAAGCAAATCCAACTGAATTCAACAGAGCCCTGATCTGGTTAGCTTACCAACCACCAACTGGTAAGCAGAAGTCTGTGACTTTCTCCATGGGGCATATTATAAACAAATGCTTACTTCAAAAATGTCTCTAGAGAGAATGTAACGGGGAAAAGTCAGGTTATTCAAAATTATAAAAACAGGCTCAGGGCCTCTCTTGTGCTTCTGCCACATGGCTTCTGCTGAGACCCGCAGTGACATCACAAGTCACATACCCATGGCTTTCTCCAGGCCACATCTTGCCTGATATAACTCTTCATCAGGCACCACCTCCTGCTTCCTTGATGGGCTGGACTTTTCTCTCCCATTTCTGCAACCCTGACCTTTTCCTCTTGAACTGTCCACACATTTGTCCTGTCATTGTCATATATTTGATCTTGTTTTGTTCCTTACACATTGGCTATGGTCAACCTTATTCACTCTCATGGCTCAGATTCTCAGGTAACTTCTCAACCAAGCTCCAGGCCCACGTTTACTCCAGAGCTCCAGGTGGCTCCTCCTTGCCCACTGGATCTCTCCTCAAGAATAAACCCTCAGACAGAGCTCTGCCACCTACCCTCTTCCCCAGGCCTCCCCGTCCCTAGGCCTGCTCTCCCTCCCCACCGCAACAACTCTGGCTTGGCCTTTTGCAGCAGCCTCCTAACTGGTTACTTGGCCCAGGTTTTCTTGTTATTTCTAGAATGGTCATTCGCAAAGTCATCTGATTTTGTAACTCCCAAGCTGTACAACCTCTTGGTCACCCATAGTGACCAGGCAGCCCCTTCACAGTCTGGTCTTAACTTGCTTTTCAGTCTCCTGGCTGGGATTTTTCCTGCCACGTTGTTTCTCTTTACCACCCCGACCCTGCCTTTCCAGTATACTCCTTCTATGCCTGTGGCCTGTGCCACCAAACCTCACCCTGTGGTCCCCATGGGAAATCTTCCTTGGCTCTCCCAGAGGTACTGGGTCTGGTCTGCAGCTTCAAAACTCAGAAGACATGTATTGAATGAATGCATAAATCCATGAAGAAAGGGCCAACCAAAACCTAGCCCTGGGGACTCCCCTGGTGGTCCTCAGGTCTTCCACAGCAGGAGGCAAGGGTTCAATCCCTGGTGGGCAAACTAAGATCTCACATGCCACACTGCTTAAACAAAAACAAAAGCGGGCCCTGGAGTGCGACTCCTCAGTAGGGTTGTTAATTAATTTGCACACACTGCCCAGAGCTGACGACTCTGCATCCCACTCTGGCATCAGTAATCATCCAGCCACTTGACAAGCAGCTCCTCACTAAACATCATCGTTCAGGCGCTGAAGACGTTCACTTCATCCCCACTGTACTGTCCGCCCATCTGCGGAGGACGCCTGCTCGCACCCTCACTCCTTGCTGGTTCCATCCTCCCTCCTGTCCACATCTATCCGGGCCCATCCAGGCTGTCTAGCCCCATGGCTGCTCTTCCTTTCCCTCTTAGAGGAAAAGAGCTTCCTGCAGCTCTTCTGGCTGCCTGGATCTTCCTTATCCACCAGTCCCTGAAGACCACATCCTTGCAACCCTCCTCTTCCCTCCTTATTCACTCGTAAGAGTAGTCCATGCTTCTGTGACCTGTCCAATCACTACCCCCTCCATACATGTCATCAGACTCCTGCTCCCACCCTTAACCCCAAGCTGCCCTAGCCAAGGCCTCCAGGGACCTCACGTTTATAAACTTGAGATTCATTTGCTTTATGACCACTGGCATTTGACCCCATCATGCTGCAGGGTTCTGCGCTCTCATCCCCAGGTACCCACCCTGCTGTTCAGAATTTGTTCAGTAGCAAGCAGGAGAAACCTCAGGCAGGAGCCGGTTTCAACAATAGAAATCCAGGGCAGGGCGCCGATCAGAGTAGCACTGAATAGATGGGCCTACTGAGCTGTGGTTAGAAATCAGGAAAGCCGCATGGAATGATCAAAATTCCAGCAGGACCACTTTCCCATCCCTGAGAGTTATGTGGGCCTGGGAAGCCTATGCAGGAGTTCAGAATGCCTATCACATACAGAGATGATCAGATGCGGACAAAAAAGATGTTTATGTAGCTGAGGATTCATTCAAGTTGAAAGGAAGGCAGACTGTTCTGTGCAGGACCAAGCTGGGGGCCTCTGCGGCAGGCCAAAAGGAGTCTGTCTGCAGCCAGGCCAGCCTGGCCCTTATTCACCTGAGTCAGGTGTTAAAATGTGCAGTAGGTTTCTTTCTCTCTTTGACTTAGGTATGCAATTTTTTTTCCTTGCTGCACTGCCCAGCATGCAGGGATCTTAGTTCCCTGACCAGGAATCGAACCCATTCCCTCCACAGTTAACGCTCAGAGCTCTAACCACTTGACGGCCAGGAGATTCCTTGCATTTCCTTTTTTTTCTTTTTTTAATTTATTTGGCTGCGCCAGGTCTTAGTTGTGGCATGCGGAATTTTTAGTTAGGGCATGTGGGATCTTGTTCCCTAACCAGGCATCAAACTCAGGCCCCCTGCATTGGGAGCTCAGAGTCTTAACTGGTTCAGAAACTGCCGGGGAAGTCCCTGCATTTCTTTTTTAACAGCTTTTAACAAGTGAATTTCATGGTGTGTAAGTTTTATTGAGATGTAGTTTACATACCATGAAATTCACTTGTTATAATTGTATAATTGTATAATCATACAATTCAGTAATTTTTTAGCAAATTCAGAGCAGTGCAAATATCCCCACAATCTAATTTTAGAACGTGTCCCTCACCCCAAGTACCTTGTGCCCTTTTTAGTAATTCCTTGTTTCCACTCAGTAACTGCTTTTAAAATTCTGTAGTTAAAAAGTGATTTAGACTTGTGGTTTGAAATGGAAATACTATAAAGTTTATATATTGTGTTTAAACATTTAAGAGAACTTTAGGTTCAACATATTCAAAAGTCTATTAGAACTATTTAATGCTCAAGGCGGTTTTTTTCTTTGCTAATTTGGACAATTAAGTACTTCAAAAGGAAAGCAAATGTATTACACCTATAAATGCAGTTTAAATGTTGGAAGATGTAGTAAAAGAATTCAAATCTGCCATGTTTATAAAGAGACTAATATGATGTACAAGCTAAAGAACTAGGTTTTAAAATGGTAGTTTAATAAGTTAAATATCAGTTGTGAAAATATGATGAAACAAATATAAAATATAACAAACACTGAGTAGCTTTTGTACATAAAAAAGAAGCTGCAGGACTCCAATCTACATGTCAAGGGCCCTGGGGCCTTTGGTTTTCTGTCCTCAGGATGGCCACTTCACAGTTCCGGATGGTGCCACCACCTCCCTTCCCCTCCTGCATCGCCCCAAGTTCAAGATAGTCTGGTTGCTGCGAAGACTAAGGGAGAAGGAGAAAGGCAAAGGGGAAGAAGGCCCGAGAATTACGCCACCACAATCCTGTTGGCTAAGCTTTCCCAGGAGCCCTGCCCAGTGGCTTTCACCCTTGGCTGCAGGAATCCAGGAAGATGAATATTTTGATCTGGGCACATTGCCAACCAAGCCACCCGGCTTCTGTTAGTAAGAAGGAAGGCAAAATGGATGATTTGGGAGATAACAGGCAGCATCCAAGGCACCAACTATTGTCACCCAGCAGGAAAGGGATAGACTGGGAGGGATGGGGGCGTTCTCAGTCCTTAGGAAACCGGCACAATAGGGCACAGGGAGAAACTCCACTCAGCTTGGCTGGGGAGGACCACGCCGCCACCCCCTCACACACACCAGAAATGTTGGATCTGATGGCACAGTGGGGATTGCATCTGTTTACTGGAGCCCAGATCATTCCAATCTCCCCGATCACACCAGATCACAGGAGGCTAGGAAAAGTGGTGTCTGCTATTCTCATGCATTTCCCACTCAGAAGGTGGGGCATTTCCCTAATACAGAAAAGGGCACAGTAACCAAACAAGGATAAATAAGGCTTAAGATAGTGAAGTCAGGATTCCAGGAGGTATCCGGTGCCATTATTAAGATCATTATTTAATTCTCACAGCCGTCTTTTGAAGTAAGTACTATTATTTTTGCTATTTTTCACAAGAGGAGACAAGCTCAGAGAAACTGAATAACTTCCTCGGAGAGAGAGAGCCAGGGTTGATGCCCATTCTACCTGGCTCTGGGTCCTGTGCTACTCACTGTCATGCTATGTCCTGAAATTTTTAAAAATCATGTTAAGTATGTGTAACATAAAGTTTGCCATTTTAACTAATAAGTGTACAGTTCATAGGCATAAAGTGCGTTCCTATTACTATGCAGCCATCACCACCATCCATCTCCAGAACTTTTTCATCTTCCCAAACTGAAACTGTCCCCATTAAACACTAACTACCCATCCTCCACTCCCAGCTCCTGGCACCCATCAGTCTGCTTTCTGCCTCTATGAATTTGCTTATTCTAGAAACTTCACATAAGTGGAGTCATACAGTATTTGTCCTTTCGTGACTGGCTTATTACACTTAGCATAATGTCCTCAAGCTCTATTCAGGTTGCAGTATGTGTCAGAATTTCCTTCTTTTTTGTAGCTGAATAATATTCCTTTGTTTATCCATCCTTCTATCCATGAACACTTAGGTTGCGTCCATCTTTTGGCTATCGTGGATAACGCTGCTATGAACATTGGTGAGTCCTTTCTTTCAATCTCTTTGTGCACATTCTATGAAGTAGAATTGCTGAATCAGACAATAATACTGCTTTAAGTTTTTGAGGAACTTCCATACTCCACCATTTCCATGGCTGCACCATTTTGCATTCATTCCAGCCATGCACAACAGTTCCAATTTCTCCACATCCTCACCAACGTGTTATTTTCTGTTTGTTTTTATGATAGCCGTCCTAATGGGTGTGAGGCGGTGCCACGTTGTGGTTTTGACTTGCATTTCCCTAATGATTAGTGCTGTTGAGCATCTTTTCTTATGCTTTTGGCCATTTGTATGTCTTCTTTGAACAGAGAAATATCTGTTCGAGCCTAATCTATTCTTTAAGTGAGTTGTCTGGCTTTTTGTTGTTGAGTTTTAGGAAGACTTTACATATTCTGGATATTAATCCCTTCAGCTCAGTTCAGTCGCTCAGTCGTGTCCGACTCTTTGCTATATATATAATTTACAAATTATACTACTATATATATTTACAAATATACTATATATATAATTTACAAATATGTTCTCCCATTCTGTAGGTTGCCTTTTCATTCTGTTGATAGCGTCTTTTTTTTTTTTTTGAATGCCCAGGTTGTAGCCATTATCTTGATCTCATCTTTGGGTGTGTGATAAGTCACACTCAGTTTTGGTGTGTATTTGAGTCCTACCAGAAAGGGAAGGTCACTTTACCCACAGAGCCCAGTTCTCCAAGTTCCTGGGGTGATTTCAGCCAAGTGTCTGTGGTGACCATCTAGGCCTCTTTCTCTAATGCTGAAGGCAGAACTGCAGCAGGTGAAGGCAGAACCAGCAGAGGGAACTGCGGCAAGGACCATCCAGCCCACTACCCAGGAGCACCTACGTCACATACGGTTGTGTTGTTGTTTCAGTTGCTCAGTCGTGTCCGACTCTTTGCGACCCATGAATTGTAGCCCACCAGGCTCCTCTGCCCATGGGGATTCTCCAGGCAAGAATCCTGGAGTGGGTTGCCATTCCCTTCTCCAGGGGATCTTCCTGACCCACTGATCGAACCCAGGTCTCCTGCATTGCAAGGAGATCTTTACCATCTGAGCCACCAGGAAAGCTCATCATGTACAGAGCGCAGAGCAAAATGAAATGTGAGGCCCCTTGTTAAAAAATTATCAAGGGTTCCAGCAGAGAGACAGCAGAATATTAAACCAAGTGCGGGGGGGGTGTGGTGGTACGGGGGTTACAGGCGGCTCCTGAAGCCAGCTCTGCCACTGCCTTTGGTGGCAAAGCATCAGGTGCCTGGGAGCCCTGGGCACAGGGGACTTTACACACACCCCCTGACTGTTTTCCAAGGCCATCACCAAGTGCTCATGAGGAAGAGCGGAGGCTGGTCCAGGAGATGGAGAAGACTACCTGAGGCTCTGGGGGAGGAACAGGGGCCTGAGACACCCTCCAACGACAGAGGCTTGGCAGTAAGCACCCGGCAGTGACTGTCTGCCCCTCAGGGGACAATGAGTGAGACCTGGGTCTGAGGCTCAAGCATGTGGGGCTCCTGGAGCCTGAGAGTAACCATGCCAGGCCTGACACCACGTGCCACTGGGGATGTGGCAGGAGAGACAAGACCTCCCGAAGGACAGGCATGTGGGGCCTCTATGTCCTGACAGCAGGACTTGGCCAGCTGCCCTGAGGAGGTGAAAGAGCAGAGTGAGACCACCCACCACGGTGCAGGGGCCCAGGGCCTGCTGCAAGAGACGCTCACACACTCAGATGCCGATCCCAGCAAAGGAAGGCCCAGTCCTGCTGTCTGTGCTGAACTGAATCTAATGCTGCCACAGAGCTCACCCACAGGCCAGGCGGGCTGGGCCCAACAGCTGACAGCAAGGATGTTCCATTTCCTGGGTGTCCGGATGCTTTACTTCAGCCGCTGCTGCGCTTTACACACTGTGTCTGGAATTCAGTATCGAATCCCTCGTGCCTGACTGCCTTTGAAGTGGGGCATTGACTTTTTCCTGCCATTGGACTGGAACTTGCACTGTTGGTTCTCCTGGATGTCTAGCTTCTAACTCACCCCACAGATCTTGGGGCTTGTCAGCCTCCATAATCATGTGAGCTAATTCCTCATAATAAACAAACAAATACACATATCCCCGGTTGGTTCTGTTTCTCTGGAGAACTCTAACTAAATATAGACACAAAAAGAAGGAAAAAGAAAAAACAAACAAACAAACACTAGATAAAGTGACCCATCATCTAGAAAGACAACAGTCAATAGAACCAGACCCAGTGAAGGCCTGTGTCATAAGGCAGAGACTTCACTTATTTAAAGGTATTTATTTATTTACTTATTTGGCTGCTCCAAGTCTTACTTTCAGGTTTATGGGATCTGGTTCTATGACTAGGGACTGAACCCAGGCCCCCTTCACTGGAGTCTTAGCCACTGGACTACCAGGGAAGTCCTTGTTTTGCCTTTTTTTTTAAGTCAGTAATAATAACTAAGAATTGTATTTACAAATAATACATAAGATGCCAATTTTTAAACAGACTTTCTAAAAATAAACTATTTTTAAAAGCAGTTTTAGACTCACAGCAAAACTGAGGGGAAAGTACAAACATTTCTTGTACATTCCCTGTCCCCACCCACCCATCCCCTGCTCTGCCAGCCTCCCCCATTATCAACATCCCTTACCAGAGTAGTGCATTTGTTACAGTTGATGAAACTACACTGACACCTTGTACTTCCCCAAACCCACAGTTTACATTAGTGTTCTCTCTTGGTGTTGTATATTCTATGGGATTTGGGGATTTTTTTTGGTCATGCCTGATGTCTTGTGGAATCTTTGTACCCTGACCAAGGATGGACCCATCTGTTCCATCTACTTTGGAAGTACAGAGTCTTAACCACCAGAGCACCAGAGAAGTCCCTTCTATGGGTTTTAACAAACATATAAATACAAGTGTCCATACCTGACCTGCCTCTTGAGAAACATGTATGCAGGTCAGGAAGCAACAGTTAGAACTGGACATGGAACAACAGACAGGTTCCAAATAGGAAAAGGAGTACGTCAAGGCTGTATATTGTCACCCTGCTTATTTAACTTATATGCAGAGTACATCATGAGAAATGCTGGGCTGGAAGAGGCACAAGCTGGAATCAAGATTGCCGGGAGAAATATCAATAACCTCAGATATGAAGATGACACCACCCTTATGGCAGAAAGTGAAGAAGAACTAAAAAGCCTCTTGATGAAAGTGAAAGAGGAGAGTGAAAAAGTTGGCTTAATGCTCAACGTTCAGAAAACAAAGATCATGGCATCTGGTCCCATCACTTCATGGAAAATAGATGGGGAAACAGTGGAAACAGTGGCTGACTTTATTTTTCTGGGCTCCAAAATCACTGTGGATGGTGACCACAGCCATGAAATTAAAAGACACTTGCTCCTTGGAAGAAAAGTTATGACCAACCTAGACAGCATATTAAAAAGCAAAGACATTACTTTGTCAAAAAAGGTCCGTCTAGTCAAGGCTATGTTGTTTCCAATAGTCATGTATGGATGTGAGAGTTGGACTATAAAGAAAGCTGAGCGCTGAAGAATTGATGCTTTTGAACTGTGGTGTTGGAGAAGATTCTTGAGAGTGCCTTGGACTGCAAGGAGATCCAACCAGTCCATCCTAAAGAAGATTAGTTCTGGGTGTTCGTTGGAAGGACTGATGTTGAAGCTGAAACTCCAATACTTTGGCCACCTGATGCAGAGAGCTGACTCGTTTGAAAGGACCCTGATGCTGGGAAAGATTGAGGGCAGGAGGAGAAGGGGACGACAGAGGATGAGATGGTTGGATGGCATCACCGACACAATGGACATGAGTCTGAGTGAACTCCGGGAGTTGGTGATGGACAGGGAGGCCTGGTGTGCTGTGGTTCATGGGATCACAAAGAGTCGGAGACGACTGAGTGACTGAACTGAACTGAACTTTTAAGGATTACACAGAACATTTTTATTGCCCTAAAAATCCTCTGTGCTTCACCTGTTCATCTCCCAGCCCCCAACTCCCGGCAACCACTGATCTTCTTACTGTCTCCATAGTTGTCTTTTCCAGAATGTCATATGGTGAAAATCACACAGTATGTATTCTTTTCAGGTTGACTGTTTCACTTAGTGATGTGCATTTAAGTTTCCTCTGTGTAGTTCAACTGCTTATTTCTTTTTAAAGATTTTTTATTGAAGTGTAGTTGATGCACAATATAAAAGTTGCAGGTGTACAACAGATGGCTCATTTTTTAGTGCTGAATAATATTCCATTGTCTGATTGTTCCACAGTTTATTTATCCATTCATCTATTGAAAGACATCTTGGTGGCTTCCAGATTTTGGCACTTGTGAGTAAATGTGCTGTAAACATCTGTGTGCAAGTTTCTGTGTGAACATGTTTTCCACTCCTTTGCATAAATATCAAAGAGTCTGACTGCTGGATTGTGTAGTAAGAGCATGTTGAGTTTTATAAGAAACCATCAAACTGTTTTCCAAAGTGGACGGACCATTTTGCATCCCCACCAGCAGTGGATGAGGGTTCCTGTTGCCTTGGTGTTTTATTTTTTATCATGAGTGTGTATTTACTGTACGAAAGCAGCATTTCCTGCTCGTGTTGCAAGAAAGTCAAGCAGACAGTGACACTGTTGGGAGTAGGCAGCAGCTCCACTTCAGACTCTTCTTATATGGGCTCCTGTGGACAGGGTGGGAAAAAGAGCAGTCCCCAGCCTCTGGAGACCTCAGGCTCTGTGGTCCCACTCCGTCGCAGTCAGGAGGGATTTTGGCTACAGACTGGAAACACCAAACAACACCAGTTCAGGTCACATGGTTTCTTTTGACGTCAGCAGGGTTGGCTGGCCAGTCCATCTGGTGGAGCTTGCTCCACCCTCCTCCACCTCCTGGTCCAGTCCTGACCCTCGCCCACATCCAGCTGCAGGAGGGAAGAGCAGGACAGAGGAGACAGCCCCTTGAAGCCAGCCAGGGTCTCAGCACCTGAAGGGGCCATAAGGAGCTTCAGGGGAGCCAGGAAGGAAGCTGCTTCTCCAGGGGAGGGCAAAGTTACCGTGTCTAGGTCTTGCTCTGCCACCAAGCATCAAAGCAGAGGGCAGAACTCTTCCTCAATCAAACCTGCAAATGCCCCCTGGACACCTAAATGGAGAAGAGGCCAACAAGCGTGCAGTGTGCTTGTGAGATGCTTAGCAATGGGCAGATGTGACAGCCCTTGGGGAGCGTGGGCCAGGCCACAGCACCTCCCAAAGGCAGCTTTGCATCCTCTCTATTTGTTCCTGCCTTAATCTCTTTGACAAATGTTCTGGGCGTCGGAATAAATCGGGACACAGGAGAGATCTGGTCCTTGCCCTCATGGAGTTCACAGTCTTGTGGGGGAAGAACAGATAAAAATTATGATCTCCTATGCCCAAAAATGTTTATTCAAGCTCTAGACTTCCATGGTAGGTGCCAAGACACACAAGAGATAAAGGAGAAAACTGAGCAATGGTAGGAGGGGACAGCCAGGTGAATGTGGGACATTCTATAATGTGACTTGTCTGAACTGTTAAAAAAATATCAATGTAAGGGGAAAAAAGGCCAAAGACTGTTCTAGATTAAATGAGACTAAAGAGACACAGTAATCTGTTGCAAAAGTAAACCTTGATTGGATCCCAGATTGAAAAAGAAAGTGATAAAGTGCTTTCAGGGGACTTCCCTGGTGGTCCAGTGGTTGAGAATCTGCCTTCCAGTGCAGGGGATGCAGGTTCGATCCCCGGTTGGGGAACTAAGACCCCACACAACCACAGTGTGACTAAGCCCACGTGCCTCAACTAGAGAGCCTGCACACCGCAACAGCTGCGCCTGTGCGCTCTAGAGCCTGTGCTGCATAACGAAAGACGCCCCCATGTGCTGCAACTAGGGAAAGCCTGTAAGCCACAACAAGGACCCAGTGCAACCAAAAAGAGGGGTTGCATTTTTTGGGGGGGTCCTTTTTAAATTTTTAAATCGAAGGATAATTGCTTTACAGAATTTTGCGGTTTTCTGTCATACATTAATGAGAATCAACCATAGATAGGGGACACCCATGTCCCCTCTCTTCCGGACCTCCCTCTCCATCCAACCCTTTAGCCTGTTGCAGAGCCCCTGTTTGAGTTCCCTGAGTCACACAGCAAATTCCCATTGGCTATCTATTTTACAAACAGTATTGTAAATTTCTATGTTGCTCTCTCTATACATCTCTTCTCCCTCCTCTCCTCCCACCATGTCCATAGGTCTGTTCTCTATGTCTGTTTTCCCATTGCTGCCCTGAAAATAAATTCATCAGTGCCATCTCTTCAGATTCCATATATATGTGTCAGTATATGATATTTACATTTCTCTTTCTGACTTACTTCACTTTGTATAATAGGCTCTAGTTTTGTCCACCTCATTGGAACAGATTCAAATGCGTTTCTTTTTATGGCTGAGTAGTATTCCATCGTATATATGTACCACAGCTTCTTTATTCATTCATCTGTGGACATTTAGGTTGCTTTCATGTTCCAGCTATTGTAAATAGTGCTGCATTGAACATTGGGGTACATGTAACCAAAAAACTGGGGGCTGCATTTTAGGACAAATGGGACCTTTGAATGTAATAGGTGAGGCTGTGGAATTACTGTTCATTTTCTTAAGTGTGATAATGGTAGAAGAAAACGTTTTTGTTTTTTCAAGGTGCATGTTGGAGTATGTAGAGATGAAACGTTTGGAGGGGTGAGTTGGTTCCTTATAGGGAGGGAGGGTAGGGGCATGTTCAGGGGTTGAGCTGGAGGGGTGGCTTAGGTGGTTTGCCTATCCCTTGGATGGTGTTGAGTGCAGGGGGCATATGTAGTACCCTGCTTTCGCTCCCAACACCCACTTTTTCCTCCCAGCTCTTCAAAAATGGCAGTTGGATTTTGGGGCTCTTTGTATCTTTTTGTCCATAATTTGCTCCAGCTGCACACGCACCCAGTTGTTTTTAGTCCCATATAGTTTCTTTGTATTTTGTTGCTCAAAGAGACGTTTGTCCAGGTACCAGCATTGCAGCAAAGGGCCCAGGATCCCAGCCTGTCTCGCCCCAAGGTCCTTGGTGGTCCTTTCAGGATGGTAGTTTTGAACCCTTCTTTCGCAAGCTGGTTCTGAGTGGGTCACAGTCACCTGCAACTGGGTGGTGGCTAACACCCCATGGAAAAGGTTTTAATAGAGAAGCGCCCTGGCCAGAAAGAGCTGGGTGTCTCATTGGGGGAGCAGTGTCAATCACTGCTAGTCATAGCTAAGAATGAAGAAACAGGAGCAACTTACATGGAAATAAAAACATGAACTTTAAGGAAGGGGCAGCTAACCAAGGGATGATTCACTTATATTGGGCTCAAGTCCAGGCTGAATTAATCTCTGGTGAAAGAGGCCAGATCAGCGATAGCTGAGGGGGTGGAGGGAGTGGTAGAAAATTCTGTCTTCACTGTGACAGTGGATCCACAGGTGCATGACCTTAGAGAACTCACTTCTGTATGTCAAGTTAAACAAATGAATCAGGCCAATGACTTCCAACACAAAAAGTAAACAGTAAAAAAAAGAAAAAATCTTCAACAGTCCCTGGGCCGATGAAACACTTCCTTAATGCTGTCTAGACTTCTCCCTCCGACTATTGCCCTACCGTCCCTGCCTTCTCTCGTTGAACCTGTGGCAGGTAAGGACACTCTCAACAGCCACCCAAGCTTGGAAAGGCAGTGAGGCTGGGGCTGCAGTGAGTGGAGCTAAGAGGAATGAGGTGGCATGGCGGCCCCTCACTGCAAGGAGAGGACATGTGTGCATGCTGTGCGTGCTAAGTCACTTCAGTGGTGTCCAACTCTGTTTGATACTATGGACTGTAGCCTACCAGGCTCCTCTGTCTGTTGGATTCAGCAAGAAAACTGCAGTGGATTGCCATGCCCTCTGCCAGGGGATCTTCCTGACCTAAGGATTGAACCCTCATCTCTTGCCTCCTCCTTCAGCAGGCAGGTTCTTTACACTAGCACCTCTTTGGAAGCCCCAGGGAGAGGACACAGACCGCCAAACTTAGAGGGAGACAAGGCTGTCAACGGAGGGAGCCGCCTCTAAGAAACACTCTAAGTATTCCCTCCTTGTCAATGTTTACAGAAGTGGGAGGAAAGTTGGTGTAATCCTTTACATGGTAGGATTCACCCTTCAAGCCATGTGCCCCCACAACTTTTCTGTGTTGGAGGAGGTTTAATTATAGTTTCAATCTCTGGACTGGTAAGTCTGCTCATATTTTGTTTCTTGTTGGGCCAGTTTTGGTTATTTGTGCTTCTAGGAATTAGACCATTTCACCTAAGTTATATAATTTGTTGGTGCACGACTATTTATAATATTCTCTTACCCTCCTAAGGATAAGAGATCTTCATGGCCGAGATAATCACGATGGTGTGATCACTCACCTAGAGCCAGACATTCTGGAATGTGAAGTCAAGTGGGCCTAGGAAGCATCACTATGAACAAAGCTACTGGAGGTGATGGAATTCCAGTTGAGCTATTCCAAATCCTGAAAGACGATGCTGTGAAAGCACTCAATATGCCAGCAAATTTGGAACACTCAGCAGCGGCCACAGGACTGCAAAAGGTCAGTTTTCATTCCAATCCCAAAGAAAGACAATGCCAAAAAATGTCCAAACTACCACATAATTGCACTCATCTCACATGCTAGTAAAGGAATGCTCAAAATTCTCCAACCCAGGCTTCAACAGTACATGAACCATGAAATTCCAGATGTTGAAGCTGGTTTTAGAAAAGGCAGAGGAACCAGAGATCAAATTGCCAACATCCACTGGATCATCGAAAAAGCAAGAGTTCCCGAAAAACATCTACTTCTGCTTTATTGACTATGTCAGAGCTTTTGACTGTGTGGATCACAATAAACTGTGGAAAATTCTGAAAGAGATGGGAATACCAGATCACCTGACCTCCCTCTTGAGAAATCTGTATGCAGGTCAGGAAGCAACAGTTAGAACTGGAGATGGAACAGACTGGTTCCAAATAGGAAAAGGAGTACATCAAGGCTGTATATTGTCACCCTGCTTATTTAACTTATATGCAGAGAACATCACGAGAAATGCTGGGCTGGATGAAGCACAAGCTGGAATCAAAAGTGCCAGAAGAAATATCAATAACTTCAGATAAGCAGATGACACCACCCTTATGGCAGAAAGAGAACTAAAGAGCTTCTTGATGAAAGAGAAAGAGGAGAGTGAAAAAGTTGGCTTAAAGCTCAACATTCAGAAAACAAAGATCATGGCATGTGGCCCCATCACTTCATGGCAAATAGACGGGGAAACAGTGGCTGACTTTATTTCTGGGGGCCCCCAAATCACTGCAAATGGTGACCACAGCCATGAAACTAAAAGACACCTTGGAAGAAAAGTTATGACCAACCTAGACAGCATATTAAAAAGCAGAGATGTTACTTTGCCGAAAAAGGTCTGTCTAGTCAAAGCTATGGTTTTTCCAGTGGTCATGTATGGATGCGAGAGTTGGACTATAAAGAAAGCTGAGCGCCGAAGAACTGATGGTTTTGAACTGTGGTGTTGGAGAAGACTCTTGAGAGCCCCTTGGACTGCAAGGAGATCTAACCAGTCCATCCTAAAGGAAATCAGTCCTGAATAGTCATTGGAAGGACTGATGTTGAAGCTGAAACTCCAATACTTTGGCCACCTGATGCAAAGAACAGACTCACTTGAAAAGGCCCTGATGCTGGGAAAGATTGAAGATGGGAGGAAAAGGGGACGACAGAGGATGAGATGGCTGGATGGCATCACCGACTCAGTGGGCATGAGTTTGAATAGGCTTCAGAGCAGGTGACGGGCAGGGAGGACTGGAGTGCTACAGTCCATGGGGTCACAGCATCGGACACAACTGAACAACTGACTGACTGACTGATTCTCCTAAGGTGAGCTCGTTAGTAATTTCTCTGAATTTCATTTCCTATTTTGGTCATTTGTTTCTTTTCCTTTAGTCAGTTTAGCTGAAGGTTTGTTCATTCTGTTGCTTTTCAAAGAAACAACTTTGCTGACAATGGTTCTCTATTGTTTTCCTATTCGCTCTTCTGTTATTTCCTTCCATGAGCTCTGGATTTAGCTTTTTCTACTGCCTTTGGTTGTAGTTAGGTTGACTGAGTCCTCTCATCTGTAGACATTTACAGCTATTAATTTCCCTAAACTGCCTTCAGTTTAGTCGCTCAGTCGTGTCTGACTCTTTGCGACCCCATGAATTGCAGCACGCCAGGCCTCCCTGTCCATCACCAACTCCTGGAGTTCACTCAGACTCCTATCCATCCAGTCGGTGATGCCATCCAGCCATCTCATCCTGTCGTCCCCTTCTCCTCCTGCTTAATTGCATATTAAATTTTGGTGTGTAGGGCTACCCTGGTGGCTCAGTGGTAAAAAATCATCTGCCAATGCAGGAGACGACGGGTTAGATCCCACATACTGCAGAGCAACGAAGCCCATGAGCCACAACTATTGAGCCCATGTTCCAGAGCCCAGGAACCATGACCATTGAGCCCATACAGCACAGACACTGAAGTCCAAGCGCCCTAGAGCTCATGCTCCACAAGATGAGAAGCCACAGGAAAAAGCCTGCACGCTGCAACAAAGTTTAGACCCCACTTGCCGCAACTAGAGACAAGCCTGTGCAGCAACAAGGACCCAGCACAGCCAAAAATAAAATTAAAAAAAAAAATTTTGCTTACAAAAAACAATTCGTGTAGTGTTCTATACTGTAATTCATTTGTGGTTTCTCCTTTGATCCTTCAGGTTTTGAAGTGTCCATTTCCACATATTTGAGTTTTCCAGCAGACAACAGAGTCTTCTGTTATCTACACTTCACTGTGGTCAGACTACATTCTTTGTATGCTTTCAACCTTTTTATTGAGACTTGTTTTTCAGTCTAACACATGGTCTCTCCTGGAGAATGTTCCACATGCACTTAAAAATAACATATTCTGCTGCTGACAGGTGAACCGTTGTTAGGCCTAGTTGGCTTTTTTTTTTTTTTAAGATGTGTATTTGGTATGTACATTGTGCTTAGTTGCTCATTTGTGTCTGACTCTGTGACCCTTTGGACTGTAGCCCTCCAAGCTCCCCTGTCCATGGGATTCTCCAGGCAACACTGGAGCTGGCTGCCGTTTTCCTCCTCCAGGGCATCTTCCTGTCTTCAACAATGCAGGCACATTCTTCACCTGCTGAGCCATCAAGGACTTACTGGGATATACAACATATGAAGCATGTGAAACTCATGAATCCACCGCTTCCCTTGAGGATCAGGACACCATTGATACTACCATTCTCCCTGGACATTCCCATGCTGTTCTGATGGGGAGCACTATGGCCAACATGTTGACCATCTTGCTTCATCACTGCCTCATGTGTGTGAATCCGTGAAATGTATATATTTGGTGTCATGTTTTATAGGAATGCCATCACATTTCATCAGCTCCCACGCCTCAATTTCATCCTGGTCTGAGAAGATGCTGCAGTGACATTGGAGCTGGGGGCCCTGGTGGTGTGTACTTGCTCCTCAGACCCACGCTCCCCCCGCCCCCCCCCCCCCACCGTGGGTGGAGTTTGAGTAGCTAGTAGGTATCTTGGCTCATCCCCACCTCCTGGTCTCTCCACTCCACCCAATATCCAGAATGTTACAGGCTGAGGGTGCAGAGGCCCAGTGAGACCACAAGGTGGGACAACATTCCAGCTATGCCTAATGCCCCCCAGGACAGGTAGGGGAGCGCACTCCCCCACTCCTAGGGGTGGGCTGTGCTGGGCCTGTCCCTGACCCACTGCCTTCCTGTTCTTGGGGTGGGCTTCTGGGCAAACCCTGGGGGCACTGCTCCTCCCTAAGCCTTTCTCTCCTTCTGTTCCCTCGGGCAGAAATAGGGCTGCAGAGGGATAGGAAGGCGCACACCTGGGGTTTCAAGATGTCAGTGGGTGACTTGGCGTACCCCCATCCTGGACACTGCCCCGCATCCACTGGGGCCGGTCTCTGGGTGTGCTACCCCCTCTCCCCAACAGGGCTCATAAGCCTTTTCTGCTGGACTGGAAGGCCCATGGGGCCACTTGGGCAGTTAGCGCACAGATGAACCAGTGTCCAGCTGGTCAGGCACTCAGACCCTGCTCCTTGGCCCCACAGCTGACTCCAAGCCTGAGGCAAGACCACACGGTGACGTGGTGGCAGATGTGTCTCCCAGTCCTGGTGACACTTCACAAATAGCTCTCTAGCCAGAGCCAACTTGGAAAATTCCAGGGACAAGGAAATTTACCACGGGTTGCAAATAGCTGGGCCTTGTCTTGAGCAGGGAGCCCCGCCCATGTGTAGTAAGCAGGTTGAGCAGGAAGGAGGGACTGCCAGGCCCACCACGAGGGAGTCCTTTAATAGAGACAGGCAGACAGGGGACACGACTTGGCCCTGCACCTAGAGTGTGGTGGCCCCTCCGCCCCCACCTGGCGTGGCCCCAGTGTGGACGTGGGAGGAGAGGTGGATTTAAAAAACACTGTGGGACCAATTCTTCACGCTTACAGAAAAGGGCAACTTGGGGGGAACAGGCTGCTGGAGAATCTGCACGTGGAGCTGAGTCTGAGCCCAACGGCCAGCAGGAGGGAGCCTGCTGCCCCCCACCCCTCCTGGCCTGCACATGGGTGAGGGCAGGAGCCCACGGAGACCCAAGCTGCACAGAGGGACCAGCCACCCTACATCTATTAGTGTTTCCACACTATGTACACTATTGTGCTTTAGAGCCCCCAACCCCCAGCCTCAGCCTGAAGCCCCTGCCATAGCGGGCTGGGCGAGACTAGGCCCCAGGACAGAGTAACCCACTCTTTGCTGGCCTAGGGCCAAACGGGTCATTGAAACAGAAAGGTCAACGCTGGACAAGATGCAGGCTGGTGGGAGCAGGCGGGGTGGGGGCCTGGGTGAGGCTGGAGTTCAGGGGTGGTGGGTATGCATGAACCAGGCAGGGCTGGACAAGCATGGGCTGGTACAGATGGGGGCAAGGATGGGCATCTCCTCAAAAACAGTTCTGCAGCTGCAAACTGGGCCAGGGAGAACCCTGCCCCAGGGCTCCCCTCCCAGCCAGTGCAATTCGGCCTCCCGCAGCCAGGTGTCAGGGGTGGGTCCCAGCTCCAGGTGTACACGTGGGGAGGGCCGCTGGTGTCAGGTGAGGCTGGGCTGGAAAGAATGGTGCGAGACATCGGTGGGCATGTCCCTGCCAGCCAGGTGGTCGACAGATAGGATCAGTTGTTCTCGAAGAGAGAAAGCAGGTCATCGTTGCTGTTCGTGGGGAGGTCGGGTGGGCCCAGGTAGGACAGCAGCTCATCGGGGTTAGTCAGTTCTGGAAGCAGCTGGGGACAAAGCAAATCTGATAGCAGCTCTGGCCTCAGACCTGCCACATCATCCCAATCGGGTCCCCAGGCCCAGCCGGGAAGTGGGGTGCCCCCCCCCCGCCAGCCTCCAACACAGGCTAGCACCAGAGCCCCTCAGTCTGCTCCTCACAGGGCCTCTTCCTGCCAAAGACTGCTCTGCAACCAGGAATCACTTGTGCTAAGCTGTCCAAGGACAACATGGGACACCCCAGCCCGTGAGAGGTCCTGAACACGAACAGCATGAATGCAGAAGGTGGAATTTTCTGCTTTGAGCTGTGCTTTCCACATTTTTTCACGTTGAACTTTGTATTCATTTATCAGGATGGAGGGACAATCACCTGTCTTTTATGCACTGGTTCTGGCTCGCACACCACCTGTGAGTCAGACAAGTCAAGTCAGACCCTAAGGCCGGTGTCATTGGCCACAAGCCAAGTCTTCCCGGGGACTCTGCATGTGCCACGTTGGCGCACAGGTCCCGAGAACCAGGTGCCTGGACACAATCACCCCATAGCTACTCTGGACACCTGACACTCAACAAAAATGCTGGCATCACCCAACCAGCTCTCCCCAAGTCTGGAAGCCATGGAGGAGTCACTGTCTTTGCTTCTATGAAGTGCAAGGACCCTGGGGACAACAGATAAGCACCCCCGAGCCCCAGCTCCAAGTGCTCCCCAGCACAGGGCCCAGTACTCACGTCCAGAGCCGGTTCCGGGGCCTCCCCTGCCCCAGACATGGGGGCCCCCATCATGCCTGTGGCAGCACTGAAGGCCAGCTCGCTGAGAGGCCCCGAGTTCACTGGGCCCAGAGCTGGCCGGGATGCTGGGGGAGGGTTTGGATGATGCAGCTGGGGCCCTGGGGGGCCTCCAAGGTTAGGGGCGTGCAGCCCCGGGGGCCCGGGGTTATGGGCTGGGTCCAGGTGACCTGCTGGTGCCATCTGAGGAGGAGAGAATAACCTAGTAAAACAGCTCGAGGGCTCCCTGGGGGGACACCTCCACAGCCCCTCGACTTGACACTGACCTGGCCTGGGAGGCAGGGGCCGGACTTCTCTGGCGTAAGGAGGTTGCTGGGAATGTCGGATTGATAGGAGACAGGCGGAGGCCCTGGGGTGAACTCAGTCAGGGTTGGGGTGCTGGGTGTGGTGGGTGGGAAGGATTCGGGGAAGGTCCCGGGTCCCAGGAAGCTGGAACCTGAGAAAGGAGAGCCAGATCCAGGTGAGGGCAGGGGGGTCATGCTGGCTGAGCCATGAGGGCAGACTGGCCACAGCACGGGTGGGACTCACTGCGCTCGCCCAGAGGATGCTGGCCTTTATGGAAGTTGCTACTTGGGAAAGGGCATTTCTTCTCGTTGTTGCTGGGGGAAGTGGTCATGACACTGCCAGGAGGCTGCGAGGGGACAGGAATGGGACCCACCACACCCAGATACTCCCACCCGCAGGGCTGGATGGGGCTGGTCTGGAAATGTGCCAACACAGACCTCTGTTCCAAACCTCTGGGGAGGTGGGCACAGCCATAGCCTGGGCCCCGCTGCCCATCCCCCACACCCAGCTGGGCATCTGCACCCCCAAGTCCCCAACCAGGCCCCCAGGCTTGCGGACCTCAGAGCAACGTGTTCACAGGCGGCAGGCTGGTGGGAGAGGCTGGATCATCGCCCAGGGCCCTAATTTTCCAGGGCGAGTCCCCTGTACTCACCCTGGCTAGGGTAGTCGCCAGGGGCCGGGGCTGAGGCGGGTTGCAGGGGGGTGAAGGGCGCGGCACCCGGGCCCAGGGCGGCGATCATCTCCATCACGCTGGGCATGAGCATGTGGGCAGGGCTCACAGTGCGGCAGCGCTTCAGCACCGGCCCATCTGGCTCTTCCTTGACGTGTAAGTCAGGCTTCACCGGCACTGGCTTCCAGCTGCACGTGGGGTCGATGGTGATCTCCTCGTAGTCAGAGCTGGGTGGGGACAGTGGGGCTGGTTACCAGCTGCCCTGCAGTCTCTCCCGGCCCTGCACTGTTCCTAGGCCGACCTTCCACTCAAATGGTTGTGGCTGCCCAGCACACTCCACGTGCCTGTGGCATGCAGGTGGACATGGATTCTGTCCATGGCCTGGAGCCGAGCCTGCTCCATGCTGAGTCAGCACAGGGTGTCTCCGCGCCTGTCCTAGGGCTGCCCTCTGGGGCTGCAGGAAAGCAGACTTACTTCTGAATGTAAATGAGGATGCCCAGCATGTACTGGTCCACCTCCAGGCCCTCCAGCAACGCCGTCTTGCTGTAGGAAACCAAGGGGACACAGCTCAGAAGGCTGGCCTGACCTCACCTAGGGCATGGGCCCCGTCACATCTCTGACCCCTATGTGAAGTGACCCTGTGTGAGGTCGCTGCCTCGAGCAGCACCAACCTTCCAGGCCTGTACTGTGAGCCCCACATCTGGGGCAGGCACTTCTCAGTGCTGATGGAAGGAAATCACTGTTAATAGTCCCTGAGGACGTGCCACCCACCCCCAGAGCCACGGAGACCGTCTCTGACACACTCACTTGCACACAGGGCACCTCCAGGTCCCTCGCTCACAGTTAAGCTGTAAATAGGACTCCAGGTCAAAGCACTGCAGAGAAAGGGGAGACAGTTACTCACACCGGGGCTGGGGGTAACCCGGCCCTGCAGTTCCAGGGACGTAGGGCTTATTTACTGCATGTTTGAGAAGGCGCATGTGCCAGGCTTTCACTGTGGCACCATCCTCATGTAAGAGATAGGATGCCTACAGAGCCCTCACGGGAATGACATGTGGCCAAAGCAAGAACTGGCCAACCATGCTGATAGGGAACAACCTCCAGGACATGGTGTGGAAGAAAAACATGACGTACAGCGATGGGTATACTGCTTATGTAACCAAAAGGTGGGGAGTGAGGGGGAGGGTGCGGGTACTTGTCTACCCAGTGCTTCTGCAGAAAGAACCTAAGGTGCTGCTCCTCGGGGCAAGGCAGGGAGCAGACTGTGCCCTGCATCCCCGATGCTATTTGAAATTGGAGCCCCAGGACTTCCCTGGTGGCCCAGGTGGGTCCATGCTCCCAATGCAGGGGGCCTGGGTTTGATTCCCGGTCAGGGAACTCTATCTCACATGCCGCAACTAAGAGTTCACATGCCGCAACTAAAGATTCTGCCCATAGTAACTGAAAGATTCTACATGGCCGCAACAAAGACTGAAGATCTGCATGCCACAACCAAGACACAGTGCAGCCAAGTAAGTAAGTAAAAGAGCAAATAAGTAAAATACAATGAAGTCCCAAGAACCCAGTAAAATGGCTGTTACACTTAGGATAATATTAGAAGAAACAAAAACCCAGCCTGAGAGAAGAGGGCAGGGGAGCCAGGCTGCCTGTCCACTGACTGGCCTGCCCTGCCACCCACCAGCCGAGGTGCTCAGAGGCCACATCCGCCAAAAACAGTTAAACGGCAGCAAAAGCTTTGACAAAGCGCTGTGGTGACCACACACCTGTATGTGGCGACAGTCGTGGCCCCGGGCAGGGAGCTGGATCCTGCGGAAGGTGATGGGGCACTTGAGGGCCACCTTGATGGCCGTCTGCTCCACCCCATCCTCTCCGTTGGGCCCTGGGGTGCCAGGGATGGTTCCGCTGCTGAAATTCCGCTTTACTGACACCAACAGGGGAAAGCAGGATGTGAGCGAGGGCTGCCAAGCGGGACTAGACCACTGCTAGCTCAGCACCTCTGAGGACCATTCTGGGACTGACCGCTACCCTCTGCATGGAGCCCCGACCCAGAGGAGACAGCCTTGTCTAACACGGGGACGTGCCAGGTGTGGCAGTGGCCCCAGCAGAGCTGAGGAGCACGAGGGCCACTCACTCTTGGTGATGCAGTGCTCGGCGGGCAGGAGGCGCTTCTTGAGGAGGCCCTGCAGCACTGAGCGGACGGATGGCCGATGCACCAGCTGCAGCACGAAGAGGTGGGACTGCAACGGGAGGGATGTGGTCAGCGGGGTGCGGCCCGGGGAGGCTCGTGCTGGCCCACTCTCCTCTCACAGCTAATGCACAGGCAGGCTACTGCCGCGCCTCCCCGGGCAGTCAGGAGCCCACACCCACACCTATCGGTAAAGCTCACTGTGTATCCGCACCAGTATTCAACCATGGCCTCTCTGTTGAAACACAATTATTCGAGAGGCCCCTGAGTGCACCCTGCCTGCAGCATCCACTGGTATCCTATGCTGGGTCCACGTGATACCCCAGGCCCACAGGGCTGCATTAGGGCTGCCTTGCCTCCGCTCCCTCCCACCTAAGCTGATCAGAGCTGTGCATCTAAGTGCCTCTTCTAGTGCTGGATCTGGAGCTGCCCAAACCCAGATGACTCCTTAACAAGGATTCAGGGTCAGCTGGGACTCGGGACTTTGTGAGCTTCTTCCAGGAAAGAGGCAAGCTTAGTTTGCTTCTCTTACATAATTAACATTTGATGCTTACATGAGCATCAAATCTAGTTACTGAACCTAACCAGAAAGCTGCCAGGACATTTTTAACTGAGACCCTTTTCTCAAAGGCCTATCACGGGAAGGAAGAGAGCTAGTGCCATCTTCTTCAGTGATGATGGCCCCATCCTGCCCTGCTATGGGCACTCACACAGCAGCAGGCGGTGACAGTGATCTGGATGGTGTTGCGGCCCGGCTGGCACACGTGCTTCAGGTAGAGGGGCTTGTGGGAGGTCTTGTTGTCACCGCGCTCGATGGTGAGCGGGGTGGCATTGACGCTGACCTGCACGGAGGCCGGCCAGTTGGTGTTCATCTGCCGGTCCTCGTGGTGGTAGCACTTGAACTGCAGTTCCAAGTCAGGCCTGCATGGGGAGGACGGACGCTGAGAGTCAGGGGGCGGCGGGTGGGGCCGCGAGCCGTGGGGCAGGCGTCCGCTCACCTCAGCATCAGGGTCTTGTAGACGGAGTCTCGGAGCTGGAAGGCATGGTTGCTCACCGCCAGATTGTGCTGCAGGCGGAAGGGCTCCAGGACAACCCCGTCCCGCACGGGGAAGGTCAGCCGCAGCTCGTCACAGGGGCCGCTGCCTGGAAGTAGGCCACGAAGGTGTGAGCAGGCCACCGGCCCTTGATGGCCACCAGGCCAGGCCTGCCCCTTCCCACATCATGGGGTCCATGGTAGAGGGGAGTGTGGCCCCTCCTCCCCTTCCATGGGGCTGGGGCTTAGGACAGCATCTCTCTTAGGACTCTGGGCTCGGCCTTCACCTCCAATGGAAACAGGATCTTGGTGTCCTGTTATTCTTCCCTGCCTCAGTCGCCTAGCCCAATGATCCCTGCATCATGACTCTAAGAGAACACGCTCCCCACCCAAAAAGGTGGTGCTTCTGGTGCTTTCAGAGGGAGCAGGAGGCAGAAGGGGTGTCAACGGGACACCTGCTACCACCCTGGTGCTCAAGTCAGGGTTTTAAGACCTCAATTGCTGCTGCTGCTGCTGCGGTGGTCTCCCAGATATCAGGAGTGGGCTTCTGGGGGGCCATACATACCCTGGAACCATACCCAAAACTTTGAGTGTATGGCTATTTTTCTAGAGGTTATCTACACCTCAAATAGATTTGCAAAGAGTTCCATTAACAGAAAATAAAGGTGAAGCCTTCCCCTCACCCCTCAAGTTCCCTGGAGGACTCTCCAGAGCCCCCTGCCCACCTGTCCTGAGAGCAGACCTCAACTCACCGGGCGGCGATGGATGTAAGTTGCTCACACTGGGCTTGAGGTCAGGCAGGAAGGGAGACTTGACCTCCTGGCTGGTAGACATGTAGGGGATGCTGCTGCCGGGGGTCATGGGTGGTGTGGGGCTCCCGGGCAGTGGGGAGCTGGGGTAGCCAGGGATGGAACGAGCGGGCTGTGGGGTGGAGCAAACAGCGGAGGTGGACTAGTAAGGGGGTGCTTGTTCCTGGAGCACCCGCTGGGAACAGTCAGGCCAGGGATGGGCAGGGGACAGCCCCAGGGGGCCTTGGTTGGGCCTCCACATGTTCTCCTGCCTGAGTGCCCTCTCTCCCTGCACCCACCCTGTGAGCCTCCCGCCCACTTGCCCATCTGGCCATACCCCACTCAGGCCAGGCTGGCTGTAGCTGATGCTGCCCCCGTTGAAGCTGGCACCCTGCCCGTTGAACTGTTCTGCAGGCTGCAGGAGAGAAAACCGCGTGTGCCTGGGGCTGCCGCCTGCCTCTGAGCAGGGCCTGGAACTGATCCTAGGAGAGGGCTGGGGACAAGGGGACTTGGCACATGCATGGGTGGGTGTTGGCCTCTTTTCTTCTTTATACATTTTTTGGGTTTTCCAAATAGTCTACAGGGAGCACACACAGACTTCATAATTTACAGAATCACCACTACAGAAAAAGAGCTGACCCCACACATCAAAGGGATTTACAGGGAAGCCACAGAAGCTGAAAGGACATAGGTACTCGCATCTCCTCACCCTTCTCCAGCAGCACCTCTATCACTCAGGCCCTTCCTGACCCCTATGGCCTGTCCCCTCGCTGGGCTACTTGGCAGCAAGCAAAGGGAATAGGGATACTTTTCCCTAAAGTGGCTTGGTACTTGCCTGATACTCCCTGGTACTCCCTATACCATATCTCATGGTGCAGGAGCCTCTCACAGAGGCTCCTTTCAAACCTGAATGTCTATCCTGGGAGCTGCCCTACACTGGTCAGGACCCCTGTGAAGCTTGTGGCTGCCTGGCCACCTGAGCACTCGGGGGCCCACTCCCCAGCTAGCCCTGGCTGCCTCAAGGTCTGTCTGTGTCCCACAGTGCTGGGCGCGGGGCAGGCTGGGGTCGCAGAGGCCGGGGTGAGCCGGCCCTACCTTGTAGTGTGGTCCCGCAGGGCTGGCGGTGGACAGGGACGGGCTCGTGCCCTGCTGCAGGGGCAGCCTGTGCCCGGGGTAGGAGGATGGAGCAGGGGGCTGCCCGGGGCCAGGTGCGTACTGGGTGGCAGCAGGTGTATACTGGCCTCCTGGCAGGTACTGCTGCCCAGGGTACACCTGAAGAAGAAAAGAGGCATAATGCCAAGAAGAGGTGTTGGGGAAGCCGATTCCCACCAAGGGACGGCGATGTCCCTCATCAGGCAAGGCCAGTTCTCTCACACACAACGCCTCTGATGGCCCTCATGGGGAGGGAAGCCCAGCTACTCACCTCGCCCGAGTAGGCTCTCTTGACACCCTGTCGGGGCAGTGGCTGGGCCTGGGGGGGGCCCGGGTACCCTTGCTGGGGCAGGCGCTGCCCTGCATAGAGGGGCGCCATGCCCGCTGCCCGGGTGGGGTTCATGCCCATGGGGCTCATGCTGGAGGGGCCCATCAGCCCTCCCACGCTGGCCGGGTTCATGCTGCTGGGCACGCTGGGCCCTCGGGGACCACCGTGCTGCAAGAACTGGCTGTTAAAAGACTGTCCAGCCCCCATCTGGGAAAAGAAGACAAGAACCATCCAGACCTTACCCACCAATGTGGGCGCCACCCCCAAGCCCACCCCTTGCAGGCAGGCTGTCCCCCGCCCAGGTCCTCTCCCCTCAGCTCCCCACTCCCTTCCTGTCTCATCTCCATCAGCCCTGGAACACGGCCTGCGTGCCCCCAAATCCTCCACCCTGGTTGCCTGACAGGCCCGTCTTCTGGGCCAGCACACATGGGCCACACAGGAGGAGCAGCGGGGCCTCACCGCTCCGTACTGGCTCAGCTCCTGACTCTGCTTCTCCTGGAGGGCGGCCACGGTGGCTGTGGCTGTGGCGGTGGCCGTGGCGGCGGCAGCAGCCACTGCAGCAGCCGCCGCTGCTTGAGTGAAGTCAGTGGATGGCCGTGCGGCATGTGAGGGGAGGCCCAGGCCCCCTGGACCCCCTGGGCCGCCCGCATACCTGCAAGAGACAGAAGGCTCGGCTCTGAGGCACTTCCCTGGCCTCTCCTGGGGGGCACACGGGACCTATAGGGAGCCCCATTCTTTCCCAGACACCCCATCATTAGCTCTGGAACTGACAGGAGCAGCAGAGTCACAGTAACTCCTGAGCACACAGTTCCCTGGTGCCCACCAAGCAAGAAGCATCGCCCCCCAGAGGGCTCCTGGCATGCCTGCCAGGGGAGGAGGGCCCTGCTTACCCGGTAGTGAAGCCAGGGCCCCCGGGGTAGCCCCCGCGGCCATACACCCCTTGTGGCACGTAGCCTTTGCTGGCACCACTCTCACCGAACGCCTGCTGTCCGAGGCACTGTGGGGAGCTCAGCGTGGAGCTGCCGCCTGCCATGCCGGGCATCACGGAGCTGCTGGGGGGGCTCCCTGCAGGGCCCATGGGGTTCCCCAAAACCTACAAGGAACCGAAAATCACTAAAGGAGACCATGCAAACAACCTGCTTTGTGCAGTGGTTCGAAAGCGCTGGAAAGAAGAGGCCTGGCAGGCGAGGAGGTGGAGGTGGGGACAGAGGGGAGGCGTGGTCCAGAGGGGTGGACCTGTGCACAGGTGGGGCTGTGGAGGCCAGGATCCCATGCCATGCATGGAAGAGCTACTCTCTGAGAATGTGGGAGACTCAGGAAGCCCTAGCTCCACGCCTCCAAGACCTGAGCTGGGCGGTGACGCCTGCAAGACCTGAGCTGGGCGGTGACGCCTCCCAGGGTGGGGCCAGGGCTGGGCTCACCTGGCTCTGTGCTGCGTTGCCGACTCCCCACACGGTTGTGACCACAGACAGCGATCCTGCTGGCTGAGTGGCACTCTGTTGCCAAGGCACCGCCTCATATGCGAATGGACCATCACTGCACAGAGAGGCACAGGTGGGGAGCCTGGGTCAGGAGGCCTCCAGTGCCGAGAACCCCACCGAGGAGGATCTGAAGGCTGAGAGCAGCGGGGTCCCACTCCACCACCACCCTCCCACGTCCTGAGGCCTGAAAGGGGAGGGCAGCCGGAGCCCCCACTCACCTGTGTGGTGCGGGGGGCAGGGCAGGTTTCATGGGGTTCATGGGGTTCATTGGCTTGGGAACAGCCTGAAGGCCAGGTCTGCGGGAGACAGGAAGCGGCCCTCACCTGTGCTCACGTGAGACTCGGCTGCTCTGGCTGTGGGGACAAGGGGGACAAAAGTGCGTGGAGACACACCTGGGAGAACCAAGTCCTGCCCTGCCTCTGCTCTCACGGATGGAAAGTAGGGAGGGTGAAGGGGACCCAGGGGCCTACTGGGCGTGCGGGTGGGAGGTCAGGCCACCCTGGCATTGGCCCAACCTTACACTGCCCACCCTAGCAAACCTCTGCTCACCCCACCTCCCCTACATCTAGCCCAGAAGCCAGCATTAGCCTTTGCTGGTCAGGCCCTGCCACCAAGAGCCCCTGGAATACCTTTGGAAGATGGAAGGCGGCTTTCTGATCCCCAAAACCTTCCACATTCCCCCTCCTTACATGAAGGCGTGGATACACATAAAAGCCAGGGAGCATTCAGGACCCAACTGCCAGAATCCACCCCGGCCCCTCTGCTCCAACCACGCACAAGGTCCCAGGGTGGAGGGCAAAGCCAGAAGCACATAGGGAGCCACCATGAGGCACTGCCCTGCCCCACGGTGGGCAGGCCGTCCAGATGCCAGAGTCACAGGGTCAGCTATCCTCCAGCCAGACTGAGGGGTGGGGGTGTGTGTGTATGGGACGCCTGCTGGAACTCAGGGTGGCGTCAGCAGCTCATCCTTGGCTGGCAGCCCCCACCCCAGGGCAGCAGAAGGGTGACATGTGCCCACTCCCTCGTTCTGAGGCCAAGGGGACTGCCTGGGGCAGACCTAACCGCTACAGATCGCCTGACGTCCAGGGTGATGATGCAACAAAGCAGGGCCACACACACAGTGCAGTGGGCAGAGGGCTGGTGGCGACCCTGTGGAGACATAGTGGACACTCATGGAGCTTGTGTGCCGAAGCTGGAAAGGGGGGATGCTTCCCCCCACAGTGTGGGGCCAGCTCTCTTCCACTTGGGGCCTCAGAAAACCAGCGAGACAGTGGTCGGCTTCTCCTCCAGGCTGCCAACGCCTTCAGACACCGCTGCAAGCAAACCCTTCACCTACCAGGCCGAGGGCCCTTGCTGGCACTCCCAGGGCCACTTTCCACACACACCTCCACTTAGCCTAACCACCGTGGCCATGGTTCTGAGGGGGTCTCAGCCTCCTCCTCAGAACTCATATTGCCTCCCTCTGGCTCAGGAGCGAGAGGGCAGCCCTGGGACTACTCAAGCCCAGAGCTTACACTCCATCAGGACCTCACGGACAGGGCAGCCCCAGGGAGGCAGGGTTACAATCACATCCTGTGCAAAATCCGTTCTGAAGGCACCTGGAGCTGGGGCTACTCCAAAGTCTTTCCACAGGACCCCAGAGCAGGTCAAGGAAACAGTGGGGACTATGACTTGGGCCCCAGGCCCCCCACAGAGCACTGGGGAAAGCAGGTTCTGGAACTGGAGCCAGGGCTGGGAGGGGAGGTGATGGATTAGACAAGCAGAGGAAGGAGGCATCTGGTGGGCTTGTCCACCTCACACCTGACCCTGCCCCCCTTCGCTATGCTCCTCCCCAGAGGAGTCAAGCTCCAGACTATGTGACAACCAGGAAGCAGAGGCCAAAAACGCAAGGGGCCAGTGGCTCCAGAAGGCTCAGGGATCGCTGGACTCGGGCCTGGGAGCCAGAATCACCCAGAGAGGCAGGGGAAGGCTGGTTGTCCCCAGGGGCGGCAACCACCAGGATGGTGATGCTGTAATGAGGGATGAGGGGGGCCTCCAAAAGACAGAAACTCCCCCCAGACCTGCTGAGTGGGGCCTGAAGCAATACAGGGGGTTTTCAGGACTTACAACATAGGCAAGCTACTCTAGACTGTGGTGTTGGCAGGGGGATTGACTCAGAGGTCAGTAGAACAAACTAGACAACTCAACAGAGACCCACACAAACATACCCAATGGACAAAGTTTTTGACAAAGATGCAAAAAGGAGGAAAGACAGTATTTTCAACAAATGGTGCCGGACCTATTGGACATGCAAAGGCAAAAGACAAACATAAACAAAAAACTCCCCTAAACTTAGAAATTTACTTGAAGTGGGTCATGGATTTTAAACGTATAGCACAAAATCGTAAGAACTTTCTTAGGTTTGACACCAAAAGCATGATTCATAAAAGGAAAAACTGAAAATTTCTGTTCTGTGAAGGACCCCACAAAGAGGATGAAAAGACAAGTTACAGACTGGAAGAAATATCTGCAAGCCACACATCTGACAAAGGACAAGTATCTAGAATATATAAAGAATTCTCAAAACGCAAAAGTTAAAATTAGAAGACAGGCAAAAGATAAGGAGACATTTCACCAAAGAGGATGTACAGATGGCAAACAAACATCCGAAAAGATGTTCACCATCACTGGCCATCAGAGAAATGCAAATTAAAACCACACCGAGGTATCACTACACACCTACCACGATGGCTAAAATAAATAGTGTGATTTCTCTGGTGGTTCAGTGGCTAAGACTCTGCATTCCCAATGCAGGGGGCCTGGGTTGGATCCCTGGTCAGGGAACTAGATCCCACATGCTGCAAAGATCCCACAGGCCACAACTAAGACCTGTCACAGCCAACAACAAAAAAAGTGACACCATCAAATGCTGGCTAGGAGAAACTGGGTCTCTCATGCATGGTTGGTGGGAATATAAAATGGTAGAGCCACTCTGAAAAATGATCTGCTAGTTTCCTATAAAACTAAGCATGCAGCCACTAGACAACCAGGGCTTCCCTGGTAGCTCAGGTGGTAAAGAATCCTCCTGCAATGAAGGAGACTTGGGTTTGATCCCTGGGTTGGGAAGATCCTCTGGAGGAAGGCATGGCAACCAGTATTCTTGCCTGGAGAATCCCCATGGACAGAGAAGCCTGGTGAGCTACAGTCAATGGGGTCCAAAGAGTCAAGACACGACTGAGCGACTAAGCACACAGCACACTATACAACCTAGCAACTGTATTCCTGAACATTTATCTCAGAGAAGTGTAAACCTAGGTTCACACAAAAATCTGTATGTGAATATTTATAGCAGTTTTATTCCTAATAGCCAAAGAATGGAAATGCAGATATCCTTCAGTGGTGAAGAGCTAACCAACTGTGAGCCTGGAGGCATAAAAAGGCAGGGCTACTGATACAGGCACCAACCTGCAGGAATCTCCAGAGAACCATGCTGCATGGAAAAAGCCAGTCCCCAAAGGTTACACATTGTATGGTTCCCTTTACATAACATCCTTGAAATGACAGAATTACACAAATGGAGAGCACACGGGTGGCGGCCAGGGGTTAAACGTGGAGAGCAGGGAAGCGAAGCCAGTGGGAATATAGAAGGTGGGCGTGGAATATCTGTATCAACTGTATTGATGGAGTTGTACTCTCTTGTGATGTTGTGCTACACTTTTATAAGATGTTACCACTAGGGAAAAGTTACAGAGCTCTCTGTGTCATTTCTTGTAACATCTTAAGCATCTATAATTCTCTCAAACTACAAATTTATTTAATGTACAACCACCACCAGCTCTCTCTCCCCACAGAGATGGCCAGGGCCATCATTTCCCACACTAAAGCTGGCTGGATTGGCCAGGCCCACTTTGCTGTCCCAAAGGGAAGAGCAGGAAGAAGACAGACCCCCCTGGCCCGGGTCAGAGCCCCAGGGGAGGCTGTATTAGTTCACAAGTGCAGCTTCTCCAACGGCGGCTCACCAGAACTCAGCCCCACTTTGAGTTCAGAGGATGGAGTGAGGCCCAAGACTTGCATTTCCAGTAAGTTTGCAGGTGCTGCTGCTGGTACCACAGTTTGAAAGCCCCGGAGAGCTGGGGAGGAGGGGGGACAGGGCAGGTGCAGGGCGGGGGCCCCTGTGGAGGCTGCTGGTCTGGGGCCCAGCACAGCTTCCTACATCACGTGAGTCTGGGGAATTCCACCCCTATGACTTCTCTGCTGTGGACAAGACCACAGACATTTCCAGTTCCCCCCGCCCCCGAGCTTACTGAGCGGGGGCAGTGACTTCCTGCCAAGGCGGCTCTCTTCCCTGACAAGCCCCAAACTCTTCAGGTTGGGGACTGGGGGACCCTCTGCTCCTGACAAAGGGAGAGAGATGTGGTGTGAGTGCAGACCCTCCTCCCACCTCCTGGCCGTGAGAGGAAGAGTTAAGAAGGAGCCTGGTTGTGTGCAGGGCCAGGGCCAGCCTCTGGCGGCTTCCTCCTGGTGGGGGGCTTTCCCTGTACATCAACTCTCACTGGAAGCCAGGACCTTGGCAGAAAGCCCTGGCGTGATGTCAGTCTAGAAGGCCACATGGCTTTCTGGGGGTCAGATCACATTTTCCTCCATTTTCACTCCTCACATCCCCCTTTCCCAGGACCTCAGAGCATCTGCACTGCTGTCTCCAAAGGCAGACGTCACCATGGGTCAACCTCTTCTGCCCCCACTCCACGCTCCTTGCCTAGGCACCCAGCAGCAGCATGCCTCGCAACCACCCACCAGACCCCAGGAGGACAGTGCCAACATAGTCATAGAGCAGGGGCTCGCTGCCTTCTCTAGCACAGGGAATCCACAGTTCCCGATGACGGGCCCCAACTAGAGGAACACTGGAGTCAAACAGGCTCAGACGAGGAAAACAAACAGCTCAAGCGTCCCAGGAAGACATAAAAGTGGGGGCTCACATGCTCAAGTGGCTGAAGTCCCGCCCCTCGACTTGGAAGGCCACACACTGACTGGCTGAAGTGTTCAGAGTTCATCAAAGGTGCCCAGGAAGGAGCATTGCTCAATGGCACAGGTGTGGGAAATTCCAAAGAACAGTTGAAGGGTTGCCCTGCCCTGAGCCTCAGTTTACAATGTGGAAAATGGGTACGTGGTGGCCACTCTAGGACTAAGACAGGGGAGGGCACATGACCACCTTAAATCATCAGCCCCAGCTCCCATCCTGGATCCAAGGGCTAGTGGACACTCCATGGGGAGGCCTGGCTGCCTCTGGAGATCAGTCCTATGATTGGGAGTCCTCCCCAGGCACAGCCTACCAGTCCTTCTGAATCTGTTATTCATTATCTCACCTTTCTCTTTCCAACCAGGAACCACCCTCCAGGTGTGACAAGTCCCCAAGGCCAGTACTCACTGGGTGAGGTTAAGAATCCTTCTCCTATCCTGTTACCTCTATCTAGCTTCTTCAAGGGAAGCCCTCTGGTTCTAGTGTGACAGGATTTGGTGGGTGAGTCTGTGATCGCCCTATCAACTGTCTTACAGATTGAGTCACATGTTCTGTGTATTTCCCTGTGAAATCTTCTGAGATAATACAAATGACTTAAATACATCACCATGGATATTCTGCAACTATCGGGAAGAGAGTATGGGGAACACGATGTAGGGGAGCAGGTCTAGGGGAGGCAAGAAAGGTTCGGAGGAGCAGCGTAGGGGGAGCAGGGTTGGGGGGAACAGGGCAGCGGGGAGCAGATGGGGGAGGCTAGGGTAGGACACCCCTGGGAAGGAGGGCTGGACACGCTCCCGCCTGAGCTTCAGTAT
This sequence comes from Capricornis sumatraensis, assembly GCF_032405125.1. NCBI lineage: Eukaryota > Metazoa > Chordata > Mammalia > Artiodactyla > Bovidae > Capricornis > Capricornis sumatraensis. The sequence continues at coordinate 81,575,611 of NC_091073.1, forward strand.
GTCCTGTTGGGAAAACGGTATTTCCACCAAAATCTCGGCTGGGGGGCTGAAAGGTTAGGGTCGCCAGCCCCAGAGCACACCTTCGCAGGGCTCACATCGCGTGCCAACGGCACGCACGGCCCGGAGGGGCCCGAAAGGTGAGCCTTCAGGCCACAGCGCAGAAAGGAGGGAGCGGGGCCAGTTTGGGTGAGGGCCCGTGTGAGGCTCCTGCCCAGACACCTCGGGCGCTTGGACGGATTCCGGCCGGCCCCAACAAAGGCTCAGGTGAGGGGTGGCCTCGGCGCGCAGCGGGCCAGTCGGCCCAGGACCACGACGCACGCGCCGCAGGTGCGGCAGGTGGGCGGCAGGGGCGGCTCCAGCCCCGCCGGGGCCCCGCCGAGGCGATGCAGCCCCGGGCCCGGGGACGCCGCACCTGCCGCCTCCCGCACCTGCCGCACCTGCCGCCCCCGCCGCCCGCACCTGCCCGCCCGGTCCGCTCACCTCCTCGCCGCCCGGCCCGGCCCCTCGCCGCCGCGGCCCCCGGTCCGTGCTGCTCCATGCGCTCAGCCCGCCCTCAGCGCCGCCCGCCGCCCCGGGGCTGCCGCCGCCCGCGCCATCGCGCCGCCGCCCGCTCCGAGGGCACAATGGAGCCGCCGAGTCGCTCATGCATATGCATGACGCCGCGCGCCGGCCCCGCCCCCAGGCCAGAGCAGTGGAGCCCCGAGCCAGCGTTCAGGCGCGGGTGGCCGCGGGCCTGCGCAAGCTAGGGCGGCTGGCCGGCCCGGAGCGGGGCGGGGAGGGAGGACGGGTTGGGGATGATCTGGGCTCCCCGCCCCTTCCACACCTTTCCAGGCGCAGCGTCTGCGGAGTCACCAGCGCTTGCTCTCTGCTCTCTGCCGGGGCGGAGCAGAGGAGGCGGGGCCTGAAAGAGGGCAGATCCAGGAGGAGGGGTGGAACCTGGCGGGTGGGAGGCGGGGCCTGGAAGAGGGCGGAGTCTTGGCGGAGGCTGGGTCTGCGGAGGTGACCCCGTGTCAATGGGCCACTTCTGGGAGATGTCTTGTAGGAAAAACCACGCGGAATCACACAACTCATTCTCTTCACTGTTCTCTCATCTTCCTAGAGTGCGTCCTGTTGAAACATTGTTAGTCACTCGAGTTCTAGCCAGATGAAGCAACCTCTGTGGTCGGTTGGCATCATCATATGCTATTTTCAGTCTTTAAGTTATTCTCGGCTATTATCTACCCTTCCTTTAGGAAGACCACATTCTCCTGATTACCCACATTTTTTTTTATTGTAGTAAAATACAGTAACAAAGTTTACCATCCTAACCAGTTTTAAGTGTACAGTGGTGTTAAGCACATTCCCCACTATCACATATCCATCACCACCCATAGCTTTTTCATCTCCTAAAAGTGACACTTTGTACTCATCAAACAATAGTTCCCCATCCTCCTCCCACCCACATTCTACTTTCTGTCTCTGAATCTGACTCCTCTAGGGATCTGATAGAAGTGGAATCATACAGTATTTGTCCATTTGTGACTGATGTCATGAAAGTCCCTCAGTCATGTCCAGCTGTGACCTCATACTCTCTAAGCCAGAATACTGTAGTGGGTAGCCTTTCCCTTCTCCAGGGGATCTTCCCAACCCAGGGATCGAACACAGGTCTCCCATACTGCAGGTGGATTCTTTACCTGCTGAGCCAAAAGGGAAGCCCAAGAATATTGGAGTGGGTAGCCTATCCCTTGGACAACACGGTGATCAAACCAGTCAATCCCAAAGGATATCAGTCCAGAATATTCATTGGAAGGACTGATACTGATTGGAAGCTCCAATACTCTGGCCACCTGATACAAAGAACTGACTCATGGAAAAGACCCTGATGCTGGGAAAGATTGATGGCAGGAGGAGAAGGGGAGGACAGAGGATGAGATGGTTGGATGGCATCACTGACTTGATGGACATGAGTTTGAGCAAGCTCCAGAAGTTGGTGATGGACAGGGAGGCCTGGCGTGCTGCAATTCATGGGGTCGCAAAGAATTGAACACGACTGAGTGACTCAGCTGAACTGAACTGAATGTCTCGAAGGTTCATTCACATTGCAGCTTGCATAATTTCTCTCCTTTTAAAGGCTGAATAGTATTTCATTTTTGTGTGTATACCACATTTTGTCTATCCATTCCTCCATTGATGGATGCCTCATAATTAACTTGTAATAATGCTGAAATTTCTTCCCTCAAGGCTACCTGAACTCTGTATCTTTGGAGAACCATTACTTCACTGAACAAATATGGTGGCCTGCTATATCAGGCACTGGGCTCTGAACACCCCAGTGACCATGATAGTAACTCCTCTCCTCCCTGCTCCCACTAGAAGGGACAAAAAGAAAGAAATGACTCACCAGGTAACAATCTGTTCATCAATGTGAGGGTTAGGAAGAAAAATAAAAGAAAAATGGAAGATGGGGGAATGCTGGGAAATAGGTTAAAGAGCAGAGGCAGATTCTCTGGAGAGCTGGCCCCAGAAGAGACTCACATGATGAGGGAGGCACACACCATGGAACATGACCTGCTTCTGCCTCCAGGAGGCTGTGAGTTTGGGGGAGTTGCCGGCAAGTTCTGGGAAGAGGCCAGAAATGGCCACAGTAGGGTCCTGAATTAGAACTCTGAAGGCAGATCTGTTACCTCCCCAGTGTAACAGCCCTAGGAGACGCTGTTTGGTGCCGGTTCCCTTCTGGATAGTGTTTTCATGTTTGACTATACAGATTGTTAGAAGATTCTCCCTTATTTACTGGAAAACATCTGCCTCCCTAAAGTCTTCCTTCTACAACTGTATAAAATGAGAATTTTGCCTTGGAATCTTCTGTTGAAAGACAAATATGCCCAGTTCTTTTCTTTTAAAAAAATATTTTACTCTGCTGGGTCTCAGTTGAGGCACAAGGAGTCTTCCATCTTTGTTGTGAAATGCAGGATCTTTACTTGCAGCATAGGAACTCGTAGTTGTAGCAGGTGGGATCTAGTTCTCTTGAAACCATAGGTTCAAGAGTGGGACTTGAACCTATGTGCTGGGACTCAAACCCACGAGGCCAGTATTTGAAACCAGCCAAAACCCTGCATGGAATTAGAACCCAGCCAAAACCCATGGAACCTGATTTCAGGACCTAATGAAGCTCAGGTTCTTGATGTCTCATTGCAGAAAGAATCCAGTGAGAGACAAAGTGATAGATAAGAAGTGGATTTATTCAAATTCAGAGAGAAGCACACTAGACACACAGAGTTTGTGGGTCATTGCAGAGGGCAAGTGTTGCTGCAAAATATGGCATAGTTAGTTTTTATGCGCTGGGTAATTTCTTATGCTAATGAGCGGGAGGATTATTCCAACTATTTTGGGAAAGAGGTGGGAATTTCCAGGAACTGGGTCACCACCCACTCCTTGGTCTTTTGACAGTGCCTTGGAACTGTCATGATTTAGGTCATACCTGAATGGTCTAGTGGTTTTTCCCACTTTCTTCAATTTAAGTCTGAGTTTGGCCATTAGGAGTTCATGATCTGAGCCACAGTCAGCACCCCATCTTGTTTTTGCTGACTGTATACAGCTTCTCCATCTTTGGCTGCAAAGAATATAATCAATCTGATTTCGACGTTGGCCATCTGGTGATGTCCATGTGTAGAGTCTTCTCTTGTGTTGTTGAAAGAGGGCATTTGCTATGACCAGTGCGTTCTCTTGGCAAAACTCTATTAGCCTTTGCCCTGCTTCATTCTGTACTCCAAGGCCAAATTTGCCTGTTACTCCAGGTGTTTCTTGACTTCCTTCTTTTGCATTCCAGTCCCCTATAATGAAAAGGACATCTTTTTTGGGTGTTAGTTCTAAAAGGTCTTGTAGGTTTTTCATAGAACCGTTCAACTTCAGCTTCTTCAACATTACTGGTTGGGGCATAAACTTGGATTACTATGATATTGAATGGTTTGCCTTGGAGATGAACAGAGATCATTCTGTTGTTTTTGAGACTGCATACAAGTACTGCATTTTGGACTCTCTTGTTGACCATGATGGCTACTCCATTTCTTCTAAGGGATTCCTGCCCACAGTAGTAGATATAATGGTCATCTGAGTTAGATTCACCCATTCCAGTTCATTTTAGTTCACTGATTCCTAGGATGTTGACGTTCACTCTTGCCATCTCCTGTTTGACCACTTCCAATTTGCCTTGATTCATGGACCTAACATTCCAGATTCCTATGCAATATTGCTCTTTACAGCATTGGACCTTGCTTCTATCACCAGTCACATCCACAACTGGGTATTGTGTTTACTTTGGCTCCATCCCTTCATTCTTTCTGGAGTTATTTCTCCACTGATCTCCTGTAGCATATTGGGCACCTACTGACCTGGGAAGTTCATTTTTCAGTGTCATATCTTTTTGCCTTTTCATACTGTTCGTGGGGTTCTCAAGAAAAGAATACTATAGTGGTTTGCCATTCCCTTCTCCAGTGGATCACATTCTGTCAGACCTCTCCACCATGACCCGTCCGTCTGGTGGCCTCACATGGCATAGCTTAGTTTCATTGAGTTAAACAAGGCTGTGGTCCATATGATCAGATTGGCTAGTTGTCTGTGATTGTGGTTTCAGTCTGTCTGCCCTCTGATGCCCCCCCACCTCAGCACCTACCGTCTTACTTGGGTTCCTCTTACCTTGGACATGGGGTATCTCTTCATGGCTGCTCCAGCAAAGCACAAGTGCTGCTCCTGACCTTGGATGTGGGGTAGCTCCTCTCGGCTGCTCCTGTGCCACACAGCCGCCGTCTAGTCAAGGCTATGGTTTTTCCAGTAGTCATGTATGGATGTGAGAGTTGGACTATAAAGAAAGCTGAGCGAAGAAGAACTGATGCTTTTGAACTGTGGTATTGGAGAAGACTCTTGAGAGTCCCTTGGACTGCAAGGACATGAAACCAGACCATCCTAAAGGAAATCAGCCCTGGGTGTTCATTGGAAGGACTGATGCTGAAGCTGAAACTACAATACTTCGGCTACCTGATGTGAAGAGCTGACTCATTTGAAAAGACCCTGATGCTGGGAAAGATTGAGGGAAGGAGGAAAAGGGGACGACAGAGGATGAGATGGTTGGATGGCATCACCGACTCAATGGACATGCTTTGGGGTAAACTCCAGGAGTTGGTGATGGACAGGGAGGCCCTGCATGCTGCGGTTCATGGGGTTGCAAAGAGTCGGACTCAACTGAGCAACTGAACTGAACTGAACTGGAACTGCCATATTGGGAGCTTACCAAACTGGGGAGTTCATCTTTCAGTGTTATATCTTTTTGCCTTTTCATACTGTTCATGGGGTTCTCCAGGCAAGAATACTTAACTGGTTTGCCATTCCCTTCTCCACTGGACCATGTTTTGTCAGAACTCGCCACCATGACCCATCCGTCTTGGGTGGCCTTACACAGCATGGCTCATAGTTTCATTGATTAGACAAGGCTGTGGTTCATGTGATCAGTTTGATTAGTTTTCTGTGACTGTGGTTTTCATTTTGTCTGCCCTCTGAAGGATAAGGATAAGAGGCTTATGGGAGCTTCCTGATGGAAGAGACTGACTGTGGGGGAAACTGGGTCTTGTTCTGATGGGCGGGGCCATCCTCAGTAAATCTTTAATCAAATTTTCTGTAGATGGGCAGGGCTGTGTTTCCTCCCTGTTGTTTGACCTGAGACCCAACTATGGTGGAGATAATGAAGATAAGGCGACCTCCTTCAAAAGGTCCCGTGCACACACTGCCGCACTCAGTACTCCTGACCCTGCAGCGGGTGACCGCTGACCCACGCCTTCACCAGAGACTCCTAGACACTCACAGGCAAGTCTGGGTCAGTCTCTTGTAGGGTCACTTCAGTATTCTTGCCTTGAGAACCCCATGAACAGTATAAAAAGGCAAAAAGATATGACACTGAAAGATGAACTCCCCAGGTTGGTAGGTGCCCAATATACTACCAGAGAAGAGTGGAGAAATAACTCCAGAAAGAGTGAAGAGACAGAGCCAAAGCAAAAACAATGCCCAGTTGTGGATGTGACTGGCAATGGAAGTAAAGTCTAATGCTGTAAAGAACAATATTGCATAGGAACCTGGAATGTTAGGTCCACAAATCAAGGTAAATTGGAAGTGGTCAAACAAGAGATGCCAAGAGTGGACATTAACATTTTAGGATTCAGTGAACTAAAATGGACAGGAAAGGGCAAATTCAGTTCAGATGACCATTATATCTACTAATGTGGGCAAGAATCCCTTAGAAGAAATGGAGTAGCCCTCATAGTCAACAAAAGCATTTGAAATGAAGTACTTGCATGCAGTCTCAAAAATGACAGAATGATCTCTGTTCATTTCCAAGGCAAACCATTCAGTATCACAGTAATCGAAGTCTATGCCTCAACCACTAATGCTGAAGAAGCTGAACGGTTCCATGAAGACCTACAAGACCTTCTAGAACTAACACCCAGAAAAGGTGTCCTCTTCATCATAGCAGACTGGAATGCAAAAGTAGGAAGTCAAGAGATACCTGGAATAACAGGCAAATTTGGCCTTGGAGTATAAAATTAAGCAGGGCAAAGGTTAACAGAGTTTTGTCAACAGAATGCACTGGTCATAGCAAACATCCTGTTCCAACAACACAAGAGAAGACTCTACACATGGACATCACCAGATGGCCAACGTCGAAATCAGATTGATTATATTCTTTGCAGCCAAAGATGGAGAAGCTGTATACAGTCAGCAAAAACAAGATGGGGTGCTGACTGTGGCTCAGATCATGAATTCCTTATTGCCAAATTCAGACTTAAATTGAAGAAAGTGGGGAAAACCACTAGACCATTCAGGTATGACCTAAATCAAATCCTTTATGATTATACAGTGAAAGTGACAAATGGATTCAAGGGATTAGATCTGACAGAGTGCTTGAAGAACTATGGATGGAGGTTTGTAACATTGTACAGGAAGTGATTTTCCCTAGTTTCTTCAATTTAAGTCTGAATTTGGCAATAAGGTGTTCATGATCTGAGCCATAGTCAGCTCCTGGTCTTGAGCAAAGTAATGCTCAAAATTCTCCAAGCCAGGCTTCAACGTGAACCATGAACTTCCAGATGTTCAAGCTGGATTTAGAGAAGGCAAAGGAAGCAGAGATCAAATTGCCAACATCTGTTGGATCACTGAAAAAGCAAGAGAGTTCCAGAAAAACATCTATTTCTGCTTTATTGGATAGGCACAATAAACTGTGGAAAATTCTGAAAGAGATGGGAATACCAGACCACCTAACCTGCCTCTTGAGAAATCTGTATGCAGGTCAGGAAGCAACAGTTAGAACTGGACATGGAACAACAGACTGGTTCCAAATAGGAAAAGGAGTACGTCAAGGCTGTATATTGTCACCCTGCTTATTTAACTTATATGCAGAGTACATCATGAGAAATGCTGGACTGGAAGAAACACAAGCTGGAATCAAGATTGCTGGGAGAAATATCAATAACCTCAGATATGCAGATGACACCACCTTTATGGCAGAAAGTGAAGAGGAGCTAAAAAGCCTCTTGATGAAAGTGAAAGAGGAGAGTGAAAAAGTTGACGTAAAGCTCAACATTCAGAAAACGAAGGTCATGGCATCTGGTCCCATCACTTCATGGGAAATAGATGGGGAAACAGTGGAGACAGTGTCAGACTTTATTTTGGGGGGCTCCAAAATCACTGCAGATGGTGATTTCAGCCATGAAATTAAAAGACGCTTACTCCTTAAAAAAAAAGTTATGACCAACCTAGATAGCATATTCAAAAGCAGAGACATTACTTTGCTGACTAAGGTCCATCTAGTCAAGGCTATGGTTTTTCCTGTGGTCATGTATGGATGTGAGAGTTGGACTGTGAAGAAGGCTGAGCACCGAAGAATTGATGCTTTTGAACTGTGGTGTTGGAGAAGACTCTTGAGAGTCCCTTGGACTGCAAGGACATCCAACCAGTCCGTTCTGAAGGAGATCAACCCTGGGATTTCTTTGGAAGGAATGATGCTAAAGTTGAAGCTCCAGTACTTTGGCCACCTCATGTGAAGAGTTGACTCATTGGAAAAGACTCTGATGCTGGGAGGGATTGGGGGCAGGAGGAGAAGGGGACAACTGAGGATGAGATGGCTGATGGCATCACGGACTCGATGGATGTGAGTCTGAGTGAACTCCGGGAGATGGTGATGGACAGGGAGGCCTGGCGTGCTGCGATTCATGGGGTCGCAAAGAGTTGGACACGACTGAGTGACTGAACTGAACTGAAATGAAGGCCTTTGACTGTGTGGATAACAACAAACTGGAAAATTCTTAAAGAATTGGGAATACTAGACCACCTTAACTGCCTCCTGAGAAAGCTGTATGCAGGTCACAAAGCCACAGTTAGAACCAGACATGGAACAACAGACTGGTTCCAAATTGGGAAAGGAGTATATCAAGGCTGTATATTGTCACCCTGCTTACTTAATTTTTATGCGAGTACATCATAAGAAATACTGGGGTGGATGAAGCACAAGGTGGAATCAAGACTGCTGGGAGAAATATCAATAACTTCACATATGCAGAAGACATCACCCTTATGGCAGAAAACGAAGAAGATCTAAAGAGCCTCTTTGTCAAAGTGAAAGAGGGGAGTGAAAAAGCTGCTTTTAAATTCAACATTCAAAAAATGAAGATCATGGCATCTGGTCCCATCACTTCATGGCGGATAGATGAAGAACCAGTGGAAACCATGACAGACTTTATTTTGGGGGCTCCAAAATCACTGCCGATGGTGACTGCAGCCATGAGATTAAAAGACACTTGCTCCTTGGAAGAAAAGCTATGACCAACCTAGACAGCATATTAAAAAGCAGAGGCATTACTTTGCCAACAAAGGTCCATCTAGTCAAAGCTATGGTTTTTCCAGTAGTCATGTATAGATGTGAGAGATGGACAATAAAGAAAGCTGAGTGCTGAGGAATTGATGCTTTTGTACTGTGGTATTAGAGAAGACTCTTGAGAATCCCTTGGACTGCAAGGAGGTCAAATCAGTCAATCCGAAAGGAAATCAGTCCTGGATATTCATTGGAAGGACTGATGCTGAAGTTAAAGCTCCAAAGCTTTGGCCACCTAATGCGAAGAGCTGACTCATTAGAAAAGACTCTGATGCTGGGAAAGATTGAAGGTGGGAAGAGAAGGGGATGACAGAGGATGAGATGGTTGGATGGCATCACCAACTTGATGGACATGAGTTTGAGTAAGCTCTGGGAGTTGGTGATGGACAGGGAAGCCTGGCGTGCTGCAGTCCATGGGGTGGCAAAGAGTTGGACACTAAGCGACTGAACAACAACAACAACATGCATGTCCATAAAAGGGCTTGGGCAGTGGACAGAGTCCAGGCCTTAGTTGGTCGAACGCATGGGGGTCAGAGCCCATTCAATCCTTGGGTGGAAAGATCCCCTGGAGAAGCGAATGACAATCCACTCCAGGACTATTGCCTGGAAAATCCCATGGACAGAGTAGCCTGATAGGCTACAACCCATTGGGTCCCAAAGAGTCAGACACGGCTGAGCGACTTCACTTTACTTTATTCTTGCCGGGAGAATCCCATGGCTACACAGTCCATGAGGTCACAAAGAGTCAGACAGGAGCAATTAACACACACACATGGGAGTCAGAAAAGGTTAACATTATCATTATCATCAACCTCAGGTTCCGGTTGATCTGATGGTTGAGTGCCTAAGGCGGGCTTAAATTCTGCAAAACAGCTCAGGAAAGTGCCTTCCAGTCTTTACCAGAGAACTAGAACTGGAAGTCTTCACCAGTGACCTGTTATCTCTTGCCTGATAACCACTGAACTTTTCCCCCTTGAAGTGAAGTGAAGTCGCTCAGTCGTGTCTGATTCTTTGCGACCCCATGGACTGTAGCCTACCAGGCTCTTCTGTCCATGGGATTTTCCAGGCAAGAATACTGGAGTGGGTTGTTTAAGGGCAAGCACTGTGACCAAGCTTACGTCACAAAATGGCTTCTCTTAGGGATTTCTCTGGTGGTCCAGAGGCAAACATTCCGCTCTCCCAATACAGGGGGCCTGGATTCGATCCCTGGTCAGGGAACTAGATCCCACACGCTAGAACTAAGAATTAGCATGCTGTGACTAAAAGATCTGTGTGCTAATACTAAGACCCGGTGTAGCCAAAGAAAATTGGTTTTTAAAAAATGGCTTCTCTTATGCCAAGAAACCCATGCCTGGTTCATTTTGTTATCTGCTGTTCATTCTATCTTATCTGCTGACAGTAGTACCTGCTTCTTGTCCTTGGATGTAGCTCCATACAGTAGGCAAAATGGAAGTCCCCCCAAACACGTCCACATCCTAGTCCCTTGAATGTCTATCACCTCATACGGCAAAGGGTGTGAGCTATGAGAGGATGAGTTTATCCTGCGTTCTTCAGGTGGACCCTGGAACCATTAGAGAAAGGCCGGGGGAGCTTAGACGGAGACACAGGCAGCAATGTGACCACAGAGCTGAGACAGCAGCGTGAGGCCACCGGCCTGGGAAGCTGGGACAGCATGGCAGACCCTGCCCTGGAGCCTGCGGAGGGAGCACGGCCCTGCCAACACCTCACTTTCAGACGCGGGCCTCCAGACTGGGTGTGAGTTCCCATGGTCCCCCACCCCCACTGCCGGTTTGCAGTACTATGATTTGTCGTTACGACAGTCACTGGAAACTCAGATGCTCCTGCACTGCTTCTCTGGTTCTCGAAAGGTCTATCAGCACCTCCCACTGAAACCGTTCACCTCACCTTGGGACTCTAACCTCCATGGCTGGGACTCGAACCCCTTGGCTCCTCCTTGGCTCAGGCTCACCTGTCCTGGGTGCCCCTCCCAGGGACAGCCCCTCCTGCCAGACATGCTGACCTCCTTCTGATACTCTCACAGATGCAGATGGGAGATGGGCCTTTATATCCAGAAAGGCCAGGAATCTGCGTCAAGTGGCCCAGGCACACTCTCAGGTACACACAGGCTTATGCACACACACACACAGAGGCATGTCAGACACATACATGTGTGCGCACACTGACATGCACGCTGGTCCAGGTCCCCTTGAAATCCCGTCTAAGGTCACAGGCTGCCCTCCTAGACTGTGAGGTTCCTTCCTTCCCACCATTGCTCTGATTTTAAGAACGAGGCAACTGATGACTGAAGCGGAACAGAGCTGACCAGAGTAGTCTCTGCCCAGAGTGTGGCCCAGCATGGTCTGATTATGCCTCATCTTTCCAGAGCCTCAGGTCTGCTCTCCCTGCATGTGGGCAGGGCTGCAGACCCCCGCAGAGCTGTGGGAGTGGGAGAGACCTGCTGAATCCCTTGCCCCATTCCTGTGGCCCCAGCCCTGAAAGAAGGGCCCATGGTGGTGGCTCCCTCAGAAGCCCCGCTACCAGAAGTAACCAGACCCCCTGGGGCTCTTGGCTCCCCTGCACCCCCTGACCAGACTGGAAGCAGTGAAGACATGAGGGCCCAGCTCCATATTGTGGCTTAGCTCTATGTGCTCTGGACTGGACTGTAACTCCCCAGAGTGCAGGACAGCTGCCCCCTCAGAGCACTGGGGGTCTCTCCAGGAAAGGAAAGGGGCCCTGAGCCATTTGTCTCTTTTGGCTCTAACCTGCCTGGTTGACCACATCAGATGGATGGGGTGCTGGTTTTGAAGCCCACAGGGACAGCTGTCCTGTCTCCCACTCCCTCCCCGCCACCTGGCTGAGACAATGGCAAGTCGGGAGGACCCTTGGGTAACCCCTGGACAAAATGAAGACATTCTGAAAAGGCTTCAAGGACAAGGTACCCTGGTGTGGCCCAGAAGATGGGGTGAATATCAGGGGGCCCCATGATGGAAGTTACCCTCATGTCCACACCCAGGCCTTTCCCTGAGCCCTCCTTCAGTGCTGAGACCTGTCCACCCTCCAGGGAACCAAGGCCGGTGTGGTGTAGGTTCAAGGCAGTGGGGCTCTTGTCAAGAGGGGACAGGGCCTTGTGAAGGCTCGGCTGGTATGATGGCTCCCCTCCCAAGGTCCAATGAGTGGCTTGGGCTCCTGAAGGGTGCTAACAGTGTCCTAGGGCGAGCCCACCATGCATGCTGGCTCAGATGGCTGAGTACTTTTTCAGGTGGAGTGTGCTGGGGGACTTGGGAGTAGGGAACACTCAGAAATAAGGGTACATCAGACACAATCTGCAACGGTAAGGATGGAGAGGCCAGGTGAGGAGGAGGACGGTGGCCAATCATCTGGCGCTGCTGGCAACCAGAGGGAGGTGGTCGTGACGGGGGAGGTCCATCCGAGCCCAGCAGGGAGGAGAGCCGCTTCCCAGGCAGGGCAGAGATGCTGCAGTAGCCTTCTCCTTCGAGGAGATGGCAAAGTAGAAAGAATGACACCAAACACAGGCTCAAGGAGAACTCAGATTTTATGGGTCAAGCCAAATGCAATGCAAAGTTTCTTGTTACTTTTTTTAACCAAAATAAATAAATCAGATTTGTCCCTGTGATGGGTCAGGGGAGCTGGCCCCTTGGCCTTGTGCTACCCTCACTCCTGCCCCTCCTCTCCCCCTCTGACCAGCTTTGGCACAGCAGAGAGAAGAATGCTTCGGAGTCTCCATCACGTTGAAGGGAAGAGGAAAGGAGGTGGCTTGGAGGTGAAGGGAGAACAGGACCAGAGGAGCAGCCAGCACCCTGGCCCTGAGCGGCACTTTCGGGCCACAACCAGCCCCAGGTGGTGGAGTGTACACGGCCCGCACGTGGCCGGGACCCTCTGGAGCAGTGGAAGTGGCCGCTGCAGAGTGGACCCTCCCGCTCTGTGCCAGGCCAGTCTCGGGCCATCTCCAGCAGCCGTCCTGCAGCAGTGCCCTTGGTCCACTGCGTGGTGAGGGTCCTGCCAGAGCCCACCCACCCCACAAACCCTCAGACAGTGATGGCTCCTGCGAGGGGTTGGGGGCTCAGCTTGGGGAGAGGAGGCCACCTTTGTCCAGGTGCGGGAACCCCTTGCTGGGTGACCAGGACTGCTGGCACAGGGGGATGCCACATGAGGCCGGTCCTGTGGGGTGAGCTGGGGGGATGGGGTGGGGGCAGATCTGTCCCTCCCAGGACACCTGCAGGGGCTCCCTCCCCTCCTCCCGCTCCCCACTGTCTCCACGAAGGCTGCTCAGCTGGACAGATGCTGTAGAGCCCGGGGGGGTGGGCATCTGGCTTGGGGGGCAGCCAAGCACAGGATGGGGCAACAGCCTAGTTCCTAAGTGAGCACGGGGCGTGTGCGGTACGGACGGGCAGAGGTGTGGGCAGTGCGGAGGCACGATGCTTTAGTTGGAAGCAAGGGGCAGTCGTGAGATGCAGGGCGGCCCAAGCAGCCCAGGCGGCATCTACGAGAAGTTCTTGAAGGCGTCCAGGTCGAAGGCTGTGTCCAGGAGGCGCTGCAGCTCCGTGAGGTGGGTCTTCTTGTTGCCGGTGGCTGGAGCTGCTGCTGGGTCCCGGCCAGCATACCTGAGGGCGGCGACAGTGAGCGGTGAGGGCCACTGAGGGGACTGGGGCTCGTCACCCTCCCAAGCCCCAGCTGACTGCCCGCGTCCTTACCACACAGGCTTGGCGCGGCTGATGGTGGTTCGCAGCCTGGGCTTCACGTAGTCGTAGTAGCCTTGGTTCTTGTGCTCCTCCTGGCACCAGGCCAGCTCAGCGTTGGGGTACTTCTGGACCTCCTGCAGCAGGAGGTCGAAGGGGAAAGGCGACAGCTGCGGGGAGAGAGAGAAGCTACTGTCAGGAGAAGATGCTCAGAGTGATGGGCGAGGCTGGTGTCCCCAGCAGGGAGCTCAGTGACCCCTAAAAGACGTCCATGCCAGAAACTCTGGGAAAGCTCGAGGGCCCAGACACCTGGAGGAGGACCGCCAGCACTGGTCTGGGAACCACACTCCCTACCTGCTCGATCCTGGTGATGGCCACCTGCTCCACCATGTCCCGCGCTTTGCGCTCTCGGGTGAGGTCATAGTACACTTTGCCGGTACAGAAGAGAAGTCTCTTGACGTTTCCTGGGTTCTGTGCTGCAGGGCCATCTTCTGGGATCACCCGCTGGAAGTGGGTTCCTACGAGAGAATCCCCATGGCCAGGGGGTTTGCTCAGGACTTGGCGGAGGGTGTCTAGGGCCTTCCCTCTATGAGGTGGGGCTGTACCATGGTTGACACCAGAACACAGGGTTTCTGAGGGTTAGGACACTACCCCTCCCACCAGCCTGTGATGTACTTGAATTAATCCACACTGAGAGAGCCTAACAGGCTCGGTAGCCTAACAGCCTTGGAGAGCGAGTGACACCAGTTCATTCTTCCGGACGATCTGCCTCAGACTTGGGGGACAGCTAGGACTAGTGGAGCACCCCATGGCCGCTCTGCTCAGGCTCCTCCTGAGTTTACAAACACCAAAACTTCCACACTGGGGACTGGAGCAAATGTTCAGATACTCATGGCCTGAACCATCCCTCTGGGAACAAGGCTGACTTCAGAAAGCTGCACTGAAAATGAGGGGTTCACTTAGTAACACATATGCAGCACACGATATGCTCACACTCATGCTACACACGCAAATGCTAGGATTAGAAGGAAACTACCTTCACACACAAAAAGGCCAGATATGAGACACCCACTGTGAACATCATACTCATTGGTGAAAGACTGAAAGCATTTGCTCCAAGATTACAAACAAGGCAAGATCCGTTCTCACCACTTCTATTCAACATAACACTGGAATTCTAGCCAGGGCAATTAGGCAAGAAAAAGAAATAAAAGGTATCTAAATTGTAAAGGAATAAGTAAAATCATGTTTCTTTTATATGTAGAAACCCCTAAAGATTCCACACACACACACACACACACACACACACACAAACTTGTTAAAACTAATAAATGAATTCAGCAAAATTATAGGATAGAAAATTAACACTCAGAATTTAGTTGTATTTCTATGAACAATCCGAAAGTTAAAAAAAGAAAAAAAATCCTATTTGAAACAGCATCAAATAAATAAAATCACTTAGGAATAAACTTAACCAAGAAAATGAAAAACTTGTACACTGAAAACTACAGAACATTACTGAAAGAAATTAAAGATACCAATAAATGGAAAGTCATTTGTGTTCATGGACTGGGAGACTTAACACTCACGATTTTAATACGACCAAAACAATCTACAGATTCAATGCAATCCTTATCAAAATCCCAAGGACATGGACATTTTTTTTCAGAAATAAAATCCATCCTAAGATTCGTGGTATCCCAAAGGATTCTAAATAGTCAAAACTATTTTGAAAAAGAAAAACAAAGTTGGAGGACTCACGTTTCCCAATTTCAAAACTTATTACAAAGCTACAATATCAGAGCATGGTATTGGCACAAAGACAGATATACAGACCAATGGAAGAGAAAAGTTCAGAAATAAAGCTTCATGTATATGGTCAGATGATTTTGACAAGAGAACCAATAACATCCAATGGGGAAAGGACAGTCTCTTCAACAAATGGTGCTGGGAAAACTGGATACCCATATGCAAATGAAGCTAGGCCCTTACACCACACAGAAACACTGACTCAAAATGGATGAAAGGCAGACCAAGAGCTGAAATTATCAAACTTAAACAATGAATTTGACAACGATTTCTTAGATGTAACTTCAAAGGCACAGGCAGCATAAGAAAAAAATAGAAAAAGTGGACTTTATGAAAATTAAAAAATTTTGTACATCAGAAGACAACACAGATGGAAGAAAATAGTTGCAAAAATCATATATCTGATAAGGCATCTATATCCAATAAATGGAGAGAAGTCGCACAACTCAACAACAAAATAAGCAACCCAATTAAAAAATGGGAAAGGACGTATGACATTTCTCCAAAGACAACATACAGATGGCCAGTAAGCACATGAAGAGATGCTCAACATCACTAATCATTAGGGAGATGAAAATCAAAACTGCAGTAGGGTACTACTTCATGGTCACGAGGATGGCTATTGCAAAACAAAGAAAGAAACAGAAAACAGTGCTACTGTTGGGAAGCCGTGTGGAGAGACTGGAACCTTGTGTGCTCTTGGGGACCACCACGGAAAAGTGTGTACACTACAAGAGCCACCATACGACCCAGCAGTTCTGCTTCTTGGCATCTAGCCAAAGGGATCAAAAGCAAGGTCTTGAAGACTGGAACACCCTCGTTCATAGCAGCATTATTCCCAATGGCTAAAATGTGGAGGCAACCCAAGTGTCCACTGACAGATGAACAAACAAAAAGTGCGTATACCGTATACATACAATAGAATACTATTCAGCTTTTAAAAAGAAGGAAATTCTGACACATGCTACAACATGGATGAACCCCGAGGATATCATAAACTAGTCACACAAAGACAAGTATTACACAATTCCACTTTATGCAGTTCCCAGAGGAGTCACCCCTAGAGACAGAAGGCAGGATGGGGGGCGCCAGGGGCTGGGGGAGAAGGGGAGATGGGGGAGCTGCTTTTCCTCAACCAGGGATCAAACCTGTGCCTCGTGCGGCGGAAGTGCTGCATCTTAACCACTGGACTACCAAGGAAGTCCGGTGAGTGTGTTTATTAATGCCACGTAAAAGTGGCTAAGATGGTAAACTTTATATAATGCATATTTCACCATAATAATAATAATAAAGGAAGAAAACCAAAGACAGGATTTGCCGTGATAGAAAGCTAAAGGGGGCTCCACGGCTGGCAGCAGCAGGGATGTGCAGGGCTGTGGCGTGCTGCCAGCCGCCTCCGTCTGCTGTCCGGGTGAAATTGCAATGCCGTGGGCCACACCTCACACCACTGAGCTGGGTGTTATGGGGCAGGCCCTACCCACCCAGTACCTTTCCTCTGTCCCTGGCTGCTGTCAGCCCCCAGGAGCAGTGCTTGGGCAGCAGGGTGCACTCTAACCTCGGACTCATTTCACTGCCTCTAAGAGAGACCTAGGGGTGCACCCAGCAGAGGCTGTGGACCCTGGTGGGACAAGAGAAGACATGCTGTTGGACCAGTCTGCACACAAGCTCTGACACCCTGGCTGTCGTGTTCAGTGCTCTTTACCCAGTAACCAAAAATGTGGCAAGGACCACAGTGAGACTGACAAGCCCCCTACACAGCAGCAGTTTAGGCCCCCTCCAAATGCCCAGCCCCCTCACGCCTACCTGGAAGCATCTCATCAAAGTTGGACCGGGCCTCGGGGTGCCGCAGCAGGGACTTCGGGGTGAAGATGATTAACTGAAACACAGAAGCACAGGCTCATGACAGACCAGGTTCTAAGCATTCCAGAAGGAGGGCAGCAAGGGGCTTCCCAGGCCTGTATTCAGAACAGGCCCTCCTGGCTCTGCAGTCAGGAGGAGTACAGGTCTGAGGTGAAAAGAGGAAGCAGGATGATGCTGTTTGCCCCTGGGCTCTCTTCCTCTGCCCTGAGATGCTGGGCTCTGCTCAGCTAGCCACCCTCTCTTCCAGGGCCCACCCTAGTCTGCTCAGAACCTTGGCACCACTACCCTATACCTGGGAAAGACACCTGAGACTTTCCTGGGCGTCCCTGCCTGTGGCCAGGGCTGCCCTGTTCCATGGGCCTGCCTGGCCCTGCATGGTGACCAGCAGCAGCAGGAGGCATTCTCTCCTTGGACCCTTCACACACACTCCCACTCACCCTTCAACACCCTGCCCAGGAGCCTGCTTCCTGAGGACCCTCTGTTCCTTCGGCCCCTGAAGGGGCTCACATCTCCTCCAAGCTCAACACACCACCTACAACCCCCCGCTCACATGTCCATCCTCCCATTGGGCTGGGGCCCTGGAGTCCTCAGGCCAGGCCTCTCTGAGCAGGGACACCCCCAACTGACCGGCTTCCGGAAGGGCAGGAGAATCTGGCGACGTAGCACGTGGAAGAAGTTGCCAGGGGTGGAGCAGTTGACGACAACCCAGTTGCAATCATACAGCTGATTTATGTCAAAGTTGGCTTCCTTAAGGTCCTAGAGCAAAGAGGGAAAAGGCCAAAGGCCCAAAGGCTCTAAGCACCCTGCTGTGGGAGGCACTGAGGCAGACAGCTTCAGAAGGCCCCGGGTCCCAGCCTCAGGCACCTCAGCTCCCTCTGAAATGCACACAAAGGGGACAGTGACGGAGCTCAGCCAGACAGCTCTAAGCTCTGAATGGAATTCTCAGTCCAACATTTATCCCTGTCTCTGAAAACTACTGCCTGGCCTAGGACAGACACAGGGTTTAGCTAAAACCAGTTCAGACTTTCCTTAGAAACTGACTCCCAGTAATTTCCTCTCAGCTCTTGAAGTTTCACTAAAATCACCCCAGAGTTCTTTCCTCTAAAATGTTTGCCTGGGGAACTCCCTGGTGGTCCAGTGGTTAGGACTCAGCTGTCATTCCCGAGTGCACAGGTTCAATCCTCGTCCAGGGAACTAAGATCCTGAAAGCTGCAATAAGTAACTTCCCTGAATCAAAACACAGACAGTACTACTCCTAAAAGCTTCTGCTGCAGGAAGCAGCCTGGTGCTGTCTTCTATGCTCTGAAGAGGGCTCTCCAGGACACAAGCAGGCCTGGGCCCACCTGTGACTCCTGAGAGGGACAGCGCACCGGTACCTTCAGAGGCGCCCACAGACGCCCAGGTGGTGGCTGCTTACCGGCAGGACGTCTGGATCATCATTGCACATCTGCAGGAACCTCTCTGGCCTGGCGGAGGAATGTTCTGGGCCCTGGAACCAGACACACAAGTTACAAATCAGGAGCTTCCCCCATTCTGACAGCTGCATTCAGTACTTCTCTTCCTTAACCAACTTGCTCATTTCTGGTCTGAAAAACACCAAGGTATCTCTTTCCTGCCAATAGTTTAATTCCTTCTCCTGCCTACGGAGTGGAGGGGAAGTTTCCACATCAGGACAGGGCCCAGTACTCCTGGCTCCTCATGGCTTCCAAATCGGAGTGTTAAGAAAACCCCTCACAAGGCCTGGGGGAGGAGGGAGAGAGAGCACAGGGACCGCCTGAACCTGACAGGGCCCCAGCCACACCCCCACTTCTTATGCAGAACAGAGCAGGGCCTGCCTCTTGCCTCCAAGGGAGGTGGGGAACACCAGCAGAGCTTGCACCGTGCCAGTCTCGGGACCAGGGTCCCAGACAGGCCCTTCCTAGGTCTGCCAGGGAAGGGGTAAGGGGCTCACCATGCCCTCCATGCCGTGGGGCAGCAGCAGCACGATGCCGTTCTGCCGCACCCACTTGGCTTGTCCTGGGCAGATGAACTGGTCGATGATGCACTGGGCCGTGTTATGGAAGTCACCAAACTGGGCCTCCCAGAGGACCAGGGCGTTAGGACTGGCCATGGCAAAACCCAGCTCAAAGCCTGCAGAGCAGGAGGAAGGGAGGAGACCGGACAGCAGTCAGCTGGTGGGTGGGAAGGGGAGGTGGGGAGGAGGGGGTGAAAAGGGAAGAAGGGGTGGTCGGGGAAGCAGTGGGGAGAAGGTGGCTGGGGAGGAAAGGGAGGAGGGCCTTGCAGGCCCCAGTGCTCACCCAGGACCCCGTACTCGGACAGTGAGCTGTTGCACACGGTGTAGGGGGCCTGGTTGGGCCAGAGGTGGTTCATGGGGATGCAGGTTCTCTTGTCCACGTTCTGGTCATGCAGGACGTGGTGGCGATGGCTGTGGCAGAACAGCACAGATTAGCAAGCAGCAGCTGGCCCTGCACATGGCTCAGACTAGACCCCATGCACAGCCGCCGCTGGGGGCACAGAGCCTGGTTCTTAACAGAAGCATCTAATCAGAGCAGGAATAGGGTGCTTCTGGGCCTGAGACAAATGCGATCTAATGATGCTTCCTAGCAGTGATTTTCTTCTGGAAGACAAACACCACAGCCCTTCTTTCACGTCTCCTCCGCTCTGAAGGGCCCACAAGAACACCAAGGCCATTACCTAAAAGTGCCCCGCTCCACATCCTGGCCACTCAGCCGGATATGGATGCCCTCCTTCAGTAGGGAGCCAAAAGCCATGTATTCTGCCAGAGCCCAGTCCACAGTCCTGTTCTTCACCAGCTCCCCACGGGTCTTCAGGATCCGGCTCAGCCCTGCAGAGGCAGACAGTGTTCACCAGCCGCTCCGAACACCCTCTTAGGACAAGAGCTCCCTGTGGCCCCAGCTTCTGGGGTCCAGAGTTGCCACAAGAGTGGCGTCCAGACCAGGGAGGCTGTGACATCCCGGGCCTTCATCCACTGCTCTGCTGGCTGAGGACCATGACAGGGCAGGGGTGAGGCGACAGGGTTACCCTCATCCAACCACCCTTGCTCGGCCTTGAATGAGGCAGGAACCTGAGCCAGGTGAGGACCAGTCTCAGGCCAGAGGGGAGTCGGCACTACTTCTGAAGGCCCGGGTGGTGGCAGAGGGGGCGCAGGGCACCCTCACCTCCGTGAATGGTGAAATCTTCCACAGGCACGGAGCTGGCCACGTTCCCAATGTGTGTGAGAATGTCCTCCGTCAGGCCCGTGGAGGGGCAGGTCATGCTCCTCGGCTGCCCATCCAGAGTGAAGAAGCCTGGGACAGAAAGGGCAGGCTGACATAGGAACCGTGGACATGTGAAATGCTGCCGAGAGGTGGTAGAGATCTTCTTCCCTTGAGAGTGGCAGTCGGGGGTCCGACTCTGGGACCCAGGGGGTGTGTGCGGAAGGGGTTCACCGGCGGCATGCCTCGCTCACCAGGCCAGGGGGAGTCCAGCCAGTGCTTGATGTGCAAGATCTTTTCGTCCTTGGACCTGGTGAAGGCCTCCTCACAGATCTTGTCATACTTGGAGATCTCCTCCTAGAGGATTCGGCACAACGCAGCTGTCAGGGCCGCTTTGCACCGGGCATGCCGGGCACCCAGCCAGCACACACCGAGCCAGCACACACTGGCACTTCCCCGGTGCAGAGTCCCTCGGACCCCATGGACCCCCGGGTTCTCCTCCCAAACACGCATCACCTCTGGGAGATCTGTGGGAAGCCTAGTACAGTGCTTCCGTCCCAGTGGCTTCTTCTCCACTGCAGGCTGTGGGTCCTACTCACCTTCCCTCCAGTCTTCCTGATGAACTGGTCCAGTTCTCGGGCTCCAAGCACAGCCCCAGGAGGACTGAACCTGAGTGCCATCTTGGCACCTGCCCCTGATCCCAGCACCACCCTCATCCACAGGCCCCTGACTCTGCTTGCTCATGACCCACACCGCTTATCTCTCTCCATCACCCTGCATGGGCCTTCCCTCTCATGACCAGCCAGAGAGACCAGCACACAGCTGGGTCCCTCACCACCCTCTCACCCCCTCACCCCTCTGCACTGGGCTCCATATGCCTCAGAGGCCAAGGTGAAGTCCTCTCAGGTCCCACCTCCCTCATGTAACTAACTCCTCAGTAGCCTGGACCTTCCAGGTTATGTGCTGAAATACTGTAGTTGTAAATATTTCACACGTTCTCACTTGGATCCTAAGTGCTCTGCAGAATTGAGCACTGGCCCTGTGGCGGGTCTTCTCTATCCCTCCTTGGCTCCAGAAAGACCCACCAGGACAGAGCGAGGGACGCACCTCGTACTCAGGCTGGTTGACCACACCCTGCGACACCAGCAACTCTGCGTACTTCTGCAGCACAGGCTTCTGTTTGCGGATCTGCTTGTACATCAGCGGCTGGGTGAACATGGGCTCATCCATCTCGTTGTGGCCGTTGCGCCGGTAACACACCTGGGCACGCCGGGAGACCCCAGCATCAGGGCCCATGTTGGTCGGGACCCAGGACCTATGAGGACCTATCCCATTTCTCCTAGTTGACACCTCAGTTGACCTCTAGAAGCAGGGTCCTATCTCCCTCTCCTTCACACAGTAGAATTGCTTTGACTGTCCCCTGAGATGAAACAAGAGTGACCTGGGGCTATCTTGGGAAAGGACCCCAATTACCTTCTTGCCCAGGTTGGGTCACCCAAACCAAAGACATAGGAGCTCTTGGGAGGGGAAGGGAGGTGTACCCTGGCCCTAGGGAGCCCTAACCCCTCTCTCCAGGACACTAGCTAAGGTTACTCACCAAGTCCACCACCACATCCTTGTGGAAGGTGCTCCTCCACTCGGCTGCAACTTTGCACACATACATGACTGCCTCTGGGTCATCCGAGTTCACATGGAAGATAGGGGCATTCACCACTCGGGCCACATCAGTGGGGTAGGGCGAGGAGCGGGCCATGCGCGGGTCTGTGGTGAAGCCGATCTGCAAGGGACAGACAGCTTGGCCAGGGGGCTTGGGCACACTGATAAGCATGAGCAGGACAGAAGGAGGGTGGGCCAGGGCAAGCCTAACCCCAGGCCAATGGCATGGTGGGGACAGGGCTGGGGCGAGAGTGGATATGTCTGAGGGTGAGGGTGGGGCTAATGGCAGGCAGGGCAGAGCCGAAGGCCACCTGCTGGAGGTCACTTGGCTGCGTGTGGCCTACTCTTGAGACAGTCCCTAAAGGGCTATTTAAAAAAAAATTTTTTTTTTCCTGTTCTGGTAACAAAATTCATACATGTTGAACAGGGTTTGAAAGAGAGTATGAAAAATTAAAATCATCTATATTCTACTGGTTTTGGTGTAAATATCTTGATGCTTTCCTTTCTAGATAATTTTCTTTGCATGCATACACATGCCAATATAAATACAAAATTTCAGATCCTACTATTTCTATAATTTTGCGCTCTGTTCACTAATATGAGTATTTTTTCTTTGAAAAGAAAATTTAAAGGTCTCATCACTTAGCTACATTAAAACTTAATCATATATTTGTAATTTTATAATCTGCATTTAAAATTTATTTTTATGAACTACTTCAAACATCCAGAAAGTGTGATACTACATGGCCCTGAAAGTAGAGGACATAGTTTCCACACGTTGCTGGATGTATCCATATGTCCATAAACAATATATAGATAGCTTAGGTTTGTTGTTGCTGTTTAGTTGCTAGGTCATGTCCAACTCTATGCAACCCCCAGGGACAGTAGCCCGCTAGGCTCCTTTGTCCATGGAATTCTCCAGATAAGAATAACAAATGGATTGCCATTTCCTTCTCCAGGGGATCTTCCTGACCCAGGACTGTAACTCGAGTTTCTTGCATTGCAGGCGGATTCTTTACCACTGAGTCACCAGGGAAGCCCCTTCTTAGGCTTAGTGAAGTCGCTCAGTCGTGTCCGACTCTTTGCGACCCCATGGACTGTAGCCTACCAGGCTCCTCTGTCCATGGGATTTTCCAGGCAACAATACTGGAGTGGGTTGCCATTTCCTTCTCCAGGGGATCTTCCCCATCCAGGGATTGAAACCAGGTGTCCCACATTGTAGGCAGATGCTTTACTGTCTGAGCCACCAGGGAAGTGCTGATTATTAAAATTAAAAAGGCTTACTGGTATCATTTCAGGCTCACAAAAAAGTTGGAAGCTACAGAGAACTCCCAGATTCTTTATTCAGATTCAACAACGGTTCCCATTTTGCCCCTTTTATTACACAGGCTCTTTCCGTTACACACACGCACATTTTTTCTGAATCATTTTCAGGTAAGTTGTAGACCAAGACTGTCCCTAGTCCTTAAAACAAGGACATAGCCTTACCAGCCACAGTGCAGTTCTCAGTTCACTCAGTTTAATATTATAGAATATTGTTATAAGACCCCTCAGTATACACATTTCATCAACAGTCCTAATGATATCCAGCCTTTCCTGCCTCAGCCCAGTACTCAATCCAGCACTTCACTGTGCATTAGTTACCACCTCTCTGTGGTCGCCCTTAATCTGGAAGGCTCCTTACTGTTTTTGGTTTTCGTAACATTAACATTTTGGAAGAGTATTTCCATGTCTTTTAAACTATAGAGATATACATCCTATGTACCTTACATATGGTAGCATACTCTATATGCTGTACAGATTCTTTTCAACTTGCTTCCTGTTCAAATTTATATTCATGGTTCATCCAGGTTGAAACATGGACCTCTACTTTCCTAGCAGAGCTTGGTGAAATCTAAGTACTAAATAGTACCACAGTTCATTTATCTGTTTTCCTGTCTGTGGATGTTATTTCCAACTTATTATTAATACACTGTTACTGTACACATTTCTACACTGGTTTTCTCCAGCAAACACTTGAGTTATCTGCAGTCCTCCTAGGAAGGGAAAACTAAGCCACAGGGTCTGAGCTCTACACTTGAATACCCCCAAGCGCTCTCCAAAGTGGCTGGGCCATACACCCTTCCCCAGCAGCAAGGATGCCTTGCATTTTTACTCACCATACTGTGACTGTTTCACCAGGATATTAAATATTTTAATGATTATATAATACTGTTTCCTCCAGTTTTGCCAAAATTTATACAAAGACTTGTTGGTTTTAATAAACATTCTTATACAAAAATAGTTTGCATCTGATGGCTTCCTTAGGAGAAAAATGTAGAAGGGGAAATCCTAGGTGTGTTCTTAGAGAAACGAGAGCCTCAGCCAAGCAGGCCTCTCTTTTCCTGCTACAGATCTTAACTGACCTCACATCATGACAGATGGTACCAAAACCAGCAGAAAGACTGAAAAAAACATTAGTAAAACTGTAGGTTTTTACAGAAGTCTGAGAGTTCTTTATGATGAATTGCTTTTACATAAACTCCTTTATCACACTGACTAAAGAAAAGATTAGAACTAGTCAGACACTGATGAGAACATTAAAAAATGATGTACCAGCGAGAATTCTGATGAACACTTACAGAGACCATGCACAATCCCATGGTCTATCTGGGACCCCCAAAAGGGAGATGTGGGCAAGCACCAGGTAAGATAGGAATCATAACATGCACGTTACAGCTAGAACCTCACAGAAAGTGAACTGCTTCGAAGTTTTGAGGTCTTCTTCCAATTCCTTTGAATGATCTTTGCTGTACTATTTCCAGACTGAAGACCATGCTGCTGGCAACTCAGCTCCTACCCAACAAGCACTAAAGACTATCTGTGCTTGGTCATCTGTATAAAACACCGTTCAGTGACACATTGTTTTTTAGACCTTTCTCTTTCTTTGGCGTTTTTCTAATAATGTTTTTTAAAAGAAGCAATTCAAATATCAACTCTCAAGCAAGCTATTCAACTCTCTGCTCAATTTTCTCCTGTGTAAAATGGAAATGATAGTACCTACCACATGGGTAAGACAGGGATCATGCTTTAAGTTACAGGATGTGAAGTCACTAATTTAGTCTGGCACACAGGAGGCACTCAATAAGCAGTAGCTGTTATATTGTATGTTACATTCATCCTTAATGCTCCTTATCTTGTTTGTGTTTGATATTGTACATTTTAAGTTCTTGGGCATTCACTATGTACTGACTACCACATTTACTTACATGTTTAAATTTTTCCTTCTTCCTTTCTCTTTCTTGCTGGGACAGTTGCAACTGTTTGTCTTCCTCTAACTCATTCCACATGTATCAACAAACCATCTTCATAAATCAAACTGTCTCGCCACTTCTTGGGTTCGGTCCTCTGAGGGCCTCTCAACACAACTGGAGTAAGACCCTGTTTCTTGGGGGCCATGCAGAAGCAGCTGATGGCTGCTTTCTCTCAAAAAAACCTTCAAACCTTAGATGTGACAGCTTCATTACCTCCCTTGGACAGAGGGGACCCTTCCCTGACTTGCTCTGCTGCCCCCTAACATTTGCCTACTTGACCTTGCATTTCCACCTAAAGGTCAAATCCTCAGAGAAACATCTGCAGGCTAACCCAATACCTGGAAGGCCCCCTGCTCCCCTCACCCAGAACTATAAGCTCTATAATGACAGGCAATGTGCCCTTTCTCTGCTTGTTACCTGACACAGCACCAGTACTTAAAGGAACTCAAATATTTATTATATGAAAGCTCACACAAGTTGGTGAGATGAACTCTCGGATGCACGGCACAGGAAATAACAGATATAACCATGCTAAATGTTTTAGAGTTGGGCAGAGATATTTACTTATAAGAATGTTCAACAAGCGTTATTTGAAACTGAAAAATGAGAATCTTAGTTAAAAGTCTAACAACACAGCAATATGTTTTACGAAACAACCTATAATGTATATTGTCATCAAAATTAATATTTTAAGAATATATAATGACATGAGAAAACACTGTGGTAAATAAGAAGTGGATGTAAAACTGTGTATGTAGAACCCCAGTTTTTTAAGAAAGAAAAGCCATCTATGCTTGTGAGTCTAGTAGAAAATATACTAAAATAATATCACGCTCTTAAAACAGCATAGTTAAAACCCCTCTACTTTAAAGAAAGTATCCTGTTTGTCCAAGTTTATTAATCAGAAAACAACAAATGTACTAAATGATAAGAACATGTCCCTGTAAGTAAGACTGATGTGAACATAGAAGCCTCAGGACAAAGTCTGATTGCTGATGTGGCCTCCTTAGCCTTCTCTGCTGCAAAGACCCCAGAGCCACCCAGGTTACCTGGTTGTTGACGACCACGTGGACAGTGCCATGAGTCGTGTAGGACGGCAGGTCACTCAGGTGGAAGGTCTCGTAAACGATGCCCTGGCCAGCAAATGCGGCGTCCCCATGCAGAAGGATGGACATGACCTACAGACAGGCAAAGGAGAACCCTGATCTGACGCGGTCCTGGCCACCGTGTCCACAGGGCACGCGGGAGAGTGTATCATGACCCACTTTTCAAACAATGATGTAGTGTTTATTTATTTTTGGCTGTGCTGGGTCGTTGCTGTTGTGTGCACTCCTCTCTAGCTGCAGAGAGTGGGAGTTACTTCCTGGTTGTGGTGCATGGGCTTCTCACTGCGGTGGCTTCTCTTGTTGCAAAGCACGGATTCTATGGCCCAAGGGCTCAGCGGTCGCGGCTCCTGGGCTCTAGAGCACAGGCTCGGTAGCTGCGGCACACAGGCTTAGATGTTCTGTGGCATGTGCGATATTCCTGGCCCAGGGACCAAACCCGTGTCTCCTGCACTGCAAGTGGGTTCTTTACCTGTGAGCCACCAGGGGAGCCCCAAAATGATGTATTCTGAGATCATTTCACACTTAGGAAGAAAGTGGCAGGAAAGCACAGACCCCCCAGGCCCCTCCCAGCCTCTCCCCTGTGATGTGCTCCAGGTGGTGTGTTCCATGTCCGCACACCTGCCACCCCCCACCACCATCTGCTGCAAAGCCAGTGCCCACTGCCCTGAACCCACCACGCAGGACCCTTTCATAAAGAAAGCAATGCTGGCCCAGAGCCCATCCTCCCCAGATCCCATGCAGACGCACTCTCAGGGCCTCGCCTCTTCGGCTTCTCTGACCCGGAGCAGCCCCTTGTCTCTCCTGTCTCCACATTCTGGACAGGCCTTGGGCTCCAACGGTCCTTCGTGGACAGACTCAGGAATGGTGCATGCCATACCTTGGACACCCGAGGTGGCCTGCCCCATGTGAATGCAGACAGGTAGTTGTCCAGGTTTCTCCCTTTAAACTCACCATTTCTCCTCGGTAAGGAGCACAGTGAGGAGAACCTTTACATCCTGCTCCTCACCACACCCCCACCTACCCAGCAGCCTCCGTGGCACCTCCTGGATGCTACCAGGTGTCACCCCTACCTTTATGCACTCGTGTTACGTAACAGCGTTCTCTCCTCGACTTTAATTTGTATTAACATGTGCTCACGGATTCCTGTTGTATTCAATGGGCTGTAACTGACTAATATCAGTAGTAACTTTGACACTCACATCGTCCCGGGAAGAACTTGGTGTGGGATCCCCATGCCGTCTGAACAGGCCCCGGGGTTCATGGTGTGTGTGTGTGTTGGGGGGGCCCTCCCTGCTTTCTGGCACAAGAGCTCTCAGCCTCCTGCCTAGCCCTGGAATTGGACATTTCTCTAAGGAGCCTAGTTCCTTCAGTGGAGGATCGCCTTTAAAACTATTTGTGTGCTCATCACTACTAGAACACATCATCACTTCTAGGCTTTCAGCCCAGAGCCAAAAAACGGATACCAAGTTCACGTACAGAGATTTCTCAATTTATACACTGCACAACTACCACACCTCCAGTTCCAATCCTTTTTCTGTGCCTCCCTCCTTCCACATTTATAAACACCTCCTGCACTGTCAGACACCATTCCCACTGTCCTCAACACATTACCTGCTGGCTTGCTACCCCCATGACCCTGCCACCCCATTCGTTGACGCCCTCTTGCCGTGTGTACTCAGCTCCTCTCACCTCCCTGGTCCTCACGCTAGGAAGGGAAGGTCCATGTGCTCTTCAGAGACAAAATCTAGATTCTTTTTATAGCAGACCCCATGTGTCCTGCCATGGTAGATGCAGGAGCGCTCTCTAGGACAGGTAGAAACAGACACAAGCATTGGGTTTGTACAGGGAACTCCTCAGAGCAGGGAAGCTTTGCCAGGTCCCGAACAACCGGGGGACCCAGCGCCTCTCCCTGATCACCAGGATGCAAGTTTCCTCTCCGCAGAGCCTTCTCTATACAACCTCAGCCTCCTGCCCTTGGGCACTTCAGGCTAGCCTCCCCTCCCCTCTCGCTATTTCTCCTGATCGTCTGGTGAAGCTGTACTGGGCCACTCGCCAGGCTACCTGCCGTCCCTGCAGTCTCCAGTGTGCACCAGCTGCTGCAATCATACTCCTACCTACTCCTGGCAGGAGCAGGTTTCTGCCTGCAGCACTGGGGAGCTGTTTTCCCACATGAACGTCCCAAGGGCCAACCCTGAGCCAAGCTGGGTCAGGCTCAATCTTGCACCAGGTTACAGAACAACCTTGGCCACATTTATAGAAATTACATATTTTTTTTTCTGAAACACTGAAGGTTATGTAACAAATAATCCAGCTTCCTGGATTCTGGGTTTAACAGAAATCAGATAATTGCCTAGAGGTTTGGGATGAGTAGCAAGCATGGCAAGTGTGGAGGACTGGTGGGGTCTGACCCATCCACTAAGCAGGGCAAGGGTGGGCTCAGAGAGAGGGATAAGGCTGGGGGGTCTGTGGGCACAGGCCATTCACACTGGGCAGGGCACACCTGTGGACCGGGCACTCCCTCAGACAAGCGCCTGGCGACCACATGGGGCTAACCAGACTCCTCTGGCCTCACAGGATTGATTGCTGTGATCATCTGAAGCATGTTAGGTATGCTCCATTGCTTTTCCCTAGTTATTTCATTACTTTTCAGGGTGTTTCCAGCATTCTGAGCAAGCGATGCCTGAATGGCTGTGTGTCTATAATTTATGAATGTGAATATCACATAATGTTTTCTGCAGTCTTGTTCCCCTCCCTGGCCACAAATGCCTGGGTGAGTGTGCTAGCCACGGACAGCAGAAATGCTGGAGGTAGCAGTCACTGATGCTGCTCTCCTCCCCATCCCTCCCCTGCCACAGTGTCACTGGTGGCCTCGGGGGCTGCACAGGAAGCCACTTTCTGCCTGTTTGGAGTTTCTGTGGCACCGTCCAGGCTCCCAAGCCCAGGGAAGTAACTCTCATGTCCTAACATCCTCCCCATGGGCTATACTCTTTCTCTGTGGTGCAGGAACCACTTCCTATTCCCAATGCCACCTCCAGCTGGGACCCCATTACTCTCAAACCATCCAAATATAGTATG
Organism: Capricornis sumatraensis; assembly: GCF_032405125.1. Taxonomy (NCBI): domain Eukaryota; kingdom Metazoa; phylum Chordata; class Mammalia; order Artiodactyla; family Bovidae; genus Capricornis; species Capricornis sumatraensis. The sequence continues at coordinate 81,605,212 of NC_091073.1, forward strand.
AATAGAGTCTTGAATTAAAGAACCTAGTAAACTAACAATTGGCTCCACCTCTCAAAAATCTGAGGTTCACCAGGGCATCGTTCAGCCAGGCTGCCTCCCACCTACTTCATTCTTGTGCGGCCTGTAGCACCTCCCCCACCCGCTGCCATCTTTGTCCATCTTTCATCTCCAGGGAACATTCTTTTCTTCCCATCTACCTAAGTCCTGCTGTTTCTTTAATTAAAGACAACTGTCTGCTCTATCAATGAGAAGATTCGACTGCCTTTCATTCCACTTCCTTCCATACCCATGTATCCCTCTTCTGAATTTCTTTACCAGTTAACCTGCAGCTTTATGTCGCAATGTGTATGTTCTATTAGCTTTCTCACATGTGACCCTGTTTCTAGGAAGAAGAGATGCTTGAGAGCATGGTGGTGATGCTGACTTCAAACATGCCCCAGAATGCTCACACGGACACTACAAAAAGTTGATTTTCCTGATTGCTTGGCTTTGAGGTTGTCATTAGAAAGAACTATATAATTTGTAAAAGACAGAATTACACTTTGAGATCAAACAAGGACAGTTACAATCCACTGAGGATTTCTATATACCAGCAGGCTGGCTAATCAACATTAAGCATTCACCATCACATATCTGGAAAATGCTGATACTAGGGCCATCCAGACCTCGAGCTGTTCTCCACCTCTGTACTAGGACAATCCAGACCTGGAGCTGTTCTCCATCTCTAAATGGTGCCACCCTAATATTCACTGGGCCATCTCTTCTCCTGTCTGTCAGCTTCACAATTCCTCCTTTAGGCTCACCCACACCTCTTCCTTAAGACCCTGTCCTCTTGTTCAATGACAAAACCTCTTTGACCATCATGATTATCTTGCAAGACTAGCTTCTCCACAGCTGTGGTAATGAAAGCAAACTACTCCCCACCTAGCCCTGGTGGTCACAACTTGGGAGGAAGCGTTATCTGTAACTGGGACTGGTTTACTATTGCTACTCTTTGGAATTCCACTCAGAACATTTTGTTCAATTCCGGAAATGTGAGGTCTGGGGTGTGCCTGTGGCTGTGAGCCTGTCCTGGACTGTCTGGACTCAGGACTGCCCCCGGCCAGCCCACATGGTCTCACCTTCTTCCCCTCAGTGTCCCCGCAGTAAAACTGCTCAGCTTTGGTCTTGCCCATCACCACGGGATCAGCAGCCTCCAGGTGGGAAGGGTTCGCCACCAGCGACAAGGTGATATTCCTGTCGGTCACACGGTTGATCCGCCGGTGATACATGCCCAGGTGGTACTTCACATCTCCAGAACCCTGCCGGCACAAACGGTGAGGCTTTTACCTAGGCAGGGAGATGCTTACTCTCTGTGACAGCCCTGTCCTGTATTATTTCTACACCCAGAACTCTCATTCCTAGAAGGACGGAAAGGCTTTTTCCAGAATGGTTCCACCCAGGGTATAAGGAGGAGATCCCTCAACTAGAGGGCCACATCCCCACCCACGGTGGGGAGAACTGTGGGGGCTGCCAGGCCTCTCATCTCTCTTTTCTCTGGGAGGTCAGCCAGTTCCTTTTTTTGTGAGTGGTATAGAGGATCCCAGACCCCATAAGTCCTTCTAGAGAAATAAATGAAGCCAGGGTCTGGCGTGGGTTGGAGCTATGCTAGTTTCTAAAAGAAATCAGGTGTCTTACCTCATCAGCTGCCTCCAGCTTTGAGTCGAACTGACAGAAAATCTGCTCCAGCTCCTTCCTGATGACGTTCGCAAGCACATTCAGTCTCCCCCTGGACACATGGGAGTGAGCAGGGTCTGAGCTGGGCCCTGGGCAGCAGACAATGCTGTTTTATCCCCTTTCTCCCCTGAGGGACAGGTAGTGCCTCAGTCCGCAGCCCAAGAGGAGCTGAGACCAGAACTGATGGGGGACACTCGGCCTCTGCTTGCCTGGCATCCAAGGCCATGACGAGGTAGGAGGAAGAAAAGCAGAAATCAGAGAATGCTGCCAGCCTGCAGTGAATGCTCCATCCTTAGCCTCCTCTGCCTCAAGCTGAGCTCTCTGCTTCGTGTACCAAGCCACCTTCCCTCTAGGTTAACCTCCCTCACCTGTGATCCCACACGGTCACGAGGCCAAGATGTCTGTCTACGACCACATGTGGCCTCGAGTGTGACAGTGACCACCCAGTGAGGGGTTGCTGTGACGATGGTCACTGGGGGCAGGGATTAGGGTTACTGTATACCAGGCTTGCCCAGTGCCCTGCCCCTGTGCTCCGGACGCTCACAGGGTGGCCAGGTACCTGTGTGGCATTCCCATGATCACGTAGTCCACTCCGTTCTCACTGGACTTGTCAATGATGGTCTTGAGGGCAGGAATCAGTACCTCGCAGCCTTCCAGACCAAAGCGCTTCTCAGATGACCACTTCCGCTGCAGGAACTCCTCAAACCTGGACAGAAACTAAGCCACCCTGAAGAGGCGTGTCAGCAGGGACAACCTTGCTCTCCCAGAGCTGTGGCCACGCCCCAAACCCACTCAACCCCGTCAACAGACTGTACCACACAGAGGGGGCCAGTGCAGCCCTGTACCTGGTAGAGCGCACGAGTCGGGCCAGCAGGGTCCGCTTCTCCTCGTTGGTGAACTGCATGACCCCGGGTGTCTCAAATTTCTGCCGGATCCACTGGCACTGCTCCAGGTCATTGATGAACATGAATTCTACCCCAATGTGCTGGCAGTAGGCCATCTGTATTTAATGCACACACACACAAACACACAGTCAAGGGGATGTTCACCCCGGTATGTTGACTGCCCACTTAGCCAGAAGGCTGGGAGGAACAGGTGGCCTCCACTTCAGATGCAACAGAGCTAGCTGTGACCTGGGGTACCAGGCCTGGCCCCGCGACCTCCTTTCACTCTGAACTTGGCCATGAAATGCTTCCTCCACGTAGCATGGAGCCTAGTGGGCAGGGAGGGAGAGTGAGAACCCCTGGGTCAAGGTATTCTTTCATGGTGGGAGGACAGAATCACCAGCCTGGGGACAAGGAAGCTGCTGGGCAAGGCAGCTTCTCTGACCTCAAGGTCAGACTGTGCCCAGCACTGTGAGAAAAAAAGGCCCTGTGCTGGTGGATATCATAGCTCAAAGGCCACTTAACTGTAGCGGGCTTCCAAATTCTACATTCTTCTTTGAACAATTGACTCCGCTTGGGGATATCAGGTTCTACAGAAGCATGACTGCACATATACAAAAAGAAGGGTCCTGAACAGAGCAGGCACTTCGTGACACCACTCACGTGTCACAGCTGGGAAGGAGGCTGTGTGTCCTGTTGAAAGCCTAGGGTGACCTGGGCAGTATGCATGCCAGGAAATCAGAGTGAGAGAAAACAGCAAAGGCCGGGAGAACCGAGTGTCAGAGAGGCAGCCCTCTGGGAGTCCGTCATGGCGACTGTGCTGAGCAGCCTCTGGCAGGGTACTGGGCTGAACTGGGGGCCCTCTCTCGTCTCTCCTGACACTGACCAGACAGAGGCTCCTGCTGGGGAGCCATCTGGAGGGGCCCACACAGCCTTCCTCAGCCAAGTGATCAGCACTTCTCTCCTCTCATCACCTGCTGGCTGTCCTGGGGTCAGAACGAGGGGCCAACAGCAAACCCTAGTCAGTGCTGGAATTAAAGAAGATATGCCCTGGTGTGCCACTCAATCTTAATTAATTAATATTTTGGCCATGCCACACAGCTTGTGGTATCTCAGTTCTCCAACCAGGGATCAAACCCTGGCCACGGCAGTGGCAGTGCTGAAGCCTAACCACTAAGCCACCAGGAAACTCCCAACAGTGAGTTTTAGGCCCACAAATGCCCTTACATGCCTTTGCAGCAGCCATGCCGACCAAGCATGCTGGGTTCTGCTTGGTGGTTCTGTCTGTGACCCTCTTTGGTTTTCACAACTAACACGGAAACTGGCTGGCACGGTGTAGGGCAAAGTTGGGCCTGGGATCCCACCAGGGGGCCCAGACCTGGCATCAGGCCCCTGCTCTCTTACTCCCGCCTCCAGAGCAGGGCTGAGCACCTCTGCACATTAGCTCTGTGATAATGAAACAAAGGGACATTTGCCTGGACTCAAATAAAGGCCAACCACAACACTCTCCCTATCACCCTAGCCAAGAGATGAAAAGAGGAAATGGAGCTGGGAAAGACCTTGATGTTTAAGGTATTTTCACTAACCCCAAACCCTATTTCCCTGATGATTCTTCACATGATAAACTGGGAACTGCTAAACTGGATGTACAAAAAGCCAAGGGATAGGGTGTGAGGGCCTGCCTACCCTGACTTCAGAGCCAGGGAGGGTCACCACTTCCACCTGAGCTGTACAGCATCCTGATCTACTGAGCTGCAGAAGATGGTGTATTTCTGCACAAACACACTTGAGAAAACACAGCCCAGACACAAAGTTTGTAAACGTGAACCTGGAACCTTCCTCCATGAGCTTAAAATGGATGAGTCTTCCTTGGGACTCAAGTTGAGTTGCAAGCCTAGTAAAGAGGAAAGAAAAGGGTGCAAGGAGAGGGGAGGGGAGGGGAAGAGGGAGAAGGAAGGGAAAGGCAGAGGGAATGGGGGCTCCCTCCTCATCTTTACACACCTAGGCAGGAGAACCCCGCCCATGCTCCTTATGCTTGACTTACGCCTGATGGGGCAATATTTCCATTACTGAACAATTAAAAGCTCAAAGGAACTATTAGGTCAAAACCAGTACGTTTCCATCATTACCAGCATGAATTCAGCTATTAACTTGGAACACATAGTTACTGGGCTCCTGGATCATGTTTTGTCTTTCTTGTATTGGCTCAGTCCCCAGAAGGGAAGGGCAGGGAGTTTTAGGTCCGGACTCTTAGATTCTCTACGTTAGGAAGAGAAGAAATGGCGCTTGTTCAAAATTTTCAAAGAGCTACAAGTTGACTATTATGTCACAGGACCAAGAGCACACTAAGTTCTGTCAGGTCACATAGCAGCCTAGTGTACGCATGTTATCACGTGTACACATACCTAACGCAGCATCGTCAGGTAACTTTACACAGTATCTGTAAACCGTGAGAATGGGTATTCCATGCTAGGACAGGTTGGAATGGGAGGCTCTCTTGGAAGAGCCCTGGATGTGGGGCCCTCTGGGGACAGGGGCGCTATGGCTGAGAACCCTGGAGTACAGGCCCAACTGTCCCACAAGAGCCCAACTCCTGGGCTCTGGCACTGACTGAAATGAGAGCCGCACAGGGCTCTCTACCCCTTTCAAATGCTGGGATCAGGACAAATGGGGACTCAAGTAGTCACCTGCAAACACAGTTATGTATCCTAATCTCTAGGAGATTTGTAAAAATGCATATTTCCAGGCTCCAAAACTGGAACTGACTCAGTTGGTTGTGGGTGGGCCACGGCTTTCCCCAGGTGTTCCTATTCAAGCAGGTTTGCAGAAAGCAGTCTTTGTTTACCTAATGCTTTAGGACATATATATTTTTTAATCTTAGAAGCAAATTCTGCCTTTTTTTTTATGGTTGATTGTAAAAATACAAAAACACGGATTTTCATCAATAAAATAGCCAAAAGAAAAAGTTTCTTCCCTTACATTAAAAAAATATATAGGATCAAGGGAAAGAAAACCACCTAGTCCGGAGGCTTCCGTAAGTTTTCTCAAGTTCCCTGGAGCTTTCGGGAAACAGCCCAGCTTTCTCACCTCCAGGCGTCGGATGATCTCCCGCAGAGGAAGAGCTGACTCCTGCCCCCCAATGAATGTGGTGGTGGGCAGGTGGAAGACCTTGTCCAGGTCAGACTCGTCCAGACCGTAGAATCCTGTCAGGGGGAGGAGAGAGGGGCACAACCACACGGGGGCCACAGTTTAGGAAAAGGGGAAGGGACTCCCCAGAGGAGAGAAAAGAGAATAGAAAAATCATAAAACCTCTGTTATATGTGAAAATAAATACTATCTTATAGCCAGAGACATGAACTTTAGCAACAAACCAAGCTGAGTATATTACTGGCATCATAGGAAAATGAGAATAAAATTCATATTACACATATATTAGTCCAGTGCACCAATTACTCATAATTTAGAAAAAAATGTATTTCAAGGTCCCAAAGACACAAAGCAGTTTAGGTTTGAAAAGGCATTAGGTAAGTCAATCAGAAAGCAAATGAAAAATAGTTAAGGAGAAAATTCAAGTAGAAAATGAGGAACTGGATTAGAACTAGGTCACCTATGTCTTAATGGCAACAACTTTTGTTGGTGGTGAGTGACAGGAAGCTAGGAGACTGAGAAGTGAGGGACAGCCAAGGGGCCTGCAGGGAGAGCTGCCGGGCAGCAGGGCAGAGGCTCCCACAGCCATCTGATGAAGGATGGCGCCTTCTCCTGGAAGAACTCCCAACTGCACATACAGAACCATCCTCCAAACAGCACTTGGCATTCACAGATCTGATGCTCGCTCTCCCCAGTCAAATACTGACACATATTTACTGACTAATCGTGAAGAAATTTACTGTATCACTACCACCGAATCGTCATTGCTATCTGCTGAGCACCTCGAGCATGGTGCCTCTCCATCTGAAAGCATATTTCAAGCTGATAAACACGTGGTGCAGGGGCTTTTTCCTAGGCATCACATGCTTGTTTCATGTTGCAGTAATTATCCAAGGGGAAGAGACATGCAGGAAAACTGTCAGGGGACACTACGTTAGGCGCCCCACCCCCCAAACACTGGCTGGAACGAGGGAAACCACAGTTCACACCCCAGACTCCATGAAACATGAAACTGGAAGCAAGCGCCCACGGTCTCCAAACCTGACTGTGCCAGATCAGACATTCTCCCATTTCTTGACCTAATTAAGTGTAAATAACACACAGGGCCCAGTAAGGGACTCAAGCAGTTGCTTGTAAACACAGCTGTGTATCCAAATCTCTGGGGAATCTGGGAGAGTTGTAAAAATGCACATGTCCAGGCTCTAATGCCAGACCTTGACTCAACTGGTCATGGGTGGGCCATGAAGCTCCCTTTCCCAAGCTGGCTTGGGAATGACAACCTCTATTCATCTAATGCTCTTGGGAATGACTACCTTGATTCATCTAATGCCCTAGAATCCTTTTTTTTTTTTTTTAAAGCAAAAGCAAGTTCTGTTTTTCAATTGCTCCTCCCCCTTTTAAAAATTAAAACAAAAACAACCTGGCCTTTTCACCTTGGGGTGGTGGCAGTGATGGTTGAGGGGCTTGGTTACGCTATGCACCTGTTTCCTGCTGTTATTCTATCGAGAATGAGGATGGGCCGTCACATGGGTCTGATAAAGCATGGCCCTGGCCATTCATAGCCCAGCTCTCAGCGTTTAGGAGGAAAACCAGAGTTACTTGGGGGAGGCACTTTTCCTAGCTGATAGAAACACTCAGCGGTGGGGGCTCAGGGAACCAGAGCATCCAAAGAGAGCATCCTCTGTGGGGAACACTTCGACTGTGGAGTTAACCAGGTGACCTGTGCGTCCCAGAGAAGAACGTGGGCTTGTGGAGCCCTCAGCCTCACCGTATGTGTGATGCTTCACTTCCCCCACCCTGCACTGATCATTTTTGGACTCAGTTACTTGGATCATTACTGAACTTCAAAGCTGCTAGCCCTGCTTCTGAGTTCCTCAGTCATTTGATAACTTAAATCTACAGATGTCAGCTTCTAGAAAGGTAGCACAGACATATTCCTACCTACTCTTCCACTAAGTGCAACTAAAAAGCACAGATATCGCATACAAAACAAATGTAAGATGATTCCAAAGGGTGGAGTAAAAGGCCAACCAGCCAAGAAGGTTCTTTGGGTTTCCTTCTGGGCTCCCATATCCCAGACCTGGAGCAAAGAACATGGAAACTTCTACCAGTGTAGATTTAAAAAAGCCCCAACAAAAGCTGCTCTCTTTAAAGAACCAGGAGAAGGGCAGCCTAGCAGAACAGAAAACTTCTAGATCATAATTGCTCTATTCCACCCAAGCATACATATTACACTGTAGCTCCATCAACACCCATGCCAGGCTACAACGTACTCTGACCTCTGACCCTACTTAAAGCTCTCAAAGGCGGCCCAAGAGGAAGCCCACATTTTCATTCCCCCTGGGAGGGAATGCACTAATCCATTCCCCTACCCCAAAGTCAACAGAGACTTTGGGGCCCAAAACATCCATTCCCACTGGGGAGTAACTAGCTGGGCCCCTCCCTACCACAGCAGTGTTCGGAGGAGCCCTGCTATAACAAACATTTAAACAAGATCCCAAGTCTCGTAATACCCAAAATGTCCTGGTTTCAATATTTTAAAAAACCGCTTATAACAAGGACCAGGACTATATCAGATTGAACGAGAAAAAATAATTGACAGCCACTAGCACCAAAATGACACAGATGTTAGAATTATCTAATTAGAATTATCTCTTTCTCAAGGAGTCATTGGGCTTCCCTGGTGGCTCAGACGGTAAAAGCGGCTGCCTACAATGCAGGAGACCCAGTTCAATCCCCGGGTCAGGAAGATCCCCTGGAGAAGGCAATGGCACCCCACTCCAGTACTCTTGCCTGGAAAATTCCATGGATGGAGGAGCCTGGTGGGCTACGGTCCATGGGGTCGCAAAGAGTCGGACACAACTGAACGACTTCCCTTTCACTTTCAAGGAGTCATCAAATTATTTCAGTGAGCAATTAAAACATGACAGACATGAAAAAAATTAAGTCTCAATGAAGAAAGTCTCTTCAATAATTGAAGATACAAAGAAGAACCACATGGGAAATTCTGAAATTGCAAAATATAATAAACCAAATGAAAACTCAGTATGGCATTAGCAAGGGACAGAGGATCAGTGAACTTAAAGGCAGAACAATAGAAATAAATCAATCTGAAGAATACAGAGAAAACAGACCAGGAAGAAAAAAGGGAACAAAGTCCTGGGGACATGTGATGCTGTGACAAAAGATTTCAAAGTTGTGCTGATGAATCCCAGAAGGAGAAGAAAAAAAAGGAGGCTGAGAACTTTTCAAATATGGCAAAAGATTTAATCCACAGACTCAAGAGGCTCCATGAACTCACAGAATAAAGCCAACGGAATCCATGTTGAAATGTGTTACAATTAAACCTCTGAATTTAAAGATAGAAAAAATCTTGAAAGCAGCCAGAATATAGTGACACTTTGCCTAGAGGGCAAAACAACTTAAATAACACTGGATTTCTCTACACAAGTCATGGAAGCCAGAGGAAGTGGCACCACACATAAAGAGCTGAAAAAAAGAACTGGTTCCCCAGAATCCCATATATAGTGATAATATCCTATAGAAATGAAGGAGAAATCAAAACATTTTCAAATGAAAAAAAACTAAGAGAATCTTTCATCCTAAATGAATGGCTAAAATAAGTTGTAAACAGAAAGGAAATGATTATCAGAAGGAATGAGACAGGGGACTTCCCTGGTGGTCTAGTGGCTAAGACTGTGCTCCCAGAGCAGGGGGCCTGGGTTTGATCCCTGGTCAGGGAACTAGATCCCATGTGCTGCAACTAAAGATTCCAAGTGTCACAACTAAGACCCAACACAGCCAAATAAATAAATAAAAATGAAGGAATGAGACAGGAGGAAGGAAGAAAGAAAGAATGTGGAACTAAAAAGTACAGGTAAACAAAACAAGACTTTCCTTCTCCTCCTGGGTCTTCTTAATTATGTTTGACGATTGAAGCAAAATTTGTAATACTATCTGATGCTGTTCTGAACACATGTAGAGGAAATATTTAAGACAATTACATATTATATGTGGAGAGAAGGAAGGGATATAAAGGGAGGCAAGTACACTTCACATGAACTGGTAAAATGATGACATCATTAAATTGTGACAAGTTATGTATATGAAATATCATATACCTACACAACCTCAGATATACAGATGATACCACCCTTATGGCAGAAAGTGAAGAGGAACTAAAAAGCCTCTTGATGAAAGTGAAAGAGCAGAGTGAAAAAGTTGGCTTAAAGCTCAACATTCAGAAAACTAAGATCATGGCATCTGGTCCCATCACTTCATGGGAAGTAGATGGGGAAAACAGTGGAAACAGTGTCAGACTTTATTTTGGGGGGCTCCAAAATCACTGCAGATGGTGACTGCAGCCATGAAATTAAAAGACGCTTACTCCTTGGAAGAAAAGTTATGACCAACCTAGATAGTATATTCAAAAGCAGAGACATTACTTTGCCGACTAAGGTCCGTCTAGTCAAGGCTATGGTTTTTCCTGTGGTCATGTATGGATGTGAGAGTTGGACTGTGAAGAAGGCTGAGCACCGAAGAATTGATGCTTTTGAACTATGGTGTTGGAGAAGACTCTTGAGAGTTCCTTGGACTGCAAGGACATCCAACCAGTCCATTCTGAAGGAGATCAGCCCGGGGATTTCTTTGGAAGGAATGATGCTAAAGCTGAAACTCCAGTACTTTGGCCACCTCATGTGAAGAGTTGACTCATTGGAAAAGATTCTGATGCTGGGAGGGATTGGGGGCAGGAGGAGAAGGGGACGACAGAGGATGAGATGGCTGGATGGCATCACCGACTCGATGGATGTGAATCTGAGTGAACTCCGGGAGTTGGTGATGGACAGGGAGGCCTGGCGTGCTGCGAGTCACAGGGTCGCAAAGAGTCGGACACGACTGAGCGACTGAACTGAACTGCACTGAATACAACCACTAAAAAGGCTAAAAGACACTAAAAACACAAAGAAATATGATCAAAAGGACTTTATACAAATAAAAATGGAATTTTAAAGTATAGGTTTAAAAACCCAGAGGAAGTCAGGAAAAAGAAAACAAAGAAACGTAAAGGGACAAACAAAACGAAGGATAAAATGGTAGACTTAAGCCCTAACATGTCAACAGTTAAATATACATGATCTAAATACACTACTTAGATGACAAAGATTGACAGAGTGAATTAAAAAAGCATATGCTTGCCTACAAGAAACCGCCTTCTCTTTCATCAGTAATCTATAAGGTCTTAATCTTAATCTATAAGGTCTTACCATAAGGATTTAGAGAAAGAAGAAGAAAAAAAAAAGAAAGCCAACACAAAGAAAGCAGAAGTAAAGAAATAATCAAGATAAGAGCAGAAATCAATGAAATTGAAAATAGCAAAACAGGAAAATCAATGAAACAGTTGATTGGTTCTTTGCAAAGATCAGTAACATTGACAAACTTGTAACAGGACTAACAAAGAGAGAAGACACAAATTACCAATATCAGAAGTAAAACAGGGTATCACTATAGACCCTCCAGATACAAAAAAAGATACTAAGGGAATACTATGAACAACAGACACATTTGACAACTCAGATATAAACAAATCATTCTTAGAATAGCACAAAGTGCTGTTATCCACCCAGTATGAAACAGACAATTTGAATGGCTCTGTGATTATTTAAGAAACTGAATTCATAAATATAAAAAGCTTCTGAAAAAGAAAGCTCTAAACCCAGATGGTTTTGCCGGGGAATTCTACTGAATGTTTAAAGAAGAATTAATACCAATTCTACACAATTTCTTTCAGAAAAGAGTGTAGGAAGAAAACTTCTCAACTTACTTAATGAAGTTAGAATTACCCTGATACTAAGAACAAAGACAGAAAAAAAAAAATTATAGACCAATATCCCTTATGAATATAGATGCATATATATATATGTGTGTGTGTATATGTCTGTACACACAGATACAGCAATATGCAAAAAGAATTATATACTATAACCAATTGAGGTTTATTTCAGCAGAGTTTGGTTCAACATTTGAAAAAACAATATAATCAGGAACAAAGCAAGGATATTCATTCCCATGACTCTTGTTCAACATAGTACTGGAAGATCCAACCAAGCATTAGGCAAGAAAAGGAAATAAAAATGATATGATCATCTATCCAGAAAATCCTAAAGAATCTACCAAAAAAATGAAAGTCCTAGAATAAGTGAGCTTAGCAAGGTCATAGGATACTACATAAACACAATCAATAGCATTTCAAGATATTAGTAATGAACAGGTGGACATGAAAATCTTCTTTTAAAAGGGAAATACTCACAGGTGAATCTAATAAAACATGTACAGAACCTGTATGCTGAAAACTACCAAAAGTTGATGAAAGAAATCAAAGATGATCTACATAAATAAGACATACTATGTTCATGGATTGGAACACAACATAGTAAAGATGCTAATTTTCTCTAAAATTGATCTATAGGTCAACACAATTCTTATCAAAATGTCAGTAAGAGCTTTCATAAACACAGACAAGCTTATTCTAAAATTTACAAGGAGATAGGCCTTAGAGCAGCCAAGGCAATTCTGAAAAAAAAGGAAAATAAAGCTCAGCAGCTATAGTAATTAAGATGATGTAGCACTTGTGGAGAAAGACACTTTTTAAGGGAAAGAATAGAGAACCCAGAAACAGACTTACCAAATAAGTCCAACTGATTTCTGACAAAAGTGTGAAAGCAATTCAATGATAAGAAAGACAAACTTTTCAGTTAATGGTGCCGGAGCAGATGACATTCACAGGCCCAAAACAAACCAACCTTGATCTAAATTTCTTATCTCATTCAAGAAATGAACGCAAAATGGACCACAGACTTAAATGCTAAATGCAAAGCTATAAAACCTTTAGAAAAATACAAAGGAGAACATCTTCAGGATCTAGAACTAAGAAAAGAGTTCTTAAACTTGATACAAAAAGCAGGATCCACAAAAGGAAACATTGATACACTGGACTTCTGAGTTTAAAACTTTTGGTCTGTAAAAGACCCTATTAGCCAAAGAACAGAAACGACACAAAGGTCCTTCAGTGAGAAACTGGTTAAAACAACTGTGGGACACCTATGGCAAGGAATGTTACTCAGCAAATAAGAAAAAACTAGTGTTAGAAAATCATGCTGATTGAAAAATACCAATTCCAAAATGTTGCATATTGTGATTCGTAAAACATTCTTGAAATGACAAAACTATAGCAATGGAAAACAGGACAGTGGTTGCCAGGGGTCAGACATGGGGGGAGGGGATGGAAGGAGAGTGAGTGTGGCTGCAAAGGGGCAGCTGAGGTGATGCAGACATTTGTGGCTTGACTGCTGTCTATGTCAGCATGCTGGTGTGAGGTACAAGATGGTACCAGCGGGAGAAGTGGCTGAAAGGCACGTGAGAATGTCTCTCTTATTTTTCATATCTGTATATGAATCTATGATTATCTCAAAATGAAGAGTTTAGTTAAAAATGGAGTCTCACAAATATTATCAGTAAGATGGAAGAAAACGAGAACTTCTGAGTGACACCTGGCATGGAAGGAAGACTGGCCACTGGTGAGTGACAGCAGGCAGAGGACCCCTGGGCACCCCACTCTGGATTCTTCAAAGGTGCTCTGCCCAGAACCAAGGGTCATTAAGAATTCCTTACTTCATTAAGTAACTTTTTATCAGCTCTTTAAACATGGGAAGATCAAAAGAGAAACTGTGTCAAAAATGCCCAGGAAGCAGAATCTGAAAGAATCCAGAGTCCAGTCAAAGGCACAGCGCAGAACATGGAGGAAAGGATGCGCCAACATGCAGAACGTAGTGTGGCCTCAGGTCCCCGCTGGCTACAGCAGGAGCTACAGACAGCCTACGCTAGAGATGGAAGCTCAGCGAAGCGACGGTGAGACACATGTGAAGGTGAAAATGCTCTTCAGAACTCAAATGGACAGAAGCAAAAATGACATGGTAAGTAGCTCTACCTGCTGGGTAACAGCTAAATGATAGGAAAAACATATCTCAAAATAATGAACAAACTTCAAAGCACTCGACAGAGTTGTGGCAACTTTCCCCAAATTGCATGCTGGGGAAAGTTGCATGTCCTGTTCAAATGAAGTCCTCAGCTCCAGAAAAGTGAAAGGCTCATTATTTTCATACCTCCTACTGTTAGCATTCGAAGTCGTTCCTTGAAAACTGCAAGATCTGAGAGGCAGAGTGGGATAGCATGGGTGAGCGCAGAGGGAAAAAGACAGGTGAGAGTTAGTTTTGATTAAAAACAAAAAAAACAAAAAAAACCCAAACACCCAAACCCTACACCACTGCAGTAACGGGTAGCACAAACATTGTCACAGACACACACACTGAAGGAGAACAGAGGGGTGGGTGGGTATGATCTGAGAGTGACTTTGGTAAACATGGAAATGGTTCATGAACAGCTGGAATAAGGTGAATCTGAAGGAGGGAGAGGCTGCTTCCTGAAACTGAGAAGCCACTGCGTGGTGGGGGCTGAGACCTCCTCACATCCCCATCCTGAACAAGCAGCTGACACAGGGCTCTCCTGGGAAGTTGAATCCACCCAGTCTAGGCTGATTCGAGATGAAAAAACTGGGGAAAAGAAAATGGAGAAGCCTAGTTTTAAGGCCCATTCCTCAGAGCTGGAGCATCAGGTGGCAGACTAGACCCTAAAGCTCAAGCTCCTTCTAGATTCTAAAGAGTGGAAGATGGGACCTTGGACTCCCTTCTTGAGAAGGCAGAACCAGGATGGAGGAACTCGGCTGCTGAGAACGCAGGCTGAGAGCCACAGGCCTGCACAGCTGCACACACTCCTGCCCACACCTGGAGGCTTGCCTGCACTGGTTAAACTCAAGCTGTTGATCTGGACACGCAATACACTTGCTGACCCTGCTTTCCCGGATACGCGGGCCTGATGACCAAGGGGTCAGAGCCTGGTCACCAGCACTGTGGCTGCTCCCCGCCTTGGCAGTGCAGCAGAAGGCCAGCCAGTGCATCCTTGGATGCTGATGGCAAGAACTCTGACTCAGAGAGGACGCAGGGATGCCAGCTCTGAGTGCGTAAAGCTCTCCTCGCCCCTGAGGACAGTCAAAGACCACCAAAGACCTCAGAGCCAATGGCTCTTAAGACAATGGAACACCTGGGTTCTGCACAAAAGCAAGGATGCACTGCTTAAGGCAAGGATGAAGACTCCTCATTTATTCCTTTTAATCCTCAGAATCAAGACACAGGACCATCCCAAGCAGCCATCAGTGCTGCCTATAGGACTCCCCCCAGTCTCAAAATTAAATGTGAATGCATATCTGTTAAAGAAATCTAAAGACAATAGGATCGAAAGTTTATAACTGTTCACTCTGGGTACTGGGCATGTAGTTTTATCTGTACTTCTTGAGTATTTTAAAAATAAAATGTGAACAAAAGACACAAACCAAAGGAAAGTGTTAACAGTAAATATTCTGGTTGTCACTTACAGACAGCACATGGGATTCCCTGCACCTGAGCACTTTAAAACATTTTTTTTTAATTACTTCTTAATGAGCACAAGACACTCTCCTGGAGAGACAGAGCGGCTGGGACTTGGCCAAGGTGTTTCCAAGGGAAACACAGTTGGCAAGAAGCAGGGATGTGATGCTAGGCCCGGGTGTGTCTTGGTCTGCCAGCTCCTGGGCATACAGGAAGGAGGACACCCCTGCAGGCGGACGTGCATGTGCCCACCATGACCTTAGCTTGGCCTGCCCACCTGAGTCACTCGGGCGATCTGATCCCAACTCTTCACTTGGCAATCTGGTGGCACCACAGGCTGCACACAGCAACCAATAAATGCTATGTAAATTGGTCGCCACAGCTCTGAAATTACTTAAGTAGATCAAAATTCAACCCTATTTTTAGCTCATTCTTCCCAGCCATCAAGGAGACAACGTTCAACCAGAAAGAGCACTGTGGAAGGTCAAGAAGGGTGGGGAGACTTCATGTCCTGCTGTGCTGGGGATGAACTAATTCACTTACAGTAGCAAAAATGTTGCCATAATTTGGACTTCTGAATTGACCTTTTAACTATGTAACTCAAGTTCATTTCCTAAGATTGACAATTTGCAAACACTAATGGTAAACAGAAGTTTCATGCCTTCTTTAATTTTATTCATAGAATTTGTTTTGAGTTCTCCTTAAATATGTTTCAATGTGACATTTAAGTACATTTCAATCTTTTTTTTTTTTTTTTTGGTTCACTGTGAATAGTTATACTATAGAATCCAAAGAGAAACCACTCCATGGCATTTTAAAGCTGGAGTCTAACTCAAATGCTGCACTTAGAAGAGAGCAAATTGAGGGTGAGAGTGAACAAGAACTTTCTCCACATCCTCACCCTGCCCAGGGCAGTCCCACTTGGCCCAGAGACAAGACTTCCCGATGCCCCTTCCCCACCCCAGCAAAGCAAGGACTGGATGCCAGCACAGGACTGGAGGCCCGGAGGTGAGAGTGCACAGGCCGCCTGCAATTGATTGGCTTCTACTTAAGGTGGCAACAACTCGGACCCCTGTCAAAAGCCACACTCTTGATCCTTCCTTAGGGTCAACCAGGAGAGGCCTTGCTAGGAAACGTGATCTGGCTTGGAGACTGCCAGCACCTCCCTAGGGAGGAATGTGGATCATGTGACCAGGCATCTCAGGTTGGAGCTCCCAACCCTCCTCGACTGAATGTGTGGTTGACTCAGCCTGGCTCAGTTAAGATGCACTTCTGGGGACCTGGAACCCGGCCCCTAACATAACACATCCTGGCAAAAGGGCTCCTGCTCCTAGAAGTCACTGCACAATTCTAGAGTATAACCCATACCTAAAACACCCAAACTGTTCTAACGTTAATTTTAAAATTTTCGTAACAAATAATCACTAACCACCATCTCGACTCTATCTGTGCTACATTCACAGTACAGTCCGTGTGCACACGTCTGATGGTAACCCGGACAGGCTGGGACCACCTTGGAGCTCTGCATGGCGCCGAGTCTGCTGTCTACCTGCTACCTGTTAATTCTCTCTTCCCTCCACCTGTCACTGCAAGGGTTGTGAGTATCTGGGCAAGAACTCAGTAGAAACTTTTCACATTTTCCACTTAATTTAAAAAGTTCTGAGGGGCCATCAGCCCTGCTTGCCCTGCATATCTGTGCTGGCCAGCACTGCCCTTGGAAACGGCTTCCTGCCTTCAGCCGGGGCTGGAAGCTGTTCCTCTACCCCTGCGCTGCCCGTCATACTATGAAGTGCTCTCAGATGGATGGGGAGTAGTCACCGCCTGGGCCTTGGTTTCCCCACAAGCAATTGGAGAGATTGTGCTGCATCTACCAGAGAGAGGAAAGACAGCTGGAAGTGTCGTGAGAAGGATGCAAGCTTGAGGACAGTGCTGTGTGGCACAGCACACCCCTGTAGTCACTCACTCACCCAGACCAACATGTGGGCCACGCTCACCATGCCGCGTGAGCTAGCCTGCTTTGTTGTCACTCAGGCTTCACCCTAGTCATTACTACTAACTACGGCACTGACTGGGTTATTTGCTCCATTGCTCTATTCTAAATATCTATTTTTTCCAGAGACATCAGCAGCTATTTATCTCAAAAGACTGTTAATAATCACAGTAGCTCACACCTTCATGGAACTTAGTAAGCTCCAGGCACTATTTTAAGGAGTTTATTTAATACTGCAACAACCTTACACGGGAGAAGACAGAGCTAGTCCTGGCAGAGCCTGGCTTTCCATGTAGGAAGCTGGCTTGAGCCCAAGCCTAAGGGTTGGATGAGATGATGGACAGGAAAGCACTCTAGGGACTGTCCAGCGTCCCCGAACAGAGCGCTCTTGTTGATCCATTTGTTTTTGAAAGACCTACATACATCAAGGTATCAATACATACTGGGTTCACACTATTTCCATGACTTTTCTATCACACTATTTTGAATTCTCAGAATGAAATGCATTTTTCTCCTGCAAAGGAGGGGGCTGCTCCTCAACTTTCTCCTGACATTTCTGACAGGCTCCCAGCCAGGGGATGAGCTCAGAAAGCTCTGGGGCCACCCCTGTGTGTCTCTGGTTTATAACATCCTCCTGCTGGTTCACCCTTGTATTGACCCTGCACCTTAACGGAAGCACAGATACTTGGGGCACTGTTTTAGAGCTGACTGTAAGGGGAGATCAAGTGGCCTAGAAAGGACCCGAAAGAACGACAGAGGCCCTACCTCTGCACCTGCCCCATGAGAGCTGTGAACTGAGGAGGTGGGCAGCATCAACAGGGCTGGGGGCTCTCAGGCTTCACAGACTCCTGGGCTGGGATGGCCTGGGGGCCTCCAAGAAACCCTTGCCAGAGCTTGTCGCCATGGTGCATCCCACCCTGACCGGCCTTAGGCAGGACAGACAGGAGCTCTAGGCTCCCCAGGCAGTTCCAGTGAGTTGGGAACCACTGGGAAAGGTCTGATCAGATATCAAGAACCTGGCAATCAGGAACGGCACAAGAACAGGGGAGATGCAGCATCGGACACCCTCCACCCCCGTCCCATGCCTTTCTTGTTTAAATGCTTGACTGTGCACAGAAACACCAGCCTCTGTGGCCCATGCCCTGCCAGGCCCCACAGTCAGAGTCCTTCTCTGGAGAGACAGCCCCAGGGCACAGGACCTTGAGCTATTTCTCAGGCAACCAGTGCTTGGGGGCTCACAGGCCTCCCAGGTTGGGTGGGGGTGGGAGGTCTGCCCTGGCCCAAGCACCTGGAGGGGACTTGTGGTGCCGATGGGCTTCAGCACAGGCGAGTCCCGGTTGGGTGGGGTCTGGGTGCTTTGGGGGCTACATGGTAAGGAGGAGGAGAGAGGCTCCAAGTATCCTGGGGGACAGTGGAGAGAAAAGCCCACCTCTGGGGTGCACAAAGCTGTCACCACTCAATAAAGCAGCAGTATTCAACTCACATCCTGCCAACAATCTGGACTGGCCCTATTTTATATTCAGAAGAGTTGATCTAATCTTTCCTCCAAAACCTTGGTGCAGTTACAAAGTAGAGGAAACCCTGTATCCCCTAGGACTGTTTCCGAAATGAAGACAGAGCAGAGACAAACCTCTAACAGCCATCCTGGGGCCAATGGTATTTGAACTCCAGTATTACCACAAAGAGTCGGACGCGATTGAGCGACTGAACTGAACTGAACTGATTACCTGACTAGCGCCTGACCTCTCAACTCACAACCCAGACCCGCCTCTGGGGGGCGTTAGAAACTATTATTCGGAGGAGGCAAATTGTGTCCCCTCCCAGAGCAGTGTTAGGCAGGTAGGTAATCATCAGTTTTATTAGCATGCACAGTGTTCCTCCTAAACAACCTGGCCATTTAAAATTAGTCACGTCATCACTTCTGTAGCACAGGTTAGCAGCACGGTGACTTAGAGCAGGTTAACCTCTGAAAGCGACCACAGGTGTGAGCCCTGCCCGGCCCCTGTGCTCACGACAGAGGGGGTGTGGGGTCATGGCTACAACCGCCTGTGTGCCACATGCGCCTCCCTGCACGCGGGATGCCTTCCAAAGTTTCCTCAGTGTGATCACCGGCATTTGAGAATCGAGACACCTCAACTGCACCCCTTGCTCTGGAATTTGCCCCGTCAAAGGCAGGCTGCACTGTGCTTTAGGGCGTGTGACGATTCTGAGCAAGACCCCATCTGGGCACAGGCTGCACTGCCCTGAGGTTTGGAACCTGGAGCCAGATGTGCTAGCCCCTGGACTATCTTGGGGACCCGCCTGCCTGGGTGGGTCATGTCTTTTCTGTGCCACTAACCTTTTCTGCCCCCAAATTTCACTTTACAATTTTCAGGCTTAGACAATTGAGCTCATAGGATCTGGCTGGAAAGCTGAGATTAAAAATAACTTGCCCAAAACTCACTAAGGCTGCATGACTTATAAATGTCAAGTGATCAGAACGAAGGAAACTTAAGAGTCTTTCCCTTTGGCCTGTGGACGTCCTGGCTGCCACGAGCTGGGACACACAGAGAGGAGCCAAATAGCGCAGCACTGGCCGCTCTCAGACCCTCACCAAGTTTGTCTGTGGATGAGATAATATCAGCGGGCACGGAGGAGTCCAGATCAGCATCCAAAATTCCCAGGGGGTCCAGCTGTGCTACATGGTGCCCTCGTATCTACGAATGGGCCAGCGATGGAGAGGGAAGGACACACACAAAAGGACAGGAGAAAAAAAAGAGGGAAGGGGTAAAAAAAAAGTAAAATTACATTAAAATTAGTGTTTACAGATTCATTCTCACCCACGTTTGAAGAAACAGTTACCGGAGCATCATCAAAATTTACACAACTAATTCCGAGAGGATCAAGTTTTGCAATGTGGTGACCCCTGACCTGGAAGCAATAATACAAGCAGTCATTAAGCAGGTCCTGTGGGCTGTGAGGGGGTTAAAAGTTACATTTGATCAAACCTTTCCCTGACAGCACCAATTAACCCAAAAATAAGACTTAGAATAGTTTATTTTAAAGCACTATTGGGCATTAAGGCTTCCCAGGTGGTTCTAGTGGCAAAAAAACCTGCCTGCCAGCGCAGGAGACATAAGAGACACAGGTTCAATTCCTAGGTAGGGAAGATCTCCTGGAGAAGGGCAAGCAACCCACTCCAGTATTCCTGCCTGGAGAATTCCATGGACAGAGCAGCCTGGAGGGTTACAGTCCATAGGGTAGCAAAGAGTCAGATGTGACTTAGCATGCAGGCATTGGGCATAAAAGCACTTCTATAAAAAAGGGATAAACTCCTCATGTTATGATAAACCTGGCAATATAAAAGGACCCATTTCCTGGGATCTTGACACAGTGTTCCTGGATAAACAGAAATGGGAAATGCTTGGGACTCTGACTCGAGTGTGAAACCCACTCAGCTGAGGAGAGCCTGAAGTCCCTCAGGAAGGTGCGGTGGCACTGCTGTGGGGTCAGGGCAGTAAGCACCAGAGCAGGCGGCAGCACCAGGGACTGCAGCATCTGATCGGCACCGTTTGCAAACAAATGGACAGGGAAAGCTCCTCCCAGCTTCCAAATTTGTGTCTTTAAGTCTTGGACATTTTATTCAGTTTCCTGCTGGCAATTTGGGAAGAGGAACAGCTGTTATGAAGTCCCTGAAAGACCGCAGAAATGACTGAGGCTGAATGAGTCAGGCAGTGGTCAGCACACTCCAGCTGTGCCTCTTTTCTGGAGAAACAGCTGCTGTGAACAGCACCTGAGAGCACACGGCTATCTATTCTCACTTGCCCTGGGGAGAAAGCCTGACTTGCCAGGCTCCCCCAGGAGGACAGATCCACTCTGTGCTGCCTGTCCTGACACTTGTGGCAACTGACCAGGTGGGCAGAGGAGAACAGTCCATATGGCCGTTTCCAGAAAAGAGAACAGTGGAGGGGTGAGGACTCCACAGTGGGCTCCCCTGCCAGGTTGCAGCGATGCCAGGAGAGGCAGCAGGGGAGCCCAGATACTGGGGGCTCCCAGAAGGGCTGCTCTGGGCCCAGATGTTCCTCTTCTCCTCCTGAGAACTACTCACAGAGCAGATGGTAAGATCTGAATCCCAGGCTCTTCTCCACGCCAGGCAGATATCCTGGAAGGGGCTTCTGGGCTCTGAGCAAGGCCATGGGATCCACTGGTTCTGCCCGACCCTCCTCCAATAGGAATGCTCGTGGAGAGATGGCCCCTCTGCAGGCTCGGCTGCCTTTCCCTGCTTCCATGGGCTCTGCTTCTGTCCCCAAACCCTACAGGTTCACCTTCTCTTTTTGTTATGTGGGCGTTAGCAACTGAGACGGGGCCGTGCCTGAGGGAGCAGCACACCCTCGGGGTCACCGCTCCCTCCTGGGGATCAGCAGTTCCCTGGCCACGTGGGCACGGAGTGACCCTCCCTGCCCACAAACCATTCCTGCCAACTCACGGAAAGAAATACAGACAGGCGCCATGGCTGGCAGGGGATCTGCTCACATGGCAAGAGGATGTCTGGGCTCCTTTTCTCTTGTCATATTTCATTTTTGCCTCCCTCCACCCCAGAGCAGGGAGCGAGTACCTAGCGTTTGGTGGGGGGGTGAAAGTTAAACGACCACCTTCACTGGGTCAGCGGGGTGCTGTCACAGATGGCTGCCCACCGCCACCTTACCTGGTAAGCCCTGATGAGCGACTGCACCGCCAGGTGATCCTCCACCAGCTTGTCCACGTTGGGCTGGGCCTCCACCAGGGGCCGTGCTCTGGCCACAGCTGACAGGGAGCCTGGGCTCAGGGGGAGTGGGCTCTGGTAGGCAGTGCCTGGGGGCGCTCCGGCATTGGTGTTTCGGAAAAAAATGTCCCATGACTGAAGACAAAGAAGGAATACACGTGTCACTCCACTGCTCCCCGAAGGCCTAGGATGCATTTTTAGTCAAAAAGAGAACCTCTCTTGGCGGGTAAGTCTTTTTTTCTTTTGGCAGGTAAGTCTTGATTATGTCCATCTACCAGTAGGCTGCTTGGGTCAACGTCTTCATACTCTGGACAGCCTGCTTCTACACTCCGAGGGTGGGTCTCTCAGGGGCTGGGTCCCTGCTTTCATCATTCCCTCCTGATGGGCCTCCTCACCCCCCAACCCCATGATGCACATGCCCTCCCATCAAAACCTCCAAGGCCAGGCACCTCTGTCCCACTTGAGTGTGCCAACTGCTTCCACACGGGCAGCCCAGGAGTGGGTGACTGGAGGCCTTCTTGCCCCATCTGTCCCCTCCTGGCAATCTAAGCAGACCAATGCTCTTAGCACTCCTGCCTGAAGGGCTACAACTGCCCCAGATCCTCAAACCCCCTTTGAACCTCCTGAGGGGGACAGAAGGTATTTAGGGCTGCTTTCTAGACCCCAGGGGCTTGGCACAGCCTTCAGGGCCCAGGCCTACCTGCTCATGCTCACTCCCTGAACACAGAACAGAATCAGGGCTTCACAGAATGTGTGAAGCCGCAAGGGCCCCTCACTGACTCCTATAGAAATAGCCATTTCTGTACTTAAGGAGGTTGCTCGGGAGTTAAGAGCTCAGGTTGTGTTGTCAGGGGCAGAACCTTAATTCTGAGCTCTGAGATCTTGGCTAATAACCTAAATTTATGTGCTCAGTTTTTTTTCATCTGTAAGATGGGGACAAAAAGGAAAAAAAATCTCTATTCTTCATAGTTTTTTAAAAATAAAGACTAAAGGCATTCACAATGCCTACACAATCTGGTAGGCAGTTCATATTACTGGTAGTAACTGATAATACTACTGGCTTCAATTTCCTTTTTTTTTTTTTGGTCCATGCTGTGTGGCTTGTGAGATCTTAGTTCCTGACCAGGGACTGAAACTGTGTCCCCTGCAGTGGAAGTTTGGGGTCCTAACTACTGGAATGCCAGGGAACTCCCTGACTTAATTTATAATTTGCACAGATACTGTGAACTGTAATAGTTTATCTCAGATGAAGATGTGAGGTTTTAAAGAAATGTAGAGGTCAGAAAAACTAAGGTTTAATAAAACTTCATTGCAAAAAAAATATAGTAAAACTCAAGCTAAAGTTTAGGCCCTGGAGAAGGAAATGGCAACCCACTCCAATATTCCTGCCTGGAAGATCCCATGGATGGAGAAGCCTGGTGGGCTGCAGTCCATGGGGTCGCAAAGAGTCAGACACAATTTAGCGACTGAATGACAAGCAGCAGTTTAGAAACGTGCAAACACTGTCTTTCTTCTCTTCCATGCGTTTTTCCAGTTTCTAAGATTCTTCTGTCAATGAACTCTGGTGATACTCCTTGAAAAATCTGGAGAGGAGAAACTTCACTAGATTTGTGTGCACCTTCCTAGTGTGACCAAGATGTTGTTCAGATGGGCTTGTCTGGGAGCTTGCACAGGTACCAAATGGGTCTGTGTCTGGGCAGAAACCTGGAAATTGGTCCTGAAGGTCTGGCTTTTTCAGGCAGGTTCTTTATGACGCGTAGACAGATGACTTGGACGGTCCAAGAGACGGCTGCGTGTCACCACCAGTCACAACCCTCTTGGGATGGGCACAGGCCTGGAACATCACACAGGGCAGCCCGGCCTCCCAATAAAAGTGTTTCTGAGGGGAGTGCTCCAGAACATTTATATCATTCTACAATAAGAACATATTCCTTTTGTATTCAGAAAAATTAAATTTAAAAAAATCCAACTATTAGGAAGACGATTATACAACATGGTAAATACATGAAAAACCAGAACTATATACTTTTTATGTGAATTTTCTCAGTAACAATTTTAAAATGCTTTACCAAATCTCACTATTCAAAGTTTTATTGTTTTTACCATTCTGGCTACTTTTTAGTTTGTCAGTTGATGGTAGAAGGGAGATCTGGGGTTCTCTTGTGGCGCCAGCCATAATACTGACTGTAGAGAACCTCACATCATGCAACCTGACAACCAAGGACATTCTTCATCTGGGGCATGGAACCCCAAGACCAATCTCTCCCTCTGAGGTCTCTAACAGGTGTAAAAGCAGTATGTCCACCAGAGAAAGCAATTGACTTACTCCTGTGAGAGAAAAAAAGAGGCTGTCTCAGGATCAGCAGCCTAGGGCAAGGTAAGCCTGCCCCGAGCTCGGCATCCACCTAGTTCCTTATGAGGGCCTAAAGAGGAGACATGCTGGACACCCCTCAATATTTCTAACTTTGTGGAGCTTAACAGCAGGCCATGCAAGCTCCACGCACTCTGGGAGCAGCTCTGGCCCAGGGGTCTCTCTGGCTCCCACCCATGCCTCCAGTAACTGAGGGCCTGGACTACAAGGAGCCCTGCTGACATAGCAGGCAATAGGGCAAGAGTCAGACCAGCCTTGCACGCCAAGAACCAATAGCTTTGTAAAAC
Organism: Capricornis sumatraensis; assembly: GCF_032405125.1. Classification (NCBI taxonomy): domain Eukaryota; kingdom Metazoa; phylum Chordata; class Mammalia; order Artiodactyla; family Bovidae; genus Capricornis; species Capricornis sumatraensis. The sequence continues at coordinate 81,629,824 of NC_091073.1, forward strand.
CCAATCTAGTTTCTACTTTGCCCCCAGCTGGTTCTGGCACTGGAGTCCTTACCCTTACCTGTGTCCACACTAAGTCCTGCTGTGGACACACACCGTTGGGCTCTAAGCGGGGGTGGGCCGTGCCCTTGAGGGCAGGGCATGACCCTGAAACCAAGGAGCCTCTGGAGAGCAGCACACTTTCTTCAAGCCTTAAACACCGTCTTCTGCCTCACAGAATATATGAAGACGTGTCTGAAATGCAGTGGCAGTTGCCCAACAAGATGACCTTGGATAGAGAAGGTCCCCTGGCTGCACGCCGACCCCTCATCCTGAGGGGCACCAGCTGCTAAAAGATCCAGAGCCAAAAGGCACAGCAAAAACCACAAGTTATCTCTCTTCAGAAAAATCAGCTTTGACTAACAAGAACAGTGGTGGCAGCTGCAGGGGTAGGGTGGGGGGGGCAAGTTATCACACTGATGATCTGAGTACCTAGCATGCCAACCACACCCTCCTGGGAAAGGTACAGGCAGGCACGACTGACACAGAGCAGCCACCAGGCAGAGATGCTGATCAGGTTAAGTGAGTCAGAGCAGGGCAACCCAAGGATAAACAGCATCTCTCAGGCTGCCTTACCCTTGCCAAATCCAGCAAACAACAAAATCAAAGAATTTCCAGGGCTGACACCCGGAGGGCACAGGCCAGGCAGACAAAGGCTATAGGACCTTCCAGTCCAGGACCAGAGAGGTGGGGGGGAAATCGCAGTTATCGGGCCTCCTCTCTCTGACCTTCTTTTGTGCTTGGGATAAAACTCCAGGTGATTTTCAATTGGCTGAGGACAACGACGACGGAAATTCTGCTCAAGCTGGAGGCAGTCAGAAAAAACTGGTTCATACCGGTATTGCAGAGAGCTGGGAACCATTGGGAAAGAATATGCCAGGAATGCAGCGTCCTCCTTTCCTGTAATTCACCCCCACCGCCCGCACCACCAGCACACAGCAGCTGGTGCGCAGTTCTGCTCCCCTGCAGCTCCCCAGGCCCTCCCCTACGAGTTCCAGGCAGGAGGGGCGGGCACCTGCACTCAGGTGACTGCCCAGCCAAGGAGCCCACCCCAACAACCAGCAAGCCCCCTTCACCAGATCTGATCACTTGGTGACAGAAAATTGCTGGTTGCACAGTTTGCAAAACCTTTGCATTGCAGCTTAAAGCAGGTAAAGTTTAATGAAGTCAGACCTCAAAAAAACCTGATTTTAAAAAGGCTGTGAAACATTATAAAGCAATTATACTCCAATTAAAAAAAAAAAAGGCTGTGACAGTGAAGGTCATTTTTTGGCTTGCAGGTTGCACCAGCCTTGGGACTCTGAGCCACGCTTCCTCTCCCTGCTGCACTGTTCCCCAAGGTGCCCCTTCTACCCACCTCCCCCACACCTGACCTGGCTTCTGCATTCATTCAGTCGTCTGCACACCCCAGCCCACCCCCACCCCTGCTGCCCAGGACACTCATCTCCGAGATGTGATGCGTGGCTTTGTCACTCTCTGGAGAGGACTTCCCTTTGGATAATCACAGCCCTCATGTGTACACACCTCAGCTTGACACTTTATTTACCTGTGTGCCAGTTCTCTCTCCCTGGCAGCAGCCAGCTTCCCTCCTGCCAGAACCAAGTGTCTGCAGACCTGCTGCACGGACAGGTGACCATGAGGCTGAAGTGATGGGTTAGTGCAAGGCCCCTTTCCAAATGAAGAAACAGGTGACCACGAGGCTGAAGTGACAGGTCAGTGGGGGGCCTCTTCTCAAATGAAGAGACAGGTGACCACAAGGCGGAAGTGACGGGTCAGTGGGGTCCTCCTTCCAAATGAAGAGAAATCTTCAAGAGGATGCCTGTGTGGCCCCACGTGCCTGCCCCTGCACCTAGAGCTTCACAGCCTTGATACCATGGAGGTGAGCAGTCCTGGCCCTCAGAGGAGCTGTGGGGCTGGCCACCCACCTCCTGTGAGTGGGTTCAAGGCCACCAACTGGTTGCTGAAACAACTTAAACCAAAACATGATAGATTTCAAGTACAAATAAGGATAACATTCTGGTTGAAATGAAACCAGAATTCTTATGTTTACTTTTAGATAACTAAAGGCATTTAATTGGAGTACATGAAGCTTTGTTTTCAAAAGCCCTCACTCCAGGTTTATGGAGCAGGTTTTATACTGCTCCATGAAACCTCACAGACTTCTTACACAGGCCTCATGGGTTTCCCCTGAAGTCACCAGTCCTCTTCTCCCCTATTAGGGGGAGCTTGTCAAAGCTCCAAACACTTCTCTAACGTCTAAGGAAGTTGGTCCGGTGCCTGGCACGTAGGAGGTGCTCAACATCCTGCCCAGTTAAGGTCAGATAGGACCAGGCCCCTTCACGCCCTGGTAGGTGCGGTATCACATGCAACGTCAGGTGCACTGGCGGGGCTGGTGTGATGCGAGGTGCTGTGCTCAGTGGGGTATCAAAAATGGTGCTGGGGGTGTCAGCTGTGGTGCTGGGGCGGTTTCAGATGCAGTTACCTGGGATGCCCGGCACACTGTTTGGAGAGGTACTAGGTATGGTGTCAGGTATAACGCTAAGTGCTGTGCTCAGCAGGGTATCAGGTGCGGTGCTGGGCGTGGCGGCAGCTCTCAGGATGTGGCGCGGCCAGAGTCCTCATCTCAGACAAGGTGCTGACTGCAAATGAGAGTGGCAGTGCTGACCAGGGGACACGCGCGGCAGCGGTTCAGTGGGGCAAGCAGACTTTGCCCTGTGGATTGTCAGCAGATTGTAAGAGCCTCGGGGCCAAGCTCCTGACTGTGAAGGTCACAATAGAGACTTGTTCACGAAGGGTTTGGTTTCGGAGGGGTCGCAAACACACTACCACGGGCCCTTTCCCCCATCTCAAAGGCTTTCCCATGTGTGTCAGATATGTGGGCCAGCGCGAGTGTGTGACCTCACAGGGCCACACACACGTTGAGCCCACCAGAGGGGGCCTGCCTGCTGTCTGCCCACTCATGGGGGACTGGGAGCCCCAGTCCTGCCCCTGCAGGCTGGGCGAGGGTGCAAGTCACTTCAGCTATCTGTGCCTGATAGCTTGCCTATAAAAGTATGGAGCACAGACTACTTAGGAGGAGAGCCCTGTATTTGTGTAGCGTTTTACACCCTTAAAAAAAGCACCTGCAAGTATACTCATATTTGTTCAAGAAACTGATGATCAAAGCTTAACCCGTGTTACTAATGCTTCTTCTAGCTGCTCAATTCTGTGACTCTGCATTCTGGACCAACCAGACTGCTTTCTCTTGTCCAAAGTCCCCTTCTGATGCCACTCCTGCTGTCCCCTCCCTTACTACAGAACAATCCTCACCCACTTGCGCTAGGCACCCTGGTACGGAACATGATGTTACCTAATAGCCGCCACCACCCTGTGCTGGGCTCTCTGCCAAGGACCCTGACGTAAAACCACCCCGGGGCAGTGGATGCAGGAGCTTCTGGCCACCTCTTGGATCGACCAAACCCCAGGCTCAAAGGCCATCACAACTGATAAATGAATGACTGCCAGGTCTGGGCGTCAGACCCCAGCACTGTCACAAACAACCGTTTCACTGTGTTCTGATGCTGACGATGCTTTTTAACTGCCACAAACATGAGATTCAGGGGAACAAGTGACCAGGGAAAACTCATGCATGGCCAAACAAGGGTTTGGCGGGTTCAGGCTAATTAAGTCAAATAAATGGACACGCAGTGGCTCCAATACTTTGGCCACCTGATGTGAAGACCTGACTCACTGGAAAAGACCCCGATGCTGGGAAAGACTGAAGGCAGAAGGGGATGACAGAGGAGGAGATGGTTGGATGGCATCACTGACTTGATGGACATGAGTTTGAGTAAGCTCTGGGGGCTGGCGATGGACAGGGAAGCCTGGTGTGTTGCAGTCCATGGGGTCGCAGAGTTGGGACACGAATGAGTGACTGGACTGAACTGAGTGGCTCCTGGAGCCACAGACGGTCACCCATGACTTGCTGGCCAACAGATATGGCTCCTCAAGGATCCCAGGGCCCTGGAGAGAGTGGGCACCTCTCCGAGGCTGTCTCCCTCGTCACCCCACATAGGGCTCCTCCAGCTTAGAAAGTGTACATTAATTCCTAAGCACCCAGCTTTCTGTGCACACCAGCCCAGCTATTGTATGGAGCCAAATGACTCATGTCTCTGCACTGGGCAGTGTCTACCACCCTCCTGGTGTGCACCATCTGTGCTAACTGCTGGGCTCCATGCCTTTTCTGAAAACACCACATGTGACTGTCTTAATGTCCTGATGAGACAATGCCCAGGGTGAGGGGAAGAGGAGGCCCCTGGTGGACAGCCACAGGACCTTCACCAAAGGTTTGTGCTTCAGAGCTAAGCAGTCTTGCAAGCCATGCACAATGCTGGGCTTCAGACTCCTCCAACCAAGGTAGGCCTTGTTCAAACCATCCCTAGCTGAGGACAGGCAGAGCCATGCCCTGACCCAGCTCACTGCCTACCACCATGTCTAGGAGGAACCAGGATCTGGGCCTGCCAGACCTGTCACCACAGAACTATTTCTATAGTTAAAACCAGGGGCTCTGCTTGGGGATTCCTCAACCACAGAAGCCAAGTGAACTGTGCTTGACTAGAGCAACGCCGTGTTTTTTTTAAAACCACAGTGTTACACAGGCAAGAGAACATCTCCAGACAAGTTCTAATATCTTCTCTCTGTATCCTGTGTGGGTAAAATGTCAATAAACACACAGGATTAGCAGAGAAAAGCCATCCTGGCTTGCTCTAACTGCTGATAGGGGAATGATGCTTCCTGAGTTTCCACCCCAGACTAAGGGTGGTGGCCCCATCATATCATTATAGAAAGCACTGTGGTAAGCTGCCCAGTGGCCACATGTCCTCCCAGATCCACACAAAGGCCCGCTGCAGTGGTTGTGAGGCTCCTTCATTGGAGGCATGTCCCTGGGGACTGACCTGAGATTTGTTTTGACCTCAGCCATGGGTGGGAGTGGCAGCGTGTGAGTTCCAGGTGGGGCATCCAAGGCCAGCAGGCTCTCCTCCCCTCCCCTCTCCTCTCAGAGATACGCTGAGGCCTTGTGAGGCGGTCACTCAGGTCCCTGGATGACAGCAGGGCCTGGCAAATAGCTAGCACTAAACGCCAGATGTGAGGAGGTCCTTTGTGGGGCTGCAGCCTAGCTGAACCACAGCTGCAAGGGAGCTGGGAACCAAGAGAGAGACTTCGCCGGTGGTGTTCTGAGTTGTTAGCTTTTAGAGTTATTTATTTCATGAACACTCACAGGAACCAGATTTTTATTGCAGGAAAATATTATATGCAGGACATCTGTGACCACTCTCACGAGCAGTCTTCCTGGGATTCCTCAACAAGTGAGAGCCCATGCCCTCTGCCTGGCTGTCTGCAGCCAACAGTGCGTTTTGTCAACTCAGTGTTACAACTTCCAAGGGCAGCCATGTAGGACCACACGCGCATCTGATCCCCCATGAGCCTAGTGGGCACCCGACCTGGAGGACCCAGCACAGCCAAGCCAAGCCTCGGGCCCAGGGAGAACTGTGAGTCTGCGAGTCATAACCACTTAGAGAGAAGGCCCTAAACTTACAACCTGCTCACAGACAGCAGAATCCAGAGCCTGGCAGACCCTCAGTGGGGCCTGGCACAGATGGAACAGGAAGAGCCAGTGGCCTAGAGGCTCTGAGCTGATGCTGATCACCAATCACCACAGCTCCTTTCTGGGAAAATCCCCAAAGGATCCCTCCCTCTGACAATGTTTCCTTCCTTCCTTCCTCAGAAAGGAGGGACTGGGAGAGTGGCTGGGGTGGAGCTCGATGCTCCCTTCTCAAGAGCGGACCCAGCCCCAAGGATGACACTCCTTTCTTGCTTCTGATGTTCTCCTTCCCCTTGCGGTCACTCTGGACCCCTCTCTGCAGTTATCACTGCCATTTAAAAACCCACTATTTTTGCTTAGCATACAGTACGAAAGGGTAACCATTAAAAAGGCATGCTCCCAAAGATGCAGCATGCTTTTATTCCAAGTCTGCCCTCTTCTCGCCACAGGCTCAGCTCTGTCAGTGCCCGATGCCCTCACCTTCTTCCAACCGCCGAGGGGTCCATGCCCCCACAGCGCTTCACAAAATAAGCAAACACTCCTCTGCTTGACCCCTGGAGCCTCTCAACGCATGTTGCAGCTCAAAATTTTGGTTTTCACATGCTGCCTTTGGCTCCAGGCACCGAGCCCCGCAGGACCCTCTCCAGTGTTCACTGAGTGCCCCCTGACCCTCTGTCCCTCTGCAGTGCCTTTCCTGGGCACAGGCACACTGTCCCTGGTCAGGCCCCTTCCTTATCCTTCAAAGTTCAGTATGACTGGTGCTTCCCTTCAGAAGCCAGTGGGATTTACCCTGTGCTCTAACTGTGTTTTGCTTACAGAATTTTTACAGGCCTGCGAGCTAGAGGGCCCTGAATGCTCACACCTCCTGACAGCAACTTAGTCCTCCAAAAAACACTGTCACGAGCTGCAAACTGCCACACACGTAAAGTGAAGGTGCTGCTTCATGACCCCTACACCTTTCAAAGGTGCAAATTTTATTTCCCTGATCACATAAACACAAATCCTTTAAGAGTAAAACACCATACTGGAGTTAGGGAAGATATTCTTAGTGGTTAAGTTGATTTAACACAAAAAGTCACCAGGGTTGAGATTCCTCCTGATGTAGGAAACTCAGTATGGAGAAACTTCAAAATGCAATTGAACAGCCTTGCTCACTGAAAGCCCATTAAGCATACTATGTGCATGTTTTCCTTCAAGGCCAGCAGAGAACTAGAGCGCACCATGGCTGCTTTTAAAGTGCAGCCAAGGCAGTTTCAAGCGGCAGCATGAAAAGGAATGGTGTCACCGCATACTGGGGACGACGCATATCTGTTTCTGCTTTGCTTGTCTGGTTCAATTACAGAAAATTACAGGATTGTGTTTCATAAGCAGGGAAGAAAGGAGAACAGCGTGGGCCTGAAGGGCGGCATGGCAAAGCTCAAAGAGGTGGGACCGGGAGTCTGGAATTCACACCTCGAGTCCTTACAGAGGTCCTGTTGTGACCATGCTTGACAAGAGAGCTGTTATTACACTCGGCAGCAGGCTGGCAAAAGGCAGGAGAGGAAATGGACTCAGTTAGCAGAGGAGGAAGACAGGCTTTCAGGAACTGGGCAGAGGTCACTCAGAAGGCCAGGCAGGGGAAGCAAGCTCTAATGGACAAAGGACAATGTGCCGGCACAATCAGAAGGGGCAGGGAGGGCACCACGGGGAGGAGAAGGCACAGGGCCTGAGCCTGGGTCCTCCCAAGCAGGGCTGACACCACATGATGCCTGTGGGTGGGGTCCTCTGAGGGTTCAGCAGCTCTCAATTACCTGTTTGTCTAAAACACTAATAAGGACAATATGGCTTTGACTCTGTATTTTAGATGTAATTAAAAATAAGACGTCACAATCTGACTTATCCCCAACACGGCCAAGACCTTAATGAGTGGGGGCTTTGGATGCTGACAGACCAAGCCCGGCTGAAGGTTCCTAAAAGGGTCATGTACTGAGCTGCACTTGACAAGGTGTTTAATAATGAAGCACAGAGGCTGGAATGGAGAAGACAATGGGGAAGAGATGGCTGTCCAGGAAAGGACCACACCAAAGGATAGGAAGACAAGAGTACAAAGGCAGATCCAGGGCCGATCAGGTAACTGGGCACAGAGGTGCAGGGAGTGCCCGGGGGCTTTGCACCCCTGAACTGCTCGATTACTACAAACATAAATTTCATAATTAGATATCTAGAAACAAAAGTCTTCTTTAAAAATAGGGATATGACAAAACTATAAAGTAAATTACAAAGTCAAAAATGAAATACAGACTGAGAATCAGACTACAGTATTAGAGAATTACCTTGCCAGTTTTGTTAGGTATGGTTAAGAAACCATTCCCTTGTTAGAGTCACTCAGGTACATTTATGACAGAAATAATAATGGTTTGAGATTTGCCTTAATAAACACAATTGGGAAGTATTTTACAAAACAAACCAACAAACAGAAAAATAAGTAGGGAAGGAATAGATTTTTAAGGACTGGGAAACTGTTGAGAGCTACTGAAGTTGGGCACTGGGTCTCCTCGTGGAGGTTCATTTTACACTCCTGTCAACTGGGGGGAAAAAGCACAATGTTAGAGTTATGAGTTTTATTTTATTTGGAGCAAAATGAGGACTATAGCCAGGGAGTCAGTATTTCATATAGCTCTGAGAAACTCCTCCAAGGAGGTTGGGGGGTGGTCAGTATATTTGTAATTTTGGTGAAGGGAAGAGTATATGCAACCAAGCACTTATTTTTTGCAGAAGGCTGATCTAATCTTGTGAAGGTTACTGCTAGTCACAAGGAGCAGATATCACTATGAAGGAATTTAGTGCTTTTCTAGATATGAGGAGATCAAAGAACTGGGTTCATAAAATCTTCCCTCGAAAATAATCTAACTACCTGAAGATCTGTCCTGCCAGTTCTTTCCGGAGCCCAGAGTGCCTGCTTTCTGACCTCCTCCTTGAACTCCTTTCAAGCAGTGTTGAAGGTTAGCGGCTGCAAAGGCTCATAATTTGATCTTTGGAAAGGTAGACAGCAAGTGCAAATTTGCAGCTGACACTCCTACTACATGTTTGAAAAGGTCATAAAAAGTTTAAGAAATAACAGGCGAGCAGAGAGGCATAGATGCTAAATGTGTTCTGTTTTCGCTGAAAAAAGTCCGGTCCTAGCAGCTCCCCGTGAGCCCTCTGCAAATGAAGGGAAGAGCACAGCAACTGAACCAGCTCTCAGGCAGGGAGTCTGATAGGCCCCATCTGACGCAGAAATGAGAGATCAGAAAGATGATCAATCCAAATCTTAAAAGCTACTTTTCTTTGTATCTCCCTATTTTTTTCTAATACAGACCAAAATAAAGCATTTTTAACAAAGTCAACAATTTCCAAGATCTTTTGTGTGTCATAGATGCCTCTGAAAATCTGAGCAAAGCTCTGGAACGTCTCTATCAAAAAGTAAGCACACATCAGTTACTGGGCCTAATTCAATGTGGAGGGGTGATCAAGTCCACTTTGCTGGGAAGCCCGAGAAGGGGCACTGCCACTGTGAATGCCCACTGATTTACACCATCCTGCCCCTCTCCCTCTAGGATACACTGAGTCCCCTGGAGAACCTGACAACAGAAATCAGCAGATGAAATCTGGCCCAAAGATGCCAACCTGCAGGTATTCTCTTATTAAACTACAAAGTCCTTTTGGGAGATCCTTTCCCCACACCCCTGAAGAGTCTCGTGGAGCCCGAGGAACCAACCCTCACTCTAGACTCTTCCTCAGGAAGCTGCCTCAGTTTTGTCAGTAGGCCTCTCACTGTGCTGTCCTCTCTCAGGACAGATGGACTCCGTGACCATTCCACCCGGCCTGAGAGCCCCCAAGTGCTTCCCAGTCATCACATGCTACCTTTCTTGATGCTATGTGATAAAAATACTTTTCAAGAATTGGTAGGGGGGGAAAAAAAGAATTAGTGGAGCAAAGAGCATTTTTAGGGTGGTGAAAATACTCTGTAAGATATATTGTAATGGTGGTACATGTCATTATCTATTTGTTCAAAGCCACAAATGCATACCACCAAGAGTGAACCCTAATGTAGACTATGGGCTTTCGGTGATGATGACATGTCAGTGCAGGTTCATCAACTCTAACAAATGTTAAGTCTGGTGGGGAATGTTGATGGTGTGGGAGGTTCCATGTATAGGGGCAAGGAATGAGTATATGGCAAATCTCTGTACCTACCCCCCAATTTTGCTGTAAACCTAAAACTCCTCTAAAGAGTAAATCTTAAAAAAAAAATTTAAGCAATAATAACAATAATGATATTAACACAAATACTAATAATGGTGACAGTCACTGCGATGGTTTCAGCTCCACTTTTCAGAGCTCTACACAGCAGAGTGATGTGCTTCTTCACTGCAACCCATTCCCGTGACGCAGGGCATCCATACTCAGACACCCCCAAGCCTAGATCCATCTTATCTTATAAGAGCTCATTCCAGTGTTATTCCCGCCTAAGCTGAATAGAACTTAAGAAAACTTGTTTGGTTCTACAAAGAGGTTATATCTGAGAAAAGGAAGGTGAGGGACAGCCTGGACACAAGACGAAAGTCTGATTCTAACACCTCTGGGCTAAGTTTATTTGAAAGAGAACCTTGCAGCAACTGTCCTCAGAAACTGCTAATATCTGCCATCACCAGCAGGGCCAGTTTTATAGGGCACTTCTTTCTGGGTAGTCCACTTGTCTACCATCTTGGGAGACACACCCCAGAGCTCCTCCCGTAGGAAACCAGGTTTCATCTTGCTCATGGAGCAATGCAGCTTCCATGTTGCCATGAAAACAGGGAAGGGAAAGACCTGGCTAGATGTCCTCCTTTGCCAGGCAAGAAGGTTCAGACCAAGAGGTGGCATTCCTGATAAAACAGGGCTGGAGGCTCCCACAGTCACACAAACATATCCAATCCTAAATGTCACTAACACTGCAGGGTAAAGGGTAAAGATTATACTCGAAGGCCTGACAGAAGCAGGCTGCTTTCTGAAGACAAGTCCCTAAAACTCACAAGGAAGGAAGAGGCCAGATCAACAGAGATGGCAGCCAGCCTCTGATGGGCACTTCCTCTGTGTAGATCCTGAGCACCTTGCATATACTGTCTCCTAAGATCTTCCCACACCCTGCAAATGGGCCACAAGGAGCTAAGCAGCTTGGGGACCCACCCTCCAGCACCTGCACTGGGCCAGCTGCCTGACCCGAAAGCCAAGAAACAGTTATCAAAACTCATAAATATCACTGGCCAAAAGGCTCTGAAGAAGTTCTGCCACCAAGCATGCTCTGTATCAAGTAAACACATGAAGGGAGAGGTTCTAAGGAACAGCTTCATACGTCAACATAGAGAAATTAGAAGAAGCCTTCACAGAATTTACTTTTAAATACAGGAGAGGGACATAAACATGCTGATCTAAAATGTCATTTGTAGAGAAATCTCATGAGATGGTTTTCAGGTGCTCCGAGGACAGTGGGATGGACGAGCTTCCTGAAGGTCCCTCCTTCCGTGTGCTTCCGCCATCCTGCAGCAGCCTTGGTGATGTCCTGGGAGTGGTGCAAGTGCTTCGTCACCCCTGTGGGGGTTTAACATTTTGGCTGTTCCGTGGAGCAAGGCCTTGAGCGCGCCGCACATGGAGAGAGGGAAATGCCCCTCCAGAGAAGGTGGTTCCTGCTGGGCCTGGGCCGACAGTTGAGTTGGGCTGATGCAAAGAACTCGAGTCGGTGGGGCTTCTAGCCGCCTGCCTAACTTCCTTCTTGAGGGTCCTCAGAACACATGCACTTACCTGGACGGCCAGCCACCACCGGCCAAGACTCCAAACACGAAGACACCTGCTCCTTTGAGCCTTACCTTGTGTACACTTTTGGGGTTTTCCAACCAAGCATAGTACATTTCCTCCACATAGTTCGAACTAGTCCCGCTGAGGAAAGGCTCTGCAGCAACGGGGGCAGTATAGCACCGTATCTGCCCAAACGTCCTAGCTGCTGCTGGTCTGTTTTGTGAAAATGTCTTCACAGTCTGGGAAGCCGTTAACGGCCTCAACTTAGCAGCACAAGTCCTTAAGTGAAACATTCTTGTTCTGAAGTCTCTCACGACTGTCTGCACCAAAAAAAAGGAAAGAGAAGTTAGAAAGTGCATTTTAGCAGACAAGGCTACTGGGGGGAAAACCTCTCAGACTCTGGCTGGAGGAGAAAGCGTCTGTAAATGCATGTGTGGCTGCGTGTTCTGCTTCAGAGAGCATGGCAGAGCGTGAAGTAGTCAAGTGGACCAAGCTTCTACATACAGGGCCTGCACTCAATATGGGGAGGCAAGAGCACAGCTGCAGAGGTCATGGTCTTCACCTGCAACTTTTGATCTAGTTTGAGGGCTATGATATATCATGACTGGGTGCTTCCCTGATGGCTCAGCAGTAAAGGACCCGCCTGCAATGTAGAAGATGCAGATTCAATCCCGGAGTCAGGAAGATCCCCTAGAGTAGGAAATGGCAACCCACTCTAGTATTTTTGCCTGGGAAATCCCATGGACAGAGGAGACTGGTAGATCCCTACAGTCCATGGGGGTTGCAAAGAATTAAGACATGACTAAGCACATGTAAGTTTATATGTTGTGTAAAACAACTATAGGAAAAGGCAACAAGGATGAATTAAGGATTAGGTTAGTATTAACTGCAAAAGGAGAAATACTTTCTAGTCTATCCGGAGATTACCGAGCCCTAATGGACTCTTGGTATTCTGGAGAACATAGAGACACTGGGAAAATATTTTTCTCACCCTCAAATAATTTATCTTTGAGCAGAAGAAAAAAATATATTAAAAATAATTACAGCAAAAGCACTGAGCACCTGAGAGACACAGAAAATACCAACAAAACTCCCTGGGAGAACCCACTTCTCCTAAGTGCGCCTTTCCAGCAGCCAGGAAAGTTTGGGGAAGGGCACAGACAATAGGGAGGACTTCGCTCTGAAGAGGAGGAGAAGGCAGGGATTCTACATATAAGAATCAGTAGGAAGAAAGATCAGGCAGATGGAAAAGTCTGAAGAACACAGGGGAGGAGCAAGAACTGTCTTGGCTGGCAGGAGGAATGGACTAGCTGGACAGCCATGTTTCCTAAAACTGGAGCCAGGAGAGGGCCAACAAGGGAGGCAGGGGGCTCTGCAAGACAAAGGCACGGACGAAACAACCACAGAAGAGTCTACCTACCTCACACTACTCTACACTCAGCAGCCTGACCTGTTAGGACTCTTCCGAACCCACCAACTCCCTCGAGGCAGGCCTTAGCTCTTCTGGTTTATAGGTCACCTTTCTGAGTTTGTTTATATTTTCCCCAAGGTTGAATGGATCTTGAGTTTGATGGTTGTAATTTTACTAAATCTAATACATAACTTTAACTACACTATCCACTTTACAAAAGCAGCTGATGCACCCACTAGACCATGAAAGAGTTTAGACTGTCTGGGTTGGGAAGATCCCCCGGAGGAGGACATGGAACCCACTCCAGTATTCTTCCTGGAGAATCCCCATGGGCAGAGGAGCCTGGTGGGGCTACAGTCCATAGGGTGGCACAGAGTTGGACACGAATGAAGTGACTAAGCAGCTGCAGCGGAGGGTCTTGAACCACTTCCAATCATGTGTAAGCATTCAGATGCCTCTGGAAGGGGACAAGGACACTGTACTGCGTCTCTTCCCACAAAGATCCCAGCTGCCCAGTGGTCTCTTCCAGTCATAGCAAAAGAGGCTGGGGAAGGGGAGGGGAGCCGCTGGGCACAAGTGAGGCTCTCCATAGCCCTCTGCCCTGGGAAGTGATGACTGATGGTCTAACAAACAGCTGGCCTTAAAGCAAGTGCCCTGGCTGTAAAGTGGGAATCACATCCCACCTCCACTCCTGCCTGAAGGAAATCCAAGCTCTGAGACAGGCTGAGAATTACCCAGAAATAAATGTTACTTAAACTATCCTTTACACCGTTTGTAAAAACCCCTTCTCTTGACCAAAATATGATCAGGATATGCATAAAGGACACGGGCCTGTTTGGCTGCTTGGAAAAGACAGGTCAGCAAAAGCAGAATTTAAAAGCTAAACAACAAACAAAAACTTCCCCTTAAAAATTAAATGCAATCTTTAGGATGCTATCTTAACTCCGTTTTAAACAAAAACCTTAAGTAACTTCAGTAGTTCTTCCTACTGCCAACTCTATTCCAATTTTCTCAGCTATTAAGTTTAAGGCAGACAAAAAGCTATCAAAGACACTGATGGCAAAAATACTATTACCGTTGCTTTCCACATTAATTAAAAAAAAAAAAACCTCAGGCCGACACTCATCTTTTTCCTCCAACGTCATTATTATCCAGGCAGCTTGAAATACTCTGAGTTGGAGTATTCTCCTAGAACACAGCAGTATCATCGCCTCCATTAACAGTCATTATTCAGTTGCTGCAATACTCAATTAACAGGCATCACACTGACAAGTACAAAACTGTTCATTTCATCTCTTCTTCCTAAAGCAGTCCTTCCAATATGATACAGTAAACAAACCACGTTACCAAGTTATCTACAGTCATAAAATCTGACAAACAGCTCAGTGCTGCCCAGCACAATTACTAACAATCTTCAAACTTCCCTTAAGATGACTCATATGAGTCATAGGAAAACTTTGCCTTCAGCAGACAGCTCAACATCCCCCTGCCTCCACCCCAGGATGACCAGGAACAGCTGTTCCCTATCCGCAATCTGAGAGACCCACAGAGCAGACATCAGGTATACATTTCAGATTCTGGAAGGTTCAGATTCCATCCTTCCAATTCCAGAGTCAACATTAAGACTAGTGCATTTCTGGTAGGAATGCTGAACCGTTCAAACACTTTCATGAAAGCTTTGGGTTGTTGAAAAAGCCCAAGTGTTCTTCTGACTTGTGGTTGAGAACAATATTTCTACTTTGATAGGGGTGCCAAATATTCTTAGTGGGGAAAGAACAGTCTTTTCAACAGATGGTGCCAGGGCAACTGGAAATCCACATGTGAAAAAATGACTTTGGACCCCTGTCTTACACCGTACACAAAATTAACTCAAAATGGATCAAAGACCTACATGCAAGAGCTGACACTGTGAGACTCTTAGAAAGTTTCTAACTTCCAAAATGGAGTAAATCTTCAGAACCTTGAGTCAAACAATGTGTCTTAGGGCACCAAAAGTACAAACAACAACGACAAATTGGACTTCATCAAAATAAAAACTTCAGTGCTTCAAAGTGAAAGTCGCTCCATCACATACAACTCTTTGTGACCCCATGGACTACACAGTCCATGGAATTCTTCAGGCCAAAATAGTGGAATGGGTAGCCTTTTCCTTCTCCAGGGGATATTCCCAACTCAGGGATTGAACACAGGTCTCCCGCATTGCAGGCGGATTCTCTACCAGCTGAGACAGAAGGGAAGTGCTTAGTGCTTCAAAGGACACCATCAAAAAAGGCAGTCTAAAAAGGAATACATGCAAATTATACAGCTAATAAGGTACATGCATGCAGAATATAAAGAACTCATGACTCAAAAATGTAAATATAACTATAATGAAAAGTAACCCAATAAAAAAAACTGTCAAAGGATACAAATAGACATTTTTTCAAAGACACACAAACGATCAGTAAAAATGTTAAAGCATACCCAAAATCATAGTCATAAGGCAAAAAAATTTGCAAATCAAAATCACAAGATAGGACTTCAGGCCCACTAGACTGGATATAATCAATATAAGCAAGTGTTGGAGAAAACACGAAGAATTAGAACCCTCATAGAATCCAGGTGGGAGTGTAAACTGGTGCAGCCACTTTGGAAAACAGTTTCTTGAAAAGTTAAACATAGAATTACCATGTGGCTCAGCAACTCCACTCCTAGGTATAAAACCAAGAAAAACAAAACATATGTCCACACAAGCCCTTGTACACAGATGTTCACTGCAGCATTATTCATACTCGCCAAAAAGTGGAAAAACTCAGAATGTGATAGACCATACTATGTAATAGGACTAAGCAATAAAAAGGAATGAAATACCAATACACCCTGCAACACAGATGACCTCTGAATATATTAAGTGAAAACAGTCATTCACACACAAAAAACACAATATTGTATGACTTCATATATATGAAATGTTCAGAACAAGCAAATCAATACCGACATAAAGCCCAGGGTTGGGGGCAGTAAGGATCAGACAGGACTACTAACGGGTATGGGCTTTCTGCATTGACAGGTGGATTTTTTGAGCCACCAGGGAAGCCCAGATATGGGTTTTTTGGGGGGAAGGGGGAGATGAAAATATTCTAAAACTAGATTATGCTGATGGCTTCACGACCTTATGGTATACTGTAAGACATTAAATTGTACAGTTTAGATGGGTGAATTATATGGTATATGAATTATACCTCAATAAAGTTTTTTTTTTTATCTTTGTCAACAAATATGCCCAACCCTAAACTTTATTGATTCTTTTTTTGGCTACACAGAATGGCATGCGAGATCCTAGTTCCCCGACCAGGGATTGAACCTGGTGCCCCTCTCCACCTCCATGCAATAGAAGTGTGGAGCCCCAACTGCTGGACCACCAGGGAAACCCCTCAATAAAGTTGTTTTTTAAAAAGTCTGAGAAGAAACATGAATCTGTCAACATCAATAAAGTACACAAAGTGACACTCTTTGTAACCATTAATTTCAAGACACAAGTATATAATATATACATTTGAGAAAAATAACATTTAAAAAAAGGCAAAAACTAAAGCAAAATTTGTTTTTAAGGGTTAAGTGCTCTGCCCTTAGGAAAATAAAACAGAACTTTATCTGCGCCTGAACATTCCCCAGTTAGGCAGCACACACTTTACCCAAGGTCACCTCCCCATTCACAGGATGGGGAGATAAACTGACTTTTGACGTCTATGACCGTCATGCTGGCTAGGCAGAGGAATAATTAAGAGGTAAAAACAGCTTGGACAGTTTCTCAGGACATGAGTCTTTGAGGGAAAAGCACATGCATAGTTAAATGGTTGTTACCACTGTATGTTGCCTGAGAACCATTTTAAAAGAACAACTTACCTTGAAAGGTGGTGTTTTTTGGGGGGCGGGGGGTGTTTCAGACTCAAGATTCTCATAACAAGTCAAGAAAACAATGCTTGCTACATACCCACGGCTATTACTCCAATATTCTAGCTTTAGCAGTAATACAAAGACATTAGGTATGGAGAGAGCACAAATACCAATTCTCTTTTACTGGCTGAGAATCTAAGGAGAATTCAACATCTTTCACCTGTGATGCCTCATCAAACATAAACTGAGAGAGGGAGGTAGTGCAGGTTACTCTTAAACTGCAAAGGTATTCTGCCATCATTAGATGAAAGTGGTGGCTGAGCCTGCAGGGCAAGCAAAGCAGAATGGCCCTTACTATGCCAGCCTTAAATGTGTCACCTGATCCATGGTCAGTTTCCTCTGCCATAAGGTGAAGGGAACAATCAGTCCTGCTTTCTCAAAAATGAAAGAATTTTACACACTTTAAAAATACTTTTATGACTAAAGGACAATTTACCAGAAAAACAAAAAACCAACCAACCTGCCAAATAAACAAACAAAAAACAAGAAAAGCAACTCTACAGCTAATGCTTTCTCTTAAAAAAGCTGAAGTTTCCAAGGTAAACCTAAACAGAAGTAAACTTGGAGTGGGTAACTGACCAGACTGTTAGGAAGAACTTCCACCTCTGAACCAGGGACCCTAAACAAGCTTCAGTGCCCAGGCCTGAAGACTGAGCTGTCCTTCCCCAGACTGACACTGTTACCAGAGGTGCCCTGACTGCGGTGGTGCATAATATAGGTAAGCTGGCATCTTTTAAAGGTGTTGGTTAAAGTACAAATTATTAAAATTTTATGAAAAGCAAGGGCAGTTGTCAATATTTATTAAAAACTTAAAAAGTATATACAGAACTTCTGTTTCCCACTACATGCAGCTAAAAATAAGAGATGTTTCATTAAAAAAAAAAAACAACACACAATTCTGAAAGGTGGAGAGGAGACAGACTTGGGAAGGGACCTTGGGGCCCAGAAGGCTCAGAATTGAGTTCTCCTTTTCTTTTTGCCTCATATATTCCAGGCTAGGTGCTGAAGAAGTTGGCAACCCAGAAATGCCAACTACTGTAGACTCAAAAAAAGCTGCAATGTAAGTCTGCCCTCTCAGGCCAGTGGACTGAGAATGGGGCAGTCTAGCAGGACAGAATTTTCAGACAATAACCACTCTACTGCAACCAAACCCACAGAAAACATGGTGGCCTGCTCCCACTCCACTTGGTAGTATCAGAGGAGATCAGCGACTTTCATCCCCACCAGTGACAATGACCCCCTCCCCCAAGCAATATTAGTAGAGGCCAAGAGGGAGCCTAGATTTTACTGCTCAGCAGCACAAGGCAGGGTGGAATCTCCTTTTCCCAGGCAGGGTGGAATCACAAAGGTCTAACTGAGAAATTACACCCACACAGCAGTGACAAGGAATCCCTACCCACAGATACCAAGGAGGCCAGGTGAGGAGCCTCCACCTCCATCCAGTAACAACCAGGCAGCACCTCCTATCCCCTCAGCAGTGTCAGAAGCCTGTTCTGCTGTGCTCACCAACACTAAGATGACACACATTAGAATTACGTGGCAAAGTTGCAGAAGAGCCAGCATCAATATGCTTCCACAAGCAACTATGAACATGCTTGAAACAAATGAAAATAGCCTCAGTAAGGAAAGAAAAGATATAGAGATGAACCAAATGGAAACTTCAGAACTGAAAATTACAATAACTAGCATAAAAAACCTGATAAATAAGTTAAACTAAAGAAAGAAGAAACAATGAACATGAACAAACATGAACAAAAGGAATTTCCCATTCTGAACAAGAGGAAATAGACTGGGGGAAAAAAACCAGGGCCTCAGGGACATGGGACTATAATAAAAGACCTAATGCTGCATATAATGTCATCAGAGTCTCAGGAGGAGCAGAAAGGGGAAGGGGCTGAAAACATATTCAAAAAATAACGGCTGAAAGCTTTCCAAATCTAGCAGAAGACATAAACTTACAAATTCAATAAGCTGAGAGAACCCCAAACAAAATAAACCCAAAGAAATACATTCCACGGTACAGCATAAGCTTTTGAAAACTACAAACAACTGAAATAGTATATTTCTCACCAGAAACTATGGAGGCCAAGAGAAAATGGCACAATACTTTTCAAGTGCTGAAAGGAAATAATTATTAATCCAGAGCCCTATATCCAGCAAAAACATCCTTCAGGAAAAAGGGGGGAAATAAAGATCTTAGATGAAGAAAAACTAAAAAAAAATCTGCTGGCAGATTTATCTTAAATGAATGGCTAAATGAAATCATGTAAACAAAAAGTAAATGATAAAAGGGAAACTTGTAATATCATGAAGAAAGAAAGAACAAAAACAAAATATAGGTAAATATAATTTCCTTTCCTCTAGAATCTTGTAAATGATGTGTGATGGATGAAGCAAAAATTACAACACATCTGATGTGGTTCTAATGCTGTGTCTGTAGAGGAATTATTTAAGACAATTTTAAGTGGAGTAGGATAAAGTGATGCAAACAGAGATATGGTTTCCATATTTCACTCAAAATGATAAAATGATGACACTAGTAGACTGTGATAAATTATGTACATACAATGCAATACCTAAAAATCCACTAAAAAAGCTACACAGATACACTAAAAAACACTACATATAATTAAAAGTGGAATTTAAAAATGCATTCAAGTTAAAAAAAAAAAATGTGTTCAAGTAACCCACAAGGGGGCAAGAAAAAGAAAGCAGAGGAGCAAAAAACAAAAAAGAAAATAAAGAATAAAATGGCAGACATATCTCCTAACATATCAATTATTACACTAAATGTAAGTGATCTAAATACACCAGTTAGAGACAGGCAGAATGGATAAAACGACAGGATCTGATAATATAAGAAATTTCAAATGTAACAATGCAGGAAGGCTGGAAGTGAAAGGATGAAAAATTATGTGTCATACAAACATTAAGCAAACGAAAGCAGGAGTTTATTTCATCATCTAATAATAACACTATTATCAGACAAAATAGACATCAGAGCAAAGAAAATTACCAGAGATACTAATGACAAAAGATTAATCTACCAAGAAAATATAGCAGTCTTAAATATGTATGTACCAAACAATATAACTGCAAAATATGTGAATCAAACTAATAAAAGTGAGTGGAGAAAAAAGCAAATTTAAATTATAGTTGGAAACTTCAACTCTTTCAACAAGAAACAGAAAAGCTGGATATGAGGTCAGCAAGGAAACCAAGAAACTCAAAAGTACAAACTACTACAACTTATCCAGTTTGAAATAGCTATTCAAGAAATTTCATGTGTAATTTAAAAGCTCCTGAGAAAGCAGACTCCAGGAAATTTCCTGGCATTCCAGTGGTTAGGACTCTTTACTTCCACTGCTGGGGGCATGGGTTCAATCCCTGGTTGGAAACTTAGATCCACATGTGGCAATGCCAAAAACAAAACAAACGAAAAACAATGCAATCTACCATACTGACAGGCTTGAAAAGAAAAACTGCATGCTCATATAAACAGATGCAGATAAGGCACTTGACAAAATTCAACCACCATGTAAAAATTCTCAGAAAACTAGGAATAAAAGGGAACTTTAACTTGACAGTAAGTCTCCACAAAAGCCTACAGCTAGTACATACTACTTAATGGTGAAAGAGTGACTGCATCTTTTAAAAACTGGGAGCAAGGTAAGGATGTCTACTTTCATCCCTACTATTCAACATACTAGTAGCCAGTGCAATAAGCCAAAAAAAGGAACTAAAAGAAAAAAAGGAAAAAAAAAAAAAAGGAACTAAAAGGCATACAGATCAGAAAGTAAGAAACTACTACTATTTGCAGATCACATAATCAATTTTCTATGTACAAAACTTTAAGGGACCTACAAAAACATTTATAGAATAAGTGAATTTGCAGGGATTCATAGGATACAAGATAAATATATAAAAACCAACTGCATCTCTACAAACTATCAAAGGACACATGAAAAAGAATTTTAAAAAAGGAAACAGTATAACAAAACATGTACAAGGCTTGTATGCTAAAAACTACAAAATACCAATGAATAAAAAAACCTAAATAAATGAGAGACATACCTTGTTCATGGACTGGAAGATTATCTCCAAACTGTTACACAACTCTAGCACAATTCCTATCAAAATCTCAGTAAGAATTTCTGTAGATAGAGGTAAGATTACGCTAAAAAATTTCTAGGCGAAGGCAAAGGAATTAGATTAGCTGAAACAACAGTAGTGGGAAGAACCAATTTACTTACTTTCAAAATTTATTATGTAGCTTCAATAATCATATTGTATGGTACTGATGGTGAGACAGACAAAAAGACTGATGAAACACAACAGAGAACTCTAAAACAGATCCGCACAAGCACAACCAACTGATATCTGGCAAAACTGTAAAAGCAATTCAATGGAGGAAGAACAGTCTTCTCAACAAATGCTGCTAGTTGGGTATCTACAGTGGAAGGAAAAAGAAAAAAAGAGAGAAAGAATAAATGGAAAAGAAAAGAAAGGAATCACTCAAGCTAGAATTCACACCTTATATAGAAATCAACTTGAAGTGGATTATAAATTTAAATGTACAACACAAAACTATAAAACTTATAGAGAAATATGTAAGAGAAACGAGAGCGAGGTGGTCTTTAACTTGCTGCTAAAAGCACAACCCAGAAAAGACAAAGTTCATAAACAGGACTTGACCAAAATTTTAAAAGTTTTTGCTCTCTAAAAGATCCCATTAAGAAGATGAAGACAAGCTACAGACAGGAGAAAATATCTGCAAACCACATGTCCAACAAAGGACTAGAACGCTTAAGAAATTCTCAAAATGAAACATTAAAAACTGCAAATGATCCAATTACAAAATGGGCAAAAGATATGAATAGGTATTTCACTGAAGAGGCAAATAAACACATTCAGTATCACTAGCCAGGAGGGAAATGCAAATTAAAACCACAATCACTACACATCTTAAAGGCTAAAAAAATTTTAATGGTATTAAATGCTACCAAGAATATGGAGTAAGTGGGTCACAAACACATTATTGGTGGGAATGTAAAAGAAGAGTCTGTAATAGAATGTAAGAGAAAAGTCTGTCTACTTTAGAAAAAACTAAACATGAAACCACCCTATGACCTGGTGATTACACTCCTGGGAATTTTTCTCAGAGAAATGAAAACTTCTGTTCACATAAAAACCTGTATATATAACTCCATATAAGAGTGCTATGTGGGGCTGTTCAACACAAACATAATAATGTACTTTTGTGAATGAGAGTTGGCATGTCAAACGCATCCTCTAGGAAAATAACTGGTGTAATATTAAGACTTGTTTTCTAAAGTTGATACCGTGGGTTATTTTTGTGAACAGTCTGATGTTTGGGACCTTTTTTTTTTTTTTCCTCAGAATAAAAAAGTCCTTATTAAACCAGGAATTTGAAGGAACAAGAAACCCCAAAAACCTGTATATAAATGTTTATAACAGCTTAACAGTCAAAGAATGGAAACCACCCAGATGTCCTTCAATGACTGGAGACTTAAATCAACTGTGGTACACCAATAGCCTGGTACATCAATAGCATCAAAGGCATAAAAACAAAACTACTGATATAGGCAACAACCTACATGCATTTTCAGAGACTCACGCTTAGCGAAAAAAGCCAACCCTAAAAGGTGACATACTGTACGATTCTCATTATGTAACATTCCTGACATGTCAAAATTATAGAAATGGAAAACAGATTAGTGGTTGCCAGCATCTGAGGAACTGCAGGCAGGATGGAAGTGGGTACAGCCATAACAAGATAACAGGAGGGACCCCTGGCATGACGGAAAGGTTCTCTATCTTGACTGTTAATCAGTGTCAATACCTGGTTGTGATTATAGTACTGAAGTTTTTGTAAAAATGTTATTTGAGAAAATGGGTAAAGGGACACTGGGATCTCTCTGTACTATTTGTTGTAATTGCATGTAATAGATTTGCATGTACAATTTCTCAAAATTACAAAATTCTAGAATAAATTTCTCAATAATTGTACAATTATTCCAAAATAAAACTATCTGAAAATTTTAAAGACGATGGTACAGTACTTTTCTCAAATGGGGCAGTAAAGAGTAAGACTAATTAAAAGCAGACCTGCTATATATCTTATATATCTATATCTATATCTATATATCCTGCATATATATTATGCAAGATACACATATAGCGTGGTAAATATTGCACTTTTAATAAGCTGTGTGTTCAAATTGAAATGAAATCAATAGAAATTAATGTATTTCTGAAATTAAAATTAGTCTTTAAATTTTGGAGATGGCTGCATACTATGAATACACCACAAACTAGTGAATTGTATACTTGAAAGAGTGAACAGTATGGTACATGAATTATATCTCAATAAAGCTGTTAAAAGGAAAAGTACTTAAAATGTGGAAAATGCTCTTCAAAATTTTACCAGGATACTCTAATCTTTCTTCAACTTTCTAAGATCAGCTAATTTGGAAAGCTAGAATAGTACTATACATTTTCAGACCGTGAGGGTCCTGAACAAAAAAACTTCAGTTTGACTACTGCACCTCTTGTCACAGCGCAAGCAAGACTTCATCCAGGCCATTTATCCTAAAGCTGCTCAGCAGTAAACCTGGGAGTCAGCCTCTAGTCCCCGCTTCAAAGTACAGGTAAAACAAAGCAGAGAAACCCCAGGACAAAACAGAGTTCACACCTCAGGTCTGAGTCAGCTCTCCTCGGTTATGGGTGAAGGGCAGAGAGAACAAGTTCGTCTCTACTCAGTGTCTCGCCACCAGTTTTCTACTAAGCTTCGGTACACGACTTACACTGACATCACCTAGCTTTGTGAAACGGAAAAGGTACTCTAGTGTGATCCTCGAGGAAACGCGCTTCATCTCAACATGAACTACCATATCCCTGGAAGAAAGAAGCGTACTGACTACAGGTAGGGTACTGCAAGCTAGTCTACCCATTAAGGGTGTTGCCCCCAAAGAGTTCACAGGAGGATGGGTACTGTGGGTACTAAGCATGGAGGGATCCTGAGTATATGAGCACTAAGCAGGCATGCAGCAGAGTAACCCATCCATTAAGGGGTTAATGGATTAGAAGAGCACAGAGAATGGAAAGGATGAGTGCTGAGTACAGTAAAGGTAACCGAGGATAGTGGAGGTACTAAGTGCTGGAGGGTAATTCACTCAAGGGTTCACCCAAGAGCGCAGGGAGGATGGGTATGGGGGTACTGAATACACAGGATACTGTGGGGTAATCCGCTCCTCAAGGGCGTCACCCCAAGGAACATAGGAAGGATTAGTACGATGGGCACTGAAGACAGAGGAGTACTGCAGAGTAATCTGTTCCTCAAGGGGTCGTCCCAGGGGCGAAGGGTCAGTCAGGACAGAAGCCGACCAGCGTCTTCGCGCTCTGGTAAAAACGAATGCCCACAAATCACAGCCGGTTCGTCAAGGGCGCGCCACCCTTCCAGCCGTCCAGGCGGGGAGAGGACACAGCCTGACGACTCCCACGTGACGCCTCCTCGACCTTGGGGGTCACCCCGGCCGCTGCGCCCGTTCCCTCACATCCGCCGCGCAGCCCACCCCCCCTGCCCATCACAGCCAATGGCTTGCCGCTCCGCGCCCCGCGCGACCTCTGCGCACGCCCGCACCCGCCAATCTCCGCCCGCCAGGAGGCGCCCCCCGCACCATTGGCTGCCACATCCGTCTGTCAGGCTCCGTCCCACCCACCTCCCCCAGTCAGCCCCGCTCCAGCCAGCTCCACTCCCTGTCACCCGGGCGGCGGCGACAACGAGGGCACGGCGGCCTTGCCCCATGCCAAGACCCTCGCCGCCTGCCTGACCGGAGCGGAGCCTCCCAAATCCGGCTGGACCCGGCCGCCGCGCAAGCCTACCTGTCTCCGGCTCAGCTCCACCCGAATGAGGCGCCGACACCCCACTCCGGGGCACCAAACTCTCGGCCCCGCCTCAGCGTGTGGCGTCAGCACGCCGCCCCGCCCGGAGACGAGAGGGGCCGCCCCTACCTCGTGAGCGGAGGCTTGACGTCACAGAGTCGCGCCCACATCTCCTGTGGCTCGGCCTAGGGGCAATAGTGTTAGCTCCGAGGTTGTGGCTTGCTTTTGGCACGTCGGGTCCTGACCGGCTTGCATGACAGTTCTGAAAGGGGGTCTGCGTGTTGCTAAGTACTGTCTCCTGCAGTAGGCTGTCAGGAGTCCTTTGATGGAGAACTGACCTGGTATGTGATGTCAGAAACAAACCTTGGTCGGCAGTGCGCGCTCGAGGCGCCGCAGGCAGTGACCCGCGGAATGAGAACCACGAAGTCCTAACGCTGACACTAGGTTTTCCCAAAGTAGGCAACGGGCTCGCGGGAGCCTTCATTTGGTGCAAGGATGGTTTATTATGCCATTTCATCAAATACCAAGTGGTCATCCGCTTCTAGAGGTTATTTTACTTACTGCTGAGAAAGGGGGGAAAAAACCCCACATTTATTGAGTGAGTGAAGTCGCTCAGTCGTGTCCGACTCTTTGCCACCCCGTGGACTGTAGCCAACCCGGCTCCTCCGCCCATGGCATTCTCCAGGCAAGAATACTGGAGTGGATTGCCATTTCCTTCTCCAGGGGATCTTCCCGACCCAGGTATCGAACCCAGGTCTCCCGCATTGCAGGCAGACGCTTTAACCTCACCTCAATCGTAGATACAGCACTATTTTCAACATGTGGAGGACAAAAATCTCAATTTTGTTGAAATATGGTAAGTTGTAAGCAATCACATACTGAGAAAGTCCTTTCAGTTCTTCAGTCTTTATTAGCAAGGGGAAAACCTAATTTAATGCTAAAGTGTCTTTAATTTCACTTTTTCTTCCTTCCCTTTTCTGACCAAGATAAAACTTAGGCTCACAACTTTCGGTGGACAATAATATACGTAGAAGTTGCTTGGTCTTCCTGATTTGTGATAAGTTATCTTTGAGATATATGGCAAGTAATAGGTTTTCTGATTTACTGTAATGCTGAAATGTTTTCTTTTGTAATAAAAATGTCCATTTTAAAACTATAGTAACTAGATACTAATATGGGAAGGTGGCATCCAAATGACGGACAGTAGGGAAAGGCTGTTCCACACTGTCTTGAATTGTTCCTCCGTGTTTATTCCCCTTAACTTGAAGGCAAGGATTGTGTCATGTGGCATAGCCGGGGATACTGGAGTTACAAAGGGCAGTCATGTGGTCATAGGGATCTGACCTTGAAAGCTCCATAGAGGACACAAGTGTCTGAATCTGGGCCGAAATTCAGACAGAATTTGCCACCTGCTGGCAAGTATGATACAGACTTGTAGCAAAATTTATTAAGTGAAGTAAGTGAAAGTTGCTCAGTCGTGTCTGACTCTTTGGGACCCCATGGACTATACAATCCATGGAATTCTCCACCCCAGAGTACTGGAGTGGGTAGCCTTTCCCTTCTCCAGGGGATCTTCCCAACCCAGGGATCGAACCCAGGTCTACCACATTGCAGGCCGATTCTTTACCAGCTGAGCCACCCGGTAAGCCCACATTTCTAAAATAGAAAGGCAAAGTATAGGTGGGTTTTTCTTTTTTCTTCTTTTGTTTTTTAAGTAGGAAGTAAGGGGCTTCTCTGGGGCTCATTGGTAAAGAATGAGCTTATTGCTCCTGCAATGCAGCAGCCTCTGGTTCTATCCCTGGGTCAGGAAGATCCCCTGGAGGAGGAAATGGTATCCCACTCCAGGATTCTTGCCTGAAAAATCCCATAGACAGAGAAACCTGGCGGGCTGCATCCCAGAGGGTTGCAAAGAGATGGATACAACTGAGTGACTGAACACACACACACGTGGGTGGGGAGTGGGGGGAAGTTCAAGAGGGAGGGGATATACGTATGCATACAGCTGATTCATGTCATTGTATGGCAGAAACTAACACAACATTGTAAAGCAATTATGCTCCAATTTTAAAAAAATAGAGAAATTCTGTAACCATTTAGTAATAACTTCCCACCCCCCTCCCTTCTTCCTTCTCACTGAGTAACCTCTATTATACTTTGTCTCTATAAACTTGATGACTCCATCTACCTCATATACGGTATCATATGAG
This sequence comes from Capricornis sumatraensis, assembly GCF_032405125.1. NCBI lineage: Eukaryota > Metazoa > Chordata > Mammalia > Artiodactyla > Bovidae > Capricornis > Capricornis sumatraensis. The sequence continues at coordinate 81,656,693 of NC_091073.1, forward strand.
GTACTGTATATATCTCATACAGATAGCATTTGTCCTTTTATGTCTTGCTTATTTCACTTAGCATGTTTTCAATGTTCATCCATACTATAGAATGGATCAAAATTTCTTTCCTTTTCATGGCTGAGTATTATTCTGTTTTATGGATATACTGCGCCTTGTCTATCCATTCATCAGTTGATGGACATTTGGTTTGTTTCTACCTTTCTGCTTTTGTGAATAGTGCTACTGTTACTGAACTAAACTTGGGTCTACTTGCCTGACTGGCAGCAAGACCAATCTACTGACACCAGTTTGTGGTGAAAGAAAATACGGTGTTTATTGCAAGGCCAAGCAAGGGGAAAAGGCAGCTTTTGCTCAACAGATCGGAACTCCTCAATGGCTTTCAGGAAAGGTTTTGTTTGTTTTTTAAATCTTTATTCTTTATTTTTGTCTGTACCACGTGGCTTGCCTAGTTCCCTGACTAGGGATTGAACCCATGACCCCAGTCATGAAAGTACAGAGTCCTGTTCACTGGACTGCCAGAGAATTCCCAGGGAAGTGTTTTGAAAGGCAACACTAGGGGAGAGAGTCACAGGGTGTCTGGAGGCCATTCTTCTGATTGGTTGGTGGTGAAGTAACTAGGTGCTATTTCAGGAGTCAACATCAGCCTTCTGGTTCCAACTGGCCTGGGCTCTGTGTGCTTGTATTCAGTATGCAGTTAATGTCTTCCACCTAGTGGAGGTTTTTGTATCTGCGAAACAACACAAGAATATGGTTCAGAATACTATCGACAACTCTTGAGGAGGAGCTATAAAGGTCCTTGACTTTGTTTTATGGCTAAATTGTTATTAATTTGCCTTGACTGTTTTCCTTTGTTTTTGCTTTTTCTCACTTCTCTGATTAAATTTGCTCTTTGGAACTTAGGGTAAGCCTAGGGGCTAAAGCTTTTCTACAAATAAGAGACACAGTAGGGCTTCCCTGGTGGCTCAGTGGTAAAAGAGTCCACCTGCCAATGCAGAAGACATGGGTTAGATTCCTGGTCCAGGAAGATCCACATGCCTATGAGCAACTAATATCCCACATGCCTATGGGCACCTGGAAGCAACTAAACCCATGTACCACAACTACTGAACATGTGTTCTAGAGCCTGTGAGCCACAACTACTGAGCCCGCATGCTACAACTACTGAAGCCTGCACGGCTTAGATCCCATGCTCCTAACAAAAGAAGCCACTGCAATGAGAAATCCATGTGCTACAACTATAGAAAAGCCTGCTCACCACAGCTAGAGAAAAGCCTGAACAGCAATGAAGACCCAGCACAGCCAAAATTAAACAAATCAAATTAAAATCATTAAAAAGAGAGACCGGGATACTGGAGTCTGTCCCTGGAAAGTCCCACAGGGTCCTGCTTGGTTTCACTACAAAGATCATTGGCTTACAGGTGTCTTGTTAAGTACTTGTTTACAGTTTTATTGGGTATTTCTTAGGAGCATAAGTGGTTGGTCATATGGTAATTCTATCTCCAGCTTTCTGAGCAAGTGCTAAACTGTTTCCCACAGGGGCTATACATTCGCACTAGCAGTGCATGATGCTTTCAATTCTTCCACATATCCTTCAGTATTTAATTTCTTAAAAAAAATTATTATAGCCATATTAGTATGTGTGAGGTGATATCATTGTTGTCTTGTTTTGCATTTCCCACAGCTGGTTTTAGAAAAGACAGAGGAACCAGAGATCAAATTGCCAACATCTGCTGGATCATCGAAAAACCGAGAGAGTTCCAGAAAAACATCTATTTCTGCTTTATTGACTATGCCAAAGCCTTTGACTGTGTGGATCACAATAAACTGTGGAAAATTCTGAAAGAGATGGGAATACCAGACCACCTGACCTGCCTCTTGAGAAACCTGTATGCAGATCAGGAAGCAACAACAGTTAGCACTGGACATGGAACAACAGACTGGTTCCAAATAGGAAAAGGAGTACGTCAAGACTGTATATTGTCACCCTGCTTATTTAACTTCTATGCAGAGTACATCATGAGAAACGCTGGATTGGAAGAAGCACAAGCTGGAATCAAGACTGCCTGGAGGAATATCAATAACCTCAGATAAGCAGATGACACCACCCTTATGGCAGAAAGTGAAGAGGAACTCTTGATGAAAGTGAAAGAGGAGAGTGAAAAAGTTGGCTTAAAGCTCAACATTCAGAAAACTAAGATCATGGCATCTGGTCTCATCACTTCATGGCAAATAGATGGGGAAACAGTGGAAACAGTGGCAGAGTTTATTTTTTGGGGCTCCAAAATCACTGCAGATGGTGACTGAAGCCATGAAATTAAAAGACGCTTACTCCTTGGAAGGAAAGTTATGACCAACCTAGATAGCATATTGAAAAGCAGAGACATTACTTTGCCAACAAAGGTCTGTCTAGTCAAGGCTATGGTTTTTCCAGTGGTCATGTATGGATGTGAGAGTTGGACAGTGAAGAAGGCTGAGCGCCAAAGAATTGATGCTTTTGAACTGTGGTGTTGGAGAAGACTCTTGAGAGTCCCTTGGACTGCAAGGAGATCCAGCCAGTCCTTTCTAAAGGAGATCAGCCCTGGGTATTCTTTGGAAGGAATGATGCTAAAGCTGAAACTCCAGTACTTTGGCTACCTCACCGAAGAGTTGACTCATTGGAAAAGACTCTGATGCTGGGAGGGATTGGGGGCAGGAGGAAAAGGGGACGACAGAGGTGAGATGGCTGGATGGCATCACCGACTCATTGGACGTGAATTTGTGTGAACTCCAGGAGTTGGTGATGGACAGGGAGCCCTGGTGTGCTGTGATTCATGGGGTCGCAAAGAGTTGGAAAAGACTGAGCAACTGAACTGAATTGAATGACTAATTATGTCAATTTTTTTAGGTGCTTATCGGCCATTTGTATATCTTCTTTGGAGAAAGTTTAAGTCGTTTTCCCTTTTTTGAATTGGGGTTTTTGTCTCATTGTTGAGTTGGAAGAGTTCTTTATATATTAACCCCTCATCAGGTATATGAGTTGCAAATATTTTCTCCCATTCTGTAGGTTCTTTTTACTTTCTTTATAATGTTCTTTAATGAACAAGAGTTTTAAACTTTGAAGTCCATTTTATCCATGTTTGTTGTTATTGTTGCATAGTTCATTATCTGTCATAGCCAAGAATCCATTGCTAAATCTGAGATCATGATGACTTATCCTTCTAAGAATTTTATGGTTTTAGCTTTTATATTTAGGTTGTCTATGCGTTTTGAGTTAATTTTTGTATGTAATGTGCAGTAGGAATTCAACATCATCTTTTTGCACATGGCTTAAAGCTCAACATTCACAAAACTAAGATCATGGCATCTGGTCCCATCACTTCATGGCAAATAGATGGGGAAACAGTAGAAACAGTGACAGACTTTATTTTTTTAGGCTCCAAAATGACTGCAGATGGTGATTGCAGCCATGAAGTTAAAAGATGCTTACTCCTCGGAACGAAAGTTATAACCAACCTAGCCAGCATATTTAAAAGCAGAGACATTACTTTGCCATCAGAGGTCCGTCTAGTCAAGGCTATGGTTTTTCCAGTGGTCATGTATGGATGTGAGAGTTGGACCATAAAGAAAGAAAGCTGAGAGCTGAAGAATTGATGTTTTTGAACTGTGGTGTTGGAGAAGACTCTTGAGAGTCCCTTGGACTACAAGGAGATCAAACCAGTCCATCCTAAAGGAAATCAGTCCTGAATATTCATTGGAAGGACTGATGTTGAAGAACTGTATATGATGTGCAGTAGGAATCCAACATCATCTTTTTGCACATGGCTTAAAGCTCAACATTCATAAAACTAAGATCCAATACTTTGGCCACCTGATGTGAAGAACTGACTCATTGGAAAAGACCCTGATGCTGGGAAGGATTGAAGGCGGGAGGAGAAGGGGATGATAGAGGATGAGATGGTTGGATGGCATCACCGACTCAATGGACGTGAGTTTGAGTAAACTTTGGGAGTTGGTGATGGACAGGGAGGCCTGGCGTGCTGCATTCCATGGAGTCTCAAAGAGTCAGACATGTCTGAGCAGCTGAACTGACTGACCAGGGAGAGATTGAACCCATACTCTTGCCAGTGAAAACATGGAATTCTAACCACTGGACCCACCAGGGAATTCCCGTTGCCTCTAATTTATATTATTTCCTTTCTTCTGCTAGCTTTGGGTTTAGTTTGCTCTTTTTTTCTTTCTCTCTCTTTTTTAGTTCATTAAAGTGTAAAGTTAGGTTATTGATTATTGTTTTTGCCACATGGCATAACCCTAACCAGTAATTAAATTCTTGCCCCCTTCATTGGAAGCACAGAGTCTCAACTACTGAACCACCAGGAAATTCCATTTCTTCTTGTTTAATGCACACTTTTAAAACTATAAAATTTCCTCTCAGCACTGCCTTCACTATAGCCAATGTGTTTTGTTCAGTATGTTTTTTCACCAAAATATGTATTCTGCATTCATTCAATAAATATTTCTACTGGGTTGGTTCTAGGTGCTGGGAATATAGAAGTGAACACAACACAGGCAATATCTAAAATGTCATAGTGCTAACATTTTATGGTAAACCAGCAAGGTACCAATTAATTTGAAATCTGTAAAACAAGGTACTGTGATAGAGAATGGCAGTTGCATTGCTTTTGTTTTTGAAATATATTTTATTAAATAGGTAACATATTCACTTGGTTCAGAAATCAGAACAATATTAAAAGGTCTAGTTTGCAGAGTCTCCCTTGCACGTCTGTTACCATCCATGTCATAGTCTGCTGGCCTCTCAAACCCCATTCCTGCCAGAGGTAACTCTTTATTTGTTGAATCATGGAGCAGTCAAGTATTCCAGGATGAGAGCAGAGGTGGAGGGAATTCAGGGGCTTGGAGAGTGGCCATTTACCGACTAGGACAGAGGTATTTCTATATTTTAATTGGCACAACCATGCTGGTGTATATTTGCTGAATATTCATGTTACATATAACCACTTACAGTCTTATATAGTCTTCTAGCATTTTTTCATGCAAATACAGATGCTAAAGATAGCATATTAGGTACTCTCTTCTGTACCTTGCTTTTTTAACTTTAGCAAAATATCCTGGAAATGTTTATATACCAGTCCATAAAGACTGTGTTCATTTTTTCCAGTTATTTGATAGTTCATCTTTGTCCTGTGTTGTATTGGCTGGGACAATTGTATTCTTCTGGAACTGAATGGCCTCATTCTATTAATTGGAGGCTCAGGCTGGACCTTTTATCAGCTGGATTCCAGAGAGTGAAAAGGGAAGCTACAAGGCTTTTTAAGGCCCAGGTACCAGAGCCATACAGCTTTTTTTCCAATGTATTGAACGGGTCAGTGCAAGTCACGGGACCAGAACCAGATTCCAGGGGAGAGTAAATAGATGCCAGCCCTCAGTGGGAAGAGCATGTGGACATGGGGATCGGAGGGATTGTTTGGGTAAGGTCTTTGTAGACATTCTACCACATGGTATGCCGTACTGTGCTTAGTTGCTTCAGTCATGTCCAACTCTTTGAGACCCTATGAACTGTAACCTGCCAGGCTCCTCTGTCTCCATGGGATTCTCCAGTCAAGAATACTGGAGTGGGTTGCTATGCCCTCCTCCAGGGGATCTTCCTGACCCAGGGAAGCGATTGAACTGAACTACCCAATAGGCAACTCCCCATTCTCCCCATCCCTGCTTGTAACAACTATTCTGTCTCTGAATTTACTACTCTATATACCTCATATAAATGGAGTCATATATATTTGTTCTTTGTGACTGGTTTATTTCACTTAGCATAATATTCTCAAGGTTCATCCATATTGCAGAATTGTCTTTCTAAGGCTGGATATTATTCCATAGTATGTATATATCACATTTTGTTTATCCTTTATCCACCCACTGATGAACATTTGACTTGCTTCTACCTTTTGGGTATTGTAAATAGTGCTATGAATATGGATGTACAAATGTCTTTCCAAAATCCTGCTTTCAATTCTTTTACAGATCTATCCAGAAATGGGATTGCTGGGATATAGGGTAATTTGGGGCTTCCTCAGTGGTTCAGCAGTGAACAAACTGCCTGCAATGTGGGAGGCTTGGGTTTGATCCCTGGGTTGGGAAGATCTCCTGGAGGAGGGAATGGTAATCCACTCCAGTATTCTTGTCTGTAGTATCCCATAGACAGAGGAGCCTGGTGGGCTAGGCCATAGGGTTGCAGTCGGACATGACTAAAGCGACTGAACATACATGCGTGTGATTTTATTTTTCTGAGGAACCTCAATACGACTTTCCATAGTGGTTGAGCCATTTTATGTTTCCACCAATAGTTCACAAAGGTTCCAGCTTCTCCACATTATCAACACTTGTTATTTTCTGTTATTATTTTTGGCTATGCTGGGTCTTTGTTGCTGCGTGGGCTTTTCTCTAGTTGTGGCAAGCAGGGGCTTCTCTTCATTGCAGTGTGCGGGCTTCTCATTTTGATGGCTTCTCTTGTTGCAGAACACAGGCTCAGTGGTTGTGGCACACAGGCTTAGTTACTCTGTGCCATGTGGGATCTTCCCAGACTAGGGATCAAACCTGTGTTCCCTGCATTGGCAGGCAGATTTTTTACCACTGAACCACCAGGGAAGCCTTGTTATTATTTGTTAACAGTAGTCATCCTAATCTGTGTCTCTCATAAAGACACTTGTCATTGGACTTAGGGCCTACATAGATAATCCAGGATTATCTCATCGAGATCCTTAATTATATTTGCAAGATCCTTTCTCCAAGTAAGGTGACATTCACAGGTTCTGGGGACTCAAACATTGACATGTCTTTGGGGGACCACCATTCAACTCATTATACTCCCTTTATTCTCCTCCCTGATACTCTCCTCCATCTGACATGCTATATATTTACTCATATATCTTGTTTATTGATAGACAGTAATCAAAATAAATCTGCAAGGACAAGGGTTTTTGTTTCGTTCACCAGTGTGTTCCCAGGGTTTAACAGTGTCTGGTACAAATGGCTACTCAGCAGATACTGGTTGAGTGAATGGCTAGCTAGCCTAGGTCAAGGCTTGCAGGAATTTCTTCCTCCCACCTTTGAAGGGTAAAGGTCTGGGACCAGGGGAATTAGATTACCTAAGACAGGTTTCTTCCTGTGGGGAAGGCAATCTTTTTTGGGGGGTTGTGCCATGCAGGATTTTAATTCCCCGACTAGTGATTGATCTCTAACCCTCCTACAGCAGAAGTACGGAGTCTTAACCACTGGACCGCCGGGAAAGTCCCAATAATAATATTACCCATCAATCAGGACCAATTCTAGGGTTCTTTTTAGGAAAAAAAGAAATACAGATACCATTTTTTGCTAAAGTGATTTAAAATTCCTTGGATAAATGGTTGATTTTATGCCTATGGCAGGAAATGTACAAAATGGAAAACAAGGAAGACCCTACAGACTACTACAATTGTGTCAAAAGGGTATAGCAAAACAATGTTTTATTGGAGAATTTGAGCATTAAAAAGGGTAAACACACTTACTGTAAATCCTCACTGGCTCTAGATTTGTTTGAAGGATATACCAAGGGCAGAGAAACATGTTAAATATCACATGAAGAAACAATCAACCAAATTCAGAATGTGGAAAATTCTATGGGTCAAATGATCAAGTTGCTTCAATAAGTAGATGGCATCACTATCATCAACAATGGAAAGGGAAGGGGAATTGCTTATCCACAGATTTGGCTTCCTGTGGTCCACAGCAGTCTGAAAATATTAAATAGAAAATTCCAGAAATAAATAACTCATAAATTTTAAATTGCTCACGGTTCTGAGTAGTATGGTAAATCTTGCTCTGTCCTACCTGGGACAAGAATCATCTCTTTGTCCAGTCATATCCTGCCTGTTTATAGTGGCCCTCTTAGTTATCAGACTGGCTGCACTACTATCACAGTGCTTAGGTTTAATTAACAATGACCCCAAAGTGCAAGAGTAGTGATGTTGGCAATTCAGGTAAGCCAGAGAGAAGCTGCAAAGTGCTTCCTTTAAGTGAAAAGGTGAAAATTCTCAACTTACTAAGAAAAAAAAAAAATCTTATGCTGAAGTTGTAAAGATAAATGTTAAAGGGTGAATCTGTGAAACTGTAAAGAAAGAAAAATTCTTGCTGGTTTTGCTATTGAACCTCAAACTGCAAGTTACAACCACAACATGATTCCTGCTTAGTTAAGATGGAAAAGGCATTAAATTTGTACAACAAAACATTCTGATACCATATTCACATAACTAATTACAGTATAATGTTCTATTTTGCTTATTTCTCACTGTGCCTAACATAAATATTACCATGGGTATGTATAGAATAAAACACACGGGGCCGGGGGCTGGGGGGGCCGGGGAGAGAGAGACAGAGAGATTTTGGCACTATCTGTGGTTTCAGGCAATCACTGGAAGTCCTGGACCATATATATCCCCTTTAGATAAGGTGTGACTACTATGTATCAAAAGAGGTTTAAAAGAGTATCAATGAATGTAGTAAATAGACCTTTTTAACAATCCAAAGTTTATTGAGATGGGGGTGGGGGAACTGAAAATATACTAAGTAGTAGACTTATTAAAGAATTATTTTTGTTTTGGGTGTGATGTTATTTTTAACACTCCTTATTGGCTAGAAATACACTGGAATATTTATAGGTAAAATTATATGATGTCCAGGCAATCTTTAACACACTTCAGGAAAAAAATGCAGAAATGGATAAATAAAATAAGGCAAAATTTTGATTGCTGTTGAAACTGGTTGCTAGTATATGAAAGCTCATTGTATTCTCTTAATAAAAATTTTAAGACAAACTTTCAACCTTCCTTTGCTCTAATTCCATACCCAGTAAGGACCTTTCTGGCTTCTTTTGGCCTTCCTCTGTCCCACAAGAGGAATGCTCTCATTAGGAGATGTAAACATGCCTCATAGACCTCCTCATTCTAAGTTTTCCTCAAGACTTTCCCTCAATTTTCTTAGCCCAGATACTCATTCTCAAGTTGCACCAGTTTGTTCAAAGAAAAGAAGGTGAAAGGCACAGAACCTTGGAAAAGGGAGGAACCTGCAGAGGTCGTCACTTAAACAAGACGACTCTCCCCTGAATATGGATGAGACCAGAAGTTGTCCGCATGACTGACTGCTGATTGTGGCCAGACTGTGACTTATCCATTTCATTAAAGCTGAGCCATATGCTAATATTTAAAAATCAGATTTCATACTTAAACTCAAATTTCCAGCTGCTAAAAAAAAAAAAGAGATCTTATTTTCCGTCCTCACCGCACAACTGCTGCTGCTCAGGAAAGGTTTCCTTGTAAAACTTCTTTAATGCCACTAGGACATTTGTCTTGGTTCAATCCTACTTTTTAAGAGATAAATAGGAACATATCCAACACTATGCAGATTCCTGGGTGGGGAAGACCCCCTGGAGAAGGAAATGGCAACTCACTCCAGTATTCTTGCCTGGAGAATCCCATAGACAGAGGCTGGCAGGCTACAGTCCGTGAGGTCGCAAGAGCCGGACACGACTTAGTGACTAAACCACCACAACACTAAGCACGATAAGAATGATTTTTACAGAGTTTGTATTTAGGAAGGATGGGAAGCAGCAGAACAAGCTCTGGGCCCCCACCTGTACTTGTCACGGGCCCATCAGACCCACGAGGCTGGATTTTGTTCTGCTTCACATCTCTCTCCACTGTGAGCCCTAAACCACTGTGAAACAGGGGAGACCCACACCCCAAGGGACTGTATGTTCCAAATCCACCTAGAAGACAATGAGCAGTTGGACAAGTTAAGAGAGAACAATAAGGGCTGGAAACACAGGCGGAGGCGCCGCCAAACCTCGCCCTGTGGGTGCAGTCTAGTGACCACTGGACCGTCTCTATTCGTCCCTCCTCCCACACATTTCTCACCTTTAGCCCAATCTCCACTTCCTCTTCCTGGTAAGCACCCCCGGGTGACTATCTGTGAGCACTTCGGTGTATACCCTAGCAGAGGAGTCTCAGAAAATAATCATTGCCACACCGTCATCTCAAGCAACAAAACCGATAAACTCCTAAAATTTGGAACACCTAAACCTGTTGGCCCCCCAAGGCTTGGAAAACCGTTTCCTGTAGGTCTGTTTGGAGCCCCACCCAGGTGAGGCTTCCACCCCGGGGTCATGGCTTCCAGAGGCTAGGTGACGCCTGAGGCTCCTACACGATTTCTCACACCGGTATCCACCTAGTAGGGGTCTTGGGAATGCTCTGTGGGTCCCCGGACTCCGACTTTCCTTTCCTCGGTGGACCTCCAGTTCGGAAGCCTACGTCAACCCAATCTTCCGGATACGGGACCCAAACCTCTGCGCAGGCTGACGGGGTAAGCACCAGGGGCGAAGGAGGTGTCAACGTTTCCGTACTCTTGCTCTGCCACGCCGCGTTTGCTGGGAGCAGGGCGCAGGTGCGCGCATGCGCACCGAGCTGAAGCCTCTTGGCAGTTGACGGAGCCCACTGAGCCTCCAGAGAGCGGGAGGGACCAGCCAGTCTGCGTGTGCGCACCCTCCCCTCGGCCCTGTAACTTGGCCTAAAAGACGCAGGCGGGGCGGGGCGGAGCGGACGCAGAACTGGAGTCACCGCGCAAGCGCGTCCTGCGCCTGGCCTTTCTGCGTCGTCAGGGAGCGGGGCGCAGGTGCGCGCATGCGCACTGGGCAGAGGGCGCGCGTTGGCAGGTGTCTGGGCTGGGCGTCGGCGGGCAATGGGGTTGCCGGCGTTGCTGCTCCTTGCGCTGTGCGCGGCAAGCGCCCGGGGGCTTTATTTCCACATCGGCGAGACCGAAAAGCGCTGCTTCATCGAAGAAATCCCCGACGAGACCATGGTCATCGGTCAGGCGGGGCGAGGGTGGATCGGGCCCTGAGCTGTCCCCAAGACGCCGTCGGGCTCTCCGCTCGCAGCGGCACTCTGAGGACGCCGGACGGTGACCGGGCGAGCAGTGCCCTCGTCTGGCGTCCCGGGAGCCGCGGAGTGTGGGAGCTGGACGGACTAGGCGGGTTGTGACTGCTCTGTCTGTTCCGCAGGGAACTATCGCACCCAGATGTGGGATAAGCAGAAGGAGGTCTTCCTGCCCTCGACCCCCGGCCTGGGCATGCATGTGGAGGTGAAGGACCCTGAAGGCAAGGTAGGGCCATCTTCACTAGAGCTCTTGGGGTGGACAGAGCTCATAAGACACGAGCTTGCACTTGGCGAGGTTAGAGTAAAGGTGTGGGCTTTCACTGACTACTTTGTTGCAGGTGGTGCTCTCCCGGCAGTACGGCTCAGAGGGCCGCTTCACCTTCACTTCACACACTCCTGGTGACCATCAGATCTGCCTGCACTCCAACTCTACCAGGATGGCTCTCTTTGCTGGCGGCAGACTGGTAACAGTTTTCTCTTGGCCATAGCTCAGAATGTGTCACTTGGCTCCAAAGTCTGATTAAAGAACCTGCCTGCCAATGCAGGAGACCAAGAGATGCAGGTTCCATCCCTGAATCGGGAAGATCCTTTGGAGAAGGGCAGGGCAACCCACTCCAGTATTCTTGCCTGGAGAACCCAGGGACAGAGGAGCCCAGCTGGCTGCGGTCCACAAGGTCACAAAGAGTGGGACATAACTGAAGCGACTTAGCAAGCATGCACATCATTTATACTCTTTGTGGCACAGTTACAAGTAAGAAATAGACGTTGCCCTTCTGTCCCACAGGGACAAGAGTAAGTTCCATAGCCTGCAACAGACCATCAGAGGTCGCATCACTTAGACATCATAACCTCACAATGGCTCTGACTTTGGGGTCCAACCTTATTTCCTCCTAGCGTGTGCACCTAGACATCCAGGTTGGGGAGCATGCCAACAACTACCCTGAGATTGCTGCCAAGGATAAGCTGACGGAGCTGCAGCTCCGAGCCCGCCAGCTGCTTGATCAAGTGGAGCAGATCCAGAAGGAGCAGGATTACCAAAGGGTAAGGGCATGTCACTGTACTTGGCCATGGCAGTTGACCTTTATACCCATTAGACCTCCTGGAAGTTTTTTCTTGGGGCTTTCCCTGCTTGGGAAGTAGGCTGTTCAAAGACTGGAATGGAGGGTATCAGTACAGATAGCCATTTTTCAACTCTGTAAATAAAATGTAGAGAGGACAGTTCATACTCTAGCGATAGCCATTGCCTGCCTCCTTATTTTGGGATCTTGCTTGAAACGGTTTAAGAGTGTGATTTCTGTCCTAGCAGAGAAGCTCATGGAGGGGCAGCATGTTGGGGCACTCCCAGGGGAATCAGAGGCAGTATTTCAAAAGGTGTTTGGTCCCATGAGCAGTGGCATGGGAGGGAAGGACTTCACAACAGCTGAGACTGTCTCTCCCGCACATTTAATCCTGGGTCCATTGTCCCATGCAGTATCGTGAAGAGCGCTTCCGTCTGATCAGTGAGAGCACCAACCAGAGGGTCCTGTGGTGGTCCATCGCGCAGACTGTCATCCTCATCCTCACGGGCATCTGGCAGATGCGTCACCTCAAGAGCTTCTTTGAGGCCAAGAAGCTGGTGTAGTGTCCTCACCACGTGCCCCTTTGCTGTCGCCTCAGTTATTTGGTACTTTCCCCACCCAATATCTTATCCACCTGGATTCTGAGGGAAAAAAAGTGGAAAAAGAATATAAGCCACATTGGTTCCATGGCAACAAAGCATTCAGATCAGCCACTTGTTAACACTGGTTTTCAAGGACACAGGACACTGGTCCAGGCTTTCAAAGATCTGTCTTGGGGTTTGTGCAGAGTTGGAACTGACCCAGGACTAAGTCTTGCTTCTTTTGCCTCCAGTGATTCCCCTCTTTCTCATAAAATGAGCAAATGAAAAACCCTCCTACTCCCTTAACCTTTCGTCTACTTACAAAGTAGGCAACCAAAATGCTCCACCGAGGAGGCCTGCCTCACTGCTCTGCTGTCAGTCCTGGGTTCACTCAGCAGCTTTGTGAATGTAAATAGGGCTAAAGGCCGCAGAGGATTGAAAAGTTTTTCTATATATTAGAACTATTTTTTGATAAAATTATATATTTTCCTTCCTAGTTGAAGTGTTACTGCCTTTGTGTGACTAGCTGAAGACACCAGTGCAGTCTCTTCTGCATTGTTTATGCACACATCCTTGATAACTAACTGTCATGGCAGCTCCCAGGACTTCAGCTCTCAGGGCCAGAGAGCAGATGTCACAGCTGCTCCCAAGGCCTAATCAGAGGGCCAGGCAGGAAATTCTCCAGGACACCTGTGGTTTCCATCACACAGGGCCTGAATTCAAGAGTGAGGCAGTGACAGCTCACACAAGGCAGAAGACTCTTACCCTCCCGTTTCCCTTAACTTTTATTTAAGCTGTGGTAAATGTTTTCCTCGCGGGAACCGGATTTGGTTCTTTATACAGATTTTTCCAGTGAAATAAAACGTGTTGTAGTAGCTGTGTTTGAAATGAAATAAAGAGGCCGTGGGCAGAGGGGAGGCACAAAAGGAGATAGAAGAAAAGCTTTTGGTCTGGGTGCTTCTGCAGCTGACTGGGAGTGGACCTCTGCATGTGGGCTTGTGAGACTAGGGTGCGGGAACAGACAGTGGTGGCTCAGCCATGCACAGAGGGCAACCACGGATGCCTGTCAGCAAGGAATCCTGTGAAGAGATTAAGTATCTGTTTCTTAGCTTCCTGGAATCATAAGTGTAAACACATCTTAGCATACTTCCCTCATGCCTTTCTGCCATATAAAACTTAATACCATTAGTTGCCCATTCTTGACATTTTCATGGTTTTATTTATTTAAAATACATTATCTGACATACAAAACTAAATTCTTCCCTTCTTGTTTTTATCTTTCATACTATTCTACATGTGTATCTATTTTTCCTTACAAAAGTATAAGCAGTTTAGTTTTCTAGACCTTTTCACTTAATATTTTTGTAAATATTTAAGAAATTCCAATTTGGGGTGACCATGTTAATGGTTCAGTGTGGTGAAACACCATAAATGACTCACCCAAAATTATTTGGATACTTACCATAATATTCTTCATGTTAGAATTAATGGAAAATGAGGTGGCCAAACTACTTCATGTGTAGACCTCTGGCCTGAGGCTCTTTAGGAGCATGGGATATGTCAGGAAGGGAACACACGTCTGCTCTGTGGCTGTTCACTAGGAATCTACCCAGCAAAGCACACTGGTGTCTAGGCTGTAGGAATACAGGAAGTAGTCTGTCCATCTGTGCATCTCAATTATGCTGATGGGTCAGTACGTACTCAGTTTCTCCTCTTGCGAATTTTTGATAGGGGAATGGAGTGAAGACAGAGGTGGGAGTGTATCACACCTTTACACTGATGGGGCAGTTGGAATCTTGATTGCCAGAGGATAGGCTAATTGGTGGTAGATGTGAGGAAAAGTTTCCACATTGGTGTGTGGTATTCACAGACACCACAGAGCCTAGGAAATTTTTTAAAAAATAATTCAAGCTACATCCAAGGAATTCTGGGGACCTTTTTCCCCAATACTACCCTGATTCCATTCTGAAGTTCTTGCTTTCTTAGGTTATAAAACATCCTTACCAAATAGGCTTCTATCCTTATACAAAAAGGCTGTGGGGGCACAGGGGTCTTTCTACTCACCCCATTATCCCTGGCCCAGTCCCCATCTCCATGTTTTGGAGCCTCACTTTACCTGTGGTGCTCTCAGTTCTCACCCTAATAACACCCAGAGCCTGACTTCTGGATCTCATGCTGGGCCCATGTCAACAGATGCATAGGGTCACCTGAGAAACTCAGCCATATAGATTCCTGAGCAACATTTACGTCCAGTCTGACTATGTTTGGTGTGGTGTGGTAGGCAGAATGGGCATCCCTGGTGGCTCAGACGGTTAAGAATCTGCCAGCAATGCAGCAGACCCAGGTTCAATCCCTGGGTCGGGAAGATCGCCTGGAGAGGGGAATGGCAACCCATGCCAGTATTCTTGCCTGGAGAATGCCATGGACAGAGGAGCCTGGCAGGCTACAGTCTATGTGGTCATGAAGAGATGGACATCCTGCATCCCCATTAACACACATGGTAGGCAGACTAATAACTTCCCGATAATGTCCAGCTAGATGTACTAATTCCTGAAACCTGTGAATATGTTACCAAATGTGGCAAAGAGAAGTTAAGGTTGCTATCATCTGCTTTTAAAATAGGGAGATTATCCTGGATTATCTGGGAGGGCCCAATGTCATAACAAAGGTTCTTGAAAAATGCAAGAGGGAAGCAAAAGAAGGTTGTAATGATGTGACCCAAGGACTCAACCCTCCATTAACAGCTTTGAAAATAGACCAAGGGGGCCACAAGTGAAGCTGCGAAAGGTTAAAAAAAAAAACCACGATTCCTTTAGGACCTCCAGAAGGGAGTGGAGCCCCACCAACCTGATTTAAACTTAGAGAGGCTTTGTCACACTTATGACCTACAGAACTGTAAAATAGTAAGTCTGTGTTAAGCCACCAAATTTATGATGATTTGTTACCGGAGCAATAGCAAACGGATATAAGTGGGGACCAAAAATCCCCACCCCCCTTTTTTTCGGCTGTCTTATTGCTTGGGGAATCTCAGTTCCCAAAAAGGAAATGAATCCAGGCCACAGCAGCGAAAAGCCTGGAATCCTAACCACCAGACCCGCAGGGAACACCTAAGAATTATTTTTAACCAAGCTGTGCAGGCAACACAGGTTGCTACCTTTGGGAACCCCAGAGCAACCTATCTTCCTCTTTTCTTATGTTACTCATTCTTCCAAACTTCATTCTTGGACAGTTTAATTGTTATAGCCTGTCCTTGTTCTGCCTGTGACCCTAAACCTTAGCCCAGCCCCGGTGGACTCTATTATGTGCTGGTACACCCAGTGTCACTTGCTTTTTACTCTGAAAGCCATTGCCGCGTTTCAGATTCCCACCACTGCTACAGGCAAACAACCCTGGAACACATATGTTGGTGCACTTTTCCTAAGCATAGTCGGTGGCAGAGCAATTAATGCTTGCACATAAACCTGACAGAGATCCCCCAGATGCATAATGGCAGGAAAGGGCGCAGGACTCACCAGTATTTCCCAAACGTGGTAAGGTACCACCCGCTGCATCCCTTTTCTTAGGTAGTACACAGGCGAGCATTCTAAACATTGATGTATTTGCCAATATAACTACAACTAATACTGGCATAATTGCTAGGGTGAGGCTGTTAAAAATCAAGCGCTAGATGAAGGTAAAGCCATAAACATGCAACCTGGTGGAGAAACTGGAGGATTGTGTGGCCGGTGTCGGTGGGCGGAGGGGCGCACAGAGGGGACCTCACCCACCTCCACGGAGCCCCGCCTCTGCCGCAGGTAACCCTAACCCAAAACGCCATTTAGAGATAGTGTCAGGGGACGGGCAAGGACCCGTGGGCTCTCCGCCGCCCGCCACCTCTCCCAAGACCCCACAGCTGGAGCGCAGCAGCAGCCGCAGACCCCAGCCGGAACACCGGAAGCCATGGCCAACTCCTTTGAAACTGATTGGCTGCTGCTTTGACCGGCTCACGCGTCGTGTCGTGCTCTTCCTGTCGCGCCTGCGCGCTGTCACTACAGAGCAGCAGCATGGAGGATCCAGAATCGTTGGGCTTCGAACACATGGGCCTGGACCACCGGCTCCTACAGGTACCGGGGAGGGCTGAGGAGCCGAACCGACGGTGGATGGGAGCGGTGGCAGAGCAGCACGCCGCCTGAGCCGTCCCTTGTCTCTCCTAGGCCGTCACCGATTTGGGCTGGTCGCGACCCACGTTGATCCAGGAGAAGGCCATCCCGCTGGCGCTGGAGGGAAAGGACCTCCTGGCTCGCGCCCGCACCGGTTCCGGAAAGACCGCCGCTTATGCCATTCCTATGCTACAGCTGCTGCTCCACAGGAAGGCGGTGAGTCGGGGGAGGGGCCCCAAAGGCTGAGAAAGGGAGATGCGGGCCTTTGAGTTGCGTTGTGCCCACTTGGAAAGCTGTGCCGGCCATCCTCACGCACCCGTCTTTTCCAAGAACCGGGTTTTCTTTGGATCTCTTACATATGAAGGCTGGTCTAAGAGAATCTGATTATTTTCTGGTAAACACTCTGGGCTGGGATTCAGGTTACTTGGGTTCTAGTCCAGGCTTTGCGACCATTATTCTTTGTACTCAGTTCAGTTCAGTCGCTCAGTCGTGTCTGACTCTGTGACACCTGGACTGCAGCAAGTCAGGCTTCCCTGTCCATCACCAACTCCCGGAGCTTACTCAAACACACGTCCATGGAGTCGGTGATGCCATTCAACCATCTCATCCTCTGTCATCCCCTTCTCCCACCTTCAGTCTTTCCCGGCATCAGGGTCTTTTCCAGTGAGTCAGTTCTTCACATCAGGTGGCCGAAGTATTGGAGTTTCAGCTTCAGCATCAGTCCTTCCAATGAACATTCAGGACTGATTTCCTTTAGGATTGACTAGTTTGATCTGTCTGGTTATTCCAGATCCTAGTTGAGGCATCTTCCTTCTTTATGGCATGCGGGAATCCTTAGTAGTGCCATATAAACTCTTAGTTGTGGCAGGCAGGATCTAATTCCCTGAGCAGGGAGCACAGAGTCTTAGCTACTGGACCACCAGAGAAGTAACTGGTGGTTCACCAGTAACTAGCACATTTTAAGTAACTTTGTAACGATAAAGTAAGTTATCCTTTTTGAGTTCAGTGCCTGGGGAAAGGGCCTTCTGATCTACATTCAGAGGTGGGTAAAGTAAGTGAAGGGGTGATCAAAACACAACTGGATTGTTGTGTTGAAGTCATAGTACATGATCAGATTGCCTGGAAGAGGTAGAGAAAAGCATCCTGTGGCCATGATGATAACTGACTGGCTGAAGTCTTTAATTCGTGTCTTGCAGACAGGCCCCGTGGTGGAGCAGGCTGTGAGAGCCCTTGTCCTTGTGCCGACTAAGGAGCTGGCGAGGCAGGCCCAATCCATGATTCAGCAACTGGCTGCCTACTGTGCTCGAGACATCCGGGTGGCCAACGTCTCAGCCGCTGAAGACTTAGCCTCTCAGAGGTGGGTTAGAACAGCAGGGCTGTGACGGAATGAATCTACACTGGGATGTGGGATGGGGTTTGTGTGCAGCAAAAATGAGGGCTGATTTGGGGTGAGGTCCCAGCTGCTATCTTCTACTTAATATTGAGGTGTCGCCTGTCTACAGAGCTGTGCTGATGGAGAAGCCCGATGTGGTGGTGGGGACCCCATCCCGTATATTAAACCACTTGCAGCAAGACAACTTGAAGCTTCGAGACTCCATGGAGCTGCTGGTGGTTGATGAGGCTGATCTTCTTTTCTCCTTTGGCTTTGAGGAGGAACTTAAGAGTCTTCTCTGGTAAGGAGAAGGGGTGGTGAATACACAGTAGGGCCTGGAGCGAGGGGGCCAGTTCAGCTGCCCCCATTAGAGGCCTTAGAATTGGAATCTGATGGGGCTCTGTTTCATTTTAGTCACTTGCCCCGGATTTACCAGGCTTTTCTGATGTCAGCTACTTTTAATGAGGATGTGCAAGCGCTTAAGGAGCTGGTACTACATAACCCGGTAAGGGCCCTGTGGGACCGTTGGGAGACTCAGAGGACTTGCTCCTGTCTTCTCAAAGGAACCCTTTGTTATTTGGGGTCGGAAATTCCTCATTTAATGTTCCTGGTTCTGAGGCACTAGAAGTCCGATGTTGTTAGGCACTCCTGTGTCCTCTAACCTAAAGTCACTATGTAGTCCCAGGTATCTGCTGGCTTCAAACCATGCTCTGCCTAAAGGCCTGATCAGGGACCCCCCAAAGGGCAGAAAGGTTGCTACTGTAGGGGTTTTCTTCTCACTATAGTCATTTATAGTGGGTTTCACTTTGATCTGTGCCCCAAATTGTGTGTAGTTTTATGTCCTTTGTAAACTGCAGTAGTTAGTATACTTTGAATTCTGACATTACACAGTTGGAAGGGTACCCAGGGCACCCTCCACTAACACATCAGCGCTGTGGTTGGCGAGGCAGCGGCTTGCAGTAGCATTTCTGTCTTCTTTTTTTTCCTGACCACAGGCCTGTCCTCCCCTAGGTTACCCTCAAGTTACAGGAGTCCCAGCTACCAGGGCCAGACCAGTTACAGCAGTTTCAGGTGGTCTGTGAGACCGAGGAAGACAAATTTCTGTTGCTGTATGCCCTGCTCAAGCTGTCGTTGATTCGGGGAAAGTCTCTGCTCTTTGTCAACACTCTGGAGCGGAGTTACCGGCTGCGCCTATTCCTGGAGCAATTCAGCATCCCCGCCTGTGTGCTCAATGGAGAGCTTCCACTACGCTCCAGGTGTGCCGACTCCCATGTCTAGGTTGAAGATGAGGATGGAAAAGGGGAGACACAGTCGCTCTTCCTGTTTCTTAAGTGCTTAGTGGATTGAGGGCTCCGGGCTTGACTGATCTTCAATGACTATCTCTCACAACTCTGCAATACCAACTATAATTCCATCTTGACTTGATGAGGTTGAGGCACAAAGATTAAGTTGGGGAAGAATTGAATAAGGGGAAGAGTCAGAAAGGATGACCGTCATGGCCAGGCAGAGTAGGAGGAGAGGCCTCCGGTGCTCTTAGGTCTGACTTTCATCTGCTCTTGGGCTACAGGTGCCACATCATCTCGCAGTTCAACCAAGGCTTCTACGACTGCGTCATAGCAACAGATGCTGAAGTCCTGGGGCCTCCAGTCAAGGGCAAACATCGGGGCAAAGGACCCAAGCGGGACAAGTGAGTCCACGTTTATCTCCTCTCAGCCCTTGCCAGGGAGACCCACCTTTCAGAAGACTGGGAAACTAGCATGTGGGGCAGGGAGTGCAGGGCGCACAGGCCTATGCTTCATGGCACATTGTCATCCCGTGAGGAAGGTGGCTCAGCCTCCACTATCTGTGACTTGCAGGAAGGATCTTTCTTCGGGAGAAAGGGAGCCACCAGTCTCTGTCTGTCTCTTGGGTGGGCTGGCTTGGAGTGGTTCTCGGGTTGCCCTGTGGGCAGTGAGTTCCAAGGTTTGGCTGCCCCCACTACCCTAGCTCCAGTTATGATGTTTAAGAATCTTACTCATAGCAGTGTCTTGTAATTCCATACCAGGCTTTGTTTAGCGATCATGCTGATTAAATAAGTTTGAGAACATGGCCTCTGAGGAGAGGAGGGCTCAGTTTGAGGTTGCCATGTTTTCTTACAGGGCTTCTGATCCGGAGGCAGGCGTGGCCCGGGGCATAGACTTCCACCACGTATGTGCTGTGCTCAACTTTGATCTCCCCCCAACCCCTGAGGCCTACATACATAGGGCCGGCAGGTAGGAGAACTGAGGTGTAGCAGACTGGGCACCTGGACTGTGTGCACACTGTGGGACACACAGCCAGAGACACGGGCTGGGTTGTCTCTCCTTGCAGGACGGCACGTGCCAACAACCCCGGCATAGTCTTGACCTTCGTGCTGCCCACAGAGCAGTCTCAGCTGGGCAAGATCGAGGAGCTTCTCAGTGGAGGTAAGAGCGCCGCCCTCACTGACCTGAGAAACGGCCAGGCTTCTGTGGTGACACTTTAAACGTCAAGGTCTGGTGCTCCTTAGTGCTCCGTGGCTGTCATTGCACATACGTCATTTGTGGCTGGAGTGGTCTCAGAATAGGTGAGTGGGCGACTGGGCAGATCCTAAGGCTGAGACATGTGACAGGACCCGAGACGTGGGGACAGGAAACTTCCCTGGCTGCAGCAGGGTGGATCCCCTGTCGTGAACTGTCCATGAGACCCAGGGTTTTTGCTGCATGTTTGCGTGTGGGGAAAGAGTGGGCTGGATCCCCGGCTGCCTCGCCCCACGGAGTGGACTTGGAGCTTCTGAGCAGAAGGCCTGCATAGACCCTGCCCAAGCCTTCAGTCTGCAGGACCCTCACTGCAGTCTTCTCCACAGACAGTGGGGCCCCTGTCCTGCTTCCTTACCAGTTCCACATGGAGGAGATCGAGGGCTTCCGCTACCGCTGCAGGGTGAGTGGGGCCCTGTGGGGATGTGGGTACTTGGGGCTCCTCTAGGACCCAGAGTGAGGCCCTTGCTGCTCAGCACCCTGGCAGGAGGGTGGGCTCAGGCAGCCCTGCCATGTTGACGTTTGATGTCTGCCCCCTGATGTCTGCCCCCAGGATGCCATGCGCTCAGTGACTAAACAAGCCATCCGCGAGGCAAGGCTGAAGGAGATCAAAGAGGAGCTCCTGCACTCAGAGAAGCTCAAAGTAAGGGGCTCTGGTGGGGGTAGGGGCAAAGGGGAGGCTTCTGGAGGCCAGCGGCAAAGCTGTGAGTGTGAGAAGCAGTGAACTGGGCAGCAGACCGTGCCTTTAGCAGGTCATGCCGAGGAAACAGGCCAAGAGTGAGTAAGGATGCCAGCTGTCCTGCTGGGAGGTGAATCGGCCGAGTTTCTGAGCTGGACAGTGGCTGTGTCCATCAGAAGCACAGCTTCTGAGGTTTATTCGCTTGACACAGTAGTTAAGAGTTGTATGAGCTCACAACTGTATGGGTAGGTACATTCCGTTATGATTCCCAAGGTGGAAACACAAGGGAGTCCACCCTGGGGATGCAGTAAACCAAGTCAGGTGCATTCACGCAGCGTGCATTACACAGAAAAGGAGGAGGCAGCTGTTTATGTGTCAGTTAGAAGGTGCATGGCCATTGAGTGCTTCCTGGTGAGGAGGATGTGGCATGCTCCTAACTGCCCCCACCAAATAGGGAGTGAGAACAGGGACACATCCCTGAGCTACCTCTGGGAGGGGGCCCCAGTGACAAGGCAATGGGAAATCTCAGTCTTAACAATTGGAACACGGGCTACCTGTTCAAAAACTCCCTCGTAAAAAAAAAAAAAAAAAAAAAACCATGAAATTCCAAAAGGAGGACTGACCATGCAGTGCCTGTTTTTCTCCCCTGCCAGACATACTTTGAAGACAATCCCAGGGACCTCCAGTTGCTGCGGCATGACCTGCCCTTACACCCCGCCGTGGTGAAGCCTCACCTGGGCAACGTCCCTGACTACCTGGGTGAGCAGGGCTGGGGGCAGGCTGCACATTCATCCCTGGGCTGCCGTGCACTGGGGTGACACAACCATGGGATCTGGGCAGCGAGCATGTACACAGACATAACTCTGCACAGTCCCCCTGGGTAGACGTTGCTCTCTCTGTTGGGGAGACAGGAAACCAGGGCAGCACTCTGCCTTCAAGGCCAGGGGTCTCACATCTAGAGCCCGGTCCTATGAAAGAGCGAGTCAGTACCTGGCCAAGCAGCCTCCTGTGTGTAGAAGGGAGTGACCGGGTGTGGTGTGGGAGTCGCGGGTAGGAGACAGTGCTACTTATGCAGGAGGAGACTTTGGGTTAGTGACCAGGCCAAGCTGGGCTTGGGTGTCTGAGTCCAGAACATTTGACCGGGGACGCAGGGGGTGGGAAATAGAGAACAGACCTGCCTGAGCCTTGTGGGGATGAGGAATATTGGAATCACAGTTATGAGGTCAAGGATGGACCCCAAGAGGGACTTCCCTGGTGGTCCAGTGGTTAAGACTCTGCACAGGGAACATGGGTTTGATGTTTAATCACTGGCCAGGGAACTAAGATCCTACATCCCACATGCTGCATGGCACAGCCAAGAAAAGAATGGATCCCCAGAGTGGTTTCTGTGGTGTAGATGAGGCCAAAACCCAGCTGATGTGTTCAGGAGCCTTGCTCCCTTTGCACTTGGTAATGATACTCCTTGTGTCTTTGGTAACGGGTATGTGTGACTTCTATGCTGAAGATGTTTAGTGGATTAAGAAAGCAGAGAGGTGAGTGCAGACCCCTTTTCCTGGTACCCCTGTGGATTAGCGTAAGCTGGTGGATATGGCAAGGAGAACCCCAAGCAACTGGATGGGAAAGATGCAGGAGAGATGGGAAAATGCCAGAGAGATGGGGCCAGGTTCCCCAGGAAGTGAGCTGTAAGGGATGCCAACCAAGGTCATGGGCTGAGGAGTGAGGCGGGGGAGAGGGGGAGGAGTGGGTGTGATCTTGGGTGGCTTTTGGGTGGTCTGTGTGGCAGCTTGAAGCGGGATCCCAGTTCCCTGAGTGGGAATTGAACTTAGACCACAGCGGTGAGGGTGCTGTATCCTAACCGTATTAGACCACCCAGAGACTTGTGTCTGGGAGCAGGGTCCTGGCTCTTGTCTGGTTTGAAGAAAGAATTTGGGAAAAAGTTAAACAAACAAACAAAAAAAGCAAGTGAAGTGTTTATTAGGAGAGAAGAGAGATGTGGAGAAGGGATGGGTAGACTGAGAGAGAAGTAGCCATGAGCTTTCTTTTTTAATTAGTTTATTCTTGGTTGCTCTGAGTCCTCACTGCGTTTTCTTGGGCTTCTCTAGTTGCGGCGAGTGGGGGCCACTTTTCGTTTCAGCATGTGGCTGCTCGTTGCCATGGCTTCTCTTGTTGCAGAGCACCATGGACTTAGTTGTGGCACATGGACTTTGTTGCCTCATGGTCCATGGGATCTTTCAGAACCAGGGATCAAACCTGTGTCCCCTGTATTGGCAGGTGGATTCTTAACCACTGGACCACCAGGGAAGTCCCTTTTGGGATGGTTTAGACCACTTTCTGTGGAGGCAGTTTTCTGATTTTCATCTGGCCAGTCACCTTGCATTATGTGGCCCCAAGTCCATATCAGGTCTGACTCAGGGCCCTCCTGGATGTGCAAGCACCTCTTTTAGACAAGGTGAATTCCAGTGCAAGGCTTTTTGGAGGTTGGCAGACGTTATGGTCTAGTGCCCCCTCCCCTGAGGAACCTTTTTGTGCTTGCATAGTCTGGGAGGTCTCCTTGACCCCATGAATGAAGAATACATGGTCTCCTTAATTTTTTACGTAGGCAGGGCTTACTTGGCTCCTTTCTGGTACTGCTGTTCCCATTATCTTGAAGTGTCCACAGGAGACAAAGTCCAGCTACTTACACTGTTCCTCTTACTTTTAGTTTCAGAGTGTAAACAGGAAGCTAGTTGTAAATGTTTAACCTGGGGCCCATCCGTCTCCTGCCTCAGAAGGGAATCCCATCCTCTGTCACACAGGAGCAGAGTCATTGCCCCAAACCTTTGGCCTTTAGGGGTCGGGGTGACGTGGGAGGGTGTGGTGGCGTGGCGCTCAGAGGCCTGTCAGGACCTGTGTGGCCTGGCCGGAGGGGACCCTGAGCTATGCCCTGGGTCCGTGAGAGGACAGAGGCCAGGGCTCATGTAGCAGGCCCCGAGCAGTGATGGGGGCACCTGACAGGTGAGGAAGGGTATGGGAGGAAGGGCCACGGAGGAAGAAATTACATGAAGGCTGCTTTTCTATTTTAGCAGCGTTTTCTTTCTTAGTTTTCCTTCTTTTGTTTCACACTTACTGTGGCACATACTGTACCACGTTTTAGTGGACATCCCTGGGGACAGCGGTGTGAACCTAGATAGCTGTGTGTCCTTAGGATTGCAGTGAGGATCGGAGTGCCAGGCCCTGGGTCAGCGGGGGAGAGCGCGCTGGGAGCCACTGGAGGTGGAGCCAGCGGGGAAGGGGTGGGAGCAGGCGCGCAGGGTGGCGGGGGCAGGCGCGCAGGGTGGCGGGGGCAGCCGCTGAGCCGGCCGTCTCTTCTAGTTCCTCCTGCTCTGCGCGGCCTCGTCCACCCTCACAAGAAGCGGAAGAAGCCCCCCACCTCTAAGAAGGCCAAGGTATGTCCCCTGGGGCCTTGCTGACGGCTGCAGGGCTCCCCGCTCCCCAATCTGGTTCCCTTGTCACCAGCGTGTGCTTGCCCCTTGTCCTCAGGAGGGAGGAAAGAGAACCAGCCCCAGACCCCCGGCCGCTGGCCAGAGCTGTGGGGGCCGGGGCTTTCCCTTGGCCACCATGAGCAGCTTCCAGAGCAAGGGAGGACCTGCTGTCCTGTCCCCACCGCCCTCCTCAGCCTCCATGCTGCAGGAGGAGGAAGGTGGGCGCCTGCGGTGCCGGAAGCAGCGCCTGTCCTTGGCTCGCGGCCTGCAAGGCCTGCCAAGTAGCAGTACCATCCACTTCTCTGAGTCTGTCTCATGTGCAGACAGACGTCTGCTCCCCACAGTTAATCGGTAACTTTGCCCCCGCAGAAGGCGAAGACACAGAACCCACTGCGAAGCTTCAAGCACAGAGGAGAGAAACCCAGACTCACAGCAGCACCCTCCTGAGGTTGTTCAGGCAGCCTTAGCTGCCTTCCCAGCCTCTCCCAGGGCTGGAGTGTGGAGCAGGCCTCCCTGCTGGAGGAAGCTTGATTCTCAGACTGGATGGACTGGATTCGGGGCAGGCAAAACTGTGGCCCTCCAGGTGGATGGCCAGGTTGGTGCTTTGCCCATAACAACAGAATAAAGATTCTAGCTGCCCTCCTTTGTGCCTCCTGCCTGTAGGAAGGAGCCATCGAAACCTTGGGAATCAGAAACCAGTTCCAGGAAGCAGCACCTGGCTCTTTGCCTGCTGTGCGCAGTGCCTCCTTGGCCAGAAGAGGTCAGCCTTGCAGTGCTGCAGCCTGGAGCCCTCAGGCCCGGAGAGCCGGCATCCGCTCTCTGGCCTCACAGGCTGCTCCTGTGGCCTTTCTCTCTGGGATCAGGCTGGTGCCTCCTTTCTCTGAAGCTTGGGAACGACTTTTTGCCTCCTGGAAAGATGGGCCTGCCTGATGACACCTCTTTCTCCAGGGCACATTGTAAATTCACCCTTCTACTCCCTCAGGCAGCCAGGGACAGCTGTCTCTGCTCCTGAACTGCTCTGCTCTGTTTGGCCCACTTGTGTGTGTGTGTGTGTTTAATTAATTAATTAATTTGGCTGCAATGACTCTTAGTTGCGGCATGTGTGATCTTTTTTCATTGTGGCATGTGAGACCTAGTTCTTCCTAACCAGGCATCAAACCTGGACCCCCTACATTGGGAGCATGGAGTCTTAGCCACTGGACCACCAGAAAAGTCCCACCTGGGTGTGTTTTAAGTGCATGAGTGACAGTGTGACACGCACATGCCCTGTCTGTTTGCTCTCAGTCCACCTGCAAGGTTCTGACAGGGGAGGGTCCCAGCTCATATCTGGGCCTCTCAGCTGCTGTCTGGAGGGGGGGATGCTGCTGATGCCTGTGCCCTTTATTGTCCCCACTTACCACAGTGTCACCGTCACCCACTTATCAGGCCTCGCAAGGCCCAGCTGGTGAGAATACTTAGTGGAAGAGGGTCAGCAGGGTTGGCAGGGGAGCTAGGAGAAAATTGGGAAGAAAGTTGAAAGTGCTTGAGTATTTAATTCCAACAGAACCAGGTAGTGGTACCAGCACAAGCTGGTCTGCACAGTGAGGGAAGCCTGGGTCTCTGGCTGCTGTTAGGGGGTGGTGGGCCCTCAGGTTTAGGGTCTCCACGTTTCTGCCATTCTGAGGATTTCTAGGGAGTCAAGGTGCATGTGGTGGGGATTGCCGCTCAGGTGGGATTATCAGTGAGTGAAACAGCACCCAGTACATTGCCACCAGGTTCGTGAGGCCTGCCATGGCTCGGGCACCTTAAGGAGATGAGCTAATGGAGCTGAACAAAGATGGCAACTTAGTATTTGTGGGGTCCCAGAACTGCACCAAGAGCCTCATGGGTGTCACTGCCTTGTTGAAGGGGCCAAGCTTGGAGAGCTTCCTGTACCCCTGCCTGGTTGCTGGCTGCAGACCTCCCCACCTGCTGTGTGAGGCAGGTCTAGCCCTGGGGACCCAAGAGCCTGGGACATTGAGGCAGCGGTCTGCTCAAATGGTGTGCCAACCTTGTTCCTCTGAGGCTGCCACCTCCAGGTGTCCCAGCCAATGAACTTAACGTTGAGTCTGCCCAGATGCAGGTGAGTGGGCGCCTTGAGTTTCTCCAGTGATGTTTCTTTCCAGAGGGGCCTCTGCTGGTGGGGTGCATTCCTGTGTGGGAATGCAAGCTGTGTGCTGAGATCTGCGTTGAGCATTCTGCAAACATCGGGGCTACTCCCAAGTTCCGGGTGGGGGGCTGAGGCTCAGAACTCACCTGGCAACAGGTCGCAGGATGGGTGAAGAGGACAGGATTTGGACATCAGCACAGGCCTGCTCTGGTGTCCCAGGCTGGCCCACTGTCCACCCCCATGAAGGAGTAGCCTGCTCTCACCAGCTTGGGAGCAGGTGCCATCCTAGGCACTTTACATAACCCTGCTCTGTGCTTACATAACCCACGCTTGGCTGGAACAGGCCCTGGCACTAGGTGGAATCTGTGAATTGGGCGGGGTCAAGAGAGTGGTGTGTTCCTGTGGCCTGGAACTGCAGAGGGAAGATGTGTAGACATCTCATACAATCACACAGCCCTGGGTGGAGGCTCTGCTCTCCACTTACAGGGAAACGGGCTCTCGGGTTGAACTTGTCTATCTGATACCAAAACCTCTGCCGTTGATAAGTGTGTCCGAAATAGAACGGAACAGGCCCTGGGACATGGGCATGCATGTGATAAGTGAGCTGAGTTTGGAAGGAAAGGTCACTGAACAACAGATAAGCTCGGCAGGTTTCCAGCAGGTTCCAGGCTGGCTGACGTACAGGGCTCATGGCAAAGGGGTCAGCAGAGTGCAAGGAAAGCCACACCTCTGGCTAGTACCGTCCCACCCACGGATAGGCTTGAATGGGTGCCCTTGTGTTTCTGGCTCTGTGCTCGGACCTAGGGGAGATGGACAGAGCTCAGTCCCTGCATGCGAGGAGCTTTAGAGGGGTTGAAAACCAAACTTTCAGTGCATCCCAACTTCTGCAAGCTGCAGACTCCACGAAGCATCTGTCTGCTCCCCCATCACTTGTTGGGGCTGCCAGGTGTAGGCGCTGGGCTGGAGGCGGGAGGGAGCGGGTAGTGCCCTCCAACCGGGCGCACTGGTGGCTAGATCATCTCCCTTCTGGGACACCCAGGTGCCAGAAGGGTTACCTGGGGCCTCTATTGGAGGAGTCAGGTGAGACTGGAAGGGGGGTTGGGGACAGAATGAAAGTGCTCCAGGGGGGAGGGTGCCTGGGCACATTTGAGGATTAAAAAAAAAAAAAAAAAAAAAAGAGATCATCACTGAAACAGGGAAAAACTGAAAAACTAAACTATCTTTTATTTAAAATTTTTTTATGTTTTGGCTGTGCCATGCAGCACATGGGATCTTAGTTTCCTGGCCAGGAATCGAACCCATATCGCTTGCATTGAAAGTGTGGAGTCTTAATCACTAGACCACGAGGAAAGTTCCTGAATTATTTTTAAAGGACAATACAGCTACATATTAAGCATTCAAAAGGTGCTGTTGGATTTGAAGCAGGGGAGCACCCTGATCAGATAGCTGAGTAGCCATGGTGATAACGCATGGACAACAGAGTGTCCCTAGAAACCTCTGGACCCAGAGCACAAGCCAATTCAAGTGCATTTCCTATTTCAGCTAATTCTCTTCCCTATCTGTTGAGGATCAGTGACTCAGCATTTGGGGAGTTAGTTGGCCTCAGGACTTCGGTCTGTAGGGGCAGTTTCTCCTGGAGGCAATGTCAATTAAGTTGAATTTGTACCAGGAGGTACCCCTGCCAAATGCCATCCTCTTTCCCCCAGAAAAAAAGCCTTGGGGTGTCCTGGCTGCCAGCGGGGCTGGGAGCTGCTGCTTGTTTGCTTGCCACAGTGATTTTTATTTGGAAAAGGAAGTGATCCTTCTGGGCAGGAACAGGTGCCTCTGCCCAGCCTCCCATGGTGTGCCAGACACCTCACTGGGCAGACTTAACCTCATTGAACCTCAGAACTTCTTCAGAGCTTGAGCGACCGTCCATGAGTCCATTCACAAGGCCGCTGAGAAGCAGCGAGCTTAACATGGTATGGCTGAGCTGGAAAGCACGGGCACGTTGAAGGCCTTCAACCCTAAGAACTGCCTTTGTGGCACCTGAGCTGGGCCAGCCTGACCTCCAGGGAGGCATTTCGCCTTTCTTGGCCTCTTCTGGGGTCTCAACTGTAAGTGCAGGTAAAAAGTACCTCCTCTGAGTGTCTGTGTATGTGAGATGTGCCAAGGAGGCCAGGCAGCCTAGGAGCCCTACCCGCACCACTGTGCCTGGCTCTGTGTCGGCCCCTGGGTCCTTTGGGCGGGGGGGGCTTTGCCCACAGCACCCTCAAACTTAAATGCACACCTGGATCACAGAGTCGTCTTCTCAGAAGGCAGGTTTCGTCCAGCCAGCTTGGGGCAGGGCCAGAGATTCTGTATTTCTAACAATCTCCCTCTTGAGGGAGCCTGATGCAGTGGGATCCCAGACCAGCCCTTAAGAGGAAAGCTTTAATGTCGACACACCCATCCCATTTTACAGATTGGAAAACAGGTTCAGAGAGAATAAGTAGGCAGCCTAGGGCTGCCCAGTTAAGCGGCAGAGTAGGAGGGTGCTCAGATCAGTGGGCTCTACTCTGGAACCCAAGGCTCAGCCCTGCCCTGTCCCTTCTCCGAGGCTGACCTTGATCTGTGAGGTGCAGTGATGAAACCTATAACTTTCTAACCTAAGTATATCCCATGCAATGTTTATGACATACTAAAACATTATTAGCTGCCTCTTTGAAATTTAAATCTCACTGGTCAGGACTTCCCTGGAGGTCCAGCTATTAAGACTCCATGCTTCCAATGCAGGGATGCAGGGGGCTTGGGTTCTATCCCTGGTTGGGGAACTAAGATCCCACATGCTGTGTGGCCTGGTCAAAGGGGAAAAAAAAAAAATCTCCCTGAGTGTCTTCCTCCGTATTTACTAAATTTAACAGCCCTGGAGTGTGAAACCTTTCTGGCCTGGACATAGCCTCCTCCAGTAAGACTGTCTGACTTCGGCCTGGGTTGGGCATTTTTTTCTCAGTATGTCTCTAATACTTCCCTTGACCTCATTAGGCTTGTCTCTGACCCCTTGTCTCCACCCTGGCCTGGGAGGTCTTGGAGGCAGGCACCATGCTGAGTTGTCAGTGGGTTCCTGGGCTCAGGAACTGGGACTCACAGTTGTTGATAAAAGCTGCTTTCCCCCTGAGAGTGTCCCTGATCCCCTAGGGGTCATTCATTTTCATAACCCTCTCTCCTCTCCAACTGAGGCTCTTGAGCACTATTTCCGTTTAAAAGTGAAAGGAAGGATGTGCCAAGCAGGCTGGGCTCTGCTCCCCGACCCGAAGGCCTGGACACTCCCTTTGAGTCACCTCTGTGACTCAAGGTGGAGACTGGGCTGTGGGCCTGGGCCATCCTTTGTGTGAACCTGCAGGCCTTCCCTGCCTCAGCAGTGGGCTGCGGGAGCAGGCTCCCAAGATGCTGATAGCTTCCCCACAGGGGATGGGGACAAAGGACCAGATAGCCTTGAGCTTTCTGGCTTCCACACCAGTGCATCCAGACCGTGAGTGAGTTCCAGGGAAAGACAGTCTCATACGTTCACTGAAATGCATAGATTGGACCTTTATATGTGCAATATCTTCCAGGAACCAGGAACCCAGCTTCCAAGAGCAAAACACAGACATAAGGCAACAGAGAAGCGAAATGTGATAGCTGGAGCATGGCCAGCCTGCATGGGCCGGGGGTATTGGGCAAAGTCCCCACCGCGATGGAGAATTCCACGCGAGCTGTGAAGGACAGGCAGGTTTGGGGAGGACTTGGAGGGGGTTTTGCGGCATCACAGCTGAGCTGGGGGAAAGGGACCCACAGCACATTTGCAGGTTAGCTGGCTTAGCAAAGGCTGCACAGGGCCGTAGTTCTCACCTGGGGTGATTTGCCTCAACGGAGCCTCTGGCAAAGATTGGAGACAGTTTAAATCATCACATGTGGGAGTGGTGGATGCTCCTGGCATCTAGGGGGTTGAAGCTAGGGAAGCTGCTAAATTCTACAGTGCGCAGGGCAGCTCCCACATTGAAGAGTTATCAGGCTGGAAACATCAATGGAGCCCTGCAAGCAACAATAGGGGAGGGCGTGCTGAGAGCCAGGTGGGAGAGAGCAGGGGCTTCCGGGCATGTTACTCAGGAGTGCATATAGCTGCGGCAAGAGAAACTCCATGATAAGGATGTGAATGAACAGGGGTCAGAATAACTGGATGACTGCGGACTTGGAACAACGTCACTGCAGTACCATTAGGGATCCGGAGTCTTCCATCTTCCTGCTCTGCCATCTTTTTTTCTTTTTTGTAAATTGTGGTAAAGGATACATAACATAAACTTGATCGTCTTAATCATTTTAAGTGTATGACTCACATTGCTGAAAGGTGAAGTATATGAAGTAAATTCACCTTGTGGTGGATTCACTACTATCCATCTCCAGAACTTTTTCACTTCCCCAAACTGAAACCCTATACCCATTAAATGATAACTTCCAACCCACTCTAGGAGCCCCTGGCAACCACCATTCTATTTTTTTTTGTCTCTAGGAGATTGACCACTTTAGGGTCCTCATATGTGGAATCATACAGTATTTGTCCTTTTATGTCTGGCTTATTTCATTTAGCTTAATATCTTTGAGTTTCATCCATGTAGTAGCATGTATCAGAATTTCATTCCTTTTTTGTGGCTGAATAATATTCCAAGCCTGTATATGCCACATTTTATCCATTCATCTGTTGATGGGCGCTTGGGTTGTTCCACCTTTGGGCTGTTGTGCAACAAGGAACATTGGTGTACAACTATCCTGCTTTAAATTCTTTTCGAGTTGATTTTTTTGTAATGACTCATTTTGATTCTGTTCTTGTTTTCTCTTGTTTATAGTGTATAGTTGTGTTTTTTGGTAGATACCATGGACATTACATATAAATCCTAAAATACAACTATCTAATCTGAATTGATGATAACAATGTCAAAGAATACAAAACTCTATTCCTATACAACTTCATCTTCACTTTATATTACTGATGTCACAAATAACATCTTCTTACACTGTTTGACCAATAAAATCAAATTATAATTTTCATGAATTTGTCTTTTAAATCATGTACCAAATTAAAAAATATAGTTACAAACCAAAGTTGCAACAATACTGGCTTTTATATTTGCACATATATTCACTTTACCAGAGACCTACATTTCTTTAAGTATCTTTGACTTCTGTCCTGTGTCCTTTCATTTCAACCTGAAGAACTCCCTTTAGTATTTCATGTAGGGCAGATCTAGTGGTAATGAACTCTCTCAGCTTTCGTTTATTTAGGAATTTCTTAATTTCTTCCTTATTATTGAAGTGTAATTATGATAGATACAGTATTATTGATGTTACTTTCTTTCAGGACTTTAAACAAGTAATACCTACTGCCTCTGGCTTCCAAAGTTTCTGATGAGAAATCACTTTATAATCTTCATTTCAGTTCAGTTCAGTTCAGTCGCTCAGTCATGTCCGACTCTTTGCGACCCCATGAATCGCAGCACGCCAGGCCTCCCTATCCGTCACCATCTCTCCCAGAGTCCTTACTGAGGCAAATTTATACATGATGTGTCACTTCTCTCTTGCTGCTTTCAAGGTTATTATCTCTTTGTCTTTGGCCTTTGACAGTTGATTATATATAATGTGCCCAGGTGTGGATCTCTTTGTGTTTCTACTTGAAGCAATGATTTATATCTTTCAGAAAATCTGGGAAGTTTTTGTCCATAATTTCTTCAAATAATCTTTCTTCCCTTTTCTGTCTCTATTCTTCCTTGGACTCGCATAATGTATATGTTGCTTTGCTTGATAGTGTCCTAAAGTCTCATAGTCTCATCATTTTTGTTTCATGCTTTTTTATTTCTGCTCTATATTCAAGTTCACTGGTTATTTCTTCTGCTTACTCACATCTGCTGTTGAACCCTTCGAATGGATTTTTCATTTCAGTTATTATACTTTGAGCTCCAGAATTTCCTTTTGGTTTCTTTTTAGATTTTCTCTTTGTTGATATTATAATTTTGTTAATACACTTTTTCATAATTTCCTTTAGTTCTTTGTACCTTCACCCGCACCCCCTCCCCCATTGCCTTCTTGAGTATATTTTTTAAGAAGCTAAATGTTTAAAAATATTTAATTATTTGGCTGCACTGGATCTTAGTTGTAGGATGCAGGACCTTTGATCTTTGTTGCAGCATGTAAAATGTTTAGTTGCACCATTTGAATTCTTAGTTATGACATGTGGGACCTAGTTTCTTGACCAGAGATTGAACCCAGGCTCTCTGCATTGGGAGCATGGAGTTTTAACTACAGGTTTACCAGGGAATTCCCCAAAATAGACTTTAAATAAAAAAGTTTACAAGAGACAAAGAAGAACCTTGTATATTAATAAAAGATTCAATACAAGAAAAATAATTGTGTATAAGCATTTATGCACCTGATGGTAGACCTTCAAAATCTATGAAGCAGAACTTGACAGAGTTGAAGTGAGAAACAGAAAGCTCTACACTAATAGCAGGAGAGGTCAATACCTCACTCTCAATAGCAAGGTAACAGAGGACTTGAGCACCACACTAAACCAACTAGGTCTAGCAGAGAAACACAGCACGCTCTGCCCAACAATAACACAGCACACATTCTTTAAAATACACAGCTCTTTTCAAGTATAATGGAATTAGGTCACAAAGTCTCAACATTTGAAAAGATAGATATGGTGTGATGTATATCCTCTGATCAAAACTGAATGAATTAAGAAATAAATAATAGAAGGAAAACTGGAAAATTTGTAAACTTGTGGAAACTATACATTAATTTTTAAACTCTTAAACAATCACTCAAAAAACAAATCACAAGAGAAATTAGAAAATAATTAGAGAAGAATGAAATGAAAATACAATATACTAAAACCCATGTGATGCAGTGAAAATGGTGTTAAGAAGGTATTTATAGTTGTTAACACAACATTAAAAAACAAGAAAGACTGTAAATTGATAGTCTAACTTTACAACATAAAGAATTGGAGAAAGAGGAACAAACTAAACCCAAAGCCAGCAGGAGGGAGGAAATAATGAAGATTAGAGCAGAGATAAATGAAATGAAGAATAGAAAAACTGTATAGAAAATTAATGAAATCAGAAATTGGTTCTTTAAAAGCATCAACAAAATTGACAGACCTTAGTCAGAATCAAGAAAAGGAAGAGGGAAGGCTGCAATTATAAAATTTTAAAAATGGAAGTGGGGACATTAGTACAAATTCTACAGAAATAAAGTGTAAGAGAGTACAATGAACAATTGCATGCCAACAAATTAGATAAATATAAAATGAACAAATTCCTAGAAACACAAAATTTACAAAGAATAAATTAGAAAGAAACATAATCTGAATAGACATAAAACTAGTAAGCAGATTGAAGCAGAATAAAATATCTCCCAATAAAGAAAAGTTCTGGGCCTGACATCTTCACTGGTGAATTCTACCAGACATTTTAAGAATGAACACTAATACTCCTCAAATTCTTCCAAAAAATCAGAGGAAGGAACACTTTCCAACTCATTCTATGAGAACAGCATTGCCCTGACATCAAAGCCAGACCAAGGTACAAGATGAAACTACAGAACAATATCCCTCATGGAAACTGATGCAAAAATCATCAACAAAATATGAGCAAACAGAATTCAGCAGCATGTTAAAAAAAATTATACAGCATGACCAAATGGGAGTTATTTGTTAAATGGAAAAAATGTTACAACATACTAAAATCAATCAATTTAATATGCCACATCAACAAAATGAAGGGAAATAAACCCATTGTATCATCTCAATTGATGCAGAAAAAAATTTCACAAAATCCAATATGTTTTCATGATTTAAAAAGAAAACACTCAGTGAATGAGGACTAGAAGGAATACTTCATCACAATAAAGGTCATGTATGGAAACACCCACAGCCAACAGTGTGCTCAGTGATGAAAGACTGAAAGCTTTTTCTCTAAGATCAGAAACATGGCAAGGACCCACTTTAATCACTTCTTTTCAACATAGTTCTGGCAGTTCTAGTCAAAGTAATTAGGCAAGAAAAAGAAATAAAAGGCATCCAAATTGGAAAGGAAGAAGTAAAATGATCACTGTTTGCAGATAATGTGATCTTACATGTAGAAAACCCTAAAGATTCCACAAAAATACTTGTTAGAACTTAAGAAATGAATTCAGTGAAGTTGCAGTATACAAAGTCAACCCATAATCTTCATACATGACACAGTTCTGTACACAATTCAGAAAGCAATTCCATTTATAAAGGGATCAAAAAGAATGCAATACCAAGGAATCACCTTCCTTAGTAAAAAGGAGGTGAAAGACTCATACACCGAAAACAACAAAACATCACTGAAAGAAACTGAAGATGATGCAAATAAATTGAAAAACTTCCAGTGTTCCTGGGTTGGAAGACAGTATTGTTAAGATGTCGATACTATCCAGAGCAATGTACAGATCCAGTGCAATTTGTATCAAAAGCCCAATGACAGCTTTCACAGAAAGAGAGAAATACACCCTAAAATTTATGTTGGAACCTCAATAGCCAAAACAATTTTGACAAAGAACAAAGACAGAGCGCTCACATTTCCTGATTTAAAGAATTATCACAAAACTATGTAAGCAAAACAACATAGTATTGGCATAAAGCCAGAGAATAGAATAGAATAGAAAGCTCAGAAATAAACACCTGCATGTATGGTCAAACGATTTTTTGATAAGAATACCAAGACCATTCAATGGGAGAATGGGCAGTCTTTTCAACACATGCTGGAAAAATTAGGTATCCCCTTACAAAACAAAGACGTCAGACCCATACTAATACCATATACGCAAGAGACCAAAGACCTAAACTTAAGAGCTGAAAAACTACAAAACTCTTAGAATAAAATATAGGACAAAGTTTTCATAACGTTGGATTTGGCAATGATTCCTTGGGTGTGACAGTAGCAGCCCACTTAGCAAAAGGAAAAGGAAACAAAGTTGACTTCATGAAAATTAACTTTTTCATCAAAAGTCACTGTCAACATAGTAAAAATACAACCCACAGGATGGGAGAAAACATTTGCAAATGGTATATCTGACAAAAGATTAATATGCAGAATATAGAAAGAGCTCTTAAAACTCAACATTAAAAAATGAAACAAAAAAACAACCTATTTAAAAAATTGGTGAAGGACTTGAATAGACGTTTCTCCAAAGAAAATATATGAATGACTAATTAGCATATGAAAAGATGCTCATTAGGGAACTGAAAATCAAAACTACAATGGGATACCACCTCACACCCATTAGGATGGGTACCATCAAAAAACCAGAAAATCGCAGGTGTTGGCAAAGAAATGGAGAAATTAGAACACTTGTGCACTGTTGGTAGTAACATAAAATGGTATAGCTGCTGTGGAAAAAGGTATGGTAGTTCCTCAAAAAATTAAAAATAGAACTGCCATATGGTCCCATAATTCCATGTCTAGGTATATTCTCCAAAGAACTGAAGCAGAGTCTGGAAGAGATTTTGTACATCCATGTTCACAGTAGCATTATTCACAATAGTCTGAAAGTGGAAGCAAGTGTCCTTTGATGGATGGATAAGCAAAATATGGGTGTATACATACAAGGACTGTTATTCAGTCTTAATAAAGAAGGAAATTTTGCAATATGTTATAAGATAGATAAATCTTGAGGACATTATGTTAAGTAAAATAGACCAGTAACAAAAAGACAAACACTGTATGATTCTACTTATATAAGGCAGTTAGAGTAGTCAGATTTATAGAAGCAGAAAGAATGGTGGCTGTCAGAGGCTTGGGAGGAGGGGAAGATTGGGTGTCAATGTTTCTTGATATCGAAGTTCAGTTTTACAGGGTGAAATGAGTTAAGAGGATCAACGATGTTGATGGTAGCACGTATTTATATTTAATGTATCTAATACCTCTGAACGGTACACTTAAAAATGAATAGATGGTAAATTTTGTTATGTGTGTTTTATGAACATAAAAAAGGTGTACACACTACTTGGCCATGAAAAAGAAGGAAATCATGCCATTTGCAGCAACATGGATGCAACTAGAGATTATCACGCTAAGTGAAGTCAGAAAGACAAATATCATATGATATCACTTAAATGTGGAATCGGAAATGATGGCACACGTGAACCCATGTACAAAATAGAGACAGATTCACAGAGAACAGAGAACAGACTTGCGGTTGCCAAGGGGGAGAGGCGGAGGGATGGACTGGGAGTTCGGGGTTAGCAGATGCAAACTATGACATTTAGAATGGATGAACAAGGTTCTAATGTATAGCGCAGGGAACTATATCTAACCTTCTATGATGAGCCATAATGGAAAAGAATATATATACATATGTGTGTGTGTATAACTGAGTCACTTTGCTATACAGCAGAGATTGTCACAACATTGTAAAGCAACTATACTTCAGTAAGAAAAGTGTATGCACAAAGAGCTGTGGTTTTCAGCAGTTTGGATTTGGGGAGGGGGAAGGATGAATAGGTGGAGCACACCAAGGGGGTTTTTAGGCCAAGACACTATTCTGTATAATATTGTGATAGTGGATACATGTCATTATACACTTGTCAAATCCCATAGAATGTGCAACACCAAGAGGGATGTTCACATTCACATAGAATGTGAACTATGGACTTCAGTGAATAATAAGTCAATATTAGCTCATTGATCGCAACAAATGTGCCATACATTAATGCTGGATGTTGATACTAGATGAAACTTTCGAAGGGATAAAGGGGCATCTGGGAACTGATACCTTCTGCTCAGTTAAATACATTTTTTTTTAAATTAAAAGATTTACAAAGCTGTGTTTGCTCAGTTTTTCTATAAACATAAGACTACTCAAAAATTATTATTATTATTTTTTAAGAAGTCTTCACATTGGGGAACAGGATCATGGGACCACTGCTGGTTGCAAAGGAGGCTGGGAGAGCAGGGAAGAGCATCTTTCACCTTGGCTGTAAACACAGCCCTTCACCACATAGAACCAGGATCTGATGGCAAAGACGAAAGCTCCACTAGATGACCAGGCTTGAGATCTTAACTTGTAGGCTGGTTACCCTCCAGGAGCCAGAAATTACCAGAGGCTGTTCACATCCCTGCTAGTCAGAGCATAGCACACATACCTAGTCAGGCGCCACTGCCTGGACCAGTGATCAGCAGAGCACTGCAGTCACACCCTTACCTCTCAGCCCAGACTGCAGACCCTCTGCAGGCTCCTGGGGTGCACAGCGGCCAGGCAGGGAGCTGAGTCTGCCAGGCATCCCTGACCGCAGGAGGGCCCTCCTTGCCACCTCCTGAGCTTAGGGATGGTGTTCAGTTCCAGTTCTCTGTCTGCTACTGCTCGGACATATTCAGTCTCATTAGTAATAAAGGAAAATTGAAAATGAGGCATCGTTTTGCAGTTCTTAAATTTGTAAATCTTGATAACAGATCGAACACACCGTGAAGATGAGGCTAGTGATTTGGCATTTTTGATTTTTGCTGGTGTCAGTGAGAAGAATCACAGACCTTGGGATATTCATGGGTGTCTACCATCACCAGACACCAATCAGAACCAATCAGCACTGATCAGTAATTATCAAGATAATTACTCAATATATCCTAGATTAGATTAGCCGAAGGAGAGAGCTGATGAACTGTGTGTACTTAGGGTTGTAAACCTGGTACTCTTTAACACTCCAATCTCATCTCTAGAATCCCGGATTGAGGAAGGTAAACATGAAACAGAGGAAACAGAGTTAGGCAAGAAGATAGTCACCCAAAACTTGTTTATTGGAAGCAGCCTGACCTTTGGCACGAGGAAAGCAGACGATCCATCACTTTGTGGGACACAACCCAGTGACACATGAGCTAGTCAGAGAGTAAAGGGAGCGTTGAGTCTGCGTTCAAAGTCAGGAGATAAAGCGGGATACAGGGGTGTACAGTATCACAGCTGAAGTCTGTGCCCCCGGGCGTGACCTCAGAGACCCCACATGCACAGGCAGCCAGGTGGTGCATCTGTGGCTGAGCATTTTCCTCGGTAACTCAGAACTGGGTGGTTCTGCTCTCACCCTGTGTGTGTCTCAGAGAAGACCGCAGATACCATACATCTGGGCTCCGTCGCTATGGGCCTGCCCTGGGCACAAACTAGACCAAGGGGGTGTGCCTGGGGGCTCCACACATGGCAGGGGGGCCTGAGACTGAATCTGCAGGGAGCATCCTCAACCAGCAACCAAAGGAAATGATGGACAAGCTCACACCCTCCGGGGCAGGCTCCCCACCATTTCCAGGTAGATCTCTGGATGCCCACATGGGAGCCTACTCCTTTTTTTTTGACTGTAGGATCTTAATTCCCTGACTAGGGATTGAACCTATGCCCCCTGCAATGGACGTGCAGAGTTTTAACCACGGGACCACCAGGGAAGTCTCAAGAGCCCACTCTTCAATGCACCCTGGTCGATCCTTTCCATGTCCTGGCTCATCCCTGGTATCTGGTACTGCCCTCTGGGATCACCTTCCAAATCAGCTATTCACACTGGAATCCCTGTCTCAGCATCTGCTTCTCAGGGAAGACATCTAGGAAAGAGAACAGAGCCCATAGATGTGGGCTGGAGTCCTCAGCATCTACCGGTCAGGGTGTGTGGGGGCAGGGCCAGGGAGATGCTGGAGGGAAGTCACTGCGCACAGGCAAGCCCTGGGCCATTGACTTTCCTCTCCACTGTGGCTGATTCCAGGTTTAGGGATCTGTCTGCTCCTGCCCCGGCATCCCCCCTTGGCGTCTGGTTCCCTTCTTCTTGGCTTCTGTCTTCCCCTGTATGTGTTGGGTAGCTCCCTCTGAGTCAGGCCAGCGTCCATGAAACAAACACAAGGCCAGGGAGATAGCAGGTCTTCCTGCAACTGCCTCTGGCAGGTGGCCACAGGGGAGATAGTCTCCATAGGCTGCCTTTATCAGCTCAGCCTTGGCATGGGGGCCAAGGTCTGGCCCATTCCGGTGATAGTGAGCCCAAGGAAGGCTTCAGAGATCCCTATCTGGACGGAGCAGGGGTGAGTGCAGAGTACCTGGGCCCATTGTGGGTGGGGCTGCTCGCCTGGGTCTGCCAGCAACACTCAGCCCCCTCCACGGTGGGTGGGGACAGACCCAGGCAAGGGACATAAGGGAGGAGGCCAGGGCTGAAGAGCGAGGCTGTGACTCTCAGCCCAGGGGTCTCTGTGTGCCGTCAGACGCCAGCGAGCTGGGCCGTCCCCTCTACCCGCAGGAGGAGACTATTGTCCCTGCGTCACTCCACTCCCCACTGCCCCCTCTGTTATCGGATTGTTAATATTAATTAACAACAGTTGCTAAGGATGACAGTGCAAGGGTGTGCCCCAGCCAGAGCTGGCCTGGACCCAAGAGGGCACTGGGGAGAGTAGGGGTCGGAGGCTTGGGATCTGGGGGTGGCAGGTAGGGGCGGTAGAGTTTCAGAGGGCGGGTGTCCAGACCCACCTGAGTCTCCCTCTTCTCCTGGGCCTGGTAGCTCCTGCAGCCAAGGCTGTGTGGGAAACTCTCGGCAGGTTGCTGGCTGGCCCAGCCCTCCGGCTTTGGTCACTTTGGGAAGTGGGTAAAGGGGAGACCCTGAGAGGCTCATCTGCGAGGGTGGGACTAAAGGTGGGAGGGACAAGTGACCCATCGATCATTAACTAGCGGAGAGCCCTGGGAGGCACAGGGCTCAGCCCCATTGGTCCCCAACCCAGTCAGGTGATACTGTCCCTGGTAAGGAAGCTGCCCTGTAATCCGTCCCCAGTTTCAGTATATGTACGGCTGAAGTGGGCTCTGGCATTGTCAGGAACCGGCCCTTGGCTGTCCCCAAGCCCTGGCCTCACTTACCCTCTGACCCCTGCCCAGTGCCAGGATGGTGGAGACTAGCCTGAAGGGCTGGTTGCTCTGGGCCCTGCTCCTGCACTCGGTGAGTCCTTGTGTCCACTCCGGGCAAGGGCTGCTTGGCAACTGTGAGAGAAGGCCAGGGATCTGCAGTTGGGGGCAATTTCTACATAGATGAGGGATGCCAGGCTCCTCAGAGAAGGGGTGCAGGTCGGGGGTCTTGGGCTGCTCAGGTCTCCAGATCATGGGCTCAGATGGACACAAGCATGGGGAATGGAACTGCTGGTTTGGGTGCGACCAAGTTCTTCCCATCCCTGGTCCACTGTGGGTGTCCTGGCTTAAGCTGGCTGGTGGTAGGTTGAAGGAAGATCCAGTCCTGGGGTGCTGATGAGGTGGATTCAAGGGGAGAATCACCCACAGAGGACTTGGCATCCAGGGAGGAGGTCCGAGGTTCTTACCTCTCAAGTTTCCTGTTCATTTCCACGTCTGAGGAGGTGGGTGAAGGTTTTCAGCCCCTGCCAGGTGAAGGCAGGGGAAGCTCTACTCAGAATCTCCAAGAGGGGCCCCGGCCTCTGGGTGTGGTCCGCAGTTTGGGCATGGTGGTGGCTGACTGCTATGGCAAAGATGCCCGAGGCACACAGGGCCTGCATTCACATGGCCCCTGGGTGTCAGCCCCTCACCTTGTCCAGGGGCCACTGTTTCTCAGGAGGACCACACAGGGGTCCAGGGGTCTCCTGGGTGACCCTGTTCTCTCCCAGATATGTCAGATCACCTCTCTCTTCAGTGACCCTGTCACT
This sequence comes from Capricornis sumatraensis, assembly GCF_032405125.1. Lineage (NCBI taxonomy): Eukaryota > Metazoa > Chordata > Mammalia > Artiodactyla > Bovidae > Capricornis > Capricornis sumatraensis. The sequence goes on from NC_091073.1 coordinate 81,698,278, forward strand.
CAGGATCAACCAGGCCTTCACCCATCTGCTCACCATCCTTAGACACCGCCGAGAGTCCCATGTGCTACTTGGGCACTCCATCTCCCCCAGTGCTCCCCTGGATCCCCTGGCATCCTGGAACTGCCCGATGTCCACCCCTCATCTGCCCTGTTTGGCATCATTCCCCACACCCTCCCTGGCTGCCCACTGCCCCAACAGCTACCCAGAGGAGCTGGCCAGCACTGGGGCCCGTGGTGACACCGCCTTGTTCCACAGGCCCAGAGTGAGGTGTACACACCCATACACCAGCCTGGCTACTGCGCCTTCTACGATGAGTGCGGGAAGAACCCGGAGCTGTCCGGAAGCCTGGCTTCGCTGTCCAATGTGTCCTGCCTGGATAACTCGCCTGCTCGCCACATCACAGGTGACCACCTGGCTCTCCTACAAAGCATCTGTCCCCGTCTCTACACTGGTGCCAACACCACCTATGCCTGCTGCTCCTCCAAGCAGCTGGTGGCCCTGGACATGAGCCTGCGGGTCACCAAGGCCCTCCTCACCCGCTGTCCCGCCTGCTCTGACAACTTCGTGAGCCTGCATTGCCACAACACCTGCAGCCCCAACCAGAGCCTCTTCATAAACGTGACCCGAGTGGTCACACAGGGGGACAGCCAGGCCCAGGCCGTGGTGGCCTACGAGGCCTTCTACCAGCGCAGCTTCGCTGAGCAGACCTACGACTCCTGCAGCCGTGTGCGCATCCCCGCAGCTGCCACACTGGCCGTGGGCTCCATGTGTGGCGTCTATGGCTCTGCCCTCTGCAACGCCCAGCGCTGGCTCAATTTCCAGGGGGACACGAGCAATGGCCTGGCACCCCTGGACATCACCTTCCACCTGTGGGAGCCTAGCCAGGCCGAGGGGAGCGTGATACAGCCTCTAAATGATGAGGTCGTGCCCTGCAACCAGTCCCAGGGGGATGGTGCAGCGGCCTGTTCCTGCCAGGACTGTGCCGCCTCCTGCCCCGTGATTGCCCAGCCCCGGGCCCTGGACCCCACCTTCCGCCTGGGCCGGATGGAAGGGAGCCTGGTCCTCATTATCATCCTCTGCTCTCTCTTTGTCTTGCTCACGGCCTTCCTCCTGCGATCCCGCCTGGCCAAGTGGTGCAGGGGCAAGCGCAAGACGCCCAAACCCAAGGAAAGCATCAGCCTGGCCCACAGGCTTAGTCTCTCCACCCACACCCTCCTCAGCTGCTGCTTCCAGTGCTGGGGCACTTGGGTGGCCTCGTGGCCACTGACCATCCTGGCGGTATCTGTGGTTGTGGTCGTGGCCATGGCAGGGGGCCTGGCTTTTATAGAACTGACCACGGACCCCGTGGAGCTGTGGTCAGCCCCCAACAGCCTAGCCCGACGCGAGAAGGCATTCCACGACAAGTATTTTGGCCCCTTCTTCCGAACTAGCCAGGTGTTCATGACGGCACCTCACCGGCCCAGCTATAGGTATGACTCCCTGTTGCTGGGGCCCAAGAACTTCAGCGGGATCCTGTCCTCGGATCTGCTGTTGGAGGTGCTGGAATTGCAGGAGAGGCTGCGGCATCTGCAGGTGTGGTCGCCAGAGGAGCAGCGGAACGTCTCCCTGCGGGACACCTGCTACGCCCCCCTCAACCCACATAACGCTAGTCTGTCTGACTGCTGCGTCAACAGCCTCCTGCAGTACTTCCAGAACAACCGCACTCAGCTGCTGCTCACAGCCAACCAGACGCTGTCAGGGCAGACCGCCCAGGTGGACTGGAGGGACCACTTCCTCTACTGCGCCAAGTGAGTCCTCTTGGGACCAGGTTCTAGGGTCAGCGTGGGCCTCCTGGGGCCCAGGCTGGGTACACATCTTGTATGGTTGAGGTGCTCTGCGTCTCGGTCACATGGGGTGTGATGTGCCGTGTCTCTCCAACTTCCTTCTTGGGCTTCCCATCCTCAGTGGAGTGCACGCTCGCCATAGCTGATTCACACTTGACCGTCCCGGCCTCCACGCGGTCTTTCTGTAGCACTCCTGACATAGCTGGACTCGTCCTTACACGTTCTTGGTTTAAGGGTCACAGAGCAATCTGAAGGCCATGCTCGGCCTGGGTGCAGGCCAGCAGGGCCATGGGCAGCCCATGAGGTGCCCCAGGCCTGGGCAGGGGCCTGGGCCTAGGCCAGGTGCCCTGTGCAGGTAGCAGCCACACCCCTTCAAGCTGTTTGGGGCTTGGTCCCCAGCTGCGTCCACTTGGCCGTGGTGCAAGCAGGAAGCCAGTGAAGCTTATGGGTCTCGGGACCAAGAGTGGAGGTTTGAGAGCTACCAAGCCTGGAAAGGAGCACGCTGGCTAGCAGCACGGAGGCCCCCCGGGGTTGGAGTGGGCAGAGGTCTTCAAATGCTTGGTCTCAGGGTCCCTTCACTCTTGACAAAAGACCAAGCACCCCAGAGAGCTGGGGTGTGGTGGGTAGAGGTTATAGTCACTGACATTTACCACATGAGAAAGTAAAACTGAGAAATGACAAAATAGTTACTTAATTCTGCAACAATAGCTATGATAGGCCCATTATATGCTGACACAAATAACATTTTTTATTTATTTATATTTTTAAAGGAAATTATTAATTTTTTTTTTCTGTGCTGGGTCCTTGTTGCGGCACACAGGCTCTTTGTTGTGGTGCTGAAGCTTCTCATTGCAGTGGTTTGTCTTGTGGAGCACAGGGTCAAAGGCACACAGGCTTCAGTAGTTGTGGTTCATGGGCTCATTAGTTGTGGTGCACGCATGGGCCCAGCTGTTCTACAGCATGTTGGATCCTCATGGACCAGGGATCGAACCTGCGTGCCTCACACCAGTAGGCATACTCTCAACCATTGGACCACCAGGAAGTCCCATAACATATTTTTATGAAAATAATCGTATTTTCTGTACTGAAAATATCAGGAGTGATCACGGTAACATTGTTTTACATCTTTGCAAATCTCTTTGGGGTCTGGCTTAGCAGAAGATGCTGGATTCTGGCATCTGGTTCTGCATTTGGCCTGTTGGTTGAAGCACAGTGAGAATGCTTGGCCGCACACCCATCCATGTAGCCAGAGGAGGGAAGTGTGTTGTCAAAGCCTTTCCAGAGAATTGTGGGTTTTCTTTACTACTTCGTCAAACTCAGCAAGTGATGCTTTCCTAAATGTTAGCTGCAATATGAAACTAAAGTCATGTCAGTGAACTGTCTGTAGGCCACAGACCTGAGATCAAAGAAGGGTGAAAACAGAATGGCATCTTAGTGTTATTATGGAAATAGTTTTGACTTTGTAGACCTTGAAAGGGTCTCTAGGGCTCCTGAGGCCCTGAGTCACCCTGAATACCTCTGGATTAGAGTCAGGGCTCCCACCCGTCAGGCGAACCAAGTGTGGGCTGCTTCCCAGAGTCTGTGCCTCAGCCCCAGGGCTGGCCCTCAGAACTGGCAGGTCAGAAGAAGAAGCTCTGGCTCCGGGTTTCCAGTCCTTTGTTGCTGTTCAGTCGCTCAGTCATGTCTGACTCTTTGAGACCTGATGGACTGCAGCATGCCAGGCTTTCCTGTCCTTCAATATCTCCCAGAGTTGCTCAAACTCATGTCCATTGAGTTGATGATGCTGACCAACTATCTCATCCATTCCAGTCCTTGAGTTGCCTTTATTTTGATTTTGGATGCTCACAGCTCTTGGGTGGCCTGATTATCCCCATTTCAGAGACAGGGAAACTGAGGCTCAAAGGGGTATAGTCAACTGCTCAAGGTCACACAGCAACCGGCACTCCCCGCCTGCTGGTGACTCACAGACGCACTCAAAATGAGTGCTTTGTCCAGGCACCTGTGACCTATTTACAGAAAGGATTCAGTGGAGGGCATGGAGACCTGACCACAGTTACAGGGCTGGAACATTGAATGAGGAAAGAAGGAGTTCCCACCTCAGGGCCTGGAGGGTTCTGGGCTGGTGGGAGGAGACCACTGAGGGCAGTGTGAGGCCTGTGTGTCTCTGTTGGTGCTTAGGACTCAGGGAGGGGCTTGTACCAGAATCCAGCCGCCACTCCAGGGGAGTGTGTGTGATGCTCAGCCCCCTGCCAATCTGGAAGGAGATGATGGTGGAACCAGGTGCATGAGGCTGGTGTGAAGGGAGAGAGAACTAGAGGTCCTGCTCAGGGAGCTCCAGTTCAGTCTGGATTGGACCAAGAAATGTTCTGATCGGGGGTCAGGTGATGGTGCTGGGCGTCTGGGGTGAGGCACAGGGGCCACGGTGGTTGGAGTGGGGTCAGGAAAGGTCCTTTCCTCTCCCAACAGTGCCCCCCTCACCTACAAAGATGGCACAGCCCTGGCCCTGAGCTGCATGGCTGACTATGGGGCGCCCATCTTCCCCTTCCTCGCCGTGGGGGGCTACAAAGGTAAGCTCCGACCTCCCCAGGAGGCCAGTGAGTGGACATACGGGGCAGGAGTCATGGACAGAAGGATGGGGGTGGCCATGGGGACGTCCCGCTGCCTGGGAATGGCCGGGTCGGTGGAGGGCTCATGGGGACGGCAGACCTGCCCATCCTGCATCCTTTCTCTGTCACTTACTGCATCTTCTGCCAACCCTGCTCAGGTTCTCTCGTTCTGTGCCTGGAACCACAGGTTTTGCCTTTGACTGAGACAGGGAAGTAGGATGTAGAATTACACAATGACTTGGATGAGGAGGGTGGGGGAGGAGAAGCAGGAGTGTGGCTGCAGTCGGGGGAAGGGAACCAGGGGTGAGGCTGGAGTAGGGGGAGGAAAGCAGAGGTGTGGTTGGAGGTAGCCGAGCATTTCTCCTTCCAGGAAAGGACTATTCTGAGGCAGAGGCCCTGGTCATGACCTTCTCCCTCAACAATTACCCTCCTGGGGACCCCAAGTTGGCCCAGGCTAAGCTCTGGGAGGGAGCCTTCTTGGAGGAGATGCGAGCCTTTCAGCGTCGGACGGCTGGTGTGTTCCAGGTCACATTCATGGCGGAGGTAGGGGCTGCAGGGTCCCTGGCTCTGGGGCAGACAGTTCAGGTGGTTTTGGTGGGGTCCTGTATCCCCATCCTGCCCTCACCCCTCCTGAGTGACCCTGAGCTGCCGGGTGCCTGCCCAGGAGGATGGGGTGATGCTACAGCAGTTCTTGCAGCCATGTCAGAGCTCACACGGACTCACATACACGGTGCCCTCTGGCCGAGCTCTTGGGTCATTGGGTCTGGTCGGGTGTGTGTCCACAGCGTTCCCTGGAGGATGAGATCAACAGCACCACGGCCGAGGACCTGCCCATCTTTGCTGTTAGCTACCTTGTCATCTTCCTGTACATCTCCCTGGCCCTGGGCAGCTACTCCAGCTGGCGTCGGGTACCGGTGAGAAGTGAGAAGGGAGCTGTGAGGGTGAGCTGGCCCACCATCAGGGCGCCTAGAACCTTCCCAACCTACTTTCTAGAGCACTTCAAAACAGCAAAGTGGACATACCCAGGGTGGCTCCTCCAAGGGGTGATGCTTCTTGAAGTGTTCTATTTCGAAAGGCCATGCGAGTTTTCACTCTGCTCACGACAACCCTCCCTCGACTTGTGCAAATGCAAAGTTGGCATTTACATTGTCTTACAACGCATGCTCAAGGAAGAAGTGGTCAGGCTCACAGGGCCTGCTCTTGGGAGGACGGCACTGCAGAGTGGACAAAGTGCAGAAGCTCAGAGCATGCAGCTCTCCTCTAACTGGGGTTGAGGGCACATTGGGCAGCCCCGCAGCCAGGAGGCTGAGACTGGTCCCATTGCAGGTGGACTCCAAGGCCACTCTGGGCCTGGGCGGGGTGGCCGTGGTGCTGGGAGCAGTCTTGGCCTCCATGGGCTTCTTCTCCTACCTGGGTGTCCCTTCCTCACTGGTGATACTTCAAGTGGTGCCCTTCCTGGTGCTTGCCGTGGGGGCCGACAACATCTTCATCTTCGTTCTTGAGTACCAGGTAAGGGGACAGGAGTTCTGCACACCCTCAGCTGCCCCTACTCACCCAGGGATGGCCCCATGGGTTTGCTGGGTTTATTTCAGCCTCTTCGTAAGCACCGATGTCCATGTGTACAATTCCTGTAGAAAACAGGGCTCTGTGTTTATCTTTCACGTAAATGCATTCATATCTCACATGTCTCCTGAACTTGCTCTCAGTTAGCCCCACATTGTCTGGCAAGAGTGTCACACAGCACATATGTTACTGAGCCCAAGCTCATACTGCTTACTGCATGGCAGTCCAATAAATCGAGAGATGAGATGCTGGGGAAAGGAATAGTGAAAAGTGACTTTATTTGAAGTCAGCAGACTGAGAAGATGGTGGACTAGTTCCCAAAGAACCACCTCACCTGAGTTAGAATTTATACTAAAAGGGGAAGTGGTGTGGCTGGGTGTTGCAAACCTTTTGGTGCCAGAATCTTTTGTTCTTGCAGCTGTCAAACCCCTCCAACTTGGCAAATGTTAGATTCTGTTCTGCAACCTTTTAATCTCTATATGAATGGAAAAGTGTTATACCTTTAAAGGTCAGAGCCTTGGTAATGGGCTGTCATGTATATTCCAGGCTCTGGGCAACGTCCTTTTACAAAAGATCCAGAGACAATAAGACTAAGCACAGGCAACAGAGCACAAAGGTTAGAGGTCCAATATGGAGTCATGTTTGTTCATCTCTGTTCTACATAGAGCCACCTCTGTCTTTTTAGTGCTAGGTAGCATTCCACGGAAAGACATGTAGTCTTTAGCCTCTCTTGTTAGTGAACATTTAGGGTTCCAGTGATGAGTCAGAGGAAGGATGCTATGGACATCCCAAAATACACCATGCGTTTCTCTGGGCCAGACCCTGAGAAGTGGAAGATGTGGCAGGATGGAGTGTCACCGCCCCACTGTCCCCACTGGGGAAGGTGGGGGCAGTTCCTTGGGCCTGGCTGCATCTCCAGGCAATGCCCATGCCTTGGGGAGTGAGGGCATGTGGCAGCCCCCAGCTGGCCTCTGAGGGACAGAGCCCTTGGTCAGATCTTGACCCTGTCCCTGCCGTCCTCACGCAGAGGCTGCCTCGGAGGCCTGGGGAAGAACGGGAGGCCCACATCGGCCGAGCCCTGGGCAGAGTGGCCCCCAGCATGCTTCTCTGCAGCCTCTCTGAGGCCATCTGCTTCTTCTTAGGTGAGCCTGAGCAACCCCTCCCCACCAGGCACTGGGAGTTCGTGAAGGCTTTCCCATCTGAGCATGTGCCAGGCCCCGAGATTCACTCTTGACCCCCTCCCCATCCCCCAGGAGCCCTGACCCCCATGCCAGCTGTACAGACCTTTGCCCTGACCTCCGGCTTTGCAGTGCTTCTTGACTTCCTGCTACAGATGTCAGCCTTCGTGGCCTTGTTCTCCCTTGACAGCAGGAGGCAAGAGGTAAGAGTGGAGGCAAGGCCCAGGGACTCACCCTTGGTCCCCATCTTGGCCGGGGATAGAGTGGCTTCACTTTGCACAGAAGGCTCAGAGCATGGGGACTGAGTGTGGCAACAGCGTGCTGGAATGTTTAGGCCACCAAGTCCCTGATGTCCCATGGAAAATTAACTTTGTTTTGGTCATTTGGGGGAATATGATCAAACCTGCTAAAAGTACCTGAGGTCGTGAAATAAAATATAAGCGAGAGACTGACAGGGAGGGAGCTCTTGTTTCGGTGATGGTGCAAAGTTCAAAGGTATTTTAGCAAGGCAGAAAATGAAGATAAAGAAAAGTGCACACTGGCATGTCCCCGCCATGCGGTGCTGGCCCAGTCCACCCGTGGAAGGTGACTCTCCCACTCCACGGGACGGAAGTGGTCCCCAGGGTCTGTTTTGGGGTCGTCTTGAGTGCCTTCCTCCTTCTAGGCCTCCCGGATGGACATCTGCTGTTGCAAGACAGCCCAGAAGCTGCCCCCGCCGAGCCAGGATGAGGGGCTCCTGCTCCGATTCTTCCGCACGTTCTACGTCCCATTCCTGCTGCACTGGCTCACCCGCGTGGTCGTGGTGAGCGGGCGAGAGGGCAGCAGGGGGACCTCATGCCACCCAGGGTTGGGGGAGCCTGGCAGTGTCTGGGGCGGGAGGGTCTGCTTAGCCTTGATCCTTGCCCGTGGTCATTGGAGGGGTCTGGAGCTTGCCCAGGTCCAGGGGCTGAAGCCGGGGCGGGGAGGGGTTGCTGAGATTCAAGTTGGCCCAACTCCAGAATGTTTCCTACAAGACCCCATCCAGACCCAGACTGGGAAGCTGCTGACCCATCACTGGACGGGAGGCCTTCACGCGACGCTTCCCTTCCCAGGTACTGCTGTTCCTGGCCCTGTTCGGAGCAAGCCTCTATTTCATGTGCCACGTTAATGTGGGGCTGGACCAGCAGCTGGCTCTGCCCAAGGTAGGTGCCCTCCCTCCCCTCTCCTCAGTCCCCAAGGCTGTGAGGGCAATCAGCAGCACAGAGTGGATGGGTTGGCCTGAACCAGGGGTGTGGTAGGGGTGGGGGACCATGCATCATGCGGAGTTGGGAAGAGAAGCCACATTCTGCATGGAAAGTGCCTGAGTTCGGCTCCAACCCCAGGCCACCAGAGGGAGACGACCAGACAGCCGAGGGACTGGCCATGGGAGCCGACCGTCCAGGCAGAATGACCGACACCTCAGTGAATGCCTGCCTAGTGCCAGGCACTCTGTGTCCTCGGGCCTGGGTTCTGCAGCAGCAAATGTCCCTGGACTGTCCTCGGAGAGACAGGGAGGGTTGGGGGCCCTGGGGAAGAAAAGACCTCGATGGTCTTGAGGGTTCTGGATGGAGGAGAGGCTTGAGGGGTGTCTGAGCATGAGTGGGATTTGCAGAGGAAGGAGGCAAGGGTCACAGCACTGACCCATAGGAGGTTGGGGCGCACCAAGGCTCATTTACTGTGTGCAGGGATGACTGTAGGTGCGGGTTGGGGTGGGGGGAAGAGGCAGTAAGGCCGAGAGCTGGAGGCGCTGCAGGTGAGGGGGTGGGGAAATGTGCTGACCAGGACCAGCAAGCATATGAGGTTGATAGGAATCATACATCGAAGAGGCCAGGGACCTGAGGTTTGTCTGGACATGCAAGCAGAGGTGGGCTGGTGGCTGGGGGAAGCAAGTCTGCATACCTGGGCTCTAGGGGAGAGAGAGCATCATGATGGCTTGGACATCCAGGGCCACTGTAGAGGTGGCGACGGGGGTCTGGGCATGGGCAGGAATCTTGGATCCAGTGGCCTGATAGTCATCTGCTGGTGGTGCTGGTCTTGGAAGCAAGATGAGGCGGGAACAGAGCAGACAGGCAGGACGGCACCTTCGAGCCACCATAGGGAGCAAGAAGAGGCTGCAAAGCCAGCAAGGGTCCAGAATGACTCTGCCACTCACGGTGGCCCTGGGGACTGCTCACACGGCTGAAGAGAAGAGGGTCCCCAGTGACCCCAGAATGGGTATCAGTGGCCTGGTAGGCCAGACCAATGAGAAGGAAGGTGGTACTGGGCTGTAAGACCAGCTGAGGGATTTTTTTTTTTTTTTGGTTGTGTTGGCTCTTAGTTGGGGCGCTTGGAACCTTTAGTCATGGCATGTGAAATCTTTAGTTGTGGCGTGTGGGATCTAGTTCCCTGGCCAGTGATCAAACCCAGGCCTCATGTACGGGGAGTGGGGAGTCAGCCACTGGACCACTAGGGAAGTCTCCCAGCTGAGGTTTTGTTTATGCTGTTTGTTTATTTTTCTTTGGGGGAGATTTGTTTCTTATGACTATATAAAGTGTATTTCTTTCAATTTTTTTTTCTGGTAAAATATAACATAAAATTTGCCATTTTAACCATTTTTTAAGTGGCATTAAAGACGTTGTACAGTCCTCACCACCACCTATCTCCATAGCTCTTTCATCCTGCAAAGCTGGGACTCTGTCCCTATTAAATGCTAACTCCCCATTCCTCCTCCCCCAGTCCCTGGTGCACCCCCCGCCCCATTCTCCTTTGTGTCTCTGCATTTGTCTATTCCAGGTCCCTTACACATGTGGAATCATACATTTGTCCTTTTGTGATGGGCTTATTTCATTTAGCATGATGTCCTCAAGGCTTGGTCATGTTGTAACATGTATCAGAATTCCTTCCCTTTTAAGGCTGAATGATATTCCTATATGTATGAATGCATATATATCACATTTTGCTTAACCATTTTTCTGTTGATATGGGTTGTTTCCATGTTTTGGCTATTGTGAAATAATGCTGCTATGCACATGGGTTTACAAATATCTCTTTGAAACCCTGCTTTCAATTATTTTGGGTATATACCCAGAAGCAGAATTGTTAAATCATATGGCAATTCTATTTTTAATTTTTTGAGGAACCTTCATACTGATTTCTATATAGCTGTATCATTTTACATTCCTACCAACAGTGCACAGGGTTCCAATTTCTCCATGTCTTCACCAACCCTTATTTTCTGGGTTTTGTTTGTTTGTTTTTTGACAACAACCATCATAATAGATATGAGATGGTATCTCATTGTGGCTTTGATTTATGTTTCCCTAATAATTAGTGATGTTAAGCATTTACTTATTGGCCATTTGCATATTTCATTTGGAGAAATGTCTATTTTTGAGTTGGGCTGGATTTTATTGTTGCTAAGTTTAAAGAGTTCTTTAGATATCTTGGATAATTAATCCCTTATCAGATATGTGGGATTAATATCTGATTAATTAATATAAGATATCAAATATGTGATTTGTAAATATTTTCTTCATTTCTGTTGGTTGCTTTTTTTACTCTATTGGTAGTATCTTTTGATGTACTTAAGTTTTTAATCTTCATGAAGTCTAATTTGTCTATTTTTGTCATTGTTAACTGTGCTTTTGGTGTCAGTCAAGATAAATCATTGCTGGGATGTATAATTTCTACGACTGTGAATTTTTCAATTCTCCTTCTGTTAATGATTTCTAACCATGCAGTCATGGTCAGGGTATATACATAAAATGACATCTATCTTTTTAAATATTGAGATTTAATATGTGGCCAAATACCTAGTTTATCTTGCCGAATGTTCCATGTGTATTTGAGAGGAATACGCATTTTGTTGTTGTTGGGCAGAGTTTCTGTATAAGCTTGCTAGATTTAGTTGGTTTAGTGGGTTCAAGTCCTCCATTTCCTTACTTGTCTTCTGTCTGGGTGTCCTACCCATTACCGGCAGTGGAGTATTGAGCTCATTGTAGAACTTCCTATTTCTCCCTTCAGTTCTGTCAAGTTTCGCTTCATAGATTTTGATGGTCATTCATTAGATGTGGAACTGTTTACATACACTTACCTTTGCTGTACTGAATCTTTTAATAATATATAATGTTCTTCTTTGTCCTTTGTAAACTTTTTTGATTTAAAGCCTATTTTACCTGGCAGTGGGATAGCCTACTATTGCATGGAATATCTTTGCAAACTTTGCAAACTGTGTACTATTTGCATGGAATATCTTTTTCTATACTTTCACTCTCAACCTGTGGGTGTCTCTGGATCTCAGCTGACTCTTATAGACACCACATTGTTGGATCCTATTTCTCTAACCCATGCTGTCAACTTCCGACTTCTTATTAGAGAGAGTAGTCTATTTACATGTAAAGCAATTACTGATGAGGAGAGAATTGGTATTGTGCTATTTGTTTTCTGTGTACTTTATAGCTTTTTTGTTTCTCATTTCCTGCATTGCCATCTTCTTTTGTGTTTAGTTGATAGTGAAATGTTTAAATTCTTTTTTCATTTCCTTTTGGATATGTTATATGGCTATTTCCTTTGTGGTTACCAGGGAAATTACATTAAATATCTTACAATGTGTTGAATTTATCCTAGGTTAACATGGATTGCATACAAAAAATCTATTCCTATATTGCTCCTTTCCATTTCCTTTCCGTTATTGCTATCATAAAATCACATCTTTATACAATATGTATTTAAAAACATAGAATAATACTTTTTTATGTGTTAATCTCTTAAGATATGTAGAAATAAAAAAATGGAATTACAAACCAAAGTTGTAATAAAACTAGCTTTTATAATTTTCCATGTATTTACTTTTACTGGTGATCTTTATTTAATTACATCACTTTGAGGTATACTTTACCATCATTTCACTTCAACTTGAAGCCTCTTGCAGGACAGGTCTTGTGGCAACAGACTTCTTCTGTAGTTATTCATATGGGAATGCTTTAATTTTTTCCTTCATTTTTGAAGGACAGTTTTGTCAAAAATAGGACTCCTGGTTGAGAGTTTTTTTGCACTTAAGTTCTTTAAATATACAAATCCACTGTCTTCTGGCCTCCAAGTTTTCTGATAGGAACTATGCTTATAATCTTTATATATAATAAGCCTCTTCTTTCTCGTTGCTTTCAGAATTCTGTTTTTGTCTTTATTGTTCAACACTTGAATTGTAGTGTGCCTTGGTTCTGGGTCTCTTTGAGTTTTCCTACTAAGAGTTTGCTAAAGTTCTATGGATTTTTATACTCATATCTGTTATCAAGTTTATGAAATGTTGGCCATTGTCTCTTCAAATTATCTCTTTTCCTCTTTCCTGTTCTTTCTGGGATTCTTATGATGTGTGCGTTGTTCTGCTTGACGATGCTGCGCAATCCCTTGGCCTCTGTTCATTTTCCTTATTCTTTTTTCTTTCTGTTCTTCATTTGATAATTTCAATTATCCTGTCTTCATGTGTGGCCATTCTTCTGACGCTCAAATATGTCTTTGAATCCCTCTGGTTATTTCTTTATTTATTGTACATTTCAGCTCCAGAACTTCTTTTTGGTTCTGTTTTATATTTTCTCTTTATTGATCATTCCATTGTGTGTGTGTGTTGAGTGTGCTTTGGCTGTGCTAGGTCTTCATTGTGGTGCACAGGCTTAGTTGCCCCAAGGCATGTGGAATCTTAGTTCCTGACAAGGGACTGAACCTGTGTCCCCTGCATTGGAGGGCAGATTCTTAACCACAAGATCACCAGGGAAGTCCCTCTGTTTTGTTCGTACATTGTTTTCTTGACTGTGTCCAGAAAACAATGTTATTTTGGCTCTTTGAGCATCTCTAAGATAGTCATTTTAAAGTCTCTATGTAATATATCCATTGTCTGGTCTTTCTCAAGGATAGTGTTGATTAATTTTTGTCCCCAGGTATGGGCCATATCTTTCTGAGTCATTGTATGCTTTATGATTTTGTTGTTATTTTTGAAAAATGGACATTTGAGTCCAAAATAACTCCAGAAATCAGATTCTCTCCCTTCCCCAGAATTTGCTTATTTATTCATTTATTTTAAAAAGTTAATTGTTGCGGATGTCTCTGTCCTGGAGATCAGCTTGAGATGTAAAGTCTTTACAGATCTTTTCTGAGTCTCTGCTTTTCCCTGGGCATGTGCAGTGACTATCTACTTTTCCTTGTATTTGTGGTTGCTTTTGAGTGGCATGTTTCTTAAACGTCTGGCTCTCAAAAGAAGAAAAAGGGAAATATGAAGGGGGAAGACAAATTTAGCACTTGCCCTTTAATATTTCGGACAAGTACAGATAATCTTTAAGTATCTTGGCAGTCACTTCAGTTTGAGGTGAAGGTTCTAATGGCACCTGACTTTGTTTCTGCTCTACTGAGATTAGAAGCAGCAATGAGTGATGAGAACACAGATCCTTGATATTTAAGAGGTGGGTATGCAAGCTGTGTGCAGACTGTTCCTGGAATGCATTCATGGCTGCCTGCCACAGGTCCGGGAGGATAAACGATGACTAGCTAGTACCATACTAAGGGCTGAAGTAGATCAGATTAACCACAATCTACCATCCAGGCCTTTCTCTGGAAACTTGAAGCCCTCAATAGACCCCAGAGCACCAAAATAGTTGCATCAGGCAGATTCTGCCAGTGCAGTTGTTGTCTAGATGGGGAGGTGGAATCCTGGTACTTCCTACTCCACCATCATTCCTGATGTCACTTTGAAGTTTTATGTTGCAGGAGAAGGGAATGAGCCGTGAGGATGCCTGGCATACAGCCTTGAGGGTGTGCACGAGGGTGTTTATATGTGTGCATCCATGTGGGCTGTGGTCATAGGCTAACTTGCTAGACTGTGGCTGTGCCAAACAGGGGACGATATAGGAAGGGGTAAAATTACGTGTATATGTTTGTATGTGTGTGTCAGAGAGCATGTTCACGCAGGGGGGGTATGTGATGCCCTGTGCTTGTACCTCCGTTGAGTGTGTTCTGTGTAGGTTCCTGTGATTATACCTAGATAGGTGTAGCTTGGAGTGTGTGTGTGCCTCTGTGTGTATACTTATGACCATGTGCCTCTGTAGTGGAACTGCACACATGACTCTGTGAGCCTGTACCTCTGTGTATATCACTGTGTGTGTATCTCTTGAGCGTATGCTGGAGGTGCGTTTGGCCATGGGCTCACTGACTGTCTTCCATTGCAGGACTCATACCTGATCGACTATTTCCTCTTTATGAACCGCTACTTTGAGGTGGGGGCCCCGGTCTATTTTGTCACCACTGGGGGCTACAACTTCTCCAGTGAGGAAGGAATGAACGCTATCTGCTCCAGTGCAGGCTGCAACAACTTCTCCTTAACCCAGAAGATCCAGTACGCCACCGACTTCCCTGATGTGTGAGTGTCCCAGCCCACCCTCTGTGTGTCTCTCTCCCTCCTGCCCTGCTGCCCACTTGCTGCCATGCGCCTGAGGGGAGTCAGCATGGAGGCTGGACTGTAGGAAGGACCCACCACAGCCTGCCTATCCGGTCCCGTCCCCTGACATTTCCTGACATTCAGGTCTTACCTGGCCATCCCTGCCTCCTCCTGGGTGGACGACTTCATTGACTGGCTGACTTCATCTTCCTGCTGCCGCCTTTATATCTATGGTCCCAATAAAGATGAGTTCTGCCCCTCGACTGTCAGTGAGTATGGGGCCTCCGGGAGTTCAGGGCCCACCATAGCTTGGGGAAATTGAGACTAGAGAGAGGACAGGACCAGTGGAAGATCTCTTAACCTTTCCTGCCCTCCTCCAGGGTCAGTTTGGGGTGGAGGCCCTGCCTAGGGGCACAGGTTGGGGTGCTACACCTATGTATGTAGACGTCCAGCTGGATTGCCAGGCAATCGCACCCTCCTGGCCCCACTGAGCTGTGCCCATACCCACTGAGCAGGCTGCTGCTCAAGTGCCATGGGAGTGGAGAGAGAGCTGAGGGTGCTGCATGACCCTGCCTCAGCAGCTGCACTTGTAGGTGGCGTGGGGAGTCCCCGTGGAGGCTGTCTCTCTGCCTTGAACTTTGCTCCCTCCCCTGCTTGAAGGTATCAGCAGTTTCCATATATGAGAGGGGCACTCCTTCCATATGTAGAGGCAAACATATATCCCTCCAGAGTAACCACGCTTGTTACAACAGTGGGCGTGCATGGGGATCCTGATGGGAAAGGAGCACAAGGTGGGGCAGGGCATCGTCTGCCTGGCCTTGGGGGGTGCTGCTGCCTAGAACCCCCCACTCTCTTTGTAGATTCCCTGGCCTGCTTGAAGACCTGTGTGAGTCCCACAGCGGGCTCTGCCCGGCCATCAGTGGAGCAGTTCCACAAATACCTTCCCTGGTTTCTGAGTGACGAGCCCAACATCAAATGTCCCAAAGGGTAGGTGGTGGGTGGTGGTTGGGGGCGGGGCACTGAGGAGGACAGCTGTGTGGGTGCCCATGGCAGGGTCACAGTGGGGAGGAGGCAGTGTGGGGCCTCTGCGGGTGGCCATGGGCCAAGAGCACAGAGGAGACAGATCCTTGGCTAACCTGTCCTGGTCCTCCTCCTGCAGTGGCCTGGCAGCATACAGCACCTCAGTGAATATGAGCTCAGATGGCCAGATTTTAGGTAAGCCTGCCCTCAATTGGAGGGGAAGACCAGAGTCAGCTGCCCCGGGGGCCCCACGAGTCCCAGGAGACAGATTCTCCATCTTGAACCTTCCCTCCTTCTTCCTTCCTGGGGGCTTCTAACTGCCCTGGTCCTGTCCTCAGAAGTCATGTCACCCAGTTCCACGTCCTTGGACTCCACCCCGTGTCTGCCTGTTTCCATCTCCCCATTCCCTAAATTCATAGTCAGAGTGAAATTTATGGAATTCTCAGTGGCTGATGCTGCACTTGGGAGCCACCTACTTCCTCTTTTCTCCGGCGCAAGTCACACCCAGATGTGGGCAGTGGGCAGCTGGTTCAATGAATGACTACTCTACTTACCCAGGGGGGTCCCCCAACCCACAGCTCTGTCAAGTCAACTGTTGTATTTTTGTCTCCCTTTTTGGTCCTTTCTTACCGGAAAACATGCATTGGAAAAATAATGAAATTAATGTTAAGGATCCAGTGCATGTTTTGAAAACATACAGAGCAGTGTTTGGGTTCATCCAGGAGATCTCTCTCTTTCTTTAAAAAATGTATTTATTTATTTGGCTGCATTGGGTCTTAGTTATGGCATGCGAGCTCTTAGTTGTGGCATGTAGGATCTAGTTCCCCAATTAGGAATTGAACCCAGGTCCCCTGCACTGGGAGCCTGGAGTCTTAGCCACTGGACCACCAGTGAAGTCCCTCAGGAGAACTCTTTAAGTTCCATCCATCAGAGGCAGGGCCAGAACTTGAGTCTGGCACAGTGGTAGGACCAGCTACAGAGCTTGCAGGGCTGGGGGGAAACCGAAATGCAGGGCCCTTTGCTCAACATGTATTAAGAGTTCCCAAATGGTGGCAGCAGAGCCCTGAACTCAGCTGGGCACTGCCTCTTGGGGGTTCTGAGGCTCTGGCTTTCATAGCCTCGCGGTTCATGGCCTACAACAAGCTGCTGAAGAACTCGCAGGATTTCACGGAGGCTCTGCGGGCAACTCGGGCACTGGCAGCCAACATCACCGCCGACCTGCGGAAGGTGCCAGGCACTGATCCAGATTTTGAGGTCTTCCCTTACTCGTGAGTGCATGTGCTCCAGAGGCGGGTGCGGGTGAGGGTGCTGGGTTGGTGAGGGTGGCCACGAGATGGGGGTGGGCTCCAGCATGGAGGCTTCAGCTGCACCTGGGCCCAGTGTTCATCCCGAAGTGGGCACAGGAAGCTGCGGAGCAGTGACCGTGCTCTGCACCCCACAGGGTCACCAACGTGTTCTATGAGCAGTACCTGACCATAGTCCCCGAGGGGCTCTTTATGCTCACCATCTGCCTGGTGCCCACCTTTGTCGTCTGCTGCTTCCTGCTGGGCATGGACGTCCGCTCCGGCCTCCTCAACCTCTTCTCCATCATCATGATCCTGGTGGACACTGTGGGCTTCATGACGCTCTGGGACATCAGCTACAACGCCGTGTCCCTCATCAACCTGGTCACGGTAACCTGCCAGCCAGAGTGTCAGGGCTCTAGTGTGGGAAACGAGGCTCCCAGTTCTTTCTAGAGTCTCGGTGCTGCCTGCTGGCCTGGGTGGAGACCCCTGCCCCTGCCCTTGGGTGGCTGAAGCCCCTTTCTTCCCTCAGGCGGTGGGCATCTCTGTGGAGTTTGTGTCCCACATCACCCGCTCCTTTGCCATCAGCACCAAACCTACCCGGCTGGAGAGGGCTAAGGAGGCCACCATCTCCATGGGCAGTGCGGTGAGTAGATGGGCTGCCTTGCGTGGTCCTTGGCCAGCCGCCCCGTGCCCAGTCTGACACCTGCTTGTGACCCCCAGGTGTTTGCAGGAGTGGCCATGACCAACCTGCCTGGCATCCTTGTCCTGGGCCTGGCCAAGGCGCAGCTCATCCAGATCTTCTTCTTCCGTCTCAACCTCCTCATCACCCTGGTGGGCCTGCTGCACGGCCTGGTCTTCCTGCCCGTCATCCTCAGCTACCTGGGTGAGTGCCAGGGCCCTCCCACAAAACTCCAAACCACAGGCAAAATGCCAGGAACCCTCACCTGGGACAGGTCCCGCCCCAAATTGTGGGCACAGTTCCTCCTGGTTTGGAAGCTACAGTTTTTCACTTAGCATAAGAAAACATCTTTTTTGGGTCAGATGTGCATTTCAAACACATTCAGTGGCCATATGGTTCTCTGCTGCATGCTTTTGAACTTTTGATCATGACCTTGAGCAAAAAATATTTTCACATTGAGAGGTGATATGTACAGGTATGGACATGGACATGCAGAGTAGAACAGGCCTTTATCAAAATAACACTGCCTAAGAAGCTTCAGGTATTTTCTGTTCTATTCTATCATTGATTTTTTAAAAAATTCCGATGTTATCTGAGAAACTGATTTCATGACTCATTCATGGGTGACAACTTGCAGTTTAAAAACATATCCTTTTGTATGGATTGGCCACAGTCCATTTAGCCAGCTCCCAGTTGCTGGATATTAGACTGTTTCTGGCGTCACCGACTTGATGGACATGACTTTGAGCGAGCTCTGGGAGTTGGTGACGGACAGGGACGCCTGGCGTGCTGCAGTCCATGGGGTTGCAAAGAGTTGGACACTCCTGGGCGACTGAACTAGAGCTAAACTATTTCTGACTTTGCATGTTATTGCCAGTGCTGCGATGACTATCCTTTGTGGCTGAATCTTTGACCTCATTCTTCAATATATCCTAGAGGAAGTTCAGTCCATGAATACTGGTTGTTCATTCCAACTGATAACACCCTCCAAGAAGTTTTACCATTTAAACTCCTACTAGCAACATGTACATTTCTGTTTCCTCACTGTAGAGCATTCAGTTCAGATCAGTTTAGTTGCTCAGTCATGTCTGATGCTTTGCGACCCCATGGTCTGCAGCATGCCAGGCTTCCCTGTCCATCACCAACTCCCGGAGCTTACTGTAGAGCGCAGTTATTCTTTTTCAAAGAATTGTCTATTTATTGGCTGCTCTGGGTCTTTGTTGCTGTGGGCTTTCTCTGGGTGCAGCGAGCAGGGGTTACTCTCTAGTTGTGCGTGGTCTTCTCTTGTTGTGGAGCACGGGCTCTAGAGCACATGGGTTTCAGTGGTTGTGCTGCATGAGCTTAGTTACCCCGAGACATGTGGGATCTTAGTTCCTAGACCAGGGTCAAACCTGTGTCCCCAGCATGAGCAGGCTGACTCCCAACCAGTGGACCACTAGAAAAGTCCCTTCTGAGCACAGTTGTTTACACACCCCATCCCTCCACAGAGATTTAAACGGGACCCCTGGATGAAGCATTCCCCCATAGGGCGGGCAAGCTGAGAGTTCAATTTTGCACTGTTCCCTGACACCAGGAATAATAATAATGGTAATTTTAGATGGAACATTTATATTAATAGAAGAGTGTGTTCGTGTGCTAATAAATATATATTAATCCTCTTATCATCCCTGGAGGTAGGTGATGTTTTCATCCCCATTTCACAGATGAGGAACCCGAGACCCCTCCACCCCAGTAATAGAGCTGGTCACATGCAGTGTATTTGGAGGCCACACAGCACCGGCACCCCTATGCACGGCACCCCAGTCTTGTAGAAACTTCCTGACCCCCTTTGGAAGAGGAGAGTGTGGTTGGTGGGGACCTCCCCAGAGGCTACCTGGCTGGGGAGCCACAGGTCCCACAGGTCATGGCCACCCCTTGGAGATTCTGAGTGGCCCACCCCCTGCAGAGTGGCTGGGATCCTGACAGAGAGGCGAGTGGCAGGCGCAGGGATACGGGTCCCCTCTCTGACCTGAGCCTGATGACAGTGAGGAATGGCTTCTCTCAGCAAGGAATGCTTGCACAGAGTGTCCAAGGAAGAGAGGAGGGGGAGGGAGTCACTGGCCATGGGTGGCTTGGGGCTTCCCCTGCTAGACCCCTGGATGGCAGGGACCTGCACTGGAAGGCAGGGGGGACCAGAGGGTGGGCATGGGTGGCAATTGACGGTTACCATCTTTTGGGGGGTATGGTGAAGTGAGGGCTGGGGTGAAAGGCAGTGATGGGAGGTTGGGGCTCAGGACTTAGCTCTCCCTCTCTGGAACTTCCATTTGAGGCTCCAACACACGCCTGCATCCTGCACCCAGCATGTCGCCTCCTTGACTGTGTTGCTCTGTGTCTGTTGCTCTGCAGGGCCTGATGTCAACCCAGCTCTGGTGCAGCAGCAGAAGCAGGAGGAGGAGGCAGCTGCGACCAAGGAGACCTCTTGCTCAAAGCACCCTGCCCCGATGAGCACTCATGACGGTGTCTACATCAACTACAGCTTTGAACATCCTGCCAAGAGTGCAGGAGGCCTCGATAGCTCTCCATCAGAGAACAGGCAGAAGTTCTGATGGGGCTAGAGCCCCTGTCCAAGCTCATCGGCCATGACCTGAGGGGCCACGAAGGCTCCTCCTGGGGGTTCTTTGACCTATCCTTCCCCCAGGTCTTGAGAGAGGCTGTCTCCACAAGACTGCCCACCATTGGTCACCCTCTGGCCACCAGATCTCATCCATAAGGACACCGATTGTGATGCAGGTGGCACGTGATGGCTTGGGTGTGACCTGGTCCAAATCCATCTCTTGAATTTAACATGTGTCCTCCTCATGCAAGTTTTAAAACTTTAGTTCCATATATGTGAACAACTTACTCGTTCACATTTATAATTTTCCTAATTGATACCATACGTGACTTATCCTTTTGGAATGAGGCTTTTTTTTTTATGCAGCATACATTTTTTCAATTTATTCATGTTGATACATGGAGATGTAGTCTAATCATTTTAACTGAGACAGCTTTCCATTGTGTGAATGAACAGGGTGTTTTTTATCCATTCCCTTGCTAATGGGCAATCAGATTGCCCTCAATTATTTTTCTGCTATAAGTCCACAGTCACTTATGTGGAATTTCAGAACCCCCAGAACTCTGAAAACCTAGTGCGTTTGTCTTTTTCTTTTGTAAGTTTTGGACAAACTCATTTCGTAGCAAAGACTGATCAGACACCGTGTATCTATTTATACTCTTTATAAACAGGCTTCCCTGGTGGCTCAGATGGTAAAGAATTTGCCTGCAATGCAGGAGATTCCAGATCCCCTGGAGAGGGAAATGGCAACCCATTCCAGTATTCCTGCCTGGAGAATTCCATGGACAGAGGAGCCTGGAGGGCTATAGTCCATGGGGTTGCAAAGTCAGACATAATTCTGTCTTTTTTTTTTTTCATAAATAGGATACCTACATTCTTCAACCAACTTGATGTGAATAGTCATATATTTTAGCACATTAACAAGTTTGATTTCATGTTGCTACTCCAGATCCTGATGAGGTCTAATATCTAATGTACTGTAAGCATCAAATTACCTTTCTAAAAAAATGTCCTAAATTCTGAAATTCAGCTCCCGTAAGGGATTTCAGGTATGGAACCATGGACCTGTGTGATGAGCAGGTGTTTACACGTCTCCTGTCTATGTGTGGGGAGCTACCATCGCTGTAGCACTGAATGGATACAGACTAGTGCCTTCCAGGGCATCTGCCCTATTCATACCTCCACCAGCAGGGGATCAGGGTGCCTCTTTCCCTGCACCAATACCAACACAACGCTCCACTTGTTTCTGGGAGGGAGGGGAGGGGGGTTATAGATTGCTATCCCTTTTTAAAAAACACTTTTTTAAAAGAAAACTTTTTTATTATAGAATAGTTTTACAGAAAAATTACAAAGATAATACAGAGAGTTCCTGTATGCTCCCTGCCCACCCCCCAAAATTAACTTGAGTAACACATTAGCGTGATACACTTGTCAGTGTACCGTGAATGAACTAGTACTGATAATTACTACTAACCAAAAATCCGTATTTTGTTTGGACTTCCATAATTTTACCCAGGGTCCTTTTTCTGAGCCAGGATCCTGTTCAGGACACTCCACAACACTCAGTTGTTATGCCTACTTAGGCTCCTTTCATTTGTGACAGTGTTTCAGGCTCTCCTTTTCTTTGTTTTTGGTGACCTGGACAGTTGAAGACTGGTCAGGTATTTTAAAGAATGTCCTTCAAATGGGGTTTGTCTAGTGTTTCTCCAGTTTAGACAAAGGTGATGGGTTTTTCAGAGGGAGACCATGAGGCAGAGAGTTGGTCTCAGCCCATCGTGTCAAGGGTGCCTGCAGTCACCATAACCTGTCGCTGTCATACTGACCCTGACTACCTGGCTGAGGTTGTGGCGGCCAGGTGTCTCCTCTGTACACTTATCTTGCACCTGTTTGCATGCTGCACTCTTTGCAGGGAAATTGCTATGCACAGCCCGCACTTAAGGGTGAGTGGTTATGCTCTACTTCCTGGAGGGTGGAGTGTTTACATAAATGATTTGGAACTCTTCTGAACAGGAAAATTGTTCTCCTCCATTTATTATTTATTCAGTATGCTATCTTTATCAGTATGGAACCAAGGATGCTCATTTTTAACTTTGGGTTTTAATATAGTGACTATTTGCTCCACATTTGGCCATTGGGAACTCTTCCAGTTGGCTCCTAGGTCCCTTTGACATATTCCCTTCACTGTGGGTTTTCCCTCCCTTTTTGAGCACTTCCGTACTTCCTGGCATTAAAAGATGGTATAGGCTCAACTTGTATATTTCTATCCCAGTCCTAGAGTCAGCCATTTCTCCCAGGAGTTCCAGTCCTTCGTCTGGAGATAAGCTTAGAAATCAGGATCTGGGTATTCAGTGTGTGTTGCTGCTGGGGCTTTGTTGCTTCTGATCCTCTCAGCTGAGAGAGCAAGGGCATACATACGTGAATACTGACCTGTATACGTACACATTTCTAGAAATATTTCTATGAAAAGCTATCTGTATCTACACTAAGCCAAACAGGAGTTTATGCTGATACCTCCAGTTCTAACCCATAACCACATGAATCATTCTAGATTTCTTTCTTGCTTCTCTGTAGCCTCTCATGCCACTAATGAGAAGCCAGGCTCCATAACCCTCACCATTTACTTAGTTGTTGATTACCTTTTTACATATGTAGGAGTCTGAGAAATGATAACCTACACTCCTGTGGAAAACAACTTTAGAATTTAGTGTTTACGTGCAATTCCTTTTGCCTTTAGTCTTACAGACACCATTGCTTTCCAAAGTTACTTGGGTTAGCATCTTTCAGATGGGGTCAGTTTCCCTTTCAGAGAAGCTGCTTCATACATTAAAAAAATATCTATTTATTTATTTTTGGCTGAGCTAGGTCTTTGTTTCTGCCTTCAGGCTTTCTCTAGTTGTGGAGATCGGGGGCTACTCTTTGGTTGTGGCGCAAGGGCTTCCCAGTGCAGTGGCTTGTGGTTGCAGAGCACGGGCTCTAGGTGTGTGGGTTCAGTAGTTGTGGGGCACGGGTTTCGCTGTTCTGCAGCATGTGGAATATTCCCGGACCAGGACTGAACTCATTTCTCTTGCACTGGCTGGATTCTTAACCCCTGGACCACCAGGGAAGCCCTTATACATTTTTAATATAGTTAAGATTCTTGCATCACATTCCTTATTCCATTCTGATTTTACAAAATCACGTGTGTAAAAGTTTGTTGGGGGTATTCAGGGGAACACGATCCCTGGTGGACCCTCTAGCTAGACCCAGGCAATGGGAGACTCCTCACCTCTTCCTCTGTCCTTGTAATGTATGCTCTGCCTACCATCCCACAGCGAGAGTTGTTTTCAACAACATCTTCCTCTCAACACCTGGAGAGAGGAAGGTGTTTTTGAGACCATCTGGATAGTGTATGTGATTGAACCCAGTTAAGGTGTCTGTATAAACGTCTGTGATTCTGGCAAAGTGGACGTGAAAATATACTGGTCTTGTGGCTGCCCAGGACAAGTAACTTTCCTTGCTTATTAAACCTACCTACCAGTCTGAAGTGGTCTGCCTCTTTCTTCCATCTCTCCTTGCTCTGTGTATACAGAGACTAGATTGTGAACAAAGATCCACTCAAATTATTAGGACAGACCAATGGATATTAATGTGACAAAGTAGGAGACACTTATTGATACAATTTCAGATTTCACAGTGCAACTAATTTTTAAGAAACTACAATTTGTTGAATGTTGGTGTAGTTTCCAAGAATAATACATTTATTTGAAAAGGCCAATTAAACTGCTATTTGTATAAGACTGGGTTTCTCATACTTCAATCAAAATACCATACTGCAATGCAGTGAATGCAGCAGATGTGAGAATCTGGCTGTCTTCAATTCAATTAAGCTAGATAGTAAAGAGATTTGCAAAAATTTTAAAGGATGCTTTGTTTCTCATAAACTTTTACTGCTCTGAAGAACCTTCAGTTCAGTTCAGTTCAGTCAGTCGCTCAGTCGTGTCTGACTCTTTGCGAAGAATCTTACTTCTTTACAAAAATGTTAACATATTTTTATTATATTAAAATGCATAAATAAATATTTAAATATTTTGTTTTTATGTCCAATATGGTAACTATCAATAAACATAACACACATAAAATTTATGGAAGACTCCAAAGAATCTTTGATATATTTTAAGAATGAAAATGGGTCTTTTTTTTTTTCTCTTTTTGGCCATGGCCACACTTGTGGGATCTTAGTTCCTGGACCAGGGATTGAACCTGGGCACTCTGATGCAGAGTCCTAACCACTGGACCCTCAGGGAATCCCCTGTAAATAGGTCCTAAGTCCAAAAAGTTTCAGAACCACTGCTCTAGAGCAATTTATCTGAGTTTGACTTTGTTTACAATTCATTAGAGTCCATATACTATGAAGGCACGTTAACTTGTAGATTTCAGGCCAGTAGAGATGCAAATCATTTCTATCCACTAGGAAAGATAATCTACACCATTTTATAGGACACAAGCCAGCTTTGTATCCAATCTAGCCATCTTACTCTGTTTTCTGAAAGTTATAAATACCCAGTTTCTCGAAAAGCTTCTTCAAACTAGCTTTATCATATCATTGGTTACTGTCCATTAAAATGGGTAAATCTGATGTGTTCATTATATATTTGAGTGTTATGCTTTGATTTTCAGATTATGCTTTGAAAGACCCTTAGAACACGTATACCTGCTGTGTGTGTATATATATACTATGCGTACACATATGTACTACACACACATATATACATACGTATATGTGTATTTCACGGGATGGCACACCAGATTCTCTATTCTGCATCTAGCTCTTTCCATTTAATACTGGTACATGCACTCACTTGACAATCTTGTCTTCTTTTATTTATGCACATCACCTTGCATTTCACTCACGACTACGTTAGTAACGGGAAACACACCAACAGAAAGGTCGCATTTTTCTCTTTGGACTCGCAAGCAAAATGTTCTCGCTGTCCCGCCTTGTTTCTGGACATCCAGTCTGGAACACAGCCCACAAACCACGTGACAACAGCGTGGCTCACGTAACAGTTGTTGCCCGCGTTATAACTTTTCCGCCAGTTTCCAACATGGCCACTAGGCGCCCTCAATGCCGCAGCCCCGGGCCCTCTTGCGCTTCGGGGCCTACTTCTGCTCCTCAGCGAGACCACCCGAGAGGCCCAGGGGCAGTAGGGGCGGTGCCCGGCTCCAGTCGGCTCCAGCGCAGCCCAGCCCAGCTCCACCGCGGGGGCGAACAAGAGCGGACCGGAAGTTTCCCGGGCGCGCTAGCGGCCGAGGCCGTTACTGCAGAGCACCGGAAGTGGCCATAGGCCGGCGTCCGGGCCGCGCCCGCAGTGAGTGAGCTTTCCTCCGGCCGGCGACGCCATGGAGCCTGGGGCGGCCGAGCTGTACGATCAGGCCCTGCTGGGCATCTTGCAGCACGTGGGCAACGTTCAGGACTTTCTGCGTGTGCTTTTCGGCTTCCTCTACCGCAAAACGGACTTCTACCGCCTGCTGCGCCACCCGTCGGACCGCATGGGCTTTCCCCCGGGGGCCGCGCAGGCGCTGGTGCTGCAGGTAACGCGCGGTAGGCGGGATCCTCGGGGTGAGGTGGGGAAGATCGTGGGAGCCCCGACCCCCGCGAACCCGCTCCCGTAGTCTCCCACCCTCTGGGAGCTCAGGCTCCTGCGAGCCCGCCGCTTCCTCCGCTGCCGACCTCAGTTCATCCTCGCGCTTCCCCCGACCCGCCTTCTGCGGCCGCGGCTTCTGCCGAGATGCTGGTCTGTTATCAGTTTACTCCTGTGCGAGAGGTGCCGGCTCTACAGCAGCTTGGTCCGATAGGGTGCATTTGGATATCAGAAGCTTAGGGCTCCGGTCAGCTCCAGCAGCGCGTAACCCTTCGAGTGACAGAGAATGAAAACTGCAGGCTAGACTGGGGAAGGGGCGGCGGCAGCACGGACACCTGCACACCCCAGAATTACGACTACTGGACGAGAGGGAGGCTGTATGATGGGTGTGGGTCTCTTATTTGAAATGCGACTTTTTACATCGAAGACATAGTATAATAGTACTTAATAAGTTTACATATGAGCATATATGTGTGCATCCCAGGTTAAGCTTATTGTTGGAGGCTGTCATTCACTGTAGTTGACGGGGTATTTGAAATGTAATAAGCAAGAGTTCACACTCTCAGCCGCTGCAGGCATTAGAGATACACTGGTTATGCGGATGGTTAAATAATGGTTTCTCTGCTTGGGACACTTAAGCTATATTTAAAGAGATGAAATACAGTAGCAGGGATCTTTGCCTGTTACCTGACAGAGCCATTGGAAGGAAAGGAATAGAAATGATCTTTTGGAAATGAAGACGAGTTTTGTAGAGGAGGTGGAATTTTGATGGGATCGACAGAGGATACTCAGTCAAGCATTGAGCCAGGAACCTGAGAAGGTGGAAATGCTGGCGATACCTCTCACTGTCGTCTAGCACTTTACAGTTTATGAAGTGATTTCAAAGGTTCATCTCGTGAAGTCTTTTTACTCTCTTCAGGTTGGTCCGATATTACTTTCCTAAGTGCCTGCATGAAGAAACAAAAGCTTAGAATGTTTGAATAACTACCAGAGATAATATGGTCAGATGAGGAGTGAGGTTGTTATTCAGTTTGAAAACTTAAGGCTGTTCCTCATCCTTGTAGTGGTTAAGTACCATCCAAGTGATCAGAGAACTGTGTGTCAGAGATGGTTTTTAGCAAATCCTTTGGCAAATTAATAATTTCACGGAAGCCTGTGAAGTAGATAAGGTTGAATTTTATGTGGCAAATGAGGGTGCCAGTTCAGCAGATCAAATGGTTTGACCAAACTCATCATAGAGCTAGAGCTCAAAACTTCATTTTTCTGATTCCATATCTTTCTGTTCTATTATTTAACCAGTTCATTGTAGAGTGGCAACACTTTTGTCTAGGGTGATCTTTTGCAGAAAAAAGAAAGGCACATTTACTGAGCACCTAGTAGTTGTTATGTAATTTTTGTTCTAGATTGTCATTTGTTCCTAACAACCTGAAAAGGTTGATCTTTTTCCTTGTTTTACAGGTAAACTGACAGAGGTAATTCATGAATCTGGTAACAGTATGTAAGACACCTGCTATGTTTTAGACACTCTCAAAGGTTAAGACTTGGTGAACAGTTTAATAAAGTGGAGGTGGGGAACAAGGCAGAGAGAGAGGTGGTATGGGCCAGCGGTGACCCAAGGTTTCAGACCAGGGCACTGTATTATTGGTAATGCATTCACTGAACTGTCACCTGAGTTTAGGGGAAGAAGCTTAGTTTTAGACAAGTTGAATTGGAGATTTCAGACAGAAGTCTTTGTCCATAGGCTGTTGAATTGTGGGACTGAATCTCATGGGAGGTAGAAGAATCTGAGTGGTTTGAAGGAGAGGAGCTAAAGATGAAGGAGCACGGCAGAGAGAAGGTGCCTTTGGACGGAAGGACCCCAGAGAAGGAATTGGAGAAGCAAGAGGCTGTGGGAGTGGGAGGGGGATGGAAGGAAGTGGGCAGTGCAGTAAGTTCCATGGAAACCAGGAGGGACAATTTCTAGCAGGTAGTTAAGAGGAGTGTAGTGTTTTTTCAAAGTGGTTCTCAATTGTCAGCATTGCCCAAGGAACTTTAAAAGATAGCCTCTGGTTATTTTGGTTGAGTAGATCAGGGTAAATCCTGGGGAGCTGTTCTTTTATTCACAGAGGCATTGGGCAGTGGGGTGCTTGGGGGTCTCTTCAGAACTCAGGCAAAGAGAGTTTGGATGGCAGTATTGTAGTGCTCCATTCTGGAACTCCTGTTTTCCCCTGATATTTTGGGGTATGGGATGTTTGTGTGGTTTAAACCTTCTTCAACTTTTCCTCCCAGTTCTAAGGGCTTGCACAGCCAGGCTGTATAGTTTGAAGGACCTTCAGCAGGAAAGATGCATGTGGAAATTGTATTCCACTCCCTTATTTATTAGTATATTTTAAGAAAACAGTAATTGAGACTGACATTTTGTTCATTTCAGTTGAACCTGTGTTTATTCTGGAGTTCAGTTTGGGAAGCCTGCTTAAAAGGTACCCCCCCCCACCCCCCGCCCACCTCCCCATGAGAGTCAGGAAAGCTAGCTCTTTTTGCTCCTCCCGGAGCTTCTTGGGAAGTCTTGGGAGAATCACTCTTCTCTCTGTCAGTTGAGAAGGTTGATTGGAGGTCAGGGACACGTTTTCCAGCTCCGCAATCCAGCATTCTGAAATGAGTGCTGAGGTCAGTGGCGATGTGAAAGGTGAAGCAGGTGTCATCTTAGAGGAGGCAGGAATGCTCAGTAAGCAAGGGTAGTGGGGGCCACAGTGTCATCAGGAGTATGAGGCCTGGGGTCCAAGGGAGGTCCCCAGTGTTTGGAGCGAGCCCTTGCTGTTACTTCTTTTCTGGAGTTAAGATGAAGATGTGGTGTTTCAGGAAGATGAACGGCTCTGAGGGCAGTGGGTCTGGTGTCTGGTGTCATTGACATGGGTGTGAGACGAGTGAGTCAGGGGCTCAGGTTCTCTGGAGAAGCAGAGATAGGTACTGTTTCTAGTTTTTAACCTTAGGATTTCCCTTGCCTTCCTTTGCCTCCATTTCCTTTCAGTGTTTAATGTGTTTCCTGTATAATTGTTTACTTTCTTCTTTCATTGGCAGGATCTTGGGCAAGGTACTCTCTGAGCTTAGTCTTCCCTCATCTTTGGAATATCAGTGCTATCTTCCTAACAGCATTTCCTGAGGGTTGTGAGAGAATGTTTATAAAAACACTGACATTGTAACTTCTCTTGTTCTGTCTTCTTGCCCAGTGCACACAGCAGTTATTTAGCCCCTGTCTGCATTCTAACCCTTTGGAAACTGACTCCTACACACTTTAAAACATTTTTATTTTGTTAAGACTACTTTTTAGAGTTGTTTTAGGTTCAGAACAAAATTGAGGGGAAAGTACAGAGATTCCCATTTACCCCCTGCCACCCCCACCCCTACAGCTTCCCCTGTTGTCAATGTCCCCCACCAGAGTGGTACATTTCTTACAATGGATGGACTTACATTGACGTATCATAGTCACCCAAACCCAGACTTCACTTTGGAGGTATTCTTAGTGTTGTTCACTTTATGAGGTTTGGACAAATGTATGATGACATGCATCCCTCATTATGACATCACACAGAGTATTTTCACTCCCCTAAAAAAATGCTGTGTAGTCTTACCTGTTCATTCCTTTCTGCCCTCAACCTCTGGCAACCACTGGTCTTTTTATTGTCTCCAAAGTTTTGCCTTTTCCACAGTGTCATATAGTTGGAATCACACATTGTGTAGCATTTTCAAATTGGCTTCTTTTACTAATATGTATTTAAATAACCTCCATGCCTCTTCATGGCTGATAGCTCATTTCTTTTTATGGCAGAATAATATTCCATTGTCTGGATGTACCAGTTTGTTTATCCCATCATTTATTGAAGGATATCTTGGTTGCTTCCAAGTTTTGGCTATTATGAATAAAGTTGCTATAAACATCCATGGACAGGTTTTTGTTGGTACATGTTTTCAACTTCTTTGGGTAAATACCAAGGAGCATAGTTGCTGGATTGAATGTAAGGGTCTCCTCCCACCCACTTTTCAAGGTGGATCTTCTGGCTTTCCTGTCTCCAGCTGCCATAAGAGATACTTCTTGATGAGCCCACCTCTTGGCGCTGTGACATTTCCTCCTGTCATTCCTCTGGAAGATGTACCTCTCATTCAAGGTCTGATTCAGACCCCCTTCTTCTAAGAAATGTCCTTAGCTCCCCTCGCCAGAATGCTCGTTTGCATCCACATTCCAATGGCATCACATGTATCTATCACAGCCTTTCCTGTCAGACTTGTCACTTCTGGGTCTGTCCTGGCCACACTTCAGGGTTATGTGCAGCCTAGAATAGTGCATGCAAAATGCTGTTTTCCTGTGCACTTTTTGGATGGAGAGTTGCAGCACTTTTTTGGGTGTGACTGTGTCGCAGGAAAGATTAATGACTGATCCACATGCCAGGAAATTGAGTTCTTGAAGGGTGGGAGCTGTCGTTGGGTTTTTGGTGCTCCTGGCAAGCTTTAGGCACATTGTGAATGTCTTTTGAATTCCCAGGGTAAGACTTGCACTGTCCCTCCTCCCATGCAGTGTAGGATGATAGCAGCAATCCAGCGAGCCGGCCTGTATTGTGGATTGAAATTCAACTTAATTCCCCATCTTCCCTTTTAGCATCTGAGTTGTTGGGGCCTTTATAGCTCTCAGCACCAGGACAGTGGGTTCTTTGCATTTTGAACAAGACTCTCTGGGGCTATAGAAGTAATGACAGATGAGACCATTTAGTTACACATCCTTTTGACTTAAATGTTGGGCTCATAGGCATGTAAATATTCTGAGCCTTGGCTTGTAAGTTTCACTTTTCCATTGATTTTGGAACTCCCCTGTTAAAGATTGTTTTCATAGTGGCTTTTGGTGAAGCTGACGTGCATTTCCGTTTTGCCAGTGGGAACATTTTCTTATCTATTGCTTTTTCATTCTTTTTTTTTAAAAACCGATTTTGCTGTATTTCTACAGAATGTGTGATACAGTACTTGCAGGTGAACTCAACACTGAATTGCTGTTTGATTTTAGGTATTCAAAACCTTTGACCACATGGCCCGTCAGGATGATGAAAAGAGGAGAAAAGAGCTGGAGGAGAAAATCAGGAGGAAGGAAGAAGAGGCGGCCACGGCGGTGGCAGCTGCCACAGTGGAGCAGGAGCCAGTCCCAGCCCCAGTTCAGGAGGTGGAGGTAGACTCCACCACAGACTCAGGTGGGCCTCAGGAGCCCCCAGGCCCACAGGGTGCCCTGCAGGAAGTGGCTGTCAGCTCTGGGGAGGCAGAGGCACCAGGAGCAGATGCTGGCGCTGCTGAAGTCCCCAGGGAGTCACCAGCTCTTCCCAAGTAAGAATTTCTGCTTGGCTGCTTCTTTCTTTTCCTTTTCTTTTCCCCCATCATGGTTTATTACGAGATACTGAATATGGTTCCTTGTGCCGTACAGTAGGATCTTGTTGTTTATCTGTTTTATACGTAGTAGTATGTGTCTGATGATTTAAACTTACAACTTATCTACCCTTTTCTCTTTGTTAACTGTAAGTTTGTTTTCTGTGTCTGTGGGTCTGCTTCTGCTCTGTGTATAAGTTCATTTGTATCTTTTTTAGATTTCACGTATGAGTGATATCACATGATATTTGTGTTTTTTTCTGTCTGGCTTACTTCACTTGGTATGGTAATCTCTAGATCTCTCCATGTTGCTGCAGATGGCATTATTTCCTTCTTTTTTTTTAATAGCCCAATAGCATTCCATTGTGTGTGTGTGTGTGTGTGTGTGTGTGTGTGTGTATCACATCTTTGTCCACTCATCTGTTGATGGACACTTGCATTGCTGTCATGTCTTGGCTATTGTAAACTGGGGTGGATATGTCTTTTGAGATTAGAATTTTCTCTGGATATATGCTCTGGATATAGGAGTGGTATTGCTGGATTTTGTGGTAACTCTATTTTTAGTTTTTTAAGGAACCTCCATGGTGGCTGTACCAATTTACATTTTCACCAACAGTTTAGGAGGCTGGCCTTTTCACTACATCCTCTCCAGCATTTATTATTTGTAGGTTTTTTAGTGATGGCCGTTCTGACCAGTGTGAGGTGATACGTCATTGTAGTTTTGATTTGCATTTGTCTAATAGTGATTTGACCATCTTTTCATGTGCCTGTTGACCATCTGTATGTCTTCTTTGGAGAAATGGTCTGTTTGGGTCTCCTGTCCATTTTTTGTTCGGGTTCTTTGTTGTCTTGTTATTGAGTTGTATATTATTTGTATATTTTGAAAGCTATAGGTCAGCTAGTTCAGTCTTCCTTTTTCTCTCTGTAAGGTAAGGTAATAGTCTGCCCACAGTCATACAGCCAGTTAAGAGCTTGAACCAGAGTTAGAGCACTGGGTTCATAGAGTTATGCTTTCTCACAACACCTGCTTATCAGTGTGGAAGTTTCTCCTCGGAGTCTTGATTCTGTTCTTCCCCTGCAGAAGTAACTGCTGGGATGCAGGCCTACGATCCTCTTGGTCTAATGGACACGTGAAGAGGTTGTCTGATGCGGGGGACTGTGGACCCAGAATTCCCCCCAGAGTCTGCCATTTAGTAAATGTATTATCTTGGGCAAGCAGGGTTACTTTTCTGTGCCTCAGTTTTCGCCTTTGCAATGCAAAGGTGGTAGTTACAGCACCTGCCTCGCTGGCTGTCGTGGCTATTGAATAAACCAAGGATCATACAGCTACTGAGTGGTAGGGCTTCAGTCAGGCCCTGTGTTGGTACTTGTCTTCACTTTTCAGAGGTTCCACTTCCTGGTGCTTCCCTGTCCCTGTTTGGATGAGAAGAGCTGATACCTCCTTGTGTATGAGCTGAGGCAGTGTCTGAAAGAGCATGCTGCTCCTGGCCTGTTGCTGTTTTTAGGCAAATCTGCTTTCTTCCCTCTTTCATAGGACCACTCCTTGCCCTCTCCTGGGCTGCCTCTCCTGTCTCATCCCTTCTAACTTAACTTCCCTTCTGTTCTTCCCTCTCCTCGCACTCTGCCTGTGACCTGTTCTGGGGAAAATGAATTTTTTGGAGACAGGTTGGGGCAAGACAGCAGAGTCTGAAAGGCTGATCGACTGCATGGAGGATCAGTGCCTGTAACCACCATGTGTTCAAGAGGGGGTTAACTGTATGTGTGAGAAAAGCCTGGAAGGAAATACATTATGAGTGGAATTGTGAGTGGTTTTCATTGCCTTTGTTCTTCCTTACTATATTTTCTAATTTTTCTTTTTCTTTTTTTATTTTCTAATTTTTCAACGAGTTGTATACTTCGTTTTACTGATTTTTTGCGTTCTTTTTATAATGTCTAAAAACTATTAAAAGAGGGGGTTTGTTTTTGATTCATGAGTAATAGATTAGGATAGCTGCCTTGTTGTTTTGCAGAGACCCTATTCTTAGACCAATGAGTTGTGTTCTGGGTTAGTATCAGCATTAGTTTTGTGAATCCTACCCTGTATAGACTGAAGACTTGGGTGTGTTCCAGAAAACCTTAGACTAATGCTACAGGCTCAGTGGTTCCAGGGACTGAACCTTCTTGGCCTTCAGGTACTTGCTGATTTTCCATGAACAAAATAAGACATTGTGGTCCAGATCTCTAGCTCGATCTGAAAGGCACTGCTGGGGCAGCTCTGAAATGGAACATGAAAGCCATCCTTGTCCCTCAAGTCCCTCCAGTCCGTGCCCAGAATCACTTATCCTGTGAATTGTAGATCTGGGAAGTGAAAGAAAGAAAGTGAAAGTCTCTCAGTGGTGTCTGACTCTTTGTGACCCCATGAGCCTGCCAGGCTCCTCTGTCCATGGAATTCTCCAGGCCAGAATACTGAGTGGGTAGCCATTCCCTTCTCCAGGGGATCTCAACCCAGGGATCGAACCCAGGTCTCCTGCATTGTGGGCAGATTCTTTACCATCTGAGCCATCGAGGAAGCCCCTGTAGATCTGGGGATTCTGTTACTTAAATAACCTAGGACAGTTACTCTTTAGGTAGCCACACAGGAGCACTGCCTTTCCTGGGCACCCTGTCCAGAAACCAGTCACCTAGATTCTGATTTCCAGTTTGAGATGGCTGATTTCTGATGCCTCCTGCCTGCTACCCATTTGCTGGTGGTTCTGCCCGGTATTGGGTAGTGGTGATGGCAACTTCTCTCAGTCTACAGGCAAATCATTCTTTGGAGTCAACTCCTTGTCCCCAACCTAGGCCCTGTCAACCATGGGTTAAAGTTTTTGCAGTGTACATTTTTGCTTATACATAAAATAATGTACAGATTTTTAACACGTAAATCCACATGCCACCTCAGTGCTTAAGGTGCCCAGTTTTATTCCTTAGAGAAGAGAGCATTTGGGCACACAGATTTCCTTGTCCATACAAGATAGCTTTGAGAATATGCTTACTTTCTGCAGAGGAGCTTCACAGTATATGAAGCTTCACAGTGTCTGAAGTGAAGATACTGTAAAAAGTACTGCTTAGAGTCCCAGTGTTCCTATTGTACGTGACCCAGCGAACTGTGCTCAAAGGACTTCTAGGGATACCACCGGGAAACTCTCGGAAATGCTGATGACATTACTGTTGCTGTGGAAGGAGAGGGATGCAAAACCAGTAGCATCAACATCCTAATCGCTACATTGGACACCTCTGAGAGCAGCTGGATCCCATCTGTCTGGTCCCACTTCGGCGGCTATAGGTCCTGCAGTTTTGCTCTGGATCTGCAGGTGTCGCTGTAGGCAAAACAGTGATAACTGCACTTGCCGGTGCTGGAGTGCTGACAAAGATGTCTGAAAGGCTGTGCTACCTCTGGCTTTTGCCTTTATAAAATCATGAACAGAATTTTTTAAAAAGAAGAAAAAGGAGTGAAAACATTATTGGCCCTTCCACAGTACAACCTTGAACTGCGCAGGTTCACCTATACACGGAATTTTTTCAGTAGCAAATACTGCAGTACTACAGAATTCCTGAGTCCCTCCCGAGCTTCGCATCTTCCTACACAGGGAAGCAGACAGAAGAGCCTCATGAGAAGGGGGGTGTCATGGAACTACTTGATGCGTTGACCTGTCTGGTAAAGTCCTGGTAGAAAAAGGGTGTGTTAGAAAGCTGCCCAGTGCTTCTCTTATTTTGGGTGGCATGGCCTTTGTGTTCAGTTATTCCAGGGATCCAGATGCTTCTTGGGAAGGGGACGGTGTAATTTGGAAGAGAAGTTTCAGATTTCCAGTAGTATCCTCAGCAGAGTTTCATCTCCATCACGCTAGTGCATTTGCCCCACGCACAGCACGCTCTTCAGTGCTTCTGTCCCCTCAGCAAGGTCTTCCAGCCTTCTGTCCTGCTGCCTGCCACAGGTAACCGCATCTCCTTTGAGCGTGTGTTTCATCTTACCATTTGTTTATGACAGTTCTCACATCTTTCAGCGTTGGGCAGAGACTTACTCAGCCTGCCTCTGGTCCTAGCTCCATGTTAGGTGAGTGTCTGATGCATGCTGAGTTCATTCCTTAGTGCCTCTCCTTTCGTTCTGCTCACCCACATCCTGTGACATCTCTGCCTTAGGCATGCAGAGGGCATCTCTGCGTGGGCTGTCACAAGAGCAGAAAGGTGAAGTTTTCTGCCGGGGCATCCTCCCTGCGTGCAGTCACGCTGCCTGACAGCCGGCTTCCTGGGTTTGTCTCTAAACAGGGTCCTTCCTTTGTTGGTCCCTGCTTTTTCAGGTGCCCATTGCAGAAGGCCCTTTGATAGAGTCACATGGACATACCGGAATGCCACCCCGAGTACCCACCCTGTCGGCTTATGGTGAAGATTGACTGAGGTCACTGTGTAAGACCTGATGAGCAGGAGTCCTGCACATAGTGAGCCCTCAAGTAGGTACTGTTCTCAGTACTGCTTTTCTTTACTTAAACAAGAACAGACTGTTTTTCTTCTTCATTATAATCAGTGTAGGCTATTTGGATAACAAAGATAAGGGTATAAAGACAAGAAAACATCCTACCATTTCCCCTTAATTTTATGGGATATTTCTACAGTTTTTTTCTCTACATATGAACATGTGCATGCCTGTGTTTGAACACACACACACGCACACACACACGCACACACAGAGTATGCTTATAATGTAGTTGTCTTACACTTGGCTTCTGTTTTGCTGAACATTGTATGCTGAGCATTTCCTGCATCCCTTTTGCTGATTTTGATTTCATGTTGTGTGTGCTGTTGAGTGTCATGTGTCCAAGAGGTTCTTTTGCTCAGATGAGGGTGTTGGCTGTAAACATGCATTTTGAGAATAGGAAGTAGAAAGCCAGAGATCCAGGGATGTCTGCCTGCTTTCCCCATAGACACAGCTCCCAGACCTCACTGGGGCTGTGCTGGGCCCGCCTGCCTCAGGGTCTGTTTTCAGTCTCATCCAGTAGAGAAGCTGCTCTCCCACCCAGCGATTCACCCTGAAACTGCCCCTTCTCTAAGGAACCTCAGGTGTAAGAGGCCTCAAGGATTTGATTTAAATTACAAGTCAGGAAACATGATGTAGGTTGTTTGCTAGAAGTATTTTTTTTCCTCTAGAAACATTATATTCCTGTTTTCATTTTGGGATTCATTTCTAGCTTCTAGGCTTCATTTAGAAGAGGTTAGCTTGTATATCTTACAGCAGTGACTTAAGTTTATTGGATGCTGAAGCCGCATCATAAAAATGACCTGGTGTCCTAGCCTGTGAGAGTGAACATGAGTGTGTGGGGAAGGAGGGGGCGGGTGAGACTCCCCCAGGGAGCCCCCCCCCCGCCCCATCCCGCCACCGGGAATGTGTACTTCAAGATGCCAGAGCCGGACGTCCTTCCTTTCCACCGACAGGCAATGGAGAGATCAGTGTGAAGTACTTTGCTTGAAACCATGGTTAGAAGGGAGGCCAGAGTCAAGGGGAATTGAAGCAGTACTCAGTGTGCTTTGGAGCCCAGATGTTCTCTTTGTTGTGTTAAGAAAAAAAGAAAACAGCTATTACCAGAACTGTCTGAGAGATACTTTTCAAAAGTAACACAGTCGGTTTCTATTTGACTATTTTTTGGTAGCATTAAAGAAGTATAGAGGAACCTGTATGCAGGTCAGGAAGCAACAGTTAGAACTGGACATAGATCAACAGACTGGTTCCAAATAGGAAAAGGAGTACGTCAAGGCTATATATTGTCACCCTGCTTAGTTAACTTCTATGCAGAGTACATCATGAGAAACGCTGAGCTGGAAGAAAAGCACAAGCTGGAATCAAGATTACCGGGAGAAATGTCAATCACCTCAGATATGTAGATGACACCACCCTTATGGCAGAAAGTGAAGAGGAAGGAAAAAGCCTCTTGATGAAAGTGAAAGAGGAGAGTGAAAAAGTTGGCTTAAAGCTCAACATTCAGAAAACGAAGATCATGGCATCCGGTCCCATCACTTCATGGGAAATAGATGGGGAAACAGTGTCAGACTTTATTTTTTGGGCCTCCAGAATCACTACAGATGGTGATTGAAGCCATGAAATCAAAAGACACTTACTCCTTGGAAGAAAAGTTAGAACCAACCTAGACAGCATATTCAAAAGCAGAGACATTACTTTGCCAACAAAGGTCCATCTAGTCGACTATGGTTTTTCCAGTGGTCAGGTGTGGATGTGAGAGTTGGACTGTGAAGAAAGCCGAGTGCCGAAGAATTGATGCATTTGAACTGTGGTGTTGGAGAAGACTCTTGAGAGTCCCTTGGACTGCAAGGAGATCCAACCAGTCCATCCTAAAGGAGATCAGTCCTGGGTGTTCATTGGAAGGAGTGATGCTAAAGCTGAAACTCCAATACTTTGGCCACCTAATGCGAAGAGTTGACTCATGGGAAAAGACCCTGATATTGGGAGGGATTGGGGGCAGGAAGAGAAGGGGACGACAGAGGATGAGATGGCTGGATGGCATCACCGACTCGATGGACATGAGTTTGGGTAAACTGCGGGAGTTGGTGATGGACAGGGAGGCCTGGCGTGCTGCGGTTCATGGGGTCAGAAAGAGTCGGACACGACTAAGCGACTGAACTGAACTGACTGAAAGAAGTATAGCTTTTTATGCTTTTATTTATTTATTTATTTATTTTTACTTTATTTTACTTTACAATACTGTATTGGTTTTGCCATACATTGACATGAATCCACCACGAGTGTTTTTTTTTTTCTATTTAAAAAAAAAGTATATGCACCTTGTGAAAAATGTATTAAGTTGACTTTAAGTACAAAGGGGAGAAGACAGAAGAATGTCATGGATCTGGGTGTACTCATTGCCAACCCTGGCACCCAGCCGTTTCTCCCCCTCCTGTGTTATTTAGAAGTAAGTTTTACCTTATCATTTCATCCGTAAATGTTTTCAACCAGTGTTTCAACTTCCAGTTTTTCATAGTGTCATAATTTTTTAAAAAGTTTAAATCTATAAATTAAAGGCTCCAACCACATATTGCTTATAGATAATGCTCTGCTTTTATATTCTCAAAATTTATTTGTGTGAAAAATCAGGTTGGTGATATGCTGAGTTTGCCACTCCCTGATTATTATGTAGTGGAGTAAATTAGCAGTTGGATTTAGGGTGAACACTTTGGAAAGTTATCTGAGTGTGTACTGAAAATGAGTTCTCCCTAAAGGCAGCCATTGTCCATACTTTGGTAAAAACTTTTTGAATTTATTTATTTTTAATTGGAGGATAATTAAATAAATAACCAATGTTGTTGGTTTCTGCCATATGTCAACATGAATCAGCCATAGGTATACCCCTCCCTCCTGCCTCCCACCCCATCCCACCCCTCTAGGTTGTCAGAGAGCATCGGGTTGGGGTCTCTGCATCATACAGCAAATGCCCGCTGGCTACCTACTTCACATGAGGAAATCTTTATGTCTCAGTGCTACTGTCTCAGTGTGTCCAGTCCTCTCCTTCCCCCTCTGTGTCCACAAGTCTCTTCTCTATGTCTGTGTCTCTATTGCTGTACAAATAGCTTCATCAGTACCATCTTTCTAGATTCCATATGTATACATTTATATACGATATTTGTTTTTCTCTTTCTGACTTAGCTCCTTTTGTATTACAGACTCTAGGTTCATCCATCTCACTAGATGTAAAATTTTTCTGTCTTATAAACTTTTTATTTTTCATATTGATTTATATATGATGTACGGTGTGGACTTTTAGTTACATCCCTGAGCAGCTGACAGGCAGCTGACAAGGACCGAGTCTTCCTATTGCCAGGTGCCCTTTTTCCTGAGATGCATTGTCACTGTCTTCACAACTACGGGACTTTTAAGAGGCTGGTTGCTGGACCTCCCCCTCCAGATCCAATTTAACCGGCCTGGGTGCCACCAGGTATCAGAGTTTTCGGAAGCATTCTGGGCGAGTCTGCCTGTACCTGAGGGTCAGGCTTGACTACAGCCTTTCAGCGGTCGCAGTCTTCTGCCCCTGGCGTGGTGTCGTTGCTTAGTGCATCTCCGCAGGGAGTGTAATCAGGCTGTCTCCAGGCTGCCGCCGCCGCAAATGACGCTGCAGTGAGTGTCCTGTGCCTGCACACGTCTCTTGGAACGTGTGTGTGACTATCTGCTGGATGAATTCCCAGAACAGGAATTACTGGGTCAGAGGGTATGAAGTGTGTAATTTTGATGGATATTGCTAGAGTGGTCTCAGAGAGGTTGTAACGGTTTGTTCTGTCTCTCCCAGAATGTCTGATGGTGGGTACCTGACCCAACCCCAGCTGCCAGCCAGCAGCCCTAACACATTTCTTGACTCTTCTTACATTTGCTCCGTTGATTTTACTTAAAATGTGTTTTTTCCTTTTCTGTTCCATTTATTCATAAATACTAAACCATTTGTTCTATTTGTTTGTTTGTACTGAGCTGTTTTATTTACAATGGCTTTATTGTGACACATTTTAATACTTGGTTTAATCCCTTGCCAACAGACTTTTCTGGAAAATTTTTCCATGTGAAAAATTCTGTTGAAATTTTTATTGGTAATACATTAAATATGTAATTGTAATTAGAGAGAAATGATGGCTTTACCTTATTGAGTCTTTCTGTTTAAGAGCTGGGTATATTTTGTTTATTCATGTCTTGTTTTATGTTCTTCTGCAGAATGTTAATGTTTTTATTCAGTCAGTCCTGTGCACCAATACTGAATTCTCTCACTGTTTTGTAATGGTGTCTCAGTTGATTTTCTTGGATTTTCTAGGAATATAAACTCTTTAGGTTTATTATAGTGTTTTAGTGACAGCTGTGTTTAGTAATAGATTATATACATCTTTAATATTTTTGTAAATCATTTTTTTTCTCTCCCTTAAAATTTGTTGCTCTGAGCACCTGGAAGGGTGGAACTGACATTTGCTTGAAGGGACGGGGTAGGGGATGGCTAGTTCTGAGGGTGACAGGTTAGGCTTTGGCTGCAGTCCTGTGCGTGATGTCCGTGAGTGATGTTGGTCAAGTCTGAGGACGCTGGTGATCTCGGGTCTGGAACTCAGAGGATGGGACGTCGGCGAGACTGGAGTTGGGAGTTTGAAAAGCATCAATGTATGAATGGGTCTGAAGCCACTGACTGGATGAGATCACAGACTGGATGAGGCAGTGAGTGTAGATGAGAGCTGGGGCATTGTACATGAGGTGAGGGGGCGTCTGCCTTGGGGTCAGGAGAGTGGGGTGAGTGATCGGCAGCAGGGCAGGGCGACCACGGGGCCCCTGCCGCGAGGGTGGGAGGCCAGTGGTGACATGTGGGCTGCACTCGCTGCCGCGTCCTGCTTTGCCCGCTCGCTGCCGCGCCCCGCTTTGCCCGCTCGCCGCTGCGTCCTGCACGTCCTCGGCCTGCTGTTGTCATCCTGACCTTCAGGACACACTCCTGACCTCTCCCCCGGTCTCTGTTTCCATGGTTGGCTCTCCCTGTGGCAAGAGCTTCTCTGGCCTCTGGCTCAGACCCCTGTCTCTGGCCCCTGGTGGCAGCTCCCATGTGTGTCCCCATGTAAACTGCCTTTTTTATATCTTTAGCCCCCTGTGTTAGTTTTCTCACCAGGGAAACCAGGAGAAGAGCAGTTGGCAGAAAGTGATGGAGGGACAAAGCCCAGCTTTTCTGTTACTGTGTGCCCCTTGGCTCTATTTATCCTGTCCACCATGTGTCAAGTGCCTGCGACGTCCCTGGCACATAGCTGGCACTTAGTAACCAGCCTAGTGAGTGAGTGATTCATATTAAAAGTCATATTCAAAAGTGACAAACTTTTGAATTTTAACCTATCTAAATAAATTCCATTATCGAGTAACATTCAGGTTTTTTTGAGTTTTCATAGATTTATGAAATTTTCATAGAGCTTTCACATCTGTCTATGTTCTGTTCACCCCTGTCTTCTTTTACGGCAGCTCAGCGTTCTGTAAACTCCCTGGTTGAGTCTTGTGTGACCACAGAGCCCTGAGTCTCTGTCTCTGTATGGAGAGGCCAGGCACTTAGCTTTCCTGCTGGTGAAGAACTCTTGAGGGACAGGCCTGGGACTGGGAGTCCAGAGCTGTGTAGGCTATACTGCAAGGAGGCTGAAGCAGGCCCAAGTTTTTAGTCTCTTTCTCTTAAGGGAATCTGTCGTCCTGTGGGTAAGAGAAATCCTTCTGGGAAGGCCACCATGTACGGCAGGTGGGGCTCAGCAGTTGGCTGACATAGGGCTCTACCTCCAGGTTCGCTTGGAGAAGCCCTGGAATAGGTCATCTTGGATGACTCAGCTTTGAATCCTGTGTGTCTGGTTGGTTGTGAGCTTGGATTCTGAGTTTCTCTTGAGGGTCAAGTCCCCATCCGGGTCTCAATGATGTGGTGAAATGCGGTCAGTTGTTTCTTAGCTAAACAAGGGCCAGCATGTGCTTTTGCACATAATTCTCAAGGTCTATTTATTTTGTGGTCTTTAAAAAAAAACTTTGTTTTAGGTGATTAAGACCTGCCAAAAAAAGAAAAGTTGAAAAAACCATGCAAAGGATCCCATAGATGCTTCTGCCAGATGTCTGTGCCTCCTGTAAGTGGGGGCTGCTGTGAGCACACCTGAAGACCTTGTTCCAGTTTCGCCCATTATTCCACTGGGGTCCTTTCTCCCTGGCCAGCGTCGCGTTTGTTGTCGCCACTGCGTTAGGGGCGCGTCTCCTCAGTCTCCGCTCTCTGGCACAGTTTCTTAGTCTTGTCTCTCGTGACCTTGGCACTGTCTGCTTGGTAGAATGTCTCTCAGTGTGGTTTTTGTCTGATGTTTTGTTTTGACCTGCTAAGGTGGTGTCAGTGACTCCATTTTTTCTGCGCCGAAGAGTTACTATTTTCCCCTTTGTAATTAATAAGTGTCTTGTGCAAGAGATACTTTGAGACTCTGTAAATATCTTTGTTTCTTCTCATACATTGCCCACTAATCTTAGCAACCATTGAGTATTCTCTCCTGAAACAGTTACCGCTGTGGTGTCTGCCAAATTGCGATTTCCCGTTTATATCCTCCTTTCCACATTTATTAGCTGGGATTATATTGCTAGGAATGGCTTTTCTTCCTCCTCCACTCACTCTCATTCATGCACTTGTTTCTGTGTGTTGGAGTGCCTTACAGATGTTGACTGTGTAGTTATGACCCCCATGTCTTGTGGTGTTGCTCAGGAAGCCTGTCAGATGGACTTATCCTTGTGACATCTTCACAGCATTTTCTGAGCACTTCTCTACATGCTTGTGCCGCAAGATGTTCCATGTCACCCTATTGTAAAGTCAGCTTTTTCTCCAAGAGGCCTTGGGGTTTGTTTTTTGCATTTTTCTTTTTTCTTTTTTTTTTTTGCCATGCTACACGTGGGAACTTAGTTCCCCAACCAGGAATTGAACCCGCTCTCCCTACTTTAGAACACTGGATCACCAGGGAAGTCCTGGGCCTGGGTTTTGATTGGAGAATGGCCTGAAATTGAGGATCTGGACACCAGGTGCATTGTCACTGCTGGTGTCCTGGCTCCTAGGCCTAGGTTGCCCGTTTGCCGGTTTCTTTACCTCTGAAACTATCCTGCCCAACTTTTCACTTCCAGTGTTCTTCTCTGCCCCCCCCCACCCCCCTTAAAAAAAAGCTCATGGTATG
This sequence comes from Capricornis sumatraensis, assembly GCF_032405125.1. Taxonomy (NCBI): domain Eukaryota; kingdom Metazoa; phylum Chordata; class Mammalia; order Artiodactyla; family Bovidae; genus Capricornis; species Capricornis sumatraensis. The sequence goes on from NC_091073.1 coordinate 81,741,137, forward strand.
GATTGAGTATGCATCTTGGGAGTCAGAAACCCTGCATTCAGATGCCAGCTCAGACCTTGTTAAGCTGCCTGGCCTTTGGGCCTTAATTTTCCCATATGTCAGGTAAGGGTGATGATTCTCAGCTTAAAGGGTTGTTGTGAGGGTGAAGAGAGACAATAAAATGAGAGTGTTAGTTCAACCGGAGGGCTCAGTTGGATTCTTTCATCCAGCAAGTGTTTATGGAATGAAACATGTATAGGTTTGTCTCAGGATCTGGGGCACGTGGCGTTCAGCAGCGCCAGGCCCGGTGGGGCCTCTGGCCGGCTGGTGCAGGGGCAGCGCCTTCGACGCCTCTTCCTTCCCGAGCTGCTCTGAGCTGGAGGGAGGCGGGGGGGAGGAGTGGGCGCTTGGCTGTCCCCAGCTAAACGAGCAGTCCCGGTTCTGTCAGTGCGTTCTTCTTCCGGCAGCAAGCCCCACGCTGGGCCGTGGGTGGCACTGTCGTGTGTGGAGTTGGAAGGAGCTGCTCCCCTCCTCCGGCATAACCTTTATGCCTGCCTTGGCCGGTTCTTCCGTGGGGTCGGGTGGAGTGGGTCGAGCGTGACTCGCACTCAGTGCGGCATGGGGGCCGGTGAGGGGGACGGAGTCAGTGCCCCTCAGGTTTCCATGAGCCCCCAGGTGCTTAGACAGAATCTTTTCTGTGGGGCACATCAGCAGGAAGTGCCGGTTCCCCTGGGCCCTGCAAAGCCCTGTGCCCCGGGCAGCCACTCCACCCCCGCCAGCGTCCCTGGGCAGGCAGGCTCGCTCCCTGGGAGCTTTCTGTTCTGCTGCTGCCAGAGTGTCACAGTAAGTGGGTAGGTAGGACTAGCTGTGACCTAAAAACACGAGCATTTTCTGGGCGTCCCTGGGGAAAGCTGAATAAAGTAGGAGGAATGTCATTTCAAATGCTCATATTCTCCCAGGAGAACAAACTGCCAGGTCTTTTCTGGCCTCTGGTTTCTGAAGGCAGTGCTGCTGACTCTGCGACCCTGGTGCCCACAGGCTGGCCCTGTGACCTTGGTACCTACGGGGTGACCCCATGACCCCAGGACCTGCAAGTGGACTCCTGACGCTTGTTCCCACGTGCTTGGCAGAATGGGTGCTGCACAACGCGATGTCATGACGACTGGTCTCTTAACTTGCTTTGTGGGACCGCCCACCCCCACCCACTCTGTTGGGTCCTGAATAAGAGAACAGAAAGAAGTCTGTTCTCCTTCCCAAGAAAAACAAGTCCCCAGCTCTCCGAAGAGCAAAAGCAGCAAAATACAAAGGGAGTACCTCCGAGAGCTCAGGGTCGGGAAGGAAGGGGATGGTTGCCACGCAGCAAGGGTCGGTGGAGTTGGGTGTGGTCCCGGTCCTCCGGCAGGTTGGCAGTGCCCTCTTCATGACCAGAGTAGATCTCACTTTAACAGCAGTGTTCAGGTTTCTGCCAAGGATACCGGAGAGAGCCCGGCCGAGGGTGGCCCAGGGGCTGGAGTCTCACTTCACCTGGCTGGCTGCAGGGTAGAGGCTGTGCCCCTCGGTCCACTGGTCATTTCTTTACAGACTGCCTCCTTGTGCTCCTCTCTTTCCCACTTGGTGGTTTTGTGGCCGAGGACCTTTGATTTTGCTGCTGCCGTGTCTGCTTAGATCTGCCTCCCGTTACCTCTCTAGTCCTGATGCTCATGCTTAGTTGGCCAGTTGTGTCTGACTCTTTGTGATCTCATGGACTGTAGCTGGCCAGGCTCCTCTGTCCATGGGATTCTCTCGGCAAGAATACTGGAGTGGGTTGCCATGCTCTCCTCCAGGGGATCTTCCCAATCCAGGGATTGAACCCTGGTCTCCAGCATTGTAGGCAGATTCTTTACTGTCTGAGCCACCAGGGAAGTCCCCCTCTAGCACTAGAACTTCCTTTTTCCTTAAAACTATTTTTTTACTGATGTTTTGAGAAATGCAGTATGCAGATATTTAAAGGGAGTGTAGCAGCAGAAGGGGAGCCGTGGAACATCAGTCCTCCTCTCATCATGACCCCGCCTCCTGTTCTTTCCGCAGAGACGTGTCTCTCCCCCGACCCCAACTCCAGGCATGAGCCAGTCACCACGGAGGAAGTCTGTGAGGGTCTATAGATGTTTGTTTATGCCTTGCCCCTACTTTTTAGAAAACAGACTATTTTTTAGAGGAGTTTCAGGTTCACAGCAAAGTGAGCAGAGTACAGAGTTCCCACGCACGCCTGCTCCCACAGGCACAGCCTCCCCTACGCCACCACCCTGCCTTTCAGATTGAATCTCTGCAGGGATGGTAGCGTGCTGTGTACACTGCTCCTCCTTTGCTTCTTTCACACAGTGACTCTTACAAATGTGTCCTCGCCACCTCATCGGTGCTGTGTGTTCTTTGGAGCAGCCACCTGGTGTGTTCTGCTGAGTAAACTGTGCTCAGTGACTGTCTGCTCTGTCGGCCTTGCTTCTCGTGGAGTAAGAGAATGACCAAACAGACTTGAGGTTCTGAAATCCTGAGTGTCTTCAGAAGTAATGCATATTCATTGAGGAAAATGAGACGGCTCAGAAGCCTAGGAGTAGGGGTTGTCCGTTTTCATAAGGTTTTTGGTCCACAGAATAAAAAAAGACAGATTTGGGTGTCAGCAGAGGCATATGTTTCTGTGACCGGTGTGTTCTTGAGACATCCATGTGTCGTTGGTCTGTGCCATGCCACTGTCACCTGGAGGTCGGTCTGGAATAGAGAAACGTGATTTAACCCAGCGTTTAGTCCATGGGGCCTTTTCCCTTCTAGATGCCCTGCCCCTTGAGGGACTGTTATAGAAGCACTGAGTTCTGATTTATTTCATCCAGAAAATATGTTCCTTTGAAATGTTTCATTAATTTTTATTTACACAGAGGACTGAAGAGTACACTCAGAAACATAGATAAATCTCAGGCCCCATTTGACCACCCTGATTGCAGTGTGCTCCCAGAGACAGCTACTTTCCTGGAGTTCACCTTTTGTGTTTCCTTTGTTTATAATTTCAGTGATCACCAGTTTTCGTTTCTCAGCTGGCCGATGGATTTTCTAGAGTACAGTATCCCTCCCATCGCTTGGAAGGGTGATTGTGTCTGTTGTGGGGTCTTGGTGCTCTGTTCCCTCTGGGGCTCGCAGCAGCACTTCTTTCCCTGTAGAGTTTGGTGGCCCCCATCCTGGGAAGCTGGCTTGTCTCAGGGCTTGGTGATTCCTGATTTTGTGGTCCTTTTTGTGCTCCAGACTGCAGTTGCCCTGCCTTTGAAGTCTGTCACTGATTCACAGCCGGTCTCTAGCAGTGTTCAGCAGGGCACGGGTGGCCTCGGCTGTACTGTGCCCATCGCTGTTCTGCAGGAATGGAGCACCACTTCCTACGTGTCCCCAGACGTGTCCCCACACTCTCTGGGTTTGGTGCCACTTGGTTCATATTTTGCGTGTGGAAAAGGAGGGCAGGAGGTGAACCTGTAGTCCTTCTGTTGTCCTGCCCTCAGCACACTGGCCCTTCTTATTTGGGCAAGACCAGAGCTGGGTCTGTCTCAGCATCTTTGACCCCTCCATGCAGACTGGGGCTTGAAGCCTCCTACTCAGTTCGTTGCCTTTCTCCATTCCCTTTAGTCTCATGCACACTCAGGCAGGTGTGTAAGATACTTCCCCGAAACTGGTGGCCTCGTCTCTCTCTCCCCACCTAAGGCTTCTGGTCACTCAGCCCAGCTCGTTGACACTCACTTTCTCTCCATTCCTCTTGTCCTGCAAACCTCACACTGCACCGTTTTACTTCGGACTTCTCCCCAGGGAGCCGTTTCCCCCTCTTCCCGCCTGCCTCCATCCCCGGCTCATTCCCTGCTCATCTCCTGATCCTACCAGAACGTACCCCTTCTTGGGAGGACTCTCCCCTGTATGCCCTGGCTCCTTTTCTGACCTCCTCCCTCTCTGACCGTGCCACTGGTTCTGGGTTCAGACTGCCTGAGGTCATGTATCCTTTTCTGCATCTCAGACTTGGTCTGTGTGCATAAGTACAACTTAGGCTTGAGGGGTACACCCCGCAGCTAATTATCTGAAGCAGGTTGTAAGTGAGAAACTGGAAAGGTCATCTGCCTGAACTGCCCCCTCCACTTTCCCAGGATGCCCTCCTGGGTTCTGGGGAGTCATGTGCTCTTAGGCATCAGCACCAGCTGGCTCAGCAAGGTGCCCTCTCAGTACAGGGCTTGCCCCTGGCTCTGCTGAGGGGACAGGGCCACCCCTGCTGAGGGCCCCCTGGCCTCGTCATCTTCCCGCTGTCCCTAGACACTGGATCACCTGGCTCCAGACTTGGAAGGCCCCTGGAATACTTGGTAAATTTAGCCACATCCTGCTTAGTCGTGGTTCTTGCAGGCCTGACGGTGGTCTGTTCAGCCACCAGCTGGAAACCTGGTTAGCTGTAAATGATGAAGTTGAGCTGGAGCCCACGAGACACCCCAGGCCTGTGTCTTGTGCATCTCACAGTTGAGGCTGCTGCCCCCGTGAAACTTTCACTTCGATCCACAGGCAACTTCTGGCTGACTTGAATTCAGAATCTCCCAGGGAAGGGAGTTTGCGAAGATGGGGCCCTTAGGCAGAGTGACACACCACACACATCTGTTATGGGTGCAGTTCTCAAGTATAGTCTGATGTATTTTTACAAGCGAGCATTGCCATGAATCACCACCCAGAACAAGATATTCCCAAATGAGAAATAACCGGAAACTTGCCCATGTGCTCCCTCCACCCCCTCCCTTACAGTTGCTTGTGTGTCCGTGGTTTTGTTAGATCAGCCATGGACACTCCCCTGTGGAAGGCTGAGCTGTCTGCATTCCTACCGCAAGTGTCTACGAGCCTGTCCCCACAGCTCGGCCCGCGGAGGGTGTGCTGAGCTTTTGAATTTTTTACTCTTTGAAAGATGAGATACGTTCATATTTTTAATGTTTATTTCCTTTATCATGTGTAAAGTTGTGCATAGTGTCACTCAGCTAAGACTAATTGTATATCTTTTTTCTGAGAATACTCTGTTTTTTGCTCATTTTTCTGTTAGGGTTTGTTATTTTTTTACTTTGACTTTTAAGAGCTTGCTCTCTATTTTGGAGAAATTAGGCTTTTATCTGTAATATATTATAAATATTTTCCTCCAGTTTGTCTCTTGACTTTGTTTATGTTAGGTTTTGCTCCAAGCAAAAGCATTTTTTAATATTAATAATGTTTGTGTTATCAAATTTATCAATTCTGGAGGGAGAGTTCTGGAGTTTGAATTAGAAAGCTTTTCCTGTGCTCAGTTTAGGAAGGATTTCAGCCATTTTCCTCAAGTATGTGCATGCGTTTTTTCTATAGTCCTGTGAAAATAACCCTTGTGTGGTCTCATTTTTTTATATTTATAAAAGATCCATTTGCTCTCTCTGTATGTGTGAGATGTGGATCCAGTGTTGCCGTTTCCGAGATGTCTCTTCAGGTGTCCTTATGACATCTGTGATACACTGCAGGGACTGCGTTTTGCAAGAGGACTCTGACAGGTCTGGGCCCCTGGGTGGGAGCCTTTGGCTCGGCCTTGGCCCTCTCTGAGGCAGTGGTGACACTGAGGGGCCACACATCGTCCAGGAGTGTCCTGTGGTCTGAAAGACACCTGACGAGCAGCACTCCTGCTGGGGAAAAGCTCCCTCACCTCCCTGTTCTAGAGAGTCTCTGAGGCACTGCTTAGTGCTTACTCCCCAAAAGCGTCTGAGTGGACTCGACCTCTGAGCCTGGGTCAGGACGAGGTGGCAGCAGAGCTGTGGACAGTGCCTGTGGACAAGTCACAGTTCCATCCTGGGTAAATGAGGGGATTGTGCTGGATCATCTCTGAGGTCCCTTCAGCCCTCTGTCCTGCACGCGCACAGAGCAGTTGTCTTGCGTGGGGCCGCAGCGTCCCCTGAGTGTGGCCTGAGCCCTGTGCACACTGTTCTTTGTGGGCGCAGAGGCTGGCAGGTGGCTTTGTCTGTGAGGATAAGCGACGTGGCTTGGTGAGGGTGGTGTTTGGGATGATTCAAGCACATTACATTTATTATGCACTGTTTCTAATCTAATGCCGATGCTGATCGATTGGAGGTACTGGTCGGGGGCCAGGAGGTTGGGGATCCCTACTTTAGATCCTGTTTTGCTTTTCTATAAGTTTATATCAAGAGGTGATTCTCCAAAGAGTTACTGAGTGTTCATTTATTTAAAAAGTGAAAACTCGGTTTCCTCCTAAGCTTCTTAACCTTGTCAGACCGTGCTCCCTTTTCATAAGAAATATTTTGTGTCATTGCACTTTACTATCCTAGGTGAAGTTTGCCAGTGCGGGTGCTTAAGTCTACCAGTGCAAGTCACTTAAGTGCTGTGCTAGTCAAGCGTTTTCAAAGAGGTGACTGCCTTTCAGGAGAGCCCAGAATCAAACAGATTCATACATAGTTGTACGCCTGGAAAATTCACAGTGTGATGAGACAGGCAAAAGATTGTTAGGGCTTTTTTTCTAAAATTAGGCTCAGATTAGTTGTAAATAGGCTGCCTGAAGTCTAGAGGGGAGTGTGGGGGCTTGGGTGCAGAGGACAGTGTGTAGGCAGAGTCACCTGCTTCCACCAGGCCCCCGGCACTTCATGGCATCTCTCCCTTTGGTAGCTCTCAGCCAGGTAGGACTTTGCTGTTCTCATGCACATTTACACAGGTGGAATGAGCTGGCTTCAGGTTTCTTCATTCCATGAGAAGTTAAGCTTACACACACACACGCACACATTTATATGGTTTAAATGTTTACTTATTCGGTGGCTTTGGGTCTTAGTTGCAGCACTCAGTGTCTTCATGTGTCACGTGGGAGTCTTGCGCTTGGGCTGCAAAGCTCACAGTAGTTGCAGTGTGAGCTTAGTTGCTCTGTGGCGTGAGGGATATTAATTCCCCAGTTCAGTTCAGTCGCTCAGTCATGTCCGACTCCTTGCGACCCCATGGACTGCAGCACGCCCGGCCTCCCTCTCCATCACCAACTCCCGGAGCCTACTCATACTCAAGTCCATTGAGTCGATGATGCCATCCAACCATTGTCCCCTTCTCCTCCCACCTTCAATCTTTCCCAGCATCAGGGTCTTTTCCAATGAGTCAGTTCTTTGCATTAGGTGGCCAAAGTATTAGAGTTTCAGATTCAGCATCAGTTCTTCCAATGAATATTCAGGACTGATTTCCTTTAAGATGGAGTGGTTAGATCTCCTTACAGTCCAAGGGACTGTCACGAGTCTTTTCCAACACCGTCAGTTCAAAAGCATCAATTCTTTGGCTTTCAATTTTGTTTGTAGTCCAACTCTCAACATCCATACATGACTATTAGAAAAAACCATCGCTTTGACTAGACGGACCCAGCCTGGGATCAAACCTGAGTTCTCTGCATTGCAAGGTGGATTCTTAACCACTGGACCACCAAGGAAGTCCCAAATTTATATACTGATCAATTTTTTATTCTGATTCTCATCCTAGAGACATGATTGTTAGAGGATTTTGGCATATGAGTTGCATGTGTGTTGATTTGTTTATAGGTTATTATATAGTGAACATGTTAACAACACACTGAAGGGCTGCATTTGTTCAGTAGCTGTGACTAAAACCCTGGAAATTAGTTTCTGTTGAAATCTCAGGACAATTTGTGAAATGTTACTTGTAAGCAAAATGTATCCAGTTCTTTTACTGTTACTTGAAATATTCTCAAGGATCTAGAGGTAACACACATTTCTCTTTGTCTTTCCTTCTCTCCCAGGGAGTGTGTATCTGGCTTTATTTTTACAGTGCTACAGATAGTCTCCTAGGGAGGCCACCTGTTCTTGGACATCTGCCTGCACAGCTGACTGGTCTGAGCACTGATGTTGTTTGCTGTAGAAGTTGTCCTGTCATCACCTGTTCATCGCAAGTGTGGACAGCCTCCATGTGGTCACGAGTTTGGGCCAGCTGCTGAGGAGGGTGGCAGTGTCCCCAGGGACTGCCGTGTCTCACCTGTCTGGGCTTGGCTCCCAGGTTTCCCCTTTCCTCAGTTTCCTCAGTTTTGGCCACTGGGGCTGAAGGCATGGCAGCATTCGTTCATAGGATGGCCCAGCCTGCGCTCAACAGCTGTGGGTGTGGGGTCCTGACCCTCAGCAATGGGGGTGGGCTGTCCTCTGCCCTTCCACTCTCTCAAATGTGGGGATCCATCAGTCCAGTGGTAGGAAACGGATGATTTGAGGTTTCTTCTCTTCGCAGCCACCCTGATGTTAGAGGAAGTGTCTCTTTATGGTCCTGACCTTCTACCCTCTCATCCCGCCTGTGTGTTGTCTCCTGTGTCCTGTGCCAGGCCCTGCCGTTGGAGCCGGAGGGACAGGAGGTGCTTGCAGGCTCATGGTGTGGGGATGGCGACAGACAGCTGTAGTTCAGTGTGATGAGTGTCAGGAAGAGGTCAGACAACCCACTTAGACATCTGAAATGCTTCCTGGAGAAGGTGTGCTGGACAGGGCCCCAGGAGCTAGGAGTGGGGGCTTCCTGGTATTCCAGCCCGTGTCGTGGCAGGAGGCAGGCAGGGGAAGGCCCTGCGTGTGCTCAGGAACTGGTAAGAAGGGCAGGGTTGTGGCCAGGCTAGTCCTTAGGTCTGCTGTCTAGGGCCACCTCGAACTGGTGGGTGTGGAAATGAGTCATCATGCAGTTCAGATAGGCTTTAGCAGAGACTTCAGATTTTTTCAAGAAAGCCAAAATCTCTTACTGCAAATTTTGTGAAAAGCATAACAGTCACTTCTTCATGTGGAGTGTCTTGTGGTATTTGTGATGGAAAAACCCAAACAAACATTTTGGGCAACTCACTATGTTATCAAGTAAACTCCCATTAAATAAAAAAAAAAAAATCTTGTTAAAAACATATATATCATTGCATTAGTTCATGGCTTCCGTTCCGTCTCTCATTAAATTCAGTTACAGAAAGTTGTCCTAGAGAATTACATGCAGGTTTCATGTATTCTGAGCACAATTAACATCCAGATATTTAATGTTTATACTGTATTTAGGAATGGCATTTTCTTTGCCACTCTGTGTTACAGCTTGTGGCAGTTAGGAAAGCAGTTCCTCTGCAATGGAAGTACAGAGTCTTAACTGCTGGACTGCCAGGAAAGTTCCTGAAGTGTAAGTTTTATCATTTTTTTGTTAAATTTATTCCTAAGTATTTTATTCTTTTCAGTGCTGTCGTGAGTGGAATTATCTTAATTTCTTTTTCATATTGTTCACTGCTACTGTTACGAAATGCAATTGATTTTTTATATTGATTTTTTTTATCCCCCAGCTTTGCTTAACTCATGATTTTTAGTGAATTCTTAAGGATCTATCTATTATCTGTCTGTCTACAAGATCATGTCCGCAGCAGATAGAGATATTTTCACTTCTTCCTTCCCTTCTGGGTGCCTTTTATTTATTTTCTTGCCAACTGCCCTGGCTAGCACCTTGAGCATTACATTGACTAGAGTGGTAAGAGTGGACCTCCTTTCTTGCTCCTAGACGTGGGGAAAAGCAGTTGGACTTTCGCCATTAAGTGTGATGTGAGCTGTGCATATCAGTCTTCCTTTACTCTAACGTTTTGGTTAAGAACACCTGCTAGTAACTTCCTGAGAAAGTGTCCATGAGAGAATGTTTTTGAGATGTCACCAGGCTTCCTAATTTTCCTGGGATTAAGGGGTTCTTGGAATAAGGGCCTTTTGTTTTGTGGGCAGACGATTGCCCATGACTGAGTGGGTTCCCAGAATGTGAGAATCCAGTGCTGAAGCCAAGAAAGTCCTGGGCAAACCGGGGCAAGCTGGTCACTCTCCCAAGTGCCTGAACCGGTCTATATTGCCTTTGTACTGGATTGGTGGTCCGGCTCTCTGCTGAGTGCTAGGCTGGCAGCGTGCCCTGCATTCCCTTGTTTTCTTCTGGCTCACAGTGCATTCCTGAGAGTCAGAGGGCATCCTGATTCTCGCTCTTACTGAGCTTACTCTTCCCTGTGTTCTGCTGTTCCAAAAGTGTGTTCTGCTTCTCTGGGTTTGGCTCTCATTCACTTCAGTGTGCTTTGCGCCTGGTGGGCCTGTCAGACTGTAGATTGATATTCTTCATCTCTACAAAATGTCTCTAAATTCTTTCCAGTTATCTTCTCCCCTTTATTTTCTTTATTCTTCATCTATTTTTTCTGTTATTAGGAAACTGGATCTCTTGTTCCAGCACTCTTTTTTTTCGGTGATAGGCACACCCTGCAGATATTGCAGGTTTGGTTCCAAACCATTTGCAATATTGCAAATGTCAAAGTGATATGAATATTTTTGTTTCCAAGTATATATAAAAGTTGTTTACACTATAAGCCTATTAGGTGTGCAATAGCATTATAATTCAAAAAGTAATATACATACCTTAATTAAATAATTTTTTTTTTGCTAAAAGATGCCAACCCTTACCTGGTAGTGAATGCAAGGTTGTCATAAAGCTTCAGTTTGTTTTTTTAAAAAAGAAAGCAGTATCTGCAAAACGCAGTAAAAATGTGTGTGTCTTGTCCCTGACTTTTTTTCTGGGAAACTCATGCGCGGTATCCTCACCTGCATCCTCCAGTCCTTTTGTATTGAGTTAATTTTTCCTTTGCTATCATTATTCATTTCCACAAGCTCTTTCTTTGTTTTCTGAAAGAGGTCGTTGCTATCCTTTAACATAATATTCTGTTCTTCAAGGCTGCAGTATCCCCTCACTCTTGTGAGAGGATGGACACATATGTGAAGATGGAGGGGGGGTGTGTGTATGTGTCTAGCTATCTTCAGTTCCCTGTGGAGTAAACCTTGAGATTTTGGAGAGTAGGTAGGGGTGGTTGCTTGCTTCGTGGAACAGGGGAGGGGGCTGATTTTTCCTAGACACATTCCTTATCCTTTCCTTAGTAATTAGCCCTACTTCTCTACTTCGTAAAGTAACTGCGTCCCCACCTCAAGAGCCTTTGGGGGTTCTGTGTTTCCCAGGAGGGTGTGTTTGGTTTCAGGTATGAGGTGACTGGGGACCTGTGAGTGGAAGTGGTTAGCCGACAGGAGCGTGTCAGTCTGAAGTTTAGGGAGAGGAGCAAAAGTTGGAGCCACTCATCATCTTAGACGTGATGGTTGTAATCGTGGGAACCAAGTTTTATCTCTGAAAGGAGTGAGAAGGGCTGTGGCCAGTGAGAGATTGGGGAAAGCGTTGTGAAGCTCTGGGGATGGTTGAAGAAGAATCAGTGAAGAGGGGTAGGATGGCCAGAGGGGGATCTGAAAGCAAGAGGGTTTAGGAAGGACTTGTTGACCTGAGCTGGGACAGTGGGCAGAGCTGTCGGGGGAAGGGTGAGGTGGGTCTCAGTGGACTGAAAGTGAGTTCAGGGAGTTGAGCTCACCCATTGAACCATGTGGCCACATTTGGGATGGCAGAACTTGGTAGATCAGCAGATCCTTTGTTCATGTGCTCTTTGCTTACTTTTTTGACATGGAAGATGATTGGTTTATGTTACAATGTGTTTGACCTACAATATTGTATTAGTTGCCAGTGTACAACATAGTGATTCAGTATTTTTATAGATTATAGCCTGGCAGGCTTCTCTGTCCATGGAGTTCTCCAGGCAAGAATCTGGAGTGGGTTGCCATGCCCTCCTCCAGAGGATCATCCCAACCCAGAGATCGAACCCAGGTCTCCTGCATTGCAAGGAGACTCTTTACTGTCTGAGCCACCAGGAACCCAAGAATACTGGAGTGGGTAGCCTGTCTCTTCTCTAGGGGAATTCCTGACCCAAGGATCGAACCCAGGTTTCCTGCATTGCAGGGAGACTCTTTACTTTCTGAGCCACCAGGAACCCAGGAATACTGGAGTGGGTAGCCTGTCTCTTCTCTAGGGGATTTCCTGATCCAGGGATTGAACCCAGGTCTCCTGTGTTGCAGGGAGATTCTTTACTGTCTGAGCCACCAGGAACCCAGGAATACTGGAGTGGGTAGCCTGTCGCTTCTCTAGGGGATTTCCTGACCCAGGAATCAAACCCAGGTCTCCTGCATTGCAGGTGGATTCTTTACAGCTGAGCTACCAGGGAAGCCCCTGACAGGTGTGAGGTGGTATTGTTGGTTTTTATTTGCATTTCTTGTCTTGAAAGAACCTTACTCTTTACATTTAAAGACAGATTTTGAAGCCCAGCATCTTGATGTGGAACATTAACCCTGACATCCCAGTGTTAACTCTAGGCATGCCTGGGAGGTGATGGGGCCTCTGTGTGCGGGTGTGAGCAGACACGTGGTGAAACTGAGTCCCAGCCCCTTCTTTTCTTGGGCCTGACCACGGACAGGGACGGCCTCCCTCGGTGGGCCGTGTGTGAGTCTGGTCTCTGGGATGGCAGGATGCCGTTTGGGAACCCTGTTCTGGTGCCCGAGGACAGGTTCTCTGGCTCCTCCATCCCTTGGGAGGTGAGGGTGTGACCACAGTCAGTGTCGGCTCCCTTGTCAGGGCCTTGACCTGTGCACCCTCAGGTCCCCTGCCGGGGCCTGTCCCCGAGGAAGGCAGAGTGTGTCCTCCGTGAAAGGAGGAGTGGTTTTCCATCAGTAGCCTGAGCAGACATGCCATATTTGAAAGACTGCCTGTCAGAGGTGCCTTTCTGATTCTGGTTTTGTTTGTGACTTCCAATAGTAAAGAAAGATCTTTGTAAACCTCTACATAGAACTCTCCAATCTGCATTGCCAGAAACCGGGCTGTGTTCCTCAGGCATTGTTAGTCCAGTGAGGTAATTACATTCCATAGAGTATCTAGTTCCGCTACTTTAAAGGGTAAAAGTATGGGAGTTGCAAATATATACAGTAGTCTAAGAGGCTCCTCCAAAGCACTTTTTTCAGGAGGCAATAAAATTAACAGTGCTGTGTGGGGACAGGCAGTGGGAGCCAAACAGCAAAATAGCTCGGCGAGGCTGAGTGGGATCGTGCTACTGCTCACGACCCTGGGGCCACGGGAGCACCTGGCCAGCCCGTGGCCTGGGTCTTGTCCAGCCATCCATTCAGCCCCCTTCAAAGCAGCACTGGCTGGAGGGTCTCAGCTCGCATATATGCAAGAGGAGGGGGCTGTTAGGGAGGATTGAGTCTCTGACACAGAACTTTATAAATAGTAGGAGTGTTTCTCCAGCCTGTCTTCATTCTGTTCGCAGCTAAAATTCCCTGGCAGCCTGTAACTAATGAGAACGGAAAGTACTATTTGCAGAGACTGAAATCCAGCAGGCGTTAGTGTTCCCATGGCACATTGTTGCTTTGGCTGAACTCTTGCGCCGCCATCTCTTCCATGTTGAGCTGTTGTCAGGCTGTGAAAACAGCTCTACTCTGACCAAGACCCTGGATGTGTGTGGAGAAGTGTGTTTTGTCAGTGTGAGAGCCTGACCACACACTCTCAGAGCTTAGGGTCGTGTGCGTGGGCAGGTGGCTAGCACCCAGAGGTCACAGTTAGTGTGTATTTGGACCTGAATTGTGCAATCTCATGTGTGTAAATTGGGGCTAAGGACCAACACAACTTGTGGGTGGATTCTGGGGGTCAGCTGCTGCCAGTCTGTTAGCTCACAAGCCTGTGCTGTCTCCTCAGTGAGGGGTTACGCTCCCCATTGCACCAGTGAGCACACCGAGACTTGGAAAACTGGGCCAGCTTGTCCATGGTTCCATCGCTGGTTGGTGGCCCAGCAGGGACCTTGACTCCAGAGTCTGTGTCTTTGAGCACTAAACTATTCTGCTTTAAAAAAAAAAAAAAAAAAAATCTGAATTCCTTCGAAGATGTTCCTTGCTCTGACTGAATCGGACATGTGAACCCCTTTGCCTGGCCTTCCACTTTCTCTCTAGGGTCAGGTGCTCATTGCTTCTCAGTGTTACATAAGCTCAGAGCTGCCGATTCTGGTCCTCACACTGTGAGTACCATAGATGCTGTGTCAGAGTCTGGAATGCACACACACACCCCAACAACCCTCCTCCCTTCCAAAACAAGACAGACAGAAACACCAGGCACAGTTAGTGGGGAGACTCTGCCAGACTCCAAGGGAGGTGGTGTGGGAGGTCAGCAGGTTGAAAAGGATAGGCAGCCCTGTCGGGGAATTCCAGTACTGGTGTGCTGGTGTTCTTGTGGTCCTGTGGGAGGTCCAAGGAGAGAGGGCTTGTCTGTACCTGAAGTGGTTTCTAACTCAAGAGTTTGGTACTATGGCTTGTTTGCAAGTTAACAGGGAGCAGACACAGCCGGGGGTGCAAACAGGATACCTCACTGGCAGTGTTTCCAGAGAAACAACTGTGTGTGAAAGATGCAGGGTTAGTACTGTGACCCTTGGAGCTTATGGGGAGGACGGGGCAGAGGAAAGGTTGGCCATTGGAGACCAGGTGGTGATGGGTGTGATGGTGGAGGAGAGAGAAGGGGGGCCCAGGGGCAGAAAGTTGATGTCAGATACTGTAGCAGGAATGCAGGCTCTGAAACTACAAAAGCCCTGCTTGGCTATGACACTTGGAAGTTGCTGGGCTTGCCAGAGAGTTTCACAGTGGGGTGCTCTGGAGTGTTAGGTGGAGAGGAAGTGACTTCATGAAGGGAATGCTGGTTGGGAACGGGGGGTCTTTTAAGTCCTTGTTTGTTGTTAAGGTTTGCTGAGGGTTGAGGTGGGTAGCAGTAGATGAGAAGAGCTGGAGGCTGTGAGAGACAATATATCCATGGGAAGGGTCAAGCAAGAAGCAGCCAGGGGCCCTGGCAACGTTGACCTTGGCAATAGGAAGCAAGAGCAACATCCCAGGTCCCTAAGGCTCAGCATTTCTAGTTAACATCGAAATTCTGTGTTCCATAGCATTGTTAGGAGTAGAACTTTGCTTTGTCAAATGAATGCTTCACTTTGTGTGTGTGTGAGTCACTCAGTCATGTTCAACTCTTCGTGCCCCATGGACTGTAGCCCGCAAGGCTCCTCTGTCCATGGGGATTCTCCAGGCAAGAATAGTGGAGTGGGTTCCATTCCCTTCTCCAGGGAGTCTTCCCGAGCCAGGGATCGAACCCAGGTCTCCGACTTTGTGGGCAGATTCTCTACCACCTGAGCCACCAGGGAAGCCCATTAACTAGTACTTTAGTTCAGTGGAGTTGTTCTCTTTGCAACATATATTCGTGCCACGCCAGCGTGAAGGTCTCCGGGGTTGGTGTACCTCTCCTGGCCTGGCAGAGGGTGGAGAGGCTATAGAGGGAGTTAAGATGGTGATTGGGCGAGAAAAGGGCTAATTCCCCTGCCTCGACTTTCTCTGTTTGAAATTACAGTCGAAGCGGTGGATGAGAGCCAGACAGTAGGAACCTGAGGTGAGAATGGAGGAGACAGGCTGGTTCCATCTCAGAAACTTGGAGAGCAGAGAGGACAGAAGTGGCTGGATGGGGCCTGGGTCTGCGGCTGCCCCTCTGCTGGTCAACCAGTCTTATGCCAGGCCCTGTCTCAGGTCATCAGCCTGCAGTTGGTGATCGATTTTCACTTAGTGGAATTTAGTGGATTCAGTTCAGTTCAGTCGCTCAGTCGTGTCTGACTCTTTGTGACCCCATGGACTGCAGCACACCAGGCTTCCCTGACCATCACCAACTCTCGGAGCTTGCTCAAACTCATGTCCATTGAGTCAGTGGTGCCGTCCAACCATCTCATCCTCTGTCGTCCCCTTCTCCTCCTGCCTTCAGTCTTTCTCAGCATCAGGGTCTTTTCCAATGCATCAGTTCTTCACATCAGGTGGCCAAAGTATTGGAGTTTCAGCTTCAGCATCAGTCCTTCCAGTGAATATTCAGGACTGATTTCCTTTAGGATGGACTGGTTGGATCTCCTTGCAGTCCATGGGACTCTTGAATTCCAGGTGCGAGTTTTTGTCTGCTGACAAGGCTTTCTAGAGTTCACTGAGAGGAGGCTGGCACACACGCAGAAGGCTGACGTGAGCCTGGACTGCAACAGGACAACTTCAGGTCAGGCCTGAGGCTGCTTCAGTGGACAGCCCTCCCCCCCCACCCGCTGGCTCCGGGCCTTCATAGCTGAGGAGATGGTCTGCCTCTCTGCTTAGAGTTCCAGGGCGTTCTTCTCAGATGGAAAGTGGCACTCAGACATTGGTAACTTGAAGCTTTTTGGATGGATTTAAAAGAAACAGTGTGAGAATGTCTTCTTTAAGATTATGATGAATATATAAGTTCTGTGGTTTACATTTAATGTGTTCGAAGCTTGTCCAGCTGTATAGCAGACCCTGTGTCAGGTATGGTTTTTCTTCTGGAAGATTGTGATTTCATGTGGGGCCCCATGACAGCTGTGCATTTTGCTGCCCAAGTGTAAGCATGAGATGAGCAGATAGCACCACGCCTGCTCTGTGTGTGTCTGCCGTGTCGTCTGTATCCTGGTGTTGAGTGTGAAGGGGGGATTCATCCCTCTTATCACCAAGGATGAAGCTTGGTCCTGGTATGGGCTTGGTGGGGAAGGGAAAGGACGGATGAGCAGGCTGAGGAAAACGGGTGGGTGAGGTGAGGTGTGCCTCCAGTGTGGTTGGGTCACCCAGTCCCCAACTCTCAGCCCCCAGGTTCTGAGTATCTGGGCTCTGCCAGACCTCCAGGCGCTCGCCCTCCTGCTACTCCCCCCGCCCCTTAGGCTCCCATGCCACCTGCTGACTGGTGCCCCCAGCACCCTCTCTTCCAACCTTTTCTTGTCCCTGCTGACCCCCTAACCAGCTTCCTTTCCCACACTGGGAGCGTCCTGCCATCTGATCAGCTCCACACGGCAGCCTTGCAGGGACCTTTTAAAGCAATCAAATGATATCACTCCTGGTTCCAACCCTGTGGTGACCACCCATCACTTTTTGATTAAATCCCATACCCTGGTTTTAAAAGCCCAGGTCTTACCTGGCATGACTGCTTCTTGTCTTTGACAAAACAGTGACAGTGTTTATAGAATTGATGATCCAGGTTAATAATGATGTTGATGACGGTGACACTTACTCTGGGCCAGGCTCTGCTCTCAGCGCTTTGTATGTCTTGACTCATTTAACCCTCACATTTCTGAGATTGGTACTGATAGGTCCCCATTTTACTGGTGAGAAGCTTGAGGCATCAGCCCAGGGTCACATGGCAAGTCGCTGGCAGAACTGGCTTGGGGCTAGGCGCCTGCCTCCCCTGCTTGCTGGAGTCATAGGCACCCTTCTGCCTATCAAGCCTCTGGGTGACTCCCTTGACCAGAGATCTGGCCTTGTGACCCTTCTGAGCAGCCTGTCCTGTTGTTTAGCAGATCTCAGTGGGAGGCCCTGGAGGCTCTGCAGGAGCCAGCCAGTCACGTTTATTAACTGGGTGCACCACTGGCCCTCGTGGTCTGAGCCCCACTCAAGTGGGCCTCGCCCCTGATGCCCCCTCTCAGGCTCCGGCGCCCAGAATGGTGTAGGCATAGTGCTGCTCAGCTGATACTTCCTGAGCAGCAGGTGTGTGGATGCTGCAGTCACAGGGGTTTGGCTTTGACACTGCTGGTGGCCAGGCCTGGACGGAGCTGAATGGGGGGGCCAGAGGAGAGGGTGGCACAGGGACGCCAGTGCCGGGCAGATACCAGGCAGCGGGGCTAGGGGTCAGGCAGGGTGTGCCAAGAACTTGGACTATTTGATGTGGGTGACCCTTTTAGTCGGGACTGGGCAGGTTGATGCTGATGCTGTGGGGCTTGTTTCCCAGCAGATTGCTTGCTTAGCTTTTCTGCTGGAATTCTTCCCAGGAGTTGGTGCGTGCAAGAAAACAAAGGATCATCTTTCTGAGTTTAGATTGGAGTAATTCAGGCTAAAATCCCTTAGGTCTACTGTCGCCAAGCTGTGGTTCAAGTTAGGAAGCCAGCTCATCAGTGCCCTCCATGGACTAACTGTTGTGCAGACACACCTCGCTATTTGTGGATCCCTGGCATTGTCGCCCCCCAAAACAGCAGGAGCAGTAAATAACCGCTCTCCAGATAAAGCAAACGGGAAAACACTGCCAGAATTTGCTCTATCAAGCGCCATGAACAATGGCAGTCGGCAGGGAAATTATGCAGAGGGAAAAAGCCCTTTTATTTCCTTTTCAAAATCGGTGGGACTGGAGAAGTTCGGGAGATAGGGAGGAAAAGGAGTGGGGAAAGAGTAAATACAGTAATCTTGTATTGGAGATGATGCCAAGCCTCATTGCCTGGGCTTTGGTTCAGCATCACGGGCAGGAAATGTTAGCGAATGTCTATTATTAACAACCCTGCATCGTAGAGAGCTGCTGCACATGGAGTACTGGGTGGGGTCTTGTGAATATCGTTTGATGTAAGTCTTTCAGCAGCCGTGTGAGTAAGCAGGTGAGGAAATCCAGGCTTTAAAGGGGTTGAGACATGTGATCAGATAACACCCTTGCCCCAGTGAAAGTCAGGATTCAAACTTTGGGGTGGCTTGAATCCCAAGGGCCTGAGTTCGTGGCTGTAGAGTGAGCCTAAGAGTGGAGTCGCCCTTCTGCCCCTAGAGCGAGCTGGTGCACTTGTCTTTTGGGGGGCTTTCTGATTCTGGTCCCACCACCACCACCCCTTCGCTAGCTAGCGTTCCCCTTCTGTCCAGAAAGGAACAGATGCCGCCTTGTGTGTTGTCGTCATGTTTCCTCAGTCACTTTCAGCCTGGGACAGTTTCTCCATCTTTTTTTTGTGTGACTGTCAAACTTTTGAAGACATCAGGTGTGTTGTAGACAGTCAGTTTGGGTTGGTGTAGTGACGGCCAAGCCTGGTGGGCTGCCGTCTGTGGGGTCGCACAGAGTCAGACACAACTGAAGTGACTTAGCAGCAGTAGCAGTCTTCTCTCACGGTCCAGATGGGATATGGATTTTGGGATGAAGACCGCAGAGGTGATGTGTCCATCCCCTCACATCCTGTGAGCGTCCGTCATACGAACGTGACTTAAGGCTGTGATGCTGGCTTGGTCGCCTGGTTGAGGATAAGTCTGCAGGCGTCCTCACCCAATGTCACTGCTGTCCCCTTCATGTTCTCTGGTCACTGACTCCATCTCCACCTCCTAGGAGGGTAGAGAAGTTGCTGAGAATTTGTTAAATTCTCAACATAGATTAAAACCACATTATTAATTGATGAGTGTTTGGGGGGAGATACTGTGAGGTTATGCAAATATCCCATTTCCCCTTAAAAATCTCACACACTATTTTTAGCATCATCAGTGAATCTTGCTTACAGCAATTATCACTGTGGTATTAACACTGATTTTATATTTCCCTCACTCCTTCTGTTTATTAATTAGTTGTTTGTTTATTCAGTCATTCATTAGTTTCGGAGAGACTCACGCGTATCACTTTATTCTCTGCCTTATGGTCCAACACTGTGTTACATATTTAGCCACTCACATCAGCTCCAGCTCTGCCCCATCGGGAGCTCTCTGGTTGGCTTCTTTGTCCTCTTGACGTTCTGCATCCTGTGGTTTTCTGAGCACTTCCTTACTTTCTGGCATTGCCTGGTTCCAGGCCCATCTCATCGTATTTTCTCTTCCACCCGTTCTCCAAGGAGCCTGATTGCTTTCCTTACAGGCAGTATTTAGAAACCATACATGGCAGTGAATGAGCTCACTGCTTCTGGGAACCCCTGCCTCTGGGCCCCCCACCACTGCCCTGTCAGTGTATGTGCTTATTATCTCTTTTTCTGGAAATACATTGAAATATTTGTACCTTTCTCTGAGAGTAAGAACAGGGCTCCATCACCTATAACCTGCGATGGAATAAGCCAGTCCTTCTAGTAGGTGAATTCTGTGTCCCAGCTTGGATGCGTTCTGGAGGAGGTGTTCCTGCTTTTGTGATTGACTGGTTGACTGTGAGCCCCCAGGTGCTTCTCTGTCTGTCTTGTGTTGATGGATATATCCACCCCCAACACAAGCACCACTCAGTCACCAGCCTTCGTCCTTAAACTGCTTGCAGTTGTTCAGCCTCATACACTGGACACTGGTTGACCCTGCTGTCATGCTTACCCCCACTGGATGTCAGATGGATCTCTGCTGCGATGTCCTGCCTACTCTGTGACCCGCTTTCTACCCAGGGCCCTCCTCTGGCCCCGTGACCCTCTCTTCCATGGCCTCTCCTGGCCACGGTGCAGCCCCTTTCCTGCATGTGTGTCGGGTTCTCTTGGGCAGCAGCATGCAGACTCTGTTGGCTGCACCCTCAGATGCCCAGTGCAGACGTGGGGGCAGCTCTGCGAAGCTGTGCGGGCTCTTTCTGTGTGGTACAGCTCCCCATCTTCTGTTCCTTGTTGTGTTCTGTTCCACACGTAGATTTTACAGCCCTCGCGCTGAGAAGTGCACTCTCCAGGGCGGCATGGAAGGTGTATTCTTCTCACCCTGCTCTCTCATTATCTCAGTGGTTTATTTGTTTATTTTGGTCAGTCGATGGGTGAGTCCATCATTTTGCTCACGGACGCGGTTA
Source organism: Capricornis sumatraensis (assembly GCF_032405125.1). Lineage (NCBI taxonomy): Eukaryota > Metazoa > Chordata > Mammalia > Artiodactyla > Bovidae > Capricornis > Capricornis sumatraensis. The sequence continues at coordinate 81,761,552 of NC_091073.1, forward strand.
CTTGCAGGCCATGTCGTTCGGTGTTCAGTGGTAGTTCAGGTTCCTCCTCTCGGAATGTCTTCTTGATAGCCCTTGCTGACTTTCCTGTTTTCGTTACTGATTTGTAGAAATCCTTTATATATTTCAGTTCTTTGTTGGTTATGTGTCATAGATCTTCCTCCTCACTCTGGCCTACCTTTTAATTGTCTGTATTAAATTTATTTGTGGTCGCTGCGAGAAGACTTTCTCTGCTTATGGCGAGTGGGGGCTGCTCTGTGTTGCGGGTTCGGGCTTCTCATCGTGGCGGCTTCTCCCGTTGCGGAGCACAGGCTCTCGAGTGTGGGCTCAGAGGTTGTGATGCCCGGGCTTAGTTGCCCCAAGGCATGTGGGATCTTTCTGGACTAGGGATTGAACCTGTGTCCCCTGCATTGGCCAGTGGATTCTCAACCGCTGGACCACCAGGGAAGTCCTTAACTTTGTGTGTTTTGGGGGCCTTCTCATCCAGAAGTATCACATTTAATTTAGATGTAAATTTTCTTTACATCTAATGTATTTTCTTGTTAGTACTTTTCTACTTGGATGTGGTAAAAATATTTCCTACAAAATGTTTGAAGTGTGAGTGTGCTTTTCACATCTAGGTTTAGTTTTGTGCGTTGGTGCCCTTGGTCAGACAGCCATTCTTTCTCACCCATGTGCCACCCAAGTCCGCAAGGGAGGCACTGGTTCAGGGCTGGGTGGTCTTTCTGCTCGCCGTTTGCTCCCTGAGTGCCAGGGCCACAGTCGGCAGGGGCTGTGTCCGTCTCCCGCTCCCTGCCCCCACCCCGGTTTGTCCTCTTCAGAATCATCTTGGTGATTCTTGATATCCCTTTTGGTCTCTATTTTAATTCCCCTACCTTTGTTTTTTCCAAGCCTCATCCTCATCCCTCTAAGGTCTGGACTAGAGAGGTGGAGGCCCGAAGCCTGAGTGTGCCCACCTCACTTGGTGGGTGAGATTGTCTAGTCAGGGGGATAGTCGGGAAGGTGTTGAGAGAAGAGGACAGCAGATGGCTTCCAGAATGGAAGACCATTTGCTCTCTTGCTCGGGACGGGGGCAGGGATGGGTGTTGGGAGGGCTTATGGGAGCGAAACACCAGATAAAATCCCACAGAACACGTGTGTCGCCAGGTGCACTGCGTGCACACACTTCCACGTGACGGTCACCTGAGAATCCTGGGAGGTGGCAGGATGAAGAGCCTGCAGCCCAGAGTGTGTGGGAGTGATCAGGCTCATCATCCTGAACCCCTGGCCCGTCTGCTGTCCACGCTGACCCTTCCTAGGTTGGAGCCACCGGGAGTTGGGGGAAGCCCCATCTGGCCACGTGTCCCAGTGATTGGAGTCCTTTCATTTCAGATGCTTTCTTATTGATTAAAACTGTTGCCTTTTAAAAGTTTTCTTGAAACACGGCTTTTCAAAAATAACAAAAACAAAAAGCCCAAATGAAGCAAACCTCATTAAAAACTAATTCCCAAATTCCAAAATTGCATAAACTGATTTAAAGGGCCAGCTGGTAAATGTTTCAGGCTTTGCAGGTCACACATTCTGGAGCCCAAAGCAGCCAGAGATGCTTTGTAAATGGATTACTGTAGGTTGTTCCAGTGAAACTTTATTTACCAAACAGGTGCTGGGCTGTCAGTTACCAACCCCTGACCTGTCATATCTCAGACAGTATCTTAGTAAAACACTTTGAGAATAGAACAAGATAAAGTTTACGTTAGCCTTCTCAGTACTAATGATGGGACATTTCTGACACGTGGCTGTGTTGCTGATTGCATACCTGATGATATGCAGCTCCTGAAAGTTTGGGTGATATTTTCTTCTGAGGGATACATACCTCATTTTATCTCACTTTGCTTTATTGTGCTTCACAGATACTGTGTTGCGTACCAGTTGAAAGTCTGTGGCAATCCTGTGTCAAGCAGGTCTCTCAGCCCCATTTTCCCAGCAGCATTTGCTCACTTCTTGTTTCTGTGTCACGATTTGGTAATTCTCCTAATATTTCAAAGCTTTTCATTATTATTATGTATGTTATAAATATAAATCTTTAATGGATAAGGAGTTGCTTCTTATGGATGTGCAAAGAAAGTGATTTCTTGAAATGGAATCTACTGGTGATGATGCTGTGAAGATTATTGGTGAAATGACAGCAAAAGCATTGAAATATTACATAAACTTAGCAGTAGGATTTGAGAGGATTGACTCCAATTTTGAAAGAAGATCTCCTGTGGTAAAATGCTGTTGAACAGCATTGTCTGCTCGAGAAATCCTTTTTTTTTTTTTAAACTTTAAATTTATTTATTTTAATTGGAGGCTAATTACTTTACAATATTGTATTGGTTTTGCCATACATCACCATGAATCCGCCATGGGTATACACATGTTCCCCATCCTTAACCCCCCTCCCACCTCCTTCCCTGTATCATCCCTTTGGGTCATCCTAGTGCACCAGCCCCAAGTATCCTGTATCCTGCATCGAACCTGGAGAGAAATCCTTCATGAAAGGAGGAGTCAACCCCTGTGGCAGACTTCATTGTTGCCTCCTTTCAGGAAATCGCCACAGCCACCCCATCCTTCAGCAGCTATCACCTTGATTAGTCCATATCTACCACATCAAGGCAAAACCCTCCACCAGCAAAAAGATTGACTCACTAAAAGCTCAGATGATGGTCAACAGTATTTATCAGTAAAGTAATTTTAATTAAAGTATGTACATTGTCTTTTTAGACATCATGCTGTTGCACACTTAACACAGAATAGTTGTATGGTATAGTGTAGACTACACGTAACTTCTCCATGCGCTAGGAAACCGGAAAATTCTTGCGACTCACTTTATTGGGGTGTGTGGTGGTCTGGGACAGAACCCACCATATCTCTGAGATACATTTGTATCCCTCAGTTGAGAAGTCTGTTGGAACTTGAAATGGTAAAGCTGGTCATAAGTGTCCTGATTTTGGATGACTAGGAATAGAAAATTGATTTAAAAGACTAAGAATTCAGCATATTTATGGAGTAAATTATCTTTTTGTTTTAAAATGTATATTTCACATTTATACACTTGTATAAAAAATTGGGATGTCTCTTTCCCTTGTTAAAGTAATTAACATGATTTAAGAAAATGTCTCACTATAACCAACTTATATCTTTTGTTAATTAGAAGAGTTTGTAGTAAATATTGATTATGTTTTTGTTGGCTGACCATCTGATACAGATTGTCAAAGACGTTCCCTAAATTTGCATTAACACCTGTCAAGTGATTCATGGGCATATCATGAGACTCCAAGCACCTTGCCTCATTTATTTTAGGTAAATATAGAATCAGCTCGTGTTTTTAACTGTACTGCAAAATTAATTTTAAAACATTAAAAGCACATTTTCAAAATATACTTGTTGTAAGAATTCTTTTTATTAAGCTGAGGCTTCTTTAAGGTGGTGAGTGGGCGCTAAGGACCAGAAGGTATCCCAGAGGAGCTGGGCTGCTGCATGCAGCGACTGCAGGCGAGTCCTGTTCCCGGCTGGCCCTGTGTTCCTCAGCTGGACTTTCTAGTTAGACAAGCTCCAGCTTGGACGGTGAAGTGTCTGCTTACAATGCGGGAGACCTGGGTTTGATCCCTGGGTCGGGAAGATCCCCTGGAGAAGGAAATGACAACCCACTCCAGAATTCATGCCTGGAAAATGCCATGGACCGAGGAGGCTGGTGGGCTACAGTCCATAGGGTTACAAAGAGTCGGACACAACTGATCGACTTCTCTTCTCTTCCTGGTCCAAGTGGTCAAGAGAAGAACAGACTACACAAGGAAGCCAGGTTGAATGCAAAGGGCCTGATAACTCCAAAAACTAGAGATTAAAATGTTAGAGTATTCCTGTTAGAAAATAGATGCGATGCCCTACAGACTTCAGGGAGGGAAGGAGCTGTGAGATTGTTTGATGATAGTGCTGGTGCTTGAGTTAATCAAACATCTGGAAGGAAGTAGGAAGGCAACTTATCAGCCAGGAGAAGGCGTTCGTATACTTCGAAACCAACAAAGAATTTTATCAAAAATTTATGGAGAACTTCTTCAAACCAGGGAAAGCACAGACAAAAGCCACGGCAGGGATTTTGCAGAAATGAGTCGCATATGGCCAGTTAACATCATATGCAGGGAAATGTGAATCCAGACCGATCGGAAATACTATTTTTTGTATGTATTTTCTTGAGAAAGTGTTCCAGTGTTGAGCAGGACCCTGTGCACACAGCTGTTCAGTGAGAGTTGGGGCAGCCCTTGGAAATGAGTTCCCCACTGTCTCTTAAGGATGAGATGCTTTCTTTTGTACCCTTGACCCAGCAGATCCACTCCTGGGTGAATAGCCAAGACAGATCCTTCAGGTTTGGTGATACAAAAAGGAGAGGATAGCGTAATGAATGTCCATGAAGTTCCCCCACTTTCTCATTAACAATATGTCAGAATTCATGTTTCCTTTTTCTCCCTAATCCCCCCTTTTTTTTTGATGTGGCAGAGCCCAGAAATCACAAACTTTCTTTCACCCATACGTACTTCAGTAAAAAAGAAAAGTGGACTAAATGAATATCAAAACTTAACAAATTTATGATTCCCAAAATCATCTAATGTCCAGACTGCGTTCACTTTTTCCTCATTGTCTCAAAATGTCTTTTTACAGTTAGTTTTTTCAAAATATCTGTCCAGCAAGTCCAAACATTACATTTGGTTGCTGTATCTTCTAAGTCTCTTAATTTAGAATAATTCCTCTTCTTTTTTTTTCGTTTTATGATGCCCTTTGTAACCATTTGTTTGTAAAGAAACTTAGAATTTTCTGTATTGTAATTTCCCAGATGCTGGCCTTGGCAGGTTTTGTGTTGGTGGTTTTGATGGATACGTTCTCTGCCACTTCTGCTGTCTGTAGTCTGGTGGTTAGACCTGTGGTGTGGAGCAGGTTTAAGGCTCAGCATTAGGGCAGGACTACCACAGAGGTGAGGTTCTCTCAGGAGGTGCCTGGTATCTTGCTGTTGTGGACACAGCGAGATTTTCTGGTCCTTCTGTGAGCAGACTCCCATCCACCTCTCACCTAGAGCTCAGTGTCCGTCAAGGAATGCTGCCCAGACTCAACGTTTCCATTGTAGGTTACCCAGTGGTGATTATCTCATTCTGTTACACCTTTGTTTATTATTTTTGGCTGCACGGGCTGTTCTCGAGTGGCAGCGAGTGGAGACTACTCTCTAGTTACGCAGGCTTCTCATTGTGGTGGCTTCTCTCCTGCGAGGCACGAGCTCCAGGTGTGGGATATCGTAGGATCAGTGAGGAGAGGAGGAAATCGACGCGAGATGGAGCTGCTCTGCAAAGGGAAGGATGAACTACTGTCTACTAATGTACACATACACGTACTGTCTACACCATGTACACCCCCCGCACAGGCTTGCACGGACACACAGAATGAACATGCTCACACCACCTGTTCACATCATGTACGCACACAAGGGAAGACGTGCACAAGGAAGTGCTCACACACTCTGTTCTCCACACACACGTACACACCACACACATGCTCATAGGACATACTCATTCACGTGTATACACGCACACCACATTCCTCACGCACAAGCCCTGGCCTCTCCCCCGGGTACGTGGACAGTGTCATCTACAGGTGGGTGGGGAGCTGTCACACCTGTGTACCACTGAACACCCAGGAGAGGTAGCCTTTGCCTTAGAGCATGAGGGACAGGTGTGAGTGAGTGGAGGCAGGATGTTCCAGGGTGGAAGCAGCTCTTTTCTGGCTCCGGGAACCTGGTGAGTGCTGGCCAGTGCCTGTCTCCACATAGTGGGGGATCCACCCCCACACCCCAAACCTGGGAACCTGGAAAAGGGCTTGAGAGTGCCCCCTGCTGAATTATAACCTGTTCCTATATGGGCTCCAGCCTCCTGCACAGGAGCCTTTATTTGGAGGCTGTGACCCCTTTTACCCACCACTTCTCCCACTCACCACTGGCTGTTCTAATTCCCACGCCGCCACCCCCGCAGTGCAGGGGCTTGGAGGGAGGGAGGGGGGAGGCAGCCTGAGTTCCTTTCCCACCTGTGCAGGTGATGCTGGCTGTGGGCACTGCCCAGCAGAGCCTCCCTCTTGGAGAGGGCTCTTTCTTTGACACAGTCACAACCCTGTTATCTGGGCTGATCCAGCTCATCAGACGTGGGTGCTGCAGTGAGGCCTGCTCCCTGTCTGCACCCTGGCTGCTGACGCATGCTCCTCCTCCCACCCTTCCCACTCCCCCCGCCCCCTTCCCCTCCCACCCCAGTTCTGGCCAGCAGCTGCAGGGGTGTGGCTGTAGGCTGGTCTGGGAGGACGGGTGAGGGCGGGGGGCCCAGAGCACCTGCATGTGACAGGAGACTTATTTTTTGCACACTGTCAGTGGGAAATAATCAACTTTATTTAAAGAGAATGTGGATTTAGAGTGTTAGAAACACCCAGCAGCTTGCTGATCTGTGCTGGGGAGAAGCTGCAGGTCCATACGGGGTTGCGGGGGCCGGGGAGGGGCGCGTGCCTGCTGAGCTGCCCACCCTGCGATGCTCTCTGGCCAGCGCTCTCCACAGACACCAGCTCCACAGCGCTCACCTCTGCCGCGTGGCTGTCTTCTCCCCGAGCTTCTTCACGCTGTCCCTCTGTGCATGTGTCTTTGTGTCCAGAGCCCCCTCCCTTTAAGGACATGGTCGCGTTGGGTCAGGACCTACCCTAATGGCCTCATTCTAACTGGATTACATCTGTATAGACCGTGTCTCCGCATGAGGTGCCGAGGGTTAGGACTTTAACACATTCATTTTGGGGGACACAGTTCAGCCCACAGCAGCCACCAGTTTACCAGCCCAGAGAGCCTGGGCTGTGGCAGAGGCCCAGCCTCAGATTTAAGGTGTGGAAGGCATACCCACAGGAGGGAAACATGTTCTTGGCTTACAGCGTTCACCTGAAAAGTGCATCTCATTAACCACCACTTGCAGCCCCTCCTCACACAGGTGAGAGGCTGATGGGGTACAGCCCTTGACCCTCTTGTGTGTTTTCCTCTGCAGACATGTGGGCGTGCACGGTGAGTGTGGCAGCCCACCCATCAGCCTCTCCCTCCAAGTGCATCAGCTGGGCTCTGCACGCACAGGAGAAGAGGGCTGCATGTACCTGTTGTTGGGATGGGCATGCTCATAGGTGTTTCCTCCTCGACTAGGTTTCTGTCTTTTAATTTAGATCAAAAAGTTACTATGATGGACTCTCAACTTATTTTTATGTGGTGTTTTTACTATTATTAACACTTAAATTTTGTGACATTGTTTTATTGTGTTTTTTGACATCAGCCCCTGGCCATGCCTGTTTGCATCTGTGCTGGGTTGGTAATGCACATACAAGAAGATTAAGCTGACGGAGTTTCTTTCCTAGGCTGTCTCATAAGCACACTGCTCACATCTGAAGAAAGCCTGCAGTTTAGTGCAGTGCCTTGGCTTTGATTTATTTACCAGGGGAAGATGGAGGCTGGGGTTGGATTAGAATTGAAGTTGAGTAGCTATAGGCCAAAGTTGTTTTTTGGTATCACCCCCTTTTTTAAAAAAAAGATACGGCCTGCCAAGAGGTTTATGGGAAACCAGGTGCCCACAAGCCCCAGGATGCGATTAAGGAGGCTCTTTGGCTTGTGAACTGGTCTGGTTTCTAAGTGAAGACCAGGAGGGCCAGGCTGTGCCATGGACTGCGTCGACAGATATTTCTCCTAACCTTGAGGGTCCTACACAGGGTGTTCTCCTTGGCTTTTCCCTTTGTTCCTGTGACTTCCCAGGAGGCCTGAGTTGGGTGGTCGGAAAGGAAATCAGCCAGAGGGAAGGGGAGTTTTAGACGCAAAACCAAGCAAGGTTAGGTGAACGTTCTCAGGACCTGGAGACAGTATGTTCCTGGGACCCTGTGGGATTCCTGCCCTGCTTGTGGGCCTGGGCTGTCGTCTTACTTCTTGTTCTTTCTCAGGAGACAGGAGCAGTTCCAGAGAAACCCCGACAGCTACAACGGTGCTGTGCGTGAGAACTACACCTGGTCCCAGGACTACACCGACCTAGAGCTCAAGGTGCCGGTACCCAAGCACGTGGTGAAGGGCAAGCAGGTAACCGCCAGGTTCTTTCAGCTCCATCTGCTCAGCTTCTTTCCTGAAGCAAAGGCTTCAGGCTGTGGGCTGCACTGGAGCTGCTTAGCCACCAGCACAAGACTGCTTCTTGTCCTTAGTCACCAGCATGCCAGTCTCTACCCTCTTTAACCACGTCAAGTATGAGACCCAACTTAGCCTCCTATGTGAACAGCACCTGAGCTTTTTTTTTTTTCTTTTTAATTATAGTATTCTCATATCATTATTGTCTTTAGTCTCTGGAAATGCACTACAGAGTAGGCAAGGCCATTGTCACACCCATTTCACACTGGAGAAGGTGGAGTCCTGAGAGGCAGAGCACCACAGGTTCTGTCGTGGTGAGTGCACAGTCCTGTGCTCTGTGGAGCTGTAACATTTATAGCTTGAGTGGATTTCTCCATCTTAATGAGCTTGAGTGAGTGGAGATTTAATCTTTTAGTGAGAGAGAGATGTTTACTTGGGGACCTTGCTGAGAATAACATTATTATAGCTCGTTGTAAGTAGGCAGGCTTCACATTAAAGAAAACTCTCATGTGAAATGGGACATTGTTACTATAATCCACAATGTGAAAAATTCTTATATATGCTAGAAACTGTTTTCTTATTTCATTCGTCATGAGAAACTACAACCTGCAAAGTAAGTGGTATCTCTCATGTTTTATAGATGAGAAATTGAGGCCGAGAGAAGTTACTCAGTTACTCAAGTTGACATGGAAAAGTCACCATGTGTCCCCCTCACTCTTGCCTTGCCAGGAACAGTGAGCACTGTCTGAATGTTCTAGGAGTGAGTGACTGAATGGGTGCCCTGGTACAGCCATGGTTTGATTCAGGTGTGTCTGCTTCTAAAGCTCATACTGTTTTCCCTGTGCCCACTCCTCACTTTATAAACAGAAATAACTGCAGCCTTTTTTAAAAGGGATGGTCCCAGAGCATGTGAAACAGAAGTTGAGTTCTATGTACGTTTCAGAGAAACGACCACTGTGTAAAGTGGCTCCTGCTGGTCTGGATACATGTCAGATCCAGGCTCTAGGCAGTGAGCAAGCCCTCCCAGACCTTCCCCTTAGCCCACTTCCATCCTGAGGTCCCTCCTGGTCCCTTTGTGATTACCCAGACTCTACCTGAAATAAACCTGCCCTCTGCAGCAGTCTGGGTGGGTCTTGGGGAAGCCTCTAGAAGACTGCAGCTTCCTACCAGTGTCAGATAAATGCAGTTCATCCTGCAGCATGGAACACGGGAGCAGGACTGGAGCCCCTGGGTCTTCACAGCTCCTTGTGGGTGTGTGTCAGGGCGCTGTGGGGATGGTGTCAGCTGCAACAGCACTGTCTACCCATCTCTCCCTTTCTCTCCTCCCCCCCGGCCCCCAGCCCAGGAGATCTCACTAGGGCTCAGCGACCTCCTGACCCGATGGACTTTAGGATCCAGGTCATACTGGGTACCTAGGGGTCATCCCCACAGAATCCTACTTTTGATGACCGTGTCCCCTCTGACACGATAGGTCAGAGCCAGTGCAGGCTGACCTTCCTGTCAGGGTGAGTTGCTCAGCATGCTTTAGAATTGTAGTCAGTCAGGTGTCAGTCAGGTGATTTTCATTTTGTTTTTTTGGTAGGATTACCTTGTATGTAGGCAAGTAAATTATGAAAAGTGTTGGTTACACACTTAATTACTTGGCTAAAAATATTAGAGCTTCCTGGTCTAGCGTGTCTTCTAACTTCTCCATGAACTTTGGGAACTTTCTCTGGAAGGACTTTTGTTGGGCCCAACCTAAAACTAGTTATTTTGGGGAATTCCCTGGCGATCCAGCGGTTAGGACTCTCACGTTCTTACTGCTGACGACTCAGGTTTGATCCCTGATTGGGGAATTGAGATTCTGCAAGCTGCACAGCATGGCCTCCTCCCCAAAGGCAAACCCCATCCCCCCAAAACCCCAAACTAGTTATTTTCCCTTTCTTTGACTTAAGAGACCTACGTCCCCCGACAGCTCTTGCTGAGCTTCCCATGACTCCATGGGAAGCCTGCTCACTGAAAGCAGCGTCTCAGATGTGCCCACTAGTCACTGGGGTGTCAGTCTCGTGATTCCAAGCTCTGCCGCCAGCAGTGTGTTGTGAGGGGCCTGCCCTTCATCCCACCGTGCTAAGGGACGGACCATCATGCCCCCGTCACATCCTTGCCTCTCAGATCCACTTGTCTTGACCTCTGGGGTGAGATGGCCTTGCTTTCACCGAGGGTGGCCCTGGGTTTTGCTCATTTCTGCATTAGACATTTACTGAGCACATGACGGTCCCTGAGACTGGTACGAGATGACTGTGCTGGAGCTGACATGTGGGGCTCAGGTGAAAAGGCAGGTGCGCCAGCACAGTTCCAGGCAATGTGGAGTGTAAACAGGCTGTTTGTTTAACCTGTGCTGTGCAGCCAGGCACCCCGCGGGCCCTTCCTGCAGCAGCCCTTTGAGGCTTTGCAGTTCACAGGAGGAAACACAGAGAGGGTCAGGGTCTCCAGGCTGGCTTTTTCTGGAGCTAGAGCTCCCTGCACTTGGGGGGGTGTGGATGAACCTGAGTGTTTGTGATGCTGGGACTGAAAGAGGCACATTCTTTGTAAGGCAGTTATTTATCTAGTGTTGGCATGTTGTGATACCTGCTGATTTAATTTGCACTAATCTCCTGTGTGGTTAGATTTTCTTTTCTCTTTCAGTAGTATTTTTTCCCCATGACATTAAAAAAACAAATGTATGATTGATACACAATGTTAGTTTCAGGTCTACAGTATAATGGTTTGATATCTGTGTTTTGTGGAATGATCACCACAATGTCTGGTTAACATCCTTACCATATTATACAACTTCGTGTGTGTGTGTGTTTTCAAAATTTTTCATCTCGTGTGTGTGTGTGTGCTGAGAACTTTTAAGATACTCTCCTCAGCAACTTTCAGAATTTTTGATCTCTCTAGTTTTTAGTGATCTAAGAGATTTAGTTATGCCTCACTTAAAATTTGAGAGTAAGTTTATTTTGTACCTCTTGGCTTTTGCTGGCCTAAGGTTTTTTCTGATTTGCCAGTTTCTTTCTGGACTGGCTCCTTTCCAGTTGTTCCCTGCGGTACCTGTCACAGCTACCTGTCGGCAGTGTTTATTTTTGGTTTTTGTCTGGGGCACCTTTCAGATACTGTCATGATGGTAGCAGCTCAGCTGATGAAGTCGCAGTTGTTCTGGGTTTGTAAGTAGCTCTCTGTGAGGGGGGCAGGCATGTTGGGCATAACAGGTAGATGTGGGAGGCACCGAGTGTTAATGGAGGGTGGTCCTGGGCCCCCTCTTCTTCAACTGTAGCTTGGTGTTGAGGCCTCAGAACATTGCCTCTCCTTTACTTTTTGATTTTTTTTTCAGTGGAAATGGGTTTCCCTCTCAGGTATAGTGGGGGACAGCTAAATGCACATGGGTTATGCCTTATGTTCAAGTGTTGTTGTTTTACATGCAACCATTTTAAAATTTTTGTTATTTCTATTGTTTTGCTGGTGAATCTAAAGGAAAATTTCTCAAAATGAAGCTTTGGTCTCATTCATTCATGAGATATAGTTAGGTCTTTGCTCTGCACAGGAAAAGCAGCCAAGTTCCCCATTCTTTGCTTAGCGTAGTCATGAAGTCAGGAGAGGGAACTTTGCAGTCAGGATGGAGATCTGTGTGTGATCGCAAAAGGCAGCTGGGGCTGGTTCTAAACATGGCCTTTCATTGAATCATAGGATTTTAATGATGGAAAATTGAACTCCAGAGATTTTTAGTCTAACCTCTCACTTGGCACATGAGAAAACTTCCCTGGAGGTGTGAACTGCTAAGGCCCTACACTGTCTGGTGAGATGGTGGTGGAGCAGAGAGCAGGACCCAGCTCCCACCCCCTTCTCCGTTCGATCAGTCATCTTCTGAGTGGAGGATATCCTGATATTGTTGTGCACAGTCCTGACTGGATGACAGTGAGTGACAAGTGAATTAATTTCGTTTGCAATATTCTCTTTCCTCTCAGAGATGGTGCAAGGTTTTAACTGACTAATGAGGTCCTGCGGGCTGGTGGGCTCATGGCCATGCTGTATGCCATCTCTAGCCTGACCGTGGGAACCTTCCAGAAGAGCACCGAGACCCCTGGGCATGCCTTGTACAGTGATGCTGTGCCCCAGAGCTCAATGCAGCTGTTGGAATTTGTGCTAAAAAGCTCCGCAACACAATGTTCCCTTCTTAGAAGGCGTTTAGAAAAAAATGTAGGAAGACTTTTATTATAGGAAACTTCCATAGCAGAAAAGGCTAATAGGTTGCATTTATCTATTAAAAAATATTTTTTTGCTTGAATGCATAGGACATTTACCTATTTAAAACAATAAAATGTACAGTGAAAAGTTTCTCTGCTGCTTCTGTCTTTTTTTGATGTGATTTAATTTTTTTTTTATTGTATTTGTTACAGTGTTGCTTCTGTTTTTATGTTTTGGTTTTTTGGCCACAAGACGTGTGGGATCTTGGTTCCCTGACCAGGAATGTAACCTGCACCCCTCCATTGGAAGGGGAAGCCTTAGCCACTGAACCACCAGGGAAGTCCTGCCAGATGTTTTCTACGTGTATCTTGTCAGATATGACTTGATACCATCGTGACCCTACCGTGATACACTCCCGTTCCCCACATTGGCCCTACCAGGGCGGCTCTGGTCTCTTTTGTTTGCTGCCCGGCTCCCCGCGCCTTAGCTGTGCCTGCCAGCCAGCACGTGGCTGCCCAGGAAAGTCTCAGGGGACCTAGAATTTCCCCTCATGTCCAGCTTCATCTGTCAGGACCCCGAGAGTGTATGTGCCTGAGCCCACTGCCCCTTCCACTCAGGGCTCCAGTCTCTGGTTTTACTCTGGTCAGGCTGTTTTGGTGGTCCTTACTCCACTTTCACTACATCTCTTTGGATCAGGAGTTTCTTGTGTAGTTTTTTGTTTTTCTGGAGTTTCTTGATGTCTTGCTTTTTTTTTTCTTGTCAAAAATAGTACACTATCATCATAAACTCAGAATTACCCAGATTCTCACTGGTACTCTGTATTGTCTAGAAATCACTCCCTGCAGACCATTTCACCTATGACTCCCATTTGGACTGATTATTTTCTAGTTCAGTATTAAATAGCTTGCATCCTAGAACTTTTTTTACCTCACTTCTAGATTAAATTCACTGTGTTTTAGATCTTTTCTGGGCCTTCCTCCTCCCCCACCCCCGACCCTTTTATTTTTGTTGAGATATAATTGGCATATATCATGCGGTAGGTTCAGGTGTGCACATAATTATTTGAAATGTGTATGTGTACACATATACATATATGTAGCAAAACAATTTCCACCATAAGTTTAGTTAGCATTGCCACCTCACAGAGTCACAGTTTTTTTCTTGTGATGAGAACTTTTAGTTCTCCTGTCTTAGCAAATTTTAAATATACAAGTATCGTGAATTATAGTCACCACTATACTTTAGATTCCCAGAACTTACTCATTTCATAAGTAGAAGTTTGTACTCTTTGACCCTCCCTCACCCAGGATCTTCTTCTGTTTTAGTTTCATCCTCATTTTGTTATGTTACAGCCTCAAGTAACTTTCTCAAAATGATGGTGTGGTCATAAATACAGTGCTCCTGAATGTCTTCAGTTCAGTTCAGTTCAGTTCAGTTGCTCAGTCGTGTCTGACTCTTTGCGACCCCATGGATGCAGCATGCCAGGCTTCCCTGTCCATCACCAATTCCCGGAGCTTACTGAAATTCATGTCCATCAAGTTGGTGATGCTGTCTAACCATCTCATTGTCGTCCCCTTCTCCTCCCGCCTTCAATCTTTCCCAGCATCAGGATCTTTTCCAGTGAGTCAGTTCTTCACATCAGGTGGCCAAAGTCTTGGAGTTTCAGCTGCAGGATCAGTCTTTCCAATGAATATCCAGGGCTGATCTCCTTCAGAATGGACTGGTTGGATCTCCTTGCAGTCCAAGGGACTCTCAAGAGTCTTCTCCAACACCATAGTTCAAAAGCATCAATTCTGTGTTCAGCTTTCTTTATGGTCCAATTCTCACATCCATACATGACCACTGGAAAAACCATAGCTTTGACTAGATGGACCTTTGTTGGTAAAGTAATGTCTCTGCTTTTTACTATGCTGTCTAGATTGGTCATAGCTTTTCTTCCAAGGAGCAAATATGTTTTAATTTCATGGCTGCAGTCACCATTTGCAGTGACTTTGGAGCCCCCCAAAAAGTCTCTCACTGTTTGCATTGTTTCCCCATCTATCTGCCATGAAGTGATGGGACTGGTTGCCATGATCTTAGTTTTCTGAATGTTGAAACATTTCTAAATGTTTTAAGCCAACTTTTTCACTCTCTTCTTTTACTTTAATCAAGAGGCTCTTTAGTTCTTCGCTTTCTGCCATAAGTGTGGTGACATCTGCATATCTGAGGTTATTGATATTTCTCCCAGTAATCTTGATTCCAGCTTGTGCTTCTTCCAGCCCAGTGTTTTCTCACGATGTACTCTGCATATAAGTTAAATAAGCAGGGTGACAATATACAGCCTTGATGTACTCCTTTTCCTATTTGGAACCAGTCTGTTTTTCCATGTCCACTTCTAACTGTTGCTTCTTGACCTGCATACAGATTTCTCAGGAAGCAGGTCAGATGGTCTGGTATTCCCATCTCTTGAAGAATTTCCCACACAGTCAAAGGCTTTGGCGTAGTCAGTAAAGCAGAAGAAGTACAGTTATTTTAACCTTTCACTTATTTTGTGATTTGAGTTTATATGGAATTCTGACTTTAAAAAATACTCTCTTGGGAGTTCCCTGGTCACCTAGGATTCTGGGCTTCTGCTGCTGTGGCCCAGGTTCCATCCCTGGGAGGAGAACTGAGAGCCGGCAAGCTGCGTTGTATGGCGAAAACAAACAAGCAGACGCCCCCAGCATGACTATAGGTGTCATTTTTTTGTTTTCTTACATCCACTGTTACTGATTCTAGTGATCTCTTCCATTCCGGTTCTTTGTGCGTAAACTTTTCCCCTGTTAGATAGAACTTTTTGGAACTTATTCTAAATACTCAGTGATATGAATTGTCGTCTTTCATTCCTTCTGTTCAGCCCTCAGTGGGTTCTTTCAAACTGAAGACATGTTTTTCTTAAGCACTGGTCGTTGTCTTGTCATAGTTTCTGGGATGCCAAACTGATTGCCTGGGTTGGTTTCTTACTCTACCTTGAGTTTTTTGATTTTATCTTCCAACCTTTCTATTGAAAATTTTATTTTCACTCTATTTTTTTTCTAAGTATCTTTTGTTTGTTCTATTTCTGTCTTCATGTTTTATTCTGGTTCTGCAGATGCAGTATCTTCTCAGGTCTCTCAGAATATAAATTGGACATATTTTAAAGTTGCCTTTTTTCTTAGGTAGCTCTGTAATCTTTACCTTTTTTTGTGGTTATTAACCTAAGTCTGTCTTTTGGGGCTGCTGCTTTTTCTCATAGGATACAATCCTTAGTTCTCTATTAGTTTTTTTATTTAAAAAATATATCTTCCTCATTCTTTTGAGTGTGGAATGATGCTGATGGTTTTCTCCTTCACGTGTCTGAGGTCTGCTCCTCCCATCACTGCTCACAGCTGAGGGTTGACTGGTGGTTGGCTTTGCCTTACGGCGTACTGGGCCAGTTCCACCCAGTCCCCTCAGCTGCTGGCCAGGTTTTCTGGAGCAGGGCTGCCTGTTGCTCAGTGGCACACAGTGGGTTCCAGTCTCTCCTGATGGGTCTTCGCTGGCCCAGCTGCCCTATGGACTGACTCTCCGTGCTTGCTGACTGCTAGCCGGAGGCCCCACGCAGCTGTGCTTGTCCCTGTTATGTGGTGTCTGGCCCCACGCACTTCTTCCTCTCCATAGAGCTGTCAAGAGCTTGTCTGTCCTGGCCTCTCCCTGCTTACCTTCTGCTGTCTGGGGCTTTTCTGTTTGTGTTTTGTTCCTGTCATCTCTGTGGGTCAGAAGATGACTGCCTGGTCTCAGAGTGACGCCTTGGACTGGAGCTCTTGGAAGCGTCTCCCGCCTAGTTTCCCCTTGGTGCCTGGGTGCATCCCCTTTGTACAAGAGACAAGTGTTGTGGAAGCTCACCCAGATTTGGAAATTATCCTGTTAGGTAAAGCTGGCTGGAGAATTTTATTTGTTAAAGTGAGCTTGTTCCTAGGGGGCCAACTGATGGAGCCTTGGTCCGCTCTGTCAAGTGTTCTTCGCACATCTGAGTTCATGGTCAGGGATGTGACTTGGCCAGCGATTGTCTGGAACCGTCTAGGAGTGAGCCGGGCTGCTGTTGGGCAGCTGGGAGTGAAGTGGGTTGTGCCTGGGCCTTAGCAGAATCAGTCGAGAAAGTGGTAATTCTCCCAGAAGTTGACTGTAAGTGCAGCTGGGGCTTACAGGGCCCCACTGGGGCCTGCCTGTGGGCATGGTGTGTTTAGATATCGTTTTCCTTTCCATCACTCATTTATGGTTATTTAAAATTCAGGTAGGTTATAGTAGCAGATTCCATCAACGTGTGTGTAAACTCCAGTTTGAAAATCCTATGACACTGAGGGAATTTTTCAAGTGCTTTATTAAGCATTTAATAAGCACTTACCAAGTGAGATGGCAGGGCTTCCTCCAAACTGTTTTGACACCTTGACTGACCCCACACTCTGGTGAGAAAGGTCTAAGTTAGCCAGCCTCTGTTCATGTAATGAATACATTGTGTAAATATTATTATAAAAAGATTTTTGCATTGTAAAACACAGAATTTAGAATTTTAAAGAGAAGGGGGTGGTGGCGGGGTGGGGCGGTGGCGGGGAATCCCTGTAGCTGTTTCCTTTCCTGGACTGTTTACTGATCTGAATGTACTTGGGATGCTGCTTGCTGGGATCCACACATGAAGCAAAGCCCCTAGTCCAGCAGCTCCAGCGCAGGTGTGAAGACAGATGTGTGGGAGCAGAGATCCAGCAGGATATAGGGGAACAGAGACAAAATGTAAAACCAGAGAACCTGGCCTCAGCCTCCTAGGTGAAAGCTGAGCTGTGGCCATAGCCGGCACAGCAGCTCCTGGAGAGAAGAGAAGCTGGCTGCTCTGGTCCTCAGGCATGTCCTCTGGGGTGGGACTGCTGCGGACCCCAGACAGCAAGGTGGGCGTGGGGAGAGTAGCCCCCTGCTACACTGGCCCTACTTGCCTTCCGTCCAGGGAGTTGGTCTCCCCTAACTGGAGAAGAGATTCTGCTCCCGCAAAGCACCCCGTTACTGTTAGGCATATCGAAACTGTAAGTGCATTCTCTTGACGGACATGATGACAAGTCTCCTTCATGTGTGAATTGGTTGGTATTATTTTCTTGGTTCTGTTCTCCTGCTGTCTGCGGCCAGGCGCCTTGGAAACCACTGTTCCGTCCTGTCCTGGAGCACAAGGTGATTCTCTTTCACTCTGTTCCAGGTCTCGGTGACCCTCAGCAGCAGCTCCATCCGGGTGGCTGTGCTGGAGGAAAATGGGGAGCGTGTCCTCATGGAAGGGAAGTTCACCCACAAGATCAACACTGAGAGCTCCCTCTGGAGCCTCGAACCCGGGAAGTGCGTCTTGGTGAGTGTGGGTGTGAGGCAGTGAGCGTGTTGATTGCTGCAGCGGGGGAGTTGCCCCATTGTTTCCCACGTAGCTCAGAAGGCACCTTTGTGGGCCTCTGCTGACTCACTGCTGCAGCTGCAGCCTTGGCCCCTGGGGTGCCAGTGCTTGGCTCCTTGAGGTGGAGCCCCTGTCAGTGAGAAACTCAGGGGCCCTCGAGTGCAGTCTGTCCTCCTCCCCACACACAGACCACACACAGCGACCTGGAGGAGGTCCTGGCGGGGCACCATCCCCAGAGTGCGGCTGTGCTCACACTGGATATGTCTCTTCAGTCTCAGAGGCCTCTCTCTCCAGGGATTCAGTTATATCTGAAAGGCCAAAGCAAATAAGTTAAAAATTAAAAGGCAGATCATTTACATGAATGCCAGCCTGGAGGATGCAGAGTTAATAAACTCAGACAGCCTTATTTGCTAAAGGGGGTCTCAACTGGCTAAGCTAACTAAGGGTGTGGGATCCAAACTAAGGGGAATGTGTTCAGTTACTCCATTCTTCCTTCATAAGAGCCTTGCACCTCTTCAGTGGGCAGCATGCAGGGAAGCTTCCTCCAGCAAAGGGAAACTGTATATTTGGGTTCATTCTTTTCCTTCCTCCTGGGGTGCTTAACCTGGGGCATGGTGAAAGGGGTAAAGACGGAAAGAAAAATACTAAGTCTTTGGACAGAGAAAAGCCTCAGAATTTTATATAGAAATGTTCTTTATGTACAGTTTCGTCGAGATCTACTTGTCTCTAGAAAATAGATCCCCCTGGGCCTGCCTGTTGGTCCTAAACGGCAAGGCCCATGGGGTTCTGTTTGGCTTCTCTCAGCTCGCAGACACCCATGCCGGATGGAACAGAGAGGAACCCCCAGTGCTGGGTTAGCTGGAGGTCTCGGCGTGCTCGGGACCCATGGGCACACGTGGCCTCTGTGTGGCAGGGACACTGGTGGCAGAGTGCTGGCCAGGTCTGCCAGAGTCTTGTTCAGACCTTGCTCTGTTGCCCAGGCCCCGTCCTCACCACGAGCGTGTGACAGTTGTGATGATTTCCCCCCTCATTGCCCAGGGGCTCGGTCCCTTATCTCTTTACCCCTATGCCTCCCCACTTGCAGTGCCGTTCCCCAAACTATGGCCCATGTTCTTATCACCGGTTCCTCCATTTGCAGAATGTCTTCATGGTCATGGTCTCGGTCTCATCTGGACCTTGCACGGTTGCGGGAGGTAGAAAGCCAGGGTTTCATTATCCCCCTGCCTACCGAGGTCATGCCAGTGGCCAGTGGGAGCCAGCGGCTGGCAGGCTACCCTCTCTACAGGTGCTGCTGTGATGGCTCAAGTGGTCCTGGAAATGTGGACTCGTGAGCTTGGGTGCCCTGTTGTCCATGGGCACCAGGCCTGACATCACCTATGTGGGGTTGATGGACCGTCCAGAGCAGTCCCAGCAGGCAGCTGCTGTGCTGGTCTCCCTCTGAGGGGCACTTCTGCTATCTTCAGCCCTGTAAACCTGAGCCCGTGCCTGGGACGGAAAGACTGACCTCGTTGCTGGACCCTGAAGGTTCACAGCCTCTGTTTACAGCCCACTTGGTCTGTCAGGGTTGTAATCAGGACACTGAGGATTCCCTTTACTTGACATTACTTCAGTGAAAATGAGGTTGTTACCAGGTAGCTCACTCTTTAGGGTGTTTGTCACAAGAGGTGACACTGACTTCTTCACACTGTTCCAGAGCCATGTCATCTTGTGTGTTTTGTACAGATTACATCTGAACACAGATGTGGCTTGTGGCCAGGGCATTAACTCCTTGTAATTCAGGCCCCCATCTGTTGCATACAGGCACTCTGGCCTGGCCCTCTGCGGTGCCTGGCAATGCTGTTTCATCTCTGCAAGCCTGTTTTACAAACTAGGATGCTGACACTCAGAGAGGGTGAAGGACTTGCTCAGGGTGGAGCCAGACCCCAGACCTGGAGGCCTCCTGCTCCCTCCTTCTCTGACTGTCAACCGAAAGGTACCCTGGAGGGGGCAGGCAGGGAAGGAGAGCTGGTAGCAGTGTGGTGGTGTTCGTGAGAGGCGGCACTGGGCCAGCAGGGAGACCGGGGTGTCGCCGTCTCTGCCAACTTTGCTGAGGTGGCCCGGGTGGCCAGTTATGTGCCCAGGCTCCGTGGTCAGCTCAGGTCCTCTTCTGGTCCAGGAGGAGGCTTGTGCCCTGGCCACCTTTTAGTTTTCCAGTTTGCTTTTGCCAGGTACCTGCTTCTCAAGGAGTTATAAAGGAGCAGCCCTGGCTGTGGACCGAGGGACACCTGTCGCTGCCCGTAAGCAAGGCTCAGTTCTGCTCCTGCTCACTGCACGGGGTCCATGGAGAAACCTCCAGGGATTGCAGGTGCTGCGCTGGTTCTCTCCTTGGTTCTTTTGAGTGGCTTTCGTCATCCTTGGATGGTGTCACATTTCTAATGCTGCTTCACCACTTGTAGAAGGGAAAGGGGACTTGTTTAGAGCATCATATCCTCCTCTGGAGCTTTCTTGACAGCACAGCCCCCTGCTCCCCTGGCGTGCACTTTCTCTTGAGATGCGGGGCTCTGCCTATCTCTGCCTTCCTCCTGACCATTGGTGCAGCCAATGCCTGTGTGTTGTGGAGACACTGCTACTCATGGAGCTGGAGGTTTGGTGTGTTTTCAGTGTAGTTATTTATTTTATTGATGATGCCGAGTGCCTTGTGTCTGAGATGATACTGTAGTGCAGTGAGCACGCTGCTTGGACGTGTGAAGACCCCGGTGCATCTGCTGTGAAGAACCAGTGCCACTCTCTCGAGCCTTTGGAGGAACCAGCGCGGCTGCCGCGGTCCCACTAGCCACCTGAGCCCCACGGTACCTCTGTTCCTTGGTCTTAGAATGAGGCTCAGAGCCTTGTGTGCTTATCACTAAGTGCCAGACCCTGTGCTAGGCACTGGGGTGACTGAGGGAAGTCATCAAGGGCCCACCTCCTAAAGTCAGAGTGGGCTGGAAAGGGCGCCCAGAGGTCCTCGCCAAACGCCAGAACCTGCAGAGAGGGCCTGTTTGGAGCGAGAGTCTTTGCAGACGACAAGATGGTCCTGGATTATCCAGATGGGTCCTAAATCCAGTGACAAGTGTCCTTAGAAGAAGAAAAGATACAGACACACGGGTGACGCGACAGCCAGGCAAGGTTCCCTAGAAACTCCAGAGGGAGTGCAGGCCTGCAGCGCCTTGATGGCGGCCTTCCAGCCTCCAGACAGAGAGGATAGATGTCTTGTTGCAAGCCCACCATATGCGGGCTTTGTTACAGCTGCCCTGGGACATTCGCACAGGCTGTATCACAAGGCACGGTTTCTGTGGGGGCCACTTGGGACAAGAGGGGTCCCCCCAGGGATGCCTGTCACCTCACCAGAGCCCATGGCCTGAGTCCTCACCTCCCAGGCAGGCTGATGCAGACATGCCCCTTGATTCCCAGCCACCACTCTCTTCTCGCCTGAGCCGGGATCTGCATCAGACACGCCCGAGCAGCCTTTCAGAGCAGGCAGGGGTGGCAGCTAAAACCGGATGACAGTTCTTGCCTCCCTCCCTCCCACACTTGAGAATGTTAAACAAGGCTGCTTGATTCTCAAGCAAGCTCCTTTCTTGGTTACGGAGACGTGAAACCAGGACCTCCCGCTGTGCCTTGTTCTGTCCCAGAACCCGCGTCGGCTCACTGCCCTGGTTTCTCCCCGCAGGTGGGGCTAATGGCTGGGCTCTGGGCGCCTGCAGGCCACGGCCTCGCGCCTGTGATGCTCTGTGTCTCTGATTCGTAGCCATTTGTGAGGCGAAGCCCGTTCACATGCCGACGTGACCCACACTTGAGTCATTTAAAGTCAGTGTAGGAGCTGCAGCGTTTGCAGACCTTTGTCCACTTGCCTTAAAGCTCACACTGCTGTGTGTCTGGTGCCTGAGCCTGGGAGTGTTTTAATGCATGCTGGACCCCCATATTTAGATGATTTCTTTAAATTACAGTTCTCAGAAGTGGGGTTACAAGCTGTCATCCTTGGCCGTTGCCATGGCTCTCCCCGGAAGGATGTCAGATTTCTGTGACATCACCAGGCCCCTTTGCACCCCAGCGCTGGGCTTGTTAATTTTAACTTGTCTTTGCTGACTTATCTGCATTTCTCCCGTTTGTTCCTTTCCATTTTTCTATGGAGGATATGTGCTTCTCTGTGAAGTGGTTCACCATCTTTGTTTTGTCATAGGTGGCCACCTGCCCCTTTCCTGGCCCTGAGGGACCATTGTTCAGCTTAAAATACAGGTTAAGTTACGGTAGTATTTTGGCAAGAGCCCAAGCCTGGAATTTAGTCCAAGGAGTGAAATGCAAGTTCTTGGCTTTCAGTACCCCTGTCTTCCGGGACCTGTCGTGTTTCTCAGGCTGGGCACATTTTTGGCATCATTGCCAATCCCAAGGTCCCAGCCAGGAAGAGTTGAGGCCTGGTGTTGAGAAGTAGGTGGCCTAAGGCATCATGTTCCGGCAGCCTTCTGGAGAAGTTGCCCAGTGAAAAGGAGGGGTGTGCCAAGCCGAACCAGAAGACCATGCTCCCAGTGGACAGAGCAAGCACCCCCTCCATGCCACGTGGGAGGAGAGAGTAGAGGAAGCTCGGCAGCACGTGGTCGCTCTTCTCCCAGCCACACCCCCATCATAGCCAGCTTCTATCTGGCCCTCAGTGCTTTAATGTTAAAGCTTAAAAATTTGTTAGCATCAAAGACTAGGAGATTCCCCACAACAGTACCGCCCCTGGCAAAGCCCTGAGAGGTCAGTGGTCTGGCTGGGGATCACGTCCTCCCCGCAGAAGTGCCTGGAGCTGAGCAGGCCCCCTGCTGTCTCTGCCTGTCTTCTGTCCTGGTTTCAAGGCAACCCCCTGAAACATCACCCGCAACTTTCACGCACATCTCCTTGGTCCAAACTTGATCCCACGTACGGGCAGCTGCGAGGAGCTGTCTTCCTTGCCGGGCACACTGCTTCCCTGAATAGAAACAGGGTTCTGTGAGGAGGGGAGGGGAGGGAGATGAGTGTCGGTGAGTCATCAGCACAGATTGGGGTGCTGAGGTAAGCTGATCCACGCGGAGTTGGAAGTTTCTGCGAGGGCATTTTGGGAAAACTGTTCAGCCAGCACTCTGGGGGTTCCCCTGAGAAACTGATTCTCAATCCGGGACCAGTTGCTACAGGGAACCTGGAAGAAGGCTGAGGGATAAGGGTGAGTTATCAGGTCACAGCAGCCACCCTTGACCAGCCAGACTGGGGCTCTCTGAGTGCCACATGGTCAGGGACTGGAGCGAGTGAGAGCTGTTGAGATGCTGGACATCCAGGAGCTGGTGCTGAGAGAAGGCCCCTGCTGGCCTCCCACAGCTTCTGTTGGGGCTGGAAGCGTAGTCTCCCCGCCACTGCGGGGGAGAGGGAGTCAGGGAGGACCCCCCAGGTGCTGCAGCCACGTGACTTCTGTGCCTACCAGTGGGGCATCGCAGGAGGGGCACAGCATCGCCTGTGCAGGGTTCTACTGGGGCGCGTCCCTGAGTTTCATCAGGAGGAAGCACCAGACGAACCCCAGATGAAGAAACTATTTTAACAACAAAGGACCTCAGTGGCGGAATGTTGTAGGTTAAAGGGGACGGGCCCACTAAGATGTAGCTGGGGCCCTGGGCTGGATCCTCTGCTGGAGGCGAGGGGAGTTGAACTCTACCGGGTTGTCCAAAAAGTTCAGATTTTTTCCTTAAGATGTTACAGAAAAATCCAAATGAACTTTTTGGCCAACCCAGTAGTGAAGAACTTTCATATCTTCAGGAAGAGGCACTCACTGAAGTATTAGGGGTAAAGGGCCAAGATTCTGGAACAAGTGTCATGTAATTTATCACATATTATATATGAACTTACACAGAATGAGTGTGTGTGTGCAGACACACGCATGTGATAAAAAGGGTAGTGTGTTAACAGTGGGTAAATCTAGGAAAAGGGTGTGTGGCTATTTTTTGTACTCGAACAGTTCTAGTAACTTGTGAGATTGAAATTGTTCCAGATAAAATGTTTTAAGGAATGAGATGGCACATAAGTCCATGAAAGATGCTCAACATTGTTAGTTGTTAAGGAAATGCCAGTTAAAACCATGGTGACATGTCACTTCATATTTTTTTGATTGGCTCCTGAAAAGAATCAACAGTAGCAGGTGCTGGCAAGAATGTGGAGCCCCTGGAGCTCCCCTGTGGAGAGGAGGGCCATAAAGTTACACATACACTTAAGCTACGATGGGAAGGTCATAAAGTTACACATACAGTTACCATAGGACCACTGCTGGGTGTCTATGAAGGGAAAGGGAGACACACGTTCACACACAGCCCTGCACGCAGCCTGGTAGGTGACTGCCGAACCCTGGAAAGGCCCACCTGGCCACCCACAGGTGCGTCAGCCCACCGTTTCAAGGGGTTACCCTTCCATGCGTGCACAGCGTGGCTGAACGCCCGACCACTGTGCTAAGAGAAGAGCAGACCAAGACACAGACCAACAAGATGGCAAAGCGAGTGGCGGGCGGAGGGGGTCACCGACCAAGGGGACCAGGAACTTTAGGGTGTGGCTTGATAGTGGTAGCTGTGTGGCTGCATTTGTCAAAACTCATAGGATGGACCTACTCTCACAAGTGAGTTTTACTATGTGTCAGCTTACGCCTCCACAAACCCAATTAAAAAAAATAACTTAAAAAATCAAAACCAAATGTTAAACCATCAGACTACTTTATCAAAGATATTATTTTTAGACCTGAATCCTTCTTCCCCACTTCAAGAACATTTTCCACGTGTCCTCTGGGTGCTACATTTCGTATTGCTCAACCTGGAAAAGAAAGAAAGTTCTGACCCACTAGCACAGGAATGTGAGGACGTCGCATTGAGTGAAAGAAGCCAGGCATGGGACACATAGCCTTTGGGTCCATTTCTGGGAAGTGTCCAGAAAAGGCAAATAAATGATTTGTTGCCAGAGCTGGGGGAGGGCAAGCCTCTGGGCAGAGTGAGGAGTGACTGCTCGTGGGTACGAGTTCTCTTTTTGTGATGATGAGAATGTTCTGGAACTAGACACAGCCTCTGTGTGGAGAATGCATTGAATTGTTCACCTTAAAATGGCTCATTCTATGTTGATGTGAATTTCCCCTTAAAGGTGGTGCTAGGCTCATCTTAATGCCTGCTGGGTGTGCAGAGTGCCCATGCAGACGTGTTCTGTGGAGGCAGGAGGCACAGGTAGTGAGGCCCACCAAGCTCCTCGTCAGGATCAGTCCCGTGGTGCCCCCGAGCCGTGTTAGGCCTGGCTGTGCGTGGACCTGACTGGGACCCCCCCCACGTGTGGTTTGTGTAAGAAGGACCAGCAGCAGAGCACCGGGGTGGGGTCAGGCTGCCCCCCGCACAGTGCAATTGAGGGCTGTTGGCCCGAGCACGGCTCTGCTCTGCCTGTGGCATTGGGCGATCCAGGTGAGGCGCTGACTTCCAGGTAGAGGTAACAGTATGTATTTTACAGGGCTTGTATTAATGCTAATGATACACGTTAAGAGAGATCTCAGCAGTGATAATGAGATCACTGCTGAGATCAGTGATCACTAACAAAGACACAAATAGATCTGAAGGGTTTGTTCTCTTTGGAAATTTTTATTCTGTAAGTACAGTTGTCTCTCAGTATCCTCAGGGGGTTGGTTGCAGAACACCCAGAGGATACCCACACCCAAGGATGCTCTCGTCTCTTAATATACATGGGGTTGTGTCTGCACATAACCTACCTACGTCCTCTCTTACACTTCATGACATGTACCTAATACAGTGCAGATGCTATGTAAACAGTTGTTGCTGAAGGAGACAAGTTCAAGTCTTGCTTTTGAAAACTTTCTGGAAATTTCTTTCCCAAACATTTGTGATCTGAAGTTGGTTGAGTCAGTGGATAGAGGGTTGACTGTTCCTCAGAAGCTCTCCTGGAATAGTATGAAGAGAGTGGATTTCCCCCTCAAGCCTTTCACTGCACTGGCCCAGAGATCTGCAGTTCCATGAGGATGGGGCTCAGAGCTTAGCACTGGGGTCTTGGAGGGCCAGGTCATGTCCACGCATGCAAGCAGGAGAGTAAGTGGGCAGAAAGCTGCCTGGGCAGCTGGGCAGAGCATCTGGACAGAGACTTCACTCTGACTGGAAACCATGGTGTTGGCAGGGTAGAGGCCATTCATCTGATGAGGAGGGCAGGGCCCCTGCCGCCTCACCCTTGCCATCTGCACAGCCACGTCCACCCGTGATGCTCAGAAGTGGGGCAGCCTCGTTGTGTGCTGGGCTGCGATACTGACGTTGATGCCTTGCTCGCGGTTTTCTGGAGCTGTCTCCACTGCATGACCTGCCCTATCAGTGCCCATTCCTCAGCCGCTCTCAGCGCCTGGGGCTGAGCTCTGCTGGACCTGGGCTCCGTAGGGGCTCTTGGTGCACCGGGGCAGAGGGCCGGAGCTGGCAGCACTGCCCCTGCAGCTCGTGAGCCATGGGGCGGGCTGACTGACGGCCTGTGAGCATGCAGTATCTGCACAGAGGTCACTTGTCAGGACTGCCCGCTAGCCAGTCACACTGTCCTCACGGCACTGAGTAAAAGAGCTGCTCTTACTGTGGGCTCATCATCTCTATCACCTCCGCACCCTTTTAGGCGTGTCTGGGGATTTCATCCTGTCCGAGAGTGGACACCGTGAGGTAGGTTTGCAGCTCACCTGTCAGTTCTTGGTCAGCTGATAGAGAGTTTCCCCAAGAACCCAGCTGCTGGGTGTAGGTCCCTGTGTGGACCCTGGGATGCGTGTACTTGACTTCACCTTCAGGCCAAGCCCTGCTATTGCGCCATCCTTGTCTCTCAGTTCTCACGCCCCCCTGACTCTTCTGTCTCCTCCCTGGGCTACACCATGAGGCTGGGCAGGAAGTGAGTCACACGCAGTGGTCGCCCTGGCCAGGCCAGGGAGGACAGTGGGACAAAGAAGCCTGGGCGTCAGGTTGTGGGGGAGTCTGTCACGCTGAATGCTTGGTCCCTTGGCAGGGGACCCCAGCAGGCAGGAGACTGGCTGCTGCATTTGGAAGCAGGAAAGGTCATTGGTGGGGTGGTGAGCTAGTGGGGGCTCAACAGGTGGATGTTGAAAGAAGCTCCTGTTTGGGCTCAAGCTTCCCTTGGCAGCTGGGGAGGCTGTGACGGGGGCCAGTTACCATGGGTGGTGCAGCTCAGAGCAGCTGGAAACGTCCCCTCTGATGAGCAGGCTGGGCTTCTGGTGGCTGAGCAGGTGGGGTTGCTGATGCCCGTGGAGGGTCGCTGTTTTTCTGAGAGGACCTGGGGACAAGGACCATAGGCACCACTCAGTCCCAGTTCTGGAGAGTGGAGTCCCCAGTGTCCCCACATTCCCCGGGTCCCCAGTGCCACCTTCCCAGCCCTGACCCTGTCTCTGCCCTCGTGTGCCAGGTGAGCCTGAACAAGGTGGGCGAATACTGGTGGAGTGCCATCCTGGAGGGCGAGGAGCAGATCGACATTGACAAGATCAACAAGGAGCGCTCCATGGCCACGGTGGACGAGGAGGAGCACGCCGTCCTGGACCGGCTCACCTTCGACTACCACCAGAAGCTGCAGGGCAAGCCGCAGAGCCACGAGCTGGTACGGGCACGCACACTTCCTGGGCCTTCCTGGGGCTTGAGCTGGGGTGGATGGGGCATGCTGCTGTCTGTGTAGCTGCCTCCTGGGTCCCGACACAGCAGCCTGGGCCTGGTCACTGCCTGGGATGGGGCTCTGGTTCCGTGCCTAGACCGAGAGCCCAGGTGGCAGGGCCGAGAGGTACCTCTCCAGAGGGTCCTGGTAATGCCTCGTGTTCCTACCTCACACACTGGGGCCATCCCTCCCCTCAGCCCCTCCAAGACCCTCAGTACAGGAGGAACAGCCTGGCCCTACCCTACCTTGGGTCCAGTGCAGGTTTGACCACAAAGGACCAGGGGGAAGAAAATTTTTCCAAGTCGCTCTCAAAGTCAGAGGCCTGAGAAGTGTGGCTGGCCAGCAGCCACAGAAGGGCAGGAGGACATCCGTGACTGGAGAGGAGGCTCGTCTGGAGCCTGTGGTGGCAGAGAGGAGGATTAGACACGTGCTGTCTTTTTCCTGTTTGATACTCCCAAGAGTGGCTGTTTAGAGAAGAGAGTTCCTCTCTCAGTGTCCCAAGTGAACTGCACGGGGATTTGAGAGGGGGTTGAGGTGTAGAGGTCACAGCACGTGTTGAAGGTCCTGCAGCTGGTCTGGCAGCAGGGTGGGGTTTGAACCCTGAGCTAGTTTCAGGCTTGTCTGTCATCCCTCCCCGAGTCTCTGAATCATCTCTTGATCTCGTTCACCAACCTTACCTTGGCTTATGGGGCTGGGGGCCAGGACTGAGGTTGACCATTGGCTCTCAGGCACCTGGTGGTCTCATCTGTGGAAAGTGGCCTCAGGCTGTAATCCCTGAGCTGGCCTAACACAGGACATGGGGTGCAACCACCTCTGTGCACGTTTAGGTGGTAGTTTTATCCAGTTAATGCTGCGTTTGCCTGCAGCCACCAGATGAAAGAGCAGTCTGAACACTGACCTGATGGGAGAGGGCCCTGGGCAGCTGTTGAAAGTTTGGATGTCCGGCCTCAGAGTGGGCAGGCACTTGGCCGTGAGGTCTAAATAAGAAGCAAGAGGTCCCTGCTGATGAGCTCAGGGCTGGGATCCACCGATCCAAGAAGCATCTGAAAAAGAAACCTGAAGACACTGGTCTGATGGAAAGGCTTCCGTGGTTTGAGTCGGAAGTGGTGGTTCTAGCAGGACTTGCCATGGGCCCGGCAGTGCTGACCGTGATGGCATGAGTGCCTGGCTGAGTGCAGTGCCCTGTGGAGGCCTTCAGTGGACACACGGGAGCCCTTGGATGGTGGTGCAGGCAGTGGGTCTCAGTGGTGACCCCTCGTCCAGCTGACCTGCTCCTGGACGGCTCGGTGCCTCAGGGCTGTGTTAGGAGAGGCAGGGGCACCAGCACTGCTGTCTGGGACTCCTCTGGGCTCAGCAGGGATTGGGAACGAATGTCTGCATACGGGGCCTGGCCTCCTAGGCATCCCCCTGGACTGTCTTTGGCACACGGAGCCTTGAGGGACGCGCAGTGTGGGGAGCAGGTTTGGCACTGAGAGGAAAGCGTGGAGGCTTGAGGACCCGGCAGAGCTGGTGTGGCCTGGTGGTGAGGCAGCTGGCCTCTGTGACATTGAAGCCCTGCACAGTCACTGTGGTCCCTGGAGGAAAGTGTCCCAAGAAGAGAGTCAGCACACTGCAGGTGGCTTTGGATGAGGGTGGTGGGAGGAGAGGCGGCTTAAGAAAGTAGGAGGCGGCAGTGAGGGGCTTGGGGCAGGACCAGTGTGGGGAGTGGGCTGAGGACCCTGTGAGGCTGGAGCAAGAGGGCCTGTCAGACTGCCCATGACGAGGCTGGGGTACGGGGACATCGCGGTGGGTCGAGCTCAGAGGGTGTGTCTCAAGTCAGAGCTCACTGGCGAGGTTTTGTCTCGATGCTCAGCTGAGGGGTGTGGAGTGAGAGCCTGAGAAGGAGGAGGCTCGGGGCGGTGGGCACGAGCTGGAGGAGGAGGGATGGGATGCAGGCCACCCTGTGGCTGCCGGCGCCCAGAGGCACGCGGGTGGGCGGGGCTAGTGCTGGCGTGCCAGGTGCTGTTCTAAGGTCCTTGGCGTGTGTCAGGTGCGCCGAGCTGAGCGCAGTACGCACTGCGTGTCTGACATGTTTGCTGCTGGACTACTCAGGTGGAATAACGGGGCAGAGAAGGCCCCGTCAGGAGCCCTGCGGTCTTGTCAGACACCAGGAGCTTTCCCCTCAGCTCACTCTGTCAGCCTAGAGGTTAAGAGGTGGGTAGGGCTTTCTGGCCCCGTGACTGTGAGTCTCTTCATTTTTCCTGGTCAGAAGGAAGGGGAGAGGGTTTCCAGCCCAGTGTGTTTGCAGGGAGGACGTGGAGATGTGGGGACCTCAGGGGACGGGGCCTGTGGTGCCGTGAGGGCCTCCCACACGGCGCAGCCGCCTGCTGCCAGCCCTGAAGCTTGGTGGTCCAGGCTGGGATGATTGAGCCCACCTTGGATAACAGCTTTGGCCCCTGCCCCCAGGGGCTGTGGGATCGGTGATTGGTGGGTACACAGTCAGACATCCTGAGGTCTCTCCCTTTGAGTCACAGCCTAGGTCATTCCTAGACTGTCTGAGAGCGCAGGCCTGGAGGCCACCTGCCTTGTCCCTGTGAAAGGGGGGTAGAGACCCTCTCTTTACAGCTCCGTGGGCTGTGGCCCTCAGGCCCTTTGGAGCTTGGACAGATACTCCTGGTGAGCAGGGACAGCATCCAGACCAGGAAGATGGCCGGTGTTGCTCTGGGGACAGGATGGGCTGGAACCTGAATGTGGGGAGCAGGGGCTTGCGGAGGGTCTGCTGTCAGCCCAGCCAGGTCCTCTTCCGGAGGAAGCAGAGCAGAGTTCTGCTCTGGGACGTGCAGGCCTGGTGACTACAGTTAACCTCTCTGTTTTCTGTTTGTAGAAAGTCCATGAGATGCTGAAGAAGGGGTGGGATGCTGAAGGCTCTCCCTTCCGAGGCCAGCGATTCGACCCGGCCATGTTCAACATCTCCCCGGGGGCTGTGCAGTTTTAATGACCGGAGGAGAGGACGCCCTCACCGGCAGGGAAGCGGGGCCGTGGCCGTGCCCCCCAGCTCCCTCCTGCCGGGGACTCGCTGTCTAGTTTCAAGGGTGAACCCGGCCTCCACCCTGCCCTGCGTCTCCAGACTGTTTCAGAGCAGGGTGGGGCTGTGCGCCTTGCGAGGGGGTGTCGGGGAGCAGGGGCTGTCTCAGCGGGCGCAGCTCTGGGCCCTGCCGGCACCGCTCGCCACTCCCTCCCTGCGCCCGTGGCTCCGCTCCTGTGCTCTCTGCTTGCTGTTCTCTGTGCGCTCAGGGCAGGCGTGGGTGCCCCTCGGCTGTGGAAGCTCAGGCAGGGATGTGCAGGCTGAGGGCTGGGCTCAGGGCCAGTTTGGGGAAGCTGCCGCCTTGCCCTCTTGCTGGGTGTGTTCTTGTGTCGTCTTGCCTGTCTGCTTGTGCGTGTCCACCGCCTTCCTCAGCCTCGTCGAGGAGCCATGGAAACCAGGGTGCTGGTCTCTGGTTCTGGGTGCTGGAAGCGTCTCTGGTGGCCTCAGGCCCTGCACAGTAGGGTCTCTGTCTTCTGATTGGCCTGTCCTGCTGCCACCCGGCCTAGCACTTTCCCCTGGGGGACCTGGTTCTTGTCAGAGCGAGCTGGGCCAGGCGCCCTCAGGAGACCTCATGGTGTGTCACTGCTCACTGCAGCCCCAGGTCCTTTCTTGGCTGAAGCCAGACTGTGCCACCCAGAGCTTGGGGCCCTGCTCCCGCGGCTCTCCCAGGACCCAGAGCCCTTGCCCTTCGCCAGGACCGCGCGGCTGCCCTATTGGTCTGTTACCTTGCAGGCCTCTGCACCCTGGAACCTGCCCTCGGGCTTTGTGTGCTGGACTGCAGGAGGAGGAGCCCTGGGGGTGGGGACGTTCCTTCTAGAAACTTCCACCTTCAGTTGCGTGGGTGGGAGCTGGTTGATTGCTGTGTGTGGGGGCAGGTTTCTGGCTCACAGGGCCCTGTAGACACACTCCTGGGAAGCGCTTGCTCCAATGCCATCACGGGAGGTGTGTACACCTGGTGACTGGTGGGAGCACCACCAAGGGGGCATGGAGCACTGTTGTTGGCTGTCGTCGCCAAGGCTGGTCACGGAGCTGCTGAGGCCCCCCTTCAGCGTCCTCCGGATCTCACCTGTCCCACGTAGTGAGAGGTCTCACTGGTCTGTGTGAGAACCATTCTGGCACCGTGCCTGTCTCCTCCCCTCCGCCACCTGCAGCGGGTCCTCTGCCGTCAACGGGTGGGGTATGAGGCCTGCACCTTGGCTGTTGGGAGCTGTGGACTCCACGGTCAGTTGTCTTCCTTTTGCCCAATTTTATTTTCAAATGTTTGCATTTCTCCTCACCCCACTGGGGATACTAGCAGCTTGCCGGCATCTGGGAGTGGCAGGCTGGGGGGCTTGCCATCTTGTGGGCTGCCTGCACCCCTCGCTGCTGGCCTGGGCCCTGGACCTGTGCACTCTGCCTGTTTTCTCTCTTCAGACACGGCAGGAGCAGTTTGGCCACTGAGCTCCATCAGCTGAGGTCCAAGGAAAATGGGGTGCCCGCCTGCGAAATCACCCTGTCTCCAGTGTTGGTTTGCAATAAATCTGTATTTAAGCACTTCTGGGTCTGTGTGTGATATTTTCTGCCAAGACGGTTTTCACTATGTGGTCATTACCCGAATTCTAGCCATCAGGCCCATGTATACAGCAAACACCAAAATGGGAATTCCTAAATAGCTCCCAAAGCTGTTTCTTATCCAGCCTGCATCCTGGCAAGACTTCACACAGCTTTCAGAAACATAATAAGCTTTCGATCAGGAAAAAAGATTGTAGCTCTAGAGCTCACATCTATTTCCAAGCAGGATTCAAAAGACTTCAGCCAGAGGGTCCTTAGTGGCCCATTTACCTGCAGTGGCCCCGGAGTACTGGCCTCGTGCTCGTGCCTGCACCCCTCCAGGCATAACAGGCTTTGGCATGTCCTGTGCCTCAGTCACATTGCAGGCTCTCCAGTGTGGCCTCCCCCACCCCCACCCCCATTCAGGGGCCGAGCTTAATGGGCAGAACCTGGTGGGTATTTCTTGAATGAATGAAGAATGTAGACAGTCCAACAGTGAAATTACCAAGCAAACTCCCAGGGCAGAAATAATCTGCCAGGAAGGACAGCACTGTCTTCAACAGTTTGTCTCCAAAGTGTGCAGGAGGGAGAAGTCAGGAGTATTTTGTGTGCAAATGTGTCCAGGAGGTGGCAGCTGCCTTACAGAGACCTGACCACTCAGAGCACAGTCTGGGGAACAGACCCAAACCCACCTCCAATCTGCTCCCCAGGCGGCCAGCTGGCAGCAATCTTAACCCAGGGCGGACAAGTTGTTTCTGTGAATAAAGAGTGGAGTGTGGGCGTGGAAGCAGTCTTCGGTAAGCACTCTCTCCCTCTTGGACAGAGGGCAGGCTCCAGAGCAGAGCTCCTGCCCTGAACAGTGGCTCACACATGGGACTGGTCCCCCGTGGCCTGGGAATCAAGTTGTCCAAGCCTGGCTGGTCCTAGGCACACCTCTCCTGGACATGAGGTTGGCACGCTATCGCTCGGCTTGCTGATGCCCCCTGGACACGGTGAGGGATCCCAAGGCCTCTCCTTCAGTCCCTATCACAACTTCAGGGGCGAGGAAAAAGTAATAATCTGTGATTTCAGGCTCAGCTTACCCCTCAGCTTGTCCACACGAGCTTGGTTTTATCTACCTGCTTTGTTTTATTCTTTATAACTCAAGGTTGGGCCACTGGTCTGCTTTCAAAGGGGAAAAAAGAGCATCAGATGCCAGGTGGGGCCTTAGATCTCCCTGCCCCTGGAACCTTGAGCTGGACCCCACTCCCTGCTCTCCCAGCTCTGTTCTGCGGAATCTGGCATTTGCTGCCATTGGCTTGGGGAGGGTAGGTCTGGAATCACACCCTCCAGCCCCCGCTGGGAGAGTCTGGCTACTGTGACTCAGACTTGGTGGTGCTGAGAGGGGTCAACCTGGTGGAGCAGGGTGACACCACCTGTTTATAGGGCACCTGTGGGCCTGAGCTGGCCATCCTCCCACAGAGCAGGCCCAGGCCTGTCCTTTCTGGAGGAGGCCTTTGCAAGAGAGGTGTCTGGACCCGAGGGTGAGTCAGGGCTTCTCCAGGGAGCTCTGGCCAGACCTTCCATCACCTCTGTCCTGGTTCCTCATGGGAGGGATCCTAGGCTTTTGGCCAGCACTGGCTGGGGCATTAGAGACTTTGGCTCAAACTCCCTGTGTACAATGGTCACAGGGGAAGTGTCACCACTGAGGCATGAGCTGGGCCTCACTCGTGCCCCCATTCCCAGTGGAACCCCCTGCCTCTGCTCTTGCATTGCCCCAGAGATGGTCTGGCTCTGCATATAGATGCTGAAGGGGTGCAAAGCACCCCCCAGCACCATTCACCCACTGAAACTCTTGACAGCCCAGACACTCCAAGAGAGGCCCCAGAGGACACTTCAGAGGCCACAGCAGAGCATTGGGGCGGGGGTGGGGGGGTGGGGTTGGCAGAGGTCCCTCCTGCAGGGATGGTGAGACTGCTGTCTGAGGAACAGGGTCATTGGGAAGCTGCTGAGGTTATGACCTTGCAGGGACCAGGGTCAGAAACATCGTGTTAGGGTTAGAGTGTCCCCTGATGGGCCAGGGCTGCAGAGGTGTGGCCTGGGGAGTCAGCAGCCCCTAAAGAGGGTGTGTCTGGCCTACAGAGTGCCCACAGGGGGTTTGGGGTTAACAGAGGCCAGGGAGGGGATGCAGAGTGGGGCCTCTGGTGGAGAAGGTGCCAGCACTCTCAATGACCACCCATCAGGGCCAGGCTGGTGCAGAAGACCCAGGGTGGGAGACCTCAGTCCAAGGTGCAAGGTGCCAGCAGAGGGCAGAGGACAGCAAAGGGAAGTGGAGGCAGGGGCAGGAAGGAGGAGAAGGGCCCTGCCAAGCCCCACACGAGCTGTGTTCTTAAACAGCCCCATCCATTGAGCATGAAGCATCCCCAGGAGCCACCCTGAGTGTGCGGGGTCTGCGCCAGCTCCTTCCGGGGTGTCAGCACGCACATCAGTGTTTCATACCAGCCTCAGTACCAGCACCTGGGAGGACTTAAGATGTGACCTACAGGTCCAGAAACTAGGTGGGAATCCAGATGCTTCCCAGAGTCTGAGCAGTGCTGTCCACCCACCCTGGCAGAGCACCCTGAATCCAACCATTGGGTTAGCAGTGCGTTTGGGGCCCACTGACAACGTGTTGGCCCTTGCCCGCCTTCAGGAGAGGGCTGGCAGTGCTTGCTAGAGAGAAGGGATGCGTTCTTGTGCTCCAGATTCCTTCTACCTCATTTCAGGACACTCAGGGTCCAAGAGCGAGGAAGGAAGGAAGAAAGGAGAGCAAGCAGCAGGCAGGTGGGGAGTTTGTGCCCCCTCCTAATCTCTGGACCACGTTCCTGTCAAGAGGTTGGATGCGGGGTTCCTCGGGACACCATCAGAGGCTTCCTCCAGTGGAGAGGGTAGCAGGGCTCACCTCTCTCCGTGGGAACTCTGATTCCACTGGCCTGTTCCACCTGCTGCGACCCCTCCCCTGGGGTTCCTGCCCAACCCGACTACCCCGGGGGCTACAGTGCAGCCATGCTCTGTCTCTGAGTACATCAACCCAGTGACAGGAGAGGGCTCCTGTGTTCAAATCCTTGGTTAGGGGGAAGCAGATGGTGTTCCTGGAACATTGTATTGCATTCCGCTGGACTGGACACCATCAGGACATCCTGGGTACCCCCCGGACTCTCTAGATCAGCATCTCCCACTGTTAGTCACAAGAGCACATCCCGTGTTTATGGTCAGTAACAAGCGACAAGGTCTCTGGGACCCCCAACTCCCTGGGTTAGTGGCTCACATGAAGCCCAGAGATCTGGGGCAGGCCAGGGTGTGGACAGGCACTCCACACACCCCTGGGCCTGGGGCCAG
This sequence comes from Capricornis sumatraensis, assembly GCF_032405125.1. Lineage (NCBI taxonomy): Eukaryota > Metazoa > Chordata > Mammalia > Artiodactyla > Bovidae > Capricornis > Capricornis sumatraensis. The sequence goes on from NC_091073.1 coordinate 81,796,943, forward strand.
GGATGCGGCAGTGAGGGCTCAACAAGTCCAGGTCTTGAAAGCCTGTGCCAGGTGTGCAGGGTGGCAGGTCCTGAAAAGGTACCCATTGACCCCTCCAGTGGCATCGTGACCCCAAGCTTGCCCCCCTCTCACCACCACCTTCACACCTGGAGAGGTGGGTGTACCTGTGAGTCCACCCAACCAGTCCCTGGCCTCTGCTCGCCTCCCCGCTCCAGTCCCCTCTCCCCTCTGCTTTCATACTTCTCTCCCTTCCCCTTCCCACTCCCCACCTCCACTTTTCTCTCCCCTCTTCTCTCCCCGCTGCTTTCATCTCCCCTCTGTTCCCATCCTTTCCCTCCTCCCTCCGCTGTCCTCCTCACCTCCTCAGGCCTTCCTCTTCTGACCCCAAGGCAGGAAGATGACCACACCCTTTAACATGTTTATTGTGGTACCAGATGCATGAGACGGAATTTAGCATCTCATCCATGTTGAAGCGTGCAGTTCAGTGGCATTAAGTGCGTTCACGTGGGTCTGCAGTCATCACCACCGTCCACGTCCAGAACTTATCTTCCCAAAGCGAAATTCCATATCGGTTAAAATTTTTTAAAATGCGTGGCAGGTATTGGAAGTGAGATTTAACAGAAGTTTCCGTTTCTGGGCTCTGTTGACAGCTTGGGGACCCAGACAGGTGGCATCCAGGCAGCTGTGGCCGTAGCAGGTGGGAGGAGCCAGCCACTGCAACCCCCTTCGCTCCACTGACGCTCCCTCAGGCATTGGAAGTGGAGGCAGGAGAGTTCACGTCAAGAGTGCTGCAATGATGGGAAGACATGACCAGCCATTGCTTCCCATGAAGGTGGTGGGGGCCAATCAATGCAGGCAGGCCCTCCAAGCTGGAAAAGGCCAGGAAAAGGATTCTCTCCCAGAGCCTTGAAAAGAACACAGCCCTGCCAACATTGCTTCTCGCCCCATAAGACCCATCTGGGGCTTCTGACTTCCAGTACTCTGAGAAAATAACTTTTTTTTTTTTTAAAGTTATTTGTTTATTTTTGACTGCACTGTCTTTGTTGCTGCTGTGGGCTTTCTCTAGTTGCGGCGAGCAGGGGCTTCTCTAGTTGCAGTGTGCAAGCTTCCTGTGATGGCTTCTCATTTTGGAGCACAGGATCTAGGGTGCACAGGCTTCAACAGTCGTGCCTCACTGGCTCAGCTGCCCTGTGACATGTGGGATCCTAGTTCCTAGACTAGGGATTGAACCCATATACCCTGCATTGGCAACAAATTCTTAACTACTGGACCACCAGGGAAGTCCCAAATGTATTCTTTTAACCTACTAAATTTGTGATAATTTGTTAAAAGCAGCAGTAGGAAATTAACATGCCTGAGTGATAGACACTGTCAATATTTTATATTTTAACTGGTCTAATAGGTGGGTGCTAATTTCTCATTGTGATTTAATTTGTATTTTTCCAATGGCTGACTGTGGTAAACATCTTTTCATGTGCCTTTTGTCATTCATATATCTTATTTGGTGAAATGTTTGTCAGATGATTTGCTTATTTCCTAATTGGACTAATTGTTTTTAAAAGTTTTAAATTTTTAAACTATATTCTAGGTAAAAGTCCTTTGTTGGATATGTGATTTCCAAATGCTTTCTCCCTGTCTGTGATTAAATCTTTTAAATCTTTTAGCACAGACTTTCTCAGAGCTAAAGGTTTTAATGTTGGCAAGGTCCAATTTATTAAAATTATTTTATAATTCATGCTTTCAGTATCGTTCTGTTTTGAGCTAAGGTCCTTGTAGACAGTGTATAGTTGGGTCATGTTTTTTAAATCCATTCTACCAATCTCTGTCTTTTCATTGGTGTATTTAGACCATATATGTTTAAAGTAATTATTGGTATATTAGGCTTTTGTTTGTCATTTTAATATTTCTTTTCTGTCTTTGTTCCTTTTTCCATTCCTCTGTTTCTTTTTCATTGGCTTTCTTTTCATTTCTTGAACCTTTTTAATAAGTCTACTCTGATTTATTTGTAACATTTTTTTGTATATTGCCTTGTATAGTTTTATTTAGTGATTGCCCTAAGTATCTCATACACATACATAACTGGTCATGGTCCAGTGGTGTTGACATTTTCTCACTTTGAGTGAGTCTAGCCATTTTACTTTTGTTCATGTCTCTTTATTCTTCTAAGTTTTAAAATACATTTGTCTTCAGGATTTCCTCTACATTGAGAAACCACATCAGATGGTATTAGGATTTTTACTTAAGCCATGAAATATCATTAAAGAAATTCATGAAGTGAAGTAGTCTATCGTGTTTATTTATTTTTTGGCCACCTCACATGGCTTGTAGGATCGTAGTTCCCTAGCCAGGGATCAAAACCAGCCCCTGGCCGTGGAAACGCAGAGTCCTAAGCACTGGGTCACCAGGGATTCCCTGTTTTCTTTATATTTGTCCTCTCCATTGTTCTTTTCTTGAAAAAGGCCCTTGCCTTCTTTTGCCATTATATCTGGAGGGCTTCCTTAAGCCATTCTTTAAAGTTAGGTCTGATAGCAACATATTCTCTTAGTTTTTCTTCAGCTTGGATTACTTGTATTTCCCCTGCATTCCTGAAGGGTAATTTCACTGGATTTTGCAATTGACTGTTCTCTTTTTTTCAGCACATGAAAAATAATATGATATTGTGCCACTCACTTCTGAGCCACCAGGGTTTTGGGTGAGAAATCTGCTGTCATTTGAATGATATTCCTCTGTTAGAAATGTATTGTTTCTGACGATTTTGAAGATTTCTTCTTCTTTGTTTTCAGAAGTTTAGTCATGATGTCTTGGTGTGGATCTCTTTAGATTTTTCCTATTTGCGGTTTGCTCAACTTCCTGAATCTGTCACACCAGTGTATGTTCCTCGATTTTTTGTCTTGTCACAACAAAGATTTGCAGTGACGGACATTAAAGCCCCCTCGGCGTGTCACAGCTCTCAGGTCTTGGATAGACCGTGTTATAGCTCTCAGGTCTCGAATGGACCGTGTTATAGCTCTTACACAAATCAGTGTTACAGCTCAGTGTTACAGCTCTATTTTATTCAGAAGATAGCAGGAAAATCCATCTTCAAGGCGTGAGGGCACGTCGATCTAAAGACACGAGGAGAAGAGGCCCCAGCGCGCGCGGGAGAGAGAGCGAGCGAGCTGGCTCTGGCTCCTCTGTTTATATGTTTGTCTCTCCCTGGGCCTGTCCTATGCAAACTGGGCCAGCCAGGAGTGGTGTTTATTTTACCTGAGGTGCTCACTCCGGGCCTCAGACCTTCTTTTGTTTCATTTTCACAGGCTTTTCCCTTCCTTGTCTTGTAGCCCCCGCCATTTTGGGCTCCTTTTCCCTGTTCTACCTAACAAATTTGTATATTTATCTCTTTTGTAAAAATCGGGACTTTAAAAAAGATACCATTTATTAAATTACTTTTTCAGCCCCTGATTCTTTCTTCCTGCCTTCTAAGATAAGAATGATACAATATGAATGTTGGATTTTGTGTCCTTGTTCCATAGGTCTGTTCATTTTATTTTTCAGTCTATTTTCCGCCTGTTGTTCAGAATGAGTAAATTCTATGGATCTTTCTTTAAGTTTACTGATTCTATCCTCTGTCATCTCTAATATACTGGAGAGTTTATTCAGCAAAGTTTTTAATTTGGTTAGTGTATTTTTCAGTTCTACAATTTATACTTTATAGAAAATATTAATTTTTTTAAATGAAAAAAATTTTTCCTACCTCTAACCCCACCTCTGTCAACCACCAATCTATTCTCTGTATCCTTGAGCTTTTTTTTTTAAGTTCCACTTATAAGAGACATTATATGGTATTTGTCTTTCTCTCTCTGACTTATCTCACTTAGTATAATGCTCTTGAGGTCCATCCATGTTGTCAACAAGTGGCAGGATTTCATTCTTTTTTATAACTGAATGATATTCCATCAGATGTATATATCACAATTTCTTTGTCCATTCATCTATCTGTGGACACTTAGGTTCTTTTTATGTCTGGCTACTGTAAATAATTCTGCAGTGAACATGAGGGAACATACATCTTTTTGAAGATTGTAAGCAATGGAGAAAGAGTTCTTAAACAGCCACCCTCAGGCAGAGCAAGAAGGAAACCTGTTAGATAAGCATCATGACCGTGCCCTAAGGGGCAGGTTTCCAAGTAGATATGCGTTTCGGGGCTAACTGGAATCTTTTCCAGATACCCTGGAGGGTGGATGTTTCCCTTCTACTTACCCCCTGCCTTGCTACAGCGGCCGTGTCTTCTGGTGGCAGGGAGAGGGGGGTCTTTACCTGCATTGGTGCCCTGTTTCTTGTTTGGTGCCCGTTTTTCTGTGACTGACCCACCCAGGAAGCGCCTCTTGATCACCCGGTTCTGACGACCAAGAGGGCTTTTATTCCTGGGTCCCACAGGATTGTGGCAGTTGGAGAGATGGTTCTTGTGCGGCTGCTGCTCCCAGGACACTGCACAGACTGTGAACTGAGGCACATCCTCCAGTCTTGCTGTGAAAAAGGCGTCTTTGCTTCTCTTAGAGCATCAGCTTGAGGGGCAGACCTCAGGTTTGGCACATTTAGTGGCTTCTAGAGCTGCTCTCAAGGAGTGTAGGCTGTTGCCGCCAGCTTGACACTCTCCATCTGTCTTGCTTCAGCTCACTGGAGTCACCCAGAAACGAGTTACTCTCATCTGGAGCCCTGATTTTTGTGGCTGTGGCCCAGCGGATAACTCCAGATTACCTAACTCTGGTGGCCAATGGAGCTTACCCTTGCAGTTCCACAGGACTGGGTATATTTGTGTATTTTAGAAGCTGTTACCTGAGGGTCTGGCTTCCAGCCAGCATGAACCTAAGTACAGAGATCCTGTACTTTGGGACATTGACTTGTCTTGGCACATTCTCAACTACTGGGAGCTATTAAAAACGTAATAGGTTGGACAAGCACAAAATTTGAGAGACAACAAAAAGCTGGGGCAAGGTTGAACAAGATTTCTCTTCTGTACAAGGTAGCTCTTTTCAAGACTAGAAGTGGTTGTTTTATCTATTGGATAGAAGCTTACACATAGAGTCAAGCAAAATGAAGCAACAGAGAAATAGCTTTCAAATGAAAGAAGGCAAAAACCTCAGGAAAAAAGCTATAATTAAATAGTATTTAATTATTTACCTGATAATTTACCTGATAAAGAGTTCAAAGTAATTGTCATAAAGATGATCACTGAACTGGGGAGAAGAATAGATGGATACAGTGAGAACTTCAACAAAGATGGAAAATATAAGAAAGTACTAAATAGAAATAACAGAGCTGAAGCGTACAATAACTGAACTGAAAAAGTACATCAAAAGTGTTCAACACCAGACTATGTGAAGCAGAAAAAAAAAAAGAATAAACTTGAGAACAATGCGGGGTAGCAAAAAGAAACAAGAATGAAAAGACTGAAGGTAACTTAAGGGGATTACGGGACAACATCAAATGGACTAACATTCACATTACAGGAGTCCCGCAGGTGAAAAGAGAGAGAGAGAAAAGGGCAGAATTCTTATTTGAAGAACTAATGACTGAAAACTTCCCTAACTTGGGGAAGGAAACAGCATCCAGGTCCAAGAAGCCCATAGACTACCAAAAAAGAGGACTCGAAAGAGATCCACAGCAAGGCACACGATAATTAAAGTGTCAACAGTTAAAGGTACAGAGAGAAATTTAAAAGCAGCAAGAGAAAAACAGCTTAGTATAGACAAGGAAACTCCTGTAAGACCATCATTAGATTTTTTCAGCATAGACTTTGCAGGCCAGAAGGGAGTGGCATGATATATTCAAAGTGATGAAGAAAACCTCCAACCAGGAATACTTCACCCAGCACGGTTATCATTCGGAATTGAAGGAGAAACGAAGAGTTTTAGGGACAAACAAAGCTAAAGGAGTTCATCACCACTAAACAAGAAATGTTAGAGGATCTTATTTAGGCTGAAAGAAAGGCTGGTAAGTAGTAAAAGGCCACATATGAAAGTATAAATTTCATTGGCAAGCATAAATAGGTAGTAGTGGTTTAATTACTTGTAAAGCTAGTATGATGATAAAAAGACAAAAGCAGTAAAACTGAGTTTGGTAATTAGCTAAGGGATACGTTGAAAGCGAAAGTGACAGTCACGCAGTTGTGTCTGACTCTGCGACCCCATGGACTATACAGTTCATGGAATTCTCCAGGCCAGAATACTGAAGTGGGTAACCTTTTCCTTCTCCAGGGGATCTTCCCAACCCAGGGATCAAACCCACGTCTCCCGCATTGCAGGCAGATTCTTTTCCAGCTGAGCCACAAGGTAAAATGTGACATCAGAAACATTAAGCCAAGGGTGACAAAGTGCAAAAATGTTGAGTTTTAGAATGGGCTCAAGCATAAGCTGTTAATCCACTTGAAACAGACTGTTAAGGATATAAGTTGTTATATGTAAGCCACATGGTAACCAGAGAGCAAAAGCTTACAGTAAATACGCAAGATAAAGAGAAAGGAATATAAGCATGCTGCTGAAGAAAGAAAGTCACGAAAGAAGAGGACTTTTTTGAGTCCTCTCGAAGAGAAGAACAGAGGAACAACAAAAACAGCCAGAAAACAACAAAATGACAATAAGCACGTGTCTGTCAATAAAAAGTATATGTGGGCTAAATTCTCCAAAGACACAGAGTGACTGAAAACACAAGTGAGCAACAACAGCAACAAAAACTGATACCCATCTATCGGCTTCCTACAAGAGACTCCCTTTAAATGTAAGGACACACAGGCTGAAAGTGAAGAGATGTGAAAAGGATATTTCCATGCAAGTGGAAACCAAGAGAAAACTGGAATAGCTGTACTTATGTCAGACAAAGAGACATTAAAGCAAAGGCTGCATGAGAGACAGACAAAGGTGTTATGTAATGATCAAGGAGTCAGCCCGACAAAAGGATACAACAGTTGTATATGCCCTGAACATGGGAGCACCTGAATATGTAAAGTAAATATCAACAGGCCTGAAAGGAGGGATAGACAGCAACACAATAGTACTAGGGGATTTTAATACCCCACTTACTTCCACGCAGAAAATCAGGAAGGGAACATTGGTTTTAAGCAACATGTTCAGCAGATGGACTTAACAGATATTTTTAGAACAATCCATCCAAAAGCAACAGAATACACATTCTTCTTAAGAGCACATGGAACATTTTCCAAGATAGCTTGTATGTTAGACTATAAAATAAGACCTAATCAATGTAAGAGGATTGAAATCATATCAAGCACCTTTTCTAAGCACAATGGTATGAAACTAGAAATTAATTACATGAAGAAAACTGGAAAATTCATAAATATGTGGAGATTAAACAGCATGCTACTGAACAACCGATGGATTGAAGAAGAAATTTAAAAAATACCTTGAGACAAACGAAAATAAAAATGTCTGATCAGCATACCAAAATTAATGGGACAGAGCAAAGGCAGTTCTCAGAGAGAAGTGTTTCTTTTAATGTGTTTAATTGAACAAATATTTACTAAGCACCTACTGTGTGCCAGGCACTGTGTTAGGCACCCTCATTGTGCAGTGTCCCCGCAGCATTGTAATCTGCTCAGAAATGAGACCAAGATAAAGAAAATTGTCACAACCCTACCAACCAGGGGCGGGTGGAAGTGGGCAGAGTGAATGCAGGCGATTCCTGTGCCAAAAAAACACACCCACCAGAAACTTGTTTTCTTTCTTGGGACAAATCTCTACTAAGTGGTTGTTTTGAAACATCTCCGTGTATACTGAGAGGGAAGTTGCTGTCACCACATCCCCACGCACTGGTGCCTGATGGACATTCGAATATTCTGAACACTACTCAGAAAAAGGAAGTGGCAAAGGAAGGTATTCATATTTGGATTAGAAGAGAGTCTTTTTTTTTTTTCAGTTCATGTGGTTGCAACAGCCCTTAAGAAAGATATAAACATCCCTGCCTTGACAGCATAAATGTTTAAGGTAGACCTAGTTTTGGATTCCTGAGTCAGAATCGTTCAGTTATCTACAACCTCATAAGGCCAGAGAAGTTAAGGGAGATTTCTATTCTGAGGAGGAGAGTGGACAGCACCTCTGGTTTGGAAGCACGACACACTGCACCTGCATTTACAGAGGCAACAGAAATGAGAGGACACCCTACTGCTACTACTAGAGACCCCCTCTCTCACACACACTGGGGACTCAGGGGCAGCCCTAGTTGCTGGCACCTGGCTTGGAGAGGCCCTGGTGCACAGACCTTCCCACCCAGCACCTCCAAGAAGCTCTTCAGCTCCACCTTCAGGTGGTGGTGTTGGTACTTGCTCTCCTCAATGTCTGTCTTCAGAGAACACACCTAGTCTTCCAGGTTCCTACTGTCTCTCTGCTGCCTGTAACTTCTCAGAGATGTGTTCACACTCTGGCATGAGTGGAGGTGTGATTTCACTGTGTTTTCAGAGGCCTTTCAGCTTCATCTCTTTTTCTTGGACTCCAGATCCTCAGCTCTTCTCTTCAACTGGACATTCTTCTCCTTCTCTCTGTTTATCTCATTGTACTGCTGTTCCAGCTCATCAGAGCTTGTTTGGAGCCAGTCATTCTCATTGTGGTCTCTTCAATTGCTCTGTGCTGGCTGCTGACACTTGTAGTGCTGAGACCAGCTGAGCATTACTAGGAAGGAAGTTTATAGCAATAAATGTCTATCTCAAGGGAAAAAAACATCCTGAACAACCTAACTCTACACCTCAAGGAACAACAAAAAGAAGAAGAAAGCCCAAAGTTCATAGAAGGAAGGCAGTAACAAAGCTTAGAGTAGAAATAAGTGAAATAGAGGTTAAAAAGACAATAGAAAAGATCAATGAAACTAAGATCTGGTTCTTTGGAAAGGTAAACAAAATTTACCAACATTTAGCTAGGCTTGCCAAGAAAAACGGAGAATATATAAATAAGATCGGAATTTCATGAAAAAGGAGGTACCACAGAAATACAAAAGATCATAAAAGACTGCTATGAACAATTATACACCAACAAATTGGACAACCTAGAAAAAATTGATAAATTCCTAACAACATAGGACCTGTGCTATTCTGTGCTTAGTCGCTCAGTCATGTCCAACTTTTTGTGACCCCACCGACTGTAGCCTGCCAGGCTCCTCTATCCATGGGGATTCTCCAGGCAAGAATACTGGAGTGGATTGCCACGCCCTCCTCCAGGGGATTTTCCCAACCCAGGGATCGAACCCAGGTGTCCCACATTGCAGGCAGATTCTTTACTGTCTGAGCCACCAGGGAAGCCCATACCAGGACTTAGTCGTGATGAAACATTAATAGATCTGAACAGACTGATTACCAGTAAGGAGATTGAATCTAAAATCAAAAATCTCCCAATAAACAAAAGTCCAGACTGGATGTCTTTACTGGTGAATTTTACCAAACATTCAAAGAATTGATACCAAACCTCCTAAAACTCTTGCCAATACCAGAATAAGAGAGGACCCTCCCAAACTCATGGGCTAGCAATATCCTGATACCAGAACCAGACAGGGATGCCACAAGAAAAGAAAATTACAGGCCAATATCCCTGGTGAACATAGATGCAAAAATTCTGAACAAAATATGAACAAGTTGAATTCAACAATTCATTAGCAGAGTCCTACACTATGGTCATGTGGAGTTTGCTCCAGGGATGCAAGGATGGTTCAACATCTACAAATCTGTCACTGTAACACATGAGAAAGAACAAAATGAAGGATAAAAACCATATGATCATCTCAATAGATTCAGAAAGAAACATTTTACAAGATTCAACATCCATTTATGATTAAAAAAAACAATTGTGGGTATAATTTTTACTTTGTAGAAAATACTTTTCTTTATAGAAAAATTTTTATAAAAAAACTTACAAAACTTCCACGTATTGAACCATTTTCATGATGGCTGCTCTAAAATTCTTGCCTGATAATTCTAACTGCCAAGTTAGCTTGGCGTTGGCATTAGCTGATTGTCTTTTCTCATTCAAATTGTGGTTTTCTTGGTTCTTGGTATGATGAAGGATTTTGTTTGTTTGTTTTTATATCCTGGATATTTTGGTTATTATGTTGAGTCTTGATCTTGTGTAACTCCTCTATTTAGCAGGTAGTCACCCTTCTCAGGTTTAATGTATACTTTCAGGCTTACTGTTATAGATTGTGGCAACAGTGTTTACCACATGTACAGATGTGAGAGTTGGACTATAAAGAAAGCTGAGCTCCAAAGCACTGCTGCCTTTGAACTCTGTTATTGGGGAGAACTCTTGAGAGTCTCTTGAACTTCAAGGAGATCAAACCAGTCAATCCTAAAGGAAATCCACCCTGAATATTCATTGGAAGGACTGATGCTGAAGGTGAAACTCCAACACTTTGGCCACCTGATGTGAAGAACTGACTCACTGGAAAAGACCCTGATGCTGGGAAAGATTGAAGGCAGGAGGAGAAGGGGACGACAGAGGATGAGATGGTTGGATGGCATCACCAACTCAATGGACATGAGTTTGAGTAAACTCCAGGAGTTGGTGATGGACAGGGAAGCCTGGCGTGCTGCAATCCATGGGGTCACAAAGAGTCGGACATGACTGAGTGACTGAACTGAACTGAACTGAACAGTGTTTAGTTTTCAGAGTTCTTGCATGGTGGCACAGCCTATGAGGCCAGGCACACTTCTGTTGGGCCTGGGGCTCTGCATGGCACTGGAGGAAGGTGGGGAGACGCCTCTATCCGTGATGCTGCTTGCTTTGACATCTGATGGAAGAGCACAGAGCACCAGCTCCGTTGGGCCTCCCCCTCCCATCCTTTGGCCTGAGAGTAGCTTTTCCTGTTGTTTGTCTGTTTTGTTGATGTCTGGTGTCAATCCGGATTGCAAGCCCCTGTGCTCAACCCTGGGTGTGTATGAGGGATAAAAAGAAACCCAGGGACACATAGCATGTTGTTCTCAAGTCCTGTGACCCCAGGCTGCCTGCCTTCTCCTTTCCAGCTTTCAGGGTCCTTTTATGGCTGGCTGTTGGATTATGTCCAGGCAGGAGGAGCTGGAAAAGGGAGTCCACACCACCCATCCTGTTCTGGAACTGAAAGTCCAGTTCCGGGAGGTTTTACCATCACAATATTTTTTCTCTAAAACAAGGAGCCATGATGACTCCTAGATGACAGCTTGGCAGATGGCAGCCCACACAAACAGCACTAGGGCTTTAGACTGCCGGAAGGTTCCAATCATTGTGGGGAGGGGGGGAGCAGAGAGAAGGCAAGCAGAGAGGAGCTGGGAGCGGGAGGCGAGGAAATGGTCCAAAGCATCCTACAGCTGCCCAGCCCACTGTGACGCTGGCCCCACAGATCCCTCGGCTGGTGGGGCACAACATGCAGCGTAACATGGAAAGTATCAGTGATCTAGGATGTGAAGACAGAGGGATGAGGAAAAGAAAAAGGGAAATAGTGAGTGAGGAGGGGAGGACAGGTCACTTTGGGAGCCTCAGCATCTATTCAGCATTTCCTCTCGGACTGAGGGATGGACATTCCTCTCCGGGGGCTGTCACGATCTTCCCCCCTACCTCCCAGAACTCAGGGACCCCTACAAGTGAGAAGGGAAGGCAGAGCCAGGCATGGGGCCAGGACGAGCGTCTGGGGAGGTGGGGTCCCCAGGTGGTGCAGGAGGAGGCCACTTTTCTGAGCCGTTCCAGTCCCAGGGATAAAAATACCAGTTTGCAAAATCAGCTGCTAATCTTGTTGCTAGGTAGAGTTCAACCCCAGAATTGCCATTCTGTGCTAAGTTTGGCTGAACAGCTTTTTCTGGGAATTAAGATTCTCAGACTCAGGCCCAGGTCTTAGAGGAGACATAGGGAGACAGGTGCTTTTTGTAGCCTTTTGAGGGGACAGACAGACAAACAGGGTGCTTGTCACACCCGAACTGTGGTGGTGTGGAGGCTCTGTGGAAGAGGTCCCCACTCTACAGACTCTGTGAAGAGGCAGCGCTTGGAGCCCAGGGGCCCCACTAGGGAGGGCTAGGGGCTGGCTGGCTGGCTGGGCTGGGAGCAGGGACACCAGAGTGAACTCCTTTGGGCAGAGCTCCCAATGCCAGAGGGACAGGCAGACAGTGGTCTGGACGCTGTTGAGGACCCTTCTGTGGGAAGTGCTTCCGCTCCCACCCAGTCACCGTGGCCTCTGCCCAGCGCCTGACCTGATGGCCAGTGTGAATGGGGCGGGAGTGGTAGGGGGGCAGGAGATGCTGCCTAAAACCCTGCCCATCCAGCTGAGGAGGTGGGACCTGGGGGGCCAGAAGCCCCAGGGGACTGTGAGCCCTGGAAGGGCAGGGGAGAGCGTTAGCAGCCAGGCGGAGGGGTTGAGGCTGAGGTGCTCCACACGGAAAGGCCTGGAACTGCTGACAGGGCCGCAGTGGCAGGAGGCATCTTAATGACTGTAATTAAAATGCCAAGGCAGCTCTGTAGCAGCCAGGTGGTTCCTGAATCCTGCTGAAGAGCCGCAAGTGCCTGACACCAGGGCAGCAGGCCAGCCAGGCCCCTCGGGCCTTCAGGCCAGGAGAGGGGAGGGCTGTGCCCTCCTGGCAGTGTACCCTCTGGTCCTTCTCCTTCCCAGCCTTGCAGACTTCACAGGGAGAATCAGAGGACCTCCTTCTCAAGCCTGGTTTTTTGCACCCAGAGTCCCGCACTCTGCTTCCCCTGGGCCCTGGCCTTGTTGGGAGGCAGGAAAGTCAAGAGAGGGCTCAGGGCCCCCAAGCCCTGCTTGAGGGACCCCAAGCTCCCAGACAGAGGCCCACTGGGGGCCACATAGCAATGGCACCAACCAGACTAGTTCCAGCCTCCCTGCTCCCAACCTAGAGCCTTGGTCATACTGAGGGGGCTGGGAGCGGCCCAGGGGCCCATCCACGGTCGCTCAGCCACAGTCCTCACCCCTTGCCTGCCACCTTCTCCTTTCTAACCCAGGTGTCAACAGCCTTTGCTTAGGAAGGCTGCCAAGGCTGCACCTCCAAAGTCCCTGGGAATGCTAACAGCCCACCCCCAGCCCCTGCCCCTCCAAGTGCAGGAAGGCAGTGGGTTTCCTGAGACCCCCCATGCCCAGGAGCCACGAGAGAACTTCCTATCCCCTCAATCCACAAAAGGGCCCACAAAGCAGCCTTGTGCAAAGGGCCAGTGCAAATCGGGCCTCCTGAGAGGCTGTCCATGAATTCAAGCGCTCAAGTCCCAGGTGGAACCCAGGCTGGCCCTGCAGCAGGAGGACCCCCAGACACCTTGCCAGATTCGTTCATGCCGGAGGACAGGCTGAGTCCCAGCTCCTCGCCGCACAGATGGGGCTGGGGGCAGAGCGCGATCTTGGCCTCACCCATGGCTCCACTGGGACCACCCGTGCTCCTGCCTTTCCTCTGCGCTTCCTCCGCTTCCTGGAAGAGACAGACGGCACAGGAGCTGCTGTCTGCATGCTCTTTCCATCTTGGTGACTTGCCAGGATTAAGAGCCCACTGCAGTCGCATTTGGGGTTGGGACCAAAGTGAAGAAAAGTTGATGAAAGAAGACCCTTTCCTCCTAAACTGTGACACTGCAGAGGAGAACGAATCCTGGGTCTGGGCTGCGAGTTTGATATAGAACACAGCCCTGGCAGTCCTGGAGCCTGGCTGGCGGCCATCAGAGGCCACAGGAGGGCAGCATGCTTGCTCTCCTAGAAGCAGGAGGCGGGGCTGCCAGGCCTGTCCCCCTCCTACGGGCCACCAGCTGTTCTTTTTGTTTGTTTGTTTTAATAACAGCTTTATTGAGGTCTAATTCACATAGCATAAAATTCACCCTTTTAAAGTGTACAATTCGTGGTTGTTAATGTATTCACAGTTATGCAACCATCACCACTATCTAAGTGCAGAATATTTTAATCACCCCCCAAAAGAAACCTCATACCCATTAGCAGTCACTCCTTATTCCACCCACCCACCCACATCCCCAGGCCTCATCAACCACTAATCTGTCTGTATGAACTTGCCTGTGTCGTAAGATAATGTTGGAGCCCTACCTCACACCATACACAAAGATTAACTCAAAATGGATAAACCACCCAAATATGAGAGCTAAAAGCATAACACTCTTAGAAGAAAACAAATCTTTGAACTTCAGATTTTATATTGGCTTCTTAAGTATTGTACCAAAAAGCAACAAAAGAAAACTAGATAAAGTAGACCTAATTAAAATTAAAAATTGGGGGGCATCAAAGACATTATCAAGAAAGTGAAAATACAACATACAGAGTAGAAGAAAATAAGTGTTTAATATCCAGAATGTAGAAAGAACTACAACTCAATGAGAAAAAGACAAACCAACTAAAATATGGGGAAAGGATCTCAATAGATATTTCTTCAAAGTGCATAGACAAATAACCAATAAGCAGACGAAAAGATCCTCCATATCATTAGTCAGTAGAGAAATGCAAAAACCACAGTGAGGTACATTTCACCTGTACTAGGACAGTTGTCTTGCCTGGAGAATCCCAGGGACGAGGGAGCCTGGTGGGCTGCCGTCTATGGGGTCACACAGAGTCGGACACGACTGAAGAGACTTAGCAGCAGCAGCAGCAGCAGCAGGACAGTTACAAGTTTTTTAGAAAGGCAAGTAAGTGTTGGTGAGGATGTGGAGAAGTTGGAACCTTTGCTTATTGCTGGTGGGAATAAAAACTGCTGAAGTTGCTAGCAAACAGTTTGGTGGGCCCTCAAAAAGATAAACAGAAGTACCATACGATCTAGCAATTCCACTCCTAGATAAATGCCCAAATGAATTGCAAACAGGTTCAAACAGATACTTGTGCATCCATGTTGATTGCCTCATTATTCACAATAGCCAAAAGGTAGAAACAACTGACTACCTGCCAATGCAGGAGACGCAAGAGACTCGGGTTCAATCCCTGGGTCTTGAAGATCCGCTGGAGAAGGGCACAGCAACCCACTCCAGTGTTCCTGCCTGGAGAATCCCAAGGACAGAAGAGCCTGGCAGGCTGCAGCCCATAGAGTGGCAAAGAGTTGGACACGACTGAAGTGATGTACCACACACAGAAACAACTGAAATGTCCATCCACTGATGAATGGATAAGTAAATGTGTCAATAGTGTATCCAGATAGCAAAAATATAATTCATCCATAAAAATGAATGACATTCTGATATAGTAGTTCACCCTATCCATAGTTTCACTTTCCAAGGTTTCAGTTACCCTGGTCAACTGTAACTCAAAAATACAAAATGGGAAATTTTAGAAATAGACAATTTCTAAGTCTTAAATTTCTACCATTCTGAGTAGCGTGTTGAAATCTAACACCATTCTGTCCGAGAGCCCCAGTCATCGACATTGTTAGCTTATGACATTCAGCCACTGACATCATCATGGCTCCCTGTTCCAGGATCACCTTAAGCAGGTCATCCTCCTTCTGACACATCATCAGAAGGCCAATGATAGTCTGATGCTACATCACAATGCCTACTTCATTCACACTACTTTATCTCATCTTGTACGCATTTTGTCATTTCACGTCATCACAAGAAAAGTAAATATAGAACAATAATATATTTTCAGAAAGAGATCACATTCATATAACTCTTTTATACAGTATATTGTTATAATTGGCTCCCCCAGTGGCTTAGTGGTAAAGAATTCGCCTGCCAATGCAGGAGATGTGGGTTTGATCCCTGGGTAGGGCAGATCCCCTGGAGGAGGAAATGGCAACCCACTCCAGTATTCTTGCCTGGAAGATCCTATCGACAGAGGAGTGTGGTGGGCTACAGTCCACAGAGTCACAAAGAGTTGGATACAACTGAGCGCACGTGGTGTACATTGTTGTATTTATTTTATTATGATAGTTAATCTCTTATTATGCCTAATTTATAAATTAAACTTGATCAGAGCTATGCCTGTATAGAAAAAACACGATATACATAGTGCTTAGTACTACCTGCAGTTTGAGGCATCTACTGGGGAGCTTCGTCAAGGCTGTATATTGTCCCCCTGCTTATTTAACTTGTATGCAGAATACATCATGAGAAACGCTAGGCTGGAGGAAGCACAAGCTGGAATCAAGATTGCTGGGAGAAATATCAATAACCTCAGATATGCAGATGACACCACCCTTATGGCAGAAAGTGAGGAAGAACTAAAGAGCCTCTTGATGAAAGTGAAAGAGGAGTGTGAAAAAGTTGGCTTAACGCTCAACATTCAGAAAACTAAGATCATGGCATCTGGTCCCATCACTTCATGGCAAATAGATGGGGAAACAGTGGACACAGTGGCTGACTTTATTTTTATGGGCTCCAAAATCACTGCAGATGGCAATTGCAGCCATGAAATTAAAAGATGCTTGCTCCTTGGAAGGAAAGTTATGACCAACCTAGACAGCATATTCAAAAGCAGAGACATTACTTTGCCAACAAAGGTCCATCTAGTCAAGGCTATGGTTTTTCCAGTGGTCATGTATGGATGTGAGAGTTGGACTGTGAAGAAAGCTGAGCACCGAAGAATTGATGCTTTTGAACTGTGGTGTTGGAGGAGACTCTTGAGAGTCCCTTGGACTGCAAAGAGAGCCAACCAGTCCATCCTAAAGGAGATCAGTCTTGGGTGTTCATTGGAAGGACTGATGTTGAGGCTGAAACTCCAATACTTTGGCCACCTGATGCAAAGAGCTGACTCATTGGAAAAGACCCTGATGCTGGGAAAGATTGAGGGCAGGAGGAGAAGGGGATGACAGAGGATGAGATGGCTGGATGGCATCACCGACTCAATGGACAGGGGTTTGGGTGGACTTCTGGAGTTGGTGATGGACAGAGAGGCCTGGTGTGCTGCGATTCATGGGGTCGCAAAGAGTCGGACATGACTGAGTGACTGAACTAAACTGAACTGGGGAGCTTGGAATGTTTGGATGAGGAGAGATTACTGTGCAGGCTACATTGTGGACAAGCCTTGCAAACATGCTAAAGGAAATAAGCCAGATGCAAAAAATGACAAATTGTGTATGATCCATTTATTTGAAATATCTAGGATAAGGCAAATTCATAGAGATGGAAAGTAGATTAGAGGTTACCAGTCTCTGGAGGGTGGTGGGATGGGGAGTTATTACTGAATGACCACAGAGTTTCTGTTTGGAGTGATGAAAAATTTAGAAAGGCACAATAGAAGTGATGATTGCACAACAATGTACTTAAATATCATTGAACTGTACACTTAAAATAGTTGAGATGGTAACTTTTATAATATATATATTTTACCATAATAAAAAACAACTTAAAATTGTGTGTGTGTATTTCAGTTCCAAGGGAGAGACTGGTTGCCTGGACAAGCTGATTTACCTCCTAAGTCTCAGCTTCCACATTTGTGAAATGAAGACAGACATAGTATCTATTCTATGAGGCTGCTATAAAAATCAAATGGCGTAATACATGTAAGTACTTAGCATCAATTGTGGCACACGATGAGGGCTCCTTGGAGAGGAGCAGTCATCATTATTTACTCTGTGTGTTTGAGTGTGTGAGAGAGAGACCTGTCCAGTTTGATGTCATCCCTTCCTCGAGTTTCTACTTCCAGCTATGGTGGAGGACTTGGCTAGACCACTGTGAACAATTAGAAAATCCAGGCGAAAAAATTGGTTTGAAGGCATCAGAGAGCTGCAGACAACCATGAATTGAGGAGCCAAGTTTCCCAAGAAAAGAGAACTGGAGAGATGTGAGCTGACATTCTGCACACCACTTACATCTTCAGATGTGAACCAATTCTTGGCTTAGAAAGGCTACGAATCTGAGCATAGGGGTACTATTGCTAAAAGGCATAGAAGCCAGCATAATTTACTACGCGTATATGGAGAAGAGGAGACATTTTTAATTACAGTGCCAACAAATTAGCCAGGACTGAAGAGGCTGGAAGCTCCAAACTCAGATGTGACCCCTAAAGCATTTGCCTCTATATTAAATGCATGGTGAAAGGCTAAGAACTGAGGAGTGGAATTTTCCATAATCTCATGGTTATGAAAAGACAAAAATCGGAACTTAGAATCTGAGTTGGGGCCTGGGAAGGGGCATGAACCAAAGACAGAAGGAGACAGAAGGACTGAAATCCTGCCTCCCGTTACTTTGGACTAAAGTAGTCTGCCCCCAACACTAGCTGCCTCCAGAGGATAAGATGAACCCTGTCTGGAGAAATGTAGAAGCATCTAGAAACCTCAGTCAATTGTCATGGACAGTGTCCAGCATTCAGTGATAAATTATTGACATACCAAGAAACTCTTAGATGACACAGATTTTGAAGTTATCGGACAGGCTTTATAATAACTATTATTGATATTTTAAAGAAAATAGATGATGAGATAAAGCATTTCATTAGAGAAATATATATTACACATTCTAGAGCTGAAAACATAATAATTGATATGTAGAATAAGCCAGTGGGTTTATGATGGAACACAAGAGAATAAAGAACCAATGAAAGTGGATTGACAGGGTTAGTAGAAGCCAAGACAGTAGAAAATATCAAGGCTGATGCACAAAGATGGAAAAAAGGAAACTATGGAACACGTTGCAAAGTTCTAAAATGTGTACGCTGGAGTCCTAGAAAGAGAAAGAGTGAAGAAATATTAATGGACATAATGGCAGATGATTTTAAAAATAAATGAATGCTATCAGCCCACAGATTCAAGATACTCAATGAACCCACAAGCAGGATAAATACAAAGATGATCTTAAAAGGAGCCAGACTAAAATAAGTAACTACGATGTAACTTCAAAGGAGTGACAATCAGACATAGCAGAGTTTTCAACACAAATGAATAATCAGAAGGCAATAAAAAAGCATTTTTAAGTGCTGGCAAAAATAAACACCAACCTAGAATACCATGGAATTTGGTAGCAAAAATCTTCTTCAGAAGTGAGGGTGAAATGAAGACATCTCAGGAAAAATAGAAACAATTAAAAAATGAAAATCTTCATTGTGTGTGCATGCTAAGTCGCTTCAGTCATGTTCCGCTCTGTGCAACCGCATGGACTGTAGCCCACCAGGCTCCTCTGTACGTGGGATTCTCCAAACAAGAATACTGGAGTGGGTTGCCATGCCCCGTGCCAGAGGATCTTCCCAATCCGGGGATCAAATCCGAGTCTCTTATGTCTCCTGCGTTGGCAGGTGAGTTCTTTACCACTAGCGCGACCTGGGAAGCCCACATTAGATGTAAAGGGATGAATTATTCCAAGATAAAGACTAAGATAGACTGGATCAAAACAAACTATATGTTGCTACAAGAGGCATATCTTGACTATAAGGATGCAGAGAGTATGACAATAAAGGGATGGGAAAATATAGGCCATGTGTGTCACAGGTCCCTAAGACTACTCTCAGGCTTGGTGGTTCACTAGGACTGACAGGACTCAGAGGAACTGTTATATTCACAATTACTTTTTTTTTTTTTAAAGCAGAAGGAAATAGATTACAATCAGCAAAGGGGAAAGGTGCATGAATGAAATCTAGGGGAAACCAGGCACTAGCTTCCAGGGGTATCCCTCCCAATGTGTGTGTGTGTGTGTGTGTGCTAAGCTGCTTCAGTTGTGTCTGACTCTTTGTAACCCTATGGACCATAGCCCTCCAGGCTTCTCTGTCCATAGAATTTTCCAGGCAAGAATACTGGAATGGGTTGCCATGCACTCCTCCAGGAAATCTTTCTGACCCAGAGACTGAACCCACATCTCTTATGTCTCCTGCATTGGCAGGTGGATTCTTTACTACTGGCACAACCTGGGAAACCACCCTCCCACCGCCCCCAGTGAAGCTCCTTAATTTTCCTGATAACAAAGTGTGATAATACACACGTGTGCTGTGTGTGCTTAGTTGCTCAGTCATGTCTGACTCTGCAACCCCATGGAGCAGAGTCCTGCCAGGCTCCTCTGTCCATGGGGATTCTCCAGGCAAGAAAACTGGAGTGGGTTGCCACGCCCTCCTCCAGGGGGTCTTCCCAACCCAAGTATCGAACTCAGGCCTCCTGCGTTACAGGAGGACTTTTTACCGTCTGAACCACCAGGGGAGCCTGGTAACACACATGAAGCATTGCCCACTAAGGAGCTCAGCCGAGCCTTGATGTCAAGGGTTTATGCTGGGACTTGGCTGCACTGTCTAATGAGTAGGCTTAGTTGCCCAGTCTGCAGCCCCCAGAGATAAAGCCAATACAGGGTAGCCCAGGGCCTCAGGCTACGAAACAAGATATTCACCACAAGTCACGTTAGCACAGCTGTGTGATTATATAGGTCAGCTAGGGCTGCCATAACAAAATTCCATAGACTGGGTAGCTTAAACAACAGAAATTTATTTTCTCACAGCTCTGGAGACTGGAACATTGAGATGTCAGTATTGATCTCTCTGAGACCTCTCTCCATGGCTGGCAGAGGGCCACCTTCTCCGTGTGTCTGTCCATGACTTTTTCTCTGCATCTGTAGTATCTCTGTGTGTCCTCATCTCCTTATAATGACATTAGCAAAATTGTATTAGGGCCCACCCAAATGACCTCATTTTAGCTTATTTATTTTTAAAGACCCTCTCTTCAAATACACACACATTCTGAAGTACTGTGGACTAGAGTTTCAACATCAGGATTTGTCATGGACACAAATTCATAACCCTGGTCAAACTGATACAGCATGGCCCAAGATCTCAGGAATATCAAAACACAATTCTTAGCAAGGATATTCCAAGAGCTCAGAAGTTATTTCACAGAAGCCAGCCAAGGATCAGGCCTTTCTTGGAATGTGCAGGCAAACCAAGTCTGATGTGTTAACCCTTTATTCCATACCATGCAGTCACTAACCAAAAAAAAGCTAATGCAATTATATTATCATTAGATTAAAAAAAACACTTAGAAAATAAAGGTAACTGGAGATAGACATAATAATTAAAAAGTGTACTTGCCAGAAATACACAAAGATTAGAAATTTTGTATAAATCTAATAAGCTCAAAACATATAAAGTAAAAATTGACAATACTAAAAGGAGAAACTTAAAAATTGGCAGAGTGAAGACTTTAACCCATCTCCCTTAATTTATGAGAACAAGAGGACAAAAATCTCAGTAAGGACAAGATCTGAATAACACGATTAACAAACTTGATATCTTTGATATATATGGAACATTACAAAAATTGATCATATGCTGAACTATAATTTTCAACACATATTAAGAGACTTAAGTTATTCAGATCACGTCTTAGGAGTGGCTGGTAACTTGTATTCTGTTAAAAACTATCTGCAAAAACATTCTTAGTGATGAAATATTGAAAACATTCCCCCTGAGATTGGGAATGAAACAGGATATCTATAATCACCCTACTGTTCAGCATTGTATTGAAGAGCTTCAGTCAGTCAATTCAGTTGCTCAGTTGGGTCCGACTCTTTGCAATCCCATGGACTGCAGGACACCAGGCTTCCCTGTCCATCACCAACTCCTGGAGCTTACTCAAACTCATGTCCATCGAGTCGGTGATGCCATCCAGCCATCTCATCTATTATCCCCTTCTCCTCCTGCCTTCAATCTTTCCCAGCATCAGGGTCTTTTCCAATGAGCCAGTTCTTCACATCAGGTGGCCAAAGTATTGAAGAGTTTATCCAGTTCATAAAGACCCAAAGTTTGAAAATGAAGAAATAAAATGATCATTACTTAGAGATGACATTATTGTCCAAGTAAAATGTCCAAAAGAATTTCAGGCAACTTACTAGAATTAATATGTGAAATTAGCAAGGTTGCTGGCTATAATGTCAATATTTTAAAATTTGTATTTATATGTACCAAAAATAATTAAAATGTTTTAAGAATTATCACTTTTTATGGGATTAAAAAACACCAAATACTTAGTAATAAAACAAACAAAAGACATGCAAAACATTTCCATAGGAAATTAAGAGCTTTATTAAAGTACACCTAAATAAGTGGAAGGACCTATGCCACACTTGTGGATTGGAAGATGATACTGAAATAATTTCAACTCTCTGCAATCTGAGCTGTGTATTTAATGCACATTACCCACCCCCAAAATATCAGCAATTGTGTGTTTGTGTGTGTGTGAAATTGACAAGCTGACCCTGAAATCTACCTGAAATTTCAAAGGACTAAGAAAGGTAAGATGCACTGGAGGAGGAGGAACAGAGAAAAAACAGACACAAGGCTGTAGGACTTGTACCAGCAGCAGCATCACTCACTGCAAAGCTTCAGTAAATATCCAGGGTGGCCTCAGTCAAGAATAGACAAATAGGCCAATGGAACTGAACTGAGTTCAGAAACAGGCCCACACATGTATGACAAAATTACTACTTGCTTATAAATTAGGGGAAGGAGAGTTTTTTCCAAAATTACTGCTGGGTGGATTGAATACACATACGGAAAAGTACTTTTGATGCTTATTTTATACTATACACACACATGTGTGGATATGCACATACCTCTAATTCACAAGGATTGTAGAACTAATTCATAGGGATAAACAATAAAGCTGTAAGAAAAACAACATAGGAGAATATCTTTATCACCTTGGGAATAGGCAATAATCTCTTAAGTAGGATGTAAAAAGCACAATGCCATTGAGGAAAAAATTGATACATTTAATCACATTGAAATTAAGAATTTATACTGGTCAAAACACACTATTAGTGATGTGCACAGACTTCCCTGCTTGTCCAGTGGATAAAAATCTGCCTGCCAATGCAGGGGATATGAGTTTGATCCCACGTCTGGGAAGATTCCACTTGCCATGGGGCAACTAACTTGTACACCACAACTACTGAGCCTGCGCCCTGGAGCCCACAAGCTGTAACTACAGACGCCTGTGTGCCCTCCAGACGCCTGTGTGCCCTAGAGCAGCCGGTCCACCAGAGAAGCCGCCACAGTGAGAAGCCCGTGCATGGCAACTAGAGAAACCCTGTGTGCAGCAATGAAAACTGAACATGGCCAAAAATAAATAAAGACATAAATTAATTAAAAAATAATGTTCAAGAAGGTGAAAAGGCAAGCCACAGAGTGACAAAAGATACTTCCAGTGCATGAATCTGACAAAGGATCCTGATCTAGAATATACAAAGAATTTCTACAAGTCAATAAGAAAAAGACAGACAATTAATAGAAAAAGGGGGGAAAATATGAACTGCACTTCACAAAAAGACATATCCAAAGGTTCCTAAAACATATGAAAAGGTTGTCAGGGACATGAAAGTTAGGATCACAGTGTAACACACACCCACCTGAATGGCCCAAAGTTTTACCAGTTTATACTCCCTAGACTATGGAGCAGCCCAAACTCACAGTGTCGGTAGGAACGTACTTGGTAAACACCACTGTGGGAAACCTTTGCAGATTATAAGTTGTCCTCTCTGAGATTCCAGTCTGGTCTGTCACCCACAGCCTGAAAACAGTTATCTCGTACATTTTGTCCAGTTTTATGGTTATCTGAGGAAAGGTTACTCTAGTTCCAGTTCGTCCATAATATTTAGACGTGGAAGTCACAAGTAAGCTTCTTTTTTTAAATTATTTTAATTGTAATTTTTACTTATTTATTTAGGCTCTGCTGGGTCTTTGTTGCAACATCCGGGCTTCTCTAAAGTTACTGCTCATGGGCTCTAGAGCTCATGGGCTCAGTAGTTGCAGTGAGAGTGTTTAGTTGCAGTTTGTGGGGTCTTGGCTTCCTGACCAAGGATCAAATACAAGTCCCCTGCGTGGAGCATGGAGTCTTAACCACTGGCCCACCAGGCAAGTCCTGAAAGCAAACTTCTTGATGGAGAAGGTGACGCTTGTCTCCACCCCCTGCTCCCACCACCTGTGATACTTCTCTGCCTGGACACTTCTCAGGCCTGGATTCCAGAACGTCTCCTCTCTGGTTCTCTCACCCTCAGTTTGCTTCTTATTTTTAGTTTTTTGGCTACGACATATGGCTTGTGGGATCTGGGATCTTAGTTTCCCGACCAGAGATTGAACCCAGGTCTCAGCATTGAACATGCTGAGTCCTAACCACTGGTCCACCAGGGAACTCCTGGCTTTTTCCCTCTGATCTCTTTGAGCACCCCTTCCTCACCTTCCTGCAGGCTTCCCCTGGAGACCTACAAATGGCCCTTTACTCTCTTCCAGGTGCATTCACTATTGCTCCCGCCCACCTCCGTCACATAATTCCCTGGTCCGGATCTTCAGTTCCCATCTTTGCTCTGGCCTGAGGGCCTATCTTCACGTGACGCTGCAGGTGGTGGTGCCAGGAGGCTCTTTCTCAACACCGAGAGGTGGAACTTACTACCTATACCTCAAAGCCGTTCCTCTCTCGTGCTGCCCCCTCAGCAGGGTCATGCAACATTCCCCCCTCTCCCGACTTCTCCATTGCAGGGGCCACCAAGTCATAATTCCAAATGGATACGTTCTGTGCTCGGTTGCTTCAGTCGTGTCTGACTCTTTGCAACCCCGTGGACTGTAGCCTGCCAGGCTCCACTGTCCATGGGATTCTCCAGGCAAGAGCACTGGAGTGGGTTGCTGTGCTCCCTGCAAGGGATCTTCCCGACCCAGGGACTGAACCTGCATCTCCTGCATTGGCAGGCAGATTCTTTACCCACTGAGTCACCTGGGAACCTTCTAGCTCCCTGCCAATGACAGTAGCTATTACTAGTATTGTTAATATTAACATCATGAAGAAGGTCAGATGTGCAGTTTCCAGGGTGTGGCCTTCAACAGTTTCTCTTGGGGGGTGAGGGGAAGGTGAGGAGGTTTCAATAGACCCTGGTTCCTAGATGAGGACAAGGATCTGCATGGCCCCTAGGCAGGAAGACCTGGACACCAGTCACTGTGATAGAAACCCAGTCATGTTGCAGGGAGCTGCTGAGGTGTGAAGGGAGCCTGCCTGGGGACTGGCTGCCGTTGGGTGGCTGCTTTAGAGCCTACCCAAGCTGCTGTTCAGCAGGCCGGCCAGCCAGTCTGCTGAGGCTCCAAGGGTATGGAGAGGGCTTCTGTAGTCACCTCCCTGAAGGAGAGGGACCTTCTCCTTCTGTGACTGTCCTGTATGTGTCTGTGTTAGTCGCTCAGTCATGTCTGACTCTTTGCAACCCTCTGGACTGTAGCTCTTCAGGCTTCTCTGTCCATGGGGTTCTCCAGGCAAGAATACTGGAGTAAGTAATCATTCCCTTCTCCAGGGGATCTTCCCGACCCAAGGATGGAACCTGGTCTGCCGCATTGCAGGCTGATTCTTTACCATCTGAGCCACCAGGGAAGCCCATGAGTGTCCTGTATGACAGCCCCCAAATTGTTGTGGCCTGCTAGCCTGGGGGTGTGGTGCAGAGGGGTCAGAGACTGGGGAGAGTGGCAGGAGGGCTGTATCCGTGGTGTAAAGCTTCTCCTGACCCACTAGGAAGGCCAGATGCAGGCGGGAGCTTGCAGAGGCCAAGCACCTTGGGCTGGGGTCTGGGCAAGAGTGAGGCTACTCCATTCTGTGGGCCTCAGGGCCCACCCACAACTTCGCTTCCACCCACTGCCCTCATGGCCTCTGGGTGAAGGAGAGCCCAGACACCTGGGAGACCCTCATGGGATGACTGCAAGAGGGGGAGGCCCTGCACCCAGGCACCTCAGAGCAGGGCCCAGGGGAGTCCTGGCAGGATAAGGGAACGTGGTCCGAGAGGGAGAGTTAAAAATGCTACCTCCCCTCTGCTCCCTGAGACCCAGGCTTTGTTCCTGCAGTTAGGAAGGAGGACCCGGCTAGCTCAGAGGTAGGCATTGGATCCCTGGGGCCAAGACCTGTGATCTTACAGCTCTGTTTCCATCATTGGACTGCTTTCAGGTGGCATCGCACAGCTACTGGATCACCTGCCCCGAGGCCTGGGGAGGGCTTCCCCCACCACTCTCCTACCCCTAATCCACTGGGCCCCACCACTATCAGCCCCATGCCTCAGAACCGTGTGTCCTCGTTAGCAAAGTGGTGACCACGTGCCCACATATGGAAGGCTCCAGCTAGACTAGCACTTGAGTTACTCTGGCTGTTTGCTGCCTGGCCGTGGCCTGACACCTGTAAGGGTGCGCATGTCTGCAGTGTCCCGTAATTACGGTGGCTGTGTGCAAACTGCATTATATTTGGCTCCCCCCACGCACGAGGCTCTTGTTTCCACGGAGCTCTCCCTCCCCATGTGTCACGTGGCCTGGTATCTCCATCCCTTCCTCCGCGGATCTGCCAGGCCAGTCCCAGAGGGGGGCGATTTGGGCTGTTTCCAGTTTTCTGGTTTATAAATAACACCGCTGTGCATGTCTTTATTACAAATCCTTCTTTCCTCTGAAACCCTGAATAACTAAGCCCCACGAGGCACCGGTGCCCAGTGAGCACATCCTTCCAAACCCTCCTTGCTTTCTGGCGCATCCTACCTGCGCTGCATAGACCCTTGCTATGGGCGCTGGCCTGGCAAGTGCACAAAAGGGCACAAGGGGCGGGAACGCAGCCTCTGCCAGGCTCACGGGCATAAGCAAACCAAACAAAAAGTAAAGGAGGAGCACCCAGTATTTCTTAATGTTTTATTCCTTTAAATTTGCAACGAACTCTTCTGTGCAGCTGGATAGAGGTCAGGTGCAATGCGCCCTGGTCAGTCCCCAGTCATGGCTGTTACTTCTGTTTGTTTATCTTTTTTTTTGGTCATATTTTCATTGGTTTTTTTGTAGTACAAATATAATATGTGAAAATATTCTTGTGCAAAGTTCACTATAGCTTTTGCATTTCTTCTATGGTATTTTACTCTTTTTTTGAGTCTCCATGAGTCATTTATATTTTCCTAGAAAATTTTCCATTTCAACTATGCTTTTCCATTTATTGGTAAAATGCTGTGCATGATGTTCTTTTGTGATCATTATCTCTTTGCTTCATTTTTGTCTTCCTTTTCAACTGTTTTTGGACATATTTTTGCTATTGGCCAAACTTGTCAAAAGTTTGTCTATTTTACTATGAAATTTTTTTTTCAAATTTTTGGTATTACTGGTTAGTTGAACTTAGCTTGTTTTTTATTTCACGAATTTCTCTTTGGTTTTATCACACTCCTCCCTTTACCTTTCTCGGGGTTGTTTTTCTTTGCCAGTGTCTTCAGCTGTAAATCTCAGCTTATTCTCAATTTCACTCGTTTTCTGGTAAATCAAACTGGCTTACCTCCTAGGAACACCGCTTGGCCACACCCTACAGCCTATGAGGCACGCTGGTTTCACTTGTGTCCGTCCATGTTTCATTTTTGTAGTTTTTGTAGTTTATAAGTTACATTTACTGCCGAGTGGATTTATTTGGCTTCCTTTAGTTATTTATTTTTTAATATTATTGCACTGTTGCCGCTGATGCCTGCTTTTGTCAAATTTTTTGAGACACGCTCTGTTTTCTGATCCTCGGCCAAGCACTGAGACTGTTCCATGTGACTGAGAAGAACATGTATTCTCCACAATTGATGCCAACATTTTGTGTAATTTTAAAGTTCGGGGTAATTTACATACATAATGATATGTCACTGGCATGTACATTACATTCACATAAAAATGCACTGATTTTAAGAGTATGGTTTTTGTATAGTGTATGATTTTGACAAATGCATACCCTTGTGTTGTTGTTTAGTCACTAAGTCATGTCCAACTCTTTTGCGACCCCATGGACTGTAACTCGCCAGACTCTTCTGTCCAGGGGATTTCCCAAGTAAGAATACAGGAGTGCGTTGCCATCTCCTTCTCCAGGAGATATTCCCGACCCAGGAATCAAACTTGTGTCTCCTGCATTGGCAGGTGGATTCTTTACCACTAGCGCCACCTGGGAAGCCTACCCTTGTGTAATCACAAAGAAATAGAGACCATTTCTACCACCTCAGAATCTTCCCTCAGGCTGCCGGGAGCTGATCTCAGCATTCCCTGAGCCTCTGCTGTGCAGCCGCTTTTATGATTTCTATAACCATGGGTTAGTTCTAGAATTTTGTAGAAATGGTATCTTGCAGCATGTGTTCTTTGTGTCTGGTGTCTGGCTTCTTTTATTCAACTTTAGTTCTGAGAGATTTGCTCATGTTGTCAAGTGTATCAGTAGTGATTCTTATTTACATCCACCGATTTGTTTACCTGCTCTCCTGTATACGGACATTTACATCGCTTCCAGTTTCAGCTGCCATGAATAGAGCTGCTATAAATATTGCTGTACAAATGTCTTTTTTTTCTTTTGATGTACTTTTTTTTTTCTGTTGGGTAAATACCTAAGAGAGGAATTAGAGGGTCATAGGGAACGTATTTGGTTAGCTTTATAAGAAACTGCCAAACAGCTATTGAAAGTGGCTGTCCCTAATTCTGTACATTTTCGTTTAGAGTATTTTGCATCTGTTAAAAACAATAAATCCTAACAGCTATTAGATATTAGCTCCTGTCACAAAGCAGAGACTCTCCGTTGGGATCAGAATTAGATCCCTGAGCTGGCGTGTACTCAGGCCCCCGCCTCTTTCGATAGCAGTGGGCTCTGCAGACATTGACTCTTTAGGACTGATACCCAGAGAATTGGTGGGCCATGTCACAGGCCAGGTGGCAGAGAATTCTGCTTGTCCCCAGGATGCATTTTCCCCTCTACTTCAGTGATGGCTCTCCATATTTTAGCTGGGTCAGGACTTTTTTCCCAGGATCTTTTGCAGCTAAGTGAAGTCATGGATAGATTCTGGACAATGGGCTGTTAGGGAGAGGGTCATGTGACCAAAAACGGATGAGGGCCCTCAGACCATCCTCCCTTTTGCTATCTGGCCACTAGGAACATGGATGTGATGGTAGGGTCACCATCACCACCATTATCACCACCATCATTATTACCATTACCACCATCATTATCACTATCTTTAAAACTTAACATTCAAAAATTAGGTCAAGGCATCTGGTCCCATCATTTCATAGCAAATAGATGGGGAAAAAGTGGAAACAGTGACAGATTTTATTTTCTTGGGCTCCAAAATCCCTGCAGACAGTGACTGCAGCCACAAAATTAAAAGATGCTTGCTCCTTGGAAGAAAAAATATGACTAACCTAGACAGAATATTAAAAAGCAGAGACATCACTTTGCCAACAAAGATCTATATAGTCAAAGCTATGATTTTTCTAGTAGTCATGTACTGATGTGAGAGCTGGACCATAAAGAAGGCTGAGGGTCGAAGAATTGATGCTTTTGCATTCTGGTGCTGAAGAAGACCCTTGAGAGTCCCTTGGACAGCAAAGAGATCAAACCAGTCAATCCTAAAGGAAATCAACTCTGAATATTCATTGGAAAGACTGATGCCAAAGTTGAAGCTCCAATACTTTGGCCACCTGATGTGCAGAGCCGACTCATTGGAAAAGACCCTGATGCTGGGAAAGATAGAGGGCAAGAGGAGAAGGGGGCAACAGAGGATGAGATGGTTGGATGGCATCACCAACTCAATGCACATGAGTTTGAGCAGACTCCAGGAAATAGTGAAGGACAGGGAAGCCTGGTGTGCTGCAGTTCACAGGGTGGCAGAGTTGGACATGACTGAGCGATTTAACAGCAACAACCATGATCACCATCACCAACTTCACCACTATCATTGTCGTCATCACCACTATCACCACTACCATCACCATCATCACCACTGTTTGTCATCATTATTATCACCATCACCATCACCATCATCACCATCCCCCACCGCTACCATCCTCTCCCCACATGCCTGCCACCATGTCCTGCACGGCCTGCTGTGTCAGGGCCAGTTGACTGGAGATTGATGAACTAGGGTCTTCCTGCTCTTCCAGGCAGACAGCGGGGCCTGGGAGAAGTGGCAGCAGTGGCATCCCTCCCATGACAGCAATCCCTTCAGGCAAGGGGGATAGGGAAGGCCGTGGCTTTCCTGGGAGAAGGAGCCCCATGTGCAGCACTTTTGGCTCTGCAGATGTGATGCTTGTTGCCATGGTGACCGTCCTAACAATAACCTCCCAGAACTGATCTTCCCCACACCCACCCCAGCTGCCACCTGGGAGGGAGAGCCCTCCTTACTGACGAAAGCCAGCTAGAAAGGATGAGGTGGGAGGTAGAGATGACGTGGGGGTGCGGGTGGAAGAGGGCCCTTCCTGCAGGAGGGGTGGGAGGCCGAAGCCAGATGAGAGGGCTTCTGGGGCCTGGTACTCCTGAAAGTGTCTTGGCTGGCAGCCTTCTCCCTTCCAGCTTTTCCACTCTGCTGGAGAGGAGCCTTCTGGGTCTGGAGGTGGAGAGTGGGGTTGAGAGGTGGGGCTGTATAGGCAGGGACAATCTGGGTCCCTTTGGTAGCTCACTCCTTCTCAACTGTGATGCTCTGATCACCCTGCTATTCCTGCCACCTCAGGGCCACTTGATGTCATGCCTTTAATGTCCCAGCCCAGAGGAGGGGCTTCCCTGTTGACCTCCAGTGCTCACAAGAGCGACATGGGGGCCTCAAATCACACCCTTTTAGTGACTCTGACTTCTCATGTAAACTTGATCTGGGCAGCCTCCCCACCCAGGGGAAAGGACCTCAAAACAGATACCCAGAGTGCTGTGGTGTCCTTGCCCAGTGTGGCAGGACATTGTGCATGTATGTGAGTGTGTACTGGGTATGTATTGTGTGTGTGTGAAAATAAAAGAGAAAAGCGTCTTAATGGGGAAATAAGGTTTGAGCCCCAGCCACTTCTTGGCTGCGTGGCACTGGACAAGTTACTTCACCTCTCTGTCGCTCTGCTGTCCCACCTAGCAGCATGGGAATCATAATAGTATATGCTTCCTAGGACTGGTTGAGAATTCGATGAGATAATACGTGTAGAGTGCATGTATGTAAGTCACTGCTGCCATCATGTTTTAATGCCACTGTGTCGTGGCATGGACTCGCACTGGAAGGAGCGTGTGTGACCCTGGCAGCGTGCAAGGTCTGCTTGTAGCCTGGAGAGAGCCTGATTTACTGAGGGGTGCAATTTTGTTTTGTTTGTTTGCTAATTGTATTCTATTGTGTGGGACTGCCTCCTTCTCCTTCCGGAGCTCAGAGCCGTGCAGATGGCCCAGCATGTGTGGGGAGAGGCCCCTGTGGGGCAGAACACAACCCCAAGAGCAAGCCTCTGTCAGTCCATGAGGGGCCTCCAGTCCTCCCCCGGCTGCCCCAGGAGAGGTGGGCGGCTGCCCATTGGGAGGCACCTGGGGCACTCTGGTTCCAGCACTGAGGCCTGGAGGTGGTCTCACCTCTGCCCTGCCCTGCAGAGATCAAGGCCACGCCCACCACGGGGCCCTATCTGCCCCCAGTCCGGATCTCACCTTGTCCCCTAAGTGTTCCTCAGCCTCCAGCCCTCTTTCGGGTACAAGTTGGGTCCGCAAAACCAGCCGGGACTGGGACTAGTCACCACCTGGTGTGCTCACCTGCCTGACAGCTGTGTGCCAAAGGCATCCTGGTCAAGGAGGCCCTGGGTCCACCCCTGTCCCCTAATCCCTGCATTAGATCTTCTATCCAGGAGACATTTATTGTGGGTTTTGGAGCCAGCCCTGGATTGGCCACCAAGCTGAGAGAGATGAGCAGGACAGGCCCAGACCCTACTCCTGGGGAGCAGTAGTGGCTCCTAGCAGGGCAGCAGAACGACCCAAATCCAGGGCTGGCGGCTGGAAGCTTTATTTCCTCTGGGCCTGCCCAAGACTCACTCTGGCCCTCTCCTCTCTGAGGAGTGTGGGGGTGTGGAGCCCAGTAGATTGTCTTTGCTGAATTTGGAGTCCTGGTTCTAGATGGCCGCCTAGGTGTGGCCCTGGGAGAGGCTCTTCTGTGGGAAACGGGGTCAGCCCAACCTCTCCTGCGCCTCCTCCTGCTCATTGTCCTCCTCTCCAGGGCCACTCGAGATAGACCGTCTTCTTCCAGGCCAGAGCTGGGAGCAGGAAGGTGGACTATGCCTGGGAGAGGAAGGACGGTACCTCTACCTGGGCAAGGGGGCTGTGAGCTCTCAGGACCCCAAGATGCTGATGGACCAAACACTGTTCCCCGATTCAGGGCCCTCTTTCTGAATAGGAAATGTCTGTTCCTGGGACCTCTGCTCACAAGCCTCCAGTGCCAAGTGCTAGGAAGAGGGAGGGGCTAAGACTGCGGTGGAGCAGACAGCCTCTACCCTTTCATCTAGTACTCCCTGTGTCCCCAGTGTGTACACCTGGTCCGGGAGGCTCCTGGCTGGCTCTGCCAGGGAGGCTGGACCGTGTGGTGTGCAGAGTGGTAGAGACGCGGGCCGGGCAGGGGGAGTCCCGTGCATGTTCTCGTGGGGCTGTTAGGAATGAGTCTGTAGAGGGAGGGCTCTCCCCCCTCCCATGTGCACCTGCGTCCCCTCTTGAGGTCCAGGTCGAAGCAGGCCTTCAGAGGAGAGAGGGGACTGCGTTCGTTGCGTGCAGTTCCCTGTGTGTGCGCGCGGCAAGGGGGTCGCCAGGAGGCAGCGGAGAAGCCAGCTCAGGGAGCCAGCGGTTGCCCGTGTGCGTGGCCCCAGGCGCCTGGGCGCGGGTGCGAGTGCCGGCGCCGCAAGTGCAGGGCGAGGGCGCGGGTACGAATGCCGGAGAAGGAGTAGGTGCGAGAGCGTGTGCAGGGCGCGAGTGCGGGTGTAGGTGCCGGCGCAGGGCTCAAGTGCGTGTGCGGGTGCGGGGCGCGTGCAGGGGGCGGCGGGCGGGGCGGGCGCGGCGGCGGCGGCGGCGGCGGCGACAGCGGCGCCCGCGCTCCCCGCGCGTAGGTGTGCGGCGCGCTCCTGGCGGGGACGGAGCGCGCAGATCTCGCGTGCGCTCGCCGCCCGGCGCAGCCCAGCCCGGCCCCCGCTCGGCGCCGCGAGCCGAGGTGTCGCCCGCGCCCGCGCCCGTGTCGCCGCCGTGCCCGCGAGCGGGAGCCGGAGTCGCCGCCGCCCGAGCGCAGCAGAGCGCACGCCGAGCCCGCCCGTCGCCGCCATGGCCACCACGGTGACTTGCACCCGCTTCACCGACGAGTACCAGCTCTACGAGGATATTGGCAAGTAAGAGCTGCGGCGCGTGCGGGCCGAGCCGGGGACCCCGGAGGGCGCTGAGCTCCGAGGGTGGTGATCCTGGCGACCCAGACCCTCTGCGCCGCCGGCTCCGGGCGCACTGCGGCCCCGCGCGCCCCCGGCTGCTCCCGGCTCGGGGCCCGGAGCGCACGGCCCCGCGCGGCTTCGACCCCCAAGCCCCGGGGCCTGGCCGCCGGACAGCGGCGCGTGCGGCCCTACCGGGCCCTGTCCGGCACGATCGCCGGACCGGAGGCCCCGGCTCGAGGCGCGGGGCTCGGCGCAGCGGGGGCGGCAGCAGGTGTCCCCGGAGCGCCCGGCAGACGTGACGCATTTGGCGGCGGGAGGTCAGAGAGGAGCCGCGCGCGGTTTCGGCCGCGGGGCCTAGAGCGCGGGGGAGGGGGCGGCCCTGGCCCGGAGTGTCGTCCCCGGCGCGGGCCACGTTGTCCCCACCCCCACCGGGCGGCCGGGCGCGGGGGCGGCGGGACCTGCTCTGCGCCTGCTTCTCCGCGTGGCTTCATCTACGCGGGGGGTGCCCGTTGCGCTCCGCGCCGCGTGGGAACAGCCTCTGCTGTGGGTCCTCAGGAGATTTGGGGTTTTGAAGGCTTTCCCCCTAGATCCTTCTGGAAAGAGGAGTCTGGAGAGCTGGGGGCTGAGGTCAGGGAGCTGGGATCAGGTCACGGGGGTGAAGATGAGGAGGTGAGGTGGGAGCTTGATGGCCTTCAGGGTCGTGGGGGTGGGTGGGGGCGCAGTTCTGTAGAGTTATTTGTGGGGAGGCAACGGGGCGGACTTTGAACGCTCTTTTCAGGTAGGGCATTGTGGAGGGAACAGGTGGCTCCTGGGCTCTGCTCACCGATGTGAGCCGTGTAGGGCCCTAGACGGGGCTCTGCCGCCGGGCTCTACCCCGAATCCGATCGGGGGCTCCTCTCTGGCCTGGGAGTCTCCACTCTGTGAATCAAGGTGGCTTCACCTGGCATCTCCTGGTCTGGCTCCAGAACTCCTGAAATCCCTCGGTTCCAGCTTGGCGGCGGCCAGAGCCCCGCTCTCCGCCATCCTCCCCCATCCCTCCGGCATGGTGGGGGCGCTGGCGAGGTTTCCTCTTACACCTCCAGCGGCAGATCCCTTTTTCCCTCTTTATTAAGAAACGTCTGTGGTGATACCTTGTGTTGGCGAGGGATGCTGATCATTGATAATTGTGGGTGAGAGCTGGGAGGAGTGTGGGGGCGTGTGAATTCCCCAGTTCTCCCTGTACGTGGGGCAGGATGGCAGTCAGGCCTGGGGGGCTGAGGAGTGGAGTGGAATGGAGGAAGCCCATGATGGGGTCGGAGGAGGCTGGGCCCTGGGGACTCAGAAATTCCTCGGCCCTCAGGTGGGGCTGGTTGGGTGCCTGTTCCCAGGGCGGGGGGGGGCCTGGAGAGCAGAGCAGAGAAGGGGGGAGGGGTCCAGCACCCAGATTGTGTATACAGCTGAGGCCCTGAGGAAGCTTCCAGGGCTTGTCTGGGACCAAGCCTGTGAGGATAGGGTGATGGGCTGGTGGTTCTCAGATGGGGACAAAGCAGGGGGCGGCTGTGGGAGGAAGGTCACCCCATTCTAGAGGACCTTCTTGTTGTTCCTCTGTGCCTGGGCCCTCCCGCCAGGCACGCCGGGTCCCCTTTGCAGAAGTGCCTTGTCCTGTTCACCCCGTCTCCTCTGCCTGAAGCTGGCTCCACCGACCGCTCCTTCACTTTTCTGTGAACCTCTTTGGGCCAGCGGCCTGGCAGGGTAGTCGTCCCAACCCCAGGCCTCTAGTTCCAGCGGCCACAACTGGTTGTCCTGGCTGCTGCCATCCACACCCACACTGGGGGATGGAGGTCCCTGGGACTGCCTTCGGGGAGGGTGTTGGGGTGGGGGGGTAGACCCTGCAGTGGAAGCCAGGCTCCTCTCCTGTCAGCAGGAGTGTGAGCCGTTGTGGAAAGGAAGCCGGGGGCCTGAGGCTTGATTAGGTGAGGAAGCGTGGCTGTTGGGGGGGACCGGGGGCCTGGGAGAGGAGGGGAAGGTACCCCATCCCATGGGCTGGCCTAGCACCCCTTGGCAGAGCCTCCAGACACCAGGCCCACTGAGGGATGCCCAGGGGCCTCTCATAGCCCCGCTGGGTGGGGAGGAGGCCAGGCCAGTGCAGGGCGAGCTGCAGTGGGGCAGGTATCAGGAGGGAGGGTCTGGCACTGGGGCCACCACCTCGGCCCAGGGCTGCGGTCCTCAGTGGCCATGTCGGCAGTTGTTGACAATGCCTGGCCTGCCCGACACACAGTTGGTATTGCTTCCTGGTCCAGGTGGATGAGTCCAAGTTTATTTAAAGCTGCAGCCCCTGGCACCAGTCAGGCGACACTGAGCTCCCTGCCCGGGAAGGGTCGGGCCTCAGGCCCACAGCTGCTCGCGTGACATGGCCACTGGACTGTCCCCTTCCTGCCCCGTCCCTTCTCTACATCATCGTTCCCCCCCCCCCCGCCCCGCCCCACCGCCTGCCGCTCCCCGCTGTCTCTGCGTGGGATCGGCCCTTGGGGGCCTGGGCTTTGGGTTCAAGGGCCAGGAAAAGCTGTTTTCTGGGGTTCTGTCCTTCCTTGCCTGGCCAGGGCACAGCTCTCCAACACCAGCATACAGGTAACAGCCTTAACTTTGGCTTTAAGTTACAGACAGTTATGGATTCAGGCTGCGGAACACTCAGCCCAACACTGAACTGGCCAGCAACATGGTTTAAAAATGTTTCATACTGGATAGATTTTTTTAAATGGAACAACTTCCAAGAGTAATAAAATAAACACTCGTATCTCTTCTACCTGGAATTGGAAACTGTTTCTTCTTTTTCCATTTTGGCTTTCAGTTCCGTTCAGTCCCTCAGTCCTGTCCGACTCTTTGTGACCCTGTGGACTGCAGCACACCAGGCCTCCCTGTTCTTTAGAGTTCTTTAAAAAAATATATCAGAAATAAAGCCTTACCAAGAAATGTTAAGTAACCATTCTCCACCAGCAGCTGTGATGTGTTCAGATTTATGCTTTTAGACTCTTGGTTCATTTGCACACAGATAGAGTCACAACTAGCATACAGGATTCTTTGGGGGTGTCTTTTTAACTTTATATAAAATTTGGAAACTTGCGCTTTCCCCAGCTTAGTCTTCCGGGCGTCTGTGTGTGGGGACACTGTCTGGCCTTTCGCTGCTGCTCTGTGTAGTGACCATAGTACCTGTAGTACAGTGTGTTCCTCTCCTCGTGGCAATCTCCATGTTGCCAGTGTTTCTTCCAGTCCCACCGTGGGTTTGCCTGTGCCCAGGGGCTAGGGTTTCCTCAGAGTTTATCTCTGGTGGTGGGGGTGCCAGTGGGGGTCTGGACCTCGGTCTCCCCTGGGCCCACTCCCCCACAGCCCCTTTCCTGGGCTTGGTGCTGACCTCCTTGTCTGGCTGTCTGTCGGGTAGGAATTTTGTGCATTTTGTGTTCAGGCTCCCGGAGCTTAGACTCTGGGGAATCATCCCCTTTAAAATCTGAGTGATCCCCCTCTCCAGGAGAAAGCTCCCACATGGCTTTGGCTGTAATTCAGGGGTTCATGGACCCCTCCCCTTGAGAGAAGGTGAGCCCCACTGTAACAACCTCTAAGTGGCACATCACTTTGAACGCCTGATTTTATTTAATTCGAGTTGCTTGGGAACCCTCCCCCCCGTACTCCCCCTCCCCATTTTATAGACACAGAACTGCAGCTCAGAGAGAGTGGACAACGTGCCCCCGTCAGCTAGGAAGGCCCCCCACTCCCAGTCCAGGGCACCCCTATCCTTCCCAGCTTCCCCCGAACCTCAGGCAGGCCTCGAGCTGACCTTGGTGTGTCCTTGACTCTATCCAGTGTGCCCCAATTGGGGGAGAGGAGGTCCTGTCCTGGGGTGTGACCCCTCAGCGGGAGGATCATCACCATCTACATTCTGTGCTTTCTTGACATCCTCTCCACTAGCCACCAGCCTGCTTGGTGGTTAATAGATAAACTCAGGAAATTCAGAGCAAATCGATGGTGAGCCTCCTGAGCGCCAAAGCCTGGTTGCCAGGGAAGAGAGGACTCCGGTGGAGGAGGAATCACTGTGTTTGCTTTCTCCCGCCCTCAGGCACATCGGGTGCTTCCTGCCCCAGGACCTTTGCCAGTGCTGATCCCCCCTCCTCTGATGGCCCCACGGCTCATCCCCCTGGCCGCTCCCTTGGAGAGGTTCTCATGCCCGCTTCCTGCTCCTCCCGCACCTAGCCTCTCCCTGCTTCTGTCTTCCCCTGTCACTGGGCACCATCTGACACAAAGGCGGGTGGGTGTCCGGCCCTGCCCACAGTGGAGTTTCCTGCACGCGTGAGGAAGGGGTGAGTGAACCTGCCAGTGGCTTCTGCCCACTGGGCTGGCCCCCGGGGTTGGAGTCCAGATGCCTAATGTAGGGTATTTAGAGAAGAAGTCGCACATGTTGAGGCTGCTGTGAGATGCACATGAAGGTGAGGCTAGTTTAGTTACTATTGAACGGTATTTTTATACCATAACCTACTTTGCTGAGAGCTAAGAATATATCTTGTGCTTGCTACCTGCACTCTTTCTCTCCTGGTAACAGTCGCTAGCAATTAAATGGTGCTTATTACATTAAGATGCTTGATCTGTGAAATAGGTACCGTGATTACTCCCAGTTTGGAGAAGAGGTGCTTGAGACTCAGAGACACTTCACATGGGGCTAGGGTTTGAGTCTAGGCTGTTGACTAGAATCTACTTTCTGCTTCTCTCAGAAGCTCATGACCCTACTCCATTCTGTGTTTTTAAAAGGCAATTATTCCGCTCTCTGACTCATGGCCCGCTTGTGGTCCACTCTGACCCTGGGCTTCTCAGGGTCTCACTTGTCCTTAACAGGCTGCTTGCTGAGCCCTCTTTGTGCTTTTCCAGCACAAGGCATTGCCCTATGGCTCCTTTTTATAAAGACATCATTTCCTGTGGTTGTCCCTCTGTGACAACCAATACTGTACCCCCATTTGGGGCCAGCAAGCCTTATTTGATTTTAACGATTAAATAGACAACAGGGATAATATCTTAAAAGAAAAGTCAATACACAACTATGTGCAGTAAATGTGACTCCTTCACACTCAAGTTTATTCATTCCACAGAGGAACCTGGAGTGCCTGTTTTAATGTTAGTATAAGGATATGTGTGGTGCATATATATGTACACATTTGTATACATGCATAGACGTCACACACATATATATGGTTTTAAAACACAGTGGAATCACCATATATGTGATTCTGCAGTTCGTTTGCTACTAACACTTTTTCATGATGATCCCTCATGTCAGAGAGACTTTTCTTACAGCTAAGTGCCTGCCAGTTCTCTTAGAATCAAGAGATGGATGTATATGTGGTGGCCTTATTTTTAAAACCCCAAATGGGGACCCATTCTCTGACAAGACAGAGGGAAGAGAGGATGCTGTGTTCGAAACAGGGGCTCCCAGAGTTATCAGGAGGGCATGATCGTGGTGGATGAGGGAGCACTTCTTGGCGGGGTCCTGGGTTGGGGCACAGGGGTCTTGATCAAAAAAGAAGCCAAGAACATAGTCCTCTCCTTTTTTTTTTTTTTTTAATCTGACGAATCCCCCAAGAGCCTAGGCAAGAGAGATGCAGTGTTGGATTTTCTTTCTTCTACCTAAAGTGACATTCTATCAG
This sequence comes from Capricornis sumatraensis, assembly GCF_032405125.1. NCBI lineage: Eukaryota > Metazoa > Chordata > Mammalia > Artiodactyla > Bovidae > Capricornis > Capricornis sumatraensis. The sequence goes on from NC_091073.1 coordinate 81,835,618, forward strand.
AGATGGTTCGCTTAGAGAGTCCATATTGAGTTGCCTGGAATTTATCAAGTGCTTCAACAAGAAAGAGCAAGTGGAGGTGACATGAACAGTGTCTGCTCCCTGGAAGCATCTTGTCCTTCCCACTGCTCTCTGAGGCCGCCTGGTCCAAGGCAAGAGATGAGGCCTTTCTGGAGATCTCAAATATATTTTCAAAATTTTTAATTCCTTCTCTCTCCCCGCCTCAAAATGGAATCCGATTTAGTTATTTTTAAAGCATCTTTCACAGCTGCAAGTCACTTTGTTAGTGTAGAAATGTAAAAATGCATTATGTATCAACTTGGTTTTCCAAAAATTACCATATTGGCATGTTACAGAGAAATGTATATTTTATTCATATAAAGATCTGAATCTGTTTAAAATGAAAACATCCTTATTGGCACTAGTGGTATTCCTAGGTTCTTAACTTTTGGGTGGCCTTTGTCTCCTAGGTTAGAGGGTCACTAGGTCGTTCAGTGGCCAAAACTCCTGGTGGACTGTTTTTTGTTTTTTTTTTTCGCATTGACATAATGATCCGAAAATAACTAAGTTATGCTTCTTTGTTAAGCCAGATACAAGCTTTTGTTGAATTCAGGAACAGATTGGCAATAGCTCGGCATAGATTTAAGAACATTTTTTGGAGAATACATAAACCATGCTGTTCTACAGGCCTAATTTGAGAACCACCTCCTTTCCCTGCTTTATGAGCAGCCAGTGAGCCCTGAGTCGGGGAGATGCTGTGACCATTCCCACGAAACAGGAAAGATGTCCTGTTTTTGGATGTAACACTCTCCATGGTGTTGGGCATATCCAGGTTGGTGCCTGTTTCTAGTGAAGAGCCAAGGGCAGTTCCTACCTCCCTGTCACTCAGCCCACGCTGAATTCCAGGGCTTAGAACCATGCCCAGTGCATAGTGGTGCCCAACAAAGTGGCTTTATGTCACCCACTAAAAGATGGGGGCCCTTCAGGTGGTTGGGGGCAGGAGGTGCTGGTGGTCTCGGGGGTCTCAGATGGCTGGCCTGAGTGGCCACCTGTCTTGTCACCTGGTGAAGGGTGGCATGACTTGGGTGCTGGCCACAGAGCTGGCTGCCAAGAGGTTGAAGCATTTTGCCCATTTCTTAGTGAAGTTCTTCATGTGGCTTTTGTTCTTGTACACTGAGGTGCATGCAGCCTGATTTTCAAAGCCCTTGGTTCGATCTGAGACATCTGTTAGGGGCTTTCCAGGTAAAGAGTTCTGGCCTAGTTGGGAGCAGTACCTGCTGAAGAAGGCGATCAGGGTGGTGCATCCTAGCCCCTGGCTGCACCTGTAGACCCCACCCCAGACCTGCTGAATCAGACCCAAGGAGAGTGGTTGCCCCTCAGTGGTGATCAGTGGGCAGCGCAGACTCAGACCCTGCAAGGGACCTCTGTGCGCAAGGCCAGGTGCCTGCGCCTGCTCCCTCCCTGGGCTCTGTAAGAGCCTTACTTGACCATGCATTTGGAATTTGCCTTCCTTTTTTCGGACACTCAGTATTACTCCTTGACCCTATCCAAGTCATCTGGAGCAGAGCTTTCTAGAAGAAACAAAACTTGAGCCACAAATGTCAGGCATAGGTGTAATTCAAAACTTTCTGGTACTTGAAAAAACCTAAAAAGAAACAGGTAAAAAGAACTTTAGTAGTGTATGTATTTAATTCAGTTTATCCAAAATATTGTTTCAACATATAGCCAATACAAAAATTATTGTTAAGCTATCTCAAATTTAAAAACATATTGTTTTTGGAATCTGTTGTGTCTTTTTACACTTGCAGCACATCTTGGCGTGGACCTGCCACACTTCAGGCTGTTAGGGCTACACACCAGCAGTGGCTACTCTATTGGGCTGCACGTGTTTAGAGCTTTAAGATCATTCCTGTTATTATTACTGTTACTATTTGCAACTTTTCTGGTTTATTTTGCTTTACTTCAGATTCCTTCACGCATCCAGCAAATCTGCCTGCACACGTATCATTTGCCAGGCATTTTCTGTGTGCTTAGGAAACAGTGAACAAAGTTGAGGGTGCCTGCCATCGTAGAGCTTATACTGGTGGGAGAAACAGGTGGTAAACCCTAAACAAATTATATGATGGGGTAGAAGGTGATTTATACTTCTGATTTTGGGTTAAGGAAACTCGAGAATACCAGTTAGCAGGAAGGTTGTAGTTATAAAAACAGTGGTCAGACCAAGAAAAGGAGAGAAACCTCAAATTGCCAAAATCAGGAGTGAAAGAGTGGATATTACAACTAATCTTGTAGAAATAAAAGGCTGATAAGGGAGTTCTATGAATGACTGTGTACCAAGTGAACGGTAACCAGATGAAATGGACAAATTCTTAGAAAGACAAACAACTGAAATTGACTCAAGAAGAAATGAAAACTCTAAATAGACTTGTAACAATTAAAGAGAATAATTAATAAATTAATAAAGTTTTAATGTCCCCCCAAAAAAGTCCCTTCAGTCCAGATAACTTCACTGGTAAATTCTATCAAACAGTTAAAGAAGAATTAATACCAGTCCTTCACAAACTTCTCCAAAAAATAGAAGAGGAAGGAATTCTTCCTAACTTACTCTGTGAAGCCAGTAACTACCCTGATACTAAGGCCAGAGAAAGACATCTTAAGACTATAGACCAATATTCCTTTTGGATACAGATGCAACGTCCTCAGCAAAACACTAGTGAAACAAATTTAGCAGCATAAAAAAGGGTTCATTATGAGGAAGCAAAATTTATTCCAGGAATAAAAAGTTGGTTCAAAACACAAAATTCAATCAATGTGATATGCCAGATTAACAGATTAAACAAAGAAAGTATATGATCATTTCAATAGATGCAGACACAAAGCATTTAACAAAATCTAGTACTTTTTCCTAGAAACACTAAACAAACTAGGGCTAGAAATGAATTTCTTCAACTTGATAAAAGGCCTCTATGAAAATGCCACAGCTAACATATTTAATGGCAAAAAACTGAATGCTTTCTCCCTAAGACCAGAAACAATCAAGAGTGTTCTATTCAACATTGTACAGGAGGTTCTGGCCAGGACACTTGGGCAAGAAAAAGAAATAAAAGGTACCCAGATAGGAAAGGAGTAGGTAAAACTACCTCTTTTTACAGATATCGTAATCTTGTATAGATAAAATCCCAAGGAATCCCTGAAAAGCTATTAGAACTAAAAAATGAATTTAGCAAAATTGTAAGATACAAGATCAAGATACAAAAATCCAATATGTTTCATTACACTCACAATGTTCAATCCCAAAATAAAATTAGGAAAGAAAATTCATATTTTAAAAGAATAAAATACATAATAAGAAAATTTTAAAAAGGTAATGCAAGAGTTGAACATGGAAGACTATAAACTACTGTTGAAGAATATTAAAGATCTAGATAAATGGAAAGACGTTTTATGTTCGTGGAACTGAAGACTTAATATTGTTAAAATGGTAGTATATGCCAAATTGATCTATAAATTCAATGTAGTACCTATTACAATTCCAGCTACCTTAAAAAAAAGAATAAAAAATAAAAAATTAAATTTGTAGGGACATGTAAGGGGTCCAAAAGAGCCAGAACAATTTTGAAAAAGAACAAAGTTGGAGGATTCCTACTTCCTGATTTCAAAACTAACTATACTGTTATACCAGTCACATCAGAGCGGATATTGTCTGGCATAAATGTAGGTATAGTGTGACTAAAGGATAAACACATAGATCTGGAATAGGATTGAGAGTCTAGAATAAACTCATATATCTATGGTCTGTTGATTTCTTTTGACAAGGATGGCAAGACAATTCAATGGAAAAAGAATAATGGTTCCTTTAACCAGTGGACAAGTGGGCATCCATGTGTGAAAGGATGAAGGTGGAACCCCATCTAATGCCAGATACAAAAGTAGATAGGACTTCCTTGGTGGTCCAGTGGTAAAGAATCCATCTGCCAGTGCAGGGGACATGAGTTTGATCACTAGTCTGGGAAGACTCCACATGCCATGGGGCAACTAAATCTGTGTGCCGCCACTACTGAGCTCTGGAGCCCACAAGCTGCCACTCCTGTGAGCCCATCACTGCAGCTGCCCATCACCGCAGCTGCCCATCACCGCAGCTGCTGAAGCCCAGGCAACCTAGAGCCTGAGCTCTGCCACAAGAGAAGCCGCCGCAACGCGGAGCCCATGCTCTGCAACTAGAGGGTAGCCCTCACTCTCCGCAAGTAGAGAAAAAGCCCTCACAGCAGCAGAGACCAAGCACAGCCAAAAATAAATACATGTTAATAAACAAACTTTTAAAAATAAATAAAAACAAAAAAGATATATTAGTGGTCAGTAAGCACACAAAAAGATGCTCAACATATTTATCTCAAAATGGCCTAATTGTAGGAGCTAAAACCAAAAAATTTGGGGGAGAAAACTTAGGAGTCAATCTTTGTGACCTTCGATTTGGCAATGGTTTTTTTTTGGGTACAACACCATAAAGCACAAACAACAAAAGAGAAATAAATTGGACTTAATTAACATTAAAAAAAAACTTTTGTGCTTTAAAGGACACCACCAAGAAAGTGGAAAGACAACCCATGGAAAGGGAGAAAATATTTGCAAATCATATATCTGATAAGGGAACTTGTATTTAAAATATTTTAAGAGCTTACTACCTAACAGTAAAAAGACAAATGACCTAATTAAAAAATGGGCAAAGGACCAGAAAAGATATTTCTCCAGAGAAGATATACCAGTAGGCAATAAACATTCAAAAGGATGCTCAACATCATTAGTCATTTGGGAAATGCAAATGAAAATCACACTGAGATCCCACCTCATTTCCACTAGAATGAGTAGAATGAAAAAGACAATGTCAAGTGTTGGTGAGGATATGGAGTTGGAACCCTCATGTGTTACTGGTGGGGATGTAAAATGGTGCAGCTGCTATGGAAAACAATCTGACAGTTTCTCAAACTGTTCCCTTCGTAGGTATGTACTCAAGAGATATGAAAACATGTTCCCAAAGACATACAGATGGGCAGTAGACACATGAAAAGATGCTCAACACTGTTAACTATTAGAGAAATGCAAACCAAAGCTAAAGGGACTTTCCTGGTGGTGCAGTGGTTAGGAATCTGCCAGCCAGTGCTCAGAGGACACAGTTCGATTCCTGGTCCAGGAAGATCCCACATGCCATGGGACAGTTAAGCCTGTGTGCCACAACTCCTGAGCCCATGTGCTGCCACTACTGCTGCCATGCACCCTAGAGGCCATGTCCGCAAGAAGAGAGAAACGACTGAAACTGGCCCACGCGCAGAAGAGAGGTGTAGCGCCTGCTCACTGCAACCAGAGAAGGCCCTTGAACAACAAGGAGGGCCCAGCACGGTCAACTTGCTAAAAAGTCAAAACTTCAGTGAGGCATTGCCTCACACTAGTCAGAATGGCCATCATCAGGAAGTAAATGTCTATAAATAATAAATACTAGAGTGAGTGTGGAGAAAAGGGAACCACACTCTTGATGGAAATATATTGGTGCAGCAATTATGGAGAACAATATGGGTTTCCTTAAAAAACTGAAAATAGAGTTACCATAGAATCCAGCAATCTCATTCCTGTACATATATCTGAAAAAGATGAAAATTCTGATTAGAAAAGATCACGCACCACAATGTTCGTAGCAGCATTGTTTATTATAGGCAAGACTTGGAAGCAGCCCGAGTGTCCATCGACAGATAAATGGATAAAGAAGACATTGTACATATATACAATGGCATGTTACTCAGTCATGAAAAGAATGAAATAATGCTATTTGCAGCAACATAGATGGGCCTAGAGATTATCATACTGAGTGAAGTCAGACAGAGAAAGACAGATATCATGTGATACTACTTATGTGGCATATGTGGAATCTTAAAAAATGATAAATGAACTTATTTACAAAACAGATGCACAGACATAGAAAACAAACTTATGGTTACCTAAGGGGAAGGGAGCAGGGGAGGGATAAATTAGGAGTGTGGGATTAACAGATACATACTTCTATGTATAAAATAGATAAACAAGGACCTACTGTATAGCACAGGGAAATATTAACATATTTGATATCTTGTGGGGAAAAAAGCACACATCTGCACAAAAACTTGTTCATAAAAGCATTATCCACAATAGCCAAAGGGTAGAAACAAACCAAATGTCCATCAACTGATGGATGCATAAAGAAAATGTGTTATTTCCACACAATGGAGAATTATTCGTGCACAAAAAGAAATGGAGTACATTATGAGTCAGCTTGTGGTGTCTGAGGGCAGGGTCCACGATGCCGTGGCCAAGACACAGCAAACCACCCCCCAGCTCCATCTCACACCGGGACACCTGTCAGCATGCCCAGAAGCAACTGAGAGCTGCCTGGGAGCTGCAGGCTGGCATGAGCTAGACAGTGGGGGTTAAGAGGCTGGGAGGGGAGACCCACAGACCTCCCCCCGTACTCTGCCAAGTCTTGGTTGGTGTTTCGTTTCCCACAGCCTGGACTGGCTTTGGGTCCAGAGTGGTCTCAGAGTGAACACAAGGCCATGATGAGCAACAAGAGGCCGCACCCCAACTCCACCCCACGACCCAGACCGTGCCCCTGGACACAGCTCCTGAAGGTCCCATCCTCTCACCTCTCACCTGGCCCTGACTAGGGGAGGAGGGTTATGCCGGATGGGTGCTGGAGGGTGAGGCTTCTCTGGGAGCAGGAAGGGTGGGTCCCAGTGGGTGGGGTGATGGGTGAGGGTGGAGGAGGAGGACAGGCTGTCAGTGCGATTGGCAGTGATGGGAAGGGCTGGAGTAGGGGTGGAGCCCAAACCCCAAACCCCCGGCTCTGTGATTCCGGGAAGTCTGGTTGCCTCCTCTCTGGGCCTGCCTTGTGTTTTTCCTTCCTGCCTGGGTCCTCCGCCTCACCTCTCCTTACCTCCTTCTCTTCTCCTTGGCCCCTTTTCCAGGCTCCCATGTCTCCCACTCCTTCTGTCCCCTGGGGCACCCCCAGGGCAGGCTGTGAACCCTGCTGGCCTCATCCTCAACTCCCTGGCTGAGGAAGGCCCCAGAAATCCAGGAGCCGGGAGTCCCTAGGAGCAGGGCCCGGCTGGGAACCCAGAGACCAGGTGCCACACGGGGTGAGTGTCCTCCCACCCTTTGTGGAGACCCAGTGGGGACGGACCCTGCTGGAACACCTCGAGCTCAGGGTTCCACTTCGAGGGACCAGTAGGTGTCTTGGCTTCAGAGCTCTGGCCCTGGTGTTGATCCATGTGCTGGGGCTCTGCTTGTTTCTGTCCTGAGTGGTCCGCTTGGGACTGTACCATCCATGATTCCTGGACTGGGATCTGGGTGCTGAGGCCAGGGCCCTGCAATCTTGCCATTCCAGCGTGGGGTGGGCTCCAGTGTCCCCTATCCGTGCCTCTTCCTTCCCTGAGGGTCTCTGGCCCCTCGAGTCTGGGCAGGGCCATGGAGCAGCAGAGAGACTTCCAGCTTGCAGACCGTGGTGCCTGAAGGGCGGTGCTTTTCACAGTTCCTCTGTGGCCTGAGAGTGGGCGCATTCGTACACTTGGATTTTTATTTTCTGACCCATGAACAAATGCTCATCTTGACTGATTGCCTGAGGGACATACTGCCTAGGACGGCCTGTCTTGTGGGAGTTAAGCTCTCTTTTCTGCCTCTAGTTTAGACTTTTCTTCCCTTCCTCCTTCATCGGCATACAGGCTCTTCCTGGTATGGTGACCAATGGGCTTTCCCTTCATTTTGCTGGCTGGACCTTGTGGAGCAGGGACTGGGGGCTGGGTTGGTCCATCTGTTTCCCTTTTCCTCTCCTTTGCTTACTTAAAGGATGCTTCAGGGTCTCTCCATAAAGAAGGCTGAGCACCAAAGAATTGATGCTTTCGAAGTATGGTGCTGGAGAAAACTCTTGAGAATACTTTGGACTGCAAGATCAAACCAGTCAGTCCTCAAGGAAATCAACCCTGAATATTCATTGGAAGGACTGATACTGAACCTGAAGCTCCAATACTTTGGCCACCTGATATGAAGAGCCTATTCATGGGAAAAGACCCTGATGCTGGGAAAGACTGAGGGCAGGAGAAGAAGGGGATGACAGAGGATGAGATGGTTGGATGGCATCACTGACTCAACGGACATGAGTTTGGACAAACTCTGGGGTATAGTGAAGGACAGGGAAGCCTGGTGCACTGCAGTTCATGGGGTCACAAAGAGTTGGATGCAACTTAGTGGTCGCACAATAAAGGAGTCTCTCCTGAGGCCGTCCTGGGGTTGCCTTCTCTGGCCTGCCCGTTCTCAGGCTCCTCTGCCAGATTGAGCTGTCATCTGAGTTCCAGTCCCCTCTGCTTTCCCATCTCCTGCATCTCCCAGCCTCGACGGTCAGTACAGGCACTGGGTGGTGGTCTGGGTCTTGCTCTCCCTGGGGACTTCTGTGCATCACCTCTTGGAGTGCACAGGGTCTTCACCTTGGTTCCCCATTGGGGTGCTATCTGTGTGGAACCCCTGCACAATCTCCAGGTTCCACTGCACCTAAGTCAGTCTGGGGCTCCCAGGTGAGTGGACACCGAGGCCTGGGCTCTGTGTGGCAGGGCTGTCGAAGTGGGTCCTTACCAACAGGAGGGGACAGTCACGAGTGTGTTCTCTTGGGGATAGTGGGTTGGTGCTGCACTCCTGGGCAGAAGAAGGGTCACCTCTCAGAGCCTCAGTCTCCTCATCTGTGAAGAGGGTATGTCATTGTGAGGTCAGCCACACAGAGCAGGGAGCTGACCAGGTGGCAGAAAGGGCAGAGCCCATGCCCGGCCTGGAGGCCTCGGTGCTTCAGCTTTCTCTGCACTGTCTCTGGGGTCAGGGCCTGGGAGGAGGGGCTGGGGTGACCATTAAGGAGGACACAGCCCAGAGCCGAAGAGGGGGCTGTCCAGGACACCAGTATAAAGAGGGGGCTGTCCAGGACACCAGGGCAGAGCAGTTGGCATTATGGACCAGCCGCTTTTCTGTGCCCAAACTAAGGAGGGTGGTTCCAGGCCAGGTGGGACAAGGAGGACATCCATGGGCAAGGCATGCATTTGCTGCCCACTGGGTCATCTCTGCCCTGGCCTGGCCCACAGATCAGGGACCCTGTCTGTACCTGGCAACACTGAGCCCATCACAGCTGTTCCTTTCAGTTCGTGGTTTTCTGTCTGGGGTTGTTATGCTTTTTTTTCTCTAAATGTGCCTTGTTTGTCTGCAGAGGTTAAGGTATGCCACGTGGTTCTAAAGGCACTCCTTTTGAAAATTTGACTTTAAAGTTAGCAAGACAAGTACCAGTCTCTTTTATTTTTTTTATTAGTGATTTCTTAGACGTACAGCTACATATCCTACCAGTCTTCCTCTTTTTTTTAATTGTGGTAAAATATATATAACATAAAATTTGCTGTCTTAACAATTTTTAATTGTGTAATGGTGTTCAGTACATTCCTGTTGTGGTGTTACCATTGCCAACATCAATCTCCTGAACATTTTTATCTGATAAAACTGACTCTGTCCCCATTAAACATCACAAACTTCCCTTTCCCCCAACCCCTGGCACCGACTATTCTACCTTCTGTCTCTGAATTTGACTGCTCTGAACATCTCATGTAAGTGGAAGCACACAGCATTTGCCTCTTTGTGTCTGACTTATTTCTCTCAACATACTGTCCTCAGGTTTTACATGTTGTAGCATGTGTCAGAATTTCCTTCTTTTTTGAGGCTGAATGATATTTGTTGTATGGATGGACCACATTTTGCGTATCCATTCACCTGTCAATGGACACTTTGGGCCTCGCAGCTGTTTTAAAGGACATAATACATGGTCTCCTCCCATTGGCCATGACTTCTCAACACTGGGCTGTGTGGCTTGGGCCACTGTGTAATCTCTCTGGGTTCAGTTTCCCCCTCTATAAACCAGGAAAGTGAAAAATGAAAGTTTTAGTTGCTCAGTCGTGTCTGACTCTTTGCGACCTTATGGACTGTAGCCCACCAGGCTCCTCTGTCCCTGGAATTCTCTCGGCAAGAATACTGGAGTGGGTTGCCATCCTCCAGGGATCTTCCTGACCCAGGGTTTGAACCCAGGACTCCTGCGTTACAGGAAGATTCTTTACCGTCTGGGCCACCAGGGAAGCCTGATAAACCAGGAGGTTTGGGTCAGATGGCCTTCTGGGGTCCTTTGTGGCTCCATGAATTGATTCTGTGGAAATCCCATTTCCTTCCTCTGAGCCTTGCCACAAAGCTCACCTGTCAGATGCTCGGGCATCCGTGGGTCAATCACACAGTTATTTGCGTTCCTGGAGAATACAACTTAAGGAGGATGAAGTCTGATTGACCCGAGACATAAAAGAAAAACAAGTCCCTAGAGCTTTCATGGATATGCCCACGCCTTCCAGGAAGAAAGAATCAAATGGCCACGAAGCCCATCTTCCTAAGCTCCAGATCCTGCTGGGTCTGGGCCACCATGGGTGGTGAGCTGCTGTCTGTGTTCAGAGCATCTGTCCAGGCAGGTGGTGCTGCTCCCATGCCCGCCCAGATGCCCTGCCTCCCGCCAGGGCCACTGAACCTTCCAGTCGCTGTCCCTCCTCCCTTGTCTGCCCCTGCTTGTCCTCCGTGAGCTGCGCAGCCTCAGCAGTAATTTCAGGCCCCCAGGGGGTTGACTCAGTTCTGTCCCCATCGGTGGCTGCCTGGCACTGTGGCGAGTGGGGCGGACGTGGCTTTGAAGAGCTGCTTTTGAAGGTTGCTCTGTGGGCCGCCGGCTCACAGACCCAGGCTGGGAACACGGTCCCAGCTGCTGCGGCTGTGCGTGCATTCAGCGGTCCCATGGCTTCTGAATCGGCCCTTGGTCCGTCCACGGTCACACAGGGAGGGCAGCCACGTGGGCTGCTTTCTGGGCTGCACCGGCCCTTGCAGTGATGCTGGGCGCATCCAGCTGTGGGGATGCCGACCGGGTTCCGTGGCCCTCCAGGGTGGCCCCTGAGCATGAAGGTAGCAGATGGAGACACAGCTGGAGACGGCCCTGGGCTCAGGTTCTAATAAAGGCGTCTTAAGAGTACAGTGAGGCCGCAGGTCTCTGCCTCTGTGGGGTGAGGCGGGCGGGCAGCTCCCCAGAGCCTGCTAGCTGAGCACCTCCATGGCTATACAGTCCTGTCATCTTCACAATCAAGGGGACTTTTACTTCCTTCCCGTAATATGTTTAATGCTTCTGAAAATACCAAAGTGTTTACAGTTATTTGGTGGTGAAACAACTTGGCCCTCTCTGTCCAAGTGTCAGTGAAAGGGAGGCCCATGATGTGACAGCCTGCCTCTGTCCAGAGCACCCCAGATGGCTGGACCAAGGGCAGGCGTGGGTGTCCAGGCAGGGCCAGGGCCCTCTCTCTGAGCTGGTTTTTCTGATGGAAAACAGGTGAAAAGTCCGTAACGGTTCTCGGAACCTCTATGGTCACCGGTGTCTGATAATTCAGGGTGAGTTGACTTCTGCTTGCTGGGCACTCGAGGGGAACATCCAGGTACCCCAGGCGGGGCATGGGGCCGGGAGTAAGGAGAGGAGGGCAGAGACCCAGGACGAGAGCCTTGAATGGGGTGCCGCCTGCACACAAGGTGGTGGAGGCCCCAGGCCTCTCCAGGCCTGGATGGGGCTTCCTGCTGCCCTGCCCCCAAGCTTGTTGCCAGCTTCCCTTGACAAGCTGGAATCCTGTGCCATCACGATTCTAGGGGCCAGCAAGTGCAGACCCAAGCCCTGCCCTTGAAGCATCCCAATTTATTTCAGGGGCCAACAAGAATGTGCCTTGCTACCTCTCTCCCAAGCGTGTAATAAGCCTCCTGCTCCTTGCAGGTGGGCCACGGAGGCTGCATGTGGTGGGGAAGGGTTGCCTTCACATATAAAGAGGTCCTACAGGTCAATAAGAAAAGAGCTAAAATTCCAACTGAAATATGGATGAAGGACCTAAGCAGGCAGCTCACAGAAGATGAAATGGAAGTTCTTTCAGGTGGCAGAAACATGAAGAATAGAAATGAAACCAAAGCCACTGCTCTCTTGCCCCTGGGTTCACCTCGTGCTTCAGGTATGAGATGGGTTTTCTGGGTGACCTGTGGGCTGATGAGGCCACCTCGGTCAGTCTCCAGGCTCAGCTACCCTGAAGCTGATGAACAGAGGGCCTGGGCGTGGGTGGGCCGGGCCGGGCTGAGGCCTCTCAGTGTAGGCAGGAGAGGAATTCTAGAGATGCGGGCGCCTCCTCCTCCAGTACTGAGCTGTGCAGTTGCAGAAGGCCTTGCTTACCCCTCCTGCTCCTTCTCCTATTGGCCTGTCAGCATGTGCCCCACTCCCCAACCATGGGTTGAGTGGGGCCCTAACTCTCCCGTTACCCGCTCCCCCAACCCCCTCTGCAGAGGTCACTGCAGGGTGCAAGGCCAGGTCCAAACTGCAGGCTCTGCCCTGGCCTGGTGGGAGGAGGGGCCCCAGGCATCAAGGGGTCCAAGGGGGTCCAGGGCCTCCTTTCATCCTATCCCACCTCTGTCCTTGTTTTGGTCTTTGCTTAATGCAAACCCTCAACTTGAGTCATCTGGGGAGCTTGCTGCTAAAGATTGTACCTGAGAGAAAGAGGGAGGAGAGGGTCAGACAACAACACAGAGAAGGGGAAGTGGGGTGGGTGAGAGCAAGGAGCATGGAGGTGTGAGCCTGATCCCACAAGAGGCCCAGGAATGGCGGGTGCCCACCGAGGCTGCATCTGACAGGCTGGATTTGAGAGGAGCCCTTGGCAGAGATCAGCTCTTACCTTGGGGCCCTCTGTTGTCCTGGGACAGCCTGGACTATCTGCCCTCAGGAGGCCTCTGGCCTGGCCAGGATCTCATCCACCCCACCCCTTTCCCCACATTCCACACCATCCGCAGAACGGGAGGGGAGTGGTGGGATTCCCTGTTACAGTCCCCTCTCTAGTGACACCTGGTCAGTGTTAACAGCTGGGCCGGGGATATCCTGAGCCATGCTGCTTCCCCATTCCTGTGGTGTAAATACACCCAGGTCGAGCTTGACATCACCAGAACATTTGGTTTTGTGTAGCCAGTAAGAGCCGGCCTGTGAGCCAGACCCCTGGGGAGGGTTGAGGGGAGTGGGAGGGAAGCCCCTGAGCCTCGGCTCTGGCCACGAACTCCCAGCCCCTCCTCTCCCAGACGCAGCTTCTCCTGCTCCTTCTCTGCCCCCGATGGAATATTCCATCCATCCCCACCCAACCCCCTTTCTTTCTGAGCCAACAAAGGGCACCTGGTAGGTGAATGTGCAGGAAGGGTGGGCGGCGGTGCTGGCGATTTAGTCGCTCAGTCGTGTCCGACTCTTGCAACCCCATGGACTGTAGCCCGCCAGGCTCCTCTGTCCATAGGATTCTCCAGGCAAGAATACTGGAGTAGGTTGCCATTTCCTTCTCCGAGGGATCTTCCCGACCCAGGAATTGAACCCAGGTCTCCTGTCTTTCAGGCAGATTCTTTGCCAACTGAGCTATGAGGGAAAATCAAAGGGAGGTGTGCGTTTAGGTCCCGCCTCTGCCACCCACAGTACCACGGGCTCAGCAGGGCATTGGTGCCCCCACCCTTCCCATCTTCCACGGGGGCCCTGAGAGCCCAGGGGACGGACACTGTGGAAACTGTAGACGGCAGTCCTGGACGCTGTCAGGCTCACGCCTCCATGCTCCCAGCACCCTTCTCACGTTGTGTGGGTCCTCGGTCACGCTGGAGTGTCACGGTTTCGATGTGACTGATAGACTGGTATTTTCCTTAGGCATTTCTACATGTGGCTAAAAAAATCCCCCAACCCCAATGTCTATCTTAAAAATACTTCATTTTCCTCTTTATACTTAAAAAAAAAAAAGACTGAATGGACTCTTTTAGAGCAGTTTTATGTTTACAGAAATATTGTATGGAAAGTAGAGAGTTTCCGTATTTACCTCACAGCCGGGCCCCAATTCCCTTTCCCGTAACCATCTCCCTTTGGACGTGGTACACTTGTTGTGGCTGGTGACCAGTGTGGTTCAGGATGCTTTTTGTAAAGCATGCAGTTAATATTAACTGAAGTACACAGTTGCCACAGGGTTCACTCTGTCCACAGCTCCGCAGGATTGACAAAGATACAGTGCCATGTGCCTGTCATTACAGTATTTCAGGTCCTCTGTGCTCTGTTCATTCCCACCCCCCGACCCTCCAGAGTCCCAGAAAACCACTTCTTACTGTCTCTATAATGTTGTTTTTTCCAGAATGTCATGTAGTTGGAATCATAACAGTATGTCGTCTTTTCAGACTGGCTTCTTTCACTTAGTAATATGCTTTTTTAAGATTCCGTCATGCCTTTTTCTGGCTTGATAGCTTGTTTCTTTTTAGAGATAAATAATACTTCATTGTTGGGACATCCCAACAATGTCCATTTACCCATTCATTCTACGAAGGACGTCTTGGTTGTGTTTAAGTTTTGGCAGTTGTAGCTACTATAACCATTTGTGTGCAAGCTTTTGTATGGACATAAGTTTTCAACTCCTTCGGACACATACCAAGGAGCAGGATGGTTGGATCATATGGTAAGAGTAGGTTTAGTTTTTTGGAAACTGCCAGACTGTCTTCCAAAGCGGCTGCTCCACTTTGCATTCCCGTCAGCAGTTAATGAGAGCTCCTGTTGCTTTACGTCCTCACCAGCATTTGGTTTTGGTAGTTTTTTGGATTCTGTATATTCTGATAGATGTGTGGTGGTATCTCATTGTTGTTTTCATGTGCATTTGATGACGTATGATAAGGAGCATCTAGTCATATGATTTTTTTACCATCTGTATACCTTCTTTGGTGAGGAGTCTATTAAGGTCTTTGGCCTATTTTTAATCAGGTTGTTTGTTTTATTATTATTGGATTTTAAGAGTTCTTGATATATTTTGTATACAAGTCTTTAATCAAATATGTGCTTTGCAAATTTGCTTAACTCATCTTTCAAAGAGCAGAAGTCTTTTACTCTGATGAAGCTTAGCATATCAATTCTTTCTTTCATGGATCATGGTTTTGGTGTTGTATCGGAAAAAGTCGTTGCCAAACCAAAGGTCACCTAAATTTTCTCCTATGAGATCTTCTATGACTTCTGTAGTTTTGCATTTTACATTTAGGTCTGTGATCCATTTTGAGTTACTTTTTGTGAAAGGTGTGAGGTCTGTGTCTAGATTAATTTTTTGCATCTGGATGTTCACTAGCTCCAGGACTGTTTCAGATTGTTCAGACTGCTATAGTCTGGTTATAGCATCCATAAACTGGGTGGCTTATAAACAACTCATATTCGTTTCTTACAGTTCTAGGAACTGGAAATCCAAGATCCCAGCTCTGGCAGATTCAGAGTCTGGTGAGAACTTGCTCCCTAGATGGTCATTTTTATCCTGTGTCAGAAGGGGTAGAAAGATTTATCTGGAGTCTTTTTTATAAAGCATTAGTCTTGTTAATGAGGGTTATGCTGGCATGACCTAATCACCTCCCAGAGGCCTCACTTCCTAATACCATCCCACGGGGGTTAGGATTTCAACATATGAATTTGGTGGTGGGGGATGGGGAGGGGATGGACACAAACAAATATTCAGTCCATAGCAAACTTCAGTTTTTGAAAAGACAGTCTTTTCTTCTTTGAATTGTCTTTATTTCTTTGTCAAAAATTTGGTTACTGTGTTTGTGTGGGCCTACTTCCAGGCTGCCTATTCTGTTGCATCGATCTACTGTCTGTTCTGTTACCAAATCACACTGTCTTGATTCCCACAGCTTCACAGTCTTGAAGTCAGACGGTGTCAGCCCTCTGCATTTGTTCTTCTCTCATCAATATTATGTTGGCTATTCCGGGTCTTTTGCCTTTCTGTCTGCCACACTTGATCTGAACCAAAAGGTTGAGAAGTGCTTTTTGCCTCTCCATATAAACTTTAGAATTTGTTTGTCAATAGCCATAAAATAACTTCCTGCAATTCTGGTTAGGATTACATTGAATCTATAGATCAGCTTGGAAAGAACAGACATTCTGACATCAATCTTCCTTTTCATGAAGATGGGATATCTCTCCTTTCATTTACTTCTTTTATTTCATTCATCAGTATAGTACATATTTTATAGAGTTATACCCAAGTATTTTATTTTTTTGGTGCTAATGTGAATAGTATTGTATTTTTTATTTCAAATTCACCTACTTTCTCACCAAAACTATGATGTTATTTGAAGGTTTTTTGGGTAAATGCTTGTGGTAGACTGAACTGTGTGTCCCCCCAAATTCATAGGTTGAAGTCCTACCCTCTATATGGCTGTATTTGGAGATAGGTTCTTTAGGAGGTAATTAAGCTTAAAAGAGGTCATAATGATGGGGCTCTAATCTGATAGGATTGGTGTATTATAATGAAACAGTCTCAGATATGCAGATGATACCACCCTAATAGCGGAAGGCAAAGAAGAACTAAAGCGCCTCCTGATGAGGGTGAAAGAAGAGAGTGAAAAATCTGGCTTAAAACTGAACATTCAAAAAACTAAGATTATGGCATCCAATCCCATCACTTTATGGCAAATAGAAGGGGAAAAAGTAGAAGCAATGACAGATTGTATTTTTTGGGGCTCCAAAATCACTGCGGGCAATGACTGCAGCCATAAAGATAAAAAACGCTTGCTCCTTGGAAGAAAAGCTATGACAAACCTAGACAGCATATTAAAAAGCAAAGATGTAACTTTGCTGACAAAGGTATGTATAGTCAAAGCTATAGTTTTTCTAGTAGTCATGTATGGATGTGAGAGTGGGACCATAAAGAAGGCTGAGCACCAAAGAATTGATGCTTTCAAACTGTGGTGCTGGAGAAGACTCTTGAGAGTCCCTTGGACTGCAAGGAGATCCAACCAGTCAATCCTAAAGGAAATTAACCGTGGATATTTGTTGTAAGGACTGATGCTGAAACTCCAATACTTTGACCATCTGATGCAAAGACCCAATTCATTGGAAAAGACCCTGATTCTGGGAAGGATTGAAGCAAAAGGAGAAGAAGGTGGCAGAGGATGGGATGGATAGATAGCATTGCCGACTCAATGGACATGAATTTGAGCAAACTTCGGGAGAGAGTGAAGGACAGGGAAGCCTGGCATTCTGTAGTCCATGGGGTCACGAAGAGTCAGACACAACTTAGTGACTCCACAACAACAAATGTAGAGTTTAGTGGTACTGAGTCTTTTCACAGTGTTGTATAACCATCACCAGTACCCATTTTAGAGCTTTTCATTACCCCAAACAACAACTGTGCACCCATTCAGCAATCTCAGCGCTTCCCACTTCCTCCAGGCCCTATCACGTTCCCTGGGCTGGTGCCCAGCCTCTTGTTTCCACTGGCTTTGCTGCCTTGAGTCCTCCCGGAAGCTTCTCAAGGATGTCTATACCTGGTGGAACTGGGCCCTGAGGACCCCGGCTACGGCAGGGGTGGTGGTGGGTGGGTCTGGCCAGTATTGAGGCTGACAGTGTGAAGTGTGAGGCCTGAGGGTTTAAGAGGAACGCAGTGTCATGGACGCGTGTCGAAGTTGAGTTACACTCACGTGTGTGGGACTCATAAACTTGATGTGACTGTATAGCGTAATGATGATGACATTAATGCCTGAGAAACATGAAAGGGTTACCTTTCGTGGTCATTTACATCTAAACCTCCTTAGGCTGTAGGGTGCATCTTGTCATAAGCCTTATGTGGTCAGGACACAGCGCCCTCTCTGCTCACGGAGTGTTCCATCTGCTCTCAGCATTGTCAGAAATGTGAAGAAAACGTCCCCTCTGAATTGACATTCCTGGCTCGTCCACCTGACACTCCACTCCCCAGGGCATCCGGGAGGGCCGTGGGGGGCCCTCAATGCCCGTGTGGTTGGGGAGGGGGCATCCGCGGGGAGGGGCGGCCGCTGTAGCCTGGGTGCTGTTCAGAGGGGCAGAGAGAAGAGGAGGCCCCGCTTGGGTTTTCTCCATCTGAGATGCGCCCACAGACTCCTGGGCAGCACCACTGTTCTTGCGTGTGGGTAGGCGTCCTCAGGTGGCATTTCTGTCCTACTCTCGCCATTTGTTTGCTGATGGATTCATTCGATGCTGAAGCTGCACACTAGAACACCTCCCTGCCCTACCCGCTCTTGGCCCTCTTGAGGTTTCTTTGGGTAAAGATTTCTCTGATCAAAGAAGTTGGAGAAAGGCTGCACTTCACACTCACTAGTGGGAAATTCACAGTGCAGATGACCATGTGAAAGGCCCTGAGAAGTCCTGCGACAGAAAAGAAGGGGAGGAAGGGAGGGAGGGAGGGAGGGAGGAAGGCACTGTTTAGCTTAATGGTTTCTAAACTTATTTGCCCACAGAGCCCCCTTTGTACCTAACATCTGTTAGCATCCTGTGGAATTAATATTTGAGGATGGTAACTGGGGACATGTTTGCCTGGTACACACAGGGGCAGACTCTGACTCCCTAAGGCAGAATGGAGAATCAGCATGTGCTGTGGGTTGAACTGTCTTCTTAAAATTCAGATGTGGTGTCCTAATCCCAGTACCTGAGAATATGACCGTATTTGGAAATAAGGCGGTTGTAGATGTAATTAGTTATGGTGAAGTGGATGATGGGCCTTCATCCAGTACAACTGTGTCCTTATTTTTTATTTATTTATTTTGGCTGTGCTGGGGCTTCATTGCTTCTTGGGCTGTTCTCTAGTTACGATGCACGGGCTTCTCATTGCTGTGGCTTCTCTTGTTGTGGAGCATGGGCTCTAGGGAGTGCAGGCTTCAACAATGACAGCATGTGGGCTCAGCAGTTGCAGTTCTCAGGTTCCAGAGCACAGGCTCAGTAGTTGTGATGCTCAGTTGCTCAGCTGAACTCAGTTGCTCCGCAGCATGTGGGATCTTCCTGGATCAGGAATCAAACCCGTGTCTCCTGCATTGGCAGGCAGATTCTTTACCACTAGGGAAGGCCCCCGACTTTTCCTGTGTTTCCTTATAAAAAGGGGAAATTTGGGCACAGGGAGACACACAGGGAGAATGCCATATGAACATGAAGGTGGAGATGATGCTTCTGCAAGCCCAGGATCCCCCGTGAAGCCCCAGAAGCTGTCGAGAGGCCTAGAGCAGGCTCCCACAGCCTCAGAAGGAACCGACCCTGCCAGCACCTTGGTCTTGGACTTCTGGTCTCCTAACTGTGAGACAATAATCTGGGGTTTCAGCTGCCCAGCCTGTGTACCATGTTGTGGGGACCCCTGTTCACAGGCACTGCATGGATGACTTATGACTTGAGTTTCTGGCCCAAGCTCAGAGGTCGGGACCGAGGAGCTGCCGGGATTCCAGAGAAGGACCCTGGAAAGGCCAGGGACGGACAGTGGGGCAGTGGCAAGAGCTGGCATTTTCATCGCTGGTGTGGTTGTAAATCACCCAGCGATTGTGCCTCTGGAAATCAACTCTACAGAAATAACCAAGATGTTTACGGCAGGCATTTACGAGAAGGGAAATTGGAAACATCCCAAATGCCTGCCAATCGAGGAAGTGCTCGGCTATCCGTGGAAGGAACGTTCTCTACTATGAAGATGACACGTATATGATCTAGGTCAGGGAATGGGAACTGTGTGTGAAGTGATGTTAAATATAAAAGGCCAAACACAAAGCCGGAACTCATCCGCTGATAAAAGGCATGCTGGGAGGCTACAGAGACCACAGTGATTTGGGTGTTCACAAACAAAATTAAATGTTGTCTACCATCGGTTTCTAGTTTGGCTACTTCAGGTCCTGTTACAGAAACCCAGGATGTTCTGGGTTCAGGGCAGGAGAGCGACATGGTTCTCTGAGCTCCATGGACTGTTGATGATGGACAGCCCTTATGGGCCTGCGGCCTGGACATTACTCCTGTGCTGGGCCCTCCTGCCCCTGCCCAGCATGGCACACATTTGCCCAAGTCCTATCAGAGCCAGCATGCTCTCATCTGCCCAACCCCGAGGCCAGGGAGCCAGGGAGGGTCACATACCCTCCTGGTGCCCACCAGTAAAGCAGTATATAATGGCCAGGTGGTACTGTGGTAGAGTTGTTTGCAGGGTGGGAAAGTAGTAAGAGGAAGAAGCAGAATATAAACAGCAAGAGATTCCTGAGTGTTGGTGAGGAAAGCCTTCCTGTGGTGTAGACATCACCGAGACACATCAGAGCATTGTGGGACTCTAGCAATGGGTTCTGAAAGTGGAGGCGGCTTCAACTCGCTCTATTGAAACCACCTTGGTTACTCTGTTTTCTGCCTCAAGCGTGGATTCTGTTTTTAAAATTATTATTATAAGCAAGAAAAAGCCCCCACAACAATTTCATGTACAAGTCCCTATTTTCTACTGAATCGCTTAGGTCCAGATTACAAATATAAACGGACCTCCCCTGTCATTTTAATCAAAGGTAGAAAAAATTTTTTCGCTACCACGCAAATAAGCAGCAGCTTGATTTAGTTGAAATCCACAAATCCAGGCAAGCGGAGGGCCTGGTGTGGTGAGTGAGCATGTCTGCTGGGCTGTCCAGCCTCCCTGCCTGAGCCCCTGGCCCAGACCCTTCTGAGCTGAGCCCACTGGGGCGGCCCAGGCTGGGTGCTCAGGCTGCTTTAAAAGAACACCCGTTTGTTAATGTACATGGAAAACTGTTGAACCAGCCGAGTGCATCTGCCGCCTGCTTAGCCCGTTCCAGAAAGATCTTTTGTGGATCTGCCTGGGAAATTGGGGGGCCAGGATGGCGGTTTTCACTGAGAGGACATCCCAGGGTCTCACTTGTGTGGAAGCCTTTACAACACAGATCAACAAGGGTCTGGTTCTTTTACTCAGCACTTCTGGCTGTTTTTGGCCCTACAATTTAAGAAACCCATGGACTGGTCCACATGTGATGTGGGCCCTTAGCTCTGGCTGGTTGTCAAGCATTCCTGCTCCCGAGCATCCAAGTTAGCAGAGTGCAGATGGGGATTTCCCAGGTTGTTCAGCCACCAGGTGTGTCTTCAACAGGGCCGTGTCAGCCCTGTTGGCAGCCAGGCCAGTATCTGCGAGGCCAGGACAGGGCAGAGAGCCGGAGTCAGGTGCACGGGCCCCGTCCTCCAGTGGACCACAGATATGGGGGTGGTGGAGAGAGGAGATGCTGCACCCCTGGAATGTACACCAGGAAGGAGGCAGTGGAAGTGCCGAGTGGCCGTGGAGGAGCAGAAGCAGGGGATGCCCAGTTACATGAGTCTGATGCCTGCTCTGCGCCAGGGCCTCCACACGCCCTGCATGAGGAAGCCCCAGGCCCAGGATGCAGGGTCCCAAAGTGACGTCCGTTGTCAGTGCTTCCCTGTTCTGCAGCCCCCACTGTGGGGACAAGGTAAGACCAGACCCTCCTGCCCATCAGCCTCTGCCACCAACACCAGCTCAGCTCAGTGGGCAGAAGGTAGGCTGGGCCCCTGGCTTGGCCAGCAGAGCAGGGAGGAGGCAGGTCCCCAAAGCAAGTGCCATGGGGGCTGCAGGAAATCCATGTCAAGGGCAAGTTCCAGGTGGCAGCAGGTGGTCAGGCATGGGGGCAGCTAAGAGCCCTGCAGGTGGAAACCCAGGCCAGACCCTGTCCCCCGAGGGCCAGTGGGCTCTCTGTGTCCAGGTGAGAGGTAGGGTCAGGGCATACCCTCAGGTTGGATAGGGAGGAATGAGAGAGTAAATGGGGCTGGGAGCCACTTGCTGGCTTGATGCTTCTGCCCAGTGTGGCAAGAGAGTGACCCTCGAGTGTCACCATGGGCTGGCATGGCTGTAGCAGTGCTGGGCACCCACATGCAGCTGACCAGACCCCAGGCAGCTCCAGGGTTCATTCCCCCACCCCACCCCCATGTCCCCTGGCCAGCCTCTCTGCTGTTGCGGTTCCTCAGTAGACTTTCTATAAATGGCTTTATGAAAAAGTGTTTTCTTTGTTTTATTAGCTTTACTTGATTCATAAGAGTCCCCACTTGGTGCCCAGGAGGCTCCTGATCTGATCACATTCTTCAGATAACTTTAAACCTGAGTGCAGCAGCAGGTGCTCCACCGGGCATCTCATGGTGACCTCGAGGTCCAGGGGAGCCCCCACCATGCCTTCTCCCTGAACTTCACCCCCACCCGGACCCCCACCTTTCTGACTTCTCCCCCACAAGCTATGCCCCAAGTGGCGTTTCCAACCCTGCAGCTGGCCGCCACCTGCCATGCCATTCGTGGATGACTAGAGCATCAGGCAGCCTATCCAGACGCAGTCCAGGGACTGTTGCCTCCCCACCTGCCTGGTCTGTGCCCTGCATCTGCACCCCGTAGCCCCTGTGGGCAGGGTGGGCGTCTGCCAGGCTCCTGGTACATCAGTGGCCCTCTGCTTTGATCAGGGGCCCCATGGCCTCAGCCCCGCAGGAGACATTCTCCACCTACAGGCACTCCCCACCCTCCCACAGATGCTAGTTCACCCCACCAGACGCCCCTTCCCCATCCAAGGAGGGCTTGGGCGCTCACCCTCCCCTGCTGGCCTGCTCCCCAGAGTCTGACCCCTCCCAGTCTCTCCCTGTCTTCCCAGAAGGCTGCCCTTTCTTGTCCTGCAGGCCTGAGGTATGCTGAAGCCCAGCACTTCCACTCACTTCCACTCATGGTGCTTGGAGGTCAGCCCTTACTCTCTTATCACAGTCTGGACCCTCTGCCTGTCCCCAGCATCTTGATTGTCTATGGAGAGCCACAGTGGAGGGCCAGAAACAGATAAATTATTATAATAGAGTGGGCAAAGTGAGCCAAGACATGTAGAGTATAGTGTCTGGTGGAGACTGAGCTGACTTCCTGTGGCAACTGGAGGTGTTGAATTGGGTCTTGAAGGAGGCATAGAAGTTGGCTTGGTGGCAGCGGGGTTGTGCTTTAGGATACAGACCTAGGTTCTTGTCCCTGTCATTCTCTCAGTAATTGTAAATTTCAGGTGGGTAGATGCTGCACATTTCGAAGGAGAATGGCGCTGGTGCTCACCTTACTGACTGTTGTCTGTGATATTCGAGATGTTGGGGGCCTGGCCCATGGTCCTTACTGCACATGCTTCTTAGCATCGGGTCTTCTGGGGAGCCTGCTTGTGATCCACATCAAGCAACTGGCAGAGCCACTGGAAAGGGGGTGGATGCCTGGGGAGGGGGCAGAAGGAGATTGGGAATGGTGGTGACTGAGAAGCTGGCTTCAAGGATGGGAGAGGGGAGCTGGGGGAGACTGGCCTAAGGAGCGGTGGTCATCAGGGGGCCAAACTGCTTTCCTGTGCTCTCACTCCAGGTAGTGAAGCCATGGAGCGTCCTCTAGCTTGTGAGCTTTGTCAGGCACCTGACCAAGCTTTCAGGGAAACTTCCATGGGTCTTGAGCTGGAAGACTGAGTTCCGAGGGCTCCCTAGCGTCCCGGCTGCTTCTCCCTGCTCCAGGCACAGCCTCAGCTGGCCCAGGTCCTCCCTCAGAGTTAATGGGCACTGGGGTGCAGGTTTGGGTGACCAGGAAGACCAGGGTGGGGTGACCAGACTTGGGGGAGGGTAGGGCATCTCTTTCTAGAAATTTTTTTCAAGCTGGAACACAGGAGCAGGAGAAACCCTACCCCATAGGGGCTTCCAGAGATGCCCCCATACTCAGCAGGCAGGACTCTGGGAGAGAAAGACCTGCGTCCAAGAGCAGTCTGTTCTCCAGCCTGTGTGCCACCTGTAAGGTCCATTATTGAGCGCTTGCTGGATGCCGGGAGCTTGCCTGCCACGTTCCTGGTTGCCTCCAGAGACTGGCTTCTGCCTGCCTGGCTCTGCGGTCATCTCAGACCCTTGCCATCATTCACCCAGAGCCCCCTGCAGAAGAGACAGCGGAGTCTGACCCGGAAGGACATGGGGCAGCAGGGCAGCTTGTCTGGGATGGTCCATCTGGCTGTTCCTCTTGTTCACTTTAGGCACACCCTGCCGTGTACCCGGGAGGATTCCCGGCTCACTGTCCCTTGGTCCTGTACTTACCCTGGCTGGACAGCAGCAGGTGGACAGGCCCTGTAGGCCCCTCCCCACTCCAGGGACGAGCTCACCTTTGGGCCCCATGGTTCCTCACCCGGCGCCCACCAGGCTTGTGAGCAGCCCTCTGGCTGTTTGGAACTTCCAGCATCAGTGGGGATTGGATTCTGACACTGGAAGCCCTGACTATTCCATGGAGGCCTGTGAGCCGGTGCTTGGGTGTCCATGCCCTTTGGGGGCCCGAGCCCTTTGGGGGCCCGAGCATGAAGGTGGCAGCTCAGCCCTATGCACCTGATACCCTCCGCTCTCCTGGGCAGGAAGTGGATGGGAGGACCAGGGATAGGCTGGGCTGGTGAGGAGGAGGCCAAAGCAGCCTCGGGCAGGCAGCCACCTGGGGCCTGGCTCAGTCTTTTGGGGCCTGGCTCAGCCTTTGCAGTGGCCCCGTGAGCATTTGCTGCTCCTTGGGTGGGTGGGGAAACAGGCGCAGAGGGTGCAGCCAGGAAGAGACAGAGCAGGGTTCAAACCCAGACCTGCTTGAAGCCTCAACATGCTCTCTCCCAAGCTAGTGTCACTGATCAAAAAAAAAAAAAAAAATCATCCTTTCTTTGTTTTTTTTTTTTTTTTTCTTAAAATAAAAGAAAATTTTGAGACTGCAGCTCATACACAGTGAGAAAATCACACAGGACAGAGGATGTGGAGTGACTAGTGTGCCAGACCCCAGCTCCCTGCCCCCGCAGAGGCAGCCACTGCTCAGTTCTGACTTTGAAGAAGCAAAAATATAGCTCTAAGCACACCTATTGATCATAAAGACCTGGGATGTTAAGAAAATGTTCAATTAGATCTAGTGTAATATTTGCTTTTTCCCAAGGAAGTGAATAGTCCATTTTAATGAAGTTTTTTTTTAATTGTATTATTCTTATTGCTATTTTGTAAAGGCAAGTTAGACTTTTAAAAAATTTCGTGTATTTGTTTTTGACTGTGCCGAGTGTTGTGGTGGTGCGCAGGCTTCTCACGTGGTGCCTCTCCTGCGGCAGAGCATGGGCTACTGGGCGTGAGCCCAGTAGCTGTGGCTCCTGGGCTCTACAGCGCAGGCTGCATAGCTGTGGCGTACAGGCTTAGTTTCTCTATGGCAAGTGGGAGCTTCCCAGACCAGAGACTGAACCTGCACCCCCTGCGCTGGAAGGGCAGCGTCCTAACCACTGGACCACCAGCGAAGGCCCCAAAGTCTTATCCCAAAAAGGATTATAGCAGAAATGTGTTCTCTGTTTAAGACATTGCTTTCCCGTCACCTGGAGCCTGGGCTCAAGCAGCTGGTGAGCCTCTCAGGCTCTGTGGGCAGCAGGGGCGGCGCGGGGGGTGGGGTGGTGCTGGGTTCCGACGGGGGCTGTGCCTGCAGGGCCTCTGGGGAGGGAAGACAGAGGAGGGGCCTGTGGTCAGGGGTGTCCCCCGCCCCACCGGTCCATGTGCTCAGCCTTTGTGCCCACCTCCCATGGCAGCCTCCAGTCTGGACCCTTCCCCAGACATTTCCTGTTCTGGCTTTGTCTCATACATGCTGGGTCTAATGTTCTTCGAAAATGATCTCAAATCAAATTAAACCAGCGGTGGTGACAAGTCGAATACCGTGGAGGATCTTCTGATGGACCCCAGGCTCCCTCTGGCCTGTGCTCTCCGCCGGCCCCGGGACCCTCACAGGCCTGCTCTCGGGGCTCTGGCTTGCTCTGCCACCTCCTGCACACCGTCCTCCTCTCAAGGGTCAGTGTTTGGGGAGTCACATGCAGAACCTCTCAGTGACCTCGGCAGCGGTCACCCCGCCTTTCAGGTTTCCTTCTCCCAGCCCTCCAGGCTGGTCCCTGCTCCTCTCAGAAGCGCTGATGCTGTGGGTAGGTAAACGTCTCCTCCGCTGTGGGACTGGCCGCCTCTGCTGTACAGTGGCAGTGGAGGATCTGGGGGAGGGGCCTTCGCCTCCAGCTTTGCAGCGTAATTATGTGATGCTTCTTCTTCCCTCCAGAACCTTCAGTGAGTCCCCACAGGCTGTGCCTCCCTATTCCACCGTCTGTAGCCGGGCCAGCGTTCATTGCTCTAGGAGGACCCTGGGTCTCGAGGACTTGGCATAGAGTGAAGGAGGGTGCTCGCTGAAAGGCCCCCAGACAGGCCCTCAGTCCTGCCGGTCTGTGAGGATGCCAAGGCTGGGGGTCTCACAGGAGCTGAGTGTGCCAGTCAACTGGGATCTGCCAGCTGCTGGGAAAGAGGCCCCTATGGGGCTGGCACGAAGGGTGGGGGGTGTGGAAGTCTTTTGGGGCGGGGTGCCCCTTCCTCAGGGCTTCCCAGGTGGCTCAGATGGTAAAGAATCTCCCTGCAATGCAGGAGACCCAGGTTTGATCCCTGGGTCAGGAAGATCCCCTGGAAAAGGGAATGGCTACCCACTCCAGTATTCTTGGGGCTTCCCTGGTGGCTCAGATGGTAAAGAATCTGCCTGCAGTGTGGGAGACCTGGGTTTGATCCCTGTGTTGGAAAGGTCCCCTGGAGAAAGAGAATGACTTACCACTCAGTATTCTTGCCTGGAGAATTTCACAGATTGAGAAGCCTGGCGGGCTATAGCCCATGGGGTCACAAAGAGTCAGACATGACTGAGCAACTAACATTAACACCAACTAACACATCCCTTCCTCACACAGATCTCTGCCCGAGGCTGGGCATCATGACTGAATGCTGGGTTTTCACTGGGGGGATTAATTGCCTCTGTTTCCTTGTTTCTCCCCCAGGGGGGCTTTTTCTGTGGTCCGACGCTGTGTCAAGCTCTGCACCGGCCATGAGTATGCGGCCAAGATCATCAACACCAAGAAGCTGTCAGCCAGAGGTAGGGAGGGAATGGCTGTGATGGCCGGCGGGAGCCGGGGCAGGGGGAGCCTGTGCTGGGGTTGGGGCGTGGCCTATGGCTCCCTGGCGACACGGAGCGGGATTCGTGGCTGCAGTGTGGTGTGAACGGGGTTCATGGCTGTGCAGGGCTGGGAGCAAGAGGCACCCACGCACCCTCACACCTGGAATTGCACTCTTGCTCTTGTTCAGGGGCTTGTGGAACCCCCGTCTCTTCTCCCCAGGGCTGGAGGGGAGAGGCATGCAGCCAGGTGGCTGACATGGTCAGATAGTGTCATCTGCCCAAGAATGTGGGCCAGAGGAGGATGTAGGGACCTGAAGACTTTGGATGCTTGAGGGGCCACCTGAATGGCATGTTTCCTGACTCGGACCCTGCCAGTCTTCTAGGCCCAGGGATGCACGTGGGGACTCATCTGACTGTGCTGGGAGGGCTGGTGGGGGGGGTGCCTGCAGGGGTGGATGTGATGCTGGCCACGAGCTGGCCTTGGGTATGTGGCCTCACCCCATCCGGCACTTTCCAGGCCCTTGCTGGGGGACAGCCTGTTCTGGGCAGACAGACAGACCCCTGATCCAGTGGTGTTCCATGTGGTGGGGGTGGGGCAAGATGTGGGGGGAGGGGATGATATGCGGTGAGTGAGTGTGACAAGGCCATGGTGGAGGTGCCGCTCCGAGCAGGTGAATTCAGAGCACAGAGGTGAGGGGACAAGGGAGGGGAACCAGGGAAGGAGTCTGGCGGGACCTGCCACTCCTCAGTGCTGTGGGGATCCCATGGATCTCCAACCCAGGATTGGACAGGAGGGGGCGGATGAGCCTTGGGCAGATAGTGCTGAGTTAAGCCCTCTCTCACCTCCTCCCATGCACACCCACGACCCTGGTTAGCATCCAGACACAAATCTAATTGAGAGGCTCCTTCTCCTCCAAAAGGCCCTGACTGTCTGCAGTCCTGGACCACATCCCGCCCCACAGTTGGTGCAGAGAACACCTCTGTCTGTGGGGTCTGCAGCTTCTAGCCCAGCAGCCTGCGGGGGCGAGCAGCTGAACCTGCTGTGTGGTTCGCTGAGCCGTGTGTGGGTGTTTGGGTGCCTGCTGTGTACCAGGCCTTCGGGGCTGTGTTTCCAGGGGCAGGCGCTCTGGTCCCAGCCCATGTTGAAAGGCTGGTTGTGCACCAGTGGGGTCAGTGCTGCGTCCTCATTTTTGCTGCGGGTGTTAGGAGGGGACGGGGTGACACAGGGCACTGTGGAGACAGGAGGTCTTGGAGCCGGTGCAGCCCTGGGGCATGTGTGGTAGGAAGGCTCAGATCCTGCAGCTGGACTGATAACAGCAGTGACACGAAAGCTAGTATTTACCAGGCGTTTGCTGTGTGCACTGTACTGCCAGATGCAGGGCTGCTTCTGTGTCCCCTGACACTGGGTGGGTGACACTGGTCGGATACCGTTGTCACAGGTGTTTGGGAGCTGTGTCTGCATACGTTGCGTTTCTAAAGCAGTAGGAGCACTCTGCTTCATTCCCCCAGGCTTGTGCCAGGCCACAGGAGGCAAGAGAGTCCACCTTCAGGTGCCCCCTGGACTGTTGAAGGAGACCTTCACTCATTCGCCAGCTTTACCCAGCGCCTCCCACGTGCCCGGCACTGAGGACGGGGTGATGAGCAAACACATCCAAACAAACCACTCCAGCCCCATCTTCGGGGTGGGAGCCCAGGGGAGAGCACAGGAGATTGGATGGGTCTTGAAGGATGAACAGGAGTTTGTGAGACTCAAGCAGAAAACCACTTGAGTATGAGTATGTTTCCATGGAATTGGGCAGCTCCTTACAAGTATATTCACACTCTACTGTTTATACCCTTAAAGTGAAAGTGTTAGTCGCTGAGTCATGTCCGACTCTTTGCGACCCCATGGACTGTAGCCTGCCAGGCTACATGGGATTTTCTAGGCAGGAACACTGGAGTGGGTTGCCATTTCTTATTCCAAGGGATCTTCCCAACCCAGGGATTGAACCTGGATCTCCTGCATTGCAAGCAGATTCTTTACTGAGGATCAGGAGCCGTGGAAGTCCGAAATTCCCCCATGTTCCACGATTACTACCTGCTCTTTCTTCTGCCCCCACAGCAGCAGGCCTGCTGCCCGCTTCCTGACGGCCAGCCTGCTCTCTGCCCTTGAGTCCCAGAGGCTGGGCCAAAGAGATCCTGGCTCACGGCGCCATTGTGGGGCTGTGCAGACCTGGGGCTCCGTCAGCCCTGCTTCCAGCCTCAGTGTCCCAGCTGGATGCAGCCCGGGCTGGGCGGTGGGAGACAGGGCAGCTAGCCAGGGCTGGTCTGGAATTGGAGCAGCCAGCTCTCGCCTGCTGTCACCTCCCCTCAGGAGCACTTCCCCTGTGAAGACACTCCCTGCTTTGCCTCCGCACTTGGGCCCTTGCATTGCTCAGGTCTGTGAAGGTCTTGGGCATTCCCCCCAGCCTATTAAACTCATTATCATGGAAAATTTCAACCACCCCCAAATATAGATAAAATGATAGAATGAGCCCCCAGCTTCAACACAACAGTTTTCAATACTCGGGCAATTTTGTTTCATCGGTAACCCTCCGCATGCTCCACCCCCACTCACATATCTTGCGGCAGATCCCAGACTACCTGTCATTTCACCACAGTGATCAGCGTGTTTCTTTAGTGGAAAAGGGTTCTAAAACCAACCAGCCACCTCCCTGTATAGGGACCCAAGGGTCTTCTGGCCCTCCCCAGCCCCTTCTCAAGCTGAATGGGCAGCTGGAGGGGTAAGAGGAGAGGGTCTCGGACCCCTGACCCTCATCTTCGTGCTGAGTGTGGTCCAGCAATGGGGTTTGGCTCATGGGTTTGGTTTGGTTGCTATGTGGCCTTGGCCACATGGTCCTGACTGCCTCAATGTGTGACCTTGGCTGTGTTACTTAGCCACCCTGTACCTCAGTTTTCTCAGTTGTAAAATAGGGATAAATCTAATCGCTACCCAGAGGGGCATTGTGAGGGAAAGAGGAGTGAGGTGCTTTGGAGTCAGCCTAGCACAGTGCTGCCCAAATACCTTTTGCTTTCTTTTGCGTTTCTTGCCAGACTATCTTGCCCAGCCTGCAGGCGCTAGGACTCCTCCTCCAGGAAGCCTCCCTGGGTCCTCCCAACCAGCTTAGAAACCGGGAAGCCCGAAAGCAGTCACTTTACAAATTTTTCCATTGATCATTTGCTCCTTGAGGGCAAATGCAGAAGTTCATCTCTGCACCTTCCCAGCTCCCAGCCCAGAAGCTGGGAAAACACATGTATGAACATCCCACCCTCTTCTGACTACCCTTTGAGGGCTGGCTACATAAAACCCAAAGTTCTCACCTGGCCTGAAACTGCTTTCGGCCCTGTCTCCTCTCTCCCTCCCAGCAGCTCTGGTCAGGCACTGGCTTCTTCTGGTTCTATATACCCCAGCGCCTTTGCACATGCCTTCTCTGAGGCTCAGACAGTAAAGAATCTGCCTGTAGTGCAGGATACCCGGGTTTGATACCTGGGTCAGGAAGATCCCATAGAGAAGGGCATGGCAACCGACTTCATTATTCTGACCTGGGAAATTCCATTGACAGAGGAGCCTGGCAGGCTACAGTCCATGTGGTGGCAAAGACTTGGACATAACTGAATGACTAACACTTTCACTTTCCTTCTAGAAATGCTTTTCCTGAACTTTGTACCTGCTTAACTCCTGTTGATGACACTTCCTCAAAGGGATCTCCCTTGAGCCTCCAGTAGGAATCTGGCACCCAAGCACCCTGTTTTTATTTGATGGCTGTCTCACCCACTACACTGCCAGGCCTTGTGGGCAGGGCTTCATCTGTTTCGTTCACCATTGTATCTCCTACCCTCCACCCAGGCCCTGAGAGGTGGGGAGCTCTCCATAAATCTTTTGGAATGAATGAATGCTTTGAGTGAACGGATTTTGAAGGAGCAGACAGGCAGCCTGTGCTGGAGTCAGGTTAGTCTCCCAGGTGTGAAGCTGGGACAGGGATTGGGTGGAGCAGTGTCTAGAAGGTGTGCTCCAGGGTTGGGTTTGCAAGGGAGATCCCTGGCCACCACACCCCTGAGCATCTGGGGAGTCCAAGTCCAGGAGAAGTTCTGTGGTGAAGCCAGAGAGTGGTCAGGAAGCAAGGAGGGGAGGCCCGGAGCCCGCTGCGCCTCCCTGAGTCCTGGCGTTCACCTCGCAGCCTGCACCTGCTGCGTCCTGCAGGGTCAGACTTGATCCACACAGAGTCCTGACTCCAGACAGCGCTCCCTCCTGAGAGAGGCCATTCAGAAATGCTTGCCCCAGCTGTTGTCCTGGAAGGTGGGGGCAGGGGATCCATGGGTGGGGAGTCTGCTAGGCAAGTGGGAGAGTGGGGAAGTGGAGACTGGACTCAGAGGTTGGAGGGGAAGCCCCTCTTCTGCCCGCTTCATTTTCAGTGCAATGTGGAGGGGCCTCACCCAGCCCTGCAGTGAGGGGGGTCCACTCCTGAACCGAGGAGACTGGCTTAGCCTTTCAAGGCTTCCAGTGATAAAGAAAGCGGCAGAAGGATGCTGGCGCTGGACACAGAAAAACTGTCCCATCTGGTAACTGACAGTTCTTGGAGCCACGAGGACACTGCAGATTACATCCAGCTTGTGCCAAAGGCAGTAAGAGTTAGATTTTTTAAATTTAATACTTAATTAAATAGAGGATTGTGAGACATTCAGAGTCTGTGAATGTACTGAATACTAAGAGATTATTAAACTACCATTAACAAAAGCAGTTAGAGGAAAATTAATTGACGGGGGTGGTGGGGGTAAGCCGCTCATCATCAGGCACTTATTGTTGCTCCCGCCTCCCTCTCCCCTCCCCTTGCTCCTTGTTGGCACCAAGTGGCTGCTCTTTAGGGCTCGTTTGGTGGCCATTTGGAGGACACCCTGTGGACCGAGCTCTGTTAGTACTCGCGGGCCCCTAGCAGGTGTCCCAGAAATGACCCCGGTCAGCAGCTGACCTAGAGGAAG
Organism: Capricornis sumatraensis; assembly: GCF_032405125.1. Classification (NCBI taxonomy): domain Eukaryota; kingdom Metazoa; phylum Chordata; class Mammalia; order Artiodactyla; family Bovidae; genus Capricornis; species Capricornis sumatraensis. The sequence continues at coordinate 81,867,492 of NC_091073.1, forward strand.
GAAGGAGGGACACGGCTGCACCGGAGCGAGGGCTCAGGCCCCTGGGTATTGTGCCCTGACCCTCAGCAGCATTTTCGCGAGGTCAGTGGTGGGAGGCCTGTGCCATGGACCAGGAAACAGAACCTCACAGAAGCAGAGTGGCCCAGGAACCCATGGTTGTGATGAGCAGAGCCTGGGACGCTGGCAGCTCCAGTTTTCACCCAGCTGCCGAGGGTCGAGGGTCGAGGGTCACAGGGGGATCAGGTGGGAGGGCTGACCTCCCAGGTGGGAGGCTGACCTCATAGTGGGTGCTCGCAGCCCAGCTGGGAGACTCACCCTACCCGTGAGGAGGCTGAGGCCACGGATGAGATCCGGGCTCACCTCTGACCCTCCTCCTGACCCCAGGCTGATGCTCGGTTTACCTCCAGCTACCTTCACGTAGGGTCACGCCCTTCGCAGGGTCCAGATGGCCCCTTCTGCCTTGGGGGGCGCCCCTGTCGGCGGCGGTGTAACGGGGAGGAGTTATCTGGTCTCTAGGGGCTCTGGGGCTGAGCCTGCACCCCTGGCCAAACCGGCCCGGGCCCCTGCTTTCCTGCTGCAACCCGTGCTGCCGGTTTCCTGTCGGCCCCCACGACCCACAAGCGGGAAGACATCCCGAGACAGAGGATAATGGGCGCCGGGAATTCGCCGAACTGGGTTACTGGAGGACGCGCCGCCGGCGCCGCATTGCAGGGGCGGCGGAGCATGCGCAGCGGGCGCTGGGGCGCCCTCCCTCCTTTCCTTCCCTCCTCTCCCCTCCGCTCCCCACCCGTCCCTTCCCCTTCTCCCCCCTCCCTTCCCCTTCCCTCCCTTCCCCTCCCCCCTCTCCCTCTCTCGAGCACCCCTCCCTCACCTGAGCACCCTTACGGGGGACATTCCGCAGCCACGCCCCCTCCCTTGCAGCTCCCAGGGCCCCAGGGTCCCAGGGCCCCAGCCAGGGCCTCACTGTATAATGTCCTAATTTCAAATAAAAAATGATTTTTTAGAATAAGTATGTCCTAGGCTCCCAGCCAGCCTTTGGTGCACCTTGCTCTGGAGGACCCTGGGCAATGGGAGGGGTTTTCCCTACGGACCCCGAGGGTGCAAAGGAGTGGGGGTCCCTCCCTTTGCCCCAGGGTCAATCTTTAACTGGACAGACCCATTTATCCCAGATTCTGTTGTCAGGGCGTGGGTTTGTGTGGAGTTGCAGGTGTCCTGGTGCAGGTGGGGAGGGAGTAAGAGGGAAAGTTGGGGGCTCTTGTGGGAGGTGACCCCCCCATTCCCATCCCACTGGGAGGATGGAGGAGCAATGAGGGAACCAGACTGGGGTGGCCAGATTTTGCAGTTAAATTTGAATTTCAGATAGGCAATAAAAAATATTTGAGGACAAATATGTCCCAAACTGCATGGGACATGCTTCTATTCGAAAACTGTTTACCTGCGCTTGGGACATATTTATATTAAAAACATACTTGTTGCTTATCTGAAATTCAGATTTAACTGGTCTTTTTTTTGAGCACACCATGCAGCATGTGGGATCTTAGTTTCCCAGCTAGGGATCAAACCTGTGGCGCCCTGCAACAGCAGCATGGAGTCTTAACCACTGAACCATCAGGGAAGTTCCAAACGAGCCATTTTGTGTTTTATCAGGCAGTGCTAAACAGAACTGTTGAGAGAACACGTCTTTGTCATTAATTTGTTAACCAAACAGGCTAAGTCAAAACTACTCCAAACTGGGCGAAGGCAGAGGAGGAGAAGAAAAGGAGTGGGGCCAGGCTCTGTGGGCAGGAGTCCTCGGGGACACCCCCTCCGTGTTCTTGGTGGCCTCGCCTGTGAGGAGGCGAGACGGGGACACCCCCTCCGTGTTCTTGGCGGCCTCACCTGTGAGGAGGCGAGAGTGGCAGCTCTGGGGCCCTGCTGATGCTTCAGGGGTGTGTCTGGTTCTGGGGCAATGCTGTCCCTGTGAACCCCGGGTCCCATGGGCTCTGGGACCTGCTGGCTTGGATGATACACATGCTCTGTGTAGTCAGGCCGCAGCAGTTCCCATTAGGCTGTAGAAGGTCAAAGGAGTGTGGGGAGGTGGCCCAGCCCCAAAAGGAGGGTTGGTCCAGGGTTATTGGGAAATGTTCCTGAGCTCCTGGACTCTCTGGAGGTTGTTTCATCAGTTGTTCCTGTCATCCCCCCAATCTGAAGAGCTCCTTCCTACCACCCCTGCCCACCCCACATGCACCAAGAGCTCCCTCCAGGGGTTCAAGGGGCACCCGCAGGTTTGAGGACCCTATTTCTGTCCCACTTTACAGCTGACAAAACTGAGGATATGACAGGATAGTCATTTATGGTCGGATCACCTCTCTTTTTGCCTGTTAGTCAAGGTGGGAGCCCGCCATAGGATTGTGGGCATGACCAAACCCAGGACAGGCAGCCCAGAGAGCTGAGGTGGGCGGCAGGCTGCGCCACACAGGCTCAGGGCCCGGGAGGCCACTGCCCGTCACACAAGCTACGCAGGACAGAGTGAGCAGCCGACTCCCCGAGGCAGGCTTCATGGTGATGAGAGAGCGGGGTGCCACTCGTTCCCCCAGGGGGCCGTGGTCGCTTGTTTGAATAATTCCTTGCCTGCAGGGGGCTGAGGCCACCAGTGGGGGACAGGTCAGGTCCGAGCCTGGGAGAAGTGCCACTTGGCTGGAGGAGCAGGGTGGGGTGCCTACAGCTAGGCCATTAGGGGCCCTCCCGGTTTCACCAGACTTCAGGGCAGTGCATCACACGGGCCTCAATCATGAGATGCCACGTCTTTCTGCAGTGGTAACATGCTGGGTAATGTTGGCTTTGAGCCTGAAGAGGGCGCCTCAGCTCCCTGGAAGAGCTGCTGAAAGGCCAGACCAGAGGGACCATGGAGTGAGGGCTCTGAGGACCACATGGCCGGCTCAGAGGTCTCAGTACAGTGGGGTGGGGAGCCGCAGGATGCCGGCCGAGCTCCCAGGCACCTGGCAGCTTGTTCCTGCCCCTCGAGAGCCCTTTCTTTGTTGCAAAGAGACAGTGGCAGCTGCAGAACGCACACAGGTGCCCTTGCTGGGCCGTGTGGCTGCCAGGCGATGCTGGTGTGATAATTGCTGGTTGCCTTTTAGAAACAAAATCTGCTACAAGAAGCTACAGTGGCAGCTGTTCTTTTCATCCTCATGGCCCTGCCGGTGCCACCAGGGGCTGCAGCAAGACTGGACTTCCCTGGGGCCTCCTGTGCTGGATGCAGAGCAGGATGAGATGCCCCCAGGACCCTAGGCGCTCCCTGGGTGAGCAGGCTGGGCTCACGCATGTCAGCCAGCCTTCAGCAGAAGCCTGGTGGGAAGGGTGAGGCCTCTGGACCAGTCCCCCTGGGTAGTGGCCCAGCCCCATCCCCCCACCCTCCAGCCTTCCTGGGCCCTGTCGGAAAGTTGGGAGCGATGTTAATAACAGCCGAGGGCCCTTGGCAGTTCTGCAGGCCTGTGAAGAGCCCAAGAGCTGGTCCGTAAACAGCAAGCGCTAGTTGCAGTGGTCCTGAGGCACTCCTGTGCCCTGTAGTGGAGGAACCACCAGGGTCTCATACTGTGCTCACCTGCGAACTTCATCCTCCCCCTGAACCAGCTTGTATCCAGTGACAGTGATGGGATGGTCAGGCCCTGTTGCAGGACACTGCGCTGCCCCTGGAGTCGGGCTGGTTTGTCCCATACGTCCCAGGCCTGGGAGCCCTGTCAGGAGGCAACAGCCCCCGAGGCCCTGGCCTGGTGATGTCCTTCCTGAAAGACCTGTCCTCTGCAGCCTTCCATCCTGTGCCTAGAAAGGGGATGAAGCCGAGGTCGGAGCCTCCAGCATCACCGTTGCTGGTCCGAGTAGTTGTGACCAAATGCCAGGGGTCCTGCACCAGCCAGAGACAGAGCCACCCCTCTGCTGGGTCGGGGGAGGGCAGATGCCGACGCTGTCCATCTCGGGAGGTTTGAGGAGAGCTCTAGCCTCCGGGGGGAGGGGGAAGCTTCCATGTCCTGTTCTGTGTCCAGCTGTTGGCTTTGCAGGGTAGGCGCGGCCCAGGCTCCCTTTCCCTCCAGGCGAAACCAGCAGTGGGCTCAGACCGGCAGATGCTGGTGCTTACTCTTGAACTGGCCTATGACTGCCCTGGTGCACCCACCCCCAGGCCTGCCCACCCCCTTCCTGGGACCCAGAGGATCCTATAGGTGGTGGCACAAAGTGCCCAGGCTGAGGGCACCGTGGAGGGTGCCAGAGTTTCTGCTGTGGACTCCATTGGCTGCTCTGAATGTCCAGGGTATTCTGTCAGATTCCGACCCAGCAGCTTGGAACCATAAGAGCTGCCTGCCTGTGTTCCCGTGCTGTGTCCCGCTGGACCCTCACAACTTTGGGAAAACGTGAGTTAAGGACTTTGATACTGGGTAGTCATTAACATGAGCCTAAATGAAATGGATGTGGACGTCCATGAGCCTGCAAAGACTCTAGAAAGCTCTCTGTGCCATCCGATGGTGTAGGCGCTAGAGACAGGTGGGAAGGAGAGGAGGGCACCCTGAATGAGGAATCCCAGGGCCCAGTGGGGCGGGGCACCTGGGGCACAACGGGTCCTTGTTCTCATGCACAGCCATGGACTCCCACCTCCCTTTGGAAGAATAGAAGCGCCTGGAGAGGAGAGGGGAGCCAACTGCTGGGGGCCTGAGTGTTGCCTTGGAAAGAGGCTGGAGGAGGGAAGCAGGAAAGGCAGGGAGGGTGACAGGCCAGGTGCCCAGCTCTGCAGGGCGGGCTGCGGGGAGGGGCTAGCTTCTGGGGCAGGGGCCAGCAGTGGGGGTTTCCTCTCTTCGGTGGCCTCTCTCTGGACACACTCCCTAACTCTTTTCACACATGGGAAACAGACTCGGAGCGCAAAGCTTGGCCCTATTTAGGGCCCTGTGCCCAGTATCCCCGTGGTCACTTGAGTCTGGCCCATAAGTGAGCCTCCCATGCCCAAGCTTGATGATGTTGGTGTGAGCCCACCAGCCTGGAGGAAATGGAGCCTGGGCAGCACCCAGCCTGTGGAGCCAACAGCTGGACACAGGATAGGATGTGGGAGCTACCTGCCACCCCCTGAAGGCTATGGCTCTCCTTAAATCTCCGGAGATGGGCAGTATCAGTGTCTGGCATCCCCCCATCTGGGGGAGGGTTGGCTCTGTCTCTGGCTGGTGCAGGACACCTGGCATTCGGTCACAGCCGCTCAGGTGAAGACAGGAAGGCAGCCGAGGGCAGGCGCTCCTGCTTGGGCACCCCACAGCTGCGTCTTCCTGCTCTGGCCGCACTGCATGTTCAGGCGGGTGATTCTATAGACAAGTCGCTGCCTGGGGCCTGGCCACACACACACTCCCACACCTCATAGCCTGAGAGCTGGCCCTGTCCACCCCTTCCCTGTGGGCACCCTTCTCCCCTGAGACCTCAGCCACAAGGGGCGGGTGTTCCACACTTCATGCAGGAGTGAACCCAGGTTGGGGCTTGACCCTGATATGACGCTTGGACTCCCGCTGGCTCAGTGTCCAGTAGCTGCCAGGTTTGGTGAGGTGTCCTAGGCAGCAGCCACAGTGGCCCGTGACCTCTAGCCGGTGCCCTGACATGTTCCAGCCTCCTTGTCCCCGGCCAGGGGTCCAGTAGCCACCCAGAAGGAGAGAGCAGCCCAGAGCCCCCTCCATGAGCTGGGCAGTGTGGACCTTCCATGCAGGATTTCATGTTCGGTCCAGCATGACAACATCCTCACTTCTGACTTCCTCGCTTGTCCCAGGCTGAGCCGGGGGAAGCGGGTGGCAGCCCCTCCCGGTGGCTGGGCCTCCTGTCCTTCCTCCTCCCCTGCCCGGCACCTCGCAGGTGTCCTTCTGCCGGTCACAGCACTGCTGCTGCTCCTGGCAGCTGGCGAGGGGCCAGCCACCCACCCACGTCCCTCCTGTCGCCCTTCTCCTGGCTCCTTTCACCCCCCACCCCACTCTGCTGTGAGTCACCCACAGCCAGAGAGCAGGTGGAGGCTGGGGGGTTGGGATGGCAGCTGTCACCGGGCCTTGGGTCCAGTTCTGATCTTGGGGACACAGCTCTTTGGGTGCCTGTTTCCTCTGCCGTGACTGTGCCCCACCCCGCAGGGCGCAGGCATCCTCTCCCACCTCCAAGGGCTGCATCTCCCCTCCCGCCCTCAGCAGCCTCCTCTTCGTTCTTGACTCAGCTCTGGGTTCTCCCATCTGGGGGTCTGTGGCTGGGGGCGCCCGCCTCGCTGATGAGTTTAGGATAGTGCAGAGCTGTTTTGAGTCTCCCGCTGCCGTTCTTCAGGGCATCAGAGTGAAACAGCTAACGCTGAGACCACCAGGTGGCGCCCGCGGCCCGATGGCTGTGTGTGGCCGCGCCAGCCCCTTCCTGCTCCTTGGGGGCCCCCTGCCCGTCTCCTTCATGGTGGGCGGTGGGTGCCAGCTACAGCGCAGCCCCAGTTGGACCTCTCCCCGCCTCCTGGGGCCTCTTAGGGTCTGGGAACTGCACTGTGCCACCTCCCTTCCCGGGTCCCCTGGCCACCCACCTTGGGGACCTCCAGGATGCGGGGTGTGCCTGGCACTAAGGTCAAGGTAGAATCACTCAGAAGCTTCCAGGCCCCTTGTTGCTAGGGACACAGGCTGCGGAGCTGTGGGGTGAAGCCTCCTGGGCTGTGGCAGGAGCTTAGGGTGCAGGAGCCGCTGATCACAGGTCCCATGTAGCTGGTGTCTTTGACTAAAGTTCTTTTTGTTTTGTTGGATAAGCACTTTCTTGGGGGTATAAAAGAATGCTGTGTTTTATCAGTGGAGTGTTTCTCGGCAGGAGAAATAAATAGCTTGTTTCTGCCTCTGCTGACTCTGGGGAGCAGGTGTAAATGTCATGTGTGTGTGTCAGGTTGCCCCAGACGCACCACACCAGTCATCTTTGGCTACCAGCCCACAGGTACTTAGGTGGATTTCCATGGGTGCGGATGCATAAGATGCCTGAGCTTTTACAAGATGCCTGAGCTTTTACAAGATGGCTGAACTCAGGAGTTCCCCTTTAGAGCATGACATCAGAGGGGCTGTGGGAACTGAAGCTGTACCCCCAGGAATGGCAGACTCCTCCAGAACCCCCCTCTGGCATCCCCCGTGAGTCCTCCCACCCCCTACCTGCTGTCCTTGGGGCTCATGGTATTGCTGCTCTACTCCTTGGGACCTAGGATGGGTGTCCCCGGGCTTCCTGGGACATGCTCAGTCTGTGGGTGGGAGGAGGGCAGAGAGGCCTCCTTTCAACAGGGTGGGCTTCTGGAGGCTGGAGGGAGCTTGGCTTGTGCCCTCACTCCCTGGCCCCTCATTCTTCCACACCCTGTTTCGGAGGTTACCCTGAGACCCCAGAGGCAGTGTGCGTGAGGGGAGATGAAGGGATCAATGCAGGGGAGGGGGCCCCACACTGTCTGGGGGCAGGATGTGTAGGGGTGTCAGTGGGGTGGATTCTCAAGGCTCGCTCATCCTTGGATGCAAAGCTGCACAGGTGTGGGACACGTGTCAAGCCACACACCAATGTTAGGAACTAAACACTAGCTGACATGGCAGTGAGTCCCAAGCAGCAGGTGTCTGGGTCTCAGGGCAACTCTGGACACCCAGACCCTCAGGGGCACCAGGCCACAGCTCTGGGAGGGCCCTTTTGAGTCTCTTGGCTGGGCTCAATGCCCCCATGACCTCTAGAGCCCTGGAAGTTGCTGGTTGGCCCCTTTTGGGGTCACTCACTGCCCGCCCAGCCAGGACATCACTGCAGTGGGCATGGCAGGGCCTGGCTGCTCAAGAGGACTCTTGGACTTCCCTCAGGAGGGAGCACCAGGCTGGGGTGCCCAGCATGCTGAGGGGTCCTGGTTGGGGTGGGCAACCTTCTGACCGTGTTTGCTCCATGGGCCTGCTCGGTGGTCACTGCTGTGGTCTTCTGAGTCCAGACAGGTCTCTGGGGCCAGAGTTCCGGGAGGGAGGTGGGTAGCAGGCTGAGCAGGTGCAGCAGCCCCGAGAAGCCACAGAGCTTGCTCAGGGTCTCTGGCCCATCAGATGTCCTGTCCACCAGGGGACGGGTTAGGTGGAGTGTCCTCCCAGGTTCTCACTGACAGTGGGAGGCACTTCTTGTGCGAAGCAGACTGGGTTAAATTTGACTCCCCCAACCATGTCTATGGTTGTCTATTATTATGTTAATTTTGAAATTCAGAGACTTTGTAGAGGGGCATCCCTGGTAGCTCAGCTGGTAAAGCAATGCAGGAGACCCCAGTTCGATTCCTGGGTCGGGAAGATCTGAGAGCAAATCAGAGGATGTGGGCAGAGCTGGGATGCTGGGTTCTTCCTCCCACGGCCACATGCCTGGCCCGAGGTCAGCCTACTGGACCCGAGAGGGACAGCCTCCTCCTCCAGCCCCTTCCTATGGTTTCTGATTCCCATCCAAGGTCACAGAATATCAGCTTAGATTTTCAATTTCAGGACAAGTATTTCAGCAGCTTTTATGACACACTCTCATCATATTTAACCACTGACTTTGTGATTACTGTAGACAGGACCAAATTAAACAAAACAAAACAAAAGAATACTTTTCCCTGTGAGAAAAGTAACACAAGGTTGTTGTCAAAGTTGGGGGAAAAATATAAAGAATAAAACTTACTCATAATTCTGCCACCCAGAGCAGAGCAGTTACGATCTTGATGAGATGGCCGCACTTGGACTTTGACCAACTTAGAACATGTGTCGTGATACAGAGTTTCAGAGCTGCTCTCTGGTCAAGTGCTGCTGTGCCTGACATGGAAGGGAGACAGCCAAGAGGGTCAATAACCTGCGTGGCCATGGGGTAGACATCTGCACCTGGGCTGGGCAACCTGGTGCCCCTTCTTGGCCCTAAACGAGTCATTTATCCCCCAAACACACTCAGGAGTAGAGCAAGATTTTTTGGATGGGGCTCTGCCATTGGTGATAAGACTCAGTAATACAGTTGTTTAAATTATCTGCTTCCCAAAGATGGGTCTCCACATGAGTTTTCTCCTGACTTATTTATGACTTATTTAAATCAGGCGATTTTTCCAGGAAAGACGACCACCTCTGCTCTTATCACCTTACCGTCCTGGGCTTTCTCTGACCTCAGCCTTGCTCCAGCCCTGTCTGCATGTAGGTGAGCTATTCATGAGCCATCCACATCAGGAGGAAATGAGCTATGACATTATGGGGACAGGGACAAAATTGGAATATGGACTGTAGGTTGGACTGAGTATTGTATCTGCATTGGATTTAGTGAGTAGGGTAACTGCATTGAAATTACGTAAGAGAACGTCCTTGTTCTTACAAAACACACACCGAGCTGTTAACCTGGTGAGCGGACATGAAGTGTGGGGCTTACTTGCTCATGCTGCAGAGGAAGTTAGTACATGCATAGGAAGTACAGAGATTATACAGAAATGCCCCATCCATTAGCACTTTGTGCTATTCTTGCAGCTTGAAGTTTGAAAAAGTCTTCAGATAGGGTGAAAAAAAAAAACACTAAGCAAGAACAGAACAACGCCCCGAGCCCACCAGCCTGCACCTCCAGGCCTCCTTACGCCTGGCTGTTGCAGGAGCCACTCCCCTCCCCTCTAGGGTGAGGCTCGCAGACGGGACCCTGACCCCCACCCTGTTATGTTTGGCGCTGCCTGTTTATGAGCTTCATACAGGCGGGAAAGTGGAAGCCACGCCGCTTGTGTGCTTCTGTAGCTGTTTTCCACTTCTCCTTCCGAATGGTGGGTGACTCTTGGGCTGCATCTTGTCTACTGATGCCGTGCCCACCCCACAGCAGCGTGGGGAGCGTTTGCTGCATTGGGTATGGAGGTGAGGGCAAGATGGAGATGGAGTGAGGCGAGGCGTACGGGTCTGTCCCGAAGGCCCACCCACTGCCCTGTGGTTTTGCCAGAGCCCTCCCAGTCACAAGGGGTCTGGAAAGATAGGTGGGAGCCAGATGAGCAGCTCAGGGAGGTGTTAGCATTTCCGGGGCGGCAGTGGGGGTGCAGGGCGGGCTAAGTGCCCATCCTGAGAGGAGGGAGAGCCTGCTGGATCTCCTGGAGATGTTCTGTCTGCAGGCATGACTTTCCCCTCTCTGAAAGGGCACGCGCCTGTCTGCAGGGTATGTCCATGTTCAGGGCTCTCCTGAGGCTCCCAGCCCACCACCATCACGCAGCCCAGGGGGAGCTGACTGTAGAATGGGCCAGGGGCGCCCTTCCTGCAGGAAGACTTGGTGGCTGGGTCTTCCCCATCCCCTCAGTCTATCCCGCCTCCCAGCAGAGCCAGGGATGGGCGGGCAGGTCTGAGGAGGCCTGGCCAGTGGCTTTACTGCTTCTGAGAACATATCGTGATTAGCCCATGAACTGTGTCCCGCTAGTGGGGCTGTCGGGACTTCCCTAGTGATCAGGTGATCCTGTGGGCTTCTCGGGTATATTACTGTCCTCAGCCCTCACTGTGAAGGGCCCAGGGCAAGCAGGGGTGGGGGCAGGTGTTCCAGGCCCCGGACACCCCCTCTCCAGTCACATCCCACCCCGGGGCAGCCTCCCTCCTGATCCCCTGCCTTTGTTCGCCGTCCAGCCACACCTCTGTGCCAGTGCCCTGCTTGCTGGCCTCGAAGTGAATGAAGTGCAGTTTGGGCCTTCCTCTGTGAGCGGCTTGTTCCACTTGACCTCACGTTGGGAGACTGTGGTGATACGCACACGGATGGGTGTGTTCTGTTGTGTGATTTATTTCTGCCTTCTCTGGTCAGTGGAAATAGGTTTTTGTGTTTTTCTGGTTTTTGCCATTATAATCTCATCAGCTTTTAAAATCCTCCTGGCACCTCTGTTTGTTTGAAAGATAAAACTTCTGGCTGATAAGTTTCTCAGCCCTTGGGGGCAAGGAATTGAGGTTCTGTGCTTCTGGGGGTGGAAGGAGGCACCCAGGGCTGGAGTGAGGAGGGGTAGTTTCAGGAGCAGCAGCAGTCTTGCCTGGGGCAACTTCCTTCTGAGGCTTTTTTTTTTTTTTTTGATGACTTAGGGAATTTTTATTTCTCTCAAGCTTTCTGAGTAATGCTTGGTAATTTTTAAGACTTGTCGGAAGTCTCCCATTTTGAAAATCTGGGGATCGTGTTGCATACCCATGACCACTTTGTTTCATAAATTTCAAAAGCACTCTCCAAAACATAATTTTAGGGAGCCTCATCTTACCTGTGTAAACATTTAGATCCTGTGGAAGGTCCTCTGAGGCCTTGACTCTTCTTCCTGCTGACCTGGCATCGACACCAGGACCTGTCAAAATCCAGGCCTGTGTTTTGTAGGTTTGTGCGTGGGGTTGAGGGGCGGGTTTGTCAGGTCACACATCCCTTCCCCAGATGTCCCTCCAGAGGAAGGCCTGGCCCCAGGCTGACCCCGCACACTGGTCAGACGCCCCCAGTCGGCCGACAGCGCTGCTCTGCCAGCCCACGGCTGCCTCTGATGAACAAACTAGGCCTCAGCAGAAAGCTCCACAGAGAACAGAATTAGGACAGATAAGGAAAGGATTAAATTGGTGCTGTCAGTTCTGTTGCTGACAGCTGGCATTTTTTCTTCCTGCATCACGTGGGGGAAACTTTTGGCCCCGAGTGAGCACCAACTATGCCTCCCACGGGCCTCTCACTCCAGGCCCTGGGCAGCCTCTTCCAGCACCAGCGCTGCCAGCTGGGGGTCCGGGCGTGGGTAGGGGGCCCAACCTGACGTGTCCCCTGGGCAGGTGGTGGTCAGCCGGGTAGACATTGCAGGAAGTGTTGCCCACGTCCCCCGCCGTGAGTCCCGTGGTTGGTCGCCCGTCCCGCATGCCGTCGAGGGGCTCCAGGGCGCCACTGGCTTCAGGGTCACAAGGTGATGCTGTGTCCCTTTCTCTCCCCAGATCACCAGAAGCTGGAGAGAGAGGCTCGAATCTGCCGTCTCCTGAAGCATTCCAACATTGGTGAGCGGCCCGCGGCGGGGTGGGAGGTGGGGAGGGGGTCCCAGCTCTCCCATTACAGACAGCAGGAGGACCCTGAATGCGTCCCTTTCCTTCTCCATTGAAGTTTCCCACCCTCAGGCCCCTGGAAACATCTCCTCCTTTTGACCCAGAGGGATTCCTGCACAGACTTTGGGGCAGCCCCCTGGGGGAGGTCAAGGCCGGGTTCCTTCTGGATGGGTCCCTGCCCACCACTCTGTAACTCTGTGCCAAGATTCTGGTGATAACACACAGGAGCCTAACATTCTGGCGCTTCAGAAAAGCAATGTGATGACCTGATTACAGAGAAAAAAGTTTGGAAACCAAAGACCAGTCAAAGACTGGCCCAGCCCTAGCCTGAGCTCTGAGGTCTGAGGACCGAGGTCTGATTCTGGAGGACCTCTGCTCTCCCCCAGCCCAGGGCTCTTGGAACTGCCATCTGGGGTGGGGATCAGCTGCCCTGGGGGCCCGCGGTCCCCGGAGCCCACGTGTTGGCCTCAGGGAGTGTGCTGCCCTGCCTGCGGTAGGCCCCTTCTTTCTGCAACCTCCAGACTGAGTATGGACTCAGCCCAGACACAGTCACAGGAGCTGCTGAGACCCCAGACCCCGGAAGTCGGTGCAGATTTCCTGGGGCCTGTCAGCCTCTGCCCACCCGCCTCAGCTGTGAGGGGCCCCTTGACCCCACAGCACAGCTGCCTGTCCTTCTTCACTTATCCCTATAGGGACTTCTGAGGAGCCCAGGACCCAGACCTTGCCCACACTGGGAGGTAGCCAGGAGACACAGAGGGGACGGTGGGCCTGTGGCCTCAGAGGCACCCAGGGAACTTGTCAGGGTAGATTCCTGGGCCCTCTCACTCATGTTTGACTCAGGTGCACCGGAATGGTGCCCAGGACTCTGTTTCAAGGGGCGCCAGGCTGTGCTGAGCAGCCGTGTCCAGGCCACTCCCAGACCAGGGCCTCGGTTGCAGGGAGGGCCCGGAGGGACCCTGGGAAGAACTGAGAAGGCTCCCTTGGGAAGCAGGGCATAAGCTGTGAGGGCCCTCGTTTCCCAGGTGGTGTTCAGAGGTTTGGAGCTCAGAGACCTGGATTCGGGCCCTGCCTTCCCCGCCAGAGAAGCCGTAGCAATCACTGAACTGCTCTGAGCCCCAGTCTTCTTGTTCATGGACTGGGTGTGTTTCACACATGTGTCAGTGATCCAGGCTTCACAACAAATTACCCCGTAACTCAACCAACAGACACTGATTTTCTCTGTGTCTGTGGATTCAAGAGCAGTTCAGCTGAGTGATTGAGGCTGCCACACATTTTATGGGATCAATGCTTTTGTTCAATACTTATTATGACGTTTAAGACAGCAGCAGCAGCAGGGTAGGATTCTCTTGAGTCTGGGGGCCTGGGGCAGCTGGGCAGGTGGCCTGGCTCTGAGCCAGCCGTGCTCAGGGCTCCAGAGACAGACAGACAGAGAGGGTGACAGAAAGTGAGAGAGACACACAGAGAGAAAAAGACAGAGAAGCAGAGACAGAGCCAGAGGGAAACAGAGAGACACATAGAGAGACGGAGAAAGAAAGAAAAAGAAATAAAGACTGAGACAGAGATGGAGAGGGAAGGAGAACAAGGAAGACCGTGCCCCCCAATTGTGTTAAAATATACAGAACAATATTTATCAGTTTAACTCTTTTTAAGTGTACAGTTCTGTGGCGTTAAGTATGTTCACATGTTATGTAACCATCGCCCTTATCTGTACTCAAAACGTTTTTCATCATCACCAGTGGAAACTCTGCATCCGTTAACACTGACCCCCACCCGCACCCCCAGGCCCCACCACCCACCATTCTGCCTTCTGTCTCTATGAATTTGACACCCTAGGAACCTCATCAGTGGACCAAACCATGTTTGTCTTTCGGGGACCGGCTTATTTTACTCAGCCTGGTGTCCTCAAGCCTCATCCTTGCCGTAGTAGGTGTCAGAGTTTCCTTCCTTTTTAAAGCTGAATAATATTCCACTGTGTGTATGTTTCACATTGTGTTTATCCATTCCTCCGTCAGTGGACACCCGGCCTTTTTCTGCCTGTTGGCTATTGTGACTAATGATGCCATGAACATGGGTGTACAAGTCTCTTTCTGGATCTCTGCTTTCAGTCCTCTGGGGGTAAACCTTGCAGTGGAATGGCTAGACCATATGGTGCTTCTGTGTTTAACTTCTAGAAGAAGCACCATGCCTTTTGATGGTTTGGTTTGGAAGGGGTGATGCCGTCACCTTGCCTTTTTCTGTTTGTTGGAAGGAGCCCAGCTCTCCTCTTAAAGGAGGCTCATCAGAGGATGGGAATGCCTCTCATAACCAACACGGTAGCACACAGTGTCTCCTGGCTGCTGGCTGGGCTGTCCGGTTAGGAGCGGGTACCCAGAGTCAGGCCCCCAGGGAGCAGCCCACAGGCAGAGCCCCTCACCGCTCTCGGGGCTTTAGTTTCCATTCACAGACAAGCAGGCACCTGAGCAGAGGAGACAGGTGCGAGCTGCCTTGGCAGTGCCCTGTGTGGGTACACTGTGGGGACTGGGCAGCCCCACTGCACCATGTGGTTCCCCAGGAAGCAGGCCAGGGTATCCAGGATGGACGTGAGCTCCAAGGCCTCAGTGTGGATTGTACCATCCATACACATGTCCATGTTGTACCCGACTGTCCGGGAGGTTGGCCGCCTCCACCTGGGCTCTCTGGAGTTTCTATTCAGTGCGTATTTCCTACTGCTGGCGGGTGCCTGGAGTGGAGACTTAGCCGAGGGCAAGGCTTCCTTCACTCTCACCTCAGTGGTGGGCTGTGGCCACCCTGAGAGGTTGCAGCTCAGCAGGTGAGCGTGTCCCAAGCTTCCCTCCCTGCCCCTGGAGCTGTGGGTGACAGAATAAACAGAGCCCATGGTAGGCAGAACCATCTACAGCCTTTTAAAATGGTCCCCATCAGGAGTGAGTGGAGCCATCAGCCTTGACTCCGAGGAGGGCAGCCCTCCGCCTCCGCAGCCTTCTTCCATTCTCCTCTCAGCCTTCTTCCAGCCTCCCCTCTGCACACTGACCCCCTCTCTCCTGGGCCTGGCTCATGGATGGCAAATTCCCACCTCCTGGTTTCCAGGGCTGGAACTGCCCTCCCTTGCAGGATAGTCCATCTAGTAGCTGGGCAGGTGGGCATCAGGGAGTACGATGGCCCTGGGAGGACTTCCTGCCGAGATGAGGCGGCCAGTGCAGGAATGGAGGGTAGAAGGTCTCCAGTCTCTGACAGCTCAGGGCCCATGCCACCCTCCACAGCCCTTCCCTCCCAAAGCTGATCATATGATAGGTCCTGGGGTCCTTCCTCCCGTTGCAGTACTGCAGTCCGTGGAGGGGTTCGAGGGGCAGCTTGGGAGGGGCAGAAGGACCAACCCCACTGAGAGCCCCCTGGCCTGGGACTCCGTGTGGTCCCTGGAGAAGCAAGCCCCACAGTGGGAGGCTTGTCCTGGGGCTCCTGATACCCCCTTGTGGCTGTTGGTATCCCCCAACCCCTTGCTCCCAGGCTGGACTCTCAGGAACTACCTGGAGTCTAGTTGCAGCCGCTATATGTCACCCGCAGTATTATTTACTTACTGTTTTTACTTAAATAGATTCTGTGACAATTCCCTTTTTTACTTAGTCCCGTCTGTGAAATCACGGGTCTTTTGTGCTAGGTGGGTGTTCTTCTAAACCATTAAAGTAGTACATAACTATTTTTTAAATGTTAAAAATATTCAAGTGAAAAAAAAGGGAGAGTGTGTGCATGCGGCCTTGACTTTCAGGCTGAGGGTCCTGCCAACCCCTTCTCACCTGCTCCAAGGAGGCAGGGTCTGAGGGCAGGGGTGGCCTCCATGCGGGGGAGGAGGGGAAGGTCAGCAGGACCCCAGATTTATGGACCCCTGGACTCCCCTGGGGAAGGAGGATTCCCCTGCATGGGAAGAGAAAAGGGTCCCCCCAGGAGTGTCCCCCTGGGGGTGCTGTCTGCAGGCCTGGCAGGGTGGTGGAGGCAGACCCCTCCACTCCCTTCTCCTTCCACCCTGGGCCTCTCTTTGCTTGGAGTTCCAGGGGACGCGGCTGGGGGCAGGGGAGGCTGCTCAGAGGGGCCGACCTGTTGGGCCCCCACCAGAAAGGAGTCGGCGTGGGGAGAGTTTCACTCAGTGATTTTGCAGGAGAGTCCTGGAGGAGGGCACAGTGAGCCGGCGGTCTGTTGTATGTTAGGCAAGTGCAGACCCACCTGGTGGAGTTGAGGTCTGGATGGAAGCGAGAGGGTGCCAGGTGTTGGCCCCGGGACCTGGGTCAGATGAAGCTGGATACCAGCCCCTTGAACAGAGAGATCCAGAGCGAGCAGTGGGTGGGGCAGATGGTGAGAGAAGCAGGGTGTGAGATGAGGTGCCCCCTGGAGCCACCCATGCACTTTGCCCTTAGTGACCAGGTGCCCTGACTGCTGGGAGTGAGGCCTGCTCCCCGAGCCAGGCTTTGCTCGGGGGCAAAGGTTGGGGGCCATTGTAGCCAGATTGGGGTTCCTGATGTGAGGACCCTGCTGGTGGGCCCTTAAGAAGTCCAGAGCTGGAGGAGAAAGGATGCCAACAGCCAGCTAGAAACCAGAGCAGCTTCGAGGGCATGAGGAAGGGACCTGTGGGGCCTGGGAGAAGCCTGCTCTTCACTCTTCGAGCTTCCGCAGCCCTTCCATCGTGGCGGAGAGCAAGACTGCTGGGAGCCCAGGGAGCAGAGGGGCCAAGCGGAAGCTCTGTCCACACCGCTGCTCAGTGTTGTGTGAACTGTGTGGCCTTGAGCCAGTCACTACCCTCTCTGTGCACCAGCTGCTGCATCTGTAACCTCTCAGGATAATTGGGATGGTTACTGATGGGCGCACTGTAGGTTTCTGATACAGAAGGCAGGATGTATCACCTGGCGGGAAGTGTCCAGAATTCCCTAGAAATACCTGCCATTTAGTGCCGGGCATATCTCCAGCTCAGGGAAAAGGAGGCCTTGGAGTTGTGTTCTGTGTGCTGAAATCTTCCTCGCTGTTCACTCACTCATTCATTCCCTCATTCATTCACTTGTCAACTCCTAACCAGCACAGCTCTGGCCAGGCCTTGTTCAGGCTCAGAAGATGGAGAAAACAAACTGAAGCAGAGAGGGTGTGCATGGCCGTGGCGCCATTATGCTGACCCTGCAGGATCTGGAGTGGGAAATCAGGGTCTGACTCTTTGGCAGTGATGCCATACAGGGCCCCAAACAGGTGGTCCTCCCCCGGGGGTCCCTGCCACCTCAGCCTGTCCTGACGGATTGGCAGTGGAGCCCTCCGCCCTCCTCTCCCATGAAGTCCCTCAGCGGCTCCTTTCTAGTCCTGGTGGTGTGGGCCTTCGTCCCCATCCCACCCCCTCCTGCGGTTCTCTGGTGCATTTGGGAGCAGGGGACCTGGACAGGGACTGAGAGGGGACTGGGTCTCCCTCCTGCAAAGGAAAGGAAAAGAAAGGAAAGACCAGACCTTCGAGGCCCTTGGATGCTGGCTTGGGGCCAGTTGGCCTGAAGGGCCCACGGCTTACCCCTCAGACTCTGCCTGCAGTGCCCACCCGGGCCCTCCCCAGCCTGAACTGTGGGAAGCCACAGGCCCTTGGCATGGTGGGCCCTCCTTGGAGGGTTTGTGCTTCTGGCTGTGGGCCTGTGAGTGTCTGGGCAGCGTGGGTGGGCCCCGGGCTGTTGCCCCTGCTCATGGCCTCTCCTGTTCCCACAGTGCGCCTCCATGACAGCATCTCCGAGGAAGGTTTCCACTACCTGGTCTTCGATCTGTAAGTGCCGGAGCCCAGGGACGTGGGCTCTCGTCTGCTGCCAGCATTGGGCCTGGGCTGGGCCCCTCGTAGCCCTGGCAGACAGCCATCTGACTCCTGGGTCACCTTACCCACCAGCTTACCTCGTTGGTTTGTTGGCTTTGCATTGGTGTATGGAATCCCCCGGGGATGGGATTGCCCAGCTGGGCCCGTTCCCGACTACCCAAAACAGAGTGTGCTGGAGGCCAAGGCGGGAAGGAGGGAGGGAAGGATCCTGGAGGAATGGTCTGGCCCTCGGTCTTCCGTTACCTTCCTTGGTGTTCTCATCACTGCTGCACTGGGGCCCACGGGCTGGCATGAGTGTATGCTTGGGTGCATAAGACTGCCTGTATGTTTGTGATTGTGTGTGTGCATTCATGTATGTTGATGAGCAGGCATCTGTGGGTGTGATTTGTGAGGGCATGTGCATGAGTGGGTTTCAGTGTGTGCATGTGTGTGTGATTGTATGAACACATGTACACGTGTGATTTGTGGTGTGGGTGCATGTGTATGTATGTGAATGTGTGTGTGAGTTGGTGTGGACATGGGTGTGAACATATACATGTGTGCATGGGTGTATGTTGGCGTCAGCATGTAAGAGTGTGTGTATGATTGCCTAAAGTGTGAATGTGTAAATGATTTGTGGGGGAATGTACCTGTTGGCATGCATGTCCACGGGTGCATGTGTGCACATGCATGTGGCTTGTGGGTGTGTGTGTGCATGTGTGTGTACATGCATATAATCTGTGGGGTGTGTGTGCATATATATCCACTCTTAAAAATCATACATGCATGTGTGTGCACATTTGCATGTGTGATTTGTGGGGGTGGATGTAGATGATGGATGTGTGATTCGTTCAGTGTGTACATGGGTGTATATGTGCACACATGTGTGTGTGAGCCGTGCTGAGTGAGAGCATCTGGGGCCCCTGCCTCCTCTCACTTCCTGCTGGATTTAGAAGCAGTGATCTCATCACCTCACTCCCCTACAGCTCCGGCTGAGCGGGGCTCTGTTTAGCTGTCCTGAGTTAGCGTGACTTGGGACCCTGCGGTGGCCAGAGGTTGTAGTTTGGGGTGGCTCCATGTGGCCTCTGGGAAGCCCAGCCCGGGGACCCTAGCCATGGGGACAAGATGTGTCTCTGAAGGGACCTCCTCCCTCAAATGACAGATGCCTCGGCCATGGGGTGTGGAGGCCTGAGGAATGAACCTCTGGCCTACTTGGGGTCCTCTGGTCAGGAGATGCTGGAACTGTCCCCCAAAGCCCCCCATGTCCCACAGGACACCACTTCAAGACACCAGCCAGGTGCCCAGGCTGACCTGTGATAGAACTGCCTGTGCTGGGCCAAGGCTGTGCCCTGAAGGTTCTGTTTCATGGACCCTTTGCTGTCACCCCCGTGGGTCCCTAGACCCAAAAGCTCCACCAGCTTTTTTCCAGGAAATACAGAGGCCCCGGGCTGGAGGGTGGCCATGTCCAGGCCCCTGGTGGCTGACAGGATAGTGTGTGGGATTCAGGAGCAGACAAAGGGGAGAGAATGATGTGTGTGCAGGTGTGCGCATGTGTACATGTATGCATACCCATGCAAGTGCATGCCCTAGTGTGGGAGCGCCTTGACTCTCCTGGCTCAAGCAACAGGCAGGTGTGGGAAAGGCTCTGAGAGGGGCTGGTTAGAGGAAACTGGTGGGTGTGTTTGGAGCAGGTGGGAGGAGGAAGGCCCTGGGCTTTGCACATCCTCCCCACAAACCACTGTGGCCCTCAGGCCTGTTGAAGCTGCCTCTCTGGGGCATCCAGGACACTGCTAGGCCTCAGGCAGTTGTTTTGTAGGGGCAGGAGGGCCTGCACAGAGTGGGGGGCTGTGGAGGAAGAGGGGAGGAGTGGAGGCATGGAGATGCTGCCAGGCCCTGCCGCCCCCACCCCCAGCCCCACGCAGCCTTCCTGGGCCGCACTGTGGACCCTCTGGGACTCTGTGGCCCCAGAACTGGGGAGAAGTGTTTGGCCTGAGTTGGCATCACCTTCAGGAGGCCCCTGGACCTAGGCGACTTGGGGGGCTCTGCGGATTCGGGGGCTGACAGATTTCCCCACTCTCTATGCCTCAGAATGTCACGTGGCCTTGGGGACCATGCCTGGGGACAGAGGAAGTGGCTCCCCGGAGGCTGTGGCTGCAGCCCAGAATTGGCCATGCTGAGTGGCTGGGATCTGAGGAAAGGGAGAATGCTGGTTTCCAGACCATGCCCTTCCTGGCCAGCTTGAGATGGCAGCCCCGTGCCTCCCCCAACCAACTCCCTGCCCTGCAACCCTGGACCACAAGGCCCCTGATGCCCGTCAGCACAGCTGGAGCCTCCTGTGGATGTGAGGACCCAGAGGTCTTGTCCCCGGCTCAGGGCAGGACCTACTGGGCTGGGGGGCTCCCTGTGCCCCTGTTGCAGCCCTATGGCCTTTTCCTCTCTGACCTGTGCTTGGACTCGGGGCCTGCAGATCCTGACCTGTGAATTGTGGGTGCAGAAAATAAACAACGAGTCCTGTTCTGGGCTGGACCTAGTACGCCATCCTCCCGCTCCACACACATACATGTGCACAGGGATACACAAGCACACCCAGACGTATGAGGCTCTGCTCCCTTGGACAGTCACCTGCTCTGAACCTTGTTGTTGTTCAGTCACTTAGTCGTGTCCGACTCTTTGCAACCCCATGAACTGCAGCACGCCACCCTCCTCTGTCCTCCACTGTCTCCCATAGTTTGCTCAAATACATGTCTGTTGAGTACATGATGCTACCTAACCATCTCATCCTCTGCCGTCCCCTTCTCCTTTTGCCTTCAATCCTTCCATCATCAGGGTCTGAGCTTTAGTCTCCTCCAATGGCAAAGTGGAACCCTAAAAATTCACTCACTACTGGGGTAGTTGGCTTCCATCAGGATTTGAGGGCCAGTATCTAGCTTCCAGCAGGGGCATCCTAGCACTCACTGCATCCTCAGTTTTGTGTTTCTCTAAGAGAGAGCCTGCCCACACCTGGGCCACTGTTCAGCAGTGCCCATGCCTGTGGTCACCGTGGACCAGCCTGGCCCTGAGTGCTGGGCATAGAACAAGGCCAACCCAAGCCCCAACTCCCAAGAACGAATGGGAACTGAGATGCAAGTGGGGAGATTGCAGCATGTGGGGCCAGCACAGCTGGAGGGGGTGTGGAGGAGGGTGTGTTTGCAGAGGGAGTGTCTCTTGGTGTCCTCACAGGACACGGGAGGGAGACTCTAGAGCTTGCAGGGGTAGGAAAGCTCTAGATGGACCTTCTGGTGGACTTGGAGCTGGCCAAGTGGGATGAGGGGCTTGGACAGACCCAGGGATTGAGCTTTCCTGCTCCCCTGTGCATCCAACCTTGGCCACTGCTTTTCGCCTTGCTGTCCACACTCACATTCTCAGCCAGGGGATCCTGAGTGGCTGGAATCCCTGCTGGGCTCCCTGAGGCCCTCCAGGCAGTGGCTTCTGGTCTGGGCAGGGAGTCCATCCTGACCTTAGGACCTGAAGGCTGCTCCCTGGGCAGGGGACAACCGGCGAGAGAGTGTGTGGATGGAGGTCCTACCCTCTTTCTGGAGACGGGACTTTGAGCGCCTCGTGACCTCACCCACCAGGGAGGCCACATCCAGGCACTGTGTCTTCTGGCCCCTCCGCCTGTGCGGGGGCCGCATCGCTGGCCTTGGGGGGTTCCAGGAGGGCCAGCCAGTTTTTCTCAGGCCGGGAATTAGTCACAAAGCCTGAGTAACAGTGTAGAGGCCTAGAACAGACTCCTGCTGGGCTGCCCACTCTGAGAAAGTCACTGAGCTCACTGAAGCTGTTTTCTGAGCTTAAGAGACCAGTGTCACGGAGAGGGGAGTGTCAGTCCTGGGCAACTCTGGAGATGGAGGTGCCGGTGGTGCTGGGGGTTTGGAGGTGAGGGCGGTGGAGATGGTGGTGGTGATGATGAGCACGGGGTGGAGGTGACGGTGGTGGGGGTGGAGGTGGTGATGGGGACAGAGGGGCCCTCTCTGCTCTTCTCACAGGGTCACTGGTGGGGAGCTCTTTGAGGACATCGTGGCGAGAGAGTACTACAGTGAGGCGGACGCCAGGTGGGTGTAGAGCCTTCGCGCGCTCCCTGCCCCTCTTCTCCTGCCCGGGCCTCCCTCCCTAATCCTTGCTCCTCCTCCTCTGGCCCCATCTTCTCTCGTGCACTTTCTCCCTGACATGGTCCAGGGCGAAAGCCCTGCTCGGAGGTCCTAGGGCCAGGGTGGGGGCGGGCAGCTCGTGTGTCCCAAGTCAGGGAGGGCCCAAGCCTGCCCCAGGGTGGGAACTGGCCCACAGAGGGGCTCTCCTGGGGTGGCTGGTTGGGGGAGAGCGGACGGAGAGTGGTGGTGGGCCTCCTCTAGCCCCTCTAAGACGTCTGACCAAGGCCTTCCCCTTGGAGACTCACAGTTTCCAAATGCGTTTGCCCAAGACAGGCCAGGAACCCCTTTCTGTGACATCCTCCCAGGGTTACCTTGGAGGCAGAAAGGGAAGGGCATGGGGGCCTGGGCTGGTGGGAAAGGTGCCCACTGGCCCTCCTTGCTGGGCTCCCTGGGGGGCAGTGAGCAGGAAGCCAGGGCCTGAGGTGAGGGGTGAAAGGACTTTATCAGCCCTCACGGGGGAGTTGAAGGGGACTGACGTTTTCAGACATGCTGTCTGCAGTGAGGCTGCTGGGACTTTAATGAATATGTATTCCCTTTCTAATCAACATTATTTTAACAAGTAGCTATTTGTGACTGGCTTCTGCACCCCCGGACAACCTTGCCTGTCAGTGACAGCCTGAGCCCCCTTGAGAGGGTGGGAGTGGGTTCTGGTGTCATCCAGGCCCCCACCTGGGCAGCAGGAGGCCAGGGGCTTGGGGGGTGCTGCGTGGGGTGTTGGGGTCTGTGGTGGAGTTGAGGGGCTGGTCAGGGCTCTGGCTCCTGAAGATACAAGGGCAGTGGGTGCTTTCCTGAGGCTCCTTGAAGAAGGGCGTTCACTTTTCATAGCAGCCTGGGAACGGCTTGGGGCAGAACCCAGACGAGGAGGGCTGCCTTCCGGTTCTGCCTCCGGTGCCCCCGGTTGCCTCAGGGGTGCAGGAGGGCTTACCTTAGCTGTTATCTTTTTCCCCTCCTGGAGCATCCTCCCAGGGCTCCTTGGTCCTCAGTGCCCACCATGGAGCACGGCCTGGGGCCTGGCACCTTCCTGCACTCCGTTGGGGATGGTCTTGCTGGAGAGGGGATGTGACCCACAGCGGAGCCTTGCTTTCGGCTGGGAGGCCCTGTGCCCACCTCCACCCCCACACTCTACGTCCCCCAACCCCCCAACACCTTGTCCTTGGATCTCCACCCTTGCCCACTCTCACCTCCTGGCCTCATCTACTCCAGTGCCCCCGCTTCCGCCCCTCCCCACCCTTCCAATTCTGTGGCTGCCTCCTGCCCGTCCAGGTGGCAGGGATCTGGATCTTCCTCCCTGGGCCTCTGTTGTGGAGGCTTCTCTGGAGTTTGGGTCCCCCCACCCACCACCAACAAATGCTCAGTTTCCTAGGCTCCACCTTGCTGGTAGCCAGACCATGAGGAAGAGGGTGAGAGGCAGCCACTCTTGGGGAATCCCTCCCAGCCAGCCCCACTCATTAAACCTGTATGTCTGGCTGTCGTTTTCGCCGGGAATCCTGGCCCCTGGAACTGTGTGTTTGACCTTTGTGTTGGTGCTTAGCTTATAGGCAGGAGGGTCTGAGAGAGTGATGTGGATGATGTCCATGTGGGTGGGTCACCCACGGGCATCACCAGGAGCTCTGGCAGAAAGGGGGGGTAAAGGCCTTCTCCCACTCTGGGAGGGTGTTTCCCCTGGGGACTTCCTCTGAAAGGGATCTGGGCTGTGTTGAAACTGGAGCCCTGGACACCTGGCGAGGGTGGTGGGCACCTCCTTAACCACGATGCAGTCTGGCCCCATCTAGCGCACCCCCCCTTCCAGGGCCTTGTCTGGGGCCATGCTGCTCAGATCTGAGCATCTGATGAATTCCTGAAGTGTCCCATCTCTGAGGAAGAAGACGCAAGGCAGGAGTTGCTTTTCGGAATGCTTTTCTAACCAAGAAGGCTGGAGATTCCTTTGAAGAGAAAGCAGAATCTTTATTTTGGAGTTTGTGGGGGTCTTTTTTTCAAACCTGGGAAAGCAAAGTTCAAATCCATTTTTAAAAAACCCTGAAAACAGTATGGTTCATGAGAGGTGCTTGGGGAGTGTGTGTGTAAGAATGCGGGCTGATCCTGGGGGAGGAGGGGGAGGAGAGAGGGAGAGGGAGGAGGAGGAAGAGGAAGGGAGGGAAAGGATTATATCCCAGGTAACAGCAGAGCCTGGAACCAGGAGAATAATGTCCAGGACCGGCCAGCATCTGGAATGACGCTGGGGAGCAATTCTGACCACAAAGTGACTTTCTAAACTGTTCCGTTTGAAAGGAGTCCTCATGAGGAAGACGGTATAATGTAAATGCAAGGCAGAAGGGACCTCGTGACAGGCCAGTCAGTCTCATGTTCCCCAAGGCCCTGGTCTCAGACTGGAGGCCAGGGTGGGAGCAGGCTGAGAAGGGCACCAGGAGCGGTCTCCAGGGGTCCCTGGATGGTGGGCTGCCCGGAATGGGCTGCTCTCCAGGCGCATGAGAATCCCGTCTACCTGCTGGCTGTGGAGGCCACTTGCCCATCGGTCCCAGAGATGCTGTGAGGAAAAGGCCTGGGAGACAGGCCGGCGCTGCCATGTGGGCTATGAGAAGGGGCATACCCGCACAGGTTTCTCTGGGGCGGGGCTTGCGAGATGGGCGGACAGGGCTGTGTCAGAACTGTGGGGCTTGAGTTCAGCAGCCGGGCTGAGTCCTGGGATGTCCAGGGAGAGATGCAGACCAGTGCTGGGTCAGCAGGTGTAGTCACCCCATCCTGCCATGAGTTTGGAGCCTTGAATCCTCAGGAGGGGACATGGAGGAGGACAGAGAGCACTGCCCACCCATATCTGAGCCGATGTATCAGTTGGTGCTGCAGCAGGTGCCCCCCGGGTCCAAGAAACCTTCCTGCAAGGCTGAGGACACAATGAGAGGAGAGAACTAACATGCCTCTGCGGTCACGGAGGCCACAGTCCAGTGCAGAGATGCACGCCACCCAGAGCGCAGGACCGCCACGTGACTGCAGGGGGGACGACGTGGGAGCCCCAAGCTCGCTCCACACGGAGGAATGTCTAGAGAGCGTCCTGAGGTTGAAAGCGGAGGCAAGGTCATGAGGGTGAAGAAAGAAGATGGGATTGACCCAAAACTAACATCAAGACTTGCAGGGGTCTCAGCAGGCCTGAGGTTGGAGCCAGGTCAATCGGGCTTTCGGGGAGTGGCCAGGGGACTCCAGCCTGTGGCTCTGAGGACTGCTGATGGTGTGGAGGAAGGCTTGGGGTTCCACATGGATGGCAGGGAACACAGCTCAGGTGGACACCCCCAGGGGCAGAACCAGGGTCTGGCCACAGCAGCAGAGGCAGGGGCTGGTTGACCTGAGGGTCCCTGAACCCCTGGGTGGGGTGGGGTGCTGCAGTGAGCAGGTGGTCCAGGGACTCAGGGCTGAGCTCCAGGAGGATGCAGTGATGCCGCAGCACGGCTCCCCAGGGCTCAGATTCCCAGGAACTGGGAAAGCGAGCGCCCCCTGCCTGGGGCCCCGGCTCAGTGGCCTCAACTGCAAACGCTGGGGCTTCCTCTGGCCTCTGCCTCCACCTAGTGGCCTGTCCTGACCTCAGAGGCGCTCCCCAGACCTCACGGCTGAGCTCTGCCCACGAGGAAAGAGGCCCCTGGATGAACTTGCCCTGAGGAGCAGCCTGGAGGGGCTGAGCCCATGTCTACAGTCTTGGGAGGGCTGGTAGTGGCTGGATGTGGAGCTGGGGATACAGGGATGAGGGTAGATGACCACAAAAGACCAAGGCTGGCAGATGAGGGCGTGGTGGGAGGGACAGAAGCAGGGAGGGAGGCCCTGGGAGCAGGTGGGACAGGAGAGCTCAGGGCTTGGGGCGGGGGTGGGGTTTCCAGGCCTTAGAGGCATCTGAGGGGAGGGGCTGCTGGGGGACTGTTACCCACAGGTTTGGGCCTAGCTCCTTCTGACCCCATAAACCTCAGGCAATCCATCATCACTAGGACTCTGAGGTCTGGGTTTCCTCAGGGTGGACACTCAGGTTACTTTTCTGTGTGGTCAGAGCTGTTTAAGAACACGGGCTGATTTCTTATCCCTTCTCCTGGTTTCTTGTCCCTTCTCTTGAGTTTGCTGTTAGGAAAACAAAGTCCATCCTTGCAGCTGACTTTCAGTCACCTCCCCGGTCTAGCCGCGGCAGGGGCGGTCTCGCCTGTGCCTGCCTCTCCCCCACCAGAGGGGCTGGGGCCAAGACCCCAGGGATGGGCTATGGCAGCCTGTGGCACGCCTGTCTCTGGTGGCTGGTAATGCTCCGGGGGTGCTGTGGAACCCCAGGGGGCTGTGCCTGCCTCTGGGGGCGGCTGGACACTTCCCAACCACCTAGAGGCGGCAGGAGCAGATCAGTGGGGCTGGGGCATCTTGGTCTGGAGGCACCTGGGTCTGAGGTCTAGGGCCATTGCTGAAGCCCAGGTGTGGGAGATGCCTGGGGAGAGCCTGGACCTTTCTCTCCAACCAGTGATGCCTCAGAAGGCTTGGGACTTCTCCCTAATTTGGAAGGAAGCCCCTGGCTTGGGGCCCTGGATAGTGCCAGGCTGCCCCCAGCGACCCCAGTGCTGCTATGGAGCTGAGCTTTCTAGCATGGCAGCCAGCAGCCAGCGTGGACGTGAAGTTTATTTGAATGAAATGACACCCGCTCTCACACACGTGTGCTGGTGACTGCAGTGTTAGCACAGCCTCAGAACAGAGAGGGGCACTGGTGCCCAGGGCATCACCCCCGCACCGTGGCCCTGGCCTGCCCTCTCTCCTTTGCCTTTCACCTCTACCCTCCCCTCCTGTTGTCTGGGTCTCCAGCCTGCCTTGCAGGGTGTAGATTCAGCCCTGGCCTTCCTCCCCAAGGGCACCCAGCTCAGGGCCAGGCATGGCCAGCATGAGCCTGGGGTGGATGCCGTGGGGTCAGGCATCTTTCCTCTGCGGGCCTGGTTAGAGGGGAGGGCATGCCTTGTGTTGACCTTTGAGGGTGAAGAGGGAGCCCTAGAGGCCCCCTCCTAGCCAGCGTCTCGTCTCCCATGTGGCAGGCAGCACCTTGATCCCCTGCTTCCCCTGGGCCCCCGCTGGGCTGGAGACCCCACCACCCCCACACAGCACCCTTCTCCTGCACCCCGCCCACTCTTCAGGGGCCATCCGCACTAATGCGCCTGCTGTTTGCTGCAGTCACTGCATCCAGCAGATCCTGGAGGCGGTTCTCCACTGCCACCAAATGGGGGTCGTCCACAGGGACCTCAAGGTGAGTTCCCCCCCGCTCTGTGCCAGGTGTCTGTCGTCTGTAACTGCATGTTGTGTTTAACGGGAGGCTCGGGGGTAGGGCAGTGCACCAGAAGACACGTGTGTGCGGGGGATGTTTGCATATGTGTGTTCCTGTGTGTTTTTGCATGGAGGTGTGTGCCTGAGAACATGTGTGCATGTGTGCGCATGTGCATTGGCACATATGAGCATGTGTGTGCATGTGTTTGTGTTTGAAGGTGCGTGCTTGTGAGAATGTGGGTCTGTGTGCACACATGGACATGTGTGTATGTGTGAGCATGTGTACATATGCATGTGTGTGAGACTGTGTGTGTGTGCATGTGTGTTTGTGTGTGTGTGCATGCATACATGTGTCTGTTCACATCCCTCCCAATGCCTCTAGGCTTCAGGGCTGAGAGGGGACAGTTGTCAAGAATCAGCCTAGTAGCACATGTCCACGTGGGGTCTCACTTTCTGGACTCCAGTTGAGATTCGGACCTGGCAGGAGGGACACAGAGAATGTACCCGCAGGTGGGGCTGATGCCTTGGGAGCAGGAGGTGAGGGGCCAGTTTGGTCTCTTCAAACTTCCAGTCCTTTCTGGTCGTCTCTGGCCGTTGGCTCAGCTCTGGGCAAACTGCAAATCATTTAAAACAAAGGTTGTCACCCACAGGCTTCTGGGTGGTGGGAGGGGCCTTCAGGAGGAGCTGCAGCCTTCCCACCTCCCCCTTCCTCCTTTCTGCCCTTCCGCCTCCCCCTTCCTCCTCCTCTCAATCTCTCCTCCTTTCTTTGACTCAGCTTTCTCCAAGTCTGAGTTTGGGTCAGTTTCTTCTCTTGTTGGTTTTGCATGGGGTGGGGGGAACCCGGGCCTGCATCCCTGCTGGTGGTGTTTGAGACCAACCTTCTCTTGGGTGCTAGGGCTGAATGGAGTGCCCTCTTTCTGGGGCTACCCAGAGGTGTGTGTGTGTGTGAGCTGATGCTGTGGAGCTGCTCTTGGGGGGATGTCCCGCCAGGAGCAGGCCTGGGACGCTCCCACTCGGCATGTGCTGTGTGGCCCTCTGTCCTCTCATGGGTCTGCCCAGGCTCCCCGCCTGGACTGCCTGTCCTGTGGGTGCTCCTCTGTCTCTGTGTCTTGTCTGCATGGGCCTCACTCAGGGGCCTCTGGGAGGAGGGGCTGCAGGGAGAGGACACGCATCCCTCCTTCATCCTGGACCTTATGATGCGTAGCAAACCTGGAGTCCAAAGCTCCGAAGTGCAGATGGATGCTCTCCCCATCCAGGGTGTGGCCTGAGGGCACACAGAATCCTTGCTGAGAAAAAGAAAAAGGGGTTAGGGCCAGCTGGTCTCCTCTCTCCCACCAGGTGTCGGGGGGAGCAGGCTGTCCCTCCTCCTCTAGAGAGGCCTCTGTCATCTTGGCCGAGACAGACCTCCAGAAGCAGCACTGTGGTGGGTCTCCTCTCAGCCGAGATGTGGAGGGTGGGGCGAGCAGAGGGGCTTGGTGCCATCTTGGTGGCTGTGAGGGAGCCAGGGTGGAGCCTGGGGGTGGGAACATCCCTGTGCAACCCAGCTGGGTCCCCTCCCTCTCCTCCCAGGGAGGAGCCTTCTTGCCCAGCTCTCCCCAGGGACCAGGTTCCCTTAGCTCCTTCTTCCCAGAGAGGTATTCTAAGTCACTTCAGTTGTGTCCGACTCTCTGTGACCCCATGGACTGTAGCCCACCAGGCTCCCCTGTCCATGGGATTCTGCAGGCAAGAATACTGGAGTGGGTTGCCATTCTGTCCTCCAGGGAATCTTCCCGACTCAGGGATTGAACCCACGTCTCTTATGTCTCCTTCACTTGTAGGCAGGTTCTTTACCACTAGCACCACCTGGGAAGCCTAAGAGTTTCCTTGGGGTGGGAGGAATCTGATCTGTAGAAGCTGAGTCAAGCCCCCAGCTGCAGACCCTAGCCTATAGTATTTCAGACTTCTTTAAAAAAAAAAATTTTTTTTTTTAAACTTGAAGTATTGATTTGCAATGTTGTGTCTATTTCAGACTTCTTGGTCTGGGGTTTGTGGGGAGGTAGGGGTCCCCCTGCCCTACTCACACTGGAAAAATCAAGGTGTTTAGGGGCCTCCCGGCCATGCTGGGCAGACGGGGCTGAGTATCCCCAGCACTTGTCACCTGGAGTGACGGAGCCTCGACCGCCAGCTGTGTGGGGCCTGGGAAGCTCTGGTTTCTGCCTCATGGGCTGGCACGCTTCATCTATGCCCCACGATTTGTCCTCACATCCCTGATGTCCAAGCAGCTTAACTCAGTTCGGTTGGCGGCATTTGTCTTTCTTGGTGGCACTAAGGTGGGCAGCATGGTGTCAGCAGACCTTCCTGTCGGGAGGGTGGCCTGGTGAGGGGGCTGAGGGCCGGGAGAGCCCTGGGCAGCCAGGGATGAGGAAGTCCAGGGGCTTTGAGCTCTGAGTGCTGCCCTCTGGGAGGTGGCGAGGCCGGTGGGACAGGCTGGGGTGGAGGAGCCTCGCCTGCAGGACACAGCGCGCAGGGAACTCCTCGGGCCTTCAGGCCAAGTGTTTCCGGTCACGGGGCAGCAGCCTCCTCGGCACCCCACTGGGACAGGGATGAATACCCTTTCTTCCGGCATGAGCAAGGGTATTGCTCCCTGAGGCTGGGAGGTCGGCACCCTCCCCTCCTGTGAGCAGCCAGCCCAGGGCTGGTGGGACTTGGATGTCCTACTCTGCTCGGGCCGCGGGGGCCCTTCGTTGTTCCTCCTTGCCCTTTGAGAGTCTCCATCCTGCAGGAAGTGCCTGAACCTTCCAGCAGCTGCTCTCATTGTGCGGCCAGCCTTGGTCGGGGGGAGGGCAGCGGGGGTGTGGCCCCGCATGGCCTGCTGGGGCCTCCAGGATGTGCTGTTTCGGTCCCAATGCCCCGAATTCACAAGCTTGCACTTTTGAGAACCAGCTTCCCTCAGCTCTAGGGCTCACGTCCCTGCCCCTGGTGAGTGGGGGACAGAGACTGTGGGGTGCAGGCTCTGGGGTGTGCTCAAGCCAAAGGTGTCAGCCATGCTGGGGGACACCCATGTGGTCAGGGGACCTGTGCACCCCTGTCTGCCAAGGGGTATTCTGTCCCCCTCTCTCTGGTGACACCCCTGGGTGTAAACTCCACACCCTTGGGCTGCTCACCTTCCCCACAGCCCGAGAACTTGCTCCTGGCCAGCAAGTGCAAAGGAGCTGCAGTGAAGCTGGCGGACTTTGGCCTGGCCATCGAGGTGCAGGGGGACCAGCAGGCGTGGTTTGGTGAGTACCTGGCCAGCCAGCTGGCCGGGGGACAGGGCAGGGGTGTTGGCCGCCCCTGTGGTCCTTCACACCACCCTTTCCCCTCGTGCTAGGGTTCGCTGGCACGCCGGGCTACCTGTCTCCAGAGGTCCTGCGCAAGGAGGCGTACGGCAAGCCGGTGGACATCTGGGCGTGCGGTGAGGCTGGTGTGCTGGGCGAGGTGGGGCTGCGCCCATAAGCACCGCACCAGACCCACACCTGGCTGCCCCCAGCTGGGAGCACCCTCCCCACCCAGACCGAAATTACTAAGACAACCCTGGCTGTTGCCGAGAAGCCCGCCACCCCGTTGCCCGCCCTGCACTCAGCAGAGCAGTCTGGAGAAGGGGCAGCAAGTGCCCGGATGGTGGATGGATACTGGAGGGGCGGGGGCTGTGTGGACCACCCTGGCAGGGCTGCTTCCTTGCCAGGGGTGTCTCCCCGACAGTCAGTGCAGTGGAGGGGGCTGTTCTCGGGCCTCCCCTGTGAAGTAGGGTCAGGAGGCAGAGGGGCTGTTTATGCCATTCTGCAAACATGAGGGTCTCCAAAGAGGGACACTGATTGACGCTGGCTGTGGGGATGGAGAGGAGGGGGCGCTTGAGGACCCCAGTGTCCTCATGGGACTTGCTGGCTTTGGGCAGCGACTCCCCCCCTAGCCAATGCTGAGAAAATAGCGGAGGGTCCTGTAGCTGTTAAGTACCAGGGCTGGGCATCTGACTCCCATCCTGGGATCACACGCCAGACACCTCGTGGCAGCATGTGACTGGTGTGTGGCTGCGCTAGTGGGCTCTGCTGGGCTGCTGGGCTGCTGGGCGTGGGCAGCGAGGGCAGCAGCGTGAGGTCCCGGGCTCTTGGCTTTCCCCAGGGGTGATCCTGTACATCCTGCTCGTGGGCTACCCACCCTTCTGGGACGAGGACCAGCACAAGCTGTACCAGCAGATCAAGGCTGGGGCCTACGACGTGAGTGCCAGGACCCCCGATCCCTCCCCATCTGGGGGAGGCAGGCTGGCAGAGCCAGGGTGTGGGGTGACACCCCTGTTTTCAGTTGGGGCCCTTTGGAGAATTCTCTCTCCTGTCTGGGGAGGGGGCTTCAGGCTCCCCTGTGCCTGGTTTTCCTTTCTAGTTCCCGTCCCCTGAGTGGGACACGGTCACTCCCGAAGCCAAAAACCTCATCAACCAGATGTTGACCATCAACCCCGCCAAGCGCATCACGGCACACGAGGCACTGAAGCACCCGTGGGTCTGCGTAAGTCGCACCAGCCCCGGACCACCCCCTAGCATGTTGACCTTGGGCCCTCTCCTCGAATCCAGTGGGTTGGTCCTGTGGTCTCCTGAGGGCTGTGTGGCTTGGGACGTGCTGGTGCTTTAAAGGCCTCAGTCCCTGGGAGGACAGGAGCTCCGTGAGAAGAGGAGGCGCCGTCTAGCGTTTGAGGGGATGGAGTGGCAAGGAGGGTGAGGGCCAGGTGGTGGTGG
The DNA here is from genome assembly GCF_032405125.1 of Capricornis sumatraensis. Classification (NCBI taxonomy): domain Eukaryota; kingdom Metazoa; phylum Chordata; class Mammalia; order Artiodactyla; family Bovidae; genus Capricornis; species Capricornis sumatraensis. Next base: position 81,899,473 of record NC_091073.1, read on the forward strand.
GGACAGGTGGAGTGGACGGCCATGGGAGGTGATGGTCTGGGAGATTCGGCAGGCCGTGGGGACAGGTGGCCTCCGGCTGCACCAGAGCCCCGGGGGTGCCGCTGCCCTGAGCCACTCCCTGACCTCCCCTCTCTTGAGCCCCCCTTGGGGTCAGAGCTGATGCTCCTCGGGGCTCCTGGCAGTAATGCCCGCCCTCGCTCCCTCCCCGCAGCAACGCTCCACTGTGGCCTCCATGATGCACAGGCAGGAGACCGTGGAGTGCCTGAAAAAATTCAACGCTCGGAGGAAGCTCAAGGTGAGACGCTGGCCCCAGTGTGTGGCCAGCGTGCCCTGCCACGCTTACATGCTCACGCACCTGGAGGGGCTGAGGGCCCCACACTGGGGGTGGCTAGAGGGGTCCCAGCAGGCCTGGCAGGGGTCCTAGCCACCCAGGACAGGCTGCTGGTTGGTGCTATCCCAGAGCAGGTGTGCCAGGTGGACTTGGTCCCTTCCACAGCAATGACACCCAAGGTGCCCAGATGTCGGCTGGCCCCTCCTCAGTCCCCCACGCTGCCCGTGAGGTCTTCCTAGGGCTCCCTTGTGGCAGGGGGCTGGGAGGCATGCCCTGTGGTCGGCCATACTGTCTGGGTGGGAGTGAGCTGAGAAACTTCTGACCCGGGGCACTTATGGTCAGGAGAGCAGCCAAGCTCTGCTGCTCAGAGGGGCAGGAGGGAGGGGGCCCTGGGCAAGGAGGCTGTTGGGCACCAGGCCCGTCCTGCCTACAGGCTGCTCTGTGCTGAGGGTGAGTGTTCAGGCCTGACCAGGACCCTGGCTGCTATGCACGCACCTCTCAGGGAGAGGAAGGGCTGTGGGGAGAGGCAGACCCCCAGCCTCAGTGCCCCCAGGGGTCTTGAAGCACTTTAGAAGCTTCGTTTGGGGGATCGTTTAGGGCCCAGGACAGGTCACTGTTAATTCTGCATGAGGTGACTTGTCTGGGTGCAGCTGGTGGGCATGTAGAACTCTTGCCTCTCTAAGAGCCCTTGAGCCCAGGTCCAGGGGTTGTGGGAGGTGGGGGTCTCCGCCTGGCCTCAGCCGTGTATCTCTCTCCAGGGTGCAATCCTCACCACCATGCTGGCCACACGGAATTTCTCAGGTGAGAACAGCCATCTCCAGGAGCAGCAGGCCTGCGGCGGGAAGCCTGGGGAGTGACCCGCCACCAGCCGCCTGCCCCGTCTTCGCCCCCACAGTCCCGTCCTCTGCTGCCGGCCCGGCCCGGCCCAGCCTTCCTCCCTCTGAGACCCTTGGGCCTCAGAGGAGGCCTGGGCTCTGGCCGGGCCCCCCGAGGGCCCGTCCCTGCGTGTTGGGTCTGTGTCTGAGCTGCCTGCCGGCGGGCCGCAGTTCCGTGTGTCTGTCCAGGCGTTGGTCGGCACCTCTGTGGCCTCGTTGTTGTCCTGAATCCTCTGAGCACACGTTCTGTGTTGGGAGAAGGGAGGCGAGAGGAGGCTCCGGACATGCTGGCTGGCGGCCGCCCACTTGGGCACGAAGGGTGGGCAGGGCTGGGGGCGTGCGGCCGCTCCGAGGGCCTGTCGGAGACCCTGAGGCCTCGGGACAGGGCAGGTGGCGGGGACAATGTCCCCCAGGCGGGGCTGCCGCCCCCTCGCTCTCCTGTGGCTTGTCTGTCGCCCGCGGTGCCGGCGCGGGAGCGTCTGTGCTCGTCCTCGTTGTCCGTCTGCGTCGGCACCCGCCCCACCCTGTTGCCTTGCTGTGATCCTGTGCTGCCGGGCCGGGGGGCATGCTGTCACACCAGTACTGATAGGACGTGTCCTGTCGCACGCCCGGCCGGGCACCCGGAAGGCCCCGCTGGGGTTTTCCAAGGAGAAAGGAGGCAAATGCTTTTCCCAATGTCAATCGGTCTCCATCTTGTTTTCACGCTCCTGTGAAAGGGGTTCTGGAACCATCCGTCACCTAAACCTTGACTCTAATCTTCTTCTGCTTCCTTTGTCTCTTCTCTCCCCTCACCTCGCCCGCCCCTCGTCTGTGTCCGCCCCTCCCCTCGTCTCTAACCCGGTGCTAACAGTGGGCAGACAGACCACCGCTCCGGCCACAATGTCCACCGCGGCCTCCGGCACCACCATGGGGCTGGTGGAACAAGGTAGACGTCCCGCCTGTCGGCATGCAGCTCCCCTCGCTGCACGCAGCCGCCAGCAGGGCCTTGAGAGCCACCCCAGAGGCCCCGGGAGCCCCTGCTCCCGCCGTGGACACACGCCCACCGAGCCCCCACCCTGGGCAGGGAGCCAGCACCCATGTCCCAGCAGCCTCGCCTGTTACAGGAGGGGCCAACCAAGGTGACCCCCGAGCCGTGTCACCCTGCGTGCATTTGACTGAATTCTCCGGCCCCGATTCCTGTGTCTGGGGGTCGGGAGACCCCCACTCCACTTCTGCTCCGAGCCCTTTGCTCTCTGAGGCTCACTCCCCACTTGTCTGTCAAGAGCCTGTTTAGAAAGACAGGAAATCTCTTTTCTGGGGCTGCTGCTGGGGGGTTTGAATCCCGAATGGGAACCCTGGGGAGAAGGGCGTGGGCAGAGACTCTGGCCCACGAGAGCCCACTCGCCACCCCATCCACCCCGAACTTGGCCCTTACCTGCCCTCAGGGACATGCACTGTACTCCCGGCCACTCATACTCCGTATGAGGCCAGTGGTCTGTACTGGCCACGTATGTCTGCCCTGTGAGCCCCAAGATGTGGCCCTTGGCCTCCCAGAGGATGACTGAAGGCCTCCTCTTGGTTTCCTTCTATGAGGTCCCTCACCTCATCCCCCAGCCCATGAGGGGAGCGGCAGAGTCTGCCCACCTGCTGCCCCTGTCTGTGAAGGGCAGACCCCCAGGGAGTCACCGACTGTGACCTTGGCCAGACCCCATGAGGCTAGACCCCAAGACCTCCTAAGGGGCCCACGGCCCCAACCCAGGCCGAGGGTGGCATGAGCTTAGGGGGGTGGAGCTGCAGCTGAGGGCCAACCAGGTGCTCCCCAGATGGGGTCGTGTAGCTAGAAGAAGCCCTCTTTTCCTGCCGCTGCCTCAAGTGTCCGCGGGGACAGGGCAGATGCCCAGCTGCTCCCAGGCCTAGGCCCTTTCTTCCCTACATGTCCAGCCTGGCTCTTTCCCCCGACCCTGCAGGATGCACAGGCCAGCCTGCCACCCAGAGGACCCCAAGTGCTGCCTCCTGGGGCGCTCAGGGCAGGGCCATCCTGGGTAGGAGGGTCCACGCTCCTGTTGTGAGCCCAGTGAACAGGTCCAGCAGGCCAGCCTTTCAGGGGCTATCCTGAGTCAGCTTCATTTTCTGGGCCTTTCTGGAGCACCTGGGGGGAGGGAGGGGCAGAGGGGCAGGGAACGGTGAGACTAGGGGCTCCTGGTGAAGACCGAGGGCGGTGAGCGAGGCAGGCGCCTCTGAGCCGCTCTATGCCCGGGGCTCCCACCTGCACTGCCCGCTGCCTGCAAGTGGATGTGGGGCATCAGTGCATGAGGCCGCGAGCATGTGTGGCTCTGCCCTGGGCGCCCAGGGCCTCTGTGTCCTGGGGTGGTCCATGCATGTGGACGGAGCCCAGCATGGCTGTCCGTGAGTGACGAGCTAGGGGATGAGGTAACGGCTGGGCCCTGTGGGCTGAGCCCTCACAACCCTGCTAGGGCAGCCCACTTCAGCCAATGTGCTGGACCCAGCAGACATGGCGGGTGAGGGGGCTCAGCCCCAGGGACATTGCTTCTCTGTGGATGATGGCCTCTGGGGTGACATAGAGCGCTCAGCCAGTGGATGACTGGGTGTCTGTAGACCTCTTGCAGTTCATCAAAGCATCCTGGTTGGTTCCACTTGGCCTTCACCGAGAGGAGACAGCCAGACTGCTGGGGTTCAGCGACGGCGTGGCCTTGAGGACCCAGGGCGGGTTAGGGCGGAGGGCTCTGCTTGTCTCCCCGGGGGTCTAGGATGCCTAGTTGGTTCACCTCAGTTCCTGCCACATAGTAATGAATTTGACTTGAGAAGACACGAAGAAACTCCCTATGCCTTCAACCACTAGAGTAGATGGGAGTTAACAGGATCCTGGTTCATCTCAGCCAGAGATGTGAATTTCTGGGAAATGCGGCGGACAGGAGCTGTGGTCAGGATGGAGGCAGCTGTGTGCCCAGACGCGGAGGTCTGGGGATTCCCAGGGAGGGGCATGTGGGAGTCAGTTCAGAGAACAGGTGTCTGCTCCAGGCTTCCTGGAGCCTGGGCCGTGGTGCGGTCTGTGTCCCCAGAGGGATGGCTTTTAGGGAGCGGAACTGGTACTGTCTTGAATAGCATGGTCTGGAATGTGGGTTCTGACAGAATCAGGGACTGAAGGGGACCCTCCTAAGACCCAGGGCTGTCCCAGGTCTCCATTTGCCTCCACCCAGGCTCTGACCCACAGGCCCCCTTTCCTGCCCAAGAGGAAGCCCAAGGCACAGCTGACTGCACTTCCACCAGGGCCCTGAGCTGGCCCTGGCTTTACTTCTCAGACTGGCACTGGCCTGCGCTGGTTTTGAAGAGCTGGCTGGGAGTGCCGCTGATCACTGCTGTGTGGCACTGGGAGGTGACTCTCCCCAGACTGCCCACCTTAACTTGGGGGCTGGGGGTGAGTTTGCTCACCTGCTCAGCTCTCACGACAAGTGCCTTCAAGATGGAGTGGACACCACTTTCCTCCAGGCCTGTCCGGCCAGCTGGTTTGCCAGCACAGACAGGGTCCCTGGGCTCTGTGACCACAGCATGACTCCCACTTCAGGGGCGGCGGCGCCCTCCTTGCACACTGGAGGTGAGAAGGGAGCAGAGAGGTGAGGTCAGCAGAGGTGGCCTGCTGCCCGGGAGTCAGGCTGTTGGCCCTGGAGGCTCAGGAGTTCCCACATCTGACGGGCTGGGTGGTTCCTCTGTGGTGAGTTACAGGGAGGCAGACGTGGCTGCCACCAGGGGAGGTTTTCCAGTATCCCCCCATTGGAAGTGGGCTGTGGGCCCAGAGGCCTGCAGGGCAGGGCTGCTCCGGCATCAGGGTGTGGTCCTGAGACCAGCCTCACCAAGTGAGACCTCTCTCTTGGGAGGATGAACAGCAGAGCGGCCAGGCTGGGGGGATAAGAAAAGGCCTGGGGTCCCTTCACTCACTGGGATCCTGTGGTAATTCTCATGGGGTGAGGCCTGCCAGATAAGAGTGGGGCCAGGAGTCCAGCTTTTCATTAAACTTTGCCCTGTGAATCCTAGAAGGAAATCAAGGGTATTGGGGGGCTTTGGGGAGGAAGCCTGGGGACTGAAGCTGCGCCCAGTGTAGCGGTTCTCCGATGACCCCACATTGGTGTCCCCATACAAGGCCCAGAGGGCGGCGATGGCCACCTGGACAGGAAAAGGTCATCAGCAGGTGGGGGCCCAGCAGCCGGGGACTGGCCTGGCCACCCTACTGGGGACCTTGATCAGTGGTTCTCAAACTGAAACAGTATCAGGATCCCCCAGAGCAAATGAACGATTAAGCTGACCCCACCCGGGAGGTCTGGGGCTGGCCCAGGCTGTGATGCAGGTGTTACTGGCGGGGAGCGATAACGGCTACATCCCTCTGGGTCTTAGTGCCTGTCTTTCTGATGTACCGTCCAGAATCAGTAGTCTCCGGGGATGTCCCCAGCAGCAAAGTGCCCCCCGTAGACCTGCTGGGGCTCCCCGGTCCCTCTAAGCAGGGCTGGTTAGCCAGAGCTTTCGGAGCCGGCCGTGGGGGCTGTGCCACCTTCTTCCGGGGCAAGGGACCCTGCCCCTGGCATCTGACCCGGGCTGCTTCTCTAACCTGCACCGGCCGTCCTGGGGCACCGCTTGGCGTGAGCGTGGGCAGGGCGGGCGAGGCAGGAGCCGCTGAATCCGGGCTGCAGACTTGTGCTCCCTGCCTGAACCTCCACAAATCTTGTTTTCTCTCTCTCTTCCTTCCTTCCTCATTCCCTCTCTTCCTCTCCTCACCTTTCCTTTTCCATAAGGTAAGCTGACTTCTTCTTTTTTTTTAAGTTCTGTAATTAAAACTAACTGCTGTGGAGGGGGCAGGCGCTGGAGGCTGAGGGCCTGTGGAGGTGTGGCAGGTCACACCTCTCAAGCTGGTGCACAGAGAGGCAGAGTCGCTGAGTGGGCCGTCCTGACCTCTTCGGTGGGGTGGAAGGTTGGGGTGAGATGGGCCGTCTGCTGTGCATCTGAGAGGTGGTGGGACCTTGGGGTGCAGGTGGCCTTTTGGACCCTCCCCCAGGCGTGTCCTCCTGTTGCCCTGACTCAGAGCTCAAGGTCCTTGGTGGATGGCCCCTGTTGGCCCTGTCAGTGCCACCAGAGCAAGGCCAAGAAGTGGCCCAAGGCCGGGGCTAGGAGGGAGAATGAGGCTGCCCCGTGTGTGTGCGTGCTCTGAACCAAGAGGCATGGCCTGGGGCCTGGCCATGGGGGCAGAGCTCCGAATGCTGTCTGCCGAGGGAGGGGGTCTGGGGGGCTGAGAGCAGGCAGGCACCTGGGCTTGGGACAAGTCCCTCCCTATGTGGGTGGCCGGCTAGAGCCCGCTTATCCCTGCCTAAGAACATGGAGAATCACCGGGAGGTGCCCACCACCCCAACCTGTTGCCCTGTCCTGTGTTCTCATCTGGGGCGAGGGCAGTGCCCTGCCCTCCTTTCGTGGGATCCCACGTGCTGCCCGCCTGGAAGTTGAGGTCTCAGGTGGGAGGAGAAGTCTTTTTGTCCTCCAAGGTCATGGGGGAGGGCTGGGTGAAGCCCCTGTCCTGGGGACAAGGGTCCTCAGGCCGCCCTGGCCAGGCTGCCCGCAGGGTGGCCCTGCTCAGCACTGGGCACAAACCTGCTCTGTCCCCAGCAGGCCCCAGGTGGCAGAAGTCACCCTGCCTTGGGACTTGGGGTGGCCCGCTCACTCGATCTTGGGGACCTGGGCTCCTTACAGGCACCCAAGGTTGCCTCACGCCAAGGGGGTGGGCTGCAGTGGGAGCCAGGCCTCTCACTCACCATGTCTGTTTTCTCCAATGCAGCAGCCAAGAGTTTACTCAACAAGAAAGCAGATGGAGTTAAGGTGAGGCACTTGCTTGGCCCAGGGGGCAGTGGTTGGCTCCCTGCCCCAGCCTGCAGCGTGGCCCAGTCCCCAGAGCTCCTCTGGGCCTCCCCCATCTCGAGGAAGGGGTATGAGCCCTCATTCTCTCCCTAATGGCCTCTCTTCCTCTCTCTGCAGCCCCAGACGAATAGCACCAAAAACAGTGCAGCTGCCACCAGCCCCAAGGGGACGCTTCCTCCAGCCGCCTTGGTACTGAACCCCTCTGCCCCCTACTTCCTGGCCATCCTCTCCTGTACCCCGGCTGTGTGGTGGTCACTGTCAGGAGGCCTAGGGTAAAGCCAGGGTCTGGCTCCCAGCCTGTCTCTTGACAGACAACAGCTAGCCTTACTAGCCCCTCTGCCCTGGGATGTGGGGGTAAGGGAAGACCTCAGTTCATGCAGTGCCAGGGAACCCATCAGGTGCAGTAGACAGGCCCCTGCTGACTTGTGGTCAGCAGTGGGAACCATCAGGGGTCCGGTGAGACTGAGACCCAGGGTCCAGGCACCAACCTCAGTTCCTCTGCTCTCAGGAGGCTGGCCAGGAACTCAGCGGGGCTGGCTCTGCAGGGGGTGTGGTACAGGCTGGGGGTGGGGACAGACTGCCAGCCCCTCCCCTGGGTTGTGCAGGCGGGGGGGTAGTGCACTGTCTGGGAGGGCGGGTTTTGGTTTCTCCCTAGGGAGAATGGATGAGCCTGGCTTTAGCTTCAGAGCCCACCCAGTGATCTGGAGGGAGACAGAGACCCCTTGGCTTTCCCTGGTGACAGCCTAGCAGTGGCTGTGGGGTCTAGGGCAGTGGCAGCCATGGTGTTCCCCATGAGTCCATGTGCTACAGGGAGACACGCTTCTATGGCTGTGCTGGCCTGTGGCTGCCTGGAGGGTTCAGGGGTTCCCCTGATGGGGAGGGGTGGGCAGACATGAGATCACAGGGACCCATCAGCTCCAGCCTTCATCTGGAGGGTCCTGTCCAGGGGACGGAGCCGGTGGTGCAGGGGTGTGGCCAGTAGCACGGCCCTCCTGCCCAGGCTGCTGCGTGCCTATGGTGTCTCGTGTAGAGCAGGCAATCCCAGGAGGTTGCGGTTTGCTGGTCCACAGGTCCTGAGTTTGCTGAAAGTACACTTGGCGTCCCCACGGGCCCCAGGCCCTGCTACGGGGAGTGAGCCCTGGACTACCTGTGGGGAGGCTAGATTTGCCAAACGGACATCCACAGCGAGTGCAGGTGTCGGGGGTGGCCTTGGCCCAGGAGGGGAGGGTCCCACACGCCGGCCTTGTAGCCAGCCCCATCTCGGACCCGTCCATCCCATGTGCCGCCCCCACTCCATGACATCTTCAAACCTGTGCCCTGCCCGTGACGGGCAGGAGGTCCGGCAGCAAAGAGAGAGGGCAGAGCGCCCAAGGCAGGGACCCCAGCGTGCGGCTTCTCACCCCCACCCTCAGCCCCAGTCTCTCTATTGGCCTCTCGTCACTGGTGCCCTCGAGGCCCTGGGCTGGTCTGCTCGTTCCATCTGCATCGCCCCAAAGCCCTCTCCAGCTGCTCCGCTCCCTGCTGGCCATCTGCCTCCATCCTGCTCTGCTGCCGCCCGCTCCTCTCCTCTCCCAGGCTCCTGCCTGGGGGCCTCTGCTCTCCTCTTCTCACTGCGCTCTTTCCTTCCTCTGTGCTTCCTTCTTCTGTAGGAGCCTCAAACCACCGTCATTCATAACCCAGTGGACGGGATCAAGGTACTGCGCGTTCCTCGCCACGCTCTCGGGGGCGTCTGCTCAGCCGGGAGGCAGACCCCTGGCCCTGGGGAAGGTCTGGGATGTTGACCCTGGGGAAGCATTTGTGCTGAGACAGGTGTACTGTGACCGGCCCCCCTCGAGGACAGAGCCCCCAAGTCCACGGGCTGCTCCTTTGGGGAAAAGCCCCAGGTGCCGCCCTTGGAGGCACGGTTGTACCAAGTCCCCGGCAGACACGGGAGCCTGGGCTTCCTGCCATCCTGGGCAGGGTCCGCTTCTCAGACCCTCTCTATCCTGCCCTGGAGGGTGGCCAGGCCCAGCCTGGTCAGGAGCAGCCGAAGGCAGGGCCCACTTCAGAGGCTCAGGGTGCCAGAAAGAGCCCGGGTGTCCTTTGCGGCGTGTGGCCAAGGGCTGGGAGTTCCAGGGGAGAAGGGCCAATGGGGGCTGCCCTGTGTGCCCCCCAGTGTGGGGCCAGGAGGAGGGGGACAGCACAGACCCTCCTGCCCTCACCCATTGCTCACCTCTGCCCGCCGTGCCCAGTGCTTCCCGCTGAGCTGACCCCTTCCTTGCTCTTCCTCTGCTCTGGCATCAGCTCCCATCCCATCAGCATTTTCACCCTGTGGCCAGGGAAGGGGCTGGCTTTCTGGGGTGGTGGGAGAGCTGGGTGGGCAGCCCAGCTGCATTTCTAGGACCTCACTACCTTACCCCCACCCAGACTCCCACCTGGGCCTGAGATCCTCAAAGGGTCCCCACACATCCCGGCCACAGACCAGGACAGGGGTGCTGTGGGCCACTGCATCTGGGCTGACCCAGCCTCGAGGTGCTAGGAAGAGCCTGGGCGTCCACGGTGACTCAGGCCAGGGATAGGTGCTCCTGGGACCTGGTGTCTGGGGTGAGGTGGTGGTGGTGGTGTCTGCCCTCCCTGCAAGGGGCCTTGAGGCAACATTCTGTGATGTGGGCCCTGATCTTACAACCTGTAGATGCCCCATTTCTGGCCCAGGGCCCAGAGCAGTGTCTAGTAAGGGGGTTGTGGCGGGGGGAGGTTCCTTGGGAACCCTGTTAAGATGTTCCTTCTGAGAACAAGCAAGCTCTCTGGGAACTCGGTCACAGGTGGAGGGCATCTGGTTTTATATCTGAAGGGCAGCAGGAGGAGGTGCTGGGGCTACCTCTCTGCCCTTCAGGCCACCTGAGAGGTAAAGCCAGGCCTGGCTAGATGGCCCAGGCCTGGGGAGGAGGTATGGTGCTGCCGCACTCTGACCGGGCCGGGTCAAGTTTCCCGAGGACCTGCTGGAAGCTTCCACCCTGTCTGCCAAAGTGGGCGGGCTGTGGATGCTTTCCTGCTTCCCCAGGCGTCTTGGAATTTTAAAGAAAAACCCAAAACAGTTTTTATCTTGTTAAAGAGTGTCTTCTGAGCATGCTAATCTTTCCACTGGGCGTGTCTCATTGGCAGAAGGAGAAGTTGGGGTCCTCAGCTGTTGGGGATGTGAGTGGCCCAGCCTAGAAATGGGTGACCCCTGGGTCTGGCGTGAAGCTCCATTGCTCCCTGTGGGCTTCTGGGGTTGGGGCCTGGGCCCCGTGGGAGCAGAGGCCATGTCCTGACCCACTGCCTCCCCGTGTCTCCCCAGGAGTCATCCGACAGCACCCACACCACCATAGAGGATGAAGACACAAAAGGTATCCAACCTCCCCGCCTGCGGGGCTGGTGGGCAGGCCACTGGCAGGTGGGGAGCTGGGACAGCAAAGGCCTCGTCCTGCGACGAGGGGCTGACTTGCTCAGGCCTATAGCCCCGGCCGAGGCTGGGTGCAGACTGGCACTGGGCGGTCTCGGGCAGAGTATCCAAGCAGAGCCTGGCGGACCTGGGCGCCCTGACCAGTGTGGAATCCACTGCCCTGGACGGGACCGTTCTCTGCATGGGCCCCCAAGTTGCTCCGGGGGCTGTGCACCCAATTTCCATGGTTGAATTTGCTGTTTCTTCTCTCAAAGGTCCTTAAACCTGTGCCTACCCAGCTGGCAGTTGATACATGGATGGGCATCAAGGGGCATTTCCTGGGCTCATTGTTGGGGGGCAGGTTGCAGAGACGTGCGGCCCGTTCCCCACTCAGGGATCCCAGGCCAAGCTGGCTCAGGCTCTGTCTGGCACCAGTGCCCCAGGGTGCTGGGCACTGTATGCTCACCCTGGCGCCCCTCTTCCACCCTCAGCTTTCTCAGCTGCCCCAGGGAGTGGGTCTGGTCTGCATTCTACCTAGGCCAGGTGACTGGCCTCCGCCTGGGGAGCCTGCCCCTCAGCCACACTCTACGTAGATGAGCGCTGGGCTGGAGGTGGCCACTCTGCCAGTTTGGGAGATGCAATGACCCTGTCCTGAGTATCCCCCCCTGCCCTAGAGTGGAAGTGAGCTAGCCCAAGGCTTTGGCCTCTGGATGTAGAGTGAGTGGACATTCGTGTGGTTTCCCCAGACTGTGGGCCCTGAGCCATCGGCATGGAGCTTGGAGGTCACGCAGACCTCCCCCAGGCCCTGTCCTTGCATGTCTGCCCTCGCCCCAACCAGGCGGGGGCCTGAGATGGCCTGAGACTGCAGAAGCCCGGGGGAGAGGGCCAGCCAGCCAGCCTCATGCCAACCCCTTGTCTGGCTGGGAGACGATCGGCAGATGCCTGAGGGACCTCACAGGGCAGGGGCGAGAGGAGTCAGCCTCAGCTAGGCCATCCATCACATGCAGAGAAGCCCCGGTGGGCTCAGGCCTGCCCTCTGCTGGTCCTGGCAGGCACTGTACACAACCCTCCTGCCCCGGGTCCAGCCCTGCGGGTAGTCCTGTGTCTTCCTCACACACCTGCTGTGATCTCACAGCCCTGGGCACACGGGGGTGACGGTACCCCAAGAGCCCTGGACCCCACCGTGTGATTCTCCAGCTTAGCCTCTCATCCTCCTGCACCCCCTTGTCTCTCCTGCGTGTGCTCACCTGCCTGTGTTCACGTCTCGTCTGTCTGCCCAGCCCCCAGGGTCCCTGACATCCTGAGCTCCGTGAGGAGGGGCTCGGGGACCCCAGAAGCCGAGGGCTCCCCGCCCTGCCCGTCTCCGGCTCCCATTAGCCCCTTGCCCACCCCATGTAAGTAGCCGGGCCCTGCTGCTGTGGGGGTCTCCTGGAGGGGCTGGCAGCTCCTCTGAGGGTTCACTCGAGGGCCAAGGGCCAGCCGAGCTCGAGCACCAGCCTGCCCCTCACAGCCCCTCAATGCAGCTCCCCAGCACCTCTGCCCCTCAAGCTGGGCCTTCTCCACTGGCCTGGGGGGTCTCAGGGCCGGGGCTCCTTGGTCCTGAGACACGCCCTGGGGTGGGAGAGAGTGGGAGGCCTGCTTCCTCTCCACCAGCCTGCCCCGCCGCCTCCTCACATGTCTGCTCCTGTCCACCCCAGCCCCCAGGATCTCTGACATCCTGAGCTCCGTGAGGAGGGGCTCGGGGACCCCAGAAGCCGAGGGCCCCCTGCCCACCCCATGTAAGTAGTGCCCCAGGCCTGCTGCCTCTGCTGCCAAGTGGCTCCTGCATCCTGCCATGCACGGCCTCAACTGCCCCTGGACCAGGCTGCCAAGGCCTGGCTAACTGTCCGGCCTGGCTGGGCGTCAGGGGGCGCACGCGCTAACTCCGCAAGGCAGCTCTCCCCCGGCTCCCCCACCCCCACCTCCCACACGGCTCCCTGCACTGCTGTCCAGCCCCAGACCTCACCCCCTGAGGGTCTCCCACACCCAGAGCAGCCATGTACCCTGCCCCTTGGGCCATGGGCCGTGACCTTGTCAGTCACGTTGACTTCATATTGGCCCCGTGCCGGGCATCCAGGCATAAGGAGCTGTTATAGAAATCCTCTCGACCAGAGGCCTGTGGGTTTAAAGGAAGAAGAAAGGGCCCGGCCTCCCTGCAGAACTACTTTTCCAGAGGGGCCGGGTGTTCTGTGCACTCCTCCACTCACCCATCCCGTCTCACCTGGGGGTGCCCACCCGGGCCTGTCCCATGCGGGACTACTCTCCTCTCCCGGGCCAGGCTGCCCTTCTATGGAGGGCACCCTCCGCCCACAGCAGCTTTCCCCACCCCCACCTGGTCAGACAGGTGCAGCTGCCTGAACAGCCCTGAAGCTTCCCCCTCGTCCCCCATGCCCCTCTCTGTCACCCCTGTCCCTCACGTCCCCCTCCACCCCCCACATCCCTTCTCCATCCCTCTCTGTCCCCTCATGACCCCTCCGTACCCCCCCTCCCCACTCTCTCTGGCTTGGCTCATCAGCCCATAGGTTTTCTCTCCTGCGTGTCCCCCGCCTGCCTCGTGTTCACGTCTCGTCTGTTCCACCCCAGCCCCCAGGATCTCTGACATCCTGAACACGGTGAGGAGGGGTTCGGGGACCCCAGAAGCCCAGGGCCCCCCACCCTGCCCGTCTCCGGCTCTCCCAGGCCCCCCACTCACCCCGTGTAAGTAGCACCTTGAGTGGCCCCGCTGGCTGCTCCTGGGGGCTCTCAGGTGTGGAGACCTCCAGCTGCAGTGCGCCACCCCCTGGCTCTGGGAAGGGGTCGGCTCCTGGGGGGGGACCCAGGGAATGCCACACAAAGCTGCCGTTTGGCTAAAGATGCGCACCTGTGGGGAGAGAAGCAGGAGGCGGGTTTCCCTGAACTAGAGCCTCCCTCCCAGGGGCTGTGAGCTGCAGATTTCTTCCGTAGTGGTAGTGAGGATGGGGCGCGGGCTGTCTGGGGTTGGCCCTGGCTGGTGAGTCTAGGGCTGGGGGCGGGCTGGGGGCGGGCGCTGGGCTGGGCTGCCTCCCCGGGCAGGGAGGAGCCACTGCTGCCGTCTGCAGCCCGTCTGCCGGCTGCTCGCCAGTATCGCTTACAGGGATGGATGACATCCCAGGACGGCGGCCACCCCCTCCTCCGGGGAGACACCGGGCTCTCAGAAGCGAGGCTGCTTCGGGGCCAAGGGCCGGGCATGGCTGGGGAGAGGCTGGGTGAGTGCTGGGCTGTGGGGGTGCCGACCCCCGCCGCCCACGCCTGCCAGCCATGCCTGGGGGCCAGGGCGGGGGTAGGTGGATGGGAGGGAGGCCCTGGGAGCAGAGGGGAAGGCCGGGGGTTTGGGGGTTGTGGCCTGAACTCAGGCTCTGCTAGAGGAAGTAGAGATGCGTCTCAGAGGTGAGAGAGCAGAGTCTCGCTGGTGGGCACACAGAGGAACCTGTGCCCGTCCCCAGTTGTGCGTGGTTTTGTTCGAGTTTAGAGGCCTCCATGTCCCAAAATCTGGGACCCTCGTGGCCCCTAGTTTCACAGATAACGAAGCTGAGGGTAGCGGATGTGGAGGGTTGTGTCCAAGGGGTCCTTGCAATATGACCCCGGTCCAAGGCCATGACCCACCTTTGGGGCATGCCGGGCCCAGGTTGGGAGCTCCGAGGACAGGCTGATGGAGTGGGGGAGGGGAGGCACAGCACAGGCTTGCCCCTTTGAGGGTCTGTCCTGAGCCTGACTCTGGAGGTAGGGCCGCAGAAGGGGCTGTGACCAGGATTGAGTGGAGGGGACCTTGGGGCCTGGACTCCCGGGACGTGTGGCCGGGCCAACATGGTGCAGGGGAGGGACAGAGTGCTGGGTGGGGGGCACCGAGGGGAGGGGTGGCCCCTATCAGTGTCCGTCAGAAAGAGGGGTCCTCCTACCTCCTGCCCTTCCACCTGGGGTTCCCAGCAGCCAGCTTCCTTGTGTGTGTGGGTCCTGGGTGAAGGGATGCAGGTCGGGCCAGCCTGGAGAAGGGACTTCTGAGTGGCCATTTCGGGGTGAGTTCTGGCACTCAGTGGGCCAAGTGGGTGAATGCCAGAGTGGAGTGGCCCCCCTTCCCAGTTCTGGGGCCAGGGACTTCCCCCACTGGCACAGAGGCCTGGGTGCAGAGGGCCATCCTTGGGCTGGGTCACGGGCAGCCTCCTTTCCTGTGAGCCAACCCGCCAGCTGTCAGGGGTAAATGGGTTGGTGCCCATTGGCCTGCCCTGAGTTCTCCATAATCGGGGATTATGCACAATCCAGGCTGATCCTGTGCAGCTGCCTCCCTGGTGTGGCTAGGGACATCCTGGCGCCCCTGCAGCTGCTTGGGGTCCACCTGGGGTCACTAGGGTCCTCTTGGACCCTTTGCTAATGTCTGGGCTTCCCTGGCCTGTTAGCTCTCCCCAAGAGAGCCAGAGTGGATAGGGCTTTGATTCAACTCTGGGACTTCTCCCATGCCAGACTCTTGCCCATGCACCTCAACTCTGTTTCTGGAGTTGCCTGGTGGAGGCAGCTTGTCCTTGATAGCCAGCCCTCCCCCTACCCCCGCCAGGAGTCCCTTTGCGTAGTGTGCCACCTGGGGAGGCAGGATTGCTCTGTATAGCAAGGAAGGAGAGGGCAGAGTCCTTCCACAGGTCAGGAACGTCTGGCTCATTCCTGGGCTGTGGCTGGGCTTGTGCAACCTCAGCTTTCCCATCTGCAGAATGGGCATGGGGGCTATTTCCCGAACTTCAGACTTTGCAATGTGTTCTGTGACCTTAGAGCTCTATTTACTTAATACTTTCTTTTTACACCGACTCCATTTTTAATTATGATTTGTTTAAAAATACTATTACCTCATCAAGTGGAAAATTCAGCCCACTTACCATGGTGCAGTAGGGTGATCATAAAATCAGAGTGCTTGGGGAAACAAAACAGAAAAAAAGGTCTCAATTCCAGCTGCAAGGTTATCGGCTGAGGGCTCACATTTGGAGGGGAGACAGCTCACGCTGTCTGTCAAGAGGGGGATTGACAAGTGTCTGGGATGTTGGGATGTGTAGACGTCCCCTTAGCAAGATTAGCAGGATGGCCTGGCGCTGACTCACGGTGGGAGGTGGGCGCTCCTGAGCAGGGGTCTGACGTGGTGCTTCAGGAGGGAGGCAGTGGGGTCCAGGGTGACCGGCCGCCCAGGGCAGGCGTGGGAGGGGCAGGCGCCGGGTGCTGCTGTCAGACAAGCCCAGGGGCCCTGGCCCTTGGGGTGGCATCTGGTGGGGGAGCTGGGCTGCAGTAGGAGATCAGAGACTGAAGCTTGAGGCCACTTCCAGGAAGATGACAGGTGAACTGGGAGTGGGGGTTGATGAGGTCCCAGAGGAGAGAGGGCCCTCAGAACTGGGAAATGCCCGGGCAGAGGGCCGAGAGGTGGGGAGGCTGTGGAGGAAGCCCTGAGAGGGGAGAAGCTGTGTTATGGGGTGGGCCTAGGTGGAAGTGGGTGTGCTGAAGGAGGTATGAAATAGCCAGCAGGTGAGGACAGGGACCACCCACATGTGTCTGTGCTGGGACAGAGCTCTGCGGGTGGACGGGGGCATCAGGGCAGCTGGGCCCCCTTCCTGGAGGCCAGCTTCCAGTGGGGGCCTGGGTTCTGCAGAGACAGCCTGAAGCCCAAACCCTGTTACAGTCCAGACATGGAGTTCTGTAAGGAAAAAACAAATAAACAGAAGCCAGCAGAAACACAGCCAGTGCAGAGAGAGGGTCTCTTCTAGAAGGGGAAGCATGTGCGTGCTGGCAGGTTGGCGTGCACATGCACTACAGACACACACACAAGTACACACCCATGTGTACGAAGGGGCACATGTACGCACATGTGCGTGCACGCACTGGACCCCTCGGGTGTCACAGAGCTCACCCAGCAGCCACTGTCCAGAGCCAGTGCCGCACGACCCAGGCTCCCAGCTCACACATGGGCACGCTCCCGCTCACACGCAGCATCTCCTGCTGTAGGCTCTGTCCCCTTCCCGTCTGAGTGCCTGGGAGAAGGGAACACCCAGACAGCCGAAGGTGCTGATGGGATGGCCTTGGGCATGTGCATCTTTGGGAGCTGGCAACCCGCACTCTGGGAATGTAGGCCGTGGATCAACTCACACGTGTGTGGAGCCCAGCTGCACTGGCAGCTGGACGCTGGAGAGCAACAGACGCCTGTCTTTAGGCTTGGTCAGGTGGGAATGTGCATCCACAGGAGTGGCCCTGCAGAGCGCCTGTGGTCCTCCTTACTGCGGGGAGCAGAGGGACACAACGCCCGTGTGAGGGTGCGCAGATGCGTGGCGGGCATGGCCGTGACCGGGAAAGGGGCTGCGCAGAGAACTGGGGTGCTGCCTTCAGTGCTCTTCTTGGGTCTGGGTTTTGTTGCTGGCGTTTACTGCGTTACGGAATCACCACGTGTGGGTGTGTCTGTGGCTGTGTGCACACGCACATGTGTGTGTTTCCTGTGTGCCTTTGGGTGTCGATGTATCTGCAGAGGCGTGGTTTAGCACCTAACTCAGGATGGTACTTCTTTGGGGAGAGTGAGTGAAGAACAAGATTCCAGGGAACACGGGCACCGTGACTTTATGTGGAAGTTTTTCTCTCTTTGGAAGAAATCTAAAGCAAATATAAAAATTGTCAGATGTGAACCAGCAGGGCGTGGGCTATATTATTCTTTGTGCTTCTTCCATGTGTTTAAAATATGTAGCCTGAAAATAAACGGTAGTCTAAGAGATAAAGGGGGGCCCCCAGGCGAGCATCCCAGGGACTGGGTCAGTCTAGGACCAGAGGTCAAGTGCGCAAGAACCTGGAGAAGGCTGCTAGCCCAGGGCCTCAGGTGGAGGGTGCAGGATGGAAAAGCTATGCCAGAGGACTGGCCTGGGGCCCAGGACCACAAACAGGTGGAGGCAGGAAGAGGCGGGAGGCCAGCCGGCAGTCTGTGGGGCTCCACGGAGAGAAGGCGGTGAGGCCCATGCTCAGCTTTCCACTGGGCTCTGCTTCTTGGCCTTCGCACAGAGGCCTGGCCCTGCAGCCTCCAATCCCCTCCCTGCTTTGTGAGTCAGCCCCTAGTAGACACCTGGCCCCCCCCCACCCGACCCCACAAGAGCTGTTGGGTGCACGGAGGACTAGAGAGCAATGCCTGGGGGGCAGGAGCCAGGAAGGCTGGTCACAGTGTCACAGGGTCATCCCCTGCTGAGGGCCCAGGGCATGTGCCTGGGGGGACTGGGGATGCAGAGTGGTCATGGCAGGCTTTGCTCCCCTGACCTGCATTTTCCAGACCGGTAGTTCACTTTCACTATTCACTTTCATGCTTTGGAGAAGGCAATGGCAACCCACTCCAGTGTTCTTGCCTGGAGAATCCCAGGGACGGGGGAGCCTGGTGGGCTGCCGTCTATGGGGTCGCACAGAGTCGGACACGACTGAAGCGACTTAGCAGCAGCAGCAGCAGCAGTGCTATGGATGCAGTATGTGTCTCATTCGGGGATATTGTATTTAAGACGAACAAGATGGAAGCTCGTTGGACTTGGAAACCGGGAAGCCATGGGTGGCCTTGAAGGGAGCAGTCTGAGCTGGGCAGCCTGGAGATGGGGATGGAGGCGGGGTACTTTGCCTGGACGCTCCTGGGCGGGCACAGGTGGTGTGTGGGTCACTGGGCAGCTGTCTCCCTGCAGCGCGGAAGCAGGAGATCATCAAGATCACGGAGCAGCTCATCGAGGCTGTCAACAATGGTGACTTCGAGGCCTACGCGTGAGTCGGGGCGCCTGGCCTGTCCTGGGGTGGGGGGGGTGGACCTGGAGGGCTTCCCCACAGGGAGGGGGCTGGATGGAAGCACCCGGTTCTGAGGGGCCCCTCCTCACCTGGGTCTGCCCCCTAGGAAAATATGCGACCCAGGCCTGACCTCGTTTGAGCCTGAAGCCCTGGGCAACCTGGTTGAAGGGATGGACTTCCACAGATTCTACTTCGAGAACTGTGAGTGAGGGGCAAGGGGGCGGGTAAGAGGGTGGGTACCCCTGGAAAGCCCACGGACCCCCAGTCAGGGGCCCAGGGAAGCCCTGTCCCCTCTGTGCTCAGGGTCAGCTGGCCACTGCTCCACCCTCTGTGGCAGAAACCCCCAAGCCACAGGGATGAGGGGCGAGGACACATGGGGACAGGGAGGGGGAGCCAGATGGTGCTCTTGGGGGAGGAGGCTGGGCTGGTAGAGGGGCTGGATGGGGGCAGGGACAATGCCAAGCCCCTGCCTGCCCGCAGTGCTCGCCAAGAACAGCAAGCCGATCCACACAACCATCCTGAATCCGCACGTGCACGTCATCGGCGAGGACGCCGCCTGCATTGCCTACATCCGCCTCACGCAGTATATCGACGGGCAGGGCCGGCCCCGCACCAGCCAGTCCGAGGAGACCCGCGTGTGGCATCGCCGAGACGGCAAGTGGCAGAACGTGCACTTCCACTGCTCGGGGGCGCCCGTGGCCCCGCTGCAGTGAAGGTGAGACCCTGGGGGAGGGGACCGCAGCCTGGGGTTGGGGGGGCTGCAGCCTGGGGGAGGCGGTTGGAAAGGGTGGCTGGAAGGGGTGGCCCAGCAGGTTCCTGGGCATAATGCAAGCCTGGTGTTAGGGGAGTGGGGGCGCTGGGTCAGGGCCTCCAGGCCCCTTTCTGGGCAGCCCTGCAGGTGCCCACCTTGCAGCCACCAAACCCGGGTCAGACGGAGAGCTGCCCCCAGAGCTGACCTGCTCGTCCTGGCACCCACTGTTTCAGAGCTGCTGCGGCTGGTTTCACCACGGGACAGACTCGGTGTTTGGAGCCCAGCTGCCCTCGGGCGCACGGCCTGCCTGTCGCATGTTTGTGTCTGCCTCGTTCCTCCCCTGGTGCCTGTGTCTGCAGAAAACCAAGACCAGATGTGATTTCTTTTTAAAAACAAGATGACAACAACAACCACACACACAAAATTGACGTCGATGAAACAGAAAAAAAAAAACTAAACAAGGGAAAAAGCTGTAAAAATCACTGGCATTTGTGGGGCTTCGAACCTTCCGGCCGCACCCCACCCAAGCTCCACGTGTCTGTCCACTCCTGGCCGCCTCCAGGGACTGGCCGGGGGAATGAACTTGTCCACCAGGGCCTGCCGCCCGAGGAACAGTGTTTGCTAGGCGGTGCCCACCCCTCAAGGAGTCTGCATCCTCCCTGCCGTGCATGGCTCCTGGTCAGGCGTGTCAGGTGTTGTCGGGGGAAGGCTAGGAGGTGGCAAGGGGGCCCGAGCACGGCTGACTTCCCTCCCACTTCCCTCCCCTCCTCTCTTCCCCGAGAAGGTGTGGATGTGGGCTCCCGGTGTTCCCAGCATGGGTGAGCAGTGCAGAGGCTGGGCCAGCCTCTCTGGGAGGATGCTGAGCCATCCAAGGAGGCTCAGGGATCCAGCTCTGGCCCGACCGGGGCCAGGGTGGTGCGCTGGGGGAGGGGTTGCAGGGAAGCACACCTTCGTTTCAGATCTCACACCTGGCGGGAGACATGGGCGAGGACAGTGCTGGCAGTAGCCCGCTGAGGAAGGGACCCCCTGGACTGGCCTCTCTTCTGCTTGGGTACCTCTCCGTCTTTGCCCACCTTCTCCCCCGTCCCCATGTGGGTGTGGGGCAGTAAGGAGAGAGGGGTCAGAGATGGGCAGGTGTTTCTGGCTTCCAGGTTGAGGCAGGGGCCAGGCAAGTGTTTGCTGAAGAGGCTGCACTTTTAGAGTTTGGGCCAGAGCAGCAGGGAGCAGAGGGCTGCACTGGGCTGCGAGAGACAGGGATCCTGGGGTGGGGAGGCGGGTCCCCCTGTGTGCCAGTGGGCACTCTGGTGAGCCTCTGGGATGGGCCGCGTAGTCAGGTGGTGGCAGAGAGCCAAAAGCATTTGGCCTGGCATGGGGATGGGTATGATCTGGCCTCCTGGGCTATACTCGGGAGGTGGTCAAGGGCCATGATCCCAGAGGTGCAGGATGCACCGCCACCCCAATATCTGCCCCTTCAACTCATGTTGTTTTCAACAAGGATTTTCTTTATCTTCCCCCCACACAAGCCAAGGGAGGGGCCCAGAGTGGGGCACAGGACACAGGATGCTGGTCTCCAAGGGGGACTGTCCACAGATAGACGCTCAGAGTGGACGCTCACCTGCCTGTCTGCGGCTGTGCTCAGGACAGCCGTCCCCACCCGTGGACACAGGGTGAACATCTGCAGGGCTCCCTGGGCCTCGGGCAGCGGCGGGGTTTGCCGTGGACAGTATGCGGCCCAGCCGCCCTCACCTCCTGGGGCCTCCTCCTCTCCTCTCCCTGCTCACCCGTTCTCTCCAGGGAGCTGCCTGTCTGGGATAATTTGGGGATTTTTTTTTTTTTCCTGGGGGAGAGTTCTTTTGCATGACCCCTCATGAGCAAGCCACACCCGCTCTTCTAGCTAGATGTCCGTGGTGTGGCGGCGTTGGCCGGCCCGCCCTGCAGAGGGTCGGCTGCCCACGGTGCTGGCCGGCCTTTCCTCTTCTCTCTTTTTGCTGAGTTTCATTGTCTTTTCTTTCTGAGCCTTGTAAGTGTACAAAATTATTATTTTGTTCTGTCTCGGGAAACTGCAAATAAATGGAAAACAGGACAAACTGCTTCAAGTGTATCTGGGTGCTCTCTGCCAGGATCTAGCTGACCCCTCACCTCGAGGCAGGCCTCTCCCCTGCTGTGTGGGCCCCGGGCTGGCCAGACTGCAGCAGCCCTAGGCCAGATGTTCCCAAGCCCATCCTGGGTAGTCGGCATGCCCAGGTGGGGTCCCCGGGAGGCCACAGGTCAAACTCTGCCAGCTGCTCCCACCCCGCTCCGTTTTCCCCAAGGCCTGTTAGCCCCAGACACAGGAACCAAAAATGACGCCTTGAGTCCTAGGACCCCCAACCTCTGGTCACTCTAGCAGTCTCTGAAGATGAGATCAGGAGGGCAGATCTAAAGGGAAGAGCTCCAGGCCCCAGCCCTGTCCGTTCTCTCCCTCCACCTATCTGGTCTTTGTGCGTGTTGCTTGGGACACGTGGTGCCTGCAGCCACCAGGGCTGCTCCTGTGGGCCTGCACGCAGGCTGTGTGGACAGCACACAGACACGACACCAGCACCAGGAGCAGAGTGGTGGCTGCTGGGATACCAAGATGACCCAGCAGGCGATGACCACCATGGCCTAGAGAGGCTCCCATGAGGAGACCCAAACAGCAGAAGCCCAGAGCTGAGACCTGGGAGATGGGGGATGCCAGGTACAGAGGCTCCCAGGTGGCCCCAGACTGAGGGGCTTGAGGGCCCAGGTCGGCAGAGCCAGGCGCTCCCCACCAGCCTTCCCTCTGCAGCTCACCCCTGACATGGAGGGAGGGACATGGCACCCAGTCACCCACTGCACCCCCACAACACAGGGATACAAAGCCTCTGGGCCTTCCTTGGGAACAATCCCAGCCTGCACTGGCTGAGAGCGCTGGCCACGTGCCTGCCTAACCACGTGGCCATCCAACCTGTCTGATCGCCTGACCACTTAGCCACATGGCCGCCCGACTCCACGGCTTCCTGACCACATGGCCACACAGCAGCATGGCCACACGGATGCAGGGCCGCCTGCTTCTCTGAACATCTTCCTTCACGGCTGCACACATTTAGGCCCTGCCAGGCAAGGGCTGTTGGAACCTGCCTGTGCTCCACTGGCCCCTCAAAGGCCTCGTGCCCTCCCCACTCCTGGGCAGTCCCCGGCAGTCCTGCTGACACCCCAGAGACACCCTCATGTTGAGATGGGCAGCCTCCCCTCTACTCCTGGTCCCCAGGTGCCGCTGCCTGTCTGTACCTCACACCTTAAGCTTTCTCAGGACAGAAATATGGGCTTCCACACAATCTGATACACCAAACACACCCACCCAACGGGTCCAAGTGACTTCTGACGAGGCGGTGCTGCCTCAGGCCTGCTCAGTCCTGTCCACTAGGGCACAACCGGCCTCCTGGTCCAGCCTTGGCATCTGGTTGCAGACACCTTCAGATGGGCCAGGAGGCTACCTTCCTGGCCCTGTGGGTGGTAGCTGGCAGGGGCTCTCAGGTGTGCAGGCGGGCATGAGGGCTGCTCAGGGAGCACCAGGGCAGATCGGAGAGCTTGGTGCAGAGAATCTAGGACAGAGCCAGTGAGCAGAGTCATCACCATCGCAGTATCTAGGGCTCCGCTCACCTATCAGCTGTAATCCGAGGCTGCTTTCCAGGCCAGGCCTCCCTCTGGGCACTCGCCACAGCCCCACCCCACCCCCGCTGGGGATCCTGCAGGAATCCTGAGGTGGACCAGCACTCTGAAACTGTCCCCTGGCACCCACGCCCCCAGCAGGGATGGCAGGATAGGCAGAGGGAAGTCAGTGAGGGGCCTTTCATTCGTCATTTTAAAGAGCACCTGCTTTGGGCAAAGCTCTCTGGGCGCATGCCCTGGTGAGTCCTCTGAGCAGGAAAAGCCGGAAACGCCCAGGCTACTCCCTATTCCAGGGGTCTCCAAGTTGGTCCCAGGCCAGCAGTGAAATAGGTGAGAAGCATGCACAGTCTAACCACCACCTGCCGAGGACATTCCCTAAACTAGGACCAGAGTTGCCAGCCTGCAAGAATCCGGGGGGCACAGGACGCTCCACACCCCAGCAGACAGATCTGGAGTTTCTGGGTGTGTGGCCGCGGCTCTGTGGCTGTGAGGAAGCCTCCCAGGTGGTTTCTCCGGTGCAGTGAGGACCAGGTCACAGGACTCAGCAGGACTTCTCTACTCTGGGGCTCCCTCCCCTACTTCCTGCTAGAAAGGTCTAGGGGGTGGGGAGGGGGAATGGGGGCATTAAGGTAGAGGCTGCCTCCCCCCAGGATACGGCAAACCCCACACTCAGCAGGGGCACAGCATGAGGGGCAGGGCTCCCGTGGAAAGGGGTCCCTGTGGCTCAAAGCACATTGTGTGCTTAGCTGCTTCAATTGTGTATGACTCTTCTGTGATTATGGACTGTAAGCCACCAAGCTCCTATGTCCATGGGATTCTCCAGGCAAGAATACTGGACTGGGTTGCCATTTCCTACTCCAAGGGGATTTCCCTGATTCAGGGATCAAACCCGTCTTACGCCTCCTGGATTGGCAGGTGGATTCTTTACCACTAGTGCCACCTGGGAAGCCAAAAACAAAGCACAGGACTCTTGGAATTTCCAAAGACAACTTTATCCAGATAGGAACCTTCCAAACAGAACACAGAGAAAAGTTAGGCAGCAGTTATTAAAATACACTTTGCCAAATGATTTAACATTAGAAGATGAGAGGAGCTGGAGGAAGGGTGGCTGCAGAGGTCTCGGCCAGCCCTACTCACCCTTGCCACCCTCTTCCCAATCTTGGCCACCCCCCACCCCCCCACCCCCAGTACCCTCCGAAGTGGGAGGAGTCAGACAACTCTCAAGCGTCCCTAAGGGGTGGTCATGGGCACCTCAGAGACCAGTGAGCAGGCCAGGTCTGCGCCTGTCAAGGGTAGACATGGCAGAACTCACATGGGTAGGCTACTTTTAGGCCAAGTCCTCTGGTGGTACAGTGCCCAGAGAAAATGAGCAGCTGGCAGGTAAGCTTCACAGGGTGGGTCCTCGGAGGCCACGCAGATCCCACCTCTGGCCCATGCCAGGGAATTCAAGGCCACAGGCACTTCCTGTCAGGCTCCTCGACAGGGCAAGAACAGCACTCAGGGAAGGACACCGGAGGATGAGACCACACTGACTGATACCGCTCCAAAAGGGGCGTCCACGGAGACTGATTCTCAAGGTGTGTCTTGAGCTGGCGTCCTCAGGAAGCGCAGCAGGGCACTAGGAGGCAGTTTACAGCATGGCAGTAGGGCCCAACGGACCAGCAAGGCTGAGAAGAGCCGGAACCTTCTGGGCTACGGCCTGGGTTGCTCCCTGCACCTGTTTTTAGGGCTGGGCCTCAGAGCCATAGGCCTCATGCTGCTGGGGGCGGGGGCGGGGGCGGGGTGCTCAGCAGTGCTTCTGCTGGGGGCTGGGCTGGAGTGTGGACAGCTCAGACCACAAGTGGACGTTGGGAGCCCCCAGGCTGAATAGCATCTTCTCTTGGTGCCTAGTAATGGTGGCCACAGTGAAGGTCACTTGCTAAGACATAAGTCCCAGGTGATTGTCAGAACAGTCTTTCTTGTCACCAGAAAGGCAAGTGACAACCATTCACGAGACTGCAGCACCCGTGCTCTGATCCAGATGCTCAAAGCCAAACGGCAAGTCAGGGCAAGTGCCCCCTCCCCGACTTCTAGGGTTCTTTACCGAACTTGCTTGCTGGATGGGTATCGCAGAAAGTCAAAGTCAATCTCAGCAGGAATGCAAACCAGGTCTCAGAATTTATGAAGTCCAGTAGCTGTCTCCTCCCAACACGGAAGCACTGGCCTGAGGCCCCCACCCCGACCCCACGCCCACTGCAGCCCCACAGTGGCTGTCCCTCCCCAGTCCTGGAGTCAGGGCACCCTGCTCCTTGTAGTGTTAATAGTTAGTATACAGACAAAACCCACACATGGAGATCCACAAAGAGCTGGCTCTGAACCCCCCATGGGCCTTGCACAAGTTGGATTAGAAACGAGCCCTGCAGCCTCTACGGAGTCATTGAGCTTTATGGTTCCATTTGGCCCCCAAATACACATTCAGGGGCCTCAGTATCTTTTCAAAAATAACTACACATGTGAATTTGAACGTTCCCCACCCCCAGTTCCCCATCCACCCTTCGGTTTCTCCCAGGAGCTCCAAAGCCGAAGTTGAGTCTGTCGAGTCTGTCCCACTTGGGTTGTTACGAGGTGGCTCTGCTTCCTGGGGGGCCGTGGTTCCGATGTGAATGATGGTGACATTCCAGTGCAGGGGCCTCTGCTGGCAGCCGTCACATGATTGCACAGCATGAGTTTTGTTTCCGGGCCTTGAGAGAGACAAAACAGAGCTGAAGAGGTGGACCTCAGCACACGTAGAACTGGGAGCTCTGAGGGGACCAGCTGGCTTTACGAGGGGCTCTGGAACCACCAAGGAGAGAGAAGCGGAGGGAAGCCATCCAGAAGTAGTGCACACTCCCAAGATTATTCTGTCCACCTTCCATTAACGCTATCGATAAGGAAGGAAACTTCCTGTTGTTTAGCGAAGTATAAAGAACAGGAATGTCTCTTCCTTCGCTCCAGCCTTGACTCCCCATAAAGTTATCTGACCCCATGGGGGGTGTTTCTTACTAAGGATATCTTCAGAGAGCAGAGAGGTACCCACTTGGTTCATGGGGCGTCTGTTACCTTATCCTTCACCTCCTGTTCAGATACCTCCTAACCCCACAGGCATCTCCCTCCAAGGCCCATCATGACAGCAAACGTGTGTGTTGACCAAGCAAATGCAGCACCCCTACCGTCCAAAAGGTTAAACACTCCAGTCCAAGTTAACAAATCAGAAGCGTCGGAACCTCTCTGGGAAGGTGGCATACCTCAGACAGCAGGGGTGAGGAGGACCCATCTTCACCTTGGGGAGGTTGGGGGAGGGAGGAAGCAGCCCAGAGGCAGGGAAAGCCGAGTGACGGGGTGCCCAGGAGCGGCCAGGCCACACTCACCGTTTTATAGAAGGCTTTAGACTGTATTCCCAGCACTTCGGATTTGGATACCAGGTCATCGAGCTTCTCACCTCGTTCTAATAAAGACTCCATGGTGTTGTGCTGGACAAGAGGAAAGACACAAAAGAATGCCTTGCTCTGTTCACAAGGTGAGCAGACGCCAGTCCCTCATGAAGCTCAGTCACAGCAAGGTGCTTCCTTTGGCCTCCTCCCCCACATATGAGCATCAAGACACAGTGACCCAGACCTGTGGAGGACACAGGGCCTAGTGACCTTCCTGGAGGATCTAGAAGGTTCTAACTGGACATAAAGCACTGCCCCCAAATCCTCCAAAGCACAGGCTTAGATAGCCACACTCCAGCAGAGGTCCCCTGTGCCCGTATTTACATACACATTCCTACTGCTCAGCCGTGTCATGCTTCTTCCAGGGGAACTGTGTCTAAATCTCACGACTATCAGCTCTGTGAGAGCACCTCTGCACTTAATGCAGACAGACCCTTTCCAAACACATGAGGGATGGAGGTCCTCACAACAGCCCCTAGCCCCGCCATCAGGGCCATCAGGAAGTGGGTGACTTGCTCCCACCCCAGATGGCCACTGCTTCAACTGCAAGGCCCTCAGAGGCAATTGGCATTACCCTAGGTTTGGACGTATGAAATGGCACAGAGTGAGAAATGAGCAAAAACAGTCTTTATCTCTACACACGGCTGAGCAACTCAGATTTCCACCATAAAAGGTTAACTGGATCAAGACATGAATGGGATGGATAAAAGGCAGCGTGACCAGTAATCCAGATTTTACCACTGCAGCCAGAATGGGCTGGGTGACCTGGACCCATCTGTCTGTGGAGAGACAAGGAAGGACAGCGTGTGTGTGTCCCCTGCCTCTGTGTGCTTGCTCACAGGACTGAGGCTCTGAGGCAGCAGAAGGCAGAGACAGGGCTTGGTTAGGAAACGTGGAGAAACGTTACAGAAGACAGAGAGGTGCCTTAAGACTGTCATCTCTTAACTTTCATTCCAAAGCCAAAGGTAGCTCAGAGTTTAAAAGCAAAAGCAGAAAACAACACTTGCAAACTAGATTTCAGGTAAAATGCAGGGTTCCTGCTCTTCTGAATCAGACCTGTTTCTGACTACTCGGGACCTGTATTTAGTCAGAGAGCCTCAGTCTGCACCGAAACCCACACTCTGAAAAGAAGGAACCTGCTGGGCTGTGGGTCAGGCTAAGGCAGGCACCATGGAGGTAAAACCGCAGAGTGGCTGTCTGAGCGAGTCTGGCTTTCAAAGCCTCTGATGCACAGGGACAGGTGGGCCACCACCACTTTCAGAAGTGCTTTGACTATAATTAAAACAAGAATCAGCTATGTGGGCTTGACTGCTGGCAAATCTTTTTGCCTCTGTTTCTGAACTTGGTCCCTAATTTACTTACTTACCAGGATGATCTTGGTCTCATCCAGTTCAGCCTGCACTTTAGTCATGGGGTCAGCTTCTCGGGGGTTCTAGGAAAGAAGCAAAAATAAAAACGTCAGGACTGGAGTGGCTGCCTGGAAACAGGGCTCAAAACCAAGGAAGCTGGATATACTTTCAGAAGTTAAAAACCACAGGCTGCTTAAACACATACTGCAAAAGCAAAAGCCTGCTTAGGAGCTCAGGTCTTATGCGGGTTCCTGTGATCTTCAGGATGACATCAGCCTTTACATCACCCAGAGTCACAACCATCAGAGCCGTTGGCTTTTCTGCTTCACAGCCTTTGCGCCTTACCTGGTATCTACTGAGCTGACTGTCCAGGCCTGTGTACTGGATAGTATCAGGGGATCCAGTTGGCCAGTCTATCCTGTCGACCTGCTTGGAGAATTCGTCTAGTACCTGCAAGACAGAGGCGCTCAACAACAGCCCCATCTCAGTGCTCATCCGAAAGAGGCTCTCAGGACCCCAGGACCCACAGAGGAAGGCAGAGGAGGATGGCTAATGGCAAGGAAGAAAATCTAGGTCCAAGTTTCTTCTTCCTCAGTACTCTTGGAATTAAAATCCAAGTATGCCCAGCCTGATATGAATCTCATCTGGGAATGATAAATTATTAGAGATGCAAATTACAGATTTCCACTTTTCTCAGGTTGTGAATTTCCAGGAAAGAGGATATTGGACCTTATTCAAAACAATTCTTCAAAAAAGGTAATCAGATCCTTTGAATTTAAGCAGCCTTTTGAATTTAAGCAGCCACCAGACTTCATGCGCTTTTATGCATGAGTGTTTTAGGGGCTGTGGGGCCAGGGTCTTTGAGGAGTTTATCATCTGCACCACAAAGAAACACACTGAAGAATGAGGAGGCACCAGCCCCACACTGGGGAAAGAAGCAGCTGTAACTGCAAGACGGGCCAGCAGGGGGACTCCTTGAGCAGAAGCGCGGCTGGTGGGGAGGAGCCTGGTGTGTGCAGAGATGGCCTGAAAGAGGGGAGGAGGGGAAGAAGGGAGGTGGGTCATGGGGCAGAACATGCAGCCTAGTGTGGCTCAGAAGGAACTGAAAGTCACGACTTTCAGGGCGGAAGCAGGAGCAGAGCTGGCAAGAGGATGCGAAAGCACAGCCGGAGCTGACCCGAGGGCCCCACCGGGAAGGGGAGATGCTGGGACCCTGTGGCTGACAAGGAGAGCCAAGATGGCCCCAGGGACACTAGCAGGATGAGAAGCAGAAATCAGTTGGGGACAGGGTAGGGCGGGATGAGACAGACAGGAATGAGAAGGCTCCCAGACTGTCTCTTGGTTTAGAGTGAGGAGACTGAAAGGAGGCTGATTTTGGACACACTATTTCATCCCTTACGTCACTCCTGGCCCCAGTCCACGCCTGTCTGCCCAAGTACAGTCCAGCCAAGCTGCAAACTCACCTTCTCTAGCAAGGTAAAAGCCACCCGGGATGGGTATTCACTGTCAGCAATGACCACTCCCGCAAGACTGTCATTTCTCACGTAGACATGGCACAGATATTCTAAGGAGACAAGAGGATGGCAAGAGAGCTTTAGACTTTCTCACCCGCCAAAGCCGCTGGACTGATACAGTGCTGGGCTTCTGTCTTCTGCGTCAGCAATGCGGCTCTGAGCCAGGTTTATGGTGAAACCCTGCACATAGGGCAGCATGTGTAGGGGCTCTGAGGGCAGTGTGGACAACACCTGCTTCAGGGTGAGTGAAAGTCCTAAGGCCCAGTGCGCGAAGCCAGGGTTGAAGGATCACTAGTGGCACAGAAACATCCCAGGAAACGGCCCCAAGGGCTCGTCTGAGTCCCACCCTGAGCTTGAGGTCAGGCTCCCCTGTGTCTTGGAAACTGCAGCCCTCAGAGGTGCTCTGCTCTGCTCCCAAGCTGATGGAACTTTGGACAAGCTAAGTGGCTTCCATTTTCATATATACACAACAAAACTCGGTAAAAGATTTCCGGGCTTGAGGAAATCACCTGTCAGGGCCCCAGGCTTCCTCACTACAGTAACCTAGCCTGCTCCACGCTGTGGTGAGCCTCAGCGGGGACGGGGCAGGAGAGGGAGGAAGAGATAAAGCCCATCCAGAAAAAAATGAGCCACTGCTGGCTGGGGTCTCAAGTACAACTGTGCTCAAGTCATCGAATTATCAAAAGGTACAGCCTGTACAGGCCTTCTGCAAAACAGTCACAATCCTTGAAATGATTTTTTGTCATTTGGAAAGGATTCAGAGATGACGTAGCTAACCAAATGCCCCTAAAATAAATGCCTAAAAATTCTTACAGGAAACCTGAATCATGAAGAAGAAAAAACTAAGGTCATGAGGAAAAATAAGGGGTCTCCAGGTTCCTGGGCAAAAGCACTAAGCAGCACAGAATACAGTATTTCCTCAACAGGGCTGGCTGGAGGTCCTTTTCTGAGATGTTTACAAATCCAAAGGCAAAAGAGGACAAAGCAGGAAGGCTGCTTACTGCTCCAAGAGAGGCAGACCCTAACTGTAAGCAAGTCTAAGCTTTTTGGGGTGATTTAGCCAAGCAACCGACATACCAACAGTGGACAGAGAATTTTGCATAACAGGAAACGGAGGAGGAGGGAAGAGAGAAGCCAGCAGAGGATCGTGGTCCTGGGAGCCCTCTCCATCACAAGGCAGCCCTCCTGTGGACAGAGCTCTAGGCCACCTGAAGTGGGGTGGCCGGGCCAGCACATGCTTACAAGGTGAAGAGTCCTCTTACCTTGTTCTTTCACAGAAGCTCGGCTGCCTTTTGCTGAGCGTTCCACAATCAGCTGACTTGTGAAGGTCATGAATTCCTGAACGCTAAGAAACACAACACATATTACCTGTTCCTGTCACCTTGTCCCCAACACAATGCAAAGTGACCCCTGAGCTTATACACCAAGGAGACATTGCTTCCTGGTTTCACTCCTTCCCTCCCAACCTTAGGAAGAACTAATAAACACTCTGTCGATGATCATGAATACAGACAATTACACATCATCTCAACCATTCAAACCACATTTGCTTGCTACCGAGCAGACCCAAACAACCCACTTTCAGACTTCTGGGGAATCTTCTACAGGTTATAGTTAATTTAACGTTTTGGTCAGGGTATGATTTGGGACACAGCAGAGAAGCAGAGGCCAGCTCCTGTTCTCAAGGCTCCACTAACTCCCAAGAAGCGGGAAGAAACAAAATCTGTGATGGAGACACCTAAGTGGCAAAAACTGTTCAGCAGACGCACAGTCAGTTATGGCAGCTGCCACACGCTGGACCCTGCAATGCGACAGGCATCCTCAGTGAATGCTGGCTCTAGCCTCAGGTCGTCTGGGGTTAATCCGTGGTACGGGCCTGGGACACTGGATGGAATTGAGGGCAAGGGCTCAGCCAAGACAAGAAAATGGAAAATGGTTTGTACCACGGCTGAGGGAGAGGAGGAGGTTCATGGGCCCAAGAAAAAGATGTGGCCAGAATGGAAGAGTCACAGGTGACAACAGTCCAGCTGGAGGAACCAGAGTTAACAAGAAGCCTCTGACCGGAAATGTCATATAAAGGGCCGTCAGTGCAGGGTCCTGACTTGTGGAATCCACAGTTGGTTCCAGCAGATTCATACACTCCTGAGATCACACCAAGAGCCACGCAGCAGAGTGAGGACTCACGATGTCTGGAGTGGACTTCCCCAGCTGGGATCCCAGCTCCACCACTTACGAGATGTGTGACCTCTGGTAAGGGACTTACTGCACCACGCTTTGTCTACATATTGAGACGTGCTGTGATGACTAAATGAGCACTTAGCATGATGTCTGGTGCATAGTATTACTTGTTATTATTATCCTGAGAGAGTGAATAGGACCAGAAAAATCCCTTAGAGGAAAGTCTGAAAATAAGGAAGTCCTTGCAATAAAACTAAAAAGAGACAGAGCTTAAGAGTAGAAATATAATTAGACAAAGGAAGAACTGCATTCATTGTGACATTCTGCATACAAGAGCCAGAAAAGCTGGAAAACGTTTTGAAGGCCTGAGGTTCGCATTCTGGTAATCATAAGGTGGGCAGGACAGAAGACAGGAGGACTTATGAGAAAAACAGTGGGCTCAACTGGATTATGTGTTGTTTTAAGAGACACTTGTAGAGATTCCCCTACAGTACTGCAGTTGTGTTAATCACCTGAAACTGGTCTGGATACCGAAAACCAGTGAGATGAAAGTCCTAAAGTGAAATCTCTGAGGATCGTCAGTAAACGTGGGTAGGGGAAAGAGAAAGGAAAAGAATCAAGAGTTAACCAAGTTAGCACCCAAAGTTTCATCACAGAAAAGCAGCAATACAGAACAGAGACTCGAGGTCATGATAGAGAATGGTAAGTACCAAGAAGGACCCAAAAAGCAGCAGCAAATTTCGACAAAATAACAAGAGGAATTGTTTGAGATCCCGCCAGCAAGCCACTCTCATCAAGAACAAAACCCAATGAAGTAGTGAAAACAGAATCCAGGTGCTACCAGACCTGGAGACTGGGTGACTACAGACACAGACTTTGCAGGGTCTTTCTCCTTTTGTGCCTGAGTCACCACCACCCCTCCCACGAACAGGCTGTGGTACTTCCAACACACACTTGATTGCATTAAAGTGCCTCGCAGATGTTCAAAGGCTTGTAAGCCCTAAAACCTCCATGCTTCCTTTCAAATCTTCACTGTAGAACCCTTTTGTACCACTAGAGCCCAACCGTTAAGAGCATACAATTTGGGTTGGAGTCCTGGCTGGTTTGGTATCCATCTCCTGGGGCCTCAGTGACTTCCTCCATAATATAACAGAGTGTACCAGGAACTCTCACACCGAACTGTTGGAAAGCCCAGCCAGATAATACAAACGTGGCGCTTAAGGTGTGGCACGTGAGCTTCCTAGGTCAGAACCACTGAGTGGGAGTTGCTGGTTTAAAATACAGATTGCTGGAACTCAACTGGGCGTGAACCTCGGGGAATCTGTACTTTTTCAAAAGCCCCCGGTCATTTTTATAAGATAGAAAATGTGAAAAACCCTGATTACGGACTACATTCCAGAATGGGCTACAGGCCGAGGAAAAGACCACCGGCTCCAATGCGGGAGGCCAAGCCCCGGGCCTCGATTCCCGGGCGGTCTCCAACCCGGACCCCGGGCCTCCCCGTCCGGGCGCCGCCCTCCAGGGCCCGCTCACCTGGATCTCTGAAAAAAGCTGAAGGAGGACACATCGTATGCGGCCTTGAGCAGCACCGTCTTGGACTCGCCTTTATACAGGACGCTTAGGCTGTACAGCTTCATGGCGCCGGGCCCTTGGGCCGGCCACCCGCCTGGCCGCGGCACCGGTTCGCAGGGAGCAGCGCAGCGCCGCCCCTCGAGGCCGCCGCCGGCTGCTGACGGGTCGGCCACCGGCTTCCTTCTCCTGGCTCGGGGTCCACTTCCGGTTCCGGTAAGGGGCTGCCGCCCCAGGCCTAACGGAGTCTTTTCGTGCCCCGGATGCAGAAAGCAGCAACCGGAAACACGAACGAGGGGGTGGTGCAGGGTCCTGCGCGTGCGCGTGAGGGGCTGTCAGGGATCTTGTAGGCACCCTTGCTGTCTCACTGCGAGTCCTTACCATTCTCCCGCTGTCCTTATCCTTCCGAGGCCTTCTCCCTCCTTCCCTAGCCGTCCTGAGTCCTCCCAGCACCCCCCTGCTTCTTCCCGGCCCTTCTGAGTACTGTAGGAACACCTGTGTCCCGGGGGCCGTCCTTCCTGTGAGCAGTTAGACCCAGAGCCCCACCCACACGCCAGTACTTTGTAAACCCTACACCTGGGACTTTGATTTACGCGCGAACTGCGAAAGTGTTTTGTAAATCAGATCTCCTTTTTGAGTGAAAGGCAGGGACCTTTTCGAGGCTCCTGCCGGGAGGTGAAGGCTTGCCTCTCATTTTCAGTCAATTGAACCCTCTCTTGCCCTTCCCACTCCTGCTTCCTGCCTGCGTGGGAGTAAATTTCTGGACACAGAACCCCCTCAGCATGAGCCTGCGGGCTTCAAGTCTCCTGGGCCTGCCAACTATCTGTGAAATCAGCTGCCCAACCACTGATCTGGGAGCCAACTGCTAATCTCAGAGTAGCAGAGCCATTTCACTTCAAAAGGAGGAGAAACTCAGCTCCAAACTGAGGGAGCACTTGGCATACCATGACTTGGAAAACCTCATTTTGTTTGAAATGTTGGAATAATGCTTTTTCAGTGGATGGGGGTGAATGAGGCTCAGTTCTCTGAGGTTTAGTTCAGTCGCTCAGTCGTGTCCGACTCTTCGCGACCCCATGAACCGCAGCACGCCAGGCCTCCCTGTCCATCACCAACTCCTGAAGGCCACCCAAAGCCATGTCCGTTGAGTCCGTGATGCCATCCAACCATCTCATCCTCTGTCATCCCCTTCTCCTACCTTCAATCTTTCCCAGCATCAGGGTCTTTTCCAATGAGTCAGCTCTTCTCATGAGGTGGCCAAAGTATTGGAGTTTCAGCCTCAACATCAGTCCTTCCAATGAACACCCAAGACTGATCTCCTTTAGGATGGACTAGTTGGATCTCCTTGCAGGCCAAGGGACTCTCAAGAATCTTCTCCAACACCACAGTTCAAAAGCATCAATTCTTCGGCGCTCAGCTTTCTTCACAGTCCAACTCTCACATCCATACATGACCACTGGAAAAACCATAGCCTTGACTAGACAGACTTTTGTTGGCAAAGTAATGTCTCTACTTTTTAATGCTGTCTAGGTTGGTCATAACTTTCCTTCCAAGTAGTAAGCGTCTTTTAATTTCATCGCTGCAATCACCATCTGCAGTGATTTTGGAGCCCAGAAAAATAAAATCTGACACTGTTTCCAGTGTTTCCCCATCTATCTGCCATGAAGTGATGGGACCAGATGCCATGATCTTCGTTTTCTGAATGTTGAGCTTTAAGCCAACTTTTTCACTCTCCTCTTTCACTTTCATCAAGAGGCTCTTTAGTTCCTCTTCACTTTCTGCCATAAAGGTGGTGTCATCTGCATACCTGAGGTTGTTGATACTTCTCCTGGCAATCTTGATTCCAGCTTGTGCTTCCTCCAGCCCAGCATTTCTCATGATGTACTCTGCATGTAAGTTAAATAAGTAGGGTGACAATATACAGCCTTGACGTACTCTTTTTCCTATTTGGAACCAGTCTGTTGTTCCATGTCCAGTTCTAACTGTTGCTTCCTGACCTGCATACAGATTTCTCAAGAGGCAGGTTAGGTGTTCTGGTATTCCCATCTCTATAAGAATTTTCCACAGTTTATTGAGATCCACACAGTCAAAGGCTTTCGCATAGTCCATAAAGCAGAAATAGATGTTTTTTCTGGAACTCTCTTGCTTTTTTCAATGATCCAGCGGATCTCTGAGGGTAGTACATGTTTTATCTTCTTGTTTCTTAAATGATATGTTATCAGAAAGCATCTTGCAGGACAGACACAGCTAAAAGGACCTTGATCTTTGGAAATTGGCAGGAAGGTTACCCAACCATCATGCTAGAAGCAGCCAGAACTGAAATGATGGGAAAGAGATGGTATGTTTGAAAAACCAACAGCATCCCTCAAAACATGACTCTAAATCAGAGTGTCTCAGTCTTGTCACTGTTGATATTTTGGATTGGATAATTCTTTGTTGTTCGGGCGGTCCATGAATCGTAGACAGCATTTCAGGCCTTTCCTCCCGCTAGATGCAAGTGGTACCCCAATGGCCATTTGGCAACCAAAAACGTCTTGGGACATTGCCAAATGCGCTATTCTGCTGGCTGAAGGAAGTTCCCACCACCTGCCTTTTCACTCAGCACCCTCCTCATCGACCCTGGGTGTTTTCAAGTGTAGGGGTGTGCAGAAGGGTTTTTTCCCATACGCGACATTTTGGTACCAAACTTCAGGAACAGAGAGGCCAATGCCAGGCCAGTGTCTCTAAAAGACAGGATGTTGAACTGTGTGTAACCCATCCTGACTGCACTGACATAGTTTCCCTGTAGGGGGCGGGTGAGAGCCATTTCCTAAGAAAATTCTGAGTCCGTTTTTTGTTTTTTGTTTTTGGCCACTGACTGGCAAAGAAAAGGAGGAATCAGGCGGATAGTGTTTGGTTGGAATAGATTTAAATGTATTCACTTGAAACATAGTACTAGTCATCCTGAACTTTCCCTTATACCAAACACTTTCCATATGTGACCTCATTTAATCCTCACACAAACAGGAAGATACTATTACCACCTTACAGATATACAAACTGAGATTCAGGTTAAGGAAATTGCTGGTAAGAGGAATGTGTCAACACCAAAACGAGGAACAAATTCTCTCATACAGCTCTAACAGCTCTCTCCCCTCTTCTGTGGCCTTGCTCACCCGAGATAGCCTCTCTTGGTCTATGTGGTTACCAATTCCCCAAGTTCATCTGTCTTACTGAAAAGTAAGACCTACCTTCCACTTCATCACCCCAGAAGTTATTCAACTTGGATTCAATCCTAGCACTGCCACAAACCACAAAACCACAGAAGTGAACAAGCCATTAACCCCTCTGAGTGTGTGTGTGTCTTTCTCTCATCTGTAAAACTGAAAAAATGTCCTTCCCATAGGCACATTGCTAGGAATGATAAGACTTATATTCCAAGCTCTAGTCATATAGATGTTTAACAGTATTGTTACCATTCATGACAAAAAAGGAGGAGAGATCATGGTAGGTTATAGGGATGCTGCAGGCTATAGGAAATGGAGATTTGACAGTAGGCTGAAATCTAAAGAAGGGCTATAGGTTGCAGAATGGTATTTTATCTATTTAAATTTAGTGATTTTGATCATGGTGTTATAATGTAAGTGAATTCTTTTTTTTTTTTTTTTTTAGGAAATACAAGTTGCTGTTGTTTATTCACTGATTTGTGTCTGACTCTTTTGCGACCCCATGGACTGGAGCCCACCAGGCTCCTGTGTCCATGGGATTTTTTAGGCAAGAATACTGAGTGGGAGCAGGAGTGGGTTGCCATTTCCTTCTCCAGGGCATCTTCCTGGCCCAGGGATTGAACCTGAGTCTCCTGCTTGGGAGGTGGATTCTTTACCGCTGAGCCACCTGGGAAACCCATAATATATTTAAAGGTAAATATGATAAAGTTAAAGAGACAGGATGAAAAAGAGAACAGTCAGGATGAAGGGTATCCAGGAGTTTGCTGTACTGTCCTTGCAGCTGTCCTGTAAGTCTGAAATTATGGGGCTAGGAAAGATTGTAGGGCAGGGGTGCTGACGTCATACATGCAGCATCTACACAGGCAGGGGTGGCACAGGCCCCCTGCAGTGCTGGGCCCTACAGACAGAACCGGAACAGGGCTGTCCATGACAAATGGCTGAGGGTCTCTAAATTAGCCCCTGCTGGGCAAGGCAGACTGCTACCCACCTTTGAGGCTTTGCTCAGCTCACAGAAGGTGCTCAATTTAGCTGGACAGTGGAAGCGTCTAGGGAGTCAGATGATAGCTGGCAGAGGGATGTCCCTGGTGGTCCAGTGGTTAAGAATCCACCTTGCAAAGCAGGGGAAATGGGTTTGACCTCTGGTTGGGGAACTAAGATCCCACAGGCCACGGAGCAACTAAGCCCATGCACTTCAACTACTGAGTGTTTGTGCCACAACTGGAGAGTCTGCATGACTCAACAAAGATCTCGCGTGCCACGGCTAAGACCTGACACAGCCAAACAAATAGACAAGTAAATATTAAAAAAAAAAAAAAAGGCAGGCTGAGGGGCATACCCAGGAGGCCCAGCCCAGGGGGAAATCCAGCCATTCAGTGGCCTCAGTCCCCATACCCCCTTGTCTGACCAGTCAAGGCTAGGGCAGTAGGGCTGTTTTCACTCTAAGCCTAACACCAGCCGCCACAGATTACCCAGGAAAGGGGCCTTGAAAGGGGCCATCAATGTAGTCAGGCTTCCAAAGAGTTCAGAGCTGCTGCTGCTGCTGCTAAGTCGCGTCAGTCGTGTCCGACTCTGTGCAACCCCATAGACAGCAGCCCACTAGGCTTCTCTGTCCCTGGGATTCTCCAGGCAAGAACACTGGAGTGGGTTGCCATTTCTTTCTCCAATGCATGAAAGTGAAAAGTCAAAGTGAAGTCGCTCAGTCTTGTCCGACTCTTAGCGACCCCATGGACTGCAGCCTGCCAGGCTCCTCCGTCCGTGGGATTATCCAGGCAAGAGTACTGGAGTGGGTTGCCCTTGCCTTCTCCGGAGTTCAGAGCATGTCATCTTAAATATGCTGCTTTGACATATTATTTTGAACCAACACTCATCTTCTTTAGTTACTTCTCCACAATTTACTCTCCCTACCCAACACCATTGTCTTGTCAATTCTTCACAAATTTATTGCTTAAAAAAAAAAAGGTATAAAAGCTTTTTTTCTCATCACTTCTTGGGGTCTTTATTCTCTTGTGAAGGCTCCTATATTCAACTAAAATTTTAAATAAAACCTGTATGAATTTCTCTTGTTACTGTCAGTTTAATTCTTTGACCCAGCTGGAGAACCAAAGAGGGCAGAGGAGAATTTTTTCTGAGTAGCTCACCAAATCTAAGGAGCACGGACCTGATGCCATCCACCAGGGTTGACTAGCAGACTCAGTCTCCAGGGATGCTGCTCACTCCCGTGACCGCTTACTCACCTGTCCTGTGCTTCCACCAGTTTCTCCAGGCCACAGGGAAGGCATACATAGCGCTGCCACCAGCCCAAAGGGAACAGAAGGTGTCAGATCAGGAGGGGACGGGGTATACTATGAGAAG
Organism: Capricornis sumatraensis; assembly: GCF_032405125.1. Lineage (NCBI taxonomy): Eukaryota > Metazoa > Chordata > Mammalia > Artiodactyla > Bovidae > Capricornis > Capricornis sumatraensis. The sequence goes on from NC_091073.1 coordinate 81,937,820, forward strand.
GGTTACCGGGAGGCAGTGGACAGGAAGTGATCACAGCCAAGGAAGACAGGACCCAGCTGGGAGTTCCCTGAATAGAGGGACAGGCCCCCTCAGAATTGCCTTGCCAGGATCCATATTTGCAACACCAGGCACCGCTCCCCTGCTCTGCATCTAGGGATGGATACAGAGCCCACGCTGGATACACAGTCATTTAGACTAGTGACTCAACCTGAGGCACCTTTACCACCACTATGTGGTGGCCTGCACTATGGCCTGACCTGCACAAAAACGTGGGAGAAATTCTGCAGAATAGGAAGGAAGGCAGGGAGGCAGGTGGAGGCCGAGCAAGAGGGACAGAGCCAGCCACCACAAAAGAGGAGTCTGGGCCTTGCACCAGCCTGGTCGCCAGGACCTCTGAGAGCAGAAAGCAGAATGGGAGACATCACAAAGGAAAAGGCACTATGAAGAATCTAAAAGCACAACCTATTGAGGGGACTGCGAGCCCCCTCCACAGCCTCTTCTATCCCCTTCTGTCCCCTCCCTTTCCCCAGCCTTTCTACCCGCTGAAGCTCTGCATCCCTGCTAGCACATGGGTGCCAGAAAGTCTGAGCCAATCAACGTAAGGCCTTCCCTACTGCCTCAGAGATTGGTCTACAGTTGGGCACCTAACCCAGGCCTCAGCCAATCAGTGCAGACCACAGGATAGGCTATCTAACCAGGGCACAGTCCAAGGCTTTGTGTTTAAGGCTTGGGAGAAGCAATGGGATTTGCACAGATGAAAAATGTCAGTGAACCTCAAACAGTAGGTACAAACTTCTGGTTAGACATAGAAGATGAAATAAATATGTTTATATGAATTCCACTAGAATGACAGAAAGAGAGCAGGAGAAGGACAAAAAATGGGAGATACTAACCAAGGTGGAAAGGTTTAAATTAATGAGAGGCGCAGGTGATGGGGGTTTAGCAGAGTGAAGGGCTGAAACACCCAGACCTGGATGGGGGGAGGGGAAGCAAAGGGAGCCGCTCCCTCCCCTCCTGCTCCACAGATACTTTAGGATGCAGGACTTCACTTTGGAGACTTGAATGCTCAGAGATTTGCCCTTTTGAGACCTCCAAATTACAACCTGTTGTTTCGAGTAGTCCCTGTTGGGTAAATGTCTCCTGTGGGGCCACCCCCAAGGCTCTGACCAGTGTGCAGTGTGTGGCTGCCCTTGGATTAGGTAACATATCATCTGTGGCCAGGGAGGGCAGGGCTCTGCAAGAGGATTGCCTTGTCTCTTGTCCTTGGGGGGATGGTGAGCATCATAGTTCTTTCCAGCCCAATCCTTGAACTTCCCCAATCTCAGTGAACTTATCTGAAAGTGGTGGGGGAAAAAGTGGTGAAAATAATACCACCCCTGCCTACTGCCTCAAGATTATCTGATCAAATGACATAATGAATACAAAAGTACTTTGTCAATCATAAACATTTTAATCAATAGTAGTTATAATGACAATTTCTCCTTCTCCTATTAAATATATTTCCTTTCTTTAGGAATAAATCTAATAAGAAATTTATTTATCTATAAGAGAAAAATAATAATGCTGAAGGGCATAAAAGAAGACCTAAGCAAATGTGGCATGCACCAAATTCTGAATGAGAAGACTTGATGTTATAAAGATGTCAGTTCTCTAAAATGGATCTCCCAATCCACAAATTCAATGCCTCTCCAGTGCAATTATCAGCAGCATTATTTTAGTGAAATGGGATGAGTAGATTTTAAGGTTTATGTGAAAGATAAGAGGCTTATGGTAAAAAATTTTTGTAGGGAAAAAAAAGGAGATGTTTGTTCCAACAGATATAAAGAAAGCTAAAAAGTTATGCTGACTGAAAGAGTGTGGTATCCACAGGAATGGACAGAGAGATGTCTAGTTCATAGGCAACTCTGGGGCTAAGACAGGACAGGCAGAGTTCTAAGAGTCATGTTTACATTCAGACAGTTTGTCACTGACATGGGTGGCAGCTTAAAAAAGAAAAAGAAAGAGAGTAAAAGGAGAGCACCCGAAGGTGCTTCTTTCCATCGTTGTCCCAAGTTCCAGAAAGGATGATGCTCAGCCAAAGAGGCGGGATGCCTGCTCCTCGAGTCACCCCAAGGCATTATCTCTGGCTGGGAGCCCAGTCAAGATGGCAGCTACATGCTGAGGGGCTGGGGCAGAAAGCCTCACATCTCAGAATCAGAGAGGAGGGGAAAGCCTACTGGATGCTTCCTGAGCAGATGGAGAGGAGAGCCTCGTGAGGTGGCCTCGGCACGGCTCCTCCCAAGTCCAGCTTCACTTCCTGGAACACCACAAAGTGCTTAGGTTAGCTGTGCTTCAGACTTAGCCTATGTGTACACCTGCAGGGTGACCGGAGCTGAACCGTTCCCTCACTACAGAGAAATACAATTCTCTGTTGTGAGAACTGCGGTGCAGTCAACAACACAAGTCAGTGGGAAAAGAATAGCCAACGAGTATTAGACTCCTCAGTTCAATTCAGTTCAGTTCAGTCTCTCAGTCATATCTGACTCTTTGCAACTCCACGGACTGCAGCACACCAGCCTTCCCTGTCCATCACCAACTCCTGGAGCCTGCTCAAACTCATTAGGCTCTTACTCTCAAATTATGCACTAATTAGAGGGACAAAAAATGCTGAACATTAACAAATTGGGAAAATATTAGAAGGAAACGTGGAACAACATTTTTCTAATTTGGGTGGAAAATGCTTTTCTTAATAAGACAAGAGCTTCACAAAAGAAAGCAAAGAATAAAATTCATAAAAAAATAAATATTATGTGATGAAAGACATCAGTGATCAAGCCATATGCTTAGCAATAAATGGGGGACAGGTATTATAGCATATTTAACAAACAAAGGATTATTAGTAACTATGGATGGAATATAAAACTAGTTAATACAAACTGAAAAGTAGAAGACAATTTAATAACAAAATAGTTAAGTAATAAAAACAAATCATCCTTAGAAAAAGAAATACAAATAACTATAAACATATGAAAAGGTGTCCAGCACTTTGCAATTCAAATGATAATGAAACATAACAGATAAGTAAAAGTTACGAAGATTCATCAACTCATGGATTGGCCAGCATGAAACCAAACTCCCAATGACTGGAAAGATTAACTGTGAAGCCATTTGAGGGGGTAATGTAGTCCTCTGCGAGCAATCCTAAAATGTGCCCAGCATCTGACCTAGCAAATCAGCCTCTAGGAACCATCCAGAAAAATCACATGCATGTGTTGACTCTGGTAAAAGACCAAGATTTGCAATGGAGAAAAACTGAAACTGCCCAGATGACCATCAGTACAAAAGAGGCTTAAAAATGTTCCAGCGGATCCATCTGGAGAGTTCTCCCTGGCCACTCCTCCTGCTCCCTCTGCTGGATGCTAGTGGAGCTCAGATTTCCAGATGGTAGGCAGGGAAGGCAGTGACTAAGCTTGAGAGTGGTCTGAGCACGTGTGGCCATGCCAGTGGCTAAGCCACTCATCCCCTCTCCTCTGGTTCCCAGGCCCTGGGGGCCTCTCCCCCTTAGGACATGAGTTTGGAAGACCCTCTGAGTCTCCCCTGGGAACTGGACAGGTGGCAAAGTCTACAGCAATAAGGTGATCGGGCTGTCGCTATGGTGATGTCAAGATGGAGGCCTTTTGCCATCAGCCCCAGTTTTCTGCATGGCAGCTCTAATGACAGGATGGTCAGCCCTGCAGAGGCCGGAGGGCCTGAGCACAGAGGCCTGCTCCTGGTTGCCATGGCAGCGTGGGCCCTCGCAGGAGCGCAGAACGCCCTGGCAGGAGAATTCCCCACTCCACACCTGGTCGGAGCAGGAAGTGTTGGGCGGTGACTGAGCCTCAGGGAAGCAGGTTGGTGTGTGAGAGACGCACAGTCGTCTGCAACCTCATGACTCAAAGGCTGTCCCCCAGACACCGGAGGAAGGAGGACCTTTTCTGCTGAGTCTGTTTAGAGAGCACCACGCCGTCACAGCTCAGCACAGCCCGAAGAGAAAGCTGACCAGCCCTGGGAGCCCAGCAATGGCCCTCCCCCGACCATACCTAGCCTGACAAGGCCTCAGTGGGGAAAGATCCCGACTATGACCCAGGAGAGAAAGCTGGAGAACAATGAAAAGGAGGAAACTCTGTGATTGAACATCAAGCCGGAAACCAGCCAGAAGGTGGACCATACTCAACCAGATACCTGGGCCAGCCGTGACCCTTGGTTGGGAGAAGGCTGGGGATATTTCTGCCTTGGAAGCCTGTCGAGGAACGCTGAGGGGTCCCAGCTCCCCTGGGCTGGCTGCGGTACAAATGCTGGATGACAGAGCCAGGATGGAGATCACCAAAAAGGAAAAGGTAGCTCTCTGCCACATTCAGTTTTCTAGAAGAATTTCTTCCATCTTCTCGCATTCAGTGGTTTGTTTAACTTGACCAAGTGTTTGTGCCTCCGTAGCTGAGTGTATGCGCAGGCGCTTTAGGGACAATCTGCTGGGAGTGAATTGTGGGGCATTGACTGGGTTGGGCACGCTGAGTCCTCTCCCTGCTGCTCTAGAGTCCAGCCCTGTGACCTGGGAGTCACCGCTGCCAGGAGGCCTGGGAAGTGAACCCTGTTGGGTAGAGGGTCTGGGGAATTTAAAACCCCAGCTGGGGAGGGGGGGTGGGGGGATGTGGGGTCTTAGTGGCAGAACCAACTACCTAGCCACGAGGCAAGGCTCAACAGACATCGTGAGAGCTCTCAGATGTCCGCACCTCCCCGCAAGAATCACTTAAGCCTAAGAACCGTTGCTCCTCGTAAGAAGTGGAGAGCAGTTACTTTTTCCAAAACAAAGAAAAATCCAGACATCCTGGTAGCCAGCTCTGTGCCCAAGCAGTGAGGAAAGGATCCAGAACTGGTGACAGGGCGGAGGGGAGCGCCTGCCTGCTCCCCTCAGCCAGGCGGGGCGGGGGAAATGGGGGAGAGGGCCCGGATCCAGTGCCTTTGGCATGGTTTCCCCCTCACATGTCTTTTCTTTTCCTTCTTCTGTGAAATGACGAGGTCAGCATAAACACTGGACTGGTTCTGCTCCTGGCAGAGCTAATGATGTTAGGAGAAAAACAACCAGCCCGGGTCAGGGCGCCCACAAGCTGCAGGCAGCAGGAAGCCTGCATCTGCTGGTCACTGGGGCTCTGGCCGGAGTTTGGATGAGAAATCCTATGCGGAGGGGCCAGGGGGGCCAGCTGAGAGAAGGGAGATGGGGTCTTCAGCATGAGCAGAGAGTTGGCATGGTGGCAGTGAGAGGTGGGACCTGTGGCCTGCTCTGGGGAGTCCACCACATCAGACAGGGGCAGGCCCATGCCCCTTTCTTATTTGTCTCGGGGACACAATGCTCCCCATGGTAAACCCCACATGCGTTGGGGAGCTGGTTCGGTCCAGAGTGGTGGGGGGATGTGGGTCACTGACAGCCTTGTCAGGGCCAAGAGGAGAGCGAGGCCCCTCCTCTGGCCCATGCTTTAAGGGGGCACAAGAAACATCAATCATCAAGATAATATTTTAATGCAAATTCTAAAGAATCAAAAATCAGTGCAAAAAATTCTGATGAGCAAAATGCTGAATTTCCAAAGAAAGAGGGCCCAAGTACTGCTGATTTGTTCACTTGTCTCAGGCCTGTGCTGGCTGCCCTCACAGCCCCAGTCAGCAGGCTGCCAGGGCCAGATGAGGGAGGCGGGGGCTGCTGGCGATGTGCACACCCCTCCTGTCTGTGCCGGCTGCCCAGGGGGCCCACCTCTTGTCTGGGAGCTGGGAAGCTTCAGCTTGGTTTCAGAGCCATCCTAAGGGTCTGAGGTTTTGCTGCCAGGCCTGCCCAGGTCCAGCCCTGCACCCCTGGGAAATGCTATTCCCACCACAAGCCATTTGGCCTGGAGCAGTAAGCAATTTCAAAATTGTCCCCAGCAGGTCGGCTGGGGCTGTATCCACTGCAGGCTCCCAGAAGAAGAGCATTCTGGTCGCATTGGAGGGACCTCAAGTGTGGCTGATTTTGCTCTTTCTGTTTCCCTGGTGCCTCTTGCCTATGCTGACATCTCAGATCACCTAGGGTCTTCCTCTACAATTTGTAGGAGTGTGTGGCCTCAGTACCATTTGCAGCAGCTTCATACATGGTTCTTCTAGAGCTCCTTGGGAGCAGGCCTGCTCCTATGAGGCTGCTTCCCCTCACCTGTGGCTGTGGAACCTCAACATCCTCAGTCATTCCCTTGGCATGGAGCTCTATCTTTTTCGCCATAGTTTCATCATCTGTAGATAGGTTAAAAATATCTTTTTCTTTTTTTTAAAAGAATTTTTTGATTTGTATTAGTTCAGGTATATAACAAAGTGATTCAGATATATATATAGGCTTCCCTTGTGCCTCAGCTGGTACAGAATCCACCTGCGATGTGGGAGACCTGGGTTCAATCTCTGGATTGAGAGGATCCCCTGGAGAAGGGAAAGGCTACCCAGTCCAGTATTCTGGCCTGGAGAATTCCTTGGACTGAATATATATATTTACTTTTTCATGTTCTTTTCCATTAAAGGTTATTACAAGATATTAAATATAGTTTCTGATGCTATACAGTAGATCCTTGTTTTTATTTATTTTTTACATAGTAGTGTGAATCTGTTAATCCCCAGTTCCTAATTTACCCCTCCCTCCCTCCCTCTCTTTTCCTCTTTGGTAACCATATGTTTGTTTTCTATGCCAGTGAGTCTATTTCTGTTTTGTAAGTTAGTTCATTTGTATTATTTTTTTTAGATTCCACATATAAGTGATATCATATGATATTTGTCTTTGATTTACTTCACTAAGTGTGATAATCTCTAGGTCTATCCTTGTTGCTACAAAGTGTCATTACTTTTAATCTTTTTTATGGCTGAGTAGCGGGCTGCTGTCTATGGGGTCGCACAGAGTCAGACATGACTGAAGCGACTTGGCAGCAGCAGCAGCAGCAGCAGCAGCAGCATCCCATTGTGGATGTGTACCACATCTTTAGGGCTTCCCAGGTGGTCCAGTGATAAAGAACCTGCCTGCAAATGCAGAAGCCGCAAGAGACTCCGATTTGATCCCTGGGTCAGGAAGATCCCCTGGAGCAGGAAATGGCAACCCACTCCAGTATTCTTGCCAGGATAAGCCCCTGGACAGAGGAGCCTGGCGGGCTACTGTCCACGGGGTTGCAAAGAGTCGGACATGACTGAGTGAGTGAGCACACACACGCCACATCTTCTTTACCTGGTCATCTGTCAGTGGACATTTAGGTTGTAGAGAGTTCTATCTCTTGATGGCCACCACTTCTCAGTGGCCTCAGATTGGGTTCTTGGAGCCCACTTGGAAGTTTCTGGTCTATTCTTTACCCTCTCTCATCTGTGCCCCTCTGCTAGTGGGTAGGAGGGATGGGGCACCATAGCCTGTATAGTTAGCTGTGTGTGGTGGATTTGGGGAGCACTTTTCAGGAGGAAAACTGGGGAGGTGACCCTCCAGGTGTTTTAGTCTGCCCAGGTGCCAAAACAAAATACCGTGGACCAGGTGACTTAATCAACAGACATTGCTTCCTCACAGTTCTGAAGACTGGAAGTCTGAGATCAGGGTGCCAGCATGGTCAGCTTCTGGGGAGGGCTCACTTCTTGGCTTGCAGACAGCTTTTTTATTGCTGGGTCTTCACAGTGGCGGGGGATGCAGAGGTAAGAGAGAGCACGCTGGTTTCTTCCTCTTATGGGGGCTCCACTCATGACCTCACCTAACTCTGATCAGTTCCCAAAGGGCCCACACCCTGATACTATACACTGAGGGTTAGGGCTTTGGCATATGGGTTTGGGGGAACACGATTCAGTCTATAGCACTGAATCAGGGGATGGGGGTAGAGCCGGGGAGGGGGCGGACCTCTCTTCGTTCAGCCTCCACAGCTGCCCTGAGCACTTTGCTGCTGAAGCAGAGGCTCGGAGATGGGGTGAGGGTGCGTCACTCGGCAGGCACGCTCTCTGTTTCCCCGCAGGACCTGTCCCAGCCTATGTGGGGCCCCTGCCCCCTGAGCTGGTTGGAGGCCCTACTACTGCCAGATGCTCAGGAGGACACAAAGCTCCAGGTGGCCCCCAAGCAGATGTGTTGGCAGAGGGGCCAGAGTGGGGAGGAGCAGATGGCTCCACTGAACAGAGTGGTGATAAGACCCTGAGCATGGGACGACCGGGCTCTTGTGACCCAGTAAGGTGTGGATTCAGCAGTGGGGGCTGGGGCCATGCCTGCCTGCCGTGGGCCCCTCTCAAGCAGGAGCTGCTGGCTCTGAGCATGTGACACGCTGTCCCTGCGGTCCCACAGCGGGGCTGGGCTGGCAGACTATGAAGCAGAGACTGCTCCAGGAGAGCTGAGCAAGCCGCCTGCATCCCAGGCCCCAGGGTCCAGGCGCCTCAGAAACAGAATGCCGAACATCTCCCTGCTCCAGAGAGGCGTCGTCATCTGGGGTTTATGGGGTCGGGAGCAGGCCAAGGGGACCCAGCAGTGAGAGGCAGTATGGACCCCGCGAGGCCCATGCCTGCTCCTGCAAGAGTGGGACCGGAGGGCAGACGGGCTGAGAGAGAGCGGGGAAGAGAGGGAAAGGCGCAGAATGCTCTCGACCTCCTCCCATGGTTTCTGCAGAGCTGCCCTGAAACCACCCTGCAGCAAGAGAGATGAGACTTGTGATGAAGGGAGGCCCTCCAGGGAAGGATCTGGAACGCACCCCTAATCCTGTGACGGGGGGCAGGCCCGGCCCCTCCCCTCCGCCTTCATCTTCCTTCCCTTCTCAGGTAGACACCAATCCTAAGGAGAATATAGTTCTGTGTGCGTGTGTGTGTGTCTATCTGTCTCTTCCTCTGTCTCTCTTTCTCTCTGTTTTTCTGTCTCTCTCCTTCTCCTGTCTCTCTGTCTCTTTATCTCTGTGATTCTCTCGCTGTCTCTATGTCTCTCTTGTCTCTTTGTCTCTCTCTCTTTCTCTGGCTGGACACACAGTGAAAAGAGGTCCCCCTTTCCTCCCCAAACCCCCCACTTTCCACATCATCCCATCAGGTCTGGGTCTGCCCCTGCCCAGGTCCCTCCCAGACTGGAGTCCCCTTGGCCCCTCCTCTGCACCCCTGCTGCACTCAGGCCTGGGGTGTCCCTGGGCCACACCCTCCTGTCCCAGGCCCCTTTTCTCTTCAGCCTCTGAGGGCCTCTGGGGAAGCTGCTTGGCGTCAGCCAAGGCCCCTGGTGCTCTGACCGCTGCCGCCGCCTCTCTTGTGCCATGTATTCTATCCCTTTATTTCTGAAAGAGCGGCCGTTTCCTGGCGACCAGTCTGTGTACAGGCCATCGAGCTATTTGGAGAAGCCTGTTTTATGGGACTAAGTTGCAGTAAGTACACGTGCCTGGTGGGGATCCATTTCTGTTTGTTTACTTCTGCTCAAGGAATCCCTCGCTGCAGCCACTCACGTTTCAAATATAGCTACAGCACTAGCTCTAGCCTCCCCTTTTCTCAGTGAGGTTTAAACCCATCTGGCACGTTTCATAAAAAGCGGGGTTTTGATCTGGAAAGAGATGTACCTTCTACCCCAGAAAATGGACCACTTCTCCCTGACTCAGATGATGGCTCTTTTTGAGGGGGAGGATGTCTTTTTTTGCTTTTTGGACAAGTGTTCACATGTCTTCTCTTTGGTCTTGGACTCTCCTTTCCAAGAGAGTTGACCTTCTGGTCCAGGCCTCTCCCTGACCCCTAAAAAGGCCAGTCTGGCTCATCCTCCTCCAACCATCGATGCCAGAGGCCCTGGCTGTCCTCCTGAGGGCTGGGGTGGGCCAGGGTGCTCCAGCTCTGAATCTTCCCACAGGCTCCTTGAGCTGGATGCTGGGGGTCCCACCAGCAGCTGGAATCAGCGGGAACTGCACCAGCCATAAGCTAGGCTGCAGGGAGGTAACTGGGAAGAGGCATTGGAAGGAGCGGGGCTCCAGAGGCCACGAAGGTTGGAGGGTGTTCCTGGACCAAGAGTGATCCCGTGGGGTAAGGGGGACGAGGGGCCAGGTGTGGGGGCTGGCCATACCCGAGAGCCCACCTTTCCAGGTGGGCAGCTAGCACCCCCTGGACCCCAATTCCTCAGGCCCCCCTGCAGTCATCCTGCCTTACTCTTGATCCCCAGTCCCTTCCCACGCTCCTCATGCATCTTAGTCCACCTCTGCTCTGCTCCCTTGGTTAACAAACACCTGCCCAGGCCGGGGCAGGGGCAGGGAGGAGTGCTCCAAGGACCACACCCCCCCCCCAACCACCACCCAGTGCTGGGCCCAAGCCAGAGTCTCGCAGAGGGGAAGGGCCCCGGTGACGGGTCCTTGGTCCCAGGTCCCCACCAGCCAGGTCTGCCCGATGTTCAATCACTGGCTGTTCTGGGGGATGGTGCTCAGAGGCTGTCCTGCCCCTAATGTCACAGAAAGAAGACTCTGCAGGCAGAGAAGCCCTGTGAGTTGCTGAAGTCACAGGGGTGAGTGATGGAGACCTGGGTTCAGTGAAAGCATTTGTTCTTAGGCAGTGACTTCATGAGCCTAAAGGCGGCTGCTGGTGAGGGCAGAGCCTGCCCGGGCTCTGGAGTTAGCTTCCTCGAGGCCTGGTGAGATCTGGGTGGCTCTGGGCCTCACCTGTCTGGTCTGTAAAATGGGTTAATAGCAGCGTGTGCCGCATGGGCTGGGTGTGGAAACTTCTGTGAGGTTTAGCCAGAGGGTGATCTGATGGAGACTGGGGGAACCAGGAGCTTTTGAAGTTATGCTGTCTGAGGGCCCCAGGGCTCTGGGTGGAGGAAGCATCCCCACACCCACCCCACTCTGTGAAGAAAGGCGCTGCTCACTGCTCCAGCGTGGACACTGACTACATTGCCTCTTTGGCTCCCACCCCTGCAAGGGGCCTAGCAGAGCCTGCCTGGGGATGTGCAGTCAGGACCACAGCCTTATGTCCAATGAATGCCTGTAGACACCTGCTGATCATCAGTTGACCATGCCTAGCACAGCTTGGCAGACCTCTAAGCCCTGGGCAAACCACATAGATGCTGGGGAGTGGTGAGCTAGCTTCCCACGGGCCCCGGTTCTTCATGCAGGGCCCGTGGAGGCCCACTCTGCTGGCCATCCTGCCCAGGGGGGAGCTCTGCTGACCCCCCACAGGAGAATGGGGACAGGCCTGGGTGAATGTGCTTCCTGCGCATGAAGACCCAGCAGATCCATCCTTCATCCCCAGGGGAGGTGAGGGGTGGGAGGAAATAAAGAACTCCTTTGGTTAGCACTCCCAGAAGAAAAGAACCAGTCTGGGCACCCAGCAGGGAAGGAGGCTGGCTCCACCTCCAAGGACGACCCTCTGCTCCCAGCCTGTGCCTGGTAGGCTGTGGATTCAAACCCGCTCTTCCCTTCCCTAGCAGGGTGGACTTGGTGACTTTGAAATCCCTCCAGACCTCAATTTCCCTTCTGGTACTATGGCCTGCCAGGGCTGCTGTGGGGGTTTGAGCCCCTAAGTATGTTCCTCTCAAGGGATGAGTAGAGGAGCCCCTCATGCTAGGTAACCAAGAGCTGACCTTTCCAGAACAGCTTCCCACTGTGAGTAGAAGGCAGCGAAGTCCCACAAGTAGACAGGCAGGAGGAAGGTGATGCCAACACTGTGACACACCCTCTTCCAGAAGATACAGTATCCTCACTCTATGTTCTGGGACATCATTTTCCCATCCACAGGCTCACATGAAACCCGTGTCATATACATCAAATATATATGTATATGGCCTGCATGGGTCCTGGATCTGGCCAAGGTCCCCCTTCTTCCAGAGGTTCCAGGGCAGCATTGTCTCAGCTGATGGGGCTGTGGGCTGTGCACACAGGGAGAAACATCAAGGCTGGTGTGCTGGGGGAGAGCACCTGCTTTCTTCCCCTGGCCCTGGCCCATGTAACCCCCTCAGGCTCACCTGCAGGAGGATGTCCCTTGAACATACTATGAAGAAAGCCAATGCATACATTTGTAAAGCAAAAGTCAATGAGAATGGTGATAGATGTCTTTTTAAAGAGCCCACAAGGGGCCCACTACTGTGTGGTGATTTCAGTCCATTACAAAGAAATAGTGGATGTTTCCCTATTCACACACACATACAATCACATAATCACTGATATAAGCAAATCACTTGGAAATTAAAATTGTAGTGTGAAAAAAATGCCATCAGGCAGGACTCGGGGTTTCCAATGGCTGAGCCTGAGTCTGCCCAGGAGGAGCTTGTGGAGCAGGAGCAGCATGGCAGAACGGGGCGCCAGCCCCTCCCCTGCGTCGCCCAGCTCCCTCTGTGGGTGTGCATTCACTACCTCTGCACCTGGGAGAGGGCACCTGCCTGCAACTCGCTTGACCAGGTCTGTCACAGGCCCACCTCTCATCCCATGGTGCGAGCAAACGCTTGTTAGTCACCACGAGACCGCAGGCAAGAAAGGATGTGTTGGGGGGGACACGAGAGAGTGGCCGGCACCATCTCTCTGAGCCCCTGGGTCCAGCAGGGTCCACGTGCCCACACGCAGTGCCTTGGTCCAGCAGGTGCTGGTGGCCGTGTCTGCTCCTTTGTAGTCCAGCCAGTTTATGCTCAAACTGCTCCACAGATGGGGTGCGCCTCTATGCCTGTATTTGCTTGTGATGAGTCGGAACCCATCAGAGGTCGTGCCCGAGGTCACACAGGTGGGCACCTGCGGAGCCGAGATATAGCCAGACCTCTGGACTTCCAAGAAAGCCTGGACCCGTTCAGCCTGGACGCCAGGCCTCACAGGTTCTCTGCCATGCTCTGGGCCAGTGACCGCCCGCTGCTGTGTACAGTCCTCCTCCAGGGGGACTCTGAGGCTTGGCAGTCCTCATAAAGGCGGGCACCAGCCGGGGACACATGTAGTAGGGTGATCCCTTCCCACCCCACAACACTGCCCATCCCTCATAACATGTCTGGGAAGCACAATTGCTCAGATTTATATTTACTAATGCGGACACTTTTATGCATTTAGTAGTTGCTAAAAGGGATTCCCAGGTGGCGCAGTGGTAAAGAATCTGCCTGCCAATGCAGGAGACGGAAGAGATGTGGTTTCAGTCACTGGGTCAGGAAGAACCCCTGCGGTGGAAAATGGCAACCCACTCTACTATTCTTGCCTGGAGAATCCCATGGACAGAGGAGCCTGATAGGCTACAGTCCCTGGGGTTGCAAAAAGTCATACACGACTGAGCACATATTCACACAGCTGAGATAAAAATATAAATGCTGGTTCCTCTCTGCATGGGTTTCTTATAGCTTCTGTAAGAAATGATCACAAATAGTGGCTTAAAACAAAGCAAATTTATCAACTGACGGTTCTGGAGGTCAGAAGTCTGAAATGGGTCTTCTGGACTAAAAACAATGTGTCAGCAGAGCCAGTTCCTCGGCGGGTTCTAGAGGAGAGTCCATGTTCTTGGCCTTTCTGGCTTCTGAGTCCATGTGCATTCCTTGGCTCATGGCCCCTTCTTCCATCTTCAAAGCTGGCAGCTGCCCCTCCAGCCTCTGCGTCTGCCATTACATCTTCTCTGACATTCCTGCCTCCCACTTATAAGGATGCTTAGGATGCTATTGGGCCCATGAAACAGTCCAGGACCATTTCCCCATCTCAGGGTTCTTAAACATCTGTCACCTCCCTTTCGCCATGTAAGGTCGCATTGCACAGATTCCAAGGACTAGAAAGTCTTGGGGGCTGTGGCTCTGCCTCCCACGCCGCCCCACCCCCACCTCAGTGATGAGCACAGCCCTGCCTGCCTGCCTTACACTTCGGCTCACTGGCTTCGAGGACTTTTTCTTTTCAGCTGTACATCACCTCCCCCATCCCAACACACACACACACACACACACACACACACACACACACACACACAGAGTTTTAATCAAATTCTGACACTTTTAGTCAAAATATAATAGACCACACAGAGCTATTTCCCCTCATGGGCAACCCTGAGGAGGGCAAAGGAGGAGGCTTCCCAAACCCATACCCATGCAAGGTCACAGCCTGCATTTTCCTTGCATTTGGGAATTGGTAGCAGTGTCCTGCATGGCCCACGGGAGGGCAGGAGGGGCCAGGCTAGGGGAGGGGCTAGGGGTCTAGTAACAGTGGAAGGAAGGGACTGAAGACCAGGAAGTGTGGCGTGCGGGCCTCTTAGAGAGTTTGGGATGAGGTATAAGTCCTGGCCTTCCTTTCCATTCCTTTGCAGGTGGGCTGGCCAGGAAGGCCAGCAAGAAGGGGTACTGCACAGGGACCTGGGGAGGAAGCCAGCCCAGACAGGATGTGTCTGTGAGGGCTTGGAGGCAGGAAGGACATCCAGGAGGGAACATGCTGGGTGACAGGAAAGAATCACTAGGGCTGGAGAGAATCCCTTTCCTAGGGGAGGGGTACTTGGACTTGACACTTCCTGTCTGTGAGGAGGAAGGGACAGCAAGCCAAGAGCTGACTGCTTTTCCCCTTGTGCACAGCCATGTGTTCTGCTTGTGTCTGAAGGTGACTCTCAAGGTGTCAGCCTTCTCTAATGCAGGCACAACTCCACACATCACTGTCCAGGGGAAATGCAGTGTTTTCTAGTAGCCATGTTACAAAAGTAAAGAGAAATAGGTAGATTAATTTTCATAAAGCTTTATTTAACCCACTATAAACAGAATATTAAGGGCTTCCCTGTTGGTTCAGATGGTAAAGAATCTGCCTGCAATGCAGGATACCTGGGTTTGATCCCTGGGTTGGGAAGATCCCCTAGAGAAGGAAATGGCTACCCACCCCAGTATTCTTGCCTGGAGAATTCCATGGACAGAGGAGCTTGGTGGACTACAGTCCATGGGGTTGCAAAGAGTCAGACACAACTGAGAGACTAACACACAAAAACAGAATATTATTGGGACTTCCCTGGAGGTCCAGTGGTTAGGACTCCGCTACACTATTGAGGGCTCAGGTTTGATCCGTAGTCAGGGAACTAAGATCATGCAGCATCCATGCTGTGCAGCATGGTCAAAATATTTTTTAAAAAAACAAAACACAAGACAGAACAAAACAAAAACCCAGAATATTATCAGTGAAACAAGCAAGCCACATAAAAACTGTTAATGAAATATTTTACACACTGTGGTTTATATTGCCTTCCAAAGCCATGTGTATTTTCCACGTACAGCTTCTCCCAATCTGGACTTGCCATGTGTCAAGTGACAAAAAGCCACATGTAGTCAGTGACTACCACTCTGAATAGTGCAGTTCACAGCTACTCTGATAAATGATTGTCCAGGGATTTGTCAGGCTCTCTGGCCATAAGCAATGCAAATTCAATGGAAGCAGGGGAAGCAAAGAAGGGATGGACTGGCTGATGGGACCAAGTTCCCTGTGCTGAGGTGAGGGGAGGGGAGGGGAGCAGGATCTGAGGTCCAACGGTGGCCGAGGGTCCTCTGTCCACTTCTGTCTGGGGCTGGTGTCGCTTTCCCTTCCGGACCATGTGTGTTCTCCACTGGGCGGGGATGCGGCCATAGAAACTGCAGGCTCCCAGCCTTACAGTGTAGCAATCAGAGCGAAAGGAGAACTCTTCGTGAGTTCTGCTACACATGATTCCCAGGAAGGACTCGGGGCTCTGCTAGGGCAGCGCACCCACTGGATTTCCCAAGGCGCTGGCTCCCTGAGGCGCTAGAATCAGCTGCCTTCTGGAGTCAGAGAGCTGGTGTGGGCACACAGGACAAGGGTCCTGTGCTGGGCATGCCCTCGGGCCCTCGTCCATACCTGTCCTTACTGCAGTGTGGCCTCCAGGCAGCCCAGCTCCCCTTACCAAGCCACTCACAGGCGTTCTCTCAGCTTTGGCCCAAGGCCACCTGTCTGTCTTGCAAAGTGCATCGTTGCGTGTGTTCTCCTGGGGCCAGCCGGCCCCCAGCAGCTTTCTGCTCTCCTGTCCTCCCCCCTCCACCTGCCTCTGCTGGCTGTCCCACTCCAGGTCCTCGCCTTGCAAGTCAATTCACTTTCCCTATTGCATCCAAAGTGAGCCGTATCAGTGCAACTCCAGGTCGGCTTCCCCTGCACAGAGCCTCCCATGACATCGGCGCAGAGCCAGACCCTCAGAAGACATCCCAAACTGCAGCCTCACAGCCTGGAGTCTGCAGCCACACTCTGGTTGCCCTAGACCTAGTGCATTCTCTGTATCCAGCCCGGCTCCTGGCACTTGGCTCTTGTAGGTGTCCTGCCTGGCTGCTGGCCCCAGGAGCAGGGCTGACCAGGATGCAGTCATAACTTTAAATTCTGTGGGGCTCTTCCTGTATCTCTTGTGGAAGCATCCCTCCTCTGAGAACCAGGACCCCTGGGCCCACAAAACCTAAGGCTGCAGGTACAGAAAGAACAAATCCCCTCACATCAGTCGTGAAGAATGATGAAGAGCCCTTGGTTCCCAGACCATGTATTTTACCTTTTAGGGACGCAGCATCACCCAGTGGCTGTTAGAGTGGACACTGCACCCTGGAGGTCACAGGTCCCTTCTACTGGGGGGCGAGCATCTTCAAGCTGACAGCTCAGCTGTGCCTTCAGGAGGTTGTTTGACTGCTCTATCGTAGGGCAGCTGTTAGGTGGGAGGACTAGTGCGTCCTGATTGTGCACTCACTGCCAAGCCTCCTTTGCCAAGAAGCAGGTCCTTCCTCTGCGGTCGTGCTGTGGGGGATCTCGGATCAGGAGATTCGAGGTTCCTTGGTTGGTGGTACTGGCTGAGACAGTGAAAGTAGGAAAGGCAGACGTGTGCCTGGAAGAGCAGATGGTTGCCCCTTCTAGAGTGGAGCGGTCCTGCGTGATCAACTTAGACCAGGTTGTGGCTGGTTGGTGCCCTGGAGGAACAGTATCACCCCAGAGGTTTAAGGTTGGTCTCTGACACTGGCAGGTCACACATTTGACAACAGCAAAAGCTAGGCTAGCCTTGGCAAGATGGAGCCTATGCTTTGGGGCGTAGACACAGCTTCCACATCCGCCGCCATGGTTAATGGTTTGTGAGGGCATTGTGTTAACGCCGAGAAGCTACCAACGTGAAGCTACTAGCCAGCCCTCCGCGTGCTTGTTCAGTGCCTGTTCTCTAGCAGGTGGTTTCTCATGGGCTGGAACTCCGCCGACTTGTTCTCGAGCACCTGGATTTCTCCATAGTCCTCCTCCCCGCCCCATTCCTGTCCCCAGTCCTCTAATCTCGCTCCTTCCAGCTAAGCTGTTCCCTCCTGTCCATGGTCTGTGGGTGCCTTGACCTGTGGGCCGTTTCTCTCTCTTCGCAAGGGGAGTCACTGGGTGCCTGCCCCAAACGCTGACTCTTGAGAGCCTTTCTCTCCATTTCTGCCTTCCATGGCCACCCTTGAGTGGGACTGCTGCCTGGCAAATGCCCGTCTCCAGCTTGCACCAATGGGCCAAGCTGACCTGTCTGTGGACCAAGTGAGTGGGTTTTGATCCCTCCAGCAGCCAGACAGAGGGAAGGGCATCTGTGTGAGCTGAGGGGGGCACGGGGGCATTCGTGCAAGAGTGGTAGTGACAGGAGGTGGGTCTGAGCCTCCTGCCCCTGCTTGAGTCTGATTGCAGACGCCCTCCTGTCTTATGATGGATGGCTGTGGCATCTGCCCGATCTGATGACTTAGCAGCTCTGACGTCACCCAGCTCAGGATGGGCAGTTCTGGCCATATGATCAGTCACTCAGTGCCCCGTGGTTAGATGTTCTGTCTCTACTGGGGCCCAGCGACAGACCAGGAGCTGCCTTTCAAGTGGTATTTGGTATTTGGCTCACCTGCTGCAGGTAGTAGGCCCTTGGTCCAGAGCCTGGGGTCTGGTCGGCGACACTCCTTTTGGGATTTATCACACTCCCCACAGTGTAACACCTCAAGTATCACAGCTGCCAGGTCACATGGCCTAAGAGTCAGGGCTGACTGTGGCCAACTGGCTCCAGAGCGCTTTCTTTCTCTGGCTCCACTTAACCTATCAGCCTTCTGTTTCATCCAATAAATAGGTTGGAACAGTATCGCCAAGTGCAAGAATATGCTGCTTCCAAAATCTGAAGAGGCTTATCAAGCACTACACACCTTTCTTAAGAGAAACAAGGCATGATCATTACTCACTTTAAAGCAGTTGTCCCTGGCATGTCCCAGACCACTGGGCCGTGGCAAATTTCACAGAGGTGGCAGCCCCTGAGGCTTTTCGAGATGTGTCTCACCACGAGACATCCATGATACTCACCTCTTGTGTCCAACTAGCATAATATCCAACTAGCATGATGTCCAACTAGGATGAGTCATCAATGTGGTGAGCTGATATAATGTCTGGTCTCTGTAGACCAGGTCTCTTGGGACCATACTGTGATGGAGAGCAGGAGAATTCACAGGGTGAGGCCGGGTGTATGAGGGACTTGGTAAGACAAGGATGGAGGCAGATTCACATTTAGCAGAAGTCAAGCCACAGTCTAATCCCATGGGGAGCTCTGGGTCATGAATGGCCTCGTGTGTGAGTCATCTCTCCTGAGGCCAGGTAGCCTTTGCCCTTCTATACTGGGCATTCATTGGTTGGAGGCCCTGGTAGGAGGGTAGGGGCTGCCAGATTCAGCAAATAAAAATTTAGCAAATAAAAAAAAAGAAGCCCAGTTATATTTGAATTTCAGATAAACAGCAAATAAAATTGTAATATATGTCCCAAATATTGCACGACATACTGTATTTTCTCCGCCAAACCTGGGGGCACATAACCTCCCAGGTATTTCTGGGCAGGATGACTTAGTAGGTTGAAGGTGGGTCTTAGGAGAAGGGCCCAGCTGTGAGCTATTGGCAGCCAGCTGGAGCAGGTGGGGGCAGGTACAGTGCCTGTACAAGGGGATCATGGCAGCCTCCAACATCTACAATGTGATAGGTTGTGACATGAACAGGATTGCTATGTACTCCATACAATTACAGCCACCACTGAGCTCTTTAAGAGTTAAATAATTAGGTAATTGGTGTTTTGAATGTTTCATATTATGCAAAAGTCACTGGTGGG
Source organism: Capricornis sumatraensis (assembly GCF_032405125.1). Classification (NCBI taxonomy): domain Eukaryota; kingdom Metazoa; phylum Chordata; class Mammalia; order Artiodactyla; family Bovidae; genus Capricornis; species Capricornis sumatraensis. The sequence continues at coordinate 81,956,824 of NC_091073.1, forward strand.
TTGCTATATATGAAGAGAGTTTTAGTGATATCTGGATAATTGGATAGAGTTTTTGGATGGGCATCATTTGCCTTTTATTTAAAACAAGTAATGTAGGCTCTTGCTGCTGTAAATTAGTTCTCTAAGATGTTTTCAAAGTGACTGTAAAGCTCATGAGTATAGCTCAACCACACAGGGAATCCATGTGGGAAGCAGCAGCAGACCTAGCTTGACCAGTGGCATCGTTAGACCTGGCGAAAGTCAGAGGGTGGGACAGAGGCCCAACTCCATCTGCAGGTGGTAGGGCCAGAGTGATAGGAGAACGTGTGGCAGAGCCCCTCGTGCTGTGGTCACACAGTCCCTGCCAGAACCACAGCCTCTGCGAGGTGGCCTAGCTATGCCAGAGGACCAGGTCCTCCGGAGGCTGGGGGCAGTGGCTGCAGCCTGTCTCTGCTCACTTCCTTCACTCAGGTCTTTCCCCCTGGAGAGCCAGTTGTTAAACATTTTCCAGCTGGGTTTCCATAACCTTGAAAGGAGTGAAGTCCAGTTCCTGCCTCACCTCCTGTGGTCTTTCCTGAGCCACTCTGTCGAGGGTGATTACCAACATGTGCCCCACTGTCCCTTGCTTCCCCCTCTTCAGGCTTGCTCACATGAAGAAAAGCAGAATAACTTGTTAGTCCTCATGAGGCAATTATGGTCCATTGGGCTGTACCAGACACCCACCTAACGCTGAATTCATTGATAGGCTCATAATCTCACATAAAAAATAGTCCAGAGGTGGCTCCCACCCCCATACATGACAGCCTGATGTCAGACTCTGGGTCAGCCCCGCGGGTTGTCTTGTCCTCCCCCTCATGGCTGTCTGGGGTACCAGCAGATTCAGTGATGCTCCAAATGCAAGAGGAGTGGGGCTTCCGCTTCCACATGTTCCCTAGCTGCCTCCCTCCTGTTGTCTCCAGAAGAGGATGGGGGTGAGGCCAGGCAGGTCCAACCCCCAGTACTGGGTGTGTTGCCACAAACGAAGGCTCTTTGAGTAAGAATGAAGGGGAACCGGGTGTGGGTGGCAACAAACCATGTTTGCCCCCACCCCTAAGAGCACACATGTCCAGGGCACTGCCCAGGAGCAGGCCACCCACCTGACCAGGGCCAAGGCTCAGGACTTTTTATAGGCTCAGAAACTGAAATTGTGAATGAATCACTTATCTGAGATCAGGTAGGTAGCAAGTGTCCACCAGCTCCCTCTTCCTGTTCCAAGCGCCACGAGGGAGCTGGAACAAGGACTTCCAGGGTCACGGTTCCTACAAGGGAGAGGCCACTGCCCAGGGAGGCTTGAGGGTGAGGCAGCTCTCTCCACGGGCCCCTGTCTCTTTCCATCTGTAATTGGGACCCCTGACTCTTCTACTTCATCTGTTACTCTTCTTTTTTTAACGTTGATATAAAATACATGCAATGAAATTCACCATTTTAATCAAATTTACTTTTTTGTTTTGTTTTTATAGATATAATTTTTAAATATTTATTTATTCATTTGGCTGTACCAGGTCTTAGTTGTGGGATTTTCTTAAAAAATTTTTTTTTTATTTGTTTATTTTTGACTGCGCTGGGTCTTCATTGGGCTTCCCTGGTGGCTCAGATGGTAAAGAATCTTCCTGCAAAGCAGGAGACCCGGGTTCAATCCCTGGGTCAAGAAGATCTCCTGGAGAAGGGAATGGCAAACCACTGCGGTATTCTTGCCTGGAGAATCCCTGGACGGAGGAGACTGGTGGGCTACAGTCCATGGGCTCTTCATTGCTGGGAGAGAGTTTTCTCCAGCTGTGGCAAGCAGGGGCCACTCTCTAGTTGCAGCGCTATGGGCTTCTCGCTGCAGAGCACGGGCTCTGGAACGCTCAGGCTTCAGTAGCTGCAGCGCGTGGGCTCAGTAGCTGTTGCTCAGGGAGTCTAGGGCGCAGGCTCAGTAGTTGCTGCTCACAGGCTCAGCTGCCCCACAACATGAGGGATCCTCCCGGACCAGGGATTGAACCCACGTCTCCTGCATTGGCAGGTGGACTCTTACCCACCGTTCCACCAGAGAAGTCCCAGTTGTGGGATTTTCAATCTTTAGTTGTGGCGTGTGGGATCTAGTTCCCTAAACAGAGATCAAACCTGGGCCCCCTGCATTGGCAGCACGGAGTCTTAGCCACTGGACCACCAGGGAAATTCCTCAAGTTTGCTATTTTTTTTTTTAATGTTTAATTGAAGGATAATTGCTTTACAGAATTTTGTGGTTTTCTGTCATACATCAACATGAATCAACCATAGGTGCAGCCATATTTGCGTATTTTCTGTACAATTTGTTTCTACTTTTATCATTATTGATTGCTTTATTCTTAGGTTTACTTTATATTCTGTGTGTTGGGTTTTTTTTAAATACCTTTAGAGGAATGTGTTGCTCATTGATTTTTCATTTATTTTTTTTGTAAGTGAATTAAGGGTTCCTTTGAGTTTTGCTTTAGCTATTTTTTAAATATAAATTTATTTATTTTAATTGGAGGCTAATTACAATATTGTATTGGTTTTGCCATACATCAACATGAATCCGCCACAGTGCTTTTGCTATTATCCGTACTTTTTATATTTGGTACACTAATGGTTATATATTTATAAAGGGGGGTGTAACCCAACTCAGATCTCCTCTTTAGCCCAAATGCTATTTAAAACAGCCTAATTTCCTTTGTGTACTCTTTGAGTGCATTATTTCAAGTCACTAGAAATATATGCATTTCTCCAAACGCCTCTGACTTTGTTCTGCTGGCCCCTCAATCTAGAATGTGCTTCTCTGCTGGCCATTTCCTGCTCATACATCAAGGACTGCAGGAAGAGGTCCTGAGAAACCCTGTTCTCCAGAGAACCCTCCTAGTCTCTCTCATGTTCCCTCAAGACTCTGCAGCTCTGCCAGTATCAGTTAGTATTTGCTATTTGCTTGTCTCTTCTGCCAGAGCGTAAGGTCCTTGAGAACTAAAAACTAGTCATTTTCATAACCTTAGACTGAACACAAATTAGATGCTCAATAAATCTTAAATAAATGTGTGATTCAATCCCTTCCGAAGCTCTGTTCGGGTCATTGGTGCTTTCATTCTGAGTGTTAATTAGGGCAGATATAATTGCTGTAACCAATACCAAACAGGAAATGGATCTACAGAGCAGAATTGAGTTTGCTCCCATGTTAGCCCAGCATTATCCTGCCTCCTTTGGGCCCTGAATGATCCTGCAGCTGGCGGATGTGCAGGACACACCCTGTTCCTCACCCACTCTCTACCCCCCTCCCTCCCATGGCCCCAGCCTTTAGGTTTCACCCCAACATCTGGCCCCAGGCCTTCAGGCCCACCTGCTGTCAGAGGCAAGCACTGTGCAGGACAGACCTGTGTGGCCACTTCGGCTCCCCCCACCACCCCCTCCCTCCTCCCCACCTCCCCTGGCTGAAGCTGAGGCCTCTGAACATCTCCATCATGGAAGCAGCTCCAGAGCTACTTCCTGACTCCCAGCATGTGCTTAACCCTGGAGGGACCCTCCCCATCTAGTCAGACTAATCTTCCAGCACACCTGGAGTTAGGCTGAGCTGGGGGGGAATCCTGGCTAAGTCACTGATGGCTGCTGTGTATCAGAAATCCCTTCACTCCCAGGCGCCCCAGCGTCCCCACATTTAAAATGACTGCCCTGAGCTTGCCGGCCAGTTGTGCTGCATGTAAGCATCTAGCACAGGAGCCGGCCTGCGGAAGGCGCTGGGTACTTGCCAGCAGTGGCTACCGAGGTCCCAGCCCACTCTGCTGTCTCTTGGCTCATCTCCCCCTTTCTCTGTCCCTGACATGGCCACACTACCTGATACCCTCTCATCACCAGGCCCCTGGTCTGCCCTTACACAAGGGCGCAGCCGGCCTCCAGTCGACCCTGCTGTAAGTGAACAGCTGCAACACCATACTGACCTGCAGGCCCTGTTGTACCAGCTCAGGGAGTACCCACACTGTTGCCCAGCTGGTGTGGAGGGCTGGCAGGCCAGTGGGGAAGGGGCTTGCAGGCGGGATTCTCCAGCTTCCAGCCTCACTTTCTTTCCCACGGAATATGGAGTCTGGTAATTTGACCCATTTAACTTTGAGCCTCCATCCTTCAGAGTCTGGGCCTCAGAGCCTCTGTGCAAAGAAAGCAGATAAGACCCAACCTTTTTGTTTTTAACTTGATTTTTAAATACTACTTAATTAGTACAAATCCATTGCAGAAAATGCAGGACATATAGATAAACAAAGAGGAAAATAAAGTCACTCATATTTCCATGATCATGATAACTACTATTACTATTTTCCTGTATTTCCTCCCATGTGTATATCACATATACATGTATATGACAAGGTCTTCCATGATGTGGTTAAGACTCCAAGCCTCCACTTCAGAAGGCACATATTCAATCCCTGGTTGGGGAATTAAGATCCACATGCTGTGTGGTGTGGCCTAAAATAAAGAGAGAGATTTAAATACATATATATGAGAAAAATGGATTGTGTTATATTTTTAAACTGTTTTTCCTCTGTATTTGTCATCTATTCCTATGTGAAAAATTACCTCAACACTTAGTGGCTTGAAACAACAAAACTTTATCTTACAGCATTTCTGTGGGTCAGGAATCCAGGAGTGGCTCAGCTGGGAGGTTCTGGCTCAGCATCTCTCCTGAGGTTGCAGTCAGGATGTTGCGTGGGGCCGGATCATCTGAAGGCTCAACTGGGGCTGTTGGACCTGCTCCCAAGGTGGTTCACTCACCTGCCTGGCAGGTTGGAGATGCCCATTAGCAGGTGGCCTCAGTTTTTCTCAGTAGAAAAACTATCTACCTCCTGATAGAACCTGAGTGTCCTCATGACCTGGTGCTGGCTTCCCATAGAGTGAAGAATCCAATAGAGAAAAGCGGAAGCTTCATTGTCTTTGTTGGCCTAGCCTCTCATTTCACAGTCCATCATTTCTGCAACAGCTTATTAGTTACATAGGCTAGACCTATTCAGCATGGGTGGAGCCTACACAGCAGCTTGAATGCCAGATGTGAGGCTCATTGGAGGACCTTCCAGAAGGTAGCCCTCATGTTCTCTCCTTAAAAAAAGTTATTTATTTGGGCTTGCTGGGTCTTAGTTGGGGCATACAGGATACTCAGTCCTCACCGTGGCATTCGGACTCTTAGCTATGGCATATGGGATCTAGTTCCCTGGTGAGGGATCAAACCCGGGCCCCCCGCATAGGGAGCATGGCATCTTAGCCACTGGACCACCAGGGAAGTCCCACATTCTGTTTAAACAAAATGTCATTAACATCATTCCATGCCAACAGAGGCAGATCAATCATCATTTTGCATATAAACGTAGCATAGTTTATGTAACCAGTTTCCTAAAGTTGGGTGTGTGGATTATGTCTCATTTTTTGATCCTATAAAGAGTAACCTGGAATATCTGTTACTGAATTTGCTAGATTATTTCCTAGAGATAAAATTAAAAAGAAAATTAAATCATGCCTATCAATCAGCTCCTTGAGCAACCAAAGGATGAGGACACTGACTAGGACACAGAAGTCCTTCAGCACCTACTCTCTCTAATACCTCACATCTCTCTCTCTCCCATTAAGTCAGGAGCTCACTATGTGCTGAGACATCCTAGCCCATTGCTGGGCAGCTCTGTTGCTTTTATTTTTGAGGAAGTCTAAGCAGAGACCACATTCATCCAACATCCTCAGGACAACCACTCTGTGTCCTGGGCATCCCCCAGGAGCCATGATTTTTGACGTCCTTCCTCTCCTGGCCTCTCTTCCCTGGACAGGTCTGTCACTTGCTACAGTGGCTCTTGACTCCTGCCCAGGGCTGACCCTCTGGTGTCACTCCCTCACCTGAAAGGGAAGCGACGAGACAGGGCACACCTCCTGTGGTGGGAGCACAGGAGAGCTGGCTGAGGCATGACAGTCTGGCTCTGAAGGATTAACTAGTGTGGCCAAGTGGGGGTGTTGCCCTCATAGGTGCAAGGAGGAGGCCCAGGAAAGGGGTCTAGGGAAGGATGCTCACTGGTCAAATTGAAAGCCAGAGAGGGCCCCAGAAGTCCAGCAAACCAGCAAGGGACCCGCTGATCTCTGCCCAGCCCTGTCCTCTCCAGCCTCCCAGAGGACAGGCCTGGGGGATTCTGATTCTCCTCTCAGGTGCTGTGAGCCTGGACCAATAGAAGGGCAGCTGCTCCTTGGTCTGGCCAGTCCAGAAGGCCAGTGTGGGGACTCCAAACCCAGGGATGAGTCCTGCCCACTCTGTGAAGACAGAAGCACAGAGCCAGGATCTGGTGGGACAGTAATCTGTCACATGTGGGTCTGGTGAAGCCCTTTTTGCTCTATTTTAGGAAAGAGATGAATCATGTCAAGAGCTTCCTTGGGGATGACCACACTGGCCATTGGCTGGAGAGCCTGGCATTCTACCCAGCCACCCGGCCCACTTGTGAGCTCTTGCTAATTTTAGCAGTGTTTGGCAGCTGCAGGCGGGTCCCACTAGACAAGTTCACTCCCAGGCAGGGAGCTAGGAGTGGGGAGGAGGGATGGTTCTCAAAGTGAGTGCTGGCCTGGACTTTGCAGACCCCAAATGCAAGAATGACCTTCCCCACCTTTTGAGGCAGGTTTTGATGATTTACAGTTGAAGACCTTGATGAAAACAAGCATTTTCTACTTGGGCAGGGAGGAGGGGGCATGGCCCTGAGGTAAGGGTGGGGCCAGTCATCAGAGTGGTGCCCTGCCTCCAACTACTCCCCGACACTTGCCCCACCCCTCCCCTTCCCACCTCCTGGCCCCCCTACCAGCCCCCAATTACCATCATCCCTCACCCCCAGCCCCTACCCCTGCCTCAGCCCAGGACTGAGCCTGGCTCTCAATGACCTAAACGATGTCTTAGGCACACCCCCCAACCCCTCATTCAACCCACCAGCCTGATTGGGCAAATGGCGGGGCGTTGAGGGCCCAGGAGAGGAGCCGAGAGTCTCAGGAGGTCTCTCATCCTCTGCACCCCAGTTTCACAAGGAGTCTTCCTTGCTCAGGTCCTCAGGTCAGGCCTCCCTGCCACCAGCCTGCCTCTCCCCTCCCAAGTGCAGTATAGACCTCAGCGGAAAATTGGCCAGGGGTCCCCATAGTCCAAGACCAAGACCAGGTTCAGATTCTTCATCCAGCACAGGGTCAGGCCCTCAACAGCCCCTCCCGGCCTGCTGGATCTTTGATGTGCTTTCCTGATCTGGGCAGTGTGAAGACTGTCCACCCTGGACGCCCAAGGACTGAAGGGGACATAGACTGGTTCTGCTCCCTCTCCAGAAGATCTGGACAACAAATCTCCACTCCCGGGCTGAAGGCATGGGGCACCACTCCATAGCCCTTGTCACTCCTGACCCCACGCAGGCCTCCTTTGCCCTTTTGGCCCTGTCTGACCTGTGGCAGTAGGCAGAGTATTTTAGCAGCTGCCTGCTGAAAGCTCTCTGCAGAAGCCCCAGACAGCCTGAGTGGGCAGCTGTCTGTTCCATGGCCCATACTTGCACAGGTGGGCCCCTGACTTCCAGGCTACAGGGCAGCCCTGTGCCTCAGCAGGAAGGAGTGTCTCCACCTCCCCCCAAACCTACCTCTTGGCCTCTCAGAGAAGTGGTGATGGAAGCCACAAGGAGCCGGGTCCAGACAGCTTTGAACCTGGTAAGGGTCACCGCAAAGCCAGGTGAGTGGTCCCTGGGGACGGCTGGGACAGCAGAAGTGAAGAAGGGGCTGGACGCCCTGGAAGGAGGCACAGAAGCTAGGTGGCAGCCGATCCCTCCTGTCCGGCCTCTCTAGGAGGGGTCTCCGTGGACAGTGTCTTCTTGGGGACTTGCTCCTGGGCTGACAGTGCCAGACTGTCTGCTGTGCACTGGCCTCACAAATCCAACCGCTACTTGGCACCAATCTCTCCTTGACTAACAGACACACTGACATGCCAAGACCAGGTGGATTCCCCCAGCCCTACCCATGCCTTTCGGTCTGTGGGACCTCTCCTCCTAGTGCACAGCCATCAGTATGCATATAGTCCGTAAAGCCACAGGTCTGGATAAAGCCATTGGATGAATATGTTGGAAGCAAAGTGGGAGGGGCCAAGTTGGTGGGCAGAGATGATGGGGGCTGGGTCTGTGGAACTTGGTTGAGGACAACTGCCCTCTTTATGCCATACTCAGCACTTTGGGACCCTACTTCCTTGGCTCAAGAAAGAAGGCAGGACATGCTGCAGGGCTTCCTTTTGATGGACGAGACAGGTAAAGGTGTGAGAGTGCCTCCCATCCCAGCATAGCACTGGGAGGGCCCCAGAGGGCCAGGGCATGGGACCCCTAGGCAAATGTTGAACACCCTGTGAGCTTTAGAGCCCATCCATTGCCCTGGAGGGCAGTGTGAGCCCCACGTGTGTCCAGCTGCAGCCACTGGATGGCTGTGTACACACAGAGGGTGATCCTGGGCCAGCTGCCACACACTCCTGGGGAAGCAGTTCCAAACATGCCAACCCGAGACCTGCCTTGAGAATCCCAGGAGAGCCAAGATGGGAGCACCCAGGAGAGCCAGAGGGCCGGGACACCAGAAGCCGGGATCCTGGGGGCCATGGCACTATCAGATGGCGGCAGTGGCCCTGCCTGGAGCATAGTAGATTTGCTCAGGCAGGAGACCCCCCACACACACACCGTATTCGGGTGTAGCTGTGAGCCTTGATGCTGTGTCCTGTGACCTCTTGGTGAGCAAGCAGGGGTGCAGCTGTGGGGTGAGAGTGGGGGACAGGCTCTGTCTGTGACCTGGGGGACAGGTAGCTTCTTGGGGTTCCTCAGGCAACTCCCCGCAGTCCCTAGGCTACTCAACAAGACCTTTAAGCCAGAGTGCATGGACACCCAGCCTGGGCTCTGGGAAGGGCTGGGCAGCCCAGTGGGGTGGGGAGGGGAGGTGGGCTCAGCGCCACCCAGGCCAGCGCCCAGGTTCAATGCCAGCTCTGAGCTGTCTAGATTTGTGGCTTTGGAAAGTAAGTAGGGGTAATAAAATGCTTGGGTCCCAGGGGATTAAACAGGAGATACCCTGGGCAGGGTCTGGGGTTGTTCACAGGGGGATCTGTGGGACAGACCTCTTCCCTGTGACTTGAACCCCACCCATACCCCCTGGACACACAGCCTTGAGAGCTGAGGGGACTGTGCAGTTAGGAGCACCTCCTCTCAGGGTTGCAGGCTGACTAAGTGTGGTGCCTGCAGATACTCAAGGAAGAGCTTTGTAGCCATCTTGGAGGATGCTCCCCACGGCCAGAGGTGAGGTCAGCTGGAGGCCCATGTCAGTCTGTGGCCTGCAGTGTTGGTCTGCAACCACAGAACCTTCCAGCCCCTTTCCAAACATGTGCCCACATGGGCCTGGACACAGAGTGAAGCCACTGGGTCACAACCCCTCATGGGTCCAGGCTTACAGCTATGGGACAGGCTGCCATGATGGAAGGAGAGGGGATGAAACCCAGCGGGGCCTAAGGGCTGGACCTCTGCAGGATTAGCATTGCTTTTGGTAAGAGCCTGTGATGTCACACAGTCCTGTTTGGGGAAAGATGCCAGGCAGTCCTTGGGTACCTGGCCTTGGGTGCTGGACCCATGCTGTGTGTTGGCTGCCTGTGGCCACCATCTAAAAGATGAGCAGATGCTAACACCTCCCCTCGTGCCAGGGATGTGAGGCAGCTTGTGTAGTATATTCAGCTCAGCGCCTGGCATACTGCAAGGATTTAGCGAATGTTAATGTTACTATTCCTTCTTGGCATGTTTTATGTTTGGAAGTGTGTGTGTGAGAGAGAGAGGGGTCCAAACTGAAGGCGTGGACCTCTGAGGACAGCCTGGATGGTTTCACAGAGCATGGGGCCTTCTCCAGAGCTGTGTCCTGTGAGAAGAGCCTTGGGGCAAGGGGCACCCCACCCCATGCCCAGAGCTGCAGAATAGCTTAGCAAACACTGGTGTCTGATTCTCTGTGCTTTGTTGTAGACTTTGTCAGCCCCATTCCTGTGTGAACTTCCATGGGTTTAAGTTTTAATCAAGGGGGTCTTGGTAAGAGAATTGGTTCCTAAGTAGGGATCTGTATCCATTAAGAATGCTTTGGGCTTTAGGAAATGAAACACCTGACTAACCATGGCCTTAAGTGATGAGTGCTTGTTTCCACAACCGGCACAGGGAGGTGTGTGGGTCAGGGCTGACTCAGCATGTCAGTGACGTCATCAGGGCTCAGCTCACTTAGCCTCTCTTCACTGCCATCTATAATATGCTAATAGCCTTTTCTCTTCAGCCTTGTCTCCTCATGGTTCAGCATAGCTGCTACAGTGCCAGTTATCACACCCTTTTATAGTTGTGTATACAAAGTTGACAGGGCACTGACCTTCCCCAGAGGGCCCTCCTCCTGCTAAAAACAGGCTTCCCTTCACCTGTCATTGGCCAGAATTGGACCACATGCCCAACTATAAACCAAATCACCAGCTAAAACAGGACAGGATAACTGGGCTTGGCTTAGCCCAATCATGGGATGTTGCCTCAGCCTGGTGAGGGGCTGTCTTCCTTTAAGGTGATAGCTTCCCAGTCTCCCAACAAAATGTGGGCTATCAAAGCTGAGGAAGAAGGAGCAAATAGCTGTGTCGTCTCCTTATTGGAATTCAGAGCATCTCCACCCCCAAGCTCACAAGGAAAACTGCCAGCAAAACAGGCTGAGATTTTTGAAGAGTGGATCCATGGCTTTTATTCGAGTATCTGCCCTTTCTTTTTTGGTCCGAATATCCAGGGAATAAAAATGGCCTTTTCTGCATGAATACATGCTATTGTGCAAAGAAGGAAGGGCTGCCATACCACTGTCCACATGTAAGGTCAGAGCAGGGTCTCTGCTTTCTGGGGATTCATGGGCATGGGTACTGTGTTTACACCCAACCTCATGCCACCACGATGGGGTGTGGCAGGAGACCCTTGCCCAGGCTGTCATAACTCACAGGAATGGTGACATCGAATCTATCTTTTATATATAGGGACCCTTCCTCCCTCTAATGGCCTCAGCAACTTCCAGGCTGTGGACACCATGCCTTAGTCCAACAGACACCTCTAACTAACTGGTGTCACCTCTAATTGGTACCTTGACTAACACTTAATGAAAATGTGCACCACTGGCTCATTTACTCACTTAGCATAAACTCGTAGAGGTAGAATGATTGGATCTTTTAGACAATAATGCCAGCTGCCCATCGCCCTCCAGACAGACTCTTCCAGCCTGTGTCTCACCCACTCTCCTGGTTAGCACCTCCCTCTTCCCCTGACCTGGATCAGGGGTACAAAGCGGGTGCTTCATCTGCCCTCTGCCCCTCACCCCCAGGCTGCATTTATTTAGACGGGGTGTTGGAACGCCACTGTCTTAATTTTCCAACTGGTTTTAACTGCAGTAGTTTGAAATGATGGGTCATCCTGGACCCAGGGTGAGGGGGCAAAAGGAGACCCTCAGTGTGGGTGAGAAACACCCACTCTGCAGGTCCCCCCTCCCCAACTCTGCACAGCTCCTCTCCCACCCAACTGCTTTCCATCCCCCTCCCTGTGCAGGCGGAACAGATCCTGGCAGAGTTCCAGCTGCAGGAGGAGGACTTGAAGAAGGTGATGAGGCGGATGCAGAAGGAGATGGACCGAGGCCTGAGGCTGGAGACCCATGAGGAGGCCAGTGTGAAGATGCTGCCCACCTACGTGCGCTCCACTCCAGAGGGCTCAGGTACTGTGGCGCAGGACAGGGAGCCAGCGGGTCCTCAACCAGAGGCATCTGTCCCCTGGCTCCAGCAGGGAGAAGCGCCCTAGGCCCTTCTTAACAGCCCTGATTGTCCCTAGCAGCCCCAGCGTGCTGGGCCCCAGACACTAGCCTGTTCTTACTCTCGGTTCCATTGGCCCAACCCTGGGCCCTTCAGGCTCATTCTGATCTCAGAGAAACTGGCTTTTTTCATTTCACAAGGAGAAAAATGGTTTCCTATAGTCATTTGGGGGACTCTCAGCCCAATCCTGAGTCTGAACCATTTTCCTAGATCTTCGGGTGGGCTCTGGGCTTGGGGGGACTTCAGTCCAAGGTAAGGAATCCCTGCTGACTTACCCGGTTCACCTTTGACCCTTTGCACAGTTTACTCTGGGGTCTGGTACCAGGGGCCCCTCCGGTGCCCCCACCATGCCTTTACCTCCTCTTCTCCAGTCTCAGGGGTCCTGCCAGGCAGTGCCCATGAGACTGATGTACTTCTGTCTGTGGCTGCAGAAGTTGGGGACTTCCTCTCCCTGGACCTGGGCGGCACCAACTTCCGGGTGATGCTGGTGAAGGTGGGAGAAGGCGAGGCAGGACAGTGGAGTGTGAAGACCAAGCACCAGATGTACTCCATCCCCGAGGATGCCATGACGGGTACTGCTGAGATGGTGAGCACCCTGGGCTAGGGAACAAGGGGCTGGGGCGGGGGGTAGTGCAGGGACCAGGGTCAAGACCATCCAGGATCTTGGAGCTTGGCTAGTCCTGGTGTTAGAGCCTACCTGTTCATCAAGGGCAGGTGGCTGTGGGCCCAACTTCAGGGGGCCCTGCTACAGGAAAGGGAAGCAGCTGAGAGGCCTAGGTGGATGGCCGTGGGGCATGGACCCAGCAAGTCGCACCACTGCCCAGTTTCCCAGAAGGATCAGAAACATGGTAGGGCAGTCAAGAGAACACTCTGGTCCAACAGGCTCACAGTCCATGCATACATTCTACTTCCTCCCCAAGTGGCTTTCCCTCACCCTCCACCAACATAGATGCCAGGGGGAATGACTGCAATGATAATATCTGCCCACGGGGAGGACTCAAGAAGGACCACAGAAGTAGAATGAGCCCTAGGGGAGGTGCTTGGAGCCAGAGCCAATTTCCTTGAGGCACAGGGTTTTAAGAGCCAATTTCCTTGAGGGACAGGCCATGGCAGCCTCGTCCTTGCCATACCCTGGAATGCTGTAGGACTGGGCGTGCATCAAGGAAGCAGGATAGTGTTGTTGCCTCCCTGGGCCTGGAACCCACTGGGGAGCTTAATCAATCAGCAGGCACTCAGTAATGCCCAGCTCTGTGGACAGGCCTATGTGAGTGGGGTGGTGGCCAGTCCTTGCAGGTCCAGTGGTTGGGCGGCCAGGACACTTGGAGGCAGCAAAGAACACTTTGAGTGTTGAAGCTAGAAACCATAGTTATAGCCAGGGATACACCTCTGTCCAAAGTCTGAGGCTGGATGCTGCTGGGTCCAGCTGGGAGGGCCAGACTGGCAGAGCACAGCTGGGCTGGGGACCAGGCCCATCGTCCTGGCATTGCCTGTCCTGAGGACTGCTGTCAGTGGGACTCTGGCATGGGGGTCATGCCCAGGGCTTGCTTGAGTCCCGACAAGCAGTGGTGATAAGAAACAGGGAACTGAAGGCAGGTCCAGAGGCCATGCTTTCCAGGGGCCTATGGTTCAGCAAGGGCTGAGAAGCATCCTGGCACCAGGCTCGCCCTCTGCAGCTGATGGCCACCTTGGTGTTGTCTTCCAGCTCTTTGACTACATCTCTGAGTGCATCTCTGACTTTCTGGATAAGCATCAGATGAAGCATAAGAAGCTGCCCTTGGGCTTCACCTTCTCCTTTCCCGTGAGGCATGAAGACATTGACAAGGTGGGGCTAGGTGTGAGGTGGGCAGGGGTGGAGGTGGATGGATGGGTAGACAGGCACCCCAGAGAAAAGGGCCCATGAACTCTGCCCTGGGCTGCTTTCAAATGCAGCGCCCCACATTGGGAAAGAGCCTTGGATTCAAACAAGCTCCGTCACTCACCTCCTGTGAGATTCTGGGAAAGAATCATAATGTTAGCTGATTCTTACTATTTGCCTCAAGCCTCCTCGCAACCCTATAAGGTATGCATAACACCCCCATTACAGAGTAGGAAACGGAGGCATAGCAACATGCCCACAGTGGGAAGTGGCAGCACTGGGGTTCAAACTCAGACAGCCAGGCTCCAACACACCAGCGTGTCATCACTACGCTGTACTTTCTGTTGGGGAGGTGGCAACGTCCCAAGGCTGCAGCTTTACCCTGCCTTCTGGCAGAAGTTAGCCTACCAGTTATACATGCCTCCACACACACACACACATATATAAATTATACACACACATAGACACATGTAAATTATGTGTATATATGTGCACAAGTTATGCATGTGAATCACATGTGTGCACATAAATTATACATGCATGCACTGCATGTGGTTAAATTACACATGTATGCACTCATGCTGATTATACATATATAAACACATAAGTTATACATGCATATTTTTATACATAAATATATTATACATACATATATACACACACAGGTCAGTTATATATTTGTATATATCTACACATGTCAATTATACATTCATATATACATGTAAATTATACCCATCAAGTATATATACATATACACATGTAAATTATACCTGCATATTTACACATGTCAATCATACCTACATGCGTATATGCATGTGATCATATATATTTATACACATCCACAGGTAAATGATACATACTCATCTATACACATTAATTATAGAAATATATGTGTGTGTGAATTATACATACATACATATACACAATTATACATAACACATAAGACCTCTGGGTCAGAGAGAAAGCCAAAGTCAGTACTCCTGGCAGAAGCAGCTGTAGGAGCAACATCTTATGTTGGTTTTCCAATCCCCAGTCCCCACTGGACATTGGGGGCCGGATGGGACCTTCACACACAGGAGCTGCACACAGGAGAGAAGCCCTGATCTTACGTCGGCTGCTCCCCTCCGGACCTCCTCCTCACTCAGGGATGATGACTCTAGGCTTAACTATACAGGCATCCTTAAATTGGCTGGAACCTAGCTCCGCAGAAATTTGAGATATAGATAGAGAATTGTCTCCAACACTTTTCAAAGTTATATGGCCACTTTGAGCCTCAGTTTCCTCAGCTTTAAAGCGGGTGCACATTGTACTTCCCTGGTGGTCCAGTGGCTAAGATCCCATGCTTCCAATGCAGGAGCCATAGGTTTGATCTCTGGTCGGGGAACTAAGAACTCATATGCTGAGCTGCGTGGCCAAAAATTTAAGATAAATAAATAAAGCGGTGCACATCCCTGTGGTCCGAGTTAGCTCCCATACCTTCACACCTACCCCCAGCATCCAGCAGTCACTGAGACCCTCCTCTCCCCACAGGGCATCCTTCTCAACTGGACCAAGGGCTTCAAGGCCTCGGGAGCAGAAGGCAACAACATTGTGGGGCTCCTGCGAGATGCCATCAAACGGAGAGGTGTAAGTCGCACCTGCACCTGCCCCTGTGACTACCCTGGACCCTCCTCCCCCAACCTTAGGCCAGGATGCTAGCGAGGGCCTGCTGGGTGTCCCCTCAGGAAGGGGTCTCTGCCTCCTGTGCTTGGCTGGAATGGCTCGGTGCGCGCTGAGCTGAGACCCCCACCCCCATCCAGCCCTGTCACCACTGTCTCTCCACCTCTTGGCAGGACTTTGAGATGGACGTGGTGGCGATGGTGAATGACACTGTGGCCACAATGATCTCCTGCTACTATGAAGACCGCCGGTGTGAGGTTGGCATGATTGTGGGTAAGGAGGCACACCCTGCCCGACCCAGGGGCCCCAGCCACCCAAAGACAGAGCTGAGGCTTCTCATCTACAGCAGGCTACACAGGGGCCTCTGCACCAGTCACAGCCACCCAAGGTGCTGGAGCCCAGGGTGGTCTTGTGAGCAGCATGGGTGTCCCGAATGCACGTGCTATTTATTGGTAGGAAGCATTTCAACACTCGCAAGTCACTGCCTCAGATGGCACACCAGCTGCATGCATGTCCATCTGGCCCATCAGGATTTAATTAAATCACCTCATCTGGTAAATTGACCAACCTGGACAGATTTGTCCAAGTGGAAGAGGATAAACCTGAGTGGCGTCATCCCTTCCTGGACAGTCTTACCGCACCCCAGGGCAGCCGGCTGCTCTGCCAGAAATGAAGGCAGGTACCAGGAAAGGGGACAATGTGGGCCCCAGTGGGCCCTTCCCACCAACCGTGGGCCTTTCCCAGAAGTTCCCGAGGCATTTACAATGTTTACTGTAATGCTTGAATACACAGGCGTGTGGGTATTTCCCTGGACTCTCTGGGCCCTGGTTACCCAGAAAGGCAGTGTTAAGTTTGTTTGCTTCTACAGCCCCTTCAGAGTCAGCCCTGAGGGGTTCAGTATTCATGTTCTTACCATCTCTCTGCAACTGTATGAACATGTCCTAAGAGGCAGCCTGGTCGACTCTGCCTCTCCTCTAGTTTCTCACTTTTCTTCCTTCCACCCTCACCTTCCAGCTGAAAGTTAAGTCCACCCCTAAACAGAAGACCCAGGGGCCCTGGCTCTCTCGTCCCTGAGAGGAGAGAGAACTGCCTGGGTCAGTTCCCCAGCACACCTCCACCTGGGCTCTGTGGCCGATGGCCTCAGGCTCGCCTCTGGAGCAGAGATGGTAGTGTGGACAGTGATCACATTGGCCCTGCAACAGTCTTGGTGTCTCTGCTCTGTGGTTAAACACATGTTTATGATAATTACCAAGAACTAAAAATTGGGAGGAATCACGTCAAAGTCTGGATTTCTGTATTTTTTTCCCCACAAAATCTTGGAAGGCCCAGCATCACTGGGCCTGGATCCCAGGCAGCTCCACTGCTGGTAAGAGGTTGGCATGACTGAGTGGCTGTCCCTCACAGCTTGAGGGGTGTGCAGTCATGTTCAGACTGATGCTCCACTGTCACTATTTTGAAACTCAATTTATGAACAAAGGACTCCATGTTTTCACTTTGCATGGGACCCTGCAGAGTATAAATTCCATGGCCAGGCCCACCTGCAGTGACCTGTGTGCTGCTCACAAGGGCCAATATGCTGCTCACAAGGGCCAATACGCTGCCTCAGTCACCACTGGGTGTGTGCGTGCGTGCTCACCCGCTTAGTCATGTCCAACTCTTTGCGACGCTATGGACCGTAGCCTGCCAGGTGCCTCTGTCCATGGAATTCTCCAGGCAAAAATACTGGAGTGGGTTGCCATTTCCTCTTCCAAGGGATCCTCCCAACCCAGGAACTGGACCCACACTTCCTGCATCTCCTGCATTGGCAGATGGATTCTTTACCACTGAGCCACCTGGGAAGCCTGACCTCTGGGTGGCCCCCCTCAAAAAAGAACAGAAGCTGAGACAGAGAAGTTCAAATAAATGTTTAGAAAGTGCCAGAAAACAGAGGGATGCACAGACAAGACAAAATCATAACATTCCACACCCATCTGTAATAGGCAAAGCACTTTAACATATATTCTTTCCCTCACTTCTCTCAACTCCAGGTAACAGGGGGAGTAGGTGTTACCAACCTCTTTGGGGGAAGAAGAACCACTCAGGCAGGTGGGCTTATCTACCTGAGGTCACACAGCAAACCCAGACTTTCCAGCTCCTGGGAGAGCTCGTTTTCCTTTGCTGCAGGGGGATGGAGGGAGTGGTGAGGGTGGAGGGCTCAAAGAAGCTGTGAAGACACACAGGGGTTCCTGCAGGGGCGATGCACCCAGGACAGCTGGCATCCCAACAATGCCACTTCCCACAGGCACGGGCTGCAACGCTTGCTACATGGAGGAGATGCAGAACGTGGAGCTGGTGGAAGGGGACGAGGGCCGCATGTGTGTCAACACCGAGTGGGGCGCCTTCGGGGACTCAGGCGAGCTGGACGAGTTCCTGCTGGAGTACGACCGCGTGGTGGACGAGAACTCCCTGAACCCCGGGCAGCAGCTGTAAGGATCACCCCTCCCCTGACCGTGTGGCAGATGGGGCCAGCCTGCAGATAATGGGCTTGTTTTTAAACAGTTCTGGGGAAAAGCAAACTGACAATCTCTTCATATGCTGGCTCGTCTCTTCAGCTCAGACGCATGTGCCCCTCTGTGAATCGTAAATAGTGAGAGATGCCAAGATTAGTCTTTAAAAAGAGGGCCTATGGACAGATGAGCGGGGACCTCCCTTGTTCCAGCAGGTGACCGCTGGCATAGGAAGACTGAGAAGCCCCAGCAACGCTGACTGGGCTTAATCAAGAGATCCCCACAGTACAGCTCTGAACAAGTTACCAGAATGAATCAGAGTAATCTGGAGGATGTTGCCGGTTCACAGAGCTTGTCAGAGCTTTCCTTTATCAATTGCCTACTCTGCACCAGGCACCTGAGCTTTTTCTCTGGCTCTCCTAAACCTCAGGGAGGTCGGTAGTATTCAATGAAAGAGGAAAACACTGGAGGCCTACAGACTCTAGGGCTGATGTCCCAACTCGGTAGATTCTAGGAGCACAGGGACCCTAGGAGCCCTAGCAAGTGTGCAGAGGCCTGCTCCAGGCTGGCCGCTAGCCCCTCTGAGCCTGAGCTTCCCTAACTGTCTCTGGGTGATGAGAAGAGCTCCTATCACATACATGCAGGGAGATCGAAGTGGGCTCAGCTCAGAGTCCTTCAGGAGGAAGGTCTTAGAGGGACTGAACTGTAGGCCCACCATGGAGCGTTCTCCCAAGGCCCCAAAAGCCCAGGTGGATTAATGCTGGAATGGGCTTGAACCCAGTGTCACAGCGTCCCACCTGGCCTCCTCTTGGCTGTGATGGGGCAGTGGCCGATCTCCATCTGCTCGTGGGGACCTCCTTGTGGGGAATGACCCGGCTGTCCTCCTCTGCCCAGGTACGAGAAGCTCATTGGTGGCAAGTACATGGGCGAGCTGGTGCGGCTTGTGCTGCTGAAGCTTGTAGACGAGAATCTGCTCTTCCACGGAGAGGCCTCGGAGCAGCTGCGCACGCGCGGCGCCTTCGAGACACGCTTCGTGTCTCAGGTGGAGAGGTGCGCGGGGCGCTCAGGGGATAGGGGTGGGGTACTGGCGGCGGTGTGCACGCAGAGGTTCCTGGACTCATAACGCGAAGTCGAGGGGGCGGGGCTCCATGTGTGGGCGGGGCCTGGGCGGAGCTCAGGGGGCAGAGGGCGGGGCAGAGACCTGAATCTGGGTCCCAGGGTAGCGATGAGGTCCTGGGACGTGTGCGGGGAGCCGGGCTCAGAGGGCAAGGCGCAGGGCGTAGGGGCTCAGGACCGGCTAAGTCCAGGGATGGGGCACCAGGGGCGGGTGTGGCTTCCGGCTCCCAGAGGAACTCCCCTCAGGACAGTCGACGGAGACCACACCTCCCCTCTGCGGCTCCCCCACCCGCCGTGGACCTAGTCTCTTTTCATCCACACAACAGTCCAGAGGCGCGGCAGTTGTCCACTTTAGGGCGGAGACCCTGAGCTTAGAGAGACGAGTAATGACCAAATTACTGCTGGTCCCTGGCGGAGTCAGACCCGCTCCCCTCGGGACTCGGAGACCCAAGCTCTCTGCCTGGGAGAGGTGGGCAGGGGAAGGGGCAGAGGCCGCCGCGGTGGGGATCTGGCTGGTCCCAGACCAAGAGACCCTCCCGCAATGTCCTCTCATCCCCTCCCCGCAGCGATTCCGGTGACCGCAAGCAGATCTACAATATCCTGAGCACGCTAGGGCTGCGACCCTCGGCCACTGACTGTGACATCGTGCGCCGCGCCTGCGAGAGCGTGTCCACGCGCGCCGCGCACATGTGCGCCGCGGGACTGGCGGGCGTCATCAACCGGATGCGCGAGAGCCGCAGCGAGGACGTGATGCGCATCACCGTGGGCGTGGACGGCTCCGTGTACAAGCTGCACCCCAGGTGAGCCCGCGCGGCCTTCTGCCGGTCCAACCCTGGTCCAGCCTGCCCCCTGTGAGTTTGCATCCTTAGGGCAGAACCCGGGCGTTGGTCTCCATCTATGATACTCAGGCTGAGAGGGAAGCTCTCTGAGGTCCCGAGAATTCTTAAACTCTCCATAGTCCCTTGGCCCCCAGACTCAGGAGGAGGGTTCCCTTGTTTTATCCCCTGGCGTGCATTCAGCGCGGTACCAGCAGCCAAGCTTCCCCTCTACGCAGCTTCAAGGAGCGGTTCCACGCCATCGTGCGCAGGCTGACGCCCAGCTGTGAAATCACCTTCATTGAGTCGGAGGAGGGCAGCGGCCGGGGCGCGGCCTTAATCTCCGCGGTGGCCTGTAAGAAGGCCTGCATGCTGGGCCAGTAAGAAGAAGGCTGCAAGACAGGAAGGAAGCTGTGGCTGGCTACTGGACCTGGGCTCCAGGGGACACTCTCTTTACAAGTCCCCCCAACCTGGCCCAATAGAGAGGCTTCTCCTTGTGAGGACCTTGGATGCCTCCCATCCCAGCTGTCACCTCCAGAAGATGGGGGGAAAGCCTCTGGAGTGGTTGCCGAGGGCCCAGGCAGGCCCCTTCTCTCAGGGTCAGTTGGTGAGATAGCCCTAGGGCCCTGACTGGGTTGGGAGCAGAAATGAACAGGAACGGAGAACCCTCAAAGTACCTCGCCTTTCTTGCTGAAATCAAGGACCTAGAAGGAAGTTATTCACTCAGGATTTTGTTGCATTTCTGCACTGCTTGTCTCTTGAAGCTTTCAGCCTGGCTCAGCCCTGGCTCTGAGAAGGGGGTGCCCTCTGGACCCTACTATGGCCTGGCTTCCCCATGAGCTCAGCCTGTGTGGGGAGGCAACCCTCATCACCTGGCCAGACCTAGACCTGGATTCCACAGGGGCCCCGGGGAGCTGCTGATCACTCAGGCCCGGGAAATGGAAGGGACAAGCTCCACGGTAGAGGCTGTGTGTACCCTGAGGCCTGGAGATGGCAGCCTTTTCCCTCCCATCCTGCCATCCCTGAGTGGTCTGTGGTTCTGGGATGGACTCTCACAGGAGATGCAGGAGACAGAGTCTCCAAAGCCTCTGCCCAGAGGGGCCCAGGAAGAGGAGGAGTCCCCCCACCCACAGACAGGTCTGGGAGCATCTCTGGGATCCCATGGCCCTGGGTACTCAGAAAGCCCAGCAGCACTCAGCACACACCCCAAGGGACAAGCTAGGCCTCTTTCTTCTCAGCAGACTTCCATGTACCACACGAGCATATCCATGCCCAACCTGGAACTGTGTGGGTGTTTTTTTTTTAATTAAAAGTTTTAAAAGTTTAGAACATAACCTTGTCCACTGTTCTTTGACCTCTGTGTATGAGACTGTGGGACAGCACACATACAGACGTGATCCTGTGCACACGGACACTCTGCAGGCCAAGGTGTGTCTTGAAATTTGCCATCCTCTCTGGTGAGCCATGCTAGGGAGTATGGAGAGTAACACACAAGGCTGAAGGAACAGGAATGGCATGGGGCGGTGTGCGGGGGTGTGGTCAGGGGTCCTGGACTTGACCAGGCCTCTGCCCACCAGCCTGTGGGGTTCAGGGTGTGGTTCCACCTGTCTGTAATCACTCAGCAGCTCTGAGGTCTCTGAGAGCTTCCAGGTACTATCCTGGAGGGAGTGGGGCTACTCTAAGAAGGGGAACAGGGCTGATCTCTGGGAACTAGTCCTGCTACAGATTGGTCTCAGCAGGGAGTCCATGTTGTGACAGTGATGGAAGGTGTCGGAGACAGAATTATCAGAAGTCACATGGGAACTTCCCTTGTGGTCCAGTGGCTACGACTCTGCACTTCCAATGAAGGGGGCCCGGGTTTCATCCCTGGTCTGGGAACTAGATCCCACATGCCACAACTAAGAGTTTTCATGCTCCAACTAAAGATCCTGTGGGCTGCAGTTAAGACCCAGGGCAGCCAAATAAATATTTTTTTAAAAAGAAGTCACATGATTTCTGTGATCCTTTCAAGTTTGCTCCTGAAAGAAATGCCTATTTCACATCAGCCAAGCCTCAGGGCTAAGACCTTCTTACACACAAACCTAGTTACATATGAACATGTATTTGTAAGATTTTAACATACACTCACTTATTTTTTCAGGTTTTTGGGTGTTGTTATCTTTTTTAATTTAATTTTTATTTTATGTTGGAGTAGTCGGACATGACTAAGAGACTTAGCACATCATTGATTTACAATGTTGTGTTAGTTTTAGGTATACAGCAAAGTGGTTCAGTTATACATATATCCATTCTTTTTCAGATTATTTTCCCCTCTCAGTTATTACAGAATCCTGAGTAGAGTTCCCTTTGCTATACAGTAGGTCTTTGTTGATTATCTTATACATAGTAGGGCTTCGCCTGTGGCTCAGTGGTTTAAAAAATTCACCTGCAATGCAGGAGACGTGGGTTCAATCCCTGGGTCAGGAGGACCCACTGGAGGAGGGCATGGCAACCCACTGCAGTATTCTTGCCTGGAGAATCCCATGGACAGAGGGGCCTGGTGGGCTACAGTCCATAGCATCACACAATCTGACTGAAGTGACTGAGCATGCATGTGTAGTGTGTATTACACTCACTTTTCAATGAGAGAAACCAGC
Source organism: Capricornis sumatraensis (assembly GCF_032405125.1). Lineage (NCBI taxonomy): Eukaryota > Metazoa > Chordata > Mammalia > Artiodactyla > Bovidae > Capricornis > Capricornis sumatraensis. Next base: position 81,979,233 of record NC_091073.1, read on the forward strand.
AAATCTGGAATGACTATGTTGTTTCATTCAGTACTTAACCCAAAGTTGTGATTTTAAGTTTTTATGTCCCCCTTGAGATGCTGTCCCATTTTATGGTATGCCACATGTGGAATTACTTCTGATCTTTTTCGTTCTCTGAAGTATAAATGATGCGTTGGAAGTCTGTGCGAGCCTTTGATGATGCCATTATCAGTACTAAGGTACTCATGTTCCAGCATTCACCTGCAGTATTGGATCTCATGTTACCATAAATTATTTTCTAGGTGTCCTTCATGTTATGATTCAGGGCCCTGTATTGTTTGTTTAAAATTCTCAGTGGAGGTAGGTTATAGGTATAGCCTATGAATTTCATTTCAGGAGAGTAAAAGTGGTGTTACAAGATACTTGTTACACAAAAGGGACCTTGGGTCTCATGGATGAGAAGCCTGTTCTCCTAGCTGGCCTCCCTGCATCCTCGCCTCAATGGGCAGAGGGCCAGCCATGGGCCCTCTCCTTTTCTGGTTTCAGGGGAGCTGCCAACTGCCCACTCTTCCTGCTCTGGCAGGTCTCCAGCTCCCCAGCCCCTCGCTGCCCTGGGTCCACAGGGAGCTGAGAGGCTGCTGCTCTGGCACAGATGGAGGGAGACCAGGCCTCTCACTCTATAGTGGAGCTCCACAAGAAGGGCTTGGGACCCACTTCCATGGGGATCACAGGGGATGCTCGGGGTCCAGGCAGTGCTCCGTGCTCCAACAGCATCACATGCAAGTTCTGGTTGGGGTAGCCATCAGCTCAGGGCTGCCTTTTGCCCCTTGGTCAGAGGGGTGAGAGCCCAGGGCCAAATGTCCTCACCTCGGGGAATCCCTAAGACACCCCCCACCCTGGTCTCAGGCCAGAGACCATCCTCAGAGCCTCTGAGTGCCTTCCCAAGCCCAATGGAGGCCTCAGGCCAGCCCCACCCCAGCTGTCCCCATGGCCTGGGCTGGAACTGGAGGAAGGACAGTCTGGTGAGGGTAACAGGGGCCCCTCATTTAGCCCTGGAGTGGCGAGAGCTGCAAGCCTGCTCTGCTCTCAGGAGGCAGTGCATTCACAGGGCCAAGACGGGCGGACACTGCATGTCACACGTCTGTCAGGGGCCTGAAGGTCGCTGGGAACGTGGCTGGAATCTGCTCAGGGGCCCTGTCTTCCCCCAGCCCAAGCAGAGGCTGCCAAGTTTGGGCCTATCCTCTCCTCCTGTCCTTATTTGGCGTTCCAGGTGATAAGGCTGAGACATAAAGGGGGCTGTGGGCCCTTCGAGGCAACCAGGCTGCTGCAGAGAGAGAGGATGGTGAGTGGCAGGTGGGGGACTCCAGGCCGGCAGCCTCCAAGGTGCTGTCCTCTGGGCTGGGGGCGTGGAGCTGGTACTTCTGTGCCTGTGCTGTGCCCAGAGAGGTGGTCTCCAGGGAGAGAAGCAGGACCCTGGGCCCCGGCTCTCCCAGGAATGTTCTGGGGTTGTCCGTGGCAGGGAGTCTTTGGGGAGCTGGGGGGAGGACCCATCCTCACCTGTGGTGTTGCAGGCCAGCAGGAAGGCAGGGACCCGGGGCAAGGCCGCGGCCACCAAGCAGGCCCAGCGAGGCTCTTCCAACGTCTTTTCCATGTTCGAACAAGCCCAGATCCAGGAGTTCAAGGAAGTGAGTGCCTCACTCCCACTAGCCTGGGCCCCATCTGGGGACCGTGCCCCCAATACATCCCTTCTTCCCTGTAGATCAGGGGTCTTGGCCCCTGTCCTTGCTTCTCCCACCACCCAGGACCCCCTCACCTCCTGCCTTGCCTGGGGTGCGGGCTGCTCCTGCTGGAGACTGTGGCCCCTCCACCTCACAGGCTTTCAGCTGCATCGACCAGAACCGTGACGGCATCATCTGCAAGTCGGACCTTAGAGAGACCTACTCCCAGCTCGGTGAGGGCACCCGTCTCCTGCCTGGCCCAGCCCCTCTCACACCAGGGATCCGGCTCAGAGCTGTGGGCTGGCCTGGCCTGTACTCCTGTCCTGGCTCACACCACCCACCCACCCCCAGACCACCTTCCTTCCACTTCACTTCCCCCACCCAGTGAGCATTCTCTACCCTTGGTGGCTAGGATGGGGGAGGGGCAACCCAGCCCTACTCAGGGACTCAAGGGCCCTGTGTCCGTCTAACACCCCCAAAGGGAAGGTGAATGTTCCAGAAGAGGAGCTGGACGCCATGCTGCAGGAAGGGAAGGGGCCCATCAACTTCACTGTCTTCCTCACACTGTTCGGGGAGAAGCTCAATGGTGAGCCAGGGGCAGGTCTGGAGTCCCTGGCTGGGCAGCAAGTGTGCACTCCACTTGGACCCTGCCTGGACCCTGCCTGAGTCCCATCCAGAGCCTGTCCAGACCCCATCTGGCCCTTGCCCACCCAGAGGATGTGGGGCCCACCTCTGCATTCCATGAGCACTGATCACCCCAAGCCTCAGGGCTGGGAAATATGCCTTAGCTTTCACTCCCAAATCCCCAGTCCCAACCTCCTGGCCAAGCCAGGCATTTCAGAAAGACAGCCGATCCCAGCGTCTCTGAGCCTCCCCGCTCTCTGCGATCTGGAAGGCTCCCTCCCTAGCCTGGGCTCCTCCTCGGTGGGGCTGGGAAGCTGGCAGTGCGGTGCTCACCTGGCTCCCTTGGCTTCCCAGGGACAGACCCCGAAGAAGCCATCCTGAGCGCCTTCCGCCTTTTTGACCCCAGTGGCAAAGGCGTGGTGAACAAGGATGAGTAAGTGGGACAATGGAGTGAGTGGCTGGGGGCACTGTGCTGGAAGCAGGAAGGGAGGTGGGTCCCCTTGTGAGGGTGGCCACCTGTCCTTTGGGGTCCTCTCTGCTTTTGGGGGGAGCTGACCATCTGGGCTGTGAGAGCCTCCATCCCCTCCCTGTGCAGCCAGCCGCACCACGCTCTCCCCACTGCTCCCCACTTACTCCCTCAGGTTCAAGCAGCTTCTCCTGACCCAGGCAGACAAGTTCTCTCCAGCTGAGGTGAGGATTCCGGGGTCCTTCACAGGGCTCCACCCCACAGGGTCCAGGCGGTGGGGGCCTCAGTGACCCACTGCCCTCGTGGGCTTAGAGCCCAGCTTACTGGAGGAGGTGCTGCCTCTGTTGGAATCTGGAGGGTGAAGGAAGTGGAGTCAGAGGAGGCGTGCAGGCTGGGTGAGCTCTGTGTGCAGGGGTCCAGGGGTGAGAGCGCAGTGAACCTTAGCATCTGAAAAACAGCATCTTAGCAACACAGGAGGGAGGGTGGCTCTGTGGGCAGGGTGGGCCCTGTGACCCACCGCACCCCTCACTCCTGCCCCAACCTCCGCCTGAAAAGCTGAGGGGCAGTGCATGGCCCCAGGTACGGGGTGAAGGTCGCAGGCCTCCGTCAGATCACTCTGACCAGCGCCTCCGCAGGTGGAGCAGATGTTTGCCCTGGCGCCCATGGACCTGGCAGGGAACATCGACTATAAGTCCCTGTGCTACATCATCACCCACGGGGACGAGAAGGAGGAGTGAGCCCGAGGTGCCAGCGGCTGGGACTTAGGGCCAGGCCTGTGGGGACACCTCAATAAATGCTATTTCCGAATTAGATCTCAGTAGTGGCCTGTCTATGGCAGATGGGGTGGGGGCGCTGAGGTGAGCTGAGGGGCCAATGCAGAGATTGCTGTGACAACCAGCCTGGCCCTTGCCAGCCCCCTGCATGCACCCCACACTGCCCTGTGGCCTATGAACGCGGATGTGCCCAGGTTATAGATGAGGACACTGAGGCCTGCGAGGGTGGGCATGGCACCCAAGGCCACTCCTCTAGGAGAGGAAACAGGGGCCTTTATGCCCATCTCCACTAGGCCCAGAATGAGCCACATGAGGTTTTTCTGCTCAGCAAACATTTGCCAATGGCCCAGGGACTCTGCCCTCCTGGGAACCCCCTCCCCCTCACAGCCCCCATCTTTGCACCCAGGCTCAGGTGGGCCTCTCTGCACATGCATGTGGTGTGCTGGGCCCTGTGTGAAAGGCACTGAGGGACCCATGTGAAAACACAAATGAGGCGCCCTGATACCAACGGAGGGGCTGGAGCACACACAGGTGCTAAGGGAAGTACTCTGAAACTGGCCTCATGCCTCCGGATGAAAAGATGAGGCTGCTGGAGAGAGGAGAGGGTTTCTCTGGAGGGAACTGTGCATGTTCGTCCCCTTCCTCACCTGCAGAAACCAAGAGCTGGGGGCATCCAGCCTCATCATGGGAACAGGAGGGGCAGCAGGGCAACCTCCAGAGTGTCAGCAGCAGAGAGGGAGAGAGGAGAGGGCAGGAGGGTGCAGAGGGGAGGGCAAGACCTAGAACACAGGAAATCCTTCCTTGCCTGACTCCTTCCTACCTCCAAGCCCCATGCAGTACCCCGCCCCCACTACAGGCTGGGGAGGTGGGAGGAGGTGAGGGAGAAAGGGGAGCTGACCACAGTCCCTCCAGAAGGCAAACAAGAGGAAACGCAACTCACCCGAGAGGTGTTCAATTTTGATGTTTACCTGGGTCTTGTCAAGTTTAATTCCTACATTGAGACTTCAGATATAAAGTTATCAATGGTGCTCTCTATTACTTATTTGTGATCACAGAAGTCGTGGCACTGCTTGAATCTTCATCAGGGAGCAAGCAAACTGTCCCTCCCAGCATGCTTGCAGTGAAGATGGGTGAATAAGATCAAGCAGGTGTTATGATTCTAGCTCATGAGTTCTGCTTTTTCATCAAACTGATTTCAAGAAGTGGGGGATGGGGACTTCCCTGGTAATCCAGTGGCTAAGACTCAGTGCTCCCAATGTAGGGGGCCTGGGTTTGATCCCTTGTCAGGGAGCTAGAGCCCAGATGCCCCAACTAAAGATACAGCATGCTGCAACTAAGACCTGGTGCAACCAAATAAATACAAATAAATATTTTTTAAAAAGAAGTAAGGGATGATTTAATAATTCAAGCCTCTACAAGAAAAGTTGTGAAAGACTCTGAAACAGACCAAAAAAAAATCATAGATGTGTGAACAAAGGAAAAAAAGTGTCATTCACCACCCAGTTCTACAAGGGTTAACTCACAGCCCACAGCAGTCACCCACCATCTGGATGGAAACAGAAAGAAGCACTCTGTGCTTTGGATAAGCGGGCCCCTAGATAGTTAGATGCATATCTCAGGAAGGATTCCAATGACCCCAGAGTCTTATCTCTTCCCATACATGGAAAAACCCTAAAATCATTACCATGAGATGTCTGTTCTTTGTGACTAGCAGTACTCTTTTACCATGATGTATGCTTGACTGCAGGTATTTTCTAGCCAAAAAAAAAAAAAAAAAAATCACATATAAACTGGCCTCTCCCCTTCCTCTTCCGAGCAGTTTCTCAGAGCTAACTGAGCAGCTATCTCAGGCTAGAGTCCTTGGTGAGACCCGCAGGAGGGCCTGGAGCCAGGGCCAGCCCGCTGTGCTGCTCTGTCCCTTGGGTTTTGAGTGCATGCAGAGATGGCTGTACAGGCAAATGCAAATTAAAAATGAGAAAACGTTAATACTCCCTGATGCAAAGAAAGTAAACACTTTTCTCCTCCCTCTTCTTAGAGCATTTCCTTTTGAAAACCTGTAAGTTCTTTCCCTTCCTTTTGTGTGTGTTTGTGTGTAAATCTGTTTAAAAGCTAAATCAGCCTCTCGCCAGTCTGACAACCCTAAAATGTTTCCCAAGGACCTGGGGACATCTCTCTGAAGAGAGTAGCACCCTCCTTGCCCAGTTCCCCTGGGATATAGGAGCCTGACTACCATGGCTGGGCTTGTAAGTGTACTTCCAGTTGTAAAGAGATGAGAAGTTTGCTTTTCCTCCAGATAAGGCAGTCAGCAAACAAAGGTGCCCCGCACCCCCACCCAGTCCCAGTGGGGCCAGGGGTGGGTGGGGGGTGAGCTATGTGACAGGACTGGTTTCTGTTTCTCTTGGGGATGGATGGGTTGAACTGCCTTGAAAGGTGGGGGACTACTTCCTGCTCTGGTGTCTCTGTGATGAGCACAGGGCCTGGTGGTGTTCAGGACCACATCTGCCTTCTTTCTTGTGACTTTGGTAGAGAGGTTTTCTGGATTGGCAAGAGTTTTGTTTGAATTATCTCCTCAGCTTGGTCCCATGCCACCAGAGCCTCGGCCTGGATGGAGGGTGTGGAGGTGGATGGGGTGGGAGTTGGGGGCAGAGTGGCCTCGCCAGCCTGGCTGGGTGGGCAGTGTGGATCCAGGCCTCTGTTCACTGTATTTTCTAAATTTATCCTGAGGCTGTTCAGCCCCCAATCCGGGCCTCGGTCCCTGCCCTCCCCCACTCCATCTTGGAGGCAGTGTTCACATTCTTTCTTTCTTTAGCTATTTTAACACCACTGATAAAGACCAGCTCCGGCATGAGAAATCTGTGATTCGTCTGTTCCTGTAGATGTGGCCTGTCCGGAGAATTAGCTGACAGGGTCTGATGGCTGTCACAGTCCCCAGCCCACCTTGCCCATCCTCTGCTCCAGGCCTCTCCCAGGAAGCTGAGAGAGAGGATCTGAGAGATGGTGGTGTTGGCGCTTTGCTCTGATTTCACTGCAACAAGAATACAGTGATCCTAGAGAGACCAGTCAATGATAGGTCTAAATATGTTACAGAGTCCAGGCTCCCTCTGTCTGCCACACAATAGGCCAATAAATCCAAAATGAGTTTTTGGGACAAGGAGGGAACTTTATTCAGGAGGTGGCTGGCTGAGAATATGGCAGGCTAGTGCCTCAAAATAGCCATTTTTGGGGGGCCTGGATGCCAGGTTCTTTTATGGATCTGAGATGTGGGGAGGTGAGGAAACAAAGTAAAAAGACTATTCAATCCTTGCAAATGTCCCCTAGAACGGCAAGCCTCAGGCAGGGGGATGTGTTTGTTTCACTTCTGTACAGTCATTTCAAGGGTGGGGTGAAATGGAATATCTCCTGTCATATTAGCAAACAAAGATGCCACATTTATCTGTGACTGACCTCCCCATATGTGTATTTCTGGGCAGTGCTGGTAAGCAGCAAATGAGGGGCCACTACAGCTCTTGACTTTGTTTCTCTGGTTAACTGTGCAGCTGGAGGCACGTGCAGATGGCTTGGGAGTAGACTGGTACCCCCAGACAGTCCACAGGTGCTGTCTGCACAGATGACAATTTCCTAGCAGCAACAAGAGGAGGGTCAGAGAGCGCCTTGAAAGGGTGGTAAGCTGGAGGAGTTGCTGTCTGCCTTGAGATGACAGAGCCCCTAGGAGCCACATAGCTCATCCGCTCACCACAGTGGAACAATCACACTATAGTCAAGGCTTTCTGCCTGTCATGTTCGGGCAGAACTGCTCCTATCAGGAGACCAAGTCATTTTCTCCAACCAGAAATCTGGGCTGGCTTATGGTTTGTTGGCCTCAAGGAGCCTGTGGTTCTGTCCTCACTTTCTTGGAACCCAGAGGTCGCTGTGTTGAGATAAAGCCCAGGATAAAGATCACGTGAGAGGGAGATCTGGCCTTTGGCCAACCCACCCAAGGCTGGACTTTGAACTGAGATGGTTGGACCCCCCAGTTCCTGTCAAATGTGCGGTCCAAGCTCAAGCAGGAAGAGAGGATGAGCTGCCAGGGTACCCCTGCGCCACGAGAAATAGGACTCTGTTGTTGCTTTAAGCCAGTAAGATGTGGGATGGTTTGTTTTGCAGTTAAACATAAGGAGTACCTCATCTTATCTATTGGGCTTCCCTGGTGGTGGCTCAGCAGTAAAGAATCTGTCTGCAATGCAGGAAATGTGCAGAAGATGCGGGTTCAAGCCCTAGGTCTGGAAGATCCCCTGGAGAAGGAAATGGCAATCCACTGCAGTATTCTTGCCTGGAAAATCCCATGGACAGAGGAGCCTGTTGGGTTACAGTCCATGGGGTCACAAAGAGTGGGACATGACTGAGCACACATCCATCTTATCTATGCTGCTGCTGTTGTTCAGTTGCCCAGTTGTGTCTGACTCTTTGTGACCCCATGGACTGCAGCATGCCAGGTCTCGCTGTCCCTCACCATCTCCTGAAGTTTGCCCAAGTTCATGTCCATTGCATTGGTGATGCCATCCAGCACCCTATCTATATACTGAAGTAATGTCTGGGAGCAGGAAATTTCCACCACTCCCTCTCTCGAGTTCTTGTTGGGAAGATTCCCTGGAGTAGGAAATGGCAACTCACTCCAGTATTCTTGCCTGGAGAATTCCAAGGACTGAGGAGACTGGAGGGCTATAGTCCAGAGGATCACAGAGTCGGACACAACTCAGTGACTAACACTTTCACTTTCCCCCCTCGAATTCTTGTTGTTGGATCAATAATAAAATTGACACAAGACTGATTAACAGGAGAAAAAGAAACACATTTTAATTCCGGTGCATAGAGGTTTCATGGGAAGGGGCCCCAAGAAGTGGCCAAAGCAGGTAGTTTTTATACTTTTTAAACAAAGAAACAAATTTGGGAGGCATTAACAGCAAGAAGAAACTGAGGTTTTAAGTGCTCAATTGGTGAAGAATCTAAGCAGAGTTTGGGTTTAGGGTAGTAAATTTAAGAAGTCACAAGATGTGTTCATACAGACTTCTCACCCGAATTCCCCATCTCTAACAGTAAGGCTGTCCTCTCTCCAGATGGAGGGAGTACACCTTTCACATGAGAGATGACTTCCTGCTTTCAGTGAGACAGGATGCTTGGGGTGTCCCTCCTGCACTGGCCATTTCTTAAGTGATTTTAACTCAAAATAATCAATATGCCATTGTGGCTAATTTTGGGGGTGTCTGCCCTGAGCCCCAACAGTAGCATTCCCCAAACTTTAAGAAAGATTAACTGAAAATTGAGATTCTTTCTTTCATTTTGACTCTCAGTTACTGGAAATAAGGCCCACTCCAACTGGCTCATGGCTCACTGGTAGCCCAGGTGCCCATGGTTTTGATTTGGAGACTTACTCTGATCGGCTCCTCTGATAGGGGACACAGGACACAGAGGTGCCCAGAGTCCAGGCTGGAGGGAACTGAACCAGAAGGTGTTGGAACAGCTCTGGCTGTCATCCAGGCTGTACCCAGCCCCTCGCAGATCCTGCCTCTGGCCTCTTTGGGCTTCAGGCCCCAGCACAAGTGTCACCTCCCTAGGAAGCCCTATCCTGATGCAAGTCTGGGCCATGCTCCACCTAGAGCTCATCCACCCCACCCTGAGATCGGCCCAGCTTCCCAACTTCAGCACCACAAGGACAGATGAGAGTTATCCCACCCGGAGCACGAAGTGCAGCTTGTAGCAGGCACTCAGAGAATGTCTCACGAACAGTTCAGGCGATACTATGAGTCTCCAGACTCTGGAGCCTGAGACCAGGAGGCTCCGTAGACTCTGCGGGTGCATGCGGGGCGGGGGTCTCTGGTTTCTCTCCAGCAAGGCTTTGGCTGCAGGCGAGGGCACAGAGGAAAGAGGCAGGTGTTGTGGCTTCAGGGAGAGGGGAAAGCTCTTCTGCTGCCCGCACCCCCAGCTCTGCCACTTGCTGCCCTTCAGTGCCTGTCTGCCCCACCCCAGGGCTCTGGAACAGACTCTGACTTCCCAACTGCCAGTTTGCCTCGGCCCTGCCTCTCCTCACAAGATGCTCTGCTGACGTGCTGAGACACCCAGGTCCAAAATAGAACCTTATCACCCCTGCCCGCCCTGCTCTGCCGTCAGCAACACTTCTCCCATCTTCCTCCTGGGACCCCCTCCTTAATGTTCCACTTCCTCCCCCTCCCACCACTCCCCGATACCAGGCTGCCCTCCCCAGAGCCACCCCAGGCCCTAGTGAAGTGCCCTGGTCTGTCCTCCTGCCCCCTCCAGGCACTGCCTAGCCTGAGCCACACTGGGGTTCCGCTGGGTTATATCCAGAGCCTCTACTCACTGTGGCCCCCTTAGGAGATGGGGGCTTTGCCCAGGCAATTGGACTGGGGTGGCCAGTGTTCCCAGAGGGACACAGACCAGAGGCAGCGGGTCTGTGGGGGAGAGAGAGGTAGGGGATCGGACAGGGACAGAGACACAAGCCCTGAGGCCAAGCGACAGATAGGAGGGGGGCCGCCCGTCCTGCTCATGGCCCCGTGGGGCTTTCCCCTGTGATGAGACCTAGTTTGTGCTTAATCTGCCTCCAGCTGGTTTCCATGACTTGTGATCAGGACCCAGGTCCCCACTTCAGGCCTGATTCTGGAAAGTAGACCAGCCTTATAATCTCCCCTGCACCTCCCCCACACCCCTAGGCAGAATGCCTCCTTCCACACCAACCTCATCTTGCTCTCACCCATGTCACCCCTCCAGGGACTTCCACAGCTCCAACTTCAGCTGCTGGTCTGACATGACCCCTGGACCCTCCCCACAGATGCCCACAGCTTTCTGCTTCCATACTGCAAGGAGGTGCCCTGCAGTGGACAGGGGTCATCTACCAGCTCAGTGCTTGTCCACATTCCCAAAGCACTGTTTCCCATGGGGAGTAACTTCTTTCAGACTGTGTGTGGCTCTGGTGCGGTTAGTTCCTAGTAACCAACCCTACAGAGACTTAGGGGCTCAGACCTCTTCTACACAGCAGGCAGCGGGCACTTGCCAGCCAGCTAGACCACCTCCCCCAGACTGTTTCGTGAGTGAGTAAATCTAAGGGAAGAGGGAACTCTGGAGGCTATCCATCCCAGGGCTGGCATCAGATCAAAGAGTTCCAGATAGGAGACGGTTGCTGTGCTCCCAGCTCCATGGCTCTCCTGTGGGCCCCATCTGCTTGCAAACCCATCCTCCAACCTCCCACCAATGCTGTGCATCCCCAATATCCAGCTAATCAACTACCTTAGGTCTAAGTTGGCCATGACCGCGTGATACACTGAACTGCAGCTGACTCTGCCCACCTTCAGCACTTTCAATCCTCAGTCCCCTTCAGGGTATATTATCCCACAGGCATGAGGATGACCACCATCTTGGTCTTATGTCCACCATGTCTTGAGCCAGGTTTCTCATGACCAAAGAATGGCTGAGAGTGTCCTGGTTTTCAGAGTCCCCTACCTCATCTCCAAGATTTCCCTGTCCGGGTCCTCTACCTCCAGGCTTCCTGGCCCTTGTCCACTGCACCTTGACCTCTGCTTTGACTTTTCCTCCTGTTCATTCTGCACCAGTCTGGCTCCCAAGCTGCCCTGCCCAGTGGTGTGGCTCTATCCTACACACCCGCCACAGGGCTCAGGCATCAAACCAGCCTGTCTCCTACTGTGGCCTCTAAGTGAGTGATGTGTCTCTAACCTTCACACCTGCCATAGGGCTCAGGCATCAAACCAGCCTGTCTCCTACTGTGGCCTCTAAGCGATATTCCTGTCTCCCTGGGGAAGCCGAGGGCCACCCAGTCTGCCAGGTGTGTATCCAGTTCTGCTTCCACCTCATACTAATCACATACAAAAAATGTTTCAAACAATGGTGATAACTTTTCTTCATTTCATGCTAATTTACAAACTTATCATTGGGCCTATGGAAGAAACAACTTTTAGAAACTCAAGAATCACTGTCAAGAAATTCAATCTTTGTCTTAGGCCATATAGGAAAGTGAAAGAAAGTGAAAGTGAAGTCGCTCATTCGTGTCTGACTCTTTGCAACCGCATGGACTGTAGCCTACCAGGCATCTCCATCCAGGGGATTTTCCAGGCAAGAGCACCGGAGTGGGTTGCCATTTCCTTCTCCAATAGGAAACTAAGAAGGTTCTTATAGTCTTCAAATAGTTACTGATTTTGCTTGCTTGATTTCTACAGTGTCTACTCACACTGTCGAGCCCTTTTGTGCATCCAAGGACACCATCAACAGAGTAAAAGGCAACCCATGGAATGGAAGAAAATATGTGCAAATCACATATTTAATAAGGAATTCACATCTGGAATATATAAAGAAATCCTAAAACTGAACAAAAACACAACCCAATTTAAAAAACGGAGGATACAGGAATGAAAATTTCTTTTTAAAAAATAAATTTATTTTCATTGAAGAATAATTAATTTACAATATTGTGATTTTTTTGGCCATACATCGACATGAATCAGCCAACAAGCACATGAAAAAAATGTGCAATGTCACTAATCAATAGGGAAATGCAGATCAAGACCACAAGGAGATACCATGTCACATCCATTAGGATGGCTTGTTGTTGTTGTTGTTTAGTTGCTCAGTAGTGTCCAACTCTTTGTGACTCCATGGACTGCAGCACATCAGTCTTTCCTGTCCTTTACCATCTCCCGGAGCTTACTCAAACTCATGTCCATCAAATCAGTGATGTCATCCAACCATCTCATCCTCTGTAGTCCCCTTCTCCCCATGCCTTCAATCTTTCCCAGCATCACGGTCTTTTCTGATGAGTCAATTCTTTTCATCAGGTGGCCGAAGTATTGGAGCTTCAGCTTCTGATCCAACTCTCATAACCATACATGACTACTGGAAAAACCATATCTTTGACTACATGGACCTTTGTCAGCAATAATGTCTTTGCTTATTAATACACTGGATACGTTGGTCGCAGCTTTTCTTCCAAGGAGAAAAAGTCTACTATCCAAAAAACCCAGAAAACAAGTGTTGATAAGGATGTAGAAAAACTGGAGAAATTGGAACTCTTGTGTATTCTTAGTATGAATGCAAAGTGGTAGAACTGCTGTGGAAAATAGTATGATGGTTCCTCAGAAAACTAAACAGAGAATTACCATTTAATCCAGTTATTCTACTTCCGGATATTTACCAAAAAGAATTGAAAGCAGGACCTCAAACAGATCTTTGTATGCCCCTGTTCCTAGCAGCATTGCTCACAATAGCCAAAAGATGAAAACAACCCAAATCAATGTCCATCAATGGATAAATAAACAAAATGTGTTATACACATAGAACTAAGTATTTGTCCATAAAAGGGATGAAATTCTGACACGTTCTACAACATGATATACCTTGAAGGTATTTTAATTGAAATAAGCCAGCTACAAAAAAGACAAATATTGTACAATTTCCACTTATATGAGCAATGGGCAAATTCACAAAGACAGAAAGTAGATTAGAGATTAACATGGGCTGGGGTTGAGGGAATGGAGAGTTATTGTTTAATGGATACAGAGATTCAGTTTGGGATCAAGAGAAACCTGGAGACAGACAGTGGTGATGGTTGCATATACTTAATGACATATACTAATGCCAATAAACTTGGATGGCATTATCAACGCAATGGACATGAGTTTGAGCAAACTCTAGGAGACAGTGAAGGGCAGGGAGGCCTGGCATGCTGCAGTCTATGGGGTTGCAGAGTTGGACATGACTAAGTGACAGAAAAACAAAAACGTCAAATAAACTGCATGCTTCATAATAGCTAAAATGCTGTTTTATATTATGTTTCACCACAATTAAAAACATTTTTTAAAATAAAAACACGTTAATGAGCATCACAGAAAGCCCTGTCCCTATAATGTCATTCCACCCAGGCCTTGCTTTCAGCAGAAACGAGACTTACTTTGAGAGGCCCAATCCCAAAGACACAGTTTCTGTTAAGCCTTTAAGGAGACCTCTGCTTTTTTACGTACCTACATACTCCATTAAAAAAAAAATTTCATTTATTTGATTACACTGGGTCTTAGCTGTGGCACAATGGATCTTTGATCTTTGTTGTAGCATGAAGGATCTTTAGTCATTGTATGCAAACTCTTAGTTGTGGCATGTGGGTTCTAGTTACCACACCAGGGAATGGAATCCGGGCCCCCTGCATTGGAGTGCAGAGTCTTAGCCACTGGACAACCAGGGAAGTCCTTACCTAATTCATTTAAGAACATGCTTGGTTTCACGTTCAGAAAACTCAAAATGGAGAAAACAAATAAGGGTTCCTTTGTTAAAGTGAAATAAGTTAGCAATTGCTGGTCCTGATCCAGTAGCTAAGTGGTATACGGGTCGGCATCTTTGGCAGGACACTGCCAGGAACTCTATTCATCACAGAAAGAAGGAGGAAAGGGAGTACGTTGTGGTTCTCCTTCTTCTTTTTTTTTTTTTTTTTTTTACCCAAGAGAAATTTATTTTCTCATAGTTTTGGAAGCTAGAAGTCAGATCAGGATGCCAGCACACTTGGGTTCTATGAAGACTTCCCGGTTTGCAGAGAAAGTACTGTGTGCTCAGATGACCTCTTGGTGTTCATGTGGTAAGGAGAAAGAAAGCTCTCTGATGTCTCTTCTTTTTTAAACTTTTATTTTGTATTGGGGAACAGCTGATTAACAATGTTGTGATAGGTTCAGATGAACAGCAAAGGGACTCAGCCAAACAAATACATATACCCAGTCTCTCCCAAAACTCCCCTCCCCTCCAGGCCTGTGCTTTTCCTTTTTATCACAAAATCAGATTTCTCAGAAGCCCAACCTGCCTCCACGCGCAGCACCCCCCCCCCAACCCCAACCATCCCTGCCAGACTTCCCCTATGTCTCTGCCAGCTCTGATCTCACCATCACCAATGACTGCCAGGGAGGCCTAAAAAGTCAGCACTTTAGCCCTTCCATCCTTGCAGACAGCCAGGGGAAAACAGTTGGGAAGTGCAAGCCACCCATGGAACTATACCCACTTGTCCATCCCCCCTTTCCCAACCACCATCATTCCTACTGTGGCTGTTGTCTTGGGGGTCTCTCCCAGACCCCCTTAGCTGCCTCAACTGTGTGCCTGACACAGGCCTGACAGGAGCAGAGCTCAGTGGAGAGGCTGCTGCTGCTGCAGCTGCTGCTAAGTCGCTTCAGTCGTGTCCGACTCTGTGCGACCCCATAGACGGCAGCCCACCAGGCTCTGCCGCTGGGATTCTCCAGGCAAGAACACTGGAGTGGGTTGTCATTTCCTTCTCCAATGTATGAAAGTGAAAAGTGAAAGTGAGGTAGCTCAGTCGTGTCCGACTCTTTGCGACCCCATGGACGGCAGCCCACTCGGCTCCTCCATCCATGGCATTTGCCAGGCAAGAGTACTGGAGTGGGGTGCCATTGCCTTCTACCCAGCTTCATGTCTGAGCAAGAGAATCAGGCAGGTTGATTCCAATTTTGGTCCCGGTTTCCTGGCTGTGTGACCTTGTGCAACTGTGAATCTTTTGGTAAAATGGAAATCCTAGGACCTGTCTCACTCTTAAGACACAGTATATAATATGCACCCCAAAAGTGCTCATCTATTTATACCTTATAAATATAAACAAATCTGGGAGTCTCTACGTGCCAAGCACTGAGGTAAGTGAACGAGGCTAGGTTTCCACACATCCTCTGAGGGCAAACTTATCCAGTTCAGTCTAATTGGATGTTTGACAAATGCCTAATTAAATGGCAGGGGCAAAATGAAGTAATGGGTAATTAGATGGGAAGTTCAGCTGACCTGCACAAGAGGAGGGCCAGAACACAGACGATGTTAGGGCAAAGAGTCAGGCTGCCTCGGGGTGAATCCTGGTTGTTACTCACATGGTGAATCCTGCCATGTGACCTGTGCCTCAGTTTCCACATTTTCAAAGCGTTATTTGAGGATTAGTTGAATTACTGTGTGTCAAGAATTTAAAACAGTGTCAGGTCCACAGAAAGGGCTTTTATGTGTTTTCTTTAACTATTACCTGCTGCTGCTGCTAAGTCGCTTCAGTCGTGTCAAACTCTGTGCGACCCCATAGACAGCAGCCTACCAGGCTCCCCCGTCCCTGGGATTCTCCAGGCAAGAACACTGCAGTGGGTTGCCATTTCCTACTTTGTTCCAAAGACAAGACCGGTACTTGGGAAACAGATGGAGTGAACCAGAACGGCCTAAGACTGAATCCCGGCTCTGGTTGAAGCCAATAGGAAGCTTCATGCGGAAGGGCCACTAGGGCTCGGTTAGGAATTCTGTGGATTGGTGGAGATGTGGAAAAGAGCCCCCATGAAGTGGGGGATGGCACGGTAAAGTCTTGGTGGGTAGGGAGGAGTGAGAAAGATGAGGGGCAGTGAGGACAGCAGAGACTGAGGAGTGTTGGGCGGAGGCTGGGGCCTGTTGG
Organism: Capricornis sumatraensis; assembly: GCF_032405125.1. Classification (NCBI taxonomy): domain Eukaryota; kingdom Metazoa; phylum Chordata; class Mammalia; order Artiodactyla; family Bovidae; genus Capricornis; species Capricornis sumatraensis. Next base: position 81,995,232 of record NC_091073.1, read on the forward strand.
CCCTGTGCTAGAGCCTTAGACAGCCAGTTTCCCTAGTCCTGACCCTAACTCTAAGCCCTCTCCTGACTTCCAGTATCCCAGGGCCCCACCTACTCCTCGGGCCTGCGGCGGAGTAATCGCTCCCCGTGGGCGGTGCAACCATTGGCCTCAGTCCGCCCACCCTGTGTCAGCAGTGTCCACTTCAGAGGCGGGCATCCAGAGGGGTCCTGTGGTGGCGCAAAGAGCGCCAGTTCTCGAGAATGCGAGGTGACTTCAGGACAAACCTAACGAAGGGCCGGGGTCTGTTCGACAGTGCTCACAAGCATGCCCAACGGTCACTAGCCACTGGCCCCGCCCCTCGTTGCCCTGCAACCTGTGGGGCGTAACCCTGCGCACGCGCAGGGCTAAGGGGCGGAGTACGTGTCTTGGCTAGCGCAGTGCACGTGCGGATTGGCGGGGGGGCGGGGCGAGACGGTGGGCGGGCTCCACAGTGATTAGCATAATAAATCGCGCGGTGACTGCGAGATACAGCAAGGGTGGGGCGAGGTGCGCAGAGTGGCGGGAGGCGGTGCGCGGCGGCGGGCGGGTCCCGCGGTGATAAGCATGGTGGAGCGCGCGGTGATTGGTGAGAAACCTCTGTGGGCGGGGCAAGGCGCGCGGATTGGCGGGAGATGGCGCGCGGCAGGGGGCGGGGCCGTGGCGTGCGGAGAGGTGAGTGGGGTCTTGCTTCCCTGGACCTCGTGGAGGCGGGGTGGGCTAGCTCTCTTGGTGTCCACACGTGGCGGCGGGTTAAGCGGCATCTCGCGAGAGAAGTCTGAGCAGGGGCTTTGCTGTATCCCCCAAGACGGCCCCAGGGTGCGGGCTGGGGCCGTGGTCTGGGGCTTCAGACCGAGAGGCTCCTTTGAGATTGCTGCCAGAGTACTGCCACTGCTCTGCACTTTGGGGCAGAAAGTTAATTCAGATACAATCCCGGCCCAGTATCTGTTCGATAGGGACAGAATTCAAGCCACTTATAGCTGTAAAAAAACGCGGTGGGGGTAGATACCGGTTTTTTAGTATCACATACTATTTAGCCCATTACATGCGAACTATTTATCATCCCTTCACGTCTGTATAGACTGAGCTCTACCACGTATTGATTTTGGGACCTGCTGTGGATTTGACGTTCTTGGCACATCTCACTCAGGCTCGGGGCTGCTTTTGAAAAGTGGGCTTAAATGCTGCTACCTCTGGTCTCCTAGAGCGCTTATTCTACTCAGAGGAGGCAGACAATAAGCTTAAAAGGTATTGTTTGTTGAAAGGTAAATGCTATAAAAACAGTAAACACTGGAGGAGTAGACCTGTCAGGGGAGGGATGCAGGTGGAGAAGGTTTGAGCACACCTGACGCAGAGGCGGCAGTGGACCATACTTGTATGGGAGGGAGGAGAGCAGTTCTCCTGGTTGGGAAGCGGGGGCAAGAGGGCAGGACCAGGGGGCCAGATCTCATAGGCCACTGTAGGAACCTGGGGTTTTATTCCATGAAACAGGGGACGTTTGGAGGGTTTTGAGCAGAGGAGTGACTGACGTATGTTTTGTTATTTAATCATAAGCTAATTATTTTATGGTAGGCTTGTATAGTAATAAGGCTGTCTTCACGCCCTGAAATGGGGCAGGTGCCAGGGAGCTGGATGGGGGCAGATCCCCTCATGTGGGGCATGTGGAGTTTGAAGCCCTGATAGTCATCCAGGTAGATGTGTGGAGCAGGCAGTGGACACTTGAGCTGGGTTTCGAGAGCTCTAGATAGGAGATGCATTCCCTTACTTGCTCCATCTCCCTTTTTGGATGCAGGTTCCTGGGTGAGACATTGGTAGCCAACACAGTAAGTTCCAGGTGCTGTTCTTGCCGTCTGTTGTGCATGTGGGCTGGGGTTGCAGGATTGCATTTGTGTTTTCACAGGGACCACCTCCTCCTTGGCTTGAACACATCGAGCAGGGCCATGTTTTCTGAGCAGGCTGCCCAGAGGGCCCACACTCTGCTGTCCCCGCCATCAGCCAGCAATGCCACTTTTGCCCGGGTGCCTGTGGTAACTTACACCAACTCCTCGCAGCCCTTCCGGCTGGGAGAGCGCAGCTTTAGCCGCCAGTATGCCCACATTTATGCCACCCGTCTCATCCAGATGAGGCCCTTCCTGGTGAGCCGGGCGCAGCAGTCCTGGGGTAAGTGATGAGGTTGCGGAAATGCTTTCGGGTTTGCTGGGTATGTATTTCCTGCCCCTTGGGGTCGTCTGTCTTTCCTAATCAAGTGACCTGGACAGTGCAGACCTTTTTCTTTCTTCCCGGTTCTTCCTTGTTGATCTCTCCTGCTTTAAGTTATTCCCGGTGAAGCAGGACTCCCACCCTCCCCAACCCACCCCACATTCAACTTTCGAACGATGCTGCATCGCCCCGTTCTTAATATTTATGAGTGCCTTCCGGGACTTCCCTGCTGGTCCAGTGGTTAAGACTCCATGCTTCCAATGCAGGAGGCATGGGTTCGATCCCTGGTAGAGGAACTGGAATCCCACATGCCACATGGTGAGAGAGGGGTGGGGTGGGGGGGAAGAGTGGCTTTCCATGTAGTTTTGAATTAATCTGTTATGCCTCTAAACAGAAACTTTGTAGGTAACATTGTGTCTTTTTTTATTGCCTTCCTCCCACCCCCAACTGCCACCTGGCACCAGGCATGCTGGGTGGTCTCAGCCCAGGTTGCACATTGGAAGCACTTGAAAAGCTTTGTAAAGCTCTGGCTCCCAGGTCCGTTCTGTCCCATCAGGTTAGCTGGGTTGTGTGCGTGTGTGCTAAGTGACTTTAGTCGTGTCTGACTTTGTGTGACCCTATGGACTGTAGCCCACCAGGCTCCTCTGTCCATGGGATTTTCCAGGCAAGAATACTGGAGTGGGTTGCCATTTCCTACTCCAGGGGATCTTCCTGACCCAGGGATCGAACCCACATCTCCTGCATTGATAGGCAGATTCTTTACCACTGCACCACCTGGGAAGCTCTGGTTTTATTAATATTATAGGCAGTCCGGAGAATATGTGACCCAGTCTCCTAGCTACATCATCATATTAAAGATGTTTTCCGTTTTCTTTACTTCAGGCAGAAGTATCATTAACCTTTTCTCCGCCACATAAGAAGGGTCTCCTTTCTCTGGCCTTTCTCTCGCTTTCCTTGACGTCCTCAAAGACATTCTCCTCGAGCCCAAGATCAATGTCACCTTGTAACCTGCTGTGGTACCAGGTCTCTCTTCTCACAAAGCTGCCCAGTAACAGGAAACAGCCATTTTATTCTGCTCACAGAGTAGGGCCAGAAATTCAGACTGAGGCGCATGATAAGTGGGGCCTTGACTGGATGGTGGACAGTGGGGCAGCATCCCTCACTCACCACGTGGCTTCTCCATGTGGCCAGGCTTCCTCCCCAGAGCTCAGCCCCTGGCAGAGTTTGTCTCTACTCACAAGTTCCTTGAATACCTCAAGCCCTTTCTTGCCATCAGCTCTCCCTGCGTCTGGCATGCTCCAGCCCCAGGCTTCCTTCACGACCTCAGTTTAAATGTCCTGTGCCTCGAGAGGCTGCCTGGGCCAGCAGGGCCTTCTCGGCATCTGCTGCCTGCGCTCCCGTCTGCTCGTGGCACCTGTGCCAGCAGTGGACCCCTCATCTCCTGCTGTTGCCTCTGCTTCTGCACCGGAAGCTCAGTGGGAGCAAGGATGGGCCTTCGGGCTCACTCTCGGTGCTGGAGCCTGGCCTGGTGCCCACAGGCTGGAATGGACGGAAGTCCTCCCGTCAGCACAGGGGTGTACAGTTCTGCCTGGTGCTCAGACATACCTGTTGGATCTCGGCTGTGTAGCCTTGGGCATGTTACTTAATCTCTCTGTGCCTCAGTTTCCTCAGCCAGGTAGTGTGTGATAATATCTCCAGTGATGTGTTGTCAGGGGTAGAAGAGCTCCAGGCTCAGGGCTGGGCACAGCTCCCTGGGGCTCAGTGGACATCACGGCTTTGAGATCTGTTGTTCCCATCGGTGTCTGGCATTCTATCTAGAATGGTGGCATCATGCTGCCCTCCCTACCTTACTCTGAATTACTCTCCTTTACTCCCCAGGGTGTAGATCTGTGGAATGTTATTGGTTAGGGTTAGGGCAAGAAGGGAGAAGGCAATGGCACCCCACTCCAGTACTCTTGCCTGGAAAATCCCATGGATGGAGGAGCCTGGTAGGCTGCAGTCCATCGGGTCTTGAAGAGTTGGACACGACTGAGCGACTTCACTTTCACTTTTCACTTTCATGCATTGGAGAAGGAAATGGCAACTCACTCCAGTGTTCTTGCCTGGAGAATCCCAGGGACGGGGGAGCCTGGTGGCTGCCGTCTCTGGGGTCGCACAGAATCGGACACGACTGAAGCAACTTAGCAGCAGCAGCAGCAGCAGGGCGAGAAGGGCTTGTGCTGGAGAACCCAGCTAAAGAAAGGGCTGGTCCCAAGTCCACATCATCCCATAACGCTGTTAGCGTTTTCTCCAGGCTTAGGGTCTAAGTCCTAACAAACTCTCAGGCCTTCGGGGACTGGCTCCTCCCTCTTGCCCACTCAAGTGACCCCTGCATTCCATGGCTCTCCCACGCCTGTCTTGCTCCTCATCCCTGACGCTTCCTGTGTGTTCTCTCTGGGATCTCAGGAGCTCAGAGTGAACAGGGCTGTCTGACTTTACAAAGAACAGAACGGGGTGGATGGGTATATGAAGTTTGAATTTAGGGTATCTCTTTTCAGAAGACAAGGCACTTGTGGGGTTGATAAAAGAATCTAAACTCGCAAAGGAAATTACAGTGTTGTCCAGGCAGGGCTGTGTTGAGACTTGGCATACCTCTTTCTAAAAATCAGTGTTATACTTTAGGTATAAGTGAGGGAACTCTGTATTAGCATCCCATGGCTGCTGTCATAAACAACAAGGCCAAAACTGTGTGCCTTCAAACAGCAGAAATGTATTCCCTTCCAGCTCTGGAGGCCAGAGGTCCGAAATCCAGGTGTCGGCAGCACCACGCTCCCTCTGATCCTTCTATGCCCCTTCTAGCCTCTGGTGACTGACCTCGCACTGCCGGCCTGTGGCCACATCTGTCTGGTCTCTGCCCCTGCACCATCTTCATGCTGCCTTCTCTGCCTGTCTGCCTCTCCTGCAAGGACACCTGGCATCCAGAGTCCCTCTGTCCTCCTGGGGCCGATCCTTTAGGTCCAGGGGGTCCTTGCATTTGATGTTCTCTCCCTCTTGGTGGAGACCAGGGCCCCAGGGCCACAGTGCTCAGTGAGGACTGGGCTAGTGCTTCATGGGGCAGGGGAGGGCCACCTGGTCTCTGAGCACATTATCTTTGTGTCCCAGGCAGTGGAGTCCTACTGAAGAAGCTGTGTGAACTGCAGCCTGGGGAGAAGTGCTGTGTGGTGGGGACCCTCTTCAAGGCCATGCCACTCCAGCCCTCCATCCTACGGGAGGTCAGCGAAGAGGTAAGGCCAGCTGGCTCACACATGCCATCCCCAGAACAATGTTCCCATCCCAGAGGGCACGATGGGGCTACCTGCCTTGGATCCAGAGAATCAGGGCTGGGTCTCTGCCCATGGGGTTGCTGGCTGCAGGGCCATCTCACTGATCCAGCACCAGAGCCTTGCTGAGCCCTGGCCTCATACCACTGCCATCTTTGAATTCCAGCACAACCTGCTCCCCCAGCCTCCTCGGAGCAAATATATCCACCCAGATGATGAACTGATCTTGGAAGATGAATTGCAGCGTATCAAACTGGAGGGCACCATCGATGTGTCAAAGCTGGTCACAGGTGGGGAGTAGGGAGGGGGTGGCCTGTGCATCTGGGTGCTGGCTCACACTCGCATTCCCGGAGCAATGAGTTTGGGTTCAGGGAGAGGGTTAGACTATGGTAGTGTGTTTGGTGGTAGCCTCTTGGAGGCTCCTCACAGACCTGATCCTGCTCCTCCCCAGGAACGGTCCTGGCTGTGCTGGGCTCTGTGGGAGATGATGGAAAGTTCCTGGTGGAGGACCACTGCTTTGCAGGGCTTGCCCCTCAGAAGCCTACACGCCCCCTCGACACAGACAGGTGAGGAGCAGAGGCCCAGGGTCTGGGCAGTGGTCCAGGGGAGTCACAGTCGCTGCCTCTATCCCCCCTGCTTCCTTGTGATGGTGAGGAGCCCCACCAGTAGCTCCAAGCAGCCCTCTTGGGAGACCCCCTTGCTTTCCCAGCATCCAAGAGGACCCCGAATTCTCTGGCAGGTTTGTGCTGCTGGTGTCTGGTCTGGGCCTGGGTGGAGGCGGGGGCGAGAGCCTGCTGGGCACCCAGCTGCTGGTGGACGTGGTGACGGGGCAGCTTGGGGATGAAGGGGAGCAGTGCAGTGCCGCCCACGTCTCCCGGGTCATCCTTGCCGGGAACCTTCTCAGCCACAACACACAGAGCAGAGACTCCATCAACAAGGTATGGCGCCTACCTGCCTGCATTCAAGCCACTCTTTCCCCACGGAGGGTTGGGAATGGGGTCTTGCAGGTCTTATGACCCAGGAATCTCTGGTGCTTGGGGACCCAGCCTCGTTCTCAAACCTCCCTCCTGAGGGCAGTGTGGGGACACAGGCCCAGAACTCTTACTGTCCCTCCATAAGTCAGGCTTTGCTCTGCTGTGAGCCTCCTGGCAGGGGCTCTGGGTGTCCCTTTGATCTAAGTCTCCCTTGAGACCTGACAGCCTGCGTATGGACTTCTACTCCCAGGCCAAGTACTTGACCAAGAAGACCCAGGCCGCCAGCGTGGAGGCCGTCAAGATGCTGGACGAAATCCTCCTGCAGCTGAGCGTGAGTGAGCTGGGCCAGGCCGGCGCCTGGGACCCGGAGTCTCTGGCGGTGCAGTTGGGCACTGAAAGGCGGGCAGGGGGAGTGCACTCCAGCAGGGTGGCTGTGGAGGGCGCTGGGCCTCACAGGCTCCCCTGCCCCTGTGCCCTCCAGGCCTCCGTGCCCGTGGATGTGATGCCAGGCGAATTTGACCCAACAAACTACACGCTCCCCCAGCAGCCCCTGCACCCTTGCATGTTCCCTCTGGCCACTGCCTACTCCACGCTCCAGCTGGTCACCAACCCCTACCAGGCCACCATCGATGGAGTCAGGTAGCCCCACTCCAGCCTGATCCCTGGCCTTTTGCCTTGGTGACACCAAGAGGGAAGGTTGGGGCCCAGGGGTGCAAGAAAGCCCACCTGGGATCGGGCTCTTTTTCAAGGGGGGCTTGGGAACCTGCTATGAGGGCGCCGGGCCAGCAGCTGTGGGACGAGCACAGATGGTGGCCCCTGCAGAGTGGGGTCAGCCGAGCCTTGACTTGCAGATTCCTGGGGACGTCAGGACAGAACGTGAGTGACATCTTCCGATACAGCAGCATGGAGGACCACTTGGAGATCCTGGAGTGGACGCTGCAAGTCCGGCACATCAGCCCCACAGCCCCTGACACCCTAGGTAACGGGGCTTGCTTAGACACGTGAGGTGGGAGCAAAGGGTTGGGGAAGACCAAAGGGGCTCCACTGATGCTCAGAGGGTTCCCAGCATGGATTTGCACCCACTAGCCTTGCTGTGACCTGTCTGAGGAAAAGCCCCAAAGCCTGACCTTTGTTTGGGGAGCTACTCTGGAGTCTTTATCTCTGTTTATGGCCAAGGCCCTGCTTAGGGCTGAAGGCTGTGGGAGCATATTGGGAGCCTGAGCCAGTCAAGAGTCCTGCCCCCTGCCCCCTGCCCACCAAGAAGGACAGAGGCAGCAGCAGCACAACACTGCCCTGCCTCTGGGGTCACGTGGCCAAGTCTGGAGGGGTTTTTGTTGTGACAGCTGCAGGGTCTTGTGTGTGAGATGGCGCCCCACGTCCTACATGGGACAGCCCTATCCCTAACGTGCAGATGTCTCCTGTGTGAGGCTGAGAAGTCCCACTCTCAACTGTACCTCGTCCTCCTCCAGGTTGCTACCCTTTCTATAAAAACGACCCATTTATCTTTCCGGAGTGCCCTCACGTCTACTTTTGTGGCAATACCCCCAGCTTTGGCTCCAAAATCATCCAAGGTAAGTTTTGTCTTCTGGGGGCCCCAGGCCTAGGCTGTCATGAGGGACATGCTCTCAGCTGGGGCCAAGGCTCACAGAGAAGGCCTGTGTTGGGGTGTCCAGGCCCCCGTGGGGTGGACAGGCCAGGCTCTGCAAGGGCTGAAACTGTCCTTGCCCAGAGCTCATCCTGCTCAGTGTGGCTCTAGCTTTGACCTGTACGGTGTTCTTGGCCCTTTTCATTTCTGGTCTCAAGGAGCTTCTGTGGTCAGCGCTCCATGGTGCTGATGGCAGGGGGTGGGGGAGGGCTCCTGTTTACCTCTCGTGACTTCCCTTTGAGACAGGGCTCACACAGAACCTAAGATGGGCTCCCACCTGGCTTCTTTGCAGGCCCCGAAGACCAGACAGTGTTGTTGGTGGCTGTCCCAGACTTCAGCACCACCCAGACCGCCTGTCTCGTGAACCTGCGCAGCCTGGCCTGCCAGCCCATCAGCTTCTCAGGCTTTGGGGCAGAGGACGAGGACCTGGGAGGCCTGGGTCTGGGTCCCTGACTCACAAAGGCAGCCTTGTCCAGAGCAGCCCTGGCCATTCTTTCCCCGTGGCGTCAGCACCATGACAGCTTTGGCTCTATAAATAAAGCCTAACTGTTTACTGGTGTTGAGCTGGGCAGTTCCCTGTGTGGGACTGTGGAAGGAGCCTCCCTACTCCTCCCCTCTCCCGGCTGGTCAGGATGGCAAGTGGTCAGTGATACATCTGCCAGTGAGCTTGGTTTATTGGTGTGGTCTGGGCAAGTGGTTGAGAAGTCTGCCCCGGGGCTTGCTCGTCCAGCCCCATCCCAGTCCTGCAGCGGAGCAGCAGGTGACCCTGGCTCTTAGGTCTCCATCACATTCATGCCCCCTCCTGGCAGAACCCACACCGGGGGGCCTTCCCTGTGCTGATGGCCGCGGCGCTGGCCAAGGCAGTGTGACTACTGGTGCAAGCTCGCGCATTAGCAGACCTGTTCTCAGAAGTCCCCAAAGTTCACTGTGTAGGTCTCAACTGTGGTGAAGGGGAAGTCTGGGCCTGTGACCATCTCTCCTTCCTCTTCCTCCCCTTCCTCCTCCTCAGGCCCCAGCTCTGTCCCAAACTCCGTCACCACCTCCGTGTAGGTCTCCGTCTCCGTTTCCGACTCCTCCCAATTGACTGTGGTCTCTGGTAGAAACTGCCAGGGCCCCAGTGTAGAACTTGGGGCTGAGGAGGGGGCAAGGTCGGCAGTGGGGAGCAGTGTTGGGGTGGGAGGGGGTGATGTGGGCGTGGTGGCTGGGCTCGTGGTGGCGTTGAGGCGTCGAAGCCGCATCTGTTCGCGCATGCGCAGCCGATACTGCAGGCGGCGGCGTTGCATGCGCCTCTGCTGGGGGGTCATGGGGCGCGATGGGTCGATGTGTGGGATGGGCCGGTTCCCGTTCATGGCCATGATCTCACGGATGCGCTTCCAGTTGGAGCGAGCCAAGATGAAATTGCACTGAGTGGCCCCGATGTCATAGTCCACGTTGCAGGTCTTCGAGCTTGGGGTGTAGCCCTCCGCGTGGGCCGTCACGCGGTACTCACCAGGGTTCAGGATGCGCCAGTAATCGCCACCACTGGCTGCAGAGAGGAGGATGGGCTTCGCTAGGTAGGAGTCCCCCCTCCCTCCCAGGCCTCAGCTCTGTCTGAGAAATCTGCAGCCCCTCCAGCCCTCCCTCTGGTCGGGATCCAGAGGAGCAGGGACTTCCTGGGCAGGGCAGGCCAGGCTTGCTTTGCCAAGGGTGTGCACACGTTTGGTCCCCCATCCTGAGAAGTGGGGTATAGTTGTACACTTGTGTACCTGTCTTCACTCCATGGTTAATGCCACTCACAGAGATGGTGGCATTGGCTATCGGGATGCCTTGCTCGTCTGTCACAACGCCCTTGATGCCACGGTGAACCTGCAGGGAGGAGGCAAGGTGGTGTCTACATGGCCTTCCCACAGGCTGTTCCCCTGTCCTGTCCAGGAGGTCCCGCAGCCCTTCACCAGCCTCTCCCCAGATGCTGGCCCACCCTTCCACCAGTCCGCGCGGTGGCCCCCACACCTGCTCCATGAAGGTGAGCAGGGCTTCTTTGTTGTTCTCCCACTCTCGGGGCAGCTCGCTCTCGTGCGGGAACTTATCACAGCCCAGGTAGATGGAGAGCTCCAGGCAGTTGGTGTGCAGGTAGCTGAAGTCGTTGATAGCTGGGTGGGGCAGACACAGAGCCGCAGTCACCCTTGCCCATGCCAAATGCCCCACCACAGACCCTCCCAGGCCAACTCACTCCCAGAGCGGGGTTTCCACTTGGCCCCATTGACGATGCCCATGCCGCCAGTGTAGTCCTGTGCTTGGCACCCTCCCCTGTAGGGCTCAGTCATGGTGAGGTGGGTAGAGGCGAAGGAGATGGCCAGCCAGCGGAAGATGGCGTGGTCTGGGGTCTCCTGGGCCTCAGATGCCTCTTCTTCATCCTCTCCCCGGGCGGCCGCCATGGCTGCAGCCAGAAGCTGCTCCTGGCTGGGTGTGCGGGCCATATCATAGGGGTAGGACACAAGCCGCTCGCCACCGTTCAGGTTTGCCCCCAGCACGAAGGGGTTCTTCTCCATCCAGGTGATGATGGCCCGGACCTCCGTGGATACCTGGGAGTGGCCGGGGGAGAGATCTGGTCCACAGCCTCCATCATCTGCTGTGCACATCCCTCAGCAGTACTCACATCCCCTTGGTCCCTCGGAGCCCCTGCAGTCTCACCACCTGGGCTCAGTCTCCCTCAACCCGCCCCCAAGTCTCGAGCTCCACCCGGACCCCAGGGTCTAGGTTGCTCCCCTAGGCCCTGTTGGCCAGGCTGTGGCCTCACCGTGGCATCTGGAGAGAGGTAGCGTTCAGGGATGGGCAGGTTATTGTTGGGCACCCGGTAGGGGACCCATTTCCTTTCCTCGGCTCCCCAGAGCACAGAGTTGAGATCCGGGAAGTCCTCGTAGATGTCAAAGCCCTCCTCGGTCCACAAACCCAGTGCCCAGTTCCCAAACTCTGAGCCCTGGGGAAGCCGAGAGAGAGGGGGTCAGCATCAGCAGCCCACTCCCAGCCCTGCCCCACCCAGGCTCCACCCTGACCCCTTTCCCTCCACCCACCATCTGCGCTGCCACCTCGTAGCCGTCAGGGTTCAGCGAGGGCACTAGGTGGATGCGCGTGTCGTGCACCAGGCTGCGCACGCGTGGGTTCCCATCGCGGTATTCGCGGCACAGGTATTGCATGAGTAGGAGGAGCAGCTCTCGGCCCAGCACCTCATTGCCGTGGATACCAGCTGTGTAGCGGAACTCGGGCTCCCCTGTGAGGGTAGGAACCTCAGCAACTAGCCAGCCTCCTGAGGCCTGAGGCCCAGGGGATCTGAGGAAGGACCCAAATCAGCCTCCCTCCCAGGAGACTGGGAGTGGCTGAGGCTTGCAGGGCCCAGGAGGGGTTCCAAAGACACAGGTGGGAGGTGGTGAGCTGGCAACATCAACAGTGCAGGCTCAGCTGCAGTACTGGGCCTTGCCTCTATCTGTTGGGCTTGGGGAGGACCAGGCTTCCAGGGGGCCCAGGGGGCTGTGGGGGCCCTCACCCAGCTCGTGATCCCCGGGATTGTCTGAGATCTCCATGGCATAGATCTTGAGCCCTCGAGAGCTCTTCCCCAGGCTGTATGTGCGGGTGATCGTGGGGCATTGCTCATTCACCACCTTCATCAGCTGGGTGCCAGAAAAGACAGGGAGTTACACAGCCTACCCCGCTGCCCCCAACCCACCCCCAGTGACCATGCCTTTCCCACAGCCCTGTCTGTTCTATGGGGAAGCACCCATTAGCCCTGAGCCCAGCGCCTGGACAGGACCCCAGCCTCAGGACAAGCTCCCCACCTGCCGCATGTCCTTGTAGTTGTGGTGCCGGAAGTCCAGGTCATCGGTGGTCACCACCTCGTTCTGTGCGTAGTAGCTGTGGACAGCTACAGAGAAGGCAGGCAGGCGGGACCTTGAGCAGTCCACCTGCCAGCCCACCCCAGGTTGCCCCAGCCACCCGTCCACGCCCCTGCCAGCCCCAGGCACTCACAGGACACGGGGCACCCCAGCACTTCCAGGCGCATGCACAGGCTGCCGTTCCAAGTGAGTGGGTAGATGCGGATGAAACGGGCCACTACCGGCTCCGGGAGCTCGCTTAGCACGGGCGTGTCCTTGTCCACGTTCCCGTGGAAGGTCTGGGAAGAGGCAGGCCTCAGAGCAGCCCCCAACCCCGGCGGAGACCCACCTGTGGCCCAAACGAGGAGGGTAGAGCCAAGAGCTCAGGTGCCCACCATTTCCTCGTAGCCGTTGGTGTACATCACCCACGTCTGGCTGTCGTTGCTGAAGCCCACGAAGAAGGAGGTCACAAAGTCGTCACTGGGGGGCAGATGGTGGTCAGGGAAAGGCTGCTCTCCCCACCCCAGGCTAAGGCCCAGGCCTTCAGGCGGCCTGAGCCCTCTTCTGGGCCCAAGAACCCAGAGCTAGCACGTGTGGGGCTAGCTGGGGGTCTGGAGAGGCTGCCACTCCTGCTGCATGGCTGTGGGTGGTTGCTGTGCTTATCTGGACTCAGGGAGCTGACAGGCCACAACCAAGGAGTCGGGGTGGGGGCCCTGGAGAACCCACCAGATGGTTCTGAATGGGACTCAGAGCCACGTCTGGAGCCACCCATCCCTACCGAGTGCCTGTGAGCCTGGCAGACGTACTGGATGCTGGAGTCACGGCCCTGGGTGATGACGCCTGTGAACTTGGTGGTCCTTCTCGTGTCCACCTCAATCCACTGGGTCTGGGAGTCATCCTCAGCACACCACGCCCCATCATAGTAGTCGTCCTCAGTGTCGCCGGCCTGTCAGGGACAGCAGGGAGGCTGAGCGGGCAGGGGGCCCCTACGCAATGGGGAAATGGGCCCATCCTGACACCCACCTGCATGTTGAGCCGGCCTCGCTGTGCACCCAGGCCATGGCGCAGCATGGAGGAGGCCCGGATCTGGTTGTCCTCAATGCGGTGCGACTCCATCCCAATGGGGGGGCACTCTGGAGACACGGCACCCCAGGCTAGTGGCCCATTGGCTCCATCCCTCCATCGGTCCCTCCCTTCATCACACCCAGAATGGAGGAGCCCAGTACCCACTTCCCCTCATGTCAGGGTGCCAGTTAGGGCAGCTCCACCCCAGCTCATACTTCCCCTCCTTGGGCCTCAGCTTCCACCTCCGGGGAATGTGCTGAGGATGGCGGGTGCCAAGGGGCCATGAAGCCTACATGAAATCACCCCAGAGCCTGACCCGTCACAGGCATTGTCTGTATCAGGGCCATCTGCACACCTGCCTTGTGCCCCGAGCTCTGTCCCTGGGGTCAGGCCCAGGGCAGACATTCCAGGGTCTCTCCCTTTTGCATCACAGGACTTTAAGAGCAGGAGAGAGTTCTGGAGGCCTAGAGTGCCATCAGAAAGTCTGGGTTTGGGACTCGCATGTGGCCTTGGATGGGTCACTTCTCCCATCATGCTTACCCAGCTGCTACTGCCCCGCCCCACAGCCCTCATACCCACTCTACAGCCCTCACACATACCCACACCCCCCACCACACCGCCCATCCCCATATCCATCCTGCAACCCCTCCAACCCCCCTGTCCTTATACACCCTAGCCTCTACACCCCTCACTCACTGATTTTCTCTGCTGGAGCCCACTCCTCCTCCGACTCCTCACCCTTCCGGGTCCCTGGGGGGCAACAAAGGGAGGAGGCAGTGATAAGGGTCCCAGAGCATGTGGGAGTCTGGCTGGCCTCTCACAAGGACCCAAGCTGTGTAGGCCCAGCCTCCAGCCCCCAGAGACACACCTTTGGGGTCCTTGCCCTTCTCCACAGTCCATTTGTCATCCGTCTCCTCCTCCTTGGGGCTGCTGCCCTCCTTTTTGGGTTTCTCTGAAGGATGGAAGGTGGGAGGGTCCTGTTGGCTTAGCCCCAGAGTTCAGGAGGCAGGTGGTGTGGGGGTCAGGCCTGCACTGGGGGCTGGCCCGGGGGTGGGGACAGTCTGGGTCCACTCACTCAGCTCTTCCTTCTCTTCGTCCGTTTCCAGGCCAGTGTCGGGCTTCTGGGGCCTGGGAGGCCGGAAGTAATAGTCCACTGTGGGGAGGGAGAGTCCTGATGAGAGGGCCTGAGGCTGGTCCCAGGACCCCACCCCAGGAGCTCCCAGCCAGGTTCACAGGAGCCCAGTGGGCAAGATGAGGAAGGGAATGGAGTCCAAAGGGACCATGCAGGAAGGAGAGGAAGGCGGCAGCTTTGAAGGGAAGGAAGTCCCGAGGGGTGAGGGGTGGCTAGGACCAGAGCTCAGGAGGGTCAGAGAGTGACGCCCACGGAGCTGAGGAAGAATAGGCCAGAACCGAGGGCAATGGGGAAGAGCTACGTTCAGGAGCCAGGAAGACCCAGCCTGAAAGTGGATATCAGATGAGGGCAGGCAGGTTGGAGGGGGTGGCGGAGGCAGTGGGGTTGGTGAGGTCACTGCCACCAAGCTGGAGATACAGGAGGCTTGGCCCTGGGATGCAGCTGTGGCGGGCGGGGGCCCTGGGCACTCACTGTCATCGTAGTTGGGGATCACGTAGCCGTCCTCGTAGTCGGGGAGCAGCGGGGGTGGCAGGGGCTTCAGAGGTGGCGGCTCTGTGGAGGTGGGAGGCAGGGGTGGGCCAGGGCCCCCTCTCCTGACTCCCCCACCCCAAGTCTGCCCACATCCTACCGATCTTCTCTTCTGGGGCCTCAAAGCCCCGCCCAGGCGGCTCAGCCTTCTCCTCAGGGCGCTCAGGCCAGGGCCTCTCTGGCCTTCTCCTGCTCGGGGGAGGCCTGGGCTGCTTCTGGCGGCGGATGTATTCAACTAGGGCAGAGGGTGGGCTCTGAGCCGGGCCAAGGTCAGGGAAGGTGGGGCCTCCGAGTGGACTATCGTAAACCAGGGCCAGGGGTCGGGATCTGGCCGGAGAGGCAGGGCAGGCGGGCCTCCCCGACAGTGGATCCTACTCACAGTCCTCGTAGTCTTCCCGCTCTATCTGGTCGTTATAGTCCAGTGTGGGCTGCTCTGTCTCCTCCTCGGGCTCTGGGGGAAAGTGCTTGTGGCCACCTCATGGAAGATACTCCCCGATGCCCCCCACCCAGCCCCACCCTGGAAACCCAGCAGGCCAGGGTGATTGGTCCCTTGAGGCCAGGTGGCTGGTGCCCACTTACCAGGCTGGTGCTCCACGTCGGTCTCTTCTCCTGGACCCCCCCAGGGATCTGGGAGGGGTCCACCTGCAACACAGACCCCAGGGGCATGTGGATGGGAGGCCTACCCTGATCACTGGCTCCACAGCGAGGCTCCACAAGACCTGGGCCCTACTGACACCCTCTTAACAGCTCACTCCCAGGGAGACCTGGGCTGCTCAAGCCCTTAGCACCCTGCTGGCACTTCTGGAAGGACAGAGAGCTGGATGGTTTTCTGGGGAATCCAGGCACCGCTGTCTGGACCTGCTGCCCCAGCAGGGGGGTACCCCTCAGGCTCACAGTCCAGTAACACACGGGCAAGTGGCTCTTGTGGGGCTCAAGGGTCAGAGCCCAGGACTGTGGAGAGCTAGCCCCACCCACAAGGCTGCCAAACACTCCCTCCCCAGGGAAGGAGTGGTACTGTGGGAGCCTCAGCTGAATTGCTGTGTTCATGACAACAATGAGGCCCCAGCACCCATCTGGTCTGAGGGTCAGCAAGAGGCAGGGACTCAGGGACCCACCCTCACCATCACCCCTCTGCAGCCCAGCAGGTCAGAGCCCCCGGACCCCAGATGAGCCCACTACACACCTCCCTCCTGGGGTAGTTCCTCGTGGTCGGGGCTGAGGAGTGGGGGCAGTGGCCACTGCGGGCTTTCAGAGGGGGTTGGGGTGGAGAGCTTCTTCCCAGCTAGAGGCCTCTTGGTGGCCTTGGGGGGCTTCTCCTTGGGCTTCTTGGTGGCCTTGGGGGGCTTCTCCTTGGGGGGCTTCTCCTTGGGGGGCTTCTCCTTGGGCTGCTTCTCCTTGGGCTTCTTGGTGGCTTTGGGTGGCTTTTCCTTGGGCTTCTTGGTGGCCTTGGGGGGTTTCTCCTTGGGTGGCTTCTCCTTGGGTTTCTTGGGAGGCCTAGAGGACCCTTCTGGGGGCTGCTTGGTCGCCTTGGGGCCTTTGTCCTTCTTCGCTTTCTTCCCTTTGTCTTTGGCTTTTCCCGGAGGCACTGTTCAAGATGCAGATTCAGGTCAAATCAATGAAGAGCCCCCTCTATGCCCAGGCATCCCATGCAAGGTGGGCAAAGGGGCTGTTGGTAGTTCTGTGTTTCCCAAATCAAGGAAACTGAGAGGTTAAGCCACTTGTGGTCATGGAAGAGCTGGGGCTGGAACCCAGGCTTTCTGTCTGAGAGACATGCTGTCACCACCACACCTTGGCCTGGGTGGCTCAGCTTCTCAGGAGCAGGCCCTCACCCTCCCATCTGCCCAAGGAGCACCTCACAATCCACTCTTTCTCCACATGGCCCCTTGGCCAGTCAGGGCCCACTATTCTGTGCTGGTCATGGAAAGAGCAGAGGGTGACTTAAGCCATCCAGGACTGAAGGAGCACCCAGTCTGAAGGGGGAAGCAGTCTCATTCCTCTCACACAAAGTAAAGGGCATGGGCCTGGGGCCTCCCTGGAGCTAGAAAGGCTTCACAGAAAAGGGATATGCATGCACGATCCCCTGTCCAGGACTAAGGAGTCTGGGGTGGGTTGGAAGCCATAACCACAGGGTATCCTGGGGCCATGCAGAGGACAGAGGGACAGGCAAGTACTGCAGCTGCTTGCCCATCTCAGAGTCTGGGGGAGGGAGGGAGCAAGGGCAGGGCCTGGGGTTGCCTGTAGGAATCTTCCAGGACCCTGAGCAAATGCCGCTGAAAATGTAATGGGGTTGTGGGGGCCACGTGACTGAAATACAGGAAAATCTACAAAATGTAGACAGCCAGGAGAAATAGAGCTGCCCCAGCAGAAAGCAAGAGGCCGGGACAGCAATCCTGGAATGGAGAGGGGTACTGAGATGGGTCCCAGAACCCATCCCCCAGGGGTGGGGGAGGAGCCAGGAAAGATCTAGAGCAGGACAAAGGGGAGGGGCTGCTGACCTCAGGAATGATGGATGGTGCCTTGGAAGTCTGGAGAAAGATCAGCAAGACCCTTGCCCACCTTCCAGGAGGTCATGATAAACAGCTAAGATTTATTGACAACTGATTATATAAGAGGCACTGGGCTAAATGCTTTGGTGATGTATCACCTCATTTAATCCTCACAATAACCCTGGATCACTGCCCACTCCTCCTGGAAGCCTTGAGGAGACAGGAGGTCTTCTGCACCCCCTCCCCTGCCTCTGTACTCCCGGAGCAGGAGGCCAGGCAGCAGAGTGCTGGGGATCCTTCCCAGGGAAGGCTGGAGGCTGGGTCTCTGGCAGTGGTGTGGCACAGACAGTGTGTGCCACAATCAGGCTGAGTGGCCCCACTGAAACAGCAGGGCCCTTCACCTTCACACTGCCCCGGGGAGGGGGCCGCCAAGTCCCCTGTTAGCTCGAGTCTAGTCCCTCCAGGGGTTTCGGGGCTGTCCAGCAGGGACTGGGAGGACCCAATCCACTGGGCAGCGGACCTGCTGGATATGTCCCCATCCTCAGAGGGCTACCAGCCAGCGCTGACCTCTGCCTGGCACACTGTCCCGCCAGACATCTGGGCTCTCTTGTGCCTTCCTCACGCTGGGCAGACTGGACATCGGCCAAACCCTACCGAGGCCCGCCATTCTCACCTGTAGTGCAGGGCTGTCCAGGCGGCCCCCCATCACGCCAAGGGCCACCCCTACCCAAAGCTCTTACCCTCTTCGGCCACCCCCGGACGCGCCCCCGGCTTGCCCCCTGTCTGGGCTTTGCGGGCGGGAAGGGTGGGTTCAGGGGGCGGTGGGGCCTCCACGTCGTCCTCCCGGGGTTCGGACTCCAGCTCGGACAGGAAGCCCTCGAGGAACTCCTCGATCTCGTCGTCGGTCAGCACTGTCTGCGGGCGCCCCCCGGGGCACAGCGCCAGCAGCACCAGGAGGCAGCCAAGCAGGGGCGCCCCGAGCAGGGCCGCCATGGTCACAGCACACACTGGGAGGCAGGGGCGCTGGGGAGGGGGCTCCGGGGGAGAGGGCTGCGGGGGAGAGGTGCGGGGAGGGGGTCCGGGGAGGGGCTGGCAGGGGACTCCGGAGCGGCGGGTGGGGGGGGAGAGGGGGGCTGCTCGGGGAGGGGTGGGGGGTGATCCGGGGAGGGGCGGGTGGGAGGATCAGCGGTGGGTAGGGGACTCCGGCTTGCGGCGCGGGGGTGCTCCGGGCCAGGCAGTGACTCAGGGGTCGGTGGGGGCTCAGGGATGGTCAGGGGGTTCCAAGGCGCTGGCGGCAGCTGGGAGCTCAGGTCCCGCGTGGCGCGCTCCCGCGCGGACCGCCTTCTCCAAAGCGCCAGTGGCGGCCGGGGCGGGGGCGCCGGGGCTTCCGGAGCCGGCTCCCCCCACACGGGGGAAAGGAGGAGGAGGAGGAGGAGCCGGGCGTGGACGGAGGGGCTGCGGGGGGGCTGAGCAGTCCAGGCGCCGCGCGCGCTTGGCACTTTCCGAAGTGGGAACTGCGGGCGGTGTCCCGGACCTGGGCCCAGCGCCTAGGAAGGAAGGCCCAGGGGAAGGAGGGCTGGAGGGATTGTGAGGTCCTGAGGGTGCTGGTGGGAGGGCTCCGACGTCCCTGCCCCGCTCTGTCTGCAATACCACCTCCAAGCCAGATGGGAACTGGAGGCGGTGCCCCAGGGATGCCCCAGAGCCTGCTGGAGGTGAGCGGGAACCCTGAGAGCAGAGCTAAGCCATGGACTCTGGCCTGGGGGACCTTACCCCCTCTACAGACCCGCAGGAGAGTCCCAACCCATCCTTTCCTCTCTCTGGAGTCTTCAATCAGACATTCAGCTAACCCCCTAGGTCCATGAAGGCCCATTCCTATGCTGGCCCTCAGGGAGACACCACACTTTGGGAATTCACTGTAGCCAGGGACAGGTGCAAAACTGCCCTGAGGACGGGCTAACTGCTCTGTTGGAAGTAGGATCCCCCATTTAAGATTGCCTCTCCCTTCCGAAGATACTGACATACAAGGACAAGTTTGGAGGGGATCAGAGATGGAGCAAGGAGGGAGGAGATGCCTTTCACATTTTATTGAACTGTATGCGTCATTTATAGGAATGGGCTGTCAGGGGCATGGAGGGACTCAGCCTTGACACAGCAATTTCTATACAAGTTCAGGGCATTCTTGCCCTCTCCTGCACTCCTAGCAGCAGAGGGAGGGATCCCAGATTAAGAACCCCAGAAAGGAAGCAGGAGGCAGCAGATAAGACACTACCCCCGAGGACATGCACCAGCTGAGAGAGTTGGTGGGTGCCTTTAACACAGCAAAGCTGGGTGCTGGAACCTGCCATGGGAACAGGTCACTCACCACCCGAACAGGAGCCACAGATGTTTTCGGGCAGACCCCTTCCCCTATAGTTTCTTTTACTGCTTCCTTGGTGAACATTGCTTCACCTCTAGGGATACACTGTTTTCCCAAAAGCTGACATCCCAACAAGGACAAACAGGCATTCCTCTCCTTCCTCTTATCAGATCCCAGTTTTTTCAAACTGTGCTTACTCTGCCTCCATCTTATCACATTGATTGGCGGGGTGTGTGGGGTTGTGGTACATAGATCGGGTAGTCAGAGAATCCTAGATCGATTAGTAATGTCTGCCATGGGTGCCATGTGCTGCCATGCGGGCCTGGTATTTCCATATGGCTTCTCAAAGGGCAAATGTTGGCTGACCTCAGATGGGTATGACACCCAAGGCCGGAGCTCCCAGAACTTTCCTCCTTGATGGGATGAGGAAGCAAGAAAAGTACACCTGGAGCCTATGGGCCAAGTTTAGCAGCACTCAGCCCTGAACCAACGTTGTCTGTCTCAGGAGGCCCTGAGATGATGAACAGGAGGCAGCTGAGGAGCACTGTGGGGGGCTGCTGGCTCAGCCCCGAACTGGGGGCAGGGGCAGGACCCAGGGGGCTCTGCCTTCTCTCACCTCTTTCTTTCAAGGCCCTTCCTTCACTCCCAGCTCCTGTCACCTCCCTGAGGAGACCAAGGCCACCCATCTGGGCTCTCGGAGCGCACTGCACCCCCACCCCGAGTCAGGCCTCCTCGCTCCTGTGCTGACCCTGCCCTGCTGTCCTGGCAGAGTAGGATGAAGCAAGCTCTTACCCATAAATGTCTTCTGCGAGCCTCTGAATCATCGTTCTCGAAACTTCTGTCTTGGAATTTGTTCTGTGGCCCCCAGTTGAGTGTGTCCAGTAGGAAGGCCCGAGGCTCGGGGGAGGGGGCAGCTCTAGAACGTCACTTCCCTGGGAACAGCTCCCAAGTTCAGCTGGCTCACACATGGATCAGATTTGAGCTCCACATCCTCTGCCAGGGAAAATAGAAGCCATAAGAAAATTAAAAAGAAATAGAAAGAAACTTTTCCTCAGCCACAGTGAGTCACCAACAGGAATATGAGCAAGGATTTGTGGGAAGCTGGGCCCTGGAGTGGGGTGGGCAGTGGCTGGGGGCCCTCCCTGCCTCCCTCGAGGGTCTGGGCAGGTGAGGGGGTTGGTGACTGCTGTCTGTGCCAGGGCCCGGCCCATATCTCCCCTCAGGGAGAAGGGCTGGGACTCCACTCAGCTTTCAGACCTGCACTCAGGGAGTCTCGCAGACCTGGGCCTGTCAGGAGACGCCTGTCTGCCGAGGAGCCCTGTCATCTAAACCAAACTCCCCAAGGGCAGCAGCCCAGGCCAGGACGAGGCAGGCCAAGAGGTGGGAGGCTTGATGCCTCCTGTGGCTGGCACTCACCCTCCTGGGGTCCAGCGCCCTTTGCCAGCGGGTGGGGCATCTGTATCCAGGTCCAAGGATTCTCCTGAGCTAGTCTGGGAGTCTGCCGGACATCTTGGGCCCCCTACCGCCCCCCACCTCCAGCTTCCTATGGAGAAGCCTGGGCCTTTTCCTCGGGCACAGTGAGGCCTGCCCTAGGGGCCACAACAGGACTGGGCTTGACAGGCAGAGGCAAGGTGACGTCTCACCCTGGTGGACCTATCCTTGCTGCTTCCAGAGTGGGGAAGGGGCATTCTGGGGGCAGCTGACATGGGCTGGGGAGGGAGGGAGATGGCGTGTGTGGAGTTTTCCTGCAGCCTTGTGAAGGTCAGGCTGGTGGAGCCCACAGATGCCACGGTGGGGAGAGGAAGGGGCATGGCCTGTGTTCTCAAGCTCTGACCAGACTGGGGTGGGTCCTGTTTAGCTCATGGGCCAAGAGCTCACCTCTGAGAGCCATTGAGAAAGGCCATGCCAGGAAGCCTGCCTGCCAGGGTGGGAGGGCCCCAGGAGAGAGACTGGGGTAGGGGTGCAGGGTGCTCCCACCTTGGGTCAGGAGCAGAGGTGTGTAGCACACAGTGCAGAGGTGTGTAGCAAGGTCCATCTGGGAGGAATGGTGCAATGAGGAGGCCCTGTGGGCTGCAGTGAAGGGCAGGAGAGGGGTGGGCATGTAGGCAAAGCTGTCATGTTGGGGCACCAGGGCCATTTTTCCCCTTTCAGTAATGCCCCCCAGCAGGGTGGGGAGCCAGAAGCTCCCACATTGGGAGGGGTGAGGAGGTGGAGCAGAGATGGGAAAGAATGGAACCCACCCTCTTCCCACTATTGTAGGGTCACTCATACAGGGATAGAGAAATCAGTATAGGGCAGGCTTGCCTTGTTAATCTTTCAGATGCAACAGCTTCCTGGATGAGAAGAGGGACCCAGGATGGACCTGGGGCAGGGGGAGAGGGCTTTCCTGCTTCCTTCAGCTCATCTCAGAAGCCACTATTAAAACTATGACCTTGAATAACTTGATTTTCTCAGGCTGTAAGTTGAGGGGGTGACTCCCTGACCACTAGCAGCTCCCCACCCCTGATTGGAAGGGTCTCCCATTCAGACAATCCATGTCTAGCAAGATTAGCATCTGTCTTTGCACATCAGACAATTAGGACCTCGAGGCAAGTCTGGCCGGAGCTTCAGGAAGCATGAGGGTCAGTTCCTTCCTGGGGTGGATCCTAGGTGACCTTGACCCCATTCCCCCCACCACAAGACCTCAGAGTTCCTGTCCTACGAACCTGGTGATCACACCCTCCCCCCGAGATGGGGAGACGATGGAGTGGCTCCATCCAAGCCACTCTCCACATCCAGAGAAGTTAGGAGTCCCTAGAGGAGGATGCCCCAAGCCCTGGGTGCCTTTCCCTGAATAGAGCCTCTAACGGGCCTCTCAGGGAACTCGTCCATTCTAACAGTCTCAGCAGAGTCTCTGCACCGAGGGGCACCACGTCTCAGCTTCCTGAGTGCCTGAAAAGATGTCCCCAGGCCATCCTGCCAGGACTGCTAGCCATGTCAGCAGGACAACTACCGCATCCCAAGTCACTGTGGCCAGAAGGTCTGTGATCTCATCACCTTCCACCTCCCAGTCCCCACCCCACCACAGCACCAGCCCCTCCACTCTGGGTCCCCAGCAATCTGAGCACGTGACTGTGGGTGTGTGTCCCTGACTGCAGCTCATGTGTTCACTGGGCAGATCTCCACAGAGCTTTCAACAAGGTCCAGGCCTGAGTGTGGCCCGGAGACCCAACAATTGTGGAGGTACCCTTCCTCTGAAGACGTTCAGGTCAGAGGGATCAGGATGTGAGTGACTAGACTCCCCGGAACAGAGGGCACAGGGGCGGACATTGACCCCCAGGGATGTGGAGCTCTGTCTGGTGAGTGAAAGGGAAGGGAAGTCCTCGTGGGAGAGGTTCTGCTTCTCCAGGCTCAGACTCCTCACATCGGTCACCCACGTCTTGGGCCCCAGGACATGGGCAGTGGACTGGATTTCAATTCTTGTGGCGCACATGCAGCAGCTTTCCCCATATTCATATGAGGAAACCTGGGCTCAGGGAGAAGAGACGTGTCCTTGTCAGTGATGGTATATCTGCGAGGTCAGACCGAATGCTCTTTCCCTTCAGTTTACATAGTCTCTGGCACCAGGCCACAGGGCCACAGGGCCACCAGCCCATTCTGCTGAGACCCGAGCATCACCAGGAACCACCCTAGTGCCTCAGCCTGGGCAGAGTTGAGAAACTCACCTGCCAAAAGGACCAGTGTGTCCCAGTTCTAACTGGGGCAGCCTCAGAGCACCAGGAGGTTTGGGTCCCCGAGGCAGCAGCTCAGACACGGGCCAGCTGGCCAGAATGATGGGGGCCAGGGAGGGGTGAAACTGGATGGCTCAGGAAGCCGAGTCTCTGGACCTTAGGCAACGGGATCAGGTACCAGGCCCTCCCAGTCTGCTGGAGTCCTAGTCTGCCTCCAGGGACCAAGGAAGAAGGAGCCAAGCCTACCCGGTCTCTCTGCTCTTCCCTCTCAGGGGGGCCCTGGAAACGCCCTCTGTCTGCAGTCTGGATATTACCAGGGGATAAATCTGCTCAGGCTCCCCAGGAGGGTGGTTCCCAGAGCCAGGGACCCGGGGTCTCCCAGACAGTGTCTAGTCGTCCGCACAACTGGCTGAATGATTTTCTTGGTTTCCGACAACTTGAAAACCACATGTGATTTTCCACAGTCCTGTGCCCCCGCCCAGCTCCCCAGGCCTGGACTGCTGAGTGAGCAGAGTTCACCAGAATTCCTTCCACTCACCACAGGACCCAGCCTCCGGGAGACTGGGGGGTCACCACAGCCGCAGGGGGGCTGAGGAGCTGAGGGGGTGGGAGGCGGGGGGCCGCCAGGGCCTGAGTAATTCTGCAGCCCGCAGACTGGGATGAGGGTTAGGATGTCATGTGACCATCAGCCAGGCCTGTTTGGTTCCAAATGGGCTCTAGTGGAAAAAACTATGTGGATCGTTCCTCCCACCTTCATCTAAATTGACTCCCAATGGATTAAAGATGTAGATGTTGACAAAGACACCATCAAAGTAGCAAAAGAAAACATAGGAATTTGTGCTTATATTTTCGTGGAGGAAGTCTTTCCAAGTAGAAACTGTAGGAGGATGGAGAATTTTGGTTGCATAAAAGCTCTAGATTTCTGTTCAAAATATCCTGAAAGTGAAGTTAAAAGGCAAACAAAACACTGGAAATATACCTGCAACCCCGAGATCAGAAAGAAAAACATTTTAGGAACTGTCCGTGGCCTCAAGAGTTTCTCTCCAAGCCTCAGTTTCTCTCCTCTGTACAATGGGATAATATTAATTCTATCACTCCCTTGTGAAAAGGGCACAAGGATCCATTGAAATAAATCTAGAAAGCTGTGACTGAAAAGTACTAATTCTTCAATACAGGGAAGCCATTCTTATTTATTTTTTATTTTTCTGGCTGTGCTGGGTCTTCGTTGCCGTGTGGGCTTTTTTCTAGTTGTGGCGAGTGGGGGTTACTCTCCAGCCCCCACTTGTGACACTCGGGCTTCTCACTGTGGTGGTTTCTCCTGTCGCGGAGCGCAGGCTCTAGGGTGCGTGGGCTTCAGTAATTGCAGCACAGGGGCCCAGCAGTTACAGCTTTCGGGCTCTAGAGCTACAGGCTCAACAGCTGTGGTGCAAGGGCTTAGTTGTTGTGCGGCATGTGGGATCTTCCTGGATCAGGGATCTAATTCGTGTCTCCTGCACTGGCAGGTGGATTCTTTACCACGGAGCCACTAGGGAAGCCCCATCTTTTTTTTTTTTTTTTTTTTACATTTTTAAAGCTAATTTGACCTTGTTTCCTTTATTATTATTATTTTGGCTGAGCTGCATTTAGGATCTTAGTTCCTCAACAAGGGATCAAACTTGCACCCTCTGGAGTGGAAGTGTAGAGTCTTAACCACTGGACTGCGAGGAAAGTCCAACCTTGCTACCATTTTCACGAGTGAGCCCCGAGACATAGGCAGTTCACAAAAGAAAAAAACATAAGTGGCCAGTAATCATATGCAAACATGTTGACCTCACACACAAAAATATGCAAATGCAAATTAAAATACACTGAGGACTACTTTTCCAATATCAAATTCCCAAAGATTAAAACCCTCCTGGTGGAGGCAGTACCGGGAAACCAAACGCTGTCGTTCAGGATCATCTGTTACAAAGAACAGAAACTCACTATGATGGCTAACTTTGTGTGTCCCCTGATTGGGCTACTGAAAGCGAAAGTCGCTCGGTCGTGTCTGACTTTTTGCGAGTCCGTGCACTCATGGACTCCTCTAGGCCAGAATACTGGAGTGGGTAGCCTCTCCTTTCTCCAGGGGATGTTCCCGACCCAGGAATTGAATCAGGGTCTCCTGCATTGCAGGTGGATTGTTTACCAACTGAGCTATCAGGGAAGACATGTCCAGATCACTGGTTGAGTTTTTATTTCTGGGTGTGTCTGTGAGGCTACTTCTGAAAGAGAGTCACTGAACTAAATCAGTCACTGAGAATAGCAGATGGCCCCCTCAGAGTGGGTGGCCCCAGTCTCTACTTGAACTGTGATGTCCATCTCCTGCCCTTGGACGTCGGCTCTCCTGGTTCTGGGGCCTTTGGGTTTGCACTGAACTGCACCACTGGCTCTCCTGGGCTTCCAGCTCACAGATAGCAGACTAAAGCCTCCCTAATCATGTGACCCAATCTTTCACTGTAAGTCTCTCTGTGTATATGTCCTTGGAGGAGGGCACGGCAACCCACTCCAGTATTCTTGCCTGGAGAATCTGCATGGATAGTGGAGCCTGGTGTGCTATCGTCCATAATGTTGCAGAATCGATCAAGACTGAAGCGACGTAGCACACACGCTCTGTATATGTATCCTGTGGGTTCTGTTTCTAGGGGGATCCCTGACCAATACACCCCCTAAAACAGCTGAGCCCCAACAGGCCATCGTCTCACAGGTGCCTGGTAGGATGGAGGGCCTCTGAGTCCCTCTGCAGCCCAGCACCCCTCCACACCCCAGAACTTCAGTCTGGACTTCAGCTTGATGCATTTGCCAGAGGGGTCTTGGACCAGGTAATGGGACTCTACCCTGTGCCTTATTCCAATCAGCTACTGGAGGGATTGGCCATGTGCCAGGCACCTCCCAAGGAGCTGTGAGAGGACCCCAGGGCTGGGTAGGCCCTGGGCTCATCTTCTTGGGAAGCTGGATGCCAGCCTTATAAATAAGCATGTGACCCAACATCTGCAACCCTCCCCCACATCGGGGACAGACTCTCCTGCCCTGAGGTACACTGTGGCCTCAAGGAGCAAGGAGCCTGTGGCTCTGGAGGTGAGGAGCCTGGGATGTCCAACCTGTCCACGGGGACTCCCGGAAATGAGGTGCTGCTTTAGCCCCTGAGAAAGCCTCCCCTGCCCTCCTCCCCAGACCAAGACAACACATTCCTGATTTAGTGGGAGGAAATCCCACCAACACCATGAGCACGTCCTGCCATAGCGGATGTATTGCTGTCTTTCTGCATGTGGTGCCCTTTCCTCAGACATCATACCTTTGGGCCTTTGTCCAGCTTCCCACATGGCTACTTTATTTCTGACACATTGACCCATTAGGCTATACAGATGGTGCGAACGACTCCAGCTAAGCAGCCTTCCTTTGCCCTGTGCCCTGTAACTTTGTAGGACCCTCCCACTCTGACTACAGGCATGGCCCTGTGATGACTTTGGTCAGTCAGGCAGGGACAAACTCAGTCCAAGAAGAGGCTTGAAAAAAATGCTTGTGGCATCCCCTCTCCTCTCCTCCAAACTTCCAGAACTGTGTGAGTACACCTGGGCTGTCCTGCTGAAGGACAAGACCACAGGGGGCCAAGCTGGGATCATGCAAGACAGGCTGCCACAGGCTGGACACAAGAGGGAGGCCAGCAGGAGCAGCCAAGCTGGGCTCAGATGGGCAGAGATGCCCAGACAGCCAGCAGGCAGCGAGCTAATAAATGTGATTGTTTTAGTCTGCTGAGTTCGGTGGTTGGTGACTCAGCAATAGCTAACACTTGTCTCAGGTGTTTATTATCGTTCTCCCTACCAGCACTGCCAGTGTCACAAGACCAGGGGATCGGGGGCTGTGACACTTGCCACGACAGCTCTCTGGCATGCAGAGGCCCTGAGTAAATATCTGTTAAATGGCTAAATGTAGGATGAATACCTTAACAGGATCTTGTGAGACAGACAACAGTCCCAGAACTAGTCAGAACTGACTAGGGAAAGAGGGTAGTACTGGCACAGGTGAGAGCATGGCAGTGGGTGAGCACCAAATAGGCCTCGGTAATTGATGTGATCCTGTCTTCAAGATGAAGACCAGGCCAGAGTCCCTTTCTTGTCATTT
This sequence comes from Capricornis sumatraensis, assembly GCF_032405125.1. Classification (NCBI taxonomy): domain Eukaryota; kingdom Metazoa; phylum Chordata; class Mammalia; order Artiodactyla; family Bovidae; genus Capricornis; species Capricornis sumatraensis. The sequence continues at coordinate 82,022,626 of NC_091073.1, forward strand.
TGTTGTGCCTCCATTCTCTGCATCTGGCTTCCATGTCACGGTACAAAGCAGCTGCTGGAGATCCAGCCATCATTGCATCATCCCAGCCAGTAGAAAGGAATAGTAGAGCACAGTTTCTTCCTTTAAGAACTTTTTCTAGAAGCTCACACAAAGCTCCAAGTTCATTCCATTGGCCTTGGCCAGATCTCAGTTATGGGCCACACCCAGCTGCAAGGGAAGCCAAGAAGTTTAGTCTTTTTCTGATGACCATGTGCTAGCTAAATGTCAGGAGTTCTGTTACTAAATAAGAATGAGACAATAGACACTGAGGAATAATGAACAGTCTTTGCTACAGATGATATTATTTTCACTTTTGTGTCTGATAAGGTTATCGAGATCTTAGAAAGGTGTTTAAAAAAAAAAAAGTAGTATCTGGTAGAAGGTGTATAAGCTGAAATCCCAAGAAAGTATAAGACTAAGAAACACATCATAGTATTAGCCATTTTATAATCTTTTTATGTGTAAGGCAGTCACATTCTTGCATGTTTGTCTGCAGACCTGAGCCAGAAGCCCAGCCAACAAAAACAGGAAGTAGTGACAAGCTCTGTAGGAGGAATAGGACCCTCAGCAGCCATGTCCCCAGCTCCACAGCTCCTGCCATTAGCATGAAGAGCCAGAATGTCCCCAAAGCCCCTATCATGCCCAGAGTTCTTAGTGCTGGAACTCATAGCTGCCCTCTCTACCCTGGCCTTCCTCTTAATAACCACGCTCCTTGAAGAAGTTGTTCACACTCATTGTTCCACTTCCTCACTTCCAGGTGGCTGTTCCTGCACCTGGCACTCTCACAAAGCCTCAGGGATCACTCTACCCCTGCCCCTCAAGATGCTACACCCCAAAATTAGTCTGTGCCCCTCACAGGGCAGGGCTGCAATGGGCCCCAAGTGTGTGTGCTGGGCTGGACACCCAACAGTCCTGCTGACCTCGTGGCCAGGTCTGAAATCCTGCCAGCTGTGGGCCATCAGAAACAGGGGTGAGGCTGGGGAAGTCTCAGGGTAACTCCCCTGCAACCCTTGCAACAGAGCACCTGGTCTCACTGCTGCTGGCTTTGTGTCTATCAAAAACTCTTCTTATTACAAATCTCTTTATCATGCAAGTGGTGTGTGCTCATTGTAAAAAAACCAGAAAACACAAGTAGGCAAAATAACAAACTGACTATGATATGTTTTATTGAATTTCGAACCATCTGATTCTTCAGAGAGAACAAGGAAGTTTGTGACATAGATTCATCTGGGAGTTTTGGAAGCACAAAGACCAGGAGTTCTGTGATGGAGCTAAGGCTCCCCGGGTCACATCTGTGAAATGATAGAAAAAAATATATATTGGTATCTGCCCTGGGTTCCTGGTGCAGAGTTCCTAAATCCCTTGGAATTTCCTGAGTGATAAGAACACTAGGAGCGTTTCTTGTTCAAATATTTCATCTTTGAACCCAGTTTGTGACACAGAGCTCATAATCCCTTGGAATTTACTGGCAGAAAGAAAGATCTTTTTGTTCTAATTCAGTGACTCTGAGTGGCTTACTGGATGGCTTCAGGATCAGGGCTGGTCACCAGAGAGACCAAGCCATGATTAGGAGCTTGGCATTTTTGGCCCTGCCCCCTATCATCTGGGTAGAGGAGTAGGCTGGAGATTGAGTTATTGATTGATCATGCTCATGTGATGAAGGCCCCTATATAAAAATCCTTAGATGGGATTCAGAGAGCTTCTGGTTGGTGAACACATTCATATGAGGGGGCTCACCCCAGCTCCATGGAGACAGAATCTCCTGTGCTCAGGACACTTCTGGACCCCAACATATCTATTTCTTCATCTGGCTGTTCGTTCATAAACTTCAATATCCTTTGTGATAAACTGGTAATTTAGTAGTCTCAAGTCCTGTGAGCTGTTGTAACAAATTACCATACTGGAGGAGGGGATGGTGGGAACTCCAACTAATAGCCGATCAGTCAGAAGCACAGGTTAAGGGAGGAGATAGATGGGCCTCAGGCTGGAAAGCTTCTCTGATGGACAGAAGCTCCATAATAGCAGAAACTGCATAAAAGCAGGATGATGGAGAAGCCTGAGCTCTGCCCAGATAAGATAGAAGACCACATATTCCTCCTTCTCAAAGTTAAGGAGACCTCCCTGAATACACATGTGCAGAAAGACTTCTTGGAGGTCAAAAAGGGAGGGCATGATACCTCATAGTAAGTGATGTCAACCACCCATGAGCCTCTTCACTAGACTCCATCCTGGCTAAGGGATGCGCACACACACATGAGCAGACCCTGAGATATAGCAAATACGGCCACAGAACCAGGCAAAAGAAACTTGGAAGAAATGCCCCCCAAAGTGATTCAAACTGCCATGAGGGTGCGAATGTCTCAGCGGGCACGTGTGTCTATCCACACGTGCTGTACTCTTTTCCCTCCTAATAAACACTTTACTTGTTTCACTACTTTCCGTCTTTGTGGCAGTTCTTTTCTGCAAAGCTGAAGAGCCAGAGCCTTGTCGCTAGGTCTAGTGGCTAGGATTTGGTGCCCTCTCCGCCATGACCTGACCTCAATCTCTGGCTGGGAACCAAAATCCCTACTTCAAGTCACTGCAGGCCAGGCCACTCAAGATCAAAGTGACAACCTGGATCTAAGATTGGCATCTGAATTGTGTGTGTGTGGCGGGGGAGGGGTTCTGCACTAACCTTGGTCAGTGTCAGAACTGAGTTAAACTTAGGACACCCAACTGGTGCTGGAGAATTGCTGGGTGTGGAAAATCCACGGCAAGCGTCAGAAGTGTCATGTGAGAGTAAAGGAGAACACAGGAATGTTTTTCCAAGACAGCATCCCAATGCTATTTTTCACTAGCTCTGCAAACTCTGGCAAGTCACTTGACCTCTCTGTGTCTCTCTCTTCTCCCCAGCAAGATGGGGACATGGATGTCGTCTGCGGACAAGAATGTCCTGGGCCTGAATGAGCTGACACGTGTAAAGGGCTTAGAACTGCTCCTGGCAGAGCACTGATCTCATCCTGTATAAGCGCATGTGCTTAAAAAACATTTTATTATTGAAATTTCAAACACATGCAGAAGTGGAGAGATGATATGCCGAACTTCCCGCCTACCTCCAGCATCAAAATTCTCAACTCCAGGCCCATCTTGTTTCATCTGAGTCCTCCTCTTTCCCCTACCTTAATTTTGAAGCATATCCCAGACATCATGTGATTTCACCAGGAAATATTTTACTGTGTGCTTATGAAAGAAAGAACTCTTCCTGCCTGCCTCTTGTTCTCTCTCTCCTGCTCTAACATAACCAATGCTACACATGATTACTCTCAACCACATTTCTTTTAATATACAATGTTAATATCAAGCAGGGTATATATTTTCTGATTGCAGCATACTTTTTAAAAGTATTTTTTTGATATGGATCATTTATAAAGTCTGTATTGAATTTGTTACAATATTGCTTGTTTTATGTTCTGTTTTTTTTTTTGTTTGTTTTGGCTGCCAGGCACATGAAATCTTAGCTCCCCAATGAGGGATCAAACCCACGCCCCCTGCACTGAAAGGGGAAGTCTTAACAACTAGACCTCCAGGGAAGTCCCCTATGTTTCAGCTTTTACACTTTACTTAGAATTGGGATCCAAATAAGGCCCATGTGCTGTGATTGACCAATGTTTCTTAAATCTATCAGTTCGCGTTCAGTCTGAACATCAGCCCTGGGAAGAAGGGAACCTTATTACTCCCGCTTATAGATGAGCAGACTGGGGCTTAGGTTGATAAAGTGACTTAAATAACTGGTGACAGAAGCCACGCACCACCCTGAAGAGGATGGATGATGAAGGGCATCTGGAGGAGAGGAGGGCAGGACCAACCTACCATCACCACCAGAACTGGGTCAACCCTAGGTACCCAGTCACTCCTCGGTCCTCATCTCAGGTGACCCTTCAGGCATCTGATAGACTCACTCATACCTTCTGCTGTGAAAGCCTTTCCGTTTGGACACCACCTTACCCAGTTCCCCCTGCCCCACCCCCTGTTCTGGGGGACAGTCTCTAATCTCTAATTTGGGGGAATCTGGGGTTCAGTGCTTGCACGTCTTCTATATCTGGTGACCTCCTGGCCCCCAGCAATCCCTAATTTGTAGCTATAGACCTCGCCCCTCCCGGGATGCTGGCTGCAGCTGTCAAACTGGAATCCTCACCTCTGTTTCTACTGAATTTTAGAGGACCTGGTCTGCAGCCCCACTCCAGAGCTCCCCACAGGCTGTCCCATCTCAGGACGTGGAGCAAGTCTCTCCTCTTTGTCTTTGACTGTTAGATCTGACCCGCTAACCAGGTTCGTCTGTTCTACTCACACGCTTCAGCCTGGTCCAGTCACCCCACCTCCACCCCACCTGGATCAGAGGGGTCTCCTGGCTTCCTGCCTTGCCCCTCAGTTTGCTCTCCAGACAGCAGCGGGGGCAGGGTGGTCTTGTGAAAGTTGAGTGGGATCACATTCCCCTATGCTCCAAGTTCTACGTAGAAGTCAGTCCTGTCAGTTGCTGATGGGCCTCCCTTGCTGTCCCACCCCTGCTCACTCTGCCTGGCCACTCAGCTCTTTGCTCTTATTCCTAAGTGCCCAGCAAACATCCCTCTTCTTGTAATTCTTCCAGACCCCTCAGCCTTTCCCCTCCCATGGCTAATCATGTTGAGTCAGAGTTGGTTGGACCAATGAACTCAAAGTGCACGTGTGCTAAGTTTCTTCAGTTGGGTCCGACTCTGCAACCCTATGGACCATAGCCCGCCAGGCTCCCCAGTCCATGGGATTCTCCCGGCAAGAATACTGGAGTGGGTTGCCATGCTTTCCTCCAGAAGATCTTCCTGATCCAGGGATCAAACCTGCATCTCTTACTTCTCCCGGATTGGCAGGTGGGTTCTTTACTACTAGCACCATCTGGAAAGCCCCTAATGAACGCGAAGAGCCTCCATTTTAAGGATGTCTCTTCTCCATCATTCTCAGGCCAATTCCCCATAGGGGGAGGGAGTCAGGGATTCTTCTCCACCCCTTGGTCTGGTCTTCCAACTCCAGATCCTGCCCACAGCCAAAAAATTTTTTAAATATAAAAAATTTAAAAACCTTAAAAAATGTAAGCAAAGGGGAAGGGACAGAGGGAAGACAACCACTGGAGATGGGCCAGAGGTTGGAGGGATGCAGCCCTAAGCCGAGGAATACTGGGAGCCACAAGAAGATACAAGAGCTGGGAAGGATGGTCATCTAGAGCAGGGGTCCCCAATTTTCAGAACCTAATGCCTGATGATCTGAAGTGGAGCTGATGTAATAATAATAATAATAGAAACAAAGTGCACAATAAATGTAATATGCTTGAATCATCCAGAAACCATTCCCCCGCCCCCGCCACCGCGGGCTGGTCTGTGGAAACACTGTCTTCCACGAAACTGGTTCCTGGTGCCAAAAGGTTGGGGACCGCTGCCCTAGAGCTTTCAGAGGGAACATGGCTTAGAATTCTGGTCTTCAGAACTGCTAGAGAATGCATTTCTGTTGTCTTAAGCTACCCAGTTTGTGCTTATTTGTTATAGCAGCCACAGGACCAAATACATCGGGAGCTGTGGGCTGAATTGTGTTCCCTCCAATTCATCTATTGAAGCCCTAACCCTCAAAGTGACTGCATTTGGAGAAAGGGCTTTTAAGAGTAATAAAGTTAAATGAGGTCATGGGGTGCGGTCCTAATTTGATATGACTGGTGACCTTAAGAGAGAGGAAGAGATCTCTCTCTCTGTTCACGAGCACACAAAGAGATTGCATGCGCACACACAGAGATGGTGGCCGCCTACAAACCAGGAGGGGAGGCCTCAGAATGAAACCTGCCTTGCCACACCTTGATCCTAGATTGCTGGCCTCTAGAACAATGAGAAATGTTTTTTTCATTTAAGCTGCCCTGTCGGTGGTATTTTGTTCTGTCAGCCTGAGTGGACCAGGTAGCCCAAACCCACAGAGTAGCTCAGGAAAGTACAGGGCCAGCACTTGAGGCCAGAGCTTTGGGCCAGTGGCCCGCAGGAGCTCCGGTCCAGCAGCAGCATCAGCAGTCTGACCGCACGCCCTCTGGAATGCTGCTGGCAAGTAGCCGGCAGGGGACGGGAACCGGCAGGGGGCGGGTTGGGCCTCAGAGTCAGGGCAGAGTCCTGGCCCCAACAGGCCAAGGATAGGCGCCAACAGCACTAAAGTGAACATCAAAGAAGATGCTCTGTGGGGAGGTTTTGCGAAGGTCACGAGGCCTAAAAAATCACCCCCAGGGGCTTTTTCTGAACTGGAAGTGGAAACAGGAAATAGCTAAATGAGATTCATCTTGGAAAAATGCAAGCTCATATATCTGGGTAAAACTAATCCAAAACACAGCATGAGATACCACAGTGCAGAGCTGGGGGCGGACTGCAACCCTCAGGGCAGCTGAGAGGGCCTGTGCAGCCTCTGACTTTTCTGAGGGCTGGTCTCAGTGTGGGCAGCAGGAAGCTGAGGACTTAGACATCTGGGAACTCCAAGCCAGGTTTACTGGAAAGAGAGGGCTGAGGTCTCCACTTCTCAGCTGGTTGGACAGTGACCTAGTGGTCCAGGAAGGGGAGAAAAGGAAAAGGGCAACCATCAAGGCCATGGCCTTGTGCATTGGTGCCCAGGCCTCCACTGGGTGGTTACCAAGGATCACCCCTCACAAAGCCTCCCTGGGCCCACGGAAAGCCCTGTATTCCTCATTTTTGCAAGCCGCCCAGTGCTTTAAGTATTCAGGTATGATGGGTTGTTAAAAGTTGCCTCTGCCTCCCCAGGAGAGAACTCAGGTACCCAAAATGGAGTCAGAGGCCATTAAAAGGAACAGGAGTGGTTTCAGGGAATAGACTACTGCTCCCTGAGGAAAGGCAGCACCCGCAGATGGGGAAGTAACTCCCTTACAAAGAAGCTGGGAGCTCCCCCTTCCCACATGGCAGGAGGAGAAATGAGGATGGGAAATGAGAGGGTCTGCATCCCAGGCCTCCCAGCTTCACAGTGTGTGTGCTGGGCCCAGGAGAGCAGACTGGGAGCTGGTGGGGAGGCCCAGAGGGGACCTGGTCTCAGGCACCTGCCTCCCTCAGACCTGTGCCCACTGACTAGTGAAGGGTTGTGGGGTGTGGGGAGTGGGAGACGGAGATGAACGACATCACATGGTATAACAAAGAGATTCCAAAATGTAGTGCCTGAAAATAGGAGAGACACAACACTCAATGTTGTTAAGATGTCTGCTTTCTCAACCTGATCTAGAGATTCAATGCAATACCAATCTTGGAAAAGGAATTGTGGGGTGAGATTTCTGTTTTCATTTTGTTGGGGTATGGTTGCTAAATTGGCTTCCAAAAAGTCCCTCCTACAAATTGCCAATTCCCTCATGTGAGATCAATTTGTAAACACTGGTTAATGTGACAGGTAAAAATATTCATTTAAATTTGCCCTTGTGTGGTGATTGGACCTGTCAGGCAATTTGGTATGTGTGTGTGTGTGTGTGTTTTTTTTAAAGGGAAAAAAAAAAATCGTTTGGCTGTGGGACATAGGCGAATCTTAGTTCTCCCACCAAGGATATAACCCACACCTCCTTCAGTGGAAAGGCGGAATCTTAACCACTGGACCACCAGGGAAGTCCCTGGTATGTTTTTGAGAAGACTTTCTTCTGTAAATTGACTACTGGTGTTCTTGCTCATTGTATTTTCCTTATTTATCTGTGAACAATTTCTTAATTACAGGAATTAAACTCAAAATGTGTTACAGTATTTCCCCCGTTTGCCTTTTAATTTTTAAATAATTTAAAATATGTATGTCAAGCTTATCATTTTTTCCCTTTAGTGTCTCCAGGTTTATTGTGATACTTAGGGCTGAAAAAACATTCATCGACTTCCCAGCACATTTTTTGTGTTGTTTCTTTCTTAGATTTGAATGTTTGATCCATCTGGATTTTATTTTGGTGTTAAGCGTGAGGGAGGGAGCCAACTTCTATTTTTCCAAATGGCCGGCCAGTCGTCCTAACACCGTTCGATTGAAAAAGACTGAAAAGCCTTTCCCGGGGTTTGAAGAGACCACTCCACCAGTACGCTTCAAGCTAGCGCGTTTGCCGGGGCCCGCCGTCCAAGGACCCCTCGTCGCCAGGTTTCCGCGGCCCATCTGTCCCGCCAGATCCAATCGGAGGAGGCGAAGGGCAAGGGGTGGAGTGGATATTCCGCTCCTGAGAACTATTCCACTCCCACGAGCCACCGACCGACCACTAACCCCCTTTCCCCACCCTTGCGCTCAGGACAACCCCAGACACCACTACCGCGACTTCACCTCCACCCTCCGAGGACAAAGCCCCTGACTCCCTCTCAGCTCCCACTCCTAGCCCTAGTCTTTCCTCCCGGGTGGTCCCACGAAGGGGAGGGGACTTTCTACGAGGGTAATTTAAATAAAAGGTGTGCGCTCCGGTTCTATTTGCATAGAGGCGGGGCCTCTAAAGCCGACCTCCACCTCGCTCCGAAAGACCCAGGGGGGGAGAACCACCCGGAGACTTAATTTGCAGGGGGCGGGGCCTGCCTCTTTAAGTAGAGCCGGGAGCCGCTTCCCCTTCCAGTCGGCTTCCGCCCGCTGTCGCTTCCGGCTTCTGTTAGCCTTCCGCCCGCTTTTTTCTGGCTTCTGCCCAGGCTTCCGCTGCTTTCGCTGGCCGCCGCGGGTGGCCGGGGCCCTAATGCTACCGAAACGACGGCGAGCGCGGGTCGCGTCCCCCAGCGCCGCCCCCTCTTCCGCGGCGCGCTTCCCGGGGGTCACTATCTACCTGGCCGAGCCACACATGGGCCGCAGTCGCCAGGCTTTTCTCACACGCCTGGCTGTCTCCAAGGGTTTCCGCGTCCTGAGTGCCTACAGGTGCGCGGTCGTGGCGAAGCTGCCGCTAGGCGGGGTCACCCGCCCGGGGCCGCCTTTCCAGGGCTTTCTTTCCGAGGGGCGCGGGGCGGGGGCTGGCCAAAGGCCTCGCCTCACCTAGGAATGTGGCACGCCCGTATCTGTATCACCGCGCTGTCGCGCCGGGCCGGCCGGGGGGCGCTGCTGCGAGGCGTGAGGGCCTGAGCACAAAATGACCCGGCTAGGAATTTTGCAGCTGACCAGCCACTATACACGGTGTTACCTTACAGCTGAGGATTTTGAGATCTGAAAAGACTCCCACGCAGCTGACCCTGGGGCGGAGGGGCACCTGAGGTTTTTGTATTCCAAGTTAACCCTGGCACTTCGTGGTCAGTCATATGGCTTTTGTTAATTTTCTTTTTTTGTAAAAGAGTGTTAGCAGTTATGGCCAGGAGTGTTTCTGTAGGACAAGGAGAGAACATGCCGGAGGCTTCGTAAAATCATGCGGGTGTATGTTGGGTTCGTAACGTTTCATTAGGTGAATTCATCTTGCCCTGTTAGCTAAACCGATCTCTTTCCTCAGAGCTGAGAAAGGGATTTAAGTGAGACTTCCAAGAGTAGAATTAAACCAAACAAAACGGTCATAGAAGCAATGCTAAGAGTAAGGGAGGAGGGTTTCCATCGTTTTTGAAGTTGAGAGAGCAAAGTGAACCTAGGGGCCAGTCCCCCTGAAGCTTAGTTAACTATACCCAGGGTTGTTGCAGACCCACCCAGGATGATGACAGCAGCCTAGAGTGTGCTGGGCACTATCTAAGCCCTTTTGCTTATTATTAGCTCGTTTAATCTTTACAGCAAGCCTACAAAGTAGATGTATTAATATCTCTGCTTTGCAGAGTTGGAAGTCAAAAGTACAGAGATAAATGATGTGCCCAAGGGTACAGAGCAAGTGTGGGGTAGAGCTGAAGTTCAAAGCCAAGTAGTCTGTCTCTAGCACTTGGAAGTAGGACCCACCCACCCCCACCCACCCTGCTTCCTGGACCCCAGGCCCCTGGCCTCTCCTTTCTCTGGGTTTCGGGGAGAAGAAGACAGACAAATTAACACCAAAAAAGGGTTGGGCTTGTGATCCTAGCTAGAGCAGAGAGCCACAGCTCAGCAGATGCTGGAGTGATGGAGATGTTTGGCTGCCAGGAGGAGGGGCTGAAAATCTGGAATGAACAGATGCTCACCAGGCAGAGGGGATAGTATTGACGAAGGCTTGGAGATGTAGAATGGAGCAGGAAGAATGGCAGGCCTGGGACAGGGCTCCAGACCTCACAATCTCTTCCCTCCACCCAGCCCAGAGGTGACACACGTGGTGATGGAGGGGACCTCAGCAGAGGAGGCTGTCTGCTGGCAGGAGCGCAAGACATCGGCTCTTCCTCCAGGTTGTACCTGCCCAGTGCTTTTAGACATAAGTTGGTTCACAGAGAGCATGGCCGCTGGGCAGCCTGTCCCTGTGGAGTGCCGGCACCGCCTGGAGGTGAGCCGGGTGGAGGCTTAGGGTAGAGCCACTGAGGAAGCCCCAGGGCTGGCCAGACCTCAGCTGGGACAGGTGACATGGCAGCAGTGGCTCCGTGTCCTTCCTGTGAGTTGGGCAGTGAGGGCCCCATCCAGACCACCATGGCAAAGGTCCCAGTGCTTCCTGGGTGAGCACAGTGGAGGGGTTCAGGTGTGGGCTCAGAACAGGGCTGCCTGCATTCAAATCCTGGCTCTGCCCATGAGCCACAAGGTCTCAGAGTCCCCATCTGTGACGTGAGGGTGATAGGCATGTCAGGCCTACTTGATTGAGAAGAAGTGAGAGAACACACGCCCTGTGAGAGGTAGCATTGCACCGCTACCGCTGCTGTGGCCTCTGCCCTGTACCTCGAGCAGTTCTGCCCTCTCTGAGTCTGCTCCTGTCCTGAGAGCCCTAGGTGACCCCCCTACCAGGAGAGGTGGGGCTCTGGAGGGCTGCCTGGTCCTCTGCCAACCCTGCAGCCTCAAAGCAGCCTGTGCATTGCCCATCCCTAGGTGGCTGTGCCCAAAAAGAAGATGCCAAGCCCAGCATGGATGCTGCCCTATGCCTGCCAGCGTCCCACACCCCTTGTGCACCATAATGCCAGCCTCTCGGTGAGCTGTGGCTCCCCTGTCTCCCTGGGATGGAGCCAGGCCCTCCCGTGTCCCAGCCTTGGAGGGAGAGTTAGGGTAAGGCATTCCGCCATCCCTGCCTCTCACCAAGGACCCTTCCCTGCAGGAGGCTCTGGAGACGCTGGCAGAGGCCGCTGGCTTCGATGGCAGTGAAGGCCGCCAGATCTCCTTCTACAGAGCGGCCTCAGTGCTCAAGGCTCTCCCCAGCCCGGTCACAGCCCTGAGCCAGCTGCAGGGCCTGCCCCACTTCGGAGAACACTCCTGCAGGGTTATCCAGGTTTGTGCTCACTGCATGTAGAAGGGCAGAGCTGTGAATGTGAATGGGGGGTGGTGAGGAGGCCTGGGAGCCTGGTGAGGGCAGGTGACTGGGTGGCTCAGAGCCCAGCTGTGGCCACTGATGGTGCCCAGGCAGCAGCAAACTGCCCTATTCACCCACATTCCTCATGTGTAAATTGGGTCTGCACCACCTGCCTGAGGCTGACTGAAAGGTCTCAGCCAAGGGAGCTGCCAGGAGTCTGGCAGGCTGGTAGCTGGCATCGTGGGCATTGGCCCAGACTGTGAGGGATGGTGGGAAAGGATCCCTCAGCATGAGCACTTCTTTTTAAAATGTGAAGTTGTCCTTTTGTATGTTACCACTGAGCAAATTTATCATGACAGAAAAAATACTTTTGAATTCACTTATGCGTGTTTTTTTAAGAAAATTTATTTTATTTTTGGGCTGCATGGCATGTGAGATCTTAGTTCCCTGACTGAACCTGCATCCCCTGCTTTTAAAAGAAGTCTTATTGAATTCCATCTATGTTTTAAAAAAGCAGTTGTTGACATACCCCAAGGCTTGTTGTTCATCTGAGAGGTGGCCCCTGTTCCTCGCCCAAGGGGCTTGGAGGATCCCTGTGTACATTTTTCGTTACAAGTTCCCTGGGATCCTGGCCCCACAAAGACCCCAATTCTGGGTGTTGGGGGTTCTGTCGAAGGCTTGGGCCCCCCAGCCCTCTTCTTTCCAGTGAGGCTGTGCCTCCTCCCACAGGAGCTGCTAGAACATGGAGTATGTGATGAGGTGGAGAGAATCCGGCTCTCGGAGAGGTACCAGACCATGAAGGTATGCAGGGCAGCCCTGAGCAGGGGCCCACAGCTCCACGGTGTTCCCGCAGAGCCACAGCAAGGTTACCATCATGTCAGGCAGCAAGAGGAGGTGGCAGGGCCCACCCTGGGCTCAGAGAGGGTCTTACTGAGGACACCCGATACGCATGAGGCAGCCAAACAGATGGGCAAGAAAGTTGTTTTGAGCACAGGGAGTTTTCTAGATCACTCAGCAGCATCTGTTCTTATTTGACTATTGATGGCATATTCTCCAGGGTATTACATGCCCGGCATCTTAAACAGAGCACCCTGAACAAAACAGATCCTTTCTCTGGGGGCCACAGGGACGATTACGTCTGAGGGGCTGCTCATCCTTGTTCTGTCTCTCTCTCTTGTGATCTCACATGCTCATTTGTTGGTGTCGTCCTGCCTGTGTTCACGGCACACCTTTTTGCTGTTCCCACCCACTTCTGGTCTTGTGGATGCTCTCATGCTTCTCAGACACCCCAGTTTTGTGACTGGAGGTTGTCAGACCAGCGACTGGTCATGGAATTGGGGCTTCCCTGGCAGGGTGTGTCAGGTGCCATGGAAGGTCACCCAGGATATGAGCATCAATGAGGTGGGGAGCTTCAGAGAGGTAGAGGAGCCATGGATGAAGCACGGAGGGGCTCAGGGGTGTGAGGGCAACACAGGAGTTGATGGGTAGAGAGGTGCCGAGAAGGGGCAGAACCATCTGTCTCTTCCTGAGTGCCCCTGAGTCCCAGAAGGCATCCAGGCCAGGAGAGAAGTACATGAACAATGAGAGGTTTATTGTTAAAAACATGATTAGGTTATTCTCAGCATCTTTCCTCTCAGGAGTCTGTTGGTGAAAGTGATCCAGTTCGTGCTGTTGGTTCAGGGGATCAACACAGCCCGGTCTGCAGAAAGTAGGACTCAGGGACATGAGCGCCACCCTGCTGTTCTTCCTCCTGTGCACACCAGCGGCCTCCCCACGAAGGTGCCCCTGGTGTGTACTGCAGCCTGTACCACTGCAAGGTGGCCCTTTTGTTTCAGCTCCAAAAGTTCCTGAGGAGGGACTCTTAAGTGGCTGGCCTAGGGCAGGTGCCCACCCCTGACGAACGAGATTTCGTCAGGGAAGAAACAGTGAGTTTCTAGGGCCCACCCTGTGTGTGGAAGACCCATGCAAGGGCAGGCGGCTGCCCTATGAGAGGTTGGCTCCAGCAACATAGTTTCCACTCGCCTAGACACCTCTGCTGACCCATGGCCAGGCAGTGGTACTTGCTGTGTTTGTTCCTGGAACAGAGCCATAGTCAGCCCCCAGCTATTCCTTCCAGATCCTGCTGAAACAACCCCTTAGCTGTTAACTGCCCGTTTTTGCTGTTTTAAGAGGCAGAGCCACAGTAATAAATCCCAGCTACTGTTGGGTGGGAGCAGTATGGTTTTCCCAGTGAGTGGACAGACTGTTAGGATGACTCCTTTGGTGATGTTGGAATCATGGGCTAGAACTGTACAAGTTCTGAGGAGAGATCCTTTTCAAGGAAGGGCCTGATCCTTCCCTGCCGTCCCCCGTGATGTTTGCGTCAGGGCCAGGCTCAGGGTTTGAGTCCTGCCTGTGCACCCACTGTGTGGCCTGAGCAGATTATTTAAACATGAAAAATGTGAGTAGGGATGCCACCTGCCAGACTACATGATGACTTAATGAGGTCATTTGTGCAGTGCCACAGGGGTGCTGTCCTAGGACATGCCTGGCATACATCAGTGTCGCCATCCTCATCTTGCTGTAAGAGCTTTGCTCCTGACCACACTGTACTCATCCTTTAAACAGCTCTTCACTCAGATCTTTGGGGTCGGGGTAAGGACTGCTGACCAGTGGTACCAAAAAGGGCTCCGGACGCTGGATGACCTCCAAGAGGAGTCCCACAGACTAACCCAGCAGCAGAAAGCAGGTGAGCTTTCTGAGAGAGGGCAGAGCTCTGGGCTTCCCCAAAGCACCAGGGCTTGAAAGCCTCCCACACCACAGAACCCTTACTTCTGACGCATGGCGTGTGCTCATGGCTGCCTGTGTGGCAGGGAGCAAGGTGAGTGTGAAAACAGGCATCTGTAGTTGGTGGCTTCCTGAACCAGTGGAGTCAGAACCCATTGCAAGCCATTTTCAGTGAATGATAATGGTCATAGTAGCTGCCTCCTGGCTAGACTTGGACCTGAACCAGGCATGGACCCTTTACTCCTGATTTCATGGAAGGGCGAGCAGGTCAGAGAAGCCCAGGCCCTGGACTCATTTAAAGTGTGGTGCTTGGTGCCCTGGCCTGCTGGCTGATACTCAGTGGGGAGAGGTTCTGAGGAGCCTGCTCGTGGGAGGTGGCACTGTGCAATGGAAAGAACGTGAACTTGAGAGCTGACTAGGCCTGGATTTGAGTTCCATCTCTGCCACTTACTAGGTAGGAGACCGTGGCCCTGAGTTTTGACTTCTCTGAGCCTCAGTTACATTCTCTCTAAAGCATAGGATTCTGTGAGCTCTTTGGCGTGGGACCAGCATGTGGCAGGTGTTGAGTGGACTCTCCATCTCTCCACATGGCCTGGGTTGGGAGTCCTTCTGAAGGAGCCCCACAGCCCAGCACTCGTTGCCTCTTTGAACATCTTCCCAGGGGCTGGGGGGAGGGGAGGCCACCTGGGGGTCCTGGGAGAGCTGTCTGGTTGGTGAGCAGGAATTGAGACCAGAGAGCTGTGTGTCCAGTAGAGTGTTATGCAGTGACTTCTGTAGTGACATCTGTTGGCTCCACTTGTTCACCTCTCCCCAAGGAATGGCCAGCAGTGCTTACTGAGTTCGCACTGTGCCAACGGCCCTAACTCCCACACTTAGTCCCCTCCTAACAGTGTGTGGAAGGTACAGTGATTTCTCTGACAGGTGAGGAGATGGATTTGGGTTCAAGTGAGGTGTTCTTAAGTGGCAGAGTCATCCTCTTCATATCTACGACCTCCTAGTCCCATTTTATGGACAGGAAAACAGACATTGAAAAGGATAGTCTGTATCTTGACTGTGTCAATGTCAGAATTCTGGTGTGATGTACAGTAGTTCTGCAAGATGTTGCTGAGGGCACAGAGGACCTCTGTTACCTCCTTCAGCTATATGTGGATCTATAGTTGTTTCAAAATAAAAGTTTAATATTTGAGAGAGAGGAGGGGTGGTGGTAGATAGCTAGAGAGAGCTGGGTTGGGCCAGTGAGGAGAGCTGTACTGTCCACAGGACTCCAGCACCACCAGGACCTGAGTGCCCTGATCTTGCGGTCAGAGGTTGAGGCCCTGCAGCGAGTGGTGGAGGCAGCCGTGACGCAGGCCCTTCCTGGGGCCACTGTTACGCTGGCCGGAGGCTTCCGAAGGTAAGGGGACTCGACACGCCGTCCGGCTCAGCTCCAGGCCCTCCTCAGGGAAGGCGTCTGAGGTGGGGCCACTGAGGTGGGCCATCCCTCACTGAGGGGTTTTGGGAAAACATGGAGTCTGTGAGTCAGACTGGCCCCCTCAGGGGGAAGTTGCAGGGCCACGACGTGGACTTCCTCATCACCCACCCCCAGGAGGGCCAGGAGGCAGGGCTGCTGCCCAGAGTGATGTGCTACCTGAAGGAGCAGGTGAGGGGCTTCCCACTTCCCCTGCTGAGAGTCCTGCTGGGATTCTAGCTCCTGGTTTCTCAGTCCCACATGGCAGTGCCCGGCCATGTCTGTTCTTCTCCAGGGCCTTGTCCTGTACCACCAGCACCAGCACAGCCAGCAGGGAGACCTGACCCAGCAGAGCCGCACCATGGATGCCTTTGAGAGGAGTTTCTGCATTTTCCGCCTGCCGCAACCCCCAGGGGCTGCTGTAGGTGGCGCCCAGAAGCCCTGCTTCGCCTGGAAGGCTGTGCGGGTGGACCTGGTGGTTGCCCCTATCAGCCAGTTCCCCTTTGCCCTGCTTGGCTGGACTGGCTCCAAGGTAGGGAGTGTGCTGCAGGGGCTGGCCCTCGGATCTGGGGCTGGTGGCTCTGCTGAGACGTGGTCACTTTTTCCCCAGCATTTTGAGCGGGAGCTACGCCGCTTCAGCAGGAAAGAGAAGGGCCTCTGTCTGAACAGCCATGGTCTGTTTGATCCGGAGCAGGTGTGTTGCTGTGATGGGAGGCCTGAGGGGTAGGAAATGGCTTTCTTTTTGGCCCACAGTCTGAATCAGCCCCAGTCCCTCAAGCCTGGAACCCACAGGACCCTCAAGAGGCATCTACCATAGGGCTGGGCTCTGCCAGCATTTCTAGCCTCCTCCCCATACCTTTCTCAGGGAGTCTGGTGCAGTGGAGGGAACAGCCCCCAGGCCCTAATGCCTGCATTCTGTTGCAGAAGACGGTTTTCCACGTGGCCTCAGAGGAAGACATCTTCAGACTCCTGGACCTTGAGTACCTTCCCCCAGAGCAGAGAAATGCCTGATCCTATCAACCCCGCCTCTACTCTGGAAATGGAGGGGGTCATTTGAGCCAGACTCTATTGGTGTTTTTGGCCCCTGACTATTTCCAGGCAGAAGATGTGCTGCTGCCCCAAGTCCTTACCCTTCCATGTGAGAGCCCTATCTGTGAACCACCACTCCGCCACCTATACCCAGTTCAAGATGTAATGAAATTAGCATGTGGAATAAACGAAGCTGTATTTTCTGAATGTGCTGCTGGTGTAGGTGACTGAGGAGCACAAGGCCTGGTTCTGCCCAGAGGTCAGCTTTAGGGTGTCACTGAGGGTGGGGGATGTTCACCTAGCAAATAGACTTCCAGTTATTTCTCCAACAAAAATGGGTTTATTCCTGATCAGCAGAGAATCAGTCTGTAACCATGGCAAGCCATGTGCAAGTCCCCAGCAAAAATGGAGAGGAAAACTTTCATAGAGGGGAAAAAGGAATTTGGGAGGCCTATAGCAAACATGAGTCCATGGCTTTTCGTTGGCTGAGTCCTTGTCAGGAAAGAAGTGGAGGTCTTTCTTTCTGTTGGGCTCTTGCTGTCATTATAGGGCATGAATGCTCGCCCTTCTGGTCTCCCAATTCTTGAGGTGTTTATTTTTTTTTACATTTCCCCCTTTCAATCAAGATCTTTTTCTGAAAGCATCATTAATCTGAGTCAGGTTTTGTAGTTTCAGGGACTTATTGACCTTCTATGCAAGGAAAGGCTTTTCCTGGGTGTACTGTCCCACATCAGGGAGAAAATGCACAGATTGGAGATCTGTTGAGGTCATATTTAAGAAACTAGGGGTAGGAGGGAGAACTCTTAGGCATTTTTTATCGAAAGTCCATATGTTACCAAGATCCTAGATGTTAAAGAGCGTGTGTAGCATTACGCCATCCAAGGTTTGGTGACAAATTGCCAGCAGCCCTGGCCTAGATATGTTTGGAAAGCTGTCTCAGCAGATGTCATCTGCTTCAATTCAGGGAAATCTACTTTCGCGTCCCCAGACGATCTGAAGGTCCAGACAGGGTTTGGTGCTTTCCTTAGGTGTGTCATATGAAAATAAGAGTTGTATTCCTTGGAGTTTTGCAGCACAGGGAGGTTAGCAGTACTGATAGCAGCCTCCTTCTCTTGGTGTCTTTTCCAACAGATGAAATTTCCAGGTTGCAAGATATGATGATCAAGGTCTTTCTCTCCCAAAAGTGCACTGTGAAAAAGATTGTTTTACCAAAATGTGATCTTGTTTTGTTTTTTCCTGAAAATACTTATTTATTTGGTTCCTTCAGGTCTTAGTTGTGGCATGCAGGATCTTTTGTTCCGGCATGCGGGCTTCTCTCCAGTCGTGGCACTCAGGCTATAGAATGCACAGGCTCAGTAGTTGCAGTGCACAGGCTTAGTTGACCTGTGATATGTGGGATCTTAGTTCCCCGACTAGGAGACTGTGTCCCCTGCATTGGAAAGCAGATTCTTAACTACTGGACAACCAGGGAAGTCCTAAAACATGGTTATTTTAAAAAGAAACAATTAGGCCTTTGTAGTATTGGAATACCCCTCCTGTTTTTAGTTGGGGGTCAGAAGAGGCAAGAGTCCAGTGTACAGCACATCCTGTGATTATCTCAAAGGGTATGAGAGCTCGAAATGAGGTGGGTCTACGATTTAGGAAGACCAACAGCAATGATTTTGAAAAAGGTATTTGGAGGGTCTCTAAAAGTTTTGCCAGTTGAATCTTAATAATGCTATTGTTAGGTTATACCTGAATGGGCTAGTGGTTTTCCCTACTTTCTTCAATTTAAGTCTGAATTTGGGAATAAGGAGTTCATAATCTGAGCCTCAGTCAGCTCCCAGTCTTGTTTTTGCTGACTGTATAGAGCTTCTCCATCTTTGACTGCAAATAATATAATCAGTCTGATTTTGGTATTGACCATCTGGTGATGTCCACGTGTAGAGTCTACTCTTGTGTTGTCGGAAGAGAGTGTTTGCTATGACCAATGCAATCTCTCTCTCTGTTAGCTTTTGCCCTGCTTCATTCTGTACTCCAAAGCCAAATTTGCCTGTTATTCCAGGTATCTCTTCCTGCTTTTGCATTCCAGTCCCCTCTAATGGAAAGGACGTCTTTTTTTGGATGTTAGTTCTAAAGTTCTTGTAGGTCTTCATAGAACCGTTCAACTTCAGCTTCTTCAGCATTACTGGTTGGGGAATAGACTTGGATTGCTGTGATATTGAAGGTTTGCCTTGGAAATGAACAGAGATCATTCTGTTGCTTTTGAGATTGCATCTAAGTACTGCATTTTGGACTCTTTTGTTGACTATGATGGCTACTTCATTTCTTCTAAGGGATTCTTGCCCACAGTAGTAGATATAATGGTCATCTGAGTTAAATTCACCCATTCCAGTCCATTTTAGTTTGCTGATTTCTAAAATGTCAATGTTCACTCTTGTCATCTCCTGTTTGACCACTTCAAATTTGCCTTGATTCATGGACCTAACATTCCAGGTTCCTATGCAATGTTGCTCTTTACAGCATTAGACTTTACTTACATCACCAGTCACATCCACAACTGGGTGTTGTTTTTTCTTTGGCTCCGTCTCTTCATTCTTTCTGGGGTTATTTCTCCACTGATCTCCAGTAGCATATTGGTCACCTACTGACCTGGAGAGTTCTTCAGTATCCCATCTTTTTGCCTTTTCATACTGTTCATGGGGTTCTCAAGGCAAGAATACTGAAGTGGTTTGCCATTCCCTTCTCCAGTGGACCACATTCTGTCAGAACTCTCCACCATGACCTGTCTGTCTTGGGTGGCCCTACATTGCATGGCTTAGTTTCATTGAGTTAAACAAGGCTGTGATGCGTGTGCTTAGATTGGTTAGTTTTCTGTGATTGTAGTTTTCAGTCTGTCTGCTCTCTGATGGAGAAAGATAAAAGGCTTATGTAAGCTTCCTGATGGGAGAGACTGACTGAGGGGGAAATTGGGTCTTGTTCTGATGGGCGGGGCCATACTCAGTAAATCTTTAATCCAGTTTTCTGTTGATGGGCGGGACTGTGTTCCCTCCCTGTTATTTGACCTGAGGCCAAAATATGGTGGAGGTAATAAAGATAATGGCAACCTTCTTCAAAAGGTCCCACGCACACACTGCTATACTCAGTGCCCCCAACCCTGAACAGGCCACCGCCAACCCATACCTCTGCCAGAGACTCCTGGACACTCACAGGCAAGTCTGGGTCAGCCTTTTGTGGGGTCACTGCTTCTTTCTCCTGGGTCCTGATGTGTACAAAGTTCTGTTTGTGCCCTCCAAGAGTCCGTCTCCCCAGTCCTGTGTAGGTTCTGGCGGCTGTACGGTGGGGTTAATGGTGACCTCCTCCAGGCGGGCTTATGCCATACCCAAGTCTGCTGCACCCAGAGCCCCTGCCCCTGTGGCAGGCCACTGCTGGCCTGTACCTCCTCAGGAGACTCTCAAACACAGTTCTGTCTCAGTCTCTGTGGGGTTTCTGGGTCCTGGTGTGCACAAGGTTTGTTTGAGCCCTCAGAGCGTCTCTGGTGGGTATGGAATTTGATTCTAAACGTGATTTTGCCCCTCTTGCCATCTTGTCAGGGCTTCTCCTTTTCCCTTCTCCTTTGTTCCAGCACCACGCAGCCACTGCTCCAGTGCCTACCATCTTGCTGGGGCTTCTCTCCTCTTGGACGTGGGGTATCTCCTCACAGTCGCTCCAGCTCCATTCCCTCAAAAAAGAAATGCAAAAAGGCTAAATGGTTGTCTGAGGAGATCTTACAAATGGCTGTGAAAAGAAGAGAAGAGAATGGCAAAGGAGAAAAGGAAAGATATACCATTTGAATGCAGAGTTCCAAAGAATAGCAAGGAGAGATAAGAAAGCCTTCCTCTGTGATCAGTGCAAAGAAATAGAGGAAAACAACAGAATGGGAAAGACCACAGATCTCTTCAAGGAATGGGGCACAATAAAGGACAGAAATGGTATGGACCTAACAGAAGCAGAAGATTTTAAGAAGAGGTGGCAAGAATACACAAAAGAACTATACAAAAAAGATCTTCACGACCCAGATAATCACAATGGTGTGATCACTCACCTAGAGCCAGACATCCTGGAATGTGAAGTCAAGTGGGCCTTAGGAAGCATCACTATGAACAAAGCTAGTAGAGGTGATGGAATTCCAGTTGAGCTATTTCAAATCCTAAAACATGATGCTGTGAAAGTGCTGCTCTCAGTATGCCAGCAAATTTGGAAAATGCACCAGTGGCCACAGGACTGGAAAAGGTCAGTTTTCATTCCAACCCCAAAGAAAAGCAATGCCAAAAAATACTCGAACTACAGCACAGTTGCACTCATCTCACACACTAGCAAACTAGTGCTCAAAATTCTTCATGCCAGGCTTCAACAGTACATGAACTATGAACTTCCAGATGTTCAAGCTGGACTCAGAAAAGGCAGAGGAACCAGAGATCAAATTGCCAACATCTGTTGGATCATGGAAAAATCGAGAAAGTTCCAGAAAAACATCTACTTCTGCTTTATTGACTATGCCAAAGCCTTTGACTGGTTGGATCACCACAAACTATGGTAAATTCTGAAAGAGATGTGAATACCAGACCACCAGACCTGTCTCTTGAGAAATCTGTATGCAGGTCAGGAAGCAACAGTTAGAAATGGACATGGAACAATACACTGGTTCCAAATAGGAAAAGGAGTACATCAAGGCTGTATATTGTCATCCTGCTTATTTAACTTATATACAGAGTACTTCATGAGAAACACTGGGCTGGATGAAGCACAAGCTGAAATCAAGATTGCCAGGAGAAATATCAATAACCTCAGATATGTAGATAACACCACCCTTATGGCAGAAAGTGAAGAAGAACTAAAGAGCCTCTTGATGAAAGTGAAAGAGGAGAGTGAAAAGTTGGCTTAAAGCTCAACATTCAGAAAACTAAGATCATGGTATCCGGTCCTATCACTTCATGGCAAATAGATGGGGAAACAGGGGAAACAGTGTCAAACTTTATTCTTCTGGGCTCCAAAATCACTGCAGATGGTGACTGCAGCCATGAAATTAAAAGATGCTTACTCCTTGGAAGGAAAGTTATGGCCAACCTAGACAGCATATTAAAAAGCAGAGACATTACTTTGTCAGCAAAGGTCTGTCTAGTCAAGGCTGTGGTCTTTCCATTAGTCATGTATGGATGTGAGAGTTGGACTGTAAAGAAAGCTGAGTGCCAAAGAATTGATGCTTTTGAACTGTGGTGTTGGAGAAGACTCTTGAGAATCCCCTGAACTGCAAGGAGATCCAACCAGTCCATCCTAAAGGAGATCAGTCCTGGGTGTTCATTGGAAGGACTGATGGTGAAGCTGAAACTCCAATATTTTGGCCACCTGATGCAAAGAGCTGACTTATTGGAAAAGACCCTGATGGTAGGAAAGATTGAGGGCAGGAGGAGAAGGGGACAACAGAGGATGAGATGTTTGGATGGCATCACCAACTCGATGGACATGAGTTTGCAGCCTGGCGTGCTGCAGTTCATGGGGTCGCAAAGAGTTGGACACTACTGAGCAACTGAACTGAATGCTGTTAGTGCATTTGACCAAACCAGAGAATTGAGGGTGGTAAGTGCAATAAAAGTGTTGTAAAACTGGCCAAACCGTGCAGACTTGTTGAAGCACCTGGACAGTGAAATGGGTTCCTTGGTCCGAGAAGTTCCCCAGGTAGGGATAAATCTTTTCCAAAAGTACTTTAGTCATAGAAGAGGGTAGTAACCTATCTATAAGGGAAGCTTCAGCCCAGTGTGCCAACTTACAGACCATGACTAACACATACCTAGATCCATGATCTAAAGGGAGTTGCGTGAAATGCATCTGCCAGAACTAAAATGGTCCATCAGCAATCTAAAATTTCCAGGAGCAGTACCAACAGGCTTCCCTGGATGTACTCTAGACAAAGGGGGCAGTGAGGTAGGTACTTTCTGGGGCTTTGTTAATGTTTCCCCAACAATACTGACTCATGAAGCCTATCATTTTGTCAGTGTGAAAGAAAGTGAAAGTCGCTCAGTTGTGTCCGACTCTTTGCGACCCCATGGACTGGCCTGAATTCTCCAGGCCAGAATACTGGAGTGGATAGCCTTTCCCTTCTTTGTGGAATCTTCCCAACCCAGGGATTGAACCTAGGTCTCCTGCATTGCAGGCAGATTCTTTACCAGTGGTTTAATGCATGTACAGTGGTGAGGAGTGGGAATTTCAGTCTCTTGTAGGACTGGGTAGTTATTTGGTCTGAACCAGAGCTTTCTCTTTTTATCAAACCAACTGTCATTGAATTTCCAATCTTGTTTCTCTTTTCCTGAGGCCAATTTTGGGGCTTCTTGAGCTTTAAAGTTCTCATTCAGGGGAATATCCCTTTGGACCAAGACAGAAGTTTAGCTGCTGTTCCTTTAAAGACAGAATTCCTTGCAGAAATTTTAGCAAGGTGATTTACCTTAGCTTCCAGAGAGTCAAGTTTAGAATAGCCTGGATCTTACTAATAATTCAAGGATGAATAAAAGTGTTGCATCCAATAATTCCTGAACATTGGGGCCATTTTAAATTTTATTTCTGCTGGAATATGGGAAACCACATTGCTTCCACAATATTCCAAAATCATAAGCTCCTCGAAAAACTTATCTATTATCAATATAAATATTGGCGGTTTTGCCCTTGGCTGAAGTACGAGCCTGTGTAAGAGCACATCGTTCAGGCTGTTGGGCCAAAGTGAAAGTGAAGTCGCTCAGTTGTGTGCGACTGTTTGTGACCCCATGGACTGTAGCCTACCACTCTCCTCTGTCCGTAGCCATAGGTAAAGATGCTGCCTCAACAACATCAAAAGAAGCTGAGATAACATATCCAGCACAGTATCTGCCAGTGTCTCCTTTTAAATAAGAACCATCAGTAAACATGAAAAGTCAGTGTTTCCCAATGAAATTTCCCACAGATCATTATGAGGAGTCAGGAGGTGGTCCATCAAGGTTAAGCCGTTGTGAGGCACTTCGTTGGTGACAGAAGAGTAGCAGGTTCCTGTTATTACCGTGTGAAAGAGTTCTGTGGAGAGCAGCTAACAAAAGGACTCCATGGCGGTGATTTGACTGGCTGAGAAGTGAGTGTGATGAGGATTCGTGAGGGCTATTGCATGAGGCATCGAAAGGAGGTCCCACAATGTTTTTCTCAGCAGCCTTAAAAATAACGACAGTGGCCGTGATGGCTTTAGGGAAGAGGGGTATTTCTGTGTGACAGGGTCCAGTTGCTGGCCACAGTGGCCTATGAGTTGATGGTGGTCCCCATGTTTTGGGGAGAGTATCTCATGGGCAGTCCCTTCCTTTTCATATACAAAAAGGGAATCTGATTATTGGTATGCCCACAGGCAGGTGGGTTCATCAAACTCTCCTTTAAGTCCTTAAAAGCTATGTCATTTGGTTCTTAGCTTAAAATTTGGGTTGTGGTTTTGCTTTGGTAAAACATACAGAGGTCTGGCCATAAGAGAAATTTGGAACTCAATTTTGTCTATAATCAACTAACCCAAGAAAACCTCATGGTTGGTGCTTCGTTTTGGGTTTAGAGTACTGGAGTAGGGTGCCATTGCCTTCTCCACCAGGAATTCGTATCTGGATCTAAATGTAGTCCTTGTTCCGATATCAGATGCCCTAAATAATGAACCTAGGTTTGGGGCAGATTGCTGTTATCTTCACCACCTTATGTCCCTTTAAGGCTAAACACTTTAGGTGGATGATGACTTCTGCCAGGAGGTTTGAGAAAGAGAGAAGAGAAGAAAATCATTTACATATTGTATCAAAGTTTAACCTCTTGGAACCTTTGTATCATCAGATCAGCCATCAGGAGAAATAAGGAGAAATAAGAAGACTCAGTAAAACCCTGAGGTATTACTGTCCAGGTGAATAGTTTTTCTTCTTCAGTGAAGGCAGAAAGGTGTTTAGTTGCTTCAGTTGAAATGTTACAGAAATGTACTGCATAAATCAATTACAGTAAAGCGTTTACCTTCTGTAGGAATGGCTGTTACTAACTCATGAGAAAAGCAACAGGGTGTTAAGGATTAACAGTGTTGCTTAATAGTTTGATGTCTGGACAAACCTATACCTTTGGCTTTTAGGTTTCCTCACCTGTAAAATGGGAGTGTTATAGGAGCTAATACAAGGGATAATGAAGCCTTGAGCTTTGATCTTCTGTTATGGCCTTTATGCCTGGAATGGCTTCTTTACGTATATGGTGTCGATTCTGGGAAGAGGTTTTGAGAGATTGGTTTGAATCTTGGTGGGGGACATCTGTGAATTTTGCCAATATCAGCTGGAGATTTTGCCCATAAGGAGGATGGTAGCTGATTCAATAGGGACAGATAATCTGTGCTTCTAGAATCAGCTCTAGTATTATCAGAGATGGAGCAGAGATATTGAAGAGTCATTTAATTCACCTTGTTGATTACTTTGATGAGTACTGCCAAATTCTGGAATCATTTCCCCCTTTAGGGAGAAAGAAATTCTGGCATGATACTTCTCTAAAAAGGCTTGCCCTAATAAATGGATAGAGGGGAAAGAACTAAGGAGAAAAGAGTGTATTTCTCAAAGGGCCTAAAACAACATGGAATAGATTCCTTCGAGATCCCTGCTATTTAAACTGTTTACTCTAAGGCAGGGGCTCCTTTATAGTAGTGGGGCTGATCAATGAGAGGGTGGCTCCAGTGTC
Organism: Capricornis sumatraensis; assembly: GCF_032405125.1. Lineage (NCBI taxonomy): Eukaryota > Metazoa > Chordata > Mammalia > Artiodactyla > Bovidae > Capricornis > Capricornis sumatraensis. Next base: position 82,047,936 of record NC_091073.1, read on the forward strand.
AGGACTAGAGGAGATTGACCCCAATCTGGAGAAATGTTTCTCTAAGCCAGTTAAGAGGAAGGATTGGGAAGAGCCTCTGGAGTTCTTTGGAGTCCAATCATTGAGAATTGGGAGGATGTTGAAAAGGCTGGTTAAAAGACTGAAGGTGCCTGAAGCACTCTTTCCAAGAGTCCTGGATCTTTGCAATAATAGCAGAAACTAGGAGGGTTTTTGTTTCATTTAAAAGGCTTCATTTGCTCCAGTTGAAGATAAAGGATTTTAGCTGTTTCCATTTTAGGTAACTCCTCTAGAGATGAGAGAGCTGTTTTGCCAGCTTAATTAAATCTGGAGTGAACATTTCCCCTTCCATCTTGGTCCTTTTTGCTAAAAGGGAATTGTCCTGCTTCAGCCCACTAATAACCATGGTGTTAAAAGCTGCTTGTGTAGGATTAACATGTGAAAGAAGACCAGAATTTTCTTTAAAAACAATCTGAAGTCAATTGGAATAGTCATGAACAGATTCATTAGGTTATTGTGTATAAGCTTGCATTTTATTCCAATCAGCAGGCTTTGGAAAAGCTGTAGGAATTGCCCCATGAAGCCACCTAGTGATTGCCTGAGCCTGGTCATATAAGTTAGGAGGGCTCCCAGTTGTAATTCTAAAGGCCTTTTGGGATATTCCCAAGTAGCAGTTTTCATCCAATGCTGGGCCTAGCCTTCCCGACAAGCTATGAACTAGCTGATTCAGTCAAAGAAAACAAGTTGCTGAATTTGAAGGACTGTATTAAATTCCTCAGCAAATCTGTGAGGCTCTCCAGTTATTTGAGAAAAAAATCTTTGACTATGGCTCACAATTCAGCTTTAGTCCAGGCAATATAAAAAATAGAGCATTTATCCTCTGGATCCTCAGGCAGCTTAATTTTAAAGGGACAGGTTCTGATAAGTTCAGAGGAAAAGGGAGTGGGAAAGGTTTTAGAGAAAAGGGGAAGTTCAGTGGGAGAATTCGTATTGGGGCACTGAGGGTCAGGAGCATGTGCCGGTGGCCTAGGTGAGAGGCAGGAAGATGGCTCTGGAGCTGGGGCCTGGGCTCAGGGGCTGAGGGAGGGGAGACAGGATGGCCCTGGAGCTGGGGCCTGGGCTCAGGGGTTGAAGTAGGGGATTCAGGATGGTCCTGGAGCTGGGGCCTGAGCACAAGGGGCTGAAGGAGGGGATTCAGGATGGCCCTGGAGCTGGGGCCTGGGCTCAGGGGTTGAAGGAGGGGATTCAGGATGGCCTTGGAGCTGGGGCCTGAGCACAAGGGGCTGAAGGAGGGGATTCAGGATGGCCCTGGAGCTGGGACCTGGGCTCAGGGGTTGAAGGAGGGGAATCAGGATGGTCCTGGAGCTGGGGCCTGAGCACAAAGGGCTGAAGGAGGGGATTCAGGATGGCCCTGGAGCTGGGGCCTGGGCTCAGGGGTTGAAGGAGGGGATTCAGGATGGCCCTGGAGCTGGGGCCTGAGCACAAAGGGCTGAAGGAGGGGATTCAGGATGGCCCTGGAGCTGGGACCTGGGCTCAGGGGTTGAAGGAGGGGATTCAGGATGGCCCTGGAGCTGGGGCCTGAGCACAAAGGGCTGAAGGAGGGGATTCAGGATGGCCCTGGAGCTGGGACCTGGGCTCAGGGGTTGAAGGAGGGGATTCAGGATGGCCCTGGAGCTGGGGCCTGAGCACAAAGGGCTGAAGGAGGGGATTCAGGATGGCCCTGGAGCTGGGGCCTGGGCTCAGGGGTTGAAGGAGGGGATTCAGGATGGCCCTGGAGCTGGGGCCTGAGCACAAAGGACTGAAGGAGGGGATTCAGGATGGCCCTGGAGCTGGGGCCTGGGCTCAGGGGTTGAAGGAGGGGATTCAGGATGGCCCTGGAGCTGGGGCCTGAGCACAAGGGGCTGAAGGAGGGGATTCAAGTTGGCCCTGGAGCTGGGGCCTGAGCACAAGGGGCTGAAGGAGGGGATTCAAGTTGGCCCTGGAGCTGGGGCCTGGGCTCAGGGGCTGAGGGAGGGGATTCAGGATGGCCCTGGAGCTGGGGCCTGGGCTCAGGGGCTGAGGTAGGGGAGACAGGATGGCCCTGGAGCTGGGGCCTGGGCTCAGGGGCTGAGGCAGAGGATTCAGGATGGCCCTGGGGCTGGGGCCTGGGCTCAGGGGCTGAGGGAGGGGAGACAGGATGCCCCTGGAGCTGGGGCCTGGGCTCAAAGGGCTGAAGGAGGGGATTCAGGATGGCCCTGGAGCTGGGACCTGGGCTCAGGGGCTGAGGGAGGGGAGACAGGATGGCCCTGGAGCTGGGGCCTGGGCTCAGGGGTTGAAGGAGGGGATTCAGGATGGCCCTGGAGCTGGGGCCTGAGCACAAGGGGCTGAAGGAGGGGAATCAGGATGGCCCTGGAGCTGGGGCCTGGGCTCAGGGGCTGAGGCAGGGGATTCAGGATGGCCCCGGAGGCACAGCCTGAGGCTTGGTCAGCTACTCTAGCTTTGTAATCATTTGTTTGCTTCAGTCTTATTTTAGATCAATTTTAGGCTGCTGATAATGTTTGGAAGCCTCAAAATACCAATCAAATAGGCATTCCATTCAGTTTTGGAAATTTTAGGGTTCTGATAATCCCATTCGGTTTTAAGAAAAGTAAGTTTGGGGATTTCTAAAGTTCCCCATAATGGCCATATGATATTCTAGGTTGCCTTAGGTTGATCTGTCTAGCTAGAAATTCTTATGAGGAAGGGTTACAATTTTTAAGCACAAAATCAACCAGTATCCTTATAGAAGGGTGCCCTCAAAATATTTAGATAAGTGGAATCCCATTTCTCAGAAGTTTTTTCTAGAGTAAGAGAATAATTTTTTTAAAAGCCTCAACAGCTCAAGCAGCTTATAGCTTAAACAGTTTGCCTGAACAGTTCAGATGTCTCTAAGAGCCTGAAGACCTAATACCCAGCCAGTTCTAAAAGAATAGGTTGGTCTTAGGGGAGCCAGGCCAAAGGCTTCTCAGTAGAATTCCAATAGAACAACCTCTGTTCCAAAGGAATGGCCTGAAGGCTCAACTGGCACAATCCCAATGAAATAGCCTCTGTGCTCAAAGGAATGGGCTGAAGCCTAGCCAGTTCCAGTTGGAACAGTCTGACTTCAAAATCAGACTGAAGTTCCAAATGAGTACAGAACAAGGCCTTAACCAGAAAGGACAAAACCTTGAAACAGATCCCGGGTAAAGCCTGAAGAGCTTCAAAATGCAAAGAGGGCGGAGGCTCAGATATAGGAGAAAGAAGTACCTTTAAATTCCAAGATCAATGAGAAAATCAGCAGCAATGGGCTCAGGTAGGCACATCACCCATTTACTTACCAGCCCATCAGAGGTCTTCTTTAGATCCTGTAAAAGCCACCAAAATGTTGACCTAAAACAGACTGCCAGTTACTTCTCCAGCAAAACTGGATTTATTTGAGATCAGCAGAGAATTGCAATTCAGGGTCTGCAACCACAGTGAGCTGCAGGCAAGTCCCCCTGTGAGAAAGGAAGGAGGCAGGAGAAGGGAAGTTGGCAGGGCTTTTAATTGGCTGAGTTGTTGCCAGGATTAAGAATCTTCTTCCCAACAATCTATAACAATCTGCTATTGTAGAGTGTGAGAGCTCCCCCTTCTGACCTCCCAGCTCTATTTAACTGAAGTTTCTGTTTATTAATTTTTTTTAACAAGAGCATCATAGCTGAGTAAGACTGGGCCGGAGGCCCCAGGCTTTTCCCCTATAGAGTGGGGACCTGAATGGGGCTTTGTTTCTGGGGTTCTTATAGAGCCTGGATGGCAGGTGCTTTGCCCAATGCCTGATTGAGCTTCTCTAGCCTCCAGGTCTCTGACGTGAGGAGTAGAGACAGGTTTCTTGCCTACTAGGAGTCTGTGTTTGGTCTGGGGTACTAAAGGGTGTGCTAGGGCATCTGGAGAAAGGGCCCAGGGGTAGTGAAGTGGGAGGAAGAGAACTTTCAATGCAGAGCCATTGTCTCCTGCCCGAGTTAAGCTCACATCTCCCAACCAGGCTCCCAGTCTTCCTGTTTCCACCCTTGCTCCTTTAAGGTCTGTCCTCAGAAGTCTTTAAAAACAGATCACATGGTGTCTTTTACTTCCAGAGCAAAGGCCTCTAACATTTTCCCACCTCTCAGTAAAGCCAAAGTCCTTACAGTGGCCCCTGGGGCTCTAGTATTTCTGTGTTCACCTGCACCCCCACTGGCCTTATCTCCTGCACTACCCCTCTCTCAAGTTCCACTGCCCTGTGAGGAGCCAGGTGCATTCCCGCCCTCATTGCTTTCCCGTTTGAACTGTCCCAGACACCCTCAAGGCCAGGGGGTGTTTCATCCTCTCACTGGGGGTGCTGGCCACATGGTGTCCTCTGTTTCTCAAACCCCCAGGTATGCTTCTTGCCTCAGGGCCTTTTCTCTTGCTGTACTATCCACCTGGAATTAGTCTTCCAAGTCAGAAGTTTATTGAGTAAGGACTTCCCTGGCCAGTCACCCTATAAAATGTATTTTTTAAATTAACATGCAGGAAAGTGGACTCTTTCAATGTAGATTTTAACACATGTTTAGACCCTTCACCTCAACCAAAATCAAGACATCCCCTATTCTGTCCCATTGTGATCATATGTGTCCTTGCTCATCTGGTTTTTCTGTGTCCCTATAGTTTTGCCTTCTCCAGAAGGTCATATACATGGATCTGGACTATATATAACCTTTTGAGGCTAGCCTCTCTCACTCAACCGGAGAAGGCAATGGCACCCCACTCCAGTACTCTTGCCTGGAAAATCCCATGGATGGAGGAGCCTGGTAGGCTGCAGTCCATGGGGTCTTGAAGAGTCGGACAAGACTGAGTGACTTCACTTTCACTTTTCACTTTCATGCATTGGAGAAGGAAATGGCAACCCACTCCAGTGTTCTTGCCTGGAGAATCCCAGGGACGGGGGAGCCTGGTGGGCTGCCATCTATGGGGTTGCACAGAGTCGGACACGACTGAAGTGACTTAGCTTAGCTTAGCTCTCTCACTCAACATGTCTTTGAGATTCATCTAGGTTGCTGCTATTTTTCTTTCTTGTTGCACAACATTCCATGCCATAGATAGTCCACAGTTTACCCATTTACTTGTTGAACATTTGAGTTGTTTCCAGGTTTAGGTGATTATGAATAGACTTCCTATAGAGGTTTTGTGTGAACAGAGCTTTTCATCTCTCTTGGGTGAGACACAGGATTACATGGTTATACACTAAGTGTATGTTTAACTTTGTAAGAATGTGTAGAATTGTTTTCCATAGTGCTTGTTAGAGTCCAAGCTCACTCTACTTGTCGCATGATAGGTCAGTAAATTTGAGAGAGAAGGTGTTGAGGCAAGGAATACAACTTTATTTGGAAAGCCAGCTGATGAGGAGATGGCAGACTAAGGTCTGGAAATAACCATCTTGTCAGGGCCTGGATGCCAGGTTCTTTTATGGATCAGAGATGGGGGGAGGTGAGGAAACAAAGTGAAAAGGCCATTTAATTATTGCAAATACCTCCGAAAATGGCAAGCCTCAGGCAGGGGGATGTGTTAGTTTCACATCCTTACATTCATTTCAAGGATAGGGTGAAATGGAATATTTCCTGTCGTATCAGTAAACAGAGGTGCCACAGCTATCTGCAGTTCCAGCCTCCAAAATGTGAATTTATGAGCCATGTCCGTAAGCAGCAGACGAGGGGCACCATTTCCCACATGAAGAACTCGAGTGTCACAGTCCTTCACAGGTGGGCAGGGTCAGGCTATCTCCCTGTGAGCCAAACAAAGGCACCCTAGCCCAAGTGTCAGGCTGTGCGGTGGGGAACAGGCAAGTCTCCCTGAGGCAGGCCATTATGTATGCCTATAATAACAAAAGCAGCAAAATGATAAAATCACAGAAGTAGATCCAGTATGGAGTCAAAATGAACCCTTCCAGGTTACACTTACATCACTAGAGAGGAGAGCCACACATGTAAACTAAACATGTACCAGGTGCCCGATAGTCTGTATCCTTGCCAGCACTTAGTGCTTTGAGCATTTAACTGCCCTAGCAGGTATGTCGGAGAAGGCAATGGCACCCCACTCCAGTACTCTTGCCTGGAAAATCCCATGGACGGAGGAGCCTGGTAGGCTGCAGTCCATGGAGTCGCAGAGTCAGACACGACTGAAGCGACTTAGCAGCAGCAGCAGCAGCAGCAGGGGGTATGTAGTAGGTATGGGTGTTTGGCTGTGTCAGGTCTTAGTTATAGCACACGGGATCCTTTGTTGCATCATGCAGGATCTTTCATTGTCGTGAAGGGGCTCTCAAGTTGTGCATGGTCTCAGTAGTTGCAGTGAACAGGCTTAGTAGCCCTGTGGTATATGCGATCTTAGTTCCCTGACCAGGGATCAAATCCATGTTCCCTGCATTGCAAGGCGGATTGCTAACCACTGGGCCACCAGGGAAGTCCCACTCACTGTGACTTTAATTTGCATTCTTCAAATGTCTTACAATGTTAACTATCTTTTCACTGGCTTATTTGCATCTGTACATTCTCTCTGGTGCAGTATCTATTCAAATTTTTTGCCCATTAAAAAAAAATGAATTGTTAGTTTTCTTACTGTTGAATTTTGAAAATTCTTTATGTATTTTATATATAAGTCCTTTGTTAGTTATGTGATTGGTAAATATTTTCTCCCAATGTGTAGGTTATCTTTTTATTCTCTTATCAGTGTATTTTTTCAAAGCCAATATATTAATTTTTGATGAAGTCTAGTTTACCAGGTTTTTTTCCTCATTTTTTTTTCTCTTTTGAATCATGCCTCTGACCTCAGGTGACTCCAAGTTATAAACATTTTCTCTGTTTTCTTCTATAGATGTACAGTTTACATTTATATCTAGAATTCATGTTTAGTTAATTTTTGTTTGAAGTAGAAGGTTTAGGTTGAATTCGTGTATTTGCTTATGGATGCCCAAATATTCTGGCACTATTGTTTGAAAACACCATCCTTTCTTTACTGAATTGCCTTTGAACCTTTGTAAAAAGTCAGCTAGCTGTATGTGTGGTGCAGTTTCTGGACTCTATTCTGTTCCATTTATCTCTAGTGTCTTTTCCTTTAAAAATACTATTTAAACTCAATTAAACTTGAATTTTAGAGTAATGCTTAATATCAGGTAGTGTGAGTCCTCTCATTTTTTTCTTTTTAAAATTGTTTTGGCTATTTTATTTCCTTTGACTTTCCAAAGACCTTTTAGAATTAACTTGTCTATGAAATACTGTTTTGGAATTTCAGTTAGAATTGTCTTGAACCTATAGAACAATTTGAGGAAAGTCCTTTGGCCTTCTTTGATTTCTTTCATGAGTGAAATAAATAGTTTTTCAATGTATAAAACCAGTACCTCTTTTGCTGGATTTATACATGTTTCATTATCTTTAAGCTGTTATAGAATTTTGTTTCAGTTTCCAGTTGTTTATTGCTAACACATGGAAACTTTACAAAACTCACTTTAAATTCTAAAAGATTTTTGGTAGATTCCACTCTGTTATCTACATAAATAATCTTGTCATCTGTGAACAGAAACAATTTCATTTCTCCTTTCAGAAGCTGGTTGTCTTGTTTCTTTTTCTTGCCTTATTGCGCTGACTTGAATTTCCAATTCTCTGTTGCTTAGGCATAGCGAGAGTGGGCATCTTTGCTTTGTTCCCAACTTTTGGTTTCAGTATTTCACTCTTAAGCAAAATGTTAAATGCAGAGCTTTTCTAAGTGCCTTTTATAAAACTAAGGAAACTCACTTTTATGATTCGTTTTCTGACAGTTTTTATAATGAATGGGTGTTGGGTTTTGCCAGATGCTTTTTCTGCATCATGCCCTCATAGCTCAGTTGGTAAAGAGTCCGCCTGCAATGCACGAGACCCCGGTCCAATTCCTGGGTCGGGAAGATCTGCTGGAGAAGGGATAGACTACCCACTCCTGTATTCTCAGGCTTTCCTGGTGGCTCACCTGGTAAAGAATCTGCCTGCAATGTGGAAGACCTGGGTTCAGTCCCTGGGTTGGGAAGATCCCCTGGAGAAGGAAAAGGATACCCACTCCAGTATTCTGGCCTGGAGAATTCCATGGACTAAGCCCATGGGGTTGCAAAGAGTCGGACACAACTGATTGACTTTCACCTTCACTTTTCTGCATCAAGTTATATGATCATGATTATTTTCTTCTTTAGTGGTTAACATTGGTTGATTTTTGGAATATTGAACCAGCCTTGCATTCCAGGGGTAAATCCTATTTAGTCTTGGTGTATTATTCTTTTTTGTATACTCCTGGGTTTAACTTGCTAGTATGTTGTTGAGGACTTTTGTGTCTGTGTTAATGAAGGATATTGGTCTCTAGTTTTCTTATACTGCCTTTGTCTGGTTTTGGTATCATTATTGTTGACTTTATAAACTTTTTTGGGGAAGCATTCCCTCCTCTTTTATTTTTTGGAAGATATATTGTGTAGAATTATTCACTTTTCTTTAAATGCTTAATAGAGTTCACCAGTGGAAACTTCTGGCCTGGAAAGTTCTTTTTTGAAAGGTTTTAACCTGTGAATTCAGTTTCTTTAATTGATACAGACTATTCAGGTTTATCTACTTACCTTGGGTGAATTTTGGTAGTTTGTGACTTTAAAGAAATCAGTCCATTTTATCTAAGCTACTGAATTTATGTTATGTAGGCTTGTTCATAGTTTTTATTCACTTATTGTTTTTTTTATTATTTGTTGTCTGTAATGATTTGTAGTAAGAGTTCTTACAAGCCATTTGCAAGCTGTGTTCAGCAGTGTTCTTTCAGTGAATGAATGTACCCATTTTGTAACACATATACTGAAGTGTTTAATAAGACTTATACACAAATGTAATGCAAGGAATGAAGTGTTTAAAAATACTTGTAATAAATGTGTTTCTTAAAATTATTGTCCAGTCACTAAGTCATGTCCAACTCTTGGCAACCCCACAGACTGCAGCATGCCAGGCCTCCCTGGCCTTCCCTATCTCCTGGAGTTTGCCCAAACATGTCCATTAAGTTGATGTTTCCATCCAACCATTTTATCCTCTGTTGTCCCTTTCTCCTCTTGCACTCAATATTTCCCAGCATCAGGGTCTTTTCCAATGAGTTGGTGCTTTGCATTAGGTGGCCAAAGTATTGGAGCTTCAGCATCAGTCCTTCCAATGAATATTCAGGGTTGATTTGCTTTGAGATTGACTAGTTTGATCTCCTTGCTGTTCAAGGGACTCTCAACAGTCTTCTCCAGCACCACAGTTGGAAAGCATCAATTCTTTAGTGCTCAGCCTTCCTTATGGTGCAACTCTCACATCTGTACATGACTACTGGAATACTAACCTTTGTCAGCCAAGTGATGTCTCTGCTTTTTAATATGCTGTCTAGGTTTGTCATTGGAGAAGGCAATGGCACCCTACTCCAGTAGTGTTGCCTGGAAACTCCCATGGATGGAGGAGCCTGGTAGGCTGCAGTCCATGGGGTCGCTAAGAGTCAGACACGACTGAGAGACTTCACTTTCACTTTTCACTTTCATGCATTGGAGAAGGAAATGGCAACCCACTGCAGTGTTCTTGCCTGGAGAATCCCAGGGACGGCGGAGCCTGGTGGGCTGCCGTCTATGGGGTCACACAGAGTCGGACACGACTGACGCGACTTAGCAGCAGCAGCAGCAGCAGCAGGTTGGTCATAGCTTTTCTTCTAAGGAGCAAGTGTCTTTTAATTTCATGGCTGCAGTCACTGTCTGCAGTGATTTTGGAGCCCAAGAAAATGAAGCCTGTAGCTGTTTCCCCATCTATTTGCCATGAAGTAATAGGACCAGAGAAGGAAATGGCAACCCACTCCAGTACTCTTGCCTGGAGAATCCCATGGAGGGAGGAGCCTGGTAGGCTACAGTCAAAGGGGTCACAAAGAGTCGGACATGACTGAGCGACTTCACTTCACTTCACTTCAATAGGACCAGATGTCATGTTTCTTAGAGTACTACTTGTAAATTGCGTTCAGATGAGTGGTTATACTCCAATTAAAAAATAAACAAAACAAAATAGCCAATGACCAGTGACTTAAACAATCATATCTAGGTAATAAAGCCTCCATGAAAACCCAGAGGGCCAGGGTTCAGAGAGCTTCTGGGTTGAGGAACACATGGAGATTTAGCAAAGCTCCTCAACCTTTCCCTGTACCTTTGCCCTGTGTGTCTCTTTCATCTGGCTGTTCCTGAGTTAGATCCTTTTATATTAAACTAATCTAGAAGTAAACAAAAAAAAGAATTTCTCAACTCTGAAGTCTTTTTTTTTTTTTAATTATTTTTATTTTGGTTGTGCTGGGTGTTCACTGAAGCATGCTGGTTCTTCCTTGCAGCACATGGGGGCTTCTCTCTAGTTGCAGCAGGCTGGCTTCTCTGGTTGCAGAGCACACACGGGCTCTAGAGTGAGCGGGCTTCAGTAGTTGCGGTGCACAGGCCTAGTAGCTGTGGCACACCGGCTCTAGAATGTGTGGGCTCTGTAGTTGTAGTGCATGTGGGCTTAGTTGCCCTGGAGCATATGGGACCTTAGTTCCCCAACAGGGATGGAATCCATGTCCCTTGCACTGGATGGCAGATTCTTAACCACTGGACCACCAGGGAAATCTCTAGAATAATTAATATTATTGAAATGTCAACTACTAAAAGCCATCTATAGATGCAATCTCTATTAAGAGTCCAATGACTTTTTTTTTTACAGAAATAGAAAAACTGTTCTAAAATTTATATGAAACCAAAAAGACCCAATTAGCCAAATGAATCCTGACAAAGAACACAGCAGAAGGCATTACACTTCTTGATTTTAAGCTATACTATGAAGCTTTAGTCATAAAAACAGTATGGTATTGATGTATAAAAAAATAGGCCAATAGAATATAATTGAGAGATCAGAAATAAACCTAAGCATATATAGTAAACTAATAATTGACAAGGGGGTCAAGAATGCTCAGTGGAGAAAAGAGTCTTAATGTTGGAAATATTCACATGTTAATGAGTGAAATGACTTCTAACTTAACACCATTCACAAAAAAATTAACTTGAAAGGATTAAAGACTTAAATGTGAGTCCTGAAGCCCATGAAACTCCTGGAAGAAAACAGACGGGGAAAAAAAACTCCTTACTATGTATGGCTGAGTCCTTTTGTTGTCCACCTGAAGCTATGACAACATTGTCATTGGCTATACCAATATAAAATAAAAAGTTTAAAAACAAAGCAAAATTCCAGACATGGGTTTTGGTAAAGGTGTTTAGGAAATCACATCTAAAGCATAAGAAACAAAAAATAAAATAGTGAGACTACATCAAATGAAGAAGTTGGAGAAGATTCTTGAGAGTCCCCTGGACTGCAAGGAGATCCAACCAGTCCATCCTAAAGGAAATCAGTCCTGGATGTTTATTGGAAGGACTGATGCTGAAACTGTAACTCCAATATTTTGGCCACCTGATGCAGAGAACTGACTCATCTGAAAAGACCCTGATGCTGGGAAAGATTGAAGGTGGGAGAAGAAGGGGATGACAGAGGATGAGATTGTTGGACGGCATCACCGACTCAATGGACATGAGTTTGAGTAAACTCCAGGAGTTGGTGATGGACAGGGAGGCCTGGTGTGCCGCAGTCCATGGGGCTGCAAAGAGTTGGACACGACTGAGCGACTGAACTGAACTGATCTGAACAGCAAAAGAAACCATAAACAAAGTGGAGACAACTTATTCAATGGGGAAAAATATTTGCAAAAGGTATATCTGATAAGGGGCTAATAAACCAAAATATATAAAAAACTTGTAGAACTCAATAGCAAAAATAAAAATTAAAAAAGTAATCCAGTTTAAAATTGGGCAAAAGAGCAGAATAGACATTTATGATTTGTGTTTATCATTCCTTTCCACAGAACCATAGAATTTCAGGGTTAGAAGAAGACCTGTTTAGTAGGTCTTAATTTCTACTTAAGCTTCATTTCCCTACTTCAGTCCTCTCTTACATGAATTCATTGTTTTCTCTTTTCTACTGTATGCACCTAGGTGGTGAGCAATAAATAACAATGGCTGTCGTTTTCTTTAATTTGGCTGATATTTCTGTCATCAGTATACATGGAAAAATAAGCCTTTTTTGTAGGCCTCAAATCATACTCTTGTTAAATGATTGCCTATATTATAAATTAATGTAATTACAGTTTTTCTTTAAAAACAGCTTACTCCTAGAGCTTAGCTTGTAAACCCAGGCTTGCCTAGAGTGTTGACAGCCTGCCAAAGCGATAATCACAGACAGATGGCAGATGTAGGAAGCCACATTTTCACATTCTTAACCAATGACTCTCCAAAAGCTCAAACATAAGAGACAACTCAGGAGTTGTTCATTTTTTTTTTTTCAGTTTCCATTTTTTTTCCCAGCCCTTTTTCTAAAAAAAAAAAAAACAAAACTGTTTTTAGATTAATGAATTAAAGAAGTAATATATATTATTCCTCAAATTTATAGTGAGCAAAATTATTTTGTTCTAGTTTTCTTAATACTAATTTTGCTTTTTCTTCAGACACAACCATTCCAAGCAGCTGGTTAGTTTGTTTTAAAAATGATGTAAGATAGGGGCTTCCCTGGTGGGTCAGTGGTAAATAATCCGCCTGCCAATACAGGAGACATGGGTTCAATCCCTGATCCGGGAAGATCCCCCATGCCACAGAGCAACTAAGCCCGTGCACCGCAACTATTGAGCCATGCTCTAGAGGCTGGGGGCCACAATTCCTGAGCTCACACGCTGCAGCTACTGAAGCCCAAGTGCCGTACAGCCTGAGCTCTGCAAAAGGAGAAGCCACCACAAAGAGAAGCCTGTCTGCTGCAGCTAGAGGGAAGTCACCGCCGCAACCAAGACCCCGCACAGCCAAAGATAAATACACTCTTTTACAAAATAAAAATTACGTAAGATAGACTTCCCCGGTGGTCCAGTGGTTAAGAGTCCATGCCTCAAATGGCAACCCACTCTAGTACTCTTGGCTGGAAAATTCCATGGACTGAGGAGCCTGGTAGGCTATAGTCCATGGGGTCGCAAAGAGTTGGACACGACAGAGCGACTTCACTTTCACTTTCTCCAAGGTGGCAGGGTTCAATCCCTGGTCAGGGAAGTTTCACATGCAATGTGGCAAAAAAAAAAAAAAAAAAAAAAAAATTCATATAAAGGAGATTGGGGGATATAAGTTTTGAATAAAATCTCTAAAATGAAAACGGCAATCCATAATGAGTGTCCTTAAAAACTTCTATGTGTGCATTGCAGAGTAGGTGTAACTTCCATTCGCTGGTATAAGACTGCTTAACACAGCAAGCAAGCAATAACACAGCAAGCAATTCCTTCTTAGGAATATCTTTATTACTAGCACTCTTAAACACTTCTGTACAGTTATTACAGAATAGCCACCAGGAAAGCCCAAGAATAGTGGAGTGGGTAGCCTACCCCTTCTCCAGGGGATCTTCCCGACCTAGGAATTGAACCAGGGTCTCCTGCATTGCAGGCAGATTCTTTACCAGCTGAGCTACCAGGGAAGCCCTAGGAATAAGTCTAATCACAGACATAACACTGTTCTCAATGCAATAAGTAAGTACTACCCTTGGAAACATCTTTATAACTAGGGTATTACTTCTCTACATGCATTACAAAGTGAATTTTTAAAAAAAAGAAGGAAATCTTTGCCATTGGTGTTAACGTGGATGGGCTTTGAGGGCATTACACTAAGTGAAATAAGTCAGACAAAGAGGGACAAATACCTATGATCTTATATGTGGAATCTAAAACAAACAAACCCAAATTCATAGATATAAGGAACAGATCGGTTGCCAGAGGCAGGGGATGGGAGGAGAAATGGGTGATGGGGGTCAGAAGGTGCAAACTTCCAGTTGTGAATAACTACTGGAATGTAATGTACAGCATGGTGACTATAGTTAATAGTCCCGTAGTGTGGGTCTGAAAGTTGCTAGGAGTAGATCTTAAAAGTTCCCATCATAAGAAAAAATAGAACTGTGTGTGGCAATGGATGGTAACTAGAGTTGTGATCATTTCACAATATATATACAAATATCAAATAATATTGTACAACTGAAACTCATATAATATTATCTGTCAACTAAAAATAATTTAAAACAGGTATAACTTTCATTCACTGATAACACTTTGCAGTGCAAGCTACAAGTACTTTTAGGGAAATATCTCTATTACAAGTGTACTTACACACTACCATACATGTACAGAGAGGGTAGGACTTCCCTGGTGGTTCAGTGGTTAAGAATTTGCCTGCCAATGCAGGAGACATGGGTTTGAATCATGTCCCCTGGTCAAGGAAGATTCCACATGCCTCGGGGCAACTAAACCAGTGCATTACAACTACTGAGCCCGCATGCCGAAGCTACTGAAGCCCGTGCACCCTAGAGACTATGCTCCACAAAGAGAGAAGCCATCATGATGAGAAGCTCATGCACCACAACGAGGGAGCAGACCCCACTCACTGCCACTGGAGAAAGCCCACTGGCAGCAAGGAAGACCCGTGTGTGCACACTAAGTTGCTTCAGCTGTGTCCGACTCTTTGTGACCCTCTGGACTGTAGCCCACCAGGCTCCTCTGTCCATGGGGATTCTCTAGGCAGGAATACTGGAGTGGGTTACCATTCCCTTCCCCAGGGGATCTTCCCCACCCAGGGATTGAACCTGCGTCTCTTATGTCTCCTGCATTGGCAGGCGAGTTCTTTACCACTAGCACCACCTGGGAAGTCCCAACACAGCCAAAAAATAAAATAAATAAAAAGAAAACTCTAGAGACATTACTTTGCCGACTAAGGTCCATCTAGTCAAGGCTATGGTTTTTCCAGTGGTCATGTATGGATGTGAGAGTTGGACTGCGAAGAAAACGGAACGCCGAAGAATTGATGCTTTTGAACTTTGGTGTTGGAGAAGACTCTGGAGAGTCCCTTGGACTGCAAGGAGATCCAACCAGTCCATTCTAAAGGAGATCAGCCCTGGGTGTTCTTTGGAAGGAACAATGCTAAAGCTGAAACTCCAGTACTTTGGCCACCTCATGCGAAGAGTTGACTCATTGGAAAAGACCCTGATGCTGGAAGGGATTGGGAGCAGGAGGAGAAGGGGACGACAGAGGATGAGATGGCTGAATGGCATCACTGACTCAATGGACGTGAGTTTGAGTGAACTCTGGGAGTTGGTGATGGACAGGGAGGCCTGGCGTGCTGCAATTCATGGGGTCACAAAGAGTCGGACACAACTGAGCGACTGAACTGAACTGAGAGTGGGTAAAACTGATATAATACTGTATTCAGCAAGCAAGGTGCATTCTTAGAAAATCTTTATTAAAGTTTTTCCTAAACATGTAAATACATGCATTACAAAATAGGTATAACTTCCACTCACTGAATGAAACTGTTCTCAATACAGCAAGCATTAGAAGTTCTAGACAAGTCTTTATAATTAGGGATTTTTAAAGGTTTTTTTTTAATTGAACTAAGTTGATTTACAATATTGTGTTAATTTCAGGTGTACAGCAAAATGATTCAGATATACATATTCTTCTATATATATCCTTCTTCAGATATTTTCCATTGTAGTTTATTACAAGATATTGAATATAGTTCCCTGTGCTATACAGTAAGTCCTTGTTGGTTATCCATTATATAGATAATAGATATAGTATATAGATATAATAATATCTAATATATAGAAAGAATATATATCTATTATATATAATTAGGAACATGAGATTAACAGATAGACCTTTCTAATCCACGTTTCTAATTAATTCCTTCCCCATCGCCCTCCTTTCCCCTTTTGGTAATCATAGTTTGTTTCCTATGTCTGTGAGTCTGTTTCTGTTTTGTAAATAAGTTCATTTGTGTCATTTTTTTTGATTCCGCATATAATTGACATCATATAGTATTTGTATTTCTGTCTGACTTACTTCACTTAGTGTAATAATCTTTAGGTCCATCCCTGTTGCTGCAGGTGGCATTATTTGATTTTTTATGGCTAAGTAAAGAGTCCGTTGTATGTATCTCACATCTGCTTTATCCACTCATCTGTTGATGGACCTGTAGGTTGCTTCCCTGTTTGGGCTATTGTAAATACTGCTGCAGTGAACATGGGGATGCATGTATTTTTTTTACTTATAGTTTTCATCTTTTCTGGATATATGCCCCGGTTGCTGGATTGTATGGTAATTCTGTTTTTAGTTTTTTAAGGAATCTCCATATTGTTCTTCTTAGTAGCTGCACCAAATTACATTCCCCCAAGTGTAGGAGGGTGCCCTTTCTCCACACGCTCTCCAGCATTGTACCTAGTGATCTTAATAGGTGTCTCCATTCATTGCAGAACAAATACCACTTCCATTCACAAAGACAACTCTGTTCTCAGCACAGCAAGCAAGTAGAATTTTTAGAAACATCTTTATTACATGTCCTTAAACACTTCTCTACATGCATTGCACAATAGGGGCCACTTTTATTCATATATAATCCTGTTCTCAATGCAGCAAGCAAATGGTTAGAAACATTTTTAAGTATTCTTGAACACTTCTTAGGTGAGGGAGATCCAACTAGTCCATCCTAATGGAAATCAGTCCTGAATATTCATTGGAAGGACTGATGTTGAAGCTGAAACTCCAATACTTTGGCCACCTGATGCAAAGAGCTGACTCATTGGAAAAGACCCTGATGCTGGGAAAGATTGAAGGCAGGAGGAGAAGGGGACGGCAGAGGATGAGATGGTTGGATGGCATCACTGACTTCATGGACATGAGTTTGAGTAAACTCCGGGAGTTGGTGATGGACAGGGAGGCCTGGCGTGCTGTAGTCCATGGGGTCACAAAGAGTTGGGACACGACTGAGCGACTGAACTGACTGAAACACTTCTCTAATGCCATGCAGAACAGCTTAAAGCAACAACCCCTAACCTTTTTGTCACCAGGGACCGGTTTCATGGAAGACAGTTTTTCCACAGACCAGGTGGCTGGGGGATGGTTTTAGGATGATTCAAGCACATTACATTTACTGTGCACTTTATTTCTATTATTATTGTGTGTGTGTGTGAGTCACTTAGTCATGTCTGACTCTTTGTAAGTCCATGGACTGTAGCCTGCCAGGCTTCTCTGTCCATGGAATTCTCCAGGCAAGAATACTGGAGTGAGTTGCCATTCCCTTCTCCAGGGGATCTTCCCAACCCAGGGATCAAACCCAGGTCTCCTGCAATGAAGACAGATTCTTTACCGTCTGAGCTACAAGGGAAGCCCTGTTATTATTACATTGTGATATATAATGAAATAATTATATAACTCACCATATGAAGAATCAGTGAGCAATAGTGAGCAGCTGTAAATGCAAATGAATCTTAGCTTGTTTGCCTGCTGCTCACCTCTTGCTGTGTGGCCTGGTTCCTAACAGGTCACAGACCAGTAGCAGTGTATCACTCTTAGAAAACATTTTTTATTACAAGGATTCTTAAACAACATGCTCTAAATGCTTGTCAGAATGGCTACCATTTCCATCAATGATGTAACACTATTCTCAATGTAACAGGCAGGTAGCGTTATTAGAAGTCTCTATTTCAAGTGTTCTTAAAAATTCTGTACATGCAGTTACAGAATAGGTGCTACCCTTTCACTGATAAAACCATGTTCTCAATGCAGCATGCAAGTAGTGTTCCTAGAAACACATTTTTGGTTTGTTTTTTATTTTTTAAAAATTGTATTGAAGTGTAGTTGATTTATAATGTGTTAATTTCTGCTGAACAGTAAAATGATTCAGTTGTATATATATATATATATATATATATTCTTCTTCATATTATTTTCCATTATGGTTTAGCACAGGTTATTGAATATATTTCCCTGTGCTATACAGGAGGACCTTGTTTATCCATCCTATATACAATATTTTGCATCTTCTAATCCCAAGCTTCCAATCCACCCTCTATCCCCTTCCCCACTGGTGAACTACAAATCTGTTCCCTGTGAGCCTTTTCTTTGAAACACCTTTATTACAAGTGTTCATAAACACTAATGCATTGCCGACTATATGTCTCTCACTCACTGATAAAACTCACTGGTCAATGCAAAGAGCAAGTAGTGTTCTTTGAAACATCTTTTGTACAAGTGTTTTAGAACATTTTAACATGCTTTCCAAATGAGCATAATTTCCATTAAATGATATAATACTGTTCTCAGGGCAGCAAGCAAGTAGCATTCTTAGAAATGTGTTTATTTATTTATCTTTTTATTTAAGGATAATTACTTTACAGAATTTTGTTGTTTTTTGTCAAACCTCAACATGAATCAGTCATAGGTATACATATATCCCTTCCCTTTTGAACCTCCCTCCCATCTCCTGCCCCATCCCACCCCTCTAGATTGATACAGAGCCCCTGTTTGAGTTTCCAGAGCCATACAGCAAATTCCTGTTGGCTATCTATTTTACATATGGTAATGTAAGTTTCCATGTTACTCTTTCCATACATCTCACCCACTCCTCCCCTCTCCCCATGTCCATAAGTCTATTCTCTATGTCTGTTTCTCCACTGCTGCCCTGTAAATAAATTCTTCAGTACCATTTTTCTAGATTCCATATATATGCATTTGGATTCGATATTTATCTTTCTCTTTCTGACTTATTTCACTCTGTATAATGGGTTCTAGGTTCATCCACCTCACAAGAACTGACTCAAATGCGTTCTTTTTATGGCCAAGTAATATTCCATTGTGTATGTGTACCACAACTTCTTTATCCATTCATCTGTCGATTGACATCTAGGTTGCTTCCATGTTCTCAGTTCAGTCACTCAGTCATGTATGACTCTTTTTGACCCCATGGACTGCAGCACACGAGGCCTCTCTGTCTATCCCCAGCTCCCGGAGTTTACTCAAACTCATGTCCATCAAGGCGGTGATGCCATCCAACCATCTCATCCTCTGTCATCCCCTTCTCCTCCTGGCTTTAGTCTTTCCAAGCATCAGGGTCTTTTCCAATGAGTCAGTTCTTCACATCAGGTGGCCAAAGTACTGGAGTTTCAGCTTCAACATCAGTTCTTTCAATGAACATTCAGGACTGATTTCCTTTAGGATGGACTGGTTGGATCTCCTTGCAGTCCAAGGGACTCTCAAGAGTCATCTCTAACACCACAGTTTGAAAGCATCAATTCTTCGGCACTCAGCTTTCTTTATAGTCCAACTTTCATATCCGTACATAACTACTGGAAAAACCATAGCCTTGACCGGATGGACCTTTGTTGGCACAGTAGTGTCTCTGGTTTTTAATATGCTGTCTAGGTTGGTCATAACTTTCCTTCCAAGGAGTAAGCATCTTTTAATTTCATGGCTGCATTCACCATCTGCAGTAATTTTGGAGCCCAAAAAATGAAGTCAGCCACTGTTTCCACTGTTTCCCCATGTATTTGCCGTGAAGTGATAGCACCAGATGCCATAATCTTCATTTTCTGAATGTTGAGCTTTAAGCCAACTTTTTCACTCTCCTCTTTCACTTTCATCAAGAGGCTCTTTAGTTCTTCGCTTTCTGCCATAAGAGTGGTGTCATCTGCATATCTGAGGTTATTGATATTTCTCCCAGCAATCTTGATTCCAGCTTGTGCTTCATCCAGCCCAGCATTTCTCATGATGTAATCTGCATAGAAGTTAAATAAGCATGGTGACAATATACAGTCTTGATGTACTCTTTTTCCTATTTGGAACCAGTCTGTTGTTCCATGTCCCATTCTAACTGTTGCTTCCTGACCTGCATACAGATTTCTCAGGAGGCAAGACTGATGTTCTGGTATTCCCATCTCTTTCATAATTTTCCAGTTTATTGTGATCCACACAGTCAAAGGCTTTGGCATAGTCAATAAAGCAGAAATAGATGTTTTTCTGGAACTCTTTTGCATTTTCAATGATCCAACAGATGTTGGCAATTTGATCTCTGGTTCCTCTGCCTTTTCTAAAACCAGCTTGAACATCTGGAAGTTCATGGTTCACGTACTGTTGAAGCCTGGCTTGGAGAATTTTTAGTATTACTTTGCTAGCATGTGAGATGAGTACAATTGTGCGATAGTTTGAGCATTCTTTGGCATTGCCTTTCTTTGGGATTGGAATGAAAACTGACCTTTTCCAGTCCCGTGGCCACTGCTGCATTTTCCAAATTTGCTGGCATATTGAGTGCAGCACTTTCACAGCATCCTGTTTTAGGATTTAAAGTAGCTCAACTGGAATTCCATCACCTCCACTAGCTTTATTCATAGTGATGCTTCCTAAGGCCCACTTGACCTCACATTCCAGGATGTCTGGCTCTAGGTGAGTGATCACACCATCATAATTATCTGGGTCAAGAAGATCTTTTTTGGATAATTCTGTGTATTCTTGCCACCTCTTCTTAAAATCTTCTGCTTCTGTTAGGTCCATACCATTTCTGTCCTTTATTGAGCCCATCTTTGCATGAAGTGTTCCCTTGGTATCTCTAATTTTCTTGAAGAGATCTCTAGTCTTTCCCATTGTATTGTTTTCCTCTGTTTCTTTGCACTGATCACGGAGGAAGGCTTTCTTATCTCTCCTTGCTATTCTTTGGAACTCTGCATACAAATGAGTACATCTTTCTTTTTCTCCTTTGCTTTTTGCTTCTTTTCTTTCACAGCTACTTGTAAGGCCTCCTCAGACAGCCATTTTGCTTTTTTTCATTTCTTTTTCTTGGGGATGGTCTTGATCCCTGTTTCCTATACCGTGTCATGAACCTCTGTCCATAGTTTATCAGGCACTCTGTCTATCAGATCTAGTCCCTTAAATCTACTTCTTATTTCCACTTTATAACTGTAAGGGATTTGATTTAGGTCATATCTGAATGGTCTAGTGGTAGTCCCTACTTTCTTAAATTTAAGTCTGAATTTGGCAATAAGGATTTCGTGATCTGAGCCACAGTCACCTCCCTGTCTTGTTTTTCCTGTCTGTATAGAGCTTCTTCACCTTTGGCTGATAGAATATAATCAATCTGATTTCAGTGTTGACCATCTGGTGATGTCTATGTGTAGAGTCTTCTCTTGTGTTGTTGTAAGAGGGTGTTTGCTATGAGCTGTGCATTCTCTTGGCAAAACTCTATTAGCCTTTGCCCTGGTTCATTCTGTACTCCAAGGCCAAATTTGCCTGTTACTCTTGGAGAAGGAAATGGCAACCCACTC
This sequence comes from Capricornis sumatraensis, assembly GCF_032405125.1. Lineage (NCBI taxonomy): Eukaryota > Metazoa > Chordata > Mammalia > Artiodactyla > Bovidae > Capricornis > Capricornis sumatraensis. The sequence goes on from NC_091073.1 coordinate 82,069,160, forward strand.
CAGTGTTCTTGCCTAGAGAATCCTGTGGACAGAGGAGCCTGGTGGGCTGCTGTCTATGGGGTTGCACAGGGTAGGACACAACTGAAGTGACTTAGCAGCAGCAGCAGCAGCCGGGTATCTCTTGACTTCCTACTTTTGCATTCCAGTCTCCTATAATGGAAAGGACATCTTTTTTGGATGTTAGTTCTAAAAGGTCTTGTGAAAGTGAAAGTCAAGTCACTCAGTCATGTCCGACTCTTTGCGACCCCATGGACACCAGGCTCCTCTGTCCATGGGATTTTCTAGGCAAGAGTACTGGAGTGGGTTGCCTTTTCCTTCTCCAGGGAACTTCCCGACCCAGGGATCGAACCTAGGTCTCAGGTATTGTAGACAGACACTTTACTGTCTGAGCCACCAGGGAAGTCTCCTACAAAGGTCCTGTAAGTCTTCATAGAACCATTCAACTTCAGCTTCTTCAGCATTACTGGTCAGGGCATAGACTTGGATTACCGTGATATTGAATGGTTTGCCTTGGAAATGAACAGAGATCATTCTGTTGCTTTTGAGATTGCATCTAAGTACTGCATTTCAGACTCTTTTGTTGACTATGATGGCTACTCCATTTCTTCTGAGGGATTCTTGCCCACAGTAGTAGATAAAATGGTCATCTGGGTTAAATTCATCCATTCCAGTCCATTTTAGTTTGCTGATTCTAAAATGTCAATGTTCACTCTTGCCATCTTTTTGACCACTTCCAATTTGCCTTGATTCATGGACTTAACATTCCAGGTTCCTATGCAATATTGTTCTTTACAGCATCGGACCTTGCTTCCATACCAGTCACATCCACAACTGGGTGTTGTTTTTGCTTTGGCTCCATCCCTTCATTCTTTCTGGAGTTATCTCTCCACTGATCTCCAGTAGCATATTGGTCACCTACCGACCTGGAGAGTTCATCTTTCAGTATCCTATCTTTTTGCCTTTTCATACTGTTCATGGGGTTCTCAAGGCAAGAATACTGAAATGGTTTGCCTTCTCCAGTGGACCACATTTTGTCAGAACTCTCCACCGTGACCCGTCCATCTTGGGTGGCCCTACACGGAATGGCTTATAGTTTCATTGAGTTAGACAAGGCTGTGGTCCATGTGATTCAGATTTTTAGTCTTCTGTGATTGTAATTTTCAGTCTGTTTGCCCTCTGATGGAGAAGGATAAGAGGCTTATGGAAGCTTCCTGATGGGAGAGACTGACTGAGGGGGAAATTGGGTCTTGTTCTGATGGACGGGGCCATGCTCAGTAAATCTTTAATTCAATATTCTGTTGATGGGTGGAGCTCTGTTCCCTCTGTGCTATTTACCTGGGGCCAAAATATGGTGGAGGTAATGAAGATAATGGTGACCTCCTTCAAAAGATCCCATGAATGTACTGCTACACTCAGTGCCCCCAACCCTGCAGCAGGCCACCACTGACCCACACCTCCTCTGGAGACTCCTGGACACTCACAGGCAAGTCTGGGTCAGTCTCTTGTGGGGTCCCTGCTCCTTTCTCCTGGGTCCTAGTGCACAAGGTTCTGTTTGCACCCTCCAAGAGTCTACTTCCCAGTCCTGTGTAAGTTCTGGTAGCTCTATGGTGGGGTTAATGGCGACCTCCTCCAGGCGAGCTTATGCCACACCCAAGTCTGCTGCACCCAGAGCCCCTGCCCCTGCGGCAGGCCACTGCTGACCCGTACCTCCACAGGAGACTCTCAAACACAGTTCTGTCTCAGTCTCTGTGGGGTCTCTGGGTCCTGGTGCACACAAGGTTTGTTTGAGCGCTCTGAGTGTCTCTGGTGGGAATGGGGTTTGGTTCTAAACATGAATTTGCCCCTCCTACCATGTTGCTGGGGCCTCTGCTTTGCCCTTGGACATAGGGTATCTCCTCGTGGCTGCTCGCTCGACGCCACGTAGCTGCCATGTTCTAGCTATTGTAAGTAGTGCTGCAATGAACAATGGGATACATGTGTCTTTTTCAATTTTGGTTTCCTCAGGGTATATGCCTAGGAGTAGGATTGCTGGGTTGTATGGTGGTTTTATTCCTAGTTTTTTAAGGAATCTCCATACCATCTTCCATAGTGGCTGTATTAATTTTAAAAATACGGAACGATTCACAGATTTGCATGTCATCCTTGCACAGGGGCCATGCTAATCTTCTCTGTATTGTTCCAGTTTTAGTATACGTGCTGCTGAAGTGAGCGCTAGAAGCATGTTGATTATGTGTTCTTAAACAGATCTGTACATTCTTTGCAGAATGAGTATAACTTTCATTAAATGACTATCACTTTTCTCATTGCAGCAGTAAATAGCATTCTTAGAAACAGCTAGATTACAAGTTTTCTTAAGCACTTCTCTACATGAATTACAGATGGTTATAACTTCCAGTCAGTGATATAACACTGTTCTTAATGCAGCGAATAAGTAGTTCTCTGAAGCATCTTTATAACAAGTGTCTTTAAACATTTCTCTAAATGCATTGCAGATGGGTGCCACTTCCATTCACCTGGAAAATCACAGAGCGTTTTCGCTCACCACTCAATTCTATTAGGATTATTTATAACTGGCTTCAGTTGCTGACTGACAGTGCACTCCAAGAGAAAATTAAGACCATCACAAGATTCTTTGTGCTTTGGGCAAGCAGCTCTCTTAGATAGTTAAATCTCAGGAAGAATTCTAGGGAACCCAGATTTTTTCATCTTTCCATATATAGAAAAGCACTAGAATCATTCACTTGAGATGTCTGTTCTTTGTGACTAGCAGTAATCTTTTAGCAAGATATATGCTAGACTGTGGGCTTCCCAGGTGGCACCAGTGGTAAAGAACCCGCCTGCCAATGCAGGAGACATTAGGGATGGGGGTTCGATCCCTGGGTTGGGAGGATCCCTAGAGGAGGGCATGGGAACCCACTCCAGTATTCTTCCCTGGAAAATTCCATGGACAGAAGAGCTTGGCGGGCTACAGTCCATAGGGTCACAAAGAGTCAGACACAATTGAAGCATCTTAACATGCACACACATGCTAGACTCTAAGTGTCCCATAGCCAAAAATCACATATAAACTAGCTTCCCTCCATAGCTCTTCAGAGCAGTTCTCCCAGAACTACTGGGAGGCTGTCTCCTGGTCTATCCCCAGTAAGTTTCCTGAATAAAACCTAAACTCACAACTCTTTTTTTTTCTTGGCAGCACAGCACGGGGATCTTACTTCTCTGACCAAGGATCGAACTTGCACCCCTTGCATTGGAAGTGCAGAGTTTTAACCACTGGACCACCAGGGAATTCCCTTAAACTCACAACTCTTATGTTGTACATTTTTCTTTAAGTTGATGCACTGGTAAAACAGTGTTGTAAGGCAGCATGCAAGTAGGATTCTCAGAAACATCTTTTTAACTGGTGTTCAGAAAGACTCCTGGACTGCCTTTAAGAATGGGTGCAATGTCTTCATCAGCAATGCACTGTTTTCAATACAGCATGCAGTAGTGTTCTTGGAAACATCTTTATGACAAGTGTCCCTAAAGACTTCAATTCGTACATTGTGGAATGTGTATAACATTTGTTTTCTTTTTTAGTTGTAATTATTTATTTATTTTTTTTTTTTAAATGGAAGTATAGTTGATTTACAGTGTTGTACTAATTTCTGCTGTATAGAAGTGATTCACTTATATACATATATACATTCTTCTTTATAATATTCACTTCCTGATATGACTTTTGTCAATGTGGAAAGCAAATTGTGAGCTTAGAACAAACTTTCCAAAATTTTTCTTAATTCCATCCATGCCTCAATGAATGGACATAACGTCAATCACTGATGTAATATTGCTCTCAAGTCACCTACCATGCATTGTTTTTCGACATATCTTTATTTCACGTAGTTTTAAACACTTCTTGACATGCATTGCAGAAACGGTGCCACTTCTATTCTAGTCGCATCCTTAGAAACACCTTTATTACGAGGGTTCTCAAAACCTCTCTACATGCCTTGCTAAAGGAGTGCCCCTCCCTCCAGGGATATATTACTTTTCTCCACACAGAATGTGTTAATAAGTGGTGTTTCAGAAATGATCTTATTACAGTGTTTAAAACACTTTTGTACATGCTTTATAAAACTTGTATAACCTCCTTTGACTGACATAAAACTGTTGTAAACACAGCAAACAAGCATTTCTAGAAATCGTTTTTATCACAGTTGGCTTAAACACTTCTCTACATGAATTGCAGAATGGGTGGCAGGTCCTTTCTTTCGTATAAACAATGTTTTCGATACAGCATCAGGTAGCATTTTTAGAAATGTCTTCTCATTAGTGTTCTTTCACTTCTCAACATGTGCTGCCGAGTGGGTGCCTCTTCCATTCACTGATATATAATACAGTTCTCTATGCAGCCAGCAAATAGCATTCACAGTAACATCTATTTACTTTATTATAGCTATTAAACACTTTTTTACATGATTTGCTGAATAGGTATAAATTCCATTAAATGATATAATACTGTTCTCAAGACAGCAAATAAGGATTGTTACCAGACACAGCTTTATTACAAATACGCTTCTAAATTTCTCTAAGTGCATTGCCACATGAGTACCACTACCATTCACTGTTTTAACACTGTTCTCAATGTAGCGGCAAGTAGCACTCTTAGAAACATCTTTATTACAAGTGTTCCTTTTTTTTTTTGGATAGCTATTATTGCCTTAGATGCTTCTTTAAAAACTGAAGTATAGTTGATAATGTTGTATGTTTCAGGTGTACAACAAAGTGATTCACTTATACATACAGATGTATCTATTTTTTCTAGCTTGTTTTCCCTTATAGGTTATTATAAAATATTGAGTGTAGTTCCCTGTGTTATACAGTAGGTCCTTGTTGTTTATCCATTTTATATATGCAGTGTGTGTAAATGTTAATCCTCAACTCCTAACTTATCTCCGCCCCTACTTTGGTAACCACAAGTTTGTTTTCTATGACTATGAGTGGATCTATTTCTGTTTTATATATGTTTCATTTGCATGATTTTTTAGATTCTACATGTGTGTTATCCTACGATATTTGTCTTTGTCTGGCTTACTTCACTTAGTGTGGTAGTCTCTAGGTCCATCCATGTTGCTGCAGATGGCATCGTTTCATTCTTTTTTACGGCTGGGTAATAGCCCATTGTATATATACACCACATCTTTATTCATCTGTTGATGGATACTTAGGTTGCTTTCATGTTTTGGCTATTGTAAATAGTGCTGCTGTGAACAAATAGGACACATGCGTATTTTCAAATTATGCTTTTCTCTGGATATATGCCCAGGAATGGGATTGCTGGATCATACAATAGTTCTGTTTTTAGTTTTTAAAGGAACCTCCATGCTGTCCTCCATAGTGGTATAAATGTTCTTAAACACACCTCTTCATGCCTTGTAGATGGAGTCACTCCCATCCACCAGTGTACACTGTTCTCAATAAAGAAAGCAAGTACCATTCTTAGAAACATTTTTTTTGTGTGTGTGCAAATGTTCTCAAATACTTCTCAATGCACTGACTTCTCAGTTCCATTGACTGTTACAACTCTGTGGTCAAAGCTGCCAGAAAAAAATGTACTTAGGAACACCTGTATTACAGGTAATCTTAACACTTCACATGCATCGCAAAACCTGTTCCATTCACACATATAACACTGTACTCAAAGCAGCAGCAATTAGTTTCTTAGAAAAATCTTTATTACAAGCATTCCCAAACATTTCTGTACATGCAGTGCAGAATGGGTATAACCTCCATTCACTGATATAACGCTGTTCTCAATGTAGCAAGTGTTAGTGTTCTGAAAAATTTCTTTGAGAAAAGTGTATTTAAACATTTCTGTATATGCATTGTTGATGCCTAGAACTGCCACTCACTGATAGAAACTGTTCTCAATTCAGCAAGCAAATTGCAGTTTTAGAAACATCTGTATTATAATTGTTCTTAATCTCATCTCTCTATGCATTGGAGAAAGGTTATAAGCTTTGTTCACTGATATAACACTGTTCTCAATGCTGCAAGCGAGCAGTTCTCAGAGAAGTTTTTATTACCAGTGTTCTAGGTGGTGTGGAGCATCTCTTTTTCTCTCCCTTTTAATTAACAACTATTTGGATATCCTTAACCAAACAGAAGTGCCTCTGCACATCACACTGTACCTGGACATCCAGGAAGTTCTTACATATCAGATCTCTGTCATGGAATCCAAAGGAGTTGGCAAGCCACCGCCACCTCTATGTCCTGGGATTGGGTAAGAAGGGAGCTGGTTAGTGCAGAGCTAGGTGGTTACTCATGGGCAATAAAGAATTTGAGGAGGGCCAGGGTGGCTCAGATGGTAAAGAATCCACCTGCAAGGCAGGAGACCCAGGTTTGATCCCTGCATTGGGAAGATCCCTGGAGAAAGAAATGGCAACCCACTCCAGTATTCTTGCCTGGAGAGTTCCATGGACAGAGGAACCTGGTGGGCTACAGTCCATGGGGTCGCAAAGAGTCAGACATGACTGAGCGACTAAAAAAAGTCTGCCTAAGGGGAGATCTGTGTCATGCCATCAGTGTGGGGTAGAATTTGGATGCAGAGGAAAGGGTAGCACTTGCCAAGGGAGCCTCCTTCCCCACGGCAAAGATGTAAAAGGCTGGGCTTCCCGCAGCTGCAGCAGCAGCAATGTCTCAGGCAGAGTAGTTTGAAAGCAGCCTCTTGATGGAGGACAGGTAAAGTGAAAATGGTGAGTGACTGCCTGGCTCCTCCTGCTAGGCAGGTTATGCTTCAGTTCAGTTCAGTTCAGTCGCTCAGTCGTGTTGGACTCTTTGCGACCCCGTGAATCGCAGCACACCAGGCCTCCCTGTCCATCACCAACTCCCAGAGTTCACTCAGACTCACGTCCGCTGAGTCGGTGATGCCATGCAGCCATCTCATCCTCTGTCGTCCCCTTCTCCTCCTGCCCCCAATCCCTTCCAGCATCAGAGTCTTTTCCAATGAGTCAACTCTTCGCATGAGGTGGCCCAAGTACTGGAGCTTCAGCTTTAGCATCATTCCTTCCAAAGAAATCCCAGGGCTGATCTCCTTCAGAATGGACTGGTTGGATCTGCTTGCAGTCCAAGGGGACTCTCAAGAGTCTTTTCCAACACCACAGTTCAAAAGCATCAATTCTTCGGCGCTCAGGACCTTATTTCTCTCCAGCAGCACTGGCTTTTCTGAGGCAGGACCTCCATGATGGGGAAGGGAGAAGAAAGGAAGCACCTGATAACATCTGTGGGCTTTAAACATATGCAGGTCCTGCTGGCTGCTTCAGGACTTCAGCAGGACCACCCACACACCTCTGGGGAGTATGCACTGGAAGATCTCCCCCCTGGCCCCGCTGGCGTCTCAAAGCTCCAAGGGCTAACCCACCCATGTCTCCCACTAGCCCCTGCTCTCAACTCTGCAGCCAGCTCCTCCTGTGTGCTCCCAAGTGTGGCAGTGAGAATAGGTTAGATAATCCGAATATTCTCAGAAAGATGGACCAGGGTCCGCGGACAAGTGAGAATCAACAAACTGAAGCTATAGTGCCACCTTCTGGAAGACAAAAGAGAGGTTTCCTGCAGCCAGCGTGGTGAGTTAGAGAACAAGAGGAAACACAGAAGGAAGAATTCTACCCCAAGAGAGAACGAGAGTGGAGCAAGTCTACCCCTTATAAACCTAGGATCCCTGGAGAAGCAACACCAAAGAACAGTACCTCATCAAAGATAACCAGTAAAGAGACTTCAAACGCTAAAGCAGCAATACAGAAACACAAAGAACTTTAAAAGTCGAGGAAATACACCATCACCAAAAGGTATCAACAACTCTCCAAGAGCTGAGCCCAAAGTCCCAGCACCCTGCAATCTATCTGATAAAGAATTCAAAATAGCGGTACTGAAAAAATTCAATAAGCTACAAAAAGAATTAAAACAGCTCAGTGGGACTTTCCTGGTGGTGCAGTGGATGAGAACCCACTGGCCAATGCAGGGAACATGAGTTTGATCCCTGGTCCAGGAAGATTTCACATGCTGCAGAGCAACTAAGCCTGTGTGCCACAGCTACTGAGCTTGCCCTCTAGAGCCCACAAACCGCAACTGCTGAAGCCCGTGAGCCTAGAGTCTGTGCTCCACAAGAGAAGCCACCGCAATGAGAGGGCCACACACTGCAGTGAAGAGGAGCCCTTGCTCGCTGAAACAGAGAAAGCCTGTGCAAAAGCAACAGACCCAGCACAGCCAAAAAATGCTCAATGGTATTAGGAAAAAGATACATGAACAAAATGAGTTACTTATGAAAGACATTGAAAATATAAAAAAAGGGCCAAACAAAAATTCTGGAGTTGAAGAATTCAGTGAAGTTGAAGAATGAAATAGCGTCTGTAGTAAAGCAGAGGGAAGATAGAATAAATGACTTAGAAGAAAGGAAATTTGAAATAAATAGTTATACGAGAACAAGGATAAAGAATAAAAATGGGGGGGGGCTTCACTGGTGGATTGGTGGTAAAGAATCCCCCTGCCAATGCGGGAGACACAGGTTCAATCCCTGGTCCAGGAAGATCCCACATGCCTCGGAGCCACTAAGCCCGTGCACCATGACTATTGAGACTGTGCCCTAGATCCCAGGATCTGCAACTACTGAGCCCATGTACCGCAACTGCTGAAGCCCTCATGGCCTGGAGCTTGTGCTCCACAATTAGAGAAAGCCCATGCAGAAACAAAGACCCAGCACAGCCAAAATTAAATTATTTTTTTTATATGAGGGGAGAGAACCTATATGTTCTATGGGATTCAATCAATAGGGAATATATTTGAATAATCATGCATCCAGAAATTTGTAGTTTGTGGGTTCTTTTAGTGTTTTAAATAATATTCACTCACACACCTAATTTCTATATTCCTTTCCTTGAAGGACCGCCTTCCACAAAATGGATAAGCCGGAGGTCCCTGCAAATGCTAGATCCAAATCTTGGGCTTCAGTGTTAACCACCCTTTATAAACACCCTTCCTCAATTTAAATACAACTCTTCCTCTGACACTCCTACAAAAACATCTTGGCAATACCAATCAATCATCACTGAGAAAATACAATCTTATATTATTTTGATTTATTCTGTTTTCCATCTTGCTAGCTAGTCTGCACAGCCCATTATGAACCTGCTCATCCAGTCACTTGTGCATTGAAGAAACAAGCCCTGGATTTGTCACTCCTTCATCGTTCTTCCATAGACCCAGATTTCCTAAGTCCAAGGTTATTAGCTGCCTAGGAGATGCCTGCTATTTGATAATGATTGTGACGATACTCATCCTGGGCTTTAAAAAAGCCACCCTTCCAAATTCACTTTTGATGTCTCAAACTCCTCCTCTCTCAGGCCTCTATCCAGAACTAGGAGTGACTGTCTCTCCCCAAACCTACTGGGTGTTTTAAAGATCAGTGAAATTGGTCTATCAGACATGTTGAAATCCAGAAACTGTTGCTAAGCAAATGTGAGTTAGAGCCCCCCAAACTGTTTCTTCACTTGGAATTTCCTACCACTCTAAAGTAAAGATTCTTTCAACAGAGGAACCAGCCCAAGTGTTTTCCCACTATTGTTTGAGTCTTGGGAGGTCAGGCGCCTCTATGACACACCTTGAGGTAGGGGGCAGGCTTGGGCTGCAGTTTTGCTACCTCACTGGGCAGTGGGATAATCAATCCCAGCAGCCTGACCCAATCAGAGAGCGGGCAGGGTGCTCTGAGCAAGCAGCCAAGGGCAGATTCAACAAAGATGCTTAGAATCTTTAGCTGGAAGTCCTTGCCATTCTGAGAACACAAAGTCACCACAGGATTCTGAAGTAGGAGAACCAGCTGCTATCACAAAGAACCCAACAGTAATTTCCCAGTGTAAATAATATGCTACCATTTCTGTGTATTTTTTTTTTTAAGGGACAGAATTCATTTTTGTTTGACTGTGGTTGGACACAGAAGACTCTAATTTTAACATTATGCTAGTGAAAGAAGCCAGGCACAATTGATCACGCTGTGCTGTGTTTAGTCACTCAGTTATGTCCGACTCTCTGAGACCCCATGGGCTGTAGCCCACCAGGCAGCTGTGTCCATGGGGATTTTCTGGGCAAGAATACAGGAGTGGGTTGCCATGCCCTCCTCCAGGGAATTTTCCCAACCCAGGGATCGAACCCAGGTCTCCCACATTGCAGGCGGATTCTTTACCAGCTGAGCTATGGTGGAAGCCCCACAATAGGCCATACTTTGTATGATTCCATTTATATGCAATGTTAAGAGTAGGCAATGTTAACTTATGTGCTTATATTGCATGTAAGTTATATGCAATGTTAATTTATATGCTTATAAAATGTTAATTTATATGCAATGTTAAGAACCGTGAACTTCTAGATGTTCAAGCTGGATTTAGAAAAGGCAGAGGAACCAGAGGTCAGGTTGCCAACATCCGTTGGATCATTGAAAAAGCAAGGGAGTTCCAGAAAAACCATCTATTTCTGCTTTATTGATTACACCAAAGCCTTTGAGTGTATGGATCACAACAAATTGTGGAAAATTCTGAAAGAGATGGGAATACCAGACCATCTGACCTGCCTCCTGAGAAATCTGTATGCAAGTCACGAAGCAACAGTTAGAACTGGACATGGAACAACAGACTGATTCCAAATCAGAAAAGGAGTATGTCAAGTCTGTATATTGTCACCCTGCTTATTTAACTTACATGCAGAGTACCTCATGCAAAATGCTGAGCTGCATGAAGCACAAGCTGGAATTAAGATGACCAGGAGAGATATCAATAACCTCAGATATGCAGATGACACCACCCTTATGGCAGAAAGTGAAAAAGAACTAAAAAGCCTCTTGATAAAAGTGAAAAAGGAGAATCAAAAAGTTGACTTCAAACTCAGCATTCAGAAAACTAAGATCATGGCAACCGGTCACATCTCTTCATGGCAAATAGATGGGGAAATGGTGGAAACAGTTATAGACTTTATTTTTGGGTGCTCCAAAATCACTGCAGATGGTGACTGCAGCCATGAAATTAAAAGACACTTACTCCTTGAAAGAAAAGCTCTGACCAACCTAGACAGCATATTAAAAACCAGAGACATTACTTTGACAATAAAGGTCCATCTAGTCAAAGCTATGGTTTTTCCAGTAGTCATGTACGGATGAGAGAGTTGGACTATAAAGAAAGCTGAGTGCCAAAGAATTGATGCTTTTGAACTGTGGTGTTGGAGAAGACTCTTGAGAGTCCCTTGGACTGCAAGGAGATCCAACCAGTCCATCCTAAAGGAAATCAGTCCTGAATATTCAGTGGAAGGAATGATGCTGAAGCTGAAACTCCAATACTTTGGCCACCTGATGCGAAGAACTGACCCATTGGAAAAGACCCTGATGCTGGGAAAGATTGAAGGTGGGAGGAAAAGCGGACGACAGAGGATGAGATGGTTGGATGTCATCACCGCCTCAATGGACATGAGTTTGAGTAAGCTCCGGGAGTTGGTGATGGTCAGGGAAGCCTGGCATGCTGCAATCCATGGGGCTGCAAAGAGTCAGACATGACTGAGCAACTGAACTGAACTGAAGAGTAGGCAAATCCATAGAGAAAGAAAGATTAGTGGTTGCCAGGTGTAATGTTCAGGCCACTGAAGATGGCTGTTTGCTTGCTCCCTGTACACCCCCTGCTTACCTGGGCCCTGCTGCACTCACAGGACTATACAATCTTCCTAATCATAGGGCTTAATTAGTAACTGCTTATGTGCTTGCCTCCTGCCCAGCCCTGGTTTCCCTGGTAACTGATAAGCCAACCTGACATCAATTCCCCCTATAAATGGGAGCCTCTCCCGAGTAGCAAAGTGGCTGCAGTGTCCTGCCTGTCATCTGCTGCATAAGGTGGGATATCGCTCCAGGACATTTTGATTCGGTCATGTAAGACCCCCTGTCCAGTAAGCTGTTGATGTCTCTGTCACTTGTTCCTGGGCTCTTTCTATGGTCTTAAGGTTGGGCCAATACAAGACTTGCAGGCCTGCAGGGTGCAACCAGCCAGGAAGCTGAGGAAACTTCCGTTGAGTGCCAAGATGTCGGTAAATAAGGATGGGAAACAGAGGATTGTGGGGGAAATCTTAAGATGACCATCCACTAACACGTGAGACCTGTAAGTCTAAGTCTCTTTCCAGTTTAAAAGTAACAGCCCTCAGCTCATGGATCTTCTGACTGCCCAGGATGGCTGGTGGATACAGACAAAGCACAAGGACCTGGATTATCTATGTTATCTGTTTGGGTAAGACAAGCCTACCCCCGACCCACCACCCCTGAGCAATTACAGACACATGCTTTAGGGACATACTCAGGGATAGGCTTGTGAACTGGACATGGCCAGTCACCCAGAAGGGTTTGGTTGGGGCCTGAGGCAACGGCAAAATAATAAGAGTATTCTTTGACTTCTGGTCCCAGCTATGGAAGGGGGCAGGCAACAATATGGCAGGATGGGCCAGCTATATGCATCTACAGTGCCTTACAACAGGTGCAAGACATTACAGAAGGTCTACGCAAGACATTGTGCAATGCAGAAAACCACTGTTCAGGGTCTACAACAGCTGTGTGTGGTGTCCAGGACCCCCATGGACATCAATAGTGACCAAGGAACCCAGTTTTCTGACCATGAAGCTCAGGAATGTGCTGATAAAAATAATATACACTGGTATTTTCACCTGCCTTATGACCCCACTGCTGCCAGGCTAATGAAAGAATGGATAGACTATTTCATAGAGAACAAAACCCTCTTTCAATGTGTGGACAAGGAGGCTAACTCAAAGGTGGCTCAGACAGTAAAGACTCTGCCTGCAATGCAGGAGACCCAGGTTTGACCCTGGGTTGGGAATATCCCCTGGAAAGGGGAATGGCTACCTACCTCTCAGTATTCTTGCCTGGAGAATTCCATGGACAGAGGAGCCTGGTTGAGCTACATTCCATGGGGTCACAAAGAGTTGGACACGACTGAGTGACTAACACTACAATCTCGAACACTCCAGAAACAGTTGTCCCTGTGGCTCGGTCATGTTAACCCAGAGGCAACTAGTCAACACCATCCAAGTTCAACTGTTGCCCACAGAAGGACCATTGCCAATCATGGATCAGGAGAGTACTTTGCTTTTGCCTTGACCACAGGACCTACCCTCAGGGGAACACTGTGTAAAATGGCCTGGAACTGACAGGTAAGTCCCCCGTGATTTGGGTTTGCTGCCCGGTAGGGGAATAGAATTCACAAGGGGCTTACAGATCTCACCTGTCTTCTACCTGGCCCTATGTGAGCACTCTTATATCATCCTTGTGATCTGTGGTTATACTGCTGCTGCTGCTGCTAAGTCCTGAATTCAACACTAGCTATAGGGACTGGGATGGGTGGGCAGTATGGTATTGCAGGCTGGGACAAAAGCCACAGGCAGGGTGGTGTTATCTCAGGATGCTGTCACTGCTTGTATTTTGCTTAATGGTCATGATCTCCCCTGTACTATGCCTATTAAATGTCTTACAGTTCACCCCTAGTCTGAGCAGAGGGATCTGTTTGCAGACTGGGTGGCAGGGGTGACCTTGCTGTGAACTGAGTCTCATTGCTGGGTCAATGGTGAGGTGCTGTTGTCATCCTCCTCTGGACTTCCATGCAAAATTGCCCCAATAAGCATCTGCTTCCAAAGTTTGCTCATATCTTCGTGAATCACTATTAATATTTTTAGCATACTAGGTCTCTTTCTCTTGGTACTCTCTAGCTGCTTTTGTCTGTATTGCATTTTGGTATTTGGTTGCAGTGACCCTCCACCTACCTGACCTCAGAGATATTACGGGAGAGGGATGGGCCAAGATTGTAAGGGTCAGGCAAAGCATATAGTGGTGGAGTGTATGGTCAGGCCACTCAAGATGGCTGTTCTCTTGCTCCCTGTACACTTCCTGATTGACCAGTCCCAACTTCACTCACAGGACTATCCAATCCTCCTAATTATAGAGCTTAATCAGTAACTTTTATGTGCCTGATTATGTGCTTACCCCTTGCCCCAGCCGATGGTTTCCATGGTAACTGATGAGCCAACCTGATGTTCATTCCCCCTATAAATGGCAGCCTCCTTCTCCAGGTAGTGAAAATTATTGCCGTGTCTGACCCGCCGCTCGCTGTGCATGGTGGGGAGTTCCTTTAGGACCCTTTGCTTCAGATGAGTGAGGTCCCCTGTCCAATAAGTCACTGATGTCTGTTGCTATCTCTAGGTTCTTTTTTCAGTCCTGTGGTTGGGCAATTATGAGGCTTGCAGGCCTCTGGAGTGCAGCCCAACACCAGGAAACAGGGAAGGGAGGACTGAAGCATGACTCCTTAATGGGTACAGAGTTACTTTTTCGGATGGTTTGGAACTGGATAAAGGTGATGGTTGCACAACAATGCAAATGTACTTCATCCCATGGAACCATACACTTTTAGGTGGTTAAAGTGGTAGGGGCTAATTTCAACATCTGTCACCTTCATGACGGAGAAGGCAATGACACCCCACTCCAGTACTCTTGCCTGGAAAATCCCATGGATGGAGGAGCCTGGTGGGCTGCAGTCCATGGGGTCGTGAAGAGTCGGATACGACTGAGCGACTTCATTTTCACTTTTCACTTTCACGCATTGGAGAAGGAAATGGCAACCCACTCCAGTGTTCTTGCCTGGAGAATCCCAGGGATGGGGGAGCCTGGTGGGCTGCCGTCTATGGGGTCGCACAGAGTCGGACACGACTGAAGCGACTTAGCAGTGGTAGCAGCACCTTCATGACAGCAGATGGGAGAAAATGGGTAGATGCAGACAGGAATGAAGGGAAGGTTTTCATCGTGTAGCTGCTTATACTTTTGATTTCTGGAACTTGAAAACCAACTCATCCTTCTCAGCCTGTGTGGATGTCACATCGATTTCAATATTTTGACAAGCTATTTAAATATGAGCACCACTTCCCACTCCAGTGTTCTTGCCTGGAGAGTTCCACGGACAGAGGAGCCTGGCAGGCGATAGTCCATGAGGTTGCAAAGAGCTGGATGTGACCGAGCACAATGTGCAAGGCAGAAGACCTGCCAAGTGGAGCTGCCCTGCAATCTTTCTTCCCCACTTCTTTCCCTGGCACACAGAAAAGCACAGAGTGGGTTCGGTACTGTCTTTCTGTGAATGCAGATTTCACCATTAGAGTCCCGTGGCTTTCTTTTTTCCCCAACTGTCAAGCTGAAGAGAGACCAGCTTTCCCTGCCTCTCTTCCTGGGCATCATTCTCTCACCAGGCCACCTACCCATCCCCCCTCCTTGCCAAGCGTTTTGTTAATTACTTGTGATGGATTCCAGCTTCTCCCACATCCAAAGTATCTAGCCCAAGAAGTCTGCTCTTGAGTGGCTGACAAACCCCTGTCCCCTCCCTCCAAGCCTGACTGCCTCCTTCTGAAGGCACTTTTATGGTGGGGGCACCACATGTATACAGCTGGCGGTGGGCTGTGCTTCCTGGTCCTTTGTTCCCCATGGGCTTTCAGCTCAGCTCAGCCCGGTCCTTCCTTTGAAACTATAGCTTCTTCAAAGAACTGTTTTGTACTCCCTTTTTTCAAGGATGAGGTTACCCATTCTGTAATCCAGGCAAGCATCTCAGTTTTAAGTTTTAGTTTCTCCTGGAAATCTGAGTCGAGTTCCCTGATGTGAACAGGAGTCCAAGGTCCCTGGAGATCTTCAACAACCTGTAACATCCTCCTTTGCTCTGTGAGCTGCTGAAAACTAGTCCTCCACCTAGGGCAGCACAGTAACAAGGCAGGCAGCGGACTAGAGGTGGGTTAGCATTGGTTGGATAAGTCTCTCATGCCCCCACGTGGAACAAATGAGATATGGACTGACTATCTCGCAAAGAAAGGACCATTAAGAGGGTTCTTGACTCTGGCTGCAGTTCCCATACAGGGTACAAGTGGCCACTGCCGTGGGAGCTTTCTATCCATGTGAAGAAATCTGCCACAGGCTCAGGAAGGAGGTACAAGGGTTAGGCAGTGAACACACTTTCTGACATGCTTTTCTGTAGCTGTGCCCTCTTCTCAGCAACTCTGCCATCTTGCCTAAGTTTTCCTCCTACCTCATGCTGAGCCTAAACTTTCTAGATCCTAAGATAAAGAAAGTGAAAGTGAAGTCACTCAGTCATGTCTGACTCTTTGCCACCCCGTGGACTGTAGCCTACTAGGCTTCTCCATCCATGTGATTCTCCAGGCAAGAATACTGGAGTGGGTTACCATTTCCTTCTCCAGGGGATCTTCCCAACCCAGGGATCAAACCCGGGTCTCCCGCATTGGAGGCAGACGCTTTAACCTCATTCCTGGGCCCTAGTTGCAGCCTCTTGATATCTTATCTCCACTGTTTCTCATTCAGTTCAGTCGCTCAGTCATGTCTGACTCTTTGCAACCTCATGGACTGCAACACGCCAGGCTTCCTTATCCATCACCAACTCCTGGAGCTTTCTCACATTCATGTCCATCGAGTCGGTGATGTTCTCATTCTTTCAGAGGCCTCTCTAACCTCCATAGAAATATCCCAAATTACCTTTCTGTGAAGGTCAGTTCTGTTGATCAAGATTCAGCAAAGAGATCTTGGGGTTTACTTTTTTATGGAAGATACTTCAGCTATGGCTCAGTGTGTTGCTTCTGTCTCTTTAACTCAGCTGTCATCATGTGAAAGCCTCTTCCTCTCCCAGGCGAGAGATTCTCTTTCAGTCACCTGCCTGGGGAGAACACAGGGGTCCCAATCCCCTTCTCAGGTTTCATCAGCCCGAGGTGCAGCTCGACTCGTGTTACTTTCTTGCTCATAGTCCTCCTAAAAGGAATGAAGATGATCTGCTTTCCTGTCCCTTCTCTTAAGATGTGGAAACCGAACCCCAGAGACACTGACCTTTTTCTTAAACCAAGGTTGCAGCTCCCTTTAGTGAAGTGCCTGGGGCTGCAGCCAGCCTTCTGCCACTCTCCTGAGCTTCCACCCTCTCTCACCCTGGAGTCTTCCAGGTTCAGCCCCTTCCTGCTTCTTGGCCTGGTCTCCCACCATGCTCTTCTGTGCTATCAAATTGCGTGGCTAACTTTCCCCTAACGTTCCTTGTTCTCCTACTTTGTTATTGGGCTCAACCCCAATGCTGCTTCCTCCCAGAATTCTCACACACAAGTGCTCCCTCCTCTGGGGTCCCTTGGCTTCAGGCTGCCTGTCCTAGGACATGAAACTCTCAAGCTGGCATGTACCCTTCCCTTGTAAGCTGTCAGCATCCAGAGGCTGAGTCTTCATCACTGCAGTCTTCCTGGAGCCCAGTACCAGCAGTGTTCACACAGTGCAGACCTCTCAAACGTTGTTGTTCAGTCACCAAGTTGTGGCCAACTCTTCATGACCCCATGGAATACAGCACAACAGGCTTCCCTGTCCCTCACCATCTCCCGGAGTTGGCCCAAGCTCATGTCCATTGAGTCAATAATGCCATCTCAATCATAGCTAAATACAAATGAATGAATCTTGGATGCATACTGGAACCAGGAAGTTACAGTGAACTTTGGGAAGTGTGTTCTAATTGCCCACTGTGATTTCCAGACTGTAGTTTGGACTTTATGACAGTGGCTTTACCTTTTACCTTGACATGAGTGGGTTCATGGGGACTGAACAGAAAAGTGCAGCCAGATGGACCCAGAGCTCAACACTGGGAAATCTTTGCCATAAAGGGCCAAATGGTAAATATTTTCAACTTCATGGGTCATACAACTACTGTCAAAATGACTCAACTCTGTTGTCGCCGCATGAAAGCAACTGTGCCCACTACATCAACGAATGTGACTGTGTTCCCACCAATCTTTACAGTCGGTGAACCCCAGATGTGGCCTGCAGGCTGTACATTGCTGACTTAGATGAGGGAACCTGGCCATGTGGCTTAAATTCTGAGTCTGTTTTATCATTTGTTAAAAAGGTTGAATGAAAAGTCCTTGTGTGGAAATGACAAGAGTAAGTGAACTAGGGGAGGTAAAACTCTTAGCACCAAGCCTGCAGCATCTTGCTTGCTTCAGTTCAGTTCAGTTCAGTTGCTCAGTTGTATCTGACTCTTTGAGACCCCGTGAATCACAGCACACCAGGCCTCACTGTCCATCACCAACTCCCGGAGTTCACTCAGACTCACGTCCGCTGAGTCGGTGATGCCATGCAGCCATCTCATCCTCTGTCATCCCCTTCTCCTCCTGCCCCCAATCCCTCCCAGCATCAGTCTTTTCCAATGAGTCAACTCTTTGCATGAGGTGGCCAAAGTACTGGAGTTTCAGCTAGTCAATAATAATTCATATGGTTAAATGTCAGCCAAAGAGACTTTCCAATGTTAGCAGATCATTCTCATCCCACAACTTAAAAAAAAAAAAAAAGAAAGAAAGAAAAGCTAGGCTTAAAGCCACTGGAAATTAATAAAAGTAACTTCAGATACCTGAACCTAATCCATCCAGGGCATGCTGGCCTCAGGCCTGGCTGGACACAGGTTTTGCACATGTTCTTCCTTCTGCCTGGAATGTCCTGCCCTCCCTCGCTTGCCTGTGCCTGCGGCAAGTCCTTCTCAACCTCCAGGCTTCAGCATATTCTTTCAGCAAGCCTTCCCTGACTTCTCACTTAGAAAATCTTCTCCCTACACAAGCTTTCATTTTTTAAAAAAAATATTTGGCTGTGCCAGATCTTAGTTGTAGCACACGAGAACTTTTAGTTACGGCATGTGGGATCTAGTTCCCTGCTCAGGGATCGAACCCAGGCCCTCTGTCTTGGGAGCATGAAGTCCTAGCCACTGGACCACCAAGGAAGTCCCTGTCCTATTTTTCAGATTCTACTTGTCGTTTCTTTTTTGAGGAGCTGTGATTGGAGAGTTGAGTGCAGCCTTCAGAGAGAGGAGTATCTGGGAAAGGCGTCAGTGGGGAGTGGCCGGGGTGGGGCAGGAAACCAGGATGATTCCAGATGCCCCAGAAGGCGAGGGCAGCTGTAAACAGAAGAGCAAGGCCGCTGCTCTGTCTTCTCTCTCGCCTCTGTTTCCTCCCGTCTCCTCTTCCTTCTCCCTCTGCAGTTCCTTCCAGTTAGTACAACGAATGAATGTTTCCATCTTGGATCTCTTGACCAAACACAAAACAAGCTGGATTGTCAATATCAATTAGTAATCACATAGCCCATGACGAAGACTGTTTTCTGGACCAGGTTTAGTAAGGCTGCTCTGAACCCTCTGCTCAACTAGACCTCAACCTTCTGTCTTCCCCATCTGTCTTTCCATTGCCCGGTTTTTAGCAAGAATCCTAATAAATTCTTCAATAGCTGATCAGATTCCTCATCCCTCACCCTTCATATCTGATCTTGCCAGCCTGCCTTTGGCAAGAATCATCTGAAGTCAGAGTAGTCAAACCCCCCCTCCCCTGGCCCCCCCCCCCCGCCCCCCGCCCACACCTGATGTTTCCTCTCAGCGATTTTTCATCCACTGACCTGCTCATGGCTATAAATCCCCACTTGCCCACGCTCTGTGCAGAACTGAGTCCTGTTCTGTGCTGAGGTCTCTCTTCCCCTTTTGCAACTGTTCTGAATAAAATCTGCTTCTACTTCTTTACTGTCCAGCTCTGGTCTTCTTTGCTACCCACCCTACTTCCAGTATCAAATAGGGCCAATATTTTGAAACAGTCAAGTTAAGAAGCCCAAATGGGAGAGACTACAGCACTGTATTTTGGTTATTGAATCTGTAACACTTACCTCATGCTAGATGCAGCTGAGCATACAAAACAGATACCATACTTCCTGGCCTTGAGCAACATTTGATGTGGATAATAAAACAAGAGAACCAGTGGGCCAATATTTATTACAAATTATTTTATGCGGCAAATGAAAGAAAAACCGTAAGGATTTTTTTTTTTTCAGATTTAATATATTTGCCTACTTTACCAACTAAGGTGATGGAGTGATAGAAACAGAGGTAGAAAATGGAGTTTGCCTCCATCTCACAGATTCCAAAATAGTTAAAGCTCACAAAGGCAAGTAGGGAGCAGAACAAACCGAGAGAGACATTGACAGAAGCAAGACTCTTAACACCAACTTAGAAGATGCAACAGGGCCACCAGTGACACGGAAGAGCAGCTTCCTGGGACTCCACTCTGCCTCAAGGTCAGCAGACAGAACTGGACATGAGTCCAGAGGAGCCAAGGGCTGCAGCTACAAACACGCGTGGCTCCCCTGGCCATCTCCTCCTGGGTCTCCAGTCTCCTCTCCAGGCAGCCTTCTTAGTTCTCTACCTAAACCAGAAACCTAACCATGCACACCCTCGCCCCCCTGCGTTAAGTAACACCTTTTGGTGCCTCTGCACAGCCTAATAACTCCCCAGCCCTTCACCTGGTCTACAGGGCCCCCAACATCAGCTCTGCCTCCCTGGGACTCCCACTTCTAGACCCAGTGCCCCAGGGCACCGGCCAGGCTGTTCCTCACTCCCTTCTGTTCACCCTGCTCCCGGCCACAATGCCGTCTCCTCTGACCTTCACATGGTTGAGCTCTTCATCATCAGGACCTGGCATGGACATCTTCCCTGAACCCTTCTCCAGATGGCCAGGAGCACTCTGGACCTCCGGCAATGACTAGTTTATGTGACTTGCTTCCCTCTGGACATTGAGTCTTTGAAGGCAATGGCTACATCTTACTCATTTTTGGGATCCCCAGCACTAGGCATGACCACCCAGTTTGGCGGGACAGGGGTGGGGGGCACGTGGGTGGAAAGAAGGCTTTCCTGGTGGCTCAGATGGTAAAGAATCTGCCTGCAATGTGGGAGACCTGGGTTCGATCCCTGGGTCAGGAAGATCCCCTGGAGGAGAGCATGGCAACCCACTCCAGTGATCTTGCCTGGAAAATTCCAGGAATACAGGAGCCTGGTGGGCTACAGTCTATGGGGTCTCAAAGAGTGAGACACGACTGAGTGACTAAGACTTTTCCAAGGCAGGGAATAGGGTTCAAGGCACTGTTTCTTGGTGATTTAGCATATGAGTGGGCTTTAAAGGCTGGTTCTGCTGTTTACTATCTGGGTGACTTCAAATAAGGTTTTCAAAGATACTAAGGAAAACATATCTGATAACACTCATCTGGCAGGGCCACTGGGAAGCCTGAGTGAAACCAGGCATCTTAAAGCATTTAGCGCTGCTCAACCAAGGTTAGCTGCTTGTTTTTTTTCATTCCCATGGGAGCCCCCACTGGAGGCCCCAACATAGCTGGTGACAATAAGCAAATCCTGTTTACCCAAGACATGTTTAATGGTAAGAACAGAGAGAAAGGTCAACTCTCGATAAAGATCAGGCTCCGGTTTTGCTGAGCAGAGCAGCACTGCCCCTTCCCCTCACTGCGTCGAGCAGCAGTGTTTCTGGATCTCTCCTGCGAGCCACAGGCAGTGCAGGATGCGTTTCTTCTCGGCAGCCAGCTCCTCTTCCGAGAACTGGCCCAGGAGTTTCTGGACAAATATATTCTGATCTTTCAGGAAAATATTCTTATTGATGCCTACGTTGGGCATATTCTCCAGGGACCCAGATCTGAAATGGAAGCTTAAACGTCTGTTTCGCTTTAGGCCAGGTGCTTTCTCTTCAATCCAGGTCAGCGGGCTGCGGAGGCGAGAGGCACAGTGTTAAATTCACTGAGGGCACATGGATGCTTGCTGGCACCTGAGCAACCCCTGCTAGATCCTCCTGTGAGCCCATCTCTCCTGCAGCAGCTGCATCCCGACCTCCACCAGCCCCCCAGAGGCCATGGTGACTGTTGGCAACTCTACTGACCAACGGTCCTTTTATTCAGTTTTGCCACCAGGCAGGGGAATCTGTGCAATGATTTTGGTGTGAATATCAGTTCATTATTCAGGACTTTCTACCCTGAGCCCTGAGGATGCAGACCTGAGTTTCTGGAGCAAACTGCTGTTTCCAAGTGTATGTGCATTTTTATGGGAAAGAATTCTTAGAGTGCTTTCATCCCATTTCAAAGAGGTCTGTGATCCCCCGCACATGCCAGAAAAGACTAGACACTCTCTGCCTGCTCGCAAAGCATTTGTTTCCATTTTACATGTGCCCCCCAGGTCAAGGTCAAGGTCAGCACTCAGAAAAATCTCCAGTCCTAATGGGACATACCCCACTTCTCTAAAGTTTCTCCTTTCTCTGGGTTTACCTCTTCTGTCTTTATAGTAGATAATAACTGTGTTACCTGCTTAATCAGAAACAGAGAAGCCTAATTAGGCTTTTGATCTAAAGAAGCTTCACTGAATAATATGACAGCAAAAATACAAAATCTGCTTTAAAAAGTATTCTAAAAACAATACAGCATTGATTTAAAGACTTTTACAAGAAAAAGAAAAAAAAATCCATAATTCTTTCACCTAAATAAAAACCTCTTCAGTTTGAGACAATCCTTTCAAGTATTTGTCTATAGTCAAGGCTATGGTTTTTCCTGTGGTCATGTATGGATGTGAGAGTTGGATTGTGAAGAAGGCTGAGCGCCGAAGAATTGATGCTTTTGAACTGTGGTGTTGGAGAAGACTCTTGAGAGTCCCTTGGACTGCAAGGAGATCCAACCAGTCCATTCTGAAGGAGATCAGCCCTGGGATTTCTTTGGAAGGAATGATGCTGAAGCTGAAACTCCAGTACTTTGGCCACCTCATGCAAAGAGTTGACTCATTGGAAAAGACTCTGATGCTGGGAGGGGTTGGGGGCAGGAGGAGAAGGGGACGACAGAGGATGAGATGGCTGCATGGCATCACTGACTTGATGGACGTGAGTTTGAGTGAACGCTGGGAGTTGGTGATGGACAGGGAGGCCTGGCGTGCTGTGATTCATGGGGTCGCAAAGAGTTGGACATGACTGAGCAACTGAACTGAACTGATGTGGTATATAAACCCTAAAATATAACTAATTTTTGACTATGTTTATTTAAAAATATCATCCTACAGATACTGCTATGATGATTATTTTCATCTGTATATCATGGACAACTGATTATATAATTCATTTACTATTTTATTATTGCCAAATATTCAAGCTCTTTCCAATTTTAATTTAATATGGATATCCTGCATTCAAACTTTTCACACATATACACAGAAGTTTTCCTTCCTTCTTCTGGGAACAAAGTTTCAGGAAGTCTTAAGAAGACTTGCTCTGGCTACTTCTCTTTGCCTTCCCGTCCTTACTTCTCCTACAGGGTTGAGTCAGGGTCAAGGACAAGGCAATCTGGTTGGACGGCTGTGATATGAACAGAGAAAGGGTTCAATCCTGAACAGGCATCAGGGTCTTGTCTCCCATTACCCTTCCTCGGATTCCTTCCCCCTTCCCCCCAGGCTGCAGGCGGGCAGGTCCAGAATGGGCAGTTTAGACCAGTGTTGCTAATGGACAAAGCGGGACTACCTTTTGTTTGTTCTCTGCCTCTAGAGGGATGGGACATAATAAAGCTAAATATACAGGTATGGGGGGACTTCCCTGGTGGCCCAGTGGTTAAGACTCTGTACTTCCAATGCAGGGGGCATGGGTTCGACCCCTGGTTGGGAAACTCAGGGAACTAAAGTCCTACATGCTGTGAGGCATAAAACAAACAAACAGATATATGATATGAGGTTGCAAGAAAGGGGCCCAGACGGATCACTTAAGATTCTTTTGAGCACTGCAGGAAGCTCAGGGTAAACGAACCCTCCCTTCAGCTTACCGAGACCTACACTAGAGAGTGAGTAAAATGTTTAAGAGAAAAATATGTGAAGTACATAAAGGGGGAACCATGCCAACACCCACACATGCCAGGAAACATCAAGAGATGTAGACAGAGAAACTTCCTCCTTTTGTGGTCCCACCTGCTCAAAACTTGGTTATGTTGTTTCCTGTTCATATATATATGTGTATATAAATATATATATATAATTTTTGGCCGCACCATGCAGCATATGGATCTTAGTTCCCTGACCAGGGATTGAACCTCCGCCCACTGCATTGGAAGCGGGGAGTCTTAACTATGAACCATCAGGGGGAGTCTCCCTGTTCACATGTTTAAGTGAGGACATCAGCTGTTGGGACTTTACTGTCAATTAGAGAGGAGCTAAAGGTGGCCCCGGGCCCATCCATGTTCTGGGCTTGGACAGCTCTTAGCTCTAGGCCTCCCGACCCAAACCACAAGCTTGGACTCAGATGGCTCCTCTGGTCCTCTCTGGAAACCTCCACTTACAAATATCTGCATTCACCAGCCTGAGCTCTGACTACCTGCAAAAATGCTTCTTCCTTCTCACCTTCCACAGGAAGGTATACATCCTCAGCCACACTCCTCTAGTCAGCATGTGTCTCAAGCACTGCAGAGGTGGCAATTTCTAACTCTGTTCTTCTAACAGGACGAGGGGGTGGGGGGTGCACCTGGCTCTGGTCCCAGCCCTACCAACCAGCTTCAACAAGAGGACTGAAATGTGCACCTCTTCTATATAGGTTTGGGTTGAAAAAGTGTTTGAATGCTTATTTCTACAAAGTTTGGAAACTGCTAGTAAAATGGAAAGAACACAGGCTTGGAAGTGAGCTGCACTGGGTTTTCCTGGATGATCTGGGGCCTGCGGCTAATGATACCTACTTCACTGATAGGTAAGGATGAGGTAAAGATAAGGCCCGATGTGTTTTCAATGATATTCCTTTTTTGTGCCCTTCCTGTGCATTGTGGAGGAGAAGGTATGATCATTCGAGGACTGCAGACAGGCTGCTTGAGCATGATTTTCACATAATCATTTATTAGCTGTGTGCCCTTAGCGAGTTTCTTAACCTCTCTGAGTCTCGGGTGATCATAATTTCCCAAGTGATCATAATAATGCCCGTTCCAGACAGTTGGTATAAACATTATATGAGAAAATTCTTGTAAAAGCGCTAGGCCCTGGCACATTGGCGAGAACTCAGTAAACGTTAGCAAATACTAGCACTTTGTGCAACAGGGCTTCAGGCAATGACCCTGGTCTCACTGGTCCTTTTACTGTGACCTTTCAACATCATGCCTCCCCACCTCCTCAAGCCCTGCTGCAGCTCTGCTCTGTTCCACTATGTTGTTAGAAGGCGGCTCTAACTTAAGGAATTGTGTCTGCAAACAACTCGCAGAGGCTCCTAATGTTTTAAAGACTTGTTATGAAGCTTTTTATCTTGAAGGGTTGTTTGCTGGTGAAAGAGCTGCATTTTGTACCAGATGGGACCCATCATGATGTTGGTTTCCCAAATGGACCAAGAGGACTTGGTTTCGAAAAACAACACATCAAGGATATTCAGGTAAAATCTGCAAACATTTAGTGATTATTTCTGGCGTTGTGTTTTCTGTCATTTATCGACGTGCAGCAGTTTATGGAAGATGCTGGGAATCAAAGAATATCACTACTACCCAACTGGAAGAATTATCAGGGTGTGTAATGAACCAGGATCAAATGGAGGCTTTAGCAATGGAGGAACCAACAGACACCACCTCAGTATGATCTTATAGTCAACCCGAACATCTTTGTACTATTTTAAAGTCTCTTGAACATTTTTAAATGAAAAAAAAAAAAAAAAAAAAGACGTGGTATGGAGAATAAAGAATCAGTATTTGGGGAACATTACAACAGTGTGATGTGATAAAGCTGATAAAGAGCTGGGCATGATACAGGCAAGCTCAGTACAATATTAATGGCAAGATCTAGGTGGTAGCTATACAGATGCTCACTGCAGAGTTCTTTCAACTTCACCAGTGCCTGCAACTTTCACAATAAAATGTTGGAATGAATGCAGGTCACAGATATAACCGGACTTCTGCTCCTATATCTGATATTGTTCACTGTGTGGCTTAGGCAACCCACTCATATCTGTGTGTTATGTCTGAGTCGCTCAGTCATGTCTGACTCTTTGCGACCCCAGGGACTATAGCCCACCAGGCTCCTCTGGTCATGAAATTCTCCAGGCAAGAATACTGGAGTGGGTTGCCATTTCCTTCTCCAGGGCTCCCATAGGGAAAATTAGAATTGGATGCCTCAAGTCCCAATTACAATTGGGAGCTCCTGGGGACATCTTCATTACTAGAGTGTTCCTCCTCTGTAAGGCCTTCTGACTTCCAGATTGTTTAATTGTGAGCCATTCGGGGGCTCTTCTGATCTAAACATATCCAACATATCAGATCTGTATGCTTCTTTTAACCTTATGGGGCTACTAGGAGCAAGGCGTGAAGCAACGCAAGTGAGATTTCAGCACCTGTCCCACTGCAGAAGCAGATGGCTCTTCTGGAGTCGGGGGTTGGGGTTTAGGTCCCTGGGTCTTCCCGAATTCTCCCTCATGAACACACAAGGATGTCCTTATATTGCCCACTCCTCACAGCTTTTCCCGACCTACCTTTTGTTCTCTGTCTCCAAGCACACGGTCATCTTCATATACTGGTCTTCCTTTCGCTCTTCCAAAGTGGCAGACACGAGAGAAAGCTCCCCGAAGAGGGAGACCAGCCAGGTCAGGCGAGAGATGCCGCTAAATGCAGGGAAGCCAAACCGCTCTTCTTCCAGTGGGGCAGCTGTGGGGAAACACAGACAAGTCGGGGACTGGAGGGGAAAGGCTGGTGATTTGGGGGTGACAGGGAGCCAACAGATGTGGCTGGGGATCAGAACACACAACCTTGCCTCATAGCGGGGGTATGCGAGATGATTCTTATGGAGACTTTCAGAGAAACGTCTCCCTTTGCTCCTGCTTGTGAAATTCAGTTTGTTGGTAAAATAAAATATTTCATTGGATATTGCAGGTTATCTGGCCCACAGGGAAATAAAAATGTTTCAGGCTTCTAACATGTATATGTTATGTGTGTATGTGCATGTATATATATATATATACATGCACACACACACACACATATATACACATATATATGTGGTACACACATATACATCTATATTCTCTTAGTAACTTGAAGTAAAAGAAGAATTAACATATTTTAGTCCTGCAAGCCTATATTCCTATAAATATATAACTGTATAAATTATAAGAGGGCGAAGGAATCGTGATAGCTGTGAGGAAAACAGTAATACCTATAGACTACATCAATATCAAGATAATTGATACAGTGGTGTTTTCTTAGACTTCAATATCTATCATCTCAGGTACAACAGTACATTCCAAAGAGGATCTGGGTGAGAAACCTGGTCAAGATGTTACTCTCCTCTGTTCCCAGTCTAAATTTTAAACATAACTTCAATTTATAAGATATCATATCTGTTACACTGATCTTTAAACCACAGATTTCTTGTAACTTGATACTGACTTAAAACAACTCATAATTATGAGTATGTTCTAAAGAAGATCACAAGCAAATCAAATAAAAAGGTAAATAATAGCAAACCAAGACTGTAAGTTTCATAGACTACATGGTTTGAAATAACTAGGACCTAAGTGTCAGACTTACACAGGAAACACAGCTCCCTCTGGGCTGGTCACTGTTTGCTCCTTCTCTTTGCAGAGGACTGAGCAGCTGTCACAAATCTGAGCCCCAAAGTCATAACTGTTGGGTCAACTTTGTGAAGCTACCCACCTCTGAACTTCATTAAAAAAAAAAATCTGTATGACAGGGGTAATGAATACCCACTTTATGGGATTATCCTATGAATTAACATGAAATAATGCATGTCACATACTTAGCACAATTCCTTGTGCAGATTGATGGTTATTATTTGTGGCCACAATGCTCATTAGATGGTCATTTTAAAGGATGAAGATGGATCTCAGCCTTGGAGAATGAACTTCTACAGTGGGGAAGAGAGTAGGGATGAGATGGTTAGGGTATTTGGGATCGACATGTACACTCCGCTGTATTTAAAATGAATAACCAGCAAAGTCCTACTGTACAGCTCAGGGAACTCTACTCAATGCTATGGCAGCCTGGATGGGAGGGGAGTTTGGGGAGAATGGATACATGCATATGTATGACTGAGTTCCTTTGCTGTCCACCTGAAACTATCACACATTGTTAAATGGCTATGTGAAGTGAAGTCACTCAGTCGTGTCCGACCCTTTGCGACCCGTGGACTGTAGCCCACCAGGCTCATCCATCCATGGGATTCTCCAGGCAAGAATACTGGAGTGGGTTGCCATTTCCTTCTCCAGGGGATCTTCCTGACCCAGGGATCGAACCCAGGTCCCCCACATTGTGGGCAGATGCTTTAACCTCTGAGCCACCAGGGAAGCAAAAAGAGTTTAAAACATACAAAGCCACAGTCATCAAGACAGTATGGTACTGGCACAAAGACAGAAATATAGATCAACGGAACAAAATAGAAAGCCCAGAGATAAATCCACACACCTATGGACACCTTATCTTCAAAAAAGGAGGCAAGAATATACAATGGATTACAGACAGTCTCTTTAACAGGTGGTGCTGGGAAAATTGGTCAACCACTTGTAAAAGAAAGAAACTAGAACACTTTCTAAGACCATACACAAAAATAAACTCAAAATAGATTAAAGATCTAAATGTAAGACCAGAAATTATAAAACTCCTAGAGGAGAACATAGGCAAAACATTCTCTGACATACATCACAGCAGGATCCTCTATGACCCACCTCCCAGAATATTGGAAATAAAAGCAAAAATAAACAAATGGGACCTAATTAAAATTAAAAGCTTCTGCACAACAAAGGAAACTATAAGCAAGGTGAAAACACAGCCTTCGGAATGGGAAAAAATAATAGCAAATGAAGCAACTGACAAACAGCTAATCTCCAAAATATACAAGCAACTCCTGCAGCTCAATTCCAGAAAAATAAACGACCCAATCAAAAAATGGGCCAAAGAACTAAATAGACATTTCTCCAAAGAAGACATACAGATGGCTAACAAAGACATGAAAAGATGCGCAACATCACTCATTATCAGAGAAATGCAAATCAAAACCACAATGAGGTACCATTTCACACCAGTCAGAATGGCTGCGATCAAAAGTCTACAAGCAATAAATGCTGGAGAGGGTGTGGAGAAAAGGGAACCCTCTTACACTGCTGGTGGGAATGCAAACTAGTACAGCCACTATGGAGAACAGTGTGGAGATTCCTTAAAAAACTGGAAATAGAACTGCCTTATGACCCAGCAATCCCACTGCTGGGCATACACACCGAGGAAACTAGAATTGAAAGAGACACGTGTACCCCAATGTTCATCGCAGCACTGTTTATAATAGCCAGAACATGGAAGCAACCTAGATGTCCATCAGCAGATGAATGGATAAGAAAGCTGAGGTACATATACACAATGGAGTATTACTCAGCCATTAAAAAGAATACATTTGAATCAGTTCTAATGAGGTGGATGAAACTAGAGCCTATTATACAGAGTGAAGTAAGCCAGAAAGAAAAACACCAATACAGTATACTAATGCATATATATGGAATTTAGAAAGATGGTAACAATAACCCTGTATGCGAGACAGCAAAAGAGACGCAGATGTACAGAACAGATTTTTGACTCTGTGGGAGAGGGAGAGGGTGGGATGATTTGGGAAAATGGCATTGAAACATGTATAATATCGTATAAGAAACGAATCGCCAGTCTAGGTTCGATGCAGGATACAGGATTCTTGGGGCTGGTGCACTGGGATAACCCAGAGGGATGGTATGGGGAGGGAGGTGGGAGGGGGGTTCAGGAGTGGGAACTTATGTACACCCCTGGTGGATTCATGTTGATGTATGGCAAAACCAATACAGTATTGTAAAGGAAAAAAAAAAGTTTAAAACATACAAAAAGGAATAAAATAAAGGATGAAGATGGATTCTGAAATGAGATTAGAGATGAATGGTTTTCCCACTTAACAATGTCACACTTTCCTTCCTGTAATGCAAGTCCTCAGGAAAGGTGGCCCAGATGCTTTAGGGTGCAGAGCTGGAGGCTCCAGCTTGTTAATTTCCTACTGCTAATGCCTTAGGGTACAGATAAATCTAAGGGGTCCGCCCAAAGGAGACTGCAGAGCTGGAAGCTCCAGGTCGTTCATTCTCTACTGCTAATGGAGGTGCTCCCAGAAAGACCAACCTAAATAGCTGGATATATAGTAGACTGGATATTTTGGCTGCAGCTACTGTTCTGATAACTTGTTGGAGGAAGGAAGGGGCTATGCATAGTCTATTTGCTGCACAGAGAAGTATAAAAATATTCTCTTCTCCAAGGAACCTTTTTCTCAGTCCTTTTTAAAAGAGAGCCTTCATTTTTAATCTGTAGAATATAATCTCCAATTCATCAGGATTTCATGAGAGAAGCTTCTGTCTAATCGACTGGGCCAAAAGTATAAATGTGCTTCAGATTTCTAACACATATTTTACCCAAGGCCCACCAAGCAATCAAATCTCATTTGAGGAAAGAAGCAAAATAGATATTTTTATTGTCTGTGGCTATTTGGGAAAATTAAATTGGCCCGCAGAGACTCTTTGGCAGAAATGAATCCAAGTTCACATCCTAGAGAGCTAGGAAAGAACTCAGCCTCCCCACCTCACCCCACCCTGCCTCACCAGTTACATATGACCTGTGATCTCACCAAGGACTGACCTGTGAAGAGGAGAGACCCTTTCAGCAGGTCCTTCCCCACCACTTCTTTCTTCAGGAATGCAAACTCCTCCATCAAGAGTTCAACATGCTCCTCATGCAGGACTTTCCCTGTCATGACCAGGATGGAGTGAAAAAGGCAGTTATCATCAACTGTGTTATTTGTAGGATATACACATGGAATTATTAGGGGATCAGCTGGGCAACTTACTCTTACACGATTCAAGAAAAAGTAGTTCTCTGTACTGTATCATATTCACTACTCTTCTGTAAGTCTGTCATTGTTTCAAATAAATAGTCTTCCACAAAACAAACAGTTATAGCAACAAAAATGTGAGAGCAAGCCAGAAACAGCCATGGATTATGAAATAAGAACTTCTTAGGAGAAAATGAAAGGGCAGCTTGCAATTAATGGACTTGAAGTCTCAGCTCATTCATTTTCTCACACATATTTCAGCAGCTTTCTAAAATAACTAGTAATTTATGAAATTCTCAAGAACCATTTTGGCCTCATCTTTCAAAATAGAGTGTTTTGTCTATCTTAGAAATAACACGTGTTTTTAAATTTGGGAGGAAAATGAGAAGTAAAAATACCACGATCCTATTTACCAGAAAGAACCACTACTAAGATGTTGGTTTATTTCCCTTTTGTCATTCTGCTGTGAATTATTTTTCATGATTGTGATCATACGGTAGAAACAAAATTATTTTTAGTTTTAAAGTATAAATGTAAATTCATGTCATTGTAGAAAATTGAGAAAACGTGAAAGAGCATAAAGAAAAAAATGAAACCACTCAGAATGCTACCAGTTAATCATTGTTGCCATTTTGTTTCATTTGCTTTTTTTCCCCTCCAGTGTATGTGACACGATGTTGACACTGATGTTTAAGCAATACAGAAAAGATCTCAGGTCCTAGCTGAGAGATAATCGGAAAGGTAGTTTGGTAGTAGATAATCAATGTTACTGTGGGTATAAATGACCAACAGGACATGGGCACTAGGGAACTTTCTGGAATAATAAAAATGTTCTGTATCTTGACTGGAGTAATCATTACATGGGTATATATACTCTGTCCAAATTCATTTAACTCTGCACTTAAAATCTCTGAATTTATCACAAGGCAATTCTGTCTCAAATTACAAAAACTCAGATAATCAGATGAACACCAGAATTATTATTCAATTTCTTCAGTGGCTTTGGTGTTAAGCTACTTTTGTAGAAGAAATAAAATGTACTTCTCAGAAATTCTTGGGTCATAGGGTTCGTGATTTTTAACTAGTTTAACTAGTTTCTAGCATTCAAGTGCTAGAAAAGCTTATCTCACTCGTTATTTAAATATGTCAGACTTGGCAAGCTGTCCCATCTGATTGGTGAGGAAACAGATGGGGCTAGAGATTCATTTTATGTGTGCCCGCCCATGAAAACAGAAATATGATTTTCCATTATATTTGTGATATTTAAAATGCAAACAGTACTCTTAACCAAGGAGTAGTAAACTATATGATACCAATGCTGAAACTATTTTCTATGGCGTCCTGGGTAAATATGTTGGAACAGTTATGATTCTTAGAAAACTCTTTCTTGTATGAAGATGAGATCTCCATCTCTATAATTCTACCCCCTACCAGCAGAAGCAATACAACATAAATTTATTTTCTCTTTCTATGGAGTGCTTTTATTATATCTTAATGTTTTTTCCTTTACATTAAATATTTAAATTTCTCTAGTGATTTGTCCAAATTATGTGTAACTTTTTAAAATTTGTTTTTGTTTTGGGGGGCTATACTATATATACAATTTAGCACCTTCTTAACAATTTTTAAAAATGTATTATTTCATATTAGTAAAACAAATTATGCTCATTATAGGAAACATGAAAAATAAAGAAAAATAGAAAGTAAATAAAATCATCCAAAATACCACTACCAAGAAATAACCACTATCAAAACAAATTGTCCACATATCTGTATTTGTTTTAAAGTGATACTACATGTAGTTCTGTTACCGTTTTGTATTTAGTCATGTATCATGTACCTTTTTTATGACAGTAAGAATCTATGACTTTTAGAGCCTGAATAGCATTCATCAGATGAAAATACCATAATTAACCATTAACCTTTCTCTTTTGAATACTGAATTTGCATGCCAATTTTTGCTCTTAAAATGTTGGCATGTACACTTCTGTACAAAATAATTTTTTAATGTATTTCTGTAAAATTAGGTTTACAAAAGATCTGAATTTTTTACTATTCTTTGATACATATTTTGACTTGCCCAAATTGTTAAATTAATGATGCTGCATTTGGGGCTTTCTAATTATTGTGCATCAACATTCCACTTGAGGTCAAATCCTCTCTTCAATTTTGATTGCTCTGATTCTTCTAAATTTGTTTTTTAAAAAATTGTAGTAAGATGTATAATATAAAATTTACCCTATTAACCAATTTTCAGTCTATAGTCCAGTAGTATTAACTATAAGGACACTGTGTACAAAAGATCTTTAGAACTTTTTCACTTTGCAAAACTGAAATTTTGTACCCAGCTAAAATAACTCCCTCTATTCCTCCACACCACTCCCTAGCAGCCATCCTTCTATTTTCTGTTTCTACAAATTTAACTATTCTAGATACTTCATATAATCTCTTTGTGACTAGCTTATATTACCATAATATTCTCAAGATTCTTCCATGTTGTAGCTTGTGACAAGATTCACTTCTTTCTTAAGGCTGAATAATATTCCATTGTATATATTCACCACATTTTCTTTATCCATTCATTCATCAATGGACATCTGAGTTGTTTCTACTTCTTGGTTATTGTGAATAATGTGCTATGAACCAGAGTGTGCAAATATCTCTTCCAAATCCTTTAAAGTCTTTTCAGATTATATCCAGAACTGGGATTGCTAGATCATATGCTAATTCTATTTATAAATTTTTCAGAAACCTCCATACAGTTTTCCAGAGTGGCTGAACCATATTATATTCCCACCAATAGGGCACAAGGGCTCTAATTAATTTCTCCACACTCTCACCAGCATTTGTTGTTTTGTTCCGATTTTTTGTTTTGTTTTGACCATACTGTGTGGCATGTGGGATCTTAGTTCCCTTGCCAGGGATCAAACCTGTGCCCCCTGCATGGAAGCTTTGAGTCTTAACTACTGGACCAAAAGGGAAGTCCCAGTTTCGTTTTGTTTTTAATAGTGGCTGTCTTCATGGGTTTGAGGAGATATTTCAATGTGGCTTTGCTTTGCATTCCTTTAATCCTTAGTGATGTGTGCTCAGTTGCTCAGCTGTGTCCAACTCTCTGCGGCCCAGTGAACTGTAGCCCACCAGGCTCCTCTGTCCATGGAATTTTCCAGGCAAGAATACTGGAGTGAGTTGCCATTTCCTTCTCCAGGAGATCTTCCCGACCCAGGGATCGAACTCGCACCTTGCATCTCCTGCATTGGCAGGTGGATTGTTTACCGGCTGCCATGTAAGTTTCTGTACCAATTATGGTTTCCCTGGACCCAGTGGTCTTGCAAACAGCAACATTAGCTCAAAGAATCGTGGCCATCACAAAGTATGGTTCTTTTAGGACTGAGAAATACATCCCCTTCAATAGTGCCTCAATACTCTATAATCTCTAATTTGAGTAAGGAAAAAATTCAGGCTGCTCTCAGAAGCACTCGGAAGTGAGATTCAATTCAGACCGATGGCCCCTCAGTTTCCTCCAGTGACCCTATGCTGAACAAGGAAATTGCAAATTCCATGTTCATCTATGCCTTTCTCTAGGGTGAATTCTCCAGTGTTCAAACAGATTTGCTCATAAAATATTTCCCACACTTAGTGTACTCTTAAGGCCTTTCTCCCATGTGACAATCTTTATTGTATGCTTGTTGGTCATTTGTAAATCTTCTTTGGAGAAGTACCTTTTCAGGTTCTTTGTGTATTTTAAAATCAGGTTATTTATTGTTGTTGTTGAGTGTTAAGCGCTCTTTATATAATCTGGATATTAACCCTTATCAGGTACCTGATTTGCAAACTCATTCTCCCCTTCTGTAGGTTGCCTTGTCACTCTGTTGACTGCCTCCTTCTTTGTGCAGAAGCTTTTTTTAGTTTAGTGTGAAATCCCACGTCTACTTTTGCTTTTGTTGCCTGTACTTCGGGTGTCACACCCAGAAAAAAAGTCACTGCCATGGCCAATGTCCAGAAGCTTTTCCCTACATTTTCTTCCAGGAGTTTTATACTTTTACACCTTACATTTAGGGCTGTGTGAGTTTAAATGGTATAAAGTAAAGGTACAACTTCATTCTTTTGCATGTGGCTATCCATCTCTCCCAGCACTTTCTGTTAAAGAGACTGTCCATTCCCTCTACTGTGTGATCTCAAAGACCCTTGTCAAAGATCACTTGACCATCTATATACGCAAGGGTTTGTTTCTGGGCTCTTTATTCTATTCCATTGGACTACATGCCTTTTAAAAAATATTTCTTTATATTTGACTGCATCAGGTCTTACTGGTGGCATGTGGGCCTCTCTCTAGTTGTGGTGTTCAGCAAGGCTCAGAGGGAAAAACGTGGACTTCAGAGCCCAAAAGGATTGAAATCAAATCTCCACCTCCCATTTAGTGGTCACATTACTAGCTTTGTGACCTGGTACAAAACTTTTTTTAAAAGTATAGTAGATGTACAATATTATATAAATTACAGGCATACAATTTTTGAAGGTTATGCTCCATTTCTGGTAGAAAATTTTTGACTTCTGTGAGCCATGGATTCCTATACATAAGCTAGAGAAAATACCTACCTCCAAGGATTTCTAAGAGAATTAAGCAAAATAACATATGCTTAGAAGAGTTTCCAAGTTCCCAGTATTAATAAACAGTGCTCCTCTTGAGAAACAACAAAAACTATAAACTGTGCACATCAGACAATCAATTACCCTAATCTAGGCATTTTTCCATTAGCAATACAAGTATCACATGAATAAAAGCAAGATAATATTAGCATAAGTAGAAGCTAATTCATATTTTTCATTAGAGTAAAAGAAGCTGGTAAGTCTTGAACAAAAGTCTGCAAATTCCCATCCCTTCCTCTGCCCCGTGTTCCTACACAAACACACCCCCACCCCCGCGCTTTATGTGCCTACAGTATGGGGGCTGAGCTGGGAGCCCTTGGGCCAGTAATGTATCTGACACAGGGTTGTTTATAAGGCATGAAGATGGTACCACAGAAGTCTTAGAGGCAGGAATTCTTAGTAAGAGGGTGTGCGCTCCAGACGCACAGAACATACATCACCTTTCTGCTCGGCCAACTCCCACAGGTCCTTAGCTGCCACCCAAGACAGTGTCATGGGGTATTCCACAAGGACATGCTTTCCAGCATTCAGGAATTGCCTTTGGAAAAGAGGGATAAATACAGATAAAATGCACTTCAATTAAACTTTGCTTAAGTACCGTGCAGGACAGACTGTGAAAAATGCACACAAGTCTCCGGGTAAGTATGTTATGACAGAATGCAGATGAGAGTCAGGGCCAGGGGGTGGGGAGGATGAACTGCATCCAAGCTATTTTCTATTAAGCAGTAAGAGAAAGGCTTTCTAGTTATGTGCTCACTTGAACATTCACCCATATGTCCACTGACATATCCAACCAGGTACTGTTTACCAGTTATTCTGGAGGAGAAATACAGCCGTGTCAACAGGTAAATTGTCTATTACCACTGACAGTTCCCAACTCTGGGAGTTGGTGATGGACAGGGAGGCCTGGTGTGCTGCAGTCCTTCGGCAGCGACTGAAAGTGACTCAGTCTTGTCCAACTCTTTGCGGCCCTTGGACTGCAGCATGCCAGGCCTTTCTGTCCATCACCAACTTCTGGAGCTTACTCAAATTCATGTCCATGAAGTCAGTGATGCCATCCAACCATCTCATCCTCTGTCGTCCCCTTCTCCTCCTGCCTTCAATCTTTCCCAGCATCAGAGTCTTTTCAAATGAGTCAGCTCTTTGCATCAGGTGGCCATGAAGTCAGTGATGCCATCCAATCATCTCATCCTCTGTCGTCCCCTTCTCCTCCTGCCTTCAATCTTTCCCAGCATCAGAGTCTTTTCAAATGAGTCAGCTCTTTGCATCAGGTGGCCATGAAGTCAGTGATGCCATCCAACCATCTCATCCTCTGTCGTCCCCTTCTCCTCCTGCCTTCAATCTTTCCCAGCATCAGAGTCTTTTCAAATGAGTCAGCTCTTTGCATCAGGTGGCCAAAGTATTAGAGTTTCAGCTTCAGCATCAGTCCTTCCACTGAATATTCAGGACTGATTTCCTTTAGGATGGACTGGTTGGATCTCCTTGTAGTCCAAGGGACTCTCAAGAGTCTTCTCCAACACCACAGTTCAAAAGCATCAATTCTTCAACACTCAGCTTTCTTTATAGTCCAACTCTCACATCCATACATGACTATTGGAAAAATCATAGCCTTGACT
The DNA here is from genome assembly GCF_032405125.1 of Capricornis sumatraensis. Lineage (NCBI taxonomy): Eukaryota > Metazoa > Chordata > Mammalia > Artiodactyla > Bovidae > Capricornis > Capricornis sumatraensis. Next base: position 82,106,178 of record NC_091073.1, read on the forward strand.
AGACGGACCTTTGCTGACAAAAGTAATGTCTCTGCTTCTTAATATGCTGTCTAGGTTGGTCATAACTTTTCTTCCAAGGAGCAAGCATCTTTTAATTTGATGGCTGCAGTCACCATCTGCAGTGATTTTGGAAGCCCCCCAAAATAAAGTCTGTTACTGTTTCCACTGTTTCCCCATCTATTTGCCATGAAATGATGGGACTAGATGCCAGGATCTTCATTTTCTGAATGTTGAGCTTTAAGCCAACTTTTCACTCTCCTCTTATATTTTCATCAAGAGGCTTTTTAGTTCTTTTTCACTTTCTGCCATAAGGGTGGTGTCATCTGCACATCTGGGGTTATTGATATTTCTTCCAGCAATCTTGATTCTAGCTTGTGCTACATCCAGCCCAGTGTTTCTCATAATGTACTCTGCATATAAGTTAAATAAGCAGGGTGACATTATACAGCCTTGATGTACTCCTTTCCCAATTTGGAACCAGTGTGTTGTTCCATGTCCAGTTCTAACTGTTGCTTCTTGACCTGCATACAGATTTCTCAGGAGGCAGGTCAGGTGGTCTGGTATTCCCATCTCATTAAGAATTTCCCACAGTTTGCTGTGATCCACACAGTCAAAGGCTTTGGCGTAGTCAATAAAGAATAAGTAGATGTTTTTCTGGAACTTTCTCACTTTTTCGATGATCCAATGGATATTGGCAATTTGATCTCTGGTTCCTCTGCCTTTTCTAAATCCAGCTTGAACATCTGGAAGTTCACAGTTCATGTACTGTTGAAGCCTGGCTTGGAGAATTTTGAGCATTACTTTACCAGCGTGTGAGATGAGTGCAATTGTGTGAACAATTGTGTGAACATTCTTTGGAATTGCCTTTCTTTGGGGTTGGAATGAAAACTCACCTTTTCTAGTCCTGTGGCCACTGCTGAGTTTTCCAAATTTGCTGGCATATTGAATGCAACACTTTCACAGCATCATGTTTTAGGATTTGAAATAGCTCAACTGGAATTCTATCACCTCTGCTAAGTCGCTTCAGTCGTGTCCAACTCTGTGTGACCCCACAGACGGCAGCCCACCAGGCTCCCCATCCCTGGGATTCTCTAGGCAAGAACACTGGAGTGGGTTGCCATTTCCTTCTCCAATGCATGAAAGTGAAAAGTGCAAGTGAAGTCGCTCAGTTGTGTTCGACTCTTCGCAACCCCATGGACTGCAGCCTAGCAGGCTCCTCCGTCCATGGGATTTTCCAGGCAAGAGTACTGGAGTGGGGTGCCATTGGCCTCTATCACCTCCAGTAGCTCCATTACCACATGACAGCTATAAATAAAGACTACAAAACTTGTGGCAGCCAGCTCTGTCTGAGGCAACTGGAAAACATTTCACTAAGGCTCTGAACTGGGTCTTGAAATGTAAACAGGCATTTTCCAGGTGCCAGGGGATGAGGGTATTTCATGATAAGCAGCATAGGCAGGGGCTTGGGCATTTATGGGGCTTTGTCCATTAAGACATGGTGTGAATTTCAGCATTTCTGTGTGGCAGGGGAAGGGAGAGAGAGAGAAACGAGGTCCTAAGAGGAGCTGGGAGTCTGATGTAAGGGAAGGACCCAGAGTGCTGTGCTCAGAAGTTCGGCTTTCATGCTCCAGATATTCTAGGGGACAAACATTGATAAGTATGGGAATTATATGATTACTTCGTTCAGGTCTTCTCTGGTGCCAAAGAAGGTTAAGGGGCTCCACATAAAGGCGCTTCTGTCCACATTTACAGTGAGTGTAATAAAGAGACAGCAGCTGACTTCTGGGCAACCACACTGTGGAAGTAGCTGTAGTTTAATGTCAGGACCTAAAAGGAAAGCTGAGCTCTAGGGGCAGGTGGCACTGCCTTGCTGGCTGCCAGGTTTTCCATGGGGCTCTTCCTTCCAGGCTCCATTCCACCAAATGCCTGGAGAGCTCTAGGCTTTGCATTCAAAGGTGGGGCAGGGGGTAGGGTATGTGTGGGGGAAACATTTCATTTCTCTTACTCTATGAATATAATGCGACCTCCCCAATCTTCAGCTCAGTTCAGTTCAGTCGCTCAGTCGTGCCTGACTCTTTGCGACCCCGTGAATCGCAGCATGCCAGGCCTCCCTGTCCATCACGAACTCCTGGAGTTCACTCAGACTGATGTCCATCGAGTCAGTGATGCCATCCAGCCATCTCATCCTCTGTCGTCCCCTTCTCCTCCTGCCCCCAATCCCTCCCAGCATCAGAGTCTTTTCCAATGAGTCAACTCTTCACATGAGGTGGCCAAAGTACTGGAGTTTCAGCTTTAGCATCATTCCTTCCAAAGAAATCCCAGGGCTGATCTCCTTCAGAATGGACTGGTTGGATCTCCTTGCAGTCCAAAGGACCCTCAAGAGTCTTCTCCAACACCACAGTTCAAAAGCATCAATTCTTCGGCACTCAGCCTTCTTCACAGTCCAACTCTCACATCCACACATGACCACAGGAAAAACCATAGCCTTGACTAGACGGACCTTAGTCGGCAAAGTAATGTCTCTGCTTTTGAATATGCTATCTAGGTTGGTCATAACTTTTCTTCCAAGGAGTAAGCATCTTTTAATTTCATGGCTGCAGTCACCATCTGCAGTGATTTTGGAGCCCAAAAAGATAAAGTCTGACACTGTTTCCACTGTTTCCCCATCTATTTCCCATGAAGTGATGGGACCGGATGCCATGATCTTCTAGGCCACCACTATTTCCTTAATCAACTCATGGCAAAAAACACTTCCTATTAAAGAACTCCTAGAGATATTTTCAGAGAGATTTCATGTTGTTTAAAGTACAAAGGATAAAATGTTGGAAGCTGAAAGAACTATGGCATTTCTCCAAGGCACAAAAAAGACATTGGCTCCATATCCTAAGTTATACGCTGAGAAGAAGGCAAATGTTGGTCGCTCAGTCGTGTCTGACTCTGCGGCCGGTGGATTATAGCCTGCTAGCCTCCTCTGTCCATGGAATTCTCCAGGCCAGAATACTGGAGTGGGTAGCCTTTCCCTTCTTCAGGAGATCTTCCCAACCCAGGGATCAAACCCAGGTCTCCCACATTGTAGGCAGATTCTAAGAAGGTAGGCACTAGTCAAACTACTCTCAATAAAATTTTTACAATGAAATAAGGCACTATAATTCTTTATGTGTCTAATGTTTTTAATTATGGTGAACTAAATATTAGTCCTATATTTTTCATGTCCTTATACCTTTATAACCCATATTGAGAGTTAACATTTTGATGATAATTTTTGAAAGTCCTGGATCCATCCCACTGATTATTAAGATCCCTGTGTAAGACGCTAGCCCAGGCATTTTCACCGTCCTGTACTACTGTGCAAGCAGAGGACTTGAACACCCACCTGATGTAGTCCTCGTGGCTGGAGCTCTCACTGCAAATAAAAGCAACCTCGACCTCTTGACTGGAAAGAGCCTCTTCCAGAGAAATTTGCGGCACCTCATCAATGCTCCCCAGCTCTCGTCTGTTTGAGAAGAACAGACAAGTGGAACTCAAAACAGGCAGAACATCGGCTGAGAATAAATGAGTGTCATCCTGCTCCCCAGCTCCCAACAATGTCCTGGTGATCAGTTTTTGGAAATGAAGAAAGCAATTTCTTCCATCTCATTTCCAGGACACTTCCAGCACAAAGTAAGAAACAAAGCCTCCAGCACAGAGTAAGAAATTGGGGAACTGGCATTGAGTGCTGATACCACCACTAACAGCCTGTATGATGTGGGAGCCTTTGAATTTATGTCATCTCTAAAATAAAAAGAACGGATCTCCTGTTATCTCATAAGAAGTAATCTCTATGGTCACTGCCAGCTCCAAGCACTTGGCCAGACACTAGGACTGTCAAACCTAATCCAGATCCAAGACACTAACACCTCTGAGGGGCACAGTGCTGTGTGACTTTGAGCTCCTTCACGTACATCATTGCCTTGTGTCCATCCAGCAGAAGGCAGGCGTCACTGCCTCCTTTATAGCCGAGCTGACAAAGCCCAGAGAGGCAGGGGCTCCACAGCTAACTGTAGTAGGGGCAGGACAGGAGCCTGAGCCTTCTGACTCCCACACAGTAAGAAGGACCCCTGCTTTAGAACAGCTTAGAGTGCTGGCTGCACGCTGCCCCGGGGCCGAGGCTGGAGCAGAGAAGCAATCCTCCAACAAAGATTGTCACAGAGGAAACGGGGCAGCTGGCAGGAGGCTTGAGGGCAGCGCAGAGCCCCCTTGAGTGGCAGCAGCCAGAGGGCAGCTGGGGGAATTTGGCTGCTGAAAACATTCTGGTAGGTTCTTTCCTGTGGGGGCCACCCCATCTGCACTGCTTGGTCTGACCAATGCCTCTTGCTTGCCTCCCTGTGCCTTCCCAGTAGGGAAGCTGTGGTGAAGAGGAAAGGTTAAAATTTTACATAACCTCCTGCTCGTTCTGCCTCTGTAACTCAGCTTGCTCCTTGCAAAGTCTGGATCACAGAGGTCACGTAGTCTCAGAAAGACTTACAACACTAGGAACTGGAGCTTATCTCACTCACCCTTGTCCTGCTGTCTGCAGTTGCCCAACCCTGCAAACCTGCTTAATCATGCCTGTCCATGTAAAGGTCAAGCATCCCCCTCCCCATCTTGACTACTGTTCCCACACTCACGAAACCCCTTAAACCACCCTATTAGCAGCTAGATTTGCCCACTATAGTCTGTCTACAAAAACTCTGTAACCCCTTTATTCGGGGCTCAGAGCTTGTAGTGTTGACTCTTTCGGGCTCACCGGCGTAATAAACCTGAGCTCTCCAATTCTCCAAGGGTGGTGCTTGGTTTCTCAATTACTGGATTCTGCAACAGTGGGGAATGAATTAAAGTCCTCAGCTTCTAGCAAGCTTGGTCTGGTAGAGGGAGGAAGAGACTACATAACTACAACACAAGAATAACAGGAGGCGGGGTCTTCCCTGGTGGTTCAGTGGCTAAAACTCTGTGCTTCCAATGCAGGAGGCACGGGTTTGACGCCTGGTTGGGGAACTAAGATCCCACAGGCCATGCAGCATGGCCAAATAAAAATAACCAGAGGAATGCTGTGCCAGGGGTACAAGTGGGAGATTCCAGGAAAGCAAGGAACACCCAGTTCAGGGTTTCAGAAGAGGATTCCTGCGGAGGTGACAGGTCTTAGCAGGTAGGTTGTGAGGAACAGAGCATGTGGCGAGGGGACAGTGTGATAACAGCAGAGGGGTGGTAAAGCGAGAGGGAGGGAGGATGATGGCCATCCTATGGGACCTGGGTAGGTCAGGCATAGCACCAGCTTGCAGAGGAGGGCTGCTGGGGAAGCAGAAGCCCCCCTTCAGCCTGGAGCCCTTGTACGTGAGATCCCAAATGCAGGCAGGGGAGCAGGGGGAGGAACAGTGCTGCTAAGCGTGATATCGAGTCCCATCTGTGCTGCTCCCTTAGAATCCTCCTGCGAGGGGAAGACTGACCAAGGGCAGGTTGCCAGCACTTCTGGGTTGCCTCTGTGCCCCCAAAGTCACTTTAAGTCCTTAAGGAAGGGCTAGGTTCTGAGACAGGCAAACTGGAAGAAGGCAGGTCCCATACATTAAAATATGAAAGAACTTCTACATGGACCATCATGATGGTTACTTACGCTGGTCTAAGTACTGGCATTTAGGTGATTTCTCTAAAGCACTAAAAAGCAGAGACCTGCCTGACTTGCTCTCTGCCCCAATGCCTGGGCTGATATAGGGCCTACCTCAGGTTCACAATGACTTCTGATAACTGATGTTACATGGTGTGAGTTTTGTTAAGTAGTGTGTATGGAAGTGGTGGGGGTCAAGGAGGAGCTGAGGGTGAGTAAGGGAAGAAGAAACGCAGTTAAAGTTATGTTTTGGCTGAGTTATAGGAGATAAATGATAATCCTTAAAAGCAGGGTTCGGAATTATCAAAGGGGCAATGAATACACGGTGTTTAAAAGCCAGGCTTTGGAATCGGATAGACGTGCACCGTCGTCCAGCTCTTCCACTTCTCCAGCTGTGTGACATCGGGCAAATTACTTAACCTCTCTGCGGTTCAGCTTCTGGATCTGTCAAGTAGGTTGATATTGGCATTGATGTCAAATAACTGGTCAGGCTTACAAAGCCCAGGGCCCTGGAAGGCTGTCATAGTTAACTGATGGAACACACCTAAAGCCTTCTTTCAGGCCAGCCCACGTGTGTTCACTGTGCCCCTCCTGTCACTGTCAGGCCCTGTGCTCACCTTCCCCACCTCTGCCTTTGCAGTCCCCTATAGGATGACTCACTGCACATCCCAGTTGTAGGGCCAGCGCTGTTTAGTTCCCGGACCCGTCTGAGATCTTGTGGGGCTGACCCTGCAGAGTTCTCTGGAATGACCCCAGAGCTGGCTTGCTCTCTCTGGGGTCTGGAGAACCCTAATCCATTGCACCCAGCTCCCGGGGAATTACAGGGCACAAAGCAAAGCCACCTGGACACAAAGCCAATGAGGTTCAGGAACGCTGAGGAAGCGTGTGGACTCCGCAGGTCCCGGATCCGTACGGAGCCAGCTCTGCCGACACCGACCACCACCACGCCAAACTTCCTCTCGGGCTGAAACACACGGGATTAGGTGGGGTTTAAAAATGGTCCAGGCTCATACTTACAATGTTTAACTTGAGTATTTGTGTCCTCCCTGCCGTGTATGGATGCTGAGCTTGTTTGGCTTGAGTACAACATCAACTGAAAAGACCAAATATTTTTCATTCTGACAAAATTTAAAATCCAATAAACATTTATTAAAATCTAAAAGAACACCCCCCAGATGAAACAGTCTGGGCAGATAGCATAGAACAGCAAAACGGACATGTGGGCAGGACCAGTCAGGGACCAGACAAGCAAGCCAGGAGCCAACACAGATCACAGAAGCCACAGCAGGAAAGGGGAATGAGACTCCCTGAAATGCAGGGTTGGAGAGAAGGCTTCCCCCAAAATATTTCTGTGGCTGCTCTGACCTGTGTCATCCATGGAAAAGGCTCCTTGCACACTTGGCTCTCCACCCACTTCTACGGCCACCTCCCCCCTAATGAAAGATCTTCATCTTGAAGCTGTACCCAGCCCTAAGCTGGTACCACTGTCCTCCCTAAATTTCTCCTCCAGTGGACGTACAAATCTGACTCAGCGGAGAGTCATACAGAAGTGACAGTGCTCAGTGAGATTCGGGGGGACGGGGCACATGGGCACACGATCAGCTTATTCAGACTCCTCACCACTCTGGCTTTCTGGGTTCCAACTCATGTCACTCTCACCCTACTGTGACAGCCTACTCATTATCTGGGTACAATGCATATAGTATTAGAATGAAAAATCAACTCAAGTTTTTCAAGTTATATAGCAACTTACTATAATGCAAACTGATAAAAATCCTCTCTTTATAAACTTCAAACCCGGTTCTTTTTGGATGCCTCCAAGCACAGAAACTCCAATGTCCCCCTTAGATTCCCCTTTTCTTCCCCTTTGTCATCTGGGTGTCACCATTTCCTACAGAGTTTGCTCCCCTTCCTGCATCCACTGCTCTGGTCTTGGCCCAGGACTTCTTTGCGTCCTGCCTAATGATCTGATAAATCCTCCCCTGGTCTCACCCTTCCCATGGCTGGTACCCTGGGCTGCCAGAGCAGATGCTTCAGATGAAAACTAAGTCCTTCCCCTGATTAAAGGTCTCCATTTTCCCAGCTGTTACAGACTGAATGACTGTATCCCTCAAAAGGCATACTGGGATCCCTGTCCCCCAATATGATGGCAGTAGGAGGTGGGGCCTCTGGGTAATCAGGGTGAGATGAAGTCACATGGGAGGAGCCCCCACGAATGGGGCTGGCACTTTTCTAAGAGTCACAAGACAGCCTGACCCTCTCCCTGCTCTCTGCCCATGTGAGGACATGATGAGGAGTCAGCAGTCTGCAGCCCACAAAGGGGGCCCGCCATATCTCAGCCTGATCTCAGACTTCTGGACTCTGAACTTCAAGAGAATTTCTGTGGCACTGTACAGCAGCCCAAACCATGAGACAATTTGTAAGAAAACAACTGAAGGGGAAAAACAATCCAAGACCATGTTTTACCAAACACGAGTCCTTCCACAACCCAGCTCCAGCCTGCTTCTCCAGCACTGCCTTTCAGTCACCTCCACTTTACAACTTCAGGCTTTCGACCTCCCGAGAACACACAGGACTGTTCGCTCCCTCCCAGTCTTTGCAAATCCTGTTTTTGCCTGGAAGGAGCTTCTCCCTACCATCCACAGGGGGATGCCTTCAGAGCTTTCAAGACTTGGGCAAATTAAACCATATGAAGGCTTTCCTGATGCTATCAGTTAGATTTTTTTTGCATATAATGAAGATCACCCATTTCGTGTACAGTTCTATGGGTTCTGACCAACACACACTTACATATATACCACAATCAAGATACAGAACAGTTCTATCATCCCCTCCAAAATTACCCATACCTCTTTGCAGTCAACTGTTTCCCCTGCCAGGCAACCATCGACTTGTCTACCATCCCAGTAGTTTTGCCTTTTCTGGAATATCATATAAGTGAAATCACAATACGCCATCTTTGGGTCTGGCTTCCACTTGAAACAGTGCATTTATACTGGTCTGCATTCTGTCACTGAGGTCTGAGGGGTCCAGTGGTTCTGCATTCTCGCCAGCACCTGGTATCACCAGGTCTCCTCCTCTCTCCATTTTAGCCATTGTAATAGGTGTGCTGTGGTCTCTCATCGAGGTTTCTATTTGCAGTTCCGTAATGACTAATGCGGAGAAGGCGATGGCACCCCACTCCAGTCCTCTTGCCTGGAAAATCCCACGGATGGAGGAGCCTGGTAGGCTGCAGTCCATGGGGTCACTAGGAGTTGGATACACCTGAGCGTCTTCACTTTCACTTTTCACTTTCTTGCATTGGAGAAGGAAATGGCAACCCACTCCAGTGTTCTTGCCTGGCGAAAGGGACAGGGGAGCCTGGTGGGCTGTCATCTATGGGGTCGCACAGAGTCGGACACGACTGAAGCGACTTAGCAGCAGCAGCAGCAGTAGCAGCAGCAGCAGCAGCAGCAATGACTAATGATGTTGAGCACTGTTTCATGTGTTTATTTGCCATCTATAAATCTCCACTGGTGAGGTGTCTGATTATTCAACAGGCTGTATCAACTGTCTACAACTAGGCAGGGGATGCCAGGCCTGTCTTTAAATATACTGGGTCCTTAAACCCAGCTCACAGGTCATCTTCTCTGGAAGCCATCAAGCTTTTTTGTTTTGTTTTATTTGCATACACTATCCAATTGTCCTAATATCATTTATTGAGAAAGACCAACCTTGTTCTGTTGAAATGCCTTTGTACCTTGGTGGAAGCTGTCTTGATCACTATAGTTTTATGGTAAGTATGGAAGTCCATCACCGTGAATTCATTTTCTTTTTCAAAATTATGGTTCTCCTGCCTTTCCATATAAATTTTAGAACCGATGACTAGATAAATAAAATGAAGTAAAATAAAAATTCCTGCCAGAGTTTTGAGTGGGATTATACTGAATTTATGGATAAGTATGAGGAAAAAAAACCAACATCTTCAGTAAAATGAATCTTCTAATCCATGAACATGGCATATATATATACATTTATCCAGGTCCTTGATTTCTTTCATTCTGTCATTTTCAGTGGATAGATTCTGCACACATTTTTGTTAAATTTATACTTAAATTTTTATGATTTTTAGTGCTGTTATAAATTTTATTTATAAATGAAATGATGCTTTACCTTCCACTTCCAATTGCTCATTGTGCGTATATAGACATACAACTGATTTCTGTATACTGACTTGGCATCTTGCAATCTTGCTGAACTCACTTATTACTTCTAGCAGTTTTTTTGTAATTCTATTACATTCTCCACATAGACCATAGAGTGAGATGTGACTAGAAATGATTTTACTTCCAATCTGTATGTGCTTTACTCATTTTTCTTGCCTGACTGCCCTGGGTGGGTATGATTTTGAATAGGAGCAGTAAGAGAGGGCAGTCTTGCTTACCTTTTAATCTGTGGGGATAAAGTTTCTTCTTTCACCATGGCTGTAGATTTTTTTGTAGATATCCTTTATCAGGATGTGGATACTTCCATTTATCCATATTTTGCTTACATTTTAAAATCATAAATGGTCTAATTTTGTCAAGTGCCTTTTCTGTGTCTATTGAGATGATCATGTGATATTTTTCTTTTTAAAGTCCGTTGATACAATGACACCTTTCATTCCTAGGATAAACCTCACTTGGTCATAATGTATTATCCTTTACATATACTATTGATTCTATTTGCTAAAATCTTATTTTAAATGTTTGCATCTGTGTTCATGAGAGTTGTTCAGTCGCTAAGTCATGACTGAGATAACATTATACCATTTCAAACCTAAGAACCTTACAACAGGATACTTCCACTTCCTCTCTCCCTGACTTTGCACTAGTGTTATTACATAACTTATAAACTGCTCAAGGTGCCAGTCAGGATTCAGCAATGTGTTCTAAGCACAGAGTTTTAACATGGGGAATCAGAGGTTTACATCACCACTGCAACCACTGGGGAGCTAAAGCCAGAGAAGCCGTCACTGACCATCTCCTACTGCAATCAAGCAAGTGATTCTCAAGAGTTTGCCTGGAAGCCAAGACCAGGAAAGCATCTGCAGCCTGAAGCTTGGAAGAGCAACTGTGCTCTCTGAATAAGTTTCTTTCTTCAGCCTCCAAATCTCCCAGGAGCGCCTCTCACTGGTCAAGTTCACACATGAAATGGAACTTTGGGAAATGTAGTTCTAAGCTTGTGGCCACAATGCCCAACTGACAACAGGCCGTTTAGTCCAGTTAGTGCCTTCTGGGTTACAAGTCTAGCTTTTAATTTTTATTTTTGACAGTATCATACACAAAAAAGCAGAAAGACAGTCTTTAGAGAAATCTCTACTGAACAGGCAAAATACAAGTCTGATCAAATATTTGCTTCTTCTTTCACTCAGAAAAGGAAACAAGCGATTTCCTTATGAGGCTGATCAAATATTTGTTTCTTCTTTCACTTGGAAAAGGAAACAAGCAATCTCCTTATGAGGCTGAATATTTATGGTATTCCTAAGATTAAGTACTAAATTACTACATTATAGAAAATAACGAGGATCATAGGTTTCTGTTAGCTTTAAAAGAGGCATGAGGTTAAGAAACAGCTTCCTTATCTGTAAGGAGCCAAGTCACTTTTTCCATTTTAATAATTAATGATACACACACACCTGTAAACCTGGCTTGCATACTGTCTGACTGAAAGTGCTTTCAAATTTCGTTTAGACAACATTCCTTTGCAAAACTGATACCAAGAGACAAGAGATGGGTGAAAATGCTGACATATTAACAACCTAGTTCCTCATTGGGAAAGAACTTCATTTTTGAGAAAAATGACTTTGCTAGACCATTTCACCTGTGTCTGTTCATGTTACATGAGGCATCAAGGCACGTTCTGAAAGGAAACTGCAAATCAAAGAGATGAAGGCTTCTGGCTTTCCACTTCACACGTAAGGAGCTTGAAAGCTGCCGCTCTACCCTGACAAATAAACAGCTAACCAGACTGCAAAGCTAACTAAAACCGACTCCTGTAGGATCCTTAAGAGAGGTGAGAACACGAGGTGAACTGCTGCCCCCACGACTGGAGAAACAGAGGGACTAATGCCGAGAATAACTCGGCGGAGCAGACTCTGGAGTGGGAAGCGCAGCAGGAGCCAACAGGAAGCCTGACCTGTAACAGACGTCGGCGGAGCAGAGACTCTAGAGTGGGGAGCGCAGCAGGAGCCAACAGGAAGCCTGACCTGTAACAGACGAGCGACTGGGGGCTCAGCGCGGACACCTCTGAGACCTAGAAACCCCAGAGGGACCCAGTCACAGGAAGCCCCTCTCAGCTTTGTGACGTTTACCTCCAGGAGCTTGGCCAGGTTCTCACAGTAAATACTGGAGACACTTCCTCTCATGTTTCCAACAAGACTGGGTAAAAGCATCACTCTTGAAATTCACCAGTGCTTTGTATTTCCTAAGGAGACTGCCCTTACAGGAAACTAGTTAACCAGACCCTAACCTGCTGGGGTATTATTAGAACCTAACTGACTGCAGGGTAGGAAAAAACAGTTGGCCCTTGAACAACATGGGTTTGAACAGTGATTATACGTGGATTTTTTTCAATTCTAAATTGTCACTGTACTAGACAATCGTGGCTGGTTGAATCTGTGGATACAGAATTGTGGATATGGAGGAATTGTGTGTGTGGAGGGTGGACTATGAGTTATAGGCAGATTTTCAACTATACAGACAGTCAGCATCTCTAACCCTGGTACTGTTCAAGGGTCAACTGTACAAAACTCCAGGCTACTCTAGAATTCCATTTGGGAGAAGGGAAACACCCAACTCTAGCCCACACTAGCCATACTCCCCCACCTAAGAGGGGCAGGAAAATAAGCTGAAAAATACTTCTGTGGTTCACAGTGCAGAGCCACAGGCTCACCAGAAGACTGAGACTCGATCACGGGACTGTAGAATGTGTCCCTTCCCCCTACACACCCCCACCATGTGAGGCCCATTTAAAGCAGTTCCTTTCATATGATACATCATGTCTGGAGCTCAAGAAAATACGACAAGCCATAACAAGACAAAAAACACAATCTGAAGAAAGAGAGAAGCATCAAAACCAGACATAACAGGAGTGTTGAAATTACCGAGACTGCGAATTTAAAACAACTATGATTACTATGATTAGGATCTAATGGATAAAGTAGAAAACATCTAAGAACAGATGGGCAATGTAAGAAATTGAGAGAAATCCTGAGACAGAAGAAAAAAGAAATGCTAGAGGTCAAACACAATGTAACAGAAATGAAGAATGCCTCTTATGGGCTTATTAGTAGACTAGATACAGCACTGGAAAGAGTCAGTAAAACTGAGGATATCTCAATAGCAACCCCCGAAAACTTGAAAAGCAAAGAGAAGAGAGACTGAAAAAAGGAAGAGAATACCCAAGGACTGTGGGTCACTACAAATGGTGTAACACTCATGTAACGAGAACACCAGAAAGAGGAGGAAGAGAGAAAAGAACACGAGATGTATTTGAAATAATAATGAGTAAGAATTTCCCTAAACTAACGGCAAGACACCAAACCACAGATCTAGGAAGTTCAGAGAATGCCAAAGAAGATAGATGCCTGTCCCAAAAAATGATGTTCAGGCATACCATTTTCAAATCACAGAAAAGCAAAGATAAGGAAAAACCCTGAAAGAAGCCAGGGGAAAAACCTTACCTGCAGAACAAAGATAAAAATTATATCCAACTTCTCCTCAACAACCATACAAGGAAGGAGAGTGGAGTGAAATATGTCATGTGTCAAGAAGAAAACCTTACCAACCTAGAATTCTGTACCCTGTGAAGTTATCCTTCCAAAGTGAAGGAGAAATAAAGACTTTCTTAGACAAACAAAAATTTGAGGGAATTTGTAGTAGACCTACCTTGCAAGAAATATGACAAGAATTTCTTTAGAGAGAAGAAAAATATTACAGGTGAGAAACTCAGATCTACCTAAAGAAAGGAAGATGGATTAAGTGAAGGTAAAATACAAACTTTATTTTTCTTATTCTTAATTAATCTAAATAAAATAATAACAGCAACAAAGTATTGAATCATTTATGCGTATGTATATATTTACGTTTATGTAACTACACATACATAAGTGAAATGAATGACAGCACCGATCCACAGGACAAGAAGGAGGAATGGGATTATTGTTATTCTACAGTACTCACACGACCTGTGAAGTGGTACAGTTATTATTTGAAAGTGGATTTGAATTAGTTGTAAATGTATACTGCATGCTCTGGCACAACCAATAAAAAAGTTTAAAAAATGAAGTATAACCAATACGCTAAGAAAAAAGAGAATATGGAACCATATAAAATACTCAGTTTAAATCACAAAAGGCAGAAGCGTGGAAGACAAAAATAGGACCAAAGAACAAAGTCAGTGAATAGAAAACAATAACAAATATTAATCCAACTGTATCAGTGATCACTTTGAATGTTAATGGTCTAAATGCATCAATTAAAAGATCAAGATTGTTGGAGTGGACCAAAAATCAAGACTCAACTCTACGTTGCCTACAAGAATCCACTTTAAATACAAAGGGTTGGGAAGATCAAACCAACCAAGGCTTGCTCTGCCAACTCAGAAAAAAAAATTTTTTTGTTTTGAGATAAGGAGGGTAGAAAAAAATGTAAAATCACCATAGAACTTCAAGGTGGAAGGTATGAGGGCAAGTGCTAGGTTCCCACTCCAAGAGGGGGTATGATGATGGCAAAGTCAGGAAGGACAACCTAATGTTTTTCAATCATTTACAAGAATCAGTAAGTTTGACCACACATTGGCTGGCATGGGAAAACAGGCATACTCATATGTTGCTAGAGGGTGAGGAGAACAGGCAACCTTTGTGGAGAACAGCTTGGAAACATTTAACATGCAAATACTCTTTGTTGGGCATGGGGGGGAATTCATTTTTAAAGCACATACATAAGTGAAATGACTCAGGTTTATTGCAGCCTTGCTTGTAACAGCAAAAGACTGAATATAAAGTATACGTTATCAATAGCAGGCTGGTTAGATAATTATGGTATACTTTGAAAATGGAATGCTACATAGCTATAAAAAAAGAACAAGGAGGTTTTTTATGTACTGGAAGGGACTGATCTCCAAGATACATTGTTGGGTGAGAAAAGCAAAATACAGACCAGTGTAAGATATGTGCTCTAGTTTATGTTAAAAAAAAAAAAAAAAAAAAGGAGGGCAGGGCAATGGCTGAAGGAAAAAATATACTTGTATATGTTTTGAATCTCTCTGGAAGGACTGACAAGAAACCAGTAAAGGTAGTTGCCTTGGACCATGAGAACAGAGTAGCTGGGAGAGAAGAGGACTTCTCAGGATCAAGTTTTCGTGTGTGTGTGAAATTCTTCAAAATTTTGAATCATGTGAATGTATGTTATCCAAAACAGAAACATTTCAGATAGATATAAAAATCCGAGGAATGCTCTGAGTAGATGAGAACTCTACAGTTTGTACAGAGTTGGGCGTACACCCTGCTCCCTTCCCGGGCCCTCACTACAGAGCCGGGTGTCCTCTGCTGTCTGCCCTCCAGGACACTCTGCCCCTGGTGGTACCCACTGCCCCCAGATCAGCCAACACCCCACAACTCCAGGCTGCGTCTGCTCTCCCCACTCGCCCTTCCAGTTCAGCTGTCATCTGGGTTTCACTACAAACCTCTCTGCCTCATCACAGGTCATCTCAGATCTTCACCAACTTCAAGGGCTCTCCCTAGGCTGCATTCTCCTGGACCTCACTCCTGTTTGATGCTTGAGGGGACCTTCCTAAAATTCACTCCTTCCCTGTCTTCCCTCACCTCACAGCGAGATTTCCTTTCCACCCTTCACCGCTTTCCGTCTTCATCCTGCACCCTGGTGGTGCACGTTCCCCCACGCTCAATCCTGTGCCCCTGGTCTTCTCTCCTCCCTGTATTCCCTGAGTCGGGGAGGGGTGCCTCTCCTTAAGGTTTCCAAGACCACCGTTGTGCTGAAGGCTCCAACATCGTGCACGGTGAGCTGTCCTCTCCTCCAAGCTCTAGACCCAGGAAGGAATGCCAACTGGGCATTTCCACCCGGCTGTCCCACCCTGACCTGGATCCTCCTGTCCTGTGCTAGACTCCAACCACCAGCCTCACTTGACAGACTGTGCTCTGAACTTCCAGGCAAAGGCCAGGGGCTCCGCAAATTCTATCAGGCACCCAGCGTGACGTGCTGGAAATCCCGGGAGTCTTTGCTGCCTCAGACAAATCCTCTGAAACCAAAGGGCTGACTGCAGCTGAGAGCCTGTTCCTCCCTCCCCGCTTCAGCCAGCCTCAAGTCACTTCAGGTTTCTCTTCCTCTGCATTTTCACTAATCCACGCAAGCTCTGGATTGCTGTACACGATGACGAGACAGTCTCTGAATCATCCCATCACTGAGCCAACTGCCACACAATGAGAACACATGGTGTTTGAGGCACCAGGTCAGATGCTGTGGGGATGCTAAGATGAAGGAGGCGCACGGACAGTTCTATTCAAGTCAGAGAATGGAAGGTCACAAAAGAAGTGATCATTAAAGGGCCATGGAAATTCACACAAGGGAGGTATCACTTCCAGAGACAGAGAGAGCTCTGAGATGTTTTACCAGAGCAGTGAGGACCATGTCAGGCTGCCCAGGGATTAGACAGGAAATGGCAGTGAGAAGGGGGTCACAGAAGGTGGTCACAGGGTATTTAAGGAAGAAGAGAAAGCAGACAAGTTAGAGAGGGGTCCCACGGTCTGGGAATATTTTTAAAAGGTTAAGAGAGAAAAGCCACCAAAAGAAGGAAAGTCGAAATTATAGAACAGTAGGGGTGGTTGACGATTGACAGAACTATTACTGAGCCAGGCTCCATGAGCTTAATATGAGTGCAAAGTTTCTACTCTGTGCACAACGTCCAAGACCATGAGAATTAGAGCGAGTCATGGCGCCTTCGGATAAGAGGACAGAGGCACCAGAAAATGGTTAACAGAGGTCAACCCTGGGGTAGGGGAGGCTGGGGTGATGAGTTAGTGAGGATACTCACTTTTGACTATTTAACATTTTGTAGCTTTGAGTTTTGTTCTAGGTCTGTGTATGGACACTACTACAAAAATGAATTTTTTATAAAAACTTGTTCTTTGTTTTACACATATATATTCTTTTTTTATATTCTTTCCTATTATGGTTTATCACAGGAGATTGGATATAGTTCGCAGTGCTAAACATTAGGAGCTTGTTGTTTATTCATTCTAAATGTAAGAGTGTGCATATACCCACCCCAAACTCCCAGTCCATCTCTCCCTCCCCACTTCCCCCTTGGCAACCAGAAGTATGTTCTCTATGTCAAGGAGCCTCTTTCTGTTTTGTAGATAGGCTCATTTGTGCCATATTTTAGATTCCACATACAAGTGATATAGTATGTGTCTTTCTCTTTCTGATTTACTTCACTTCAGGAGGATCATCTCTAGCTGCGTCTGCGTTGCTGCAAATGGCATTGTTTCCTTCTTGCGGCTGAGCAGTGCTTCATCGTACGCATGCCTCACATCTGCTTTCCCCATTCATCTGTCGATGGACATTTAGGGTGTTTCCGTGCTGTGACTTGTGAATAGTGCTGCTCTGAGCATAGAGGTACATGTTTCTTTTAGAATTATATTAAAAAACTACTTTTAAAAGATGAATTTCAGTATAATACTAGGAAAAGACTATAGCAGGTTGAGCATGTCAACAAGCCTCCTTCTGAAGGGGATGAGAAAATAGGATTACAGTAGCTTGAGAAGACCTCAGGTGTTGTTTCCTTCTGAAAAAGTGAAAACTAAAGCAGTTGGAAATGCTGATGGGGAAGAACTGGTAGAAACAAGTTGAACAATGCAGCGGGTCAAAGAGGAATTCAGAGAGGTGGTACAGAATCTGAACAGGCAGCAGAATCTTTGGTTCTGAGTGTGGACAGTGTTGCTTATCATGCCAGTAAACAGAGGATGTTGAGGCTACCAAGCCAGCAACCTCTGCAGCTACCCAAAATGGTGCACCCTCAGGGGACTCAAGATGGGAAGGAATAGGATACTGGTTTAGGGTGCTAAGGTGCATGTCAGAAGAATGATTTCAATAAGCCTAGACTCTTGCATCTTCTCATACACACACAAGTGATAAATTCACTAATTTGAGATAGTTGCTTTCCTTTAATTAATAACAATCTTTTGATCACCTTCCAACTACCTGTTTTTTTGTGTTTGTTTGCAAAAACTTCTATATATCCTTGGCACATCCCTTACCTCTTTAGAACAGTCCCTCAGAGCTATAAGAGAGGCCGTAGCCCAGGCTTAAGTTCTCAGTAAGTCTGCCCATAAAACATAATTCTCAACTTTGCATGTTTTTCAATTGACCCACATTCACAAGAAATGTCTGGGAAGGAATGCAGTGGGTCCTCTCCTGAAGTCCATTCCCCTTCCTCCTTCCCAGATCCAGCTCTGGTGTAGAGGAGAAGATGCACTAGCTGAGAAAATCCTGGCTCCTCCGACACAGTAATTGGTCCAGGAATGGGGATATGACCCAGATCTGGCCAATGAGGCCTAAAAAGGCACTTGGTGGAGCTTCAAGAAAGGAGGCTGCCACTCTTCTGGGAGAGCTGCAAGAATCCATCTCTTTCTCCCACTCAGAGTGAATGAGGATGCATGTAGCCCCAACTGCTGCTGGCAGCCATTCCTATAACCATGAGGGCCACTATCTCCCAGATGAAGCCAACACCTGGATGACAGCAAAGAGATGAAAAGAGCCTGGGTCTTTGATGAGATGGCTGAGCCACTGGGTCAGCCCGCCCTGGAGCCTGCCCTCCATCTGGACTTCCAGGACAAAAACCACATTGAATTGGGATTTTCTGTACTCGTAGTCTGGAGCTCTCTCACTGATAAACATCCCTTCCTCTAGGAAGAAAAACAAGACAAATCGGGAGGCAGAAACTGAGAGAGATGATGTCTGATGGTTCCAATTTTTCTCCACAAAGTAAAAGGCTAAGAGTGAGGAAGGAGCTGGGAGGAGCGAGGAAGACCGGACCTGGTTATTCAGGGCAGAGGGAAAGAGAGCTGTCTGGGGGCCAAGGAGGGGGCCTGGTGGGCATGCTGAGTACCCAGATGAGGGTTTTGAGAAGTTTGTCAGCTGCAAATAGCATGAAACTGTGCCACTCACCCAAGACCACCATCCTGTGGGCATGGCCTCTGGGCTTGCCATGCAGGATCGGGGGACAAGGGGAAAGGAGCTGGGGGCATGAGCACAGCAGCAGTGGAGGAGAGGACCCCAGGGTCTAGCTGGACCTGAAGGGAGTGAAAGCAGAAAGGGCTGATTGGTCAGGAAAACACAAAGGTACAAAGAAACAAGGCATCTCACTGGACTGAAGAACAGGTTCAGTGGGAGTGAGAATACAAGGAGGTGATGCAGAGGAAGGTCCTTCTAAGCAGAGTCAATCGTCCCCAGAATAACACTAGGGCCCAGCAGCTGCCATGCTCCACTGTAGCCCACTCCACCCCAGCCCATGAGTGTTGTTTCAGGATTAACTGAGGTAGATAAATTCTAATCTAACTAAAGCTGGACAGACACAGATAAGAGCTCAGAAAGGCCTAATTCTTCCCATATCACCCAGAGCCATGTGTGTGGCAGGATGCAGGGGACATCTTTTCAAGTTTGCTGATGTTTCCAAAAGCTCTGGAGGGAAAGACGCTCTGTGAAGGAGGAATGAGGCATGCTGCAAGAAAAGCATCTTTAAATCGGTCCTCTTAGAGAACTCACCTCTGTGTTCATCTTGGTCTCTTTCTGTAGAAGCTGTGAAAACAAAAGCAGAGGATCAGGACCTTGGTGGCACTCACCCCCAACTCTGTGCAGACACTCTCCTTGATCACCTCCCCTTCTCCCCCACTTCCTGTCCAATTGGCTCCGTCTCCCTCAAATGCCTTCATCACCTTGCCCTCCAGTGAGGGGACCCAGGTGTCTGTTCTGAGGCAGGTCCTCGCTGCCCCCCCAGGACATCACACCAGTACTGTTTCTCTAACGGATACTGCCAACCTCTAAGGTGTTCTCCTATACTGGAAGGGATGCCTCTGTGTACTTAAAAGAATGATGCATTTCCCAAAGTTGGGGCTTGGAGAGAGGAGCTTCCTGTCTACCCTTCTTTTATGGGGACAAACAAGGCAGTAAGAAATATATACCTTCTTTTTTCCCTCCTCGCTGAGTTTCCCAGGGACTTAAATATGTTAAAAAATCAGGACTGATGCATATACACTACTATGTATAAGACAGATAACTACTAAGGACCTACTGTATAGCACAGGAAACTCTATACTCAATATTCTGTAGTGACTCATATGAGAAAAGAATCTAAAAAAGAGTGGATATATGTATATATATATATTAATTGATTCACTTTGCTATACACCTGAAACTAATACAATATTGTAAATGAAAATTTACAATAAAAATTAAAAAAAAAATAGTTCAGTGGGCTACTCTGAAGCCTTGGCATTAAGGAGGAGGAAGAAGGGAGGAGACAGGTGAGCAAGAGTCACAGGGAATAAGGAAAGAAAAAGAAAAGATGAGGGGAAACGAGAGAGAGAAGGCAAAGAAATAAGGAACCTGTACAGAATACTGGGGCTCCAAAGTTTGGGGGTTCCAAACTTGAATGGACTCCTGGGGCTGCCTGTTGGAAATGTGCTTTTCTGGGTTGCACCCCCAGAGCTTCTACCCTGGGGAGAGAGGTTAAGAGTGTGCATTTTCAACAGGTATCTAGGAGACTGTGCTCAGATGGTCAGAGAACCACTCTTGGAGAATCACTAGAATTGAGAGTGGAACAGATGGGTCCCAAAGAGTGAACTTTTTCATTCATTTTCAGAACAGTTAGAATTTTCACTTGATTTTAACTAGGATGGTGAGTGAGGGTTGGGGGACAGAAGTGATGGAGAAGGGACTAAGGAAGCCTCTCCAGCCCTTCCGCCTGGGGTGAGGGGTTGTCTGGGATGCCAACAAAAAGGATGCTCCTGAGGAGCTGAGAAGGGGAAGGAGAGCCCTCCAGGGCCTCCAGAAAGGGAGGCTGAGGTAGCCCCTGTCCTTGGACCAGTCCTGCATTTGATTTTATTCTCTTTCAGAATACAAGAAGGGTTACATGTAGTGAAATGAACTGACTGGCAACAGCAAAAATAACACCTGTCTTTAAAAGCCTTGACTCCTGGCAATCCTCAGATCACCTAGGCTGTGCGTTGAAAATAACCGGTTTTCAGTATTTCCCTTCTGAAAATAACAAGTTTCCAGTAATTCCCTTCCCTCCTCCCTTCCTGTTCCTTCTTCCTGCTTTTGACGGTGGGTCTCATGACCCAAGCTGGTCAGCACACATGTCTCTCCTTTGGCCATATAGAAGCTTTCCAAGTTTCCTGGAAAATCTGAATAGAGGAACTTGTTAGAAATCAGACCCTAGAAAGCAGAGAGTGAGTGATAAAGAGGGTGAGCTTTCTTCTCAGGTCCTCGGGAGTCAGTGTGGGTATGATGTCTTCTTGTTCATAAAATACCTCCAAAGAATAACCAAGACACTGATGGCAAAGCCAGAAAAACCCAGAACTAAGTCAAGGATGTGTTCTGGGCAATGGTCTAGACTACAGGGGCTCCTGGAGGAGCCTGCCCCTCACAGATTCCTCTCCATCACTCTATGGCAAGTTACTTATCCTGTTGAGAATGTTAGTGTGAGTGTTCCTTGGGGCTTACATGTGGGTGGGGAAGTCCGATAACAAAACAGGAGGAGGTGGATAACAGTTGTGAGACTGGGTCAGCTACTTTATCTACATGAACCTAATCTTTGAAAACTGACAAAAAGGCTAATAATATTAACTCCACTTTACATATGAGGGACCTGAAGTTCAGGGTAGGTTAAAGCACTTGGCCTCACAGTCAGCGTGTTGTGGTTCTGAGTTGTAACTTTCAGCTTCCTGGCTCTGGAGCCAAACGCAGAATGCTCCAGAGATCTTTCCAGGGCTGTCTGACACTCAGCCAGAGAGCTGCTATAATAAACAGGAGATAGAGGGTTTGATCTGGCTTCAGTCAAGGACTGCTCAAGTGACCCCGGTCAAACAGGTTCCCCATTTGTAGGCTAAATGGCTGGACTTCATCTTTAACGTCTCTTCTAGCTGTATAATGCTCACTGATTCCCAAAACAGGAATATCTGGTGAGTCCTGAAACAGTGCTCAGCCTCAGTTGTGAAATGACTTTACCCAGAGCCTCTATCAGACTGACAAGAATTCAGAATGTCTGCCACAGAGTGTTAGTCATATATCTTTTTTTTTTTTTTTTTTGCCATGCTTTGCAGCTCGTAGGATCCTAGTTTCCCAACCAGAGACTGAACCCAAGGCCCCAGCAGTGAAAGTGCGGAATCCTAACCACTAGACCACCAGCGAATTCCTTAACATCACTGGGAAACTATAGGTAGGTATCTCCACAGACAGCAGTTTAGCAACATCCATTAAAATTCCAAATGTAAGCAAATGAACTCTGACCTGGCAATTCTACTGCTTCCCTCTTTTAATTACAAATTTTTTTTCAAGATTTAACAGTTAACTTACAATGTTGTGTCAGTTTAAGGTGCACAGCAAAGTGATTCAATTATATATATCACACATATACATACATAATTTATAAGTAATAGCCAAAACATGGAAGGAACCTAAATGTTCATTGAAGATAAGGACACATACAATGGAATAATACTCAGCCATAAAAAGAATTGAAATAATGCCATTTGCAGCAACATGAATGGACCCAGAGTTAATAATTATCATATTAAGTGAAATAAGTCAAACAGAGAAAAATAAATACCATATAATATCATTTATATGTGGAATCTAAAAAATGATATGTGAACTCATTTACAAAATAGAAAAAAAACCAACTCAGAAATAGACTCACAGACACAGAAAACAAACTTATGGTTACTAAAGGGGAAAGAGGGTGAGGGATAAATTAGCAGTTTGGGATTAACATATACACACTCTTATATATGAAACAGATAAATAAAGACCTACTGTATAGCATAGAGAACTATATTCAATATTTTGTAATAGCCATTGCTTTCTATTTCTGTCTCTAGACCCCAAACCACATTCAGGAGAAATCAGTAAATTTCCCTGAGTCCTTTGTCCTTTTTTTTCTTTAATTCTTTATTTTATATTGAAATATAGCTGATTAATAATGTTGTGATGGTTTCAGGTGGACACCAAAAGGTGAATCGTTTGTTCTTGTAGAAATACTATTGCTTGCCTTCCCTTTCTAAGAACTTCCAGAAAAGCTTTCCTATAAAGTCTATGAAACATTACTTATAAACTTTACTGCTTTCCCACAGGATCTGGGAAAAGCAAAACAAAACAGAAACAATTTGCAGAGCTACACATGCATAAGAAAGAACCCCACCTGGAAATCCTACCACCCTAGGCACCAGCAGTCTACCACCAAGGATGAACTGAATCACCATTTACAAAGCACATTCAGCAGGAGTATCCTGGACAGACACTTTCCATTCTCCTCCTCCTCCAAGTCTCAACTTCCTTTGTAATAAGACGGCACTGCTGGGGGAGGCAGCAACCCCAGGCCAACTTTTAACACCTGTCCTGCCCATTTTCCCCACTGTCCTGCCAAGACCATTACAGTCTGAACAGAACCCAAGGGGGACTTTATTCTATATTTTAACATATTCCAGAAGATCTAAGACCTAACCCTGTAACTAAAAGATCTAAGACCTAACCCTATAACAAGAAGATTTACTTTTTTTTGTACTCTTTTATTTGTCTTGGAGCACAGTTGATCTACACTGTTGTGTTAGTTTCAGGAGTAGAGCAAAGTGTGTCAGTTATAGACATACAGATATGCATTCTTTTTCAGATTCTTCACCCTGTACATTATTACAGAATATTGAGTAGAGTTCCCTGTGCTACACAGTAGGTCCTCGTTGGTTATCTATCTTATAGTAGTGTGTATATGTTATGTATGTTAATCCCAGACTCCTAATTTATCCCTTCCCCCCAACATTTTCCCCTTTGGTAACAGTAATTTTGTTTTAGAAATGTGTGAGTCTGTTTCTCTTTTATAAATAAGCTTATTTGTATCCTTTTTAATATGAGAGATGAGATGGTTCGATGGTATCACTGACTCAGTCGACATAAGTTTTGAGCAAACTCCAGGAGATGGTGAAAGACAGGTAAGCCTGGTGTGCTGCAGTCCATGGGGTCACAGAGCCAGACAACTTAGTGACTGAACAGAAACATCCTTTTTAAAATTAGATTACACATATGAGTGATACCATGTTATATTTCTCTTTCTCTGACTTACTTCACTTAGTATCATAATCTCTAGGTCCACTCATGTTGCTGCAAATGGCACTATTTTGTTCTTTCTTATGGTTGAATATATGTACCATTGGATATGTGTACCACATCTTTTTAATCCTTTCCCCTGTTTAGGCTGCTTCTCTGTCTTAGCTATTATAAATGCTAATGCTAAGTCACTTCAGTCGTGTCCGACTCTGTGCGACCCCATAGACGGCAGCCCACCAGGCTCCCCCGTCCCCCTGGGATTCTCCAGGCAAGAACACTGGAGTGGGATGCCATTTCCTTCTCCAATGCATGAAAGTGAAAAGTGAAAGTGAAGTCGCTCAGTCGTGTCTGACTCTCAGCAACCCCATGGACTGCAGCCGACCAGGGTTCTCTGTCCATGGGATTTTCCAGGCAAGAGTACTGGAGTGGGGCGCAATTGCCTTCTCTGCTATTGTAAATAGTGCTGCAAAAATCACTGGGGTGCAAGATTTACTTTTGATTTTTATTTCAAGGGTTTAATATTTTAAGAATATTTAAAACATTTTAATATTTAAAAGCTTAAAGGCTTTAAGTTCCTGACTTTTAGCATTATGTTTAGAAAGACTTATATATACATTTTTTCTTTTAGATTTTTAACTTTTTCCCCCTTTATTTACATGTTTAGTTATAATCAATCTAAGTTGTTTGGTATATGGCATAAGAGAAGACTATTGTAATCTTCCCAAATAGGTAAATTATTCTCATATCATTTATTCTCATAAATTTATTTATTCTCATAAAGATTCATTCTTTCCCCCAGTGGCTCATATTTAAATTCTTATGAATATGGTTATTCTTTCTTTCACATTATTGACCCCGATTTCCATACCTATAATATATTATTTACAGGACTGTGGCTTTATAACATATTCTGCTTTCTGGTAGTTCAAGTTTTCCCATTAAATTGTTCCACATTCTTATCTATTCTTGCTCACTCAGACTTCTAGATTAAATTTAGAACAGCTTTGTCAAGTTAAGAAAAAAAATTCCACAGGGACTATGCTTGTGATTGCATCAAATTGATAAATTAAATTAGGATTAATCATTCAGCCTTCCCACCCAGAAATATATGGTATGCCTCTGTAGGAGAAGCCACTTGAAAACAGAAAAAGAATCTCAAATTAGTTTTTGAATTACTGCATAATTACAAATGACAGCTCAGGCTGCAGCGGCTCACTAGAAAGTTAATTGAAAAAAGTCAACACTTTGGCATAAATAACCTGCTTAAAGCATTTTCAAGTAGGTAAGCCTCTCCTCAGATGTCCTGCAGCAGACAAGCTATCCTCTGGGAAATGGGGTTACACATCATCATACTAAGTGAAGCAAGTCAGAAAGAGAAAGACAAATACCTTATGACATCACTTATATGTGGAGTCTAAATATGACACAAAAAGGAACTTACCAATTAAACAGAAACAGACTCACAGACACAGAGAACAGACTTATGGTTGCCATGAGGGAGAGGCAGCAGGGAGAGATGGATTCAGAGTTCGGAATGAGCAGATGCAAGGTATTATATATAATGGATAAACAACAAGGTCCTGCTATATAGCACAGGGAACTATATTCAACATCCTGTGATAAACCATAAAGGAAAAGAATATGAAATAGAATGTATATGTATGTATAACTACATTACTTTGCCATAGAGTAGAAATTAGCAAAATATTGTAACTCAACTGTATTAAAAAACAATAAAAAATTTAAAACAAAGGCCAGTTCTAGACCTGGCTTGGGCATCCACTAGTTGTGTGACTGAGGCCAGGGCACATGGTCTCTGAGCACCTTGAAAAAGGGGGGCAGATGAGTGTAAATGAACTTAGATGACCCCTAACACACTCTTTCAGTGCTGACATGCCATAAATTCTAACTCACTTCTATTTATTGTTTCTTCTTTGGTTTAGCTTTCTTCATGTTTGGCTTGGTTCCCTGGAGGTTATTAGCTTCTCTTGGGTTCACTTAGGGCTTTCCCTTGTGGCTCAGTTGGTAAAGAATCTGCCTGCAATGCAGGAGACTTGGGTTTGATCCCTGGATTGGGAAGAACCCCTGGAGAAGGGGAAGGCTACTCCAGTATTCTGGCCTGGAGAATTCTATGGACTGTATACTCCATGGGGTCACAAAGAGTCGGACACGACTGAGTGAGCTCACTTAGGGGCAGACAGACACAAGTAATCGAGGACAAGGCTCAGGTTACCAGATCTAGGGAAGCTGCTGCCCAGCTGCCCTGAGTCCCCGTCATTAAGCAGGTAAAGCATTCCTCAGCACTCTGTTTGAACATGTCACTGTCCTTCCCCTCCCAACCTTCAAAGCTCCTCCCACCTGCTCCATGACCCTCCTATTCCTCTTAGTGGCCATTTCAAAACCTTCTGCCTTTCACTGAGAGTGATCTCGATATTCAATTCAGTTCAGTTCAGTGGATCGGTCGTGTCCGACTCTTTGAGACCCCATGGACTGCAGTAAACTCTCGGAGTTTACTCAAACTCATGTCCATTGAGTTGGTGATGCCATCCAGCCATCTCATCCTCTGTCGTCCCTTTCTCCTCCTGCCTTCAGTCTTTCCCAGCATCAGGGTCTTTTCAAATGAGTCAGCTCTTCGCATCAGGTGGCCAAAGTACTGGAGTTTCAGCTTCAGCATCAGTCCTTCCAATGAATATTCAAGACTGATTTCCTTTAGGATGGACTGGTTGGACCTCCTTGCAGTCCAAGGGACTCTCAAGAGTCTTCTCCAACACCACAATTCAAAAGCATCAATTCTTCGGTGCTCAGCTTTCTTTATAGTCCAACTCTCACATCCATACATGACTACTGGAAAAACCATAGCTTTGACTAGACAGACCTTGATATAACAGGAGAAAAATGTTGTATCAGGAGTCAAAGCACTCTTACTAAGAATGAACAGCTGGTATCCTAAGGGTATATCCATCCTTTAAAAGAGCAGCTTACTCACTCAAATAATTGCAAGCAATACAATCTGAGTGTAACTAAATTTTAAAGGTGGGTTGAGAGAAGGACATTCAGGGGCCCATACATGCTGTTAAGGCACTGATACCCAAGAAAGTCCAGGTCAAAACCTTGGTCCTCTATTGCTGAGATTAGTTCTTTTCTGGCCAAGTACTTTTGAAAACCATGAACTGCTGGAACATCCGAGCACAGCACAAACGACAAATGTATTGGGGCTGGGACAAAGGAATATAAATCTTCCACCCGGGAAGAATCTGTGTAACTCTGGTTTCTAACTATCTATTTATGCCTAAAACTTATTTGTTGCTTGGCTGCATCAGGGCTTAGTTGCAGCATGCAGGACCTTTGACGAGTCGCGCAGGGTCTTTCCTTGTGGCACACTCACTCTCCGGTTGTGGCGTGTGGGCTCAGTAGTTGCAGCACTCAGGGCTCAATTGCTCCGGGACACGTGGGATCTTTGTTCCCCAACCAGGGATCGAACCCACATCCTTTGCATTGCAAGGTGGATTCTTAACCACTGGACTACCAGGGAAGCCCCTGGTTTCTAACACTTTAAAATCTCAATAATTATGCTTTTCAGGATTGTTAGAGGGAATGTGCTTTCTTTCCCCTTAGCAGATCAATTAAGACTTTCACAAGCAAAATTTCACGTGTTATGTGTCACCTCGATGTTAATTGTATAAATCATATTATGCTCTACAACTGAGCATATGTTTTTCTGCTATTTTATGTCTGTTCTGTTTTCCTATGTTGCTTTTTTCCAACTTTATAGAGATATCATGACAGATTACATCCTATCAGTTTAAGGTGTATCTATGATAGTTTGATTCATGTATATATTTCTCATGCAGTTTTTTTTAAGAGGCTGCAAATTCTCAGATTTCAGATGAGAAAATTTAAGGCCCCCTTTCAAACTCTGAAGTATTATGACATGGTTTCTGTGATGATAAAAAAGTAAACAGTTAAGCTATAAAAACAATCATTCTGTACAAGACATATAGAAAATATCAAGCTATTCAGGCATAAGAAAAGATATGTTTTAGTATACCAAACAACACAACTGAGTTGGCATATGGAGGATTAAAAAGCTTAAAGAAATCCTGCAATAAAGTTGACCAAGATGACGACATAGAAGGCTCCTGGCTCCCCTCCTGGTATGGCCACACTGAGTATACAGCTACAGTGGGAGCATTCCCTTCTGAAAGAGATCCAGAAACCAGCTCAGTGACTTCTACACATCTGGTGAATAAGCAAATATTCACATCAAAACAGGTAAGAAAGGCTGAGTCAAATGGCAAGGTCCTACTGTATAGCACAGGGAATTATATTCAATATCCTGTGATAAACCATAATGGAAAAGAACACATAGAAAAGGAATGTATATGTATGCATGATCGAATCACTTAGCTGTATAGCAGAAATTAACACAATATTGTAAATCAACTAAATTTCAATTTTAAAAAAGATCTTTACAAGGAACACTACAAGGGAATTCCCTGACGGTCCAATGGTTAGGACTCTGTGCTTCTACTGCCGACGGCCCAGATTTAATTCCTAGTCAGGGAACTAAGACCCCACAAGTCACATGGCATGGCCAGAAAAAAAAAGAAAAAAAACTATAAGACATTAATGAAAAGAATGGAAAAAGACACAAAAAAATGAAAAAAATCTGTGCTCATGGATTGAAATAATTAATATTATTTATGTCCATACTACCCAAAGTGATCTACAGATTCAATGCAATCCTTATTAAAACTCCAATGGTATTCTTCACAGAAATAGAAAAGCAATCCTAAATTTTGTATGGAGCCGCCTAAGATCTGAAACTGTAAATCTCCTGGAAGAATACATAAGGGGCAAGGAAACTCCTTAACTTTGGTCTTGGCAATGATTTTTTTGGATTTGACACCAAAAGCAAAGACAACAAAAGCAAAAATAAACAAGACAGACTACAGGAAACTAAAAAGCTTCTGCAAGGCAAAGGAGGCCATGGAATGGGAGAATATCTCTGCAAATCATGTATCTAATAAGGGGTTAATACCCAAAATATATGAGGAACTCCTACAACTCAATGGCAAAATACCCCAAATGGTCCAATTTAAAACTGGGCAGAGAAACTTAATAAGCATTCTTCCAAAGACATACAAATGGTCAACAGGTACACAAAAGGCTTTCAGCATTCAACATCATTAATCATTGGGAAAATAAAAAAGAGAGATTATCTCACTAGAGAACGAATACTGGTGAGGATGTAGAAAAAAGTGAAAGCTTGTGTACTGTTAATGGGAATGTAAACCGGTACAGCCACTACGGAAAACAATATGGAGATTCCTCAAGAAATTAAGAACAGAACCACTGTGTGATCCAGCCATCCCACTTCTGGGTACACACCCAAAGGAAACAAAATGATTATCTCAAAGAGGTATAAATGTACTCCCATGTTCATTGCAGCATTATTTACAACAGCCGAGACCCAGAAACAAGCTATGTGTAGACAGTGAAAGGATAAAACTGATTCATATAGAGTCAGCCCTGCATACCTAAGGCTGTGTAATGCACAGATAAGGAAACTGACTATATTCATTATATTGCACCATTTTATACAAAGGACTTGAGGACCCAAAGATTTTGATATCCACAAGGGCTCCTGGAACCAATGCCCTACAGAGAGTGAGAGATGACTCTATATGGAATATTATTCAGCCTTAAAAAGGTTAGAAAATATTGTTATTTGTGACAACATACGTGAACTCAGACAGCATCATGCTAAGTGAAATAAGCCAGGCAGAGAAAGACAACTAATGCATGGCATCACTTATAAGTGATTCCATCACTTAATGCATGGAATCTACTAGAAAACTGGTACCCAGTGTAGGAGAAATAGGGAGAGATAGGTAAAAACGTACAAATTTTTAGCTACAACATGAACAAGGTCTGAGGATCTATTGTAAAACATGGTAACTACAGTTGAAAACAGTCATGTATGACTGAAATTTGCTAAGAGCAGAACCTAAATGTTCTCACCAAAACCAGTAAATGTGTATTAGTTTACTCCATGAAGAGAATACTTTCATAATGTTATCTGTGTATCAAACATCACACTATATACACTTTAAGTATCTTAGAATGTTTTCGTCAATTATACCTCAATAAAGCTGGAAAAAAAAAATCCTGCCTTAGCTAAAACAACATGACTTGACATTACCACTTAAAACAGCCAGAGATCAAAAGCAGCAGTGGCTACATGTGTTTGTGTTTTCTTTTTCAAAAACATCTTTGCCTATCGCCTTTTATTCCCACAGCAACCCTTAAGAAGTTAGAGCCCTCAAACTTTCATTCTGCAGAGACAGGAAGACTGTAAATCACTCGCTGCTGGTGGTTCTCCATCTGCCCTCCTCCTCCCCCCTCAGGAACTGGCTGACCTCCCTATGTTGCGTCTCCTGGCCTGCTTCACCCTCCAGCTTCCGCCTGGCACTGGCCAGAGAAGATCAGAGGAGGGGAAAGGTGTAACACAGAACAAACCTGACTCCCTGCTTGGTCACTCTGGATCTTACCTCTTTGCCAAACAATGTTGCCTCTGGCCCGAAATATGCAAGGCAGCACATTCTCAAGGCTTTGCCTCCCAGGCTTGCTCTTTCAAGGCCTAACAGTTTTCATTTATATAAAGATAAAAAGTTGCACAACAGAGGATCACACTGGTCCTGTTGGAGGTTGACAGCAGACCTACATGGACAGCTGCAAGAGCAAAGCATTATCACATCCCCTTCCTGGTCTGGTCCGCACCAAGACTTCTGCAACAACTAGCTACACCCCTGCCCACTTTGAAGCCTGGATTCTAACTCAGGGATAAGATGGTTCCTTGGGACACTAGGTTACCATCTTCTCTCTCTGCTGGGTTTCCAAATAGTCACTATACTTTGCCCCAACACCTCGCCTCTTGATTGAGTGGCCAGTTGTGTGGCTGAGCAGTACGGGGTTTGGACAAAAGGAGAGGCTGGTGAACTTATCTCCGACTTGTCCTGTCCCACTAAGCTGCTGGTCCAGCAGTGGCTGACTTCTGCCAAGGCCCCCTGCAGCCCTGGAGGGCGAGCCCTCCTTGGGAGCTGCACCCCGACTCTCACCTCCAAGCTCTGGAACCACAGTCCTTTCCCTGCCCCTTCAGACAGGGGTGGGGATGGCATCCCACCAACCCTCTTACCTGGGTGCCTCACTGTCATTTGTTGGTTCTGCGAAACCTACCCCCTCTTCTATAGAGTCCCTTCAAAAATGTCTTGCATTTTTGTGTTTTTTTTTTCCTGTTTCCATTCTAACCAATATACTTGCCCACCAAAATCTCTCCGTAAATGAATGGTACAGCCAGGACTAAACAGCTTCCTTGGCTTAAACTATGCCTCTCTTTTCATCTTAGTCTTTCTTCTAAGCGCAAACTGGAATATGAACCTCTCTAGAGCATACTATGAATAATATGGCAATTTCCAGTAACCCAGTGGTCTCAATCAACATTTCTGATTGTTGGAATGAGAAGCGGGGAGTGAGCCAGCATGCTGCTAACCATCTTCGACAGCCTCCCACAACAAAGAGTTATCCAGCTCCAAATATCAACAGTTTCGAGATTGATTATTCCTCCTGCAGAATGACCCACAGCTGTGACTTTCCTCCTCTCTGAAATGCTCTCAGATGCCTATAACCACTGCTCTCAAGCCAGGCCACTGGCAGAAGTATGTTGAGTCCTGCCCCAGGCCATAGGTGCCTTGCACCAAGGCCTCAGAAGTGGAGCCCAGAACCCAGGTCACCTCCAAAGCTGATTGAGCCCCTCTGTAACTGTTGTCCAAAGCCCCTGATATCACTGACAAGCTTCCTGACTCCCAATTAGGCAAAGATGCCCACTCTTGTAAACACACTACAGCGTCCCAGTCAATCGCCTAACGCCAACCTTTCAGCAGGAATTTTCTTTGTCTTGAGGCTATAAAAATTGGCTATGAACACATGAAAATTGTTGGCTTTCCCTGGTCTGTCAGGAGGTCGGCCCACTGTGCTCACGTTATCTCTGCCCACATTCTCTCTGCTCTTTGTTCTTAATAAACTCATTCCCTTCTGAAATGCTCTATGTCTGAAAATTCTTTTCCAACTTGTGCTCACACTGACTCAACAAAGAATGGGGGAAGGATTAGGGAGATGGTGACCTTCTCAGACAGGGCTGGGTGCTGGCCTGAGAGGTCCAAGAGTTAAGGTAAAAGTGACCTTTACCCCTAGGCTGAATTTTCCTTTCTTGAAGGGAGCTGATACTTTGAGGCCTACCAAGGAAAATAAAATGACTACATGGGGCAAAACTCTGGAAAAATACATCAAAATAGTAATTGTAATTATGTCTCTGGTAGAATTTTTTAGTGATTTCTTTGTGGTTATCTATATATTTTAAATTTTGCAGGTCTTCCCTGGTGGTCCAGTGGTTAAGAATCCACCTTTCAATGCATGGGTTGTAGGTTCGATCCCTGGTCAGGGAACCAAGATTCTACATGCCACGTGGCAAATAAGCAATGAAGACCCAGCGCAGTCCAAAAAAGTTAATAAAATAAATTTTGCTATAAAGGTTAGTTAACATTTATATAATTATTTAAAACTCTAAAAAGAAGCTATTATGCCATATTCACTGATTCCATCCCTCCCAGCCCCAGTTCCTCGAGTGCATAGAATTTCACATGGCAATATATCAGGGTGCTTTAATAATGAAAACCAGAAAATTGTCTTTACAGCCAATTATAAGGAATGACTCTACTTCCTTCAAGGTCATCCATATTTGAGGAATGAATGAATGAATGAAATATTCTTTACTTTCAAATGACATGTACTTATGCAATTGACCAAGTTTACTTTCCTAGAGGCAAACTTGAGATTCAGCACAAAAGCAATATAGACCTGCAATGTCCTATATGGTAGCCACTGTAGGCTAATTTGTTTTAGTCATGTCTCTCTGCAACCCCATGGACTATAGACCGCCAAGCTCCTCCGTCCATGAGATTCTCCAGGCAAGAATACTGGAGTGGGTTGCCATTTCCTTCTCCAGGGAATCTTCCTGACCCAGGGATCAAACCTGCGTCTCCTGTGGCTCCTGCATTGCAGGCAGATTCTTTACCGCTTGAGCCATCAGGGAAGCCTCAAGGTAGCCATTAGACACACACTATTTTTTTTAATTGAAGTATAGCAGATTTACAATGTGCCAATCTCTGCTGTACAGCAAAGTGACTCAGTTATACACATATTAAATATTCTTTATAAAATATTCTTTTCCATTATAGCTTATCCAGGAGACTGGATACAGTTCCCTGTGCTATACATTAGGACCTTGCTGTTTATCCATTCTAAATGTAATATTTTGCATATACCAACCCCAAACTCCCAGTCCATCCCTTTCCCTTCCCCCTCTCCCCCTTGGCAAGCATAAGTCTGTACTCTATGTCTGTGAGTCTATCTCTGTCATTTGTGCTATATTTCAGATTCCACATATTAGTCATATCGTATGGTATTTCTCATTCTGACTTACTTCACTTAGAATGATAATCTCTAGTTGCATGAGTGTTTCCTTTTTTGTGGCTGAGTTAATACTCCACTGTTTATATGTATCTAATCTTATTTATCCATCCATCTGTCACTGGACATTTATCTTGTTTCCATGTTTGGCTGTTGTGAATAATGCTGTTACGAACATTGGGGTGCATGTTTCTTTTAGAATTACAGTTTTCTCAGGGTATAGGTCCAGGAGTGGGATGGCTGGATCCTATGGTAATTCTATTTTCAGTTTTCTGAGGAACCTCCATACTGTTTAACAAACACACACACTATTTAAATGTCAATTAATTAAATATAGAACATTTCCATTTTCACAGCAAGTTCACACTTTATTTTTCCCCCTGGACTTAATTTCTCTCTTACATTATCTTTGCTCCCCATATCTGGTTACATTTATTTTCTGCTGACTTGCTACGCCTCTACATGATTTTGTTGCAAACCACCCTAGTTCCTTTGTGGGACAATTCAGGATATCAGTACTTCTAAATATTTGTGTCGAGATAACCTTGTTGCTGGGAGCTCAGCCTTAGTTTTTCTAGAGTGCACTTAAATCATGTAACCCGCAGAACAACGTCTGAAATGCTAAGAGTTTCCAGTTTCCAAAGAGGAAAGCGCAGTCAGGAAAGGTTAAGTGACCTGCGGAGGATTCATACCAAGGAGCAGAACCCCAGGCCGGCGGGACCCTGGAGTCCCAGCCGGCCGAGTTCTCACCCCCGCTGGAGATGCCGAGCAGAGCCGTTCGTTGCCGCCCCACTACGCCACATCGCCCGAACACTAGCTGAATACCTCTACATAAAAACCTAAACCATCACCATTTTACAAATGAAATAGGGATGAAACGTTCTTAATACTCGGCCTTTGTTTATCTGACTCAGGCCCTCCCAAGGAGCCCGTAGCGATCGCCGGCCAGCCGAGTCTCTCTCGCGCCCGGTCCCTGCCGGTCCGGGCGAGGTGGGCGGCGCCGAGAGCTCTCGGCCGGTGGCTGGCCAGGCGCGGGATCTCCCGCGCGCCTCGGTTTTCAAGCTCCTTCTGGAGTGTTTCAGAAAAACCCTGACCCCGATTCCCCCGCGCGCCTTACCTGTCGCCGGGCACAAAGCTGAAGCTCTCTGAGCCACCTCCGGGCTCCGCGCCACCACCCGCCCTACGAACACTGCAGGAGCGCGGCTGGGATTGGCTGCCGAGTCGAGGGACGAGGAGAGGCGAGCGAGGAAGGAGGAGGAGAAACCGGGCGGGGTGGGGAGTGTGTGGGGAAGGGGTCCCGCCTACGCCTCCTCCCCCGAGGACGCAGCCCCAGGACTCTGCTAGGTTACCCGAGCCGCAGGACTGGCTGTGAACTTGTCTAGGCGGCAAGTCTTCAGCCCAGCTCCTGCCCTGTCACTTGGGCCTTGCTTGGCGGCGCCAGTGGGCAGAGGGCGCGCATCCGCAGGGGAGCGGGGAGCCCTAGGCTCGTGCTCTGGGCCCGCAGAGTGTCTGCGGCTGTGCACCGTGTGCCCCATCCCTAGTGGGGGGCATCGGAGCCCCCTCCTCTGCCCCACTCCCGCCACGGGAACCCGCTGGATCCTTTTTGGGTTAGTAGCTCCGGCCCTGGTGGAACAACCAGGGAGGCATTTTTTTCTCCTCTGTGTGCATGTTGAAATACCTGTAACATAACATTTCCATCTTAACCATTTTTAAGTGTATACAGTTCAGTGGTATCAAATACATTTACTTAGTTGTGCAAAAACACCACTATCCATAACTGTTTTCATCTTGTGAAACTGAAGCTCTATACCCATAGAACAATGACTCCTTGGTTATTTCTTGCCCCCTGGTAAGCACCATTCTACTTTCTGCGTTTATGATTTTGACTGCTTTATCTCGTGTATGTGGAGTCATACATTATGTATCTTTTTCTGACTGGCTTATTTCATTTAGCATAATAACCGCAGGAGTCATCCATGTTGTAACATATCGCACAATGTCCTTCCTTTGTAAGACTGAACAATATTCCATTGAATGTATAATATATTTACATTTTGCTTATCTGCTCATCCACTGATGCACACGACTTGCTTTGTTGGGTTAGTTATTACAAATAATGCTGCCATGAACATGTGTGTACAAATATCTCTTTGAGACCCTGCTTTCAATTCTTTGGGGTATATGCCCAGAAATGGAATTGCTGGATCATAGGTGGCTCAGAGGGTAAAGCGTCTGCCTACAGTACGGGAGACCTGGGTTTGCTCTCTGGGTGGGGAAGATTCCCCTGGAGAAGGAAATGGCAATCCACTCTAGTACTCTTGCCTGGAAAATCCCATGGTCTGAGAAGCCTGGTAGGCTACATTTCATGGGGTCACAAAGAGTTGGACACGACTGAGCGACTTCACTTCATAACTTCATAGTAATTCTATCTTTAATTACTTGAGGAAACACCAGTTTTCCATAGTGACTATACCATTTTACATTTTCACCAATAATGCACAAAGTCCTAATTTCTCCATGTCGTTGCAAACACTCATACTCTGTTTGTTTGTTTGTTTCAGTAGTAGCTATCCTAATGGATGTGAGGTGGTATCTCAATTCAGTTTTGATTTGCATTTCCCTAATGATTTGGAGGGCCTAGAGGAGCTATCCCATGTTGAAGGTCAGGAAGGGCGGTGGTGAGGAGATACCCCTCACCCAAGGTAAGGAGCAGCGGCTACACTTTGCTGGAGCAGCCGTGAAGAGATACCCCATGACCAAGGTAAGAGAAACCCAAGTAAGATGTTACTTGTTGCAAGAGGGCATCAGAGGGCAGACACACTGAAACCATACTCACAGAAAACTAGTCAATCTAATCACACTAGGACCACAGCCTTGTCGAACTCAATGAAACTAAGCCATGCCCGCGGGGCAACACAAGATGGGTGGGTCATGGTGGAGAGGTCTGACAGAATGTGGTCCACTGGAGAAGGGAATGGCAAACCACTTCAGTATTCTTGCCTTGAGAACCCCATGAACAGTATGAAAAGGCAAAATGATAGGATACTGAAAGAGGAACTCCCCAGGTCAGTAGGTGCCCAACATGCTACTGGAGATCAGCAGAGAAATAACTCCAGGAAGAAGGAAGGGATGGAGCCAAAGCAAAAACAATACCCAGCTGTGGATGTGACTGGTGATAGAAGCAAGGTCCGATGCTGTAAAGAGCAATATTGCATAGGAACCTGGAATGTCAGGTCCATGAATCAAGGCAAATTGGAAGTGGTCAAACAAGAGATGGCAAGGGTGAACGTCGACATTCTAGGAATCAGCGAACTAAAATGGACTGGAATGGGTGAATTTAACTCAGATGACCATTATATCTACTACTGTGGACAGGAATCCCTCAGAAGAAATGGAGTAGCCATCATGGTCAACAAAAGAGTCCGAAATGCAGTACTTGGATGCAATCTCAAAAACGACAGAATGATCTCTGTTCGTTTCCAAGACAAACTCGATGGACGTGAGTCTGAGTGAACTCCGCAGGTTGGTGATGGACAGGGAGGCCTGGCGTGCTGCGATTCATGGGGTCGCAAAGAGTCGGACACGACTGAGCGACTGAACTGAACTGAACTGAATGATTTGGATCTCTTCTTTAGCGAAAAATCTATTTTGTTCATTTTGAATCAGGTTGTTTTGTTGTTGTTGAGTTTTAGGAGTTCTCTATATATTCTGGATATTAATGTTTTATCAGATAAATGATTTGTAAATATTTTCTACCTTTCTGTGTGTTGCCTTTTTACTCTTTTTACTTTTGATGCACAATTTGTCTTAATTTCATGAAGTCCAATTTGTCTATTTTTCCTTTTGTTACCTGTGTCTTTGGTGTCATATCCAAGAAATCATTGCTAAATCCATGTAGAAGTTTATGCCTTACATTTAGGTCCTTTATCCATTTTGAGTTAATTTTGTATATGTCAGGTAGGGATCCAACTTTATTCTTTTTCATTGTTGATATCCAGTTGTAACAATATTTACTGAACAGATTGTACCTTCCCCCATTGAATGGTATTGGCTCCCTTGTCAAAAATCATTTGACCACATTTGGGGTTTATTTTTGGATGCCCTATTCTATTCCATTGGTCAATGTCTCTGTGTTTATGCTAATACCACACTTTTTTGATTAGTGTAGCTTTATGATAAGTTTTAAAATCAGGAAATCAGGGATGAAGTCTTCCACTTTAGCTCTTTTTCAAGATTGTTTTGGCAATTTGGGTCCTTTGAAATTTGACATGAAGTTTAGGGTGGTTTTTTTTCTATTTCTGCAAAAAAAATTGTTGAAATTTTCATATGGATTGCTTTGAATCTATAGATTAGTTGAATTATATTGACATTTTGATAATATTGTCTTTTACTTCATGAACATGAAATGTACATCCATTTATTTATGTCTTCTTTAATTTCTTTCAGCATTGTTTTGTATTTTTCATTGTATGAGCCTTTCGTCTCCCTACTTAATTCCTTCTGTTTGATGCTGTTGTATATAGAATTGTTTTTGTAATTTCTTTTCAGATAGTTCATTGTCGGTGTACAAAAATGCGACTAATGTTTGTGTGTAGGCTTTATGACTTGCTACTTTGATGAAAATTTATTAGTTCTAGTAGTTTCTTTTTTTCCTTGATGGATTGGGGCTTTCTATATATTAGATCATATCATCCATGAACAGATGCAGTTTTACTCCTTTTTTTCCCAATTTGGATGACCTTTTTTCTTTTTTTCTTACTTAATTGCACTGGCTAGAATTTCAGTATTGTATCGAATAGAAGTGGCAAAAGTGGGTATCCTTGCCTTGTTCCTTGTCTTATAGGAAAAGCTTTCAGTCTTTCACCATTGACTATGATGTTCACTGACAGTTTTTCATAAATGACTTTTACTATGGTGAGGTAGTTTCATCTTACTCTAGTGGATTGAGGGTTTTTTATCATGAAAAGGTGTTGAATTTTGTCAGATGCTTTTTCTACATCAATTGGAGCGATCATGTGTTTTTTCTGCTTCATTCTATCGGTATGACTCATTATATTGATTGATTTTCATATGTTGAACCATCCTTAGTTATTGTGAATAATCCTTCTAATATGCTGCTGAATTATATTTCCTAGTATTTTGGTGAGCATTTCTCATCAATGTTTATAAGGGATATTGATCTGTAGTTTTCCTTTTTTAGGATGTCTTTTTCTGTCTTTGGTGTCAGGGTAATGCTAGCCTCATAGAATGAGGTAGGGAGTATTTCCTTCTCTTCACTTATTTATTTATTTTTTCTGGAAAATTAGAGAAGGATTAGTATTCTTCTTTAAGTGATAGCTTCACTGTGAAGCCATCAGGTCCAGGACTTTTATTTGTGGAAACTTTTTACTACTGATTCAATCTCCTGACCAGTTGTAGCTACATTTCAAATTTTCTGTTTCTTCATGAGTTAGTCTTGGCAGGTTCTGTGTTTCCAGAATCTGTCATTTCATGTAGGTTCTCCAATTTGCTGTTGCACAGTTGTTTATACTGCTCTCTTACAATCCTTTTTATTTCTGTAGCATCAGTAGTGTTGTCACTACTTTCTTATCTGATTTTAGTAGTTTGAGTCTTCTTTTTTTCCTTAGTCCGTGTAGCTAAAGGTTTGCCAATTTTGCTGATCTTCTCAGAGAACCAACTTTGGGTGTCATTGACTTTCTCTATTGTTTTTATATTCTCATTTTCATTTTTCTGTGATCTAATCTTTATTGTCTCCTCTCTTCTAGCTTTGAGTTTGCTCTTCTTTTTCAAGTTCCTTAGGTTGTTGATTTGAAATCTTTCTTATTTTTTAATGTAAGCATTTATAGCTATAAATTTTCCCCTTAGCACTGCTTTTGATAAGTCCCATAAGTTATGGTACGCCATGTTTTCATTTTTATTTATCTCTGAGTATTTGCTAATTTCTCTTATATTTTCTTCTTTGATCCATTGGGTGTTTGTATGTATATTGTTTAATTTTACAACTTTGTGAATTTTCCAGTTTTCTTCTTGTTATTGATTTCTAATTCCATCCGTTGTGGTCAGAGAAGATACTTTGTATGATATCTATGTTTTCAAACCTATTGAGGCTTAACTTGTAGCCTAACATGTGATCTATCCTGAAAAATGTCCAATGTGCATTTGAGAAGAAGGTGTAGTCTGTTGTAGAGTGCTCTGTGTATGTCTGTTAGATCAGTTGGTTTACTGTATTAAGTCCTCTATTTCCTTTCTTATATTCTGTCTGTTTTTTTAACCATTATTATGAACAGGGCATTGAAGTCTTCAACTACTATTGTAGAACTGTCTATTTCTTCTTTCAATTTTGTCAATTTTTGCTTCATGTATTTTTGATATTCTATATTAAAGTGTGTATATGTCTATACTTGTTAAATCTTCTTTCTTGATTGAATCTTTTATGAATATATAATGTGCTTGTCACATAATCTTTTTGGATTTAAAGTCGATTTTGTCTGGTATTATTATAGCCATATCTGCTCTCTTTTGGTTACTGTTTTCATGGATTATCTTCTCCCATCCTTTCTCTTTCTACATGTTTGTGTCTTTGGATCTCAAGTGCATCTCTTATAGACAGGATAGACTTGCATCATGTTTCTTATTTATTCTGCCAATATGAGTCTTTTGACTGGAGAGTTTAATCTATTTAGATTTAAGGTAATTACCAATAACAAAGCTCTTCTGTCACATGCTAGTTGTTTTCTATATACTTTTTTGTCTCTCATTTCCTGCATTGCTATCTTCTTATGTGTTTAGTTGATAGTAAAATGGATACATTTCTATCTCATTTCCTTCTGTGCATATTCTATAGCTATTTTCTTTGTGGCCACCAAAGAAGATTATATTTAACATCCTAAAGTTATAACATTATAATTTTAA
The DNA here is from genome assembly GCF_032405125.1 of Capricornis sumatraensis. NCBI lineage: Eukaryota > Metazoa > Chordata > Mammalia > Artiodactyla > Bovidae > Capricornis > Capricornis sumatraensis. The sequence continues at coordinate 82,146,591 of NC_091073.1, forward strand.
TTTACTCTACCTTCACTTCAATAACATGCAAAAACTGTTTCTTTATAGTTCTTTCCCCACCTCCTTCAGCTGTTGATTTTGCACATTTACATCTTACACATTGTGTGCCCCAAAACATAAACGAATAATTATTTTAAATCATGTAGAAAACAAAAAGTGCAGTTACAAACCATTGTTGCAATGATATAGCTTTTATAATTGCCCATGTACCTTTACTGAAACCATTATTTCTCCATACAGTTTTGAGTTACTACTGAGTGTCCTCATTTCACCTTGCAGGAGTTGCTTGAGCATTTCTTGCAGGGCAGATCTAATAGTTACAAACTGCCTCAATTTTTGTTTATCTGGGATTATCTTAATTTTCCTCTTAACTTTGAAGGACAGTTTTGCCACATTTAGGATTCTTATTGATATGCTTTCCTTTTAGCACTTTGGATATATCAGCTCACTTCTGGCTTCCAAGTTTTCTGAAGAGAAATTTGCTGATAATCTTTTTGAGTAGACTTGTATGTGATGATTTTCTCCTCTCTTTGCTTCTCTTAAGATCATTTCTTTGGCTTTTGTAAGTTTGATTATATGTATGTTGGTATGGATATCTGAGCTCATCTTATTTGGAGTTGGTCAAATTTATTGGACGTTTATGTTCATGTATTTGACCACATTTGGGCATTTTTCAGTGACTGTTTCTGCAAATATTCTCTTTGCCCTCTTCTGTTCTTCCTGGTCTCTCACATGCGCATATTGTTCTGCTTGAGGTCCTGTCGGTCCCTCAGGCCGTGTTCATTTTTCATTTATTTTCATTCTGTTCCTCATAGCTGATAACTTTAATTGTCCTATTAAGTTACTGATTGTTTCTTCAGTCTGCTCAAATCTGCCTTTGAATCCCTCTTGTTGATTTTTCATTTCAGTTACTGTACTTTTCAATTCCAGAATTTCTTTCTTACTTCATCTTAGGCTTTCTATGTATTGGCATTTCCATTTTGCTCACATATTGTTTTCTTGACATTTCCCACATATCTCTCTAGTTCTTTGAGCATCTGTCAGACAGTTGTTTTAAAGATTTGTCTAGTATATCTGCCATTAGATCTTTTTCAGGGACAGTTTCTGTTCATTTCTTTTCTTTGAATGGGCTATACTTTCTCTGTATGCCTTGTGATTTTGTGTGTGTGTGTGTGTGTGTTTGTGTGTGTGTGTAACACTGATTATTTGAATCTAATAATGTGGTAATGCAGAAAATCAGATCTCCCCCTTTCCCCAGGGTTTACTGATTTCTGTTGTTTTTGTTTTTATTGATTGTTGTAGGTTACTTGTGTGATGAGGATCGGCTTAATGTGTAAATTTAAGGTTTTCTCTGGTCTTTTGTGAGACTTTTCCTGGGTATGTGTGGTCACTTTCCAATTCCCCGTTTACATACAGTTGTTTTTTATGTCCTAGTTTTTAATGTCTGGCCCCCTAATGGGGAAAAAGCAAAAGAGGAAGGGGAGGTGGGGAGGGAAGGGCCCTATTAATCCTCTGTAGGTCACTTCAGTTGGGGAGGAAGGGCTTGCACCAGTGAAGGGAGGTGCAACTATGGCTGCCCGCCTCTTTGATTGCAGCTCTGTGATCATGAGTAGTAATCTGTGCTCAGAGACAGATATTCAGAGGACAGGCTCCTGCCTCCTGCAAGCTCTATATAAGCCATTCCAGAAATGTGTGCACAGCTGTCTGCCATGCAGCTGGGGATGGAGGATGGGGAGCTGCTGCTGTGCTAACAGTTGAAATTGGCTGAAATTAGCCACAGTTTGCTGTCCAAATCTTCCCCTGAAAGTTGAAAGCCTTCAGCACACTCCAGAGTTCCAAAATAATTACCTCAGACAGATTCTGACAGTGCAGGTATTGTCTAGACAGGCAGACAGATTCTTGATGTGTCCTATTCTTTCCATAATCAGGACTGTGACCTGTAGGTTGACTGGCATTTCCCTCAACAAACAGTGTTCACACTTTACCCTGTGCTGTGTCTGACTCTGCAACCCTATGGCCTGTAGCCCGCCAGGCTTCTCTGTCCACGGGATTATCAAGGCAAGAATACTGGAGTGGGTTGTCATGCCCTCCTCCAGGGAATCTTTCTGACCCAGAGATCAAACCCACCCACACTTCATCCTTTGACCTGACAAACCTGCTTAACCAAGTGAGAAGAGAGAAAGCAAGGCTGCATCTTGCATTTAAATTCCCCTGTCTCCTAAGCGCCATGCTCTTCTCTTTCACAGTCCACTTGATATTTCTCCTTGGATGTCTGAAATACATTTCCATCTTAACATGCACAGATCTGTACCCCTGATTTTTCCTCACAAATTTCCTCTTCCCAGACTTTACCAACTCCATCCTTCCAGCTGTTCGGGCCAAAAACTTAATGTTACCTTTGACTTATCTTTCTCTCACATCCCACATCTGTGGGCCAGGAAATTCTGTTGGGTGGACCCTCCGAGCATATACAGTCTGACTACTTCTTACCATACCTCCTTCATCTCCGACCTGAGTCACTGAAGTCTTCTTCCTGGCCTTCCTGCAGTTTATCCTCACATAGTAGCCAGAGTGACCTTGAAAAAAATAAAAGATTATGTACCTCCTCTTCCCAAACCTTCCAGTGGTTTCCCATTTAATTCAGAGTAAAAGCCAAACCCCTCAAGGCCCTAGATGATCCTTTCCTAGTACTTCAGTGACCTCAAACACTACAACCCTCTTTGGCTAATTCAGTTACTCTGGCCTTCTTGCCATTCCTTGAAAAGGCAGGCAGGCTTCTGCCATGGGGCCTTTACATTGGGTTGTCCCTCTCTGGAATGCATGACTAATTCCCATTTCCTGATCTTTGCTTAAATTCTATCTCAGTGAGAACTATCCCTACCACCTTACTCAAAATTATCATCTCCCTGCTCCTAATTCCTTAATTTGCTTATTTCTTCTCATAGCATTTATCATCTTCTAATATACTCTATTATTTATTTATTTACTCTGCTTATTGTTTCTTATCTGTCTCTTCCATTCACCTACTCCTACTCTTGCTTCTTGGGCCACAATATGCCCTTTCTTGAAAAAAAAAAAAAAAAAAGTTAACTGCCGTGAGAAGGATGCTGTAGCTTCACAGGCAAGGCCTAGATCATAAGCCAAAACTCTGGGGTCTGAATGTGAGATAATTTTAAATAAACTGCATGGAGAAGAGGTGGTTTCCCCATAAGGAAATGCTGTGTTCTGCTATCAGGAGAAGAGATGCTGGCTAGGCAAAAGCCACAAGATGTTCACTTGCTGAGTCAGACTAGCTCACCCAGAGAAACTTTGGGAAAGCCTATGAAAGGGGCCACACGTGTCCTCAAGTGTAGGGTGTAAGGATGAGGCTGCAACGAACTAAAAAAATGCAAAATGTGCGAGCTGCAAGTCAAATTTTATTTGAGGCAGTATGAGGACTGCAGCCTGGGAGACAGCACCTCAGATAGCTCTGAGAAACTGCTCCAAAGAGGTAGAGGGCAGGGAGGACACTGTATATGTGATTTTGGTAAAGGGGCGTACATTTGCAATCAAGCACATTTTTTTTTTTTAGAAAGTTTCTGCTGATCTTGTGAAACTTCTTCTAGTCACAAGAAACAATTGTTACACATGAAGGATTTTAGTGCTTTTCTAGATAGGAGGAGATATAAGAATTGGGCTCATAAAATCAGCTCCCACGAATATCTATTTGAGGACCTGCCCTGCCAGGTCCCAGAACACAGAGTGCCTCATTTCTGCTCTCCATTCTGGACTCCTTCAGGGGGTGTTGGAGGTGAGCAGCTACAGCGGCACATGATTTAATCCTGGTAGAGGTAGATGGCAAGTGCCCGAGGCAAGTGCCAATTTGTAGTTGATACTGCCAAAGCCCTTTCTTGTAGTAATGTGTCATGAATGTGTTGTTTATCTTAATCCTTGTGTAGTTTGATTTTATGTTCATTTTCTACTTTTATGAGTAAGAACTTCCCATTATAAAAAGTAACCTTCTCCAACCTGAAGGAGTTTGTGGAGGTTGGAGGTGGGGAACAGTAACAGGCTGCCTCGGGCCACAAGTAGCAGGAGCCCCCTTTCAGGCAGCATTAAACAAGGGGCTGTGTTAGGGCTCCAACTCCACTTCTCTCTTATTCTGTTTGCTCTTCCCCCCTCCCCCCAAGAGTGACAGATTTTGTATAGATTTTGATTAAGAAATCAAGACACACTAGATGCGAAATTCTAGGACCAGATCTCCAAGGATACAAGAAGGAATCAAAGGGGAGGGATGATTTGGTAATGAAATCTCTGATCGGTTCTTGCTGTGCTGTGAATTCCCATTCTCCCCATTTGAGGGAAACTGCAGCCGGGATCATTCCTCCAGCCTTCCAGAAGACCACTTGGAGAACTTGATAAGTGTGTCAGTATACTTGAAGAACCCTCTGGACTGTCATCTACTCTCAGCTGGGAAAGACACGCTGCAGCCGGCGGGGGAAGCAGAGCCAGCAGCGTGCTGCTTGGCTGGCACCGGTCAGCGTGCATAGAGGGTCCATTTATAGGATGCATTCGTGTTTCCCATGGTCAGGTGTAAGTCATGTAGAAGAGACAGTCTTTTTGGGTCCAGTCCAATAAAGCCGCCTAGAGAGGCAGAGGTGAAGGTGAAGGTGAAGTCACTCAGTCGTGTCTGACTCTGCGACCCCGTGGACTGTAACCTACTAGGCTTCTCCGTCCGTGGGATTCTCCAGGCAAGAGTACTGGAGTGGATTGCCATTTCCTTTTCCAGGGGATCTTCCCGACCCAGGGATCAAACCCAGGTCTCCCGCATTGGAGGCAGACGTTTTTAACCTCTGAGCCACCAGGGAAGCCCCAGAGGGATCCCTCTGAAGAAGGATCCTATGCCACCAGGGGAAGACAGAGACTTCAAGAGAATACCATCAGCTAGACACCAACCAGAAAATGCCTGGAATATCTGGCAGCTAAGCAACAATCAGAACATTTTGAAACTAAACAGACTTACTTAGGTCACTACCTCAGAAAAATGGATACAATACCTGCATTTGACCTTGTGAGGTCTATAAGATAATGGGCCCTGAGAAAAACTGCCTTCCTATATGTAGCCAAGCCAAGAATGTAGGTGAAAGGGGAAAGAAACTAAGCAAAAGGGGCATTATACCAAAACCTGAGATGAATGACCATATTTTAATGTATGTTACCACTCTTCTGCTAATAAATACATGATTTAAATGGCGCCATGGCAGTTCTGTTTAGCCTATATAGGATTAAAGGAGGAACTAATCATGTAAGCCTTGACATCTACCCAGGAATGAAAAAGAAGGTGGTTTCCTCCCCTCCCCACTTTTTCCTTGATTATTAAAACGCAGCCCTAGTTCTCAGGGCTGCGCTCCCTTGCCTGCTTGTTGTATCTCTCACAAACGTCCTATGCTAATAAACTCACTCTTTCCTGTCACTTAGCCCCTCATTGAATTCTTTTTGGTCTCAGGTTCGAGACCAAAGGACCTGACTATCAGTAAGTCCTGACAGCAGGTGAGCAGTTTTAATTAAAAGACAGTGCGTTCAAGTCCCCTTCTAAGTCAGGGATTGTGGATTCAAGTCCCAATCTGCAGTGCAGCTGTGTCTGAGTCCCATCCTGTGGGTTCAAATCCCAGCCTGAGGTTTAGCTGGATTCAAGTACCGTCTGAGGAGGAGTGTGGTTTCAACAGTACATCTGCTTAGGGCAGGAGAATTGCTGGAGAGAGGTCATTGGTGACAGTCACCTCCAAAGAGTTTGTAAAAATCCCAGTCGAAAATTAAGATGATATATGTGTTTCTCAGGGCTTCCCAGGTGGCACTAGTGGTAAAGAACCTGTCTGCAATGCAGGAGACTTATGTAAGAGATGCAGGTTTGATCCTTGGTTCAGGAAGATCCCCTGGAGGAGGGCATGGCAATCCACTCTAGCATTCTTGCCTGGAGAATTCCATGGATGGAGGAGCCTTGGTGCTATAGTCCATAGGGTTGCACAGAGTCAGACATGACTGAAGCAGCTTAGCATGCACACATGCATGTTTATCTCAAAATCTTATAATAGGAACTGTTCACCTAGGTTCCATTTATTATTCCTTGCCAGTCAGAACCATTTCAGGATCTCCCTCACAGAATCAGTGAGTTGCTTATAAATTCATTTGGCTTTATTGCAGAAAGTCTGCAAGTGAGAGGTATTTTTCCCCCTATGTCTTGTTCCATCCAAATATCAAGCCCTATTTGATCTTAAGACCCAAGAGATTCTGATTTCTACTTATGGTCTCTTAACAGAGATGCAGAATCAAGCTCCAGTTCCCTTGCCCCAAGCCGTCTGAGTGCAATTTTAAGGCTTTATATTGCTCCTTGGTTAGAATTAGTCTCATGGCTCCATCTAACTCCGTAACTGGCTAGACACTATGGGGTACTAAAGGGAATGTCTGGAGGCTCTTACTGTCTCTGCCACTTAAGGGCATAGAGGGGTTCATCCTTCTGTAATTATTTATTGAACATGTGAAACAGTCCTAGGTGGCATTACTTGAAGGATGTTGTAGTTTTAGAAGAATCTCAGGCAGAAACAGGAGAATGCAGTATCCTGCATGCCTTGGCCTCTTTATGAAATCCTCTGAGATACCACCTGAAGACCGGGGCACTGCACAGGGTCTTGCGTGTATAGATAGGAATGGTCAACTAGAAAAAAACAGAGTAAATGCAGATGCGACCTTATTTATACACAGGCAGGGGAAGTTTCAGAACACCAGAAATATATCTACATACTCTAAAATTTTGAATGTAAATTTTGAATATGTAGAAATATATCTATATATTCTAAATTTTTGAAGGGATTGCTATATTTTGTATTGTATCAGAAAAAATCCTCATGTCCATCTGGATCAACTTTTAGATCTGGAGGGACTCCTTCCTTCCCAGGAGATACTGCTTAGGAAAACCCACCTCCAGTTTGTAAAAGAAAGCAGTGGGTAAAGTGGCCTACCCAGAAAAATGGTTCAACTCCTGCCCTATCAATTTACCTCTCCATCCCCTGCATCTTCCGCCATAACCTACACTGGGATTTCTTTATTGACTCCTTTCACTTTTCACTTTCATGCACTGGAGAAGGAAACGGCAACCCACTCCAGTGTGCTTGCCTGGAGAATCCCAGGGATGGGGGAGCCTGGTGGGCTGCCGTCTATGGGGTCGCACAGAGTCGGACATGACTGAAGTGACTTAGCAGCAGCAACAGACCCACATTTTCTTTTCTTCCCGCAAAATGTACCCACCAATGCTAAATACTTGCAGCTGTGGTATGGCATACCAACTTTTGTTCCCACCAGCCAAACAGTAAATTTACCAAGCATTAGTGTAGTGGGTGGACTGTTAAGGGTTGAATTGTGTCCCCTAAAAACGACCTGCTGACGTCCTAACTCCTAGTACCTCAGCATGTGACCTTATTTGGAGAGAGATTCTCGACAACAGAGTCCTCAGAGTAGACTCTAAGCAGATATCATTGATGTTCTTATGAAGGGGGGAAATTTGGACAGACATTCACAGAAAGGAGATGGCCATGTAAAGACAGAGAACTGGAGTATTATGTCTACAAGTCAGTAACACCAAAGATTCCCAGCAAATTGTTTGAAAGTAGAGATAGGCAAGAAACAATATTTCCTCTTCAAGTTTCATAGGAAATGTGGGCCTGCTGATACCTTGATTTCAGACTCTAGCTTTCACATCTGTGAGACAACAAATCTGTGTGGTTCTCAACCACTCAGTTTGTGATACTTAGTTATGGCAGCCACACAAAGCTGCTGCTGCTGCTGCTGCTAAGTCGCTTCAGTCGTGTCTGACTCTGTGCGACCCCATAGACGGCAGCCCAGCAGGCTCCCCCATCCCTGGGATTCTCCAGGCAAGCACACTGGGGTGGGTTGCCGTTTCCTTCTCCAGTGCATGAAAGTGAAAAGTGAAAGTGAAGTCACTCAGTAGTATCCAACTCTTAGCGACCCCATGGACTGCAGCCCACCAGGCTCCTCCGTCCATGGGATTTTCCAGGCAAGAGTACTGGAGTGGGGTGCCATTGCCTTCTCCAACACAAAACTACCACAGTGTGTATATGCCAACGCCAGTTATATTAGTCATTATAATTTAAGTAACTATGTCAACCAAAGAATTACTGCAAAAAGGAGCTGTTAAAAGAACCTCAAGACTTAGAGAATGAACTTATGGTTGCTAGGGTGAAGGATGGGGGAAGGGAGAGTAAGGGAGTTTGGGATGGACACATACACACTGCTATACTTAAAATGGATAACCAACGAGGACTTCGTGTATAGCATATGGGGCTCTGCTCATTGTTACATGGCAGCCTGGATGGGAGGGGAGTTTGGGAGAGAATGGATACATGTATATATGTATGGCTGAATCTCTTCACTGTTCACCTGAAATTATCATAATATAGTTAATTGGCTATACACCAATAGAAAATTGGAGAAGAAAATTGGAGAAGGAAATGGCAACCCACTCCAGTATTCTTGCTTGGGAAATCACATGGAAAGGGGACCCTGGCAGGCTACAGTCCATGGAGTCACAAAGAGCTGGACATGACTGATCATGCCTGCACGCACACATGATAGAAAATAAAAAGTTAAAAAAATTTTTTCAAAAAGGAGCTATTATTTCTAAGATTTAAGCTGAATGCTTTGAAAGACATGATAGAAGTGAGCTTTTGAAAAACCTGCTGTTGAATTACATGTAGGCAAGCAACTGTAGTTTATTGGAAGGAAAAAAAGTAGGGTTCTGCACTCAAATTGCTAAAAGCAAATTTTTCACAATGCCTGGTGTGGTTCATGTAAGAAAGATGTTATAAAACTCTAGTCATCAGCCATACACTCAAACAAATGTCTTGAACCTATAGAAAATATTGGCAAACAAATATACACTTATGTGTCTTAAAATATATGAGATAAGTGCATGTTATGCATGCTAAGTCTTCAGTCGTGTCCAATTCTGTGCAACCCCATAGATGGCAGCCCATCACGCTCCTCCATCCACAGGATTCTCCAGGCAAAAATACTGGAGTGCATTGCCATTCCCTTCTCCAAATCTTGATATGAAAACCATACAAATATGAGAAAGAAAAATTGCAAGCCCAATTCTTAAATATAGATGCAGAAATCCAACTAAAATACCAACAAACTGAATTATGCAGTGAATAAATATAGTGAAATAAGATCAAGAATGTAAAGGTGATTTAACACTAGAAAGCCATAACTAAACTAAGGCAAGAACTCTGAAATCTTCCAGAAATTTGTCACCGAGTATGTGCACGTTGCTGCTGCTAAGTCACTTCAGTCATGCCTGACTCTGTGCGACCCCATAGACGGCAGCCCACCAGGCTCCCCCGTCCCTGGGATTCTCCAGGCAAGAACACTGGAGTGGTTACTTAAAGCTAATTCTCTGCCTTTACTCTTTTGGTTAATTGATCATTTATGTGCTGATCACATGAGTAGGAGGGACTCTAATGTATTGTTACAGAAAGTTTGGAACTAGATATGAGTTTGAAACTTCGTTCAATGAACTACGCATTTTGTGCAAGTTTCCAAATTTTTCTAAGCTTTAGTCACCTCATTTGTATAAAATGAGAATAATAATACCTGCAAACCACATTGTCAAATTACATGAAACAATGTGTTTAAATTGTCTGGCAATATTAGATGTGCTTCTGTTGAAAGTGGGAGAAAACTGAATCTATGGCTTAAACAAAAAGAGCATGTATTGGCTTGTGACGGTAACAAAATTCTGAGGGTAGCATTGGCTCCAGGCACAGCTGGACTCAATTCTGTAAGTAGCATTGCAGAACCTGGTTTCTCTGTCTACATCAGTCAACTACTCCTTGTTGGCTCAGTTGTTAGACAGAATCTCCCTAAGGGCCACAGAAGGCATTTTTTCCATATCCTCCCAAGTTCAAGACTGGGGCAAAGAGTCTTGCTTTACTTTCAGAGCCTCATCAAGTCCTTGGTTTGGAGAAGATGCCACGCTTATCTCTGTATCAGTCACTTTCCCAGAGGAAAGCAGTGATTTGATTTGGGAGGATGAGGTCCTATGTTTCACACAAAGAATGTGGTTTGAGTAGGGGCAGGGGGCTCTCTCAAAAAACAGGAACAGTATCAAAAGCATGGGGGATGAGTTTGGGGCAGGTGGAAACACTAGATGTTCATACAGTAGCTTTGAGATGATGCCTCTTAGACAAACCAGCGTTAGCTATCTCTGTTCTGTCTCACACCTCCAGCCCCTAACTCCTGCTCCCCCTCTGGGTGTAGCGAGAGTGCTGACTTCATTAGAGGGGACGCCCTGATCTTCCCTCTGCTTTCAAATCCTTGATGGTGTACCCCAAATCTGCCAGATGAGATTGTGGCAAATCTCCTCTGGTCCTGTTCTTCCCGCTGCCTTACCCTTCATCCTCACCCACTGCTCTAATTCCGACCTCCTTTAAGTTTCAAGGTTGCTCTTCAATTCTAGGATATCAGGAAGCCGTGAAGTATTACATTCTTCATGAGCTTTTGTTCACTCCTTATCTTTACTCTTTCCAAAGTTAGATTTTGATTTAAGCCACACTGAGAAACGCATCTGTCTCCTATCACTTGCATTGGGAACCTGGACTTCTCTACCACCGTTTCTTTAATTGTTTGGAGTAGATGTCCACCCCGTAATCATAATTGGCTCTGAATTGAATACTGTGTGGTTCAAACTACTCATCAACTTCAATATCCATTCTCCTGCTTTTGGTGCCCCAAATTTTAGCTGGGCACACTCTGCCCAGAACAGACCATGTTATCTAGTCTTCTTGGCAGCCAGATGTAGTCATGAGATTAAGTTTTAGTTGGGAATAGGTGACTCATACAATTTCCAAATCATTTCCTTAAAGGGAACGGGTTTCCCTTCCCACTTGACTTTTGTATTACTAGTTTGTTCTTGCGTGTTTCTCGTCATACCTCCCTGACTAATTCAACTGTTATTCTCACTAGTTATCCTTCCTCCAGAGGATTCTTCCATCCATTCCTTCATACAGGTAATTACACTCTTGGTTCTCTTTCAGTCTTTCCTGGAGTCCCATAGATTCCCAAGGGTTTTGTCATACATCATATCCTAATGACTTCCAAGGGTGTACTTCCAGGGATCATTGCTCTCTTGAACTCTGACCCTCTATGCCCAACTGCTTATCTTGTTCCAGGTGATTTTATAAACCTATCATTCTCCTTCTGTTCGTTAGCTGGAATTCTTCTATTCAGAAGAATTTCCTTTCTTCAACTGAAATATATGTCGAGAAAATGCAGATGAATGCTTATTTGTTACTAATCTATTTTCTGAATACTATATTGGTGCCCTAACAGCCACTAAAGGGATCAGTGAATTTTTTTCTTAAGTACCACTTGCACAGCAAAAAAAAAAAAAAAACAAACAATCGACCAATGAAAAGGCAACTTCAGAATGAGAGAAAATATTTAAAAAGAGTATATTGATAAGAAGTTAATATCCAAAATATATAAGAAACTAGATAACTCAATAGCAAAAAAAAAAAAATTAATAATAATCCAATCCAAAAATGGGCAAAGGACTTGAATAGACATGTTTCTGGAGAAGACACAGAAATGGCCAGAAAGTACAGGAAAAGGTCCTTAGGGTCACTAATCATCAGGAAATGGAAATCGAAACCGCAGTGAGATCAGTCACTCCTGCTAAACTGCTGTTATTGAAAAGAGATAACAAGTGGGCTTCCCTGGTGGTTCAGTGGATAAGAATCCTCCTGTTAATGCAGGGGACACGGGTTCATGGGTCTGAGAAGATTCCACATGCCTCAGAGAAACTAGGCCCATGTGCCGTGACTACTGAATCCACGCTGGAGAGCCCGTAAGCCGCAGCTGCTGAAGCCTGCGCGCCTTGAATCTGTTCTCCGCAGCAAGAGAAGCCCCGGCGAAGAGGAGCCGGTGCAACGGCGAAGCAGCCACCGCTCGCCGCAGCTAGAGAAAGACCACGCACAGCAAGGAAGACCCGGTGCAGTCAAAACAAAAGTAAAATGAAACAGAGAGAGAGAGATAACAAGTGTGGGTGAAGATGTGGAGAAAAGAGAACCCTTGTGACCTGTTGATGGAAATGTAAATTGGTGCAGAATCATGGAAAATAGTATGGAAGTTTCTCAAAAAATTAAACATAGGCCTATCATATAATTCACTGTAGCCAAGACATGGAAACAGTCTAAGTGTCCATTGATGGATAAAAGAATAAAGAAAAATCACGTACACAGTTATTATATATATAAAATTTGTTCAGTCATAAAAAATAAGTATATCTTGCCGTTTGCAACGAAATAGATAGATCTTAAAGGCATCATGATAAATGAAACAAGTCAGTCACAGAAAGACAAATACTGCATAGTATCACTTTATAGAATCTAAAAAAAGCTGAACTGATAGAGTAGAATGGTGGTCGCCAGGGGCTGGAGTTGAGGAAATGAGGCGATGTTGGTCAAAGGGAACATATTTCTAGCTATGAGTTCAAGTTCTGACATGACTCCAGTAGTTTTTGATAGCTCCCCTGCTTTCATACATCATGAAACAGCCCAAGTACGTTTTTTATATTTTCTGTCACGTATCTGGTGTCAGGTGTTTCTTCAAAATGTCTGGTTTCTTTTAAGAAGGAATAATATTATGCAACCACAATATAAGCACTGGAGGGGTTCATTGCTAGTGGGTTGTCATTATTTCTAGGGCTTTTTAGTGGTCAGAGTTAGGAAATATGCATTTATTCAGGAAAAGGAAAATGAATAAATCCTGCACTTATAACAATATTTTTAATTCAAATAAAAGGTATCAAATTTTTCATTCTTTGATTTTTTTTGCATCTCATTTTCTTATTGTGAAAAAATTGGTTTCCAACAACACTAGTGTCATTACTTACTTGATTTTTTACCCAACAAACACAGACATTAAATATTATATATAAGCCATTGTAATAGCTTCAAAGTAACAATATTAGCACAAAAACAAACCAATTGAATTCAATTTAAGATACCTTTGCAGGTTTTTTTTTTCTTTAAGTGTACAGTCAAAATTATTATTGTTGTTTAGTCACTTAGCCATGTCTGACTCTTTTGGGATCTCATGGACTATATCCCGCGAGGCTCCTCTGTGCATAGGATTTCCCAGCAAGAATACTAGAGTGGGTTGCTATTTCCTTTTCCAGGGGATCTTCCTGATCCAGGGATTGAGCCCAAGTCTCCTGCACTGGCAGGCAGATTCTTTACTGCTGAGCCCATACAGGGCTTTAAAGTCATAATAATTTTTCTAAAAGTGGATATACCAATAACTTTATCCAGAGTTAAGTTCATTTGTTTAATTTTTGCTTTGAACAGGTTTTATAGATATTTTAAAATTTAATATTGTTTTTTAATTATGTGAAATAATACTTGCTTCCAAAAGAAAAATTATAAAATCTGGAGTGGTCTGGCTCCCATCCCTGTTTCTTGTCCTCTGCTCCTCACTCACTTCCTATAAAATAATTAGATTTTATTTATCTATTTTTTAAAAAAACATTGGCAAAGGCATATTAATCTTTCTCTTCTCCCCTATTTTCTGTACAAAATACAGCATATTATCCATATCCTTGTAACTGATAGAAGTTTTTTTTCTGACACTATATCCTGGAAATCACTCCATGGCCCTGTGAAGAGATATTCGTTATTTCTTTTTAGAGATTCACAGAACTCCATTGAATATCATAATTTGTCTGACTATTCTCCAATTAATAGTTAAACCCAGTCTTTCAGTTCAGTTCAGTTGCTCAGTCGTGTCCGACTCTTTGCGACCCCATGAATTGCAGCACGCCAGGCCTCCCTGTCCAGTCAGTGATGCCATCCAGCCATCTCATCCTCTGTCGTCCCCTTCTCCTCCTGCCCCCAATCCCTCCCAGCATCAGAGTCTTTTCCAATGAGTCAACTCTTCGCATGAGGTAGCCAAAGTACTGGAGTTTCAGCTTTAGCATCATTCCGTCCAAAGAAATCCCAGGGCTGATCTTTAGAATGGACTGGTTGGATCTCCTTGCAGTCCAAGGGACTCTCAAGAGTCTTCTCCAACACCACAGTTCAAAAGCATCAATTCTTTGGTGCTCAGCTTTCTTCACAGTCCAACTCTCACATCCATACATGACCACTGGAAAAAAAACATAGCTTTGACTAGACAGACCTTTGTTGACAAAGTAATGTCTCTGCTTTTCAACATGCTATCTAGGTTGGTCATAACTTTCCTTCCAAGGAGTAAGCATCTTTTAATTTCATGGCTGCAGTCACCATCTACAGTGATTTCGGAGCCCCCCAAAATAAAGTCTGATACTGTTTCCACTGTTTCCCCATCTATTTCCCATGAAGTGATGGGACCAGATGCCATGATCTTCGTAAGTGGCTTTATGTATATTTCATTTCATATTTATAATATTTTTAATGTCAGTGTAAATATTCTGTCTTAAGGGTATGCTAGGTCAACTTAATTATTTTCTTACCATTAGACATTTTGGCAATTTTCTAATTTTTATTTTAAAGAGTAGAATTAACACAGTTATCATCCATAGTCATAATTTTATTTCTGCCTCTGAGTATTTCTCTTTTTATCTATAGAGCATATAAACCATTTTATTTTAACAATGAATGCTGCAAATATTCTGCTAAGTGGAAGAAGCCAGTCACCAAGGCAGCATTTTGTATGATTCTATTATGACATGGCACAAATAGGCATATCTACAGACATTGCTGCTGAAGCTTCAGCTTTAATATTTTGGCTACTTGATGTGAAGAGCTGACTCATTGGAAAAAAAACCCTAATGCTGGGAAAGATTGAAGGCAAAAGAAGGGGGTGGCAGAGGATGAGATGGTTAGGCAGCATCACCAACTCAATGGACATGAATTGGAGCAAACTTCAGGAGACAGTGAAGGACAGGGAAGCCTGGCATGCTGCAGTCCTGGGATCACAGAGTTGGACAGGACTCAGTGACTGCGCAAGGATAGCAGCAGAGACAGAAGCTGATTAGGGTTGCCTGGGGCTGTGAGGGTGGGCAGGACGGTGGGGAAGTGACAGTTAAGGGATGTGAGGTTTCTTTTTGAGGTGATGAAATGTTCTAAAATTGATTGTGGTCGTGGTTACACAACTCTGTGAATATATAAAAGCCATTGAACCGTACACTTTAAATGAGTGAATTATAGTTAATTGCATTTCAATAAAGCTATCAAAAATAGGATTTAGATTTACGCCTGCTGCTTTACTATTCTCACTCATTTCTGCTTTTATCTTCATTATTCTTCCTATTGCTTTTGTTTGTTTGTTTATTATATTTTCCTTGTTTGTGACCTGGAAGTTTAATTAATTTATTTTAATTAAAATTTTTGATTAACAGTGTTTAGTACAATGAATTTTTCTCTGATCACTGCTTTACAGGCATCTCATAGATTTCAATATGTAGTGATTTCATTGTCATTCTTTTTAATTTTATAAATTCAGTTTGTATTTCCTTTCACCAAGAGTGTAGGAAGTTTTAAAATACAAATCGAGAATTCTAGGGTGACAATTTCTTCCCTTCACCACACTAGGACTATTTCATTTCCTTCTTGCCTCCATTGTTTCTGAAAAGAAACCAGCCATGTTTCTTATGCATGTGTCCTTTTTCTGCTCTCCTTGTTTTTAAGATTTTCTCTTCTCTTTTGGTTTTTAGTAATTTGATTATGGCATGTCTAAGTGTGGTTTCCTGAAAGTCTTGGGAGATTGCTTGAAGTTCCTGAATCTCAGCTTATTGCTCTTGCCACTGTTTTAAATCAGATTCAGAAAACTTTGGGGAATATTTCATTTTTTGGCTTACTTTGGAATATAAGATTATGTTTTCATCCGTTTGTGGGCATGATTTTTAGTGTGCCTTTATTGTCTGTAGGGATGTTATTCTTATTCCTTTTTTTCTCATAGTAACTTTTATGAGTTTCAGTTACGTGATCTATTTGCTTGCCCGTGTTTAAGTGAAATGAGTACTTGGCTTCTCTGGTGGCTCAGGTGGTAAAGAATCTGCCTGCATTGTGGAAGACCTGGGTTCGATCCTTGGGTTGTGAAGATCCTCTGCAGAAGGAACCAGCTACTCACTCCAGTATTCTGGCCTGGAGAATTCCATGGACTGTATAGTCCATCGGGTTGCAAAGAGTGGGACACGACTGAGCAACTTTCAGTGAAGGTCAGTATCTTTTTTTTAACCTCTCAGTTCTAGAGCGCCCTCTGCTGCTGTTGTTGTGAAGTACTCCTCCTTCTGCTTCGTTTCCTCTTTCTGTTCCTGACCTGATCAATTTGTGTGCCAAGTCGCTTCAGCTGTGTTTGACTCTTTGTGACCCCATGGAATGAGGCCTGCCACCCTCCTCTGTCTATGGGATTTTCCAGGCAAGAATAATGGAGTGGGCTGCCGTGACCTCCGCCAGGGGATCCTCCCCACCCAGGGATCAAACCTTTATCTCTTACTCTCATGCATTGTGGCAGGCGGGTTCTTTACCACTAGCGCCATCTGGGAAGCCCAGCCTGCTCAGTTTGCTCAGCTCAATTCTACTTCCGCAGTCTCTCCTTAAGGTGGGCTTTGCCCTGGAAGAAAGCTTTGGTCACTTAGAGTTGAGAGTTCGTGGGGCTCACACTACTCCATCCGTCCTGCTCTTTCTTGGGACTTGGAGTCTGCAAAGCTCCTCAGATCGGCCCTGTGAGCATTTCCAAGAGTATCTGTGGTCATCTGGGGGACTCTCCAGCTTTCAGAAGACCTCCTGTGTTGCTGCTGACACCGTGTGAGCTTTGCCACTGTTGGAGTTAAATTCCTACCTACTCAAATTTGAGAGTTTGTGAGAATACCCAGCCACCTGGTTCGTTTTGAGTTTTGGCTTTCCTACCCTATTTTTTCTGTTTTTATGGGAAGCTTTAGGGAGATTAAAAACATATAGCATCACCGTCATTTTCCCAGAAGATACAAAGAAAGGAAACATATTATTGGGTTGGCCCAAAAGTTTTTTCGAGTTTTATTGTACCCATAGGGAAAACCTGAATGAACTTTTGGACCAACCCAAGTTTTTGTTATGTTTATGTTATAATATATATTATATTAATATATGTTATATCAATTTATTAAGCATATTATTATATTATGCATTTTTTAAAAAGCTGTATTCATGAACTTAAAGAGTTCCTCAGTCTTGGATTGAAACTCCAGTTCTGCATGTGATCTTGTGCAGCTGGTTTATCCTCAGGGTCAGTTTTCTTATTTGTAGGGGTGAGATTCAAAAATCTTAGTAACTGATAGAGTTAAAGTGCTGACTGATCACAACAAACTGCGACCCATCAAAACAGGTGACTTTGAATGACTGGTTCAGCTGTACCACTGTGAACTGACTGAAGATCAATACTGCTCATCTGTCAAGTGGAATTGTAATTGTATATGTCCTATGATTTTATGAGGAATAAATGAAGTGAATATTTGTCAAAGATATTTGGCCCAGGGCCTATGATATAGTAAGCACTTAATAAATGATATTTATTATTACTATATTCTAAATGAATGAATTTTTTTTTCCACTTTTTGGCTGTGATGCCAGGCATGAGGGAGCTTGTTCCCCGACCAGGGATTCAACCCGCACACCTTGCCGTGGAAGCACAGAGTCTTAACCACTGGACCGCCAGGGAAGTTCATGTTATTATTACTATTAACTGAGAGTTTGGAAGCCTGCAAACTTTTCCTGGATGCTCTCTTGTCTTTCTTAGTCCCATCCCAATAGGTACTCCATTCTCTGAGTTTTTTTAACACTTCATTTAAATCATCAATATATAATAGCATTTTATCATACTTTATTGTGTTTAGTGGTAGAGGGTGGAGCAGTATTCAAAATATCATTGCAGAGCTGTCTAAAACTCCAGATCTTTGTTTGCTGGATTATGGGGTGTCTGGTGGGTCTCAGAGGTAGGACCTGGTTGTGTCAAAGGTTGTTGTTTGGGGGTGACAAGGCATGGGGTCTATAGCATCAGCTTTTTATCGATTAAAACAGAAGTATTTTGATATCTAGCAACCAGTAGGGTTGCACTGGTGTGCCCTGGCTGAATTTCAACTCCTAGCATAGGCTGTATCTCCCTTGCTAGGCTGCAATTCCTTTGTGGCTGGGAACTTATTCTGACCTGGCTACTCAATATTGATTTGTAATAGGGTTAAAAACATTCATGCACATAAAAGAAGCCGTTAAAGAGGGCAAGGTGTGTGGATAACTATCTTAGAGAAGGAGGGAATACTTTCAGAGAAAGTCTCCACAATAAACAGAGATGAATAAAAACACTTGTTCTATAGAAGGGGAAGAAAGGCTCAATGAAGATGTACTGAAGAAAGGTTTTAAAACAAAGCTGGAAACCATTCACAGCTCATGAGTAAAGTCACTCACACCTGATGGTCACAGGTATTTTGTAGAGTATTTAATAAAATTATCTTTCAGAGTAAAAGGGAAGAAGAACTGGAGGGTAGAAATTTAAAGACAGTTCGTTTGCAATAACCTTAGTATAAATTGACCGACTATAAACTGACTGACTTAGTATAAAATCTGACTACTGAATGAAAAGATTGCTGATGAAGTTTTAAGTCCAAGGTGAAGATGCTACTAAGTTTCTTGCAAAATAACATCAGGTATGATTAAAGTTATATTTTGGGCTTCCCAGGTGGCTCAGTGGTAAAGACTCCACCTGCCAAGCAGGAGATGCGAGTTCAGTCCCTGGGTTGGGAAGAACTTCTCCAATCCCTAGAGAATGAAATGGCAACCCACTCCAGTATTCTTGTCTGGAAAATCCCAGGGACAGAGAAGCCTGATGGGCTATAGTCCATGGGGTAGTGAAGAGTCAGACATGACTTGGCTACTAAATAGCAGCAACAGCAAAGCTAAATTTTAACTGAAAAGACAGCATGCTTGCCACAAAGTTATAGAGACAGAGAACAGGTTAGTTATTGCCAGAGGTTACAGACAGTGTGGAGCACAGGAAAGACAGGAATTGACTGTGGCTATGAAAAGCAGGAAAGCTATTCTTGGCAAGAATGCAATGACAAATCTAAACAGTGTGTTGAAAGGCAGAGACATTACTCTGCTAACAAAGGTTCATATAGTCAAGGCTGCGGTCTTCCCAGTGGTCATGTACAGTTGTGAGAGCTGGACTGTAAAGAAGGCAGAATGCCAAAGAACTGATGCCTTCAAACTGTGGTGCTGGAGAAGACTCCTGAAAGTCCCTTGGACAGCAAGGAGATCAAACTAGTCAATCTTAGGGAGATCAACCCTGAGTATTTACTGGAAGGACTGATGCTGAAGCTGAAGCTCCTGTATTTTCGTAATCTGATGTGAACAGACAACTAATTGGAAAAGTCTCTGATGCTGGGAAAGGTTTCCCTGGTGGATCAGATGGTAAAGCATCTGCCTGCAATATGGGAGACCCGGGTTTGATCCCTGGGTTTGGAAGATCCTCTGGAGAAGGAAATGGCAACTCACTCCAGTACTCTGGCCTGGAAAATCCTAGGGACAGAGGAGCCTGGTGGGCTACAGTCCAAGGGGTCGCAAAGAATCAGACATGACTGAGTGACTTCACTTTCTTTTTTTTCTGATGCTGGGAAAGATTGAGGGCAGAAGTAGAAGAGATTGTCAGAGGATGAGATGGCTTGATGACATCACCAAAGCAATGAACGTAAACTTGGGCAAACTCTGGGAGGTGGTGAGAGACAGGGAGACCTGGTGTGCTGCAGTCCATGGGGCCGCAAAGAGTTTGACACGACTGGGCGACTGAACAACACCATCTGAAAAGGCAGCGCCAGGAATCCTTGTGATGTAACTGTTCTGTGTCTTGACTGGGGTAGTGGTAACATCAGTCTAAATATGCGAAAAAATTGCTTCCAAGTACAAACATGCACACACACATACACAAATGAGTGTGTGTAAAACTGGTATAATCTGAGTAAACTGTGGATTATAACAATGTCAGTTTCCTGGATTTGCTATTGCACAATAGCAAATGTTACCACTGGCGAAAATTGGGTGAAGGGTGCATAGGCCCTCCCTTTACATTTTTTTCAAACTTTCTGTGAATCTATAGTTATTGCAAAATAAAAGTTTTTAAAACTTCAGTGTGCATTACTTGCCAATCCATGTAATGTTTATATAATTTCAGAAATTAGGTGTTCCTTTTCTTATCTCTGTGCTTTGTCTCACAATATTTCCTGTGTAGGTAGAAATATTCTACCCTTCCTTTGCCCAAATTCTACCTGTCTTGTTTGGCCATGCTGTGTGCTAGGCGGGATCTTAGTTACCCTGCCAGGAACTGAACCCTCCTACCCTGTAATTGGGTATTAACCCCTGATCAGATATATGATTTGCAAATAGCTTCTTCCACTCAGTAGATTGTCTTTTCCTCTTGTTCATGGTTTCCTTTGCTGTTCAGAAGCTTTTTAGTTTGATGTAGTCCCGTTTGTTTGTTTTTGCTATTATTTCCCTTGCCTGAGGGAAATATCTAGAATGATACTCCTAAGACCTAAGTCGAAGTGTTTACTGCCTATGTTTTCATTTAGGAGTTTTGTGGTTTTAGTTCTTACACTCAAGTCTTCTATCCATTTTGAGTTGATTTTTTGGTATGGTATGAGATAGTAGTCTAGTTTCACTCTTTTCCCATCTTCCCAGCACCATTTATTAAAGAGACTATTCTTTCTCCCTTGTATGTTTGCTCCTTTCTTATAAATAAATTGCCCAAATACATGTCGGTTTATTTCTGGGCTCTCAGTTCTGTTCCACTGATCTATGTGTCTGTTTTTCTGATAATACGGTACTGTTTTGATTACTGTAGATTTTTTGCGGAGAAATCTGCTGATCACCTAATGGGACTCATTGTAGGTTGTCATCCTTTTTCCCTGGGTGCCTTCAAAATTTTTTATTTACCATTAACTTTTAGCAGTTTTAATATAATGTGTATTGGAGAAGTTTTTTTTTTTTTTGCGCTGGGGGTAATTATATGTCCTATTAGCTTCGTAGACTGGTATATCCAGTTCCTCCCCTATGTTTGAGATGTTGTCAGCTGTTATTTCTTTAAACTCTCTATTCCCTTCTCCCTCTCTTCTCCTTCTGGGATGCCCATTACCTAATATTGCCATTCCTAATAGAGTTGGACAATTCCATAGAATTTCTGTCTCTTTTTCATCTTAATTTTCTCTTCCTTCCTACCTGCATCATTTCTAGGCTTTATCGTTGAGCGGGCTAACTCTCTTCTCCGTACGGTCTGCTCTATTCTCAGTGCTTTCTATTGCGTTCTTAATCTCACTTATTCAGTTATTTATTCACTTATTCAGAATTATTTCTGTTTGGTGCTTTTTTAGAGTTTTACCTTCTTTGGTAAAGCATTCCTTATGCTCATTGATTGTTTCCTGAGTTCACTGAACTGCATTTCTGAGTTTTCTTGCAGCTTGAATTTCTACATAACAACTATTTTGAATTCTTTCTGAGGTAGCTCACAATATTCCATGTTACTGTGGTTTTTCATGGTGCTTGATGAGTTGTTCCTCAGCCAGTTTAGTTTTACATGGTCCTAATGTGTTAAAGGATCTAACTGCTAATGCAAGAGACGTGGGTTTAATCCCTGGGTCAGAAAGATTACCTTGAGAAGAATATGGCAACCCACTCCAATATTCTTGCCTGGAAAATCCCAGGGACAGAGGAGCGTGGTGGACTACAGTCCATGGGGTTGTAATAGAGTGGAACATGACTTGAGGACAGAAACAATAATGATTAAACAGATTAATAATTAGGGGCTATTCTCTTATGATTATACAGTGGAAGTGAGAAGTAGATTTAAGGGACTAGATCTGATAGAGTGCCTGATGAACTATGGACAGAGGCTCGTGGCATTGTACAGGAGACAGGGATCAAGACCATCCCAAGGAAAAGAAATGCAAAAAAGCAAAATGGCTGTCTGGGGAGGCCTTACAAATACCTGTGAAAAGAAGAGAAGCAAAAAGGAAAGGAGAAAAGGAAAGATATAAGCATCTGAATGCAGAGTTCCAAAGAATAGCAAGAAGAGATAAGAAAGACTTCCTCAGCAATCAATGCAAAGAAATAGAGGGAAACAACAGAATGGGAAAGACTAGAGATCTCTTCTAGAAAATTAGAGATACCAAGGGAACATTTCATGTAAAGATGGGCTCAATAAAGGACAGAAATGGTATGGACCTAACAGAAACAGAAGATATTAAGAAGAGGTGGTAAAAATACACACAAGAACTGTACAAAAAAGATCTTCACGACCAAGATAGTCACGACTGTGCGATCACTCACCTAGAGCCAGACATCCTGGAATGTGAAGTCAAGTGGGCCTTAGAAAGCATCACTACGAACAAAGCTAGTGGAGGTGATGGAATTCCAGTTGAGCTATTTCAAATCCTGAAAGATGATGCTGTGAAAGTGCTGCACTCAATATGCCAGCAAATTTGGAAAACTCAGCAGTGGCCACAGGACTGGAAAAGGTCAGTTTTCATTCCAATCCCAAAGAAAGGCAATGCAAAAGAATGCTCAAACTACCGCACAGTTGCACTCATCTCACATGCTAGTAAAGTAATGCTCAAAGTTCTCCAAGCCAGGCTTCAGCAATACGTGAACTGTGAACTCCCTGATGTTCAAGCTGGTTTTAGAAAAAGCAGAGGAACCAGAGATCAAATTGCCAACATCCGCTGGATCATGGCAAAAGCAAGAGAGTTCCAGAAAAGCATCTATTTCTGCTTTATTGACTATGCCAAAGCCTTTGACTGTGTGGATCACAGCAAACTGTGGAAAATTCTGAAAGAGATGGGAATACCAGACCACCTGACCTGCCTCTTGAGAAATCTGTATGCAGGTCAGGAAGCAACAGTTAGAACTGGACATGGAACAACAGACTGGTTCCAAATGGGAAAAGGAGTACGTCAAGGCTGTATATTGTCATCCTGTTTATTTAACTTATATGCAGAGTACATCATGAGAAATGCTGGACTGGAAGAAACACAAGCTGGAATCAAGATTGCCAGGAGAAATATCAATAACCTTAGATATGCAGATGACACCACCCTTATGGCAGAAAGTGAAGAGGAGCTAAAAAGCCTCTTGATGAAAGTAAAAGAGGAAAGCGAAAAAGTTGGCTTAAAGCTCAACATTCAGAAAACAAAGATCATGGCATCTGGGAATGGCATCTATTTCCCATCACTTCATGGAAAATAGATGGGGAAACAGTGGAAACAGTGTCAGACTTCATTTTTGGGGGCTCCAAAATCACTGCAGATGGTGACTGCAGCCATGAAATTAAAAGATGCTTACTCCTTGGAAGAAAAGTTATGACCAACCTAGATAGCATATTGAAAAGCAGAGACATTACTTTGCCGACCAAGGTCCATCTAGTCAAGGCTATGGTTTTTCCTGTGGTCATGTGTGAATGTGAGAGTCGGACTGTGAAGAAGGCTGAGTGCCGAAGAATTGATGCTTTTGAACTGTGGTGTTGGAGAAGACTCTTGAGAGTCCCTTTGACTGCAAGGAGATCCAACCAGTCCATTCTGAAGGAGATCAACCCTGGGATTTCTTTGGAAGGAATGATGCTAAAGCTGAAACTCCAGTACTTTGGCCACCTCGTGTGAAAAGTTGACTCATTGGAAAAGACTCTGATGCTGGGAGGGATTTGACGGCAGGAGGAGAAGGGGATGACCCAGGATGAGATGGCTGGATGGCATCACCGACTCGATGGACGTGAGTCTGAGTGAACTCCGGGAGATGGTGATGGACAGGGAGGCCTGGCGTGCTGCGATTCATGGGGTCACAAAGAGTCGGACATGACTGATCAACTGAACTGAACTGAACTGAACTGAACTCCTTGAAAGAAAAGTTATGACCAACTTTTTTATAAAAGTTATAAGCAGAGACATTATTTTGCCAACAAAGGTCCATCTAGTCAAGGCTATGGTTTTTTCAGTGGTCATGTATGGGTGTGAGAGTTGGACTGTGAAGAAAGCTGAGTGCTGAAGAATTGATGCTTTTGAATTGTGGTGTTGGAGAAGACTCTTGAGAGTCCCTTGGACTGCAAGAAGATCCAAGCAGTCCATTCTAAAGGAGATCAGTCCTGGGTGTTCTTTGGAAGGAATGATGCTAAAGCTGAAACTCCAGTACTTTGGCTACCTCATGTGAAGAGTTGAGTCATTGGGAAAGACTCTGATTATGGAAGGGATTGAGGGTCAGGAGGAAAAGGGGACGACAGAGGATAAGATGGCAGGATGGCATCACCGACTCGATGGACGTGAGTTTGAGTGAACTCCGGGAGATGGTGATGGACAGGGAGGCCTGGTGTGCTGCAATTCATGGGGTCGCAGAGTCAGACATGACCAAGCGACTGAACTGAACTGAACCGAATTCTTGCGTCCCAGTAGGTGGTGCTATAGCATACGTTTTTGGTTTCTCTTACCTACGCTGCATTATTTGACAATCAGCACTTTTTCGTCCTTTACCCCATCTGTCCCGCTTCCCAGGTGGTTCAGTGGTAAAGAATCCATCTGCCTATGCGGGAGACATGAGTTTGATCCCTGACTTGGGAAATCTCTGGAGAAGAAAGAGGCAACCCACTCCAGAATTCTTGCCTTTTTGTTTCCCCGGTTCCACTTCTTCCATGTGTTCCATCTACCCACCTTTAAGGGTACCAGTGTGTGGCATTCTCTGGCAAGCCTGATGTGTTGGGCAGAGACACCTCTTTTGAGTTATGGATGTTTTCTGGTTGTAAATCAAAGGAGAGGCATCTCATAATGCTGTGATGCTGATCACTTTTTCTAGCTTCTTAAGGTGGAAACTCAGATTTTCACATTTCTTCTCTTTGAAAACAAGTATTTAAAGTTCTAAATTGTCCCATAAATATCCCCAACTATTTAGGGATTTTTCAAATATTTTCCTGTTACTTATTTCTAACTTAATTTCATTATTATTAGAAAGTATAAAGCCTGATTTCAGTCTTTTAAAATTTATTGAGATTTATTTCATAGACTAGCATATGGTTTATCTTGGTGAACAAAGCATAGACATTTTTTAAAAATATGTATTCTATAATTATTGAGTGCAGTGTTCTAGGAGATATTAGGTCAAGGTGGTTGATAAATAGGTCAAGTGTTCTATAAATTGGGTAAGTTGGTTGATAATCTTTTTCTAGTCTTCTATATACTTTTTAAAATGGGAAATTGCATGGATCTATTATCGAGGTTTTTATCTAATTGTGATTAGAGATGAATGTTATAATCACTCACTGTAGTTGTTGCTTTTTCTAATTCTCCTTGGAGTTTTTATTTCATATATATCAAACCTCTGATATATGTTGCATACATGTTTCAGTTCAGTTCAGTCACTCAGTCATGTCTGACTCTTTGTGACCCCATGGACTGCAGCACATCAGGCCTCCCTGTCCATCACCAACTCCTGGAGCCTACTCAAACTCATGTCCATTGAGTCGGTGATGCCATCCTGCCATCTCATCCTCTGTCGTCCCCTTCTCCTCCTGCCTTCAATCTTTCCCAGCACTAGGGTCTTTTCCAATGGGTCAGTTTTTCTCATCAGGTGGCCAAAGTATTGGAGTTTCAGCTTCAACATCAGTCCTTCCAATGAATATTCAGGACTGATTTCCTTCAGGATGGACTGGTTGGATCTCCTTACAGTCCAAGGGACTCTCCAGAATCTTCTCCAACACCACAGTTCAAAAGCATACAAGTTTAGAATTGTTAAATTTTCTTGATGATCTAACCTTGTTATCATGATAAAATGTCCCCATTTTCAACAACCAACATATTTGAGCAGGTACAATTTTTATAACAGATAGAAGTTTTATATATAAAACTATAGTAGATCCATGCAATTTCCCATTAAAAAAACATATAGAGGAAGCATAGACTTTGGATTAAAGATGATATTTTGGTAAAGATTACAAAGAAATTTTCCAGGTTTAAAACTGAAAGTTTTACTGTAAAATTTCTTGTAAACAAACTAGTCAGGACTCAATTTCATGATGACAGTATGTAAGATAAGTAAGAAAAGACATTCATTCTAACTTGCTGCTGCTAAGTCACTTCAGTCATGTGCAACTCTGTGCGACCCCATAGACGACAGCCCACCAGGCTCCCCCGTCCCTGGGATTCTCCAGGCAAGAACACTGGAGTGGGTTGCCATTTCCTTCTCCAGTGCATGAAAGTGAAAGGTGAAAGTGAAATCGCTCAGTTGTGTCCGACTCTTAGCGACCCCATCGACTGCAGCCTTCCAGGCTCCTCCGTCCATAGGATTTTCCAGGCAAGAGTACTGGAGTGGGGTGCCATTCCCTCTCCTCATTCCAACCTACCTAATGCTAATTTTATTAATCTTTGAGGTAAATATTGTCTAGTTTACACTTAACTTTTATGATACGATGTAATGGCCTGCTCAATTGTTTTCTCAAAGTAGCTGTGTCAAAATGTCCCCATTTTCTTTTTTTCTTCTCTCTTTTTAATATTAATTTTCTCTTCTATTTGTATCATTTCTAGGTTTCTGTCTTCGAGCTTACTAATTCTCTTTTCCG
Source organism: Capricornis sumatraensis (assembly GCF_032405125.1). NCBI lineage: Eukaryota > Metazoa > Chordata > Mammalia > Artiodactyla > Bovidae > Capricornis > Capricornis sumatraensis. The sequence continues at coordinate 82,173,234 of NC_091073.1, forward strand.
TATGGTTTGCTCTGTTTCTCTCTGGCTTCTATCAGTTTCTTTTGATTAAAGAATCCAAGGGCCTGGGTGGTAGGTAACACTTGAACTTCAAGCTTGTCATTAAAGTAAAGGGTGACGTTAATAGTAGCGATGATGACAGTGGAACAATCAAGATGAAAATAATAATAACTAGCATTTATTGAACACTTACATACTGCCAGACGAGTCTGACCGCTTTATTAAGTAATTACTAGTACTAATGCATTACATTTTTTCTTAACAATCCATTCCCTGGAGCACAGTAAGAATTTAATAAATATTTAATGAATAAAATTAGCGTTAAGTTCCTCAGTCGAATCGGCAAGATGGACTTCAATGCCAGAGCGATGCTCAGATGGCCCGTGGTTTCGCATCCTTGGAGGTGAATCGAAGCGCCAGATCCCTGCGAGGAGCAATAGGAACCAGTGGTTTTACATTTTCTAGGCAACCGCTGATGGACTGACAGTATGTTGGGGGCTAATGGGGTGCACAAAACAGAAAGCTGAGCTTTGAGAAGACAAATGCTCTACTCGCGCTCGACAAGCTTCTGAGAAGCCGGGGAGCGGAACCAATTTCAGCCTGAGATACCGTCGCTTTGGCGCCCTGATATGAAATCATTCATTCAAACCTGACTGCTCTAGCCCCGAGAGGAGATGACGTCGGAAGTCTCGACTGCTCCCCGCGGGGCGTGTCCACCCGCCGGCGTTTGCCCCACCCACTCCCACACGCTCCACTTCCGGAAGGGGCCGTCATGCTCTCTGTGGCTAGGTGTTTCTACGCCTAACAGGTTAGCGTCCACGCGGGAGAAAAGAGTCGGGTCAGTCCTACTCCAGAAGCATTTGTTCCCGTCGTTCTGGAGACCGCTTTTGCGCGAGGGGCGGACTGTTGCTAGGGCAGCACGTCAGGGGCCACCTCCTTGTTGCTGGGTCGCCAGCTCCTGGAGCTGCCTGATTGGGTGACCCCTGGTGGGCTAATCGTGACCTTGCCCCGTGGTCCTTGGTGAGCGTTTCCAGGAGCACATTTGTGAAGAGGTGGAACTGCACTTTGTCGGTGGTCCCAGGTTACAGTGGTTTGAGAGGGACCCTGCCTAGATGATTGTATAAAAGATTACTGTGGCTCGGTGGTCCTGATCATTCGTCTCCATCACAGCTGAGCTCCATAAGGGGGCTGACCATAGAAGTGATTTTCAGCGTTTAAGTGATTTTCGGGTGTTCGTATAAGCGTGCGTATGCATGTTTGTCAGTCTGTGCGTGTGTGGAAAGGGCTGTAATTTAAAAAATCCACAAGTATTATGTTTTGCTACTTTTCCTGGTCTCTTCCCCTTATTCCTCTTTATTCTTACCTGAGGGGCATTGCTCACCTTCACCTTTGGATATAAGCAACTCTCTACTTGAACTTACACATTTAAAACACAGATCTGACTGTTAATCCTCTACTTAAAACCTTACTGGCCTTGCTATTTGATTCAGGATAGTACAAATTCCTTTGGCTGGATTGAAGACACTTCAAACTCTTGTTTCTGCTGAATTTTTCAGTCTCATCTCCTGTTCATGGGAAACACACTTACACATACATGCTCTATGCCCCTGTCGTGCCATCCTGCAGTAATTTCATCTCTTTGGCGATGATAGTGTTTTATAATGGTTTACCCACGTTTGGAAATTTACTTTTCCATTCAGTCAGAATTTAGTGAATTCGTGGTTATTGCCAGACACTGTTTTAGGAACTGGGGGGAAAATGGAGTTAAAATTGGGGAGAAAAAGCCCAACCTGCAGTCCTTTTGAAAAATAACAGCTTGATTGAGATATAGTTCACACACCATGGAATTTTAAAACACACATTGCTTTTTAGTGCGTTCACAAAGTTGTACATCCGACAACCACAGTTTTAAACCATTTTCATTGGCCCTGAAAGACACCTTGTACCCATTAGCAGTCTCTCTTGAGTTCCTCCTTAACTTACCCCACTTTTAGCTCTAAGGAACTACTAATCTGCTGAATATATAAATATATTTGTCAATTCTGGACAATTCTAGAATAGGCTGATAAATAAAGTTATAAACCATGTGGTCTTCTTTCGCTTAACATGCTGAAGTGTATCAGCACTTCATTTCTTTTTATTGCTCAATATTGTTTCACTGTGTGGATATACCACCAGTTATTTATCCATTGGTCCTGTTGATGGGTATTTCAGTTGTTTTGGTTATCCTGAATAATGCTGCTATGAACATTGGTGTACACGTTTTTTTGTGGAAGCATAATGATTTCATTTCTCTTGGCTATGTACGTAAGAGTAGGATTCCTGGGTCATACTACATTTAACATTTTGAATAACTACCAGACTTTTTTTTTTTTAAAGCAGCTGCACCATTTTATATTCCTATAAGCAGTATAAAGGTTCTGATTTCTTCACATCCTTGCCAACACTTATTATCTTTTTAATTTTTTTTTTTTAAATTCTAGCTGTTCTAGTGGGTGTGAAGCATTGTCTCATTGTGGTTTTGATTTGTATTTCCCTGATGGCTAATGTTGAGCATATTTTTGTGTGTTATTGGCCACGTGTATATCTTCTTTGGAGGAATGTCTATTCATTCCTTTGCGCATTTAAAAACTAAGCTGTTGTTTACCATTGAGTTGTAAGAGTGCGTTATGTATTCTAGGTCAAGTCTTTCATCAGGTGTATGACAGCCTTTGGTATTATGCAATAGTTCCTTTAAATGGGAAGCACATGAGCTTAATTTTGACTTTTCCTGGAGACCATGTTGTACAGATCTGTGGGAGTAATTCAGAGTGAATTACTAAGTGTGAAAGACCAGGCTTAAGAAAATTGATGTGAAGAACCTGTGAGCAGCATTTTAAGATTTGAAAGATGAAGCAGTGGAAAACAGTTTATATAATTTTTCTGTTCCCTGCTGGTTTTGCCTTTTCCTTATTGATTTGTAGGAGTTTTTTCTGTAAAGATATTAGCCCCTTAGCTGTTAGATATGGGACAGATATTTTCAGACTACTTGTTAACTTTTTTCTGTATTTTACTATTCTAATGCTTTATGTTTTTATGTGGTCAGTACTGTGAATGTTTTCCTTAAAAGGCTTCTGGGTGGTTGTTTGAGATACTGTTCTTAAATGATAGGAATTACAGAAACTAACATGTTAGTTACCTGGTTTGTCTGAGTTGCTGGTACCATGTTTAACTTTACTGCTAAGTCACTTCAGTCGTGTCTGACTCTGTGCGACCCCATGGACGGCAGCCCACCAGGCTCCCCCATCCCTGGGATTCTCCAGGCAAGAACACTGGAGTGGGTTCCCATTTCCTTCTCCAATGCATGAAAGTGAAAAGTGAAAGTGAAGTCACTCAGTCGTGTCTGACTCTTAGTGACCCCATGGACTGCAGCCTACTAGGCTCCTCCATCCATGGGATTTTCCAGGCAAGAGTATTGGAGTGGGGTGCCATTTAGCTTTACTGGCAAGGCTTATTTTATTGTGCTTTAATTATTGTGTGTGTGTTTTTTTTTTTTTTACAAATTGAAGGTCTCTGAGGCAAACCTGCACCAAACAACTCTATTGGTGCCATTTTCCCACGACATTTGCTCACTTTGTGTCTCTATGTTACATTGTAGTAATTCTCACAATATTTCAAACTTTGTCATTATTATTAATTTGTTATGGTGATCTGTCAACTGTGATCCTCGATGTTGCCATTGTAATTGTTTTGGGGTGCCATGAACTGTGCCCATATAAGACAGTGAAATTAATTGAGAAACGTGTGTGTTCTGACTGCTCCACCAACTGACTGTTACCCTGTTTCTCCCTCTCTCCTTGGGCTTCCATAGTCCCTGAAATGTAATATTGAAATTAGGCTAATTGATAACCCTGCAGCGGCCTCTAAGTGTTCAGGTGAAAGCAGGTATTACACTGTCAGGCTTCCCGAGTAGCTCAGCTGGTAAAGAATCTGCCTGCAGTGTGGGAGACCTGGGTTTGATCCCTGGGTTGAGAAGACCCCCGGGAGGAGGGCATGGCAACCCACTACAATATTCTTGCCTCGAGACTCCCCGGGGACAGAGGAGCCTGGCAGGCTCAGTCCATGGGGTCACAAAGAGTTGGACACGACTGAGCGACTTTCACTTTCACTTTGGAAGAAGTTGATTCCAACCCTCATGGATAACTTTGAGGAGTTCAAGACTTGGTGGAGGACATAATTGCAGATGTGGTGGGAACAGCAAGAGAGCTAGAATTAGTAGTGGAGTCTAAAGATGTGACTGAATTGCTGTGATCTCATGATATAACTTTAATGGATGAGAAATTGCTTCTTATGGATGAGCAAAGAAAGTGATTTCTTGAGATGGTACCTACTCCCAGTGAAGATTATGTGAAGATTGTTGAAATGACAACAAAGTATTTAGAATATTACATCAACTTATTTGATACAATGGTGACAGTGTTTGAGAGGTTAACTCCAATTTTGAAAGAAGTTCTCCTGTGGGTAAAATGCTGTGTAACAGCATTACTTGCTACAGAGAAACCATTTGGGAAAGGAAAAGTCAGTCGATACAGCAAACTTCATTGTTGTCTTACTTTAAGAAATTGCTGCATCCACCTCAACCTTCAGCATTCATACCCTGATCAGTCAGAGTGTGTGTGTGTCGCTTCAGTCAAGTCCAACTCTCGTGACCCCATGGAGTGTAGCCCGCTGGGCTCCTCTGTCCATGGGATTCTCCAGGCAAAATACTGGAGTGGGTTGCCATGCCCTCCTCCAGGTAATCTTCCCGACCCAGGGATCGAACCTATGTCTCTTACATGTCTGCTGCATTGGCAGGCAGATTCTTTACCAGTAGCACCACCTGATCAGTCAGTAGCCTCCAACATCAGAGAAAGACCCTCCACCAGCATAAAGATATGACTCTGAAAGCCCACATGATGGTTAGCTTTTTTTTTTTGAATTTTAGCAGTAAACTGTTTTTAAATTATATATATTGGTTTTAGATATAATGCTGTTGCACACTTAATAGACTGTGGTATAGTGTGAACATAACTATCACATGCCCTGGGAAAATAGAACATTCATGTAACTCGCTTTATCGCAGTATTCACTTAATTGTGACAGTCTGGAGCTGAACACACACTATCTCGAAAGTGTGCCTGTAGAGTGTTCATTGTTTCTGACTCTTGTGCCTCCCTGTCTTTCTGCCTTGAAAAACATGCTAAAATCTGCTTCAGCTTTGTTCTTTAAGCTTTCTGTAACACTTGGTTATTTTCTTATTCTCATCTTCATGTTTAGTGTAGTGCATTAGATTTTTGAGAGCTGTGCTGGACAGTTGGTCATCAAATAGTTGGTACTTAATACATGCAGAAGTTTATTTGAAGATTTTATGTGTGCAGAGCTTCAGTGTAACTATGCTGGTTGTGTATTGATTGTGATATGCTGGGAATAGTAGTTTTATAAAATCCTATTAACATTATTTGGTGTTTGTTTTTCTCATTTCATTGATTTAAAGGTAGTGGTAATTCATGTATTTTTAGGGTCTCTGAACATTTTGAGTAGATGACCAACCTAGATAGCATATTCAAAAGCAGAGACATTACTTTGCCGACTAAGGTCCGTCTAGTCAAGGCTATGGTTTTTCCAGTAGTCATGTATGGATGTGAGAGTTGGACTGTGAAGAAGGCTGAGTGCCGAAGAATTGATGCTTTTGAACTGTGGTGTTGGAGAAGACTCTTGAGAGTCCCTTGGACTGCAAGGAGATCCAACCAGTCCATCCTGAAGGAGATCAGCCCTGGGATTTCTTTGGAAGGACTGATGCTAAAGCTGAAACTCCAGTCCTTTGGCCACCTCATGTGAAGAGTTGACTCATTGGAAAAGACTCTGATTCGGGGAGGGATTGGGAGCAGGAGGAGAAGGGGACGACAGAGGATGAGATGGCTGGATGGCATCACTGACTCGATGGACGTGAGTCTGAGTGAACTCTGGGAGTTGGTGATGGACAGGGAGGCCTGGCGTGCTGCGATTCATGGGGTTGCGAAGAGCCGGACAGGACTGAGCGACTGAACTGAACTGATACATCATAGCTCCCTAGAAAAATAGTTCCCATGTAAAATTCTAATTTACATGCAATACCTGGGGCTTCATTATTTCCATATGGCCTGATTTGTCGGGAGGACTGTGTGTTTCTTGCTCTAGTATTTGCTTTTTTTAAAATTGTGGTAAAATGTCCATAACATTTAGCGTCTGACCGTGTGAGTGCACTATTCAGCAACATTAAGTGCATTCATTTTGTTGTGCCACGGTCACCACCATCCTCTCCAGAACCTTTATGTTCCTGACCTGAAATTCTGTATAACCTGTTACATAATAACGCCCCAGTTCCCCCTCTCTCCAGCTCTGGTAACCACCTTTCCACTTTGTCTCTGGAATATAGCATTTCTGTTTGTGTCTGATTTATTTTGCTTTGTATCATGTCTTTCAGGTTCATCCTTGTGGCATATTGCAGGATTTTCTTCCTTTTTGAGGCTAAGTGATATTCCATTGTAGGCATATATCACATTTTGTTTATCTGTTCATTAGTTCATAGATATGTGGGTTGTTTCCATCTTTTGGCTATTATGAATAGTGCTTCTGTAAACATTGGTACACAGTTATTGTTTGAGTTCTCTTGAGTGTATACCGTAAGTGGAATTGCTGGGTCATAGAATAATTCTTGGGCTTCCCCAGTAGCGCAGCTGGTAAGTAATCTGCCTGCAATGCAGGAGACCCCAGTTTGATTCTTGGGTCAGGAAGACCCCCTGGAGAAGGGATTGGCTACCTACTCCAGTATTCTTGGGCTTTCCTGGTGGCTCAGATGGTAAAGAATCCACCTGCAATGCAGAAGATCTAGGTTCGATCCCTGGGTTGGGAAGACCCCCTGGAGGAGGGCATGGCAACCCACTCTAGTATTCTTGCCTGGAGAGTCCCTCTGGACAGAGGAGCCTGGTGGGCTACAGTCCATAGGGTTGCAAAGAGTCAGGCATGACCGAATGACTAAGCACAGCACAGGGTACCTCTCAGTTTGTTTTTTTGAGGAACCATCAGTTTGCTTCAGTGTTTTTTGTCATTCACATAAAACATAAGGCTTAAAAGAGTTGTGTAATTTAGGCATGTATTGATCACATTTACCTTTCTAAAAATATGAATTCAAAGAACCATTTCCTGGTTGAAGGTATGTGGGAGTTTTTGTCTTAGGTTTTGGAAATCTTGGAGTTTTAAAATTATGTGCTAGAATTCAGATTAAATAAGTTTACCTGGGTAGGTTCCCAGATCCCAAACTTGTTTGTGATCTAATCTCCTGCCTTTTTTTTTTTGCTGCTTGTTTGATTTCAGTGTTTGTTTTCTGTGTTTTCAATCTTTTTGGGAAATTACTTTTCATGACAGATGGTAAGATGGGGGTGATTTTGCAGACTTGCATCATTGCAGAGGTCTGGATTGTTCTGTTATTCTGCTGAGTATCTCGTTGGATACTTTGGCAATTAGTCTGGTATGCTGTGAATACTGCTGCTTCTGACAAGCAAGTTTAGTGCAAAGATATCCATGTCATTAATTAGTGAAGAGTGGGAAATGACCAATATTATTCTCTTACTCAGTTCAGTTCAGTCGCTCAGTCGTGTCCGACTCTTTGTAACCCCATGAATTAAAGCACGCCAGGCCTCCCTGTCCATCACCAACTCCCGGAGTTCACTCAGACTCATGTGCATTGACTTGGTGATGCCATCCAGCCATCTCATCCTCTGTCGTCCCCTTCTCCTCCTGCCCCCAATCCCTCCCAGCATCAGGGTCTTTTCCAATGAGTCAACTCTTCGCATGAGGTGGCCAAAGTACTGGAGTTTCAGCTTCAGCATCAGCCCTTCCAGTGAACACCCAGGGCTGATCTCCTTCAGGATGGACTGGTTGGATCTCCTTGCAGTCCAAGGGACTCTCAAGAGTCTTCTCCAACACCACAGTTCAAAAGCATCAACTCTTCGGTGTTCAGCTTTCTTCACAGTCCAACTCTCACATCCATACATGACCACTGGAAAAGCCATAGTCTTAACTAGACAGACCTTTGTTGGCAAAGTAATGTCTCTGCTTTTCAATATGCTATCTAGGTTGGTCATAACTTTTCTTCCAAGGAGTAAGCGTCTTTTAATTTCATGGCTGCAGTCACCATCTGCAGTGATTTTGGAGCCGAAAAAATAAAGTCTGACACTGTTTCCATTGTTTCCCCATCTATTTCCCATGAAGTGATGGGACCAGATGCCATGATCTTCGTTTTCTGAATGTTGAGCTTTAAGCCAACTTTTTCGCTCTCCTCTTTCACTTTCATCAAGAGGCTTTTTAGTTCCTCTTCACTTTTTGCCATAAGTGTGGTGTCATCTACAAAGCTGAGGTTATTGATATTTCTCCTGGCAGTTCTCTTATTACTGTACCCTTATTTTTTCAACTACTCCCCTGAAGTTGGAAGTGTTATGTTGTTGTGGGTACTGTGATCCCGTTCAATAACTGGCCTCTCTGCGATCAGTGGGGAAGTGTAAACAGCAGTATGACTCAACCAAATCTTAGAAAACTAAGATCTCATGCTTGCCAGACTCTCTCTTCCCCTTCTGTTCCAATTCTAACATCTTTTGTAAACTTCCTGTTTCATATTTCATCACTGTTACAGCCCATACCCCATGGTAAACAGCAAGCGTATTATCAGGAGAGATGGAAGGAACAAAGGTGTTAATGTGGCTCTTGCTCTCAATTTGGGTCAGTTGGTCATCTGGGCTCTCTCACCTGGTCATCCATTTGTATGGGTCTTGGTACCTTATTTCATTTGGTGACTACAGATGCACTTGAAAGGTCCCCAGATGGGTTTGGATGCTCCATACTCTTGGAACTTGAATATAACTTAGATTTGTATGGGATTTCCCTGGCATCCAAAATACCAAGGTAACATAGATGCTGAGTATCCAGCTTGGACTGTTTATGCTCCAGCTTTTTGGGTAAGACTAAACACACTCACATAAAATGCCTTTATAATTCTTCTTTTGAGGTTACCAGAGAAAGGTGACTATTAACTCCTAGTTTTTGGTAATAGATTGTTACCTTTCATCAGACTTGTCTGTGCTAGGGATAAAGTGATTTTACTGCTGGTGTACATCATTAACCTTCAGAGATGCTTCCAAGTCCGTATTAAATATTTCAACAGGCTTGTGTCAGAACCTTTCTATAGCTCAGACTGAGGTATAAACAGCAAAACTTGAATTTTATGTGAATGCTTTTGCATTCTAACTTTAGGATTTTTCTTCCTTTCTATAAACACGTGGCACTGAGTGTTTTTATCCTCTTATTCTGTATCTGTCTTTTATCATGCAGTACAATTGACTATTTTACCTTTTGGTTTAGTTCTGTAAATTGTAATACACGTATAGATTTGTGTAACTGCTACTGTAGTCAGGGTACATCTCACCTCAAAAACTCCCTTCTGCTCTCTTCAGGGTCACCTTTCCATTACCCCGGTAACCAAAAAGTAAATGTCATTTTGTGCTTTTTACTGTGGGAAGCAGTAAGGTGATTTTCCTTCCTTTTCTCTTTACCAGTGATTTTTACTCAAATGCGATGGACTAAAAAGGATAAAATAAACATAATCCCTTTTCGTTTTCTTTCAGAAACTCAAAACTTTTTCACAAACTTGTTTAGGAATAAGATCATTTTGCCTGTGATGCCTTCCAACAGGGGGCAGTGTTGGGTCATAACAGGACATAAAGATTGTCTGCTGCAAAATAACTAACTTGAAGTTTTTACTTCAGGAAAACAGGCGAGTTAATTAAGAATTGACATTTAACTCTAGAATCTACTTTCTTTGGACCTATTCCAAAAGCTATCTTACTCCTAGCAAAGCAGTCGATGGATGAAAGCATCCTTTAATTCTTTTGTGTTTGTTTTCAGATAGTTTTAAATGTTTGTAGAATTAGGAGTTAACTCTTTAAGGTTAACCTTTGTGGAAGGAATACCTGCAGTGTTATGGGTGAATCTGTGAATCCTCCCTTCCAGCCCCTCCCTGTGATCTGGTAGAATTTTATCAGAGACATATGTCAGGTGTTTTATATTCCAGTATTCTTTATTGCGGGCAGGAACCCCATCTATAACATCTATCGCCAGGATCTTGAGTTTGAAGCTTTAATGGAGATGTTTTTAGTGAGAAATGATGAAGTGGAGCCTGTGAGACATTCACAGTTAGGTGATTCAGGTTTTCAAACCTAACTCACTCAAAAAGGAATTCCTAACTTGTATCTCAGAGAAGGCAATGGCACCCCACTCCGGTACTCTTGCCTGGAAAATCCCATGGATGGAGGAGTCTGGTAGGCTGCCGTCCATGGAGTCGCTAAGAGTTGACATGACTGAGCGACTTCACTTTCACTTTTCTCTTTCATGCATTGGAGAAGACAATGGCAACCCACTCCAGTATTCTTGCCTGGAAAATCCCATGGACAGAGGAGCATGGTAGGCTGCAGTCCATGGGGATCGCTAAGAGTCGGAAACGACTGAGCGACTTCACTTTCACTTTTCTCTTTCATGCATTGGAGAAGGAAATGGCAACCCACTGCAGTGTTCTTGCCTGGAGAATCCCAGGGATGGAGGAGCCTGGTGGGCTGCCGTCTATGGGGACACAACTGAAGTGACTTAGCAGCAGCAGCAGCAGCCAGTGGAGGAGGTTCAAGTTTGATCCCTGGGTTGGAAAGATTCTCTGGAAAAGGAAGTGGCAGTCCACTCCAGTGTTTTTGCCTAGGAAATCCCATGGACAGAGGAGCCTGGCGGGCTACAGTCCGTGGAGTTGTAAAGAGTCGGACATGACTTAGCAACTAAACAACAACAAAATGTGATATTTCTAACTTTATTCTTCACACAAAAACTATTTTAAAAAATATAAAATGTGATCATGTCATACTCCTACTTGAAACTTTTCTGTTATTTACCATTATGCTTAGGATAAAGCAGAAATATTTAGTTTGACCCATAGTCTACCCTTCCAGCCCCTCCCTGTGATCTGGCTTCTCTGCTTACTGCTACAGCCTCACATTATGCCACTTTTCCCTTGCCTGCTATGCTCCATCTTCTCTGGTTTCTTCTTTGTTCCTTGTTTGGACTAGGGGAGCAGAATAGAAGCAGGGGGACCTGTTTTTAAGCCAACATGCATTTTAGGCAAAGAAGTGATGGCTTAGGAATATATTAAAGTTTGTGGCTCATGGGGACTTAATCACTTTGTCACTTTTCCACTCAAATCTCAGGATAAAAGCACATCTGAGTTCAGATTCTGTGTAGAAAAAAATTATATTCTGATTGAGAAAAGGAAGTTTAGGACCAGGCAGTCATTACCCTGGTATATTCGAAGTGTAGACAATGCTTTGTATTTGAGAACTTTGAGTGTGCCTAAAATGACTCTCTTTGTAAAATCATTCTTCTCGCTTTTAATTATCCATTAACTTTGTTCTGCGTGTGTATGAGTCTTGCCACAGCCACCGGTTGGACCACACAACCCTCTGGGGCTTAGATGCTGTTGGTGGCACCCCGAATAAGTGGTAGTAGTGCAGCCTGTTCTTGCATTTCTGGCTTCCCGGGGCAGTTCACTCCTTTTTGGGAGAGTTTAAGTTCTCTGTCTTGTACGAGATCCCTGGCCTGCAGTTTTCCCACACTGGTTCTAGCTTTCCTTGGAGGCATAGAGAACAAGCCCAACTTCTCTTCCCCCATTAGCTCTTTAGCTACTGAAGTTGCTGTTGTGGCTCTCAGCATATTCTCCTTTGTAAATCTTAGCTCCAAGTACTTCTCATTGTGTTCACTATTCTGGGTACTTTCTACTGACTGTCCTCCAGTTTAGTGTTTGAAAGTGTGTTTTGAGACTGCATGCAACACAGTCACTTAAAACACTAGTTAAAAGTGGAGATTCTTACTGGATTAAGATGGCAAGTTAACTTCTGATCTAGCTGCCTATTGAAACCCTACTGAAACTATAGTAAGGATCCAAAGGACAGAACATCAGGCAAGGAGATGAGCAGTACAGTTTGAAAAACTGAAAAGCTTAAACAAGAATGAGTGGCAATTTATCTAGACACCCGAAACTGAAAAGCTTAAACAAGAATGTCAGTTTATCTAGACACGCAAGACTCATGAACCCTAAATTGGCAGAAGATCAGATTTACCTTGTAAATCCTCAAAAAGCTCAAAAACTAGGCAATACCAGATATCTCTGGAAATTGGGATACAAGGGAGATGAAATAGGAAGATTGGGTGAATATTGCTGATTAGTAGCTCCCAATCCAGTCCATTCTAAAGGAGATCAGTCCTGGGTGGTCTTTGGAAGGAATGATGCTGAAGCTGAAACTCCAATACTTTGGCCACCTCATGCGAAGAGTTGACTCATTGGAAAAGACTCTGATGCTGGGAGGGATTGGAGGCAGGAGGAAAAGGGGATGACAGAGAATGAGATGGCTGGATGGCATCACCAACTTGATGGATGTGAGTCTGAGTGAACTCCAGGAGTTGGTGATGGACAGGGAGGCCTGGCGTGCTGCAATTCATGGGGTTGCAAAGAGTCGGACACGACTGAGCGACTGAACTAAATGGATGCTGTTCACTTTAGGACAGATTCTGGAGACTCACAGCAATGATCTCTGGATAAAATAGGATTTCCATGTGGGAAGGCATTCCTAGCACTTCTCAGGAAATTTTATGTTTATTCGAATTCCAAAAGGTGAGAAAAATTATTTAAATAGTCAGGGAAACAGGAAAAAGGAATTTAAAATTTCCTGAGAATTAAAGCTTAACAATCAATACTATTGGTTACCATTTGTTTTAAGAGTTCCACTGGCATCAAGGGGAAAGCAAGAATGGGGCATGCTGACATACTGAGTAGAAAGTAAAGGTCTGGAAACTGAGAAAGAAGCATCTGGGAGAAAAGCTGACTCATGATTAATAAGCTGGTCTTACTCATAGTTTTTGCCATCTTATAAATATGTTTTCATCCTCTGTCTGCTGCTAACAGGTATTCTTAGGAGTAAAATAAATTTATATTAATTATAAATCCTATGAGTGGTGTTCCAAGAAATAACAAGTTTGGGAGCAAAATAAATTGGTAAATTGGCAGTTACAATTTAGTATTTTGTGTAGTACTGTTAACCTTGCTATGAGAGCTTGATGTATATATAAATATTACCCAATAATGTTTGATGGTGTTTTCAAGTTCAGAATATTCACTGATAGACTGTAGGGTCCCCACCCCCCACCACCCCGCCGAATACTAAGGAATTGAAAGTATGAATGTTTTTATGGAATACTTCAGTAATGTTTTTATGGAATACTTCAGTATGAAATAAGAATGTAATATGAAATCTGAATATTAAAAGCAGTACTTCAAAGCAAAACCAAAACCAGAGTAAGCAAAATAGTTTATTATTAAATTATAGGCGATTATAGAGGTAACGTGCCCCAATACTTCACCTGAGGGATTCTTTTTTGATACACTTTATATTTGACCAGTGTCAATGCAAAATGAATGGAATTTTTCTACATCTGGAATATTTGTTATGAAAGACTTTTGAACAGGACAGATAATACATGATGTATTTTAAAATTTCATTTGTATTTCAACTTTTACAAAGATGTAAATTTGTCATTTTATATTACTGTTTCTTTTTAAAGATCTTGCTCTTTTCTCAGATTTCTCGAGAATAATGATGTATAACATTATGTAAGTTGAAGATGTGCAAAGTGATTATTTGGTACATGTATGTATTTTGAAATGATTGCTACAGTACGGTTAGTTAATACCTCTGTCCCCTCACATGATTACCACTTGTGTGTGCGTATGTGGTGAGAACATTTAAGATTTACTCTCATGGCAACTTTCAACTATGTAATAGTATTAACTGTAGTCACCACACTGTACATTAGATCCCCAGATTTAATTCATCTCATAATTGGAGATTTTTATTTCCTGACCAGCCTCTTCCCATTTTCTCAGTCCAAGCCCCTGGCAAACGCCATTCTCTGTTTCAATGAGTTTGCATTATACATTCCATATATAAGTGATATCATAGAGTACATGTTTTTCTTTAACTTATTTCAGCTCTCAAGTTTCATTGATGTGTCCCAAATGGCAGAATTTCCTTCATTTTTTAAAAATGACTGAATAATATTCTAGTGTATGTATATATATCCATTTTTATCCATTTATCTATGAACGGACACTTTGGTTATTTCTGTGTCTTCATTACTGTGAATAATGCTGTAATGAACACAGGGAGTATGGAAGTCTCTTTGACATAGTGATTTCATTTCTTTTGGACGTAAAACCAGAAGTGGGATTGCTGGATAATATGGCAGTTTTATTTTTAATTTTTTGAGGAATATCAGTACTGTTTTCCATAGTGCTATACTGATTTATATTCCTGTCAAAAATACAGAGGGGTTTCCTTTTCTCACATTCTCAACACTTATCTCTTGTTTTTTTGAGGTGTCAGGTGGTATCTCATTGAGGTTTTGATTTGTGTTTTTCTGATAATTAGTGATGTTGAGTATCTTTTTATGTGCTTATTGGCCATTTGTATGTCTTCTCTGGAAAAATGTCTGTTCAGGTCCTTTGTTCATTTTTAATCAGATTATTTGCTTTTTGTTACTGAATTTTATGAGTTATATATTTTGGATATTAGCCCTTATGAAATACATGATTTGCAAATATTTTCTCCTACTCTGTAGATTGCCTTTTCATTTTGTTGATTCTTTTGCTATGCAAAAGCTTTTTAGTTTGATGTAGTCTCATTTGTTGATTCTTTCTTTGGGTGCCATATCTGAAAAAGTCATTGCCAAGAAAATGTCAAGGATCTTTTAATCTTATTTTCTTCTAAGAGTTTTATGTTTAAGGTCTTACATTTACATCTTTAATAATCCACTTCTGAGTTCATTTTGTGAGTGGTGTAAGAGAGGATTTCAGTTCATTCTTTTGCATGTAAATATCTAATTTCCCCAGCAATATTTATTGTAGAGATTGGCTTTTCTCAATTGAGTATTTTTGACTACTTTGTCAAATATTGGTTGACCACATATACATGGGTTTATTTCTGGGCTGTCAATTCTGTTTCATTGATCTATATGTCTGTTTTTAATGCCAGTATCATACTGTTTTGATTGTTATAGCTTTGTAATATAGGTAAAAATCAGGAAGTGTGATTTTTTTTTTCCTTCTCAGGATTTTTTTGGCTATTTGAGTCTTTCATGGTTCCATACTAATTTTATGATTATTTTCTATTTCTGTAGAAAAATGCAGTTGGGCTTTTTGTAGGGATTGCATTAAATCTATAGATGGCTTTGGGTATTATGGCTATTTTTTTAAAATAATATTGTCTTCCAGTTTACGAAAGGAGCTATAATCCCATTTATTTGTGTCTTCAACTTCTAAGTGTCTTACGGTTTTTAGAATACAGATTTTTCACCTGCTTGGTTAATATATTTGTAAGTATTTTATTGTTTTCAGTGTTATTATAAAAGGGTTTGTTTTCATTATTTCTTTCTCAGATATTTCATAGGGAATGAATAGAAATGCTTTGGTTTCTGTATGTTGGTTTTGTATCCTATAATTTTACTGAATTTATTGATTAGTTTTTTGGTATAGTCATTAGGATGTTTTACATAGCAGATCATGTCATCTGCAGACAGACACACCTTTCTTTCTGATTTGAATGCCTTTTATTTTCTTTTCTTGCCTAATTGCTTTGGTTAACACTTCCAATATTATTTTGAATAGGAATGGTAAGAATGGGCATTCTTGACTTATTCCTGATCTTAGAGGAAAGCCTTCAAACATTTCACCATTGAGTGTGATATTAACTGTTGTCTGGCTTTTATTATGTTAATGTACATTTCTTTTCTACTCTCTTTGTTGAAAGTTTTTATCATGAAAGCATGTGGAATTTTTGTTAAATCATTTTTTCTGCATCTGTCAAAATAATATGATTTTAAACTTTCATTGTATTAAATCACATTTGTTGATTTGCAGATGTTGAACCATTCTTGCACCCTGGGGATAAATTTCAGTTGGTCATGGTGACTTTTTAATGTGCTGTTGGATTTGCTTGTACTTTGCTGAGTATTTTTATATCTGTATTCATCAGATATGTTGGCCTGTAGTTTTCTTTTGTTGTATTGTCTTTGTCTGTATGTGGCTTTGGTATCAGGGTAATGCTAGTCCAGTAAAATGGGTTTCTCCTCTTTGGTTGTTTGCAAGAGTTTGAGAAGGATTGTTGTTAACTCATTTTCAGATGTTTGTAGAATTTACTAGAGAATCCCTAAGTTGAGAAGATCCCCTGGAAAAGGAAATGGCTACCCACTCCAGTATTCTTGCCTGGAAAATTCCAGGGACAGAGGAGCCTGCCAGGCTCCACATGGACCTGCCAGTCCATGGGGTCACAAGGAGTCAGACACTAGTGAGCGACTAAACACATACTAGTGAAACCACTGTTTCTGTTTTGTTGTTGTTGTTGTTGTTAGGAGTTCTTTCATCACTGAATCAGTCTCCTTACTCTGTGATAGGTCTGTTCAGATGTTCTGTTTCTTCATGTTTCCTTCTTGACAGGGTTTATGCTTCTAGGAATTCATCCATTTCATCTAGGTTATCCCAGTTTGTTGGCACCAATTGTTTATAGTAATCTCTTTTGATTCTTTGTATTTATGTGGTATCAGATGTGATGTCTTTTCTTTCACTTCTCATTTTGTTTATTTGAGTCTTCTCTGTTTTAGTTTATCTGGCTAAAGGATTTTGAGTTTTGTTTATTTTATCAAAACCAGCTCTTATTTTGTTGATTTTTCTGTTGCTTTTCTGGTCAATTTTATTTATTTCTGCTGTCATCATTGTTATTTCTTTCAGCTAACTTTGGACTTAGTTAATCTTCTCTTTCTAGTTTGCTGAAGTTTAAGTTTAGGTTGTTTATTTGATATTTTTCTTTTTCTTAATGTAGGCATTTAGAGCTATCAACTTCCCTCTTAAGACTGCATTTGTTGCATCCCACGAATTTTGGAATGTTCTGTTTTCTTTTTCATTTGCCTCAAGATTTTTAAAATTACCTTTTTGACTCCTCCATTTACCTATTGGTTGTTCAGGGATATGTTGTTTGATTTTCACGTTTTTGGATTTTCCAGTTTTCCTTCTGTCAGTGGTATCATCTAGGTCAGAAATGATACTTGGTATGATTTCAGTTTCTTACGCTTGCTAAGACTTGTTTTGTGACTGCACATATGATCTGTATTGGAGTATGTTTTGTGTACGCTTCTGCTTTAGGGTAAAGGAAAGCGAAGTCGCTCAATCGTGTCTGACTCTTTGCGACCCCATAGACTGTAGCCTACCAGGCTCCTCTCTCCATGGGATTTTCCAGGCAATAGTACTGGAGTGGGTTGCCATTTCCTTTTCCAGGGGATCTTCCCAACCCAGGGCTCGAACCCAGGTCTCCTGCATTGTAGACAGACGCTTTACCGTCTGAGCCACCAGGGAAGTCATGTTTTGTGTATGCTTCTGCTTTAGGGTGGGATGTTCTATGTTTGTCTGTTAGACCCATTTGGTTTAACATATAGTTCAGGAACAAGGTTCCCTTAGTGGTTTCTGAGTTTATCCTTTGTTGAAAGTGGGGCATTGGGAGTCCCCTACTATTATTGCATTGTTGTCTGTTTCTTCCTTTGTATCTGCTTAAGATACGTATGTGGTACATTGTTAGGTGTGTGTGTATGTATGTTTATGTGTGATCAATATATCCTCTTGATGAATTTGACCCATTTATCATTATATGATAACCTTCTTTGTTTCTTTTTTCAACTTTTGAGTTAAAGGCTATCTCCTCTGAAATAAATACAGCTTCCTAGGCTCTCTTTTGGTTTCCATTTGCATGGAATATCCCTTCATTTTGAGCCTATATGTATAACTAAAGCTGAAGTTTGTCTCTTACACGCATCACATAGTTGGGGCTTTTTTTTTTTCTTGTATAGCCACTTTATCCCTTTCGATTGGAGAATTTAGTCCATTTCTTTTAAAGTAATGTTGATAGGTATGTGCTTATTGCCATTTTGTTGTTTTCTGCCTGTTTTATAGAAACTTAAAAAAAAAAGTCATATTTGTAGGCCCCATCTTCAGACTCAGTGAAATAGAGACTATTTTTATAAGTAATTTCCAGGACTCTACATTATAAATCTTACTGTTCGGTAGAAATTGTTACTCTATTTGATATGTTGTCCTCTTAAGTGCATTGCCCAGTATTATTGATGTGGTCTGAAGAGTACAGAGTAAAGCAGGTTCATGTCTTTCCTACTTGTATTTCCCATGCTTGTGTATATAAGGAAATTATTCTCTTCCTCCCAGTTTATTGAGATGTATCATGCTGCTAAGTCACTTTAGTTGTGTCCGACTCTGTGCGACCCCATAGACGGCAGCCCACCAGGCTCCCCCGTCCCTGGGATTCTCCAGGCAAGAACACTGGAGTGGGTTGCCATTTCCTTCTCCAGTGCATGAAAGTGAAAAGTGAAAGTGAAGTCGCTCAGTCGTGTCCTACCCCCAGTGACCCCATGGACAGCAGCCTTCCAGGCTCCTCCGTCCATGGGATTTTCCAGGCAAGAGTATTGGAGTGGGGTGCCATTGCCTTCTCCATAGTTTATTTATGATATATCAGTTTCAGATGTACAAGATGGTGATTCAAAATTTTTAAAGATTATATTTCATTTGTAGTTATCATAATGCATTAGCTATATTCCTTGTGTTGTGCAGTGTATCGTTGTAGCTTATTTTATACTTGGTAGTTTGTACCTCTTTTTAAAAAACATTTATTTGGCTGTGCCAGCTCTTAGTTGCAGCACACAGGATCTCTGATCTGCATTGCAGCATGTGGGATCTTTGTCCTTGCAGAATGCAAACTCTTAGTTGCGGCGTGTGGGATATAGGTCCCTGACCAGGGATTGAACCCGCACACCCTGCGCCGGGAGCATGGAGCCATAGCCGTTAGAACACCAGAAAAGTCCCAGTCTGTACCTCTTAATCCTCTGCTTCTATCTTGCCCCTTCCACCCTTCCTCTCCCCACTGGTAACCGCTAGTCTTTTCTCTACTTCTGTGAGTCTGTTTCTTCTTTAGCTATATTCATGTCTGCTGTGTTTTTTAGATTCCACATAAAGTGATATCATACAGTATTAGTCTTTCTCTGTCTGACTTATTCACTAAGCATAATACCCTCTGGGTCCATCCATATTGCTGCAAATGGCAAAATTTCATTTTTTATGGCTATGTATTATTCTGTTGTACACACACACACACATTTTGTTGTTATTCAGTCGCTAAGTTGTGTCTGACTCTCTGTGACTCTCTGGACTGCAGCCCACCAGGTTCCTTTGTCCTCTATTATCTCCTGGAGTTTGCTCAGATTCATGCTCATGGACTTGGCAATGCTACCTAACCATCTTACCCTGTGCGCCTAGTTTTTTTTTTAATTTTATTCAAATATAGTTGATTTACAGTGCTATGTTTAATTTCTGCTGTACAGGAAAGTAACTCAGTTATACGTGTGGGTATATATATAGACATATATATATATTTTCATATTCTTTTCCGTAATGGTTTATCACAGGATATTGAATATAATTCCCTATGCTAAACAGTTGGAACTTGTTGTTTATCATGTCATACTAGTTTTAATTTACTAGTCACTGTGTTGGGATTGTAAAAAGTGTAGGGTGAGCTATTGTATCACTTCTAACATATATTAAAGATCTAAACTTTTTTTTTTTTTTAAGTTTACAGTGCCAAACTTTAAGGGGAAAAAGAGGTGGAAAAACCCAGGCAAACAAATGGAGTATTGTTTTCAAAGGTGACTTTGCTAGGGGCAATAATGTCAAAAGGCTCCCATGTGACTTGCTACATTGAATTACAGTGAAATCCTGACAGCTGCCTGGCTGTTGTTTTAGGGTCACTTGTATATTCCCCAGTGGAAAATCTAGTTTTTCAGCTCAGTTGTGAAATAAATATCACGTAGATATTAGCAGTTTGTTATGGTGGAAAGAGCTTAGCAACTGAAATGTTCAGTTACGATCTGATACTCAGTACTTTCTTTCCCATTCCTATTTTTTTCATTTGTAGTTTGGGGCCTGCTAGAGTTGGTAGGACGAGATGAGATAATTTATGTCAAGCACTTACCCCAGTGTGTAGTTGCTAAAGAGGTATTAGTTCATAGACTATTAATTCTTTGAGTACCCTTTGCTCAAGCCGGTATTTGGGAATTGTCCATGAATCTGTTCTCTCCTTTACCTACCAAAGATCTACTCATTTCATTTTCTTAATGCACTAGAATGGGAGAAAGGCATGACCCACATTTTTAAAACAGTTGGGCTTTAAGCAGGAAGTAACTAAATCAATGCTTCAGGAGATCAACTTCTCTTGTACCTTTATTAGCAGTAACCACATTTAGTTTCTTAGAACTCTAAAAGGATTGTATTAATAGTTTTTACTTCTGGGGGCGAAATTGGTACCAATTTCATAATAAATTATTTGCCAGCATTGTTAGAATTAGTTATCTTAACGTTACTTATGGGAAATCCAGTAGGTAGTAAAATAATAATTCATTGTTATTTTTACTTGTGTCTGTTTTTAGGCTTAACATTTTCACATGTGTAAGTTTATAGGCATGCAGGATATTGTAGGTGTGGACTTAGCACAAGCACATTCCTGGGTTCAGACCTAGGAATGTTTTACGGCCTCAGTCAAGTTAAATCAGTTTTCCAGGTTTGCTTTGCCATGTTTTTAAAGTGGGTTGATAAGCTTTAGTTACGTAAAGGGTTGTGACAGTCATTAAAAGAGATACATTTATACGAAAATGCAAAAAGCTGAGAAAAGCCAAGACATTCTTCAGGAACAAAAGTGGAACAATTTGATAGATCTCAAGATTTTTAATTAAAATTAAGCTAGATTAATAAAGACTTTTGTTGGTGCAAGGATATACAATACTCTTGTTTCAGTAGATCAGTGGAATAGAATAAGGAATCTGGAAACAAGCATACACATATATAGACACTTGATTTGTGGGAAAGGTGGCATGCAGAACAGTGTAAATGTGGTATTTTGGTAAATGGTGCTCGAGCATCATACACATTCACATGGAACAAAGTAAACCGAGACCCCTATCTCAGACTACACTCAAATTCCCAGTGGATCATAGATCTATTTGTGAAAGGCAAAACAGTAAATCTGTTAGGAGACAGTATAGGAAAATATGTGGCCTTCTTAAATAGGACACAAAAATGATTAAGTACAAAAAGAAAATTATAAATTGGATTTTACTAAAATCAAGAATTTCTGTTAATCAAAAATCACCTTTAACAGAGAAAGAAGGCAAGCCACAGAGTGGGAGAAGTTACTGGCAGCACTCTGACAAAGGGTTCTCCCATCTGTGTTGACATGTGGAGTTTCACTTCCTCAGTGGCCTCTTGGATCCAGTTTAGAGAGCTCTCTTATCAGTATTAACTTCATTTTGATTTTCCTTTCACAGAGTTTGTGGAATGAATAAAGGCATAGTCGGATTTTTAATCCTGAGGGAATAGACCTGGAAATGTGCTCAGCAGCTAGGAGGCTTCCTGGGTGAGCAGTGAGGCCATGTGAGCAGATGGCAGGGGCAGCCGGAGAGCAGTGAGGGACACCTGGTTTGGGAGAGCAGACTTGGGCTTGAACCCTGGCTCGCATGCGCGCACACGCATGCTTTCTCTCTCTCATTTCTTGGTTGTGTGTGTTTGCCTCCTCTCTAAAATAGGGGTAGTTACAGAACCCGCCATACACGGTTAGGGTTAGTGAGGTGACACAGACTAGTGTTTGCATGCAGGAGCGCTTAAGTCTGGTAGTGTCGTCACTTTTGGAGTTATTATTCCTTGGAGGTGAGGGGTGGCTGCGCCAGCAGAGTGGCAGTGGGGTTGCTGCAGATCCGTGAGAAAAAGACAACCCACCAGAAGAACGAGAGACTTGAGCAGGCACTTCACCACGAAGATGTCCAAAATGTCCAGTAAAAATAAGAAAGGTGCTCAAGACCACAAAGTCAATAGAGAAATGCAAATTAAAACCATAATGGCATATATGTACTATCCACCTGCCAGAACACTTAATTAAAAAGACTAACAATAGAGTTTGTAGGAATATGGGCAGGGAAATTCTCATACACTCCCGGTGTACATAAATTGGTTCCACCACTTTGGTAAACTGGTTGGCAGTGTTGGAGCTGAATGTGTGCATCCTTTGTGACCCCGCTGTTCCACTCGCCACAGAAATGGTTTCATGTGTGCAACCAAGTTGTGTGTACACGAATGTTTATGGCAGCCCTGTTTGGTCTAGCTTCATACTGGGGACGTGTGAAAAATGTACATCGTAATATAGCAGTTAAGTACATTATTGTATGTTCCTGCCTAGGAATGTAATACTGTAAATGAAAATGAACAAACTCAGCTCACGCAACAAAATGGATGTATCTGAAAAACAAAATGTTAACCCAAAGAACCCACATGCTAAAGAGTACACGCTATATGATACCAGGGTTTCGAAGCCACGATTGTTTCGCTTGGAGAGGAAGAAGGGGGTGACGATCGGGAGGCAGTCTCTTCCTCACTGCCCACATACTAGCAGTGCTGTTTCTAGACCTGCATGGTGATTGCATGGGTGTTTGTTTTGTTCTAATTTACTGAGCTGAACACTTATGTTTTGTGTGCTTTGCTTGTGTTCAACTTCAGTAAGAAAAGAACCACCCAGCTTTATAATGCCCAGTAAATATTCAATATGAGATTGTCCTTCTTACTTTTGCATTTCATTTGTATTTGCAAATGTCCTTTGATTATTGATTAATTTTGGGCTTGAGGATATACTTATAAATTTGTGAACTCTTTAAAGATTAGAGTTTAATCTTTAGGGGCTGTTTTAGCCAGCACACAATATAGAAAGTGACTTTGGCTTTGAAAATTCAGATACTCCAAGTTTTTGTGTGACCCAGTAGCAGTATAATATTTTTTTAAAGATGACAAAAGTATAATGTTTTAATTTTCATTGTAGAAAGTCTTAATTGTAAATAGTTGAAGCTATCACTTTTTTGGGGTACTTTTTCTATTGTTTCAAACCTTGTTTTTAACCCAAGGGGTTTGTGGTTTTGTAAAAGTTATGTACATTCCTGGTTAAATTTTGAAAGTTTCAATATATTTATTTTTCTAATTGCAAATGGAATATTGTTTTGAATATTTTTTGTAATTATTTATAAGAAGCATTGATTTTTATGATTATCATTTACATCACACTTGATTAAACTCATTGATTTTCTGGTAATGGTTTTAAGTAATTCTTTGTATTATCTTTCCATATAGTCATATCAGTTATATCAACTGGTATTAATAATGGTGATAACTTTTTAGCTTCTGAATCAAAATATGCTAAACATTTGTGTAAAAGAAGTTTTCTTTTCAGTAATATAAAAAATGAAATTTTGTCTTTAGTACTTTTGTTAGTTACTAAAAGAATTTTCACAGTTTATTATTTAAAAATAATTTAGTGGTAAAGACATATTTTAATGCTCTCTGAAAAGGATTCTTCAACATCATATATTGCTCTAAGTCTACATAAGTTTTTGATTTTGTTTGTAGCTTTCTCTTTTAGAAATGGAAACTCGTAAGGTAGGCAGGTTATATTGGCATAATCTCATTACTGCTGTTGACAAAATGATATGTTAGTCAATATTATAATTTCTTTGAGGCAAGAGACCGCTGAGTCTCTGATAACCTGAGAAGAATTAATACTTCTTTACAGAGCACCCAGTGGAGAAGTATGTGTTCTGAGTGCAGAGGCTAGTGTTGCTATAGCTTCATTTTCTTAACTTGGTACATTTGCAAACTGTAAAGAACATTGCCATCCCATTGTAAAAAATGAAACTTTTGTAATAAAAGATCACTACAAGCTTGAGTATTAAACTATAAATTTAAGTCCCCCCCTCCCCCTCTCCCCATTTATGTACAGGGATCATCCTACATTTTTGGAAAGTTTATCAGGGTTTCTCTGCTAGTATTTTTCTCTGTTACTAGAAATTATATTTGCAATCTGAGGCCAGAATTAGTTAGACTGTGAGTCTAAAGAATTTTTCCATGAGACAGATAAGGCTAGCAGCAGCAGCAGAGGCTTTTTTTTTAAATGGAAAATTTCATATATACACAAAATTAGCATTTTCAGACAATTCCAAAAGCTTTAATTCTCACTACTGTTGGAATATTATTACTGATTTGAGGTTTTATATTACTTGTTATGATCCATACTTTCTTCAGTTTAAAGAATAAATTTAACACCAGGTGATGCTAAATATTTAAAGTCTAATTTGGATAAGATCCATCAAAATCATAGAGCATCCTGGATTTGCTGGCATAGTCTTGATTTTTGTTTAGTGGGGTACACTAAAGAGGTAGAAGTTAAGTTTCCCTTGCCCTTCAGGTGCTTCAAACCAGGGCTCTGTAACAGCCTAGGGAGGTGGGAAAGAGTGGAGGTGGGAGGGAGGTTTCAAGAGGGAAGGGACATGTATGTGTACACCTATGGCTAATTCATGTTGATGTAGGGCAGAAATAAAGTCAATATTGTAAAGCAATTATCCTTCAATTAAAAATAAATTTTTAAAAATGAAGGAGAAATGTAAAAAAAGCTACATATTTCAGAGCACCTCTTACACCAAGGAGCATTAGTAAAATAAATGGACAAATTTTTTTTAAATAAAAAGTTATGTTGAATATATAAATATATTTATATACTTAATATAGATCTTCGAGATGACGAATCAAAAGGGCAGACCAAAAATGTACTTAAAATAGTCCCATGCCCTGGTATTTGTATATTTGAAACGGTAGGCTGACTCTAATCATGCCCTAGGAAGATCCCGTCTGCTGCCTAATTTCTCTTTCAACTTATTTCTCAAACGCCTTTGGCCATGACTTCTAAGACAGCTCTCATTCTGAAGTGATAGTGTCTATGATATGCTAATTAGGTGTTGGGATGTTAACAGCATTCTACATAGCTGTGGTATTACTTGTTCAGTTCAGTTCAGTCGCTCAGTCGTGTCCGACTCTTTGTGACCCCATGGACTGTAGCACGTGAGGCTTCTCTGTCCATCACCAACTCTCAGAGCTTACTCAAACTCATGTCCATCCAGTCAGTGATGCCATTCAACCATCTCATCCTCTGTCATCCCTTATTCCTCCCGCCTTCAATCTTTCCCAGCATCAGGGTCTTTTCACATGAGTCAGTTCTTTTCATCAGGCAGCCAAAGTATTGGAGTTTCAGCTTCAGCATCAGTCCTTCCAGTGAATATTCAGGACTGATTTCCTTTAGGATGGACTGGTTGGATCTCCTTGCAGTCCAAGGGACTCTCAAGAGTCTTCTCCAGCACCACAGATCAAAAGCATCAATTCTTCAGCGCTCAGTTTTCTTTGTAATCTCACATCCATACATGACTACTGGAAAAACCATACCTTTGACTATATGGACCTTTGTTGGCAAAATAATGTCTCTGCTTTTTAATATGCTGTCTAGGTTGGTCACAACTTTTCTTCTGAGGAGCAAGCATCTTTTAATTTCCTGGCTGCAGTCACCATCTGCAGTGATTTTGGAGCCCCCCCAAAATAGTCTGTCATTGTTTCCATCATTTCCCCATCTATTTGCCATGAAGTGATGGGACTGGATGCCATGATCTTAGTTTTCTGACTGTTGAGTTTTAAGCTAGCTTTACACTCTCTTCTTTCACTTTCATCAAGAGGGTCTTTAGTTCTTCTCTTTCTGCCATACGGGGATCATCTGCATATCTGAGGTTTATTGATATTTCTTCCGGAAATCTTGATTCCAGCTTGTGCTTCATGCAGCCTGGCATTTTGCATGATGTAAAAACTTTTAATTAAATTGTAATAAGTACCTTGGTTGTATGCAGAAAGGTGCATTGAATGTCTCCTCTCATATATGCACTTCCCGTTGTTTTGAAAAGTGAAAGTGAAGTTGCTCAGTCGTGTCCGACTCTTTGCGACGCCATGGCTTCTCCGTCCATGGGATTTTCCAGGCAAGAATACTGGAGTGGGTTACCATTTCCCGTTGTTTTGCTTCCTGGAAAATTCACCAAGTGATAGAGTGTGACTTCTGCATTTGATCCTAGTGTGTCAGAGTGCAGGATTTACCTTTAAGGGTGTGTTCTTTTATGAGTGTCTCAATTAATGTCTTTACCTCCCACTCCTGTAATTTGATGAAGGCAGTCAAGATATAATTGTAGCTTTCCTAACCCACCCTGTTGTGAGTTTTCTCAAAGGCTAGATGGTAAAGCCAAGCCCTGGGAATTTGAAACTTTCTGGTGGAGAGTTGCAAAAATGTTTATGCTAATATAAGCTGGTGGTGAGGGCTTGTAACTTTCAAATGTTCAGATGCTTTTCAGAATGGATATACTAGCCCTTATATGGATGGAATATTTGTGTGCTTGGTGTGCCCTCCAAGCAATATCTACTTGTGAAGATTATTTAATCAGTAATCACTGATAATGGGCTTTTAAAAGCACATTCTAGTTTAGATTAGTGTCCTTGGAAACTAAGTACCAAACCAAGTACAAATCACAAGTATGGTAAGCTATTGATGATTCACATCACATAGCCACTGACACAACTTATACAAATAATTAGAATAATGGAGTTGTTCTTGTGCTAGTTGACTCACCATTTTTGGCTCATGGCTGCCTAGTGAATCAACTCTGTGTCTTCACTCTGGTTAATAAAGCACGTTTTGCATTGTCTTTTGTCTTGTGATTCTCGAAGTTTCTGTATAAATGTTAGTGGGTGGCAGGTGTTTATTATCTTTCCTGGATATTATATCAAGGAAACCATAGCATTGAGAGGTTCGTCATTTATACCAGCCAGCTGGATTTATGCCTCTGTATCTGCATATTGTGTATCAGTTTTCGTGTTTGAGATTTTTGAAAACAACAACTTGCTTATAAGAGCAAGTTGGTGGTGTTAATGTCAGTGAAATTAACCTGTCTGATTTATCTAAGGGTTAAACATTTGTTTTTCATATTATATGTGATCCCACAAATTTTGTTTTTATCTTGCAAACATGAATTTTCCTAAAGATTATGTTTTAATGTTCCTGGATTTTTATCCTGTATTATTCTAAGTGTTAGTCACTCAGTTGTGCCTGACTCTTTGCGACCTCATGGACTTATAGCCCACCAGGCTCCTCTGTCCTTGGAATTCTCTGGGCAAGAATACTGGCATGCGTAGCTGTTCTCGTTTCCAGGAGATCTTCCCACCCAGGGATGAAACCTGGGTCTCCTGCATTGCAGGTGGATTCTGTATGATCTGAGCCACCAGGGAAGCCTCAATAAGCAATCATAAAGAGAATTTTTCTTCTGAGTTCAAGTTAGATAGGTACTTTCTAGTTTTGGTAAAAGGTCTGAGAAAACAGAAGAGATCTCCCTGGTCCAACTGTAATTCAGAAGGCTAAGGCCCTAAGCGTAAGAGCAGTTATCTACCTTTACATCAAACATTTGCACCAACTGGTGATTTTAGAAGCTCACAGAAGTCCTGGTGCCTGTTGCTGTATCTGCTTCAAATTGTCTTTCCACTTCACAGCTCTCCCTAGGGGTATATTTATGTGGCAGTGTTTACAGATGATTAATATTTAAATAGAAATATGCCACTCAAAGTTCTTTGTAAGAAAAGGAAGCTGAGGTGGAGTACTTGGGTGTGCTGGCAGCCAGCTCTCTTCTCATGGAATTTCAGAATTTTCAAAAAGTCCTGGCAGCCTTAACATTCATTTTCAGTTAGAAGAAGCTGGCTGTTGGTATTTACAAAGTTGGGAAAATGTGAAATTTTAATCATATAAGCTTTCTTAGAATGTAATATGTTCCATTAAAATTATGAATTAAGGTTACAGAAGAATTTAGAGAATGACATAACAGATATATGGCTATCATTTACTTCTGTCAAATTCTGTTATTTTCCCATATGGAATAGGCTTTTATTTTTTAAGAAACAAAATGGATACAGTTGAAGTACCCTGTATATTCCTCCCTGAATCTATTTTTCTCTCTTCTTCCCTTCCTCCTCAGAGGTAACCGCAGTCCTGATGTATATTATTATGTACAAATACAGTGACGTGGACTTCCCAGGTGGCACGGTGATAAAGAATCCACCTGCCACTGCAGGAGACGTGGGTTGGATCCCTGGGTTAGGAAGATCCCCTGGAGTAGGAAATGACAACCCACTTCACTGTTCTTGCTTGGGAAATTCCATGAACAGAGGAGCCAGGTGGGTTACAGTCCATGGGGTCGCAGTCAGACGCGACTGAGCACGCGCACACGCGCTCACTCCTAGTCACGCACAAGATAGCTTCGTTTTCCATGTTTTCAATTACTGAAACCCAAAGAAAGAAATGAAGCAAGGAGAAGAAAGGAGGAGGACCAAGCCATCCTGGTGGAACATGTAAAAAGAGTCAAAGAAATTGAAGTCATTGAAAGTGATTCTTTTCTTCAGCAAACATTCAGATCAAGTAAAGAAGTCAAAAAGTCAGTGGAACCTAGTGAAGAAAAGCATTCTGCTGCAGCCTCAGGACCAGCGTTAGTGGTGGCTAATCCACTGAGTAATGAGAAATAAATAGACCCAGCAGCATCCCTATGCTATCAAGTACCAGGACAGTTCTCTGGCTCATCCAAATTTATTTACTGAGAAAGCTGATGCTGAGGAAAAGTTCAAGATTAATTGCTCTCTGACAAGAAAGGCAAATGGGTAGTCCTGTGGCCTAAAGTAATATATGTATGGTTGAATTAACAGTAACACTGGAAATTTAGGTTTTTAAATACTAGTATTAACTTTTTACTCTTAAAAATAATTTAGCTAATTATATAAACAAGGTAATCTTGTTTCATTCTTTTTTCATGTAAGCTCTAGTATTTGTTGATTTGAACTTAATCAAACATTGTAAATATTAAAACTAAAGTTTAAGAAAGCTTGAAAATGTCATTCTGTTAAAAAAGCTAATGCTGAAAATATTAGTATTAAAGGTACACACACAACCCCCCCCAAAAAAAAACAGCTTCATACTATGAAACATATCATTCTGCATGTTGTTTCATATTTGCTCAGCATTGTGTTTTAGCATGTTGATATTTGTAGGTTGGTCATTCATTTTAGATGTGAGATTGTACTCCATTATATGTATTTATTATAATTTATACATTTCTGTTGGTGGGCATTTAGGTTTCTGGTTTGCATTTACAAGCAACTGAGTAAATGGAACTGAGTATTCTTGCAGGGGTCTCCTTGTGTACTTGTGAGAGAGTTGCTCTGGGCCCTAGAGTCTAAGAGAGACCTATGTAGAAGTGGAGTTGTTGGGTTGAAGAGTATATGCATATTTAGATTTACTAGATACTGCCAAATTGTTCTCTAAGGTACTTGTATTAATTTATACTCCTGCCACTGGTATATAATAGTTTCTGTTCCATATTCAGACCATTCTTGGTTTTATCAGACTTAAATTCTTGGCATATGATTGGTATGTAATGGTTTTTCATACTGTTCTAATTTTCGCTTTACTAATTATTAATGAGCCTAAACACCATTCATTCACCCAGCGGATGAACTGAGTACTGGCTAAGTTCTGTGTGCTTATGTTCTAGTGAAGGGAGGTATAAATGGTAGATGAGAAAATGCATAGTATCTTAGATGGTGCTATGCTGTGTAGAGAAAGAAGAGAGCAAGTACCTTGTGGATAACCAGAGGAACATTCCAGGCAGAGGGGATAACCAATGAGAAGACCCTCGGGTGTGACCTGTTCACAGACCCACAGGGAAGCCAGGGTAGCTGGAGTAGAGTGAGTAAGGGGGTAGCAGGACGTGAGGCAAGAGAATGAATAGTGGGCCTCACAGACAGTTAGAGAGACTTCGTCTTTTACCGTGAGTGCGATTGCCATCTGAAATGTGAGGGTTTTGAACAGAGGATGACATTGTCTCATTTAGACTTTAAAAGGGTCATAGAGTGTTGTGTTGAGAGGAGATTGTAAGAGAGGCTAAAGGAGGAAGCAGGGAGACTAATTAGGCCGTCATTGTTATAATTCAGGCTAGATAATGGTGAACTGATGAAGGTGAGGAAAAGTGTTCACAGTCTGGATGTATTATTTATACAGACTTATCAGCCATGAAATTAAAAGACGCTTACTCCTTGGAAGGAAAGTTATGACCAACCTAGATAGTATATTCAAGAGCAGAGACATTACTTTGCCGACTAAGGTCAGTCTAGTCAAGGCTATGGTTTTTCCTGTGGTCATGTATGGATGTGAGAGTTGGACTGTGAAGAAGGCTGAGCGCTGAAGAATTGATGCTTTTGAACTGTGGTGTTGGAGAAAACTCTTGAGAGTCCCTTTGACTGCAAGGAGATCCAACCAGTCCATTCTGAAGGAGATCAACCCTGGGATTTCTTTGGAGGGAATGATGCTAAAGCTGAAGCTCCAGTCCTTTGGCCACCTCATTGGAAGAGTTGACTCATTGGAAAAGACTCTGATGCTGGGAGGGATTGGGGGCAGGAGGAGAAGGGGACGACCGAGGATGAGATGGCTGGATGGCATCACGGACTCGATGGACGTGAGTCTGAGTGAACTCCGGGAGATGGTGATGGACAGGGAGGCCTGGCGTGCTGCGATCCATGGGGTCGCAAAGAGTCGGACACGACTGAGCGACTGAACTGAACTGAGCTGATAGGTGTTTGGAGAAGGCAGTGGCAGCCCACTCCAGTACTCTTGCTTGATTATTTATAATATTTATAAGCAGAGTCAGTGAGGTATGCTGATATATTAGATGTGGGCTGTGAGAGAAAATGGAGAAGGAAATGGCAGCCCACTCCAGTGTTCTTGCCTGGAGAATCCCAGGGACAGGGGAGCCTGGTGGGCTGCCGTTCTGGGGTCGCACAGAGTCGGACACGACTGAGGCGACTTAGCAGTAGCAGCAGTAGTGAGAGAAAAAGTATCAGTGCAGAGCTTTTGGCTGTGAAAACTGGAAGGCTAGAGTTGCCATTCATTGAAAAGGATCAGTGGGAGAAGTAGGTTTGGGGAGGAGGGAGAATTCAGAAGTTTGATTTTTGAACTGGCAAGTTCTAGACGCTTTCCTCAGCATTTTGGTTAAGATGTTGATGAGGCGCATAGATACATGAGTCTGCAATAGAGTCTGTAATAGAAGCAAGGATGTCAGCACTGAGGAGAGGATTAAGCCATGAGATTGGAGGGATGAATGTGGAGATATCCAGGAAGAGCCCTGGGCCAGATTGGTGTTCAGAGGTCAGAAAGACGAAGCTTACAGACAAGAGAGACTGAAAGTGAGCGCCCAGTTAGGAGGAGGAGAACCAGAGCAGGGTTGTTTTCGAAGCCTAGTGTAAAGTGTTTTAAAAAAGGACTGGTTGGTGATATCAGTTGTGCTCCAATAGATCAAGTAAGGTGAGTGCTGAGACCTGACCTTTGGTCTTAGCAACGTGAGGTCAGTAAAGACTTGCACAGGAGGTTTTTCTGTGGAGTAGTGAGGTGATCAAGACTAGGTTGGTAACCCCTAAGAGAATGGGAAGACAGGATTTGGAGATAGCAAAAATAGACATCTCCTTTGAAGAATTTCTCTCCGAGAGCAGAGTAGAGAAATGGGACTATTGCTGGGAGAAGATACGGGATTAAGAAAGTTTTTTCAAAGATAAGAGATACTTCAGCATGTTTCATGCTGAAATGAATGATATATAAAATGGGGTAAACTGATCATGCATAAGAGAGAAGGGAGAATTGCTGGAATGAGTTGAGTAGATGAAAGGAGAGGGATCTAGCATACCGTGGAGGGACTGGTTTTATTAATAGTGGGAGCATGGACCATTCATCCCAGTGGCAAGGGAAGGTAAGAGTACTTTGGCACAAATATGGGTAAACTGATAAATTTGATTGCTTTTTATTTTTTCATTGAATGTGATGTAGGACTGAAATGAAGGAGAGTGAGAAGAGAGGAAAAGGTGTGACCTAGTTATTCAGCTGACTCATTGGAAAAGACCCTGATGCTGTGAAAGATTTAAGGCAAAAGGAGAAGAGGATTGCAGAGGATGAAATGGTTGGGTAGCATCACCAAGTCAATGGACATGAACTTGGCCAATCTCTGTGAGATAGTGAGGGACAGGGAGGCCTCGTGTACTGCAGTCCATGGGGTTGCAAAGAGTTCAACACGACTTAGTGACTGAACATCAGTAGCAGTCATTCAGGAGAATAGAGAAATGGTCTGTGATTACAAGGCCGCACCTTGGCCCACTTGTCTCTGATCATAGGTATATAGTGAGGTCAGTCAGCAGAGTTGAAAAACTCACCTGTGTGGATAGTGTGGCGGTAGGATTTGTCTAGATTTGGGGTTTGCCTGGTGTTGATGATAGGGGAGGAGGGAACAAGGTAGTCGAGGGTGTGTTCAAAAGAGCGGGGTGTAGTGATGGGCCATGGACTCTAGGTTGATGAAGAACAGTGAAAAGGTGGTAGAGTCAATGGATTGTAGAACTGGAGTTTTAAAAAAGATTTTCGAGGAGGTGAATTGAAAAAATAAGGGGTGGCTGAAGAGTAGGATGCTAGAAATTGAGATGATGGAGGGGGTCAAATTATTGGTAATGACAGGTTCTAGGGTATGACTATGGGAATGAGTCGCTACGGTCAAGTGAGGACCAGATTCTGAGAGGAGAGGAGACCGTCAGGGATCATCTGTGCAGATATTTAAATCATCATGCATTTTATTTCTAGGAATGTATCCGTTTCTTCTATGTTGTCAGATTTCTTGGCATATACATTGTTCATAGTAGTCTCTTATGATCCTTTGTATTTTTGTGGTATCGATCATGTTTCTTCTTTCGTTTTGGACTTTGAGTCCTTTTTTTTCTTGATAAGCCTAGATAAAGGTTTGTCCGTTTTGTTTATCTTTTCAGAGAACCAGCTCTTAGTTCATTGATCTTTTCCTAGTCTTTTTAGTCTTTATTTCATTTATTTTGTTTTACTCTGATCTTTATTTCTTCCCTTCTATAAAGTATGGGTTTCATTTGTTCTTTTCTTTTTAGTTCCTTGAGGTGTAAATAAGCTTGTTTATTTGAGATTTATCGTGTTTCTTCATGTAGGCATTTATCCTTATGATGAACTTCCCTGTTAGAATTGCTTTTGCTGTATCCCATAAGTTTTGGTATGTTATTTCTCCATTTTCTTTTGTCTCGAGGTATTTGTTGATTTCTTTTATCATGCAGTTTGATAACAACAGTTTTGGAGAGAGTATCACAGCCACGAGCTAAAATTGTTCAGAAGTGAGGTTGGGGGTGTCGCGCTGATGACCACAACAGAATTAGGAATGGTGTGGTTTGATAATGTGAGGTTGAAACCTGGAAGCTTTTAGAGACCAGTGAGATAGGAATTTGGAAGTGGCAATGAGAAATAAGGGTGCCGACCCTGTCTCCAGCTTCATGGGAAGAGGATTATGAGCATTAAGGCAGCCGGACTGCAGAGGGCTGCAGGGAGAGCCAGGTTTCAGTTGGCAGTGACTTTCAACCCTGGCTGCACACCTAAATCACCAGGGAGGGCTTGTCAACATACCATTTCCTGGGTCCCAGCCCCCGGAGATTCTGACTCAAATAGTCTGAGGTGGAGCTCAGGCTTGGGTAATTTTTTGAAACTCCCAGGTGATTGTGTGTGCAGCCAGGGTTGTGTCCCAAGCAGGAACGTCTGAGAAAAGGTTGAGTAATTGAGGATGATAGAGGCGTGTCTGAGGGCAGTAGGGAAAAGGTTCTGAAGTTCAAGGGGATGGGATATCTTTTCAAAGTTTATTGCCCTTTTGAGTTTTTGTGAATTACCTGTTTCATAGCCATTACTCTAGTTTTCTATTGGTGAACGTTTGATTTTGGTTTGAGCTTGTTTATTGAAGTATTTCATTAATACTGAAAATAATATGCATCTCTACACATTGTGTAATGAGCACCCAAATCAGGAAGTAGAATGTTACTAGCATCCAGAAGCCACATTTGAGCCCCCACCCTTTCTAGTCACTATCCCATTTGCTGGGTTCGATTTTTAAAAGGATCTTATGTTGCTTACCTTGAACAACAAAATTTCATATTAAAGTGTACTGGGTTTAGGTAATATGAGAAGCCAAAAATGAGCCTAGCCATGGTACATGATACATAGTAAATGACTTGAAAATCCACAATAACAATTTTTCATCTGAAAACTGGCCTCTTGGCAGGGCACTGTAGTTGGATATGCACAAGAGATGATGATCTTTTCCGCCTTCTCGCTCATCAGCTCTACTCCTGTCTGACTGGAAACAAGCTGTTTTGGCAAGCGAAAATGTGCTCTAGGTGACAAGGGGCCTCACCCAGTTAGCCAGGATGGTTTGGGTCTCCCACACCTGCCTGAAGTGTGGTTCGGAGTCTAGGGGTAGGGCTTGTGAAACAGCTGGAAGCCAGGCTTGAGCCAGGGAAGAGCTCTGAGGAATGGCCACTATGGTTTTTCTTAACTGTAAAATATGTCTCGTAGGTGTACATTGCCAGATTCTGCTTTTTGATAGCTGTTAATTTCCAGTATTTTGACCACTGCTATTAAAAAAAATGTAAAAGCTGGAGTTTTGGTCTATGAATTTCTTGACAAAAAGCAGGGAAGCAAATGCTCATAGAGCATTATGATGAAGGCTTTTTATTATACTATCAGGAGCAGGAAGTACCAGTTTCTTTTATTTTAGCTATAGCTATAGCATCTGTTGAAAAATAAAGCTAATCAAAAATGGCATAATTATTAAAGATTATTAGGAAAAAATGGTAAGGACGAAATACTGCTTGCTTGCTTTCAGATAGTCACGTTGTACCACATTCTCTAAAATTCTTTGAAGTTTAGATGAGTATAATATCAGAGTTTGTTATAATTAATGTACCAATAACTTACTGATATTCCATTTCTTGAGGGAAATATTTTCATTCTCTTGTCAGTTGCTCAGTGATGTATGAGAATGAATAAAGATAGGTTAGGATGTTGAATGGCCGTATAAGGAGTTGTTCCTCCTTAAGGTTGCATTGTCCTGATGTTCAGTTGCTAAGTCACATCTGACTCTCTGTGACCCTGTGGGCTGCAGCACGCCAAGCTTCCCTGTCCTTCACTATCTCTCGGAGTTTGCTCAAACTCATGTCCATTGAGTCAGGGATGCCATCCAACCATCTCTGTTGCCCCTTTCTCCTCCTGCCGTCAATCTTTCCCAGCATCAGGGTCTTTTCAGATGAGTCATTTCTTTGCATCAGGTGGCCAGAGTATTGGAGTTTCAGCTTCAGCATCAGTCCTTTCAATGAATATTCAGGACTGATGTCCTTTAGGATGTACTGGTTGGATCTCCTTGCAGTCTAAGGGACTCTCAAGAGTCTTCCTCAGCACCACAATTCAAAAGCATCAATTCTTCAGCACTCAGCCTTCTTTATATTCCAACTCTCATATCCATACATGACTACTGGAAAAACCATAGCTTTGACTATATGGACCTTTGTCAACAAAGTGATGTGTCTGCTTTTTAATACGCTGTTTAGTTTTGTCTTAGCTTTTCTTCCGAGGAGCAAGCATCTTTTAATTTCATGGCTGCGGTCACTGTCTGCAGTGATTTTTGGAGCCCAAGAAAATAAAATCTGCTACTGTTTCCACTTTTCCCCCATCTGTTTGCCGTAAAGTGTTGAGACCGGATGCCATGATCGTAGTTTTTTGAATGATGCGTTTTAAGGCAGCTTTTTTAGTCTTCTCTTCACCTTCATCAAGAGGGTCTTTAGTTCCTCTTCCTAGGGAAGCATTGTCCTAGGTGAACCTTTGACCTTTAAAAAGGGTAATGCGTAGAAAGATCAGTAGTTGCCATGGGTTGGTGGCAAGGGAGGGATGAAGGGGCAAAGTCAAGAGGACTTTTAGGGCAGTGATGCTGTTCTATATGATCCTATAATTGTGGCAACATGTGGTTATACATTTGTCAAAACCCATAGAATGTTAACTCCAAGAGTGAACCCTAATGTAAACTATGGACTTTAGATGCTGTGTCACTGAAGGCTTATTGATTGTAATAAATGTGACACTCTGGCTCAGGATTTGATAGTAGGAGAGGCTATGTGTATGGGACTGGGGATAGATGGGAGCTCTCTTTTGCTCAGTTTTCCTGTGAACCTAAAACTATTCTAAAAACCAAGTTTGCTACTAAACTAAAAGGTAATTTATAGGCTTTTTTTGATAGCAAGTTGTAATATTTAACAATGCTTTCCAATGTGAAGTTATTCCCTTATCTATCATAAGGCTTTCATTTGACAGTATGTACCTGCTTCTTAATTTTGTCATCAGTAAATGTGAAAAATAACTAGCTGTTATCCTCTCAAATACTAGAATCTTTTTATTTTACAAGTGAGCAACCTGGGCCTTTAGAGACATGGAGACTAGGGCTTAGGCTTCCACATGTTTACTTCATTATCCCCAGAACCACAGCTTTCCTTCCATGAATGTAAATATTCTTCCTGATTTCAGCTGTCATGTCCTTAAAATGTTGGTTGCATATACATTTTTTTAAACATAGTTATCATTTAGAATAGGCAATCATTTACAAAACCTGTAGCTCTCTTCTTTCTGTGTAAATTACCCAGATATTTATTTCTGAATTCCCAAAGCCCACCTTTCTAATATTTATGTAAAAGTTAATTGAGACCAAAAAGTGTGTATCTGGATTATTATCTTAGAGGAGACACTCCTTAACTTTTAGGTTGACTATAATTCTTGATACTTTCCTGTATTCCTCTGGTACATTTGTGTAGGATGTTAATGATTATAATCAATTCTTTCTGGTAAGAGCCTAGGTACTGTTTCTGGAGATTGAGTTATATTGAATAGCTGAGAATTGCTACAGTCAATAAATATTCAAATACCATGAGCAATATTCTTGTGTATTAAGGACTAACTACATAGTATATTTCATACTTTATCTTTTTAAAATTAGTATTCTGAAGTCATGGACATTTAATTCATGTTTTTACATTTACGTGTTTGTTGTTCTTGGAATTTATTAATCTACTGGTTACCAGTTTCATAACTCATGATTTGTCCTGAATGACACTTTCTACTTCCTAGGAACTGGTTCCTACATGGTTCCCAATCCTTCCTCCCCAAAACTAAAGACTGGTTAACCTTCTAAAATTTTCTTTCTTTTCCTAATGGTATAATATTATCATTTTATGTATTTTAATTATTGTTGTTGTTCAGTTGCTCAGTCATGTCCGACTCTTTGCAGCCCCATGGACTGCAGCGTGCCAGGCTTTGCTGTCCTTCATCATCTCCTGGAGTTTGCTCAAACTCATGTCCATTGAGTCAGTGATGCCATCCAACCGTCTCATCCTCTGTCATCTCCTTCTCCTGCCTTCAGTCTTTCTTAACATCAAGGTCTTTTCTAGTGAGTCAACTCTTCCCATCAGGTGGCCAAAGTATTGGAGCCTCAGCTTCAGCATCTGTCCTTCCAATGAATATTCAGGGTTTATTTCCTTTAAGGATTGACTGATTTGATCTCCTTGCTCTCCAAGGGACTCTCAAGAGTCTTCTCCAGCACCACAGTTTGAAAGTATCCATTCTTCAGCCCTCAGCCTTTATGGTCCAACTCTTACATCTCTACATGACTACTGGGAAAACCATAGCTTTGACTAGATGGACCTTTGTCGGCAAAGTGATTAGGATCATTAGAATATGTCATCTGTTGACTTTTAAAATTTACATGGATTAGTCAAAAGTTTAATAAAAGTTTAGAGAGTCAGATTTTCCCACATACTTAGTGTTTTCAAGATGTTATTTATTTGTCCTCAAAATAAAAAAGTCTACTTTTCTACTCTCCATTTCCATGGGAAGATGAAATACTAAGCCCTGCCTTTAAATTTAAAGAGAGCAAACTTTTGGTCTTTTTTCCTTTCTTCCCTATTACATGACATTGTAGCACTTTGAAGAGAGTTTAGAGGATTATTTATTTAGATCAACTTTTTCATTTTATGGATGAGGAAAGTAGGACGCTGAAGTTAAGTGACTTGCCCAAGTAAGATCTTACAGCCAGTGCCACGTCTTTGGCTGAAACCCTGATCCTTCTCCCACCTCCCCCTGCTATTTTTCGTGTCTTTGTGCTTCTTAGTGGCACCAAGCTTCCCAGCTACTCTATTCTGGTCCAGTCCAGTCTGCTGTGCTATTAATGCTTTCTTGGCCACCTTGTCCACACTTCCTGAAGATCTACAATAGCGTAGACTTGCTTTATTCGTGGAAATCAGTGGAGGAATCCCTATGGAGAGCTGCTAGCAGCACTGTGGTAGGCAGAATACTGTTGTCGCTATCCCCTCCGTTACCCACCCTCCCCCAGTGTGTTCACATTCAAACCTTGGAACTGTTGATTATATTACATTATGTGGTAAAGCGAAGTGAAAGTGTTAGTCGCTCAGTCGTGTCCTACTCTTTGTGACCTCATGGACTGTAGCCCACCAGCCTCCTCCATCCATGGGATTTCCCAGGCAAGAATACTGGAGTGGGTTGCCATTTTCTTCTCCAGGGGATCTTCCCAACCCAGGGATCAAACCCCAGTCTCCTGCATTGCAGGCAGACTCTTTACCATCTGAGTTACATGGTAAGGGGAGTTAAAATTACTGTTCAGCTGACCTCAAAACATGGAGACTATCCTGGATTAATTTGGTGATTCCAGTGTAATCACAGGTCCCTAAAAGTGGAAGAGGAGAATCAAAAGAAAGAACCAAAGAGAGAGCCACGTGAAAAGGACCAGGCCTCCTTTGAAGATGGAGGAAGGGAACATAAGTCAAGGAAGGTGGATGACATCTACAAGATGAAAAGTCAAAGAAACAAATTCTTCTGTAAAGCCCCCAGAAAATGTACATCCTGCTGACACCCTGATTGTAGCCTGGTGAGGTCTGTGTTAGACTTTTAATGAGCAGAACGTAAGATAATAAATCTGTGTTTTATTTTTTTTAATGTTTATGTGTTTGATTTTTTGGCTGCACTGGGTCTTCGTTGCTGCACATAGGCACTCTCTAGTTACGGGGAGCGGGGGCTACTCTTGGTGGTGGTGCATGGGCTTCTTGTTGCTGTGGCTTCTCTAGTTGGTGAGCACAGGCTCTGCACTCCTGGGCTTCAGTAGTTGGGGCGCATGGTTCTGGCTGCCCTGAGGCATATGAGATCTTCCCAGACCAGAGATTGGATCCGTGTTCTCTGTATTGGCAGGCAAATTTTTAACCACTGGACCACCAGTGAAGTCTAAATCTGTGTTGTTTTAAGCTGCTGAGTTTGTGGTAATTTGTTACAATAGCCATAGAAAACTCATACAAGCATATGTACTGCTCTTCAGAAAAAGTCATCCGCTTGGTTTTCCCACTTTCCTCATGACCTGATTATTTCATTGGCTGCCTTGATTTCCCTTATGAATCCTGGCTCCATGTTTCTTATCTGCTGCTGCTGCTAAGTCGCTTCAGTCGTGTCCGACTCTGTGCAACCCCATAGACAGCAGCCCACCAGGCTCCCCTGTCCCTGGGATTTTCCACGCAAGAACACTGGAGTGGGTTGCCATTTCCTTCTCCAGTGCATGAAAGAGAAAAGTGAAAGTGAAGTTGCTCAGTCGTGTCCGACTCATAGCAACCCCATGGACTGCGGCCCACCAGGCTCTTCCGTCCATGGGACTTTCCAGGCAAGAGTGCTGGCCTAGATCCTTGGATAAAACAACCCACTGTAAGACTGTCTACTCCCACTCAGCTCTGGCTGTCCTTCAGACACAACTTCCCAATATTTGTTCATTGGCTTTACAAACGACAATCTGTATTAAGAGGCTACATAAAATTTTGAAAGTGTTCTGCTATTGTTTGCTACTTTCCAGGAATTCAAGGTCAGATGCTGACCCAGTGTTTCTAACTGCCCTATTCTAACTCTTAAGATTTTTTTTGTTGTTGTTACCTTGTAATGCTTATCGGGGAAATTATGTGTATGGCTACACATGTACTTGCTTATAGCTTCCTATTTATGAAAGAGACAGTGAAATCTATATTTTGCTTCTACTTGACAGAGGAGGAAAATTCTGGGTCATTGCCTGGTTACCTGTTTTATTGGGCTGACTTCCTCAGCAGGCTAAAGTGCATGTTTGATAGCCTAACTTGTCAAGATGTTGGCTAATAGATGCCAACACATTTACTGGCTCCTACAAATGATTTAATCCTTGACTTGATACAGCACAAACTTCTTTCTTATTGCCCGGTGACTGTTGTAGAATTAATTGGTGTTGGGGGCTTAATTTTGCAGGAGCCTTAGTGGGTCAGTGTGATATGAATTAGTTAGGACAACTAACTCTCCTGGCCTTTTCATATTAATCTTATTCTCCATGTGGCCGGGAGGCTTGAATTCACCCAAAATGTCTGTCTTCTCGTCACATTCCATTCTGTGTTAGGGAAAGGCAGAATGAATAATTCTGACACTTGCATTTGTTCATTGCCTGGCAGAGAAATTTGTTCAGTTCAGTTCAGTTGCTCAGTCATGTCTAACTTTGTGACCTCATGGACTGCAGCACGCCAGGCTTCCCTGTCCATCACCAACTCCCAGAGCTTGCTCAAACTCATGTCCATCTAGTCGGTGATGCCATACAACCATTTCATCCTCTGTCGCCCCCTTCTCCCCCTGCCTTCAATCTTTCTCAGTGTCAGGGTCTTTTCCAGTGAGTCAGTTCTTTTCATCAGGTGGCCGAAGTATTGGAGTTTCAGCTTCAGCACCAGTCCTTCCAATGAATATTCAGGACTGACTTCCTTTAGGATGAACTGGTTGGATCTCCTTGCAGTCCAAGGGACTCTCCAGAATCTTCTCCAACACCACAGTTCAAAAGCATCAATTCTTCGGCATTCAGCTTTCTTTATAGTCCAACTCTCACATCCATACATGACTACTGGAAAAACCATAGCTCTGACTAGATGGACCTTTGGTGGCAAAGTAATGTCTCTGCTTTTTAATATGCTGTCCAAGTTGGTCATAACTTTTCTTCTAAGGAGCAAATGTCCTTTAATTTGATGGCTGCAATTACCATCTGCAGTGATTTTGGAGCCCAAGGAAAGAAAGTTGCTCACTGTTTCCATTGTTTCCCCATTTATTTGCCATGAAGCGATGGGACTGGATGCCATGATCTTAGTTTTTTGAATGTTGAGTTTTAAGTCAACTTTTTCACTGT
The DNA here is from genome assembly GCF_032405125.1 of Capricornis sumatraensis. Taxonomy (NCBI): domain Eukaryota; kingdom Metazoa; phylum Chordata; class Mammalia; order Artiodactyla; family Bovidae; genus Capricornis; species Capricornis sumatraensis. Next base: position 82,214,553 of record NC_091073.1, read on the forward strand.
CCTGTTTCACCCTCATCAAGAGGCTGTTTAGTTCTTTGCTTTCTGCCAAAAGGGTGGTGTCATCTGCATATCTGAGGTTATTGATATTTCTCCTAGCAGTCTTGATTCCAGCTTATCCTTCATCTAGACCTGCATTTTGCATGATGTACTCTGCATAGGCAAGTCTGGGTCAGTCTTTTTTGGGGTCACTGCTCGTTTCTCTTGGGTCCTGGTGCACAGGGTTTTTTGTGCCCTCCACGAGTCTATTTCCCAGTCCTGCGTAAGTTCTGGCAGCTCTACGGTGGGGTTAATGGCAACCCCCTCTAAGAGGGCTCATGCCATACCCAAGTCTGCTGCACCCAGAGCCTTGCCCCTCCACAGAAGATACTGAAACACAGTTCTATCTCAGTCTCTGTGGGGTCCCTGGCTACTGGTGTGCACAAGGTTTGTTTGAGCCCTCTGAGTATCTCTGGAAGAAATGGGGTTTGATTCTAAACATGAGTTTGCCCCTCGTACCCTCTTGCTGGGGCCTCTCTGTCCTTGGACTTGGGGTTTTTCCTCACAGCTGCTCCAGTGCTGCGCAGCTGCCGCTCCAGCCAACACAAGAGAAGACTCTACACATGGACATCCCCAGATGGTCAATACCAAAATCAGATTGATTATATTCTTTGCAGCCAAAGATGGTGAAGCTCTATACAGTCAGCAAAAACAAGACTGGGAGCCAACTGTGGTTCAGATCATGAACTCCTTATTGCCAAATTCAGACTTATATTGAAGAAAGTAGGGAAAACCACTAGACCATTTGAGTATGATCTAAATCAAATCCCTTATGATTATATAGTGAAAGTGACAAATAGATTCAAGGGATTAGATCTGATAGAGTGCCTGATGAACTATGGATGGAGATTTGTGACATTGTACAGGAGACAAGGATCAAGAAAAAGAGTTGCAAAAAAGCAAAATGGCTGTCTGAGGAGGCCTTACAAATAGCTGTGAAAAGAAGAGAAGCTAAAAGCAAAGGAGAAAAGGAAGGATATACCCTTTTGAATTCAGAGTTCCAAAGAATAGCAAGGAGAGATAAGAAAACCTTCCTTAGTGATCAATGCAAAGAAATAGAGGAAATGGATATAATGGGAAAGAATAGAGATCTCTTCAAGAAAATTAGAGATACCAAGGGAACATTTCATGCAAAGATGGGCTCAATAAAGGACAGAAATGGTATGGACCTAACAGAAGCAGAAGATACTAAGAAGAGGTGGCAAGAATACACAGAAGAACTGTACAAAAAAGATCTTCACGACCCAGATAATCACGATGGTGTGATCAGTCACCTAGAGCCAGACATCCCAGAATGTGAAGTCAAGTGTGCCTTGGAAGCATCACTACGAACAAAGCTAGTGGAGGTGATGGAATTCCAGTTGAGCTATTTCAAATCCTAAAAGATGATGCTGTGAAAGTGCTACACTCAATATGCCAGCACATTTGGAAAACTCAGTAGTGGCCACAGGACTGGAAAAGGTCAGTTTTCCTTCCAATCCCAAAGAAAGGCAATGCCAAAGAATGCTCAAACTATTGCACAGTTGCACTCATCTCACATGCTAGTTAAGTAATGCTCAAAATTCTCCAAGCCAGGCTTCAGCAATACGTGAACTGTGAACTTCCTGATGTTCAAGCTGGTTTTAGAAAACGCTGAGGAAACAGATCAAATTGCCAACATCCGTGGATCATCAGAAAAGCAAGAGAGTTCCGGAAAAACATCTATGTCTACTTTATTGACTATGCCAAAGCCTTTGACTGTGTGAATCACCACAAACTGGAAAATTCTGAAAGTGATGGGAATCCCAGACTACCTGACCTGCCTCTTGAGAAACCTATATGCAGGTCAGGAAGCAACAGTTAGAACTGGGCATGGAACAGTAGACTGGTTCCAAATAGGAAAATGAGTACGTCAAAGCTGTGGCCACCCACTCCAGTACTGTTGCCTGGAAAATCCTCTGGACGGAGAAGCCTGGTAGGCTACAGTCCATGGGGTCACGAAGAGTCAGACACGACTGAGCGACTTCACTTTCATTTTCCACTTTCATGCATTGGAGAAGGAAATGGCATTCCACTCCAGTGTTCTTGCCTGGAGAATCCCAGGGATGGGGGAGCCTGGTGGGCTGTCATTATGGGATTGTACAGAGTTGAACATGACTGAAGGGACTTAGCAGCAGCAGTAGCAAGGCTGTATATTATCACCCTGCTTATTTAACTTATATGCAGAGTACATCATGATAAATGCTGGGCTGGATGAAGCAGAAGCTGGAATCAAGATTGCTGGGTGGAAATATCAATAACCTCAGATATGCAGATGATACCACCCTTATGGCAGAAAGCAAGGAAGAACTAAATAGCCTTTTGACAAAAGTGAAAGAGGACAGTGGGAAAGTTGGGTTAAAACTCAGCATTCAGAAAATTAAGATCAGGGCATCTGATCCCATCACTTCATGGCAAATAGATGGGGAAACAATGGAAACAGAGACTTTCTTTTCTTGGGCTCCAAAATCACTACAGATGGTGACTGCAGCGATGACATTAAAAGATGCTTATTCCTTGAAAGAAAAGTTATGACCAACCTAGACAGCATATTCAAAAGCAGAGACATTCCTTTGCCTCCAAAAGTCTGTCTAGTCAAAGCTATGGTTTTTCCCATAGTCTTGTATGAATGTCAGAGTTGGATTATAAAGGAAGCTGAGCCCCAAACAATTGATGCTTTTGAACTGTGGTGTTGAGAAGACTCTTGAGAGTCCCTTGGACTGCAAGGAGATCCAACCAGTTCATCCTAAAGGAAGTCAGTCCTGAATATTCATTGGAAGGACTGGTGCTGAAGCTGAAACTCCAATACTTCGGCCACCTGATGAAAAGAACTGACTCACTGGAAAAGACCCTGACACTGAGAAAGATTGGAGGCAGGGGGAGAAGGGGACGACAGAGGATGAAATGGTTGCATGGCATCACCGACTAGATGGACATGAGTTTGAGCAAGCTCTGGGAGTTGGTGATGGACAGGAAGGCCTGAAGTGCTGCAGTCCATAGGGTCCAAAGAGTCAGACGTGACTGGACTGACTTACTGACTCTGCATAGAAGTTAAATAAGCAGGGTGACAATATACAGCCTTGACATACTCCTTTCCCAGTTTGGAACCAGTCCATTGCTCCTTGTCCAGTTTTAACTGTTGCTTCTTGACCTACACACAGATTTCTCAGGAGGCAGGTAAGGTGGTCTGTTATTCCCATTTCTTAAAGAATTTTCCAGTTTGTTGTGATCCGCATAGTCAAAGGCTTCCACGTAGTCAATAAAGCAGAAGTAGATGTTTTTCTGGAACTCTCTTGCTTTTTCGATGATCCAACAGATGTTGGGAATTTGGTCTCTGGTTTCTCTGATTTTTATAAATCCAGCTTGAACATCTGGAAGTTCACAGTTCACGTATTGTTGAAGCCTGGCTTCGTAAATTTTGAACATTACTAGCATGTGAGATGAGTGAAATTGTGCAGTAGTTTGAACAGTCTTTGGCATTGCCTTTCTTTGGAATTGGAATGAAAACTGACCTTTTCCAGTCCTGTGGCCACTGCTGAGTTTCCCAAATTTGCTGGCATATTGAGTGCAGCACTTTCACAGCATCATCTTTTAGATTTGAAATAGCTCAACTGGAATTCCATCACCTCCACTAGCTTTGTTTGTAGTGATGCTTCCTAAGGCCCACTTTGTATTCCAGGATGTCTGGCCCTAGGTGAGTGATCACACCATTGTTGTTATCTGGGTCATGAAGATCATTTTTTGTATAGTTCTTCTGTGTATTCTTGCCACCTCTTAATATCTTCTGCTTCTGTTAGGTCCATACCATTTCTGTCCTCTATTGAGCCCATCTTTGCATGAAATGTTCCCTTGGTATCTCTAATTTTCTTGAAGAGATATCTAGGCTTTTCCATTTTATTGTTTTCCTCTATTTCTTTGCATTGATCACTGAGGAGGGCTTTCTTATCTCTCGTTTCTATTCCTTTGGAACTCTGCATTCAGATGTGTATATCTTTCCTTTTCTCATTTTTCTTTTGCTTCTCTTCTTTTCTCAGGTATTTGTAAGGCCTCCTCAAACAACCATTTGCCTTTTTGCATTTCTTTTTCTTGGGGATGGTCTTGATCACTGCCTCCTGCACAATGTCATGAACCCTCGTCCACAGTTCTACATGCACTCTATCAGAGCTAATCCCTTGAATCTATTTGTCACTTCCACTGTATAATCGTAAGGGATTTGATTTAGGTCATATCTGATGGTCTTGTTCTTTGCCTCGAAGGGAAATTTTTTATTGATGCAAAATTTCTTGACTCACTGTGAAGATTTCTGAGCCCCTTCTGGGCCCTCCTTCCTTCTCCATCAAGTAATTTCCCAGGTATAAGGAAGATATTTTAAATTTTTATAGTCCTTAGAGACTTTGGTAAGTGTTATTGATTAGCTAATTCTGCAGATGGTATGTTGTTGAGTCTTGCTTTTTTTCCATTATGGTGATCTCTGCTATTTAAGCATAATGTTTAGACAATTTCCATTTATTATCAACATGATTAATTTAAAATTTTGCATCTTGTTCTCTGTTTTCTATATGTCTCATCTTTATTCCTCTTTCTTCATGTTTTCCTTTTTTCTTTTCGATTAACAGTATTTTGTGTGATTCCATTTTATCTCCATTATTGGCTTATTAGCTGTACCTTTTGTTTTACTTTTTAGTAGTTACTCTAGAGTTTATGTATCTAACTATTAATTTATCTTTAAGTAATATACCATTTCACACAGGAATCTTACACAGTATACTCCCATTCTACATCCTCATCTTATGTTATTTTTATCACATTTTACTTCTACCTGTTACAAACCGCATACTTAATTATTGAACTTTCTTTAAAGAGCCAGTTAGTTTTTTCCAGCTTTTGAGGTATAATTGACAAAACAATATTAAAGTATGCAACATGATGATTTGATATTGGTATAGATTGTGAAAGTATTTCCAGAATCAAGTTAACTATTACCTTAGTGATTGTGTGTGTGTGTGTGTGTGTGTGTGTGTGTGTGTGACAGCCTTTAATGTCTACTCTCTTAGCAAATTTCAGTTATATAATACAGAATATAATCACCATTCTGTACTTTCATTGTGCTGTTTTTGCTGTAGTCATGCTGTACTTAGATTCTGAGGACTTTTTCATCTAATAAGTGAAAGTTTATACCCTTTAACTAACCTCTCTTCATTTCCCCAGTCTCCGGCAACCACCCTACTACTACGTTTCTGTGAGTTCAGCTTTCTTTTAAGATTCTCCAGTATTTGAGATTATGCAATGTTTCTTTTTATTTCTCTGAGTTATCTCACTTAGCATAATGTCCTGCAGTTTCATCCAGGTTGTTGCAAATGATAGGATTTCCTTGTGTGTGTGTGTTTTTTTTTAAATGGCTTAATATTATTCCATTGTATTTACATCTTTTTATACACAATTTTACTTGCATGCAGAGTGTTGAACACATCCCTCATGAAAGTGTAGAGCAGGGGGGAGCCTGCCACTGGGTGGGAGAGTGTGTGTGAGTGAGGTGCACAGATTGTTGAGGTTATTGAAGGTGAGGCCTCCTTAGCAGTTCAGGTGTGGACTTGATGCTGTCCTCAAAATGGTTAGTTGGATCCATGTTGCTTTGACACGTCTCTGGCTCTGGCAGCCTCTCCCTGCCCCTCAGTTGTACATTCACCTCAGTACCCCTAGATGGAGCAGGAAAGAAGTGGGTCCTTTTGGCAGTATACTATCCAGCTGGGGAAGCTGAGTACTCACTCGCATGCACTCAAACATTCCATGGTGGGAGAAATTGCTGGCGAGAGATCCTAAGCTATACCACCTTGGGGGAGGGGGTAATGTGGTCCTTTTACTTCTACATCTAATCCCTGTTTTATTTTGCCCCCGTATCGTACTGGAGCTTCTCTGCTGGACTCTGGAGTTTTACAAAAGCCTTCTTCTTGGTAGGTGATTGTCCTAGTCAGTTGGTCTTTGGAGAAATGGCAGTAGAAAACTCTTCTGCCATCTTGCTGATGTCATTTCAATTAACCTTTAAAAAGATCAAAATTGAGAGAAAAATGTCCTTAACATTTAGCCATGTGTTTTACATTGTAGGCCTCTATGGCTTTTTTGTAGTTACAAATTTCCATTTGATGTTTTTCTTCTCCTGGAAGAACTTTAATATTTCTCATGAGATAAGTCAGAGAAAGACAAATACTGTATGATATCACTTATAAGAAGAATCGGAGAAAACTAAATTCATAGAATCAGAGTAAAATGTTGGTTACCAATGGATCGTAGGTGGATGGATAGGAAAGATGTTTAAGAGGACACACTTGCTACCAAGTAGTTAAATAAGTCATAGAGAATTAATGCTTAGTACAGAGACTATAGATAATATTGTTACAATCATCAAACTTGCTAAGAAACAAAATTATTCCAACCACTAAAAAGAAAATAGTTATATAATGTGATAAAGGTGATTATTGCTACAAAGGCAACTGTATTACAATATAAATTGTACACCTTAAATTTACACGATGTTATATGTCAAATATATTTTTGCTGAGATTCAGTTCAGTTCAGTCGCTCCGTCGTGTCCGACTCTTTGAGATCCCATGAATCGCAGCACGCCAGGCCTCCGTGTCCATCATCATCTCCCGGAGTTCACTCAGACTCGCGTCCATCGAGTCCGTGTTGCCATCCAGCCATCTCATCCTCTGTCGTCCCCTTCTCCTCCTGCCCTCAATCCCTCCCAGCATCAAAGTCTTTTTCCAATGAGTCAACTCTTCCCATGAGGTGGCCAAAGTACTGGAGTTTCAGCTTTAGCATCATTCCTTCCAAAGAAATCCCAGGGTTGATCTCCTTCAGAATGGACTGGTTGGATCTCCTTGCAGTCCAAGGGACTCGCAAGAGTCTTCTCCAACACCACAGTTCAAAAGCATCAATTCTTTGGCACTCAGCTTTCTTCACAGTCCAGCTCTCACATCCATACATGACCACTGGAAAAACCGTAGCTTTGACTAGACAGACTTTGTTGGCAAAGTAATGTCTCTGCTTTTGAATATGCTATCTAGGTTGGTCATAACTTTCCTTCCAAGGAGTAAGTGTCTTTTAATTTCATGGCTGCAGTCACCATCTACAGTGATTTTGGAGCCCCCCAAAATAAAGTCTGACACTGTTTCCCCGTCAATTTCCTATGAAGTGATGGGACCAGATGCCATGATCTTTGTTTTCTGAATGTTGAGCTTTAAGCCAACTTTTTCACTCTCCTCTTTTATTTTCATCAAGAGGCTTTTTAGTTCCTCTTCACTTTCTGCCATGAGGGTGGTGTCATCTGCATATCTGAGGTTATTGATATTTCTCCTGGCAATCTTGATTCCAGCTTGTGCTTCTTCCAGCCAAGCATTTCTCATGAGGTACTCACATAAAAGTTAAATAAGCAGGGTGACAATATACAGCCTTGTCGTACTCCTTTTCCTATTTGGAACCAGTCTGTTGTTCCATGACCAGTCCTAACTGTTGCTTCCTGACCTGCATATAGGTTTCTCAAGAGGCAGGTCAGGTGGTCTGGTATTCCCATCTCTTTCAGAATTTTCCACAGTTTATTGTGATCCACACAGTCAGAAGCTTTGGCATAGTCAATAAAGCAGAAATAGATGTTTTTCTGGAACTCTCTTGCTTTTTTGATGATCCAGTGGATGTTGGCAATTTGATCTCTGGTTCTTCTGCCTTTTCTAAAACCAGCTTGAACATCAGGAAGTTAACGGTTCACGTATTGCTGAAGGCTGGCTTGGAGAGTTTTGAGCATTACTTTACTAGTGTGTGAGATGAGTGCAATTGTGCGGTAGTTTGAGCATTCTATAGTTGCTTTATGTTGTTAGTTTCTGCTGTACAGCAAACTGAATCAGCCACATGTATTCATATATCCTGTCTTCCTTGGATTTCCTTCCCATTTATGTCACCATGGAGCTTTGAGTAGAGTTCCCTGTGCTATATAGTTCGTTCTTATTAGTTAGTTAAGTTCAGTCGCTCAATCGTGTCCGATTCTTTGTGATCCCAAGAATCGCAGCATGTCAGGCCTCCCTGTCCATCAGCAACTCCTGGAGTTCACCCAAACTCAAGTCCATCGAGTCAGTGATGCCATCCAGCCATCTCATCCTCTGTCATCTCCTTCTCCTCCTGGCCCCAGTCCCTCCCAGCATCAGGGTCTTTTCCAATGAGTCAACTCTTCACATGAAGTGGCCAGAGTATTGGAGTTTCAGCTTCAGCATCAGTCCTTCCAACGAACTTCCAGGACTGATGTCCTTTAGGATGGACTGGTTGGATCTCCTTGCAGTCCAAGGGACTCTCAAGAGTCTTCTCCAACACCACAGTTCAAAAGCATCAATTCTTTGGCACTCAACTTTCTTTACAGTCCAACTCTCACATCCATACATGACCACTGGAAAAACCGTAGCTTTGACTAGACGGACCTTTGTTGGCAAAGTAATATCTCTGCTTTTGAATATGCTATCTAGGTTGGTCATAACTTTCCTTCCAAGGAGTAAGTATCTTAATTTCATGGCTGCAATCACCATTTGCAGTGATTTTGGAGCCCCCAAAAATAAAGTCTGACACTGTTTCCATTGTTTCCCCATCAATTTCCCATGAAGTGATGGGACCAGATGCCATGATCTTTGTTTTCTGAATGTTGAGCTTTAAGCCAGCTTTTTCACTCTCCTCTTTCACTTTCATCAAGAGGCTTTTTAGTTCCTCTTCACTTTCTGCCATGAGGGTGGTGTCATCTGCGTATCTGAGGTTATTGATACTTCTCCTGGCAATCTTGATTCCAGCTTGTGCTTCTTCCAGCCAAGCATTTCTCATGAGGTACTCACATAAAAGTTAAATAAGCAGGGTGACAATATACAGCCTTGTTGTACTCCTTTTCCTATTTGGAACCAGTCTGTTGTTCCATGACCAGTCCTAACTGTTGCTTCCTGACCTGCATACAGATTTCTCAAGAGGCAGGTCAGGTGGTCTGGTATTCCCATCTCTTTCAGAATTTTTCACAGTTTATTGTGACCCACACAGTCAGAAGCTTTTGCATAGTCAATAAAGCAGAAATAGATGTTTTTCTGGAATTTTCTGGTTTTTTGATGATCCAGTGGATGTTGGCAATTTGATCTCTGGTTCCTCTGCCTTTTCTAAAACCAGCTTGAACATCAGGAAGTTCACAGTTCATATATTGCTGAAACCTGTCTTGGAGAATTTTGAACATTACTTTACCAGCATGTGAAATGAGTGCAGTTGTATAGTAGTTTGAGCATTCTTTGGCATTACCTTTCTTTGGGATTGGAATGAAAACTGACTAAAGTTATTTCATTAGTAATGTATATATCCCAATCTCCCAATCCTTACCAGCCCCCACTTCCCCTCCTGGTAGTCATACATTTGTTCTCTGTGTCTCTATTTCTGCTTCGCAAATAAGGTCATCTATGCCATTTTACTAGATTCCACACGTATGCATTAATATACAATATTTGTTTTTCTCTTTCTGACTTACTTCATTCTGTATGACTATTTCTAGGTCCATGCACGTCTGATGGCACCATTCGTTCCTTTTTTTATTCCACTGTATAAATGTACCACATTTTCTTTATCCATTCTGCTGTTGATGGACATTTTAGGTTACTTCCATGTCCTGGCTGTTGTAAACTGTGCTGCAGTGTGCACTGGGGGTCGGGGTACATCATGTATCTTTTTTAATTATATTTTTCTCCAGGATGCCCAGGAGTGGGATTGCTGGGTCATATGGTAGTTCTGTGTTTAGTTTTTCGAGGAACCTCCATACTGTTCTCCATAGTGGTTGTACCAGTTTACATTCCCACCAACAGTGTAAGAGAGTTCCATTTTCTCCACACCCTCTCCAACATTTATTGTGTATGAAATTTTTGATGATGACCATTCTGAACTGTGTGAAGTGATACCTCATTTCATTTCATTTGCATTTCTCTAATAGTGATGTTGGGCTTCCATGGTAGCTCAGCTGGTGAAGAATCTGCCTGTAATGCAGGAGACCCTGGTCAGAAAGATCCACTGACGAAGGGATAGGCTACCCACTCCAGCATCTTGGGCTTCCCTGGTGGCTCAGCTATAAAGAATCTGCCTGCAATGCAGGAGGCCTGGGTTCTATCCCTGGGTTGGGAAGATTCCCTGGTGAGGGGAAAGGCTACGCACTCCAGTATTCTGGCCTGGAGAATTCCATGAACTGTATAGTCCACGGTGTCGCAAAGAGTCAGACACGACTGAGCGACTTTCACTTTCAGCAGTGATGTTGAGCATTGTTTCATGTGCTTGTTTACCGTATGGAAGTCTTCTTTGGAAAAATGTCAGTTTAGTCTTCTGATCATTTTTTTGATTGGGTTGTTTGTTTTTTGATATTGATCTATATGAGCTGTTTGTATATTTTGGAGATTAATTCCTTGTCAGTTGCCTTATTTGCAAATATTTTCTTGCATTCTGAAGGTTGTCTTTTGTCTTACTTATGGCTTCCTTTGGGCTTCCTTGGTGGCTCAGTGGTAAGGAATTTGCCTCCTAATGCAGGAGGTGGCAGGTTTAAGTCTTAGTCACTTAATCATGTCTGCCTCTTTGTGACCCCGTGGACTGTAGCCCACCAGGCTCCTCTGTCCATGGAATTCTCCAGGCAAGAATACTGGAGTGTGTATGGTTTTAGGGAGTGTTCTAATTTCATTCTTTTTACCTGTAGCTCTCCTGTATTCCTAGCTCCACTTATTGAAGAGACTGTCTTTTCTCCATTGTATATTCTTGTCTCTTTTGTCAAAGATTAGGTAACCACAGATATGTTGGTTTATCTGTAGGCTTTCTATCCTATTCCATTGATCTATATTTCTGTTTTTGTGTGAGTACCATACTGTCTTGATTACTATAGCTTTGTAGTACAGCCCAAAGTCTGGGAGCCTGATTCCTCCAGCTCTATTTTTCTTTCTCAAGATTGTTTTGGCTCTAGAGGGTCTTTTGTGTTTCCATACAAATTGTAAAATTTTTTGTTCTAATTCTGTGGAAAATGGCATTAGTAGTTTGATAGAGATTGCACTGAATCTGTAAAATGCTTTGGGTAGTATGGTCATTTTCACAGTATTGATTCTTCCAATCCAACAACGTGATACATATTTCCATCTGTTATCTTTGATTACTTTCATCAGTTCAGTTTAGTTCAGTTCAGTCGCTCAGTCACGTCCGACTCTTTGCCACCCCATGAATCACAGCACGCCAGGCCTCCCTGTCCGTTATAACTCCTGGAGTTTGCTCAAACTCACGTCCATCGAGTCAGTGATGCCATCCAGCCATCTCATCCTCTGTCGTCCCCTTTTCCTCCTTCCCCCAATCCTTCCCAGCATAAGAATCTTTTCCAATGAGTCAGTTCTTTGCATGAGGTGGCCAAAGTATTGGAGTTTCAGCTTTAGCATCATCCCTTCGAAAGAAGTCCCAGGGCTGATCTCCTTTAGAATGGACTGGTTGGATCTCCTTGTAGTCCAAGGGGCTCTCAAGAGTCTTCTCCAACCCCACAGTTCAAAAGCATCAATTCTTTGGCACTCAGCTTTCTTCACAGTCCAACTCTCACATCCATACATGACCACTGGAAAAACCATAGCCTTGACTAGACGGACCTTTGTTGGCAAAGTAATGTCTCTACTTTTCAACATGCTCTCTAGGTTGGTCATAACTTTTCTTCCAAGGAGTAAGCGTCTTTTAATTTCATGGCTGCAGTCACCATCTGCAGTGATTTTGGAGTCCCCCAAAATAAAGTCTGACACTTTCCACTGTTTCCCCATCAATTTCCCATGAAGTGATGGGACCAGATGCCATGAACTTCATTTTCTGAATGTTGAGCTTTAAGCCAACTTTTTCACTCTCCTCTTTCACTTTCATCAACAGGCTTTTTTAAAATTTGTTTTACTTTACATTACTGTATTGGTTTTGCCATACATCAACATGAATCCGCCATGGGTGTATACATGTTCCCAATCCTGAACAACCCTCCCACCTCCCTCCCCATACCATCTCTCTGGGTCAACCCAGTGCACCAGCCCCAAGCATCCTGTATCCTGCATCGAACCTAGACTGGCAATTCGTTTCTTACATGATATTATACATGTCTCAATGTCATTCTCCCAAATCATTCCACCCTCTCCCTCTCCTGCAGAGTCCAAAAGACTGTTCTATACATCTGTGTCTCTTTTGCTGTCTCACATACAGGGTTATCATTACCATCTTTCTAAATTCCATATATATGCACTAGCATACTGTATTGGTGTTTTTCTTTCTGGCTTACTTCACTCTGTATAATTGGCTCCAGTTTCATCCACCTCATTAGAACTGATTCAAATGTATTCTTTTTAATGGCTGAGTAGTACTCCATTATGTATATGTACCACAGCTTTCTTATCCATTCATCTGCTGATGGACATCTAGGTTGCTTCCACGTCCTGGCTATTATAAAAGTTCTGCGATGAACATTGGGGTACACGTGTCTCTTTCGATTCTGGTTTCCTTGGTGTGTATGCCCAGCAGTCAGATTGCTGGGTCATAAGGCAGTTCTATTTCCAGTTTAATGAGTCTCCACACTGTTCTCCATAGTGGCTGTACTAGTTTGCATTCCCACCAACAGTGTAAGAGGGTTCCCTTTTCTCCACACCCTCTCCAGCATTTATTGCTTGTCGACTTTTGGATAGCAGCCATTCTGACTGGTGTGAAATGGTACCTCATTGTGGTTTTGATTTGCATTTCTCTGAAAATGAGTGATGTTGAGCATCTTTTCATGTGTTTGTTAGCCATCTGTATGTCTTCTTTGGAGAAATGTCTCTTTAGTTCTTTGGCCCATTTTTTGATTGGGTCATTTATTTTTCTGAAATTGAGCTGCAGGAGTTGCTTGTATATTTTTGAGATTAGTTGTTTGTCAGTTGCTTCATTTGCTATTATTTTTTCCCATTCCGAAGGCTGTCTTTTCACCTTGCTTATAGTTTCCTTTGTTGTTCAGAAGCTTTTAATTTTAATTAGGTCCCATTTGTTTATTTTTGCTTTTACTTCCAATATTCTGGGAGGTGGGTCATAGAGGATCCTGCTGTGATTTATGTTGGAGAGTATTTTGCCTATGTTCTCCTCTAGTTTCATTCTTTTACAAGGGGTTGACCAATTTTCTCAGCACCACTTGTTAAAGAGATTGTCTTTAATCCGTTGTATATTCTTGCCTCCTTTGTCGAAGATAAAGTGTCCATAGGTTCGTGGATTTATTTCTGGGCTTTCTATTTTGTTCCATTGATCTATATTTCTGTCTTTGTGCCAGCACCATACTGTCTTGATGACTGTGGCTTTGTAGTAGAGCCTGAAGTCAGGCAGGTTGATTCCTCCAGTTCCATTCTTCTTTCTCAAGATTGCTTTGGCTATTCGAGGTTTTTTGTATTTCCATACAAACTGAAATTATTCAACAAAGCCAAAAGCTGGTTCTTTGAAAGGATAAATAAAATTGAGAAACCATTAGCCAGACTCATCAAGAAACAAAGGGAGAAAAATCAAATCAATAAAATTAGAAATGAAAATGGAGAGATCACAACAGACAACACAAAAATACGAAGATCATAAGAGACTACTATCAGCAGTTATATGCCAATAAAATGGACAATGTGGAAGAAATGGACAAATTCTTAGAAAAGTACAACTTTCCAAAACTGAACCAGGAAGTAATAGAAAATCTTAACAGACCCATCACAAGCACGGAAATTGAAACTGTAATCAGAAATCTTCCAGCAAACAAAGGCCCAGGTCCAGACGGCTTCACAGCTGAATTCTACCAAAAATTTAAAGAAGAGCCTACACCTATCCTGCTCAAACTCTTCCAGAAAATTGCAGAGGAAGGTAAACTTCCAAACTCATTCTATGAGGCCACCATCACCCTAATACCAAAACCTGACAAAGATGCCACAAAAAAAGAAAACTACAGGCCAATATCACTGATGAACATAGATGCAAAAATCTTTAACAAAATTCTAGTAATCAGAATCCAACAACACATTAAAAAGATCATACACCATAGCCAAGTGGGCTTTATCCCAGGGATGCAAGGATTCTTCAATATCCGCAAATCAATCAGTGTAATTCACCACATTAACAAATTGAAAAATAAAAGCCATATGATTATCTCAATAGATGCAGAGAAAGCCTTTGACAAAATTCAACATCCATTTATGATAAAAACTCTCTCGAAAGCAGGAATAGAAGGAAGATACCTCAACATAATAAAAGCTATATATGACAAACCCTCAGCAAACATTATCCTCAATGGTGAAAAATTGAAAGCATTTCCCCTAAAGTCAGGAACAAGACAAGAGTGCCCACTTTCACCACTACTATTCAACATAGTTCTGGAAGTTTTGGCCACAGCAATCAGAGCAGAAAAAGAAATAAAAGGAATCCAAATTGGAAAAGAAGAAGTAAAACTCTCACTGTTTGCAGATGACATTATCCTCTACATAGAAAACCCTAAAGACTCCACCGGAAAATTACTATAGCTAATCAGTGAATATAGTAAAGTTGCAGGATATAAAATCAACACACAGAAATCCCTTGCATTCCTATACACTAATAATGAGAAAGTAGAAAAAGAAATTAAGGAAACAATTCCATTCACCATTGCAACAAAAAGAATAAAATACTTAGGAATATATCTACCTAAAGAAACTAAAGACCTGTATATAGAAAACTATAAAACACTGGTGAAAGAAATCAAAGAGGACACTAATAGATGGGGAAATACACCATGTTCATGGATCGGAAGATTCAATATAGTGAAAATGAGTATACTACCCAAAGCAATCTACAGATTCAATTCAGTTCCCATCAAGAGGCTTTTCAGTTCCTTTTCACTTTCTGCCATAAGGGTGGTGTCATCTGCATATCTGAGGTTATTGATATTTCTCCTGGCAATCTTGATTCCAGCTTGTGCTTCTTCCAGCCCAGCATTTCTCATGATGTACTCTGCATAGAAGTTAAATAAGCAGGGTGACAGTATACAGCCTTGATGTACTCCTTTTCCTATTTGGATCCAGTCTGTTATTCCATGACCAGTTCTAACTGTTGCTTCCTGACCTGCGTATAGGTTTCTCAAGAGGCAGGTTAGGTAGTCTGGTATTCCCATCTCTTTCAGAATTTTCCACAGTTTATTGTGATCCACACAGTCAAAGGCTTTGGCATAGTCAATAAAGCAGAAATAGATGTTTTTCTGGAACTCTCTTGCTTTTTCTATGATCCAGCGGATGTTGGCAATTTGATCTCTGGTTCCTCTGCCTTTTCTAAAACCAGCTTGAACATCAGGAAGTTCACGGTTCATGTATTGCTGAAGGCTGGCTTGGAGAATTTTGAGCATTACTTTACTGGCGTGTGAGATGAGTGCAATTGTATGGTAGTTTGAGCATTCTTTGGCATTGCCTCTCTTTGGGATTGGAATGAAAGCTGACCACATCAGTATATTTCAAATGTTTCAATTAAAAAATTTCTCATAGTGCATGTCTGTTTTCAGTGAATTCTATCAGCTTTTATTTATCTGCAAAAGTTTTTATTTTGCTTTCATTTGTGAAAAATATTTGTGTTGAGTATAGAATGTTGTAATATTTTTTCTCTGTTGATTTTTTTTTACTCTTTCCACTGAGAAGTGTTTCCTGACATATGGACAGATTTGCTTCTCGGGACCCTCATCTCTTCATCTCTGACCACTAAACCTCAGCAAGACTATCCACAAATGCACAAACACCAGATTGCAGCCAATCTCTCTGTTTTCCCCTCATTTTCATTTGGCTCAAGGAACTCAGTCAAGATGTTATCATTCAGGCAGAGATGATGATGAAACGAATTACAACCATGCTGATAGGATTGACTTAGCTAAATAGTGATGATGAGCTGAGAGGACTGAATGTGTGGAGTAAGAAGGATCCTGAAGACTGACTGTGCTTATCCTGGAAAACATTTGCTTTGTAAATAGAACCCAGATTTTCAGTTGGATATACTGTTGTTGCCCAATGAAAAGATTGAAAATCAAGTTCTTTTTGTAGCTAGATGTGACCATATCACTAAATTCAGTTTTGTGAGATGAAAGAAGTGCTGTGTGGAACTTCTAGAAAGTGTTATTAGAAGGATTGAACCTTGCTTCCGCTCTTTCCTACTGGCTGTTATAGGCATGTGATAGCAGGCGCCCAAGCAGCTACCCTGGACCTTGAAGGTGGGGACATGTGTTGAGAATGACACAGCATCAAAAGGGAAAAAGCCTGGCACTGTGAACCTGTACACACTGGCCCAGCTGCATCTGGGCTCCTTTTTTCGTGAGAATCCAATTACCTTTTATCTTGTGTAAGCCATTGGCTTTATCCGTGGTCTGTTTTTGCTCTTGTTGTATGTGGTCGAACTTAATCCTGACTAATGAAAGCCAGGTGACAGAGGAGGCCCAGGTTTGAATCCTGGATGACTGAACAAGTAGTAATGGATTTGATAAAGAGCAAACAGGTTAGGGGCTTCTAAAGGTAGATAATCCTATAAAGCAGCTAGGCACCGATATGAATAAATCTCAGCAGTTAAATTATTTTTTAAAACATGAATAGACTAAAGCTTGTTTTTAACTTGAATCTTTTTTCCTTTTGCTTTCTTAGACTTGAACATTGATCTCATATGTTAATCATGGTAGGAATTTGATGACTTAGTCTTACATCATAATGGAGTTCTAAAATATTAAGTCTCCCTCTGCCTCATTTTCCTGTTAATGGAGTTACAGGTCTTAATCACATTCTTGAATTAGAGACTTTTAGGTTTGGGGATCCTCAAAAGATTAATTGAAATAAAACATGAAAGAATGCAGGTACATTGAAACTATTTATGAAGGGCTTTTTTCTCTTTGGATAAGGTCTTTGCCCTGTCACTTACTGTTAACGTTTATCATATGTTTGAACTTTCATGTCAAAATTGTTGTTGAGCACACCTAGGGAAAAATAAATTGAGTTTACCTTTTTGGCTTTATTATCATAAAACTCTGAAATGACAGTAATTTGGTGGAGATTTCAGTTCGCTTTTTTGTCCTTTAAGCCAATCACAGAATTCTTAGGATGCAGGTTTATTTGTAGTATATTTTCTTCCTCTGATCTTTCTTCTCCAGGACAAAGGTGATCGATTTGTGGTGGTAGTTTTAAGCTTGAAGCCACCAGGGAAACATTTAAAATGTCTTTAGGCAAGCTTGTTTTCCCTGTCTTCTTGCCTGGTAGTTAGAGTTGAAAGCTGAGTGTCTCTTTGCTTTTCTAAAAGTATGTCTTCTCTAGGTGCTGGCAAACAAGTTGAAATTTAAATGACCTGTGGGATTCTTCAAGGCAGTGACTGGATGTGGGGAAAGGAAACCTTGAGGCAGATTCTGAACTTGAATGATGTAACGCATCCCCGGAAAGCAGTGGTTGGAATTTAGGTAGCTTTGAGCAGGTAACTTAATAGCAGAGGATACTATACCTCTGCTATACCAGAAACAAGCAGGTATAAAAGAAGAAAAGAAATGGGAACAGTAAGACCATTGATAACAAAATAGAGGAGGGAGTAGGGTTTAGGGCCTCTCTGGAAATCCTTAGAAGCCAAAGGCTTTAAAAGCCAAGACTACTTCATGTTTCCTTTGATAAAACAGTCATTACAAAATAATACTAAAGCTCAGGCCAGTATCAACGCTGAAATTTCACCTATATTATGTCAATTTTTTAATACTTGTTTTATGGCCTAGGGCAGTGTCATGTACAAAAGACCTTCACCCAGACTGTGCATTTCATTGAAAACAAAGGCAGGCATACTTGGAACTGAACTGACAGCTTTGTGGCTGTAAAGATAAATATAGCACTTTTCAGGTAGTGGATTCATGAATAATCAATGAACCAGCAAAGGACAAAAAGTGACATATGGCAGCCTGGTGTGGATTAAGTGTGATTGTCACTTTCCCCTTCCCACCTTTTTCCTTTCTCTGATTTATTGAAAGAAACAAAGGCAGCCTCACGTAGCCAGAACACAGTACCTCTGGAAAAATCCATGTAGACAAAGTGTTTACTGGTGAGTTTATTCATTAAATGTCTCCTCTGCTCTTTGGTTGTTTTAATAGGCCAGCTCAAGTTGTTTGTGTTAATTGAAATTTTATTCAAAATGAAAGTTTAAATGAGTAAACCAGTTTTTTTTTTTTTTTAATTACTACTATACGGTATTTTCAAATCAGTAACACTTAACTAGTTATGCTGATATTGCCACAGTGTTTTCATGCTTTGACCTAGTGTGTAAACCAGACGAGGTAGAAGCCATTCTTGGTTTTTCCCTTTGTAGCCACCAACAGTTTATTGGAGACAATGATTTTATTATTTTTAACAACAACAAAAAAGAAACCCTAACAGATTTCATGAAATTCCTTGGTAACACCAAGGTTTTGCAGAATAATATTCTGAGGGACTGTTAATAGGAAGGTGTTTGTTCACAACCCAAATAATAACCATACCATTTTAAAACAATATTCTTCCTTGGCAGCTATTGAAGGGTGGGATTTTAGTCCATTGAGTCAGTTTGCACATTTTGTTCACCTGGCTTTGGGCCAGGGATCTGATCCTGAAAGATTTAACATTGGAGAGTCTCTGAATAGTCTGATTCTCCAGTCTCGCAATTCTGCTCTAGTTTTTCCAAACCCCTTGAAATTGTCAGAGGAATCAGTGGTAAGATTAAGAAAAAGATTATTTGCTTTGAATAGCTCCTCCAGTTCCTCTACTTCCCAAAAGAGTGTCTGGAAACTTACTCTTAGACATGCAGATTCCCATCTGAATATGAAATATTTGTTGATTTACTTGTAAATAGTGTGGATCTTGTGGAAATTTTACTGTGACCTCAGAAATCAAGGTGTGATTTGGGTTTGATTTGTAATATTCAACATCAGAGATGGTGTGCAGACCAAAAGTTGAGTCTATGACAGTAGGATATCCATGGGGCATCACTTTTCACCTTTCAGAAACAGTTAAAATGATTTTTATAATGGAATTGAGTACCATAAAATACTATCATGGTGGAGAGATTATAAGAGACACTTTGTTTTCTTGGTGGTGTAGAAAATCCTGTCTTTACTGATGGCTTCCAGAGGGGAATGGACTTGAAGGGAATGTAGCCTAAAGAACCCTCTTCAGAACTAATTCTCCTCTTGGTCCCTTTGCCCATTCCAAATTGTGAATGGCATTGTTGTTGTTTAGTCGCTAAGTCATGTCCAACTCTTTGCAATCCCATGAGCAGCAGCATGCCAGGCTTCCCTGTCCTTTACTATCCCCCGGACTTTGCTCAAACTCATGTCCATTGTGTCAATGATGCCATCCAACCATCTCATCCTCCTCTTTCACCCCCTTCTCCTCCTGCCCTCCATCTTTTCTAGTATCAAAATCTTCTCCAATGTGTGGGCTTTTAGCATCAGGTAGCCAAAGTATTGAAACTTTAGCATCAGTCCTTCCAGTGAATATTCAGGATTGATTTCATTTAAGATTGACTGGTTTGTTCTCCTTGAAGTTCAGGGGACTCTCAAGAGTCTTCTCCAGTACCATAAATTGAAAACATCAATTCTTTGGTGCTCAGGCTTCTTTATGGTCCAACTCTCACATCTGTGGATGATGTGATACGGTTTACGGGAAAAACCATAGCTTTAATTTTATGGACCTTTGTTGGCAAAGTAATGTCTCTGCTTTGTAATATGCTGTCTAGGTTTGTCATAGCTCTCCTTCCAAGAAGCAAGCATCTTTTAATTTCATGGCTGCATGGCTGCAGTCACCATCCACAGTGATTTTGGAACCCAGGAAAATAAAATCTGCTATTGTTTTCAGTTTTTCCTCATCTGTTTGCTATGAAGTGATGGGACCAGATGCTATGATCTTAGTTTTTTGAATGTTGAGTTTTAAGCCAGCTTTTCTACGCTCCCTTTCCACCCTCATTAAGAAGCTCTTTAGTTCCTCTTTGCTTTTTGCCATTAGAGGGGTATCATCTGCATGTTTTAGGTTCTTGATGTTTCTCCCTGCAGTGTTGATTCCAGCTTGTGAGTCATCCAGCCTGGCATTTCTCATGACATACCCTGCATGTAAGTTAAATAAGCAGAGTGACAATATACAGCCTTGATGAACTCCTTTCTCAATTTTGAACCAGTCTGTTGTTCCATGTCCGGTTCTAACTGTTGCTCCTTGACCTGCATACAGATTTCTGAGGAGGTAGGTAAGGTGGTCTGGTATGCCCATTTCTTTTAAGAATTTTCCACAATTAGTTGTTACCCACACAGTAAAGGCCTTAGTGTAGTCAGTGAAGCAGAAGTAGATGTTTTTCTGGAATTCTGGCATTGCATATACACAATCCTTTGGACTGGGTCAAGAGCGTGATTGTTAATGCCATAAAGAGTGCCAGCTTGTAATCTTGCAGTTGAGTGTGGTCATTAAGAACATACACTGGGAATCTCTACTCTAAGATGGTGGTATATTGTATTTTCCAAAGATGGCTGCACTTCCAGCCCCCTGCTCTTTCTAGTCTGTGACCCTGATACTCCTCCCTTGAGAGTATCTCTAGCCTCTCCTCTTGAATCTGCACAGGCTTGAGATTTGCCTGTGACTAATGGAATGTTGCAGAAGTGCTGAGTGATGTCTGAAGCTTGGTCAGAAAAGACAGTTGATTCTCTGCCTTGTTTCCAGGACACTTGCCCTTGGATCCCAGTGCTGCCGTGCAAAGTGTCCTACTATGCTGAAGCTGCCGTGCTGTAAAGAAGGCACAGGACACAGAGGGGCCATATGTACGTGCTCTAGGTGACAGCTCCAGCTAAGATTCTAGACCACAGTAGCAGCAACAGTCATATACACAAGTGAAAATTTCCCATATGACTCCCACCCCCAGCCACTGAAGCATCCCTAGTTGTTGAGACTCCCTAGTTGAAGCCTCAGACATTGTACATTACTTTTGTGCTCGGTCCAAACCTCTGATCTACAGACTTCATTTGTGATAAAACCATTTTTCAAGCTAGTACATTTGGTGTAATTGTGTGATGTAGCAGTAGTGAGTGGAATGAAAATCTTGGCAAATTATTTGACTTTTGTGTCCCTTTTGTGTTTCCTATCTTTAAAATGTTCATGATAATAATAGTATACCTAGACAAAAATGAGTTAATTATGTAAAGTATTTAGTGAAGTACCTGGCACATAAGAAGGGTTCATTAAAAGTTGGCTGTTAACTAGGGGAAATCCATTAGACACTAAGTGTTTGGGGGAGCACTCTCATGTAGGAAAATAGCTCAGCTTGACTTCATTAATGAAATGTTCATCATGATACGTAAAAAGGGACGAAAAGAAGATTGTCACACTTTAATTGATATGGAGAAGATGTCAGTGTTTACATCACCATGTATAAAATCACGGATCATTAAAAATGTATACAGTCCTTTTAAGTCTTGATCCTCATCTTGTTGTTAAGGAATTCTAGTTATTTCACTCCTTCTCTATTAGTCAGCATCTGTCACCATGATATTTTAGTTGACTGTATGTTGAAACACAGAGATTACCAGTTTCTTTTTGTTTTTAAAAATGTACTTATTTAAAATATTGACTTTAGGCTAGCTATGCGTAATATGTTTTCTTCCAGCTTCCCATTAAAATACTCAGATAGTTCCAGAAGAGCACCAAAAAGTTAAGTAGCAGTAAACCACTTAGTTTTAGAGGCATTTCCCCTAACTACTTACTACATTGAAGTTGAAGTAGACTGAGAAAGCCCGAGTGGTGTATTTATGCTTTGACTTCTAATACTGGAGAATAAAATTAGATGAGGGGAAGAAGTTAGACAAGGGCTTTAATCTGTTCCCATTGTTTATCCACACTAATGAGACCGTGAATGACTGAAGCCTATACTGTTTTCTTCACATTTTGTATTTCGTGATGTATTACAAGCCAAAGTTAACTTGACTAGAGATTTGCTCTATTTCCCCTGACTCTTAGCACCTCCACACCTACCTTTAACACTGTTCTCCTTGCATCTGTTCATAGGCTAAAAATTCCAACATGCAGTATGGAAGAGAATGAAAGGAAACTGTTAGGATATTCCATTCCAGGGATGCAGTGCAGCTGTAGAAGTGCTGTTAAGAGGAACCCTGCAACAGCTGTGCTCTTAGGATTTCAGATTAGCATTTATTTTTTTCTGTTAAAAGACGCACAGCACATTCGTGATGTAATAGTAATAAAGTCTCCTCGTAATATGAGAAGAGAGAATGATAGAAGATCTAAATCAGTTGAGCATAGTTGCATTGCTTGGTGAACTGAACCATGGCCTGTGTACTTCAGCCTGTATATACACAATGTGACCAAGTTAAGATGTGAGCAAAATTTCACCATCCAGTGGATAGTGGCAAGAATGGCGAGAATCAAGGATGATCTACATACTCTGCCATTTTAAAAATTGTGTATATTCTTTTTGCAAAGATTATAATCTTTATGGAAATTATGAAAGAAATATATAGCATCAAAGAAGGGAACCATTGCCCAAAGATGAGTAAAGACTTAATAATTATGAATATGATTTATGATGAATACAGAAGATATGTGTGGAAATGTAAGATTTTATTCTCAGCAAGGGAACAAAAATATGACCTCTATAAAATCAAAACAAAAAGTCATAAGAAAAAATAAAATTTTAGGAGGTACTGGAAAGAAGATTAAATATAAACCAAAAAGCCTGAAAATGCAGTAGCAGGATAAAAATCTGCAATGGCAGTTGTAAATAGCAGAGCTGATGCTGCAGAAAACAGAATCAATCCTATAGTGAGTATTTGAGATTGTCCAGAATAAGGAGAAAATGGTGACAGGAAGTGAGGTGATGAGGGTAAAGATGATAAATACTGAGGGCAGGGAGAGGAGAAATAACTGATGAGTGTGGTATTTCTAAGGGAGAAATCAGAATAAATGTAACGAAAGCAAAAATAAAAACTTCCGTGGGCTGACAGGTTTCTGAATCTGCAGGTCCAAAGTGTAGGCTTCATTGTGTTCTAGGTAAAATTAATGAAAATAAATCCCCACCTGTTTGAATTCTGATGGCATTTATAATTTTTGAAGAGAAGAACTCATAGATTCAAAAGTAAATGGTTATAGTGATCAGTCTTCACTGCAGATTTCTTTTTATTATCCTGTAGTGGATTCACTGGGCTTCTTTAAACCTATGATTTCATTAGTTCCGGAAAAATCGTACCCATTTTCTCATCAGATGTTACTTTTGCCATTCTCTTGTTCTTTAATTTCTTCAGTTTCTTTTGAAACTCCAGTTAAATATATATTAGAGTTTCTCATATATTCTTCACATATCTCAACCTCTCTCATGCATTTGTGATCTTTTTGTCTCTTTGTGTTGAATCTTGTATGGTTGCTTCCAGTGATATCCTGGTGAACTGGTTCTCCAGGGGAAAATAAAGCCCTGATTTGTAGCATTTGTTGATTTTTGCAGTATAAACATGGAAGTTTCAGACAACCAACATGACTTCACTGATGCAGAGTTAGAAGGACCTGCATGTAATTGACTTTCACAAGCTGGTTCAGGCCAGGTCTTGCATACCTCTAGGCTTTTGTCCTATCTTTCCATTTATTAAGTATCTTTTAAGCTGCATCTAATCTGCTTTTGGCTTCCCCAGTGGCTCAGCAGTAAAGAATCCGCCTGCAGTGTAGGAGACATAGGAGATGTGGGTTTGATCTCTTGGTCGGGAAGATTCTCTGGCGGAGGAGATGGCAATCCTCTTTGGTCTTCTTGCCTGACAAATCACATGGAAGAGAAGCCTGGCAGGCTACAGTCCAAAGGGCTGTAAAGAGTCGGACATGACTGAGCATACAGCAATCTGCTTTTAAACCTCTCCATTCAGTTCTTAATTGGGGTTATTTGAGTTTTGATTCCTGAGTTTTTGTTTTTTCAAATCTATGTCACCATTTATGGTTTTCACTTCTCTGCTGGGCTTTGCTGGTGGCTCAGATGGTAAAGAATCCACTGCAGTGGGGGAGACCTGGGTTCGATCCCTGTGTTGGGAAGATTCCCTGGAGAAGGGAACAGCTACCCACTCCAGTATTCTGGCCTGGAGAATTCCATGGACAGAGGAGCCTGGCAGGCTGCAGTCCATGGGGTTGCAAAGAGTTGGACACAACTGAGTGACTTTCACTGTTACTTTTCAGTTCTCTGTTAAAAGTTCAGAGTTTTCTTTTATTTATCCTATCACAGAAAACAAAATTGTGTTTTGGTCTACACCTGATAATTCTGATTTCTTAAGTTATTTCTTGACCCCCCTTTTCCTTTCTTTTGTTTCAGATAATTCTTATTCCTTTTTAGTTTCCTGTGTATTCCATTATCCTTATCTGGGCCTTGGATACTACATTTGAAAAGTTAAGAATATTTTTTGGGCCATAGAGTATATACTTAGGAAATTTACATTTGCTTTTGACACTTTGGGAGTATTGCAATCCAGGATACATTATAACCCAGGTTTAGTTTGAGAAAAGCAGTTTGATCCAAAGTTGTAATCTGCTTTGGCTTATTCTTACTTAAGGTTGTATCTCTTTGGAATTCCAACTTCTTATGAGAGGGTCTTAGGCCCTCAGTTTTATTTCTCTCAGTCACCCTGAGAATCAATAAAAACAAAGGTTCTAATTTTTCAAGATCAGCAAGGACCCTTTAGAGGAAATGTGGCCTTAGAATTTGGTTTCCATGCTGAATTTTCATTCCCATTTCACTTAAAGGAAAATTGTGGTAAAATATACATAATGTAAAATATATAACATAAAATTTACCATTTTAACTGTTTTTAAGTGTATAGTTGAGTGGCATTAAGTATAATATATTCCCATTGTTGTACAAACATCAGCACTATCCGTCTTCTGAACTTTTTCATCATCTCATACTGAACCCATTACACAGTATTCTCCTTATCTCACTCACCTCAGCCCCTGGTAACTGGTGGTCTACTTTGTATGAGTTTGACTATTCTAAGTACCTCATATGAGTAGAATCATATAGTAGTTGTATTTTTGTGTCTGGCTTGTTTCACTTAGCATAATGTCATTAAGGTTCATGTTATAACATGTACCAGAATTTCACTCCTTTTTAAGGCTGAATAATATTCCTCTCTCTATGTGTATGTTTGTGTGTACTCATACCACATTTTGATTATCAACTCATCTACTGATTGGAAACGTTACTTGTTTCTACTTTTTGGCTGTTGTTTATAATGTTGCTATGAATATGGGTATACAAGTATCTGTTTGAATCCTTGCTCTCATTTCTTTTGGGTATATACCCATGGGTGGAATTGCTGGATCATATAGTAATTCTATTTTTAATTTTTTGAGGAATCAATGTACTATTTTCCACAATAGCTGCACCATTTTACATTTTCATTAGCACGCAAGGGTTCCAGTTTCTCCACATCCTCATCAATACTTGTCGTTTCCTGTTTTGTTTTTTCTTTAATAACTTTTAATAGGTGTGAAGTGGTGTCTTACTGTGATTTTAATTTGCATTTCCCCAGTGATTAGTGATGCTGAGCATCTTCTCATATGCTCATTGTCTAGTTGTGTATCTTCTTTGGAGAAGTGTCTATTCAAGTCCTTAGTCCGTTAAGTTTTTTTTGTTTGTTTTTGGCTGTGTGGGGTCTTTGTTGCTGCATGGCCTTTGTCTACTTGTGGTGAGCAGGGATTCTCTCTAGTTGCAGTGCACGAGCTTCTTATTGCCGTGGCTTTTGTTACTGCAGAGCATGGTCTTGGGTGCATGGGCTTCAGTAGCAACAGACTCAGTTGCTCCATGGCAAGTGAAATCTTCCTGGACCAGGGATTAAGCTCATGTCCCCTGCATTGACAGGCAGACTCCCAACCACTGGACCACCAGGGAAGTGCCTTAGCCCATTTTTTAATTTGCCCAATTTTAATTTAGTATTAGGAGTTGCTTCCAGATATGAATTCTATATCAGTATATAATTTGCAAATATTTTTTCAGTTCTGTGGGTTGCCTTTTTATTCTGTTGATAGTATTCTTTTATCCACAAAAGTTTAAAATTTTGATTTAATCCAGTTTATCTATTTTTTTTTCCTTTTGTTGCCTATGTTTTTAGTGTCATATCCAAGAAATCATTGTCAAATTCATTGTCATGGAACTTTCTCTCTATGTTGTCTATGAAGAGTTTTATACTTTCAGCTTTTACATTTAGGTCTTTGATCCATTTTGAGTTAGTTTTTGTAAGGTAAGTGTCCACCTTTATTTTTTTTTCTTCGAATGTAAATATTTAGTTTTTCCAGCACTATTTTTTGAAATCCCCTCTTACTTTTCTGACTTGATAATTTTTTTACTGTCTTATTATTTTTCAGTGCTTTCAAAAAATGTTTTTAAATACTTTTACAGGTCATTAAGTTGTTTGTAATAGGAAGATTGATGTGCAAAACCTAGTTCACCATTGTACTGAAAATAGGAAAATTCATTAATGTTTTAAATCAGTTTGAATGAGAGTACAAGTGGTAGCCTAAATCCTGTAAAACATGTGGTGGGGCATAGATGGCTCCTATCCTTAGCTTTTAATACTATTTGGTTGCAGTTTTTCACTTTTCATGGGAAAAAAGTACAGCTTATCACTATATGTGTTTTTTAAATAACCAAATAATTCTTTAGTCTAAATCTTATTTTCCTAGGTTATAAGTCTTACTTAGGATTGAATTACTAATGAAAGAAACAAAGACATAATTTACTACCAAGAATTTGATAATCATGAAAGTATTCTCATCTCTTTTTAGTGGTTTTAAGTTTTCCCCACAATAGTGAATGAGTAAGGATTAGATCCAGAATTTTAATCTGTCATTTAAATAATCGTCTTTAATTAGGTAGATGGAGGAGCAACCTCTGTTTAAAAAATTTCAGCAACAAAGTAAATATTAATCGTACCATCTTCAAATGATACACTGCTAATGTTTTTTTTTTAATTTGTTTTTTATTGAAGGACAATTGCTTTACAGAATTTTGTTGTTTTCTGTCAAACCTTAACATGAATCAGCCATAAGTATACATATGTCCTCTCCCTCTTGAACCTCCCTCCCACCTCCCTCCCCATCCCACCCCTCTAGATTGATACAGAGCCCCTGTTTGAGTTTCCTGAGCCATACAGCAAATTCTCATTGGCTATCTATTTTACATATGGTAATGTAAGCTTCCATGTTACTCTTTCCATACTTCTCACCCTCTCCCCATGTTCATAAGTCTGTTCTCTATGTCTGTTTCTCCATTGCTGCCCTGTAAATAAGTTCTTCAGTACCACTCTTCTAGATTCTGTATATATGTGCTGCTGCTACTGCTGCTAAGTCGCTTCAGTCGTGTCCGACTCTGTGTGACCCCATAGATGGCAGCCCGCCAGGCTCCCCCGTCCCTGGGATTCTCCAGGCAAGAATACTGGAGTGGGTTGCCATTTCCTTCTCCAATGCATGAAAGTGAAAAGTGAAAGTGAAGTCGCTCAGTTGTGTCCAACTCTTAGCAGCCCCATGGACTGTAGCCTACCAGGCTCCTCCGTCCATGGGACTTTCCAGGCAAGAGTACTGGAGTGGGGTGCCATTGTTAGAATATGATATTTATCTTTCTCTTTCTGACTCACTTCACTCTGTATAATAGGTTCTAGGTTCATCCACCTCATCAGAACTGACTCAAATGCATTGCTTTTTATGGCTGAGTAATATTCCATGGTGCATGTGAACCACAGCTTCTTTATCCACTCATCTGTCGATGGACATCTAGGTTGCTTCCATGTTCTAGCTGTTGTAAACAGTGCTTCAGTGAACAATGGAATACATGTGCCTTTTCCAATTTTGGTTTCCTCAGGGTGTATGTCTAGGAGTGGGATTGCTGGGTCATATGGTGGTTTTATTCCTAGTTTTTTAAGGACTCTCCATACTGTCTTCCATAGTGGCTGTATCAATTTACCTTCCCACCAACAGTGCAAGAGCATTCCTTTTACTGCTAATGTTTTATTTCTTTTAGAAATTTCTTCTTTGTACATGAATAGGCAAGTATGGGATTCCCAGAAGTGAGAGCTAGAATCAATCAGTATTCATTGGTAGTAATTTTCAGAGATCTATTGAGCAGTGCATTAATGATTTTATTCAGATGTTTATAACATTTGACTTTGTTCAAATTCATTATAGGATTCCTTGAGAACATTTTTTTCCCCCTGTGAATCCTCTTGAACTATGTATCAGTAGCACTTTTCACCCCCAAAGTATACCCCTTCTGTGTGACATTGCATATGTGTGTGCTTAGTGTCTGACTCTTTGCGACTCCATGGAGTGTGGCCCGCCAGGCTCCTCTGTCCATGGGGATTCTCCAGGGAAGAATACAGAAGTGGGTTGTCATACTCTCCTCCACGGGATCTTCCCAACCCAGGAATCCAACGGGGGTCTCCTGCTTTGCAGGCGGATTCTTTACCAGCTGGACTACCAGGGAATCCCATTATTCTCTTTAATTCACGATAGTAGTTGGTTGTCAGGTATTTAGCAGGTAATTTGTTACATATAAGAATTGAATTAAAATTTGTAACTACTTTTACAATATGAATTAGGGTGGATTTACACGTAATCTTATTGTTTCTTGCTTCCTTGAGAGGGGAGAAAGCGATGGTGTTAAAATATAGTGAATATACTTATTTATTCTATAGCCTGGTAGGGTATTTGTAAATGTCATGTATTATGTGTGTTGGAGGCGAGAAAAACATGAAGGGCTATTCTAGTATACAGAGTATCTGTGAAAAAATATCTGTGTAATATTTGTTGGAAAAAATATTGACTAATGACCTTTAACTTTTCAAATTGCTTTCAACTAAGACACTTTTATCAGTTTGTCAACAGTTTTAACGTACCTGATACTTGTGCTGTGGTTCAACTATGGAGAGAGCGTAGTGTGGGCTGAAGAGCAGAGCGTTAGAGTGGTCACGGGAAGTCTGCCCTTATAAGTCTTGAAGATAAGCCCTGATACTGGGCTATGCTTATTTACTCCCTCAATGACTAATTCAATAAAGCCTATTCATTAAGGAAAACTTGTCCTTGACTCAGGTCCATGTGTCACAAATCACACTCTCCAATTTTAGGATTACGTCAGGCTGAAATCATGGACAAAGCATGTTGCTGTGTTCATTCTTTCTTTTATAACACAAGGAGTGGCTTATTATCAAATTGCCCGCAGCAATTTGATCATCAGCAATTTTATATATTTAGGGTGATTACTCCAACATTTCCTTAAAGCTATCGAGCTTTATAAAGCCCTTTCACTTTTTGGAACAAGAAAGAAAAAATTTTGGTTATATATTAAATGCTTACCACTTGCCACACGTTGTATTATATTGAATCCAAGACAAGTAACACAGTTTCTCCTTGCAGGTTAACAATTTTCTAGGAAAGTACAACACATAAAGCAGAAGAAAGTTTCACTCAGCTGAATTTTAAGAATAGTTTCGGTTTTTATCAAAGACCATCTTAATCATTGAAGATTTATAATCTATAAAACAGAAGTGTCAGAACTATTATTGGATGGAGGAAGACATTTAAAAATTCTATTTAAGAAGACATTATTGATCCTCTTTTTTTATTTTAAAAACTCTGATAGTTACTGGGATTACAAAGACCTGATTATGCCCCCAAGATATGTAAAATGTAGGAGGCTAAGAGTTACCTCAAAGCTGTCTTGCCCTTTATAGAGTGCACATTGCTTTTATGGTATAAGCTCCATTATTCTTCATAACAGTACTGTTTGGGTTTACAACTGGGGTAATAAAGGCCCACAAAGACCAAATGAAGAATGGAGTGGGTGTTTAGCCCTGCTTCTGTGTTTCTGCATTGTCTTTTTGAGATACTGAGTGAAGATTAAATAAGCTTTGTAGAGTAGCACGTGGAACTGTGTGGGACCTTTAGAATATATCCTGTGTTGGTGTTTCATCACGTTGCTAGAATAAAATGGCAGAGCAGAACCATTTAGTATTTGGATAATACTGAATACGTGAGATATTTAAATTTATCATTGTGACAGATTAATTGCATAATATGTGTCAGACATTATATTCATTGACTGTTCTATTTGGTTCTGCTGTCACCCTTGGTAATTTAAGCATGCTTAATGGAGAAGATTTGTAAATGCTATTAAGCATAAAGATCCAGAAAGAAGTTATTTGTTTACTCTGCCTCTCATTTTCTAGAAGGAGTCATTGTGAGCATTTTGATTTATTTCCTCAAGTTATTCTTTATCCATAAAAATAAGTCCTGTTTTATTGAGGCCATGCAGCATATATATGATTGAATTCTATTATACTTTTATTTAAATACTTTCCCCTCACAATAAAAATAATTAATATTTCTTGGGCATTTACTATATTTTTGGCATAGAGCTAATATATAATTATTTTATATTAAAATTTTTTTATTTTAAAAATATGTATCACTCAAGACATGGCAAAGAATCTACATATATAAGTTATGGATTTTGTGACCCAGAGTAAGAACAATGTGAGAACCAATACTGTTGAAGGGATGGCAAAATATACCACTTGGGCATAAGGATTGTTTTGAGCTAAATGCACTTAAAAAAATGGCAGGTGGAAGAATGCTCTGACCACAGCCCCCTCCCCCTGCCCTGCCCCGCCCCATTCTTCCTGAAAGCAGAAGATAAAACTCTTTTCAAGTGAAAGATGCCTTCCATACCATACCAAGAGGAAACATTTTTATCAGTGGAGCCAGGGGTTGAGACTGAGTATTCTGTACAAACAAACCTTGTAAAAATAACTCCTGTCTCTACTCTTTTCTCACAGTTGCTTCTCTTTGTTCACCTAATATATAAGCACTTAGGTTTTGCCAATTTGAGGAGTCTTCATTTTCTTGTGGACGCTTACATGTACATGAAAAAATTAATGTGTTTTCTTTTATAGTGTCACAGTTCTAATATAATTTTTTCTTCTTTTAATCTGTCTGAAGTCAGTTTAATTCTCAGGTCCAACTAGAGGTCTTAAGGTCAAGTTTTACAAAACTCCACTACCTTTCTACTCTCTAACCTTCCCACCAGAAATATTACTGTCTTCAATTTTGTTTATAATTTCTTTGCCTTTTTAAAATAAGGTTTTAAAATTACAAATTTGTGAGCTATATATTATATATATTACAAATGTATAGTTTGGCTTCCCAGGTGGCACCAGTGGTAAAGAATCCACCTGCCAATGCGGGAGACACAAGAGGTGTGGGTTTGGTCCCTGGGTCGGGAAGATCCTTGGAGGAGGAGATAGCAGCCCACTTCAGTATCTTGCCTGGGAAATCCCATGGACAGAGCAGCCTGGCGGCTACAGTCCATGAGGTTGCAAAGAGTCGGACACGACGGAGTGCACATGCATGCACGCACGTATAGTCTAGTTTTGCTTATTTTTGAGGCCTTGCAAAAATGTTAAGTATTTCTGCTTTTTTTTTTGATACTCTTGTTTCTAATGTTGCCTTTAATGGTAAGTCATTCATTTTTATTATTGTCTAATTTGAGTTTCTGCTAATACACCATATGTTTATTTGTCTTTCTATGAGCATTTGAATTGTTTCCAGTGTTTTGCTATTTTGAGCAATGCTGCTATTATTGAGTTTTAGCATATGTGCATGCTGAATTTTATATGATATCCAACGTTGTGATTCAAAGTGGTTGTACCAGTTTACATTCCATCAGCAGTATATGAGTATTCCCATAATCTGAATTCCTTGCTAACACTTGACATTTCTTGTTTCTTGATTTTTGCATTTCTAATAGATACACAGTATTAGTCTGTGGTCTCAATTTACATTTTCTGAAAACTAATGAGATTAAATACTTTTTCAACTGTTAACTCTCCTTAAGTCCTCTGTGAGATGTCTGTCTGTGTTTCTTGCTCATTTTTTCTTTTGGGTCGTTTGCTTTTTTTTTTTAATTGGTTTGTAAGATTTATTTTCTGGATACTATTTCTTGGGTAGTTAGGGTATAGGAATTATTTTTTCCCAGTTTAAACTTGTGTAAGTTTTGTTTGAATGCCTGTTTTCAGTTCTTTTGGATATACACCTAGGAGAGTAGTTGCTGGGTTATTTGGTAATTCTATGTTTAACATTTGGAGGAACTTCCAAACTATTTTCCCCAACAACTTTACTTTTTATATTTTCATAAGCAGTATATAAAAGTTTCAGTTTTTCTACACCCTTACCAACAGTTGTTACCTTTTTTTTAAGTATACTTAATATACAACATTCTGTAAATTTAAGGTATACAGCATATTGATTGGATTTGTTTTTATACTGTAATGATAGCACTGTTTAGCACCTTTGTCAATCACATAATTATCATTTCTTTAAGTAGTTAGATAATTAAGATCTAGCCTCTTAGCCAGTTTGATTATGATACAATAGTGTTAACTATATTTACTATACTATTCATTAGATATCTAGGACTTTTTGCTACTTGTTGTATGTTTGTGCCCTTAAGCAATGTAGTCTGTCCTATTCTGCAATCCTAAATTCCCTGGTAACTACCAATTTCCTCTCTGTTGTTTAGAGTTTGGCTTTTTTAGATTCCAGATATAAGTGATGACATATTGTATTTGCCTTTGTCTTTGGTTTATCTCACTTAGCATAATGTCCTCAAGGTCCATCCATGTTGTCACAAATGGTTAGGTTTCCTTTCTCATGCCTAAATATATTCCACTGTGTGTTTATGGTATATATACATACATGCATGCCTACCATATCTTCTTTATCCATTCATCTGTGGACAAGAACTTAGGTTGTTTTCCTGTCTTGGCTATAGTGATAAGGATGCCAGCAGATCGTCCCTGGTGGCTCAGAGAATAAAGCCTCTGCCTCCAATGCGGGAGACCTGGGTTCGATCCCTGGGTCGAGAAGATTCCCCTGGAGAAGGCAATGGCACCCCACTCCAGTACTCTTGCCTGGAGAATCCCATGGACGGAGAAGCCTGGTAGGCTACAGTCCACGGGGTCGCAAAGAGTCGGACATGACTGAGCGACTTCACTTTCACTTTCAAACATGGGTGTACATATATCTCTTAAATTTTCATTTCTTTGGATATATACCCAGAATTGGAGTTACTGGATATTTTGGTAATTCTATTTTTAACTTTTTTAACACTTTATTATAATGTATCATGGAGAAGGTATCTTTTGATTGAATTGTTTAGAGATCTATGAGCTTCAAGAACTCAGATGTCCACCTTTGGAAAGTTCTCCACCATTGTATCTTTAAACAAGCTTTCAGCCCTTTCTCTGTCTCTTCTCTTGGGACTCCCATAATACATTGTTTATTTCTTGTCATGCTGTCCCATAAGTTCTATAGGCTTTCTTCTTTCCTTTTCTTCTTTTTTATTTTCATGCCTCTCACTGGATACTTCCAAATGACCTGTCTTTGAGTTAATTGATTGTTTTTTCTGTTTGATCTAGTCTGCTGTTGAAGCTTTTGTTGAATTCTTTAGTTCAGTGATTGTATTCATCAGCTTGAAAATTTGTTTGGTACTTTTTAAGGTTTTCTATCTCTTTGTTATACATCTCATTTTGTTCTTGTATGATTTTCCTGATTGCATTAAATTGTTTATGTGTGATCTCTTGTAGTTCTCTGACAATCTTTATAATAGTCTTCTGAATTCTTTGTCAAGTAATTTATCTATCTCCATTTTGGGGGGAGATCAGTTACTGGAATTTTACTGTTTGTGTGTGTGTGTGTGTTTGGTTCATTTTTCCTTGTTTCTTTCTGACAGTTGTAGCCTTGAATAGGTATCTCTGTATTCAAAGTCTGTGAATCTCCGTATTCATAGACTTTATGGACTGACTTCACTAAAGAAAGACCTTCACCTCCAGGTAGGGGCCCACTGGACTGCACTGGTAAACTTGGGTCCAGTGGTGCAAGGTGCCAAGTATATGGCATCTCTAGGCCCCATGGTATATGGTATCTTGTTAGTTCAAGCAGTCAGTCTACTGCACTGATAACTGTGTGACCCTTGCTGAGAGCCAGAGGCAGTCCACTGTGGTTGCAAAGGCTCCTGAGGTCCTCAGCAGTGCCTGTAGGTCCAGCAGTTAGGCACCAGGACAGGCAGTGGTGACGGTGGCCTGGTGTGGCCAGAGTTGGCGGGATGTACATGCTTGAGTTGTGAGGGCTGCTGAAGGTGCCTGTGTGGGCAGGATTGGCTGTAGATATATGTGCAATGGCAAGGCCAGAGTATCAGGATCTGGGGTCAGCTCTAGGAGACCCGGCTGTTAGAGTTTACTTGTAAATCTTTAGGACCTAGATACAGGGGCATGCATAACTTTGGGAGCTGATATCTGGAATCTGGGCTTCCCTGGTGGCTCAGTGGTAAAGAATCCTCCTGCCAATGGAGGAGATGTGGGTTTGATCCCTGGGTTAGGAAGGTCCCCGAAGAAGGAAATGGCAACCCACTCTAGTATTCTTGCCTGGGAAATCCTGTGTCCACGGACAGCGAAGCCTGGCGGGCTACAGTTCATGTGGTGGCAGAGAGTTGGACAAGTGTTGGACTAAACGACAACATCTGAAATCAAAGTGGTTGAGTATAGGGGTGTGGCTTCTGGGACAATCTTGGGCACATGTGACTGCAGGCCAGTGACAGGAGTTGGGCCTGCTCTGGGTGCCTGAGCAGCTGTGGGGACCTGGGCTGTCAGCATACACTTGTGTGGCTTCAGGGCCTTGCCACAGGCATGTGTGTGGCATTGGAGGCTTGTGACAGGAACTGGGGCCAGTGGCCTGCAGGGGCTAACTGAGCATGTGAAGCTGTGCAGACCAGTGACAGGAGTCACAGTCTTATGTGGGCCTTACCTGTTGATGTGCATGCGTGTGGCTGCCAGGACTAGCCATGGGGCAGGCTGGTGCCTTGCTTTCATGCAGCAGTAGCAGCCAGAGCTGGCTGCTGGTGAGGATCCTGGGCTCAAGCAGGGTGGGGTAAGGAATAGGGAAGGACATGGGCCCTGCTGACTGTGAATATGAAAAAAACCTATGGGTGAGAATCTCAGTGGTGAAGCCTGCAGGGGGTCCACAGTGGCTATACTGGCTACTGGTTCTGTCAGCTGTTAAAGCTACCGGGGTCCTGCCTGGAGCCATCTGCTGGGGTCCACAGTGAGGTCCTCAGGGATGAGGATGCCAGATCTGCAGTGTCTACAAGGCCTGTTGTTGTCCTCAGAGGTGAAGGCTGCTGGGATCCTCTGCAGATCAGGCCCCTGGGAACTGTGTTACTCCTGCCACATGGCTGAAGCCCTGACCCTTCCTCCCTTTCTGAGCCCACTCTATACAGGCCAGCTTTGCTAGTCTCTGGTGGGCTGAAACTGCACCAGGTCCTATGTGCAGTGCCCTGGAAGGCTGGGAAATCTGGTCACTCACCTGCTTCCCTTTTCCTGGTAAGGAGAGCTCTCTCCCATGGGGAAGTTCTTCCTTCTTGGCACTGAGCAGTGCAGGCCTGGGGATGGGCTGGTAAAGGCAAATCAATCTTTTTACCTTTTTTGTGCAGTTATTCTCAGGCTTTTTTTTCTACTATGTTGCTGATGGTTCTTAGGTGACTCCATGAACTCCCCAGGAGCTATTTTCTTTTATGGATAGCTGGCTAATTGTTCTTTGTTGGGAGATGGAGGCTGAGGTCTGTTACTGTGCCTTATTGCTGATGTCATCGTATGTTGTGTGTTTTTTTTACCATGCGTGCGTGTGTGTACACACGCACACGCATGCACTGTTTGGGGAGGAAAACATTTTATGTGCCGAGAATTATTCAGTGTGCTATATTTAGGATCCAGACTTCTCTTGCTCAATATAGTGTTTCTAAGAGTGCGTCATGAGAAACGCTGGACTGGAAGAAACACAAGCTGGAATCAAGATTGCTGGGAGAAATATCAATAACCTCAGATATGCAGATGACACCACCCTTATGGCAGAAAGTGAAGAGGAACTAAAAAGCCTCTTGATGAAAGTGAAAGAGGAGAGTGAAAAAGTTGGCTTAAAGCTCAACATTCAGAAAACAAAGATCATGGCATCCAGTCCCATCACTTCATGGGAAATAGATGTGGAAACAGTGTCAGACTTTATTTTTGGGGGCTCCAAAATCACTGCAGATGGTGACTGCAGCCATGAAATTAAAAGATGCTTACTCCTTGGAAGAAAAGTTATGACCAACCTAGATAGCATATTCAAAAGCAGAGACATTACTTTGCCGACTAAGGTCCATCTAGTCAAGGCTATGGTTTTTCCAGTGGTCATGTATGGATGTGAGAGTTGGACTGTGAAGAAGGCTGAGTGCCGAAGAATTGATGCTTTTGAACTGTGGTGTTGGAGAAGACTCTTGAGAGTCCCTTGGACTGCAAGGAGATATAACCAGTCCATTCTGAAGGAGATCAACCCTGGGATTTCTTTGGAAGGAATGATGCTAAAGCTGAAACTCCAGTACTCTGGCCACCTCATTGGAAGAGTTGACTCATTGGAAAAGACTTTGATGCTGGGAGGGATTGGGGGCAGGAGGAGAAGGGGACAACAGAGGATGAAATGGCTGGATGGCATCACTGACTCAATGGACGTGAGTCTGAGTGAACTCCAGGAGATGGTGATGGACAGGGAGGCCTGGCGTGCTGCAATTCATGGGGTCGCAAAAGTCAGACACGACTAAGCCACTGAACTGAAGGTTTATTCTTACTTGTTCATTTTCATTGCTGTCTTATTCTCCATTCTTATTTGGGGCCTGTTATAAATAATATGGCTATGAACGTTCTTGTATGTGCTTTTTGATGTATGTGTGTATGTTTTTCTGTGTATCTTGGGAGTGAGACTTCTGAGTTATTGGGTATGTACCTGTACACTCTAATAGATACTGTCAAATAGTTGTCCATGGTGGTTATACTCTAGCAGCAGTGTATGAGTGTTCTGGTTTCTTTGAGGAGATGTGTGTAAAGCTTTCACATGTTTAGTAAATATGTGGTAGCTATTTTTGTTTTTATGAGGCTGACTCCTGGAGGCCTTACTTATCTGCAGGAACTGCCTGTGTTGGTTCCATCCACTGCAGTAGGGAATTCAGGTAAGGGAGAGCTGGCATGGGGAGGAGAGGTAGGGAAAGGAGCTCACTTGGGGATATGGATAAGTGTTTAAGAGAGATTTAGTTTAAGCCCCCAGGGATGCCTGGCCTAGAGATAGAAATTTAGGAATCTTAGTAGACCAGACTCAAGTCACTGAATAACATATTAGGTGAAGATTTTGATGGGAATGGAATTTGGTGAAAGAGGGGAAATGGTGTATGTTAGTTGGTTATGACCATCATGACAAAACACAACAGCCTGGGAGGCTTGAACAATAGAAATTGATTTCCTCACAGTTCTAGAGGTGTAACCAGTTTTGGTTTCTTCTGAGGCCTCTCTCCTTTGCTTGTAGATGGCCACCGTCTCCATTTGTCATCACTCGGTCCTTCCTCTGTTTGCCTACATGTCCCTGTACAAATTTCATCTTATAAGAACACCAGTCATTATTGGATTAGGGCTTACCCTAAAGACCTCATTTTAACTTAATTACCTCTTTGAAGTGAAAAAGAAAGTGAAAGTAGCTCAGTTGTGTCCGACTCTTTGTGGTCCCATGGACTTCTCCAGGTCCATGGAATTCTCCAGGCCAGAATAATGGAGTGGGTAGCCTTTCCCTTCTCCAGGGGATCTTCCCAACCCAGCGATCAAACTCAGGTCTGCATTGTAGGCAGATTCTTTACCAGCTGAGCCACAAGGGAAGCCCCAAAGTACTGGAGTGGGTAGCCTATCCCTTCTCCAGCTGATATTCCTGACCCAGGAATCGAACCGGGGTCTCCTGCATTGCAAGTGGATTCTTTACCAACTGAGCTATCAGGGAAGCCCTAATTACCTCTTTAAAGACCTTATTTTCAAATACAATTACATTCTGAGTATTAGGGCTTCAACATATGAATGTGGTGGGTGGGCCGTGGGAGGGCAAGTTCTGTCCATAACACCGAATAAGGGAGAATGTAGGATGGCTAGAGGATGAAAGATTGACGTGAGAAACTGAAGGGGACTGGCCAGAGAGGTAACAGGAAAACAGGTAGAGAACTGAGTTTATGCAAGTAAGTGGAGGATTTCAGGGATAATAGAGGAGACCAACGCCTCCCAGATTCGAAATCATCTAATCCCCCATAACAGATTATTTTACTTTCTTTTTATAAAATGGGAGCTTTTAATAGAAATGCTGAAGTAAATGTTTTATAGGGTTTGCCTTACTCATACTTGCAAAATAGTTATGAATCAGTCTATTTGAGGTTTTGGATGCTGGAAAATAGTTATCTTCTTTCTGTGTTTTCAAATCTTTGGAAGAATGGTCTTGAAATGTATTTTGTTCACACAGATGAGACACCACAAGTAGTCAGATTTAGGAATCCTTGTTGTTGTTCAGTTGCTAAGTTGTGTACGACTCTGCGACCCCATGAACTGCAGCACGCCAGGCTTCTCTGTCCTTCACCATCTCCGTGAGTTTGTTCAAACACATGTCCATTGAGTCAGTGATGCCATCCAACCGTCTCATCCTCTGTCACCCCCTTCTCCTCTTGCTCTATATCTTTCCCAGCATCAGGGCTTTTCCAGTGAGTTGGCTGTTTACATCAGGTGGCCAAAGTATTGGAGCTTCAGCTTCAGTGTCAGTCCTTCCAATGAATACTCAGGGTTGATTTCCTTTAGGATTAACTGGTTTGATCTCCTTGTTGTCCAAGGAACTCTTAAGAGTCTTCTCCAGCACCACAGATTGAAAGCGTCAAATCTTTGGCAGTCACCCTTCTTTATGGCCCAACTCACATATCCATACATGACTACTGAAAAAACTTTAGCTTTGGCTATATGGACCTTTGTTGGCAAAGTGATGTGTCTGGTTTTTAATACACTGTCCAGCTTTTTCATAACTATTCTTCCAAGGCGCAAGCGTCTTTTAATTTTGTGGCTACAGTCACCATCCACAGTGATTTTGGAGCCCAAGAAAAGGAAATCTGACACTGTTTCTACATTTTCCCCATCTATTTGCCATGAAGTGATAGGACCAGATGCCACGATCTTAGTTTTTTGAATGTTGAGTTTTAAGCCAGCTTTTTCACTGTCCTCTTTCACCTTCATCACAGAGTTCTTTAGTTCCTCTTCATTTTCTGTCTTTAAAGTGGTATCATCTGCATATCTGAGGTTGTTGATATTTCTCCCTGCAGTCTTGATTCCCGCCTGTGATTCGTCCAGCCCAACATTTCATGTGGTATCCTCTACATATAAGTTAAATAAGCAGGGTGACAATATACACCCTTGATGAACTCCTTTCTCAATTTTGAAGCAGTCCATTGTTCAATATCTGGTTCTAACTGTTGCTTCTTGTCCTGCATACAGGTTTCTCTGGAGGCAGGAAAGGTGGTCTGGTATTTCCATCTCCTTAAAAATAGTCCACAGTTTGTTGTGATCCACACCATCAAAGGCTTCAGCATAGTCAGTGAAGCAGAAGTAGATGTTTTTTTGGAATTCCCTTGCTTTTTCTATGATCCAGCATATGTTGGCAATTTCATCTCTGGTTCCTCTGCCTTTTCTAAATCCAGCTTGTACATCTGGAAGTTCTTGGTTCATGTTGAAGCCTAGCTTGGAGAATTTTGAGCATAATCATGCTGGCATGTGAAATGAGTGGAATTGTACAGTAATTTGAACATTCTTTGGCATTGCCTTTCTTTGGGATTGGAATGGAAACTGACCTTTTCCAGTCCTGTGGGCACCACTGAGTTTTCCGAATTTGCTGGCATAATGAGTGCAGCGTCATCTTTTAACAGCATCATCTTTTAAGATTTGAAATAGCTCAGCTGGAATTCCATCACCTCCATTAGCTTTGTTTGTAGTAGTGCTTCTTAAGGCGCACTTGACTTCACACTCCAGGATGTCTGGCTCTAGGTGAGTGACAACACCATCTTGGTTATCTAGATCATTAAGAGCTTTTTTGTACAGTTCTTCTGTGTATTCTTACCACTTCTTTTTAATATCCTCTGCTTCTGTAAGGTTCTTGCTGTTTTTGTCCTTTATTGTGCCCATCTTTGTTTGAAATGTTCTCTTGATATCTCCAATTTTCTTGAAGAGATCTAGTCTTTCCCATTCTGTTGTTTTCCTCTTTTTCTTTGCATTGGTCACTTAAGAAGGCTTTTTTATCTCTCCTTGCTATTTTTTGTAACTTTGCATTCAGTTGGTTATATCTTTTCCTTTCTCCTTTGCTTTTTGCTTCTCTTTTCTTAGCTATTTGTAAGGCCTCCTCAGACAACCACCTTGCCTTCTTGCATTTCCTTTTCTTGGGTATGGTTTTGGTCATTACCTCCTGTACAGTATTGCAAACCTCTGTTCATAGCTCTTCAGGCACTCTGTGTACCAGATCTAGTCCTTTAAATCTATTTGTCACTTCCACTGTATAATTGTAAGTAAGTGTTAGTTGCTCAGTTGTGCCCAACTCTTTACCACCCCATGGACTGCAGCCCACCAGGCTCTGGTGTCCATGAGATTTTCCAGGCAAGGATACTGGAGTGGGTTGCCATTTCCTTCTCCAGGGTATCTTCCCAACCCATGGATTGAACCCGGTCTCCTGCACTGCAGGCAGATTCTTTACTGGCTGAGCTACAAGGGAAGCCCTTGTATAATCATAAGGGATTTGATTTAGGCCATACATGAATGGCCTAGTGGTTTTCCATGCTTTCTTCATTTTGTGCCTGAATTTTTCAGTAAGGAGCTAGTGATCTGAGCCACAGTCAGCTCCAGATTTTTTTTTTTATTTTGCTGACTATACAGAGCTTCTCCATCTTTGCAAAGAATATAATCAGTCTGATTTTGGTACTGACTGTCTGGTGATGTCCATGTGTAGAGTTGTCTCTTGTCTTGTTGAAAAAGGGTATTTGCTATGACCAGTGTGTTCTCTTGGCAAAACTCTGTTAACCTTTGTACTGCTTCTCTTCATTTTGTACTCCAAGGCCAAACTTGCCTGTTACTCCAGTTATCTCTTGACTTCCTACTTTTGCATTCCAGTCCCCTATGATGAAATGGACATCTTTTTTTGGTGTTAGTTCTAGGAAGTCTTGTAGGCCTTCATAGAATCAGTTTCTTCAGCATTAGAGGTTGGGACATAGCCTTGGATTACTGGGATGTTAATGGTTTGCCTTAGAAACGAACCAAGATCATTGTCATTTTTGAGATTGCATCCAAGTACTGCATTTCAGACTCTTGTTTTCTGTGCTGCTGCTAAGTCACTTAGTCGTGTCCAACTCTGTGCGACCCCATAGACGGCAGCCCGCCAGGCTCCCCCGTCCCTGGGATTCTCCAGACAAGAACACTGGAGTGGGTTGCCATTTCCTTCTCCAGTGCATGAAAGTGAGAAGTGAAAGTGAAGTCACTCAGTCATGTCCGACCCTCAGTGACCCCATGGACTGCAGCCTAGCAGACTCCTCCGTCCATGGGATTTTCCAGGCAAGAGTACTGGAGTGGGGTGCCATTGCCTTCTCCGTGTTTTCTGTGAGAGCTACTCTATTCCTTCTAAGGGATTCTTGCCCACAGTAGTAGATATAATGGTCATCTGAATTAAATTCACCCATTCCTGTCCATTTTCATTCACGTATTCTTAAAATGTCGATGTTCACATTTTAGGAATCCTAGTTTACTGTTTAAAGCTTTCTCCCAAGACTCTCTTTTATCTTTTCTAAATTCTAACTGCATGGTAGTTTTGAATGCTCAAAGTATTTGTGAAGAGGTTTCCGGGTAATGATAAATTCTGTGAAGTCAGTCTGCTGCGTGCCTTGTCCTTCACCCTTGCTATTTTGCTTCCTATCAGACATCTGTTGCCTTCTTTGCTTCTCCACTACTACCAGCTCGGCTTCTACCAACTGCCGTCATCTTCAGTGTGGACTGCTGCAACAGACGTGTAATTAGACTTTCTCATTTCTTCTTTCCCTTCTAGAGAAGTCTAAAAAGTACCCCCTAAAACAAGACCTGATAGAAATCTTCAGCAGTTTCTCATTATACCTGGAATAAAATTCAAAGTCATTACCATACCCTACAAAGCTTTGTGTGGTAAAGACCCTGCCCACCCTCGTTTACCACCCTCGTTTACCACACTCGTCTGCTTCCTGCTGCTTTGAACAAACCAAGCTGATGGGTGCTCTAGGGCCTTAGCCCTTCCCTTGGTTTTCAGATTACTCCTTCACTCTCAACGCAGAACTTGGGAGGGAGGCCTTCCCTTCCTCCACAGCTAAAGTTGCTCTTTCCCGTTTTCATACTCTAGCATGTCACGTTTATGTTTTATATACGTAAGTGAGTAGCATAGTTTTGTAAGGAACTGTCAAACTGTCCTCCAAAGTAGACGCACACTCCCACCAGCAATGGTTGATCCACATCCAGCATTTAGTGTTGTCAGTGTTTTGGATTTTAGTAGTCCTAATAGATACATAATGGTATCTCATTGTCATTTTAATTTGTAACTTCCTAGTAACATTTAACATTGAGTGTCTTTTGAATGCTTATGTCATCTGTATTTCTTTTTGTTGAACTGTTCAAAATTTTTGCCCATTTTTAATTAATTCATCTTCTTAATGAGTTTTATGAGTTCTTTGTATATTTTAGATAAAAGTCTTTTATCAGCTATATCTTTTGCAAATATTTCCTCCTAGTCTGTGGCTTGTCTTCTCGTTCTCTTGACACACTATTTTTTACAAAAGTATTCATCATTAACTAAAATAGTCTTATTGTTTATTGTATATCTCCTCCCACTACAGTGTAAAATCCACAAACAACTGTCTTGCTTTCTACTATATTTCCAGTGCACAATATGGTGCTGGGTATTTTAGATGACAAATATTTGTTGATTGAATGAATAACCACTGTTAACATTTTTAGTTTGTTTTATTCTTAATGAAAATGGTATTAAGCTGATTTATGTTCTTCCATCTTCTTATTTAAAACTCAGTTTCAAAATTTTACCATTTTATCTTCAAAATTAAGGATAATAGCCACTTGTAATAGTATGAGATGAATTTCCACAAT
Source organism: Capricornis sumatraensis (assembly GCF_032405125.1). Lineage (NCBI taxonomy): Eukaryota > Metazoa > Chordata > Mammalia > Artiodactyla > Bovidae > Capricornis > Capricornis sumatraensis. The sequence goes on from NC_091073.1 coordinate 82,257,745, forward strand.
GACTCAGATTAATTGGTTTAAGACATCTAATTACTGATCTATACTTGTTTTGCCCTCTCAGGAGCTATACAGATTTATTCTCCAAGAAGTTGTCACAGGGTTGGGCAGTGAAAACAGGAGAATGTTTGCATCAGTCCCACAAAGCCTTAAGGAAGGAATGCCACCTGTTAAGACACTGCAAAGTCTCAGTTTGTTCAAATATGTATCTATACATACACACATTGAGCTTGCAAGGTTCAAAAAAATTATTCAAATTCCCTGTTCTCGATTGCTTTTTTGTTAATTAGATTTGTTAAAGATGGGAAATGACATGTTGGTCTCCTACTATGGTGATTTTCAGTTTTTTAAATTTTATTTCTAGTTGTTTTTGGCTGTATATTTTAGTGTCCTTTACCACTAATTTTTATAACTATTATAGTTTTGTCTATTTTTATCCCAAGTAGTGCTTTTTGCCTTGAACTGACTCTTTGTTTCCACTCTGCTTTGTTTTTGTATGAATATGCCAAGTCTGTTTTTAAGCCTTTCATTGCATTTTAGATTGTTGCTCTTAAAAATAATGTAAATTTGAAAGAGTTGATTTTTAAAAAATCCTTTTAGAAAAGCTTTTAATAGATGTTTTTGTGCATAACAAACCATCTCGAAACTTAGTGGCTTTAAGCTAGAACTATTTTGTTAACTCTCATGACTTATAGTTGGGATAGCTGGATAGCTCTTCTGTTCCATGGTTATTCAGCTGGTACTGCAGTCATCTGGTGGCTCACTAGGACTAGAATGTCCATGAAGGCTCATTCACGTGGTTGTTGGTGCCTTGGTGCAGGGATAGTTCTTGGGACAGTGGGGCATACTGTCTGTTTATCTGTCTGCCTGCTGTCTTGTCTCAATCCTCTTCCTTACCAGTGGTGTCTTCACTTATTCTTTTTATGTGATCTCTACAGCAGGGCGGAGTAACCGTACTTTTTATATGATGGCTTGGGACTCCCAACAGTGCTGAAGTGAAAGCTGCCAGGCCTCCTTAAAGCTGAGGCATAGAACTGCCACAGGGTCAGTTCGGCCTCATTCTGTTGGCTGAAGGAGTCCTAGAGCCAGCCCAGATTCATATCAAGGTGTGAATACCAGGAGGTGCGGTTCACTGAGGGCATCCTGGGAGCCTATTTACCACAATATGAGAGTCTAAACCCTTCACATTTATTATTTTAATTGACATGATATTGTTCTTAGGGCTCAGACTTTTACTTCCTTTAGTGAATTTGCGTATGCTTTTAATTCTATTAACTTCTGTATCAACATCAAGAAAAATAATAGTACTTGTATTCCAATTTGGCTCAGATGATAAAGAATCTGCCTGTAATGCAGGAGACCGGGGTTCTATCTCTGGATTGGGAAGATCCCCTGGAGAAGGGAAAGGCAACCCACTCTAGTATTTTTGCCTGGAGAATTCTATGGACAGAGGAGCCTTGCAAGCTGCACCATGGAATCAGTTATGATGATTGGGGGCTTCAGCATGATTTTACTTAAGTTTTATATGTATTTTGTGGAATTTTAGGCCATGTTATAAATTTGTATATTGTATATATCTTTTTAAAAGTTTTAGATGTTTTCATTCATTTTGTAACTGCATAAACAATAATCTTTTAGATCTAATTAATTGGATCTAATTAAATCTAGATCTAATTAGATCTAATTAATTGCATGCTGTCTTTCCTAATACACTTTTTTCCTAGATAATTTGGGTTTATTTTTGATAAAATGTAATATATCTTTAATGTTTCAGGAAGGCTATGTGGGTTATGTAACATCTGGAGTCTTTCCAAATATATAATGACTTCCTCTGTCTTCACACAATTTGATTGGCTATAAAGTTTTTGTTTGTTTTTGGCCATACCACTGACTTGTGGGATCTTAGTTCCTTGACCGGGGCCCCTAGCAGTGAAAGCGCTGAGTCCTAATCACTGAATTGCCAGGGAACTCCTGGTTTTAGAGGTCTTGGATCACACTCAGTGCTTCCCAGGAATTTATTGTTATTATTCTTTTGTCTTGGGAAATTTATTGTCATTTATGGGTATACCGTTTTAGGGTACTGGGATTTTTTTTCTCCCCCTGTAATATAAAGTTTTTGCCAGTGAGGGTTGGTGAATAGATCTGGAAGATGGTGTACATTTTTGTCTTTTTTCAGTTTTGTTTTCTTCTAGTATAATTCTGTTTTGTCTTGTCTTCAGTTTAACAGCAGTTATGATGATCAGGCTTGTTAGATCTTAGTTCTGAAACTGGCATTTGTCATTTACTCTATTTTTGCTCTTTTATTGTACATTATGGGAAAACTTTTGTTAACTTTTGGCCACACCACCCAACATGTGAGATCTTGGTTCCGTGATCAACCAAGGATCAAACATGCGGCCCATGCATTGGAAGATGGAGTCTTAAGCACTGGGCCCCAGGCCAGCCCCTGGGAAGACTTGATGTAACTTCCTCATTATGAAGTCAGCTTTTCTGGTCATGTTAGTTCTGCTGTTTTTCTCCAGCACTAATGTCAGGGTGGCTCAGATGGTAAAGTGTCTACCTGCAATGCGGGAAACCCGGGTTCAATCCCAGGGTCGGGAAGATCCCCTGGAGGAGGAAATGGCAACCCACTCCAGTATTCTTGCCTGGAAAATTCCGTGGATTGAGGAGCCTGGTGGGCTACAGTCCATGGGGTCACAGAGAGTCGGACACAACTGAGCGACTTCACTTCAATGTCAGGTGTGCTGTTGCATTTTTGAGTTTCCTTGGGCTCTTACCTGAGTTTCTTCTGTTTCCTTCTTAGAATGGTGTCTCTTTATTCCCATCTTGTGTGTTCTTAGTCACTCAGTCATGTCTGACTCTTTGTGACCCCATGAACTGTAGCCTACCAGGCTCCTCTGCCCCTGGGGATTCTCCAGGCAAGAATATCGGAATAGGTTGCCTTGCCCTCCTCCAGGGGATCTTCCCAACCCAGGGTCTGAACCCAGGTCTCCTATATTGCACGCGGATTCTTTACTGTTTGAGCCACTAGGGAAGCCCGTCTTGCTTGGTTCTTACAGGCAGTGCCTTTCAATAACTAAGGATGTGTCCAAATCAATGTCTTCTTCATATTATTTTATTTCTTGGAGTAAATTGTTGCCAGTGCCAGTCCTGTCTCTACTTGCTGTGAAATTTTACTGACTTGGATTGTAGCCTCTGAATGGATACAGAAGAACTTCTGGATGGGGAGGGAATCGTGGCTGTCAGGGCTCACCCAGTGTGTGGCTGGCTGCCTGTTTCCTGATTGCTGCAAACCCAGGAACCCTGGGCTGAGGGTGGAGCGGGGTGAAGGGCTACACCCTCTTCCCATGCACTTCCTGGCAGCTGTGTTCTTACCCTTCAGAGGTAGGTGGAGCTGCGGTTGGCCATTGAACTGTGTCTTTCTTCACACTAGTTAGTGGAACTTTCTCCCAGATTTTAGTAATATGTTACTGTCTGAAGTAGGCTCTGCTTTCTGTCTTTTCTTGTGTGTGTCTTTATAGGTGTTTTAAATGGGATTTAAAAATTCATGTCAAGTCGCCTGGTACCCTCTTAAGCTGGTTTTTTTTTCATCCTATATTTCATTATTTTTTTAAAAAATGTGAAGGAGCTTTCTAGGTGGCTCAGTGGTAAAGAATCCGCCTGCCACTGCAGGAGACACAGGTTCAATCCCTGGGTCAAGAAGATCCCTTGGAGTAGGAAATGGCAACCCACTCCAGTATCCTTGCCTGGAAAACTCCATGGACAGAGGAGCCTGGTGGGCTGTAGTCCATGGTGTCACAGAAACAACCGAGCGACTGAGCACAGTCCTTTTTATTGGCACCAGGATCTCTTCCAGGTAGTCACTGTTTCCCTGGAATCACTACCAGGTACTTGGATCTCTTATCAACATTGGACAGCCTTTTATCAGCATTCCTAACTCACCTTAACCCGGGGGAAAGTTGCCTCCTGCCAGGTGCTTTCCTCATGATTATCCTGAGTTCAGAACAGAAAGTTTTCTTCTAGAAGCACTTGGTTATTCTAAGACTCCAGAGCCAAAATTGGTTAGAAAGCTTAATTTTTAAAATGCTTACCTTCTTAGTCTTTTAATTCAGGGAAGGGGTTTAAACAACAGAAATTCATATTGTCAGAGTTCTGGAGGCTGGGAGGCCCAAGGCCAAGGTGTAGGTGGGCCTCCTTCTGAGGCCTCTCTCCTTGGCTTGCAGGTGCTCCCCTTGCTGCCTCTTCACATGGTTTGCTCTGCACACCTGCGTCCCTGGTGTCTCTTCCTCTTCTTATGAGGATATTAGTCATAATGGACTAGAGCTCCACCTTCCTGGTCTCATTTTAACATGATCACCTTTTTTTTTTTTTCCCTTTCTCATTTTTATTGAGGTGTAATTGACAAATAAAATTGTCAGATATTTATAATATACAACTGTGATGCTCTAATATACATAATGTAAACACTATAAGTGGATTCCCTCTAACAAATCCATCACTTAACTTTTATTTATTTTTGGTGAGAATATTTATTGTCTTTTAATTTAAAAACATCTTTTAATCACATTTATTTGCATGCTGCTATATTTTTGGGTTTTTAGTCTCCCTCATCTCAAATATGCTACATTTCATTCTTTTGAAGTTTGGCCCTAGTTTTCTTTTTTGCTAGTCACACTTCTTTTCTTATATTTTATTTTTTGTCTATTTTTGGTCTTTTTTGGTCTAGTCCTTCCTTGTTCTTTCACTTTATTTCTTACTGTCTTAATTTTTCATGTCTATTTTCTTAAGTCGATGTCCTCCCATCCTCTGCCCTCTGTCTTCCCCTCATGGTTTGATTTTCTAACGGCTGGAAGGATGTGTAGTCCTCCAAGAGTGGCAGTATTGTAGGCAGTGTCATTCAGCAGATGGGAAGACCTGCCTCTCCTCCGCCCAGTATTTTCTGAGTCAGTGTTCTCTCTCTGTCTTGACCCCTGAAAATGATGACTTGGGGATATATTGACATGTGACCTTTAGAGTGGCTTTTGGACCGCACATACCACCTGTGTGAGCATCTGATTATTCTGAAATCTATGATCTGTAATGTGTGTTTTGTCACTCAGTGGAAAGACCATGGCTTGCAGGGTCAGACAGATGGACGTTATAGCCCTTCTATGGAAGAGCTACATGACCCTAAGCTGTCCTCAAGGGATTCTGATGTGCAGAGGTTGAGATTGCAGCATGAGACTGCTTCCCTCCTTCCAGCTCAGGTGTTTTTCTGTGGCTCGAACCCTCAGGAGTTCTTCTGTCCACCCTGCTGGTGAGACTTCTGCAGACCTCCTTCATCTGCAGGGGCTTGAGGGGAGCAGCCAGGAGGCAGTCTCGAACCCTCTGCTGGCTCTCGCAGCTGTCTGACAGATCGCCTTTTGATTCTAGAAAGGGGGTCAGTACTTTGAAACCACTGGGGCCCAAGTACTCTTTGTGCATCAGAGCAGAGCTGTTAGGTTAGTTCCACCTTCCTGTGGCTAACCATCCCTTAGTTTTCAAAATGAGTTGCAACCCTTTTCTCTCGGTTAATTGTAAAGCGAAAAAAAAAAAAAAAAATCGAGAAGATCCCCTGGAGAAGGAAATGGCAACCCACTCCAGTATTCCTGCCTAGAGAATCCCCATGGACAGAGAGGAGTGTGACGGGCTACAGTCCTGCAGTTGCAAAGAGTCAGACACAACTTGGTGACTAACCAATAAGAAGAGTAATTGACTTTGAGTTTCTTGGGAGATTTTCACTTCGTTAAAAAATCTTCAATCCTTATCAAACACTTAGATATAAAATGTCACCTTCTTGGAGGTAGCCTAAAGTCTGTCTCTAGTTTTACAGAGCTTTTTGGAATTTTTTTGTGAGATTAAGGGCTGCTGAATACTTTATTCAAAAGTTAGCCAATGGGGCAGGGAAACTGAAGCTGGGTAAAAAGGAGCAGAGACTGAGCCCCCCTTTCTCCCATCCCAATCCCTTCTCCTTGCTTGGACACACTCAGTGGCTCCCTGGAGACCAGGTGGATCATGACTGCCTTAGCGCTCCACGGAGTCAGAGTAGCCCAGTAGAGCTACCAACTAAGTCCTTACTATTTGGGTCACTTGTGAGATTCTATTTATGCTTTTTTTTTCTTGGACTGAGATTGTGGCTTTGATTATGATATTTTATAAAAAGATCTAGGGGTGCTGTTTGTAACACCACCCACTTGAGAGATTGCCTTTCTGAACACGTGTGGGAGAGATAGCAGGTATGGTATCAGGAGGGTGGTGTTCCTCCATGGACGCTCTGGACCTTGTAGCTACTTAGGCTCCCTTTTCTGCTGAGCAGATAGGAAGCTCGGTGTCAAGACTGTGGCCACCTTGAGGAAACGGCTAGTGCATGACAGTGTGTAGTTTGGGGTACTAACTTTACCCCAGCTTTTTCTTCTTAAAATTGTTTCCCATTTGTCTTCATCTCCTTATCCATCTGTTTACTTCTCTTCTGACATGTAATATCCTTGGTAGCCCCATCATTCTTTTTAGATGTTGGTGTATAAATTAGCAAATATATAAGAACTGTCCTAAATATTTTAAGAAACCGCCCTCTTGATGGATTCTTACCACTCTGGTCTGAGCTGTAGGCTGGGCTGTTGCAGAAGTCACCTGTCTGGTCATGCCCTATCCCATCCCTCTCCTTCTTTCTGCAGCCCTTTCCTGCAGAGTCAACCCAGCCACACAGGGTAGACGCCTCTCTGAGCAAATGCCTCCATTTCTAGACCCATTTCTCATGGTTCCCCTTCTGTACTTCTGCAGCTCTGGTTCTGCCACTCTGCCCTCCCTCTGCTTGTCATTTCTGTGAACCTGAAGCCCTCTTCCCACCCCTGCATCTCTCCCCGCTCTGTGTCGGTTTCCTCTGTGAAAGCAGGGCGGACCACTTCCTGGGTGCTGCTTCCTCTCCTGCTGCATGTGTTGGGTCACAGTACCTGGGTTGCTCACCCACAGGGGCCTTTGTGCAAATTAGAACAAGGTACTGCATAGGACTTCCTACTACTGGAAACCTAGCTGATAAATGTATGAGTGCAGGCTGTTTACTCTGAGGGGCGCCCTGAGTGTGTGGCGGTGGTGGGTAGAGGGGTGTGCCTGCCTGTGCAGTTGTGCTCCATGGCCCCGTGTTGTAGTTGGTGGGAACTGTCCGCATCCCCAGGACCATCAGTCTGGCCAGGGCAGGCCCTCAACACCTGTTTGCTAAGCTAAAGGAAGAACAAAAGTGTGAATTCACGCCATGCTGTTATCTGAAAAATAGCAGGGAGAGCACACTTGACAAGGCTTTTGCACTGAATGTGACGAATATGTTATAATGCTGAGATGTACTTTTTCCCCCCACATCTCAGTATTTCTGAAATTACAGATACCTTAGTCAGTGGACTGTGGTAGGTGAAGACACAGCCCCTGGAGCTGGACTACTTGGGTCTGAATCCCAGGGCTACCACTCATACACTTATTTGTGAGATTCTGGGCATTTTACTTAATCTTTTTATGCCTCAGTTTTAACAATAGTTTGTTCCTCTACTTCTTGGGGTTGTAGTGAGAGTTCAGTGGATTAATATATGTGCAGTGCTGGCTCAGACGGTAAAGCGTCTGTCTACAATGCGGGAGACCTGGATTCGATCCCTGGGTCGGGAAGATCCCCTGGAGAAGGAAATGGCAACCCACTCCAGTATTCTTGTCTGGAAAATTCCGTGGACAGAGGAGCCTGGTAGGCTACAGTTGATGGGGTGGCAAAGAGTCAGAGAAGACTGAGTGACTTCACTTTCCTTTCACTTTAGAATATCACCAGGCAGATAGTAAATAGTAAGAGATATGAGTAATAGCTGTTAGCAGCACCATTAAAGGCAACATAGACACACACTATATTGCTGTTTCCTTATAACCCCGAAAAGCTGTTTTAATCCATGGAGCACAGCTTACATGGATAAACATCCCCTGTCAGTAGCTGCGGACTGGCTGTGTTGTGTGTGCTGAGGTTGAACCCTCTCTTGCCCGCACCACTTTCTGGTTTGCTGCCAGAGAGCATGCACAGTATGCTGACAGGAAACCAGCAGGCTTTGTTTTTTCTTCTTAATATAGCGAAAGAGAAAGAGGGGAAAACCAGATAAGGCTCATTTTAGAACTTAACTTCTCCAAAGCTTAGACTGGTAATAAGTCTTAGCTGTGTAAAACTATCCACCAAAGAAAACTGTATTTGAGAAAGTGATTATGTATCCATTAATTCATTCACTGCACTAAGCAGCTTGTCGGATTTTAGTTCCCTGACCAGAGATTGAACTCAGGTTCTTGGCAGTGAGAGCCCGGAGGCTTACCCACTGGACCACCAGGGAATTCCCTGAGAAAGTTCTTCTAATGTAAAGTTTTTGTCTGATTGCAGGGCAACCTTCCTTAGATGGTTTTCAAGGAAACTGGGCTATGAAGTGGCAAAGGTAATGACTGTTCTGGGGCCTAGCTCCCCATCTGATGCCTCCCGGTGTCCTCAAGTTAGACAGTAGATGGATGTCTCTCCCCAAATAGTCGTGGGTTCCCCGGGTCCTCACTGTTCACTTGTGGCTGGCTGCAAGACCACGTCAGGGGTGTGGTGGCACTTCTCTGAACTGCTTTGGACTTTTCCTCCTGTCTTGGGCTCGCTTGAGAAACGACAGCTGTGTAGGAAGCTGTGCATGACTCCTGCTCACCGCCACACCCCATTGAGCTCTCCTTCACGTTAAGCAAGATCTGACTAATGCATTCTTTGGAGATGCTCTGCCTGTTTTCATCATGAGACTAAATGTTTTTTTTTCCCGGATCACACTACTGTAATTGAGTTTACCCTCCACTTTGAGAAATATCCTTACCTACCAGAGAGCACAGCAGAGACTCCCATGGCATTGGAGGACACTAATTTGGAGTTTTGGTACCCTTTCCTTAGTTGAACAAAACAGTATATGAGTAAACAATATAGGGATGATCTGAAACTTCATCTTTTTTAATTCGATTTATCTAAACCCTGAGTTTGATATTTCTGTGTAGAACTGGTCAACTTCAGTGCTGTCAGGGGGTGTGTTTAATGACCAGTTCCCAGAAACAGTATCTACATGAGGAACTTTCTCCAATAGGCCTTCTTCTGAACCTTCAGGATTCATTTACCTTCAGGTTGCAGAAATGATAGGCAGGCAGCTGTTCTTACTCTCCATCCCCGGGAAGGTGGAGGAGCAGACAGTGGGAATGTGTTCACCTTGACTCAGGTTGGTTAGCAGAGACACTCGCTGATCTGAGTCCTGTGCAGTGGGTTTGGTGCACTGAACTTGCTGGGCTGGCTCCTCTCCATCTCTTCATTCAGCCTGAAAGTCATGGCCAGTTTCCTTATCCAGGGGGTGGGGCATTTCTCAAAATATGAAAGAAAGCAGCCAGTGACTGCTCTGGCCCGCTTGTAGGCTTACAAGACCAGCTATTGCCACAAAGGGAGAAGCTTCCTGTTTACCAGCCGGCGTGAGACAAAGTGGTTGTGCTTCCTGGCTGTGTGGGACTTGGCACGTGGGCCACATTCTGTCCATCAGGACGGCAGGGCTGAATGCCTGCTCTGTGCTCAGCCCTTGCCCCTGTGGCCCTGGTCCTGAATGCAGGCCACCCTCCGGAGGGCACTTTCACTTGGGCTCCAGAACTGGCCCCGGCCTTCTGAAAGGGAAGGCGGCCTTGCCTCCTTTCTGGCTTCCTCCTTAGCTTTCCCTTCCCCATGGGGCCCAATCCAGGCAGAAACCTTGGCACGAACCTGAATCTCACCATAAATTCACATCTTTTGTTCCCAAGTCTCTAGGAAGCAGGATGCCAATGCCTCTGGGGAAACAGATCTTTTTCGCTGGAGTGGCAGCTAGTGGGGGCTGCGCCATTCTGTACTACCTGGTCCAGAGTAAGTATCTGGTGACGTGCCCACGGCAAGGCCGCCTCTTAGTTCTCTTGGCCCCTTCCTTCATCAAAGGAAATACTTCAGATGCTTTCAGATTAGAGAAAGAAGGAAAGGGCTGTTTTGAGCAGCCAGTACACCATTCCATTGGCTATAGCTTCCTTCTCATCCTATAATCCCAGTTTTCCCAGGAGCCACAAGAACAAATAAAAGGAACAGGACTCATTTGCATAAGAAGCCTTGAAGAGGCAAGATGGGCTTTCACCCCTGTGCACACGCAGGGGATCCATCAAGATTTCTGAGATTATGTAAAGAACAAAGGAAAGGGGGCTACCAGATGGTTCCCAGGTGTGGAAAACTGGCTTTCTCCAGTGTCCTCAGCCTGTTTACCCTGCCATTCTCTGCTGTTCATTTAGTGGCTGACGGGACACCTTGAGCTGGGGACTGGGGCAGGAGCAGAAGATAAAGGCAGAGTCCAGGCTGGCAAAATCCTGACAGATGCGGCTTCCAGCCCCACTGCACCTAAATTTGAATTTGTAAAGCTAGACCACGATTATTGTGAGCAGCCGAGACATTTAAGGGCATTTCAGTGCTACTGGTTGCGAAGCAGCAGCAGAAAAAGACTGACTTTCTTTGAAGGTCTTTTATGCCTGCCCAGCTTGGCTCCTCACCCTGTTCCTTCCCGCCCTGACGTGAGCATCACCCGCAGCCAGGCAGACAGCCTCAGCCCCCTCCACTCGCTCCTCCCCACCTTCCTTCAGGGCTGACCCCGAGGTCTCTGGGTCTAGAGGTGGCCAGAGATGAGCATTCCCAGGGATAATTCAGACTGGAGTAGCTCAGCACCCCTGCCCCTCTGCCAGAGCAACAGAGGCAGAACGTGACAGGAATGAATACATTTTCAGGTTGAGGGCCTGGCAGCCTTTCCTTCTGAGCGAGCTGGGGTCAGCTGATAGTGATAGTCCAATGGGCTCTGCGACCAACTGCCTGGGTTGAATCACAGCTCCCAACTCTGGCCTAGCTGTGTGACCTTATGGGGGAGTCGGTTTTCTTCCTGGGCCTGAGTTATCTACGTGATGAGGGGTAATATTTAAGGCCTCCGTGTGAGGTTGTAAAAATTAAATCAATCTCACAGCTTGTGGGATACGGAGGAATTGCTCAGGGAAGGTGGTCTGGATTACCACCTCTGCTCCTCCGTTTGTCATGGCTGAGACCTCGTTCACGCCTGCAGCCCTCTCCTGGGAGGCCATCCTGGAAGGGCATTCTCCTCGACCTCTCCAGGCTCAAGCTGCCTTTCCCGTCCATTACTGTGATCTGGCCTACAAGTCTTTCTTGTAGCCACACTGACAACCATACTTGAGAAGCTTAGCTTCCTTTGGTCTCTCCCTGGGGAGGCTTGTACCTGATGCTTTCAGGGGAGTGCTTCCTGGAGTTCCCAGTAGCCTTTGGGCCAAGGATACCTGAGGCTGAGAGCAGTTTATCTACATGAAATGTTGGCATAAATCTGTAAACTTGACAAGTTAGCATTTTCATGTCCTATTGGCCTAAGGGTTTTGTTTCTGGTCGTGCAGTCTCTCTGTATTTTGCTGGTTTATCAGAACCTTCCTCTTAGTGGAAGGAGTAATGTTCAGAAGTCAAGTTAGATTCTGGCCCCAACTCTGCTTCAGATTAGCTGTGTCACTGAGCAAGTCATGGAATCACAGGACATAGAAATAGAAAGAAAGTTAGAGAAGGTCTGAGCAGACGCCTTATGTGAAGAAGACAGGCAGTGAATGAGGTGAGGAAATGACACAGAAAGATCAAATACCTTGCTCAAGGTCACCTGCCATGCCTCTACAGATGCTGACTTCCTATGTTTTAGTGTCTCTAAAATGAACGGATTAGATAGACCTTAATAATTCCACCTGTTGATTTCATGTTTGTTTCTATTTTCCATGCTGTACATGAATTGTGTCATTTAACTTTCTACAAGTTCAGTAAAGGAAATACATGTAACCCCTCTGTTTTCCACTTAGAAACGTTTTCCAGAGCTTCTTATTATCAGCTGGCCCTGGAGCAGCTGCACAGCCACCCTGAGGCACTGGAAGCTCTGGGCACCCCTCTCAATGTTCACTACCTCCGACTCACCGACAGGTACAACTTTGTGGACATCGCCGATGCAAAGGTAACCTGCTCCCACTGCGAACTGTAGGCTGGGTGCCTACTGGGTTGAGGAAGGCCTGCTGTAATCTGGAAAGGGTCTTGGAACAAGCTGGAGAAAAAGGTGTGAGACGGGAAAATCCACTATGTAAAACTGCCACTAGGTGTTACTTAGCACCTTAAAAAAAAAAAAGCACTGTGGATTAATTAACTTGCACATAAGTTTTCTTCCTTTCCGGGGAATTGATGTGGCAAGGAAAAACCTGTTTGTGCTCAGGTCACCATCTTGAACTGAAGGTTGTCGAGAAATGATCAGTGGTGGTTTGCCAGTATTTCAGTTTTGCACTTGAAATATACCCTACAGCTAATCGGTGCTTATTCAAATCTAGAAACTCTAAACTCCAGTTTTAAATGTAAAAGCTTCCATGCAATGCCAGTAAATTTTTTCAGCTATACCTCACTTTTCTAGTTCAACTGATAAAACTCAACTGAATATGAAAAGCATTTTTTTCCTTCTGTCTAATATGTTAGAGGAATGATTCTAAGTTGTATGGGGAATACAGAGACGACTTTGAGGGAGTTTCTGGCTGTGGTTCCCTTTGCCAGTGTGTTCTCAGCGGAGGTGTGGCTGGGAGAATGGGCTGAGTGAGGCAGTGAAAGGGCTGTCAAGCAGAAGGCCTGGAGTATTTGGAGGATAAGAGTGAGCTGATCTGACCTAGTTTATTTTTGTTCTTGTTGTTTTATTAACTTTAACAGGAACTTTAACAGGAACAGTTTTACTGGAATTCTCCCAACTACAAAAGCAATTTGTGCTCAAGTATTCTGCTAAAAATAGTCAGTGGTTTAAAAAAACTTTCAATTGATGTCTAGTTGAATTTATATTGGATTAGTCTAGTTTGTTGGCATGTAACTGTTCATAGTCTTCTCCTATGATTCTCTCTGTCTGTAGTAAGAGTTTTGGCTCTTCCTTTCATTTCTCATTTGGGTCCACTCCTTTTTTTTGTCTGGCTAGAGGTTTGTTGATTTTATCTTTTCCCAGCTCTAGATTATATTTATCTTTTCTATTGTTTTTTTAATCTATTAATTTCCTCTGATTTCTAACTCCTTTATGGTCCAGATCAGAGTATGGACCAATTTGCTACTAATAGTTACCCTTTTTAAACAAACAGTGGCTTGTTTTTTGTTTTTCTATTATGAAAAGATGAGAGTCTGTGCTGCGGTACCCATGTGTCTGCTGCCTGGATTCGGTACTTTTTGCTCAGTGTGCTTTATCCCGTACCTATTTGCCTACCTCTATTTGTTCATGAACCTCTAATTTCCAAATAGCCGTACACTTCACCTTTAAATTCATAAGCTATATATCCTTAACTACAGTTTATGGTTGCTGTTTTTGAGGTAAAATTTACTCCCTGTGACCTAAGTCTCCTATCTGATGAATTTTAACAAATGCATCCCCCTATGCAACTCAAGCCCCTACCTAGATACAGACTGTTCCCATCAGCTGAGAGTGGCCTCATGCTTTTCTCAACGTTATAGCCATCTCTGAGAGGACAGCGTTGTATCCACTTACGTCTCTTTATACCCCCCAGCTGAAGATCCCTGTCTCTGGACCAAAGTCAGAGGGCCATCTCTATGTCAGCTCATCTAGAGATGCCCCCTTTAAGAGGTATGATGGGAAAGTGGGTGGGGAGCAGGAGGAGAACCTTCTTCTGGAAACAATCTTGATTCCCCTTTTCAGCTGCAGCCGTATGATTGTGGCACTAAGGATTAGTTTTACAAAGCTTCAGAAGTTTCACAGCCAGGACAACACGCATGCCCATGCTTTTGCTCTTAGCTCAGTCCGGACGTTTTCTCCAGTGCTAACTAACTACTGGATCTGAGGAGCTTTAGTTGGTGTGGTCTAGGTCTGCCATGCTGTGTCACAGTTTCCAACACTGCTGCCTCTGTCATTACAAGTGAATAAAGGCCTGGGTTCCTGTTCCAGAGTTATTCATCACATTCTTTATGTAAGCTCCCCCTCCACCCCATTAATTGGCTTTTCTTGCTGGTTGCCAGGAGCTAAGTCACTCACTTGCCCCACGGGAAGCCTCTCTCTCAGATGTCTGCTCTTTAGCCAGGATGTATTTTAATTCCTGGGGACAAAAAGAGCAGGCGGTCCCTGCCTGGCCTCGCTGACCCCTGAGCCTGGGATTAGAGGAGGAGCTGAAGGTCGAGGGCAATTAGGAAACCAGGAATGAGGTGTTCCTTCTCTGATGCCAGCCATTCACTGTGAAACTTGCCTTGATGGTGATTTTAATAAAGATAGCCTGGAATAAAAGGTTAAAACATTGTTAACATACTGCTACCATAAAATAGTTTAAAAAATTTAAGACATTCCAAACAACTGTTTCCTTTTAAACCATGTCTTTTGCCTCAGTGTTTCATTGATGAGAGACTATACTTTTGGTTTTTCTCAGGTGGAACCTTCAGGAGGTCTTCTTAGAGCTCAAGGATGGTCAGCAGATTCCCCTGTTCAAGCCCAGCAGGGACAACGATGAGGTGAAAAAGGACTGAAGATGATCAGCTCCCTCTGCTCCTGGCCTCCCTGGTCACCATGCGTCCCCCAGGGCTGCAAGTGCGGCCATATGTGATCTCTGTATCATTCTAATTTAACCGCAGTGAACCCTACTGAAGTTTTTAATCAGAAACTTACTGTAATTTACAAGAATTTGAAAGTTCTCTGTATAGAACTGTAGAATAAAGGGAATCAGGGAATCAGTATTAATAATGTTGATTTCTCATCTCTCCCCAACCCACCCCCCGGCAAAAAAAAAGTTTTCAATGAAGTTTTCTAGCACTGACAATGTTTTTAATTGTTTGTTAACATCAGAATGCCAAGGGAGACAGACAAGCACTTCTGTCTGGCCGCTCGCCCCTAAATTTATGTTAAGTAGCTTGTCGGTCATTCTCAAGTACTTAGAATTTTTCTTCTTGTTTTATTTTCTTGTTTTAGTCACCAACTGTCTGCCTAATTGAAGATTCACAAAATAACTGCTTTAACCCAAACATTTCAAAAGCTTTAAACAACCACATTTTAGAGAATCTTACCTGTAGGTTTTATTAGTCTTGCAGGGGACAAGATCTTCTGAGCACCAGAGCCTATAAATCCCAGAAATCTGCCACTTTTGCTTTGGAAAGGCCAGTTTAACCCCCTCAGTATTATTAAGCTTAATGCAGTTATAATCAAGGATGTTCATCAGCTCTTTTCCTGCACTCTTAATATTCATTGAAGGGAAACTTCAAAAAGGTTATGCGTAAATGTGCTAGAGTATGAGGCCTTTCACCATTGTTCTGTAGTTTGTTTTTTGAATAGAATATTAAGTGGAGAAGTCGTTCCCTGAGGGCACTTTTTCCAGTGTGTGTGTTGACTGATATTACAATCTGTGGAATCTTTTTTGTGCTGCTCTGTTCTTTAACAATTATGTGCCGTTCTATTCTCTAACAGCTTTTACTTCCTTTCAGTGTTTGCTGGATTTTTTTTTCTTGCTATGGCCAAACCATAGAAAACCCAAGTGGATCATCTGTTCTGAAGGAAAAGCAAGTAACAATTTTTGTGTAAAATTTGGATTAAGAGGCTTTCCTCTAGTATTATGTAGTGAAAAGATCCTTAATTTCTATTTGAGTCACCATCTGGGGTACTTTTTCCAGTTAAGCATATTTCAGTGTATTTACTTCTTAATGCCTTCATGGCTGATTCTGAACAGGCCAGAATGCAGTCACTGAAGCAGACACTGTCCTTTCTTCTCTTGAATTGGTGCTGTGTATGTGCAGCCCACTTTGGAGACATCTTGGATAATATACATCAGAGGCAAAGGTGACTTTTTACCATCTGAGCAAATGCTCGAAGCCACCCCTGGAGAAAGGGCTTCACTAGCATTTTAAGAATCATATACTTCTGAAAACAGCAGATGAGCAATCACAGCCAACAAGTGGCAGGAGGACTCCCACTGGCATTTACTAAATAAGATGCTGCCTGGCCTCTGCTCACAGCAGTTTCCATGATACTGGACCAGCTGAGTTCCAAGCAGTGGTGCGAAAATGACGTAGTAGAAGAGAGAGACCAGTTAGGAATCCAAGAGGCCAGCTGAGTCACTCCTCCCTCTTGGTGGACTGGTGACTCTATGGGCCTTGAGGTCTAAGATTTCAGATATGATGGAGACTGCCTCACAGACAGAAAGAACATGGAAAAAGGTCACAGCAGGGAAAGTGAGCTATACTCCAGAAAGATGATCTGCCCTTTGGCTGGTTAACTGAAGTTACAGTAAAAGCAAGCTCTGGAAAGGTGGCCAGTGCTGGCATTTTACATGCATGTTATAGCCATCAGATTTTGGAGTAAGTATATGATTCAACTGTTAAGAGACTGTGCCAAATTATACTGATAAGACCTGTATGACTTTCAGAAGTCACAGATTTTACTGTCATTTATCCCATTTTTCTGGTTTTGGCTTCCCCCTACTTGTCTTCCAACCATTCACCAATCCAGGGATTTAATAATACCCGCTGAGACAAGGTTCTATCACTCCCAATTTTGGTAAAGTTGTATTCAGCAAAGATGAAACTAAATTACATCCACATGAAGCTACCAGCACTTGGCAAACAGTGGCCTCTCTCCTCTTCCCAGTGGAAAGGCCAGAGAAATGCTCTCTCAACAGCAGCTTTAGGGCTTTCTGAAGGCAAGCAACCTAGACTGTGGACTCTGGTGTTCTCAGCTTGTCCATATTAAATATAGGAATAGATATGAATAAATACCTGTCGGTTACCAGTCTTACAGGTGAGGCAGTGTTCCTACTTCTTGTTGGGAGGCTTGGCCAAAGGAGCCCTGATGATGGCGGCAGGGCATCAAGGAGGTGGAGAGAGGTGAGGGAAACCTCCAGGCTCCACCCACAGGAAGACTCGACTCTTCAGGAACCTGTTCTGTTAAAAGTCCTGTCAGGAATGTGTAAAGAGAAACTGACGTTTTATGATCCAGGGTTCAAAAGTGGGAGATGAAATGTTAGAAACATATCTCAGACACACATATGTATCACAGACCACATGTGGCATGCTAAACACCTTTCGTTATTAAAGAATGATCCTCCAAGGCAGAAGTTATTTTTCTGCCACCACATAACCATCATACTTTTAAATTTGGCTACCTTGCAGTCTTAATATGAAAGTAATTTTTTACTTACAAATTTTTTTTTATAAAGTAAGAAATTATAAAACTATGGGCTTCCCTGATAGCTCAGTTGGTAAAGAATCCACCTCCAATTTAGGAGACCCAGGTTTGATTCCTGGGTTGGGAAGATCCCCTGGAGAAGGGAAAGGCTACCCACTCCAGTATTCTGGCCTGGAGAATTCCACGGATGGTATAGTCCATGGGTTTGCAAAGAGTCGGACATGACTGAGTGACTTTCATGAAAACTATAGGCCAATCTCTCATGACTGTAGTAAAATTCTAAAGACAATGTTTGCAAACGGAGTCCAGTGACATACAGTAAGTGGTATATTGTATTTCTCACTAAGTGTTTCAGTGCCTCCCACGCAGGGCCCTTCTCTACAGGGAGAGTATACTTCCCTGCCAGCCCTCGGTTCACCATGTTTCTTTGTCTGTCTTCCCTAAAGTCAGTAATGTTCCAGATGGCAGCTATTCCCAGGACCTGGGTGCTAGAATAAAGATGACCCAAAATGAGACAGGTAGCCTGAGTGAGAAATAAACCCTTCTAAGTCCTTAAAACTGGGGACATTTTCACTCCAGCTTAACTGGACTTTTTTTACAGTGACTGAGCAGTCTATTTCAGAAATGGAAGAGTGGTTTCATGTTAGGAGAACCACTAGTATAGTTTGTCACATTAATAAAAGGCTAAGGAGGAAAGTATATATGCTAATTTTAAAAGACACAAAAAGGCATTTGACTAAAATTAAGTATTCATATTAAAAACAAGAGAATTAATGGATAATTCCTTTCTTAAGGGGTGTGTGTGTGTGTGTATACATTATATTCTCAAAGCCAACATCTTAATTGGGAAACTGGTAGAGGTTTTTACAAGTTAAGGAGGCATTATATTGACTATTATTTAACACTGTATTGTATCCAGTACAATTAGATATTTTTAAAAAGGCCTAAAACATGAGAAAAGAGTAACACAGTTACTGTTTAGGTAGATGATTTAATATATCTGTAAAACCCAAGGCAATCCATGGATCAGTACTGTGTATTTAGTAAATTATAAAACCAATATTCTTCACATAATAATAAATATGTGAAGACACATAAATAAAAGAAATAAAGGGGAGCAGACAATATTTAGAATAGCAAAAACTACTTAGGAAAAAACTTACTTATCAAGAAATTTGCAAAACTTAGATGTGCTAAAAGACACTCCCCGAGGTCCAAATGTAGAACTGAACAAAAGACAAGACATGTGGTGTTCTTGGATGGCAAGGTTCCTCTCCATAAAGATGTCAGTTCTCCCTGACATCTTTATTAATTAATTAGCGTGTCTAACTTTTAAAAGTCCCTAATATTTTTATTGGCCACTTTTAAAAATTTAGACAGGCTAATTAATTGGAAGTAGAAATAAGCAAAGATAGCCAGGAAATCCCTGCAAAGGAAGAGCAAGGAGGGAAGGTAGTGTCACGTCCATTCAAACGTATCTGTGAATAAAATGATGGTGTGCTGGCACGTGAAGAGACAATGCAGTGGAAACCTGGTTACGATAAAGCAGCTCTAAGGCAGAGGCGGGGAGGAAGATGCTTGAAAAATGATGCTGGAACAACCTGATAGACACACACAGCAAAGATGAAATGGAATCCATTTCTCATCATACAGATTCTAATTGGAACAAAGATCTAAATGTAAAAATGAAACCATCTAGGCACTAGCAAAAAAATATAGGTGAATTCTTTTATAACCCACAAGTGGAGAAACTTACTTAACTATGATTCATTGTAAAATAAGGGAAATTGACTATATAAAAACAAATTGCTGGATGTCTAAAAACACCAAAAGACAAGCAAAAAGCAAATGATAAATGGGAAAATACTTACAATTTAAATTACACAAGTTCAATATCCCTAATTTCTAGAGTGAAAGTTGAGAAAACAGTAACCCATGAGAAAAATAGGCAAAAGATACTACAAATTCGCAGAAAAGAAATTCAGGTGACTCAAACATTTAAAAAAATGGTCAGCCTCACTATTAAAAAGACTACAATTTCAAATTATAGGAAGATACCATTTTTCTTCTAGCAAATGGGCAATAATCCTCAAATCTGAGAAACTCTTTTCTCAAAAGACTGTGGGTAAACAGGCGTATTTAAATTGCTGGTTTGAAGACAAAAATGCAACACCTGTAGAAGGGAATTTGATGATAGCTACAATAATGTCATGTACACTTACTATTCTATGCAGCAATCCCACTCCTCTAAGATTCTATCCCAAAGAAATGCTGGCAAAAAAAATACAAAAATGCCATCAATGTATAGATTATTTAATGCAACATTGCTTGTAACAGCAAAAAACTGTAAACAACCTGAATGTAACCCAACTATTCATCAATAGAGAATGGGTTACACCAGTTTGAGGATTTCCTTATAATTGAGGAGTCTGTACTCGTGAAAAGGAATTCTACATATGCATGTCTATATGTATGTATATATTAGCTTCTACTTTCAAAGAGGAACAATGGAAGAATAACTGAAGTCAGTACCAGTAGTTACCTCTGGGGAAGTAAACAGCAAGGGGATGTAAGCAGGAAACAGGGATGGAAGCTGTGATTTCCACAAAGTACCTTGTCTTATAGTTGAGACTTTGAAACCATGCTGTTTTGTTTTTACATAATTAAAAAATAAAACTGCAAAGAAAGAAAATCTTTAAAATACTTTTGAAATATTTCTTCTCTATATGACTCATTTGTTAAAATATATTTAGTGACTTTCTGCCTCAACATCCCTAGTGGGATATATCCTCCTGGCAAAAAAGGAATCCCAAGAAATTTTAAACTACCACTGGTCTAATGTTACTGTGTGTGTGTGTGTACACACTCATACGCATTCACTGGAGACTTCCTCCTTCCACAAACCTGGCTCTCATAATTTGAGGTGTATTTACTAATTTTCTCAGACCTAAAATACACAGAACCACTGTCAACTCTAAGAAGCAAAACCCCCAGGAGGGACAAGATAAAGACCTTTTCTCTGTTCTTCCCATTAAGCACAGCTAAAACCTGGGCTATTTATCAAAGCAGCAGAAACAACCTGAAAAATGAAAAGGCCGCAGACTAGCTAAGGACTTTGGACCCAAATAGTAACACAGCAGTGAGTTCCTGTGTTTTCTTTTACCTCATTTTCCCCAGACTAGGTGCTGGTAAAACCAGCAGCCTCAAAACACCGATGGCAGAGATAACTGAAGCCAAGAAAAGCTGGCTTTCTCAAGCCAAAGAACTTCCACATGGTAATTGTCAGACACCATGGATAAAAACGGCCCCAGCCTTCCCCTGTCAGTCGGCACCAGGTGGAGAGCCCAGACTTTCTCCGTTACTCAGCTCTCATGAGGCTGCCCCTGGTCCTCTGCAGGGGTGGTGGCAGAGAAGTCTCAGTGGGGAGCTAGGACTCCATCCCTGCCCTGTGATATCCTCTCCCCACCCCTGTGGCATCAGTGGAGGGCACACAGGGAGCCAGCCCACACTTCTACACCAACCCACCATTCTCATGGTGTCAATGAGGCCCATGTTCTTCAGACAGTAAAGAGGTACCCTTAACCCCCGCCAGGGTGTCAGAGGAGGCCAAGTGGTGAACCTGGACCTTCACCCTACAACGGGCAGCAGCGAGGAGGCAGCGTGCATACCCCCACTTTGCCCACCAGCATGGTGTCAGAGAAGACGTGCTAAAACAGAAGATTTAAACAAGATCCAGAGTCTTTTAACATAAAACCAAGTGTCCAGTATAAAGAGAAAATTGTATTTTTGTATACCAAGAACCAGGAAAATCTCAAAAAGAAGACAAGGATCAAGAACTTAGAAATTACCCAATCTGAACCAAGAGAACAGTCCAAAAATAGTACATGGGAGTCTATAATAAAAAAAAATCCAGCATTCAGGTCACTGGAATCCCAGGAGAGAAGATAAGGGTGGGGCTGAAAAAGCATTTGAAAGAATTAATGGCTGACATGTTTCCAAATGTGGCAAAAGACATAAACCTGTACATTTAAGAAAATGCGTGAAACCCAAACATAAACCTATGAAATCTATGATAAAACAAACTTCTGAAAAATAAAGGCAAAGAAAAAAGCTTGAGAGTAGCAAGACAGAAATACCACCTTGCCTACTCTGGAAAGATAATCCAGATGAAAGATGTCTCCTCAGAAACCGTGGAGGACAGAAAAACAGCACAGAATTCTTCAAATGCTAAAAGAACTGTCAACTCTGAATTCTGTATCTGATATAATTATCCTTCAGGAATGAAGGAAAAATAAAGACATTCCAGATGATGGAAAGCAAAAACTGCTACTGCTGCTGCTGCTGCTAAGTCGCTTCAGTCGAGTCTGACTCTGCGACCCCATAGACGGCAGCCCATGAGGCTCCCCCGTCCCTGGGATTCTCCAGGCAAGAACACTGGAGTGGGTTGCCATTTCCTTCTCCAATGCATGAAAGTGAAAAGTTAAAGTGAAGTCACTCAGTCGTGTCTGACTCTTAGCGACCCCATGGACTGCAGCCCACCAGGCTCTTCTGTCCATGGGATTAGACCTACCTTAAAAGAGTGACTAAGGGAAGTTCTTGAAATAGAAAGGAAATGCTTAAAAAAAAAGTCTTAGAACATCAGGAAGGAAGAACAATAGAGCAAAAATGTAGAAGAATTGATGCTTTTGAACTGTGGTGTTGAAGACTCTTGAGAGTCCCTTGGACTGGAAGGAGATCCAACCAGTCCATCCTAAAAGAAATCAGTCCTGGGTGTTCATTGGAAGGACTGTTGAAGCTGAAACTCCAATACTTTGGCCAGCTGATGCGAAGAACTGACTCATTTGAAAAGACCCTGATGCTGGGAAAGATTGAGGGCAGGAGGAGAAGGGGACTACAGAGGATGAGACGGTTGGATGGCATCACCGACTCAGTGGACATGGGTTTGGGTGGACTTCGGGAGTTGGTGATGGACAGGGAGGCCCGGTGTGCTGCGGTTCATGGGGTCGCAAAGAGTTGAACACGACTGAGTGACTGAACTGAACAGGTAAATATGATAAACTGTCCTTCTCTCTGAGTTTTCTCAATTGTTTGATAGTGGAAACAAAACATATAACATTGATATAATACTTTACCCAAACTGGTAAAATGTTGATACCAACCCATTTTTGTTGAGATTGAACAGTTATGTATATAAATTGTGGTTACAGGAAACTACATGTGATAAAAGGGTTTTGTTATTGAACTACAGCTACATAAGATGTGTCTGTACTATCTTGCCAACTCCCTGTAAGTCTGTAATTATTTCAAAACACAAAGTTTTTAAAGATGTAGGACGAGGACACAGAATATGTTGCTTTGAAGGGGGCACGGATGATGGATAATCCTTCCCTGAGTGATTTCCACTCTCTGAGGATTAAACATATCTCTTCCTAAGTATCTTGATTTTTTTTCTTCTAGGTATATTTCTCTCACAATTTATTAGAAAGCTGGTCACTTTATAATATAAATATGATGTTAGAGAACTAACATGATACTAATTCTCATGAAAACCCATCACAGTGTATCAACAGTAAGCATTTTTATGTAAAAAGTCATACTATTGCTGGTAACATATTTAGTAAAAGTAGTTTTAGGAGATAAAAATTCACTTATTTTAATAAAAACGGTAAGAAGGAATGCAAAGTACTAAGATTCTTCTGTCATGTAAAATAAACTGCTCCCCAAAGGACTGTGTCAGTACTGGTGTGAAACAGGAAAATCTCCTGTTTAAAATATGTTTAGATGACAATAGCCCGGGGGTTGGCAGACTTATTCGAAAAGAGGCCAGATACTATCTATTTTAGGTTGATTAGGCCTTAGGATATCTGTTGCAGCTACTCAACCCTGTGAAAGCAGCTGCAGAAAATGTAAACAAATGGGCTGTGTTCCAAGAAAGCTTCATTTATCAAACACGCCACACGGCATAAGGCGCCAACCTCTGTACCAGCCTAATCTCAGGATACTTATCCTCCAGTTATTAAAAAAAGATCCATCCACAATCTAGCTACACTGAAATAATTTTTAGATATCATTATTTTGTGAACATTATCTAAAATGTAGCCAGAGGTAGACTCCATTGCAGTAAAAGCCCTAGAAAGCACAATGATTCTATCCTTGTTTTGTCAGCAGCTGTAAGATCTCGGGCAGATCACACATTCTGAGATTCTATCAGTTCATCTCTACTTTGAGAGAATTAGAGGAGGGAGTGTTATTCCTTCCTAATTTTGGTATTATGAATGTTGGCAGAATTCCTTCCAGTCTTAGGAACAAAACTTTAGACTGAGACTTTAAATGAAGAGTTTCGGGAAAGGTACACTCATTTTTACTTGAATAATTTATAACGTAGGTCTGATTAAGCACAATGAGCTAAAACTTACCACTGGAGGATTAGGAGCATCAAAAACCAAAACTGCCAATATCTTCAAATCACAGCATACCCAGGAATAAAGTTAGCAAGGGATGCACAAGGTCTCCACACTGGAAAATATTAAACCATGTTGAGAAAAAGTGAAGTGAAGTAAGTAGGAATACACACCATGTTGTTTTTTCTAGTTCCTTTGCATTTTTGAACAATCTTAGAAGGAACTGGAAGTCCTGTTGTACTTGACATCAGGACTTACAAAGTTCTGACAAAAAGATAAGCAAATAGATTAATGAAACAGAAGAGTGTGCATCAGTACGTCCACAGACATTGTGGTCAGATGGTTTTAGACAGTGACACCAAAACAATGAGTAAAGGAAAACTGCTGTGACAAATGGTGCCGGAACAAACTAAATATTCATATGGAAAACAAAGATATTTGACCCCTGTGTGTATGTTAGTTGCTCAATTGTGTCTGACTCTTTGTGACCTCATGGACTGTAGCCCGCCAGGCTCCTCTGTCCATGGAATTCTCCAGGCAAGAATACTGGAGTGGGTTGCCATTTCTGACCCCTACCTAATAACAAAGGGGAAATTTTTTTAATTCAAAGTGGATCATGGACCTGAACACAAAAGTTAAAACTGTAAAGCTTAAAAAAATATTCCTGACTTTGGGGTTGGTACAGACTTCTTACAGAGGACACAAAGTATTAACCATAAAACAAAAATCGATGAGTTGGACTTCACTGAAGTGAAAAGCACCTTCTCATCACAAGACATGTGAGAAAACAGACAAATTATGGCAGGAAAAAATGTCTACCATAAATCTTACAAAGGACTTTTATCCAGGACTCATATCTTAAAAGATTATCACAAGTCACTATCCAATTAAAAAGGGCAAAAAACTGGTTCAATCAAACACGTGAAATATTTGTTCAGTAGTCATCACGGAAATGCAAATTAGACCACCTTGAGACACCACTACATACCCATGAGAACGGCTAAAATAAAAGATGGCCACCACTAAATTGAAGCCACTGGAACGCTCATATTTTGTTGGCAGGAATGGAAATGAACAATCACTTTGGAAATGGTCATTTTCTCAAAAAGACGGATACACAGCCATCTATCCTGTGGCCTAGAAATTCTATTTAAAAAGAATGAAAACGTGTCCATAAAAAATTCCTAGGCAAGAATATCTATAGCAGTTTTATTCATATTAGACAGAACCTGAAACAGACCTGGGGTCCATGAACAGAAATATGGTTTCACATAAACCGTGGTGTGTGCAAACAGCACCACATGGCGACACGCAGCACACGGCTGATACAGCTGCCTGTGTGGATGAGTCTCAGTCACCAGAGCCCAAGCCACACCGGGGGACATGCCATATCATTTCCCTCTATGTGAATATATTCATTTGTCAGGCTCAAGAGAGGCTGCTATGGATTTAGAGCTGTCCATTTTCATGACCTGTAGATTATATCCCCCTTCCTACAATAAAATAGCTAAGGCTCTTGAGATTAACATTTTTAATCCGGCTCTTTTAGTTTTGTAACAAATTGAAGGTCAAGTGCTAGATGATCTTTAACAGTTTTGGCTATCTTATTTTTATCAGTCTAATTCAAAACCCTCCAAGTGTGAGCTTAAAATGTACTCAGGATTGGTTTGTTGGTACCTTGGGATGACCCATGTTGGTATCCAGGGAGCACTGCTGGCTCAGTCCTCCGTGGACAGAGCCACACAGCACCCACCTCTTGTCCAGCTTCTCGTAGTGACCTCTTCTCTTCTATGCTTTCTTCCAAACTGAAGTCCATAGGAAAAGCTTAAGATATACCACAATTAGCATCTGACCTCTCTCTGTAACTACTGGAGAAAGCCATATTCTACTATTCAAGTGAAAACAAAATGGAACATTAGGACACAATTTCCCAATTGACTGAAACCACTTGTACATTTTGCATAATTCATAAGCGACTCATCAAGCTAAAATATAATGTTGAATTTTACTATAATTAAAACTGGATTTCTAAACTGCATGGATAACTCACTAGTATAGTTTAGTCCTTTGTAAACTAGTGAAAAGAAATAATTAACATGAACAGCTTTAGATAAGTGCAGAGCTATTTGGTAAATAAAGTAATGGAAAGGCTTGGTCCAAAATTGTGAAGACTCTGAATGCTCTACTTATATTACAGAAACCAAAAAGTGTCGATATATCCTTTACCAGTGTGCTTCTAAAGAAGCTGTACAATTTCTCACTTCAAGACACAAAAGCAAATATTTAAGAAAAATATTAGCAAAATGCCCTACGAATTCAAACGGTTGACTTGACACTATTGCTTCCATCACAGGCAGGCGTGATCTAGCCAGCTGGAGGGGGCTGAGGATATTCTTGTTGAACTGAATGAAGCTTGACATACATTCAGAGCCATTCAGGTTTCTGCGACCCAATAAAATAATTGGTACTGGGCTTTAAAAATAATAAAGCATTGTATAAACCTGACCTTTTAAATGCATCAGACCTATTGGAAAGATCAAAGAAACTTACCCTTATATGCTAAAGTAAAAATATGCAAATTTAAAAAAAAAGCACAAAAGCAGCTAAGGATAGTAGTGTACTACAAGTGACAAAGTGTCCAGCTAAAAGAAAATACATCTTTTCTCTTTTACAAATTCAGCAATTAAATGTATTCATTATGGATACAATTTTAAAACTGTTTGGAAAAATTCTATCAACCGTGGTCCACATGATTCTGATTTTAAACCTGAACAAATCCATCAAGTATAAAACCACATTGTTCAAATACTGGGGTTTTTCTCACCATTTTTTTTGGAGATATTTATAAAAATTTGACTAAAATTATATTTTACCTCAAGACTTACCTGAGACTTAGCATTGCGGCTGTGTGTTTTCACTAAAAACTGCCACTGCAGCAGAATTTTCTCTTCCTCTTTCTAGAGCTTGTTTAGAAATGCTTTTTTCTAGGAAACTGTACAAATCAATATACCAATTTAGTGAGAAAACAGTGCAACCCAAGGGTGCGAAGTACCTAATCAGTTTCATCAGATGGTATTGGAACAACAGAGGCTGCGATGCCCACATGGCAGGACTGGGAGCCCACGGGGACCAGGCATGTTCAAGTCCCACCTGGTCCCCTGCACAGACCTAGAACAGATGGCTTGGTGCCCCCTTCATCCGGATGCTGACAACTGAGCAACCAGGCTGGGAAGAGAGCATTGTATGATTCCCTGGCAGACTGTGAGGGACTGGCCTGAGTAGTTCACAGTACAGAGCACACGTGTACACATGGCATACGGGTCACAGACAGGTTGTATTAATCTGATACTAGGACCTAATACAAGATAAATAAAGACTCTCAGACTGTTCCATGTAAGAAGGATATTTAGTTGCCTTAAGTTATACAGCATCCACTTTTACATTTGCATTTTTTAATGGAATAGGAATTTACTGTTCACTATGGGGCCCAGATACAATTGAAGTATTCAACCCTAAATAAATGCTACTGAGTATATTCAAAGTCTTTTGGGGACAAGGAAGGGTATCTCCCTAATAACCAAGTCTCCAAAGTCAAATTGCTTATGAACAAAGTAAAGGTTTATAAATATTCTGGCTTTTTGTAAGTTTTCCCAGTATAGCTTGGGGGCTAATACAACTCAGCAGAAGTAGAGGCTCAATGGTCAGCATGAATATGCTTTGTTATTTCTTCTCCCGACACCTAGGGATTTTATTAACAAAAACAGCATTATACCATCTTCTCACTGATCAAAGCACCATTGTGTTGATCCAATCATGTAAGCGGTGACTCTCCTAAGAGACCAAAGTGACAGTCCTGGGCAGGGATGTGCCTATGAAGGAAGGCGTGATGAAGGAGACGCAGGCTGACACTGGTTGAATATGACAGGATGACTTAACCTTGGCCTTGAAAACCAGAACCATTTCAGAGGTGAAAAATCACACCACTCTTACTAGTGATGTTGAAGAAAAACAAATTAGCCAAGGTTTTTCATTGATGGGGTGACAAGCATTAGAGAAAAAAACAGACAACAGAAGCCAAATTAAATCAACATAAAGCAGTAATATATAAATAAGACATTTTTAAACTAGTGGATTTATTCTAGGTCTCAAAAAATTTGGAAAATACTTAAAATCTTACTCCCTCTAAAAAAACCCAAAGTGAAAAAGTATCAATTTTAGTAAAGGTATCAACATATATATATATGCAGATATACATATGAATAATGCAAAACAGATTTACACAGGTGTTAATTTTGGCACTTTTACTTGGATTTTTACAGAAAGTGAATACAGATGTCTTTGCATATAAATTCTCATTCTGGAGAAGCAGGATGCAGAAATAAAAGGTTCAAACATCTCCCTTCTTAAAAAGAACATTGAAAAAGGTAACTTCACCCGTGAAGCCTCCTCGGCCACTTGATAAATCTGCCTTGATTTCTCTCACTCCACAAGTTTGACAAAGTTACTTTAAGTTTCTATCAGTGATACCTGGTCATCCATTTTCAGTCCATGTACCATTTGGTCAGAAGTCCATAAATAATGTTTCCAATGTAGAAATGTTAAAGTTCTAAAGGGAAATACTGCTCAGTAGATAAAATCTCCTGGAATGTCTTGTAGCAAAGGTTCCTCAAATTTAAATCGTTTGGAAATGGCCTTCTGCTCCATTTTCTCTTTTTCAGACTGTCTGCATTGTCCTAAAGTATATGAAGTAACTACAATTAGCTCCTCTGTTACGATGGATTCCTCCGTTTCTGGCTTCTGAGTATCTGAATTACTTTCAGACACAGGATCTGCTTCCTGGAGGGCATGTCCTTCTTCTAAGGCCCCTTTGACCTTGAAAGCAGGCTCGTCAACACCGCTCTGAGTCAGCCATGGGTGTTTCAGACACTCCTCTGCAGTGGCTCGATCTCTGGATAGGGATACACAGTTTACACTTAAGACAAGATGGCTTAAAACTTCAATCATAAGTCAGGCCTAAGGGATTATATTTGGGGACATATGAAGAGCTGGCAAAAAGCTTACTGTAGTTCCTGAATTAAACGAAGTTTTAGCATTTGCTTGCAAAAACCATTCTCCACAATATTGAAAAATAGTATTTTAAGCAAGTTATCTCTGAAAAGCTCCCTTGAAAGACGAAGAACAGATGGAAAATGTCTATTACACTGAGGTGCTTTTCACATTTTCTGAAAACATTTTAATTTCTGCCACTTTTCTTTCAACAGACATAAAAAGCCAAAGATTTTAATCTAGTTTTATGTCTATGTTTTCATGTCTTCATTTTGGGGTTTCGGTTGTTAATCTGCTTTTGTTCAGAGTAGATGGCTCAAAAATTGATAAAGATCAGTATTGACTAATACTTACTCAGGTTTCTTAACTACAAGTGTCTTGATGAAGTTAACAGCTGACTCAGACACAACATTAAATTCTTCCTCAGAATAACTTAAATTCATCTGTGAGATGTTGAGGAAAGTTTCCTGTTTATCATCGCCCAGGAAAGGCGATATTCCTGTCAGCATGACATATGCTAACACTCCAATGCTCCTAAATCAGAGTGAAGAGGTAAGAAAAATCAGTATCAGATTCATTTCTTAAAACTGATCAATTTTTCATCAATGATTCTTACCACATATCTGTTGCCGTGCTGATAGGATCATAACTGAGAACTTCAGGAGCTAGTAGCAGAAACAAAAGAAAATATTTAGTTTTGTGGAAAAACGTCAAATTTGCTGTTAGAGATAAAAATTTAAATACTCAAAACTATATGACATTATCAAGGTTTGGGCTGAAATGAAGTAAGTTCACAGTATAAATCAAATTAATATGAATTAGTGTAAAGTCTAACTAGACATTTATAATTAACTTGCTTAATTCCCTTTTGTACTTCTAACCTCCAATGCTGGATCCTAGCAATTAAAAAAAAAAAACTTGAATACATAAATACTACCATATAAAGTGATAACTTTTACTCCCCCACCCCCTCTGTCTAATCCAGCATCAGCTCTAACAGGTTCCTGCTTTTAAATCTTGCCTCGAGTCTGTAGTTCTTCCCTCCAGACCCGTTTTGGACCTGCCTCTGATCTACTCTAAACCGTGGCTGGAGTGAGCCTTTAAAATGCCCGTAACTCAAAGTTAACAAGGGTAGAAAACACCCTGGGCATCTTCGGATGACATGCATCAGGCACAGAAAACAAGGACAGCTCCGCGGGGTTGAGAAAGCAGTCTGCTTTGCTGCCGTCTAACTAGACCGCTGCCACCCAGACAAGGCAACAGAAGGGCAGCCCCAAGTGTGCGAGGCCACCGGGGAAATTCAGGAAAATCCTCCTTGGAAACTACTCACTGATACAAGCCAGTCAACCCAAAGATGATTTCTTTTTCATGAGTATACAGATAGGAAGGCCAGGCTATGCAAAGACAGTTAAGAACTGAATCCATTTAAAAACAGATCAAAGACTTAAAAAACTGTGGTAATTACAATAAGAAAGGGAATGAAACGTTTCAGGGAAAACCAAAACACTCAAAGTCGCACATGCATTAGCAGCTGGGGTCAAATCTGCCCTCGAATACGAGGGGAGGAAGTGGGGGAGGGGGAGGATATGAGGGGGAGAAGTGGGGAGGGCTGATTTCCTCAACTCCTATCTGAAGCCGCAAAGCTGAGAAACAGATTATGAATATTACTTAAAAGTTTCAAAAGAAACTACCAGGAAATTTAAAATCAAATGCATAAAATCCAAATTACTGGATGGGAAAAAGTAAAACAGCCAAGAGAGCAGCAGATGGTGGGTAGAGGGGGAGGAGATAACATCGGTTACTTTTCTGAGTGTTTCTGATGTGCTCAACACTGACAGAAGACCATCACTGGGCAGATCAGTGAGGCAGGACTTGCACAGCCTTGTTTCATGGACAGAGCCGCGTGTGGCACAAAGCGGCTTGGGTACCGAGGTCACACGGCTCACCAGCGTGGAGCAGAGCACACCAGGGCAAAGGCGGCTGGGGCAGTGGCGGCTCCAACTCCCCTTTAAAGGGCAGGCCAGCGGACGGCAGGCAGGAGAGCCCTCACGTTTCTCTGTACTATATCCTGAATCATTTCAGGTTTTCCCAACTGGGCTCATACTGTTTTTTTATAATAAAGTTTTATTTTTTGGAGGGAAAAAAGCTCTTGATAGAAAATTGAGAATTTACCACAGAGCAGAAAACATTGGAAAACAAGCAAACAAAGCCCAAAATTCAGTGCAGTAATTCCTGCTGGTATCTTAGTCCATAGCCCTTTAGTCTGCAGTCATCTGTGTCTCTTCTGCTTTACAAGGCCACCCACTAATTGCTGGCTAACACATCCGGCTACTTGCCCTGAAGCAGCACATTAAGCCACATTCCTAACCCTTACACTGTGGTCATGAGGCGTTATCAGTCAGCATACAGGAAATTAAGTGTTCTACTCCATCAA
Organism: Capricornis sumatraensis; assembly: GCF_032405125.1. Taxonomy (NCBI): domain Eukaryota; kingdom Metazoa; phylum Chordata; class Mammalia; order Artiodactyla; family Bovidae; genus Capricornis; species Capricornis sumatraensis. Next base: position 82,288,872 of record NC_091073.1, read on the forward strand.
AAAAACCCCCAAAACCAATATTTGAATGGTGTTTTCCTGCCTGTGATATCTTTTATTACTTAATAAAGAGTCTGCTATTTCAAATTGCAGGACTTTAGAAAGCAATTTAAAATTTCAAATTATTTTTTGTGCTATATATTTAAAAAAAAAAAAGCCCTATTAGCTTTGTTTTTCTCAACCCTAACTGTGCCCTGGGGCTTCTGGATGCTCTGGAATCCTTTTTCCCTTTCTACATACCACTCTCTTTTCTCATTCTATTTTTTGCCAAGCCTCCAGGTCTTCTAGGAGGAGACTCCCATCCTCTTCACACCTCTGCCTGCAGGCAAACCTTCCCCCCAGACAGGGCCACAGTCTTCTCTCTCATCTTCAGCTCTCACCCGCGGCCACAAAAGCCATCCTCATCCTCCCAGGGCTGCCGTCATCCCAGGCAGCTTCCACAACGACCTGTGGGACCCGACCCCTGGTCTAAAGAAGCTGAACTTCCAGAGCTATATCCAAGGTCTTGTCATCACAAAGAACCGTTTCTACTCAGATTTTAAATAAAACTGTAATCCCCAGTCACAACCTTTAAATTATTTCACTGCTTTGCTCTTCTATAGAGATCTCTTCTTTAAACCTCATTCAAACCACTAATCCTTCTGTGCTCCACCTTTCTTCTTGTCTATCAAAAAAGGTCACAGTTTACTTTATCTACCAACCTAGAAGCCACGGTTCATGACCTGAACGGCTCTCTCCTCTTTCCTTCTGCCAACAGCTTTCCGCTCTGTATCAACGTAGCAGAATACCCGGTATTTCCCCCACACGTGCAATCACAGGCCTTGCAATGACTTTCACGATGTTTATTACCAACTTGAAGTTCCTAACAGGGCCTTTACTTGTTCAATATTCTTCCACCCTCAGATAACCTGATACCCTATACTGCTAAGTGAAGTGCAAGTCACTCAGTCGTATCTCTCTTCGACCCCAGGGGCTGACTATACAGTCCACGGAATTCTCCAGGGCAGAACACTGGAGTGGATTGCTGTTCCCTTCTCCAGGGGATCTTCCCAACCCAGGGATCGAACCCAGGTCTCCTTCATTGCAGGTAGCTTCTTTACCAGCTGAGCCACAAGGGCCACTTAGAATGAAGCACCAATTTGGTACCTTACTCTTTAAAGTTTTCTGTTTTTTAACTCAAAGGAAGGGCTCTCTGACAGCAGAATTCCAACACAGTGGATGGCTGGCCCCACCACACGTGAGCTCCTCAGCGAAGGCGACGCCTGTCCCTAAACAGAAGGCACACCACGCTCTGACAGATACTCACCCACATACTCAGGGGTGCCCATGATCTCTCGGAGTTCTTCGCTCTTCTTCATTATTCTCGAAAGACCAAAATCCACTATCTTAATGTCACCCAGTGGAGATTCACTTGTCAGCAGAATATTCTGAGGCTAAAAAATGACACCCCCAAATTAATAAATCATGATTGTGTATGAAGAAGAAAAAGAACAGGTAGCCTGTAAAGCATACAGATTTTACCTGTGGAACTAAGAGTGAGAAATTTAACAGTGGTTAGTCATCATTAAACAGCTCTGGTTACAGCACAGTAAGGCAGGCGGCTTCGTACTGTCTCTTCTCTGATGCTAGCTTCTCCTCAGTACATAAATATGCATCTATTCCTATCTTAAAAACCAAACCACTTATTAAAAGAAAAAACCCTCCCCTATGACCTTGAATCTCTTTCCACCCAATCCACTCCCTCCCTCAAAGCTCGGCTGTTGAAAGCAACGTCACTTCGACCACTTCTCAACCCAGTTGAATCGGGATTTGCCCCCTCAGTTCAGTCTGGTCTCACTAAGGGCACATTATATTTAATAGCTGAAGGCCCACCACATCCTGGTGTCCTGCAGGCACTATTTTGCGGGCACTCACCGCTGGACAATCAGGAACTTGTGGACATCCTTACAATCCCTCTTGGATATACCCCTCCTTCTATGGATCCCTGTCTATAAATCCTTTTCTTGGGATTTCTTTGTCCTCCTTTTAAGTATTGGTGTTGCTCAAGATCTCTTGCTGACTGACATTCTCCTGACACTCTGCATTCTATTTCTGAGCAATTTTATCTACCAGCGAAGCTTCAGTCCTCTCCAGACTCACAGCACCAATTAAAATCAGATCTTTTCAGCTGGCTGAAGTGTGCCACACCTTCGGGTTCTGCCTCGGGGCAAGGCCTTCAATGCAGTAAACACTTCTGGTTACAGATTCCTGTCTCAATGCCCAAGTCAAACAGCGGGAATCATCATAAAATTCTGTCTCCATTTTCTACCACTGTCAGATCGAATGAAGCCACCAGTCACGCTCATTCTAGTTCCTAGACCTCAGCATCTCCTCCGCTTAAAGTTTGGGATTTCATTATTTCCTACTTGGACACAACCCTGCGTCTCTAGTTTTCCCTACCTTCAGCCCATCCTTTTCATACAATAATCTTCCCATAATGCAAGTCTGATCACGATATTCTCCCTGTTCAGCTGCTGTTCTTCAGCAACACACAAAACTCCAATGGAGTGGGGGTAGGGGGTGGATGCACATGGTGATGGTGAGCACTACCCAAATCCACAGGATCAATAAGCTTCATATTCCTGGAGCCATTTTCACTCATTTGAAGACGACACTTCGGCGTGAAAAGTCAAGCAGATATATTATGGACTAGAATGTAAGATTCATCAGAATTTTTTTAAATAAAGCATGAGATGTGAAAGAGTTTATATTTGCTTCATAAAGGGTCTGCATTTACTGTCTTTTGTTACTAAGAATATTTCGAAAGATAAATTGAGAAGCATGCATACTTAGTCATGTCTGACTCTTGGCGACCCCATGGGGTGTACCTGCCAGGCTCCTCTGTCCACGGGATTCTCCAGGCAAGAATAATGGAGTGAGTTGCCCCCCACCTTCCAGGGGCTTCTGTGGGGAATCTGTTCCCAATAGATCGGGCTGTAGTCCCCTAAACAACACACATGGTACATACATCTGGCCTCACCTCTGCTTGGGAAGCCCCTTTCTGCACTGCCTGACAAATTTATCCTCGCCTCTCACTCCAGGCACAGTGCGTGGGTCTCCTCTGCAAAGGCTTATACAAGACAAACTGCTCTACAGTAATTTCCTATTTCCCCTGTCACACATGTGCTCTCGAGGGCGGTACTGATGGATATCCGCCTTCCCTTCCACTCACACCTGGCTGCTCCATCCGACTTCCATCTTCTCGTCTGCGGCCCGGGTCACTAGAGGGCTGGGGCGCTCTTCTCCGCACCGTCTCAGTGGCACCCGACACTATTGCTCCTTCCCTGTTTGTGAACTCCTTTCCTCCTGGCTCTCCTCCCAACTCTCGGCTGCTCCATCTCCTCTGTCGTTGGTCTCCCGTTAGCCGCCCGCTAATCGCCGGGTCCCCAGAGCCTGACCTGGCGGCGCCTTCGTCCCGTCACCCCACTCCCGCCACACAGCGCCCACCCGCATCACAGGCGGAACTGTCACCCGCAGCTCAGGAGTCACCATCCTCATCTCTGGCTCATATCTCTTCAACCAACTCCTACCTAACCTCTCCCCTCTGATGTCTCAGGGGCACCTCAAATTCTGCAAGCTCCAATCAGACCCACCCCTATTTTCCTCCCAAGTCAGACTCTCCTACTCCTCTGTGGGCATCTCAGTTGATGCCCTTCGCAGCCGCCAGGACACAACACTGAGAAGCGTCTCCGTCTTTCCTCCCTCCCCCTGCTCTGCCTTGTAGCTATTCCGTCACCATATTCTACTGACTTTAAATCCTAGATGCAGGCATTTCCAGACTTTGTCTTCTCTCCCACCACAGGTTGTTACCTCCAGCTACCATCACTGTTTGCTTAGTTGCAACAGAAAACTGCCCGGACTGCAGCCAGCAGGGTCCTTGTCCTCTGTGCCATGCCTACACCCTTTCAGTAGCTGTCCCCATCTCCTACAATAACCTCCCCACTACTCAATAGGGTCCAGAAGCTCCTGGCAGGGCGAGCTCCGGCCCGGCTCCCCAGACTCCTCACGCATCTGCTTCCCGTGATCAGGCAAAGTCAGGCTCTGGGACACTGCCAGCCCCTCACACCTGCGCCCACTCTCTCTCACAACAGCATCTCTGTACACCACCCGTCCTCCACCTAGAGCACTTTTCTCTGTTCTGCTTTGCCTCCTGTCAACTTGGTGAGAGGACCTAGCACGGGAGGGAAGCAGTGTCGTGAAGCGCTGTGCTACGACACAGGAAGCTGAGGTCAGATGGGCCCTCTCTTTAAAAGGGGTCGTAGGGCTTCTCTGGCAGGCCAGTGGTTAAGACTCTGTTTCCAATGCAAGTGGTGCAGGTTTGAGCGCTGGTCAGGAATTAAGATTCCATGTGCCCCATGGCCAAAAAAAAACACTCTTAAAAGGCATTTAAAAACAAACAACAACAACAACAAAAATTTAAGGAAAAGGTATCTTACTGTTGACCCAACCATCCTGCCTACCCTGCTCTACTATGAAAGTGCTTTAGGTCTATCACAGTTTGGATTCAGAAGCGGTGAGTGGGAAGAGTCTACAGCTTGGTGGCATCTGTAGACTACAGCTTGGTAGTCTACAGCTTGGTGGCATCACCAGGCTCAGGGCTCCACCCTTGGCAGGCAGGCACTGGTACTGACTGAGTAAATGAAAAGAAGAAAGGGAACTCTGCTGTGCTTCATTAAGTACTGCAGTCCACAAAGCGTATGGGCACTAAATGAACAAGAGGAAGGGATTCTACCTTGGAGAGTTCCAGAGGAGGCCAGGGAGCAGACCCTGAAGGGGAAAAAGGACTTCACCCATTGACTCAGCCAAGTTTCATGGACTGCCTAGTGAGCTGTGACCAGGGGAAATGGCAGAAAACAAGATGTGTTCCCCATTCCAACAGGGTCAAATAAGTACCAATAGATAGTACAACTCCGGGTAATTTTTAGCTCTACAGAGAACCCAGAGTGGGTAGAGGGTGACAGCCTGCCTCGCAAGTATGTTTGAGTATGGATGCTATTTCTAGGACAGTCAGGGAAGGCTTCCTGGAGGAAGCAGTATCTGAAGGGAGACAAATGTTAAGAAGGAGCCAGTCATGGTGGAGCATCTCAGGGTTGGGGGAGGCAAAAGGAAGAATTGCAAGCTGCAGGCAAACACAGAGGTGACAGGCAAGTATGAGGCTGGCAGGAAATGGGGTCGGGGGGAGGACCTGCAGGGCTCTGCGGGCCATTCGGAAGCACCTGGCAGGAGGCAGAGGGAGGGGAGGGACAAGAGGGCATCCAGGGAAGACAGACCACAGGCCCAAGGGCAACAGGGAGCCATCCCACAGCACGGTGCGTTGCAGCAGCTGCCAGATGCATGCCTGCGGCTGGGAACAGCCTTCTAAAACATGTGCCTTTGGCCTGTTTTTAAAGGCCCCCAGAGGGAGAGATGGAGAAGGCAATGGCACCCCACTCCAGTACTCTTGCCAGGAAAATCCCATGGACGGAGGAGCCTGCTAGGCTGCAGTCCATGGGGTCGTGAAGAGTCAGACACTACTGAGCGACTTCCCTTTCACTTTTCACTTTCATGCATTGGAGAAGGAAATGGCAACCCACTCCAGTGTTCTTGCCTGGAGAATCCCAGGGACGGGGGAGCCTGGTGAGCTGCCATCTATGGGGTTGCACAGAGTTGGACATGGCTGAAGCGACTGAGCAGCAGCAGCAGCAGAGGGAGAGAGACTGAGGCAGGTGTGATGGAACATGGAATGAAAGAAAAGAGAAGACATCTCACACGTTAGAGGCAAAATGCACAGGCCATTGTGAGTGATGACATGCAGGAACACAAAGAGGGAGCTCCTGTCATTCGCGGACTGATCCGCCAGATCCGCAGACAGGACCGTCTCTTCAGTTTTCTCAGGACCACCCAGGACAGCTGGAAAGTCAATCTGGAGAGAGAGCAAGGCCGAGGACAGGGCTTTGGGGCCAAGAGCACATGGGAAAGATTAGTGAAGTCGCTCAGTCGTGTCCGACTCTTGGCGACCCCATGGACTGTAGCCTATCAGGCTTCTCCGTCCATGGGATTTTCCAGGCAAGAGTGCTGGAGTGGATTGCCATTTCCTTCTCCAGGGGATCTTCCCGACCCAGGAATCGAATCCGGGTCTCCTGCATTGCAGGCAGACGCTTTACCGTCTGAGCCAGCAGGGAAAGATTAAGCATGACACAAACAAGAGGAAGTGTGTATGTGGCCAGGATGAAGGAAGGCTTGCTGATAACTACGTTTAGGGGACACAACGAGAATCAAGGAGGAGGAGAAGCTGGTCTGAGAGTGAGAATCCAGGTGTAACATCAGAGGAGGGGAGCCATGAAGAATTGCTCCATCAAACAGGACAAAAGGAAGAACGAGGACCATGATGGAACTCGGAGAAGGTAACTTTCGGCAAAGTTGCGGAAGAAAAAACTAGCTTACAGTAGGCGGAAAAATGAATGGAGAGGCTAAGAGATACAGGACCGGTTGTTTTGGCTTAAACATCTCCTGATCCCCTTGAAACCAGTGCTGTCCTGTTACAGAAAGGTCATATGAGTCCCAGAACACAGCTTAAAATTACCTACCACCCATATTACAAAAAGTAAAATGAAATGGGTGAAATTAAATATATTCATTTAACTCAATTTATCTAAAAGTTCATACCTTCAACAGGTAACTAATATGCAAAATTATTGAAATATTTCACTTTTTTTTCACACCAAGTCTCAGAGCTCTGGTGTGGACTTCACACTTGGGGCCCATTTCAGTTCGGCACCATGCAGCTAGTGGCACTGGATTGATGGTGCAGCCATAAACTCCTTAAGAGGGAGAAAAAGATTCAAATGACACCCCAAGAAATGGTCAGAGAATTCTGAGTGTCTCTTACTCAGTGTGCTAATTATTACCACTATGCAATAGAAGAACTGAGGCTTTTCTGCCTATAGTGAAAACACCGTACCGTGGCCAGTATTATCTCTAATTTTGTTTAAAAACTTGTTTTGTTTTTTAAATTACAAAAAGTTTGGCTACAGTAAACACCTGAAACTGAATAAAAAACTAAAACAACAAATTGCTGTCACTACAGAAGTCTCCAATGCAGAGGCGTGCTCGACGGTTATAAATACCCAAACCAGGTAAAGCACTCTCCTGCCCCCAAAGATTGAGAAGCTTAACTGACCAGTGTTAGAATCAATTTCTCTTTTCAATGAGGTTTTGGTAACATAAACCTCCTTATAAAGCCACGTGCTCTTTGTTACTTAGCTTCTAGCTAATTTTTCAGGGAAAAAAGTCCTATACAGCACTGTGATTGTAAGTCCCCGACTTCTCAAAGCAACTGTAATTTTATTACAATAAAGAAATACTAGTTACAATCAAATGTCAATGTCATTTTTCAGGCAAATTAGATGAGAGGCGTTTGGCTCTGAATATACGTTCATCACTGCGCATGCTTCACCCTTCCCAGTACACCAAAAACGCCGAGAGAAGTACTGCTGGTCACTGGATCTGAAGGGTCATTGGTGATTAATAAGACAGGCTCATTCTGGGGATGTCTGTAAATGCCATTTACTGCCTTAAATGTTTTTCCCTTACATTTGGTTTACCCTTTATATTCCCTGGGAAATGCTTTCTTTAGTTGTTATTCAAAAGCTTGCTGGTCAAGTGGTAATGCAATAAATTCTGTGTTTGTGTGACCAAATTATTAGAATGTGACTGTAGTAGTTGAAATCGAGGCTTAGTCACAAGTGTCCATGACCTGCCAAAGTCAGAGACCTTAAACCCTTGAAAGAGATTTCTAGAGAAAACACACATCTCATAATAAAATCACAGCCATTTCATGGAATTTCAGAGTTACGTTTTTTTGTGTCCTCTCGACCAACTGTGCCCCGGTTTGACCACCAGTACATTTTTAAAGTAGAACTTACTCCTCTAAATAAAAGACTATAGTCTCCATCAGTTTCTGATGGAGAAATAAATCCACTTCCATAAGTGAAAATAAGTGCTAAAAACTAAGATAAGAACCTTAAAATTCACAGCTCAGGCAGTCCTCCTTTTTGTAGAATCCAGCTCACGATCAAGGCTGTGGCTCACAACACTTAATTCTAATTTAAGATGCATACATACCAAGTAGAAAGAAAGAAAGAAAGAAAGAAAGAAGGTCCTCTGAAGGGTAATGGGGGTGGAATACACAGGAAACATACAAACCATCCTCAGACAACGGGAAGGGAGACATCTTCCCAAAATCTTATTTCTCAGCTTCAAGGAGGAATCCTTTTCTTTACCTAGGTATCTTCACCTCTGCACATCGTCTATTTATCATTTACTGAGAGTCACCACTGGATAAAACCATTGTAAAGTTGAGGCTAATCTGCTCAATAAAGTTTAAGGTACCATGGACAAAATTTTGAGCAACATTTTATCAGGCAATGAAAGTCTAAGTTAAATTGACTTTTTATGCACTAAAACCCAGGTCAAATACAGAAACAGGTTAATAATCCTGCCTAAATAAACTGGAGGAACTGTTTATTTCAATCTCAACTGGAAAAGTTCCAGCTTCCAATGCCGAGGCTGCTCCTCTCCTTCCCATCATACACGTGGCAGTGGGGGCAGGTTTAATGACTGAACGCCCAGTACAGAACGGTGAAGATCTGACCAGTATAAGACCACTGGAACACAAACAGCCTTGGTTATCTTTTGACTTTTATTTTTTGGAAATACGTGGGATCTCAGTGCCCTGACCAAGGATTGAGCCTCGAGCCTGCGTCCCCTGTACTGGACCACCAGGGAAGCCCCAACCTTGGGTTTTAAGACTGATATTTGTGCACCTTTTGGTCAGTCCTCCTCCTGGCTGATGTAAAAGCAGGCCACTACGCCCAGGACCAGCTCACATTACTGAGATGATTTTGAGACTTGAGCTTTGTCCTGACTCTGAACATTTTCGTAATCCTTGAAATAGCTCAAACATTTTCATTGTATTAGTCGTGCTGATCTGTGATCAATAACCTTGGCACTGGGAAAGACAGTGAAACTTTCTTTATTGAGATATTCACTTTACTGTGGTGTCTGGAAGCAAACCTGCGACTTCTCCGAGGCCTGCCTGCATCTGGCTGAGGGTCTTCAGTGAATCAGTCAGTCTTTGTGCAAACTGACTGCCCGGGGTTCTTACTTACTGAAGAGTGTATTTCCCATTCTTGCAATTGTCTCTTTTCACAGGGGCAACTCTAACAGTTGCCTAACTAACTTCTGCCCCTGGGACAAGAATTGCCCATTTTCATCATCACAGGGAATATAAAAATGGTCTAATGACTCAAAGTTACCATATATATTGGGGTTATCGTTTTTAACAGGACTTCCCAGGTGGCGCAAGTGGTAAAGAACCCACCTGCCAATGCAGGAAACATAAGAGATGAGGGTTTGATCCCTGCGTCAGGAAGAAGGAAATGGCAACCCACTCCAGTATTCTTGCCTGGAGAATCCCATGGACAGAGGAGCCTGGCGGGCTACAGTCGTCGGGTTACAGAGAGTCTGATGTGACTGAAGTAACTTAGCACACACCTAATATACATTTAGCTCTGTAGCTTAGTCTTTCAAGCTCTTAGCAATTAACTGAGAGTCAACATTATAAACACACTGTCACTGGTCAGATGGCTGTTAAAAGGACAGTAGACACTCTTTGTCCAAACTCAAAAGGGTCATGCAAGCCAACTTGGGAATGACCTTTAGGTAGAAATCATTTCCGTCTGCATGGCTGCCTTTCCAAGCCCACCTCTGACCTTTCCCTCCACAGTTCACTAACAGCCGAGCTAGACTACGTGTGTGAGGAGCAAGAGGGCAGGAGAGAGGCTGAGAACCCTCTGGGCCACCTTGTCTTCAAGCTCCTCTGGGTCTGGGAAACATGGAAGAGTCCTGTTTCCAACATCAAACGCCCATCATCAAAGCCTCTATTAAATCTGGGAAGTACTTTACACCGAGTATACTGGGGAGAAAGGAACACAATTTATACTGAGTGTACTGGGGAGAAAGGGATGTAATTTCCTTGTGTAAATACACAGTCGAACCTGGTAGTCAAGAACTTAATATTCACCCTTGACTGCTTTCAAGTAACATCAAAGATGCATGACACACGGTGTCGGCAACCTGTCTGACTCGCTACTTAATTAGTTTCTAGTCTGGATAATGTCACAGGTGGAGCTGTCATAAATTGAGAGCTCATTTCCTAAAGGTGTGATATTATTTAAATTGGGGTTCTGTTCGTGGAGGTCCTTTCTACATCATAAAACTAGCAAAATGTCATAAAATTAAATGTATGCTTTTACAAAGTTGAGTGTGTAAAACCAAACATGAGAGAAGGCTCAGCACAAACACGACTTTGGGGAATTTTTTTTGCACGTCTGACACTGAGGCTTCTTAAAAGTCTGAGTTCACTGAAGGCTGGCAAGTGTTCCCTCAGGAAGCATGGGTGGCTATGTCTTGCAGCAAGGATTTTTGAATTTCTAATGCATATGATACATTCAAGGGAAAAAAAACAAGAGCTCCAGCTGCCTGGTGCATGCTCTTAGGGTTTCACCAGGTGATCTCTAAGGCCACTGCAGCATCAGCCTCCTGGGACCTCACGTGGGTGCACACGTGTCCACAACTGCCTTCAAAAAATGTCCCCCAAGCACTCCCATGGTCTCCTGCGGTGTAACCACCCACTTTTGACACTCCCGCAGTATGGCGTGTGTACAGTATTGTGTGTGTAAGGTGTCAGGGCGTGCAATCCAGCAGCAATTGTGGGTGGCGCCTGGATCCCCAGGATTGGCATGACCAGGAAGTCCACAAAGAGTCAGACATGACTGAGCAACTACACCACCACCACCAGCATTTCAAGCCCTGTCTCCACCAGGAAGCCTGAACCCACCCAGAAATATTGCTGAAGCTCCATTTCTAGGGCAACATGTCACTATTTATCTTCCCAGGTACACACATGTGCATTCTCTCCCTGAAAAACTGGCTAGAGGATAAGAATAAAGATTCAACTCTTACTTCCTTGTAACCCAATGACACACACAGACCTGACAAATGTTTGAATAAATCGCTGTGAAACATTTCACATCTGGGATATGATTCTCCAGCAACCTTAAAACTGGAAAGTGATTCAGTTTCTTTACCTTCAAATCAAGATGAACGACATCATGAGCGTGTAAGAAGCAAACACCTTCTAAAATCTGCCTCATGAGTCTCTGAACATCTTTTTCCGTGAAGGCTTCATCTCTGTCTGCAACACATTGGTCAAAGATTTCACCTCCAGCCGCACTAGGAAAGAGAAGAAGCACAATTTATGTAAAGAGGAAAAGGACTCATTGAAAATAGTTAAGTTGTTTTGTTTCTAATGTTTATACACATTAGGAATTCTTATTTAGATAGACTATTAATTTGAATGTGTGTACACTTTTGTCTATTTACATGCTGAAATCCACTTGTTAAAATAAAAAGTAAAATCTTTAATATGAGCTCATTTAGCATTTCCAAAGCTAAATAAGAACAGCTAATTAAGAACTTTAAGAACTAAACCTAAGTGGTAAAATATATTAACAAAGTTTCAAGTAAAAAAATTTTCAAGAATTTTTGGTTACAGAATACATAAAAACATTATTTTTGCAAATAATGAAAATAAGGCAAATAACCTCAATGACAACCCATTCCCCAATCCAAGAGCCACACTTAGAGGTAAGCTCTTAGCACTTGGGCATGCTCCATCCTTCCAGTTTTGTTCTTAAAAACCACACTTAAAATGCATACAAGAATATTAGTTTCGTGGATTTTTAAAGAACACATAAATGGTAACACAGGACATTCTACTGATTCTGTACTACTACTTTTTTTAAATTAAACATGGCTTATGTGTTTTTTCCATGATGGTTTTTTTATCTATCTACCTCATGATTTTTCATTCCTGCAACCTTGTGAATAGATAAACCATAGTTTATATATGAAACATCCCAAAAGGCAAATTTATAGAGAAAGAGAGCACAGTAAGTAGCTGCCTGGGCAGGGGGTGTAATGTGCATAAGGATGTTACTGAAAGCATACAAATGTTTCAAAACGGGTTTATTGTGATGGTTGTACAACTTGGTAAACTTACTAAAACCCACTGAATTACACACTTGAAACCTGTGAATTATATACTATGTAAAGTATGCCTCAATAAAATAATCTTTAAAACCTCATAATTTACTTAGCTATTGCCCTTTAAAGAACATTTAGGGTTTTTTTTTTTTTTTTGGTCTAATTATTCATGATTATAGACAACGTCATGATGAGAAGGTGCATGAATGTTCTGGTCTGCTCCTGTGCCTGCAGTCTTCACCTTAGGTACTGGGAGGAAAGTGCTGGAGTGAAGGGACTGTGCTTCTGAAACTTCGGTAGCTATGCCTTAGGCTCACAAAAGAGCAGAAGGGACTTCTAGTTTCTTCCACCCTCTGGCCAAAGCAACTCACTTTCTGTTTTTTCCCTCTGAATAATTTTGCTAATAAAAAAAATCATTTATAATTTTTCCCTTCCTTTCAGCAGAAGTTCCATATTTAAACAATTTTTCCTTACCATAAATGACAACTCATGTCATACTTCAAATTTTCCTTTCTGTGTTAAAAAAAAAAAAAAAAGACTGGGTTGCTTCCATGAAGTTGCTACAGAACTAATGTGAAATATATAACACCAGGCAGCCATGCTTCTGTCAAACAAAAGCTGCTCATTCATTTCCTTTTCATAAGGTAACTTAGTTATGTTCTTTTTATTAGGGCAACCTATTCTCCAAATTGTGTCTAGATGAGGAAACAAAAAATTTCAACAAAAATCATATAAGAACCTATTTAAGTTTAGTTAAAGAACTGCAGGTGATAAGAGTGAAAGAAAATAATTCATTGACTGGTTTAGATTTTCATTTTGGTTAAACCTATACAACTGACTCTTTTGTTAGATTTTAATTACAGTATGAGAAAACCATACATGAAAGCATCAAAACAATTTTTATGTAATTAACTGTAAAATGGCCATGACATATTCAGGCAAAGTTAAAAGTACTATTTAATTCGAAAGAAAGGAAATAGTGAGCATTTACAGCAAAAAAAAAAAAAAAAAAAATTCATGACAGCCTGACAGTGCTGTCTGCTGTGAACAGGGAGATAAGATGAGCTGAGCCCACTCGGTCCCCAGCAGCTACAGATGCACCAGGGTGCGATGTACAGTCTGGGCACAGACTCTCTGCACATACAGGCCACAATCTGCAGAGTACACTCAGGATGGCCTATGCTTCTCAGCGGAGACAGAGAACTGTCTTTTGGTTGCCAGAAAGTTTTTCAACCTCAATTTTCTGTCCTCTGGGCCCCTCAGCTCAACTCTACCATCCACAATAAAACTGAATAGAGCTTGATTTACATAAATTCAAGGATCTCTTTACCTAAGATTAAGAACAATTTATTATTAGTCTTTTCCACTAGCTATTCACTCATTCTTGCTTTAACAAAAGGGTTTCCTCTGTTTTCCCAAACACAAGATGTGAAGGGCAAAATTAGTTTTCTAAAAATTCTGAAGGCTATATTGGGTTGGCCAGTGGGTTTTGCCACAAGATCTTATGGGGAAAAGGGGAAAACAAAACCAACAACAACAAAAAAAGACTTGAAAGAACTTTTTGGCCAATCCAACACTTCAAACAGAGACTACTGTAAAGAAGCTATACAAGCCAGCCTTCAGTGATCAGTATAGCTTACGTACCCCTCTAGGTACAATGTACAATCACCGAGTCATTTTACCCTGTTTATATTTAAGCCTGACCCATTAACCAACTGTCATTTTAACTAATGGAACCAAGTGAAGTTTTACTATGGAACAACCTGAGATGGTGAAAGCATCTGTCGAGTGTGGCAACAGAAAATACCAAAATAGGAACAACTGCTTTGCACAAAGCACCTTCATTCACACAGACGCTAGAACAGTAGGAAGAATTTTGCTGGGCCCACCTTTCACTACAGCAAAATTTTCAGTTTTATTGTAGTACTCTCTTGCCTGGAAAATCCCATGGAGGGAGGAGTCTGGCAGGCTGCAGTCCATGGGGTCTCGAAGAGTCGGACACGACTGAGCGACTTCCCTTTCACTTTTCACTTTCATGCACTGGAGAAGGAAATGGCAACCCACTCCAGTGTTCTTGCCTGGAGAATTCCAGGGACGAGGGAGCCTGATGGGCTGCCGTCTATGGGGTCGCACAGAGTCGGACATGACTGAAGTGACTTAGCTTAGCTTAGTAGTGCTTATTTTCCATGACTTTAAATTATTCAGAAACTAAGTTTAATTCATATAACTTTTTATCCAAATATTTTTCACAGAATGATTAACAAGGAGTTTTCAAAAAATTTTAATAAAACTTTTTATAGAAAACATTAAGAACTATGAGTTTCAACTTTCTAGTGGTTCTCAGAAAATTATAAGTATCTCTTTGTTTACATTATTCAGACTCATATAAATGATGTTTAGAAGGTAAAAGTAACCAAGTTCCCCTGGCGGCTGACACCCTAGCGAGCTCATAACTCCCAACCTCACAGCAAACACTCCTTTTTCTATCTAAACTAGCATTTCCATTTCTATCCTGCTTAGAGGCCCAGTATGCATCTTTACTCCCTCACTATTCAAATTTAACAAATGTCATTCAAATATATTAGAGGCCCTGTGCTATGTGCTACAGATAAAGACATAAATTATGAAAAAGCATGTATGAGATTTCTTGTACTAGTGGGGAAGAAAAAAAAAGAAAGATATTTTTAAGAATATGGAAGATCCCCTGGAGGAGGAAATGACAACCTACTCCAGTATCCTTGCCTGAGAAGTCCCATGAACAGAGCAGCCTGGTAGGCTACAGTCCATGGGGTTACAAAGAGTTGGATACAACTTATAGACTAAAACAACAAATGCATAAATATATATAGGTATGAAATCACACATCAAGTTATGGATAATTTAGCAAGTGAGAAATTAATTGGAAGGAAAAAAATATTAGAAAGATGATACTTATCCTCAGTCTTCAAGAATGAACAGGAATCTACTAGATGAAATGGCCAAGAGTGAGGGGACTTCCCTGGTGATCCAGTGGTTGAGACCTCCCTTTCCAATGCAGGGGATGTGGGTTGGATCCCTGGTTGGGGAGCTAAGATCCCATATGTCTCAAGGCCAAAAACCCACAACTTTAAACAGAAGCAATACTGCAACAACTCAATAAAGACTCAAAACAAACAAACAAACAAACCAAACCCCAAAGAGTCCATACTAGGAAGCGTGGACACGTATAAGGGTGGTGTGAAAATACAGGATCTACTCCAGAAGGATAAGTAGCTACTTCCCCTTGCAGCCAAATGCTATGGAACTTGCCCTCTAGCCATAAACAATGAGCCAAGTATATGAATCAACTATTTTCAGACATAAGAACAACAGGCAGTTAAGTCCATTATCCCTGAGGTGGGGGCACAAACAAGCTGAGCTCTATGCTAAGTTTATAGCTCAGTTGGTAAAGAATCCGCCTGCAATGTGGGAGACCTGGATTGGGAAGATCCCCTGGAGAAGGGATAGGCTACCCACTCTAGTATTCTGGCCTAGAGAATTCTATGGACTGTATAGTCCATGGGGTCACAAAGAGTTGGACACGACTGAGCTACTTTCATTTCACTTCCTACTTGGAGATAATCTATGGAATGTGGTACAGGGAAAGGGAGGAACCCGAGCAGAATATGGCAGGCAGCCTTGCTAAACTGAGAAGGTAGGGAGTTGGGCAAGGCTAAGGCAGCTGGATCTCATAAGCAGAGTACCAGGGAGGAGGGTTCTACACAGAGAGAGATCTGTAAACATCTATTCAGTCATATCCCAGAGTCTTAGATAAGATACTTATATGCACATTCACTGGGTAAAACTGTGAGGTCAGGCAAAAAACTGCCAGGAAACCATAAGCTGAACAATTCTTAGCATTCACAGAGGATATTTGAATGTTGCCCATTTTGAGTAGAAAAACCATGCCAAGCACCTGGGGCATTCAGCAGACCCCCCAGGATGCCATATTATAGTCTTATTAAAGGCTAAAGTACTCCTAGACCTGCACTAATAAGGCTGATCCACAAGTAATTTAACTGCCTGCCAAAATAAACACCCCCATTCTTTTAGTGGAAGATCATAAAATCCACCCAAGCACTATGCCATTCTAAACGTCTGGCATCCTTCCAAAAATTACTAGACATCTGAAAATGCCACAACTTACAACTAGCAGGAAAATAAAAACAGATCCAGAGATGATGGAATTGCTAGGTAAGGACTTTAAAACAGGGATTATAAATACACCCAGGGATTTAAAGTAAAATATGAACATAACAAGGAGATAGAAAGTATGAAAAGAACCAAATGGAACTGCTAGAGATTTAAACAAAAACAAAAACACTTACAGTGATTTCACCCGGCTTTAGAGAAGATCAGACCCTACAGAAGAACCAGCAAATCTGGAGACAGAAATGGAAGCCATCCGTCTAAAGTATGGGTGGTGGGGTGGAGAAAATAATAAACGAGACCTAGGGATCTGAGTTATGAGAAACCTAGACAGAATATTAAAGAGCATTACTTTGCAGACAAAGGTCTATATAGTCAAAGCTATGGTTTTTCCAGTAGTCATGTGCAGATGTGAGAGTTGGATCACAAAGAACGCTGAGCACCAAGGAACTGATGCTTTCGAACTGTGGTGCTGGAGAAGACTCTTGGGAGTCCCTTGGACTGCAAGGAGATCAACCCAGTCAATCCTAAAGGAAATCAATAACAAAGGGATTTGAGTGACAATATGGAAGTTTGTGCTTAGTCACTCAGTCGTGTCTGACTCTTTGCGACCTCCCATGGACTGTAGCCTGCCAGGTACCTCTGTCCATGGGGCTTCTCCAGGCAAGAATACTGGAGTGGGGTGCCATGCCCTCCTCCAGGAGATCTTCTGAACCCAGGGATCAAACAGTTTAACACACTGTAATTGAAGGAACAAGATAAGTGGGGGCAGAAAAATATCTCCTAAAAATAATGGCTGAAAAATCCCCAAATCTGTTAAAAACTAAAAGATCCACATAGCTCAATAAACCCCAAGCAAGATAAACAAAGAAAATCAAGGCACATTTTGCACAAATTGCTAAGAACAAGTGTGAAAGAGAAAAATCTTTAAAAAGGCACATGTACAGGGGAATTAAGAATTAATGCTGACTTCATCATAAGCAATGTAAGGCAGATGACGGTACAATGACCTCTTAAAGAACTGAGAAAAAAGTGTGCCCGGAATGGAAGGTGAGGTTGGAGAAGTGCTAGCAGTAGATGAGATAGAAGTCAGACAGAAAAGCATGGGATGTGGTCCAAACAACCTGAAAAGTCCTGAGTAAGGCAATGATGGCTAGTATATAATGCTAAATGTCTCCTCCAAGGGCACTCCTGAGCCTCTCCCTTGGAGTAAAGGTGCACAGCTCATGGCTAAAGGCTTTGGACTCACACACTCTTGTGCTAAATCTTGGCTCTACTACTTGTTATGTGATCTTAGGTTGAATTATTATTCTGATATTTTTCTCACATATAAAATCTTGTTCTAAAACTTGTAAATAAATCCAGTTGCAGCATTCAAAATCAGTAGACTGAAGTCAATGTGTTCCTTTTATATAATAACAATGAACTATCAGAAAGAAAATCAACAAAACAATCCCACTTTCAGTAACATCAAAAAGAATAATTCTTAGGATTATTTTTAACCAAGAAATCAAACATCTGTACATGGAAAACTAAGATGCTGGTGAAAAAAACTAAAGAAGACACAAATAAATGGAAGGATAGTCTGTTCATGATCTGGAAGAATTAATATTAAATATCTATGCTACCCAAAATGATCTACAGATTCAATGCAATTCCTATCAAAATCTCAATGGCATTTTTCAAACAGAAAAAAAAATCCCAAAATTTGTGTGGAACCACATGACTCCAAAAAGCCAAAACAATCTTGAGAAAGAACAAATCTGGAGGCATCTTCCCAGTTTCAAAATATATTACAAAACTACAGTAATCAAAACAATATGGTATTGGCACAGAAATAGATATACAGATCAATGGAACACAACAGAGTGCCAAGAAATAAAAATATCCACATATAACTTTATTTATGATGAAGGAGCCAAGAGTACAAAATAGGGAAAGAACAGTCTCTTCAATGAATGGTGTTTGGAAAACTCAATATTCACATGCAAATGAATGAATCTTACACATACACAAAAGTCAACTCAAAGTGGATCAAAGACTTGAATGTAACACCTGAAACCATAAAACTCCTAAACATTGGGAGTTCAGTTCAGTTCAGTTCAGTCGCGTCCGACTCTGTGACCTCATGAATCACAGCACACCAGGCCTCCCTGTCCATCACCATCTCCCGGAGTTCACTCAGACTCACATCCATCGAGTCCCTGATGCCATCCAGCCATCTCATCCTTTGTCATCCCCTTCTCCTCCTGCCCCCAATCCCTCCCAGCATCAAAGTCTTTTCCAATGAGTCAACTCTTCACATGAGGTGGCCAGAGTACTGGAGTTTCAGCTTTAGCATCATTCCTTCCAAAGAAATCGCAGGGCTGATCTCCTTCAGAATGGACTGGTTGGATCTCCTTGCAGTCCAAGGGACTCTCAAGAGTCTTCTCCAACACCACAATTCAAAAGCATCAGTTCTTCGGCGCTCAGCCTTCTTCACAGTCCAACTCTCGCATCCATACATGACCACTGGAAAAACCATAGCCTTGACTAGATGGACCTTAAGTTCCTTAAAATCAGTCTTGGCAATGATATTTTTGAATTTGACAACAAAATCGAAAATAAACAACTGGGACGACATCAAATTAGAAAGCTTCTGCAGAGCTTAGAAAATAATCACATAATGAAAAGGCAACTATGAAGTGGGAGAAAATATTTGCAAATCATATATCTGATAAGGGGTTAGTATCCAAAATATATAAAGATCTCATACGACTGAACAGCAAAAAACCAAATACTCCAATTTTTAAGAAATTGGCAGAGGAACAACTGACATGCTCACAAAGAAGATGTACAAATGGCCAACAGACACATGCAAAGGTCCGCAACATCACTGACGGCTGGGGAAATGCAGATCGAGACCACAGTGAGCTATCAGCTCACACCTGTTAAGATGGCTATCATCAAAAAGACAGAGACAAGTGTTGGCAAGGATGTGGAAGAAAGCAAGCCCTTGTGCACTGCTGATGGGAGCATAAACTGGTGCAGCCACTCTGGAAAACAGTATGAAGGTTCCTCCAAAAATTACAAGTAGGACTGCCATATGATCCAGCAATTCCACTTTTGGGTATGCATCCAAAAAGAAATGAAATGCATCCAAAAGAAATGAAAGCAGGAGCTCAAAGAGATATCTACACTCCCGTGCCTTATTGACAATAGCCAAGATACAGAAACAACCTAAGTGTCTGTCAAGACATGAATGGATAAAGAAGATGCAGTGTATATACAATGGACTATTATTCAGCCGTGAGACAGACAGACATTCTACATTGGCAACAGTGTGGATGGGACTTGGGGCATTATGCTCAGTGAAACAAGTCACACAGAGGACAGATACTGTATATCACTTATATGTGAAGTCTAAAAAAGCCAAACTCACGAAACAGAGATTAGAATGGTGGTTACCAGGGACTAGGGGAGCTGTTGGTCAGAGTATAAACTTCTAGTCAGAAGGTAGTTTCTGGGGATCTAATGTAACTATAATTATTATAGTTAACAATACTATATTATATACCTAAAAGTTGCTAAGAGAATAGATCTTAAATGTTTCTCACCACAAAAAAGAAATAGTAATTATGTGATGCAGGTGTTAGCTAATGCTCTAACATTGCAAGATACAAGTATATCAAAACACTGCAGACCTCAAACTTACAACATGTTTTATCTCAATCAAATCTTGTAAAGCTGGAGAAAATTTAAAAAACTATCTCTTTCACTAAACATCTTTTGGAGTGAAGGGGTTATGTTGTTTTCACTTTCCTATTACCAGCACCCGTTAGTGTCCAGTGCACAGGGCTAGTGGAATGAGTAATACAGTAATCATAAACCTGTTTCCACAGCAACAATACCTCAGTGTCTGAAGTCTAATTCTAAGACTTCCTCTTCAAGCAAAATGCATAACACACAAAATTCTGGCCGAACCACATGGTTTTGTGGCTCTAGAATCATGACCACCAAAGCAACAGAAGCCATCAAGCGTCTAAGCAAAGGAACAGTATCCCCACATCTATGTGCTGGTTACCTGCCCAGTGGGAGCCTGAGGGATGCTCCAGTACTGAAGCCAGGGGGATCGGCTCAGCAGCTACAGAGAACGTCCACAGAAGAGGCAGTGAGGACCCAACACAGGGGAAGAACAGCAAGCACAAAGGAGCAGGCACCAGCAGGGGAGAGGGTTAAGTGGAAGCCTTGGTGATTCATTACACAAGCGCATTAGAGGAGATAAAACAGTCAAGGACAGAGCCAAGGTTTACATTTGAGTGATGGAATAAACAGGGACATCAACGGAAACGGGGAGCAAAACACAGGCATTAGAAGCAGAGCAATGCGGGGGCGCACACACACGGATCCTGCACTGGCACAATGTGCAGGTGGATTAAGGGATACGCACCAGGCAGCTGGAGCTGCGGGAACGGTCTCATGTTGGAGACAAAGATTTGGAAACACCCAGCATGTAAATAACAGCTGAAGCCACAGAGTTATCATCCAGGGTAAATGCGCAGGTCATAAACCTTGACAAGAGTAAGACTAATGAACTGTGGGGAGCACTTATATAGTAGAAGAAGGGGGAAAGGCTCTAAGATTTAAAAAAAAAAAGAAAAGAGCCATGACAGCTAAGGAAGAACATACTTTCAAGTGAAGACGGTATAACATCGAGTGTTTAAAGAGCGTAAGAAGCAGAATGAACACTTAAACGAGGAGATCGATTCCCGCAAACAGGGCTGATGACCTCATGCAAGTTTCAGAGGAGCAGGTGGCATCAGATTGAAAAGTGATGGAGTATTGGCAGCCAAACAAATGGATGGTTCAGTGAAGCAGAACAGAACTGACTAGAAGGTGAGGAAAGCTGCACATTCAGAAGAGAAGGGCAGGACAACAGTTCAAAAGAGTCCAAGCTGAAAACCAGGAATTTTAGGAGAGAAGTGACTGAATCATTGGAAGAGGGATGGAAAAGAGTCACTTGAGGTGGGAGGGACTCTCAGGGAGGATAGAAGAGTGAGTAAAACACACAACAAAGGTCCTGGAAAAGGCAGGAAGAGGATTAAAGAGCAGAAGTCAAAGTTTTAGCCTTGGCGTTAAGGAATGGACTCTCTTCCTGGGAACAGAGGACAGGCGGTGAGAGTGTAGAGTGGGTGATGGTGAGCAGTGCACGTCTGATGGCCTTTATCTTCTCAGTAAAGGAAGAGAAGCCTTGCTATCTAACAAGTGGGAAGTGGGTGGCAGCACATGTGACCAAGGATTTCATAAGCTCCTGTCCTCCTGCTGGGGATGTTAAAAGACGGGGATGAGAGATTAGGGAAAGAATTACAGAACTACACCAAGAGCCCAGCTGAGGCTGGAACTCTTCCTCGTGTAATAAGCAGACGGAAGGCTATGCAAATGCTCCCAAGAATGGGCAGGAGGAGGGACAGCAGCTTAGGCCCTGTGTTTTAAACCGGCAGAATGGACTGCAGAGGAAGAGCAAGAAGAAGAGCATAATATGAGGCACTGGTGAGGGATCAGCTGCAGGAGCTACCCCAGAAGTGAGGGGAATGTAAGGGACGTGAAGGCAGGAGATGATGGAGGACCAAGGGGGGACAGGAGGGAAGGTCAAGGGCAGGTTCTGTGAGATCGGGAGAGAGACAGGAGGATGAGCAGAGCATCACATTTCAGACAGTCCCTTTCGGATCAATTTCCAATTCTAACCAACCCTCTCCAGGGCAAACTGAAGACCAGAAACCTCTAATCCAAGGTTTTTTGAAAATGAAAAACAACTTCATTGAGGTAGAATCCACACAGACTACATTTCTTAACCATTCAAGCATTTGTGGCTATTTCTATCACAATGAAAAATTCACACTGGAAAACATGTTCATGCTTTTTGTTGTTCACATTTTAACTTTTTTTCTTTGAAAGGATTCCTACAAGTGAAATTATTGAATTAAAGAAATATATAAACACAATGCTCTTGAATTATATTATCAAGAGGATGACACTATTTTAGACTTTTTTAGAAGCCATCCAGACTTCTCCCTCTATAAACTTATTTATGTTTAAAAGTTTATAGAGGGAGAAGTATTGCTTTACAGAGTTTTGCTGTTTCCTGCCAAACCTCAACATGAATCAGCCATAGGTATATATATTCCTTCCCTTTTGAAACGCCCTTCCATCTCCCTCCCCATCCCACCCCCTAGGTTGATACAGATCCCTATTTTATACATAGTACTGTATTTCTGTCAATCCCAATCGCCCAGTTCCGCCCACTCCATTCTTTCCCCCCTGGAGTCCGTCTGTTTGTTCTCTTTGTCTGACAGGATTTCTTAAGAAGAAAAAATTGTCCTTCATGTTCCAAAGCTGTTTTCGCTGCTGTCCCACCTACTTACCCAAACTGAAAGCACAGTATGAATCCCAACAATTATTTCTGAAAGAAGGATTATTAACTTAGACCATATGAACATATAAGAAATTATATCAAATGCCTTTTGTTTTAATATTATACCGGTTACCTCCTTAAGAAGGCTTCTAATAAGAACATAAGAGAACTTTATTTTCAAAAGAATTTCACTAAAGAATGAAGGTCTGAGATATGTCAATAAATACACGAAAAAGTTTTGGAAAATCTTCAGATTTCCAGAGAACCAGGGCTTGCCAGGTTATCACAGATGAGTGGCATGTATAAAGGAGTGTGGACTACAAACAAACTCAGTGAGGAGGACAATACTTACTATTCCAGAACTAAGATCATTTCCGATGGTGTCTCGTAGACTTCGTGTAAATTAATGACCCATGGATTGTCCTGGGCTAGCTCGAGTACAGCGATTTCATGAACTATTTCCATCCGACAATCTTGGCCTTTTCTTCTTTTTCTCATGAACTTGGCGGCAAATTCTTTTCCAGAATCTTTCTTTATGCATTTCCGCACCACTGCAAATTTCCCCCTAGAATTAAGCAAAACAACAATCACTGTTAAAGCTGACTTTTCAGAGGTGATTTTTAATGAAATTTCCAAACAGTCATCAGTGGATATTTAAATTTAGGTCATATGCAAACACTCAAGTAGCAATATAACTTGGGAAACACCTCTCTATAAATAAAATGTAATGGAAAAATCTGCAGATTCATTCTTCTAAATAGAGGATAACCAAATATTTAAGCCAATATTTCTTTGCAGCTTTATATATATATATATATAACTTAATTTTTACACATTTATACATAAAATACTTTGAATCTTAAAAAAGAAACTGATTATCAAAATTCCTGAAATAATGGATTTCACTGTCACTCATTGACTCTAAAAAGGCCCAATCACCTTCCAAAGTTATTTAAAGATAGGGATCTCATTTGTATGACATCATTTCAACTACAGCATCAGCTGGAAATGTCTAGCTTTTCTATAAACAGATATAACAACCTTCTTTGATACACTCTACTGCCATGTTATTACACTAATAAGTCACACAGGGGATCAGCACAGCATATTGATTATGGAATAAGGTCTGGAATTAGATTTGGGCATGAATTCCAAAGAATGGCTCCATCCACTCACTCAATGCATAACCTTGGGCAATTTAAGCTCTAACTTAGGGAAAAAAAAAATCTCATTTTCTTAATCTATAAAGGAGAACACCAACAGGATCTATTTCCCAGGGTTGTTGTGAGAATTAAAGAATACATGTCAACTGCTTAGCATGGTACTTGCCACATACGCAATAAAATATTATGTAGCAAACAAATCACTGAGCTGTAATAATTATCACCCATAAACATCCAATACTCAAGCTGGAAGGCAACTTAGAAATCAAAGTTGTTTTTTTTTTTTTTAATCCACCACCAAAGCCAAAGCCAGTGTCTTTCTTTCAAACTGTGAGGCAGTCTTTTCCTCTCGTGGGCACACATTATTTTAGTAAGGTTTTCATTACAAGCCTAAACCTGGCTTCAAGAGAAGGACTGGTGTCCATATCTTTTGCTGAGCGATACGGAAGGACCAACCTGACAGTCTATCAGGTACTGGGCACAGCTGACGTGATCTGTTAATTGCTACCCCTTTTCCAATTTTCAATCATTCCTCATCCCCTTAGGGTCTTTGCTGGTAAAATGCGTCAACCAAATCTGATGCAACTGCTCCAAGTATAAGCTCAAAGAGCTTCATGATTATTATTTTGCTGAGGTTGGCCCAATGCAAATTAATATGCCTTTTGAAAAAAACTTGACAGGTTTTCCATATTTCATAAATAAAACCTTCTCCTCTTGGATTCTTTCAAGCCAGGGTCTTGATACTATGTTTTAGAAATATACTTTAAAAAATTTCAATGCAAGGCTTAAATTTGCTGTTAAATTCTACTTTCTAGGTTTGGCCCAGCATTCTAGACTACCAATGTTATTTTGAGGACTGATCCTTCCTTCTTTGCTACTGTTAACCACAAATATGATGTGCATCCCCTCTGAATTTCTGTTACCATCAGCAATAAAAATGTTACATGAAAAATCCTTAGGCACAGCCCTACAGCTGATCAATTAGGTGGCAATCTACCTAACAGCACCCTAATTTAGAACAAGGCTCTCTGTGCTCAACAGGAATGTGAGATGACACACTTCTTCAGGTCACTAGAAAGATTCAACAATAAACTACGCATCACAGGCTAATGCCTCTTTTCCTTTGGCCCCACAAAATCATTAGGCTAATAACATCTCCATTGAGCTTTAAAAGGTTCCTAATGATCTTTGGATTTCTTTAAGGAAGAGGAAAAAAAATCATTAATCATTTGATTTTTTTTTATACCTATATTTCTGAAGTTTCAAAAGAGGAAAAAGAGAAAGTCTAATTTGTAAAAAACTGACCAACCTATAATTGACAACAAACATGTGGCTATTAAATTAGAAATGCCTGGGTTGAACTGCTCTCAAAGAACTCCCACAGCAAACACATAGGTATCTACTGTTACCACACCTAACACTCTAGGCAATACAGTCCTGTGTGAAATTATAGTAAAATACTGCTGCTCACATACCTGTCCTGAATGTATTGCTATATTTCCGAAGACTAACCGAAGACGCAACAGATGAATGGATCCCTAACCTCTAAACTCTGGGAACCCTTGTTATAAAAGAGCCGTTGCTTAATTCAGAGGCCAGAAGCAACCAGAGGAGAGACCTATACTTACCCTGGGTCTCCCGCTAGGCATCCATTTCTTTGGGTCCCCACAGTAGTTCGCACACCAATCACTAATCTTGACACCACCCTTGTTTATGAGGAAGCATTCAGCTGTAGGTTTACCCTTTCTCTCCCCCATATCATGCACTATCCTGGGAGTCAGCCAACCTTTCTGTAAAGGGCCAGATAGCAAATACTTTCGGTTTTGCTGGCCAGCTGATTTGATCACTACCATTCAAGTCTGCTGTACAGTGAAAGCAGCTGCAGACAACAGGTCAATGAATAGGGGAGGCAGGGTTTTAAAAAAACAAAAAAACAAAACACAACTTTACCAGCACTGAAATGTGAATTTCGCATAGTTTCCATGTCATTAAATGACTCTTTTGACTTTTCAGTCATTTAAAAATATACAGATCATTCTATATAGCTAGTGAGCCTCATCAAAACAGGCAGCCAGCAGTGCCCTAATCCACGCTGAAGAAAACTCTTCCACCGTTCTGATACTGCACCCCACTGAAGCAGATAGCAGGACAGCAGATCCCAGGAAACCGGCCCTACCTCCTCTCAGGATGACTGGGGCGATGGAGGGGAACCCTCAAAACCACTCAGGGAGTCAGAAGATGAAGCCAGGTTCCGGCAACTGTTCTTTCTCTAGAGCCACCAGGCACACGTAAGTGTGAGACTCAGTCTTCAAGGTGCGGGGGTCGAGTGAACACACTAAGAATTATTCACGGTTTCCCTAAATTCCACAGCCTGCAGTGCTCTGGTAGGCCTGCTTTACCGCAACTTCATGGTAAAAACTGTGATTGTATCTCAACCCTTTAAGTTACTGAGGCCTCTCCAAAGCACGAAATAAATGATGTTTCTCTGACTCTAGGGGCCATAGTTATATGCAGGGACTTGAGGCTGATGAGGTTCAAAGGATGTAAGATGTCTGTTTCACGTTTACTTCCTTAGCTGCTTAGCCAAAATTCTTCCTAGATTATCAGGATGTTTCAGTTTCCGGAGCTCTTCACCCATTTCACAAACATCTATAGTTCACTATTACACACTAAACTGAAAACTCTGATTTTCATTAATCATTTGGCGGGGGGTGGGGCTGGGGATGGCGGGGGGAGATATTAGGAATGAGTATGTTTCAAAATAACAATGATAACACACTCTAGGGTAGTAAGACAGGAAGGATAAACAAAGATAACTACAGGAAGAGACATCTGAGTCAGACCCACCAGTCTAAGCTTCCTCAGAACAAGGACTGGGTTTTTACTGATCTCTGAATTACCAGTGCGCAACTGGAAAAGTTTAGGAAGGCTCAGTGAACATAGGTAGGTAGATTTAGGTATGACAGGCTAAGTAGCTGGTGCTTCATTTCTCAAGGTAAGAATGGGCACCTATGAGACTTTTACCTTAGTGAAAGTTTTAAAAAGCTAAGATAAATGTTTTAAAAAGCTAATTCTGAGTGTATTGCCAAGTGTTAACTGGAAACTAGGGAAGCCAAGAAAATAGCTCAAAGTAAGGGGTCTGAATTAAAGTAGCACAGCAGAGGCTGGGAAGAGAGAAAGTATTTACAAGGCATTCAAGGTCAAGACAGACTGAGCCTGGGCAGAGGGAAAGGCGGAAGACGACTTGGGGATCTCTGTCCTGGGTCCTGGGTGATGTGGTACCACCCACTGAGAGGAAAAATCAGAATGGTAACAGATGTGCAGAGGGTGGAGGGAGAGGAGTATGTGTTAGGCTTCAGATGGGAGAAGTTTGAGGTGCCTTTCTCTGCAAAGAGAATTTTATTTACTAATAGATGGATTCCAAATATAACCAGTTTTGGGCTACCACACATTAGAATACAGAAGGCTCAGGCAAAGATAAAAAATTGGAAGTGCTGATTTGAGTGTATATAGAGGAAGAAAAATAAAAGTGAGTTCCAAGATTCTAGGTTTGATTCTAGATTACAGTAAAGGGCTTTGTTTCCACGTATATCCTATTATTTAAGTTCTTCCAACACGTTACAATTTTTTGGCTATGCCTGTCTTCCTGGCCCTACTATGAGTTGCAGAGACCTGGCCTCTTCATCTTTGCATCTCCATGTTTAGTGCCTGGCCTATGGCAGGTGCACAAATACAACACCAGATAACACCCTAGATGCATACACTGTTCTTGTTATTTTGCTAAATAGAAGTTCTATTTAGCAAACTCAGCCTCATAAGGTTTAATATTTTAGCCACATAGGGCTACTTGCTGTTCTCTCTTTCACTGAATTTTTCTGCACTGTGCTTGTTTTATTGCCAATGGCTGGAGTGTCTTGCATTGCTACTGCTACTGAAATTCCATCCATTCTTTCAGGCTCAGCTCAAATGTTGTTTTCCCCACAAGATTTTCCCATGTGGCATGTCACTTTGCCCATAAAAGGAGTAGTGACTGATTTGTTAGATTTGGGAACACTTTCCAGAGCCTACCAAAGAGCCTCGTGTGCTCAACATCCCAAGTCCAATATTTGCTTAATAGCACTGGGGTACAGCCTTAGGCGCAAAGAAGTTCTGTTCAACAATGACCTAGATCAGATCTGTTTTCCTTACCTCTGAAAGAACTAAAACCAAACCATCTGCTGATCCTAAGTGTAAAAATCAGCCAGTCCATCAGATCAGTCAGCATGAGTGACAAGAACAGCTAGAGCCAAAAGCCAGATTTGGTTTGAAATTTGGGCAATTTGTTCAACTTTTCTGAGTCTTAAGATTCCTCACCTACAAAATGGGGTTGATGGCACTAACCCTGTAGGGTAGTGAAGACGAAAGAAAATGACATTTCCAAAGTGGCCATTCAGGAAATGCTCTGCAGTCAGGAACAGCAGCTATTTTTATTGTCTGGGGCAGTAATTTCAGATCTATGATAATTTATTAAAAAAATCATACAGAACTGAAGAGCTTTGGAGGCGACTTAAACTCTCTACTTGATGCATAAATTTACTATACAAATTGAGTTCCTCCTTCCTTTCCTGAACAGGCAAACCAATGATTATAGCTACCTAACTTTCTAATGCATTTGGTTCAATAATTGGCTTTTATAAAATTTTGTTAGGTTTGCAAAGTGGCGGAAATTCACTAAATCCTTAAGTTTATATATTTTTAAACTTTGATTTTATATTGGAAGGTTTATACATTTAAATTAAGTTTTTACTTTTAACATAAGCTCCAACTTTTCAAAATTAAAACAGCTGACCTAACTAAGCACGTGCCTTAGAGAAGGAGCCGTACTTCCTAGCAATGTCTGATGCTGAACCGCAAACACGGCTAGTTGTCTTTATCCATCCCAAAATATCAGATTACCTGAAACTGTAAATATCTTTCAAACTGATGATAAACTGCCAAGAAATCTTAATAGTTTTCCTAAAACAAGGCACAATTTTTACATGGATAGTATCATTTAACAAGGGTCTTTATTTCTAAAGAAATTATGACTTGCAGTCTACGCCACATGCTCAAGTAGTTGTAAGGTCCTCAACCCAAAGCCGTTACCTACAGACAGGAACCCAGGTAAAGGGCATCCACTTGCGGAAACACCTCCACCTGTGCATCCTCTTCAGCTTGCACATCCTCTTATTTCCTGATAAAAATCCTTCCTTGTTCCCATTACTCCCAACTGCTTTGAGGAGAATGAGATAGGATGTCCCTACCCACCATGAGGCCCAGCTGAGACAGGCTGGGATCTAGGACCCTTCACCTGAGTGCCTGCACCTGTACAAACATCTCCTCAAGCAACAGAATATAAAGGAACTATAAGGGACTCAAAAATAACTTCATGCGTGTGCAGGTGGGGTCAATTATGAACAATAAGCTAGAAAAAGACCACAAACCGACAGCCATTTCTGAGGTGCTGGGAGAAAAAGCAGGGGCCTGCACACCAAGGGGGTGGGCGGACCACTGAAGTCCCCCTCCAGCCAAACCCACCCATCGACCCCTAACCTTACCCCATCCAAAGGACCAGCTTGCCGCCCCCTTCCCCTCCCACCCAGGGGCATCAGCAAGGGCATCTGGTTCTTGTTTTTCACTCCCGTGCGCTACAGCCCAAGTCCCAGAAAAGGCTCTCCCGGAATTCTCATCTGGCCTCTTATCAATTTCTATTGATTAAAGAGTCCAGGGACCCAGGTGGGTAACACAACCGGGGAGGGCCAACCACATGACACTGAAGCTTGGCAGTGCTTGCTCCAATTTGGAACCCATTAACATGTCCTCTTACAAAAATGATGGCAAATTGCTTTAGCCACAAGATAGACTACAGTGTTGTTTTTTTTTTGAGAAACATCTGCAGCATAATGGAAATGATTGCAAGGAGTCCCAGCTCACTGTCTCTCATATGACTCAATCTACTGGTATCTTGATTTTCTCATCTGAAAAACAGGACTTCCCAAATCTGCTTGTGATAAGAAGTAAATGAGATAATGTATGTGAAAGCCCCTATAAAACTGTAAAGCCCCCATGTATGAAGTACCCATTTCAACAGAGAACTCGGATTTACTTATACCATTTCTGCTCACAGGGAAATTCAACTATCAGTATGTAATAGTTTAAAAAACAAGATATTCTTTTGGCTTTAAAAATATCTTTTTTCTTAAGATAAAATTTATGAATGTATAAAAAAGTTAAAGTTGAAGACTAGGCAAATCATTTAATGTGAAATTAGTGTAATTTAAAACTTCTAGAAAATTTTTAGATTTTTTCGTTCCTACACTATCAATAAGAGCTCCATGGAAGTCAACTCTTTGAAAAAACTCTTGGAACCCAAGGTCATGGTTCCTGTACCTCGAATTGTTACTGTGGTTTACATTGGCACATGTCCTGACTCAAAAGAAAGGTAACAAGCCTCAGGAATAACAAGTCAAGTTTCAAGCAATAAAAGAAAATTTTACATCATATATTTACCCACATTTAGGCTACTATGGACTCTGCTGGCGACATGAAAGAATGCAGTATTTCTTAAAATAATCAACATTACATCCTCTCATTAGTAGGGAATCAATACTGATCATTTAAAATGTCTTCTCCAAACAACCACTTCACTGAAAGCTTTATATTTCTATAAAATAATGGGAATGCCTGCAAAAACTTGATTTCTTTGAACAGTTAGCTCTTCACACCTCTTCAACATTTTCACTAAATGAAAGGCCAGAGAACAAAATGAATAGACCTTTGTTTTTCATACCACATCATTAAAGGATAACGAGTAATTTTAAAGTTCTACATCAGCATGAGATCAATTCCTTATATCAGAGTCAACACCTAGGAAAAGAGGCTGCTTTTCTTACTACTGAATTACACAAAAACACACTTCATTCTGTCAAAACTGCAACATTCAGGCAAAACTGATAAACCTTAAACAGAAACTGCTTCTAATACAAAACAGAACTTTCACTTCCTGAGACGTCTAAACAGTTCCCTGGTCTTTTGCAATGAGGTTTCCTACTTCTGCAACAGATAGAAACACATTTTGAGGTTGTGCAGGTTTTCCTGTTTTTGCGTTTTGGTTACATGTAAAACACCATTCACTTAGCTATCCAATGCATTACAGTTTCTCAATGCATGCCCTGCATTACAGTTTCTCAATGCATGCCCTAAGTCAAGCGCAGCTTTTATGCTACAGATGTGCTGTTGATTTATTTAATTCTCTCAACAACTCTGTGAGGTAATCAGAGATTTGGTAACTCAGTCAAGTACATATAAAGTGAAGTAGCTCAGTCGTGTCCGACTCTGCGACCCCATGGACTGCAGCCCACCAGGCTCCTCCATCCATGGAATTTTCTAGGCAAGAATACTGGAGTGGGTTGCCATTTTCTTCTCCAAGGGATCTTCCCGACACAGAGATAGAACCCAAGTCTCCCTCACTGCGGGTAAAGGCTTTACTGTCTGAGCTACCAGGGAATCCAGTTAAGTAAAGAGCCAAGACTCAATCACAGACTGACTAACTGCTAAGTCCATGTTCTTAGCCACTGTGTTACACTTCTCCGTGAAGAAAAGGGAACCAAAAAGAAACAAATACATTCATTTTCTTTTTCAGTTTTGGGCTCTTATATCAAGTACCTACTTAACTGTATTCTGTGCTTCTGGAGCTTTTGCTTATGTAAAGAAATTCATATAAGATATGTAAAAGATGTCATAACCTTCAAGAAAACAAACACAACTTTACAGACAAACTAATTTTATAATAGAGGTTAAAATGAAAGTTGATTTAACCTCCCTGGTTCTTGGAGGGATTGTCACAACACCTGGTAGGGAGCAAATCAATTGTTTTCCGATTAAATCATCTATCAGGAGCCTACAAGACAGTGCTTGCCACCTGAAGACATTTTTCAGTTGTGTAATGTGTTTTCCCTTCTGTGGAATGAAGCCAGACAACCAAACAATGGGGAGTCCTAGTTTTCCTTCCTCAAGAAATCAGTTACTTCAGAATGTCTGGAATGTTCACCAATTAGAATACCTAGATGAGTCAGGAGCTGTCTTCTTTTGTCATAGAGTGCACAAAGATCCAGTTAATTAGTGCCTAGCAGAGGGAAGTAAAGCTTGGCCCTGGAAGACGTTTTTCCTTTTCCCATGTGGAATAAATAAGACACTTTTAAGGTCAGTTTCTTTGCCAAAAAACGATTTCTAAAGGTTACCTTAATATTTGTAAGGCGGCTTGTTTTTAACGTTGTAATCACTGTTATAAGACCTTTTTCCAAGACCCGCAAATGAAGGCTGTTATAACTGTCAGGCCCATTCCCCATTACAACATGGTGAGATTTTGCCAACGTGATAGATGTCTGCAACACCTGCTAACACTTCTCAAATGCTGTGTGCCAGGACCAGTGGTTTGACCTGTACAGCCCCTGCACCTTCTCGACACCCCCATGAGGGAGGTACTGTCACTATACTGATATTATGGGTGAGAAACGTGAAGCTGGGGAGGCTAAGTCACCGTCCAAAGGCACACAGAGCAAGCAGAGTGGGGATCTGAGCTCGGGTCTGACCCCAAAGCCAGTGCTTCTGACAATTTCTTCAAACTGTTCTCAGAGAAAAAGTCGGTCCCCAAACCTCTACTGTTCCCCCGTCGGTCAGCAGTAAAAAAGAAAGAAAGAAAAATCCGCTTGCACGGAG
Organism: Capricornis sumatraensis; assembly: GCF_032405125.1. NCBI lineage: Eukaryota > Metazoa > Chordata > Mammalia > Artiodactyla > Bovidae > Capricornis > Capricornis sumatraensis. Next base: position 82,321,452 of record NC_091073.1, read on the forward strand.
ATGCTGGTTCAATCCCTGGTCGGGAAGATCCCCTGCAGAAGGAAATGGCAATACCCCACTCCACTTTTCTTGCCTGGGAAATCTCATGGACAAGAGGAGCCTGGTGGGCTACAGTTCATGGGGTCGCAAAAGAGTCGGACATGATTTACGACTAAACAACAAAACCTATCACTCTGTGACCCCTCTTCAACGTACAAGACGTAAAGTATCCCAACAGCCTTCACCTTTTGCGATTTTAAAAACAGACCAAATTCTAAGCTCTCCCTACCCCTACAAAACAACAACGAGATGGGGCAGAAAAGGCAAGGGCTGTATCACGGCGTAGAAGGAGTCAGACAAGGGCCCAGAGTCCACAAATGAAACCGATCTGAACTTAAAAAAGCACAAGGACCTAAATATTTCAGAACGCAAAGAGCACAAACCCAAGAAATCGCAACTGAAGTCAGCAGAAAGCGGCTGACGGAAACTGGCCCAGGGCTGGTGCGAAAGAAGCTGTTACGCTCGGGGTTCTGCCCTCCTCTATCACAGCCACAGAGAGAGAAGCAGGAACCCACAAGTTCGCAGGCAAAACCAAAGCTGACTCCACACCTGTGCTGACTTCAGACTCGCTGCCGCGGGGAAAGATTCGCAGCGTGGTTCCCACGCCACCTCGTTAAGTTACCGTACAGGGGACCACAGAGGCTGAAACGCCCGCAGCAAAAAGAGGAAGGGGTCTAGCTTCTGGCGGCAGCCTTTCTCATGGCCGCTACCACGGCTTTGGGGGAAGCCGCGGGTGGACTCGTGGCCGGGGGGCCCCGCCGCCCTAATCGCCGCCCGCACCCACGTCTGTACCCGGTCCCGACGCGCTATCTGCCCCCGCGCCGGCCGGCCTCCCGCACTTATCTGCGCGCGCCCGCCGGCCTCACCTGCCCAACTCCCGGCCCGGGGTCAGGGTGTAGGCGTCCTGAAAGGGCTCGGTGCGCACAGCGGTGCGGATCTCCGTCAGCAGCCCGCGGGCCTGGGTCGGGGGCGGCGGCCGGCGCGGCGTGCCCAGACCCCGGCCAGCCCGACCCGAGCCGGAGGCGGCGGCCGGGGAAGAGCCGCCGCTGCCCGGCTTCTCGAGAGGAATCATGGCGCTCGGGCGTGCTTTTCTTGCCTGCCACCCGGCTCGCTCGGAGCTCCCGGCGGGTAACGGCCCCGCCTCCAACTGCCCCGAGCCGGCGCGAGGATGCCACCCGCTCTGCCCGGAGCTGCGCACAGACTGCGGCCGGCTGCCTCCAGGCCGCCTGGCCCCGCCCCACGTCCGGCCCCGCCTCTCCCCTGCCCCCCGGGGAGCTCCCGTGGGTTCCAGAGGGCCGCGTGCCTCGCGCGCGCCCTCTGCAGCTGAGGGGGAGAAGGTGCAGCCTGGCGGGGGGCCCGGCGGCCGGCCCCGACAATCTGCAGGCGACTCACAGCACCACCCTTCTGACTGGAGGACCCGCTGCGTCAGCCAGTTACGCACCTGCTAAGCATCTGAGTGTTGCAAATCTGAGCCCTACATTAATGAAAATGCGTAGGAGCTACCAGCCAGAGCTTCACGATCCCTTCCCTTGGGCGGGTCAGGAGAGGTGATGATCAGGGCTGATCAGGGCTGCTGTACAGCACGTGGAAGTTGCCTGCGGCATCTGGTACATTCCCACACTGAGAGGAGGACATGGAGGCAAGAGATGGATAAATATTTTTAAACCCGCATACCAGCCCTACAGTCTTCTCTATATTTAACTTTCAAGGTGCTCTCATCCGGTCTTGAGGTTTTAATTACATCCGTATGCTCACGACTACAAAATTTTTATCTCTAGTTTCCAACCATTCTCTGAACTTCACACTCATATATTGAAGTATACACTTGGCATCACCAGTTGGATAACAAATTAGCATTTCAAATTTAACGAGCAGAAGTCATCTCCTGATCATCCTTCATAAATGCAGTCCCACCAAGTTTCCCCACCTCAGTAAATGCCATTTCCATCCTTCCAGTGGTTCAAGCCAAAAACCTTGGGGTCAACATTGACTCCTCTCTTTCTCTCATACCCCTCATCCATTTTGTAAGAAATCCTTTTGGCTTTACCTTCAAAACATATCCAGAATCTGATCACTCCTCTCCATTTCCACATGACCACAACTACCATTCTCTCTGGTCTGGATTATTGTGATAGCTCCCTAATTAGGCTATCTGCTACCATCCCTCTTCCTCCTCAATTCCACATCACTTTTTTTGTTGTTGTTACTAATTTGTCTTTATTTTTTTTCCTTTCCTTTTCTTTTTTTTTTTCAGCTTTGTGGATTTTTTCTTAATTTTTTTTTTTTTACTTGATTTTACTTTACAATACTATATTGGTTTTACCATACATTGACATGAGTCCACCACGGGTGTACATGCGTTCCCAAACATGAACCCCCCTCCCACCTCCCTCCCCATAACATTTCTCTGGGTCATCCCCGTGCACCAGCCCCAAGCATGCTGTATCCTGCGTCAGACATAGACTGGCGATTCGATTCTTACATGATAGTATACATGTTTCAATGCCATTCTCCCAAATCATCCCACCCTCTCCCTCTCCCTCTGAGTCCAAAAGTCCGTTATACACATCTGTGTCTTTTTTGCTGTCTTGCATACAGGGTCGTCATTGCCATCTTTCTAAATTCCATATATATGTGTTAGTATACTGTATTGGTGTTTTTCTTTAAGGCCACCAGAGTGATCTTTTAAAAAATCTAAATTAGATCATGTCATTCCTCAGAGTTTTGCTTCTGGCAATGATGAGTTAGTCTATGCGTGATCAATACTCTCACTGAGAAAGTCGGCAAATTTTTTCAAGTCAGATAGTCCTCTGCTTGAAACATCAGAGAGTTTCAAGAGCAGCAAGAACTTGAACCACTGAGATCCAGACAAGAAGGGCAGCCCAGAATGGCACCCCTTTCCCATGAAGCATTTGATAATTCCAAAGCAATGACTGAAAGGGTGAGAAAATAAGCAGGGCTGGAGAGACAAAGAATTGGAGTTTAGGGATCTGCTAAGAAGAAGGAGCTGGTAGACACTCTAGACAAGCTCTCTCAAGGACTGAAGAACAGCTTCAAAACGCAATAGAAAATCCCCTCTGGAGGAAAACACCATCATCGGAGGTCAACATTATCTCTACAATATTTCAGACACAATGTCGGGCACTTAATTTAAAAGGGGGGCACACAAGAAGAATTATCTTAGAAACTGAGAGAAAAAGAAAATAGAAAAAGTAATAAACAGGAAGAAGATGCAGATAATGAATTTTAAAGACATATTTTAAATAATTGTGTTTAATATCTTTAAGAAATTAAATTATGAGATAGAGAATTTCAGCACAGAACTGAGAAATCCAAAGAATAAAATGGGCTTTTAAGAACTGGGGGAAAAACCCACAAACTAAAACTACGACTGAATAGATGGGTTTAATAACAGATTCTATGAAGCTTAAGAAAGAGTTAGTGAACCTGATTAGGGATCTTAATAGATAAAAAAAATTTGCAAAATGAAACGCGAGAGATAAGAGGAAATAATGTTCAGAAAAGAGACTAAAGCACATAAGGTACTATGTGTTAAAATGTTCTAACATACATATAACTGAAGAATCAGACAGAGAGGGAAGAGAAAAAAGAAGCAATATTTTAAAATATAGCGGCCAGGAATTCTTCAAACTTAATGAAGGACAACAACTCATAGAATCAAGGAACTTTATAAATATTAAGCAGGGTTTCAAGAAAATAAAATCATACCTAAGCAGATCATAGTCAACTACTAAGAACTGAAGACAAAAATCTTGAAAAAATAGAGAAAGGAGATATATATTACATATTATAGAAAGGAGATATATATTATATATATAATATATATATATAGGAGATATATATTATCTGCAAAAGAGCAAAAGAAGATCAAGAGCTTATTCTCAAACAATGGAGAATAACTATCTTCAGATATCTTCAAAATGCTCAAAGAAATGAGCTGCCAATCTAGATTATATACTATCCAGTAAAAATGTTCTTCAAAATTGAAAGTAAAATACAGCCATTGTTATAACAAACACTAAGATCATCAGCTGACTTACATGAAAGGAAATTTGAAAAGGAGTTCTTTACGTAGCTGGAAAAGTAATCCCAGATAAAATTGTGAGAATGTCTGAAGGGATGCAGAAGAATAAAGGGATTAATATGTGGCTAGATATAAATAAATAGGAACTGTATATAACAATAAAAATGATGTCTTCTTAATTTAAATATTTATAGATATAGAATTAAAATATATACAATAATAGCACAAAAGAAGAGAGGGAGTAAATAGCACAAAAAAAGAGATGGAATGAAAATATGCTAAAGTTCTAGCATCGAGTGGGAATTCATAAAAGTACCTGGCTGTAATAAATCAAGAATTAATATTATAATCTCTAGATTAGCAATGAAAATAATAGAAAAAGAATGAATAACAAATTCATGGCGAGGAGGAAATGGGATAATAAAAAAACTCAAAAGAAGTAAGAACAGAAAGCAAAGGGTCATAAAGTAAGAATAGACAAGTAGAAAACACATAGTAAGATGATATGTTTAAGCAAACTGAAGTTGTTTTTTTTAAAACTGCAGTTACTGCAAACTTGAATGGAATTTGATATACCCTAGATTAAAAGGCAAAGGTTGTAGACAGGATATAGTTGTTTGTACTCCAATAAGACACCTTAAGTAGAAAGTTACAGAAAGGCTGAAATTAAAAGGATAGCAAGATTTATGCCATATAAATAGTAGCTAACAGAAAAATTGGTATAGTTATGCATATATTAGACAAAGTAGATTTTTAAGGCAAGAGGCATTACTAGAGATAAAGGGAAACATTTCTTACTGACAAAAGGATCAATCTGTGAGTAAGTTATAAAAATTCTAAATTTGTATGGTCTTAAAAATATAGCATTGAAATATACAAAGCAAAATGACAGAACTAAAAGGAGAAACAAATATAATCAGAACCTGAGATTTTTAACACTCCTCTATGTGATTGGACAAGCACATAAAAAAACAAAGAAACATTTTTAGCAGTTTGAACAACACAATGACCAAACAACATAATCTATGTAAATAAAACACTGCAGGCTATACATCCTTTTGGTGCAAGAACATTTATTAGGTACTGGATCATAAAGCACATTTCAAAGGTTTCGAAGAATTGAAGTTCTACAGAGTACTATGTTCTGTGATCATAGTGGAATTAAGCAAGAAACCAAACATTACCTATTGATTTGGCGTACAACTAAGACCACAACTGAAAGCTCTATAAAATCATAAATGCTTGGAAATCTCATTTATGGTGATAGAAATCAGAAGAGGGGTTGATTTCAGGGTGGAGGAGATTGAAAAGGAGCAAAACGAGATTTTCTGGGGTAATGAAATGGCCTAGTTTTACTCTGGCTTGCATGGATATATGCATTATTTAAATTACACTCCATTTTTTATAAAAACTTCTGTTTTACAGAAATTTTCAAACCGATGGAAAAACATGGCCTCAAAAATATTAAACAAAATTCATTTAAGCAGTGTATGAAAATATACATCATATCAGAGTAGATTTTATCCCAGAACAATTCAGGGTGCTTCACTCCCTGTTCAGATTAGTGGAGGAAAGAAATTCCATCAACTTAATAAATACTGGAAAATATTTTGTAATATTCAATACCCATTCATGGTTAATTTTTAAAAAATTGAACACCCTGAAATAAAAAGGAATATCTTAAACTTAATGAGACATGTCTAAAACTTGCAGGAGCATCATAACTGAAGTCAGGGGTACAGTGATGACACCTGCTCCTGGGACTCCTACTTAATGTTGCAGGAAGACCAGACTGGTTCTTGCTGGAAACGAAGAGCGACAATGGTCCAAAGGAACAGGTAACATTGTTGGATTTAGATAGTTCCAGGACATTTCTAGACTATCCGGAAGAATCAACTGGAAAATATGAACATTAAAATTAGAAAAAGGTGATTAAATAAAATAAAAATAAATACCTGCTTTCATAAATAAAAACAATATAAAGAATGAGAATAAAGGGAATTTTCCATCTGCAATAGAAGGAAAAATAAAACATGCAGAAACAACCCTAACCAAAAAGCATAAAGCATACATTTTACTTTATAGCTATATAGAACATAATTATTCTAGGACAGATGAAAGAAGACAAATAGAAATATATAGCATGTTTTTCAATGAAGAGTTTAGATTCTGTAATTCTTTGTTAATCAATCAACATATTTAACAAAATTCTAATAAATCACCAAATGATTTATTTTGGAATTTATTAAAATTATCCTAAAGTTTATCATGAAGAATTTTCAAATGTGAATAGCTAGGAAAATTTTGGAAAAGAAGATTTGTAAGATGAGAATGGTTCTAATAGACACGAAAATATATTATGAAATAAGACAGCTCAGTATAATAGATGCATAGTTTTGAGTTCTTCTATATACAAAAATGAAACAGGTCCAAAATCTTCTAATTCATTAATTAAATTGATTATAAAATAAATTACTTAAATATAAAAGGACTAAAATCTGGAAATAAATTGTATATAATGATTAACTGATTTCTATAGGAGAAATAATTTCTAAGGCCATGGAAAAAACCTCAAAGGAAACTATCTGACTATCTAAAAATTCAAAATTCTTGCATATATTTTAAAATATATATACAAAATAAAAAGGCAGACAAACTGGGAAAAGTTTTACTGGCAAAAATGGAACCTGACTAGTCAATTTATATTTCTTTGATTTCTAGCAAATTTGAACATTTCTTATGAGTTTATTAAATTTATCTGCTTAAAACAAAAATTACACCCCAGTTGGACTGTGAAGAAGGCTGAATGCTGAAGAATTGATGCTTTTGAACTGTGGTGTTGGAGAAGTCTCTTGAGAGTCCCTTGGACTGCAAGGAGATCCAACCAGTCCATTCTGAAGGAGATCAGTCCTGGGATTTCTTTGGAAGGAATGATGCTAAAGCTGAAACTCCAGTACTTTGGCCACCTCATGCGAAGAGTTGACTCATTGGAAAAGACTCTGATGCTGGGAGGGATTGGGGGCAGGAGGAGAAGGGGATGACAGAGGATGAGATGGCTGGATGGCATCACGGACTCGATGGACGTGAGTCTGAGTGAACTCCAGGAGATGGTGATGGACAGACAGGCCTGGCATGCTGCGATTCATGGGGTCGCAAAGAGTCAGCCATGACTGAGCTACTGAACTGAACTGATATAAAGAACATATAAACCAATAAGCAGTACGGCAACACTATGTTAGAAAGAAGTCCAAGAAAATGAAAAGTAATTTTTAAAGGGATAAATACAGTAAACTCATATTAAATGTTCAAATTTGCTAGAAATCAAAGAAATATAAATTAACAATTGGGGCTCAATTTTTGCCAGTAAATTAGCAAAAAATTTTAACATAATTCGACATGGAACAACAGACTGGTTCAAAATAGGAAAAGGAGCACGTCAAGGCTGTATATTGTCACCCTGCTTATTTAACTTCTATGCAGAGTACATCATGAGAAACGCTGGGCTAGAAGAAACACAAGCTGGAATCAAGCTTGCTGGGAGAAATATCAGTAACCTCAGATATGAAGATGACACCACCCTTATGGCAGAAAGTGAAGAGGAACTAAAAAGCCTCTTGATGAAAGTAAAAGAGGAGAGTGAAAAAGTTGGCTTAAAGCTCAACATTCAGAAAATGAAGATCATGGCATCTGGTCCCATCACTTCATGGGAAATAGATGGGAAACAGTGGAAACAGTGTCAGACTTTATTTTTTGGGGCTCCAAAATCACTGCAGATGGTGATTGCAGCTATGAAATTAAAAGATGCTTAGTCCTTGGAAGGAAAGTTATGACCAACCTAGACAGCATATTCAAAAGCAGAGACATTTCTTTGCCAACAAAGGTCCATCTAGTCAAGCCTATGGTTTTTCCAGTGGTCATGTATGGATGTGAGAGTTGGACTGTGAAGAAAGCTGAGTGCCAAAGAATGGATGCTTTTGAACTGTGGTGTTGGAGAAGACTATTGAGAGTCCCTTGGACTGCAAGGAGATCCAACCAGTCCATCCTAAAGGAAATCAGTCCTGGGTGTTCATTGGAAGGACTGATACTGAAGCTGAAACTCCAATACCTTGACCACTTGATGCTAAGAACTGACTCCTTGGAAAAGACCCTGATGCTGGGAAAGATTGAAGGTTGGAGGAGAAGGGGAAGACAGAGGATAAGATGGTTGATGGCATTACCGACTTGATGGACCTGAGTTTAAGCAAGCTCCGGGTGTTGATGATAGACAAGGAAGCCTGATGTGCTGCAGTCCACGGGGTCGAAAAGAGTCAGACACGACTGAGTGACTGAACTGAACTGAATCAGTTCAGCTCAGTTCAGTCGCTCAGTCGTGTCTGACTTTGCGACCCCATGAATCGCAGCACGCCAGGCCTCCCTCCCTGTCCATCACCAACTCCTGGAGTTCACTCAGACTCACGTCTATTGACTCAGTGATGCCATCCCATCCTCTGTCGTCCCCTTCTCCTCCTGCCCCCAATCCCTCCCAGCATCAGAAGCTTTTCCAATGAGTCAACTCTTCGCATGAGGTGGCCAAAGTACTGGAGTTTCAGCTTTAGCATCATTCCTTCCAAAGAAATCCCAGGACTGATCTCCTTCAGAATGGACTGGTTGGATCTCCTTGCAGTCCAAGGGACTCTCAAGAGACTTCTCCAACCCCACAGTTCAAAAGCATCAATTCTTCAGCGCTCAGCCTTCTTCACAGTCCAACTCTCACATCCATACATGACTACTGGAAAAACCATAGCCTTGACTAGACTAATTGTCTTGCACTATTGCACTATTGTCTTGCAAGTCAGTTCAGTCCAGTCACTCAGTCGTGTCCAACTCTTTGCAACAACCTTATGGACTGCCACACGCCAGGCTTCCCTGTCTATCATCAAAGCCTGGAACTTGCTCAAACTCATGTCCATCGAGTTGGTGATGCCATCCAGCCATCTCATCCTCTGTCGTCCCCTTCTCCTCCTTGTGATGACAATTCATTAATTATTTCCTACAGGGAAACATTCAGAGTGTTGCATATTCAATTCAATCACATTTATTTACCAATATTTATGGAAGCCCACTTTACACATACTGCTGCTGCCGCTAAGTTGCTTCAGTCGTGTCCAACTCTGTGCACCCCCTAGACAGCAGCCCACCAGGCTCCCCTGTCCCTGGGATTCTCCAGGCAAGAACAGTGGAGTGGGTTGCCATTTCCTTCTTCAATGCATGAAAGCGAAAAGTGAAAGTGAAGTCACTCAGTCGTGTCTGACTCTTAGCAACCCCAGGGACTGCAGTCCACCAGGCTCCTATGTCCATGGGATTTTCCAGGCAAGAGTACTGGAGTGGGGTGCCATTGCCTTCTCTGTACACATACTGAGATACAGAAATAAATGGTCTCTGTCCTCTCTAGGAAAATAGAAAATCATACACTTAGAATGCAAATTGATAAAGCTGTCTTGCAATGACAGCTATAAAAAAAGAATGATTCAAAATTGTTTCTATTTTATAGTATATATTTTTAAAGTGCATTGAAAACAGGTGATGTTATTACACTTAAATAGTGATTCTTTTTATCTATCATTGAGTAATTTTCTTTCATATTTTGTATTTTCCAAATGTCTTTGGTTGGTTATATATTGATTCTATACTTAAGTGAAAAATTTTAAACTTTGTTTTAAAATAAATATTCCATAGTTGAGCCATCCAGGCATGAAATATGGTTATTTTAAACAGAGTTCATACGTACCTGGATGCTCCCTGTCTTTCCATCTACTGATGGGGGATTAAGTCACATTCTCTTTCTTCTACTTAAAATTAGGGTTTGTTGTATGTCTAAACTTTGGTTATTTTTAAAATACCATAGCACTGTCTGGGAAATTACATGTAGTTTATATAAATCTAAGCTCTTTGAGGGTGCAGATGCCTTTGAGATCAGCATTTCAAATAAGTAACCTTTGACACCTCCTATCAAAGAAAGATTGACTTGTACTTCTCATATGGGTGCCAAAATTATATAGCATTTAGGTCAAATGTATGACCATTTTTCAATATTTAGCTTAGGAAGAATCACCTCACAGGATCATCTCTTCTCTCTTTTCCTTGGCCATTTAGCCTTTCTAAATAAAGTCTACATTTGAGAGAATCACAGTTGTTATATAAATTATATAAGATAAGAGTTATATAAATTATATGAAAGTGAAAGTGAAGTTGCTCAGTCGTGTCCGACTCTTTGCGACCCCATGGACTGTAGCCTACCAGGCTCCTCCATCCATGGGATTTTCCAGGCAAGAATACTGGAGTGGGTTGCCATTTCCTTCTCCAGATATAAATTATATAAGATAACTTATATAAATTATAAGATAAATTATATAAGATAACTTTGGAGAGCAGATAAACTCACACACATTTGAGGATCTGAGAGATTGAAAGCACATGGATCTGAGAGAACAGAAATGAAGCACAATGTCACAATGTCATTCAACAGCTGTTTGGTCAATGTTGTGGAATCTAATGAAATCATCAGCTAGCAAAATTCCAGCTGAGCTAGTTCAAGTTCTGAAAGATGATGCAGTTAAAGTGCTGCATGCAATATGCCAGCAAATTTGGAAAACTCAGCAGTTTTCTTGTCCACAGAACAGGAAAAGGTCAGTTTTCATTTCAATCCCAAAGAAAGGCAATGCCAAAGAATACTCAAACTACTGCACAAATTGCAGTCATCTCACACACTAGCAAAGTAATGCTCAAAATTCTCCAAGCCAGGCTTCAGCAATACATGAATTGAGAAATTCCAGATGTTCAAGCTGGATTTATAAAAGGCAGAGGAACTAAACTGCCAACATCCACTGGATCATAGAAAAAGCAAGAGTTCTAGAAAAACATCTACTTCTGCTTTATTGGCTATGACAAAGCCTTTAACTGTGTAGATCACAACAAACTGGAGAATTCTTCAAGAGATGGGAATACCAGACCATCTTACCTGCCTCCTGAGAAATCTGTATGCAGGTCAAGAAGCAACAGTTAGAACTGGACATGGAATAACCAAATTAGGAAAGGAGTATATTGTTAAGTATATACAGTCAAGGCTGTATATTGTAACCCTGCTTTTTTAACTTATATGCAGAGTACATCATGCAAAATGCCACGCTGAATGAAGCAGAAGTTGCAATCAAGATCGCAGGGAGAAATAGCGATAACCTCAGATATGCAGATAACACCACCCTATGGCAGAAAGCCAAGAGGCACGGAAGAGTGTCTTGACGAAGGTGAAAGAGGAGAGTGAAAAAGCTGACTTAAAACTCAGCATTCAAAAAACGAAGATCATGGCATCCGGCCCCATCACTTCATGGCAAATAGATGGGGAAACAATGGAAATAGTGACAGACTTTATTTTGGGGGGGGGGCTCCAAAATCACTGCAGATGGTGACTGCAGCCATGAAATTAAAAGATGCTTGTTCCTTGGAAGAAAAGCTATGACCAACCTAGATAGCATATTAAAAAGCAGAGACATTACCTTACCAACAAAGGTCCATCTAGTCAAACCTATGGGTTTTCCAGCAGTCATGTAGAGTTGGACTATAAAGAAAGCTGAGCTCCGAAAAATTCATGCTTTTGAACTGTGGTGCTGGAGAAGACTCTTGAGAGTCCCTTGGACTGCAAGGAGATCCACCCAGTCCATCCGAAAGGAAATCAGTCCTGAGTATTCACTGGAAGGACTGATGCTGAAGCTGAGACTCCAATACTTTGACCATCTGATGCTAAGAACTGACTCCTTGGAAAAGACCCTGATGCTGGGAAAGATTGAAGGCCGGAGGAGGGGGGAAGACAGAGGATGAGATGGTTGGATGGCATCACCGACTCGATGGACCTGAGTTTGAGCAAGCTCTGGGAGCTGTTGATCGACAGGGAAGCCTGATGTGCTGCAGTCCATGGGGTCACAAAGAGGCAGACACAACTGCGCGACTGAACTGAACCGAATTGAACATGCTTTGAATATTGGTAAAAGGGCAAATCAATTCCCAAATGAAAACTTTCTATATGACTTCTGAGGTGTTCATTGATTAAGAAAATTAAACACCTAAGAATATGAAGAACATATGTGTAACTGAATCACTTTGCTGTATAGCAGAAATTAACACAGTGTCAATCAACTATATTTCAATAAAGAAAAATAAAATAAACCTCTGAAAAATAAAATAGTTGACCAATTAAAAAGAAAGAAAATTAAACATCTTAATACATGTAGATAAGTTAATGAAAAGCAAAAGAAATATGTTCATGAACTGAATGAAACTGTCTGTGATTCTATGTTTTATAGCATAAACTCTAAAAGGAACATGTCAGATCAAGACAGCAGATGTGGGTCCACTTCAGATTGGTTGAAAATGTAATATAACTGGTATTTTACTGACTGTAATTGAAGTTTTAAATTATTATTATTCTGCAAAATACATAATAGATTGATGGACAGCTTTGAGCATGAGGGCAACAGCATCATCAAAAGAGCCTACATGTCTCAGGAAGAATCAGCAGCATAGGAGCCTAGATCCTGTCTCCTAACTTCTCCTTTAAACACTCATGAAGAAGATGCCTAGAGGAAATAACCACATGAGCTCTAGAAAATAAAAGCAAAAAAAAAAAACCAATCATATAATGGACTCCAGGATTAGTTTCTATGATTTGCAGTTCTGAGGTCTGAGGACACAGACTAGAAAACAAGATTAATTAGATTAATTATTATGTTTACAAAATAATTTCTGATGCTCTCCTTTTGGGAAATGAAAGTCAAGGTCAGCCTTTTATAGTCTGCAAAGACTCTGGAAACATAGAAGTAATTGTTGTGAAATGGCCCAACATAGGAATGCTTTCATTCCTAAATTCTGTTTCCTATGCAGATAAATTTGTTTAGCCAGAAATTACATTTATTAAATCCCTAAGGTATTCTAGGCAGTGTTTAAAAAAATTTACCTGTACTTTCTTGAGGCCTCAAAATACATTGTCTTGATCTGTAGATAAAAACATAATCCCAGTAAAAATCCCAATGAATTATCTTGTGGATATCGGCAAACTAACATATTTAAAGTTCATATGGTGATACGAAAGACTGAGAATAGCTAACACAATATTGCAGGAAAGCAACAAAGTCAGAGGACTGACACTACCCGATTTTAAGACTTAAACTGTTAATATAAAGTGACAACAATCAAGATAGTGTGGTATTGGTGATATTAGCAATATGGTGGAGTAGACGGTTCCCAGGATCTAGGAGGGAGGCTGTGAGACCTCAGTGCAGCTCAAGACTAAGGAGGACAACCTTGAGAAGGCAGGCTGGTGCACGCTGGCAGGCCTGGTGACTGTGGTCCCAGCTGTGAAGCAGAAGCAGCTGGGTTCCTCTACGGACTTGGCTTTAGCTTCACTTATTCACCCTTCATTCATTCACTTATTTGTCCTATCTTTATATAGTTCTGAGTTCCTGACCTATATTATTTTCCTTTCACCTAAAGTATTTCATTTAACGTTTCTTTCACTGCAGTCTACTGGTGATAAATTCCCTGTTTTCCCTGAGAATTTTTTTTCCTCCTTCATTTTTTTCTTTTCCTTTGACCTCACCCTGTGGCATGAGGGATCTTAATTCCACAGCGAGGGACTGAATCCATACCTCCTGCATTGGAAAGTGGAGTCTTAACCACTGGGCCACTCCCCTCTCACTTCTGAAGGATAATTTGCAGTGTACAGAATTCTAGGTTAGTGGACTTTTTTCCTCTCAACATTTCAGACATTTCACTCCACTCTCTTAATTTCTGAGAAGTTGGACATAATTACTATCTTTGTTCCTCTATAGGTAAGGTGTCCTCCCACCCCTCCTAGGCTTCTTTCAGGATCTTTTATCTTTGATTTTCTGTAATTTCAAAATGATATGCCAAAGCTTTCTTTTTTTTTTTTTTTTTTGCATTTCCCCTGCTTTGGTTCTCTGAACCTCTTGGATCTGTGGTTTGGACTGAGATGAAATTGGGGGAAATTTTCAGTCATCACTGTTTCATGAATGTTTTCTGTTGCTTTCCCCCTTCTCTTTCTCGTATTGCCATTATATATACATTACATCTTTTTGAGTTGTCCCAAAGACCCTGGATATTGCTTAGCATTTTTTGGCCTTTGTTCTCTTGGTTTTTCAGTTTTCAGGGTTACTACTGAGAGATCCTCAATTTCAGAGATTCTTTCCTCAGCCATGTCTAGTCTAATAAGCCCATAAAAAGGCATTCCTCGTTTCTGTTACATTGTGTTTTATCTTTCTCAGCATTTCTTTCTCATTCTTAGGAATTCTACTCTCTTCTCACATTGCCCATCTGTTCTTGTGTGTTGTCTACTTTAGCCATTAGACCCTTAGTATAATAATCATAGTTTTTTTTTAATTCCCATTCTGGTCATTTCAACACCCTTGCTATGTCTGGCTCTAATGCTTGCTTTGTCTCTTCAAATAGTGTTGCTGTTGTTTTCCTTTTGGTAAGCCTAGTAGTGTTTTTCTTAGCAACAAGAAATGAGGTGCTGTGTAGAAGGAAGTGCTGTAAATGGGCCTTTAGTCACATGATGGTGTGGGGGGAGGGGAAGCATTCTACAGGCCCAGGATCAGGTCTCAATCTTTTATTGAGCCTTTGCCTCTGGACTGTGAACTTCACAAGTGTCGCTCAGTTTTTCCCTCCCTCCTTAAGTGGGAGAGTATTACCAGACTGTGCTGGAGTTTGGTATTTCCCTTTTCTGAAGTCAGTTAGGCTCTGGTAATACCCCAACCGGTTAGGGTCTGTTTGGCTAGTTTTCCCTGTAGGCTGGACTTGTTAAAAAGAACAGTGTTCTGGCATGTTTCAAAATGGTTCCTTGTCCCCCCTCCCCCTGCCAGAAGCTTGAGGGTATTTTTCTCCGGTAATTACTGTGGGAACCTGGTTAAACTCCTGGAAGGAAGTCTCACAAGACGGTGGGGACCTCCCTATGACCAAATCCTCCTGGAGTTTTAACTCTCAGGCTTGTTCACATTGAGTTTCCTCCTTCAGCACTGGCTCCTGTGGCAATTTGAGTCTTTGCTCTGATCAATCACTAGTCCTGATATTTGCCTGACTGTCTTTCCAATCTTGAGGCCACAGCTGGCTTCGTGTCTTTCTCTCTCTCATGGATCCAAGAAGTGTTGAATTTTCAGCCTGTCTTTGTTTTTTCTGAGTCATCAGGACGAAGTGATGACTTCTGAGCTCCTTACATGAGGAACTGGAAACTGAAAGTCTTATTAATTTTTTACTCCCTGTATAAATTCAGTCATTTATTCAAGAAAATATCCAGTGATTAATTAATTAATGAACTAAATGAATTCATTACATTGATATTTAGCCAGAACTGTTTCAGGCTTTGGTGCTATAAGGGTAAGCAAAACAAGTTTTCCTGGAGCTTCCATTCTTATGTAGGAGATACAATAAACAGAGATATAAGGTTGAGAGAAGTATGAAAAAACATGAAACAAGAAAATGAGATTGGGAGAGATTGGGGACTATGCTTCAGAAATGTTGCATATAAAAGTCTCTCTGAGAAGATGACAGATGTGGAGAGACCTAATGGAGAGAGAAAGAGTACCTTGCAGACATGAAGGAGAAGAGCATTTCAAGCAGAGCAAATCATAACTGCAAAGGCTCTCAGGTGAAAACGTGTTTGGGTGTGTGGCTGGGAGAGAGAGGTAAGAGGTAAGCAAGGTAGCCAGAGGCATATCATGTAGGGATTTATATACTGATGAGAAACCATTGGAGGGCTTGCACTGGAGAGTGATGTGATTTAACACATGTTTTATAAGGCTCATTCTGGCTACAGGGTGGAGAACAGACTGTAGGGTGCTAATTGGATCCTGAAAGGAGACTATGACAATAATACAAACGGGAAATCACTGTGGGCTGGACTAAGGGAGGTGGCAACGGAACTGGTGAAAAGGAATGGAACTGCTGGTGGATTAGATGAAGGGCTTGAGAGAAGGAATCTTTCTGCCGTTTCTCTGAGTCTTGGGTCAGGTATGTGTGTAATTCCATCATGAGAGGGACTAATACTTTTGCCAAGGACCAGTGTTCTTGATGTGGCTTCCAGTTTGTTCTCACGGGTTTCAGTTTATCCGTGAGCTTCCTTTTCCTCCCCTGCTGCAGATCTGGCTTCTCTTCCTGATTCAGACCAACCATTGGCTGTAAAAACTTTTAGAGATTTATTTACCAGCTCCAAGAGCTGTGTAAGGTCCATCCCAATAATAAAGCCCTTATTCTGTATCACTCAGAGTGACTACTTTCCTGATTAAAACCTTAACTGATACAGTTTGATCTGTTTATCAGCCCACTGAATAGAGATATTCATGAACCAGTTGGATATAAAATGTAAGAGATATTTTAGTGATATCCATGATTTGTGGCTAGTCTTTTTTTATTATCCTATAATAAATAACTTTTAAAACTATTGTCTTCTAATTGCATTGCATTGTGTTCAAGGAATGTAGGAGTATGACTTCTTTGGCATTCATTGAGTTGTTTGTAGTCTTTATCTAGGAACAGTCTTTTGTACTTGGGAAGAACGCATATTTTCTGGTTAAAAGATTTTATGGGTATCCATACAATAGGTAGGATATGGATTATCCATAAAATCCTTAAGAACTCTTAAAAATGAAGAGAACAAAATTGCAGGTAAATATTGTTGGGGAGTAAGACGGTCATTACATATTTGTAAAATAAATAAGCCACCAAGGAGACCCTACTGTCATTAACTTACACATGCATAATACACAAACTCAAAATAAATGAAGCTTACTGAGTTACAAATTCAAAGAATTTTGATTTATAAATTATTTTTAAAATGGACCAAAACAAATAACAATAATTAACAAATCAAATCACATTTATGTGTGTGTTTCTATACCAAGAAAATGAACTCTACTTCTTACAACAAAAACAGATTTGAATGACATTGGATAAGCACTTACACATGAACTTTTGGGGGCTCAGCATTCTCAGGGTAGAAGTTCAGAGTTCTTATCTCAACCTAATAGTTTAATCTACAAAATAAAAATCAACAGGGATTTCCCTGGTGGTCCAGTGGCTAAGACTCCTCACTCTCAATGCAGGGGGCCCAGGTTCAACCCCTGATCGGAGAACTAGATCCCACGAGCTGCAGCTAACACCCAGCGCAACCAAATAAATATTTTTAAAACATCAACTGAGCAATATTTGCTTTTATCATACAATTATGACAAAACTACATTTGATAAACATATGAAGAATATAGATTCACTTAGTTTAGAAGCAATATCTGTCAAATATTGTGAGGTGATACACATATTCCTACAAGGTAAATGTTTAAAGAATTAAAAAAAAACCAACAGACAAAGGCACAGTATTATTCTTTTCTTACCTGGCTTCTCAAAGTTTATGATTCTCTGTCCTTGATTTATATATTCTATACTTTCTCAGTCTGTCTGAACATTTAGAAGTAATTACTTAACACCTTTTAGACTGCAGAATCATTTCAAGTTCTCCTTATTTGTTCTATCTGGCTCACATTTTTTATATGTTTTTGTTGATGAGCTCATATAAATATGCTGATTTCTCTTCTCACTTCAGCATTATCATTCATTCGAACTAAACAGTGGCCACCAGGGATAGTGGACTCACCGGAAAGGTTAAACTAAACTTTCAGTACTTGGTTTCAAGTTATCCCAGTAAAGAAAGGATGCCTAATGATCTTTGAGTTAGTTATCTGTTGCCATCATAATGATGTACAACAATCATAAAATACCACTGTCATATAATCATGTCTCAGCTGGAGTTTGGCTGGGTGGCTTTCACGATCTTGGCTGAGTTTGCCTAAATACTTGGGGATTGACTGGCTGTTGGTTGTCTAGCCTGGTCTCAGCTGCGCTCCCTGTGTCTCTCATCCTCCTCTTATACCAGGCATACCCTCTTCAGGACAGGAGAGCAACAAGAGAGAAAAAGAGAGGTCAAGCTCAATTTTCCAAATGCTTTATAAGCCTCTGCTTGCAGTAAGCTGGCCAAAACAGGTGGGTTAGAGTTTAGAATGCTTGGCTCCCTGTAGGAGGTGATAGCAGAGTTATAGGTGTAGTAAGTTCAGTTCAGTTCAGTCGCTCAGTCGTGTCCAACTCTTTGCGACCCCATGAATTGCAGCACACCAGGCCTCCCTGTCCATCACCAACTCCCAGAGTTCACAGGGTGTAGTTGTAAGTGAGGAATTGAGGCCATTTTATGATATCTTCTATAATCTTAGAAAAGAGATACTCCTTATTGTTCTGAATAAGCTTGAAAGAAGAGAAGCTTTTTTCATGGACAAATATAAAAGTTTGGGTAAAAGTCATGACCCAGCTAAATTTTATTACACTTAAAAAGTAATAGGCAGCACAATATTGTAAATTAACTATACTTAAACACAAAAAGAAAATAGAAACTATATAACTATAATGGCAAAAAGAAAACTGCAATGTACACTCTTTGGAATAAAATGAAAAGAAATGCAAGTTCTTGGACATTCTAGGAGATGCCTAATGAAACAAGTTTTGACATTCAGAGGTTCTAGACACTTAAAAAAATTTCTTTGTAGCTATGTTCTCCTAGGTCTTCAAGATGAGAAGGTTTTAAGGCTGATGTACTCACTTCTAGGTCCTTCTCTGTTTACTGTTTCAGTAAAAACAACATGTTACCCTCTTGGTGATAAATTTGTCACTTTCCCCAATTTTATACATGCTCAAATCTTGTCTCAATTATTAACACATCTTTGTCTGTCTTTTCTCTCTAGCAGAAAACAGCCAATGGCTCCTGTTCACTTTCCTTATAGCATTTTGCTTATTTATTATTATTATTTTACAATGACATCACATCTTACACAAGAGCTGGGGTGGTGAGTGGGAGAGAGGCTGTGCATATTAAAAACAGGGGCTGAATTTCAAACAAAGGGGAAGAATAGTGTCATAGGCTGGACCATGGACTCCCTGAGGGCAAAGACTCCTGAGAACAGGGCTCAGGGTGTAATAAGTATTCAAAAAATGCTTAAAGGAATGAAAGCAATGGGTACTGGTGGCTGACTACTTAGACTTGGAAGTCAGGCTCCTTGTTCAAATATTGGCTATACATTTACTAGGATAATAATATGAAAAGCTAGGATAGTATAGGATCCTATACTATAGCTAGGATAATACATGAAAAATACCAGTTGGTTTTTTTTTTTTAAGTAGTGAAAAATTTATTATGATCCCAGTCATCTTCATAATCCTTTGATTAAACAAATACTATGATATTAATTTTCTTTCAAAAAAAGTGGATATTTTATGTTTATTTAATTATTGGCCACATCTTGCCGCTTGCAGGATCTTAGTTCCCCAACCAGGGATTGAATCCAGGCCCTCAGCAGTGAAAGTTCAGAGTCCTAACCACTGGACCACCAGGGAATTTTCTGTAATATTAATCACTGATTTACTATATTAAGCTATTTTATTATATACTAAAGATAAGGTACTCCTATTTAAATACTGCAAAAGGACCATAAAAATGTTTTAATGTTTACTTCTGTGAAAAGCAAACACAATAAGTATTTAGCTGAAAGGCACCAATAGAATGTAATCATTCATTTTTATGAAAAAATTTTAAAATAATTTAATAATAATTGAAATATAGCTGATTATATTAAACTATTTTAAATAGCAGTAATTTATAGGTAACAATTTTGTTTCTTCCATGATTATCATTGCAGTTCAAAAGCCTTTAGTAAATTGATGGTGAATCATGTGGTTCTAAATATGCTAGCCTTTATTTATTATTACTGTTACTGTTGGGACTGATGACAGCAATGTGGCAGGTAGGAGGATGATTGGATTGAATTGTGTCCTCCAAAGGAGCTGACTGGGGTCCTAACTTCTGGTACCTCAGAATGTGACCTTATTTGGAGTTAGGGTCTTTATAAATGTAATCAAGTTTAAAAAATAAGACCACAGGGTGGGTTGTAAGCCAATATGGCAGCTGTCCTTATATAAAAGGGAAATTAAAGCACAGACACACACAAACACACAGAAGGGGAGAACATCACCCAAGGATGAAGGCAGAGATCTCCAGGCCAAGGAACACAAAGATTGCCAGCAAACCACTGGAATCTGGAAGAGGGGGGTGGGACAATCTCTCTCTCAGCCTCAGAAGGAACCACCCCACCATCACCTTGCTCTTGGACTTCTAACCGTGTTTAAGCCACTCTATCGTAATCCTTTGTTATAGCAGCCCCAGCAAACTCATATGGCAGGTGAATACTCATTGGCTGTGGATTCCTGACATCCACTATGGTAGATTTTGGTTCTGTTTCTTCTTTTTTCCTGGCAAATTTCTGAAGAGTTATGTTAGCTTCAGGAGCACAGGACCCCAGGGGATATTTTGTGACAGGGCATAACTTCTGTTCCCAAGATAGAGCTTAGTGGCTTGAGCAGATCACCTCTCCTGGTCTCCTAGTCCTGTTTCCAAGATAAACTAGACAGAGAAAAGTATCTAAGTGTCTGTTCTCAGCTATAAACGTGATTCCTGCTGCTGCTGCTGCTGCTGCTGCTGCTGCTGCTGCTGCTGCTGCTGCTGCTACTGCTAAGTCGCTTCAGTCGTGTCTGACTCTGTGCGACCCCATAGACAGCAGCCCACCAGGCTCCCCCGTCCCTGGGATTCTCCACGCAAGAACACTGGAGTGGGTTGCCATTTCCTTCTCCAATATATGAAAATGAAAAGTGAAAGTGAAGACGGTCAGTCATGTCCGACTCTTAGCGATCCCATGGACTGCAGCCCACCAGGCTCCTCCATCCGTGGGATTTTCCAGGCAAAAGTACTGGAGTGGGATGCCATTGTCTTCTCCAAAACGTGATTCCTACCACACTGATAAAGGTGATCCTAACTTTCTGTAACTCCATTTATTCTGTTAGAGAAGAGTCCTCTATATTTAAACCACATCTTGAGTATAAGCTTTGTGTGTCGTGTTTTTTTTTTTTTTTACAGTATATAATTAATGAATTATCAGCACAGTAAACTGGGAAGGTATGGTCATAGAAATCAGGAGATCTGAAATTTAATCTTGATTTCAGAATAATGATAAGATTGAAACACAAAATAATATCATCTACCCCTCTTTGTCAGTGATGGTCTAGGCTAATTTTTTTTCTTAAGAGAAAAATTACTTTCAGATTGAATGAGTCTAACATAAACCCAGCATGGGTATAAAAACAATATGAGATCTCTCAGGTTTTTCCTTAATTCTACCCATACTTTTTTCTGAGAATAAAATATATTTTCCTCAAAGAATAAATCAACTGCTGGCCACCCAGTGAGAGTCACATGGTTTTCTTTTAGAAATCTGGAAGGAGATAAGAGGACATCGCTGAGGCATTGGGAGTCATGGTATATGCCACCGGCCACAACATCTTTGTCTACAGCTAAGCTTTGTCCTGTAGTCGCACCAGGTATCAGGCTGTGGCCTGAAGGTTTGGTAGAAGCATCTCAACAGGTAGGGAATCAATAAGCCAGTGGATGCCTGGTTCAACAGAAAGGTCACTCCTTAATTTCACACTTTGTGTGCCATTCTAAATGGCCTACACCAGGAATTTGTTACAAAACCTGTCCCTTTATTCATGGCTTGTGAGCACATTATTATGCCTTTTTGATAAATAATTTTCCCAGGGGAGTACTTACCATAGCAGCTGGTAGTCTTCTGTGCTGTTTTATTGCCTATACTCAGTGAGAGCAGAGGCATGATACAAATTGTTGTGCATGACCCTAGCCTTCTGTTTGCAATAAGGAGCACACACAATGCCATACCAAATGTTTATTGACATTCCTTGAAGGTGGTAGGATGGAAGAGAAAGCTTGGCCTGAGTATTACGTGACATTTCTCTTGTCGATGGAAGCAAAATCAGCCCAAGAACAAGGACTTCTCCTGCTATTGTCTAGAACAAAGACTTGAACAAAATCATTATAGACATTTCTTTAGGTAAATTGGAAGCTGCAAGAAGTAGGCTAATGGAACAATATTTACTCTAAATACTACCTCTAGGCACCTTTTTTTTTTTTTTTCTACTAGAACAAAGGGACTACATGTCACTAACAGGAAAATAACACGTTCTCTTTTGGACCTTATGATGGTTGGAACATCCATCCCAGACTTTGATGATATAGTATTGCAGTAGTTTTAAGAATGAACACTGAAGTACATAATAGTAATAATAATAATAAAGCACCACATTTGTTATGTAAAGTTCTAACTATTTTCATTTGAAAGTGTTTTACCTTGACTGGGAAAACATTTGTGGCAACTGAGAAATTTTCTGAACCCAAATTTGGGACACGTGGTTTGACACGTGGACTGATGGTGCCACAGATCTAACATTAGAACTGTTCTGGAAGGTCCAGCTTGTGGGCTGGTCATACAAATGCACTTACTGTTAAATGACATATGATCATGTGTTAGAAGAGAAAAAGATTGAGATTCTGTATATTTAAAGCCTGCCAACAAACCGTATACCTCTTTTTCCTAATTTTCTCTTTGAATGACAATTGTGATGGTAGTAAAAAATTTTCACAACCACGGTCAACTTATAGGCATAGGAATTACAAAGAAATCAGTAGCTTTATAGCACTTCTCTAGAATCTGCAGAGTCCATTTCTATTTTTAGATTATCATTTTCATATAATAGAATAAAATGGAACATACACAAAATTATTATAATACTTCATATTATTTTTGAAGCATTTTTCAAATTGACACATAAGTGTTCTCTCATTTGCTTTTTTTTGTCCCCCAATTAAAGGTAATATACTCTTACTAAAAATAGCTTTAAAAGATCTTGTTTTAGGGAAAGCGTGGTTTAAAAGTTAATTTTATAATGTGCCTCCATGGAGAAAACAAATACTTTAAAAATAAATTATACATGGTAACAAATGAATGAGATCTTGCTCATTATGAATTATATGATTTGGGGTGGTTTGCACCTCCATATGGTAACATTAAGAGCATAATTGAGTCATATAGCAGTTTTGTTATACATGTAATTACATATATATATATATATATAATGTTATACATATATTAAGTAACAAAACATAATCTGGAACAAAGAGAAATAAAGATCTTTCAATAACAACTGTCAGTCGTCTTTTCTTCATTCCTCAGGGAGTCTGTGCAAGGCTGTAAGGGAAACTGGGACCCTATTAAGCACACTTCACATTTTTCAGGGACTCTGACACCAGTGTTTCTTTCTGGAATTTCATACTCTTATGAAATACTGTTCCTGTAATGCTTCTGGGATATATCTGAACCATGGCATTGGGTAGGGCAGTAGGAATAAGGAGATATTAGTTGAAAACCATTCATGTCTAAGTTTTCTATGTATACATATCTTCTAGGATACCTTGTTCCTTCTGTATTGGGGAGAATAGACATCAGTTAATCTATTAACAGCTTAATTAGATATTTGTGTTAATTGTGAAGATTCCTGGGAACAGGCTCCATTTTGGAACAGCTTTCTCGCTTGCCAAAGCCTAACATATGAGTCCTAAAAAAAAGAACTGAATGCTTGAATTAACAGTATTTACATATTATCTAACACCAAGCTCTAAGAATGAAAGATGCTCCCTTTACTAAAGATGCTCTTCTATATAGGATGGTGAAATAATTTGCAACATCCTTATGTCCTGATTTCATAAATAATAGCTCTACTGGAATCCATGACTTTCCAGATGCTGAGACATGTCCTGAATGATACAGATCCTTCAGATTCTGCATTATGGAACTTACACATTCCATCATCCTATGTCAGTAAATATTCTTTGTAGACAACAACAGAAGGCCAGATTTCTGTAACATACATATTCCTTGATGGACCACGGGTACACAGCAGCAAGGAGTGCTGGGCATTCGAATTCCTACTAAAGGAATGTTTCCTTATGGAGGGCAGGGAACACAACTGATGCATTGCCTGGACACAAACCAACATGAATACAAGACATGGTTCCAGATGAAATTAACTTGCCTACGTTTCTCACATTTTCCCTTTGTTTAATATATATTGAAGGACAACAATGTAACATTTCAACATTTCTTTTCCCAGTGAAGCAAAACACTTTCATTTACAACATATTTAAGACGACATGGATAACAACATTAGAAAAATAGCAAATGACCATCATGTTTGGGTTTCTTCCAAATGTAATCAAGAGGTCAGGCTGTCTCTGGAGCCTGCAACTATTACTCTGAAACACTACATTTACTGAGACATCTCTTTGCTGAATGCTAAAAGAAACTGGATCCCTCTTTGACAGAAATTGGTGTGCCTTTGGTGGGGGGTTAGGTCTCTGCTCCAGGAGGATTGCTATGGAGGAAGGAGATGTATTATTTTGCCCTTGATCCCTAACAAGCACCATCGCTCTCTGCAGCTTCTGATTTAGCGTGGTCCCTGTGGACAATCAGATGTGAAGGAGTTTGAACACCATGGTGAAGAAAAACCGAAAAGTAAACATGAAAAATAAAAATGCTATCAAAGTTGAAACAAATGTTTGTTTGCCAAACAAGTAATTACTTGGCTTGCATGGAAGTCATAAGATTATCAGGACATTTTTTTCCCCCTCTGGGAAAGAGACCTGTGATCAAACAAAGCAAAATAAAACAGTTCAGACCCCAAGCATTCAGAGCAACTGAGCATGTCCTTCTGAATCATCCTGATGTCCTTTTCCCCTTTCTCCCGTTTGCTTCAACATTTCTACACAACATCATGGGGGCAGAAGCCTCGTTGTTTATGCTACATAATGCAATCTCCTTCTTGGACGTGTGCACAAGTTTGTGCTTCTTGGGTGGTGGGTGTTCACAGGGGGTGTGTCCCCACCCCCAGACTTCTCTGAACTTAAGTCGAACCATAATCCCCACAACCACTGGGATGCCCTGCATTGCATCAGCAGGAGGTGTTTTTCTTGCTGTTATTATTGGTTGGAAAGTGTGATATTTGCACCATACGTCTAGGCTAGTTCCAGCTGATGGGGCCGATGCCACATACAAATCATGAGTTGAATATATCAAAATTTCGGTTTAGCCACTGCTGTTTTTGGATGGATTGGATGCCCAGGGAAAAGTAGAATGGGAAGAAAAGAAAGAGTTGATCAGCTCCTATTCTGAAGTTGGTTGTTAGAAATTATAAAAACAAATGGTGGTTCTGCTCAGAAGACATGGGTGTAGAAAAGCTTGGAATGCTTAATGCTCAAATTTCCCCTTAAATCATAGAAATGGAAGTAAACATTTATTACCATTTGGTCAAGTGTAGCATAACTTGCATTCATATTTCATTGTTAGTAATGGAGGTATGCGGAGATATACACAGACCTTGAGACAGCTGTTTTTTTAAATATTGCATACAGGCTAGCAGTTCATTGAAAGTAGAGGAGATAAGCCTGAAGGTTAGATCTTAGAAGAAGGCAATTCTTCATGCACAGCTCGTCAATCCTGATTTGGTTTGAAAATGAAAATCACAGAATACCAAAATCAAAGGAGAGTTGATTCAGGGAAAGGGAAAGGATGATGTCACTGGCCAGGAAAATGTCAGGGAAGTTGCCAGTTTCTCATTCAAGTCCAAAGGTGCTGGTTTCTTCTACTGCCGTTAACAGCTTTTCATACAACATGGAGTACGAGGGATAAGGTGGAAGATCCAATCGATTGAAGCACGTGTGTGCCCTGAATGGGGGAGAAAAGGCTGGTCAAAGTGTTTGTTTCAGTGATACAACTGGCTTGGCTAGTTCTGTGATCAGTCTGAATCTGTGAATCAAAAAGCGGATCAAAAGGGAGTGGAACTGTGTTTTAGCCCCACCATGCACACACTGCAAAGAACCACAGCCTTCCAGATGTGAACAGAACAGTTAGAATACCTAGAACTGGGGGAGTCTGCATTTGGAAACAAACCACACTATACTAGCACTGTACTAGCAAACCAGTGACATTCTACAATTAAGAGATGAAGCTGGATGTTGTCGGTGAAGGAGGCAGAAAACATAATTAGTATGAGTCATATTCCCAAGTCTCCCTGCCCAACTTTGATTTCTGGGCTTCTGTAAACCCTGTGTATTGATTTAGAGGTGCCAATGGACACCCTGGAACTCTGAGATCCAATGCTCCATCAAGGCAGGTGTGTCCTGGAGATGGTCTGACTCCTTTACAGTTCATAGTGGGGCTTGCGTAACCTGGAGCAAAGATGCTACATTTCCAAGAACAGCTGCATTTGTGGGATGATCCTTCCTGGGGGCCAGCAGCATCCCAGTGCCACCTGCCCTGGCTTCTGCTTATTTCGTCATGTTCTTCATCCTACAGGCCCATTTCTGTGGGCCAGTGTCTGGCCTAGATGAAGAATGGCTTCACCTGCCATGTGCCAATGTGTGGACCAGGACTACACCCTGCTAACCAACTTAATTGGTCGTGGTGGTGGTGCTTTAGTCTTTAAGTCAGATCTGATTCTTGTGACCCATGGACTGTAGCCCTCTGCCCAGGCTCCATTGTCCATGGGATTTCCTAGGCAAGAATACTGGAGTGGGTAGCCATTCCCTTCTCCAGGGGATCTTCCCAACCCAGGGCTTGAACCTCGGTCTCCAACATTGTAGGCAGATTCTTTACCAACTGAGCCACCAGGGAAGCCCAACTGAGTTAAGAGGGACAGAAAAATGCCAAGTGTACTTTTGGAACTGGCTGAATTCCAAAAGTCAGGGGCAGGATACATGCAGACTGCATCTTCTTGGTTTTCTTTATCTGGTCATTTTAACTATCACTCATGAGTGGAAATAATACAGAAAAAAAAAATCATCTATTTACAAAACAGTTTAGATCAGATTGATTCTATAGAAGTTAATTTCTGGAAATAAACGGAAACCTTAGCAAATGGCACTGCTTCAAGACCTAGTGTGAACAAGAGCTGCTCTAACTGCGTTCATCTATAGCCCTGGTTAGCTCTTAAATATTGATATGTCTTAGTCAGTAATCTAGAATGAATGAACATTATCAAATCACGATTGGATTCTGTGTTCCTAGGTCCTCGTTCCCCTCCATGTCGTCTGACAGCACCAAGGACCTGAGTACATCATTCCCTGGGCACTGGGAATGTGCTCTCAGGTGAGGTGGGGCATGGAGACAGCACAGAACCAGACTTTGGAAGGCCTCTATTCTGATCGCAGTCCAGTCACTGACTAGCTTTACAACCTTGGGAAAGTCAGTGAGTCTTTGTGGGCCTCAGTTTCCTCACTTGTAAAATGGGGTAATAACACATGCTTTGTGCACATCAGAGGGTTGGTGTGAGAATAGAGTACCCACAAGTGCCTTTCGTAAACCATGAATCATCATTTAAGCATCAGAGTTTCTTAATAATGCAAACACAGTTGCAATCATGATTTTAGAAACTGTGTCCCCCTTGTGAGGACTTCAGACTCTTGGCTTTTTCCACCTGCCTGCTGGCAAATGAACTGTCCTCATCTCGTATTTGTGCAGTTGACATTTTGGAACTCCACTGGATCTGATCAGTTGTGTTGGGTCAAACTGCACTCTGTCAGTATTATTCTGGGGTTCCAGCATTTTGAGATCATGCTGGATTTGGATTGAAATCCATCACAGTATTATCTGTGATACTTCTAATCCATGTCATCTACACAATTCATCTCCCTGTCTCCTCAATGTATTCTAAGTTTTTGATCAAAATGTGAACCAAGATAGGGCCGAAGTCAGTCTTGCTTCTCTGCAGTAGAGACCACTTTAAGGCTGGTTTAGAGTAAATATTATAACAAAAAGGGGCAGCATCAAAACCCACTGTAGCTGGCTGTATAGCCAGTTGTGAGGTCAGTTACTTGTGTCTTTTTTTTTTTTTTTCCTTTTCTGGCCACACCACCTGGCTTTTGGGACCTTAGTTCCCTGACCAGGGATCGAACTCATGTCCCCTGCAGTGAAAGTGTGGAGTCTTAACCACTAGGCTGCCAGGGAAGTCCTTGTGTCTCCTTTGCATGTCCTCTTCTTCCACTTCCCAACTGTAGCTTCAGTCACCAGGCAGGTTCTCACTCTATCACTGCTGAATCTACTCTTTTCCAAATTTGTCAATAACCTCTTGATTCCCTCATCCAGAGGTGCATTCTCTATGCCCACCTCCCCTAGCTCGTTGAAACAGTTGACAGCTCTTCCTATGAACATCTCTCTCCCTTCACTTCTGGACAATTTCTCAGTGGCTGTCAGTTTCTCACAGGGACTCCCAATGGCTCCCTCATGCCTCCTTTGTAGCCAGTCAGCCTAGAGAGCAGGGCTTCAGGCACCACTGATACTTGAAGCTTGATGATTTTTCACCAGGAGGGGCTGTCCCGTGTCTTGTAGGTGTTCAGCAGCATCCTTGGCCTCTCCTTGATAGAGGCCAGGAGAACCCCTACCCAACAACCAAAAATGTCTCCAGACATTGCTAAATGTCCCCGAGGGGACAAAATCTTACCTGCCTCCACCCTCACAAACCATCACTATAGAGTGAGCCAATACTAACTTAACCAGGCCTCCACCTCCATCCTGGGCTTGGGCTCAGGTTACCTCTGCAGTGAAACATGTTCATATTAGAATTTTAGTCCAGTTCACCTGCTCCTGACTCATAATTCTGTTTTTCTCATCGATACTTGAAATGTAACCCCCTAAGCTTTCCTCCTCTCCTTTACTCTATTTCCACACTGCCTGTGCTGTGTCTACCCTGACCAGCTCCCAAGTCTTCTTTCCTTCCAAGTTTTTCCTTACCAAGTTTCACAGTAAGGACTCTCCCATCTTTTGGTCTGGCCTACAAGCCCTAGCATTCTCAGCCCTCATGAGTGGAGACAGCCATTGTTCACCTGGCTGCATTCTGGGCTGTGGATGGATGAATACTTTTTTCACTCCCCATTGCCAATTCTAAATCATTACTTTTCCATTTTTTGATCAAAAATTTCTGCTCCCCTGAATCTCATGCCATTTAGGTAAATTTTTTTCTTCAAACTACAAGTTTTGTTTGGCATTTTATTTTAACAAATAGGACAGGGTAGAAAATAGAGAGTACTACCTATAGATAATAAGGATGAGGTATATTGGGTCAATGGTTAAGAATCCGCCTGCCAGTGCAGGAGACATGGGCTCGATCCCTGGGTCAGGAAGATCCCTTGCAGAGGGAAATGGCAACCCACTCCAGTATTCTTGCCTGGAAAACCCCATGGACAGAGGAGCCTGGCGGGCTACAGTCCAAGGGTTTGCAAAAGAGTCAGACACGACTTAGCGACTAAACACCAACTGTTTTGAAGAACTAGTATTTCAGATACATACTCAGGAGTATGCCTGCTTAAACTA
This sequence comes from Capricornis sumatraensis, assembly GCF_032405125.1. Lineage (NCBI taxonomy): Eukaryota > Metazoa > Chordata > Mammalia > Artiodactyla > Bovidae > Capricornis > Capricornis sumatraensis. The sequence continues at coordinate 82,350,941 of NC_091073.1, forward strand.
GGTTGGGGTGTAAAGGGACCCTCTCTCTGCGTTAAACATGTTTGGCCACAGTGATCTAGACCTACCTTCCACGCCTTCTGACCTCCTAAGGAACACATTGGTTAACATTTCTGGTAATTGGCTTAAATGTTTTCCACTTCAGGTCTTCCCACCATACTGTGTAGCTTCTGAGTTCACATGGCTGACTGTTCAGAGCCCTGGCCTGCCAGCTCCTTGGCCTTAGCCCCAGTGACCATCCCACCCCTGCTATGCTCTAGCGATGGTGATTTATGAAGTTTTTTCACCAGGCTCTGTAAAACTATAAACCCTGCCCCAGAGTCTTTGTTCTAACCCCCACACACTCTGGAAGGCAAGGACTTGGACTGATGCACGGCTTTGTGTGATGCTATTTGGCTCCCTCACCTAGGAGGCCAGCTGTCTTTCTAGAGGGAAGATCTGAGGGGAAGTCAGCCTAGAACACCTCTCCTCAGAGTGTGGGCAGTGCACGCAAGGCTCACAGTCTCTGGAGAGCCCCGGACCACCCCATGGGTGCTTGGCTCTCCTGCTTGCCTGGGCTTTTGCCACCTGCCACGTGGCCTGGACAGGTCTTTCAGAAGTACCATTCTCGGAATTCAGAGGCTATTTCTTTCTCTCCACCCTAGGTGACACTTTCCAGGTTCTTGAATCTTCGGAAGATACAATGGAGACTAGCTGGGGGTTCATACTCAGAGGGTCATTTTCACTGTCCTCTTGGAGGCCTCTCAGCACTTCCTGGGGCTCATCTGGCCCAGGATGAAGTGCCTGCTTCCCCCAGGAATCCTCTCTGGGGCTCGAAGCACAGCAACGTTTTTAGGGATGCCTTAGCCCAGATGTGCAGAGCCTGTTCAGAAGGTCAGTGTTGTTCTTGTTGCACAGTCATGTCTGACTCTTTTGAGACCCCACAGACTGTAGTCTGTCAGACTCCTCTGTCGTTGGGATTTTCCAAGCAAGAGTACTAGAGTGGGCTGCCATTTCCTTTTCATAAGCTGATGCCCCCTCTGTTAGTTCTCTGTGTGGGTTAATAGGATTAATACAAATTTCAAGGCTTCCCAGAGCATGTATGTAATTAGACTCCATTTCTGACCTCAGTGACAAAAGCAACGACTTCTGTTTCCTAAATAATAGTACAGACTCCTCAATGGGGTCTTCTCTGTGTGGCCCACCAAACTTGCTCTCTCAACGATGTCCCCTGCAAATGTCACGTTAGACACCTTGTCCTCCATGCCTGCTTGGTGCTCCTTCCTGAGCACAGCTGACCTTTCCACCTCCAGGCCTTGCTCTTGCTGTTGCTCCAGCCTGGAATTCCCTCTGCCCTTCCTTGTCCCTCATGACTCACCTGAATGCCAGCTTCTCTGTGACATCTTCTCCTGTCAATTCAGTCAGGATTAGGCCTCTGTCCTACAACCTCATAGCATCCCTGCCTTTACTGTCTCTTCTTTGCTCTCCTCTGATTGCAACTGGGGTTGTAACTACGCACCATCTGGTTCTGTTCCTCCCTAGACTCAGCCCCTCTGGGCAGGTGCGTTGTGTAGCTCAGCCACGCCCCCTTATCCCAGTCCACAGGCACACTGAGGTGCTCACTCTGGAAGTAGGATATCAACAAATGTGACTCAAACTCAAGTCTTTGAAGTAAGAACAAAATGCTTCCAAAGAACCTCATCCTTCAAACCTATCATTAAACTCAACAAATGGAAATCTTGCCTTTTGAGCCTGATTTTCTTGCCAGTATTCATTCAGGAGGCTCAGCTGTCAGCAGAACCATGCAAATGAGCACTGAGGGTCTGCTGATCTAACTGGGTGAAGACAGGGCTGAAAAGCGCCCAAGGCTTCAGGCTGTTATTAACCAGCGGGGCCCGTGCTCTGTTTCCTGGGCCTCCTATGCTCAGCATGAATTATCTCCAGGATGCTATAAAGACTAGGAAAGCTAGCTAAAAATTATAGTTCAATAAATCCTGCCACAAAAGGGATTAGCAAAGCATCTCAGAGGCCATGTAGAAACAGAGCTGAATTAAATATGAATCTTCTGTTACAGTTAGAAAATGTCACAGCAGAAGAGAGCAATGTGGATCGATCTTTTCTTCTATTTGCTGAGCGGGATTTATGACTTTAGTAGCTACACAGAAGCCTCTCTTTAGTGCTCCTTATTTCACTGAGCAGGAGAATATGCCATCCAAAGTGGCACAGAAAGCACAGAGGAAGTGTTGGGATGAAAACTTGTGGCGGAGGGAAAAGATTCTGCTAAACTGCCTGGAGCTCTAGTGCCTCCTTTTCTGCATTATCACACAATAATTTTCCTGATAGCTTACTGTATAGAAGCCACTGTAGAGACCCAAGATACATATGGTTTTGTCTGCACATGTTTTAAAACAGTAGAAAAACACAGTATGTACATAATTCCCTGTGTATCAAGTGATATGCCCTAGTGAGACAGGCTGGGACCTGGGACCATTTACTTCAATATTGCACCGGGATGAACATCTTCTCCAGCAACAGAACACAAAGAAACTAAAAATAACTCCACATAATGCGTAGCCAGCGGGTTAATATGAACAATAAGATACAAAAAGGCCAAAACCCAATTGCCATGTCTGAGCTGCTAAGAAGTGGGGGACGGCACACAGCGCTACCAAGGGGGTGGGCAGACCACCTAAGCCATTGCTCCAGCCTGACCCACCCATCAGCCCCTACCCCACGGCATTTAAGCGACCAGCTCACTCCCCTGGTGGAGTGAGCAAAGGGACCTGTTGCTTGTTCTCCCTTCCTCAGGCTGCAGTTGGAGAAGCCTCTGCCTGAATTTCTCATCTAGCCTCTTTCTATAGATTTCTAGTCTCTTTCTATAATTTCTATAGATTAAAAGAGTCCAAGAACCTTGGTCAGCAACAACAGAACTGCAGACTCAGTGCTGGAAGGGCCACTTTGGGCTTCCAGCCTCTGGGCATCCCCCTTCCCCCAGGCAAGACATTCCTCTTTAAATTAAATTGGGCCACATACGACTGACCCATGGACCATGAAACCAAAAGCCCCAGTACCATCAATCATCAAAAAATGACTAGGAGTATGACCTGAATGCACTTCCCTGACACTTCTCCCCCACACCTTTCACTGATGACTCAGAACAATACACTGGGCAGTAGGAAAGAATTCCATCCCAATGGATGATCTCTCAAGCTCAAATAACACAGTGTACTTGGCCTTCTTCGGCAGGTTTCCTGAAGTAGGGTGGGAGCTCCATACCTGGGAAGAGATGTAATTTTCCCCCATTTCTCTATGCAGAAACGCCGAAGCCCGTTGCTTCCTCGCAGGGCTGCAAAGCCTTCGTAGGGCACACTTGATGTTCCTGTGACGAATTGCAGTAATCTGAGTCTCTGCTCATTGTTGAAACGCTCCACCGCAGCCCAGAACCAGCGGATCACAAGATGCCCATCATGATAACCTGAGCAGAAGCAGGAGGGAGACAGAGAGGATGCGGAGAGGGGAGGAGGGGTGGGGGGAGATGAAATACACATCAGACGTGCTAAGAACTCAACAGCTGCTCTAGGTCTGTTCATTTCTTTAGTGGTGGCCTTCAGGTAGATCTAAGACAATTTGTATAACTGAGTCAAGTTTGAAAACAAAAGCCAATTGAGAAAAGAGGCATTTTTACAAAAAGGTTTTATGTTCTGAGGGATGTCCTCAGAGATGTCTGCTTTCTATTCAAACAACTGGGCCCCTAGTTTCCTGCCTGAGATAAATGTACACAATGAGTGGTGAGGCCTGGCAGAGATCTTTGGGGTTCTGAAGAGACAAAACCCTCTACGGATAGGATATTTCCTCCTACTGTCTTTGTTCTGATGTCTTCGCTCTTGGTAACCACGCACTGTGGGAGCATCTAGGACTTAAGAGAGGTGAACGTCAATCCTGGTAAACGGAAGATGCTGGGCTCTCCCTGCAGCCCTGGTGCCCTTAGAGCTGCTGTGCTCTGGCCAGCCCTGGCCCGAGAGGAGCTGGGCCCATGGAAGGAGTACGGGGCCTCACAGCACAGTACGGAAACCAGGCTTGGGGCAGTCGCTGAAGGAAAACGATAGACTGCAAGTGCACGAAGGACTCAAAGATGAAGAAAGACGCTGGGCTGGGGCAGAAAGAAGGAAAGCTCCATCAAACGGAAGGTGTAACTCACCTCAGAGGTGTGAGTTAAGCATGTGAAGGCTTGTGTGAGTGGAGGAGGGGCTATAACGATGAGAATGAAGAATAGACATGCAGGGAACAGCAAGCTGACTAGACCAGCAGAGAGCGGTTGCTGGTGAGCACTGAAGGGACCTTACTGGGGGCTTAGAGGCCTTGATAGCTAGGCAGAGACACTGTTACCTGACACCTTAGGTTGGTGGCTTTCCTTCCAAGCCAGGAAGTTCCACAGAGGTTTCCTCCTACATGGCTGAGTGTATCGGGGAGACCAGAGGGGCTGAGATGGTGGGCTCCTGACTCACCCTCTATCGTTTTGATAGGAATTTCTCTGCAATATTTTATGTGAGGAAAGGGTTTTGAGCATAAAAAATCTTTCAAAGACCGCTTCTCTAAGTGATAAGGAGCTTGCTTGTTTTGTGGGTTGGTAAATGGCCTGATGAAAAGAATGTTTCAGGAAGACATTTGGCAGTGTGAAGGTGAAGAGTGAGGAGGAATTAGACATGGGATTTGGAGAGATGACAGAACTGTTACAGCAAATCAGGATGGAGGCAAGGAGGGCTTCAGTTCTACAGGAGGCAGAACACACTTTCCTGGCAGCACGTGACCCAGCTCCAGAGCTGGCCCGTGGTTGGCGGTGTTGTCTGGTACACACCTATACCGAGTTACGCCAAGGATGACCTGGGGGTTACTGTCGCCTGAAGAAAAGTCCAGGTTGGAAACGGAGGGTGGGGGGTGGAGGGGAGAAAGCATGGATTAGGACCTACTCTGCACGTGTACTGAAATAAGGCCGTTTTTTGTAGTCTTCAAAAGTGATATTATTTTATATTTGTATTGTCACTACATACTCATCACAAATGCTAGTAAAGTAATGCTCAAAATTCTCCAAGCCAGCCTTCAGCAATACACAAACCGTGAACTTCCAGATGTTCAAGCTGGTTTTAGAAAAGGCAGAGGAATCAGAGATCAAATTGCCAACATCCGCTGGATCATGGAAAAAGCAAGAGAGTTCCAGAAAAACATCTATTTCTGCTTTATTGAAGATGCCAAAGCCTTTGACTGTATGGATCACAATAAACTGTGGAAAATTCTTCAAGAGATGGGAAAGACCACCTGACCTGCCTCTTGAGAAATCTGTATGCAGGTCAGGAAGCAACAGTTAGAACTGGACATGGAACAACAGACTGGTTTCAAATAGGAAAAGGAGTACATCAAGGCTGTATATTGTTACCCTGCTTATTTAACTTCTATGCAAAGTACATCATGAGAAATGCTGGGCTGGATGAAGCACAAGCTGGAATCAAGATTGCCAGGAGAAATATCAATAATCTCAGATATGCAGATGACACCACCTATATGGCAGAAAGTGAAGAGGAGCTAAAGAGCCTCTTGATGAAAGTGAAAGAGGAGAGTGAAAAAGTTGGCTTAAAGCTCAACATTAAGAAAACAAAGATCATAGCATCCGGTCCCACCACTTGATGGCAAATAGATGAGGAAACAGTGGCTGACTTTATTTTCGGGGCCTCCCAAATCGCTGCAGATGGTGATTGCAGCCATGAAATTAAAAGACGCTAACTCCTTGGAAGGAAAGTTATGACCAACCTAAACAGCATGTTGAAAAGCAGAGACATTACTTTGCCAACAAAGGACCATCTAGTCAAGGCTATGGTTTTTCCTGTGGTCACGTATGGATGTGAGAGTTGGACTATAAAGAAAGCTGAGCGTCGAATAATTAGTGCTTTTGAACTGTGGTGTTGGAGAAGACTCTTGAGAGAGAGTCCCTTGCACTGCAAGGAGATCCAACCAGTCCATCCTAAAGGAGATCAGTCCTGAGTGTTCACTGGAAGGACTGATGTTAAAGCTGAAACTCCAATACTTTGGCCACCTGATGTGAACAGCTGACTCATTTGAAAAGACCCTGATGCTGGGAGGGATTGAAGGCAGGAGGAGAAGGGGACGACAGAGGATGAGATGATTGGATGGGATCACCGACTCAATGGACATGAGTTTGGGTGAACTCCAGGAGTCGGTGATGGACAGGGAGGCCTGGGGTGCTGTGGTCCATGGGGTCACGAAGAGTTGGGTATGACTGAGGGACTGAAATGAACTGAACATACGAATATATATATATATATATATGAATATTATTCAGCCATAAAAAGGAATGAAACACTGAGTCATACTATAACACAAACAAACCTTACTAAGTGAAAGAAGCCAGACCCCAAAGGCTAAACAGTATAATTCTATTTATATTAAATATTCAGCATGGGTATATCCACATAGACTGGTGGCTGCTGGGGATGGGGAGTGGGGAGAGGAACGGGGAGCAACTGCTTCACAGGTCCTGGGTTTCCCTTCGGAACAAAGAAAATGATTTGAAACCACTGAGAGGGGATGGTTGTACACATCTACAATGCACGAAATGCTGCTGCACGGTTCCCTTTAAAATGGTTATTTTTTTTTAACTTTTTACTTTATATGGGGGGTAGCCGATTAACAATATTGTGATAGTTTCAGGTAGATAAGTAAGGGACTCAGCCAAACATATACATGTATACGTTCTCACTCAAACTCCCTTTCCATCCAGGTCGCCACTCTGCCACTCTGAGCCGAGTTCCCTGGGCTGTATAGTAGGTCCTTGTCGGTTACCCACTTTAAATATAGCAGAGTGTACATGTTGATCCCACACTTTCTAACCATTTCTTACCCCCATCTTCCCCCCGCCTCCGCTGACAACCATAAATCCGTCCTCTAAGTCTGTAAGTCTGTTTCTTTTTTATAAATAAGTTCATTTGTATTTCTTTTTAGGTTCCGCATATAAGGGATGCTATATGATATTTCTCCTTCTCTGTCTGACTTACTTCACTCAGCATGACAGTCTCTAGGTCCATCCATGTCGCTGCAAATGGCATTATTTCATTCTTTTCAATGGCTGAGTAATATTCCATTGTCTCTATGTAACACATCTTCTTTATTCATTTCACTCTTGATGGACATCTAGGTTGTTTCCATGTCTTGGCTATTGTAAGCAGTACTACAGTGAACACTGAGGTGCTTGTATCTTTTTGGACCATGTTTTTCTCTGGATATACGACCAGAGTAGAATTGTAGGATTACACGGTAACTCTATTCTTAGCTCTTTTAGGGAACCTCCATACTGTTCTCCATAGTGGCTATACCAAGTTGGATTCCCACCAACAGTGTAGGAGGGTCCCCTTATCTCCCTACCCTCTCTAGCATTTATTGTTTGTGGATTTAAAATGGTTACTTTTAACTGTATACTCAATATCTTATAATAACCCGTACTGGAGGAGGATGTGAAAAAAGAATATATAATTTATATACATATGACTGAAACACTCTGCTGCATGCCTGAAACTAACAGAGCATTGCAGACCAACTAGATTTCAATAAAAACAAAAAATAAAATGATGAAATGTAACATAGAAAGGAAATGATGAATGTTGTTATGTCAATTTCAAATCAATAATGTTTTTTAAGAAGTTATAGATCGTGTCTGCGGGAGCTGAGCCATCACAAGCCCCGCTCGCTCACCTCCCCGGTACTCGGCGTTGTTCCGCCAGTCGGCCAGGTCGATCTCTGCCGTGCCAGCGATCACCAGCTCCAGCTCCCTGGCATCAAACACGGAGACCAGCCTTGAGTCCACCACCTGAAATCCAAATTAAGCTTTAGCCTACAGACCCAATGTTATTGAGACTTACTTTCATCATTACCACTTCTGTGGGCTAAGCTGGGAAGCTCACCACTGTTCACAACCTTTTCCCCCTCTCCCAACGTGTTATCATGTTTAAGTTCAAAATCATGACATTCTAAAGCACAATGCCTTAATGAACCGGGAACTCAAAAAAGGTCCCCTGCTTTTCGTTACCTCTGATATTCCCTCTTGGAATGATGTTATGAAACAGACTGACTTGGCTTTCTGTAGTCACATTTAAGTTTCCCAGGAACACTACATTTTAAAGGCAAAAAGTCCAATTTGCTTTGAAGTGATTCAGTAGCTATTAGTGCTATCACTTCACTTAAAAGGAATACTCTCTTCCACATACAAACTAGGACTTATTTCCTGGGAATGGACTTTATATATTAAAACAATTGTCTTTTTCTTCCCTTCTACCTGTCACTTCTTCCCTCCCTCCTTCAAAGATCTGGGTTAAGAACCTGCTTGATTAGAGGGTTCTGAGCTCTGGCTTTACATCTTGCTGCTGAATGTATGTGGTACCACTGAAAACCTGCAGCAGACACTTCCTTTAATCACACTGGTGGACAAGCCAGTCACCCACTCTGATCTCCACCAGAGCAGCAAAGAACACCTTCAAACACCCAAGCCCTTGTTTCTAAACTGGAAAAATCTAACTATGTCAAGTTTTGGTAAACAGGAAGCCTAGCAGCTGTCGGTGTCCTCTTTTTTAAAAAATTATTGTTGATCTCTGATGCTTTTAAAAAAACTTTTTTATTGAATGACAGATTATTTAAATTCTATAGTGCTTTATAATTTTCAAAAGTTTCACATGTGATTTCATGCAGCTTATTTCATAAGTCACTGTCCTGATTTAGCACCTCTACATGGATTATGCGGCACAAAGTGACACCACAGGCATATCTCCTTTGATTGTGTTCTGCTTTATTGCACTCTGCAGATATGTCATTTTTCACAAATTGGAGGTTTGCGGCAACCCGAGGTCATGAGATGATGGGTAGTTTTTTTAGTAATAAAGTATTTTTAAAATAAGGTATGTACACTGGTTTTTTAGACATAATACTGTGGTACACTTAATAGCCTACAGTATAGTATGAGCACAAGTTTTATTACATTGAGAATCTAAACAACTGATGTGACTTGCTTTATTGCGCTAATGGCTTTATTGCTGAGGTCTGGAACTAAACCTGCAATAACTCAGAGTTCTACCTGTAAGAAAATAAAAAATCTAGCCAGAGTGGATAATTCCGCCCAGTGCCTTCACTTCACTCATTTTAATCTCACTGAATAAACGGGGATGCAACAAACACACGTCTTGGCAGGATGGGCCATGTGTTTGCACGTATGGCTCAGCAGGGCCACACTGACGTGGGTTTTGTGAGACCACAAGAGCTGGGTTTCCCAGAGAACTCTGACCCTCTCCCAGCACCCTCAGGGGGTCCTCCCTGCATGCTGGTGAGTAGAGCTGAGCCCTCTTCCTGCCTCGTTCTTCCTCTCCCTTCTCCTAACAAGACCCTGCCGGGCCGGGTCTCACCTCGCAGAAGCCCCGCACCAGCGCCTCGGTCTGCTGCACCACGCCGCGCTCCACCCGCCACCTCACCATCCTCTCGATGTACTCCTTCTTGTTCTTCTCTGTGACCTGCGTGTTGGCACCTCCAGATTTTAACTCCCTCTCCGTTACCTTGCGGGGAAACAAAGATCATGATGATAGTTGACTTGCTCTACCTTGTAGTGAAACAGATCAGTTTTAAGAGGATGAACTATTTGTAAAAAGTTCTCTTAACATGAGTTCAGCATCTTTACCTCCTTGGCTCTTTCTCCTTTCCTGGAAGTTACTAGAAAGGCTCTGGTTGTTCTAAAGTAGATACATCAGTACCTTAGAAAAGCCACAGTTTTGTTACATAAAGAGGAAGCATGTTTCTTAAACTTAAGAGGTCTAACGGAAATAAAAGAAAAATGCCCCTCAGTTCAGTTCAGTCACTCAGCTGTGTCCGACTCTTTGTGACCCCATAAATTGCAGCATGCCAGGCCTCTTTGTCCATCACCAACTCCTGGAGTTCACACAAACCCATGTCCATCGAGTCGGTGATGCCATCCAGCCATCTCATCCTCTGTCGTCCCCTTCTCCTCCTGCCCCCAATCCCTCCCAGCATCAGAGTCTTTTTCAATGAGTTAACTCTTTGCATGAGGTGGCCAAAGTACTGGAGTTTCAGCTTTAGCATCATTTCTTCCAAAGAACACCCAGGACTGATCTCCTTCAGAATGGGCTGGTTGGATCTCCTTGCAGTTCATGGGACTCTCAAGAGTCTTCCCCAACAGCACAGCTAAAAAGCATCAATTCTTCGGTGCTCAGCTCTCTTCACAGTCCAACTCTCACATCCATACATGACTACTGGAAAAACCATAGCCTTGGTTACCCCTAAATGGACTAGAATGTCCTTAACTATACCCAAGTCCCAATTACATCACATTCTTAACAAACAAATCTTCCCTATCAACAGCAGATCATTGGCAAAAAAGAAATGGAGGATGGGAGAGTGTTTCTGCAGTAGGTACAACAGTGGCTGAAGGGTGACACCTCGACCTTGAGAAAGGAGAGAATGATGTTGTCACATAGTATTGCAGATGCATGTTTGTTAGGACAAGCTAACAAGAAAAGTTATAATCTGTGCTTTACTGTTTTGAAAGGCAAGAGGGCAGGTAACATATTAGACACTGTTATCAAAATGTGTTGGTGTTTGAAGGGGGAAGCATCAGTTATCTTAAATTTGCTTAAGGGGTTCGCCTCACTGCTCAGTGTGATTAATATAAGAAAAATGAGGCATAACTATACCTGCTATTGTTTAGTTGCTAAGTCATGTCTAACTCTTTTGCAACCCCGGGGACTATACCCCTCTAGGCTCCTCTGTCCATGGGATTCTCCAGGCAAGAATACTGGAGTGGGTTGCCATTTCCTTCTCCAGGGGATATTGCTGACCCAGGTATCAAACCTGTGTCTCCTGCATTGACAGGCAAATTCTTTACCACTGAGCCACTAGGGAAGCCCATAGATGTACTTAATTATAGATTAAAAATATATGTATCTATTTGGCACTCATGGGCAAAGTACCCAAACAAAATAGTTTATAGAAGTCTGCTGATTACTTTATTTGATCACGTGGGTGACTTTGGTAAATATGAAATATTGGTCAATTATAACATAATAGATACCACCCAAGATCCATATCCTTTGGAGCCTCTTGTTTTTACCTGCCCAGGTAGAGACTATTTCCTGACTCTAAGTATGTGGCATAACTAAATTCTGGCCAATAACGTACAAGCAGGGGTGTTGTATGGCACTTTCATGAGGCCTCTTTAAAGAGCAGGGCTGTTCCTCCTTGGTCCTGCTACTTCAGACACGGATGTGCTGGTTGGGGGCGCCATATTCATCAGGTTGTGGGTGAAGGGGGCCACTGTAGGAACTGAAGCCTTGGGTTGCTTGCCTCCACATTTTCATGTACGAGAAAAATAAACTGTTAATTTAAGCAGGGTCATTGAGTTTCTTCATTAGCAGTTGAACTGAATCCTAACTAACACACCGAGGAAAAGCCAGTGGTGTCTTTCAGGTCCATCTGTCTGTCTGCTCTTCACTCTAACTTGCCAACAGAAGGGCTGTGACTCAGCTTTCTAAAACCAGAATCATCACTCTTGGCAACCTCATGTGAAAAGAAACAGGATCAGCTTAAGCTTAAACAGAAACGCATTATTCTAGATCTATAACACATCCTTATTTTTATCACTGGGAATGTTTTCAACTCTCTCTAAGTTGTTAAGTTTCTTCCTTATACAGACATGAAGGATTGCTCTTTTTATTTTCAATCTTATTTTTTCCTCTAATATTAATGTATTTAGTCATTTGTAGTTTACTTGATTTCTTTTGAGTAGATAACATGTGTCCATGGAAAAAAAATTCAAGTGCTATAAAAAGCCATACAGTGAAAAACAGGTTTCTCTCCCCAAACAGTAGCATATTATATACACTGTTCATTATCGTGGTCACATACACACGAAAGCTTTTTTCTTTTTTTAGTTAAAGATACACATTGGCCATTGTTTTATAGTGGTTTGTTGTTGTTATACACTCACTAAGTTGTGTCTGACTTTTTGCAACTCCATGAACTGCAACACGACAGGCTCCTCTGTCCTCCACCATCTCCTGGAGTTTGCTCAGATTCATGTCCATTGAATCAGTGATGTTATCTAACCATCTCATCCTCTGCTGCCCTCTTCTCTTTTCCCAGCATTGGAGTTTTTTCCCAATGGTTGGCTTTTCACGTCAGGTGGCCAAAGTATTAGAGCTTCAGCTTCAGCATCAGTCTTTCCAGTGAATACTCAGGGTTGATTTCCTTCAGGATTATACCAGTTTAGACCTGTCTTATTCTTTCTTTGTTATTGTTATTCCACCTGTCTTATTGTTTATGATTTATATGTAAATGGATGGGCTGGGGTATCAGACCACATATCTTACTAGTCTACTATTTCATTGTGTGAATGAATTATAATTTATTTCATCAGTGTTCTACTGCTGAACATTTATATTGGTTCAGATTTTTTTTTTTTTGTGGTGATCAACAATGCTGCAATGAAGATTGCTATCCATTAGTCTTTTCAATTAGATGTGAACATATTTGTAGGTCAAATTTCCAGACAGAGATGCTGAGTCAAAGGCAGGTGCATTTAGAATGAGGATACGTATCACAGGGTGCCTTTCACTTCTGCTTCCTTCCACCTACACTCTTGTACAGAGTGCCTGTTTCTCTCCATGATCTCCAAAATAGAATACTGCTAAGCTTTCTGAACCGTGAACTTCCAGATGTTCAAGCTCGTTTTAGAAAAGGCAGAGGAATCAGAGATCAAATTACCAACATCCGCTGGATCATCGAAAAAGCAAGAGAGTTCCGTAAAAACATCTATTTCTGCTTTATTGACTATGCCAAAGCCTTTGACTGTGTGGGTCACAATAAACTGGAAAATTCTGAAAGAGATGGGAATACCAAAGCACCTGACCTGCCTCTTGAGACCTATATGGAGGTCAGGAACTGGACATGGAACATGGTTAGAACTGGACATGGAACAACAGACTGGTTCCAAATAGGAAAAGGAGTACGACAAGGCTGTATATTGTCACCCTGCTTATTTAACTTCTATGCAGAGTACATCATGAGAAATGCTGGGCTGGAAGAAGCACAAGCTGGAATCAAGATTGCCAGGAGAAATATCAATAACCTCAGATATGCAGATGACACCACCCTTATGGCAGAAAGTGAAGAGGAACTAAAAAGCCTCTTGATGAAAGTGAAAGAGGAGAGTGAAAAAGTTGGCTTAAAGCTCAACATTCAGAAAATGAAGATCATGGCATCTGGTCCCATCACTTCATGGGAAATAGATGGGGAAACAGTGGAAACAGTGTCAGACTTTATTTTTTGGACTCCAAAATCACTGCAGATGGTGACTGCAGCCATGAAACTAAAAGACACTTACTCCTTGGAAGGAAAGTTATGACCAACCTAGATAGCATATTCAAAAGCAGAGATATTACTTTGCCAACAAAGGTCCATCTAGTCAAGTCTATGGTTTCTCCAGTGGTCATGTATGGATGTGAGAGTTGGACTGTGAAGAAAGCTGAGTGCCAAAGAATTGATGTTTTTGAACTGTGGTGTTGGAGAAGACTCTTGAGAGTCCCTTGGACTGCACGGGGATCCAACCAGTCCATTCTAAAGGAGATCATTGGAAGGACTGATGTGAAGCTGAAGCTCCAGTACTTTGGCCACCTCATGTGAAGAGTTGACTCATTGGAAAAGACCCTGATGCTGGGAGGGATTGGGGGCAGGAGGAGAAGGGGATGACAGCGGATGAGATGGCTGGATGGCATCACCAACTCGATGGACATGAGTTTGGGTGAACTCCGGGAATTGGTGATGGACACGGAGGCCTGGCGTGATGTGATTCATGCTGTCACAAAGAGTCTGACACGACTGAGCAACTGAACTGAACTGAACTGAAGCTTTCTGATTCTTGATGTTCTCATGAGGGAAAATGGTATTTCATTCTGTTTAAATTTATATTTTAAAAAAATTGTGAATGATGTTGAATATTTCCTTTCCTGGGAGCTATCCACTTATATTCTTTGCTAATTTTCTATTGTGTTTTTGATCATTTCTTATTGATCTGCAGGATCTCTTCTTATATTGAAAGACACAGACTTTCGTCTGTGCTATATGTTGCTGCTGCTGCTGCTGCTAAGTCGCTTCAGTCGTGTCCGACTCTGTGCGACCCCAGAGATGTCAGCCCACTAGGCTCCTCTGTCCATGGGATTCTCCAGGCAAGAATACTGGAGTGGATTGCCATTTCCTTCTCCAACGCATGAAAGTGAAAAGTGAAAGGGAAGTCGCTCAGTCGTGTCCGACTCTTTGAGACCCCATGGACTGCAGCCTACCAGGCTCCTCCGTCCACGGGATTTTCCAGGCAAGCGTACTGGAGTGGGTTGCCATTGCCTTCTCCGGTGCTATATGTTACAATGTAGCAAATATTATGCCATTTTTACTTTGTTTATGGTATAGTTTTGATATGAGGTATTAAAAAAGTAATTTTAGTTGACTATGTCTATCTTTTCTTTCATGACTTTGTCACATCTACAACAGCATTTCTTACTGCAAGTTAAAAAGAAAAATTCTTTCATTTTCATCTTTTTATTGTTCTTTTAAGCGCTCAGCTTTTTCACCCATGTGGAATTAATTTAAGCATTATGAGTTAGGTTTGTGATCTAACTTAAGTTTTTTAAGATGGGTACCCATTTGTCTTAATCTCTTTTGCTAACTAATTGTGTTTTCTTTGTTTGTTTTACAAATTAACCCTACTATAGGGCAAACGTAAAGGATGGGCTAAAAGTAGTCATGCAGAAAAAATAGTGTATCTTACACGTTCATCCAGTACATGGGGGAGGACAGTTAAGTGAATCACATATTCTTGAATATATTTAAATACACTCTCTAAAGATGTAAGAAAAAATAATTTTTTTCTCCAATGTGGAAAAGTGTATTCTTCGGAAGTATTTTTATGCAAAGACAATGCATCAAAACACTAACATTTTCCAGGACCTGAACAAGATTCTTGATTGAGATGTGGGTGTTGGGTGGTCTGCAAGGTTCAGTGGGTAACTATCACCCATAGACTCAGCACACTGCCCACAGTCATGAAGGTACTTATAAAGTATCCCAGCTTACTTCTTATAACATTCCATTACAAATATTACTTATGTCATAGGCTTTTGAATCTCTTGTAAATGATGTTCAAAAAACCTTAATAGTTAAATCTGCTCAGGCTATCAGGCTGGTCTGATAAAACTATAAGCCAGATGATTCAATGTTATATAAACACTGGAAGAAAAAAAATGGGAAGCTTCTCTTATTAAATACTACTGTGATACATACATTTTGGAGGAGTAAATATCTGGAAGCTAGTGATAAAAAGTATTGTTGTAGTTGCACAGATAAGAGAAATATCTTACAGATATATTGCATACTTTACAAAAATACTTTCTGATCCACTGTCACATTTGATTTTCAAAAAACTCTATAAACTAGATCCATGTCAAAGCAAGACAAAGAAGACATGAGTAACTTTAATAAAGGCAGCAGTCCTCAAAGAATTATATTTTGAATGAATGACAGTCCTTGTTTTTAAACACAAAATCCCAACTACTATATGATCCAACAATCCCACTTCTGAATATATATACCAAAGAATTTAAAGCAGGGACTTGAAAAGAGATTTGCATACCTGTGTTCATACCAGCATTATCCACAATACTCAAAAGGTAGAGGCAACCTAGGTGTCCATCAACTGATGAATGGCTAAACAAAATATGGTATTTACATGCTATGGAATATTATTCAGCCATAGAAAAGAAGGCAATCCTGTCACATGCTAAAACATGGATGAACCTTGAAGACACTATGCCAAGTGAAATAAGCTGATCACAAAAAGACAAACACTGTATGAGTCCACTGAATATGAGATACTTAGAGTAGACAGGTTCTTGGAAAGGAAAAGTGGGGTGGTTCCAGGGACTGGGGAGAGGGGAAAATAGGGAGCTATTATTTAATGGACATGGTTTCAGTTTTGTATGATGAAGACATTCTGGAGATGGGTTGTATAACACATGAATCTACTTAACAACACTGAATGAACTGTAAACCTGGTTTGGATGGTAAATTTCATATCATGCAATTTTTCCATAATAAGACTCAAAATGTCTTTTCCAAGCCCCACATCTCACAAACCTGGCCAAAAACCTCTTCATTAACCGTGAACGTGAGGTCGAGGATGTCTGTGATATTGTTGTCCTTCATCCATTGCAAGCTCTGGTGGAATTCCTCATCTAGATATTCCAGGTCACTCAAATCACAGGGTCTGGGTCCATTCAAAGGGAGAAAGAAAGGCACACAGATTGTTTCAGTAAACACCTACTCAGACCTCATGCCAAAATATGGTTATACCACTCTAGGCTAAAGCAACACAGGTGTATTTTAGTGATTTGATACTTTTGAATACATCGATGAACCTTTAGTTTATTCAGTAATTGGAAAAGAAAGTATTAAAATGTTTAAAATAACAAACACAAAACAATTATTGACTCAAGGACTCTCCATGGCCACTGGAGAAGAGTATCATTTAAAAATAACCAAGTTATACATCAATTTTTTTCTTTTATCTTATTCCACCTTTATTGAGATATAATTGACATACAGCACTGTATAAGTTTAGAGTGTACAGCATAATGATTTACATACAGGGACAGATCAGTTCTACTTAGTAATTTCATATAATGCTTGTAATGCTACTATAATTATTTATATAAACTGATTTATGTCTGGTATATGATATTCTGTTATGCTTATATAAAATCTCCAAATGTCTTTTTATTGGACTAAACAGTTTATGTGATAGCTTAAGCACTCAGAAAAGTAAACCACCATAAACCTAACAGGAATGAGTAGGGCAAACAGTGACCAAAGGGCCAGAGGAGTCAGGGGGGTCGGTGCCTCTGGTCCTGCGGGCAGGGCTGGGGGGACACTTACAGTCTCAGGAGCGCCTTATAGAAGGGTCTTGTGAAGAAAGCATCCAGAAGGTACTGATGGATCAGAGCCAGGCCTAGGATTCTACCACTGAACCTGAACCTAGAACACAGATAAGGCAGAGCCATGTATTGTTAATTGACGTGTTTCTTTGTCCTATACATCTTAAGCCACTTCAAAAACTTGCCAAGTGATGACACAAGAGAGGCACCCATTCTTTTTATTCTTTACCATGAACAATGGCTATGTACTTGGTATGTACTAAATGAACACACCTCCTCAAGCAACCGAATAGAGTCATTTTACTGGAATCTTCTTCTCAGACCTGACTGTATAAGGACCCAAGAGAAGAAAAAGGGCTGGTGAAGGGGAATTCTGGGACCCAGACAAACAGCCAGCATTGAACCTGAGGATCTGAACCCAAGGATATGGAAAGTTTTTTGGACCATGCATTCTTACCCATTCAAGCATTCCATAGATAGCACCTGAAGGTCTCATGTGTGCCTGACCCTATGCTGGAAGGTGGGGGAACTTGAACATGACTCACATATGGCGATCATGCTCGTGGTCAGAGAGGTGAGGTATGTGAAATCCCAGTATGGTAAGCGGTCATGGCCACAGGACCTACATGGAGCCTACATGGCCACACAGGAAGAGCAAGATCTCTGCTGGAAGGAAGTGGTTGTATAGACCTGGCCACCTCCCGATGTAAGGGCCTTCACTGATCTAAATCTTTGTTGGAGCAAATAGTTTTCTGGCATTTTTGGCTGGCAACCTGCCTAGCTGCATGCTGCAGCTCCTAAGAGCTTGGTCCCATTGTTGCCCTGTTCCTAAATCAGCTTCCCTCTGTCTGGTCAAGCCCACTGGCTCCCTCATCCTGGGTACTGCCCATCTCTGGTACCTATGTCCAGAGACCTAAGGGGGTCTTTTCTGTCTCTTCTATCTAACTAGATTTTCACCTAAACATAGTCCTAGCTGTGACTTTTCTCAGATCCTCTGTTGGAATTTCCAACTAACCCATCTCCACAACCTTTCATGAGGCTCTTCTTAGACTAAAAAGACTTTGTACTCTGTAACTGCTATGAAAATGGTTTAAATGAATAGATTATAAGATCCTGTAATAAGTGCAATCATAAATAACACTTCAAACAGCCATCTTTAAAGTAGTCTCTTCTTTTTGCATGAAAGTGAAGTTGCTCAGTCGTGTCTAACTCTTTGCAACCTTATGGACTATAGCCCACCAGGCTCCTCCATTCTTTTTGCATGAAATAACATGCAAATATTATTGGCTCTGGAGAGACAAGAGGTGAGCAGAACCTCAGTACAGGTGCTATGGGGGCACTGTGGATGAGGAGGCCCATGGACCAGATGAACAGCTTATAGTCCTTGAGGCCAGATTGTGCCATCAGTATTGCATCCCCTGATGGTCTTTACTGATATCCCAATAACTGACAGGTCTCCAACCTGGGAGCTACAGTCCTGTGTCTAAAAGCACTGTTCACTCCTATCCCATGCAGGCTTATCCACTCTAATGGACTCTGAGGCATCACAACTGATGTTCCTAACGTGACGTGGGGCTGTGGCCACGCGTGGGAGATGGCAACACTGCCCAATGTGGGAAGAGAGCAAATGCCTGCCAACAACCTGCCTCCCTTAGAGGTGGCTCCGGGAGGTCTAATAAAGAGAAATGGTAATCTCAGTGGGCAGAAAGTGTCCACAGAAATGGAGCAGATAAAAATATTATATGGAAATACTTTCAACTCAATGTTAAAAAATGGACTACCTCAATAAACTGTAAATTCTTCAGCAAAATATACATTATTCTAATCTATTTAAGAAAAAGTAAGAACTTAAATAGACAAACAACCATAGTATAAACTATGTCTCAAAATTTTGAGGATATAAGGATATAGTCCTTATAGGATATCCTTATAGTTGGGGTATTTTCATCCCAAATATTTGAATAGCTTCAGAAACCAGAAAATGGTAGAAAACTTAATTCATCATTATGAACTGCCATAATCACAAAATACAATCTGGAAAAGAGCAAAGGAAAGAAAACTAAAGATGCTGAACTCACACGCTAAAAAGTCATAAGTAAAACACAGGAGAAAGTACCAGTCCATTCCCTGAATAATGCCAAATGATTTAGGATGCTTGATTCTAGGAAATTAAGGACAGTTTATTATTAGGCATTCCATCATTGAAATTAATTTTAATATCAAAAGACAAAACTCATACGACTTTTTCTTTGCTTTCTTTTTTTTTTTTTGGTTAGAAGCTAAAAATGTCTTGAAAAGATCCACCATTAATTGCCTTGAAGAAAAATAAAAATTTCATAGTAAACCAAGAGTAGGAGAATGTTTCCTTACATTATAAAGGATATTGATCTCAGCATCACATAGAGAAAGACATAAAAAGCCAATAAAGACATAGAGGGGATGTTGGTTATCACCGGCCTTCACAGTGTTCTATCAGTTCTAGTCCCTGTAGTTCGCTACAAGTGAAAAATGGGAAACAGATTAAAGATAACTTTTATGGAATGCCTATCAGACCAACACAGATCATATTATCTCACTGATTCCTGCAACAGCTGTATTTATGACTGTGGCTATCTTCATTCCACCAGAAATCACAGGTCAATAATTAGCACTGGGGAAGTGGCACAGCCAGGACACTGACCCCTGTCTGCCTGATGCCAGACCAAGTCTTTTCCTTTGTGCCCATTTTGAGAAGCCACAGAGCAGCAAAATTCATCCTCTGGTCCAGGGGCTGGGCTGCCCACTGTGTGACCTTGTGCCAGCAGTTACCCACCTATTCTTCATTTCCTTTTCTGGAAAACAGCATTCTTCAAGTGATAGCTATTATTATTTTATGTTGGCTTCCAACACCTCCCTGTGATCATTAGAAGGGGGAATTTGTTACAAAGTTCTGGTGGTGTCTCAAGAAATCCAGCATCAGGAATGCAGTTGAGCTCAGATACTGGGGTGACTCCACCCTCATCTGAAGTCTCCCTTTTGTTCCTTTCTGTGGACGTCTGCTTCTTTCTTCTCTCCCACTGCCAACACTGCTAATGTTTTTCAGCTTGGAGTTCAAGCCTCTAGAGTGACCAACTTGACTTTCATTGATCTAGGTTCAGATTTCCAGCATGATTCCCTGATTGTCCAACTCAGGCTGGATGCCCACCCTGGACCAAACCTGAAAGTAGGGTCTGGTGAGGAGGGCTCAGAGCTGGGTGTCTTGTTCAGCACTTTACAGCCAGGATCACCATGGCACGCCTCTCAACCAGGGGCTGCGATAAGATGGAGGGAGGCAGATGGGGCTGTTTTTAGCAAAGGGGGCTGCAACGTAGACCACCCACTGAGAATTGTTTATCTGCTTTGAATGGGGTTGGGCATAGATGGAATTTCTAAAGACAAAATTATATTGGTTTCACAGGCTGATGGGGGCAACTAGTAGGTCCTTGATATTTTTTTCATAGCTGCGCAAGCAATCTATGATAATGTGGTTTGGCTTTATATAAACACAGACAGGATGGCTTGCAGCCAGTCAAGTACATACAGTAAAATATATTCCAGAGAGATGAACTATGATCTGGGATGTGTTTGTATAAGCACACTGCAGGGACTGTACAATTCAAATCCAAACAACAGCTTAGAAGGCAGAGATTGGAATGGCAAACCATTCCAGGCTGATGAATTGCCTTGACAATCTCACGAACAAGAAAACATTTTCAGGGCTTGTACATCTCCTTTGTCTCACCCAGCCTGGACAACTACTTGCCGGGAAATTGATTGTGTCTGGTGTCAACACAGGTTGGTAATGTGTAGGAATTAGGAGATGGAAAGAAAGTCCTTTTCTTTAGACTTTAGATTGATTATTAGAGAAACTATCCAGATAATTTCGGAGAAGGCAATGGCACCCCACTCCAGTACTCTTGCCTGGAAAATCCCATGGGTGGAGGAGCCTGGTAGGCTGCAGTCCATGGCGTCGCTAAGGGTCGGACATGACTGAGCGACTTCCCTTTCACTTTTCACTTTCATGCGTTGGAGAAGGAAATGGCAACCCACTCCAGTGTTCTTGCCTGGAGAATCCCAGGGACTGGGGAGCCTGGTGGGCTGCCGTCTGTGGGGTCGCACAGAGTCGGACACGACTGAAGCGACTTAGCAGCAGCAGCAGCATCCAGATAATTTAAGCAAAAAATACCCCCAAAGTTTCTGTTTTGATCTAAGTTACTAGGCACAAATAAAGAGTTCTAAGGATCAATAAAAGTGAGTCCCTACAGAAGGAGCAGCCTCCTCCTCCCCAGTGCATGGGGGGCATGTGTTACTTTATTTATCCAGGCCCCAGGCTCTCCAGTTTAAGAGCCCTCTTCCACCATCCATGTGAACCTGCAGGGCCGTAGGCACCCCTTCCTCTCAGGGGACCCATGAGGGGTCTTCTCTGAGGCTGCAGGCCAGTCCTGCTCCTGGTGTGGTACCGCTCCTCCTTTGTCATGGGCTGCCATTCCTGAAGGCACACTGGGCTCAGCACACCCCCAAGGATGGTTACTGAGCTGCAGGCTCTGGCACCTCTGCCACCAGCCCCCAGGCTGCTGCCCAAGACATGCTCTTCCGAGTGGCGTGGGCTCATTTCCGTAGGGCTGGTAGGGAAACAGCCCCTCTGTGTCAACCCGCTTGGGTCAGAGGGACCTCACGGCAGAGTTGCTGGGCCCCTGAGGGTTTCACAGGGCCACTCCCTCTCCTTTCATCCTGAGGCTGATAAAGTCATGGATGGCTAAGGGGCACCTAAGCCCACGCATTCACATCTGAACCTCAGTGCTGCTGGCCACTTGTTGGGTGGCTCTTCTGCTTCTCTTGGATCACATCACTTCTGAAACCCCAGATGCCCTGCAGGCAGTGTGCCTCCTATTGCCCCCCCCCCACTCCTTCCTAAGCATGTGGGATGTGCCCACAGGGTCTGATTCCAGTGATGGGCACTATACCACTTCTCTTCACTGGACAGGCCTCAGTTATCAGGTAAATCAGCGGATACACACACATATGACATGGAGGACATGAGGAGACAAGGCTGTCCCCCAACTGCACGTCCCAGGCATGTCTAAATCCACATGCTAGCTACACCAGGCTGGGTCTCACTGCGACCGTCCCCTGGTACTAGATGGTGGGGCTCAGACTTTCCTTCATCCTAACTGCCTGAAGAATACGACACCCTGGAGGGTCAGAAACAGGGCTCTCTCCAATCAGTAATCCTCAAGGCGGGGGATGGAGGGAGAGAGTATTTTCCTCTAGCTCCTTCTTGGTGTCACATGAAAACTCCATAGGACATTCTGATTTGCCATCACCGGAAATGGCAACCCACTCCAGTATTCTTGTCTGGAAAATCCCATGGATGGAGGAGCCTGGTAGGCTACAGTCCATGGGGTCGCAAAGAGTCAGACACGACTGAGCGAATTCACTCACTAAGGTGTGTTACTGACTTTAAAAAATATACGAGCCATTTTTTTCTATTTATTTACTGATCAGAGATGATTTCACAGAAACCCATTTGGACCTAAGACATCACAATTAGATGATCGTATAGCAAAATACCATGAACCCCATATTTAATAGGAAAAAACTCCCCTACTGATAGTCAGTCAAACACAGGTCTTGTGAGAAGGCCTGGTCTGTCTTTCTTCAGGGCAGGAACATGGGCAGCTCACAGCTTGATTTCTAAACCCAACCCCACCCACTCTGTGGTTTGCAGAAACATGAAGTTCTTTTCAAATCCTTGATTTTCAATACACTGCAAGTTTTCATTTTTGATATCACCAGTCCTTACCCTCTTGTCAAAGAAAAATAATAGAATTGGGTATTTTTTAGTACAAAGAAAAATATAAGCAACATAGACAATATCAATAAAAATGCATCAACTCCATCTCCTGAAGCAACATCCTTGACCCTGGTGGGTCCTTCCTCCAGAGTATCAGTGGTGACCACACACATGCTTTTGAAAATGGAGTCTCCTTCCCATTCTTGTTTCTCTAAAGCTTCATTTCATACCACAGCCCAGCCTAGAGATCTTCACATATCTGCAAACACAGGTTTTCATCGTCCAATTTAAATGAACTCCAAAGTATTTCATTTTTATGAATGTCCTGTGCTTGGTTTAGCCCCTCCCATTCGGATGGACACCTAACTGGTTTTCATCTTTACCCATCTGCTCACAGGTATTGGAGCAGGGACAGCATACAGCCAGTCAACTCTCGGACCACGGGAGAAACTTTAAAATGGGCAGATGTCACTCTTTAAGTAGCCTCATCAATACCTCACCAGACGTCTGGGGGATGAACTTGAGTGACCTCTGATAAGCAACTGCAGCCGCTCTGAGCCTTCCTAACAACGCTGAGGGAGATCATGGCAGGAGATCTGAAAGCAACCAATGTTACTGGCAAGGGTTTATCTCACTTCCATCTGAGTTTTGTACACTGTAGTGAGCGTTCAAAGGCAATGGAGTTTCACACATTTCTAGCACATCTTCTCACACGGCTTGAAAGGCCCAGCAAAGACATGACTCTCCCCTTGAGTGAATTACTGTTGATTCATTACTCTTTGGGCAGTTTGCCAATAATCCAAGAAAGGCAGTGTGGTGATGAGGACGAAGTTGAAAGTTCTGATATCAGGCTGTCTCGGTTTAACACTTCTGACCTGTGTGACTTTGGGGAAGCTGCTTACCATCCCCGAGCCTCAGTTTACTCATCTGCATATGGGATCATATAGGGCAACTGCTGAAAGACTTCGCACTAGTACAGTCAGCCTACCATTCAGAGGTGGCATGTCTGATCCCTTTCCCAGGCTCAGGACTCTAGACTACACATCCAAGCCTGACTGAAGGACGAGAATATGGATTGGACCAGAGGACTAGCCTGTACCTTCCTGCTGCTGCAGAACTGCAAACTTTTGTTTTGTACTTTTCAGTACAAACCTACTGAAAATCTTTGAAGCACCATTTGAAGTCTGCTCAATGAAGCTAAATGTTCACATTTCTAATATCTAGAGTAGGTCTCTATTCAGAAAGATGTACAGAAAGATCAAACTGCAGAGATCTGAGGTCACTGAGTCAACGGATAGATGTGATGAGTGCTTTACCCCCGGAAGCTGAACTAGTGGATCTCTCCTTCCCTTTCTCTCTCCTTCATCCGTCTCTCTAACAAAACTTTGTATGGAAACATGTTTTAGCAGGAGGTAGGATGTAATGATTTCACGGTGTACTTTTCAACTGATTGTTTAAACAAAAGCAGTTTGCATAATGGCAAAGAATTCAGGATGTTTGGGAGAGGAATTTCTTGTTCACAGATCAGATTTATAGAAGGGGAAGTAGGATGGTTTGCCAAGTGAAGAAAATAAAGGGCCTAATTACACAACAGTATAAATCAACTATACTTCAATAAAATTTTATAGAAATACCAAATTACTCTGGAAGGACATTTTAGATAGTGCAGCAAAACCCTTTTAAAAGGCTTCTTGTTAATCCTCTTATATGAAAGCGATATAAAAATGGAATAACACCCTCAAAGCAGCACCCAGGCAACGATTCAAGTCTGAAAGGTTCTGCTGTGGTCTTTCTGTTTGAACCTCTGGCATTAATCTTGGCCCTATAACAATTATGCCACAGTGTCTCTAGGTTCCGGTGACCCTTTTAGGGTTTTCTTGACCTGTAAGCTATCAATCTCTTTCTGCATGACTCAGCATCAGAGATACTTCCTGTACCAGCTTCGGGCCTTGAAAGGCCCAAAGCTGGCCCCATCTCCTGGCCTTCCTGCCTGGAAAGGGCATCAGATAGTGTTGGGTTGGCCAAAGGGTTTGTTCGGGTTTTTCCATAAGGTCTTATGGAAAACCTGAATGAACTTTTTGACCAACCCAATCAATGTATTAGGGAACTGTAAAGAGCTGAACATTTGGTGATAGCATGCTTGGTTCTTGCTTCCCTTGAGGAAGGGGTGAGGGGCTGGGGCAGATACAAGGACAGCTGGCAGGACTCTGAGGTCTGCTCAAAAGCCGGCACACAGTTTGCAGACTCTGATGGTCTCTTCCAAACACCACAGCATCTTCTGGAGCGCAAACAACTGTCAGAACCAGCACTGCACTGGCAAATCCCAGGGGCTCAAAAGCATTTTGTTGTCACTGAATGAAACCCGAGGGCTGCTAAAACTGCCCCGGGCCTGAATGCCCCCTAGGCACCATCACAACGGCCTGCCTCCCGAGCTATGACTCTGCAACTACACCCACTGTGTGCATGGTCTACCTCCTGCAGACTGATGGCTGAGTTCTAGAAGGTTCTCTCCACAGCAGTCATGTTTTCCATCCCTGCTCCTTTTGGGTTCTTTCCCCATCACTGCTCCCTGGCAACGGACCAAGATTTGCAGGGGTTAAAGTCCTTTAAGAGATCCCAGAGGTTCTCAAAAGAACAGAGCCGGTTCCTCAACTGTAGCACAGTTGACATTTACTGCCCGGTGCCCTGCAGGGTGTTTCACACAGCCCCTGGCCTCTGCCACTAGATTCCAGTGCCATCTAGACCCTTGAAGTTGTGATCACCAAAACTGCCTCCAGATGTTGCCAGATGTCCGCTGAGGGGTATGGGACAAAACCACTCTCTTCAGGGCAGGATATTCTAATAGGTGATCACAGTCCTCTTTGTGACACACGGGCATAGCTTGCCTCTCCTGGGCTCTCTGAGGCAATGAAGGTCTTAATCCCCAGGTTTTGTGCTCCACTCTGAGCGGTTTTCATCAGTCCCTGGATCTCTTAAGTATGCCTTACTACTCCACTAAACATCATTTTATTGATGTTTTCTTTTTCTGATATTTTTATTTTTGGATATACTGCACAGCTTGAGGGATCTTAGTTCCCCAACCAGGGATGGAAGCAATGCCCTCTGCAGCAGAAGCATGGAGTCCTAACTGCTGCACCTGCAGGGAAGTCCTCCAAACATCATTTTAGAGTCCCACCTAGAACTTGGGTTCTAGGTCTATGACTCTCTTGGGAAAAGGACAGGAGGGGAGGATAACTCCTCCCAAATGTACCAGATTACATCATCCTTTCTGAGGCAATGATGGCTGACCTGAGTGAGCCTCCAGGAGAAGGAGCAGTACAAGCTAGGGGGAAACAATGCCTGGGGTGGGAACATGTATGGTTTGCCTGAATAACTGTAAAGAGGGCACAAGGACTGGATGCCGGAGAGAGAGAGAGAGGATGGGAGAACACGTATCTGGAGAGATTCCCCAGGCCGCAGACCATGCAGGTTTGGGCAGGCATGGGAAGGACTGTGGAGTCCATCCAGAGAGTGATGGGAGTCCACCACAGGTTTCCCATAGGGTCCACAGGATGAACTGACTGACATTGGGAATAACCTCTCTAGATATTGCATGAAGAGAGGTGAGGCTGTCTAGCATGGGAGAAGAGAGGCCAGTCTGGAGGCTCCTGCAGTCATCCAGGTGGGAGGTGATGGCAGTGACACTGGGGTGGTGGGGGTGGAGGTGATGAGGTCACTTTGGGGATATATTTTCACGACAGGGCCAAGAGGATGTGCTGATGGCCTGGATGAGAGATGTGAGAAAAAGACAGGCATCAAAGACAGTCCATGGTGTCGGGCCAGAGCAATTGTGCAGAGAAGAGAAGGTTTAGAGGAGAAACTGGAGAGTTCTTTAATGGGTCTAAACTTAGACTTATTAAGTTTGTGATGCCTATTAAATATTGGGGTGGAGCTGTTGAGTGGGCAGTTTTACCAATTAGTCAGGATTTCTAGGAACAGGGCCAGGCTGTGGATGTTAACATGGAGTAATCAGGGTAGAGATGGATGGAGCTACACGAATTCATGAAGTTGGATGAGACCACCTTGGAAGTGCATGCAGATGGAGCGGTGGACCAAGGGTTGAACCTTAAGCAATGAAACATCCAGGGAGCTGTAAGATGAGGAGTGACAATAAAGTAAACTGAGCAGGAACAGGCGCTGAGTGATGAGAAGAACCTAGGAGTGTGGAGCTTGTTCAGGAAGGAGGCAGAGACTGACTGTCAAATGCCTGTGAGATCACACAATAAGTCTGAGAGTTGCCCACTGGATTAGGCAACCTCCATGAGAGCAGGAAAAGGGAAGAAAAGCTGGACAGAACAGCAGAAGAGAAAGCAGAGCAAGTCAGCACAGAAAACTCTTTGTAGGAATGCTTCTTTAAAGCGGAGCAGTGAACCAAAGTGATACGAGGAGGGTGTGACATCAAAGGAGGCTTGGATTGCTTTTAAATGCATTTTTAATTTCAACAAATTTACTGAGTGCCTCCTATGCGCCAGGTACATGCAAAGATAGGAAGGCAAACATTCATTCCAAAAAAGGTACATGTCAGGAAGGTGGAGAGAGCTAGCAATGTAGCATTTCATTACCATGTAACTAACACGTGCTCTAGAAGAGTGCACAGAATGTGTGCAAATCCAGAGAAGGGAGACTTAGCTGACTTGTGAGGGATTAAATCCAGGCAGGCTTCCCAGAGGAGGTGATGACTGAGGTGAACATTGAAGAATGAGTAGAAGTTAGTCTGCTTCAGAAGGCAGGGAAGGGCTTTCCAAGAAAATAAGATTGTATAAAGAAAGAGGCAGGCACAGAAAAGAATGTGTTTAGGACAGCAAAAAATTCACGAGGACTAGAACAGACAGAGGAAGAAGGGGCAAGATTATGCTGAAGAAAGAAGAAGCAGGAGATCCTGGAAGGCCAACCAGTTCAGCTTTTAAACTGTTAGAGAATGGGGACCTGCTGAAGGGCTTAAGCAAGGGTTTGGCATTTTAGAGAAATCTACCTGCAGCTATGTGAGGGATAGATTTGAAAATGGGACACATTGGAGGGCACTACAGTACGTCCAGGTAATTGTGAGGAACATCTTGAATGGCAAATTGATAAGACAAGAAGCTTTATTTGAGCAGAAAGAGAAGGATGACAGGAAGTGGCTCCTGGGAGAGATTAGATGTTAACTTGGAGGAGGATCAAGTGACGATGTTAAGTAAGAGTTTGAAACTCAACAGAGAAATCAGGATAAAAACACAGATTTAAAATTCATAGTTTGGACACAGAATAGAACACAGAAAAGTTTATAAAACAGCAAACTTTGATTCAACTGCTGTTCGTTGCTGCTGTTGTTCAGTTGCTAAGTGATGTTTGACTCTTTGTGACCCCTTGGAATGCAGCACACCAGGCTCCCCTGTCCACGCTATCTCCCAGAGTTTGCTCAGATTCAAGTCCACTGAGTCAGTGAAGCTATCTAACCATCTCATTCTCTGCTGTCCTCTTCTCCTTTTGCCTTTAATATTTCCCAGCATCAGGGTCTTTTCAATGAGTCAGTTCTTTATATCAGGTGGTCAAAATGTTCGAACTTCAGCTTCAGCATCAGCCCTTCCAATTAATATTCAGGGTTGATTTTCTTTAGGATTGACTGGTTTGATCTCTATGTAGTCCAAGGGACTCTCTAGAGTCTTCTCCAGCACCACAATTCAAAAGCATGAATTCTTTGGGCCTCAGCCTTCTTTATGGTCCAACTCTCACATCTGTACATGGCTACTGGAAAAATTGTAACTTTGACTATATAGATCTTTGTTGGCAAAATAATATCTCTGATTTTTAATATGCTGTCGAGGTTTGTCATAGCTTTCCTTCCAAGGAACAAGCATCTTTTAATTTCATGGCTGCAATCACTGTCCACAGTGGTTTTGGAGCCCAAGAAAATAAAATCTGTCACTGTTTCCACTTTTTCCCCTTCTATTCACCATAAAGTGATGGGACCAGATGCCATGATCTTTGTTTTTTGAATGTTGAGTTTTAAGCCTACTTCTTCACTCTTCTCTTTCACCTTCATCAAGAGGCTCTTAGTTCCTCTTCATTTTATGCCATTAGAATGATATCATTTGCATATCTGAGGTTGCTATTCTCATATTGCTATATGCTATTCTATATCTGAGGTTGTTGTTCTGGAAATCTTGATTCCAGCTTGTGATTCATCCAGCTTGGCATTTTGCATGATGTACTCTGTAGTATATTATGTAAAATTATGTCTTTCCATCTATGTGTCTGTCTGTTCACTTGTCTATCCATCTATGCATTCATCTATCCATTCAACTATCCATACATCCATCTAATAAAATAGCATGGAAGGACTTCAGTCAAAATATTAATAGCACTTATTTCTGTGTGGAATATTTCCTCATGTCCATTAAGTTTTTTACAGTGGATGTTGACTACTGATAAAGTTATAAATATTTACATATAATAGCAATAAAAGGAAAACTAGAAGATCTTGGTGTCTCAGGATCTAAGGGAGCAGACTTCCAGAGACTTCCAGGTAGGAGTTCATATCTACTGCAGTGATGTTTCCATTAAGGTCGGGAGGGATAATAGTCCTCTAAGTTTGTGACCAGTGGGTGTCTACTGCTCAAAGAAAGAGCAATTTCAATGCTGAATACTTAAGTCAGATTTTAGTAGGTGAAGCAGAGGATGAGGGAAAGGAGCTGTAAGCAGGGGGAGAGGGTAAAGTATAAAGATTGAGGAGAAGGATAAAACTCCTGCAGCAGGGTGTGGAGGAGTTGGGAACAGATGGGTCCAGAGGCTCAGTGGAGGGATCTGCCTGGAACTGGAGGAGGGCAACGCAGGGACAGTGCTAGGGTTGGGGGGTATTTGTAATTGTGGTGGGAAATTGAGGTGGTCCTTCTCAGTGCTTCCGTGTCTGCAAGATCTGAAGTTATCTTCTCAAAGTGAAGGAATCTGGTTGGTTGAGGCTTCAAGACAGGGAATGAAAGATGCATCAAAGGACTGGTGAGCTTTGCTGTCGAACCTGCTGAGGTCAGAGAGTATGATTTAGGATCGTATTGTCTCTCAGGATCATCTCATTTGATCTGATACTAGAGGCGCAGGAAACAGCTCCGGCCCTGAACATGGAAGAGTGAGTTATGTATTGATCCAAGGTGGCGTTTGGCCCATCAGATGGAGTGCAAGCACGGAGGGGAGAGGGAATTGCGTTCAGGGACAGGAGGCCTGCGGGAGGCCTGGGGTGAAGGAAGCCATGCCATATGGGCAGCGGATGGTGAATCTGAGGTGCAAATGAGCTTGGTGAGCAGCTGCGGTAAGGGGAGGAGGTGGGAGCGCTGGCTGTGGAATGATTGATGTAGGGATTTTATAGTTTCAGTTTCAGATATGGCCCAGTTCTGGGTGATAATGAGCTCGGGAAGGCCACTGTGGGAGCAGGTGGCTGGGGTGGAATGTAGGTCAAGGCCACTGGGGTTAGGAAAGTTAGGTCTATTATTTTTTCTGTTGTTGTTAAATCCAAACTAGTATATATTTGTTTTGTCTTTTTTTTTTTTAACTTTAATTGACGTATAGTTGATTTACAATATTGTGTAAGTTTCAGGTGTACAGCACATTGATTCAGTTATACATATATAGGTATGTATGCATATATTCTTTTCTAGATTCTTTTTCCCTATAGGTTATTACATAATATTGAATATAGTTTCCTGTGCTATACAGCAGGAAGTTAGGTCTATTCTTTATACCTTTAATTCAGATGATATTTCAAGGAGTGGATGATGAATTGCCTCCCTCATGCCCTCTCAAACTGTTTAAATATTGCTTGATTTATGTTTGGCTTTCCTAGCTTCGCTGTGTGTGGAAACAGCATTGCAAATTAGCTGAGAAAATCTGAAGTTTTCTTCATCTGTCATGAAAAAGATGCCAACATAAGATAATGACAGGATATGGCCTTCTGATTGCTAGTTAGCAACTGAAATGAATGTCTAGCCTTGGTCCCTGCCAAGTGCCCCCATTAGTATCAGTCCTGTGGGAAGGCAAAGGAGTAAGACCAGAGCTGCTTGCTCCTCAGTGTGGCAATATGGTGGGCCAAATGGGTGACTCCCTCTCAGAGAACGTTCTTCCAGAAGTAGACTGTGCTGATTATCTGTAGTGGGTTGAATGTGCCCCCAAAGATGCATCCATTTCCTCAACCCTGAACCCTGTGAACATGACCTTATTTGGAAAAAGGGTCCTTGCAGATATAATTAAGGATCTCAAGCTGAGGTCATCTAGGATTGTCCAGGTGGGCCCTAAGTCCACTGACAAAGGTCCTTATAAGAGACAGAAGAGAAGATATAGAAGCAGAGACTAAAACGGTGCTCCTGTAAGTCAAGAACGCTTGGAGCCAGCAGAAGCTGAGTGAAGTCAGGGAGCATTCTCCCCTAGAGTCTTGAGAGGGAACAAGTCCCTGGTGACATCTTGACAAAATTTTACTTTATTAACTTATTTTTGGCTGTGCTGGGTCTTTATTGCTATGAGAGCTGTTCTCTAGTTGTGGTGGCTTCTCTTGTTGCGGAGCATGGGCTGCAGGGCATGTGGGCTTCAGCGTCTGTGGCACATGGCCTCAGTAGTTGGTGGATCCCAGGCTCTAGGGCATAGGCTCAATAGTTGTAGCATGCGGGCCTTGTTGCTCCCCAGCATGTGGGATCTTCCTGGACCAGGGATCGAACCCGTGTCTCCTGCATTGGCAGGTGGATTCTTTGCCACTGGGTCACTAGGGAAGCCCCTTGCTGACACTTTGATTTTGGACTTCCAGAATGGAGAATACTCAGTTTGTGAAAATTTGCTGTGGCAAGTCTGGGAAGGCAATATAGTACCCAGTGCAGGGTACTGTAAAGAGGATAACCCTCTTCCTTAATCTTCTGGAATGATTATTAAACATATTATTGTGGAGTTTGTAAGCTGAATCCCTAAAGTCATATATTTAATTTCATGCAAGAGGAGACTGATTTTTAATGAGACAAAGAGTTTGCATCCATGCCTAGAATTATAGAGAAAAATTGAAAAAAACATGCTGCTTGCCTGGATAACTAAAATATTCTGAGATCTGCTATATCCTCATCCAACTGGGTAAAATAGGAAGGTAAAGGTTTAAAAGGCCTTGATTATCTGAGCTGCACAGCCCAGAGAATAAAGGAATAGTGGTGTCGCTGTGCTCCAGGCAAAACTCACAGTGCCCTATTGACCCCTTAACTGTCATACCATTCTCTTGTCTATGGTTCATTATATAAAGCACAGTATTCATGAAAACTGAAGCAGGTTAAAAAAATAATCAACTGGATATAACTTAAGCAACTTTTAGGTTTTTCATCCATCCATCCATTCAATCTTTTAACAAATCCATGAAAATGGTTTCAATAAGCCATTTGTGAGGCACTGTCTAGTTGCTGGGGTCCTTAGAGTACCACAGACAAGAGCATATAGCCTAGTGACATTATGGTTCAGGAAATTATTAGAATTACTGAACGACTACCTAAGTCTCAGCTACAGTGACATTTTGTACTTTCTACATGATGATGAAATAGTAATGGCTCTGACAAATCATGTTCTCATCCTATACTGGAAGTACTGGCATAACCAGATACCAGGAATACTTAAAGCTATTTATGTAATTGGTTCTGAATTAATTGTATTGGTGAAGGAGAAGGATGGGAAGCACACACAATGTAATAAATCAACATGATGTCGGAGCTTGCAACTATGTTCTATTCAGCTTTGCGGTTTTGAAGATTTATCAACTGATTGTATTTTCTTTGTATAATAGAATTAATTGATATTCTTTGAGATTAGAATATAAGGAGAAAGTCCCTAGAAGACTGGATAGTAGGGAAAGCCAATCTTGGAGTCCACGTTTGCTACTCATCATCTGAAAACTGGAAGCCCTTCTTGTCTGTTTGTGTCCACAGAGGTCCCAAGGCAGCCATCTGATCTGTTCCCAGCCTGTGCCTGAGGGTTTGTCTCCTGGATTATGTCACACACTTTCTTAGAAATCTAGAATGATTTCCACGTGTCTTTCATATACATATTACTGATCGTGAGATTTACATGTCTCCACCAATTCTGACCCTTCTCAGACCCTGTGTCCATTTGGGGACTTTGTTCCTGTTCTCAACTTGATTATGGTTGAACTTTTGTCTCTGGTCCACTTTCAACACTTTTCCCAGACGGCTTTACTATTCTCAGTTTAGGAAATCCTTTCCAGGTGGTTGGCACCGGCCCTGGCCCTCTAGTCATCCCAGTTTCTGTTGTGATCCAGCTTGTCACCCTTCCCACTGTTCTGAACATATATATCCTTTAATGAAATTGAGGTTAAACAGAAAATAAACCTTTATATAACTTATATTTTAAAAACCTCTTCTGATAGAAAGTCTTTTGAAGATGAGATGTTGCTGACTCTGTTAATTCTATTTAAACAAGTCAGTGACTTATCCAATACTTCCAATATTTTAAATTTTTATACTTAGAGTCAAGCCTAAGAATTTTTCAGCCCTGATATTGACCACATATTGTATCTAGCCTCAGGGTTGTATTGTTACTAGAGACTACTTTCATTTCCTTTGTCCTCAAAGCAAAATTTTAAGATGGGCATCATCCATTTCCATTTATTTAATAAGGTCATAATGTATTCATAAAACAGTCTGAGTCATGTAATCAAAGCATAATTTTTAATCCCCATGCTACATGTTAGGATGCTAAAGTAAGGTAATGTAAACCGTCTGGTCAAATAATAATTAACTTTGATCTCTTGAAAGCTTTCCTCAGTTTAAATCCTAATAAACCAGGGACATTAGAAAAATAGGAAATGACATCTCCCATCTTAGCACAGCACGGAAGCTTCTCCCATGCCTTCACCAGTGGTCAGTTACACAAAATGTGCTGTGACTTCTTTTCCAAAAATGTAAGCTTACAGGAGAGCTAATGGGGAAATCATAGCCTGAAAACCCAGATCTCCAGTCTCTGCAGTGGAAACTTGTTTTTTGTTTTTTTTTTTCTTTTTTTGAAATCCTTTAAATGTTAGGTCTACATAGCATGTCCTGGCCTCTCCACTTTTCTCTTCCCATCTTCAAATAAGGGATAATAATTTCACTTACCTACCTTGAGGGAGAATTTTAGAAAAGAGTAATTTAATGTTAATAGGTTCTTTGAAGATGAAAAAGCACTTCATAATTGCTAAGTTCTATTATATTTTAAAAACCCATCTCAAAGATATTCCTCTTTCCTTATGCTCATAACTTTGATTAATTAAGAATAATTATCCTCTCTCAACCTCATTATTTGAGCGCATTAAATATGAGGTTCCCACACCATGCCTGTTTCCACGCTTCACCCATATTACTGCCTTCCTTTCTGGATCTTCACGGTTTCTAACTTCTCACAGACTGGTAAATGAAGCGAAAATCTGTCATTTCTGCCTGGGGTGATTTCATGTCTTTGTGTGAAAACTGCACAAATATCTAGCTTTCTTTTTCTGACACTTTCTGGGTGGGGCGGGGGGTCGGGGGGTCGTGCATGAAGCTGCCGGCATCTGTGGCAATGTTTTCCCAAGGGTGGCGACCCTTCCTTGGGCATCAGGGTCTCTGAGATGCTTGTTCAAATACAAGTGCCCAGAGAATAGCCTCTTTGTGGGGTAGGTTCTGGGAATCTGCTTTTAAAACAAGTTCTGCGGTTACTGACTAAAGTTTGAGAACCACAGACTCCAAGTCCCTCATCCTCCCACCTTTTTTTTTAAAGACAGAAAAAAAAAAAAGTTCTGGGGAACTCCCTGGTGCTCCAGTGTTTAGGATTTCACACTTTCACTGCTGAGGGCATGGTTCAATCCCTGGTAGGAGAACTAAGATCCCATGAGCAAAAAAAGGTCTCAGAGTCAGAAGTGAAGTTTTGCCTTAGGCATCAGTCAATGCATTCTATGCACGGGTACCACAGACGGACGGAGTTCAAAAACCTATCTCTTCCAAAAGCAGAGGATGTGAAGTCTCCTGCTTGTCCTCCTCTCAGCCCAACGACCTGCATCCATGCCTTCTCCTGCTCCATTACATAGAAAAGGGGTTCTTCCTTTTTTCCTGAGCTAATTTCCTTCTTGTGTCACCAGCCTGTAAGCAGTGACACTTGCCAGGGGCTTCCCTCCAGTCTAGAGGAAGAAGGGCTGCTCAGGTGTTGGGGTTTCTCTTTTCACTTTTGCCATAGACCTCCTTCCCTCTTGGAGAAGGAAATGGCAACCCACTCCAGTATTTCTTGCCTGAAAAATCCCATGGACAGAGGAGCCTGGGGGGCTATAGTCCATGGGGTCACAAAGAGTCGGACAGGACTGAATGACTAAACACAAGTACCTTCCCTCCTGCCTCCCCGGGGCTCCTGTCCCAACAATTTCTGTCCTCTCTTATAATTCAAGTCTTTCCCTCTCTTCTTACATTGTTTCCTCAAAACCTTGCACCCTTCGAGCTGCCCCACCCAGCTGAGCTTCCAGAAAGAGCAGTGACCAGGCTATGGATGGCTAAGACAAATGAAACCATGCAGAGCTCCCTTTAGGATGTGAGCACAGTACAAACAGGGTGGGGATGGGGGTGCAGGTGGGAACAGTACGTTCGTCCTTGCTGTGGAGCTGCTCTGGAGTTAGCCTTTGGGAAGTGGAGTCTTGATTCTCTGCAGTCCCCTGTACTTGCAGAACGACATTTCCCTGCTCCCACGCCACACCCATCGTGGTCTGCATTCCCTCTGCTGGGTGCACATTCCTGCCGGCTGAGTTCAGAGTTTGGCCCTAAGCTAGTCTCCCATCTCCACAGCTAATAGTGGGTTCGGCTTTGTCCTGGCATTCCTGCCAGTGGTGTGCTCTGTAATTGTCCCCTCCTCATCTGTGGGAAGACTGAGGCGTGGTATCTGTCCTCCCGCACATGCAGGCCTGCAGGGAGAGGCGGGGTGGCCTGCTGCTGGGCAGGTGACAGAACCACCTGCCTGAACACTCCTCGCCTCCAACCACCCAGAAAAGCCATGGGAATCCTGATTCCTGAGGGGTGCGACTTGGCGCCAAGTTTTGCTCCTGATTGAGTCCAGGAGGCAAATGATGAAAGCAAGTAAGAGAATCACCCCTAAAGAGTACTAATAGATAATTTCATCTCTATGAATTTCTAGAACATACAAAGAAAACAGGTGCTGAAGAGATTTATTCAGAGGTTTCACGGAGTTGAGAAGGGTCAAGGATAGACTGGGAAGGACCATGAGATTTCTGAGGGGACAGAAAAATTCTTTATCTTTACAGAGGTGCAGGATATAAATGTATATGTTGTTGTTTAGTCACTAAGTTGTATCCGACTCTGCAACCCCATGGACTGTAGCCCACCAGGCTCCTCTGTCCATAGAATTCTCCAGGCAAGAATACTGGAGTGGGTTGCCATTTCCTTCTCCAGGGGATCTTCCTGACCCAGGGGTCGAACCTTGTCTCCTGCATTGCAGGTGGATCCTTTATTGTCCTAGCTACCAGGGAAGATCGAGTAAAGGGAGGGGGCTGGCAAAATGGGAGGGAGAATGGAAGACACCAGAGGTGGAGTGAGTGAGGTGGCAGCATAGTCATGTGGCATTTCTAATACTCCAGAGGCTCACCATCCAGCACTGGGTCCTCAGAAATAGGAGGGAGCATTTAGGAATTAATGTCTAAGACAACTGTTTCTCTCTAAAACTTAGCTAAGCCATTTGAACCAAATGCAATTTTAATCGCTAAGGATTTTTAAAAGTTTACACACACTTATAATTTTTATATCAATTCATTAATATGCTCATGGATGCTTTTAAAAATTATCATTGGTTTTGTCTTCTGGAGCAGTCAGCTCTGTTGGCGGCTCTCTCCTCATCTCATCTCCCGGGACCCATATTGACTAAGATGTATGCTTCCATATTTTTCATCTAAATCATTTAATCATATTCTTTGTTGCTGTTCAGTCACTCAGTGTCCAACTGTTGCGACCCAATGGGCTGTAGGACGCCAGGCTTCCCTGTCCTTCACCATCTCCTGGAGCTTGCTCAAACCCATGTCCATCGAGTTGGTGATGCCATCCAACCATCTCATACTCTGTTGTCCCCTTCTCCTCCCACCTTCAATCTTCGCCAGCATCAGGGTCTTTTCTGAGTTAGCTCTTTGCATTGGGTGGCCAAAGTATTGAAGTTTCAGCATCAGTCCTTTCAATGAATATTCAGGATAGATTTCCTTTAGGATTGACTAGTTTGATCTCCTTGCATTCCAAGGAACCACTCAAGAGTCTTCTCCAACACCACAGTTGAAAAGTATCAATTCTTCGATGCTCAGTCTTCTTCATGGTCCAACTCTCACATCCATACATGACTACAGGAAAAACCATAGCTTTGACTATATGGACTTTGGTCAGTAAAGTAATGTCTCTGGCTTTTTAATATGCTGTCTAGGTTTGTCATAGCTTTTCTTCCAAGGAGCAAGTGTCTTTTAATTTCATGGCTGCAGTCACCATTTTCAGTGATTTTGGAGCTCAAGAAAATAAAGTCTGTCACTGTTTCCATTGTTTCCCCATCTATTTGCCATGAAGTGATGAGACTGGATGCCATGATTTTCGTTTTTTGAATGATGAGTTTTAAGCCAGCTTTTTCATCTTCCTCTTTCATTTTCATCAAGAGGCTCTTTAGTTCCTCTTCGCTTTCTGAATAAGGGTGGTGTCATCTGCATATTGAGGTTACTGATATTTCTCTCAGCAATCTTGATTCCAGCTTGTGCTCCATCCAGCCCAGCCTTTCACATAATGTACTATGTATATAAGTTAAATAATCAGGGTGACAATATACAGCCTTGATGTACTCCTTTTCCAATTTGGAACCAGTCTGTTGTTCCATGTCTGGTTCTAACTGTTGCTTCTTGACCTCCATATAGGTTTCTTAGGAGGCAGGTAAGGTGGTCTGGTATTTCCATCTCTTGAAGAATTTCGTTTGTTGTGATCCACACAGTCAAAGACTTTAGCGTAGTCAATGAAGCAGAAGTACATGTTTTCTGGAATTCTCTTGCTTTTTCTGTGATCCAATGGACCATATACTAATTTATTTGTATTTACATATCTATCTATATTTATATACATACAGGTTTTGTGTCATTATTTTTCAGTTTTTAAATTGTGTTGTTCATACTTTTTTGCTTTTCTTCCCTCAACAATATCTTAAAGAAACCCCCCTCCATCATCTAGTAAGATCTGACTCAGCCCGTTAACACCTCACGTCACTGTGGAGTGTAGAGATGCTGTGATGAAGTTAACTGGTCTCTGCTGATAGATACTTGGGATGCTTTTACATTCGTGTCTTCACAAACATTGCTGAAATAAACATCCCGGTATGTTTTAGGGTAGATAGGATAGCTTTTAGAAGTTTGCACTGTAGAACCACGTGCCTAGGTTGGATTCCTGGTTCTTCCATTTACCAGTTGTGTTACCTTGGGCAAGTACTGAACCTGTATGGGTATCAGTTTTCTCTTTTATAAAATAGGGGGATCATAACAGCATGTGCAGCTCATGCAAAGCCTTTACAAAGAAACCTGGTCCATAATGAGGGCTCAATAAATATTAACTGTTATTATAAGAGTCCTTTTATTTCTATGAGATAGAATCATGGGCCAAAGGGTATATGGGTTTAAAAGTTATAGTATATATCATTGATTGTGCTTTGAAAAAAAGGCTACCCAAAGTCATGTTTCTACTGGAAATGCAAGAGAATAACTTTCACCCATATCCCCTTGAAAAGATATAATTCTTTTTAATTTTTTCTAATTTGTTATAAAGTGATACATCATTGTCATTTTATGTGGCCATTGATAAAGTTGAAATTCTTTTTATGGGTTTGTTGATTATTTGGATTTTTTTCTTCTCTGAACAGTTTTTTTTCACTCTGCTGATTTTTCTAGTGTTGTTTCTCTCTTCTTTTCACATTAGAAGAGCTCTTTGAAATCTACATTTTACAGATTTTCAATCTCTGGTTTTTCTGATTTACAAAGATTATTCTTCAAAATCAAAATTTACCTTTTGCTTTTATGGTGTTTTTTTTTTTTTTGCCATAAACACTATTTTCATTTTTATACATTTAAATATATCTTTCTTTTCTTTTACAGATTCTAGGGTTCAAATCTTGACTGAAAAAGTCTCTACTATTCAAAGTTTCTGAAGTTTGTTTTCTATTTCCAAAAATGTTTGTTCTAGAATATATAGAAAGTCCTCTAGAGTTTCTTGAAGACATTTTACTGTCATATTTTTACATGTGCTTTATACTATAGAGGAATTTAATCTATTTTTTCCCCTTTTTTGGTTGCACAGTCAGCTGTGTTGGCATCATTAACTGAGTAGTCCATTCTTTTCCAACTGAGTCAAAGTGCCATCTTTGTCATATAAATCTCACACAACCTTAGGTCTTTTTCTGAATAATGCAAGTGTTGAAAAAGAGTTCTCTTTAATAGTTTTGAAAGCTTTACTAGAGGTTTCTCACAAGTTCTTAAGAAAACTGGGTTAGGAAGCGGACACAGTCACAATCAGACATGCATATTTTATGGGGACTTCTCAACTAATGTGTGCACTGAGCTTCTCTAGGGCAATGCTCGGAAGGCTGCTCAGATTCAGCCAGGAATGGGACCAGAGAAGCTCTTGTAGGTGCCTAAGAAGGAGCACAGGGGCTGCTGTTGGGATGGTGTGGGGGTGGGGGAGCTTATCTGACCCATGACTCAAATGAACAAGACACACTGAGCTATTCTTTCAGGAGGGGCCTTTGAGGGTTGAAGGGCCAGGACACATTCAATGGAATCTCATGATACTGTGGTTCCTACCTACTAATTCAGACTCTGCAGATGTAGCAAGGGATATTTAAAGTGTGTTATCCAGGACTTCTTAAGTTCCATAAAACTCTACAATTACACTTAATACCCACTTGGCCAAACTCTAAACATGCTCCAAGAGGCCTCCCTCCCGCCTCTACCTCCTCTTGCTAAAGAGCTGAAAACAGATTTCTGCCACCCAGGTTGTGTCTGCTTGGAAAGGGAGAGGGCATGGGAGGGGCAGAAGGACAGGGAGGAGCCTGCTTTGCAGTTAGCAGAGGTTCTCAGAAATTCTGGCTTGAGAGGGCCCAAAATTTCTGGTTATGATACTAATAGGTTAAATTTGTCACCATCACGAAGTTGAAATGAACACTCGGACCTTCTGGTGGTTGCACAGAAACTGACTAAACAACATCAGATCTCTAACTCTGGCTTCTGAAAGTTCTTCTCACACTGACAATTACGTAAAGAGTGACTCATATCACGACTTCTTAGAATGATACATTAACGAACAGTGCATGTCGACACTCTGGCGCTCTTACTCAAAAGAGTTCACCTTTTTCAGTTGTTTAGTGCATCTTAGATTTGCTCTGGGGAAAGTGGTATTCAGAATCACTGAGACAGATAAAGAATTTTCAGTGGTGATTTCAGAGAGAACAATGAGTAGAAACTTAACTGACACTCAACAATGATCTCCATTTTTCTGAATCCCAAATATTGTGAACTAAAAATTGAAATGAGATTGAAACTCTCACAACCAGGGAGTTTGAATTGAATATTATTCCTTCTATTTATCTATCGATCCACCTACCCACCCACCCCTCTACCCATCCATTCACCCACCTACCCATCTATCCACCCATCTATCCATCCATTTATCCATCCACCCATCCATCCATCCATTCACCCATCCATCTATCTACCCATCCATCCATCTACCCACCCATCCACTCATCTACTCATCCATTCATCCATTCATCCTCCCTTCTTCCTTCTCTCCCTCCTGTCCCTTGTTTCTTTTCTTCCTTCCACACATATTTATTGAGTGCAAAGTCTGTAACTAGGAAAGTAAGACCTCGTTCTCTCAAATAAATAGTAAGGAGTTAGTAAGTAATAAATAGTGAGACAAATAGTAAGGAGTTACAAGTGTACAATATAAATCTAAAATATACTTTATTTTAGAGAGTGGTAAGTTCTGTCGATATAATGAGTTAAGATGTTAAATGGAGAGTTATAACTGGCTGGGCTGTTTTAAATTGAGTGCTCAGGGAAGGCACCTAGAGGAGATGTTTCAGCTGAAACATGAATCTTTTCTATCCAGGCATAAAGATCTGAAAATACATGTATTGTGTACTATTCATAATTTATTAGACATAAAAGTAAGTTTGGAGCTTTCCACATTTACAGTTTTATTTTTTATACCTCCATTCAAAATAGATGAGAACTTTTTACCTGGCATTTTTGTATGCACCATTTTATGCAAGTGGGACATTTAATATAATGAACACCCTTACTGTCTGTGGTGGTGGTGGTGGTGTAGTCGCTAAGTTGTATCAGACTCTTGTGACCCTATGGACTGTAGCCTGCCAGACTCCTCCATCCATGGGATTTTCCAGGCAAGAGTACTGGAGTGCGTTGCCATTACCTTCTCCGAACCCACTGTCTATAGTCCACCACTAAATTTTGCTCATTTTTTCATTCTTCTAAAATAACTTTCCATTCCCACTGCTTCCACCTGAGTTTGATTCTTTATCCTCTTTTCAAACAATTATTTCAAAGAACTGCCACTTAAATCTGACACCTCCAATTTCCACTCCAATTCATCTACTTATAACCAGAGTTGACTTTCTAGAATACAGACCTACTCAAGACATTATTTCCCCTAAAAAAATACACTGACATTTTCATGATAAAACCCAAAGTCCCTCAGTTCAGTTCAGTTCAGTCACTCAGTCGTGTCTGACTCTTTGTGACCCCATGAATCACAGCACGCCAGGCTTCCCTGTCCATCACCAACTCCAGGAGTTTACCCAAACTCATGTCCATTGAGTCAGTGATGACATCCAGCCATCTCATCCTCTGTCGTCCCCTTCTCCTCCTGTCCCTAATCCCTCCCAGCATCAGGGTCTTTTCCAACGAGTCAACTTGTTGCATCAGGTGGCCAAAGTACTGGAGTTTCAGCTTCACATCAGTCCTTCCAATGAACACCCAGGACTGATCTCCTTTAGAATGGACTGGTTGGATCTCCTTGCTGTCCAAGGGACTCTCAAGAGTCTTCTTCAGCACCACAGTTCAAAATCATCAATTCTTTGGCACTTAGCTTTCTCCACAGTCCAACTCTCACATCCATACATGACTACTGGAAAAACCATAGACTTGACTAAACAGACCTTTGTTGGCCAAGTAATGTCTCTGCTTTTGAATATACTATCTAGGTTGCTCATAACTTTCCTTCCAAGGAGTAAGTGTCTTTTAATTTCATGGCTGCAGTCACCATCTGCAGTGATTCTGGAGCCTCCCAAAATAAAGTCTGACACTGTTTCCACTGTTTCCACTGTTTCCCCGTCTATTTCCCATGAAGTGATGGGACCAGATTCCATGATCTTCATTTTCTGAATGTTGAGCTTTAGGCCAACTTTTTCACTCTCCTCTTTCACTTTCATCAAGAGGGCTTTTTAGCTCCTCTTCACTTTCTGCCATAAGGGTGGGGTCATCTGCATATCTGAGGTTATTGATATTTCTCCCAGTAATCTTGATCCCAGCTTGTGCTTCTTCTAGCCCAGCGTTTCTCAGGATGTACTCTGCATATAAGTTAAATAAGCAGGCTGACAATAGACAGTCTTGACGTACTCTTTTTCCTATTTGGAACCAGTCTGTTGTTCCATGTCCAGTTCTAACTGTTGCTTCCTGACCTGCATGTAGGTTTCTCAAGAGCCAGGTCAGGTGGTCTGGGATTCCCATCTCTTGAAGAATTTTCCACAGTTTATTGTGATCCACACAGTCAAAGGCTTTGGCATAGTCAATAAAGCGGAAATAGATGTTTCTCTGGAATTCTCTTGCTTTTTCAATGATCCAGTGGATGTTGGCAACTTGATCTCTGGTTCCCTTGCCTTTTCTAAAAGCAGCTTGAACATCTGGAAGTTCACGGTTCACGTATTGAGGAAGCCTGGCTAAAGCCCAGAGTCCCTAGATGCCATTAAATGCCCTTCCCTATCTGGTGAAATAAGGCTTTACAGCTTTTCTTTTCTCTGTTTTGGAGTCAAACACAGCTGTCATCTGTTTGTTCACCTGTTATCCTTCTGTGAATTTTGGGCCCTCTCCCTGGAAGTTTCCTTTCCCCATCTCTGCCAGCCAACTATTCTCACTCATTTTTAAAGCACCTTATACCTAATACTGATAACTATGTAATGTGCTAAGTGCTATAATAGAAGTACAGATAGCATTTATCACATTGTATTGCAATTTGCCCAGAGGGGAAATAGAAGGGGCTAGAACCTACTGCAGTCAGGTTTTCCGGGTTCCAACCTCAGCTTGGTCTGTGATTATCTCTCTGAGTTTGCTAATGTTTGCACCTTATTTTCCTCTATAGCCTGGGTTTCTCCTATAGCTCTGGGTTATAGGGCTGTTGGAAGTGTCTAGTATAGTGCTTGGCATGTTTAACAAATTTTCAATGAATGTTTTATTGTTTAGCTTTATATTCACTTCTGTATCTTGAGAGACATAAAATCAGCATACAATGATGATTAAAAGGGTAAAAAGATCAGCATGAGTACCTCTGCTGCTGCTGCTGCTGCTAAGTCTCTTCAGTCGTGTCCGACTCTGTGCGACCCCAGAGACGGCAGCCCACCAGACTTCCCCACCCCTGGGATTCTCCAGGCAAGAACACTGGAGTGGGTTGCCATTTTCTTCTCCAATGCATGAAAGTGAAAAGTGAAAGTAAAGTCGCTCAATCATGCCCAACTCTTAGCGACCCCATGGACTGCAGCCTACTAGGCTCCTCTGTCCATGGATTTTCCAGGCAAGAGTACTGGAGTGGGGTGCCATTGCCTTCTCCTCATTAATATGCAAATAGAAATCATAATCAAAGAATAAAGATAAGGAATTTGGAATATTACTTTAAGATTTCTGGATCAAAGACACATACAATGGACACATACAGTTAAGGAAATGGTAATACTTTTAGTGGATGAACTGAAAGTCCTGAATTGTATAGGTTCTTTCAGATATTTTTAATCCCTGTCATGCACCCCTCATGGGTTTCCTTCCATTTTCTGTCCCACTCTGTGACCCTGGGGATAGGCCATTATTGCTGCAATTATTGGAGATTCCTTACCCTCTGGTCCATGGTTGGCTTGGCTAGTGGGACTGGTGAGTGGAAGAAGGACATTGTGCTATTTCCTGGCCTTTCTCTGCCTGACTTAGGGAGGGCAGGGCTGTGTCCATATGTGACCACAGTTCCTATGGGAGGCCCAATGGGGTTCCAGCTCCACCTCCTCTCTCTTACTTGGCATGAGTGTTAGCCTTGCACATTTTAACAATGTCCTTATCAACTTGGAAATTCTGTGGTACAAATGTTGCTAGAGTTGCTCCAGGTTTCTGCTTAAAACCCATCAATCCCCACCTTTAGCAGGAATTAACACATAAACCTTTAAGTTAAAGGGTCCAGAGATAAGAAAGATAGCTACAAAACACCAGAAGGAGCCAGTTGGGAACAAGATGGCAATTAATCTGACCTCCGACAGACCCTGAGTCTCATCAGATACTGATATTTACTACATTAGCATATTAGAAGATACACTTACCACTTCAGTACTATCGCCTGGAAAATCCCATGGACAGAGGAACCTGGTAGGCTACAGTCCATGGGGTAGCAAAGAGTCGGACACGACTGAGTGACTTCACTTTCTTTTCACTTTCACCCTTGACCATGACTGGATATTAAGGATCAAAAAAGGTTAGGGGTGTGGCATCACACTCCTTTGAAAAAGCCTTGCTCCTTCCCTAGTAGACTAAAGCATAGGTCTCTTCATCATTAGCCTTATTTCTTCTCCTTTTGTCTTTACTCCTAAAAATTAAATCCCTCCCATCTGGTGGGTTAGATGTTGATCGGTGAACTTAGTCCTTGCTTCTCCATTCTTTGGTGATTGAATAAAGCTTGTGCTGCATCAATCTCAGCTTCAGTTTTGTTATTTGGCTGCTCTGACCAAAGGGAAGGGGAAAAAGAACCCTCCTCCTGTGCCACTGCAGAGAG
Organism: Capricornis sumatraensis; assembly: GCF_032405125.1. NCBI lineage: Eukaryota > Metazoa > Chordata > Mammalia > Artiodactyla > Bovidae > Capricornis > Capricornis sumatraensis. Next base: position 82,395,865 of record NC_091073.1, read on the forward strand.
CCTCCGGAGCTAGGGCCAAAGCAGGGTTCATACAACCTAACTGGGTAATACAAATGAGTAATGAAACAATTATGGGAAGTCCTTTTAGGCTGAAGTTCAAAAAAATAGATTTTCTTTTCAGTTTACTTATTATGTGTGTATAGAATCTCCACCATATTTATTCATGGTAGTATCTCTCAGCACTTCACTAGGAACAAAGGGAAGGAGGTAGAAACCCCCTTTTGATTTCCAGGCTGCATCCTAGCATATGCAAAGCCCACACACAGCAAGCAGGAAGCAGAGAATTTCAAGTAGCTACAGTCAGGGAGGAGCCAGCAGGGGAAGGACCTGGGGTCAGAGGCCTCTTTGTCCATCTCTGGGGTACTGCCTACTGCCTGGCCTGGAGGTGACTGACAGAGGCCCATGGCGCAGGCGCAGTGTGTGTAGGGCGACCTTGTGTCATAATAAGCAGAGTGCGGGCATTGTGCAGAGCTCAGTGCAAAGCTCCCAGGGACATGTGTGTTTGTCGCCAACATTGTAAGGGAGTTACAACCACAGATGACAAATGAAAGTGTGACCTTTGAACAATTTACTGCCCCTGGATTATAGGAGCCCTCTGTCTTAATGGCCCTGGTAGAAGGAAGTGGCTCATCATGCACCCAAATGAACTATTCTTTTGAACACCTTAAGTGCCAGGCCTGTGCTAGAGTAAAATAAGACAGATCCATCTCTGCTTTCATGGAGCTTACTCTCTAGGGGGACACAGACAAAACAGAGTGTGGGACACAGAGGAAGGCCAGCGAAAAGATAAAGAACTTGAATAATAATTTAAAAAATGACCTGTGCAAAGAGGCCTCTTCTAGCCACACCCGAGCAACGTTTCCATCCAGGGTGATGTTTAATCCTGTAAAGCTGATCGATTTTCTCTCTGTTTATTTCTGGCCTACAGGCCTGTCTGCGGAGGGAAGAGAGGGCAGGGGGCGGGAGTCACTTCCCTTCCAGGCAGACTCCTGTCCTGGCCCAACCTATGTTAGGGACAATTTCCAGCTTTACAAAGTCAAGGCTCTGACTGTGAGGAGCCCTGTAATCTTTTGGTCTCTGTTTTCTCATGAGTGATATGTTGGTCATAGAAAGTGCCATCTTCCTCACTGCCCATGTGGACTGTGGGACGAAGTGTCCTGGGGAGTGAGGGAAGGAAGAGGGCCAGGCGCCGACATCTGGGATCAGCCACAGCCTTACCCACCTGGCCGATGGGTCATTGCCACCTGGCTGGGCCAACGCCTGAGAACTCAGGGTTCAGGTTTCCTCAGTGGCGCCGTCCCACCCCCGCCCTCACTGCCACAGTCACAGTGACAAAGCCTCAGGCAGGGGCCTCAGCAGCCACTTGCTGCCACACTATGTGCAAGGCCTGGAGTGACTTCATTCGGCTGTTGAACCTTCCTGGGTGCACTACTGTCAAAATGGCCCAGCATTTGGGTGCCCTCACTTTTCTTGGTAAAAGCATTTGCCCTGGGGTGCAGAACGGCTCACAGGAAGACATCCAGAAGGAATAACTGCAGTGGTACCATCTGGTTCAAATGCCCACAGCCCAGCAGGGCTTCCTTTTCAAAGCTAAAGCAGACTTGGCCCCAGTGGTTCAAGTTCTGTCCACTGGTTGTGACTGCCTCTCTCCCCTAGGACCTCTGAGGCACTAACGAAACATGAGCCCCACCCTATGTGAGGGTCATGGTTCAATCTGGGACCAGTTCTGGCTTTGCATTTGGGCTTTTCTGTCAGTCAGGGGCTTAGGAGACTGAGGTTCAGAGTCAGAGCCTCAGGGCAGAGAGGAGGTCCCAGATTGCTCCATAACAACTCACCATTCAATGTGAACTCTCACCTGCCTGAGCTCTGTTCAGATTGCTAGTTGCTCAGAAAGTTCCCTGCCATTTTGCTTCTGGGCTACACAGCAAATATTTCCAAGGTAGGAACAGCAGTGGGTGAAAGTCCTCAAGTCCTTTCCTTTGCAAAGACAGCAGGTAACTAGCACTTTGGGCCAGACTTTGTCACGGTTTGACTTTTATGAAGGATCCATCCAGAGAGCTTTGCTAATTCTTACAACATCTCTGAGGTTTCCTTCCTCCAGGTTCTCAGGTGTAACTGACACATCGACACGGCCTCATCCAGCCGGAGATGTTCAGAGACAACAGAGCCTGCCTGAGAACAGGGTCCAGGCAGCTGGCAAGGCATCTGTTGAGGCCACTCTCAAGTGGTAATGAGTTGGCCAGAAGGCCAGCGAGCCTCCTGTGCATTCCCCCAGGACTTTTTGTCTGTAGCCTTTCCTATGTCACTCCTGGGCTTGGCCCCAAGGTTTCCTCCAGAACACTCGGTCCCCTTCACACCACTAGGGCACTTAACCTCATGAACCTCTGTCACTATCCAAACACAGCTCCTGTGATTATCCCCTGATGTCCTAAGCTCTGTCCTCCCAATCCTATGCTCTGGATCCCTGGGGACCCCCTTCTATTGTCTGTATGCCCCCTCCAGCTTCTGCCTTCTTGGACTGCCTTCTTCCCCACGAGCAGGTCTTCACTGGAGCACCTCCATTCCTGTCCTACTCCTCCCAAGCTGGGGCACTCTGGCCACTCATTCTCAGCTTCCCCCAGGGACCTGAGGCCCTGGCTACCCTGGACTCATCAGTATCCTCCACCTCTGCGAGCTCGCATTTCCTCCTCTCCACCCTTCTCCTGGGCCAGTCTGCCTGTGATGTTGTTGCTGTTCAGTTGCTCAGTCATGTCTGGCTCTTTGTGGCACCATGGACTGCAGCATGCCAGGCTTCCCTGTCCTTCACCAACTCCCGGAGCTTGCTCAAACTCATGTCTGTTGAGTCAGTGATGCCATCCATCTCATCCTCTGTGGTCCCCTTCTCCTCCTGCCCTCAATCTTCCCCAGCATCAAGGTCTTTTCCAATGAGTCAGATCTTAGCATCAGGTGGCCAAAGTATTGGAGCTTCAGCTTTAGCATCAGTCCTTCCAATGAATATTCAGGATTGATTTCCTTTAGGATGGACTGGTTTGATCTCCTTGAAGTCCAGGGGACACTCAAGAGTCTTCTCCAACACCACGGTTCAAAAGCATCAATTCTTCAATGCTCAGCCTTCTTTACATCCAACTCTCACATCCATACGTGACAGCTGTAAAAACATAGCTTTGACTATACAGACCTTTGTCAGCAATGTAATGTCTCTGCTTTTTAATATGCTGTCTACGTTTGTCATAGCTTTTCTTCCAAGGAGCAAGCATCTTTTAATTTCATGACTGTGTTAGTATTTCCCAATCTCAGTTTCCAGCCCAGATTTCCAGGGCAATATTCCAGGTATTTACTAATATACCCACCTGTTTATAATGGAACCTGCAATTTCTACTTGTCAAAGACTGAATTCCTCCTCTTTCCTCTGAGTATTGTCTATTTCATGTAATTCTCGTCACAGTGAACACCCCAAACTGTCCCATGGTGCAACCAGAAACCTTGGACTTTTTCTATATTTCTCTCTCCCTCTCACCTCAACAGTCAAACAGTAAAACAACTAGCTGAGTCTCTTCTCCCTCTGAGACGTTCTTAAGGTTAGTCCCCTCCTTTCTCAGACCCCACCTCTGCCTCAGTTTGAATTCTGTTTCTCCCTGTGACGTACCAACCGCTCTGGAGCTGGTCTCAGCTCTTTCCAGCCTTTTGTCCTTAAAATTTTCCCTGCGCTATGGCAAGATTTACTTTTTTAAAACACAAACCCAGTGACAGTATTCTCTTTATGTGATGAGACCATCTGCCTCTCTCTTTGTCTCTAGCCTCATTCCCACAACCCCCAAAGCCATTTTCTGTTCTGATCTGTCTACACTGCTTGCCAAAGGCTCCACTTCCTCTCACACCTTTCATTCTTGTTTCCAATATTGGCTCCTCAAAACACTTTTCTCCTCTGCTCTGTTGATTCTCCTACTCAACTATCAGTAAAGATTGGCACATATATCCACTCCTTTTCATAAAAAAAAAAATAGTAAAAGAAGAAAAAAAAAAGACAGCACAATTATTCCCTTTTTATGAGATTCCCTGGTTTTATTCCCCACTGCACCATCCCCTACCTTGGGCTGAGTGAGACACTTTCCTTCATGATTTAATACAATTTCCAGGCTTATATATATATCTCAGACTTACACACCCACATGCATTATATACGTATAACTTGGGATTTAAGATACTATAGTGGAATTACAGATTTACTCATGTGCTCTCTCCCTTTGAGGGAAGAAATCTCGTTCACTTCACTTCTGTATTCGCCCAACACACAGCATGTACTTGATTTACAATTGTTCAGTTAACGAATGTATCCCCACAATACCCAGCAAAGTCCTATATGCTGTAATGTTTGTGAAAGCATTTCCTCAGTGACTGCTAACTTTAATTCATGACCTCTAAGACACCACCTTAAATTTCATGCACATAGACTGAGAGAATTGGGGGATTATATGAAGTATAATCTGCATACCTATATAGTCTTTAAAATATTATTTATTGATTTATTTATTTTTGGCTGTGCTGGGTCTCCATTGATGCGTGTGGGCTTTTTCTAGTTGTGAGTGGGGGCTGCTCTCCAGTTGCGCTGTGTGCATTTCTCATTGTGGTGGCTTCTCTTGTGGCAAAACAATGAGCTCTGGGTGCGCAGGCTTCAGTAGTGGCAGCACACGGGCCCAGCAGTTGTGGTTTGTGGGCTCTAGAGCTCTTGGGCTGCAGTGTTTTGTGCATAGGCTTAGTTGCCCTGAGGCATGTGGAATCTTCCCAGGCCAAGGATCAAACCTGTGTACCCTGTATGAGCAGGAGGATTTTAACCACTGGACCCAGGGAAGTCCCACATATATTCTTGTTTCATGCAGGTATGGTATTCTCCACTGTCCGAGTGAACCCTACCGGAATGTGACTAAGTTAGAGCTGGTCTTCAATTCTTAGCCCTAAATCTTACCTGTAGTGACTTGCTGCTCTGCCCACACCACCAGGGGTGTTTCTGCCTCCCAAGCTACATCATCCACTTATTTGATAAGTTACATGAAAAGGAACAACAAAGGCAAAAAGCAACAAAAAAGCAACAGCATTTGCTTCTTCACTTGTGCCAAACACTTGAAACACATCCCCTGAGCAGGCACATGCCTTGCTCAGCTCAAGAGCTGACTCATACAAATCAGTGAAGTTAGATCACTCCTTCACATCACACACAAAAATAAACTCAAAATGGCTTGAAGATGCAAATATAACACTTGACACTATAAAACTCCTAAAAGAGAACACAGGCAAAACATTCTCTAACATAAATTGACCAATGTTTTCTTATGTCAGTCTCCCAAGGCAAGATAAATAAAAGGAAAAATAAACAAATGGGACCTAATCAAACTTACAAGCTTTTGCACAGCAAAGGAGACCATAAACAAAACAAAAGACGATCTATGGATTAGGAGAAAATATTTGCAAATGATCCAGCTGATAAGGGCGTAATTTCCAAAATGTACAAATAGCTCATACAACTCAATAACAAAAAGCAAACAATGCAATAAAAAAATGGGCAGAAGATCTCGAGAGACATTTCTCCAAAGAAGACATACAGATGGCCAGTAAGCATGTGAAAGATCAGAATGGCCATCATTTTAAAGTCTACAAATAATAAACGCTGGAGGGAGTGTGGTGAAAAGCGAATCCTCCTACACTGTTGGTAGGAATGTAAATTGATGCAACCACTATGGAGAACAGTATGGAGGTTCCTCAAAATACTAAAAATAGAGTTACCATATGATCCAGCAACCCCATGCCTGGGCATATATCTGGACAAAAGAATAATTCAAAAAGATCTATGTACCCTTATGTTCGAAAAGATACATGAATCCTTATGTTCATAGCCACACTATTTACAATCGCCATTATGTGGAAACAACCTAAATGTCCATCAAGAGGTGAACGGATAAAGAAGATATGGTGCGTACACAATGGAATACTCCTCAGCCACAAAAGGAAAGAAAGAAGGCCATTTGCAGCAACCTGGATGGACCTAGAGAGTATCATGCTAAATGAAGTAAGTCAGAAAGAGAAAGACAAATACCATATGATATCACTTAAACGGAGAATCTAAAATACAACACAGATGAACCTATCTTTGAAACAGAAACAGACTCAGACATAAGAGAATAGACTTAATGGTTGCCAAGTGGCAGAGTAGGGGAGGAGGGATGGGTTGGGACGTTGGGATTAGCAGATGCAAACTATTATATATAGAATGGATAAACAACAAGGTCTTATTATACTGCACAGGGAACTATATTCAATATCCTGAGATAAACCATAATGGAAAAGAATATGAAAGATATATATATACATGTATAACTGAATCACTTTATTGTAAAGTAGACATTCACAACATTCTAAATCAATTATAGTTCAATAAAATAAACTTTAAAAAAATTAAAGAAAAAGAAGAACTCAGAGGTGAGAGTGGAGAGAGAAGTTGTGGGCTGTAGCTGGCAGCCTTAGCAGAGGTGGATTGTTCTGATACTATGAAATCAGATTATGGGGATTTGGGCTGTAAGCCCAGTGGCCAGGTGTTACCCCAGAAGCTCCCTTTGCCAGCAGCCCCATGACACATCACCAGTAAGTTATGTCAGATGAGAACCATGTCAGCAGTTTCCAGGACTCATTTCCCTCCTGATTACAGGAGCTCCTGCAGTGAAACCAGGGGTACTTTTCAAGTCATGTGCTGGGGCGACAAAACAGGAGAGTGCATGCATCCTAGTTGTCCCATGCAGTTTTCTGGAGATTTCCACCCATATCTGAGGTATCTCAGCTACAGAAGTGCACAGAACTGACCAATACTCATCTTCTTACTCATTTCAGTAAGTGGTAATTGCCTCAAGATGAGAGGACCAAAGACATGTTGCACTTTTAAGTCAGAAGGATGCTGAGAGATTATCTAACCTAACAGCCTTATTTTAAAGCAAGATGCAGAAGCTGATGGCCACAGTGCAAAAGCCATCAGTCCAAGATCAGAGAATCTCAAATGCATGAATACCTTCAAGAACCCCTCCCTGGGAACGCTTAGGATTTTAGGAGAATTATCAACACTCAGGACCTATATCTACTTACCTCAGTGTTTCTTCAGAAGAAAAACTGTAGTATCTTACATCAATGTGCAGTTGATAGGAAATTTGCAGCATCTTTAGTGATTCATTTTGTATTCTGGCTGAAACCTAGCAGAGAATTTTGTTTCCAGTGCTTTGTCGTTTACTCTCATCACCCCTCATGACATCGGGCCACTGCTTCAAACACAATGATCCTCAAGGAATCCCATTGACTTCTGACTGAGAAAGACCAGAACTCTCCAAGACGAGAAAATGAAAATTCCAGCTCTTACCATTCAAGATGGTTTTCTACAAAGGCAGACATGGGGCTGATCTGCACGGTGTAGGTGTCATTGGCAGAGTACTCGAAGAGTCCGTAGTAGGGGTTAAAGAGCTCCTGAGACAGAAGGAAGAAGAATTCTCTCGAAGGACCACTGTAGTCCAGGCTGCAAAGGAAGCAGAGGTCCAGGAAGCTCATTACATGAGGGAGGTGGGGGACCTGTCTCTATGCAGGACCTGGCTTGCCCTTTCAGACTCAGTGCCGGGAAAGTAGAGGGCAGCCTCTGCTCTTTACAATGGATCCCAAGGGAAGTCTAATTTGCTGAAGAAAATGACGATGCAGTGATTGGTTTGAGGATGATGTTCTTAAACATTTATGGCAGTGTTCCTTAAACTTCTTCCTCAATTATATCACATCTACTGGATAAAACACACAGCTGGTCCACAGCTGGACTTTGTTGTGGGAGACAGAAAAGAATTTCCTGTGATGGTGCATGTGCATGAATTGAAAATACTTTCTGCTAAGTTGATCCTGCTATGCCCTCCTGGGTGGGCTTGCTTTCCACGGTTGAGATGGTTTGCTATGAAATCACTGACAGTACATGTAAAATTTGGTAAGCAGTCATATATGTGCTTCCCTGGAGGCTCAGTCATTAAAGAATCTGCCCACAAGGCTGGAGACCAGAGGACCTGGGTTTGACCCCTGGGTTGGGAAAATCCCCTGGAGCAGGAAATGGCAACCCACTCTAATATTCTTGCCTGGTAAACCCCATGCTAGAGGAGCCTGGCAGGCTACATCCATGGGGTTGCAAGACTTAGCAACTCAACCACTACCACCACCACCAGTCATACATGTGCACTCTTGGGGGAGAGTCCTTTGATCAGATACTCAGAGGGGTGGGTACACCAAGGGGAGACCTTTCAGGGTGTAAACTGAGAAGGTAAAGATCTAGTAGATTGGTCTGTATTTTGGGCTTATACTTTGACCACGTGACCTCGGATTCTAGAACATGCCAATCATCTTAGGCTTGTGGAGAACATGAAATTCAAAGATTGGCAACACCTGGAGAGAAAGGTCTCCTGGGAGCATATGATCAGAACCACCTTGGGGCAAAGGCTTAGAGCCACCCTGCTCCCTGAGGAAAACTGCTCAAGACCTGGGGGCTCCGTCTACCCACACTGAGATGTCTGCATGAAAGTGCTGGCGGCTCACCCCTCCTCTCCAACAAAGGTGATGTAGAGCTTGTTTCGCTGGAGCTCCTTCCGGGAATAGGCCATCACCTGATTGAAGGTTCCCTCCAACAGGTGGTCTCGACGAATGATGAGCCTAGAAATGAGAAGCCATGTGGGCGGGCAGCCGGCGCTTGGGCTCCAATGTTGGGGAGTGTTCTAGGTGAGATGTGGGGGCCCAGGTTGACAGTCTCATCCCCTAGACTCCTCCTCAAGGTACAGATTCCATCAGTTCAACCACGGACTTACTCTGACACTCTTTTCAAAATGATAAAAGCACCAGGACAACACATACCAGTTCATAATGGGACACAGTTCATCCATATTATACTATCGTCACGATATATACACACATATATAATCAATTCTAAGAAGAATCTCTTAAGCTGAATTCTTAAATTTGGGTTCAGCTTTTCAAGACGAAAATAGTAATCACAGAGCAGGGAGAAACAACTTCTTACTTAGATCCCCAAATCAAAGCTTTTTGACTAATGAGTAGTTAAATTTGTCCCAAAAATATGTAAAGGGAAACATAAGAGTTTTTATTTAGTTCAAGTTTCCTTCTTTTCTGAGAAGGCCTGCCATTGATTTTATACATGGTTTTGTCTGAAATCTGCTGTTCTTCCTCTCTCTCCTTACCTTCTCTTCCTGCCTCCCTTCCAATTTCTTAACCTCCTTTCTTCTTTCCAACTTCCTAACTTTTTCTCTTCTCAATTCTATGACCATGACTGATGTCATACCATGGTATCCGATTTCCAGACAAATATTACCAAGTTATAGAGGAGAAAACGATAGAAACATCTTGCAACTGAATTCAGTGCCAAGGTCAGTGGAGCTCAATTAAATCACTCACTTAATTTTCCCTGGTCCCTGACCAAATCCTTTGGCTTCCAGTTTCCGGTAGAAATTGCGGAGCTTGGCCTCAAAGTCTCTCCTGTAGGGTGAAGGGGCTCTTGCACTGGCTCTCTGTAAACCTGCAGAGAGAAGCACATACGCTGAAGGTCATCACTTTTTACTGAAGAACAAATATGCAGAGAGCAGTGGTAGTGGGAGGACCCACCAGAGGCACAATCCTTCAGGAAGTTTCCCTATCACTCCCTCAGTCACTTTGATAATACCAGAAATAATATGATGCAGAGAAAAATAAATTCTGATGACAATAAATACTTATATCTTACACTGCATTTCAAATTGTATCTCTCTTCAAAATACCTGGATGAGTATATTTCTTGGCTTAATTTACTTCAATATTCGAAAATGACATAAATCAAATTAGGCTCTTATAAGTTGCTATAAGTGAATGTAACTACAATGGAGCAACCAAGATTGTAATACATGTGTATATTGCACTTCTCTAACTATATTGACCTTGATGCTTATATAAACATACCTGTCCACTAGAGCACAGAGTATCTAGGGGTTTATATTAGATTATCATGTACCATAAAAGCAAAATTATTAAGAATATTATTATTAATAGTAATTCCTTACTCTTTATAGGGGGAACTTTTATATCACTTAGAATGCTTTGTAAATGCTTTATTATCTTTATACACCTTTTAGTGAAAAAAGGACTGGAAAAGATAATACTCCTTTGCAAGTTTCCCAGATGGCTAGCATCACAGTTTGCTCTTGCAACAACAAATGTTTAGTTTATGTTCCAGATATTGAATTTATAATCTGGAGAAGACTGACACCATAAAACTCACAGAAATGAGAATATAATTACAGGTTGAGACGATTGCTACCCATAAAGGAAGAGAACTCAGTTCTCTGAGATCACAGGACACTCTAGCCAAGTTCAGGAAGGCTTCCCTGGGAAACATGTGAAGAATAAGGAGGCATGAATTAGACTGACTGAGTTAGGAAAGGCTTCTGTTTAGCTAAGAGAAGAGATGAGCTGGGAGAAGATTCTAGGTAGAGCACCAGCATGTGCAAAGGTACTGAGGCAGGGTGGAGAGTGGTGCTCCAGTTTATCTGGAGCACTGGGAGTGAGGACCAGAATGATGTAAAACAAAGCTTGGGAGGGGGGCAGGAGACAGGTCAAATAGGATAAGGTATTTTCTTTTAAATAATTAAACGATTTTGTTTAATGGTAAACACAACAGAAAGTTAGCGTGTAGGGGCCAAGATGACGCATCTGGAGTTACAGAAACCTCAGTCTTTCTGCAGCAGAGAGAGAAAACCAGAGAGGTCCAGAATGGATCTGGCCCACCTAAACTGGACTAGGGTGGTGTCACTGGAGATGAGAATAGGATAGATTGGAGATGTGTTTAGGAGGCAATGAACTGGATATAGGTAGTAAGTAAAGGTGAGTTTCAGACATTATAATGGAATGGACTTTGATGACATTCACTGAGATGGGGACAAATGGAAGAAGCACAAATTTGTGGGGAGATCACAAGCTTGGTCTTTGATGGTGATACCTTTGACTATTTGATTGGAAAGAGACATAGTTTGAAAGAGAGGAGAATAAAACCTGGCACTGAGTCTTGAGGATGGTAGGAAGGGGAGGATGAGTCTGCAGAGGTGGCCAAAGACATAGGTGAAATGCCTACAGTGGTGTCACCGAAGCCGACTGAAGAGGTGACTTATGAGAAGGAACCAGGCCACCATTTGAAGAAGAAAGTGTCTTTACTGAAATGCCAGGTTTCAGAATGTAGGTAAAACTAGAATACCAGTCTGCAGGTGCAAGTATAACTTTCTTCTAGCAGATTTCAGTGTATTTTGTAAGATGACTTTCTCACTGCTGGTACTACCACTATGCCCGTGGTCACTACTGTGCATTTCTTTAATAATTTATGCTTCATGAGGTGCTTTGGCATGCATGAACCATTATCTCTGTTGCCTCAGGTAAAAGTCATAAAGGTCTAGAAATGTGGGAATTGTAAAAGTTAGCATCAAATATTTGGATTACACACTCTGAGATCCTGTGATCAAAGCTAGGAGAGTAAAGAATTAAGGACTTTGATACATAAATTGGGTGATTGTTTGAATTCATGGTGTCAGTAATGTCTGACACCAGACAGCTATTAGGAATGCTGATTCCTTTAAAAAAAAAAAACTTACCCAAATAATTCTCATTTAGTGAATAACTCTTTATACTCCCTTAGTTTTTCTATTTGCAAGATGGTATCTTCACCATGTAAAGATGTCGAAACCATACTCTAGTGTCGGAAGTTTGGACCAAAGTGCAGACATGTTGGGGCTTGCCAGGTGGCTCTGTGGTAAAGAACCCACCTGCCTATGCAGGAGACCTAAGAGACATGGGTTTGATCCCTGGGTCAGGAAGATCCCCTAACGGAGGGCATGGCAACCCACTTCAGTATTCTTATCTAGAGAATCTCATGGACGGAGGAACCTGGCTGGCTACAGTCCATGAAGTTGCAAAGTCAGACACGACTTAGAATGCATGCACATAGACACATTATCAGACTGGGACCAAACATCACGCAGACACACAAGTCCCCTAAATGGGAATGCTCTGCTCTCCAGAAGTAAGTCATCCCGTGCACACCAGAAACAACTGGTTGAGCTGATGCTCCCTCTGACAAAGCTCCCGGTCCTCCCTTTCCCAAGTATGTCATCTTAGTTATATTGTATGTCACAGGGAGCACTCACAGAACATTTTCTCAACAATGCCACTGATACACTTGTGGAGGAAGGGATAACAAAGAGATACTGACTTAAAAACATTTTAGGATTAGCAAAACTACCTCTGGGAGATAGTTCTGAATGACACGATGGGGGTGCACCAAACGAAAAGGTATTCCAGTTTTAAGAACTGACTCCTTGGAAAAGACCCTGATGCTGGGAAAGATTGAAGCAGGAGGAGAAGGGGATGACAGAGGACGAGATGGTTGGATGGCATCACCGACTTGATGGATGTGAGTTTGAGTAAACTCTAGGAGTTGGTGATGGACAGGGAAGCCTGGCATGCTGCAGTCCCTGGGTTCGCAGAGAGTCGGACTTGACTGAGTAATTGAACTGAACTGAGATATTCTAGACCTATGGCAGTACTGAGTGACACCAGCTGAGTGACACATCCCTTCTGGTGGACAGAGCATATTGCTAAATTCGGTTTCTCTTCTCCATTTCCCCACTGGCTTCAAAAGCAAAGTTTGAACTCTGACTTTAGAGGTTATGAGATAGGACATTACTAGATTTTTAAAAACTAATGTCCTTTACTAAATTTTAAAGTTATAAAAATAAATTTGAGTTTACCACAAACATCCATGACAACATGATACTACAAATCAAGACAATAGGGGAAAATTTTTTAATATCTGGATCTTGTTTGGGAGTATTAATTTGTCTTAAGCTAATTATCTTGATGAACCCAGGAAATAATAGTTTCTCTTTTTGCTAAACAGTTCAATATACACTTCCTCATTTGGAATGGAAAATACCCACAAACAGTATCATGAGTAAATTCATTCTAAGAAAACTTCGGGGGAACGATTTCATACCATTTTAAAAAATTCTTAGACATCTTCATGGGGATATAAAGGTGGTCCCTAGTTAGTATGGAACCTAGCAACTCCTTTACAACTTAACAAAAAAATACTCAAATTGGTAGCTAATAACATTCTGACTCATAAGGCAGAATGTCCTAGAAAGAGCTCTTCCCTTTTAAATGCTTTGAGAATATGCTTCAGAAAAATACAGCAATTTAGAGCAGGGGTCCACAGACTTTGTTGGTAAAGAGCCAGACAGCAAATATTTTAGATGCTGGGGGTCTTATGGTGTCTGTCACTACTACTCAGCTCTGCTATTTGTAGCATGAAAGTTGCCACAAAAAAAATACAAACATTCATGTCAATGTATGGCAAAAACCACCACAATACTGTAAAGTAATTGGCCTCCAATTAAAATAAATAAGTTAATTTAAATAAGAAAAAAATATATAAACAGGTGTCACCGGGTTCCAGTAAATCTTATTGATAGACAATGAAACATGAATTTCATTATAATTTTCACATCATGAAATATTAGTTTCACAATAAATGTTTCCAAATCATTTAAAAATGCAAACACGTAATAGCTTGGGGGCATTACTAAAACAGGTGGCAACTTAGTGTGCGGACGATCAGAAAACTGAGACGAAATAAGGGAGAGGGGGCAGCTTCATCCAGTGGAAACACGCCACTGGCAGGAGGCAGAGAGCCAAAACCTCATGTTACCTGGGGAGTTCTGAGGTGAGGAGCAGGGTGAGCAGCGGGGAGAGAAGCTGTACCCAGGGTGGAAGGCGGCCTGGAGGGGGACATAGGACATAATCTCTTCCTCAAAGAGACTGCAAAGTAGAAAAAAAAAATTAAGTTAGTTCTCTGTCTATGAGAGAATGTTCACGAATTGCTGTAAGAGCAGGTACAATTCTCACGAGACAATAAAAGCACTTAGATTCACTTAGATGGGCACATCCTTGCATGCAAACTCTCCCTATTATTTTAAACCTTAATTAGTCCTACAACAAGGTCTCCATCAAGGACCACATGTAGCTTATGATACCCTAGTCGTACATGTAAAGAAGGAAATGAGTGGTGTAAGAGCGGATGCCCTACTTCAGTCACAGCCGCTAGAATCCTCCAGAACAAACAATGGGTGTTTTAGTCCAGGCTGTCGTGGAGAACCACCCAGAGCAGTTTCTCCAGCTGCTTTTCCAGAATTGTTTCAGGCTCAGCCCCTTACCTCAGCAAAATGACGAGATCTGCATCACAGGACAACTTTTCAAGCCCATGATTACCCTCAGTCCGAATGTAATGGATTTTCTCCCTAGGATAAATGTGGGAAAGAAAAGAATTACGCACTGACATAAGAGCTAAGGAATGAATCCCTTTCCAACCCCCTTTTCACCTTCAGTAGGGCTGAACAGTGATGTTCTAATGTCCAGAGTATTTTGAGGTAGGTTAGGTTCGTATTATCGGAGAAGGCAATGGCACCCCACTCCAGTACTCTTGCCTGGAGAATCCCAGGGACGGGGGAGCCTGGTGGGCTGCCGTCTATGGGGTCGCACAGAGTCGGACACGACTGAAGCGACCGAGCAGCAGCAGCAGCAGGTTCATATTATAGGTTCCCAGGATGCTCATCTAGGAACTGTTTTTCTCAGACTCGCATGGGGGGAGAAGCTGAGGAGCACAAACAAGCTGAGGTCCTTAGAGAGCCACACAGTTGGGAGTGGAGCTGGGAAGGGCCGCTGCGGGCTCATGGTGTTTTAGAAGCCATGGGAGGAAAGAGGCAGGGGACGTCTCTTGAGAAACCTTCTGCCTGATGGAAAATGAATTAAGTCCATACTGAGTCCAGAGAGGGTCCAGCCCCAGAATACAGGAGAACCTCCCACGTCAGTCCAAGCACAGGCATCAGTTTGTCTCTGTTTAATTACAACACATGCATTCTGACATTTTTACAACCTTCAACTCCAATCTGGCAGTTATTCCAATAAGTCTATAGATAAATAAGATTTTTCCTTTTGATCAAATAAACTTTGTAATGTGTTTTTCTAACATTCAAATATTCAAAAATTTCAAACACCATGGCCAACAATCACCCCTTATAATCATGCTTCAAAGAAGTTAGATGTTTTTTTCTCTTTCTTGAAGAGATACAGCAGAAATCTGGGAAGACTTAAGGACTGATATTTTATTAGTTTCACTTTTTTTGCTTAAATTTTGAAGATCCTTTTAGAGTCACATGTACTTGTAAGAAATTAGTAAAGAGTGATCTGGTATACCTTTTAATCAGTTTCCTCTAATGGATGATTAAAAAAAGATTAATAAAAATACTGCAGATATTTTTTCTCTCTCTGATTATAATGATGTGAATCCAAATCTTCATCATAATTTGCTTGCTTTCAGGTAAAATATAATAAAATTGACCTTTTGGTGTGTGTATTTTTAAGGAGACAAGAGAAACTTTTTGGCTTCAACCAAGATACACAGAATAGAATTAAACAGTGAAACACACCGTGGTCCAACCTGTCAGTATAGATAGAGTACTGTTGTGGTAAATGTTATTTCCAAAACCCAGGGGTACTCAATAGTAGCTTCTCTGACAGGGGATTTGGAAACTGGACCAGGTGAGAGCCCGGCCAGGGGTGTGAGAACCACGCCTCCTCCAGCAGCTGCTTCTCCTTCTGTGTCTCCGTGTCCACGACTTCATGCGCCCGAGTGCTGTCCTCAAATCCTGATACCGCCTAATCGCCCTCTTCTCTGGAGGACTCTTGTGGACCCTGCTCCTCTGGTTTACTGACTTCAGTCCCACGAAGGACTGTCAAATTGATGTGTTCTCCCAATGGCAATGTCCCTGGGACAAGTCACTCTGCTACCCCAACAGACCCATACCTGGGTATGCCCCTGGTCTCCCTGCCTGGAGAAAAAGGGAAAGAACATTTTAGGGGTCACTGTTTATTCCCAGGGCTCCTGGGGAAAAGAAGTCCAAAGAGAGTCAAGTCCACGAGGGCAGCAGGGTGCCTTCCTCAGCCAGGGGAAGCGGGACCCCCTGCAGTAGCTCTCCCACTGCTCCCCGCACTCAAACCACATCCACATGTCAGAAACCCAAGCAGAGTCTTCTGAGAGTTTGGGACACCCTCTGTCATGTTTGTGAAAATCCCAGGCAGACCTACTAGTCTAAGGGGCCTCCAAATGCCCCTGGGTCCAGCCCAAAGGCACTGGGGCCTAGGTGTGGGGAGATCTCTGAGGGTGAGAATGCCATCTGCCTCTCCTGCCTGCCTCCTATCAAGAAAACTCCAGTGCAAAGCTCCCATCAGAGCTCTGGTCAGTGGAGCCACCTGCTTCTTTGACATCCTGACATCTTCATTTGTGGCCTCAAAGGTCTCAAAACTCAATATCTACAATGAGATCCTTGACACCCCTCTTTCATTATCTCTGAATTCTGATCATGTCCTCCATGGCCCATAATACAATCTTTAGCTATATATTTGGCTTAAAAATATCACAACTGTCTATCATTTGTCTTTCTCAATAGATTATAAGTCCCATGAGATCAATGTCTGATTTGCTTCACTACTGGGTATGAAGCCCTAGTGCCATCTTGATTCAGAATACCTGCCCAATAAAAGCACTCGTTGAAGAAAGAAAGAAAGAATGAGGACGGCTACCACTCTATCTTCCCTCTTCCTGTGTGGTTTCCTTATGATTCACTTCTGTCTGCTGAATTCGGTTTTCTAGAACTCATCCTCTATCATCTAACCCAGCAACTGGCTTTGTGAATCCAGAACAGTGGGTCCACGGCTCCCTGAGAATAGCAATGACCAAACAGGGATCATGGGCCCCTCGTGAGGACCACGGAGGAAGCAGTAAGAGAGGAGGTTTTCCTTTTAACTCGTGGACCTTTAAAATCAAGTTAACTCACCCTCACACCACGGCTAGGGGCAGGCCAAGGCCCAGTCACGGTGAGTAGAGCCCCGTTTTCTGGATCCTTGAAGCCTAACCCCTTGAAGAGCGGGCATTTGCTCTCCTTCTGCCTTTTTGATTTCATGGCCAGTTTCTGACGTCACTTTGAGTTTTCAGTTTTTGAGGAGCTATTTGGGTTTCCAATCTGGACTCTACAGGTCCTTCAGGGTCCATTAACTGTTTGAAATTATATGCAAAGATTCACATTTCTATATTTGGAAGAGTCTCTAAGAGCCTTCCTTAGTTTCTCAGAAGCATCCTTAACCTTAAGAAGGATATTTGTTTCTACATTAATTTCCAAGCTTTTTCTAATTCCAACATTCCCTAATTTCATGTCCCGCATATCTGGAAAAGTGTAATTGTACAATTCCACACTGTAACAGAACCTTCAAGGTTTCTTAAATTTTGTTATAATGTGACAAAGTCACATTGTGTTTACTATATAAATGCTGAAACTCTTCACTTCCCTTGGGAAATATACTCCAGTCTTTATTTTCACAGAGGATTGTTTTTATTGCTTTTAAAATGATTTAAATAAGACTCTAGTGCCTTTGGGGAGCTCACATTTCTCCCAAAAGCAAGCAACAAATTCCTTACTTAGTGGTAGAGTCAGTAAGGTAAAAAATGTTCAAGAGCAATGACGTATCAGGAAGTTTTCAGGTAGTACAATGCCTCTGAAAATCCCTTGGCGATTCTCTTAAATTATTATGCAGTGTGAGTCAGAGAGAAGCCCATGAATTGACCAAATATGGCCCTGCCTTCCATGGCACAGTAATAAAACTTGGGCAGAGTTGAAAATAAATGGAAGTCACAGTCATTCAAGATAAAGATCTTTAGTTCAGTCTGAAAGTGATCATTGTTTCCTGTCTTCATAGTAGAGGGTCAGGCTCTGACAGGAGAGTGGTATAAAGACAAAGAAGATATAGATCCTGCCCTAAGGAGCTTATGGTATTGTAGGCAGACATCAGTAGTGGTAGAATACAAGGGATAAAGGAAAATTATCTTAGAAGTACAAAAACAAATGCTAGTAAAGCAAGGCAAAAAAAATGCTAAAGTCTTCCTGGATCACTGAATCTTTGCATTTGATTTGAGCCTTTAAAATGGGCTGAAATGCCCTTAAGAGAAAAGTCATTCTAGGGGTAGGATAAAATACAAGCCCTTTGAGGGAGGTGAAAGACACCAGAAGGAAGAAAAAACCAGCCCAGGATGGAGAGTTAGATTAGAGCCTGACTTAGGGGACTATGGAAATTGTGCTTAGAAATTTTGACTTTACTATACACACAACAGGAGCCATGAGAAGTTTTTGTTTTTTGGCATTATTTTGTTTGTATTGAGGGATGAAAATGGAAGCATTTGTTAATGCATTTTGAAATTCTGGAGAGAAAAGATGCAGGAGTGTCTCAACACAGTTCATCTGGTTCTTGAATTGCAAAGAATTCCACTCTTATGAGAGGGCTTACATCTTGCCTTAGCATGACCTCTGGTATAAGAAAGGTTCCGTCAAAACCTTTTTGGACAAGAAGCTCAGAATTTCACAAGGAACTGAAGTGCTTCCCACAAAGAATTCCCCCCAAGGGCCCCATGTAAATAAGCCAATTTTATTAGTTGATGCATTTTTCACAAGTTCTCAAACTATACCCAGATTTCCACCCCCTCCCCCACGAAACTAAGGTCTTATCGTAACTGGGAGGAAGGAAAAACTGCAGAAGATCTACATGGACAGCCTCTTTCACTTGTCTCTCAAGCCCTCATAAAGTGGGCATGAGTCCCCAAATCATAAATCTGGCCTGAACTGCTCAGTGGCCGGGCTAGGGCAGCCACAGCAGGATTAGGAAAAACGCAGGGCCAATCAGGGCCCAGCGAGGGTGAGGGGCAGAAGCCCAGCCTGAAACAAGATCCCAGCTGGCCCCCTTAATGACAGTAAGGGTAGAGTCACATATCCACCACTGCCCCTCCACCTGCTATTATGCGGCCTGTTTCCTTGAGGACTAAATTCCAGAGAGGCTTCCAGTGAGACAGGCCTGGGACTTGATCCCTTTGTGGTCATGCTGCAATGCTTGCCCCTGGACATGCCTCTCCTTGAACAACAGAATAGAATGTAACCATATGGGACTAGAAATCACTGTGTGTGTGGGCAGTTGGGACAAATTCTGGACAAAAGATGCAGAGACCAAAAAACCCAACTGCCACTTTTGAAGAGCCTGAAGCAAAAGTAGAGGGTTGGAAACAAAAGCTGCGTAACTGAGCATTGCCCTCTGCACACAGCACCAAATAAAGGGAGGTGCAAAACATCCAAGCCACCCCTCTGGACTGACCCCTGGATACACCCTCCCCTCCCCCTACATAAGAAACCAGTCCCCCCACACCCGGGGGAGTGAGCAAGCAAGGGGACCTGTTGTTCCTTTTTGCTCCCTTCTGCTGCAGCAGGTACCAATACGACCTCGCCTGAATTTCTTGTCTGGCCTCTAGTCAATTTCTATTGACTGGGGAAGGCCAAGAACTCAGGTGGCTAACACTGAGCTGCTCTGAGGTTCTCTGGAAGAGTGCCCTTGTGGCAGCTAGCCCTAAAGATACTCCATGGGAAGCTTTATTGAAGGGCATAGGTGACATGGGATCTAAGGAGGTAATGCTGTTTATAGTAGAGTGAAAGTGGGTATCTGCTAAGAGATCCCTGCAAGGTCTAGCAGAGAAATGGTGAAGATCCAAGCATAGGCCATGCAGGGAGGAGAGAAAAGAAGGGTTGGAAGAAAGTGAGGAGGTAAGTGTTTAGATGTGAAGCTGAAGAAAGAGGGAGGAGTTGAGATGGGCATTTGGGAGGATGGAGGCTCTAACTTATGTAGAGTAAAACCATAGGGAAAGTAGGTGTCAATGGGTGGTGATGGATGGGAAAGAACAGTGAGTGATCCATCCTGGCAGGATTAATAAAGACTTGAATAGCAAAGAGATTATTTTGAGGTGTTGGTGACTCATTGAGGAGGTCAAAGTAGAGGATTACAGTTGTCCACCAGACTCAAAAGACCACCAGGCAGGAGCTGGAGTCAGAGGGGGTCACCAGCTGCCTCCCTGCCCATGGTACCTGGTCCAGAGAAGCATCTCAGTGGAGCCCACATTGTGACCTGGTTTCAGTTGAGAAGAGACTGAGGGTAGAGGATTAAGTGACATGCCTCTATCACTGGCCCCTGTGTGCTAGAGCAAGTATTCAAACTTCAAGTGAACACAGTTAACCACTGAGCATCTCTAGCTTTTGAAATGTTGGGTGGTAAACTGAAAGAGAGACATACTCTAATACCTTGGTGAGAATGTAGGATTTAACTTCAGAGGATAATTTTTTCTTTTTATCACTTTGGATAGTTTTCCCTTCCAAATGAAGTGATTCAGAGTTTCAGAGACACTCATTCAAAAATGACCCTAATGAACAATAAGATTTAAGTAGTTAAAACACTTATGAAACTTTTTTGTTTGTTCATTTATGAATATAGTCATCTAATATCTGGTACACCTTTAAATAATTATATTCTTTAAATAAAATAATTCATGTGGTGCTTTACATAAATAATCTTTGATGAAAGTTATTTTGCTCCTTTTCTGTGCTTCCCTCCAAATCAATGGAAAGCATTTTAGCATCATGTGAATAATTGGTAAGCTGACATGATAGCTATGCAACAGAACCCCTGGATCCTTCATTTTAAGTATTTAGGTTATAATTTAAATACACGAATAAAACACATCATAAGCATCTGCCGTCTGTCCACAGAGGTTGTTCCACCTGGAAAACCAGTGGGAGAGACCTGGAATTAGAGAGTGGTAGACAAGCCCCTACCTGAGTGTGTGGTTTCTTGCCAAGCTTGGCTGGCGCTCCTGCAGCATTTCAAAAATGTTTGGCTGGCGAAGAAATGCCACAATCTTGTCGTTATATGCTGAAACAGACAAAAGTGCAAGTTGTGGTTGAGTCTCCAGCCCAGAGATGATTTCACTAATGATTGGAAAATGGCAGCTTAATACCAGGATTAATGGAGGAGAGTCTGAAGGGCAGGGAGCATACTCATCAAAAAAATGTAAGCTCTTGGGCTTTTTTTTCTGTGACATAATAGCCTGGCTATTTTTAAATGATCAAACCCAAAGCGAACCAGATCTAAGTTAATTATCTTTAATATTGGAGGAATTTAACTCGGTGTTAACTCATCCCCCCCTTGTGAACAGATGGAAGAGAATAAAATAGGTCTTTCATGAGTGGAGTTCTACTCTGCTCCTTCCAACTTCTAATTCTCCCAGAGTTATTATGGCAAATTCAAAGAAATCCTTTTCTGAGCACTTGCACTTATGACTTCTGCCATTGGTTGAATTTCCCAATAGGGATAATGAAAACATCCAAATCCATGTAGACTCTTTCACCATCTTGATATAAGTGTTTTGGAAAGAGGTAGCTGAAGTTAGGAATGGAGCCTCTTCTAGCTTATCCTCATACACACGCGGGAATAGAGGTCTAAATTAGAAACTGCATCTAAAAGCAACCACATCTTTCACCTTATCTACACTATGCTATCCGGGGACCCAGCTAACAAACCACTGAATAGAATAAAATAGGAGGGGAATGAGGGTCTGGAAGAGGGGAGAGAAAAAGAAGGGATGAGAGAAGGACATGGTGAGGAGGAGGGAAAGGCAAGAGGGGCAAGAGGAAGATGGGAACCAGGGGTAGGGGAGTAGACAATACCAGAAAGGAAACACAGAGTCCTGAATATTAAAGGAGTCACAATAAGAAAAACAAGGTGTTGGCTATCCAGGGGTTTACAAGCGTGATACATACCCAGTGGTAAGGAGTCATGCTGGTGCTGGCTTCGAATAGCAGCTACTAGGCTGTGTCCTGGCCTGGCCAGTAAAGAGGCTCCTCTGTTTCTAGAGACTTCGGAGGCCTAATTTCAAAATAAAATTGTAAGTGTTAAAAACCTCATCCATTTCGGATGATCTTTGGATACTAATTTTTCAATACGAGTGGCAAAAAGGCCCTGACATCACCTAAATGAAAGGAGGAATGAAGTCATAATCCCAAAAGTGACGGAAAATTAACATGTTCAAAAAAAAAGGTCTCAGTAGAATGGTTGGTGTTGTGGTTTTTAAGAGTGACCTATGTCAAATGCCATGAATGGTCATCTCATTAATACATGTGATAGGCTATGAAATATTTCTCATCAGAAATATTTTAAAGGGAATATTGTCAGTAAAGTAGGTCTATCATCTTCATCTCTAAGGGGCAGCACTGAACTTCATAACCAAATGTGGCCTGGGCTGGCTGTCTTAAACAGTATTTACTATACTTGAAAGGTCATTCTTTGTTTACTCTTTTCTCTCATTTACTATACTGGTTACTCCTTATACAGTCTTTATACTCTTTACACAGTCTCATATCCTCACAAAATTTGGCAAGATAAGCATTATTCACCCCAGTTTACAAATGGGGAATTTGAGGATCAGAGAAAATAAGTTTTTCCAAACTTTTAAACTGTAAGAGATAGAACCAGAATACTAACTAACGCTTGACTGTCAAGAATTGCTTTTAGATTCCCCATACTACTAGCCTGCATCCAGTATTTTGGTTTGGGTTGGACATTTTGACAAAACTTCATGGGACACAGGATTTGCTTAGCTTAAAACTGATATTTGCAATGATTAACTTTAATTTAGCTTGATTTTAAATTTTTATAAATTCCCTAGGTTCTAGAGCATGACAATGAGTTTCTACCATGATTCCATATATATTTTGATCCCAAAAGGACCCTTGCAGGGTAAGCTATCTGAACGGAGGCATCACAGATTTTCCACACTGGAGTACATTCACCAGATATATGGTGATGGGTGTAGATGACTCACTCTATGGTATGTGACAAAGAAGTCAAAATAGGCTTCAAAATATTTAAGAATTTTAAAGATGACATTGGAAGATATTCATAAAGAGCTCAATTTTCCAAGACCAGAATTCACACACACAGAATTCAGGGGAGGTGATGAGCTCCTACAGCATAAACCCCAGAAAGGTCAGGTCCATCTAAAAGTGGTCATTTAAGACTAGGCCCTGTGTGATATTGCAAGTGACGATCTTCAAGGCAGATTATGTAGGACTTCCTAATTACAGAAATGGTAACTGGGGGTTTTCCTTTAGGTTCTACTTTCATATTTCACACAGACAAGAATAACATCCCTCAGATAAGATGTGCTACCAGTTCACTCTCTGTATGTGGCAGTCTTTGAACTGCTCCTCTGGAATAAGGAGGGATGCAGATTCATCCTTTTTCTCTCCTGATCCTTCTTCTTGCCCTTGTCTCACTTGAGAGACAAGGGGAATAGATTTTGTGCCACTCTGGCTGACTTCTCACTTTGATGCCATCGGCACCCAGCTCTCTTCAGAGGGTATAGTCAGCTACCAAGATTTAGATGCTGGAATTTCTGTAACAGCACTTTCTGGTTAAACGGTTACAATGCAAAGTAATGAAAGAAAGGTTTGCTGATGGCTGATATGCCATATTTAGTCTCATATTTTCCTCTTTCCATGAATTAATAAATATGTAAAGGCCTCCTGGGACTGAAATATCTCTCTTCCTTCCAGGGGGTTGTGTCAGTCTGCTGTAATGTGTGCTGAAAATATTTGCGATGCTATAAAGACAGGAATCTTAAAAACAGCTGAAGGCTAAGTAAGAGATGAATTACAGAAAGAAACTGGGAAAGCAGCTGGACCTGAGAATGGAACTCAAGAAGGCCTGGCTGTGCACTGAACTTTGCCTGGAGGAAAACAAGGCTTTGAAGCAGGAAGAGGCTCACTTCTCTTCACGGGGTCGTAAGGAATGCAAGTGTTGTAGAAATGCTTTAGGGGAAAATGGTTCCTGGTTCTAAGGTTACCTGCTTACTACAAAACCAAGCCAGACTGAAAGACTGCAGAACCAGAGGAAGGTCAGCTACTCTGAAGGCAGATGACTGGCTGAGGGTTACGCATCACCATGACTATGAGCGAGACAGAGGAAACAGTACGGGGAGCGGTGAGGCTTGTGGAGTCCTGAGCCATGGCAACATCGGCCAAGGAAAACGGAGGTGACTGTAGAGCGGTGCTGGATGGACTCCAGATGAGAGAACTGGAGGATGATAGCATTAAATAGAAACGTGCTTCTCCAATCGGGGCCAGGAATTTACAGGGATGGAAACAATTTCAGGCAGAGCTAAAAAAGACTCTAATATTCTAAGATTTCATAGAACTTGGTATGTGCTGGGATCCTTGTGGTTCAGTTGTTGTTCAGTTGCTAAGGTGTGTCCAAGTCTTCGTGACCCCATGGACTGCAGCATGACCTAGGCTCTCCTCTCCTTTACTATCACTTTCGCAAATGTGGCCCCAAAGTGGTAATAAATGGTCCATCGAGGGAAGCCTGCCATCGGCTGAGTAACTAATTTGGATTTCACTGCAAACATGATGCTGACATTTGCTTTCCTAACTACTTAAAATACCTAAAAGAATGAATTTTCCATTTAAAACCAAGATTATATGACTCCCTGTAATTCCCAGAATTTGACACTTTTGGACACTTTTTGGGTCACTGAGTTTCTCAGGTAGGGGTGCCTGTGTGTGCATGTGTGTGCAAGCACACAAGAGAGAGATATAAAAGAGAGGGGGGAGGGAAGAAGAGGGGAAGAAAGGAGGAGGGAGGGGTAGGGTGGGGAGGGAGGGGTAGGGTGGGGAGGGAGGGGAGAAGGTGGGAGAGAAGGAGAAAGAGGGGCGAGGAGAGTCACTGGGCCAGGGGAGGGAGGGAGAAGAGGGCCCCACGTGACTGCGTTTTAGATTTCTTTTCCTTTTGATGTTGAGATAGCTTTAATCATAATTGCAAATATACAAACTTCAAACATTTAGCTCTCCAGACAAAACAGAATAGATATGCTCAGAAAATAGTTTCCAGCAACTGGAAAACAAGCTTCTCTTCTGTGTTAGAGTCTGGGAATGTAAACGGGTGTTTTTTAAAAAACATCTGTGATTGAAAACTGCAGGGTTTAGACTGAATTTGGGTTCATCATCAGCTAATGCTGTCTCAAAAATGCTGGAGACCTGGTGTTAAACATTGCAAGTTCAGAGGAAAAGCCCAATTGATGAATTTATGTTCATCTCTAAATTCTTTCTGTATTCTAAAAGTAGATCATTAACAAAGTTTGCAGAACTATACAGAAGAGCGATCTATGAGGTTTTTCAACATATTTCTAATGGCAAAAATTGGGCAACAAACATAATGTACAAGAGAAAGGTTTGAATTAAATTATGGCAATCCATAGAATAAAGTTTAGAAGAATTTTAATGGCATGGAAACTATCTACAATGTGCTATAATGGTAAAGGAAGATACAGAAGCATAGACAACACAATTCAACTGTTTACTTCATTGTGTACTAGGAATTTTCTCCAGATGGAGGGCTATACCAGCCTTTTGACATCTTTTCCATCTGTGCCTATATTTTCTACACTCATTAGATACCATTTTAAATTCAAAAGTGTACTTTCATAGGTTATCTGAATTTTACAAACTTCCAAACAAACTTGTAGTCAAGTATAGGTTACATGGAATCAAGAGGAAAATTCCCAATTTTAAGAAGCTGTGTAAAAGTTACCCTTCCCAAAGGCCAGCTTCCTGCATGATGGCCTCTGTCATTAGAGTTGATACAATGACTTTTGTCATAAAAACAGCTCACTGCAAAGTATGATTCATCGTGACTTCTGCTTTGAGAGTGAAAAGTCAGTTTCTCCTTCCTGTTGGACTCCTGTCCTTTACTTAAGGCAATTACTGTTAAACATTTTTATATGTACCCTTCCAGAAATATTCTATGACTTATGACTTCTCTTACTTGACCAAGATAGGATGGTGAAAGAAACAAACATTATGTGGTCTGTTATCCTTCCTTATTAATGGTAATTTACATTGCAAACTGCAGTATAAACAAGCAAAGCTGACCTCTAGTGATTTCCTTATTGATAGAGACATGGGATCTTGATCTGCTCTTTTCCACTTATCCATGTCCAATTCCATCGGGACACTATGGAAGTGATAAAACCTGTTTTGTTGGCACTTAAATATATTGCAGATGGATGTGCCACTGTATTAAAAAGCATGTGAAAGAGTCAAATCATGAGCTATACTCCAGTAAAAATTAATTTTTAAACAGTCAAAGAATGATATTTTTATGCATAGAATCCTGTATTCCTCATATTAACTGCTTTCAGGAAACTGTCTCAACAGTTTTCAGGTGTGGTAAAGGCTAAAAAGACGTTGAGCAGTGCCTCTACTAATAACCTATTGTTGGGGGTTTGAAGGGAATTTTTACCATCTAGGATCTTGACTTTGTAAACCGATTTTAATTCCGTCCTTAAGTATAATGATAAAAAAAAAAAAATCAACCCCTGACAACACTCAAGAAATGGCTCCTGAAGGTGAACAGAAAATATTGATTCCCAAAGCTGAGATCTAAGAAACATCTAGAGTGAATTCCCTATTGCCCATGAGAGGTGACACAGAAAAATCATGGATTATGGAAATACTTCATTGATATTCCTAACTCTCATCGTTCTGACTGCTTAGCTGTCATTTCTAATTGGCTCTCCTGCTGTTTCCATCTTCATCACTGACTTATATAAAGGCACACCTGCCAGACTCCCCACCTGGCTTTCCTGCTTATCTTCTCTGGGAGCCATTCATGAGACTGTGTGTCTAGCCTCACAGATGCTGAGAATCATAGAGCCGAAGGGGACTTTAGCGGCCATCCCAGTTCCCTTCTCTCTGCTTACAGATGGGGAAACTGAGTCCATGGAAAGGGAAGGAAGGTGCAATGACCCAGAGCACCTCTGCAGAGAGGCCAGAGATGGGACTTCGATCTGGTGACCCAAGTCTCAAGTCTCCCTCCTCCACACCCCTTGACTCCCTGAGGGTGTGTTGTTTCTTTGTCACCAACTTAGGGCCTCATCACCTATATGGTCTGTGGCAGTGGCCTCTCATGGCCTTTCTCACATCCTCCTGTGCCACAATCCCATCTCTTCTTGGCTGTCACTGTCTCCTTTAAAAATATGAGTTTATACTGGAATGGGAGTTCAGAAATCTGAACTTCTGTTCTGAACTCCCTGGGTGACCTGAGTCCTTGATACTTCAGTTCAATTAATTGTGAAATATGATGATTAACCAGAGTGAAATTACCACCTAGGAGTGTTTGGAGACGCTCAATGGAGATGCTTCTCTTGTGGCTCAGCAGGTAAAGAATCCACATGCAATGCAGGAGACCAGGGTTCAATCCCTGGGTCAGGAAGATCTCCTGGAGAAGGACATGGCAACCCACTCCAGTATTCTTGTCTGGAGAATCCCATGGACAGAGGAGCCTGGTGGGCTACAGTCCATGGGGTCGCAAAGAGTCGGACACAACTGAGCAACTAAGCACAAGGGTATTTTGGTTTTTGTTTCTGTTGTCATAGTAACTGACACTCCTGAAATTTAATGAATGGGACCAGGAGAAAAGATCCTGCAATGACAAGGAACGATTCTACACTTCAGAGAACTGTTACCCCAAATTGTTAATAATCTTCCCCTTTTGTGAAACAGTGGGTGAACTGATCTCTAAAAGCCCATTTTAATATATAAATCATCATATTATTCTTCTCAAATTCATTCCAAGGACTTTTTAAAAAAGTCCTATTTTTTAAACAGGACTTTTAAAAGTCCATTTTTAAAAATGCCTCTTTCATGTGGCATTCAAAGCTTTCCAAATTTTGAAACAAAAACCAAGTGGAAACTTACTACTCTGCTCACACTGAACTATTTATTCCCTGTCTTTCTTCAGACCTTTCTCAGCCCCATCTCGGCTCCTTATCCTTCAGCTTTGCTCTCTGTGGGGGCTGCCCTTTCTCTGCCTGTGTACTTGCTAGGTTTTACCAATTTCTCTAGGTCTAGGTCAAGCACCTTCTTTTAAAAGAAACCTTTTCCTGGCCTCCTTTGAACTTCTGTGGCATTTGTCCTAACAGCTCTCTTGGCACTCAACCATATTCTAATTTCTTGTGTTACTTAACTCTGTGTATGTTTCTGGCTTCAGAAATAGAATCACATTTCTCCAGGGCAGGGGTCATATCTCACACATCTTTGCATTTCACAATGTTCAGAGAAACCCTGTACTTCATCAATATTTGTGAAACAAAATCATATTAGAGCAAACACAAGGAACATTTCCACCCCCCGCCCCTCTGTTTTTACACTGAGGGCTTCCTGACTCCTCACACTGTAGCTGTGTTCTCACAGTAGGAGGAACCAGGTATTTGCTTTCATAGAGCCTGAGTCCCTGTTTTCCCTGGTGTGCTGCCTCTGGATCAGGTATTCTCTGCCTCCCAGCTTCCCGCTTGGTTTTTCCTTGTGTCACTGCAAAGCTACGAACAGAGAGAGGTTGGGCAGAGGGATGACAGTGGCTTAAAAACCCAATGGACAGTTAATTGGAGACTGAATGAATTAGGAAGTATACAGATGGCTGACACCCTTTTCTCATCACGTGTTAAGTCTTTCTTGGCTGATGCAGATGGCACTTTCTTATTAACATTGATATTCAGTGTGGCTGTGTTTGGGCTAGTCAATAACATCAAGGAAATGTTTTGGAACAGGTAAACCTCAGATATGCAGATGACACCACCCTTATGGCAGAAAGTGAAGAGGAACTAAAAAGCCTCTTGATGAAAGTGAAAGTGGAGAGTGAAAAAGTTGGCTTAAAGCTCAACATTCAGAAAATGAAGATCATGGCATCATCTGGTCCCATTGCTTCATGGGAAATAGATGGGGAAACTGTGGAAACAGTGTCAGACTTTATTTTTGGGGGCTCCAAAATCACTGCAGATGGTGACTGCAGCCATGAAATTAAAAGACGCTTACTCCTTGGAAGGAAAGTTATGAGCAACCTAGATAGCATATTCAAAAGCAGACACATTACTTTGCCGACTAAGGTCCGTCTAGTCAAGGCTATGTTTTTTTCTAGTAGCTGTGTATGGATGTGAGAGTTGGACTGTGAAGAAAGCTGAGCACCGAAGAATTGATGCTTTTGAACTGTGGTGTTGGAGAAGACTCTTGAGAGTCCCTTGGACTGCAAGGAGATCCAACCAAGTCCATTCTAAAGGAGATCAGCCCTGGGATTTCTTTGGAAGGAATGATGCTAAAGCTGAAACTCCAGTACTATGGCCACCTCATGCAAAGAGTTGACTCATTGGAAAAGACTCTGATGCTGGGAGGGATTGGGGGCAGGAGGAAAAGGGGATGACAGAGGATGAGATGGCAGGATGGCATCACTGACTCGATGGACGTGAGTCTGAGTGAGCTCCGGGAGTTGGTGATGGACAGGGAGGCCTGGCGTGCTGCGATTCATGGGGTCGCAAAGAGTCGGACATGACTGAGCGACTGAATTGAACTGAACTGAACTGAACTGAACTGAAAGTGATGCTCATGATCTTAATCTCGTTCTTTAAAAGGAAGCTTTTAAAATTTATATTTTCAGGTTAACTTCATATATATGTGATAGATTTATATGTTTAGGGGTTTCATTGAGTAATTGACTTTTTTTTTTAATCGACCGTGGTGAATCTGAATCTGTCTGGCAGTACTGAGCTTCTTTTATCATATGCTATGATGCTGTATGTTAATACTGAAATTCACCTTAATAATATTAAAGAGTTTGGACATTTAAAATAGATTAAAATGGCATATTCAAGTTGATGCAGAGTTCTTAATTTACCCATTATCATATCAAGACAATACATCTTGTGATTTCTGAAGTGTTATAAAAGGGAGAAGGGATTATATATGCTGAGCTGAGAAGTTGGGGCACGGCTTTCTGTAGTCTGTGAATGTGTCAACTGCTGAGTGCCTGGAATCTGGAGGGTCCTGACACCCACATAGCCCCTGGAGAGTGTATAATACTCCCTCATGCATGGCCACATACACACTTGATGTATATGCAGTAAGAGTTAACATGCTTTCAGTAGTACCCTAAAACGATGATATTTAAGATGACTCCATGAAATAAAAATTCAATTTATCACACTGGCCTTGGACTGTGAGTGTCCCTGGTTAGAAATAGTTACATTTCTCAGTGTATACAGATGAGTGTCCTGAAAAACTAGTAAAGGTTTTTTTCTTGTATACTAAGCTTTCACTAAAATAAGCTCTTCCTTTGAGACTCATGTCTGCTCTCTAGAGGCTGACAGGTTGATGGCTATTTTCTGCTTCTAGAGAGGCCCAGTGTGGCTCTCCCTGGAATGACTGTCTGTGGGACCATATATATGTTTCTTTTCTTTCTACAGTACTTTTTCCTTTCTTTTTTTTTTTTACCTCATTATAATCTAACTCTACAAGCTGCTTTATTGGAAATGGTTCTCAGAGCCTGTATCATCTGAGACCCTGGTGGTTTCTATGAAAAGAAGGTATAGATACTTGGGAAATGTCAGTCAGGACATTAAAAAAAGAGATTTGCTCATATTATTGTCAGGAACCAATTAGCAATAGAAAAAAACTATGTTTTGAGTTTTGGTTCAAGAAGGGAGAACAGAAAGGATATGGGATATAGAAAAAGGAATTCATAAAGGCAAGGAACCTGATGCTTAAGAAAGGGGGCAGCCTTTCATGGCCCAGCAGAAGGTAATCAATCACGTTGAGTGAAAGAATATATAAACCAGGGAAGGGCAGATGGTAGGGTGGGAACAGAGTATTCATGCAGCCCAGTTCATTTCCCCCAGTTTTCAGTCCATGAATGAAGTCTTGTCCAAAATCTAGGGAGAGGGAGAAGTTTAAAACAGTCATAAGCTGCCTAGTGGTTCTACCATCGTTTTAAGAATTCACACACGATCAGTGGGCTGAGGAAACACCATGTCAGCCATAAGTATAGGGATGTCTTGATGCTGTACTTTCAGTTTTCTTTAAACTAGACGGGTTTTTCAGTAACGTGACTGTGTAGGAAAAAACGAAAGGCAGAAGGAAAGCAATCTGAGGATGGGTCCAGGACATGAAGTGGGTGCCTCGAATCATCCGCCTCCCTACTAAAGTTCATACGGATTTGGCCCAGCCCCTGGGGGTAAAGGCAACTCTAGATCCTGGCCCCACCAGGACAGGCTGACCCCTGTCTTGTGAATGGTAGGGCAGGGGCAGAGGAGGTGTTACCTCTCCAGCACTGTAACTTCGGAGCCTCTGGAGATGCTGTCGATGAGTCAGATGGTTGGGAAGACGACCGTTCTGAAGAGGGATTCGGGGGTCAATAAAAGTGGTAGCTCGACTGTTGTGGTCCACGAAGAAAGACTACAGACAGACCAGGAAAGAGCACACACATGAGAACCAGCCAAGTGAAGTGAGTGATACCCAGGAGCACTCCAGGGCTCAGTCATCACATTTGTTTGCCCCTCCTTTTCAGCTACTCAGAACTAGATGGGAGATGCCTCTGCTTCTGCATGCTCAGGAGTTCAGTGAAGCCCCCAGTCGCTGATAAACACTTTATCGGGTGTGAGTTGCAGAGGAGCAATTGTAACACCTTACTTACCATGGAATATAAGAGAAACAGATCTTTTGATGGATAAGTCATTCTAGTAATTAATCATTTGGAGAGCATTTAGTTTATTTTTAAAATAATGCCCCTTTTTGATTATAGAATTAATATAGTCTCATTGAAAAATAACTTAAAAAGGATAAAAATGTACAAAGAAGATAACTAAAAATCATTCCAAATGTTACAGTCTAAAGGTAATCAACAAAATGTTTTTGTGAATTTTTTTGTTTTCTCTTCTGTGCAAATATACATTTATTTTCCTAACATCAGCACCTACAACTTTGTTATCTAAGATTTTTTCACCTATTATTTCATGAGCATTTCTCTAAGTTATTAAATATTCTTTTAACACAGAATTTTATTGAGTATATGGTGTACAGTTTGATGGATCGGTTCAGTTAGTTCAGTCGCTCAGTCGTGTCTGACTCTTTGCGACCCCATGGGCTGTAGCACTCCAGGCCTCCCTGTCCATCACCAACACCTGGAGCTTACTCAAACTCACGTCCATTGAGTCAGTGATGCCATCCAACTATCTCATCCTCTGTCATCCCCTTCTCCTTCTGCCTTCAAACTTTCCCAGCATCAGGGTCTTTTTAAATGAGTCAGTTCTTCGCATCAGGTGGCCAAAGTATTGGAGTTTCAGCCTCAGCATCAGTCCTTCCAATGAATATTCAGGACTGATTTCCTTTAGGATGGACTGGTTGGATCTCCTTGCAGTCCAAGGGACTCTCAAGAGTCTTCAATACCACAGTTCAAAAGCATCAATTCTTCAGCACTCAGCTTTCCTTATAGTCCAACTCTCACATCCATACGTGACTACTGGAAAAACCATAGCTTTGATTAGACAGACCTTTGTTACAAAGAAATGTCTCTGCTTTTTAAAATGCTATCTAGGTTGGTCATAACTTTTTGTTCAAGGAGCAAAGCATCTTTTAATTTCATGGCTGCAATCACCATCTGCAGTGATTTTGGAGCTCAAAAAAATAGTCTATCATTGTTTCTACAGTTTCCCCATCTATTTCCCATGAAGTGATGGGACCAGACGCCATGATCTTTGTTTTCTGAACATTGAGCTTTAAGCCAACTTTTTCACTCTCCTCTTTCATTTTCATCAAGAGGCTCTTAAGTTCTTCTTTGCTTTCTGCCATAAGGGTGGTATTATCTGCATATCTGAGGTTATTGATATTTCTTCTAGCAATCTTGATTCCAGCTTGTGCTTCCTCCAGCCCAGTGATTCTCATGATGTACTCTGAATATAAGTTAAATAAGCAGGGTGACAATATACAGCCTTGATGTACTCCTTTTCTTATTTGAAACCAGTCTGTTGTTCCATGTCCAGTCCTATCTGTTGCTTCCTGACCTGCATATAGATATCTCAAGAGGCAAGTCAGGTGGTCTGGTATTCACATCTCTTTTAGAAATTTCCACAGTTTGTGGTGATTCACACAGTCAAAGGCTTTGGCATAGTCAATAAAGCAGAAAGAGATGTTTTTCTGGAACTCTCTTGCTTTTTCCATGATCCAGCAGATGTTTGCAATTTGATCTCTGGTTCCTCTGCCTTTTCTAAAACCAGCTTGAGCATCTGGAAGTTCATGGTTCACATACTGTTGAAGCTTGGCTTGGAGAATTTTGAACATTACTTTACTAGCATGTGAGATGAGTGCAATTGTGCGCTAGTTTGAGCACTTTTTGGCATTGCCTTTCTTTGGGATTGGAATGAAAACTGAACTTTTCCAGTCCTGTGGCCACTGCTGAGTTTTCCACATTTGCTGGCATATTGAGTGCAGCCCTTTCACAGCATCATCTTTGAGGACTTGAAATAGCTCAACTGGAATTGCATCACCTCCACTAGCTTTGTTTGTAGTGATGCTTCCTAAGGCCCACTTGACTTTGCATTCCAGGGTGTCTAGCTCTAGGTTGGTGATCACACCGTCATGATTATCTGGATTGTGAAGAACTTTTTTGCATAGTTCCTCTGTGTATTCTTGCTACCTCTTCTTAATATCTTCTGCTTCTGTTAGGTCCATACCATTTCTGTCCTTTATTGTGCCCATCTTTGCATGAAATATTCCCTTGGTATCTCTAATTTTCTTGAAGAGATCTCTCAGTTCAGTTCAATTCAGTTGCTCAGTTGTGTCCGACTCTTTGCGACCCCATGAATAGCAGCACACCAGGCCTCCCTGTCCATCACCAACTCCCAGAGTTCACTCAGACTCACATCCATTGAGTCAGTGATGCCATCCAGCCATCTCATCCTCTTTCGTCCCCTTCTCCTCCTGCCCCGAATCCCTCCCAGCATCGGAGTCTTTTCCAATGAGTCAACTCTTCGCATGAGGTGGCCAGAGTTTTGGAGTTTCAGCTTTAGCATCATTCCTTCCAAAGAAATCCCAGGGCTGATCTCCTTTAGAATGGACTTGGTTGGATCTCCTTGCAGTCCAAGGGACTCTCAAGAATCTTCTCTTTTGAACACCACAGTTCAAAACCATCAATTCTTCGGCACTCAGCTTTCTCCACAGTCCAACTCTCATATCCATGCATGACCACAGGAAAAACCATGGCCTTGACTAGACGGACCTTTGCTGCAAAGTAATATCTCTGCTTTTGCATATGCTATCTAGGTTGCTCATAACTTTCCTTCCAAGGAGTAAGTGTCTTTTAATTTCATGACTGCAGTCACCATCTGCAGTGATTTTGGAGCCCCCCAAAATAAAGTCTGACACTGTTTCCACTGTTTCCCCATCTCTTTCCCATGAAGTGATGGGACCAGATGATGCCATGATCTTCATTTTCTGAATGTTGAGCTTTATGCCAACTTTTCCACTCTCCACTTTCACTTTCATTAAGAGGCTTTTTAGTTCCTCTTCACTTTCTGCCATACGGGTGGTGTCATCTGCATATCTGAGTTTATTGATATTTCTCCCGGCAATCTTGATTCCAGCTTGTGCTTCTTCCAGCACAGTGTTTCTCATGATGTACTCTGTATATAAGTTAAATAAGCAGGGTGACAATATACAGCCTTGAGTCTTCCCCATTCTATTGTTTTCCTCTATTTCTTTGCATTCATAACTGAGGAAGGCTTTATTATCTCTCCTTGCTATTCTTTGGAAGTCTGCATTCAAATGGGTATATCTTTCCTTTACTTCTTTGCCTTTCACTTCTTTTCTATTCACAGCTGTTTACAAGATACATAACATTTAGCTTTGGGAATCTCTATCATCAGACATTTAATTTTTTTTTAAACTGTTTTAAAATAATGCTTCAATAAATGCTTCTGTACACAAAGCCTTGAGGCATGTCTGAACAGTGTATATGTTCCAATACATAGCAAATGTCATTCTTTAAATCCAAAATTAGTTATCTTTCACAAAAAAGGAATACTTATTTTTTTAAATAAAACTTCTGTAGTAGAAAATAATCTTTCAAATACTCTCTTTTGAACAAAATGTAATATTTAGTATCAATATCTTTGCCTAATTTACCTCAACCAGTGTTCATTTTAGATATGTTTAGGTGTCATCTGATATAAGTAGTCCAAGAAATTATATACAGATTTAGAAATTATTCTTGGGTGAATATGAGCTTATAATTTTGAGTATTAGATGTTATTATATATGAATCTTTTAAAGATCTCTATAAAATGTCATACAGGGAGTTGTTTCATAATAGAGATCAAAATACTCCCCACAGGATAGAGGTAAATAACAACTTTCTGAGTATCATGTGAGTTATTATCTGTGGCTGGTAATAAAATTTCCCGGGATAGCATCCCACACAGACTCAAAAAGGGCTGTATGTGCAACAACATGCAGGGGACTGAAATGATGGCCCCTGAAACATTATGCTAGATGACATAAAAAAAAAGTGATTACAATGACATAAAAAATATTAGTAAAGAATTCATATAAGAATGAAAAGTGATGACAATGACATAAAAAAATTAGTAAAGAATTCATATAAGTATGAAAAGTGATGATAATGACATAAAAAATTAGTAAAGAATTCATATAAGTATGAAATGTGAGTGAAAAAACCCAACATTAACATGCTTACCTGAGATTTTAAATACACAAATACAAGCTAAATTAATATACAGTAAAAGCAGATTTTTATTATTCAATTATATGTCTTTTTAAGTTTATAAATTAAAATTAAATGGGTTATATATATGTGGTAACTTTTAATATAAATTCCTAAAAGTTGAGTTAATTACTGGGTTAAAAGTTAGGAAAACATTATACATTTATTGATCCATATCAACAAACTATCTTCATGAGCACAGTACAGATTTATCATCTTACCAAAAGTCCATGAACTCTTTTTATGGACTTTACTAATGCTGAGTCCTGGAAAGAATTCTTAGAAATGCTGAATGGTAAATAATGGTAAATTATAAGGGAAGCCAAAGATTTTCTCCTAGGTTTATTGTTCAATTTCTTCACTGGAGTACTGTCTACTTTGCCTGTTCCCTTTTTTGTTGTTGGGATATTAAGGTTTTCTTTATTTTAAATGTGCTTACTCATGTGCCTTCAAATTGCTTTTGATTTTTATTTGCTTTGTTTTCTTATACACAGCATTTTTTTATACTCCTATGTATACAAATCTTTCAATTATTTGTCTCTAGTTATAGATCAGTTAGGAGAAGGCAATGGCACCCAACTCCAGTACTCTTGCCTGGAAAATCCCATGGACAGAGGAGCCTAGTAGGCTGTAGTCCATAAGGTTGCTAAGAGTCAGACACGACTGAGTGACTTCACTTTCACTTTTCACTTTCATGCATTGGAGAAGGAAATGGCAACCCACTCCAGTGTTCTTGCCTGGAGAATCCCAGGGGCGCGGAAGCCTGGTGGGCTGCCGTCTATGGGGTCACACAGAGTTGGACACGACTGAAGTGACAGCAGCAGCAGCAGCATAGATCAGTTAAATGCTTAATTGTATTTTACTAGCTTTATTTTTGGTGAATTGTTTCTGAAAATTATTTTGGTACAATGTGAAGTTGTAATTAAGACATTTTTCTCCAAGGGCTTATTTATTTAAATCACTCATTCCCTATTATTTCATTATATATAAATTCTTATAAATACTATGGTTTCAGGAATATTTTATCTGTCCTAATGGTCTGTGGTAGTTTCACTGCTTCACTTATTAATGTCTGTAGGGCAAATTTCCTCTCATTATTTATCTTCTCCAAAATATTCTTAGTTATTCTTGCTTATTTTACTTTCCCAGGTGAACTGATATTAATTTTCTTATCAAATTCCAAAATAGTCCTATTGGGATTTTGTTTAGAACTAAGACTACAGTGATTTTAGACAGAATTCATTATGATAGTCAACATATCCATTTCCCAGTTCTGAATATAAGATGACTGTCTATTCAAATTTTTCTTTCTCAGTAAAATTTTGTAGTTATCTTCCTTCAGAGACATGTAGTTTTTGTTAAGGTAGTTTATAGATTAATATCGAGTGCTTCTTTTCCTGCAACATTTGTAATCCATCATTGCTGGCACCTGTGCATGCGTGTGTGCATGCTGGCACCTAGGAAAGCTGTTATTGGGGTAGTTTGAGTCTGTTCACCATATTTAATGCTTCTAATGAATAAATTATCCTTTTAGATAAATATCTGTGATTTTAACATGCAAATAATAATAATTATGTCTCCTTTAGAGGACTCTTTTATCTTTTACCTCTTTTTTTTTGTAATATAAGTGAAAACTTCCAAAACAATGTTAAATAAGACAAGGAAGCTGCAATATTCTTGTTCTTTATTTTGATAGGT
The DNA here is from genome assembly GCF_032405125.1 of Capricornis sumatraensis. Lineage (NCBI taxonomy): Eukaryota > Metazoa > Chordata > Mammalia > Artiodactyla > Bovidae > Capricornis > Capricornis sumatraensis. The sequence goes on from NC_091073.1 coordinate 82,433,221, forward strand.
AAACTACTAGGGTCCAATAAAAAGTGGAATGTGGTTCATTACATTAAAGAGTCTTTATTATGTCAAGAAAAAATTTCCCTTCCTACTTTACTATATTTTATTTTTAAAATGTAAACACGTATTAATTTCTCATCAAGTACTTTTTGAACATTTCTTAAAATGATTGCCTGTAATTCCTCCTATAAATGATTGTTTAAAATACTACAGATACTAGATTTACTAGTAGTAAATGACTCTTACATTTTTGGAAGAAAAATCTATTTAATTGTGCTTGGTCATTCTTTTAAATTATGTCAAATTCAACTTCATTTTTAATATGAATTTTTTGGAACTCAAGTAAATTTGTCTATAGTTTTGTTTTTTTTAAGAAAAATTCAGATTTCGCTAGTTTTACTTGTACATATCTGTGTATGTTTCAGTTCAGTTCAGTCATTCAGTCTTGTCCAACTCTTCGTGACCCCATGAATCGCAGCAAGCCAGGCCTCCCTGTCCATCACCAACTCCCAGAGTCTACTCAAACTCATGTCCATCGAGTCAGTGATGCCATCCAGCCATCTCATCCTCTGTTGTCCCCTTCTCCTCCGGCCCCCAATCCCTCCCAGCATCAGGGTCTTTTCTTTTCTTTTTTTTTAATTTTTATTTTTACTTTCCAATGAATCAACTCTTTGCATGAGGTGGCCCAAAGTATTGGAGTTTCAACTTCAGCATCAGTCCTTTCAATGAATATTCAGGACTGATCTCCTTAAGGATGGACGGGTTGGACCTCCTTGGAGTCCAAGGGACTCCCAAGAGTCTTCTCCAACACCACAGTTCAAAAGCATCAATTCTTCAGCACCCAGCTTTCTTTACAGTCCAACTCTCACATCCATACATGACCACTGGAAAAACCATAGCCTTGACTAGACAGACCTTTGTTGGCAAAGTAATGTCTCTGCTTTTCAATATGCTATCTAGGTGGTCATAACTTTTCTTCCAAGGAGTAAGCGTCTTTTAATTTTATGGCTGCAATCACCATCTACAGAGATTCTGGAGCCCAAAAAAATAAAAGTCTGACACTTTCCACTGTTTCCCCATCTGTTTCCCATGAAGCGATGGGACCAGATGCCATGATCTTTGTTTTCTGAATGTTGAGCTTGAAGCCAACTTTTTCACTCTCCTCTTTCACTTTCATCAAGAGGCTTTTTAGCTCCTCTTCACTTTTTGCCATAAGGGTGGTGTCAGGGAGGTGGGAGGGGGGTTCATGTTTGGGAACTCATGTAAGAATTAAAGATTTTAAAATTTATATATTAAAAAAAAAGGCTGGTGTCATCTGCATATCTGAGGTTATTGATATTTCTCCCGGCAATCTTGATTCCAGCTTGTGCTTCTTCCAGCCCAGCATTTCTCATGACGTACTCTGCATAGAAGTTAAATAAGCAGGCTGACAATATACAGCCTTGTCGTACTTTTCCTATTTGGAACCAGTCTGTTGTTCCATGTCTAGTTCTAACTGTTGCTTCCTGACCTGCATATAGGTTTCTCAAGAGGCAGGTCAGGTGGTCTGGTATTCCCATCTCTTTCAGAATTTTCCACAGTTTTTTGTGATCCATACAGTCAAAGGCTTTGGTATAGTCAATAAAGCAGAAATAGATGTTTTTTTCTGGAACTCTCTTGCTTTTTCGATGATCCAGTGGATGTTGGCAATTTGATCTCTGGTTCCTCTGCCTTTTCTAAAACCAGCTTGAACATCAGGAAGTTCACAGTTCACATATTGCTGAAGCCTGGCTTGGAGAATTTTGAACATTACTTTACTAGCATGTGAGATGACTGCAATTGTGCAGTAGTTTGAGCATTTTTGGCATTGGCTTTCTTTGGGATTAGAATGAACACTGACCTTTTCCAGTCCTGTGGCCACTGCTGAGTTTTCCAAATTTGCTGGCATATTCAGTGCAGCACTTTCACAGCATCATCTTTCAGGATTTGAAATAGCTCAACTGGAATGCCATCACCTCCACTAACTTTGTTTGTAGTGATGCTTTCTAAGGCCCACTTGACTTCACATTCCCGGACTTCTGGATCTAGGTGAGTGATCACACCATCATGATTATCTTGGTCATGAAGATCTTTTTTGTACAGTTCTTCTGTGTATTCTTGCCACTTCTTCTTAATATCTTCTGCTTCTGTTAGGTCCATACCATTTCTGTCCTTTATCAAGCCCATTTTTGCATGAAATTTTCCCTTGGTATCTCTAATTTTCATAAAGGTATCTCTAGTCTTTCCCATTCTGTTGTTTTCCTCTATTTCTTGCATTGATTGCTGAGGAAGGCTTTCTTATCTCTCCTTGCTATTCTTTGGAACTCTGTTTCAGATGCTTATATCTTTCCTTTTCTTCTTTGCTTTTAGAGTTTTCTATATTTACTATCATACCACCTGAAAATAGTGAGTTCTACTTTTTGTTCTTCCAATTTTTGATGTTTTTAAATTTATTTTTCTTATCTGCTTGTGGTGGCTAGAACTTACAAGACTATTGTAAATAGAAGTGGCAAGAGTGGGCATCTTAGTGTGTTGTTTCTGGTCTTAGAGGAAAATTTTTCAGCACTTCACCACTGAATATGATGTTGGCTATGGGTTTGTCATAAATGGCCTTTATTATGTTGGGATATGTTCCTTCTACACCAACTCTGATAAGAGTTTTTTTATCAGAAATGGATTTTTAAAAGACTTGACAAAAAGATTTTGTCAGGTTCTTTCTCTGCATCTATGGAAATGCTCATGTGCTTTTTTTCCTTCCTTTTGTTAATACAGTGTATCACATTGATTGATTTGTGGATATTTCAACCATCCTTGCATTTCTGGACTGTATCTCCCTTGATCATGGTAAAGTGAAGTGAAGTGAAGTTGCTCAGTTGTGTTCAACACTTTGCAACCCCATGGTCTGTAGCCTACTGGGCTCCTCCGTCCATGGGATTTTCCAGGCAAGAATACTGTAGTGGGTTGCCATTTCCTTCTCCAGGGGAACTTCCCGACCCAGGGATTAAACCCGGGTCTCCTGCATTGTAGGCAGACGCTTTACCGTCTGAGCCACAAGGGAAGCCCTTGATCATGGTATATGATCCTTTTAAGCTATTGTTAAAGTTTATTTGTTAATATTTTATTGAGCATTTTAAATTTATATTCATCAGAGATACTGGCCTGTAATTTTCTTTTTTTCTTTTTGTAGTGTCTTTGGTTTTAGTATCAGGGTAATGGTAACCTTACAGAATGAATTTGGGAGTATTCCTGCCTCTTCAAATTTTTAGAATAAAATACCTAGGAATAAACTTAACCAACGAAGTGAAAGATCTATAACTCTGAAAACTATAAAACACTGAAGGAGGAAATTGAAGATGATACAAAGAAATGGAAAGATATCCCATGTTCATGGATTGGAAGAATTAATATTGTTAAAATTTCCATACTACTCAAAGCAATATACTGAGTCAATGCAATCTCTTTCAAAATACCCATGACATTTTCCCCATAACTAGAATAAATAATTCTAAAATGTATATGGAACCACAAAAGACAGAAACAATCTTGAAAAAAGAACAAAGGTTTCAAGCTCCCTGACTTCAGACTATTCTACAAGCTTCTCAAAATAGCATGGCAGTGGCACAAAAACAGACACACAGATCAATGGAACAGAAGAGCTCAGAAATGGACTCATGCACTTATGGTCAATTCATTTATGACAAAGAAGATAAGAATTTACAATGGAGAAGAAAGAGTCTTTTCAATAAATGATGCCAGGAAAACTGGATAGCTACTTGTAAAAAAAATGAAATTAGATCATTCACTAACATTGTATACAAAAATCAGCTTAAAATGGATTAAAGACCTAAATGTAAGACCTAAAACAAACAAACAAAAATTCTAGAGGAGAATATAGGCAGAGCACACTAACATAAATTGTAGAAATATTGTTTGGGGTCTGTCTCCCAAGGAAGAAGAAACAAAAGCAAAACTAAATAAATGGGACCTAATTAAACTTAAAAGATTCTGCACAGCAAAGGAAACCATTGATAAAATGAAAGACAGCCTACGGAATGGGAGAAAACATTTGCAAATGATATGACTGATAAGAGCTTAATATCCAAAATATATAAGTAGTTCATACAGCTCAATGTTAAAAAAGAAGAATCTGATTTAAAAATGGGTGTAAGACCTGAGTAGATATTCTTCCAAAAAAGATATACAGATGGTCAATAAGCTCAACACTGTTAATCACCAGAAAAGTGCAAGTCAAAACCGTAATGAGACATGTCACCTCACTCCTGTCAGAATGGCTAATGTCAAGAGTCTGTGCTGTACTAAGTTGCTTCAGTTAATTCAGACTCTTGCAATCCCATGGATTGTAGCCCACCAGGTTTCTCTGTCCTTGGGATTTCCCAGGCAAGAATACTGGAGTGGATTGCCATTTCCTTCTCCACAAAAAGTCTACAAACAACAAACTACGGTGAGGACATGGAGAAAAGAGGACCCTAGTACATTGTTGATAGGAACATAAATTGGTGCAGCTACTGTGAAAACACAGTATACGGCAAGCACACACAGAAGAACTGTACAAAAAAGATCCTCATGACCCAAATAATCACGATGGTATGATCACTCATCTAGAGCCAGACATCCTGGAATGTGAAGTCAGGTGGGCCTTAGAAAGCATCACTATGAACAAAGCTAGTGGAGGTGATGGAATTCCAGTTGAGCTATTTCAAATCCTGAAAGATGATGCTGTGAAAGTGCTGCACTGAATATGCCAACAAATTTGGAAAACTCAGCAGTGGCCACAGGACTGGAAAAGGTCAGTTTTCATTCCAATTCCAAAGAAAGGCAATGCCAAAGAATGCTCAAACTACTGCACAATTGCACTCATTTCACATGCTAGTAAAGTAATGCTCAAAATTCTCCAAGCCAGCCTTCAGCAATACGTGAACCGTGAACTTCCTGATGTTCAAGCTGGTTTTAGAAAAGGCAGAGGAACCAGAGATCAAGTTTCCAACATCTGCTGGGTCATGGAAAAAGCAAGAGAGTTCCAGAAAAACATCTGCTTTATTGACTATACCAAAGCCTCTGACTGTGTGGATCACAATAAACTGTGGAAAATTATGAAAGAGATGGGAATCCCAGACCACCTGACCTGCCTCTTGAGAAATCTGTATGCAGGTCAGGAAGCAACAGTTAGAACCGGACATGGAACAACAGACTGGTTTCAAATAGGAAAAGGAGTACGTCAAGGCTGTATATTGTCAGCCTGCTTATTTAACTTCTATGCAGAGTACATTATGAGAAATGCTGGACTGGAAGAAACACAAGCTGGAATCAAGATTGCTGGGAGAAATATTAATAACCTCAGATATGCAGATGACACCACCCTTATGGCAGAAAGTGAAGAGGAACTAAAAAGCCTCTTGATGAAAGTGAAAGAGGAGAGTGAAAAAGTTGGCTTAAAGCTCAACATTCAGAAAACGAAGATCATGGCATCCGATCCCATCACTTCATGGGAAATAGATGGGGAAACAGTGGAAACAGTGGCAGACTTTATTTTGGGGGGCTCCAAAATCACTGCAGATGGTGATTGCAGCCATGAAATTAAAAGACGCTTACTCCTTGGAAGAAAAGTTATGATCAACCTAGACAGCATATTGAAAAGCAGAGATGTTACTTTGCCGACTAAAGTCTGTCTAGTCAAGGCTATGGTTTTTCCTGTGGTCATGTATGGATATGAGAGTTGGACTGTGAAGAAAGCTCAGCGCCGAAGAATTGATGCTTTTGAACTGTGGTGTTGGAGAAGACTCTGGAGAGTCCCTTGGACTGCAAGGAGATCCAACCAAGTCCATTCTGAAGGAGATCCGCCCTGGGATTTCTTTGGAAGGAATGATGCTAAAGCTGAAGCTCCAGTACTTTGGCCACCTCATGCGAAGAGTTGACTCATTGGAAAAGACTCTGATGCTGGGAGGGATTGGGGGCAGGAGAAGGGGACGACAGAGGATGAGATGGCTGGATGGCATCACGGACTCAATGGACGTGAGTCTGAGTGAACTCTGGGAGTTGGTGATGGACAGGGAGGCCTGGCGTGCTGCGATTCATGGGGTTGCAAAGAGTCGGACACGACTGAGCGACTGAACTCAGCTCAACTGAACATATGGAAACAACCTAAGTGTCTGTCAACAGATGCACAGATAATGGAGATGTGGTATACACACATACATGCTCGTGCACACGCACAAACACACACACACACACACCCCATACACTGGAATACTACTCAGGCATAAAAAGAAAGAAATTCTGACATTTGCAACAACACGGATGGATATAGAGGTTATTATTCTTAGTGAGGTAAGTCAGAGAGGGAAAAAAATACTATTATATATGTTATGTATGTTATTACTTATATGTGGAATCTAAAAAATAAAACTAATTAATGAGTATAAGCATAAATAGACTCTCAGACACAGAAAACAAATATACTTTTGTTTGGTTGCCAGTGGTGATAAGGAAGAGGGGAGTGGCAAGATAGGGGAATGGGATTAAAAGAAATAATCTACTATGTATAAAATGAATAATCAACAAGGATATATTATGACACAGAGAAATATAACTGCTATTTTATGATAATGGTAGATGGAGTAAAATCTATAAAAATACTGAATCACTATGCTGTATACCTGAAACTAACATTATATTTTAATTATACTTCAATTAAAAATAAATAAAAGTATATTTTTATTAAAAATCATATAAAATCTGCCATCTTAATTATTTTTTAAATGCACAATTTAGAGGCATTAAGTGCATTCTCATCATTGTGCGGTCATCACCACTATTCATTTCCTAAAGTTTTTCACTTTCTAAAACTGAAACTATGGTCTCATTAAAAGAAATAACTCCTCATTCTCTTTCTCCTCTGCCTCGCCCCCAAGTTCCTGGTAACCTCTATTCTACTTTCTATCTCTATTAATGTGACTGTTTTAGATATCTCAGATAAAAACTGTATGCAATTAAGGTCAATGTAAGCTTTATTTTAAATGAAAGAATTAATATATGTTCCATTAACAGGAAAGTATTCAAATCTTATTTTGTCTATTTAATCTATTGAACTGATGGATATAAAACATTTTCCTACTTTCTGCATTTCTTCATTTCCTTTGCAGTTCTTTTATTTTTCTTTATATAATATGTATCTCGTTCTTTGGCTCATAATGTATACATGATTATTGTAATTTAACTGTGCCATTGATGAATATAAAATCTTTCTTTGACCTCATTTTAAGGATTTAGGTTTCAACTCTCCTTTGTATGATATTAATATACCAACACTGTTTTTGTCTGTTAGTTTTCATACTATATTAATATTTATTCTTTTACTATTAAACATTCTAAATGATCTCTTAGGTATGTCTTTTTTAAAGCTGTATTTGTTTGCTATCAAATCTGATAGTAGCTCCTTTTGGTAAGGAGATAACATTCCCTATGTGGAGTACCAAGTTTGTAAGGAGTAACAAGTTTATCCTATTTCCACTTGCTGCCACAACTGTTATGCTTGGCTTTACTGTTGTCATTTTATTTTTAATATTCTAATTTTCTTTGCTTCCTTGTGGATTCTTTTGTGTGTTTTTGATACAAACACTGTATTTTGTTTGATTTTATCTTTTGTAGGAATTCAAGAGGGAAAAATCTTGCTTTAAATGGTACAATGATTGCCTTTTAAGTTTGTCAAGCAACTATATTTAGCCTTTGTTTTTCAAATTATCCACTTGCCCTCCCCTTCCACCCACTAGGAACTTAGTGCCACTTTCCTTGCCCTGCTCACCTACCCACTTTTTGTTTCCTCATCTTTTTTTTTTTTCCAGTGATTTTCATTTATTTTATTTTCAGTAATAAAGTTTTTTCTATCTCATACATGATCGAACACATATTTTGCTTTAAAATTAACAGTCACTATTGAAGAAACAATGGTTTATTATTCTAATCAAGTGACCAAGCTGCTGAATCTTAAGGCCTCAAACAAGTGTTGCATCTTATTATTTTCATTGAACAATAAGACCTTGTATTTTGACTATTCCTGTATATATCAATGTTGTTTCTCCAGTGGTTTCCATTTGCCAGGTTTAACATGGTGGCTACTACTTTCAGGGGATTCTATCAGGTGAATCCTCATTTCCACTGCAATAGCTGTTGGCAATCTTTCATCGAAAGTCCATCCATTAGGACTTCTCTATCATGGCTGGCCAAGGAGTCCTGTTTTGGCAGCTAGGGCTCCATTCTGCTGAATATGATATTCCTGAAATCTCATAGATATTTGTTGAGTCATTTTTAAATACTTCTGTAAGCAATGTTCTGAACAGGTGGTCTCTTCAGGTTTTACTTCTTTTCTTGTAAAGTCTTTAACACAGTCCAAAAAGCAGGTTTCTATACATTTACTGTAGGTTCCAAGAAATTCCTTAAAATATTTTATCTGATTAGATTCTAGTATTTGTGCAGCCATATTTTTTTGGTACATTATTAGTCACATTTTTTGATGCATGAGTTTCCTTTCTGTTCTGGAAAAGTAGTCGTCCAATCTTTGCTTGAATGTCTCCAGTAAGGCTTGATTTCTTACTTAAGGATAGGCTCTTGCATCTGACACCATAAGAGCCTGGGGGGCTATGTTGCCAGTCAACTCTCTGTCTCCTCATCTTTTTAATTCTGGTCCAGGGATACTGATCCAAATTGTTCTTATACAAGTATTCCATTTTTATTATACATATTTTCCCATACTTTATTGAGCTTTTTCAATACAAAGCATTATAATTTTAAAGCAATTATTTACATTTATATTTGTGCATTTGATTGATTTAAATACCTATCACCAAAGTTTTTTAATGCTATGATTTTCCTATTATTGATTTTCTCTTCTGTATCATTTGTGAGCCATCTGGAAAACGGCTTTTGCTTTTTCCTTAGGGCAGGCAAAAGAGTAGGGTGAGCCCTGAAGTCTTGCACAGAAGGTTTTTTCCCTACTGTCTTCATACTTCAATAACAATTTTTTCTGGAAATAGGATTATTGAACTGCAGTCTTTCTCATCAATAACCTGTAGTCATTGTTCTGTGGATTTCTACACTTTGGTTTTATGGATGCAAAGTTTGAGGTTTGTCTGATTTTTAATTCTTTTGTAAATGACTTTCATATTATCATAGCTGTATATTGATAAGATTTTTAAAGTCTCGATTTAAAGACATTCCAGAGTAGCATTTATTTTAATTAATTTTACTGTAACTCAGTGAGTCCAATTAATCTTCCCATCTGAACAATCTGTTGTAGATCAAAGCTTTATTTTCAATATTTAATTAATAATTTAATATTTATAGTTAATATTTACTTATTGCTACTGTATCTGTTGGAGAAGGCAGTGGCACCCCATTCCAGTACTCTTGCCTGGGGAATCCCATGGACGGAGGAGCCTGGTAGGCTTCAGTTCATGGGGTCGCTATTATTTTAATTTCTTCTTCAAGAATATCTAGAAGCTTTTCATCCAACAGAGACTTAGTGAGGGCCAGCTAATGTGCCAGACACTATTCTAGGCCCTTAGAAGTTTCATCAATGAGCAACACAAAGACCCCTGCTCTCAAAGAGCTTAAAATTCTGCCAGGAGAAATGGACAAAACAGTACATAGAACAAACATGTAAACTATACAGTGGAACACACAGGCAAGGGAAATTAAGGGAGTCTGTGATACTTAATTGGTTCTTGCTGAGACAGTGAGATACATTTTTTTCTTTTTCTGGTTTTCATATTTTTTTTTCACTTTATCCTTCACTGGTTGCAAAAGGGTACCTTCTCTGTGCTTTGGGGGCTGCTTCCATGTTCATATTCTATACCCAGGATTTGATTTTACACAGTGTCATTTCCTTTCTCTTTTATCCTTATGCTGTTACATTTTGTTGTTTCATGAAACCTTAAACCGTTTATCTAGCCCACATCCTTTTCCAGTTTTTAACTGTAGCAAGAACACTTAACATGACTTTTCCTTTCTAGCGAATGTAAAGTGCAAAAAAATAAAAGAAAAAAATTTAAAGTGCATAAACTACAGTACTGTTAACTATAGGCACAATATTGGATAGCTCATCTCTAGAACTTACCTTGCATAACTAAAACTCTATTCCTGTTGAACAGAAACTCCCTACTTCCTCCTGCCCCCATCCCTCGGCAACCACCATTTTACTGTTTCTATGAGTTTGACTGTTTTAGATCTCTCATATAAATGGAATAATGCAGTCTTTGTCCTGTGACTAGCTAATTTCATTTAACACAATGTCTTCCAGCTTCATCCATGTTGCAGTATGTCAGAATACTCTTCTTTTTAAAGGGTAAATAATACTCCCTTGTATATGTATATACCACATTTTCTTTATTCACTCATCCATGAAGAGACATTTAGGCTGCTTCCATATCTTTGCTATTTGATTAATGCTGCAAAACCTACAGTAGTGCAGATACTTCTGAGATTTTGAGTTCAGCTCTTTTGAATCAATACCCGGAGTGGGACTGCTAGATCCCGCGCTGGTTCTGTTTTCTTGTGTCTGCTCTCCTCTGGCTTGTTTGCTATGTGTGGGTTCTTCTTGCTCCATATAAGTCATGTGTTCTTGTGCCATTGTGTAGATGATAAACAGATATCTTTAAAATATTTATTTCTATTTTCTGAAGAAAATTATACTAAAAGATATGCTTTTTCTCAAGATAAAGATTCTGTTTCCTTCACGAAGCAGGTCTTCAGAGGCCTCTTATTACTTTGTTGTTATGTGCATATTCCTTAGTAGAGGCCACCTCCATCTCACACCTGTCCTACTGCCTGAGCCCCGCCTCCTCCTGGATGATGACCATCGTCCACAGCTCAACCCTGGAGCCTACTTGAGCTTCACATGCAATCTCTATTGATGTTGGGCACAGGCTGTGTCCACCTTCTCCAGGTTTTCAAGATGACAGGTGAGTCAGATGCCATTTGGTCTTCCTTGCGGGGATGATGTACATTCAAAGGCACCAAACAGCACAGACCAGCCCTCCTCTTCCTACATGGTGCACCCTGAAAGTGAAGGCTGTTGACTCTGAACGTGTTGCCAAAGTGAGAAGCATGTTGGCTGAGTGAGAAACCACAAGATGGTCTAGTGTTCTGGAACTCGCTCTGTTTCTTTTGTATAGAAAGCATGTTTCCCACACCATGTTTCACTGTCATTCTCCCAGGGGAGGCCACATCTGGTAAATAAGAGTAGATTCTGTCTATAGTGGTTTTTCTACTACACAAGCCACCCCCTGACAGGTTCATCCCTGACTGCAGAGCTGGTCAAAGAGATTCATTGTACTGACGGACTTGTATCAGTTAGAGGGCACAATCTTTCCTCCCATATTTCAGAGGGCTCAGGTACGGGGACACGACAAAGTGTGGGAGAGGGGTTTCTGGTTCCCAGGGCACTGTGAAGCCCCATCAGCCGACTTTGGGGAACTGTGGTTTTGCATGGCCATAAGCACAGACGAAGAGGGTGGAATGATGCAGTTTCCTGTTGAGACACGTGTTTGCTGGGAAGACTTCTGATTCTTTTGACACTAGGAGAGGGAAGGAGTCTCTCTACTAAAGTTTATAAAAGATTACACAGTTTATAAAAGATTCCTCGGTAGCCTGTCTGACCTGTCCTATAAATACATGAAAGTGATTGATGGTGATTAAGAAACAGCATTCTTGCTTTAGCTGACTCCGCTAGGCTTCTACAGCATCCCTGGGAAAGACTAGTTTTGGTTAATGCCACACAAAAGCAAAATGCAAGCCAGTAACACTTCATTGGCCCAATTCACCCTGCTTTAATGAGACCTGAAGGCTTATTAGGGAAATCACAATGAATAATTTAATAATGTCACTCCCATTTAACTAATAATTTAATCCTCTGAGAGGGAACTAAGGAGGCAAAACAATAGAAAGGTCATTGAATAGAATCTGGTTTCATATTCCAAATCTAAATTAAGAAATATGGAGCCTGTAGTTCTCAACTGGGTGTGATACTGTCCCCCAACCCTCCTCCCCACCCAGGGGACACATAGCAACGTCACCACTTGGTGGAGGTGCTATTAGCATCAGTGGGCAGAAGTCAGGGATGTTTGGAAACATTCTAAACATCAAAAGACAGAAATCCCAATGCCGATAATTACCCTCCCTTCTGCCTGGTGGCCAATAGCGCGTCTCAGGAACAGGCTTTGATCTCCTTATCAACCTCCCTCCTCACCTGCTCACCGGTCTTCACCTTCTGATGTAAGGCCCCAGCAGCAGTCAGGCTCACCTTTCCCTGCTGGTCCGTTTTGATCTCCCAGCCCCGGGGCAATTCCAGCCGCGTGTCGGCAAACATGTTGATGAAATTCACCAAGTCTCGGTTGTGCTGGTAGCGTTCGAAGTTACGCGCATCGCGCCGGACTTTGAGGATCATGTGCTTCAAGCAGGTGCTACTGGTGAAGACTCGGTAGGCACTCTGAGATGGGGTCCAGGGAGATGGGGAAGGCAGTGGGGATTAGGAGAAACACAGACCAAGCATACTTTGAGCACCTTAATGGGATGCGATGTGGTTGCTACACAGGGATTTATTGTGAGCCTTGAGGAGGAGGCCTTGGAAGCAGAGATTTTGCTCCAGAAGTAACCTGCCCACTGCGAACACACATGGACCTCTTTGCAATCTGACTCTACCACTGCCCCAGCAACCTTGGACACTGTCCAACTCCCCTGCATCTCAAGTTCCCCTCCCCTCCACCCTCCCCAACCCACTCTGCCCCAGCCTGGTTCTGCTCCCCTGAATCTCCTTCTGACTCTCTGAGCATCTCCTCCCTTTCCTCCCTTTGCTCCCTGGTTCCTCCTCTGACAGCACAGGTTCATCCTTGGTCTTCTTCCAAGTGTTGAAAGTTGCTCAGTTGTGTCCACCTCTTTATAACCTCGTGGACTATACAGTCCATGGAATTCTCCAGGCCAGAATACTGAAGTGGGCAGCCTTTCCCTTCTCCAGGGGATTGCTCCTCTATTCATCTATATAACAGGGAGTATTAGTTAAAGTTCCCTGTGAATTTTAGGGCTGACCTTCAACGGTCTGCCACTCCTTTTTATGTACAAACGTGACTGTTTGTAGGGGTTGGAAGATGAGAAGAGATGAAGAAAGCTTCAGGAGTTTCTAGTTGTGCCACATAACCATTTTATGCCACCTGGGGCTGGTGGTTGTGTGTGGTTCAAGGAAAGACTGTTGGTAGCCAGAGCAGGCTGGGGAACAGCTCAGAGAGCACCACTGTGTAGCATTTTTGTCCTGCTTCGTGACTCACCCCTGTCTCACTGGGCAGCAGCTCTTGATCTAATCACTAGATGTCCAAGAGGTTTCCTAAATATAACCTGCTCAAAACTAGACCCTCCTCCCCTGCCACAGCTCCCATCACCTAATCAAACTGCTGTCGAATGGGGACACTTAACTCAGGGGCACAAAGCAGAAAGGACTCAGACTTTCTTGGGTCCTCACCCTCCATCCCCCTCAATCATGGCGGTCCCAAGCATGATTGATTCCCTGAAGAAATATCTCCTAAGCTGAGTTGTTCTTTCCCTGCTCCCAGACCCTTTCTTAGGGAAGCCCTTGATTATTGCTCACTTAAGCACTGGAACCAGGCTCTGGTCTTAACCTCTCAGTCCCTCTCCCACAATGCTACCTGAGAAAATCACCTCTCAGACTGTGTAATGATGATAATGTCTGAGACTGCAGCTGGGTCTGGTTGCCTGCTGAGGTAGATCCAGGCTCCTTTCCATGATGTACCAGGTAATTTGCTGCTGTTCTCCACCCTCTCTTCCCACCTCTGCCTGTCACCACGCTCCAGCTCCACTGGACCCAGTCCCAGGCTGAGTCCTTTCTCCCACTGCCTGGAGCCTCTGCCCTGTCAACTTTCAACGTTCAGGACTCAGTCTCCTCAGGACTGCTCCCTGAGTGTCCAGAGCATCACGTGTGTTCCAGGGCACACTGTTCCTCCCAGAGGACAGCTATGTCCTATCACGTTAGACTCATCTTTGCACGTCTGCTGCCCAACAAAATGGGGGAGCTTCTGCTGATCAGGTGTCACCCTAATCTGTCTTTACATCTAGCACCTAGATCTGTGCCTGAACCGCAGGAAACACATGTCAAATGAATATCAGGATATCAGGGGGACTTCCCAGGTGGACTTCCCTGGTGGCTCAGATGGTAAAAGCGTCTGCCTATTGCCAGGAAAATCCCATGGACAGAGGAGCCTGGTGGACTACAGTCCACAGGGTAGCAAAGAGTCGGACATGACTGAGCGACTTCACTACTACTACTACTACAGTGTGGGAGACCCAGGTTCAATCCCTGGGTCGAGAAGATCCCCTGGAGAAGGAAATGGCAACCTACTCCAGTACTCTGGCCTGGAAAATCCCATGGACAGAGGAGCCTGGTAGGCTACAGTCCATGGGGTCGCAAAGAGTTGGATACGACTGAGTGACCTCACTTCACTCCCAGGTGGCACTAGTGGTAAAGAACTGGTCTGCCAACACAGGAGACTTAAGACTTGGGTTCGATCCCTGAGTTAGGAAGATCTCCTGGAGGAGGGCATGGCAACCTACTCCAGTATTCTTGCTTAGAAATCCCATGGACAGAGGAGCCTGGCAGGCTACAGTCCACTGGGTTGCAAAGAGTCAGACACGACTGAGCGACCGAGCATGCATGCATGCTGATATCATGTCATTGCTTTCTTGACAATACCAAAAAAAAAAAAAAAAAAACAAAAAAAGAGAGAGAGAGAGAGAGAAAGCTAAATATATAAAAATCACATTAAATTAACCATAAGCAGGGAGTCAGACACAACTGAAGTGACTTAGCAGCAGCAGCAACAGCAGGTTATTTGATAAACTAATTATATGAAAAGGAAACCTATTTATCTATTTTAAACTTTCTTTAATGAAAGTGATTTTATAAAATGATTCAGGTTGAAGGGAATCTGTCAATTCCCTAATTTTGTCCCTTAAAAATTTTAACTATAATAAAAATGCACCTTTGTTTCCAAATACTTTCACTGACATTAACCCATTTGAATCTAACAAAAACCCAAAGAAGATATAGCATTTCTAAATCTAGCTTTTCTCCTTTTGGGGGAGACTCACAGAGAACAAAAAGGAACCATCTTTTTTCTCTTCCTGTTCCCTGCTCCCACCCCTCACCCCACCCACCCCACCCCCTTGCCTGAGTGAGAATGCTATCCTCTTTAATCTGTCCAATGACTTTGCAATGTTGCGTTTCGGGTCTTGCCAGAAGCCAGGCCAGGGTGCCTCTGTGTGTGGGAACACTCACATAATTGGCGTGCAGTACAGTGAAGAACTCAGGGTTGGTGATGAATTTGACCGCTGGAGACTGTAGCAGCAAGGTGATTTTTTGTGAATTCACTGGAGAAAGTGACCCATCTCTTCTCAGATCTGGAAGAAGTAAAACAAAGCAACTGAATGCATTGGAAAAAGATCGTTTCAGTTAGAAGACTTCTCTTTTGTGGCACTGGTATCCTACAAGCCTTCACCAGCACTGCTGGGGAGGACTGTTGTTTCAAATGGTGATCCAGCCAGTGTCACAGTGACGGCCAGGTGTCCCATCACTGTGTCTCAGTTGAGACTCAGTATTTCCCAGGGTACTCCAGTGTAACTTCAGCTGGATCAAGTCCTCGAATAACTCATCCCTTTTATCCCAGTGAATTTTTCTCATTTTCCTTACAAGTTGCTCTCCATAGCTATGTCAGTTTGTTTGCAGAAAGGATCACAATCCTTCCTCTCCCTCCATCCCCATCACTCTGGGACTTTGCAGCCTCTCCCCACATTAAATCAAGCTGGCCTTGAGTTTTGCTTTAACCAACAAAATTTGCCAGAGGTTCTGAGCCAGGGTTTTGAGAGGCCTGTAGGTCCCTACTTACTTTCTCTCCCTCATCATGGGAACAGCCTGTACAAGATGAAAAGCCATGGGGAGCAGGGACAAGCCACCCTGGCTGAGGCCACTTCAGGCCAGCCAGCCTGCAGCCTATTCCACAGCTGACTAAGGAGGCACATGTGAGCCCAGTGCCCTGAGGAATTACCTGGCAGAGCTCAGCTCAAACTGCCCACCTGCAGAACTGGGGTGGGGGGAGGTTAACGCATGGCTGTGAGCTTCAGATACTAAGCTTTGGGATAATTTGTTATACAGCAAATGCCAACAGATCCAATACCAAACTCCAAAAGGAATTTTCTCTTCCTTTTCCCTCATATTTCCAATTATTCCACCACCTTACCAAATCTCTCTTAGCAGTCAAAGGAATTAATAATAGAAAAACCTTAACTAGTCAGTTTAGTTAATGTATCTGATAAAATGATTAGAATGGAGGCAATTAAAATTGTTGGTGGAACTATGTATGTGTATTTAAAAGAGGGCATGAAAGTATCCATTCTTCTGCTTTTCAGAGAGAGGGGAGACCTACAGGATGCGAAACACGTGGCTATTTGCTCAGACTGTTCTATACCTGTCATCTGCCATCATTTACCCAATTTAAGAAATTTGGATTATCAGGATGTCGCTGTGATAATCTTATGCTATTACAGGTATAAAAAATAGAAACCAATATTTTCATTGAAGACAACTTTATGGTGATCAAAGGGGCAAGGAGCAGAGGAGGGCTAAATTAGGAGTTTTGGGTTAATCACTATATAGATGCTTCCCTGGTGGCTCAGACAGTAAAGAATCCGCCTGCAATGTGGGAGACCTGGGTTCGATCCCTGGGTTGGGAAGATCTCCTGGAGATGGGCATGGCAACCCACTCCAATATTCTTGCCTGGAGAATTCCATGGACAGAAGAGCCTGGCCAGCTACAGTCCACAGGGTCACAAAGAGTTGGACACAACTGAGCGACTAAACACATATATAATATAATAAAATATAACATAATATATAACAGGGATCTACTGTATAGTAGAGGGAATTATATTCAATATCTTACAACAGTCAATAATGAAAAAGAATATATATGTGTAAAACTGAATCACTTTGCTGTACACCTGAAACTAACACAATATTGTAAGTCAAAGGCAATGGCACCCCACTCCAGTACTCTTGCCTGGAAAATCCCATGGACAGAGGAGCCTGGTAGGCTGCAGTCCATGGGGTCGCTGAGGGTAGGACACGACTGAGCAACTTCACTTTCACTTTTCACTTTCATGCACTGGAGAAGGAAATGGCAACCCACTCCAGTACTCTTGCCTGGAAAATCCCATGGACAGAGGAGCCTGGTAGGCTGCAGTCCATGGGGTCGCTGAGGGTAGGACACGACTGAGCAACTTCACTTTCATTTTTCACTTTCATGCACTGGAGAAGGAAATGGCAACCCACTCCAGTACTCTTGCCTGGAGAATCCCAGGGACTGGGGAGCCTGGTGGGCTGCCGTCTATGGGGTCACACAGAGTCGGACACGACTGAAGCGACTTAGCAGCAGCAGCATACTTCAGTTAAAAACAAACAGAAAAGAAGGCAATCTCAGGCTTTTCGAGTATTTACATCTGAGTTCCACTCAGGCACATTCAAAGAAATGAACACCAGGCCCCCTAGTGGGTGCTGATGGTATTTGGTAAAAAATTTTCCTGAGTGGTGGTGTATTTAAAATCATAAGACCAGTGGAAAACCTCTTTACTGCCAGGTTCCTCTCTCAGCGGGGGACTGTATTGATATTTTATTCTAAATACAAACAAGTCTTATTCCTATTGTTGTCATGTGGCTCCTTGGAAGGAGACCTTGAATTCTTATTGCATCTTTTACTTACAAGTGGAAAACATCCTTAGGACACCAATAAATAAATTTACACAAAAAGAAATGATTAAGACACTGAAAAAAAATCACCTTGATGCACAAGTACAAGTTCTCTTCACTGTGAGTCCACTTTTCCTTTACATTGCTGGTGAGACACTTCTGTCTGTTTTTACCCTGCTGGCGCCAAGCATCTTTCTCCTCCTGGATTTTGCCCACCTCCCTGCTTTCCCTTATCCACCTTCCATCCCATCAGTATCCACTGGCCATACCTAAGCTTGAAGATTCAGCCTCTGAGTCACTCCCACCTCCTCCACCGCCTCCTGCTGGAACTGGATCACAAATTTGGCTACCAGAATCTTCTTCAGGCCTCTCTGTGGCAATGGTTCGCTGAATATTTTGATACCTTTGTATCAGAAAGTGAAAAGACAGGAGTTAACTTTGGTTTGTTGGCTTGTTGAGGGGCTGATGCTCTGAGTCAGGTAAGTGGGAAAATTTGTAAAGAATTGTCTTGGATGTCAAGAAACGTCAGGAGAGAAGTGCTCAAAATTTTCCCAAGATACTTAATTTGCAAGACAAGTATCTCTAGGTGATTTGACTTCATTTTGTTTTGTAAACTATGATGAGTTTCAAGTATGGTGACTTAAAAAAAAAAATCAACACACAAAAAATCATTATAAAAAACAGCCTCTGCCCTGCGTTAAACGAAATTGAACTGAGTCTAAAATAATGGTGTGGGAAGGAACTTAAAAATATTACAACTAAGATATCAAATCACCTCTCTTTGATTGTGATAAGTCTACAAACTAAAAGTTCTACTTGTTTTTATTTGACAGTTAACTGGTATGACTAGGAAAGTGAAAGAAAGTGAAAGGGGCTTCCCCGGTGGTGCAGAGGTTAAAGCATCTGCCTGCAATGTGGGAGACCTGGGTTCGATCCCTGGGTTGGGAAAATCCCCTGGAGAAGGAAATGGCAACCTACTCCAGTATTCTTGCCTGGAGAATCCCATGGACAGAGGAGCTTGGTGGGCTACAGTCCACAGGTTGCAGAGTTGGACACGACTGAGTGACTAGGAAGTATGACTAGGAGTGACTAGGAAGGAGTGTGCAAAGATTATACACTAAAAGATGCAAACTAATATATACAGAATGGATGAACAACAAGGGCCTACTCTATAGCAGGGGGAACTATATTCAATATCCTGTGATAAGCCATAATGAAAAAGAATATATATATATATACACACACACACATGTAGAGCTGAATCACTTTGCTGTACAGCAGAAATTAACTGAATATCATAAATCAACCATACTTCAATAAATAACATTTTTAAACATTAAAAACAAAAACACTGGCAGACAAATAAATGCTTTCAGCTTATATAAAGTCTCCTTTGAGTTTTCTTCCCAAGTTGGAGAATGAGTCAGTAGTCCAATCAGTCACCTAACTGGGTACTTACTAAATATTCACTGACTCTTCCAATGGGGCCTGCTCTGTGCTGGACTTTCAGACCAAAGAGAAGACTGGAATATGACCTCACTCTCTGAACACTCACGGTCAGGACAGAGCAAAAAAGGGAAAGGCATGTAGACCATGACTCTGGTGATGTGAACATGATGCCCTACGTGTATTAGAGTTATGAATAGGGACAAGGAGACACCCAAGGCATGTATCTTCTGAAGCCAGCGTATGGACGTATCAGGGAGCTAGGAGGGAAGGCACACAGAGGAAATAAAACATGCCAAAGACTTCACCTGAGAGAACTCTGAGAAGCTTGGTGGTGGCACCAGGATGTGTAGGCACTGGGCAGGGCCAGGGAATCAGTACAGTGGCAGAAAGCACCTAGGAGGTGCCAGCACTGGTGGAACATTGTTCTCTAGGCCCAGAGCTACATCAGAATCACTTACAGGGTTGGTGAGAACAGGCTGCCAGGCTCCACTCCCAGAGTCTCTCTGACTCAATAGGTCTGGGGATGGAGTGATGGGAGGCAAGCACGTGCATTTCTAACTAGTTCCTAGGTGATGCAGCCGCTGCTGCTGGTCCAGGGACTGACTTTGAGAACTGCTGCTGTAGGGACTGGACAGCTGCTGGGAAAGAGGCAGAGTCAGCTCTACACTGACCCCCACCTATGTGGAGTGCATGGGAGGAGAAAAGCCTGGAGTCGGGGAGAGCAGCTGAGAACTACCGTTATCAGTCCAGGCTAGAGATGCTGAAGCCTGGACCCAGGCAGGCGTGGTGTATCCTGCTGGTCTCTTAGGGTGCTTCTGGGGAAGGGGAACACCCACATATTGTAGGGATACTAAGATCACCTACGCCTGCCTGCTTAAACCTCCCTGCCTGCCTAAACTACATCTGCCTAAACTACACCGAAAGTATACCTGCCTGCCTAAGCCTCACTGTGTTTCGTATGCAGGTGTCCAGCTGTCTTGTTCCTCTTTGCTTTGCTTCCTTCCTCCGTCCTGTGGGACCCTGACTTTGCCTGATGTCTCTCAGCCCACTGGTGCACAGGACAGGAATTCTGCCTCCCTTTTCCTCCTGGCACAGTAGGAACGAGAGAAGGGACTGAACTTAAGAGATCTTTAGCAGCCAAGCTGTAATAACTTTACATGTAGACTTAACAGGATTGGGGGCCTGGATATGGAAGCTGGAGCAGAGGGAAGGAGGGCTTCCGCTTAGAGCAGGTGGGTGGAGGCACCAGCCATGAGGAAGACCAGGTGAGATGGGCAGGTTGGCAGGAAGACTTTGGTGTGGATTTGGACAGGCTGATCTGGAGGTTCCAGAGGTCACACCAATGACCACAGTCAGGGGAGCGTTGCTATGTGGGTCATGTGCTCAGAGAAGAGATGTGGCAGTGGAGGAACAAGTGTGAAGAGAAGGGGGACCAGCATCTGGGGAGCAGCGAGTAGCCAGTGCAATCCAAGGTAGGGGCTTGGGAGATATTGTCACACAGACAGGGTCTTCTGTGGTGGTATTCCGAAGATCAGTGACCTTTCTTTGACCTTTAAAGAGGAGTTCTGGGGACTTGCCTGGTGATCCAGTGGTCTTAAGATGCTACGCTTCCACTGCTGGGGGCAGAGGTTTAATCCCTGTTGGGGGAATGAAGATCCTTCATGCTGCTTGGCCAAAAATAATACATAAATTAAATAAAAAGGAGTTTTGTTTTCTACTGTGGTTTCCAGACTACCTGCCAGAGTGATAATTTGGGTGATTATTATAATTACAGAAACTGGAGCAAAACTGAAATCTGCATTTGTAACAAATCTTCAGATGGCATTATCTACATTCAGATGGTATTATCTACATACTCACTGGTCTGAGGTTTTATTTTATCTAAGGAGACTTAGCCACTCCTTCCTGACACCTGGCAGAATGATGGCTTTGCCTGCAGCAGTTAGTGGGAGGCATTCCTGAGAAGGCCTCTTACGAGAAAATGTGGAAGGACAGGAATGAGCAAAGCAGCAGAGAGAGAGAAAGGCTTATGTGTGTTTAGCCCCCACATGTCTGTGGCGGGGAGGATGTAGGGAAGGTGCAGGCTGTTTGTCTGTGATGTTCCTGAGTTCTTGCTGGGACTCAAGTAGTGTGGCCTTGGGCGGGGGTGGGGGGTTACTCAGTGAGCCCGTGAGAAGCTGCCCAAGGGTGTAACCTTGACCTGGGGGAGGAGTGAGGCCTGCCAAAGGCCAAAGGACCTGCTGTCAGAGGATCCCCTAAGCGGCTCAAGGCAGGCTGCATTTTCCAAAAGTGACTCAACTATATTTTTTGGTCCACAAGCTCTTCTAGAATCTTACCATTCTCCTGTTAACATTAAGAGGCTGAATCAGTGTCCCCTTCCCTTCAAGCTGGGAAGGTCTTGTGGCTTCCTGGATGAATAGACAATAATGAAAGTGACAAGTGTGATGGAATAAATACAGGAGCCATGCTGTGAGGACGCCCAGGCAACACGGAGAGTCCACACGCAGGTGCTCGGGGCGACAGTCACAGCCAGGGCCCCAGCCAACAGCTGGTGTTCACCTTGAGATATGTGCCTCTCCAGCCCAGCCACCCTCTGACTGCAGCCATGAGACACCCCGAGAAGGGCCTCACTGAGCTCAGCCCACCACGATAACCGTGAGAGAGGATGGCGACGATGACGACAGTGGTGTTAATAATCAACTACTGGTGTTTACACCGTTAAGTCTGGGTGGTTTGTTTCTCAGCAACAGACATCTGGAACAGGGCTTAAACAAACCTCATGCTGTGGCCTCTCTTTTCCTTCCCAAAGTGCAGTGACCACAGAAGAGAATTTTAATGAGTTAATATAACCTTATTTGATAAAAATGTCTGAAATTTCACAACCTGCTCCATATGTCCTTCGTTGGACCTGTGGTATCCCATACCTTACTAGGTCAGCAGCCTCAAAACCCAAGTGCCAGACCCCACTCCTGGCCTTTGCTGGAGAAGGGACAGTCCTGGAGAAGCAGGCCACAGAGCAACTCATGGATGATCACCCAGCGAAGGCAGGGCTGTAGCCTCAGAGGCCCTCTTTGATCTGAAGATAAAAGAGGGGGTCAGAGAGCTGGTTCTCTTCTATTTCATCAAGAAGAGTCCTTCAATAACCCCCTCACATTTTATTTTTTTGCAGTAAAAGGTTAAATATTTATATTGCATAGAGTTTATGGAAACTGATAAGAAAGTCAGCTGCAATGTCTAATTTGTAAATGGACACACAGAGGAACACACACAAAACCAAACCAGAAGGAAAAAAACAAAACAAAACAAAACCCTTCAGGAGCCAAGCCAAAACAAACTAAACAAAAACCAAGCAAACTAAGCTTGTAGGAATAGACAATTCTCACAGGAGGAGCTAAAATTGGTAAAAGAAGAGCTCATGAAGCAGAAGCAGACCTCCCTCCAAGAACTGAAATGTAAGATGCACCAAAACACCAGGAGAATTGCTTAAGTCAGTAAAAACCCGCCAAAAGATGATAAGGAAGGGAGGGTACCATTGCTGGCAGAGTGAATCTGCAGAATCACTTGAAAAAATACTCAAACACTGATATCAAATACTGAAACCACATAGATCTCCCTTGGCCTGCTGTTTTGGGAATATAACCCAAAGGAAACATGCTAAGACAATCCTAGCATTTTACATGTCCTTGGGTCTTGCCCAAGATAATGATAAAAATAAATATCCAACAATATGACAAATTAACTAAATTACATTCATTCATTGGAACACTATCACTTAAGTGATAACTTTAAGACTATGTAGCAATGTGAAAATGCTAATAATGTAGTAAGTGAAAAATGAATATAAAACTATATCATCATTTTAAATATACAAAGACTGTGCATATGGAACTTGAAAACTTGAAGACAGTTTAATCTTTTAGAAGAGCTAATCCTTGGGGTATAGGACTATAAGATCCTTCTTTGTTTTTTTTTCATATTTAAGATTTTCATTTCTCCATAGTATAATTTTATCCAGATAACTAAAACATCAAACTTGAGCTGACCATTTAAAATCAGACTATGTATTTATATTTTGGTTTGTTTGAGAAGTGTTTGTGAAGAAGGTAGAGTTAGTTCATTCGGGATATTCTGAAAGTGCAGGAATTAACTTGGGAAACTGTCTTGTACTGAGTCCTGGTAAACTCTGGCCCCATCCAGCCACTGGGAGGAGGGACATAGACGAATGAGAAAGAAGGTAAGGACAGTACCAGTGGTGGGCACAGTGCCCCATCAATAATGGGGCTGCAGAGGAGGCAGCCACCGGCTGTGAGTGGAGGGCTCTGGGGAGGTTTCAGGGCCAAACAACGTTAGGTTTGGATCTTTGTAGGGTGGAGACAGGTGCCAGGTGGAAGGCAGGTAACGAGGGACTCCCTTGCAGTAGGAGCATGTGGCAAAGCCACCAAGGCCACTTGGGAAGTGGCCGAGGGCATGTGGTCACCGCATGCTACTTCGTCAACTCCTTATTTTGCAGTTCACATCTCTTTGCACAAAACATTTGCCTTTCACAATCACCCTACCAGAAGTCAAAAGAAACTCCTTCTTACAACACTGAAAAGTATTTCCATTTTGCTATGAGACAGTGATGGGTGTCAATTTCTCCTGATAACTGTAGATTATCAAACAAATGCCCCCTATGTGTGGTCACATCTGCACCACACATAAGACTGTGGATAAAAGACTAACAGTATACTTTGTGTGGCTGCTGTTATCAGGCCAAATCACTGAAAAACTTTAAGTGCTTGAAAGCAATAGGCTAAAATAAGCATTGAAGAGCCTGGATACTTATCTCAAGGTTATCTAAGTTTCCCTAGGTAGGATTTTTCACAAGAAATAAGCACTTTCTCCAATTGCTCAATTTCTTTATCTGTCCAAATGGATGCAGCAAATACAGCTTCCTGTTCATCAAAGTCTGGGCCTTCTCAGCATGTTCAGCTTCACTGGAGGACACAGGGCTTTATACACCAAAGCCTGCACACTTCTCTAGAGGCCTGGTTAAGGATGGATTTGGCTTCAGTGGCAACCCACTCCAGTATTCTTGCCTGGAGAATCCCATGGACGGAGGAGCCTGGTGGGCTACAGTCCACGGGGTCGCAAAGAGTTGGACACGACTGAGTGACTTCACTTTCACTTTATATTATACAATCTGAACATCATGAACAAACTTCCAAGTATTTTTATGTCATGAGTCAAGGTGTTTACTTTTGCTTCTGTTTTGTTTTAGTGCTCTCCCTGTTTCTTAGTCTGATAAACACTTTCAACTTATCTGTCTGGCAAGACAGACCTGGGGGCTATTTCTGCGTATGGCATCTGAACACGATCTCTATGTAAAATGAGCTTGCTGTGTTCCCTGCATTTTTAGCTGCAAACACCATGAAAGGACACTCCCAAGGCTTTTGGTACATTTATATACAATATGTTCTTCCTTGTAATATGATTTCTTTCTGTGGGAGTAACTAGAGAAATATGCTGCCAATGAAAATGCTTTATGGTTCTTAATAATGACACTCAGATATTGATGGGGAAAAATGGAAAGCAAGTATGTTCCAAATGCTCATGTGATAAAAGAATCCTCGTGATTTTCACCTAAAGCGTCCTCCTCTGCCTGCAACATGGAGAAGGAAATGGCAACCCACTCCAATATTCTGGCCTTGAGAATCCTATGGACAGAGCAGTCCATGGGGTCACAAAGAGTCGGACACGACTGAGCGACTAACGCACGCTGTCTACAACAGCAGTAACTAGAAGCTCAGCTTTTTTTCTGTTTAATAGTATTAAATTGTCCATTTTTTTCTGTAGTGTAGAGTTAACTTTCAAGGGATGTTTGTTATCCATAGCTGTGTCCCCCAAGTCCAATTATTTATTCTTTCTCATCCCTCTCCACCTTTTTCCTCTACTTCACACTAGCAAGACATCAGGTGGTTATAAACAAAGTTGAGCCTGCATTTTGCATTCCTGGCTACTAAAAGTATCTAAGAGCCATTGTCCTGATCTTAAAGGAGCAAGATGTTGAGTGTGATGCTCGTACTAGCTTACAACATGGGACAGATGCTATTGAGGGTTTCGTTTGCATGTTGAAAACAAAATGACATCTTTACATACTAAAAACTAGTAAAGGGCCTATGTTTTAGACAAAACAATTCTCCAAAAGTATTTTTAAATATTTCATTTTCTATGATGAAAGCTGTTTAAGAATGTATATTTCTGAGTATGTAGCAATTATGGGACTGGAGTAGGCATGAATATAGCAATTTATGAGACAGCTTTTTCTCCAACAGCTTTTAGTATTCTGTTAAACCTATCCTTTGAATGTTTTGAAACTGTTTCCAAACTGTTTGTGTTCCAGACCTGTTTGAGATTCTTATGACAGATATGAATATCTGGCAGAAAAATGTGCATCCATGTATAACTTACTTACAGTTTCTGAATGGTTCCGGAACATTGACACCCTCAGTGAATACCTGGGGCGGGGGCGGGGGGGGGGGTGTTGGTCCATGAGCCCCTGGCTAAGAACACCTGTGTTTGAGCCTGGGCCCTCAAGGTGTACACAGGACTCCCCATCTTTAAATGACACTCAGGCTTAGCTGATGGCCTGCTGCTGAATTATAAATTCAGCTTTCCAAGTACTAACTATGAGTTGGTTAATTACTTTGCAGTTTCCTCATACAATCTGAGCAGAAAAGTCTAGAGGGAATCTCATTAATCGCCCTTCCCCTTCCATGGTCTCTAGGGGCTCACTGCGTGCTGGTCACCCACCGCCTGTTGAGCTGCTCCATCTGCTGGATGGATCCAGATCTCCGCATCCCATCGGGGGTGGCTGCTGCTGTGGGGCGCTGCCAGGTGGTTGTGCGGTTCACGTGGTCCACATAAAAGACCCGCCCGTGGCTGTCAATGCGAGCTTCCCAGTCTAGTGCGTGATAAAAAGGCAGAAAGAAAAATCAAGGACAAACTATGGATCCATGTGAAACAGACAAGCACTTCCAGGTCTTCTGCAGGTAGAACTCACTGCTGGTGACTTGCTGAAGACCAAGAACTGCCCAGAGCACCTGTGTGACCTCTGAGGCATTGGCATGGAGTTGGTGTGCCAGGAAAGAGCCCACGGGACTCCGATTCTCTGCTGGACCATTTGGGTTCCTCAAATATGACCTATGTTAAAATTCTAACAATTTCTAAAGACAAAGTCAAATATTTATTTCCTTCTTTAAAAAATTCCATCTTGTCAAATTTCTTGGCTACCAAGTTACAGCTGGAAGATAGGAATGTCCTCCAGCGAAAGCTGACACTCTGATGCTGAAAAAAGTCCTTTCTTTGTTAAATCTGATGGAGGATGGCTGGTTAGGAGGGAATAATGGGTCCTCTTAAACCCAGGTTTGACTACAGTTCTAAAATACTGCATGTAGGTGCAGCTTCCTATAACCTCTAATACGTCACAGCCTTTAATTGATTGCCTCTTGAGAGAAAGAATGGAAAGTTTTGACCCTTAGAAACTAAATTCAAATCATCCTTTGATAAGCTGTGAATTTATAGTTTATGTTCAACCCATCTGTGGCTGCCGATTATTTCTTGACCAAAACAAAACCAATCATGACTATTAACTAGCATCAAGCTTTTTAAGTATCTCTTTGTTGATAAATAACCATCCTAAACAGTAGAGGGAGCCCAAGATAAAGATAAATTCTTCTAAAATTTAAACAACAGCAGCCAACTAAAAGGTGGAAGCACAGATGACACAGTCCATGATATACATAGGGGCCGGACTGGGGTGATAGGATGAAAAAACTCCTTAAAACTGAGAGAGCTGGGAGTCACATGTACACACCTGAGCTTAACGAAGATGAGCTTAATGTCTGCTGTACCAGAGATGGGCAAAGCTTTTAGAGTCCACATGTAAAAATATGGTGGAAATAACAGCTCCATGATAAAGTTATGCTGAAAAAATGAGTTACACTAAAGAATAAAATGCAAAAATGACTGCAAATGAGGAAAGCTATTCAGCCTTTTAAATGAGAAAAGCCATAGCTTTTGGGAGTAGGTCAGATATTTAGCAATTCTGTTGAAAAAGTATCATTCAGGTAATGACATAGCAACTCTCAATTGTTTTTAAAATGAAAAAATACATTTGGTTTAGTTATGGTTTGATGTGTGCATGGTTTATCTGGTTTGTGAACATTATGGCTTATGTTTGACATTTACCTGCGGGACTGCCAAATAAGGCCCAAGGAAATCTAAACTACCAGAAAATACCAAATTCAGCTTATAAGACAAATTGAAAAATATATATAGTCAGGCTGTATAAATATATTCTAGAAGGTTTTGATTAAATTTGACTACTAGATGATTCAGCTGTCAACTGTTAGTCGTAAATATTAATTAGCTCATTGATGGAATTGTGTATTTGTGTAACTATTGGGTAATTAATTGAAGCCAAACATTAAAAAATTTCAGTGATTCCCAAACTAGCAGCAATTAGGCTTTTTTTTTTTTTAAACCCAACATGACTGTCATCCAACAAAGAATAAGTGTCAACCTTTGAAGAGTATCATGCTACTTTATTCACTTGAACAAACACCTCCTTTTACTATGAACTAGAACTATGAACTGTGAACTATGAACTAGAGATCCGGCCAGATCCTGAGGACCCACTGCTGACTAACACACATCCCTGTCCTCCAGGTGCCCCATAGTAAAGGAAGGATTCCTTCAAAGACAAGACTCCAGTCTCATGGATTCTCCAAGGAAAAGAACTGAAGTATGGTGCAATGATAATGATCATTTCTATGAGTTTCACAGAAAAGAATGTCAAGCCAGACAGGCTCTCTTGTTAATATATTAATATATATTAAACATGTAGAAGGCAGAGGGCTAATTAAACCTCTCATAAATATTCAGAAAATAATAGCTAAGCATAATTAGAGATTATAAGTGGGTTTTCTGGGTTTCTTTGTAAAGAATTTACTTTCAAATACTGTATAAACCATATTGCATTAAGAGAAAATTTCTGAATGGAACTTCAGCCTCAGCATGTCCAGTGCACTTGGCTTTGTGATACCAAAACAGACTTCTGAAAAGGATACCTTAATGGATGACCTTGGGATAGTAGTCATTCATGTGCATCCATTCATTTGTGACTGAGGGATCTGTCATACTATATATTTTCCATGAAGTCTAAGAACAATGTAGAGCCTAATAATGTATCCCACTTTAATTATTATACTCATAAAACCTATACATTTTACTTTCACATTAACAAGTACAATATCATGTTTATAGTCTGGGGCTTTCTCTTGAACTTCTGTCACATATCACTGCCTTCTTGACATCCAAATTTGGATGATATTTCAAATATATCACAATCAAAGCCAAATTTCAGCTCTTTCCCACCCAAACCTGCTCTATCTGCAGCCTTCCCTTTTCGTCTCAGTTAAATCCAGGTTAAAACTCTTGAGGTCATTCTTGACCCTTCTCTTTATTTCATACATGATGTCCAATTTGTCAGCAAATATACCCACAAAATATCTGTCCAGAATCTGACCACTCTTCTTCACCTCCTCTGCTCCCTGCTGGCCCAAGCCTCCACTGTTTCTCACCTGCAAGAACATTATGCTGGGTCTCAGGCTTCTATTTTTCTTTCCTCACAATTTAATGTCAATACAGAAAAACTTTTAAGTCCTAAGTCAGACAATGTCAAGTCTCTGCTCAGAAACCTACAATGTTCCCCTTTCATCCAGATTAAAAGCCAAACCCTTAAGTGGTCTACAAAGTCCTATGTGCGTGATCTGGGCTCCTGATAGATCTCTTTACCTGCTGCTTCCTCACTTCCTAAATCTGCTCCAGACATACTGACCTTCTTGCTGTTTCTCAAGCCCACCAGGCAAGCTGCTCCATTTGCTCAGAAAGTTCTTCCTTCCCAATACTTGGGTGGATAACTCTCTTATCACCTTTAAGTCTAGTTTCAAATGTTGCCTTGTCAATAAAGTGTACCTGACCACCCTATTTAAAATGGCAAATTGGCCATCAATATACACTTCAGATTCTCCTTCCCCTGTTCTGCTTTTGCTTTTTCACAGCACTTAATACTTTCTAATGTGCTGCATTATTTCTCCATTTATTCTTTTTATTCTTTATTATCTGTCTCTGCCAGTCTAGATTGTAAGTCCTTGAAGGCAGAGATCTTCACCTGTTTGCCTTACCTAAAACAGTGCCTCACACAGGATAAGTGTTCAATAAATATTTATCCAATGAAAATCTATCAGGGATGAATTCATCCATGTACCACATGAAATTATTTAAGAAAATTTAGCTGTTAGCTTCACTATCAACTTTTCTAATATTTTCCAGTGTTGCATGGACAGAAAATTGAAACCTGTCTGGAAGAAATTTATTTTCACTATCAAAAACAACTTATATAAAGTAATTCTTTAGAACAGAATATATTATACTCATTTGTAATATCTGTATGCATAACTAGCTATTACTCTTGGATGGATTGAAGGTCAATTCATGTGCACACTCACTGATAGGTTTTTTGCTGTGGAGAAAATGTTCCTTTCTTGGAGAGAAAATGTTATAGGTATTTTTTCTAAGTCAGAAGTATCTCTAGTGACATTTATGGAATATCCATAAATCAATGTATAAAGAAAGAAATCAGACATCAAAAGTTAAAGGACATAATGCCTATCTTGGTCTCTTCCAACAAATATAGTGTTCCTTTAAATTGGTCCACATATTAAAAACTCTGTTTTATCACTGATAAATTACAACTGAATAGGAGGAGACTGGTGTGGATGTTAAATATATCATATTGTCAAGAATAGATTAATCAAAGAATAAGTCTTTCTTCTTTCAAAACTGTAATGGGTTAATGCAAGCACAGGCAAAAGAATGTAAAGAAACACTGATTCCTTGCATCCTGGAAAGATTCTGCAGTTGTAAAATTTATCAAATTTTAAAGGTTATCTTTGCTTGAAAAGTGAGTTGAAACCAAAACAGGGATGTTCTAGAATTCATGAACATATGTGATGTTAAGTGAATATATAATATCTGGGGTGTCAGTTCCTTCTTACAAACATAATAATGGAATATTATAAGGGCAAATTACATTGGGACAATATCTAGAGATTATCTAGTCCAAATCTAGCACTTAGTAGATGAAAAGATTGAAATCTTACAAATAAGAAAACTGAGTCTCTGAGAGATTAAGTGATTTTCCTAAGTTCAAATAACCAGCTAGATAATTGTTAATTACACATTACAGTTACCAGGAGAATGTGACTGAATTCTACCCCTAAAGATGATGTTTTGCCTGGAAACCTGTAAGAACTGTAGAAAAAATTTGCATCTGTCACATATGGGTACAATTTAGAGTAAGGAAAATGCAAGTTGAAATGTTTTATTATGCGGAGATGCTTGAACCATAAATGGTCCCATGGAGAATAATAGGATTACCCCATCTTGAACTGAAAACTTTAAAATGTAAAATAGTAAAATTTGTGAAATAAGGGTCATGAACAGTTTGCAAGGACTAGTCAAGTCTTGTGAAGAAATGCTCTCCATTTCAGAAGTTGAGGGCTACTGAAAATACTGGGTTATCTATTTGAGATCACATCCTGAAACCATCTGAGAAAAAAACCAACCAAACAATTTTTACGGTAGGCACCATAATGGTTTTTGATCACGCTGTAAGGTACAGAGTGGGGGAAGAATTTGGATGTTTATATACAAAGTTCATACTGACCTGCTTAGATTTGATAGGAAGAATTAAAACATAGATTTTCAAAACTAAAGCTTACTTGGTGGAAGAGGCTCATCGATTGTTGGGTAGTGATGATGTTCAGGCCTCAAGGAAGGAAGCTGGCTTACTGGCTGGGAACTATGGAGTATAGGACATTCACCTACGGACAAGATAGTCAAGATATTCAGATTCATTCATTGCTGTGGCAACGTCATCAAAAAAGCATGTCTGTAAAACAAATTATTGCAAGAAAAAACCCCAAAGAGTGGGCAATCAATTTTTTGGATCTTTGTCAGTTTGTGACATTCAGAACCATTCATGAATGAGTGAATAGAGGGAACTATTTTTTTTTTTAACTCAAATAGTCAAAACATTTCATGGTTCTGATTTGTACCATAACAGATCAACAGGTAGGATTGGGGACCTAAATTTTCTTGAGGGGAAGGTGGCATCAGAAAGAGACCTAGAAGAAAATGAACAGAGCCTGAGATTAGCCCAGGAAAAGAAACAGGCCTGTTGGAGGGAAAAACAGCATTTATAAGGTCCCATAAATTTTTGGGACTGTGTAAAATGACAGCTCCTTTTTCCGATAGATTTTATCTGAGGGCTGCCAAGAGGCCGTCTTTCAGATTATGTGTTTGGAATGAGACTCTTAGCTGCTGTCATTTCAAGATGGGGTTAAGGAACTGATGGGCCAAGAAGGTAAATTCTTATTGTATGAAACCTAGGGGCTGGGGTGGGGAGCCAAGGACCTATGGAATCTTGTGATTGTTTCAAGTTATTCTGAGGAAGAAGCAGACAAACCAGGGTGTTCTGGAAAGAGAAAAGACAAGAGACGAAGGAAGTAGGTAAGAGGTAGGAAGACTGAGACAGGAGAACTTGAAACATGGAAGTGGGATAGAAGGAAGCAGAAAGACAGACATGGAGAAATTTTAGAAATAAACATATCCACAGAATGCATGGTCCAATTATGATAGACACAGCTAATATTACTGTCAGGCAGACCTATGATGAACTGAATAGTGTTTTAAAATGGAGTTTTTATTTAATGATTGAACTTCAGGTCTTGGTAACACTGCATGTAGAGGGGCCTCCTGTACCAGCAGTTTGGGTCACACAATCAGAGTCAATTGCTCTTGATCTGTGAGGAGCTAGAAAAGTTCAGGCCATGAGCCAGCCCTCAGACTGGTAACCCCCATTGCACTCCATCCTGGATTTCTCACAATAGCCCCTATTGGCCAAAGGACAAAGGTCAGGCTTCTCCTTCTTTTGCCCTTCCATGGCTGATGCAAATACCAAGTGTTCCATTATTCCGTGGCCCAAAAGAGACGGACTGTGGAAACCAGTGTCTAAGATCTTTATGGGAGCTCAAATTTCAAAAATATTTCTCAGAGTTTCCATACATGGAAAGGATGATTATTTCTTTTTGCTCTAGATCTACAGAACTGACTTAAAAACATAAGCAGAAGTTAATTAGAAAGGAAATTAAGTGAATTTAGCCATTTAACTCCTTGAGCTAACTGGAAAACAAGAACAGGAATGTATTTGGGAACAAAGGGTCCTTTTAAATATTAAATATATAACATCATTTCTTGTGCAAATTCTGGTGTGTGATTCACACCCCTGGGGTCCTCAGAGACTAAGGAAAGTCAAGGAAGGTGCCCCTCCCTCATGCCAGCATATAGCTCCTTGCAAACTGACTCCTGTTCCAAAGCCTGGCTTTGTCTTTAGTGGATATAACTCTCATGTTCATATTTATATGTGCTTAATGTCAGAAACTGAAAAAAAAAAAAAAGAGAGAAAAACAATGGTACAGTTGTTATGTCACCAGCTGCTGTGTTTTAAATTTAGTTTGTTAAAAAAAAAATAGAGAGAGACTTACCTTGTTGTAATTAATTCAACCAATCAGGTTAATTACTCCTCCAAGCTAGTGGAAACATAATAGTGTCGCTCGCCGGGTTAATGGAGCTGACCCCACCTTCCCGTGAACCCCAAGCAAATGCAATGATGTGACTGATGCATCTCAGCCAACGGAATGCAAGCAAGAGGAAGCAAGCCACTTCTGTTCTGCACGAGGCTGCAGCTCCGCACCATCCCCCTCACCTCAAACACAAAGCAAGGGTCAGACCTGCTAGAACTTCTGAGAAGGAAATGTATTCCAATTTAAAAGGGAGCGTTACTGCTCATCTACCTGGAAGAACCTTCACTCAGAGGCTGAGCACGTCATAGGAATCATCTCAGTTAATTCTTCCAAACCCTTTAGGGTATGTTCACTTTGCACCCAGTTTACACGTGAGGTTTGGAGCAGTTAGGTAACTTGGCTAAGGTGTCATGGCTGGGAAGTGGGGAGACTGAAGATAAACCCAGGGGAGCCTGATGCCAGGGTTGAGCTCATAATCACACTGTTGTTGTTGTTTAGTCGCTCAGTCCTGTCCGACTCTTTGTGACACCATCGACTGTAGCCTGCTGTAGTCCATGGGATTTTCCAGGCAAGAATACTGGAGTGGATTGCCATTTCCTTCTCCAGGGGATGTTCCCAACCCAGGGATCGAACCCACCTCTCCTGCTTGGCAGGCAGATTCTTTACCCTGCACCACCTGAGAAGCTGCCCATAATTGCATTATGTTAGTTTTTTTTTTTTTCCATTTGATCTGAAGGTTTTTAAAAACCATTTTATGTTGAGGTTAAAAAAAGAGGCACATGTGGAGGGAAAAGAAACACAAAGTAGATGAAGAAGACATCCTCTACAAACTGCTGCAGACGCACCTGCGTGCCTGTGAATACAGTACACCTTTCTCGGCTAACCTCAGGAAAGAATTTGCAATCTGCAAAGTCACAGTGAGGGGAGAAGAGGGCACATGTGCATATAATCAGGCATTCGTGTTTCTTTTGAGCGGGCGCTCTTGGAAGCGTGGTGCTGAGCGGGGGACACATCCGCCACTTGGACTCCATTAGCCCGGGGACTCCCTACCAAGGGAGAGAAGAACTGGCTGTAGAAGTCACGTGCCAGCATAGGTACAGCCTTCAGGAAATCAACAGTCCTTCCCAGGAATCCTCGTTTTGCCCCTAGTAATCACTATAGTGAAGCATATGTTCTTAACTTTTTGGGGGTTTACAATCTGCAAAAAATTTCAGGAATCTAGAAATTTCTTTAGAAACATAGACTTCCACTCTGGCCCCAAAAAACTTTTTCATCCTTTTGGTAAAGGGGATGGGTTTCCCACTGCTGGACTGTTAGACCCTCAAAGTCATGGGCAATATCTTTCTTAAAATATCAATGTATACTGAGTCAAGTTTCCATTACCCATGTGTGGACTGTATCCTATCATTGGAGACATGGGTCCAAATATACCCATTGGCTACAACAGATTGACAGACTATAAATCAGCCTGTAGCTATGTGGCTCTGGGGTAAAAATGGTTATTATACTTCTAAAGGTAAAAATGTTTTTTCTTTCTTAAAAAACACCCCTTTGATGAGAAGAGTTGCTTTGGTTTTGCCTCTTGACCTACAAAGCTTAAAATGTGTAGCATATGGACCTTTATGGAAAAAGTTTTCCCAACTTTGGTGTGAAACATCTCTGGTACCTTCCAGTTGTGCCCTCATATGGGTATATCCCCAAATTGCCTTATGATATACTTATTTTTAATTCTATTGTAATTATTGAGTACCTTCCACATATAGCATCCGACCTAGAACAAAGAAGAGACTCAAAGCACCCCTATTAAAGAAAGGGATTGTCACTCCATTCTCATACTCATGGGTGCTTTTCCATATTGTACAGTATGTCACTACGGTTTATTGTATAGCACTCTGGTTTTCTTCCTGTGTTTCTTTGTTACCAGTTTCCTTGGGCTTCTCCTTACCCTATGTGTCACTTTCCCTCACCCTTTCTTTCTCCAAAATGTAGAATTAAGTACTTTTAAGTACTTAAAATTATTTCTTTTACAATCACGTACGTTCCTATAAAAATTGCAGGTGCCAGGCATTTGCTTAGCAGACATAAAGAAGATATGAATTCTGGCCCTTGATGAGCTTACAATCTAGAGACAATACCACTGCATGTTGTTTGGAGGCTAATTTAAACAAATTAGAGCAGCAAAATAGCAGAATCTATATTTTTTGCTTTTAAAACGGCTGAATTTTTTCATATTATCATGTGACTTTTAAGTTATTTCCCTCAATGTCACTGTCACTTGACTGGCAGGTGGTTCCCAATTCTGGATTAGGAAATGCAAGTTAACTTTATATATGCTTCCACAGGCATGACTAAGAAGAAAGATCTTTGGCTAGGACACAGAATACATTTTTAAACTAAAAAGGGCACCTGTTGGATTAGAATCTTATTCGAGACAAAGTGATTTACACATTCATGGTATCCTTCCTTTGCATTAGCCAAAATAGCTCCCCAATCCCACAAAACAACACAAAACAAAACCAACAACAATAACAGAATCAAGGAGACAGAAATCATGACACATATATGTAGGCTATACATATTCATATGTACACAGGTTAAATTCTAAAACAGGTAATATCAATGTTCTTCCACTTATATTAACATTTATTGCTAATCTTCGTAAGTTGTGGGGAGTCAGCAGATATTGACGTATTACCCACTTAATGTTGATCATTTTCTGCTCATATCATTTGATACTAGCTTTGATGCTCTTGCTGCTGTCAAGACTGGAGGGTAATATGTACCCTGTAATCAGTGGTTAGTTAAAACAGAGACGCACACATACAAGTACACGCTCACATCCAACTAGTTGTCATTCCTGGGGTGTATCTGAGCGGTGGTGGGGTGTCAGCTACCCACAGTCTGGAATACTGACATACACATATACACATGCACACAGGTAAGTACAGGACAGGCACACGTGGCCACCGCGGCAACCTTATTTGGGACTGATCCTCTCCCTCTTGGTTTTAAACCTTGTTGGTGAGACCTGCGTCCCCCTCGTGGTGGTCCTATTCTCACTCTGATGGGGTGTGAGGTCTAACCTTCTCTCCGACTGCTCGGCCCTGCCACGGGAGACTCCAGACCTTCCACGGTTCTGGCCATGCTCCCATCGGGGGCGGCCAGCTCATCTTGCCATGGCCCTGCGCCGTTCGCCGACTCCGGGTCCAGCTCTGGGCTCTGCACTGAGTCGGGCACTGACTCGAAGGCGCTGTTCTCCTCCTCCTCGTCGTCCTGCGAGGAGAAGACCGTGCTCTCGGAGATCTTGGCACTGTCCACAGAGGAGAAGCGGGTGTGGCTGGCGAACCTACTGCCGTTGTAGCAGGAGGGGCTGTAGCAGGAGGCGCTGTAGCAGGAGCTGCTGTAGCACGAGGAGCTGTAGCAGGAGGGGCTGCAGCAGGACGCGTCGCAGCAGCTGTGGTCCCCACCCTGCCGCGGGCTGGAGTCGCTCTCGCTTCCCGTGCTGGGGAGCGCGTCGCCATCCGGGGCTGAGCCGTTGGCCAAGCCCGAGTGGCCGAGGGAAGCCGTGCCTGGAGTGGCCCCCTCGGGGGCCTCTCCATCCTCTTCCAGGGGAGGAGGCTCCGCGGCAACCGTGTCCACCTCGCTGAGCGCATCCTTCTCCGAGGCATCCTTGAGGGTGGCCTCCTCCTCGGCACCGTCGTCGTCGTCCGCGCTGCCGCCCTGCGCCGAGGGCAGGCTGTGCAGCAGCGTGTGGATGCGGATGTAGTGGGTCCGCGGCGTCTCAGGCTCACCGCAGGCGGACGCGATCACCGTCTCCAGCTCGGACACAGGCAGGGAGCACGGCCTGGTTTTCCTCTTCACCGAGGCCCGCAGGTGCAGCCTGTCCTCCCCCTGCCCCAGGGCAGACACGTCCCCCTCTTCCTCCTCCACCTGCTCCTTCTCCTCCTCCTGCCCCCCAGCCCGGCTCTCTGCGGACCCTTCCTCAGCCACCGGCTCCCCAGGGCTGCTCGGGGCTTGACCGTCCTCCAGCAGCCCCGGTAGGGCCACCTCCCCTCCCAGGTCCAGCCGCTCGGCCAGTTCTTCTGCACTTAGTGCGGGCTCTGTGTCCTCTGGCCCAGGGGCCAGCAGCTCCCCAGCCCCCTCAGGCCCCACAGAGACTGTGCCATCATCATCTCCTGCCTCGGTGGTACCTGCCGCTGCCTCAACCAGGCTGGTAAGCTCCAGGCCCTCGATCCCTGGAGGGCCCACAGTGCTGCCCTGGCTCGGCTGCTCAGGCTTTGGGGTCCCTGAGGGCTCTGGTGCATCACACGGGGGCTCCCCACAGCTGCTTGCCACCAGGTTATTCATGGGGCTGTCCTGAATTTCCGCAGACTCAGGCTCGGTACTCAGGGAGATCTCCTCATCATCTGTGGACAAGAAGAAAATGTCACTGCAGTGTTAGTCTACTCCTGAGGATGTGTGAGCATCTTAGGGATTTCTGCCCTAGGATATTGCATGGAGGGGTTGATGAGCATTTCCCATGGACCAAAGCTCTGCTAAAACCCATTCTGTAAGAAATGGTTCTCCTTATGCAATCACGATGTATTTGAGAATTTTGTTGCACGGGACTTCATTTTTTGGTTAAAAATGCCCAAATCCTAGTGCTACCCCTGTTCTGGGCACAAAGTAGGTGCTCAATAATGTCTGCTATTTGGAAGACCTCAGAGATGAGAGTTTACAGTTCCTTATTGGCTTCAGGCAGGGCTAATTATACTAGTTCAGAGAGTTTCCTATGGCTGAGTCCCCCAGTGTGGCAGAATGGGGTTCTCAGGTGACCACAGAGAAGGAAAGGGGGCAACCACAGTCATTCAGTGGCTCAGGCCAGAAGCCTCCAATATCTGGAGAATATTGAAGTGGGAAAGTAAGCCAGGTCTCCATGTCAAGTGCCCATTCACGGAGCAGCAACCATGGCTCACCTCTGCCTTCCCCCAGTTGCTCTACTGGATCCCTGCCAGATGTGGATTCCCAATTTAAGCCCTTGTGCTATCCACTCATTGAAGAAAAGCAATCTCTCTGGTGCACCGTAAAGCTATTCTTACTGCTACACTGAAGGAAGAATCAATTTTATTTTCAGGATGTAGGAAAGGCTGGATGTGAAAGGATGAAACAGGCAAGTGTTTCCTTACAATCTGCTTTGTAGACTGGGCACAGAAATGCGCAGCGTTTGTTTGACGAGGGGGCAGTGATAAACTCCAGACCCCGATTCTCAAAAGCCTTATCAGCTTTACTGGCAACTCATAAATGTTTTGCCAATAAAGTTGTGACAACTCACAACTCTCGGCATGATCTCTACCTGTGAGGGGGCTGCCAGAGAAGAGTCAGAGTGGGATTATGAGGCATCTCGTCAATCTTATTTGGAAATACATTTTGGCTTGAAAAACTGAACACAGGATGATTCAAAAGTTTTCTGTCCAATTTACAACATTCTTTTTTCCTGTGAGATTGTAAAAATCCACTGAATAATCACAGTTTGACAATATGACATGTATCACATGCGTTCATTCATTCATGTATGCAGTGATTTAACATCTATTGATTAAGTCCTGTGTGGGTGTGGGTTGTGTTAGTCGCTCAGTCATGCCTGACTCTTTGGGACCCCATGGACTGTTTAGCCCACCAGGCTCCTCTATCCATGGAATTCTCCAGGCAAGAATACTGGAGTGGGTAGCCATTCCCTTCTCCAAGGGATCTTCCTGACTCAGGGATTGAACCTGGGTCTCTCACATTGCAGGCAGATTCTTTACTCTCTGAGCCACCAGGGTATTGGGAGTAAAATGTTAAGGTAGACATGGCTCCATACCCGTGTTGACCTCTTTGTCAATCCCCACTCCACTGTCTAACCCTCTACCTTTAGGTCACTGGAACGAAGACGAGCCTATCAATCAAGGGGACAACAGCGACTTCCCTGCCAGTTCTGTGGTTAGGGCTCTGTGCTTCCACTGCAGGGGCCAGGGTTCAGTCCCTGGTCAGGGAACTAAGATCCCATGAGTCATGTGGCACCACCAAAAAATAAAAATAAAAAGGAGGATAGCAACCTGGCTTGCGGAACAGATCACTGGCTTCTGGGCCTCAAATGGAGAAGACA
Source organism: Capricornis sumatraensis (assembly GCF_032405125.1). Classification (NCBI taxonomy): domain Eukaryota; kingdom Metazoa; phylum Chordata; class Mammalia; order Artiodactyla; family Bovidae; genus Capricornis; species Capricornis sumatraensis. Next base: position 82,472,309 of record NC_091073.1, read on the forward strand.
GGTAGAGAACCACAAAACCTAGGACATGTCTGGAGAGAACCATGGTTATTATATTATAGTTTGGAGAAAGGAACTGCTCTATGACACTAGGCTAGGACAACACATGAAATGCATGCCGAAATACCTGGGTGGATGGAGGAAGTGATCTCAAACCGGAACTGCAGCTGTCCACTCACATGATCTGTTGGAAGCCTACGGCCAAGGGTGTAGCTGACTACCCTGTCCCTAGAAGGGAATAAGCACCATCACAGATCTGGTAAATACCTGTTCTCCTAAAGACCACACACTATGCCAGCAGGTGAGGCACCCAAGCCCAGGGAGGCCCTGATATTAGAAGGTGACGTCTGCTCAGGACCACACAAGATGGTCCTAAGGAAGAGATGGGAAAGTACCTTTGCTCAATAGCAGTGAAAACTTGAATAAAGTCCTTATCGAATAATCTAAGGCAGGGATCAGTAAACTACAGCCCATGGGCCAAATCTGGCCCATCACTTGTTTTCATAATGCTATGGGCTTTTTACATTTTTAAATGGTTAGAAAAAGAGCAGTAGAAGAGTAGCATTTTGTGACATGTAACAATGATATGAAATTCAAATTCGTTTCCACAAATAAAAGTTTTATTGGAATGCAGTCATGCTTGTTAGTTTACTTCTTGTCTGGGCTGCTTTCATGCTACAGTTGCAGAGCTGAATAGTTGGGACAGAAACCATATGGCTGACACAGCCTGAAATATTTACTATCTGGCCCCTTACAGAAACTTTGCCAATTTGTGTTTTAGAGAAAGAAAGAAGAAGAAAAAGACATGGATATCCTTTCCTTGCTTTTCCTGTGCAGGCTGACATTTTCCAAATAAGCCCTTAATTATGGACAGGGCCAGCAGTAGATGCTTGTCTTATAATAATTTAGCTAGCTAGCTACTTATCACTATCTATCTATCTATGGAAGGATGTAATCCTGATTCCCAGAGACCCTGTGGAATGCTTCAGAAAGAGACCTGCTGTAGAGCAGAGCAAAACAAGACTTGTGGGCTGGGTCCACTGGCCTGTGACTTCCAATTACACCAACTCTAGGGTCCCAGAGAGAGACTCTGAAACTCCACCCTAGACCCTGTCACCATTCCCTCTGCTCACCCAAGGCAATTTTTAATTACTAGGAAGACAATTATCCAGAGAGAAATCAATCTGATAGTTTGCTCTTATAGTTTCATCAACAATGCGGATTCAGCAGAATACAAGGTACCCTCCCTTGGCCTAAATAGGAAGAGTGACTACTCTGGGATATTTATTCAGAAATGAACAAAGCCACTCTACGCAATAATAACAAAGACATATTCCAAAACCAGTTGTTACTTAGATAATTATGTATTCATCCCATTTATTCATTTGTGACATTCAAATAAAAAGGTAAATCACTGGCTAATAGTGTTTCAATGTTTCTTCCTAGAAAACACCAGCACTGTGAAACAACATGCATCCCAGGGGTCCACTGACTTAGCATTTCTCTTTGGTAAGTGCTGGTTTCATGTTTGGAGTTCCTAGGAAGTCCATTAAATAAAGCATTACATGCAGGAAAATTAGAATGAGCTAAAATACTGACAAGGGCTTTGGTCGATATTATGAGGTAGGTTTACAATGACCATAAGAAAGAGATCCTGAACTCCAAACCTAGTTGGAATCAGAGGAGGCCTAAAAACAATATCAGATAGTGAGACCACTTTATCAACAAATATTTTGTGAGCCCCTGCAATGTAAAAAGTGCTGCAGGTGATACATAGCATGTAATGCATACCTGCCTTTAAATAGCTTATACCCAACTAGGGGCATGAGACTGGTAAAGAGTTCTTAACTACACAAAGAGTTCCAGGCAGTGGTAATATTTCCAATATGAAGTTGAGGCAGGTGAGAGTAGAGGGCTTGAGGAGAGGGACAGTAAAAGGCAGATGGCTGAGGGCTGGGATGTTACAGGCAAAGGAATCGAGGGCACCTTCCGAGCAGCCTTTATTTTAAAAGGCATACAGTTTGCTATTTTAAAAATGAAGAGTTTGCAATCATTTAGTCCCTGTGTGCCATGGACAAGTTTATGTTCTTTATGTATATTCTTGTTTTAGTGGAAAATGCAAAAATCTTGTTTGACACACAACTTAGCCTCGTAAATGTCAACTCTCTGCTATAAGGTTCTGATTACATGTCCTTGTATCATTCTAGGTATTACACTGAGGCATACTCATGCCCAGAGAACCACATACAGCTTTACATGTTTTCAAATATAGTTGCTATTACCTATAGAAATGCATATTAAGTACAAGGATTTTTATCTGGTCGGAGGTTAATGAGAACCCTGAATATTATTTATTTATTTTAGTTTTTGACCGCATTGCATGGCATGCAGGATCTTAGTTCCCTGATCAGGGATTAAACCTGGGCCCCCCTGCATTGGGAGTGTGGAATCTAAACCACTGGATCACCAGGAAAGTCCCAGGAACATTGAATGGACATGAATATAGAAGATACAAAATGCAGGTCATATACAACTAAACTATGTGAGCAGCATAATTGTGGTTGTTCCATAAGGATTCACGCTTTTAAAATTTTACACATTTTATCTAGCATTTTCTATAAATACTAGGGTTTTTTAAGGCACTCTAGTCTAGTAACCCAGTATTTCATCTTTTTACGGAAATGTCACAAATGATTAAATCCTACACACAAGACAGGCATGTGAATGAAATGATATCCTTCATGGTAAAACAAATTTTAATTTCTATCTGTACAGAAGAAAATGCTGCAGTAAGGCCTTCTTTCACTAGCATCTTAGGAATTTTTACTGTTGTGCATAAGTAACCAGAGGTAAACAAACAAGGGGAAAAAGAAGGGTCTGTTTAATAAAATATCATAGCTTGAACAACATAGTAATGGGAGAAGCCAAGGAAATACAGCACCAGTATTTCAGTTTGAGTCTCTATGAGGCTGTATTGTTGCCTTTCTTGGGCCTGGCCTGCTGGTTGATGCCTAGTGATACAGAGCTCTTGGTCAAGGTTTACCCTATGGCATGTCTTTCCAGGAGTCTTTGAACAGGCATTGACAGCTTTCCCAAAAAGCGCTTGATGATGGGGCGGCTCTTGGCAAACTTGTCCTTCACCTCAATTTCCAGCACATCCGTGGGCAAGGACACAAAGCTGAATTGCTGCAATGAAAAAACACATGACATCAATTAACTGTGAGGTGTGAGGGGTGGCCAATCCCCAGTCCATCTGATTTGAATGATGTCATTGTCAAACATCCCAACAGCAATCTTTCTCTCTCTCTCTACTTGCCAACCTAAGTATATCCACCTATCTCAAGGTTTTAGAAATGCTGTGAACTCTGTTTATTCCAGAAGTAAATAATGGCCACAATGAGAGATACCTCCTCAGCGCTTAAGAATAAGGTTCTTTTTTTTTTCTTTTTTGGCCATTTGGATTGTGGGATATTAGTTCTCTGACCAGGAATCAAACCTATGCCCAGGGCCATGGAATCTCTGAGTCCTAATCACTGGACCACATTGGAATTCCCTAAAAATAAGGTTATTCTCTGACATTTAGATAATAAAATTAATCATAAAGGGAAAGAATGCTACCCAGGCCTCACCATACTTGACTGACGTTATCAACATAGCTTCAGAAAGAACAAGCAAAACTCACAATTAGGGAAATGCACTTGGAATCAACACCGCAACATTTTTTTTTTCATGATTATAATGGCAGAGATTTTTTAAAGCTTGATCATACAGTGCCTTCTGGTCAGTGGGAAGAGATAAGAACTCTCACTCTGTATTGATGGAAATGCACATTGATTTGACCCTTGGTAAGGGAATTGGTAATATTTCAGTTTAGTTCAGTTGCTCAGTTGTGTCTAACTCTTTGCGACACCATGGATTTCAGCACGCCAGGCTTCCCTGTCCATCACCAACTCCTGAAGCTTGCTTGAACTCATGTCCATCAAGTTGCTGATGCCAGCCAACCATCTCATCCTCTGTTGTCCCCTTCTCCTCCTGCCTTCAATCTTTCCCAGCATCAGGGTCTTTCCCAATGAGTTAGTTCTTCACATCAGGTGGTCAAAGTGTTGGAGTTTTAGCTTTAGCATCAGTCCTTCCAATGAATATTCAAGATTGATTTCATTTAGGATGTACTGGATGGATCTTCTTGCAGTCCAAGGGACTCTCGTGAGTCATCTCCAACACCACAGTTCAAAATTATCAATTTTGATACTCTATCAAGCACAGTTCAGTGCTCAGCTTTCTTTATGGTCCAACTTTCACATCCATACATGACTACTGGAAAAACCATAGCGTCGACTGCTGCTGCTGCTAAGTTGTGTCAGTCATGTCCAACTCTGTGCGACCCCACATACGGCAGCCCAACAGGCTCCTCTGTCCCTGGGATTCTCCAGGCAAGAACACTGGAGTGGGTTGCCATTTCCTTCTCCAATCTAGACAGACCTTTATTGGAAAAGTAATGTCTCTGCTTTTTTAATACATTGTTTAGGCTGGTTATAGCTTTTCTTCCAAGGAGCAGGCATCTTTTAATTTCATGACTGCAGTCACCATCTGCAGTGATTTTGGAGCCCCCCAAAATAAAGTCTACCACTGTTCCCGTTGTTTCCCCATGTATCTGCCATGAAGTGATTGAACTGGATGCCATGATCTTAGTTTTCTGAATGTTGAGTTTTAAGTCAACTTTTTCACTTACCTCTTTCACTTTCATCAAGAGGCTCTTTAGTTCTTCTTCACTTTCTGCTGTAGGGTGGTATCATCTACATATCTGAGGTTATTGATATTTCTCCTGGCAATCTTGATTTCAGCTTGTGCTTCATCCAGCTCAGCATTTTGCATGATGTACTCTGCATATAAGTTAAATAAGCAGGGTGACAATATACAGCCTTGACGTACTCCTGTTCCTATTTGAAACCAGTCTGTTGTTCCATGATCAGTTCTAACTGTTGCTTCTTGACCTATACACGGATTTCTCAGGAGGCAGGTAAGGTGGTCTGGTATTCTCATCTCTTTAAGAATTTTCCACAGTCTGTTGTGATCCACACAGTCAAAGGCTTAGGCGTAGTCAATAAAGCAGAAGTAGATATTTTTCTAGAACTCTCTTGCTTTTTCAATAATCCAACAGATGTTGGCAATTTTATCTCTGACAAAAGGTTCCTCTGCCTTTTCTAAATCCAGCTTGAACATTGGGAAGTTCATGGTTCATATACTGTTGAAGCCTGGATGGCAGAATTTTGGGCATTAGTTTGTTAGCGTGTGAGATTAGTGCAATTGTGTGGTAGTTTGAACATTCTTTGGCATTGCCTTTCTTTGGGATTGGAATGAAAACTGACCTTTTCCAGTCCTGTGGTCACTGCTGAGTTTTCCAAATGTGCTGGCATATTGAGTGCAGCACTTTCATAGCATCATCTTTTAGGATTTGGAGTAGTTTAGCTGGAATTCCATCACCTCCACTAGCTTTGTTTGTAGTGATGCTTCCTAAGGCCCACTTGACTTTGCATTCCAGGATGTCTGGCTCTAGATGAGTGATCACACCATTGTGGTTATCTGGGTCATGAAGATCTTTTTCGTATAGTTCCTCTGTGTATTCTTGCCACCTCTTCTTAATATCTTCTGCTTCTGTTAGGTCCATACCATCTCTGTCCTTTATTGTACCCATCTTTGCATGAAATATTCCCTTGGTATCTCTAATTTTCTTGAAGAGATCTCTAGTCTTTCCCATTCTATTGTTTTCCTTTATTTCTTAGCATTGATCACTGAGGAAGGCTTTTTTATGTCTCTGTGTGATTCTTTTGAACTCTGCATTCAGATGGCTTTATCTTTCCTTTTCTCCTTTGTCTTCAGCTTCTCTTCTTTTCTCAGTTATTTGTAAGACCTTCTCAGAAAACCATTTTGCTTTTTTTACATTTCCTTTTTTGGGGATGTTCTTGATTACTGCCTCCTGTATCATGTCATGAACCTCCATCCATAGTCCTTCAGGCACTCTGTCTATCAGATCTGATTCCTTGAATCTATTTGTCACTTTCACTGTATAATCGTAAGGGATTTGATTTAGGTAACACCTGAATGGTCTAGTGGTTTTCCCTACTTTCTTCAATTTAAGTCTGACTTTTGCAATAAGGAGTTCATGATCTGAGCCACAGTCAGCTCCTGGTCTTAATTTTGCTGACTGTATAGAGCTTCTTCATCTTTGGCTGCAAAGAATATAATCAATCTGATTTTGGTATTGACCATCTGGTGAGGTCCACATGTAGAGTCTTCTCGTGTTGTTGGGAGAGGGTGTTTGCTATGAGAAGTACGTTCTCTTGGCAAAACTCTTAGGCTTTGCCCTGCTTCATTTTGTTCTCCAAGGCCAAATTTGCCTGTTACTCCAGGTATCTCTTAACTCCCTACTTTTGCATTCCAGTCCCCTATGATGAAAAGGACACCTTTTCTTGGGTGTTAGTTCTAGAAGGTCTTGTAGGTCTTCATAGAACTATTCAGCTTCTTCAGCACTACTGGTTGGGGCAGAGACTTGGATTACTGTGATTTTGAATGGTTTGCCTTGGAAACGAACAGAGATCATTCTGTAATTTTTGAGATTGCACCCAAGTACTGCATTCTGGACTCTTTTGTTGATTATGAGGGTTACTCCATTTCTCTTAAAGGATTCTTGTCCAGAGTAGTAGATATAATGGTCATCTTGAGTTAAATTTGCCCATTCCAGTCCATTTTAGTTCATGATTCCTAAAATGTCAGTGTTCACTCCTGCCATCTCTTGTTTGACCGCTTCCAAATTACCTTGATTCATGGACCTAACATTCCAGGTTCCTATGTAATATTGTTCTATACAGTATTGGACTTTACTTTCATCAGCAGTCACATCCACAGCTGGGCATTGTTTTTGCTTTGGCTCTGTCTATTCATTCTTTCTGGTGTTATTTCTCCACTCTTCTCCCATAGCATATTGGGCACCTACCGACCTGGGCCAGGAGTTCATCTTTCAGTGTCATATCTTTTTGCCTTTTCATACTGTTCACTGGGTTCTCAAGGCAAGAATACAGAAGTAGTCTGCCATTGTCTTCTCCTGTGGACCACATTTTGTCAGAACTCCCCACCATGACCCATCTGTCTTGGGTGGCCCTACGTGGCATGTTTCATGGGTCCCTGTTATCAGTTTGACTAGTTTTCTGTGACTGTGGTTTTCATTCTGTCTGCCCTCTGATGGATAAGGATAAGAGGCTTATGGAAGCTTCCTGGATGAAGAAACTGACTGTGGGGGAACCTGGGTCTTGTTCTGATGGACGGGAAAATGCTCAATAAATCTCTAGTCCAATTTTCTGTCGATGGGCAGGGCTATGTTCCCTCCCTGTTGTTTGACCTGAGACCAAACTATGGTGGAGGTAATAAAGATAATGGCAACCTCCTTCAAAAGGTAGCCTTCACGCACTGCTGCACTCAGGGCGCCTGACCCTGTAGCAGGGCACCACTGACCCACACCTCTGCTAGAGACTCCTGGATACTCACAGGTAAGTCCGGGTCAATCTCTTGTGGGATCACTGCTCCTTTCCCCTGGGTCTTGGCACACACAAGGTTTTGTTTGTGCCCTCCAAGAGTCTGTTTCCCCAGTCCTGTGGAAGTTCTGTAATCAAATCCCACTGGCCTCCGAAGTCAAAGTCCTTGGGGGTTCTCAGTCCCTTTGCTAGATCCCCACATTGGGAAATCTGTTGCGGTTCCTATAACTTTCTTAATAGTGCAAAAATTTATTTGGTATAATTGTTCTGCAATTTGTGGTAATATTTATTGGCATTTAAATTACAAATTCCCTTTAACCCAGAATTATACTTCTAGGACTTTTCCTTCTGGATTAATTTGCATGTGTGTTCAAAATTATGTTTTTTATAAGGACGTTCAATGAGCATTATTAACCATCATAAAAGGCTGGAAAAATGTAAAAAGTATCTAGCAATAGGAAGCCAGCTAAATGAAGGATCATAAATCTTTGAAATGCAGAACTCTGCTGGCATTAAAAAGCAATAGGTAAATAAATATGCTCTGACATGAAATGACATGTGACATATTAAGTAGAAAAAGGCAAGATGTGAGTAAAAATGTGAAGAGTGGGAACCCATTTGTACTTTGAATTGCAAAGAAAATGCCTTGAGGGTATGTGGCCTCCTGGGGACGGGAGAGGGGGAGAAAGCAGATCTTTTTCATTCTATTCTACACTATTCATTTTTTATTCAGCATACCGTAGGACTTTTTAAAACAAGAGCAGCAACAATTGAAGGAAGACTGTGATCATCAGAAGATGGATGTCTTGGCCGGAAAATGTAGAAAAAGAGAAAGAGGTAAATGCTTTCATTGCCCAGTTCACACTATCTGGGGTGGGAAGGTCTTGATGACACATTTCAGTATCCTTGATCAACGGTTGTGAAACAGCTGAAATATAATTATTTTCTTCCATTCTGATTAATTCCTAACAGCAATCTTTTTTACTTTAGTTCATTTTTAATTTCAGAGGTTAAATATTAGTATATCAGGTATGCCAATGTTAATATCAGTCAGGATGGGCTGAGGCACAGTGCAGTAATGACCAAATTCCAAGTCTCAGTGACTTACAGCAGCAAAGCGTTGTTCTTTGCTCACACTGGCTCTGTGGCTGGCAAAGGAAACTGCTCATTAGTCACTCAGGGAGCTAGGCTGATGGAGTGGACATGCTCTCAAACATTGCCAGCCATGGTAACAGAAGGAAAGAGAACTCTGGAGGGTCTTTCTCTTGCAAATAAGTGCTCACTTTCAAATCCAAGTCTTCATCACAGCTAGACACACACCCCAGCCACCCACAGAGAACAGGAGGTGTGATGTTACCAAGTGTCTGGGAGATACAGAACAAAAATATTTGGCAAACAGCAATAATGACTTCCATGCCCACCATGTGGTGCTTCTAATTTCCATTACAAATTAGTTTTAGTTAACATCTATATAATTCATATGATATCACTCATATGTGGAATCTAATTTTTTTTAAGTGATACAAATGAACTTATTTACAAAATAAGTCTATTCTGAAACAGACTTACAGATATCAAAAACAAACTTATGGTTACCATATAGGAAATGTATGGGGGAGGGAGGGAAGTATCAGGAGCTTGGAATGAACACACACACACTACTATACATAAGACAGATAACCAGGGAATTCCCTGGTTGTCCAGTGGAAAGGACTTGGTATTTTCATTTCTGTGGGCTCCAGGTTCAATCCCTGGTCATGGAACTAAGATCCCACATGCAGCATGGCCCTGCAAAAAAGATAGATAACCAACAAGGACCTGTGGGAATTCTACTCAATATGAGAAAAGAATATAGAAAAGAATATAAAAAAGAATGAATACCTGAAACTAACACAACATTGTAAATCAACTATACGCCAATAAAATTTTTAAAAATTAACTAAAAAAAGTACCAAAAACATCTATGTAATTCCCAAGAATCAATCATTTATGGCACTGAGAAAACTGGACTTACAGACATGCTAAGCTTGAGGATGAAACTCAGGAATTGGATTCTCCTCCAAGCAGGCCTGACTGCATGAGCATCCCAGTGCCCAACTATCTTATGTCCCAAAGCTTCCATATCTTCTGCCCAGTAATTCTATTCTGGAGTGTACTATAATGGATCTCCTAATGCTTGACCATAGACTCAAGTGTATCGCAGTAGATGTAGATGATAGAATAGTTTATAATTTTCTAAATCACAATAATATATGATTATACTAAATATGCAATTACAATTATAACACGTTAAATGACAAGATAGAAAATGTTTGTTTTCCAATGCTAAGTGACAAAAGCAGGAAACATATAACTCATGATCACAATAATGTGAGTGAAATGAATAGAAAAAAGACTGGAAAGAATCACAACAAATTTTAATAGCAGTTGCTTTACTGAGTAAGATTTTGTCCCCCCACCATTTTTTCTCTGATAAGCATGAATTATTTTTATACTGAAAAGCATAATCACTTTTTTAAAAACAAGAGTATTTCTGGCTCTAGTAGCCTACATGGGACATGGAAGTCAGCTTACCAAGACATACTCTGAAACTTGGCAGCAAATCCTGAGTTCTTTCCTCCCTTTACAAAGTCTTCCTTCTCAGCCTCTCTTCACATATCCACCCCTTCATCAGTGGCATCAGACCTTCCCCGCCATGCCCTTACTTCCATGCCATGGTTTACTGGAGTCTATATAAACCGTCAGCTAGGTTAGGTCTTTATTTTAAATTGTTATTGGAGTATAGTTAAGATGCAACATTGTGTTAGTTTCAAGTGTCCAGCAAACGTGAATCAGTTATACATATATCCATTCTTTTTTCAGATTCTTTCCCCATATGGGTTATTACAGAACATTATACAGGTCACTTTATATTTTTAGTGTATTAACTGATTAAAAAAATTTAAATATAACTGTTTAGAATGTCTGTAAATAAATGGCTGCAGAGTTTTTAGAGAATCCTGCTTCTGACCTACACTAATGCAGCAAAACTGCCTTCCCCTCCCCCCATAAATGGTCATTCTTGATTGTTCCCTTTAACCACTGAAGATCCTCTGGAGAAGGGAATAGCAATCCACTCCAGTATTCTTGCCTAGAGAATTCCATGGACAGAGAAGCCCAGTGGGCTACAGTTCATGGGGTCGCAAAGAGTTGAACACGACTGAGTCACTAACACACACACACATACAGGCCAGGTTCTTTTAAGAACCAGTGAGCACCTCTAAAAATGTAAAAACCTGTCTATTCCTGAGCAAACTACTTGTGCCCATGAGCCTGAGGCCAGGATGATGTCTTCTGTCTGGCTGCTGAACTGGCTCCTTCTTTGAGCCCTTTAAGAACTTGTGGAGTGAGGGGACTTGGCTTTTTTTCTACATCTGCACATCTCAGTTCTTGACTTGTTTATGCATGGCCTCACTGAACCTTAGCTTCTTCAACTGTAGACTGGGAAAAGAAGGTCCATATCCTGTTAGGCAAAACTGCATCCTTCTCTCTTTATATCCAGACTCTACCTGCCCTGTCCTCTAGCATCTCCTTCTCCTTCTGATTCTCTAATTTTTGGACTTTTTTCAAATTTACTACCTTATTCCATAAATGGTCAGGCCAGAAGGCAGACAGATCAGGTAAGACAACTGAGAAATGAGGAGGAATCCTAGCAGGCAAGGAGGAAAAGGCACCACATATGTGGACAGGCTAAATGTCAGTGAGAGCTATGGCATGTGGGAAAGAAGAGGCCACAAGTTTCCAAGACTGGATTTGCAAGATTGATGGCATGTGGGAGGATTAATAGCTGGAAGAGAAGGGCTGAGTGACTGAATGTCCCAAAGCAATGAAGGCACAGAGTGATAGAAATAGGGGTTGGTTATGGAAGAATATTAGACTGTAAAGAGAGACCTGGAGACTTGTGATGTTTTCACATGATCTTTTGTATAAGCACTGGAATGGATGACTGGGATGGAAATAAGGTCAATGAGACTGAGGAGGTGGAGGCAATAGGCTGTCTGATAGGTCATTCATGTGGAAACTGATCATCCAGGACAACGGCTGGTCTTGGGTAGAAAGGGAAGATGGTGCCATAGATAGAAAGGACTGATTGTAGCTGAGTAACAAATGGGACCCATTACTGCCTTGATGTAACCACGCAATCTCTCACATCAGCGTGAGAAAGGATATCATAATCAAAAAGGAAGAAATAGTTGTGAGAAATTTCAGAGACATATTCAGCATGACTTGGAAAGTATTTTCACTTACACATCTCAGAGGATAAAGGGTCTGCCTGCAATGTAGGAGACCAGGTTTGATCCCTGGGTTGGGAAGATCCCCTGGAGAAGGAAATGGCAACCCACTCTAGTATTCTTACCTGGAGAATCCCATGGACAGAGGAGCCTGGCAGGCTATAGTCCACAGGGTCGCAAAGAGTTGGACACAACTGAGTGACTTCACTTCACTTCACTTCATGAGAAAAGAAGACCCCAGTCTGAGAGAGCAGAAGTACAGTTGATTCATTTATGTCCACTTACAAACTTATGGAATTTGGGAAAGGTTGAGAATTGAAAAGCGGCAGCAATGGTTAACTTGTTTTGGGTCATGTTACATTTGAAGAGGTAGGAGGATGCTGAGGAGTAGGGCCGGAATAATAACTTGAAGCCATGATTGGATGCCTAGTGATGCGAGGGAGGAATGGTCCTAATTGTTGTGTGAAATGGGTTATGATATGCAGTGAAAGGGGCATCTAATTTTGCCTCTTTTCTCTTGTAGATGTAAGGGGAAAATAAAATACCAACTCCATTCACAAGAGGCTGCCTGGTGCCATTCAGTCAACACTATTATTCATTACTAATGAAAGTTAAATGGACTAGGCTTGGTGTTTCCTGTGCAAAAGTTTTCAAAGGAGAAGGAAAGCATGAAGGGAGTAAATGGAGTATGCAAACTGTAGCTACTCTTCTTTAGGACTATGCATGCTATATGATGTTCAAGCTGGTTTTAGAAAAGGCAGAGGAACCAGAGATCAAATTGCCAACATCTGCTGGATCATGGAAAAAGCAAGGGAGTTCCAGAAAAACATCTATTTCTGCTTTATTGACTATGCCAAAGCCTTTGACTGTATGGATCACAATAAACTGTGGAAAATTCTGAAAGAGATGGGAATACCAGACCACCTGACCTGCCTCTTGAGAAATCTGTATGCAGGTCAGGAAGCAACAGTTAGAACTGGACATGGAACAACAGACTGGTTCCAAATAGGAAAAGGAGTACGTCAAGGCTGTATATTGTCACCCTGCTTATTTAACTTCTATGCAGAGTACATCATGAGAAACGCTGGGCTGGAAGAAACACAAGCTGGAATCAAGATTGCCGGGAGAAATATCAATAACCTCAGATATGTAGATGACCCCACCCTTATGGCAGAAAGTGAAGAGGAACTAAAAAGCCTCTTGATGAAAGTGAAAGAGGAGAGTGAAAAAGTTGGCTTAAAGTTCAACATTCAGAAAACGAAGACCATGGCATCTAGTCCCATCACTTCATGGGAAATAGATGGAGAAACAGTGGAAACAGTGTCAGACTTTATTTTGGGGGGCTCCAAAATCACTGCAGATGATGATTGCAGTAATCACTGAATCAAGAGCAATGTTTTTTTCTCTCTCACTAGCAACAGGGTTTCATATTAAGAGCTGATGCTCCTGGATTCTGGGTATAGGAGACCTGCCTCCAAGCAGTGTGCAGCCTGACTCTATTCTGGGAAAGATGTACCAGAATCCTGCTGGGGAGTGAGCCTTGTATCTGCAGGAAATCTAATTGCTTTGAATCATAAAGGCTGCTTTTATAAATTTGTATTCTTTTATTTCTTCCTTTGGGTTAATATACAAAATATATAAAGAACTCATAAACCTCAAAAACAAAAATACAACCAATTAAACAATGACCAAAGGACCCGAATAGACATTTTTCCAAAGGCATACAAATGACTAACAGGGGCATGAAAAGGTATTCTACATCACTAATCATCATGAAATGCAAAGGCACAAGTAGATATCACCTTGTGCCTGTTAAGATGTCTACTATTAAAAGATAAGCAATAACAAATGTTGGTAAGGATATGGAGAAAATGTAATCCTTGTACATTGTTGGTGGGTATATAAACTGGTACAAGCACTGTGGAAAACAGCATACAGGTTCCTTAAGAAACTAAAAGTGGGACTTTCATATGATTCAACAATCCTATTTCTGGGTATATATCCAAAGGAAAATAAATAACTCAAAGAGATATCTAAATTACCATGTTCACTGAAGCATTATTCATAATAGCCAAGGTATGGAAACAACCTAAGTGTCCATTGACAAAAAGACAAAGGAGATGATACATACATGTGTGTGTGCATACAGCAGAATATCATACAGCCATAAAATAGAAGGAACTCCTGCCATTTGCAACAACACGGAAACGCGCCAAAAACAAATGGCGCATGACATATGTGGAATTAAAAAAACAAGAGTTGAACTCATAGAGAGTTGAATGGTAGTTGCCAGGGTCTGAGAGAGAGAGGGGAAGTTGGGAGAGGCTGCTGGAGTACAAACTTTTAGTTATAACTAAATCTTAGAATCCAATGTAGAATATGATGCTCATAGTTAGCAATACTTTTGTATAACTGAAACTTTCTAAGAGAATAAAACTTAAGTATTCTCAACTGAAAAAAAAAGGTAAAAAAAAAAATTTGAAAGAGTATACAGGATGCTATGTGAAGTCAAGTTGGCCTTAGGAAGCATCACTATGAACAAAGCTAGTGGAGGTGATGGAATTCCAGTTGAGCTATTTCAAATCCTGAAAGATGATGCTGTGAAAGTGCTGCACTCAATATGCCAGCAAATTTGGAAAACTCAGCAGTGGCCACAGGACTGGGAAAGGTCAGTGTTCATTCCAATCCCAAAGAAAGGCAATGCCAAAGAATGTTCAAACTACCACACAATTGCACTCATCTCTAGTAAAGTAATGCTTAAAATTCTCCAAGCCAGCCTTCAGCAGTACATGAACTGTGAACTTCCAGATGTTCAAGCTGGTTTTAGTAAAGGTAGAGGAACCAGAGATCAAATTGCCAACATCCGCTGGATCATGGAAAAAGCAAGGGAGTTCCAGAAAAACATCTATTTCTGCTTTATTGACTATGCCAAAGCCTTTGACTGTGTGGATCACAATAAACTGTGGAAAATTCTTCAAGAGATGGGAATCCCAGACCACCTGACCTGCCTCTTGAGAAACCTATATGCAGGTCAGGAAGCAACAGTTAGAACTGGACATGGAACAACAGACTGGTTCCAAATAGGAAAAGGAGTACGTCAAGGCTATATATTGTCAGCCTGCTTATTTAACTTCTATGCAGAGTACATCATGAGAAACGCTGGGCTGGAAGAAGCACAAGCTGGAGTCAAGATTGCCGGGAGAAATATCAATAACCTCAGATATGTAGATGACACCACCCTTATGGCAGAAAGTGAAGAGGAACTAAAAAGCCTCTTGATGAAAGTGAAAGAGCAGGGTGAAAAAGTTGGTTTAAAGCTCAACATTCAGAAAACGAAGATCATGGCATCTAGTCCCATCACTTCATGGGAAATAGATGGGGAAACGGTGGAAACAGTGTCAGACTTTATTTTGGGGGGCTCCAAAATCACTGCAGATGATGATTGCAGCCGTGAAATTAAAAGACGCTTGCTCCTTGGAAGGAAGGTTATGACCAACCTAGACAACATATTGAAAAGCAGAGACATTACTTTGTCAACAAAGGTCTGTCTAGTCAAGGCTATGGTTTTTCCAGTGGTCATGAATGGATGTGAAAGTTGGACTATAAAGAAAGCTGAGTGCCAAAGAATTGATGCTTTTGAACTGTGGTGTTGGAGAAAACTCTTGAGAGTCCCTTGGACTGCATGGAGATCCAACAAGTCCATCCTAAAGGAGATCAGTTCTGGGTGTTCATTGGAAGGACTGATGTTGAAGCTAAAACTCCAATACTTTGGCCACCTGATGCGAAGAGCTGACACAGTTGAAAAGACCCTGATGCTGGGAAAGATTGAGGGCAGGAGGAGAAGGGGACAACAGAGGATAAGATGGTTGGATGGTATCACTGACTCAATGGACACGGGTTTGGGTGGACTCCGGGAGTTGGTGATGGACAGGGAAGCCTGGCATGCTGTGGTTCATGGGGTTGCAGAGAGTCGGACATGCCTGAGTGACTGAAGTGAACTGTCAGGAGGCTATGTGACCTCAGATTTGACATTTCTGTGCTCATAGAAAATGTTAGGTCACTAAGTGATCCACACCTATAGAGATGGGCTAACAGCTGAGGCCAGAACCCCTACTCTTCCCTCTACCATCTAGCAGCCCATAAATTGAGAAAATCTCTATCTCCCGCTTTCCCAATCATAGTTCCCAACAATTGAGCCATTATCCCTGTAGGAAAAGATGAGGGGATCCCCAGACAGCCACCATGATTTCATTTCTCTTGAAGGTGTTGGAATGAGGGGAAGGGAGAAAAGAACAGAGTATGTCTTCTTTCAGTCCCAGACCCTCAAACCACAATCCTGGTCTATGGTGGATAGGAGTAAAAGAGATTTAAACTGAGCATGAAACTAGACTTGATTGGATTATTTACAACTAAAAATGATCAGAAAGTTATAGCATATGCCTAAGACATCTTTAAGAGATAGTTGAGCATGGCTGAATGCAGAGGCTGGAAGAAATTAACAAATGATTATGGTATCACACCACTGAATTGAGGTAACTCAACTAAGCAGACTGTGTATCTATCCATCTGTCTATCTACAGTGTGTGGTTTGGCAGGCATATAAAATATCTGTTTCTCAAATATTTTCTTGGTTATTTTAGCTGGGTTTGAAACCTTACTGCTAACTCTATCATTATGGATCTACCATCTACTGTTCCACATTATGTGTGGGCTGCATAATTACCCCTTTCACTTACCCTGTAAGTCACTGGACTTGCACTGTATTTCTTCTGTGTGTTTCTCTCATAGATATACTAAGTGATACCCATACCCACTAAGTGCCTCCCTTAAATAAAATATTCTTTTAGCCAAAGTTGGATACAGCCTAAATGTTAACCATAAGCTTTTACAAAAATAAAATCTCAGAAAATGTGAGGTTAGCTAATTAATCATGGAATTACTATAATAATAATTTTGTAATACATGAAATCAATAGCCTAAACACAGTAATTCAGTCATTACAAAATTTAAAATTAAAGTCATTGATAAAATGACAAGAACTCTATTGATTTTCCTTTGATATTTTTAACTTAAGATGCTGTCGTTTATATTGACTTTTGTTTGTATTCCTTTATTAACTTTATTCTAGGGTAATTATCCAAAGTACTTAAAAAAGGCTGAGAAAGCAAAATAAATTAAAGCCTGTTATAACTTGAGATTTTTCACTGGGCACAGCATTACTTCTTGCAATACAAGTCTGATGGAGAAAAAGATGGGGACCTACTAGTAGAGCCCCAGAAGAAAGGAATCGGTCAGAAATGGGCCTTGCTGAAGTGGACTTTCTGCCCAGTAAGGAAAGAGAGTCCAAAGATTTTGGCCATTTCTATTAATATGACTTAGTCCCTATTGGCTATTTCTTCTTCATTTTTTAAATGTGGCCAGTTTGTACAGATATACCAAGGACAACTGCAGACCATCTCTGAAATTCCGTGGGTTTTTCTTCCACTTGCCTGCTTTTCCTGATCCTAGTTCCTAAACCCATGTCTTTGACTCATCTGTTGTTGATTTCTATTTTTCTCAAGGCTGCATGCTCAGAAATCCACTTTGATAGATTCTGCCTGACTCTAGCCTTACCTTTGATTTTTCGTATCAGCCAAAATATGACATTACTGCTGGTGTTGGTCTTTAGCTCAATAAATTTCAGTCTATGAAAGAGACTATCCAATTCCAGCTCTGATTTGTAGTGTTTGCGTTTTTCTTGGTGTTAATACGTACACCATGGCTGACCTCGCTTCATTATGTGCAGTCAGGAAGAGATGCGCACTGTGGCGCCTGGGAGCCCACATGTGCTGGCTCCAGCACACCACTGGTCCCATGGATGGGTGTCCTAAGCCAACCCCTCGTCCAGTTCACTCTATTTCTCCATGAGATATTATGAGGCATTTGGTTTTACAGCTCCTCTCAAAACCTCCACTTCCATCTTATTTTTTTCAGAGGCTGCAAAATGATGTTAACAGACAAATAGAAGGAATACTTTAGCCAGTGGACATCAAATTCTTTGAATCCTAGGTTTAGTGGATGAGCTTTGGGGATCACCTGGGAACTAGAGGCAGTACCACTGGAGTTATTAAGCTGGTGTTCCATTCATGAGTCCCTTTTACTAGAGTTTAGCTAAAGAAAGAACTGATTTGGTGTTTAGATGATGGTTGTCTATATCAAGGTACTTCAAGAGTTGTCTTTTTAAACTATTGTCCTGGGCAGGACTGCTAGTTAGGGCTTCTTGCATTCTAGCCATTGGTGCCAGCTTTGCATTTTGAAGAATGCTTTTCTTCCATAAAAGTGAATTTTGGGTTTATAATCTCGCTTACCTTGTCCAGGTCAAGTGCAATTTAATTTCTGATGAAATTACTTAATCTTTAATCCATCAGGACTAAAGTTAATCTAACGCATGTACACCTGTGGTGGATTCATGTCAATGTATGGCAAAACCAATACAGTATTGTAAAGTAAAATAAAGTAAAAAAATAAAAAAAACAAAAACAAAAACAAAACAAAACAAAAAAGATGATATCATCCAGACCATCTAAAAAAAAAATCAATTAGTTTGGTCAAAACTCATTAGGGCTGGCTTATTACAATAATCACTAAGCTATTGTGCTTTGTGGGGATCAAGGGCTTCAGCCAGGCCCCTGTATTTATCTCTAGAGGGGATGTTTTTAACCTAAGCTGGTCTGCTTGCTCTGCTCAATCAGGTTTTTGTCATTTCCCCACCCAGTAGGTCTCATTCTTACTTACTCATGATGATATGGGGTTGACTGAACATGATAACTATAAAAGATATATGATATATATCATGATATATAAAAGAATACATGATATACAAAAGAATCCTCTTAAGCCTGACCCTTGTGAGTATATGTTCATGTATGACTCAAGTTGTCAGGGCAGTGGCTTGGTTAAATGTAGGGGATGTCTTTGTTGTTGGTTTCTGACTCACAGTCAACCCCAGCACTAGAAGCTACGCTGCTCCACCTGTACTGTTTGATGTTCCTCGCACATGACAGAGCCCTCCTTTAAGTGCACTGTAGCTGGGGGTATTGAAGGGACCCAGTGGACAAGAGTGGGTCACAACAACTAATTATAGTTACATCAGTACTCTTGCCTGGAAATCCCATGGACAGAGGAGCCTGGTAGGCTGCAGTCCATGGGGTTGCTAAGAGTTGGACTTGACTGAGCGACTTCACTTTCACTTTTCACTTTCATGCACTGGAGAAGGAAATGGCAACCCACTCCAGTGTTCTTGCCTGGAGAATCCCAGGGACGGCAGAGCCCAATGGGCTGCCATCTGTGGGGTCGCACAGAGTCGGACACAACTGAAGCGACTTAGCAGCAGCAGCAGCATACTTTTCCATGTTCACCACCACTATTCTGGTCCAAGATTCATCGTCTCCCACTTAGCTTCTTCAATTGCTTCCTAACTGATGCCCTTTCTCTACCCACACCCCAACACCCCTCACATCTGTCAGTACTGTCAAAGTCTTATTTAACATCTCACCAGCATTAGATATTGATCTGCTTCATTTTAGCCATTCTGGTATATTTGCAGTGGTATCACACAGTACCTTTAATTTTTAGTCCTGGATAACTATTTAAGTTGAGCACCCTTTTAATGTATTTATTGGCATTTGGACATTCTCCTTTGTGAAGTGCCTGTCCAAGTCTTTGGTCCATTTTTCTGTTAATTTTGGTCCTTTTCTTCTGGATTTGTAGGGACAGTCTGTGCATTTTAGATACCAATTCTTTGCTATTGAGATATAGTTCAATATTTTTCGAGGTTTGCTTTCAATATAGAGTTTTGATGAACATTCTGAATTTTAATATCATCCAACTGATCAATCTTATTTTATGGTTAATGCTTTCCGTGCTCAACTTAAGAATTTTTTGGCTTCCACAAGGTCATGAAGTATTCTCACATATTTTGTTATGAATTGGAAGCTTTATTGTTATCATTTCATATCTAGATTTATAATCTCTTTGGAATGAACTTTTGTATATCTTGCGAGTCTGTATTTAAGGTTCATTTGTTCTTTATATGGTCAGCAAACTGACCCAACACCACGGTTTGAATAGGCCATCTTTCCTTACTATATTGCAATATTTATGTCATAAAACAATAACGATATGCATGTGCCTCTACTTCTGGGTTGTAATCTATTCAGTTAGCTACTTGTCTGTTGGTGCCAATGTCATACTGTCTTTTTTTGTTTGTTTGTTTGTTTTTGAGGCACCATGAGGCATGTGGGATCTTAGTTCCCCAACCAGGAATCGAACCCATGCCCCCTGCAGTGGAAGCATGGAATCTTCCTTGGACCACCTTCACAAAAGTCCTGAATGCCATACCATCTTAATTCCTATGGCTTTATATTTATCATGATATCTTGTAAGAGAAGTCCTTCTGTTTTTCTTCTCCTACCAGATTCTCTTGCCTCTTCTTGGTCTCCTTCATTTCTATATAGATTTTTAGAATTAGCTTGCCAGTTAACATTAAAAACATCTTTTACAATTTTGATTGATGTGTCATCGAATTTACAGACCTGAGGAAAAACCAACACCGTAACACTTTAATTTTATAAGCCTTGAACATAGAATATCTCTCCTTTTATTTAGTCTGCATTTAACTTCTCTTAGAAATGCTGTAGTGTTCAATATAGAGATCGTCCACATTTTTGTTAGATTTAGTCCAAGGTATTTAATGTTTTTTGATGCAATTCTAAATGGTATCTTTAAGTTTTTTAAAATTTCTATTTGCCTATAGAAATATACCTTACATTGATTTTTATTTATTTAGTGACTTCACTAAATTCATATATTAATTTGAATAGTTTGTTGAGTCTTTTACACTGTTTACTTATACAACATGATTTGAGAATAAGCATAGTTTTTCTTTCTAATTCTGATGGTCTTTTTCCTGACTGTATTGGCTGGGATTGCTAGTACAATATTAAATAGAAGTTGCTAAAGGGTTCATCCTTGTCTTGTTCTCAATTTCAAGGAAATGTATTTCAATATTTTATCAAGTATGATGTATGCCGTAGAGTTTATTATTATTCTTCCTTTTTAAAATCATATTGAAGAAGTTCCCTTTTAATCTCTAGTTTTCTAAGAGTTTTTAAAAATCAGGAAGGAATATCAAATTTTATTAATGACTTTTTCTGGATCTACTATAATAAACATATTTTTCCTTATGTTGTCAATGTGGTGGCTCATATGGACTTAAGCTTATACTTTAACAAAACATTTACAAAGAACAGAATACAGAAAAATAATATAAAAATATAAAAATAATATAATAATAATCCAAATACTGACAAGATCTAGAAAAATGTGAAATAATTGTAATTGTTATATAGTTGAATTATGGACACTGTTCACTGAAACAAGAGACTGGCATAGAATAAGTTCTCCTTATTCGATGTCTTTGACCTGAATGTATCAATAGCTATAGTCACTCAACAGTGGTACTGAGCAGGTAAAACTCCAATAAAAATTCTACCATCTTTCTGGCTGGAAGAACCAGGCAAAGGAGCCTGGGGCAACCAGCATCACCAGAGAATGAAACAGGAACTCTAGAAAGAAGAGAGACAAATTTTGTTTATAAACCTGGCCCAAGTTTCTGGTCAATCGCAGAATCATAAATGCAGAGGACAAATGAACTCAGCTTTGCGTTTAGGGCTTAAAGAACCAAACTCTGATCTGAGGTCAGTTCAGTTCAGTTCAGTTCAGTTGCTCAGTCATCTCCGACTCTTTGCGACCCTATGAATTGCAGCACGCCAGGCCTCCCTGTCCATCACCAACTCCCGGAGTTCACTCAGACTCACGTCCATCGACTCAGTGATGCCATGCAGCCATCTCATCCTCAGTCGTCCCCTTCTCCTCCTGCCCCCAATCCCTCCCAGCTTCAGAGTATTTTCCAATGAGTCACCTCTTTGCATGAGGTGGCCAAAGTACTGAAGTTTCAGCTTTAGCATCATTCCTTCCAAAGAAATCCCAGGGTTGATCTCCTTCAGAATGGACTGGTTGGATCTCCTCGCAGTCCAAGGGTACTGCTTATCAAATGCATGACAGTGTGAGCTTAACCAGTGTGCATGAGCTTAACCAAATGCATGACAGTGCGAGCTGAATTCAATGTTTTTTGAAGCAACATAACAAAATGTACAACGTTTTCTACATGACATTTATAATATTCAAGGCATCATCCAGAATTACACAGCATATCATAATATGTAATCTATATTACAATTATTCAAAGTCAAGAGTTTATCTTAGTGTTAATTCTAGCTGCTGTATATTTTAATAGTTTACACAAATGTATGATGACTTACATCCATCATTATAATATCATACAGAGAATTCCCACTTTCCCAAAAGCTCTCTGTGCTCTTCCTATTCATCTTTCTCTTCTATAAAGCTCTGGAAACAACTGATCTTTTCACTTTCTCCATAGTTTTGTCCTGTCTAGAATGTCATATAGTTGCAATTATATAGTCTGCCTTTTAAGACTGGCTTCTTCACTTAATATGCATTTAAGTTTCCACCATGTCTTTTCATGGCTTGATAGCTCATAATAAAGATGGTGATTGCAGCAATGAAATTAAAAGACGCTTACTCCTTGGAAGGAAAGTTATGACCAACCTAGACAGCATATTAAAAAGCAGAGACATTACTTTGCCAACAAAGGTCCATCTAGTCAAGGCTATGGTTTTTCCAGTGGTCATGTATGGATGTGAGACTTGGACTATAAAGAAAGCTGAGTGCCGAAGAATTGATGCTTTTGAACTGTGGTGTTGGGGAAGACTCTTGAGAGTCCCTTAGACTGCAAGGAGATCCAACCAGTCCATCCTAATGGAGATCAGTCCTGAGTGTTCACTGGAAGGACTGATGTTGAAGCTGTAACTCCAATACTTTGGCCACCTGATGTGAAGAGCTGACACAGTTTAAAAGACCCTGATGCTGGGAAAGATTGAGGGCAGGAGGAGAAGGGGACGACAGAGGATGAGATGGTTGGATGGCATCATTGACTCAATGGACATGGGTTTGGGTGGACTCCGGGAGTTGGTGATGGACAGGGAGGCCTGGCATGCTGTGGTTCATGGGGTTGCAAAGAGTTGGACATGACTGAGTCACTGAACTGAACTGAATGTCTGGATGGACAATGGACAACTGTTTTATAACATTTATCCATTCAACTGCTGAAGGACATATTGATTGTTTCCAAATTTTGGCAATTATGAGAGTAAAGCTTCTATAAATATTCATGTGCAGGCTTTAGTGTGGATGTAAGTTTTCAAATCCTTTGGTCTCTTATTGTTGAATTTTAACACTTCTTTGTATATTTTGGATACCATGCCTTTATCAGATGTTTATAATTCTCATGTAAACACTGTCTCCCAGTTTGTGGCTTTTCCTCTAATTCTATTGATATTGTCTTTCACAGAGCAGAAGTTTTCATTTTAATGAAGTCCAGCTTGTAAGTTATTTTTTTCACAAATTGTGTTTCTGATGTTGTATCTAAAAAGGCATCATTCTACCCAAGTTCATCTAGGTTTCCTCCTATTTTATTTGCTAGGAGTTTAATAGCTTTTCATTTTACACTCAAGTCTGTGATCCATATTGAGTTTATTTTTGTGAAGAGTGTAAGGTCTATAGCCAGATTCATTTTTTTTTTTTTTTGCATCTGAATGTCAAGTTGTTTTGGCTCCATTTATTAAGGAGATTTTCTGTTTTCCATTGTATTGCCTTTTGCTCCTTTGTCAAAGACCAGTTGACCATATGGGAGTCTATTTCTGGGCTCTCTATTCTGTTCCATTGATTTACTTCTATGTATGTATGCATGCATGTATGTATTGGCAATACCACACTGTACTGATAACTGTAGCTTTACAGTAAGGTTTGAAGATGGGTGGCATCAGTCCTAAAAATTTGCTCTGCTCCTTCAATACTGTGTTGGCTATTATGGGTCTTTAGCCTCTCCATATAAACTCTAGAATTTGTTTGTCAGCAAGTCATAGCAAGTCATAAAAATAACTTGCTGGGATTTTGATTGGGATTGCATTGAATCTATAGATCAGATTGGGAAGAACAGACATCTCTATATCTTCCTATCCATGAACATGGAATATATCTCAATTTATTTAGCTCTTCTTTGATTTCATTCTTCAGTTTTGTGGTTATACAGATCTTGTACATATTTTGATAGGTTCATACCTAAGTATTTCATGTGTCTCTAATTTCAAGTTTCATTTGTTCATATATATAAATGCAACTGACTTTCTATATTGGCTCTGTACCCTGCAGTCATGTTATAGTCAGTTATTAGTTATAAGAGTTTTTTTTTTAAATTCTTTTGGATTTTCTACATAGACAATCATATAATCTATGGAAAAGTTTTAAGTCTTCCTTCCCAATCTATATTCCTTTTATTTCTTTTTCTTGCTTTATTCCATTAGCAAAGATTTCCAGTATAATGTTGAAAAAGAGAGGTGAGAGGTTACATTGTTGCCTTGTTCCTGCCCTTAGTGGGGGAAACCTTTGAGATTATCAGCATTAGTATGTTGTCAACTGTAGAACTTTACAATTGTAAAGATTCTCTATCAAGCTGAAAAAGGTACTTAAAAAACTAAAAAATAGTGCCCACTAAAAAACTGAGATCTACTCATAGGATTGTAAACATCCTCTCACACCTTACCACCATATTACTAAAGTTCTATTTATTGCTGTTTCTTTTCTTTAGTATGTTGTATCTGGCTATTAAGACAAAACTATAAGCCACATCAAAAAGCAAAAAAAAAAGAAGATACACACCAAGCATCAGAACCAGACATGGTTCAGTTCAGTTCAGTTGCTCAGTCGTGTCTGACTCTTTGCAACCCCATGAACTGCAGCATGCCAGGCCTCCCTGTCCATCACCAACTCCCAGAGACCACCCAAACCCATGTCCATTGAGTTGGTGTTGCCATCCAACTATCTTATCCTCTGTTGTCCTCTTCTCTCCTGCCCTCAATCTTTCCCAGCATCAGAGTCTTTTCAAATGAGTCAGCTCTTTGCATCAGGTGGCCAAAGTGTTGGAGTTTAGGGATGTCATAAGTGCTAGACCAAGAATTTAGAACTGTGATTAATATAGGAAGGGCTCTAATGGACAACATGCAAGAACAAATGGGCAATGTGAGCAGAGGGATGAAAAACTTAAGAAAGAGCCAAAAAGAAAGGCTAGAGATTAAAAAAAAACAAAACTGTTACCAAAATGAAAAATACTTTTGATGGGCTGATTTGTGGACTGGACACAGCTGAGAAAAAAAAAGAGCTAGAGATGTATCAGTAAAATTCTGATTCTCAAAATAAAAACCTGGGAAAACAAATGCTGAAAGGAACAGAACAAAATATCCAAGGACTGTGGGGCAACTACAATAGGAATAACATATACATAATGGGAATACCAGAAGGAGAAGAAAGAGAAAAAAGAACAGAATATAGAAAATTATAGTGATGAAAATTTGCCCAAATTAATGTCAGACACTGAACATTCCTAATTTGTAAATTTAGGAAGCTTGGGGAACACCAAGCAAGACAAATGTCTGAAAGTTACCACTAGACATATTATTTTCAAACTACAGAAAATCAAATACAAAAAGATCTGAAAGAAGCAAGAAGAAAAAACCATCTTACTTACAGAGGGACAAAGATTAGAATCATATTTATCTTCTCCTCACAAACAGAAGGTTGCCACTTCTGGAGAAGGAAATGGCAACCCACTCCAGCACTCTTGCCTGGAAAATCCCATGGACAGGGGAGCCTGGTAGGTTACAGTTCATGGGGTTCCAAAGAGTTGGGCATGACTGAGCAACTCCACTTTCACAAACAAAGCAAACAAGGAGAGAATGGAATGAAATGTGAAAAGTGGCTGAGAGAAAAAACAAACATAATCTAAAATTTTGTACCGTGCAAAACTGTCACCTCTGCAATGTGAACTTCTTAAGTGTTTCTCTATATTTGCCCCCATTAGGTGGGACAGGATGGCTAGAGTGGGCTGAAGGTGAGTATTTTTCTTCTCCCAGGTCAGTTCGGTTCTGAGGATACTCAAGCAGGTTAGGCTCTAGTAAAATAATTTTCTGAGTACAGGCCTTCTAAGAGCAGAGGGCTCTGATGTACTTTGAAAATGCTTCCTTGTCCCCTCCCTTTGCTGAAAGCATGAGGGGATTTTTTTTTCTCTGATATTTACTGTGAGAAACTGGTCAAGTTCCTGGAGATAAATATTACAATGTTGTGGGGTCCACCCTACAGCTGGATTCTTTTGGGGTTTTTAAACTGTCAGAATTGTGCATATTGGACTTTCAACAATTCATCATTGGTTCATGTGGTAGGTTTCTGCCAAGAATCTCTGCTCTGGTAAGTCATGACTGCCTGTATTTGGCATTCTGTCTCTCTGATCTCGGGTATGACAGTTTGCTCTGTCCTCCCCTCTCTTTCAAATCTAGGTTGACTTTTCAGTCTGTTCAGATTTTCACTTGTTAGGATGGACCGGCAACTTCTAAGCTTCTTACATGTGGAATCAGAAACTGGAAGTTGCTGAAACAATTTTTAAAACAAAGAACAAGGGCTTCGCTGGCGGCTCAGTGATAAAGAAAACACCTGCCAATGCAGTATACACGGTTTCAATCCCTGGTCCTGGAATATCCCACATGCCACAAAGCAACCCAGCCTGTGCATCACAACTATTAGGCCTGTGTTCTAGAGTCCATGTGCCACAGCTACTAAAGCCCACATGCCCTAGAGCCCATGCTCTGCAACAAGAGAAGCCACCACAATGAGAAGCCCTCACGTGACAACTAGAGAGTAAACCCCGCTCACTGCAACTAGAGAAAAAGCATGCACAGCAGCAAAGACCCAGAAGGGCCAAAAATAAATAAAATTATATACATAATATAAAATTTATAATTTAAATTTTTTAAAAATTATAATTAAATTATAAATTAATTTATAATATAAAATTATATAAATATAAAATTATATATAGAGATATATAAAATAAAGAACAAAGTTGAAAGACTTTTTCTACTGGTTTCAAGATTTACCAGAAAGGTACAGTAATCAAGATAGAGTCACAAAGATGAAAGAAAGTCAGATTCCTCAATGGTATGAAATAGAGAGCCCAGAAACAGACCCATACACATTTGTTCAACTGAAATGTGACATGGGTACCAACGCAGTACAGGAAGCAGGAAAGTCTTTTCAGCAAAAGGTACTGGAACTACTCAACATCCATATGGAAGAAATAAATAGCAATCTTTACTTCACACTATATACAAAAATTAACTGGAAATGGATCCTAGAAGCATATTTTAAAAAGCTAAAACTATACAACGGAAAAGTAACCAAACTGATCACTTGGATCACAGCCTTGTCTAACTGAATGAAACTATGAGCCATGCTGTGTAGGGCCACCCAAGACGAACAGGTAATGGTGGAGAGTTCTGACAAAACGTGCTCACTGGAGAAGCGAATGGCAGACCACTTCAGCATTCTTGCCTTGAGAACCCCAGGAACAGTATGAAAAGGCAAAAAGATAGGACACTGAAAGATGAACTCCCCAGATTGGTAGGTGCCCAATATTCTGCTGGAGAAAAGTGAAGAAATAGTTGCAGAAAGAAAGAAGAGGCTGAGCAAAAGCAGAAACAATGCCCAGCTGTGGATGTGACTGGTGATGGAAGTAAAGTCCAATGCTTTCAAGAACAATATTGCAGAGGAACCTGGAACGTTAGGTCCATGAATCAAGACAAACGAGAAGTGGTCAAACAGATGACGAGTGAACATTGACATTTTAGGAATCAGTGAATTAAAATGGACCAGAATGGACAAATTTAACTCAGATGACCATTATATCTACTGCTGTGGGCAAGAATTCCTTGGAAGAAATAGTATAGCCCTTAGAGTCAACTAAAGAGTCCAAAATGCGGTACTTGGGTGCAATCTCAAAAATGACAGAATGATCTTTGTTCATTTCCAAGGCAAACCATTCAAAATCACAGTAATCCAAGTCTATGCCCCAACCAATAATGACAAAGAAGTTGATGTTGAACGGTTCTGTGATGACCTACAAGACCTGCTAGAACTAACAACCCCAAAGATGTCCTTTTCGTCATCAGTTCAGTTCAGTTCAGTCACTCAGTCATCTCCGACTCTTTGCGACCCCATGAATCGCAGCACGCCAGGCCTCCCTGTCCATCACCATCTCCCGGAGTTCACTCAGACTTACGTCCATCGAGTCCGTGATGCCATCCAGCCATCTCATCCTCAGTTGGCCCCTTCTCCTCCTGCCCCCAATCCCTCCCAGCATCAGGATCTTTTCCAATGAGTCAACTCTTTACATGAGGTGGCCAAAGTACTGGAGCTTCAGCTTTAGCATCATTCCTTCCAAAGAAATCCCAGGGTTGATCTCCTTCAGAATGGACTGGTTGGATCTCCTTGCAGTCCAAGGGACTCTCAAGAGTCTTCTCCAACACCACAGTTCAAAAGCATCAATTCTTCGGCGCTCAGCCTTCTTCACAGTCCAACTCTCATATCCATACATGACTACTGGAAAAACCATAGCCTTGACTAGATGGACCTTAGTCGGCAAAGTAATGTCTCTGCTTTTGAATATACTATCTAGGTTGGGCATAACTTTTCTTCCAAGGAGTAAGCGTCTTTTAATTTCATGGCTGCAGTTACCATCTGCAGTGATTTTGGAGCCCCCCAAAATAAAGTCTGACACTGTTTCTACTGTTTCCCCATCTATTTCCCATGAAGTGATGGGACCAGATGCCATGATCTTTGTTTTCTGAATGTTGAGCTTTAAGCCAACTTTTTCACTCCCCTCTTTCACTTTCATCAAGAGGCTTTTTAGTTCCTCTTCACTTTCTGCCATACGGGTGGTGTCATCTGCATATCTGAGGTTATTGGAGACTGGAATACAAAAGTAGGAAGTCAAGAGATACCTGGAATAACAGGCAAGTTTGACCATGGAGTACAGAATGAAGCAGGGCAAAGGCTAATGGACTTTTGCTAAGAGAACACACTGGTCATAGCAAGCACCCTCTTCCAATAACACAAGACAAGACTCTACATATGGACATCACCAGATGGTCAATACCAAAATCAGATTTATTATATTCTTTGAAGCCAAAGATGGAGAATCTCTATACAGTCAGCAAAAATAAGACTGGGAGCTGACTGTGGCTTAGATCATGATCTCCTTATTGCCAAATTCAGACTTAAATTGAAGAAAGTAGGGAAAACCACTAGATCATTCAGTTATGAACTAAATCAAATCCATTATGATTATACAGTAGTGGTGACAGATAGATTCAAGGGATTAGATCTGATAGTGCCTGAAGAACTATGGATGGATGTTCGTAACACTATACAGGAGGCAGTAACCAAAACCATTCCCATGAAAAAGAAATGCAAAAAGGCAAAATGGTCGTCTGAGGAGGCCTTACAAATAGCTGAGAAAGGAAGAGAAGTGAGAAGCAAAGGAGAAAAGGAAAGATATACTCATCTGAATGCAGGGTTCCAAAGAATACAAGGAGAGATAAGAAAGCCTTCCTCAGTGATCAGTGCAAAGACTAGAAGAAATCAATAGAATGGGAAAGACTAGAGATCTCTTCAAGAAAATTAGAGATACCAAGGGAATATTTCATGCAAAGATGGACACAATAAAGGACAGAAATTGTATGGACCTAACAGAAGCAGAAGATATTAAGAAGAGGTGGCAAGAATACACAGAACAACTCTACAAAAAAGATCTTAGTGACCTAGATAACCACGATGGTGTGATCCTTACCTAGAGCCAGATATCCTAGAGTGAAAAGTCAAGTGGGTTGTAGGAAGCATCACTATGAACAAAGCTAGTAGAGGTGACAGAATTCCAGTTGAGCTATTTCAAATCCTAAAAGATGATGCTGTGAAAGTGCTACACTCAATATGCCAGCACATTTGGAAAACTCAGCAATGGCCACAGGACTGGAAAAGGTCAGTTTTCATTCCAATCCCAAAGAAAGGAAATGCCAAAGGATATTCAAACTACCACACAATTGCACTCATCGCACACACTAGCGAAGTAATGCTCAAAATTCTCCAAGCTAGACGTCAACAGTATGTGAACTGAGAACTTCCAGATGTTCAAGCTGGAGTTAGAAAAGGCAGAAGAACCAGAGATCAAAAAAGCCAACATCCATTGGATCACAGAAAAAGCAAGAGAATTCCAGAAAAACATCTACTTCTGCTTTATTGACTACACCAAAGCTTTTGACTGTGTGAAACACAACAAACTGTGGAAAATTCTGAAAGAGATGGGAATACCAGACCACCTAACCTGCCTCCTGAGAAATCTGTATGCAGGTCAAGAAGCAGCAGTTAGAACGGGACATGGAACAATGGCCTGATTCAAAATTGGGAAAGGAGTATGTTTAGGCTGTTTTTAACTTATATGCAGAGTACATCATGCATAATGCTGGGCTGGATGAAACACAAGCTGGAATCAAGATTGCAGGGAGAAATATCTATAACCTAAAATATGCAGATGACACCACCCTTTGGGCAGAAAGCAAAGAGAAAATGAAGAACCTCTTGATGAAAGTGAAAGAGGAGAGTGAAAAAGCTGGCTTAAAACTCAACATTCAAAAAACTAAGATCATGGCATCCAGTCCTATCACTTCATGGCAAATAGATGGGGAATCAATGGAAACAGTGACAGACTATTTTCTTGGGCTCCAAAATCACTGCAGATGGTCACTGTAGCCATGAAATGAAAGGACACTTGCTCCTTGGAAGAAAAGCTAGGACAAACCTAGACAGCATATTAAAAAGCAGAGACATTACTTTAATGACCAAAGTCCATCTAGTCAAAGCTATGGTTTTTCCGGTAGTCATGTATGGATGTGAGAGTTGGACCATAAAGAAACAGAGTGCTGAAGAATTGATGCTTTTGAACTGTGGTGTTGGAGAAGACTCTTGAGAGTCCCTTGGACTGCAAGGAGATTCAACCAGTCAACCCTAAAGGAAATCAGTCCTGAATATTCACTGGAGTGACTGATGCTCCGGCTGAAGCTCCAATGCTCTGACCACCTGAAGTGAAGAACTGACTCTGGAAAAGACCCAGATGCTGGGAAAGATTGAAGGCAGGAGGAAAAAGGGATATGACAGATGATGAGATGGTTAGATGACATCCCTGACTCAATGGACATGAGTTTGAACAAGCTCTGGGAGTTGGTGCTGGACAGGGAAGCCTGTTGTGCTGCAGTCCATGGGGTCACAAAGAGTTGGACACAACTGAGAGACTGAACTGAATGAAAACTATAGAACTCCTAGAGGAAAACTTAATAGTTATCTTTGTTAACTTGGGTAGATTTAGATAGAATGCAGAAAGCATGAATCAAGAAAAAATTACCTGATAAACTGGGCATCATAAAAATATAAAACATTTCATATTTAAAATATAGTACTAATAAAAATGCAAGCCACAGACTGGGAGAAAATATTTATAAAATAGATACGTGGCAAAGAACTTGAATCAGAGTATATAAAGAACTCTCAAACCTAAGTTAGATATCTCCAAATATCTCTCAAAAGAAAATCTACAAATGGCCAATAAGCAGATGAAAAGATGCTCAATACCATTAATCATCACAGAAATGCAAAGTAAAATCACATTACATTACGATTTATCATCTATTAGAATAGCTAAAATTAAGAAAGAATACCAAGCGTTTATGAGGACACAGAATAACTGGAACTCTCAAACACTATTGGTGGGAATATGAACTGGTGCAACCACACTGAAAACTTTTTGGCAGTTTTCACCCACTAAAATGATCTACCCATTCCACTTCTAGGTATTTCTTGAGAGAAAGAAGACTTGTACCTGCATATCCACAGCAGCTTGTTCACAATAGTCAATATGTGGAAACAATCTGAATGTCTATTAGCAGGTGAGTGTATAAACAATATGTGGCATAGCCATACAACTGAATGGTACTTGCAGCAAAAAGAACACACTGGGCTTCCTTGGTGGCTCACATGGTAAAGAATCTGCCTTGCAATGCAGGAGACCAGAGTTCAGTCCCTGGGTTGGGAAGATTCCCTCAAGAAGTAGATGGCTGTCCACTCCAGTATTCTTGCCTGGAGAATCCCATGGACAGAGGAGGCTGGTGGGCTACACTCCATGGGGTCACAAGAGTTGGACATGATTGAGCGTCTACCAATACACAAAACTGTCATAACTTAAACAGTTTTAAATAAATGCAGTTTTTTCACTTTTTGTAATAAATTGTATTTATGTATAAAGTTATTTCCTAATAAAGATAAAAATAAGACCAAAAAAAAAAAAACCGTTATAATGCCAAACTCTGCATCTATGCACTGCTCTTCTATTTGCAGTTAGATACTTCACAAAAAAATTCTGATACTCACAATTACCAGTAAAAGGAAGATTTTTGTTGTTTTGTTAGATAATGAAATACCATTATGGGAGATTTTAAGCACATTATCCGTATTCAGTTTTCCTAACTAGATATCATTTGGCATAACTGTTACACATGGTGGAGAGCATACAGCTTCATGACTCTGAACAAGAAATCAACAGCAGTGATCAGGAATTGCAGATCTTTTTGAAGTCTAGGGAAGTTCATAAACTAACAAATTATGTGAGCTTCTGGTAATGGTGGCACACTCCAGTGAACAAGTTTTGTGTCTAATTGCTTCCTGGGAGTTTCACCATTGTCAGATCTGTAGGAAGCCTGTAGGAAGCAAGTACAAATCATAACAGAGAGAGCTAGTTACTCCCTTTCTTGTTCAGCTGGAGTTCAGCAAATGACGGCAACACTGGTGCCAGAGAAAAACTGCTACATCAATTGAGCTTTTAGTATTCTTAGAATAAACACAATTTGGTAAAGTATTAGCCTTTTTATGTTTCTGGATTCAATTAGCCAATGTTTTGTTTAGGATAATTGCACAGATTTTCATGAGAGAGGAATGAAATTTGCCTTTCTTGTATTGACCTTGTAAGATTTTGGTATCAAAGTTTTGTTGGTTGTATAAAACATGCTATGCTAAGTCACTTCAGCTGTGCCCGACTCTGTGCGACCCCATAGACGGCAGCCCACCAGGCTCCTCCGTCCATGGGATTTTCCAGGCAAGAGTACTGGAGTGGGGTGCCATTGCCTTCTCCGTGTATAAAACAAGTTTGCCTCATAAAACAAATTTCTTTTCTTTGGAAGAATTTGTACAAGATTATTGTTATTTCATTAAATGTCTGGGAGATTTCAACAGTGACAGTTCTGGTCTTAGAAATTTCCTTGTGGAAAGGTTTTTAAATTACATACTCAAGTTCCTTAATAGACTATTCAGCATTTCTATTTATTGTCATGTAAGTTTAGTAAGATATGTTGCTCTAGGAATTTTCCATTCAAATTTATTAGCATAAACACTATAATATACACTTATTTTTAATAAATATAAGAACATTACATTTTGATTTTTGTTAATTTTCTATATTACGCATTTGTCTTCTAAGTCAGTGATTTTTGCATTTATCTTCATTATACAGTATACTTCCTTCTGCTCTCTTTTTGTTTGATTTGCTCTTAATTTTGTAGCTTATTCATAAGTGAACTCAGAACACTCAGCTCTTTTCTAATTTAGCTGCAACCTGCAAGTTTAGATATGTCATATGCTCATTATAACTTAATAAATTCAAAATATTTTTTAAAATAGTTTTTTTGTGATTCCTTCTTTGACTCATAGATTTTTAAAGAGTTCTTTTTTGCTTAATTTTCAAGGTAGTGAGCATTTTACATTTATCTTTTTATTGTCTATGTCTAGCTTTTTAGGTTGGAAAAGGAAATGGCAACCCACTCCAGTGTTCTTGCCTGGAGAATCCCAGAGATGGGGGAGCCTGGTGGGCTGCTGTCTGTGGGGTCGCACAGAGTCGGACACGACTGAAGCGACTTAGCAGCAGCAGCAGCAGCTTTTTAGGGGCTTCCCTGGTAACTCAGACAGTAAAGCGTCTGCCTGCAATGCGGGAGACCTGGGTTCGATCCCTGGGTCGCGAAGATCCCCTAGAGAAGGAAATGACAATCCACTCTAGCACTCTTGCCTGGAAAATCCTATGGACGGAGGAGCCTGATAGGCTACAGTCCATGGGGTTGCAAAGAGTCAGGCATGACTGAGCGACTTCAGTTTCTAGCATTTTAAGTTTGAAAACATATACAAAGTATTTAAAATCTACATTTAAAAAACTCCAATAATAAGCCTCCATGTGTCTGTTTTTATCAATTACTGGGGTCAGATTTTTTTTTTTTTTTAACAGAGACTGATTGAGTTGTTTGAGCTGTCTTCAAGTTTTCTACCATAGGTTGGCTCTGATCATACACTTATGGGCTTCCCTGGTAGCTCAGCTGGTAAAAAATACGTGTGCAATGCTGGAGATCCCGGTTCAGTTCCTGGGTCGGAAAGGTCCCCTGGAGAAGGGATAGGCAACCCTCTCCAGTATTCTTGGGCTTCACTAGTGGCCCAGTCAGTGAAGAATCCATCTGTAATGCGGGAGACCTGGGTTCAATCCCTGGCTTGGGAAGATCCCTTGGAGGGAGGCATGGCAACCCACTCCAGTATTCCTGCCTGGAGAATCTCTATGACAGAGGTGCCTAGTGGGTCCCAGTCCATAGAGTTGCAAAGAATCAGACACGACTGAGCAACTGAGCACATACAGATCATATATTTAGCCAGCCAGAGGTCCACCTGAGAATCTGGGGTTTTCTAGGTCACCTCCTCCTAGGAGGATCCAGAACTCCTACTTTGTTTTTTCAGTACCATGAGATTACATCAAACTCCTCTTAAACCTTCAGTAGCTTTTTGCCTACCTTGCTGCTGCTGCTAAGTCATTTCAGTCGTGTCTGACTCTTAGTGACCCCGTGGGCTGCAGCCTACCAGGCTCCTCTGTCCATGGGATTTTCCAGACAAGAGTACTGGAGTGGGGTGCCATTGCCTTCTCCTTTTGCCTTCCTTACTCTTCTTTTAAAAAGTAGTAGCAGAAAGTTGGCTCACTTGCAATTCCTTTCTCTCCAGGATCTTAACCATATGAGTTCTAGTTGTTTTAACCATTCTCATAGGTCATCGCCACTTTTTAATTTTTGTCTTTTAACTGGGTTTTCTCATTGTTTTGTGTTACTGTGTCACATGCTGCTCCATGAGAGCCAGAAGCGAAATCAACTGCTTTCATCTCAGTCTCTTTATAATCCATTCTGCATATAAAAAGCAGGATAATTTTCATGAAATTTTAATCAGATGCTTCCCTCCTCCAGTGGCTTCTTACCACATTTACAATCAAATCCCAATCACTTCCCTGCCTCTGTCTCACACTTTATCTTATACCTGACCCTATCCCTTCCATACTTGACATCCTCCTGCCACAGTGACCTTCCTGCTGTTTAGACATGCAAGCTCGTTACACCCAAGACTTCACACTGGCTGCTTCCTCTGTCTGAGATGCACATCCAACCAGTTCTTTGTATGTCTGGCTTCTCAGTTCACATGACAGCACTCAGAGAGGCCTTCCTGGAGCACAGCAGTCTAAGGCAGCTCTGCTCCATCAGACACATCATATTATGGGACGGTGTTTCCTTCAGGTTGAAAAGAAAGAAAGTGAAAGTGATGCAGCTCAGTCGTGTCTGACTCTTTGTGACCCCATGGACTATAGCCTACCACGCTCCTCCGTCCATGGGATTTTCCAGGCAAGAGTACTGGAGTGGGTTGCCATTTCCTTCTCCAGAGGATCTTCCCGACCCAGGGATCAAACCCGGGTCTCCCACATTGTAGGCAGACACTTTACCATCTGAACCACCAGGGAAGCCTTCAGGTTACTTGGCTTCTAATCCTCTAATCTTGTGATCAGACTGGAGTAGTAAGGGGATTAATTAACCCAGCTCTGAGAGAAGCAGAGACTGGGTAGAGATGAATATACACCAGGGCCCCAGGCCCAATTTTAATATCTGCTCAACCTGCTTAATATTTCTGAGACTCCAATTTTAGGAATTCCCTGTTTTATTTAGAGGTAGAAGTACACTCTGTATATAGCATGCTGAACAGATAACCCAAAACTCATTAGTTGCTGCTGTTTCTGTTTAACTTCCTGTGAAGTTATAATCTTATAAATGCTCATTATATCTATCCTGGAAAGTAAAAAGACCTAAAATCAAGAAGAGTGTTCCCAGGGTGAAAAAAAGTTTCTATTACAGTAATAATAAAAAAAGAGATAAATCAGTCAACTTGGAAGTCTTCTTTTTAATTTTTTTAGTCTGTATTACATTTAATATCTATTTCTTTCCATTTTCCCTCATTTAAAAATTCTGATTATAACTTTAATTTTTCTAAGATTTAGCTAGCATGTTTTAATCAGCAAAAATATGTTTCAAGTTTGAACTTGCATAAATTTGAAAAAATCACATAAGACTTTAATGAAACATTAATCATAGAAATAAATTTAGCATTTAAACTACATGTTAAAGGGTATTCTTGCTCTTAACTGCAAACAACATCAATTATTTCTCACTGAACATCGCTGGAATGTTAATCAGCAAATACAGAAAGTAGGACACTTGGTCCTCATCTACCTTCTTGCATAGAGATTTACTGGCTTGCATAAATCCAGTAGGAGCAAGGAATCTTCATTTCACTCACCATGGGTTGCAATGTAAGACCCAGATGCTAACACTGGCTTTCACTTACAAGGAAATCAGGAAACCATGCAATGTATGTGATTAAAGTAAATCCAGCTCAGTTGCCATCTCACATCCATGCACGCCACAAGCTACACCCATGAGACATTTCTGAACTGTCCCCTACATGTCTGTGGATGCCTTGGTACCTTTGCATATGCACTTGGAATGGCCTCCCTCTCCCCCAAAATGTCCTACCACTTGTCAAGACCCAAGTCCAAGAGTGCACCCTCTGTGAGGTCTCCCCTCAGAGCTTTGCAGCATTCTGTCCACACCTTGATTAGGACATTTATTTCACTGTATTGTTTCCTTCCATGTGCCTTTGGGGTCTTATCTATCAATCATTTTGGTGTCCTTCCTGCCACTTCAACTTCTATTACAGAGTAGATGCACAATAAATATTTCTTAAATGAATCAATAATCAACCATGAGAACTTCACCTTGCTTTCCCCATATTAAAAAAATCATTTATCCTTTAAACTTATTCTCCAGAAGTAGGCATTCATACAATTAGCTGGAAAGAACAATTTAAGCTTTTGATAATTGACTTTGGCCTTATCACTCAATGCTGTCAATGTCAACTGATTTTTTTTCACCTAAAATAAGAGGATGTGTAATGGTCATTCTGAGTATCTGATACAAGCTATAGATACTTTCTCCAGAATTTATTCACAACCACCTATGCACAAAACTGATCAATATCAGGCTCTGAACTGGTTCAAATTCTGGTTCTGTCATTTATCAGCTGTATGATCTTAGGAAAATCACTTAACTTCTCTGTGTCTTGGTTTCTTCATCTTTCAATGGGGATAACAATAGTATATATCTTAGAGGGTTGTTATGAGGATGAAATGAGTTAATTGTATAAAACATTTAGAACATGGCTTGGCATAGTGAGCCCTATAGAAACTACCAGGATTAGGCTCTGGGAATTGGAGGTATCAAGATAAATTGGACAGGATTTCTTTCCTTGAGGAGCTCAGAGTCTCATGAGGAAGACAGCTGTGCAAATAAAAGATACTCTGGTAGAAGTCTGGATAAAGGAGCAGAGGATGGAGCACTTTCTTTCTGAGGCCTAGGAGAGGGTACTAGGGAGGAGGTGGTATTTTAGCTGAGAATCTATGGATAAGCAGGAGTCACTGATGCATTAGTTGAGGATGTACATTTTAGGCAGATGTAAGCAAAGACACAATTTATGCAGCCACGTGAAAGCAGCCACTGAGAGTGACTTCAGTATAGTGTTGAAGGTGAAAGGTGGTGGAAGTACCACTGAAGCACATTGTGGACACTATAAACCCATTTATTCAGCACCCATGTTCACTGCCTCTTTCCCTGCCCTCCCTGTTGGAGTCGGGGAAGTGAAACATCAGATCTTCCCAAACAGGTGAGGTACTGTGACAGTTAATAGCCTTTCAAGAAGAAAGTTTCTTTCTTTCTTTTTGCTTTGTTCCTACCTGGAACTTGGGTTTGTTCTCAGACAGGAAGAGGAGAGCCATCTGCTGAGGTATAGTAGGAATACCCAGGAAGCTCGGGTCCCTGAGGGCTGTGCTCAGTAGTTGCACTGCCTGCACACCTCCCTCTGGACTTCCTGTTTGTAAGAAATATCACAGCTGGCCAGGCTTTCTCTAGTTCAGAGCCAGCGGCATCCCTAACTGACACAAGTGGTAAAAAATGCTGGGTCATCGAAGGCCTCAAACGTTCTCCACTAGGGCTGAGACATCCACATTTGAGCATTGGGCACTCTAGGATCATTTAGGGGCTTTGAAAATACAGCTTTGCAGTAACACAAACCACATTGTTTTAAATCACAGCTCAGCCAGTTACTCTTCTGGTTAACTTGAGAAAGCAAGTGAAACAAGCTCAGTCTGAGCCTTGTGAGGGAGACACGTGGTAGAACTTATTTTGGGATGCAAACCTTCGCCACAGCATGCTGGAAAGACCTGAGTAGGTCAAGAGCAGAGGAAGAGAGAGAGTTTGCTATGTCCTTGCAGAGCAAAATAAATCTGAACTAAAGATTCAGAAATTGTTTCAGAACCTAAAGTGAATCTAGTTGACATTTTTAGCCAAAACATATTCTGATGGTGCTGGATTTTATAAATGCTCTTTGAGATAATACCTTTATAACTAAAGGTCTTAGTACAAGCTTCTCTAAAGTTCTTCAGAAGAAAGA
The DNA here is from genome assembly GCF_032405125.1 of Capricornis sumatraensis. Lineage (NCBI taxonomy): Eukaryota > Metazoa > Chordata > Mammalia > Artiodactyla > Bovidae > Capricornis > Capricornis sumatraensis. Next base: position 82,511,058 of record NC_091073.1, read on the forward strand.
GGCTTTTTTCTTTTCGTGTGCCATAAATTTCTGTGGCATCTTGTATTCCCAGGAATGCAGTGAGAAGTCCATAAACAACTGCCAAAAATAGCCAGGAATGTAGGAACAAATTATTTAAGATTCATGACTCTATGCTAGTGGCACTATGAGTGCTTTCAGTCTATTGATAACCAAAGTAGTAAGAAGTTCAAATACAACTCTGTTTCCCTTATGGTCACCTTCTACAAAGCATGTGTGGTGCTCAGACATGTTCTACTCTTTGCAACCCCATGGATTGTAGCCTACCGGGTTCCTCTGTCCATGGAATTTTCCAGGCAAGAATACTGGAGTGGGTTGCCATTTCCAGCTTCAGAGGATCTTCCCAACCCCAGACTCAAACCCAAGTCTCTTGAGTCTCCTATGTTGGCAGGTGGATTCTTTACCACTGCGCCACTTGGGAAGCCCCTATAAAGCCTAATTAAGCCTAAGAAGCAGAAAATGAAAAATCTTTGTCCCCAGATATCTATACTTTCTTGTCAAGGATGCTTGAAAGTTCTGCATCAGAGACGATCTACTTTGAAGAATAAAAGAATACTGCCCAAAGTGAGTGCCTAGGTCCATCAGCACCAGCCTGATAAGGATAATCTGATGCTCAGATTGAGGATAACTGATTTCTCAAAGTTACACAGCTAATAACTGGCCAAGCTGGGATTTGAACCAAGGTCTGTGTCACTGCAAAGCTATACTTTTAACTCCTACATTATATTGCAGCACTTTCATGTCCTAAGCCTCCCTGTTCCTTAAACCACGCAGTTTGCAGATTATCCCCTCAAGCTTAAGAAGGGAGCTAGGCAGTCAAGGGGGGTGACAACTTTCTGCTAGTTCTCTCGGACAAGACTTAAGTCACTGTGAGGCTGAGCCAGATGAGGCTTTGTTGAGGAACCTCCTTGTTCCCAGCTGGTGGAGGAGACACATGTAGGAGAAGAAAATCACCTTCATCAGACTATTCATCAAACTATTCAAAGCTCCAGCAAGTTGCCTAGCACCAACCAAACCAGGAAGATGGTGTGAATGATTTAAATCTATTTAAATTTATATCTATTTAAATCAAATAGTATGCAACCCTAGTGTTATTCTAGGGCTTATTGTTTTACCTGTCCCAGAAACCTGACAGTGTCAGAATCTCTGGAACTGGTCCACACAGTTTAAATTTGTCACTCTCACTTAAGGGCCACACGTGTGGGAAGTGTGTGAGAACGTGTTTCTTCCTGCTCCCACAGAAAGGCAGAGAGAGAGTGTTCTGCTTGCAGGTGCAGGCTCAGAATCAGATGAAGAAGCTATTACAGTTGTCCCCTTGTATGTTGGGGGACTGGTTCCAGTACCCACCAAGACATGGAAACAACTTAAATGCCCATTAACAGAGGAATGAATAAAGAAAATATGTTACATGCATAAAATATAGTATTACTCAGCCATAAAAAAGAAAGAAAGAAAGGCATTTGCAGCAATGTGGATGAATGAGCTTATCTACAAAACAGAAGCAGAGTCATAGACATAGAAAACAAATTTATGCCCATGCACCAGCCCCAAGCATGCTGTATCCTGCGTCAGACATAGACTGGCGATTCAATTCTTACATGATAGTATACATGATAGAATGCCATTCTCCCAAATCATCCCGCCCTCTCCCTCTCTCAGAGATGTTATGGGGAGGGAGGTGGGAGGGGGTTTCATGTTTGGGAATACATGTAAGAATTAAAGATTTTAAAATTTAATAAAAAAAAAAAAAAGAAAAAAAAAAAAAAGAAAACAAATTTATGGTTACCAGGGGGTAAGGGAAGAGGGATAAACTGGGAGATTGGGACTGACATATACACACGGAAAGTGAAAGTGAAGTCGCTCAGTCGTATCTCACTCTTTGCGACCCCATGGACTGTAGCCCACCAGGCTCCTCAGTCTATGGGATTTTCCAGGCATGAATACTGGAGTGGGTTGCCATTTCCTTCTCCAGGGGATATTCCCGACCGAGGGATAGAACCTGGGTCTCCCGCATTGTAGGCAGACACTTTACTGTCTGAGTCATAAGATAGATAACTAATAAGGACTTACTGTTTACCACAGGGAACTCTACTCAATACTCTAATGGCCTGTAGGGAAAAAGAATCTAAAAAAGAGTGGATATATGTATAACTGATTCACTTTGCTATATTCTTGCTATATGCTTGATTCACTTTGCTATAACACAACACTATAAATCAACTATACTCCAATAAAAATTAAAATAAAATAAATATAAAAAAATTCACTTCACCCACTTAAAAAAAAAATCCCTAGGAGTTACAACTCAAAGAGAAGATGGCCCCCTTCTAGGACCAAGAGAACCATGAACTTAGCAGAAGAGTTTGGGGCTCCAAAAAGGGAGGGCATAGCACATGGGCACCATGGTCAGTCACTTTGCTTTGTCACTTAAGCCCCTTTTTCAGGGCCCGGGCACTTACCTCAGCCTGCCAGATGGGGTTCACAGTGTTGCCAATGATTTTGGATCGCCTCTCCTGTCCGTGGTGGGGGAGGGCAGGAAAGATGCTGTGCTTCCCAGGCTGAATAGAAATCTTCAGGTAAGGGTCTGGGTTGAAAAACATCCCTTTCTTCAACCCCATGGCCTGGAAATCTATAAAATAGAGGATATTTCAATTTTATGTGTTTTAGCAAGGTTAAAGATTATCTGTCCGTGGAATTCTCCAGGCAAGAATACTGGAGTGGGTAGCCATTCCTTTCTCTAGGGGATCTTCCTGACTCAGGGATCAAGCCTGGGTCTCCCGCATTGCAGGCAGATTGTTTACTGTCTGAGCCATCAGGGAAGGCCCAAAAGATTATATGAGGTTTTATACAAGGAGAAGAGTCCATCTGAAACACGGAAAAAATGTTCAATCTTGAACCATTTTTCACCTCATTACAAAATATGGACTGATGTGTCTCCAGAACCCATTACATGGAACATTTACTGATGCATATTAAATTGGTTTGGTAAGAACTGCCTGTAATAAATCCATACTGGCATTGTGGTCACTATGCTTTTCAAGAGAGGACTGTTGACCTTTTCTGGTTTGGACTTCTGGTGCTCCTCAGGCTGGTTGGGATGAGGCTGAGGGTTACCTCAGGAAACCTGGGTGCACGCTGAGGGAGGAAACCCATCTTGGAAAATTCAGTGGGTCTAGGTGAAAATTCTTCCAAGTGGAGACAGAAAAACAAGGGCTCTAGTCTCACAGTAAATAGGATCTTCACTGAGTAAGGAAAGAGAGAATTAGGGGAAAAAAGAGAAAGATGAAGATTAAAAGAGTGAAGAGCAGGGGCATTGGAGGAAAGAAGAAAATCATGGCCTCCATGGAGCTAATGTACTTCAGTGAGGAGAGTTCTGAGGAGAGATCATGCTGTCAGAAGGAAAGCCTTGGAAAACGGAGCCATTCCCTGTAATTCAAAGTATCTGATCGTGTAAAATTTCATGCTGTGTGTAGGGGGGAGAGAGAGGTGATAGTGGTTTATGGCTGTTCTGCCGACAATCTGAAATCATATTTATTGGAAATAAATTTATAATATCAAAAACATAATTAAAAATTTTGTATTATTAAAGTCTTTTCCAAAAAATTGTTCCTACTTATACATAAGTAAAAGACACAGTTAAAACTACATTGGGTTGATTCTCAAGTATGGTATAAGTTGTGAGATGTTTGGAGGAATTTGTCACTGATGGAAAAAAGTACAGAAGTTCAGCTCAGTCATGTTCAACTCTTTGTGACCCCATGGACTGCAGCACACCAGGCTTCCCTGTCCATCACTAGCTCCTGGAGTTTGCTCAAACTCATGTCCTTCGAGTCAGTGATGCCATTCAACCATAGAAGTGAAAGAAAAAGGTAAAAATACATTGGATTGATTCTCAAGTATGGTATAAGTTGTGAGGTGTTTGGAGGAATTTGTCACTGATGGAAAAAAGTACAGAAGCTTTCATGTGAATTTAGTTAAATGATACTTTGAATTGATTCAAAGCAATCTCTGTAACAAAACTGTTCTTCCACTGTTGCATTATAATATACTGCTGTGAGGTGGAATAAAGGTTAGAAAATACAAACATCACAGAAATTTGCAAAACTCAGGTATCACCCATAGAAATCTGTGACAGCCTGAGTCTTCTCTCCTTAGAAAGGTCTGTCTGTAGGGTTGATCTTTCGCTAGTGTTGGGGGGGTTCTCATACCTCAGAACTGATAAGAACTCATCTCTGTGTCCCAAGTGTTTGCGCAAACTACCTTGTTTACACTGAATGTCTGCTTTCCTCTGGGAGTCTGGAATTTTAGTAGGTCCTAGGAGGAATTTGGCCACATGAGCAGCCTCCAGTGAAAACCTTGGACTCTGAATCTTTGTTGAGCTTCCTTGTTTCCCTGGTGGCTCAGAAGGTAAAGAATCTGCCTGTACATTCTATCATGTATACTATCATGTAAGAATTGAATCGCCAGTCTATGTCTGACGCAGGATACAGCATGCTTGCGGCTGGTGCATGGGGATGACCCACAGAGATGTTATGGGGAGGGAGGTGGGAGGGGGTTTCATGTTTGGGAACACATGTAAGAATTAAAGATTTTAAAATTTAATTAAAAAAAAAGGAAAAAAAAATAAAATAAAATAAAATAACTAAAAAAAAAAAAAGGCAAAAAAAAAATAAATAAAATAAAATGCAAAAAAAAAAAAAAAAAAAGAATCTGCCTGTAGTGTGGGAGACCTGGGTTTGATCCCTGGATCAGGACAATCCCCTAGAGAAGGGAATGGCAACCCACTTCAGTATTGTTGCCTAGAGAATTCCATAGACAGCGGACCCTGGTGGGCTACAGTCCATGGGGTCGCAAAAAGTCAGACATGACTGAGTGACTAAAAAAATTTTTGATAGGTAATAATTCATATTTTTATCATAACTTGTTGCTGGGGAAAATGAACCCGAGCTGTACGACCCCAGTGGGAGAGGACTCATGGAAACTTGCACCTGGTTTCTTCCAGATTTCATCCTGGGTACCTTTTTCCTTTGCAATTTGCTTTTTCTCTTTTCAATGTTTTATAGTCATGAGTATGACAATCTTCATGACTTCTCCTAGTGAATCATCATTTCTGGGAGGTGGTACTGGGGACAATGGCCGAGGATGTGATAGACATATAGATTTATTTACCATAAAATAATATGACTATCATCGCCTTCATCACTTCCACCACTACTGCCAGCCATTTATTGATTAGTTACTAAATTCTGCGAACCATTCTATGCCCTTCAAATACATAATCTGATTTAATCCTAACTACAAACTCTATAAAGTAGTTATTATATCATTAGTTTGAGGAAGAAAATATAGATGCTTCTGAGTTAAGTAACTTGAACAGGTTTTTATATTTGGTCAATGTCAGAAATGAAATTTGAACCTGCCTCTTTGATTCCAAAGTCTGTGTTTTTAACCAATATGTGATACTACCTTTTTATAAAAATTCTAACTTTGGCATGGGTCAAATCCTTATGCATAAACAGGTCTTTTGAAAAAATTCTCTTCCATCAAACAACTTATCTAAATCTGCATAATATGTCTTTATCACATGTTTGATACATGATAAGTCTAGTCATGCTTCATTGTTCTTGTTTTTTTGTCCAAAAGAAAGCATCTTTCTTTACTATTCATACATTTATTCTTCCAGATTAATCTTATTATTTTTTTAAAAAGCTGCCTCCAAACAATTGGAATTTTGATCAGAATTATATTAAATTTATAGATTAATTTTGGAAGAAATGGGAACTTTATACTCAGGAGCATATATTTCTTCATATTTTCATGCCTCATTTCATGTCCTCCAGTGAGCTTTTATAGTTTAAATTCAATTTGTATACTTATTAAAATATGTGTTTCACAGAGTAAAATGTTTGAAAACTGCAGTATTAAGGAGTCAATTAGGAGTTTAAAGAGTGCTTGGCCGGGAGTCAGTATATTCAGATTTTAGTCTGGAATACTCACCGTTGAATTTTATAACTTTAGAAAATTGATATAACTTTTTGGGTCTCAATTTCTTCAACTCTGAGATTGTTGGAATGGATGTGTATAATAACACATAGAGTTTTATGATTTTCCAAAAGTAAATGATACATTAATGGGAGAATATTTAATCTTCCTCCATTTTTCCTGTATTAGTTTTTTGTTCTGATGATAAACATGATACACACTTTTTATAACATTTTTAAATACAGAAGGAAAAGAAACAGAATTTTAAAGTTATTTCAAATTGTACTGCCTAGTGGCAGCCATTACTAGATTTTTTCTTTATTGTCTTTCAGTAATTTGCATAATTTTCAGTTGAGACCATACTGTATATATAAACATTTGTCCTAATTTTTTTTCTTTTGCCTGGATTATATAATAAAATGTCTGGTCCCATGTCTTTTAGAACATTTTGATACATAATTCTTAAGAGCATATGGTATTTCATTATTTGACTCTGTGGTAATTTTGAATGTTTAAATTGTCTCCATTACCTGTGGGGGAAAAACCCTTTATTTGCATTTGTAATTTGTTGAGGTTGCAGTGTTAATTCTTTGAAAATTAAAGGGATAATAGTTATATAGGAAATTTATTACCACCAAGAAGTGGTAAAAACTGAATATATAAACAAGATTTGAAAAGTAAAACATTTGCATCAACATTCTTGCTTTGCCATGTCTACTGTATTCTTGAAATTTTCCATGATCTATCTTTCTGCTTATTTCTCATTTTATAATCTAAAAAGAAAAGCAGTCCAATTATATGCAGTATCTCCAGTTCTGGAGGTTTTGTTTTTTTTTAATCTCTCTGTATACTGGAGTGGATATTCACATATACTCTCAGATAAGATGCAAGGGTGAAATTCTTTGAGCCCTTGCAAATCTGAAGATGTGTTTCTCTTACCTTCTCACATAAATGACAATCTGGTAGGCACAGAAATCTTCAGCTAAAATATGCTGCCCTTAAAGCTCTGTAGCCTTTACTTCATAGTGTTCTGTATTATAAGACAAATCTGAAATTAACATGAGGTTTATTCTTTTGTATCATGCTTTTTCCACTCAGATGGCTACTCTGTCTGCATTTGAAAATTTCTTTTAAAAATAGCATTTGTCTAGATGTTGCTCTCTGCACATACTTTTTTCCTAGTACGTGATAGTCAGACTTAAGGATGCAAAATTATATCCAGCTCAAAAAAATCTTTCTGCTATTATTATTTGTTCTGATCTCTCCATCAGAATTATCCATGTATTGCTCTGTATTTGTCATCCATCTTTTTACTTCCTTATCTTTTTAATGTCTGACTCTTCTATGTTTTTGATGAGAGAATCTCAAGTCGGTCTACCACATCATCGATTCTAATAATGTAGTGGTGAGTATGCGCTTCACTGCTTTCTAAAATCTCTCAAAGCTCACTTTGAATTCAATGACTGTACCTTTCAGAATTTATTTTAAATCTCTCCTTGACTATAATAGACAGAAAAATGGTCTCACACAGATGACCATGATCTAATTCCTGGAACCTGTGAATATGTCATCTTACACGGTAGAAGGGACTCTACAGACATGCTGAAGAATCTTAGCTGAGATGGAGAGATTCAGTGTGATGATAACAGTCCTTATAAAGTGGAGGAAGGAGGAGCAAACTGAGGAGAAAAGTGATGTGACAGCAGAAGCGGAGACTGGAGTGATACAGCCGTGAGCCAAAAACATGCGTAACAGACTTTAGAATCTCAAAGAGATGAGCATATTCTTCCTAGAAGATCTCAGAAGGGAAGTAGCCCTGCCTGTTGGTACCTTGATTTTCAGCCCTTAAGATTAATTTTGGATTTCTTATCTCCAGAACTGTATGAATACATGTGTGTTGTTTCAAGCAACTAACTTTATGGTAATTTGTTACAGCAGCAATAGGAAACAAATACACTTGACTTTCTTTTAGCTTCAAAGACCTCCCTTATCATTTTTCTTCATCCTAGATTTCTTACCTGATAGATTTTGCACTTTCCTGTGTTTTATAGAGTGTACAAGCAGACGAGGATATATCCTTCTCTTCAGTAGATATTTGTGACAAAATACATCCTTTTTCCTCTTGAGTGTTATGTCCTTCAACTTTTTTTCCCCCATTCTCCATACGTTTTTTAGGTCCATGATAGGTCCATGAGTAGGTTGTGTGTAGCCCTGGTATTGCCCATCTTTAGATAGTTTGGTTGTACAATGGGCTGCTGTTAGAATCCTCATCCCTACTTTTATACCTGGATATGACTAGCATGTAGTTAACTTCTTTGATAATTTGTAGGTTTTGCTTAGTTATAGATTTGATGACCTTTTAAGCTTTCTTTGAGGCATGACATTTATCATGATACTTTAAGCAGTATTTACTTTTCCTTGACAGTGAGTTAAACACAGACATATTCAATTACAAAGTATTATATCTCCACTACCATTCCAGGCGTGCTTCTTTACTTGCTCATTTTATACCTCCAGCCACATTTCATTGCTGGCAATTTTTGCCTTGAGATTAACTGTGAGAAAAATGATATATTGGGGACCATAGGAAATGAACCAATCCTAATCCTTAGAAAGTAGCTTTTTGAACAAAACTGGTGATGGTAGTGGGGTGATTTCTTTTCCTCTGGTCAGTCTATGAGTCCATGTTTGCATGGCAGAGCCAAAAATGGGAACCAATGAATGGAGATTTTGTCTCTTTCTGCAGTTCCATGCTGTCTATCCTGAATGGCACCCCTTGTAGACGTTAGGATTTTAGTGAGCTCTGGTTGGTGAAATTATCAATTTCGTACAGACAGTAGTTTTTCTGGCTTCTACTGTTTCTGAAGGCTTGTATAAATAATTGTTAGTTATCAATCATTTCAATGGGAATATAAGAATAACAAATCAAGAGTTGTTAGTTTTCTGTCCTAGTAATACAAATTATTGAGTTTTTTCTTTAAAAAAAAAAAACAACTGAGACAGACACATTCTATTGATGAATGTGTGCTTTTTTTAAAGACTTAGTTTCTTTTAGAGTAGTTGTAGATTAATAGCAAAATCAAAAGGAAATACACAGATTTTCCCATATACTGCCTGCTCCACACATGCATAGCCCCCCAGCCCCATTCTCAACATCTCCCACCAGATTGGTACATTGGTTACAAGTGATGAGCGTAGATTGACACATCATCATCACAGTGTCACTTTGATGAGAGACACTTTACCTTTCTTCCCCAAATCCATAATTTACACTAGGATTCACTCTTGGCACTATACATTCAATGGGCATTGGCAAATGCATTATCACATGTACCCATCATTACTCTCTCAGAGTATTTTCACTGCCCTAAAAATCCTGTGCCCCACCTGTTCATCTCTCCTCCCCCCATCACCTAGAACCACTGATGTTTCTATCATCTTCATAGTTTTACCTTTCCAGAATGTGACAATAGTTGGATTCACATAGCATGAAGCCTTTCTAGATTGGCCTTTTTCAATGAGTAATATACAGTCAAGATTCCTCATGTCTTTTCATGGCTTGACATTTCATTTCTTTTTAGCACTGAATAATATTCCACTATCTGAATGTACTACAATTTATTTATCCATTCACCTACTGAAAGACATCTTGATTGCTTCCAAGTTTTGGCAATCATAAATAAAGCTGCTATAGACATCTGTGTCAGGTTTTTGGGGTAATTTCCAAGCAATGTGATCATGGGGTCATGTAGTAAGAAATTTTGAAAGAAACTACCAAAATGCATTTCAGAGTGTCTGTACCATTTGCTTTCCTACCAGCAATAAATGTGAGTTCCTTCTGCTCCACATCTTTGCCAGCATTTAGTGTTTTCAGTGTTCTGGATTTTGGTCATTCCAATAGGTACATAGTAGTATCTCATTTTAATTTGCCTTTCCCTAATGATATCCGCTGGATCATAAAAAAAGCAAGAGAGTTTTAGAAAAACATCTATTTCCACTTTATTGACTATGCCAAAGCCTTTGACTGTGTGGATCACAATAAACTGTGGAAAATTCTGAAAGAGATGGGAATACCAGACCACCTGACCTGCCTCTTGAGATATCTGTATGCAGGTCAGAAAGCAATGGTTAGAACTAGACATGGAACAATAGACTGGTTCCAAATAGGAAAAGGAGTACGTCAAGGCTGTATATTGTGAGCCTGCTTTAACTTCTATGCAGAGTACATCATGAGAAACGCTGGGCTGCAGGACCAGATGGCTTCACAGCTGAGTTCTACCAAAACTTTAGAGAAGAGCTGACACCTATCTTACTCAAACTCTTCCAGAACACTGAAGAGGAAGGCAAACTTCCAAACTCATTCTATGAGGCCACCATCACCCTAATACCAAAACCTGAAAAAGATGCCACAAAAAAGAGAAAACCACAGGCCAATATCATTGATGAACACAGATGCAAAAATCCTTAACAAAATTTTAGCAAACAGAATCCAACAACATATTATAAAGATCATACATCATGACCAAGTGGGCTTTATCCCAGGGATGCAAGGATTCTTCAATATCCGCAAATCAAACAATGTAATACACCACATTAACAAATTGAAAAATAAAAGCCATATGATTATCTCAATAGATGCAGAGAAAGCCTTTGACAAAATTCAACATCCATTTATGATAAAACCCTCCAGAAAGCAGGAATAGAAGGAACATACCTCAACATAATAAAAGCTATATATGACAAACCCACAGCAAACATTATCCTCAACGGTGAAAAATTGAAAGCATTTCCCCTAAAGTCAGGAACAAGACAAGGGTGCCCACTCTCACCACTACTATTCAACATAGTTTTGGCCACAGCAATCAGAGCAGAAAAAGAAATAAAAGGAATTCAGATTGGAAAAGAAGAAGTAAAACTCTCACTGTTTGCAGATGACATGATCCTCTACATAGAAAACCCTAAAGACTCCACCAGAAAATTACTAGAGCTAATCAATGAATATAGTAAAGTTACAGGATATAAAACCAACACACTAAAGTCTTTTGTATTCCTATACAATAACAATGAGAAAACAGAAAGAGGAATTAAAGAAACAATTTCATTCACTATTGCAACAAAAAGAATAAAATCGGAATATATCTACCTAAAGAAACTAAAGACCCATATATAGAAAACTATAAAACATTGGTGCAAGAAATCAGAGGACACAAATAGATGGAGAAATATACCATGTTCATGGATCAGAAGAATCAATATAGTGAAAATGAGTATACTGCCCAAAGCAGTCTATAGATTCAATGCAATCCCTATCAAGCTACCAATGGTATTTTTCAGAGAACTAGAACAAATAATTTCACAATTTGTATGGAAATCCAAAAAGCTTGAATAGCCAAAGAAATCTTGAGAAAGGAGAATGGAACTGGAGGAATCAACCTGCCTGACTTCAAGCTCTACTACAAAGCCACAGTCAAAAAAAAAAAAAAAAGCCACAGTCATCAAGACAGTATGGTACTGGCACAAAGACAGAAATATAGATCAATGGAACAAAATAGAAAGCCCAGAGATAAATCCATGCATCTATGGACACCTTATGGAGGCAAGAATATACAATGGAGAAAAGACAATCTCTTTAACGAGTGGTCCTGGGCAAACTGGTCAACCACTTGTAAAAGAATGAAACTAGAACACTTTCTACACAAAAACAAACTCAAAATGGATTAAAGATCTAAACGTACGATCAGAAACTATAAAACTCCTAGAGAAGAACATAGGCAAAACACTCTCTGACATAAACCACAGCAGGATCCTCTATGACCCACCTCCAAAAATATTGGAAATAAAAGCAAAAATAAACAAATGGGGCCTAATTAAAATTAAAAGCTTCTGCACAACAAAGGAAACTATAAGCAGGGTGAAAAGGCAGCCTTCAGAATGGGAGAAAATAATAGCAAATGAAACAATGCACAAAGAATTAATCTCAAAAATATACAAGCAGCTCCTGCAGCTCAATACCAGAAAAATAAAAGACCCAATCAAAAAATGAGCCAAAGAACTAAAGAGACATTTCTCCAAAGAAGACATACAGATGGCTAACAAACACATGAAAAGATGCTCAACATCACTCATTATCAGAGAAATGCAAATCAAAACCACAATGAGGTACCATTTCACGCCAGTCAGAATGGCTGTGATCCAAAAGTCTACAAGCAATAAATGCTAGAGAAGGTGTGGAGGAAAGGGAACCCTCTTACACTGTTGGTGGGAATGCAAACTAGTACAGCCACTATGGAGAACAGTATGGAGATTCCTTAAAAAACTGGAAATAGAACTGCCATATGACCCAGTAATCCCACTGCTGGGCATACACACCGAGGAAACCAGAATTGAAAGAGACACGTGTACCCCAATGTTCATTGCAGCACTGTTGATAATAGCCAGGATATGGAAGCAACCTAGATGTCCATCAGCAGACAAATGGATAAGAAAGCTGTGATACATATACACAATGGAATATTACTCAGCCATGAAAAAGAATACATTTGAATCAGTTCTAATGAGGCAGATGAAACTGGAACTGATTATATAGAGTGAAGTAAGCCAGAAAGAAAAACACCAATACAGTATACTAGTGCATATATATGGAATTTAGAAAGACGGTAATGATAACCCTGTATGCAAGACAGCAAAAAAGACACAGATGTATAGAATAGTCTTTTGGACTCTATGGGAGAGTGCGAGGGAAGGATGATTTGAGAGAATGGCATTGAAACATGTAAATTATCATATGTGAAACGAATTGCCAGTCCAGATTTGATGCATGATACTGGGTGCTCGGGGCTGGTGCACTGGGATGACCCAGAGGGGTGGTATGGGGAGGGAGGTGGGAGGAGTGTTCAGGATGGGGAATATATGCACACTCATGGCAGATTCATGTCAATGTATGGCAAAATCAATACAATATTGTAAAGCAGTTAGCCTCCAATTAAAATAAATAAATAAATAAATAAATAAATAAAAAAAGAGAAACGCTGGGCTGGATGAAGCACAAGCTGGAATCAAGATTGCCAGGAGAAACATCAATAACCTCAGATATGCAGATGACACCACCCTTATGGCAGAAAGTGAAGAAGAACTAAAGAGCCTCGTGATGAAAGTGAAAGAGGAGAGTAAGAAGTTGGCTTAAAACTCAGCATCCAAAAAACTAAGATCATGGCATCTGGTCCCATCACTTCATGGCAAATAGATGGGGAAACAGTGGCTGGACTTTATTTTTTGGACTCCAAAACCACTGCAGATGGTGACTGTAGCCATGAAATTAAAAGACCCTTACTCTTTGGAAGGAAAGTTATGGCCAACCTAGACAACATGTTAAAAAGCAGAGACATTACTTTGCCAACAAAGGTCTGTCTAGTCAAGGCTATGGTTTTTCCAGTGGTCATGTATGGATGTGAGAGTTGGACTATAAGGAAGGCTGAGCACTGAAGAATTGATGCTTTGAAACTGTGATGTTGGAGAAGACTCTTGAGTGTCCCTTGGACTGCAAGGAGATCCAACCAGTCCATCCTAAAGGAGATCAGTCCTGGGTGTTCATTGGAAGGACTGATGCTGAAGCTGAAACTCCAATACTTTGGCCACCTGATGCAAACAGCTGACTCATTTGAAAAGACCCTGATGCTGGGAAAGATTGAGGCTGGAGGAGAAGGGGATGACAGAAGATGAGATGGTTGGATGGCATCACCAACTCAATGGACATGAGTTTGGGTAGACTCCGGGAGTTGGTGATGGACAGGCAGGCCTGGCGTGCTGCAGTTCATGGGGTCACTAAGAGCTGGACACAACTGAGCGACTAAACTGAACTGAATGACATTCGATGTGGAGCATCTTTTCATATGATTATTTGCCATCAGTATAGCTTCTTTTGGTGAGATATCTGATAAGATCATAAGATCTCTGATCCATTTTTCAATTGGGTTGTTTTCATATTGTTGAGTTTTAAGAATTCTTTGCATATTTTGGATTAACTGTACCTTATTAGATGTGTCTTTTTCAAATATTTTCTCTGAGTCTGTGGCTTGTCTTCTCATGTCCTTGACATTGTCTTTTGCAGAGCAGTTTTTAATTTTAATGAAGTCCATCTTACAATTTTTTCTTTCATGCATTATGCCTTTGGTGTTGTATCTAAAAGAGCATTACTCTACCCAGGGTCATTTAGGCTTTCTCCTATGTTATCTTCTGGGAGTTATATAGTTTTGTGGTTTACATTTAGATCTGTGATCCATTTTGAGTTAATTTTTTAAAGGGCATAAAGGTCTGTGTCTAGATTCTTTTTTTTTTTTTTTCTTTTGCATGTGCATGTCCAGCTGTTTCAGTACTACTTGTGGAAGGGACTATTTTGCTCAACTGTATTGCCTTTGCTCACCTTTCAAAGATCAGCTGACTATATAGGGGACTATTTCTGGGTACTCTCGTCTATTCCACTTATCTATTTTTCTTTTTTTTTTTTTCTCACAAGTACCACACTGTCTTGATTACTGCAGTTTTATTGTTAGTCTTGAAGTTGGGAAGCATCGATCCTCCAACTTTGATATTCCCCTTTGACACTGTGTTGGTTGTTCTGGGTCTTTTGCCTTTCCTTAAAAATTTTAGAAATCAATTTATCAGTTTTCACAAAATGACTTGATGGACTTTTGGTTGGGACTGCACTGATTCTACAGATCAGTGTGGGAAGAACTGACATCCTTACACTATTAAGTCTTCCTATCCATGAACATGGAATATATCTCCATTTATTTCGCTCTTTGATTTAATTCATTAGAGTTTTGCAGTTTTCCTTATAAATAGCTTATACATATTTTGTTAGATTTATACCTAAGTACTTCATGTGAGAAGATGCTAAATAGAAATAGATTTGTGCTTTTAATTTAAATTCCATTTGTTCATTGTGGTAGATAGGAAAGTGACTGACTTTTTGTACATTAACCTTGTTATTATCACTTATCAGTGGATTTTTAGACACATGTTTGCTTTACTGGGGGCTCACTTAGACATGGAAAGACCTGGTTGACTGTTCATCTTCCAAGGACACTCATGAACACTCATTCATTTCTTTGATCTCAGATCTTTGACATTAATGGCCTGCAAACCATTTGTTGTTTTGGCAATGAACTAAAGCAATAGTTTTCAAACTGGGCTTGATAGAGTTCTAAAGCTTCATGCCATTGTGTCTTTGCAAAGACCACTTTGAGTAAAATTGAGTGAATGGGGCTCTGAACTTTCTATATCATTATTGCTAGAGCAACTCAGTTTTTCTTTATATTTTTAATTTTTAAGTTATTTTAGATTTAAAGAAGATTTAGCCAATTTCCCTACTAACATGTTCCAGAACTATGGTACATGATGAAAACTAAAAAAAAAATGAAATGATTCTTAACTATTAACTAGGTATGATTAACAAAATTACAGGCTTCATTTGGATTTCCCTGCTCCTTCCACAGATGCATTGTTTTGAGCAGTTCAGTTTTTCTCTGTTTTGCCAACTGGACTTCATGTGAGATTTTATTTAGATAAAGGTCTGCTAGTTGCTTCTTGTCTCAGATTTTCCCTACCTCCACCTTATAAGTCCTCAATTACTGCTATTTAGCAATGGAGGAAAAGTAGAACAGTAGCTCCTCATCATTTCCTCTCATCTAAAGAATGCACCTATTCCTTATTGAACTCTCCAGAATATTTATGGGGTCAAGGGGAATTTTAAAATATGTTTTAAAATTTTGTTTTACAGATGGAGAAATTGAGGCAAGAGGTTGAGTAACTTGTAGGTAAGAGTCAAACTGAAGGTGTCTCCTGATTGCTGACTGAAATTCTTATTTTTTCCACAAAGGCCTTCAGATGAGTAAAACATACCTGAGAGAGAAAAGCTGATCAGCCTCCGACTTCCTTGCCCTTGCACGGTCTCATCAGAACCAATGCTTTTAAAAATCTGTAAGAAGGAAAATGGGAGACAAGCAAAAGAAGCATTGAAATAGATACACTCCAATACAAACATGCTTAATCACAGTTCTTTCTGTATCTATAGATACAAACACAGAAGTATAATGATTCCATTAGGCGACTATCGATTAGAATAAGCTTTTAGCAACCTAATGTCTTTTCCAATAATAGAATGGGAAATGCTAGTGAGAATGAGGGGGTACTTCTCAGAGAAATGGAAAGCAGCAAACATAATTAGTGTAATATCAAAGGTCCTTTATAACTACCTATGTAAATAATGCCTTTTAATATTCAAATTTACAAAAAGGTATTTATTAAAGCAGACCCTGAGGCAGTAAAATTGAGAGGTCAATAGATGTTTACTGTTGTAATTACAGTCTTTCTATTAGCAAAGTATAGTTAAAACTGCCATATCTCCATTTTTTCTGATCTGTACTACTATCTAGAGAGTCCCAGGAAATTTTGTTTATTGGAGAGGAGCTGAGCATGACATTAAGAAGCTACTCTGAGGTCTCTTTATTTAACTGCCTTCCTGGGAAGTTTCAGAACACAGCTGTTACATGGGTTATCTTCATCTAGTGAAAGTCATTCAGTTGTGTCTGACTCTTTGGGACCCCATGGACTATACAGTCCATGGAATTCTCCAGGCCAGAATACTGTAGCCTTTCCCTTCTCCAGGGGATCTTCCCAACCCAGGGATCACAGCCAGGTCTCCCGCATTGCAGGCAGATTCTTTATCAGCTGAGCCACAAGGGAAGCTCATCTTCATCTAGTAGGTATTTGCAAATCAGGTTGCTAAAATGTTTTATTTTCCATCATTGCTCAACATTGATCTGTTAATGGATTACTCAAAGCAGCTAGAGTTCTTGTTTCTATTCTCTTCTAGGCAAGTTTTACCCTGAAATGATTCTGTGTATATATTCAAAGGCAGAGTTACCTTTGCGTATGTTACATATTTGGAGAAAATAATACCCCCAAAAAAATCTGAATATAAAGCAAATCTCTACCAGGTCCACTTTTTAGAAGATAAGCTATACTGAAGAAGGGAAAAACAGAAAACTCAGTGACCTCTCACTCAAAGTCTCTTTGTTTCTAGGTTGTGTGGGCTTAATCTCTCTCTGCCTGTCAGTATTCTTGATGCTGAAAGAGCTGTGATTGGATGTGACTGTCAATTTACTTTATTTGAGACTAAGAGTAATGACTGGGCATCACTAAGGCTCATAGTTTCGGCCCAAGGAGAGTCCAAAATGATTATTAGAAAACCTCTTTATTAAGCAGGTGCCCCTGGTGGACTTCTATGCTTGGCTGCAGCTCATGTGCTAATCTTCCCAGTATGTCTGCTGTTAGGCCCACGTACAAGATGCATCTCAGGGATTCTGGGCTGCCCAGCAGATGGAATCAATGTGGGTGACACACTGAACGGGGTGAGTTGGAACACTGCTTGGTTTGAGGTATAAGCCCTCTTCACACATCTTGCTCCTTCCCAGTTTGTGTTCGTCTTTCTCTTCACCTGGCTGACCCAGAGCAGCAGAGGTCAGCAAACAGAGCAGAGACTGCAACCTCAGGCTGGATCACTCTTCTAGCTCTCAAAGTAGCCAATATGCATGGGTCTAATCAGGATTCGAAATTTTTTCATGTTGAAGACTTTTCTTCATTTTCAAACCTACACCTGGACAAAGGCCATGGGCGATGTGGGTAGACTGGCCACACCCCCTTCTGGTGCTATACTTGTCTAGGTGCGACATTTACAACTGACTGCTCCTAATTCTTGTTTAAAGATGTCAATATCTAACTTGTTTCATCTCAGACTATAAGTTCCTTGAGAGCACAATAGAAAATCTACTTTTAATGGAGCCTTGTAGATATAAGTCTAGAGTGTATACATTCCAATTTATATTTTTTTACAAGGTGTAGGATTAAACTGCATATGTCTTCTTAGGCTAAATGAGCTTAAATATGCAATGATAACAGAATAGTATTTGTTCTTTCTTACAGCATACATATTTTGATCCTCATATCTAAATATTTTTCTGTTGGGTATTCAGGGTATTTACAAAAAGGTTCTTCATGTATACTGCATTGAAACAGGTATGCAGACAAAAAGATAATGTTTATTTTTCAAAAACTACCAAGCTCAGAAGGGAGAAACACATTTTAAACTCCGCAAAATTCTCCCTAACTCTTGGCTTTTTGCTAACATTATTTATCAAGTCATCTCAGTGCCAGACTGATGATACAAAGAGGGAGGCAGTAGTAGCTGTGATAAACATTTTCCAGGAAGCAAAGGTGTTTGGGAAAGTTGTGTGTTCCAACTTTTTGTTCAAGATGAGCTCCAGAGGCTTGTCTGAAGTTAAGAAATCTGTTGCACTCACAAAGAGACACTACCATTTACTGACTATGACAATGATGTGGAAACTCAGCCGAAACAGTCTCACCCTACAGCAGCCTGAGACAGAGGGAGCACATCAGGGAACTGCTTATCTTCTCTGGTCTGCACATACCCTCGGCTTTTCAGTCTGTCTGACCCCCATCTGTTATTCCACCTGCCAGGCACATGGTTGTGATGTCGCCTCTTAGACACAGTGCATGGTATCAGTATTTATTTTGCACAGAAATTATCTCTGTACCTCCAAGAAGAAGATGCATGCTCAGCAGGGCTGCTATTACACACAGTGGCCAGGCAGTTAAACTTGGGAGGAGGGACCCTGGAGAGGACTCAGACTAGGGGCACAGAGACAGCCTGGAGAGCCTGGAGTGTGGTCCAGGCTGCCACTGTTAGTGTGCTTGATGCATGATGTGGGCCCACCATTTTCAGCATGGTGCCAGGCGGGGCACAGGTAGGGCACAGGTCAACAGATGAAGACCCATGGTCAGTGTGCTCACGGCAAACAGTGACTCCAGCATTATGGGAGGACTGATAATGGGCTCAGTGCTCCTGGTGGGCTGCCCCTGGGGAGGAGTATGCAGTAGTTCCTTTCCTGACAGGAACACTCCTCACATGGCAGCTTGGAGCCATATCTGGAGTGAACAAGGCTGGGGAGAGCCCTACCAAAGAGGCAGATGAGGTCCCAGGAAGCACCACAACCACCTTGATTCCTGCAGTCACAGTGCTCTGGCCCCCACCACCAGACTAGCACTAGGGTCTGTGATGAACACAACAGAAAAAGGTATGTGACCTTGGGTTACTTATCGGCAAAACTGCGGATGCCTGCACAGCCAGTGCATAGGTTCCCTGTGAGCACATAAGACTCATGGATTCAGTGTTCAGCTTCTTGGGGAATGAGGAAACAAGAGAAATGGAACCTTATGAAACCCAACCCGTAGGCCTTCTACTCCAACAACTGGGGAGAGGACCTTGCCTTCTGACAAGGCTGTGACAACCATGGTGCCAACAAGAGGCCCTGCCCAACATCCAGTTCAGGCTCTGGATACCATACCAGTCACACCCACTGCACCAGAAATACTAGACTCACACAATCTACACAAGGATGCTCCCACATAAAAAGAGCCCTTCAAGACCACAAGAGATAACTTTCTCCTAAATTCATAGAGACAGAGAAATTAAAAATTCCCAATTAAAAGAATAAGAAAAATCCCCTGAAAGAACAAAAAAATGAAGCACCTATTCAGGCTACCAGACCCCAACTTCAAAAAGGAAGTAATAAAAATACTGGAAGTGAAAGAAAGTGAAGTCGCTCAGTCGTGTCTGACTCTTTGTGACCCCATGGACTGTAGCCTACCAGGCTCCTCCGTCCATGGGATTTTCCAGGCAAGAGTACTGGAGTGGGTTGTGATTTCCTTCTCCAGGGGATCTTCCCGACCCAGGGATCGAATCTGGGTCTCTCGCATTGTAGGCAGATGCTTTTACTGTCTGAGCCACAAGGGAAGTCCCTAAAATGCTGAAGGAATTAATAAACATTAATATTGTCAGATCACTGTAACAATGAACCAGAAACTATAAAGAGGAACCAATCAACATTAGATAACTCAACTGCCAAGACAAAAACTGATCTAAAAGCAATAAGTAATTCACTAAATAATACAGAAAAATGAACAGGAAGACAGAATAATGGACATCACCCAATCAGAAGAGGAGACAGAAAGACAAACCAAAAAATGAAAGTGACAAGCAAGATCTATGGGATAATGTGAAGGGGGCCAACCTACACATAATAGGGGTTCCAGAAGGAGAAGAAAGAGAGAGGGAACAGAAAATGTGCTCGAGGAAATTATGCCTGAAAACTTCCCAAACTTAAAGAAGGAAACAGATATCCAGGTACAGGAACCTAAAAAACCCACACAAAGTCACATCATAATTGAAAAGACAAAAGTTAAATATGAAGAGAGGAGTCTAAGGGCACCAAGAAGAAAAACAAAGACTATCATACTAAGTGAAGTAAGTCAGGCAGAGAATGACAAACATTATATAATATCACTTATATGTGAAAAATAAAAAATACAAAGTAATATTTATTCAAAATAGAAACAGATTCACAGACACAGAAAATTTATAGTTAAAAAAGGGTAAAGAGAGGGAGGAAAGGAATGAATTAGGAGTAAAGATTAACAATATAAATGATTATGCATAAAATACAAGCAATAAGGATTTATTATTTAGGTCAGAGAAGTACATTCAATATAATAACCTACAATGGAAAATAATCTGAAAAAATAAGAATCACTTTGCTGTATACCTGAAACTTATACAATATTGTAAATTAAATATACTTCAATAAAAGAAATTAGTTTATATCTACATAGATGAACATTTTTCATTACCAGAGTGAGAGAATTTATCAAGTTTGTCTTTGTTACGTAACTGTTTGAGAGAACTGTTTATACAGTAGGTGCAATTATAGTAACATCTTTTATTTACTTTAATCCTTTATAACCCACATATAACACAAAAACATAGTAATACATCAATTCAAATTAATTAAAATTGCCTCTCCATGCACAACCTCTTTAAATCTTCTTTCAGCATTAATGAAAGCCAAGAACTGGAACTACCTAAGTTGCAAAAAGCCTCTGTGACCAGTCACTGCAGCCATTCACTTTCTCAACACCAGCACTACTGTAGTATTCTGAAGTGCCCACTTGGTTGCTCCCTAGATGCTTTTCCATCCTCAAGCCAATACACATAGTATGATCTAGAATGGATGAGACAAGACACATGCCTTTTCTTAATGACGTATAAAAGAGGAAGAGTGGAAGGAGAAATTGGAAGAAAGAACCTACAGACCACTGGCAATTCTCAGGCAGATCAATTTCAGGAAAGCAAACATATGTGAAGAAAGCTGAGCACCGAAGAATTGATGCTTTTGAACTGTGGTGTTGGAGAAGACTCTTGAGAGTCCCTTGGACTGCAAGGAGATCCAACCAGTCCATTCTAAAGGAGATCAGTCCTGGGTGTTCTTTGGAAGGAATGATGCTAAAGCTGAAACTCCAGTACTTTGGACACCTCATGTGAAGAGTTGACTCATTGGAAAAGACTCTAATGCTGGGAGGGATTGGGGGCAGGAGGAGAAGGGGACGACAGAGGATGAGATGGCTGGATGGCATCACAGACTCAATGGACATGAGTTTGAGTGAACTCCGGGAATTGGTGATGGACAGGGAGGCCTGGCATGCTGCGATTCATGGGTCGCAAAGAGTCAGACATGACTGAGCAACTCAATTCAACTCAAACATAAGGAAATTGAGAACCTGAAATCATTGTTCTTATTACCCCTGGGAATATCATCATGTATCCCCAGAGAAATCTTTACCCCCTGTTGAAAGCAGTTGCGATGGATGAAAGGGTGATGCCTGACTTGGGATAGAGCGATGCTAAGTGCAGGTGGTTGAGAAGTACTTGAGAGACATGCCTAGATGCGGTGGCAACGATATTCAGAGTATGTCTGTGAACTGGTCAGCATTCCAAAGAGGCCCAGAAATATTTAGTGATAAAAGCTGGATTTCTTGCAGTCCACATGGTAGAATCCCAGAGTGCTTGAACATGTAAATGAAATAGCATCTGAGTTTTAAATAAGAGGAAAAAGCTGTTCGTGCTATTCTCTCATGAACCAATCACGCAAAAGCAACAAGAAGAAAAACAAAAGGCAAACTCCATCCTTAATAAAACCACAAGATATCGATATCTCTGAATACAATATATGAAGTATGGTTGCTATATGCACTGGAGGTAAAACTGGGGTATGGGAAGACGTCAAATCAAGACGCACGTGACCGCAAATAAGGAGAAAAAAAGGCAGTGTAAGCACCTTGGAATATATCGAAGAAAAATGCAAAAGAAGAAAAACAAACCAAAAGGTATACCACATTCTTAAATAGGAAAACTCGAAAATGGTGACAATTACGTTCTTAGTTAATCTATATCATTCTGTGATCGCAGTGAAACTACCAATAGCAATTGAAATTGGACAAGCTAACTCAAATTTTCCTATGTGAGAAAGAAAAACCAAGAACAAACAAGATTCTATAATAAAAAGGGAAAATAATGAGGAAGAAATGCTGTAAAAGGTACTTAACCATATTATGAAGCAAGTGTGATTGAAACAGTATGATGCTGTGTCATAGCAACAAAATAGAAGGCACAGAAATAGACCCAAAATGTAGGGAATATAATAAAGGTGAATTTTCAAATCAGTGGAGAAAATGGGGCATCTGGATAGTAAGTCTGGAAGATGGAGATGCATTTGGAGTAATACCTCATATTATATAATAGAAAAAAAATTCCAAATTGATCAAATATTTAAATGTTAAAATCAAAATCCTAAAGGCATTGGGGAAAAATATGGAAGAATATTTTTATGATCTCAAACTTGAAGAGTTTTTCCTGCCGGTGAAGAAAAGCCCTGAAGTCACAAAAGAAAACACTGGTAAGCTCAACTCTGTAAAAATAAAAACGCATACTTGGAAAAGCCACCATATATCAGAAGATAAATGACAAACCTGGATAAGTATTTTCAACTCATATATTCAAAAGTCTAATTTCTTTCTTGTCTAAGAAACAAAAACAACAACCAAAAGAAAACAAGTATGAACAAAGCATATCAAAGGATAGTTTATATTCATAGAAAGGAGAATCAACTCTAAAAATTAAGAAGTATTTGACCTTGACTACAATAAGAAAAAATGCTAATCAAACCTACAAGCTGAGTTTTCATCCGTCACATTGGTAATAAGCAAAAAGCTTGAGAACTTACAGGGGTGATCTGCCAGGTTTTGAGCTGTCTTTTGACTCAAGTCCCAGCCTTCGAAGCCCTGTGATGCTGGAGTGGAGAATGCTCACAGCATCTCTGCTTTGCCACCTGGTGCCTGCACAGGCTCTGCCAACAGGAGGTACCAGAGGGGAAGAGGAAGATGGAAAGAAGGAAAAGAGACTAGCTCTGCCCTCTCTGCTTCCTGTTCTGGTCCACATTCCCCCAGCAACTGTTTTCACCTGGGGCTTCAGTGCTTCACCATTGCAGCAGCTAAATCCAGTTTGTGGATTTTCCCCAATACTCTTCCAACACTGAAAAGTCAGTCTGACCTTTCCTGTCCCAGTGAAGTAGCATCAGTAACCTCAGAAGTCCGGTCTGGGTCCGTGGGGTCCCTCCTCTAAGGTTGCAGCACTGTTGAATAAAATCCTCCTCCAAACAGGTCTGCATTTCAGTACTGTAAGGTCCTTTCTTTAAGCTTCTAAGTTTTATTTCAATCTCTTCACTTCTCCAGCCTTAGAGATGGCAGCTTTTTTTGTTTTTGCATTTACTACCTTACTGATACCTTGAAAGTGAAAGTGTTAGTCACTCAGTCATGTCCAACTCTTTGCAACCACGTGGACTGTATGTAGCCCACCAGGTTCCTCTGTTCACAGAGTTCTCTAGGTAAGAATACTGGAGTGGGTTCTTGTTTTAATTCTCTTAACAGATTTTTTTTATCTGTTTAACAATTATTCTTATGAAACTCAAAATAACTGGTATGATATCCAATTTGCTCTTAACTGATACAGTGGCCAAAAGTGTGGAGACACAGGCAGTCTCACTCATTATTGCTGCTGCTGCTGCTAAGTCGCTTCAGTCGTGTCCGACTCTGTGCGACCCCATGGACTGCAGCCTACCAGGCTCCTCTGCCCATGGGATTTTCCAGGCAAGACTACTGGAGTGGGTTGCCATTACCTTCTCCCTCTCATTATTGAGGGGAGTGTTAATTGATACACACACATCCTCAAGAGAGCTGGTAAATGACCATTAATTTCATGTCTAGGAATTTATCACAAAATTACTCAGTCGTGTGTTAAATACCATGTATAAAAGGAAATTTATTGTGGCTTTGTTTATATAGAGCAAAAGATTGGAGGGGAAATGAAAAGTTAATGGATAAGGGAATGCTAAATAAATTACAATGTATTCATTAGTGAAACACTTTGCTGCAATTAAAAATATATATAAACATAATTTTATTAAAAAAAAAAGCCGAATCTGTTAGTGGCCAGCAGAAGATTGTGTAGGCTTATCAAGAAGGCTCCTGGAGTTGAATTAAGACCTGTGGGATTAATTCACATGTATCTCTCCTACTCCCATTCTCATGTCCTCTTTACATCTGCTTTTTTTAAAATATAAATTTATTTATTTTAATTGGAGGTTAATTACTTTACAATATTGTATTGGTTTTGCCATACATCTGCTTTTTGAAGTTATAAGTACGAATGCACATACTGTTGTAAAGCCCAAAAGTGAAAATCAGTAAAAAACAGAGTGACAATCAAGTCTTCATACCCTTGCAGGGGAACTTCCATTTCAGAAGCATGAAGACACATGGTTCAGTTGACCAGCCCCCCTTCTCATTAGATCCCTACAACACCATTCAAATCCTAGCTTTTCTTTCACAATACCTTTGCATGAAGATGAGGCTGTTTGCTAAAAACACACATGTGTCTCAATTACCCTGTCACATGTACTCTTTAACCTATATGCTCCATCTTCCAGTCTCTAAGAACACAGAGGCTTCTCAGACAGTTGTGATCTTATTCCCAGGGGGAGATAAGTGTACCAGGGGGAAAGGGTGTCTGTCCTGGAGCACCACTTTTACTCAGAATTTTGGGTAAATCTATTTTAAAAGCAAACATGAGGAAAGTTAAAGTTGAATACAAAATATAGATGCATTTTGAAGGTAAACAGGAGTTTTCAAAGAACTCTCTTGCATGTGAAAGACCACTCTGAGTTGCTTCTCCAGGTGCCCCAGATCTGGGTTAACTTCCTTTGGTAAAAGTAGGAGAAGCTCCCTGTAGCACACATGGCATTTCCAAAGGGTTGCGAACACGTTATGCTTGATTCTAACATGTTAACTCTATTTACATTGCCACGATTATTCCAAACGAATTATATAATGACTTCTTTGAGCCCAAATTGTTGATTAGCTTTATGTTTAGTTACAGAACAATGAACCCATCAGTAACACCAGAGGATAAAATTCATGACTTTCATTGAGCCTTTATATATTCACCTGACCAAGATAACTCTGACTCCATAGATGATAATGTGGATCTAAAAATCAGGTGCAAAATAGCATCACATTATAACTAATAAAATCTTCAAGCCATGGCATGTCAGTAACCAAGAGTATGGAATCAGGGATTCCATTTTAGATCAAAAATCAGTGGTTCCTGTGTTCAATATCTTTTGTGTCCAAGATAAAGTCTAATGAAATAAGCTGATATGCCTCCAAGACACCTTAAAAAACAAAAATCAATCCAATCAAAAGCCTAAGTTCCATTTCTACATCCAAATCTCTGAAATATTTCACTGAGCAACCAATAAACAAACACACCTCACAAATGTTTACAGAGCACTTTTGAGAACATCTCCTTCATGGAATCCTCACAATATGACGACTAGGTGATTAGACCTCGCTCATCTGAAGTCCTCCCACAGAAAGTTCTGTAAACCCAAAGAACAAAGCCATCTTTAGGGGCTAAAAGAATGAACCATAAAATTCCAACAGTCAACAGCACCCTCAGGCAATTTCCCCAACCTGCAGGACACCTGTGATGAAAGACTTAGAAGGCCCTTCCAAGGGACAAGAAGACAAGTGACAGGGATGAGAGCTGATGGTGTGCCAAGCACAAAGCCAGTTCTTGTGGACATACTCTTTTAACAGATTGCAAATTAGACATTCTTCATGATCCTCACTGCGGTTTACAAACTTGAAAGCTGAGCTCAGATCAACGACTTCCCAAAATTCAAGTGGGAGGAATCTTGAGGTCATTTTTTCAGACCAAGCCTGGCTACTGGCTCTCTTTTGCTCATATTCTGTTCACATTTGGTTCATATTCTTACTGCTCATTTCTGCTTTCTGATCCTGCAGTCACCAAGTCAGCTTCCAGAGTCCTCACCCCTTCTGCTTTCCTTATTGCCTTGAGAGCAAGATCCAGGCTTCCCAATTTCAGGGCTCTTCTGCCAATTACAATGGGGAAAAAGAGAGGGGTTGGAAAAATGAGGCATTTCTCCTAGTTTTCATTGTGTGAATTGGACAGAATGTGTTAATTAGAGATGATTTTCTTTATACTGACTACTTTTGGGGACAGATACTAACACCAAGAGCAAATCTGATTGGGGCAAAGGACTGCTATGTTTGAGAGGTGAGGCATTTGGCTTCCTAAAAAGGGTACGAAATACTGGGAAGGAGAATGCTAGTTAGGAGTAATCAGATGCCAGATTTTCCCTGATGACTTTTAGATTCTTTAGCTATTCTTTTGAAGACAGTTTCTGTATCTACAGACTACTCTGAAAGTGGACACATGACAAGCGCTATCAAATTCTAAAAAATGACTGAGTCGTTCTGTTTGCTCTAGGGCAGAAGTTCACTGCCATGAGCTGCTTCAGAGTCAGGGCTTGATGCAAGGCAGACTGCTGGGCCCCACCATGGAAGGTCTAATTCTGTAGGCCTAGGAAAGGCCTGAGAGCCTGTATTTCAAGTTTCAGGTAAGGCTTTTGCTGCTGGGGGACCACACCTGGAGAAGTAACAGTATCAAGGGTCTTCTTTCAAATGGTAAAGGAAAGATGTCTCTAACTCTTATCTCAAAAACTACTTGATTCCAGTTCCAAGCCCCAGAAGTGGGTTCTGTAATGCCTTAGCCCCTGGAGCCCCACCTCCAGCATTCAAACCTGTACCTTCTATTAAGGACAAACAATCCACTTTTCTGCAGATCTTACTTCCTTGCCTAGAGGACCGTCATCTAATCAGCTGGTCCCTCAATCTGCGAGGTGCCTTCACTCTACTCTGTGAGCTTATCACTCTTGTGTGATTCAAATCTGACAAATGGCATCTGCTGGGGCACCAGTGAGTCTACAGGCTATATGGCCTGGTGACATATTTTCTTTGGCTCATACTATATTTGAGTTTTCAAAATATTAGTTTTCAACATATTTTTAAAAATCAGGTTTACACAAAATGTGGGTTTCAGATTTTTAAAGTATCAGAGTATCTAGCAGGGAGCAACTAAAGCTGAGAAACTGCCACCCTGTTGAGAAACATAGCATCTTCCTGGCCCTCCTCTCTGGGACTGCATGCATCAATCCTAACACACTAGTGCTTTCCTTTTTAGGGCTCAGCAATCAGGTTGTGGCTATCCACCAAAGCATCCTATTTGTAACTGGAAAGATTTTTCTAGCCTGGCAGTGTGAAAATCAATGATTGGCCTTAAAATCCTTAAAGTCACCTTCAGTTCAGTTCAGTTCAGTCACTTAGTCACGTCTGACTCTTTGTGACCCCATGAATCACAGCACGCCAGGCTTCCCTGTCTACTACCAACTCCTGGAGTTTACTCAAACTCATGTCCATCGAGTCTGTGATGCCATCCAGCCATCTCATCCTCTGTCATCCCCTTCTTCTCCTGCCCCCAATCCCTCCCAGCATCAGGGTCTTTTCCAATGAGTCAACTCTTCACATGAGGCGGCCAAAGTATTGGAGTTTCAGCTTCAGCATCAGTCCTTCCAATGAACACCCATCCTTTAGGATGGACTGGTTGGATCTCCTTGCAGTCCAAGGGACTCTCAAGAGTCTTCTCCAACACCACAGTTCAAAAGCATCAATTCTTCGGTGCTCAGCCTTCTTCACAGTCCAACTCTCACATCCATACATGACCACTGGAAAAACCATAGCCTTGACTAGACGGACCTTTGCTGGCAAAGTAATATCTCTCCTTTTCAATATGCTGTCTAGGTTGGTCACAACTTTCCTTCCAAGGAGTAAGCGTCTTTTAATTTCAAGGCTGCAATCACCTTAAATTTGATGAAATGTGATACTGACCTGACCTGGCTCTTTGGAGGCTTCTGAATTTTTAATCTTTGCTCTGGCATGTATGTATGTATGTAATAATTTTTACTTTTTTCTGTTTTATTAAAAATAGTTTATGAGGTAAAATCCACATAACATGAAGCTGATCATTTGATGAACAATGCAGTGGTGTTTAGCACATTCACTATCTAGTTTCTAAGCATTTTAATAATTCAAAATAAGACCCTATATCCTATATGCATCAAGCAGTTTCACCCCACTCTCCTCTCCTCCCATAGCCCCAGGAAATCTCTAAGTTTATTTCTGTCTCTGTAAATTTATATATTCCAGATATTTCATATAAATTAAATGCTATATGGCCTTTTGTGAATGGGCTCTTTCACTTTGTATAATGTGTGCATGTGTATTTATGTGTATGTGTATATATATATATATGGAATTGGGTCACATATTTAGGGAGGCTGACAAATCCCAAGATCTGCAGTCAGCAAGCTGGAGACCCAAGAGAGCTAATAGTGTAAGTTTTACTCCAAAAGCCTGCAACTTTACTGAATTAATTGGTTAGTCTGAACAGTTTCTTGGTGTAGTCTTTAGGGTTTTCTATATATTATAAGATCATACCATTGCAAACAAGATGATTTTACTTCTTTCCAGTGTGTATGCTTCTAATTTCTCTTTTCCGCCTGGCTAGGACTTCCAGGACTATGTCAGATAGAGTTGGTGCACACCAGTAACAGAAGACAGAGCCTGACTTGGGCCCACAGGCAGCTGCAGTGCTGGAGGCTGTGGCTGCTAGTCATGCTGTCCTGTGTCTCCCCGAGTGTCATGTGTCCAAAGTCTCCCTGAGTGTGCGTACACAGTGCAGGCTGATGACAAAGGCTGGGCTGGCAGCATGCAGGGGCACAGCTGGAGGAGCCAGCCCCAGGTGTACGTGTTGTGATGATGGTCAGCCATGGGGTGTGGAGGGTGGCATCTTGCACTGTGCATCCTCAGAGGCCTGGGCTAGCTCCTGTTGTGGTTCCCAGGCTCTGGCAGGGGCAGGGGGGGACTTGGGTAGCTTGCATGAGCAAACAAGAATACCTGTGGGGCAAAAGCTGCTAAAATTTGCAGAAATTCTACCACAGCTGTGCTGGTCATTGGTTCCTTCTTCACTGGGAAAAGCTACTGGGTTTGCCTATAGAGCTGGTCATTGTGAACCACAATCACTCCCACCTTATGGCAGTTTATTGGTAGATCCTGCTTTTCTTCCTTGTTCCTAGCCATCTTGACATTGGTGGTTTGGGTGCAGTGAAAGCCAACAGAGATCTTCGTGTGTGGTGCCCTCAAAGCCTGGGAGAAGGCAGCTGTTCATCCTGCTTTCCCTTTCCTAGTGAGGGGAACTCTTTCCAGCTGAAACAGTTTGGTACTGAGCAGTGCCAGCCTGGGGAAGGGCTGTATATTGTCACCCTGCTTATTTAACTTATATGGAGAGTACATCATGAGAAACGCTGGGCTGGATGAAGCACAAGCTGGAATCAAGATTGCCGGGAGAAATATCAATAACCTCAGACATGCAGATGATACCACCCTTATGGCAGAAAGTGAAGAGGAACTAAAGAGCCTCTTGATGAAAGTTAAAGAGAAGAGTGGAAAAGCTGGCTTAAAACTCAATATTCAGAAAACTAAGATCATGGCATCAAGCTCTGTCACTTCATAGCAAATAGATGGGGAAACAATGGAAAGAGTGAAAGATTTTATTTTCTTGGGCTCCAAAATCACTGCAGATGATGACTGCAGCCATGAAATTAAAAGATGCTTGCTCCTTGGAAGAAGAGCTATGACAAACCTAGACAGCATATTAAAAAGCAGAGACATTACTTTGCTGGCCAAGGTCTGTCTAGTCAAAGTTATGGTTTTTCAAGTAGTCATGTATGGATGTGAGATATGGACCATAAAGAAAGCTGAGCTCCGAAGAATTGATGCTTTTGAACTGTGGTGTTGGACAAGACTCTTGAGAGTCCCTTAAAGCAAGGAGAGCAAACCAGTCAATCCTAAAGGAAATCAGTCCTGAATATTCATTGGGAGGACTGATGAAGCTGAAACTCCAATACTTTGGCCACCTGATGCAAAGAAGTGACTCATTGGAAAAGACCCTGATGCTGGGCAAGATTGAAGAAGGGGACAACGGAGGATGAGATGGTTGGAGGGCATCACCGACTTGCTGGACATGACTTTGAGTAAGCTCTGAGAGTTGGTGATGGACAGGGAAGCCTGGTGTGCTGCAGTCCATGGGGTGGCAAAGAGTCAGAAACAACTGAGCATCTGAACTGAACTAAGCTGAATAGGAAACTAAGACAACCTTCCTCAGTTTGTTTCCTTGGTCATCCAGAGCTCATTTTCAACACATTCTTTTGCCTTGAGAGAAACATCTGCCTGATCTTAGAACTAACAGTAGTTACGTTTCTCCTGAGTGACTGTGCTCAATTTTCATCACCCTGGAACCTGTGAACAATACAGCCAGCCTTGTTCCTTTTGTAGCAAGAACCATTTGAACACTTAGAGATTGGTCCCCACCACAGCCCCTGTAAAACATGCGCCTGCAATTGTCATAGGCACATTTACCTGAGTCCCACCCTTCACTGGCTAAAAGTACATGCTCCTCTGTTTCCTAAGCCTAAAAACTCTTTCTGGATCAAGCCAGGGCATGTGCATGAGTACACACACACATATCTACAAATGGGCAAGAATGCACAATATTCCTTGTGTTTACAGACTTTTAGGACACTTAGTAGGGGCAAGAAACTGGCAGCTCATGATTAATTGAGCTATTGAATTCATTGTGTTAAATTTAAAACCCTTGGAAAGGTGTTTGGAGGTAAATAAAAATATATTAACTGGAAATATATATAATATATATAATTCCAAATAATATAATTATTTGGAAATATAGCTAACCTGTCTAAAGATGCATTTATTCTGTTTCCCAGCTTTTTGTATATACGCGTGTGTGGATAATCCTCATAATATAGCACACAGAATAATTTATGTTGTATTATATGTGTAAGAGTTATCTCCCTAGCCTTCTTGAAATGATAACCTCCTTTTAAATAACAATACTTTTATGACCCCATGTTCTTTCTGTAACTGCAACTGTTTTGTGTGCTGAAGCACTGACAGGTCATACTTTTACTAAAGTCAAACCTTTCCAGAATATAATAAAAAAACCAGGGGTACGGAAGTTGGAGAGGGTGCCACAAAAGTGCACAAGGGGAGAAGTGCAGTTGGAGAGGGTGTCAGCAGCTGACGTGGGTGTTACAGGGAGAGGTTTGCCCACCATCATCACTCCCGAGGCCCTGGAGAGTCATGGGGGAACTCGGCATCCTCTGTTAACAAATTAATCTTCGACAGCTGATTGATTCAATACTTCTCAGGAGGCGGTCTCTGGACAGGAGGAAATGAGGCAGGGGAGGATGGGGGCGGGTGGATGGGGAGGATGGGGAAGGGTGCCACAGGCAGAGGGAACTGCAGCAGCAAAGGCAAGGAGAAGAGCAGCACCTTGATGTTTGGGGAGCCGCAAGTCCTGCCACATCCCTGAGCTAGAATTTGAGGTGGCCATGAGGCTGTGCAGGGGACAAGAAATGTGGGCTGGTTTTGTCATGTTTTGTTGTTGTTCAATTGCCCAGTCGTGTCTGACTCTTTGGGACCCCATGGACTGCAGCGCACCAGGCTTCTCTGTCCTTCACCATCTCTTGGAGTTTGCTCAAACTCTTGTCCATTGAGTCGATGATGCCATCCATCCAACTATCTCATCCTCTGTCACCCCCTTCTCCTCCTGTCCTCAATCTTTCCCAGCCTCAGGGTCTTTTCCAATGAGTCGGCTCTTCTCATCAGGTGGCCAAAATATTGGAGTTTCAGCTTCAACATCAGTCCTTCCAATGAACACCCAGGAATGGTCTCCTTTAGGATGGACTGGTTTGATCTCCTTGCTGTAAGGGACTCTCAAGAGTCTTCTCAGCACCACATTTAAAAAGCATCAGTTCTTCAGTGCTCAGCCTTTTTTATAGTCCAACTCTCACATCCACACATGACTACTGGAAAAATCATAGCTTTGACTAGACAGACCTTTGTCGACAAAATGATTCTGTTTTTTAATATGTTGTCTAGGTTTGTCATAGCTCTTCTTCCAAGGAGCGAGCATTTTTTAATTTCATGGCTGCAGTCACCATTGGCAGTGATTTTGAAGCCCAAGAAAATAAAGTCTGTCACTGTTTCCATTGTTTCTCCATCTATTTGCCATGAAGTAATGGGACTGATTGCCATGATCTTAGTTTTCTGAATGTTGAGTTTTAAGCTAGCTTTTCACTTTCTTTTTTCACTTTCATCAAAATGCTCTTTAGTTCCCCTTCATTTTCTGCCACAAGGGTGGTGTTATCTGCATATCTGAAGTGAAGTGAAGTGAAGTGAAAGTCACTCAGTCCTGTCTGACCCTTTTCTATCCTATGGACTATACAGTCCAAGGAATTCTCCAGGCCAGAATACTGGAGTGGGTAGCTGTTTCCTTCTCCAGGGTATCTTCTCAACCCAGGGATCAAACCCAGGTCTCCCACATTGCGGGTGGATTCTTTACCAGCTGAGCCATGAGGGAAGTCCCTGCATATCTGAGGTTATTGATATTTTTCCTGGCAATCTTGATTCCAGCTTGAGCTTCGTCCAGCTCATGTCATGTTTGGGATATTTTAATTAATTTTTGATGGCTATGAGGCTCAGCAGGGAACAGGAGCAGCCAGGGATGGAACCCAGGTCTCCCACATTGCAGGGGGATTCTTTACCAGCTGAGCCACTAGGGAAGCCCTATTGTTTCATGCAGCCATGAAAGAATTCTTGTTTCATGTTTCATGAAACAACATGAAACAATTTCATGCATGGCTGCATGAAACAATAGTGCAGCCTTAGAGTGTGATCCGGTTCTGCCTCAAGGGATACTCATAACAAGATCTTTGAGCCCTTTACAGAATTAAAACCCTCAACAAATGGAAGATGTCAGCATTCTTCATTCTAGAAAAGACTACCTAAGGCCAGACTAATGGAACCAGAGAAGCTCATCAAGCGATTACTTGGTACTAGATAAAAGGAGTGCAGGCCCTGCACATACCCTAATCTTAACAGCAACCCCACCCTTGAACTATTACTTTAAAACTCTTCACTAAATCCTCCTCGGTTGGAATACACAGTTTTCAAGGGGCATGAGCCTGCTGTGATCTTCTCTGGCTGGCAAAGCAATAAAGCTAATCTTTTCTACATCATCCAAAACTCTGTCTCTGAGATTGGATTTGTCACTGGTGCACAGAGGCCAAGTTTTTGTCATCAAATCCATGGTGGGCCCCAGGCTGAGAAGCCTGAATTTAGAAAGCACAAGACAGAGGCAGAGAACTAATCTGGAGACAGCCGATGAGAGTTTTGACAACATGATTAGAAGGGCAGAGGGGAGAGGAGATAGGAAAGGGATAGAACTTGGCGACTGATTAGAAGAGGCTGTTGAGGAAAAGAGAGGAGTTCCTTTGGCTGATCTCTTTCTTTGTACTCTGAATTTAGAATCACTTTCTTACAGACTATTAAATTCCTCAAAATCACTGTCCTTCAGACCTAGGTTTTGTCATTTACTACCAGTAAGCCCAGCTAAGGATGGAAGAATGACAAAGAGTTTGGGCTTTGTATCTAAATCTATGTGGTTGAAGGGAAAAAAAAAGAACCTGCTTTAATTCTACTTATTAAAAATAGCTATTAAATTAATGTATTGCACATGATAGTGTATATATGTCAATACCACATTTTCAATTTATCCTCCCCTCCCCTTCCTCTGCTGTGTCTGCAAGTGCATTCTCTACATCTGCATCTCCATTTTTTCCCTGTAAATAGGTTCATCAGTACTATTTTTCTGGATTCCATATATACGTGTTAATATACGATATTTGTGATGACCTAGAGGGGTGGGATGTGGATGGAGAGAGAAGCGAGACAGAGGGGATATATATATATATGCACACACAAGCACAATTATGACTGATTCACTTTGTTGTACAGCAGAAACCAACATAACATTGTAAAGCAATTATCCTCCAATTAAAAAAAAATAATGTACTGAAAAGTTTTGGATAAATTAGATCATAGGAAGTATGTCAGCTGCTTTTCCATCTGGGTCAGACAGTCTGATCAGTGGAAGACAAGGGCTGCATTTTGCACAGAGCTCCTTGCAGCCACCCACTCCCTCTGACTAAACAGATAGGCAATGTGAGGGCTCAGCCGGGGAGGGATGTGCGTGGCTCAGCTACAGGCATGTGTGGTGAGACTGCGACAATATTTACTCCTTGAAAAATGAATGATGCTCCTGAGAAGATGCCTATAAATTGATTTTACTTTCATACAAACTATCTCCTCAATGACTAGCTTTAAACTTTCTAAGGTGTATTTTAAAATATAAAAATGTGTTTAGGTTCTAAGCAAAATGTGTGTCTCTCTCTAGGGTAATGTCTGCTGTCCCATGACATGGCACACAGATACTCATCTTCCATGAAAACCTAAGAAAAGCCCACGTAGGTCCACAGATGCCCAGGTACTCTGCCACGTCAGGGCCCTCACACCCCCATGGCAGCAGCAGCTGCCCTCCCCTAGATACATCGTGGAGGTTCCTCCTCCCTACAACTTGCTGGATGATGTGATGAGTGGGTACCTCCCTTTGTCTCATATCTGGAGGAGAGTTCTTACTCTTTCATTAAATACTGGTCAGCATCAAGAACCTGTTATCTCTCCTCTCTGCCTTTCCAGGGGCTGTGTGGGAAGCTCAGGCCCACTCTCCGGTTGCCTACATTGTGATCTTCTAAGACAATGTCTCTACTAAGCAACAGACTCATTTGGGCACAAGAAGTAAACTGAAGTACTTCTGGTCTAGTTTTTCTCTCGCAAATATTCATTAAACTACAATCCACAGTTCAGCCACCATTTTGAACTATTCTCCATCCATCCCATAGGCACTGTTTAGGGGACAGTGATTTCCTCTTAAAATACCCTGAATGAAGGGATCAAACCCATTCTTATAGGTACTAACTCATTATTTTTGGCACTTTTAATTTTCCTATATATTGTCCAAATATGCATTCAGCTTCTCTATATGATACTGATACTTAAATCTATGTATTTTTGTAACCAGAGAGCTGGAGGAGACCCACAGAGAAACAGGCTCTGCTCATGAGACTCATAATACCAATCAATTCTTACTGTATCCTCACTACATGCTGGGCCAGTGCTAAGAACATCCCTGGCATCACTTCATCTCATCCTCAGACAACCTTTTAACAGTCCAATGAAATAGATCCTATTTTTATCATCCCTCTATACTGCTGTAGATTCAGAAATGGAGCCTCCCTCAGAGAAGTTAAAGGCCACCAAGTTAAAAGGCCAAGCCAGGGCCTCGAACCATACCTATTAGGTACAAATGTTTTATGGATGGCCTCCCACATACCAGGTATTATTCTAGCTGATGCTGGGAACCAGCTCTGAATAGGACAGGCAAATGCATCCTTGATCTTAGAGGTTATACTTTAATAGGGGGACCAAACACACCGAAATTGCACCATGAGCACCATGAGAGAAAACAAAGCATGATGGAGCCTGGAGAGTGTCTGTACGTGTGTGGAGACTCTTTTACTTTGCGTGCTTACAGAGACCGCTGAGAAGGTGATGTTGAGAAAAATCCTAAATGAAAAGATGCAGTAAGCCATTTCAGTATCTGGGGGAAATGTTCCTCACATGAAGAGCAAAGGCCCCAAGAGCAGACTGGCTTGCTGAACTCAAGGGTGGGAAAGACAACCAGTGATACTAGAAATACCTGGAAAAGGAGCGGGCAGCAGTAGGCGGGGGCAGGCCACCTAGGACTGGAAGGTTATGGAAAGAATGTTGAACAGAAAAGCCAATTTTCAGCAGAAACATTATGTGATGAGCTGAGAAAGTTCCAACAGAGAGGAGAAGTGACTATGCAGGAGACAGATACCAATCTCAGGATCAGGGTTTCTTAGAAGGCAAGATGAGCTAGGATCGTATGTATAAATTGACAGTTGACTCGGGACAGTGGGAATGAGAAGGAACAGAGCTTGTGAGCCCACGTTCAGGCAGGCTAGTGCAGTGGGCCATGTGAAAGCAAGCTAATAGGGGTCTGATGGCCTCCATATGCTCAGCAAGGGAAAGCAGGTCATTATGGTGGAGAGGGGACAGGTGCTAGAGATTTGAGGAAAAAGAAGAAAATATGAAATAGCCTTCTTTGAGTGTGGGAAAAGTTGAGTGCTCCTTGGGAGTGCTAGAGGGCTCTTGAGATTTGAGGTTATAAAAATTCTTTTACTTCCTAGAACAAGGGTGGGCAAAATTGGGTTTAACCATGGCTGGACTTTGCCAGGTGAGAGTGACAAAGAGATGAATGGGTCAGCGATAAGGCTAAAGAGGGAGGTGAAACATGTGTGTGATCATGGAGTTAAGATCAACAGACTTGGGGCAGGCCAGTGAGCTGCAAAGTGGGGAGATGATGGTCAAAGAGTGGTATACTGGGATCTGAGAATTTGGAAGTGATGCAACCACTCATGGTGGGAAGACCCAGACTAGAACCATGGGAGTCAATGGCTGAGGAAGGTTGGCCATAGGAACTGAGAGGCCTGAATGTGGGATAGATTGTCTCTTTAATATGAATATGGAAGCCATCAAGAAATACAACAGAATTATCTCTTAGCTGCATTTTCTAGTACAGTTATGGATAATAAGCACAGTGGTCACTGATTTTTGTTCATGCCTTTAGTCAGGATTAAACTTGTAGAGGACAAAACTCAGGACCCATAACTACCACATCTGGACCTTAATTCTACATGAGTAATTCTGATGGTCAGGAGTATAAATTCATTTCCTGGCATCTCTGTTTTACTGTTTAGGAAATACAGAGCTGTGGGGTATTTTCTCTAATATTTGGCAACAAACTCTTGTTAAATGAAGGAGAAAAGCGTTAGTCCCATTTTAATTTGCGCAGCCCAAGTAAGAAGAAAAAATATGAGAAAATGGTATTATCCATTACTTTATTCCATTCTTTCCCTACATTATTCAAGAAAAGATTTTAAGAGTGAGGATTAAGTGTACAAAGGAATAAGGAAAAAATGTCAAATAACTGTTGGGGTTGGGTATGCTATTGGCTTGAAAAAGCACCTTTTCTGCCCTTCAAATGCCCACAGCTAGTAAGTCAGACAGCAGATTTGAATCCAGTTTTGTTTGATTTCAGTGTGGTCATCACTTCTTGCTCCTATCAGTTCAACAAAGTGAACTAATGTTCAATGAAGTGGACAGCATATTTGTGCATGCGCATCCCTCCCTCCAAATAAGCAATAATTACCCCCAAGTGCTACATCTGGAATGGAGGTTATCCATACCTTTCTTTTCAGTTCAAAGTGTTTCAAAAAGACAAATTTGGGATGTCTGAGTGCACAATGCAGAATCGTCCCAAGGCAGGTTATCTGAGAGAACTCTATCCATAAACCACATGGTTGTTTCAGGTTATAAACAACTCTTTGAAATGTTAGTCTCCTGGTTGAGAAAACCTCCTTATTTCTCCTTATCAGTAGTCATTATGCCTAAGAAAGCAAAATCACCTCATTTCGGCTAAGCCTTTAGAAAAAGGCAATTAAAGAAACTTACAAGTTGCTAGAAAGGGTCTAGAAAGAAAAAAGAATAATAGTTTCAGATAGATTAAGAAAAAAAATTAGGTTAATGTTGACAATTTTAAGCAAGTAAGATTTTTTTTTTGGTCATTTGAAAGTGTAACACACACAAACTATATAGTTGGCTGAAAAATTAGAGAGGCTCCCATGAAACTCAGGGAGTTCTTTAAAATAACCTGGTGGTGGCTATATGCACATGCATCTATTTGGGGGCACAAATACATGAACCCATAAACTGAAGTATTAGTGCTAAGATTACACTAACCTCCTCTGAAATGCAGTCCTCTTTAGGTTCTGACAGAGCAGCCATTTTCGTCAAAGTTAGTTGTGGTCAAGAACGTGGGCAGGGAAACTGTCCACAGCCCTGGGGGAGGTGTAAGAAAACTCTAAGGGTCAGACTCTGCTCTCAGTCCTAGCGCTGCCTGATAATTCTGACTTACCCTTGGCTGAGCACAGACAGAGCCTTTACGCCCTCACATGCCTGAGGACTTTACTCACTTAAGGGCTTCTGCTACCTCTGTTAAGAGCAACATAGCCAAACTCCAAGGGAGAAAAAAGATTTATCTCTGTGATTAAGATGCAAGGATTGGCTTCTGTGTTTTGGGACTCCTTAGTGAAAAAGCCCTGGAGAAGAATCCTAATCTAAAAGTGGGGTGTCTCCCTCCCCAGGCAGCCCAACGGGCAACCTTAAATCCTGGGCTCAGTTCAAATGGTTGAAGGGGTCAGACCTAATGATCTACTAGACGCAAGATTAATTATTGCGAGGGGCAAGGGGAGCAACAAACCTTGGAGTAAGCACATTTGAGGGCTCGGCTCCTCGGGTCAGTCTTGCAGATCATGCATTTTGAACCAAAGAAATTAAAAGAGTAGAGTTAATCTGCCTGTTAATCAACCTGAACTTTGCTTTCTGCATAGACCAAGAAGGGCAAAAGCCTTGATGTCAGTTTGTAGTACAGGATAACCATGGAACTTTTAATTATGTCTGAAAAGTGGCCGGTGTAATGGAAGGCAGCCCTCTGGGTGTGGGGAGGAGACCACCTGGGCTGTGCTTCTCTTCCTGGCCAGCGTCTCAACCAGTGTGGGCTGGGGGTTATTTTCCTGCTTGAAGTAGGGGAGAACCTGGACCCTCCTTGCCAATCCCAGGCATCTCTGACCTACTGGTGCTCGACACACTGCCTTCATTCACTCTGCTCGTGGGTCAGATTTAATTTACTTACTTTGTCTCAGACTCTTTCCCTGAAGGAGTGCTTTTCCCAGAGTGTGACCGCTGAGTTGAACACTTGAGTTGAAAGGTGCAAATCTGGAGTCAGCATCTTTATAATTTCAGATTTCTTATCCTTCAGTGAAATGTTAAAAAAAAAAAAAAAGTCCGACTGTGTGACCCCATAGACGGCAGCCCACTAGGCTCCTCTGTCCCTGGGATTTTCCAGGCAAGGATACTGGAGTGGGTTGCCGTTGCCTTCTCCGAAACTTTTTATAGAAAGGCCACTTAGAATTTGAAAACCAGAATGTTTTGGCTAGACTTTCGTCAACCTGACAGCCATTTATCGGGCACTTTGTGTGTGAAAGCTGCAGTACTTTTTCAGCCCGCAGACTGGCTCTGAGGCCCATGGAGCCCAGGGGCTGGCTGGCCACCCTCTCCCCAGGACACTTGTTAACCTTACTCCAAAAGCTGGCTCCAAGGCCAAAGGCAATCAAAAGCCCTTCCTTTCGACAAGTTCCTGAGGCTGTTTTGAGTGGTAGAATTACAAGTGATATTTTCCTCTTTGTTTATAAGTATTTCCAAGGAGGATATACTATTTGTGTATTTTTTA
This sequence comes from Capricornis sumatraensis, assembly GCF_032405125.1. NCBI lineage: Eukaryota > Metazoa > Chordata > Mammalia > Artiodactyla > Bovidae > Capricornis > Capricornis sumatraensis. The sequence continues at coordinate 82,550,860 of NC_091073.1, forward strand.
AATGTTAAAAATGGTGATACCTTTTATACTAATTTTGGTCTTCATTGTAGTTCTAAAAATCTCTAGCGTTTCATGGTTAGTATTATAATGGATGAGTGTAAAGTTGGTTTATTGGATTGTATAGAAACAATCAAGTTCATGTAAAGAAAAACAATATATATAACTGAATGTATACATAAATGTGTATATGCCTGCATGTGTGCTAAGCTGCTTCAGTTGTGTCTTATTCTTGGTGACCCTGTGGACTGTAGCCTACCAGGCTCCTCTGTCCATGGGATTCTCCAGGCAAGAATACTGGAGAGGGTTGCCATGCCTTCCTCCCGGGGATCTTCCTGAACCAGGGACTGAACCAGCATCTCTTATATCTCTTGCATTGGCAGCTGTTTTTTTTTTTTTTTTTTTTTTTACCACTAGAGCCACCTGGGAAGTGAGTGTGTGTGTGTGTGTGTATATATACAATCACAGTTACCAGATAGACAGATGGACTATTATTGCTGGAGCACAGGGACTGTGCAGCAGAGGGCAGGGGTAGACTTTGTCAAGTCAGCCCAAGGAGACAGTGGGTCTCTGTTATGGACTGACTTGGGTCCCCCCACCAAATTCATTTGTTTAAATCCTAACTCCCTATATTTGGAAACGATGCCTTTAGAGAGGTAATTAAGGTTAAATGATGTCTTTAGAGTTGGGTCCTGATCCAATAGGACTGGTGTCCTTATAAGAACAAGAAGAGATGCCAAGGATTCAGGCACATAAAGAAAAGGCCATTTTTGTACACAATGAGAAGACAGTAGTCTACAAGCCAAGAAGAGAGGCATCAAAAGAAACTAATCCTGTGAACACCTTGATTTGGACTTCCAGCTGCCAAAACTGGGACATGATAGAATGGCCATAGAGAAACAACTCTTCATAAGAGATAAGGGCAGCACCAGCAATCCTCAGTTTAAAAATGGATACTCAGAGTTTATTGACAAGCTGATTGTGGAAAAACTGAATAGCACTTCCCTTTAGAAACAGTGAACTTAAGTCCACAGACCAAATGCAAAGGTAAAGTTCGAAAACTAAACTGAGTTCAGAAAGCAAAGGCTAGATTAAGTTCATCTCCACAACCACATAGCCAATGGTCACTTAACCAAAAAGACCCTTCCCAACTGTCTCACCAATATGCCATGAATCAATTAGAACAATACAAGTAAAGCGCCTTTGAAGAATGCACCATGGTACAGAATAATAAAGGCCACCAGCAGTTTAACTATCACAAAGCCCAACTGCACATTAAAAGGCTGTCTGGCAGGAAAGTGCATCCTCCCTTCTGCCATAAGACTCATCACTAACGAGGCAGTGGGAAGATTACTCTCCACTCCTGGCATCACATGGGTTTGGAGGTCAGGCTCTTGGATTAAGAAAAGAAACAAAAGTTGTGTATGGAAAGTACATTAAAATGTCAACCCAAATGTCTACTGATTTATACAAGAAAGTCACCTTGGAGAAGATAACAGAACAGTAACATGTCAGAGTGTTTCCAGATGTCTGCATTTTAAGCATAAGCCACTGGAGCACACATGGAATAACGCGGTGGGGCCAGTGCTGACTCAGAAGCAGGCCAGCTCCTTAACCTGCCAGTCAAACAACCTGATGTTTCCTGTAGTCACACCTAAGCCCTTGTCTCTGAAAAGCCCTCAAAGAGGGCTTTTCCTCAGTGTAACTTTGGGCAGTTTCCTGGGTACCTGGCACCTTGTATTTTTTAGGCTTAGGTTGTATACCTCTCTGATGATGTATATCACATTTTGCATTAGTCTGAGAAACAGGTTAAATTCACCCATTCCAGTCCATTCTATTTTGCTGATTCCTAGAATATCAACATTCACTCTTGCCATCTCCTGTTTGACCACTTCCAATTTGCCTTGATTCATGGACCTAACATTCCAGGTTCCTATGCAATATTGCTCTTTACAGCATCGGACCTTGCTTCTATCACCAGTCACATCCACAGCTGGGTATTGTTTTTGCTTTGGCTCCATCCCTTCATTCTTTCTGGAGTTATTTCTCCACTGATCTCCAGTAGCATATTGGGCACCTACTGACCTGGGGAGTTCCTCTTTCAGTATCCTATCATTTTGCCTTTACATACAGTTCATGGGGTTCTCAAAGCAAGAATACTGAAGTGGTTTGCCATTCCCTTCTCCAGTGGACCACATTCTGTGAGAACTCTCCACCATCACCCGCCCATCTTGGGTGGCCCCACAGGGCATGGCTTAGTTTCACTGAGTTAGGACCAGGCTGCGGTCTAGCCATCATGGTCAACAAAAGAGTCTGAAATACAGTACTTGGATGCAATCTCAAAAATGACAGAATGATCTCTGTTCCTTTCCAAGGCAAACCATTCAATATCATAGTAATCCAAGTCTATGCCCCAACCAGTAATGCTGAAGAAGCTGAAGTTGAACGGTTCTATGAAGACCTACAAGGCCTTTTAGAACTAACATCCAAAAAATATGTCCTTTTCATTATAGGGGACTGGAATGCAAAAGTAGGAAGTCAAGAAACACCTGGGGTAAAAGGCAAATTTGGCCTTGGAATACAGAATGAAGCAGGGCAAAGGCTCATAGCGTTTTGCCAAGAGAACACACTGGTCATAGCAAACACCGTCTTCCAACAATACAAGAGAAGACTCTACACATAGACATCACCAGATGGTCAACACCGAAATCAGATTGATTATATTCTTTGCAGCCAAAGATGGAGAAGCTCTATACAGTCAACAAAAACAAGACTGGGAGCTGACTGTGGCTCAGATCATGAGCTCCTTATTGCCAAATTCAGAATTAAATTGAAGAAAGTAGGGAAAACCACTAGACCATTCAAATCCCATATGATTAGAAGGGAAATAAAATCCCTTATGATTATACAGTGGAAGTTAGAAATAGATTTAAGGGACTAGATCTGATAGAGTGCCTGATGAACTATGGAATGAGGTTCATGACATTGTACAGGAGACAGGGATCAAGACCATTCCCATGGAAAAGAAATGCAAGAAAGCAAAATGGTTGTCTGGGGAGGCCTTACAAATAGCTGTGAAAAGAAGAGACGTGAAAAGCAAAGGAGAAAAGGAACGATATAAGTATCTGTATGCAGAGTTCCAAAGAATAGCAAGAAAAGATAAGAAAGCCTTCCTCAGCAATCAACGCAAAGAAATAGAGGAAAACAACAGAATGGGAAAGACTAGAGATATCTTCAAGAAAATTAGAGATACCAAGGGAATATTTCATGCAAAGATGGGCTCGATAAAGGACAGAAATGGTCTGGACCTAACAGAAGCAGAAGATATTAAGAAGAGGTGGCAAGAATACACAGAAGAACTGTACAAAAAAGATCTTCACGACCCAGATAATCATGATGGTGTGATCACTCACCTAGAGCCAGACATCCTGGAATGTGAAGTCAAGTGGGCCTTAGAAAGCATCACTATGAACAAAGCTAGTGGAGGTGATGGAATTCCAGTCGAGCTATTTCAAATCCTGAGCATTTGGCATTGCCTTTCTTTGGGACTGGAATGAAAACTGATCTTTTCCAGTCCTGTGGCCACTGTTGAGTTTTCCAAACTTGCTGGCATATTGAGATGCTGTGAAAGTGCTGCACTCAATATACCAGCAAATTTGGAAAACTCAGCAGTGGCCATAAGGCTGGAAAAGGTCAGTTTTCATTCAAATCCCAAAGAAAGGCAATGCCAAAGAATGCTCAAACTACCACACAATTGCACTCATCTCACATGCTAGTCAAGTAATGCTTAAAATTCTCCAAGCCAGGCTTCAGCAATATGTGAACCGTGAATTTCCAAATGTTCAAGCTGGTTTTAGAAAAGGCAGAGGAACCAGAGATCAAATTTCCAACATCTGCTGGATCATGGAAAAAGCAAGAGAGTACCAGAAAAACATCTATTTCTGCTTTATTGACTATGCCAAAGCCTTTGACTGTGTGGATCACAAGAAACTGTGGAAAATTCTTCAGGAGATGGGAATACCAGACCACCTGACCAGCCTCTTGAGAAATCTGTATGCAGGTCAGGAAGCAACAGTTAGAACCGGACATGGAACAATAGACTGGTTCCAAATAGGAAAAGGAGTACATCAAGGCTGTATATTGTCACCTTGCTTATTTAACTTCTATGCACAGTACATCATGAGAAACACTGGGCTGGAAGAAGCACAAGCTGGAATCAAGACTGCTGGGAGAAATATCAATAAGCTCAATATGCAGATGACACCACCCTTATGGCAGGAAGTGAAGAGGAACTAAAAAGCCTCTTGATGAAAGTGAAAGAGGAGAGTGGAAAAGTTGGCTTAAAGCTCAACATTCAGAAAACGAAGATCATGGCATCCGATCCTATCACTTCATGGGAAATAAATGGGGAAACAGTAGAAACAGTGTCAGACTTTATTTTGGGGGGCTCCAAAATCACTGCAGATGGTGATTGCAGCCATGAAATTAAAAGACGCTTACTATTTGGAAGTAAAGTTATGAACAATGTAGATAGCATATTCAAAAGCAGGGACATTACTTTGCCAACTAAGGTCCGTCTAGTCAAGGCTATGGTTTTTCCAGTGGTCATGTATGGATGTGAGAGTTGGACTGTGAAGAAGGCTGAGCACCGAAGAATTGATGCTTTTGAACTGTGGTGTTGGAGAAGACTCTTGAGAGTCCCTTGGACTGCAAGGAGATCCAACCAGTCCATCCTAAAGGAGATCAGTCCTGGGTGTTCTTTGGAAGGAATGATGCTAAAGCTGAAACTCCAGTACTTTGGCCACCTTGTGCAAAGAGTTGACTCACTGGAAAAGACTCTGACGCTGGGAGGGATTGGGGGCAGGAGGAGAAGGGGACGACAGAGGATGAGATGGCTGGATGGCATCACTGACTCGATGGACGTGAGTTCGAGTGAACTCTGGGAGTTGGTGATGGACAGGGAGGCCTGGTGTGCTGCAATTCATGGGGTCACAAAGAGTCGGACACGACTGAGTGACTGAACTGAACTGAACTGAGGACCAGGTTAAAACTGGAGTTCCCAGTAGGCTGAGTTCAGAGAAGCCAAATGCCCCAGAGAGGTTCCTCCAAAAAGGACTTCCCGGAAGAAGAAGTTTTCACTGCAATTCCAGCGTTGGACACATCCATAGCAGCCCACCTGAGCAGAAGGTGTGGAGCTCCCCTGTCTTATTCCAGCCTTGCACCAGCAGGCCTGTCCCATCCCTGGGCGAGGCCCATCTTGGCTGAGGAATTCAGGCATCTGGGAGAAGTTGCCCCATCACTTGACTTGCTGTGCTGTGGCAAAAGCTGACCAAGCCTGACTGATGGGCTCTTCCTGACTCAGCTAGACTCTGCCTTCAGCCTCTTCCTTTTCTGTTGTGTGCTCAAAGCCGTCTTGCTTTGTCCATTTCAATATTCAGCTCTGGTTTCACTGCTTCTATCCTGTCGCTCCTCCTGCCTGGACAATAGGCTGCCCTCTCTGGGGAATGGTCCTAACAAATGGACCTGGAAGTTGGGCTCACCACTCTGGGGATATATCCTCAGATTATCACACTGAAGAGTTCTGACCCACCGCATAAAGCGACAGACATCACATATAAGTAGCCAGGGTGAGTGTAGGGAGAAATGGTGGAGCCAGTGAACAGTGTAGCTGGTCCCTCCTTCTCTTCTCCCTGCCCCGCCTGCTGTGTGTTCCCTCATGGGAAGCCCTGGAAAGCCCTGCCCACCCTCAGCCTCCTTCTGCCCCAGCCCAAGTCCAGCTCTGCTTCACCTGTCAGGATGGAGGCAGACAGGCTCCTGGTGCCCAAGCCTGTTTGTCCTACTGCCCCCATTGAGGACTCAACGCAATCATCTTTAGCACATGGAAGAAATGATTTGTGAAACAGCAAATGGTGTCTTTTAGGGCTGAGGTTCTTTCTTAATCATTCTTATTTCATTTCTCATTCAGTTTCTCTCTCTTTCTTTTTACATAGGGAAAAAAAACCCTCAAATCTTTTTTTACTTACACTAGTAAGTAAAAGTGATACACTACTTACAAAGTCCTCAGTGGTTTCTGTTCAACTTTCCCTAGTCCGTCATTTTTAATTTACATGAAAGGAAAAGGAATGCCATTTGTAAGATTTCAGTTAGCCTCATCTGATGAATTGAGAACTAAGGTAAGAAGCAACACAAAGAGAAAAAACCAGACTGTAATTTAGGAAAAGATAGCATTTATCACCATAGTACTCAACAGAGCCACCAGGTAGGAAACAGTGTGATTTAAATCTCCAATCTGCAGCTAGCTGACTGTGTGACCCTAGGTATATTACTTAAATCCCTCAGTGAAATTACACTTTCCTTATTTATATAAAGAAAAGAAGAAAAGGACCAGAGATTCTAGTCTTTTCTAGGCCTATCATTTTATAATTCTATGACTAAAATCAGTCTAAACTTTACATTCTATTCCAGAAATTTACCTTAAGCCTAAAAAATTTAAACATACAGTAATTTAAATATTTAACGTCAAGGAATTTTTAAAATGTATTCCTAAGAGAGACTTTTATTCATTGCAATTACGTGTGTGTGCTAAATCACTTCAGTTGTGTCTGACTCTTCACGACCCTACCGACTGGAGCCCGCCAGGCTCCTCTGTCCATGGGATTCTCCAGGCAAGAATACTGGAGTGTGCTGCCACATCCTCCTCAAGGGGACCTTCCCAAGCCAGGGATCGAACCTGCATCTCTTATGTCTCCTCTGTTGGCAGGTGGGTTCTTTACCACTAACGCCACCTGAGAAGCCCAATTACGTGTGAGTCTATTAGAAACATCTGGTTATCTAGTGAAGCCTGACATTTCTCTAACAAAAACTGGGATGTATGCATTCTGATAAGTTTATTTGGGATCTCATTTCACTGCATCGTTTTGAGATGTGTTTCTGTCTGTCTGAGTCTATCATTATATCTGTCAATATAGATATATTCAGAATCTACCAATATATCTCCATATGTGTGTGGAGATTCCGCACCCCCAGCACACATACATTAAAACATAAGAACAGAAAAATAAAGTAAAGAAGCACCAGAGTGAGTTCTAAGAGGAGGACACAAGAGGACGACACAGGACTTACAGGAGCTGCTGAGTTTTTGACGGTGACACTGGGGGTGGTGGCTCGCAAGGCTCCACTCACTCCATGGTAGTATTTGAAGCAGATCTTAGTTTCAGCTGAAAGACAAAAATAAAATGGGACTGAGAAGTAGGGTGTAACCCTGGAAGAAAAGGCCAGGGCCAGAGAGGACACCCCCAGGGACTGCCACCCAATTCCTCCCACCCAGGCAGCCACCCCTGACAGCTTTGCTTCACTTGTGGCCTCATGGTCCAACTTTTTTCTGAATGTGCATCATCAAAATTTGTTTTGGTCTTAGTGTTTTTGTACCCAAGTTAAATCTATCATTTAGACTTCTCAGCATTCATCCTATTCCATTAGAAGCTATTGCTTTTAAACCCTCAGTTTTAAGATTTTAGGTGATTTGGTGATTACTACCAGTCTGTTTCTTCTATAATTTTCTCTTATTGAATTCATTGTGATTAGTATCTTGGTAATTTGAAGGAAGACTTTGAGAAATTATTGAAATACACAGAAGAGAGGCATATTTTCTGATGATGATGACTAGATAATAATGTGGAAACACCATAACTTTTTTGCATTTTGTGTTTTAGAGGACAAAATCTGTGGCCAACTTGAGTTTGGTACATTGGAAGGTGACCTGCTTTTCCCAATTTACTGTTAATAGGATTTTTTTCTCTTTAAATTTGAAAAATTTATTGGGCTTTGTCTTAGTCCCTTATATTAATTTTGTCTGGAACAACATGAGGACTCTCCCAATTTGAGTTCTTGTTTCTCAAGTCTGGGAATTTGTCTTCAATTATAATGTATTTAAAAATAATGTCTACCATTTTCTTAGCATTCATTTTAATATGTTCATTATGGAAAATATGGACAATGAAGCAAAGCATAAAAAACACTTTTTAATGGCTGAGTAATACTCCATTGTGTATATGTACCACAGCTTTCTTATCCATTCATCTGCTGATGGACGTCTAGGTTGCTTCCATGTTGTAAAGTAAAAACAAAAAACAAAAAACACTTTTAGGAGTGTGTTTTGCATACTTGAATGTTTAAAACTTTATATAATAACATCTTTCTCTTTTTAAAGTAAATTGTTAATAAAGCATATTCAACCATCTAAGACCCTGATGCTGGGAAAGACTGAGGGCCAGAGGAGAAGGAGGTGACACAGGATGAGACAGTTGGATGGCATCACCCACTCAAAGGACATGAGTTTGAGCAAACTCTGGGAGATAGCAAAGGACAGGGAAGCCTGGTGTGTAGCAGCCCATGAGGTCTCAAGGAGTCAGGCATGATTTAGCGATTGAACATCAACCATCAATTCAAAGCTTTGTAGACAACATTCCTTGTTCTATGGAATCTGAATCAATTTGCAACTTGAAAATATTTTCCTCATCTTGGAAATTTAGGATTTTCCCTTAAAATTAATGCTTTTTTGAAAATTATTTTTAAGTTCAAGTTTGTTCTCTAGGATAATGGAGCAAAAATTGCTACTTATCTACCAACACTCATTCTTCTTTTCATTCTTAATGATTAAATTTCAGTTTTATTTTGGGCAGTAATGCCCAGCTAAAGAATGTTTTGTAGCCTCCCTTGCAGATCACATTTATGTTGTTTGCCATTGTTATTTGGGGGTTTCTAGAAAAGTTTCTTTCAATATATCATATAAAGCATATGAGAATTGCAATATTCTTCTTTAGAAGATAGGACTATTTAAGAATTCTCCCTTTCTGTGGCCAAATTGCTTTCTACAAAGCACTGTATACTTCCACCAGAAAATGTAACTCTGATCAACTCTTTAATCCTTGTTAACACTGAATATTATCAATTAAATGTAAGTTTAAAATAGCATCTCATTTTTATTCTAAAAGATTTTTAATCAAATTTTAATTAGCCATTGTATTTAGTTTTTTTTGATCCATTGAACTGCAGTTAAGATTTTCCACTGCCAAATGTTTAGCTTTTGTAGACATATTCTTACTTTAAAATATCAATATTTTAAATTTCCTTTCTTCTTCATCCTTGCAGTGCAGTGATTTTGCATATCTGTTGATTGCCTTTTAAGCTCTTGGTGGACAATCTTATACCTTAGTTCCATATTCTTCAAGGCACCCCACATAGGTCTACACACAGAGATCTATAGGTCTATACATCCCAATTACAGAAAAATCTGAACAAACTTTTTGGCTAAGTCAATATTACTGTTTTAGCCTGAGAGGCTGGTATTCTCTTGGGCTCCAAAATCACTATGGACGGTAACTGCAGCCATGAAATTAAATGATGCTTTCTCCTTGGAAGGAAAGCAATGACAAAGACTTTACTTTGCCTACAAAGGTCCATATAGTCAAAGCTATGGTTTTTCCAGTAATCATGGACAGATGTGAGAGCTGGACAATAAAAAAAAGGCTGAGCACCAAAGAATTGATCTCTTTGAACTGTGGTGCTGGAGAAAACTCCTGAGAGTCCCTTGGACTGTAAGGAGATCAAACCAGTCAATCCTAAAGGAAATCAATCCTGAATATTCACTGGTGCTTGGGGCTGGTGCACGGGGATGATCCAGAGGGATGATATGGAGTGGGAGGCGGGAGGGGAGTTCAGGATTGGGAACTCATGTACACCCGTGGTGGATTCATGTCAATGTATGGCAAAACCAATACAGTATTGTAAAGTAAAATAAAGTAAACATAAAAATTAAAAAAAAATTCACTGGAAGGACTGATGCTGAAATTCCAATATTTTGGCCACCTAATGTGAAAAGCCAACTCTTTGGAAAAGACTGTAATGCTGGAAAAGATTGAAGGCAGGAAAAGGGGATGACAGAGGATGAGATGGTTGGATGGCATCACTGACTCAATGGACATGAGTTTGAGCAAACTGCAGGAGATGGTGAAGGACAGGGAAGCCTGGCGTGCTGCAGTCTATGGGGTTTCAAAGAGTGGGACATGACTGAGTGACTGAACAACAATGACAAGGGATCATGGAGGCACCCTGAGCAGTGAACCAGGTAACCACACTGAGTCACTGTAGTTCAGAATATGAGTTACTCTGCCTGTAAATGCCAGAGAGATGGGCATGGAGGAACCAAATGGCTTCACTTCAAGGTTAGTTGTGTGGAAGAAAATTTTATATAGCAGGTATCCCAGAAAGGCACTACTAGCTTTCCTTTCAAAGTAAATTATTCCAATGCTTTCACATAAAAAGGTCAGGGAAATTATATACAATCTTTTATTGAATCCTATTGCTAGGTGAGAGGGTCAGTGCATGTTTAGAGCCAAGAATTCATGGAAACCTTCAAAGTATTATGATGTTTTCTGAAAAACTACTGGCAAATTTTTTTTTTCTTAAGCATTTTAAGATTCCAGTATTCAGCAACTTAATTTACTAATTGATTTTCCTTTTATTTAACCTAAATAGCTTCTGCTGTTTAAACGATTTCCTATTCAAACTTGAAAGAGATACTCAATTGTTTTTTGGATGTGAGAGCTGGACCATAAAGAAGGCTGAGCACCAAAGAACTGATGCTTTCAAACTGTGGTGCTGGAGAAGATTCTTGAGAGTCCCTTGGACAGCAAGGAGATCAAAACAGTCAATCCTAAAGGGAATCAACCCTGAATACTCATTGGAAGGACTGATGCTGAAGCTCTAATATTTTGGCCACCTGATGCAAAGAGCCAGCTCATTGGAAAACAACCTGATGCTGAGAAAATTGAGAGCAGGAGAAGAAAGAGGTAACAGAGGATGAGATGGTTGGATGGCATCATCAACACAATGGACATGAGTCTGAGCAAACTGCGGGAGATAGTGAAGGACACTGGCGTGCTGCAGTCCATGGGATCTCAAAGAGTCAGACACGACTGAATGACTGAATAACAATTTGAGATGGGCTCTATAGAGAAGTTACCTACAATTGTTAAAACACATGAACAATATCATATACAGATGATTTATGGTATGGATTTTAGAGTATCACTTTGTCTTGCAAACTTCCATGCTACTTTGGTGACTGTTATATTCAACTGGTCTGTTTGATTAGCCCCACACTGAATTTTTCCAGAAGACTAGGCACTATTTATCTTTATATTTCCAGCGACATGTAATGCAGCGATTCTCAAGAAATGGCTATTGAAAAATGACTGATGAACTATTGGTTTCATTTGATTGACTCCACTGCCTTCTTTAACCCAAGAGCAGCTACAGTGCCCTCATTACTGAAATGCCAGTCCATGTGCCTGACACACAGTGAAGCTGCTGCTGCTGCTGCTGCTAAGTCTCTTCAGTCGTGTCTGACTCTGTGCGACCCCATAGACAGCAGCCCACCAGGCTCCCCTGTCCCTGGGATTCTCCAGGCAAGAACACTGGAGTGGGTTGCCATTTCCTTCTCCAATGCATGAAAGTGAAAAGTGAAAGTGAAGTTGCTCAGTTGTGTCCGACTCCTACTGACCCTGTGGACTGCAGCCTACCAGGCTCCTCCATCCACGGGACTTGCCAGGCAAGAGTACTGGAGTGGGGTGCCATTGCCTTCTACGCACAGTGAAGCTAATCATCACCAAAACATCAGGGTTTGGAGCAGAGAAGGCTTTATTGAGGGCCATGCAAGAAGACTGTGACTTGTGCCTTTAAAACCCCAAATTCCCTGAAAGCTTTCAGCAAAGCCCTTTTCTAGGAAAGGTGAGTGAGGGGCATGGTGAGTTGTTGCACACTTCTTGGTGTCAGATCCTTTGCTCTTGAGATCAGGTCACGGTCATGTAACAATGTCCCTGCAAACCTCCACCAAACAAATTCTCTGTTCTGACAAGAAAGGTCAGGGTCCCCAGGCACAACTTTCACCTTTTGAGGTCCAGATCCTGGCTAAGAAGAGGCAGATCTCAGCTGGAGGCTCCCTCAGGGCCAGGTCCCCAGACTGTGCCACCTGTCATCACTGAGGGAGCCAGGCACCCAGAACTCATCTGGCCCTCAGGCTCCTCAGGCTGCCCAAATAGCCAGGGCCAAGTCTCACTGACTTCACAGGCAGACTGCTGCTGCCATTAGGTCACAGAGACAAGGATGAGGGAGAGGTTCAGTGCTGCCTGAAGGCTTGGACCAAGGCCAGTGGGTGGCCTTGGCCAGGGCTCTGGAGTTTTGCAGGACACAGCCCCAGCCACTCCAGTAGTCTTGCCTGGAAAATCCCATAGACGGAGGGGCCTGGTAGGCTACAGTCCATGGGGTCACTAAGAGTCAGACACGACTGAGCGACTTCACTTTCACTTTTCACTTTGATGCACTGGAGAAGGAAATGGCAACCCACTCCAGTGTTCTTGCCTGGAGAATCCCAGGGATGGGGGAGCCTGGTGGGCTGCTGTCTATGGGGTCGCATAGAGTCGGACATGACTGAAGTGACTTAGCAGCAGCCCCCAGCCTGTTCCCTGGGCCCCTCAGTTCACCTGCTAATCCAAGTCTCCATCTCTTACCTCACCCCTGACCTCTTACCTCACTCTCTGCCTGATGACCACCACTCCACAGACCGTTGGCTAAGTGAGCCACTAATGACTGCTCACTGACAGCAGCTTGCTTTGGGGAGGGGCCTACTTCAGTTCCAGCCAATGGCTGAGAAGGACTATTAATGGTTGCTCACTGACAAACGGGGCTTCCCAGCTGGTTCAATGGCAAAGAATCTGCCTGCAATGCAGGAGACGTGGGTTTTATCCCTGGGTTCGGAAGATCCCCTGGAGAAGGAAATGCCAACTCACTCCAGTTTTATTGCCTGGGCAGTCCCATGGACAGAGGAGCCTGGTGGGCTCCAGTTCATGGGGTCGTGAAGAGTCAGACATGACTAAGCAACTAAACAACATTGAGAGCTGCTCACTTAGGGGAGGGGCCTGGCACCGAGCAATGGTTGAGTGATCATTAGTGGTCTGGCACTAACTGTTGCCTGATAACAGGGTATGTGTGGAGGGGGTAACCGCTGGCAGCAATAGCCATGTGCTAAGGGCTGTGTGCAGTTGTGCTCTATCACATTCTAGTGGTCCTAATGCTTCATAGATAATTTCCTATGGCCTAATTTTTGAAATGTGGTGTTGGAGAAGACTCTTGAGAGTCCTTTGGACTGCAAGGAGATCCAACCAGTCCATCCTAAAGGAAATCAGCCCTGAATATTCATTGGAAGGACTGATGCTGAAGCTGAAACTCCAATACTTCGGCCACCTCATGCGAAGAGCTGACTCATTTGAAAAGACCCTGATGCTGGGAAAGATTGAGGGCGGGAGGAGAAGGGGACAACAGAGGAGGAGATGGTTGGATGACATCACTGACTCAGTGGACATGAGTTTGGGCAAACTCTGGGAGTTGGTGATGGACAGGGAGGCCTGGCATGCTGCAGTTCATGGGGTTGCAAAGAGTCAGACGTGACTGAGGGACTGAACTGAACTGAAACTGAATATTACATGACTTTTAGAACAGATTAAAGCATAAAGACATTGTTACACCCTTGCTATTATTGCTGCCTCTGACAAAAGTATCAAGGCACAAAGGCCAAGAAATATTAGAGGGTTGTTGGTTGTTTTTCAGATACTTCATCTAACGGGGATGAAGTTCTATCTTTCTCTGCTTTTCTAGTTATAAATAACAATAATTTTAAAATGCCCTCAAAGTTTGAACACAAGGCATCTCTGTTATAACCATTTTGTTGTTTATTTGATTCATTATGTATGGAGTAACAGAAGTCTAGGAAGGAAAAGTGATCTAAGGAAAGAGTAAGAATGTGGATCAAATACATGCAAGTCCAATTCTTGACTTGCCCATCATTAACAGAATGAGTTATATAGACTCTCTGAGCCTTAGTCTTAATGTAGAATGGTGAGACCATTGCCGGCTTTGTATGCATTGTTTTGTATATGGCTGTTGCACGAAGCAAATGAAATAATGTGTGAAACCTAGTATGTGCAAAGTAGCCAACACATACACGTTGCCCTTCTTCACTGTATATTGACTTATGTTCAACAGGATTGTCATGTATAGTTGTTCAGGCATATTCTACCTAAAGCTATCTAATCAAGCAGTGAGAAAGCAGACAAAATCCAGTCCATGCTCCACTCAAAGGGTGTAGTTCTTACCCTTTCAGAGGAATATGACATCCTAAACTCTTATAGGTTAATGGTGGATGTGAAATGGATCACCTTATAACATTTTGGCTATTTTTGCCTGGCATATGATTTACTTTCAGAGTTGGGCAGGAGTAACTAGCTCATTACAAAGTGGAATAAAACTGAAGTTTCTACCTCTACAAATATGGATGCTTACAACTATAGTTTTTATTGGGAGGCATGTATTTAGAAAGTATAGACTTTCACTTATCAGTTCAGTTCAGTCGCTCAGTCGTATCCGACTCTTTGTGACCCCATGAATTGCAGCATGCCAGGCCTCCCCATCCATCACCATCTCCCGGAGTTCACTCAAACTCACGTCCATCGAGTCGGTGATGGCATCCAGCCATCTCATCCTCTGTCATCCCCTTTTCCTCCTGCCCCCAATCCCTCCCAGCATTAGAGTCTTTTCCAATTAGTCTGCTCTTCACATGAGGTGGCCAAAGTATTGGAGTTTCAGCTTTAGCATCATTCCTTCCAAAGAACACCCAGGGCTGATCTCGTTTAGGATGGACTGGTTGGATCTCCGTGCAGTCCAAGGGACTCTCAAGAGTCTTCTCCAACACCACAGTTTAAAAGCATCAATTCTTCAGCACTCAGCTTTCTTCACAGTCCAACTCTCACATCCATACATGACCACTGGAAAAACCATAGCCTTGACTAGATGGATCTTTGTTGGCAAAGTAATGTCTCTGCTTTTGAATATGCTATCTAGGTTGCTCATAACTTTTCTTCCAAGGAGTAAGCATCTTTTGATTTCATGGCTGCAGTTACCATCTGCTATAGTATCAAGAAAGAATAAAACTATTGCTTTTCTTCCTCTCTACTTTTTAGAGATTAGTAGGCCTGGAGGAGGGCACAGCAACCCACTCCAGTATGCTAGACTGGAGAGAGGAGCCTGACAGGCTACGGTCCGTAGGTCACAAAGAGCTGGACATTGAAGTGACTTAGCAAGCACACATGCAGGCCTGTTGTAGCACTTTAAACATCAGCATGCAATGATAGAAGTAGCCCTAGTATTTTTATAATGTTCAATTTAGTTTAAAATTCATAACAAATTTGTCTTAATAGTTAATTAGCTTTTAAAATGCACCAGACCATTCATTAGAAAATTATTTTCTAGTTTGGCTTTCACAAAATCCCTATGAAGTAGAGGTAATTATTATTAACCCTTTTAAAACATGCTTAGCATAATGCTTGGCATATAACAAGGCCTCAATAAATGTTATCTATCACTCCTATTTTACATTTAAGGAAAATGAGGCCAAAAATGTAAGGCCACTTATACAAGGTCACACATGCAGTTCATGGCAGCTAGGATTTAAGAAACTGTTAATTTTCATTTGGTGATTTGTCTTTAATGTTTTTAATAACATAAGATTGTTAACCAGTTAGCAAAAGTGAAATTTCACTTTCAGCAATGATGTTCTAGGTAATTCAAAGAACATCTAGACAAGCTGGAAAAATACAGAAATAAATCAGCCTGAAGTAGGGTTGTCAGAAAAAACACTGGATATCCACCTAAGTGTGAGTGTCAGATAAACAAAGAATAAGTTCTCAGTATAAGTCTGTTCCAATTATTACATGGGTCAGAAACTATAAAAGTAATCCATTCTTTACCTCAAACTCAAATTTTATTGGGAGTCCAATAAATTTTTTCCTCCTAAAAGGGGAAATCCTAACCTGAGGACATCAGAGACCTAGCAAGACAATGGTAAATTGAAGATAAGATACAGAAGAAGAAAATTTGGAGATGAGCCCAGCATTTGGGGTTGCTGTATCCCTGTGGGGGGCTGTGTTGATTCCAGAAAAACACAATGAGAGGCTGGAAAGGTGAAAAGAATTTCTGACCGACTTTCAGGGCTAAAAGGAAATAAAAACTTTAGAGTTCAGAGCCTGTTAAAAAGGAGGACTCTGGTAAGTCCTCATGATCCAGATTGAAACCCTGAACAGGAGAACAGATAGACTGTTGAGAAATATACCAGCCCTAGCCCCTCAAATCATTTCAGGTCTTAAAATTCAATTGAGGTTATTCTGAATTGCTAGATACAGCCCAGAAGGAAATGCAAATCCTCACAGGAGGAAAACAAATCATCCTAAGCCTCAGATTCTCTCTATAAGTTTTAGTTTATTGTCTAGTTTTCAACTAAAATTCATCAGGCACATGATGAGTGTTTTTCTATTGGTAAAAAAATACCAATAAAAACAGAGAGCGCCATAAACAGACTCATGGGGTTTTCAGATATTGCAGTTATCCTACACAGCTTTAATGATCATATACTTAATGCATTCAAAAAAATAAAAGATAAGATTGAAAATATGTTCCAAAGAATGAAGTCTATGAAAAATAACCAAACAGAAAATTCTGGATCAATAAAACTACAGTTTTGAAATAGTATACTCAGTGTTTAAACTCAGGTTTAAAGTAGATTAAACAAAATACAAGAGAAAATTTAGGAAACCAAAACATAGGTCATTAAAAAAAATCCAGAATGAGGTGTGCACAGAAAAAGGATATAAAATATAGAATCAAATAAGAAACATATGAGAAACTAGGATATGATCTAAAATGCCTGTAAACTGGAATCCAAAAAGAGAGAGGAGAGCCATTGATGCTACACCTAGGGCTGGCAAAAACCACCACAATATTGTAAAGTAATTAGTCTCCAATTAAAATAAATTAATTAATTTAAAAAATTCTCTAAAAGTTATGAAAGATATCAAGCTATAGATACAAAATCTTCCCTCATAGCTCAGTTAGTAAAGAATCTGCCTGCAATGCAAGAAACTCTGGTTCAATTTCTGGGTCAGGAAGATCTGCTGGAGAAGGGATAGGCTACCCACTCCAGTATTCTTGGGCTTCCCTGGTGGCTCAGCTGGTAAAGAATCTGCCTGCAATGTTGGAGACCTGGGTTCAATCCCTGGGTTGGGCAGATCCCCTGGAGAAGGGAAAGGCTACCCACTCCAATATTCTGGCCTGGAGAATTCCATGGACAGTACAGTCCATGGGGTCATAAAAAGTTGGACATGACTGAGCAACCTTCACTTTCACTTTTCATAGACACAAAAGCCCTATGAATCCAGAAAGACCACAGCATCCAGATATCACTCTAAAAGTTCGAAAAAGAAGAAAAGAAGACCACTTCATCAGCCAATGAAGAAAGCAGATTACCTTCACAGGAGCAACAATCAGACTGACAGTTGACTTCTCAACAGAAACTGAAATGAAGGGAGACTGAGGAATGGCAGCTTCAAAGTGCTGAAACAACATAACTGTCAGTAGAGAACTCTACAGCTGGTAAAACTGTCCTTTAAGAATAAGGAGATCACTCCTATTGCTGTCTAGACATTGCACAGGTTGAAACACCACAAATATCTGAACTTCATTACAAGGTTTTAGCTATCCATATGTCACCACATCTGCAGTGCAGAAATGCCCAACCCTCATGAACGGAAGTGTGATCAGCTGATGAACTACACAAGCATATGAATTAGTGCATTAGCAGAATTTCTTCCATTGTGAATTGCTTATTTGTGCAGAAGGAACCAAGTTATCTATGCAGTAACATTCTTTGGGGAGAAGAATGAACTTAAATCTACTAATATTTCATTTGCAAAACAGACATGAGACAGATGTAAACCACACCTCAAAATCCAGGAAAGGCAATTTTAACTTAAGCTATAATCGCCAGGAAAGAATCAGTCTCTGTAGTTATCTAGAAGGAGTAATAGAAAGTACAATATCTTCAAATGCTCAAAGAGATCAAGAAGCAGTGGAATAATGAGATATAAATTAAGTTTTGAGTCTGAAGAACATTTAGCTTCAGTAAGAGGAAATAGCAAGAGCAGTTCTTTCAAAGAAATAATCAACATTAATGGTACAAAACCTGAGGTCTTCCCAGTCTGTCTTACATGGCAATATGTTCACTTGTACTTGCTTTATTTTAAAATATGAATTAAATGCATTTTAAGAAATGAGCAGCTTAGAGAAAACTTATTTTTTATTAAAATAAAAGGAAGGGTGAAGGGCTATACTATACAATATAATATGTAATATACTATACAGTATAGTATACTGTACTATACTATGGAATTAGTATACACTGACAAGGCATCTAGCATTGCAGATTCTACTACATGTGTAAAGATGTACCACTGGAAAAGTTATTTTAATTTAAAATTGATATTGCCTGTTGGATCTCTAAGAATTTTAAAGCCCTCATGCAGTGGCCCTTCATTTTAGACTAACAACAACATAAAGCAGTTGTCTTTTACACACTCTTGTCCTGTTACATCTAATCTCAGAAACTTGCATCCAAGAACTCATTCCAAAGAAGAATATTATATAAGTGTATAAGCCATATTAAATTGTATGAAAAAACTTCATTCTCCTATAAACAGCTCTGAAAGACATGGTGTTTTTATTTGGTTCTCAGATGATACTTTTTAAGTAAAATTCCCATTAAAGTAATATGCGACACTTACAGAAAGAAATAATCTTATTGTATTAGAGAATATATTGATTTGTCAAAATTTTGTAATTTGGTAGACATACAATCTTACCTGGGCTTGCACTTCCAGAAATGATCTAGAATGCTGTATTATGGACTGACTGTATTACCTTTGTACAAAATTTGAAAATAACTGAGGAAAATAAAGTCATAAATTTTTATTAAACCCAGAAGATGTTTGCATCTTTAAGCACTCCACATTTGCCTAACATAAAAACTGTCATCTGATACAATCATGTTTCTCTAATAGATAAATTATGATTATTTGAATGAAAAAATGATTAACTAACTTTTTTGAGTTAACTGCTATATCCTTTTTATAGGAAGAACTGTATATTATTTGACCAATTTCCTACTTAGAACAGTAGCATAAACCCTATGTTAATGCTTTAAATATGATGACACAGAAAATATGGGAGAACGATTAAAATAAATCATTATGTGAAATGATACTGTTAAGAAATACTTATTTTGGGTACCAGAGGGCCAAATTCAAGCTAAAAAAAAAATCATCCAATAAATGCCTTTTGTTTCCTATTTCAGAGCTGGTTATTATCACCCCCTAGACAGTGCTTCTGTTCTCTGGGATCATTGCACATAAGAGTGTTTGCTAAAAGGCAATTAGAGCCTTCCTTTCTCTGCTAGGATACAGTAATTGTAGCAGATCAATGCTTCTGCTGCTAACTAGATAAGCTGATTTTAAAACAGAATGGTCAAAGAACTGAAGAATAATGGAAGCAACAAGGACTACAAATTCCAGATGGGAGAGTACCGGTGAGATGAGCTGATTACCTACAGTCCCTTTGCCCTGGTGGCAGGGAAGTCAGCAGAGTGACTGTGGCCCAGCGGATTTCCCCTCAGACATTTGCTGAATCCTGAAAACATCGGAAGAGTGAGCCAAAATCTTCTGTCTCTTGGTATTGAGGAGATCATGTAAAATGGAAAAAGAGGATAACATAGCTGCAGGCACTCTTAGGAGTCTTCTGTCCTAGATGGAGTGGGCTGAGCAGGCTCTGAGCCTCCCTGGGGCATTCAGGGTCAGGTAGGGGTCCCAACAGATCCTCCAAGGCCAAGTACAGACCACAGAGTCAAGTGCCTTCCCTGTCACATATTTTTGTCCCTAATCCTGGATTACTGGGGCGGGTCTCTGTATTTCAGTCCAGCTGAAAGGGAGGGTCATGGCTGGTCAGATGGTGGCAGTTCCCTGAAACTGAGATAGGACACAAACCAGAAGGCCGTAGAATGTCAGGCAACATACTGAAGAGCTCCAGGAGGCAGAGAGGGCATGGGCCAGAAGCACGTGGAGACCCTTCCCCACATCCTACGGTGATGATGTATGTCTTGAGTCAGCTCTTGACCTGCCAGAGGTGTTCCAGAGGTCTTTCTGGGAAGTATGTCATTTTCTTAGGTACTTTATGCAGATTAGTGGTGCCAAGGAGTGTGAGGATATACTGGTATCCTCATATCCTCAGAGGCATAGGTCTGATGTATGAAAGGTAGGGTTTTTGAAAGCATGGGGGTGGAGGGAGGAGGGAGGGAGGGATACAATCTTTCAAATGAATCCTCTATAGTCAGGGAGAAGATTTTGAATATCAGCTTTCAAAACTGGATAGATGTGAGAGAGCCACAGATGAATGTCAAGTGGGTATTTTAGAAGATCTAAATGATTTACAGGTTTTATGATACTGGGGTATGAGATACAATGCAATTTCATGGTGAAGCAGGGCAGAATTCAAGCCCATGGCTATTCTGGAGGTTGGGAGGGGTACAGTAACCCTTTGGGCTAAAGAGGTATACCCTTGATCATGCACAGATCTTAGCAATGGCAGTTATGAGGCTGAATATAATTTCTGATACGTGGTCACCAGATATTCCTATGACCTTAATAACAGGTCTGAAGTGTTACCAAATCCAGGGACACCGCTCACACAGAAGGCTATGGAAATGGCTCTCTTGGAGTTATGTAACACAACCATCTTTTAATCTTGTGAATGAGCTGCACAACAAGGTGAAATCCTCAGGGGTGGGCTTCCTTGGCAAGAAATACAGGAGACCATCCTAGTGGAAACAGCTCTTCTTCCCTGAATTCCTCCCTTTCCTCTCAGGGTACCTCTCTTCCCCATCCCACCCCCACCAACCCCTACCCATTTCCCTTGGAATCTAGGATACATCATTCAAGTTTCTCCCAACTGGTTGCTCAGTTGGGACTAACTTGGCCAGCTGCAGATGGGCTGAATGACCATGGTTTTCTGTGGGGAGAATTTCACAGCCTAGGAGCACTCAAAGCTGCAGCTCTGGGCCCCAGGGGAGCCCACCCACCATTCTGGCTTCCTGGCACATCAGACATGGCAATTCAAAGCATATATGAAAATGCCAGGCCATCTGGCATGCTGCATATGGAACTGGCTGCTGCGTTTCTCAGTTGCAGTTGATTCTGCTAAAAATTAAGAAACAGAAGTCTAAATTAAATAGAGTTGGGAGACCAGAAGGGGGAGCATTCATGCCCTGTGGTGATAGCAGAGCCCAGCAGGAGGAAGAAAGACTCCTCTTCTTTTCTGGCAAGGATTCAGCCAATGAAAAGCCATGAACTCTGTGTTTACTACAGCCCTCCCAACTTCCTTATCCTCTCTATAAAAGTGGTCTCCTTCCCTTTCTGTGAGAGGACCTGCAAGTGGCTCATCGTGACTGCAGACCCTGAACCATGGTTGCAATTCTCTGCTAATCCTGAATAAATGACCTTAGCTGGACCAACATCTGGCAGTCTGTTTCAGGTCAACAATTCTGACCTGGGATACAGCACCTGGATGCTGGGTCCCTCTAAGGGATCCTTGATACCAAAAATGCAGCCTTCACAGTAAGCAAGTTTCTTTCCTGAAAAAGGAACACTGCACTCCATTGGTGTGGGTTTCATGGAAAAAGAAATTTGCAGCTTTGGCGTCTACTAGGGTTGTTGTCTCTTGGGAAAAATCCATTTCTGAGTAAAGACATTGATCTTGACTATTTGGCCAATTTGTAGAGGTCAACTGGGAAGCGTCAGCAGACATGAGATGCTCTGTCAGGGCAGGTTAGTGTCAGGGCTGTCAGAGAAGCAAGTGATGGATGAGGCACAGATGCCATCCTGTAAACCAGGGGACTATCAAGGCAGGTTAACAGTGCTGCCTTTGTTCAGCTGGCAGAGGCTCCCTCTCTACTTGTCTAGCATCCATCTGACTTGCCTGAAGTGGAAATTTCCGCATGTCTTTCTGGGTAGGTTCAGAGATGAGTCTATACCAGATCACCAAGAACTGTCCCGGAGGAAAGTATGTGGAGGTGGGAGAGGTGATGGAAGACCCTCCACACATGAAATTCAGGCTCTTGTTTGTGTGGCACTTCCTCTACTACTCACTCACTTCTTTACTTCCTTTAGGTGCAGGAACCAGGCATTATGAAATTCTTTCCATCATGCGCTCAGTTTAGCTGCATGCCCACCGAGAGCTTGGACTATCCTGGAAGCTTCCCATTAACCTATGCTTCAGACGAGAGGTCTTAGGATACCTTTCCTGATCCCTTTGCTGAGTACCAGGTTCCCTGTTGTCCGGCCTCAGCCGATGTCAGCGGTGCTTTAAGGATGTTCTTCTTGTTACCCTTCATATGGCCTCTGGGGACCTGCCAACAGAGGGCACTCAGGGGCCCCTGGCTGGAAACTCCACCTGAGGCCCAGCCAAGAGCTTGGCTGGAGTGGCTGGAAACCCCATGTGAGGCCCAGCCAAGAGCTCGGCTGGAGCTGGAAGATGGAGAAGGAAGGAAATCTTCCCCATCTCCATGCTGGAGAGCAGGTTGGGTCTTCTTTCAAGAGTCCAAATCTTATAAGAATTTGCTTTGCACTATTGTAAGGTCACTGTGCCAAATACCCAGAACCTCCATTTAACTGGACTTGATGTTTTAATGTATTTTTTACACTGAGTTTGCCTATATTTTTCTCCAATTTGGGAACTGACAGTGATTATGCTATTAAAAAAGGTTAAGTCTAATTGTAGATTATTTTTCTATTATTTTTTTCCATGTTCCTATACTCCTTTTACCATTTCTAGTATTGTTTTTCCCTTCTAATATTGTTTGTTTTTGTTTTTAGGTTTGACATCATCTATTCTTGACTTCTGAAAAGTATTTCACATTTTTTCTGTCCTTTTACTACTTGTCTTTTCCTTTGTTAAAGGCTCAGTCAGGCCTTAAAGGCTTAGTTTGTGTTAGAAATTTGTGTTCTCTGTTACAGAAAACTCATAGTGTAAAGTAAGTCTCTTTTTCTCAGGGCTAACTATTCATGTAGAGAGAGAGAAAGAGACTGACAGATTTTAAATATAAGGAATAGGAGTCCCATGAAAATGCTTTAAGTCTATGGGCTCAAATGGATAGATTTTGTAGAAAAATAGCAGTGTTTCCTGTATGTCCTTCTCTGGTAGAGGGTGAGGGTACTGTCCTTTTCCCCAAGGAGGTGGGGGGCATAAGATAAAATTCTCTGCTTATAATACAAGTTCTCTGGTTTGGATTTGAGGCTCGTTGGCCTTGAGCAACCTGGGAGAGACTGGCATTCATGCTGGCAAAGGTTAAAGACAATCAGCTCCTTTTTCCTTTTTGTCTGCCCTCTTGCCTCAGGTAACAGCTGTCATTAGCAATGGGCCAGATGCTGCAGATGTTGGGTTTGCTTGGAAAGAGGCAAACAGGACTCAGACTAGCAGCTGCCGCCATGGATTGAGGCACTGGTCGGATCTTCTAGACTTGGTGGGTTTTGCAGTATTCTTGAGTACTGTGTCAACTCTGGAATTTGGGGCAATTGTGATACATGAGATTTTGTGAGGGAGTCTGTACTTTTAACATATTATTTGGATTCTGTACTCTTTCCTAGCTGTCCAAAGCTGGTATGGACAGTATGCTGCTGCTGCTAAGTTGCTTCCGTCGTGTCTGACTCTGTGCGACCCCATAGACGGCAGCCCACCAGGCTCCTCCGTCCCTGGGATTCTCCAGGCAAGAATACTGGAGTGGGTTGCCATTTCCTTCTCCAATGGACAGTATTGCTGGCATTATTTGAAAATGGCCTTAGAGTTGACTAGAGACCTATCTTGGCTAATGTCAGAGAAGTCCTGAGGGTGACCTCTGAACCGGCCCCAGGCTGGTACATGGTGGCAGTGATAAATGTCTTGGTAGGCACACATGGTATATGGGCAGGATCTCCCTGCCCTCTGTGGGTCTCCATCCTCACAAAGAACCCTACAGCTGTGCATGACCATAGACTTGGCTGAAAGGCTCGGGGGTCAAAAGAGAGAGGTATAAGCTCAGAATGATGTGGAAAAGGGGGAAATCCCCCTTCCCACTGTTCTTCTAGCATCCACTCCCCTACCCTCAATCAAGGGAGGAGGTGCGGCAGTGTTTAGTCAGATTTCTAGTGTGGACCAGGCTGTGTTCACTAGAGAGAGGAGTTCTCTGCTTTGAAAGGTGGAACCTCTCTGCTGCCTCCCTATTCCAAGAAGCTGGGTAGGTCAGTCAACTCTGTTCTCTTTGTGGTATCTTCCTGCTGTGTGTCTGACCAGGGGCCACCTGGCTTCCACTCTCCATCTCTGTTTCCCTGTCTCTATCTCGACAGCTCAGGGGCCCTTAGTAGGAAAGATAAGACATGATGGCAGTCGCCCCTGAGCACAAGTCTCCTGCTTCCTGCACAGACATTTTGAGCACTAGCTTCCTTCCTTCATTCATTAACTGAACAAATATTGTATATTAATGCATGTATGTGGAATCTAGAAAAACGGTACAGATGACCAATTTGCAGGGCAGGAAGAGAGACAAAGACAGAGAGAATGGACATGTAGGCACAGGGTGTGGGAGGGGGCAGTAGGACAAATTGGGAGATGAGGATTTCATACACTGTTGCCACTGCTGCTGTTTAGTTGCTAAGTCATGTCCAACTCTTTTGCGACCCCGAAGTCTATAGCCCACCAGGCTCCTCTGTCCATGGGATTCTCCAGGCAAGAATACTGGAGTGGGTAGCCATTTCCTCCTCTGGGGGATTTTCCCGACCCAGGGATCGAACCCCGTCTCCTACTTAGCAGGCACATTCTTTACCATTGAACCTCCAGGGAAGCCCTATACATACACTACCAAGTGTAAAACAGATAGCTAGTGGAGACCTTCTATAAAAGCTCAGGAAGCTCAACTCAGTACTCTGTGATGATCTAGATGGGTGAGATGGGTGTGGGTGGGAGGAAGGCTCAAGAGGAAGGAGCTATATGTATACATATAGCTGATTTACTTCATCACACAGCAGAAAAATTGAACATTGTAAAGCTATTTCAATAAAAAAAACAAAAAAATATTTACTAAGCCCCTCCAAATGGAGATGCTACCAGCAATAACAACAAAAACAAATCTTTAAAAATGTTATTTTTGCCAAAATTATGGATGACATTTGATAGTTTTCTCATGTTTCTATAGGGAGTAAGTAATATTAAAAAAAATGAGTACACAAATTGGATTCATACGCACATAACAAATACATTGAAATGGAGGAGATTCTGAATTTATGTGGGAGGAAGTGGTTGAAATCTTGGATAGGCTCTGTCTTCTAGTTTGACTTTCTCTATAGCTTTTATGGTGGGGTCTATGGAGCTCCCCACTTGGACTCATCTGGAGGGGAGGAAAGCTATATGTTAACCATCTCAACTTTCCTTTCTCTAGTCAAGGATTTGCTCAGCCCAGTGATAACTTGGCTCCCACTGTGATGCCCAAACAATTTCCCTGCCAATCACTCTGGGAGGTAAAGCCCCAGCATGGACTCCAACTTTAGAGTTCTATCTAGTGTATTACCTAACATCCTACCCTCCAAAGGACCAGAACTCTACACTGAACCTCCACTTGAGTGGTGGGAGCCCTTCTGGCCAACTTTAGTCTTATCAGGACATCATGGTGGCTAAGAGCAAGTTTGGAGGTCAGACTATCTGGGTTTAAGTCCTGGCCCCACTACTTGTTTGTTACTTGTGACTCTTCAATCAACTGCATTATATTCCTGTACCTCAGATTCCTTATCAAAAAAGGGAAAAATAATATCTGCCACCTAGGATTTTCATGAAGAATAAATGGAACAAGATGTCTGAGGCACTCAGCATGGTGCCATGCACATTGGGAAAGCTCAGAGATGTTTAGTTGCTGCTGTTATTGTTCTTATTCCTTTATTCAGGACAATAGCCTTAACCCAAATGATAGCCCAGAGATGAGATCTTGTGAGCCATGCACAGATTCCCCAGGGACAAGTACAGGCACCTTTCTGGGATGGCTGGAGTCACCTTGTGCCCATCTGCTGTGTCTAATTGGACATTATGGTAATGAGCTTGCCATGTCCTTCAGACACCTGGCTGCAGGTCCAGACACAGAGTCTTAGTTAGGTCAGTTTCCTGTCTGCCCCACATACTCTCCTGCCAATTTGGCCTCTGTCTGCCCTGATCTGACACAGGCCTTTATGAGAAAGCTATTGTTCCTGTCTCAAGGAGATTTTTAAAATTTTTTATTGGACTATAGTTGCCTTACAGTATTGTATTAGTTTCTGCTGTACAGCAAGGTGAATCAGTCATACATATACATATAGCCACTCTTTTTTAGATTGCCTTTCCATTTAGGTCACCACAGAGCATTGAGCAGAGTTCCCTGTGCTATACACTAGGTTCTCATTAGTTGTCTATTTTATACGTAGTGTCAATAGTGTATATACGTCAATCCCAATCTCCCGGTTCATCCCACCCCTTTTCTGCCTCCTCGGTGTCCATACGTTTGCTCTCTACATCCATGTCTGCTTCTGCTTTGTGTATAATATAGGTTCCATTTTACCATTTTTCTAGATTCCACATATATGCATTAATATACAATATTCATTTTTCTCTTTCCGACCTGCTTCACTCTAATATGCTCTCCTTATCTTACTGAAACCCTCTCTGGAGGCAGAGATGTGGAGAGGCCTCTGCAGCCCTGGTTGTTTCTAGATCCTTGTGTCTGTGATTTAGAGGTACATTCTGTATATAGAGTGGCTTTGAGAGGGACAGAAAGAATGTTTTGTAGAGTTCTAATCTGACCCTACCATGTCTGTTTAGGTAAAATCACTCCTGGGTTCTTCCTGTTTCTCCTTATTTCCCTTCTGATTCAGAAAAGAGTCACTATAGAATAGGAGTCACTATAGAATGGTCAACACAAAGCATTTTTTCCTTCCCTCTCTTGGGTCCCCAGCCTGCCCACCCACACTTCTGACTGCAAGTCCATAGTAGGTCAAGGGCTTCCAGGGAAGGCTGGACTCCTTAACAGTTCTCTGCATCCTGTTCCTTCCAACTCCTCATGGACCTCAGTTCATCAAGCATCCCTTCTGTGTCCTGCATCTCCAGTATCCCCATAGATCCTCCCCTAGAGCTGATGAGCACAAGCAGATAAGGCTGGTTCAAATCCCAGCTCCACCACTTGCCACACTAGCTACCGTGTCTCAGACTAAGTTTTGTCCTCAAATGCAATGGTGATAGCACTCACCTCATGGTACTCTTAGCAGCATAAAATAAAAGGCTATATTCAGATCATACCACAAGGTTACAATAATTAAAACAGTATGGTACTGGCACAACAACAGACTTATGGATCAATGGAATAGGATAGAAAAACCAGAAATAAACCCATGCTCCAATGGTCAATTAATTTATGACAAAGGTGGTGAGAATATACACTAGAGAAAGACAGTGTCTTCAATAAGTGTTGCTGGGATAACTGGACAACTACATGTAAAAGAATAAAATTAGAATATTCTTTAACATAATATATATAAATAAACTCAAAATGGATTAAAGACCTAAATGGAAGATCAGATACTATAAAACCACCCTAAAGGGAAACATAGGCAGAACACTGATGAAAATCACAGCGATATTGTTTTGATCCATCTCCTAGAATAATGGAAACAAAAGCAAAAATAAACAAATGGGACCTAATTAAGCAATTAGGTTGCACAGCAAAGGAAATCATTGACAAAACAAAAAGACATCCTACTAAATGGGGGAAAATATTTGTAAATAATACGACTGAAAAAGGTAATATCTTACACATATAAACAGTTCATACAACTTAACATCAAAAAAAAAAAAAAGAAAAACCCAAACAACTTGTTTTAAAAATGAGCAGAAGGGAGGGAAGGAACATATATATATATCAATGGCAGATACATGTTGATGTATGGCAGAAACCCACACAATATTGTAAAGCAATTATCCTTCAATTAAAAATAAATAAAAATTTTTAAAGAATGAGCAGAAGAATTGAAAAAAAATAGATAGTAATTCAATAGACACATGCATCCCAATGGTCATAGCATCATTTCAACATAGAAGCCAGCACAGGGTCATAGAGCCTCCCAGGCCCAAGGGAAGGGGACATGGACCTAGCCTCTTGATGAAAGAAATGTCAAAGAATTTGTGGTCATACTTAATCCTCCTGACTTGATGATCTCTCTTCCTCCAGCTCCACCTTCGACTCCTTCCTCCTCCTCCTCCTCCTCCTCTTTCTCAGAACTTCACCTTCAACTTTCACCTCCCCATGCCTTCATGCCTTTGCAGATGCTAGAATGGGCTCTCTACCACTTGGCCGCCAAAGCCAATCCTTCCTTTCCACTGGCCAAGTCCACCCACTGGCTCCTTTTATCTGTGGGTGGTGATTAACCCTGGGCCCCAAAGCCAGGCTGGGTGGTCTCCTTCACTGATAAAGGACACAGTAAGAAGTATGTTTTTGTCCCCACCTTGGAGGGCAGGGATCCAGCCTTCACCTATAGATCGGAGTCCCTTGGTACCAGTCCAGTCCACAGCATGCCTCCAACACTGTAGGATTCAGAGAGGTGGGTGAGGCTGTATGTGCTTTTACTGAAATGGCAACTCAAGTTAATCTAGAAAAGTCTCATTTTGGGTTCCTAGGGCCCTGGCCATTTATTTAAGAGCCTTCATCTCACTGGCAGAGTTTGACACGTAATCAGTTAGAAGTCAGAACCATCTGTGTTGCTGCAAATCTGAACTGAATGATTTGATTGTATCTTTTGTAGCTGTTTCCTGTAACAATGCTTAGTCACTCTTTAATGGTCTGATATTTAATATATGGATGGAAGATGAATTTTGATGCCTGCGGGTATAATGGACTATTTGATGTGGTAAGAGATGACTGCACGCAGTTTGGCTTCTCACCTTGGGTAGACTGAGGATAAGCCTGCTATGCGTGTCCCCTCACTCCTATGTCCCATCTTCCCACATGGATCCCTGCCCCTGCACTGCCATACTCCATTGCCTCACTGGCCCCTTTCAGTCTGAACTGCTGCACCTTTAGGTTGGCCTCTGGCAGCCCAGACATTATTAGTGTATTAATATTTCCAACCATTTCACTCTGATCTGCTAAAGGGTGAGTGATTCTGTTTTTGGTGGCCTGGGCTCCTTTTCTACCACTCCAGAGGCTTCTCTCCGGTAAGATGACTTCATTTAGCTTTTTAAAGCAAAACATGCAAGAAACAAGGAAGGAAAGAAAATCAGCATGAGTGTGAGCCAAGCTTTCAGAGAGGTTCAGTGGGGGAGGGAACACCAGCAGAATTGTGTGGATAAAGGACACAGGTGAAAGACGAAATGCATTTTAGGAGTGTTGCTGTGAACTGCATATTCTTTTCTCAAGATTTAAGAAATACAAGTAAGGTCATAACCTATATCAAAATTACTTTATGATTGTATAAAGTACAATTTTGAGCATGGTTTCCCTTTAGGGTACTGTGAACCTGGATGAGCGATGGGGATAGTTATGACTTCCATGGAATTATGTAATAAAAATCTAATGCATGCATGCTCAGTCGTGTTTGACTCTTTGTGACCCCATGGACTGTAGCCTGCCATGCTCCTCTGTTCATGGAATTTTCTAGGGAAGAACACTGGAGTGTGTTGCCATTTCCTACTCCAGGGGATTTTCCTGACCCAGAGATGGAACCTGCATCTCCTGCACGGGCAGCAGATTTTTTAACCACTGTGCCACCTGGGAAGCCCCAAAATAAGGTGGCATAATAATCAAATGCCCAGTATCATGCAGATATTTATGGAGCCACACTGCTTCTAAAAGAACATCTGTGAAGCAGCATGATCACCATAAGGTTATATAGATAGGGAGAAAGAAAGAAAGAAAGGTAGGTATGTTTTCTAGTTCTGCCTACAAAGAGGCAGACTTTCTCAGAGCCTATGATTCAAATATTTATTGCAATACGAAAGGAGACAGCTCCTTGGAAAGAAGAAAACAGTGACTGAAAATGGCAGCCCACAGTGCAGTTCTTAGCCATGTCAGTTCTAAAACACAGAGTGGTCCTGGTGGAAATACGTCCAGATTCAAATAAAAAGCTATAACAACATATCACCTGAACCATCTGGATTGTTGACCTGGCGGGATCCTGTGGCTAAACTGGGCAGATCTAGGGAAACTTCTGGCTCCAGCAGGGCTTGTTCTGGCTCTGCTGTATTGCCAGCACTAGCCAGATATGCTAACAAGGGGGAGTCAGCTAGTTCTCCTGGAGCCCTGCTTTTCCTTCGGTGTCCGTCAGTCCCCAATTCTGGCTGCAAAGGATTTCCCCAGAGGAAATCTTCAAAATAAGCCACTCAATTCACAGTTGTCAACAAGCACCACCATGTCCATTCCCAAAAGAGAAAAGCACCACAACCTCTCATTCAAAGCTCTCTTATTAGACTGCCTACCTGGCTATACTAAACATGTGCCTGGCCCCTCTCAGGTGTGCTTTCTCAGTCTTCATGAGGTCACTGTGGAGACTGTGCATTAACTTCATTTTATAGGAGAAGGATCAAAACCTCTGAGTACAAGGGCCATTGAACCCACAAGCCTCTCACTTGAAGCCACCTGCTGAAGGGTGGAAAGAGGAGGCAAACTCCACCCATGACCTGTGTAAATTTCATCTCACCATGCTTAAGGGGTATTGTTAACTTTGTTAATCAACTCTACTTAAATACAAAAAAAAAACAAAAAAACAAACAAACAAAAAAAACAAAACCAAAAACCTCAGAGCAGGGCTAGGTGTTTAGATTTCTATTATATGTAATCAAGGAACACTATGTTGTTGTTTTTTCTTTAATTTGGGAGCAGGAAATTATGAAAGAGGATTTGGAAATGATGTTCTGAAAAGGGGTTTTGATATCCACTCTTCTGACAAATGCAGAGAGTGATGAAATCAAAGCAAGCAGCAGTCAGGATGTGAATCTGAAAGCGAGTGCAGAGACAGAGAAGGATGAATGTGACGGTGTGAGCTGGACGCAAGGCAGGACCTGCTGATCGGTGGTACTGAGGGGGAACAGGAAACTGAGGTAAAACAGAGCAGTCAAAAATCACTGCAGATTTCTGGTTTAGGCCTGGACAGCTGTGAGAGGGCAGCGATCATGATCATAATCATGTGACTTGACCCAAAGATGGGTGGAGAAAGGAAGTCCCTTTGGGAAAAATTCTTTTGGCCATAATCAGTGGTCCTTCCAGGCCTACTATGCTGTTCTTCCTGCTACCTAAGGGAAGCGACGACGAACAGGGAGCTACATATAACTGGTCTGGGCCAGAGATCAAAACAAATATACCTACCCTGTGAAATCACCTCCTCTTGGCAAGGCAAGAAGGACTTCTGAAGGACTTCTTTTTTTTTTTAAATTAATTTTTATTGGAGTATAGTTGGTTAACAATGTTGTGTTAGCTTCTGCTGCACAGCAAGGTGAATCAATTATACATATACATATGTCCACTCTTTTTAAGATTCTTTTCCCATATAGGTCATTATAAAGTATTGAGATGAGCTCCCTGTATTACACAATAGGTTCTTATTAGTTGTCTATTTTATATATAGTAGTGTGTATATGTCGGGTTTCACTTGTGGCTCAGCTGGTAAAGAATCTGGCAATGTGGGAGACCTGGGTTTGATCCCTGGGTTGGGAAGATTTCCTGGAGAAGGAAAAGGTTATCCACTCCAGTACTCTGGCCAGGAGAATTCCATGGACTGTATATAGTCCATGGGGTCGCAAAGAGTCAGACACGTGAGCGAGTCAGTCCCAATCTCCCAATTTATCCCTCATCCTGCTTACTCCCCTGGTAACCATACATTTGTTTTGGGAGCACATGGTCAACAAGGACTGTGGGAGCCCCTCCTGAAGGCTTGGGACTGGCCTGCTGAGCCAGATTGCACACATTAAAAAATAACATTTGAGGGACTTCCCCTTTGGTCCTCTTTGCAGTGAAGAGGATGCAGGTTCCATGCCTGGTCTGGAACTAAGTTCCCATATGCTGTGGAGCAACTAAGCACATATGATGCAGCTACTGAAGCCTGCACACTCCTGAGCCGGTATGCTACAACTAGAGACTGCAGGCCTTAATGAAAGATCCTGCATGATGCAACTAAGACTCAATAGGGTGAAATAACTAAAAAATAATTTAAAAATAACATTTGAGTTACTATGAGAGTCCCTTGGACTGCAAGGAGATCCAACCTGTCCATTCTGAAGGAGATCAGCCCTGGGATTTCTTTGGAAGGAATGATGCTAAAGCTGAAGCCCCAGTACTTTGGCCACCTCACGTGAAGAGTTGACTCATTGGAAAAGACTCTGATGCTGGGAGGGATTGGGGGCAGGAGGAGAAGGGGACGACAGAGGATGAGATGGCTGGATGGCATCACTGACTTGATGGACATGAGTCTGAGTGAACTCTGGGAGTTGGTGATGAACAGGGAGGCCTGGAGTGCTGCGATTCATGGGGTCACAGAGCCGGGCACGACTGAGCGACTGAACTGAACTGAACTGAATAATACAACATTGTAAGATTTTTTCAGGATAGTTTTTGTTGTTCAGTTGTTCAGTTGTGTCAGACTCTTTGAGATCCCATGGTCTGCAGCACACCATGCTTCCCTGTCCTTCAACATCTCCTGGAGCTTGTTTAAACTCATGTCCATTGAGTCGGTGATACCATCCAACCATCTCATCCTCTGTCATCCCTTTCTCCTCCAGCCCTCAATCCTTCCCAGCATCAGGGTCTTTTCAAATGAGTCAGCTCTTCACATCAGGTGGCCAAAGTATTGGAGTTTCAGCTTCAGCTTCTGCATCAGTCCTTCCAACGAATATTCAGGGTCGATTTCCGACTGGTTTCTCTTTGCAATCCAAGGGACTGTCAAGAGCCTTCCCCAACACCACAGTTCAAAGCATCAAACCTTTGGTGCTCAGCCTTCTTTATAGTCCAACACTCACATCCATACATGACTACCAGAAAAACTACACCTTTGACTAGATGGACCTTTGCTGGCAAAGTAATGTCTCTGCTTTTCAATATGCTGTTTAGGTTGGTCATAGCTTTTCTTCCAAGGAGCAAGCATCTTTTAATTTCATGGCTGCAGTCAGCATCTGAAGTGATTTAGGAGTTCAAAAAAATAAAGTTTGTCACTGTCTCCTGTGTTTCCCCATCTATTTGCCATGAAGTGATGGGAGAGTTGTATCATCTGCATATCTGAAGTTACTGATATTTCTCCAGCAATCTTGATTCCAGCTTGTGCTTCATCCAGCCTGGCATTTTGCATGATGTACTCTGTGTATACGTTAAATAAGCAGGGTGACAGTATACAACCTTGTCGTGCTCCTTTCCCAATTTGGAACCCATCCATTGTTCCATGTCCAGTTCTAACTGTTGCTTCTTGACCTGCATACAGGTTTCTCAGGAAGCAGGTAAGGTGGTCTGGTATTCCTGTCTCTTTAAGAATTTTCCACAGTTTGTTGTGATCCAACAGTCAAAGGCTTTAGCATAATCAATAAAGAAGAAGTAGACATTTTTCTGGAATTCTCTTGCTTTCTTCTATGATCCAACTTATGCTGGTAGTTTGAACTCTGGTTCTTCTGCGTCTTCTAAATTCAGCTTGAACATCTGGAAGTTTTCAATTCATGTACTGTTGAAGCCTGGCTTGCAGAATTTTGAGCATTACTTTGCTAGTGTGTGAGATGAGTGCAATTGTGTGGTAGTTTGAACATTCTTTGGTCTTGTCTTTCTTTGAGACTGGAATTAAAACTGACCTTTTCCAGTTCCATGGTCACTGTTGAGTTTTCCAAATTTACTGGCATATTGAGTGCAGCACTTTCACACCATCATCTTTTAGGATTTGAAATAGCTCAGTTGGAATTCCATCACCTCCACTAGCTTTGTTAACAGTGAAGCTTCCTAAGACCCACTTGACTTTGCACTCCAGGATGTCTGGCTCTAGGTGAGTGATCACATCATTGTGGTTACCTGAGTCATTATATTGAGTTAGACAAGGTTGTGGCCCATGTGATTAAATTGGTTAGTTTTCTGTGATTGTGGTTCCCTGTCTGATGAAGGATAAGAGGCTTATGGAAGCCTCCTAATGTGACAGACTGACTGAGGGGGAAACTGGGTCATGTTCTGATGGGCAGGGCCATAGTCAGTAAGTCCTTAATCCAATTTTCTGTTGATGGGTGGAGCTGTGTTCCCTCCCTGCTATTTAAGTAAGTAAGTAAGTTCAGTCCCTCAGTCATGACTTTTTGCAACCCCATGAATCGCAGCACGCCAGGCCTCCCTGTCCATCACCAACTCCCAGAGTTCACTCAAGCTCATGTCCATCAAGTCCGTGATGCCATCCAGCCATCTCATCCCCTGTTGTCCCCTTCTCCTCCTGCCCCCAATCCCTCCCAGCATCAGAGTCTTTTCCAATGAGTCAACTCTTCGCATGAGGTGGCCAAAGTACTGGAGTTTCAGCTTCAGCATTATTCCTTCCAAAGAACACCCAGGACTGATCTCCTTTAGAATGGACAGGTTGGATCTCCTTGCAGTCCAAGGGACTCTCAAGAATCTTCTCCAACAACACAGTTCAAAAGCATCAATTCTTTGGCGCTCAGCCTTCTTCACAGTCCAACTCTCACATCCATACATGACCACTGGAAAAACCATAGCCTTGACTAGACGGACCTATGTCGGCAAAGTAATGTCTCTGCTTTTGAATATGCTATCTAGGTTGCTCATAACTTTCCTTCCAAGGAGTAAGCGTCTTTTAATTTCATGGCTGCAGTCACCATCTGCTGTGATTTTGGAGCCCCCAAAAATAAAGTCTGACACTGTTTCCACTGTTTCCCCATCTCTTTCCCATGAAGTGATGAGACCGGATGCCATGATCTTCATTTTCTGAATGTTGAGCTGTAAGCCAACTTTTTCACTCTCCTCTTTCACTTTCATCAAGAGGCTTTTTAGTTCCTCTTCACTTTCTGCCATAGGGTGGTGTCATCTGCATATCTGAGATTATTGATATTTCTCCCGGCAATCTTGATTCCAGCTTGTGCTTCATCCAGTCCAGTGTTTCTCATGATGTACTCTGCATATAAGTTAAATAAGCTGGGCGACAATATACAGCCTTGACATACTCCTTTTCCTATTTGGAACCAGGCTGTTGTTCCATGTCCAGTTCCAACTGTTGCTTCCTGACCTGCATACAGATTTCTCAAGAGGCAGGTCAGGTGGTCTGCTATTCCCATCTCTTGAAGAATTTTCCACAGTTTCTTGTGATCCACACAGTCAAAGGCTTTGGCATAGTCAATAAAGCAGAAATAGATGTTTTTCTGGAACCCTCTTGCCTTTTCCATGATCCAGCGGATGTTGGCAATTTGATCTCTGGTTTTTCTGCCTTTTCTAAAACCAGCTTGAACATCTGGAAGTTCATGGTACACATACTGCTGAAGCCTGGCTTGGAGAATTTTGAGCATTGTTTTACTAGCGTGTGAGATGAGTGCAATTGTGCAGTAGTTTAAGCATTCTTTGGCATTGCCTTTCTTTGGGATTGGAATGAACACTGACCTTTTCCAGTCCTGTGGCCACTGCTGAGTTTTCCAAATGTGCTGGCATATTGAGTGTAGCACTTTCACAGCATCATCTTTCAGGATTTGAAATAGCTCAACTGGAATTCCATCACCTCCACTAGCTTTGTTCGTAGTGATGCTTTCTAAGGCCCACTTGACTTCACATTCCAGGATGTCTGGCTCTAGGTGAGTGATCACACCATCGTGATTATCTGGGTCATGAAGATATATTTTGTACAGTTCTTCTGTGTATTCTTGCCACCTCTTCTTAATATCTTCTGCTTCTGTTAGGTCCATACCATTTCTGTCCTTTATCGAGCCTTCATCTTTGCATGAAATGTTCCGGTGGTATCTCTAATTTTCTTGAAGAGATCTCTACTCTTTCCCATTCTGTTGTTTTCCTCTATTTCTTTGCACTGATCGCTGAAGAAGGCTTTCTTATCTCTCGTTACTATTCTTTGGAACTCTGCATTCAGATACTTATATCTTTCCTTTTCTCCTTGGCTTTTCACTTCTCTTCTTTTCACAGCTATTTGTAAGGCTTCCCCAGACAGCCATTTTTCTTTTTTGCATTTCTTTTCCATGGGGATGGTCTTGATCCCTGTCTCCTGTACAATGTCACGAACCTCATTCCATAGTTCATCAGGCACTCTATCTATCAGATCAAGGCCCTGAAATCTATTTCTCACTTCCACTGTATAATCGTAAGGGATTTGATTTAGATCATCATTATATATAGTATAACTTTTTTATAGTTCTTCTGTGTATTCTTGCCACCTCTTCTTAATATCTTCTGCTTCTCTTAGGTCTATACTGTTTCTCTCCTTCATTGAGCTCATCTTTCATGAGATATTCCCTTGGTATTTCTAATTTTCTTGAAGAGATCTCTAGTATTTCCCATTTTATTGTTTTCCTCTATTTCTTTGCACTGATCAGTTGAGGAAGGCTTTCTTTTCTCTCCTTGCTATTCTTTGGAATTCTGCATTCAGATGGGTGCATCTTTCCTTTTCTCCTTTGCCTTTTGCTTCTCTTCTTTTCACAGCTATTTGTAAGACCTCCTCAGACAGCCATTTTGCCTTTTTCCATTTCTTCTTCTTGCAGATGGTTCTGATCACTGCCTCCTGTACAGTGTTATGACCCTCTGTCCATAGTTCTTCAGGCACTCTGTCTATCAGATCTAATCCCTTGAATCCATTTGTGACTTCTACTGTATACTCATAAGTGATTTGATTTAGGTCTTACCTAAATTCTTCAATTTAAGCCTGACTTTTGCAATAAGGAGTTCATGATCTGAGCCACAGGATAGGTAAAGCTAAAATTTCACTAACTCTGTCAGTGCTAAAATTTGCATCTTTTTAGTTCTCATATTACAACAATTATTACTATAGTCCCACAGCTAGGTGCCCTCTAGGAATAAGTTATGTCACAGAATAGGAAAGAAGTCAGGAGTTATTTTCTTTTGTACTTTATCATGCATCTAACTCCTTGGAGAGTACAGAAAATATGTGTTTTGAACATTTCTAATTTATTAGTACTTAAAAAATCTGATTTAATCAGGCCTTCAGAAAAAACCACATAAATCAATGTTGTTGTTTAGTTGCTCAATCATGTTTGATTTTTTAGTGACCCAAGAACTGTAGCCCACAAGACTTCATGGGATTTTCCAGGCAAAAATACTGGCATGGGTTGTACTTTCCTCCTCCACGGGAATCTTCCTGACCCAGGGGTCAAACCCAAGTCTCCTTCATGGCAGGCAGATTCTTTTCTTTACCACTGAGCCACCAGGGAAGCCCTGTGTAATAGCAATTAGCTACTTTTAAACTGAATCATAACTCCAAAAGACATGTTATTAAAATAGATTCCAGGTAATCAGTGATAGACCTCCACTCTCATAAAAGTAAACACTAAAAGGGAAAAATAAAGAGAAAAATGGACAAAACAAAGCTTTGTTATTTTATTATTCTAATTTAATTTCCAGGTAAAATGCCCTTCTGTTATACTTCAAGATTTAAAATCTAGCCAATTTCCAAAGTTTAGAAAATTATTTTTATTTTAGGAAGCAATAATTTGCCAACAAGATTAATGTGTTTATTGCTACTTAGAGACTTCAAAGAGTCTTATTTTTGATTTGTAACAAAAACTTCTCTATCCTTCTGGATAATGGCTTGGGATTCTGCATTTTTATATGGCCTGGATTCTGTATTTTTATATTATAGCAAGATTTTTGACTTTCATATGCTTTGATAGCCATATTAGAACATTTTGTACATCCAATCTCTTCCTGTTCCTTAATTTGGCACTTGTTCTATAAAACAATTTTGAAAATGCAAATTACTTTACATTAAAAATATAAATTCTTGTGGCATATTTTATAGTCTTAATGCACTGACTCCTAAAGCTATAATTTATTATTACATTTTAATTTATCTGATTTATGTGTGTGCCCTGAGTCAATATTCCAATTATTTGCAAACTCAATTAAGCTTTGTCTTGATAAATGTTTACTTTTTGACAAATTATGCTATACTTGTGCAGAAAACTACATTCCTAATATACTGTTCATTCATATGATATATTTGCAAAATGGAAATTCATCCATTTTCCAAAAAGACTGAGATATTGTCAGTCCAGGAGGTATACTGGGAAGTGAGATCTTTCCAAGTTTGTACTTGAAAAAAATGTCAGTTTTCTAAAGTGCTCAACTTTTAATTATTTTGAATATGACATGGTAAGTCATATATTTATTCCAGGACATTACAACTTCATCAAGTTTGAATACACTTTCACTCAGTGATAACAATATTTTGTATATTTTATAGAGATGATTTTATTTAAAGTGTATCTTTGTACAACTGATGAAGACAATTATGTTGAATAGTTTGCTATTTGAACTGAACATGGAGGAAATGTTCTCTGTCACAGAAATCTTGGAGAATTGCTTTGAAAGGAATGGCACCAGTACTAAATTAATTCACACACAAATCCCCCCTTTTCACATTGGTTCATGCAGAATGAAGACACAGTCATGAGATTTCATGTATCCTGAGATTTCATGTATCCTTAACACTTATTTTCTTGACTCTAAAAAGATAACAAATTGCAAGTTGTGTTCATGCCTTATACTATATTTAGATCTTAAATTATGTCTTATTTCTCATTTAGTTAAAATTCAAAAGAAGAAAATGGGTGTGTCATAAGGAAGGACTCTTCCACCAAGCCTCCAGTGTAGACTAGGACCGTACAATCAGTGACTGTGTCTAACATTTATTATATGACACGTTTCTAAGAGAAGGCAACGCAGCACAGCAAAGAACGAAAGCAGCTGCTTTCTGCTTCATCCCGAGCAACAGGAATGGGAAAAGTACTCACGTTCTACAAAGTAAGAGCTGGCATCAATCTTCCAGATGATCTGGCCCCGATGAGAGCCATTGACTCCACGGTTCTTATAGTCCAGGAAGTTTTCTGACAAGACCTCATCTATATTCCCAGGAAAGGGAGAAAGCAGAGTAGAGAAACATGTTAGCTAACAGAATTTTTATAAAAAAATAAAAGAGCAAAAGATATTAATGCCACCTCCAGCTCAACAGAAGAAAAAGCACCTGGAGTTATAGGAACAGAGAGTAAGAGGTGTTCTCAGGTGCCATCTGGATCAGCCCCTTTTTAATCCAGAAATCTCCTTCCTACCCCTCAGCACTCCCAGCAAGTGATCATCTGTGCTCTTGCTCAGTGGCTGAGTCATGTCCAGTTCTTTGAGACCGCATGGACTATAGCCCACCAGCCTCCTGTGTCCACAGAATTTTCCAGGTAAGTGGAAAATACTGAAGTGGGTTGCCATTTCCTACTCCAGGGGATCTTTGTGACCCAAGGATCGAATCCGTGTCTCTGACATTGGCAGGCAGGTTCTTTGTCACATCTGGCTGGTTCTTGAATGCTCTAGAAACAGAGAAATCATTGCTTCTCTGGCAGTTCATTTCCCTTTTGAATAGCTATTCCATGTGTAGAATCTCAGTGCAAAAATCTTCCTCCTAATGCTTTCATTAACTGGCCCCTATTTGGGTCTGAGAATGAGGCATGAAGAAGACATCTGAGCACACTTTTTATCTGGGGCCCAGTTCCCATGGGCTCAACCTTTTATCTTCTCTTCTCCAATCTGGATACCCATCATCATCCAATACTTGGGACCCACCCATGAATTTATCCATCCATCCATCCATCCATCCTCCATGCACTCATGTATTCATCTGATCATTCAACAGATACTTATTGAGATCCACCCATCTGCCATGCTGGGAAAGTGCAGGGGCCATGATGTTGAGCAAAACCTTTCTGAACTAAAACTTGCAAACAATTGAAGACACAGATTTTACACTGAGCAAAGAAATAAATGGATTATTACAACTTGCAACAGGTGAGGGGAAGGAAAAGAACAGAGTGCTCTGACAAGAAGCTACAGGAAGGGAGGGCAACAGGAAGCTGAAGGAGAGATGAGGGATGAGAAAGAGTCACCAGGGTAGAGATGGAGGATGGAGTAAGTTCTCCATGTGGTGTTCAAGCCTGGAGCAGGGCAGAGTCTGCTCGTGGAAGCACTGAGAGGAGCTGAGGGGGGGGGGGGGGGGGGCGGGGCTGTGCTCTTTTTTCCTCCTGCCCTTCCTCTGATGTCATATTGTAACCCATCAATGTCTTTCTTAAAGCTGGAGTCCAGAGAGCAAGGCAGCATCCTTGGAGAGGACAGATCCAACTGCTTCTTCCTTGGTTCCAGACATTATGTTCTCAGCACAAAAGCAGTGATATGAATTTTACCTTAATCTTCTATGGGGCCCTTGCAGTTTCCACTTTACCAGAAAGTAACCATCCAAGCTAAATGGATCTGAAGCTGTGAGAAATTCATGTTTTGAGACTCCAAATCCATCACAGTGGCTGGGGAAACAACGAGAACTCGGGGGCTGCTGAGAGCAGACCCAGAGCTCAGATTCTGCAGCGAGGGGCTAGGTCATGGTGGCCCTTTTGGCAACTGAGGTTCACTCTGTGCATCTGGCCAGAATGGGGAAACAGGGATGAAGTGAAAAGAGAGAGAACTTGTGGCTAAGGGACCCAGCTCCAAGGACTTATGTGTCATTTACCAATAGTGCATTTCTACAGCTGCAGGTCCTCATCTACAAGGGGGCAGGTGATAACCAGGGCCTCGCTGGGGAGGATTACATGAGATCATCAGTAAACATGCTTGTGACCTGCTAAGTCGACTGCACACTTTCAGCTGCCTCTTCCTTGGCAAAGACAATCAGAAAGAGCAGCATCATCTCTGCCTCATTAATATCAGGAACTGTATGTATCTCTTGGAAAATCACTTGTTTGCAAAATTTGTCTGTCTTTGTAATCACAGTGTATGCTCACAGCCCTGTTTGGGTTACTAAGATGATTGCATAATATGTCTTTTATAGTAATTGTCTCATTTCAGCAAAAAAAAAAAAAAAAAAAAAAAGCATAATATTTCCCTAGTTCCATGGGTCTTCAGTACCTGGGCAGAATTTGCCTCATTATGGCAATTCTCCAAGGAGAGGTATTTTCCTGAATTTATCCACTCTGATCACCAGAATAGTCACTTTAATAGTCATGGTCAGGTATCCACATAGAATAACACCTAGAAAGGGAGTATTCCCTCATGCACTAGGTAAATGTGTATTGAGTATTTGCTCCACTTACCATGCTACACCCTGGGGATATACTGCTGAACAAGACAGAGCCTATGTTCTCAGGAAGTTCCTAATAGATTTGAGGAATTTTTTTTTTCAAGAACACAGGCAATTTCTTTAGAAGGCCGTGGGTATAAGAATGGGCTAAATATCAAACCACAAGGGAACAAATGATAAAAGGATGGGGGTGAGTAGGTGGGAAAATCAGAAAAGGCTGCAGAGAATAACACACATTTTAAAGAGACAAAGATACATTCCATTGTACAGGTTAAACACATATTAAGAGATTGCCAGTTGATCCTGATGAGCATCCCATTCCCTTACAGTAACTGTAACACTTCATAGCAAGTATTACACAAGAGAACAGAATAGTCTGTATCCTTTTCTGGACCATCTGTGCTGAATGGTCAGCTCCCTTCCCCGAGGTATGTACTGCCAACTGTTAGAAGTTACTAGTCTTTGCTTGGGAATCCAGGTGCACTGTCAGGATCAGATGCAGGAAAACAGAATCAGACCAGATATTTTATGCAGTAAAGGATTTAATGCAGAGAATTAGGTATTAGAAAGATGGACCCAAGGCACAGCCGCAGCAACTGCCTCTCCACCTGCAATGAGAGTGACCATCCAGTGGCAAGCTGAGTAGGTTATTGCCACTAATACATGGCTGCCTGCTGACACCCAGGAAGTGAGTGTGGGGATGCTAGGGCACTGTGACAGAAAAGCTTAATTTCTCAGAGCAATGCTTGTGGCAGCCACAGACTTAACATCAGGAGGAACCACCCAGCTCACTTTTGCCTTCCCAAAGATGCACAGGTGCATCTAAATGAAGGGAGAAATTTGCACCTGGAAAATGGTTGCACAGGAGTCTGGGGAATATAACTGTTAGGGACCAGAGTCTACACTAGAGGAAGGCACTGGAGAAGAGAAGAGGACTGGGATGGTGGAGCCCAAGCCATGCCTTCCACACTGAGGAATGGCAGGCCCCCCGGTTTCCTGCAACCAACCCAGGTTCTTTCTCTGCATCCTTTGTTGGGGTGCAAGTCTTTGTGGAAGAAGCACAAGTTGGAATCAAGATTGCCAGGAGAAATATCTATAACTTCAGGTATGCAGATGACACCACCCTTATGACAGAAAGTGAAGAGGAGTTGAAGAGCCTCTTGATGAAATTGAAAGAGGAGAGTGAAAAAGTTGGCTTAAAGCTCAACATTCAGAAAACGAAGATCATGGCATCTGGTCCTATCACTTCATGGGAAGTAGATGGGGAAACAGTGGAAACTGTCAGACGTTATTTTTTGGGGTTCCAAAATTACTGCAGATGGTTATTTGATTACTGGGATATCTACAGCCACCTTGAGGCAAGTATTTAGACCATTACTAGCTACATGAGCTTCAGTTCAGTTCTGTCGCTCAGTCGTGTCCAACTTTTTGCGACCCCATGAATCGCAGCACTCCAGGCCTCCCTGTCCATCACCAACTCCCGGAGTTCACTCAAGCTCATGTCCATCAAGTCGGTCATGCCATCCAGCCATCTCATCCTCTGTCGTCCCCTTCTCCTCCTGCTCCCAATCCATCCCAGCATCTGGGTCTCTTCCAATGAGTCAACTCTTCGCATGAGGTGGCCAAAGTATTGGAGTTTCAGCTTCAGCATCAGTCCTTCCAATGGACACCCAGGACTGATCTCCTTTAGGATGGACTGGTTGGATCTCCTTGCAATCCAAGGGACTCTCAGGAGTCTTCTCCAACACCACAGTTCAAAAGCATCAATTCTTCGATGCTCAGCTTTCTTCACAGTTCAACTTTCACATCCATACATGACCACTGAAAAACCATAGCCTTGACTAGATGGACCTTTGTTGGCAAAGTAATGTTTCTGCTTTTGAATATGCTATCTAGGTAGGCCATAACTTTCCTTCCAAGGAGTAAGCATCTTTTACTTTCATGGCTGAAATCACCATCTGCAGTAATTTTGGAACCCCCCAAAATAATGTCTGACACTGTTTCCACTGTTTCCCCATCTACTTCCCATGAAGTGATAGGACCAGATGCCATGATCTTCATTTTCTGAATGTTGAGCTGTAAGCCAACTTTTTCACTCTCCTCTTTCACTTTCATCAAGAGGCTCTTCAACTCCTCTTCACTTTCTGTCATAAGGGTGGTGTCATCTGCATACCTGAAGTTATAGATATTTCTCCTGACAATCTTGATTCCAACTTGTGCTTCTTCCAGCCCCGCGTTTCTCATGATGTACTCTGCATATAAGTTAAATAAGCAGGGTGACAATATACAGCCTTGATGTACTCCTTTTCCTACTTGGAACCAGTCTGTTGTTCCATGTCCAGTTCTAACTGTTGCTTCCTGACCTGCATATAGGTTTCTCAGGAGGCAGGTCATGTGGTCTGGTATTCCCATCTCTTTCAGAATTTTCCACAGTTTAGAAAACCGCTAGACCATTCAGGTATGACCTAAATCAAATCCCTTATGATTATACAGTGGAAGTGAGAAATAGATTTAAGGGACTAGATCCGATAGAGTGCCTGATGAACTATGGACGGAGGTTCATGACATTGTACAGGAGACAAGGATCATGACCATATCCATGGAAGAGAAATGCAAAAAAGCAAAATGGCTGTCTGGGGAGGCCTTACAAATAGCTGTGAAAAGAAGAGAAGCAAAAAGCAAAGGAGAAAAGGAAAGATATAAGCATCTGAATGCAGAGTTCCAAAGAATAGCAAGGAGAGATAAGAAAGTCTTCCTCAGCAATCAATGCAAAGAAATAGAGGAAAACAATAGAATGGGAAAGAGTAGAGATCTCTTCAAGAAAATTAGAGATACCAAGGGGACATTTCATGCAAAGATGGGCTTGATAAAGGACAGAAATGGTATGGACCTAACAGAAGCAGAAGATATTAAGAAGAGGTGGCAAGAATACACAGAAGAACTGTACAAAAAAGATCTTCACGACCCAGATAATCATGATGGTGTGATCACTCACCTAGAGCCAGACATCCTGGAATGTGAAGTCAAGTGGGCCTTAGAAAGCATCACTATGAACAAAGCTAGTGGAGGTGATGGAATTCCAGTTGAGCTATTTCAAATCCTGAAAGATGATGCTGTGAAAGTGCTACACTCAATATGCCAGCACATTTGGAAAACTCAGCAGTGGCCACAGGACTGGAAAAGGTCAGTGTTCATTCCAATCCCAAAGAAAGGCAATGCCAA
Organism: Capricornis sumatraensis; assembly: GCF_032405125.1. NCBI lineage: Eukaryota > Metazoa > Chordata > Mammalia > Artiodactyla > Bovidae > Capricornis > Capricornis sumatraensis. The sequence goes on from NC_091073.1 coordinate 82,595,406, forward strand.
AGAATGCTCAAACTACCGCACAATTGCACTCATCTCACACGCTAGTAAAGCAATGCTCAAAATTCTCCAAGCCAGGCTTCAGCAATATGTGAACCATGAACTTCCAGATGTTCAAGCTGGTTAGAAAAGGTAGAGAAACCAGAGATCAAATTTCCAACATCCACTGGATCATCGAAAAAGCAAGAGGGTTCCAGGAAAACATCTATTTCTGCTTTATTGACTATGCCAAAGCTTTTGACTTTGTGGATCACGTGAGCTTAGGCATTATATTTAATCCCTCTGTGTCCTTGCTTCCTCACTATAAAAGGGGGATAATATTAATTCCAACCTCAAAATCCATTGTGAGGAATAAATGAGCTAACAGAGGTAATGGTCTAAGAACAGTGTCAGGCATCTACCAAGCAGCTTTTTGTATTTATAGTCTGGGCTAAAAATAAAGCCCTTTATGGCAAAGTTCCATGATACTTAATGGGCAAAACCATTAATAATAGTCTGAAACATTAGCTTAGGCTAGTACTATTAAAAATTTTCTCATCACTCATTTTGTACAAAACATATAGAGGTATATCAGGTTTCTCAAAAAAAAAAAGACTGCATTTGCTAGTTGATACTTATTTCTTCTAGTATGAAGCATCATACCTCCTGCTCCACAATTTATTACAGAAAAAAGACCCTTGCAAGTTATTAAAATTTTCAATCAGAAAGTTCCAGTGAAGCTCACAGAAAGAAGGCTTGGGGCTGGTGGATGGGGATGATCCAGAGAGATGATATGGGGTGGGAGGTGGGAGCGGGGTTCAGGATTGGGAACTCTTGTACACCTGTGGCTGATTCATGTCAATGTATGGCAAAACCAATACAGTATTGTAAAGCAAAATAAAGTAAAAATAAAAATTAAAAAAAAAAGAAACAAGGACTGCATTTCTCTTCAAAATGCTTTGTCTTCCAAATGAAAACTGTAGCTATGCTCCCAACATTCTAATCTATAAAAGAAGAGTATATTATTGCTGTTGAGAACAGAATGGGCAAGTGAGCACAGAATAAAGGGAAGTTGATCCACTACCTAAGTCTACCAGAAAAAAATACAGAGTAGCTTCCATTTCCCCGAAGAACTCATGCCTTCTGGTAACCAACCTTGGAAAGGTCTCAAGGTCCTCCCACTATCACTAGACTATGGGTTTACTAAATAGTTGGCCAGGAGATCTGGGGAGACTCTAGGTGCCTTCCACACTACTAAGCGAAGATTGTAGTTCTCTCGTTCTCTTGTCCCAGGAAGGGAATCTGGGGATAAAGGATGGGGGAGGCCCTAAAAATAAATGCCACTCTTTTTTTCTATAGCTTTTCCCTCAGATTGTTTCTTTAAAACAGTATTCTAACTGGTTGTACCAAAATTGGGAAACATAGCTTCAACTCTTTTTTTTTTTTTTGGCTGTGCCTTTGGTATGTGGAATCTTAGTTCCTCAACCATGGATTGAACCCATGCTCCCTGCATTGGAAGTACAGAGTCTTGACCAGAGAAGTCCCCCCTTTAGCTCTTCTATATTCTAATAGATTGCCTGCTATAAAAAAAAAACTTAAAATACAAAGAATATAAAAAGAAAAACTTAAGAAATAAAACTCTATAAAAGAAAAAGTGCTTCAAGAGCTGATGTCCATAGGAAGCATTCCGGGAGTTTCTGTGTGCAGACGTCTAGTCAAAAAGACAATTTTGGCTTTCATCTTAAAACTTTACATTTTAAGGCTCAGCACATTAAATTTTTCTTAAGGGCATGGACTGGGTTTCCATACTTATTCTATAGCTTCCTATAACTGCTATTGTTTGGTTTTCCACAGTGGAATATCTCACAGACAAACATTGAAAACAAGAAAGGGTTTCTTACTCAAGAAATATAAAAAATGTTGCTGCTGCTGGTGCTGCTAAGTCGCTTCAGTCGTGTCTGACTCTGTGCGACCCCATAGACGGCAGCCCACCAGGCTTCCCCATCCCTGGGATTCTCCAGGCAAGAACACTGGAGTGGGTTGCCATGTCCTTCTCCAATGCATGAAAGTGCAAAGTGAAAAGTGAAGTCGCTCAGTCGTGCCCGACTCTTCGCGTCCCCATGGACTGCAGCCCACCAGGCTCCTCCGTCCATGGGATTTTCCAGGCAAGAGTACTGGAGTGGGTTGCCATGTCCTTCTCCAATGCATGAAAGTGCAAAGTGAAAGTGAAGTCGCTCAGTCGTGCCCGACTCTTCACGACCCCATGGACCGCAGACCCCCAGGCTCCTCCATCTGTGGGATTTTCCAGGCAAGAGTACTGGGGTCACCGTAAGAGCACTAAAAATGCATAACTTCAAAATCAGCAGATCTAATGGGAAGAAGAATCAAAGAAACGGAAAATACAATAAAGTACCTAAAGAAAGATGGGAAAAATAAGTCCGAATAGAACAGTAAGTGTAATAAATGTAAATACGCTATTCTAGCAACTTAAAGGTCAAGAGACCTTGAGTTCAGAATAAAAAAGCACACAGAAAGAGCTACACTTAAAAAAAAGTTAAAGATTGCAAATAAAGAAAAGAAAAAGACAGATCAAAGAAATATGAAGCAGAAGAAAACTGAGAGACTAGCAGCCTTAAATAATTAAAAAAAAAAAAAAAGCAAAATTCAAGACAAGGAATAGCACAGTGGACAGAGGCAGATCTGTAACAATAACCTATAAGAAATTGTAGAGGAAATAGATGTAAACATCATGAAAATCCATGCACTTAGTAATCAGCATTAAATCTGCAAAGTATAAAACTTACAGAAGCAAAGGCAGAGATACAGGAGTCAAAATTAAAATGAAAAATTTTTGTTACCAATATTGACATACTCCACTCAAAATATGGAAGAGAGAAAATAAAATATACAATAGGTAATTGAATTTATGTGCATGTGTGCTTACTTGCTCAGTTGTGTCTGACTTTTTGCGACCCTGTTGACTATAGCACACCCAGCTCCTCTGTCCATGGAATTTTCCAGGCAACTATACTAGAGCAAGTTGCCATTTCCTATCCTAGGGGATCTTCCTAATCCAGGAGTCAAACCCACGTCTCTTGCGTCTCCTGCATTAGCAGGTGTTTTCTTCACCAACATGCTACCTGGGAAGCCCAAGTGAATTCATGTAACTGAAGTTAAATATACACATGTACACATGGGAGAGAGGAAGAATCCTTGCTTGGTGAGGTACCCTATGAACTGAAACATGTATGTAGAAGTATTGTGTCCTTGTTTTACGGTATTTATAAATATTGAGCATGGATAGGTCACAGAAACAGCCCTCAAAAATTAGAAAACAAATCAGTTAGATCCAGGCCATAATCTCTAACCTCTCACAGATAAAGCAACCAAAAGGTATGGAAGAGAATATATGTCCTCAGGTACCCGTCTATGGAGATGCTTCAAACATGCCACTTTAGGAAATTTTTAATCTTAATTGCACTCTGAGTTCAGTCAGTTCAGTTCTGTCACTCAGTCATGTCCAACTCTTTGCGACACCATAGACTACATGCAGCAAGCCAGGCTTTCCTGTCCATCACCAACTCCTGGAGCTTGCTCAGACTCATGTCCATCGAGTTGGTGATGCCATCCATCCGTCTCATCCTCTGTCGTCCCCTTCTCCTGCCTTCAATCTGAGTTATCATCTCTTAATTTGTTGAAATGTAAATGCATGAATATACTTTAGTTTCATCATGATTTAAAGTGTTGAGCAGATTCTAGCATGGTATAAGGATAGCATGGTATATAACATGATATAATAACGATATGATTTATTAAAATGCTAAGTTAATAAGATCACTCAGTTGTGTCCAACTCTTTGCGACCCCATGGACTGTAGTCTACCAGGCTCCTCTGTCCACAAAATTCTCCAGGCGAGAATACTGGAGTGGATAGCCATTCCCTTCTCTGGGGGATCTTCCCGACTCAGGGATCAAACCCAGGTTTCCTGCATTGCAGGCAGATTCTTTACCATCTGAGCCACCAGGGAAGCCTCAAGTTAATAAGAAGGTTAGTTTTGCAAATTATAAGCATATTATGCCTACTTTACCTATTCAATTATATTTTCATAATGGTAATTGCATACTTATTTCATATTTCAGCAGTTTTAATAAGGGTTCCTTCCAACAGAGTCAAAGGAATGGCTATTTTTAGAAATTGATCATCCTAAAGAGGGTTTTAAGATATTCAACTTTTTAACATATTGGGATGTAAAATGAAGAGGTGGAAAATACTTGAACTGATCCACTCTAATTAACTTAGCATTCTAATGGTTAGAGGTTTTTACAGTATCCTTCAGTTGATGTATCCTAATCCAAATATATACTACTGTTTTCTCAGTGGGAGGAAGCCATGGGCATTGTTCAATCTTTAACCCTAAGTATAGGACTCACAAACAATTAGCTTTCACTTGTCAAAGTTATTACTGAATGAATGATTGTGAAACTATTTCCTGGGAATAGTGATTAAAACTGTATCTGCTTCTATGACCAAATCATAAGCTTCTACCCATTTAATGACAATGAAAGTCTCTTTCCAGGTTCTTCTGGGTTTGGTAAGACATTTTTACATTCTATAATGTACAACTGAAACAACTGAGCACGTGTTTAACAACCATGGCTAGGCTCAACGAATGCTGGGAATTAGAGTAATTTGCCATGATGCATCCAGAGACTAGAGCTACCTGACAAGTTAAATCAAGATGCAATTTAATGATCAACAGGCAGTAAGTGCACAATATCTCATCAATTCCATTCAATGGTCCTGAGAACAAAGTTATGTTTTTTCTCCATAGCCAGGTCAAGATGACATTGAAACTCCGTATCTTTCCCCATTCTGTGTCATAGGGGAGAGAATCCTTCATTACACTCTTGAGTTCAGGAACTACCCCATAAATGCAGGCAACCAAATGTGATTTCATGGTGAAAGTAAGAGTAATGCTTCTATTATTGTGCTATGGTTGGCCTCCTGGCTAAAGACAGCATTGATGACTTGGTGACAGCATCAGTGAGCAGGGCCACATGTCCCCTTCCAAATCCAGATGTCTCACTTACTTTGGCAGAAGTAAAGTCACATTTGTCTGGAGAGCTCTGGAGGTCAGAGTCGAGAGCATCACAAACCGGGCCTCACAGGGACAGTTAGATTACCCAGTGATGTGGAATGGCCATAAGTGCAGTTACCCCCAAATGTCCCAAGATGTCTCCATGGTCAGCGTGGGGTCTGTCGCCAGGGTAGGCAGCTGTGTGGCCTTGGGAACCACTAACTTGGCATTTCTTCAATTGTGGAATGACAGATTAGATGAAATCACTTGATCTCTATGATTTGCTCTTTGGCAAGGCACTGTGAATCTGGCAGATGAGTTACTAAGGACTCACAAATAATGAACTTTTAAGATTCACAGATAATTTTGGATGTGGAAGTTGTTTTTGAAATGCTATGCCACTGAAAGTGTTGGCATTTTGCATTAAATCGCTTCACAGTTATATATGTGTTCTACTGTGGGAAGAACAAACTGTCAAACTGAGATTCTCAAGAGGATGCGCTGTGTTTACTTTTGTCTCAGTCGAAATGTCATGTTAACACCAGATTTTGTTCATTCATGGAGTTGCAGGACACTCGATACTGCTGACTCTCCCTTCCTCAAACACCCCCTCTCTCATCTTCTATGATGTGGTTGCCAAGTCCTTGTCCTACCTCTCTATCGAACCTCCACCTTCTTTTTGAGTTCCTCCTCTGCCTCTCTTTCTGATAGGGACCTTCTGGTGCTTTATTTCTACATACAGTCCCTGAGTGAATTCTTCCACTCTCAGGGACAACTACCCCAGGTCTACACCTCAGCCTTGATCTAGGGCTGAGCTCCAGATTCTTTCATCTCTTCCCATGGATGAAGGTTTCCACCTCTCTTCTGCCATGCTCCTACTCCAATTATTCCTTGACTTGAGAAATAAATGCCATTGACATCACTGCAGGAAGGTACAGCTGTAAAGAGCTGATTCAAAACCAGATCTGGGTTCATCCACCTTATTAGGACAGACTCGAATGTGTTCTCTTTTATAGCTGAGTAATATTCCATTGGATATCTGTACCACAAATTCTGTATCCATTCATCTGTCAATGGCTATCTAGGTTGCTTCCATGCCTGAGCTATTGTAAGTAGTGCTGTAGTGAACGTTGGGGTACATGTGTCTCTTTCAATTATGGTTTTCTCAGGGTATATATCCAGCAGTGGGATTGTTGGGTCATATAATAGTTCTAGGGCTTCTCAGATGGTGCTAGGGGTAAAGGGCCCACTTGCCAATGCAGGAGATGTAAGAGATGTGGGTTTGATCCCTGGGACAGGAAGATTTCCTGGAGAAGGGCATGGCAACCTGCTCAGTATTCTTGCCTGGAGAACAGACAGAGGAGCCTGGTGGGCTACAGTTCATAGGGTTGCAAAGAATTGGACATGACTGAAGGGACTTAGCATGCACGTATGCATGGTAGTTCTATTTCTAGTTTTTTAAGAAATCTCCATACTGTTCTCCATAGTGACTATATCAACTTATAAACAGGGGGCTCAATCCAGTGTTTTGTGACAACCTAGAGGGGTGGGATCGGAGAAGGCAATGGCACCCCACTCCAGTACTGTTGCCTGGAAGGTCCCATGGACAGAGGAGCCTGGTAGGCTGCAGTCCATGGGGTCGCTGGGAGTCGGACACAACTGAGCGACTTCACTTTCACTTTTCACTTTCAGGCATTGGAGAAGGAAATGGCAACCCACTCCAGTGTTCTTGCCTGGAGAATCCCAGGGACGAGGGAGCGTGGTGGGCTGCCGTCTATGGGGTCGCACAGAGTCGGACACGACTGAAGCGACTTAGCAGCAGCAGCAGCAGAGGGGTGGCATAGGGTGGGAGATGGGAGGGGGTTCCGGAGGGATGGGACATATGTATACCTGTGGCTGATCTGTGTTCATGTGTGGCAGAGGCCAACACAATATTGTAAAGTAACTGTCTTCCAATAACTGGATTTTGTTCTAATACTTCTCAATACTGTACAATTATAAACTTTGATAATTATTACTCAAGAGGGCTTCCCTCATAGCACAGTTGGTAAAGAATCTGCCTACAATGCAGGAGACCCAGCTTCGATTCCTGGGTCAGGAAGATCCCCTGGAGAAGGGAATGGCAACCCACTCCAGTATTCTTGCCTGGAAAATCCCATGGACAGAGGAGCCTGGAAAGCCCTGCCCATGAAGTTGCAAGTGTCAGACATGACTTAGCGACTAAACCAGTTACTCAAGAACAATAAAAAAGAAAAAGAAAATAACAGATCTGGGGGTCAACAATCTAATTGTCTAAGGTGTTAAACAAGTAACCATCATAATTAAAGTAGAGATGGGCGGAAAGGAGAATGTGGCAAAACTGAAACTGAAGGGTGCAAGCTACTCTAAAAGGAAAGGTTAATCCTTTACTACAGCTCACTAGAGCCCCATGGAAACACTTGGAAAAAAAAAAAAAAGAAAGAAAAGATCATGACATCCAGTCCCATCACTTCTGGTCAAATAGATGGGGAAACAATGGAAACAGTGACAGACTTTATTTTCTTGGGCTCCAAAATCGCTGCAGATGGTGACTGCAGCCATGAAATTAAAAGACACGTGCTCCTTGGAAGAAAAGCTATGACTAACCTAGACAGCACATTAAAAAGCAGAGACATCACTTTGCCAACAAAGGTCCATATGCAGCAGCAACCTAGACAACACATTAAAAAGCAGAGACATTACTTTGCCAACAAAGGTCCATCTAGTCAAATCTATGGTTTTTCCCATAGGCATGTATGGATTTGAGAGTTGGACCATAAAGAAAGCTGAGTGCTGAAGAATTCATGCTTTGAAATGTGGTGTTGGAGAAGACTCTTGAGAGTCCCTTGGAATGCAAGGAGATCCAACCAGTCAATCCTAAAGGAAATCAACCCTGAATATTCATTGGAAGGACTGAAGCTGAAGCTCCAGTACTTTGGCCACATGACATGAAGACCTGACTCATTGGAAAAGACCCTGACTCTCGGAAAGATTGAAGGCAGAAGGAGAAGGGGACGACAGAGGATGAGATGGTTGGATGGAATCACTGCCTCAATGGACATGAGTTTGAGCAAGCTCCAGGAGCTGGTGATGGACAGGGAAGCCTGGCATGCTGCAGTCCATGGGGCCACAAAGAGTCAGACATGACTGAGTGACTGAACTAAACTGAGTGTTGAAAACTAAGCTGAAATTACTCCACATATATGTGCATATCTTGGTTGCATATATTGTATTGCTCTGGACTTATAAACATATGGATTTAAAAACAGGGCTTCCCTAGTGGCTCAGATGGTAAAGAATCTGCCTGCAGTGCAAGAAACCTGGGTACCATCCCTGCATCAGGAAGATCCCCTGGAGAAGGAAATGGCTCTCCACTCTAGTATTCTGGCCTGGAGAATTCCATGGACAAAGGAGCCTGGCAGGTTACAGTCCATGGGGTCACAAAGCGTCAGACACGACTGAGGAAATGACACTTTCACTTTAAAATCAAGGTTTTCATATTCACTCACTCATAAGTAGAAGAGCACATGTATAGTTGCAATGGTGATGACATTTGTGTCCAGCTACATCCTGCCCTGCTATCTCCCAATTCTCTGCCACTGAATAGAAGTGGGAAGTGATGCCTTCATGTGCGGTCTTCTTGGCATACAACACATTCAGTTGTGACTCGTGCACTTTAATGAAATGATCCCATTTACTGAAACAGTAAGGCATCCTTTAAAGTGAAATATGCACTACATGCTTGTTGAACGCCTGAGCCACCGTGCTCCGACCATTACTTCTGCACTGAGCACTGCTCTACTCACCAATGAGGTACATGCCGATCCAGTCGCCAGCATCCACTTCCTCCTTGATGTCCCAGTGGATCACCAGGTCCTGCGAGTGCCCTATGGAGTAGTAGGAGCTGCTGACCATGAGTGTGGAGCGGCTGTCCGAGGTGACCAGGTCAGTGTCGCTGGTGGAGCGGGGGATGGTGCCGGCACCATGGGGGCCAGTCCTGATGGCCACACTGTGGTACTGGCCTGGATTGTAGCTGTGGCGGAGCGGCTCCTTGCACCGGCGTCGATTCTGGGAGTTTCTAGATGGAGACGCCATGGCGGCCAGGCCTAAGAACCTGTTCTGGTACAGATTCTGTGGGGGCAAACAGACAGTCAGCAGGGGCGGGAGATGCTGGCTCCACAGTCAGTCATCGTCTTAACAGGGAAGGGAGGCTGGGTTGGGGGAAGCCAGCAGGGAGAGGGCAGCCCTTTTAGGAAGATTTGAAATAGACACAGAGCATTTTTTGGGGGGCCAAAGTAGTAGCTCTGGGTTCAGGTGGGGAAGGCAAGAACGAAATACACACTCACCAAGGGGCCATGCCTTTCCTTGCTCTGCTGGGGTCTCTGCCTCCCTCAGGTCCCTCCAGCCTGCTTGGTATCAGAAGGCCAGGAATGTCTACAGAATGACCCTGCAGTGTGACCTCCCCCAAAGTGCCATCTCTTGAGTTCTCTGGCTAAATTCAATTGGATCCAATTTTACCCTTCTCTACAGTAAATGATGGTATTATCACGGCACATTTTAGTGATCTCTGTGGCATTTGAGACCCTACACACAACCCAGAATCGGAGGCTGTCTCTGCTGGAGGAGGCAGTCACTGTCTTTCATTTACAACCCTCATTCTACAGCAGGTCACTGTACCACCTGAAATGCCTATTAAGGATCTCAGATATCCTAGTAATCTTCAAACACTGCAGTTTTCACTAAAATCCAACCTCAGAAGACCATGTCTCCCTTAGAGCTAATACTGTAGAAAATATTGTATCTGATAAGAAAAAAAAAAATGCATGTTTTTTTATTGTTTACAACTTGGAGCATTTCAAACTAGCTGAGCTGATACAGACCAGTAACATGATTGTTTTGCTACAGATGGCTTTGAAAACAGGGGGAAGGGGCATTCTGTAGAACTGGAATGAGGGATTCTTTTTTGAAACAAGCAGGGGTGATTTTTATTTCATCAAAGTGTACTACAATTGGGATTTAAATGTACATTTTGGGGGTTCCTGCCTATAAAAGAACCTGCTGTTGTACAACTAATAGCACTTTTGTTTTTAAGAAGAGATTAAGGTCTTAAAATGTGTTACATCATGCAGTTTAGATCCCAGGACTGTAACTTATTATACACATCCATCAAATGCGAGTTATTGGGTTTCTGTTAACCAGCCAGGAGGACCAGACTCAGCACCAGTCTACTCTTGATGATATAAGTCTATTTAGCAGTAATTTGGGTCCATATTTTTTCCATTTTCAAAGATCAGGGCACTTGTAAAAAGTTTATTAACCTGATTAAGGACAGTGTTGATATTTGGAATCTTGGGCCTTAATGGCCATATGTCAGGCCTATTTATTCATCATCTGAGTCTCTTCTTGGGACTTTTTCTAGCCCCACTGGTGGTAACCATGGAATTACTATTGGCAGAGAAGCCAGGCTTCAGAAAGCATCTTATCACACTATTGGTACCATATGTCTTTTTTGTTTTTTTCTTTCTAATGTTTGTCCCTGCAACAGTATGAAAATAGATGGACCACGGTGTTGCCTGGAAACCAGTCCACTTCTCAGGAACACAGGCACAGCCTTGAGCTCAGGAACAGCTCATGAACAGCCCACCTCACAGGCACCCTGGATCTTCCAGACAGTTTCAGGAGGATCACAGGAACCTGATCATTGTACAGGGGACTTTGCTCAGAGACTTCTGTAAAGCCTCCAGAATAAGGAAGGTTGCTCTGGTGTGGAACCTTTCTTCAGTTTACATGTACTTTATGTGCACCAATAGAATCTTAACAGTGTTATCATGGAGATTTAAACAAATTGAGAGAGCAGCACCGACACATTCACTGCCACGTGTAAAGTAGCTAGTGAGAAGCTGATGCGTAACAGAGGTAGCTCAGCTGGATGCTCTGTGATGACCTGGAGGCGGGGGATGGAGGGCTGGGAGGGAAGTCCAAGAGGAAGGGGATATATGTATACATACAGCTGGTTCACTCTGTTGTTCAGCAGAAACTAACACAACATTGTAAAGTAATTACAGTCTAATTAAAAAAACACACACACACACACACACAAAATGACTCAGTTCAGTTCAGCTCAGTTGCTCAGTCATGTCTGACTCTTTGCGACCCCATGAATCGCAGCACTCTGGGCCTCCCTGTCCATCACCAACTCCCGGAGTTCACTCAGACTCACGTCCATCGAGTCCGTGATGCCATCCAGCCATCTCATCCTTGGTTGTCTCCTTCTCTTCCTGCCCCCAATCCCTCCCAGCATCAGAGTCTTTTCCAACGAGTCAACTCTTCGCATGAGGTGGCCAAAGTACTGGAGTTTCAGCTTTAGCATCATTACTTCCAAAGAAATCCCAGGGCTGATCTCCTTCAGAATGGACTGGTTGGATCTCCTTGCAGTCCAAAGGACTCTCAAGAGTCTTCTCCAACACCACAGTTCAAAAGCATCAATTCTTCGGCACTCAGCCTTCTTCACAGTCCAACACTCACATCCATACATGACCACAGGAAAAACCATAGCCTTGACTAGATGGACCTTAGTCGGCAAAGTAATGTCTCTGCTTTTGAATATGCTATCTAGGTTGGTCATAACTTTTCTTCCAAGGAGTAAGTGTCTTTTAGTTTCATGGCTGCAGTCACCATCTGCAGTGATTTTGGAACCCAAAAAAATAAAGTCTGACACTGTTTGCACTGTTTCCCCATCTATTTCCCATGAAGTGATAGGACCAGATGCCATGATCTTCGTTTTCTGAATGTTGAGATTTAAGCCAACTTTTTCACTCTCCTCTTTCACTTTCATCAAGAGGCTTTTTAGTTCCTCTTCACTTTCTGCCATAAGGGTGGTGTCATCTGCATATCTAAGGTTATTAATATTTCTCCCAGCAATCTTGATTCCAGCTTGTGTTTCTTCCAGTCCAGCGTTTCTCATGATGTACTCTGCATATAAGTTAAATAAGCATGGTGACAATATACAGCTTTGACGTACTCCTTTTCCTATTTGGAACCAGTCTGTTGCTCTGTGTCCAGTTCTAACTGTTGCTTCCTGACCTGCATACAGGTTTCTCAAGAGGCAGGTCAGGTGGTCTGGTATTCCCATCTCTTTCAGAATTTTCCACAGTTTATTATGATCCACACAGTCAAAGGCTTTGGCATAGTCAATAAAGCAGAAATAGATGCCTTGAAATTAAATGAGATAATCAAGTATATAATTATGAGTCAGACCAAACAACAGGCAATTCTGGAGCATCACCTTCCAGGTTCCAAGCTGTGTATCCCTGGATAACTTACTTATCTCTCTAGTCCTCCGTTTCCTCATCTATAAATGGGTTGCTGTCAAAATTTAATGAGATAAATGCAAATAAAGCTCTTACTATACTAAGTGCTCAGTAAATAAGCATCTACTACTGAAACACTACCAGCATTGTTTTAGTAAGAAAGCACCACTGAAACGGAGGTCCCGGGTAGTCAGTGAGCCTCTCGCACTGGCCAAGGGTCCTCACACATGTCCTCAGATCCTCACACTTAACATTCATTCAACAGCAGACCTTCAGCTCATTCCTAGTTATGACCTTCCAGGTTTCCTCTTAAAAAACTGACACTACAAACACTGAATGGGCCAGCATGTTTGGAAAGGTGTCATATCTACCAGTCTTTGGATAAATCTTCCTTTTGCTTTGTGGGTAAAAATAAAAAAAACAAAACAAACTTCCCTTTATTTGTCATGTTACTGTTTGAATGGAATTTTTTTTTTTTTGCATTCATGTTGAGGCTGAGAGATTTTTATCTATGTCCTGTCAGGGCTCAAGGAAGATTACAGAGTGCTTTGCTTTCATTGAAGACTTCTGCTGTGGTATTTTTAATTAGAATTCCCTGGAAACCAGGCAAGTCTCCTGACACTGTCAAATTACACCAGTTAACACCATCCACATGGTGGGAACAAAAGCACAGAAAGAAACGTTAGTCAAGGAAGATGTTTCTCATTAATTTACTAGATTGGAATTAATGGCATTTTCCTTGGATTAGAAGGACAACTTCGATGCTGCTCTTTGAAGGCTGCACCCCCTCACCTCACCCCAGCTCTGTCCACATCCCCCTCACTCATGCTTGTAGGAAGGATTTATATTCTGCTTTGAGGTTATGCTCCAGCACTCTGCTGTAACCTCTCCTTACAGCCTTCCCCATTCCCAAGAGAGAGGGGCTTTCTACTCTGTGATCCCACAGGAATCTCATTTTCCCTGCAAGGATACTCGCTGTGTTATCTCTAGTTGACCTGTGTGGTGCCCTAAGCTATGAAGTGCCTGAGGCCAGTGTTTACCGCTCTTTATATCTCCTGGAACTTGCATGACATCTGGCGCACACACACACACACACACACAAGGGCTAAAAACTTTAATAGAATTTATTTTACTCAATGAAGTCCCTTCTTATTCCATAAAGAGCTTAAAATGACTAATATGTAAAATACAGAAAGATGTGATGTTAGTAGTAGATGGTGCAGAGAAGGAAAAATATAGAGACAAACAGTTATGTAGGAAGAAGGCTAATGTCAGACTCTATGCCATCATTTCCTAAACAGGTGTTTTGTTAAAGACTCACACAGCTGCTCTGGAATACAGCAGGTGGATGGCTGATTTCCAACATGTCATTTCTTTGTGGCCATGTCCCCCTAAGACTTTCATACGTGTTCTAGTTTAAACTATAGACACATCCGGCTAGAAGAAGCAGTTTAATCACTCTCTGCTCACATCTGAACTGTGGGAGAGAGATGAGCATCTGTCCTGTTTTAAATAGCCCTGGATAAAAGACCACTCTTTCTGTAACAGCAATTCCAATATTTATAACCTCACAATTCTTCCTCATCTCTAAGGTAAATCTTCCCCTTCTTTCTCTTAGTTCCTTCACTCAACAGATGCAGAGAGGTTAACCATATTACTAACTGTATCCCAGTTTTTTTCCCATTCCATCAAGTAATTCAAATGTCACTTATCTTCTCTTACATTGTTAATAGGCAGTAGACACCGATAAGGAAACCATAGAATATTAGTAACAATTTCAGTTACATTGCAATTTTCTAATTATTGTTTCAGTAACATTGTAATTTTCTAATTATAGCCCTAGTTATGGGCTATGCTAAGCATATATTTTAATTGACCCTTGTAAAAGAGGTCCAATGAGTGAGCACTGAAAACAATCTGATCATATCATGTCCTGCTTCATAGGGAGTGTGATTCCATCTGTTGGCTTATTTCCCATTTGTCACAGAAGATCTAACAATGATGTTTACTTGTTTCGCTTTCTGACTTAAATAATTCATCATTGTTGAAATGTTTTGCATTAAGCTGTATTCTTCAGTTATTATTTTTTTAATCTTGGAATAGGCCATGTGTGTTTAATCTGTTTAGTATGCATTATAGAAAATAGCGGAAAAAAAAAAAAAAAACCTTCCAGGAGGAGACAGAATCCTAGAAGCAAAAAACATCACTTCTAGGGAAGGAACAAGTTACTATGTACATCTTTTTTTTTGGTTTTTTGAAGAACATAGGGAGACAAAAGATTTGGCTGTGTCAATTTCTAACTGACAGAGTCATTAATAGCTTTTCTGTTTTGGAATATAAAGCTGTGAGTGAGTGCTGTCTCAGAAACGAAAAGAAAGTGGACAAAAGACATCTAGAATAGAGAAAGTGATTCTTAATAAATGCCTCTACACTCAGAAATCAAAAACTGTGACTGGAAAACACAGGCCCTGAAGGAAACTTCATTAGAGTATACAAGTTGAGGTTATAGAAACTGGCATTATTTAGCAGGAAGAAAGAACATGAGAGTTTTTTGAGTTCATGAACAGATTTGATTTTGAGCAAGTAGATGCCTGAAGCTTTTTTATTCTATCCTCAGCTCTTGTTATGCCATCAGGCGGGTAGTGGAACTCAAAAAAATTATATAATATTTCTTTCTGCAGTGGATTTGAGAAAATTTACAACAAAAGAAATGTAGATGGAAATAGGGAAATATAAGCCAGATAGAAATTGGGAAGTAACAATAAGAAAGGATAATAATATTAGGAGCATTTACTCTATGGTTGGAACTTGGTACATCATCTCATTAAAATCCTAGTAAGTATCACTCTTTCCATGTTGGTGAGAAACCCAGCTCAGATATTTAATAGTTAATATACAATGTCAAAGTCGCACCTCTTGCAGCAGGAAGTAGGGATTTGAGCCAGTCTATGTGACTGTAAGGAGGGCAAACCACAGCCAAACCTGAAGGAAATCAACCCTAAATATTCACAGAAAGGACTGTTGCAGAAGTTGAAGCTCCAATACTTTGGCCACCTGATGTGAAGAGACGACTCACTGGAAAAGGCCCCAATGCTTGGAAAGATTGAAGGCAAAAGAAGAGGGGAGCAGCAGAGGATGAGATGGTTAGATAGCAACACCGACGCAATGGACATGAATTTGAGCTAACTCTGGCAGATAGTGGAGGACAGAGGAGCCTGGCAAGATGCAGTCCATGGAGTCACAAAGTATTAGACACGACTTAGCAACTGAACAACAACAATGTGATTGTAAGTCGGCACTTTGATCACTCGGATGCACTCTCTTCAAATTATAACATGGTAAGATATAGTTGTGGTAATTGAGACTTAGATTCTCCTCTGAGATTCTCGGCAGTCAAAATGATAAAGGAAAATGTAATTCTCACAATCAGAATATGAGAATATTTTTTTCCCTCTAAGTTGTAAGATGCTTCATATTCAACTTTATGTAGGAAACACTGCATGATGTGGTAAACAATATCATAAATGAATATCTTTTCTTAAAATCACAAATGTAGTGGCAGATTGCTTGGACAAGTCTTTGATGAAAGCTGAGGTCATAATACAGAGTATATTAAGGGCTGAATGGATGGGTTCTGCTATGTGCTTTGACCGCATTCAAAAGTCCCCTTGGCTTATTGCACTCCTGAGGCCCCAAACCTCTTGCTCTCAACTCAGTGTCTGTTCTTTATCCTCCATCTCGCTCTCTGGCCTTGATGCTGATAAAATAAAATTTCACATATTGAGGTATGAGGAAATCATTCTGGCTTGTACATGAGTGAACTTAAATTTCATGCTAACTGGAACAGCCAGTTTGTGGCCTATCAAACATACACTGTACATCTGCTTTAATTATTAAAGAAAAATGTTCACGGACCAGAAATAAAGAATGTCTATCTTAAAAGTAAAGATTAAATGCCTTCTTTCCTGGGATGCCATTGCTGGTACTCCTTCCATTATAAGACTCCCTTCCCAGGTGCTAAGGTCATACTGACTGGCTATGTACGTGCTGGTCTATTTTTCTGAAAACTTTGAAGGGATGTACCCCTGACTTGTTTGATGTTCATTGTTCTCACGAGACAGAAAATTATGCTTAAAGCCATGCTTCTCCGGAGCAGTTCCTCAGAGTTGTCTGAGATGCTGTCCTCAGTTTGGCTAAAATAAAACTCTTTTCCATTCCTATTATAGACTGTTTATTATTTTCCTTGATAATGCGAATAAACCAGAGCCTTACAGACATGTTCTCTCTGTAACTATCTTGTTAACTTACTTCTTATTAGTGTCCCTCTACTAGGATGTAGAAGCTTTCCTTGTGGCTCAGCTAGTAAAGAATCCGCCTGCAATGTGGGAGACCTGAGTTTGATCCCTGGGTTGGGAAGATCCCCTGGAGAAGGGAAAGGCTACCCACTCCAGTATACTGGCCTGGAGAATTCCATGGACTGTTGGGTCCATGGGGTCTCAAAGAGTTGGACATGACTGAGCAACTTTTACTTTCACTTCACTCACTAGGATGTAGGTACCAAGACAGTGCGGTCCCTGCCCAGTTCCTTTAGGTCTGCATTTCCAACTAAGGTAGTGCTGGGTAAGGATGCAGTGAATGAATGAATGAATGAATGAACGGGCATGTAGGTGACGAAGACTGGGACACACCTGCCTCCTCTGTCTTGAGTCCATGATGTGTGCTCTCTTCCCTGCTCTCAGGAACTTAACTCAGTGCCTCTTTCATTTCAAACACATAACTTTGTGCCCATAATCCCCCGTATTATTGGTTTTCAAATGACACTGGTCAGAAGCGAGGCTTGAGAATGAGACAAAATATGGCCCCCAGGGAGGTCCCTTCTCCCATTTCATATCCCAAGACCTGAGTCCTGCCGGTACGCTCCTACCTGTGCTGTTGTGAGTGAGGCTGTGGGACAGAGGTGGGTGTGAGGGGCTGAGGTGGCCCTGACCCCACCAGATGGCTGGGCTTGTCTGAGGAGGAGGAGTGGGAGGTGGCTGCAATAGCATCATCTTCAGCAGCTGGGCACCCGTCCCTGAAACTGTGCCTCCAAAATGTTTTTAGTCTCAAAGCCATGTGTTGAAAACTCCATCTTTTGTGCTGGCCGTTGTGCAGAAAAATATCACAAAGTTACATAAACTAAATTGTGTGGGCTCTTTTTCTTGAAAGAAGAAATAGAATCCCATACATTGTTGGCTAAAAGGGAACACAAGGCAGAGAAGATTTTAACAAGCAAGTCAAGCCAAGTCAGGGAATATCCACATAGGAAGCTGGGATTTTAACTGGTTAAAATGACAGTCAACCCATTCTTTTAGGAACACGTAAAGCCTTATCACTGACAATGAAGTCCAACAAAACATTGATTAGAGTTAACAGTCCCATCTCCACTTCTCTGGGCACTCACTGACTGGGGAGGAAGAGGTTTGTTTGTGGGCCAGATGCCTTCTCTCTGCTTGTGCCTAAGATGGGTGACCAGGACGCCCTGCCACGCTTTGTTGGGTGTGTGCCCTTCACTGTTTCCGTCAAGTCTGGAATTTCTTGATGAAGCTCTGTGTCTCTATGGAGGTTTATGTTTGGAGGCATTCAAGAACCAAGCTGTCAAAATCTGGGCGGTTTGTATGAGTGAAACAGTGGATAGGGAGAAAGGAAGTTAGGAGATAGTTTGGGGAAGGGTGGGGAAGCTTCCTGTGGTGTTTGCAAGAAATCCCTGATCTCTGGTGCTTCATTTTGTTCTACATTAAAGAGAAACGTCATTGAAAGTGGTATTCCTATGTGTGTGCGTGTGTGTGTGTGTGAACAGAAAGAGACAGAACAGGCAAATGACAGAGACAGAACATGAATGGTCATGCCCAGATATGAAAAACATTCCTGTCTTTCCCTATCCAATGCTAAATAGGGCTTTTTCTTCCTCAGGAGGGTCCCATACTAACAGATGTTGGTAAAGCTCCTTCTTTACCTATTGATGCTTGCAGGAGAAAACCTAATACTTCATCTCCCAGAACCACAGTGGCCAGGCCAGGCTGGGCCATCCAAGTTCCCAGGGACACTGCTGACCCCTCAGGAGGCCCCTGGAAGTGGAGGGGAGCCGAATGTCTGCATGTCCAATCTTCTCAGCATCCAGCGTCAGGCAGCCACAAGGAACATCCTGACTCTGCATCTCTTCTCCTGACTCCACAGGGCAGCTGAGCCAATGACGTGTGTGATGGTGTCTCTCCATCACACATGTACCCAGGGCCCCTGCTTGGCTACAGTCCTGTCTCCCAAATCTGACCATGGGATTGAGTCACCCAGACCCCCAAAATGGGTTGTAGGAGGTCCTGTCCTCCCCAGTAGGAAGCAGAGGTCCACAGAAGGGCAGCAGCCACTCCTGACCTCAGTAGGTGAGTGACAGAGCCATGAGGGAACCCAGGGCCTTCCTCTCTCAGAAGGGACATCAGGCTCGTGGAAAATGTGAGGAGGTTTCCCTCTTATTTTCATGATCCTGATTAGATGTGGCAGCTAATAGGCAACACAGCCAGACAATGAATATAGATGTAAGAAGGACATTTCAGTAGGGTTTCAAATGAGGGGCTAAGTTTGCACACATACTGGAGTTAATACTCCAAAGTAAGTGATTACTGTGAAGCTTTGGAGTGCTGTATAGATACTCTCTTTTAAAATCTTCCACCCCTGGAAGGTTGGACCTGGCCAGTTGGGTGGATTTTTCAGTAAACTTGGCTCTTGGTTTTCTTCTCCTTTCCTTGATCCCAAAGACTGCATGTTTATTGAGTCATTACTGTATATTAGAAGCCATGCTCAGTATTGAGAATGGAGATGAGATGAGATGAGAGAAATAAATGAAACAGTACTCCTCTCCTCCAAGAGTTTTGCACAGGAGGCAGACATTTAAGCAGTCAACTATGACACAATGACAAGGGAGAGGTGGGCAGGGACCCCCGTGGAAGGGAGATGGATGCTGGGAAGGACTTTCCAGGCGGGGGAACAGTGACGCTATCTTTGGAAGGAGCAGTAGGAATGTCACCAGCCAGGCAAGGATGAAGAGAACTGCAATCCAGGCAGAAGGAACTCAGTGTGTAAAGACACAGCTTTGCAGAAAAGCCTGGTGTGCTTCTAGGTTCAGCAGAGCTTCTCCTGGGCACTGGCCAGAGAGTCAGGCAGCATAGCTGGAAGAGCAGCAGGCAGGTCTCCATGCCACACCAAGACAAACAACCTCCTCCCTTGGAGGATGGTGAGCCACAGGAGAGATTTGATCTAGGAAATACTACAATTTGCTCAACTTAGAAGCATCATTCTATAGCAATGAGGAGGAGAGCAAGAAACCTGCTGTGTCTGGGGAAGCCTGTGCTACAGCAACTCTGAAAGTTAAGTCCACATGGATGGAGAAGCTCCACCAGTCAGATGGTCCCTGAAGTCTAAACCCTCGGTACATCTGCAAAGCAGGCACTGAATCTCACTGTGAGAGGAGGAGAGGGAAATGAACAAGGTACATCCTGGGTCCTCGAGGGGGTGTGTAAATAAAGAGCAATCTGAAGGCACGGCTACAGAGACCACAGAGGTATCCCGTGTGGCCTGCTTCTACTAGGATCTCACATGCATCCCAGAGCACAGGAGTGTCATGTACCATGTGGCGCGTTCTACGACGCATGGTACTTGTGCCTAATTTTATTGTTGGAAAACTCTGCGTCATTTAGCAGCATGTGCTCCAGAATAATTTGCTCGTCAGAACTAATCAAGAGAAGTACATTTCAAGATTTTTTCACTCTTCATTTGCAAAGCTTGCCCAACACATCAATACAGAGCAAATTAGACTTTCTGGAACATATTGTATTTGTAATCTTTGGGCTGGCTACTATCTTGTGGTAAGAAAGATGCATGAGCAATAATTTCAGTACAGGGTGACAAATACATTTAGAAGGATCAAATGATAGGACGAGAACAATTTGTTTTGTCTGATGAGGAAGGAAATTAAGACTTCAGGGAGAAGGGGAGAAAGTTTAATTTAGGCAAAATAAACATATACAAAGGCATGAGTGCTTTAAAGACTGCCCACACATATTCAGGGGACAGGAAGAAGACCTGTGTGTCAGAGGCAGGATGCCTGGGGCAGGAGCAGTGGGGAAGGATGGAACTAAAGTAGAGACAAGACTGACATAAAGGCCAAATGCACCAAGGTAAGAAGAGGGGTGTTTCTTTTGGGGAGAGTGAGCCCTTCTGGAGATAGGAGAAGATACAGTAGGGGGCTCACCTCCACTGTGCTTTCACAAATGTTGTGAAATGCTACTGAACAACTTCCTTCAGGAGTAACTTGACAGAAGTCCCTGCCAAGCTATTAAGGGAAGTTATCAGAAGGGCAGATGGACGTTGTACAGCTGTCACCTCAGGGGTATGGGAGATTGTCCGCACTGCTTTTTCAGATCACCTGTCAGGACTCTGATAGGAAGGCACCATCTTGGACTTTAGCTCTAACAAAGGAGCCAATCACTAGGGCTGTGAACCTAGTCATGGCTGCCTGTCATCAGGACACAGAGGAACAGAACCAGAAGCAGTATTTTCCTTACACATCCAGAGCTGATATAAATTCAATTGTTAATAATCGTGGTGATGGAGAAGACTCTTAAGAGTCCCTTGGAGAGCAAGGAGATCAAATCAGTCAATCCTAAAGGAAATTAACCCTGAATATTCATTGGAAGGACTGATGCTGAAGCTGAAGCTCTAATACTTGGGCCACCTGATGTGAGGAGCTGACACATTGGAAAAAACCCTGTTGCTGGGAAAGATTGAGGGCAAGAGGAAAAGGGGATGGCAGAGGATGAGATGGTTGGATAGCATCACTGACTCATGAGTTTGAGCAAATTCTGGGAGATGGTGAGGGCCAGGGAAGCCTGGTATGTTACAGTTCATGGGGTTTCAAAGAGTTGGATATGACTTAGCAACTGAACAACAACAATAAAACCACTTTTGGAAGACAACTTAGAGCAGAAATGAACAGTAAACTATTTATGATTTTGCAATGTAAGTGAAACACATCTGGTCTCTCTCTCTCTCTCTGTTTCATATCCATCCTCTGCCTCCCTTGAGAGGCAGAGGCAAGTTCACACCCTGGGTGATATGTTCCTTCCCAAGTTTCTTTCCTGTCATCCTTGTGGTCACTCCTGTGATATTTCTCGCCTGTGGTCCTCAACTGTCACTCATTCTCTTACCCACTGCACACTGTACCATCTCAGCACCCAGGCTATAAGAGGAAGGCCAGCAGAGATGGTTTAAATTAACAGTTATCTTTGGAAGAAGAAGGAAATAAGAAAGAGCCAGGACTATTAAAAAAGAATGAGGCCTATCTTCAGCGATTTAGGATAAAATGATTGGGACAGCTGAAGTGAGAGGAAGGAAAATCAACCAGTGGAGAAAAGAAATATAGCGACTACCATGTAAACACACTCACATCACACTTGCTACTGAAATTCTCTAACAGACTTTACAGGAAAAGTCCTTTCTGACATTAATCGGCCACATTGATTAATTTGTTTGATTGTTTTGCTGCTGCTGCTAAGTCGCTTCAGTCGTGTCCAACTCTGTGCGACCCCATAGACGGCAGCCCACCAGGCTCCCCCATCCCTGGGATTCTCCAGGCAAGAACACTGGAGTGGGTTGCCATTTCTTTCTCCAAAGCATGAAAGTGAAAAGTGAAAGTGAAGTTGCTCAGTCGCGTCCGACTCTTCGCGACCCCATGGACTGCAGCCTACCAGGCTCCTCTGTCCACGGGATTTTCCAGGCAAGAATACTGGAGTAGGGTGCCATCGCCTTCTATGAACACATGGGGAAGTGCCGTAGTCTGCTGGGATTTAGAGCATTTTTCATTTTACAGGGTAGAAAAAGGGAATGGTTTTTTCATAGTTGTATTTTTTGTTTGTATGCCTGGGACTGTCACGAGGGCTTGTCTGTGATCCACAAAAGCTACAGCTGCCACAGTGAAATGACAAATTCCAGGGCTTATCCCACTGGTTCCTGACCACGGGGAAATCTTTGCTCAATAGTACGGTATGGATTTACATAAAATTTAATACAAGTTAATTTGACTCTCTGTAGCCATCCCCAGGAAGCAAACTAGATGATTATCAATTGGCTAAGACAGTTTTTACTCTGAAGCTGATGTCTAGAAGTTTTGAGTCTCAGTGATAGAGTAATATATTCAGGGCCCTCACTGCCACTTCAATTACTCACAAGAAAAGCCTCCTATACTCAGACAAATAGAAATTCAGAAGTCTCAACAATCTAGATATTTCAGCTTTCTTTTTTTCTTTTGAGGCTGGAATTAATTATTCAGATAACATCTCTAATTTTCCATTTTACCGTGTAGGCAGAAAACATCAGAGATGAAAGTTTTGTATCCTTCCAGGGATGAGGGAGCAGCAGGCACAGCCTTCACTTGGTGGGGTGGCAGCGACAGACAGTCTGTCATCTGCCTGGGCTGCCCTTCAAACTGCTCCTGAAGGTTTTGTGCAAAGACCCAAGAGACAGCAGAATTAAAAGGAAAATGAGAAAATGAAGTAATTCAGGTTTTTGAAAGGCTGTTCAAGACGAAACATTAGTTCTGAGGAAGCAAGAGGCACAGGTACATGCTAAGGAGTCTTAAGTGCATATACTTTCAAGATGTTAGTTTTATTCTTTGCAGACAACCAGTTCTTGCCTGGAGAATCCCAGGGACAGGGGAGCCTGGTGGGCTGCCGTCTATGGGGTTGCACAGAGTCGGACACGACTGAAGCGACTTAGCAGCAGCAGCAGCCGTCTCATCCACACCAGTCCTGGGAAGTGACAGACTCCAATTTGGTAGCTTAATTATGACCCACAGTCAGAGGCCAGCATTTTACTCTTGCTTTAATAAAATTATTCCAAGGTCATTAAAGTCACATGTCAGAATAGCTTTAAACTGCTAACAGTGCCTTTCCCAGACAAACTTCATTTATTTCATCATTAAGTCAACCAATGCACATGTCAAATACTGGAATATGAATTAGAGTACAAGCTATGGTTTATATCTGCCCTGGAAAACCAGCTCACACTCATATTAAAAACTAACAACAGTCCAAGATAGTCTATGGAATATTTCATACTCAACTGCCATAGGAGTTACTGAGAAGAATACAAATTCAGGGCTGGAGTCGCGGGGTGGGGTGGGGATGGTGCTTACCCAGCCACAATATAAAGGATCCAGGATATGCACTTTAAGTCTTTCCCAGTTTGAGTTTTCTTAGAAAAACACTGCATTACTACTTTCTAATGACTGTTTTTTTCCAGAAAAACATCTATTTCTGCTTTATTGACTATGCCAAAGCCTTTGACTGTGTGGATCACAAGAAACTGTGGAAAATTCTTCAAGAGATGGGAAAGAGAACAGACCACCTGACCTCCTCTTGAGAAACCTATATGTAGGTCAGGAAGCAACAGTTAAAACTGGACATGGAACAACAGACTGGTTCCAAATAGGAAAAGAAGTATGTCAAGGCTGTATACTGTCACCTTGCTTATTCAACTTATATGCAGAGTACATCATGAGAAATGCTGGGCTGGAGGAAGCACAAGCTGGAATCAAGATTGCCAGGAGAAATTATCAATAACCTCAGATATGCAGATGACACCACCCTTATGGCAGAAAGTGAAGAGGAACTAAAAAGTTTCTTGATGATAGTGAAAGAGGAGAGTGAAAAAGTTGGCTTAAAGCTCAACATTCAGAGAACTAAGATCATGGCATCTGGTCCCATCACTTCATGGCAAATAGATGGGGAAACAGTGTAAACAGTGTCAGACTTTATTTTTGGGGGCTCCAAAATCACTGCAGATGGTGATTGCAGCCATGAAATTAAAAGACGCTTACTCCTTGGAAGGAAGTTATGACCAACCTAGACAGCATATTCAAAAGCAGAGACATTACTTGCCAACAAAAGTCTGTCTAGTCAAGGCTATGTTTTTTCCAGTGATCATGTATGGATGTGACAGTTGGACTATAAAGAAAGCTGAGCGCTGAAGAATTGATGCTTTTGAAGTGTGGTGTTGGAGAAGACTCTTGAGAATCCCTTGGACTGCAAGGGGATCCAATCAGTCCACCCTAAAGACCAGTCCTGGGTGTTCATTGGTAGGACTGATGTTGAAGCTGAAACTCCAATACTTTGGCCACCTGATGTGAAGAGCTGACTCATTTGAAAAGATCCTGATGCTGGGAAAGATTGAGGGCAGGAGGAGAAGGGGACGACAGAGGATGAGATGGTTGGATGGCATCACCGACTCAATGGACATGGGTTTGGGTGGACTCCAGGAGTTGGTGATGGACAGGGAGGCCTGGCGTGCTGCGGTTCATGGGGTTGCAAAGAGTCAGACACGACTGAGTGACTGAACTGAACTGAATGACTCTATTTCTTATATGCTTCAATGGACATATATTTAAACTGGATTAAAACAACCACACAACTGTATATTTGGGGGATTTTTTTGGTCATGCCATGCAGCATGTGGGATGGTAATTCCCCAACCAGGGATTGAACCCATGGCCCCTGCAGTGGAAGTCTGGAGCCTTAACCACTGGACCACCAACAGGGAAGTCCCTCAATGGACATATTATCAACACACTGAAGAAGGATGCCTGGAGCCAAACCCCGTGCAGCTCCTCATGTAGCTAAGAAAACACTTCCCCCATCTTGAGATACCATCAAAATCTGGGTAGCAATTTTCATTTTTACCTATGCAGAGGAGGAGGTATGAAGAATCTTTGCTGGGACTGGTGATTGGAAAGCCCTGCAAACCATTTCAGTGATTGGCTCCTTCTGAGTATACCTGAACCATTTCTCCTCTTGGCCGCCTCTGCAGCACTATCCCTAGAGAATACTGGCCACACACAACAAAAAGGCTAGTTCCACACAGCCTCTGTTTCACAGGATGCAGAAAACATCTGAAAGATGATGAAAAGCAATCTCTATAATTAACATGTTTCCATCTGCTCATTAGGAAGTGTCAGAAATAAACAAACAAAAGTTATTGTGGTGTTTTGGCAAGGACTTAAATACGAGGACTGCACTGTGCCCTTGCTTCAGTTGTATATAATTCAATTCTCTTTAACAATGTCCACTGAATATGTAGTCTGGTTAATCTGTGCTAGCTGTTTGAGACATGATCCCTGGACTCAAGTCAAGACAACTGAGGCAGAAAAAGCTGACTGTATAAGCAAAATTAAAAATAAAACAAATGACCCACCTTCATGGAGATTCTGATTCAGCAGATTGGGATGGGGTTCAGGTAGCTGTATTTTAATCCCCCCAGAAGCATTCATCACTATCTCTAATGGGTGGTGATCACAGAAAGCTGCAAAGAGGAGCTGGCTATTGGGATATTTTAGCAACAACTGTGTATTAAGTGCCTTGAAGGCATGGGTCAGACTTGGCGAAGCAAAGTATGGAGAAGGAGGCAGTTTCCAGCCAGAAGCAGAGCTACTGAGGCTGCCTAGCACACCCTGAGGGCTGCAGGATCTTGAGAAGTGCCAGGAAGAACCTTGGAACAGTTTTTTCCTAAATGGATTCACCAGCTTTAGTTCACATCTGGCCTCATTTCTTGACCTAGAGTGGTGAGAGGGGCCACACACCTTAGCTGTGAAGTGAAAGCAACAGAAAAGTTTGCTCTGGACCTGACAGCACCAGCGGTGGACGAGGGTGGAGACTGTCTCCAGCAGTTCTTTCAGCTGGAGCTGCCCCATGGTGTCAATGGCTGTGCTGCTGACCTCAAAGTCAAACATGTGGGTGTGTCTTGTAAGGACCACAACACCTTGCCCTTGCCACTGGGCAGACATGCCCACAGCCTTTCCTGGGCATCAAGGAAAGCTGAGCCACATTCTTCAAATTCCAAGCACTTGAGGAAATTCTGAGTTCAGACTTTTGAGTATAAAAAAGATACATGCTGGGACTTAATCCCGGCGATCCAGTGGTTAAGACTCCATCTTCCAATACAAGGGACGTGGATTTGATCTTTGGTGGGGGAACGAAGGTCCCACATGCCAAGGGATGTGGCAAAAATTTCTTTAAAAGAAGCATGCTAAAAGTTTGAAAAATATGCAAAAATTAAAAATTAAATTATGTTTAAATTTAAATTTAAAAAGTTTTAAATTCATGCCTCCTTAACTTTGCCACACAGAGAATACCAGAGTGGTCATTTGCCCATATGTCCTTCCTTTTCTATTTAGGCATTTTGTTAGATAGTTGACAACACATATTTTTGCATTCTGGCTTTTACATTTAGCTGTTACAATATATAAGAATTTCCTCTTCTTATTAAAAATACATCATGTAAATTTCAAAGTTATAATATTTTAACATGTGTTCATAATAATCATCACACTAATTCTATTTTTAGAAATTTAGATTGCTCTGACAACAGAGGATGAGATGGTTGCATGGCATCACTGACTCAAATGGACATGAGTTTGGGTAAACTCTGGGAGTTGGTGATGGACAGGGAGGCCTAGAGGCATGAGGTCGCAAAGAGTTGGATACGACTGAGCAACTGAAGTGAACTTTTCTCCATTATAAGTAATGCTATTAAGCTGGCATGACCATGTATTAGTGAAAATGTTCAAGTCAAAAGCATTATTTCATTTATAGATTTGGGATTTAAAAAATACGTAAAAACAATATGTATGTATATGTAGAGCTGATTCATTTTGCTATACAGTAGAAACTAACAACATGGTAAAACAACTGTACTCCAATAAAAATTAATTAAAAAAACCAATATGGTGATGTCACAGATGGCATTAATATTTAAAACTGATTTAGTGAATCTCCTTTTGTTTGTCTGGTATGAATAGGCTTGCTATCACCAAAGTGATATAGAAACTATTGACTAAGATGGAGAGACGTAGATGCTATTGACTGACTATGGGCTATGAGACGGAGAGATAACTGAATAGAAACAAAGGTTGATCTGGAAGTCTTTAGAGAGGCTGGAAAATACGTGTGCGACATAGACATCCTCCTCCACCAATCATCCAGGCTCCCTCTTGCCTCTGGCCGCCTCTCTGTCCTCTGGTCTTCCCTGCATTCTATGGAAAGCCTCACCTCCAAGAAGGGGCTGATCCAGGGGCTGTGCCTGTATGTTCCTCAGTCAATCCTGCTGCCTGCACCCAAGATAGCAGAACAAGGGAACATCCTTCCCAGTTAGTATAAAGGCTAGGTACTGGGGCAAAATGCTTCTGAAGTCAGACTAACGTGGGCCTAAATACTCTTCCACCTGCTGTGTGATCCTAAACAAATCACTGGCCCTCTCCAAGAATAGTGGAAGGGTAGTCATTCCCTTCTGCAGGTGATATTCCCGAACCAGGGATCGAACTCAGGTCTCCTGCATTGCAGGCAGATTCCTTACCATCCAAGCCACGTGGGAAGACCCTCCAAACTTCAGTTGATTCAACAAAATAAGACTTGACCTCCTCCTCCTTTGGCTGGTTGCTACAGCCAAAGCTGGACTGGGATGGGGATTAAAGAACCAGGTGTTAGTGAAGGGACGAACCTGCATTGGCTTAGCCTTACATAAGGCTGCTTCTCACAGGACTGGAAGGAGCTAGCTTTACAGCAACAGTGACAGCCAACCCCTGAGAATTTCTCTGAGTCATTTCACTCCTCTCTGCCCAGAAAACGCTCTCTCAGAAACATCCTCCCTCCCACCACCCACTTGCAAGCCCCAGAAAGGCTGGCTGTAGGACTGCTGCCATTGTCTTGAAGGTTTCCCCTCTTGCGGTCTTGTCACCTGTGTGGAGTGCATGTTGCTTTCAAAGAGAGATGAGGGAAGTGTGCAAAGTACCCGAGCATCTGAGGACATGGGAGATGCAGCAATACGTTTTGGCCAGCTGGCGCCAAGAGGCTTCTCCTTTAATGTGTGTTAGACTTTTTCCCTCTGGGTTTAAAGTTGGGTTATATAATGCACTTAAAGTTGTTCCTAATTTAGAGAAACAAAATCTCACTGCCATACCAGAGAACTCATTTTAGTTCTGGAGAGTGCCCTAAAGCACGAGATGCTCAAGATTGAGGACTAGACTTTGGGAAGGTGGAGATGCCGGCAATATAGCATTTTTGATACAAACTTCCCAAGTTTACCTTGTACTAACAGAAGAGTTGAGCTGAATGCAGAGAAACCACAACTCCCTGGGAGATGTTTCCTGCCTCCATGGCAAAGTCAGAGAAGAGCACAGGGTGGCATGAAGAGGGCTGGGTGGAGGAGAGTGTTATCCAAGATCAGCAACGTGCCCAGCTCTGTACTCCAGCACTCCTCTTATTACTGGTGGTACCCTGAGCTCCTTCTGAGGCTCTGGACCACTCCTATGCTTAGTCCTTAGTGGGGAACTTTGGTGATGCAGCATGAAATCCAATTTGCTTCTATTCTTCTGTGACCTTGTAACTTGGTTATTATCTGGGCTTTGGTTGTTGTAGTAACTTATCTCCGCCTTGGCTCCCTGTGACTGTGGCTGGTTCCCTGGGACCACATGATATGGAGGCAAGAGCACCTGCTTTGGATCAGGACACCCCTATGCAAAGTGGTGGCTGTATCAGTGGCTAGTGATGCAGTCATAAGTCAGCTATGCTCAGCCAGAAAGGCCTAACGTTTCCTTCCTCTGAGCTTCAGTTTCATCAGCTGGACAACTACCCCAGATGGTTGTAAGAATTGAAGAGAACTGAGGTGAGGTAATAGGCCCAGGTGGGCTCTTGACAACGGTACATGTTTAGCTCAGTCACTCAGTCGTATCCGACTCTTTGCGACCCCAGGGACTGCAGTATGCCAGGCTTCCCTGTCCATTACCACTCCCAGAACTTACTCAAACTCATGTCCTTCGAGTCGGTGATGCCATCCAACCATCTCATCCTCTGTCATCCCCTTCTCCTCCCACCTTCAGTCTTTCCCAGCATCAGAGTCTTTTCAAATGAGTCAGTTCTTCGCATCAGGTGGCCAGAGTGTTGAAGTTTCTCCTTCACTATTGAGTATTCTTACTCTTATCTTGATGGAAACCTCATGTCTCTCCTTTATCCTCTGAAACTGGGTCCCTGCCTTGTCCTGCCATTCTATTTGGACAGGGAACTGCCCCTGCAGTTCAGTCCTACCATCAGCTCTCAGGTCTCCACCATGTCAACACCCAGTCTCCCCAGATGCTGCACCCAAGACTCCCTCTGCTGCCTCATACACTGGATACTCCTTGTGGGTTTCACGAATACTCTGCTGGCAGGGACCTGCCACTTGTCAGTATGGGATCTGGACATTATGACCATCCCACCCACTTCTCCTGTGCCACCTGTGGGCCAGGCCAATCCTGTACACACCTGATCCACCAACAGGTTTAATAACTGTCTCCAGGTCCTCTTTCTCTTCCATTCTAGACTCCTGGCAAGTAAGAAGATTGGGGAAGCCTAAGAAAGGGGTCAGAATGCCCACCTTGTTGGGTGGTGCTACCATTTATACAGGAACAGCATTAGCAAGTCCTAGGAGTCTGCGTTCCATTCCTTCATTGGACAATATTTGCTGAATGCCTGCTACCAGCCAGCACTGTTGTGGACAATGGGACAAACCAGTGAACTACAGAGACCAGAAGGTTCTGCCCATATGAAGCCTGCATCCAGTCAAGCCCAGCACACCAGAATACTGACCTAATTGGAAGGTGAGGATAAGGCAGGAGCGGCAGGCTGGGGCTGGGTTTGGGGAGCCTCAAATGTGGGCAGAGGAGTTTATCTTTGGAATTTACTATCCCAGATAGGGAAGAACATGCCATTATACATTCTCCAGGAAGGGTGGGTGGTAATGGGATGACACAAACTTCTAGAAAAACAACTCTGATAGAAGAGGTGGGTGAATAATAATAGCAAGTTTTTGCATAACATTTGTCAATTATAAGAGGCTTCTCAGCTGTTATGCCACATAATCCTCTTGGTGGCAATGGCCAGAGAGACAGATCATAGTCCCATCAGAGGAAAAGCTGGACTTTGATGGGGGACTTGCCTGGGGTCCCAGAGACAAAGAGCAGCAAAGTGGAGCTTTGGACCTCACGCTTGTAACTCCTAGACTTCTAGTCTGTGTATTTCCTTTCCCAGCAAAAATGTTATTTACTCCAAATACATATTTTATCTTCAAGAATAAGATTTGGAAAACTTTATTATAATGTTCCCAGAAAAAATATCAAGCAAGAAAAATACTACCAGAATTCCCTGTTGTTTTTTTCCCCTCCCAAATTCATATGGGCACCTTGTTCTTCCCTCCCTGCTCTGCCCACTGAATTCTGACAGTGTCACCTCAACACATCCAATTTTCAGGAGATCTGTGACTCCAGCATCTATCAGCCTTTGCTACAGTCTATCCACTAATCCTGCTCCTCCCCTCATTAACAAAGCAGTCCTGGTGGTTCAAGAGAAACTCTAGAAGATGTTAAACCCTAAGAGAAAGATGTTAATATAACACACTCCTGATGAGAAAAGACATGGGGAGAGTGTCCCCATTTGTAACGTGAGTAAAATCATATGACTAATGCTGGTGGGTTTCCCCTTCCAACCAGCTGCTTCTGCATGAATATCTAATGGCATTTCCAACACAGCAAGTCTAAACAAGCTCTGGTCAACCCAGCCCCTGGTCTGCTCTTCCTCATCTCAGGAGATGCTGACTCCACTATTCCAGGTGCTCAGTCTGAACATGTGGAGACATCCTTACCTCTCCTGCTCACACCTCAGATCAACTTGGCCTAAACCCAACAATGCTCGCTTCAAAATATGCCTTGCCTCTTACAACTTCTCACCCACCCTCACTGTGGTCTTCCTAACTTCAGCTGCCAGAGTCTCCTCCAGACTGATGGGTCTTTTCTCCTCCACTGATATTCTATTTCCCACTCAGCAGCCAGAGCAATCTTTAAAAAATATAAATTGTATGCATTCCACTCTGCCAAGCCCTCCATAGTTTCCTTCTCACACAGTCTAAATTCAAAACCTTTAAGACCTCCCTGATCCATCCTCCTGCCCTACTTCCCTGACCTCAGCTCTCATCTTTCTCCTCCTCCTCCCTCGGCTCCAGCAGCCACAACTTCATGGCTATTCCTCCAGTCCACTGATCAAAGTGGTGCCACAGGGCCTCTACCCTTTGTGCTCTGTTGGCCAGGGTGCTCTTCCTCCAGGGGAAGAAGGTGCTCTTCCTACACCCCTCCATCTCCCTTCCCTCAGGCCTCTGTTCCAACATCACTCATCGCCTGCTCATCTACTCATCCCTAATTGCCCTGAAGCAACTAGCATTCTTTCCTCACATTCACCTTCCCCTGCACTCTCTTCATAGCACTTTGCATCAGTGACCAACAAATATGCTTCCATTTGTTCATTGTCCATCTTCTTCCATTATAAGGCACATTTCCTGAGAGTCAAGGCTGTTTTGTTCACTACTGTTATCTCCCTAAAGCCCGGGACACAGCAAATCACTCAATAACTTTTGAGTGGGTGCAAAAAGGAGTGCTGTTACTGCCATCGTGGTTGTAAATCCTTTGCAGATCTATTGATTTTCCCATTTAATTAGTATGGAGACCTTAAAGGACCACCGTGGGAAGTTCAGGGTGTTCATGGCAGGCATTTATGGAGCATCATGGAACTTCCTGAACCCTATCCATTGCTTTCTAACTGTAACCACAACCTTCCAGCAGAGCTAAATGGTGTGATTCTAGGTGAGAGATATTTCTTTTAGGGGTGGCAGTCTGGATTCTTATTGGATACAAAACATTTTAAGAGTGGCAAACAGAAACTCTGTGTGTCTGCCAATAGGAGTAGTAACAAAAAATAATAGTGACAATTTTTGAGAGTTTATGATTTGTCAGCATTTTTGTGAAATATTCTTTTAAATAATTATAAATATAATGAAATGCATAAATGTATAAATCATATAAATATAAAATGAAACTGACTTTATTTTCTCCAGGGTATAAACTGAGCTATGATCAACTAAATAATCAGGAGAAAGGAAGCAAGATCAGCGAATGCCACAGCCACGCTTCCTGCTGTGCCACACTCTTCAGAGGACCCAACCTAACTGCAGACTAAAGTGGGGCATCCTAAGGGCTCCCCATCACTGCAGGATAGGTCAGTCTTGGCAGCATCAACACTGGGCTTCACGTTTTCTGCTGCCCTCAGCCCCATTGCAGCTTGTTGGGACTGTGCTGATGTCTCATTCTATCTATGTTCAATTTGCCTCTCTACCTGCCTTCCATGACTCCTCAACCCTCAGTGTTTTCCCCTGGAACCAAGGACAAGGATGTTCTTGCCCCCGGTCTGTCCTTTCACTTTTGGATGCAGGTTCAAGACCTCTGTGAGTCCCATCTCTGTGCTCTCTCATTTATTTGTAAGGTGTAAGTATAGGCTAAGAGACTTCTGCCCAGTGCTCCCATTTAGACCACTGACCTTTGCTCAGCTTGGATTCCTCATGCCGTCAGTATGACCTATTCTTTCATGTCTAAGCATTTTCCTTGGAGTACAGAGATTAAAGCTTGCTCCTATTTGCTTTCCTTCCCCTCTGACCACCCTGAGTCCTTTCATTTTTGTGACTCTGAGCAACTTCATTCCTGACTGAACTCCCATAAGTAGTTAGAATTCAAGCAGCATATGATTCAAGAACTTCAGGAATTCCCACTGATTTTTTAGGGGTGGTTCTTGATTTTCCAGTCCACTGGTCATCACTCAGGAAGCACTTGGTAGCCCAAGGCAGGAGGAGAAGGAAACGACAGAGGATGAGATGGTTGGATGGCATCACTGACTCAATGGACAAGAGTTTGAACAATCTCTGGGAGATGGTGAAGGACAGGGAAGCCTGGCATGCTGTAATCTATCGGGTCACAAAGACTTGGAAACAACTTAGCAACTGAACAACAACAAAAAGTAGCTCATGCCTGGTTCCCACCCCCAGGGATTTGGACTTAATTGGCTGGTAGTGTGGCCTGGGGGCTTCCCTGTTGGCACTAATGGTAAAGAGCCCACCTACCAATGTAAAAGACGTAAAAGATGTTTGATCCCTGGGTTGGGAAGATTCCCTGGAGGATGGCATGGCAACCCCCTCCAGTATTCTTGCCTAGAGAATCCCATGGACAGAGGAAACTTGCAAGCTATAATCCATAGTGTTGCAAAGAGTTGGACACAACTGAAGTGACTTAGCACATACATGGCCTCGGCATCCCAGTTTTTCAAAGCTCCCCAGGTGAGACCCTGATTCAGTTTGTCGAGCATCTAATACCAGGAAGCTCTCACAATGACCTATTTCCCTTTCCTAACCCCCCATCCCCTGTCTTTGCCTTGAAGGCTCAAGGAATTAATTATGTTATGTCTATAAATATTTTCCTAGCAATTCCCAGTTATTGGTAAGGCTTGCTCTTTTTAAAAAGAGCCAGCTCATTTTATAACAAAAGTTATACTAAGTTCATATAACTTAGTTTAATAAATTTAAGTAAAAATCAGAGCCTTAAAACGAGAAGAAAAACCCATATACAAAGCAGACAGATGTGAATAAAACACAAAAATGAATAAGATCAGAGCTCTTTAAGATTCTGAATGATAAATCTTGCTAATGGCTTTGCTCTACCGCTTGCTAGATTTGTAATCTATAACCTCCTCAATTTCCTCATCTGTAACATCAAAATGTAAATACTATGACTTTACAGGTGGGAAGACAATGGAATAGTGCTTGTGAATTTATCTTATAAGTTATTGTTCTATTCAGAATAGAATGAAAATTATTTCAGATCCTCGGGGAAAGAGTCCTCCCACTTCTTACAATAAGATGACCTGTGACTAGGAGAGCCTACAGACCCAAAAGAAAGGCTCCAAGTCTTGGGACTCTGCTTTAGAGAAGTCACAAATCTCAAACACATGACAGCCCCTGCTGCTGGGGACCCCAGACCTCAGAAACATACCCCCTCCTGAACTCCCCTCATCCTTTACTCAAAGGGCAGCCGCTGTGTCTGGGCACCAGGAAGGGGTGGGTGACCCAGAAGTAGCCTCTACTTTGGGGAGGATTTGAATAGGGCAGTGCTTGGATAAAAGGAAAATACTTAATTAACTTGTCAAATGTGTCTCTCAAAAAGCACAAATAAAATAGATTATTGCACAGTAAAGTACCCTTTCCCAGCAAAGTTGAGCTCTTACTTCTCTTCTTGTTCCAGTTCAGGATCGTAGATGTCTTAGGACCTTATAGGTTAGAGGCTGTGGGACATTCATATTATTAAGCAATACCTATTACTCTTGAATTGGTATTCCTGTAGCTCTAAATATTTTGGTTTTAAGATTGCTTTACACTCTCAAATATTGAGTAACTCAAAGGACTTTTATTTTATAATAGGTATAATAGGGTTATACCTATTAATATTTGTCATATTAGAAATGATATTGAAACTGAAAAATACTTATACATATTAACTCATTAAAAACAATAATAACACACATGGATAGCATTTTATGCAAAATAATTATATTACCTCACATGGACCGAAATGATGACCCAGAGAGAAGGTGCTGGCTTTCTCATTTTGCTAGAATTTGCATAACTGGCTGCACCTTCTCTTGAAAGACTTCTGAGTATGCTCTTATATGACTTGGTTAAATTTGTGAAATGTGTCTCCTTGTACCTCCAGTCACTATAAACTATAATTCGCCAATGAAAGAGAAAGCACAGGTGGGCTCTGCTGCACTGGTGTCAGCTAGATCTGTGCCCTGGACACATGTGTGTGCGTGAGTAATGAAAGGATTCCTGGTCCTGACCCAGTGTCTGGGATAGCCTCATGGCAGGAGCCAGACTTCTCGCACTCACCACTCGCTTTCTGTATCTGATGCACGCCCATCTCTCTCTGGTCTTCTTCCCTTCTCATCCCAGATGGGCTCTGCACACCCAGTGGAGGGAGTGCTGGTGACCCTTGACCACAGGGAAGTGCCCAGTGAGCATTCACTGTGACTGCCACCCAACTGAACCCAACAGGTATGGCCCTGTCCTCAGGCAACTTACAGCTTAGGCAAGACAGTCAAGGAAAGAAACATACACATAAAAATATCCTTAAGAATTGCAGGGACTTCCCTGGTGGTCAGTGGTTAAAACTCTGTACCTGCAATGCATGGGGTCTGAATTTGATCCCCAGTCAGAGAACTAAGATCCCACATGCCACAGCTGAGTGTTCACATGTTGCAACTAAGACCCGGTGCAGCCAAATAAATAAAAATACTTTTAAAAAAGAATTGCAATTTGCCACAAAGGAGAAAGATCAGCTGCACTAAGAGACTCAAGACGAGGGTTACCTTGAAGACAGTGGCAGAGACCACTCTGCAGAGGTGATATATCATCTGAGAGCAAATGAACCAAGTGAACCAAGAAGCAGATGCTTTCCTAGGCAGAAGCAGAGCACAGGTGAAGGCTCTGAGATGGGAATTGGAACTGTATAATTTCTTCTTATACATTAAGTAGTAATTTAAAATGAAAGAAAGAAAAAAGTGGCAATACAAAAGCCCAAGACTGTCCTGCTATTCAAAATGAGCTCGTGAAAATGAAACTTAGTTCACTATCACAGCGTCACCTTGGCTGGAAAGAAAGTGGCCTTATTCACAACTCAAATCAAATACCTGTCCCTCGAGCCCACCCTAAAGGCTGCATATGAGATAAAATGAGTAGGAAATGTAGTCTAGACCCAACTCAAAGGAATAATATTTGCATTTACACCTGTGTCTTTGTTCTTAATCACTGACAAACATTGGATTTATTCATTCATGCAACTGCTTTTTATTTGTACCTGTTGTGATAGGCACACTAGATAAAGCATCAAATAAGAGACAAACACCTCTGCCCTCAGAGAGCTTAAATTTTAAAGGGGAGAGACTGTAAGTGAGGCAATTAAATACACTACAGACTGTATTTTAAAGGGATAAGGGCTGTGGAGAAAGACAAGAAGGAAAAGGTGTTAGGGAGTGGGGGTAGCTTCAATTTTACATGGGGTGGTCAGGGAAGACCTCCTGGAGGTGGTGTCTGAGGAGGAGAGGAAGGAAATATGCTGCCTGGACTTCAGGGGAAAGAGCTTCTGGCACAGAGGGGAGACCAAAGAAGAAATCCCCAGGCAGGGGTGCCTAGAGTGCAAGAGGGACAGCAGGAGGACCATGCGGCTGGAGCACAGTGTCCAAGGAAAGGGGACTGGATCAGGTAGGGCCTGCTTGGCCGTTGAACCGGCTCGGGAGCCATGGGAGGCTCCACCAGAGAAGTGGCATGCTCCAGATCAGGCTGGAAAGGGCATATGGTGGTGGATTTGTTGCCGTATGTGCCAGTGGTGGATGCAGGTAGACAGTTAGAAGCTGCTGTAGTAATCTGGGGAGAAAAGCTGATGGCCAGAGTGGGTAGCTGTGGAGATACTGAGAAATAACATATTTTTGAGGACAGAGGTTTGGATATGAGGTGCAGAGAAAGAATGAGGCAAGGATGACGCTATAGTTTTTGGCATGAGAGGCAGGAAGGACAGAATGTGCCATCAGCTGACACCAGGGCAACTGTGAGCAGAGGGGGTTAGTGAGCAGATGAGGACGTTGGCTGGACAACTGAAACATGAGGTGTGAATTAGGCATCCTACTGGAGATCGCAAACAGGAGTTGAATTCAAGCTTGGAGTTCAGGGGAAAGGTCTGCAATGGACACATAAATGCAGGAGCCACTAGACTACAAATGTTTTTCGTAAGAGTGGATGAGACCACAAAGCAGGAGGTGTGTTATAGACAGGATGAAGGGGCCAAGCTATGCGCCTGAGGCAGCCCACAGTTCAAAGTTTCGGAGGGGTGAGGGTAAACGCTCAAGATGTAATCAGTAAATTAAGAAAAAATCCAGGAAAGGATGTTATCCTGGAAGTGGAAAGAGCAGACTTGTGTGACATGTCAACCACGTGAAGTGCAGGAAGGTGAGAACTGAAAGCTGACCGATGGATTTTCCAAAGTAGGGGCCAATGGTGACTAATAGAGCTCAAGTTAAGGATGCTTGAGCAGAGAACTGGAGGGGAACTGGAAACAGTCCAGACCCCCGATGGAGGAAGTTCTGCCGTGAGGAAGAGGAGGACATGGGTGGGAGACACAAGGGACATTGGTGATGAGATGAGGAGATGTGGAGGAGAGAGCTGAGAGCGAAATCACAGAGAGGGAGTGGGTGCTGCATGGTGCTGTCAGTAGGAGGTGGAGGGGAGGGTCTGGTGCACAAGCAGTTTAGAGAGGGGCATGGGTAGTTTTTCCACCATACAAGGCAGGGAGGTTTTTCTGATCCTTTCAGCTGTCTCAGGAAAGCGAGTTCTGGGTCATCTATCATCTGAGTAGGAGGATGGGAAGGAGATGATGGAAATTTATTCATCATCACATTTTAATTAATTAATGGCTTGGTTTTTCTTTTACAAATACAAAATCTATTCCTATGTTATATGGGAAAAGAAGATGGGCAAGATAGAAAAGGAGGAGAAGAAAGAGCCCAGAGCATCCTGAGAACCCAAGAGAAACTCCAAATGAAGTTTCTGGCGGACACAGAGAAGAGTAACAGATGTCTTCTGAGACAAAGAGAGCCTGACATAGCAGGATAAGAGATATCGGTGCTTTGGCTGAACAAACTTTCTATTCTGAAGGCTAAGTGCATTCTGTGTGTCTCAGGTTAGTTGACTGCACTTTAGGAAAAGCAAAACAGAGAAGAGAATACCAGAGCATGTGCCAAAGATAGAAATCACTCCTCAGGAGACAGCAAAGTGAAGTCGCTCAGTTGTGTCTGACTCTTTGTGACCCCATGGACTGTAGCCTACCAGGTTCCTCCATCCATGGATTTTCCAGGCAAGAATACTGGAGTGGGTTGCCATTTCCTTCACCAGGAGATCTTCCCAACCCAGGGATTGAACCCACGTCTCCCTCATTGTAGGCAGATTCTTTACCATCTGAGCCACCAGGGAAGTTAAAGACAGCAAAGCTGAGCTAATTCTACATAAACTATCAAATGTTAATCGGCTTCAATTTGAAGTCTACTTCAAATGTGGAATAAATATGTCAATGGATAGGCATGTTCTTGGGAGAGGTTCTGACATTCCCACATGTTCCCCACATTCTTGGCCTGAACCCAGAAGACTATGTTTGGCTTAAGGCACCTAGCTGTATAAAAATAAATAGTATGATCCAACCACCCAACCACCTTTTATTGGGATTCATAATTGATGATGACATAAAGACGATGGAATTCTCCTTAGTATAGGAGAAAGGGCTACTTATCACAACCTTTAAAATATAATCAGGTGAATTTCTGCTTACATTTTATTTCAAATAGCATGTGACAACATAGAATTTTTTTAAAAATTTAACGTCTACTTAAATTCTATAAGCCACTATGTGAGATGATTAAATTTTTAAAATCAATGACAAACTGGGATCAGCATCACCGGGGTCTCTAGGCACTTGCTGAGACAGAAGGGGAATTCTCTGGGGGAGCCGCACGTACGAGGATTTATGAGTTCTGGCGTGGAAATCAATGTCGCTGGCCTGTAGACACTTCTGAAGAACAGGCCAGGCAGTCAGTCAGTCTGTTAGATTGATCCCAAACCTACTGTCTACCACATGGTTTTTATGTAACACAATTTCCCACTGTTTCTGCTCTCCTTACAGACAACAAGATAAATAAATAAAGGGTCACTTCTCACCACAGGGCCTCCATCAGCTGGAACTAGAGTGAGCCCTTTGACATGGGGTGTTCTGCACAACCAGTTCTTGAAAATTGTCTTTGCTTCCTCCCAGCACCAGTATCGAATGCCATTCACTACAACAGCTCTCAATTTATGAAACAATTGTAACGACAAAAATCCAGTAAGGAAATTCAATAGAATCTGACACCACAGAAATGCTATAAATTACTAGAGGAAACAGCTCCATGGATCAATTAGCAGAATATTGGCAAAAATGCTGCAAAGTATTTGACTAAGTGTAGAGCCGCCTATCCAGTGAGAGAACGACGACGAGATCTGCTGCAGGCGGGTGGCATGGTGTGTGTGTGTGTGTGCATGCGTGCGCGTGTGTGTGAGTGAGGGAGAGAGTGAGGGGCCAGAGAGACTGTGAGTAATCAGTAGGGGTGAACTAATGACCGACCAGGCTGTAAGGCAGCTCCGTCATTTGGGGAGATGCTTCTTGCATCTACATTACTTCCTCCTCTTGCCTTTTCAAAAACTTAACACTATTTTCTCCATATTGACAGTCTTTATGATAAAAAACCAATGCTACTTATAAATATACAATAAACAAAAGCAAACAGAGAGAAACAAAAAAACACCTCAAGTCCCATCACCCCAAGGTAAACACTACTGATACATCAGAAATTTCCTTCCCAACTATTTTCAGTGCAAGTATAAGTGCTTTTTAAGCCAAAAATACTGTGTTACAGGGACTTCCCTGGTGGTACAGTGGTTAAGACTTCCTCTTCCAATGCAGTGGGTGTGGGTTCAATAGGGACTAGGGGGCTAAGATTCCACAATGTTAAACAGAAGCAACTCTGTAACAAATTCAATAAAGACTTCTTAAGTGGTCCACATAAAAGAATCTTTAAAAAATTATTATGCTGCATATAGCAATAATAGTGTGCTAGACTTCTATATCATGTCAGAAACAATTTTTATTTTATTAAATCTTAAATTTTTTTTTTTACTTTTTGGCCAGACCAAGAGGTATGCTAAATTTTAATTCCCTGACCAGGGATCAAACCTGTGTCCCTGCAGTGGAAGGTTGATGTACCGACCGCTGGGCCACCAGAGAAGTGTCTTATTAAATATTCTTAGGAGGTCTGTTTTATAAAGGTGATATATCATTATCATTTCATATTATGTTACTTTCAGTACTTAAAGTAATCTTGTTGTTGGATTCTGTAAGATATTTCTAATTTTTCACTATTGTAAATACACAGCAAATAAACAACTAATGCTTATTCTTTGTACCAGTATCTGTCCTGTTTAGTTATTCTCTGAAGATTCAGCATAGTCTTGATGTGATCTGCCAAACAGCCAGCTAAAGCACAGGAACTCGGCTCATGTACACTTCCTCTCCATTTTTTGAGATGACCCAGTCAGTACATCTTCAGTGGCGTTGCATAGTATTGTTTTAAATGTTCAGTTTGGTAGGCAAAATGGCAGAGTATTTTTTCACTGATTTGTGTTTTGTTTCTTAGTAAGGCTAAATATATTCTCACTGGTTTAATAATCTTCCACATGTGTGACTCACACCCATCACAGTGTCTGGGACATCATAGGTGCTGGATAAATATATATCAGATGAATAATCAATGGGGAGATGACTCATGTCTTTCCTATTTTTGAGACAGGATTTTACTGCTTTTCTTATTATCACAAAGCACTTTTTACTACTCCTCTCCTATGTTTAGGATGTGAAAGTGAAAGTCACTCAGTCATGTCCAACTCTGCAACCCCATGGATTATACAGCCTATGGAATTTGCCAGGCCAGAACACTGGAGTGGGCAGTCTTTCCCTTCTCCAGAGGATCTTCCCAACCCAGGGATCGAACCCAGGTCTCCCACATTGCAGGTGAATTCTTTACCAGCTGAGCCATAAGGGAAGGCCAAGAATACTGGTGTGGGTAGCCTATCCTTTCTCCAGCAGATCTTCTCAACCCAGGATTCGAACTGGGTCTCCTGCAATGCAGGCAGATTCTTTACCAACTGAACTATCAGGGGATATTCATCCCTTTTAATAAATATGACAAAATCTATCAATATGTACTTGTTTTTTCATTTTTGTGTTTTTTTCAAGGTACAGAGAGTTTAAAATTTTATATTAGCAAATATTTGGATTTCTTTTCCCATTGTTATCATTGTTATTTTATGCTTGAAATCACACACTCTTTCCAACTCAAGACAATATTCATCCATATTTTCTTTTGACTTATGATGTCACATTTAAATTTAACTCAGATCTACTAGGGACTGGTGTATGGCTAAAGGAAGAAAAGTATATTTAGGGTCTTTCAAAGTAGTTAATTTGTTGTGTAATATGTTTTATATTCATATTTGTTTCCACTACTATTATTTATAAATTTTTATTAGGGTCAATTTCTGGGCTATTTCTATGGTTCCACTGGTCTTCCATTATATGACTATAGTAAAACCACACCATCTGAATTACTTTATAACATATTAATGTTAAACTGAACAAGTACACTTCTTTCCCCCAAGTTTCTTGGTTATGTTGTTCCATTTATTCTTCTAGATAATTTCTGGACTTGTTTAATGAAATACATACCATTTATATGTGTTATATTCACATTAATCTATCTCCTTTAGACTTTAGATTTTAAGCCAACCTGTATAAATGAAAACTGAAAGTTACAGTGAAAAATTTCAGTGGAAATCTGAAGTTACATAAAGGTCATGTTTCTATCCCAGCCAATTGGCAAAGCTCTAATATATCTCAATCTTATGCCCCTTAGTGAGATTTTATATTTTTCTTCAGAATTTCCACCTACTTCTTTTTAAAGCTATCTGTGGGTACTTTATAAATAGAATTTTCTTTCCCTCACATTTTCCAACTTGATATTCCTGGTTTAGATGAAATCTGTTGATATCTATTATACTGATTTTGTGTCCTGATACATATTACTTAATTTTGAAATCCTAATAATATTTCAGTTGAATCACTGCAGTTTTTTAGTTCAACAATTGGACATCTTCAAATGTGATCTTAGATTTCTTTTTTATTTTTATGGCATGCCTCTCTTTTTGAAAAAATATTTTATTTTTAAAATCATCTATTTGCCTGCACTAGGTCTTGGTTGTAGGACACAGAGTCTTCGATCTTAGCTGCAGCATGTGGGATCTAGTTCCCTGACCAGGGATCGAGCCCAAGCCCCCTGCACTGGGAGCGGGGAGTTTTCACCACTGAGGGGTGATGGGTTTCTTCGAATATCTATGCTTCTTTTGGTAGATTTTTAGTCAGCCTCCTAAGATGGCTCCCGAAGATCCCCACCCCCTGGGGATTCACATCATTATGAAGCCTCCTTCCCTCCCCTTCCTCCCAGTCAGAGCTAGTCTTGTGGTGGGAATGAGAACGTGAGACCTCTCAGGCTAAGTCATAAAGGCACTGCAGCTTCCACCTGGGTCTCCCAGCTCACCTGCTTGAGGGGAAGGCCGCAGCCATGCTGTGATGATGCACAGTGTGAGTACTGTGCCTCTCAAGTTTTGAGCAGGATAATTCTTCATTGTGGGGGCTGTCCTACACACTGTAGGGTTCCTGGCATTTATGCAGCAGATGTCAGTAGCAGTCACCCATTGTGAAAACCAAAACGTGCCTTCAAACGTTGCCAGTCACCCCCTAGGCTATCCACCCGCTATCCCCCTGCCGAGAATCACTGCTTTGCTCTCTTAGCTATATTAGACCAGCTGTGTGTTGTCAGACAGCTTAG
Organism: Capricornis sumatraensis; assembly: GCF_032405125.1. Taxonomy (NCBI): domain Eukaryota; kingdom Metazoa; phylum Chordata; class Mammalia; order Artiodactyla; family Bovidae; genus Capricornis; species Capricornis sumatraensis. Next base: position 82,638,281 of record NC_091073.1, read on the forward strand.
ATTTTGACCTCACTTTTAAGTGCTTGAGAAATGTCCCAGTGTTCTGTGTATTGGTTATTCTTTAGATTCGTTGCATTCATAGATGGCTGATCTTGCCCTATTTTTTTAGCTCTCCAAGTATCTTCTCCAGTTTCATCTACTCCTGTAATGAAACTGTCTTCCCAACCCAAATATGTTCCAAATGTATACTTCTTGGAACCCTAAAATATTGTGTATCATAGGGAAGAGCCAAGAGAGAGCAGTAAGTGGGTGTCCAGGTCTGGAGTTTCAGATGAAGCCTCCTGAAGGAAATGGCATCCACAGCAAGATGGGAGGCTATTTGTAAGGCCTCCTCAGGCAACCAGTTTGCCTTTTTGCAATTCTTTTTCTCGGGGCTGGTCTTGATCACTGCCTCCTGTACAATGTCAGGAACCTCTGTCCATTAGTTCTTCATTCCTGGCACAGAGCAACTAAAACCCTTGGAATTTCCTGCATGATGGGAGTGCTTTTGTTATTCACAATGAGCCCCACCCCTCCCTTTTACCATCCTGGAATTTATGTTACTGAAGTAACTCTCAGTGGACCCCTTCAGGATGAGGGCTGGTCAGCCAGAAAAACCAAAGATGTGATTAAAGAGTTCAAAGTTTCAAACTGCAGTGAGGTGAGAGGGGCTGGAGTTGACCAGTGATTCAATCATCTATGTCTATATAATGAAGCCTCCATAAAAACCCCTAAATGAAGGAGGGAATATGTGTACGCATATAGCTGATTCACTTTGCTGTAGAGCAGAAACTAACATAACACCGTAAAGCAACTATACTCTAATTAAGAAAAAAATAAAATAAAACCCTAAATGGCAGTGTTTAAAGAACTTCCAAGATGATGAATACACCCACATGCCAGGATGGTGGTGTACCTCAATTCCACAGACACTGAGGCTCCTATTCTTAGGGACTTTCAGAAACTCATCCTATATACCTCTGGATGTCCACTTTATATCCTTTATGATAAACTGTAGTAACAGGTACAGTGTTTTCCAGAGTTCGTAAGTCATTCTATCAAATCATCAAATTCCAGGAGAAGAAGTTGTGGGAATCCCCAAATTTACACCTGACTTGGCAAAATTTATAGTTGGTCTGCTGTAGGGTAGCCTGGGAACTCCATTTGCCAGTGGGGTTTAAGGTGGGGGCAGTGAGGTGGGACTGAGGCCTTAGGTTGTAGAGTCTACACTTCTCTAGGAGTTAGTGTTGAATTGAATTGAACTTTTGGACACCCAGTTGGTACTGGAGAATTGGAGAATTGGTATAGGGAATGCACATGTTCAGTGTCAGACTTTGTGTTAGAATAAAAGACAAGGTGTTTTAATCTTATTAGTGTGAGATTATGAGATTGCCATTTTTGTAGGTCAAAGTAGGATATTGGCAATTATGTACATTTAATGGCACCCCACTCCAGCACTCTTGCCTGGAAAATCCCATGGACGGAGAAGCCTGGAAGGTTGCAGTCCACGGGGTCGCTGAGGGTCGGACACGACTGAGCGACTTCACTTTCACTTTTCTCTTTCATGCATTGGAGAAGGAAATGGCAACCCACTCCAGTGTTCTTGCCTGGAGAATCCCAGGGATGGGAGAGCCTTTTGGGCTGCTGTCTACGGGGTCACACAGAGTCGGATACGACTGAAGTGACTTAGCAGCAGCAGCAACACATGTTATCTGATATCAGGGTTTCTATCTCATGTGCTTCCTTTCCATGATAAAATCTGCGCCCTTCTCCAAATACATCTTCCCTCAGCTGTCCAGGCACATGGTAGGGTGTCATTTCTGGTCCCTGTGTTTAGGAGGGCCACTGGACCAATAACCATGCAGTAAGTTCACCACTTTCATGCTGAGGTGTTTAAATGACTCTGCAGAACCTTTCTGAGCTCTCCCTCCCTCTAAGATGGCAGGTGGCAACAGTGGAGGTGGTGGCTGTCTATCACCCAGGACCTATAGTGACTACCGTGAGCAGAGCAGAATCGTGGACCAGTAACTGAGTGAGCAAATGTAATATTTGTTTAAGTCACTGAGATTTGGAGGGGTTGTTTGTTACCACAAATAACCCACTGTAAGACTCTGATGCTGGGCGGGATTGGGGGCAGGAGGAGAAGGGGACGACAGAGGATGAGATGGCTGGATGGCATCACTGACTCGATGGACGTGAGTCTGAGTGAACTCCGGGAGCTGGTGATGGACAGGGAAGCCTGGCGTGCTGCGATTCATGGGGTCGTAAAGAGTTGGACACGACTGAGTGACTGAACTGAACTGAACTGAACCTGACCTATTTTCTGTCTACTTTGCTTTCCCAGTTTTTTTTATTATATGAACGATATAATTTTGCTTCTATGTGCTCATGTTTTCATGGTAAATAAGAAAAAATGGAGGGGTGAATTTAATATACTAAGTCATTTAATCTAATTACGTTAATAAATTTCATGAAGGGAAAGCAGACAGTAGATGCATTCATTTCTTAATAAGAGTAAATATTTCTTACTGAAGATAGATGTCCTAAGTAAAGCAAAGAGCAAAATTGTTAGATTTATGCTTTTTATCATGTCTTTGTATTTTATAAATGGTTAATAATAAAAAAGAAATGCAAAGTATAGAGAAATATGAGCTTAAGCTTTTAAAAATATAATACTAGAAAGAATAAAATAAATCCTAGAGCCTCTTTCTCTTCCTCCCTTCCCTTCCTCCCACCCTCCCTCCTTCCCTAGTGTTTCTTCCTATGTTTTCATTATTGGTAATAGAGCTCAAAGTATTTTAGCAATAGATGATGATATTATTGTACTAGTCTTGACAATAATATTTGCAATTTTCTATAATTCTTTGTGTTTATTAGTAAATTAATGAAAATCCACACCTGTTTATCTCTTTGAAGAGGCAGAGATCTTTTTGTTTTTAGATGCTTCAGTGAAATTGCAATTTCCTCTTTGAGGCAAAAAATAATTTTTCTCTCTTTAGAATGTAGAAATTAAATTGTATTTTTTTCTCTTTGTTACATAGGTAAGTAGTATCAGGACTTGCAGATGAGAAAAGTTATTCAACATCCTACCAGTCTTCAAAAACCACTCTTGTCCTTTGGGTATCTAGTCTTTTAAGTACAACTTATGCATTAAAAGACTTCTGCAGGTTTTAGGTAACCTGCTTTTCTCCGCAAACATAGAATATGACCGGTGGGGGTGATTCCCTCTGGCCAAGGTCAAACTGTGTAAGAGACTGAATTGGGGGCACGGATGTGAATGTATGGCAGGAGGAACTGGGGGTAGGGAAGTGGGGAGAAGGTCAATGTAAACTATAAACACAGATATTGGTCCTGCTTATTTCCCAGGACTGGAAGCAGTCACTTATCCAGTCTTTTTGCTCTACTTAGAGAAGCTGTGCAGAGGAAACAAAGCAGGAAATCACATTTTTAACTATAAAGTAATTATTTTTAATAGTCTGTTTCCCTTTAGAATGCACATTAACCTCATTACTAGATTGATAGCTCCTTGGAGAAGAAAATGAGGTCTTGTATTTTCATAATGCAGTTCTCATAAAACAACTGCTAATTAATTATACAACTGATCTTTGGACAACATAGATTTGAACTGTGCATGCCCACTTATATGCAGATTTTAATAGTAAGTATTCCATGATCCATGGTTGGATGAATCCCAGGTGGGGAACTGTGGACACAGAGGAACCTAACAGTAGATGTGGAGGAACCCTCAGAAATAGAGAGCTAACTACAAGTTTTTGACTGCACCCCAACCTCCATATTGTTCAGGAGTCAAGTATAGATTCATTTGGAGACATCATAACATAGGAAACAGGACCCCAGGAAGACTGGGTCTGAAGTCCACCGGAGTATCCTTCACCTCAGTAGTTATGGGCTCCTGGAAAAGGTTCATGACATATTCAAGTCTATTTTCTCATGGGTGAAATGATATCGATACCTTATAGAGTAGGTGATGTGTAGATATTACTCAGCGACTGATAGCTATTATTTTCTAACTTGCTTGTAGCTCCAAACATTTATCAATATCTTACATTTGTAGATTCTTACTGGTTAATTTGTCCAAGCAAGGAATAAGCAAATAACACTGAAAAATAAAAATCTGCCAGTTACTTGTAACAAGACAGAAGCACTAGTGGTGGGCCCCTCACCATCACAATAAAGATATAATTGATATGGCCAAAACTCATTAAATCGAGTATTAATTTGCCAACAGCCACTTGTTAAAAAAAAAAAAAAAGTATAGCTCTGGCATGAAAGAAAACACTTTCTGGCTGCTGGTGTGGTTATCCCTCCTGTTTAATTGAAGGTTTCAAGTAATTGGGGTGGAAGTTGTAACCTGTGCCAAGAATCATATTCCAAGAGTCATAGAGCTGTCGGGTCCTGAGGCCCCACGAGAAGCAGCCAGGACACAAAGGGTTAAGCTGCCTTGCCTGTGGGGCAGAGCTTTCAAGGGTCACTAGAGGGCAGCAAACAGGTGCAGACCAACAACTATAACCAGAAGCCATTCGAGTAAAGGCTGCTCCTTCTGCCCCATCCAGAGACCATACCTGGGATACTATGCAGAGCCCAGCAGCAAAGTTGGTACTCCAGACAAAAGGTTTTTAAGCAGAAAAGACTTCATCTACACCCAAGACAATCTACCTTCTCAATGCCAATAACCCTCAAATATTCATCTCTAGCCCAAACCTCTCTTCTGAGTTCCCTGCCTATACTTCCACGTGAATGTCTCTTATCTCCTGAAATTCATCATCTTTATACTTTCCCACAGACAAGTTGGTCTCATCATCAGGAAGATATTCTCATGAGTCAACTGTCACCTCTCTTCACCTTCACCGATACCACCCAAGTCCATGCCACCACCATTTCTCACTGGAATCACTCCTATGCCCCCCTATTCTCCTCTCAGCTACACCGGTGTGCTCCTGCTTTATCCAGAGTTTAAAGAGTTTTTCATAACACAAATCTGTTTAAATGATCCCTGCTGCTTAAAATTCTTTGAAATACCCCCTTTTTCTTAGAGTCAAAACAGAAGCCCACGTTGTAACCTGTAATAGCTAGTCTGGCTCCCATCTTTCGCGTGATATCTGTGTTCCACCTACTTTGAACCTTTCAGTTTTACCATGTAGCAAGTTTCCTCTTGCCACAGGAATTTTGCACATACCTGGGACATCTTTTCTACTCTTTGCCTACTTAACATCTCATCCTTCAGCTCTTAGCTCAGACGATACTTCCTTGAGGAAGCCTTTCCTGACCCTTCACTAGGTCATTCCCTTTGTTATTTGCCTTAGAGCATGGTATATTCTTCCTCCACACAACCTTTCCCAACTTGCGATCTTTCTTCATTGCCTTCTGACTGTATTCTTGATTAAAAATCAGCCGTAATATTTTTGGCCATTGTTCCCCTGTATGTAATGCCATTTTTCTCCTGTGGATGCTTGCATGACATTTTCCTCTATCTTTGGTTTTCAGAAATTTGTCTGTAATGTGCTTAGGTTCCTTTACAATTTGGAGTTCATTGAAATCTTGGATTTGTAGATTGAAATGTTTCCATAGTATCTGAAAATTTCTGGGTGTTATTTCTTCAAATATAGGTTCTGGCCCATTTTTTTCTCTCTCTCTTTTCAATTTGGGATTCCAAATACATGTATGTTAGGCCACTTGACAGGTAATTGATGATCTGTAAAGTGTCTCACAATAGTTTTCCCTGTGTCTTAGTTTGAACAGCGCTTACTAATGAGTCTTCAGGTTCACTGATCTTTTCTGTCACCGTTTCTGTTCTTCTGTTAGGCCCACTGCCGCAGACTGCATGTCGTGTTCCCCAAAATTAATATGCTAAAAAACAGTCCTCAGTAGGATGGTATTAGATGAGGCCTTTGGGAGGCAATTAGATCACAAGGGTGAAGTTCTCATAAATGAAATTAGTGCCTTTACAAAAGAGGGCCCAGAGAGATTTCTCATCCTTTCTACCATACATTGTTACCACCATATATGGTAAAACATGGCTGCCTGTGAATCAGGAAGTGGGCTCTCACCGGACATCAAATCTGACCATGGCTTGGTCTTGAACTTCCCAGTCTCCAAAACTGTGAGCCATATATTTCTGTCATTTATAAGGCACTCATTCTATGGTATTTTGTTGTAGTAGCCCAAACAGACTAAAATACTCATCTTATCTATTTCAGGTAATTTTACTCTAGAATTTCTATGTGGTTCTTTTTTTTAATGGTTCCCATTTCTCTGCTGAAATTCTTCATCTACTCATCCACTGCAGCCATCTTTTTCAGAAAATACTTGAACGTGTTCACAATAGATATTTTAAAATCCTTCTCTTTAGTTCTCATATCTGGCTTATCTATGGACCTGCTTCTACCAATAGATTTTTTGTTGTTGATTTATCACATTTCCTTGCTCTCCTGCATGTTTTATAATCTCCTAAATTATCTCTTAAACATTATTCATATAAAAACAATGGAACTATTTAAAAAAATGTTTTTCCCACTCGAGTTCCAACCCTTTCCTAATGATCACTTGAGGGGCAAGTGATGATTCATATTTTACTAAGAGCTGAGCTGGCTGCATCTCCCACGGCTAGATGCATGGATTTTCTACCCTAGCTTTCACCCTACAGAAGCCGCTCTCTACCCTCAACAATTCAACTGCCGCCTAGTTCACAAACTTTGCCTCTGCCAGTTCCAACACACACACACACACACACACACACACACACACACACACACACCTTTTTGCCAACAAGTTAGACCAATGCCAACGACAAGTCTATGAGCATAGGTTGTTTAACAAGCAAGTAGGATATTTTCAACCATCAGTTCAGTTCAGTTCAGTCACTCAGTCATGTCCAACTCTTTGCGACACCATGAATCGCAGCACGCCAGGCCTCCCTGTCCATCACCAACTCCCAGAGTTCACTCAGACTCACGTCCATCGAGTCAGTGATGCCATCCAGCCATCTCATCCTCTGTCATCCCCTTCTCCTCCTGCCCCCAATCCCTCCCAGCATCAAAGTCTTCTCCAATGAGTCAACTCTTCACATGAGGTGGCCAAAGTATTGGAGTTTCAGCTTTAGCATCATTCCTTCCAAAGAAATCCCAGGGCTGATCTTCTTCAGAACGGACTGGTTGGATCTCCTTGCAGTCCAAGGGACTCTCAAGAGTCTTTTCCAACACCACAGTTCAAAAGCATCAATTCTTCAGTGCTCAGCATTCTTCACAGTCCAACTCTCACATCCATACATGACCACAGGAAAAACCATAGCCTTGACTAGACAGACCTTAGTCGACAAAGTAATGTCTCTGCTTTTGAATATGCTCTCTAGGTTGGTCATAACTTTCCTTCCAAGGAGTAAGCGTCTTTTAATTTCATGGCTGCAGTCGCCATCTGCAGTGATTTTGGAGCCCCAAAAAATAAAGTCTGATGCTGTTTCCACTGTTTCCCCTTCTATTTCCCATGAAGTGATGGGACTGGATGCCATGATCTTCGTTTTCTGAATGTTGAGCTTTAAGCCAACTTTTTCACTCTCCACTTTCACTTCCATCAAGAGGCTTTTTAGTTCCTCTTCACTTTCTGCCATAAGGGTGGTGTCATCTGCATATCTGAGCTTATTGATATTTCTCCTGGCAATCTTGATTCCAGCTTGTGTTTCTTCCAGTCCAGCGTTTCTCATGATGTACTCTGCATATAAGTTAAATAAGCAAGGTGACAATATACAGCCTTGACATACTCCTTTTCCTATTTGGAACCAGTCTGTTGTTCCATGTCCAGTTCTAACTGTTGCTTCCTGACCTGCATACAGGTTTCTCAAGAAGCAGGTCAGGTGTTCTGGTATTCCCATCTCTCTCAGAATTTTCCACAGTTTATTGTGATCCACACAGTCAAAGGCATTGGCATAGTCAATAAAGGAGAAATAGATGTTTTTCTGGAACTCTCTTGCTTTTTCCATGATCCAGCGGATGTTGGCAATTTGATCTCTGGTTCCTCTGCCTTTTCTATCATACTTGACTCCTATTAGACAAATGGAGTGTTTCAAATTTTCTGGGCCAATACATCAAAGAAAGCCTGAGTCTGAACTGCCAGTCTATATTCCTATTCAATTATGCTAGTTTAATCCTGTTTTTGAGCTGTTCCTGACCAAGATCTACCTGAAAATAAAGTCTATAATTAGTATCTGTATGCCCGCTGAACTTCATATTAAAATGTTATACTAGAAAAGACATGGGATTTGAAGTTAAATGAACCTGAGTTTGAATGCTAGCCCAATGACTTTTTATAGCTGTGATCCTGGCATCTTATTAAGCTTTCTGAGAACCAGTTTCGTTACTCACGGATAGAGAAAACAGGGAGGACTAATGAGCATTTAATAAGTAATGAGCACTGAATGAAATCTTGCCATATGCCAGGTATTAGGCTAAGTGCTTCATCCATGTTATCTCATTTAAATGTCACAATGTTCTTTGTAGTTCATACTGTTGTTATTATTCTCATGTTGATATGAAAAAATCGAGTTTTAAAGAGGCAAAGTCATTTGCCTCAGTCATGTAAGTCAGTAGTGGTAAAACATGGATATAAACCTAAAAAATCTGAAAAAAGAGCCTATAGTTATATTTATTCACCATGCTTAATTTCCTGGAACTTACTGACCTTCCACATAGTGCTTTTACTATTAATAATTAATATCACTAAAATTAATAATGCAAATAAAGTAACTCTTCATTTAGTTGGCTTGGTCTAGATGACCGTGTTTTAGATGTCTTGTTTTCCCACCAACTTACCACTAGAGGTTTGTTGCTAAGCCCCTCTCAGAGTTAGAACTCTGACCTGGATGCCATGCCTCTCACTTAGGGCTCTAACCTGCCCTGCTAATATCAGCCTCCTTACCCATAAGGCAGAGTCCTGCTCAACTGCTTAGAAGAACACTCCCAAAGTGTACCCAAGGACTCATTTTAGTAGATGATACGTTTAAAAAATGCAATACAAATGCTGCATTTCTGAATCTCCCTCTCATCACATACCAAACATTCTGAGAGCCCCTTCAGCTAAGAAATCAGATACAGTTTGTTTGACCTAGGGTTGTCCAGGTTTCCCTGTTTATGTGAACACAGAAGCCTTTTATGGACAACTATTGATAACTCATCTTGGAGTGTTAATATATATATGTCTTCATGTAAACATCGGTGTCCTATTCCCTTAGATGCTCCACAGCCCTTAAAGCAGAAATCAGTTAAGGCTCACAGATTGCATGAATGATAGAAAGAGAAAGCAAATACCTAGTAGTAATCATTATAACACAAATTGTTAATTGGGAAGGAGAAAAGAGTAGACATTTTTCCTTTTAGTTTCCTGACTCCTCTATCAATTATACTAAAATGTTTAGACTAAGGTTGAAAGTGAAAGTGTTAGTCACTCAGTGTCTGACTCTTTGCGACCCCATGGACTGTAGCCCGCTGGCCTCCTCTGTCTATGGAATTCTCCAGGCAAGAATACTGCAGTGGGTTGCCATTTCCTCTTCCTGACCCAGGGATCAAACCTAGGTCTCCTGCATTACAGGCAGATTATTTACCATCTGAGCCACCAGCCCACCAGACTCAGGTTGAAATGAAGCATAAATGGAACCAAACAAGTGATTCACAATACATTTTCTATACACACTTCTTTCCTTTTTGTGGGGTGGGGAAGGGAATATATATTATCTATATACATATCTTTCCTTTTGGGGCCACACAGAGAGGGGAGATAAAGAGGAGGATAATCTTCCTAGGAAACGTTGCTTTTAGTGCAGCGTCTCTTACTGAACTAACCACTCTATTGGTAGACATTTGGCTAATGCATCACTTATTAATTATTCCAGGATTTGACTGTGATATTACTAATAAGGGGGACTTACTTCGGTGCTCATCTTTTGCTCTTCTCTACTCTTACTAGGTTTGAACCGTAATTCTTCCTTTTCACAGTGCTCTGTAGGCCTCTTACTCCACACACAGCTTTATGACACAATAAACTCACCCTTCACATTCACTATTTTGGGTAGCATAATACAGCAAATAAAGTCATTATTCTTTTTCTTGAAAACCCTCAAAATATCGATGAGGGCCTACTATGTTTTGGACCTAGAGTGTGTAAGAACTAGAAGAGCAATTTGCCAGAGAAAAGAGTAAAAATCTATCTATCTAATAATTGGGGCTGATATGCAAGGTAAGGACGAATACACTTTGAAAATTAAAAAGATGGTTCTAGAAAAGATCAACTAAAAAGAACTGGCTTGTCTTATTTTTATACCTCTTCATATTAAATAATGAGATCATATTTTCTTGGTAGCAGGTGACATCAATTTTTAGAAAAAGGAAGACAAATTGTCCTCTCTTACCTAATCAACTACAGTCCGTTTCCATGTCCAAGTAAGCATCCTTTCCTCAGGGATACTTCCTAAATCCCAGTCCAGATAGAGCCCCTCACTTACCTATGCTCACAGAGCTATGCTCTTTGCCTTCATAATACCTATATTGGCTATGATTTGAATGAGTTTCCCCTTTCACTGGACTGAAAGTCTGGAAAGTCATGGCTGGCTTTGCCTACCATTTTATCACCTGCACTCAGCACAGCATCAGGTCCAAAGTAAACATGCAACAAATATTTATGAATAAACAATATGTTAAACAGAACATATTTGTAGAATAAATCTTGCTATAGACAACGGTGATTGAAGCTCTCAAAACAACATAGCGTAGTATCTTAAACAGTACTTGCTTCCTTAACGGTTTTTATTTCTAATCTTTTTCCTTGGAAGTAGGATTCATAATCACAGAAAATTAGCCAATCTGATCACATGGACCACAGCCTTGTTTAACTCAATGAAACTAAGCCATGCTGTGTGGGGCCACCCAAGATGGACAGATCATGGTGGAGAGGTCTGACAGAATGTGGTCCACTGGAGAAAGGAATGGCAAACCACTTCAGTATTCTTGCCTTGAGAACCCCATGAACAGTATGAAAAGGCAAAATGATAGGATACTGAAAGAGGAACTCCCCAAGTCTGTAGGTGCCCAATATGCTACAGGAAATCAGTGGAGAAATAACTCCAGAAAGAATGAAGGGATGGAGCCAAATCAAAAACAATACCAGCTGTGGCTGTGACTGGTGATAGAAGCAAGGTCTGATGCTGTAAAGAGCAATATTGCATAGGAACCTGGAATGTTAGGTCCATGAATCAAGGCAAATTGCAAGTGGTCAAACAGGAGATGGCAAGAGTGAATGTCCACATTCTAGGAATCAGCAAACCAAAATGGACTGGAATGGGTGAGTTTAACGCAGATGACCATTATATCTATCACTGTGGGCAGGAATCCCTTAGAAGAAATGAAGCAGCCATCATGGTCAACAAAAGAGTCTGAAATGCAGTACTTGGATCCAATCTCAAAAAAGATAGAATGATCTCTGTTCATTTCCTAGGCAAACCATTCAATATCATGGTAATCCAAGGCTATGCCCCAACCAGTAATCCTGAAGAAGCTGAATTTGAATGGTTCTATGAAGACCTACAAGACCTTTTAGAACTAACACTCAAAAAAAGATGCCTTTTTCATTATAGGGGACTGGAATGCAAAAGTAGGAAGTCAAGAAACACCAGGAGTAACAGGCAAATTTGGCGTTGGAGTGCGGAATGAAGCAGGACAAAGGTTAATAGAGTTTTGCCAAGAACACACTGGTCACAGCAAACACCCTCTTCCAACAACACAAGAGAAGACTCTACACATGGACATCACCAGATGGTTAACACTGAAATCAGATTGATTATATTCTTTGCAGCCAAAGATGAAAAAGCTCTATACAGTCAGCAAAAACAAGACTGGGAGCTGACTGTGGCTCAGATCATGAACTCCTTACTGTCAAATTCAGACTTAAATTGAAGAAAGTAGGGAAAACCACTAGACCATTCAGGTATGACCTAAATCAAATCCCTTATGATTATACAGTGGAAGTGAGAAATAGATTTAAGGGACTAGATCTGATAGAGTGCCTGATGAACTATGGACGGAGGTTCATGATATTGTACAGGAGACAGGGATCAAGACCATCGCCATGGAAAAGAAATGGAAAAAAGCAAAATGGCTGTCTGAGGAGGCCTTACAAATAGAAGTCAAAAGAAGAGAAGCAAAAAGCAAAGGAGAAGAGGAAAGATATTCTCATTTGAATGCAGAGTTCCAAAGAATAACAAGGAGAGATAAGAAAGCCTTCCTCAGTGATCAGTGCAAAGAAATAGAGGAAAACAATAGAATAGGAAAGACTAGAGCTCTCTTCAAGAAAATTAGAGATACCAAGGGAACATCTCATGCAAAGATGGGCTTGATAAAGGACAGAAATGGTATGGACCTAACAGAAGCAGAAGATATTAAGAAGAGGTGGCAAGAATACACAGAAGAACTGTACAAAAAAGATCTTCAGGACCGGGATAATCATGATGGTGTGATCACTCACCTAGAGCCAGACATCCAGGCATGTGAAGTCAAGTGGGCCTTTGAAAGCATCACTACGAACAAAGCTAGTAGAGGTGATGGCATTCCACTTGAGCTATTTCAAATCCTGAAAGATGATGCTGTGAAAGTGCTGCACTCAATATGCCAGCACATTTGGAAAACTCAGCAGTGGCCACAGGACTGGAAAACGTCAGTTTTCATTCCAATCCCAAAGAAAGGCAATGCCAAAGAATGCTCAAACTACCACACAATTGCACCCATCTCACATGCTAGTTAAGTCATGCTTAAAATTCTCCAAGCCAGGCTTCAGCAATACATAAACCATGAACTTCCAGATGTTCAAGCTGGTTTTAGAAAAGGCAGAGGAACCAGAGATCAAATTGCCAACATCTGCAGGATCATGGAAAAGGCAAGAGAGTTCCAGAAAAACATCTATTTCTGCTTTATTGACTATGCCAAAGCCTTTAACTGTGGGGAGCACAATAGACTGCAGAAAATTCTGAAAGAGATGGGAATACCAGAACACCTGACCTGCTTCTTGAGAAACCTGTATGCAGGTCAGGAAGCAACAGTTAGATCTGGAAATGGAACAACAGACTGGTTCCAAATAGGAAAACGAGTATGTCAAGGCTGTATATTGTCACCTTGCTTATTTAACGTATATGCAGAGTACATCATGAGAAATGCTGGGCTGGAAGAAACACAAGCTGGAATCAAGATTGCTGGGAGAAATATCAATAAGCTCAGATATGCAGATGACACCACCCTTATGGCAGAAAGTGAAGAGGAACTAAAAAGCCTCTTGATGGAAGTGAAAGTGGAGAGTGAAAAAGTTGGCTTAAAGCTCAACATTCAGAAAACTAAGATCATGGCATCTGGTCCGATCACTTCATGGGAAATAGAAGGGGAAACAGTGGAAACAGCATCAGACTTTATTTTGGGGGGCTCCAATATCACTGCAGGTGGTGATTGCAGCCATGAAATTAAAAGACGCTTACTCCTTGGAAGGAAAGTTGTGACCAACCTAGAGAGCATATTCAAAAGCAGAGACATTACTTTGTCAGCAAAGGTCCATCTAGTTCAGGCTATGGTTTTTCCAGTGGTCATGTATGGATGTGAGATTTGGACTGTGAAGAAAGCTGAGTGCTGAAGAATTGATGCTTTTGAACTGTTGTATTGGAAAAGACTCTTGAGAGTCCCTCGGACTGCAAGGAGATCAGCCATGCCATCCTAAAGGAGAGCATTCTGGGTGTTTATTCGAAGGACTGATGCTAAGGCTGAAACTGCAATACTTGGCCACCTCATGTAAAGAGTTGACTCATTGGAAAAGATCCTGATGCTGGGAGGGATTGGGGGCAGGAGGAGAAGGGGATGACAGAGGATGAGATGGCTGGATGGTATCACCGACTCGATGCACATGAGTTTGGGTGAACTCTGGGAGTTGGTGATGGACAGGGAGGCCTGGCGTGCTGAGATTCATGGGTTTGCAAAGAGTCGGACACGACCTAGCGACTGAACTGAACTGAGGATTCCAGATGAGGAATCAAAACAAATGGGTTAGCAACTTGGATCCCATTGGGCACACATTCAGCTTTCAGCTGGCCTAATTTTTAATAATATAGAGCTGGGGTTCTAATTGTTAATTCATTGTATTGATTTCTAGGACATTGTGCTTCCCATTCTTGACTTGTAATCGGACTTTTCCATACATGTCTGCAATAAAGAAGAAGGAAGTGGGTTACTGAATGGAGTGCACAGAGATGATATAGGGTAGCCCACTGAGGAAAGTGGTCCCAGAGAAAGTAACTCAATTCCCTCATTCTAGTAACACCTCAGGGTCTTAGGGGTATAAGTGACTTTGATGGAGACAAATTTAAACAGCTAACAGTTACAATTGGTTCTGTGGTTTTCAAGGAAGTAGAGTGACTCTTTCTGGCAGAGGGAGGGCCAGTGTCAAAGGAGGAGAGAAATGATGATTTAATGGAAGTAGAGCTGACAGGGGCCTGGCTCCTCACACACTTTCACACAGCATGTTCCAAGGCAGCTGGGGCTCTGAATCTTTGCTGAAGAAAATGGTGGAGAAGGCAAGGACATTTTTATTGAGTTCCTGTGAATATGATGTCAGCAGATTGTATCCTGACTTAATGCTGATATGGGTGCTTTCTAGTGTATTCTGCTGAACTCTTTGACATAACTTTCCAGTGAGAGTGCTTGAGAGAATCCATGGAAACGTGCAGACACCTCTGCTACAATATAAGACTGGTGGGCCATGTCACGCTTCTAACATATGCCTAAACTGTGTTATCCTTCACTTAAGTAAGACTATGCTGTTACCCTGAGTGGTCATTGGTTTTCCTGTGAAAGAAGGATCCTGTGACTGCTCTCCTCAGGTTCGAAAAGACCTGAAGATAAGATGAAATTGGAGACTCACTCAGGAAACAAAGATATTTCCCAGACAACTGTTAATCTAACCTGTGTAGACTTATTAATAGTCAATCAAGATTTTCCTGGAAAATCCCCCTTAATATGAGCTTTTGGTTGAAAGACGGAAGTTTTTCTACATAGATCCTGGGCCCAAAGACTTGAATCCTATTCCAGGTTGCTCAGGGGGCAGCTCTAAGGAAGTTCCTTGCTTCTCTCAGTCTGTTTCCTCAGTTATCAAATGAGGGTAATTTCCTGTGATAGCTCTGTCCACCTCTTAAGATTGGAGGGAATGTTGTGGATTTTAAAACACTTGGAAAATTGAAAGTACTAAACAAATGTAAAACAGCATTATTGTAAGTGTGGAGTAAAGCTTGATGCAGAACTACCAGCAGTCATAATAAAATAATCGTATTTAATCTGGCAATTTATGTTAATAGGCCTCTATACAGAGGCCTGACTTTCCTGGTAGCTCAGCTGGTAAAGAATCCACCTGCAATGCAGGAGACCCAGGTTCAATTCCTCCTGGGTCGGGAAGATCCCCTGGAGAAGGGAAAGGCTACCCACTCCAGAGTTCTGGCCTGGAGAATTCCATGGACTGTATAGTCCATGGGGTGACAGAGTCAGACACGACTGAGTGACTTTCACTTCCACTTTCACTTTATACAGAGGCCCATTATAAATTAAAGCTAATAAAGAAAGTAGGTTTGTGTATATCCAGTTGATGTGTAAATGGAGCCTGCATCATTATCGTCATCACTGTTACCACCACCACCTTCATTATCATCAGCATCACCATCATCGTCATTATCATCACTGTTGATGTTGAGCAACTACTATGTCTCAGGCACGAGACAGGACCTTTCCCTTCATGCTACCATTAAATCCACAAGACTGTTCCATTGTTATCCTCATTTGAGAACAAAGGGATTATGATAGGGACAGAGTAAAGGGACAAAGTAGGTGATTAAATAGTTAACCCTACTAGCAGATTGTAAGTAGAAAAAATATGAGAGACCCCTGTAAGTTAATGATTACTCAAAACAGGTTTGCTTAACCACAAAACCAAACAGGCTTGCTTAGCAACAAAACCACGCAAGGGAAGCATGAGGCATGCTCCTAAACAATAAAACAGTGGTGGCATGAGGCCCATATCCTGCCTAGTGAACCCAGTAATTTAGGACATGCTCTCTGCACATATAAAAAACAATAATTTGTGGACCTATCCTGACCATGTAGGGACAAAAGAACTCCACCGTCCAACCTGGAGGAGAAGTCAATGATGAAAGCATGACATCCACTCAAGAATGATAAAGGTATTCTCCCCCTCCCCACTTTTCCTTTGATTATAAAACTGTAGCCCAGTGAGTTCTCAGGGCATGGCACCTTCTTGCCCACCCACTTGCAAGCCTCACAAGCATCCTATTCTAATAAATCACTTATCACTTTGCTTCTCACTAAATTCTTTCAGACATAAAGGACTGGAGCTCTTCAGAGCTCCCTGGAATGCCACCTAATGGTTTCAGTTAGAAGCTCCATGAAGCTGCTACTGGTTCCCAAACTCGTTCAGATATCAAAATAACCTGAGGGTTTTTAAAAAATGCAGATGCCTTGGTCTCACAAAAAACCTAAAGCAGGGACTCTATTGATGGATCCAGAGCAGTTGTGAATTTATTTCCAAGCTCTACAGATGGTTATTTTGAGCAGGTGGATTTGTGAATGACTGAGCTGAGTAACTTCTGCAAGGTCACAAAGCTGGGAGCAAAGCTGGACCCTAACCAGGCTGGTCCCTCATTCCCATGTCAGTGCTTAACCACTTTTCTGTCTTGCCTGCCTGGAAATAACAATCTACTTAATTTAACAGATGTCTTTTAATGATTTTAATTGGATTTTCCACATCCTACGTCCACTGTTACACCATACTGCAAGATTACTTTTCCCTTAATGACCATTTAGATGTTTCAGATGAATGACTTAGCTCCCAAGGATACTTTATACCGTGGCCAACTGTTAATAATATGGTGGCATTTACCTGAATATATAACTACCAAAAATTAAGATCACAAAACGTGAGGGTCTGTGTTTGACTGGGGAACTCACAACCAGTGATCAGAGAATATCCATTCAGGGGTTGAAGGAGTTTTTCTTACAAGGGGCTGTTAGTCAAAGTGGATGGGGCCAGTGGCTGTGGTGAAAGTATATGCTTTATCAACTTGAAAGTCTATGTGAATTTCCCAGGAATCTTAGTAAAAAGCATATATTAATTTAGCATTTCTGGAGTGGGCTTGACAGTCTACATTTCTAAGCTCCCAGCCGATGCTAAAGCTGCTGGGGATCCTAGGCAACTGTAGCCATACAATGGCTATGGGGAGATCCACCTTCAGAAGAACAAGCACAGCCCTGATGAGTGAGGATCAGACTGCCCGCTCGCAATGGGAATATTGGGTGGGGCGAAAAATTGCCGAGGACAGTCAGAGGTATCCTTCTGACAGGAGAAAAGGACAGATGGAAGGCACTGCTCAGTAAAGCTCTATTATCTGTTATGGAGTAGGGAAAGGTTATTTGTTTAAGTAAATTTAAGCACTGATTAGCGGGCTTACAAACATATGGTTATGATGGTTAAATACATTGGGAAATATTCTGTGTGAGTGAGTGAGTTCTAGGTCAACACTGATTGACCAGGTGGGACAAGGAGGAGGGTGCTGCTGAACATCGAGTTTCTTGGGAGGATCCCATGAGCCTAAGATCCCATGGCAAAGGCCCTGTCTAGCTCAGGGAACACAGCCTCTTGCAATCGTTGTAGTCACACCCCTACCTGTCAGGTGATGAATGGCATGGTACTGTGAAAAGTCAAACAGAAATGAAATAAACAGTAATTGGAACATGTGCTTTGGCTAATATAATTTGTTTTTCATGTCAAGGGAAGATTTGGTTGATGGATTTGTCTAAGGGGCAAAGGATGAAATAATCAGAGAATGAGCCTTCATTTTAATTAGGTGGAACCATAATGAAACTATAACTCTAAGAACATCTGAGTTATTTAGAACCTGTAACTATCCAGAATGAAAATACACTAGGTGTTGTGAACTGCACTGAGTCTCCTGCTTTTCTGGGTCATGTGAAAGCAATCTGGGACTGAAAAAGGACAGGGTTCACTCTTCAACTAGATGGCTTCTCCAACTTAGCCTGGAACTGTGAAAGTCTGGCAGCACCTTGACAGCCCCTTGTAGCTGGCAGAGAGCGTTGAGCCTACCTAAAGTGATTGAAGGGGAAGGAAGGAGGAGAAAGCTCCATGGGCCCATCTAGTTAGGAAGGGTTCTGATACAGGAAACATCACTGCTCTGAACTTGTGGAGGGCTGGCACCAAAACAGGCTGGAACCATGGCTGCCTTTAGAGGCCAGTAGGAGGTGAGCTAAGTGGGAACAATGACAATCAGAAGGTCCTAACAGAGACCACATTCAGTTCTTGCCACCTACTGTCAAGCAGAACTGGAGCTCAGGGCTGCAAGAACTTTCGCTTTTTTTCCCAAAAGAAACCAAGATTATTCTGTAAAATTGCCTTTTTTTTTTTTACAGGTCATCAACAAAATCATATCCAAACAAAAGCCACTGGCAGCTAAATAAAATAACGTCTTTAGGGAGTGTAGAGGTGGTAGTAACCATGGGACTGTATTTTTATGCAAGTTCAGAAACAGCATGGGTTTTCAGAGATGGAACCCAGAAGTGGGGTGCAGCAGCAGAGAAGGTGAACACAGTGCTCCCAGGCCCTCTCCTCCCCACACATGCTTACCCTGCTCTCTTTCTTCTTAGCCCCTCTCCATTCCGGACAACGTTACAAACTTATTTGTGATGTTCACCTTCTGACAAGCCCCTCCCCTCAAGCAGAATGAATTCTTCATGAGGGCAGGGGCTCGTCCACCTTCTCTTGGTTGTCTCTCCCACACGTCAGCCGTTATCTGGTTCATAGCAGGTGCATAATTAATAGGTGCCCAGTGAATAATAAATGACTGATCCATGACTTGATCTGAAACATCAAAGCCAGGATGAGCTTGTGTTATAAGGCCCTTATGCCAGAGTCTGATGTCCAATTTCTAGGGGTTCTCGAGGTTGCTTTGGGTAACTCAGGATAATTCCTATCCAAAAATTTGAAGGAGAATAAAATAAATCCTAAATCCTGGTTGTACTTTGCTAAAAAAAAATCTGCAAGAGAGAAAGGCAAATACACATCCACTCGTGGTGTATGTTTAGCTGTGAGCATGAAAATCCTGACTTCTTGTTTGAAGCCATGTAAAACAAGAACTTTCATTTAGAAAGCAGAGCTGAGTAAACAGACCCAGGACCCGCATCTGCTGACACACGATGCTGTACGGAGAGTGTAGCAGGACATCAGCAATGCTGCGTTCTCTAAGAATTCTGCACACAAATGGGCATGAGGGGATAAAAAGCAACGCTGGGGAACTTCTAGTTCTTGCTGAAAAAGAAAATTCTGGCTCTAAATCTAGCGCTACCCAGCAAGAAGGGCATCTCCTCTGTGGCTGCAAATAAATCCGGCGCTCCTTTGCTCAAACAAAACCACTTATCATACACTACATTGAATAAGCAAAGCTCCAAACAGCTAGCCACACATGCATGTTTTTGCCACCTGCTGTCTGCGCAAAATAGCTATGCCATGTGCATGCCCTAGTTTAAACCAATCTTTGAATTTCACACAAAAGCATCCTCCCTCTACCAAGCTCCCTTCCTAAAGCTGAGTGCACAAAAGGATAGAAATACATTTCCTGTTAAGTGAGGGAAAAAAAGAAAGATGTTTAAAGGACAGTCCAGACCTTTTATAAAAGCACTTACTTTGAAAGAACAGGACAGATTATGTATTCAAAACAAGACATCTTCTTTAAAGCAGACGGTGAAGCTGTTCACTGTCCCAGCCTTGCTCTGGGCTTGCAGCTCTGGTCCTGCTGGGGGCAGTTAACAGAAACGGTTGGGCCTGCGTGGCCTGGTCCTCTGGGCCTGCTGCATCAGGATGACGCTCAGAACTGTCATTGGGGCAGGCTGTGAGCAAGTCAGCAGGGCAGTCCTACCTCTGTGCTGAGGCTGCTGCTTTCTAATGAGAAAATACTGGTGGCAGAGCTCTCCCCTCAGGTTCAGGCAGACCCAAGGCACCCCAGATGATCCTAGTTCAAGGTAGGGGAGCACCCATCACCTGTTGGGCAGAGGCAAGCAGACCCTGAAGAAGACATCCCTTGTCAGGTCAGACCCCTTCCAGACTCACTCAAGACTACTGCTCTCCTTGACATAGTTCCTTGACTCTGCCAAGGGCATGACTCAGCTCACCCGTTAGCAATGTGGATCACAGTATTTCTCTCTCCCAGTCCAGGAGTACTGAGTTCAAGGCAGTGACTGGAGAAAGGCAAGAGGGGAGACCATGGTGGTCCCTAACTTGGTGAAGTCGAAAGCTTGTGGCTTCATATGCAGGGAGATTTAGCTACAGTAGTCACTGCAGGACCGTGGCTTAGGACTCCAGAAACTGAAGACTATTTGGTGGGGGAGAAGGAGAGCAACGAGGAGGGGAGGGAGAGGGGAGGAGGAGCAGGAGGAAGAGAGGAGAGAAGAGAATCAGAGGAGGAGAAAGAGGATAGAAGTCAGCTTTCTAATTGAGTTTCCAAATCAATAAGTGTAGAGAATTAATGGTATGCTGACTTTCTATTGGTGTCAAGATGGCGGAACTGAGGCTTCTGATGACATTTGCCATTTATGCCTGGATGACACTGTAACTGAAAAGCCAGACAGAGCTATAGTGGAAATTTAGGGGAGCCAGCTGTGGGCTTCAGACACCCAAGGACTCACACCTCTGTTTTCTAATTCATTCTAGACATGGAGCTCAGCCCTGTGGACACAAAGGGGTGTGGATAAGGTAGAGTAAGTCTTGGGATCACTTTCAGTTTGAAATATATAACAAGAACACAAAACGTCAGGGAGCCATAGCAATCCCTTATCATATAGTCTGGGGTCAAGAAGAAGCAACAGACCAGGAACACTCCATAACTTAACGGAAGTTGTGAGCAGACACGGGTCTATGGGCTGTGCGGTCAGGAACAGACAGGAAGCTGAGTGGAGCTGAGTCCGGGGCATCCTGGGGCCCTGCCATCTCTGGGAGATCCTGGGCACAGTGTCTCTGGGCCTCACTTTCTGTGTGAGAAGTTTTGAGATCCCTGGAATCTTAAAGGCCTATTCTTCTAAGTCTCTTCACCTAGCACATGCCCTGACTCAGACAGAAACCTAAAAAGCCAGAGTTTGCTCTCTGTTTCTTCCATCCCGCCGCCCCCCTCCCCCTCTCCCACCGCCCCCACTACATTAGGCTGTGAATTCCGGCAAAGGATCACATCTTAGCACTGTCTCCCTGTCTCCACTTGCTTCTGATCAAATTCTGAAAAGCCCAGAAAAACTGATTTTCTGAAGTCTCTGGAGGGTGTGACAGATGAGCTTCTCAGAGAGCCCTTTAAGAAAGGAGTCCACTGCCCAGCTTCTGGAGGGCATCAGCTAACAACCGCCAACTCCTTCAGGTCCACCTCAGCCTTTGAGATGTGGTCTTCTGAGGGTGCTCTGAGCGACATGAGGGTACCAAGGCCTGGCTGACTCCACCCAATATGGGTGTCTCAAAACAGGCAGGCGTTGCTCCTGAGACCTCACTGGTCTGGAAGAGACTGTCAGGCTGCAGTCCTGGCCTGATTCTTCTTCCTCTTCTCTTTCAGGCTTTACTTTTCTCATGAACAATCAGCATCTGTATCCTCAGGGACCCAACAAACACAGAGATGCTAATCATTGTAACACACAAGCCATAAGGTTTGTTTATTTTTCCAAAATGGAGCTTTGAGAGGTTTCAGGAAACCTATCTTTGAGTAAGAAGACCCTCTTTGCAGCATAATGATCTGCCTTGTAGATTCCTTCTCCATTCTCTTATTCACAAACACTGAGTTCCCACCAGTTGTAGCGGTTCTCAGCCAGGGGTGCCTATTAGACCTTTTTAACAGCTAGTAATGCTGCACACTCATTTTGCAACCAGGTGGATCTTCTTTGAACATATTAGGAAGGTGTAGAAAACCTTGGGATCATTTTTGATTTTGAAGATTTAATCAAAAAAGGCAAAAGTTACAGGGCCAGAAGATTTCCTTTATCCTACAGAGTTGGAGACAGGAAGTTTTACAGTGACTTGCAATGGAAACTGGGAATAAAGCAGCTGATTCTGTCCCCTCAGGTTTCGAGTCTCACTGTCATCCAAGAGGTTGTGGTTATGATTGCATTTCATAAACTATGTCCTTTGGGAGAATCAGCTGTGATCGCTGTCTTCTCTTCCTTGTTAATCAGGGAGAGCTCACTCATATAAATGTCAGGGGAGGATGCTCAACTGTTGTGTTTCCTGGATCACTGAATAAAATCCCCTGAGATGATGTGTGTGCCCACTTAACTGTGCTACTAGATTCAGTTTTATTTCAAGGAACAGTTTGTATCTGAAAATGAACAGGAGCTGAGATTCCCTAGGACAGGGAAGTCCCCACTTTGCAAGGACATTAGTCTTGGAGAGAGAAAAGTGGGGACATTCTACCAAAATGTTAAATGCACCCAAAGGAACTACTTGATATTTTAAAAAGGCTTCTCAGTATATCTTTACATCCAAAGAGAAAATTCAGAAGTCCGAGAGGGATATAAGCAGATGAGAGTGCCATGCATTGGGAAAAATGCTCTTTTAGCAAAAGTCAAGTGTTCCCCAAATGGGGAAGACTAGGGGTGGGAGTAACTGGCTGAACTTCGAGAAACCAACTCTGACAGCACAACAGACTGGGATTTGCCATAAGAAAAGGACGTTTAAAGTCACCACTCTCTGACCACCCCTGGACATTTAGCAGCACACAACTAGGTCCCAATTTAATGCTTCCTGAATATACCAGAGAAGGCAATGGCAACCCACTCCAGTACTCTGGCCTGGAAAATCCCATGGACAGAGGAGCCTGGTAGGCTGCAGTCCATGGGGTCACTAAGAGTCGGGCACGACTGAGCGTTTTCACTTTCACTTTTCACTTTCATGCATTGGAGAAGGAAACAGCAACCCACTCCAGTATTCTTGCCTGGAGAATCCCAGGGATGGAGGAGCCTACTGGGCTGCCATCTATGGGGCTGCACAGAGTCGGACACGACTGAAGTGACTTAGCAGCAGCAGTAGCAGAATATAACACACAAAATGCTCATTCTCTAAATGCATTCTTCAAAACTCACTCATTAAGAAAGCACCCCTCTGGGTGCTCTGGAAGCGGTGCCCTGGGGTAGGATGGAAGAGAAGGGCTGAACTTGAGGCCTGCTCATCCTCCTACAGGCTGGGCACCACTGGGACACTTAAGGAACATCGCCATGTGTTCTTATCCTCGCTGAACAGTTATTTCAGGGATTAGCTGAATCTGCACTTGGATATGCTTAGTACATTTGTGAAGTAGTGTGCAGATGTAAACTTTTATTATTTGTAAACAAAAGCCTCATTTCAAGATTGGCTGAGTGCATGCTCCCAGAGCAGCACCAGGGCCCATGGACAAGGATGCTAGCTCAGAAAGCCTGGATGCGTTTGAATCCCTGCTCCTCACTTAGCCACTGGGAGACTTAGAGCAGTGACTGAGCCCTCTGTGGCCCAGTTCTCTAGTACATCAATGGTCATACCTACCTCTTCAGATTGTCGTGAGTGGAGAGGAACTCACACAAGAAAAGTATGCAGCACGAATGCTGATGCACTGTGCTTATATGCATCTGAGTCAATAGGAGCTGTGATTTTTACAAGCCAGGGCTGCGCCCACAAGTCGTAAAACTGTGCAATCCTAGCAGCAGAGGACTTAGAGGGAAGTTTGAGGGGATCTGGAAGAAGGATCCTCTGGGAGAGCCATCAGCTGCTTGAGGCCCACTGCAGTGAGCTGGTAACCTCACAGTGGCTGGTTCCACTCAGAATCAGCAGGAGAAATCATTGCTCTGATCTCCAGGCATGCTCCTCCATGCCCATATCAACTGCAAAGTATTCACCCACACCCCAGCAGAGCTCTGAGCTGTCATTTCAGAAGCAGCATCAAAGTGTTCGCTTCCAGGTACAAATTCACTTGTGACAACCGTACATTCACATCACACAAGTAGAACGCAACATGCAAAGAACATCATCTCAAAATGGAGCACAGTCAAATTTGGGGTGAGGGGGAGATGCAGGCAGTGGGGGAGGGGTGGGTGATGGATCTCAAAGGTCAGGGCTGCACTGGAGAGAATTCCTGGGCTGGGGCAACCACAAAGGGCTCCGGGCTGAGGCACATTCCATTATGAGTGGAGTGGTTTATAATGGAATGACATGGATGGGTTCTTATAATCAGAAAAACACACTGACCTTCACACTACACAGGTGCAGCAGCATAATGACCCACCACGTGTATGCGCATCAATTCCTGGGGAAAGTCCAATGAGGTTAACTCAGCGTGTATCCCAAGCAAACAAAATCAGTGACATTCCCCCCATGAAGAATGTTGTGCCCCATCCCCACCAAGAGACCTGGTTTGGGCAATTGACACATACAAGGAAAGATTACATGAGGCTCATACTCATTTTTTAAGTTTTTTATGTGGACTATTTTTTTAAAGTCTTTATTGAATTTGTTCCAATATTGCTTCTTTTTAACGTTTTAGGTTTTTGTCTGCAACACCTGTGGGATCTTAGCTCCCCAACCATATTCCTTGCATTGAAAGATGAAGTCTTAACCACTGGACTGCCAGGCAAGTCCCAGATCATACTTATTTCGGAGAAAAAAAAATGGACCAATTATAGCAAGCAGCATTATTTTATGCTGGACTTTTAAAGTTTAAGGGGTAAGAATTTAAGGGGTGAGAATCTTTCAGGAAACAAAGATTTGGTGTGGGAGCCCTGCAGGGAGGGAGAGTTCTGTTCACCCCAGCCATCTGAGAAAACTACCAGCATCTTCAGATATGCTCCACTTGTAAAATCCTTGCAACCACAAAGCAACCAGATCTATAGTTAAGCTGCTGAAAATGTCACTGACTTATTTAGGCACCTTTACTCACTCAGACATTTACTCAGATGTGAAAGACTCAAGAGGAAGTCCCATTCCCTTGCAGTGTATCACCCCAAATGGTCGCCATGCACCACACCATCACCACTTTAAACAGAGAAACCATGTCAACAATTAGAATTTGAACAGAGAGACGCCAGGCATAGGAAAACTGTGGCTGATATTCTGTGAGGGTCTTCTTAATCTGGGTATCACTTTGGTTCACTAGTTTTTCGTCCTCATTTTCTACACTCATCTTCCTCTGAAGGGAAAGTTGTGGTGAGAGTAACCGGTATGGTCTTATTTCAGAAGAAAGCAGTATGGGATGTCAGCATTCCAAAATCCTAGTGAAACCTGAAGTGTTGCTGACAAATGTGTTTGTGCCAGAAGTGAGTCGGAAGCTTGCACTCTGGGTTGCATAGGTTATCTTCCCATCCCTGGTCCAAGCAGATTTGAGTAGGAAAGAGAGTTCAGCCTCCATGTCCTAAGATCCTGCTCTGTGCCAAGCTCAGGCTGAGTGCTCCTCGGCTCTGCAGGAGCGAGGCCCCTCTCCTGGACATGACCACTCCTCAGGCTGACCCACCTCAGTTCCATATGCAGGCTTTCCCATGTTGGAGGTCCCCAGACTCTCCTATAGTTACATGAGGGCTCATATTCCAACTGAAGGACTTTATTACTCTCTGAAAACTGACAACATCCACATTTCTTTGACAGCTTAGCACTCTCATCTGAAGTTCAAACCTAGCATCCACTGGAACTTCTCAGAGCCCCCCAAACACAGTGCAACGGAGTTATTTGCCCTCTGCCCTGACTCTGCAAGTCTTCCTCGCCCACCAGATCGCCCATGGGGGCTCTTGGGCATCCACCTCTGGTTCTTTTTCTCCCCAAGCCCATCCTCTGCATCCAACCAAGTGACCAATTCATTCACTCCTTCCTCTTAGCTGTTCTAGATATCTGTTTCTCACCATTTCCATCTCTTCCATCATGGTCCAAGCCTCCCTTTCCTCCTGAATCTCAGTTGATCCTAACTGGTCTCCATCCCCATCTTAAAGACCTGCTCTACAACAGGCAGAATGCTTCTCAAAAAGGGAACAGCTGACCAATTGTATTACTTTCTTGCTTTAGTGACCTCACACTTCTTTTAGGCTAAAGTTCTAAATACCAGTTTGAGACTTCTTCAGACAAATAGGCCAAATGGATCTGGCCCTGCCTCTCTCCCCACCACAAATGACATTCCCACTCCTGCTGGCCAGTCAGGGAGTTTCACAGCCTTCCAAGGCACTCCCTTTTCTTCTCCTGGAAGCTGCATATGATGTTCCTCATCTAAAACATGCTTCTCTCAACCCTTTGTTCTCCACCTTTAGTTCTCGGTCATTCTGGGACCACCCTCCGCCCACCTCTAGCCAGAACAGATGCCCCTGGAACAGAACTCTGTATTTATTTTAGTAGTTTTGAAAATAATTTTAAAGAACTATGTACATCATTTGTATAATGTATTGCAGAGTTGATCCGGCTTTCTCAGGGCTGGGGCAGTACAAGGAGTGTTCTCTATATGTAATGAGAATTGGACAAATGAATGAACAAATGTTCAGGGACTGTCT
The DNA here is from genome assembly GCF_032405125.1 of Capricornis sumatraensis. Lineage (NCBI taxonomy): Eukaryota > Metazoa > Chordata > Mammalia > Artiodactyla > Bovidae > Capricornis > Capricornis sumatraensis. The sequence continues at coordinate 82,664,881 of NC_091073.1, forward strand.
ATACCTTTGAACTCACAGTCTAGACTTTAGAAGATGTAAAAGGAGCCTTTTGTTGCATCTGCCCTAAGCCAAATTCTGGTCCAATTAATCAAACACACACACATTAGAAGAGATGGCAGAACAACAACAACAACAACAACAAAGACCATTCAAATTAGATGTTACGTATTTAGTACTTAGCCTGGGGATACTGGAGTATTTCACTTTACAGTTTACTGTAAATTGTTTTCTTACAGTTTACTGTTTAACTGCAAAACTTGACTTTGTCAAATAAGGAGGTGAGCAGAAGTGGAGACTTTAGAAACAAAGTGAATGAGACAAAAAAGGATCCATCCCTTAATCCACAAATCCTGGGCCACCTTATCAAAGAGGACCTAGACAGAATCCTTTTCTATAAGAATAAGCTGGAGCTGAAGGACATTAAGGAATGAAACGGGCACCACGTTACCTGTCTATGTGAAAGTAACCACATATATCTCTACCCTCTGCTTTCAGACTGTCTAAGTTTCACAGATCCACAGGGTCTCTTTCTAGGAACGAGTGCAAAGAATTCAAGCACAGGAAACCCCATGAGAAATGACCGTTGACAGTATTAGGGATCAACAAAGCTGTACCTTATAAATAACCTGAAGTTATACAATTCTTTCTTCAAGGTACCTGTGATATAAAGGCAGCTCTAACCACTTCTTCTATTGCTCTCCAAGGGCTCTAACCCATGGGGAACACTCTTGGAGCCCTGGCACAGGGCTGCAGGAAAGTCTAGTGAGAAGGACAACTCCGAAGACCCTGGCACCAGTGCCTACGGTAGAAGCCCCAGCAGGAGGGCACAGGCAGCACAGCAAGGACAGCGTCTGACAAGCTGTTCCTTCATTGGTCCCTGTGTCAGCTCTCCAAGCTACTGGCATCTACTCTGTTCAGTAGATGTGTTGTTGTTCAGTTGCTAAGTCATGCCTGACTCTCTGCAACCCCATGGACTACAGCACTCCAGGCTCCTCTGTCCTCCACTATGTCCCAGAGTTTGCTCAAATTCATGTCCATTGAGTCGGTGATGCTATCTAACCATCTCATCCTCTGCAGGCCCCTTCACCTTCTGCCCTCAATCTTTCCCAGCATCAGGGTCTTTGCAAATGAATCAGCTCTTCACATCAGGTGGCCAAAGTACTGGAGCTTCAGCATCAGTCCTTCCAATGAATATTCATGATAATTTCCTTTAGGATTGACTGGTTTGATCTCCTTGCTATCCAAGGGACTCTCAAGAGTCTTCTCCAGCACCATAGCTTGAAAGTGTCAAATCTTCAGTGCTCAGCCTTCTTTATGGTCCAGCTCCCACATCCATACATGGCTACTGGACAAATCATAGCTTTGACTACACAGACCTTTGTCAGCAAAGCGATGTCTCTGCTTTTTAATGCACTGTCTAGGTTTATTATAGCTTTCCTTCCAAGGAGTTTAGTGTTCTTTAGTTTCATGGCTGCAGTTAACACCTGCAGTGATTTTGGAGTCCAAGAAAATAAAACCTGTTACTGCTTCCCCTTCTCTTTGCTATGAAGCGATGGGAATGGAAGCCATGATCTTAGATTTTTGAATGTTGAGTTTCAAGCCAGCTTTTTTCACTCTCCTCTTTCACTCTCATCAAGAGGTCCAGTTCTTCACTTTGTGCCCTTAGAGTGGTATCATCTGCATATCTGAGGTTGTTGATATTTCTCCAGGCAATCTTGATTCCTGCTTGTGATTCATTCAGCCTAGCATTTCACATGATGTACTTTGCATGTAAGTTAAATAAGTAGGATGACAATATACAGCCCTGTCATACTCTTTTCCCAATTTTGAACCAGTCCATTGTTCCATGTCCAGTTCTAACTGTTGCTTCTTGACTCGTACACAGGTTTCTCAGGAGACAGGTAAGGTGGTCTGGTACACCCATCTCTTTAAGAATTTTGCACAGTTTGTTGTGATCTACACAGTCAAAGACTTTAGTATAATCAATGAAGTGCATCCACTCTAGCACCCTGTTAAAATATCTCCAACAGTGCCCTTCTAATGGTCAAGGCTGAAAGGTGGCAAAAACTGTGAAATATGGTAAGGAGGGGACACTGTGTCACTGCTACTGCCACCTGGGTAGAAGTCACCATCATTAAAAAATCAAATAAGCCAGATAAGATATTATTCCAGGACCAATATTAACCCTGCACTAATCACAATGAGCTATGATTAAAAACCCAATTCAGAAAGCATGACACTGGCCTTCAGGCCACAGGTGATTTATTGTGTGCTAAAATAAATTTGGTTTGGTTTTCCTCATGTTTCCAATCAGTCTCCATTTGATAAGTGGAGATTATTGAGGCAGAATGGATAAAAGTGAGCAATATACAAGATGACAGAATTTTAAAACAGTTTTGGAATTATAGAGTGTAAATTTGCTGTCTAAAAAGCCAAGCCATGCAGATAATAAAATGAAAAGTCACCCAAAATCTCACCCTTGAAGAAAGCCAGAGATTCTGGTTGGCGGTGGGTTCTTCAATTCTAAGGAGCTGTTGGAGCAAAGTCTAACCAAGGTGCCACCTCCTGGGTGGTCAGGTCCCTCCAGGTCCCACTGGCCTGAAGGTGGGTATCATGAGAAAGAAGACCCAGAGTTGCTGGTCTTCAAAGGAGGTTTGTACTACTGGAAGAGAATTTACACTGCCTTTAAGTGGATGTATCTCATATCCTCAGAAACCTGTTCAGCTACTACAATTATCCCGCCATCATGACTATCAATCATCTTAAGTTGTTCTCAGTATGGATGATTGACACTAGGATCTGCTGAATTCTAAAGAGGGATGCCAAGTTGTAGGGACATTTAAATATCTACAGTTTTCATTTCAGTAGCCCCAAGCCCTCAAGAAAATCTAATACCCTTCTTTTGTGAAGTGAAAGTCACTCAGTCGTGTTAGACTCTTTGCGATTCCATGGAATATACAGTCCATGGAATTCTCTAGGCCAGAATACTGGAGTGGGTAGCTGTCCCCTTCTCCAGGGGATCTTTCCAACCTAGGGATCAAACCCAGGTCTCCTGCATTGCAGGCAGATTCTTTACCAGCTGAACCACCAGGGAAGTCCAAGAATACTGGAGTGGGTAGCCTATCCCTTCTCCAGCGGATCTTCCTGACCCAGGAATCGAACCAGGGTCTCCTGCATTGCAGGCGGATTCTTTACCAGCTGAGCCATCAGGGAAGCCACCAGGAAACCACTCTTTTGTTCACATAAAAACACTCTATCCCAGAGTCTACCATTGAGTATTTGTTGACTGAGTGATCCAGCAGATCAATGGAAGAAGGAATAACCTGCCTATGCATTCCCGCACCTGAAGGAAACTTCCAATACACTGCCCCAGACCTCCTGGGAATGACAAATTAAATTCATTTGTACATGTTTTGAATGAGACTTTTAAAAAGTCATTTCTACTTAGAGACCAGAAAAATTACATTTGCTAATAAAATGATTCTTTTTGGGAGAACCCAAGAACAAGCAGTTTCACTAGACTGTCCCCTCCTGTTGGCATCACAGAAAAGGACTCATCAGCTGACGGCAATGAGGATAGGATGCTGAAACAAATGGCTGTTTGGTCCCATTTTCAACTTAAAAAATAACAACAACAAACTTTTGATTTTATATTGGAGTATAGCCAGTTAGGAGAAGGCAATGACAAAGTTGTGATAGTCATCACAGAGAGACTTAACTACACATATACATGTATCCACTCTCCCCTCAAGTCCCCTCCCATCCAGACTGCCACATAACACTGAACACAGTTTCCTGCTACACAGTAGGACCTTGATGGTTATCCGTGTTACGTATAGCAGAGTATACATGTCGATCCCAAACTCCCTATCTCTTCCTCCCATTCTTCTCTCCCAGCAACCATAAGTTCATTCTTTGTGAGTCTGTTTCATAAATAAGTTCAACTGTACCATTTTAGATTCCACATATAAGGGATGTCATATGATATTTCTCCTCCTCTGCCTGACTTACTTCTCTCAGCATGACAATCTTGAGGTCCAACTTTGTGACCATGAATCCATTATTAGCACTACTGATTTTTTTTTTTAACCATCTGACTAGTTTTGTTTCCTCTCAAGCTCATCTTTTTCAGTCCTTTGTCTGGATTCAAGTTAAATTCTCAGGAGATGTAAGATTTACTATCAAATAACCTTAAGGGTGGGGCTTCCCAGGTGGCTCTCCAGTATTCTTGCCTGGAGAATCCCATGGACGGAGGAGCCTGGTGGGTTACAGTCCACGGGGTCGCAAAGGGTCGGACACGACTGAGTGACTTTACTTTCACTTTCAACCTTAAGGGTGGGCTTCCTGGGTGGCGCTAGTGGTAAAGAACCTGCCTGCCACTGCAAGAGACATAAGAGATGCAGGTTCAGTTCCTGGGTTGGGAAGACTACCTGGAGGAGGGCATGGCAACCCACTCCAGTATTCTTGCCTGGGAATCCCATGGACAGAGGAGCCTAGTAGGCTACAGTTCACAGGGTCACAGAGAGTTGGATACAACTGATGTGACTTAGCATGCATGCAATGTTAAGCGTATATTATCATAGAATTTGTTTCCCTGGGAGGAGATCTTTTCATGAGACAATACATCCTTTTTAGACATTAATGACTTACAATACCAATTTCTTGGCCCCTCTATTCTTTTTTCTTTTTTTATGTGGACCATTTTTAAAGTCTTTATTGAGTTTGTTACAATATTGCTTCTGTTTTATGTTCTGGGTGTTATGGCCTGAGCTATATGTGACCTTAGCTCTCTGACCAGGAACTGAACCTGCATCCCCTGTGTTAGAAGGAGAATTCTTAACTACTGTTCTGAAAGGAAGTCCCCACACTTCTATTCTTAGAGATCATCTCTCTTAAATTAAAGGAAAAAAAAAGAAAGGCTCTGACGAACAGTTCAGGCTTTACTTGAAGAGCATGGACTTGGCATTGCCAGTGAGCTATTCATTTTCTTAATACTCAACTTATTTTAATATGTTTTAAATTTTCATGTATTCATATATTTCTCCAGTTCTGCAGCATACCCCTGACTAAATCTCTACTACTAATAATGCATTATTAGTATCAGGACTTCCCATTTGATATTTTCTTCCCAACCCGATGCTCATGCTGGTTCTAAGGAAGACAGTTTCCAAAGATGTCTATCTGAGGGGCAGTTTCAACTCCATGACCAGGCAACATAAATGGAGGTGCAGCCTCCTCCTTCTAGTATCTTATTCTTCAGACCCCAACTCTGAGCAGCAGAGGGGCAGTGCTAGGATAAGGAGCAAAGCTGAGACCTATATCCAAGGTAGTGAGGGCAGGGTTGGGGCAGCCCCCAGCCAGTCCTCCTCTAGGGTTAGTGTTCATGACCAAGATCTAGGTCTCTCCCCACCAACCTCCTCCCTCCCAGAGCTGTGAGTTCCTCCTGCTTAGCTCGGGCCTTCTGCTCTTCCCTGACCTTTATGCTGCATCGTAGGAAGCCTGTGATGGGGAAACACTTAGAATAGAACTCCATACTTGACTGACTCCACAACAAAGCTGTCTTATAAGAATAATAGCTGATCCCAGGATGTTTTCATTAAAAACAGATTTTAGTGACAGACTATCAAAACATTTTCCTTGTACCAAAAGCAGTATGATGCTGAGATAGAATTATGCAAAACATATGGGCTAACCCTGCCCTCGGCAGCTAGGGACTTGCTTGCACTGGATTCAATAGCTCGTTTAACTTGTGCATCATGGGTGTGCAAACAGACTGTATCCTGTCCAGTGCTTTTCATGCTCCAAGTGGCAGAAGAAAAACAAAATGGCTCGTGAACTGCATTTCTGCCTCTATTTGCAAAGTCCGTCACCAGTTGCCTTTGAGAGGTGGGGTTTGCTTGTACCCTGAGGCAGTCAGAGAGATGCCTATAGCAATCAGGCTCAGAGTCGTTCAACATGTACTGACCATTCATCACTTCAGCACTGGAAAACATAGCGATATTATTAAAGCTAACATCTAGCACTTATGTGGGCACCCTACTCCAGTACTCTTGCCTGGAAAATCCCATGGACGGAGGAGCCTGATGGGCTGCAGCCAATGGGGTCGCGAAGAGTCGGGCTCGACTGAGTGACTTCCCTTTCACTTTCCACTTTCATGCATTGGAGAAGGAAATGGCAATCCACTCCAGTGTTCTTGCCTGGAGAATCCCAGGGACGGGGGAGCCTGGTGGGCTGCCGTCTACGGGGTCGCACAGAGTCAGACACGACTGAAGTGACTTAGCAGCAGCAGCAGCAGCACTTATATGGGCTTCCCAGGTGGCGCTGGGGTAAAGAACCTGCCTGCCGATGCAGAAGACATGATAGACGTGGGTTCAGTCTCTGGGTCGGGAAGATCCTCTGGAGGAGGAAATGGCAACCCACTCCAGTATTCTTGCCTGGAGAATCTGATGGACAGAGAAGCCTGGCGGGCTACAGTCCATAGGGTCACAGAGTTGGACATGACTGAAGTGACTTAGCACACACAGCATTTATATAGTTTCCTACATGCCAGGCATCATTTGAAGTACTTTACATTGAGTAACTCACTCAGTCCTCACAATGACCCCACAAAGCAGTGTTAGTATTGTCTACATTTTACAGATGAGGAAACTGAGGCAGGGGCAGGTTATGCCATGTGCCCAACGTCACCCAAAGAGTAAGGCGCAGAGCCAGGATTCAGTCAGGCACTGGGGACTTCTGGCCACACTCCCCACCTAATATTCAATAGAAGTCAATACTAACACTCAATTGCTACTTTCTAGAATATAAACATCACATAGATATTGTTGGTTGGATTAAATTGAACTAACGAATGTGAGAAGGTTTTTGCATTAAGTTATCCCATCCAGAAGCATGATCTGTTTCTCTATTATTAAATTACCAGTTTGATTTTTAAAATTAATATTCATCACTTTCTTCATGTACGTCACACAAAGTTTGTATCTGTTTTCTTTCTTAAGAATTTGAGATGTTTCTAACATTATCATGGGATTAAACCAAAGGATACCTTCTCTATTCTCCATTTTTAAAGAATGATGGCCTTCTACTTCTCTTTCTTGTCTTTCAGAATCTTTTTATTAGCCTAATATCCCATCCTCAGATATTGACCCACACGTAAGTCCCTGGGTCTCTGTCCTTTGAAGTAATGGTTTTTGCTTTAGACTTGCAAACCTCCCCTCAGTCTCAAAAGGCTGACTCAAGAGTTAATGATAAAGAAATGTGAAGATGTAAGAAAAAAAAGTCCTTGATGGGCAAGGAAACTGGTAATAATTTAGACTATCAATCAGCCACATAGCAGTTACTGAACTCCCATTTCCCTGAAAGATACAGATTCCCAAGTTGTTTTTAGAGGAAGCAGATTCCCCGCCAGATGAATATCACTGACTGCAAGCGTGTAGACCCCAGACTGGTTGAAACCAGAAGATGAGTGATGTTTGAAATTCCACCTTGATGCCAACCGATCTAGAACTGTGCACAAGCTGATCATGCACCCTCAGCCCCTCCCTCTCACTGCCTTTAAAACCTTTGTTTCCTTACCAGTAACTTGCAGATGGTCTTAGGACATTAGTCCACCATCTTCCCAGGTTGCTGGTCTCCTGATAAAGCAACTTTTTTCCACCAACACTTTTTCTCTTAAATATTAGCATTTCAAGTGGCAAGTAGCTGATCTTGAGTTTGATACTGGTCCTGTCTGATTACAGTATTACCGTGTTTTATTATCATGTCTTATCAAGTATTAATATGTTTGCTGGTCTGGAGTCGACCAACAGGGAGGGCAGAATTGCACCCATACCCCTCTTGAGGGAGGGCTCAAATATCCTTCCCCTGAAGGAACAGGGCTTGGGCAGGGGAAGTGGTTCTCCGTGGGGCCCCCTGTCCAGGGAGGAGCCTGGGGGATGGGATCCACCTCTTCCTGTAACATTTCAAGGGACAGACCTCTGCACTCCCTTGGGCAAGGCTCTGCCTAGCTCCAGGTCAGCAATCTCCTTGCCCAGGTCTTCTGAGGTAAGCATGCTGTGGCTGGGCCTTGCAGGGACAAGTGTGGCCCCGACTTGGGTCTGGACCATGGATCTGGCAGGGGGTTGGCCCTGGAGATGAGGCAAATGCTAGTGAACCACAGACTCCAAGCTCTGGCTGTGGAGCTCAAGTTTGAGGAAAAGAACAACAAAAAAACACAATAAATAAGATACACATTAGATGGTAGGATATTTTAATAAGAAAGAAATGAGAAATGAAGTGCTAAGATGTGGGTAGGAAGGGACATTTTAGACTGGGTTTCTCAAAAATGAAGAGACTTTGAGTAAATAACAGAAGGAAGACAAGGAAGTATCCAGTGAGATGTCTGGGGAAGGAATATTTCAGGCAAAGAAAACAGAAAGTGCAAAGGTCCTGAGGCAGAGAGTGTTTGGCTCTGCAGAGAAACAGCAAGGAAGTCAACGTGGCCAGAGCAAAAAGAACAGAGGGGGAAATAGCAGGAAAGAGTTGAATATGCGATTAAGGGCTAGCTGGTGGTAAGTTTCCTAGTTCAGTGGAAGGACTCTCGTATCCACACAGAGTGAGGTGAGGAGTGACTAGAGAGCTCTGAGGAAGGAGTGACACCACCTGGCTGGCCATGAGCAGCGCGTCTCTGGCTGCTGGTTTAAGAACACACTGAAGAGAGGGCAAGGGAGGAGACTGCAAAATCTTATGAGAATCCAGGCAAGACGTGAAGACAGCATAGACAGGGTAATGACAGAGGAGATGGTGAGAATTTGATGAGGACTGTGGCTGGAGGAAGGTTGTTACTGGAGAGGCTGTACTGCACTGGATTTGCAATGCCTCTAATGAACCTTCAAGTTGCAGGCGAGAAGGCATGCTTGCTCCTCCTCACTTGCTCATCAGACTCCACATTATAGAGTTTCTCAGACACTGAAAAACAAACAATAGCAGCTTTTCTTTGAATATGTAGTCCATTAAAGATAAAAAATCTGTGGGCATACACTGACCCAGATACCTGACTATGTGTAGCCAACTCTTGTCTTTTCCACAACAGCATCTCAAAAGTCCTGGGGGCTAAAATGTAAACAAATCATTTGATAATAAGGTAATGTAATAAGGACTTATGAGGCAAGAAAAATGATAATATCCAAGTTATGGTTTCTTTAGTAACTGTTCTGTTTCCAGAATGATGATGTTCAAACGCATAAAAAGTTTCCAGATGTAATACCAAACATCGTAACATCAACCAGCTGGGAAGGGAGAAGGAGTGTTAGATTTTGGATCTGGTCTCAGTATATTAGCCAAAGGAGACCATTTACCCTCTGAGAACTGTGAACCAAGGGGGACTCACTTCCACAATGCTGAAAGCTCAAGTCTGCTAAAACTAAGCAACAAAAGTTAGAAAGTTAAAATACACAAGGGCCAGGAAAATTGCTCTATGAACCTTTTCATGTTTCTGATGTTTCTGGGCAAAGAGCACTGGCAACTAGCTGACAGGATTTTTGGTGGCCACTCCAAGGATAGAGACTTCTGGAAAGATATAGTCGTATCTCCTTTGGAGACATCTGTTTACGTGCCAGAGGTTGTAAACCCAGAATCTTCTGCCTCCTCTCCCCAGAGAAGATTTCTTTATATTCCACACTCTCTCTAGAGGGGGAAGAGACCCAGATGTGCCTTCAGCTCCTGAATAAGCCCTGATAGTCATAACTTCAGGGTTTCTCTCCTGTGGCACAAACCCCTGTATGAACAGGGAATATTTGGCTCTCATCACTTCACCCCATGGGAGACTGGGAATTGATGATGAGATTGCTATGGTAATCAGTCTGTTTTTGATCTGGAAGCCTCATGTTTTCTGTCACAATAAATAAATACAAGTAGATGTATAACTTAACAATAAAAGGAGAACTGGCTGTGACAGTAGGGCCATTCACTATTACACGGCCCATTATCATCATAATCCAGACGTCAGTCATTCCATGCTCTTCAGGGGCATCATGCATCCCTCCCATCATGGGACTTGCCTGTAGTGCCTATGAGGAGAGTATATACCCCGACCTCACAGACTTTGGACTTGCCCATATAATATGCTTTGGCCAGCTTTTATATACAGGAAAATATAATGTTTACTTCTGAGCATCATGGGCCTTTTAAGAGACATCATGAGTTTACACCAACCCTCTTGCTCTTGCTGCCCCTTCCCCAAGAACAGAGTGTTCTAGTTCTAGACTGCGCTATGCCTTCAGCCTACATTTCAGAAGAAAGAAGACACAGGCAGCATGTCTGAACTCAACCCATAAAGTGAAGGCAAGCTGTGGTTGACCAACAATCTAAACATGGTATGAGTGAGAAATAAACCTTTGTGGAGGAAGTCATTGAGATCCTGTACATGTTTGTTCACAGCCCAAGCAGCAAAAGAAAGTTGTGTGGATATGTGCTTCTCAACAAAACCAGCAAATCAGACTAATGCAATATACGCCTAGCTTCCATTTCTACCCCTCTTCTAAACTGAACCCCACTGCTCAGTGGGAGGTGATTCACCCTGATTCTTCTATGCCAACCAGCACTTGGCATTTCCCTAAACTTACCTTCTTTGAAAGAATAGTCTTATGTTTCATGACTCAGGGAGAGAGTTCAGTACAAATATAGACTTGCCAGGTGGCAATAATCTGAGGCATCTTTCTTTTCTACTGTGTCCCATTTTTGTGTTAGTCACTCAGTTATATCCAGTTCTTTGTGACCCCATGGGCTGTAGCCCACCAGGCTCCTCTGTCCATGGAATCCTTCAGGCAAGAATACTGGAGAGAGTTGCCATTCCCTTCTCCAGGGAATCCTCCTGAGCCAAAGATTGAACCTGGGTCTCCTGCAATGCAAGCAGGTTCTTTACCAACTGAGCCACCAGGGAAGCCCATGTCCCGTTTAGACCAAACAACCAAGTCCTCTCCTTTTTCTTTTTTGTATCTACTGGTTTTTCTCTTTAACTGAAATTCCAAACTCTTTATGGTCATTTTTTTCCCCAGTTTCTGTCAATTCCCAGGTCAAATTTCTTCCAGTAGTTGTCAGGTCAGGACCCCTAGGGTATCTCCTCCTTCATGTTTCCCACAAGGAAACATTCTCTGCTCATAAGAGGAAGACTGGACTCAATTCTGCAGCTGTAGTGCTGTGTTGCTGTTATTTGCTGCTAGTTAAATTCTTATTTTTCACCAGGTTTTTATGTCAAAGCATAGAAAGCCAGGGTAAGTAAACCTCTAGCACCACCCAAGGGCTACTTCTCCTCCTTGAATCTGCTGTCTTGAGTCCTTTTCAATCTCAGCTGGCAGACAGCAAGTCTGAATTAGGGCACTAACTCCATAACAATATTGGAGTTTAACAGACTTAAGCTGGGTCCTCCTGGAGGCATTTACACTTCAGAGTGAAGAGCAGTCCTCACATCATGGCAGCTGGAACAGGGAGGGAGCCAGTGGGAGGAGGCCTGCCAGGGGAGGTTAGCATCTAGTCTCTTGTCACTGTCTACCATGGCCAAGAGGGGCTTCTGACAAAATAGAGTCGGAGTGTGTTAGAGACTGCTCATGTCAAGCCAAACAGCTGAAAGGATCTCAGACCCACTGTCTTAATGGAATAGGTCACTGCTTCATTTTCTCTATCCAAAATTCAATAGTTTAAGGGGTTTGGCGGCAAGACTTTAATGTGATTTTAGCAGTGGGATGCTGAGCCAAGTGTAGTAGCACATCCTGGTGTAAATCAGTTTTGGAAATTCACATGGGCAGGGACCACACAGATGCTTTTAGATGGGTAAATATCGCCCCCACCCCCCGACCCCAACACACACACACAGAGTTTCATTGAAAGGGTTGTAATAGGAGAGACAGATGATTCCTGGTTATGGAATAGACAGATGAGCAGAGGGAGGTAGAGGAGCCCGAGTTTAACTCATTCTGCCATTTCTGGCTCTGGGATCTTGATCAAGTTACTTAACCTTTCTAAACAGTTTGTTTACTTATACATGAGGATTATAATTGTAACTACTGCACAGCCCTGTCAACAGGTATAAGTGGAAAGATAGAGAAAAAGTCTTACTAGCACTAGCATACATGGCATCTGTTGTTTAATAGGACAGAGAGAACTCAGTGAGAAAAAAGTGCATCAAGTGGAAGAGATAAGGAGCCTCTATACTCCAGCCTCTATACTCCTCCTAATGATATATTAACCCTTGGCTGAGCAGGCAAACACCTGGCCACTTTCTGCTCAAAATTTTGGAAAAGTTACAAGAATCTTACAAGGAATTCTCCAAATATTAATATTTTGCTATATGTGTATTTCCTTTCTCTCTATAATTATACACACATACACATATCTGTGCATATCTAATTATTTTTGAACCACTCAAAAGTAATCTGGGAACTTCCCTGGCAGTCCAGCGGTTAAGCCTCCACACTTTCAATCCCCAGTCAGGGAACTAAAATTCCACGTGCCACACAGCAGAAATAAATAAATAAAAATTAAAAATTACTTCTTTAAAAAAGGAATCTGCAGACAGGATGTACCTTTACTTGTAAAAACTTTAGTGTGTATTGGCTAAAAATAAGAAATTCCCTTAGATAACGACAGGACAATTATAAAAATTAGGAAATTGACACGGACATAGTTCTATTATCTAATCTACAGACCTTATTCAGAGTTCACTATTTTTTTCAATAATGTCCCTCAGGGCAAAGGAAAATCCAGGATCCCAGATCATGTGTTATGTTCATTTGCTTTTCTCTGTCTTTCATGACACGGATAGATTTCCAGGGTACAGGCTGGGGATTTTGAAGAATGGCCCTCACTTTGAGTTTGTGTGATGTTTCCTTGTGATCTGAATTCAGGTTAAGCACTTTGGCCAGAAATACCATAGAAGGCATGCTTGCTCTCTGTGTACCATATCCAATGCAGACGCTGTTGCTAGTTTCATTTCTCGTGATGCCAACTTTGATAGGTGATCTCTGCCAGATTTCTCCACTATAAAATTACTATTTTATCCTTTGTTATTGTCAGTATCTCATGGAGAGATACTTTGAGATTATGTTAACACACTTCAGTTCAGTTCAGTTCAGTCGCTCAGTCGTGTCCGACTCTATGCAACCCCATGAATCACAGCACGCCAGCCCTCCCTGTCCATCACCATCTCCCGGAGTTCACTCAGACTCACGTCCATCGAGTCCGTGATGCCATCCAGCCATCTCATCCTCTGTCGTCCCCTTCTCCTCCTGCCCCCAACCCCTCCCACCATCAAAGTCTTTTCCAATGAGTCAACTCTTCGCATGAGGTGGCCAAAGTACTGGAGTTTCAGCTTTAGCATCATTCCTTCCAAAGAACACCCAGGGCCGATCTTCTTCAGAATGGACTGGTTGGATCTCCTTGTAGTCCAAGGGACTCTCAAGAGTCTTCTCCAACACCAAGGTTCAGAAGCATCAATTCTTCAGTGCTCAGCATTCTTCACAGTCTAACTCTCACATCCATACATTTCTACTGCAAAAATCATAGCCTTGACTAGACAGACCTTTGTTGGCAAAGTAATGTCTCTGCTTTTGAATATGCTATCTAGGTTGGTCATAACTTTTCCTCCAAGGAGTAAGCGTCTTTTAATTTCATGGCTGCAGTCACCATCTGCAGTGATTTTGGAGTCCCCAAAAATAAAGTCGGACACTGTTTCTACTGTTTCCCCGTCTATTTCCCATGAAGTGATGGGACCGGATGCCATGATCTTCGTTTTTTGAATGTTGAGCTTTAAGCCAACTTTTTCACTCTCCTCTTTCACTTTCATCAAGAGGCTTTTTAGTTCCTCTTCACTTTCTGCCATAAGGGTGGTGTCATCTACATATCTGAGATTATTGATATTTCTCCCGGCAATCTTGATTCCAGCTTGTGTTTCTTCCAGTCCAGCATTTCTCATGATATACTCTGCATATAAGTTAATAAGCAGGGGGACAATAGACAGCCTTGACGTACTCCTTTTCCTATTTGGAACCAGTCTGTTGTTCCATGTCCAGTTCTAACTGTCACTTCCTGACCTGCATACAGATTTCTCAAGAGGCAGGTCAGGTGGTCTGGTATTCCCATCTCTTTCAGAATTTTCCACAGTTTATTGTGATCCACACAGTCAAAGGCTTATGGCATAGTCAATAAAGCAGAAATAGATGTTTTTCTGGAACTCTCTAGCTTTTTCCATGATCCAGCGGATGTTGGCAATTTGATCTCTGGTTCCTCTGCCTTTTCTAAAACCAGCTTGAACATCAGGGAGTTCATGGTTCATGTATTGCTGAAGCCTAGCTTGGAGAATTTTGAGCATTACTTTACTAGCATGTGAGATGAGTGCAATTGTGTGGTAGTTTGAGCATTCTTTGGCATTGCCTTTCTTTGGGATTGGAATGAAAACTGACCTTTTCCAGTCCTGTGGCCACTGCTGAGTTTTCCAAATGTGCTGGCATATTGAGTGCAGCACTTTCACAGCATCATCTTTCAGGATTTGAAACAATTCAACTGGAATTCCATCACCTCCACTAGCTTTGTTCGTAGTGATGCTTTCTAAGGCCCACTTGACTTCACATTCCAAGATGTCTGGCTCTAGATTAGTGATCACATCATCATGATTATCTGGGTCATGAAGATCTTTTTTGTACAGTTCTTCTGTGTATTCTTGCCACCTCTTCTTAATATCTTCTGCTTCTGTTAGGTCCATATCACTTCTGTCCTTTATCGAGCCCATCTTTGCGTGAAATGTTCCCTTGGTATCTCTAATTTTCTTGAAGAGATTTCTAGTCTTTCCCATTCTGTTGTTTTCCTCTATTTCTTTGCACTGATCGCTGAAGAAGGCTTTCTTATCTCTTCTTGCTATTCTTTGGAACTCTGCACTCAGATGCTTATACCTTTCCTTTCTCCTTTGTTTTTTGCCTCTCTTCTTTTCACACCTATTTGTAAGGCCTCCCCAGACAGCCATTTTGCTTTTTTGCATTTCTTTTCCATGGGGATGGTCTTGATCCCTGTCTCCTGTACAATGTCACGAACCTCATTCCACAGTTCATCAGGCACTCCATCTATCAGATCTAGGCCCTTAAATCTATTTCTCACTTCCATTGTATAATCATAAGGGATTTGATTTAGGTCATACCTGAATGGTCTAGTGGTTTTCCATACTTTCTTCAATTTAAATCTGAATTTGGTAATAAGGAGTTCATGATCTGAGCCACAGTCAGCTCCTGGTCTTGTTTTTGTTGGCTGTATAGAGCTTCTCCATCTTTGGCTGCAAAGAATATAATCAATCTGATTTCGGTGTTGACCATCTGGTGATGTCCATGTGTAGAGTCTTCTCTTGTGTTGTTGGAAGAGAGTGTTTGTTATGACTAGTGCATTTTCTTGGCAAAACTCGATTAGTCTTTGCCCTCTTCATTCCACATTCCAAGGCCAAATTTGCCTGTTACTCCTGGTGTTTCTTGACTTCCTACTTTTGCATTCCAGTCCCCTATAATGAAAAGGACATCTTTTTTGGGTGTTAGTTCTAAAAGGTCTTGTAGGTCTTCATAAAACCGTTCAACTTCAGCTTCTTCAGCGTCACTGGTTGGGGCATAGACTTGGATAACTGTGATAGTGAATGGTTTGCCTTGGAGACAAACAGAGATCATTCTGTCATTTTTGAGACTGCATAAGTACTGCATTTCAGACTCTTTTGTTGACCATGATGGCTACTCCACTTCTTCTGAGGGATTCCTGCCCACAGTAGTAGATATAATGGTCATCTGAGTTAAATTCACCCATTCCAGTCCATTTTAGTTCGCTGATTCCTAGAATGTCGACGTTCACCCTTGCCATCTTTTGTTTGACCACTTCCAATTTGCCTTGATTCGTGGACCTGACATTCCAGGTTCCTATGCAATATTGCTCTTTACAGCATCGGATCTTGCTTCTATCACCAGTCACATCCACAACTGGGTATTGTTTTTGCTTTGGCTCCATAGCTTCATCCTTTCTGGAGTTATTTCTCCACTGATTTCACCACAGTCTTGTCTAACTCAATGAAACCAAGCCATGCCTGCGGGGCAACCCAAGATGGGTGGAGAGGTCTGACAGAATGTGGTCCACTGGAGAAGGGAATAGCAAGCCACTTCAGTATTCTTGCCTTGAGAACCCCATGAACAGTATGTTAATACTTTATTATGCCTTAAACTTTCACCTGCTTCCTGTAGCATCCATTAATTATTTTTGCCTCAATCAGTTATTGTTTTGATGGTCCCAGCCTCTTTCTTAACAGATGTCTTGAATTTTGTCTTTTGAGAAATGTCTTCCGTGGTAATGGATTTTATAATGAGTCTCATTAATGACACTATATTATAAATCATCTTTATATAGTAAAAACTGAGTTCCTGTCTAGTGTCAGCTGGTTGCAAAGACTTCATTTTGAGGAAGGTGAGCACAATGAACACTGGAAATGCAGTTTATTTGCCAGAAAAGGAATAAGAATTCAATTGCTCTTGAGTTTAAATTACAGCCATTTCACATCTGGTTTCAACACAATATTGCTAGTTTTTCCTTTTTTAAAAATTATACAAGTCATTTTTATTGTGGAAAATTTGAATGCTATAAAAAGCAGAAAATAGAAGGAAAAAAGTCCCCCATGATCCTGAATTTAACACCACTAACCAATTTGGTATATTCTTTGCATTCATGTTTTTCCCTTTTAAGACATACAGTCTATATCATTTTACATTCTAATTTTTCAACAAAATAAGTGTTTCCAATGCTGTTAAGATTTTCTCATAAATAAATCTAAGTGGGTAACTTTGATAAACATACTATAACTTGGTTCCTTGTCCTCTATTTTGGACATTTAGGTGGTTTTTATATTTCTGCTACTTAATAATGATGGGACAAACATTTTGCATGCACAAAAAAATCTTTTCTGCATTTTGCTTTATTTCTGCAGGGAAAACCATGGCCTGAGTGTGTAGCTGAGTTAAAGTCTATGGATACGTGTTGGTGTGTAGCCTTACACAAAGGTCTCTCCAACTGAGAGGCCAGCTAACAAGTCATGTGAGTGCTGTTGCCACACACACTCACCAACTCTGGGTGTCCTCATGGTTCTACCTCTTGATGGCATTTTCAGCCTTCTCTTACCATTTTTATGGCCCTTTTATTAACTGTCTGATCTTGCTCTTTGAGTGCTCACCTACTGAAGCTAGTTGTTATTTTTAACTTAAGAATATAAATTCTGTGCACCCTAAAACATTTAGCTTTTGTACAACCTCTGTGTTGCAAATGTTATCCAGGGAATTATTTACCTTTTAATTTTGTATATTCAGATATTAATGGAAGACTTCCGATTTCAAGTAGTCAAAACTCTTCTTTCTGATTCTTTCCAATGCTTTAACCTTAGAAAGCCTCCCTTTCCCTCCCTGCTGCCCACATGCAGCATGCTATGGCACTACTGTGAAGAAAACCTCGGCTCTTTGTAATATATACGGGAGCATGTGAATCACATCCCTCTTCCTTGCTGATACCTATTCCTCCTTATCATGTATCACATTTGCCATGTGTTAGAATCTACTGAGTTATGCAGTTTCATGGGCCTATTGCTTTTTCTGAAGTTGAGACCACATTTTATTTATTATTGAAGCTTTAAATATGGAAATGCTCACCTCGCTTCATTCTTCCTCTTCTACCCACATAAAATGCACCTCTCCTATTGATTCTTTCAGAATAGTTTGGAATAATTTTATTAATTTAAATTAATAAAATATCTTAAAAGAAAAATTGAGTATATTTTAATTATAACATTATGACCAGTGTATGGATTAACATGAAACAGATCAACAACTTTACAATATTTAGTTTTCTCATGAAAGAATATGGGGTGTTGGCAGATTAAACAAGTCTTTTGTGTTTCTCAGTAAAGTTTTGGAGTTTTACTGATATACTCTCTTTGCTTTTTATGAGTATATATGGATATTTTATGTTTTATTATCACTATGAAGGTGCATGCTCAGTTGTTTAGTAGTGTCTGACTCTTTTTGACCCCATGTAGCCCTCCAAGCTCCTCTGTCCATAGAATTTTTCCAAGCAAGATTACTGGAGTGGATTGCTATTTCCTCCTCCAGGGGATCTTCCCAACACAGGGAACGAACCCACATCTCCTTCATTGTCAGGTGGATTCTTTACCAGGAGGCTTTTACAAGTGACTTTTTAATTCTAAATTCTGAATATTAACTTTGTAAACTGTCTCAATAATTCAATTAACTAGCTATTTCTCTTATATTTTACAGGGTTTACAATCATATCCCTAAAAACAATTATCATTTTGTTCTCAATTTTATAGTAGCATCAGAACTTTTGCTCTATATCTTACTTCAGTAGCCAGAAATTCAAAATCAATGTTAAATAATCACTAGAAATGGTGGTCAATAAACTTTACATTGTTGTTGACAGTGATAGGAATGTATTTAACACAAAGTAGAACCATTGGCCATTCATTTGAAACAGACATTAAGTTCAATCTTACACCATCTAGATGAATAGATTCTTAATGTCATTTTGTCATTTTCATGGCTGTGGCAGCCATGAAAACATAGCTCTCATATCTCTGACAGCTAGAGGTGGAACCCATGACCTTCACACCATCCCAAGGCCTCACCTCTATAGGCGGCTCCCACCAAAGGCTGAGTATGTCAGGGATGCCCGGGTAGGCCCATTCCTGGGAGAGGACAGGTGCTCGGATGGGTGATCCTGAGAATCACACTGTACCTGTGAGGCTCCCTCAACCTTGCCTTCCAGACCACCCCCTCACACACACACACCAGGCCCAGTCCCCCCGGCTCTTCCCACCTCGGCACCTGCTGCTCAGAGGACCCAGAGTAACACAGACACAAATTGTTTTGATCTGTTTTGGTCCATGCAATGTATATTCAAGCTTTCAGCTGAGTGATGATGTTATTTTGAAATCTATTACTTCAGTGAGATTAAAAACAAAAAAGGCCAACAGCATTTGGGGAATGAATTAACAGAGACAAGTATAGAGGCATTTGCAATGTACAAGCCCTTTCCTGAAGGGAAAAGGCTCACCATCACACCGTCAGAGTCAGGGAAGGCATGCCAGTCCTCATATGACAACAAATGACAAATAGCAGAAATCCTAGAGAGTTGGTGACATGAGCACAATTACAATAATAACAAAAACAGAACCAGGGCCAGTGCTTATTATAGCTTTTTAATTTTTATTCCAAACTCTTTCCACTTTAACTCCCATATTCCCTACATCCACACAAACCATGCTATTTTTATTATTTATTATATTTATTAAATATTTATTATATTTTTACAAAGGAAAATATGTCATTTAGTGGCATTTTGACTTTTCATATCAGTATATAAGAATAACTTTAAAACGCAAAGCAGAGGTGTATTCTACTGGTAATCATTGAATCCTATGAGTATTCTGTATTTTTCAAAAATATTTATTTATTTTTTGGCTGAGCTAGCCCTCAGTTGTAGCATGCAAACTCTTAGTTGTGGCATGCAGGATCTACTTCCCCAATGTGGGATCGAACACAGGCCCCCAGCACTGGGAGCACAGAGTCTTAGCCACTGTACCACCAGGGGAGTCCTGTGTATTCTGTATTGATCTCATAGAAAATTGACAGAATTTTCTATTATTATGCATGGCTTTTAACTAAGCTTTTTGGTAGCATGAATGATTTCACATTAGTAAGAAAAAAAGTTCTTCACACTCTAAAAATAACAATTTTTTATTTGGAATATTTACCTATATTAACATATAGCTCTCAATTTCCAGTTTAATCATTCTAGAATTCCTCATTAATGCATATTCCAAAATGTATTTATCTGGTCTCCTTTCAACAACCATTTAGCTTGCTTCCTTTTTTTCTCTTTTGCTATTACAAGCAATGTCACTTTCTTACCTCCAACTCATTATGCACATGTAGGAGAGGTTCCTGAGGATACACATGGGTATGGGTTCATTTCGGAGAAGGCAATGGCAACCCACTCCAGTACTCTTGCTTGGAAAATCCCATGGATGGAGGGGCCTGGTGGGCTGCAGTCCATGGGGTTGCAAAGAATCGGACACGACTGAAGCAGCAGCAGCATGGGTTCATTTGAACAGGAAGACAACTCATCCCCACTTCGGCAGGTGGAGCCCTGGTGCTCTCCAGAGGGGCAGAACCATTTATTGTCCCATCACCTGCATGGCTCCCACATTCCTATAGTCTTGCCAAACTAGCCCTGTCACGCTGCTTTGTTTTTAATGGGATGCATGTGAAACAGCATATCATTGTAAGTTTAATTTCTCATATTACTGGTGCTTATGACTTCTTTCCTGTTTGTGACTCTGGGAATTAAAAATAGGCCCATCACCCTTTAATGTCTCTTTTGTGTGCCTTGGTCATCCTTATTCCACTACCAGGCCCCAGACAAAGCTGTAGCTTCTCAGCAGTTGACCTTCATTCTCCCTCATCCTCCTGCACTTCCACTAGAAGTATTTACCTGCCATCAACATAATCATGTTATTTCTTTGCTTAAATCATTAAGTCTGTCATTGCCTTAGAGTAAAATCCAAATGTGCCAGTACTATAAACTCACCCTCCATAGGCTGGCCACACCTCTTTTTCCTTTCAGGATTATTCCAGCCACTCCTGCCCATATCCTGCTGTCCAGTGATTCCAGAAACACTTCTTATCCATGTACCTTGTCACATGGTGCTGTCCCCTAGGTCACAGATGCATGACTAATGTTTTACTGATCCATGTTACTGACCCAGTGACTAATGTTTCACTGGTGTTGGGTCTGGTAAATACTGGGTGACCCACACATGATATTTTACATTAAATGGGGTTCAGTCTTCTTTAGAACAGCAAATACTTCCATTCATTCATTTTGTGTGCCTTTTCTACATGCTAGGAATACAAAAGTGAATCAAACAGTGGAAACTCATTTTCTAAAAAAATCATCATGGCACTTACATTCTAGAGTGAGAAGACAGTTAATGAACAAAACTGGAGTTATCTAGTGTTGTAGGAAATGATGTGAGCTCTGGGGAAGAAGTGAGCATAGACATGAAATAGGGACTGTGGTAGCAGCAGGGGTAGGGTTGCTGTGATAGGGCTGAATCCTAGAAGGAGTGATGGAAGAAGACAAATGGGAAGGAAGGAGAGAGGGAGACAGGTGACTGTCTAGGGGCCACACTTTCCAGGCAAAAGGCATGGCAAGAGCAAAAGCCCAGAGGAGGAAGCATGCCAGCTCGCTGTGCTGGAGGAAAGCTGGAGCAGAGACTGGGGAGGAAGGTCAGAGACACAGATGGAGCAGGAGGGAGGGAGGCATTCAGGCAGCTCATGAATCAGTAAGGACTCTGACTTGGCTCCTAAGAGACAGGAAGCCATGGAAGGGATTTGAGCAGAGAAGTTGTAATGGGCACCCTCAGAGTGTGGTGCTATGAACACCCTGAAGGTGACCAAGAGGAACAGGAAGGAGACAAACTAGGAGACTTGGCAATAATTCCAGTGAGGAATATTGGTGGTTTGAACTAGGATGGTGGTGAAAAGTTGCTGATTCTAGACATGCCTTGAAGACAGAAGCCAAGTGTCAGCTGCTGGACTGGACATGCAGTATAAATGCAAGAGATGGATGACTCCATTTTTTGACATGAGCAAACTGTAAGGATGGATCTGCCATGAACTGAGATGGAGAAGGGGGTGCAGCAGGGTTTGAGAGGAAAAACAAGAATTCTTTTTTTTTTTTTTTTTTGAAAAATAAGAATTCTATTTTGGACATTTTATCTTTGAAAATGTTTATTAGACATCCAGGTAGACCAATAAAAACAAGTCTGGCGTTCGGGGGGCAGGGGGGAGGGCATGAAATGGGAATAAAACTTTGCAAGTCAGCAGTACATAGGTGAAACTTAAAGTCCTAAGAAAAGATGGGATCACTGGGGTGGTGAGTGGAGAAAAGAGAGGAAGTCAATGCTAGAGCCCAAGGGCACCTCTGTGAGTAGAGAGGAAGAAGAACCCGCAAAGGAGACACAGAAGTCAAGGTGGTCATGAAGGTCTTTCCATGGCTATGGGAAGATAAAGCAAAGGTCACAACCCTCACACAGATCAGGCTTCTAGATTAATTTTATAAACTGAAGCATCTGTGCAACCTGCCCCCTACTGCAGTTGGCTTTTTGTAGAAGAAAAACAATTTCTCCAGATTCTAATTCAGAAATAGCAGCAGCAGGAAAAAAAAAAAAAAAGTTATTAAAAGATTTGACCCCAGAAACTGCCAAGTTGCTTCAGTCGTGTCCGACTCTGTGTGACCCCATAGATGGCAGCCCACCAGGCTCCTCTGACCCTGGGATTCTCCAGGAAAGAACAATGGAGTGGGTTGCCATTTCCTTCTCCAATGCATGAAAGTGAAAAGTGAAAATGAAGTCTCTCGGTCGTGTCCGACTCTTCACGACCCCATGGACTGTAGCCCACCAGGCTCCTCCGTCCATGGGATTCTCCAGGCAAGAGTACTGGAGTGGGGTGCCATTTCTTTCTCCATGACCCCAGAAAGAGGCACTGTAATTTTCTTGTGCTGTTCTTCAAACCACTTCAACCATCTTCTTCAAAGTCCACATTAGGAAAATAGCTGGTTTTATACTAAACATGCCCTCAGTGCAAACACTCTTACACAAAGCACCATCCAGACATAAATGTACCATAATTTTATAAGACGTGTGAGATAAAGAGATGGAATCAGACTTTATTGGAAAGAAAGGTGAGTTGGTTCACAATGGTGGTGTCTGATTTCTGACAGGAACAGCAAAAAGAGACAAAGCAGGAGATTAAATACCTAATTTTAATAGGAGATTGTGAGTAGAAAAAATATGGGAGACCCCAGTAAGCTAATAATCACTCAAGAAAGCAAGTTTGCTTAACCACAAAACCAAGCAGGCTTGCTTGGCAACAAAACCATGCAGCAGAAGCATGCGTCATGGCCCAGAACAATGAAACAATGGTGGCATGAGACCCACATCCTGCCCAGTGAGCTCAGTAGGTTAATGATCTCTAGGACATGCTCTCTGCACACAAAAATAATTTATAGAAAGGTGCTCACTGTACAGAGAACTGAAATAACATTCACAGTCCTGGCTTGACCATGTAGAGACAAAAAAACTTCTCTGCCCAACATGGAGGAGGAATTGATGATGGAAGCATGATGTCTATTCAAGAATTTTTCCTCTGATTATAAAAATGTAGCCCACTAAGTACATGGCATAGCACCCGCTTGTTCTACTGCTTATAAGCCTCACAAGTGTCCTATTCTAATCCATCACTTATCACTGCCTCTCACTAAATTCCTTCTGTGCTAAAGGATAAAGGATCAGAGCTCTTCAGAGTCCTCTGAAACACCATCAGAGTCCCCTGAAATGCCACCTAACAGTTTCATTCCCAGAGCAAAAAAAAACCAGATTGTCCAAACGGATCAGGACTGCTTTCTCCTAACTTACAGTACTCTACCCCTACTGGTTTTCCTGGGGAACTTTGAAAAATACTAAATTTCCCACAGACTTAAAAGGCAGACCCTGATTCTGTTAAGCCTGGGTGAGGCCTGAGACTCCACATTACTATAACCTCCCAGATGAGGACACGATCTGGTCCAAGGATCACATTTCAAACAGCAAGCATCTATACTCCATAATCATCTCTACAAAAGTTATCTGACATCACCATGTATGATAATAAAAGGCAGTCAACTAGATTATTAAAAGATAGTCCTCCAGACATTGCATGTAGCAAATATTTACTGAACATTTATTATGCATGAGGCTTGACGTGAGAGGCTTCAAGAGACTCAGAGACACAGTTAGGAAGGACCAATAGCCTTCAACTCAGGTATCTTCTTTGACTGACCTGTATATACATCATTCTTGGGCTAAGAGATCAAAATATAAAATGACCTGAATACTCAGCACCGGAAAACAGACTCTCCCTAATCCTCTAATGTGGTACCAGGTACCATCTCAGACCTTGTTCTGTGTCTCTTCTTTGGGCTGGTTCTGATTTGCATCCTTTGCAGTGATAAAATTGCAATTTTAAAGATAGCACTTTCCTGTGTTCTGAGTCATTCTGGAGAATTACTGAACTGGAAGCTAATAAGAACTCCAGAATTTGTAGCCAGTTGGTCAGAAGAGTAAGCGACCTTGGGGCCCCAGAAGTGTAGGACCTGGGGCTTGTGGTAGTGATGTATGGAGGCCTTAACCTCTGAAGTGTGGCCCAACGCCAGGTAGTTGGCACCCGAGTCTGCCTCAGTTTCCTGAGCAGCACTGCCCTGGATGGCTGCCTGACTGATTGACGCTCTGTCAATGTCCTCTGCCCAGAAGAAGCTTTCCCTCTACACCTCCCAACCCTCCTGGGGATTTGCTCCCAACTAATGAAGATGACATTTTCTTCACCTTTAACTTTGCTCATCAAGTACCATCAATCCAGAGAATGACTAAGACTTCAACAGTCTGTCAGTAAAATGCCCATGGATATAAATACAGACCAAGTTCAGGCTTGCCATGCCTCCCAGGACACTGAGATGTGTGCAGTGTGTCAAAGGCACAAGCAGCCAGGCTTTCATCTGAGCCCCGCCACACCCCCTTCCCACCTCCTCTTTCTCCACTCCAACATGAAAGTTCCCAGGTGCTTCTAGGGTAAGGCCATCCACCCAGGCATACTATACTGAATCACTGTCATTTTCAAATCCATGATACATCTTATGCTCTTGTTGCCAAAATAACCTGAGCTCTAGAGAAGTTAAAAGCAAGGTCTCAAGGTGACCCAGCACTGCTGCATGAGAAAGAACGAGGACCTCCTGACTTCTCTCACTGTCCTCTCAGATCATGTTGCTGCTCAGAAACAAAAATTGAATCATGATCTAAAATAAGTTGAATGGTCCAGCATTGTGGTATTGATTTTTTAAGTTAAAAATACAAGATGAGCTATCAGTTTTCACCTACAAAATTCTGTTCTAAAAGCTTCACAATCCTTTTTGACATGGACTTTGTTGGGCCATTTTCCTGGGCCTTTTCCAAGTGGGAGGATAAAACTGCTTCTAGGACTTTGTTGCGCTCTGCCCCTCTGCCTCTTGACCACCACACATGCCTCCCTGCCTTTCCTTCCAGCTCAGACTTTCCTCTTCTGGAAACTTCTTCCCTCTCTAGCTTCACAAGAGCAAGTACTATAATCCAGGCTTGCCCTAGATAACAGCACTCCTGGGCCAATGCAGAGATGGATGTGGCAACTACTGGAGCTAATTGGCTAGACAGTGACCAACAAGAGATCCTTTCCTGCTGATTCCAAGACACGTAAGTGGTAGATGTTATTTCCATGAGATCATCTAAACCTCAGGCCATGTAAAGACATGGACAAGTAAAGGAATACAGTCCAGAAAGAAAACTGGAGAGAAACCTAAGCCCCTCTCGATTTTGCAAGTGAATCTGTCTGTTGCATCATTTTACAAGACTGCTTCTTCTCTACTTCTTTTGTCATCATTTAAATAGGTTCTCTTCCTTGCAAGCCATGATTCTAGAGGGAATAAGACATACCTTCCTCTCTAGGACACTGAGATTCACCCACAAATGGACAGAAGCTGCAATAGATCTAATTTGATATAGACATTCAACCATAATCCAGTGCCCACCCTATTTAACAAAACTCATGCATTTTAAACTAGGAAGAAACATGTTTCTTATTTCTTATCTGCATTCCCAGGGAGGGACTTCATTTAGCTGTAGCCAAGAATAAATTTCACAAATCTGAGAGTCAACTATAATTTATAGTACTGGATTCAGGATCAGAATTCAGGCATAAATTGTCTATGAAGCAAAATATGGAGAAAAGATAAAAGAGAGTCTCAGATTTCTCTAGCAGATTTTAAAATTTCATTTTATTAGATCAGAGGCCAGTTTGGTAGTATAATTGGTAATAAACTGTTGTCATTAAATATGTGTGTGGTCTAGGGGTGGGACGCAAGACAGTGTAATCAGAGCGGGACTGTTTAAAAGGTGCCACAATGGACTCGAATTCCACTTATGGTTAGATCTTGAGTAGCATTCCCTTGAGAGCTAGTCCAAGGATCTTTCAGTCCAGGAATGCTTTAAGGATGTGACAAGTGTGTAACGTTTGTCACTCTGCTACAGGCAAGCAGGACGTGTGCCGAGACCTTGGCCTCTGGGCTGACCAAACATCTGGAGAGCAGTATCAGGCGATGTCTTCAGCTTATTATGGCCCAGGAAACAGAAAAAGGCAACCGTGCTGATGACTAGGCTGGAGGGGCTGCTTGCTGACATAGCTTAGCTCTTTCAGGTAAAATCTGTTTCATCTCACCACACTCAAATTTCATCTCATAGAACCAAGATTGCACAAAGTGACAGATTCAACCATGCGTCTTCCAAGTCTGCTCTCTGACTCAGAGGGCCTGAGTCTACTCCCATAAAACACTGGGAAAGCATTTCTCCTTCATGGGGGTCAGGCATTTCAAAGAAACTACAGTGGTTTCCTCCTGACCCCTTCCTCTGCGTGAATCTCCCATACCATCCCTACAAGTCCTCTTGAGTCAGCAAAGACCAGCAAGAGAAAGAGGAAAGCTTTCAAGATCATGATAATCAAAGAGGAGATTTTATTTTCCAGTATCTGTGGACCATTTACAAAAAGTATTATACAAGGACCATAAACAAACACTGGATAAATTACAAAATTTAGCAGAAAGATGGATGATATTTTCTGACCACAAAGAAACTACACTGTGTGCTTAGTCACATCAGTCATGTGACCCCATGGACCATGGCCTGCCAGGCTCCTCTGTCCATGGGATTCTCCAGGCAAGAATACTGGAGTGGGTTGCCATTTCCTTCTCCAGTGATAAAGTATGAAGTGAGTGAAGTGAAGTCGCTCAGTAGTGTCCGACTCTTTGTGGCCAAATGGACTGTAGCCTACCAGGCTCCTCCATCCATGGGATTTTCCAGGCAAGAGTACTGGAGTGGGGTGCCTTCTCCTTCTCCAGAAACTACACTAGATACTAATAATCTAAATTTGAATTTTAAGAATAACTCAACCAATTTAAAACTAAGGACCCAAATAGCTTTTTGGTGAGAAAGTAATTTTAAATTACAATTACAGACTTTAGAAACTAATGACAATGAAAAGGAACACAAACAGAATCGTTTTCAAGAGGAGAATCTGCAGCATAAATAGAAGTGCCAGTCAGTCAGCACTCACTGGTTCTGCCATCTGACTGTGAAGATATGAGAACACTTTTGAGCGGATTGGTGAATAGCACCACTGCCCTGAGATGATCAATCCTCCAATTCTGGTTGGTCTATTCCTATACAGGACTGGTAATTAAATACTGCATAGTTTAATTATTTTTGTGATTTAAAAAAAGTAAAACAATGAACTGAGCATTCAATCCTCACATTTTTAAAAATTAGGGGCAAAAAAAAAAAAAAAGGGAGCAAAGTCAACCCAAAGAGAGCAGGAAGAATGCATTGAGGAGGACCACCAATGCAAGGGATATTCCGTTTGCTTCCCTGGTCCCATCTCCTCTTCCTGACCCAGGGGAGGCACTAATGTTCTCTCTCACCTTCTGTGATCCAGTTGAGTTTAGCCAGCTATGAGCACAGCAGAAGCAGAAGGAAGGGAGAAGTGAGAGGCTAAAGAGTGTCCCTAAGGCCCCTCACTGTTTGAGGCCCCAGACTCCTCAGGAGACCCTCTCTACTGGGCTCTGAATTCATAAATGCTTCTCCCAGATTAGCTCCCATGCTCAACCAGCCATGGAGCGGTTTTCTTCAGTCACTTTACTAAACTCTCCTCAAACTAATCACTTTGAGTTTGCCATCATTTCCTGATGGGACTCTGATGATGCACCAACAAAAATAACAGAAAAATACAAAGGAAAATGTAGGGAGGAAAATTAAACAGCCCAACTCCAAGCTGGTCTAGTGTTCTGAATATACATTATTCAGGAAATATACTTGAATATATTACTTCAGGAATATGTTATTTATTTATGATATCTAGACTTTAAGATAGCTTTCTTTTATCCTTTAAAAGCTGTTATCCCTATCAGGGGTAGCTATAATCTCCTTTCATATCACTCATCTTGTTTGTCTGCTTCAATCTCCTTAATTTTATACATATGTATATAAAATATATTTAGAGAAATTAAAAAACTTAAAAATATACATGAAAAACTGAAAATGCTAGCCAAATAAATACATGTGTGTGCAAATATATGTGAATATCACACACACATACAAGCATACACAAACTGAGAAAAGAAAAATCAGAGGGAAAAAACAATGGTAATAATATGAAAGGAGATTACAGTTATTACTATTGACTTTTTAAATGATTTTTTAAAAGGCATCTAAAGGGCTAGTAAAGTAAATTCTAAACTCCCCATGAAAACATTAATTTTTCTGAAAATATGACTTCTATTCTAACATAAAAACTTTTCTTTTCCTGAGACTTGTAAATATGGAAGAAATTCAAAACAACTTTAAAGTGTTTTTTGTCCACCAGAAAATTATTTCACAAACTGAAAGAATTAACACTTATTGCAAAATTTCTCTAATTCAGGAGGTACAAGATAGTTTCCTAAAAAAAACAATTATGTCAGGCTCCTTCTTCAAAAATCAGAGTCTGTGCATTCTTAAGCTAAATGATGAAAAATTCTAAATCAAGATACAGAAAATGAACCCAGAAATATGTTTAAAGAAACATAATCCATTAACAAAGGGGCATTTAATTCTTTTACCCAAGTGGTGTGCTGACAAACTACCTTTCTGGAGTGGCATGTGGTCTTTCCTGATTTCTGGACTGTAAATTCTCCAATTATGTTGATTTCAAGTTCACTTCAGTTCAGTCACTCAGTTCAGTTCAGTTCAGTCACTCAGTCGTGTCTGACTCTTTGTGACCGCATGAATTGCAGCACGCCAGGCCTCCCTATCCATCACCATCTCCCGGAGTTCACTCAGACTCACGTCCTTCGAGTCCGTGATGCCATCCAGCCATCTCATCCTCTGTTGTTCCCTTCTCCTCCTGCTCCCAATCCCTCCCAGCATCAGAGTCTTTTCCAATGAGTCAACTCTTCGCATAAGGTGGCCAAAGTACTGGAGTTTCAGCTTTAGCATCATTCCTTCCAAAGAAATCCCAGGGCTGATCTCCTTCAGAATGGACTGGTTGGATCTCTTTGCAGTCCAAGGGACTCTCAAGAGTCTTCTCCAACACCACACTTCAAAAGCATCAATTCTTCGGCGCTCAGCCTTCTTCACAGTCCAACTCTCACATACATACATGACTACTGCAAAAATCATGGCCTTGACTAGACAGACCTTAGTAAGCAAAGTAATGTCTCTGGTTTTGAATATACTATCTAGGTTGGTCATAACTTTTCTTTCAAGGAGTAAGCATCTTTTAATTTCAGGGCTGCAGTCACCATCTGCAGTGATTTTGGAATCCCCAAAAATAAAGTCTGACACTGTTTGCACTGTTTCCCCATCTATTTCCCATGAAGTGATGGGACCAGATGCCATGATCTTCATTTTCTGAATGTTGAGCTGTAAGCCAACTTTTTCACTCTCCTCTTTCACTTTCATCAAGAGGCTTTTTAGTTCCTCTTCACTTTCTGCCATAAGGGTGGTGTCATCTACATAGCTGAGGTTATTGATATTTCTCCCGGCAATCTTGATTCCAGCTTGTGTTTCTTCCAGTCCAGCGTTTCTCATGATGTACTCTGCATATAAGTTAAATAAGCAGGGCGACAACATACAGCCTTGACGTACTCCTTTTCCTACTTGGAACCGTCTGTTGTTCCATGTCCAGTTCTAACTGTTGCTTCCTGACCTGCATACAGACTTCTCAAGAGGCAGGTCAGGTGGTCTGGTATTCCCATCTCTTGAAGAATCTTCCACAGTTTATTGTGATCCACACATTCAAAGGCTTTGACATTGTCAATAAAGCAGAAATAGATGTTTCTCTGGAACTCTCTTGCCTTTTCCATGATCCAGTGGATGTTGGCAATTTGATCTCTGGTTCCTCTGCCTTTTCTAAAACCAGCTTGAACATCAGGAAGTTCACGGTTCACGTATTGCTGAAGCCTGGCTTGGAGAATTTTGAGCATTACTTTACTAGCATGTGAGATGAGTGCAATTGTACAGTAGTTTGAGCATTCTTTGGCATTGCCTTTCTTTGGGATTGGAATGAAAACTGACTTTTCCAGTCCCGTGGCCACTGCTGAGTTTTCCAAATGTGCTGGCATATTGAGTGCAGCACTTTCACAGCATCATCTTTCAGGATTTGAAATAGCTCAACTGGAATTCCATCACCTCCGCTAGCTTTGTTTATTATGATGCTTCCTACGGCCCACTTGACTTTGCATTCCAGGATGTCTGGCTCTAGGTGAGTGATCACACCATTGTGATTATCGGGGTCATGAAGATCTTTTTTGTATAGTTCTTCTGTGCATTCTTGCCACCTCTTCTTAATATCTTCTCTTCTGTTAGGTCCATACCATTTCTGTCCTTTATTGTGCCCATCTTTGCATGAAATGTTCCCTTGGTATCTCTAATTTTGTTGAGGCAATCTCTAGTCTTTCCCATTCTATTGTTTTCCTTTATTTCTTTGCATTGCTCACTGAGGAAAGCTTTCTTATCTCTCTCTGTTATTCTTTGGAACTCTGCATTCAAATGGGTATATCTTTCCTTTTCTCCTTTCCCTTTAGCTTCTCTTCTTTACTCAGCTATTTGTAAGGCCCCCTCAGGCAACCATTTTGCCTTTTTGCGTTTCTTTTTCTTGGGGATGGTCTTGATCACTGCCTCTGGTAGAATGTCATGAACCTCTGTCCATAGTTCTTCCTACACTCTGTCTATCAGATCTAATCCCATGAGTCTATTTGTCATTTCTACTGTATAATCATAAGGGATTTGATTAAGGTCATGCCTGAATGGTCTAGTGATTTTTCCTACTTTCTTCAATTTAAGTCTGAATTTGGCAATCAGGAGTTCATGATCTGAGCCACAGTCAGCTCCTGGTCTTGTTTTTGCTGACTGTATAGAGGTTTTTCATCTTTGGCTGCAAAGAATATAAACAATCTGATTTTGGTATTGACCATGTGGTGATGTCCATGTGTAGAGTCTTCTCTTGTGTTGTTGGAAGAGGGTGTTTGCTCTGAGCAGTGCATCCTCTTGGCAAAACTCGATTAGCCTTTGCCCTGCTTCATTCTGTACTCCAAGGCCAAATTTGCCTGTTACTTCAGATTTTAAGTTATCAACGGTTTAAAACCAGGCTCCCCAAATTCCTGAAAAAGTAGCAATTATTTCTTGTGAGCCATTGTCTGAGCAAATGGTTTTCAGGACCCACTGCCCTTCCATGTGGCAATACCACCTCTAGGAAAGTAAACTGAAGATTCACTTCCAGAATATGAAAACACAGATGCATGAGGGTATCCACTGCAGTCTTACTATAATCACAAAACACTGAAAACCATCTCCATGATCATGCATAGGCTGCTGCTGAATAAACTTTATACAGTACACACCTTAATAGGCACCTTCAGTTTCCCTAAAGGGTCCTGCTCTCGATTCCTCATCATCCACTTTGGTTGACTACGCCTCATCTTTTTCTAGTCCCAGGTCAGTTATCAGTGACTCTGGGAAGTTTTCACTTACATACTGGCTGAGATATGTGCTATATACTTATCATGTTTATCATTACACTAACATAACCATGTGAGAGTTACTTCCATGTGGGCTTTATTATAGATCTTTTGCTTTCTTTAAACATTCTGATCACATAACCACTAACTGCATCTTTTAAACACTATGTAAATCATCCCAGGGTCACAAGGATGTTTCAAAATGTGCAAATCAATCAATGTAATACACCACTTCAACAAAAGACAAAACCACATGATCATCTCAATAGATGCAGTAAAAGCACTTGATAAAATTCACCACCCATTCTTTACACTAACAATGAAATATGAGAAAAGGAATGTAAATAAATAATATCTTTTAAAATGGCATCAAAAATACTAAGGAATAAACCTTACCAGAACTATAGAACATTAATAAAGAAATTGAAGATGATGAAAATAAATGGAAAAATATCTCATGTTCTTGAATTGGAAGAATGAATATTGTTAAAAATGGCCATACTACACAAAGCAATTTATGGATTTAATGAGATCCCATGACATTTTTCACAAAACTAGAACAAATAATCCTAAAATTTATGTGGAACTGTAAGAGACCCAGAATTGTCAAAGCAATCCTTAGAAAGAAGAACATAGTGGATGGCAGACTTCAGACAATACTACAAAGCTACAGTAATCAAAACAGCATGGAATTGGCACAGAACACATATAGATCAATGAAACAGAATAGAGAGTGTAGAAATAAATCCACACACCTATGGACAATTAAACTTTGCAAAGGAGGCAAGAATATACAATGGAAAAAAGACAGTCTTCGGCAAGTGTTGTCAGAAAGTTTGGACAGCTACATGTACACCAAAGAAGTTAGAACACACCCTAACACCATACATAAAATAAACTCAAAATGGCTTAAATACTTAAATATAAGGCATGACACTGTAAAACTCTGAGAAGAGAACATAGGCAAAACATTCTCTGACATAAATCATACTAATGTTTTAAGTCAGTCTCCCAAAGCAATAGAAATAAAAGCAAAAATGAATAAATGGGACCTAATCAAACTTACAAGCTTCTGTACATCAAAGGAAACCATAAACAAAAAGACAACAAAAATATTCAGAGAAAATATTTCAAATGATGAGATCTACAAAGGCTTAATTTCCAAAATATACAAACAGCTCATGTAACTCAATAACAAAAAAACAAAGCCACCCAATCAAAAAATGGGTAGACGACCCAAATAGACATTTCTCCATAGAATACATACAGATGGCCAATAGGCACATGAAAAGATACTCAACATCACTGATTATTAGAGAAATGCAAGTCAAAAATACAATGAGGTACCACCTCATGCCAACCTAAATGGGCATCATTAACAAGTTTACAAATAATAAATGCAGGAGAGGGTATGGAGTAAAGGGAACCCTCTTACACTGTTAGGAATGTTAATTGGTGCAGCCATTATGGAAAACAGTATGAAGATTTCTCAAAAACCTAAAAATAAAGTTGCCATATGATCCGGCACTCCCACTTGTGGGCACCCACCCAGACAAAACCTGAATTCAGAAAGACACATGCACCCCTATGTCCACAGCAGCACTTATTTACAACAGCCAACACAGAGGCACCCTAAATGTCCAACAACAGATGAATGAATAAAGAAGATGGGGTGTATACAAATATACAATGGACTATTACTTAGCCATAAAAGAGAATGAAATAATGCGTTTTGCAGCAACACAAATGGACCTAGAGATTATCATATTAAGCATAGTAAGTCAGAAAGGGAAAGACAAATACCATATGATATCACTTAAATGTGGAATCTAAAATTTGACACAAAGGAACTTATCAATGAACTCATGGACTTATAGACTCATGGACTTAAGAGAACAGACTTTTGGTTGCCAAGGTGTAAGGGTGGGGAAGGATTGGGAGTCTGGGATTAGCAGATGTAAACTAGTATAATTAGGATGGATAAACAACAAGGTCTTACTGTACAGCACAGGAAACTATATCCAATATCCTGTAATAAGCCATAATGGAGAGAACGTGAAAAACAATATAAATATGCATGACTGAGTTGCTTTGCTGTATAGCAGAAGTTAACACAAATTAGGCTTTGGCCTTACAAAAAGATGGCAGAGTAGAAGGATGTGCACTAATCTTCTCCTGCGAGAACACTAAGATCACCACTAGCTGTTGAACAACCATCGATAGGAGAATCTTGTTCTCCTATCTCCATTTTGGTAGAATGCATCTGCCAAAAGAAGATGCCCTGCATTCAAAGGCAAAGGAGGAGCCCCAACAAGATGGTAGGAGGGGCAAAATCACATTTAGAATCAAACCTCAGACCTCCCAGAGATGCTCCAGAGGGTGCAAACAAAATCTTGTGTGCACCAGGACCCAGGGAAAGGAGAAGTGACCCCCGACAAGAAAGAGTCAGACGTGCCTTTGAGTGTTTGAGTCTTTTCTGAGGAGGCACCGGTCAGCAGTGATCTGCTGTGGGGACAGGGGCCCTGGCTGAAGCAGACCTGGGAGGTGCAGCACGTGACATAAGTCCTCTTGGAGGAGGTCGCCATTAGTGCCACTGTAGAGCCACCAAGCAGACAACCCACAAGCTGGAGAACACTTACACCAGAAAAGTCCTCCCCTGTTGCAAAAGTTTTAGGGCCCACAACAGATTTCCCAACCTGGAGATCCAGCAAAAGGACTTAGAACCCCCAGGGAAACAGACTCTTGGAGGGCACAACAAAAACCCAAGAGGAAGGAGCAGTGACACACAAGAGGCTGGCCCAGTCTAGCCTGTGAGTGTCCAGGAGACTCTGGCAGAGGTGTGGGTTGACAGCGGCCTGCCACAGGGTCAGGGGCACTGACTACAACAGTCCTGGGAGCTGCAGTGTTCCGGCATAAGTACTTTTGAAGGAGGTCACCATTACTGCCATTACCCCTACCATAGTTAGGCCTCAGGCCAAAATACAGGGAGGGAACCCAGCTCCACTCATCAGCAGAAAACTGGATTAGATGACCGTTATATCTACTAGGGCAGGCAGGAATCGCTCAAAAGAAATGGAGTAGCCATCATGGTCAACAAAAGAGTCCAAAATGCAGTACTTGGATGCAATCTCAAAAATGACAGAATGATCTCTGTTCGTCTCCAAGGAAAACCATTCAATATCATGGTAATCCAAGTCTATGCCCCAACCAGTAACGCTGAAGAAGCTGAAGCTGAATGGTTCTATGAAGAACTACAAGACCTTTTAGAACTAACACCCAAAAAAGATGTCCTTTTCATTATAGGGGACTGGAATGCAAAAATAGGAAGTCAAGAAACACCCGGAGTAACAGGCAAATTTGGCCTTGGAATGTGGAATGAAGCAGGGCAAAGACTAATAAGAGTTTTGCCAAGAGGATGCACTGCTCAGAGCAAATACCCTCTTCTAACAACACAAGAGAAGACTCTACACATGGACATCACCACATGGTCAACACCGAAATCAGAATGATTA
Organism: Capricornis sumatraensis; assembly: GCF_032405125.1. Classification (NCBI taxonomy): domain Eukaryota; kingdom Metazoa; phylum Chordata; class Mammalia; order Artiodactyla; family Bovidae; genus Capricornis; species Capricornis sumatraensis. Next base: position 82,700,112 of record NC_091073.1, read on the forward strand.
TATTCTTTGCAGCCAAAGATGAAAAGCCTCTATACAGTCAACAAAAACAAGACCAGGAGCTGACTGTGGCTCAGATCATGAGCTCCTTATTACCAAATTCCGACTTAAATTGAAGAAAGTAGGGAAAACCGCTAGACCATGCAGGTATGACCTAAATCAAATCCCTTATGACTATACAGTGGAAGTGAGAAATAGATTTAAGGGCCTAGATCTGATAGATAGAGTGCCTGATGAACTATGGAATGAGGTTTGTGACATTGTACAGGAGACAGGGATCAAGACCATCCCCACGGAAAAGAAATGCAAAAAAGCAAAATGATATCTGGGGAGGCCGTACAAATACCTGTGAAAAGAAGAGAAGCAAAAAGCAAAGGAGAAAAGCAAAGATATAAGCATCTGAATGCAGAATTTCAAAGAATAGCAAGAAGAGATAAGAAAGCCTTCTTCAGCGAAAAGAACAGAATGGGAAAGACTAGAGATATCTTCAAGAAAATTAGAGATACCAAGGGAACATTTCACGCAAAGATGGGCTTGATAAAGGACAGAAATGATATGGACCTAACAGAAGCAGAAGATATTAAGAAGAGGTGGCAAGAATACACGGAAGAACTGTACAAAAAAGATCTTCATGACCCAATCATCACGATGGTGTGATCACTCATCTAGAGCCAGACATCCTGGAATGTGAAGTCAAGTGGGCCTTAGAAAGCATCACTAGAACAAAGCTAGTGGAGGTGATGGAATTCCAGTTGAGCTATTTCAAATCCTGAAAGATGGTGCTGTGAAAGTGCTGCACTCAATATGCCAGCACATTTGGAAAACTCAGCAGTGGCCACGGGACTGGAAAAGGTCAGTTTTCATTCCAATCCCAAAGAAAGGCAATGGCAAAGAATGCTCAAACTACCGCACAATTGCACTCATCTCACATGCTAGTAAAGTAATCCTCAAAATTCTCCAAGCCAGGCTTCAGCAATATGTGAACTGTGAGCTTCCAGATGTTCAAGCTGGTTTTAGAAAAGGCAGAGGAACCAGAGATCAAATTGCCAACATCTGCTGGATTATGGAAAAAGCAAGAGAGTTCCAGAAAAACATCTATTTCTGCTTTATTGACAATGTCAAAGCCTTTGACTGTGTGGATCACAATAAACTGTGGAAGATTCTTCAAGAAATGGGAATACCAGACCACCTGACCTGCCTCTTGAGAAATCTGTATGCAGGTCAGGAAGCAACAGTTAGAACTGGACATGGAACAACAGACGGTTCCAAGTAGGAAAAGGAGTACGTCAAGGCTGTATGTTGTCGCCCTGCTTATTTAACTTATATACAGAGTACATCATGAGAAACGCTGGACTGGAAGAAACACAAGCTGGAATCAAGATTGCTGGGAGAAATATCAATAACCTCAGCTATGTAGATGACACCACCCTTATGGCAGAAAGTGAAGAGGAACTAAAAAGCCTCTTGATGAAAGTGAAAGAGGAGAGTGAAAAAGTTGGCTTACAGCTCAACATTCAGAAAACTTCATGGGAAATAGATGGGGAAACAGTGCAAACAGTGTCAGACTTATTTTTGGGGATTCCAAAATCACTGCAGATGGTGACTGCAGCCATGAAATTAAAAGATGCTTACTCCTTGGAAGAATAGTTATGACCAACCTAGATAGCATATTCAAAAGCAGAAACATTACTTTGCTGACTAAGGTCTGTCTAGTCAAGGCTATGGTTTTTGCAGTAGTCATGTATGGATGTGAGAGTTGGACTGTGAAGAAGGCTGAGCGCAGAAGAATTGATGCTTTTGAAGTGCGATGTTGGAGAAGACTCTTGAGAGCCCCTTGGACTGCAAGGAGATCCAACCAGTCCATTCTGAGGGAGATCAGCCCTGGGTGTTCTTTGGAAGGAATGATGCTAAAGCTGAAACTCCAGTACTTTGGCCACCTTATGGAAAGAGTTGACTCATTGGAAAAGACTTTGATGCTGGGAGGGATTGGGAGGGGATGACAGAGGATGAGATGGCTGGATGGCATCACTGACTTGATGGACGTGAGTCTGAGTGAACTCCGGGAGTTGGTGATGGACACGGAGGCCTGGCATGCTGGGATTCATGGGGTCGCAAAGAGTCAGACATGACTGAGTGACTGAACTGAACTGAACTGAACTGAGCATAGCCCCCCACCAGAGTAGAGCAAGATCCAGTTTGACCCACAGCTAGTCTCTCCACTTGGATACAACCTCAAAAATGACAGAATGATCTCTGTTAATTTCCAAGGTAAACCATTCAATATCACAGTAATTCAAGTTGATGCCCTGACCAGTAATGCTGAAGAATCTGAAATTGAATGATTCTATGAAGACCTACAAGACCTTCTAGAACTAACACCCAAAAAAGATGTCCTTTTCATTATCAGGGACTGGAATACAAAAGTAGGAAGTCAAGAGGTATCAGGAGTAACAGGCAAATTTGGCCTTGGGGTACAAAACGAAGCAGGGCAAAGACTAACAGAGTTTTGCCAAAAGAACGCACTGGTCATACAAACACCCAAACACAAGAGAAAACTCTACACATGGACATCATCAGATGGTCAACACCAAAATCAGATTGATTATGTTCTTTGCAGCTAAAGGAAGAGAAGTTGAAAAACAGTTAGCAAAAGCAAAACCGGGAGCTGACTGTGGCTCAGATCATGAACACCTTACTGCCAAATTAAGACTTAAATTGAAGAAAGTAGGGAAAATCACCATATCATCCAGTTCAGTTCAGTTCAGTTACTCAGTCATGTCTGACTCTTTGCGACCCCATGAATCGGAGCACGCCAGGCCTCCCTGTTCATCACCAACTCCTGGAGTTCACTCAAACTCACCTCCATTGAGTCGGTGATGCCATCCAGCCATCTCATCCTCTGTCATCCCCTTCTCCTCCTACCCCCAATCCCTCCCAGCATTAGAGTCTTTTCCAGTGAGTCAACTCTTGGCATGAGGTGACCAAAGTAGTGGAATTTCAGCTTTAGCATCATTCCTTCCAAACAACACCCAGGACTGATCTCCTTTAGAATGGACTGGTTGGATCTCCTTGCAGTCCAAGGCACTCTCAAGAGTCTTCTCCAACACCACAGTTCAAAAGCATCAATTCTTCAGCACTCAGTCTTCTTCACAGTCCAACTCTCACATCCATACATGACCTCTGGAAAAACCATAGCCCTTTAGGCATGACCTAAATCAAATCCCTTATGATTATACAGTGGAAGTGACAAATAGATTCAAGGGATTAGAACTGATGGACAGAGTGCCTGAAGAACTATGGACAAAGGTTTGTGACATTCTACCAGAGTCAGTGATCAAGACCATCCCCAAGAAAAAGAAATGCAAAAAGGCAAAATGGTTGTCTGAGGAGGCCTTACAAATAGCTGAGAAAAGAAGAGAAGCTAAAGGGAAAGGAGAAAAAGAAAGATATACACATTTGAAGGGAGAGTTCCAAAGAACAGCAAACAGAGATAAGACAGCCTTCCTCAGTGATCAATGCAAAGAAAGAGAGGAAAACAATAGAATGGGAAAGAATAGAGATCTTCAAGAAAATTAGAGATACCAAGCGAACATTTCAGGCAGAGATGGGTACAATAAAGGGCAGAAATGGTATGGACCTAACAGAAGAGATTAAGAAGAGGTGGCATGAATACACAGAAGAAAGATACAAAAAGGATCTTCATGACCCAGATAATCATAATGGTGTGATCACTCACCTAGAGCCAGACATCCGGGAATGTGAGTCAAGTGGGCCTTAGGAAGCATCATGACAAACAAAGCTAGTGGAGGTGATGGAATTCCAGTTGAGCTATTTCAAATCCTGAAAGATGATGCTGTGAAAGTGCTGCACTCAATATGCCAGCACATTTGGAAAACTCAGCAGTGGCCACAGAACTGGAAAAGGTGTTTTCATTCCAATCCCAAAGAAAGGCAATGCTGAACAGTGTTCAAACTACCACACAACTGCTTTCATCTCACATGTTCGCAAAGTAATGCTCAAAATTCTCCAAGCCAGGCTTCAACAGTACATGAACCATGAACTTCCAGAAGTTCAGGCTGGATTTAAAAAAGGCAGAGGAACCAGAGATCAAACTGCCAACATCTGTTGGATCATCAAAAAAGCAAGAGAGTTCCAGAAAATCACCTACTTCTGCTATTGACTATGCCAAAGCCTTTGACTGTGTGGATTATAACAAACTGTGGAAAATTCTTAATGAGATGGGAACACCAGATCACCTGACCTGCCTCCTGAGAAGCCTTTATGCAGGCCAAGAAGCAACAGTTAGAACTGGACATGGAACAACAGTCTGGTTCCAAATTGGGAAATATGTGGCAAGGCTGCATATTGTCACCCTGTTTACTTAACTTATATGCAGAATACATCATGTGAAATGCCAGGCTGGATGAAGCACAAGCTGGAATCAAGACTGTTGTGAGAAGTATCAATAACCTCAGAAAAACGTGGCTTAAAACTCAACATTCAGAAAGCAAAGATCATGTCATCTGGTCCCATCACTTCATGACCAATAGAGGGGGAAACAATGGAAACAGTGAAAGACTATTTTCTTGGGCTCCAAAATCAGTGCAGATGGTAACTACAGCCAAGAATTTAAAAGACACTTGCTCCTTGTAAGAAAAGCTATGACAAACCTAGACAGTGTCTTAAAAAGCAGAGACATTACTTTGCCAACAAAGGTCCATCTAGTCAAAGCTATGGTTTTTCCAGTAGTCATGTATGGATGTGAGAACTGGACCATAAAGTAGGCTGAATGCTGAAGAACTGATGCTTCTGAGCTGTGGTTTTGAAGACTTTTGAGAGTCCTTTGGACTTCAAGGAAATCAAACCAGTGAATCCTAAATGAAATTCTGACTATTCATTAGAAGGACTGATGCTGAATCTCCAATACTCTGGTTACCTGATGTGAAGAGCATGACTCATTAGCAAAGACTGTGATGCTGGGAATGATTGAAGGCAGGAGGAAAAGGGGATGACAGAGAATGAGACAGTAGGATGGCATCACTGACTCGATGGACGTGAGTTTGAGCAAGCTCCAGGAGATGGTAAAGGACAGGGAAGCCTGGTGTGCTGCAGTCCATGGGGTCGCAAAGAGTTGGACATTTTTAAGCAACTGAACAACAACAACAAGTTAACACAACAGTGTAAATCAATTATACCTCCGTAAAATTTAAAAAACTAATCATGTGGACATTTTTAGGATGAAATAGATAATTTTTCATCAAAATTTACATTACAAAGGACGTTATAACTGATATATCTTAGTTACTGATATTTATAAGAAAAATGGCTACATCCCTCTTTTAAATGTATCCAGCAGACTCTAACATACTAATTTGATGCTTACAACATATGGACAATTTACACTTTTGTTAATCCCATTCCAATTTCCTGAAATAATTTAATCCTAATGCTATATATTTATGATATAAACATTTATTAATTATGCTTTCCTGGAACAAAGCATATATATATATATACATTACATACATTTACATTTAATTTAAAAATTCCTATGATCTTCAGCTGTAACTGTTAAATAATTTCTTCTGGGCTGGGTGATCAATTATTATTGTTAAAATTAATGTAAATTGGTACAGCCACTATGGGGCTTCCCAGGTGGCTCACGGGTAAAGAATTCACCTGCCAGTTCAGGAGACGAAAGAGACTAGGGTTTGATCCCTGGCTGGGGAAGATCCCCTGGAAAAGGAAATGGCAACCGACTCCTGTATTCATGCCTAGAAAATTCCATGGACAGAGGACCCTGGTGGGCTAGTCTATGGGGCCGCAAAAGAGTCAGACACAGCAGCACAGCACAGCATAGCCACTATGGAGAACAGTATGGATATTCCTTAAAAAACTAAAAATAGAACTACCATATGACCCAACAGTTGTACTCCGAGGCATATACCCAGAGAAAACCATAATTTAAAAAGATACATGCACCCCAAGTTTCACTGCAGCACTATTTACTATAGCCAGGACATGGAAGCAACCTAAATTTCCCTCAACAGAGGAACAGATACAGAAGATGTTGTACATATACACAATGGAATATTCAGTTCAGTTCAGTTGCTCAGTCGTGTCTGACTCTGAGACCCCATGGACCACAGCACGCCAGGCCTCCCTGTCCATCACCAACTTCCGGAGTTTACCCAAACTCATGTCCATTGAGTTGGTGATGACATCCAACAATCTCATCCTTTGTTGTCCCCTTCTCCTCCTACCTTCAAGCTTTCCCAGCATCAGGGTCTTTTCAAATGAGTCAGCTCTTCGCATCAGGGGGCCAAAGTACAGGAGTTTCAGCTTCAGCATCAGTCTTTCCAATGAACACTCAGGACTGATCTCCTTCAGAATGGACTGGTTGGATCTCCTTGCAGTCCAAGGCACTCTCAAGAGTCTTCTCCAACACCACAGTTCAAAAGCATCAATTTTTCGGCACTCAGCTTTCTTTATAGTCCAATTCTCACATCCATACCTTACTATTGGAAAAACCATAGCCTTGACTAGATGGGCCTTTGTTGGCAAAGTAATATCTCTGCTTGTTAATATACTAAGTTGGTCATAACTTTCCTTCCAAGGAGTAAGTGACTTTTCATTTCATGGCTGCAGTGATTTTGGAGCTCAGAAAAATAAAGTCAGCCACTCTTCCACTGTTGCCCCATCTATTTGCCATGAAGTGATGGGACCAGATGCCATGGGCTTAGTTTTCTGAATGCTGAGCTTTAAGTATAACTCAACCATAAAAAGAGCAAAATAATACCATTTGCAGCAACATGGATGGATCTGGAGACTGTCATTACTAAGTGAAGTCAGACACAGAAAGACAAATATCAGATGATATCTCTTGTATGTGGAATCTACAAAAAGGGTACAAATGAACTTATCTACAAAACAGAAGTAGAGTCACAGATGTAGAAAACAAACTTATAATTACCAAGGGATAAGGAGGGGAGGGATAAATTGGGAGATTGTGATTGACATATACATTCTGCTATATATAAAATAGATAACTATGTATAGCACAGGAAACTCTACTCAGTACTCTGTAATGGCCTATATGGGATAACAATTTTTTTTTAAGTGGATATATGTATGCATATAACTGATTCACTTTGCTGTATACCTTTAACTAACATAGCATTGTAAATCAACTATATTCCAATAAAAATTTTAAAAAAGAAAGCATGCTTCTAACAAACAATAATAAATAAGATACAGTTTTGATCCAAATGTAATACAAAGTGATTTTAAGAATTACTGACATTAAAACATTATTAGAAACGCATCTTTCAATCGTACAAATAGGGTCATTTCAAGTAGCTCATGTATTTGTGACTAATATGACATTGCTAGAATGATTTAGGCTTCCAAGTTAATGCAATTCCTTTTAAAAATTATTATTATTATTACTACAGAATTAAGGAATAAGCTATATTAGTAATATAAATAAATAGATATGAGTGGAAATAACTTTATTATAGCAATATTACACAAGTCTTTGAAGTACTTCCAAGGTTTATACTCTAAGTCTCATCATCATTCTTCTTCAAAATTATTTTTAATGATCATACGCCAGCAACTCAATTAGTTCCTGCTTCAATTTGGCAAAAGTAAAAAACTGAACACTTGACTTGGAAAAGATTTGTTCAGTGTTGTTCATTTTCTGGGAAGTATACACAAAAGATTTACCAAGGTTTATCAGGTAATCAGGATTACACTTTCACTTAAAGGTATATCGATTAACTCATGAAAAGGTGGGGAAATTTATATATTATTAATTTCATTGCACTTTTACCAGTAAATATTTTTAATAAGATTATTTTATATCAGTCTATGTTTTAAGTATACTTTTGTCATAATCCTGGAGCTACAGATCTAATCATTTCTATTTATAGAAAATATCTACCATATAATATAAATGGTAAAGTCAGTTCTTTTTATCAAACCAAAAGTCTGACCTCATTCTAAAATTTTAAACTAATGTGCTAATGCACATTTCAAAGAGTGTTATAAATATAACTAGAAATAAAGTGAAAGATGCAACTTTTAAGTTACATTACTAAAAATTCCAGTAAGGTCAAAATGATTAAAAAAAATCTAATACTTGTCCTTTTTATAGTAACTTATATAAACAAGATAATAAATCATTCTCATTACTTACTTTGTTCTAGTGAAATGTAATTTGCAGCTAAAATTACCAGTTATTTGAGAAGAGAAGAGCATGATAATAGCTTTTGCATTCCTTCTATAATTGTGTGTATATGATTCGCTTCTGAAGGACAATTAAATGAATCTCATGTATTATAAAAATCCAAAATAACCCCAATAATTTCATTAGATGTAGTTATTAATATTTTTTAAAGTGAAAAGAATACAATGCTAAAAATAATTAACCTAGCAGCTAGATAACATTAAAATTTTATTTTTTATTAATTGTAGTAGGAAGAAACTAGTAAACATTTCATAACATGAAAAACAATGATAAAGAAAGAATCTATGATATAATTTGAAAAACTAGGATTTGCTTGCCTTCATTAAACAACATACTGCTAATCTGAAATAAGCCAGGTAAAAGTTATCCTGAGGAATTTTATTTAATAGCCTTGAAAATGCTGATCATTCCAGGAAACATCTGGAATCAATGGCCCTTGTGGTGAGAACTGAGGACAGATGTGAAGAAGTGCTTACATTTAAATATGGGTAAGCTTCTTTTTTTTTTTATTGCAGGCCTTTATTGGTGGCCACCTTTTATTGGTGGCTCAGATTCTACAGGCAGATTCTTTACCGTCTGAGTGAGAGGAAAGTCCTCCACTATATCGCCTTAAATGGAGAAGCCATGGGCCTCTGGACATCAGGTCACCCCATCACAAAACACCACTCCTGGGTCTCCTCTGTGACTCCGTGATATTACTTCCTCCTTAAAGTGTGAAAGTGATAGTCACTCAGCCATGTCTGGCTCATCGTGACCCTATGGACTGTAGCCTGCCAGGCTTCTCTGTCCATGGGATTCTCCAGGCAAGAATACTGGAGTGGGTTGCCATGCCCTCTTCTAGGGGATCTTCTCAACCCAGGGATCGAACCTGGGCCTCCCACATTGCAGGCAGATTCTTTACCATCTGAGGCACCAGGGAAGGCACCTAATTACTCCTTACTCTCCTGGAAACCCAGCCTCATTTTATTTTGGCTTCTTCTCATAAGCATTCAAACACATTGGCTCCTCTCCTATGTTCCTCTCACCCTAACTAACAGAATTAGTTTATTCTCTTCCTTTCTCAGCAGACTTGTAGAAAGACATACTCTGGGCTTCACTCCTCCATGTCTCTCTCAAAGTTTTGCCAGTTGTATCCTAGTTGCAAACCCACCCTCCAACTGAAACTTCTCTCACAGAGGGAAAAATATGAGGTGGGGGCTCCTTCTTGCTAATTCCAATCAGTAAGAGGCAGGAGAGATAGGGAGAAGTTCTCTCACAAATATTACAGGACTTCACAGAGCAGACAGGAGAGCTGACATATCCCTGGGAAAGAAGAACACGTCAGCCTGAAACAGAGAACTGGAATCCAGGGGAGCTACTCTGGAAGCAAAGTGATGCCTCTTGTGTCTGCAGAATGTCACACAGCCACGGTCACTGACTGAAGACATCTGCCTGGGAGGGGTCATCTGCTTCTGAGTCACAGGAGTGACAGGGAAGCATCCATCTTCAGAGCGCCAGTGGACCCAATGCCACCCAGACACCATTCATCACCATAGGATCACAGGCAAGTTTATCAAGAAGGCTTGGTGGCTTTGATGTCAGTGTTATGCTAGCTTCATAAAACTACTTGAGACTTCATGAAACAGGGCCAGTTGAGCTGATGTGAAAGATCCCTGCCTCCCACTCTTGATGCTTTCCTATCTGTTTCAAATATAGCTGACCTTTGAAGAACATAGGTTTGAACAGCCCAGGCCCACTTAAATGTAAACTTTTTCCAAGAGTAAATATTACAACATGACAGAGTCCTCACTGGTTGAATCCTTGGATGCTGAACCACAGATATGGAGGGCCACCTATATGTTATATGAGGATTTTTGACTGTGCAGAGTCAACACCATAACTCTTGAGTTGTTAAGTCACTTGTCATGTTAAGTCATGTAAGTGTCATGTTAAGTTGGTTCAGTCCTATCTGACTCTTTGTGATTTCATAGGCTGTAACCCACAGGGCTCCTCTGTCTGTGGTATTCTCCAGGCAAGAATACTGGAGTAGGTTGCCATGCCTTCTTCCAGGGGATCTTCCCAATCCAGAGACTGAATCTGCTTTTCTTGTGTCTCCTGCATTGACAGGTGGGTTCTTTACCACTAGTGTCAACTGGGAAGTCCTTGTTCAAGGGTCGACTGTACATAAAAACGTTAAATAAGAGATGCTATTCTGTGTCTATATCCAAGTTCAATATCAAAAGAGATGTTAAGAATGAAGAGAAAACTAAAAGCCAGAGCAGTCTGGCTAAAGCTGAAGCCAAAGGTAGGCACAGATGTTTCAGAGCTGGATGCAAAGGAAAGCACAGATGATTTGGAGCTGGATGCTGGTCTTAACCCTGAGGAACATGGCTTTTGATGAGTCCAGGCCCTCAGTTCCATGCTAGAAGCTGGAAGCCATGGAGAGCTGACTTGTGCTTAAATAGCGAGGAAACATCAGCCCAGGGAAACAGAAGCAACAAAGAGGCCAAGAGTGATGGGAATTATGTAAGAGAAACATGCCCCAGACCTAACCCACCAACAGACATGGGCTGTCAAAAATTACTACACAGGTGATCAAAAATTAACATACACACAGCCAAAAACTACCATTAAAAAATCACCCTGAACCAGGGAATGGCATGTGGTCTGGATAGTAAACGTGACTATCCCACTGAGACACAATGGTGGCCCAGAAACATGGTATGCTCCGTCAGAGACAGTCATCAGGTCAAAAAAAAAAGAAGGTTGGGGGGGAGACTTTAAACCTAAAACCAGAAAGAGCATAACAATCTGAGAGAGCCTGTAACTTGGTTAACATGAAAAACCACAGGCTCCAAATGGCAACACTGGGGCTCGCTGACAGCACAGCTAGACTTAACGCCTCACCTAACCACAGTTTCAGCTTTCCCCAGAAATGTACTCTTAATCAACCAGCCTGGAATCTTCTGGTCAGCACCAGGGAGGTAAGCCAGCAGGTGGGCCCTGTCTATCCCCCAGAGAAAGAGAAGGGTTTCTGCATGATAAAAGATGATCTGGCCCCACAAAACCCTTTCTTTCGCTTTGCTAATGACTACCTTACCCCACCTTCCTGTCCATAAAACATCTTCCATTCTGTACCCCTCCACAGTTGCTATATGGGATACTGTCAGTTATTAAATAAAATCAAGTAGATCTTCAAATATATTTAAATTTTGTTTTTTAACAGCTCAATGGTAGGATCAAGACTGAATCAGACTGAATCAAGGCAGGGTGCCCTTGAATCCCACCTCAAGTACACTGTCTTTCTTGCTATTTCCAAGGGCTGTTGGTGAGTTTCTCTCAGTTGATCTCTGCTCGTTTTGCATTCAAACATCAGATCTAATTGATTTTTTAGACCACAATTTCCTTGAATGGAAAACTCCAGGCCTTAATTCTACCCCCAGATTCCATGTTGGGAATTGCTATAGTTCCCCTTGTTGGGAATCCTTCTTCCAAATTCCAGGTCATTGGGAACTCTTGGTGGCAGCTGCAGGTCTCCATTTGTTTGGAATCAGTCTGCAGTCCCCGTACTTTGAGGTTTGGTGATTCAACTGGTTATTTTATGTTTAACAACTGTGGCCCTGGAAGTGGCATACATCTAACAAGAGGGCAAGATTTTACTAAAAATCTAGATTTACAGTGGTCATCTTGGAAAATGTTTCAATTAAACAGGATTGTTTATCTAAGAAAGTACTTGAGAGCAAGGAATACCAAACTAGACAAATAGAATGGGATGCCTGCTTTAATTGGTACGCAGAGGCTTACAAAAGCCTTCACATTTCCAAAATGGCTTCATTAAAAGACTCATTACAAAAGGCTAATGAAAAATGAAAGATGCAAGAGGTAGCTCATACCAAAGATGACAGGACTGATGCGAGTGTCACGGCCCCTTCCCCTTCCTTCTCGTCAGAGAATGCACATTGTACTAACTGTCTGGACTCTCTTCCTACTTCAAAGAGACTATTAGACGGTTGGCATTTAAAACAAAAAACTACCTGAGGTTACAGACAAACCTCCTCGTGTATTTTTCACACCTTGGTCAAAGACTGAACTAAGAGCACAATTAAAGAATTTCCTAGGACTTCCCTGGTAGCCCAGTAGCTAAGACTCCACCGTCGCAATGCAGGAGACCACGTTCCACCCCTGGTCAGGGAATTAGATCCCATAGGCCACAACTAAGTTCGCAGTGAAGATCAAAGATCTCAAGTGCCATAACTAAGACCCAGAGCAGCCAAATAAATAAATAAAAATAAAAATTTAAAAAAGAGCTTCTTAAACCTAGGGAGGAACCCCCCAAATTTTTGAAGAATTCAGAGTTATTATCACGGCTTATGAGCCTAGGTTGCCAGATCTTTATCAACTTGTGCACACGCTGGTAGGACCTGGGGAAGCCCCCCCTACACAATGAATGCAGAAAGCAAGATGGCAAGACCAGGAAAATAATATTCGATTTTCTCAACTGGAAAGGGCTCAAAAAATAGCAAGTAACTTTTACAAGCTATTCTTAGAGTCTTCCCTGCCTTCACTGACCATCTATTATTCAAATATGAAAACAAACAAACAAAAAAAGATGAATCTGACCGACTTTAAAAGTCCCTTAGAAGCCCTCTGCTTTTGGCATCCTGGGTTCCAAAAAAGTAAATAAGGTTACCCCCCAGGGGCCATCATCAGAACACTGGTCCAAAGATCGATGTCTCAATTGCAATCAACTGGGTCACTGGAAAAGAGGCTGTCCTCAAAGGTCCTATGCAAACTCCTCTTCAGTGCCCTCATATCTACCTGTATGTGGGCCCCTTCCACAGTTGACAGGGCTCTGAGGGGATCTCTGGGAAACTATTACCAGTAATCTCCTTAAATAGACAAGAGGAAATCAAAATTAAAATTAATCACTTTGTCAAATTCTAGTTGATACTGGAGCTATGCTTTCCACCCTACCCTCAGAGAACAATAAAATACAAGAAATCTTTGACAGTAAAAAGGCGGTTTCCATACCGGGGGTATCTAATAACATTAAGACAGAATCTGTATCTCAACCAATACAAATGACTTTGGGATTTTTTTAGTAAAAAAAAAAAATTCCTTCTTACTACGTGAAAAAGCCCCATACAATCTATTAGGCAAAGGTCACCTGCCTAAATTAAAAGGACTGATATGTTTTGCCTTCAGTGGAGACCTCACTTTAGAATTCCCTTGACCAACTTGAACCTGCTTTTTTATATTCCTTGGTGTCTGTCCTTGATTTAGACGAAGAAGGATTTCAACAAAAGTCCCCTGACTTAGTTGAGGTGCCTAAAAATTTGTGGGCTACTTATAACACTGATAGTGGGAGAGTAAAAATTTCAGAACCTATCTCTGAAAGGATACATACGCCCCAATGTTCACTGCAGCGCTGTTTACAATAACCAAGACAGAGAAGCAACATAAATGTCCATCAACAGAGAAACAGATAAAGAATATGTGGCACACATATACAGTGGAACATTACTTGGCGATAAAAAGAATGAAATAATGCCATTTGTAGGAGCAGGGATGGATCTAGATATTATCACCCTAAGTGAAGTATATCAGACAGAGAAAGATAAATACCATATGATATTGCTTATATGCCAAATCTTTTTAAAATTATACAAATAAACTTATTTACAAAACAGAAACAGACTCACAGACTTACAGAATGAACTTATAGTTACTGAGGGTAAGGGTGGGGGGAGGAATAGTAAGGGAGTTAGGGACTGACATGTACACACTGATACATTTAAAATAGAAAACCAAGTACCTACTGTATAGCACAAGGAACTCCGCTCAATATTATGTAACAAACCAAAAGGGAAAATAATTGGAAAAAGAATAGATACATTATATATATAAATATAACTGAATCACTCTGCTATACAACTGAAACTAACACATCGTTAATCAACAATACTCCAATATAAAATAAAAAGTTTTTTAAAAATTTCAGAACCTATATTCACATATATAAGACTGACCTCTTCCTCAATTATCTCAATATCCATTAAAGCCTGAGGCCACATAAGGCCTCATACCCACAGTGTAAGACAATCACTTGGGGACTAATCATTACCTGCACCAGTCCCTATAACACACCGATCTTGCTAGTCCAGAAGCCTAATAGATAGGAATGGAGATTTGACCCGAAACTGAGAGCTATTAATAAGATAGTTATGCCTCAATCTTCTAGTTGTTCCAAACCCGAGACCCTTCTATCACAAGTTCTGCCGGACTCAAAAGGGTTCACTGCTGTAAATCTTTCTTCAGCCTTTTTGGGCATCCCTGTAGAACCCAATACTTAATATCTATTTCCCTTTACTTGGAAGGATCGACAATACACCTGGACACTCATGCCTCAGTCACTCACTGAGGCCCCTTCTTATTTCTCCCGTGTGCTCTTCTAAGATGTAAGCACCCTCCAGTCCCTGGGAAATCAGCCTTTACACAATTTGTAGACAACCCCACGCTGTGCTCAGTAACCCAAAAGGTGTCCAGAAAAGATTCCATTTATTTAATGAAACAGTTAGCTGTAAAAGGACACTAAGTCTTTGAGGAAAAATTATTATTATCTCTAGACACTGTTTATTACCTAGGTCAATAACTAAGTGCTAAAGAAATCCAGCTATCTCCAAAAAGAACTGTGTCAACTCAAGAATTTCCTAGACCCATATCTAGTGACAGCCTCATGGATTTCTAGGTATGGATGGTTATTGCAGAATATGGGTTCCTAATTCTTCTTTATAGTTTCCTATTAGCTTCTATAAGCTTACTAAAGTTTCAGCCCCTGTACCCTTCCCTTAGGAAGATAAACATGAGCAGACTTTTATAAGACTAAAACAAGTACTCCAAGAACCGCCTCCTTCAGGGCTACCCAACTATTCAAAATCGTTATTTGTGGATGAAAAAGATACCCAGGCCCTGGGAATTGCCCATGCAAGAGCATGGTGATAAAGATGGCAATAAACATAGGCCTGTTGCCTATTACAGCATTCTGCTTGGTTCAGTGGCTCATGCCTATTCCAGCTGTCTTTAGATTATCTAAGGATATTGCTACAGCTGCAAATTTAGGAGAAGTCTCAGCAGAACTATTCCCAGGAAATGACATTTGTTTACAAATTCTTTATGCTGTCGATAGTCTTAACTCTGAATTGACAACTTTTCTTCAAAAGCAGATCAACCTCCTATGAGACCCTTCTGCTTTCACCTTCTAATCTGTATCTTCAACATTGCAACATTCCTAAATCCTGCTATGTTACAACCTCTCCCTGGTAAAAGGCAAGCCCCATGACTGCAACTTAATAAGATTCCATTCTGTGACACTACATCCTGATTTACAAGACACCCTTTAGCCAATCCTGATTTAATCTTGTTTACTATGGGTCATATTGTAGAAATAAAAAGGAATTTTCAAGCTGGTTATGCTGTTACCACCCAACATGACCTACTCAAAAGGGGAAATTTCCCACAAGTTAAATCAACCCAAGCAAAACTGCACGTCCTTACCCAAGCCATACCAGTTATCAGAAGACAAATTGTTCAGATTTATACTGACAACTGATGTGCCTTTGGGGTTGTCTATGATTTAGCGATGTTATGGAAACAAAGACATTTTTCTTATGTCCTCTGGGACCCCAATCAAAAATGAAAAACAAGTGAACAGATTTTCTTACTGCTATTCTTTTACTTCTTGAAATTGCTGTCATCAAAATTGAGGCTCAGACTGAAAGGGCTGCACCCGAGTGTCAGGGAAATGCCCTGGCTAACTTTCATGCAAAGAGATATGAGCAACAGAATCTATAAAGATTGCAGCACATGTGGATGAAGTTGACATTTTTTGCTTCTGCAAAGAATGGCCCCTCCTTGCCAGACTTTTGCTGTCCTAATGTCCTTGTAACGTGGAAACAGTCTGCTACTGAATCAGAGAAAATTAAGGCAGGTACACAATGACTGCAAATTAAACAATTAGTTGGGGGCTATGGGAAACCCAAGACGGCCACTTGGTTTTTCCTAGCTTCCTGGCAAATCCTATTTTGGTTTTTGCCGTCATTCATCTGCCATAGTGCATTTAGGATGACTCAAGGTGGCACAGTGTTAATGCAGCAGATGTGGGTTTGATCCCTGGCTTGGGAAGATTCCCTGGAGGAGGAAATGGCAACCCACTCCAGTATTCTTTTTTTTTTTAATTAATTATTTTAATTGGAGGCTAATTACAATATTGTAGTGGTTTTTGCCATACATTGACATGAATCAGGCACGAATGTACGTGTGGAGAATCCCATGGACAAAGGAGCCTGGTGGGCTATGGTCCATGGGATTGCAAAACATTGGACATGACAAGCACATAGCACACCCACAAATTATAAACAGACATCAATAGGGAGATGTTCATAAAATTACAAAAAGAGTTTACCAGCAATATCTGACCTGTTGGGTCTGTAACCCTGGAAAAACTGTTTTTAGTTCCCATGTCTCCTCCCTCTGGGCCCTTTGAGCCCGTGCATCTGAACTTCATTCAGCTGACACTCAGGATGGGTTGTCAATATGTTCTTGTTATTGTATGTATGTTTCCTGGATGGGTTGAAGCCTTCCTCTGCCACAAGGATGATGCCCTCATGGTAGCAAAGAAATTGTTAGAACACACCTTTCCCACTTGGGGTGTTTTTTCCACAATTGCCAGTGATCAAGGCACCCACTTCACTGGACAAATCATCTAAGTTTTTCTAAAAACTTTGCAAATGTCATAATTATCACTATCCTTATCCCTCTCCATCATCAGGGAATATCAAAAGAACGAATCAAAAAACTGGATTCAAGCAGAACAAGAATGAATAACATGAAACATGAATGTACTGATAAGTACAATTATCATTTTTATGACTTTGTCTTTCA
Source organism: Capricornis sumatraensis (assembly GCF_032405125.1). Lineage (NCBI taxonomy): Eukaryota > Metazoa > Chordata > Mammalia > Artiodactyla > Bovidae > Capricornis > Capricornis sumatraensis. The sequence goes on from NC_091073.1 coordinate 82,717,279, forward strand.
AATATTGTTGGTTTTTTAATGTTTTTCCCCGATTTGAATAAATATTTTCTCTTAAACTATCAGTAATTTAGTAAGATATACCCTTGTGAACAAAGATGAAACACTTTTTCTTCCTTCCTGATCTCCAGAATTCAGAAACTTAGTATTCATTCTTATTGTTGTGCCCCTTATAGCAGGATACAGTTAGAAACACTGGCTATTCTACCAAGGCTTTGGTGGGAATGTCCTATTTGAGAGAGGTGTGCATAGGCTCAGATATGACCAGACATCTTGGAGGAACCACTTAGAAAAACTGACCTGGTACCATGCCTATGGTGTTCCAGGAAAGAAGTCTTAAAAAGTATTTTTATGGTCAATGACTAGTCTTGCTGCATTTATATAAATAATTAGGCAAGGAGATCCAACCAGTCCATTCTGAAGGAGATCAGTCCTGGATGTTCATTGGAAGGACTGATGCTAAAGCTGAAACTCCAGTACTTTGGCCACCTCATGCGAAGAGTTGACTCATTGGAAAAGACTCTGATGCTGAGAGGGATTGGGGGCAGGAGGAGAAGGGGACGACAGAGGATGAGATGGCTGGATGGCATCACTGACTCGAGGGACATGAGCCTGAGTGAACTCCATGAGTTGGTGATGGACAGGGCGGCCTGGCATGCTGCGATTCATGGGGTTGCAAACAGTCGGACACGACTGAGCGACTGAACTGAACTGAACTGAACTATTAAAATATCAGTTTTATTGTGATTATCTCTGGTAAAAACATGGAGGTAATTGTGGAGAGAAGAGTTATGTTCGTACCTTTGTAGATGTTAGGTTCTAGTCCTAATAATTGTCTTTGAGGTTTTGTTATATACCCGTAAACCTGCCTTGATCCTGAATTCTTCTAGTTTCTTCAAATATCTGGTTAAAATTCACAAAATTAATATTTCCAATTTTATCCCATCCTTCTGATTTAGAATCACTAAGGCAAAAGGCATCCCTCAAGCCCTATTCACTGATCCTGCTGAAAAACTAGAAAGTATTGAGCCTTGAGCATATATTTCATAATTAAAGAGGGTTCCACCTGACACTTGGTCCTGCACAGTTGGAGGCCTCCAAGTACAACTGACTAGGAAAAGAATAAGTTGACACTGAGGTAGCCTGCTTCCACCCAAGATGACAGATCAAGACTTCATATTTCAGTTTTAACATGAAACTCATTTTCTTTTCTTTCTTTACTTTGGCATTAACCTGGAAAACTAATAACATCATCCATACCTCTGAGGCATGCTCAGGGGGATAACCTCTGGAATTTATAACAACTTTACTTTGGGTTGGTGACTCCCCTGGTGGCTTGATGGTAAAGCATCTGCCTACAATGCGGGAGACCTGGGTTTGATCCCTGGGTCAGGAAGATCCCCTGGAGAAGGAAATAGCAACCCACTCCAGTACTCTTGCCTGGAAAATCCCATGGATGGAGGTGCCTGGTAGGCTACAGTCCATGGGGTTGCAAAGAGTCAGACACGATTGAGCGATTTACTTTGGGTTAGGATAAAGTCTAACTGACTCCTTACTTGAACGGGCAGATACAACAAATTTCTGTGAATGAATCCATCAGCAGTGCCATCTTTGTAGAAATGGTTTGTGCCCTGATAAGCCATTGTCTGTACAGTTATCATTATCCTTGGGCCTATGAATGCCTAAATAACTGTCACATAACTAGACAATGCTTCTCAGGTTATCTAACTATGCTCCTCCCTGTTCTAGAAAGGACCTACCAAGAGGTGTTCACTATTCAGGTGTCACCTCCTTTGACAGGGCCATATTGCCCTGATTAGGAATGAATACAAATGAGAATGTGATCTTGATTCTTAACTCTTGACAGTATTGTAGAATCCACAGCCACAACATAAGCTGCCCAGCAAAAATCACGGGACTGTCTGCCCAAAGCTGTTCTTAACAATAGGGTAGCCTGCTCTATCTGGATTCACACACCTGGGGAAACTCAAGCAATTACACAAGATCACTCAGCAAGCCACTTGGCTTGAAAAGGAAACTCCTTCAAAATGGTCTTTTCTTTGATTGGTTTGGTCTTGGGGACTGTGGTTTTGAAGTTATTCTGTATGGGAACAAAACTGCCACCCCAAAATGTCTCTTTGATATGTGGATTATTTCAAGCTAAAAACAAGACCCAAAAGACTCAAGAAGAACCTTTCCCCCAAATGCCTAAAGAACGCAGATGGAGGGCCTGTTCCAGGAGGGGAGCTATTTTCGAAGATATCTAGAGTACAGACTAGGTGTGCAGACAAGAGGGAACTAGCAAAGTCTGGTAAACTCCTATGTGTGCCATTGTCTCTGCATGGCCCAGCAAATACTTTTTTGTTTAAACCAAACATTTGCTTTTCATTTCCATGTCAATTGCCTCTTTCCCCTTTGAGGTTCCCAACTACTACCCCAATATGCATCAGTCTTTAGCTGGCGGTGGCATTTAAGGTGAGGGTTTCAGCTGTTTTGGCGAGGTATCCAGTTTTCTTGCACCTTTCCCATGTACACATGTTGTTAAATTTTTGCTTAATTTTCCCTTGTTAACCTATCTCATATCAATTTAACTCTTAGACCATCCAGAAGAATCAAAAAAGAGAGGTAAATTATCCTGTTTATTAAAATCATAATAACCTTCCTGCTGCATTATTTTATTTCAAAACCTTTAAATGTATGTTTGCAGCTGCTAAACATCAAGCAAATATCTCCCTAGGACTGGAACATCAGAAAACAACAGAGAGAATGACTGTCAAAGATAGTGAATCTGAAACTGTAACTGGTGAACATGATAGAAATTAAGCAAAAAACATCATGACCTCTGGGTACCTGAAAGATGAACAACTCTGCGAGAACCTTAGCTGAGAGCGGCACTCATAATGTCCTAAATTTTGATCATATCCTTCAGGTTGAGATTTGTTCAAAGAGGGGAATTGTTAAAGAGAAAAACCATGGGCCTAAAATATCATCACTTGTGCTGCTGCTGCTGCTGCTGCTAAGTCGCTTCAGTCGTATCCAACTCTGTGCGACCCCATAGATGGCAGCCCACCAGGCTCCCCCGTCCCTGGGATTCTCCAGGCAAGAACACTGGAGTGGGTTTCCATTTCCTTCTCCAATGCATGAAAGTGAAAAGTGAAAGTGAAGTCGCTCAGTCATGTCCTACTCTTAGCGACCCCATGAACTGCAGCCTACCAGGCTCCTCCATCCATGGGATTTTCCAGGCAAGAGTACTGGAGTGGGGTGCCATTGCCTTCTCTGACACTTGTGCTAAAACCCCATAATATTAAACCTAAATTTAATACCTAACCTAACTGCAGTTTTGACTTGCCTCTGAAATGTAATCTTAATCAGCAGCTGGATTTTCTGGTTAACACCAATGACGTAATCTGCCATGGGGGCCTTCTCCATCCCCCAGAGGAAGAAGAGGATGTCTGTATGATAAAAATTCCCTTCCCTTAAAAAAGAGATGACCTGACCCCAAATAACCCTCTCTTTTCTTTTGCTAATAATTTACTTGCCCCATCCTCTTTCCATAAAGTTTCCCATTTTGAACCCTTCCTTGGAGTATCTTCTGTTTGCTAGGTAGAATGTTGCCCAATTCACAAATCATTAAATAAAGCCAACTATATTTTCAAATTTACTTGGTTGAATATTGTTTTTTAACAAATGAAGTACGTCACCTTAAATCGTTCAAAGAGACAAAGGAAGGCACACATCATAAGACAATAACAGGATCCTATGGCACCCACTCCAGTACTCTCGCCTAGAAAATTCCATGGATGGAGGAGCCTGGTGGGCTACAGTCCATGGGGTTGCAAAGAGTCGGACACGACTGAGCGACTTCACTTTCTTTCACTCACTGAAAAAGAACAAGCTGATTTGCCAAAGAAGCAAAGAAAGTCTACATATGAAATATCTAGTCATGAAATATAAATCAACACACAGGCTGAAGAGAACTCAGAGAATTAGCCTATTAGAAGATAGATATGAGAAAATCACCCAGGAAGCAGATGTAAAAAGCAATGATACAGAAAATTGGGTTTAAATAATAGTGAAGAAGAATGAAAAATGTCCACAATGTATTAACAGGAGTTCTGCAAACTTAGACTCAAAATGGGGAATGGGTGATGTTTGAAGGAATGACAGTGGAGAAGTTCCCACATATGAAGAACAGTATAATTCCTAAGATTTGCAGCAGCTCAGTGAGTCCCAGTCAGCATAAGGCAGTGGTCCCCAACCTTTCTGGCACCAGGGACCGGTTTCATGGAAGACAATTTTTCCACGGATCAGGGCCTGGGGGGTGGGGAAATGGTTTCAGGATGATTCAAGTGCGTAACATCTATTGCGCACTTTATTTCTATTATTATTACATCAGTTTTTCTTCAGATCATCAGGCATTAGATCCCAGAGGTTGGGGACCCTTGGTACAAGATAATCTACAGAATATACAGGGAAAAATACTTTAAAAAATCACTAAAAGGAAAAGGAAAGACTCTCCAAAGTGCAAATTAGACAAAAGTACACTATTTCCCTAAGCAACAAAAGACTCCAGAAGACAATGTAATAATATACGCAAAGTGCCAAGGAAAAATAGAGCAGCTAGCCTAGAATTAGATACTTAGCAAGTCTCTAATTCAAGAGCAAGGGTTAACTTTCAGCTATAACAAAGACTGAGAGCATTTCCCACTCTAAATAGTTTACAGACTATTCTAGCACACAGGATATTGAGTCTAGAAGTGAACTGGATTTAAGACACCATATGAATCAAAGAAATTGGCAAACACTTTGGTTCATCTAAATGTGAAATGATTGTAAAAATAATGATAAATGACCGGAATTGAAAGTTCATGAAAAGAAGGAAATAAAAGCAGTGCCAAATATGGGAGACAAGGGAGGAGGAGCTGGGCATTTTAAAGCTTTTGTGTTGTTAGAGGACAATGGAAAGATTAATGAGTTTTAGTGTTTGTAAAGTGAACTATGTCTCCTAAAAATGTAAAGTTAACCAATAAATGCACTGAAACAAAACATATTACTTCCTGGGAGAGAGGATAAAACCATAAAGAAAATGTGACTGATTCAATGGCAAGAAGAATCAAGGAAGACAAACAACAAGCATGGCAAGCTTTTTCATCCAGCCCTCCCTTTGCACAGTGTCTTCCTCCCTTTTGCCTACCTTGTTTAGGGAAGTGCTGATGCCTCCTGGAAGACTCCTGTGTCTCTGCTGCAGCCTGGCTGATGTGTCCCTTGTATCCTGTTTCCAGAGCTCCTTTACATTCCCACCAGAACCTTTAAATCTTTTCCATTAAGTGTTCCTGGCAGAGTCTCATCGAGATGTATTTGTCTGTGTATTTCCTGTGTTCTTTAATTTGTTCCCCCCACTGCAAAGGGGAAAAGAAGACAGGAAGGAGGCCCAGTTATAGGTGTCAGATGATGTCTGCTTATAGAGATTTTAGTCTGCAAGCAGAAGGATGGCCTGGATGGGAAAGTAAATAAAAACTTTCTCCCTGTAGGACCAAAGGACAGGATGAAAGGAAGATGGGGCTGAGCTCTGCTCAGTATATGCATCCACCACCCAGCAACTTTTGATCACAAACAGTCCAACAGACTTACCCTCCCCAAAAGGAGAATGAGGGAGTTATATATCATGGGTGGGGATAAGATAGAAGGAAACTTGCTTACTGACCAAGATGGAACTACAGAGAACCAACTGGGAATTTTTTTTACCATCTAAAGTAGCTGTGGTCATAGGATTCTTGCATGCAGTTCTGTAGGCTATGCATTGCACAACTCATGGGTAGGTAGTTATTCACAAAGACTATGAAGTAAATGGCACCTCTAGTGTTGTGCAGTGTACAACTTGCACACCCTTCCAGGCACTGACATGATCAGCCTTGTTTTAATTGGCTGTAACCTGACAAAGACCCTTTTCTTGACCAAACTTTAGTTATTAGGTTCCTGAACCCAGTCCACTTGGATTCAACCTTGGCCTATAAGAAGTGCAACACCCAGCATAATTTTATTCACTCCCCCCACATCCTCTCCCACACACAAACACTAAGAGATCTGAACAAACACTAGCAGAGTTCCTATCAGCTCAAGGTTGTGTTTCTATGATGACGCTGCCTGAGAAAACTCAATGCTGCAGAATTAACTGTTTGTTCTAGCCTAAAGCACTTAGAGAGTTTGCTATTATAAATCTTTCCCCTGCCTCTTCTAGATGGAAATCTACCACCCACAAATGTCTCCCAGAGTTCCTAGAAGCCACCTCTCAGATGTGGACACCGCATCTGATACTCCTGTCTCCCAATTTCTGTGGAAGAGTAAGAGCCTAACTTCTATGACTGCCTTGCTCCTATTTGCAGGCTCAGATGGTAAAGCATCTGTCTACAATGCGGGAGACCCAGGTTCGATCCCTGGGTCAGGAAGATCCCCTGGAGAAGGAAATGGCAATCCACTCCAGTACTATTGCTTGGAAAAATCCCATGGACAAAGAAGCCTCGTAGGCTACAGTCCATGGGGTCGCAAAGAGTTGGACAAGACTGAGTGACTTCACATGCACACATGCAAAAATATGAGAAGGTTATTTCTTCTCCAGAAAACCATCAATGAACAAACCCAGGGAACCTAATCATCAGCCTAACCTCCCCCCTGCCCGCCCCCCCCGCCCCTTAACATCCTTATTACCTTTCTTTAAACAGTCCCAGGTTTCAAAGGCCTTTTTCCTTTTGTTTTGGCAGAACTGAGTTAAGGTTACACTGCAGTCTCTCTCCCCTACTGCACTCGCACTGAGTAAAATCTGTCTTACTGCCTTTAACTAGTGGCCACCTTTGTTTTCCTTTGACAGCCCCAGCTGGGCTGTAAGTTTCATCAGGGCAAGGCTATCCCTATCTTGTACAATTGCTTATCAGAAGAGTCAAGGTACTCAATAAATATTTGTAAAATGAATAAGTGAGTGTAAGGTTTTTTCCTGTTGTCTTGGATTCTGATAATGCCTTGCTCCCTTTACTGCCATCTTGCAAACAATACAGTTCTGGACAAGCTGACCCACAAAGAAAATGAGTTAGGGTTTCTTAAACAAAACTGACTGCAAATTTGATTTTAAAAAGGGAGTGATCTCACTGCTTAGATTACTTGTTTATTCAATAAACTATGCACGATTCATTCAAAACAGTCTTTCGTTTCAAGCCTTCATCAGTGATTTCTTCATCATATGAATGAACTTACACAATGACAGAACAACAAAATCTGCTGCTTTGACACCTACTATTGAAGCAAGCAAAAATATTTACTGTGGTGCAAGGATAGGTAAAGTTTTTCTAAACATAATCTGCCAAGAAATGCAGGAATTATTCATACCCCTGAGTTAAATAGCCTCATAAGTATTCTTGTTAAACAAAATTTCATTTGCAATTACTTCAAAATAAATCCTTTGAGTAAGGCAAAGAGATCTTTTTATAATTCAACTTTTGCTTTTTTTCAGCAATACACAGCTCAAATTATGAATACAAGCTATTACTACATGAGAGTCAGATATTAAATACATATAACTTAATAAAGTAGGGGTAATTTCCTAAAGATTTTAACATTAAAATACACCAACTCCTACGATACTGTGGAGCAATGCATATAGAACATTACATTGCCGATGACCACATACAGTCACCCATTTGAACATGACCTTATTTTTGCAAGCAACAAAAAAGTTCCTGTTTAAAAAAGTCCAGTAATCCACCTCCTGGGGATTTATCCTTATAAAGTAACCCAGAAGAAAGAAAAGAATCAGCCTAGAGTAAGGCTGTCACTTCATGTTCTAAGTCTTCAAAATGGATTTGCACACACTTCCCCTTTCACCAGTGCACTCTTTTCCACATTCCAAAAAACTGAAAGTATATCTGTCCCTCATCATGAATCTTCCACCAACTGTGGACATAAAAACTTCTGGAAAACAAAGGCTAATGTGAACATCTCCTGAAGCTATTTTTTTTCAATCAAGGTGCTTTTCGCAAAGTTTTATAATAATTTTTGTTAAGGGCAAAGCATGGAAACACAATGTCAGAAATGAGCATTTTAGCTCATAGTGCCAGGCTTGGTAATAAGATATACTATCGAATGGGAAGACTAACTGGTAATGAAGACCCATCCTCTCCTAGACTCCCGCAAGAGCAAAGCAAACAGCACTGTACAAAATATTGACGGTAGAGGGCTTTATTTCATCAACAAGAGATGTGTGGCAAAGCTCAGGGTCTTATCTACGTAATTCTCTCAGAAGGAGAATTCAGAAGTGAGATGGCTGTCTCAGCAACATGTGTTAACACACACTGTGTGAATGTAAAAAAAAAAATAGAAAAAGAAAATTTCCTGACACAGAGTAAATCTGGTTTGACTAATTGATTTGTACATTTGATTAAAAGTGACTACTTCACCAATTAAATGACATTGGGACAGGAAGGAAGGAGGCAGGGTGCAACCATTAAAAGAGTGACATAACCATTAAAAATAGCACGGGGAGCCAATGTTGTTGCTGTTGTTGTCTAGCCATCCAGTCATGTCCCACTCTGTCTGATCCCATGGACTGCAATACGCCAGGTCTCTCTGTCCCTCATCATCTCCTGAAGTTTGCCCAAGTTCATGGAACTAATAGGACTTGACAAAACCAGTTAGAACCTACTAAGCCCAAGATGGTGGGAGATGTGACTTCCTGTAGACCTTAAGCCTCATCAGGTGCTGGCTGTAATACTTCAGCATCTAAATGGGACACACACAGGCACTATGATAGCACCAAGACTGAGCCTAAGAGGCCAAGCTTGGGCAGTGACCCAGTTCCTGGAAATCCCCACCACTTCCCCAAAGCAGCTGGAATAATCCTCCCACTCGTTAGCCTACAAAATTACTCAGCCCCTCAAAACCAGCCACCCCCACACCTCGGGCCCCTCTCACTTTCAGAGCCTATCCCACGCCCTGAAGCCACCTCTCTCACCTTCTGAGGTCTACCCTCTGTCTTTGGAGTATGTATCTCTCTAAATAAACCTGCTTTCACTTTACTATGTTTCACTCTTGAATTCTTTTCCTGCCCGAAGCCAAAGACTCTCACACAGTGGGCCGTCCCAGGGGCTCACTGGAGACCTGAGACCTGACCATCCTCTCGTATGTCAGTTTTCCTAGAACAACATAAGTGAGCTAAAATTGGCAACTCTGAAGTTTGAGAAAAACATGAAAAATGTAGGATTAAAAAATATTGTATCACATTATCAGAAGCACATTAAATTCAAAATACTTCAATCCTACATTTTCTAACTATGTAGATCAAGTCATAGAAGGTGCCTCTGAAGTGAGTGACAGGTTTAACTAATACTCATTTAGGAAAGCCTTTTTTGTTACACATTCCAGAAACAAGGGAAATAAACGACTCTGATGACTGGGCCAATCTAGTCCTTTTAAAAGTCAGTTGGTTTCTATACCTTTAGAAACAAATAGAAGGAGAACCTAATCCAGTTATCAGATATTAGAACCACCACTATATATAAACAGATAACTAATAAGAAGCTACTGTATCATACAAGGAACTCTACTCAATACTCTGTAATGACATATATGGGGAAAGAACTTGAATAAGAATGAATATATGTATAACTGATTCACTCTGCTGTACACTTGAAACTAACACAACATTGCAAACCAACTATATTCAAATAATTTTTTAAAAGTAATTTTTGTGATTTTTTGCCATGGACCCTAGAAGGAGTTTTAAAAAACTGAGTGACATCAAGCAACTTCTCCATTTCATTCACAGATTATTATTATAACCATGTCTCCACAACCGAACAGAATTAAAGCTGAAAATTGTTCTCATGACTTTTAAATATGGAATTTAAAAAAATACAGAGGATTGATACTAAATACTATCTTAGTCTAGCAGCAAATAATATTCATCTATGGATAGATGAACATGCGAGAGATAAATGCCCCTTCCTACTCACTAAGAAATACAATTCTAATAAAATTTTATGTTTTCCTTGCTAAAGACTTATATTTATGTTTGATCTACTGTGTACTAATCATAATTGCAACAATATAAAGACTCATATTTTTAACACATAGAAAAACTTAAATGTTCACAAGAAGTTTAAAAACTTAATTCCTACTCATGTACATAGTTTTGTTGCAACAAAATATGACACAATGATGAATAAGAGTTGCTTGCATAAGAATATATTTATATTAGAATAAAATTCAATGAAGTCACTGAAATTAGAACTATTAGTTCCAGGGGACAAAGTGTAATGCAAATGTCCAACTGTTGAAGGAAAGCTTTACAAGTATTTTATCAATCATGCTGGTGACTACTGAAGTACTATAATATTTAGATTCTACTGGGTACATATTTAAAAAATAAGGAGTTTTATTGTAAAATCTCAATACTAAAATAAGAAATGATACGGTGGCTCAGCTGGTAAAGAATCCGCCTGCAGTGCGAGAGACCCGGGTTCCATCCCTGGGTTGGGACAAACCCCTGGAGGAGGGCATGGCGACCCGCTCTGGTATTCTTGCCTGGAGAATCCCCATGGACAGAGAAGCCTGGAGGGCTACCATCCATGGGGTTGCAAAGAGTCGTATACAACTGAGCGACTAAGCACAGCACAGCATACTTTGCAACTGTTTAGACTTAATAAAGAACATTTTTTGAATGTCAACTTAAAAGTGCATAAAGCTACACTTAAAAAAATTTATTTTAGGGAGGACTTGTGTGAAAGAGTTTGAAGACCATTACTGCAGCGACTATCTGGAGAGAGATACACAGTGTAGGCTGAAAAAAATCTGTGAGCCAAAGGGTCGATAAGGACAGGCAGGCATGACAGAATATTTCAAATATCCGAAGGGAATCACAGAGGATGATCCCTGAGTGAGAGGCAGTTTAGCTTCTCTGAAGAAAGGAGTAGAGAGAGGAAGAATGGAATGAAGGCCTAGAGAATTCTGAGCATTGAGGCAGAATGTTTGGACTTCGTTCTACAGACATTATGAAGCCATTCAAGGCTTTGGACTTGGGAAAGGAAAGCATGTAGCAATATTGAACAGACACAAAATAGGAAGCACACCGTTAGAACCTTTAGAAAGACAATACACAGTAGGGTCTTCATAATAAGAATAATGGAAAAGTATGGTTCCATTTTACAATCGTCTGTGGTCCAAAGTGATCCTGGGAGGTTGTTGGTGTTGGGGTGTGTGTGTGTGTGTGTGTGTGTGTGTGTGTTGAGGGTCAGAGGCAGAGCCATGAAGATGTGGGTTTTTCTGCTCAGACTACACGAGACACTGACAGCTGAGAGGGCCCACTAGGGTCCAGGGTAAGTCTCATGGGCAATGAGACCCGTACCTGCACTCAGAAGAAACCCACTGTTATCACCACCTTGAAATTCTGAATAATTTTTTCACAAGGTATGCCACATTTTCATATCTCACTGGGCCTCACAAATTATGGAGCCAGTCCTGGAAGGGGATGCCCTGATAATAGGGTCCCCACCCCCCATCCTGTTCCATCATCTCCCTATAACCACCAGCCCTGATGATGAGCATATGTCCTACCGGTTTTTTCACTGGGCAGAGCCTTACATAGATTTAGGAGATCAGGAAAGGGCTCAGGGCTGAGGAAGATAAGAGGGAAGACTCATAGCAACCACCTGGGTCATGACACCTCTGTCCTCTCTGCAGGGTCACTGCCCACAACTGTCCAGATGGCCATGTACACCTTCAGGGGAGCCATTCACTCAGCAGATATCACAGCTTTGTAGAATATTAGTACTCAGTTGAGTTCAGTCATTCAGTTACGTCCAACTCTTTACGACCTCATGGATTGCAGCACGCCAGGCTTCCCTGTCCATCACCAACTCCCGGAGCTTGCTCAAACTCATGTCCAAGTTGGTGATGCCATCTAACCATCTCATCCTCTGTCATCCCCTTTTCCTCCTACCTTCAATCTTTCCCAGCATCAGGGCCTTTTCAAATGAGTCAGCTCTTCGCATCAGGTGGCCAAAGTATTGCAATTTCAGCTTCAGCATCAGTCCTTCCAATGAATATCCAGGACTGATTTCATTTAGGATGGACTGGTTGGATCTCCTTGCAGAACAAAGGACTCTCATGAGTCTTCTCAAACACCATAGTTCAAAGGTATCAATTCTTAGGCACTCAGCTTTCTTTATAGTCCACCTCTCACAACCATACATGACTACTGGAAAAACCATAGCTTTGACTAGATGAAACTTTGTTAGCAAAGTGATGCCTCTGCTTTTTAATAGGCTGTCTAGGTAGGTCATAGCTTTTCTTCCAAGTAGTAACTGTCTTTTAATGTCATGGCTGCAGTACTGCCCTTCCACGAATGCCAGGAGTGAGTTCTAAGGAAGCAGTGCCTTTCTCTAATTCGTATGAGCTCATTATACAGAAAATGTGTTTAAGGAGGAAGGAACTTTCTGCTTCCCTCTCACTTAATGAGTGCCTTGCTGATACCCCCAAAAGAAAAAAAAATTCTGCTTTTTTCTTTCTTCTTTTCTCTTCCTTCTTAATTTCCTTGAATGTACACAGAATAAGAAATATTTTTCTAACAGTTGTCCTTTTGACTGTATCACCTTACAGAAAGGTACACTAGGACCAGGGAGGGGATGTCTTTATGTTCCAATTAATAATACATTTTCCTTTTATTTAAGAATTAACTGGACTATGTGAGTGGGTTCAAGATAGATGAACCTGTCCTCAAAATAGCTCACTGGTATTCTATAATAAAGCTTCCCATGTGTCTCAGTGGTAAAAAATCCACCTGCCAAGCAGGAGACACAGGTTTGATCTCTGGGTCAGAAGATCTCCTGTAGAAGGAAATGGCAACCCACTTCTATATTCTTGCCTGGGAAATCCTTACAGACAGAGGAGCCTGGGGGGCTACAGTCCACAGGATTGCACGAGTCAGATACAACTTAGCAACTAAACAACAACGACAATCCTATAATGAATGAGGGCTTTTATGAAATGAACAAACATACACATGAACATGCACACACACATGCTTGAAAAAAAACAGCTCAAGTGGAGAGGAAAAATAAAACTCTTATACGTAATTTTTTTTTCTTATCACAAACTATTCTTTATGGGTTTTAAATCCACCAAGGGCTTAAATTTTCAGTAAATAAAGGTATGCAGTTTAACTCTAAAATTTAATTAAAAACCAACAGAAGTGACTTATTAGCTATGTATGGTGAAAGAAGCCACAGAACCCACACTCCTAGCATCTCAATCTGATCCCAGTCATATCTCCGACTCAGGATGGTTCTGACCCTGGAGCAGGCAGCTGCATCTCTGAGGGTGTTGAATCAAGTAAGCAGGAGATTTCGTGCACAAACAATTACCTTCTGAGAGTCAGAGCCAAATAGCTGGGAAATGTGACAGCCCCAACCTTGGACAACACAAATACTGATTAGGTTGTCACTCAGGGGCTGGCTGTTTGTCACCAAAGTGCAGTCTACTCCCTACAAAGCAAAACAACTGAATGTGAACAATCCTATCTAAGCCCTAGATATTTAATAAAATAATTGTCTTAGAAATAGTAAGACACATTTGGGTCAAGATAAAATCAAACTTATGGTTACCAGGAGGGAAGTAGGGGGAGGGATATTGGGAGATTAGAATTGACATATACACACTACCATATGTAAAATAGATAACTATTATTAATAAGAACCTTTGTACAGCACAGGGAACTCTACTCAACACTCTGTAATGACCTATGTGAAAAAAGAATCAAGAATGGACATATGTATATGTATGACTGATTCTTTCTGCTGTACACCTAAAACAAAACTTTGTAAATCAACTATACTCCAATAAAAAATTAATTTAAAAAACATAAAATCGGGTGAAGAGACATCCTATTTTTTGAATTAAAATAACAAAAAAATTTTAAATACCAAAAAAACTGAAGTTCTACATAATGTCAAAATTAAGAACAAACAAAAAGGACTATCTTCTAATAGAATCAGGGAGGAAGGAAGACAGTCATGTCATTAGAAAGATTTCCATTGATCGTAACACTGATGGTGCCAGCCTGAGAAGCAAAGTATCGCACGATATTTGCCCTCTGAAGCAGAGGAGGGAAGGACCTGGCTCCACCCAGGAACCCTGGGTTCAAGCACCAAGTACATCAGCAGCCCAGCCGGTCTTACCTAATGGAGGTGCCTTTCTGTGTGTGATCAAGCTGAGTGTTCTCTTAGGAAACACGGTGGAAGGTAACAGAGCACACCCTGGACTGTGCAACTTTCTCACGTAAAGCACAGAACACAGCCACGCTGTTTCGGAAGACCCAAGTTAACTGCCCTCCTTATAAGCCTGTAACCCCAGTAATAATCACCACATCATTAATGATTCTTTTTCTTTCAAGATATGTAGAATTAGTAACAAGTGACAGTTACCTATAGTTTTCAAGTCAGGTTTACCATCTAGGTGTCCCTCTGTCTAGAAAACAAATTATACCTATTGCAACAGCAATGGGCATACAGTGATTTACAAATTCCTGTGGGAAAAAACCTCTTGCTCATCAAACAATAGGCTTGCCTCCTCTTTCAGTGTCTCCTTCAGACCAAACTTTCTCAGAACCTGCCTCACAGGAGCCAGCAGAGGGCTTAACATTCGCTGCCACAGCCCACCTTTTTGGCTCATGGAAAGTAATAATAGGTTAAGACACCACCTCCGCTCCTGTTGAGGCATTTGCCTGGCTGTACCCACAGAGCTGGGGTGCCACAAGGAATTAAAAAGAGGGGAGCTAATCAAGGAAAGACATCATCTCTGAAATTTGGTGAGGTTTTATGGAAACAAGGGAGAGAGGGGGAGGTGGGGACACACATGGGGATTATTAGTGTTTCATATACTGCTTCTAATCGGAGAATGACTGAGTACCTCAAATTCTTAAAGACAGAAAATCTCATGTTAGGTCAGCATTTAACACATGATTAACTTCCCAAAAAATGCAGAAATTAGACTATATCCTCAACTCAACCTTTCTAGCTTCAGGAACCATGGGTATACAAGCAGAAACAACTCTAGTGGAATCTAGTTTTTCCATATCTCTAAAGCCTTAAAAATGTTAGTTCTTTTCAAATAGTTATCCTACCACCATTCTTCACAAATAGTATGAGAGGAAAAAGCCTTATGCATAAATCCATTCAGGCAGGGCTACATACATTATAGAAAACCCAAAACACTCAATAAATCCAAAAAGAAGGACATGATTCACTGAGTTACAAACTCTAAGATCTATTTGCACCATTAAATGAATATGGCAGGAAGATGTGTATGTTGTATGTTGTAATATCTAGGGGAAAGTCAAAATACAGAAAAAAATGTAAAATCTTAACAGTTGAGGAAAGATGTCTACTAAAATAAGACTAAAAAAATACAGCACACCAAAATGTTGCCATTGATTACCACAAGGTGGTGGTATCAAGGATGATTTTCATTTCTTTTTTATGCTTTTCTGTATTTTCCAATTTCTTAAAATGAATAATGTACAATCAGGAGAATTAGTTGAAGAACTTCTTTAAAAAGAATCTTCAGTAATGTACCATTTGTTAAAGCAGCAGCAATTTCAGGCTAAGCCATCAAAAATGCATTTTTCACATTGTATTTTCCCATCAGTCCTCCTATTTTACTGCATTATGTGAATCTGATGTATCTTTTGAGATTATTCAACTCAGCTAAAGAGACAAGAAAAGCAAATAAAATGATGACATGCATAAGCAATATAAGGCGTAGAAAGTGACTTAGCAAGTGGCTTGTGAGGCACTGGATAGACTCAGTACAGATTAAGTACAGACGATGATTAAGCAAGTGGCCTGTGAGGCGTGGACAAAAATCATAGCATGTGCTATATAGTGACAGTAAGTTAGAAACCCATAATGCTAAAAATACATAGAAAATGGAATATATTGTTCCATTATTGTTCAAGTTCATTTGGGTTTTTCTGTAAGACCTTATGGAAAAAACCAGATGAACTTTTTGGCACAAATGTAAATGTTAGTCAAAGCTAGGAGTGGATGGACAGACAGAGTCAAGAGCTGACAGCTAGGTCACCCACCCCTGACATCACTCACCCATTTCCCACCTCCTCCCCCTCCTCCAGTCTTGCCTGGTAGGTACTTGCATGGAGGTCCTACTCAGCATGCACATGGAAAGGGAAATGTTTTCTTCCAGTCTGGTCTCAAGACAAATAGGAGACTGGGATCAACATTTATACACTATTGATACTATGTATAAAACAGATAATTAATAAGAACACACTGTAAGGCTCAGAGGACACGACTCAGACCTCCACGGTGACCTAAATGGGAAGAAAGTCCAAAAAAACAGGGGCTATAACATAGCTGATTCACTTTGCTGTACAGTAGAAACTAACACAACATTGTAAGGCAACTATACTCCAATAAAAATTTAAAAAATAAAGAATGATACTTGAGATAGACTCTAGTTTGAGATTTAATGTTAATTCACCCAGTGAACCTATCAGCAGTCAAAAACCAAGACTGGACCTAGATCATGAATAAATAAATAGTTTGTGTAGAATACTCCTTTACAAACTTAACGGAATTAAACAAGGTAGAGCAAAGTTTAGAATATGGAGGGTAAGCACTGTGGAAAAAGGATGTGTGTACAGATGGGTTTATTCGTAAACCGTGAGACTTCCCCAGTTGGGATGGCTGTTAGAGGGGCCATTTCTCAATTTATCCTACAGCTGCAAGCTCTCTGGTCCTTGGACAGTCTCTAGAAGATGAGGATCTGAAATTATTCTTATTGTAAATACATCGCTGACCAACTGGATACTTTATGAGAAATAATTCTCAACCCATGACTCCCCCACACTAATATATTTCATTGTCATTATTCTTTTGAAAATCACTCAAGCTTATCAGGATTTAATCATGCCATGAAGAAATTCTCCCTCCCCTTTCCCTCTATGACTATAAAACACACTTCCTCACCAATGACCATGGTTGAGTGAAGCCAATATCAGAGTGAAGAGGATTATTCACTTGAATCCACTTAGCTCAGCTGCTTCTCTCCCCAGAATAATTCTGAAATGTTGAATATCTACCACAGTTAATAATCTTCCCTGCATTAGAAAACAAAGAAATACACAAAACACTCCAAGGTTCAAGATATGCTGCAGGTCTGCTATCATATTCTATATAAAAGGTATGCTGGAAACTTAGCAATGAGGTAGCCTTGGCTGGAATTTTCAGATGCCTGTGCTTGGAGTCTGGTTAATTGCGAAAAGTGTTAGTGACTTTCACTGGTAAATAGAAATGGAATATTGCCTGCCATATCAGTAAACAAAGGATGCCACAATCATCAGCAGTTACAGCACTCCAACAGGCGCTGATGAGCCCTGAAGGAACTCACAAAGGAAAAGAATACCTGCCATGGAGCAGCTTTAGACAGCAGCCATTCCCCAAGGTGAGCCCTGAGGAAACTCAATATGTAAAAAAGAAAAGATACTGGCCCCTGATAAGAGCTGAGGTGCAGGTGCACATCAAAGGAATGATTTCAGTGAGTCCAGACTCTACTATCATCCCATATATAGAAAACTGCTAACTTCCTTCACTTGGGATATATGGTTTTCTTTAATTAACAATAAATGTTTGACATTCAGACTACCTGCCCATTGTTGCAGAACTTTTATATAATCTGGTTCCCCACCTTGCCTCCTTGGAATTCTTTCAGGGTTTCTTGAGATGCTGCCTCCAGGGCCTGAAGTCCTAAAAATTCCTGTAATATGGAACTAGCCTTGTAAAACCCCACACTCCATGTAATATGGAACTAAGGCAATGGCACCCCACTCCAGTACTCTTGCCTGGAAAATCCCATGGATGGAGGAGCCTGGTAGGCTGCAGTCCATGGGGTCGCTAAGAGTTGGACATGACTGAGCAACTTCACTTTCACTTTTCACTTTCATGCATTGGAGAAGGAAATGGAAACCCACTCCAGTGTTCTTGCCTGGAGAATCCCAGGGATGGGGGAGCCTGGTGGGCTGACTCCATAGTCGGACGCGACAAGCAATTTAGCAGCAGCAGCCTTCTTCTCCAATATAACTGTCAGTGGAAAAAGTGCTTTGAGTAGGGAATTACTTAAAAACAATAAAAAAAGCACCAGAAACTTTCATTCCTAACAGCAAATATCTACTTTTTTACAACTGGGTCAAGGTCTTTTCTTTGACTATTTCTCCAGAGTGGGGTTCACACCACCTTTGTGACACAGGTTGCAACTGAGCAACTCTGCTGCAACTCTCATGCAGCTTCTGAGGGGGACAGAGTAAAGGGACAAAGTAGGTAATTAAATAGTTAATCCCACTAGGGAACTGTAAGAAAAAATATGGAAGACCTCTGTAAGTTAATGATCACTTTAGAAAACAGGTTCGCTTAACCACAAAACCAAGCAGGCTTGCTTAGCAACAAGCCATGAAGCACAAGAATGAGTTATGCCCCCAAACAATAAAACACTGGTGGCATGAGACCCACATCCTGCCCGGGAAGCTTAGTAAGTTAATGGCCCTTAGGACACACTCTCTGCACACATAAAACACAATAATTTATGGAAAGGTGACATTTCAAAGTGAAAGAACCTCATTGTACTGAAACCTGAAATAATTTTTCCATAGTGCCAATGACATTCCAGCTTGACCATGGAGCGACAAGAAAACGCCCCTGCCAACATGGAGGAAGAGGTGATGACGGAAGCATGATCTCTTCTCAAAAGTGAGGAAGAAGGCAGTTTTCTTCCCTCCCCACTTTTCCTTTGATTATAAAACTACAGTCCACTAAGTTATTGGTGCAGCACTCTCTCGCTGGCCCTCTTGTAAGCCTCACAAGCATCCTATTCTAAGAAGTCACTTCTTATCTATCAATTTGTCTCTTGAATTCTTTCTATGCTGAGACATAAAAGATTGGTGCTCTTCTGAGTTCCCCAAAATACAACCTAATGGTTTCACTTCCATGCATGCTCCCCACGTCCAGCTTCCTTAAATTGGAGCAAGATTGTAGAAAACGTTAAGCACAAACAGAGCAACCTGAAAGTCATATCCTTCTGGATTTTAATGAAGTTCCAATTAGCTTTTGTAAACTGTCTCAGAATTTTCTTTTAACAGGGTCATCTGTGGACTAGCAGTATCACCGTCAGTTGGGAGCGAGATCAGGCCCCACCCAGACCTGCAGAATCAGATCTGCCTTCTAACACCATCTCTGGGTGATTTGTATGTATATTAAAATCTGATTGGCACTGATGTAGCCTTTACATATGTCAGTAGCAGTTTTTAAAGAGATCTATCCATGCTTCTTTCTGCCCTCATATTTTATAATACTATGTACTATTTAACTGAATTATGTAATTATAACAAATAAGCATAACTGGCATAAACAAGTTTGGGAGAATATACAACTGACTCTTTGGAAGTATTTAACTCACCCAGTGGGAGGGGACATGAGAGGTGTGGTTAGCTGAGGGCTCATCACACCGTGGGCACCATTTCAGATGTCTGACAGAGGAGACAGTTTTTATTAATTCAGAGAGTAGTTTAAAGGTAGACAGTTTAAAACCACCAGTACTGGTGTGGGGCCCTAAATGGGAAACCTTAAAAAAGAAGGGCTAGCTTTGCAGTTTAGAGCTAAGATGGCACCTGGCGGAAGAGATGAGGGCGTGGCCTGTTGTTTGTCAAAACTTTTGATTGGCTCTCTTGATTTCCATGCACGTGGACAGCGGTGATCACCATAGACTCCTGTTACAATGAAGGTGCATGACAATTTGACCTTTAACGTGATTGGTGCAACTATGGCACATGACGATTTGACCTTTAATGTGATTGGTGCAACTATGGAAAGTCCCTCGCAAAACCCCCTTGCTTGCCTATATAAACCAAGAGTTTGTGGCAATAAAACGGAACTGCTTAGACGGAACCCCTGTCGCTCGCCGAGGGGCTGGGTTTGCGGACAGCAAGCTCACCTCTCCTCGGGACCCCTTGGCTTTGCTGAGGGAAGTTCCACTGCCTCTCTTTGCGGAGCGCCCCCCCGCAGAAACTGGCGTCCAACGTGGGGCATGAAGTGGACGGACGGAGGTGGTGTCACCGCGCGGCTCTGAAGGAAGGAGCGATGAAGGACCCTAGGCTGGTCGCAGCATGGAGCTCCCCTTTAGAGGAGTATCGCCCGAGGTAAGCCGGACTTCAAGGTGGGCCCCCCTCTGTTTTGAGGGAAGTGGCAAAAAACTCTCCTGACTTATTTTCTTTCTTTTCTTCTATTCTGATCTATCCTTAACTCCTTTTTCAGGAGTTTCAGTGAACAGGCGAACGGTTGTGGAGGCAATTGATAAGTCCTGTCTAGGGCCACTCTCTGGCGGACTTTGAAGGCCCTGCAACAAGTGAGCCTCCGTAACTAGAGCCTGACCGGGTGAAACTCTCCTTTAATCATTCTTAACTGAGGACATGGCCTAGAATCTTCCCTGTGGGCACGGGTCAGGCACTTAAAGGCCATTAGGGCGCCTGCCACTTGAATACTCCCATGACAGGATAAGGGGGTCATGGAACAGGCTAGAAACCTCTAGAGTGCCCGCCCCCAACAAGAAAACTTCCGTGCAACGACGCAGGCACATAAACAGTTTCAAAAGCATACCACAAGCCCAATTTTCTGGCCACTACCACTCCCGGTAGGATTTTTGGTGGTTTTTCTCAGTGACTTTTCTTTCTATTCTCTCTCGGCAGCGTGGGAAATAATATCGGGAAATCTGATGAGCCCGCACTCAGGGCACTGAGATATATGCTCATAAGCAGGGGACTTGAGATTTCTGACGCTCAGGCCATTAAGGTCTGGGGGACCATTGTATGGTTAGCCCCCTGAGTTGCTTCGGCCAATCTGTTCTCTTGGGACACTTGAGATTTAGTACAAACCCTTGCTAGGCAGCGAGAGGTTCAACATGGTGAGGAGCCCCCCTTAGGGTTCTGTCTGACCATTTCGGCCCTCAAGCTCTGCTTTTCACGGAGTGAGGAGCATGTCACTGATATGGGTACCCCTAATTCAAAATCAAAAAAACAATGGGAAAAATATCACGAGGAACGGGTCATGTCGGACCAAAATACAGCAAAAGAGACTGTAGGGAATAAAGACTCTAGAGTGAATAGTGGGCCATGGGAACCTTTCGGGGATGATAAAGGGGCGGAAGAGAATAGAGACCCCTCTGATGCCCTGAGACTGGGAGCCCAGGGGAGAGACCTGTGCCCCTCCCTGCCTCCCCCATTTGAGGAAGTTTTGGGAGCACCTTGGGTGGGAAAGACAATGAGGTCACCTTGG
Organism: Capricornis sumatraensis; assembly: GCF_032405125.1. Taxonomy (NCBI): domain Eukaryota; kingdom Metazoa; phylum Chordata; class Mammalia; order Artiodactyla; family Bovidae; genus Capricornis; species Capricornis sumatraensis. The sequence goes on from NC_091073.1 coordinate 82,738,653, forward strand.
GAAGGGAGAACATATCCCAGGGACCCTTGGAGATCCTCGCTGCCCTTTACCAGCCCAACCCAAGCCTTTCCTGTAAACGTTAACCTGGTGGGGGGGGCATAGGCAGGCAGCCTGGTACCCCTGGGAGGCCAGTGATTTAAAAGAGCTCAAAAAGGTAGTGGCAGAGGATGGCCTGAACTCCCTGTGGGCAGAAACTATTCTCCAGGGCCTGGCTCATCAACCTTGTATGACCCAGGACTGGAAGATGCTATGTAAGGCAGTGCTCCCCAGTAACACCTACATCAAATGGTGTGCCTTTCTCAAGGAAGAGTGTCATGCTCAGGCAGAAAGAAATCAAGCTGCCAACCCTGCTATCCCGGTGACTTTCTGGATGTTGTCAGATCAATGGCATACAGGACCTCAACAGGCCACCATTCCTGCTCCTTATACAGATCAGGTATGGTCCATATGTTTGGCTGCCTGGAAAAAGCTTGTGGAGGGCCCCAGTGAGCCCCCTATATCGGGCATCACTCAAAAAAATAAAGACCTCTCCACCTTCATAGATCGGGTGGAAAAGAGTATACAGAGAAAATTCCCTCTGGGGCCCCTGAGAGATCAACTTGTTAGGCTATTAGTCTGGGAAGGGATGAACTCAGACCATAAGTTGGCTTCTGCAGGACAGAAAGACTGCTCTATGGAGCGATGGATTGTAGCCACCAAAGACGTGGGGACACAGAGCCATCAGACCCGCTCTATTTCGACTGCCCTTCAGGCTCAGACTGAAGCCCTTACTGAGGTGATGACCAAGACCCTCTCTGCTATCATGGCCTCTGGGGGAACCACATCCAAGGGACCCCAGCCCTATATGGGTGCCAGCAAGGAATCTTCAATTTACACAAGAGAGGTCAAATTTCAAAATTGACACAGATTAAAAAAGACACTCACATATTGAGCCCAAGAACAAAAAGTTTCTGAGGCGATCTTTTTTTCCCTTTCAGATCGATGCGGCGACCCTGGTAGACACTGCTCCTGGTGATCGTTGGATTACCTATCCTCTCCTTGCTGACCTTCGTCATTGCCACGGCTGTGCAACAGTTTTTAGAATCTTTGAAGCCTGGGTTTAACGACACACAAGGCCATCAACCATGAGGGTACAACAGTGTCAGCATCTGTGCTGAGAGTTCAACAAGCTCAGACCATCGAGGTTATAAACAACATATCCACTGCCTCTGCTTGAGGATTTCAAACCAGCTCGAACACCTGAGATTCGCCATAACGGGACTCCAACAACAGCTTGATCTCCACGCCAGAGCGATCGAGACATTGAGTGTCTTGGCGTGCATAGACTGCGATGTGAGATACCCCAGCTTTTGTCTGACAGCTTTTCCAGTGTTAAATGACTCTTAACAGGTGAAAAAGGGAGCAGCGGATCTATGGGACTGGGTACAAAGTCCATTTACCTGGTTTAAAAATGCCTTCTATTTGCTTGTTTTTGTTATTCCGCTTGTAATGTTAAAGGTAAAAAAAAAACTCACAGTCCGCAATAGGCGCTTACAGCAAAAAAGTTATGCTTGCCCAGGTCATGGAAAAGGAGCCCCACGTTAGGCACCCACAAAACCCCTGGATTAATTTAGCCCTTCAAGAGATTAACCGAGACAGATAAAGAGTTCCAGATTCCCATCATCTAGAGAGATTCCACCTAGCCCCCAAGAGGTGGCTGGATAGCCAGTGACGGGTAAGACCCTCAGAAGAGGGCAACCTAAGATGGGCACAGCCGTGAGAGAGGCTGGCGAGGCTGGAGGTTGGCCGCCTACAGCTTTACGCCTTGCTCTACAGAACATCAATACAAATGTCTTGAGGGCTTAAATAAAATAAAAAAGGGAGATGTGGGGCCCTAAATGGGAAACCTTAAAAAAGAAGGGCTAGCTTTGTGGTTTAGAGCTAAGATGGTGCCTGGCAGAAGAGATGAGGGCGTGGCCTAAGTTGTTTGTCAAAACTTTTGATTGGCTCTCTTGATTTCCCTGCACATGGACAGCGCGTGATCACCACAGACTTCTGTTACAATGAAGGCACATGACGATTTGACCTTTAATGTGATTGGTGCAACTATGGAAAGTCCCTCGCAAAACCCCCTTGCTTGCCTATATAAACCAAGAGTTTGTGGCAATAAAGCAGAACTGCTTAGACAGAACCCCCGTCGCGTCTGATTGTCTATCGCTCGCCGAGGGGCTGGGTTGGTGGACAGCAGGCTCACCTCTCCTCGGGACCCCTCGGCTTTGCTGAGGGAAGTTCCACTGCCTCTCTCTGCGGAGCGCCCCCCGCATACTAGGACTTCCCAATGGTTCAGCGGTTAAGACTTTGCTCTTCCAACACAGAAGACGTAAGTTCCATCCCTGGTTAGGGAATTAAGATCCTACATGCCACATAGTGTGGCCAATAAAAATAAAAGCACCAGTTTTGTTGTTGAGTTGCTAATCTGTGTCTCTTTGCGACCCCCATGAACTGCAGCATGCCAGACTTCCCTGTTCTGCACTATCTCCCAGAGTTTGCTCAAATTCGTGTCTATTGAGTTGGTAACACTGTCTGTCTCCTCCTCTGCCACCCTCTTCTCCTTTTGCCAGTACTGCCAGCACTGATACTGCCACTGTAATTACTATTCACTAATGAATTTTTGCAAGTTGTTTTTAACCCTAATGACACCATACAAGGGTGTTCGAGGTAGACACTGTGCCTTTGCCAAGCATCTCCAATTCTCCAGCTTCCAGACACCTGCCAAGATGGCTCTGACTGGCCCACCTGTGGCTGGGGGCAGGAGGCTCCTAGGGTCAATGAACTGTGAGGACTAACACATGTCATTTGCAGCAAGAGCATGTAATGTTTAGCATGAGACCCTCCATAGAACTCTCTTTTCCTTTGGTCAAGAGACCAGCAGCATCAAAGGGACTCAACAAGCAAGGAGACACCACTGACATCCTGAGATTCTGGGGTTTACTGCAGCAGAACATAGCCCATTCTGACCAAGAAAGTATTCTTTCCCTGAGTGTATACTTACCTGTAATTTGGTGACTGGGATGGTTAACTATGTGTCAACTTGATTGGGCTAAGGGATGCCCATATCACTGGTAAAGCATTGTTTCTGGGTGGTGTCTGTAAAGGTGTTTCTGGAGGAGACCAGCATTTGAATCATCAGACTGAGTAAAGACATCTGCCCACACCAAAGGGGTTGGGTATAAGGCAACCTTTGGGTCTCTGTATAGAACAATAAGGCAGAGAAGGGTGAATTCTTGCTCTCTCTGTGAGCTGACTTTCATCTTCTCTTGCCCTCACACATTGGAGCTCCTTGTTCTCAGACCCTCAGATTCAGACTGAATCACACCACTGGCTTTCAGATGGCAGATTGTATAACAGAAGTTCTCAGCCTCCTTAACTGTGTGAGCCAAATCCTATAATAAATCTCCCCTTACATCTATCTATATATAGCCTATTGGTTCTGTCTCTCTGGAGAACCCTGACTACATTACAGAATTTAGACAATAAAAGGTGTGAAACATGGCAAATAATAAAACTTCAATGATTCAAATAAGTGTTTGACAAAGGGAGAATCTTTATTGGCCTACAAATGTTTAAATCTGTGACTCTCCACGGTTAAACAGGATGAAATGGAGGGTGGTGGTATTGGGAGAATCTGTTTAATTCTCTTTACGAAATCCACTAAGGAGATTTTAAAGCCAGACACAGAGACAGAAAAGAAGAAATATTTCAATTACTACAGTTTATAGCGTGGACTACGCTCTCCATACTCACTGCCTATGATTACAAAAAACAACCTCATAGTAAAAATAAAAGGTAGTTAAATCCTTTATTAAGGAAATGTGAAATCTAAAAATGTGCTAAATAAAAAGGTGACTGAGAAGTTAGACACAAAGAACCCAATAAAGAGAATAATAGAAATGATTCATATATAAGGTAAAAACAAATTTAAGACTTTAAATTTTATGTTATTGTAATTGAGCAGGACCCTGTGGGCACCTCTGTCAAGTTCACAATTAATCCCCTTTTATCTAAACCTTTATTCCTTTTCTTGTTAAAAAGTTGTTCTCCAAGAGGAGCCTCAAAGAAAGTTGTTGCCAAGGAGGATTCCATGGGGTCTTGGATTGGGAGGCAAGCCTTCCCCCATATCCTCCTCTCAGAAATACTTTGTTGTTGCTCAGTCGCTCAGTCATGTCTGACTCATGGACTGCAACACGCCAGGCTTCTGTGTCCTTTACCATCTCCCAGAGCGTGCTCAGACTCATGTCCATTGAGTCGGTGATGCCATCCAACCATCTCTTCCTCTGTTGTCCCCTTCTCCTTCTGCCTTCAATCTTTCCCAGCTTTGGTCTTTTCCAATGAGTCAGCTCTTCACATCAGGTGGCCAAAACTATTGGAGCTTCAGCATCAGTCCTTCCAATGAATATTCAGGACTGATTTCCTTTAGGATTGACTGGTTTGATATCCTTGCTGTCCAACAGACTTTCAAGAGTCTTCTCCAACACCACAGTTCTAAAGCATCAGTTCTTTAGGGTTCAGCCTTCTTCATGGTCCAACTCTCACATCCATACATGACTAGAAAAACCATAGCTTTGACTAGACTTACCTTTATTGGCAAAGTAATATCTCTGCTTTTTAATATGCTATCTAGGTTTATCACAGCTTTTCTTCCAAGGAGCAAGCGTCTTTTAATTTCATGACTGCAGTTATCATCTGCAGTGATTTTGGAGCCCAAGAAAATAAAATCTCTCACTGTTTCCATTGTTTACCCATCTATTTGCCACTGAAAGTGAAAGTGAAGTCAAAAGTGAAGTCGTTCAGTCATGTCCGACTCTTTGCAACCCCATGGACTGTAGACTACCAGGCTCCTCCGTCTGTGGGATTCTCTAAGCAAGAATACTAGAGTGGGTTGCCATTTCCATCTCCAGGGGAACTTCCCGACCCAGGGATCGAACCCCGGTCTCCCACATTGGAGGCAGATGCTTTAACCTCTGAGCCTGAAGTACCTAGATAATAATGTACATTTCCTGAGTTGTTTTTAAGAGGTAAAAAACCTCCCCTCTCCAACAAATGGAAGATATTAATTGCTTGATGGCCAGGAGTACAGAGCCCCAGGCCTCCTGGAGCCCAAGGACTGATAATGTTAACCTCTGTGACACCACCCGGTACCCCACCATCAGCCAACCCAGGAGAACTGCACTGCCACACGGCTCGCACTCACGGGTTTTATGGTACTGTGATTAGTTTCCAGGTTGTTTTTAGTCAATCATTCTGACTCAGGGTCCTTCCTGGTGGCACATGCATTGCTCAGCCAAGACGGATGCCAGTGAGGATTCTGGGAGGCGGTAGGACATGCGGCATCTCCTTTTGACCTTTCCTGAACTCTTCTGATTGGTGATGGTTTATTAGTTCTGTGCTCCTTACTGGGACCTTCTGTCATAAAATAACTCACGCAAATAGTTACTATGGTGCCTGGCCAAGGTGGGCGGTTTCAGTCAGTGTGCTTCCCCTATCTTTCCTATAAAGTGTGTGGCAGAATGCTGAAATGGCAGGAGGTGGAATCTTCATTTAGTTTATAGACAAGACATGGCTGTTTTGTGTCTGTGCCTGCTTGCTCAGTCATGTCTGACTCTTTGCAACCCTATAGCCTGTAGCCCACCAGGCCCCTCTGTCCAAGGGATTCTCCAGGCAAGAATACTGGAGTGGGTTGCTATTTTCTCCTCTAGGGAATCTTTACCACCCAAGGATATGGCCAAATTCGGTCAAAGACTTCTTTTGTCCTAACATATCACTCTTTAGTGTGGCTATGTATGATAGGGACAAAGTAAAGGGACGAAGTAGATGATTAAATAGTTAATCCAGCTAGGTGACTATAAGTAGAAAAAATATGAAAGACCCCAGTAAGATAATGATTATTCAAGAAAGCAGGTTTGCTTAACCACGAAAACCAAGCAGGCTCGCTTAGCAACAAAACCATGCAGCAGAAGCACGAGGCATGCCCCCAAACAATGAAACAATGGTGGCATGAGACCACATCCTGCCCAGTGAGCTCAGCAAGTTAATGATCCTGAGGACATGCTCTCTGCACACATAAAAAACAATCATTTGTGGACCCAGCTTGACGCTGAAGAGAAAAACTCCCGTGCTCAACCTGGAGGAGGAGCTGATGATGAAAACAGGACGTCTACTCAAGAAAGTCAAGGAAGTTCTCCTCCCCCTCCCTATTTTTCCTTTGATTATAAAACTGTAGCCCAGTAAGTTTTCAGGGCACAGCACCCCCTTGCCCACCCACTTGTAGACCTCACAGGTGTCCTATTCTAACGAATCAGTTCTTATCACTTTGCCTCTTGATGAAATCTTTTCTGTGCTGAGACATAAAGGACTATGGTACTGGAGCTCTTTGGAACCCCCAAAACAATACCCAACAGTTTCAGTTGTGGGGAAGCCATAGCTCCCACTCACCTCGAAATGTCTAAATAATGCCATAATTATCAAAGACCTGAGAATTGTCATAAGAACATGTTTGGTTAAATTGTGTCAGTTAAAACATAAAATATTTCTAAGTTTCAAATCAAGAAAGCAGGCTAATAGAGATAAACAAGGAAAGCATAGGAAGTTAAAAATAAATCCAATTATTAAAAGATTATAATAGTTAAAATAAAAAATGCAAAGTACAAATGAAAACTCTGAATTCAATCACAAAATCAACAAATGTTTCAGATAAATAACATCAATGAATAATATTAGTGACAAAAGTCACAAACAAGTCTTTAGGATGAATAAAAGATAACAGTGTTGAGAAATGAAATACTTCCTGCCATATCAGTAAACAAGAATGTCACAGTCATCAGTAACTGCAGTCCTCCAAAGAAAGCTGTTGAGACCTGATGGGAACTCAGGAAGCAAAAGAATACCTGCCATATAGCAACTATCAGACTACAGCCACTCCCTACAGTGAGCCCTGGGAAAACTCAGGGTGTGAAAACTCAGGATACTGACCCTAGATAGCTGAGGTATGCATATCAAAGGAATGATTTCAGTGAGCCCAGACTCTTGCAACTTCCCATACTTAGAAAAGTGCTAAATTTTGTGCTAAAAGTCCTTAATTTTGGATATCTGGTTTTCTTTTAAAAAGTCATCTTTTCATATTGTGACTACCTACCCTTTGTTGCAAAATTTCTATATAACCTGCCCCCTATCCCTCACCACATCAGAGCAGTTCTCTCAGGGTTACCTGAGATGCTGCCCCCCAGGTTTAAGTCCTAAAAATTCCCACTGAATAAAACACAACTCCCAACTTTTAGGTTGTGAATATTTTTTACAGTCCATAATGTCTATAAAAATAACAATAACAACAAAAAACCCCACAATGAACTAAAAACAAAACACAATGAGCTATTAAAAAGTAAATAAAATTGTACAGTTTGAAAGCATAAATTAGAATAATAAAATGAACTGAAGTTATCTAAAACTATGGTATGTGGCAGTTGGAAATATGTTCATAAATTCTTTCATGCTCCCTTCACAAGGTATAGCTTAAATTCTCTTTCTTTGAGTGGGCTGAACATTGTGACTCACTTCTAATGAACAGAATGAAGCTGAAGTGATGGTGTGTGATTTCAGACCTGGTCATGGAAATATTCAGAACCTCCTGCCTTGTTTTCCGGGATCTCTGGCTCTGGGAGAAGCAGCAGCCATACTGTGAGGCTACCCCGGCAGTGCTATGGAAAGGTCTGCACAGCAAGGGAAGCAGCCCTGCGATGAGTCATCTCAGAAGCAGCTCTTCTGGGACCAGCCAGGGTTTCAAATACTGCAGCCTTGACCTGACATCTCTACTGCGACCTCATGAGAAACTGAGCCAGAACCTCTCATCTAAGCCTCTCTCAGATATCTGACTCTCAGAAACTGGATGAGAAGATAAGTATTTATATTAAGTTACTAAATTTTAGGTTATATGTAAAGCAGAAATAGATAATGAAGACAAATTGCTAGACTTATTTTTAAAATAAGCAAATACATCATCTATAGACATTAGAAAATAGTCAAACAAGGTATGTTCTAACAGGACCCTCTCATTCAAGACAGAGTGGATCTCAAAGCATGAAATTCCCAGAGGAGCTCTCTGAGGATGATCTTACTCTTGACCTTTGGGCAGAGAAGCCCTGACAACTGTCCCTTATCCAGGACCTACCAATTAGAGCAGACCCATCCTGTCTGTAAACATGTGAGGACTCAATATAGAACCTAACTCATATGCCATTCTGGCTTACAGGAGCCAGTTCACACTGGGTTGTGAGAGAAGACTGTTAACTTTTCAGGAATTCTGCATGTCAGCTGTTAACTAAAACCATGAAATCATTATGAAAAAGTAAACTATATAAAATTAAATCAGCTATATTAAAAAAATAGGTAATAAATACTGAATATTCATCAGTTCAGTTCAGTTCAGTCACTCAGTTGTGTCCAACTTTTTGCGACCCCATGAATTGCAGCACGCTAGACCTCCCTGTCCATCACCAACTCCCGGAGTTCACTCAGACTCACGTCCATCGAGTCCGTGATGCCATCCAGCCATCTCATCCTCGGTCGTCCCCTTCTCCTCCTGCCCCCAATCCCTCCCAGCATCAGAGTCTTTTCCAATGAGTCAACCCTGCACATGAGGTGGCCAAAGTACTGGAGCTTCAGCTTTAGCATCATTCCTTCCAAAGAAATCCCAGGGCTGATCTCCTTCAGAATGGACTGATTGGATCTCCTTGCAGTCCAAGGGACTCTCAAGAGTCTTCTCCAACACCACAGTTCAGAAGCATCAATTCTCCAGCGCTCAGCCTTCTTCACAGACCAACTCTCACATCCATACAGGACCACTGGAAAAACCATAGCCTTGACTAGATGGACCTTTGTTGGCAAAGTAATGTCTCTGCTTTTGAATATACTATCTAGGTTGGTCATAACTTTTCTTCCAAGGAATAAGCATCATTTAATTTCATGGCTGCAATCACCATCTGCAGTGATTTGGGAGCCCCAAAAAATAAAGTCTGACACTGTTTCCACTCTTTCCCCATCTATTTCCCATGAAGTGATGGGACCAGATGCCATGATCTTCGTTTTCTGAATGTTGAGCTTTAAACCAACTTTTTCACTCTCCACTTACACTTTTATCAAGAGGCTTTTTAGTTCCTCTTCACTTTCTGCCATAAGGGTGGTGTTATCTGGATATCTGAGGTTATTGATATTTCTCCTGGCAATCTTGATTCCAGCTTGTGTTTCTTCCAGTCCAGCGTTTCTCATGATGTACTCTGCATATAAGTTAAATAAGCAGGGTGACAATAGACAGCCTTGATGTACTCCTTTTCCTATTTGGAACCAGTCTGTTGTTCCATGTCCAGTTCTAACTGTTGCTTCCTGACCTGCATACAGATTTCTCAAGAGGCAGGTCAGGTGGTCTGGTGTTCCCATCTCTTTCAGAATTTTCCACAGTTTATTGTGATCCACACAGTCAAAGGCTTTGGCATAGTCAATAAAGGAGAAATAGATGTTTTTCTGGAACTCTCTTGCTTTTTCTATGATCCAGCGGATGTTGGCAATTTGATCTCTGGTTCCTCTGCCTTTTCTAAAACCAGCTTGAACATCAGGAAGTTCACAGTTTCCGTATTGCCAAAGTCTGGCTTGGAGAATTTTGAGGATTACTTTACTAGCGTGTGAGATGAGTGCAATTGTGCGGCAGTTTGAGCATTCTTTGGCATTGCCTTTCTTTGGGATTGGAATGAAAACTGACCTTTTCCAGTCCTGTGGCCACTGCTGAGTTTTCCAAATGTGCTGGCATATTGAGTGCAACACTTTCACAGCATCATCTTTCAGGATTTGAAATAGCTCAACTGGAATTCCATCACCTCCACTAGCTTTGTTTGTAGTGATGCTTTCTAAGGCCCACTTGACTTCACATTCCAGAATGTCTGGCTCTAGATGAGTGATCACACCATCATGATTATCCGGGTCGTGAAGATCTTTTTTGTACAGTTCTTCTGTGTATTCTTGCCACCTCTTCTTAATATCACATCCTAATTATTTTACTACTTTATGATATTAGCTAGTTTGTGTGTACTGAGTCTATACGGTAGAAATTCTGACTAATGGTCCAACACTGTGCACTTCTCCCCAGCTGCCTGTGCAGTGGGATCACACTGGTAGCTGGAAATCAGCCATGATGGGAGAATTTATACCCTGGGAATTGGTAAATGCTACAAACCAGGACTTTGGTTTTTATTAATTGTCTATTCTTTAGAAAATAATGATGAAGAGATTACTAATGTACATTGAAGTGTATCATTCTATACTGGCTACATTTTAATAGCACAAATTCTCCAAGTATTAAAAAAGATTTATCCAATTCACCTTGGAAGAATGAATGAGGGTCTAACACGTATCTTCACTGTTTCACTTTTGTCTTTCTAGTTAAAGTAAATGAAAATATCAAACAGTACTCATTCATCGGTCAGTTGTAACCACAGGTTGACTATGGATACAAAAAAATTGTCAAAAATAAACATAAACATGCTATGAAAATCAATTGACTTTATAGAACTGATGTAAAAGACTATATATTTCACTGTAAAATGCATGCTACACATCCTTTATATCAGTACGATTTTCAAAAAATGTTTCATTTTTATAAGAACATATTTCATTTTATAAGAACAGTCAGGTTTTAAACATTTACTAGCATACCACTGACACTAACTCATGCTGACTACAATATACAAATTATTTTTCTTAATAATAAACCAACACTGTATGGCAGGGACCGTGCTGAGCGGCAGGGATATTCAGGTATCTCATTTGGTGTCAGGAGCAGGAGTGCATGAACAACGCAGGAGAACTAGGTATCTAGTCTCCAGCCCAATGGATCTACAGGATCCGTCCAGATCCATCCAGATCTGCAAGACGGAGAGCTTGCGACAGAAGCTATTTTCACAGGGGAAAGGTTTAGGAGGTCAGTTTTACTGTGACCTCAACCGTAACTGAAGCAGTGAGGTCAAATGTAAATGACAGTTGAGCATCACACACAAATACCACATCTTACACCCTTTGCTTCCCAACCCAGCTCCTACCCTTACAAGGCACAGAGCCTGGTAGATGCTGGATTAATATTTGGCAAAAACCTGCATTAAAATAAAGATGCAGTGAGAGTTGCTTTCATTTTATAACTGAAAACTGTACAAAACTGACAGGGACTTCATCTAGGCACTTCAGGGATGTCTGGGTAGGTAGCCTTGACAGTTACAGCCAAGTTAGTCTTAAATGACTGGAAAATATACAGAAAGAAGACTGTTCTTGGTGCAAATGAGCCTAAGTCAATTTGGACACTCAAAACCTTTGGATTCTTTGGATGGCCTCTAACCATAAGAGGGGACAGACCTAGAGGGGCTTGTACCAGGGGCCATGGTACAGTGGCAGGAAAGCTCCTTTCCATTAGAAGCAAATACTCATCACCTACAAGTTCACACAGTCATACACCTGTTCTGCACACTGGTCATGTCCCCAGTCTTTGATTATATTACCCTCTGCTGGCAAAGGTGCCTGTAAAACTTTCTAGGTCAAATTGGACCTTTACTCATTTCACAAATGAAAAACTACTCCTAACATCCCCTGCGCTTTAGCAAACCTTTTAGGACTGATCTTGATGGTGATAAATAAAGCTCAGCCATGCTCTGGCTAATGAATTCTTTGTTAGGTGCTTTTATAGAACTCCGAAGCTTCTGAGTAAGAAAATTTGGCTGTTACCTAGCTTCTCCAAGATACAAATAAAGGAATCATAGTCTTCACTGCAGTATTTAATATGGACAATATACAATACCAAATATATTAAAACCAAAATTTTTTGGTATTCATCTGTTCTTAAAACTGGAAATATCATTTTTGCATTTGTATATATTTGATCTCTTAGCCAAATAAACAAAAAAGCATATATAATAACCTCCAGTTTTCACTTCCTTGTGGCTCAGCTAGTAAAGGATCCACCTGTAATGTGGGAGACCTGGGTTTGATCCCTGGGTTTAGAAGATCCCCTGGAGAAGGGAAAGGCCACCCACTCCAGTATTCTGGCGTGGAGAATTCCATGGACTGTATAGTCCATGGGGTCGCAAAGAGTCAGACATGACTGAGCGACTTTCACTTCACTTCTGTCTTCATTTTAGTAAGTGAACATAACCACATTAAGAGGTTCAGGTATTGCTGCTGCTGCTAAGTCACCTTAGTCGTGTCCAACTCTGTGTGACCCCATAGACGGCAGTCCACCAGGCTCCCCTGTCCCTGGGATTCTTCAGGCAAGAACACTGGAGTGGGTTGCTATTTCCTTCTCCAATGCATGAAAGTGAAAAGTGAAAGTGAAGTCGCTTAGTCATGCCCAACTCTTAGTGACCCCATGGACTGCAGCCTACCAGGCTCCTCTGTCAATGGGATTTTCGAGGCAAGAGTACTGGAGCGGGGTGCCACTGCCTTCTCTGGTTCAGGTACTAATAAAATGTGAAAACTGTTCAATTTGAATACCACACCTAGGCTCTCACATACAACGAACTTCTATGGAAACAAGGTATAACTCAAGCTAAGGCTGGCATTAATATTGCACTCAGAGCTCTAAGACTGGGAGTAAGACAAGATGTTACAATCTCCTTTGCTCTCACTGCAGTAGATCTCAGCTTCACTTCTGATGTCTCACCGATAATACAATTTTATTCAAACTGGAGCCCTTGGGTGGAGCTGTCAGCCACTCTCTCCAGCATCCTAGGATGGCTATTTTTCATTTATTATTTCCCGGGGAAAGAAAGAATCTCTCTTGAATGTCAACAGTTTTGATGGTTTCTCACTGCAGGAGAAAAGTGGATGAATTATTCTGGAGAAAATGCTTTCTTTTATCTTGGTGATATTTGTGAAAGGCCTGGCACTTCCAAGAAAGTGGTTGCTATTTTCTGGGGCTTTATCCTCTAGACAATGTTATGTTCAGAGTTTCATTAATTTAAGTCAGGTATTATCCTCCAGGAAGAAGATATTTTCAGGAAGAGTTCTGAAAACACCAGCTTTCCAGTTGAGCTTTCCACTTCATGGTGTCCTGTCTAAAGAATGTACAAAGGACCTTTCTAAGATTGTTCTGAGTGGCCCAGGACAAGGCTAGGGCAGGGCGGTGCAGCAGTTCAAAGCATGAGCTCCCTGTGGCTGTGTAGATCAAACATGTTGCCTGCCATATCAGTAAATAAAGAATGTTGCAGCCATCAAGCACCAGCCACTGCGGCTGCCCCTGATGGGATTCAGGAGGAGAAAAACAGGATACTGGTCAGGGATAGCTGCCAGGAGCCAGCACGGGAGATCCCACCCATGACAAGGTCATGCGAAGGAGACCTGATAAGCAAGGCTTCAGGACTCGAGGGACTCCCTGGGCCGATCCCACCCATGACAAGGTCATGCGGAAGAGACCTGCTCGAGCATCTACCCCAAAACCAGAATCCGTCTGTTTTACTATTTTATGCCTTTCACCAACTCTTCTGACATTAACAGGAGACTATCCCTGACCACCTTTCTCTGGAGAAAATCAACTTAGGGCTCTAGCTAATAAGTCTGCTGGACATGATAGGAATATTTCAATTCAAACCCCCTCTGTTAGCATTCTAGCTTGCCTGACAGGTTTATCCAGACTCTTGCAGCTACACATATGATTATTCACAGCCTCCCAACTGTGAGAGGCACAGGAAGTCTAAAAATATAGAGCCTTTCAAAGAGGATACTGGTCCTCTAGTGCTGGTGTAAGATTTCACTGTGGAGCCAATGCTTGCTGCTAAGTTCCCATATGTCTTATTCACTGTGCACCTGGGAGTGCATTAGTTAACACAGTTGGAATGTAAGAAAAACAAATAGTAGCCTTGAATTTAACCACATCAGACTTTTGAGCTAATTGGTTCTTTCTTTGCTGTAACTCACTGCACCTTTGCTCCATGAGAAATGTAACTCTGCTTAATACTTTCTGAGGCTGACACCATAGATTAGGAATATATAAAAAAAAAAAAAACATTTCAAGGGAAAATAAGTTTTCTGGTTGAGCAGCCTTTATCAAAAGAGGGTCATAAAATGTCCACAGGCCTCCAAGGCCAGAAGATAATGTACACAACATTGTTTATGGGGAAGGTATGCAGAAAAAATCCTCGTTTTGATAAAGACAAAACAGATGTAATGTTTGGGCTGACTCTGTATGACTTTGCATCTTTCATTTCCCTCTATGTACAAGTCAGGGTATAAAAGTTCTTTTTGAAAATAAATTATGGGCCTTGCTCACTGAGGAAGCTTGGTCTCCCCATGCCAATCATTCTCTCTCTCTCTCTTTCTCCCTCTCCCTCCCTCTCTTTTTCAGGCTGATTCCCTGGAGCATAGAGGCTCTCTGCATTCACTTATCTGCCTGGGCTTCTAAGACCTGAATGGGAAGGCACTCTGTGTCTTCACTACCTTGGGAGACCGGGAGGGCGCCTGTGGCCTACGTGAAAAGAGCAAGTCCCTGTCTTGGGGCTTTATTGGCTTTCTGTGTCAACAAAGGAATATCAGCTTCTATTCTTTCCTCTCTCATTCATTCATTCATTCACCGATGCCATTTTTCCTGTGGGTTCCCCTGGATCCTGTGGGGCTGGACCCTGGCAGATAGCTGAGATGCATATCAGAGGAATGACTTCAAAGAGCCCATACTCTTGCATCTTCCCATACATAGAAAAGTGCTAAATTCATTAACTTGCGATGTCAGGTTTTTCTTTAATTAATGGTAATCCTTTGATATTTGGACTTTCTATTCTTCAGTTACAAAAACTCCCATATATCCCAGCTCCTCCCTCACCTCCTTGGAGCAATCCCATAGTGCTATCTGAGAGGCTGCCTCCTGGGCTTAAGTTCTCAGAAAGCCTACCAAATAAAACCTAATTCTCAGCTTTGAGGCTGTACTTTTCTTTTTCAGTCAACAGCTGTACAATCTCCAACTGTGGGAACCAGGGCACCTCTTCCTTACCCTTTTAAGCCTTCACATTCTCGCTTTTAAATTTGGTGTAAGAGAACCCACATCAAAGGACTACTGTGAGGATTAGATGATGTAGATCTTTAGAGTGACTAGTCACAATAAACACCAAACAGCTATTCAGTAAACAAAAACTATTATATAAAGCAGACGACTGGAAAAAGCTGTCTGGAGGTCAAACTGGAGAATCATTTGATATTTGATAATGTCTTCTATTATAAAGTCCCTCCTTTACTCTAGCAAATTCCTGACAACATGATAGACACACTAAATTCCCATCTGTTATGGCTAGTATTAAAACCAACTTCCACCTAAATGTCCATCGATACAAGAGTGTATAAAGAAGATGTGGTACATATATGCAATGGAATATTATTCAGCCATGAAAAAGAATGAAATAATGTCATTTGGAGTAACATGGATAGACCTAGAGATTGTCATACTGAGTGAAATAAGTCAAAGACAGATATAGTATAATACTGCTTATATGTGGAATCTAAAAAATGGTTGAAATAAACTTATTTACAAAACAGAAATAGAGTTACAGATATAGGAAGCAATCTTATGGTTACCAAGGGGAAAAGGTATAAATTGGGAAATTAGGATTAACACATACATACTACTGTATATAAATTAGATAACTAATAAGAACCTACTATATAGCACAGGAAACTCTATTCAGTACTCTGTAATGACCTATATGGGGGAAAGAATCTTAAAAAAAAAAGAGTGGAGGTGTGTATATATATATATATGTATGTATGTATAACTGATTCACTGTGCTGTATAGAAGAAAATAACATTGTAAACCAACTATACTCCAATAAAAATTTTAAAAAGGATACAACTTCCAGTTGAATACTTCTGTGTGCAAGAAGGCTTTTGGCTGTGTCCCTGGGGACAATCAGACAAGATTCTTATCCACAGGGAGCAAGGGAGATAAGACAGGTATAAGAGTCATGCAAAGTAGGGAGTGGCCAAGACCAAAGAAAAAGAAGAATAAAATGTTACCAGTACTAATGAGAGGAAGAGAGTGCCTCCTGAAGGAGGAAGTAATGGGAAGATCCAAGAAGACTTCAAGGAGATGAACAGGCAGGGAGCAGAGAAGTTGGGAGACAGGAGCAACACTGCCAGTGTTGGTGCCAGATAGTATGCTAAGCTCCACGTTTGCACTGATGAGTTTAATTCCCCCAAAGATGTGCTATGCTGTTTGCTCAGTCGCTAAGTCATGTTCAACTCCTTGCAGTCCTATGGACTGTAGGCCCACCAGGCTCCTCTGCCTGTGGAATTTCCCAGGCAAGAAATTCCCAACCAGAGTGGGTTGACACTTCCTTCTCCAGGGGATCTTCCCAACCCTGAGATGGAACCCCTGTCTCCTATGTCTCCTGCATTGGCAGGCAGACTGTTTACCCCCTGAGCTACCAAGATTTCCTGAGGTTGAGGCAATTATTCTCACACTGTACTGTTCTTAATCACTCAGTCATGTCTGACTCTTTATAACACCATGGACTATCGTCTGCCAGGCTCCTTTGCCCATGGGATTTTCCAGGCAAAAATACTGGAGTAGGTAGCCTTTTCCTACTCCAAAGGATCTTCCTGAGCCAGGGATCAGACCCACATCTCTTGTGTCTCCTGCATTAGCAGGCAGATTCTTTACTACTGCACCACCTGAGAAGCCCAATAATTCTCATGTTATTAAGGATGAAATTGAGACTCAGTGTGATTAAATTACTTGCCTGGAATCATACAGCTGACACAAGGCAGCACCATGGCTGGAGCTTAGGACTGTCTGACTCTGCAATATATGGGGAATACAGAGATGAGTGGTTCACCCTGGCTGGATGACAGCACATGGAGGATGGGTGGGAGAAATATACTGAACAACTTGCTTAGGGATCAGTCCAGCCCCAACTGCTGTTTGAATCAGCTGCAAAAATCATTAGGTAGCAGAAAGCACGGGGAATTTTTGAAATGAGAGGTAACAAGATCAGAACTAAGAACTGGCAAAATAACTGTAAAAATTCTAATCACCTATGGACTAGAGAACCAAGTCCTGGGGCTTGGTTCTGCCAAATGCTCTGAGCCATTAAACTTCTTTGGGTGCCATTTACTATAGAAGCCAAGCCACTCAACCCTAAATCATAAAAGAGTAGTATTAATTTCTTCAGGACTCAAGAGTTCAGTTTTCTACAAGAGTAATTTCCAACATTTTAATATCATGGAAAAATGTTCATATGCAAATCACCAGGATATTTGCATACAATTTTAGGAAACTTCGAACCCTAAACCATTTAAGAAGTGGTTCTCAAACTTCAGTGTACAATAAAGGAGAGCCAGAAGAGCTTGTTTAAAATGCGAATTCCCAACAAGAGGTCCCTAGACCCCAGAAGAAGAATCCCTATTTTAGAGCATCACAGATGCACACGGAAAAAGGGCCCCAAGATACAAAATTACTTTGCTTCTTCACAGCCCCCTACTACAACTCCAGTGTATAATTCTTCTGAATGTAGCATGTCTCTTTCCTAAAAAAAATATGGCAGGGCAAAAAGAGACATTGAGGTCTCCCAACAGTCTTCCCACAAAGCACTGTGCACACAATAATGGACTCCAGAATTGAAACTGGGGTGCAAAAGGTTCACCATCATTTATCAGTAATTGCCCATTTTGCCACTCTGTCTGCAAATACCATCTCTAGCAGGTAATCCATTTTTCCTCCTCAAGGAGTACTTGCAAAATAGGTAAACATCATGCCAAGAAAATATTATGTGGCTCCCTGAGAAAAATCATCTAAAAGGTTACTCAAATGTGAGCAGGCCATTAGCCACTATGAATATTAAGAGGTAATGTGCTCTGGTGGGGTAAGGAAAAAGATAAAACTTGAGACATAATTAGATATTGGAAAGGCAGCAGAACTCAGAGACTGTTCAAAGAAGGTATGACTGTGAGAAGGACTAGAATATCAAAAACCCTTCATGAAAAGTTGAACTTATAAAATGGGTAGTTTATGGAAAAGAAATGAATAAAATTCCACCCCAGTGCCCCCATGAGTTCTTCATAAAAGGGCATAAGAGCATAAAAAATGCTTCATGCTCTTCCCAAAATAATGCATCTAACACCACAGAGGAGACCTGGCAAATGTTAGGAGATTTACTCTGCTTGCCTTCAAATCATCAGCATTTTGGAAGTGATTTGTTATGTTTATAAATGGCCTTTCATCTGAAAATTCACAACCTACAAGGTGAAGAAATCTCCTACCTACTTGAATAAGACTATTTTGTTACTGAAACTTGGTCTTTAACATTCCAGAAGAAATTTTAACTTTAAAAATGGGAATGTTCACACTAAAATGCTTTAAAGCCTCCTGTGCATTTGGACATTTTCCTAATAAAATATTGGGAAAATCATATCAGGAAATCAGGAGGATGGGCAAGGGGAGCACATGTGTAGCTGCGTAATGAAGCAAGACCCTCTAAGGCCTTCCCAGGACAGACCTCCCAGGGTCTTCCAGCTGCCTTTTGTCTGTAGAAAAACTTTAGCCAAAAAATAAGCTTGATCAGAAAAGTGAGAAAATACAGAAGCAAAGGCAAGCAATCACACCGGACAAAACAACAATAGTTCAGTCATTAGGCAAAACCAAAGACCTTTAGTTCCTTCCCCAGGGCTCTAGATAATATTCTAACCCATGTCCTTTGTGTTTGCAGATACTGAAAACCCCATCTGGTGAAAACAGTTAACTACATGATGACCGTGTAGTTAACAATACCAATATCTAGGTTTTGGGGCTCCAAAATCACTGCAGATGGTGACTGCAGCCAGGAAATTAAAAGATGCTCATTCCTTGGAAGAAAAGTTATGACCAACCTAGACAGCATACTAAAAAGCAGAGACATTATCTTGCCAGCAAAAGTCCGTCCAGTCAAAGCTTTGTTTTTTCCAGTAGTCATGTATGGCTGTGAGAGTTGGACTATAAAGAAAGCTGAGTGCTAAAAAATTGTTTTTGAACTGTGGTGTTGGAGAAGACTCGAGAGTCTCTTGGACTGCAGTGATATCCAACCAGTCCATCCTAAAGGAAATCAGTCCTGAATATTCATTGGAAGGACTGATGCTGAAGCTGAAGCTCCAATACTTTGGCTACCTGATGTGAAGAACGAACTCATTGGAAAAGACCCTGATGCTGGGAAAGATTGAAGGCAGGAGGAGAAGGGGACGACAGAGGATGAGATGGCTGGATGGCATCACTGACTCAATGGACATGAGTTTGAGAAAGCTCCAGGAGTTCGTGATGGACAGGGAAGTCTGGCGTGCTATAGTCCATGGGGTCACAAAGAGTCAGACGCAACTGAGCTGAACTGAACATGATGACCAAACTGTAGATATGATACAAGCTGCTTCACTTTACACAATTCCTAGAACTTTTCTCAAGAAAATGTGAATACACTGACCCTGGAACTGAAGGTTATCTGTACTTAAAACAATTAAGATGACATCGATGAGACCACTGCATGACTAATTTCAAGGTGACTGTCGGAGCTGACTGTGCTGTTCTGCACATAACCCCCTCCCTCTGCATATACACTTCCTGAATTCCCTTTTAAAAGCTCTTGTCCCGTAATCGACAGCAGGGAGTCGACTTGTGTACATGAGTCTACCTTCTCCCCAGGTTGCTGGTTTCCTGAATAAAGCAAACTTGCCTTTCCTATGAATACATGTCTCTCAAGTATTGGGTTTCAAGCAGAAGCAACCAAACCTGAATTTGGTAACAGTTTCAGTGTTCTAATTCTTAAGTTTTGAGAAGGATTTGTTTCATTAATATAACTCATCATTTATATATACATCAAATACTTATTTCTTTTTACTAAATATTATATAATAAAAATTTAAATGGAGCAACATGAGATGATCACAGGAAATTAAGTGTATTTTATTTGAGTTGCTTTGAGAGTAGAGCAAATGTCAACTATTTCATCATTCTATTTTGCTTGCTATCTATGGACAGCCCAGAAGAGACACTTTGAGAGTGTTCCCCATATATCAACCAACTGGTTGAAATAAAACTTTTATGCATCTGGGAATAAGGAAACAAAATTCTCTGGAGGTGATTTTGTTATTGTGAGCTGAATATCTGTTTTGCTATGAGCAAAAAGACTGAAGACTTATTCCAGTACCTAAGAAGCAAGAGCCCTGATTCAAGACTGGGTTGCAAAGTTATTTCTTGGTCCAGTGTGACACTGGAGAAGATTGAGGAAGCAGAACAGGAATTAGGGATCATCTCTCAGTCATGTCAAAAGCACGCACAGCAAAGACACAGTTTGGAGTGAGGAACAGAACAGTTTCAGAAGCTAAGGAAGAGAGAGTGGGGACTGGGACAGGAGGGGGCACTGCTCTGAGAGCATCTACACGAGATGCAGGAAACCCAAATTAGCACAGTTTTCAGCTTCAAAGAGAGATTTCCATGGATCCTTCAGTGGCAAAGATGATGCCTTAGACACTGTGGCTGCTCCACCACTAGGATACAACCCCCTCCCTAAGCAGAAGGACATTTGTGCCATCTTTACGATCCGACTTCAAATACCACTTAATGGGATTCTTTTAAAGTAACAGGGAGAATGGCATTGTAACATGTATACTATCGTGTAAGAATCGAATCACCAGTCTATGTCCAACGCAGGATACAGCATGCTTGGGGCTGGTGCACGGTGATGACCCAGAGAGATGTTATGGGGAGGGAGGTGGGAGGGGGGTTCATGTTTGGGAACGCATGTACACCCGTGGTGGATTCATGTCAATGTATGGCAAAACCGATACAGTATTGTAAAGTAAAATAAAGTAAAAAAAAAAAAAAAAGTAACAGGGAATCAGGTAGCTGGTCATGGCTATACTGAATCAACCACACCCTGGGTGACTCTTACCAGAGTGTTTTCCTGATACATGGTTAGGAGTGCACATCCTCTCGAAGGCAACATATGGTCACTGGTGCCAAGACAGTGACAATCCTATCAGGACTCTACGTCTAACTGTTCACAAGAAGACTAGTTTCTTCTCCTTGAGTTCCAAGATTTACTGCTTTCTTCACTAAAGAAAGAACTTCTGCTCCATGCCTCATTTACCACCAACCTGAGGACCACTCTGAGGTGGCCCAGGTATGGCTGGAATGTTCTCATGGCGGTCATCTACATCTGAAATCTAGGGTTTGCTGTCTTTATTTTTTCCCCAGAGAACCCTAGTTTCAGATAAAATTTTACACAAAACTAAAACATATAAAATAGAAAACCAGGGAACCTTTGGTTGTAATGGGTGGGAGGTCTGAACTCTCCCTTAGAACCTGAGACTTTTGCGAATACAAAATATAAATCACTACCTTGGAAGGAATCAGGGTTAGGAAACCAAAACAGTGGGTACTTCAAGGCCCAGTTAGGGATTTAACAAGAGCAAACAGCCCAGGTTGAAATGGTCTAGTTGTTTGTGTCTCCCAGCTGCTCATCTGTTCCATCCTGAGTTAAAAGGCATCCTTTTAACCGCACACATGGCTTTCTACAGAGTCTCTTCACGCTGTGACCAACGACTGCTTACAGCGCAACTGAGAAAATAAGAGTATTTCCCAACATCATGCATTCCTTTGAGCCTCTTATAACGAGGGCAGCTTTCTAATTGTCACATTGGTTCCCTATAGGGATCTGTGCCAATTAAGAAGATTCTGAGTTCTGGGTGAGCGGAATAGGGTAAGAAGGGCTGAGCCCTAAGCATCTCATGTCTCTTTTGATTATTTTCCTCAAACCTAAAACATGTTTATAAAAGTAGTATTGAACCTTAAGGAACACATTTTATTCAAGTGCCTATAATAACAGTTTAGTTAATAGTAAGTATGATTTGACTCTGCCTATAAGTGTGTATATATGTGTTTGATTTCAAACACAGGCATATATGACAGAATTTATTCATAAAAAATCCTAAAAGTCTCTAAAGCCCATAGTGAAAATACTAAATGCTGTAGTTTTTTTTTATTTTTCTTACAAAATGGATATGAGTAGCACTCAGTAACTGTAAAAATCTTGTATCTGCTCAAATATTCAACTCATCAGACTTTAAGGCTCACAGCACACAAGTAACATTAATCTCAAAAGCTGTCAGATGCAATACCCCAAAAGCATTTTACTTTTATTATCTACAAGAGCCATCTTCCTGGAAACGATTTCCTGAAATGTAGCTGACAACAGGAAGAAGGGTAAGAGATTTTGAAGACTGTATTAAACACTTTCAAGTCTGATAGTTTATTATTCACAGGAAATTCTTACAATTTCAGAACTGAAGATTTTTCTAGGATAGAAGCTACATAAAGTTCCCTCCGTCTTCTTTCCACTGTTTCTCATACTTCTGTTGTAGTCCATTGTGTTGACTTATATTTTATGATACTGTCATTTCCCACTAGGTTTTTTGACTGGGGCTCATAAGTGCACTCTCCATGGGGTCTGGCTGGTGCACAGTGGGTTTACTGAAGGCATAATGCTTAAATTTTAAATGTTCACTCAAGCTTGTGCATGAGCTAAAGAAATATGAATTGAAAAATGACACCAGAACTTAAACGTGTATGTGTGTGCGTGTGTGCATGCATACGTGTGACTCATGACTTTGAGCAGCTCAACACTGACTGAATTATCTTTCTCATCACTCAGGATAGTTTTGAAACTCCTTGGTTATAGAGTCATAATTTTCATCCCATGCAAGAAAGTCGAAGTGGGCATAAATGCAAACCAAGCCTTCAGGTTATTACTGTCAGGTATCACTTTTTCCAAGTTAAAGTGAAAAAAGTAAAGTGAAAGTCACTCAATCATATCCAACTCTTTGTGACCCCATGGACTATACAGTCCATGGAGTTCTCCAGGCCAGAATACTGGAGTGGGTGGCCTTTCCCTTCTCCAAGGGATCTTCCCACCCAGGGATCAAACCCAAGTCTCCCACATTGCAGGTGGATTCTTTGTTCCCTTTGCTGCCTAATCTTTTGCAGGAATATTCTTCTTTCTTCTCTGTGTGTAAAAGGACCTTTGCCCTGCACATGCACTAACCCAGCCCTATTTCCAGCTGAACCCACTGTTTGATTTCTTTGGGATCCATGTACTTGCTCTTACCTACTGACACCATGATCAGTGGAACAACTTTCATCTCTCGTTGGCTGCTGGTATCTCCTCAATAGCTTCTTCCCCACCCTGCTCTCATTCCCCATCCAGCCTCTAGGCCTGGATGATCTATGACTTAACACCTTCTCCTCCCTTTGGACAAACCACACACAATCCATAATACTGCTGATAAGTTCCCCCGCCATCATTCTGACGTTGTTTTCCAGCTCTCTGATCTATGCCTATGCCCTCTCCCTTGAGGAGCTATACACAAGCTATAATCTTATGGTGACTGACCCCATCTTTTGGCTTAAATTAGTTTGTGTGGGTTTCTGTTACAACCAAATCTCTAATGCATATATGTCTAGAAGGCAAGTATATCCATTGGAATGACAGTCTATACAGTGGTGCTGATGATGCTCAGACAAAACAACTACTTCCTTTCTGCACTTGCACAGCTGTGAGCTACCCTGGAGGGTCAAAACCCACTGAGCCTTATAAAGTGGAGAGTTGCCCTTACTTGGGTATGGGGAGTATATCTACAGTACAAAGATCTTTAAAAAGCACTAAATATAATTTTGTCAAGGAATATACAGCAGCTGTCAATTTAGGCAATAGAAAAGTACTGTATATAAAAATTAAGTCCATTATATTTTTTTCTTGCAGAAGTAGACCTGGGCTGAGTGGGATGCTTATGTTCTTTTCCTGGGGCTTTCCCTAGACCAGTGGTTCTCACTGAAGGGAAGGGTGTGTCACCCAAGGGAGATCTGCCAATGTTAGGAGACATTTTTGGTTGTCTCAAATTGGAGGTGGGTATGCAACTGAGCAGGATGCTATGGGACCTTCCCAGGACAGACTCTCATATGTCTTCTTCCTGCCTCTTGTTTGTAGAAAAGTTTTAGTCTCCCAGGCATCCCCAGAGTCACAAAAAGCTGGCTCAAAAATTAATGACTGAAATATACGAGTATGTAGTAACAAAAAATAGCAGACAGGCCAGAATAACTCATAACAATTTAAACAGTAAATCAGCCATATGGCAGTCACATGATTTTTAATTCCTCCCTGAAGGACACAGATAATAGTATCTGATTCACATTCCTCAGCTGTTTTTACAGATACTCTTATAAAACCCCCATCAAGAAGTTAACTACATGATAACCATGAACACATAGCCCTCAGACCAACTGGAGCCTGAAAACTGATCATGTTAACCCCTGTGACACCCCACTCACCCCCTCTCCTCACCATGAACCAATCAGAGAACCGTGCACAAACTTATCACACACCCTGCAACTTCCCTCCCTCACCTTGCTTTAAAAAACTCTTCCCATAAATCTGTCAGGAAGTTTTGTCTTTTGAACATTAACTGCCTGGACTCCTTGCTTGGTTCTTGCAATAAACACTGCATTTTCCTTCACCACAACCCAATATCAGTAGATTGCTTTTACTGCACAGTTAAGCAGACCCAAGTTTGGTTTGGTAACAGGTAGAAGCCAGGGACGGAGAAGGCAATGGCACCCCACTCCAGTACTCTTGCCTGGAAAATCCCACGGATGGAGGAGCCTGGAAGGCTGTAGTCCATAGGGTCACTGAGGGTCGGACACTGCTGAGCGACTTCACTTTCACTTTTCACTTTCATGCATTGGAGAAGGA
The DNA here is from genome assembly GCF_032405125.1 of Capricornis sumatraensis. NCBI lineage: Eukaryota > Metazoa > Chordata > Mammalia > Artiodactyla > Bovidae > Capricornis > Capricornis sumatraensis. The sequence continues at coordinate 82,763,466 of NC_091073.1, forward strand.
AATGGCAACCCACTCCAGTGTTCTTGCCTGGAGAATCCCAGGGACGGGGGAGCCTGGTGGGCTGCCGTCTATGGGGTCGCACAGAGTCAGACACGACTGAAGCGACGCAGAAGCAGCAGCAGCAGCGGCAGCAGCGGCAGCCAGGGACACTGCTGAACATCCTACGTTGCATAGGACAGCCTCCAACAGCATAGAAATGCCTAGTCTAAAATAAATAATAGTCTTCCTCTTGAGTAATCCTATTCTAGACACTATATTTCCCCTTCTAAACTAGCATTTCCTTTATTTCCAGATTTCATCTCACTCACCATCAAAATGTGATGGAAAGATACAGAGTTGGTAATGTAAGTCCTAATTTTTCTGCTGTGAAAGTAACAATGATTCCTTGTAATTATCCAATAACACAAAATGAGGGGAGATAATGATTTCTTTATTAATTTTAAATAGACAAGAAATGCATGAACACATTCTCCTAGTAAGACAATTTAAACATTACAGATAAAAATAGAGTTTCCCTAGCAACCAGCCCCCTTTGGCCTCAGAAGTAACCATTTCAGTTTATTCTCAGTTTGGTTGTATTTTTCTGTAATGATAACAAATTTCCTGCCCTCCTTAAATTGTTTCTTTCAGCAATCTGGTGGTAGTCAAATAATATCTGTTGTTGTTTAACTTGTATTTTGCTAATTGCAGGTGAAATTGAGTATATGTTCCTTGATTATTTTTATTCTCTGAGAATTGCCTGTTCCTTTCCTTTGTTCATTTGTATCACTGCTGCTGCTAAGTCGCTTCAGACTTATCCCTTATCCCTATTCATTAGCACATAAATACTATGACAATTATATCCACATATACTGCAGGTAGTTTCTCCCAGATCTGCTTCCTCCGTATTTTATTTTTGTTAGGCTCTCTGCAACAGAAGCTTTCAATATTAGTCAAATTTGCCAAGTGTTTCTCTTAAAGGTCTATCTTTTGTTTTTTTGTTTAAGAAGGTCTTCCCAACTAGGTAATTCCCAACACTGCCTCCCAACTCAAAAATTCACTCTTTTAGAACGCAGACCTCCTATTATTCAAACAGCTCCTATAATGCCGGGGGTTTAGGATGCAAGACCCAGCCACCCCTAAGATATCTGCACAGAGTTGCAAGCTCACCAAGCCACAAGCCAAATCATTAACTTCCCTTCTCCCAAATGCTGCTCCCCTGAGGCCCACATCACAGGTCAATCTTGATCCTTTCCTCTCTCCACTCCCACTTTATTTATAGTAATTTGTATTTATGCAGCAACAACATCATTTGTCACACTTCTTACAGTCCCATAAAAATGGACAGTAATAATATAACAAGGTAGGAATCCTGCTACCATCTCTCCCAGCTTTTACTCACATAAGGAAATGAGAAAAATGACAAACATTAACTAATTGGATGCTTCTAATATGATAGACACAGTGTTACTTATATGTGCCACAACATATTACTTGGGTTAACATCAAATTTTCACATAAAGTTTGTGCTGTTGTCATTCTTTGCCTCCCACATCCTTTTCACAGTCAGTGATTTCTATGTTCTCTGGATAGACAAACTCAACGTAATTATATTTTAAATGTTCAGAGATACAGATATTGATATTTAGCTACAATCCTTGACTTTCCTGAGACCTAGAAGCTCAGTAAGAAAAAGCCAAATCCAATACCCTTCAATTAAGCTAAAGCCTTATATAGACATGCCTGATGAAATGAACAGGCATGCAAGGTCATGGCAGAAAAGAATATAAGGCCGCAAGATAAAATCACTACAACTAGCAAATTAGAAAGACAGGACTTACAAGAGTGCTTGGACATTGGAAAACCCAGTTAAGTGTCCCTGTTACAGGGAAGAACACAATCTGACTCTGACTCCATGCTGGATCTGTTCTTTAACTGATACTTCCCATTGCTTTTGTTCACTAAAAGGACACTGTCCACACGTAATAGCCTGCCTCAGGGAACCCTGCTCCTCTGCCTGAATATTCTACAAGAAAGAAGAAATCAACACATCTCCTCCCTGAGGCTGGCCATTTCAGGAGATACTTATAAGACTTATGACCTGTTTACTTCTTACCTCCTCCCCTTCTCTGTTCAGTAAAAGAACCTGGCATCTAGACCCCCCCGAAAATGGTTATTTTGAGACATTAGTCTGCCATCTTCTTGGTCTTCTGGCTTTCCAAATAAAGTCACCTTCCTTGCCTCAACTCCTCGTCTCTGATTCACTGGCCTGTTATTCAGTGAGCAGAATAAGTTTTGACTATGTACATTCTCATCTTTTCATATAAATCTTCCTAAAATAGACTTACATAAAGCTGCTGTTTGAAACAAAGAATTCACTGATTTTTGAGTGGGGTTTCAGCTACTTTGATGTGCTTTTGCTCTGATAACCCTCTGTAACTCCTCAGCATAACAGAAAAGGTTCTGATAGCCTTGCCACTGCCCATCTGCCCAAGGTGATCTCTGGCCACCATCATTTTATCCCCACCTCCAGCTAAACTAAGCCACATGCAGGACTCCAAATAGACCCTACTCTCTCTATCTGGAATCCTCCTGGGCTACTTCTACCTACCTCCTCAGGAGCAGCTCAGGAACCTATCCTCTCTTCCCAATAAGTCTGAGCTAAGTGCCCCCTGAGCAGCATACCAAGGTCTTTATGCTCACCTCTACCTGACACCCAACTCACTGTTCAATAATTGCACGTTTCCTCATCTATCACTTAGATAGGCTGGACATATAATTGTGTTTGGCTTAGACTCTTCCTTTATTCAGTGAACATTTATGGATATGATCTTTGTGCAAAGTGTAAGATACTGGAGGCACCAGGCAAGGGTGAAAGGGTCCAAATCTTGCTCTCAAGACATGTACACAATTCTATAAATAAAAATAAGTTAGTTAGAAATTGACAAAGGCCCAAAGAGAAATACAGACCACACGGTAAGCAGGTTCGACCAACTTTACTGGTGGAGGTGGCAGTGGGGGAATGTGATGTGTGAGTATTTGGGGGCCCTGGCTCTGGAGTGTGGCTGTCTGGTTTAAATCCCAGTTACAATATTTCTTTTCTAACAAGTCACCTGACCTCTCCAAGATAATGTTTTCACCTTTAAAAAGAGATGGGGAATGAGTACAACAATGCCTGTTTCTGAAAAATATTTTCATAGACCTAGAGAGTGAGTCATAAAGAGAAAAACAAATATTGTATGGTAACACATATATGTGAAATCTAGAAAAATGGTAAAAATGATCTCATTTGCAAAGCAGAAATAGAGACAGATGTAGAGAACAAACACGTGGACACCAAGCAGGGAGGGGGCTGGGAGTAAATGAGAGATTGGGACTGACATATATACACTATTGATACTATGTGTAAAATAGATAAACAATGAGGACATACCGTTTAGCACAGAGAACTCTACTTAATGCACTGCGGTAACCTGAATGGGAAGGAAGTCCAAAAGGGAAGGGATATATATATATATATATATATATATATATATATATATATATATATATATATATTTGATTCATTTTGCTGTACAGTAGAAACTAACATTGTAAAGCAGCTATACTTCAGTAAAAATTAATCTTTATAAAAGAATTAAATGACCTAATGCTAGCAACACTCAGCACAGTGCTTGCCATAAGGAGAAGGATAAAAAATATTATTAGAGAAAGTGGCACATGAACTAGGGCTTAAATGATAGAAAGCATCTAGATGTGTAAAAGGAAATTTTGTAAGATTGTATTTTTACAGTATTTTACATAAGCACACATCCTTCTTTTTAAACTGTCTTCCTTCACTCTACCTAAACACATTCTTATTGAAACCTCCCTATCCATGCTCTCATTCCTTCCCCTTATAGGTGCTGCTCTATATTTTCCCAGGAACCTCTAGAATCTGATTATCAGAATCTCTTCCAATCTCTGTTCCCACTTGTGGTGGATTGATTCGTGTATCACCCAAATTTATGTCTATTTGGAACCTCATATTGTGACCTTATTTGGAAATAGGGTCTTCAGTTCAGTTCAGTTCAGTCACTCAGTCGTGTCCGACTCTTTGCGACCTCATGAATCGCAGCATGCCAGGCCTCCCTGTCCATCACCAACTCTCGGAGTTCACTCAGACTAACGTCCATCGAGTCAGTGATGCTATCCAGCCATCTCATCCTCTGTCGTCCCCTTCTCCTTCTGCCCCCAATCCCTCCCAGCATCAGAGTCTTTTCCAATGAGTCAACTCTTTGCATAAGGTGGCCAAAGTACTGGAGTTTCAGTTTCAGCCTCATTTCTTCAGGGCTGATATCCTTCAGAATGGACTGGTTGGATCTCATTGCAGTCCAAGGGACCCTCAAGAGTCTTCTTCAACACTACAGTTCAAAAGCATCAATTCTTCGGCACTCGCCTTTCTTCACAGTCCAACTCTCACATCCATACATGACCACTAGAAAAATCATAGCCTTGACTAGACAGACCTTTGTTGGCTAAGTAATGTCTCTGCTTTTGAATATGCTATCTAGGTTGGTAGATGAATTAACTAAGGATCTCCAGATGAAGTCAACCTGGATTTATAGTGGCTTCTTAATCCAGTAATTACTGTCCTTCAGGAAATACCCCAAAGACCCCTATGAAAACAGAAGCAGAGACTGGGGTGATGCTGCCATAAACCAAGGAATGTCTAGGGGCCCCAGAAGCTGGACAACAATACAGAAGGATTCGTCCCTAAAGCCTTTGGAGGGAGCACAGCCCTACCCACACCTTGACATATTATTTCTGGCTTTCAGAGCTGTGAGAGTATAAATTCCTATTGTTTTAAGACATTGAATTTGTTATAGAAGCCCTAGGAAACTAACCCACCATCCTATCAGAATGTGATCACATAGGATCTTTCTGAAACATCCCTCTCTGATCATGCCTCTTGCCTGCCTAGCATCCTTTAGGATGACCAGAATCTCTGGCATTCCTATCGAGCCATTTCTGAATTCTGCAGGTGCTCCTGTCATCACTCTTGACCAGACACTTCTCTATCGTCTTTCCTGGCCCCACTACCCAGCCTGACATCTGATTACTTCTAGTCTTGTCTAAAATCAAGAAGTCTGGGTATATATCTGAAGAAAATGAAAACATACATGCATTCCAATGTTCATGGCAGTATGATTTACAATAGCTAAGACATGGAAGCAACCTAAGAATCCATCAACAGATGGATGGATAAAGAAGCTGGAGTATATACTGTGTGTATGAAAGTGAAAGTGACATCGCTCAGTCATGTCTGACTCTTTGTGACCCCATGGACTGTAGCCTACCAGGCTCCTCCGTCCATGGGATTTTCCAGGCAAGAGTACTGGAGTGGGTTGCCATTTCCTTCTCCAGGGGATCTTCCCGACCCAGGGATCGAACCCGGGTCTTCTGCATTGCAGACAGATGCTTTACATGTACAAACATACAACAGAATACTGTTAAACATAAAAGAATGAAATTTTGCCATCTGCAACAACATGGACAGACATGGAAGGTACAATGCTTAGAGAAGTAAGAAAGAAGAGAGACAAATACTCTATGTTATCACTCATATGTGGAATCTAAAAAATAAAATGAATTGATATAATAAAATATAACAAAAAAGAAGTAGACTCACAGATATGAAGAACAAACTAGTGGTTACCAATGGGGAGACAGAAGAATGGAAGGGCAAAATAGGGGATTAAGAGATGCAAATAAAATATCAGTTGATAAGCTACAAGGATATACTGTGTAGAACAGGGAATATAGCCAATATCTTATAATAACTTTGAGTACAATCTATAAAAAAGTATTGAACCACTATGCTGTACACCTGTAACTAATATTGTAACTCAACAATACTTCAATTTTAAAAAAGAATTCAAATGAACACCTCCACTCAACAACCATAATGACTATAGAATGACTAAGGTTGTTCACCTTAATTCCTTTTATTACTCTCTAATGGGCAAAGGTTTCTACCACACTTTCTCTCAAGTAACTTATCATCTATAATAAACTGTAAAATGTAATCTGAAACATAATATACAATTTGCAATGTGAATTAAACAATTATTAGCATTTTTTGGCAAAGGAAAAAAAATTTTTTTAATGTAATTGTCATCCTTGCTATCAGTATCAATAATAATAAAGATCTGGCTCAGGGGTCAACTTCTCCAGGCAACCTTCCCTCAACCACCTTTGACTTACAGTTTGAGTAGGTATTTCTTTCACACTAGATAACGTTGTATCTTGGGCAGCTTCTAGCTTAACACTTAGCATATTAAAATCATCTGATTCCCCATCAATCTTCAGCAGAATGTAAGGCCTGGAACTGTGTCCCTTTCATCTTTGAGACCCAGTGACTGTACCTGTGCTTTGAACCATGTGGGTACTCATAAACAGTGGTTGGGAAATGGAGTGAATAGATGAATGGGTAAGGAGTTAGAAGGGGGAAGACTCATTTTGGAACCCGAGTTTCAACTCGTGCCAGTGGCTTATAACATGGTTTCTTACCTCTGACACAACTGATTGATAGACATAGCCTCTAACTTACTTGTCTGAATATACAGTTCATAGTATGTTTTCATAACTGCTGACATGATTGACTGACAGGGAATTCACTACCAAAAAAAGTTCAGTAAACAAATTAGACTTACAACGTTTGTCTATGGATTAAAAACCCCAAAGAAGTGTAGAAAAGAATCTATATTGGAAATCTACATCCCTTTTAAATGCAGAAAGAGCAAAAATAAAAACACTCTGATGTTCTCAAAGTGATCTAAACAACACAGAATAAACCTCTTACACCTTTATGGATAACTGAGTTGGGTGAATAATCTGTGATGAGTGAAAGAAGGCTGGATGTCAGAAGATGCTTTGATCATTCACACACATACACACATCCTCAAAAGCACAGTTTCTTTGACACTGTTTTCTAGTTTCATAACCTCATGATACATATATTAACATATATGTAATATATTAACTCAGTAGTGAGCTTCTCTGGTGGCTGAGAGGTAAAGAATCTGCCTGAAAATGTGGGAGACATGGGTTCAATCCCTGGGTCGGGAAGATCCCCTGAAGAAGGAAATGGCAACCCACTCCAGTATTCTTGCCTGGGAAATTCCATGGGCAGAGGGGCCTGGCGGGCTACAGTCCATGGGGTCCCAAAAGAGTAGAGCACAACTTAGTGAGTAAACGACAGCTCAGTGGTAAGTGGCATCCCCAGGGTCACCAATGAAATCTTACTCAGTTTCCTTTTCTGCCTACAAGATTTCCTGGTTTACTGCCTGCAATGGCATGAATGGTAGCCCCTATGGAGGGGATATGTCCACATCCAAATTCACAGGGACTATAAGTGTGGCCATATTTGGGGAAAGTGTGCACATGTAATTGATTAAGTTACAGGTCTCGAGATGAGAAGAACATTCTGGATTACCCAAATGGGCCACAATGCAATGACAAGTGTCCTTAGAAGAGATGCACGGAAAAGAGACAGAGGAAAGAGGAGGAGACAGAGATGGGACCCATGTAGCAACCAGTTAAGGAACTCCTCGAGTCACCAGAAGTGAGCAGAGGCCAGGAACTTACTTTACCCAGAGACTTGGGAGGAGACACAGCTCTGTAACCCCTTGACTTCAGACTTTTGGCCTCCAGACCCTGAGAATAAATTTCTGTCATTTACACCACCAAGTTTGTGGTAATTTGTTATGGCAGCCCGAGGAAGCCAATATACTGATAAATACATTTTAAAAATTATCTTAGATTTATTTTTTACCTTTTAAAATTTTAATTTGTTTTGTAAAACAAATGAAGGAAACAGAAACTAGCAAAACACAATTCAACAAAGAGGTAAATATCCTAATTGATAAATCTTGACGTTCACTGAAATGGACATCCAATTGTTTGGGGTGTTTAATAATGTGGAATCATTTTTCTCCTTGCATCATTTATGAAAAAGGAGATCACAGAGCAAGTGACAGATGCTTCCATCATATTTGCATATTAAATAAAGACAAATGGGCTCTGAAAGGAGCAAGCAGATGAAAGGCAGCAGCATTTCCCAAGGAATTATCAGGAGATGGATGGTAGCTGCACTCGTGATTAAGAGGACACACATGCATGCAAGCAACATGACAAACGAACTCTGTAAAGAAGCGAATAAAGGGACCTAGGTCGAGGATAAAAATGCAAGGAAAAATTAAAAACATAAGTTTAATTAGCCAGGAATCACAGAAACCCTGGATCTTAGTGACACAGGGACCTCACCTGCCAAGAGAATGAAGGTAGGTAGTAATCATCTCCACAATGCCTACTGACAGCTGATCTCCAGCCAGTACTCGAACACTTCTAGGAACGGGGCCCTTACTACCTCACAAGTCTGCATAATCTGAAAGCTTTCTTTGAAATAGCTTTCTTAGCCAAAACAAGATAAAAAGATATTTCCTTGCATCATTTATCCACTGGTGATGGTTCTGATTTAAGAACTTTACAAATTTTTGCATTAGTTCACTGAACAGATGGTGACCAGACCTATAAACCAAGCACTGTAATAACCAAGGATCTAGAGGCTTCAGCGCCAGTCACACAGGGTGAGGCAGGTAGGGAGCAGTGGGTACACTGCACTACTGCTCACACAGTTATGACAGGCTATCTGAGGAGGGGAAGCCAGCCTGAAGGAGGAAATTAACATAGAGAGCTTTCTGTAAGAGCTGGTCAATTAGTTGAGTCCTTAAACTTAAGTCTCAGTCTGATGAAGGGTGTGTGTGTGTCTGTGTGTATAAAATGAAAGGACTTCTCTGGCAGGAAAGAGTCCAGGCTTTCACTCACTTAGTTAAATATTTTTGAGCCCACTTAAAATGTGCTATTTTCAATGGTGACGACACACAGAGAAGGAAATAAATAAAACACCCAAGACTCATGCAGCTTCCATTCGGGTGGAGGACACAGAAAATAGTTGGTGACAGCGCCAATAAGTGAAATAATTAGGAAAACACATAGTCTATCAAGTGAAGGGCAAGCAGGAAAAGGGGCCAGGGAGTATCTGGGTGGAGAGGCTGATCACAAATAGGACGTGCTTTAAAAAATAAATAACTAGGATGTGCTTAGCTGAGCAGAGTGAACCAGGGAGACAACTATTCTCGCCTCCAAGCACCCAGGTTGGCCCTCAGCCCATCTGACAATATCTAGCTAGTCTTCTCTCCATCAGCTCTTGTCATTTTCAGGCTAAGTCTAAAACATTATTGATATGAATTCCATTAAACAGAATAAAGAGAAACTAACTGTATCAATAGCATTAAAAAATAATAACAATACAGTAATCTAAAAAGCAGTATCATAGAATCCAGTAAGTAACAGCACGTTTTGGAAAAGTGACATTATATCAAATTATTTTTTCACTCTTTCTTCCCGATTCTCTCTCTCAGTCAGTTAGGACACATAGCTCCACATGGACCCGGCAGGAGAGACCCCTGCCCTGGGCCCTGAGCTTTCAAAGGCTCCACCAGCCCCTCCAGCCTTACATCACTCCCTACCCTGGGGGTCCAGGGGACACACACACCTGGAGCCCACATCCCCTCCAGAAAGTTGGTGATTCAGAAGGATAATTAAGCTATACAAATGAGGGAGAGATAAGTTACAAAAACTAAATAAGGTAAATCAATTCAATAAGGTAACTAAAATAAAAGAAATCAATGGACAAAAGGGCTGTACTATACATAGGCCAAAATAGTTGAAGAGCTAAAACTCGTAAAAGGAAGAATTTGCTCTTGAGGTAAAATTTGACACAATTTTACTGGCCTGAGATGAGACAAAATAACATTTTCTTTGGAAGTAGTAAGTCATTATAGTTGCTAAAGATGTTTGGTGGTGGGGGAGGAAGGAGAGACAAAATTAAGGAGATGCATTAAAAGCATTTAAAATGTTAGTAAAATTAAAAGTGGGACAAGGGCCAATAGACCCATGGAACAAAGAGAAATTCTAAGAGCAAACCCTAATACACTGCTAAATGTATGAACTGTAATTGATAAAAATGGCATTTTCAAATGATGGAGCATGAATCAATTACCCAACAAGTGGTTATAGGACATTTATGAAGGGAAAATGATCTTATCAAGATAAAGTCTAAATACACAGAACATTGCTAATCAACTATATTTCAATAAATTTTTTAAAGGTCTAAACATTGAAACACAAAAAGAAATCAATGAAAGTATTAATTTAAAAACAGAGGGGCTTCCCTAGTGGCTCAGTGGAAAAAAATCAGCCTGCCAGTGCAGGTGACAGGTTCAATCTCTGATCCAGGAGGATCCCACATGCTGCGGAGCAGCTAAGCCCGTTTGCTAAAATTATTGAGCCTGTGCCCTACAGGCCATGCTCCACGACAAAATAAGCCACCACAATGAGAAGCTTGCCCAACACAACTAGAGAGTAGCCCTCACTTCCTACAACCAGGTAGAAGCCCAGGCAGCAGTGAAGACCCAGCACAGCCAAAAATAAATAAATAAATAAAATTACTTTTTAAAAAGCCACAGAGATAGTTATATCTGGTTGGGGGTAAGCATGGCTTTTGTTTTCTAACCATAAGGCTAAAGCCCAGCACCACAAAGTGAAGAGTTGAGAAGTCTGACTATAGAAGGAAAAAATTCTTTGTCTGAAAAATAATCATACAAATTTCAAGGCAAACAAGAAATAAGGTGAAATATTGAAAACATGTATAAAAGACAAAGGTTGGTATTCTTTACAAATAAAGAGTACCTGAAATTATAAAACAACAAATTCATGTGTAGAAAAATGGGCAAAGCTCATGAAGATGCCACCAGTAAGAGTAGATTCACAAAAGTATATGCAAAACTGTTTAATCTCAGTTCAGTTCAGTTCAGTCGCTCAGTCGTGTCTGACTCTTTGCAACCCCCATGGACTGCAGCACGCCAGGCCTCCCTGTCCATCACCAACTCCGGGAGTTTACTTAGACTCATGTCCATTGAGTCAGTGATGCCATCCAGCCATCTCATCCTCTGTCGTTCCCTTCTCCCTCTGCCTTCAATCTTTCCCAGTATCAAGGTCTTTTCCAATGAGTCAGTTCTTCGCATCAGGTGGCCAAAGTTTTGGAGTTATAGCTTCAGCATCAGTCCTTTCAATGTTTAATCTCACTGCTTACCAAAATAGCTTGACGTAAAACAACAGCTTCATTTTCTCATCTATCAACTGGCAGGGATTTTAATGAATGATAAAATACTTGACTATACTTGCAAAGTTACATGGAAATGTTGAGTTTTAATAGTGCATATTTTGGTAGAATTATAAATTTATAAAAAGCTTCTGATGGACAATCTGGCAATAAAGGCCAAAAAAATGTGCATACACATGGACCCAAGCTCTACCTTTAGGAAAATTTTTGAAGGAAACTAATTTTAGTGTAATTTAGCTAAAAGAATATAAATATCAGAGTTACCTGATAAAGGAAAATGGATATAAACTGTCAGATTCACACAATGGAACAAATGTTAGTGCAATGGTTCTCAAAGTGTGGTCCCTGCAAGCATCATCTGAAAACATGTTAAAAAATACAAGTTCTCTGGCTCTTCTCAGACCTACTGAATCACAAATACTTGAGGGTTATGCCAGGAATCCTTGCTTTAACAAACATTCCAAGTGATTCTGATGCATGCACACTGCAGTCTGAGAACCTCTTACTGAGTGTGTAAATCAAGGGTTCTAGGAGGAACTAGATGGGACATTCATATTGGGGAGTTTGAAAAATTTTTAAAAGGAACCATTTACAAAAGTAAACTAACCATAAGGGGTGGTGCTGAAACTGGTAAGAGTAGGGCTGCATTATTATTCCTGAAAGTGAAAGTGTTAAGTCTCCCAGTAGAGTCCAATTCATATGATCCCATAAACTGTAGCCTGCCAGGCTCCTCTGTCCATGGGATTCTCCAGGCAAGAACACTGGATTGAGTAGCCATTCCCTTCTCCAGGGGATCTTCCTGACCTAGGGACTGAACCTGGGTCTCCTGCATTGCAGGCAGATTCTTTACCATTTGAGCCACCAGGGAAGCCCTAGAGGGGATATAACTAGATCCAGAAAGAGGTAGCTGTGTGGAAATGACTGTGACCTGGGCTGGGGACTCAGCAACCCCCCAGTGACCCCATAGGAGGTAGTTAAAAAAAAACAACCCTGCTTTGCTTGCCTTCCCCGCACTGATCTCATGCTGGAGGTCCCCACTGGATGATCCCAGAGGGTAGGGGAGCCCATCGGTGTGGTCCATTCGAGCCAGTCCCTAGGCACAGGCAGGATGAAAGGGTAGAAGAGGGCCTGTAGGGGCAACTGAAAACATGCCACACATGCAGCCACAGAAAAGGGCTGTGCGGAATATTCATGTGGAAGGCGTTTGTGAAATAAATTTTTGAAAACCAGAATATGATCTCCTTTTCATTTATATATATATATATATATATACACACACACATATATACACATATTCTGTGAACACACACAAAGACATAAAACATGCTTTCAGGACATTTATCAAAGTATTAATATTAATAGTAGTTATTTCCAGATCTTGAGATAAGTTATCTTGACTGTTTTATTTCCCTGCTACTTGATTTCTTTTACTTGATATATTTTCTAAAAGTTCTATTAATATAATAAACATGTAAGAAAAAAAGTTAAGGCACTCAAAACCATGAATTAAAGAATCCCAAAGAACATTGGAAAACCAATATATCTTTCTAACATGTGACTGATTTACTGTTTATGAATGATAATCACCCATATGGATCAAAATTTATTGCCTTTTAACCTTAAGAAATGTTATAAACAATGTGACTATAGAAAAAGAAAATGTAATGAATAACAATATGAATTAGCACCGTTTAATGAATAGTTCTTGAGTGATTACTATATAAGCACAGAACGATTCCTGCCTTAACTTAATCAATGCTCACAAGAAGCTTCAAAGATGGGAGCTTTACTTCTAGACTATAGACAAGAAAACTAAGTCTTATACATGAGAGTTACTAGCCTAAGACTTCACTTTTTAACAGTTGGGGAGCAAGAACTCAGATCAGAAAAAGACCAAAATCTGTGCTCTACATATTTGTGATGAGAATGAATTTGATTTTAAAAAGAATATATCAATTCTACCCCTATAAAAGTAAACCCTGGGACAGGGCAATTCACTGCATAATTTCATGCAGTAATTAATTAGCTTAAGAGTAGAGCAATGGCTTCATGTCAATGTGAATCAAAATTACTACTTTAATGGTCCACACAGAGAAAATGTATACCGCGTATATCAAAAAGAAAACATTTCAATTTTTTCTTATTCTAGTCTTAATGCAGCCAGAGGAATGAATCTGCTATTAAAATATCATCTGAGTATTTGATATTAATAGAAGCTACTGATAAGAACATGTTCTCAACTAGGAAGTTATGAGTTTAAAGATTTTTAATTCTGAACTGATTGGTTCAAGATTGAAAAAGGAGTACAACAGGGCTATCTGCTGTCATCCTGTTTGTTTAATTTATATGCTGAGCACATCATGAGAAATGCTGGATAAGTTACAAGCTGGAATCAAGACAGCCGGGAGAAACATCAACAACCTCAGATAGGCAGCTGATACCACTCTAATGGCAGAAAGCAAAGAGGAACTGAAGAGCCTGTTGATGAGGGTGAAGGAGAGTAAAAGAGCCAGCTTAAAACTAAATACTAAAAAAGCTTAGATTATGGCATCTGGCCCCATTACTTCATGGCAAACAGAGGGGGAAAAGGTGGAAGTAGTGACAGATTTTCTCTTCTTGGGCTCTAAAATCACTGGGGATGGTGACTGCAGAAAAGAAAACGTTTGCTTCTTGGCAGGAAAGCTATGACAAACCTAGACAGTGTCTTGAAAAGCAGAGACATTACTCTGTTGACAACGATCCATATAGTCAAGGCTGTGGTCTTCCCAGTGGTCACATACAGTTGTGAGAGCTGGACCATAAAGAAGGCAGAGCACCAAAGAATTGATGCCTTCAAACTGTCATGCTGAAGAAGAAGATTGAGAGTCCCGTGGACAGCAGGGAGATCAAATCAGTCAATCTTAATGGAAATCAACCCTGAATACTCATTGGAAGGACTGATGCTGAAGCTGAAACTCCAGTATTTTGGCCATCTGATCCAAATGGCTAACTCATTGGGAAAGTCGCTGGTACTGGGAAAGATTGAGGGCAGAAGGAGAAGAGGGCATCAGAGGATGAGATGGCAATGCAATGGACACGAACTTGTGCAAACTTTGGATGATGGTGAGGGATAGGGAGGCCTAGTGTACTGTGGTCCATGGGGTCGCAAAGAGTCAGACATGACTGGGTGACTGAACAACAACAACAATTCAAGGCACTGTACCTAAAGCAACACCTCCCACAACTTTTAATCTATCTTGTAAATGCACTTATTGTGCTTATATAGGCTGACCGGTATGTTTTCGTGCCTCTGCCTGCCTGTTTGAAGGTAAACGCCTCTGAAATAAAGACGCATATCTTACTAGCATGGGCTTCCACTATGGCTAGCACAATGCCCTTTGCCTAGGTATGTGTACATTAGTTGTGAATGAATGTGTATCACTGAGAATAGGCTAAATTACACTGTGGGAACAAATCACAACCCCAAGTCTCACTGGCTAAATCCAACCAAAGTGTCTTTTCTAAATCACATTACATGCCACATCTGGGTTGGCATGGGATGTCTGTTTATCAGAAACAGACACTGATGGTAGCTTCAGAGTGAAACATGCTTTCTCGAACACTTCTGTGTGGAAAGAAAATGTGGTGAACAGCCTCCTAAATTCACTCTAGGTAGATCACAGATCACTTCCACTCATATCCCACTGGCCAGTATAAATTACATGACCAAACCTAATTTCCACAGGCAGGGAAGTACAATCCTATCCCATGCAAGGCAGATGGAGAGCCAGAGGTATCTGAAGACTGTATTAAAGTCTGTCACAAAAGGTTTTTAAGAATGACCATGATGTTGTTAGTACTTGTTAATACATTTCCCCACTGATGACCGTTTACGATGTCAGTTTATCTTTTTTGGTACTAACAGAACCAAACACAGAAATAGATAAGTTTTATATATCTCCCTGACATTACAATTGTATCACTGCTGAAATATCTGTTATTTTTATTTCATCATCCATGGAAAATTCATATTTATTATAAATTTTATTCCCTAGTTTCATCTTCCCATATCTTTCCATAGGTATCTTTTCAAAGATAGAAGAAATAACCATTGATTAATAATGGCCAATTAAAAAAAATGACAGAAGAAAGAATGGCTTGAGGGCATCCCATAATTCATTCACTTGATTCAGTGAACATCTATCGAGACCTGATCTTGCCCAGATACCTGAGAGATGCTGGGGGTATGAGAATGACTAAGCCTAAGAGTCTGGCTTCAGGCTGAAGGGAGGTACACCAAAAGAGTGTTGGAATGAATAATTTCATCTTTATATGATAGTTTTTCATGTATTAGACTTTTGATATCACATATTTCTTTTATAACTTTGTTAAAAAGTAATCTTAAAAAACTTCTCTAATCATCTATCCTTTTCATCAGAGCTCAGAGTTGGTATAACTTACTTTCCCTAATTAAATGTTCTTTTACTTATCTGCAGCTGCTAATTTTCTTCTTGTCTAGCTGTCATACAGTTTATTCTGGATTTATTGTTTTAAACACTTAAACGAGAAAGCGACTAATGAAATGTTGCTTCTTGCCAGTTCAAGTGGCTTTATCCATGAATAAAAGCCTTTATTGAGCAGATGCCTTTTCTACTCATTCATAAATTTATCAAACATTACACCTGTGTGATGACAGTGGGCACACAAGGCTGGAAGGATCTATCTAGGCACAGCAAGCTGGTGACTGCAAGGGTTTCTACCAAGTCCATTTCACAAAATAGGTGTTTGCTGTATTCCATGGTAAATGCCTGCCAATTTTTATTATCTTGGAGTAAATATAATTATCATAGATAAACAGCAAAACATTAATTTAATATTCAATGAATATAGGAATACATACCAAATAAATCTATCAACCAGCATATATAAATTGATCTTCACATGTTTAAATAACATATATTTACAATTCTTTGGCAAAAATGAAAGTTAATTTCCATAAAATTGCATGGTCATTTTTGATAAACTTAGATTCTTGTAACATAGAATTGTTATCCCTGTACTCTAATTTTACCCTATGCTTTCTATGTGATCTTCTTTACATGTGGTTTTTCATACCAAAATGTCTCTGAGTTCTAAACCTTTTTTGATCCCCAAAGTCCTCTTTGCTCTTCCTGTTTCCAGTTGCCATGGACCCTAATCTCCGTGGTGTGGTCTTTATTGTTTATTTTAAACAATTTTATGTTTTTGAGGACATTTGAAAGAGCTGTTAAATTTAGCTGCAATATAGTACATCTTCACAAGGACATTTATAGTGATACGTACTTCCACACTTTTTAGGAACTTTTCTGTACGTCATCTCATTAGGTAAAGTGAAGCACAGGTTAGTTAATGTGAAGGTTATGTTACTAGTTAGTCAGGCACCTGGGGGGCTAGTAGGTAACATGGATGTACTGCATGGTTTGAAAGCAAAAAACAGGCTCACTAAGGACTTCCAGCCACAGTCTCGGGTTTGCAGTCTATACTCCTTGGAAGGACATGCAAAATCCAAACCCCAGACCCAGAGTGGTGGAAGGTGTGACAGGCTGGGGCCTGGAACCCTTTGTTTCTTGCTTGCACTTGGACATATGTCTCCTCCAGCAACAGAATATAAAGAAACTAAAAGGGACTAAAAGTAACTGTGTACATGCACCAGTTGGGAAAAATTATAAACAAGATACGCAGAGACCAAAAACCCAGCTGCCACTTCTGAGATGTCCAGAACAAAAGCTCTGAACATGATTCTTGCACATAGCACCACCACGGGGGTGAGCAGACCACCCAAGCCACCCCTCAGTTGGACCCATGGATCGGCCCCTATCTTCACTCCATTTAAGAGACAAGCTCCACACCCCCTCACATTAGGAAGCAAGCAAGGGCACCTGTTTCTTGTTTGTGCTGCAACAAGAGTCCCAGTAAAGCCTTGCCTGAATTTTTCATCTGATCTCTTTCCAGTTTCTACTGATTAAGGAGTCCAAGAATCCTGGTCAGGGACAGGTCCACTCATGTGGATCAGAGGTGTTCTAGTGTTCCAGTTCTGAGGTTAAATATCTTCTTTCTAGATTTCAAAGCTAATATAATTTTAAAAAGATAACTCCTAATAATTTCACAAAATATTGTTTCATTATGTAAGAAACATTACTCTGCAAAAATACATCTGAGAACCTACCAATGACAGTAGCTGTGACAGAACAGAGACCTTTGGAAGGACCATGACCTGACCTTTATGGAGCCTCAGCTAAGAAACACCCCAGCACAGCTTAACACTTAACACTTACCTGTCTGCACTCAAATGGAGAGCTTTCTGGAAATTTCCTCATTATAATGCAAATCCAAGAATTGCTTTTAAAAATGCAACCAGAATGGATATGGAAGTCAAGTAACATATCAGGATTAAAGCTAATCCTCCAAAGAGAAATTGCTTTTCAATAACAATCAAAAAACACAACATATTAAACATAAACTTCCCATTTACTGTAACAACAAAAAATGTAGAATAAGTGCACATGGACCTGGAAGTATATTATGTTAATAAAAAAGTAAATAATAATTATTGCTTTTTATCTCAATTCTGTATGCTTTTCACACAGGCTCCTTCTAATTCTCACAACAACTCCACCAGGTCTGTTATGTCCCACTGGGACCAGGAGAAAATGAGGTCAGGACAATTGAGTAAACTGTCAGATGACACAGCTCTCGGCAGAGTCAGGTCAGGAACCTTTGTCCTTCTTCAAAGCCTCTTCAGAGTCTTTTCACTCCCTACCATCCTTTGATCAGCATGACCCATACAGAGAAAACTGTAAGATGCTGCAGAGGACACTTGAACTGAATGTAGGTTCATCAATGTTCCCAGACGGGAAAACTGGATAGTAAAAAGAAATCTTTTTTTTCTCAAAATAATGTACAGATTTAAAATCCCAAGGAGACTTCCCTCTTTGGGGGATAGCTTTTTTTGCGGAAACGTTACCCCTAAGTTCATCCATATGCATAAACAGGGAATGAAGGCACTGTCTTAGCTCTGCCCCTTTCTTCCAAGCTGATGAGAAGGCAGTAGAAGACTTAAAAGCCATACAGCCACAAGAACATACAAGAGATAATAACAGTGAATGAGAGGTAATCCACTTTTTTTTTTTTTTTTTGGAACAATGGATGGTATGGAGATGTGACTTAAATTAAAAGGCAAGAAGCAAAGAACAAGCCCAAAGAAAAGGCAATCAGCAGGAAAAAAAGCCAATTCACATCACAGAATCAAAAAGAGTTCCAGAACTGAAAGGGTGAGACCAACAGGGGGACAAAAATAGGAGAAAGTGTATATAGGGAAATTTAGTCTCTTCCCCATTGCAGCAATAAATAGTTTATTTTCAGAGGAAATTTTTGAAAAGAAGCTCTAAATTTCGAGGCACCAGACACAGAGGAGGGGAAAGGTGCATTGCTGAACTAGAGGATGCTGAGCCTGCCTGTCCCAGCTCCCAAGACTCTGACAGTCAAATTCTGTCTCATAGGAAGAAGTCTGGAGGCTTCTCCTCTGGGAGAAAATGACCAGCTCAAGGGAAACAGCTACATATGAGAGGGTTAGAGGGGGTCTTCCAATGAAGTGAAGTCCACCAATTGATGGACTAATCCTTATTCTTAAATATGACCAGATGGCCAAGGATGACCAGATATTTGAACCAGAGAAACACAGAGATCAAAACAAATAGGTAGGTTAAAAGAATTTGGAAGAAACACATCAAGGAGCAGAAGAAAACTAACAACATCAGGAAAAAAAGATAACGTATGCCTTTACATAAGAGAATTGGTCCATAAAACAAGAATCAGAGTCTATGAAAATAACAATAAAGAGTAATCTAAAGCTCTCAAAAAAGTAAATGTTAAATATTTGTCTCTCCACTACTTAATTTTTAAAATTCATTTGGAACCTCAGTTCCAGATTGTTACTGTGATGTTAATTTATGTGTCTTATAGAAGGATTTTTTTGTTCACAGTTATATTAAAATTCCACAAATATATATTTCAAAACATATTTTGGCTTATCAATGAAATCACCAGTTTCAGGGCTTATAACTGTTTCTTGCATGCACTTTCTTTTCATTGGTTCAACAGTCCGATGGATTTTAATGAATATTTTTTCCAGAAACAGAGCCACTGCCAGACTACTTCCTAAGTGCTGACATGTCACAAGGTATGTTTCTTTTGTGCTGTATGAATCCTGGGTTGTCTCTATGCAGTACTCTAGGTCCACAATCCTGGTGAACCTACTTTTGTCATCAGGCAGTATGGCAAACTGAACACTGCTGGTCTCTTCCGTTTTAAAAAATTTTAATGTTTATAGGATTCTTCTCTTTACCCATGAAATTAAAACATTGTTAGGATACATATATGTGCCTGTCTTTTTCAGTACCCTACAGAGGCTTGGGAGGACTTTTTCAGCAGAAACCTCAGATCTTTCTTTAGTGCAGATAAATTCTCTTTTCTGTATCTTTAAATATTACCACTTCTCCATCTGCTCCATGTTAGAGTGGATGAGGGGAATAAACATATGTCAGATACACTAAGTCTATCCTCTCACTTATCTTTTATAATTTTTATTTATTTATATTTTCACTCTATGTTCTGTGAACGTTCCTCAAATTAGTTTCAAAATTCCCACTTCAATTTTTAGCAGTGTTTAATTGGTATTTGTTGCCAATATTGGTAGGACTCTCAGCAACCAAATTTTCAATTTCCTTTTCATAGCTGTCTACTTTTTTAGCACAATATCCCCCTCAACTTTCCTTGAGGTTGCTAGCTGGGGTGTGTTTAAATGTCTCTTCTGTTTCAATTAATTCTATTTTATGTGTTTTCTCTGAATACTCCATATCCCACCAATCTGCCCTGTTATTTCCTTTTAGATAACTTCAGTTAAAATTTCTTATTATTTTCTCATATTTATCAAATGAAGATATAAATCAGTCTGTGTGCCAAACACAGTACTACATAATATAAACTTTGTCCTATAAACCCCCCAAATCTAAGATAAATATTATCCTCCCTGAGTGTCACTTGGAGGTGAAAAGATATAGGATTCTGTGGTGAGTTAGGGATTCTGGTCAAACTACTCAGTCCCTCAATCCCACTCCTTCAGCCTCTGCTTGGAACCATGGGGACATTTGTGCAGTCAGAGCTGGGAGTGCTCAGAGAAAGTCTGGGAAGAGCACAAGAACCATATTTTCTTTTTCTTTTCTGTACAACTATTTAAAAAAAAATTTTTTTTAACTTTTTGGCCATGCAGCAAGCATGTGGGAATCTTAGCTTTTGTGCATAAGGATAGAACCCTCATTCCCCGCAGTGGAAGCACAGTCTTAAACACTGGACTGGTAGGCAAGTCCCTCTCTGTATTTATTGTGCATATGCAGAGTCACTGGAGACCTCCTGACTTCTGCCCAGGCAGGAGTCAGCCAGGGTCCACACCCAGTTATCTAGCCAGCCAGCCATCAAGTGAAGATGGGAGAGAGACTACAGAGGTCCATGGCAGATGCTCAGGGACAAGTATCAATGTCCTTCATCTCCCATCCCACCCTCCTAACCTCAGTGACTCAAGGCCACGATTTTGAGGGGCTGCCCAAGACACCCATCTTCTCGGGATTCTCTGCTTTGCCTGTACTGGGCTGAGGATCAAAAGCCACTGACTGATTTCTTGATCATTCTGCTCTCATCTTTAGAATGTTGGTTCAATGATGATATTCTTCCATGTTAAAAATAAATCTATCTGAAATCAATTGTTAATATTTTAAAGCAGTGTTGCAGACAATGTAATTTAAAGCTTAGGTCCTGGACTTAAATAACCTCAGTTTAAATCCTGATATCACAAATTATTCTGTGAACTTGAGTGAGCTATTTTACTTTCCTAAATATTTCCTTTCCTGTAAATTCACAATAAGAGGGTTATTAGGAAGAATAATGAGATGAGGCATTTAAAGCATTTACCACAGTACCTGGTTTGCAGTAAACAAAATAAATGTTTGTTATCATTATTTTTGACTATAAAAATCTCCAGAGTCAGTAATGTTACGAAGATACCTAAAATTGCCACAATGATTTCAAACTGAGTTCTAGCGTAGGATGGGGAGGCAGCGAGAAGAGGTATAAACCATAAAAATAAATAATAAAACCATCATCATTCACAAGTGATGTGATATATAAAGTCTACTATATGTGCACTGTGTATACAAAAATGTCTGAAAAAAGTTTTGAAGAACAGGTATGTAGATTTGTTTATGTTTTTACTTTTTAAATACTTGAGACTTTGAAAAGTTGCAAAAACAGAACAGAGTTCCAGTGTATTTTCCAAGTATCCCCCACTGTTAACATCTTACATTATTACCATGATGTACTTGTCAAAACTCGGTATTTGTGCAATACTATAGAGACTTTATTAGCACATTTTACTGTCCCTTTTCTGTTCCAACATCCAAACTACGACCCCCGTCAACACTGTATTTCTCATGTCTCCTTGGTCTCCTCTGCTGTTGCTGCTGCTGCTAAGTCACTTCAGTCGTGTCCAACTCTGTGCGACCCCATAGACGGCAGCCCACCAGGCTCCCCCGTCCTTGAGATTCTCCAGGCAAGAATACTGGAGTGGGTTGCCATTTCCTTCTCCAATGCATGCATGCATACCAAGTCGCTTCAGTCGTGTCCAACTCTGTGCAACCCCATGGACAGCAGCCCACCAGGCTCCTCTGTCTGTGGGATTCTCTAGGCAAGAATACTGGAGTGGGTTGCCATAGTCTCCTCTGCTGCTGCTACTGCTGGTAAGTCACTTCAGTCATGTTTGACTCTGTGTGACCCCATAGATGGCAACCCACCAGGCTCCCCTATCCCTGGGATTCTCCAGGCAAGAACACTGGAGTGGGTTGCCAGTTTCTTCTCCAATGCATGAAAGTGAAAAGTGAAAATGAAGTCGCTCAGTAGTGTCCACTAATCTGTAGCAATTCTCCAATGTTCCGTTCCCTTTCATGACCTTGATATTTTTACAGAATTCTTGTCAGTTATCTTGTAGAATGTCCTTCAATTTGGGTCTAATACTTTCTCACGATCAGACTGAGGTTCTGTGCTTTGCATAAGTATACTCATTAGTGATGTGTGCCTCTCAGTGCATCCTATGTCTTACTAGTGGTAATAGTAACTTTGATCACTTGGTTAAGGTGAAATCGGCTATAAACTTGTCAGGTAGTTAGAACAGAAAAGAGAGTCCAAGATAGTGGTATCACTCAGTAGGTTTAAAAGAAAAAAAGGCCCATGAAAGTGGAGGTGAAGGACCAGAGTGAGAACCTCTGGCAAGAAAACATGCCCAAAGCACACCCCTTTCCCTGATTGGTCCTCAGTTCAGCTCAGTCTCTCAGTCGTGTCCAACTCTTTGCGGCCCCATGAATCGCAGCATGCCAGGCCTCCCTGTCCATCACCAACTCCTGGAGTTCACTCAAACTCATGTCCATTGAGGCAGTGATGACATCCAGCCATCTCATCCTCTGTCGTCCCCTTCTCCTCCTGCCCCCAATCCCTCCCAGCATCAGAGTCTTTTCCAATGAGTCAACTCTTCGCATGAGGTGGCCAAAGTATTGGAGTTTCAGCTTTAGCATCAGTCCTTCCAAAGAACACCCAGAACTAATCTCCTTTAGAATGGACTGACTGGATCTCCTTGCAGTCCAAGGGACTCTCAAGAGTCTTCTCCAACACCACAGTTCAAAAGCATCAATTCTTCAGCACTCACCTTTCTTCACAGTCCAACTCTCACATCCATACAGGACCACTGGAAAAACCAAAGCCTTGACTAGACAGACCTTCGTTGACAAAGTAATGTCTCTGCTTTTCAATATGCTATCTAGGTTAGGCATAACTTTCCTTCCAAGGAGTAAGCGTCTTTTAATTTCATGGCTGCAATCACCATCTGCAGTGATTTGGGAGCCCAAAAAATAAAGTCTGACACTGTTTCCACTGTTTCCCCATCTATTTCCCATGAAGTGATGGGACTGGATGCCATGACCTTCGTTTTCTGAAGTTGAGCTTTAAGTCAACTTTTTCACTTTCTTCTTTCACTTTCATCAAGAGGCTTTTTAGTTCCTCTTCACTTTCTGCCATAAGGGTGGTGTTATCTGCATATCTGAGGTTATTGATATTTCTCCCCGCAATCTTGATTCCAGCTTGTGCTTCTTCCAGCCCAGCACTTTTCATGATGTACTCTGCATAGAAGTTAAATAAGCAGGGTGACAATATACAGTCTTGACACACTCCTTTGTCTATTTGGAACCAGTCTGTTGTTCCATGTCCAGTTCTAACCATTGCTTCCTGACCTGCATATAGGTTTCTCAAGAGGCAGGTCAGGTGGTCTGGTATTCCCCTCTCTTTCAGAATTTTCCACAGTTTCTTGTGCTCCACACAGTCAAAGGCTTTGGCATAGTCAATAAAGCAGAAATAGATGTTTTTCTGGTACTCTCTTCCTTTTTCAATGATCCAGCAGATGTTGGCAATTTGATCTCTGGTTCCTCTGCCTTTTCTAAAACCAGCTTGAACATCTGGAAGTTCATGGTTCATGTATTGCTGAAGCCTGGCTTGGAGAATTTCAAGCATTACTTTTCTAGCATGTGAGATGAGCGCAATTGTGCAGTAGTTTGAGCATTCTTTGGCATTGCCTTTCCTTGGGATTGGAATGAAAACTGACCTTTTCCAGTCCTGTGGCCAACTGCTGAGTTTTCCAAATTTGTTGGCAGATTGAGTGCAGCACTTTCACAGCATCATCTTTCAGGATTTGAAATAGCTCAACTGGAATTCCATCAACTCCACTAGCTTTGTTCATAGTGATGCTTTCTAAAGCCCACTTGACTTCATATTCCAGGATATCTGGCTCTAGGTGAGTGATCACACCATCGTGATTATCTGGGTCATGAAGATCTTTTTTGTACAGTTCTTCTGTGTATTCTTGCCACCTCTTCTTAATATCTTCTGCTTCTGTTAGGTCCATACCATTTCTATCCTTTATTGAGCCCATCTTTGCATGAAATGTTCCCTTAGTGAAGTCGCTCAGTCGTGTCCAATTCTTCGTGACCCCATGGACTATATCGTACAAGGCTCCTTTGTCCATGGAATTTTCCAGGCAAGAGTACTGGAGTGGGTTGCTACTTCTTTCTCCAGGGGATCTTCCCAACACAGGGACTGAAACCAGGTCTCCCACACTGCAGGCAGATGCTTTACCCTCTGAGCCACCAGGGAAGCCCTTGGTATCTCTGATTTTCTTGAAGAGATCTCTAGTCTTTCCCATTCTGTTGTTTTCCTCTGACTGGTCCTAGGTGCAACTAATCGGGTAAATGCTAGTATAATCCCCTATATGCATAGGGTCAAACCAATCAGATCCCAGGGACAATACATCCCCTATCTGCATAGGGCATAGCCAATCAGGCTCCAAGGGGAGGAAACAGAGTATAAAAAGAGAAGTATAGGAAAGTCTGTGTGCTTCTTTGGCGGTCCTTTCCTTGATTTGTGTTATTTTTGAACTGCTTGCTTCCTGCTTAAGCTCTGACTAGTTTGTCCTTAAAAATAGTACCTACTTAATAAGTACTGCATGTTGTAGCTACAAGTGGTCTGTGGTTTCAAATCTTTGCTTCTACCAGACATGGAGGAAGAGGAGAAAAGGAAACCAACAAACTTACCTTTTTCCTCTGTGATCAATAAATCCTTGGGGGAGATGCTTTGATACTATATAAATATCCTGTTCCTCTTCACACTTTTATGGTCTAATTTCAGCATCCATCCACAGATCTCACATGAAACAACTGTTATTGGGGTAATGGTAATTTTCTATTTCCTTAATTTCTTCAATATTTACAAAATGGAATTCTTATGCAAGGAAGGGCTGTCCCTACATGTTTGACACCCACTGAGTTTCAGAGCCAGAGGAGACTTAAGATCTGAGACCTCAGATGCCAGCAGCTTTGGCATCATCTGAGTGCTTGTTAGAAATGCAGAATCTCAGGCCCCACTGGGACCTACTGGATCAGAATCTGCATTTTAATAAGATTGAGTAATTTGCGTGCTTTGAAACTCATTCACATTTATTAAGGTGCTTGACAATTGAGGTCCTACTTTGAATTAGCAGAGTCAGCCAACACTTGTTTTCTGACTCTCAATTCATGTTCCTCTTCTAACTTGGTTGATCCATTCCCAAAGGAAATACAAAGCACACAGGCTTTGAACTTGAAACGGAATTTAAATATTTAACACTGTTTATCTGCCTATCTACCGATCCATTCTTAGGCAAGCAAGTTAACCTCTCTGAACTTCAGTTTCCACATCTGTAAATTGATGAAAATATTAAATTAGGGATAATAGGGAAGATGAGATAATATCTGGGGAGCACTTGGCATGTGACATGTGGCTGACAAAGAGATATGAGTGCTGATGTGGCCCAGCTGTTGGGAGTGCTATCCACACTCAACTTCAGTGGTGCCTTCAGCCCGTCCAGGGTCAGTCTCTGTGGTAGAGAACTGCCTCATTCAAGGTCATGACCTCCAGTGGTGACCCATATCCAAAGACTGGTATATAAAGGCCCAACCATTCTAGTCCCACAGAACAACCCTGACAACCACTTCAGCTCCAGAGGCACTTGTGACTTAACATCCTAAATATTTCACAGCCCATTTCTAGGACTTAAATTGCCATATAATATGAAATAGGTTCTTGAGAATCAGGAACAACTATTATGTGAAAGAAGAGAGTGAAAAAATTAGCTTAAAGCTCAACATTCAGAAAACTAAGATCATGGCATCCAGTCCCATCACTTCATGGCAAATGGATGGAGAAACAGTGGAAACAGTGACAGATTTTATTTTGGGGGGGCTCCAAAATCACTGCAGATGGTGACTGCAGCCATGAAATTAAAAGACGCTTATTCCTTGGAAGAAAAGTTATGACCAACATATTAAAAAACAGAGACATTACTTTGCCAACAAAGGTCCGTCTAGTCCAGGCTATGGTTTTTCCAGGAGTCATGTATGGATGTGAGAGTTGGACTATAAAGAAAGCTGAGTGCCAAAGAATTGATGCTTTTGAACTGTGGTGTTGGAGAAGACTCTTGAGAGTCCCTTGGACTGCAAGGAGATGCAACCAGTCCATCCTAAAGGAAACCAGTCCTGAAAGTTCATTGGAAGGACTAATGTTGAAGTTGAAACTCCAATACTTTGGCCATCTGATGTGAATAGCTGACTCATTTGAAAAGACCCTGATGCTAGGAAAGACAAGAGGAGAAGCAGACGACAGAGGATGAGATGGTTGGATGGCATCACCACCTCAATGGACATGAGTTTGAGTAAACTCTGGGAGTTGGTGTTGGACAGGGAGGCCTGGCGTGCTGCAGTCCATGGGGTCGCAAAGAGTCGGACACTACTGAGCAACTGAACTGAACTGCTATGCCTTGGGGATAACCTTTGCATATTGTCCATCACACTAAATGCAAACTGACCCAAATCATATTAAACGCCTATAATGCATCTGCCACGGTGCTAGATATAGAAATGCAGAGAGAGCACAGGAAAACACTTCTTGCTGTTAAACAGAGAAGACTAAAACAAGATGGTACAATCAACCAAAACACTATTTTGACAAAATTACTGTGGCCATTGGCTGGTCTAGTCTCAATCCAAATTCCCCTAATATTAGAATCCTGATACAGCTTCATCAAGGACCATCCACCACTGGAGAACCCTAGAGTCAGGAGGTAGAGGATAGCCACTCATATTCTAACAAAAAAATGAAGACAAGACCAGATTTTAAATTAAAGAAGCTCATTGTTTCCTGAACAACTCTTTGCTTACCCTTGACAAAAAAAAAAAGTCCGGAAATAAGTGTCAGCAAGTTACTGGACATCCAAGTCACAAAGAATGTGAAACCGAGTATTATAGCCAGGCTTTTAAAAGTGCTTTTTAGTTTCTCTGCAGTTTCAACTGCTCCACATGACAAAAGGAAAACTACACTGTGCTTTTTTTTTGCAAATGAATGTACCCTAAGGTCAAAATGACACTATGTCACTCTCAACAGGCAGAAATCATGTAAACCTCGATTATTTACTCTGATGAAAGATCTTTTAGCCTGAAATGTTGTTACAATACACACACACATAACATTCCTACATGATTAAATCTGCATTACCATGATAAATGGTAATTTCATTCCTATCCCAAAGAAAGGCAATGCCAAAGAATGCTCAAACTACCGCACAATTGCACTCATCTCACATGCTAGTAAAGTAATGCTCAAAATTCTCCAAGCCAGGCTTCAGCAATATGTGAATTGTGAACTTCCAGATGTTCAAGCTGGTTTTAGAAAAGGCAGAGGAACCAGAGATCAAATTGCCAACATCCGCTGGATCATCGAAAAAGGAAGAGAGTTCCAGAAAAACATCTATTTCTGACTGACTATGCCAAAGCCTTTGACTGTGTGGAGCACAAGAAACTGTGGAAAATTCTGAAAGAGATGGGAATACCAGACCACCTGACCTGCCTCTTGAGAAATCTGTATGCAGGTCAGGAAGCAACAGTTAGAACTGGACATGGAACAACAGACTGGTTCCAAATAGGAAAAAGAGTACATCAAGACTGTATATTGTCACCCTGAATATTTAACTTATATGCTGAGTACATCATGAGAAACGCTGGACTGGAGCAAGCACAGGTGGAATCAAGAATGCGGGGAGAAATACCAATAACCTCAGATATGGAGATAATACCACCCTTATGGCAGAAAGTGAAGAGGAACTATAAAGCCTCTTGATGAAAGTGAAAGAGGAGAGTAAAAATGTTGGCTTAAAGCTCAACATTCAGAAAACGAAGATCATCACTTCGTTGGCAAATAGATGGGGAAACAGTGGAAACTTCATGGCAAATAGTTGGGGAAACAGTGGAAACAGAGGCTGAGTTCATTTTGGGGGGCTCCAAAATCACTGCAGATAGTGACTGCAGCCATGAAATTAAAACACACTTACTCCTTGGAAGGAAAGTTATGACCAACCTAGATAGCATATTCAAAAGCAGAGACATTACTTTGTCAAGAAAGGTCCATCGAGTCAAGGCTATGGTTTTTCCAGTAGTCATGTATGGATGTGAGAGTTGGACATAAAGAAAGCTGAGCGCTGAAGAATTGATGCTTTTGAACTGTGGTCTTGGAGAAGACTCTTGAGAGTCCCTTGGACTGCAAAGAGATCCAACCAGTCCATTCTAAAGGAGATCAGTCCTGGGTGTTCATTGGTAGGACTGATTTTGAAGCTGAAACTCCAATACTTTGACCACATGATGCGAAGAACTGACTCATTTGAAAAGACCCTCATGCTGGGAAAGATTGAGGGCAGGAGGAGAAGGGAACGACAGAAGATGAGATGGTTAGATGGCATCACCAACTCAATGGACATGGGTTTGGGTGGACTCTGGGAGTTGGTGATGGACAGGGAGGCCTGGTGTGCTGTGGTTCACGGGGTCGCAAAGAGTCGGACTCAACTGAGCGACTGAATTGAACTGAACCATGAAAAAAATCAGAACAAGCATATTAATATGTTCATCTGGGCACTACCTATTATTCTGGAGTTCTGGCTTTGAAAGCTTAGTATAGGTTTCCTTGGATGGCAGACAATTTTAATGGTCTTTCACAAAAAATTTTAAAAGTACAAAATTTCCATTACCCATTGCTGGCCAGAGGCAAGTTCCTCAAGGGGTACACAATTGTACTAGCACATCAAGAAACCTTAAAATAGTCTTTAGAAGCAATAAGCCCCTGCCCAGAGTGCCAAATAACCCAGTTCTGTGTCCCAATTTGATCTGACCATCTTTATGATCAACTCATGTTCTCTCCCTTGGTTTTTCCCCCACAGTGTGTAGACATGGGGCTTGGTCAGTGCTCTGCTTCTGAGGGCTGCTGATCAGTCCCACTTGTCTTCCTGTTTTGTAAACAAGTGGAGTGACCTTACCCACAGGAACTGGTCCATTACATGCCCCCTATTTCTCTGCTTCAGAAGCTTCTCTTTTAAAAAAACAAATTCTGCTCTACAACTGCCAGGTGAATATACTCCCAGAGGGCCAGAGCTGCTACAAAGATGTGGGAACTATTTGCTGGTGGTGTTGTAGTCACTGAGTCGTGTCCAACTCTTGCAACTCCATGGATTGTAGCCCACGAGCCTCCTCTTAATTTCTCGGTCCATATATAAATACTCTACTCCCCAATTTTTTCCACCTATTTAATGATTATTTATTTAATTATTTATTAATTAACATTTTACACATTGTCTTATGGCCAAAAATGAGCTTCCCAGGTGTTAGTGGTAAATAACTCATCTGCCAGTGCAAGAGACATAAGAAACACAGATTTGACCCCTGGGTTGGAAGATCCCCTTAAAGATGACATAAACACATATGATCCAATGGTTCTCAATGAAGGGGTGATTTTGCTCTCCAAGGAACATCTGGAAATACCCAGAGAAATTTTCGCTTGTTACAGTCAGGGGTGGGTGGGGCTGCTACTAGTGGACAGAGGTCAGGAATACTGCTAAACCTCCAACAAAGTGGAGGGCACATCCCCACAGAACAGGCTCATGAAGTCCATGATGTCAATGATGCCTAGGTAGAGAAACCCAAAATCCAACATTGTAAAAATCAGAATGGAAAAGGAAATAAGAATAAAGCAAAATTTGGCAGCAGGATGGTAAAATTCAGTCAGAAGCTTGCAAATATTTTGCCATATTTGAACCACAGATTTGGCTCTGAGCTTCCTATCAGCCAAACCAAAGAGGAAAATACCATGTGATCAGTAAAATAAAAATGATTCACAAACCACCCTCGGGAAGTTTCTGTTGGCTCACAAGACTGATAAGAATTCTTCCTAAGGCAAGCAGAAAGGAGATACAGGGTGGTGATGGAGAGAACTCCATCTTCCATCCTAAAGTCACCAAACAAGGAATCCAAGCATGTTTCAGTGAGGCTAGCTCTCATAGCAGCCCCCAGTGCAAGGATGAAACAAAATTCAACTCAAGACAAAGGATGAAAACCCAGAAGACCTGAGTTCACTTGTGCTTAGTGTTATTTTGCTCTCTCCTTCCCTGGGGGTAACAGTGTTGGATATGATACTGACCAGGGTTCTTGGCCTTCCCCCAAATCAACAGAAATTGACTAGAGGTCAGACAAGAAATTCAGGCAAGGCTTTACTGGGGTTACTGCTCCAGCTGCAGAAGGGACGAAAAACAAATAACAGGTCGCCTTGCTTGCTCCCCAAAGTGGGGGGATAAGCTGGTTCCTTCCATGGGGTGAGGGTAGGGGTGTGCCCAGGGGTCAGGTCAGAAGGGTGGTTTAGGTGTTCTGCCCACCCCTTTGGGTGTTGAGTGCAGAGGGCATGTGCAGTACTCTGCTTTTGCTCCCAGCATCTAGTTTTTGCTCCTGGTTCTCCAGAAGTGGTAGTTGGGATTTTTTGGTCTTTTTGTATCTTTCAATACAGAATTTGCCAAAACTGCTGCATGCAGGCAGTTATTTTTAGTCCAGTATAGTTTCTTTGTATTTGTTGTTCGAGGAGACATTTGATAGACCATAGATCTTTCATATAGACCATAGATCTTTCATATATCTATGTTTCATGTGTCCTCTTTCTCAGTCACACTTTGATAATGCTTGAGCAACAGAGTTTGAAGTTATAATGTGGCAATAATTTAGAATAGACTTTTCCATTAAGGGAATTCCAGAGGAGTCAACTGAAAGAGCTCCCAACGGCTAAAACAAGATGAGACACCCACAGCAGGAAGATATGCATCCACTGCGTTTAGAAACTGTTCACTAAGATACAAGAAAAAAGGAGGGAACAAAACAATTGATTTTACCAGTGACAAATTCTCCAGTGTCCCTTGAGATTAGATTAAGATTAGACTGAATTCACAATTTAACCCATAATCTCATCAGTCCATATCTCAAGAATTAAAGACCAAAAAAAAATATTACTTTAAAAGTGTAAAATGAATCCTATTGAGGATAAACTAGTAATTTATTTTGGAAAAATGTAGAATACCTACTTTATGCCATGCACAAAAATAAAGCTCATATAAAGATTCAAATGTTAAAAAATAAAGCCAAGAAATAAAAGGACATATGTGTGGATTATTTATGTCTAAATTCATGTCATCCATCCATCTATTCTTAGAAAGAAGGCACCTTCAGTTTGCACTTCTTGCAAACCAAGTAAGTAGTAAGTAAAATATTGATAATTTTATTAATAAGATTGAATTCCATGGGTATTGGACATCAAAAAATGCCATAAAACCCAAGGCCCGGATTTTAGTGTCTAATGTCATTGTCCAATAAAAGAAACTAAAACCAAGCCCTGAAACTTGGGCACAGAAGCCTTTCTGTGTCCCGAGTTTCTTGTTTGAAGGGAACAGGTTTCAGCCTCCATGAAACCATCAGTTCCAAAGGACAGGTTCAAACAGTAGCTACTCAGGAAAGGGAGGGAGTAGATGAAGAGACAAGGAAGGAGCAGTCAAGAAACAATTGTGCAGCCTTTGGAGAGGATCCTGGTTTTGCCTCAAGTAATACACATAATAGTATCTTTGAGGTACAGTTCTACAGAACTCAGACGGTAAAGAATCCGCCTCCAGGAGACCCAGGTTTGATCCCTGGGTTGGTGAGAGAGTTAATTATTAGGTAGGTTGATAAGGAGTCCCTCAAGGAGGAGACTTGAGGAGTCTCTCAAGGAGGAGACCCTCAAGGAGGGTCTGGGGCTCCTGAGGAGGAGGAAAGGGACAAACATTTTTTTCTACAGCACTTTGTCTTAGTCACATAAGATGTTTTTTCTTAAACTCTGAGTTGTTATGACAATAATCTTTAAGACTAACTTTCTTTAAGCCCAGAACTAATGATTACACAACAGAACAACCATCTTGCTCAAGGGTATGTTTTTTCCTTAAGCTCTGTACTAATGCCTCTTGAGAAACCTATATGCAGGGCAGGAAGCAACAGTTAGAACTGGACATGGAACAACAGACTGGTTCCAAATAAGAAAGGGAGTATATCAAAGCTGTATATTATCACCCTGCTTATTTAACTTATATGCAGAGTACATCATGAGAAACGCTGGGCTGGAAGAAGCACAAGCTGGAATCAAGATTGCCGGGAGAAATATCAATAACCTCAGATATGCAGATGACACCACCTTTATGGAAGAAAGTGAAGAGGAACTAAAAAGCCTCTTGATGAAAGTGAAAGAGGAGAGTGAAAAAGTTGGCTTAAAGCTCAACATTCAGAAGATAAAGATCATGGCATCTGGTCCCATCACTTCATGGGAAATAGATGGGGAAACAGTGGAAACAGTGTCAGACTTTATTTTGGGGGGCTCCAAAATCACTGCAGATGGTGATTGCAGCCATGAAATTATAAGATGCTTACTCCTTGGACGGAAAGTTATGAGCAACCTAGATAGCATATTCAAAAGCAGAGACATTACTTTGCCAACAAAGGTCTGTCTAGTCAAGGCTATGGTTTTTCCAGTGGTCAGGTATGGATGTGAGACTTGGACTGCGAAGAAAGCTGAGCACCGAAGAATTGATGCTTTTGAACTGTGGTGTTGGAGAAGACTCCTGAGAGTCCCTTGGACTGCAAGGAGATCCAACCAGTCCATTCTAAAGGAGGTCAGCCCTGGGTGTTCTTTGGAAGGAATGATGCTAAAGGTGAAACTCCAATACTTTGGCCACATCATGTGAAGAGTTGACTCATTGGAAAAGACTCTGATGCTGGAAGGGATTGGGGGCAGGAGGAGAAGGGGATGACAGAGGATGAGATGGCTGGATGGCATTACCAACTCCATGGATGTGAGTCTGAGTGAACTCTGGGAGTTGGTGATGGACAGGGAGGCCCAGCGTGCTGCGATTCATGGGGTTGCAAAGAGTCGGACATGACTGAGCAACTGAATTGAACTGTACTAATGATTATATAATAACAATATATCTTGCTTGAGGACATGTTTCTCCTTCTTAACAGGAAACTTCTGACTAATCTCCTTAAGACTTATGTTGTAAGAGTGGGTCTGGTAAGACCTTTCTATTGTTAGTTTTAAGATGTATGTTGTGGGAATGGGCCTGGTAAAAGTATATGAGGCCTTGATAAGACTCATGAGGAGACCAACTGAGACCTGTTCAAAGAAATGCACACACCCTGATCCTTATCTGACTTCCCTGGTGTCTCAGATGGTAAAGGGTCTGCCTACAATGTGGGAGACCTGGGCTCAATCCCTGGGTCGGGAAGATCTCCTGGAGAAGGAAATAGCAACCCACTCTAGTACTCTTGCTTGGAAAATCCCATCGACAGAGGAGGCTGGTAGGCTACAGTCCATGGGGTCGCAAAGAGTCATGACTGGGCAACTTCACTTCTTCTTCTTCTCCTTATCAGCAACCATTCCCTTGAACCATTGCTATAAAACTCCTTACCAAATCCCCTGAGGTGGGGACACACAGTTTTGAGAGCATTAGCCCACTGTGTCCCCCTTTGCCTAGCAAAGCAATAAAGCTATTTTCTACTTCACCCCAAACTCTGTTTCTAAGACTCAATTCGACACCAGTGCACAGAGGCCAAGTTTCAGCAAATTTCAGAGCTCCTTGGAGAAATGGCTGATACTAGGACTGAAACAAGAAAGATTTAAGACAAGCCTGGGTATCTTTTTTAGTGCTAGGAAGTAAGAAAGTGCTCAAAACCAAACCAAACCAAAACAAAACAAAACAAAAAACAATGATGGGCTTGTCAAAAGGACACAGGAGTCAACTGAAGGAGTTCCCAATAGCCAAAGCTGGGAAATTTTGAGAAACAAAATAATGTATTGCTGGAATATAACTTGAAGTATAAAATATTCATGAGTCCATACTGACATAAATAAATGATTGAATAAACTAATAAGTAGAGGAGAAGGGACAAATCTATGGAGAAGAATTTAAATAATTTATGTAGGTACTCTGCCCCCAAGGAAGTCAAGCATACTCCCCACTCCTTGCCTGTGAGCTGTAAATAATAACTTCTTTCCAAAAAGCACTGTGTGGAAAGGGGAAAAAAGAGGAACTTTACAGTGGAGAAACCTGGCAAGCACCACCTCTGGCAGACGATCAAGGTCAACATCAACATTGACAAACTAGTCACACTGATAGCATGAACATTTGATATGGTGTGATGAAAATAGCGCTTTACCTCCACCTCAAAAGACATAACCCCAGGCTAATAATCATGACGAGAATGTCTAGACAGAGGGACAGGCTACAAATACTTGACCAGTCCTCTTCAAAACTATCAAGGTTATCAAATCAAAACCAAGGAAAATCTGAGATATTGTCAGAGTCTATGTTACAGGCAATCCTAAAGAAAATCAGTCCTGAATATTCATTGGAAGGACTGATACTGAAGCCGAAATTCCAATACTTTGGCCACTTGGTGCAAAGAACTGACTCACTGGAAAAGACCCTGATGCTGGGAAAGATTGAAGGTGGGAGGAGAAGGGGATGACAGAGGATGAGAAGGCTGGATGGCATCACTGGCTCAATGGACATGAGTTTGTGTAAGCTCTGTGAGTTGGTGATGGACAGGGAAGCCTGGAGTGCTGCAGTCCATGGGGTAGCAAACAGTCAGACATGACTGAGTGACTGAACTGACTGATGTCATAGGACGAAGACTTAAGGACTGAATGTAATCTTGAGCAGGACCCTATGGGGCTCCTGGGCACAGAAATCTTTCTGCATCCCCCATTTCTTGCTGGTAGAGAACAGACTCCAGCCTCCATGACTTTCCTTGAGCCCAAATGATAGATCTGAACAGCTGCTGATCAGGAAAAGGAAGGGATGCAGAGACAAAGAAGGAGCAGGCAAGAAACAATAGGGTAGACTTGGGGCAGGGTCCTGGCTCTGCCTCCAGGGATACAGACTACAGAATCTTTGAGCTCTTCTTCAGAAATAAAACCTCCCAACAAATGGAGGGTGTTATCATTCTTCATTCCAGGGAAGACCACCTGAGGTCAGATTAAAGGAACCAGGAAAGTTCATCAGAAGACCTACCTGAGACCACATTAAGAGTGCAGGCCCTGCACACATCCTAATCCTTATCAGCACACCTACCCTTGAACCAGTAGGGACACACAGTTTTGAGAGTCACGTGCCTGCTGTGTCTCCCTTTGCCTGGCAAAGCAATGAAGCTATTCTTTTCTGGTTCACCCAAAACTCTTGTCTCTGAGATTTGATTCAGCACCAGTACATACAGTCTGAGTTTTTGGCATCAAGGACTTCCTTTAAAAAAATAAAGAAAGGATGAGCCATACACCATACATATGTAGCCCTAGGACGGTGCCCTCTCAGAGTTAATGAGAGTAAATAAACTGGCCCTCAGAGTGTCCTGGAACACTTCCAGTGACAGAAGGTCTCCATGTGTCCCTTACGTGCTCCTCTTCTACTCTGTAGATTAACCAGGCTTGCAAGGCAAGGTTGTGAATATCTAATCAGAAAGGGAGTAGAGGTCTACAACATTTAAATCAATGAGTTGTCCTTTGATTAGACAACTGGGAAATTTTTTAAATTCCTAATTTTTAAAATTCAGGAGCATCTTCTTTGAGTTATAAAGTGACAAAGAAACAAAAACTAAACTTTCAAACAGAACCAGGCCAGCCCAGGACCAATCACCACTCTCAGCCAAACACTGCATCTCCCAAACTCATGTATGTTTTGTGATATGTGTGTGTGTGTGTGTGTGTGTGTGTGTGTGTGTGTGTGTTTTAAGCTATAGAAATTTTTTAGAAAGATATAAATTTGCTAAGAAATAATGGTCACCTTTTCAAATTCTGATTCATGTGTCCAATCAGTTAGCAGGTCATTGTTTTTTGGGTGTGTAGGGGTGAGTGAGGATATGTGTGCTTGAGTGCATTAATAGCTCTTTTCAAATTAGGAACCAGAAAATAAACCTCAAGGTGCAGTAGATAAAAACCTTAATTTATTGGGAGATAAAAGGTGAAACCCATGACATAAGCTTCAGAGCTCTTCAGAGAGCACCAAGTCTCCCACTGAATCTGATACTTTCTCCTCTTCTCAGCCTGTGTCCAAGAAGCTCCAGGACAACTGTGTGCAGGTTAATTTGAGGGCAGAATGAGAACTTGCTAGTAATAGTGAACAAGTACTAATAGCTATTAAAGGGCCAGTCACAGTGTTAATCACATTACATATATTTTCTCATTTAAGCCAATAATAATGCTAGGAGATGAGTGCCAGAATCATTCCAGTTTTACAGAGGAAGAAACAAGTTTTAAAATTTTCCAAAGGCCCACAGCTAAATATGGATGCAGAGTTCATGCTCTTGACCTCCCTTCACGTTTGTCCACTTCAACAGCTGCTTCACAGCCCTGCACTTCATAACGACCTGAAGGGGGTGCAGGACCTGACAAAGAGAGGCTGAGGTAACCAGAGAGGAGCAAGAGAGCCACAAAGGAGTAGAAAGTCCAAAACCAGGTCACTCATCCTAAGATTGTCGGAGAAGTGTGTAGCTGCCAAAGGGAAAGATAGAGTGGGCAGTCATGTCCCAGGTGCTGACATGTCAGCATCATCCAAGGTGATGAAGGGGGAAGTGAAGCCTTTCCTCAAGTCCCATACTTCCCACTGACTGCTCTGAAAGGGCTGAAGTGTGGAATTTAAAAAATAATAAAAATGAAACTATATACAAATCAACAGCAGATTCACAGACATAGAAAACAAACTTGTGACTACCAAAGGGGAAAGGGGCAGAAAGGGCTAAACTAGCAACTTGGTATTATCAGATACATACTACTCTATATAGAACTGATAAACAACAAGGTCCTACTGTGTAGCACAGGGAACCATATTCAATACCATGTAATGGCCTATAATGTGAAATAATCTGAAAATATAATAGATATATAACTAAATCACTTTGCTGTATACCTGAAACTAACACAATATTGCAAATAGATTATGCTCAAATGAAAGAAATGAGCTTATATATACATAGATGAAGGTTTTGCATTAACTAACGTGAGACAGTTTATCATCAGTTTTACACTTTCATGTAAGTATTTCACACAACTGTTCATATATAGAAGTAGGTACAAATGCAAGGATCTTTATTATACTAACATCCTTTATTTTCTTTAACTCTTTACAAGCTACATACAAAACAAAAACATAGCAATCATCAACAAAATTAATTTAAATAGCCTATTTTAAGTCTTTTTTCAGCTTTAATGAAAGCTAAGAATTGGAACCACTTGATTTGAGATCAATCACTACAGACATTCACTTTCTCAACAAGCCCTAAGATTTTCACGTGCCCACTTGGTTGCTCCCCAAATGCTTTTCCACCCCCAAGTCAATGCACACAGTAAGATTTAGGATAGATGAGACCCATGCTTTTCATTAACAATGTGTAAATGAGGAAGAGTGGAAGGAGAAGTTGGAAGAGAGAACCTACAGACCATTGGTATATTTTCAGCATGATCAGTTTCAGGAAAGCAAACATATGGAAACTGAGATTGTTCCTGTTACTGCTTGGAATGCCATTATGCCCAGGGAAATATTTAGCTCAGGTTGAAAATACTTGGTCTTGAGAGAGAGCAATGCTAACTGCAGATGGTTGAGAAGTACATGAGAGACAGATGCCTAGCTGAGGTGGCAATGAAGTTCAGAGTGTATCTGTGGAACCATTTATCATTCTAGACATTCCCAGAAATATTTGATGACAGACAAATGCTGGGTTTCTTGCAGTCAATGGGACAGAATTCCAGTCTATTTGACCACGTAAATGAAATAGCATGTTCTCAAATAGAAAAACTCAACAGTTTCAGCACTTTCTTAATCTATATTGTTATATGATCTCAATGAAACTACCAATAGGCTTTAAAATTAGACAAGTTGACTCTAACATTCCTATGGGAGAAAGAAAAACCAAGAACAAACATGATTCTAAAGGGGAAACTAATGAGGAAGAAATGCTGTTGGAGACATTTAACCATAATATAAAGCTAGACTAATTAAAACAGTATGGTGCTAGTACATGAACAGCCATAGTGCAACACAACAGATTAGAAAGTTTAGAAATAGACCAAAAATATGTTTTAACCATATAAGAATTATAATAAAGGGGAATTTTCAAATTGATGGAGAAAATATGGATCGTTCAATAAATGGTGTTGGGACATCTGGATGGTAAATCAGGAAGAAGGAAACACATGGGAATTAGTATCTCATAATAATAGGAATAATTCCAAATTGATCAAATATTTAAATTTTAAAACCAAAGCCATTACAGAACTAGGAAAAAAAATGGAAGAACATTTTTTATCATCTCAAAGTTGGAAAGGCCTTTCTACAGGTAAACAAAAACTCTGAAGTCACAAAAGAAAATGCTGAAAAACTCAACATTGTGAAAATAAAAATGCATATATGGAAAAGCCATCATATATCAAAAGTCAAATGACAAACTGGGAAAAAAATTTTCCA
Source organism: Capricornis sumatraensis (assembly GCF_032405125.1). NCBI lineage: Eukaryota > Metazoa > Chordata > Mammalia > Artiodactyla > Bovidae > Capricornis > Capricornis sumatraensis. The sequence continues at coordinate 82,802,204 of NC_091073.1, forward strand.
AATATATTATATTCAAAAGTCTAATTTCTTTCATGCCTAAGAAACAAAAACGACAACCAAAGGAAAACAAGATTGAACAAAGGATATCAAAAGATAGTTCACAGAAAGGAAAACCAATTTTAAAAGTTAAAAGGTATTCAACCTCAGCCCCAAAAGAAAAATGCTAACCAAAACTACAAGTTCTGAAGTTTCACCAGTCACATAAGCAAGGAGGGAAAAGCTTGTGAAGTCACTATTGTGCTTTGCCAGGTTTTGAGTTGTATTCTGACTCCATTCCCTCTAGTCTAAACTCTGTGATGCTAAAGCTGGGGCTGTTTCCTTCATTTCTTCTTTGCAGCCTATGGCCTGCCCAGGTTCTGCTTATAGGAGGTACCAGACTGGAAGATAGAAGCTAAAAGAGGAAGAAGGAACTAGCTCCATCCCTCTGCTTCCTGTTCTGGGTCCATATTACCCTAGCAATTGTTTTCACCTGTAGCATCAGTGCTTCACCACTGCAGCAGCTGAATCCAGTTTGTAGTTTTTCCAATACTTGAAGACTCAGCCTGACCTTTCCCCCCTCAGTGAACCATCAATAACCAATTAGTGCTCCCTCCTGGGAAGTCTAGTCCAGTCCCACTGGGTCCCTCCTTCAAGCTCATAGCACCAACAGAACAAAACCCCCTCAAAAAAGATCCGTATTTCAATACTGTGAGGTCCCTCCTCTAAGCTGAAATACTGAGTGTTAGAGAAAAGAAAACGTGACAGTAATAACATAGGAAAGCAGGAATGCCTACACAAGAAATGGGTTCTCCCAGTATGATCTGTCCAAAGGACTAACATGCCAGTTTTAACACATATATGCTGTGAAGAGGGTCTTTTGAGCACTTCTGAGCCAAACTAGAAGCTAAAGCTCCAATTTGCCTTTGATGACAGGATTTGCAACAGCCCAGGCTGAGGTTTGACCCTGTGCTTTCCATTACACGCTATTTCTGAAAGATACTCTTCCAAGAAAAAGAGCTTCATGCGAGATACTCCTGGAATGTCGATCTAGTCCCCACTGGGGTCACCTCACTGGGCCCCTCCCAGGGGCACAATCAGTGGCAGAGCCTGCATGAGGCTGCCAAAAGTACTGAGAAGTCCTGCAGCATAGAAACCTGTTTCTTTTTGTTCACACTGCCTTTTATTGATCTTAGAAATCCCCCTCCCCAGCCCCATCTTTTCCCCTTGAATAAGCTCTGCTTTTATCCTAAAGCAGTTTTATGGGAAGTGCTTCTGAAAATGCTGTCCTAACAATGGGTCACTTGGTCTGAGAGAGAAGATAGTCTTTTACTAAAGAACAGACCACTGTCTGAATTATCTGATTTACTTAAAAGCAAATGTTACAGACGTAAATCAGGAAGACGATGCTTCTGTGGGGGTGGGAAATATATCCTTTGCCTGCCTGCACGCTAAGCTGCTTCAGTCATGTCCCACTCTTTTCAGCCCTATGGACTGTGGCCTGCCAGGCTCCTCTGTCCATGGGATTCTCCAGGTAATACTGGAGTTGGTTGTCATGCCCTCCTCCAGGGGATCTTCCTGACCCAGGGATCAAACCCATATCTCTGGCACTGGCAGGTTTTTTTAACCACTGGCACCACCTGGAAAACCCAAATATATCCTGTAGGCAGGTACATATGCAGAGAGAAAAGTCAGGCTTCCTATAGCAGCAATTCAGGAAGGAGAAACATGGGGGAAAGGACATGATAGATGAAATCCACCAAAGTGACCCTAAACTCCTGCCTTCCAGAAGAAAAGCCACCTGGGCCTTTGTGATTAGTTTACAGGCAGTGCATCTGTGTTAAGAACCAAAACTAAAACAACAACAAAACCCACAAACAAAAAGCAGAAGCAAAAAACTCAGAGATGCGTGGGGGTTTTATTTGGTTTGGGGCTTTCTTTTCCCTGGCCCTGCCATGCAGCATGTGGGATCCTAGTTCTCCAATCAGAGTTCCATCCAGTGCTTTCTGTAGTAGAAGTGCAAAGTCTTAACCACTGGACTACCAGGGAAGTCCCCAGAAATTTGTGTTTTTAATAAAGAGATATATAATCTTCAATACAGATTCAACCATTGAAGACATGTGCCAAGAAAGTATAAAACATAAAATGATGACTTCACATTTCAAAAGTTCCTGTACAATTGGGTTTTACCAATCTGAGCAGTACAATTTCATCTGCAGAGGAGAAGAACATCTTACATTACCTCCCAAAGTCGGATGGTTATTATTCTGACTTATAGCTAGGGGGAGAAAGGTCTATTTACTGCACATTCTTTTTAGGCATAGCACAAATAAGATACATGAGAGTGATGTGAATGTTGCTGCTGCTGCTAAGTCACTTCAGTCGTGTCCGACTCTGTGCGACCCCACAGACGGCAGCCCACCAGGCTCCCCAATCCCTGGGATTTTCCAGGCAAGAACACTGGAGTGGGTTGTCATTTCCTTCTCCAATGCATGCAAGTGAAAAGTGAAAGTGAAGTTACTCAGTTGTGTCCGACCCTTAGCGACCCCATGGACTGCAGCCTACCGGGCTCCTCCGTCCATGGGAGTTTCCAGGCAAGAGTACTGGAGCGGGGTGCCATTGCCTTCTCCAGAAAGTTGCTCAGTTGTGTCCAACTCTTTGTGACCCCATGAACTGTAGCCTGGAATTCTCCAGGCAAGAATACTAGAATGGGTAATGTCCCCTTCTCCAGGGGATCTTCCCAACCCAGGGAATGAACCCAGGTTTCCCACATTGCAAGTGGATTCTTTAACATCTGAGCCACCAGAAAAGCCCAAGAATACTGGAGTGGGTAACCTATCTCTTCTCCAGGGGATCTTCCTGACCCAGGGATCAAACCAGGGTCTCTTGCTTTGCAGGCAGATTCTCTACCAGCTGAGCTACCAGGGAAGCCCCGGAGTCATACACAAATCCACAGAAATAATTTCTAAATATGTATGTCTCTCTTATCCAGTTTCTAATGACCGGAATCATTATTTTTTTTAAAGTATCAGTCAGTCCAATCTGACAACTCAATTTGAGCTGGGTCTCTGAACAGGAGTAAGGTCTAATTTGGTGATAAAGAATGCAGAAAACATTCCACTAGAAAAATAAATCAAAGTAAAATCTAAGAGCTGATGACAAGTACAGAAGGGATGTATGGAGTAGACTAACGAGATGAATATTCATTTTAAGTGTTTATTTTGGAGAGCAGTGGCAAGTAACACTTGGTGGATAAATGGAAATCAACTATGAAAGGTCTCTGAAACAGATCCCACAGGTCAAAGGGAGGAGACAGCATTTCCTCTGCAAAGCAGTAGCATCATTGAGGTTCTGCCTAACAGAAGATCAACCTGAAATTGATCTGCCTGTTGAGGGGAAGCGGTGAAGAGACATGAGGAAGGAGATGAACAGAAATGCTCCTCTGATGATTCAGACATGAAGTAATTAAATCCTGCACAATAGTGGCAGCAATGAGAATGGAAAGGATAGAAAGTAAAATTCTGAAACAATCTCAATGGCATGCAGAAGGTAGTACTTCTTGTGTCTGGGGCTTAGCTCCAACGTGTTGACTTGGACATGGGTCAAGTATTAAGGGTTAGTAGAATTACAATGTTATTTTAAGGAGGTCATAAATTTGGCTTTAGACATATTAAACTTGAAGCGATAAGAGGATTTCTCGGACGAAATGCTTTGAAATCTCAGTGGGATCAGACTTAGGTCAGGACAATCCTGGGCTGGATTTGGCCACCACCAAAACAGAGGTGACTGTGGACTTTCATTGAGGGTAATGGTCCTGAAAGTACAGCCCCAGGAATTGAGGACACCGACCAATGTTTTCAGCTCCCTGGCAGAAATACCTCTTAGTGGCAGCATGGATAAGCTGGATTACAAAACAGCGATCTGCTTAGGGGGTAACTTTGAAGAAAACAGGGGAGTGAGAGGGGGCTTCTACCTGTAGCGTACCATCCCATTTCAGAAATGAAGCAAGAGCCACACCCTGCCAGAGAACGTGTCTGCCTCCTCCAGTGCTGGAGGAATCGTTTCCTTGGGTCATCTGTTTTCACTGGCACTCCTCCCTGAGTGCTCTCTCTGTACACTCTTTGGGAGATGGGGATCCTCCCTATAGCTCACCCAGCTGAGGAACCCTCATTAGGCAGGTGGGCTCCAACTTGGAGAAAAATCTAACTTGCTTGCAAAAAGCATTCCAAGCGGGTAAAAACATCATGAATATAACCCAAGGGTTGAGGATAAGTATAGCATGGACATGAAGAAGCTATAGTGAGGTGAACATTCCTTTTGGAGAGCAGTAGGAAGTACCACTGGGTGGATGAGTGGAATTCGGCTACAGGGGTTCTCTGAACCTGGCACCACAGGTCACAGGAGGGGACAGCAGCTTCTCAACAAGGGAAGGTAACCCAGCATGACCCTATGAGGCCTTCCGAGGACAGACAGACAGCCTCAATCCTCCATGTCCCCCATCTCCCAAGACTCCTCTGAATCTCAAAAGGCTGTCTCAAGAGTTAATGATAAGAAAATGCAAATATGTAGAAACTTGTCAGAAACTGGTTACAATTTAGACTATCAACCAGCCACACAGCAGTCACTGAACTTCTAGTTCCATGAAAGATACAGATAAAGGTATGACACAACTCCCAAATTGTTTCTACAGAAGGCAGATCATCCCTCACCAGATGAAAGCTGCTGACCACAATCATGTAGATCCAGGCTGGTTAAAACTGGAAGACGAGCAACACTTGAAACTTTGCCTTGATGCCAACCAATCTGAGAATCGTGGGTGAGCTAGTCATGAACCCTGTAGCCCCCTCCCTCAGGCTCTGTTAAAACCCTCGTCTCCTAATCAGAAATTTGGAGATGATCTTAGGACATCAGTCCACCATTTCCCCAGGTTGCTGACCTCCTGAACAAAAAACTTTCCCCACCAACACTTTTCTCCCAAGTAGTGGCCTTTGAATGACAAGCACCTGAATTGGGCTTCAGTATCGGCTTCATCTGGTTCCAGGAGTAGCATCACCAAGGCTCTGCCCTAGGATGGGAGTCAGCATCTCTTAGGGAGAGGACAAGCCCTTCAAGAACAAAACCCTGCCAGTGACTGGAGAACCATATACGGCAACTCTGGGAAGCTACTTGTTCAAAGTAAGCCCCAGCAGATAAGCCCCAGTACATAAATGCCAAGAAGGCACTAAAATCTGGCTGGAACAGGTATCTCAGCATGCCTAGTTAAGACTGGGACTCTTCTGATTCTGTCAGAACTCACACAGATTCAAGGAGAACAGACAGGAACATAGGCCCCTATGTAAATATCATTTGGTAAACACCAGCCTGAATGGTTCTATTGTCCAAAGTTGAATAAACTGAAAAAAAAAAGTGTAAAACAGGACATAAGAAGAGTAGGACTATAAAGATTCAGAGAAAAGCATACTTTGAGAGGAGCAAACAACGTAGTGTAAGTTGTTACAGCAAACAACTTCGTGTAAGTTGTTACAGCAAACAACTTCGTGACTAAACAACAACAACAATGGCCGCAAATACAAGGAAAGTCTAGGGTGTATTTTGGGGGCTTCCCTGACGGTTCAGAAGGTAAAGAATCTGCCTGTAACGTGGGAGATCCAGGTTCCATCCCTGGGTGGGGAAGAGCCCCTGGAGAAGGGAATGACAGCCCACTCCAGTATTCCTGCCTGGAGAATTCTATGGATAGATGCTACAATCCATGGGGTCACAAAGAGTCAGAGACAACTGAGCAATTAACACTCTCACTTTTTGGAGTGTATTTTGCATTTTGAATAAATGCCATAAATGCACAAAATGCTTTTTGAAACAAGATGAGAAATGAGGTGAAAATGAACCTCAGTTCAGTTCAGTTCAGTTCACTCAGTCGTGTCCCACTCTTTGTGACCCCATGGTCACAAAGGACGCCAGGCCTCCCTGTCCATCACCAACTCCCGGAGTTCAATCAAACTCATGTCCATCGAGTTGGTGATGCCATCCAGCCAATTCATCCTCTGTCATCCCCTTCTCTTGTCCCCAATCCCTCCCAGCATCAGAGTCTTTTCCAATGAGTCAACTCTTCGCATGAGGTGGCCAAAGTATTGGAGTTTCAAATAAACTTAAGAAACTTAATTTCAGAGGAAACTTAAAATTCAGAGATAAGAAGAAATTGAATGAAATCCAAGTTGAAACAACAACAAAAATATAGTAGTAAAAACTTAGGGTCAATAATAGGAATATGCAAAATTCCTTACCTGTCCAGGGGTTAAGACTTCATATTTTGAATGCAGGGGCTGTGGGTTTGAGCCCTGGTAGAGGAACTAAGATTCCACGTGCTTTGTGGCAAGGCCAAAAAATAACTATATAAAATAAAAAGGGAGTAAGGACTATAATAGTAATAATAGAAATAAAGTATTCTGGAAATTCAAATTAGACATGTAGAAAAGAAATAAAAAGCTCTCTAAGAAAACAAAAAAGTGTTAGTTACTCAGTTGTGTCTGGCCCTTTGCGACACCATGGACTGCAGCCCACCAGGCTCCTCTGTCCATGGGATTCTCCAGGCAAGAATACTGGAGAGGGTAGCCATTCCCTTCTCCAGGGGATCTTCCTAACTCAGCGAAACAAAAGAGAGGGTCAAAGGAAAAAGCAATGCATGAAAAGATGATAACCATATACAGTTTACCTTAGGGAAAGCAGTATTTGTTTATCACGGAAGGATTTTTGTTCAAAGACATTGACCAAAACAAGCTACTCATGGTGGCTTAGCAAAGAGACAAGCTTATTTTTCCCTCCTGCAACAAGAAGTATAGAAATGATAGATCTGGGCTGGATAGGGCAGCTACCCTACCAGGAACTCAGACTTTTTTAGCCCTTGCTCTACCATCTTTAGTGTGTCACTTTCTTCCCCAGGTTAAAATATGGCTGCTGGCACTCCAGCCATCATAATCACATTCCAGATTGAATATGGAGGAAGAGGAGAGCAAATGCAGCATGCCAGATGAGTCAGCTCCCCTTAAAGAGCTTTTCGAGAAGTCCCCACCCAATGACTTCCAAATATATCTCACTGGCCTCAAGTGTGACATATGACTCCTTTTTGCAATGAAGACTGGGAAATAGAGGTTTTAAACTGAGACCATTCCAAAATTAAATCAGAGTTCTATGAGTAAGAAAAAAGGAGAGAGGAGATATTGGTTGACAAATAGCAGCCTATAACAAAATTCCTGAGATAAATGACAAAGGAGCAGAGCCAAGTCACAAAAATATACAGATGAAAATTGTCCTGTGCTGACTTCTTCTGATACAAATCAGAAGATTTTGACATGTTTCCAGTAAAGTCCAATCAAAACAATAGCAATAGAAAACTTACATTCCTAAATATCTTGATGAGATGTTCTAATTCTATTTTTTTAATCCTAAAAGTATACAAGCAAGAATTTTTTAAAATATTATCTACAAAGAATTTAAACTTAGGCTATCCTCAAACTTATCGATGATCTTCAAAAGTAAACAACCACAAAATAATATCAAGAGTCTTGAGGCAAAAATTATTACATAGAAATGATAGTTACAGTCCAAAACCTACTTATGAAAGAAAGTAAGAGAAAAATATCCCCCAGAAATCAGAAAATAGCCACTTAAAACCTTGCTTAAATATACTTTCTTTCCAAATCTATGAATAAGAAACTCATTCTTTTCATATTTAAGAATACATTTATTCTAGATAGACCTAAGGGTTATCATATGAAATGAAATCAGTCAGACCTAGTGGCTCCTGGCAGTTTTCATAACAAGTGAAAGACAAATACAATATCACTTATATGTGGACTCTAAAATGATATAAATGAACTTATTTACAAAACAGAAACAGACTCACAGCATAGAAAACAAACTTATGGTTACCAGAGGGAAAAGGGGGTGGGAGAGGAATAATTTAGGAGTTTGGGATTAGCAGATACAGACTACTATCTATAAAATAGATAAACAGGACAGATATCCCTGTACTCATAGCACAGGGAACTGTATTCAATATCCTGTAATAAACCATAAGGGAAAAGAATATGAAAAAGAATATGTGTGTGTGTGTGTGTGTGTGTGTGTGTGTGTATGAATAAATTTACTGTAAAATTTCAGAATGGGAAACGTGGGCTATAACAGACCATAATTTGAGTGAGCTTGAATAGTGGGTAAAGAATAAGTGCAGGAGACACAGGAGACTTGGGTTCAATTCCTGGGTTGCAAAGGTATCCTTGAAAAGGAAATGGCAACCCATTCCAATATTCTTGCCTGGAAAATCCTAGGGACAGAGGAGCCTGGCGGGCTACAGTCCCTGGGGTCACAAAGAGTTGGACATGACTGAGCACTCACTCACTTACTGAACATAGTAGAGAAGTCTTGCAACCAGTTGTGTTTTCCAAGTCAGACAGAGCAGAACCTTCTACCCTACATGTAACAGTGTATGGCTCCATGTTGAGAATTCTTAGAACAAATCTGGGCTCAGCAGGAAAGGATGACTGGCTTAGAATTACTAACATGACAAGACAGAAATAAACAAATTAGCTTTTTATCCAAGACAGCAAAAGAGAAGAGCAAAGAGAAAATAAAGAGAAAAGCGAAAGAGACTCACAAATATTAAAACTAATTATATAAAAATAATTCACATTATTAAAAATAGATACTCAGATGAAAACATTAGCTATAAAAAAGTGCTAAATAAAATGAATGCCACCACTAGTTCTTCGGTTAAAAAATAAAATAGACAAATTTCTAACCAATCTTATTTTAAAAAGAGAATGAGGAACAGAGGGAGAGAAGAGAGTGAGAGAAGGGTGAGAGAGGGAGAGAGGGAAATATAAAATTTAAGAAACCCAAAGGAAATAAGACCATAGATAAGCAGGCAACTTAAAACTTACCAAAGAATAATAGACAATGGTTTGAATTTTGGCAAACAGACCATTTGTTAGGAAAAGAACTTATTTATCTCAAGTGGAAGTAGCAACTCTAATTGTAACCAAGCAGGACCCTATGAGACTTTCCCGGAATGGATCTCACCCCCAGTGTCCTCCATCTGCCTCTTCTCTGTAGAAGAATTTTATCTTCCTAGGCCACCCCTAGATTCCAAAGGGTAACTTTAATCAGAGAAGTGAGAAACTGCATAAAGAAAGGAAACCAGTCAAGTAAGACAAAATAATAACTGTTCAGCCATTAAACAAAGACAAAGACTTTAGTTCCTCCTCAGGGGCTCAGGGTTCCTCCTCAGAAATGGCAAGGACCTAACAGAAGCAGAAGATATTAAGAAGAGATGGCAAGAATACACAGAAGAACTATACAAAAGAAGGTCTTAATGACCCGGATAACCATGATGGTGTGATCACTCACTTAGAGCCAGACATCCTGGAATGGAAGTCAAGTGGGCTTTAGGACGCATCACTATAAACAAAGCTAGTGGAGATGATGGAATTCCAACTGAGCTATTTCAAATCCTAAAAGATGATGCTGTGCAAATGCTGCACTCAATATGCCAGCAAATTTGGAAAACTCAGCAGTGGCCACAGGACTGGAAAAGGTCAGTTTTCATTCCAATCTCAAAGAAAGGCAATGCCAAGGAATGTTCAAACTACTGTACAATTGTGCTCATTTCACATACTAGCAAAGTAATGCTCAAAATCCTTCAAGCTAGGCTCCAACAGTATGTGAACCAAGAACTTCCAGATGTACAAGCTAGATTTAGAAAAGGTAGAGGAACAAGAGATCAAATTGCCAACATCTATTGGATCACAGAAAAAGCAAGGGAATTTCAAAAAAAAAACCTACTTCTGCTTCATTGACTACACAAACCCTTTGACTGTGTAGATCACAACAAACTGTGGAAAATTCTTAAAGAGATGAGAATACCAGTCCATGTTACCTGTCCCCTTTATGCAGGACAAAAAGCAACAGTTAGAACCGGACATGGAACAATGCACTGGTTCAAAACTGGGAAAGGAGTATGGCAAGGCTGTATACTGTCACCCTGATTATCTAACTTCTATGTGTAGTACAAATGCCAGGCTGAATGCCTCACAAGCTGGAATCAAGACTGCAGAGAGAAATATCAACAACCTCAGCTATGCAGATGACAGCATCCTATGGCAGAAAGCAAAGAAGAATAAAAGAGCCTCTTGATGAGGGTGAAAGAGGAGAGTGAAAAGCTGACTTAAAACTCAACATTTCAAAAACTAAGGTAATGGCATACAGTCCCATCACTCCATGGCAAATAGATGGGGAAGTGGAAATAGTGGTAGATTTTATTTTTTGGGGGTCCAAAATCACTGCAGATGGTGACTGCAGCCATAAAATTAAAAGATGCTTGCTCCTTGGAAGAAAAGCTATGACAAATCTAGGCAGCATATTAAAAAGCATAGACATCACCTTGCCAACAAAGGTCCATATAGTCAAAGAAAGTGAAAGTGAAAGTGAAGTCACTCAGTCGTGTCTGACTCTTTGTGACCCCATGGACTGTAGCCTACCAGGCTCCTCCATCTGTGGGATTCTCCAGGCAAGAATACTGGAGTGGGTTGCCATTTCCTTCTCCATATAGTCAAAGCTATGGTTTTTCCAGTAGTCATGTACGGTTGTGAGAGTTGGACTATAAAGAATGCTGACTGCCAAAAAAATGATGCTTTTTAATTGTGGTGATGGAGAAGACCTTTAAGAATCCCTTGGACAGCAATCAGATCCAACCAGTCAATTCTAAAGGAAATCAACCCTGAATGTTCACTGGAAGGACTGATACTGAAGCTAAAGCTCCAATTCTTTGGCCACCTGATGGAATAGCCAACTTACTGGAAAAGACCTTAATTCTGCAAAAGATGAGGGCAGGAGAAGCGGGGACAACAGAGGATGAGATGGTTGGATAGCATCACTGACTCAGTGGATATAAGTTTGGGCCAACTCCACGAGATAGTGAAGGACAGGGAAACCTGGCGTGCTACAGTCCATGGAGTTACAAAGAGTCAGACATGACTTAGCAACTGAACAACAACATGGGCTACAGATAATATCCGGAGCCATGTCCTTTGAGCTGTTTTGCAGATACTGAAATCCCCACCAGGTGGAAAAAGTTAACTGTATGCTTCCACAGGCAAGGAGACCCCAGGCCTGTTGGAAGCAGAAGGCTGAAGATGCTGACTTCCAATTAGCTCACCACCAACCAATCAGAATACCCAAAGGCTGATCATACACCACCCCTCCCCCAACTTTGTCTTTAAAAACTTATCTGTGAAAGCCTTGGGGAGTCTGGGCCTTTTAAGCTCTGGCTACCTGTACTCTTTGCTTGCTCCCCTGCAATAAACACTGCACTTTCCTTCACCACAGCCCAGCTGTCAGTTGATTGGCTTTACTGTGCACAGGTAAGCAGATCCAAGCTTGGTTCAGTAACATAAACAGTGCAATAGCCATGAGTTGAATGAATTAACTTATCAGACTGACCCTGAAAATGTCCTAAAGCCCAAGAGATTTACAGATAAAGCTTTCTGAATTCTAGGTAATAATAATCCTGACATCATATACATCTTTCAAGGGAACTTAACAGTTTCCTGATTCACTTTCATAAATTTCAAATACACAGTATAATAAAGATGCAAACTAATCCCATTCATTCATCTATATGTAGTTATATATATATAGTTTACTGTATTGTATATATATATAATACAGTAAAAATATTTATTACATGTATTTATATATAAAACTGAGCATACTGAGTCAGTGCAAAATTCAAAAAATAATAAACAATGTTTGAATTTAGTACATTTGAAGACAATAAAGACAGTTTAATTACTAGGAAACCTATTAATGTAATTGATCATTTCATTAGATTAAAGGAGAAAACATACTGGTTAATTTAGCAAATTCCCCCTTTAATTCAATGTTTACAACATAATTCTAAACTAGGAATAGAGTAACACTAGCTTTCTTTTTTAACTGAAATAAACAGCCTGTACTATCTAATAGTGGAAAACTAAATCCAATTTAATTAAGGGCAAGGGCAAGATAAGACCTCCTTTTACCAATATTACTTCATATTGCTCTGGTTTTAGCCAATTTTATAAACAATTCCCACCCACAACCAGAAAGAAAGAAAGGAAAGAAGGGATGGAGGGAAAAAAGGGTAGAAACTTAAGACATGTAACCACTCAATTTCTTGTGTTAGAAATAACATAAAAGCTCCCCCTGGCCAAAATTGGGTTAATTTGAACATCAAAAAAAAAAACCACAACTATAACTGATTATATAACACTGAGTCAATAAAAATCTATAAGGACACAGTTCAGTTCAGTCACTCTGTCATGTCTGACTCTTTGCTACCCCATGTACTGCAGCATGCCAGGCTTCCCTGTCCATCACCAACTCCAGGAGTTTACTCAAACTCATGTCCATTGAGTCGGTGATGCCATCCAACCATCTCATCCTCTGCCTTCAATCTTTCCTAGAATCAGGGTCTTTTCCAATGAGTCAGTTCTTTGCATCAGGTGGCCAAAGTATTGGAATTTCAGCTTCAACATCAGTCCTTCCAATGAATATTCAGGACTGATTTGCTTCAGGATGGACTGGTTGGATTTCCTTGCAGTCCAAGGGACTCTCAAGAGTCTTCTTCAACACCACAGTTCAGAAACATCAGTTCTTTGGTGCTTAGTTTTCTTTGTAGTCCAACTCTCACATCCATACATGACTACTGGAAAAACCACAGCTGTGACCAGACAGACCTTATTTGGTAACGTAATGCCTGTGCTTTTTATATGCTGTCTAGGTTGGTCATAGCTTTTTTTCCAAGGAGCAAGCATCTTTTAATTGCATGGCTTCAGTCACCATCTGCAGTGATTTTGGAGCCCAAAAAAATAGTCTGTCACTGTTTCCATGTTTCCCCATCTATTTGCCATGAAGTGATGGGACTGGATGCCATGATCTTAGTTTTCTGAATGTTGAGTTTTATGCCAACTTTTTCACTCTCCTCTTTCACTTTCATCAAGAGGCTCTTTAGGTTTTCTTCACTTTCTGCCATAAGGGTGGTATTATCTGCATATCTGAGGTTATTGATATTTCTCCCAGGATTCTTGATTCCAGCTTGTGCTTCATCCAGCCTGGCATTTCACATGATGTACTCTGCATATAAGTTAAATAAGCAGGGTGACAATACACAGCCTTGACATACTCCTTTCCGAATCTGGAACCAGTCTGTTGTTCCATGTCCAGTTTTAACTGTTGCTTCTTGACGATCATGACACAGTGATTCCTCCCAAAAGAAGCAAGCAGAAAAACAGGGAAAGCTCTTTTCACAGAAGAATGGCAGCTGATAAACATGGAAGGAATTAGATCATTGGAAAGTCACAGATTTGCAGTTCCCAAAGATAACAGATTCTGAGATGGAAACAATGGATGATAAAACAATTAAGTGACAGGTTATTGGGAAATAGAAATTTGTCCCTGTTATTAATTGTGAAGACAAATTGTACCTTTAGATGGAGACACCACCTTAACAGGCAAGTCACATAAATAAAATTAAGACATAACAATCTCAAATATCTGTATCTTAATATCTATAATAATATATAAAGATTCATACAATTGGAAAAAGAAGCACTAAAACCTTGCCTGGGGAAGAGGTATTGGCAAAATACAGGGAAAGAGAATTTACAGAAACAGCCTCGCTGCTCCTTTTTACCTTCACTGGTAATGGATAGGATTGCATCTACCTGAGTATCAAGAAACCCAGCAACAGAGGCTTCATTAATCTGGGGTATTTTTCCCACGAGGTACCCACAAGGATCCACCTTTCTTTGCACCTGCCATTCCCAGCCTGCAGCTTCCTGTGCTTGGTCCCAAGATTGCTAGAAGAAGTGGAAGGGCAAAGGGCAAAAGACTAGCCTGTCCTTTCTTATCTAGGGAACATCTTTCCCAGAAGTCATTCTCATAGGAGTCTCTTGGTCACAGCTACCTACAAAGAGTCAGCCCCCAGGATCCCTCTTTCCGTGACAAAAGAACAAAAATAGACTGGATAAAGCACAGTACTTGGTACTGAATATTTGGAGGCTGGCACCCTCACAGGCTGTTAGCATATGTTGTTACAACTTTTCTGAACATTGACTCTTTGAGGTGTCTGAGGAACCTCAATGAATCTCTAGATTCATTAATTCTGCTTTGGGGAATGAGTTCTATGGAAATAATGTGAAATGCAGTCAATGGTTTATGTATATTGATATTCATTAATGCAATATTTCTAATAGGCATCTCTCTCCAGAATAAAAACAAAAGAATAAAATTCAATGCTCAGTAATAGTTGGATGATTGAAAACACAGGGTTGGTTGTCAGATAGCCTACCTGTATAAGTTGGCCAAGTCACTTCGTGTCTTGTTTGTAAAATTAGTATTTCCCACATAAGCACTTAAAAGGATTAAATAAAATTTTGTATTTAAAATATACCTCAAATACCACAATAAAAATTAATGCATAATATGGGGCTTCCCAGATGATTCAGTGGGTGAAGAATAAATCTGCCTGCCATGCAGGAGACTCAGATTCGATCCCTGGGTCAGGAAGATCCCCTGAAGGAGGGCATGGCAACCCACTCCAGTATTCTTGCCTGAAGAATCCCATGGACAGAGGAGCCTGCCAGGCTATAGTCCATAAAGTCAGAAAGAGTTGGACACAACTGAAGTCACTAAGCACGCAGCCACGCAAACACATAATACGGGGACTATCCCATATTATAACTTCCCAGTCCAATGGTTGGGACTCTGTCCTTTCACTGCCAATGTCCCAGGAGTCGGGGAACTACAATCCTGCAAACCAAACAGCAAAAAAAAAAAAAAAAAAATTGCATAATAGATATATACTTGGAGTATTACAGAGATTATTATATAGCTGATTAAAATAACATAGAAATAGAATATTAAAAGTTTTATGTCAAGAAAATGCATGTTGTTAAGAGATTCTGTTTCTAGTGTGATTTTAATTTTATAATGTATACATGCATTAAAATACACTAAAAAGCCAATGGTTATTTTATCTGGTCATTGCAAATGGTTGTTACCTTATCCTTTGCACATGTTTTTTTTTTCAGATTATCTATCTGGTATAATCATTTTCATATAGATCAAGGGTCAATAAACATTCTTAAAGGGCCAGTTAGTAAATATTTTAGACTTTTCAGGTCTTATGGCCTTTGTCTCCACTACTTGGCTCTGCTGTAGAGAAAATAGCCATAGAGAACATGTAAATGATGGCTGTGACTGTGTTTTAATAAAAAACTGTATAAAAACTGGAAGCAAGTCAGCCCTAGTCTGTAGACTAGGGCTTTAGATAATGATACATACATGCTATATTTAAAAGAAAACAAAAATTTTAAGTGGTAGAGCCACAAACTGAGAAAAGATGAATTTTCCTAGTGGTGGGTGGGGATGCAGAAGGTGAAGAAGGCTTGCGCAGTGTTTTATGGATAGGAGAAAACAGAGGCATTAGAGGGGGAGATAGAAAGGAATCCCTTGGTGGAAGAAGGAATCGAACTGATGGGGGTTTATTTGAAAAAGAAAGACTGAGGGCAAACTGTATACACATAACTTTCCTCTCACTGGATTTGCCCTGAAAGCTTTTGGCCCATTTCCCAGGGCATATTGAGGTAGTGGGAGGCTCCCAGGATGACTGCAAAGCCAGTTAGAGAACAACCTGGGAGCTGATCACCAAGGAGCCACGGAAACTGCCAGTATCCAGCATCCCAACACAGGGCTCAGTGACCTCTACTCAGTGGCACCCTGGCACACTAATACCTCACTCCTCTTAAATAATTCTGAGTCAACAGAAAATTTTTATTATTGAACCAAAATTCTCTGCCCACTAGTTTTTGTACCAGACTTGGAACAAGTACCTCTGCCACCTTTCAGATTTTAAGTATTTGAAGCAATGATCATGGTCCTTTCTTCCCATCTTAGTAATCCTCAAAGCACAGTATTCCTAGATCAGAAGTTACAAACTAGATATTTACAATTTTGCCTGGTTGAGCCCACTGAGTATTATAAACTCATTAGATTGAATTAGTGAAAAAAGAATCTTAAAATTATAGAATTTCTCTTAAATATCGAGTATTTTGGTTTTCTTGGAAAAATCAGATGAACTAGCAACATTGAATCTCCATCCAAGTGTCAACACTAGCTTGAAGCTGACTAACGACCAGCGCTGTAACCGAGCAGGATCCTTTGGGGTCTTCCCTCTTATTCTCTGCTTTAGCTCTTCTCTAAAGTACTATAGAATAGATAACAGTATCTGATGCACATTTCCTGAGTTGTTTTGCAGATGTGAAAACCCCCCACCAAATGGAAGATTTAGGATGGACTGGTTGCGTTCCCTTGCAGTCCAAGGGACTCTCAAGAGTCTTCTCCAACACCACAGTTCAAAAGCATCAATTCTTCGGCTCTCAACTTTCTTTATAGCCCAACTCTCACATCCATACACAACTACTGGAAAAACCACAGGCTTGACTAGATGGACCTTTGTTGGCAAAGTAATGTCTCTGCTTTTCAATATGCTTTCTAGGTTGGTCATAACTTTTCTTCCAAGGAGCAAGCATCTTTTAATTGCATGGCTGGAGTCACCATCTGCAGTGATTTTGGAGCCCAAAGGAAATTAGTCCTGAGTGTACATTGGAAGGAGTGATGTTGAAGCTGAAACTCCAATACTTTGGCCATCTGATGCGAAGAGCTGACTCCTTTGAAAAGATCCTGATGCTGAGAAAGATTGAGGGCAGGAGGAGAAGGGGATGACAGGATGAGATGGTTGGATGGCATCACTGACTCAATGGACATGAGTTTGAATGAACTCCAGGAGTTGGTGATGGACAGGGAGGCCTGGCGTGCTGCAGTCCATGGGGTCACAAAGAATCGGACACAACTGAGTGACTGAACTGAACTGAACTATTAATAGTGGATGACAATGAGCACATAGCCCCAGGCTTCCTGGAGCCTAAGAACTGATAATGTTAACCTCTTCCACACCACCCTGTTCCATCACCATCAGCCTATCAGAGAACTGTGCACAAGCTGACCACCTACCCTGGGATCCCCTTCCCACAGCTGACTTTTAAAAACGCCTTGCAGAAACACTTTGGGGAGCATGGGGCTTTTTAGGGAATGGCCCTGCAATAAACCTTTCTCTGCTGCAAACTCCAACATTTCTGTTTGTTTGGCCTCACTGTGCACTGGGCACAAGAACTTGCCCTAGCAGCATGTTTCTGGTACAGGGAAGGCAGTTTCCTTACCTGCCTCCAACTCTGAAACCCACATCTGCCTGGACCCCAAAGATATCCACGTTTCCTGCCCTGCCCTAAATGAGCTCGCAAAGGCGCTGCAGAACACTGAGCCAGGAGCCCAGAGACAGCTTCCCACCCCAGGTTTAACAACTGTGACCCTGGGAGACGGTGGTTTCGTCACATGGAATATTAGGGGGTTAAGTGGGACATGGCTGAGGTTCCTTCCTCAGCCAGCATTCTATGAATCTATAAATGGCTTAGCTAATTTTCAAATCTCACTGAGCTCATTGCCTGAAAAATGCCTGAAGTCATGAGTTGAACCTGCTAATAGCACTTTGAAAAAAAAATAGATTTGAAAAATAAAATATCTGGATCCCTCAAAAGCCATTTGCAAATTCATAACAAGATGAGCCAAATGTAAAAAACAAATTCATTCACCCTCTTTTGCCTCTAAAATGAAATTTCAAAGGTGAGAATTCTAACAATGAAGAAAAAATTCCTACTCCAAAGCTTAATGTTTCTATAAAAATAGCCCATCAATGACATTATTCAGTACAGATAAATGAACCCTGGAAAAACAGAGGGGTCCTGACCACAGAACTACCATGAAAGTGAGCTTGACCCTTCTTCAACCCAGCTCCTACCCTCCCCAATCACTCCCATACCTAGAGATACCAGTGTAGGTTTTGTTGTTGCTGTTCAGTTACTAAGTTGAGTTTGACTTTGTGACCTCAAGGACTGTGGGCAGCTAGGCTCCTCTGTCCATGGGATTCTCCAGGCAAGAATACTGGAGTAGGTTGCCATTTCCTTCTCCCAGGGATCTTCCCTACCCAGGGATTGAACCCGAGGTTCCTTCATTGGCAGGTGAATGCTTTACCCCTGAGCCATCCAGGATAGATTTCTCTTGCCAAAAATCCTTAACTTTATCTAGCTGAGAAGATTCATTCAATGCCTTCTCCAAGAAACTAAAAAATATGCTAGGTTAGCATGATCTATACCATTTAACCTGGAGCAAGACACAGATCTCTAGAAAGAAGGGTTTGGCCTTTGGTCTTCTTGCCTCCTCTCCCCTCTTGACCAGAATTCCACCCCATCTGAACAGCTATGGCATCACTATTTCACAGCATAAGGCAGGCAAGCAGGCTGGGGCCTGACGTCCAGGGTAGTCTGTGAATTTCAGACACTTTGGTGCACCAAGCCAGGCCATTCACTTCACCTGCTCTTGCAAGCCTCTGTGTCTTGAGCATGTGGTGAGTCTGATTTTTTTAAAAAGTGCTTCTTGCTCTAGAAGATTCTCTGGATCAGTGGGAAAAGGATTTATGGCAAAACTTCAAATCAGAAGGAGCATGTTCCTATAGCAGTGAGCTCTCACATAACAAACTTAGTGCCTTGACCCTAAGGTGCCTAAGATCTAGGATAGGAACATTCAATTTTGATAAAATTAAGCTTAATTGAAGAATATCACAATAAGTAAGTTCTAAGTCCCTGACAAGGGTGATGTCTGTTTAATGAACAGGAGGCAACACTGTAAATTTGAGGACCTCACTCTAAGAATGTGGCTGTGTATCTATTCACCATAGTAACCCAGTCCCCAACCAACTGCAGGGTATGTAATAGATTTTCCATTAACAGTGTGAAAAATAAAATTATCACTCTTAAAGGGCACAACTTTTTCAGTTTGTCTCTAAAACTAGATGTTTCTCCACTGCAGGGACTTAAAGTCTGCTTTGTCTCTTGCACATTTTCATCTTAAGCTGTAGCAGATTTTTGTCTGGATGGAGAAAGCTCACACAACATAAAGACTTGTCATAAAATAGAAACTCAAGAAATGTCTTCTGAGAGAGTAATTGAAAATTACTTGAAAACAGTTAACAGATTTTAAAATATATATGCATATATTTCTATGTATTTGAATACAGAAATGTGCATATACATACATACAATGCATTTTCAAATTTTGGTTTGTGGTCCAGCAGTCCCCTGGTCAAACTTCTCGTTAGAAGCCTGAAAGCCTCAACACTCACTATGCATATGGTGATATTTTTTCCTCTATTCTGGGAAAAAGAGGAAAATAACAATTTGTGATCTTCAACTCTTTCTCTCAAGGATGTCACATCATGATGTGAATGCATGTTTCTAAGAAAAATAAATTTTACTCGCTTGCAACAAAAGGGTGGCAAATGCTCGCAAAGTTCCTGTGGCAATACCTCACCAAAAAATCGTGCTTGGTTGCCACTGAAAGTTCAGTAAAGGTGGGAGCAGCATCACCAATAAGATCCCTGTTTAAATTAGGAGCGGATAACTTCACTGCCAATTATTTCTCTCACTGGAGTAGTTCTGTGACAGAGAACCTCTCATTGTTTCAAGCAGACACCAGGTTTAAGCAAGATCCCCAAGAGTAGCCCACCAAAGTCAAAAGTCCAGATTTGCTCAAGTATCTACATTTGCAAAATGAATGGACCACATAAGCAGAAAGAGAACCCTGTGTAGGAACATATACATGTTGTCTCCTGAGCAGTTACTGCGTTCTGTTACTGAGCACTGTTCTTGGCACTTAGGAGAATCAGCGAACAAAGCAGATAGAAATTCCTCTCCTGTGATGTTCACCTCTCCCATCTTTCCATCAATACTTACCGTTATGATACACAGTTCATGGATGTAGACCCTGTGCATAATGCCACTCTAGAAGCAATAAAATAAAGACTGGGCCTCCCTGATGGCTCAGTAGTAAAGAATCTGCCTGCCACTGCAGGAGATACCTGGTTTGATCCCTGACCTGGGAGGATCCCACATGCCTTGGAGCAGCTAAACAACTACTAAGCCTGCGCTCTGGATCCCGGGAGTCACAACTACAAGACTACTTGCCACAACTACTGGAGTCTGAGTGCCCTAGAGCCTATGAAGAAAAACCACTGCAATGAGAACCCTGCTCACTGCAACTAGAGAAAAGTCCCTGAAGCAAGGAAGATCCAGCACAGCCAGAAATAAATAGATAAAATTATAAAAATAAATAAAATACAGACCTTCCCACATCATTCATTTAACATTCAGTATGGTACCTCCAGTGGCCAATACTGGAAAAATGTCAAAATAAGGATACAAAAATAAGGGTGACACAGTCCTTAACCTCAAGAAGTCATCTTTTAGTGGGGAGGCTGAAAGGTAGGAGCATTAGTAACACACGTACAATGATGCTCATTACACAGAAGCTCAGTGGGGGAGAGCCATATCTATTGGGAAATGGAGCGATGGCTTCTGTTACAAGTTGAGATTTGGGACAGTTCTTAAAAATGGGCAGATTTATAGAAGGGTAGAGAATCTAAGAGTAGAAAAAGTATGTACGGAAAAAGTACATAATTATAGGAAAGCACAGAGCATGTTTGGAGAAACGGGGGGGAAAGTCCATTCGTCTGTCCTGAGGTCAAGGGGTATATCAGGCATGCAGCAGGCCACAGCCCATAGACCAATGAAGCCAGCCTGGGTAGCTGGTTCTTTGTGGCATAGAATTTGGCAGCTTGCAGGGTTTTGAACACAGGAGCGACAGGCTTACATTGAAGATGACAAAGTCATGTGTCCCAGAGAAGACAGAGACGGGAGGGCAGAGAGCAGTTTTATAAAGTCCTGGCAACAACAGGAACAACACAGAAGGAACCTTGTGAACAACACAGATTCAGCAATAACTGAGTGACCTGCAGCGGCCTGTTCTGGATGCTGAGGAGGAAGCAAAGACAAGTTGGAGCTTGGTCAGAGAGTGCCAGTCAGGATAAATGACACGGAGACCCCATACCAACCAAATGCCCAGTAATAAAGACCCCAAGCCCCACCTTGAAGAGTGGGGGAAACAGTTAGGGAAAAGAAAAGGAGTGTTCTCAGAGGATCCAGACACCTAAGAATACCATCCAAACTCAAACCCAGCGGATCATAAAGAGATTTGTATGCTATAAAGACTGTCCACTATGTTCCAGGCATGGTTCCAGGCACTGGCAAAGAGATGGGTCCTTGATCTAAGTTCATAAGTTAGAAGGGGAGATGGACAGTAGACACATGTTAAAAGAATATGTACAACAAAGCAGGTGGTCCTAAGGGGTGTAAGAATAGAGGGCAAGTTGATGGAAGAGAGCACAGTGTAAACAGATGGTCAGGGAAAGCCTTTTGGAAAGTTTGCTGTTTCATTAACACAGGGGGCAAGCTCAGGGAACTGGGAGACATCTCCCAGGTTGAAGGAACAGCATGTGAGATGAGAATGTGCCCCACATATTCTAGGAAGAATGAGGAGATTGGGGACTGGGACCCGGTGTGTACGACAAGGAGAGAGTGAGGCATGGGTGGGAGGCCAAGAAGTGAAAGTGAAAGTCACTCAGTTGTGTCTGACTCTTTGCAACCCCATGGACTATACATACATACAAGTCCATGGAATTCTCCAGACCAGAATACTACAGTGGGTAGCCTTTCCCTCCTCTGGGGGATCTTCCCAACCCAGGGATCGAACCCAGGTCTCCCACATTGTAGGCGGATTCTTTACCAGCTGAGCCACAAGGGAAGCCCATGCATACTGGAGTGGGTAGCCTATACTTCTCCAGCAGATCTTCCCGATCCAGGAATTGAACCAGTGTCTCCTGCATTGCAGACAGATTCTTTACCAACGGAGCTATCAGGGAAGCTAAGAAAGGGGTCTGAATTTCATTGCAAGCAGGGGGATTGTAGGCAAAGAAATACAGTAAGTCCCCTACATACAATTGAGATTCACGCCAAGAGTGCATTTGTAAGTCCAATTTGTGCGTAAGTCCAACAAAGTTAGCCTAGGCACTCAATTAACACAACTGGCTGTATAGTACATTACTGCTGCTTTTATGCTTGCTGCCGGACATCCTGAGCTTGAAATAAAGATATTGTACTCTATACGATACTGTACAGTGAAGTACTTAAAAGCACAACCACTTGTAGAGGATGCATGCATGTGACAATGTATGCCAGACACGTTAACTAACTTATGCAATTGAACATGTGACCACATGTTTGCATCTTTGAAAGTATGTAACTTGAAGGTTCATATGCAGGGGACTTACTGAAACAGGATTTGTGATTGCTGTGTGTTGTGCTTACGCTACATGCCAGCACCTCAAACAATGCCTGACACCTAGCAGATATTTAGTCAGTATCACTTGGACTGCTGTAAGAGAAGAGATTTGGACAAGAAATGCAGGAAACTGGTTAGCGGTCAAGTGCAAAAGGCAAGTGATCATGGAAGATTAGATAGGAGTGGTGGTGCTGGATGGAGCAGGTGAAGCAAAGGAAGAGTGACTTGCTGAAAGCTAGCCTGGGGTGAGAGAGAGAGAGAGAGAGAAATCAGGGACTCAAAGGCTTTTGGCCTGAGCAACTGGAAAGACAGGTGTCCCTTACAGAGATCACTCTCGGGGCAGGGAGGGCGTAAGCAGGTTTGGGGCATGAAAATCCAGAGTTGCGTTTTGCACCTGTAGATTTAACTTCTGTGTGGCATTCAAGGCGTGGTGCTGCTGGTGGCATATGTAAGTCTGGCATTCTGGGAATGAATCAAGACTGGGGAAATAAACTTGAGATCATCAACAAGAAGGCAGTATTGAGACTGAAGGAAGGAATACAAAGGTAGAAAAAGACCTGACAGCCAGGCCCTTCCTGGAGAATTCCATCATGTAAGGGTCAAAAATCAGTATGTCAGCAGGGATAAAAATTCAGGGGCCATCAAGAGAGTCTAAGAAAGCAGACCCAAGGAGACAGGAAAAAAAAAAAAGGCAAAACACCAGGAGAACCCAGCATCCTAGGAGCCAGGGGCATGAGAAAGAGGGAATGGTCCTGAGTGTGAGATGTTGTTGGGAGATCAGAACACTGGGATGGAGAACTGACCACATAGGAGTACAGGGCAAAGAGTACTGGTGATCATCATGGGAAGAGCAGAAGGAAGGGGACAGAAGCCTGGATGGGATGCTGTCGAGAGAGGCCAAGAGAGAGATGAGGCCAGGGCACCAGAGAGCCTCAAAGGGACTGACAGTGCTCTGCTGCATGGCGGGTATTTGTTTTTGATTCATAATCTACATATGTGCTAAATGTGTTATCTGTCTGAATCAAACACTATACCTTAAAATATGTCTTTACAGGCCAAGACAGAGAGAGTGAAGAAACCCAGCGTAGAGAACTTTTTCAAGCTGTGTTATAGAAGAGGAAAGAGACCATCCATGGTGGGGAGTATGGAGTCAGGAAGGATCTATAAAATGTAATATGTTAACAGCACACTTGTGTGCCAACTGCGTCTGTAACTATCGTCCCCTTTACCTGCAACTGCTATGTCTGGTTGTGGACAGAGGTGGCACCGAGGGGTGGGGTGAGGGGAGAAAATGCCAGCAAAACCCTCAACTATTTTTTTTCTCAACTTTGAAAAACTCACTTCCACAAATATGTGGTCAGAATAGAAGGGGAAGTTTGTTCATTAAGTAGTTTTAAGTTCTAATGGCAAAGGGGGATTTCCTTGGTGGTCCAGTGGCTAAGACTCTGCACTCCCAATGCAGAGGGCCCAGGTTCAATCCCAGGTTGGAGAACTAGATCCCACAAGCAGCATCTGAGTCTGCATGTCACAACTAAAGATCCCATGTGCCGCAATGAAAATCAAAGATCCTGCGGCAACTAAGACCTGGCGCAGCCAAATAAATAAAAATAAATATTTTAAAAAATTTTGATGGCAAAGGGCATTAGGGATAACAGTAAGGAAAAAGAAAAGTCCTTTTAAGGATAAAAACCTACTGATTGTGTCCTGCAGTTTTTTGGCTGATCAGTGGATTAAAGGAAAGAAGATGACAAATGGCTGGTGGGTCCACTAGCTCTGGTCCTGACAGTAAGCAAGCCAGGTCTAACGTATCTCCCCATGGTTTTTCCCTTTAACCTAAATCTCGGTTCCAATATGTAGGACTGAGATTTCTGTTTCTGAAACTGCTGTGACTTAAACCCCCGAAAGCAAAACCAGGAAACGTTTGTGCAAGTTAAATGGGTGTCAATTTAAGGACAAAGTGATTGAATTACAATCCCTGGCCATGGATGTGAATTTTGGTCTTTTTTTTTTTTCCTTTCACACTCATGATATTTCCCTGACATCTGTGCAATACAAATAGATCTAGAAAGTGTGAAAGGGAAAATCTGCTCTACTAAATATATAAAAGGGACCCCGCATGAAGTCTCCATGATAGCATTCATCATCACAGGCCCAGATGGCGTCCTTTCCCAGATCTCCCCACCTTTCCCCACCCCCAATATCAGTTTAAGTTCCATCCACTGAATTTGCCCCAAAATACTGAAATGTAATAGATGCCCAATAACACCAGGAGAGCCCATGTGTACCATGAACTCTCATTTTTCAGTCCTGTGTGCATCCCACTTGGGGCCAATAAATCAGGAAAAGCATCCTGTGAGCAGCACACATCACTTATTTCCATGGAATCCAGATGCTTCCTCCAGTGACCTGGGAGCTCAGTGGTCCCTGTGACATCTTGCCAATGAGTTGATGACATTACTGTCATCCCACGTTGGCTATTTATCATTTTCCCTACGGTTCTCAAGTCACAGAACATGACAGCCACTTACCAATACCCACACATCCAAACATTATGGGATGAGATATCTATTGGTTTGGCCAAAAAGTTTGTTTGGGTTTTCCCATACCATCTTGCAGGAAAACCCAAACTTTTTGGCCAAACCAATAAATCTCCTATCTAGGACTTGGTTTCTTCAAGTATTTAAGGAGGCTTTAAGACACAAATGTCGGTGGTCAGAAAGTCTGTGAGACATAAATGGGTACCATAAGCAAAATCAGCAGGCGAGCTGGTTTGCCTCTATCTGTCCTTGCATCTTCACTTGAGAAGCAATGCTCATGAAAAATGAAAAGGCTGAGACAAGGAGGAAAGTTATGAGGCTCTGACATCTGTATTTGGTGGGGCAGAGTGGGAGTGGGTGGGCAATGCTACTACAGTCATGTTTTATGGATGTGACAGGACATCAGTGTGGTTAAAAAGAAGAGGCAAAAACAAACAAAAAGAGCAAAAGGAGAAGCAGACAGAAATGGAAAGGTACATTGTTACGAACCTTAGGAAATACTTTCGAGTGTAAGAGTTACTCAGCTGGAAGACACATTCAATGACCAAACTAAAAATGCTTCATAGTAGCTCTTGGAACCTTTGACCATTAAACCCTAAAACTCTAAACATCTGACCCACTGCCCTCCTCACTGGGATCAGAAACTGCCACAAACTTTTCCCTTCAATATAGTAAATTCAGTTTTACAAATAAGAAAGAATTACTGTATTTACAGAGAATAGTGTTAACAGAGGACTTAAAGGGATTATTAGATAACCCAGAGACTGACCCACATGGCCTTAAGTATCTCTTCTCTCTATATTGCAAAGTTAAATTCTCATTAATATTTTTCACCCTTCAACTGGTAAAATCGAATTAACCAAGAAAAACAATCACAGAATCATGCCATTAATCCTCTGGATTTACTTGCTTCAACTCCCTCCTTTTGAGGAAGAAGAAACTTAACCTCAGAGAGGAAAAGTGATTTGATAAACACCCCCCTGAACATTTCACACTGTGTTCTCTAAAAGTCCATGAACAGCAAACATACCCAGGACTGGATTATAGAAATGGTACATGGGCACTTAAATTCCAGATTTCCTAACCATAACCTGTGCTGTTTTCTAGGACGGACAGGAAGGAAGTGATGGGAGAGAAGCAGGGGTCTCTCTGTTGGGAGATCCCATCAGGGTGGGAGGGGCAGGAAAGAGGGTTGTCTGTGGGCTAACTGCTGGCTTGTTTCAGAAGCTCAGCTGATGGTGGTTAAAAGTGATTTGAACAAACAATGGGTCTGGTCAGTGGTTTTCCGGCTCTGGGTGGTGAGACCAAGAGGTGGAGAGAAGGAGGGCTGAGGGATGCTCCCCTTTCTAAGTGCAGGTATGGGCACACAAAGTGCTTGTACTGGACATGTTTCCTTCTAACGCCACAGCTAGAACAGGGCAGTGATCACCTCGATTTTGTCAACATGGACAATCCAGGTCATCCAAGTGAAAAATAAAGAACCCAAACCTGCAGGATCTGAACTTGCAGTCTACATGGGTGGGGCTGGAGCCTCTCTCTGCCTGGATTTGAGTCCCCAGCTCACTGGTTCCCTTTAGCATCTTACATAACCTCTGATTTGCCTATCTGACTCATGAAGGGAAGAATCCCCACCTACCTCCTCCCTAAACAAGTAGAGGGCTTTTTTTCTGACCTGAGGTCCACAGTCAATATTTCTAAGAACATACCATGTTCAGGGCAAAGTTTGAGGTTAGAGAGATGAGCCAAAAGAAGCTAACAATGCCCTTGTCCTCAAGGAGCTCACATTAGGAGTGAGACCGAGACCGGGGGACTGCGCCCATTCACAACTCAGGTAACTGCAATATGATAAGTGCTGCCTTAGGGGCATGGATGAAGAGGCTGTGGGAAAACAAGACGGGCAGTGGTTCATTATGCTTGGCAGGTATTGCTATTCCAGGATGTTATTTTGATTGTAACTTTAAAAAAAAAAAAAAAAGAGCACACTACTGGGGGAAATTGTGTGGATCAGCATAAATTAAGAACCGAATATCCCAACTATCCCTAAATGGTAAAAATTATTATAAGAACTTAAAAACACTTTGCTTGGCTGTTTAGAATAATTGTTGCCTTATTTTTATAACAGGCAACAGTCCTAGCAAGTTTTATGAGCAATACCAAATACGATCGGGGAAAGTAAGTGGCAGGCTACTAACAATTGCTACATAGAATTAAACAGTTATCCTGAGTCTTTCACTAAGAGCAAACAAACAAAATCAATCACTGGAAATCAGCTACAAAAGACAGCGGGAATTGCTAATTAAGCCACAACAAGGAGAAAAATCTGTTATCCAGTTAATCCAACATTCTTCTCTATTCCCCATCCCTATTAAATCTCTTGATACAATGGAAAGAAAATGACCTGTTTGACAATGCAGGTGTAAAAATAAACCATAAATTCTATCATCAATACCTGGGTTGCATAGTTTGGGGCTATAATTAGCCTTGCTAAATTTAGTAACTTTTCTTACTTCTCCACCATTATCACACAATACTGGAACTGGATAGGACAGAAATCAGCTAGTCCAACTTACATTACCTATAAGGAATGAAATGCCTGAGACTTGCCTTCCTGTGATCACATCTGGCCTTTTAGCATTTCCCATAATAACAGTAATACTGATGCAAGTACCATAGAAGGTAAATCTTAAAGCAGTCTTTGAAAACACCCATCTTTCAAAGCCAGAAGTGTGAAAGGAACCAAGTGATGCTATATACACACATCACAGCAGCTGCAGTCCCTCAACACTGATTCGGTGATAGGCTGTTTCAGCTCAAGATGTGGTCTCCTTATCCAGTCAATAACGTCACAATCTAAACAAACTTAGGCAATTTGCCTTTATGAAATAACTACCCCGGACAAAAACAACAGTCATTCCGCAGAGCTGCCAACTTGTACTAGCCTGGGATCCCAGAATTAGTCAGAACAGAGTTTATTAAGCATAAACTCTTAAGTCCAATATGCCTGTAGGTAGGTCTAGGAATTAAAACAGTGCTATATTGTCCCAATGCCACACTCCGGCGGAGGTAGCAAGCAGAGGAAGGGGGCAACAGGGAATTCTACACATTCTATTTCTCTACCAAACAGGCACACACACCATACCAGGGAAGACATGTGGACTGTAATCCCTTCTTAGTGGAAAACACACATTTTCAAAATGAATCCCCGATCTAGAACGAATTACCGTAATAGCCACAGCCGGAGCGAGTCCGCTGAGGAGAAACGCAGATCTGGCCACCTGCTTTGAGATGCCTTGGACCACGACACTGCCGGGGTCTTTAAAGGCTGGCCTTTTAGGGTAGGGCATCTGCCCTCCTAAATTGCCTTAAGATTCCAGGAAAAGAGAGAAGATGCCTCTCTTAGTCTTTGAACTATGCTGCTCTTCCTGTATCCATTTCCGCTGAACACAGGCTTATCTTTTCAAAGAGAAAAAAAGATAAAAACAAGAGGAGAATTGCACCACTGCAGATTCCAAGAGAAGTAAGCACAAAACTACAGCGACGTCAAATAATATCTTCAGCAACTAGGAAAATCCCCACATGCTGTCTGGTGTCAGCCCAGTGCAGACTGGGGTGCGCTGTGCCCGGAATCACAGGAAGCCGGGCAGCTCTGCAGCCTGTCTCCCTGCCAGCTCCCCCCACGCGCTGAAATTCGCCAGGAAGAACTTATGATGCCCAGCTTCCGTATGCAACACAGGCAGGCAGACCACGCACCCAACACTCCGCGACTCGGCCAAGGGGCCGCGACATCAAGAAGGCAGGGCCATCAGAAGGCACGGGAGGAACGGGGGGTTGAGCCCTCGGATTTTGCTGCATTGTCACGAACTAGGAATGTAGGGGTAGGAGCAACTGCACCTCCAGCCAAAAATGGACCGGACGCGTTTTTCCCGGCGGCGCCCTCCCCGCCCGTGTGCAGGTCTCAGTACGGTAGGCGACATGACGGGCTGCTCCCGCTAAAACTCGGGTGGCAGGCCAGGTAGAGCAGCCTGGGACAGGGAGGCGCTGAAGCAGCACCCACATCGCGCATCCTCCCCGCCTGCCACCACCCAGGGGCGCAAGGGCCGCACCTGCCACGCTCCCCCTGAGCAAGCACGAGCGAGCGCTTGCGGGGCTGCGGGCGCTCGCTGGCTAACCCTGGGCATTGCTTGGGACACAATTGTCTAAAAGGAAGCCCGAGGCAAACCTAAATCCAGAGCTCTAGTTCACAAGGGGTGGGTGTGGGCTGGTAACGGGGATTACGTAGGTCTCTCCGCCCCCTCCCCTGATACCTCCTCACCACTGGGAGGGCGCCGGGGGCCGGGGGAGGCGCCACGAACCCGCTTGGGGGCTTCTTTGTTTCTCTCTGTGCCCGGCAGGAGGGCCCGGTGTGCCAGTTGTACCCAAACCGGGGTCGCCACCCGGGGATGCCTGCCTGGCCCGGGTGGCGGCGCGCCCCAGGCTGACAATTGAACCTCGCGGGAGAAGCAAGAGGGTGGGGAGGAGGGTGGATCCTGGACCCTGGAGAGGGAGGGCGCTGACGGGGCCTCCAGAGCGGCTGGGAAGCCACCCAGAGGAGGGCGGGGGAAGGGGCGGTAGGCAGAGTCCCCGCCCGGAGCCCGCTTACCTTGGCAGCTCCGGCCTGGGCACAGATCATGCTCCCATCCGCGCGCAGGTTAGAGACGGGGGGCGCTCGTGCCCTGCATGGTGCGCCGGACACCGGGGACCTGCCGGGTGTGGTGACCGTGGCACCCACCCGCTCTCGTAACGCTCTGGGTGCCGGGGGAGAGCAGCGGCCACGGCCGCAGCGGAGGGGCGCGTGCGATTTGATGAGTGTGTGCGCTAGGAGAGAGCCCGCTGGGTCAGAGACGCACTGTATTCCTGCTCCAACAACCGCGCCTCATGCGCGGTAACGCAGCGCACTTCATCGCTTTATCCTCCCGCCCGCATCCCCTCCCTCCCTGCCTGCTCCTCTGTGGGTACCAGACTCCGGAACCAACCACAAGCCGGGCTTGCTCTCATTAACGCTGCCCCGCCCTGCAGCCTCCGCGCACCCCCCTCCCCCGCCCCTGCCGTAAATATATATTGATTCTTGTTACCGCCGGCCCCATCCTTCCAACACTCGGCACGCTTACTGGGCATATCCAGCCCCAACCCCAGCCCTTTTGTGTGTGTGCAAACAGTGCGTTCAGAAAGGACGTGGTACAGACACCCCAGCGGGTACCCTATGACAGGTGTTCTTGACCTCGTTCTTACACACTTTCCTGTTATGTATCATTGTGAGCACTCACACCTACCTGGGCACCTTCTTGTATTCGCAAGGCAAACACACAAAACAAACATGGTAATTACAAATGCAAAGGATGAAAACAGCCCTCTTTCTGGGAAAATCTATTGTTGGGCAGGACTAGCTTTCAAACTGGGTTTTACATTGAACTGCACGCAGTCAGAATGCTGGAACTAGAAGGACATAATCTCCAGACTCTGACTTTCTGACAGAACTGCATTCTTCACAAAGCTTTTCTATTTCTCCCATTCTCAGCCCAGCATCATTTACATTAGATGTTGTTCACATTCTGAGAAGTTACCTTCTTTTTTTTTCTTCCCATGTGTTGAATGTAATCCTCCCTAAACTAAACAAAAGGCAGGGCCTGACTCCAGACTCCTGACTGAACACCAGAGGAGAGTCCCAAGTCCCAGACTGTGTGATGGGCAGCTTCTCACCGACTCAACTCTTGGTTTTGAGTTCTCTCTCACAGCCAGAACTTTCCAGAACTGGAAGCCTTGGAAGATAATGAAGGCAGCTTCACCAGCTGTCCCCCTTTCTCCAAGGAGACACACACATCATCATCAGTACTTGACTTTCCTCATTCCCCTGAGGATGGGGGTGCCAGGCCTCCCCCTTCCCTGACGGACAGCCCCTCTCTTTGCCTGTTGCCCTTAGATCTCCCAGTCAGATGAGATAAAAGCTGATCACTTTTCAAATCTCAGCTAAGATCCATGCAGAAAGCTGGGCATACATTTCTCCAAAACACTTTTACAGTTCAATTATTATCAACTCCTAGGTGAAAAAAACCCTCCAAGAACAAACTAACGCAGGCTGCAGCAGTAAACAGCAATATCAACCAACTGTGTGATGTCTCCAACCAGAGGCTTACATAAAAGCAAGAACTCTGCATAAACCAGCATCCACGATTTCTAAATTAGCACAGGATCACCAAACCACAATAAAGGATAATCCCTTTAATTAATAAAACAGTCAATATTTCATAATAACTATAAAGGGAAAGTAACCTTTAAAAATTATATAATTTTTGTTTTAAAAAAGAGAGAACCAATGACAAGATTTTGGAGAAAACCAGTAAACCATTCTTCCCAAATTAAAAAAGAGGATAATTCTTTGCCTCCACTAATTACCAGGATGTTCACCTCATTGCTTTCAGTGATGAAGCATCAACTTGGCTCAGAGATCCTTCTCTCTGTTCTCTCTGTCAAGGAGATAAATTGACAAGTTATATCTCTCATAAAAGTTACTGATGCAACAATCCTGAGATGTGCTTTATTTTCCTCTGAAGAGCTTCTTTTCTTATACTGAAGGCAAAAGTACACAAAGTTTCCCATTTTCACATGTTGAATAGATGAAGTCCTTGTCAAGCACCTTCTACATGCCAAGTCCAGTGGCAACATACACACTCTTGTATTTTGTCCTGTTTATCTCTCATTTCACATGATCTCATTTATTTCTCATGGTCTGGGAATAGCCTCATCTTACTTTACAGATGTGAAAACAAGGCTACATGGGGCTCTATAGTTTCCTTACCATCTCACTTCCCCCAGAAAACCTCAAGTCTAAAGTAAACTGACATCAGCTACCCTAATCTTAAATGAGGCATAGTTGGTGGAGAAATCTCAAGAAACTTGCCATGGATTTTAAAATCACCCATTTATTAGTCACATTTACCAAGCCTCTAATACACTCCAAAAACTGTTAAAATACAATAATAATGACACAGTCTCGATGTCTCCAACAATACTGATCTCACATAATGGTGTAAGATGATGTGGGTATTTGGAGAATTATATACATACTCTGTTTACTATCATGATGCTGGTGCAACCTTGTGTTTCCATCTTTTGTAACTCAGGGTCCAGCAGGATGCAGGGAGGGGTTGGCATGCCTGCCCATCTCAGGTTACAGGCAGGGAAAGAAGCAAACAGAGCAAGTGGTGCCTACAATGCTGAGGAACCTATGACTTGGGGTGACCAGGGGCTTCACCTGAGGGAACAGACCTACATCATAACGTCAGAAGTAAAAACGTGGTAAAGGACCGTATTGTTGGAGTTGTGCTCATGCCCCCAAGTCTGACACAGTCTGTCTCTGCAGGACTAACTCTAGCCAATGATATAAAATTAGCATTTGAAGACTCCTCTGGTCCAAAGGCTTAGGATAATAATTCAGAAGGCAGGTTTCTGACTTGGTCAGCTGAGCAAGTTCCCAGAGAAAGCAGACCTTTTCTGATGAGGGAAAAAAGGATTTTAATTTTGAAGGGTGAGTATACCTGCACAAGACTGAAAAATGTCAGTGGCTGTCTTGGCAGTTAAGAAAATCTTGGGTCGATTTAGGACAGGGAGGTCAAGCAGACGCTGAGATTACATGAAGGAACATAGAACTTTACTCATGTAAATTTATTCACTCACTCAACAATTTTTAAAATATGCTAATCTCTGGAGATATTAAAGAAGATGGAATCTCTGACTAAATGGAGATCAGAGTTGAGAATATTAAAATCTCTAATTAAACCAGTTGTTGTTGTTCAGTTGCTAAGTCATGTCTGACTCTTTGCAAACCATAGACTGTAGCATGCCAGGCTTCCCTGTCCTTCACTATCTCCTGGAGTTTGTTCAAACTCATGTCCATTGAGTTGGTGATGCCATCCAACCATCTCATCCTCTGTCACCCACTTCTCCTGACAATCTTTTGAGCATCAGGGTCTTCACCAATGAGTTGGCTCTTCTAATAAGTTGTCTCTTCACATCATTCAGTTTAGTTCAGTCACTCAGTCATGTCCAACTCTTTGTGACCCCATGAATCGCAGCACACCAGGCCTCCCTGTCCATCACCAACTCCCGGAGTTCACTCAGACTCACGTCCCTCAAGTCAGTGATGCCATCCAGCCATCTCATCCTCTGTTGTCCCCTTCTCCTCCTGCCCCCAGTCCCTCCCAGCATCAAAGTCTCCTCCAATGAGTCAACTCTTCGCATGAGGTGGCCAAAGTACTGGAGCTTCAGCTTTAGCATCATTCCTTCCAAAGAAACCCCAGGGCTGATCTCCTTCAGAATGGACTGGTTGGATCTCCTTGCAGTCCAAGGGACTCTCAAGAGTCTTCTCCAACACCACAGTTCAAAAGCATCAATTCTTCGGCGCTCAGCCTTCTTCACAGTCCAACTCTCACATCCATACATGACTACTGGAAAAACCATAGTCTTGACTAGATGGACCTTTCTTGACAAAGTAATGTCTCTGCTTTTGAATATGCTGTCTAGGTTGCTCATAACTTTTCTTCCAAGGAGTAAGGGTCTTTTAATTTCATGGCTGCAATCACCGTCTGCAGTGATTTTGGAGCCCCCAAAAATAAAGTCTGACACTGTTTCCCCATCTATTTCCCATGGAGCGATGGGACTGGATGCCATGATCTTCGTTTTCTGAATGTTGAGCTTTAAGCCAACTTTTGCCCTCTCCTCTTTCACTTTCATCAAGAGGCTTTTTAGTTCCTCTTCACTTTCTGCCATAGGGTGGTGTCATCTGCATATCTGAGGTTACTGATATTTCTCCACATCAGGTGGCCAAAAGATTGTAGCTTCAGTTTCAGCATCAGTCCTTCCAATGAATATTCAGGGTTGATTTCCTTTAGGATTGACTGGTTTGATCTCCTTGCTGTCCAAGGAATTCTCAAGAGTCTTCTCCAGCACCACAACTCAAAAGCATCTTCAGCATTCAGCTTTCTTTATGGTCCAACTCTTACATCTGCCCATGACCACTGGAAAAACCACAGCTTTGACTATACAGACCTTTGTGGGCAAAGTGCTGTCTTTGCTTTTTAATATGCTGTCTAGGTTTGTCATAGATTTTCTTTCAAGAAGCGAGTGTCTTTTAATTTCGTGGCTGCAGTCACCATTAAACCAGTTAGTACTATATATTTGACACACGAAGTGATGGATCACATGGAGGGCCATTAAGGCCCTAATCCAGACCCAAGTGAAGGGGATGAGGCTAAAGTTCTAACAGAAGACTTCTCGGAATCAATGGTGTCCAACTTGAGTATAAAAGAATTCAGTGGGAGTTGGCAGTGAAGGAAGGCAAGGGTATCCCAGATGAATGTGGCAAGGTCAGAAGACAGGTAGAAACATTTGTAGTATATTCAAGAAACTTTCTGTCTGATTGAAATGCAGACAGTTGTGTAGGTATAGTAGAACCTTTTTGTGATTTCCATTTGCATTTTCTTAATCACTAGTGAGGATGAGCATCCACATAATGATTATTTTCCAATTTTGGTGAAGTGTTTATTTAAAACTTTTGCCCACTTTTGAATGGATTATTTCCTTCCATATTGTGACTTTTGAAAGTGTTTTGTCCTTTCTAGATACAAGTTTTTTGTCAGACTTGTGACCTCTAAATACTTCCTCCCAGGGAAATGGTATGCCTTTTCATTCTCTTGGTAGTATCTTTGACAGAGCAAAGATTCCAAGGTTGATGGAGTTAAACTGATCAACTTTTTTCTTTGATGAAGCAAGCTTTTAGCATCATACCTAAAAACTCTTTGAATAACTCAAGTTTACAAAGACTTTATGTTTTGTTTTACAATTTTCAATTTTACACTTAGGTCTTTGGTCCATTATTTGTTTATTTTTATGGTGAAGTCATGGGGGGTTTTTTGTGTGTGTTTTTTTACATAAAATGTCCAATTATTTCAGCATTATTTATTGAAAGGACTACCATTTCTTAATTAAATTGCCTTTGAAAATTTTAAAAAATAAAATGACCAAATTTGTATTGATCTCTTTCTGGAATCTCTATTCTATACCAGTGATCTATATATCCTTTTGCCAATACTGCACTATCTTAATTATATAGATTTATACTGTCTTAAAATCAGATAGTGTGAGTCCTCTAATTTTGTTCTTCTTTTCAAAATGTTTTGGCTATTCTCAATTCCATGCTTTATTATCATACAAATGTATTCGTGTGTTATAAATTTTAGATTCAGTTTGTCAGTATCTACAAAAAAAATTTCTGCTGGGGTCTTGATTGTGACTATGTTAAATTTTTAGATAAATTTCAGAAAAACTGATATTTTAATGATCTTCCCACTTATTCTAATCCATAAAATTAACATATTTCTGAATTTACTTAGGTTCTTTGATTGCATCAGATTTTGAAGTTTTCAGCACTCAGATTCTATGCATATTTTATTACCTAAGCATTTATTTTACTTGATACTGCTGTGACTTATCTGGTGGCTCAGATGGTAAATCATCCACCTACAGTGCGGGAGACCTGGGTTCAATCCCCGGGTCAGGAGGATCCCTGGAGAAGAAAATAGCAACCCACTCCAGTAGTCTTGCCTGGAAGATCCCATGAACAGAGGAGCCTGGTAGGCTACAGTCCATGGGGTTGCAAAGAGTCAGACACGACTGAGCAACTCCGGTACTACTGTAAAAGGCATTAATTTTAATTTTGAATTTCACCTTGTATTAAAATGTGTCTGGGATTTATTTTAATCAGTTAGGGATATGGAGATATTGCAGAGACAACACTGATTTTCACGGAAGTTTACTCACAGATCCCTAGAAACAAGAGCCATGAGAAGCCATGTGGGGAAGCATAGGGGCACAAGGGCAAGGGGAGGGCACAGCCCAGAGAGAGTTTCTATGTTGTTCTTTGCAGGAAAGCATAGAGGAATCAGAGCAGGCAAATTTAAACAAATTTAGGATTTGCTGGTGTGAATAATTTCAGTGGACTCTGGGCTAGGGGGACCGAGTTACTCTGTATTTGGTCCAGCGGTGACTTGGAGCAGGAAAGATACTGGCTTGATGTGTGAGAGTTAGATATAGGAGATGACTGAGAGTATGGACTCAGAATTGGTTTGTATATGAAAGATGTGCTCATAGGAAAGTTGTTTTCTGCCTCTAGAAATTAGCTAGCCCTGGGAGGGGCAATCTCTCCCCTAAAGTCCCCTAAGGTGTCAAGATGTCATAAAATATAGAAAATAGAAAACATCATTAACACAGGCTTGTTCATTGCTAGAATGGAGAAAAATAGGAGTTTTTTGGGGATATAGTTACCTTGTATCCTGTGATTTTGCTAAACTCATTTATTAGTTCAAGGAGCTTTTGTGTAGATCTCTTGCAATTTTCAATGTAGACAATTATGTTGTCTGTGAATTGAGGAACTTTTGTCTTTTTCAATCTGTATGCCTCTTGTTTGTATTCTCTCACTGGCTATTTTTCTATTGAGTATATTTAAATGTTATTAATTAATTCAATATTTCCTCTTTGCCAAGCTTCATTTTAAAGAGGAATAATACTTAGAGAGCATACAAATTTGTGGTCAAGTTAAATATTTAAGTACAATACGATGTAAGTGCTAAGATGGAGGTGTGCTGTCTATGATCTGAGAAAGCTTGCTAATTATGGCCAGGCAAATTGGAGGCCTCCACTAAGAAGGATTTAAAAGAAGAACAAGAGTTCATTGAATGAACAAAAGGGGAAGTGCATCCTAATAAGAAAGAACAGTATAGGGACTGAAGGAAGAATGTACTTGAAAACTGTTACATTTGAATAGTTCAAATTAACTGGAAAAAAGAGAGAGTTGAGCCCAGGATAACTGGAAAGAAAGATTGGGGACTGATTGTAAAAGGCCAAACATTCCCTGCTTCAGATTTTAGAATTAAGTCTGTAAGTAATGGAGAACCATAAAAATTTTAAAGTCTGGAAGTTAAATAACAAAATTTGTAATCTAAATATGCTCCTGCTCAGTCACGTCCAACTCTTTGCAACCTTGTGGATTGTGTAGCCTCTGTTCATGGGATTTCTCAGGCAAGAATACTGGAGTGGGTTGCCATTTCCTGCTCCAGGGAATCGTCCCAACCCAGACAGCAAACCTGCATCTCCTACATTGGCAGGTGGATTCTTTACCACTGTGCCACCTGGGAATCCTCACTGTGATTTCAAGTTTATAATTTTTTGATAACAGAAGTATCAGGTTAGAATGGCAGTTGACTAATTTGCCCTCACCCACCTTTCCATCAAAATACTTATTAAAGGGACTTCCCTGGTGATCTGGGGGCTTCCCTGGTGGCTCAGATAGTGAAGAATCTGCCCACAATGTGGGAGACCTGGATTTGATCTCTGGGCCAGGGAGATCCCCTGGAGAAGGGAATGGCAACCCACACCAGTATTCTTGCCTGGAGAATTCCATGGACAGAGGAGCCTGGTAGGCTACAGTCCATGGGATCGCAAAGAATTGAACACGAATGAGCTACTTTCATTTCCCTTTTCCAATGGCTAAGACTCTGTGGTGCCAGTATAGGGCACACAGGTTCAATCCCTGGTCAGGGAACTAGATCACACATGCCATAACTAGGAGTTTGCATGCTGCAACAAAAGAAAGATTCCACATGCTGCAAATAAGACCCAGACCAGCTAAATATATATATATTTAAAACTTATTAAAGAGCACAAAGTGGCAGTCTATTATGAAGTATGAATGTTTATCAACAATTTATCATGCTGCAGAAGGATTTTTCACTAATGATAGCATGGATTAGGCATTGAAACACAGCCAGACAGAAAAACCAAAAGCAAATATCACTGGGTTCCCTGTCCTCAGAAGTGTAACATTTCTATTTAGGAAAGGAGGATAGTGGTGAAGAGTGTGGATTTTCAAATAAGATGGTTTTAAAATATGATTCTATGGACTTCCCTTGGTGGTCCAGTGGTTAAAACTCAGCACTTGCAATGCAGGGGATGTGAGTTTGATCCCTGGTCCTACATGCTGTGTGGCGTAGCCAAATAAAATGTTTTTTAATGTGATTTTACCATTTACTTGTTCTGAGTTCTTAAAATTATTTACATTAAATTTTCCTTTATGTATAAACTTGAGTTATTTATATTATTTACCTTAAAAATTGTTAGAGTTATACTTTAGTTCAGTTCCATCCAGTTCAGTTGCTCAGTTGTGTCCAACTCTCTGTGATCCCATGGACTGCAGCACACCAGGCTTCCCTGTCCATCATCAACTCCCGGAGCTTACTCAAACTTATGTCCATCGAGTCAGTGACGACATCTAACCATCTTACCCTCTGTCATCCCCTTCTCTCCCACCTTCAATATTTCCCAGCATCAGGGTCTTTTCAAATGAATCAGTTCTTCACATAAGGTGGCCAAAGTATTGGAGTTTCAGCTTCAGCATCAGTCCTTCCAATGAATATTCTGGGCTGATTTCCTTTAGGATGGACTGGTTGGATCTCCTTGAAGTTCAAGGGACTCTCAAGAGTCTTCTCCAACACCACAGTTAAAAAGCATCAATTCTTCAGCACTCAGCTTTCTTTATAGTCCAACTCTCACATCCATACATGACTACTGGAAAAATCACAGCTTTGAGTAGATGGACCTTTCTTGCCAAAGTAATGTCTCTGCTTTTTAATATGCTATCTAGGTTGGTCATAATTTTTCTTCCAAGGAGCAAGCGTCTTTTAATTTCATGGCTGCAGTCACCATGGCTGCAGTGATTTTGGAGCCCCCCAAAATAAAGTCAGCCACTGTTTCCCCATTTATTTGCCATGAAGTGATGGGACCATATGCCACGATCTTAGTTTTCTGAATGTTGAGCTTTAAGCCAACTTTTCACTCTCCTCTTTCATTTTCAAGAGGCTCTTTAGTTCTTCTTTGCTTTCTGCCATAAGTGTAGTATCATCTGCATATCTGAGGTTATTGATATTTCTCCTGGGAATCTTGATTCCAGCTTGTGCCTCATCCAGCCCAGCTGTTTCTCATGATGGGTTTTGCTTAGGGAATATAATCTGCTTGTCCTCTGTGGAATTTATGCCACCCCCCACCATTGCCTGTATCATTTTTTATTTTGTTTTTATTTTCTCACTGCTCTAAGAATCAAGAGAGACAGACTTTCAAGGGGAAGAGCTCAGACTAAATCTAACTCTAATGATATGACATATTAATTACTTGAAAGTGAAAAGTTAAGTCGCTCAGCCGTGTCTGACTCTTTGTGACCCATGGACTGTTGCCCACCAGGCTCCTCCATCTATGGGCTTCTCCAGGCAAGAATACTGGAGTGGGTTGCCATTTCCTTCTCCAGGGGACCTTCCCAACCCAGGGATTGAAGCCAGGTCTCCCACATTACAGGCAGGCACTTTAACCTCTGAGCCACCATGGAAGCCCACATTAAGTACTTAGTGTCCCTCTTTAAACTCAAGTCTAGTTAATAAAAAATATTCAAGAGAAAAAAGTTGTTGGGGTTCTGTGGGATAACAAATGTGAAGTTCATAGCATTGTGCTTAATATACAGCACCATTTAATGTTCTTTAGTTTTTTCTACTAGTAATGTTCTTAAACATCCATTTGAAGATTTCAGGATGCTGTAATGCATACGGCTAAGCTTGAAAGTGTTTGCACAAAAGTGTACAAAAGAAAAACGGGACAAAGGACATTCAAAAGCTTTGGCCAATGATTTAAAATTAATAAGAATGCACGAAAAATATTTAAAACAGCCCTGTGAATCAAGTATATGCAAATTAAATTGAGAGACCATTTTCACTAATTAAGTTGCACCTAAAAAATACACATTGAAGACAACTGCTAGTAAGTATAGTGCATTTCTGCTGGTGAGAAAGTAAATCATTCCAACTTATCTGAAGTGCAATTTGTCACTTGTTTCATGGATATTTAAACAACTCATGTGCCTAAATGTAGTAGTATCAGTTAGTTATTGCTGCATAACAAACATTCCAAGACTTACTAGATTAAAATTACAACCATATATTATTTCTCATGAGTCTGTAAACTGGCTATAAATTGCTAATCTGGGCCCGATTAAAGCTGATCTCAGCTGGGCTCACTTATGCAGACAGTTGATAGGTTTCCTGAGAACTGGCTGATCTTCAATGACCTCATCTGGGACAACTTGGCTCTCTTTCAAGTGATCCCTCATCCTCTCACAAATTCGTTCAGGCTTATTCTCATAGCAGTGGCTGGGGCTAAAGAGACAGGGCAGAAGTACATGAAGCTTCTGAAGTCTAGGCTCAGGATGGGCACATTATAACTTCCACAATACTCCTTTGATCATAGCTCATCACAAGGCCAGCCTAGGCACAAGGGGTAGGGAAACAGACGCCACACCATTTGGGAAGAAACCACAGGGTACCATTGTAAAGAGTATACATACAAAGAAACATTGAGAATTGAGGCCCCAAACATGACAGTTTTGAGAAATAAGAGACATTGGCTAAAATCTTGGCAGGACTTGAACAATTACACCTTTGATATGAAGGACTGAGAATTACAATCTTGGACTATTCATCACAAGCTCCATCCTCTAGCATAGATCATATGACACCAAGTAAAGTCAGATCAAACTCTGGACTGTCTCTACTTTTCCTGCAATCTCCAGAGCTAGCTAAGGAAAGGTTTACAACTGCCTTTCCCCCACTGTTTGCATCTATTTCACAGAATAGTCATAACAGAGAATAGAAGGGCCAGCCATTGACGCATGACTCTCCAGAATGCTTATTTATACATGATAAAGGCTTTATGAATTAAAGTCAAGCTAGGACAAGCTGTGGAAGCAGTGGATACTTGAATAGGAGTACAGACTTAAATAAGCTAGTTCAAAAAACTACGAACTGAGTCTCTCACTTGGTTAAACAACCTCAGCTGTCAAAGGGCGCACACACTTTACCACAATCCTGCAGGCTCAGGTCACCTGCAAGATTCTGAACATTAAGGGGAGATTGAATTAAAAGACGCTTACTCCTTGGAAGAAAAGTTATGACCAACCTAGACAGCATGTTAAAAAACAGAGACATTACTTTACCAACAAAGGTCCATCTAGTCAAGGCTACAGTTTTTCCAGTGGTCATGCATGGATGTGAGAGTTGGACTATAAAGAAAGCTGAGCACCGAAGAATTGATGCTTTTGAACTGTGGTGTTGGAGAAGACTCTTGAGAGTCCCTTGGACTGCAAGGAGGTCCAACCAGTCCATCCTAAAGGAGATCAGTCCTGAGTGTTCATTGGAAGGACTGATGTTGAAGCTCAAACTCCAGTACTTTGGCCACCTAATGTGAAGAGCTGACTCATTTGAAAAGACCCTGATGCTGGGAAAGGTTGAGGGCAGGAGGAAAAGGGGATGACAGAGGATGAGATGGTTGGATGGCATCACTGACTCAGCGGACATGAGTTAGGGTAAACTCCGGGAGTTGGTGATGGACAGGGAGGCCTGGAGTGCTGTGGTTCAAGGGTCACAAAGGGTCAGACATGACTGAGTGACTGAACTGAACTGAACCGAACCCACACCTGACTTTCAGATCTATATCTTGAAACGATCATATGAGTAGTGACAAGGATAAGAATGTTCTAGCTGCCCTGTGTCTACTGAAACTGGATAACTCTCTGGCCATCTGAGGATTCACAAAACAAACAATCTGAAAACAAAAGGATTTATAGAACAAACAATCTGAAAACAAAAATGAGAGTTCTGAAAGTATACTTTAATTAAAGAAAGAGAGAATATTGTTCCTAGAAATTAAAGAGCAGATCTATAAAATGACTTTCTATTGAAAAAATAGTTTTAAAATTTAGAAGGTATTTCCTAGGTGCCTTTATGAAGTTGACAAAGGAAATAAGAAGAGGAAAAAAAAATAGATGCAAGTAGAGATGTAAAAAGGAGAGTGAGAAACAATCAAATTGCAAGCAAACTTCAAATGCAAGTGCAGATTAAAAATCCATATTGGAGACTAAAATGGGAGAAAAGACACTACCAAAAAAAAGAGATTGATGTAACAGTGTAAAGGCTAACCTTGATAAAAGTGTCAAATTCTAGATGAAATGACAATGGGATAAATGAGAGAAAAAGGAAAATTATATAGAGCAGGTAAAGGAGCACCACCCTTAAAACTGTTATGTGTTCCTTGGGAGAATGGCAGTAAACTTGAGCCAAAAAATCAAAAACCTTATAGAAACAATCTTTCCCAGGATGAAGTAATCCTTGGGTCTACAAATCTAGAGGATTCTTCACGTTCAAAAGAACAAAAATTCTACACTTAAGTATGTGCTAAATTTTAAATTATCAACAATACAAAGGGAATACAAGTTCCCAGATTCAAAATATAAGTAAAACAAAAGAATGAATAAAGTCTGGCTGGACTCAGATTTCTACTCTGCAACATCAAATGTTAAAACACAATGAAAGAACATTGAGGAGGGCAAAATATTTTGTAAATAAAAATTCTCTATCTTTTCAAGTTATTCACATGTAAAAGTGGCAGATGATATCTCAAGATATAACACTCATGTACCACCCCCTTCCCCCCAAATTCCCATTAGACATACATCAAGGAAGCAAGGTGTAAGTGAAAAGGAAGAAATATAGGATGACCCATAAGCACTGAAACAAAATAATTATGTAGAATTTGGTGTGACTTTGGTAAACAGAGTTACATCAAATGCAAAAAAATATTTTTAATCCTCTTATTGAAATAGATCTTAAAGAAAAAAATCACAATAAAATAATTATGTGATGGTAAATTAGGTTGATAAAGACAAGAAAACTGTTATCAGGTGGGAGATAATGGTGTACCATATTTTCTGTCCTGATTCTGGTAATTAAAAGAAGGTAAGTATATAGGTAATCAAAAATTTTTTGACCAATTATAGTAAAATTTAAAATAGGGATTCATTCAACTACTTAAATGTAGACTTTAAAACATCACTTTTAATATATAAATAGTAGAATTTAAAACAAAATTTCAATCATTTCTTCAATTCAGAAGATAGAAGCAAACAATAGGCCATATTTTTAACAGCATAAAGCAATTGACAGAGTTGAGGTCAAGCACACTGCTTTGGGCTGATAGAAGTTACCCCACTGAAAAATAGATATGCTCCATTTCCCTATAAAATTCTTCATAAACAAAATACAACAGACTAAATGACACATATACATTATATATGCATATATTAAAAGCCTCAAAATGCTAACATAAAGAAATGAAAAATGAACAGTACACAAATTAGAATAAGCAAGTGAATACATTAAAATAGCATTTGCAACCCTGTTAAAAGACAAAATTCAAGCTTTAAAAATACCAACAAAACTGCAGGGTACAAAATCAATACACAGAAATCACTTGCATTTCTATACACTAACAATGAAAAATCAGAAAGAGAAATTAAGAAATCAATCCCATTCACCACTGCAACAAAAAGAATTAAATACCTAGGAATAAACTTACCTAAGGAGGCAAAAGAACTGTACACAGAAAATTATAAGACACTAGTGAAAGAAACCAAAGACGACATAAACAGATGAAGAGATATTCCATGTTCCTGGGTAAGAAGAATCAATATTGTGAAAATGACTATACTACCAAATGCAATCTACAGATTCAATGTGATCCCTATCAAATTACCAATGGCATTTTTCACAGAACTAGAGCAAAAAATTTCACAGTTCATATGGAAACACAAAAGACCCCAAATAGCCAAAGCAGTCTTGAGAAAGAAGAATGGAGCTAGAGGAATCAACCTTCCTGACTTCAGATTATACTACAAAGCTACAGTCATCAAGACAGTATGGTACTGGCACAAAAACAGAAATATAGACCAATGGAACAAGATAGAAAGCC
Source organism: Capricornis sumatraensis (assembly GCF_032405125.1). Lineage (NCBI taxonomy): Eukaryota > Metazoa > Chordata > Mammalia > Artiodactyla > Bovidae > Capricornis > Capricornis sumatraensis. The sequence continues at coordinate 82,846,027 of NC_091073.1, forward strand.
CAGAAATAAATCCATGAACCTATGGATAACTTATTTTTGACAAAGGAGGCAAGAATATACAATGGGGCAAAAACAGCCTCTTTAATAAATGGTGCCGGGAAAAAATGGACAGCTACATGTAAAAGAATGACATTAGGAACACTTCCTAACACCACACACAAAGATAAACTCAAAATGGATTAAAGACTTAAATGTAAGACCGTAAACTAAAACTCTTAGAGGAAAACATAGGCAGAACTCTTGATGACATAAATCAAAGCAAGATCCTCAATGGCCCACCTCCTAGAGTAATAGAAACAAAAACAAAAGTAAACAAGTGGGACCTGATTCAACTTAAAAGCTTTTACACAGGAAAGGAAACTATAAGCAAGGTGAAAAGACAACCCTCAGAAAATAATAGCAAATGAAACAACTGACAAAGGATTAATTTCCAAAATATACAAGTAGCTCATACAACTCAATACCAGAAAAACAAACAACCCAATCAAAAAATGGGGAAAAGACTTAAACACACATTTCTCCAAAGAAGACATACAGATGGCTAACAAACACATGAAAAGATGTTCAACATTGCTCATTATTAGAGAAATGTGAATCAAAACTACAATGAGATATCACCTCACACTGGTCAGAATGGCCATCATCAAAAAGTCTACCAACAACAAATAATAGAGAGGGTGTAGAGAAACGGGAACACTCTTGCACTGTTGGTGGGAATGTAAATTGATAACAGCCTATGGAAGACAGTATGGAGATTCCTTAAAAAACCAGGAATAAAACCACCATATGACCCAGAAATCCCACTTCTAGGCATATCCCCTGAGGAAACCAAAATTGAAAAAGACACATGTATCCCATTGTTCACTGCAGCACTATTTACAATAGCTAGAACATGAAAGCAACCTAGATGTCCATTGACAGATGAATGGATAAAGAAGTTGTGGTACATATACACAATGGAATATTACTCAGCCATTAAAAGGAATGCATTTGAGTCAGTTCTGATGAGATGGATGAACCTATAACCTATTATACAGAGTGAAGTGAGTCAGAAATAGTAATATCATGTTAATATCAAATCAATACCATATTCTAACACATATATATGGAATCTAGAAGAATGGTATTGAACAACTTATTTACAGGGCAGCGATGGAGAAACAGACATAGAGAATAGACTTACAGAAATAGGGAACGGGGAGGAGAGGGTGAGATGTATGGAAAGAGTAACATGGAAACTTACTTTACCATATGTAAAATAGATAGCCAACAGGAATTTGCTGTATGGCTCAGGAAACTCAAACAGGGGCTCTGTATCAACCTAAAAGGGTGGGATGGAGAGAGAGATAGGAGGGAGGTTCAAAAAGGAGGGGATGTATGTATACCTATGACTAATTCATCTTGTGGTTTGACAGAAAACAACAAAATTCTGTAAAGCAATTATCCTTCAATAAAAACATAAATTAAAAAGAAAAAAAAAAGAGCAGGGGCCAAAGAAGCATTCTCTTTGATGATGTTAAGTGTGATATGTGTGTCTAGAATGCAGTTACAGATAACATATTGGTGAATAAAGTAAATGATTTCTTAGTTAAAAAAAAATACCAACAAAGCAAAAGATGCATAATGAATAATTTTCTATTGATATTAAACATCTATAAGAAGTTTTAAAAACCATGGGACTTCCCTGGTGGTCCAGTGGTTAAGACACCACGCTTCCAATACAGGGGTATGGGTTCAATGCCTGGTCAGGGAACTAAGATCCCACATGCCACGTACTGCATCCAAAAAAAAATTTTTTTTTAATTTTTTCATTAAAAAAAGTAAAAATGTGGAGAATAGCCGTATATCAAAACGTTAGCAAATGTTAAACACATTTGTTCCTAATATCTTTTAAAGGAGAGTTTAGCATGCCTCAACCAGTCAATGTCAGATGGACCGGGAAAATTTAAAGTATATATGGTTAGAATAATATCATGGAAAAAAAAAAAACTCAATTAGGAGACATATAGCAAATGTTTCAAAAATCACACAGATGTGCTTTATTTAGCCAGCCATGCAATATTTATAAAAATGGATTACATACAAGGCTACAAAGTAAACCTCCAGAACATCAAAAGTAAGATATTTGATATTCCACATATATTAATACATTTGCATTCTCTCACATTTATCTCCATAAAATAAATATTCTCTGGGTATTTCTTCCTAGATCTTAACTGCCAAAGCTCAGATCTTGCTAGCATATATTAGCCAGGTTCTCAATTCCTTCTGTGTGAAACCTATTTCCTTCTGGAATACAGACAGTAATCATCAGTCCTTGACCCTCATTTATCTGGATGGAGACAAGGACAAAAGATGAAGGATATGTAACACCTTTTAGGCTCTTGTGTCAGGTGAACTTTTGCAAGAGCTGAGGGAGGCGCCTCTCTTCCAACAAGGAAGAGAAAGTGGCAGGCCTGGGACTTTCAGATCAATCAACCAAATATCCAGTCACCAGGTCCCAGGGTCCCACTGTTTTCTTATCAGAAATCTGACATAGGTGACCTATCAAGGATCCTCTGCAACACTGTCTTACAATAAGATTCTAGGTCCGATTTTCAGTGGTGCCTGCTGGTAACTGAAAGACCTAACGGCTTCTCAAAACCCTGTCATAGAGAACTCTGGTTTTCAAAGTGTGCTGTAAGCAGATAGCTTGTTAAAGAATTCCAAAGTAGCAACTTCCCTGGTGGTCCAGCGGTTAAAGACTCTGTGCTTCCAATGCAAGAGGCATGGGTACAATCCCTGGTTGGGGAACTATGCTCTCACATGCTGTACAGTTTAAAAAAACAAATATTATTCCTGTTTACCTACAAACAGAGGGTTATAATTTTGTTTTGCTTTACTGCAAATTGTGTGTGTGTGTAAGCTGCTTCAGTCATGTCCGACTCTTTGCAACCCTGTGGACTGTAGCACATCAGGCTCCTCTGTTTGTGGGATATTCTCCAGGCAAGAATACTGGAATGGATTGCTATGCCCTCTTTCAAGGGATCTTCCAGACCCAGGGATTGAACCTGCATCTCATGTCTCCTGCATTGGCAGGCAGATTCTTTACCACTAGCACCACCTGTGTGTATCCAAAAAGGTACTCATCACTTTTCACTGCCCTAATCTTCACCCAAACCAGTTCAGTCCTAAAGGAAATGAATGTTGAATATTCATTGGAAAGTCTGTTGCTGAAGCTGAAGCTCCAGTACTCTGACCACCTGATGTGAAGAGCTGAAACTCAATGGAAAAGACTCCGATGCTGGGAAAGACTGAAGGCAAAGGGAGAAGGGGGCAGCAGAGGATGAGATGGTTTGATAGCATCATCGAATCTGCCTGCAATGCAGGAGATCTGGGATCGATCTCTAGGTTGGAAAGATCCCCTGGAGAAGGGAATGGCTACCGACTCCAGTATTCTTGTCTGGAGAGTTCCATGGATAGAGGAGACTGGTCAGTTATAGTCTATGGGGTCGCAAAGAGTTGGACACGACTTCGTGACTGCACAACAACAATAAAATCTTCACCTAAATATTCAATGCCTTATGACCTAGATGTCACCTAGAATCTTTCTTCACTATCGTTCTTGATTATCTTCATAATTGGCTCAGATTCTAATTCCACAGTCTGAGAAAGTCCAAAGCCTTTTCAGTTCAGTTCAGTTCAGTCACTCAGTCATGTCCAACTTTGCAACTCCATGGACTGCAGCACGCCTGGCTTCCCCGTCCATCACCAACTCCTGGAGCCTGCTCAAACTCATGTCCATCAAGTCAGTGATGCCATCCAACCATCTCATCCTTTGTCATCCCCTTCTCCTCCTGCCTTCAATTTTTCCCAGCACCAGGATCTTTTCCAATGAGTCAGTTCTTCACAGAACTTTTTCTTAAAAAGCCTTTTCAAGAGTACTTCAAATTAGTGGTACTCTTGTATCCTCATATTTGTCTCTGGCCATGGACAACTTTTTCCATGTGTTTTCATAATGCAATTTGTTAACACAGATGTGATGCTGTTCTTCACATACTCCAAAAGGAAAAAGAGAGAGAGAAAGGTTAAAAAAAAATACTCACAGAATTATTTCTGGATGTTAGGAGTAGGTTGTGTGTGTGTGTTGGGTGGGGGTTGGGCAGGGGGGAGGTTGGGGAGATGACACTGAAAACATTTCCTGAATCAACATTTAACAGTCTTGTTGTTAAAATTCTTTTTGGGCATCCTGTCACAGGAGTTTTGCCCCATCTCACTGACTCTTCTCATTCCTCTGTTTCTTACTTCCTCCCACTCAGATTGCCTTAGAAACTGAAATAGTTTTTCTCCTCACCTCTGTAGATAGCAATATAGCTTTTTGCTAACTCTTACTGTCAAGCTTTCCCACACAAACCATTCAGCCAAGCCCAAAGGGCTGCTATTCAACTTGTAACATTTGTTATTAACCATAGAGACCATAAACATTAAAAATATTTTTCTCTTACACTTTTCCTGATTTTATGACTTCTTGCTATCTTTCAGTAGTCCCAGGGATGTGGCCCTTAAGTATAGTCTGTCAATTCTTTTATGAAGATGTAAGAATACCCTTCCAAAGTCAAGGTTTATTCACCCCAAGGTAAGAACTTCTCAAATTCTACTATACTGTATCACCTTGCATGCATACTAAGTTGCTTCAGTTGTGTCCGACTCTTTGCAACCCTCTGGACTATAGCCCACCATACTCTTCTGTCCATGAGATTTCCCAGGCAAGAATACTGGAGTGGGTTGCCATTCTCTTCTCCAGGGGATCTTCCTGACCGAGGGATTGAACCTGGGTCTCCTCTATTGTGGGCAGATCCCTTATTGTCTGAGCTACAAGGGAAGCCCCCACTGTATGATACAGCCCTAAAGCCCAGATTGTTCTTTTTCTAATTATTTCTGGCAAAGTAGTTCATGTGTATTTGAGTATTTTTTTTAACCTTTCTCTCAGTTTCCTTCATTTGAAACTGAGAATAATAACGATGTCCTCAGGATAAGTCTATGATGATTAAAAAAATAAATACACTTAACACTGTATCTATATAGCACAAACAAGTGTTCAATGTATGCTAATAATTTTTATCTTCATTATACTTATCATATATGGACCCAAGAGTCTCCTTGATCCTATAAAGTAAAGGAGGATAGTGTTACTGATATCAGTGAAGAGGTAGACAGGGGCATTTGAAAATCTTACTGCAGGATTAAAACAGAGTTCCCTACAAAGTCCCATTTTTTCCCCTAATATCTGAATCCATACATAATTTAATATTCCTCTAGTGACAGACTAGCAAAATAGACGGACTCCTATGTTTTCTGCACATACGTGTATACTTACATACACACAATGTATAAAAGAGAAGCCTAGATAGGGGATCAGAGAGATCTGGGAGAATATCCACATGACATCTTTTCTGGCCATGTCTCAAAAACATCCAGATTTCCGAGCTTCCTCTTGGACATAAAGCCCATCTGTGACAATCTGGTTTCTCTGCATATTGAAGAGCACATTTTCTCTCCTGGGGAATAGTGGGAGCATACATTGCCAATGTGCTGGCAGAGCCTGCCTGGGAAGCCACGCTCCTCTTTTTCTTTGGCTCTCAGAAGTGACTTATAGTCAACAGTTGCCTTCGTCAAGTGCAGAAGACAAGCAATGTGTCTTAAATAGCACTCTTATAATTAGAAATATGCACACAAAGATTAATTTTGGAATCTATGCTTTTTTTTTCCCTGAAGAGCATAATTTCCTAAAATCTGGGGGGAAAAGTTTATGTTCTCACTATCTTTTTGAAAAAATAAGTCTCAAGAAGACTTCTTGTTCCCTCAAATCTCATCTTGCAACCTGAATTGTTTTAAGTTAAGCATAAATGCAAAATGCAAATAGTAAGAAAAACTGGGCAAATTTTTGGTCACCCATATGATGGAGAAATCCATATTTAAAGAATAATTACAAATCAATGAGAAAAAGGAGTGATCCATCAAAAAAAAGTAATCTAATTATGAAAGAATTGCAAGTGACTAAAGAATATGAAAAATGTTCACCTTACTAGTAATCTAAAATAATCAAATTTAAGACTAACAGTGATTCATTTTGCCTAAGATATTTGCTGATACTAATGAAGCAGTAAAAAGAAAAATACTTGATTTTGCTGATGGGAGTAGTAAATTGACACTCTCTCTGGTGACTCAGATGGTAAAGAATCTGCCTGCAATGCAGGAGACCTGGATTCTATACCTGGGTCAGGAAGATTCCCTGGATAAGGGAATGGCTACCCACTCTAGAATTTTGCCTGGAGAATTCCATGCAAAGAGGAGCCTGATGGGCTAAAGTCCATGGGGTTGCAAAGAGTCAGGTATGATTGAGCAAATAACACTTTCATTTTTTTCACTTTCTTAATAGCATAGACTAGGAGGATATGTTGGTTCAGATTTTGTAGAAGGCAAACTGACAATGTGTTCAAAGTTTTATCCTTTGATCCCCAAATTTCCCTTGTAGGAAACATATCTAAGAAATATTTAACTACTTATCTCTGGTGATGCTTAATGGAGTATTTTTTTGTAATAAAAAATGATAAAGTCAATATCCAAAAGAGTAGATTTGTTAAAAGTAAGATGCCACATTCTTAAAATGGACTACTGTACAGAAGTTGAAAATGATAATTTAGAAAGATTATGTATGATATGAAAAAATATTTGTGACATTTTTAAGGGAGGATAAAGGCAAGAAAGCCATCTCCCTAGTTAAGCTTCTTCTTTTCTTAACACAATTCAAATCTTCATCACTCTTCAAATACCCTATCCTACACACTTTCTTCAACCACAGGGAAAATTCTCAACTCTTGAACAGAAAAGAATATGCCAGACAGGTCCTCTCTCCAGTTCCATCTTGACACCTACAGTTTCCTGACTTACCCACAGCTGTTTAACTCTCTCTCATGACAATGGAAGAGGCACCCCTAATTCTAGCCTCAAGCTCATTCTGCCCCCTGGGCTTTTGGTAGCTGTCTGCCCATGTGTAATGTATAAGGGACAAGGCAAAGTTCAAAGGGAAACGCAAATGTATGTGTCTAAACATTTTAGTCATAAATCAAGATAACTCTTATGTAAAATATGTTCCCATCCTTCGGATGAACAAATATGCCTCCCTGAGGAACTGCGAAGCAAGTTGGAATTAAATTCTGGACATTCTGAACCAGAATGAGGAGATACTCAAGCCTGCTCCCCTTCTCTTCCCACTTCAGGCTGTGCCCCACACTCTGAAGGGCACTCACACGTAGTTCAGGTTTTATGCAGCCTTCGTGACAGCCACCTTGAACCCCCTTCTGGCTTAGATGTGACACATGCCTGCTATGTGCCCATCTCAGGGAGGAAAGATTCTGAAACAAAGGCACATGGACCCCAGAGGGAGGCTCTGCAGGGTCGTCAAAGCAGGAGGTGGGCTTCAGATGGGCACCCAGTGAGCACCACACAGACACAATCCCTTGGTCCACAGACTCTGCCCGCCCTTTAGGGAGGAGAACCATCAGAGGAGAGCCAGTGCAGATCCCAGATCTGGCCTCCGTCTTCTCCAGTCACAACCCGCCTTGGCTGTTTGGTGGAAGAGGTCACCCTGCTGCATAAAGGTGAGTTTCTACTTCCTGACTTGAATACCAGCCTTGTGATTTTTTGGTTGAAGAACAAATAAAAATGTGATCATTTCACACGTGATGTGTCTAATTTCATATGTTTTGAACACTTCTATCTTATTTATAGTAGGAAATTTACTCTACACAAAATTCCGCCTCCCCAGTGAACTTTTTGGAATTGTCATTCATTTGTATGAATCTCTTAAAAAAGAATCTCTCCTATTTATACCTTTTTAGTGAGTATTTTAATTCTTGGACTCTCTTTTTATAAATTTTATTACTTTAAATAGAGGATAATTATTTTAGTTGGAGGATAATTGCTTTACAATGTTGTGTTAGTTTCTTCTGTATACCAACGTGATCTGTCCCGAAGGTGAGTATTCACCTATCATTTAGTGTTGAAGGCCTTGAACTCAAAATGTAGGGGGTGACTGAATAAAAGGTTAGATCATTTGTTAGGAAGTAATCGAAGCACAGAGTAACCTGCCCATCATGAACATGACTGTCTAGAGGAAGCAGATTCAGGAATAACTTTTTTTGTCTTCTTCTACAGTGTAATTTTGAGAAGAAATGCTGCTGCTCGCTGGTGCCTTGTTTGCCTAAAAAATATTTAACTCACAGAAAAAAATATCTGGGAACTCGCAATGTGTTCCAGAAGAATCTTTCAACAGAGCAATGCAACTGCAAGGTTGTCAAGACAAATGGAAACAGATAAGAATGAGTCAGTGTGGTATTTAAGCAAGTTAGAATTAGAAAGTGAGGATGGATTCATAGTGGCTATATATCTCTTCAATTGATTTAATAAATACATCTGCAGAATTTTTAAAAAACGATGTTTTATCCAGCAGTCCTATTGTTAACCTTAGGACTTTCCAATCCCTAGCTTTCTGATCATTTTTTTTTTTTCAATTTGGGAATTAGAACAGAGCATTGTCCTGATGGACTAATGCACATCACTATGACCTGGCAGACAAAACTGGTCCCGTTTCCACCACAGCAATTTTATGTATTGGTCTCAAGTTACAAATACTCTGAGCACCCAAGATATCCTGGGAATCTGAGTGGTGTGAGCCTGTGTCTCCATGTTTCTATGGTAACTCCAACACACATAATAAGCCAAGTGATCAGAAATAAATCAGTCTACTATGTTCTTAATTTCCTTATGAAAAACTCCAGGTGTGCATGTATGTATTTTAACTGCAAGCCAAGCTTCAGATAAAAGTGTGAATTATATATACAATATACATGCCACATAGACAGAAAAATGTGTGTATATTCTACAGGAATCCCACATGTATGTATTATACTGTGCACATGTAAAAAGAGGCACTGACTTCATAAAATGCTGAAAGCTATTCAGGCTATCTCTACACCAACAGTAAACTGGCAGAAAGTAAATAAAGTACGTGAGAAAAAGCACAGGATGAAAACAGCAGATGCAGGTTTAAAACTAGCTCAGAGATTTTCCTGTTGTTCGACATTTTGGAAATCTGTGTTCTCTAATGACCACTTTCATATAAGGCTATTTCCAGTGTCAAGGTGGAGGTAGTATTTATAATTCTCCAACATATTTTAGAATGGGAAACCAGATGTTACCTGCATACAAGGCTTTAAGGCATACAAGGCTGGGTGAAGTCTGTCCTGAGCCACAGAGTAAGGAGGGAGCCGGTGCTGACGCTGAAGAAATGCAGCTGAAATCCTGGTAACTAGCATCCTTCGGCCTGCTGTTCCTCCTGACAGCTGCGGGGTGTCTCAACATTTCCCGAGACCACAGCTGAGTCCTGAGTCCTTCACCTGGAGAGTAGCCTCGGGGCTTTGCACTCCCGCCCCAAGTCGACTTCCAGGCCCTTCACAGGGGCCCCGCCAGCAGGAAATCTCCTTTGAACAACGTGGGGGCCGCCTGCGGTCCTGGCAGGCAGACTGTGGGCTCCCCAGGAAGGCAAACAGGAGTCCAAAGGATGCTCCCAAGGCTTGTGGTGTGTAGGGCAGCAAGCATGGATATGATGAAGGCAAGTAGCAGAGGATGCCGGGGTCGCGCTGGTCGATGCCAGCGTCTCAAAACCAGAACCGCAGAGTCCACTGAGGGTACCAGAGCATGAACCACAGTCTCGCGAGGAAGCCGACCGCAAGGGCTCTTGGGAGTTCACAGCCCCACCCCTACCTCCGCCTGTCTGTTTTAACATCTTTTTTTAAGATTTTTTTTTTCTGTAGATCATTTTTAAAGTCTTTATTGCATTTGTTATATAATATTGTTTCTGTTTTATGTTCTGAGGTTCTTTTGGATGCAAGGCATGAGGGATCTTAGCTCCCCCACCAGGGATCAAACTCACACCCCCTGCATTGAAAGGTGAAGTCTTACCCACTTGACCACCAGGGATGCCCTTCTTTGACTCTTTTATGTACTATAAGTATTTTCCCAGTTTATCGTTTTTATTTGCATGGTTTTATATATAATCATTAACATCTTATGTACACTTCTACATATCTTTTTGTTTTTGCAGTGTTGTGCATTGAGGGTCATATGTCAAATCGCTTTCCATGCCTCTTCCTCCTCCCCCAAGGTTATGTGTTCTAGGTTTTCTTCATGGGCTTTAAATCATCCCACATCTACATTTAATTATCTGATTTATTGGCGTTTATTTTTACAGTACTCTAAGCAATAGTATCCAACCTTTTCTTCCGGAACTTAACCAGATGTTATAACTTATTCTTTTGATAAATTGCTTTTCTACTTTCCTTAATTATTTTCTCTTAAAGTATAATACACAAAGAGACTGCATAAATCATATAAATGCAGTTCAATGAGCTATCTAAGCGAACACATTCATGAAAATACCCCAATAGCTCAAGAAACAGAACACTGCCAGCACCTAGGACACCTGCTGCCAGGCTTTTTCTTAGTCACTATGTTTCTTCCCCACCAAAGGTCACTGCTGTTTGTACAGATGAACCCATAAATTCTCTTGTGAAGTGCTCTCTTTCACTTCAAGTTATACTTGTGAAATTCAAGTTGTGCTAATGTATATTTTGTTGTATAATATTTTATTATTTGAATATTTCACAATTTATCTCTTCTACCATTGGTGGACATTTGGTTTGTTTCCAACTTTAGGCTAGATTGCTACTGTAAACATTGTTGTACATTTAAAATATATGTACACGTTTCTGTTAAGTATACATGTACATAAGAATGGAATTGCTGGACCATGTCGTAAAATTTTGCCAGACAGTTTTAAAGTGATATACAAATTTGCATTACTTTCAGCATGAGAATTTCGGGTATTCAGTATCTTCAGCAGTATTTATTATTGTGACTCTTTTTAATCTTAGCTCTTTTGGTGAATGTATCGACTTATTTAGCTATAGTTTTCACTTATTTTATGACTAATAAAGTTGAGAACACTTTCATAGATGTATTGGCCGTTGGATATCATTTAAAGTCTATGTTTAATTCTATTGCCCACTGTTTCAGTGGATTCTGTGTCTTTTTCTTATTGGTTTATTGGAATTTTTATACATTCTGGAAAAAAAATTCCCTTGTGTTTATGTATATATATGTCACAATATGTTAGTATATTCTGTGACAGTTTTTTCACCCTTTATATGTTTCCTAGGTCTGGTGACAAACTACCATAGACTTGGTGGCTTGAAATAGCAGATTTTTTTGTCTCTCACAGTTCTGAAGGCCATAAGGCCAAAGTCAAAGTGCAGGCAAGGTGGGTTCCTTCTGAAGATTCTGAGGAAGAATCTATTCCGTGCCTCTCTCCTAGTTTCTTGTGACTTCGGGTGTTCTTTGCTTTCTTTGACTTTCCTTGTAGACATATCACTTCAATATCTGACTCCATATTAACATTGTGGTGGTTTAATCGCTAAGTTGAGTCCAACTCTTGCAACCCATGGATTGTAGCCTGCCAGGCTCCTCTGTCCGTGGGATTCTCCAGCCAGGATACTGGAGTGGGTTGCCATTCCCTCGTCCAGGGGATCTTCCCAACCCAGGGATCAAACCCAGGTCCCCTGCATTGCAGGCAGACTCTTTACTGACTGAGTTATGAGGGATATTAACATTATCCCTTGTGTAACTGTCTCTACAAAGTGCTCTCTTCTGTGCCTCCACGTCTGTTCCTCGTCTTCTTCATTTCCCATCATTGGACTCAAAGTGAAAGAAAGAAAGTGAAGGCGCTCAGTCATGTCCAACTCTTTGCAACCCCATGGACTGTAGACTATGAGGCTCCTCCATCCATAGGATTCTCCAGGCAGAAATACTGGAGTGGGTTGCCATTTCCTTCTCCAGGAGATCTTCCCAACCCAGGGATTGAACCCGGGTCCCTCATAGCTCATTGGACTCAGGGCCCACCCTAATCCGTGATGATCCCATCCTGAAATCTTCAAATCATTCACATCTTTGCCATGTAAGGGTAGTTAATATTCATGGGTTCCAGGTGACCTGAATTTGAAGAAATACCATTAAACCACTACATTCTCATAACTGTATTTTTTCCCTTATGATTGGCTACTTTTTGCTTCCTTTTAAAGAAATCTTTTCCTCCTCCCTTATTCTTACCATCATGAAGATATTCTCTTGTTATATTCTAGAGAAACTAACACATTTAGATATACCATCCATCAGCAGTTAATAGTTGTGCAAGGTAAAGCAAAGTGTTAATTTTCACTCCACTCCAAACAGACATTTAACTGATGAAGGAACACTTTATTAAACAGACCATTCTTTTTGCACTATTATGTAGTATCAGTCATAAATTAATGCCAATTAAGTGTTCTTTCTGGACATTTCTGAAAGATTTGTCCATTGGTCAGTCCTTAGATCATTCCCACACTATCTTGATTGCTGTAGGTTTATAGGTCCTGATATCCAATAGTGGAAGGTCTCTTTCTTTTTCAAGATTGTCATGACTATAGGTGGTTTCTTCCATTTCCATGTAAATTACAAAATCATCTTATTTTGCTTTTCTCAAAATGCTTGAATTTTGATTGGGGTTGCATTGAATCTTACATCAATTTTAGGGTACACTGAAATTTTTACCATGTTGGAAGTGTATATTCTTCAAGTCTTTATTGTCCTCCACAATGTTTCAGATACTGTGAAGGACTTTTGAATACCTTTTGTTATGTTTATTCCTGTGTATCAGATGTTTTGATATAATTTTCATGGCATATTTTAAATTTTTTCCAATTTCTAATTGTCTCTGTAGATATTCTTAATTTTGTTTCCATAGATCTTGCTGATTTATTTGTTAATTATAATGGGTTATCAGCAGATTCTTTTAGGTCTTTACATACAATCATCTGAGAATAGTGAGAATTTTACTTCTAGCTTCTTAATCTTTTTCCTTTTATTTCTGTCTCTTGTTTTATTTCACTGTCTAGGACCTCTAACATAATATTGAATAGAAATAAAGTGGGCAGAAATCTTTATCTGGTTCCCAGTATCAGAAACCTTCTAACATTTTAACAGTGTACCATTCAGAGATCTGCTAGAGATTTTTTTGGTAAGCATTCCAAGTTAAGGAGTTAATTCTCTTCTCTCCTTAACTCACTGAGAGTTTTTCCCCCAGTGAGTAGATGGGTTTTATCAAATGCTTTCTCCACTCTTATTATTAAATAAATTTTTCTTTTTTTGTTAATTTGGTCATTTATATTGTAAATTAGTATAATGATTTTGATGTATGTAATGTTAAATCAGCCTTACTTACCCCAAATAAACTCACATTTACAATGTATTATCTTTTCTACATGTTATTATATATACTAAGATTTTTTTTTAATCAGGTTATAGAAACAAAATTTGGCTGGCTTTTTAATATAAAATGGGGATTACTCTCTTGATTTACAATATTCTCTTTTTATCATTTTACTGTCTGCGAGATAGACAATGATGTCCCTTTTTCATTCTTGATATAAGTAAATATCATTGGTTTTTGATTCTTGATCAGCTTGCCAGGAGTTTATTAAGATTAGTAGTATTTTTTTTTTAAATCAACCTTTGGTATATTATTGATTCTCTCCATTTTATTATTATCGTTAATATACAACTATGTCATTACTTTTTACATTTAGCTGTATTATTAATTTTTTTCAGTCTTTGCTGTGTTATTAAATTTTTTCAGTCTCTGCTGTTCTTTTTACTAATTTCTTTAGATGAATACTTAGCTCATTGTTTTCTAGTCTTTCTTCTTTTCCAACATGTATATTTAAGTTTCATATAAGCATAGTTTTAGCTGTATTTGACAAGTGATTATGTCATAATTTGCCATGTTAGTCTAGGAGCAGAATCGCTCTTCGTCACCACTTTTACTTCCACTTTCTTTTGTATACTTGGTTCTGCTTCTGGACTTGCTCTCCTATAGTTTTCCTGTTTAAACCTGCAGCTGTCTCACCTTGTTTCCTTTTCTTCCCTTATATAAGATGATCTAATGACTCACAGAGCAAGGCCCTCTTCTATGTAGTATTTGCCAAGAATTCTCCTGATTCTTTTAGGGTACTCATTCACAGATATAATTTTGTCAGATTCTCTAAAAATAATTCGTTAGACATATGTTTTGAGTGGAATTAAAAATACAGAGTATGAAGAAGTGACATGCTCGCAATATTGAGTTTTTATGCTCAGGAATATATGTCTCTTCGATACATTCCTCAGTAAATAATTATCAATAATTGTTTACATCATTTTCCAATAAATATTTATAAATTTTAATATGGATCTTACATATTTCTTATTAACCTTTTTTTCCCCTAGGAATTATTTGTAGTTTTGTGGGGTTATTTTTTCCTATTTTAGCATTAACTAGTAACTACTAGCACTAACTAGTGACTAGTACGGGTCCCCTCCACTGCAGGCGGTGGGGCTATGGCATGCTGGGCCTGGAATAGGGGCCGGGTCCTGGGAGGTTCCAGGAGTGGCCTGGGGCCAGCGTCCCAGACATCGAGCGACACCCCCCCCCAACCCCCGCTTGTTTTCCTGGTGGCCTGGCCGTGTCCAGGTATTTCTGGTCCCTGATCCTGTTGAACTATGGTGTTGGAGAAGACTCTTGAGAGTCCCTTGGACTGCAAGGAGATCCAACCAGTCCATCCTAAAGAAAATCAGTCCTGGGTGTTCATTGGTAGGACTGATATTGAAGCTGAAACTCCAGTACTTTGGCCACCTGATGGGAAGAACTGACTCATTTGAAAAGACCCTGATGCTGAGAAAGACTGAGGGCAGGAGGAGAAGGGGACGACAGAGGATGAGATGGTTGGATGGCATCACTGACTCGATGGACAAGTTTGAGCAAGCTTGGGGAGTTGGTGATGGACCGGGAAGTGTGGTGTGCTGCAGTCCATGGGGTCTTAAATAATCGGACACGACTGAGTGACTGAACTGAACTGAGTGACTACTAATATATAGGAATATTCACTGACTTCAATATTTACTTTTGAACTTGCTAATTTTTTAAGCTAATTTTTCTGACTTTTCCAGATAAAAATCATATCACCTGCAGGTAGTGATAATTTTCTCCTCTTTTTTCATATTTACATTCTTCACCCTCCAGTTTCTTATTTCATTAATTAATCCCTCTCAAACATGTTGAGAACTCAGTGACATCAGGCTTAGTTTTGTCCTGACTTTAATAGGAATGTTTTCAGTATATCCCTATTAATTACAATAGAGTGGTAGGTATTTATTGCATTAAACAAGTCATTTTTTATTTTGTTTCATAAATTTTCCATTTAGGCATTTATTTTAAAATCAGGATGAATGATTAATTTTACAAATACTTTTTCAGCCTCTATGACTCCAGGATCTCAGTTCCAAGTAAAACTAAGTCTAACTGCTCCTGTGTAGCACAGATCATGCCCAGGAGAGGGGAACCAAGCCTGCAAAATCCTCATGAAGTTGAGAGGGAGAGGCATCTCCAGGAAGACCAACGAAATCATTCTGTGAATCAGTGCAACAAGATCACTGTTGAATGCTAGGTGGCCCAGCTGATTGCCCCAGCACAGCTACCCTGCAGCCCCAGAACCAGGGCATGATACAATCACTGCCCCTACTTCTTAGCTTTGCCTACTTAATTTGGATTTAAACCTGGTGTCAGTGTGGTTGGTTAATCCTAGGATATGTACTCATGTCTTGGATGTCAGAGAAGCTGCTTCCCTGGTAGCTCAGCTGGTAAGGAATCTGCCTGCAATGCAGGAGACCACAGTTCAATTCCTGAGTCAGGAAGATCACCTGGAGAAGGGATAGGCTACTCACTCCAGTATTCTTGGGTTTCCCTCGTGGCTCAGATGGTAAAGAATCCACCTGCAATGTGGGAGACCTGGGTTGAAAAGATCCCCTGGAGGAAGGCATGGCAACCCACTCCAGTATTCTTGAATGGAGAATCCCCATGGACAGAGGTGTCTGGGAGGCTACAGTCCATGGGGTCACAAAGGGTGGGACACAACTGAGTGACTTTCACTTTCACTTCACACCAGTGCTCACAAAGTACAGTATTCTCCAAACGTGAAAATGGTTCTGATGCTGGATGGTCACTCACACACAGTCAAAAAGGTGACATCTCCACATTCATAGAAATTTTTGAATGGATTGTCTCCTTTATTCTACTAATGTGAAATATATATATAATATATGTATATTGTCATTATTATTATTAAAGTCTCCAATGCTGTATATCTGGAAAATGCCAAAGGTTGAATTTAATATGTTAAAAGCTATGAGATTTCAGCAAGAACTGATTGCTGGTCCATGAACATAAGTGACAGAGATTGCAAATGAATTCTTTTTAGAGGGTGTGTAAGAGAAGCCCTTCCATCTTAGTAAGGCTGTCACACTGTTTGTTAAGTTACCTATGTTGGGTATATCAAGAAAGCATCTGTCCAGAGTTGAAAACTGGAGGCATTTGTTTTAACGTACACAGTGGATTTCTTCGTAATTGAGCCAGTTCATTCATGTTTGCTGCAGTTCCCCAAATCCCCAGTCCTTGTCATATATTCACATCATCTAAAACCCTGCAAGCATTTAGAAATAGACTTTCCCTTTATGGTACCATGTTTTGATTCTTTTTCAAGCTTTGAAAATTAAAACAATAGTACATGGATGTTGTATAATGTCAAACAGTACATTATTATATATATTATATAATTATATATATATATATATATGTACATACATAAATGTGTATAACAAAGCTGAGACTTCACTGGTCATCCAGTGGCTAAGACTCCTAGCTCCCAGTGCAGGGGGCCCAAGTTCCATCCCTGGTCAGGGAACTAGGTCTCATATGCCACAAATAAAGATCCCACATGATGCAAGTAAAGATCCCAGGTGCTGCAACTAAGACTTGGTACAGCCAAATTAAAAAATAAATAAAACCAAATATTTTTAAAAATAGCTACAAAAATATGTACAAGCGAATCCTCTCCCTGACACTTCACCCATCCCTTTGAGGTAACCAGTGTTAACAGCATGCTATGGGCTAGCCCTTCTTCCTATATAATCTTTCAAACACATTTGCTTTCTTTATACCTTTGCTTGCTTTTACTGACATGAAATTCTACTATACTCAGTCAACAAATTGTTTTTCCTTTAAGGTTTTACTGTGGAAAATCTCAAACATATATAGGCACAGAGAGGACACTATCACAGTTTAGTTGGTAAAGAATCTTCCTGGAATGCAGGAGACTCTGGTTCAATTCCTGGGTTGGGAAGATCCTCTGGAGATGGGATAGGCTACCCATTCCAGTATTCTTGGGCTTCCCTTGTGGCTCAGCTGATAAAGAATCCGCCTGCAATGCAAGAGACTTGGGTTCAGTCCCTGGGTTGGGAAGATCCCCTGGAGAAGGGAAAGACTACCCACTCTAGTATTCTGGCCTGGAGAATTCTGGACTGTATAGACCATGGGGTTGCAAAGAGCCTGAGACGACTTAGCAACTTGCACTTGCACTTTTATGTACCCAACACAGAGCTTTAACAATTATCAGTTCAAAGTCAATCTTGGTTTAAACTCTACCTTCACTTCTCCACTCTCCTCCATATCTGGGATGATTTTTATTTTAATATGTAGAATTACCCCCCCCTTTTATGTAAAAAAGTTCAAGCCTATAAAAAGTGTTGGCAGGCTAGTATAATGGACAATCCATCTGTTTATCATCTGGATTTCCCAATTGTTTTTCATCCGAGACAGGCTTCCCTGTAGCTCAGGTGGTAAAGAAACCATCTGCAATGCAGGAGACCCTCGTCTGATTCCTGAGTTAGGAAGATCTGCTGAAGAAGGGATAGGCTACCCACTCCAGTATTCTTGGGCTTCCCTTGTGGTTCAACTGGTAAAGAATCCACCTGCAATGCAAGAGACCTGGGTTCAAATCCCTGGATAGGGAAGATCCCCTGGAGAAGTGAAAGGCTACCCACTCCAGTATTCTGTCCTAGAACATTTGCAGAGTCGGACACGACTGAGCAACTTACTCACTTTCAGCCTAGACAATATTTTATGGAGTTCTCTATATTTAGACATAACTTTATCCTTTCCTCCTCTAATTTCTTGATGCACACACACACATATATTACTTTGTATAATTACTCATTTTTATAGAATGCCACTGATGTGCAGAAGCAGGAGTTGGCTGAGATGCTTAAAGCAAGGTGATCAAGTTCACCCAAACAGAAGGATTGAACCAAAACAGTTGCCAAAAGGGGAAACAGGAAAGATACTGTGTAACAGTGGTTAAGGGAAGGCACTCTCTCATGCTTAGCTGGGGGAACTCCAAAAATCTCTTCTACTAAAGTTGCTTGCAGACACCCAGCTTTGGGCTCAGACAGCTGCCTATACGAAGCAGACTCACCCTTCCAGGGAAGAGAGGACCCCTGAAACACGAGGTCTTGGTCCAGCTCAGGAGAGCCAATGGCCAATTGCTGGCCGCTTTCCTTTAATAAACTGTTGGAACAGTAAGTCATTCCAAGCCACCTATTTTTAGATCGTTCCAACTGCCTTTTGAATTGGGCAAAGTTTATCATTAATACTGCATTTTTTGTCAGTTCTCCTTGTATTTCTAATTGTGCTTTATATACTCTTTCAAAATTTATTAGGCACATCAAATTTCACAGTTACAGCTTCCTTGTATATTTCAGTTTTTATAAAAGGGAAACCATCCAGTTTGATCCTGACTAATAACAAGCAGCTGGAAAAGGAAATGGTAACCCACCCACTCCAGTATTCTTGCCTGGGAAATCCTATGGACAGAGGAGCCTGGCAGGCTACAGTCCATGGGGTCACAAGAGTTATACACGACTTAGCGACTAAACCAACACCACCAGTAACAAGTAGCATGTGTGTGCATACTAAGTCACTTCGTGTCAGTATCTTTGGGTCCCTATTAGCTATAGCCTGCCAGGCTCCTCTGTTCATGGGATTCTCCAGGCAAGAATACTGGAGTGGGTTGCCATCCCCTCCTCCAGGGTATCTTCCCCACCTAGGGATTGAACCCGTATCTCTTATGTCTCCTGCACAAGTAGTATATATATTACCTAAGTTCCTGTGGTCATGTATGGATGTGAGAGTTGGACTGTGAAGAAGGCTGAGTACCAAAAAATTGATGCTTTTGAACTGTGATGTTGGAGAAGACTCTTGAGAGTCCCTTGGACTGCAAGGAGATCCAACCAGTCCATTCTGAAGGAGATCAGCCCTGGGATTTCTTTGGAAGGAATGATGCTAAAGCTGAAACTCCAGTACTTTGGTCACCTCATGCGAAGAGTTGACTCATTGGAAAAGACTCTGATGCTGGGAGGGATTGGGGGCAGGAAGAGAAGGGGACAACAGAGGATAAGATGGCTGGATGGCATCACGGACTCGATGGACGTGAGTCTGAGTGAACTCTAGGAGTTGGTGATGGACAGGGAGGCCTGGCATGCTGAGATTCATGGAGTCGCAAAGAATCGGACACAAATGAGCGACTGAACTGAACTGAATTGAAGTTTCTTTGAGCATTTCTCACTCAACACCCTGCAACAGCAGGAAGCAAGCCTTCTAGGTCTGAGAAAATTTGAATACCAGCTCTTTCTCTCCTGTTACATTTTCCTATCTTGGACAATGATGCAATATACCATGGACTAAACCCCACTTAGCTGGTGTTTAGATCTCCTTTCCAGATTCAGATATGAAGGAGATAATGGTGTTTGTAGTTTTTGACTTGAAATCTACATCAGCTAACATTAACGACATCCATCCACAACACATTTTTGTTTGCATTTCCCTGATAAGCTGGTAGCCATTGTAATAGGTTTAATGTATCCTTTCATTCAGATTTGTTTGCTTTAACTTTGTATTTGTTACTTGTTGTTGCACAACAAATAACCCAAACTTTAGTGGCTTAAACAATAACCATTTATTATGATACAGTTTCAGTGTGTCAGTAATTCAGGAGTGGCTTAGTTGCAGCTGTTCGGACTCAAGGTCTCATGAGGTTATAGTTAAGCTGTCCCCCAGGGCTGCAGTAATTTGAAAGCTAGCCCAAGGCTGGAGAATTTGCTTTCTTTCTTTTTTTTTTTTAATGTAAATTTATTTATTTTAATTGGAGGTTAATTACTTTACAATATTGTATTGGTTTCACCATACATCAACATGAATCCACCACAGGTATGCACGTGTTCCCCATCCTGAACCCCCCTCCCTCCTCCCTCCCCGTACTATTCCTCTGGGTTACCCCAGTGCACCAACCCCAAGCATCCAGTACCCATGCATCGACCCTGGACTGGCGATTCAGTTCATATATGATATTATACATGTTTCAACGCTATTCTCCCAAATCATCTCACCCTCTCCCTCTAATACAGTATGCTGCTGCTGCTGCTAAGTCGCTTCAGTTGTGTCCGACTCTGTGCAACCCCATAGACGGCAGCCGACCAGGCTCTGCCCTCCCTGGGATTCTCCAGGCAAGAACACTGGAGTGGGTTGCCATTTTCTTCTCCAATGCATGAAAGTGAAAAGTGAAAGTGAAGTCACTGAGTCGTGTCCAACTCTCAGCGACCCCATGGACTACAGCCCACCAGGCTCCTCCGTCCACGGGATTTTCCAGGCAAGAGTACTGGAGTGGGGTGCCATTGCCTTCTCCGCTAATAGAGTATACTAAAGCATATATATGGAATTTAGAAAGATGGTAACGATAACCCTGTATACGAGACAGCAAAAGAATTTGCTTTCAAGATGATTCTCTCATGCCTCCATGACAAGTCAGGACTGGTTGCCAGGAGGATGTCTCATTTTCTCATCATGGGACTCCTCCACAGAAGTGCTTAAGTGTGTCCTCTTGACATGGTCACCAATATCGAGTTCTTCTCTCCTTCCTGGACACAAAACTAACTACATTTCAGGCAAGTATCCCTTCCCCACCCCTCATCAGTTGTAACCTTGTGACTACCCATTGGAACGTCAGCCCAGGCCATGAAATGGCCAATACCCTCTTCCCCATGCTCACTCTCTTTCCTCCTCTGTATGGCTAGAAGTGAAGGTCTCCAAAATGCCTGGGAAAAGCCCAAATTCCTGAGGAGAGCCATCCAGCCAGAAGATGTGCCCTGGACTTTGGTCTAGTGCAGATCGAGACCTAAACCTCTGCTGTGCTAAGCTGCAGGGATTTGGCTACAGCAACTACTTTCCCACTTGCTTATTCAGACTAACACAGTACAGTACATGTGTGTATGCTACGTTGCTTCAGTCGTGTCTCTTTGTGACCCCACGGACTGTAGTCTGCCAAGCTTCTCTGTTCATGGGATTCTCCAAGCAAGAATACTGGAGTGGGTTGCCATGCCCTCCTCTAGGGGATCTTCCCAACCCAGGAATTGAACCCACATCTGTTCTGTCTCCTGCATTGGTAGCCGGCTTCTTTACCGCTAGTACCACCTGTGAAGCCCACAGTAGAGTACAGTTATCTTCAATTTTCAAGTGTTCTTTACATTTCTCTAATGTTGTATGGAGAGCATGTTTTAATCCATGCTACTTAAGAGGAGGACTCTGCAAAGTTTCAGGTTTCCTTCCTTTCTTAAAATCTCAAAAGAGGCTCAAAGATACAAATATAATATCAATAAATAAGATAAAACTGTATTTAAAGTATCTAGGTAAGGAAATAGGGGCTAAAGAAAAGTAAGGCTGGGAACTCGGATGCCAGATGGTTTCAATAAAAATACTGAACATATTTAGAAGAAAATATGTCAAAATGTATGAAGGATATAGGTAATAATCTAAATTATATTGTTACATTTTGTGTCAGATCATGTAGCTTTTTTCTTTTGCTGCCCAACACACAGAAATATGACTTTCAAAAAAATCTCAGTGATGATACAGCTTATATGAACTTCACACTTAATCTGTTAGACTCATTGGTGCATATAATAATCATGGCACAAAAATGAATTTGTATGCTGGTATCATTCACAGAAATTCAAAAAGGATATTAAACCAGATTTGACAGATCTGGGCCAACAGGTAAATCTTTATTGAAAGAAAACTTTATTTTAAGAAATAGGAAGCACAAGGGGAATGGTAATTATGTCCCTCAAGCATCAATGCTTCAGAAAAAAGAACATAGAAGATTGTTTTCCATAGTTTTAGCACAGCCAATTTAATACTCTCAAAAAGAAGTCATCTTCTCCTTCTAAGCCTGTGAAAGTGCTCAGGGAGCTGAAATAATACCTCAGAAAGAATCTGCTCCTGCGAATTCTCACTCACCCTGATATACACTGAGAGCTTCAGAGGCAAAATCATTAAGTAAAACGAGAAATCTGTCTTTCAGTTCAGTTCAGTCGCTCAGTCGTGTCCGACTCTTTGCGACCCCATGAATCGCAGCACGCCAGGCCTCCCTGTCCATCACCAACTCCCGGAGTTCACTTAGACTCATGTTCATCGAGTCCGTGATGCCATCCAGCCATCCCATCCTCTGTCATCCCCTTCTCCTCCTGCCCGCAATCCCTCCCAGCATCAGAGTCTTTTCCAATGAGTCAACTCACGCAATGCAAATTTAAATTTCATTTTCAAGTGTTTAATATTTTCTCAAAATACTTTAGAACTAAAAATTAGTCAATTCTTTTCTAAGTCAGGCAACTTAAAAAAAAAAGTTTTCTCCTACTGACTTACTTTTATCATATAATAGTTGAATTTAATAACATTTACTCCAGTACTCTTGCCTGAAAAATCCCACGAATGGAGGAGCCTGGTGGGCTACAGTCCATGGGGTTGCGAAGAGTCGGACACGACTGAGTGACTTCTTTCACTTTTCACTTTCATGCATTGGAGAAGGAAATGGCAACCCACTCCAGTGTTCTTGCCTGGAGAATCCCAGGGATGGCGGAGCCTGGTGGGCTGCCATCTCTGGGGTCGCACAGAGTTGGACACGACTGAAGCAACTTAGCAGCAGCAGCAGCACTTAAGCTATACAAGCATAATATTAATAATAAAATAAACACCTGTGGGTCCAGTATTCATGTTATGAACTAAGACCTTCCCAGGTCTTAGTTGCCTATGTGTTTTTTAGGCTGAAGTTACCTACGTGATTTTTCAGTCTCCCACTTCTTGCCACCCTGACCAGTATCCTGAAAAGTTACTATATCCTGTATCAAGATACTGTAACCAGTATCCTGAAATCTTTACAGTTTTTTATGTACACATAGATCTTTAAGCATGATGCTGTTCACCTTTACTTGTTTTTGAGCCTTAAAAAAATGTTATAATACTTAATATAAAGTGAAAGTGAAGTTGCTCAGTTGTTTCCAACTCTTTGAGACCCCACAGACTGCAGCCTACCAGGCTCCTCCATCCATGGGATTCTCCAGGTGA
Organism: Capricornis sumatraensis; assembly: GCF_032405125.1. Lineage (NCBI taxonomy): Eukaryota > Metazoa > Chordata > Mammalia > Artiodactyla > Bovidae > Capricornis > Capricornis sumatraensis. The sequence continues at coordinate 82,869,482 of NC_091073.1, forward strand.
GAATAATGGAGTGGGTTGCCGTTTCCTTCTCCAAATACTTAATATGGTACTCTGTAATTTGATTTACATTTGCTCATCAGTTTAAGTTGAATACTTATTGCTGATTCGCTCACTTTATCTCATTTAGATGCAAAATGTTCATTTTCACTATTTTATGTGACTATTATATAACAATTTTTTTCATACTCTTGTTGGTGGATATCTGGATTATTTCCAATGTTTTGAAATATCAAACCCTTGGGTCTTTTTTCCAGTAGTCATGAATGGATGTGAGAGTTGGACTATAAAGAAAGCTGAACACTGAAGAACTGATGCTTTTGAACTATGGTGTTGAAGAAGACTCTTGAGAGTCCCTTGGACTACAAGGAGATTCACCTAGTCCATCTTAAAGGAAATCAGTCCTGAATATTCATTGGAAGGATTGATGCTGAAGCTGAAACTCCAATTCCTTGGCCACCTGATGTGGAGAACTGACTCAATGGAAAAGACCCTGATGCTGGGAAAGATTGAAGGCAGGAGGAGAAGCGGACAACAAAGGATAAGATTATTGGATGTCATCACTGACTCGATGGACATGAGTTTGAGTAAGCACCAGGAGTTGGTGATGGACAGGGAAGCCTGGCGTGCTGCAATCCCTGTGGTCACAAAGAGTCAGACACAACTGAGAGACTGAACTGAACTGAACATTTTAAAATGTGTTGGCATTAATTTGTTTATGGAATTATTCCCCTCTTCCATCTTTCATTCCTAATTTTGTTTATTTATGCTTCTCTGATGCCCTCAAATTCTTATGTAGAGAATTTGTTTAGGGAGGGACAGAATATGGAGAAGAAAGATGAGGACTATTGGGGATGAATAACTATATATATAGATGCTGGGAAACATTGAAGGCAGGAGAAGAGGGTGACAGAGGATGAGATGGCTGGATGGCATCACCGACTCGATGGACATGAGTTTAAGAAAACTCCGGGAGTTGGTGAAAAACAAGGAAGCGTGGCGTGCTGCAGTCCATAGAGTCGCAAAGAGTCGGACTGAGCGACTGAACTGAACTATAACACCAATCATTAAAGTTCTTGTCTTTTAGGAATTACAGGCCCATTAGTTTCTAGACCTTCTTGAGAAACAACAGACTTTTTCCTGTCCCTTAGGTTCCCTTACTTTGGAAAGGGAGAGGAATAGTTGAGATAGCTGGTCTGACATTGACAAGTGCCTACCTACACACACACAACATACACACCTTTCCTTACTTTCAGACAAGGACTTCCTTTCATTAAAAATTTGAGTCTTGGAGTTGAAATTCTTATATAAAAGTATTTGCCACAAAGGTAGATTGGGAAGCCAGGGAAAGTAGTATAGTTAAAACCAAGAAAAGATAGACTTTTATCATTTTTAAGAGGTCATCCAAGGGTCCACTATAGCCGGGTTTCAGATGGACACATCCAGAATGGAAAGCCCTGGACTTGGCAGTGAGAGCATGATAACTTCTGACACAGTCGTTTTACTGGAGTACCAAGGGCCAAGTCAGACAGCAATGATTAGGAGAGTGAAACACGTGGGTCTACTGAGTATAGTTTCATTTAGTTCACTCAATGAGTGTAAGGCTTCAATAGGAAAACAACAAGAAGGAAGGGAATTTCAACACAAACCAAAAGTGGAGGCAGATGAAGGGCTTTTCATATTTGTTTGTTTGTTTGTTTGTTTCATTTTTGGCTGCACCATGTGGCATGTAGGATCTTAGTTCCCTGACCAGGGATTGAACCTGTGCCCTCTGTATTGGGAGCATGGAGTCTTGCCCACTGGACTGCCATATTCTTATTTTTTAAAGTGGATAGTTTTCATCATTGACTTAGTATGGATTTGGGGGCTTCCCTGGTGACTCAGAACGTAAAGAATTTGCCCATAATTCAGGAGACTCAGGCTCGATCCTGGTTTGGGAAGATCCCCTGGAGGAAGGCATGGCAACCTGCTCCAGTATCCTTTCCTGGAGAATTTCCATGGACAGAGGAGCCTGGTGGGCTACAGTTCATAGGGTTGCAAAGAGTCAGACATGACTGAGTGACTTTCACTTCACTTTCACTTTTAGTATGAATTTAATATTCTCTCTCAGAAATAATCACTTTTTAAATCTTGTTTGTAATTGTGGACTAAAGGGTAATAGGACAGGAAAAAATTCTAGAGCTCCTGAAATTATTCTCTTTTGCTGGTCATTTATTCTGTTAATCTTGACCCCAGGGGGATTATTAGAAATTCAAAGTATTAATTCCCTGACCCACTTGTTCTAAATAAACCCTTTTGTAAAAAGTACAGGACAAGACAAACTGTCAAAGTAGCAAACACCCTAAATTGCTAGCAAAGACATTTCACAGGGACTTCCCTGGTTGTCCAGTGGTTGAGTCACTTTCCAAAGTTGCCGGTTCAATCCCTGGTCAGAGAACTAAGATCTCACATGCCTTGGGGCAACAAAGCCTCAGCACTACAACTGCAGAGGCCACTCACTCTGGAAACTGTGTACCACAACTAGAGACCCCAGGAGCTGCAACTACTGAGCCCAGGCAATCTGGAGCCACAACTAAAGAGAAACCGCCAGGCCACAAAGAAAGATCCCTCATGCTGCAGCTGAGACCAGACACAGCCAAAAATAATTAATTAATTAAAAAAAATAAAATAAAAGCCAAGTGAGGGAAGGGGGTTGCAGGGTCTGTGATCAACTTGTGTACAATTCTCTAATTGGTTGGCGGTGATGTATCCGGGTGATGTCACATCTGTCCCTAGGCTCCAGGAGGCCTGGGGCTATGTGCTTATGGTCGTCAAGTGTTAATAGCTAACAGCTTCCATTTGTTAGAGGGGGAGGTTTTTTACATCTGCAAACCAACTCGGCAAATGTGCATCAAATACTATTACCAAGGTATTTCAGTTCAGTTCAGTTCATCCTCTTGCGACCCCATGGACTGCAGCACTCCAGGCTTCCCTGTCCATCACCAACTCCCTGAGCTTGTTCAAACTCATGTCCATCACATCAGTGATGCCATCCAACCATCTCATCCTCTGTCATCCCCTTCTCCTCCTGCCCCCAATCCCTCCCAGCATCAGTCTTTTTCAATGAGTCAACACTTTGCATGAGGTGGCCAAAGTACTGGAGTTTCAGCTTTAGCATCAGTCCTTCCAAAGAACACCCGGGACTGACCTCCTTTAGAATGGACTGGTTGGACCTCCTTGCAGTCCAAGGGACTCCCAAGAGTCTTCTCCAACACCACATTTCAAAAGCACCAATTCTTCGGCCCTCAGCTTTCTTCACAGTCCAACCCTCACATCCATACATGACCACTGGAAAAACCATAGCCTTGACTAGACGGACCTTTGTTGGCAAAGTAATGTCTCTGCTTTTGAATATGCTATCTAGGTTGGTCATAACTTTCCTTCCAAGGAGTAAGCATCTTTTAATTTCATGGCTGCAATCACCATGAAATTAAAAGATGCTTACTCCTTGGAAGGAAACTTATGAAAGACAGTAGGAAAGGCGAAATCATGTTTAGAATCAAACCCCATTCCCGCCAGAGACGCTCAGAGAGCTCAAAAAACACCTTATGCACACCAGGACCCAGGGACCCCACAGAGACTGAGACAGAACTGTGTTTGAGTGTCTCCTGTGGAGGTGCCGGCTGGCGGTGGTCTGCTGCAGGGACAGAGGCTCTGGGTGCAGCAGACTTGGGTATGGCATAAGAGCTCTTTGGTGGTCGCCATTTACCCAACCATAGAGCTGCCAGAACTTACACAGGACTGGGGAATAGACTCTCGGAGAGCACAACAGAACCTTGTGCACCAGGACCCAGGAGAAAAGAGCAGTGACCCCACAGGAGACTGCCCCGGACTTGCCTGTGGGTGTCTGGGAGTCTCAGGTGGAGGGTGGGTCGGTGGTGGCCAGCTGCAGGGTTGGGAGCACTGAGTGTAGCGGTACATGCATGGGATCTTTTGAGGGAGGTCACCATTATCTTCATTACCTCCACCAAGGCACTTCAGAGAGGAGCTAAAGCAGAGGATATGGGGAAAGACCTATCCCAGGAAGACCCCATGAGGTCCTGCTGTTACATCACCATTTGAATGAGTTCCACCCATATTCTTAATTGATTGTAAGAATAATTGAAAATCTTTTTCCTCTGTCAGTGAACCATATAATCTTTCTATTTATCTTTTTGACCAAGAAAGAGACCAAAGTCCTCTAAGGGTGTATATCCATACCAGAGCTTCCCTGTCTTTATAAAGCTTCTTACTAAATACAATCATAGCTTTTATGAATATGTATACATTTCACTACAAATTGTTATTGCTTTAATTCTAACATGATAGATTTCTTTTTAGAAGAGACCTCGTTTTCTTACAACATTTCTCATTTTTCAGACTTTGCACTTCTACAAAATGCCTTATTTAAATATTTGGCCAGAGAGTAATAATGTTTAACCCTTATGAAACTTCTCTGGGTCATAGTTCAGTGCCTGAGATACCAGAAGTAGCAAGTCGAGGTTTACAACTGGGTGGTGTAATTCCCTAGGGACTGTGGGTTCCTTTGTCTCAAGGCAGGGCAAGCTGAATTAATATGTTGAAAACTTCCTAAATCAGCCTGAGACCTTGGCAGAAGATGACCACAGAAGAAACCCAAAGAACTTAGGCCCCATATTTAAAAATCTTGATGTGACAACTAAATTTCCAAAACTTTTCCATCTGATCACATTCTTTGACATCCTCCTTTGAAGAACTGAAAAAAATGTAGTGCTGTGTTTTGTCTTCCTGACCTCCTGAAGTATTGGGATAAAAGCCTGAAAGCTTTGTGTCTGAAAGAGTTAAAACAATCTGCATGGCAGAATATCAAATCCTACCACTTTTCCCTGCCAAATGAAAAAAAAAAAAAATCAAAGCAAGCAGTAAGAAGGAAAGAAAAAGGGGAACTTTAGTGTTAGTAAATCAATCAGTTCCTAGACACTAATCTTCTTAAATCCATCCCTCAAGGTGGGGAGGGCCCTCTTTGGGTTTTCGGTGAAATTGATACCAAGGACTCTCAACTCTCTTTGGTTAATGGTCCACATTTACTATTTATCTGGATTTCAGAAATATCCCATGGAAATGATCCACTAGCACAATTATACTGAGTACTTAGTAATTTTATCCTTTACTCATTAATATTAATTAGTGCTTGGAGGGGAAAGAGGACAGAGAAAGACTTCTCCTATCCAAGCTAATTAACTTTGTCTAGCTTCTATGAAAGTGAGAAAGCACTTTATTAAAAACCATAAGATAAGCACTCAAGGGACTTTTATTTTCTGCTTAGGCTAAATTGTGATAACATTTGGATTTGAGAGCATCCTAGAATTGCCAATGAGAATAAAAGGATCATTACTGCAGAGCAAAGTCTCCAGCTTGGTTTCCAAGGCACCCACTCAGTTGGTGGTAACATAGATTTGATGTTTTCATGCTATTTTGAGAAATGAAAGGTGATTTCCAAGCCTCCTATACATGACATGATAATACTCCAAGTGACCAGGAAAAGCAAGAGAATAGAAGCAGTTATTCCTTCTTTTTTAGTAACATGGATTGATACATTATCTTTACTCAAGCAGTGAGCTGAAACACTTTTTAATCTAATGTCTAATATGTATTTGATTTCCAGCTGGTACAGAAACATTTTTTAAAACAAAGATGTCATTAGACACGTTTACTATTCCCTATGAATAAAACACTGTTAGACCAATGGCACCCCACTCCAGTATTCTTGCCTGGAAAATCCCACGGACGGAGGAGCCTGGTGGGCTGCAGTCCAAGGGGTCGCTAAGATTTGGGCACGACTGAGCGACTTCATTTTCACTTTTCATTTTCATACTTTGGAGAAGGAAATCTTGGCCTGGAGAATCCCAGGGTCAGGGAGCCTGATGGGCTGCCATCTATGGGGTCGCACAGAGTTGGACACGACTGAAGCGACTTAGCAGCAGCAGCAGCAGACCTCCATAAGGATAAGTAGCAATTAGAAGCCATACATTTCATATGATTTTTATCTCAATATTCATTCATTTGTACTTTTGACAAATTTGATGGAGTACCTACTATGCAGGAGGAACTATACTGAGTTCTAAAACCTTAGATATTAATGTGAAAAAAAAAAGTTATCTTAGTTTCCCCTCACGTTTATGCTCCCTGTTTGTCCAAGTCCTTTGAGATGTAGACACCAATACAGAATTAAACTTGTGAAGATTTCATCTTGTGATAAAATAGACAGAAAATGGAGAGGGGACTGGAAAAGCTGGGAGAGTTATCGGATTACATTGCAAGGCTGTCAAAGAGGAGAGAGGGAGGGAAGACTGAATGGGACTTGGTCCAGACTCCGGTGCAACCAGCATAAAGAAGCAAGACTAGGGGTGGGGGTGGGGATTCCCATTTCTCCCCCAGCTGGGCTTACCTTCATATCCCTGCTGTGCTCATTTGCTTTCTGAAAACGTCGCATGGGAAGAAGCATGGCTTTGACTTAAACAGGGCAATGAATTGCCGAGCAAGCAGCTGGACTCTTGGTCAGCTGTACTTCAGGTACTTAGAGGTTCTGAGAGGCATCCTCATGGCTGCCACAGGCTCTGTTCATGTCTTTATTACAACATTTCCTGTTTTAATTTGTCTTCCTGACTGATAGTTGAAAAAAAAACCAGAATCTCATTTATGCCCGAATCATAAAATGTTAATTCTGTTATATAGAATTAGATTTTGGAAACTTTATTATAAATTCCTAAAATATCTGATTTTTCAGTCTAAAACCTAAATCTGTGTCTGGTTTATATACTTGGTGCCTAATGGCAATGAAATGTATTTTAAAAAAAAAATAAAAGAGCAAAGCTTTAAAATCTTTTATAGCAAAATTGTGTGTAAAATATAGACTATAAGGAAAGCCTTCAAGGATGTCCTAATAGTAATTTTACTTCCTCTAAGCATCTTGAGTTAGTATTTTTGAATTGATATCAAAGTTGGTGTCTTTCCATTGTTGAAAACAAGGTCAGTGTGAATTCAAAGCATTGTTAAACCTCATGTATCTTTTACTTCATAGTATCAGTCTAATTTGAGGTCATTGAGTCTTACTGACCTTTTGCTAGTTTGGAATTGACTTTTTGTTGTTGTTCTTTGCTGACAGTAATTCTCTGTTTTCAAACAGCTTCACTGCTTTAAGGATCTGTTTGTATTTTAAGAAAGTGTTCGAGGTAGAAGTTTTGAAGGCTGTGTCATATGGTAAAAAGACCATGATCTTTGAGATCAAACAGACTATATTTGGGTCTCATCCCTATTTCTTTAATCAGTGCATGCCTTTTGACAATCTGATAAACCTTCCTGAATTTGCTTTCTTCTCTGTAATTTAGGGATAACAATTCCCGCCTTACAAGTTGGTGTGGGAAAGAAATGAAGCAGCTGCACAAGCTGACCCTGTGTCTCCCTATCCAGACTGCCGTGTTTCCTGGTGTTTTCAGTTCAGTTCAGTTCAGTTCAGTCGCTCACTCGTGTCTGACACTTTGCGACCCCATAAACTGTAGCACAGCAGGCCTCCCTGTCCATCACCAACTTCCAGAGTTCACCCAAACTCATGTCCATTGAGTCGGCGATGCCATCCAGCCATCTCATTCTCTGCCATCCCTTTCTCCTCCAGCCCTCAATCTTTCCCAGCATCAGGGTCTTTTCAAATGAATCAGCTCTTCGCATCAGGTGGCCAAAGTATTGGAGTCTCAGCCTCAGCATCAGTCCTTCCAGTTCCTTCCTGGGTGTTGGTCCTTCCAACACCCAGGACAGATCTCCTTCAGGATGGACTGGTTGGATCTCCTTGCAGTCCAAGGGACTCTCAAGAGTTTTCTCCAACACCACAGTTCAAAAACATGAATTCTCTGATGCTCAGCTTTCTTTATAGTCCAACTCTCACATCCATACATGACTATGGGAAAAACCATAGCCTGGTGTCTTGGTCTCCTTTTTATTGGAAGTCACTGGAGACAAACTGACCCCAAGCCTACCCAGCCCAATGGTGCAAGTCTCCAGCACAGTCCCCTTGCAGCTGGTCTGAGCTGACAGGGCAATGAATCCTTGGCCTCCCAATGTCTTCTGTTTTTGCAATCCCTTCTTCAGCACATCTGTCAAAATGCTACCTCATCCTCCCATGCCCACTGCTATCCCATGATCATAACGGTGGGAAGGAGTCTTGTCTGAAAAGGCTGGGGAGTGGAAGAAGCAAGTCCCTCAAGATCCCATCCACCTGGACCTAGACAAGTAAGTGGTCTGCAGTCACTCAGGTCCAGCAATCAGTTGTGGTAAGACCCCTATTTTTGTCTGGTCTACCGTTCATCTTTGAAACCAAGCAGGACCCCAGGGAGTCTTCCCAGGGACAGACACCCTCTGTATCCTTCACCTGGTTCTTGTTTGTGGAAAAGCTTTAGCCTCTTAGACCTTCCCCACATTTTAAAGAGCAAACTTAATCAGAGAATTGAGAAAATGCAGAAACAAAGGAAAACAGTCAAGCAAGACAAAATAATCATTAGTCTGTGTGGCCCGAGCTTGACAGCTCCGCCATGCTCATCACAGGTCCTGGTGAGATTCTCCTGTGAGATGTTTGCTTTGTGAGAGACTGTGTGTTGGGTATTCTTGAGAGGCTCTAAAAGATAGAACTTCTGCTGATTTTTTTTAAGGCCTTTTTGTTGCATATGCAGAGCTGCAGGTAAGTTAAGGTGCTTAGTCCATAGAGTGCTTGCATTTTCATCTGTGAAGTCTTAGAAATACATGCTGAGCAAGCAGAAACTTCAGGTTTGTGTTATTAAGCTGTCGGTAGTTCACAGGGAATCTGTGGCTGGTTATTTGTTATGTGCCTGCTGATTGTTTGCTTTCCTCAATTTTTTGTATCTGACAGAACATAGACTCGATTGTAATGAGGGGTCTGGTGAGAAGAGGGGTGCTGAAAGTGCTGGGGGAGGTGGTAACATCTCCATGCTCATCATGACCTGCACAGCCCAAAGGTTACTACTGATGTTGGTATCCAGAGATAGAAAGTATTTAAGTATTGAGAGGCAGGATCAGAGGAAGTTAAGTAAGCACCTGCCTTGGGTGCAAAATTATAAATAAAAATTCAATGCATTATTATATATATTTTTTGGCCACACCCCATGGCATGTAGAATCTTAGTTCCCCAACCAAGGATCAAACCCATGCCCCCTGGATTGAAAGTGCAGAGTCTTAACCACGGAAGCACCAGGTAAGTCCTTAGAGCATTATATTTGAAAATTCAAAAATGTGCACCAAAAAAATCCATCATGAATGAAATGTCAAAGTTGTAAATGCAGATAGGGTTAGTAATGTATGTTGACTCCCCAAGCGTCAAGCAGTAATGAAGCCTGCAGCCAAAGGGAAAACCAGAAATGCTGATTCTGGATTTATTTAAAGTTTTAATATTTATTCATCACAGATGTTTTGCATTCATTTGATTTTTTGCACGATTGCATTGAAGTATTATTTTTCTTCATTATTGAGTCTTTTAGCATCCCTTAAACTTTGAGCCCAAGGCCAGTGCATCACTCGCCTCATCCTACTTCAAACCCTGCTGTGAGCCTCTAGGTTTTAAGGACATTCATTTTGCTTCCTTTCATCTTCCGCCTGCTGGTAGAGGGTAGTTATGGCCCAAGGGCTACAAAACTGCAGTATATCAGAAACTGTATTGACAATATTTAATATGAATTTGCATGTGATTTATTGGGGCTTTGTAAATCAATCTTCTTCCCCACCAGAAATCCTTCAGGGAGGACTTGAATAGTACTGGAATAAATTAGTAATGAAAAAAATAAATGATTTTTTTTAATAGATTTTTCAAACACTATAAACCTTCAGGGTATGTTTAAATAATGGCCTTATTTTTCACTCCAACACATTTTCTAAGTAGAGCAATAGTCATCTTGTTTATGATATTCCTGTATGGTGGTGTTCAGACTTCTGCCAACTGGGAGTCATCAAAGGCGTGAGCCTGTGTGTCTGGAGAGCAGCTGGTAGGAAGCTTGTGCTTCACTTCATGCCTTGGTTGTATCACAAGGTAAGATGACACAGGGTAAGTGCACAGGATTGGCAGTCGGAAGCCATTGATTCCTCATTTGTCACTTATTACCGGGGTAAGCGTCTACTTCCCTAAGTCTTGATTAACTACATCCTTTCAATAGAAATGACAATAGATTCTTCCCAGGGCTATTGGAAAGAACAAATTGAATCATAGGGGAAAGTGCTTTGTAAACTGCCAAAGGGCTTTACAAATAAAATGAGTTCTTTCCTTGATCAATGCTCAACCACAGAGTTGAGAGGATATGGTGGAGCTGAGGTTGACTTCTCTGCCAGAAGGCGAGAGAAAGTCTGCCAGCTAGGTTGTATTTTCAGGTGTAGTATGTCATTCTAAGGACTCCCCTGATAGCTCAGTTGGTAAAGAATCTGCCTGCAATGCAGGAGACCATGGTTTGATTCCTGGGTTGGGAAGATCTGCTGGAGAACGGATAGGCTACCCAATCCAGTGTTCTTGGTGTTCCCTTGTGGCTCAGCTGGTAAAGAATCCACCTGCAATGTGGGAGATCTGGGTTTGATCCTTGGGTTGGAAGATCCCCTGGAGAAGGGAAAGGCTACCCACTCCAGTATTCTGGCCTAGAGAATTCCATGGACTGTATAGTCCACGGTCACAAAGAGTTGGACATGACTGAGCAACTTTCAATCACTCAGTCACATGTCATTCTAAAACACACTAACCCGTGGTGGATTCATGTTAATGTATGGCAAAACCAATACAGTATTGTAAAGTAAAATAAAGTAAAAATAAAAAAAAATAAATAAAACACACTAACCGGACGAAGGGATGGTGGAAGGAAATCCTTCATCAAAAAGTTCATGCTTATAAAATGCAAAGGAATCATAAAGACTAGCTTTCAATAAAGCTTCCTGAGAAAGGTATACAGACTTCAGAAGAACTCTGGCTAATTGCACAAGATTTTCATTGATGTGGCAGTATCAAAATCATGAGCAAACAACCAGAAATATGCCCCCAATGGAGAAGATACAGTAACTGTTCCTTCAGGAAATGCAGTAGTTGTACTAATTCCTGGAAGTCAAGAGTCAACACTTTTTGCTAATTGGTCTAGCAATTGGTCATCTTGACTTTAAAAGTATATTATCTATTGGAAATTGAAATGGTTCTTTAACATTCAGTTCAGTTCAGTTCAGTTGCTCAGTCATGTCCGACTCTTTGTGACCCAATGAATTGCAGCACACCAGGCCTCCCTGTTCATCACCATCTCCCGGAGTTCACTCAGACTCACGTCCATCAAGTCCGTGATGCCATCCAGCCATCTCATCCTCTGTGGTCCCCCTCTCCTCCTGCCCCCAATCCCTCCCAGCATCAGAGTCTTTTCCAATGAGTCAACTCATCGCATGAGGTGGCCAAAGGACTGGAGTTTCAGCTTTAGCATCATTCCTTTCAAAGAAATCCCAGGGTTGATCTCCTTCAGAATGGACTGGTTGGATCTCCTTGCAGTCCAAGGGGCTCTCAAGAGTCTTCTCCAACACCACACTTCAAAAGCATCAATTCTTCGGCACTCAGCCTTCTTCACAGTCCAACTCTCACATCCATACATGACTCCTGGAAAAACCATAGCCTTGACTAGATGGACCTTAGTCGGCAAAGTAATGTCTCTGCTTTTGAATATACTATCTAGGTTGCTCATAACTTTTCTTCCAAGGAGTAAGCATCTTTTAATATCATGGTTGCAGTCACCATCTGCAGTGATTTGGGAGCCCCCAAAAATAAAGTCTGACACTGTTTCCACTCTTTCCCCATCTATTTCCCATGAAGTGATGGGACCAGATGCCATGATCTTTGTTTTCTGAATGTTGAGCTTTAGGCCAACTTTTTCGCTCTCCTCTTTAACTTTCATCAAGAGGCTTTTTAGCTCCTCTTCACTTTCTGCCATAAGGGTGGTGTCATCTGCATATCTGAGGTTATTGATATTTCTCCTGGCAATCTTGATTCCAGCTTGTGTTTCTTCCAGTCCAGCGTTTCTCATGATGTACTCTGCATAGAATTTAAATAAGCAGGGTGACAACATACAGCCTTGACGTACTCCTTTTCCTATTTGGAAACAGTCTGTTATTCCATGTCCAGTTCTAACTGTTGCTTCCTGACCTGCATACAGATTTCTCAAGAGGCAGGTCAGGTGGTCTGCTATTCCCATCTCTTGAAGAATTTTCCACAGTTTATTGTGATCCACACAGTCAAAGGCTTTGGCATAGTCAATAAAGCAGAAATAGATGTTTTTCTGGAACTCTCTTGCTTTTTCCATGATCCAGCAGATGTTGGCAATTTGATCTCTGGTTCCTCTGCCTTTTCTAAAACCAGCTTGAACATCAGGGAGTTCATGGTTCACGTATTGCTGAAGCCTGGCTTGGAGAATTTTGAGCATTACTTTACTAGCATGTGAGATAACATACCTAGTGGGAAAACCAAAGTGATAAAATTACCCTTTAGGATTTTCATTTGTCGGGTAAATACATACCACTTTTGATGAGTAATCAATTTTTTAAGAAAATCCTTAATTCAGAGACTGCCAGATTCATTGATTTTATTACCCTTGTTTGGTGCAAGGTGTATGCAGCAGATGATATACAAAAGTCTAGTCTTTAGTTAAGCTGATGGCAATTCTTGTGACAAGGAAAAAAAGTTCTTTACTGGCTGCACTGTAAGATGGCTATGTTTGAACATGGAGTTAGAGGTGAATTAATTCCTATCTGACAAGGTCCTTGATTGGCATTCGTTTGATCTTTGGAAAATCTTAAAGCCCCAGAAGAACTCTCCAAGGAAAATAGCACAGCCTTAAAGGAGAAAGTAGGCAGAACTTACTTCTATTGTACTCTCACCCCTAGACCCAAGAATGCAAGGTTCGATTTGGTGTTGTATAGTGGTCAGGTCTCTTAAATTATTAGCTAATAGTAATCTAAAATATCTTAGTGGGTGAGGCTATTTTAAATGACATTGCTTATTGGGCAACATTTTAAAAACTTGAGTATTATATAGAACCCATTAAAGGAAAGTAACAGATATCTGTTATTGATTTATATTATTTTTATTGTACTGTTACTTAAAATAGAACAAATATTGTGTTGCATTGAGCAGAGCTGTGGTATATACACACTGGGTTGCCTGGGCAATGAATGAGCAGGAGTCAGGGGTGTTCTCTTCTCTCCTGCGGCTGGCAGCTCCTTTCCCCCAACAGCAGGGCCTGAGCTGTGCTTTGCAGACCTACTCCTGCTGACCACAGGCACTGGCATGCCCAGTGCTGGCTTGATTATCCGCATTGAGGGGGCTGCGTCCCATACTTGCCATGTAAAGAGGAGGACCTGCACAGGCAAGGCCCTTCCACTGGGGCCCAAACTGGCTGCCCTGGCTTTCCTTTCCTCATGGGAAGGTGAAATATCCCATGTTTTTCCTTGTTTTAATCCGGTCTTGTCAGCTTTTTCCTTTCCTCAGTAAACCCTGTTACTCAACATTTTTGTAGAATTTGTCCCAAAATATGACAGGTGACAGGTGAAGACTGTCAGGATCCAGTTTACATGGCAAATGTGAAATTAAGTATGAATGCCCTAGGATTTCAGCTCTTTCATAGCCATGAGCCTAAAATTTAAGAGGAAGTATAAAATATCATATTAAATTACGGTTACTAATAACTAACATTGTCTTGGCGAAACTAAATCATCCAGGATGGTGTTTAATAAAAAAAAGAGTAGCATTAGTTTCAGTTGTATATTAATCCATTTTATGTGTGCTAAGTCACTTCAGTTGTGTCTGACTCTTTGCGACCCTATGGACTGTAGCCCACCCGGCTCCTCTGTCCAAGGGATTCTCCAGGCAAGAAAACTGGAGTGGGTTGCCATATCCTTCTCTGGAGAATCTTCTCTTCCTAGGGATTGAACTCACATGTCTTAAGTCTCCTGCTTTGGCAGGCAGGTTCTTCACCACTAGTGCCACCTGGGAAGCCCAATCCATTTTATATTTTAACCTAAATTATATTAATTTTAGAGAATGTTTTTTGGGTCAGTTTGATTGGCCACATGATATGAAATAATTCCAAGACTGTTCCAGTAATAGACCCCGTGTTTAACCAAAATTCTTGCAAACAATTCTTGAGTGTATATTTTGAGGCTGTGTCACATAGTAACTTGGAAAGCTGACCTGTTGATTTGAGAATAAGGTCAGCATCTTGATGCTATTAAGCCTACTATATGTAGATGTCTAATTCAATCACTGGAGGAATCAAAACAATTTTTAATTTTACTGTAACTCTGGAAGTTGCTGCATATGAATCGTTCTAAGTTAATGTAGAGGAAGATGGGCTGAACTGTGTGCCTTGTGCCCACCTGAGATGGGAACATTAAGCTATTGCTCATCTGGCGCCGGCTCTTTGAGTTTCTTGGACTTAGTACCACACGCTGTGTGAGAATCCAAATCTTCCACCAGTGTTTCCTATTTTTAGGACAATGAAGCTTTTATTTAAACAAGGAGTTATGTGTGACCTAACCTATATCCCACTCACTCACTCATTCGCTCACTCATTCATTCATTCACCAGAAACTTGTGCATGCCATGCGCCAGGCGCTATTCTAGGCAATGATGCACATCAGTGGGCAAAACAGATAAGACCCTTGTCTTCATGGAGCTCTTCCTCTAGCAAAAGGAGACAGGAAACAGGACGTACTAGTAAGCAAGCTTTGTGTGTGGGGTGCAGGGGCGGGGTGTTAGTCGTTCATTTGTGTCCGACTCTTTGCGATCCCATGGACTGTAGCCCACCAGACTCCTCTGTCCATAGAATTCTCTAGGCAAGAGTACTGAGGTTGGGTAGCCGTTCTCTTCTCCCAGGGATCTTCCTGACCCAGGGATGGAACTCATGTCATCTGCATCCCTTATCAAGACTTCCCTCATGTAACTTACAAAAGATTCACCCATCTAGAATCCAGCTCGGGTACAGCGGCTCAAAGTATAAGACTCTAGGGGTCCAAGCAAAGGGACAATCACAAACATCTTTTAGGAAAGTCACCTTTAATGAAGGTCTCATAAGCTCCCTTCAATCCATCTTATTATAAGCTACTTTCCTAAGACAAATTTTTGTGTGTAAAAATTATTTGTCAAAATTCATTCTATGGTCAAGGCATTTTGATTTATATAACTGCTCCACTTAAAATAGAAATTTTAACTCTAGAGATTTTTAATCAGGATATTAAAAATAAATTTTAATTCATGAGCATATTTTTGTTTCAAAGAAATCTGATGGCATAAAGAAAAAATATTTTTAAGCATAAAAATTAGATCAAGGCAGAATTCTGTGGGGGGAAGTGTGATTTTAAGAGAGAAATGGTTGATGTAAATTTTCTGACTGTTGAAGAAAGGTTCAAGCATTTTTAAAATGAATGATGCTGGGTATCAAAACTCATGTTTTTAGTCTATTTCTTATAATGTGCTCCATATTTATCAGAGCAACGTAACAGTTTTATTTTAAAATGTCAACATACAATATGTCAGAAATCACATACTTTATAACTATTTAACATGAAAAAGTTTTAGATATCATTTTCATGGGGATGACCCACAGAGATGTTATGGGGAGGGAGGTGGGAGGGGGGTTCATGTTTGGGAACGCATGTAAGAATTAAAGATTTTAAAATTTAAAAAAATAAATAAATAAATAAAAATAAATAATTAAAAAAAATAAAAGGAATGCATCAGTTTTCAAACTCCATCCAAGGATTAGCATAGTTCTCGAATTTCACTATGACTTAGACAACAATTTGGATAATGTCAAGAAGACCTGCATCAAGAGATCATCTCATCAGCAATGGAAAACCTTATTCTTCAGAAGCAGAAAGAGCGATCTTGAGTTAGCAATCTATTTTGTTTTAATTTTTATTGGAGTGTAGTTGCTTTACAACATTGTGTTATTTTCTGCTGTACAATAATGTGAATCAGCTATATATATATATAAAATCCCCTTTTTTTTTTTTAATTTCCTTAATAACCAGCACAAGGAAGCAACCTAAATGTCCACCAAGAGAGGAAAGGGTAAAGAAGGTATGGCATATATATACAGTGGAATATAACTCAGCCACAAAAAAGAACAAAATTCTGCCATTTGCAGAGACATGGATGGCCCTGGAGACTGTCATACAGCAATCTCTTTGTAAGAATCTTTTCTTACAAAGAAATTGCTGGAATCTTTTCTTTAGGCATTTATCTCCATCAGGTGTTACGATGAAAGAGGAAGAAAGAGGTGGCATGGCTTGACAGGGACAGGGACTTCCCTGGCAATCCAACAGTTAGGCTCCATGTTGCCAATGCAGGGGCCATAGGTTGGATCCCTAGTTGGGTAACTAAGATCCCACATGTCTCAGGGCATGCTCTTCCGCAAAAAAAAAAAAGAAACCATAGAGAGGAAGACCCTGTAACATTGAACGTGGTACAATGCTAACATAGTACATTGAAGAGGTGAAGGGTAACCAAGTCTATGATAGGGACTCTTACAAAAGGGAAATGATTCATATAGGAAGAATGCTCAAGGGAAAGGACACAATAGCTTGAGTGTTGGCAAGAGGGCCAGTGTTGTAGAGTGTGACTGTGATTCGAATGGGATATGCATGTGTCTCTTCTGAATTTGGGAAACAGGCACAGAAGAGTGCTGGCTTGACACCTGGAGATTCCCCTGCCCTCCCACAGGAAGGGCGCAGCAGCTGGTCTACATGGCACTTTGACTGGCTTCTCCTGGAACTGAGCCTCCCTTGGGAGAGGACCTGGTTTTCATGAAGGTGTGCTACTGGGTTCTTTGCCGTAAATCTAGCTTCATTTTGAGTAAGTTTACTTTGAAGACATGTTTATTCAGGCTAACTCCTGATGCACGATTCCCTTGAATTTCCTGAAGATAGGCTGGTGTCTCAATTCCTTTTCCATACATCCAGGTGGAAAAGGCTCTCAAAAATGAACCTCATATATTTGAATGTATCACAAAGTTGGGCAGAATTCTATTCTGCATTACCTATGTGTGAACATCCTCATAAACATGTAGAAAACAGAATGCTTCTATTCTTCTTCTAAAGATATAAAGATCAGGGACTTCCCTGGAAGTCCAGTGGTTAAGACCTGAAGCTTCCACTGCAAGGGGTACAAGTTCAATCACCCATCTGGGAGCTAAGAACCCACACACCTTGTGGCTAAGGAACCAAAACATAAAAAAAAGAAGAAATATTGTAACAAATTCAATAAAGGCTTTCAAAATGGTTCACATCAACAAAAAATCTTTAAAATATATATAAAGATCGAAAGAGAAGTCGATCACAAGTGGCTTCCATCTCGAGCCATGAAAAAGCTACTAATAGTTAGACAAGGATGAGAGAGAAAAATGGAGAGCATGGCAGCCCACTCCAGCACTCTTGCCTGGAGAATCGCAAGGACAGAGGAGCCTGGTGGGCTACAGTCCATGGGGTTGCAAAGAGTCAGACAAGACTGAAGTGACTTAGCACATGTGCACGCATGCACAAGGAAGAAAAAAGCAGAGCATCAGCATTTTTGGTGAGGAAAGACTGCAGCAGAGAATCAGCCTCTCCTGAGAAGCCTTTGGGAACTCTCGGGACCTGCCCTCGGGAGCCCACCAGAGCTGCAGTCTTCCCCAGCTGGCCTCCAGTCAAGCATGTTCTCCTGGAGAAAAATCCAGACACCTGTGCTCATTCATGTATTGACATGACTCAGTGAACTGTGTGTTAAATGATCTTCTGGAGCTTGCCTGAGTGTATTTTTTCTTAAATGGAACAGTTCAACTTGCATTTCAAATAACCAACTTAGAGTACAATCAGTTGTAACAAAAGACTTGTTCATTTCTTCTAATGTGTTATAATTCTAATTGACAGCCTCCAGGATTGTTTATCAGATTTTATCATACATTATTTTTATATATTTGCATTTTGTATTTGAAAGACTGTAAGTAGTGATCATTGCATTTATATTACATTGTATGCAACAGTTGATATTCTATACGGTGTTTTCGCAATTTAACCGGTGCCTGATTTGGCAAATTATTGTCTTGAAATGGCAAATATTTTCAGAAGGACATTGTTCTAGGACCAGCAGTTCAAGGTGTATTTCATGGAAAAAGAATAGAGAAGCAGAAGATCACACTAATTTCAGCTTTGTTTTCTAAAAAAAAGACCTAAGATAGCTCTACATTACATGCCAATTCATTGTTATTTTATACAAAACAACAAAATTTGAACAGTATGCATAGCCAAAGTAGTTTATCTGTGAGTGCACAGAGAATTTTCCTGTCTTATATTCCAAGTGTCATTTGACATCTGAACCCATTTACACTTTATCTCAGTTGATGCAGTTGTGTGTCATAGTTCTCTGTTCTGTTTTCTACTTTTCCTGTGGTTTTGTGGGAGTTTGGGGGAGGTGTCTTGTTGTTTTATCTTTCTACTGATCTGGAAATTATACATTCTACTCATAGTCTATTCAAGATCATCTTTCATTAATAATATGTAAACCCTTACTGCCCTATCAATATTATCAGTGAAGCCTCAATGTCTCCTATGAGGAATTTAACTTTGTTTACATTTTTTTTCTTTTTTCTCTGCCTCCCAGATTACGTTAGCATGATCTCAGATTATTAAACTAGAAAGTTAACAGGTTTTTCACTCTGTAGTTTCTCTTTCAAGACTATTTTGACATTTGAATTACATACAATCATCCAAACAATAATTATTCACTGGGGACTTTGTTTCATTGTATTGCTAGTGTTCACCTCCTTTACCTCCTTTTTGTGCATTTGAGAGGGGGGAGGGCGGGAGGAAGATCCAAGAGGGAGGGATTACATGTATCCATATAGCTGATTCGCTTTGTTGTACAGCAGAAACTAACACAACTTTGTAAAGCATTTATGCTGCTGCTGCTGCTAAGTCGCTTCAGTTGTGTGCAACTCTGTGTGACCCCATAGACAGCAGCCCACCAGGCTCACCTGTCCCTGGGATTCTCCAGGCAAGAACACTGGAGTGGGTTGCCATTTCCTTCTCCAATGCATGAAAGTGAAAAGTGAAAGTGAAGTCACTCAGTTGTGTCCGACTCTTCGTGACCCCATGGACTGCAGCCCATCAGGCTCCTCTGTCCATGGGACTTTCCAGGCAAGAGCACTGGAGTGGGGTGCCATCGCCTTCTCTAATCAAAAAAAAAAAAAAATGTGGATGTCCCACTTTCTAAATAATGGCATGTCTCAGAATACATTTATCATTTCCTGGTACTGCAATGGTAAATTGTTTCTGTTTAGAATCCCAGGCCACTCCCTTTTCCCTCAAAATTCTATAGATTTTGTTCCATTATTTTGGCATGATTCTATTTAACACAGAATATGGGAGACAAGAGCCTGAAGCTGATTTGGTTTTACTGCTTGTATCCTCGATCATTAAAAATCTGAAATGTCACCGAGACATTTAGATGTAAGCTTCTTTGTTTTCAAAGCAAACAAACCTCTCTTCTGAGAGCCTCATCAATTTGAAGTCTTAAAAGTTTCTTCTATTATTTTTTTGTGTGTTTTATCAGGTGGCCAAAGTATTGGAGCTTCAGTTTCAGCATTAGTCCTTCCAGTGAATATTCATGACTGATTTCCATAGGATCCTGCTTAGTTACAGTTCCTCTGCTTCCTTCTTCAGCTTGGCTATCTTCTTTTAGGAAGGATTGGACACATTTAATCCCAAATTCACTTTAAAGAGTATCTTTCTTCTGCCCACCAACTTGGTCTAAGGGAGTTAGTGTCCTTTCACCTTTTTCAGATAATTTCCCTGACACATTTTAATTGAGCTCATTCCCTTTCCCCTGCATTTTGTCCATGAGTCTTCAATGCTGTATCAAGAGATGGGACTAACCTGGGGTGGCCAAATTCCACAAAGGAATCTAGAAACTTTTCCACAGTTCCTCGCTTCTCAAAAGTCTTACAGTTCATAGCTGTTTCCTACCTCCTAGACCTGCAAAGCTGGTGCCTGGTTCATATTAACTGATCACTTGCTAGAACAGCAAATGTCAGCATGGTGGGTGTATATGGGAGGGGAGGGTTGGGGTAGCTGGGCTGGATAAGCCTCCAGGGCCTAGAATATCTTCTCACTTTCTTTTCTCCAATGACCTCCAATTATTTAAGAGAATCATGACTCTCTTTCTCCTCTAGTCTTCAAAATGCTCCTCTGCCCTTCTCTCCCTACTAGGGACCCAGTTGGGATGGAAACCCTGAGGCCAAATAGTTAAAATTTGTAATAATGGAATCTTCTAAATCTTTTTTTTTTTTTTTAAGTCTTTGTTGGATTTGTTACCATATTACTTCTGCCTTATGTTTTTGGATTTTGGGCCATGAGTCATGTGGGATCTTAGCTCCCCGAGTGAGTGAGTAGAAGTCACTCAGTCCTGTCCGACTCTGTGAATCCATGGACTTATGGAATTCTCCAGGCCAGCATACTGGAGTGGGTAGCCTTTCCCTTCCCCAGGGTATCTTCCCAACCCAGGGATTGAACCCAGGTCTCCCACATTGCAGGAGGAGCCTTTACCAGCTGAGCCTTAGCTCCCTGACCAGGGATCAAACCCTCACCCCCTGCCTTGGAAGGCAAAGTCTTAACCACTGGACTGCCAGAGATGTTCCTCCTTGTCCTTTCTAATGCAGGTTTAATTGAGTTTCCTCTTACCTAATTAGGATCCAGCCAACCAGCTTTTGCTATTGTATTTCCTCATTGCACAGACTTGCTCAGAGATGACTGTTAATGTTGACCTAGGCGTCTCTCACACTCATCAATTCTCTGCTGCTGGCCAAATATATTTTGGTTCCAAATATCTTTTTCAATGCCACCCTGTCCTTCCGGTCATCCTCAATTCCATTTATTACTTCCCTGATGAAAACTGAAATTTCTGCCAACTGCAAATGTACTTAAAGATCCCCACAAATGGAATAAAGGGAAATGACATTTCTGAGCCATCGACAACAGCATCTAGCACAGGGTGTGTAGTTAAAAATGGAAGTTTCTTTCCTTTGCCCCTTCTTTTCAAAAGCCTCACCTTTAACCACAAAACATCATAAAAAGCCACCCTGGAGCACTTGCACAAAGCGGAAAGGGTCCTTTTCTCTCTCAGAGAGATGTTAATTGGTGGGTCAAAGTTTTTAAATAATATTTTGCCTGATTCTTTTGACAGTGGTAAATACAATCTGTGAAACTGTCATTTCCTCCAGATTAATTAAAGTGTTTTCTAATTGGTAAAATCCTCATGGTGTTTTGTACTCTGAGATAAGCAGACTGAGTGGGGACTGAAAGCAAGCAGTGAAGCACAAAGATGTAGCCAGGCCCCCAGTGTACGTCACCTACACAGGCAGTGCATAGAACTGAATGGAGCATCATCAATGTGGTGGCATTTAGCCAGATTCTCATTTCCATATTCCTCTGAAATGACTTTCTGCAGCTTGCCATGGCTTAACTTATCTGAGTTGCTCAAAATTATGCCATAGTGCCCCATAAAATATTTACTCTGATTGGGACCTAGTGGTTTTTTTTTTTTTTAATCAGGAGAAGCAGGCAAGAAGACTGAGAAACTGAACTATTCCTTTGAAAATGAGAGGCTGGAAGATTTAAAGAAAGAGTTGTAAATTTCTTGAAATCACTAGTGGCTTATAGACACCAAAATAAAATGCCATCCTACGCTCAGAGAAGGCTCTTTTCTTTCGATAGTTTAAGTGAGTGTGCCAAACGTTCATGCAAGGATATAAACTTTAAAGAGTCCTTTATTTACTGATTGAAATGAATTTGTACTGAACGCCTTCTTCTGGAGCCTCTTTCTCCAGGCTTCCACATAGCCATGAAACAGAACTTTGAATTTATTTAACTTGTTTAATTGTTACCAGAAGCTTAGAGAATAATCTGCAAGTAAATATTCCTTTCAGAAATTGCATCTTTAATCATGGTCTCCTTAGTACCTCTGCCCCTGGAAATAACCAACATCTGGGAAGGATGCAAAGCTATAGTTAGTAACTGACAAGTCCTTGGTCTTTTAGTTCAACAGCCTTTATTTGTTTCATTGCTGAGGTTAATTGGATACCTTCTTGGCCTTTGATCTTCTGAATGTCTCAAACACCATTTATATAACTATGGCAACAGTCATAGGGCTCGGTGACTAATTAGAACTCAAGGGAAATTGAGAGTCCAGCTTGGAAGCAACTATTCTTTCTCTAACTTCTCTGCCTTCTTTTCTTTCCTGTCCCCCTGGCCACAGCCTTACCCTGCAGCCTATTTGAGGGCTGTTTTACTCTCACTGTACCTGGATGCTCAAGGTCCTTGTTCACTGTCTTACTTTCTTTGGAAGGAGTTCAGGACATGCCACCCTAAAATTCAGTACTTTGGTATATAGATTATTTTGAACCGGTGACACTTGAGGAACAGCAAATGCATGGGGAGGCTTTCGTTCTGTTTTTTAAATTAATTTTTATTGGAGTAGAGTTCCTTTACAATGTTGTGTTAGTTTCTACTGTATAGCAAAGCAAATCAGTTGTCTGTATACATGTATCCCCTCTTTGCTGGATTTCCTTCTCCTTTAGGTCACCACAGAGCATCTACTAGAGTTGCCTGTGCTATACTTTAGGTTCTCATTAGTAATCTACTTTATACATAGTATCAATAGTGTATATATGTCAATCCCAAACTCCCGATTCATCCCACCCTCTCCCTTTTCCCTCTTGATGTCCATAGACAGGCAAATAAGTCAGAAAGAGAACAAATGTGTATTAAAACAAATGTATGAAATCTAGAAAAATGCTATAGATGATCTTTGCAAAAGGGAGAGGTTTTCTTTTTCTGAACTCCCTTCACCTGCCTAAAACCTGATGCTCCAAGAGGAGCTCAGTTGTCATAAGCCCCTCCCTGGAAATTTCATCAGCTAGGGAAGATTGACTAATCACCAGAGAGGAGCGAGAAGTTGCCACCATACCCAGATACACTTTGTCATACACTGTTATATCTCCCATCTATTCTGTTAAAGGTCCATTCATCATCCTTTCGTCTCCCCTAAAGGATGCCTACATCCTTTCTCTCCTTCCCCTATTGAGACAGGTATATAAACTCTCAAAGCTTTTTTGCACATTCACTTTCTCCCCCTGGGATGCCTCTTGCATGTAATATTAAAAATTAATAAATGTATATACTTTTTCTCCTTTTCATCTGCCTGTTGTCAGTTGATTTCATACAACCAGCTTCAGAACTTAGCAAGCAAGAAAGAAAGCACTTCCCCTGAAATTTGATCACTCCACTCCGACTAGTACATATCCAGTTCACATACATACACCAATCTTTCTTATCAGCTGCTTCTGGGATATTGTCAAATAGAGGACCCCACCTCCCTCACTTCAAATAAATGCATCCAGAACTGAACTGCTTATGTTCCCCTGTCACATAAAACCAGCTTCTCTTTCCCATTAAAAATATTTTTTTATTGGAGTATAATTGCTTTACAATGTTGTGTTAGCTTCTGCTGTACAGCAACATAAATTAGCTATATGTATACATAAAAGCCCCTTGATGAAAGTGAAAGAGGAGAGTGAAAAAGCTGGCTTAAAGCTTAACATTCAGAAAACAAAGATCATGGCATCTGGTCCCATCACTTCATGGGAAATAGATGGGGAAACAATGTCAGACTTTATTTTTGGGGGTTCCAAAATCACTGCAGCTGGTGACTGCAGCCATGAAATTAAAAGACACTTGCTCCTTGGAAGAAAAATTATGACCAACCTAGATAGCATATTCAAAAGCAGAGACATTACTTTGCCAACAAAGGTCCGTCTAGTCAAGGCTATGGTTTCTCCAGTGGTCATGTATGGATGTGAGAGTTGGACTGTGAAGAAAGCTGAGTGCTGAAGAATTGATGCTTTTAAACTGTGGTGTTGGAGAAAACTCCTGAGAGTCCCTTGGACTGCAAGGAGATCCAACTAGTCCATTCTAAAGGAGATCAGCCCTGGGATTTCTTTGCAAGGGATGATGCTAAAGCTGAAACTCCAGTACTCCACCTCATGCAAAGAGTTGACTCATTGGAAAAGATTCTGATGCTGGGAGGAATTGGGGGCAGGAGGAGAAGGGGATGACAGAGGATGAGATGGCTGGATGGCATCACCGACTCCATGGACGTGAGTTTGAGTGAACTCTGGGAGTTGGTGATGGACAGGGAGGCCTGGCGTGCTGCGATTCATGGGGTCACAAAGAGTTGGACATGACTGAGCGACTGAACTGAACTGAACTGATACATATATCCCCTCCCTCTCGAGGACCTGCCCTCCGCCGTCCCACCCCTCTAGATCAGCACACAGCACCGTGCTGAGCTCCCTGTGCTATACAGCAACTTCTACTAGCTGTCCATTTGCACATGGCCACGGCGCCCCACTCCAGCACTCTTGCCTGGAAAGTCCCATGGATGGAGGGGCCTGGTAGGCTGCAGTCCAGGAGGTCGCTAAGAGTTGGGCACGACTGAACGACTTCACTTTAACTTTTCACTTTCATGCATTGGAGAAGGAAATGGCAACCCACTCCAGTGTTCTTGCCTGGAGAATCCCAGGGACAGTGGAGCCTGGTGGGCTGCCATCTATGGGGTCGCACAGAGTCAGACACAACTGAAGCGACTTAGCAGCAGCAACAGCAGCAGCAGTGTATACACGCCAATGTTAATCTCCCAATTCTTCCCACCCTCTTCTTCCCCCACCCTCACCGTGTTCACTTGTCTGTTCTCCACCTCGGTGTCTCTGTTCCTACCCTGCAAATAGATTCATCTGTACCATTTTTCTAGTTACAGTTTCCAAAAGACTGCTAACCTGATCTGGAACCAGAAGGGTACAAAGTATTAAATTTGTTTTGCATTGGCTAGAACAGGAGATGAGTTTCTTGAGGGCAGGAATTACTGTTTATGGTTTGTATTTCCTATAGTGCGAAGTAAAGTATTTCAGTGAATTTCTACTAATTATTGACTGGTGGATTTAAATGCCCTGCTAAATGAGACAAAATATTATACCCCCACAAATATGACTAGCTGTTAGCTAAAACTTGGTTGGAAAATGTAAAGTGAAAGTGAAGTCGCTCAGTCGTGTCCGACTCTTTATGACCCTGTGGACTGTAGCCCACCAGGCTCCTTCATCCATGGGATTTTCCAAGCAAGAGTACTGGAGTGGGGTGCCATTTCCTTCTCCAGGGGATCTTCCTGACCCAAGGATCGAACCCAGGTCTCCTGCATTGCAGCAGACGCTTTAACCTCTGAGCCACCAGGGAAGCCCCCCATTTCTGCTGCTGCCCAGCCCTTACAGGTATCTGGCTTGCCTGGTAGCTGGGGACAGAGTTTCTGATCCCTAACTGTCAGGTTTGGTCCTGTATTTAACCAAACTTGGGGGCTGGACTGAGGTAGAAATGACTTGCTGTTGCTGTTTAGTCGCTTGGTCATGTCTGACTTCTTGCGACCCCATGGACTGTAGCCCACCAGCCTCCTCTGTCCATGGGACTCTCCAGGCAAAAATATAGGAGTGGGTTACCATTTCCTTCTCCAGCGGATCTTCCCAACCCAGGGATTGAACCTGATTTTCCTGCATCACAGGCAGATTCTTTATCAACTAAGCCACCAGAGATGGACTGAGATAGAAATGGCTTATACTTCACTAATTTAATTTTTAAAAATTTGTTTATTGATTTATTGGCTGCACTGGATCTTTGTTGCACCGCATGGGCTTCTCATTGCAGCGGCTTCTCTTGTTGCAGAGCATGGGCTCTAGGGTGCAGTAGTTGCGGCACATGGGCTTAACTGTCCCGTGGCATGAGGGAGCTTCCCGATGAGGGATCAAACCTGTGTCCCCTGCTTTTGCAAGCAAATTCTTCACCACTGAACCACCAGGGAAGTCTCTACTAATTTAATTTTAACTGGTCCTTTGGATGTAAAAGATAATAAATTAATCCCAAATGGTGAAATCCAAAGATTATCTTCAATCATGATAATCATAATAGTACTCAGTGTAACTAAAAACAAAACAAAATAAAAACCAGTAACCTTCATTCCAAACATATTCAAACCTCTTTATAAAGGTAATAATGTTGGAAGTATAATTACTTTGTGCAATACACCATTCATGGCACTGTATATAGCCTAAATTCTTCAAAGGCATTGTTTTCTTTTGAGAAGGAAAATTTCTTCAGAGACTCTACCCTATAGTGATACGTGAACTCTTTTCTTTGATGCAAGAAAAACAACAACAGAGGCTTACTGAAAGGGGCCTGAGAATTAACACTCTTTCCTTTAAGAATTACCCTGGTGTCCCAGATAATTAGTCAACTGTGCAAGATTTCTTTCCAGCTTTATAAACTAACTGTATTGCCATTCAAGATTAGAAGATAGGTTGGCAGGATTAAGGGCTTTGCCATTAGACAACAATGGCTTGAATACCAAGGATGACTTTGTTAGAAAGATGCCACAGCTCCCCGTTGTGAAGTCCTTAATGGAAGGGTAGAGTGTGAACTGCTTTGGAAAACAAGTACCTTTTCAAGTGCTAGCAATGAAACCTATTTACAATATTCTTTATTTAATGTCTTCCTGCTTATTGCACTTTCTTTTTCTAAGCTTAGAATTAACAATTAAATGTGTTTTGTGGGTTAACTTTTTTTTTCCATTAAAACAAGTTCCAGTAATGAAACAGTAATGAACAGTAAATAAATCTACTTTATGAAAACAGCATGGGTTAAGAACTGTTTTTCCCTGACAATAGTGTGTTGATATATGTCATTCATTCATTTAATTAATTACCTGTTGTCACAATTATTACTATATTGAGGAGTCACAGTACAAGGAAGAATGCTTGTGCTAAGAGGGGTACAAAGATGGATAATAATGTGTTCAAGGAACTTAAATTATAATAATGGAGCAGGAAGTATAATAGCCACAGTAAAAGCAGAGGATTACAAATGTCACACACCTTCCTGCCCACTCTACAGTGGTGGACCATTCACATTTTATTCCCAGAATTTGATTCTAACCCATCTTAACTATTCCTTTTAAAAATGACCTAGGCATTGCTATACTAAGAAGGCAAACAGTCAACACATTTGTGTGAACTACCAGATCTATTTGTCTCCAACAAGTACCAAATAATTTCTTCCTCTTTTGCTCATGTTAATGACTCGTTTTTCCTAAGTAGCCTCATGATGTGTTTTGAGAAACTTGAAAAGTTCTCATTAATCCTGTGTGCTCAGAAAAATTCTCAATTTCATTGTTCAGTGTTGCATTCCGTAATAATTTTTATCTGATGAAAAATCTTTTTTTTTTTTTTCTCTTTCTTCTCTGACTGCCAGGCAATCTTAACAAAAGGTGCTAAGAAATAGGACTCATGCCACTACTGTGAGGGGGAGAAACAAAGATCTTGACAAGTCACCATGTTGCGTGAGCAGCCCCTCAAAGTGGCCTGCTCTTGTTTGTAAAGGGCCCTGGAACGTCACTGCCAAACCCTTTTATTTCCTAAATCATTCTTTTCTTTCCCATGCTTCCAAAAAGCAATCAACACAGTCAATTTAAGGGGCTCATGGCAGAAGCAATGAGACTCCTTGCTCCATTTTTCCAGTGTCTCTCCGGAAGGGGGCCTCATGTGAGGCAATCACATGCCTTCATTGTTGACACTAATGATTTGGTGAGTTCCACCAGAAAGACTGATCCAGAATAAAAATCATTCTTTTGAAGAAATGGGTTTTTAAAATGTGCTTTCCTATTGTTTAATGATAGGGTTATGTATGTGTGAGTAAATTAGACTCAAATTTATACAGCTAAAAGAAAAATATAGCAAAGAGGACCTCACATTCCTGTTCTTCTTCCTCTTCTTTGAATGATCTTACATTGTAATGGTCCTGTCCTCATTCTGCTGTTCTCAGCACCATAGGCTGAGTCAGCCCTGTGTTTACTGTACTCTGCTAATGTGTGCACAGCCTGGCACCTGTTCATTCTCTAACAGGGGCACAAAAAGAAGTGTAGTTCCTCCCCTGTGCACTGTGAACAGCATATCCTGCTTGGAGAGGCAGAGCTGGGGGATGGTTTCCCTCTCCATCCAGAAGTGATCAAAGAAATCATATTCTCTTTCCGCTGTGATCATTAGTCAGACTGACTGTTTTTCAAAGATAAAAGTAGAACAAGCATCTGCTGAAAGTATTAACAAGATTGCTTATTTTATTTTTCAGTAAAAAATAAGAGGTTGTAGATATTGGAAGACAAGACATGTACTTGGTTTGGAGCATCATTAGGATAGGTCTTTTTGGTTCTGTGATCTCTCAAAAGATATCTATTGCATGTTGATAAGTGCATTTCCCTTCTGAAATTTTTGAGGATGCATTGGAACCCCAGTTGCTTAGGCTCTGCTGGCCAAGGGAAATGTGAGAGAGTAGAGGAAAAAAATCAATAAAAATAATAGAACTAACATGTACTAGATACACTTTATATATTATAAATTCTTCATATTAAGTCCACTGTAAATACTTGAAATGACTTTGATTGGGTGTGGGTGGGATTATGGTTGGAAAATCTTGAGGCTGACCAGATGTATGTGACCACAGATGGAGGCTATGTTGCTTCTCTTCTTCTACTCCAGGTAGAAAGGTAAGGATGCCTGAAGATGGGTGCTCGTGTCAAAGAGTCACAAGACAGTATGAGCTATTTTCCTGGTTAGTCTTCCATGAGGAAAAATATTCCTCTGCCTCAGTTCAAGATTCATCAACAGATAATTCAACCACCCTCCAAACATCCATGGTCAGAACTTGGGCAAATGCTTACATCTTTAAGCCTAGGTCTCCTCCTCTGTGGACAGAGCAGATTCTCCCCAGCAATCTCTAAAGCTCCTTCTTGGTCTAAAATTTGATTATTCTTTCTATCTAGGCACTTGGCCTCTAAAATAACTCATGAAATTACTTTTAAAATCCCATGACAAATGGAGAATTAATGTTCACCCTTCTTAAGGATGAGTGAAGAAAGGAGGAAGAATGAATTTTGTACTTTATACATTTTAGCATCACATTTATGAATAAAGTCATTCCTTATAAGGACCCTGGAAACATCATTGCATGCTTGTTACAGGAATGGATAAGAATGCTCATAGGAGGAAAGAGTGTAAACTGGGAGGATGCCCGTAAACATCAGATTGGAAGAATACACTGGGATATATTTGTACCAAGGAATATAGCCCCAAAAGTGAATAAATTGTGGCCACGTGGATGAATCACAGAAACATAATGTCCTGCAAGATCATAATGGGGAAGATCTAAAAATACATCTTTCAGGGAAAGGCAGGAAACTTTAGGTAAAGTGGAGGAGTGATTAACACAGAGCAGTGTTACCTCAGGGCAGCGGAGCAAGGAATGCACGAGAGTAGCTTAGACTCTATTCCTGTTGCCCACATTTTCTAACTAAGGTAACTCTGTTTAGAGATACATTATTCACCAAGACTGCACAACTAGTGGGCCCCAGGATTTGAACAAAGCTACACTAAGTACAAAGTCCTTGCAATCAGCAACCACACTATCAGTTCAGTCACTCAGTCATGCCTGACTCTTTGTGACCCCATAGACTGCAGCATGCCAGACTTCCCTGTCCATCACCAACTCCTGGAGCTTACTCAAATTCATGTCCATTGCATCAGTGATGCCATTCAACCATCTCATTCTCCGTCGTCCCCTTCTCCTCCCACCTTCAATATTTCCCAGCATCAGGGTCTTTCCAAATGAGTCAGCTCTTCGCATCAGGTGGCCAAAGTATTGGAGTTTCACCTTCAACATCAGTCCTTTCAATGAACATTCAGGACTGATTTCCTTTAGGATGGACTGGTTCGATCTCTTTGCAGTCCAAGGGACTCTCAAGAGTCTTTTCCAACACCACAGTTCAATAGCATCAATTCTTCAGAGCTCAGGTTTATTTATAGTCCAGCTCTCACATCCATACATAACTACTGGAAAAACCATAGCTTTGACTATACAGACATTTGTTGGCAAAGTAATGTCTCTGCTTTTTAATATGCTGTCTAGGTTGGTTATATCTTTTCTTCCAAGGAGCAAGCGCCTTTTAATTTCATGGCTGCAGTCACCATATGTAGTAATTTTGGAGCCCCCCCCCCCCCAAAATAGTCTCTCACTGTTTGCATAGTTTTTGTCCCATCTATTTGCCATGAAGTGATGGGACCAGATGCCATGATCTTAGTTTTCTGAATGTTGAGTTTTAAGCCAATTTTTTCACTTTCCTCTTTCACTTTTATCAAGAGGCTCTTTAGTTCTTCTTCACTTTCTGCCATAAGGGTGGTGTCATCTGTATGTCTGAGGTTATTGATATTTCTCCCGGTAGTCTTGATTACAGCTTGTGCTTCATCCAGCCTGGCATTTCACATGATGTACTCTGCATATAAGTTAAATAAGCAGGGTGACAATATGCAGCCTTGACATACTCCTTTCCTGATTTGGAACCAGTCTGTTGTTTCATGTCCAGTACTAACTACTGCTTCTTGACCTGCATACAGATTTCTCAGGAGGCAGGTCAGGTGGTCTGGTATTCCCATCTCTTTCAGAATTTTCTACAGTTTGTTGTGATCCACAGTGTAGTTTATTATTATTTCCTACCTTGAAATGTGTAGAATAAGAGACCATCATTTTTTTTTTTTTCCTGGTGGAGTAAAAAGCAAATTAGTCATCAACTGCACTGTCAGCCTTGATTTTGCTCCCTAACACCAAGATGGTAGAGTTTAGATAATCAGTCTTCATAAATGAAAACAGTCCACCTAATCATGTGGTATAGAAAGAGGTTATGTAGATACAAAGAGGTTGCAATATAATTAGCACTTATGTAAGATATCAACTCTTTGAAAATTGGGATGCATACCTGAGTTTAATAAACATATGCACTTTCCATTATTGATATCATTTTGAGTAATAATTTTCACATGCAGAAATGAAGGTGTAAAACACATGTGAGTTGAAAGACTTTTTTTCTGAGATGCGCATAATTACTGGAGGATTTGGGGATAAGTTTTCTTCTTTATCAGGAAAAAAATGAAAATATCTTGATTTTGCCTAAGGCTATTCTGCATTAAATTAATGGATGTATTCTCTTTAAATGCAATCTTTGCTTATTTAGAGGAGAAAGAGTCTTATTAGGGCAAGCATATCACGGTATACCATGATAGCATGTGTTCTGTGTGCTAAGTTGCTTCAGTTCTGTCTGACTCTGTGCGACCTCATAGACTGTAGCCAGCCCGGCTCTTCTGTCTTGGCATTCTGCAGACAAGAATACTGGAGTGGTTTACCAGCTCCTTCTCCAAGGAATCTTCTCGACCCAGACAAATGTGTTCCAAGTGTAGCCTCACCCTCTATTAATTGAATGTCATGAAATTTCATATATAAAATCAGCACAGTTATTCTTAGTGTTGTTGAGAGAACAAAGTGGGCTTTAGGGTAAACCTGCGAGCTTAAGCACACACTACCCCTACATTGTCCTGTGATGCCATCAAAATGGGAGCAATAGAGTAAAAGCATATAAACTCATATGGGGAAACAGAATGGGGAAGAAAAGGATAGCAGGTGAGGGATATCAATACATTTTCAGAAGATAAAAAGGGGGAGAAAAAGTGGCAACTTACTTAGGAGAGAACGTTAAATCCTGTATGTTTGAAGAAGGGCAAGAAGCAAGCAGACCGTGTCACAGAACTCCAGAAAGACCCATGAACTGGAGGCATGAATGGGGAGTCCACTAAACACAGGGGGATTTATTAAAAGACTTTACAAGGAAAACATAGGTCCATAGCTCTAACTCCTATCCCTATATAGTCAGGTGATGGCCCCACTTCTACCCCAGCATGACAAGGGAAATGTACTCTTTGAAGGAAAAGACCATATGCGGCACAAAACCCAGAGGCAACAGGTGTGGCAGAAGGTAGTTCTGAGGGTCACAGTCAAGCAAGAAGATTAAGTGAAAATCTACTTACGGTGACACCAGCACAATTGCTATTAAGATAGAGAGGCACAGAGGATGCAAACTTTCATTAAAATTTGGCAAATGTGAAAAATTAGAAAGAGAATTACATAAGCAGAGGACAATGTAACATGAGCCACGATGGAAAATGAAGACTTCTTGGGACAGTTAAGTGCTCTGAACAAGGTCACAGGCAGCTGCTGTTACCATGGGCCATGCATGAAGGAAGGACGACCCAGTTCTTTCAACAAGTGATACTGGGAAAATTGAATATCCATATAGAAAGGAATGAAATACTCATTTCTTTTAGAAATGTACCTTTTATTTTGGGTCCTTGCTTTACACCATATCCCAAATGGGTCAAAGATCTAAAGAGCTAAAAGTATCAAACTCTTAGAAGCAGCCATAGGGGAGAAATGTCACAACATTGGATTTTGCAATGATTTCTTGCTAATGAACCAACAGTACAGGCAACAAAGGGAAAAAATAGATAAACTGGACTTCACCAAAAAAAAAAAAAATTTATGTGTCAAAGGACACAATTAATAGTGTAAGAAGGCAACCCACAGGGTTAAGAGTCCACACTTTCAGTGCAGGGGCCACAGCGGTTTTGATCCTTGGTCAGAAAACTAAGATCCCATGTGCAGCACAGTGTAGCCAAAAAAAAAAAAAAAAAAGGAGGTGGCGGGGGGGTGGGGGTGTGGGGAAAACCACAAAACGGGAGTAAATGTTTCTAAGTCATATATATAATAAGGAATTAGTAACCAGAATAGATAAAGAACTTCTAATACGTAACAACAAAACCAAACAACCCAATTCAAAAAAGAGCAAAGGACTTGAACAGACATTTCTCCGGAGAAGATATACAAATGGCCAAGAAGCATTTGAAAAGAGGCTCAATATCATTAATCATTAGAGAAATGCTAATGAAAATGACAATGGTCTTCCATTTCACATCCGTTAGAATGGCTATTATTTTTTTTTTAAAGCAAAACCAGAAAACAAGTTCTTGTAGGATGTGGAGGAATTGAAACCCCTGTGCATCGTTGATGGGGATGTAAAGTAGTATTGCCACGGTGGGACGCAATATGGGAATTCTTCAAAGACTCACATAAAACTACTACACGATCCAGCAATTCCACTTCTGGGTATCTTCCCAAAAGAACTGAAAGTAGGTTCTCAAAGAGTTATTTACACACTCATGTTCATAGCAGCAGTCCTCATCATTGCTAAGGTATAAACAACCGAAATGTCTGTTGATGGGTGAATGGATGAACAAAGTGCGGTATACATGCAATGGAAGGTTATTCAGGCTTAAAAGGGAATGAAATTCTGACACATGCTGCAACATGAATGACACTTGAAGATACCATGCTAAATGAAATGCCAGACATAAAAGGACAAATATGATTGTCCTTATATGAGATACCAAAAATAGTAACATCCACGGAGACAGAAAGTGGAATGGTGGTTACTACAGGTTGAAGGAGGAGGGAATGGGAATATACTTTTTAATGCATACAGAGTTTCAGTGTGGAATGATAACATTCTGGAAATGGAGAGTAGTGATGGTTTCAAAACAATGTGAATGAGTTTAATCCCACTGAACTGGATGCTTAAACATGGTTAAAACAGTAAGTTTTTTGTAAGTTATATACAGTTTACCACAGTAAAATAAATCTGCTTGAAGTTATCAGAGGCCTGACCAGAAGATAGAGATAACTATGCTGAGTATCAGAGAAGGCAGCCAAAACCAAATAAACAAAAATACTAAACCCAGAAAACTAGAAAGATGAGCCCATCATTGGGGATATATTTCTGCCCAGGGACAACTGTCAGTCTAGAAAAAGTGGTTGACGGTCTCATCAGCATTTTTCACAGCCTTGTGGAGTCCGAGAGAAGAAAGGGTTCAGGAAGAAGAAAGGGTTCAAGACCAAGAGCAAATTGCCTGTGTCTTGGGTTTGGGTCCTAAAAGACTGTACCCTAGGAGTGAGAGAGAACTGAAAGAAAGTCCCCATTCACACTGCATCCCTGCTTCAAATCAACCGAGTGGCCCAGGAAATGTTGAACTATGAAAATGAAACAATGTGATTTAGACTGCTAGGATCCTACAGGAACATGACAAAAACAAATGAAAATTGTCTTTGGAGGAAAATGATATCACTCCAGGCTTCAAATTACTTCTACAAATTTCACAATACAATTCTTGGAACAATCCTCCTCACTTAAAAAAAAAAGGAATAAGTCACAATAGAGGTCAATACAAGCCTTTGACTGTGTGGATCACAACAAACTGTGGAAAATACTTAAAAGAGAGGAATACCAGACCACCTTACCTCCCCTCTGAGAAATCTGTATGCACATCAAGAACCAAAAGTTAGAACCGGATATGGAACAACAGACTGGTTCCAAATAGGGAAAGGAGTGTGTCAAGGCTGTATATTGTCACCCTGCTTATTTAACGTATATGCAGAGAACATCATGCAAAATGCTGGGCTGGATGAAGCACAAGCTGGAATCAAGATTGCCGGGAGAAATATCAATAATCTCAGATATGCAGATGACACCACCCTTATGGCAGAAAGAGAAAAGGAACTAAAGAGACTCTTGATGAAGGTAAAAGAGGAGAGTGAAAAAGCTGACTTAAAACTCAACATTGAAAATAAAAAAGATCATGGCATCCAGTTTCATCACTTCATGGCAAATAGATGGGGAAACAATGCAAACAGTGACAGATTTTACTTTCTTGGTCTCCAAAATCAGTGCAGATGGTGACTGCAGGCATGATGCTTGTTCCTTGGTAGAAAAACAATGACAGATCTAGACAGTGTATTAAAAAGCAGAGACATTTCTTTGCCGACAATGGTGCGTCTAGTCAAAACTATGGTTTTTCCAGTAGTCATGTATGCATGTGAGAGTTGGACCATAAAGAAGGCTGAGCACTGAAGAATTGGTGCTTTTGAACTGTGGTGCTGAGGAAGACTCTTGATAGACCCTTGGACTGCAAGGAGATCCAACCAGTCAATCCTAAAGGAAATCAGTCCTGAATATATTCATTGGAAGAACTGATGCTGAAGCTGAAACTCCAATACTTTGGCCACCTGATGCGAAGAGCAGACAGAAGATGAGATGGTTGGATGGCATCACTGACTCAATGGACATGAGTTTGAGCAAGCTCTGGGAGATGGTGAAGGACAGGGAGGCCTGGTGTCCTGCAGTCCATGGGGTCATGAAGAGTTGGACATGCGTGAGTCACTGAGCAACAACAACTACATGAAGGCGAACCAGCAGCAACAACAGAGAGCAGATAACAGCCCCATAGCTCCAGACACTGCAATTTACTCCTCTTAATATGAATTAGTAGCTAGGGCACAGGGTTGACTTTTTCTAGTTCCATTGACATAGAACTAGAAAACAACAAATAATATATCTTCAAAAAGAACAAAATGTAATTTCAGAAAAATATCTAAACTATAACTAAAATTAAAAACTCAGAGTTAAAAAACTTACAGAAGATACAAAAGTTTGAAAGGAAATTAGTCACTTGGATAAAAGGCCAGAAGAAAAATACCCAGAAGACAGCAAAACATAAAGATTTGGAAAACATAAAAGAGAGGATAAGAAACACAGGAATATAGTTACAAGTCCTAATCTACATATGCCTTTGAACTTTCTAAGACAAATGAAAAACATCAATTTGCAAATTCAAAAATTCCAGAGAAAATCCAAGCTAGAAAAATAAAAAGAAATCTTCAGCTAAAAATAATAACACTGGAGGTGGTGATGGGCAAGGTCAGGGGGTGGGGGTGGTGGTGGAGGGAGCCGAGGGCGGGGTGGTAGAGAGAGAAGGAAAAATAAAAGGAAAAAAATAGAAGCTTTCAGAAAAATTACTTTCAGAGGAACAAGGACGTCTAAAGTTAACGGGATAATATCTTCAATGTTCTGGATCCTATTTTGTAGCAAAAATATCCTTTCAAAATGAAGGTGAATTAAATATATTTTCAAACAAGCAAAAACTGAAATAACTTATCACTAGCAGAACTGACCTAGAGAGAAAACTAATGGATATTCTTTAAGCAGAAGAAAACTTATTCCAGATACAAAGTTTAAGATGCAGAAAGAAATGAAAATAATATGTGGATTAATCAAAACAAATATGGACTGTAGGCTGTTATTTTTATCAAGTTTACTCTGTAGGCAGAATTAAAGTTGGATGATAGGAGAATAAACTGAACTAAAGTGTTCTAATGTCCTTGGAGTGCCCAGAAAGCTGGTAAAAGTACAAAGTAATGTTCAACTCTGATGAGTCAGGGTTCATGCTGTGATCTCACGAAGACCTGCAGAAACGATGGGAGAGTGCATGTCTTCCACACTGCCCAAAATCGAAGTAATTTTTGATCTAATAAAAGTTAAGAAAAGAGAGACAAGAGAATATAGAACAAGTGAGAAAAACAGACATTGTATAGATTATAGAATTATATTCAAATATTCTGTTCAGTAGAAATATTGAATATTCTATTGTACATTATATTCAATAGAAAAGAATAATGGCACAAATAAAAAACAAAGCTTATAAGTATGATAAAATTGTCTATATGAAAAGGATTTGGTAAAATCCAACATTTTGTTATAATAAAAACTTTTAGCACATTAAAAGTAGAAGAGAACTTCCTTAGTTTGAAAATAATATTATAAATTCCTAGAGCTAATATCATACTTAATGTTATGGCTGGACATGTAGAAAATTCAAAGTCATCTATAAATTTATTAGAATGAATAATGGATTTATTAGATACAAGGCTAATTGCAATTTCTTATACTAGCATCTTAGGAAGAAAAAATATATAATAGCAAACCATATACTGGCAACATCTTATTAAAAAATAAAATTTTAACAAGAATAGCATCAAAATAATTATTATGAATTAGTCTTTTAAAATAGTTTTTAAGACTCCTAAGCAAAAATTTAATTACACCTTGTTGAGAAAGAATAATAAAACTTAAATAGAGATATAGATTGTGTTCATGAAATGGAAGATTCAATATTGCAAATATCTCAAATTGATACATAGATTCAATGCAAATTCAAAAAACAATCCCAAGGCATTGTTTCTGTGTGTGTACGCATGAATGAAACTTAACAAGCAGATTTCAGAATTGCTTTAAAAGTGCAACAAGAATTTGGGAATACTTGCTCTACTAAATACAAAGACATAATAAAGTTGCTCTGATTAAGATAGAGTGAAATTGTTGCACGGAAAGACAAACCGACCAATGCAACAGGATCGATATCCTGGAAACAGAAGCATGAGTGCACAATTTATAATGAAATCTAAAGAGCAGAAAATAAGGAAAAATTTCAGTCAATGTCTTGGGGAAAACTGGATATCCTCATTTTAAAAAACTTGACCTTGCCTTTACACCATCTACAGTATCAATTTCTAGTGAATTTTAACCTAGAAGTGAACAAAAAACAATGAAGCACAATCTCATCTGTGATCAAGAAAATACACATTAAAACCACAGGGCTTCCCTGGTGACTTAGTGGCAAAGAATCCACCTGCCAATGCAGGAGACATGGGTTGGATTCCTGGGTCAGGAAGACTCCCTGGAGAAGGAAATGGCAACCCACTGCAGTAGTCTTGCCTGGGAAATCCTATGGACAGAAGAGACTGGTGGTTTGCAGTCCAAGGGGGTGCAAGAGAGTCAGACACCACTTAGTGACTAAATTTCCCTGGTAAATTACCATCTAGAATGGCTAAAATTAGAAAGCAAACAAGTTTAAAAGTTGGTGAGGAGCAACTGGAGGGCTCCCACTGTTGAGTGGGGTGGGAATTGGGAGAACAGATGGGCAAACACTTTATTCTTCTTTACTAAAGTGAGGATATACCAACCCTATGACCCAGAAATCCCACTCATAGGCATATGTCTAACATAAATATCTATCAACAGTAAAAAGGATTCACACGTTATAGCATATATATACAATAGATGGCTGTAAAGACTAAAAATGAACTCCCATGCAACATGGATGCATTTCTCAGACATAATGTTGAACAAAAGATTAAAAATAGCTTACACAGTATAAATCATGGTTTTTAAAAAAGGAAACTTAGCTGTAGTTTTTAAGAGTGCATGAAAAGTGAAAGTGTTAGGTGCTCGTCATGTCTGACTCTTTGTGACCCCATGAACTGCAGCCTGCCAGGCTCCTCTGTCCAAGGAATTCTCCAGGGAAGAAAACTGGAGTGGGTTGCCATTCCCTTCTCCAGGGGATCTTCCTGACCCAGAGACTGAACCTGTGTCTCCTGGATTGCAGGCATATTCTTTACCATTTTAGCCATCAGGGATGCCCCGTTATGTGTGGTGATTATTAATGTAAACAAAGCAAGGGAATGGCCATTTCCAAGGTCAAGACAGCAGTTATATTTAGGGAGTGAGAAAGGATTGTATTTGGCGTATGTATCTGAGTATTTGGGCAGCTGGCATTGTTCTATTTCTTACCTAGACTGGTGGCTAAAGGGGGCTTATTTTTATAGTAATTCAATAAGATGCACATTTATTACTTATACATTTATTTTGAGCAGACTTTGGGATATGGTGAAGGACAGGGAAGCCTGGTGTTCTGCAATCCATGGGGTCACAAAGAGTTAAAAATGACTGAGCAACTGAACAACACCACCAAAAACAACACTTATTCTCATGTGTTTTATAATTCTCAAAAAAATTTTAAAAAGGAAAAATCATGAAATAAAAATGTTTCTTAGATAATGAAAATGTATCAAAAAAAAACCCCGAAAAAACCCAGGGGGTAACGTCTAGTATATTTTCTGGAAAGACAAAGAAATAGAAAGATAAAGATAAATAGGACAGAGGATCAATCTTGAAGATGTGTATTAAATGGTTATCAAAAACAGAAAAGAGAGAAAGTAGATGGGAACACATTAGCAAAGAAACAATAAAACATGTTTCCAGAATGGGAGGACATGGTTTTTTAAATCACAAGGGCCCCTTCAAAATAGCCCATATGGAAGCACATTACTGTGAAATTTCAGAACACAAGAGGTGAAGAGAAGGTTATGAATTTCCTAGAAACAAATAAATACGATGGGCTTATGTACAGGATCAGGGACTGGAATCCTGTTGTGCTTAATGGCAATGCTGGAAGCCTTCCAGTCTCTGGAACATTATTACCAACTTCTAGTTCTACCCTAACCATGTTGTCAGTCAAGTGTGAGAGTAGAACACAGACTTTCAGATCCGTGCTATCTCTCAATTCGCTTCCTTGTATTCTTTCTCAGAAATTGAACTCCATGTTTCCTAAAATGAATTAGTTCAAAAGGGTAAGTCATCTGATGAAGAGAGAGGATTCAAGATGGTAGAGGGAGGGCAATTTCAGGAAGAGGCTGAAGTGGAGAGCCAGGTTACCATCAGTGCTGAGAGACAAAAAGATCTGACAGAAGATGGACAAAGGGTCCTGAGAGTATGATGGAAAAGAAATATGGATTTAGTAGATTTCCTAACTGGAGATTGGTGAATGTATTGAGGAATTCTAGAGGTTTTAGAGCTTTGGCAAGATTTTACAATAGTTAAATATTTAACAATAGTATACATTTCAAGCAAACGAAAAAACAAGTTAATTATTAACTCCCAGGAAAACCAAACATATTCCAAACCAAACCAAGAAA
This sequence comes from Capricornis sumatraensis, assembly GCF_032405125.1. Taxonomy (NCBI): domain Eukaryota; kingdom Metazoa; phylum Chordata; class Mammalia; order Artiodactyla; family Bovidae; genus Capricornis; species Capricornis sumatraensis. The sequence goes on from NC_091073.1 coordinate 82,909,241, forward strand.
ACTAATAGTGAAAGAAAAATAACTAGCATAGATTTAACCAAATATTGTATGAAATGCAATAATACAATAAAATAAAATACAATAAGAATGTATGAAATGCATAATATTGTATGAAACTGTATTGAAAGATGGAAGGATGGGATGAGAGTGTGTGGGTAAGAGAAGGATTGTAGGGCTGGAAGGTCTAAATCTTAATGTTCAATCATTAGGAAGTCAGGACTGGGATAAGCATGTTGTTATTAGTTAAGGAATAGGATAAGTTAAAAAAAAAAAAAACCCAAAACTTTCTGTCAGAGTTCAGCTGTTAACTAAGCAAATAATTTATTTGTGAATTAGGGGTGTGGCTCAGTGGTCAAAATGTAAGTGCCATAGCTAGATGACTCAGGTCTAAATCCTGGCTCTGCAGTTACTAGTTATGTGATATTCACATGGTAAGGAAAACTCTATGCCTCCACTGACTTATCTGTAAAAACAGGGATAATAATTGCACTTAATGCATAAGGCAGTAGCAAGGTAGAAGAGTTATTATACAGAAATTTCTTAGGTCAGTAACTGGCATGTATCAAGTACTATGTAAATGTTTGCTCTTGTAATTATATACTATATTTTTACTATATAAAATGACAATATATACATATAATTATATACTATATTTTTTCTTACCTCATCCTAAAATGTATTTAAGGTGGCTTAAATGGTATATAAAATATCAACATAGTTTATAAGTCAGAACAAACACAGAAAAAAATAACTTGTACTATCTGATTTTGGATTTTTCCATATTTTCCAAAAGTTCTCATTAAAGATGTTTCTTCTCTCTCGTGGGCATTATTTTGGTCAGGTATTTTACATTTCTAATTTAGATATATGGATGAGAGAGGAAGTAGATCCAAAAGGAACAAAAATATAAGCAAAGCCTCAAGGAGATCGTGGAAAACCAAAATAAGAAGAGCATCCAGAGTAAACACACACTGGGAATGATGCAAGAGAGTGGAGTTCCTGCAGAGAACTTTACAAACAGCATGAAGCTCTTGCTGAGGAAGCCCATCCGGGGGTAACAGAGAAGGTGAAACTTTCAAGAAAACAGCTTGCATTATTCGAGTGATGTTTCAAAATATTAACCTGAGTTTTGTTCTCATTAATTTCATAATCAGGTGTATCAGAGTCATCCTGCTGAGATCTAAGTAAACTTTTAGTAAAAGGAAACAGAAATATAAAATATAAAATGAAGGTACAGAAGTCTTATTCATTTCTTCATAGGACTGACCATGCATAAGAGGCTGGTGATCACTCAGTTTCAGAAACTTAGGTCTAAAAAAATTATGTCCTTTGGGTAACTTATGCTGAACATCAAAGGGAAATATTTTAGGGCCTCAGAGCTCCAGACTTTCTTACATTTTTCATATCATTTCCTATGGCGCAAACACATTTAATAGAAAAAGAGAGAGCGAGTGTTCTGGAGAAGTGCCATTGCTTTTTCACCCTTCCTTGAAACCAAGACTGAAGTAGCCCGAGAGGCATTTACTCTATAGATTCAGGTGGCCTGGGACTCACTAGTCCACTCTAGTCCTGGGCAGCTAAGTTCACAACTTTGCTAATAATATCATACCCAGGACTAGAGAGAAACTCCCTGAAGACACAGATGTTTACCACCCTGAGGGGTGATCTGCTCTTTCTCTAATTTCCCAGGACTAAACAAAGAGGTGATGGTGGCTGAACCCTTAGCACAGAGCGCTTCCTCCTTTAAAAATTTTTTTTCTATAAAACTTTTCCAGGAAGTCACAGAGTAATAGAAGTTTCAGGGACATAATTAGATAGAGTAGAAAAAAAACGTATTCCAGATCACTAATATGAAACCAACAGTATTTTAAATCTAGGAAACATAAAATAGAACGGAACGGAAAATAGCACAGTCTATTTACAATATCTATATGGCCAAACCTACAGCATAGGGGATACCTAAACATAAAACTAAATACATGTGCTTGTTGATTTAAAAATAGAGGGAGGTTAAAGGTAAATAAATAAGGTTGACTAAGAGACTATATCTCACCTTACAGGTGAATTTTAATTTGGATATAAATAGTAGTAGTTGTATAAACAGAGGAAAGTGAAAGTCGCTCAGTTGTGTCTGCCTCTTTGTGACCCCAGGGACTGTAGCCCGCCAGGCTCCTCTGTCCATGGAATTCTCCAGGGAAGAATACTGGAGTGGGTAGCCATTCCCTTCTCCAGGGGATCTTCCTGACCCAGGGATCGAACGCAGGTCTCCCGCATCGCAGGCAGATTCTTTACCAGCTGAGCCACCAGGGAAGCCTGATAGGCAGAGGACCCTGGCCCAGACCATTCTATTAGCAATATTTCCTTGCTCTAGAATGTCACCCCATAGCTTTCCTTTTGAGAGGAGAACAAACTTTTCTTCTGGAAATAGCCTGTATGTCTTTTTAAAAATAAAATCCATCAGTTGAATGCCTGAGCTGCATTCTGTGGTTCCTGAGCCAGAATCTCAAGGTGGATGAAAGTATTTTTACATTCTATTCATGCCAAAGGTGATCCATGGGGTTCTTTTCCAGCACTGTTCCAGGGTTGGCTGAGAACTACCTAATGACCGTATTCGATGCTAAGGCTCTAAAAGCCTGTTCTGTTTTTAGCCAGAACTTTTCTTCTAAATGACAAAAGAACCAGCTTTTCTCTCTCAAATTTCATCTGGATATTTTTCAAAAGCAAATGAACTCTGGGCCAGGAGAGGAACCAGAACACGACAAGGTTCAGTGAAAAGATTGTATCAGCCTAGTTGTTGTTAAAGTAAATTCAAGGTAATATTTTTTGGGGAGAATAAAAACCTTTCCTGTCATGCTAAAGCACTGTAAGTAGATATTATATTATATATTCTTGTTGCATCTTTCGGTGACACTTTAAAAGCAAAGAAATAAAGAAAAAGGAAGCTGTGTTAGTTATATATCTCAACTCAGTCTGCTGCACAATAAAAGGCTGAATGTGGGGGAAAGTGCCTTGAGGTTGGAAACCTATTACTAATTCAGTAGCAAATACATTAGGAGGTGCTCAGAGCAGTGATCCCATCAGATACTATCAAAGAGCTGCTCATGGAGACAAGCCTCTTCATAATTCATGGAGCAATTCCACTGTCTTTCCGGGGAGGTTTCTTATCAATAGAAATGTGTTCTTGTGAGTGAATTGTTAGGAATACCAATTATGTGCTTGACTATTTAATTCTACAGATATTCTTAGTTGAGTCATGAAAGTGTGTAGCTGATCAAAATCGAATTTCAGCATCTTTTACAGTGTCATTCTTCAGTAGCTCCAGCCTTGTTAAATGTTGGTTAATATAAAGTAACATTTATTAGGAATTTCTTCTTTGATATTCAAAATAGCTTTAAGACCTCTTCCCTCCAAATCACTGAAGTGTCAGTGCTCCAGCTCCCCCCTAAATTCTTCTAACTTTGATGCCACAAAAGTAACATTTATTTTTTTATTCAGTTTGATGTTCTCTTCTTCTTGATTTACAACAAAAATAATTCCCAGCTAACACTACTGATGAAAGCAAGTGAATTCACCTATAATCAGTTGTTTATATATTTTAAAATGTTGAAAAGAAAAAAAAAACTTAGGGTTTAGATTGTGATTTCTTGTGCATATATATATATATATATATATATATATATATATATACACATATACACATGTAACAACTCTGTGTTTTTTAAAAAATAATTTCCCATCTAACACTAAGAGTTACTGAGTTTTAAGTGTTCATTTATTGAAATTCACCCCAGTGCTGAATTCAGCATTTAAGTGCATAGTCTCATATAACGTTAGTTCAGTTCATAACTAGACAGGGCAAAAAAAGTAAACTTTAAATAGAAAACAGCAAAAAGCATATATAATCTTTGAGATTAAAAAAAAAAACTAAATGTTGGATCTTCAACAAAATATGACATAAAGGAACTGATTCTTTTTCTCCACACTGGAATAATCCTGGAAAACCAAAAAGAGCTTTGAAATGAAGATACTTAGGGGAAAGCACTCCGTCTTCCAAAAATTTATAGTGGGGAATATTTTACTGGAACATACCCAAATACTTTTGCTTTTTTATTCCCGAGTGTATATTTTAGAATTCTTAAAATAGAATTCTTGAAAAAGACATCAAAATCATATGCAGTCACTGGGAAAATGAGGTCTCTAAGATTTATTTATACTTTGAGAACTTAAAATTAGGCATTAAACAGTCAGGGAGAAGTTTGGGCTATGACTTTTCTCTGGAAGTTCTTCCCTGGTGGCTTAGTAGTAAAGAATCTGCCTGCCAATGTAGGAAACGTGGATCCGATCCCAGGATGGGAAAGATTCCTTGGAAAAGGAAATGGCAACCCACTCCAGCATTCTTGCCTGGGAAATCCCATAGACAGTAGAGCCTGGAGGCTATACAGTCCACGGGGTCACAGAGAGTCTAAAGACTTAGGACCCCAGTATGTGTGACCTAGAAATGATCAGAACAAAGGGGATTTAGGGGAGAGAGAATTTCCCAAGTGGATGGAAACTAGCAGTGCCTCCTTTTCTACTAAAAATGTTAAAGGAGTCAAGATTCTGGTGTTATGCAAGAGGGCAGATTTCAGCATCCATGAAGAAATAGCAGTTTTAGGAAGGGAGTCCCACTGGTAGACACTGAATGTGGTAAGCTGTCCAAATCCAAAGAGCAATAGGAAAACCTGATCTGGATCAGAAGGGTGATTGGTCTCAAGATGGAGCTGCAAAGGTAAAGCAAATCCTAGGTTAGCATGCTTTAGTGAGAGGACCAGCAATTCAAGACCTAGATTTGGGATATATTCAATTTTAGGATAAAGGAAGGTGGGAGGAGAGTACATCATGTGAAATGTCAGGCTGGACGAAACACAAGCTGGAATCAAGATTGCTGGGAAAAATATCAATAACCTCAGATATGCAGATGACACCACCCTTACGGTGGAAAGTGAAGAGGAACTGAAGAACCTCTTGGTAAAAGTGAAAGAGGAGAGTGAAAAAGTTGGCTTAAAACTTAAAAAGTTTTTGAGTTTTAAGTTTTTAAGTTAGCATCCAAAAAACTAAGATCATGGCATCTGGTCCCATCACTTCATGGCAAATAGTTGGGGAAACAGTGCAAACAGTGACTGACTTTATTTTCTTGGGCTCCAAAATCACTGCAGATGGTGACTGCAGCCATGAAATTAAAAGACACTTGCTCCTTGGAAGAAAAGCTATGACAAACCTAGACAGCATATTAAAAAGCAGAGACATTGCTTTGCCAACAAAGCTCTGTATAGTCCAAGCTATGGTTTTTCCAGTAGTCATGTATGGATGTGAGAGTTGGACTATAAAGAAAGCAGAGTGCAGAAGAATTGATGCTTTTGAACTGTGGTGTTGGAGAAGACTCTTGAGAGTCCCTTGGACTGCAAGCAGATTCAACCAGTTCATCCTAAAGGAAATCAGTCCTGAATATTCATTGGAAGGACTGATGCTGAAGCTGAAGCTCCAGTACTTTGGCCACATGATAAAAAGAACTGACTCATTGGAAAAGACCCTGATGCTGGGAAAGATTGAAGGCAGGAGGTGAAGGGGATGGCAGAGGATGAGATGGTTTGATGGCATCACCAGCTCGATGGACATGAGTTTGAGTAAGCTCTGGGAGTTGGTGATGGACAGGAAAGTCCATGGGGTCACAAAGAGTGGGACATGATTGAGTGACTGAACAGAACATAGTGCTAGAGACAGGCTTCTCTATAGCTTTTAATTCATTGCACATATAATTCTTAGCATCGAGAATTAGATTATTTAGAAAGTTATATTCTTGATATTGGGTACAGAGAATTTCTAAGGATTTATGGTAATCACTGAAGTTATTTAGGCTTAAAAATAACACAGCATTTCACAGACTCCCACTGCAGGAGCACAGCGTAGTAAATAATTTAACACTGTTCACCCAGGCAGGTGTTTTTTTTTTTAATTTAAATATAGTTGATTTACAATATTACATAAGTTTCAGGTGTTGCACATAGTGATTTACAATTTTGAAACATTATACTCCATTTATAGGCATTAGAGGATATTTGCTATATTTCCAGTGCTGTAGCTTATTTATTTTATACATGGTAGTTTCTACCTCTTAATCCCCTGCCCTTATCATCTTACCCCTTCCCCCTTCCCTCTCCCCAGCAGTGAACCACTAGTTTGTTCTCTATTACCTGTGAGTGTATTTCTTTCTTGCTACATTCACTAGTTTGTTTTACTTTTTAGAGTCCACATATGATATTACAATGTAAGTGTAATCATACAGTATTTGTCTTTCTCTGCATGATGTATTTCACTAAGCATGATACCATCCAAGTCCATCTGTGCTGTTGCAAATGGCAAAATTTCATTCTTTTTTTTATCAGTCAGGCAGTTTTTTTCTTTCTACTCTACCACATCTAAAGCTGAGCAGCAATTTCATCTCAAGACAAGGTTACTCTCTATTTCTTTATCTTCCTCAGAGGTTTTGAGTTTGAGCAAACTCCAGGAGATCGTGAAGGACAGGGAAGACTGGTGTGGTGTTGCCGTCACAGGGTCGCAAAGAGTCAGGACTCATTAACATCAACAGGTAGTGAGAATATTTAAAATTGAAATAGTTGAAAGGTTGCTGATTTGATACAGCTTTGCATGTTTGAGTTGTAACAATATTGTTTCCTTCCAAAGACATTTTTCTGCCTCTGATGAAGGCAAGCTCATGCCTCAGTTAATAGTATCAGATGCTAATAGAATGTCTTTCTAAAATCAGAAGTCCTCAAAGGACAACGATGATGTTAAATCACATTTTTAAGATTTAATTTTGGAAAGAAAAATCATTCAAATCCCTAATAAGGCGTTTACACTTCAGGGCTTACACTCACATGGTCCCAGGAGCCAATACAAAGGCAAATTCATGATATGGGAATGAAGGCCTAGGTTTCGTTCTGCTGAACCTAGCACTTCTAGTTGCCTCGATCTAACCGTTAGAAGAGGAAAGGTGATAGCAGGGCCACTGGCCCACAGTGAGGTTGGTCTCCCAGATGGAGGGCTGGGAGCAGGAAACTGCCTCCTGGGAAGTCAGAGAATGGGGCAGTTAGAGAATCCGAAGTCCATACATGAAATGGTTGGGGGAGTAAAGGTGGAGCCAGATCAAGATGAGAGCGGAGGACTTTCTTGGTGGTCCAGTGGTTAAGACTCTGTGCTTCCAATGCAAGAGGCATGGGTTTGACTCCTGGTCAGAGAAGTCCTACATGGCACATGGTGAGGCCAAAAAAAAGAAGAAAGAAAGCTGAACTTGGAATTTGGGAAGCAAATAGATGTGAATAGGAGACCAGGGACAGGGGCCTCAAGGCGCTTTCTGGAAAACTACTTTTGGAAGGCTCCCTTGACCCCTCTAGCTAGTGTCTCCTCCTCTAATTCTATTAGTGTCTTTTTATGGCACACCTAGTAATGTGTTTTATGATCTATTGAGGGTATATTCTCCTCGCCAAGTCCAGGGGTACCTTCATCCTATTCTTAGTAAAGGTAATAAGGAGATAAGAAAATGGGCATTTTCGGACCACCTGCTATGCAGTAGGTACCAGCGGAGGTATATTTATGCATTGTTTAATTAACAATTTGTGTAGGGACATCCTTGTTTTTCCAGTGGTTAAGATTTCACCTTCCAAAGCAGGGGTGTATTTTTGATTCTGGTCAGGGAGCTAAGATCCCACTTGCCTCAAGGTCAAAAAAAAAAATTAAAAAAAGAAGCAATATTGTAGCAAATTCAATAAAGACTTTAAAAACGGTCTATTAAAAAATGTTTAAAAAAGTTATGTAATTGACAGACAAGGAAACTGAGGGCTTATGGCCACTGAACTAAGAAGCAAAGGGAGGAGCCAGGATTGAGTTCACACCCTGCCCTGCTTCTCAAAGCACCATCAGCCTGCTGGTCATGAATGAGTGATCCCTGTTTAGAGACCTGGGAGCCACAGTTCACTGCCACTTGCTCCCATGGGAATGCTCCAGCTTGTGCATCAAGCCCCAGCTTCTTCATTTGCCTCTTCTCATCTTACTCCGTCTTTACCATGACCTTCACTCAGGGAACCAAGGCAGGACAAGGAAGGAGAACTCTGGTGTGGATTTTACCCTTCATTGCAAGCTCTGGAGGCTTTTGAAGACAGAAATTATTTTCTTAAGTTAGTTTCATGGAATAAATTTCTGACTTCATAGAAGATTAAATTTTCTTTTTTTTCTTTTTTTTTTTTTTTTGCCGCACATGTGGCATCTTAGTTCCCCAACCAAGGACTGAACACTTGCCCCTTGTGGGTTCAATGGGTTCAGTGGCAGCACAGAATCTTAACCATTGGACTTCCAGGGCAGTCCCAAATTTCCTATTTTGAAGGCTTCTAAGGAATTATCTGTATTACTCATTTGCCTCCTATTTCTCATGAGAGATAAAAGTAACTTACCAGCACACTCTGGAGATCTCTGGAGATAGAGGTGCATTGTTAAATACTGTAGAGAATATATTCTATTCTTTTTTTAAAAAAATTCTCTATCACTTTAATAAAAAGGGGGGAGAAGCTAAGTCTCTAGAATGCCTTCCTTTTTGACTGTAGAACCTCAGGAGGTAGATATTTAGCAAGAAATCAGCTAAACTAGAGGTTAATTCCCTCCAACTTTGGTTTAATTTCTGACCCTTTCATCTAAACCTCTGAAAGTAAAGTTGTTGGGAATATTTATTTCTGTCTAAGAGCTGAGCATGGACCCCAGATTTGGGTTGTGAGCACAAAGGACCTGTGCACAGTATTTGCAGCGTCACTGAGAACCCTTCTAACTTCTCACTCTAAAAGAAACTTTCTCTCTCGTGGCTTCCACTGTTATTATCTGACCCCAGGCTCCATCTCCTCTGCAACGACAAGTAAAAACTGCACTCTTGTCTTTGAATGCCAGGAAATAAAATGAACAGTAATGAGGAGTCTCTGCCAGAGAGGTTTTGTTTTGATGCTTTCTCCATCTGCCTTTACCTCCCCTGGGGGGAAATTAAGGCAATGCATTTATCAGTTTTTATTATCTTGATTTATAACCTTGGGTCACAATTAGGAGATAAAACATAAAGGCTTAGATTTAAGTAGTACCAATCTCGCCTTCTCCATTTCATTCTTTTCTCTCTTTTGCAAGAGATGAAGTTCCTCTTGCCCTGTAACGGTGTACAGGTCTGTCAGTGCAGAGTGTGTGTCACTGCCCCTTATGTTTACTTAATACTACATTTTTTCGCGTTAACTTCAACCCGCAGACTTTACATTTGTGTCCTCACCTTCCTGGTTTACACTCATTCAGTTAGATAAATAGTGCGCCTCCCCTACTTTAATGAGTTGATTATGACAAGAGTTGTGACGAGTGGCACTCAGTAGCTTTAGCTGATCATCCAGAAATTTTCATTTTTCCAACATCCATCAGAGAATTAAAAAATAGCTAGTATGCAGACCTATTGTGAGGCTTCATTCTCTTACATCATTTCACATTTACTATGGTTCATGGTATAGAACAGTGACATTTATTCATCCATTCAAACAAGGTTCATTAAGTTGTGGCAGATACCAGGAGAGGTCCAGGGGCAACAACAGAGAGATAGGCAAAATCCTTGCTTTCAATTGGCTGAAGAGCAAGTAACAGGAGGATAACAGACCAATGAAAAGCATGTCTGTAATATTAGGATGACACTAGGCAAAGGGCTCCTGCAGAAGAGAAGGGAGCTGAGGTCCCAGTAGTCAGGAAAATCTCTCTTAGATGGTGACCTGGGACAGAGGCCTGAATGAAGTGAGGAATACGCTGTACAGCTTCAGGCAGCCTTCCAAGCAGAGGGGACTGTGCACATCAAGGAGCCCAGGACTGAGCAGGGTTGGGCATGTTTGATGAACAGAAAGGACAAAATCTGAACACAAATTCTGAAGCACAGGGAGCAAAGGGGAAAGTGGTTGAAAGAGTAGGTGGCTGATAGACAGACTTGGGAATGGACTTGAGGCCCCAAAATAGCAACTTACATTTCATTCTGATAAGATGTGGATGCCAAGGGAGGGTTTTGAGCAAAGGAAACATAATCTGACCTTTTTTCAAAAGAATTGCTTGAACTGAGAGAAGAATGAAATATAGGGGTAACAGCAGAAAGCAGGAGACAAGTTTTGAGTCAGCACAATAAGACAGTGAAGGATAATGGGATGGGATGGGGTTGGAGGAGGGGCTACAGACAAGGTCAGGTTCATACTGAACTTTGAAGGTAAAGCCAACAGGTTTTGCTGAAAGACTGGATATGTGTAGGACAAGATAATTCCAAAAATGGGAGATGATTAATGCTAGTGTTTGCTGAAAGAGGGAAGCCTGAAGGAAGAGAAGATCAGAATGAAGGAGAAAGATCAAGGGTTGTCTTTGGACATATTAGCTTAGAGAAGGTTATTGGGTCTGTAGGTAGAGATGCAGTTTAGCATTGAGGTTATGCTGAAAATGTGAACCAAGCCTTTTTTGGCACCTGTGTATCAGGCTTTCCAGTTGCGGTGCTGGAGAAGACTTTTGGGAGTCCCTAGGAATGCAAGAAGATCAAACCAGTCAATCCTAAAGGAAATCAACCCTGATTATTCATTGGAAGGACTGATGCTGAAACTGAAGCTCTAATATTTTGGCCAACTCTGGAAAAGACCCTGATTCTGGGGAAGATTGAGGGCAAGGGAAGAAGGAGGTGACAGGGTGAGATGGTTAGATAGCATCACCGACTCAATGGACATGAGGTTGAGCAAACTCAGGGAGACAGTGAAGGACAGGGAAGCCTGGTGTGCCAGTGCCCAGTCCATGGTGTGGCAAAGAGTGGGATACAATGTAGCTACTGAGCAACAACAAAAAAATATCAGGCTAATCTTGAGTCTTTGTTTATGTCTGAAGTTTAGTTCCTTTTTTCTCTTCCCTTATAGCCACATCCATTTATTTCCCCTCAGAAATACACTTTCTGAATTCCCCTGCCCCTTAACGCACAAATCAGATATCCCCAGAGTGTCGCATGTGAACTCAAGCACTCCTTCAGAAAAAATATAAATCAAGAGAGGGGTCCTTGTGGTGATGGATTTGTTCAGTATCTTAACTGTGATAAAATTATTTAGAGATAAACACACATATACAGTCACATACACAAGTACAAGTAAAACTGGGAGAATCTGAATAAGATCCATGGATTGTCTGAATGTTGATATTCTGGTTGTGATATTTTACTACAGTTTTACAAAAGTTACCACTGGGGGGAACTGAGTATGTGCATGATGTCTCTGTATTATTTCTTACCATGTAAAAACTAACATATCATCACAAGGAACTTTTAATGCTCAAAATATAAGAAGAAAACTTCAAAAACTCAATTTTTTTTTTTTTGGTGGAGGTGCCAGGGAACGAACCCGGGGCCTCACACAGGCAAACAAAAACTCAATTGTTATGGAAAGTTTTAATGCATTACTCCTAGCTTGAGTTAACAGATAAAAACATATATGGATGTGACTAGTTTTATTATGGTTTAGATGAATGGATATTTCTGAAAAATAAGGGCAAAACTTGATTTAATAAATTAAAAAAGCAAAAGAAGATAAAATTTATAAGTCCAAAAATTGCTTCTTTTGAAGAGAGAATCATAAAATAGAAATACATCTGCCAAAAAATGTATTCAGTGTTGGTGATGTCACAGTGAGATGGGTCTTTACGTGCAAGCCTGGGGAATTGTGAATTAAGTTGCCATTCATTTAACTAATATTGTCCTCTGTATAACATACAGAAGTGAGTGCAGCACTGAGGAAACCAGAATTGAAAGAGACACGTGTACCCCAATGTTCATCAAAGCACTGTTTATAATAGCCAGGACATGGAAACAACCTAGATGTCCATCAGCAGATGAATGGATAAGAAAGCTGTGGTACATATACACAATGGAGTATTACTCAGCCATTAAAAAGAATACATTTGAATCAGTTCTAATGAGGTGGATGAAACTGGAGCCTATTATACCGAGTGAAGTAAGCCAGAAAGAAAAACACCAATACAGTATACTAACACATATATATGGAATTTAGAAAGATGGTATTGATAACCCTCTATATGAGACAGCAAAAGAGACACAGATGTATAAAATGGACTTTTAGACTCTGTGGGAGAGGGAGAGAGTGGGATGATTTGGGAGAATGGCATTGACACGTGTATACTATCAGGTAAGAAACGAATTGCCAGTCTATGTTCAATACAGGATACAGGATGCTTGGGGCTGGTGCACGGGGATGATCCAGAGAGATGATATGGGGTGGGAGGTGGGAGGGGGGTTCAGGATGGGGAACTCATGTACACCCGTGGCTGATTCATGTCAATGTATGGCAAAACCAATACAGTATTGTAAAGCAAAATAAAGTAAAAATAAAAATTAAAACAAAACAAAACAAAAAAAATAAATTAAAAAAAGAAAAGAAGTGAGTGCAGGATATGTTAACCCCACCATTTTGATACCAAGGACATTTTGGAGATTGATAGTGTTTAGAGTGAACTCCATCAACTTCATTTAACTCCTTGATTGATTTTCTGTAGAGCAGTGGTGTCCCATGGGCCTTTCTGAAATGATGGAAATGTTCTGCATCTGCAGTCTTCAACATGGTAACCCTAGCGTTACAAGGAAATCACCAGGTCTCGTAATTGCTACTGTTTGTATAAACTGGCATCATAACCATGGAGAAAGAAGTATCATTACCTCCAGAAGTTACAATGACAATGTCTCATTATCTCAATTTTTGATGATGGTTTGTATTTATGTTATTTCTTAAAAATGGACATTTTAAAAGTCAAGCATGGCTGGTATTACGGTCCAGGTAAACAGTTCTAGATTCTCATCTACCATTCATTGGCTTTGTGATCTTGGGTTAAGTCTAGGCTTAAATCTCCTGAGCTTCAGATGAAGCCATTGGACTAAGTCATTTCCTTTCAAGCTCAAATAATCGATTCTACTATGAATATCCATATGCCATCTGGGAGACTGGCCAACATTTGTTCCATAGAATTAAAAAGAGAGGCCTTAAGATGAGCACATGGCCACCCTGTGGAGGCCATGAGGCTCAGGGAAATAGGAGCCAAGGCTGACCTTAGATCCCAGCTCCCCTCTGTGAGCTCCACGCTGTAGGTGATTTTTGGTCATTTTTACCATCTGTAAACCCAAAGGTGGTCTAATGATAAACCCCTAGGATTTTGCTCTTTTTTCTCTTTTTATTTTTGAAGTGTAATTGATTTATAATGTTGTGTTAATTTCTAATGTATAGCAAAGTAATTCAGTTATACACACACACACACACACATATATGCCTTCTTTTTATATTTTTCCATATGGTTTATCATAGGATATTGAATATAGTTCCTGTGCTATACAGGAAGACCTTGTTTTTTAACCATTCTATATATAACAGCTTACCTCTGCTAATCCCAGCCTCCCACTCCCTCTCTCCCCCAGCCTTCCCCTCTCGGCAAACACAAGTCTGTTCTTTATGTCTGTGGGTCTGTTTCTGTTTCATAGGTACATTCGTGTCATATTTTAGAGTTCACATATAAGTGAGTTCGTATGACATTTGTCTTTCTCTTTCTGACTTACTTCACTAGGTCTGATAATCTCTAGTTGCATCCATGTTGCTGCAAATAAACCCCTAGGATTTCAGATTTAGAATCAGTTTAGGCTCAAATTGTAGTCCTTCCCTGTATGACATCAGGCAGGATTGCTTCTGCACCTGAGTCTACCTCACAGAGTGAGGCTGCATTCCATCAGGGGACTGACCCAGCTGCCAATTCGGGGGTCACGGGTCCCACTCGCTCCCACCATACAAACATATGCAGCTCCCTACCTTTCTCAAGGATGCCTTTCCTTTTTTCCCTTTAGATTTTGGAGGATTTACATAGTGACAAGAGACAGGAGACAGGGCAGACATGGGTCTTTGGTGTCCACTGAGAAGCCATCAATCCTGTCTGGCCCCTGGTCTTCTATCCACATGACCTGGTGCATCTTTGGTTCCTGTAAGCAAGACTTGTCAAGACCAGACCTTCTGTAGTTTTTCACGTCTCCATGATACTGCAAAAGGCCCACCTGCTTAAAAATACCATGCAGCCCCTTCTTCCCTGGAGACTTTCTGCCTCCCTGAGGCTGCACCCAAAGAATAAGACTCTAGCCCTCCTCCAAGGGTAGAGTGTGACTGGGGACTGGGTGGGACAGGCAAGGCCCGGGGAACTTTCTCCTACTCTCTGGCTCAGGACACTGAGCAAGTGCTTGGGGCAAGGAGTCCTGTTTACTAACATGTGCCTCCCCTAAGAGTTTATTTCTCTGCTTTCTCCCTTAAAGATCAGGATTTTTAAAAGCTTTCTTTTTTTCCTTTTTGTTTTTCCATCTTTGAAAAATTAAAATATCTGGCTTTCTGGATCAGATACAAGAAATATCACAGAAAAAAATCAGAATTTTACAAGAATATATACTATATAAAAATACAATATCTATGTGAAACATTCAGCACTGGGCAAAAATACAATATCTATGTGAAACATTCAGCACTGGGCCTCATGTGTTGTACACACTCAATAGCCCATAGCTGCAGTGATTAATATCTGTTCTTCAATGTTATTTTAAAGATTTTTATAACATATGCAAAATGCCTGACATATAATAGCTATTCAGTAAATGTTCACCAACATATTGAAGTAAAATGCTTTTGAGTTTAATATAAAGATTAGTACTGTTTTTGTTTGTTTGTTTTAAAGGTATTTTATCTTTTAAATTTCGTTATATTATTTTTAAAGTTTTTATTGGATTTGTTACAATATTGATTCTGTTCTATGTGTTGGGGGTTTTTGTTTCTAAGGCATGTGAGATCTTCGCTCCCCAACCAGGGATGGACCTTGTACCCCCTGCATTGGGAGGTGAAGTCTTAACCACTGGATGGTTAGGGAAGTCCCTAAAGACTAATATGGTTTCTGAATGATAGAGTTAACTGAAAATAATATTTTTTAAAAGGCTTTGAGAATTTATCTTTCTTAGTGCTCATTTTTACCTCCTATAAACCACATCCTAGGTTAGCTCAAAGTATACACTTAGATGTCCCTGGCCTTCATATTCTAGAAGATTGTATCAGCAGAAATAACCATTAAGCCTCTGCAATGGCACATGACACATAACATTAAATCATCAATATATCAGACCAAATGGAATTACTTGCTTCATCTAAGTCTAATGGCAGGAAAATGGGAAAAGGAAAATTGTAGAGGGGGCTGTCCTGAGGGCAGAGTCAGAGACCCAGACTTCTAGGCTTATTCCAGAAAAGTATGAAAGTGAATTAGGCTTCTCAGATTTCTTTTGGCTTCTCCAGCTACTTTAGTAAATGGATGTGTCTGATGGAGGTGGAGGTCTCACCATCTAAGTAAAAGGATACAGTCTCCTCTTTGCTGACAATGGTTTGGGTCAAGGGCACTGATCCTTGCAATGAGTGCATGGGATCTGTCTGAGGAAAACTAGATAATCTTAATTAGGGGTAGGAAATGAGATGAAATAAATAGAGAAAAATACTAATGTTGCTACGTAGAAAGACTAAATATGTCAAATTCATTAAATTTTAGAGTTAATATTGTCCTAAGCAAAATCCTAATGAATATAACACTCACCCAGATGATTATAAAGTCCACTCTGGAAAATACAGAGCTATTTTTTTTTTAAACAAAGAAGAGTAAAGAGGAGATACCTCCTTTACCTCAGTGTAAAATGCATCATAATGTGGCAGTAATTAAAATGCCATTGTCCTGGTACATGAACAGAAATGGGAAGGAATAGCCTGAGACATATCCCAGCATATGGAAGAATTTATAGTGGAAAAGTGTGTAAACATTCAACAGTACTAATCCTTTGACTGCAGCCATGAAATTAAAAGATGCTTACTCCTTGGAAGAAAAGTTATGACCAACCTAGATAGCATATTCAAAAGCAAAGACATTACTTTGCCGACTAAGGTCCGTCTAGTCAAGGCTATGGTTTTTCCTGTGGTCATGTATGGATGTGAGAGTTGGACTGTGAAGAAGGCTGAGAGGCGAAGAATTGATGCTTTTGAACTGTGGTGTTGGAGAAGACTCTTGAGAGTCCCTTGGACTGCAAGGAGATCAACCCTGGGATTTCTTTGGAAGGAATGATGCTAAAGCTGAAACTGCAGTACTTTGGCCACCTCATGCGAAGAGTTGACTCATTGGAAAAGACTCTGATGCTGGGAGGGATTGGGGGCAGGAGGAGAAGGGGACGACCGAGGATGATATGGCTGGATGGCATCACGGACTCGATGGACGTGAGTCTGAGTGAACTCCAGGAGATGGTGATGGACAGGGAGGCCTGGTGTGCTGCAATTCATGGGGTCACAAAGAGTTGGACACGACTGAGTGACTGAACTGAACTGAACTGAACTGAACTGAATCCTTTGTGCATTAAAGGTTACCATCCATAGACTGAAAAGGCAACCCATGAGAAAATATCTTCCAACCATATATTTTATAAGGGGTTAATATCCAGAATATATGAAGAACCCCCACAATTCAACAACAACAATAAAATCAAACAATTTGATTCAAAATGGACTAAGGAGTTGAATAGACATTTCTCTAAAGATGAAATCAGTGATGCACCTGAGGGTAAAAACAGAATCATGTTAGTCTGTCCGTATATCACATACCAAAATTAATTCCAGAACTTCCTTAGTGGTACAGTGGATAAGAATCTGCCTACCAATGCAGGGGACATGGGTTTGATCCCTGGCCTGGGAGGCTTCCACATACCTCAGGCAACCAAAAATTCATGCATCGCAATTACTGGAGCTCAGGAGCTCTAGGAACCACAACCTGCAACAACCAAGCCCAAGTATTGCAGCTACTGAAACCTGTGTGCCTAGAGCCTGGGCTCTGCAACAAGGGAAGCCACCACAACGAGAAGCCTGTGCACTGTGACGGGGAGCAGCCCCTGCTCACCGCAACTAGAGAAAGCCCACGTGTAGTGACAGACTCAAAGTAACCAGATAGAAATAAATAAAATGTAAAAATTAGTTCCAGATGGATTGAAGGTTTTCGTTCAGTTCAGCCTCTCGGTTGCGTCTGACTCTGCGATGCCAGATCTCCCCGTCCATCACCAACTCCCTTTGCTTCAAAGTAAAAAAAAATCGAATCATAGAAAAGTGGAAGAAATTATTTTTGTTAATCTGACAACATGGGATAAGGTTGTAAGCATAAAAATAAAACCCAAGAAAAGTTATCACACATTTGGCTAACAGCCTGAGGATTCAAAAGAGTTAGGCTGAGATCGTGTCTTTTTCAAAACCAATTTTAAGTTCCTCCCCATAAATACTACAACTACTCTCTACTCATTTTTTAAAAAATTTATATTGGTGTACAGTTGATTTACAATGTTGTGTTAGTTTCAGGTATACAGCAAAGTGATTCAGTTATACACATACATCTGTTCTTTTTCAGATTCTTTTCCCATATAGGTTATTAAAAAATATTGAACAGAGTTCCCTGTGCTATACAGTAGGTCCTTGTTGATTATCTATTTTGTATATAGTTCTGCTCATTACTTTTAATGAGCAAAACCATTTCCTTGATATGAAGTTTGCACAGTCTTGTCCCAGGTCATCTTCCTAGTTTAACCTTCAGATGTTAGGTTAAAGGATGCATTCCTCTTCTAAGAAAAGTGAGCCTTGGACCTGTCCTCTCGCTTCACTAAAGATATCCCTGTCTATCTGTTTGAATGGCTGGCTGTCTTCTTTCCATCATTTTGCCAACAGTCTCCTCTTTTGCTGGATAATTCTCATAAGCATAAATACATATTTGCTCTCTCAGTTTCCAACACACACACACACACACACACACACACACACACACACTGGCCCCTCCATCCCCTACCCTCGTCCAGTGATCATCTCACTTCTCTACTCCCCTGCAGAGGACGACTTTTGGAAAGAACTGTCTAGGAACACTGCCTCTGCCTCCTCAGTTCACCTACTCTTCAGCCCACTCCAATCTGGCTTCTGCCACCAACACACAAATGAAATCACTTTTGTCATGTCACAAACCGATTCCATTTGCCACAGTTGTTGGGCTCTTTTCGATCCTCATTCAGGCACATTTGACTGAACGGATGGCTCCCTCTTCCTGACATGCTCTCCTCTCTTGGGATCTGTGGCAGGGCAGCAAGTCCTCAGTTTATGGCCCTTTCTCTCTCTTGAGTACTTGCCCTCGATAATATCATTCATTTCCGTGGCTTTAGAAATATCCTATCTGGGGGAGTTCCCTGGCAGCCTAGTGCTTAGGATTCTGGGCTTTCACTGCTGTGGCCTGGGTTCAGCCGTTGGTTGGGGAACTGAGATCCTGCCCCAAAAGTTCCATTTGTTATTTCTGAATTTACACACTCACATGTCCATTAGCTGCCTGTCTATCTCAGCTTGGATGTCCAATAGTATATCAAATAAAACATCAAAAATGGGTATCCTCAGTTTCCCCCATAGCCTGCCCTCAGCACACATATGCTTCCTTGATCCCAGCTTGTTGCCGAGCCGGAGACGTGGGAATCATCCTTGATCTGTAATCACTAAGTCCAAGACTCTGAAATATATCTCAGCTTCCCCGGTTCTATGTCCACTGCCCCCATCCTGGTCTGTGCTGTGTCATCTCTGACCTAGATTACTGCCAGAGTCCCTTGGCCTGTCTCCCCAGACCCATTCTTGCCTCTCCCTAATCATTCTCTGCATCCCTGCCTTTGGCTCCAAACCATTTGCCCCAGGT
Source organism: Capricornis sumatraensis (assembly GCF_032405125.1). NCBI lineage: Eukaryota > Metazoa > Chordata > Mammalia > Artiodactyla > Bovidae > Capricornis > Capricornis sumatraensis. Next base: position 82,928,105 of record NC_091073.1, read on the forward strand.
CTCAGATATGTCCTAGGGGTAAAATCAAGAAGAGTTGCCTTTGAATTGCGTGTCTGATGAGAAGGGAAGAGAAAAATCAAGAATGACTAGGGTTTTGCGTGAACAACTTTACACGAGATAATGACTTTTTATCAAGATGGGAAAGTCTGGGTCAAGTGCATGTTTGGCTGATGGGGATGGGTTAGAGGGGTGATCAATAGTCTTTTGTGAGCTAATCTGGAAATGTCAATCAGCCGAGCAGAAGTATGCTATTCAGTTCAGTTCAGTCACTCAGTCATGTCCGACTCTTTGCGACCCCATGAATTGCAGCACGCCAGGCCTCCTTGTCCATCACCAATTCCCGGAGTTCACTCAGACTCATGTCCATCAAGGCAGTAATGACATCCAGCCATCTCATCCTCTGTCGTCCCCTTTTCCTCCTGCCCCCAATCCCTTCCAGCATCAGAGTCTTCTCCAATGAGTCAACTCTTCGCATGAGGTGGCCAAAGTATTGGAGTTTCAGCCTCAGCATCAGTCCTTCCAATGAACACCCAGGACTGATCTCCTTTAGGAGAGACTGGTTGGATCTCCCTGCAGTCCAAGGGACTCTCAAGAGTCTTCTCCAACACAGTTCAAAAGCATCAATGCTTCAGCGCTCAGCTTTCTTTACAATCCAACTCTCACATACATACATGACTACTGGAAAAATCATAGCCTTGACTAGATGGACCTTTGTTGGCAAAGTAATGTCTCTGCTTTTGAATATGCTATCTAGGTTGCTCATAACTTTCCTTCCAAGGAGTAAGCGTCTTTTAATTTCATGGCTGCAGTCACCATCTGCAGTGATTTTTGAGCCCCCCAAAAATAAAGTCCGACACTTTAAATATGCTATAGTTGGAAAGAAATAAGAGACATGATAGATGTTTGATGAAAAAATGATCCAAGCTAGGTTACCAGAGAAACAAATTTTGCGGGAAAGATTTGGAAGTTGTTAGACTGGGAGGTAACATCCTGATGGAAATCCCTGGTATTATTTGGATATGTAGGTCTGGTGATCAATAGGAAAATTAGACTGGAGGCTTAGACCTGAGGGTCATCGTGAGAGTTTATAGTATGGAAAAGATCAAATGGAAGTGAAACTTCTAGAAAACTAAACTATTTTCTTTTTACATATTTTATTCAAAATAAAATCAGTTTTATTGAGTTTGATGGGGGCTTGTTTAGTGACATCCCTGTCTACTCACTAGAAACCAGTAGCTTTACTCTTCCCCACTCCAAGTGATGACAACCAAAAACGTCACCAAGACGTTTCCCGTTCCAGGGGTCCAGGAGGGAATCGGCCCTGGTTGAGAACTACAGGATTAGGGCAATGGTACGTCTTATTAGCCACTGAGATGCTAATATTGGAGAACGCTGGAGAAACAGCTACAAAGTAGTGGCGTTCTGAGCTTTTATCCTGCAGAAAGCACTTGGAAAGAATTTGATCAAGGGTGCACCGCAAGGGTGTGGAGTAAGGAAAGAGGGTGGAGGGGAGCCCCCACTGAAGAGCGTCGCCGAAGCGCAGGGCAGAGGAAAGAAGCCAGCACCTGGGCTCAACGTTGCAGAAAGCCCTGTCGCTCTGCAGAAATCCTGTCTGCTTTCCACATGCGGACGGCTTTCCTAGCAACAGACGACAGGTTCTCAGCGTTGCGGGACCCTAGGGATTTTTATTTCACTGGAGATGTCAGTACAGTTCACCTGCTGCCCCCTAGCGAGGCGGCTCGGGATGCCCGGTAAATTCCGAATTGCATTTCCAGATTGAACTGTCAAGCTGGCTTCTGAGAGTAAATAATAGAACACGTTGTCCTTCTAGCTTTCCTCCCGTCCTTGCTCCAAATAGTACCCTTAACACTAGCGACTTCCCTAACGTGGCGAAGAGGAAGGCACAGGATGTCAGCAGCACAGCAAGGAGCAGGAGCTGGGTGACGAAGAGGCACGACCATGGAAAGTGTTTCCAAAGCAGTAAAAGTCGCCGGGGGAAAAGTGGGCTGGGTTAGCCCCTAAAGCACCAGGAACGTGCTCTCGGCTGCCCTCTGCTGTCGAGATGAGTGAAACCAGGCCCTGGAAGAGACAGCGTTCTGTTTCAAGAGGCACAAATTAAGATGCTAGGCACTGATATAGGCCACGGGATGACACTGCTTTTTACCAGCTGCAGCTAAAGACAGAGCATCTATTTTGGTATGTGTGCCAGGAAAAGAAATGCTAATCATAGACAGTAGAGTCCCAAAACACAGATTTGGAAATACTGAGGGACTATTCCTGTCTCTAAACCATAACAACTGGATATGGGAGGCCAGGTGTAGGGGTAAGAATTAGTTCTCTGAGGGGAGTGTTGAAGTGATCCCCATGCCAGGGATGTATGAAAGACCCCTACTCTTTATACTGTACTTCTTTAACAGGAAATCTTAAATTTAAAAGTCACACCACACAAATTATGAAAAAGTCATTCATATATATTTAAAAGATTAATCAAATCTTTAGAGGTCATTCTGTAGTAAACCTGAAATATTTTTGATTTTACCAAAACTCACAAGGAATATGTATATATACATATGTGTGTGTATCAACATAAAGCAAAAATCCTCCTGTATGTACCTACATGTTTCATCTGAATTAAGGGTTGTTTTTTTTTTTTGCCACTTTATTTAATTGAAGGATATTTGCTTTACAGAATTTTGCAGTTTTCTGTCACACACTAAGAATCAGCCATAGGTATACAATGGAATGCTACTCAGCCATAAAAAGGAATGCATGAGTCAGTTCTAACGAGGTGGATGAAGCAAGAGCCTATTATCCAGAGTGAAGTAAGTCAGAAAGAGAAATGTAAATATCGTTTACTGACACGTATATATGGAATCCAGACAGTAGTGATAAATTTCTTTTCAGGGCAGTAATGGAGAAACAGACATAGAGAACCAACCTATGGACATGGTGGGAGGGGAGGAGGGAGAGGGTGAGGAAAGGTTTTAAGTAAAGGAATTTGAAGAGAGAAGGGGCATGCCTTGATGTGCTGTGAAAGGATTCTGGGTGCTGCCTTGGGAATGGACAATAGGAGACCAAGGTGGTGGCAGGGAGACCTTTTAGTGTGGTACTTTGTTTTTCTAGGCAAGATGATGACAGAGGTGCAGGTGGTGATGAATGATCAGAATCTAAGTATATTTTAAATGTAGAACTGGTGGGATTTGTGCTCATAGATTGGATATGAGAGACAGAGAGACACACACAGAAAGAGGGACTTTAAGAGTCAAGGATGACTGAACAATTTGGAGAATAGAGTTGGCATCAACTGAGATGGAGAAGACTGAGGGAACAGTAGGACCCTACTGAGAAGAGATTCTGAGTGCAGACACTGGGTTAAGACATCTGATGGACATCTGACTGGAAGGCCAGCTTCACAGCTGAATATGAATCTGGAGTTCAGGGGAGAGGTCCATGCAAGAAATACCAAATTGGCAGGCGTCAAGACAGAGTTGCTGTTTAAAGCCACAACAGTGAATGAGAGCCTCAAGGGTGTGGATTTGGGGACTCTAAAGAGGTTGGGGAAAGCCGGTGGATCAGAAATGGGGACTGGGAGGGAGATTCAGTGATGTTACACAGAGAGGAGCCAAGAGGGGACAGCAGGAGTTATGCATGCCGAGAAGATGCATGCATGCTCTGCTCAACGTGGTTACGACTTCGACCACCTGAGGGCAGGGTGTGTACCGCACTATGTGTACACACATACCATGCTTTGTGTAAGCACAAAGACTGGGACAGATAATGAGGATACCAGACAGAGTTTGATTCACTTCAGTTCAGTTCAGTCGCTCAGTCGTGTCCAACTCTTTCAGACCCCATGAATCGCAGCACGCCAGGCCTCCCTGTCCATCACCATCTCCCGGAGTTCACTCAGACTCACGTCCCTCAAGTCAGTGATGCCATCCAGCCATCTCATCGTCTGTCGTCCCCTTCTGCCCTCAATCCCTCCCAGCATCAAAGTCTTTTCCAATGAGTCAACTCTTCTCATGAAGTGGCCAAAGTACTGCAGTTTCAGCTTTAGCATCATTCCTTCCAAAGAAATCCCAGGGTTGATCTCCTTCAGAATGGACTGGTTGGATCTCTTTGCAGTCCAACGGACTCTCAAGAGTCTTCTCCAACACCACACTTCAAAAGCATCAATTCTTCAGCGCTCAGCCTTCTTCACAGTCCAACTCTCACATTCATACATGACTACTGCAAAAACCATAGCCCTGACTAGACGGACATTAGTCGGGAAAGTAATGTCTCTGCTTTTGAATATGCTATCTAGGTTAGTCGTAACTTTTCTTCCAAGGAGTAAGCGCCTTTGAATTTCATGGCTGCAGTCACCATCTGCAGTGATTTTGGAGACCCCTAAAATAAAGTCTGACACTGTTTCCACTGTTTCTCCATCTATTTGCCTGATGGGACTGGATGCCATGATCTTCGTTTTCTGAATGTTGAGCTTTAGGCCAACTTTTGCACTCTCCTCTTTCACTTTCATCAAGAGGCTTTTTAGTTCCTCTTCACTTTCTGCCATAAGGGTGGTGTCATCTGCATATCTGAGGTTACTGATATTTCTCCCGGCAATCTTGATTCCAGCTTGTGTTTCTTCCAGTCCAGCGTTTCTCATGATGTACTCTGCATAGAAGTTAAATAAGCTGGGTGACAATATACAGCCTTGACGTACTCCTTTTCCTATTTGGAACCAGTCTGTTGTTCCATGTCCAGTTCTAACCATTGCTTCCTGACCTGCATACAGATTTCTCAAGAGGCAGGTCAGGTGGTCTGCTATTCCCATCTCTTGAAGAATTTTCGACAGCTTATTGTGACCCACACAGTCAAAGGCTTTGGCATAGTCAATAAAGCAGAAATAGATGTTTTTCTGGAACTCTCTTGCTTCTTCCATGATCCAGTGGATGTTGGCAATTTGATCTCTGGTTCCTCTGCCTTTTCTAAAACCAGCTTGAACATCAGGAAGTTCATGGTTCACGTATTGCCAAAATCTGGCTTGGAGAATTTTGAGCATTACTTTACTAGCGTGTGAGAGAGTGCAATTGTGTGGTAGTTTGAGCATTCTTTGGCATTGCCTTTCTTTGGAATTGGAATGAAAACTGACCTTTTCCAGTCCTGTGGCCATTGCTGAGTTTTCCAAATTTGCTGGCATATTGAGTGCAGCACTTTCACAGCATCATCTTTCAGGATTTGAAATAGCTCTACTGGAATTCCAACACCTCCACTAGCTTTGTTTGTAGTGATGCTTTCTAAGGCCCACTTGACTTCACATTCCAAGATGTCTGGTTCTAGATGAGTGATCACACCATTGTGATTATCTGGGTCATGAAGATCCTTTCTGTACAGTTCTTCTGTGTATTCCTGCCATCTCTTCTTAATATCTTCTGCTTCTGTTAGGTCCAGACCATTTCTGTCCTTTATTGAGCCCATCTTTGCATGAAATGTTCCCTTGATATTTCTAATTTTCTTGAAGAGATCTCTAGTCTTTCCCATTCTGTTGTTTTCCTCTATTTCTTTGCATTGATTGCTGAAAAAGGCTTTCTTATCTCTTCTTGCTATTCTTTGGAACTCTGCATTCAGATGCTTGTATCTTTCCTTTACTCCTTGGCTTTTTGCTTCTCTTCTTTTCACAGCTATTTGTAAGGCTTCCCCAGACAGCCATTTTGCTTTTCTGCATTTCTTTTCCATGGGGATGATCTTGATCCCTGTCTCCTGTACAATGGAGCCTGGTTTTTATCAGGGAGTGATACTATCGAAACTGTTTCAGAAAACCCCTCCTGGCGGTGTGGCATTTAGAAGCGCATACTCCATGGTGGTAGAGAAATGATTCTTAACTTTTTGTTATATACTTTGCATTGTTTCATTAATTATAGTATTATTTCTGTAATTTAAAAACTATCAAGATTTATGAGAAATATGAGAAGACTGCAAACTAGTAATTGCAAGTTCATTGTTAACAGCTCAGGAAAGAGATGCTTACGGGTAAAGGACTCTGGCAGGGAGATGCAATGAAGTCAGATGTTTAGGTTTTCAGAACTTGGCTATCTGCTAGGAACCAGCTTTTTAAAAAAAAAAAAAAAATAGGAAGATGGAGGGAGGGAAGTGCCACCAAGCTCAGAGGACATTACCTCCTCACCATCCCTCCCTCCAAAAGTAAAACGTCTCATCTTGATGAAAGGGGCAAGTAGGGATGAGGGTCATTGCTAGTGTTTAAAACATGAACAAATCTTTTACACAAACTCATGATTTTTGTTTCTGATAGTAAAAATTGGAGGTATAAATTGATATAACCTATTATAAAGATATCTTTGTGGGATAACCTCTTCAAAAAGTGATAGGCACTCACCTTTATGTCATGGTTTTCTGACATGAACTAGGTATCTGGTTTTGCTAATTTGGGGATGCATTTAGTAACGCTTATCTTCCATGAATAGCAAACAGAAAAGTCGCCCTGACCACATGTTCTCACTAGGTTCAGCTCTGTAGCCTCCTGCCCAATCTATGGAAAATGTGTAGCCAGACATGCTTTGCAACCTGATAGTCAACTGAGATGCTGAGTAGGGAGCAGATTCAGGTGTTTACCTTGTTAGTCTTAGCCTCCATGAATCATGTGGGCTTTCCTGGTAGATCAATTGATAAAGAAAGTGCCTGCAATGCAGGAGACTCAGGTTCGATTCCTGGGTGGGGAAGATCCCCTGGAGAAGGAAATGGCAACCCACTCCAGTATTCTTGCCTGGAAAAATCCCATGAACAGAGGAGCCTGGCAGGCTACAGTCCACGGGGTCGAAAAAAGTCAGACACGACTGAGTGATTAAATCACCACGAATCATGACTCTACCTCAAGTATATTCACCTGGCACTAGGCACTAGGCACTTCTAAGGCTTGTCAGAGGGAAAAATCATTGTCTGCAGAGGACTGCTGGAATAAGAATAAGCAACCAATTCCTTCAGAATTTTTTTTTAAAATACATGAGGGTGCAGCTAAGTCTTCAGAGAGCTAATTACTGAGACTCCAGTATTTTGGAAGATTTCAGGATCTGCTCTCACTGAATCACACTCTAATAATATATCTTTAGTCTATATTGTACTGCATGAAATTGGTCATTTTACTTCTAGGAATGCTTGTTAACATGGATCACAGAATCCTCATGACATCTCAGGGGCAAGACGTACCTCAGGCGTTTGTCTACAATACCACAGTAGAGGTACAGCTCCGGATCACGTGTCAACTTGTGGAGACTCATGTATGGATGTCCTTTTCAAGCAAAAGCAAGTTCAGTGCTGAATTCACTGCCTAATTCTTATAAGTATTCAGGACACTGCAGCATGCATTTTGTTTTAAATATATCCCTGGGCTTTATCTTATTTTGCATACTGATTTTTCATTCAACTATATATTTTTTTACTTTGTGTTTTAATAAGCGATTTCATTTCTAATATTTTTTTTTCCATGAGGCAGAAAACATCAAACTCTGGACTCACAGTAGACACAGAAATGGAGGAAGGAGAGGGAAATATGAATTGCATTGCTAAAAAAGCCATTGTTATAGAGATAAATATGATAAAATGTGAAATAAACTAAAAGGTCATATTAGAAGGAAAATGCAAGAGCAATCCCTTCAGTACATTTTCTGTGTGCTATTGAATTCACTTACATCTCCTTTAAAAAATCTCTCTCCCAAAACTATTAATTACAGATCTCATAAACATCTAATGAATTCTGAATATTACTGTGATTTAATGTAAAATGTCAAGAACTGTTTCATCTTAAAAAAGTAACATACTATGTCTCGTACCAAGTGCCATACAAAGGCAATTTTAATTTGCTAAGACAAAAGAAAAACAAGAAACAGAACAACCTTTTTCTTACTGCTACATCTACCATCTTAAAAAAAATGATACCGAGAATTTACATAACCTATTTCCAGGTGTTACTTAAACAAAAGCATACATGTAAGTATTCTTAAGTAAGAAAAACCAGTCTCAAACAAATAAAACTAGAACCCAGACTCCTAATTTTGGCTATGAATTTTAAATTATGTTTTATCTCTCAGTCCTGAAAATGTTATCTTTACTGAAACTTCATTATATAATAGAAACAGACACAGAAATCTATTGAGCCTCTGCAGAAACATTTTAACTTTACTCTTGTGCAAATTACCTGCAAAAAACTAACTGCTTATATAGGATGTTTGAAGCTACATCGATGACTTAAAAATAAGCACACAACCAATGTAAAAGCAAAGAATCTTCCTTTTTCAGGAGAAAGGTCTTATGTGAAGCTATCCTCTTGAAACACGTTTGATGTCAACTCTGGGTGAACCAGGACGGCCGCTTCCTTTCTCGCTCAATGATCCTCTTGCCTTGATCGTGCTCGGAAGGTGTCTCCCCCGAGTACAGCACCACGGTCTCCACAGTAGGAGCCTTGAAAGGGCCCCCCTCTTGCTTCCCTATCTGTCTTCTGATTTCTGCTGTCTCCTTGCACACCTTCTCATAGCAATAGCCACAGAGGACATGTTTCTGTTTCAGGTGACCACATTCAGGACAAAAGTCTATATTGTTCTTTAAAAAGAAAGAAAGAAAGAAAATTTAATGAGAGGCAACAAAATGCACACATCATCAAGGATGAGGCTTATACTTAAACTTCTTTGGAAATGTTCATCCTGCACAAGATCACAGAGTACCCAGTTCAACCTCATTTTAACCAGGAAACTAAGGACATATATTGATTTGAATTAATCAATTTGCATTCCAGGAAAACTGGAATTAGAATTCAGGTTTACTAACTTTGAATCTGGTACATTTTTACTTAAATACAACAGTCTTACTATGTGAAATGGTACTCTATTCCCCCAGCCTCAAAAACTAAACATCTGGTAAGGAGCCCATGGGTGATCCACATAGCCAGCATCTTAACTAAGAGACCAAGGCAAAGGGAATTCACTCTTCCTTTCAATCAATCCTGGGAAGAACAAGATGACAAACACATTACAAGTGGGCTTCCCCTGATTATCACAGTGCAATTCAAATTCCTGTATGATGTATAGTTGGTATGGGGTGTGATTTTTCTTCCTATAAATGAACACTGATTATTTCTTAATGTAAAACTCTTGATATATTACAACTTGAGGGTATTTTAGTGAGTTTTTATACATCTATCCAATTTTAATAAGACAATTCTAACCTCTAAAAGAAGTCCTTTCAGTGGGTTCTAAAGGTAGATTTGAAATACAAAGAAAAATAGTAAACAGGAACATCAAAGAAACTCTAAACATGTCTGAAGACTAACATACAAACATTTATGAGGCAGATGACAACAAGAACTTCATTTTCTAAAAGAAACAAGTGTTAGTCGCTCAGTCATGTCCAACCCTCTGTGATCCCATGGACTATAGCTTGCCAGGCTCCTCTGCCCATGGGGTTTTCCAGGCAAGAATACTGGAGTGGGTTGCCATTCCCTTCTCCAGAGGATATTCCCAACCCAGGGATCAAACCTGGGTCTCCAACATTGCAAGCAGATTCTTTACAGTCTAAGCTACCAGGGAAACCCAAAAGAAACAAAGGACCTTGCAAATCATTTGATCCACCGACTTCTCATCTTACTCCAATACGTGGAAAACTGGACTGTACATTCAACTCGAGGATTTGAAAAAATACCCACGGTCAGTAAGTGCTCTTTTCCTAACAAAGCCCTCAGCATAACAAATTATATATTAACAGAAAACTGTCTAAATTAATGAAGTATTTTACAGTTCCACATTTTAACTGTGGTCCCAACCATGACTCAGTAATACTTTTGAGCTTATGTTCTAAGGGTTTGTTTTAATACTGAATGTGGAGGCTTACGGAAGTCAATTTTCTGTCCTTGAGTTCCATCTGCACTGCCCTGGGGAACACTGTGGAATAAACATGAACTCAAACCATGGCTGTTAAAACAATATATTAATAAATCAAAGGTAATAAACACTATAGTTTTTGTTACTAGATCAATGAAGAAAGTGTACCCATGGGAGATGGTAGGTGGGTGCTGGGGGTGGGGGTGGGGAGACGGAGAAGGAGCACTGAGATCTAGAATTGTCTAAGGATAGGAACACACACACACAAAGTTTCAAGAGAATAGGACTTCGATAGGACACTGCTAAGTCACTTCAGTCGTGTCCGACGACCCCATAGACGGCAGCCCATCAGGTATCCTCATCCCTGGGATTCTCAAGGCAAGAACACTGGAGTGGGTTGTCATTTCCAGGACTCAAATCCTGGTTCTACCACTTAAGTTTGGGATCAAGCTGCTAAGTCGCTTCAGTCGTGTCCGACTCTGTGCGACCCCATAGACGGCAGCCCACTAGGCTCCTCTGTCCCTGGGATTCTCCAGGAAAGAATACTGGAGTGGGTTGCCATTTCCTTCTCCAAACTTCTCCAAAGTTTGGGATCATAGATGAATTCTTTTGGTCTCAGTTTCTTCATTGTCAAACTGAGTAAAACAATATTTACTTCAGAGAGCTGTTCTGAAAATATAATTCATGTAAAGCACTTAGATACATCAAAGGCACTTATTAAGATATTAGCTATTTTTACTACTTATCTAAGGATTTTACTTCACAGTATCTCATTGGACTCAGGAAAAGAAGAGAATAAATCTGTCGGGGTTAATAAAACCTCATATCGAACAGATCTACTGCTTCTGACTTTTAGGCTCTGCAATAGTTAAAATGTTTATTTACCTATAGTTCAAAATCACACAGCTCAGGACTGGCACAGCTCACAATACAAAAGTCACACAGACTCTTTATAACCCAGTCCTCTGTCCAGACTCTGAACTCCCTCCTTGACTGTGTTCTGAGTATTTAGCCTACAGAACAGTAGATGCATACATATATAACAAGAATATTGGATTTATTTAGAGCAGGGAAAGGTAGACATACAGGATCTAAAAATAATTTACTCATAGGTTATATGGACAAATCAAGAGATGATGCAGTGGTGGACATGAGAAAAAGTACACCCACAAAAATCACCATATTACCTTAACTTTAACAAGCTTATGAGGGTTTCTTCTCCTACACCGGTTCACTTCAATGCTGCGCCTGTTTTTAGGAGCTGCCATCCAAAATATACTATCCAAAAGGCTGGACGTCTCTGTACTTCCACTGGTATCATTTGTTGGTTCTGAAAATATAGCTGGACCTTGGACCGCTAACGCTGGTCCTACAAAATAAACCATGGAGATACAGAATGGTTTCTAGCTCTGAAATGACCGTTTCCAAGTATCATTCTCTTTAACAATCAAAAGTAATGTATCAGCAGGCCTATGTAACTTAAAACATTACATTCAATAGACATTTAACAGGAAACCTTAGTAGCTATTAAAATATACTTAAAAGTTCATACCTGAAATAACTTTAGAACAGAATATTTAGTGGCACTTGCTTAAATGAATCAGTGAAATTCTACCAAAAGTTTCTCATCTTAAAATATAGAACTGAGGGGTTTAGTAAACATGAATAAAAGTGTGAGAGGCACCAAATTTAAACAAACCAAGGCAAAAAAAAGAAAAAATTAAAATTCACTCAATTGTCCACATTCTACTTGATGGGCAGTAGCTAGTTACAAGGAAATCTTAAGCTTGAGGCTTTCAAAATCCACTTCCTACCAGCACAGATATAAATGCTGATTGTCTTTTTTAAAAATTATATTCAAATTGAGTTAGCTCCTCAGTCATATAACCTGATAGGCCCTTTAAGACACTTAGTTCTCATAATATTTAGTCTTGTTCCCTAAGGAGAGTACTCTAAGGAAAAGAACTAACTCATCACTCTTTCTAGGGTACTAATTTACTCTTGTGACCACCAACCCATTTCACTTTTGTTTTTCTAAACTGTTTATAAAAATTAGTGCGAGGTGGGAAGGAAGTTCAAGAGTGAGGGGACATATGTATACCTATGGCCGATTCATGTTGATGCATGGCAGAAACCAACACAGTATTGTAAAGTAATTATCCTTCAATTAAAAATAAAATAAAACTTAAAAAAAAAGATTTGTTTACCCTCTCCTTGCTATATTCCTCAGGCCTGTAATATTTCTTTTGATTTTAGGAACTCTTAAAAATATACAACGCTGTTTAACACTTAACAACTGATACTCCTTTTCAATATACCTGAAAGTATTGCTAAGCACAGACCAGTGGTTAATAGCACAGGCTCTGGAAGGTCTGTGTGACCTTTGGGCCTTTCTGAGTCTAGTTCTTCAGTTCAAAAGTGGAGACACCTAATGGGATCGCAGTGGAGACTATATGAAATATACGAAGAGATTATACAAAAGTGGAGATTATACGAAATATATGTTGACTTTGATATTCAGCGGGACATTCCTAGTGGCTGAGACGGTAAAAGCGGCTGCCTACAATGCGGGAGAGCTGGGTTTGATCCTTGAGTCGGGAAGATCCCCTGGAGAAGGAAATGGCAACCCACTCCAGTATTCTTGCCTGGAAAATACCATGGACACAGGAGCCTGGCGTGCTACAGTCCATGGGGTCGCAAAGAGTCGGACACGACTGAGCGACTTCACTTGACATTTAGTGGGCTCTCCTGAGTATTATCATTATTATGTTCGGGATAACTTCGAAATCGAGTAGGATGTAAATATCAAAGCAACGACAATTTTAACACCCAAGATATTTCCATTTAAAATTAGTTTTCAGGGGAAATAGAGGATCAAGAGTCAACTGACACAGCTCAAATGCTACAGAAGGCAAACTGCTTTAGGTGGTGGACTGGACTGGAAAGAAAAGATAAGAAGATCTAGAGAGCGGTGTCCCTTGATGCTAAGTGAATGCACTTCGGTTACATTCTCTGTAGGAATGGGACAGTCAGAGGACGTTTCTTTTCCTTTTTGCAGGGGACTGGGGAGCAAAAACTGCTGTCTTTGTTCCTAAGCAAGTGAATGTCCGGGACAACGATCCCTACACGCAGCCAAAGATCAGAACACCGGAACAGGCTAAATACGAGCAGACTTCACCACGCTGCCTGGAGTCCCCAGTCCAAACCCCTCTCCACGGAGGCCTCTTTACGTACCCCATGGAGGACTGGGAAAACCTGGTCGGCTCTGCAGAAGTTTTCGCTGCAGCTGCTTCCAACAGTTCCGGAGAAGTCCTCGGGCTACGGGCAACGGCGGAACCAACAGCACCAGCATGGTGGGCGCCATGTTGCTCGGCCGAAAGCCACTCCCACCAGGCCTCTGGGTCCGGCCCCTACCTTGAGCATGCGCATAGACACAGAGTCGGGCAAACGCGCACCTGGAACTATAACTCCCAGCATGCTTCTGGAGCGGGTCTGCCTTTTCTCCAATCAGAAATCTAGAAAGGAACGCGAGGGGCGGGGAAAAAGAAACGAAACTGGCTTCAGCGCGCATGTGCGCGGATGTGCGTTGGGTTTTCGGGTAAAGATGGCGGAGCGTGGTTACAGCTTTTCGCTGACTACATTCAGGTATGGAAGGGACTCCCGAGGTCCTCCACGTAACCGAGGTTGCAGGAGCTCTGCCGACCAGGTTTTTATCTTCCTGGTCTCTGACTTGGCGCTTCCTGAGGGCCCAGTAGGAAATGGGGGTGGAAATGCGAGTTTGCCAAGTCATTTGCGGGGCCTTCCCGCGGCCTGGGGAGCATTGGTGCCTGGGGACCGTGGGAACGCGAGTCAGGGTATCCTGGGAGATCTAGGCGCTGTGGGAAGTTGAGGCCCTCACCCAGGGATTTTCTTTCGCTTTGGAACTAGAGAAAAAGGCAATTTTGAATGAGCTGCTTCCAGGTTTCCTGTTCAGAACTCTTTTCTTCCTGACTCAAGTAGGCCTGATTCAGGAGCTTCTGGAGGTCGGAATCTTGGTCAGCCCTGTGGGATTCCTTTTTCTTGGAAAGACCCTACTTTACAGTTCAGTTCTAGTCTTAGCTTCCATTTGGCGCTAATGTCTTCGGAAACCTTTTCCCGCTTTCGATTTCTTCGGTGCCCCTACTGGAAGCTTAAGAACTGAAAGTGAAAGTGGTAGTGTTTCTAGCCCGTTGTCTTTGTGGGCTCCAAAATAGGCTGTATTTGCTGTGGGGCTGTTATTTTTGAAGGGGGATATGTTTATTTAAAGAAAGATGATAGGCTTTTAAACTTTAGAATATTTATGTAAGCATGTTTTTCAAAATAAATCAGAGATGCACTATCATCGTTCCCAGTGTAAGAAAACTGTCACCAAAGGCTGTACTGACGGGAGAAGGATTCAGTTTGGCCATTTTCCTACAGATCAGTAATGGCTTATTTAATTAAAAATATTATCTGACAGCTAAAGACGGGCGGCATCTAACTTGTTGAGTACTTTCTGTGTGGGTGGCGCTTAGTCCCATCTCTTTAGGCTACTCTGTGTGATACATGTTTTCTAAACATTTTACAGATGAGCTGACCACAACTCAAATTCAATAACTCCTCCCTGGTCATAGGTTAATATTTAAACTGGGTTCTTTCTGACGACAAAATTAATACACTTTGCATTACTGTGTAATGTCTTCTTAAAATACTAGAATATTTATCTTTTTTAAAAAAAGATCTCCTCATATACAATGATATGAAACAAAGTTTGACAGGTCGCTACTGTTCGTGTTCAGAGACAAAATCTGGACCTTTATCTTTAAGAAAGTGTTATCCTAATCCCAGCTGAAACATGAAGCAACCATATGTTATCAGGGACTGAATCTTTCTATAATAAATTTCCTTGTTTAAACACACTCTTGTTTTTTTTTAATATGATGGTGCAATTCTGTTTTGGATTTTAAAAATTGTTTCTATCCTGTTGTAATCAGAATTATTAATGGTAGACATGATAAGAGACTACACTATAGGATGAAAAGGTGTTCTTGAGGATAACATTTAGTTGGGGATATTGACAACCAGTGGGCTTTCCTCATAGCTCAGCTGGTAAAGAATCCTCCTGCAATGCAGGAGACCCCTGTTCAATTCCTGGGTCAGGAGGGTCTGCTGGAGAAGGGATAGGTTACCCACTCCAGTATTCTTGGGCTTCCCTTGTGGTTCAGCTGGTAAAGAATCTGCCTGCAAGGCGGGAGACCTGGTTGGGTTGGGAAGATCCCCTGGAGAAGGGAAAGGCTACTTACTCCAGTATTCTGGCCTGGAGAATTCCATGGACTGTATAGTCTATGGGGTTGCAAAGAGTCAAACAGGACTGAGCGACTTTCACTTCATTGACAATCAGTGGGTAAACAAATGGGTGCCTACTCATACACTCTGAAGAATGTTTTTCCCTTACTCAGGAATTTTTATTAAGAGAGGGTGAAAGAAGGAATGTAATTTGAGATTGGGTGGTCAGGAAAGACCAATGTTTGGGGGTTGTTTGAGGGGACTGGAAGATGAAAGGGAGCCAACTATATGAAAATTTAGGGATAAGGAGAGTTGCAGACAGGGAAAAGCATGTTTGAAAGTGCTAAAGCTGAGAAAGACTGAATTGATAGAAGGCCAGTGTGTTAGAGTATAGTGAGCAGGGAGTTATCCTGGGTCTCAACCAGTCTTGCAGGGCCCTGTAGGCCAGAGTAAGGAGCTTTGATTGTGAATGAATAAAAAGATTAAAGGATTTAAGTGGAAGATGTTATGATATAAAAGCAACTCCGGATCAGGGAATGGAAGTAAGAGTGGAAAATAAGAAAACTCGCTGGAGGGCTATTTTTTTCAGTTATCCCTGATAGAGATCCTGGTGCTTTGGAACTGCACTGCCCAAAGCAGCTAATTTTGTCATTTAACAATCTTTAGACTGCTACCCCTAGGTTTATTCCTTAAATAGGTGTGGATGTATGTCTGTCAGTCAGATGAACCTGGTCATCAGTTATGTGTTGGTGTATTGATTGAACAGAGCTTATACTTTGTGAATATTACAAAATAATTCAAATGTGTTTACTCTGGGCCAAGAAGGAAGCATGGGACACTTACGTATGAGTGTGTGGGATTCAGTCTGGGTGGTCAGGGCAGCTTTTCTTGAGAAAATGACACTTTTATTAAGGTGTGGAGAATGACTTGGAAGGAGTTCACCAGACAGTGGTGAAGTGCATTGCAAACAGGAATTGTCTTGTCAGAGGGGTTTTTTGAATTCTAAGGGTAGTTGTGTCTCTGGAGCGCGATGGCATGGTGTAAGTTGAGACTTGAGTGACAGTATCTCTAATTTTATGAAGATGAAACAAATGACCTTCTGAAACTGAAGATTATAGACTGGGTATGTGGACCTAGCTTCTGTCTCACTTTGGACAAATTATTTTCATTCAAAGACTTTATCAATCAAATAGAAAGGTTGCTGATGTTTATGGTATTTGTTCTAACACTCAACAACTAGACTGAAATAATATATGACCTAAAAAGCCAGTTTGGACCTAGTATTTGACTGTCAAACTCGGTGGAATCAGATATGTTAAGTATAACCAGCTCACAGCATAACATTACTATTTGGTGTTTACTTAGTGCTAATTTTGTGCCAGGAACAAAAGGCATCATTTCATTTAATCTTCACAACAACCTTTGAACTAGGTAACACTATTATCCCCATTTTACAGATGAGAAAACTGTTGGTGAGTGGTGAAAGGAAAGAATAATGATGCTGCTTTAAATGGCAGACAAGAAAAATAACCAAAGGAAAGAGATTAGTGTTTCATTATGTATATGTTCAAATCACCTAATAAATTTGGTTTCTATGTGACTTCTGATAAATTTTCAAAGCCCATCTATTCTTTGATGCTTGATTAGTGGATTTGGCCTATTTGCCTGCCCTTTTCTCAGAGATGCTCCTATAATAAATATTTGAGAATGTGAAATTTAGCAATATCTGTTTCTTTTTAAGCCCATCTGGTAAACTTGTCCAGATAGAATATGCTTTGGCTGCTGTAGCTGGAGGAGCTCCTTCAGTGGGAATTAAAGGTAATTAAATGCTTCGTTCACTTCAGATTCCTATTATTAGTTGTAATGCTCTTTGGGGATTAATAGGCCATTAATGTAAAAATAAGTAGTTGTGGCAGCATAATTTTTAACAGTTCTTTTTGTTAATCTACAGTATTTTGATGTTTAAAGAAGTAATAAACCAAAGAATATGATTAAATTTTTTAACTTAGAAAAGGTTAATTGTAAAATTTGAGGATACCTTACAAAAATGTATCATTGGTTTTTAAATTTCAAATTACAAGAACAGTACGCCAAGTAGGCAGAATTCCATAATTTTAAAACTTATGTACCCTAAGGTGTCCTAGAATATTTTAGGAAAAGTTGCATAATACCTTTAATTCAGGGATTTCTTGTGCAATACAGATGACCATTGAGGGAAAGCTGATTTACCATTTCTTTGGTGATTCTAATATGGAAAGTCAGAAGAAAAGGTTTTATAAATAAGAAAATAAAGGAGTTTGGCAGAAATGCTTCTATAACTAGAAAACTATTAAAACAGAGTGTTTAAATGATTAAACATTCAAGTCTCTTTTCTTTTTTTTTAAGCTGCAAATGGCGTGGTCTTGGCAACTGAGAAGAAACAGAAGTCCATTCTGTATGATGAGCGAAGTGTCCACAAAGTGGAACCAATCACCAAGCATATAGGTTTGGTGTATAGTGGCATGGGCCCAGATTACAGGTACCTTGTGTTACCATCACGTGAATTCCTTGTTTTCGATACTTTGGGAAGAAAAAACAAGAGATGTTTTCCTTTAATCGCCTACCTGCTTGTTTTTTGCTCAGTTGAACAGCAGCAGCTGAAGTTAGTTATTTGCCAGTATGAGGCAGACTGGGGGTTACTTGAAGGAGAGCTTAGTGCTCCTCACTTGTTAAAAGAGGAGATGGATACAGTACTTAGCCCTGTCATCTCTCTTCTCTTCTGCCATCCAAGGCCTCAGCAATACATGTTATAATAAGCTTTATTTTAAAAAGTTTACCAGACAGCAAAAGAAAGCATACTATCCAGAGTTAACCTCATTGTATTTATTTCTGTTTTTAGCAAAAGGACAGAATTCTCAAAAAGGCCACTGGAAGTTGTAGAGTATGACAGCCAGTTAGGATCCAGACGTTTATGTAGTCTCTTCTTTAATATTCACAGAAAGAGAGTAATCTGGTTCCATCAGGGTACCAGCAAGTTTTAAAGAGATTGACAGTTTACTATGTTTTTCATTTAACGATTGAAAGGATTATTGTTACTTCGTTACTGATTTTGTGGAACAGATAGGTAGAGCCAGAATTTCACTTTCGTGAGTCGGCAGCAGCTCTGTGCTCGGGCTTCACTGCAGTGGACCTGTTGCCACTGCAGGGAGGGAGGCTGTGGTGCACCACCACCCACAGTGTCAACAGACACGGCAGGATGCTTGCTCACGGGTAATGTGGAGCTCAGATCAGTAGCACCTGAGCAGGGAGAGGTAAATCTTGCTTGTCTTGCCAATATACTTAATCGTTACACTTTTGACAAGTTTTACATTTTTTACGTTATAAATAGTTTCATGGTACTCTTTGAAGTTCAGTCTGTGGACACGATTGAGTGAGATGCCTTAACACATGTGTATGTGGGTTCATGTGTGTGCATATTAGTGTATTGCCTGGAGTGAGATATCAAATGCTAAGGTAGCTTCTCTTGGGATAAGGGGGGCATACTCTTGAAGATGCTGTGACAAGAGATAAAGCTCTCCTGTGCACTAAAGCTGTCTCTGTTAAACTGATTGATACCTCTGGTCCATAGTTTTCCTTTTGTCTTATTCTTGTCCATTTCCTGTAGTTTAGCTCTTCAGCGACGCTCTGATATTTTCTTGTAAGTTAACTGTAATTGGATGTAAGAACAAGACTGCTTTACAGCTGAGAGCTACTATTAAAGAGATGCATGTCAAACTTGGGCTATAGTTGTATGCCTGTAGAAGGTGAATGAGTCTTGAGGATGTAAAGCATCTGAATTTTAATTGTCTTATTTCTTTTCTGTTTTCAGGGTACTTGTGCACAGAGCTCGAAAACTAGCTCAACAGTACTATCTCGTTTACCAAGAACCCATTCCCACAGCTCAGCTGGTCCAGAGAGTAGCTTCTGTGATGCAGGAATACACCCAGTCAGGGTAAGCTGATTTTATTATTTGAAATGTGTCATGAATTAGGGGGAAAAAAAATCATCTCACCTTTGTAAAAGTAGACATATTTCAGGAAAAAAAAAAAGAGGACTTAGTATTCCTTTATTTCCTTAATCAGTGAAGAAAACCACTATGAATGAATAGTTCTGATCTTAACTGGACCTGAAATATTTTCTTAAAGAGAAAGCGGAAATGTTTTCTTGCTGTTCATGTAACAGCAGAAAGCAGCTTCTAGATAAAGTCCTTTTGACAGTGATTAAAACATTTCTTTATGGGCAGGCAGTCATTGATGCTTCCAGATTTATCTTCTAGCTGGAAATGATTGTAAGCACTTGATGAAAGTAGTAACTGACACATCTGTATTCATTTTAATTCCAGTGTTCTTGAGTTTGGTTGTGAAAATAATGAGGTAATTGCTGAAATGTAAAACCAGTGGAAAAGCTGCATTTGCTGAAATCTGCTATTTTATTAGGACATGAAGTGTTACCCACACTTATTAACCCCAATATTTGTATCAGTCTATTTACCAAAATGATTTGACTATTGTTCCTCAGTACCATAAAGAAAATTCATTTTGAATTGATTTGTTTAGAAAGGTGTTAAATGCTTTTTAAGGAACTCGGAAGTCTAATTCAGTTACCTGATAACTTGCTTTACTTGAGAGTATTAATAACTTCTTACATTAAGTTGACTTTAACACCATGAAGGTGCCGATTAATTTTCATTTCTCTTTGTTCAGTGGTGTTCGCCCATTTGGAGTTTCTTTACTTATCTGTGGTTGGAATGAGGGACGGCCATATTTATTTCAGTCAGATCCATCTGTAAGTACCATTAGATGTATTTGAGGAGTTTGTTAAAGTGCTCTTTGAGTACCTAATAGAAATAGAAGCCATAAAAACCGTACAAATTGGAGTATTTTCTCTTCCATTTGGGCTTTAGAAGTAATACATGTTCACTTGTACATTTAAAATGTTGATAACTTCATCTTCTGATAAGGAACCTCCTTTAGTTCTGCCCTCTGTTCTTCTGGCATGCTGATTAACTTCACATACTTAGAATGATTTGTTGAAGTAGTTGTTATCAAATCTCTGTAAATCTGTGGAATTCTTTTAAAAATTATGATTAAAGCTAATTTTAATTCTAAGTTCAGTTAAAACCTTTCTGGGAGTGGGCAGTGCCCTTTGCCATTAGTTTAATCTTGGGGTTGACTTGAAGTGACTCTTCTGCACAAATATTGATGTTACTGTCATGACTTCGATGTTTTGCAAAATGAGTGAGTCGTCTGCTATAAAGCAGAAGATTGCTGTCTGGGTTGGCAGGTGTCTGGAGAAGCACCACTCCTCCACGTGTGTCTCACGTCTGTCACTCATGTTTACTGTGAGGAGACCCAGAAGAAAAGATTCACTATTAGAAACTGATCTTTCATAGTTTATAGATCATTAGGTAATGTCAGGTTTACTCAATGCACATCTTATACTCTAGCTTTGTAATTTGAAAAAGCAAAAATATTTAGGTTGTTAATTAAATCAGAAAAGTTAAGTATTTGAGGAACTTTGACAGTGTCTGTTACCCCATATCTGAACTTCTGAAGCTAAATGCCAAGTCCTCTTATCTTCCTTTCCTGAGAGTAGCAGAGCCGCCATCATGGGAATCCAGCTTTCATCTTTTGCCCTTTCCCCCTGTTATAGCTAAAAGTCACTTGTTTTCTTTTAAAATATGGCCTGTTGCTTTCAGTTTCTGTACATGTGTGCATATGTACTTTTTCAGTAGATGAGTCATATATGATGTGGTAGCTGTTTTTGTGTAACTTTAGATTACAAAAATCATCACCTTTGAAAATTTTTAGTGCAAAGCTGTGTCTTTTTAGTTTGTTCACCAATGGTCACCATTTTTCAGATAGATATGATTTTTAGAGCCTTTCAATTGTAGTAAGCTAAAATATTACTTTTGATTATTTGCTCTAAATTAACCTCGTTTCTTTTTTTTACATAAATTTTGTACAGTAAATTGTACGTATTTGATGGGGTTTTGATGTATTAAATACCTGAGAAAATCATCAACACAATCAAGATGCTGTACCTCCAAAAGTTTCTTCATGCCTCTTTGTTATCACATTGATTTATTTTGTGACATAGCTCATTGCATTCCAATAAATATTCTGAAAATCTTAGAAGTTAGAGACAAATTATGGAACTGAGAAATAAATGTCAGGGTCGTAAATAATTATATTAATGATTTAAAATGTGTGTTTTTGTTTTTGTTTCCTCTTCCTCTCCTGATTAGGGAGCTTACTTTGCCTGGAAAGCCACAGCAATGGGAAAGAACTATGTGAATGGGAAGACTTTCCTTGAGAAAAGGTAGATTTATAAAACTAGATTCATTACCACACTTACTCTACAGTCTTCAGCTCTCTGTAAATAATCTCATTAATTTATAAACAAATTTGTTGCATGACTGTAGTCAAGCCTAGCTACTGATAGAACAAACTTGCTTGTCTGTACTTGGGCTCCCCAGCCTTCAACATATTAAGTGGTAGTATTCATTTCTTAAGGACTTCTCTTTCTACATTCTCATGTTTTCCTAAATGTTTTTTTATTTTTTTACTTCATTTTTTTCTACCATCTCAAAAAAAAAAAGACCATTGGATTTGGAGTAAAAAATTTGGGAAGAAAGTTTTTAAATGGTTTAAGTGATAACAGTTTGTATGTGTGCTCAGTCACTCAGTCATGACTGATTCTTTGAGGACACGTGGACTGTAGCCCGCCAGGCTCCTCTATCATTTTCGTTTTGAAAATTTCCAAAAAAAATACATATATAGTGAACCCAAGTACCTGGTGTTGATGGTAGATTAAAGATGTGACATATGGGGCTTCCCTGGTGGTCTGGTGGTTAAGAATCCTTCTGCCAATGCAGGAGATACAAGTTTGATCCCTGGTCTGGGAGGATCCCACATGCTGCAAAGCAGCTAAGCCCATGGGCTACAACTAGAGCCTGTGCTCAGTAGGAGAGTAGCACCCGCTCACCTCAACTAGAGAAAGCCCGTGCATGGCTACGAAGACCCAGTGCAGCCAAATATAAATTAAAAAACAAAGTTAAAAAAAAACGTGATGTATGTACTTGATAAAAAGTGGAATGATACATAAAAATCTGCCCCTGCCCAGCACAGCAGACTGCCCTCACTTAATTCCAGCTGTATTCTAGACTCGGCATTATTGTAGCCCACCAAAAAGTGTCCTATGTTTTGGATGGGAGGAGTCTGCAATTGATTTTAACCACCAAATGAACCTTTTCAATACATTCTCAGATAATATTAATGCCAAGATTACTTAAAAATCTTAGACCTGGGATTACTTGGTAAGCTTAAATAATCTTAGGATCTTAAAGCACTTTCTTTTTCCTCTTACGTATTATTGGTGAGTCTTCCAAACGTTATGAAATTTTACTAGAGGTTTGATTTATCCGCTTTATTTTTATAAATTGTTACAATATTGCCACCACATGCTGATCATATTAAAATACTTAAGGAAATTTCTTAAGTAAACTCGTGTTAGGGTTACACTCTTCATGATGTCAGGAATGCACCCCAAATGATTGTCAGTTTCTTATTTTGGGGACAGCTCAGTGAGGAGACTAGGAAAATCAATCTGTAACTTAATATTTTTAAGAATGTCTTATTAGATGTTTAAAAATCTTACGCTGTTGCTATCATTGTGTTTTCTTAGTCATGAATCATCTTAATAGTGCCATAAGTTGTTTTTCTTTAAAAAAAATTCTTTAGATATAATGAAGATCTGGAACTTGAAGATGCCATTCATACAGCCATATTAACCCTAAAGGTTAGTTCAATATCTAATGATTGGATTTGTAGTGATTTTATAATTAACTGTTGGGAAAATTGACCTTTTCCCCTCCTTCATCAGGAAAGCTTTGAAGGGCAGATGACAGAAGATAATATTGAAGTTGGAATCTGCAACGAAGCCGGATTTAGGAGGCTCACCCCAACTGAAGTTAAGGATTATTTGGCTGCCATTGCATAATAATGCAAATAATGAAGTGACTGAAAATCCAGAATTTCAGATAACTTCTCTACTTAAACATGTTTAAAGTATGTTTTGTTTTGCAGACTTTTTGCATACTTATTTCTACATGGTTTGATGGACTGATGTTTTTAAAATGAGACTTATAAATCATAATAAACTCTTAAATTAACTTCCAGCTTTTTAGGAGTTAGTAAACTTTTAACATAGTTATATTTTCTGCTTTCCATCACAGTTGATTTCTGGAAACTACATTGAAAAGCAGAATGGTGAAGTGGGGCTTTAGTCTTCACACAGTTTGGATTAAGTCAAACTTTGTCATCTTCTTTACTGTCAGATGTTGTCTGCTTCAGGAAAGCAAAATCCTGATTTCAGTAAACACTGCTTTTGGAGCTGAGAGAATCTGTAGACTTTCATGGATTCTGAGGCAAGGTAGGAAGCATAGCTGTATTTCGGGCACCATTAGGTGTGGATCAGTGAAACCTAGGCTGTTCTGTGAGATTGCACTGGAGCTGCCGAGAGTGCCAAGCCACAGTCTCCTATAGGAGATGCACCGTGTAGATACGTAAGAAGCGGTGTGCTAGTTCCTGTTGGCTTTCCATCACTAGTGCGTAAATGTATTTCAGAAGAGCCCCCTAGAGTCTGCTAGATCTTTCTAACTCAAGGATGGACGTGAGTGCTGGAAATAAAATACTAATCCTTAAATGTCAGAATTACGGCTTAAGTCTCTCCCTCATTCATGAAACCTCTGTAATCAGAACCTTCACTGCACTTTAAGACTTCCAACAGCAAGCTAATCATGGAATATCAGAACCCTGTTTCCATTATATGTGAAGGCATAGCACTTAAAGCTTTCTTTGTTTTTTTAAGGCCTCGTAGGATGAGAGAAATCCTGTCATTAGTCTTGCTCACAGAACATAATTTATGAATGTCATTTTTCTTACCAACAAAGAGATGGGGATTTCTGTGACTTAAATGTGGGTCAAAAGATCTCAAAAGATTGGGTTAAGTTTAGCCTTCTTAGGAAAGAGACTTATCTTGGAGTATTTTTGTCAGGATTCCCAGTTCTCCCTACTGTCACCGTAACCCCTAGAGTGGCAGGAGTGTTATGAGAGATGGGAGATGCCAACTTGACTGTTTCTAGACGTTTGTCTTGAAGGCCTCATTTAACATTATAGCCTCCCCTTGTTGGCTCTTAGTACATTATGAATCCAGAATGCTAAAAAGAACTTAGTGGTCAAAAGGAATGGTTTTGGAGTTAGGTCTCACCTCTCCCCCCTTAACTGGCCGAGTGACTGCACACAGTAATTATCTCAGAGGGTTTTCTCAGGACTAACTTCGATTCTGCAAGTGAAAGGCCTGGCAAGGTTAATGGTTAAGTTTCAGCTAGTTTCAGCTCCTTTGAATTTGCTTAGGCTCGCTAATGTCCAATGTTAAGAAATCAGAGGAATGCCAAAATTCTTCAAAGAAGGGAAGAGGCATTTTTATTTAGGACAAAAAGCACATGGAGGTTCCTATGGAGTGCTAACAGAATAAATCCTAAGGAATAAAGGGAGGAAAAATGAGCTGAAGCACATCTGTGTCCAGAGTCTCATCTCTGCCTCTTGCCCCATTAAATCCAAAGCCCAGTTCAACTGAAGCTTCTCCATAAACAGTTCTCCCTTGGTTCTCAGTCTGTTCTCTTCACTGACCGTAAGTTGTTCCCTTTTGTCTCAGTTCTTGGGAAACTGAAAAGTTTTTGGTCTAGAAACCGATTGCATGCATCCCTACACATTTCCAAACTCTTCAGTCTTATAGCCTGTGGATTCTAGCTTTTAAAATCTTATTTTAAGTATCATAATGCTCCTCATGTACATTTTCCATTTTTGGTTCTTTTTTTTTGTATCTTCTCTTAAAACATTTGCCTCCACTTGTTTTCTTTTCTAGTTCCTCACTGAACTGTGAATTCAAGTTTTTGTAAAACAATTATTAGCAGTGAGATGTGGACATATTCAGTATTCACGTGTGGGGGTCGGAGGGAGTTCAAAAGGAAAGGGGGATCAGGAAGAAAAGTAATACGGATCTTTATCAAGTGCTAATTAGCTAATAAGTATGATCAGAGCAGTTTTCATCTATTGCTCAGTTATGTTCATGGCTGAAAATGTGTGCTCTCAGTCCTTATCGCAAATGTAGGCAAGCTCCGAGTCCCTGTTGTAAAGAAACACAAGCTAATATTCAGTGGACTGCCTGAGAACATGTAAGAGTAAGTCCTTTGGTTTAGAATCCTAATTTCCTGAAACCAGTCCAGTGGTCCTGTATTAATGTTGTATTACTTCACACAGGCCCTTCAATTGATACTTCCTCCCATGACTCTGCTCCAAAGGACCTTATAGAACCAGCAATACTTGGCTACCAAATGATAGCTTCCTAAGCATGAGCTTAAAGTTGGACAGCTAACCCTGATCAAAGGCCTTGTCCCTGATCCATTCATCACTTTTCACTTTTTAAGTACTCTATCAGGTACTCTTGTATTTCAGAACAGTAGGCTTATATGGTCATTTCTGGACTCCAAAAGGTTAACTACCATATAAACATTTTCTTTTGCAATATGAGAATTTTGAACTCTTAATACCTCCCTCAATTCCCCTGTGTTTTAATTAGATCACAATGTTGAGCTTAAAAGGTTTTTTTATTGGTATGTAAGTATACTGTGAGGGCTTCCCAGATGGCTCTAGTGGTAAAGAACCTGCCTGCCAACCCAGGAGACACAGGAGACATGGATTCATCCCTGGGTTGGGGAGCTCCCCTGGAGGAGGGTGTAGCAGTCCACTTAAGTATTCTTGCCTGGAGAATCCCAAGGACAGGAGCCTGGCATGCTATAGTCCATAGGGTCGCAAAGAGTTGGAAACAACTGAAGTGACAGCATGCAAGTATACTGTGATTGCTTTTCCTCACTTTTTTGCTTTGTTTTTTTCTGTGGCTCACTAATTCTTACCAGTTCCCCCCAATAAGATTGTAAAACCCTCTTCAGTCTGTTTTCCTCTTGGTCAGATATCAAGTAATCTTAACAATTCTCACCCTACCCTCCACACCATTCCAAGAAAGAACCCTCTCCTGCTCTAATCTAAGCTAGTTGCATGTAGAAACTATTCTGTTCCTTGATTCAGTTCAGTTGCTCAGTTGTGTCCAACTCTGCAACCCCATGGACTGTAGCATGCCAAGCTTCCCTGTCCATCACCAACTCCCAAAGCTTGCTCAAACTCGTCCATGGAGTTGGTGATGCCATCCAGCCATCTCATCCTCTTCCCCTTTCCTTGACTGGCTGGGTTGAAGAATTCTAGACTAGAAAGAATTGTCTCCACATTGAATCTCTTACTGGATACTAGATCCTTTTGTTTTTGCTGTATTTTTCACCTGCTTTTAAAATTCTACTTTTTAGTAGACTTTTCTACTTTTAGTAGACACTTTCTACTTTTCTATTGATGTTTTTAAGATTTGGGATAGCATTTTTAAATTTGAAGAACTTTCCTATACTCCATTATCTCCCCTTTAGAAAAAAAATTCTCTTGATTCATCTGAGTGAAAGTGTTAGTCACTTCAGTCGTGTCCCACTCTTCAGTCATGCCCCCTGGACTGTAGCCTGCCAGGCGCTTCTGTCCATGGAATTCTCCCGGCAAGAATACTGGAGTAGGTAGCCATTCCCTTCTCCAGGGGATCTTCCCGCCCCAGGGATCAAACCCAGGTCTCCAGAATTGCAGGCAGATTTTTTACCATCTGAGCCACCTGAGAATGTTAGTTTAAAGATATTTAAAAACAAAACATTTGTTCTGCTTTCTGTTTCCTTTAGATTCCAAACAAAAATGTTTGTAAGTGCTGTTTGTGAGTCCCAAACCTGCTTACTGTGCTGTGATTAGTTGCTCAGTCATGTCCAACTCATGCGGCCATAGCCCACCAATCTGTCCATGGGATTCTACAGGCGAGAATGCTGGAGTGGGTTGCCATCCCTCCAGGGCATCTTCCCAACCCAGGAGTCAAACCCAGGTCTCCTGCTTTGCAGGTGGATTCTTTACCATCTGAGCCACCAACTGGGGGATGCCAAATATCACCTATAAATCATTTCTCTGTGGTCTTTCATGTGCTCTGTTACTCCAGAGAAAAACAGGGTTTGGGGGAGAGGGTGATGAGGGGAGTGGAACAGGAGTGCCTTTGTTTTGTGAGAGGCAGAAAAGGGGCCAACAGCATTTTACTATTCAGGATAGTGACTTGCATTCTTTGTAATGTGTCTGGAACCTTTCTAATCCCCTATCTTCAACATCATAAATGCTAGACTTCTGCCTGGGGAAAGATGGGTAACAGTCCCAGCTTCACAGGACTGGAGAGGGGACATCTGTGTCTGTTGGATATACAACATAAGCAGTGCCCACTTCCAGTCCTGCCTCAACTACCCCGGTATCCAGAACCTTCTGGGAGTTCTGCTTTGTGAATCACTTGATGCAGTTTTGTCTATGCTAACTACTCCATCTGCAGAGAGGCTTTCTGGTTCAAATAAAGTATATCTTTGAGGCTAAAAGGATTGAATAAATTAATATGTGAAATGCACTCAGAACAATGCCTGCCATATGTTAAGCACTGAGTAAGTTTCACTGCTCTTGGTCTTCCAAAAACGTATTGACATGCCTCCTGTGCAGTCTTGTTTTCTTTTTTTTTAGCTTTCTGGGTTTGTTCCTTATTTTTTTGGGCTCCAAAGTCACTGCATATGGTGATTGCAGCCATGAAATTAAAAGACGCTTATGCCTTGGAAGGAAAGTTATGACCAACCTAGATAGCATATTCAAAAGCAGAGACATTACTTTGCCCACAAAGGTCCGTACAGTCAAGGCTATGGTTTTTCCAGTGGCCATGTATGGATGTGAGAGTTGGACTGTGAAGAAAGCTGAGTGCCGAAGAATTGATGCTTTTGAACTGTGGTGTTGGAGAAGACACTTGAGAGTTCCTTGGACTGCAAGGAGATCCAACCAGTCCATTCTAAAGGAGATCAGTCCTGGGTGTTGTTTGGAAGGACTGATGCTAAAGCTGAAACTCCAATACTTTGGCCACTTCGTTCGAAGAGCTGACTCATTGGAAGAGACTGATGCAGAGAAGGATTGAGGGCAGGATGAGAAGGGGACAACAGGATGAGGTGGCTGGATGGCATCACCGACTCGATGGACATGAGTTTGAGTGAACTCCGGGAGTTGGTGATGGACAGGGAGGCCTGGCGTGCTGCAATTTACGGGGTCGCAGAGTCGGACACGACTGAGCGACTTAACTGAAAGGAGCAGGCAGGCATAGGATAAATTTTAACTTCAAATTCTCTTTAATTTTTAGAATGAGGCTTAAAGACTTCTTTGGTGGCTCAGACGGTAAAGCGTCTTGCCTACAATGCGGGAGAACCGGGTTCGATCCCTGGGTTGGGAAGATCCTCTGGAGAAGGAAATGACAACCCACTCCAGTATTCTTGCCTGAAAATCCGATGGACGGAGAGCCTGGTAGGCTACAGTCCATGCGGTCGCAAAGAGTCGGACACAACTGAGCGACTTCACTTTCTACTTTATGGGTGACTCTGGACACTGTAGCAGGGTTAATGTCAATTTCTCAGCCCTTCGGAAACCACTGACCATTTGTCTTTAGAAAGGCAGAGGATCTATGTATGACACTGCAGAGCCCGTGATGATGCAGTGGTTAGTGCTTTGGCTTGGAGTCAGAAGTCTCAGCTCCAGTACTTACCAGCTGTGTAACCTCTGACAAGCCTCTCCAGCCAGTGTTCTGTTAAAATGAGCCAAGCATTTGCTACAACAACCGTCGTCTGGCACTCTAGGGATTTGAGCTTGACGGCAAAGAGATGTGCTTAGCCCGAGGAGGGGAGCTGGGCGCCACCGGGAAATTTTCTCCACCAAAAGGCACCGACTCCCGCCCCAGGCAAAGTCTTAACTATTAGATTAAATGCTAGGGTGCGGGTTCAGCCAACCAGGCACCCTGGGCATCGAGCAGTCGGTGTCCAGTGGGAGAGGCGCGGTCCTGAAAGTTCCACCCTGCCCCTCCCCTGGAGCCAAAAAGCCGCGCGTCCCTGGGTTCGCTCCGCGGCGGCAGTTAGGAAAAGTCGGTGCCATCAACAAACATGGCCGCCATGCTAGCGTCAGCCCCGCTCTCGAGGCCGCGCTGCCGCCTGGGAATCGCGGGCTCGGCGTCACCCGGCGCGGGGCCACGTGACACGTTAGGCCCCTGAGGCGGTAGGGCTTGCGCAGGCGGAGCAGCTGCGGAGGCCTGAGTTGGGTGGGGGCTGCCGGGTGAGGTTTCCTGGCGGGTCCCGGCCTCGCGTGCACGTGGCCCCCTGCTTGCGCTCGCAGTTCTGGGCGCTGCCGGTGAGGAACCGGGGAAGGGGAGAGGGTACGGGGCGCCCCTTCTGAGGTTCGGAGGGGACTTAACTGGCTTGGCCCCTCGGGGAGGGTGGTGGGCGCCTGGCCGCCGAGCCCCCTCCGCCCGCGCCGCAGACCCGGCGCTGGTCGCGGGGGATTTTGGAGCCACAGCCCACCCAGCGGGGCCAGCGGTGCAGGTGGACCCAAAAGGGCCGAATGCCCGCTTGGAAGGGCCCAGTGACCTCAGGCCCGCCCGCTCGGGCCGCTGCGGGCTGCTCCGTGGAGTTTATCTTCAGGTTTTTCTTTTGGAATGGGAGCTTCAGGCAAGTCGGTGGGCTCCTTCGGTCTTTAGAAATAGGCTGGGTTGACGTCACAGGCAGGAACAGGCAGTCTTGATTGCTTGGCGCGTGTACCATATGCCCCTGGGAATTACGAGGTAGGAGGTTGAAGGAGACCCAAGTATGAAAAGCTTAGAGTGCTCAATTTAGGAAAGTCTCTTGTTTTGGATAATTTTTTTTTTTGGACAATTTTTTAACCAGCTAGTCTATGTGGATACTTTAACCATTTTATCGTGACATTCCGAGCCTTCTAAAATATCTTGACAGCCAAATAGTAAGGCTGCTTATAAGGAAATTTCTTATGTAGCAGGTTGCCAGCCCGCTGCATTTTATCCTAAGCTGGGTTATATTGTGGATCCCAAGACTTTCAAGCTGAAAAAATGAAAGTGTAGAGTCTTGAAAACCAGCGTAGGTAAGAAGTTCGGAAGTACAGCTGTCATCCTTTCCTTAGCTCTCAGAAGAGGAAGTCACTCCAGACACCCAGAATCCCAGGTTCATAGTCTCGGGGCCTCCATAATCTTAGCCAATTGAAATCTTAACAGTTCTGAGTGAAAAACTGCTTGCGGTTGGTTTGTTTTGTTTTCATAGGAAAGGAATAATGCTGTCAGCATGTCTGCAAACTCCATGCTCTGTGAACGCATCGCCATAGCCAAGGAACTGATCAAGAGAGCAGAGTCACTTTCCAGATCAAGAAAAGGGGGCGTCGAAGGTGGGGCCAAGCTGTGCAGCAAGTTGAAGGCGGAATTAAAATTCTTACAGAAAGTAGAAGCTGGAAAAGTAGCTATTAAGGAGTCCCACTTGCAGAGCACTAACCTGACACACCTCAGAGCCATCGTGGAATCAGCAGAAAACCTGGAGGAAGTGGTCAGTGTTCTCCATGTCTTCGGTTACACAGACACCTTTGGGGAAAAGCAGACCCTTGTGGTGGATGTTGTTGCAAATGGTGGTCATACTTGGGTGAAAGCCATTGGCCGCAAGGCTGAAGCTCTGCATAATATTTGGCTGGGCAGGGGCCAGTATGGTGACAAAAGCATTATTGAGCAGGCTGAAGACTTCCTCCAGGCCAGTCACCAGCAGCCCGTGCAGTATAGCAACCCTCACATCATCTTTGCATTTTACAATAGCGTCTCCAGCCCCATGGCAGAGAAGCTGAAAGAAATGGGCATATCAGTGAGGGGGGACATAGTAGCAGTGAATTCTCTGTTAGATCACCGTGAAGAGCTCCAGCCCAGTGAGAGTGAATCAGATGATGAGGGCCCTGAACTTTTGCAGGTGACCCGGGTAGATCGAGAAAACATCCTAGCAAGTGTCGCGTTTCCTACAGAAATCAAGGTGGACGTGTGCAAAAGAGTCAACTTGGACATTACTACTTTAATCACCTACGTATCTGCCCTCAGCTATGGAGGCTGCCACTTTATCTTCAAAGAAAAAGTGCTCACGGAACAAGCAGAGCAGGAGAGGAAAGAGCAGGTTCTGCCACAGCTGGAGGCATTTATGAAGGACAAGGAGTTGTTTGCTTGCGAATCTGCTGTCAAGGATTTTCAGTCTATTCTAGATACCTTAGGAGGACCTGGGGAGAGAGAGCGAGCTGCGATGCTGATTAAGCGAATTAATGTGGTCCCAGACCAGCCTTCTGAGCGTGCCTTGAAACTAGTGGCTAGTTCCAAAATTAACAGCCGCTCATTAACAATTTTTGGGACAGGAGACAACCTGAAAGCCATTACAATGACTGCCAATAGTGGTTTTGTCAGGGCTGCCAACAACCAGGGTGTTAAGTTTAGTGTATTTATCCATCAGCCCAGAGCACTTACTGAGAGCAAAGAGGCCCTAGCTACCCCCTTACCAAAGGACTGCACAACTGACAACGAACACTAATGATATCCTTTATTGTCATGGAAATAAGTTATTTATACCAAAGCCTGTGTCTCCCCATCTTAATTGGAAAAAAAAATCTATGGTAAAATTAATACTTAGAACTCTTATTAAATCAGTTGATGGTGTGTCTCATCTATAAAGTAAATAACCTAAAATAGAAAAAGCATAAGAGACAACTGTATTTATCAAACTGGCTACGTTATAATTAGAACACAAATACATCTCTGTAAGGCTTGCAGCTGTATCACAATACTTTGATTTGTTTGATTCAGTAGGGCTCCATCTCCCCAATGGTAATCGCATCTCTTGACTGTAGCTACATTGCATCTCACATTAAATATCGAGCAACCTCTGAAGCTTGCTTTTCATTATATTGATTTAGCATTTGGTATGGGTTGAGCCTGGGAATTAATTGTTTACAGATAATTTTAGATTCCAAAATTATGGCCATTATTAACAACAAAAAAATACTGATTGCTATCTGATAGGTGCAGCCTGGTGGTTATGTACGTTAACATAGAAGGAAACAAAGTGAAGTCTGATCACAAGAGTCCCATGAGTCTGAAATACCGTTGTAAAAAGATAGACAACAGTCATACTACTGCACACCTAAGATGTGGAAGGTTAAATGTTAATTTGAATAGATTGAAAAATATATAAAATAATTCAGATTTTACTTATAAATAGCCCCCACATGACCAGTATTTGGATTATGGATACTATTCTTGTGCAAGTGGCAAGGGATAGGCACATTATCCCATTACGTCTCTCTCATGAAATAGCCCCAGGGAGATTCATGCCTGTTGCATGATACAGTTGTAATTAAAAAGAATTTTCATGTCCGTTTATGCTAAGTGTTTTATTAATGTGCAGCGAAAAGAAATTAGCAAAGTAGATAATGTATTTACATTTTAAAAATTGGGAGTTGAGTCTTAAAGCTGAAGTATTAACTTGTGCTGAGTGTAGGAACCAGCGTTAACAACTTGATTTTGTGATTCCACAGCCTGGCCTTTTCTACTGTGCCAACCCCTATTTTGTGAGTAAACTTATTTCCAGCCAGTGTTAAGTAGGTGAAATGTGATTGGGGGTTGCCTGTGATAATGGAAATGAAATGCAAAATTAAGAGTATGGGATGTTTCTCTAGGAGAGATTTTATTACTAAACACATTTGCTAGGGGGAAATGGCTGTGATTGGGACTCCAATTTAGTGTAGAGAGGTAGATTTAACTCATTGCAACAGAAATTGTCTAGTGTTAGAAATTGCACTTAAGCCTTCTCAAGTACCTAGTAAAGTCTTAAAGTATTGATCCTTGGTACTATTAAGTACCTAGCGTTATAACAGTTTTTGGTACAAAAGATGAATAATTGCTCTTTGCTCTAAGGAGTTCTTAGTCTGGACTGGAGGTGAACAATTGAAGTATATATAATTAATGTGCTGAAATTTTGAAAATAATGTTTAAAATACTGTGGAAACAATAAGGGAATAATTCTTGGTGTGGGGAGCAGAAGTCAGAGAGGAAGTAACCTCTGAGGGGTTTGGGTGTGAGATTTGACAAGAAGTATACAGGGCATGGATGGGAAAGGTACAGAAGTCTGACTATGAGGTTCTGTCCAGAGTCCAGGCATGTGGACACTATAAACCTGGAGGTGAAGCTAGAAAAGCAGGCAAAGTTCTCTGAAGAGTTTGGCATTAAAGAGCCATTGGTGATTTTTAAGATCTGGTCAGGATCAAACCTCTTAGGAAAACAACAAAAACTTGTAGTGTGGAGGAATAATTGAAGGAAGGAAAGATAGGATTATAAAAATGATAGTGCAGTATGGTGGGATATAGTCACGGCTCTGTACTAGATGCATTCAAGGCGTGCAAGCTCAGTTGTGTCTGATTCATTGTGACCCCCGTGGCCTGTAGCCTGCCGGGCTCCTCCGTCCATGGGATTTTCCAGGCAAGAACACTGGAGTGGGTTGCCATTTCCTTCTCCAGGGGATCTTTCCAACCCAGGGCTCGAACCCTGCATTGCAGGTGGATTCTTTACCACTGAGCCACTGGGGGAAGCCCATTCAAGGCAGTTGTCCTAATACTTATTCCTTTGTTGAATAAACATTTACCAAGTGCCTACCATGTCAGACGGCATGCCACTGAAAAATAGAGCAATATAATTTTGGGTGTCAAACAGGAAATAGAACCAATACTAAAAAGTAAACCAAATTGAATCACTTTCAAGTGAGGGGCCAGCATGGAGAATAAATGTGGTCCATATAGTAAGAGAAGACAAGTAAAAAAACTCAAGGGAAGCAATAAAACCAGAAAGCACAACGTAAGAGTTACAAGACCAAGAAGGATATAAAACATCTTTGGAGAAGATTAATTATATGGAAATATACAATAGATATATACTATTTTAGTAAGCTTAGAAGTTAGCCATGCTCCCTATCAGGTTGAGATGTCATCTCATTAAATTCTAAATCAGCTCAGAAAACACATGTTTATTATTTTTCTAACACCATGTGACTGATTCTGGAGGAGCCAAGAGAGTCTTTGGAATAAATTGATGAAAAGATACTTCAAAATATCAAAAAAATGATTTTCTTAGAGAATAGTTAAAATTGAAGAAGAACTAAAAAACCTACTTAACCCATAGTCACTGAGAAAATTGCTAAAAAAGTTAATGATCTCCTCCAAATTTCCAGGTTCAGTTAACCTCCTTTAGGTAAGTTTTGCTTACGTTTAAATGTAAAATAATCTTGCTCTGAAAAATAATATGAGCAAACTGACACATGACAGATACTTGATAAATGTTTATTAAATGAGTATCATGTCAGTTCTGCCCTAAATAATTTGTGGTGATGAAAATGTTTTGGAATTAGATTAAGTTGGTGGTTACGCAACATTATGAATGTAAGCCAGTTAGTTTTATGTTTTCTGAATTTCACATCAATTTAAAAAATAGTACCCTGTAAGTAGGGTAGAAATATTTCAAGTATGATGTGTTCCAGTTACTCCCCCTCCTTTGCCCCAAAATGAGAACTGTGGCTGTTCTGTTTGAGGACAGGGCCCTTGTGATGGCCTGCAGCCCTGTGGCTATATCTTAATTCAGGTAATTGCAGGCCAGTTGCCTCAAATCATTGTGTGTGTGTTCAGTTGTGTCCAGCTCTTTGTGATGCCATGGACTGTAGTCCGCCAGGCTTCTCTGTCCATGGAATTCTCCAGGCAAGAATACTGGAGTAGGTTGCCGTGCCCTCCTCCAGGGGATCTTCCCGACCCAGGGATTGAACCCCAGTCTCTTATGTCTCCTGCACTGGCAGGCTGGTTCTTTACTGCTAGTGCCACCTGGGAAGCCCCCAGATACACTACCAGCCAATTGAGTCATTTGTACACTTGATTTGCTTTGAATTACTTTACACTTTTTGACTGTTTTTCTTAGTACGTTTCTCCATCTTTTTATTGACTTACATGTACACTTTCTATAGTATGGACATGAGTCTTTTATCTACCGTGCATTGCCAAAGCTTCTAGCTTGCCTTTGTGTGTGTGTGTGTGTGTGTGTGTGTGACTGGGAAAGTGCTGTTATGTTTATGAAACCCTATTTCCTTTCTCTCCTGAGCACACAGTGGAAACACATCTCTCAACCTCCTCTGAAATTAGTTGCGGCCATGGAATATGAGTGGGGCATATGCCCCACTTCCAGGCTTGGCTCTAGAACTTCCCTGATCCTGTGTACTCTTCTCATTTATAATCAGATACTAAAGATTCTGTGGTGGATTCTGATCCTGGGAGCATTTCTGCTGTGTGGAGTTGAATCACGCTCCCATTTTTTCTTCATTGATGAACTCTGTGCAGGTTTTAGGGGCATTATCTTATTATATCATTGTATTTTGAAAGGACTTTGGATGTGACCTATTCTTTTCAGTCTCTTTCCATAGCTTGGCTGACTCTTTGGATCTTCCTAAGAAGAAAGCAGTATAGACATTCATATGAAAGATTTTCCAATTTAGACATTAGGATTATCCCAGGAGACAAACACTTTTAATCTGAAAGATTTCATTCCAGGAAATAATTTTTTTTTTTGCTCCTCCACCTCTCAGATACATCATCAGAAGGATTTAAGGAGTCATGCAAAATGAATAGAATTCTAAACTAAAATTAATTTCAAATGGAGCACTGTATTTTATTTCTTCGATGACAACTATATCTGCCAGTAAGGTATATAGCAAACACAACGCACACCTATAGCACAGATCCAGCATTGCACACATGTATGTGTACATTTGGCATGGTTTTCTTCCTTTAAATACGCGAACCCCCTAACTGTTTGTAAGTAACTTTTTTCAAAACTATGTTCACTAAGGAAAATCAGTTCAGTTCTGTCGCTCAGTCATGTCTGACTCTTTGCGACCCCATGGACTGCAGCATGCCAGGCCTCCCTGTCTATCACCAACTGCCGGAGTCCACCCAAACCCACGTCCATTGTGTCGGTGATGCCATCCAACCATCTCATCCTCTGTCGTCCCCTCTTCTCCTGCCCTCAATCTTTCCCAGCATCAGGGTGTTTTCCAATGAGTCAGCTCTTCGCATCAGGTGGCCAAAGTACTGGAGTTTCAGCTTCAACATCAGTCCTTCCAAAGAACATCCAGGTCTGATTTCCTTTAGGATGAGGATGGACTGGTTGGATCTCCTTGCAGTCCAAGGGACTCTCAAGAGTCTTCTCCAACACCACAGTTCAAAAGCATCAGTTCTGCTCTCAGCTTTCTTTATAGTCCAACTCTCACATCCGTACATGACCACCAGAAAAACCATAGCCTTGACTAGATGGACCTTTGTTGGCAAAGTAATGTCTCTGGTTTTTAATATGCTATCTAGGTTGGTCATAACTTTCCTTCCAAGGAGTAAGTGTCTTTTAATTTCCTGGCTGCAATCACCATCTGCAGTGATTTTGGAGCTCAGAAAAATAAAGCCAGCCACTGTTTCCACTGTTTCCCCATCTATTTGCCATGAAGTGATGGGACCGAATACCATAATCTTCGTTTTCTGAATGTTGAGCTTTAAGGCGACTTTTAAAATTCAGGCTTGGTAATTACCAGCTTTGGCCACTGGGAGGCAGCACACAGTAACGGTCAGCTCTTGCTTGGGAAGCAGAGCTGGTTGGATACATTTTGCCATTCTGTGTGAGCCCTGAGCAAGTGACTTAACCTCACCAAGCTTTAGTTTCCTTATCTGTAAAATAAGGATATGAAATAAGACACTCTATGGATAACATTTAAAACAGTATCTGACACAAAATAAGGCTTAGTAACCATCAGGCCTTGCTAGTTGTCATACTTTCAGTTTTTTGACATATGATTGCTTTGGATTTTCATGCTGATTATTTCTTTTGGGAATAAATTATACATTTATATGGAGAAGGCGATGGCACCCCACTCCAGTACTCTTGCCTGGAAAATCCCATGGAGAGAGGAGCCTGGTAGGCTGCGGTCCATGGGGTCGCAAAGAGTCGGACACAACTGAGCGACTTCACTTTCACTTTTCACTTTCATGCATTGGAGAAGGAAATGGCAACCCACTCCAGTGTTCTTGCCTGGAGAATCCCAGGGACGGGGGAGCCTGGTGGGCTGCCGTCTATGGGGTCACACAGAATCGGACATGACTGAAATGACTCAGCAGCAGTTTTTGACATATGATTGCTTTGGATTTTCATGCTGATTATTTCTTTGGGGAATAAATTATCCGTTTATATAGACTTCATATGCTGTATATACGTGTGCTTGCATGCACACACAGACTTTTGGATCCTTTTATTTTGGATCACTTGACCCTTTATTATTTTGTGTTTCAACTGTTTCATTTTTAGAATTCCAATTCCTTCTGATTTTTATTTGAATCCTAAAATAATTATTTGCCTTTCCTTAACTCCTGGTCATAATTCTGGCAATAATTCAGAGATGGCAAGTAGAGAACCTTGAGAATAGCACTGCATGACCACACAGGTTTCCTAACAGGGTGGGTATTGTTAGGGATCCTAACAATTTTAATAAGGATTATTTTCTGTGTCTGTGGGGGAAAGCACACAGGTTTGGGACACCTGTCCTGTGTGTCTTTATGGGGTAGAGTGTGGAGTAGGGGGGAGGTTGAGATTTTTGTGGGAAGATAAATTGTATAGGGGCGGGGTGTCAGTGCTAATGGCAAATAATTCAAAAACTCAAAGTGGCATTTATTCCTAAAGATCTACTTCAGTTCTGATTCTAGGTAAAGTTCTGGCCTTTGTTTACCCTTTTTCCTTTTCACTTTATAAACACCTTAAATCCTTTTTTGATTCAAGGTGGTGATACAAGCTCATAGTAAATAAGTAAAATAAGCTCATCGTAAATATTCTGTGATTTTAATAACTATCAATTTATTATCTAAAGGCATCTACAATGAAAAGGAGTGAAACAAACAAGGTCACCAGCGGAGCATTTTTGGATGTGATGTGTGGTTCCGTGTTCTGTACTTTACCATGGATAACGTGGAAGAAATGAAAATATTTGGCAATAGGCAGAGTTAGGGATGGGGGAGCTATCTCACAGTATTTATATTCTTTGTGTTGTTTTCAGACTTGATGTCTCTGTCGTCAGTTCTCATTTGCTCCATTATTAATGCCAACATCTGCTGAGATTCTAGCCCTCTTGGCGTTTCTTCTTTTGAAGACTCTTGTGGTCTTGGTCTATGAAAAAAGACAGATGGGCACAATGTGAGTTGAGAACAGAAAGTAAATTTATTTCTGCTTCCTAGAAGGGTGTCTGTGCATTCTCTGCTGTGCCCTTTCTCTTTGTGTTTTGCACAGCGTGTATTGGATGTAGGGAATATATATTCTTTCTGCAAGATTTCTAGAATATAGAACATCAGTTCAAAAGAAAAAAAACGTGATGGTAGAACAAGGTTACAATCCTAACGAAAATTCTGCAGGAAGAACATTCAATGGGAGATGCTATAATAATAGATCCTACTCATTTCTGTATTTCTGAGAGCTGAATGAGGTGATGGCTTGACTACAGGGGAGTTGTTTTATTTCCGTATTTATCAAGGGTGGTAGGGTGGGAGCCAAGCAGAGTGGTGGATTGTGAAAGGTACATGAATGAAGAGGGGAAACTGACAAAAAAATAGGCCAATTGAAACAAAATGGAATGCCAACCAGAGTCCCCATGTAAAAGTCAGGGAACAGAGTGCTTATAGGGAATGGAATTCCCAGTGGGGCTGTTGATGTTTCCACTGGACCCTGAGCATCAACCATCCAAGTCGGTAACGTGGCTGACTTCTGGTTCCTGGCTTGGTTCTTTTTTTTTTTTTTTCATTGCTAGTTTCTTTTTATTTTTTTTAATATAAATTTATTTATTTTAATTCTGTCTTGGTTCTTGACTGGTCTCCTGAGAGCGAGGGCAAATGGTCCCTCCATGGTTGCTTCATGTTTATCTGGCTTTGTAACCACAGTATAATCATCTGTTGAGCATTAGCTAGATGGAACAGTTATTCTTTCTGTAAGTACTGGACTTAACGTTCTCAGGTGGCAAAGCTTGAGATAACTCTGAAAAATAACAATGACGATGATGACAACAACAAATGAAACTTGGGTCTCTATTATTTTCTTCATTCAGCTGAGTTTATCCTATTCCTAACTCAAGGCCATTACATAGGAAACAAGGAGAAAGACGAGATATTTTAGAAAGAATTTGCTTGCACCTAAAAAAAAATCACACCTGACATGAAAAAATGTTTAACATTGGTAATTATTAGAGTAATGCAAATCAAAACTACAGTGAGGTATCATGTCACATGGATCAGAATGGCCACCACCCAAATGTCTACAAGTAATAAACGCTGGAGATGATGTGAAGAAAAGGGACCCCTCCTACACTATTGGTAGGCATATAAAATTGGTACAGCTGCTATGGAAAACAGTATGGGAGTTCCTTAAGAAGCTAAAAATAGAGTTACCATATGATTCAGCAATCTCACTCCAGGGTAGATATCCAGAAAAGATGAAGGAAGAAACCTAGGTGTCCAGCAACAGATGAATCGGTAAAGAAGATGTGGTACATGTATATACCATGTATAAACGTAAATACACATTCATATAATATGTAATATTTACATAGCATGTAAATATAAATATGTAAATATATGCAAACATAAGTATATATGCATATATGTGTACATACATATAAAACACATTGTATACGTATGTGTGTATATATGGATGTATGTATATGTATGTATATACGTACATATGTATATACAATGGAGTACTTCTCAGCCAGGAAAAAGAATGAAGTATTGCTATTTGCCACAACATGGATGGACCTAGGGATTATCATACTAAGTGAGGTAAGTCAGACAGAGAAAGACAAATAATATATCACTTTTATGTGGAATCTAAAACAAAATACAAATGAGTTTATTTACAAAACAGATTCACAGACAGAGGAAAGCTGATGTTTACCAAGGTGGAAAGGGATAAATTAGGATTGTGGGATTAACACATAGGCACTACTGTATATATAATAGATAAACAACAAGGATTTACTATGTAGCACAGTGAACTATGTTCAATATCTTATAGTAACTTATAATGGAAAAGAATCTGAAATAATATGCAACTGAATCACTTTGCTCTACACCTAAAACTAACACAAGTGCCATAAGTCATTGTTTTCTTATAAAAATTCTTTAGATGCAATGAAGATCTGGAACTTATACTTCAATAATAAAAAAAATCATGCATGTATCACATTGAACAAATTTTCTTGTCAATAAACAAAAGATATCAGAAAATACGAAAGAAAAAGATTTCAACTTCAAGACAGACATAACAAAATATACTCTAAAATGTCTGGCTACCAGGAGTCAACTAGAGTATAAAAGCACTGTTTTGCTAAGGACTTGAACATAAATTCATTTGCTCTGAAAATGTCAGCTTCTCTAAAGTGTTTACAGTGACTAGGAAATGAAAATTTTAAATTCAAATTGGAAAGCAACTCAATTCAGGTGCTGGGCTAGAAATAATAGACACCAAATGCAGGCTGGAGGGATTGCTGTCATGAATTATGCTGCTCCAGCAGCTGATAATTAATATTGTGTCTCATTCATAATGCCTGTGACTTCAGCCAGCTGCCAGCTAAAACCTGGCACTTGCCATCTGCCTCTACAAGGACTAAGTCACAAACCGCTGTAGCTGTTGACCTTCAATACCCCCTGAGAGGAGCTCAGGGTGGAGATCAAGAATGAGGCCCTCTGTGCTCTGGGAAAAGCTAGCAGAACAGGCCTTTAGATTTTTTTTTTTGGGGGGGGGGGTTGAATTTCTAAAAAAACTTTATTGGAGTATAGTTGACTTACAATATTGTGTTACTTTCTGCTGTACAGCAAAGTGAATCAGTTGCACATATAGCCACTCTTTTTTAGATTCTTTCCCCAGATACATCATTACAGAGCAGGAGAGGAGTTTATGAGCCTGATTCTTGTATCTCCTATGTGTTTATTGTTGTTGTTCAGTTGCTCAGTTGTGTCCGACTCTTTGTGACCCTATGGACTGCAGAACACCAGGCTTCCCTGTCCATCACCAACTCCCAGAGCCTACTCAAACTCATGTCCGTTGCATCAGTGATGCCATCCAACCGTCTCATCCTCTGTCGTCCACTTCTCCTCCCACCTTCAATCCTTCCCTTTTCAAATGAGTTGGTTCTTCACATCAGGTGGCCAAACTTTCAGCTTCAACATCAGTCCTTCCAATGAATATTCAGGAGTGATTTCCTTTAGGGTTGACTGGTTTGATCTCCTTGCAGTCCAAGGGACTCTCAAGAGTCTTCACCAACACTGCAGTTCAAAAGCATCAGTTCTTCGGTGCTCAGCCTTCTTTATGGTCCAACTCTCACATTCATACATGACTACTGGAAAAACCACAGCTTTGACTATATAGACCTCCTTATGTCTAGAAAAGCACTAAAATCATTAAAAGTGACATCTGCTCCTTGTGCCTAGTGTCCATAAGATGTTACAGAAAAACCCAAATTAAGTTTTTGGCCAACCCAATACAGTTTCAAGGCCACCTGGGGTTGGGACCCTTCCCAGTGCTCAGAGCATTTCTTGACTGCAGTGATTGGGCTCCTAGGGCAACAGGCTCATCCTGCTCTGAGCTCTGCCCGCTGTACCCTTCCTGGGTCCTTGTTGGACCCAGTCACCTCTGTCACCCAAGTGGCCCAGTGACTCAGGCTCAGAGGCACACTGGGCTTTAAGACACATAGCCCAGTGGGCAGAAATGGAAGCTTTACAGACATAGGTACAATGAGATCTTCTTAGTCTCACCCTCAAGGATATTCTCTATCATCCATTTGATTTTTCATCCCTCTAGTATTCATCTCAGATGCTACACGATCATGACA
Source organism: Capricornis sumatraensis (assembly GCF_032405125.1). NCBI lineage: Eukaryota > Metazoa > Chordata > Mammalia > Artiodactyla > Bovidae > Capricornis > Capricornis sumatraensis. The sequence continues at coordinate 82,970,267 of NC_091073.1, forward strand.
AAAGAGGGAAACTCTTTGGACATTGTTTAGGAATTTCCTTCTCTCTCTGCACGCCCCTCCCCCATTAATTAAAATACAGATGAACTGAGCATTAATCATTTCAACTCCAAAAACGTATTTGGGCATCCTAGCCCAAAGGACCAGTTTCTTCACAGGAAAAAAATACTGGTTGGCTTTCTATGGAAATATACCTTTTCCTTATTTTTTGCCTTGCCAGAGATCTTTTACTTCATAGCTTGGCATCATTTTGTGATGCCAAGCAAAGACTGTGTATATCTGCCTTTTATCTCTATGAGAACAAGGCTGAGACAAGGATAAAGCAAGAAACTGTCTAAAACAGACCCCATCACCACCTTTAGAACCAGTGGACACCCATTTCTGAAAATTTTATAAGTTCTCGTTCCTTGAAATTTTAGAATCCCATGAAAGATTCAGAAATATTGTGGGCCAGGCTCAAAGTAGCCATCTGTTTTCTATAAAATTTGTCATATTAATAAGTAAGCATTTGTGTGAGCATTAATTATTTTTCATTTAACTAGACAGGAAGAAAAATCCCAGACTGCTTTGTCACAGGCATTGAGAAAAATCCATAAGAGTTCATTTAGAATGAATTCAGAATAATTGCCTACCAAAGTCATTTTGGGTTTCCTTGCTGAAGTTTTGTAATCTGTTCGACCCAGTCATTCTATCCTTAGCCTGTGAGATTGTTACTTGATCTTGCTGATTCTGACAGAGAAAACCCCTCCTTAGGAAGATTATTCAAGACATCTTTAAATAAACAAAAGGGAAGTCAAAAGGGCAGAGAGACAGGCACTGTGGAAGGGCTCACCAATTAGCCATCTGGGTTAGATATTCAGGAAACATGAGGGAGGCAATTTGGTCTATGAGCACTTTACGTTTCCTTTGAAAGGTAATTGTTGATGTGCTTGCCCCTAATTTGCACAGGATCCCTCTATAGGGTCTCTGTTGTTGGGGGATTCGTATTGCTCTGTAGACAAAACAGCAACCTTTTAACGCTTTGCTCAGCGATGTCCCTGCAATGACTGGCCCTATGTTGTGCTGTATGGAAAGGTTTCACATTTCTCTCTGCTCAAATCCCATCCTGCACCTGGAAAAATACACACCCCGTACGTCCTGGATTCCCCACCAGCTGCTTTCCTATCACAGTATTTTAGTAGATCATCTGGCGAACCAGGCACAGCAGCTATGGAGCTTCACCCGCACCTGAACTGCAGGCTCTCATCACGTTCCACGGTCCCTCTGAATCACTGAGAGGAGACAGGAGCTGGGCTGAATGATCTGGGTGGGCCTTTGTATTTTTAAGCTCATTTTATTGAAGTATAGTTAACTTACAATGTTAATTTCTGCTGTACAGCAAAGTGATTCAGTTATACACACACACACACATATATGTATACACATTCTTTTTCATGTTCTTTTCCATTATGGTTTATCCCAGGACATTGACTATCGTACCCTGTGGTATACAATAGGGGCTTGTTTATCATTCTCTGTATAATAGTTTATGCCTAAGCCGGCCTCTTTAAGGGGCTTCCTGGGGGGCTCAGTAGTAAAGAATCGGCCTGCCAATCCAGGAGATGTGGGTTTGATCCCTGGGTTGAGAAGATCCCTGGAGGAGGAAATAACAACCCGCTGACATGAGTTTGGGTGAACTCCGGAAGCTGGTGATGGACAGGGAAGCCTGGCGTGCTGCGGTTCACAGGGTTGCAAAGAGTCAGACACGATTGAGCAACTGAACTGAACTTAGTATTCGTGCCTGGAAAATTACATGGACAGATGGGCTACAGTCCATGGGGTCACAAAGAGTTGGACATGACTGAGCAACTGGGCAGTCCTCTGTAAGACCTTCACCAGGGGGGCTCACCGGCCACTGCTCTCTCCTAGCTGTCCCCAAACCAAAGGCCTGCCCTAGCACGTCACTGGTCTTCATAGGGACTGCTTTGTGAAAGTCTGTCACTTTATTCCTTCAACTGCCCATGACTTTGGGAAAAGAGACCAACAAATGTTCCTTCAAGGAGAGTTTCCCTTTCTCCAGTCTCTCCTTTGGCATCCATCAAAGCGCCTCCTATCTCAGGATATAGTTACCCTCTGTGGCTCTTCTTGTTTCTGTGCTTTGAAACATTTTCGCGAAGCTTGTTGAGAGGCTTGTCTGCTCCCGGGGCCTCTGCCTTCTCCCCAAGAACGGTGCACCTCTCAGGGAGAGGGACAGAGAAGCTGCAGCCACATCAGAGGCCAGCATTTCAGATGGTTCCATGCAACAGGGCCTCACGGCAGTGTGCTGAGGTGTCCCGTTAGGTGGACTCAGGTTTCAGGTGAGGAGGCTGGGACTCTGGATGGGCAAATGACAAGCCTTCAGGGACAGGCTCCTTGGTCCCATGGCTGGACTAGGACCAGCTCTCCTAATTCATTCCTGCCCACTCTCATTTTCACTATCTGCTGTGAACACAGCTCTGCTTCATATAGGTTTAACCAGGTAGGATGGGAGCCCTTGTGATTTTGAGTTAGAATCACATATGCTTCAGAAATGATGAAAATGTCCATGTGTCTTTAAATCAGGAAATTCACCAAGAATGTAAGACTTCACCAAGCAACACTTCCTGTCACTAGAGAGATCTATCTAGATAAGGGTTTATTTTTCTAAGAATTAGCCGGATTTTTTTTCCTACTTACAGATAATGCCTGGAAAGAGATCTTTTTTTTTAGTCTCAATGATAGGTTTCTACTACTCTGACAGTTTCTAAATTTCTGTCATATTTAAAAACATTGTAACAGTAATAGATAACTCTGGTATTGGAAATCAAATTTGGAAAATTTTGTTCTCAAAGTACCCTTGTTCTATTTGTTTCAGCCAGGATTTCATCATCAGCAGGCATTCATATATTAAAATATTTATGTTTATTTTTCCAATTATAAAAGTAGTGTGTGTATTAATAAGAACTTTGGAAACCATAGAAAGTAGAACAGACTTAAAAATACTCCATAATTCTACTCCCATAATTTACATTTTAGTACCTTTTTTGGATGATGTTTAATATTATATATAAAACATATACATTGTGTGTAATAGACATAAATTATTATATGTAAATGTCATATACATGAAGATCACTGTGTTTTATATATATATGTATGGTAATTTGAACATTTGTAATTGAACTATTTAGTAATAGTCATTTAGTAAATAGTAAGAACTATTACTAAATAGTAAAATTATCCAAATGTTATTATAAAAATATGGATAGCAAAGAGAGTTGGTTTTTTAAAAAATTAAAATAATTTTTTGGACCTGCTGCATAGGGGATCTTAGTTCCCAGAGGAGGGATCCAACCAGGAAGCCCTGCTTTGGAAATTTGGACTCTTAACCACTGAACCAGCAGGGAAGTCCTGAGAGTTGGTTTTTAAAAACAGGAATATGGTTAAAATGGTGGAGCCTGTCTTAAAATGCAAGTACAGACACTTATGGACTCAAATAGCTGTACATAATACATGAATGGAAGTATAAAAATATGCATACCAAAAGTCAAGATGGAATATGCTGCTAAGTCGCTTCAGTCGTGTCCGACTCTGTGCGACCCCATAGACGGCAGCCCACCAGGCTCCCCCGTCCCTGGGATTCTCCAGGCAAGAACACTGGAGTGGGTTGCCATTTCCTTCTCCAATGCATGAAAGTGAAAAGTGAAAGTGAAGTCGCTCAGTCGTGTCCAACTCTGTGCGACCCCCTGGACTGCAGCCTATCAGGCTCCTCCGTCCATGGGATTTTCCAGGCAAGAGTACTGGAGTGGGGTGCCATTGCCTTCTCCAGGTGGAATATAAGTAGTACCTATTCACAAAGCACTTTGTTCCAAAAGGTCGTTTGCAGAATGTGCCAGAAGATTGGCATTGAGAGCTGGAGGCTACCTCCCCTGGCAGAGGGGGCAGGCAACTGGTGGGCAAACACTGGTGGGGAGTTGGGCCTGAGCGAGGCTCCAGAGGTGTAAGTGAGGGGCAGGCAGATTGGGCTGCAGAGATTGGGGACCAAGGGAATTTCTTCTGGGGGTGCATCTCTCATCCCCATTTGCCTTCCTCCTGCTCCTCTCTTCCTCTGGCTGCTATTCGGTGCAGCCCTGGGAGCTGGAGAACAGGAAAGGGGGGAGCTTCCCTCTGTCTCTCCTTCATCATGTCCTCTCTTCCTCCCTCTCCCCTCCTTCTACCAGGTATGCTTTCAGGAGACTAGATGCTCCTGGCCTGGGTCGGAACCAAGGAAGAATAAGGATGGTGACAGGTGAAGGTGGGCTTGAGTGTGTAGGTAGGTTAGCAGGGTATGGGCCAGGCAGGAGACCTTCTTGGGCTTTAGAGGGAAAAGTGAAAGTCACTGAAAGTGAAAGTGGCTCAATCGTGTCTGACTCTTTGTGACCCATGTACTATAGCTTCCCGGGCTTCTCTGTCCCTGGGATTCTCCAGGCAAGAATACTGGAGTGGATTGCCATTCCCTTCTCCACGGGATCTTCCCAACCCAGGGATCAAACCCAGGTCTCCTGCATTGCAGGCGGATTCTTTACCAGCTAAGCCACAGCCGTATGTATGCAAATAGCCACTGATCTACAAGGGGTGTCTATGCCTTGTGTGGACAATCCAACTGCATCACCTTAATTAAAATCCTTGTTACATCAGTTAATAGACAAATCAGTAGGAACATCCAGCTCTAGGAGGTGAAAGGAAAGAAAAGGAAAAAGCTAACTCTGCAAGGTACAGGGCACTGAGATCTTGTTGAGGCAATTTCCCTGGTGGTTCAGTGGTTAATAATTCGCACTCCCAGTGCAGGCAGCTCAGTTCCAATTCCTGACTGGGAACCTGGATCTCACAGGCTGCAACTATGAAATCCCGCCTGCCACAGCTGAGGTCCAGCCAGGCAAATAGTAAATAAATAAATGAATATGTCTTTAAAAAAGAAGTTGAGTACACATGGGAATTCTTACAAATTTAGAAAAGTGACTCAGACCATACCCATGCACTTGGAAAATTTTAACATTGGTTCCTCCTCCGTGATTCTTATACCTCCAAACCTGAACATCACTTTGTTTTTAAGAGATTCTGGTATGTGCTATCTTTTTCAGATTTAACCTTCTTATTCACATGTGTTTATTGTCCTGTTGGGCCAGATAACACCAAGTAATGAAATTTATCCAGATCCAACATCACAGAGTGCATGATGGGCAACCCTTCTGTTGTGTCACCAAGTATCAGAAAATGTCATACCAGGACAGTAGGAGAGAAAGTTAAACAAAACACTCTATTATTGCCAGATTACCTCGAGGGTGGAAGGAAGGCCAGGAGCAAGTGATGATAAGGCTGAGTAGTGAAATTATAGTGCTTTGGGGAAAGAGGTTCACTGGCAAAGGTGAATGAAGACAGACATATAAAATGGAAAAATAATCGAAATCAGGCATAAACAGAGAATAACTCTTTGTTAAGTGCCCACAATGTGATGAATGCTATTGCAAAGAGAGGCTAGAAAAGTGTGAAAAAATTATCTCAAGTACATCTTTCTAAATTATTTGGTTGGTTAAATGATTTTAAAAAAAAAGGAAGGCCGTCTTTTTAAAAAGAAGAAAAATTTAAAAGAATGAACTGAGCCTCAATTTCAACACAAGATTTTGTTCTTGGCTAGAACACTGAAGTGAGTAAGTCAAGTTCTAAACCAGTAAGACCTTGGGAAAGGCCTGGAGAGCAGCCTTGAAGAGTCTACAAAGGTGGGTTGTTCCTGAGGCAACAGAACAGGCCTCCTGGCCCCAGAGGGCAGTTGCCATGGCCCATTATTGGATCTTGACACTGTAAATCTATAAGTTCAGTCTCATTTGTGGCAAGGGCAAGAGCATGTGCAGAATTGCCACAAACAAAACTCCCAAGACAACGAGAGGGAATCTCATGTATTAGTCTTTTTTTTTTTAAAGAAATTTTATTTCTTTATTTGGCTACATTGGGTCTTAGAAGGTATTTGGGATCTTAATTTCCCAACCAGGGGTCCAACCCACATCTTCTGCTTTGGAAGGTAGATTCTCAACCCCTGAAGCACAAGGGAAGTCCCTGGTATTAGTAATCTTTATCAAATCCTGTGGCTGTCCCACGGGATGAAAGGCTTTTGTCAGCTGACCTTATGGTATCAGGGAGTTGATGACACCCAGGAAGCCCAAAGACCCTAGAAGTCCCCTAGAAGCAAGGGTACCTAATTTAACTGGATGATTTTAAGGGTTCCCTCTGCACCCCCGAGGGGTACAAGAGACACTCCTGGGCCCTGACCTGCTTTTCACATTTTGTTACACTTTCTTTCTCCAGATTATCTGGAGCTGTTTGCTTCACTGTTTGGTCAGTTATTTCGCCTCTTAGCCGGGTTTCTCCTGATTCTGCTTGGGGAGTGGCATGCTTTTAAAAAAGCACATTTGAACAGATCTGTATTGTTTTTACTAGTTAACTCTTAGGCCAGGGACTGAGCATGCCTAATCCCCAACAACAGGCATGGATGGGCGGCAAGGGCGTTATCCCAGAGGGTCCTTGGAGGAGGTACCTTCTCTAAGGGAGGGAGCAGGCTGAGCAGAGTCCAGGGTTGCTTCTGCGCTGCCTGGCACGTGTCTGAATTTATAGGAACTGTGACTCAAACTGCGGAAACTCTTGCTCTCCTATTTTCACTGAGGCCTCCTTTAGACACCTGTGTCGCTCTAGTCATATTCGCCTTATTGCTTCTAAGTACATGTGTCCTATTTCTGTATCTATTCCCTTGTGATGGACTTCTAAGTATCTTCCAAATTCCCATGACTGCAAGTAACTCAGAGATAAAGATCCTGATGTGCTTAAGAGCTGATTCATCAGAGTCTCTTGGGGCATATCCTGAAAGAAGGATTTCTGGATCCCAGAGAATGAGCTTATGTAAACTCCAGAGTAATGTGTAAACTCTCCTTATACTTACCTACACTGCCAACAAATGCTTCTTCCCTGCACTCTATCCTGCAATCTATATAGAAGCACGTGGAAGCCCACTTTCTAGCATGGAGCCCGTGGTTGTCCAGTGTGAATATCAGTGTGACTCCTCCAGACCGGGGTCAGGATTAGACTCAGGCCAGTTGAGTCTGTAGGTGGGGTCAAGTGGCCTCAGCCAAAGGAGACCGTGTGCTCGGAGGCAGGCTTCTCACCCTGGCTGTCTAGACCCACCAAAAGAGGCATTTCTGCGTCTGTCACAAGCAACTCCTCCCCACCCCTTTACCTTCCCAGTGATTGATTCTCACAGTGTGAGAATCACCTGTTTAAGTCAAGCTTTGACAGAACAGAGATAGTGAGTCCGATGAGGTGGACCATTAAGCCACTCACTTTCACTCATCAACATCATCGTCAGCATCATCACCTAATGTTAATAGCATTAAGAACAAAAGAATTATTGAGCTCCTTTCCCTGTGCCAGGCACCATACAACATCCCTTACATCACAGTCCTATTTAATTGTTTCGAGAAACTTACCCCAGAGTACAACCACCACTTCAGAGATACAGGGCCCTGCCAGGGAGATACAGGTCTCACATAGACCAGGAAGACAGCAGGCTCCTGGGACGCTTCCCTTCCCTCAGTACTGCCTTTGATGAGCTCCCTCTGAGATGGGGGTTTGTGGGCCGCGCAAAGGGCTCTCAGGGGTTGCCCTTGAGGTCAGCACTGCAGGCAGTGAATGGAGGAGGGCTGTACAAGGGACTAGCTAATATTCGATGCTGTCACGACAGAGGCCGGGGAGCCTGATACAGCGGTGGTGCTTCAGAACTGACCAACATGGGGCACTGGGTGCCTCTGTGCCCTTTATTTGGTTAGTGGTGTGATCTACTCCCAAAGAGGGACATCACTTTAAGGGACAGAGGCTTGTGTCAGAGCTAAGAAGTATAGTGCTAAGGCAGATTTTTTTTTCAAGCACATTTTATTCTGAGCACATTTCTCATTAGAGAAATGATAAAGGTTTAGCCTTTGAACAGAATGATCCTCTAGCCCAGTGCCCTGATTTTGCAGAAAGAGTGGAGGCCAAGAGTGGTCATCACCTGCCCAGGGCCTCACAGGCAGCAGAGGCAGGAAGGATATGACTGGGTGAGGCAGGCTGGGCTTGCAGGTCTGCTCTGCCAAGTGTTCTTGGGTGAGTCACCTCCCCTCTGGACCACAAAGACAGAAACATTGGCCCTCTGGAGCTGCTGCAAGGACTGAGTCCAGAGCGGTCAATCCCTCTTTCCCTTTTGGATTCCCAGGCTCCTTCTGCTGTCCTGAGGCTGTCCCAATCATTAATGCTGATGGAGTGCCTTCTCAGGAAGTGAGATCCTTTCAGTTCAGTTCAGTCGCTCAGTAATATCCGACTGTTTGCAGCCCCATGGACTGCAGCAGGGCCAGGCTTCCCTGTCCATCACCAACTCCCGGAGTTTACTCAAACTCGTCCATCGAGTCGGTGATGCCATCCAACCACCTCGTCCGCTGTCATCCCCTTCTCTTCCTGCCTTCAATCTTTCCCAGCATCAGGGTCTTTTCAAGTGAGTCAGTCCTTCACATCCGTGGCCAAAGTATTGGAGTTTCAGCTTCAGCATCAGTCCTTCCAACGAGTATCCAGGGCTGATCTCCTTTAGGATGGACTGGTTGGATGTCCTTGCAGTCCAAGGGACTCTCAAGAGGCTTCTCCACCACCACAGTTCAAAAGCATTAATTCTTCTGCCCTCAGATTTCCTTATAGTCCAACTCTCACATCCATACATGACTACTGGAAAAACTATAGCTTTGACTAGATAGACCTTTGTTGGCAAAGTAATGTCTCTGCCTTATTATTTAGGATTATTTAGGATTCTTCTTTATTTGACGTGTAAGTTCAGTCGCTTCAGTTGTATCCAACTCTTTGTGACCCAATGGACTGTATCCCTCCAGGCTCTTCTGTCCATGGGATTCTCCAGGCAAGAATACTGGAGTAGGTTGTCATTACCTTCTCCAGGGGATCTTCCGCACCCAGAGATGGAACCTGAGTCTCCTGCACTGCAGGCAGATTCTTGCCTGCTGAGCCACTGGGGAAGCCGTCTCTATTTGGACCTGTAAATAATTTGTTATAAAACAGAAAAAGTACTGACACTCTTTTAAATCTCAAAGAGGTGGAAATCACCTGAGACATTTGCAGGAATTGACTCATAACACCATAAATACCCAAAATATCCAAATCTTTTAGAAATACCATGATTGAAGACTTTTTCATTGTTGGCCTCTTCCAAAGAGAAGTAATTGATTTTTAACTGCGATTAGGATGGGATATCTGGATGAACATTTAAAAGTGCGTCAGACCTGACAAAGTGAGCTGTATTACAAGATCTCTGGTTGTATCTGCCGGTTTTTTAAGACAAATACTGGGAGACATCTAGCCGCCTGTTTGGATTCAGGAAGGCACGACTTGTTTCTACCCGTACTGACCACACGGGGGCGCTTAAGGCCTTTTCTGCGTAGTTCAGTCGCTCTCTTAAGACTCGTGGCAGCAGCTCCAGGACCAGAAGCACGTTTTAACCAAATGGGTGACCCTTCTTCTGACAAGACCACCAAATCTGGTCATTTGTAGCGGCCCGTGTCACTAAAAATCAGTGTCAATTTAAAGATACGTAGGAAGACAAGGCAGACATTGCAAAGATTGCCTTGTAGAAATGACCTGTGCGGAACAGGTCATCTTTGAAGCTGAAGAAAATTCATAAGTTCGTCCCAGACTGCGTATGTTCTGTTTTTACACGATCAGTAAGAAGAATATATTCCCAAGTTTGGAAGGGGGAAAAGACTCTATTTTAAAACGGTTCTTGAGCTCTTTTAAAACTTTTTTAAATTAAAATTTCCAACATGTACAAAGAAAACATTACAGTGAACCTCATGGGCCATTATTTATTCATGTAAATCCTCAGCAACTGTAATTATCAATACCAAGGCAATGGCACCCCACTCCAGTAGTCTTGCCTGGAAAACCCCATGGATGGAGGAGCCTGGTGTGCTGCAGTCCATGGGGTCGCGAAGAGTCAAACACGACTGAGCGACTTCACTTTCACTTTTCACTTTCATGCATTGGGAAAGGAAATGGCAACACTCCAGTGTTCTTGCCTGGAGAATCCCAGGGACGGAGGAGCCTGGTGGGCTGCTGTCTATGGGGTCGTAAAGAGTTGGACACGACTGAAGCGACTTAGCAGCAGCAGGGCAATCTTTTTTTAGCTACACTTTCTTCAGTGTTATTTTGAACCCAAATCCAGACCAAACCTTCTCATTTCATCTGAATATTTGTTATGTACCTCTGTAAGAGAATCATAATACTATCATTCTCAGTTCAGTTCAGTCGCTCAGTCGTGTCCGACTCTTTGCGACCCCATGAATCCGGCACACCAGCCCTCCCTATCCATCACCAACTCCCGGAGTTCACTCAGACTCGCGTCCATCGAGTCAGTGATGCCATCCAGCCATCTCATCCTCGGTCGTCCCGTTCTCCTGCCCCCAATCTCTCCCAGCATCAGAGTATTTTCCAATGAGTCAACTCTTCGCATGAAGTGGCCAAAGTACTGGAGTTTCAGCTTTAGCATCATTCCTTCCAAAGAAATCCCAGAGTTGATCTCCTTCAGAATGGACTGGTTGGATGTCCTTGCAGTCCAAGGGACTCGCAAGAGTCTTCTCCAACACCACAGTTCAAAAGCATCAATTCTTCAGTGCTCAGCTTTCTTCACAGTCCAACTCTCACATCCATACATGACCACAGGAAACACCATAGCCTTGACTAGACGGACCTTAGTTGGCAAAGTAATGTCTCTGCTTTTGAATATACTATCTAGGTTGCTCATAACTTTTCTTCCAAGGAGTAAGCGTCTTTTAATTTCATGGCTGCAATCACCATCTGCAGTGATTTTGGAGCCTCCCAAAATAAAGTCTGACACTGTTTCCACTGTTTCCCCATCTATTTCCCATGAAGTGATGGGACCGGATGCCATGATCTTTGTTTTCAGAATGTTGAGTTTTAAGCCAGCTTTTTCACTCTCCTCTTGTACTTTCATCAAGAGGCTTTTTTTTAGCTCCTCTTCACTTTCTGCCATAAGGGTGGTGTCATCTGCATATCTGAGGTGATTGATATTTCTCCTGGCAATCTTGATTCCAGCTTGTGTTTCTTCCAGTCCAGCGTTTCTCATGATGTACTCTGCATAGAAGTTAAATAAGCAGGGCAACAACATACAGCCTTGACGTATTCCTTCTCCTATTTGGAACCAGTCTGTTGTTCCATGTCCAGTTCTAACTGTTGCTTCCTGACCTGCATACAGGTTTCTCAAGAGGCAGGTCAGGTGGTCTGCTATTCCCATCTCTTGAAGAATTTTCCACAGTTTATTGTGACCCACACAGTCAAAGGCTTTGGCATAGTCAATAAAGCAGAAATAGATGTTTTTCTGGAACTCTCTTGCTTTTTCCATGATCCAGCAGATGTTGGTAATTTGATCTCTGGTTCCTCTGCCTTTTCTAAAACCAGCTTGAACATCAGGGAGTTCATGGTTCACGTATTGCTGAAGCCTGGCTTGGAGAATTTTGAGCATTATTTTACTAGCATGTGAGATGAGTGCAGTTTTGCAGTAGTTTGAGCATTCTTTGGTATTGCCTTTCTTTGGGATTGGAATGAAAACTGACCTTTTGCAGTCTTGTGGCCACTGCTGAGTTTTCCAAATTTGCTGGCATATTGAGTGCAGCACTTTCACAGCATCATCTTTCAGGATTTGAAGCAGCTCCACTGGAATTCCATCACCTCCACTAGCTTTGTTCATAGTGATGCTTTCTAAGGCCCACTTGACTTCACATTCCAAGATGTCTGGCTCTAGATTAGTGATCACACCATCGTGATTATCCGGGTCATGAAGATCTTTTTTGTACAGTTCTTCTGTGTATTTTTGCCACCTCTTCTTAATATCTTCTGCTTCTGTTAGGTCCAGACCATTTCTGTCCTTTATCGAGTCCATCTTTGCATGAAATGTTCCCTTGGTATCTCTAATTTTCTTGAAGAGATCTCTAGTCTTTCCCATTCTGTTGTTTTCCTCTATTTCTTTGCATTGATTGCTTAATAAGGCTTTCTTATCTCTTCTTGCTATTCTCTGGAACTCTGCATTCAGATGCTTATATCTTTCCTTTTCTCCTTTGCTTTTCACCTCTCTTCTTTTCACAGCTATTTGTAAGGCCTCCCCAGACAGCCATTTTGCTTTTTTGCATTTCTTTTCCATGGGGATGGTCTCCTGTACAATGTCACGAACCTCATTCCATATTTCATCAGGCACTCTATCTATCAGATCTAGGCCCTTAAATCTATTTCTCACTTCCACTGTATAATCATAAGGGATTTGATTTAGGTCATACCTGAATGGTCTAGTGGTTTTCCCTGCTTTCTTCAATTTCAGTCTGAATTTGGTAATAAGGAGTTCATGATCTGAGCCACAGTCAGCTCCTGGTCTTGTTTTTGTTGACTCTATAGAGCTTCTCCATCTTTTGCTGCAGAGAATATAATCAATCTGATTTCGGTGTTGACCATCTGGGGATGTCCATGTGTAGAGTCTTCTCTTGTGTTGTTGGAATTCTACCCAGATAATAAACATTAATTCCTTAATATTCCTGGATATCAAATGTCTAGTCAGTGATAACAGTTTCCTGATTTTGTTTTAAATTTTAAATTTTTTGTTTTAATCACAATCAAGCTAGAGTCCGTATGTTGTGATATATCTCTTATGATCTGTATGTCCTCTCTGTTGTTGTTGAATAAACTGGTTCTTTCATCCTGGAGAATTTCTCAGTTTTGATTTTGTTCTTGACTTCCAGCGGTATTGCTCCACATGTTTTCCTATCCCCTGTAATTCCTCCTGGAAGTTCAGAGTTATAGGCTTGGTTAGGTGCAAATTACCATAGTTGGATTCATTATTATTGAGCAGTTGCTAAGTAGTGATCCTCAAATTCTTTTTCTATTAGCTGAAGAGCTTCTGTAGAGACACTGTGCCCCTCATCCATCACATGGCTTGTTTAGGTTTGGATCATATGGAAAAGAGGATAAATGGTGACCAATAAGGTTTATATTGTTGCATCATTACAGATTTTAAACATATTTCATGTGTTTGTTCCAACCCATGGCAGTTGTTGTGTTATCTTTGCCAGGTGGGGGCTTATTTAGGTTGACTTCTGTCACGATCCTAGTCTTCCCAAGAGCTTCATTGCTATGTGGTAAAGTAAGGTGTCCCAGAATCATTTTGGACTCCTGGTTTCTTTGGTGAGAAATGGTATTTAAAGACCGTGAGATAGGTGTGCAAGGTGTTTTATGCTTTTTACTTCCTGAGAGTCATGAAAAGATTGGGCATCATCCACCTACTTGTAGAGGTAGGTTGCAAGATCCAGCCGCAGTGTGCCTTGTTCTGCCTGCATCTTTTTCTCTGTAGAGTCAGCCAGTACTGCTGGGATACTGCCATCAGCAAGGGACTGGGGACTTCTCCTGAGTCTAGGTATTGTGTGCACTTGCTTCCTCTTGGAACCCAGTGGAGACCATCTCAACTACAGATAGTAGCCTGACATGGTGGGAAGAAGCATAAGCATCTGGTTCACTGACAACCTAAATCCAGGTCAAGGCCAGCTATTACTAGCTCTGACCTATGGCCAAGTTAGTTAAACTCTTTGAGCCTCAGTCTCCTAGTCTGTAAAATGGAATGAATAGCATCTATCTAATACATTTTTAATGAGGATTAGAACAGATGATCTTTTCTAGCTTAGTGATAACCTGTAAAGAGCCTAGCACAGAGCCAGAAACACATTAATTTAGACTACTACCTCACACCCTAAAATAGTAAGTTGGGTGTGATCATTTTAACCCTAGATAGTAATTAGATACCATACTTCTAATTAAATCAAGCACCATACTGCTGTGAAAATAAACAATGAGGAAGAAGTCCAAACAAGGGAGCAGGTGAGCTGTTTACTGTTCTGGTGTTATCCATTAAATTAAGGTCTAGAACTTTTTCTGTCATTAGATACATTTGTTAAAGGTAAACACCTTTCCACTTCTCATCTCCAAACAAATTAATGGCAAGCAATAATAAACCTTCAGTTTATGAAATCAGGCCAGGGTCCGTTTCATAAGCATAAAGCTAAAATGTCATGTTCAGATGGAAGAGCACCAGAGACCAGTGGGTTTCCAAGAGTCTCCAAGAGTCTCCCTCTTTGTTCCTGTCTGGTCACGCTTACTCCTCTCTGAGAGGATGCCTTCTTCCACCTCTGCTTTATCTTTCTAGTTTGACCCAGTGCGGTAATTCCATACTTTCCAAAGTCCCATTCTTTTGACTCTATTTCTCACACTCATAAAATTTCCCAGAAGTAGGACTGGGACCATTGCTCGTGTAAATATCTCTGTATGAAACTAAGCCTGTGACCAGCACTCTTATGCCTTTTGAAAAAAGGAATCAAATATCTCAAAGGAAGAAATAGTGCTGGTAGAAATACTTTTGTTTATTTCATCATCAATATGCAAATAACATATTCTAAAAAGAAAGATATAAGCATCTGAATGCAGAGTTCCAAAGAATAGCAAGGAGAGATAAGAAAGCCTTCTTCAGCGATCAATGCAAAGAAATAGAGGAAAACAACAGAATGGGAAAGACTAGAGATCTCTTCAAGAAAATTAGAGATACCAAGGGAACATTTCATGCAAAGATGGGCTCGATAAAGGACAGAAATGGTCTGGACCTAACAGAAGCAGAAGATATTAAGAAGAGGTGGCAAGAATACACAGAAGAACTGTACAAAAAAGATCTTCATGACCCAAATAATCATGATGATGTGATCACTAATCTAGAGCCAGACATCTTGGAATGTGAAGTCAAGTGGGCCTTAGAAAGCATCACTACGAACAAAGCTAGTGGAGGTGATGGAATTCCAGTGGAGCTGCTTCAAATCCTGAAAGATGATGCTGTGAAAGTGCTGCACTCAATATGCCAGCAAATTTGGAAAACTCAGCAGTGGCCACAAGACTGCAAAAGGTCAGTTTTCATTCCAATCCCAAAGAAAGGCAATACCAAAGAATGCTCAAACTACCGCACGATTGCACTCATCTCACATGCTAGCAAAGTAATGCTCAAAATTCTCCAAGCCAGGCTTCAGCAATACGTGAACCATGAACTCCCTGATGTTCAAGCTGGTTTTAGAAAAAGCCAGAGGAACCAGAGATCAAATTGCCAACATCTGCTGGATCATGGAAAAAGCAAGAGAGTTCCAGAAAAACATCTATTTCTGCTTTATTGACTGTGCCAAAGTCTTTGACTATGTGGGTCACAATAAACTGTGGAAAATTTTGAAAGAGATGGGAATAGCAGACCACCTGACCTGCCTCTTGAGAAATCTGTATGCAGGTCAGGAAGCAACAGTTAGAACTGGACATGGAACAACAGACTGGTTCCAAATAGGAAAAGGAATACGTCAAGGCTGTATGTTGTTGCCCTGCTTATTTAACTTCTATGCAGAGTACATCATGAGAAACGCTGGACTGGAAGAAACACAAGCTGGAATCAAGATTGCCAGGAGAAATATCAATAACCTCAGATATGCAGATGACACCACCCTTATGGCAGAAAGTGAAGAGGAACTAAAAAGCCTCTTGATGAAAGTGGAAGAGGAGAGTGAAAAATTTGGCTTAAAGCTCAACATTCATAAAACGAAGATCATGGCATCTGGTCCCATCACTTCATGGGAAATAGATGGGGAAACAGTGGAAACAGTGTCAGACTTTATTTTTGGGGTCTCCAAAATCACTGCAGATGGTGATTGCAGCCATGAAATTAAAAGACGCTTACTCCTTGGAAGAAAAGTTATGAGCAACCTAGATAATATATTCAAAAGCAGAGATATTACTTTGCCGACTAAGGTCCGTCTAGTCAAGGCTATGGTGTTTCCAGTGGTCGTGTATGGATGTGAGAGTTGGACTGTGAAGAAAGCTGAGCGCCAAAGAATTGATGCTTTTGAACTGTGGTGTTGGAGAAGACTCTTGAGAGTCCCTTGGACTGCAAGGAGATCCAACCAGTCCATTCTGAAGGAGATCAACTCTGGGATTTCTTTGGAAGGAATGATGCTAAAGCTAAAGCTGCAGTACTTTGGCCACCTCATGCAAAGAGTTGACTCATTGGAAAAGACTCTGATGCTGGGAGGGATTAGGGGCAGAAGGAGAAGGGGACGACCAAGGATGAGATGGCTGGATGGCATCACGGACCTGATGGATGTGAGTGTGAGTGAACTCCGGGAGATGGTGATGGACCGGGAGGCCTGGCGTGCTGGGATTCATGGGGTCGCAAAGAGTCGAAGACGACTGAGTGACTGAACTGAACTGAACTGAAGACTCCTTATAACAGTCAAAATGAGTTCTCATAACTGTGGGGCTCCCACATGCTATGCATATGTCTGTTCACACTTACCTCACCCCACTGCATTCTTTGTTGAGTTAACTGAGAGCAAGGACTAGTTTTTTAATGTTAAGTGGCAGTGGTGTTACATGAAAGCTTAAAGATATTTCTTTGATGGTGGTCACTGAAATCTGTTAAGATTCCTTGCAAAAGACTTGTTTTCATTTTAACAATGACATACTTGAATTGTACAAAATTTAGAAAATGATGAGAAGAAAAAAGATGAATGATCATTTAATCACCTGTATAATACTGTGAATATTTAGTTTTCTTTCTATACATAGTGAAGTTTTAGAAACTATAGTTTGCACATTTTCCAATATAGTATTGTGTTTTTCTCAACCTCACATGATGTCATAGACATTTTGTTGGTAGTAATTATTAGGTGTGTGTCTGTTTAGTCACTCAGTTGTGTTTGACTCTGCTTCACCATGGACTGCAGCCTACCAAACTCCTCTGTTCACAGGATTCTTCTGCCAGAATACTGGAGTGGGTAGGCATTCCTTTTTTCCAGGGACTCTTCCTGACCCAGGGATCAAACCTGTGTCTTCTGCATTGCAGGTAGATTCTTTACCACCTGAGCCACTTACGGGCATGGGTTAGTTGCTAGGTCATGTCTAACTCTTGTGCCCCATAGACTGTAGTCCACCAGGCCTCTCTGTCTATGAAATTTTCCAGCTAAGAATACTGGAGTGGGTTACCATTTCCTTCTCCAACATAGGTATTACAACCATATTTAAATAACCGCACTGTTTTGGAAATTTAGATTGTTTCCTGTTTTTCTGATATAATAAATAGCACCATAACAAATATTTTAGTACATATAATTTTTAAATGAATTTTGAATTATTTCTCTAGGAAAAAGTTAAAGGTGTGGAATTTCTCTATAAAAGGATATGAATATTTTTATGAATGGTGACACATATAGTAAAATATTCATAAAAATTTTATATCACCTTATAGCCTCATCACTCATATGGTATGAATTATGTTTAATCACACTTTGGTGAAATATGGTTTATTTTTTAAAAACTCTTTTTATGATGATATTGGGAAAAATGGAATTGCATTTGATTATTGTTGAGGGTAAGCATTTTTTCATGATTTGTAGTTATGTTTCTTTAGGTTATAGAATGATGGATCTTGACTAGATCTTAGCAATCATCTTCTCCGGTGTCATTCATATTTTTTTTTATATGCAGTAGTATACATTTTTCAAAAGAAATTTTACACACTCCAATTTCTAGAACAGCTACAAATACAAGTGTTCTGGCTGGAGTGGGAGCGGAGGGTTCTGTAAGCCCTACCACTTAGTTGTCCTTCAACCCATGACACTGCTCCACAAAACCCTAGTCCTTGCAAAAGAGTTTGCAAATCACCCATCTGCCTCTAGCGTGATCTTACCCCCTTGGAAGATATCCCTGATGAGTCCTTGCAGAGGTAACTTGGTGACCTGTGGAGCCACAAGCCTGTGTGATCGAAGGAGCGAAGAGCTATGAGGGCTGCCAAGGACCACCTGCAAAATCTCACTGGGCAGGTAGGTGAGGAGAGGTATTGAGGATATGTGTGTGTGTGTGTAGAGCAGGTGATGGTGCTGGGAATATTTCTCCTGAGGGGAAGATGTAACCTTTCTCTTACAGGACGGGCTTTTACGTTACTGAACAGTACACCTGACATTGGTCTCTAAACATCTGTCTTACCAAGTTGGAACAACAAAGGGTGTAATGACTCACATTACAAAAGGACCATAGGGTCTCTTTAAGTGGCATCTTCTTGGGAGCTTATTTGCAGATCATTAAATACTTAATAGAGGGAGAAAGAAATAATTGATGTGTTCTAGGCCACTGGTGTTTAAGTAGCAATCGGATATAAAAACAAAGTGGATCTGAAGTTACACTGATTTATGTGTCTGATTTTGAAATATTGCCTTTTACTGGCTAAGGAGCTAAAGAATGAAACCAGGCAATTTAATATCTAGGGACCTGCCAATTAAAAGTTGTCTCTGCAACCCATACCCACCTGCTGGTGTTGTCCCTGTGATGCATCTCACAGGGCATGCTAGTCTCCTGGGGCACATTCTGATTCAGAAGCTCTGGGGAGGGAATGGGGCACCTTCATTTCTGACAAGCCCCCAGGTGGTACCAATGGTGTTGGTTTCAGGACCACACCTTCAGTAGGGAGAGTCTAGGGAACCTTTCAACAAATCAGTAAGAAGGTTGAAATATCCTCCATTGATCCCCTATTGGAACAAATTAGGACTCCTTTATCCCCCCTACCAATAATAGCATTCAAAAATTAGAATCAAAAATTAGAAACAGATACCGCTGACCAACAGACTGATCAATAAACTAACCACAAACAGACACCCCAGCAAGCTCTTCTGCTTCTTACAAGGCTCTCATGCTCTTGACCAAATCCCACGTTCATACTTGTCATCTCTTCTCCTCATGGGTTCAATACAAGTGACTCATGAGCCGAAGAGCCACTTCATGAGCATATATGGAGCATACTGTGTAGTTCTGTGGTTTTTCAACCTTTTGGATTATTCTCAGTTATAGAAGGATGTCTTCTTGTAGGATGTTTTTGAGCATTCCTGGTCTCTACTCATTAGATGGCAGTAATATTTCAGCCCCCCCTCACCCCCTTTGCTGTTCCTGACAATCAAAAATGCCCCTGGGGGAATCCCTGGTTGAGAACTTTTGCCCTAGACTGTGCATGGCTTGGGGAACAAACAGAAGAAACTTTTGAGTGGAGCAAGGAAGAAAGCAATATTTTTGTTTTTTTTAATTGGGGGATAATTTCTTTACAATATTGTGTTGG
The DNA here is from genome assembly GCF_032405125.1 of Capricornis sumatraensis. Taxonomy (NCBI): domain Eukaryota; kingdom Metazoa; phylum Chordata; class Mammalia; order Artiodactyla; family Bovidae; genus Capricornis; species Capricornis sumatraensis. Next base: position 82,989,549 of record NC_091073.1, read on the forward strand.
TTTCTGCCATACATCAACATGAATCAGCCATAGGTATACATATGGTGTACATAAGTATAGCCATAAGTATACATATCCTCTCCCTCTTGAACCTCCCTCCCACCTCCTACCCTATCCCATCCCTCTGAGTTGTCGCAGAGTACTGGTTTGAGCTCCCTGAGTCATAGAGCAAATTACCACCGCTATCTATTTTACACGTGGTAATTTATGTGTTTCCACGCTACTCTCTCAATTTATCCCACTCTCTCCTTCCCTCACTGTGTCCAGAAGTCTGTTCTCTCTGTCTGCGTCTCCATTGCTGCCCTGCAAATAGGTTCATCCTACTATCTTTCTAGATTCCATATGTGTTTGCATGCTCCTGTTGCTCAGTTGTGTTGGATGCTTTGGGACTGCAGGGACTGTAGCCCACCAGGCTCTTCTGTCCATGGGGTTTTCCAGGCAAAAACACTGGAGTAGGTAGCCATCCCAAGGGATCTTCCTGACTCAGGGACTGAACCTGGGTCTCCTGTATTGCAAGTGGATTCTTTACCATTTGATTCTTTACCAGGGAAGCCCAGATTCCATATATATATGTGTTAGTATGTGGGGTTCATTTTTTCTTTCCAACTTACTTCACTCTGTAAATAGGCTCTAGGTTCATTCATCTCATTAGAACTAACTGAATGCATTTTTATGACTGAGTAATATTCCACTGGGGCTTCCCAGGTGGCACTAGTGGTAAAGAACCCACCTGCCAACGCAGGAGACATAAGAGACACGGGTTTGATCCCTGGGTTGGGAAGATATCCCGAAGGAGGGTGTGGTAAGCCACTCCAGTATTCTTGCATGAAGAATCCCCATGGATAGAGGAGCCTGGTGGTCTACAGTCCATGCGGTCGTAAAGAGTCGGACATGACTGAAGTGACTTAGGACAAACACACAATTTTCTGCTGTGTATCTGTACCACAACTTCTTATCCATTCATCTGTCGATGGACATCTAGGTTGCTTCCATGTCCAGGCTATTGTGAATAGTGCTGCAATGAACATTGGGGTACATGTCTTTTTCAGTTATAGTAGAAAGCAACATTTTTGATTGTTGAGTCTTCAGTGTCGACAAAGTCAACGAGGAGGTGCTGGGTTCTCTGCTTCAGACACTGCAGAATAAGGGCCAGAGCTCGAAAATCTTGGCTGCCATCTTCCAAACTGTGTGGGTGTGTCTCATTGGTGGAACTCAAAGCATTTTCCAAACCTTACTTGCAAGTGTGTTCAGGAAATCTGGTGGTTAGTTTTTCATGTCTGCAGTGAAGGAAGCTCTCTAGAAGAGTGTGGAGTGGATGTAGATTATGTCAGCTCCACTGCTCCCAGTCCATCCTGAAGGAGATCAGCCCTGGGTGTTCTTTGGAGGGAATGATGCTAAAGCTGAAACTCCAGTACTTTGGCCACCTCGTGCGAAGAGCTGACTCATTGGAAAAGACTCCAATGCTGGGAGGGATTGGGGGCAGGAGGAGGAGGGCACGACAGAGGATGAGATGGCTGGATGGCATCACCGACTCGATGGACGTGAGTTTGAGTGAACTCCGGGAGTTGGTGATGGACAGGCAGGCCTGGCGTGCTGCGATTCATGGGGTTGCGGAGAGTTGGACACGGTGGAGCACCTGAACTGAACTGAACTGAACTGAACTCCTCCCCTAAACCTCAGAATTCCCTGGGAGCAGCTACCCCTGGAGTAATAGTACTTTGGTTAAGTGGAAAGGCCCACTAGAACTTTTTGTAGTAGCAGGATTATTCTCCTGAATAACTTTAACATGATTATTTGCTTCTTCACTACCAACATAAGTAAGATTAGTATCAATAGGGAAATATACAAGGCCTATACTCTCACCAGGCCTGTCTTATGGTTGATTGTTAATGATTACAAAATGAGCAGAAATTCTATTGATAGAATAGCCTTTCAATAGAGGACCTCAAGAAAGATTAATAATCATAGTTCTGCTTATAGATGCTACCTCTGTTCCAGGGGCTGTTTAAGGACTTGTTTCTATATTAACTTACTTGAGTCTCACAACAATACCCCAATAATAGCTTTTACAGATGAGAAAACTAAGGCCCTGAGGCCCTAAGTGTCTTTCCCAAGGTTACCCAACCAGGAAATGTCAGGGCTAGGATTCCAACTCATGGAATTCTGATTACAGAGTCTGTTTTTAATAACTAAACTGTAACTAGGATTCCATTAGGTATAGTCTTGTTATTTATGAATGTAATGGGGTCACGAAGAGTTGGACATGACTGAGGCGACTTAGCAGCAGCAGCAGCAGGAGCAATGTGGTCCCAACAGGGAGACTATGAAAAAATGTAGAAGTATGTCAATTCAAGATCTTCACAGCTTGTGAAAAGACAATTCGATTAAGTGATATAGTGGCTTGAATGGGGTAGCAGGTTTTCACTAAGAATTCAGTCAGATGAAACTTGAATCTGAGACAGGTTCTCTATGATGCCAACCCCTTCACTATGGTATGAATTCCTCACTATAATCTGTGCTAAGTCACTTCAGTCATGTCTGACTCTGTGCAACCCTCTGGACTGTAACCGGCCAGGCTCCTCTGTCCATGGGGATTCTCCAGGCAAGAATTCTAGAGTGGGTTGCCATGCCCTCCTCCAGGGGATCTTCCCAACCTGGGGATTGAACCTGTGTCTCCTGTGGCTCCTGAACTGGCAGGCGGGTTCTTTACCACTAGCGCCACCCGGGAAGCCCCACTATAATTTGAACCTATGATTAAAAGTGGCCCACTAGTGTCATTGGCTGGTATTTAGTCAACTTCTTGCCTGATATCCCCACCCACCTGCAAAGCCTCAAATACAAAGTCTTAGAAGAAACTGCAAAATCTCAGTGTGTAATTAACAGAAAAGCAGATGGGTTAGGAAAGGATGGAAAACTCATACCCTTTCTCCGAATTAGGAGCCTAAGTTTTTCCGTATGAAAGAAAAAAGAATCAAATGGAATAGTTTGAACAATAATGTATTTCAACACTTTTGTGTTTCATCCTCTGCTCTCTTCTTTTAGAAACTTCTGGATGAGTTTCCCCATTGAAAGATCAAAACAGCAGAGCAATTCTTAATAGCAACTATGAAGTCGATGTATTTCACAATAGACTCTTTAGTGCTGGCTGTAAATGCTTCTCAGAATATTTCTTGATTTACTTATGCAAAGGCATGCCTTCAACTTTGAAAACTTCAATCTTGAAGACAGAGCTAAATCGATATATTGCTCATGAAGAATTCAGAATAGGAACATATCCATTTGGCTTAGAATGTCATTGTTTTTTGGGAAGAAATGATTCATATCTATTTTATAGATTCTGAAAACTTCTAACTATAGAACTGGTTTTTGTGAGCAAAATAAGCAAATGTATTCATTGGAAAAAACTAAACAATGGAATGAAAATATTGATATATAAATACTCTTGTTATAAAAAGTAAATAATTATGTTTATAAATATGTGCCTACTCCCTCACTGAAATTGTGAAAACGCGTGTCTTCTATGTGTGTACATTTCGGTTTCATTCCTGATATCAGGGCTGGCTCTCGGCTCAGCCTTTCTAAGACATAGGGGGCAGAGTGGTGCCTCAGATACTTCGTGTCTTTTGCCTCATCTGGGTTTTGAATTCTTAATCTTTAAAAGGAGGGATTAAAAATAGCCTCAGAAGGATGTCTTGGCACTCATGGGATATTGTTCAGTGGTTTAAAACCTGGTTCACTCTTCAGAAATAGCCCCCGTTGGTGGTAAGAGCAGCTGAAGCCCTGGGATGACTCCACTCACAGTTGTCCAAGCAGTCCCCACTGAGGGCATTTAGATGGCACAGGCTTTTTCTCAGAGCAAACGTACTTAACCCCGGATAAGAGGCCAAACCTTCATTTTTTTTCTGTCTGTGCGATGGCAGGATTCAGCGTTCCTCTGAGGATTCAGAGGCTGGGGACTTAGCACACACCTAACTCACAGAGCACAGTGCTCAGTACAATGGGAAGAAGGAAGAGCCACTGCTAATCATTAACAGCACGAAAGTGCATCCTTGATCAGCAAGACTGAAAGGGGGCCCAGGGCTCTGGTGAGCAATCTCATGGCTCCCTTTCCCAGAATTTTTCACTCGTTTGGTTGGGGTTGTCGCTCCCTCCCCAGCTTCTCCTTGGATTAGATGCCCACTATCTTAGGGTGATTCGTTCCCTTGCTCCTCCTGCCCCTACCCTTTAAGAGAGAGTCTCAGGGCTTTAACTCTTGCTCTAAGCACTGTTTTTGACAACAGCACACAGGTTGCCTGTAACCGCATCATCCAGGGCACTTAGGAAACTGAGGTTCTTTGGCCCCAGCTAAGACTTGGATCAGGTTCTTATTTTAATAGACTATAATTTCTTAAATTTTCTTTTTATTGTTATTTTATTTTAAAAAATTTAATCAAAGTATAATTGGTTTACAATGTTGTGTCAGTTTCAGGCGTCCAGCACAGTGATTCAGTTATAAGTATATATATTCGTATTCCTTTTCATATTCTGTCCCTTATAGGTTGTTACAAAATATTGAATATAGTTCCCTGTGCTATACAGTTGGTCCTTGTTGGTGACCTATTTTATAAATATGAGTGTGTACATTTAACAAACTCGAGTTGATTTTTAGTGCCCCAAACTTTAAGATTCAATGCTCTAGGTATGACTAATTCCTCAGCTTTAAATATAAAAATATGCTTAAAAGGGATACATCGGTTTAGCTAAAAAAAAGTGCCCCTTAAATTCCACATTTCAAGCATTAGGAAGAAAGCCGGAGAGACAGGAGAGTGAGATACTGTGGGGCTCTGGAAATTCTACTCAAGTCATTATTCCCCTTCTTCACCTACTTGCAAGACTGACTTCACTAGCCCCAGTGATTCTTGCACCCTCCTCCCCCTGACAGGCCATTTTGCAAGTCAGAGTGACCTCTTTGGAAATAAGTTATTCAGAAGTGACAAACTCAGGGTTGGGAACTCATGTACACCTGTGGTGGACTCATGTCAATATATGGCAAAACCAATGTAGTATTGCAAAGTAAAAAAATAAAATTTAAATAAAAAAAAAGAAGTGACAAATTTTTCAGAAGACATAATTCAAAATCTTTGGGCAGAGATGGGGTGTGGAGAAATGACCAGATTAAAGCCTAACTTTTAATTGGAGAATGCTAACTTAAAAGTTTGGAAAATAAAAAGATGTTGAATTGTGTGTGAGTGTGTATGTGTGGTATGCATGTGTGTACAAGTGTGTATGAGTGATAGGTGTGAATATGAGTGTGTTGCGTGTGTGTATATAGTATGTGTGTATGTGGGGGGTGTGTATGTGGTATGCATATGTGTACAAGTATGTGTGAGTGACAGGTGTGAATATAAGTATATTGTGGTGTGTGTGTAGTATGTGGTGTGTGTGTGTATGTGGAGTGTATGTTTATATGAGGTATGAATGTGGCTGTGTGTGTATGTGTCTGTGCGTGTATGTAGGTTATATATGTGGCTGTGCATATATGTGGGGTGTGTATGTGGCCGTGTGGGTATGTGTCTGTGTGTGTATGTGGCCGTGCCTGCATGTGGGGTGTGTATGTGGCCGTGCGTGCGTGTGGGGTGTGTATGTGGCCGTGCGTGCATGTGGGGCGTGTATGTGGCCGTGCGTCTGTGTGGGGTGTGTATGTGGCCGTGCGTCTGTGTGGGGTGTGTATGTGGCTGTGTGTGGCAGATTTTGACCTCTGCTGAAACAGCAGTTCAGGTGATGGAAGTCTTCTGTTCAACTATGAAACAGATTGTTTTCCTCCCAATCCCTTGCACATTGCCAGACCTCTGAGCCAGGATCACTATCTCCACTGTGATAAACACTGTAAAGCTGACAGATTCCCGAAATGAACTTTATCTTGGGCTCTTATTTACTATTAATATAAATTCGTAAGAAAATTACTCGAGAACATAATCTGTGCTCAAAATACCTCAACTGGACTGAGTTGTGGGATGGAAGAGATGATTTGAGTGTTAAATCTGCAAAAATATATCATGTCTTTTTTAAAAAGAGTTTTATTTTAGAAGCAGCTCAGGAAACATCAGTAGCATTTTCTCCCCTGGCCAATGTCTACTTGTTCTTTTTCCTTTGGCTTTTCTGTCTGATCCATTACCTGTCATTCCCGGGATTGCTAATCCAGCAGATACTTGCTGTTGCTGAGTCTAAGCTCCTTCTACTCATTGCAGGACAGGCCAGTAAACTGGGAGACAAAGTGTAGGGACAAGGAATAGCAACTTTATTTGGAAAGCCAGAAGTCTGAGAAGATGGCAGACTAATATCCCAAAGAACCATCCTACCTGGACCTGGATGCTAGTTTCTTTTATAAAACAAAGAGAGGGGGAGATGAGGAGGTAAAGTAAAGAGACCCTAAATTTTGCAAATATCTCCTGATTTCACTAGCCTCAGAGAGGGGATATGTTAATTTCTTCTTTCCTGCAGCCATTCACAGGTGATCAGGGTCAGGATATTTTCCTGAGAGTTGAACAAAGATATTTTAGGTTAATATTCATGCAGCGGGCAGGCCATTTCCTGAGACAGGCCATTATGTGTGCTTATAGCTATGTGAGGTGAAAGTTGCTCAGTCCTGTTCGACTCTTTGCAACCCCATGCAGTGTACAGTTCATGGAATTCTCCAGGCCAGAATACTGGAGTGGGTAAGCCTTTCCCTTCTCCAAGGGATCTTCCCAACCCAGGGATTGAAGCCAGGTCTCCCGCATTGCAGGCAGATTCTTTACCAGCGGAGCGACAAGGGAAGCCCAAGAATACTGGAGTGGGTAGACTATCCTTTCTCCAGTGGATCTTCTGGACCCAGGAATCGAACCGGGGTCTCCTGCATTGTAGATGGATTCTTTATCAACTGAGTTATCAGGGAAGCCCAGACAACATCATATTAGTGATTAACTTAAAATAAAAGAAACAGAAAGCAAAGGCTGAAGTAAAAGAGCAGATCTAATATGGAGTCGGATTTGTTCTTCCCTATTACATTGCCATCCTAAAGATCCAGAGGCCTTGGAGACAGACCTCCAAGTGGAATATATGGGACTCTTCTTAGGCAAAAAAATAAGGACTCTCAGCCAGCAGAGGGAGCTTTCTGTCCAAACTGAACTGCCTCTGAATTTGCTGCGTGGATCTGTAGTCTCTCCCTTCTAAAACTTTAGAAGGAATTTTCGGGCAGCCTGGCTGAACTTGAAATCAAGCCTGGCTTGGTGCATCAGATGAATAACCTTTGTAATTCTGGATCTGAGGCATGTGTGCAAACTTCTCACCAGCACCTTCCATGTGGTGATTTGATGTTGAGAGAGAACGCATAAGACTTCAGGTTACCTTCCCCAATCCTGCCCTCGTTATGAAACTATGGTGTGAGATTGGACTCTCCATGAACTTTCTTGTTCTTTGTTCCTTCATTTATAAAACGAGGCTGCTACAGCCATGTGGTAAGATAAACAATGACCTCAGCAACAGAATACAGCTCTGTGTTAGAGCCAAAACCAGGGTCAGAGAATCACAGCTTCTTGAAGCTGGAAAGAGATGGGAGGGGGCACCTAATCCAGCCCCCATCTCAGGAGGTGGAGCAGCTTCCAGGATGGGCAGCCAGTTTTCGCTTGGCAGCCAGCCCAGGACTTGGGATGGTAGCCTATTGTTATCCAGGATATTGGGTTTCTGCAGCCTTGTGTGTGTGTGATTTTGAGGGGCTACAGTTTTGGACTCTGGGACAGGGAAAATGAGCTCTCTGATGTGGCTGATGCGTGACCCCCAGGGCCTCCCATGAAACAACACCATTTCAACTTTACTCTGTTTCTACTCCATCTGCAGAGTTCACTTGTTTTATGTGCTCATTCATTCAGCAAATACTTTTAAGTTGTTCTTGAGTATCAGTTGCTGGACTCTATAGTGGGCTGTCACCATGAGGCATCATTGCTTTTGCACAGCTTACAAAGAAGGCTGGAGTGAACGCAGCCCATCTGACCTTCTTACATTTTTGCCTGCTTCCATGTCCATGGGTGTGGTGTTCTGTCTGAATGTCCATCCTGCACTTTGATGCCTAGTGAGTTTCTGTTTCATTTATTTTCCATTTTGTGTAATTCACCAAATATTCTCAACCATATTGGAGTGTGCATGTCCTGGCCCTTCAGGCTTGAGTGGGGTCACGTGATTAGTTCTGGCCAGTGACCTGCAAGTGTGGTGGGTTTTGCTTCCAGGTCAGAGCATTGACCATGGCTTCCAGACTCTCTAAACAAGAGTTCTGGAGAAGGAATGGTGGCTGGTCCTCTGCCTGGTGCCCTTAGTGACTCTACAAAGCACAACATCCTGCTGACCATGTGTTGAAAATGAGAAAAAATTGACCACTGGGCTGTTTCTTAACCAGGATCCTAATCCAACCGATTACCCTTATCAAAGAAGCAGTTTGTCTCCTGCTTTCTCTCTGGGCTAATCAATGGGATAAACTCATTTACCTATTCATGAATTCAAAACTAGGTAGTGAGCATCTCCTAGGTGTCAGGTACAGTTCAGAGGATGCAGTGTGAACACAGTCAGTAACTGGCCCCTTATAGAGCTTACCTTCTAGTGTAGAAGAAGAGGTGGCATTATAATAGTGTCCAGATAAAAACAGAAACACAGGGACTTCCCTGGCAGCTCAATAGGTTGAGACTTTGCTTTCCAGTGCAGATGGTATGGGTTGAATTCTTGGTCTGGGAGCTAAGATGCCACATGCCTCATGGCCAAAAAGCCAAAACATGAAACAGAATCAATATTGTAATGAATTCAATAAAGATGGTCCTTGTAAAAAAAAACAAAACAAAACAAAAAACCCACAGAAGCACAAAGCCCAGTAGGGTTTGTAGTTAATGAGACTATTCCTGAAAAACCCTGGCATTTCAAAGTGTTGTGCACAAGATGTGTGGATGACAGCACCTACCAGAAGCCCTCCAGCTGTCATCCAAGTGGACTGTGCTCAAAGGAAACCTCACAAAAGACCGGGAGGCTGAGCGCATATGAACTTCTTGGGTACCACTGTTGAAGATTTCGAGGTATCATATCACATGAGGAAGCACCCGAGGCTCCCCAAAGTAGTCTTGTGAATTCCAAGACCGAGGAGGTTCTCCTCATGTGTCTGCTTCCCCAACTCCTGTTCTCACTCAGCTCCATCTGGCCTTTTCTTTTGCCACATGGGCAGGGTCAAGAGTTAGTAGGAAACAAAAACAGTCTCAGAGGGAATGGGGGGGTCCGTCAATAAAAGGTGGGGTTGTCCCCCTTTCCTCAGGCATGAAGAGGAGAATCAAAATCACAGAGAATGATTGCTACTGTTATTTAGAGGTGTTCTCAGGTGGACTGGTTTTTAAAAAATTTTTAATTGGTGTATAGTTGCCTTACCATGTTGTCTTCATTTCTGCACACAGCACAGTGAATCAGCTGTGTGTATACACATGTCTCCTTTTTATTGGATTTCCGTTCCATTTAGGTCACCACGGAGCATTGAGTAGAGGTCCCTGAGCTACACAGTAGGTTCTCAATAGTTGTTTATTTTATGCATACTATCGATAGTGTTTGTATGTCAATCCCAATCTCCCAATTCATCCCACCCTCCCTTCCCTTTTGGTGTCCATCTGTTTGTCCTCTGTGTCTGTGTCTCGATTTCTGTGTTTCAAATAAGATCATCTACACCAGTTTTTTCAGATTCCATATATATACGCATGTGTTAATAGATGATATTTGTCTTTCTCTCTGACTTTGCTTTGCATGACAAATCCTCTGCTTTCTAGTCTATGTGGTCACTTGCCCTCTTTGAGCCTCAATATCTTCCTATAATATGGGAATACTAGCTATCTTACAGTATCACTGTGAAGGTTGGAAGCAGTAGGCAGGGTGCCTGACCACATGCGAAGCACTCCTTGATAGCTGTTGTTTTATGGAAGTAGGACAGTTTTCTCCAAGGGTGTTAGAATCTGTTGTCTCAACTGAAGGGAATGGTGGAAAGGCACTCACACTGTTGCAATTCCCCCAAATTAGATAGATGCACATGGTCTGCAAAATATGACTTTCTTGTTATTAGGCCACTATGGTTCTATGTTGATATATCTACTTTCTCCTGAACATCAACTTTTCTATTTCAAATAAAGAAACATCTGTAAGGGTGAAGTCTGATTGAGCAGAGAAGGGGTGAGCCCATTAAATACCTGCGTCATGGGGGCTCTGAATGCCAAGTTCTGAGTTTTATTTGGAGCTCATGTATTAAGAAATACTTCTAATGGAACAAACTCACAGATACAGAGAATAGACTTGCTATTTCCAAGGAGGAGGTGGGGTGGAGGAGGGATGGACTGGGAGTTTGGGATTGTTGCTGTTCAGTTGCTCAGTCATGTTCAACTCTTTGTGACCCCATGGACTGTAGCCCGCCAGGTTTCTCTATCCATGGAAATTCTCCAGGCAAGAATACTGGAGTGGGTTGCCATGCCCTCCTCCAGGGGATCTTCCCAACCCAGGGATGGAACCCAGGTCTCCTTCATTACAGGTGGATTCTTTATTGTCTGGGCCACCAGGGAAGCCCAAGAATACTGGAGTGGGTAGCCTATCCCTTCTCCAGGGGATCTTCCTGACCCATGAATCAAACCGGTGTCTACTGCATTGCAGGCAGATTCTTTACCTGCTGGACTACCAGGGAAGCTCCACTATCTCCCTAAGTTTGCTCAAACTCATGTTCATTGAGTCAACGATGCTATCCAAGTATCTCATCCTCTTTTGTTCCCTTCTTTGCCCTCAATCTTTCCCAGCATCAGGGTCTTTTCCAGTGAGTCAGCTTTTGCCATCAGGTGGCCAAAGTTATTGGAGCTTTAGCTTCAGCATCAGTCCTTCCAATGACTATTCAGGACTGATTTCGTTTAGGATTTACTGGTTTGACCTTGGTGTCCAGGGGGCTCTCAAGAGTCTTCTCCAGTAAAACAATTCAAAAGCATCAGTTCTTAGGTAGTCAGCCTTCTTTATGGGCCAACTCTCATATCTGTGCATGACTATTGGAAAAACCATTGCTTTGACTATACAGAATTTTGTTGGCAAAGAGATGTCTCTGCTTTTAAATACACTGTCTAGGTTTTTCATAGCTTTTCTTCCAAGGAGCAAGTGTCTTTTAATTTCATGGCTGCAGTCACCATCCACAGTGATTTCAGAGCCCGCAAAAATAAAATCTGTCACTGTTTCCACTTTTTCCCTATCTATTTACCATGAAGTGATGGCACTGGATGCCATGATCCTAGTTTTTTTGAATGCTGAGTTTTAATCTAGTTTTTCCACTTTCCTTTTTCACTTTCAAGAGGCTCTTAGTTTCTCTTCACTTTCTGCAATTAAAGTGGTATCATCTGCATGTCTGAGGTTATTGATATTTCTCCCAGCAGTCTTGATTCCAGACTGAGTCATCCAGACTGGCATTTCATATGATGTACTCTGCATGGAAGTTAAATAAGCAGCATGACAATATACAGTCTTGATGTACTCCTTTCCCAATTTTGAACCAGTCCATTGTTTCATGTTCAGTTCTAAATGTTGCTTCTTGTCCTGCATACAGGTTTCTCAGAAGGCAGGTAAAGTGATCTGACGTTCCCATCTCTTTAATAATTTTCCAGTTTGCTGTGATCCACACAGTCAAAGACTTTAGTGTAGTCAATGAAGCAGAAGTAGATTTTTTTTTGGAATTCCCTTGCTTTTTCTATGATCCAGCAATGTTGGGATTAGCAGATGCAAACTATTAAATATTGAATGGATAAGCAATAAAGTTCTACTGTATAGCACAGGGAAATATATTCAATATTCTGTAATAAGTCATAGTGGAAAAATATGAAAAGGATACATATATATATTTATAACTGAATCACTTTGCTGTACAGCAGAAATTGACACATTGTAAGTCAACTATACTTCAATAAAATAAATTAAAAAAAACCCCAAACTTTGGTATTAATGGCTTTAAAAGTAAAGTCACTAGCCATTCAAGTGAAAAAGGAAATGCTTCTAATTGTATTTATTTGTTGGTAACTTAGGGAGCTTAACATCTAGTCCAAGTATTGAGACCTATGTCACCTGCAGTTGTTGGCTCTTAGGAACTGACATAAGCCTGGAAGGTGTAGGCTGTGGGCAAGACCTGTAGGCTGCCCCTTCTCAAGAACACAAACTGGTTAAGTTTATTCTGTGCGGAAGGTATCCTAGATTCCAAATTCTTAAGCAAGCATCCTTCTGATCAGAGTTCAAGGTAGTTTATGCATGAAAGCAACATTGGCCATTTGCTGTTTCTGTTTAAGGTGTTGGTTAAGGAAAGAAGGCCACCTTATACTTATATTCATTATATTACTTATAAGGAATGGGCACATTATACTGTAGTAGTCATTGCTTTCTAGAAAATGATTCTTTTTTTTTTACACGTGACATGAGACTGTGTGTAGGTGTCGGCCTTTGGTTTTTAGATAATGAGTAATAAGAGATACTAAGTCAATTCAATGCTTTCTGTTATCACTCTGATGGAGTGTTGGATATTATTGCTGTAATGCCCTTAAAATAACTGAGTGAAAAATGAAAAACCATTTTTTGTTCAACTATAGCCAGTTTACTTCCTTATAAAAAAATGTAGTTTCTTTTTTTTTTATTAGGCTACAAAACCATTTCAAGCAAATGAAAACCAAATGTATACCCCAAAAGCCCATGTGTCTTTTCAAACTTATGTCAGTGGTCCACACCTTTGGTCTCTAGAGCAAAGAGCAGCCAAGTCCCCCTCTTTTTTTTTGTGCCTTGAGGAAGGAATAAAAACATACCTTTTGAGAACAGGCTTGTGTCATTGTATTAAATAAATTATGTATTAAAATAGCCCCAAACATTTTGAACAAAATCATTTCAATGTTGGTTAAAAGCTACCCGGATAATAAATACATGCTCATTAAGCTCCAAATACTTACTATGGAAGAGAACATTTGTTTATAGAGGTTAATCTTGTTTTTTAATAGTCCTAAAATTTGAATATCTCTGATTTCTTAAAGTCAGTTGACCAAGAGCCTATGAATCTCTTAATCATCAGTGCTAATGGAATTTAATGCTATAAAATGACAATTTCCACTTTAAGTCAGTAGGAACTATTTAGATACCACAAGCATCTATGGAGGTGACCAGAATGGCAAGCAATCAAGGCAAAGAATTAGATGCTACAGATGCATACCCAGAGTCAAACCCACAGCCACATGCCCAGGTACCCAACTTGTAAGGCTAAGTTTAATTCATGGTAAACATCAGATAGTTTCAAAAAAATTGTTTTCCAAATTGAGAAAAATGGCATTCGGTGGGAAAGATTTTGAAGAAAATATCTTTAATTTTCTTGTATATTATTCCTCGAACCCTCCTTGCCCTCTTTTACAAGGCTGAACTCACATAATGTTATCTTCTTGGCAAGCTAGGCCACTGTGGCACACACAGTGTAATCAATAAATGAGCAGTTAAGTGTCCTATTACAGAAGGAAGCAGGCTTGGCTATAATCCAACAAGAGTTTTCCCTGTCCTCTGTATTTATGCGACTTCATGTTATACTTATTCACATTAGGCTTAATAAAGGCTAAAAGAGGTGCCAAAGAATAGATTTGTTGAATACTCGATGCCTGTTTCTCTCGCCATTAAAACATCAGCTCGGATTAGGAGGAACACTGTCTCTAGCAGGACCCAGAGCTGGAAGTAGCATTCGGTGGGTGGATGTCAAGTTCGCAGATGTAATCTTTGAACAACAGAAAATCAAATGAGCTGAAGTTGGACCAAACTAGATGCAGGCCTCCAAGCTCAACAAAACGAGCTGTAAAGAAGCAGTTGTACTACAGAGGCAAAGGAATCCAAAAGTTATCCATCTGATGGTGAATTTAATAGGACTCTCCCAGCCTCCTCTATGCATCATCTTGAAGCTAACATCCCTTTCCCCTAAGAGGAGGAAATTGTCTCAGCACGAGTGCTGTAAAGGAATGCAAAGAGCCTGACAATCTGTCAGAGCCTTCGACATGCAGCATCTAGAAGGTCAACGGTCTAGGAAGCAAGGTACTCAGGCCCCAGGCTCTTCCACTCCATTTATCTATTTACCCAGAGATAGTGCAATCCAAGGGAAGTGACTCACTGGGAGACTGGGATTGGCATATATTCACTACTGATACTGTGTATAAAATAGGTAACTAATGAGAACCTACTGTATCGCTCAGGGAACTCTACTCAGTGCTCTGTGGTGACCTAAATGGGAAAGAAATCCAATAAAGAGGGGACATATGTATACACATAGCTGATTCACTTTGCTATACAGCAGAAACAAGCACAACATGGAAAAGCAACTATGTGAGCTCAGTTGCTTCAGTAGTGTCTGAATCTTGGCAGTCCTCTGGACTGTAACCCCCCACGCTCCTCCGTCCATGAGATTCTCCAGGCAAAAATACTGGAGTAGATTGCCGTTCCCTCCTCCAGGGAATCTTCCCAACGCCGGGTCTGAACCCACATGTTCTGTGCCTCCTGCATTGCAGGTGGATTCTTTACTACTGAGCCACTGGGAAAGCCAAAACAACTATACTCCAATAAGAAAATAAATTATATACACAATAACAGGGGGAAAAAGGAAGTGATTCATGCTAACCCCAAATTTGTAATGCAGAGAAACAGTGTTTTCCCAGTGGCGTCCATGCCTCCCTTTTTGGTATGAATGTGCCTGGGAAATCAGATTTGTTTTCAAATGGAGCAAACGTTTTTGAGGGCCTGCCATCCAGGTGTCAATTGCCCACCCCCTTCACCGTAGCCTGCAGTTTTCTGGAGAACCACAGACACGGAGACCCCATGTCTGTCTCTTGACTGTCTCACTTGACTTGCACTATAGAACCACTGATGCAATTTTACTGTATGTCCTCACATTGAGCCCATGAAGAAAACCCGAGATTCCGTCAGCCTCCTCCGCATTTGCTTTTTTCCAGTTTGGTTTGCTTTCATGGAATGTTCTGGTGTGGGCCTGTTTGGGTTCCTCTTGTTTGGGATCCTCCGTGCTTCCTGTCCCTGGATATGTTTCCTTCTTCAGGTTTGGGAAGTTTACAGCCATAATTGCAACAAATACACTTTCAGCCTCCTTTTCTGTTTCTTCTTCTGGGACTCTTCTAATCTGAATGACACTTTTACACCATTCTCATTAATTTTTTTCTTTGTTCTGATTGGATGATTTCTATTATTCCATCTTCCAGATTACTTGTGCTTTCTTCTGTATCACCCTAGTCTGCTATTAATACCTTCTAGTGTTTTTCACTTCAGGTATTGTATCCTTGGGCTTCCCAGGTAGTTCCATGGTAAAAGAATCTGCCTACCAATGCAGGAGACATAAGAGATGTGGGTTTGACCCCAGGGTTGGGAAGATCCCCTGGAGTAGGAAATGACAGTGCACTCCAGTATTCTTGCCTGAAAAATTCCATGGAAGGAGGAGCCTGGTGGGCTACAGTCCACGGGGTTGCAAAGAGTCGGACGTGGCTGAGCACACACAGAGCATGCAGTGTATTCTTTAGTTCTGTTTCTTTTTTATATTTTCTAGTTCTTTGTTAAGATTCTGTGTTCACATATTCTTTTCCCTCATTCAGTTAACATTCTTATTACTACTGCTTTGAATTTTTTATCTGTTAAAATTGTTTTTTTCTGTCTCATTAGTTATTTTTTCAGGAATTATCTCTCATTGTTTCAATGAACAAACTCCTCTGTCTTCTCACTTTCTTAAATTTCTTTGTTTTGTGAGATTGGGTGAAAAAGTTACCTGTTGTGGTCTTGAAGGGGTGTTCTTACCTAAGAGCATCCCGTACAGTCTGTGTGTGCCCAGTGCCTTTGGTGGGAGAGCTGGATTTGACGTGAACACGAGTCATGTCTTTCTCCAAGGCATGCTGGCAGTGATCACCTTTGGTAGCATGAGAAGGGGCCTTTGGGCCTGGAGAAGAAGGGGCTGGGGCCAAAGCCACGTGTGAGCTGGGGCTTCTCCTTGGCTCATTGGCCATCACTGCCTTATTTGGGTTGGGAGTGGGTTCTAAGGTTCTCAAGTAGAAGCCCTCAGGATTGGTCTAAGCTAGCTAAGTGTGTGTTCTTCCCCTTCCCAGCACTGGCACCCTTGCCTCAGAGGGGAGCAGTGCTGGATGGAGCAAGAAAGACTGCTGCATGGGGCTGGTTACGGGCTGTGGCAGTTCAGCTGCAGTCAGGGACCGGCCTGCTTCCAATGCTCCGCTGGTTCAAGCCCAGTAAGGGCTGCCTCCACCCTGCTCTGTGGCCACTTCAGGTCTGAGCCACCTCTGTACCTTACAGCTGAGTTCTCTTCTAGGCCTCAGCAGGTCTCACCCCAGTCTGGAGCTGAGCTGTGGAGCAACCAGGATCAGAGAGGTTGTTCAGTTCAGGCTAGTGTATGTTCTTGCTGCAGTGATGGGAAACCTGCCAGTGACCCATTCAGTTTTGGGCCTTCCTCTCTGCCTATTTGGGAGTAAGCAAGCAGGTGTGCATACTCCTTGCAAATGTAGTCCAGGCGTTTCACAGCCCTCCTGTTAGTTCTACCAGCCGGCCAACCAGCCTAGGGAACCTGTCTTCCCAGTGTTAAATCCCAGCTGGGGTGCCCAATATGTGGCTTGAACCTTACTTCCCAGTGAAGATTTCTGCTTGCGTAATCTCCCATCTCTGCTGAGACCCCTCCCAGAGGTACAAATCCTGACTTGATTCCTTCTCTGTCTTTCCTACCTGATTTTACTTTCTTACATTCTTGATTGTGCACGAGTCTTTTCCCCAGTCTCCAATTAGTTTTCAGTGAGAATTATTCCATTTGTAGATGTATTTTTGATGAGATTATGGGGAGAGGTGAATTCTGAATTCTGCATCCTCCTACTTCACCATCTTTTTTTTTTTAATTGCTTTTTTAAAAAATCTTGGAGTAGAGAAAATCTATTTATTTATCTTTATTTTTAAAAATGTTGGCCACACCCCACACAGCATGTAGGACCTTAGTTCCCCGAGCAGTGATGGAACCCAGGCCTCCTGCATTGGAAGCTCCAAGTCTTAACTGCTGAACCACCAGGGGAGTTCCAGCTGCTCCACCATCTTAATATCCTTCAGCAGTAATTTTTATTAATCTTTTCACTCTGACCCTCCTGCTCTGGCTCCTTCCATGCATTATTTTGTTAATATAAGGTTTCTGATTTGTTTTTACATTTTTTTCCTGTCTATAGATTATCCCAGTCAAGAGGTGTGGATAGTATCCCAAAGTGCTCCTGTCAGGAAGACTGGACAGCAGGACTCTCCTGGAAGAAACTCCAGTAGGAAGTAGGATAGGTTGCAACATGAAGATTCAAACTTTGCTTCCAAAGGAATGATGAGTTGAAAGAGCGGAGACAGCATTTAAATGCTGCCAAAGTTTAATATCACATAAGACTATCTATCTGGCTGAAATTCAGGCTCTGTCTCTAGGTAAAATTACAGGACTTAGCATAGAAAAATATAAGATTTCAAATATTGTGTGGGACATACCATCAGTTAAAAAATTCATTGTTTAGCTCAAATTCAAATATAACTGGGATTCCTCTTACCTCTAGAGATTAGATGGTATCTGGTAATCTTATCTGTAGAGGTTGTGACCCAGGGGGTAGTAATCTATGAGGTGGGAAATTTCTTTTTCTTATTTTTAAAAGGTTTTTTATTGACTTGATTTACAATGTTGTGTTAACTTCAGGTGCACAGCACAGTGAATCGGTTATACATATCCAAACGCCCACTCCTTTCAGATCCTTGTCCCATATAGGCCATTACAGAGTGTAGAATGCAGTTCCGTGTGCTATGCAGTAGGTCACCACTATTTTTACAAGTTGGTAAAAAGAAATTAACATAGGTCAAATAAGAAATTAAACTCAATATATTGGAGAAACCCTGAAACTTGATAAACACAAACTGAAATATGGCAATTATTTATAGTGCAAATAGACTACTTGCTCCTTACAAAAGTGGGAAACATTTTTAACCAAAGCTCTGCTCTGCACTGAAGACAGTGTAGTGTTTTCAGAGGAAAGACGGCCTACCTTCTGATAATATTTCTTAGACCTTAAAATATATTTGTTACTTCAAAATCTTGTATTTCTGGTCAAATTAAGCCAGCTCAGCTCCACCCTCTTTTTAGTTGGGTGTCCTTGAACTTAAATTTGTTCAACTTGCCTGAGTCCCCAGTTCATTTAGCTCTAACTACTTTAAGAACTGAATAATGACGTATAAAGATGAGTACTTCATAAAATTGTAAAGTGCTTTACAAATATAAACAATTATTGTTATTTCCTCACTAATCATCCCTTTTTAATCTCCTTTTCTACCAGAATGATAATGCATGTTTTGTAGTATTTTTTAGTCTACTAGAACCCTACAGAATTTTCAGAAAAAATATCACATCCTTTTGTAAGGAAAGACGTTTCACTGGGCATCACTTAACATGTGTTCCAAATTTATTTCCCTCCAGGAAGTCACATCTCCCAGATCCTAGAAAATCACAGACATTTGGGCTTCAGATAAACACAGAAAATGCTTCCAAAACTTTTCTTGCTCTTTTGATCCCAGTACTGAACTGCATGAATTTTCCAAATCTCCACTACTTCCTGTTGCCTCCACATCACTGAAGGCCACCTGATCACTGGATCATGTGGGACCTCATGTTGCTTCATTGACACTCTGCCATGGGTGAGAGGTCAGCATATTCAAGGATCCCCCAAATTCCCTCCATAAGGGGTCAGCCAGGGGAACATAGCTGACCCAGAGGAAAGACTCGGCTGCCACACTGAAGTCTTTCATTACACCTTTAAAAATAAAACCCAAAATTCATTATGGGTTTAATTGTAGAAAATGTTCAAAGTGCAAAAAAGTAAGAATAAGGAATTAAAAGTAATCAGCAAGCTCACCACTGAAAGAAAACCACTGGTGAAATATATATGTATATAAAATATTTTGTATTTCTTTACATATTTATAATATTTTTAAAGATATACTTTACTATATAATATTATATATATATTTATATAGATATTTATAACAATTTTTATAGAGTTGGAATCATGTACTATGGAATAAAGAGTTTTGAGTTCTACTTGTTTTCACACACTATTAGAATTTTTTTCAGGCTATATCATGATTTTCAAAATAATAAAAATTATACTGGTCTATCATATGGATGCACTATGATTTTTTCAAGTATTTTCTATATTCTGGGCATTTTAGAGCACAATCAATTTGTTAAAGAGGTGCTATTCTGGGGATATGTTCCCAGTACATATTTGCCTGTTTTTTTTGTGTCCCAAGGTTTTCCCCATTCTACGGCAGGACCTGTGGCTTCTCTGTTATGTTTTAGGTCATAGAAGGTCCTGAGACTTTCCATTTGAAAATTAGGATGCCCAGTCTGGTGTGTATTTCAAAATCTATGAACTAGATTTCAACTAGCTGGTTGCAGGCAAGAAGCTTTAGTGTGGAAAGTGAGTATGGCTTCTCCTCATTGTGCATTTTGGGCCTGGTTGCTGTTAAAAACTGAGAATTTTCTCCAGGAAGACTTCCTGGCTTCTTCAGAGATCTCCCTGATGGACCTCCAGACTACTCCCGTGACATGGCAGCACCCCCTTGCCATGCTGCCTCTCACCTGGCCTCTCCCTTTTCCCTCATCCTGTGACAGGGGTCCTCTTGGGCAGGGTCCATGTAAAAAGTGACCTCAGACCCACAGTCATTTTCCAGAGGCCACATCCAATCTTTGAGTGTTTGGCGACTTGGATGAGACATCACTCTGTTCCGTCCTTTGCATGGACATATGCTTTCATCTCTCTTAGCAGTGGAAAGGCTGGCTCGGGTTTGGAAGTGATGATTGTACATTCCCACCAGCCATGTAGGAGAGTTCTGGTTAGTGTGCATACCCACCAGCTCTTGGCATGGTGTCTTTTAAATTCTAACCATTCTACTAGATGTGTAGTAGGAGCACGCTGTGATTTTCATTTGCATTTTTTCTAATGACTGGTAATGTGACAGTTTTCTTATGACTCACAGCCAGAGCATAGAAGATTAGGGAGGAAGGAGATCTGTGTGTTCAGTTTAGGGCTGGGAGAGCCCAGAAGTGCTGATAGAGCTGTGAGCTGGAAAGCCCAGGAAGAGGAGGCTGAGGGAGGAACTGAATTCCTAAAGGGCGTGGTGGGAGCTACAGGCTCCAGCAGTTGGTGTCAGCATGACAGCTCAAAGACCAGACACATCTTGGGAAACTTCAGTCAAAGGAAACCAGTGACCTGGGGAATCAGAGGGACCCTTGTGACCAGGAGCAGCATGAAGGCCAGAATCTTCTCCTTTGCTCTCCGAGGCTGTGTGAAAAGAAAAAGTAGAGAAGAACCCCACTGGAGAAGAATCATTCCTAAAAGAGAGTCTGAACTTTGAATTGACCAAACAGTCACTTGAAAAAGACCGCTTAAAAGCCAAAGGAATGAACACAGCACAGAGAACAGATAAAACAAGCTGGCTGTGCATGAAGTGTTGAGGACAGATGATTACATATGAGGGGGGCCACTGTTAATGCCTGGGTGCTACATGGCACTTGGGACACGATAGTTTCATGACTGAGTCAGCCAGGTTGAAAGCCACATTGGAAATGAGCAGCACATTTTTTATCAAGTCAAGGTATATTCTCAACTAACTCCTCTAATCTCCTTTTGTAAGTTTATATTTAAGCCAACTGGAGCAGTTGTGTTTTTTTTTTTTTTAATTCCAAGTCAAGAGCCTTATACTTGTGCATTGTATGGACTATATATTTTAAAAAAATTTTCATTGGAGTATAGTTGAATTACAGTGTTGTGTTAGTTTCTGCTGCACAACAAAGTGAATCAGTTATACAGGTATAACTATATACATGTATCTGCTCTGTTTTAGATTTTTTTTTCCCATATAGGCCATCACAGAGCACTGAATAGAGTTCCCCGTGCTGTGCAGTAGGTCCTTATTAGTTACCTATTTTATACATAGTAGTTTGTATATATCAATCCCAGTCTCCCTATTCATCCCACACCCCCTATACCCACCAGTAACCATAAATTTATTTTCTACATCTGTAACTCTATTTCTGTTTTGTAGATAAGTTCACTTATAGCCTTTTTAAAGATTCATTGTATAGGGACTATATTTAAGCCTGTTAAAGGCTTTTTGTATTCTGATTTCCTCACCAATAGAACATATTGTGGAAAAATCATGTTTGCAGACAGTGTTTATGTTGACATTTGTTCTCTTTACTTAGTCACCTTAGGAAAGTCATTCAGCCTGAATTGCCATCAGTATGCTTCTGCATAGATCATAAGTGACTTATATAATGATGCAACTGTGAATTGAATGAGGACTGAGCAAAAAGTAGTGGTAGTCAGTGGTGTCCCGGTAAGTGGTTAACAATGGGCTCTTTTGAGTGTTTGTCAAACTCTGTAGTATAAATACTCCCATCATGGTGGATCTCAGGCTAGGCTGTGATGTCACCAAAAGTACTGTGGGGAAGAGACATGCATGATCCAGTCTATGAGCCCATGACAGCTGGCTCCAGCACTCTACTGATGGGAGTTGTATTTTGATTCTATCAACCATAGTACTGCATAGTGTCATCCATAAACAAATAAGCAATACTTCAATATCTTTATCTAAATCACAATAAACACTTCTATCAGAATACGAAAAAGTTCTGTAACTTTCCCAGGAAGACTTCCTTGAGTTCTCACTAGTTTATTTTAGTCACTTTTTGAATTTATTATCAATTCACTTTTTTTTTTTTTAAAACTGACTGGAGTTTTTTATTGTATATATATAAAGATAATGAGTCCCTAGTTCTAAACACAAGCCCTGGTAACTGCATTTTATTTATTTATTTATTTTTTATATTTCAATTTTTACTTTATTTTACTTTACAACACTGTATTGGTTTTGCCATACATTGACATGAATCCACCACGGGTGTACATGAGTTCCCAAATATGAACCCCCCTCCCCCCTCCCTCCCCACACCACCCCTCCGGGTCATCCCCACGTACCAGCCCCAAGCATCCTGTATCCTGCATCAAACATAGACTGGCGATTCATTTCTTACATGATAGTACACATGTTTCAATGCCATTCTCCCAAATCATCCCACCCTCTCCCTCCCCCTCTGAGTCCAAAAGTCCGCTCTACACATCTGTGTCTCTTTTGCTGTCTTGCATACAGGGTCATCATTTTGAATTCATTATCAATTCACTTTTAATCAATGTAACTATAATGTGATTCACTCAACACTTGTCCATCTTGGCTGTGAAGCCATCGATTCACAGTCAATGGATTTTGACTGCGATTTTGACTGTGATTTTTGACTGTGATTTTGTTAAATATCTAGTTGAAGTTGAATGACATTATTTCTACTGTGTTCCCTAACCTGGCAGTTCTCAGGACTTTGGGCCACTATTAGAATCACCTAGGAGGGACTTCCCTAGTGGTCCAATGGTTAAGACCACCCTTCCGATGCTGGGGAGGGTGCTGGTTTGAATCCTGGTCAGAGGACTAACCAGGTCAGAGAACTAAGAAAAATTAAAAAAAAAAAAAAAAAGAACACCTGGGAAATCTTGAAAGTACACTGAAGGTCCAGCCCAGGACTGGCTACACAGTTTGTGGGACCCAATGAAAAATGAAAATGCGGGTCTCTTAGTTCAAAAGTTATTAAGAATTTCAAAATTGGGGTAATAGAGTATTAAAATAAGCACTGGCCCTTCTGAGCCTGGGGCCCCTTATGCCTACACCAGTCATGAAGCTGACCCCATTCCAGCATTGCCTACTCAGTTAATAATTGGTTGAAGGTGAAATATGGGGTTTTTCAATTTAAAAAATCTTTGCAAGTAGCTCTAATGTGTAGCCAGTGTTACAGACTCTGTGATTCTTAAAATTATTACATCAGAATCAACTGGAGAGGTTTTTTTTTTTTTTTTTTTCTCCCCAGTAGTACCAGATGACTAGCAGGATCTCAGTTCCCCAACTAGGAGGTGAACTGAGGCCACAGCAGTGAAAGCTCAGAATCCTAACCATTAGGCCACCAGGGAACTCCCTGGAAAGGTTGTTAAAACACAGACTGCTGAGTCCTGCCTTTAGAGTTTCTGAGCCAGCACTTCTGGGATGGGCCTTTAAGTTTTGCATTTCTAGCAACATCCCAGGTGGTGCTGCTTCTCCAGGAACCACGCTTTGAGAACCATTGTCTTAACTGTCTATGATATGACCTCTGCCTACCTCCAGAGAATGGAGTGTTATCCTCAGGTCACATGGACCTCTTCACCACCTCTCAAATCTCTCATGCGCTTATGTATACCTTCATGTAAGAGCTGCAGTTCTTGCGTCTGCAGGAAAATTTCTGATTTCCTTTCAAGATTCCTTCCCCCCATCCCCATCCTCACCTCTCCTCTCAAGCAGAGACATGCCCATGCTCTGCTGTTTGTCTGCAGTCACCATGATGCATCTTAGACAGTGTGGGACTTTGTCTTTCATCTGGGTCTTTTCAGGGCCTAGCACACTGTGAGCCTTCCATAGTCAGTTGAGAGGACACCTTCATTATTTGTTCTAAGGAAATACATGATTGTTCTTCCTGATTCCTATTATCTGGATTGAATTTCAGAATGGGTGAGGGAGTTTTCCTTTCAGCCCCTACTAACTGTCTTAAAAATGTATGCTGCTGGTCCCACAGAGAACCAGGCTAGAGGCAGAGAGACATCACCGTGGATCTGTTTCTACAGCTGGAAAAGCACGTCAAAACATATTCTCTATTGAATCAGCATTTTGACATTAGCCTTTAATGAACAGATCTTTAAAGGACTTCTTCGACTCTAAAGCTTTACCGTCATATTTTTTATGGAATAACATAATCTTTTGCAAAGAGGAATGGTGGCTTAAGGAAAAGATCCATTAGTATTTGGGCTTTTGTTCTTCTACCTGATTGCATATGACCAAACACTGATTGAGTTGGAGAATGATGTGAAAATGAGACTATAAGCATGCATGTGTAGTTGAAAGATTAATGAACAAATATCCAAAGTTTTGAGGTCAGTTGTTGGTCCACAGAACCTTGCTTTGGAGTGTGTGTGTCTGTGTGTGTCTGTATGTGTGTATGGGAGGTGAATGTGGGACTCTGTGTGTGTGCATAAGGGGCTGGGTTGCGAGGAGGTGGTGGGGAAGAGAGAGGTTTCTTGAGGTTTCCCCCTTGAGGGATCATGCACACCCACATAAAATCCAAATATAATAATTTTTGGAATGCAAGCACAGATTATCCATCTAGCTGCAGAGGTGGAAGGCTGCCTTCAGACATGGAAAATGACAGATAATTACCCAGTCTTTTGACAGCATGTCTGCTACCTAATAATTCAAACTATGGGTATGAAGAAGGAAGCCAAGAATCTTGATGAAGTTGGAAGAGGAGCCTAACAATTTGCCTCCACCTTCTGCACTGGAGTCTTTTCTTCTATATTTAGCTGCTGGAGTGGTAAAGGGTGGCCAAGCAGAGAACAGCTCAGATCCTTGGGAGGGTTGCCACTTCACCTTTCAGTTCAAGTGCACTGCCTTTTTCTGCAAGCGGTTAACTGCAACTCCAAACAATAATGGGATAATAGCAATCCCTTCCACTTGCAGAGAGCTTCAGCAGTTGAAAGAGATCCCTCTTATTTCTGAGACCAACCCTGTAGCAGAGGCAAATGGACACCATTGTGTCTCTTTCATAGATGAGAATTTCCAAGGCCCTGCAGACTGGTTGCTGGCATAGCTAGTAACAACTCACATCTCTGATTCCGTGTCCACATAGCCCATTTTTAAATTAAAATTCAGTGCTTCTTTTACATTTACGGGGCTGGGTGTTTAATAAGGGGCCCTTACGACAGGGCCTGAGCAATTATATTTGGAATAATCCCACTAGTGCAGATTGAGTTCACAAATTCCTTCTACTTCAAAAGTTATTTTTAAGGAAAGAATTATGCAGATACTTGTCTCACATCTTCACTTTATTCTGCTTCCATTTATTTACACTTTCTTTCTTTATTACCTTCCGTTCATATGTATGATCTGATTTAACAAACTTTGACTGATACATAAATCACTGTTGTCAGCATCATCAGCCCTTGTGAAGAGCTGGGATCCATCCAGGGGCCACAGATGCACTGTGACATTCCTATGTCATTATATGGTTTAGGTCCCTGGAAGGAAATGTATCATTCAATTGTATGATAAATATTGTTGAGATACATTTTCTCTAATTGTTTAAGTGTAAATGTGTGCACATGTGCATGCACACACACATACACACATTTCTAAGTTCTTTAGGCATGTTGAATAGGTGCCTATAACACAGATTTCACAGTATGAGAAAACTAAAAATATTTTCCTGGGTTCCAAGTGAACCTAGCTAAGGGATGATGTGTAATGAACTAAAATTCAGTGCCTTATATTTTATGTCACAGGAAAACCAAAAAAATAAATAGTAATATATTATTTAAAGAATTTATGAAAACTCTTTAAGAACTATTTTTGAGTTTTTTATACTAAATGTCAAAACAACAGGAGTCCTTTCCACTGTCCTTTTGGTTGAGATGAATATGAATAATAATTCCCAAGTGAATTTCTCTTTTTCGCAGTTGGTGACGCCAGCATCATGGTCTCTGGGGCAGAAGGGAAGTGAAAACTTTCCTAAATTCTTTTCCACTTCATTTCCCTTCAGCCAGGTTCAAATGAGCTCACACTGGTGTTCTCATGCTTTGAGAAACAGCCAAGACTTTTGGGAAAGCCATCAGATGTCCCTGCTGGGGATGTGGCCGCGTCCTGGCAGCATGGCCTCCCCAGAGTCATATTCAACTTCTCCGGGCTCATCATGCTTTGGAGGTAAAACCAGGACAGAAACGGGGGTCTCCCTTTTACCTCCCTTTCCCAGAACACTGAGGATAGCCCTGAAGTACTCTGTGTACACATGCAGTCCTGAGGGAATCACCTCACCTATGCCAGGCAGCAGTCTCCAGCCAAGAGGACAAGGAGATTTAATGAGGACAAATCATGGCAGGGTCAATCAAATATCTGGCCTTGTGGTCTAAACGTGCTTGCTTTGCTC
Organism: Capricornis sumatraensis; assembly: GCF_032405125.1. Classification (NCBI taxonomy): domain Eukaryota; kingdom Metazoa; phylum Chordata; class Mammalia; order Artiodactyla; family Bovidae; genus Capricornis; species Capricornis sumatraensis. The sequence continues at coordinate 83,015,719 of NC_091073.1, forward strand.
TTTCTTACTTTTATGCTTTTTTATTTTGCTTATCCATCTGAAAGTCTTTTCCTTAAAAAAATTATTATTATTGTTTATTTTTTGGCTTTAGCACATGGCATGTGGGATCTTAATTTTCTGACCAGGGATCTAACCTGCTCCCCTAACCCTGCATTGGAAGTGTGGAATCCTAACCACTGATCACCAGAGAAGTCCCTGAAATTCTCCTCTTATCCTTCCTCCTGCAGCCAGCTTGCAATGCTCCCTCCACCACTCCTGGGGCCTAACCAGCACCTTCATTTGCATATCTGGGAGTGGGCTTTCCCTGGGGACCAAAATAGCTTCCTCTAGTTGGAACTCAGAACAAAGGCCAATTTGATATAACCATCATTTAATAAAACAACCTGAGGGTTTACAAGGACACTGACTTTTCTTAATCCCAAATTCCATTTGGAACTGCAACAGCAGTTAATCCTGCCGACCCCCAGTCCTGCCATACTCAGCCCCAAAGACCCACTGAGCTTTTAGTTTCTCCTAACGTTCCAGACACTCCCTTTTCCAGTCCCTCCTCCTACTTCCTCCTCCCTTCCAAATGCTCCTTGGTACCTTCTGTCATCCCCTGTTCCAAGAGATACAAACTTCCTTTCTGTCTGCTGACTCTTCTTTGCATCAGGTTCTCCCCAAGGGAATTTTTCAGGGGCGCCCACCTTCCCATATTGAGCACCATAAGAGCACAGGAGAGAAGATGGCATAGCTCAGCTTCTGCGCTTGTAGCTACAATACATCTATTTAGATTCCTCTTCTCTCTTTACTAAAGCGTTGGTCATCCATCCTCCAGCCTCAATCCTGTCGTTAACCAGGGCAACTCCAGTGGCCAGTGCGTGACCTAAGCAAGCACCTAACAGCAGATTTCTGTGACCGAGGCAGCCACATTGAGCTCAGTCTTCACTTAACCCATAGCTACTGCTCCAACCTGGAACTGGACTGCATATCAACCCTTAATAGTAATATCCTGTAATTTGGACACAGTGTCTCATTTTTAAAACTCTCCTAATTTCTTTATTGCAAACACACTTATCAGGTAACTTCAGGAGCAATTCTCTTTTAATCCTGAAGTTCTCACACTTTAATGATGGTAACAGTCAATCGAGGAGCATGTAAAAATGCAGTTCCCTAAAGCCTGCTCCTAGGTATGGGACCGCTGCCTAGAAATCTGCACCGCATAGACCTCCTAGGTGATTCTGGTGGAGGTCCCACAGACCACTCTGAGAAACTGCTTGAACCCTTTGCTTTTTCCCTCAGGGTGTCAGTCTTCTGCTGCACTTTCACCTATAGTCAGTGTAGGCTTTCACCTGTCATTTCAATCACTCTAGGGTTCCCCTGGTGGCTCAGACGTAAAGCCTTTGCCTGCAGTGTGGAAGACCCGGGTTTGATCTCTGGGTCAGGAAGATCCCCTGGAGAAGGAAATAGCAACCCACTCCAGTACTCTTGCCTGGAAAATTCTGTGGGCTACAATCCATGGGGTCTCAAAGAGTCGGACACGACTGAGCAACTTCACTTTCACTTTTTCAGTCACTCTCCTACTACCATCACCTTGATGGTGAATTTTATGTGTCAACTTGGTTAGGCTACAGAATCAAATATTTGGTCAAACATGAATCTAGATGTTGTTATGAAGGTATTTTTTCTAATCACTTAAAATGTTTTCTGTTATCTCTTTTTAAAAATTTTTATTGAAATACAATTGATTTACAACATTGTGTTAGTTTCAGCAAAGTGATTCAGTTATACACGTGCACCTGAGTGTGCTAAGTTGCTTTAGTCGTGTCCAACTCTTTGCGACCCCATGGACTGTAACCCGCCAGGTTCCTCTGTCTATAGGATTCTCCAGGTAAGAGTACTGGAGAGGGTGGGCATGCCCTCCTTGAAGGGATCTTCCTGACCCAGGGATCAAAACTGCATCTCCCGCAGCTCCTGCTTTGCAGGCAGATTCTTTACTGCTGAGTCAAAGGGGAAGCCTTCAGTTATACACACATCTACCTATATGTGTGTGTATATATATCAACAACCTCACATATGCAGATGATACAACTCTAATGGCAGAAAGCCAAGAGGAGCTAAAGAATCTCTTGATGAGGGTGAAAGAGGAGAGTGAAAAAGCTGGCTTAAAACTCAACATTAAAAAAACTAAGGTCATGACATCTGGTCCTATCGCTTCATGGCAAATAGATGGGGAAATAGTGGAAACAGTGGCAGATTTTATTTTCTTGGGCTCCAAAATCACTGTGGACAGTGACTGCAGCCATGAAATTAAAAGACGCTTGCTCCTTGGAAGAAAAGCTACGACAAACCTAGACAATGTATTAAAGAGCAGAGACATCTCTTTGCCAACAAAGGTCCATATAATCAAAACTATAATTTTTCCAGTAGTCATGTATGGATGTGAGAAATGAACCATAAAGAAAGCTGAAAGTGACAGTGAAGTTGCTCAGCCATATCTGACTCTTTGTGACCCCATGGACTATACAGCTCATGGAATTCTCCAGGCCAGAGTACTGGATTGGGTAGCCGTTCCTTTCTCCAGGGGATCTTCTCAACCCAGGGATGGAACCCAGGTCTCCCACATTGCAGGCAGATTCTTTACCAGCTCAGCCATCAGGGAAGCCCATAAAGAAAGCTGAGCACCAAAGAATTGATGCTTTTGAATTGTAATGCTGGAGAAGACTCTTGAGAGTCCATTCGACAGCAAGGAAAGCAAACCAGTCAATCCTAAAGGAAATCAACCCTGAATATTCATTGAAAGGACTGATGCTGAAGCTGAAGTGCCAATAGTTTGGCCACCTGATGTGAACAGACACCTCACTTGGAAAAGACCCCAGTGTTGGGAAGGATTGAAGGCAAAAGGAGAAGGGGGCAACAGAGCATGAGATGGTTGGATGGTATCACTGACTCAATGGACATGAATTTGAGCAAGATTATGGGGAGAGTGAAGGTCAGGGAAGACATTTGTGTGGCAGTTCATGGGCTTGCAAAGAGTCAGACTCAACTTACTGAATGAATAGCAACAACAACTATATATATATATATTTTTTTTTTCATTTTTAGATTTTTCCATAATAGGTTATTACAAGATATTGAGTATAATGCCCTGTGCTATATAGTAGGTTCTGTCGGTCACCTATTTTGTACATAGTACTACATGTATTTTAATCCCATACTCCTAATTTACCCCTTTCCAGTTTCTTGTTTGGTAACCCTAGATTTATTTGCTATGTCTGTGAGTCTAATTCATTTGTACTTTTTTCTTTTTAGACTTCACATATTAGCAATATCATATGATATTTACCTTTGACTAGCGGCAGACTATGAAGGTATTTATTAGATGCACTTAGCAGTTAAACAGTAACAGACTCTGAGTAGTGCAGATGACCCTGCCAATTGGGTGGGCCTCACCAATCAGTTGAAGGACTTAAAAGAAAAAGACTGAGGACTCTGGAAGAAGAAGGAATTTTGCTTCTAGATTGCCTGTAGACTGGAGCTGCAACAACTCTTCTCTGGGTCTCTAGCCTATTTGCCTGCCCTGCAAAATTTGGTTCCTCTCCTTTGATACACACAGAAATACACACACACACACACACACACACACACACACACACACACACACACACAAGCACGCATATGCTATTGGCTCTGTTTCTCTGGAGAAGCCTAATATGACCATATACTTCTATGCTCATTTCAATAAGTACGTTCTTTAAGATTCTAGGCTTCTGTTTCTGAGCTGCTGAACCAAACCTCAGGGATTGAGGCCACCAGACTTTCACAGTGGCCTTCAGCCCTGCAAGGCTTTCAGCCCTGCAAGGATCTTGGTATTTCCTGGTATTTCCTTCTGTGTATCTACACATTCTGTAACACAGAGGTCCCACACGTGCTTTTTCAAACCTCACCACTGTTTTCAAAGCTCCCTTTCTAATCATTCCTGCTATAGATGTTGACTGATGACTGGTTTCCTACTTTACTGAGAAAATAGAAGTCAAGTGAGGAACTTTCTCTATTTCTTGCCTACCATAAGGTTTCTCCGGGTACATCTATCATTTGGTCCAGTATTTGCAGACAAGGTAGGTCCAAGATGGATGATTTCCACTTTGGATTCCAGCCCTTCACTCTTCCTCAAAGGGCCTTCTGTACTCTATTAATGACCCACGCTCCTCTACTGGGACCATTTCTACTGCCCTATTCTTGGGCATACTCCATCTGCACCATCCTAAACAACCTAACAAGACTCCCCCCACCCACCTATGTTCCCCTCTAGCCACTACCATTTATTCTCCTTTTATGGATTCCTCCTCTTTTGAATTCATAATCACACAAAGGTGCCCCCATTTTGCCTTGTACTTCCACCACTTTACTGAAAAAGCTCTTGTCAAAGTTACCTTCAAGCTGCTAAATTCAGAGCATATTTTTCATCCTTCTCGGACTCAACGTCTCTGCACTATTTTACACTATTGGTCAGTTTCTTCAGGAAACCCCATCCTTCCTCTTTCTCACCCAGGACACAAGACCCTATTGATGCTCCCCTACCTATCTGATCTCTCCTTCTCTGTTAGTTTTCCCTTCCAACACTCTAGACAGAAAGATGGGATGGAAAATGCAAGTTGTTTATTTGGGAAGCGATCCTGGAAGGTGCAAACAAGGATATGGGAAAAGTGAAACAGAACAGGAAACAGGCTAATAAAAGGTGTATTAGTGGTCAGGTTGGGGCAGTGGGTACTGTGAGCCTTGGATGAAGCCTGTGGGACACATGCCAGAACTGATCCACCAAGGATAGGAAGCTGAATTCTTTCTTTGAGTTCCTTAAGTTCTTAGCACCTGTGAGATGATCTATGCTTGCTGAGTCAGTTCTCCTGACACCAGAGAGGGTTCTCAGACAATGAGGTTGAGAGGCAAGAAGTCAGCTCAGCAAGAAGATAAACCAGACGTGGGTGGGCAGGGGAAGAGGCAGCACCAAGCTTCTCAGATTCTTTTGTGAGCTCTTCTTTCTCTTCCTTTCCTTTTCAAGTGCTGGTTTCCCAGTGTTTTGTCCTTGTGTTACTGAAAGGTGTATGGGTTCTGGCTGCTAGCTGCTCAAAATCCAATAACAGGCCAGGTTGGTGAAAAGGAAAGTTCGCTTTATTTCAGATGCTGGCAACTGGGGGTCATGGTGGAGGTTGGATGTCTGTCCAAAGGCCGATTTCCCTCCCACCAACACCCACTGGCAACCAGTTGGGCAACAGCTTTTATAGACAGAAGTAGGGGCTATATGCAGAAACTGCACAGTCAGCTCTGACAGTAATCTTCAAAGTGGTCATCAGTAGTCTCTGACCAGTGTCATCTTGGTTGTTTTAGGTACAGTTAATCTTCAGATCCAGGGTCCCTTTATTTCCATTTCTTTGAGTCAGTTCTCAGAATTGTGACAGTTTATGTTGTGGGTAAGGGAGGAAAGGAAAGGTATATCCATCTTAATGCAGAGTCCCCAAGAATAGCAAAGAGAGATAAGAAAGCCTTCTTAAGTGATCCATGCAAAGAAATAGAGGAAAAGAATAGAATGGAAAAGACTAGAGATCTCTTCAAGAAAATTAGAGATACCAAGGAAATATTTCATGCAAAGATGGGCACAATAAAAGACAGAAATGGTAGGGACCTAACAGGAGCAGAAGATATTAAGAAGACATGGCAAGAATACACAGAAGTACTCTACAAAACAGATCTTAATGACCTGGATAACCATGGTGGTGTGATCACTCACCTAGAGTCAGACATCCTAGTGTGTGAAGACAAGTGGGCCCTAGGAAACATCACTACGAACAAAGCTAGTGGAGGTGATGGAATTCCAGCAGAGCTATTTCAAATCCTGTAAGATGATGCTGTGAAAGTGCCGCACTCAACAGGCCAGCAAATTTGGAAAATTCAGCAGTGGCCACAGGACTGGAAAAGGTCAGTTTTCACTCCAATTCCAAAGAAAGGCAATGACAAAGAGCATTCAAACTACAGCACAATTGCACTCATTTCACATGCTAGCAAAGTAATGCTCAAAATTCTCCAAGCTAAGCTTCAACAGTACATGAGCTGAAAACCTCCAGATGTTCAAGCTGGTTTTAGAAAAGACAGAGGAACCAGAGATCAAATTGCCAACGTCTTTGGATCACAGAAAAAGTAAGAGACTTCCAGAAAAACATCTGCTTCATTGACTATGCTAAAGCCGTTGACTATGTGGATCACAACAAACTGTGGAAAATTCTTAAAGAGATGGGAATACTATACCACCTTACCTGCTTCCTGAGAAATCTGTATGCAGGTCAAGAAGCACCAGTTAGAACCGAACATGGAAAAACAGACTGGTTCCAAACTGGGAAAGGAGTACATCAAGGCTGTATATTGTCACCCTGCTTATTTAACTTATATGCAGAGTGCATCATGAGAAATGCTGGGCTGGATGAAGCACAAGCTGGAATCAAGATTGCCAGGAGAAATATCAATAACCTCACATATGCAGATGACACCACCCTTATGGCAGAAATCAAAGAGGAACTAAAGAGCCTCTTGATGAAAGTGAAGGAGGAGAGTGAAAAAGTTGGCTTAAGACTCAACATTAAAAAAACTAAGATCATGGCATCCAGTCCCATCATTTCATGGCAATGGGGAAACAATGGAAACAATGACGGACTTTCTTTCCTTGGGCTCCAAAATCACTGCAGATGGTGACTGCAGCCATGAAATTAAAAGATTCTTGCTCCTTGGAAGAAAAGCTATGACCAACCCAGACAGCATATTAAAACGGAGACATTACTTTGCCAACAAAGGTCCATATAGTCAAAGCTATGGCTTTTCCAGTATGGATGTGAGAGTTGGACCATAAAGAAAGCTGAACACTGAAGAATTGATACTTTTGAACTGTGATGTTGGTGAAGACTGTTGAGAATCCCTTGGACTGCAAGGAGATCCACCCAGTCCATCCTAAAGAAAGTCAGTCCTGAATATTCACTGGAAGGACTGATACTGAAGCTGAAACTCCAAAGCTTTGGCCACCTGATGTGAAGAACTGACTCAATGGAAAAGATCCTGATGATGGGAAAGATTGAAGGCGGGAGGAGAAGGGGACAACAGAGGATGAGATGGTTGAATGGCATCACTGACTCAATGGACATGAGTTTGAGCAAACTCTGGGAGTTGGTGATGGACAGGGAAGCCTGGTGTGCTGCAGTTCATGAGGTCACAAAGAGTAGGACGTGACCGAGCGACCGAACTGAACTGATGTTGTGGGCACAGTCTGGTCATCAAGTAGTTAACTCCTGCACCCTGGTGTTTTATTATCTATAAGACAGGTCACAGGCTGTGGCTCAGAATATTATCTATAGCCCTTGAGAAGGAACTAAAAGTCTTTGACTATGCTTAATAACTACATTATTATTATTTGGTCTTCCCTGACTGTTTTCCTTTGTTTCTGCCTTTCTGATTTCTCTGCTTAAACTTATTCACCGACTAAAGTTTTCCACAGACAAAAGGCAGGCAGAGGACACTGGGGGTTAGGGTGGGGGTGGGCGGAAAGGACCATAGAGTCCTGCTCTGTTTCATTTGCTCCATTTTCTCCTGACTCTATAGGTTATCTCCCAGGAGTGCTTAGCTACTTCCATCCCTTCTATCACCTCTTGATTTTAAAGTGTATACTTTCTGCCCAGACGTGTTCCTTGAGTTCTAGGCATATGTATCCAGTAGGCTGTGGCAGTCTCCTCTTGTGAGTCCCCTGGGCATCTCACTTTGCACAAGGTTGAATCCATCATGCCAATGGGATGCTCCCTCTTGACTCCTATACTCAAAATTCACTCCTGCTCCATGATTCTTTCTTGGAGAATGGGTACCCAGTTGCCAAGGTGAGAAAGCCTAGATAGAAGACACCCCTGAAGCCACCACACTCTGTCAGCATCATATCCATTGCTGAGTTTGTACCAAGGTCAACTATCCTTAAGCTGATCCTGCTTGCTCTCTCTCACAGGCATTTATTCAACCTCTTATCAATAATACTCCCTCCCCAATAGGTCTCCCTCCTGTGTCTTGCTCATTCCCACATAAACATGATTTTCTCCCAGGCAGGTTGTAATGTACTTAAAAGTAGAGACTTGATATTAACTGATACTTATGTATATGGACCATTCAGCAATCTAGGAATATTTTCAATTCTCTTTTCCTCTTCTCTTTCTCTGTGCCACCAAGGACAAAGGCCAGGTCCAGAGTTATTTAGCAATGCTTATGTTAGTGAAATTGCACCCAGAACTCAGATTCCATAGTCCTATTTCAATCCCAGGTGACCTGACCCCAAACATGGAAAGAGCACATTTATCAAATCCTCAAACAGACTGAAAGTATGAGGGTGACTCTGTTGTTAATATTTACAGAAGTTTGGAGGATTTTTTTTTTTTTTTTTTGGTTTAGTTGCTAAGTTATGTCCAACTTTTTTGTGACCCCATGGACTATAGCCTGCCAGGCTCCTCTGTCCATGGGATTTCCTAGGCAAGAATACTGGAATGGGTTGCCATTTTGTTCTGTAGTGGAAGATACTTTCCCCACCCAGAGATCGAACCTGGGTATCCTGCATTGGCAGGCAATACCTTTACCTCTGAACCACCAGGGAAGCCTGAGGATTCCTTATTCCTGTCTTGATTCCAAAAAGGATTTGAGGAAAATCATCAAACTATTCCTTTTGTAGGAGAATGCTGCTGCTGCTGCTGCTAAGTCGCTTCAGTCGTGTCCAACTCTGTGCGACCCCATAGACAGCAGCCCACCAGGCTTCCCGGTCCCTGGGATTCTCCAGGCAAGAACACTGGAGTGGGTTGCCATTTCCTTCTCCAATGCATGAAAGTGAAAAGTGAAAGTGAAGTTGCTCATTCGTGTCTGACTCCTAGTGACCCCATGGACAGCAGTCTCCCAGGCTCCTCTGTCCATGGGATTTTCCAGGCAAGAGTACTGGAGTGGGGTGCCATTGCCTTCTCCGTTGTAGATAATTAACAGCAAATATGAAAAGATGAGACACGGAATCTCGTGACTGATCTCCCAATATGAAATGAAATCAGTGACATGAACATTGCTGGTTATGGACAAAGCTGGCTTTCCCCCCACTCCCTGTATTACCAGTATGTGTTTCCTATCTTAATAGCTAGCTTAACGTTTATAAAATGAAATGGAAAACAGACTAAGTCCATAAATCCAGGTGAACCAAATGAATTCCTAGGGGGAAATGCACTCCACTTGTAAATAATTCTCATTTAAATCTTGTAACTTGGAAAGGCTAAAACCCACAATCATTAAAATGACATTTCCTGTATTTTTATCATTGTAGTAGGAATGTCAGTAATCACCATATTAAAGATCCCTAGGGGAGAGGATTAGTTGGAGGATAGAGAGATCCTACAATATTCAGGAAGCATAAATCCAAAATGCAGCTTTATAACCTTAATGCTAAGGAGAATACTTTTCGGAAAACTCAAGGTTTCATATTTAATTGTTTTGAGGAATTTGACAAGCTTCTCACTCCATTTATAAAATTCAATGAACGTTTTTTAAAAAATAACGGAAGACATTGTTAGAGCAGGACATCTAATTTTTCTCTATAAAAAAATTCCAAAGGCTTTTAATGATTGTTAAACACAGCTATGCACACAGTAAACGGTAAGTCTCTTAATGTTGGTATTATTGGATATCAGGTACTCAATAAATGTCTGCTTACTGAATAAACAGTTTTTCCACACTAAAAATTCCAAGCACTTCCCTGATTACAGTGGTTCCTTGCTCAGAAATATTCCATGGTTCCCTGTTGTTGAGCGCAACCTTGTCCAATATGGCAGCCAAAAGCCACATGTGGTTATGAGTACTTGAAATGTGGCTAGTCTAGACTGAGATGTGCTGTAAATGGGAAAACACACTGGACATAGAAGACTTATTTATCAGGGAAAGAATGTACAGAGTTCATTAGTATTTGTTATGTTAATTATCAATTGAGGTAATATTTTAGAAATATTGATTTAAATAACACATTATCATTCCTTTATTTATTTATTTATTTTACTTTTTAAGTTTGGCTACTAGAGAATTTAAAAACTACTTTTGTGGCTTGGATTTGTGGCTCACAGTATATTTCCATTGGACAGCACTGGTGTAGAGACCAAACTCTCTTTCTTCTCTATGCTTAACTTCCAAACCTTATTTCCTGTTATGTTTTCATTTTTGCTTTTCTCTTGCTGCTCCCTCCTCTTTTTGTTCCTTTTAAGAACTTACTGCCCTTTAGGATTTAAAATCCTTCGTTCTTTATGAAGACTATCTGCTTCTCCTAGCCAGAAGCACTTTTTTCCTTCCTCTAAATCTCTCAAACTCTTTATTTATAGATTTTTTATGGCACCAATCAATTTCTATTTGTACTATAGATGTTTGGGCATCTGTATTATTTCCTCACTAAGTTTTGAGTCTTTGAAGAAAAGAGGCACTTTTAATTCTGTTTCAAATCTTTCAAAGCAGGTGAAGATAGCAGGGTATCAGTCAGAAACCACACTAGATGCTTTAACAGAAATTGCTTAATGTAGGAAACTGATTAAATAGGTATGGGAGACCTGAGAAATGAGAAAGGTAATACAGTAAGACCCTTACATATGAATGAGTTCCATACCTAGAATGCATCAGGCAAACTTGAACAAATAGTTTTTAGAGATGCTTCTTTATAAAGTAACACAAGCAAATGATTATTGCAAATTAATGGCGGTGATGGGAAAGTGATCCAGGAAGCGCTAGAGAGTTTTTAATTTCTTATCCTGGGTAATAGCACCTGGATATTGACATAAGTATAATTCTTTAAAATATACAGATTAATATATACATTTCATTTTCAAAAATTTGTCTGAGATTCCTCTAGAAAGAATCCTTTTAGGTTCCTTTAGAATTATTTTAGATCCCCCTTTTTTTGTGTCAAATTTGAGGGAATTAAAGGAAATATTACATAAAAATAGCTTATGATAGGGGTATCATTCCCTCATCCATCTATCCAACATTTTATCTTTGAGCTATACATAGAAGGATGTTTGCCAAATTTTATTTAGCATAAAGTTATTTTAGTACAGTTAAAAACATTTCTAAATTATTACATTTATCAAGGATAGCAATAAACAGGAACTTCCCTGGCAGTTCAGTGGTTAAGAGTTCACCTTCCAGTGCAGGGGGTGCAGGTTCGATCCCAGGCTGAAGAGCTAAGATCTCACAAGTCTGGTGGCCAAAACATCAAAACATAAAAAAGCAGAAGCTATATTGTAACAAATTGAATAAAGACTTTAAAAATCAGTTCAGTTCAGTTCAGTTCAGTCCCTCAATTGTGTCTGACTCTTTGCAACCCCATGAACTGCAGCATGCCAGGCCTCCCTGTCCATCACCAACTTCCGGAGTTTACCCAAATTCATGTCCATTGAGTCAGTGATGCCATCCAGCCATCTCATCCTCTGTTGTCCCCTTCTCCTCCTGCCCTCAATCTTACCCAGCATCAGGGTCTTTTCCAATGAGTCAGCTCTTCACTTGAGGAAGAGTTTGGAATTTCAGCTTCAGCATCAGTCCTACCAATGAACACCCAAGACTGATCTCCTTTAGAATGGACTGGTTGGATCTCCTTGCAGTCCAAAGGACTCTCAAGAGTCTTCTCCAACACCACAGTTCAAAAGCATCCATTCTTCAGCACTCAGCTTTCTTTATATTCCAACTCAACATACCCACATGTGACTACTGGAAAAATCATAGCCTTGACTAGATGGACTTTTGTTGACAAAGTAATGTCTCTGCTTTTTAATATACGGTCTAGGTTGGTCATAACTTTTCTTCCAAGGAGCAAGGATCTTTTAATTTCATGGCTGCAGTCACCATCTACAGTGATTTTGGAGCCCAAGAAAATAAAGTCAGCCACTGTTTCCCCCTCTATTTCCCACAAAGTGATGGGACCGGATGCCATGATCTTTGTTTTCTGAATGTTGAGCTTTAAGCCAACCTTTTCACTCTCCTCTTTCACTTTCATCAAGAGGCTGTTTAGTTCCTCTTCACTTTCTGCCATAAGGGTGGTGTCATCTGCATTTCTGAGGTTATTGATATTTCTCCTGGCAATCTTGATTCCAGCTTGTGCTTCTTCCAGCCCAGCATTTTGTACTCTGCATATAAGTTAAATAAGCAGGGTGACAATATACAGCCTGGACGTACTCCTTTTCCTGAAGTCCAGGAAGCAACAGTTAGAACTGGGCATGGAACAACACACTGGTTCCAAATAGGAAAAGGAGTATGGCAAGGCTGTATATTGTCACTTTAAAAATGGTCCACATCAAAAAATAAATAAAATCATTTTATAAAGATAGCAATAAAGAAAAAGTTAATATTTGGATATTATGATTGTAAGTTGCAGTCATAAAGGACTTTAAATAGTCACATTTTGGGGGGCTGCAAAGTGTTGAGAGAATTTAGATTCACACAAACTAGTAATGAAAATTGTGAGTTTCAACCACTCACCTTCAATCTTGGGATGTTCTTCATTCAGTTAAACAGTGATGACAGAAGTAATATCATTTATCAGTCTTAGGAAAATCCAGTTCACTTACCTGAATGTTAACAGGTAGGTAAATCTCCAAGCTGGGTTTTTTAAATGAAGATTCTAAAAAAGTAATTGAAAAATGTTTAAAAAGTTAAATTTGGATCAAGTATTTGTGGAATCACTTCTGTGAAACCTCATGGTTGGCAGGGATGCTACTTGAAAACTATCATACCAGGCATTGCGACAGATTTTATTCTAAATATAAGATAGTGATTTAGCAACACTTTTCTGAAGTTGATCAACAAAGCCAGACAATTTAGATTAAGGCAAATGCTGTATTTTTCTCTGGGAAATGAATTAGTAATTAAAAACTTAAATCACTTAGTAAAAAATGAAGCTGCTGGCTTCCTTGGTGGGCCAGTGGTTAAGAATCTGCTTATTAATGCAAGGGACAAGGGTTTGGTCCAGGAAAATCCCACATGCTGTGAACCAACTAAGCCCATGCGCCACTACTACTGAGCTTGCACGCTAAAGCCAGCAAGTCACAACTACTGAAGCCTATGTGTCCTGGAGCCCATGCAGAGCAACTAGAGAAATTCCATGTGCAGCAATGAAGACCCAGTGTAGGCAAAGATAGATAAATAAGTATTTTAGAAAGTATAAGAAAATGGAACTGTTCATATAGGCCCAGAATGTTCACCAAATTTTAACACTGACCATTTCTTTATGATAAGGTTTTGGGTAATGTTTGCTTTACTTTTGACATATTCTGTATTGCTTGAAACCTATGTAACACACATGCATGTTATGAAATTAGTAAAAACAACTAAGAAAAAACCTTTCTACTCATTGCCTCAATGCAGTCAGGATAATCACATGAAACTTGCATTAGATAAGTTAACTTGCCCAAAGTCAGACATAGACTGGCAGAATTAGAGGGTGGATCTGGAACTTCTTTGGCCAGATATCTGGACCTTGGTGCCTATAGTGTGTAGCTTAATTTACTGTCCATAATCTTTATTTATGACAAGCTCAGAGTCTTTCCGTCCCCAAAGGTCGAAAGATGGTGCAAAAGTAATTGCAGTTCTTTCACTGTTGAAATTTGCCATTTGATATTAGAATAACTTCTTAAATAAATGTAGTTATGTTATGGATTGTTTTAATGTTCACTTCTCACTTTAGTTTTCTTTGCTAATGATTTATTGCTTGCTGTTTATTTTGTATTTATTTTAGACTAGGGAAATGATGTTAGACAAAAAGCAAATTTGAGCAGTTTTCTTATTTAAGATTAAAATGAATCATAAAGCAGCTGAGACAACTCAAAACATCAACAAAGAATTTGGCCCAAGAACTGTTAATGAATGTACAGTGCAGTGGTGGTTCTTGTAAAGGAGTCTTGCACAGGAGATGAGAGCCTTGAAGGTGAGGAGTGTAGTGGCAGGCCATTGGAAGACGACAATGGCCAACTGAGAGCCATCATCAAAACAGATCCTCTTACAACTACACAGTTCAGTTCAGTTCAGTCGCTCAGTTGTGTCCGACTCTTTGTGACCCCATGAATCGCAGCATGCCAGGCCTCCCTGTCCATCACCAACTCCCAGAGTTCACTCAAACTCATGTCCATACAGGCGGTGATGCCATCCAGCCATCTCATCCTCTGTCGTCACCTTCTCCTCCAGCCCCTAATCCCTCCCAGCGTCAGCGTCTTTTCCAATGAGTCAACTCTTCACATGAGGTGGCCAAAGTATTGGGGTTTCAGCCTCAGCATCACTCCTTCCAATGAACACCCAGGACTGATCTCCTTTAGGATGGACTGGTTGGATCTCCTTGCAGTCCAAGGGACTCTCAAGAGTCTTCTCCAACACCACAGTTCAAAAGCATCAGTTCTTCGGTGCTCAGCTTTCTTCACAGTCCAACTCTCATATTCATACATGACCACTGGAAAAACCATAGCCTTGACTAGATGGACTTTGTTGGCAAAGAAATGTCTCTGCTTTTGAATATGCTCTCTAGGTTGGTCATAACTTTCCTTCCAAGGAGTAAGCGTCTTTTAATTTCATGGCTGTAATCACCATCTGCAGCGATTTTGGAGCCCCCAAAAATAAAGTCTGACACTGTTTCCCCATCTATTTGCCATGAAGTGATGGGACCAGATGCCATGATCTTAGTTTTCTGAATGTAGAGCTTTAAGCCAACTTTTTCACTCTCCTCTTTCACTTTCATCAAGAGGCTTTTTAGCTCCTCTTCACTTTGTGCCCTAAGGATGGTGTCATCTGCATTTCTGAGGTTATTGATATTTCTCCCAGCAATCTTGATTCCAGCTTGTGCTTCTTCCAGCCCAGTGTTTCTCATGATGTACTCTGCATATAAGTTAAATAAGCAGGGTGACAATATACAGCCTTGACGTACTCCTTTTCCTATTTGAAACCAGTCTGTTGTTCCATGTCCAGTTCTAACCATTGCTTCCTGACCAGCATACAGATATCTCAAGAGGCAGGTCAAGTGGTCTGGTATTCCCATCTCTTTCAAAATTTTCTGCAGTTTATTGTGATCCACACAGTCAAAGGCTTTGGCATAGTCAATAAAGCAGAAATAGATGTTTTTCTGGAACTCTCTTGCCTTTTCCATGATCTAGTGGATATTGGCAATATGATTTCTGATTCCTCTGCCTTTTCTAAAACCAGCTTGAACATCTGGAAGTTCACCATTCACGTATTGCTGAAGCCTGGCTTGGAGAATTTTGAGCATTAGTTTACTTGCGTGTGAGATGAGAGCAATTGTGAGGTAATTTGAGCATTCTTTGGCATGGCTTTTCTTTGGGATTGGAATGAAAATGGACCTTTTCCAGTCCTGTGGCTGAGTTTCCCAAATTTGCTGGCATATTGAGTGCAGCACTTTCACAGCATCATCTTTCAGGATTTGAAATAGCTCTATTGGAATTCCATCACCTCCACTAGCTTTGTTCGTAGTGACGCTTCCTAAGGCCCACTTGACTTCACATTCCAGGATGTCTGGCTCTAGGGGAGTGATCACACCATTGTGATTATCTGGGTTGTGAAGATCTTTTTTGTACAGTGTATTCTTCTGTGTATTCTTGCCACCTCTTCTTAATATCTTCTGCTTCTTCTGCAACTACACAAGAAGTTGCCAAATAACTCAGTGTTGATCATTCTATGGTCATTAGGTTTTTGAAGCAAATTGGAAAGGTGAAAAAGCTCAATAAGTAGGTGCATCATGAGCTGACCAAAAATTTTTTAAAAATTGTCGTTTTGAAGTGTTGTCTTCTCTTAGTCTACGTAACAACAGTGAACTATTTCTCAATTGGATTGTGACATGCAATGAAAAGTGGATTTTAGATGGCAACTGGCAATGATTAGCTCAGTGACTGGACCAAGAAGAAGCTCCAAAGCACTTCTCAGAGCCCAACTTGCACCAAAAGAGGTCGTGGTCACTGTTTGGTGGTCTGCCCATCTGATCCACTACAGCTTTCTGAATTCCAGCAAAGCCATTACATCTGAGAATTATGCTCAGTAAATCCAATGAGATGTACCAAAAATTGCAATTCCTAACTTGGCATTGGTTGTCAGAAAGGGCCCAATTTTTCTCCATGACAATGCTCTACCCCACATCACACTACCAGTGCTTTGAAAGTCGAATGAATTGGGCTATGAAGTTTTGCCTCACCCACCCGATTCACTTGATCTGTCACCAACTGACTACCACTTCTTCAAACATTTCGACAACTTTTTGCAGGGAAAATGCTTCTACAACCAGCAGTAGGCAGAAAATGCTTTCCAAGAGTTTGTGAAATCCCAAAGCATGCATTTTTATGCTACAGTAATAAATAAACATATTTTCCATTGGCAAAAATGTTTTGATTGTAATGGTTCCTATTTTGATTAATAAAGATGTGTTTGAGCCTAGTTATAATGATTTAAAATTCATGGTCTGAAAGTACAATTACTTTTCCACCAACCAAGTTCTGCTATGGCTTAGCCATGTGACTACAAACCTTTGCTTCTACCTTGATGTCATCTAAACACTCCATAAATATTTAAGGCTATATCCAAGCACATGTGCACCAATTAATTCTTTGTCCAATCACTTCTTCCATTTCATCATGCTGAGAAGGTGACCTGTCAAGTCTGCAGCTCAGCCCTCTTGATGGATGATGTAATGGAAGCATGTCACACCAGCCTTCTCATTTGACTTGAATCAATCCATCTCTTTCCCTCCATTCATTGCCAGCATCTCAGGTTCTACAAATGAGATCAGATTTTCCATGTTTGGACCAAAGTTTTCAAATTTCCTAGTGGCAGGGGTAAAGTTCTAATTAGTTCACTTGTGCCAGCTAATTAGGTAAGAGGTTATTTTGCTAAGAATCTCATGCAAGCCTTAACCTGGGGTCAATTCAACTGTATTTGAATCAGAAGTTGCATAATAATATCCCTGCTCTAGTGACAAAATGACAGGACAGTCATTTAGTTTAGGAAAAGTGAAACAAAAGGAAATTATGCTTTTTTCCCTATGATTAAAACCAACTTCAGAAAAACTGTGCAGAGGTCAGGCTGGTCCCAGGTCATCCTACTTTATGCCCCTGTGGACTTTTCTCTTACCTAAAAAGGTCTATCGTCCCCCTCCCTGCCAAACTTTCTGTTAGAAAGTGAACTAATAAACTTATTCATTCTAAGGGATACATGACTATTTCTCATGATGATATCTTTACTTCATTATGGGATAAATCCTTTAGCCAAATGGATACATTTTAATCTGTGACTTAATATTTAAGCCACATTTATAAAACAGAATTAGTTTCTAGGTAATCATTTGTGAATTTTATGTATTTCCATATTATCAGTTTCTATGTGAAAGATGATATGAACATTCTGCTTACTTTCTTACACAAGAAATTGTTGAAAAAATGCTTTTACAGCAGCTCTGAGATGACTTCACTGACCATGGATTCCATTAATTTGGTCCACGTCCTTATTAGGAACTAATTAACTACACATGCACACAGTTGTCTAAACAACCACAGACCGTCAGCTCCCAAGGAATTATTCAGGATCATCTGACTATTTCCTTATCTCAGAGAGAAAGAAACAACATCCACAAAAGCAAACTTCACAGACTCCAGAATGCAGTTGGTTAGTGGACAAACAGGGATTAGAACCCAGATTGGCCAATCAACAACGAAAAGAAAGAGACAGATTATGCCAGTTTCTCTTTAGGTCACAGAGAAGGAGTCTCCATGTATATATACCTAAGGAGCCACAGAGGAGAGGTAGATTCCAGAGGGGAGGTTGATGCCTTCAACACTTCAAGAGATTACTCTGTATCCTTCATAGAAGATGCTCTCTGGTACTGAACATGTAATATTTAAAAAAAGGAAATGAGGCATGTATTTGGAACTTGGGTTGCATTGGGTTCCATCAAATGTTCAAAGGATTAGTGATGCTGTGTTTTCTTTTTCTGATCAAAAAGGTGATGACCTCTTGATGGATGACCACTGTGTTTTTCTAATGCAAATAGAAGTAAATCCCCAGGAACACAAAGCTGATTTTGGGTCCCTAGGATTTAACAGAAACTTGATGAAAATTTCTGGAAGCACATAGTAATTTACCTTCTTGGCAAGAGATATTCTTTCACTGACTTCAAATTTTGTTGGCTCTTGAAAGAACTAAGGTGGGTAGGCTTTCACTTTTATTTAGACTGGCTTTTACTATTTGGGAAGTATTGTCACATATTTTCTTGTTTGAAGTATTAAAGAAAGCAACACTTACTGAAGCTGTTCAGATGAGTTTTTAATTCCAAAATGGGGTAAAGAATTAAGACCTCTACTTCTTCATAGAAGACTCCAGAAAGAATGAAGGGATGGAGCTGAAGCAAAAACAACACCCAGTTGTGGATGTGACTGATGACAGAAGCAAGGTCCGATGCAAAGAGCAATATTGCATAGGAACCTGGAATGTTAGGTCTATGAATCAAGGCAAATGGGAAGTGGTCAAACAGGAGATGGCAAGAATGAATGTTAACATTCTAGAAATCAGTGAACTAAAATGGACTGTAATGGGTGAATTTAACTCAGAGGACCATTATATGTACTACTGTGGGTAAGAATCCTTTAGAAAAAATGAAGTAGCCATCATAGTCAACAAAAGAGTCTGAAATGCAGTACTTGGATGCAATCTCAAAAATGACAGAATGATCTCTGTTTGTTTCCAAGGCAAACCATTCAATATCACAATAATCCAAGTCTATGTCCTGACCAGTAATATTGAAGAAGCTGACACTGAATGGTTCTGTGAAGACCTATAGACCTTTTAGAACTAACACCCCAAAAAGATGTCCTTTTCATTATAGGGACTGGAATACAAAAGTACAAAGTCAAAAAACACCTGGAGTAACAGGCAAATTTGGCCTTGGAGTACAGAGTTTTGCCAAGAGAATGCACTGGTCATAGCAAATACCCTTTTTCAACAACACAAGAGAAGACTCTACACATGGACATCCCCAGATGGTCAACACCGAAATCAGACTGATTATATTCTTTGCAGCCAAAGATGGAGAAGCTCTATACAGTCAGCAAAAACAAGACTGGGAGCTGACTGTGGCTCAGATCATGAATTCCTTATTGCCAAATTCAGACTTAAATTGAAGAAAGTGGGGAAACCACTAGACCATTCAGGAATGAGCTAAATCAAATCCATTATGATTATACAGTGGAAGTGAGAAATAGATTCAAGGGACTAGATCTGATAGACAGAGTGCCTGATGAACTATGGAATGAGGTTCATGACATTGTACAGGAGACAGGGGTCAAGACCATCCCCAAGAAAAGGAAATGCAAAAAAGCAAAATGGCTGACTGAGGAGGCCTTACAAATAGGTGTGAAAAGAAGAGAAGTGAAAAGCAAAGGAGAAAATGAAAGATACACTTATTTGAATGTGGAGTTCCAGAGAATAGCAAGGAAAGATAAGAAGGCCTTCCTCGGCAATCAATGCAAAGAAACAGGGGAAAACAATAGAATGGGAAAGACTAGAGATCTCTTCAAGAAAATTAGAGACACCAAGGGAACATTTCATGCAAAGATGGGCTCAATAAAGGACAGAAATTGCATAGACCTAACAGAAGCAGAAGATATTAAGAAGAGGTGGCAAGAATACACAGAAGAACTGTACAAAAAAGATCTTTATGACCCAGATAATCACGATGGTGTGATCACTCACCTAGAGCCAGACATCCTGGAATGTGAAATCAAGTGGGCCTTAGGAAGCATCACTATGAACAAAGCTAGTGGAGGTGATGGAATTCCAGTTAAGCTGTTTCATATCCTGAAAGATGATGCTGTGAAAGTGCTGCACTCAATATGCCAGCAAATTTGGGAAACTCAGCAGTGGCCACAGGACTGGAAAAGGTCAGTTTTCATTCCAATTCCAAAGAAAGGCAATGCCAAAGAATGTTCAAACTACTGCACAATTGCACTCATCTCACATGCAAGTAAAGTAATGCTCAAAATTCTCCAAGCCAGGCTTCAACAATACGTGAACCATGAACTTCGAGATGTTCAAGCTGGTTTTAGAAAAGGCAGAGGAACCAGAGATCAAATGGCTAACATCCGCGGGATCATTGAAAAAGGAAGAGAGTGCCAGAGAAACATCTATTTCTGCTTTATTGACCTTGCCAAAGTCTTTGACTGTGTGGATCACAATAAACTAGGAAAATTTTGAAAGAGATGGCAATACTAGACCACCTGACCTGCCTCTTGAGAAATCTGTATGCAGGTCAGGAAGCAACGGTTAGAACTGGACATGGAACAACAGACTGGTTCCAGGAAAAGGAGTACGTCAAGGCTGTATATTGTCACCCTGCTTATTTAACTTATATGCAGAGTACATCATGAGAAACGTTGGGCTGGAAGAAGGACAAGCTGGAATCAAGATTGCCAGGAGAAATATCAATAACCTCAGATATGCAGATGACACCGCCCTTAGGGCAAAAAGTGAAGAGGAACTAAAAAGCCTCTTGATGAAAGTGAAAGAGGAGAGTGAAAAAGTTGGCTTAAAGCTCTACATTCAGAAAACTAAGATCATGGCATCCGATCCCATCACTTCATGGGAAATAGATGGGGGAATGGTATCAGACTTTATTTTTTGGTCTCCAAAATCACTGCAGATGGTGATTACAGCCATGAAATTAAAAGACGCTTACTCCTTGGAAGGAAAGTTATGACCAACTTAGACAGCATATTAAAAAGCAGAGACATTACTGTGTCAACAAAGTTCGTCTAGTCAAGGCTATGGTTTTTCCAGCAGTCTTGTATGGATTTGAGAGTTGGACTATAAAGAAAGTTGAGCACCGAAGAACTGATGCTTTTGAATTGTGGTTTTGGAGAAGACTTTTAAGAGTCCCTTGGACTGCAAGGAGATCCAACCAATCCATCCCAAAGGAGATCAATCCCAAGTGTTTATTGGAAGGACAAATGTTGAAGCTGAAACTCCAATACTTTGGCCACCTGGTGTGAAAAGCTGACTCATTGGAAAAGACCCTCATTTTGGGAGAGATTGAAGGCAGGAGGAGAAGGGGACAACAGAGAATGAGATGGCTGGATGGCATCACTGACTCGACGGAATTTGGGTAAACTCCGGGAGTTGGTGATATACAGGGAGGCCTGGCTTGCTGCAGTTCATGGAGTCTCAGAGAATTGGACACAACTGAGCGACTGAATCGAACTGAACTGAACTGAACCTCTTCATAAAGTCTCCTGCATGATTTAACTTGTAGCAGGCCCGTGTGGTTCTAGGTTTTTTCTCTGATCAATAATCATTTATTGTGTTATTTGGGATCATATTTTCTGTAATTATGATCTATCTTTTGGTGGTGAAACATGTAAGTCCTGTTTCTTTATTTACTGAACTTTCATGGTTCACCCTTTGTACCCTTTATGGGGAAGCCTAATTCTTTACGTTTCAGAACTTCTGGTGCTAAAAAAAAGCTGCAATGTCTCCATCTAAGCTATGTCAGATGACTATTCTGGACTAATATTCATTTTAGAAAGGCATAACCATTTTAAAGGTTAATGTCAAAATAGAAATAGTAGGAGCTAACATTGACACATGAATCAGCCAAGGCCCCATGCATAATTATGTTTGAGATTTAAACTCTTGGCATTGGAATGCAGTGAGAGTATTTGCCTGGTTGGAGTTAATGATGTGGCTTAAGGGTGCCAGGGGCCCTGGCAGCTCCTTGTACAGAGGGTGACAATTGTTATTAGCAGAAGTGATTTGCAGAAAATTCTCTCCTCCATTAGAATAGAGAACGGATGTGGTTGTGGAGTGGGTCCCAAGGATGGAGGAGTTCTGGAATTCATTCTCCTTAAAAATAGGTCAATTCTGTTTTTCCTAGGAAGTCCCCTGGGCAAAGACCCCCTTCTCCTGCACTCTTTCGAATCTAAATTGACCCTGACAGTGAAACAACTTCTAACTTTTGCAACTCCCTTTGGGGAAGGGCTTTAAATACATTTCACCCTGCAAGTTTAGAAATGACCTTGGTGCTCTGGGGAACTTGGGCTCAAGGTTGTAACCTCTCTTGGGCCCTGGGGCTTACAAATCCAGAGACCAAAAGCCCCCAGAAAGTAGGTTCGCTGGCTTGCATTTCCTTTACTGAGAAGGTTGAAAGTAAATACTTTCTTAACTTCCTACAGAAGCAATGCTTTTTTTTCCCTGGGCTAGTGTCTCACATACCTGATGATATCCAGACAGTGCTAACCTCTGGACTCCATGAAAAACCTTTTAACTAATCATTCCACCCTCAATAGTCAAGTTGTCCAGAAGACACAGATTGAACTGATCTGAATAACTTTGGTTTTTTGGTTTCTTTTGAAAATATTCTTTTTTGTCTCTTTGTGGAAAATGAACTATTTTAAATAGATTTTCCTTTATTGTTGAGAATTATGGGAATGAAAAAAGAAAAAGAAATAAATCGTACTGATGAAGGAACATGTTAAGAATCTCAGAAAAAAAGAATGTATTGTTGAAAAATATTGCTTAGTAAATGCAAATTGTCTTCTTATAATAAAAACTTGCTTCATTCCACACTTTGCAGTTGTGGTTATAACACTGTGTTCAAATTTGATTATTTACAGAATCAAAGGACACATGTCAAATTCAGATTGGGCAAAGGCCCTTCTGTTTGTGTTTTTAAACCAGATCAAAGGGACTCCTTATGTAAAACAATGACTGTAATGCTCAGCTTGTGTCCAGACACCAGCGACCCAGCCTCTTGGGAAAAGAGACAGAAATGGTCTTGAAAACCTTTGGTCTGTTTTCCAGACTTTCTTCTGGATAAAAGGAGGCTCATTTATTAGGTTCTGACAGCCCAGTATGGCTAGAGCTATTCTCCAAGTCTTGTCCTTAAGGGATCTTGGGTGAGTGAGAAAATATTCCAGTTTCCTAAGCTTACCTCTTATGATTAGTTGGCCTTGGTCTATATGCTGAGGAGAATTTGCCTAGAAATAAAGGCTAAGAGAATTGTTAAAATGTTTATGTAAAAAATCAACACTAGTGTCCAATTAATGATATTAAGTCCCTTTATGTACCAGTTAAGTTGAAAGCCATAATCTTGGCCTTGAACGTCTTAATACCTAATTATGCTATACTGGCAGGCAAAGACAAACCTTAAAAAAAATTAAAGAAAATTCCAGAAACCTACAAAATGACTTTTGCAATGTAACAATCATGGATGACTGATGAATTTTAGTGAATTCATGAAATTTTAGTGAATTTTAGTGAGAATTTTAGAAATTTTAGTGAATTTTATGAAAGTGATAGTAAAATTCTAACTGACATATTTAGTTTGGGGATTCGTGGATATCAGGCAAAGAGATTTATTTAACTCCATCACATCCTCTAGCAGAAATATTGAAGAAGATTCTGGGATGCATCACTAGGTCCGTTGGATACCAGGATTCATTCACTTGTTTATTTGATAATATTGATTGAGTTCTTGCTATGTGCCAGGTGCTATTCCAGGGACTTGTGAAGCAAACAAACAAAATTCCCTAAGCTCATGGTACTTATTCCAGTGACTACTATGGGCCAATTGACAAAATAAATATATGTTATGTAATATGTTGGAACAAGATAAACACCAAGAAAAAATATAGTGAGGAAATGGGAATGGAGAGTGCAGCAGAGTTGGGGGCAGAGTGTGCCAGGGGAGCTGCCATTGAGAGGGTGACAGTTGGACAAAGAATTGGAGGGGGAGAGGAAATTAGCTATGCTGATATCCAGGGGTAAGGCATTTTGTATGGGAGGAACAGCCAGTGCAAAACCTTCTGGCAGGAGCATACTGGGTTGCTAGAGGAGCATGAAGGGAAGAAGTGTGTGTGATAAGGTTGGAGAGATGAAGGGATGGCAGATTATGAAAAGCTTGGTAGGTCATGGTAATGATGCCGACCCTGAAGTGATGTTGACTCTGAGTGAAATGGGGTATCCCTGATTTGACTCATATTTAACATTACTCTGGTGGTTTTGAGGACAGAGTGTATGGGGCAAGGGAGGAAGCCACAAAGCCAGTACAGAACCTATTGCAGTCATCAACAGGATCAATGATGGTGGCTGGGACCATGCTGAACACAGTAGAGGCGGTGGTCAAGAATTATATTCTCAATAGTTTGAAGGTGGAGACATGAGAAATTCCTGTGTGAATGGATGTGTGAAATTAGCAAGATTGGATCTAGGATTTAAAGGGCCAGAGACTATGCAATTTGAAGGCAGAGCCAGGCACGGAGCTCACGCATCCAGCGTTCCCTCTTGAGTATACAGGACTTCATTCCTCAACCTTCCCTGCAGTTATGTTGGACCAAGTGACTGTGTTATAACCAATGGGAATGTGAAAGGAAGCAATGTGCTACTTCCAATCTGAGGCAGTTGAGTAACTGTGTAAATAACACACCCTCTCTTGGCTGTACAGCTGGGAGTGGAAGACTCTAAGATGGTGGAATTATAAAATACAGCCAGCCTGAGCTGCTGAATCACCCTCTGGATGTAAGCAGTGTCGAAAGCTACCAGAGCCATGTCAGACTCTGATGTGAACAAGAAATAAACTTTTACAAGTAAGCCCCTTAAATTTAGGGATACATGACTTATTCCATATATGTCTTATGAACTTCTTCCTTAGTAATATAGTCCAAATCTGAAAAAAAAAAAAAGAACACAATCTAGTAAGGAGAAAATACAAACATATGTGTGTGTGTGTGTGTGTATATATATGTATATCTTCATAACCCTAGTTCAATTGTTCATATTAATAAATAATTAAAAAAAAAACTTTGATCCTAGTAATCTGGTGTCCCACACATGCTTCCTGACTCTATACTAGAGGGAATGAAACAGCAAATGTTGAAATCAAAAGAACAGAGATATTTTATAATTCCCTAAAGGTTATACAATTTAAGACTGACCTAAAGAACTCAAGCCTTTTGAGGTAAAATTTTTTCTAAGTCTGGAAATTGTAACATGTAGGTGTAGGATCAGTATTGAGAAGGAGCAGAGCACTGGGCTTGAGTGCAGATAGGGAGGGAGGTATCAGTAACCTCTGAGCAAGTATGTTAGACACCCCAAGAAATGGAAGCATCTGAATGGCTTGGATATGTGAGGGTTGGACTATAAAGAAAGCTGAGCACCAAAGAATTGATGCTTTTGAACTGTGGTGCTGGATAAGACTCTAGAGAGTCCCTTGGAATGCAAGGGAATCCAAACAGTCCATCCTAAAGGAAATGAGTCTTGGGTGTTCATTGGAAGGACTGATGCTGAAGCTGAAACTCCAATACTCTGGCTGCCTGATGCAAAGAACTGACTCATTGGAAAAGACCCTGATGCTGGGAAAGATTGAAGGTAGGAGGAGAAGGGGACGACAGAGGATGAGATGGTTGGATGGCATCACCAACTTGATAGACATGAGTTTAAGTAAGCTCTGGGAGTTGGTGTTGGACAGGAAAGCCTGGCATAATGCAGTCCATGAAATCACAAAGAATCGGACATGACTGAGCGACTGAACTGAACTGAACTGAATGGCTTAAACCCTGACTCTGCCAGCTCAGTCCTACCGGTGCAGGACAGTGGCCGTAGGTAAATCTTTAAGCATAAATCATCATATAGGCTCCACAGAGCTCCACAGTTCAGAAGGGCATGGAAGGGTCCATGAAAGGGTCTCATGATCTAAAGATGTTATAGCACAAACAATATGAGCTTTGGAATCACCAGTTCAGTTCAGTCGCTCAGTTGTGTCCGACTCTTTGCGACCCCATGAATTGCAGCACGCCAGGCCTCCCTGTCCATCATCACCTGGGTAATTATCTAGCTTAAAATCTTGGTTTTATTTGCTGTGTGTGTTACATCACTTCAGTTGTGTCTGGCTCTTTGTGATCCTGTGGCTTGCCAGGCTCCTCTGTCCATGGGATGCCCAGGACTGGAGTGGGTTTCCACTCTCCAGCAAGAATACTGGAGTGGGTTTCCATGCTGTCCTCGAGGGGATCTTCCCTACCCAGAGATCTAACCTGTGTCTCTTACAGGTGCTGCATTTTCAGGTGGATTCTTTTTCACAAGCACTACCTAGGAAGCCCTTCACTTTCTGTAAGTGAAAGTGGAAGTTGCTCAGTTGAGTCCGACTCTGCGATCTCATGGATCTGTAGCCTGCCATGCTCCTTTGTCCATGGAATTCTCCAGGCAAGAATACTGGAGTGGGTAGCCATTCCCTTCTGCAAGGGATCTTCCTGACCCAAGTCTCCTGCATTGCAGGCAGATTTTTTACCATCTGAGCCACCAGGGAAAAGGGCTAATATTTAATACATTATGTAGTCTGTGGTACAAGATCAAAAAAATTACAGGTATTATTATTATCATCTTTTTCATCATTATTGTCATTTTCATGTGCTGAAGCCTGGAAGCATTGATGTGAGAGCTGCCCCATGGAATCTTTGATGAGCAAGTTGTAGTAATGAGAATTAGCACAATACTGTTGATCAGTTAATTCCTACACTAATTACCCTGTGATTGATGAGTAGAGCATAACTGAATATTGGGTGGACTTTGCTCTGAATTCTGGTTCAGTCCTTACAAGGTCTAGGTGCTTGGCTGTGATGAGGTTCCTTGAGTTCTCACTAAGGTTTTGATCCTTCTCAGTTCCATATATAACTCTGTAGTATCCTTTCCTCTTATTATTTTCTTGATCTCAAGGAAATTCCTAACTGACCTGTTGTGCTAGAGCTCTTGGAATACTTACTGTTATTACTTATTGGGCTACAACTTACTGCTCCAGACTTGTTTCCTCACAAACAAAATTAGAGCCTTGTTCTAAGTACCTATTCCATTGGCACTGACTGATATGACAGACGTGTCCTCAGGGAGAGACAAGAACTTATAAACTCTGCAGGGGGTGTATCTGGGTTTGATGCCACCACATTTACACAGCAATCATCGTCAATCATCAGTGATAAGATAGTTAAGAAGCCACTTGATACAATTCATTAGGTGTACTGACAAAGAATACAATTTATGACTGGAATTTTAACCTAGTCTTTCTGTGATCCTCAAAATGGTCAGCTGTCAGGGATTATCCCTAAAGTCTAGAACTTGCTTTGCAAGGTAATCTAACTTGTCTTATAAGTACAAGCACATGGAATAGAATGTCTCCTGAACTTTTTAGCCTATGATCTGTCATAGAGGTCATGATGTCATTTTCATGAGAAAATCACTCCTTTCTGTTTGGAGTCCTTCCAGGCTTTAAGAACTTCATAAGAACTCAGCAGAGAAGAGTAAAATGATTATGAGAATGACATTGGTGTACCAGGAAAAGAAAGGCACTTGAGGGAGTTAAACTGTTTAAAGTGTTAGGATTTGCTATTGTATAAGTAGCATCTCACATCCATCATGTATGGATGTGAGAGTTGGACTGTGAAGAAAGCTGAGCACTAAAGAATTGATGCTTCTGAACTGTGGTGTTGGAGAAGACTCTTGAGAGTCCCTTGGACTGCAAGGAGATCCAACCAGTCCATCCTAAAGAAGATCAGTCCTGAGTGTTCATTGGAAGGGCTGATGCTGAAGCTGAAACTCCAATGCTTTGGCCACCTCATACAAAGAGTTGACTCATTGGAAAAGACCCTGATGCTGGGAGGGATTGGAGGCAGGAGGAGAAGGGGACAACAGAGGATGAGATGGCTGGATGGCATCACTGACTCAATGGATGTGAGTTTGAGTGAACTCCGGGAGTTGGTGATGGACAGGGAGGCTTGGCGTGCTGCAATTCATGGGGTCGCAAAGAGTCAGACATGACTGAGCAACTGAACTGAACTGAACTGAAGTAGCATCTATCTCTGGATAATATTCTCCATTTTCTCCAAAGTCTTTCCTCTTGATCAGAGTAGAGTCATGCTACTAAGTTTGCAGTAAATCACAGATTGCTAAGGAGCACAGCTGCTCAGCCTCTTTCATTTCCTGAAGCTATCATTGATACCCGCCTGAACTAGCTTTTCTGCCCCAGATCCTTTGGACCGAGTCATTTCCATGGCTACTGATTTGCCAGGATTCCAGAATCTAACCCATTACTCCTAGGGTCAGGTGGATGGTATATAATCTCTATGGCCTCAAACGGGGCTCAGTTTTAGGCAGTGGAGGCATTTTTTAAAATAATAAAGTAATATAAAGTGAATAGAAATATAAAAATTGAGAAATAATACAATATTCCCTGTTGTTAGCATAGAATACAAGAATAAAATATTACACATCAGTGACAAATAGTAATTATTCCTTCTGAAAAGGTCTTATCTTGGTATGCAGGGTCATCCTTAGGTTTTTAGGAAGGCAGTCTTTCAGTTCTCTGACTTTCACTTACTGTTGGCAGCACAGTCAGTAAACTGTTTCTATGCCTCTGTCTCTGTACTTCTCCCAGTTTTCAGTTGAATTATTTCTACTTTTTCAAAACATGTGTTTATATAAAAATCTTCTACTCTTCATCCATCTTTGTTTTATTCTCAGCTCTATTCAATATATTTTGTCCTTATTACCAGACTTTTCCCCGATTTCTCCAGTCATCTCTTGGTTTAAATTCCTTAGCAGATTTTCCAAGAAGGGCCTATGAATGCAGTATTCTCTGAGTTCTTTCAGATTAAAACTGATTTTCCATACCCTTGGCACTTGAAGGAAAGCTTGAGTGGATGTAAGATCATTGAGTTTATGCTTCTATCTTGAATTTTTCAAAAAATTTTCTGTATTGTTGTTTTGCATACATGTTGCTGCCAAGAAGTCTGAGATTCACCTAATTTCTTCCTTTTGTAAATGAGTGGGATTTTGTGCTTGAAGATTGTTTTTAATAAAAATTTAACTTTTGTTTAATAAAAAATAAAGCTTAAATAATTTACTACAATACATTTTGTAGTTGACAACAATGAATACACTCTAGGCATTTTCAGTGTGAAGATTCAATTCTTTTATTTTTAGAAAGTTGTTTTGGATTGCAGCATTAAGTATATTCAAATTAAATATATGTTGGATCGTCTTTGTAATTTTTTTTCTCATCTTTAAAAAAAACACACCTCATTATGTGTTTTCTTAGCCATCCCCCTCATCAGTGTCCTGGATCACATTTTTATTCATTTTCTTTTCCTTTAGGCACCTTGTAATTTAGTGTTCATTTCTGAGATGATTAAAAAAATTCAGTTCCTTTACTGAGCTTGATCAACTCTTGTTTTTCATTTTTATGAGCTTTTTGTTGTTGTTGTTGTTCATTTCATCACCGATTTTTGAATCTCTGACTTGATTCAAATCAATAGAGATTCCTCTATTAATGATCATTAAATAGATCGTTAAACAAATAATTATATAATAAAATTTGATTCTTGTTGGGATGCATGTTAAATTTCTTATACATTTTCTTGGGTCAGCAATTATAGGTGTTTATAGTAGGCAAGGGAGAGGGAACTGGGTGGTTTATTAAGTTTCTTGGTCTAAAAATCTGTTGGTACAGTCAAATGATATTTCTTTAGTAAATGTTGGTTTTGGGGGGGGAAGGAATGGGAGATTTTGTGTGTTTTCACTTTGATTTTACTTTTCACGTGATTGTCTTTTTCTTATCCTTCAACACCATGTGTTCATTGGCTACCACATCTTCCAAATCTTCTCTCCCAGAAGCTGTGCCTTTCTAAGACTGTTGCATCTGGTCAGAGACACCTGCAAGCACCTTTCTTTCAGAGCTTTAGTGGCCATGACTGTGCCTTACCAACAATGGTCAAAAGTACTTTTCCTATTTCTCCACTCAGGGTGGACTCTTTTGTGGGTGATCATGTCTATATTCTACCATTGACAGACTCTTATCTCCCTGTTGTGCACTGAATGTTTGTATCCTCCCAAAATGCATATTTTGAAATCCTAAGCCACAATTTGATGGTATTAGGAGGTAGAGGCTCTGGGAGGTATATAGGTCATGAGGATGTGGGCTCATGAATGGGATTAGTGCTCTATTAAAAGTGGTGGTGGAGAGCTCCCTCACTTCTTCAGTCAGGTAAGGTCATAGGAGCAGATGGCCATTTTTGAACATGAAGCAAGCCCCTACAAGACACTTAATCTGTTGATATCTTGATCTTGGACTTCTCAGGCTCTGGAACTATGGAAAACAAATTTCTATCTTTTGTAAACCACTCAGTCTATGATATTTTGTTACAGTAGCCTGAATGGATTAAAACATTCTCTTTCCTGGTTTCTGCAGTCTGTTCCTGCCTGAATCTCCTCTCCAGCATGGGCTTCAGAAACTAGTTCACATGGTCTAGGATATTTATTTCCCTATTTCCATAAAAGAAATATTTGTAGTAGTCTTGATCTTATGTAAGTACAGGCAAAGGAGTAAGGATGGGTAAGTTGATTTGTCTCCTTTTTGATGCCTAAGATTTTGTAGTGTTGTAAGGGCTTGGCTTTAGGGAGATTCCATTATCCCATGAGAACTTGACAGCCCAAGCCTTGGTTTTGGAAGCCTTTATTAGTAATAAAAAGGGAGAAGTAATAGAGAAGTGGATACTAGTATTTAATGCCTATTATATTTGTCATTTGTTACCACATTTCCAAGTGTGAGTAAGGTCTGGTTCTTGATAGATGTTTACTAAATTTTGATGAATTAAAGTGCAGGAGGTATTTATTATATATATTATAATAATATTATATTACTATATAAGGAGATATACATTATATTTGATTCTATATGGTAGGTATTATTATCACAGTTAATAGAGAAGGAGTCAGAGCTAAAGAGGGGTGAATAATTTCCTCTTGTTCACACAGCTAGTAAGTAATAGAGGTAGAGTTTGAGTTCAGGTCTCTCTGACCCCAAACTGCACATCCTTTCATTCTTACAAGGCTGTCTTAGGAGCCTTAGGAAAAATGCTGAATGAAAATTAGGAAGAGAGCCCTGGGAGTGCAGAGAAAGGAGAAAAAAAGGGACTGGATGAAAAGAATTTTCAAGAGAACAACACAGATAAAATGAATCAGGAGATAATTATCCCTTTCTACATCTAAGCTTCTTAACTATGCCAGGAAAGGGAACTCTGCAGAAGAGGTGGGGTAGCAGCTGCATTATTTGTTGATGTGGTCACATATTAAGTCAATCCCATTTGAAGTCTGTAAACTTCTAGATTGCTTCATCACATAAGTCTCAGAGGATCCGTCACTCCTCTGAAGACCATATCAGAGATGGAGCAAGAGTGGGAGGGAGAGGCATGAAAATTTCGGATGACAAAGTTCTCAGAAGGCATGTGGAGGTGGAAGCCAGATGGAATGAGATTGAGATTGCAGTATCTTATCTTTGCTACATGCCTTACTGTTTACAAAGCATTTTTTTGCATGAATCATTGCTGTCCATACATCTCTGAAGGAGGTGAGACAAATGTTATTAATGTAATTTTGCATACAACGGGGGCTAAAGTTTAGAGAAACCAGGTAACTTAGCCAACGGTCCCAAAGGAGGCAAATCTGGGGCTAGAATTTATATGTCCTGCTCCCTCCAGCAGACATTTCCTCACGGAGAAGTATATTTACATACAGAGCAATGAAAGGATTTATTGTCATTTTAGTAAGATTTTTTAAAATGTGGTGAGTCTATTTGGCCCTCTCTTTCGAGTGACCCATTTCTCCTCTTGGCTTGAAAGAGACTTGCTCCCTTCTACACTTTGTAAGATTAACAAATCCCCAAATAAGACTTAAAGTACCTTTGAAAAGAACAAAAATAAATAGATGAACCTTGTTTTTAGTCTTGAAGCTCAACATGTCAATATGATTTGATTTGTTGATTTTATTATGAACACTGTAATCTCTGGGATAATGCAGGGAACAAATCTAAACATAGACTTTCTTGGTGTGTGTGTGTGTGTGTGTGTGTGATCTGGGTACTAGTCCAACAGTTTGCTTCCTGTATAGTGATCAGCCATTTTTTTTTTTAGAACACAAGACTCTGGAAGTTAAATAGGGGCCAAAAGAATAGGGCAGAGTAGTGCATTTCTGTGGCTCTCATCTATTGCTATTGTAGGATTTTAACATAATCCTCAAAGACCCCAGCCTTTTATTTTTATAGTTTTGATAATACTGTTGGTGTACCCACAAATGCATCCTCTAAGCTATCACACTGAAGTCACCATTTACTTCCTGTTTTTTTGAGATTGGCTGCTTGAGTCTCTGAGCCCTGTGAATAAGCTTATGTCCACCATGGGCACTAGACTTTGGATGCTTGACAAAGGTGTCACAGCTTTTGGTGATGCTTGTGGGTGTTTGAGTTTTGGTGACTCATGTTTCTCTCCAGGGTACTGGTGTCTGTACACCCAGGGGGGCTGGCGAGAGCTCCAAAGAATGCAAGACCCTAGTGGCTGAGTCCGTCTCCCTGAACTGATGAACTGTGTGCTACCAAAGTCTAAAGCAGGATTCCCTGATGCTTCCAAAGTCTTCTAGACACTCAATGGACACAGTTCTTTCTGTTGTCTCTCATAGGCTCCCCCCAGGGGAGATCCATCCACGCTCTAATCACTCCTCCTCACTGATGAGGAAACCTTGCTCCTATTCACACTCCCTCTGTCTCCGTGTTCGCTTGTCTGCCAGGAAGCTCCTTGAACCCTTATGCAAACATTCCTATGGAACCCACTTCCCCAGCCTGCTCTCTTTTTCTCTTCTTTTCAGAAGAGCTTTTGAATGGAAACACTTTTACAAAATAAAATGCATACAAATATATGCTCCTTTTCAGTAACTTCCTATTAATCACTGTGAAGTTATCTGAGTTACCATTATTTATCCCCCTCAGTTATTAAAAAAAATTAAGTTTTTCCTTCCCCTGAAATTTAGCCTAGGGAGTTCAGTGGTTAGTGTATGACTCCACTAGGGGAACAAAAGGCACCTTTCCAATTAAAGTTAATAATGGGATAACTTCAGACACACAAAGGGACAAAAAGACAGGTATGAGTCATGGTGAGTTCAAAGGGAAAGGATTAAGGTGGAATCATGGAGCATCATGGGAAGGGCTATTCAAGGTACCACGTCAAAAAGGCTGATTAACAGCAGTCCCCAGTCAGCCTCATCACCAGGGAGTCTTACTGATAAAATTATTTCCCCTCCAGAGAGAATCTCCCTGAACCGAATAAATGTTTCACTTCTGAATAGGATTTATGAAAAGGCAAGGGGATAGCGGTGGCAAGAAGAAAGACCACATTCACAGAACAATCTGAAATGTGTCACTTAATATTGTTTATCGGTCCTTGCGTCTTCAATGAAATACAATTTTATACTTGTGTGAAGTCATTAGAGTGCCGACATTTCAAGTGTCTCTTTACAGGTTCATAATTAGTAGTGCTGTAATTTGAGGAGTGACTACTCTAAATTACTTAAAATATTATTTGATTCTCTCAACTTTTGAGTTAATATTTTCAATAAATATGTTGGTAAATCCTGGTAGGTAGGAAGCTTTAAACAGCTTGATTTTTTTTTATAATAATTTGATAGTCCTTTGAATTTCATATTGTAAATGTTTCTTCTCCCTTGGATTGACTAGTTTTAATACTTTTATGTTGTCTTACTTCTTTTAAGCAATCTTTTATTTAGTTTCTTCCTAAACAAGCAAACAGTGTGCAGTATATATATAGGAAATGATGCAAAAGACAGGGATAAATTGTACATTCAGGAAGAAGGGTATTTTTGTGTGCCATAGGAACACGTTATTTAAAAAGGCAATATGCTGTTCCTGAATACTATAAATATGTCATCACTCTAATGAAATGATAATGAGGCACTTGTGACTGCATATTTGTTACCATGGAAACAAACCATGACATCATAAGCACAAATGATTGACATAATTCCTGGCAGCAGCTGGACGACGAAGGAATTAATCTCACAGAGATCTAATTATTTCTGATGGCAACAGCTGAAATAACATTTGACAAAATTAAATGCAGTAAAATGATTTAGAAGAAAATATAACCATAGTCAATGGCTATAGCTAAAATAAAGGACCTTCTCAAGTCTTTACCAAGGATGAAATTCCTCCACAGAGAAGTGTCATCTTACACAAACAGAGTTTTTGCCAAAATATC
The DNA here is from genome assembly GCF_032405125.1 of Capricornis sumatraensis. NCBI lineage: Eukaryota > Metazoa > Chordata > Mammalia > Artiodactyla > Bovidae > Capricornis > Capricornis sumatraensis. The sequence goes on from NC_091073.1 coordinate 83,049,888, forward strand.
TAATTAAAAAGCTGCGAATGATCTTGTGGGACATTTTGGGGTTGTCCAGAGAAAGAGCTGGAAGATTTGGGCAGGAGCTGGGAAGCCTGTTGTAAGTAAGTGGGAGGAAAGCAGATGATCTCAGCTGTCAAAGCAGAGAGAGTTGCAGGAGTCCAGGCGTGGCTAGTGCAGCCCATCCTGCTCAGAGCAGTGGGCCATAGAAACATCTAGAACCTGGCTAAGTGGGGAATATGCTGCAGAAGGGTAGTTGAGGTAGCGAAAAGAGAGAACGAGAGGGTGGAAAGGAAGTGCGTGTGGATCTCAGCCAGGGCCTCCTCTCCTTTTGGTGTCTAAGGGTTCATTTTATACATTGATACTGGAATTTTCTAGATTGTTAGCCCCTTCTTCTTAGTGCAAGTTCTTTCTGCCCCCTCCTCAAAATCTTCACCTGCTATTTCTCAGAATTTTGGAGAAACGGTCACTTGGGCTCAGACATAAATGTTCTCATGAGCTTCTAGAAACTCTAGATGGTTTGTGGAATTGCTTCTGCCTATTATTGGAAGAAGCAGCAAGGTTGACCATGTCTCAATATGAGAATATTGGCCTGCCTGCTGCTGCCAACTTACTCTCCACAGGCACGCTGTTTCCTTGCAGCTCTTGGGTGCAATAGGGCATGACACAGCCAAGTTGGGGGGAAGGGAGGAAAAAAGGCCCCACTTATGCTCAAAAACTCACAAAAATCTCTCTCAAAAAAATGGACTGATACCCACCCTTCCGAGGTGCTCAAAATAGTCCAAAGTAGAGACAGATATTATGTCATCTCACATTATCCTTTCCCCCTCCTGCCTTTCTTGCATCCATGTACAGACCTCTCCCTGTGGATTTCAGGGGGGAGAAAATCCATTGTACACATCAACCCATGTGTAGAGACCTGGGGGAGTGAGGGTGGTGGGGTGAGGGTTGACCCTGGACCCACAAACTCGACCTCTACATAAGCATAGCTGTCTCCATGGCTATTTCAGTGTTTCATGCTTCATCATCAAAGCAACTGATGCTTTCCCTAGCTCCAAATCCTCATGTGAATTTTTTTGTTAGTTCTCTCTAATTCTATCCCCAGTCTATGATCAAAGTTAGTTTCATTCTTCCCTGGAAAGCAGAGTATTTTTCTTTCTTTGTGTTTTATTAAGGCAGCTACCCTGGACCATGAATCCGTGGCTGCCCCTGAATACTGCCTACGTGTATTTTGTTAAATAGTTCTTTTGTCATTCAGAAAACAAAACAACCCTCTTAACTCTGAACCCAATGCTCTCACAGATTTCTTCATTCTACCTCTGAGCTCCTGGCTTTCTAAAGATTGCTCAGCTAGATGAAAAAATCACTTACCTCAACCTTAATGTTAGGGATGTACTTGGGATTTTAACCTGAGACCAACGTGTCCCTCCCCTGGGGGAGCCATGCATCCCAGTTACCATCCCACATTATTTCTCTTCAAATCAATGTGACTATAGTGTCACTTCAGCATGTCACAGTTGATTTACCCTCTGTCAGGTACTTCAAATGCATCTTATGTTTGGAAGTTTTTTCCCTATCCCCAAGTTCTTCCTAGACTAAGAATTTTTTTTTTTTTTAACATGGATTTCTTAGATTTGCTTAAACTCATAAAATCCTTTAAGAATTATGAATGATCTCAGAAAAAATGCACATATGCCCATATTCACATACTATTGCACTTGTTTTTACAAATCTCTGAAGTCTTTCCTTGCTCCACAGGTTAATGACCCCCAAACTGGGTCCTCTTTAGGATTTAGGGTTTAAATTAGCTGTCTGTACTGCTTGCCTATCAAAATCACTGCTCATTCAGGACCAGCAGTGGGTGCTGGAATTAACCCTCCTATACATTCATTGGGTCAACAAAATACCCCTGGACCAAATGTCAGTGAAAAGGAAGAAAAATGATCAAGCTGACACCTTGGATTATCTTAATGATTCAGTTGTAGCCAGTAGTAACTATTTGGTGGAGAAGGCGATGGCACCCCACTCCAGTACTCTTGCCTGGAAAATCCCATGGATGGAGGAGCCTGGTAGGCTGCCATCCATGGGGTCGTGAAGAGTCAGACACGACTGAAGTGACTTAGCAGCAGCAGTAGTAACTATTTGTAATAAATGAGGTTGCCTTGAATAAGGTGTTTAGTAAAGTGAGTAAATGAAAATGTAGCTACATTTTTATAGGTTGAAATTTCAAACACGTGAGTGTAATGGAAACCAGGTTCAAGTAGATTTTCTTATGCTGATTACTGTCAGCAAGGTTTTAGACTCAGTACAAATGTTCTGGCATCTGTGGAGTGGTCATTCATGCTAGTTTTTCTTTCTTGCTGGGATACTTGGGTATCTTTTTAAACTTGAGACTTGAAGCCAACTAGTCTTCTACAGACACAGTGAATGCTGGTATCTGATGAAGTCCAGTGCTAGTATGTATTGATCAAACCTCATACCACGAGTCCCATTGGGTTTGGTATGTGAATTCTGGCCCAAATGGTCAAGTACAGATTGAGTACAGAGTGGATTGAAGTAAAGTCCTGTTGGATATTCCTCCTTTCTGAGTCATTTCTGGGAAGAAACTCTAAAAATTTATTTCATGTCTGTTTCCCAGATAGCAATTCAAAATGAATCTATTAACCCTAAGTAATGGTGTTTATTGATTAGTTTGGGAGAGGACCCTAAACTTGTTTAGGTTTAGATGTTCCTCAAAAGGGCATATGTAATAGGGAAAGTCTGTGGTCTCCACTCTGAACCCTGCTATAGATTAAAGTTGATGGTCCAGCCATTGAATTTTCTTCCCCAGGGGCCTCAACAGAGGGCTGGCTTTCAGCCTGAGACTTTGGGGTGGAAATTTCAGGAGTTTCTTAACTGTTTTCCCTGCTTCCTGTGGCTGGTAGGCTGGGTTTCCTGGAAGCACAGTGTGTTGGGTGGGTTCTTAAAACACTGTTGTCCCAACCCCTCATTTTACAGCTGAGAAAACAGAGACTTCGTGGAGTTAACGACTTGTCTAAAATTACTTTGTTCTGCCTGAATCACACGCTCAGTGCTCAGAGTCTTTTCTCTTCTGTCCGTCTTCTTTGGGGTTGCTCAACCCACCCCCAATCCTCACTCAACACACACAAAGAAAACTCCACTTTCCTTTTACTGCATTTCTTTCCTAGCATGAGCAGAGTCTTCATCGCAAAGAATTTACTCTGTATCTGCAGAGCAAAGATATTCTCTGAGTAACTAAATGTCTATTTTATCTTTGGAATTTTAAAAATAATTTTATTGAAGTATAGTTGATTACAAGGTTGTGTTTAATTTCTGTTGTAAAACGTCTCAGTTATATGTATATATACACACACCATTTTTCATATTTTTTTCCATTATGGTTCATCATAGGATATCAAATATAGTTCCCTGTGCTGTACAATAGGACCTTGTTCTTTATCATCCTACGTATAATAGTTTGCATCTGTTAATCCTGATTCCCGCTCCTCCCCTTCTCTACCTCTTCCTCTGGCAACCACAGTCTGTTCTCTATGTCTCTAAGTCTGTTTTTGTTCCATAGTGGAATTTTTGTTGCTATTTTTCTATTTGTGCAAGGAATAAATGGAACAGGGACATGAAGGAGTCAAGTAAAGACTACTTCAATAACAATCAAATAAAAAATTAAAAATCTACAGTTTCGACCATCATCATTACTTTAAAAATCCATATGCAGAGTCCTGTGAATAATTATATCATGTCTGCAAGGTTAACTAAGTGTTAGGTGACCAAAATCACCAAAGAAATGCTTTCACAGGCTGCCAAAGCCAGCAGGGCACCAGCGGGCATGTGTGGCTCTCGACTTTGGAAAATATGTTTCAGACAGTGATGAAAACGTAAACCACAAAAACCACTTCATTTCTAAAAGAACAAATTTTGAAAAACCATGTTTTGGAAGAAAGCCTCAATTTTCCATTTCATAACAAAGTCTTCCAAAGAAATCTTCTAAAATTACAAGGAATACTAAGGGGGAGTATGAGTAGAGAAGCCTTGAAAAAAGAAAATAAAAGCCTAGTTTAATCATGAAAGGCTTGATTGCCCAACAAACAGAGCTGGTGTTATGAAGGGGTCTTCTTCCCTCTTTCCTACCTCGCAACTGCTTTTCACAAAACTTCAATCCTCTCCCACAGTTTTTTCAGTTCAAAGCTTCCAAAAATTTAATTTCTAGAGCCTAAGTTCCAGAGCTCTACTTAAATATATATATATACATATATATAAATATATATACACACACACATACATACATACATTTTATTGCTCAACTACATTGTTAAAAAATGGCACTTTTTTTTTTTTTTTTTTTGCTGCGGGACATATAGGATCTTAGTTCCCTAATCGGGGATTGACCCCTCACCCCTTGCATTGGCAGTACAGCATCTTAACCACTGGGCTGACAGGCAAGTCCCCAGAACTCTACTAAAATTGAGATTTTGGTGGAAGAGAAAACACTAGGCTGTATAGTCATATTAAGGCATTTTAAATCCTCCTTGAGAGTAGGTTTTCCTAACAGATTATCATGAGAGCATTTGGACACTTCAAGAGTCAAAAGGAAATGTCATAGGACAGAGAGTTTGGGGATGTGGAAACATTTTGTCAATTGCATCATGCCCTATGGGGCTAGTGCAGCCAGCAGACGCCTGTCCTTCCTATGGTAAAGATGAGGTGGGAATAAAGCTAGAATCTGGATCCTCTGAACTCTGACTGAAGAGCCCTGAGCAAATGACTTAGCTTCTCTGAGCTTCAATTTCCTTCTATACAACATGAACCTACACCTGCCTCCTACTTGGGAGGATTGTTAGGAGTCCTGGATGTGATAATAGATACAAGTCTGCTTAATAAACCATCCGGTGCAATTCATTTATGAGGATAAGCTTACACTCAATCTTATTATCTTCTCTTTATAATCAGAATTTATTTATTTATTTGGCTGTGTCAGGTCTTAGTTGTAGCCCGTCCATCTTTGTTGCATAACTGGGGATCTTTCACTGTGGTGCACAGACTCTCTAGCTGTGACCAGCAGACTCAGTAGTTGCAGCACATGTGCTTAGTTTCTCCACAGCATGGGGGATCTCATTTCTCTGTCTGCAAGCATGCTAAGTTGCTTCAGTCATGTCCAGCTTTTTGTGACCCTATGGACTGTAACCTGCCAGGCTCCTCTGTCCATGGGATTCTCCAGGCAAGGATACTGGAGTGGGTTGCTTGCACTCCTCCAGGGCATCTTCCTGACCCAGGGATTGAACCTGCGTCTCTTACGACTCCTGCATTGGCAGGCATATTCTTTATCAGTAACTTCACCTGGGAAGAGCCAAGGATCAAACCTGTGTCCCCTGCACTGAAAGGCAACTTCTTAGCCAATGGACCTTCAAGGAAGTCTCAGAATTTATTATTTTGAAAGGTTAAACTGAACACATTATAAACGGTTTGGCTGTCTCCTATTCCAGCAATTAGTTACAAATGCTTTTCTTTTTCATTATTTTAAATAGACATTGAATAATTTAAAAGAATTTAAAATCAATGCCTATCCAATTTTAATGTATAAAAGCAATGTAGGGGAACATCTGAAGGCTCACCCAGAAATGTGAAAATGTGGTTAAGTGAAAAATGAGGTCATTACTTTAAAACTATTACAGCTAAGGGGCTTCCCTTGTGGCTCAGCTTGTAAAGAATCTGCCTGCAATGCAGGAGACCTGGGTTCAATCCCTTTGTTGGGAAGATTCCCTGAAGAAGGGAAAGGCTACCCACTCCAGTATTCTGGCCTGGAGAATTCCATGGACTGTATAGTCCATGGGGTTGCAAAGAGTCAGACATGACTGAGTGACTTTGACTCACTCACTCACTCATTATAACTAAATGTAGTTACAGTGTTGTGTGTGTCTGTCCACATTAACGTGACAGCCAAATTTAAAAACAAGCTGTTCAGGCATACCACGTATTCATTTCATGGCATTTGTTCAACTTGGATGAATGTTTCTTCCTATAAAGGTGAAAAATACAGAAAAGACATGACCCTGAATACAAAGCATTTGCCTAGTTCCTTAGAGAACACACACTAAGCTGTCATCTGTACAGACTGGTAACACCCCCAAATCCTGCAGTGTATTCTCCTCTGGATAGTATAGATGTGCTTAGCAGAGTCAAAGGCAAATTATGCCATGTTCTATGTCCAGATCAATACTTATACAGACAGAAGACAACTGACACAGAGAACAACAAGGACTTGAGTATGAATGACGATGGAGATGGAATCTGGTTGTTTAGCAACATATACGCTGAGAGCAATTCAAGTGACTGAAGGGCAGCTCTCCCACACACTTCTCCCCCCAACCCCTGTCATACTGATTCAAAACAGTTCTGTTTTCCCGAGAGTGAACTTCAGTCTTGAACTGGAGTAATTTGCAAATTCAGAGTCTGTCTGAGCATTTTCAAATCCACCTCAAGAATTCCCAGGAAATTTTGTGTTGACTCGTAAGTAAGTTTTCCCAAGGTTAAAAACTTATTCCCAAGGTCAAAAACATTTGTAGTCTGACATACTTGATCAATTTCCCAACTTCCCTGTGGCTGGTTAAACTCTAATAGTCAGTTCTCGGTTTTCCCTGGTTAGCATCCTAAGTCAATCGCAGGCAACATTCATTATAATTACACCCTTCCATTAAATCATTCTTTTTTATTTCCTGTGACTTTTAATAAATAAATTGTGTGTTGACATTTAAAATTTGAGTTGGGAAAAACTGCCTATTTGCAGCTGCCCCCTGCTTTGGTGTGGATTTCATTTATGAAACGTTTAAGGAAAGCCATAGCCATCACCAGGGTGAGTGGCCTGAAAACTCATAGAAAGCAGCATGTCTAGCAGGAAGGAATTTTATAATTTCTCTGGTCCAACTTCTCAGACTGGAAATGGAGCCCAGACAAGTGTTTGAATCCATAATTCAATGTTGTGTGGTAGATAAAAGACATGAACACAGATTTCTTGCGCTTGGTCATGTGATTCCATTAAACCACTCCTAGTCGGTGAAGAACTAGAGTGATTATCAGGCTTCATCTATTGTTTTACATTGACTCTCAAATGCTAAATTCTTTCTCTGGCGATGCTATTTGGCACCTCACCATATTTCTTCAGCAGTCACAGTTCCTGTGCATACCGTGCTGACAGCTTCCTCCTGGAAGCATCTGTATCTCCCAAGGGCTTTTGGGAGATGCCCTCAGAGTAGCCCTTAGGCTGTTAAGTTGTGCCTTTAGAGTGAGAGAACTCTGAGGTGAGTTCTACACCATCTTCTGGATGCCCCCAGTAAGACTGAGCCCCAAGTGCTTATAGAAGTGACTTGCTCATTCACATGCATTCTACGGGCTTGCATTTTTGTTTAAAAACATTTTATTGGAATATAATTGACTTACAAGGTTGTGTTAGTTTCAGATGTATAGCAAAGTGAATCAGTTATACATATATCCACTTTTGTTTAGATTCTTTTTCCATATAGGTTATAACAGAGTATTGAGTAGAGTTCCCTGTGCTATACAGGTAGGTCCTTATTAGCTATCTATTTTACATGTAGTAGTATGTATATGTCAATCCCAATCTCCCAGTTTACCCCTCCATCTCTTTTTATTGAAGTATAATTGCTGGGAAATATTATATGTTGTTGTTGTGCAGTCACTCAGTCTGTCTGACTCTTTGTGACCCCGTGGACTGCAACACACCAGGTTTCCTTGTCCTTTATTCTCTCCTGGAGTTTGTTCAGATTCATGTCCACTGAGTTGATGGTGCCATCCAATCATCTCATCCTCGGTCTCCCCCTTATCCTCGTGCCCTAAATCTTTCGCAGCATTAGGATCTTTTCCAATGAGTCGGCTCTTCACATCAGTTCAGTTCAGTCACTCAGTCGTGTCCAACTCTTTGTGACCCCATGAATTGCAGCACGCCAGGCCTCCCTGTCCATCACTATCTCCTGGAGTTCACTCAGACTCATGTCCATCGAGTCGGTGATGCCATCCAGCCATCTCATCCTCTGTTGTCCCCTTTTCCTTCTGCCCCCAATCCCTCCCAGCATCAGAGTCTTTTCCAATGAGTCAACTCTTTGCATGAGGTGGCCAAAGTATTGCAGTTTCAGCTTTAGCATCATTCCTTCCAAAGAACACTCAGGGCTGATCTCCTTCAGAATGGACTGGTTGGATCTCCTTGCAGTCCAAGGGACTCTCAAGAGTCTTCTCCAACACCACACTTCAAAAGCATCAATTCTTCGGTGCTCAGCTTTCTTCACAGTCCAACTCTCACATCCATACATGACCACTGGAAACACCATAGCCTTGACTAGGCGGACCTTAGTCGGCAAAGTAATGTCTCTGCTTTTGAATATGCTATCTAGGTTGGTCATAACTTTTCTTCCAAGGAGTAAGCGTCTTTCAATTCCATGGCTGCAGTCACCATCCGCAGTGATTTTGGAGCCCAAAAAAATAAAGTCTGACATTGTTTCCACTGTTTCCCCATCTATTTCCCATGAAATGATGGGACCGGATGCCATGATCTTCATTTTCTGAATGTTGAGCTTTAAGCCAATTTTTTCACTCTCCTCTTTCACTTTCATCAAGAGGCTTTTTAGTTCCTCTTCACTTTTTGCCATAAGGGTGGTGTCATCTGCATAGCTGAGGTTATTGATATTTCTCCCGGCAATCTTGATTCCAGCTTGTGTTTCTTCCAGTCCAGCGTTTCTCATGATGTACTCTGCATAGAAGTTAAATAAGCAGAGTGACAATATACAGCCTTGACATACTCCATTTCCTATTTGGAACCAATCTGTTGTTTCATGTCCAGTTCTAACTGTTGCATCCTGGCCTGCATACAGATTTCTCAAGAGGCAGGTCAGGTGGTCTGGTATTCCCATCTCTTTCAGAATCTTCCACAGTTTATTGTGATCTACACAGTCAAAGACTTTGGCATAGTCAATAAAACAGAAATTGATGTTTTTCTGGAACTCTTGCTTTTTCCATGATCCAGCGGATGTTGGCAATTTGATCTCTAGTTCCTCTGCCTTTTCTAAAACCAGCTTGAACATCTGGAAATTCACGGTTCACTTATTGCTGAAGCCTGGCTTGGAGAATTTTGAGCATTAGTTTACTAGCGTGTGAGATGAGTGCAATTGTGCAGTAGTTTGTGCATTCTTTGGCATTGCCTTTCTTTGGGACTGGAGTGAAAACTGACCTTTTCTAGTCCCATGGCCACTGCTGAGTTTTCCAAATTTGCTGGCATATTGAGTGCAACACTTTCACAGCATCGTCTTTCAGGATTTGAAATAGCTCAACTGGAATTCCATCACCTCCACTAGCTTTGTTCGTAGTGATGCTTCCTAAGGCCCACTTGACTTCACATTCCAGTATGTCTGGCTCTAGGTGATTGATCATACCATCATGATTATCTTGGTCATGAAAATCTTTTTTGTACAGTTCTTCTGTGTATTCTTGCCACCTCTTCTTAATATCTTCTGCTTCACATCAGATGGCCAAAATATTGGAGCTTCAGCTTCAGCATCAGCATTCATTCCTTCCAATGAATATTCAGGGTTGATTTCCTTTAAGATTGACTGGTTTGATCTCCTTGCTGTCCAATATTGGCAGTATTATATGTTATAGGTATGCAATGTAGTGATTCACAATTTTTAAAGATTATGCCTCATTCATAATTATAAAATATCGACTATATTCACAATGTTGTATAATATGTCTTTGTAGCACACTTCTACCTAATAGTTTGTACCCCTTTCTCTTTGGCCCCCAAATTGCCCCTCCCCTTCCCTCTCCCCACTGGTAACCCCAAGTTGGTTCTCTATACCTGTGAGTCTGCTTCTTTTTTGTGATATTCACTAGTTTGTTGTATTTTCAAATCCACATGTAAGTGACATCACACAGTATTTGTCTTTCTCTAACTTATTTCACTTTAACATCATGCCCTCCAAGTCCATCCATGCTGCTGCAAATGGCAAAATTTCTTTTTTATGGCTGTGTAATATTCCATTGTATATGCATACTTTTTGGAATTCCATCTCTTTGATATCTCACTTCCACACTCCCCGAGTGCATGGAATAATGGCTACAAAGTCCAAAGACATTCATACTCTAATCTCTGAAATCTATGAATATGTTACCTTACATGGCAAAGGGGACTTTGCAGATGGAATTAAGGTTATGGAATTTGAGACAGGGAAATTATTCTGGGTTATTTACATGGGTTCAGTCTAATGGCCTGTGTCTTTGAAAGTTGAGGAACTTTTTCCATTGTGGTGAGAGAGACATATGATAGGTGAAGGGTCAGAGAGATGCAAAATTTTGGGCTTTGAAGATGGTCTCCTTCAGGTGGAAGAAGAGAGTCATAAGCCAAGAAATATTGGTGGCCTCTAGAATCTGGAGAAAACAATGGTTACTGACATCTTGATTTTAGTCCAGTGAGACTCATGTTAGACACACCTACATAACTATAAAATAATAAATTTGTGTTGTTTTAAGCCACTAGATTTGTGATAATTTTTTATGGCAGTAATAGAAAGATAATTCATTTCTCTACTCATTCTAGAATTACCTCTGAAATAAACCTCTTACATTCAAAGCTTTTTTTCTAGGTCACTTTCTTGGGGCTCTCCATTTTGCAAGGTACACTACTACCTATTCTTGGTATATCTGTGTTCTGTAGTCAGAAATTAGACCTTTGTGTTTCATAGAGTGCCTCTTAGTATCACGTCTGCTGCTGCTGCTGCTGCTGCTAAGTCGCTTTAGTTGTGTGCGACCTCATAGACAGCAGCCCACCAGTCTCCCCCATTTCTGGGATTCTCCAGGCAAGAACACTGCAGTAGGTTGCCATTTCCTTCTCCAAGTATCATGTCTAGCACTATGCAAATACTCCACAAATATGTGTTGATTCAAATGAAAGAATAAAAACATCCATTAAGTTCAGCAACATAGTATATAGTCATGTGCCAGGGTGGAAGTGGATTGAGAGAGGTTCCACCTCAAATATCCTAGTAATGGCAATTGACTTTCTCCTCAGGTCATTTCACTATTAAGAGTTTTCTAGTCCTGAGTCATATTTCTTCAACCAAAGAGGCAACTTGTTCTTAATTACAGAGTAAGAACTATTGTGATGACCTTAAACCTCCATCATCAACATTGTGTTTGAATTCACACCTTTGTTTGAATCAATAAGCACTCAGTCATTTTTCTTTTAGTGGAAATATGTGACTAAATAGTCTTGCTTTTATTTGAAACCACAATTCCTGTAAAATTTAGAAGTAATATTGCTACAGCTATCAGATTATAGCTATAGCACAGGTCACAGAGTTGCTCTGCTTCTCTCCTTCAAAGCTCACAGAAGATGGTACTTCCCAATCTCTAATGGTAGAATGGGGCTATGTGATTAGTTCTGGGTCGGTGTCACCCTCTGGACTGAAACATTTCATTGCCAGTGTGATATCCTCCCCTCACTTTGTTTTCCATGATAGTTAAGGAAGCTGTGTGTTTCCAATGTTGCAGCTTCTGAAGGATGTGGAACCACTTTCCACTTGGACAGGATGGAGGACAGTCACCCTGAAGATTAGGCTAGGTTTGCAGTGGGCTTCACCTCAAAAAGAAATAAGCCACTTAAGTGTCAAACCACTGAGATTTTGAGGTTATTCCTCAGCATCACCTAGCTATAATAGGCCTCTACTATAAGGAGAAGGCATGGCACCCCACTTCAGTACTCTTGCCTGGAAAATCCCATAGACGGAGGAGCCTGGTAGGCTGCAGTCCATGGGCTCACGAAGAGTCAGACACGACTGAGTGACTTCACTTTCACTTTTCACTTTCATGCACTGGAGAAGGAAATGGCAACCCACTCCAGTGTCCTTGCCTGGAGAATCCCAGGGACAGGGGAGCCTGGTCTGCTGCCATCTATGGGGTTGCACAGAGTCGGACATGACTGAAGTGACTTAGCAAGGTTGCTATGGGCTTCCCAGGTGGTGCTAGTGGTAAAGAACCCACCTTCCAATGCAGGAGACGTAAGAGACTCAGGTTTGATCCCTGGGTCAGGAAGATTCTCTGGAAGAGGGCCTGGCTCGCCACTCCAGTATTCTTGCCTGGAGAATCCCTGGACAGGGGAGCCTGGTGAGCTACAGTCCATGGCATTGTGAAGAGTGCAATATGATTGAAGCACAACACATGTTTACTATAAATATGGGAAATACATAGATCTTCTCGGTTTATGGTTGATTATATAATCCATGCTGGCTTGTCTAGGTGATCTAGGGAAAAAAGCAAGATTGAGGAGGATAATAAGGAAGTCTATTGAAAAGACACATGGATGGACATCTTGGACTGGGCGCAGAGAGTGAGGATATTTGTGTTCCTTGTCAATGACTCAACAGAAAGCACTCACTGAGGAGGAGGCTCTCTGTAATCACATGGACGACATACCCCAACACCAAGGTTGTCCCTGGTTCTTGTCACATGGATGCTATGCAGTGGTAGTAGCCAAGTAAACCTTGATTGGGAGAGGTTGGCCCCTTCATAACCTTTATGTTTGGACTTGCAGCTTCAAGGATGTCACAGCTTACTTCTGGGGGCAGGAGTAGACACTGGCAGCAGGAATCTTTCCATTAGAAAAACAATCATTGTTTAAGTACCTACAAGATACTATTTATCTTATCCCCCTATCATTTCTATGAGTAAAATATCACTGCAGTTTTTAGATAAGAAAACCAAAGCTTGAGAGGTCAGTTGATCATGACCACAGAGCTGGTTAGCAGAGGAAACAGCGCCTAGTCCAGACCTATCTGATTCCACTGCCCGTGCTCCCTTTGAGATACCTATGATCTCTCAGAGGCATGGAATAAGTAACTCTGGTGAGAAAGTTTGGGTTCACTTAGAGGCTTCTCTACCAGAGCTGGAACTGCCTTTTGAAGTTAATCTGTGCTGCAGATCTGGGCTGTTCATTCCTGTCTATCTGGACTATGAGCTCTCCCTGACACTTCGCTGCTGTAACCTAGTCCAAGCCTTCAACACCTCTCTCCTGGATTGTTATAAAGCCTCCTAACTGGGATCGTCCTCCTACCTTTTACTCCATATGCTTATTCTCAAAGTGGCAGTGCTGTGATTCTGTTAAAAGTCAGAACATGTCACTGCTTCACTCAAGGCATTATGGTTAGTCATTTCCCTTGGAGTAAAACCATAGTTACAGTAGCAGCTTGACTTCCCTGGTGGCTCAGATGGCAAAACATCTGCCTATAATGCGTGAGACACAGTTTGATGCCTGGATTGGGAAGATCTCCTGGAGAAGGAAATAGCAATCCACTCCAGTATCCTTGCCTGGAAAATCCCATGGACAGAGAAACCTGGTAGGCCATAGTCTATGGGGTCGCAAAGAGTCAGACATGACTGAGTGACTTCACTTTCACTTTCTCAACACCTTACAGTTTTTATTTTTTGGCTGTACTACACAGCACGCAGGATCTTAGTTCCCTGACCAGGAATCGAACCTGCATCCCCTGCATTGGAAGTGTAAAATCTTCACCACTGGACTTCCAGGGAAATCCCAACACCCTGCAAATCTTGCCTTATACTTCCCTTCCCCTTTCTCTGACCTTCACTCCATTCTAGTTCACTGTAGTCACAATGACCAAATTCTATTTTTTCTGATATCCTATGCTTTACTTCCTCACCTCAATGTATTAAAATATCATCGACCAAGTGAACTCTTCTTTCATCACTATATTTTACACTATACAGCCCCTCCCCAACCCAGAAATTCCTTTATCTCTTCCATTTCTTATATTTTCCACAGCACTTATCATCTTCTACCATCACCCTGCTTATTTAACTTATGCAGAGTACATCATGAGAAATGCTGGACTGGAAGAAACACAAGCTGGGATCAAGATTGCTGGGAGAGATATCAATAACCTCAGATATGCAGATGACACCACCCTTATGGCAGAAAGTGAAGAGGAGCTAAAAAGCCTCTTGATGAAAGTGAAAGAGGAGAGTGAAAAAGTTGGCTTAAAGCTCAAGATTCAGAAAATGAAGATCATGGCATCCGGTCCCATCATTTCATGGGAAATAGATGGGGAAACAGTGGAAACAGTGTCAAACTTTATTTTTTTGGGCTCCAAAATCACTGCGGATGGTGACTGCAGCCATGAAATTAAAAGACGCTTACTCCTTGGAAGAAAAGTTATGACCAACCTAGATAGCATATTCAAAAGCAGAGACATTACTTTGCCAACTAAGGTCCGCCTAGTCAAGGCTATGGTTTTTCCTGTGGTCATGTATGGGTGTTAGAGTTGGACTGTGAAGAAGGCTGAGCACCAAAGAATTGATGCTTTTGAACTGTGGTGTAGGAGGAGACTGTTGAGAGTCCCTTGGACTGCAAGGAGATCCAACCAGTCCATTCTGAAGGAGATCAGCCCTGGGATTTCTTAGGAAGGAATGATGCTAAAGCTGAAACTCCAGTACTTTGGCCACCTCATATGAAGAGTTGACTCATTGGAAAAGACTCTGATGCTGGGAGGGATTGGGGGCAGGAGGAGAAGGGGACGACAGAGGATGAGATGGCTGGATGGCATCACTGAGTCAATGCACATGAGTCTGAGTGAACTCCGGGAGTTGGTGATGGACAGGGAGGCCTGGCGTGCTGCGATTCATGGGGTCGCAGAGTCAGACACGACTGAGCGATTGAACTGAACTGAACTGAACCATATCATATCATTCATTTATATTATTTTGTTTCCTCACTGGTTCCACACAGCCAGGACTTTCCCCTTCCCCACTGGACTATAAGTTTCAAGAGAGTAGGACTTTTTCAAAAATCAATAGAGTTTAGTTTTTAGAATGGTTTTAGATTTACAAAAATATTAAGTGGCAAGTACAAAGTTCTCATAGTCTCCTTAAGCTGTTCCCCTCTCCTCTCCTCTCCTTCTCTTCCTTTTTCTCTCCTTCCTTCCCTCCAGTCCAACCCCTAATAACCACTGATCTTTTTATTGGTTATAGTTTTGCCTTTCGTGAAATGTCATATAGTTGAAATTATGTAGTACATAGATTTTACAGTTGGCTTATTTCACTTAGGGATATGCATTTAAGTTTCCTCCATGTCTTAGCCTGACTTGGTAGCTCATTTCTTTTTATGTACAGTTTGTTTATCCATTCACCTATTGAAAGACATCTTGGTTGCTTCCAAGTTTTGGCAACTATGTATAATGCTGCTATAAATATTCATGTATAGGTTTTGTGAGGACATATGTTTTCAATTCATTTGGGTAAATACCAAGGGGTGCAGTTGTTGGATCATATGGTAAGAGTATGTTTATTTTTGTAAGACACTGCCAAACTGTCTTCCAAAGTGACTGTACCATTTTGCATTTCCACCAGCAATTAATGAGAGCTCCTGCTACTCTACATCCTTGCCAGCATTTGGTGTTGGCAGTTTTTTGGATTTTGTACATTCTGATAGATGTGTAGTGGTATCTCACGGTTGTTTTAATTTGCATTTTCCTGATGTCATATGATGTGGGGCATCTTTTCATGTGCTTATTTGCCATCTGTGTATTTTCTCTGGTGAGGTGCCAGTTCAGATCTTTTGTCCATTTTTTTTAAGTTGGATTTTTATTTTCTTATTGTTAAATTTTAAGAGTTCTTTGTGTATTTTGGATAACAGTCTTTTAGAAGATGTTTTTTTGCAAAAATTTTCTGCCAATCTGTGGCTCTCCTTTTCATTCTTAACAATGGCTTACACAGAGCAGGAGTTTTAAATTTTAATGAAGTCCAACTTCATTCAATTTTTGCTTTCATGGATTTGTGCCTTTGGTATGAGAGTAGAATTTTTCACCTTTTTTTTATTGCTTTATCCTTAGCTCATAAAATATTTCTTGGCACATAGTAAGGACCCAATAAATATTTGTTGAATGACCAAGTGCTGTTACTTTGGGAAATTACATGCTTTCCTTTTTTATTTTTTTCAAGGGAAATATTCATTTGTTACATCACCCCTAAGAAGGAACTTTAGCTCAAAACCCATCCATCTCACCCAGAAGATCCATAATGTAGATGTGAATATCATCTACCTGCATGAAACGAATGGCAACAGTTTAGAGTGTGTATATTTTTTTCAGGATGATAAGGGTTTTCTTTCCCCTATCATCTGAGCACTTTTGGTTAATGTGGATTCTAATTTCTCTTTCAAGTTAAAGTAGAAAAGAAGTAATAACATTAGAATTTATGATGACACAGAATAGACTGAGTACATAAAACTAAGGTCTTCCCTGGTGGCTCAGCAGTAAAGAATCTGCCTGCAATGCAGGAGCCACAGGACACACGGGTTCGATCCCTGGGTCGGGGGCAGTCCACTCCGGCATTCGTGTCTGGAGCATCCCTTGGACAGAGGAGCCTGGCAGGCTACAGACCGTAGATTTGCAGAGTCAGACACGACTGAAGTGACTTAGCACTCATGCATGCATGTAAAACGAAATAATGGACTTGTCTTTATGAAAGAGAAAGCCCTTTTTGTTGGTGGGCCAAAATGAGCATGCTTCTGGTTCTCTTAAAGAAGTACTCCTTGTGGACTTGAACTGCTAAGCAGAGTCAAGACAAGGTATCCCACCAAGGATTAAGGCCCTATCGACTAAACGCAAGAGAATGGTTTTTCTTCCTATCTTCCTTCCCTCCTTCCTTCTTTCTTTTCTTTTTCTCTCTCCCTCTTTCTTTCTTTCTCCTTTTTTTTTCTGGGAGAAAATATTTCAATAAAGTTTGACATGATTAACAATAATTGGAAAAAAAGCTGATGCATAAATATGTGTAGATGGTTAAAAGTCAATGATACAGGTGGAGAATAATAGAAGTAAGGAAATGTGCCAAAATTTGTTGTTATTGACTAAGATGTGAAGAAAGAGAAATGCAGGTATAATCTTTTAGAGCAAGAGGGAGGGAGAGGTCACAAAGAGCAGCTAGATGAGTTTTTATCATCCTTATTTTGAAAACTCGGAGTGTATGGCAGCACAATGCTGCTAGAGTTTTAGCTTTAAATCTTTAAGATTTTTATTAAAGGGAAAGGTTCCTTTGCCTCAGGTATGAAAAGTCTTTGGTTTTTCCCTACCTCCCAAGTCCATTTATGGAGAGACACATGGAGTCCTGGGAAGTAAGGGCATGAAAAGGAAATTTTCTTTCATGAACAGTTTCAATTTTGTCATTGTAGAGAACATGGCTCAAGCTGGGAGCAGTACGGGGTGAGCTGACCTGTACAGCACACACCTGAGAGTGTGGCCTCCTTAGATGCTGGCCCTGGGCGGGCTGCTTGTGTGGGAGGCAGCTTCTGACAGTGGGCTTCAAGGGAATGCTTGTGTTTATGCTGCACAGCTTGGGTCCCCTAACCTATCTGCAGGGCAGGAACAGAGAGGCAGATGTAGGGAACCGATATGTGAGCAAGGGAGGGAGAGTGAGACGAACGGAGAGGTTGGGCTTGATCTACGCACACTGTCATGTGTAAACAGATAGCTGGTGGGAAGCTGCTGGATAGTGCAGCGATGACCTAGATGGCTGGGGTCGGGGTGGGTGCAAGAGAGGGCATATTCATATACATATAGCTGATTCACTTCGTTGTACAGCACACCATTGTAATACAAATATACCCCAATTAAAAAAAGAAAGAAAGAAAGAAAGAAAAGAACTTTCTCTTCAGCTGCAATATAGGTGACAGCCTCCAGAGGCTAGCACCTTTGGAACCTACCTTGGCTTCCCAGGCAAGCCCACCTCTTTCCAGGTAGCCTCACAGACAGGTTATGCTTCAAAGCTCTCACTGAGCTGGCCATGACTTCATCAGATCTACACTTTGTGACCCCATGGACTGCAGCCTACCAGGCTCCTCCATCCGTGGGATTTTCCAGGCAAGAGTACTGGAATAGGTGGCCATTGCCTTCTCCAGAAACTGAAGCACCCTTGCCCAAACCCTCTTTCTCCTCCTCCTCTGTCACCGGGAAACTTGGTGTCCCATGGCCTACTACAGGTTTTTCTCACCCCTCCTTTTATGTCGCACCAGTTTATCCTCCAGCAGACCACTAGCATCTTAGGAAGTGTCTGCTTCCCAGGAAGACCTAACTCACCCAGTGTCTTACTCATTTTTCAGCATTATAAAAAACTATCCATATAAGTGAAATTTATTGTAAAAGGGAGTCTAGACGGACAGAGGTAAACAGTATAGAGATATTCACATCTAACAAGAAGTGAGTTAAATCCTCCTCTTTGATTCTTTAGTTCCAATTCTACAGCTCATGGAAACCTTAGATTTGGTGTGCATTCTTTTCACATTTATCTAAGTACATGCCCATACAGACACTTTTGTAACACACAAGTAACTCTATATTATGTATATTATTTTGCACCTAGGTTATTCTTTGTTTACTGATATTTTTTAAAGATTGCCCCAGGCCAGGACAATGAATCTGCCTCCACCTTTTAGACAGTGCATAAATACTCTATTGTGTGGAAATTTATGCATGTTTCTTCTTCCCATTCTTCTATTTCCTTGCCTTATTTCCATCCTTTACTTTTTCTAGAAATGAAAAAATTTATAGAAATTGCACATAGGAACAAAAATTCAAAGTATGTAAAATGAAACATAAATGTTAACATTCTGTGCCTATGTATGCAAACCCCATCCCCAGGAGTCCACAACTTTAAGTGGTTCTTAATTTTTCTTCCTTTTGTGGTTTCCATTATAATTTTGTGTTAAAATATTTTTATTTCTTATTAAAGTTTTTATAAAAAATAGTTACCATAGCTAAAAAAGGAAACAGCAATAAAGACTTCTAATGCAACAAAGACATTATTTTAATGGACTCATTTGATGGAGCAAAGGTATGTACACGTTCTTGGTTTACCATCTTGAACCCAAAGCCTGACTGGTAAGGAAAATACCTTGGCTAATACTGTGGACTCTGCAGGGAGTCTGAATTCTAATTCTTGCTCTGTCACCTCCTGGTTGGTTGTGCAACCTTGGGCCCTCTGTGCTTAATTTTCTTTATCTTAAAAGTTAAAATGCAATAGTGCCAAACTTGTAAGGTTTGCATGAATGAGAGAGAATGGCCTGTGGTATAAAATATGGCAGAATTTAGATAGTACTTGTGGTGCATACTGACTCTGTGAAAACCATGGCATCTTGGACCTCTTAGGTATCAGCGAAAATGGGTCTGCTCAGCGTTCTCCCTCAAAGTGTGAGGACTCAGTTAATGAAATAGGACCTGTAAAAGTATGTGGTAGCATGTGGTAGGCACTCCTAGAGAAGTGCTAGTTCCTTTCAGTTCTGTTAGGAATAGATTTGGAGAAGGAAATGGCAACCCGCTCCAGTGTTCTTGCCTGGAAAATCCCAGGGACGGGGGAGCCTGGTGGGCTGCCGTCTATGGGGTCACACAGAGTCGGACACAACTGAAGTGACTTAGCAGCAGCAGCAGGAATAGATTGCCTTACACATGAAGATCTTTTATAGTCTTCTACAGTATAAGCAATGATTCCTGGGCTTCTCAATTGTTTACAGAATGTGTGTCGGAAGCTACAATTATTGCCTGAGCCTAAAAACTTTAGCTTTTGATAGGAAAGAAAAACATTTCTGATTCTAACAATGACAGAGGAATGCAGGAGGACACAAATTTCTTCTGTTTAAAATGTCTGATTATTTATGGTATGCTGACTATGCCCATTTTTATTGATTATTTAAAGGATAAATGCCATTTTATTTAAATTTTATCAGCATTATTTTTCTGGGTTAATAGTTGTTCTAGTGTTAAAATTAATTATAGTTGACTTTCTTTAGGTCATATATATTTCTGATTTTGATTAATTTGAAGAAAGCACTAAATATGAAGAAATGTGAAGATTTAGTATAATGTTTGCTTATACATTCCTACACACTAAGATTAATACTAGACTTAAAAATGTCCAATTATGTTTGTGCAATAGAAGATACATGTTATGCAGCTTCTAACATTTATGATGTAGTATAGGAAGATATTTCAAATTTCTAGTTAATTGTCCAAAGTCAACAGGTCGGTAGATTCTGGGAGCACTGCCCATTTCAGGGAAGAATTATAGCTAAAGGAAAATACCACCAGCTATATTACAGAACATTAAGAATTTTGTGTATTTAGAAAAGGAACTGTAGTGTGGAAAGAAAAGTCTTGATGATAAAAGGCTACAACATACTATTTGAATTATTTTCTTTCATCTCTCCAGCTGGTTGGATTTGGACGAGACTTGGCATCCTGAGTATCTTAGACTGGGTTTCCCAGAAGTCAGTCCTAAGTCAACGATGCCAATTTATCAAGGTCTAACTTCCAAGAGACACTAGTAAGGAAGTGGGTGAAGCAGGACAGGGGATTGGAGGGTGCCAGGCCAGGGTACAATCGCAGCCTGGTCCTCAGTGTGCTTCCGCAGGGAGATTCCCTAAATTGCACACAGGGGAGTCCTGCCCTGAGTGTGAGGGCTTTCCTGTTTACTCATCAGTCAGTTACTGGTACCACGAATTCCTAGACGATATCAATACTTTCAGCTACAGAGACAGCAGATCTGATGGCTGAAGGAGCGTTTCCTCCACATCACAGATGTCAGTTGTTAGCATCTACGCACAAAGCAGCTGGAGGAGTCACACGACACTGGTACCAGGAATTAGGGGATCTGGACAAAGAACAGGGTCAACATCTGTTTGCATGTGTTAAAACGCAAACTTGAATTCTAAGCCAGTCCAGACCAATCAATGGCATTAGAAAGAAAGCTAGAAATATTTTGGTAATGCATATGCGGCAAGGCTAAATAAAGCCTTGAAGATTTACATACATTCATTTAAAATTTTCCAGCTATTTGTGTTTTTCAGTTCAGAGTCCAGTAGCTTTTGAAAAGATGACAATGTGCAAAAATCTTAGAACCAACATGGCCTGGATTCATTTTTTCCAAAATGGTTGATTGCATAGCAAATCTGCCATTTCTTTTTGCGGAGGTAGATTTTAGTTTATACAATTGCTATTCATGGAAAAATCTATTGATGTGTCATGTATTCTGTTGGAAAGTCTGAGAAATATAAGCATTATTCCATCTCAGCCCTCGATTTGACTTCTTTTTTAAAAAAAATTATTTATTTTTAATTGGAAGACAATTGCTTTACAACACTGTGTTAGTTTCTGCCATACATCAGCACGGGATCAGTCATAGGCATAGGTATGTCCACTCCCTCTTGAACCTCCTTTTCACCTCCCACTCCATCCCACCCCTTTAAGTAGTCGTGGAGCACTGGGTTTGAGTTCCCTGCATCATACAGCAAATTCCCTCTGGCTATCTGTTTTACAGATACATTTATATGTAATATATGTTTCAATGCTACTTTCTCTATTTGTCCCACTCTCTCCTTCCCCTTCAATTTGACTTCTAAAGCTTCCAAAGTCTAGGGAAAAAACTGCTGTCCTATGCTGTCCTGTGAGCAAACAGGGAGGAAAGAGGGAACAGCAGAGAAACAGTATGGACTTACACAAGTTGCTTGATGCTTTGAGTTAAAATTCAGAATTGTGACCACCTGAGGTGGGGAAACAGTGGAAACAGTGTTAGACTTTATTTTTTTGGGCTCCAAAATCACTGCAGATGGTGATTGCAGCCATGAAATTAAAAGACGCTTATTCCTTGGAAGGAAAGTTATTCATATTGAAAAGCAGAGACATTACTTTGCCAACAAAGGTCTGTCTAGTCAAGGCTATGGTTTTTCCAGTGGTCATGTATGGATGTGAGAGTTGGACTGTGAAGAAAGCTGAGCGCTGAAGAATTGACGCTTTTGAACTGTGGTGTTGGAGAAGACTCTTGAGAGTCCCTCGGACTGCAAGGAGATCCAACCAGTCCATTCTAAAGGAGATCAGTCCTGGGTGTTCTTTGGAAGGACTGATGCTAAAGCTGAAACTCCAGTACTTTGGCCACCTCATGCGAAGAGCTGACTAATTGGAATAGACCCTGATCCTGGGAGGGATTGGGGGCAGGAGGAGAAGGGGACAACAGAGGATGAGATGGCTGGATGGCATCACCTACTCGATGGACATGAGTTTGGGTAAACTCAGGGAGTTGGTGATGGACAGGGAGGCCTGGCATGCTGCAATTCATGGGGTTGCAAATAGTAGGACACGACTGAGCGACTGAAATGAACTGAACTGAACTGAGTTTGGTCTCCACCATATGCAAATTCTATTTACCTGCTAATGTGTATCAACTATCATCCATGTAGAACATTGCTTCCCACACTAATGCATGGAGAGTTAGCCTCACACTTAGAGAGATGTGGATTCAGGATGTCTTAGAAAGAGAATTTCTATTGCTAGCAAGTTCCCAGGTGCTGCTGATGCTGTTGGTCCTCGGACCACACTTTGAGTGTATCCTTGACCTAGCACGTTTGCATATTTCTGTAGGCAGTGGCATGTCAAAGTCACTTTTCTAGAGTTGGCACAATGATATATTACCTTTGTTTTTCCTCTTTATCCTTAGGTAGATATTTTGATGTGACTATTTTAGTGATACTAGAAATAAGCTCATTATGTCATACATTTATTATAGAGATGTTAACACATA
This sequence comes from Capricornis sumatraensis, assembly GCF_032405125.1. Lineage (NCBI taxonomy): Eukaryota > Metazoa > Chordata > Mammalia > Artiodactyla > Bovidae > Capricornis > Capricornis sumatraensis. The sequence continues at coordinate 83,072,529 of NC_091073.1, forward strand.
CATACTTTTTCAAAAAAACATTTTATTGGAGTATAATTGATTTACAATGTTGTGTTGGTTTCTGTTGTACAGCAAAGTGTACACACTCTTTTAGATTCTTTTCCCATATAAGTCATTATAGATAAGTATGGTTCTCTGTGCTATATGATACATCCTTATTACTAATCTATTTTATATATTGTTGCCGTTGTTCAGTTGCTAAGTCATGTCCATCTCTTTGCTATTTCATGGGCTGTAGCCTGCCAGGTTCCTCTGTCAGTGGGATTTCTCAGGCAAGAATACTGGAGTGGGTTGCCATTTCCCATTCTAGGGGATCTTCCTGATCCAGGGATCAAACCCATGTCTCCTGCATTGGTAAGAGGATTCTTTACCACTGAATCATCACAGAAGCCCATTTTATGTATAGTAGTGCAGATGGTGACTGCAGCCGTGAAATTAAAAGACGCTTACTCCTTGGAAGGAAAGTTACGACCAACCTAGATAGCATATTGAAAAGCAGAGACACTACTTTGCCAACAAAGTCCGTCTAGTCAAGGCTATGGTTTTTCCAGTGGTCATGTATGGATGTGAGAGTTGGACCGTGAAGAAGGCTGAGCACCGAAGAATTGATGCTTTTGAACTGTGATGTTGGAGAAGACTCTTGAGTGTCCCTTGGACTTCAAGGAGATCCAACCAGTCCACTCTGAAGGAGATCAGCCCTGGGATTTCTTTGGGAGGAATGATGCTAAAGCTGAAACTCCAATACTTTGGCCACCTCATGCGAAGAGTTGGCTCTTTGGAAAAGACTCTGATGCTGGGATGGATTGGGGGCAGGAGGAGAAGGGGACGACAGAGGATGAGATGGCTGGATGGCATCACTGACTCGATGGACGTGAGTCTGAGTGAACTCCGGGAGTTGGTGATGGACACGGAGGCCTGGTGTGCTGCTATTCATGGGGTCGCAAAGAGTCGGACACGACTGAGTGACTGAACTGAACTGAACTGAACTGAACTGAGGGTATGTATGTCAATTCCTGGGCTTCCCTGGTGGCTCAGATGGTAAAGAATCCACCTGCAATGCAGGAGACCTGGGTTCAGTGCCTGGGTTGGGAAGATCCCCTGGAAAAGGGAACAATTCCCCACTCCAGTATTCTTGCTTGGAGAATTCCATGGACAGAGGAGCCTGGCAGACTACAACCCATGGGGTTGCAAAGAGTTGGACACAACTGAGTGATTCTCACTTTCGTGTGTCAAATCCAATCTCCCAATTTATTCTTCCTCCTCCCCCCCCCCCCCCAGTAACCATAACTGTTTTCTGAGTTTATGATTGTGTTTCTGTTTTATAAACAAGTTCAGAGTAACAGGGGAACTTGGAAGCAAAACGTATATTGTATATTGTCATTACCTTGCTCATCATTTTTGTTGAGTTAGAAAGGTGATGCATCCTTTTTGTTTCTTAGGTTTTAACAACATAGACTGCTTCTATCCATGTAAAGTAGAACATCTGGTACTTTGAAATGAGTTTCGAAGTGATGTTAGATCTATCTAGAATAGTCCAAATGTAATACTCAAATTATACTGTTTTGTTTGTTATGATCATTGGCTAACCATTAATTGGCTAGACACTCTAAAGTCTAATAGCAACCACTGCCTTTATTTCTCTTCTCATCTCATTCTCGTTTCTAATCAACATCATCAAGAAAGAGGGCCCCCGATATGAGTCAGGGAAAACCTATGCTCCAAAGACATAATGAGGCCACTAGTTACAAGTATAGATTTTTTAGAGTAGGAATCAGGAGATAGCTAATAGAGCCAGACTAGGGAAAAGGGACAATTGTGATGTTCCTCACACTGGAGAGATTGTAGATCTCATTTACTCCTGGGACTCAGCAAGACACAGTTTAAAAACAATTGCATTGCCTTTTAAATAACATCACTTAAGTGATGACTCTGTGTCAATAGATTTTGCACATAGAAGAAGGATTGGGAACTCATGTACACCTGTGGTGGATTCATGTCAATGTATGGCAAAACCAATAGAGTATTGTAAAGTAAAATTAAAAAAAAAAAAAGAAGAAGGAATGTAGGCAATACACAGTTACAAAATGATTAGCAGGTACATTTATTTTAGGTAACAGATGACATAAAATTTAGGTCATAGATGATATAGCATTAAGGAAACAGATTTTATGGGAAATTTCCAGATGTACAATAATAAATTATAGACCTCTAGAAACTCAGTTTAAAAATCATGTTCTAGTGGATCTTCTGGATCATGTTTTCTCTTTAGAATGAGTCTCTATTTCCCCTCCATGGGACTATTGTGATGAGAAGGCTGGGCTTTCTCTCCTCTAGAGAAACCATCTTGGCCCTGACTCTCTCTTTCCCAACTTTAGAAGGTCATCTGGGGGTGGGGGCAGATACCATAGAGCATCTCAGTTCTACACTGTAGGGGAAATATTTCCATTTGTGTTCATCTTTTCATGCCATTTACCTTGAAGGCTACAATAAGACTGCAAGCAAAGGGGCAATGTCTAAGCAGAATGCTCTTTTTGTTTTTTAAAGCCACTAATTGAGGCATATTGACATGTAAAAATTTATATGTATTTAATATATACAACTTGATGAGTTTGAGGATAAGCACATACCTGTGAAACCATCACAGAGACATAGCCGTAACATCCTCCAATTTTCTTCCACCTCACTATTATTTTTAATTTTTTGTGTCTATGTGCTATGTGTATGTGTGTATGGCAAGAACACTTAGCATAAGACCTACCCTCTTGGATAATTTTAAATATGCAATACAGTATTATTAACTACAGGCACTACGCTGTAAATCTCCAGACTTTATCTTATATAAAGTTTTGTACCTTTTGACCTCACTTCCCCACTGTTCCCTCTTCTCAGCCCCTGGAAACCACCATTCTACTCTCTGCTTCTATGAGTTTAACTCTTGTAGGTCCCACATATAAGTAAGATCTTACAGTATCTGTCTTACATATTGTCTTATTAACATAACGGCCTCTGGATCGACCCATGTTTTCATAAATGGCAAGAATTTCTTTCTGTAAACCCTGAATTATATTCACATATATTCATATGTAAATTCATATATAAAATGTGAGACATGTATCTGACATTTTATTTATCCATTCATCATTGATGGACATTTAAATTGCTTTCATATCTTAGTCACTGTGTCCAACTACTTTAAGTTCAGGCAAAAAGGGTCCTCAAATCTCACCTAGCATCGAAATCTGATCACAAAGGTAGGAGAATAGAGAGAGATTTGGGGTTAAGAGTCAATTTTATATATATAATTAGGGAAGATGATGGTCAAAGGATACAGAACTTTATGGAAGATAAATTCTGGAGATTTAGCATAGTGCCTATAGCTAATAATCATATATATAGGTGTATATATATGTACTTGTGTGTGTGTGTGTGTGTATGTATAAAAGGCATGCTAATGAGCTAAATGAGTTACTGAAAAATCTGGGGTAATGGAATGAGCCAAAAAGTCCTGGTGAAATCCATCATGGCAAATGAAACGCATGGATATATTTGTAAGTGTGGTTCACTGCCACAGAGGCATGGCACCACCCTCCACTGTAAGAATAGACACTCTCATTACTGAAACATTATGGAAGCATTTTCCATTTTTCTTTTATGTAAAATTCAAACTTCTAACATGAGCTTGGTTTGCTGACAGATCAGCCAGGTATCCAAGTTTTTCATTTTATATGAGCTGAGTTTTTATCCAGTGTGGATTGAATGAGGAGTCAGTGAGCAGTCTGGGGGGACACACTTAAGACAAGGAAATTTGGTCAGGATTATCATTTAAGACAAGAGTTTTTGAAACTCTGGATATTGTTTCAACTTGAAACTACAATTATGAAAATACATAATTGCAAAGTCATAACATCAGTCCCAGACCTCAAAGAACATTCAAGGGATGCTTGAATATTTTCTATAAGGCAAACCCATCATTATAACATATTACCTAAAAGTCTGAGCTCATGGGAGATTTCCTTATGTAGTTATTATAGTTTTATGTTTTTTTCAGAGTGTTTTTCCTTCTTATCTGGATTATTTATAATTGCTTTTTAGAGTAACATTCTACTCCAAAGTATTAAGCAGCTTCTACTGAAATTTGAGAGTCTCATACCACGGAATCATGGCTTGAATATTTTCAATCCCATTTTCCCTAATACAGATGATCTCAATAGCCTTTTCCTGGCATTCAAAAAGTGATAAGGTCGTTTGCCGCCTACCTCTTATTTCTAAATGCAGGTCAAGATTAGGTTTATAGGATTTGTTCCCCTTCACTTATTTTACCATCTCCACCCCCATCTACTCTGGCAACCACTAGTTCTCTCTATTCATGAGCCTGCTCCTGTTTTGTTATATTTGTTTGTTTTATTTTTTTGATTCCAGATATAACTGAAGAAAATCAGTGTTTGTCTTTTTCTGTCTGCCTTGTTATCATCTCGGTCCACCCATGTTGTTGCAAATTGCAAGACTTCATGTTTTATTATAGCTGAGTAATATTCCAGTGTGTATGCTTATTTACCACATCTTCTTTATTCATTTATCTGTAAATAGACACTTAAATTGCTTCCACACTTTGGCTATTGTAAATAATGCTGCTATGAACATTGGGGTGCATGTATCTTTGAAACTCTGGAGATTCTAGACAGGCAACAATCAATGAAGTGACTTTAGATATGGTAATAAATGATATTGTAATAAATAAATTTATTTGTTTTATAAATAAAATAATCCAAATTTAAGCAATAACCTCTCTATCTTTCATGGGAGGAGGCAAGGCCATCAGAAATTCTTCAGGAATTTTACAACAGAGATTTGAGGTGCAGAGTCAGTGATTCGTTTTTGCTAAAGTGTTTGCAGAAAACATATGCCTATTTCAATTCATGCACTTTGTATAGAGGGTACAATTATATATCATCTAGATCCAGGTAAAAACTAATTTTAAATCACATCTGTGCAGATGTAGCAAACAATTTTATGGTTACTGGGGGGATAGAAGGAAAGGAATAAATTGGGAAACTGGATTGAATATATGAATTAATATATATAAAGTAGGTAGCTAATAAGTGCCTACTGTACAGCACAGGGACCTCTACTCAACACTCTGCAATGACATGTATGGACAAAGGATCTAAAAATGAAGGGATATATGTATATGTATGACTGATTCACTTTGTTGTTCACACCTGTGCACAGAACTGCCAGTTTCAGTTGTTCTTCCACAAGCTGTTGGAAAGTAGGTGAATGCTTTCAAAAGGTTTATGAATGAAAATGCAGAATGTTACTCTAAGCTTTGTAAAATGCTGTGGATCCAACTGGAACTTTTTGCACTAAAATAATAACTTGAGAAGTGAATTTACCTCCTTTTTTTAGGCAATTTAGGCAGAGCTTAATTCAGTTTGCCGATCCTAGAATTGCATAATTTATTACTGTTTTAAGAATTAAGTGGTTATTTATTTATTTACTTAGGCCACTCTGTAAGGCTGGTGAGATCTTAGTTCCCGACCAAGGATTGAACCCATTCCTCCTGCAGTGGAAAGGCAGATTCTCAATCACTGGACCACTAGGGAAGTCCCAAGAATTAGTGACTTTTAAATTAGTGTGCTAATGTATTTATCTTCCAGAGTTTGAGAAAAAGAGCAATAGGACCCAAAGCCCCAGTGATCCTCAGACTTACCTGACTTGTCTGCTTGCGGCTGCTCTTAACGTAGTCTACAAAAATAGCACACACTCGCCTTCAACTCAGTAGCAGTCAGAGAACGAAATTGCTGTCCCAGGAAACAAACTGGGACAGTAACTGAATAACATCCCCTCAACATTCTCCAAAAACTGTGCCCAGAATTCGCTTTGAGAAATAGAAAGAGAAATCAGGCCCAGGCTCACACACTGCTGATTTGGGTTCTAACATGATGAAATGAATGAGGATAAAGGGGCTGCTGACACATCTCTCAGTCACGGCCATTGACTTGTCATACATCTGTCGAAGTCACAATCAACCCAGGGACTTCATATCTTTGAGGTAATAGAGAACTTCTCTTTCAGGTGGACTTAAATGAATGAAGGCTTGTCAGTGGGGTTTTAAATACACACAACTCCAGTTTAAACCTTCTTGCTGGAAGACAGATAGCTCTCCAGCATCATAAGTCCAGGAAAGAGTATTCATTGGTTATAAGAGCTGATGAGATAGAAAGAATGATAAAAGATCTCCAGGGGACATCAACCAATTGGCCTGCTCTTTGAAACTCTCTCCCTCTGCATGATCTGGGGACTCAAGCCCTGACTTTTTCATCCTTCCCTCCTCTGCCACTACAGCACTTGCCAGCTATTTAGAGAAACCCACCTCCTAATTCCTGGGTTTTGAATGGCTGTGCTCATAATTTCTACATTGTTTTGTTTATTTCCCCCAGTTGGTATAAAAATTTCTAACTCCACACAAACAAAATGACAAATGAAATAGTTGTTGGAAGGAAAATTACTTATATAAGAAATGCAATGATATTAACGCGTATATGTGGAATCAGAAAAAAGTTGATATGCTGTTGTTTTTCAGTTGCTAAGTTGTGTCTGACTCTGCAACCCCATGAACTGCAGTACTCCAGGCTTCCCTGTCCTTCACAATCTCCTGGAGTCTGCTCAAACTCATGTCCATTGAGTCAGTGATATCTAACCATCTCATCCTCTGTTGCCCCCTTCTCCTCTTGTCCTCAATCTTTCCCAGCACAAAGCAGAAATAGAGACGCAGAAATAAACAAATGTATGGATACCAAGCAGGGAAAGAGGGGTGGGATAAATTGGGAGGTTGGGATTGACATATATACATTATTGACTCTATGTATAAAATAGATAACTAGTGAGAACCTACTGTATACCACCGGGAACACCACAGTGCTCTGTGGTGACCTAAATGAAGAAGGAAGGGGCTTCTCAGGTGGCTCAATGGTAAAGAATTTGCCTGCAATGCAGGAGATGTGGGTTTGATCCCTGGGTCGGGAAGATCCCTTGGAGTAGGAAATGGCAACCTACTCCAGTATTCCAGTATCCTTGTCTGAAAAATCCATGGACAGAGGAGCCTGGCAGGCTACAGCCCATGAGATAGCAAAGAGTCAGACATGACTGAGCAACTGAACACACACACACACACACACACACACACACACACACACACACACACGGAAATGGGAAGGAAATCCAAAAAAGAGGGGCTATATTCCTCCCTTAGGATCCATACGTTTGTTCTCTATTTCTGTGTCTCTGTTTCTGCTCTGTAAATAAGATCTCAATACCATTTTTTTTAGATTCCACATATATGTATTAACACCATTGCATTTGTAATACAAGTCATTTCCTCCCAACAACTATTCCATTTGTCATTTTGCATCTGTGGGAAATCTGCATACATATAGTTGATTCACTTTGCTGTACACTAGAAACTAATACCACATTGCAAAGCAACTATGCTCCAAGAAAATTTTAAAAATGAATTAAAAATAAGGTTAATAAATATTTTTAAAATAGAAATGCAATGAACTATGTGGAGATCCTTCTTTAGGTTTTACCAGTTACCTGGTCTGGTCAGGCTGGATAGCAGAAGCTAGGACCCAGTAGCAGGGAGAAGAAACTCCATGCAGAGATTGAAATATCACAATACCTGCAGGAATTGTTTAATTCACAGCTTTATGAAAAAGAAACTGTGACTTAGTTGATTGGAATACACTGTGGAATTAGGATTATTGTATGTCTTATAACGAGGAGGCCTGGAATATATAAGCATCAGGTAAAACATATTCTCCTCATGAAGAAAAATTCTGACACACCTATGAAACAAGGGAGCTTTAACTCCTCCACTTTCCACAGAAAATGATGACAGAAAAATGTCTGGTGTACATGAACATGAGTGGTGAAGCCCAAGAGAGAATTTGAAAGGTAGTCAATTTTTACAAGGAAGGAAGTTGAAAAGTCATGTCAGGTAAGCACCAAAAAGTGACAGGTGGGCATGAATAATATCTCCTGGGCAACTGATCCCATTTTTAGGTCACTTATGAAGCCCAGTTAGTTCTGGTCAGAGTTTGACTACCCCACCCACTCTGAAGGCCTCCAGCATCTCCACGCCACCAAGCAGGCTAGTGATAGTCCCTTGAGAGCCAGGAAGCCACCCAGACACTGCCAGGCAAGCCTGCATGCCTAAGATTCGTGGGTTCACTGCTCCATGCTGATCCTTCGTCTGAGGACTTCCCTCTGTGAAGCCAAGCTGGGACCTCACTGCCTTTTCCATCTGCCCGAGTGAACTGATCTTTCGGTGTATCACTACCCTGTGTGCCAATATGGAGCCTTCCTTAGTGCTGCCGTGCTGACTGTAATTTTTGTCTGTACATCCTTGTCAAGGAGACAGTTTCCATGGGGCTCTCCTTCTCTTGTAAGGAACTGGAAACAGGGGAAGGATGAGCGTGTGAGACCGTGATGAGTTTTGGAGGACTACCAAGGCCTGATGTCTTTCACAAGGTATTACCTGGTATTTGGAGAAGGAAATGGCAACCCACTCCAGTATTCTTGCCTGGAGAATCCCATGGACAGAGGAGCCTGGTATGTCATGGTCCATGGGGTCGCAGAGAGTCGGACATGACTGAAGCGACTAAGCACACACTATGTGCTTATATATTTTCTGCCCACGAAACATGGGAAGGAAGCCCGGGAGTTTCTGATTCACCACTGCTTGGCTCTGAGCATCCTCACGTGTTGTACATAGTCATCTTGGAGGGTCTGTGACAGACAGGCAGGACCTCTACTTTTTCCTCTCTGTGTTCCACATGGCTGTGTGACCTTTGTCAGCTGTGAAGGTGGACTCTGCTGAGCTGCAGGAGCAGAATTGACATCAAAGACTTGAGTGCAAGTAGCTTACCTGGGAGGTGATCCCAGGAGACATCAGGCTTAATCCAGCTGGGGAACTCTGGAAGCTGATGCAGATACTGTGATTCAGAGTTATCCTACCTGAGGGAGAAAGTTAGGGCATTTCTACATCAGCTCCTTTCAGTCATTGCTGGAGTGCTGCTGGGTGAGAGGGGTTAATTAACCTCTGGCTTTCCAACCTACCTGCTCTGCGGTTCCGCAGTGACCTTGTCTGGCTTATGTCAGAAACACTGTCGGAGGTTTATACCGATCTGCCAATGGACTTCCGTGGTGGCTCAGAAGGTAAAGCGTTTGCCTATAATGCGGGAGACCCATGTTCAATGCCTGGGTCAGGAAGATCTCCTGGAGAAGGAAATGGCAACCCACTCCAGTATTCTTGACTGGAAAATCCCATGGACAGAGGAGCCTGGTAGGCTACAGTCCATGTGGTCACAAAGAGTCAGACACGACTGAGCGATTTCACTTTTCTTTCTTTTTCCGATCTACTTCCGGGGAGGGCAACATGGGCTCCAGCAGCTTAGGCACTGACAGGCAGACACTGGCAGTTGGAATCAGGCTGGTGTGTGCTTCTGAGCTATGCGGAAGAAGGCAGATGGGGCCCTGACATGTCTGTAAGTCATCTGTGCTCCCTTCCCATCCATCTTCATCCATTGTAGTCTCTAGGGAGCCTCGCTTCAATAACTGGGCTGCACTGGACTCGCTTCAGGCACATCAGACCTTATGAAAGGGAAAGATAGACCTGCTGTTGCCTCAGATGTACTTCGCATTGTGCGGGGTTTGCTATGCTGCTCATGGAACCCAGGCCTGTCAGCTCGATAGAGGCTGTTATTACAGGCCAAGTGTTTCTGTTACACTTTAATGGGGGGAGTCTCTGCTCTATAACCAAACACATATTCCTGAAACTCAAAATTTGCCACTACTCCCCATCATACCAACTCAGATTTGGGAACTTCCTTGATGTTTCTGGCAACCTCTGAGACCAGCACCCTACTTCCTACCCTTGGTAGCTCAGCTGGTAAACAATTCATCTGCAATGTCAGGAGACCCTGGTTCAATTCCTGGGTCAGGAAGATCTGCTGGAGAAGGCACAGGCTACCCACTCCAGTATTCCTGAGCTTCCCTTGTGGCTCAGCTGGTAAATAATCCACCTGCAAGTGATTCATGTGAGTCTGAGCTTTGCTCAGCAGTCTTGAAATGAGAAGCTCATGCACATTGGTAGAGAAATCAGGCAAGGAGGTAAGTCTGTACTTCCAAGAGGTTGGACTGAGGTGGCTAGTTTCCAGTCCACAGCTCCCAACAGGTCTCCTTGGGTGCTGAGCAAGAGGGTCCTGTGGTGAGACTGTCGCACAAAGATGGCACCCAAAGTCTTAACATGAGGGTGCATTGCCAGTCTGCAGGAAATAAGGAGAACCATGCCTTTTTATTTCAGCCTCTGTAGCCTCAAGTCAAAAAGTTGTTTTTGTTTTTAATTAATCCATCAATCAGCCAAGTAACAAATGATCATCAGGAAATCACTGTTGGCCAAGCAAATTAGCTGATGCTGAAGGAAATACACAGATGTTGGAAAGAGTTCTTGCCTTTGGCAAGTTTACAGTCTAGATGAAGAGACTACACTGATAATGCGTGACTCTAAGGTACTGTGACTTGATTTTTAGAAGAAACATACCAGAATTTTTACATGGCTAATTCTCCCTCACATGTTCCTGTATTAGAATATTATGATTTCCAATTATGTCACGTTTATTATTATCATTAAGCAGCTTTGCACAGAAACATGTGTATGGTAACTATATGGGCATGGCAGGGATGTGAAAATGACATGATTTTTCTCTGCTAAAACATAACCTGAGGTTCGTCTCCTTGATCACTAGACAGTCATATAACTTTTTTAGGGTATGTGCATAGGGCTTGGAGATGCCATTAAGAGAAAGTGCTAACAAGTGCCAAACCAGCAGCAGGGCACGGAGGCACATCTCTTTCACCATTGTTGGATGCTAAAAATTGAACTTGTATAGAACAAATGATTTTTTAAAATTAATTTTTATTGGAGTACAGTTCTTTACAATGTTGTTCCTTACATTTATCCCCCTGTTTTGGATTTTCTTCCTATTTAGGTCACCACAGAGCACTGAATAGAGTTCCCTGATCTATACAGTAGATTCTCATTAGTTATCTATTTTATGCATACTATTAATAGTGTGTATATGTCAATCAAAATCTCCCAATTCATCTCAAACCCTTGTTCTCCCCACACCTCTTGGTGTCTATATGTTTGCTGTCTACTTCTGTGTCTCTATTTGTTTTGCAAATAAGATCATATACACCATTTTTCTAGATTCCACATACATGTGATAATATAAAATATTTAGAACAAGAGATTTTTTAACTTCAGAAAGCCTAACTGAGGATGATTCTCTCTTTACACAGGGGAGAGCTGATTTCTAGAGATACAAAGTACCAAGTACCTATGGTGAGCCAAGGAATTGCTATGTATTTCAGCCTCACACAACACAACCCTATTAGATCAGTTTTGCTTTCCTTCATTTGCCCTATGAGGAAACTATGGCTCAGAGAGCTGAGATACCCTGGTCTCCATCACACACGTGGAGGTCAAGGCAGGAGTGAATGCTGGTCCGTGGGACTCCGTAATCAGAATCATAGACCTGTTGCCTCCGCCCATTGAAAAGTCTCTCTAAGCAAAGGATGCAATTAATAGGAGCTTGTTTCTTCACTGAAGTATAAAAGAGCTATGCCGAAAGCCCTGCTGGATTTCATTTTCAGGAAAACCAAGGTGGACGCCTGCCAGGTCCTGCCACAAGTTGTCTGGCACTGCCCAGATGTGGAGAGTCCAGCGACTTTATCTTTGAGAGTAACAACCAAATCTGTGCTACCAATGTGGATTCAAAAACCCAAATCTAATTCTTGGTGTGAGATACAGAGCAAAGGAGAGGGCAAGAAATGTTCCATAAAAGAACCGGTGCCGTGTGAATTTCATTTCTTAGAAAGAATCTTAAGAAGTTCATTCTTTTGTCTGCATTGTCATCAACTCTCTGCCTGCTGTGCTGGCTTTCTTTCCACTACCCCTTCCCCTCAATATGCATCGAAACTTCTTTCTCCTCTTTTGTTCAGTTTAGCAGGAAAGATCTTTGGAGCAGAAGGAATGGGCGCCTTTAGTAAGCTCAGATATCAAATAATTTTTCACCTCCCTGTAATTGAAATCACAGGATCGGGATTTGCTTCCCTCTGGCTGGCTCTTCTCTTGTTCTCTGGGATCACAGATGGAGTGGGGTGAGGGTGCTATTGACTCCCTACGGCTTGTCATCTGACAGACGGACACATCAGCCAGGAAGGGGTCTGACTCTTAGATGAATTCTTTTATCCTCAAAGGGGCTTCCTGCAAAGGAAACCATTAGTGTTTTGCTATCGGGTTTCTACTCCCCATGGTGTCTAAGAAACCATTCATTTAATTTTGTGACATTTTGAGTGGATTTGGAGAGCTAAGCCCATTTGAAAAGGCCTGTTCCTGTCTAGGAGGACAGAGGAAATGCAAATAAAATCCAAATGGCCAAACCCCCAGCAGCCTGAGTGTGGACCTGCCTGCCTCTCTCTTCAGCCTGAGTTACATGTCATGGGATATGTTCCGAACAGTTGGTAATGCAGTGGTACCCAGCCTCTTCCTTGGCCATGGCCAGGAACTGACCCCAGACCATGAGAAAACTGGCCTGAAGTTTGATAGCAGAGAGTTGAAGAAATCTTCTGTCTTCAAGAAAATGACACTGCACACGATCCTTCCTAACCCTCATCTGGTGGATGAAGGTGAGGATGGGTATTAAGATGAAGAGCATGTGCTCCATCACGTGCCGGCTGTGTCACCTGGGTAAGGTCACAGTAATGCTTTTAAAAGATGCGGCAGTTACCTGCCTGGTTGTCATTTTGAGACCAGAGATGAGATCGTTTATGTCAAATATTGGATGTAGTACTGCTATGCAGTAAAATTGCAGGAAATGCCAGATGTCACTAATACTGTTTTCCATATTGCTTGTACGCTCATGGTAGCTATCCATGATGACTTGTTGCATGCCCTGTTGGTTACTAGACCAGAACTGTCTAATAAAAATATAATGCAAACCACATATGTAACTTCAAGTTCTCTAGTGGCCACATTTATAAAAGAAAAAGGAAATGGTAACAATTTTTGTCATATATTTAACCTATTCAAATGAAAGACTACTATCATTTCAACATGAAATCAGTATAAAAATTATTGAGATGTTTTACATTTTTTCCATCCTAAGTCTTTGGAATCCATGTGTACTTACATGTACAGATCATCTCAGTTCAGACGAGCCCCATTTCAAGTCCTAGAGATTAGAGCTAGTGGTTCCACTATAGGATGGAGCAGGCATAGGTTCTATTATCTATAACATGGGGATTAAACATACCTTGGCATTTGGAAAATATGTGTAAAACCAATAAAGGCAATTCTTTGGTGATTTCCTGTTTTTATTTTTAATTCAAATTTTTGTTTCTTTCTGGGTCAATGTTGATGATTTGCATTTTTCTAGATATTAGTTTATTCCACTGAAGTTTTAAAATTCAGTACTAATTGTTTCAGTTCAGTTCAGTCACTCAGTCATGTCTGACTCTTTGTGATCCCATGAATCGCAGCACGCCAGGCCTCCCTGTCCATCACCAACTCCCGGAGTTCACTCAGACTCACGTCCATCGAGTCAGGGATGCCATCCAGCCATCTCATCCTCTGTCATCCCCTTCTCCTCCTGCCCCCAATCCCTCCCAGCATCAGAGTCCTTTCCGATGAGTCAACTGTTTGCATGAGGTGGCCAAAGTACTGGAGTTTCAGCTTTAGCATCATTCCTTCCAAAGAAATCCCAGGGCTGATCTCCTTCAGAATGGATTGGTTGCATCTCCTTTAACCTATTATCTTTTGATCTTAAATAAATCTCCTATGCTTTATAACCTACATTGTTATATTCTACAATGCTGTAGCCTACACTGCAGTCCTGATTTCATACAACAGAGATGTTATGCCTGTCTAACCTTGAAAGGCACACAGTTACTCAAGAGAATATGCACAAGTCTTTTTAAGACTTTTTACACAAATCTTAGTGAATTTCTGTCTGACACAGACTAGTAAGTGTCCCTTGTGTTCAGAGACAGGAGGCTATGGACAGTTAAAGCAGGTCTGGAAGCAGAGTTGAAACAGAAGCCACATGACCATGGGCTGAGGTGGTGAAGGGAGCCAAAGATGTAGAAACAGGGAGTATTCTGAAAAGAGGTTCAACTAAGAAACAATATATGGGCAGCTGGGGTGAGGGAGAGGGGTGCCCAAGATTGAGGAATGACCGGCTGTGTGGCAGTCAGGCTGACATGCCCTCCTGATCCTTGTCCATCCATATCTATCCTCTCAGAGTGAAACCTCCCCACCTCTGGACCCAGGAAATCTCCCCAGATACAAGCTCACGTGGCAGTTTGTGCTTCTGTTTTGTAGTTCTTCTAGTATTTGTCATAATATACTCATTCTGTAAGCATCATATGTCATCTGTCTCATTCACTAGACCCTAAGCTCCATGAAGGGAGGTGGGGTCATGTCTGCCTTGTTTTCCAGTAAATTTTCTTATAACTGTCATAGTGGTTGGCACCTAGGAGGCTCCCAGGAAATATTTTTAGGTGAAAAACAATGCAAAAATGCACTTTATATTTGATTTTGTGTTATATGGGAGATAATTGTAGTGGGTGAGGAAATTAACATCAGCTACAAAAAGGTTGAAGCTATCAGAGAGTATAATTATAACAAGATCCTTCATAAAATGGGATGAAATGGGACCGACAAGGAATACAAAAGGGTAATTATGGAGAAGGAGGAAAAAAGAGACACTCATTTTTGGAGAGGATTAAAAGATTGCTGTAGGGTTTGTAAGTGAGAAATTAGGAATTTAGACCAACTGTCTCCTGATAACCTTGCCTTGATGAAATGGGAGGAGAGGTGGTTGAGTGGAGTAGTGAGGTTAGTTGCTGAAGAGAAGCGGAAAGGGAGAAAATGGAGAAGGACAAGTGGAAAGGTCAGTGATGGACCTGGGAATTCAGCAGAGGATGGAGAGCATGGAGGAGGCTGTCTCAAGCCCCTCAGTTGGAAGAGAAGGTGGATTATGAAAAGCTCCTTGGGGGATATCAGATAGTCAGGTATATATAGTGAAAGATTGGGGAAGCAAGCACACCTACGAGCTGGTGAGAGGATGTAGAGGATGAACCCTGGATATAGACTGAACAGGTGAGAAATTATGCCAAGAGGCTATGATTATGGGAAGCATCAAGGAACAGAAGGATGTGGATCAGAGCTGTGAAGATTGGAGTTTAAACTTTCACAGGTGGAGTTGTTCCCAGTGATGGCTAGGTTCCTGGAGTAAGCAGGAAAATAGGTAGCTGATGGCAATAGAAGTGAGAAGGAGCCTTGGTGTTTGTTGTCCTGACCACTGATATCCTTGGCATGACTTTGCACCATGTACTAGAGAGAAAGATGCAGTTTTCATGTCTTGATGACCATGTCAGTAGGGAAGGGGTTTTTAGGTAACAGAAATAAGGAAGGATGGAGCTGGAAGGTCATCTGTGAACCAGACTTTTGTCCTTTGTCCCTCTTGCTGTCTATCAGGTTCCCATCAGTGACTCTGGACCACAAACTTTGTGTGTAGGGCCTGGGTAGTTTCATGAAGATCTGCAGTGAAACTGCAAATGCCTTTTAGTTACTTGCTCACAGAGGGGAAAGTAAAAGAACTTTGCAAGCTTAGCAAACTTACCTGAGGATGATAAAAATCTTAAGGGAAAAACTATTTGGGATGTAGGTCAAAATATCTTCCGATTAATCAGATAGTCCCCAGGGGCCTGGACAGCCTGTCAGTAAGTGGCTGAGACGTGTGAAAGATCCCACAGTAGCTTTGGAGAAAAGGTGAGGCGATTGACAGACACAATCTGCTTTCTCTGAAGGGTCTGGTTTTTAGGGCTGCAGGCTCATGTCTCCAGGGAATGTATGCTTCCAATGATGAATACAAGAGAAAGGAGTGATCCACTGAAGCCTGGCACATGGTCTGCTACTGCCATTACTTGGAAAGTCAGTTGGCACTCTGGCCCTAGTTTCCTCATCTGGAAAAGGAAGCTGGTGGTCAAGATGGGAGTTTTCAAACAGCGTTCCAGTTAGAAAACCTGGGGCGTGTCTCAGCGCACCTCATGGCTCTCGTTCTCACCTCCTGGCTTTCAGATTCTTGATCTCATGGTCCCAGCTTTAACATCTATCTTTGACAACTCATTTGAGCCCCTGCTTGGGCCTTTTCGCTCTTGTTTCACCACTCAGCTCTTATCTATACTCCTATTCCTAGTGTGAAGATACCTATCAGCCTCCAGAAATTGGGTCCCTTCTCTTTTTCCAAAGGAACCTTAGACATCCCACCACCAGAACACCTCTGAGTCTGTGGAGTGGTACTCAGCTGAGAACTGGGCAGTACCCCTTCCACACCCAGTCCTTACCTTCCTGCTAGATGTCTGTTTACAGGACCACACCAGGTTACGTTCATGTGTTCCTGGGGGTAGGTGAGCTCAGCATCTTCCTATGCCATCATCTTGACTTCCACCCCCCTCCCCCAGCCCCAAATCCGTGGTTTTAAAAGACAGCTCCCTCACTTTTGTCAGAACCGGTCATCCTCCCCGAGGGAGATTCTAGGTCTTGCCACTGATCCTTTCCTTCTCTGTTTGACTTTGAAGCATTCCTTATTTACTAGCATCTCTCATGTGAGACAGAGAGAAAATAAGTGCCATAGATTCACAAAGTTGCAACTAGAAGATGAGTTAAGTCCTGGAGATCTAATGCATGGCATAGTGATTACAGTCGGCAAAACTGTATCACATACTTTAAAACTGCTAAGAGACCAGATCTTAAAGGTTCTCACTAAAAAAACAAAATGATACTTATGTGACCTGGTAGTCGTTGTTATTCAGTCGCTAAATTGTATCTGACTCTTTGTGACTCATGGACTGCAGCACGCCAGCCTCCTCTGTCCTCCACTGTCTCCCCAAATTTGCTCTAATTCATGTCCACTGAGTTGGTGATGCTACAGAGGTTTTAGTTAAAGCTATGGTGATAATCATGTTGAAATATATAAGCGTATCAAATAAGCACACTGTACACCTAACACTTATACGATCTTATTTGTCAATCATCTCAATAAAAAATAAAAGTAGTAAAATAGAGGAAAATTATATTGGACAGGAATAGCTGAGACTTGCGGTTGTTTGTATCAGACTTTCCCCATCTTGCCTGCACATTTTTCTGGCACATCCAGAATGATGCTTGTTTGGTCCAATACATTCACCATATTTGCACTGTGGTTGGCACACAGCTGTGAAAAGAGGATGTCATGCATTTTTTCCTAGGCTAGAAAAAAAAAAAGGAATGCAATAGATTCCCTTGTCTTTTTGTTAGTAAGCCAACAAGTAGTTTGGCAATTTGAAAACAAGGCCTCAACATTTGGTTCAGACTATCCATTTTGATAGTTTTATACTCTATATGATTCTCATTCCTTTTTCATGTAGTTGAAGTCAGTCCTGCTGTAAGAACTAACTATATATGTATATACAGATACATATAATATAGAGCATATATAATAAATATTAAATATAGTTTAAATTTATTGTAATAGTTATAAACATAAATAAATATTTGTGCTTATAAATATAAATATTTATCCGTGCATGCTAAGTCACTTCAGTGTGTCCCACTGTTTGCTACCCCATGGATTGTAGCCACCCAGGCTCGCTTGTTCACGGGATTCTCCAGGCAAGAATACTGGAGTGGGTTGCTACTTCCTTCTCCAGGGGATTCTCTTGACCCAGAGATCAAACCCAAGTCCCCTGCAGTGCAGGCAGATTCTTTACCATCTGAGCCACCAGGGAAGCCCTCTGGGAAGCCCTAAATATTTGTAAATAAATATTTATATCTATAAATGTAAATCAATGCTTACATTTATAGATAAATACTTTATCATATTTACATAATAATAATAAATAGATAAATATATTGTAACATTTATTTATATAAATAAAAACAAAATGTATTGTATTTTATATTTATATAGAATATTTATTTATAAATATAAAATATTTATATTGAAAGCATAAAATAAAAATATTTGTAATAGTTAAGGTAATGGAGCTTATGAATACTTAGTCAAGATGAAGAGGATCTGAGCTTTTCAGGCAGATGATTGAGTTCTGACACCTCAGGCACTGTGCTTCGCTATGTTACCTTATTTAATCTTTTCAACAATCCCATGAAGAAGTAGTGGTCATTCCTTTTAAGATAAGATAACTGAGTTTTGGATTTGAAATAACTTGACAAAGTCTACAGAGCCAGGGGGAGGTAGATCTAGAATTTGAATCTGGTCAGTTTGCAAAGCTTCTAGTCATTCCACAGCACTATTCACAGGGAGACCCTCAGTTACCCGCTGTCCCCCAGGAGGGTGACTCAACGCTCAGACACTCTCCAGGCAGGATGACGTTTGCACTCTGTCATTCTGAAGAAGTCCCTGAGATGGTGATTTTGCCTTGAAACTTTCCAAGGATACTCGAGAATATTCTAATATGGGGAAGCATAGTCAATGCCACCCTCAACTGTGGCTTTGGGGACTGAAACATCATTTTCCTGTTGCTCTTCCAGAAGAAATTTTAGGTTGAATGATTTGATAGTCCTGGGACAGAAGGGATGACTCACATGTTACATTAGTTCAGATCCCCAGAAGAGGCAGCTATAGTTGCATAATATGCATCCTACCATCTTGTTCCCATTCTTTAACTTGGGTTGAGATCTTTCCATGCAGTAGTGTCTGAGGAGCACAGCTGTGATGGTTCAAGGAAATGTACTCTTTGCCAGTAAGTCAATGTAGGGGGAGTAGTTGAGAGATGGTCTGAAAGGGTTGGGACAGGCAGAAGATTCTAACATTCTTTTTGGCACATTGATTCAAGTTTCTTGCCATTTGATGAGCAGCAGGCTGACTGTCTCAAGGCTGAAGTCTAGCCTTCTGTATAGAAGTAGCTGCAATTTGAGGTGGTCTGAAACTTCTCAAATGCCCCTAGTCAGGAGGAAAGTATCTGCTGTTTCTAACCTGGGTATTTTAATATTAAGCAAAATATACAAGAGTTTCCTTAAGTATTACAGCCACCAAGCAGGCACTGGAAGAAGAGCTTCCATATCATTCAGGAAAAAAATGTTCTCAAATAACTTATTTGTTTAAAATATACTGTATGATGGTCCCGAGACTTAGTCTTATACCACACTAGTTATGTGACTTCTGCTGTGTAATAAAAAGAATACTCTGATCAAAAAATGTGAGGATCTAAAATCTTCTGTATTCTACAGAAGATTAAGCTGCTGCTGCTGCTGCTGCTAAGTCGCTTCAGATATGTCCGACTCTGTGCGACCCCATAGACGGCAGCCCACCAGGTTCCCCCATCCCTGGGATTCTCAAGGCAAGAACACTGGAGTGGGTTACCATTTCCTTCTCCAATGAATGAAAGTGAAAAGTGAAAGTGAAGTCGCTCAGTCATGTCCAACTCTTAGCGACCCCATGGACTGCAGCCTACCAGGCTCCTCTATCCATGGGATTTTCCAGGCAAGAGTACTGGAGTGGGGTGCCATTGCCTTCTCTGACAAGAGATTAAGAGTGACATATAAATTCTGCAATAAATTTTGTTCATGGTTTCAAACTTGTTCCATCATGGAATTCCATTGTGTATAATATCTATCAACATCCCTTAAAATCTATGTTCTCCAGCACCCACTTTGGGAAATCCTGGGAAATAAGCAAATCATAGGACATTGCCTGAGGCCAAAGCCAAACCACTACCTGCTGGTCTTGGCTGGATCCAAGACAGACCCAAAAAGCAGACCTTGGCAATCACATAGGTGGTCTGATTCACAGACTCAGTTGCATCATTCTGAACTGTATTGTGGGCATTACACAGTTGTGCTGTCCCCATGGATTACATTAACCAGACAGCTGCCAAGTATGGGCAACCTTTTAATGCCATAGGGATTTAATGGTGGAGATGGAATAAGTCCTTTGATTTTTGGTAACTAAAATTCACCATCTATGAAATGGGCCCTGTGTTTGTGCTTCTTAGAGATAGTGAAGATGAGGTGAAAGGTGCTCTGAAATCTCCAGCTCATGAAGCATTATGTTGGTGCTGAGTACAACTCTTAGAGGTAATGACTGCTATTAGTACCACAAAGGAGGTGAAGCACATTTAATGCAAAGGAAAGTGATGCTATTTTGAACAAGGTTCATACAGGGTGCATGTTATATGAGTTTAGCTTGAAGCTAGGGTGAAGAAGGCATAGAGGAAGTAAAATAATTCTCCCAGTGGGGCTGAAAAACTCCATGTCTGTGCTCATATTTTCTATTAAAATGCATCAATAATAAGAATTTAATTTATGAGAAATCAGAATGCCTCTACAATTTCAGTACTGAGCATTTAGGAAAATAAACGGATATGGAGGACTTGGTTTAATTATTCCTGCATCCCAGCCCCAAAATGCCCTATGTGTTTAGTCCATCTTTTCGTCCACTTTGTACATTTATTGATTTTTATATTTATTCTGCTGTTCAATGGAAATGTATGTTTAGAGATGCACAGGACTTTAAATCTATCAAAAATATTGTATCTCCAGGGTACATTGCTCACATACATTACACAGGAGACAGACAAGCACTTATTTACCCATTCCAAAAGATTTAAAGAAGTTACAGTGGTGGTTTAAAGGTATTATAATGAGACAAATAATGAGAAATATTTTGAATAAAATTTAAATTCAAGTAAAGAGAAAATAAGGTAGAAAAAATAAGTCCTGGCAATAAATTATGCTAGTAAAAGCAATTTCAATGCAACTCACTATAGTTTTACTTAAAATCTAAAGAGGATTTCATAGAATTTAACAAGCTGAATCTGAAAGACACTTAGAAAAGAAAAAAGGCCACAAAAACCAACTTTTTTGAAGAAGAAGAACATCAGGAGGGAAGTTTTATCCTCTTGGTTATAAAGTATTAGAAGCCAGAGCACCTTGGGCAGCACGGTATTGGTTTAGGTCCAGAAGCAGACTGCACTGAGTCAACCAGCGGACTTTCATGTGCATGGAAAGCTGATCTATGGCAGAGCTGGCCTTAAAAAACGGTGGGGAAAGATGAGCTGTTTAGTAGAGGCTAAGGGCAGACCTGACTATCCATCTGTAACAAATAAAATAGAATCCATTCGCTCTCGTACAATGCCTCCTAATCAATACCAGAGAGAATGTTGACTTAAAGATGATGGAAAGAACTGGATAATACTTAGGAAAAAATGATAAGAAGAATATCTTTATGGTATCAGTCTAGGACAGGGCACCTCAGACAAAGACAGAAAAAAGGGAAAAATAAAAATGTAACTGCATTAAATTACAAACTTTAAAATTTTTTTGAAGAAGGAAGGAAAGAAGGAACAGGCATGCTGAAGACTAGGAGAAAATATTTTCAAAACTTACCCAATGCAGATAAATGTCAATACTATGCAATGAATCAAATATAGTGAAGAGTTTAGTAGATAGTATACAAATTAATAAGAAGGGCAAACTTCAATAGACAAAAGAAATGAGGAATGGATAAGCAAGAGATTTTTGGAAGAGGAATCCAAACATCTGAAAAAATGTTCAGACACTAATGTGGTAATGAAAATGCACATTAAGTTATGATATATGATGTCATTCATATCTGATTGGAGAAAAAGTCTACTAAGTAAGTATGCTAATTGTTAGAAAAAGTAGGAAGAAAAAAGAATCATCATATACTGTTGGTGAAATTTGGTACAATTCCATGCTTGATGATTACCAGATGTGAAGATGTGCTCATCCTATGACTCAGCAATTCCACTTTTAGGTATATACTCTGGGGAAATGTTTGCATATGTGTGCATGTAAATGGATTGGATAAAACTTAAAAGTCACTCAGTGGGAACATACATACATACATTTTAGTATGTCTCAGCTGGTAAAGAATTCGCCTGCAATATGGGAGATCTGGCTTCGATCCCTGGGCTGAGAAGATCCCCTAGAGGAGGGTATCACTCTGGTATTCCAGCCTGGAGAACTCCCTGGACTGTATAGTCCTTGGGGTTGCAAAGAGTCGGACACAACTGAGCGACTTCCACTTTCACATACAATAGAATTGTATTGAAAGTCAAGGGGAAAGCTTCAACTGTCAATGTGGGTAAATCTCACACACATAATATTGAGAGATTTTACAAAGTAAAGATTTACAAAGTAAGTTTTACAAAGATTGATAAATAGGATACCATTTATCTAATATTAAAAAATAACAAAATAGCACTATTTCATAGAAGCAGAAATATGTGGTAAATTTTAAAAAATGTCTGAGAAAGATGAGCCCTAATTAATGATGGAGTGACTTCCTTTAAGGAGGGAAGAATGGAATGTTACAAAACAGCATTAGCTTTACCTGTAGTTTTTCATTCACATTAAAAATTTATGGAACAATAGACCAACAATCTAATAGAAGATGTGCAAAATGCGCAAACAAGTGCTTTGTAGAAAACACAGATGGCCACTAAACATATAAAGAAATAATTCCACCTCATTAGTAACCATGGGAATTAAAATCAAGACCAGAATGAGAGGCCATTTTGCACCTATTTTATTGGCAAAAATCAAGGAATTTGACTGAGTGTTGATGAGTATGTGGAATCAACAAGATTCAGCATCCCTGCTGGTGAGGGTGAAAACTACCCCACCACCTTTGAACATGTCTTGGTAGTATATCACTGTATAGCGCGGTATATCACAATACATCACAGTTTATCGCAATATACCATGGTGTAACATGGTGTATCAAAATACATCAGTGTTGGTTCAGATTTGGGGGCTACACAGAGTAGAAATTCATTCATGCTGCCTAATAGAAATCTATTTTAGGTGTACAGATAACATCAAAGGAGATGGAATCTCAGGGGAGGAGGAGAAGATGTATTTGAGCCAGGAATTGCTGAGCTGAGATCTGGAGGGTCCTTGTATAGCCAGGTGGCTGGAGGGACCAGGCTACCTTCTCACCTTCTATTGCTTTCTGTGATTGTTGCCACATGACACCACAAGTCACCTATCTCACTATTGAGGATGATGAGCCTATTGCTAAATTAAGTGAGTCACTAGATATAAAATCCTTTAAAGAGAACCTGGCATTTTATAAACACTGTTTTTGTTTATTATTGCTGTTTCAAAGTTTCTGTCTACTAGCATCTTGAGTTTATGCATAATGAATTTATTTTTATGCCCCTGAGAGTTTTCCTTCTCCCCATGATTTTATCTTCTGTTTAAACTATAAATGGATGACTGAGTCTCATTTTTAAATTTCCCTAAGAGGCAATCTAACGGGTGTATATTTTTGCCAGGCCCTGGCATGATTTCTTGATGATAAGTTTTTTGAAGTTGCTCAGACAGGAGAGGTGGAGCCTGGGGTACAGTGGATGGCACCCAGCTCATGAAACAACCTCTGGCTCCTTCCTTAGTATACAATGTGGCCTTGGCTGGTCCTCAGAAGGGACCGTGCTAGGTCCTCTGTGGGCAGAGAGTGAAGCTGACCTGTTCATACACACTTTCTTCCCCTTGTATGAATCATTTGTTTAAGTAAGTTGCTTAGTGGAGTCCAATTAACCTTCAAAGATGAAACCAATGGTCCAAGTTTGGAGTCTTTGTACCTATCTACCCAAGAAGTTTTATGAGAACAGTTATTTTGGCTCTGGAGTCTTCCTGCACAAATAGACATCATGCCTCAATCCACTTGAGAATTACTAAGAATTGATGTATCAGTAAGATCCAAATAATACTTAGCTTATTTTAGATTTACCAGAAGAACGTTCTAATGCCAACTGAAATATTGATCTAAGACATTTTTCAATATCAATATACATTGGAAATACCTGACTGTCAATACATATTGGAAAAGTATGGGTCTTGATGTCAAAGGACTAGAGATTGAATCCTGACATTGTCATTCAATAGGCGATTGACTTTCTGTAAATCATTTGATGTCTTTTAGACTAATTCTCTTAGTTTCTAGAGTTTTCAATACTATTAGCACAGTCATGTTGTAGAAAAAAGATGCATTTGCATGGCAAAAGTTTGATGATTCTTCAATAAATTAAATCAAAAGTTTAAAAAAAATGAAATTTTCCAAGTCAAATACCAGAGATACAGTAGGTTGAAGGAAATGAAAAAAAAAAATAGAATCTCCTTCATGTTATTGATTTATTTCTCAAAATATATTTTACAAGGACAAAAGAAAGAGAGGAAATATGACCTAAACACAAATCAACTGAACAAAATGCAACAGAAGGTTTTGCTATTGATTGACTTAATACAGGCTATATTTTTGCTTTCAGTCAGCAGAACGACTAGGTGCAAAAGATCTCTATTACTTTTATTTCTACTTTCTCCATTGTGTCATTGAACAAACTGAGCATACGCAGTAATTCCTGATCTGATTGAAGTGTCTTATAGAACAGAGTTTCAGTTTGCTCAGGAGAATGTATGACTCTAATTTATGGATCTTTCAGTTATGTTATTACCATGTAGTTTTTAAAGTTTATTTTAAAATAGTGGTGTAATTTGTAAGGCTGGGCTCTTTGGGGGCAGTTAAAGATATTACCTATTAAATTTGAATTAATCTTCCAGAAAGTGAATACAGGATGGTTTTAGCACTAGAGGGCTTTCTCTAAGGTTGACGCAGATGGAGAAAGAGAGAGACATGAGTGACACTGCTGACCTCCCTGGTCTCCCCGCCTGGGCCTGGGCTTTCAACGCTCATCATGGAAGAACACAGCGCCAGCAGCAGCTAATAAACATGCTGTGTAAAATCCAGGTGGAATAAAGATATTTCTATTTCCCACCAGCACATCCTCAGAGCAGAAATTATTAATGAAACCTGAATCTGGGAATCCTCACTAATGGGAATCCCACATTCGATTGAGACTTGATTTGTCATGAGCAAGTGTTGGGGGGGGGTCCCCTTCCAGTCTCCTCTCTCCTCTGCCTCTTCCCCAGCTTCCCCTCATCGGGGCTTTGGTGACAATCCACCTCTCTATCGCTTCTATTTGTAGGACATCTATCTTCAAGCTGACCATAAACTACAATAGAAAAGATAATAACGATTAGTAATGGCTATATACCAAATTCTTGATATTTATATTTAATATAAAATTTAACATAAATGTTATTTAATCCCCAGAGGGAATCCCACAAATAGTTACTATCAGCCTCGTTCTATAGATAAACAAATATGAGGTAATATTAATTTGCCAAAGTTGCAGAGTTAGTAAGTTACGGACTTGGGAGTCAAACTCTGGCAGTTCTGTTACCAGAGTCCCAGGGCTTGTGATGTTGCACTAAGTGGGCAGGACGAGTGGGAGCCACCGTGGGGAGGAGGAGACTCCTTGGCGAGTGTGTGAATATGTGTGGAAATTGAGAGTAAAGGTCTCTTGTGTTTCTAATCTTGTCCTTATAACTCTGTGTTTAGTTTCCCCTTTTCAAGAGCTTGAAATCACTTGGGGTGTCATCAGACCAGGGTGAACATTTGGGGTAAGTGCTTTTGACTGCATATCCTATGACCAACCTTTCCAACAATAGGGATAGTTCTCAGAGAACCTGGTGTGACCTTTTCTGTAACTGTCTTCAAAAAATAACAACCAAACAAACAGAAAAGCCCTTCTTTGGTTAAAGAACCAAGAATCAACATTACCCAGTATTGCTAATTCCAGCAGATAGCCCCCAACTTAGAAACATGCTACCACTCAAAACATTTTTAATTAGGATGTTTAAAATTCAGAACACATTTTCAGAAATAATATTATAAATGGCAATTTGGTCTCCAAGCTACCTTATAAAAATCTACTTAACCCATAACATTGCTGAAATATTTTGTATTTCTAATAAAAATAATGGAGAATATTGATATTGCAATGCTAGCAATTAAAATAAGTACTAATGGTGAGCTCATTAACTTTTATGTATAATTTATATTACCTGTACAGGAAATCCAGTGTAGTATGAGTCAAGAGCTCACTCTGGGATTAGAATGTCTGGTTCAAGTATTAGCTCTATGGACTAAGAGTGACCATGGGATAAGGTACAATTCACAGAGTCTCTGCACTTAACTGTAAGATGGGGGTAAAAGCACTTTGTAAGTTTGATGTGAGGATTAAATGAGATAGTATGTTTAAAGTACTAGTGTTCTGGAGTTTAACACAAAGTTCCCAGGTTATGTGGTGGATATGATTAATACCTGTTGATTTTCAAGCCCTACCCACTGAACAAAAACTGTGTCAAGGATTTTGGTTGTATAATAATTAAATTGCATTGAGGAGATGTAGTACTTGAGGGTCTCTGAGATGAAACAATTTTGTTCAAAGTCACATAGAACTATGTCAACTTGACTGGACCACAGGGTGCCCAGACTTCTGGTTAAACATTATTTTGGGTATACCTGTGAAGATGTTTCTGGATGAGATTAATATTTGAATTGGTGGTGGTTTAGTCACTAAGTGGTGTCTGAGTCTTGTGACCATAGACTGTAGCCTGCCAGGCTCCTCTGTCCATGGGATTCTCCAGGCAAGAATATTGGAGTGGGTTGCCATTTCCTTCTCCAGGGGATCTAATATTTGAATTGGTAGACTGAATAAAGTAGATTGCTCTCCCCAATGGTGTCATCTAATCTGTTTAAGGTCTGAGCTGAACAAAAAGGCTGAGTGGAAGAGAATTTTTTCTCTCTCTCTGCCTTACTTCCTTTAAATTGGGACACTGGTCTCATCCTGTCTTGATACTCAGACTCACATGAAACTTACACCATCAACTCTCCTGGTTCTCATGACTGGCTCTACTGGGTTCTCACCTTCACAACTGCAGTTGATTTTGAGACTTCTCAACTTCCATGATCAAATAAACCAGTTTCTTGTAATAATCTCTTTTTTTCTCTCTTTCTATGTATCTATCCCATTATAACTTTTCCTGTGCCCACTATCTGTACTTCAGCTACACTACCCTTCTCTGTTTCTCAAACATGCTGGGTTGTTTTAACCAAGGAACCCTTATACTAGTAGCTTCCGCTGCCCAGAATTCTCACGACTCCTTATTCACTGGCTTCTTCTCATTCCAACATTGGTTTAAATGTAATCTTTGTTATTCATAGCGTGATGGAATTATGAACTCTTATTTTTTTTTCAATGTTTTATTATCAGTTACTAGCATTATTCTTTTTGCTACTCAAATCATTCCATACTAGGAGTCCTTTCAAAGTTACTTCCCATCTGTGTCTTTCCTATGTCCTTGTGAGATGTTTCTCTTATTCTTTGAGTACTTTATTATGTTCTGGCACAAAAATATATTTCAGGCACATTGTGTACTTTCTCTGAAATCAGCCTGTTCTTCAAGGAGTTTTGATCCCTTTTAGTAGAGAATGGTATTTAGTGACCAAGATACAAGCTCTAGATGTGCTCCCTGTTACTGGGGTATCATTGCTTTTAGACCTCTGTAGACAGCACTAGAAGACACATCTACCTTTATTTCTTTCAGGTCTGTCAAAAGTTCATTCATGTTTTATGTACCATTTTATAAAAAAACCGAATAAACTTTTTGGCCAACCCAATATAAATTATGTATATATATCTTCTACTGGTTCTGTTTCTCTGGAGAACCTGATTAGTATGGTCACATAAATGGAAGAAGAGGTCTTAGAACCCAGGTCTGTAGGTTTAAAAGAGACTCCTGTGAGGTCTGACTGACTCCCTTTGGGTCCATGACTTGGACAGTTCTTACTCTGTACAGGGCTGCACTGCCTAGGGGAGGGATGAGGGCAATCAGGGTTATCTGAGCCAGGATGGAGGAGGAGAAACAGTGAGGAAGAACTTTCCAAGATGAGCAGTTGTGTGAGCCAAGACAGAAATGAATCCCCAACTCTTATCAATTTTGCTGAATTTAACTTTGGAGTTCTGCCAAGGCTTACACTGGAAAATCTTTTAACTTACTCCAAAACATGATGTTAAAAGCCAAGAGTGTTTCTGAGGACATGACTTGAGGGCCTCCAGCACCACACCTGGTGCACAGTAGGTGTACAATAAACCTTGTTAACCGTGAATAAGATCTCTGTGATATAGCTCTTACATCATTTCTCCTACTGCTTCCAATGACTTTAACTTCCTTAGGAATGGGTGATGAAGCTTTTAATTTCTAGAGATTCCTGATGGGCAGAGTGCTCCATGCTCACCTCTGAACCTCCAAGTGATTCCCTGTGTGAGGGAGCAAGGCAAAGACAGGTTTGCTAACTACAAATACCAAGAGAGAAATTCACAAATGCAGTGCCTCCTAGACCACAACTTTGTATATAATTTTCCTGACCAGAATAAATCTCTCTTCTGCTGTACTCACTTGGCTCTATGTGTCTCCATTTCAGGAATTGATTCTTGCCAGATGGTGTTTCATTATCTTCAATGCAATGATTATGTTTATTTATTTAAATGTCCCTGGAGCTGCAAATCATAAACTTGGTTTTACTCATCTTTCTTTTGACTCAGAGTAAATGTTTTAGAATATAATATTTCCCATTTAAGTATAACAGGAAGAACCTCACTGCATCAAAACATTGGCAGAGTTAAAATGCAAATTTATAAATAAAATCCACCTAAAATTAAAATATATATGAATCAAGAGAAATAACGCTATTACAGAAAATCTGGAAATCACAAAAAAGTAAAAAGTATACAAAGATTTCTTAAGGAGCACTAGCTGATTAAACCACCCCACCACCATCCAGAGTAACTGTCC
Source organism: Capricornis sumatraensis (assembly GCF_032405125.1). Classification (NCBI taxonomy): domain Eukaryota; kingdom Metazoa; phylum Chordata; class Mammalia; order Artiodactyla; family Bovidae; genus Capricornis; species Capricornis sumatraensis. Next base: position 83,101,381 of record NC_091073.1, read on the forward strand.
TTGGTATTTTTACTGTTTGTTTTTGTTAATTTGATTATTACAGTTTCTTTTTCATTGGCAATTTTAAAATAAATAAAGTAAAAGCTGCAGTTCATGCGGTTGCACAGAGTTGGACACCACTGAGCGACTGAACTGAACTGACTGAAGGTAAAAGAGATTTTGTTCAAACAGTCTGCTTCAAAGAAAAGTGCAAGTGATTCCCTCTTCTCTGTTAGAGCTCGCTTCCTGCCTTGCCAAGTGCTGTGGGCACAGAGGGGGTGACCAGTGGAGGTGGAGACATTGCCAACTGTAGTTCTCCATCACAACCAGCACTGCATTTCCTGGTTAGGAAAATCCTGGAAAATCCAGGATGCTGAAAATACCCAAATCAGATTTTCTCTGCTGGAATTCATTAATTTCACATTGTTACTGAGACTTCCTGACTGCTTGAGGTCAGTCTTGAAAAGGTGACAACGTTATCTACTCAGGACCCAGCTGCCCTGTTCTTTTTCCCTTCCACATGCTTTTTCTCTGAACAGAACTTCTGACACTGAAGTAGATATTTGTACATGAAAATGATACACAGAAAGCTGAAAGAGACTGGAATCTCTCCCCTTATCTACCTCCATGTGGCTGCTGACAACAGAGATATATAACTTCTGGGGTACATCCAACACATGAGCGATTGGGACATCCATATATCACCCACTTCTTTCTTTCAAGAATAGTTTCCTAATTTTTGCAATCACTTGACAGGTCTATATTTCATTGCTTTATCCACTTTCTTCCCATCACTGATTGCTGATATAAATGTGGGTAGCAAAGAATCATTCTTAAGACTTTTTCCCTAAGCTTTAGAGTTGTTATACCAACTATTTTGACAAAAAAACTAAAAATAAAAATAGGCTCCACAATGAGTGAAGTCAACTGGGGACTTTTATTTAGAACCCAATGAATTGGTGTCTAGAAATAGGTTTTCCATCTGTGTGCAGCGTCTTGGCAAAACATGTGCCTTTTCACTAACCTATGTGCTAAATTACTGAGCTTTACTGCATTTTAAATTATTTCATATCCAACCCATAGTTGCAGAGATATGTGGCAATCATCCAATTTTTTTTTTTTTTGGCTTAAGTTTTACTCTTCTATGGATTAGGACAGAAGCAGACTTAAAGCTGGGCATTATTGGTCAGAATCTACACCCTGCACAGGCCAACTGCAAATATAATAGCTCAGTGTTTGGCAGCTGCCTAAGTGAAATTGCCAAAAAAAATGTTTAGGACAATTCTTTACCCCCATTAATGAATGAGTCCCAGGAGAAGGAAATAATGTAAAACTTAACGTATGCCAACAGCTGTTGTAAATGTGAATAGTCATTCCAACTTGATTAAAGTCATCAAATTTTGTTCCCCCATTCTACCATACATTCTAAGTAAAGTGATGCACTGGATATGACTAATGGTACAGAGAGAAACTTTAAAACAAAATCAAACATCTAGATAAATATTGTCCATTGAAAAAATGACTTGAACCACCATACACACATTCCACTGACTGTACCAGTTCCTTCATTTCTCTTCTCTCTCTTTTTTTTGCAAATAGATCCCATTTTATTAGACCAATCAGCATTTTAATGTTACAAACGAGCTCAAAGAACATAACATGCACGATAGATACAGCCAAGAAGCCACTTCACTTCACTTTTGAGTAAGTTTGAGTCATACAGAAAAGTAAGCTTATCACATTATGATAATTAAATCCACTCCCAAGGATGAAAGGAGAAGGCAATGGCAACCCACTCCAGTACTCTTGCCTGGGAAATCCTGTGGACGGAGGAGCCTGGTAGCCTACAGTCCATGGGGTCACAAAGAGTAGTACACGGCTGAGTGACTTCACTTTCACTTTTCACTTTCAAGCACTGGAGAAGGAAATGGCAACCCACTCCAGTATTCTTGCCTGGAGAATCCCAGGGACGGGAGCCTGGTGGGCTGCCATCTATGAGGTCGCATAGAGGTCGCACGACTGATGTGACTTAGCAGCAGCAGCAAGGATGAGGGCCTACTGTAACTGACTATGTTCTCAAACCTGAATCTATTTGTGGGTTTTAAATAAGTTTATTAAAAATAAGCTAACCTAGCCATTAACTACCTGATTGATTGCAAGTCAATCAATTGATTGATTATTGCCTGCAGATGTATGATGACCTATGCCACAGAGGTCCCATGTTGAGCCGATTTGGAAAAGCCCAGAGTTCCCTAGAGGGGAACTGCCATGGAGTCCATTTACATAGGAGAGGACCTGCCATGCTTCCATTTACACTGAGAGGGATGGACACCAAAAGAGTAAGACTCTTAGGAAGCCTATGTACTCAAGCTGGTCTAAGGACAAGGCACCATTGTTAGAAGGGAGGGATGCCTCAAAGTGTCTGTCACTTATATGTGTCTGCTGAGCAGGAATAGAAGGCTGCAATTAAAATTAAAACTGTTGCTATTATTTATTGCAACTATGTTTAAAGAATTCATAAGAAAAAAGATTGCAAATAAATATACAAAGATGTAAAAAAAGAAAATTAAAAGTGCTGCTTCACTAAATGGTTGAAAATTCTCAATAGTAGAATGAGGGGTGGGAAAAAAACCCAGAGAAATGTTATTTTGATCATTATTTGAATAAGAGCCATGTTGATAGTTATCTAGTAAAACAACTAAACCGACCTTAGTTTAAAACAATTATTCATGGAGTCTTCTGATAAATACTTTTATAGTAGTTATCTAGAGAATATAAATTACCACGAGAATTCTGATCTAACAAAAGCAGTGTAGTGGTTTAAGAGGTCAGGCTTTGAAATGAGTCAGGTGTAGATATGAATCCCAGCCCCACCCTTCACTGGACATAAGACCTTAGGCTGGCCATTCACCCTCTTTAAGACCCAGTTTCCTCGTCTTACCAGAAAGAATGTTGGTTAAAAACATAGTACATTATCTAATCACAGTCGAATTTCTGGATTGCTCAACACAAATCTTACAGGATGAAATCGGCCTCCACTTCTCTAGTCTGTTTGCCAACTACTAAAGAAAAGCTCCTATTTATTCAGAAAATACTTCTATTTAGCTCTTCAGATAAAAATCAGCCTGGGGGGGTGGTGGTGGGGAAATAAATATTGACCCTTCAAAACAGTGTCCTGTGGTTCTTTGTTTGTGACCTGTCATTCTGTGGCTCCTTTGGGGACAGCAGTTGTGGTCTAAAGCAATGATGGTTCCTATTAGACCCAAATTAAGAAGGGGATGACAGAGGATGAGATAGTTGGATGGCATCACCAACTCAATGAACATGAGTTTGGGTAGGTTCTGGGAGTTGGTGATAGACATGGCATGCTGCGGTTCATGAGGTGGCAAAGAGTTGGACATGACTGAGCAACTGAATTGAACTGAAGGGTGAGTGCCGAAGAATTAATGCTTTTGAAATGTGGTGTTGGAGAAGACGCCTGTGAGTCCCTTGGACTACAAGGAGTTCAAACCAGTCAATCCTAAAGGAAATCGGTACTGAATATTTATTGGAGGGATTGATGCTGAAGCTGAAGTTCCAATACTTTGGCCACCTGATATGAAGAATGGACTCATTGGAAAAGATCGTGATGCTGGGAAAGATTGAAGGCAGGAGGAGAAGGGGACAACAGACGATGAGATGATTGGATGGCATCACCGACTCAGTGGACATATGTTTGAGCAAACTCTGGGAGTTGGTGATGGACAGGGCAGCCTGGTGTGCTGCAGTCCATGGAATCACAAAGAGTTGGACATGACTGAGCAACTGAACTGAATTGAATTGAACTTAATCCTGTATTCTCTGGGTCTTGTTCAGAAATTCTTGCTCTTTTTCTTCTACAAGCTGTATGATTTTCTCTCTCTGATTTCTTCTGTATACTGTGTATTTAACATTCCACTTCTTTAATCCTTTTGTAATTATCACAGGGTCAAACTACACCCACACTTTGGAAATGTTCTTGATTGAAAAGAGGGTAAAAATCCTTCACTTATCATTTGTTTCCTGGAAACTCTTCTCTGGTCTCCTTGCCTCCAATCTTGCATTCATTCCTTCAAACTAGAGCAGTTTGTCCTTTTAGAGACAAATTATGATCTCTGTTTTCATCCTTCCTCCTTTAAATATTGGATAGGCCAAACAGTTTGTTCAGCTTTTTCTGTACCATCTTATAAAAAAAAACCTGAGTGAACTTTTTGGCAAACCCAATATCTCAATGGTTCTCCATGTCCTTCAAGATGAAGGTCAAGCATCTTTGCATGGCTTAGATGACCCTTTACAATCTAGCTCTTCCTGACCTGATTTCTCCATCACTGGGCTCCTGGAGGCCCTTCATCTGGTCATATTCCCTCTTTCTTTGGTCTCTTTGCTCTCACTGTTGCCATGCCCTGGCCTCCTGGACCCCCCTCTTCTCCCTGCCATGTGGCCAACCATTGCTGCTCCTCATTCAAGAGTCAACACAGGGGCACCTTACCCCAGAAATTCTTCCCTGACCCAATCTACTTCCTACCTACTGATCAGGTGCCCCTTATATAGGGTCTGAAGAAAGGTTCATAATAGAGATGAAAGAGGTTAAAGCAAGTGACAACATGCAATACACAATGGTCTCTCAATAAACGTTCATTCCTTTACAGTGGTGAAGAACAACTCTGAACACTACCTAGCCTGCTCCTTGACTGCCTTTCAGGGTTTCCTCAAATAATTATACCTACAACCTAGAGGGGTAGGATGAGGTGGGAGGTGGGATGGAGGCTCAAAAGGGGGGGAGATATATATCTATATATACCTATGGCTGATTTATGTTGATATATGGCAGAAACCAACACAACAGTGTAAAACAATTATCCTCCAATTAAAAGTAAATAAATTAGAAAAACTAAAAAGGTTAACCTCCACTAAATTGCCCTTCTTTCTTGAACCTAGCTCTTTTCTATCCCTTGTTGCAAACATGTTGAGCATCTTGTCAATTGTATGAATTATTATCCAACTGAAATTTATTTACTGAAACATTCTTATCAGCTCTTATTCTGGGATGGATGTGGCCTTATCTATCCCCTCAAATACATAGGGTTCTAAGGACCTTTTAAAAGGTCTCTCCCAGCTCTAATATTCTTTGATTGTAAGATTTATTTTGGTGAAACTCCTTAACACAGATGAAGTCAAACTTCTGGAACCTGATTATACAATTTAAAGATTATCTGGAGTCTCAGTTCCTCCTTTTCATCCCCTTCCTCCCCTCCACTGCGTGCCCTGTAGTCATTTTTACTATTCATAAACTCCCCCACACAGGGAGACAGAAAGGAGAGGCAATGCTAACACGGCAGCTTTCATAAAATGCATGACGGGAGAGGCTGAACTGTGGATTAGAAGAGATTTCTCAGATTCATTATCCCTCCACCTCTTCAGACTGACCACGATAAGTTAGCTGGAAAGTTACTAGGCTTCTTCCAAGTTTTTTTTTAAAATAACAAACCCTGGGTCTGCATAAATCATGATCTCCCTACCATGGCATTCACCTCTGTATTCAACTCCAATGCTTTCTTTTGTTTTTTATTTTATTTTAAATTTTTATTGGAGTATGGTTGCTTTACAGTGTTGTGTTAGTTTCAGTATGCTTCAAAGTGATTCCATTACACACACACATATATCCACTCTTTTTTAGATTCATTTCCCACATAGGTCATCACAGAGTATTGAGTAGAGTTCCCTGCGCTATACAGTAGATTTTTATTAGTTATCAATTCTATATGTAATAGTGCATGCTCAGTTCCATCAGTCGTATCTGATTCTTTGTGATCCCATAGGCCATAGCCCACCAGGCTCCTCTGTCCATGAGATTTTTTTCTGGCAAGAATACTAGAATGGGTTGCCATGATCTGCTCCAGGGGATCTTCCCAACCCAGGGAATAATCCCCCATGTCCTGCATTGCAGCAGATTCTTTACCACTGAGCCATGGGGGAAGCCCATATATAGTAGTGTGTATATGTTGATTCCAATCTCCCAGTTTTCCCTCCCCGCTCCCCCTCTGGTAACCCTAAGTTTGTGTTCTACATCTGGAACTCTACTTCCATTCTGTAGACAGTTTGTTTGTACTCCATCGTCGTCGTCGTTGTTTTTAAGATTCCACATACGAGTAATATCATATGATATTTGTCTTTCTGTGCCTGACTTATTTCAGTCAGTATGACAATATCTGGGTGCATGCGTGCCACTGCAAATGGTCCACTGCTTTCTTTGACAACTTTCAGCTAGTCCCCTTTCTTTAACTAAGCTTGCTGGGGTTTGCCTGTCTCTGCTCCTCTCTGTGCCCTGTCATACTCACATCTCTCTGTTTTGATGAAACATGACATGAAGGAGAAGAAGTCTTGGAGGCTTGGAACGTTTAGCTGTTTCAACCTGGAATCTTTTATTCCCTAAGGAGATCTTACTGAAATTGCCTGGGAAAGCTATAAAGAAATGTACTAGTTGTAATGTCTGAGAGTGACCTGGAGACTTTATGTAGAACTTTGCAATGTCAGCAGCTACTTAGCTACACATATTCCATACACAACTACTTTTATAGCTTGACTTAGAGCCAGCTTTTGTTTCCAGTTCCAGTGCCAAGAGCCAATGGCTGCTTTGGTTCAAGACAGCTTATGCTTCCCTAGAAGTTTCTTTTTGATTCAGCTGACAGGAGCAGAGCACTGTGGTCCTCAATTATTCCAGGGAATATCACGATGCTGCTTGAAGACTGATGATGGGGTCCTGGTAGCCAGCTTGAATACTGCTGTTCCTATGACTTTATTGCCCTGGGTCTGCACTGTCCCCAGGTATCTTTCACACTGAGGACAGGCAAACCAGTGAGTCTGGTTTGAGTTTAACCATGACTGATTTGCTTCCTTTCTTCTTGTGCGTGTGCTGTGCTGGGCTTCCCAGGTGGTGCTAGTGGCAAAAAAATAAAATAAAAAAATAAAAAAATCCACCTGCCAATGCAGGAGACACAAGAGCACAGGTTATATCCCTGTGTTAGGGAAGATCCCCTGGAGTAGGAAATGGTATCCCACTCCAGTATTCTTGCCTGGAGAATTCCATGGGTGGAGGAGCCTGGAGGGCTACAGTCCATAGGATAGCAAAGAGTCAGACACAACTGAGTACAGCACAGACTTGTTTTCTTTCTTCTTAGCCATGGCTGAGTGTGTTTTGGCAAAGTTTACCAGACTTGAGCTGGGGGGGGGGGGAACAACAACCAAGCGTAATGTGTGACCAAAAACTTTTCTAAACTGGTTAGCACCTTGTGTCACTTCATAATACAGCAGTCCCCAGAAGCTGGTCTTGCTCCAGTTCATGAACTGTGAGAGGAGAAGTCAAGTCAATGACTGCTGTCATGTGGATTGGGATCTGGACATATCGTCAGGGCGGTATCCTTGATTAAGGAAGTTTTTGAATAATGATAGCAAGTCTAATATTTCTTAACTGTGTTCACATAGTTGTCACATGGCCCTATTAGTTTTGTAATAACCTTATCCTCATGTTACTAATAAAAGAAATACACATAAAGCAATCATGATTTTTCTATGGTCATACAGCTGATAAGAGGCAGAGCTGGGAGTTGAACCATGGTGATGTGCCTATGTTTTTACCAAGATTTCATACTATTCCTTCTCCTTGGATCACCTTTCCAGGTTATGGCTTTTCTACTCAAGGTTAAAGCAATGGCTCTGCTTCAGATAAAGCCTGGCAGTACATAGCCATCTTCAACTCGAGGTGTTGAGGTTGGGTGAGTTTGGTCATTAATTCAACAAGTATTTGCCAAGTGTCTTACCAAAGCCTGCCACTGAGCTAGGTCCTCCTGACCACAGTCTTGTGGGGACACAGGCTCTCAGCAAATTGTTATAGTTGTATGCTGTAGCAAGGAACTGATCAGGTACCAAGGTAGGTCATAATGAGGTTCCAGTCTTAAAGACCAACTGGAAACTGAAGGGTGGGCAGAGTTAGCCTAATGATGAGCCTGGAAAAGAATGTTCTAGGTGGAGAAGAGATATATCCAAAGACTGCAGGCCAACTAAAGGCATTTAGTCCAGGTGTTTTGGTTCTCCAGAAATTGCACAGAGGGTGGGGAGGAGTGAAGCACACAGTTACTTAGGTACATGTGAAGAACATGTGGTGCACCTAGGCACCCCAATTGTTGGGGGCCACCCCGAACAATTTCCTGCCCAGCCACCTCCGTGGCGGTGTAAGGAAATGTGGAGGTTAATTTCTGAGTTTTGGTTGCTCCAGGGAGCTGCGTGGGTGGGGAAGGGGCCAATGGACTACAAACCACTGTGCATCAACACAGGATCATCAATGGAGTGGAAGTCAGGATGGGGTCAAATGCAAAAATAAAACAAGTCCATCAAGCTCACTATCTAGGCAGAGAAGCCCGGTCTTCCAGCTATGATCATGTGGTTTTTATTTAAAATATTTTTCAGAGTTTGTTATTCACTAACATTTAAAATCTTGAGAAAGAAAGTGCTCTAGGATAGATCAGAGCTATCTATCAAGAATAGAAAGGAGTGATCCTAATATATTTTTTCCCTGGGGACTTTGTGATAGCTGAGGCTCTTGCCGTCACAAGTGGAGTTTTCTCTTTGGAGTGGTAGCATTATATCTGTGAATATCCTAGATCCTGGCAACACACTAGGCTTTTATTCATTGATGAGCACTCTGTGTTCACTTATTCTCCCTGGAGTGAGACCAGAAGAGGAACTAGGAGAGCCATGTACCAGGAGAGTACAGCCAGGAAGAGTCGATTTTGACTCTTCCATGCTAGATCTGTTTCTTAGGCTGATTTTGTTACTATAATCACACGTAATGGCCTGCCTCAGGGAATCCTGCCCCTTTGCCTGATTGTTATGCTAAAGTGCCTTTGTTCAGAACCCTGTCCACCTGTAGATGGCAGGAAGGAAGAAATTAACATATCTCCCTGCCTGAGGCTTGCCATTCTAGGAGATACTTGCAATATTAAAGGCCTTTTTACTTTGTTTCCTCACCTCCCCCCATTTCTGATCCATAAAAGAACCTGGAAACCAGACCACAACAACATGGTTATTTTGAGATATTAGTCTGCCATCTTCTAAGTCAAGCTTTCCAAATAAACTCGTATTCCTTGCCTCAACACCTTTTCCCTCAGATTCATTGGTCTGTCATGTAGCAAGCAGAGCAAGCTTGGACTTGGTAACAAGAGGAAGGAGATCACTCATTCCGGCTTTCCTCAAATATTTGAGTGCCTAGAGCATCCCAGGTACAGTACCAGGCACTGAAAAAATGTACTTGCTGGGGGCCACTGGGGCATATGACTACATGAGGGGAGAAACTAGGGAAAGGGAAAGAGATTAAACGGGGAGCTAAGAGAGGGCTAGAGAAAAAGCTCACCTGCTTTCCAGGTGTATGTAATGAGCAACAGGGCCAAGAGCCCAGGCACTGAAGAGGAAGTGCTGACATAAGCGAGATAATAAATGTTCTGAGATTTCATCACCATTGAAGAGTCCTAACACATTACTGCCAGGGCTTAGTTTTCCCTCTGATTCATGTTTCTTCTCTGCTGTGGGATCATTTGGTTCTTGAACCTGCAGAATTATTGACTGATTCCTTTCTGGTCAGATTCCTTTTAGCTACACACAGACTCCTCTTGTAATGAAAAACAGGTTTCCTGTTACAGCTTGCTTTACATTCAGGTAACATGTTGCCGTCTGGAATGAGCAAGTGTCGAGTTTGAGTCATATTTTCCACCCTGATGCTAAGCCCCCGTGCTTCGTATGTCTGGTGTTGAAGGGGAGACTGGGAAATAAAAAACTTCAGTTAGGTCAAAAAATTTATTTCCCACCCAAAGGGTTAATTGGCTTCTGGAAGGAACAAAGACACAGAGCTACCGTGACTGCTTCCCCAGCACCAGAGTTAGTGCAACACCTTCCAAGCCTCCCCAGAGAGGCTGGCTTTGGTCCGTGGAGAGTGGATCCACTTCCCCATCAGGGAGGGAAGCTTGAAGAAGTTATCTGATTTTTGGTATCTCTGAGAACCTCATTTTGAGCTGCCTTCAGAGACTCATAGAAGACCTTTAGGTCCATGACTGAGAAGGGCAAATTAGGAAGAAAACCATCACTGGAATTATTTTCCCCAGGGAGCAGTCAGTGTAAACAGGAACAAATGTTTGGGGAAAAGTCCAATAATCAGCAATGACAGAGTTCTATGCCAGTGTGAAAACTATGCCAGTTCTATGCCAGCGTGCATACTATATATAGTAACACAGTAACCAGACATTTTTTGTTACTGAAAAGAGTGAATAAACTTTTAAAACATTATTGGGACTGATACATTTACAATAATTTTCCCTCTGCTCCAAAAGCTAGGATGAAGGAAAGATAACACATACCCACATACATGAAGGGCAGAGTCTGAGGGGAGAGTTATTTCAAAAGTCTGTTAATACTTTAAAACTATCTGTTTAGAAAGAAGTCAATCTTACCTTTTATTGAGGAAAATACCTTAAGGTAGTAAAATAAACAATGAGGCCACTTGGGCATAGCTTAGATAAGAAAGAAAATCACAGGAATTTGGCAAGTACAGTAGGAGAAGTTTCTTGGAGTAGGGATAAGCTGGGCAGACAGGAAGGACAGGTCAGGAGGCAACTCCCTGTGGTGCTAAATGACCCTCAGGGGGTTCCTGTAAGGTGATGCCCAGAACTGAATTTAGAGTTCTTTCTTTTCTGGTGCTGTAATTATTCTCAGCTACCCGAAATCTTTACAATTCGATACCCTGGTATTGAACTTTGTGAGGAATGAAGGAAGAGGAACCAAGAACAGCAAGAAGAGGTCATCAAATCCAAAAACCCAGAGGGATGGGATGAGCAGGCTGCAACGAAACCTGGAAATGGAGCACAGCTTGTTTTCCAGATGTATTTGAAAGCGATACCAGAAAATGAGGGTGCAGCTGGGGTGGGGAAGAGAAACATTAGGGTTACTCCTGCACTCACTCAGGTGACTTCTTTTGAATCCCAAGAATATTTCTTGTAATTACCACCTTGCTCTGTTATCCTCCTAAATGCTTCTGCTGCTGAAAGGTAAACAAAGATCTTAGAGCTCCAGAGATGTTGCTTTGATGTGAAACGTCTGCATGCAGGAATGGCTGCTAAGAGGAGTTTGACCCCTAGAGGGTGATCACACCATATGGTAAAGGGAAGCACACTGGGAGGGCAGAAACAAAGATAAGAAAACGGCTCTAAGTCCCAGTTTCAGGTCCAGCTGCTGGGCAATGACACACATGCACCCATGTAGGTACAAGTCATCTGTCTAGTTACAGCCCCTGGATTGAAAGAGAAATTCTTCCTGGACTTGGAGTTTCATGCCTTCCCAGCGCAAGATGCTGAGAGCAGGTGAGCTAGCCCCTGCTGTCACTCACAGGTGAGAGGGTGGGACAGGAAGGCACTCCTTCTGTTTCTGTGACAGGGACTCCAGTCCCTGAGGAGACAGTAGACCATGTCTGTGGGAGGGAAAGTAGACCACCCCATGGGGACTCATAGACTGAAAACAAGGAATTGGAGGCAATAAAGCAATACCAGTTCACCTAAATATGACTGAGTGACTCTCAGTGAAAGTAGACTCCAGCTTTGGCACATCTCTTCAGGGTCAATCCTGGGCTTAGGAGGTCCAGAGTGAGAATAGTTCCTCCCAGTTTCCGCATGAGGCAGTTTGTCCTCTGGTCCCTGTCTCCTAGAACGACCCTGGATGGTGAAGCCACCGTTTCTCGTCTGTTTAGTTGCTGGCAGAGTATGTAGGCCTGGGAACTCTCTTCCCAGCCCGAACAAGTGGCAGGAAGTCCCCAACATCCTCCAAAGGAGAATGGGGACCAGAGCATGACAGACTGACAGACTGGGAAATACTTTTTTTAAAAATAGCCAGTTCTTTAAGAAACAAACAAACAAACAAAAAAACCCTCTAATTTTTAAATACGTACATTTCAATGAATTTTGGTAAAATTGTGCACACATACAACACTCTTCACAATCAAGATGCCGAACATTTCCCCGTCATACCAGAAAGCTCGCCTGTGCTCCTTCCTAGTTGGCCTCTGCTAACACCCAATCCCAGGGATCTGCTTCTGTCACCGGATTGATTTCTGTTCCACATAAGGGAAGTCATCTAGCAGGTACTCTTGTATCTTCTTTCATTCAGTGTGTTTTTGAGTTTCATCCATGTGTGTGTGTTAGTGTGTGTCATGCCTTTTAATTTCTAGCTAGTATGCCATTGTTTGGCTGTATCACAAAGTATCTGTTTATATGTAAGTAGACATTAGATTGCTTCTGGTTTTTGACTATTGTGAGTAAAGCTGCTATGAACATTCATTTACAAGTCTCAGTACAGACTAGTGTTTTCATTTCTCTTGGGTAAATAACTAGATATAGGATTTTTGGCTATATGGAAACTGTTACGTTCAACTTTAGAAGAAACCATCAAACAGCTTTCCAATTGCTTATACCAGTTTACATTCTGACCAATAGTATATGAATTCCAGTTGCTCCATATCTTTGTCAACACTTAGTATTCTCAGTCTTTTATATTTGTCTGTTCTAGGAGGTGTGAAGTTGTACTGAATTATGCTGACTGATGTTGAACATCTCATCATGTGCTTATTAATATTTGAATATCTTCTTTTGGGTAATGTCCATTCAAATGGTCTCATTTTTTATGTTGATTGTCATCTTATTAAGTTGTATTCATTTTCAAAAATATATTTTTACTTGCCTTTCCTTTTCTTAACAGCAGAATTTCTGAATTTTTATGAAATCCAATTTATCATTTTTTAATAGTTGTGCCTTTTGTGTTTATGTGAAATATTTGACCATGCTGAAATGATGGAGATTTTAAAAAATATTTTTTCCTTCAGTGCTTCCATTGTTTTAGATCTTATATTTAAATTGATCTACTTAGAGTTAAAAAGAATCTCAATTCTTACTTCATGTCATACACAAAATTTAACTCTAAATAGATCATAAATTTAAATACAAGATTTAAAACAATGAAAACACTGAAGGAAATTATAAAGAAAATCTCCATCACTGCAGCATGGTCAAATATTTCAATAAACAGAGAAGGCACAACTATTTAAAAATGATAAATTGGTCTCTGGTGGTTCGGGCTTCCTTGATGGCTCAGACAGTGAAGAATCTGCCTGCAATGCAGGAGACCTGAGTTCGATCCCTGGGTCAGGAAGATCCTCTGTAGAAGAGAATGGCACACAGTCAAGTATTCTTACCTGGAGAATCCCGTGGAATGAGGAGCCTGGATGGCTACAGTCCATGGAGTCGCAAACAGTTGGACGTGACTGAGGGACTAACATTTTCTTTCTCTGGTGATTCAGTGGTAAAAAAAAAACCACCTGCAATGCAGGAGACGCGGGTTCAATCCCTTGGTCGGGAAGATCCCCTAGAGAAAGCAATGGCAACCCGCTCCAGTATTCTTGCCTGAGAAATACCAAGGACAGAGGAGCCCCGTGGGCTACAGTTCTTGGGGTTGCAAAGGAGTCGGACATGACAGTAAATAAACAACAAGAGTTCCTACGTCATTTCTTAAAAATCTCTCATTTTCTAATTAGTTACTTGGTACCTTTTCTGAAATCCAATTGGTCATGTATGTGTGCATCTATTTTAGGAGTCTTGATTTAATTCCATTTTGTCTAGAGTATCTGTTCCTTCACTAATTATATATTGAGTCCTGAAAACAGTAGTGTGAGTCCTTCAACTTTGTTCTTTGTTTCCCAAATTGCTTTAACTTTTCTCTATTATTTGAACCAGCATTTAAATTTAAAAATTAACTTGTTAATTTCTACAACTAATCTGCTATAATTTTGATTGGAATTGTATTATGTTTATAGATCAATTTGGGAAGACTCTACATCTTAACAATATTGAGTCTTTCAATCTATGAGCATGGTATGAGTCTCCATATACCTAGGTCTTGTTGAATTTCGCTTGGCAATATTTTGTAAATTTTACTGTGCACCCTTTCTGGTAAATTTATGCTTATTTCAGATTTTTTGATATTACTGTTAAATGATATTTTCATTTTAACTTCTTGTTTATTGCTTCAGTTCAGTTCAGTCGCTCAGTCGTGTCCGACTCTTTGCGACCCCATGAATCGCAGCATGCCAGGCCTCCCTGTCCATCACCAACTCCCGGAGTTCACTCAGATTCACGTTCATTGAGTCAGTGATGCCATCCAGCCATCTCATCCTCTGTCATCCCCTTCTCCTCCTGCCCCTGAACCCTCCCAGCATCAGAGTCTTTTCCAATGAGTCAACTCTTCGCATGAGGTGGCCAAAGTACTGGAGCTTCAGCTTTAGCATCATTCCTTCCAAAGAAATCCCAGGGCTGATCTCCTTCAGAATGGACTGGTTGGATCTCCTTGCAGTCCAAGGGACTCGCAAGAGTCTTCTCCAACACCACAGTTCAAAAGCATCAATTCTTTGGCGCTCAGCCTTCTTCACAGTCCAACTCTCACATCCATACATGACCAAAGGAAAAACCATAGCCTTGACTAGACGGACCTTAGTTGGCAAAGTAATATCTCTGCTTTTGAATATGCTATCTAGGTTGGTCATAATTTTTCTTCCAAGGAGTAAGCGTCTTTTAATTTCATGGCTTAGTATATACAAATAAAATTAATTTTAATTTATTTTTAAATTAATTTGTATTTGTCACTTTACTAAACTCACTAATTAAATTTGTCAAATGCTTTTCCCACATTAGGGTGGCCAAATTCATGTTCATTTTTACAGTATATTGCACAGCTGGTGGATCCCAGATTTCTTACTGACTTTCATTAATGCTTTTCCTGTGTTTTATTTTTAAAAATAACCCTCCCTGAGGTCCTGATCTACCTCTCCTTATTCCTTATTCCCCATTAGACTGAGTCACAGCAGGAGCCCAACTCTAAGGGGGAGAGCAGAGGATTTGAGGCAAGACTGGGCTATATTCCAGGTTGTTTCTGTCTAATAGATCTGTTTAGGATATTATTACCTCTATCTTTTCTTCCTCTCCCTGTGAAATGGGAATAAAGTCTGCTACACTTAAAAATATTGTAAACTGAATGGGGCAATTCACCCTGAGAGTTACATATATGAGATATTTGTAACAGAGTGGAATCATCATTGATCTCAGAAAAGTTTTGTTAAGAAAAACATAAAATGAAGAAATAGAGCAAAAGAGCAAATATAATAAAAATTTTGGAAACATTTGCTCTGGGAAAGTCTCTACATTGTTAATTCTAGCTTTCCTGCTCCTACCTACTTGCAGCCCTTTCACACCTGGAGATGTATGGAAATAAATGTTAGCATGAGGAGTATCTGCTGTCTAGCTAGCAAAAAAGAGAAAAGTCATAATACATCTTCCAAGCTAATAAACAAACAAAACACTGATCGCTTATATGATTGATGATAGATTTTATATACAAGCTACTTCAAGAATCCAAGAAGAAAATAGGGAAACTTAACTAGAAAATCAAATTTTTGACTTACTTTTCTTAGAAATCTCTGGTATTGGATTTCTTCACCTGCTGGACCCCATTGACATTTTGCCAGTATACAGTAAAGTATGATAAAAATTACTGAATATTTATACATTTTGTTTCATTTTCTTTTGTCTTATTTTTTGTTTAAACCCCAAAGCCTACAAATATGCTAAATACACAATGATACAATCATGAACAACTACACGATGCCTACTGGCTATTCTTGGGACACCTTTGTTCATGCCAAGAGCTGTCACTGTGTGGATGTAGATGAATTATTTTCTGGGAGTAAGAAGTGGAGAAAAAGCAAAGGACATCTCATTCGTTGTTTTAACCTTGGGGGAAAGAGAATAAATCTGGTTTTGGCATCTCTCTGAGGAAAAGAATATCTTGACATGTACATAGAGCTCTTGGAGAAAGCCTAGTATCCATTGGCAGAAAGGGTGATATTCGGAATACATCTGAATAATCGGCATAGCATTGAAATGCCTGACTGTGGCAGAGCGCTCACCAGGATATAAATCATGCTGCTTACCAAGTGCGACACCTCACATGTGACTATGACTCCAGCTCATGTAATGAAATGGTTTTTTATGAACTTTGTGCAGATAAATTAAAGCAGCATTGCTAAGAATTACATTCATAATCCAATTTTGAGAGCAGAGCTGAATGGACAGAACTCCATCAAGTAATGAAAACAAACAAAAAAGGAAAATGAAGCATTTCTGTTAGGATGCTTGCAAGCAGGTTTATAAATTGACTGCCCGATGAATCTCTGCCTGCTCCTCCTTAAAGTTGAATTTTGGCATCCATCCTAACTTCTAATATTTGTTCTTAATCTGTCCTCAAGCCTCAAGGCACAAAACCCTCTTGGGGGCAATGATTGTAAGGACTCTTTCTTTCTACCCAGAGGAGAAATCATGTTGCCAGAATCACTTCCCATTTTCTAGTGGGTCATATTTTGTTAAAATATTCCTAACATTGAAATTAGGATTCCTGTGATATCTCCCCCCAGATTTTTTTCCTTCAAATAATGTAGGACAAAAATGAAGCATTTTACTTTTCTCCTACTTATATTATCTAGAGGATAATTTTCTTTTCTTTCCTTCTTTTGGTCACACTGCACAGCATGCTGGATCTTAGTTCCCTGATCAGGCTTTGAACATGTACCCCTGAAGTGGAAGCCCAAAGTCTTCACCACTGGGCCTCCAAGGAATCCCAATATTTTATTTTTTAATGGAGTATAGTTAGTTTACAGTGTGTGTTAGTTTCTGTTTTACAGCATACTTAATCACTTATGCATGCATGCATGCTAAGTCGCTTCAGTCCTGTCTGACTCCGTGTGATCCTATGGACAGCAGCCCATCAGGCTCCTCTATCTATGGGATTCTCTAGGCAAGAATACTGGAGTGAGTTGCCACTTCCTTCTCCCTAATCATTTATATGTAGAATCTAAAAAAATGGTACATACAGAAACAGCCGCAGATGTAGAAAACAAATGTACGGTTATCAGGGGAGAAAGCTGAGGGAGATAAATTAGGAGATAGAGGATAATTTTCTGTGCTTCTCTCCAGTGGTCTTGGCTCAGAACCTAAGAAAGAGTGTCCCTTTCTTCCTAGGAGTCTGTAATGGCCATCACAGCCTGAGCCTGTGTAAAAATTCTCCCAGTTACCTGCCTGGCTGGTTCAGCTTTCTTCTGATTGGAACACATTTTTTTTCTTCATGATGTTAGTCCAGGGTCAAATTCCTAGCTTCCCTGGTGTAAATAAATCGGCTACGTGTAACTTGTCTACAACAGAAGGCACATCACCGTATATAGAGTGTAAGAGAGATTTCCCTTTGATGAAAAAAAAAGTTAAATGTTTATAAGAAATTTTGCAGGTCTGGATACCATTAGCTTTAAACAATTAATAAAAGTGACACTAGGACACAATAAATTTTAGTTTTCAAAGAAACAATTTGACTTTCTACATTGCTTCTGCCTCACTGGTGTTTGAGATGAAAGGGACAGTAATTGAAATGAAACTCATCAGCATTAAAGAAGGCCTCATGGGGAGAAACAGAGGGGGGTGGTGGTTAAGAA
This sequence comes from Capricornis sumatraensis, assembly GCF_032405125.1. Lineage (NCBI taxonomy): Eukaryota > Metazoa > Chordata > Mammalia > Artiodactyla > Bovidae > Capricornis > Capricornis sumatraensis. The sequence continues at coordinate 83,118,995 of NC_091073.1, forward strand.
GGCTGTGGAATCCTGCAACACAGGCAGGGGCTCAGGGATCTGAGGGAGGCAGCCATGGGGACACAGATCTACTTATGATCCTGACCCTGGTCTGGTAAAAGTATTTTAAGTTAAAAAAAAATTTGACAGAATATGCACATGGTGGATAAAATACTTTTTTGTATCTCAGCTTCCTTTGTTCCAGTTTCATTATTAAAAAAAAAAACACACAACATTTTTTTAAAGCTTTTTCTTTTGTATTGGTGTATAGTTGATTAACGACTATAGTTAGTCTCACTATAGTGTTAGTCTCAGGTATACAGCAAAGCGATTCAGTGATACAGACGCACGTATCTTTTCTCTTTCAAATTCTTTTGCCATTTAGGTTGTTATGTAATACTGAAAAACCCTCATGCTTTAACGAAAGAGGTTTCCATAAACTAACTCTAGAAACCAATGGAAGAATAGATACGTTATGCAAATAAGGATAATGAATTGTAACCTAAGTGGCCCAAAGTTTTCCCCACCAATTCTGGGATTACCTTTCTTTTGAAATCTAAATGGTTCTACTGGCTAACACTTGTTGAGTGCTTGCTGTACGTCATGTGGTAATTTTCTGTCAGTTAGTCTTTACTGGAACCGTGTTTTATTTTACCTCCCCTACTCCCTCGCCCCTAAAGAGTTGAAATGATCTTCTCAAAACAAATCTAATTGTCCTCTCGCACTCACTCTTCATTGCTCAGAAAAATATCCCAAAGTTTTGATCTGCCCTACGGGTACTGCAGTCTTCCCAGGTTGCTCAGTGGTTAAGAATCAGCCTGCAATGCAAGAGAAATGAAAAGTGAAAGTCGCTCAGCTGTGTCTGACTCTTTGTGACCCCATGGTCTATATAGTCCATGGAATTTTCCAGGCCAGAATACTGGAGTAGGTAGCCTTTCTCTTCTCCAGGGGATCTTCCCAACCCATGGATTGGACCCAGGTCTCCACATTGCAGGCAGATTCTTTACTAACTGAGCCACAAGGGAAGCCCAAGAATACTGGAGTGGATAGCCTATCCCTTCGCTAGCAGATCTTCCTGACCCAGGAATCGAACTGGGGTGTCCTGCATTGCAAGTGGATTCTTTACCAGTTGAGCAATGCAAAAGACAAGGGTACAACCCCTGGGTTGGGATACCCACTCCAGTACTCATGCCTGGGAAATCCCATGGACAGAGGAAGCTGGCAGGCTATATACAGTCCATGGGGTTGCAGAGTTGGACATGACTTAGTGACCAAACAACAATGAATGCTGCTGGTCTCCAGACAGTTGACCTTGCAAGCACCGTGGTCTCCATCTTTGGGGGATTTCAAGCTGTTGCCCTTTTGTTGTCCTTATCAGAGTTGTAGTTGTGCATTTTGAGGGTGATCCTTTGTTTCCTTCCACTAGACTAGATGTACCATGAGGGCAGGGCCATCTTTAATTTGTATACTGGCTTTCCTCCCAGCATCTAGCACAATGCCTGATGCAAAAAAGGCATTCAGTACGTATGTGGAATGAATGGATGCATGGATGCTGAATAGAAAGACCAACCTGACTTGCCTTAACTTGGGACTTGTATTATCCTGGGAGCCAGCATGCCCATGGGAAGAAGCACTTGCCACATCAACTCATTTGCTCTCAAGAGGCTACACTGTTGTTCTCAGGAATTCTAGACCCACTAATTTAAGCCCTATTTTCCACTGTTGAAAGTAACTGCATGAATGCATCAGGTAGCAGTGAGAGGGCTGGGATTATTTAAAACCTGTGTTCAATAGGCTATGTTTTACTTAAGGCGTCTATTAGTCCCAGCCTCCTTTCTCTCTCCAAAGTATTTCATAGTCCTTCCACTTCAACAATCTGTTTTCATCATAATTGCATCCCTCCTACATTTTTATGAAAAAAACTCCTTCCTTCGAAGCTCATAGAAAGTGAAAGTGAAGTCGCTTAGTCCTGTCCGACTCTTTGTGACCCCATGGACCGTAGCCTACCAGGACTCTCTGTCCATGGAATTTTCCAGGCAAGGGTACTGGAGTGGGGTGCCATTGCCTTCTCCAGGCTCATAGTTGACTTCAATTATTTTTTTTCCTCCTTGTTACTGCATCACTTTCTTTGAAGATGTAGGTACCTGGCTCATTGTTTTCCCCTCTGACTCAATTTCTTCTGCTATCTGTGGGATTTCAATGTCCTTGAACTAATTCTTACCAAGCTCTGTTCTAATAGCTCCCTCATCCACTGCAACAATGGGCAGTCCTAGATCCCCTCTCCCTCAAACCAGCTTCCACCTGCATCCTCACCCACATCTCATTCCATCTCACACTCGCTCCTAATGCAACCAAGCTTCAACCATGCAAACCTCCTGCTTCATATTTCCTCAGTTTCTGTTTGTCAGCACCCTGTACTCTCTCTCCAGACTCTCATGTCTCCAGAAATCAGGCCCTGAAAATCCCCAACTTTGCATTAAGCCCAACATACACCAACCCTCTTCCTGTACTTGAGCTTTAATGAAGCTCAACTCACCTGTGCAAGTGAGTGCCCTGGTACCTTGGTGGTCTGCAGTGGCAGTTGAGCCCACAGTTCTGTTTAGAATGTCTGTCTCCTGTCCTTGACAGCACCCTGTGACAGAAAGTTTCTCTCCCTTCCTCCCCAACTCTTACCAACACTCCACAAAGATGCTGTGGTCTCCAACTTTATTAAGGAAATGACAGAAAAGTAATGGGAAGGATTTCATCATTCACTGTCCTTCCATTTTTGAGTCTGTGTGTTATCACATCCATTCCCTTGCCTGCCTAAATCCCACAGACTGACGTCCTCTCTGCTGCCTAAGGACAACCTCCTTCACTTCTCCTTTTAATCAGACTGCCTTCCATTCTCCCTTCTTCTTCCCCTTGGCATTTGGCCGCACTGAATGACTTCTTCAGTCTGCCTCTGCCTCTTCAGTAACCTAGCAAACAGGCCAGCCATGCCTGGAGGGACCCCATGTCCAGCACCACTCCAGAATTCCTCCACCTCCAGCTCCAGGATCCCTGTATCTGGTTCTTCACGATGCTGTCTTAGGTTGTTGACCCCTTTCAGACATTTTGCTTTTGTACTCATCTTGTATTGCTTCGAGACACTGCTTCTAGAATCCATGCTTTAGTTCTAAGTATGGAAACCTCAGGTGCTAGGGATATGTCTAAAGTATAGAAATCTTGGGAACTGACCTTGCAGGTACAGGCCTTTGAGCTTCCCCTCTCCCAAATTAAGAAAGAATGGAAGATTCTTGCACTTGCAATTTGAAAATGCTCTCCTTTCTTTGGATACTGTCTTGTGTCTTCATTCAGATCCACAGACACAGAAAACAAACTTATGGTTACCAAAGGAGAAAGTAGTGGGGGAAAGGGATAAACTAGGAGTTTGGAATTAATATATACACACTACTATATACAAAATAGATCATCAATAAGGACATACTGTCTAGCATAGGAAACTGTGGTCAATATTCTGTAATCACCTAAAAGGGAAAATAATCTGAAAAAAGTATATATATATGTGTATAACTGAATTACTTTGCTGTATACCTGAAACTAACACACTACTGTCAATGAAATATGGTCCAATATAAAATAATATTAAAAAAATGCTCTCTTCCCTTTAATTCCTGTCTTCTGTCTTCATTCTAACTTTCAGAACAGAGTCTACATTGGTGATGTACTCAGACATTTAATTAATTCATCATGGGGTGAGCTCATTCAATGTGAATGCACCACAGTTTGCTTACTGGCAGGGAAAGGGGCAGGAAAAATATAAACATGCATAAAGAAGGAAACATAAAAAATCCAAAATTAGACACCAGATATGGGTACTATTATTTATTACTTGTATTTTCTGCATATATAAGGTAAAATTAAAAACTGAGAAATTTCAGAACATAAACACGTGCCCTTTATACTTTGTCAAAAAAACAAAAAGAAAGATAAAAGAAATATGTCCTTAAGTTTATCTCTTGGAGAAATACAAGCTTGGCAAATAAGGAAAATGGTGTGCTTTGCTTGAAGGAGCCTTGGAGACAAAGAGTTCTCATCTGGTGAGCTGGACACCCTGGTTTATTATGTAACCTCCAAATGTCACAGTTTCTAATTTGTATTGAAAGAGCCCCAGGTTATGTCAGCTCCAAGACCTAAATTCTGAGTGACCTGTGTTCTTCTTGGTGGGTGCAGGAGCAGAAACTTAGAAAGCACTTGCCTGCAACTTTTAATTTTAATTGCCTAACTTTTAATTCCATCCGCATTTTAGATTTATATATAATAAAATTTTGAGGTTTCCTCAAAGGTCAGATAAATTCAATGAATGAGAAAAATTTGTTAGAAAACTAGTTTGTCTGAGAAGTCAATTCATAATCCAATATTTCACCAAAGTGCCCTGGCAGCAAAATTGGATTGTGAGTATGAGACCACTCTGACCCACTGGGAGAACAGACAGTCTGCAGGGCTCTCTGATTCTGCAGTTAACACCATCTTTTCAAACAAGTATTTAAGACCTTCTGATGGTGAAACTTCTTCAGTGTTACTGGTTGGGGCATAGACTTGGATTACTGTGATATTGAATGGTTTGCCTTGGAAACGAACAGAGATCATTCTGTCATTTTTGAGACTGCATCCAAGTACTGCATTTCAGACTCTTTTGTTGACCATGATGGCTTACTCCATATCTTCTGAGGGATTCCTGCCTGCAGTAGTAGATATAACGGTCATCTGAGTTAAATTCACCCATTCCAGTCCATTTTAGTTTGCTGATTCCTAGAATGTCGACATTCACTCTTGCCATCTCTTGCTTGACCACTTCCAATTTGCCTTGATTCATGGACCTGACATTCCAGGTTCCTATGCAGAAAACGAAGATCATGGCATCCGGTCCCATCACTTCATGGGAAAGAGATGGGGAAACGGTGGAAACAGTGTCAGACTTTATTTTTTGGGGCTCCAAAATCACTGCAGATGGTGACTGCAGCGATGAAATTAAAAGACGCTTACCCCTTGGAAGAAAAGTTATGACCAACCTAGATAACATATTCAAAAGCAGAGACATTACTTTGCTGACTAAGGTCTGTCTAGTCAAGGCTATGGTTTTTCCAGTGGTCATGTATGGATGAGTTGGACTGTGAAGAAGGCTGAGCGCCGAAGAATTGATGCTTTTGAACTGTGATGTTGGAGAAGACTCGTGCGAGTCCCTTGGACTGCAAGGAGATCCAACCAGTCCATTCTGAAGGAGATCAGCCCTGGGATTTCTTTGAAAGGAATGATGCTAAAGCTGAAACTCCAGTACTTTGGCCACCTCATGCGAAGAGTTGACTCATTGGAAAAGACGCTGATGCTGGGAGGGATTGGGGGCAGGAGGAGAAGGGGATGACAGAGGATGAGATGGCTGAATGGCATCACTGACTCGATGGACGTGAGTCTGAGTGAACCCCGGGAGTTGGTGATGGACAGGGAGGCCTGGTGTGCTGCGATTCATGGGGTTGCAAAGAGTCGGACACGACTGAGTGACTGAACTGAACTGAACTGATGGTGAAACAGGAGGGAAGGGGGCAGGGCACTATCTTTAAAAGAATGGCATAGCCAGAGCACACGACATAAACTGACTAGAACCAGCTAGGTCCAGGATGGTGGACGAGTAGACTTTCAGTGGGCCTTGAGCATCCTTAAATACTTGTTGTGATATGTTAGCAGCTAAGTGACACGCCCACCAGCACCCACCAGCACAGTTTTGAGGCCAACCATAAAAGGTCAAAAACTGGGTGGTGGCCCAATTCCTGGAAATCCCTGCCCTTTCCCCAGTACTTGGAATAATCCTCCCACTCATTATTCCATGAAAATACCCAGCCCATAAAAACTAACCACCCCATATTGCAAAGCTCTCCTTTGCCTTCTGAGGTGGTCCACACTCTGTCTGTGGAGTGTCACATGAGTGCATACGTGCTCAGTTGTGGCTGACTCTGTGTTTCTCTCTAAATAAATCCACTTTCTAACCTACCACTTTGTCTGAGTTCTTTCTTGAAAAAGCAAGAACCTTAAATTCACCAGGAACTATTGTATCCTCTTTTCTCTATGCATCTAAAATTTCACATAGACTCTTCTATTGTTCTAAAGGGGGTGAAGGGAAGTCTGGAAGCAGAGATGACAACATGGCAGTGCAGGGTGAGAGGCAGAGTGGATGAGGCACAGTCCAGAAGTGATCTTAAGCCCAGGTGTCTCCAGGTGGCTCTGGTGTCCTCTTCCCAGACCCTCCATCTCACAGGAGAGGTCAACACCACCTGCAGCCTCTTCCTTAGCAATCCTGGTCCCTGACTTTAGGAATACTCTGAGTGATTTTTTAAAACAAGTTTTAGGGGATTGAGAAGTTAATGTTTTTGTTTGGTTTAGTTTCTTAATTCCTCAAATATGGTTCTAGAGGACTGGTTCCCAGACATTTGTGAATAATTTTTTTTTTTTAATTGAGAACATAGTTTTCTCTAGTGCCATGCAACAATTTTTAAAAACCCCACAAAACTATTAAGATTATCATCATCTCCTTTAAAATAGGACATCATAACACAAAGCACATAAACTAGAGAGAGGGCCTTATATCACACAGCAACCTTTACCACAGGAGTTGAAAACTTTACACACATGAGTTTCAAAACACAATGCTATCTATTTTTTGCATTTTGTCTTAAACCAGTTAAAAATTTGCCACAAATTAGCATTAGTGCATGGATCAGCATTTTGCAATTACAGTATTCTTTTAGGGAAGACTCCAAGATAAAAACTGACAGCTTTTTGATATACATTTTTAGTAATGCTTTCACGTTACTGAACTCCTGAGAAAGATGGGATCATTCCTTTCTCAGATCGTATGTGTGTTGGGGATATTTAAATACGTCACATGCTTTATTGCACTGTCCTGTCTTTCTCTCATACATATTGGGAGGGCAGGGGCCCTTTCAGGCTATCCATGCTTCTGCAAAAAAAGCAGGATGGACTGGTTTTCACTGGGAGCTGTTCTTTTGTGTGTGTACTCTTGTACACAGACAATGGCCCTTTACCTCCCGTCATCACCCTCCATAGGGAGCCAGAAACTCGCCTAAACGTTGTTGAGATTAGAAATAATTTTTTTTTCAAGTCAAGTGGGTGGATTTTTTAGGACAAATATGAGAATGATAAGTTTGGCAACTGAGTCCTTCTGTATTCTGTTTCTGATTTCTAATGTTAATAGATACAGTATGTAGGTAACTTTTTTTTAAAAACTGATTTAAAAACTAATATTTATGTGGGTTTTTCCGCCGCGCGGAACTCTGCGCTGGTGGCGGCAGCGGCCCGAGCGAGGGGAAAAGATGCTAGAACCACAGGAGAATGGCTTGGTTGACCTACCAGATTATGAGCATACAGAAGATGCAACTTTCCCTCCGTTCCCACCTCCAGCCTCTCCAGAGAGGGAAGATGGTGAAGGCGCTGAACCTGAAGAAGAGTCAGGAAGAGGAGCGCCTGTTCCCATACCTCCAAAGAGAACAGTTAAAAGGAACATACCTAAGCTGAATGCTGAGAGATTAATTTCAGAGAGAGGGCTCCCAGCATTAAGGCATGTGTTTGAGAAGGCAAAATTCAAAGGTGAAGGTCATGAGGCTGAGGACTTGAAGACACTAATCAGACACATGGAGCACTGGGCATATAGGCTATTCCCTAAACCGCAGTTTGAAGATTTTATTGACAGAGTTGAATATCTGGGAAATAGAAAGGAAGTTCAGACCTGTTTAAAACGAATTCGACTTGATCTCCCTATTGTACATGAAGATTTTGTAAGCAATAATGATGAAGTAGAGGAAAATAATGGCCACGAATTAGATCCCTTTCTGACAAACTCATACAGAAGTGTAGAGTTTGCTTCTGAGTCCAGTAGAAGCCTAACAGAAGAACAACAACAAAGAATTGAGAGAAATAAACAACTGGCCTTGGAAAGAAGACAGGCAAAGCTACTGAGTAACAGTCAGTCCCTAGGAAATGACTTGTCAGTGAACACACCCAGCACACAGACATCTGAGGAGGGTAGAACAGGTGAGGAGCAGAAGCAGGAAGAATCAAATGGATTTAACAAAGACCTCGACAGTCCACATAATGCTGGTGCTGCCAGTACTGTAAAAGAAGAGGAGGAAGTAAAAGTTGAGAAAACGGAACGGGACCAATCCTTTTAAAATGTATGGTAGTTACATAAATGTTCCTCAAGTTGGATAGGCCTCAACTGAGAACGTCTATTAACTTGCTGTCTTCTAAATCTGAGATGACGGTGCAGTGCATTTTCTTTGCTTTGAGTGAAAATCTTTTTATATAGTGAAACTTTTAGACTCCTGTTTAAAATCTGGCATTATTTTAATTATGTGCTCAGTTGCTCAGTTGTGTCAGACTGTGACCCCCATGGATTGTAGCCCACCAGGCTCTTCTGTCCATAGGGTTTTCCAGGCAGGAATCACTGGAGTGGGTTTGCCATTTCCTCCTCTAGGGGATCTCGACCCTGGGATCAAGCCTCAGTCTCCAGTGTCTCCTGTACTGCCTTTGGATTCTTTAGTGCTGAGCCACTGCAGAGGCCTTATTTATAATTGTTTCTTATTAACTTCCGTTGTCTATTTTTCTCCTTAGTGTTTATTTGTATATAAGTATGACTTTGTAAAAATGATTGGTAGTTAATAAGTAGCTTTTGCTGCTTATGATCCCATTGAATGCCCTATTTTTACTAAATTGGGTGGTGTTTTAAGATGTAAATATGTATAACAAATAATAATGTTTTTTTTTTTAAATAAAAATCTCACGAACTAAAAGAAAAAACAAAAAAAGCAAAAAAAAAAAAGAAAAAAAACCAAACTAATATTGTGGATGGGAGCTGAGAAACAAAGTGTAGCTGGCAGTGTGATTGATGATTGCTGATTTTCTCAGGGAAATAGACCCCAAACCTTGATCTGGAAGAGGAAGAGTGAGACAAAATTAAATTGGCTTGTCCAGTAAAAAATGGGCTTCCCAGGTGGCTCAGTGGTAAAGAATCTGCCTGCCAAGGAAGGAGATGCAAGAGATGGGTAGATCCCCTGGAGAAGGAAATGGCAACCAACTCAGTATTCTTGCCTGGGAAATCTCATGGACAGAGAAGCCTGGTGGGCTACACAGTCCATGGGGTTGCAAAGAGTCGGACTCGACTGAGTGACTGAGCAGGCACAAGCACTTGCATGCCTAATAAAATAAGGAGAACTCAAAATTTTCATGGCAACTTAAAAGGAAGGCAGAGTGAGGGCTTATGGATGAATGAGGAATAAGGAAAGATGGGGGCCAGTTGTGTGGAAAGAGGTCAAAGGTGAGATTCAGCCACAGAGCTGCTTCCTGTGGGGGAAACAGCCAGGAAACTTCCAGAAACAGGAGCATCTCGTATACACTAACAGGCAGTCTCCAGCCATCTGCTATATGACTATGTGAGTTCTCTCTTAATTCTAACTCTTTCTGAAACTTTGTTAAAACTACCATCTTATTGTGGGTAATACCTTGTGTGGAAAAATTATGGAAAAAAATACACATCTCCACATTTGGTATGATGCAGAGTAGACTGAGGAAGCAGATGCAAGAGTTGAGAATCTAAATGAAACAGATAATTGAACAGAAGGAAGATATTAGGAGAGGGAGCCACTATGAGAAATGGAAAGTCCCTGGGATTCCTGGGAGATATAGCTACACGTGGGTTGGTGGTGAAACTCCTTTTTAGTCTTTATTTCAGTGTCGAAGAGAAGGGTGCTTTCATAGGATGGAGGACTTGGAGACACCCATACAGCTGATTCTTGGGTTGCGCTAGTAATTCATCTGATGATTTTAGAAATGGCAGCTTCTCCTAATTTGCTGCTGAACCAGCTGAGTGATGTTTTCAACTTTAGGGTATAAACATGGTCAGGAATCCTGCCTACCACATCCAACACCCTCACGTCCCAAGAGAACCGTCCTAGAATTTTACTCAGCACCCAGAACTTTTTGTAGGAAGATGATCATCTGGTAAGACTCCTTCAAAATTAACTGGCTTAGTATTCAAGCTCATAAAACTATATATATATTTTTTTTTTCCTCTAAAAATTATGGATTTTTTGAGAGAGGAACATCAAACAGAAATTTCTGAGATCAAGAGCAGGAAATGAGTGATTCAGCAGGCTGGATTTCACCCAACGAGCTGTCTTCACAGCTGTAGAGAATAGCTGAGAAAAGTTCCAGGGGCCTTGCCTGGTACTGCTTGGAAGCAGTCAGTCTGGGAACCACAAGAGAGCTCTCTGGAGCACGATGGAGGACGGTTGGAAAGCCTGGCTTAGGCTCCCCAGAAATATGTCAGTCTGGTGCCACTGCTCCACTGGAATATCCTTTAATTGCCTCTGACTCCACATTTGGAAGTGGTCCAGGGTGAATCAGGATTTGGGAGAATGGGAGGCTCTTGCCAGGCAGGAGCATTCAGGTGTTTGTTCTGCTCCAAGCGCCTAAGAAGACAATTTATCCTGGAAGCTGGTGTTGCCGTGCTGTGTTCCCAAACTGAATATAGTGCTGGTTATTGAAGGAGGACTACCCTTTGGGCAGGGCAAGCGAGCTCAGTTACCACTTCTTCATTTGTTTATTCTCTTTCTGTCTAATCATAAGGCATGTTCAACAAACACCTGACCCTGCCTGTTATCATCTGATGATTCTATGTGCCCAACTCTGCTGAGTCCATGGAGAAACATTTTGGAGGACATTTCTTGGGTAAAATGACTGGAGAGCTGCTTTTGGAAAAGAGGAGTAGCCCTCAAGTGTGTCTTCTTGAACTCACTGTACCTTGATTTTAGCAGGGAGCAAAACCCTTCTACATCCTGTGGTAAGCATTTGTGTTACTTAATCAGTCCCCAAACTTGTCCCATACATCCTTCTCCTGCCACAGCCACCTGCATACCCACAGTCAGGTACTTTTCAACCACGTGCCCTGATTTCCTGTAAACAGATCTGTTTAGTGGGCCTCCCTGTCTCCAGATTTTTCACATTCTCATGCATCCCTCTTCCCTCCCTCAGTTGAATCTTTCTCAAATGTTAGTTTCATCATGTTATTCTCCTGCTCATGGCTAACAAACTGAAATAGTACAGAGAGACTTTTAATACAATGTGATAGTCTCAAATTCCACTTCTTTCTAACCTGGAGCCAACCAATTGCAACCTGTTCTCTCTTTGTTTAAAAACATTTTTGATTGTGGCAAAATGTCCAAAACGTAATAGTCACCATCTTAACTATTTTTACATGCACAGTTCAGTGACATTCAGGACATTCACATTCTCAATTGTATAACCAATTCTGTTTCTTGATTTTTATGGTTGCCTCCATATAACAGAAGTTTTCTTCATAAAATGCTGGTTTTGTCTATCACCTGAACATATTTCTTTTCTATTTTCTCCTAAAATACATGCATTCGGTTCACTTATTTGCTATCTCCTTCTCCTTCTTCAACCCAAATAACTATGTAAATGTTTCAAATGTGACTCTAACTCTGTTTATTACTTTAGGAGCTTAACATTTAAACAACCATCTCTTTACTGTAAATGGTAGGAAGCATCTCTCTCATTGTCCCTTTGAAAGTCAAATATGCCTCATTTTCTAAAGGTAAAAGGAGAATTATAAAACCAGCTTATTTACCAAACTACCACATAATGATTGAGTAAAGTTTTGGATTTTTTTTTACTGGAATCCCCAAGTGACCCAAGGTTATAGGCAGAAGGCCAAATTACTGTGTTTTATTTCCCAGTTTAACTTTATGAAGGCTTCTAAACAATGTCAGTCCTTTTCAGTGACGCTGCTTTTGCGAGGGAAGGGCCAGGCATTAGAGATGCCATGCGCACCACTGCTTGAGATTTATGGCCGAGTGTCTCTAGTGTATTCAAGTCATACTTTGGGGGAATTTTTTTGGCAGCATTTGTACTTGTGTTTCTGCCTCAGAGCCTGCTGCACAGCTCTTATTCTTGGGACCTGATTACTGTATTTCCTGGATTTCATGTTCTCTTTTTAGTTAGATCTATTTTCCCAGTGCTTATTCTTTAGTAGCTTTTTAAGAATGGGTGCATGAATGGTACATTTTCTAAACCCTTGCATGTCTGAATTGTTTATATTTTGCATGTACACTTCATAAATAGTTTAGGTGTTTTTGACTCTTGTTCAATACAATTCACATAACATAAAATTCATCCTTTTAAGGTATTCACTTCAGTGACTTTTAGTATATTCACAAAGCTGTCAACCATTGTCACTAATTCCAGAACACTTTCCTTATAGATTTAGTGTCTAACTTGTATGTGTTTCTGTGTGCAATCTCTTATGTAAATTCTTGAGAGCAAGGACTGTACGTCAGACACCTGGTACAAAGCGAAGCAGTTGCTCCTTTACATATTGAGTAAGAGGGAGGGTAAATGAAAGTCTAGAGACTTGCATTTCTGGCTGGATGCAGCAAGCACCGTGTGGTAGGATTTGCAGATAGCCTGTGGGAGCTGAAGGCAGCCTCCAACCAACAGCCAGTAAGCGACATGTAAATCACTTAGGATGCATTGGCACTCAGTACACGTTCAGTTCCTTTTATAAACTTCCCATTCTCACCTGTTCATGGTCACACAGTTAACACTATACACAAATCTTGTTTTGTTTAACTTTTCCATCCTAATTAGTACAATGCTTCTCTTGGAAGCCTCTGACCCAGCCATAGCTGGGGTTTTTATGCAGCGCAGCCCTCAGTGCATTTGCAGAAGGTTGTTCACCCATAATACTTGCATCTTGAACTTTACAGCTAAACAGGAAATAAACATCCAAAGAGATAATATGTTGAACTCTATTTACCTATTGGGATTTGGTTTTCTATATTAAACCCTCTTGTTCTCAGGTTTCCAAGAATCTCCTAGAAAACATGGTATGCGACTCTACCTTATACTTGACTCCAATTTGTACCTGTGCAGATACCCAGCACTTGTATGGCCCTCAAACTCATTAAATTGGATGGCACATGATGGTTAAGCATTGAAGGTTGGTGTGCTCACTGCCTGGGTGTGACCTTGTTCTTAGGAGCCACTTTATACTTTCCAGGGACACATTTTTCTCAAATTTGTATCACTAAGATTTCTGGGCAGAAGAAACAGCAGAAAAAATATTGAGGTGGGGAAATATTTGGAGCATTTGAGAAAATAAAAGAAAGCCAAGGTGTTTAGAAAATGATGAATGTTAGAGTATTGGGAAATGAAACTGTAGAGGTAGAAGGCTGAAATAAATAAATAAATCCTTGCTGACTATGCTGCTTATTTAACTTCTATGCAGAGTGCATCATGAGAAACGCTGGACTGGAAGAAGCACAAGCTGGAATCAAGATTGCCGGGAGAAATATCAATAACCTCAGATATGCAGATGACACCACCCTTATGGCAGAAAGTGAAGAGGAGCTAAAAAGCCTCTTGATGAAAGTGAAAGAGGAGAGTGAAAAAGTTGGCTTAAAGCTCAACATTCAGAAAACGAAGATCATGGCATCCGATCCCATCACTTCATGGGAAATAGATGGGGAAACAGTAGAAACAGTGTCAGACTTTATTTTTTTGGGCTCCAAAATCACTACAGATGGTGATTGCAGCCATGAAATTAAAAGGCGCTTACTCCTTGGAAGAAAAATTATGACCAACCTAGATAGCATATTCAAAAGCAGAGACATTACTTTGCCGACTAAGGTCCGCCTAGTCAAGGCTATGGTTTTTCCAGTGGTCATGTATGGATGTGAGAGTTGGACTGTGAAGAAAGCTGAGCGCCAAAGAATTGATGCTTTTGAACTGTAGTGTTGGAGAAGACTCTTGCGAGTCCCTTGGACTGCAAGGAGATCCAACCAGTCCATTCTGAAGGAGATCAACCCTGGGATTTCTTTGGAAGGAATGATGCTATGCTAAAGCTGAAACTGCAATACTTTGGCCACCTCATGCGAAGAGTTGACTCATTGGAAAAGACTCTGATGCTGGGAGGGATTGGGGGCAGGAGGAGAAGGGGATGATCGAGGATGAGATGGCTGGATGGCATCACTGACTCGATGGACGTGAGTCTGAGTGAACTCTGGGAGTTGGTGATGGACAGGGAGGCCTGGTGTGCTGTGATTCATGGGGTTGCAACGAGTCGGACATGACTGAGCGACTGAACTGAACTGAACTGTGGAAATGGTACTTTGAAAAATTTCCAAATTATAACGAGGTATTTATTTTTTAATGATTTACTTAATCAAATAAGCAAGTGAACTTAAGCAACAGAATATCACCTATAGTACCAGCTTGCTATTTCCCTGGAAGTCAGTCTCTTTAGTTTTCTTTCTCTTAGTTGGGTAAGATTCTACAAAGAATAATTCTTAACTTGCTATCTTCTATGTCTTCTTCTTCTTTTTTTATATTTTCCATCTGTCTGCCACATACCAGGTAAATTTATTCAGTTCCACCTTCCAGTTTACCATCATTTCATTTGTTTAATCCATTTATGGTATTTTTCTTTAACGAAATAACTGTCTCTGTTTCTAAAAGATGTTAAACAGATATGCCTGACCGTTTTGTTCATTTTATGTTTCTTACTAATGTTTTACAGTCTGTATTTGTTTTGAAATATTTATCCATACTGACTCTATATTCTCTATTTTATCATTTTTCTATTAATAGTCCTTAAGGGGCTCTTATCTTTGTTCTTAGCTGCTGACTTTTCTTGTGAGGACTATTTCCTTAACGGTAAGGAAATACATTACTGTAAGCTAGCATCTGGTTGAACATGAGCTGTAGAAGCAATGGTGATAAGTTTCTTCAGAAAAAGTATTATTTTATATTAGTAACCTGTTAACATTTTAATTGAAGTTTTTGGCCTTGGATCTTTCTAAATGCAGGCAGTGTGTGTTTGAACTCTAGATCTTCAGGAGAGCAGACTTAAGATTACAAATTATTAATGATAAGCCTTAAGATTGCAAATTATTAATGATAATCATTATTTTTCCCATTTGCAACAGGGGAAATATGACATGTTTCTTTGTGGGCAACTATTCTGACTGCGGGCATCGGTCAGAATGGGCTATGTAATGCTGCGTAACAAATAACTCCAAGTGATTTACACCACACTCTCAGTGACTTAGACTAAAAGAGTTAATTTCTTGTACAAAGTCTGAAGGTCCAAAAAGCTCTTTAGGGAAGTTGTCTTCCATGCAGTGTTTAGAACACATACTACTGAAAAACAAATAAACAAAACACATACACTAGTTTAACTCTGTGATTTTTCCAACTTAACATGATACATCAGAATTTACTACAGCAATAGAAAAGAGCTTGGGGGAGTTAAGCACCAAGAGTTCTACATGAAATGACAGATGTCACTTTCACATATTATTAATATCTACCACTCTCTCTTTTAATTGGCATTGAATTCTTTTTCATCTATTTACATTGCCCTAGCTTAAGCAGAAGACTCAGATTTAGCTCCCTGACCTTGTAGAATATTCCCAGGTGGCACTAGGGATAAAGAACCTGCCTGCCAATGCAGGGGATGTAAGAGACACAAGGTTTGATCCCTGGGTCAGGAAGATCCCCTGGAGGAGGGCATAGCAAACTGCTCCAATAGTCTTGCCTTGGAGAATCCCCAGGGACAGGGGAGCCTGGGGGCATTACCATCCATAGGGTTGCAAAGAGTCAGACATGACTGAAGTGACTTAGCACAACCTTGTAGAATCCTATACCTTAATCTATTTGAGGCAAGCAAATTTTAATTTCCTAAATTCTATGTTCTTCATATCTGTATTTGGCTCAGGGAAGTCTTTATTTTTGTAGTCATTTATTACTTGCTACTTTGTTTCTCCATTGACTACTTTTTCTCTTTGGGGACTGGGGATTAACAGAAACCTTTGGGGATTTCCCTAATAGTCTTGGTAGCTCCACAATTACTTTAAAAATATGTTCATGGTAATTTATCCAGTGTTAGGGGCACTTTTGAAAACAACTAGTTGGTATTATTTCCAGAAGCAGTTCAAAAAAGTATATTTCCAAGTAGCCAATGACAAAAACATTTGAGACCAGTAGCAGGCCTCTAAATTTAGTTAATGAAGACCCAGGCATTGTTCCATGGTTATCTATAGTGTGGTGCTGGAGTAATTGGCATTCACTTAGTTCAACTTTTGCATACCATAAAATTAAATTATATGTTCAGTCCTAATGTGATACATTTTTTGTGGAATAGAATTGTATGGTAATGCTAGAAGATTTAACTGGGAGATAGGAGGAACATATCAGCCTACACATGCAATCTTCAGGAAGCTGTTTTGGAGCTGCATGGTAGGAAACCAGTTAAGAAAACCAAAATCAACTTGTATCAAAGAAATTTAAAATAGAGGAGGCAATATTTACATGTCTGATAATTCTGATTCTGCTAGTATTGCTCCCACAGCTCGCTAGATTGGAACAGCCTCACAGGGGAGAGTCAGATACAGGCCTTTCTACGGTCAGGCCCAGACCACCCACATGCTGTTCCTTCTGCTTCAGAGCAGACCCCATACCCTCACCCACATCTCTTGACGCGATGGCAGTCGTTCCTACTCTATCCTGTGGATGCGGGTCATAACTCTCCCTCCCCAAGACTGGCTCTGGAGTGGAAAAGTCCTCAGGCACTCCTTTTCATCCCTGCCTCTGAAGGTAGGCTTATCTTTTTTAATGAGGGGGGAAAAAAACTTGGGTAAATATAGAGGCATTCTGAAATACTTGTAAACCAATTTTCTATTTGTTGTGGTCCCTGGTTTTCCTTTTCAAGAAGGAAGTTGGGATATAGATTGTTCTCTGTCCATATAGAATAGAAGGACTTACCAATGCTCTCCTGCAGGTGTAACTGTGATCCCTCACTCCAGGAATCCCTCTCCTTTCTGGCAGGCATGTCATAAGATGCCACCGAAGCTCAGGTGAGTGCTCACTTTTCTTGGAGCCAGGAGATTAAACTGAGTCAGACCCTTCCCATAGGATCTCTTTCCCATAGACATATGTTAACCAACATGTCATTTGGGAGGTTGTTGGGGAGCTGACTGGTGTAGCACTGCAAAGCTAAACAGGTTAATTCACATTCTGAATGGGACTTAGAGAGTGGCCATACCTATAAACAAAAATTAGGAAGAAAAAGCTGGGAAATATCATCTTCCTTTCAGGTGAGTCTATACTGGAATGTGGGACTGATATTGGGAGGAAATTAGTGGTCTTTGCATCTTGAATAATTATTTAACAAATAGCTATCAGACGTATCCTGGCCAGTCTCAACACCTTGTTAGGCAACTGAGGTATGAAAAGTGAGAAAAGCAGAGATTATACTCTGGTTAGTAAGACAAACAAACAAATCAGTACATGGAGACAGCAGTTTAAGTGCTAGGAAGAAATGTCACCTTCTTTTCCTCTCCTGTATCTTTCTAAATTCTTCAGCTTTTCATTTGCTTATCAAGCTCTTTTTCACTGTCACGTGGGGTTTTCCTTCCCAGTTGGCACAATAGTGTTGTTAAACTAAGGGTCATGTTTAGTGCAGGTGTGTGCACCAAGTATTGCTCTAATCCTGCCTCACACCAAAAGCGTCCATCCCTGTGACCCTGAGGCAAAATGACCAGCAAGTAGCACAAGGAGAAACTTTGCTTTTCAGCTGGGACAATCTGACCCCAAACCATAGTGTAGAGCTCTACTTGCCTGAACCACGAGTCACCCTCCCGTGCTGAAACCCATGTGAGCTGGGGCATGACTGGGTTTCGCATCACAGTCAAAAAACACTGATTCAAAAACTCTTGAAGAGTAATGTAAACCTTTGCTGATGTCCCAGAAGACATAGTAAAAGACTGAATTACTTCAACATGCGTATAGTGTCCTAAAACTCTTTTTTTTTAATTTGATGAAAATGTTGGAAGTTTACATTCTTCTTCCCATTTCTACCTCCCTCAAGTCTTCCCGGAGGGTTAGCTGCCCTAATCTCTCCTTCTTTTCTTCCTGTTTGGTTTTGCTTTCCCTCAGAACCTCAAAGCCAACCTACAATGGCTTAAAGTTCTTTATCCCTCTTGCATCTCTCCAGATGGACTGTTTGGCTCGTCCCCATGTAAGTCCCTTCAGAGATTTAACATTTCGTCATCAGTGCTGGCTCACCTGACATCAGCCTGGCATCTCTGTCTGGCTCTTCCGTGGTCCCTTTGCAAGGTCCGGCTTAGTCTGCCAGTGACTGTCTCTCGTGTAAAATCTGGAAGGCAAGCCAGAAGAAGCCATCATTCTGGAGGAGATGCAATAGTTGCATGGCCAGAGGAAGATCTCAAAAGCCACCTGCTTTGGCAGCTGAGATTACTGGTAGCTGCTGGCCCAGCAGTTTCTAAGTTTCACTGCAGCTTTGGGTCTGGCTCCAGGAGCCCTATGTCTGAGCTTTGCTCCCCCAGTGACTCTGGTGGAGGTAAAGCCATCCTTCCCTGTACAAAAGCCCTCCCCACTTGAAATGTCTATAGTTACAATGCTCAGATACCTGGTTTACCTGGGATGGTCCCATTTATACTTGCTTTTCCCAAATAATTGTTAATAATGGCCCACTTTGCTCTCAAAATGTTCCAGATTGACTGATAAACTATAAGACAGGTTTACCAGGCAAGGTTCTTGTTCCTCTGATGGCATCCTACCTGACATTCCTTATGATTCTCTCCAGTCATTGGTCTGAGATACAAGAAACAGGGAAGCGTGTGAATATTTCCTTTCTCCTCTTGCCACACTTCAGATGAGGTATCACCAAGCAAGCTCTGGGTGGAGCCCTCTTATGTCTCTGGTCCTGGGGCAGGTCTTGGGTGCAGCAGGGGCAGGCCTCAGAGAAACTGAGCTTTTCTATCTGAAGAAGAAAGCCCATACCCAACATTTGCTTGGAAACCACTGTTAGCTCCACCGCTAGAAACGTGGCTTGATGTCAGGTCTTTGAACTTGACCAAACCAGATCATCAACTCCCCGCCTAGAGGGTGAAGAGAAATGAATTAGAGGAGAGAGATGGTCTTGACTTCCCTCAAGAGATAAAAGTGTCTATGGTTTTCATGTTGAACTGTCTCCTCTTTCGCTGACAGGAAAAGTTCTGGTGGTAGGATTCCCAGCGTTAGCCAGACCACAGTAATTTCAGTGCTAAATGGTGAACTCAAGATGAGATAGACTAGGAGCAAATTAGTGAACAGCCCTCCCCACCACTCCAGATGCAGCTGGATGTCTTCAAACAAGGGTAAAAATTAAGAGAATAGGAGGTATTGAAAAATAACCTCAATAAAGACACACTGCCTCATTTTGAAGTCAGGGGGTCAGAACTGGCCCAGCTGGTCTCCAGATAGCGTCTCCCCAATCTCAGCTTTGGGAATAAGAAAGCTCTGGATTTTGGCTCTGCATCAGAATGACACGCTGAAGACAGAGTTTTTTCTGGACCCCTGAATGCTTTCCCTTTCTTCTGAGTTTGTCCTCTAAAATCCATGATCCTAAGTCTTTAGATGTGGGAAAAGGGTGAATATAAGGGTATTAGGGGTCATGAATTTCATCTGCTGAAATAGGGCTGTTTCATATCCTAAATGACATGAGAAAAGCATTTAATATGAAGAACAGAAATGAGAAGGAAAATGATTAGAATAAAAGACAGTAAGCAGAAGGAAAATTCTAGGAGGTGAAGTAAAAAAAGAGTCTTCCTTTGATTGGAGAAATGGGCACCCAGTTGAGAAAAGGATTTGTCAAATGGTAATACTATTAATGTTGTTTGTTTGTTTGGGTTTTTAAATTTTTTTTCCCCAGAGCTAGAAATTCCTGTCACTTTTGGGAGTAGTAGTTCTGAAAGGTCCATATTTCCCCACCATGGAAAATACAAAAAATTTTCTATATCCCTGCTTTGTATTTTTATAAGAGATATACTTAAAACAATTTTATTTATTTATTTGGCTATACTAGGTCTTAATCCTGGCACACGATATCTTTAGTTGTGACATGTGAACTCTTAGTTGTAGCATTTACAATCTAGTTCCTGGGCCCCTGCATTGGAAGCATGGACTGTTGACCACTGGATCACCAGGGAAGTCCCATATATATTGCTGCTTTTAATTCTCAGTTAATTCTAGGTTACTCAGATTCAGATTGAGGGGGAAAGCTGAGAAGTGATTTGGATCAGCACCACTGGCTAATTTGGGTAATTCAGGATCTCAAATGTGATTTTCTTTTTTATTTTATCTTCTAATTTTCTTGAGATATGACTGACATAAAGCAGGGTTAAGTACAAGGCGTACATCATAAGGCTTGACTTACATACATTATGAAATGATGACCACACTTAAGTTTATTGAATACCTTTCATCTCATATAGATACAAAATTAAAGAAATAACAAATTTTCCATTGTGATGATAACTCTTCAGATTCACTCTTTTAACAATATTCACATATAATGTGCAAAGGTGTTAATTGTATTTATCATCTTGTACATTTCATCCCTAGTACTTATTTATCTTATAACTGAAAGTTTGTACATTTTGACGGCCTTCATCCAATTTTCCCTCCCCCACCTCCTGCGTGGCTCAGAGGATAAAGAATCTGCCTGTAATGCGGGAGACCAGGGTTCGATCACTGGGTTGGAAAGATCTCTTGGAGAAGAGAATGGCAACCCATTGCAGTATTCTTGCCTGGAGAATCTTATGGACAGAGGAGCCTGGCGGGCTACAATGGGGTCACAAAGAGTCAGACATGATTCAGTGAGTAACACTTTCACTTCTTTCACCCTACCTCTGGTATCTACAATCTGATCTCTTTTTCTATTAGTTTGTTTTCTGCTTGTTTTTGAAGTAAAACTGACCTATAATATTATACTAATTCCTGTTATATAGCATAGCAATTTGATATTTCTATGCATTTCAAAATGATCATAATTTTAGTTATGTCACCTTACAAAGATATATAATTATTAAATTATAGAAAACCTTATGGATTTCTCAAAAAATTAAAAATAGAAATACCGTATGATCTAGCAATTCCACTCCTGGATACTTATCTGAAGAAAATGAAAATAACAAAACAGTAACAGAATCATTGATACAGAGAACAAACTGGCCATTGCCCAAGGTGGGGTGATGTAGGGCAAGGAAAGAAATAGGTGGGGGAGACTAAAAGGTAGATGTTCAACTGCAAAATAAATGAGTCACAGGTGTGAAATGTACAATGTGAGGAATAAAGTCAGTAATTACATAATATCTTTATATCATGATTTCCTGTTTTGTCAACTGCATATGAAGCAGTAGCATACCCCTCAGTTTTGTTAATTCTTTCTATTTCCTGTACTTAATTCCCTGCCTCATTTTGTTTCCTTCTCTCTACTTATAATTCAGAGCAGCCACTGATCACCAGCATTTCTGCAAGGTAATCATTATTCTACTAGAAATATTTATTGTGATGCTCACATAAGTTTACTAAAAACTATTGAATTATATATACTTTTACCAGGTGGGTTGAACAGTATGTGAGTTAGTCATTATAAATACAAAAGAGGGAAATATTTCTTAAGTGTTCAATGCATGAGCAGTAGTCTTCTATTTGTTCAAATATTTTATTTTATATATATTAGAAAATTTAAAATTCCTGCAGAGCCATATGATAGTACTATAATCATCCCCATTTCTCAGGAAGTAGAAGTAAAGTGGGGTTGAGCAAATTGCCAAGATCTCTCAGTTAGTAAATTGAAGAGTTGGGCTTGAACCTACATCTCTGAATCAAAAGATTGTGTCCTTTATCACTCTGTGCTAATGCTTCAAATTAAGGCATTTATGAAAATCAATTCAAGATTCACATTCAGTGATTAAGACATATGATTGCCATTTTTGTTTTGTTTCATTTTTTAAAAAACATTTAACCACACTGTCTGAATAAAGGAGCTGCTAGCTCGACTGTGTTCTCAGCCAAGGTTTGGACACACTGTGGTGAGGTGGCAGCCCTCCTTGGGGGAGGTCTTCCATCTTCAGTGAAGAAAAAAAGTATAAGGACCACAGCTTCCAGGATTGCCAACTCAGAACTTCTACAAATAGTGAATTCACTTATTTTCTCTCTCTTAAAGTAAAAGTATAGTCAAAGAGTTCTAAGTGAGTTTTTCTGGAAAGTGGTGGCAGATATTTGAAAGAATCTGCAGGCAGATATCTGGTAACTACCAAGAATCAAACAAATTTAACCACCAGTAAATGTTAGAGTGATAACTCAAAGGTAAGAAACCCAGGTGGAAAAATTGCATGTGCAAAGATGCATGCATGTGCAGCTAGGCCCTCTACCATTGGCGAATGCACAAGCATAGTCTATGAGAACTACAACATCCTCAGCAGGTTTGTTGATTGAGGTTTTGGTGTGTGGGCAGATGTGGTGGAACATGAACCAGGAAAGGATAATTTGGGTCAAGATTAGGAAAAGCCTTGCTATAAATCTGGGAGATTAGTTTGAACGTAAAAAGAAGCCACTGGAGCTTTCATTTTTTTTTTTTTTTTCTTCTAAATCGTGGTAAAATTGTTGTTCAGTTGCTCAGTCATGCCTGACTCTTTGTGACCCCATAGACTGCAGTATGTCAGGCTTCCCTGTCCGTCACCAACTCCTGGAGCTTGCTCAAACTCATGTCCATTGGTCAGTGATGCTATCTAACCATCTCATCCTCTGTCGTCCCCTTCTCCTCCTGCCCTCAATCTTTCCCAGCATCAGGGTCTTTTCCAATGAGTCAGCTCTTCACATCAGGTGGCCAAAATATTGGAGCTTCAGCCTCAGTTCTTCGAATGAATCTTCAGGACTGATTTCCTTTAGGATTGATTGGTTTGATTTCCTTGCAGTCCAGGGAATTCTCAAGAGTCTTCTCTAACACCACAGTTCAAAAGCATCAGTTCTTCAGTGTTCAGCCTTCTTTATGGTCCAACTCTCACACCCATACATGACTACTGGAAAAATCATAGCTTTGACTAGACGGACCTTTGTTGGCATAGTAATGTCTCTGTTTTATAATATGCTGTCTATGTTTGTCATAGCTTTTCTTCCAAGGAGGAAACATCTTTTAATTTCATGGCTGCAGTCACCATCTGCGGTGATTTTGGAGTGCAAGCAAATAAAATTGTGGTAAAATACAGAGAAAATAAAGTGCACTATCTTAATGATTTTTAAGTGTTCATGGTTTTAAATACATTAATATTATGCAACCATCGCCACTACCCTTCTATACAACTCTTTTCATCTTATAAATCTGAAGTTCTATGGTTATTAAGCAATAACCTCCTGCCCCCTTTCATACCCCTTCAGCAACATTTGGCAACCACCATTCTTTGGCACTTTCTGTCTCCATGATTTGACCTACTCTAAGTATCTCATGTAAGTGGAATCTTTTAATATTTGTTCTTTTGTGACTGGCTTATTCTACTTAGCATAATGTCCTCAGGTTTGTCTATGTTGCAGAATTTCCTTATTTTTTAAAGCTAACTAATATTATAGATATATATCACCATTTGTTTATCCATTCATCCTTCAATGGACATTTGAATTGCTTCTGTGTTTTCACTATTGTGAATAACGCTGCTATGACACACCTTTATGAAAATACCTCTTAGAGACTCTGCTTTCAATTCTTTGGATATATACACAGAAGTGAAATTGCTGTATCATATGCTAATTCTTAATTTTTTGAGGGACCGCAATACTGCGGTCCATAGCAGCTGTCCCTAGCAGCTGGATTATTTTACATTCCCACCAACAGTGCGCAAAGGTTCTAATTTCTCTTCTTCCTTGTTATTGTTATTTCTGTTTGTTTGTTTTTTGACAATAGCCATCCTAATGGCTGTGAGGGGATATCTCATTATAGTTTTTATTTCCATTTCCCTAATCATTAGTGAAGTTGGGTATCTTTTTACTGATATTTACTTATCAACCATTTCTATATCTTATTTGAAGAAGAGTGTATTCAAGCCCTTTGCTTAAGTTTGAACTGGCTTGTTTGATTTTTTTGTTGCTGAGTTTAAGAGTTCTCTAAATATTCTGGACATTAATCCTGTATCAGATATGTGATTTGCAAACATCTCCCATCACAGAATGTCACACTTTTAGCCTGTTGATATTATCTTATGATACACAAAATTTAACAGTTTTCATGAAATCTGATTTATTGCCTATGCTTTTGGTGTCTTGTTTAAAAAAAACCACTGCTAAATCCAGTGTCATAAATGATTTACTCTGTGTTCTCGTCTAAGAGTTTTATAATGGTAGGTTTTACATTTAGGTTTTTTTTTTAAATCTACTTTTAAGTTAATTTTTGTATATGGTGTTCAGTAAGTGGGTCCAACTCCATTCTTTCACACACAAGTATATTTTCCCAGCACTGTTTGTTTAAAAACTATCCTTTCTCCACTGAAAGATCTTGGCATCCTTGTCAAAAACCGTTTGGCTATATATGTAAGGCCTTATTCCTGGGCTCTGTGTTCCATTCAATTGGTCTATATGTCTGCCTGTAAGCCAATACTACACTGTTCTGAGTACTGCATCTTTGTAGTAAGTTTGACAAGAATAGTGGGATCTTCAAGTTTATTCTTTCCCAAGATTATCTTGGCTTTTTGCTGGGAGGTGGTCCCTTGAAATTCCATGTGAATTTTGGAGTGGGTTTTGGTATTTTTGCAAAAAAAAATTGGGGTTTTGATAAAGATTGCATTGACTCTATAGATTATTTTGGGTAGTATTAACAACTTAACAATACTAAAGACTTCCAATGTGTTTCCAAGAATGCATGCCTTTTAAAATTTCTTTCAGCAATGTTTTGTAGTTTTCTTTATACAAGTATTCGTGTTCTTGGTTAAATGAATACTTAAGTATATTATTCTTTTGATGAAATTGTCAGTTGTTTTTCTAATTTCTTTTCAGATTGTTCAGTTTTCCTGTATATAAATGCAACTGATTTTTGAGTGTTGACTTTGTATTTTGCTATTTTGCTGAATTCATTTATTGGTTCTATTGTGTGTGTGTATAATCTTTACTGTTTTCTATATACAATATTATGTCATCTGCAAACAGTTTTACTTCTGAGTGGTGAAAGTAGGCATCCTGTCTTATTCTTGATCTTAGTAGTCATTGTGGGGTTTTCATATATGACTTGTATTATGTTGAGGTAGTATCCTTCTATTCCTAGTTTGCTGAGTGTTTTTTAATCACAAAAGGCTGTTAAATTTTGCTAAATGCCTTTTTTGCATCAATTAAGATGATCATGTGTTTTTTTCCCCTTTATTTTGTTAATGTGGTGTATTGCGTTGATAACGTTTTTTTGAATGGTTAAATACTTTTGCATTCCAGAAATAAATCCCATTTGTTCATGGTATCTAAGCCATACTGCTAAATTTGGTATGTGAGTAGTTTGTTGTGGATTTTTTGCATCAGTGGTTATCAGTGAAATTATTCTGTGCTTTTCTTTCCTATAGGGTCTCTGTCTATCTTTGGTACCAAGGTAATGCCGGTCTCATGGAATAAGTTATGAAGAGCTCCCTCCTCTTCAATTTTTTTGCAGAAGTTTGAGAAATTTTGTTGTTAGTTCTGCTTTAAATGTCTTGTAGCATTTAACAGTGAAGTGATCAGGCCCAGAGCTTTTCTTTGTCAGAAGATTTTTGATTACTGAGTCAATCTCCTTACTAGTCATAGGTCTATTCAGATTTGTTTCTCATGACTTTCTCTTGGTAGGGTTGTGTTTCTAGGATTTTTTTCACTTCACCTAAGTTAGCCAAAATGTTAGTGTATAAGTGTTCATAATACTCTGTTATAATCCTTTTTATTTCTGAAAAATTAGTAATCATGCCCCCATTTCAGTTTTCTTTAATTTTAGTGATTTGAGTAGACTCTCTCTTTTTTTAATTAGCCTGTCTAGCTAAAGGTTTGTAAATTTTGTTTTTCTTTTCAAGGAAACAGCTTTTGTTTTTATAGATTTTTCTCTATTACTTTTCTATTCTATTTCATTTACTCCTGCTCTAATTTTTATTTTTTATTTTTTTATTTTTTTAATTTCAAAATCTTTAATTCTTACATGTGTTCCCAAACATGAAACCCCTTCCCACCTCCCTCCCCATAACATCTCTGTGGGTCCTCCCCATGCACCAGCCCCAAGCATGCTGTATCCTGCGTCAGACATAGATTGGCGATTCAATTCTTACATGATAGTATACATGATAGAATGCCATTCTCCCAAATCATCCCGCCCTCTCCCTCTCTCTCTGAGTCCAAAAGTCCGTTATACACAGCTGTGTCTTTTTTCCTGTCTTGCATAGAGGGTCGTCATTGCCATCTTTCTAAATTCCATATATATGTGTTAGTATACTGTATTGGTGTTTTTCTTTCTGGCTTACTTCACTCTGTATAATCGGCTCCAGTTTCATCCATCTCGTCAGAACTGATTCAAATGAATTCTTTTTAACGGCTGAGTAATACTCCATTGTGTACATGTACCACAGCTTTCTTATCCATTCATCTGTGGATGGACATCTAGGTTGTTTCCATGTCCTGGCTATTATAAACAGTGCTGCGATGAACATTGGGGTACATGTGTCTCTTTCAATTCTGGTTTCCTCGGTGTGTATACCCAGCAGTGGGATTGCTGGGTCATAAGGTAGTTCTATTTGCAATTTTTTAAGGAATCTCCACACTGTTCTCCATAGTGGCTGTACTAGTTTGCATTCCCACCAACAGTGTAGGAGGGTTCCCTTTTCTCCACACCCTCTCCAGCATTTATTGCTTGCAGATTTTTGGATCGCAGCCATTCTGACTGGTGTGAAGTGGTACCTCATTGTGGTTTTGATTTGCATTTCTCTGATAATGAGTGATGTTGAGCATCTTTTCATGTGTTTGTTAGCCATCCGTATGTCTTCTTTGGAGAAATGTCTATTTAGATCTTTGGCCCATTTTTTGATTGGGTCGTTTATTTTTCTGGAATTGAGCTGCATAAGTTGCTTGTATATTTTTGAGATTAGTTGTTTGTCAGTTGCTTCATTTGCTATTATTTTCTCCCATTCAGAAGGCTGTCTTTTCACCTTGTGTATATTTTCCTTTGTTGTGCAGAAGCTTTTAATTTTAATTAGATCCCATTTGTTTATTTTTGCTTTTATTTCCAGAATTCTGGGAGGTGGATCATAGAGGATCCTGCTGTGATTTATGTCTGAGAGTGTTTTGCCTATATTCTCCTCTAGGAGTTTTATAGTTTCTGGTCTTACATTTAGATCTTTAATCCATTTTGAGTTTATTTTTGTGTGCGGTGTCAGAAAGTGATCTAGTTTCATTCTTTTACAAGTGGTTGACCAGTTTTCCCAGCACCACTTGTTAAAGAGATTGTCTTTACTCCATTGTATATTCTTGCCTCCTTTATCAAAGATAAGGTGTCCATATGTGTGTGGATTTATCTCTGGGCTTTCTATTTTGTTCCATTGATCTATATATTTCCTTTATTATTTCAACTAGAAGAAGAATCTAGCTTTGAGTTTAGTTTGGTTTTCTTTTTCTAGGTCCTCAGTTGTAAAGTTCGGTTGTTGGTTTGAGATCTTATTTTTTGTAGTAAGCATTTATAGCTGTAAATTTCTTTCTAAGTCCTGATATGCTGTGTTTTTGGTTTAATTTTTTTTAAGTATTTCTAATTTTCCTTGTGATTTCTTGTCTGATTAATTGGTTGTTAAGAGTCTGTTATTTCCTTTTCACAAATTAGTTAGTTTTCCAGTTTTACTTCTGTTGTTGATTCCTAACTTTATTATGTTGCAGTCAAAGAAGATCCTTTATATGCTATTTCAGTTTCAAAATCTACTGAGTTTTAAATGATGGCCTAACAGATGATCTATCCTGGACAATGTCCCATGTACAGTTGAGAAGAATGTGTGTGCTATTGTTGTTAGGCAGATTTCTGTATAACTGTTAGATCTAATTGATTTACTATATTAATTTCTCTGTTTCTTTACTTACCTTCTTTCTTGTTGTTCTGTTAGGGGTCTACTGCTCTCCACCCGGGTGCCCTTTCCCAGTAAAATCTCTTGCTTTGTCAGCAGATGTGTCTCCTCGGACAATTCATTTCCGAATGTTAGACAAGAGCCCAGTTTCAGGCCCTGGAAGGAGTCCGCCTTCCTGCAACGGTTCTATTATTAATATGGTTCTCAGTTGGCAACTCTATTTCTTTTAGTATTTTAAAAACGTAGCTGTTAAGACTACTTGTTTGCGTTGTTCCTAACAAGAAATCAGCTGTCATCTGTTTTTGTTCCTTGTGTATGCAATCTATCATTATTTCCTCTGCCTGCTTTAAAGATTTTTCTCTTTTTTTTCACTGCTTTTGAGCAAATTAATCATGATGTGCCTTGGTATAGTTTTCTTCATTTTTCTCAAGCTTAGGGTTTGTTAAACTTCTCAGAACTATGGGTTTATAGTTTTCATCATTTTTGAAAAACTTCAGCCAAATGTTCTTTTTCCTTCACATTTCCGTCTTCTACCAGGACTTCAGTTACATGCTTGAAGTTTTTCTATTTCTACTACCTATTAAAGTCCTGTAAATTTTTAAAATTCTTGTTTTCTCTGTATTTGATTTGAATAGTTTTTATTACTAAGTTTTCAGTTTTACTAATCATTTCATTCTACAGTGTCTAGTTGTCAATAATCCCCATCATGTACTTTTATCTCATTGCTATTTTCATCTATAGAAGTCTACTTCTCCACTTATCTTTTGAATATGTGAATTACAGTTATTTCAATGTGTTTTTTGTGTGTGCTAATTTTCACATTTCTGCCAATTCTGGGTTGGTTTTAATTCATTGACTTATCACCTCATTAAGTACTGGATTTTCCTGTTTCTTTGTATGTTTGATTATTTTTATTAGATTCCAGATATTATGAATTTTATCTTGTTGGATGTCAGTCATCTCTGTATTTCTAGAAATATATATTCTTGGGCTTTTGGAAGGATGGAAAGCAATTTACTGGAAAACAACTTCTTTAGGGTCTCACTTTTAAGATTTATTAGGCAGGATCAGAGGAACCCTTCATTCAGGGCTAGTTTTTCCCATTAGTGATGCAAGATCTTTCAGGCACTCTATCCAATGTCCCATGAATAATGAAATTAGCTAGTTGGTCTAGACTAGACTAGGCATTTTTCCTGGTCAGGTTATTGTTACCTCTGTTCTTTCCAGATGTTCTTTCTCTGGCCTTGGGTATTTCCCTTACATGCATAAGTTGATCAGCACTCAGACGAATACTTGTGTGGGGAGGTACCCTTTACTAATCTCCAAAATTCTCTCTCCATGACTCCCTCTTCTCTTAGTACTCTGTCCTGTATATTCTAGCCACTTTTTCTCCCTGGTAAGGGATTCCACTATGCTATACACAGGTTCCCTTGCTTGTGTCATGATCTGGGGACTCTTGAAAGCAGTCAGTTGGATCAAAGAAGAACTCACTTCATTTGTTTTCATAATTTTAGGAATCCCTTTTCTTCATTGCCTGATGTCAAGTGTGTTGAAATCTGTCATTTCATGTATTTCAGATTTTCTATATTTTGTCCTTTTTAAAAAAGCTATTTCAGTTGGGAGAGTCACTCTGGTTCCTGTTATTCCATCTTGGCTGGAAACAGAAACACTTCAATGTCTTTTAACCTCTTTTTCATATATTCCTCACTTTTTATGACTCCATTTTATATTCTGCCTCCGCTTTTCAAATTGATCTTCCAGTTTAAAATTCTTTTTTAAAAAAGCTATGCTTATTCATCTATTTAATCTCTTCAATGAATTTTGAGTTCAATAGCTATATATTTCATTTTTAAGTATCCTTTATTTTTTATGGTTTCTATTGCTTCTATTACTATCTTTTTTGTTAAATTCATTTTAAACAGACCTATTTTGTTAATATTATAAAGATTTTTGTAAAGGTTTTCTGTCATTTCTAGATTGTAGAGCACCAATACTCCCCTTAATTGTATCTGCAAATTGTCTCTTGTGGTTATTTGTGGCTTCATGTGCTTTAATTTTTTATTTTGACTATTTGTCTGTGTTTTTTATTTTTCCTAATTTTGTCCTTTGCGAATTGGAAGAGTTGCTATTGATGGGCCCTGAGTTATAGATGTGTCCCTATAGGACAATTTTCTATTTCTTCTGCAGAATCCCCAGGTATTCCTTGGTTTGGGGATAAGATTTTGTTTTAGTGACCTGGTTAGTGTTCACCGAATCATGTATGTGGTATAAATTCTGACCCTACATGTGCCCATATTTGACTTCTCACAGTGTAGTTTTTCCTCCTTCATACAATTGATTTCTCCCCTGGAGTCTACATATTTCAATCTGTTCTTATCTTAAAATAATAAGATTTACTTGAATATTCTGCCCTTTTATCTTCTTTCATCCTTAAAGTCCCTTAAAATTATAGTGTATACTCACACCTACCCATTTTTCAACAGTCAGCACTGTACTAAAATAGCTTATTAAAGAAATTCTCAGTGGCCCCATAATATGGTCTGGTATAGTCGCTGTTTTCTTTTATTTGCATGACATTTGGTGGTGCTGACCGTCTTCCTTCTCCTCATGCTCTCCTTGTCCTTGCTAAGCACACATTCTTGTAGTATAGCAAGGGGAAATGCCATTTAAACGAAAACTCTGCCCTCAACCTTTTAGTGAGTGAAACTTAATATATATCTGTAAGGAACTAAACATTGGTACTACTCCATCCAGTTATGGATATTGGGTGGAAAAAGGAAAAGAAAGGAGATTTCAAGGCTTTTGCCAGTTCTTCCATATTGCTAAAGGGTAATTCAGTAGATGACACTTTGTTTAGCAGAGTATATTTATGAGTCTTTAGATATGTAAATACAGGCCCGTAGCCAAGGAAGAGATGAGGAGCAAAATTGGTCTGATTAATAAAGTGAAAAGTACTATATTTTCGCAGGGAAGAAAGAAGGAAGGGAAATCCAATAAACGAAGAAACATAGAGAGGCTAATGGGAACGTGAAGGAAATAGGAAGCAAGCCAAAATAAAATCCAGGCTGGACACCATGCAAAGAGTGGGTGGGGAGAATCTTCCTGTCAACCACTAGATTGCCTTGGGGCCTGGGAGCATGGTGACGTTGCCACAGATATAGTTTCTGGGAGCTGAAGGTAATCAATATACAAGTGGCAAAATCACTTAACTGGAAATCCATCAGAAATCAGCTGACACGTTTTTGCAAGACTCATACTCCATACCACTTTAGTCAAATTCCCTAACCAAGGCAACACAAAAGAAACTCTATTTTAGAAATAAGCACAATGTTCCCTCAAACCTTGACAGTATAATGCTGTTGATCTTTCTGCAGTAAGAAGAATGTTCTCTACCCACATTTTTCAACATGGCAGCTTTTAACTACATGTAGAAATTGAGCTAGTGGAACTAGCTAATGGTACTAGTCAATGTAATCACATAGACCACAGCCTTGCCTAGCTCAATAAAACTAAGCCATGCCATGTGGGGCCACCCAAGATGGGCGTGTCATGGTGGAGAGGTCTGACAGAATGTGGTCCATTGGAGAAGGGAATGGCAAACCACTTCAGTATTCTTGCCTTGAGAACTCCTTGAACAGTATGAAAACACAAAATGATAGGATACTGAAAGAGGAACTCCCCAGGTCAGTAGGTGCCCAATATGCTACTGGAGATCAGTGGAGAAATAACTCCAGAAAGAATGAAGGGATGGAGTTGAAGCAAAAACAACACCCAGTTGTGGATGTGACTGGTGATAGAAGCAAGGTCCGATGCTGTAAAGAGCAATATTGCATAGGAACCTGGAATGTTAGGTCCATGAATCAAGGCAAATTGGAAGTGGTCAAACAGGAGATGGCTAGAGTGAACATCGACATTCTAGAAATCAGCAAACTAAAATGGACTGGAATGGGTGAATTTAACTCAGATGACCATTATATCTACTACTGTGGGCAGGAATCCCTCAGAAGAAATGGAGTAGCAATCATGGTCAACAAAAGAGTCTGAAATGCAGTACTTGGATGCAATCTCAAAAATGACAGAATGATCTCTGTTCATTTCCAAGGCAAACCATTCAGTATCACAATAATCCAAGTCTATGCCCCAACGAGTAATGTTGAAGAAGCTGAAGTTGAATGGTTCTATGAAGACCTACGAGACCTTTTAGAACTAACACCCAAAAAAGAGGTCCTTTTTAATATAGGGGGCTGGAATGCAAAAGTAGGAAGTCAAGAAACACCTAGAGTAACAGGCAAATTTAGCCTTGGAATATGGAATGAAGCAGGGCAAAGACTAATAGAGTTTTGCCAAGAAAATGCACTGGTCATAGCAAACACCCTCTTCCAACAACACAAGAGAAGACTCTACACATGGACATCACCAGATGGTCAACACCAAAATCAGATTGATTATATTCTTTGCAGCCAAAGATGGAGAAGCTCTATACAGTCAGCAAAAACAAGACCAAGAACTGACTGTGGCTCAGATCATGAGCTCCTTATTGCCAAATTCAGACTTAAATTGAAGAAAGTAGGGAAAAAAACTAGACCATTCAGGTATGACTTAAATCAAATCCCTTATGATTATACAGTGAAAGTGAGAAGTAGATTTAAGAGCTTAGATCTGATAGATAGAGTGCCTGATGAACTATGGACTGAGGTTTGTGACATTGTACAGGAGATGGATCAAGACCATCCCCATGGAAAAGAAATGCAAAAAAGCAAAATGGCTGTCGGAGAGGCCTTACAAATATCTGTGAAAAGAAGAGAAGCGAAAAGCAAAGGAGAAAAGGAAAGATATAAGCATCTGAATGCAGAGTTCCAGAGAATAGCAAGAAGAGATAAGAAAGCCTTCCTCAGTGATCAATGCAAAGAAATAGAGGAAAACAACAGAATGGGAAAGACTAGAGATCTCTTCGAGAAAATTAGAGATACCAAGGGAACATTTCATGCAAAGATGGGCTCGATAAAGGATAGAAATGGTATGGAACTAACAGAAGCAGAAGATATTAAGAAGAGGTGGCAAGAATACACAGAAGAACTGTACAAAAATGATCTTCACGAACAAGATAATCATGTTGGTGTGATCACTCACCTAGAGCCAGACACCCTGGAATGTGAAGTCAAGTGGGCCTTAGAAAGCATCACTATGAACAAAGCTAGTGGAGGTGATGGAATTCCAGTTGAGCTATTTCAAATCCTGAAAGATGATGCTGTGAAAGTGCTGCACTCAATATGCCAGCACATTTGGAAAACTCAGCAGTGGCCACAGGACTGGAAAAGGTCAGTTTTCATCCCAATCCCAAAGAGAGGCAATGCCAAAGAATACTCAAACAACCGCACAATTGCACTCATCTCACATGCAGGTAAAGTAATGCACAAAATTCTCCAAGTCAGTATTCAGCAATACGTGAGCTGTGAACTTCCTGATGTTCAAGCTGGTTTTAGAAAAGGCAGAGGAACCAGAGATCAAATTGCCAACATCCCCTGGATCATGGAAAAAGCAAGAGAGTTCCAGAAAAACATCTATTTCTGCTTTATTGACTATGCCAAAACCTTTGACTGTGTGGATCACAATAAACTGTGGAAAATTCTTCAAGAGATGGGAATACCAGACCACCTGACCTGAGAAACCTATATGCAGGTCAGGAAGCAACAATTAGAATTAGACATGGAACAACAGACTGGTTCCAAATAGGAAAAGGAGTACATCAAGGCTGTATATTGTCCCCCTGCTTATTTAACTTATATGCAGAGTTCATCATGAGAAATGCTGGGCTGGATGAAGCACAAGCTGGAATCAAGATTGCCAGGAGAAATATCAATAACCTCAGATATGCAGATGACACCACCCTTATGGCAGAAAGTGAAGAGGAACTAAAAAGCCTCTTGATGAAAGTGAAAGAGGAGAGCGAAAAAGTTGGCTTAAGCTCAACATTCAGAAAACGAAGATCATGGCATCCGGTCCCATCACTTCATGGGAAATAGATGGGGAAACAGTGGAGACAGTGTCAGACTTTATTTTTTGGAGCTCCAAAATCACTGTAGATGGTGACTGCAGCCATGAAATTAAAAGACACTCCCTGGAAGAAAAGTGACCAACCTAGACCGCATATTCAAAAGCAGAGACGTTACTTTGCCGACTAAGGTCTGTCTAGTCAAGGGTATGGTTTTTCCTGTGGTCATGTATGGATTTGAGAGTTGGAGTGTGAAGAAGGCTGAGCTCCGAAGAATTGATGCTTTTGAACTGTGATGTTGGAGAAGACTCTTACAAGTCCCTTGGACTGCAAGGAGATCCAACCAATCCATTCTGAAGGAGATCAGCCTTGGGATTTCTTTGTGTAGGGAACAAGGTATAAAGAAGGTTGAGAAGTGCTTGCAAATGAGACTCTCAACCAGGGCTGAACATTCTTGCAAACGAGATGTTCTGCCCAGTGCAGGGAACTAGGTTTAAGGAAGGTTGAGAAGTGCTTGCAAAGGAGACTCTCAACCAGGGCTGAACATTCTTGCAAACGAGATGTTCAGCTAAGAATCCTGTTTGTTCCCGTGGGAAAAGAACATTTCTTGCACACAAGGATGTTTCTCTGATTCCTCAAAAGGAACAGACCCTGGGACAAAACGGATTCTAAGTTGATAAGGAAGTTCCCCCAAACAAAGTCTTAGCTGCAGTAAATAAGTCAAGGTAAAGGTTATTTAGCCCTGCGCCTGCGCACTGTATAGTCTCTGAATCATAGTGCTTGGCAGCTTGCCCTGTAGGTTGTTGTGCAAGGGATATAAAATAAAGTAGCTGTAAGAAGCAAGTGTTAAAATATAAAGATTTAAACCACTCTGCAGTGTTGGTGTTTCATTCCGTCGCCGGCACTTTGGAAGGAATGATGCTAAAGCTGAAGCTCCAGTTGTTTGGCCACCTCATGCGAAGAGTTGACCCATTGGAAAAGACTCTGATGCTAGGAGGGATTGGGGGCAGGAGGAGAAGGGGATGACAGAGGATGTGATGGCTGGTTGGCATCACCGACTCGATGAATGCGAGTCTGAGTGAACTCTGGAGGTGGTAATGGACAGGGAGGCCTGGAATGCTGCAATTCATGGGGTCGCAAAGAGTCAGACATGACTGAGTGACTGAACTGAACTGAATAGAACTGAGAAACTGAGTTTTTAATTTTCCATAATTTTAATTAAATTCAAATGACGAGTGCCTAATGGCTATGGCAATTTTTTTCTGTGGGCCACATATGATTCTTTTTGTACATTCTTTTTTGTTTGTTTTGACTTGTTTTTTTTAATTAATTAATTTTTTGGAGACTAATTACTTTACAATATTGTATTGGTTTTGCCATACATTGACATGAATCCACCACGGGTGTACATGTGCTCCTCATCCTGAATCCTCCTCCCACCTCCCTCCCCATCACATCCCTCTGGGTCATCCCAGTGCACCAGCCCCGAGCACCCTGTATCATGTATCGAACCTGGACTGGTGATCCATTTCACGTTTCAGTGCCATTCTCCCAAACCATCGCAGCCTCGCCCTCTCCCACAGACCCAAAAGACTGTTTTATACATCTGTGTCTCTTTTGCTGTCTCGCATACAGGATTATCGTTACCATCTTTCTAAATTCCATATATATGCATTAGTATACTGTATTGGAGCCACTCCATTGTTCTTGCCTGGAGAATCCCAGGGACAGCGGAGCCTGGTGGGGGGCTGTCTATGGGGTTGCACAGAGTCAGACACGATTGAAGTGACTTAGCAGCAGCAGCATACTGTATCGGTGTTTTTCTTTCTGGATTACTTCACTTTGTATAATAGGCTCCAGTTTCATCTACCTCATTAGAACTGATTCAAATGTATGCTTTTTAATGGCTGAGTAACATTCCATTGTGTATATGTACCACAGCTTTCTTATCCATTCGTCTGGTGATGGACATCTAGGTTGCTTCCATGTCCTGGCTATTGTTTATTTTCTTTTCTTTTTTATATTATTATATAATATTTTTTATATTGTTTCTTTTATTTTCACAACCCTTTAAAAATCTATAGCATTCTTAGCTGGATGGCTGGACAAAAGCAAATCACAGGATAGATTTGGCTTGTGGTCCATAGTTTGCCCACCTCTGACCTAATCTCTCAGTGGTTTTGAAAATCTTTGCTTTTAATATTATTAAAAATGATCATTGCTATCATTCCAGTTTTATATGTGTTAGTGGTCTTCTTATTCTTCTAATAGAATTTTTTGCAAACTGCTTTCCATGGTACACTCATCCATTTTAGGTGCTGTCCACAAAGAAACAACTGTTTGAATAAGTTGGGAAATACTTAACACTGAAACACTATTTAAAAAGTTTATAATGCACCTTGTTATATTAAGGGTGTGATGAGTTGATGCAGAGCATTGGTGTATGCTGATTTGGGTTTTCTGTGCTAAACTGATCACCACACAGACAGTATGTGGGGTATAAGTGTGTACAGTAAGGGACATGTGTTTGTATTGCATGCAGCTTGCACAGCTGCATGATGCTTAGATGTGTGTGGTGTGTGTGTCTGGAAGACTGCATTGTAACCCACCCCAGTATTCTTGCCTGGGGAATTCCATGGAGAGAGGAGGCTGGGGGTCTATAGTCCATGGAGCTGCAAAGACTAGGACACAACTGATTGACTAAACACAGCACAGCACAGTGTATATGTGTAAGTATGTACATGTGATGGTGGAGCAGGTTTGCAGCCTGTGACACATATTAATATTCTGTGAAAGGAGTGTTCCACGGAAGCCACTGTGAGAAGCACTTGCCAAACAAGCCTGATGGTCAAAATCTTCCTCTCAGAGCTCAGAGCAGAGGCTCAGGTAGAAATAAAGTGATATTCAGGAGGAGTGCGAGGATTTATCCCTGTTGAACTAGCTTAGAGAAGCTGTCATTAAGACTTTTCAAGAAGGGCTGGTGAGGTCAGCTTACTCTGGGAAGTTCACAGATTTAAACAAGCGGCTAAACAGGCTGACACCTGGAAAGATGCCCCATGGGCTCCTGAGACAGCCAAAGTCAGCTTTGGTCCATGTACCATGCAGAGCAGGGCAGGCTGTGGGATGCAGAGTAGACAGCTTGTAGAGGTGGCTCGAAAGGGACTTCAGGGTCCCTTGGAGGAGCAATTAAAAGTCATAATACCTCTGTGAGGAAAAGAAAGCTCTTGGCCCACTTTAGTTGAGGAAATGGAGAATTCCAGGAGACCAAACCAGATTTTGAAAGCTACACTCAGGAACCCTACCTGGTTAATAAGGAGGAAATAGTACTCCAAGGGCAGGAATATTGAATGGCTCCTCTGCTCTGCAAAGCTTTGGAAAAGCAAGTTAGTTACAGAAATGATGATCAATTCAGGGGACTTTAAGGAACACTTTGAGCTTCTCTAAGAGAATAAGACTCCTAGATCCTGATGTTTATTTTTAATTTTCCAAGTTACTGAGGAGACAGAACCCAAGTAGAGTTGATTCATTGGAAATGCCCAGGTTTTGAGCGTGGCCAGGAGAGGCACAAAGCATCCTCCTTCCTTTAGAATATCTGGAAGCTGAGCTGCCGCTTTCTGAGAATGTGACTTCATAGATTCACCTCCTGCTAAAGCCATTTTCATGGCTGTGTCTTGCCTAGGGAGACTGGTATGTTAGTTCTTTTCTGCAGATGTTTATAGCAACATTCTGTCTCTACAATGGTCCAGTTTTGCTACAGCAATTTCTCCTCTTGATGACTTTTAATAACATTTGAAGCAAATGGAGGGTGAGTGAACAATTTTCCTTTCTTAGTCCAGCACAGATGGTGGATAGCTAAGCCCGGGCCTCCCTCTGCATTGCCTCTGCCCTCCACGTCTGCTGAGGCTGCACAGGCCTCGGTGCCCATGCTCTGTGCCTGACAGAGTGTAGTAGCTGAGGACATGGGCCTCAACAGTCGGCCTGTGGTTGGGGTGGGTCCCATAGAGGGTGGGCATCTGGTCAGCTATAAGAGAAGGAGCTGAGGGTGGGACAACAGCATGCATGCTTCCTCTCACAGACAGATGACTGACTTTTCTTGGAAGTATTCAGATTTTTTTTTTAATATTTGTAAGATTTTATTTTGTTTTTATTATTTAAAAAAATGTATCGGAATATAGTTGCTTGACAATTTTGTGTTAGTCTCTGCTGTACAGCAAAGTGAATCAGCTATATGGATATATATATATCCCCTCTTTTTTTGGATTTCCTTCCCATTTAGGTCATCACAAAGCACTGAGTAAAGTTCTCTGGGCTGTACAGTAGATTCTCATTAGCTATTTATTTTATATGTGCTGTGCTTAGTTGCTCAGTCGTGTCTGACTCTTTGGGATCCCATAGACTGTAGCCCACCAGGCTCCTCTATCCATGGGATTCTCCAGGCAAGAATACTGGAGTGGGTTGCCATGCCCTCCTCCAGGGGATCTTCCCAACCCATGGATTAAACCCAGGTCTCCCACATTGCAGGCAGATTCTTTACTGTCTGAGCCACCAGGGAAGTCTGTTTTATATATAGTAGTATATATATATGTCAATCCCAGAGCATTCAGATTTTAAGAAGAATCTAATGAAGCTGCTACTTCATGGCAAATATATGGGGAAATGATGGAAACAGTGACAGACTTTATTTTCTTGGGCTCCAAAATCACTGCAGATGGTGATTGCAGCCATGAAATTAAAAGATGCTTACTCCTTGGAAGGAAAGTTATGACCAACCTAGACAGCATATTAAAAAGCAGAGACATTACTCTGCCAACAAAGGTCCATATAGTCAAAGCTATGCTTTTTCCACTAGTCATGTATGGATGTGAGAGTTGGAGCATAAAGAAAGCTGAGCACTGAAGAATTGATGTTTTTGAACTGTGATGTTGGAGAAGACTCTTGTGAGCCCCTTGGACTGCAAGAAGATCCAACCAGTCAATCATAAAGATCAGTCCTGAGTTTTCATTGGCAGAACTGATGCTGAGGCTGAAACTCCAATATTTTGGCTGCCTGATGTGAAGAACTGACTCACTGGAAAAAACCCTGATGCTGGGAAAGATTGAAGGTGGGAGGAGAAGGGGACGACAGAGGATGAGATGATTGGGTGGCATCACTGACTTGATGGACATGAGTTTGAACAAGCTCTGGGAGTTGGTGATGGACAGGGAAGCCTGGCATACTGCAGTCCATGGGATCACAAAGAATCAGGCATGACTGAGTGACTGAACTGAACTGAATGAAGCTAGAAATGCCTTCGATATACAAAGGGACACATTTCTAGTGGTGACACTTTCTATCTGCTTTCCTTGAGCACTCATCAAAGGCCCTCATATATATATAAGCCTCTGAGCTACTGATCCTGAAGGCCAGAGAGGAAGAGGATGGTGGAGGCCCAAGGTCAGGGCCAAGTGGTGTTTCTTAGTTGGAAACGGCAGTGACAAAGAGCAGCCTGCACATTTGTCAGAGCCCATGACTGGGTACAGCCAGCCCAGCATGAGGACTGAGTTTAAACAAAGAACACAGAATGGCTATGGGGCTGGCTGCAGCAGAATTCCCAATTCGACACCAAGACAATTTTCTTGCTGTTGCTGAGTTTTATGACTGTGATGTCACCAAATGCTGCTGACAACAGAGCTGTTATATTGCAAATGAAAGGCCTTAAAGCTAACTGAGGGACCCTATTATGCCAAGACTGGAGCTTGTCATAAAAATCATCAGTTGCTGATGCCTCTGAGCTTCTGATTTGGGCCTGGAGAGAAGAGAACTGTGAAATTTGGGTTCCATTCAGTTGTTTTGATCTGGACCTCTCTATGAATAGAAAGAATGAAATTGGCCATATGTGACCTTGTATTTCAAGGAAATTGAATCATTCAGACAAGAGAATTTAACCTCTTGCCATAGTCTGGCCTGGCAAATCCCATGCATGGAGGAGCCTGAGCGACTTCACTTTCCCTTTTCACTTTCACTTTTCACTTTCATGCATTGGAGAAGGAAATGGCAACCCACTCCAGTGTTCTTGCCTGGAGAATCCCGGGGACGGGGGAACCTGGTGAGCTGCCGTCTATGGGGTCGCACAGAGTTGGACACGACTGAAGCGACTTAGCAGCAGCAACAATTCTTCTGTTTGTCTTCAATGCCAGAGTAACGGACTGGGCCCCTCCTGGCTACATTTTACTAGTGTTTAGAAAATTTTAAAAGTTGCATCCATTTCTCTGGTTATACCCCCAAAATGCATTGCAGATTTCCTCTACTGAAATCACTCCCTGTATTAATACAGTGTTGCAATGAAGGACTGAGTTCAGCACTTAAACTACACCAGCCAAGGGAACGGCATCAGGCAGTGCAAACAGCCTGACTCCTTTCTTCCTGTTTTATTTGTTCATCTCCTCACTTGACCAGTATTCACTGAGCAACAGCTATATGCAAGGCATTAGCATTAAAAACTGGAAATATGATGAGACCCTAGGAAAAAATTGTCATTCTTGCCCTCATGGAGTTTTGCATAGCTGGTAGAAAATATGCTTTTCTTTGTTTCCTTAACTCCAGATCAAATCAGTCCATAATACCTAGTCATTTGGTAGCAGGAAATGTTACCCTGGAAAATGGTGGGTCAATCACAGAAGCTGGCCTTGAATCAAAAAAATAAATAAATGCTCATGGAAATCCACATAGGAGTTTAAATAAATAAACAAACATACAAAGCAATCTTCTCTGAATAATGTTTATGGGAATATTCTGAATACCCAGCCACAAATGAGGCTCTTCTCTGTGTGTATGAAGAAGAAAGAGCTCAGGGTCCAGGGAAGGATATGGATATATTTCAGTGAATATTCAATATTTAATTTTTTAGCTGGATGTTGGACACACAGGTGTTTACTGTATATTATATATATATATATTATATGTACATGTATAATGTGTATATATGTATACACAGTGGGTATACACACAGATGTATACAATACATAGAATATTTTGAAATATACACAATTTCAATTTTACAATTACACTTTCATTATGAAATTTCACAATTTCAATTTTACAATTAAATTTTAATTGTAAAACTTCACAATTCTAATTTAATTTCACAATTGAAAATATACAAATAACCAAGAGGCACATAAAGAGATGCTCAACATCACTAATTATGTTGCACCAATTTCCATTCCTATTGTCAGCGTAGGCGAGTTCCCTTTTCTCCACACCCTCTCCGGCATTTATTGTTTGTAAATTTTTTGATGAAGGCCATTCTGACTGGTGTGAAGTCACACTAGTGACTGGCCTTTGATGAATTTACAAACAATAAATGCCAGAGAGGGTGTGGAGAAAAGGGAACCCGCCTACACTGACAATAGGAATGGAAATTGGTACAACCACTAGGAAGAACAGTATGGAGGTTCCTGAATAAACTAAAAATAGAACTACCATATGATCCCACAATCCTACTACAGGTCATATGCCCTGAGAAAGCTATAATTCAGGGTATGGGCTTAGAGTCATACAGAGTGAAGTAAGAGAAAAGCAAATATTTTATATTAACACATATATGTGGAATCTAGAAAAATGGTACAGATGAACCTATTTACAGGACAGGAATAGAGATGCAGATGTAGAGAACCGGCATGTGGACACAGGCAGGGAAGGGTAGGGTGGGATGAAGTGGGAGATTAGGACTGACATATATACATTACCATATGTAAAATAGATAGCTAGTGGGCAGCTGCTGTATAACACAGGGAGCTTAGCTTAGAGATCTGTGAAGACCTAGATGGATGCAATGGGGCTTGGCGGGAGGGAGGTTCAAGAGGGAGGGGATATATGTATACATATAGGTGATTCACTTCATTGTACAGCAAAACTAATGTAACATTTTAAAGCAATTATACTACAATAAAAAATAAAAATAAATGAGCTTGACCACTTAAAAAAAAAAAGCTATGGCTGTACAGTCATAACATAAAAGTCAACTACAGAAAATCAGGTATGGTCACTGAGAACTAGAAGAACCCACCTGTATCTGTTCTTCACTACACCCTTATTTCTAAACATAATTCTCTGAAACATACCTGTCTACTTCTTTAATGTTTTAGTTTTTATATTAGTCTCTGCTCCTTGTCTTTCCCAGATCTGTCTCTCTAGATACAGCCCTTTGTTCAAAATCTCCCTGGCAAGTGAGAGAAGATTTCAAGGAAGCAGCAAGGGCTAAAATCAGCCCCTCTTTGCTCACATACCCACATTTCAGAGGAGATGATGAGCAGTCTGACAGCATCCTTATGAAGTGCCCAGTTCGAGGAGTTAACATTTTTTTTTTTAATTACATTGTACAAATTGCAAAGATAGTGTAGAAGCTGAGTTACAATGGAGTACTAACACTTACTATATGAGGGCTAGAGTGAACTCCTTGGGATTTCTCAACTGGAATACTACCATGAAATTTTCTGTTGGATTACTCTGGAGGAGGGGAGGAATTAAGTTGTTTAATTACTGTTGCCATTCTATGTTTTATGCATTTTAAACTAGCTTTAATTTTGTATTCTGTCCCAAGTCAGTTTCACCTAAGGCACAATTTTGAAAATAATAATGATAAAACCATATCAATTTTCCCAGTAAATGGTTTATGCTCATCACAGCAGTGGATAAATCTGACAGGTCAGACTATGATATTTGTTCTATTTTATGACTGTGTGAGCTTTGAATGTCTGAACTGTCCAAGACAGATATTGCATTCATCCAGACTTTAGACCTACCTTGACTTCTATAGATTTTTAATGCAGCTGATGTATCAATGAACAATTTACTCTAAGATGCCATGCATCCAAATTGGTG
Organism: Capricornis sumatraensis; assembly: GCF_032405125.1. Classification (NCBI taxonomy): domain Eukaryota; kingdom Metazoa; phylum Chordata; class Mammalia; order Artiodactyla; family Bovidae; genus Capricornis; species Capricornis sumatraensis. The sequence continues at coordinate 83,161,832 of NC_091073.1, forward strand.
TTTCAAAGGGTGGTCTGAAATGCCAGAGTAGAGTATGCTAAGTGGCTTAGAGCTTAGAAGATGCTAGTTGGTTGATAGGGATGAAGGACAGAGGAATAGGGCATGAAAATGAAAAACAAATGAGAATTTCACAAACTGATTTCTGAGCTCACAGTGGAGATAAGGTCACCCAAGTACAGGCTTGGTTTAGAGGACTTTCAGAAGTGTGCACTGTCCCAACAGCCACATGTGTTAGTCAATGTGAGCAATTTCTGTCCCATGAATGTTGAGACAAAAATAGACTATGTTTTTATATGTAAGGAAATAAGAACATATGGTCTGACATGGTTTGCTCATAGTCACAATGGGAAAGAATATTTAAAGTCCAGACTATTCCAGAAATCAAATCACTATAATGATGCTTTGAACAGATCAATTCCCTGATTTGAAAAGAAAGTGAATCAGTTGTACATATACATATACCAACTCTCTTTTTAGCTTCTTTCCCCTGATAGGTCATTACAGAGCATTGAGTAGAGTTCCCTATGCTATAGAGTTGGTACTTAGTGAAAGTGATAGTTGCTCAGTTGTGTCTGACTCTTTGCGACCCCATGGACTGCAGCCTGCCAGGTTCCTCTGTCCATGAGATTTTCCAGGCAAGAATACTGGAGTGGGTTGCCATTTGCTGCTCCAGATAGGTACTTATTATTTATCTCTTTACTATGTATCTGTCAATCCCAATCTCCATTTATCCCTCCCCCTTCTTACCTCTGGTAACCATAAGTTTTTATACATCTGTGACTCTATTTCCATTTTTTTGTCTTTCTTTTATTCCCCCCTTTTGTTCTTTCTTCCTTGGTCTTTGTTTCTCCCTCAGTCTCCATTTATGCTTTTTTCTCCTTTAACTGGCTTTTCCACTATACATTCACGGATGTATCCCCTTTCCTCTGTCCCTAATAGTCCTTTTCAGTAAAATAAGGGAGGACACGGTACATAGTCAATAGGCTGCTTATTGATCTAGCACTAAATGTGTATGTGGTATATATACAGAATGCTATACTGTGTATGGACTTAGTATTCTTTGAATGATTTAATTTAAAAAGCAGTAATTCAAATGTCTTCTATTTCTAAAAATAATGTCAGTAAAGATGACTATATAATACTTAATAGTTATATTCATATACCTTTTCCTTTTTAACTTAGTAAAAAATACATATACAAAAAAAGGAAAGAAAAAAGAATTTTCATCCATGATCTAGAATTAATTTAGAAATCTGAGCATTCATTTTATTTGACAAAAGTGTATTTGTCCTTGTGAGATGGGGATGGAATATGTGCCTTTGAGAAGAGTTAAGAACCACTGCTGCCCAGGAGGAAAACACATAAATATATTCAGAGGATCTGTGTGACTGGGTAACCTTTAAGATCTCTTTTATCAACCTGGTGGTTCTATGAATCTAGGCAAAGCAACTTAGTGCAGGCACATTAGAATTAGCTAGACTTTTCCAGCAATACTCTAAAAACAGACTGGTTCTAAACAAACCTGCCTACCTGTGTCTTAAAAGACAACTAGACAGACTACCATCTTCATCTGTTTCCTCGGATTCAAGTTCATCACAACAAACATTCACCAGTGCCTGCTTGAGGGAGGAAGTGGGTTAATCATTGTGGCTACTGGGAAATGAGGTCAGAGCCACACCACAGAAGGGCTCAAGGGTCAGGGTAGAGACAGATCAGAGGCACAGACAGTAAGGGCTACATGGTCTTGCTGAGCTGTCCACCCAGCAATTAGAGGGGCATGAGAAGCTGCACAGTGACAACCACAAGGAAGTCATCAGCATGAGTCATCTGCAAATATAGCCAACTCCATGTCATCTCCTTGCTTCAGCAGGTGGATCATTTATATTTTCCCTGGAAGCCATCCGCTGGTCTAAATGCTGGGGTTGATTTGTTTTTCTGTTGCAGGGGAGAAGGTGGTTTTCCCAGAAGGAACTAGAATATGCCTGGCTCTGGCAGAGTTCCAGACACAAGAGAAAGACAGGGAGTTTTTGAAGTTCTCTCTCTCCTTCTGTGCAAATTAAAGGTCCACTCATCTTTCCAACCCTCCGACCCTGAGAGAAACACACAGCTCAGGTAGGGTCACTGTGGGTCGTCTTTGTTGGCTTTCTGATCTTTTGCTGTTTAGCAGCTGGTAGCTAAAAATTAGGATGTAGCTAAAAAAAGGTGAATTTACAGCTCATCTTTTCTGCACACTGTTTAATTCCTCTCACCTCTAATGTTTAACCAGAAAACATTCTGGCAGTTATTGAGAAAGAAGAGTGGCAACTATTGACTATTTCCATGCACAGCTTGGTTTGGAAATGAGAGATCCTGGGATGACAAATCAAAGAATATAAAAGTCTAAAAGTGTGTTAGTTGTTCAGTCATGTCCAACTCTTTCTATTTCATGGACTGTAGCCCACAGGCTCCTCTGTCCATGGAATTCTCCAGGCAAGAATACTGGAATGGGTAGTCATTCCCTTCTCCTGGGGAATCTTCCCAACCCAGCAACTGAACCCAAACCTCCTGCATTGTAGGCAGATTCTTTATAATCTGAGCCATGAGGGATTTCCATAAAAGTCTGAACATGTGAATATTAGAGTATGGAGGTTTCAAGGAAGGTGTCTTTTATCTACTGAAACACAAGCATTCCAATAATAGTATGACAAAATGGAATTTCTCCTGTATGTATCTGTTTCCCCTTAGAGTTGGAGCCATATTTTTTTGAAAGTTCTTTAGAATCTGGGTGTAATAAAATAATAATAACTATTATGTTGGGCTTTAAATCATAGAAGAAAACTAACAGTCTAGTTAATGACTATAATGATGAGATTAGCAATGATGCTATATTATTTTCACAGATGGCAAAATAACTCTCTGAAAGGGAAGAGGGAATCATCTTGGCTAAGTGATTACCTACCTCAGCTTACATGTTACTCTCAGGTTGCAATCTCAACGTGTGGCAAATTCACTTTCACAGTGTGACAGTTGTTTTCACTGAGGCAAGAGAGCAAAACAGCTGGTTTTAACTCCAGTCCAATACAATTCTGTGTGCTGGAGCCACACTAATTAAGCCTAACCCTACTTCCACTTGGTGGTCCTTAAGATATCTGTAAACAGCTGTGTTATCTGTCCTACGCTGTTTCCTCTCCAGACAAAATGTCTTGAAATGCTGAAGTAGCTCAGTTTGTTCTGGAATATTCTTTCTAGTTGCATCTTGACATGAGTGTTCTTATTTGACATCACCCAAAGCCAGCCATCAGTGAAATCAAAATTCACAATGTCTTTGGGGCTTGTGTGGGCAGCAGTGTCTGGAGTAAGGGAGTAGGAAGTGGGGGGACAAGAGAGGAACACCCCACAGATTGGTGCAGAAGAGGCTGTAGCCGTTCCCTTGTGAGTGGCTTATTTGCTTTTTCTTCAGTCAACAGTGGGAGGAACTGCAATTCCTCTTGGCTAGCTTCGATTTACAACCAGTCTTTCCAGCCTTTTGCTTCAGTGAACAAGGTTCCCAGGAAGCAGACCTCTGACTCTTGCCTCATTTTCAGATAAAGGCCCACTTTCAGACATCTGCCCAGCCCTTGGGACTGTTCTACAGAGTTGACTTTTCATTACGAGTGTATTCACATGTGTCAAGCTGCTTGTAAAGCTGAGGCTCTTCATATTGTTTTGTTTTATGAAAGAAGAAACCAAACACTTCCTGTATCAGTATGTTACAGGACATACTGACATACTCTGACATACTCTGTCAGTGTGGACAGAGTTGAGAGACAGGAAATGTAGGAGATTTAGCATTAAAATGTGAAAACAATATTTTAAAATGGATTCAGAAAAATATGACCTCATTTGAATATAGGTTGTAAGTTCCAGGAGCATTCTAGAACTGATTTAATCCCACCCATTGGTTTTGGAAGAACTACCAACATGGCTACATGCAGAAAGATCATGTTGACAAAGAGCCCTGTGTCTCATAGGCAGTGTGAGTTGAGTTAGAGAAGTAAAAGGGGGCTTGGTCTGCAAAGATGTCAACATCAATGCTTAGGCTTTCGTCACACATGGCAAACATGAGGGGGTTCTGGGCTCTGTCCCAGCCTTGCTGCCATTAACTTGTTTTGCTATTTTGTACTCATAATTCCTCTGGACCTCATAACTGTTCATCGCACACCTTTATAATGAATGTATTATGCCAGAAAAAAAACTGCAAAGTAACTTCTCAAATTTGAGGGTTTAGTCTCCACAATTCTTAGGCAAACAATGCAGTGAAAGACAATGGTTACATACAAGTTTCTTTTGTCTTTTCCTTCTTTTTTAAATTAATTTTTATTGGAGTAGAGTTGCTTTATAATGTTGTGTTAGTCTCTGCTATACAGCAAATTGAATCAAGTATACGTATAGATATATCCCCTCTTCTTTGGATTTCCTTCCCATTTAGGTCACTGCAGAGCACTGAGTAGAGTTTCCTTGCTATACAGTTGGTTCTTATTAGTTATCTAATTCATATAGAGCAGGATATATATGTCAATTCCAATGTTCCAACTCATCCTGCTCCGCTCCCTTTGGTGTCCATGTTTGTTCTCTACATCCATGTCTCTATTTCTGCTTTGCAAATAAAATCACTGATACCATTTTTCTAGATTCCGCATGTATGTGTTAATATATGATATTTGTTTTTCTGACTTACTTTGCTCTATGTCTGTCTCTAGGTCCATCCATGTATACAAGTTTCTTTTCTTTTTCTTTCTTTTCTTTATTCCCACCAGAGACCCTTCTGGTTGCAGAATCGGGGGAGATAGTGTAGGAAACACATATAATGGATCATCCTGGTCTTCTGATCCCTTTCTGTTCAGTCTTCAGAAGTACTGGGGCCTGCTTTCCTCCATCTGCTTCTTCTCAGAAGGAGACCCCAGGCGATCTAGATGGCCTGGTGTAGATTAGGGACCATCCTTTTCAGGCTCTACATGAGGCAGGTCTGCACACCTTGTTCAACTCATATTGGCCTCCTCTTCTCTCCTCCTACCCCCTTTCCACGTGCTCTACAATACCAACATTTATTCTTTGCCCAAGGAAAGTTCCTTTGCATCTTAAAATCTCCAACCCATGGGATCATATCTGTCAGGAATGCTTCTTCTCACTCCTCTTGACCCACAAAAGTCCTACTCACCAGTAAGCCTTGACTTAAATATCACTTCTTTAGGGAAGGTTTCCACACCCTTTGTGCTGATTAGGTACTCTATGGCATGCTGTTTATTTCTTTCCCAGTGCTAACTGTGAATTTAATGATGTAGTTCTGTGAGTATGTACACGTGTGTGATCATTTATTTATCTTTTTCCATTTCTTCACTTTCAGCCTATGTGTACCCTTAAAGTGAGTTTCTTAAAGGCAGCATGTTATTAAAGTCTGTTTTCCTTTAAAAAGGATTCAGTCGCTCTGTGTCTTTTTGATTGGAGTAGTTTTAATCTATTTCCATTTAAAGTTTCATTTATTCAATAGGTAGAACTTAGAATTGCCATTTTGTTAATTCCTTACTATCAAATCTCCTATTCAGTATCATCCTAGAGTGTTACTTAGAGCAATAAAGCAAAAAAGGGAAAAATCAAGGACAGAAAGAAGGAAGGAAGAAAGGAAGCGGGAAAGAAAGAAAAGGTTTACAGATGGGAAAGGGAAAAATATATCTGTATCTATTTAGATAACATGATTGTATACGTAGACAATGCCAAGGAATAAGAAAATAACTTCTAGAATTAATAAGTGGGTTTGGCAAAGTTGCAGAATACAAGTTCAACATACAAAGACCAATACTTTGAAATATACAGAAATATATTTCTGAACACTAGAAGTGTATATGGAAATCAAAATTTTTCATAACAGTATATCTGAAATGGGTTCAGAAATGAAATACTTAGAGATAAATTTAACAAAACATACACACCATCTATAATCTGAAAACTACAAAGTGCTGATGAAAGGAATCAAGTAAGAACTAAATAGCTCTAACTAATAGAGATACTGACTTTAATAGCTACTAAAATAGCTTTTATAATGATATTTATGAATTGAAAGAATCAGTATAGTAAAGATATCAATTTCCCCAAAATTGACCTATAGATTTAACACAAGCCCAATCAAAATCCCAGTAGAATTTTTTGTAGATATAGGCATCAGTTCAGTTCAGTCACTCAGTCATGTCCAAACTCTTTGCAACTCCATGGACTGCAACACGTCAGGCTTCCCTGTCCATCAGCAACACCCAGAGCTTACTCAAACTCATGTCCATTGAGTTAGTACCAAAATTTATATATACAAGAAAGGAATTTAGAATAGCTCTTAAAACTGTTTTGGAAAAGAAGATAAAGTTGGAGAAATTATATTATAAAATTTTAAGATTTACGGAAAAGCTATAGTAATCAAAGCAGTGTGATATTGATGAAGAGACAGACATGGAGATTAATGGAAGAAAATAAAGAGTGCAGAATAGACCCACTTAAATATGGCTAGTTAATTTTTTGACAAAGGTGCAAAAGCAATTCATTTGGGAAATGGCAATCTTTCAATAACTGATGTTGGAACACATAGGTATTCATATGGAGAATGAATAAATAAGTAAAGAAAGAGAACTTTAACCTAAACTTCACATCTTATACAAAAGTCACCTCAAAATAGATCCAAGATACAGCTAACATTAGGATACATTCAGAAGAAAACATAGACAAAAAAATCCTTATGACTTTGTATTAGGCAAAACATTCTTAGACATGACACCAAAAGTACTGCCCATAGAAGGAAATGTTGATCAACTGGATATCACTGAAGTTAAATACTGTTATTCTGTTAAAAGAAATGGTCAAGAGACTGAAAACACAAGGTTAGACTAGGTATATTTGCAATCACAAATCTGATAAATGATTTGTACGCAGAATATATAAAGAATACTCAAAACTCAATAATAAGAAAATTAAAAACTGAATTACAATGGGCTGAAGAACAATTATATTTGTGACTCTCATATTCACTGTACTTTAATGACATTCTCAAAGTATTTATTAATGAGTTAGACTAATCCCTGCTTTCTGTGTCCCCTCACTGCATTGTCTCTTGGTTTTAGGTAAGCTTTACAGGAAATTCATTCAGATCTCATTTACACATTTACTATGTTTTCATTCTTCCTTAAAGAATGATTGTGTGCATGAGTACATGCATACACATTTAAAACTATGGGTCTCCTTTTTTCTCATGGAAAGTTTTATTGAGAAATCCTTTACACATATGCAGAGGTGAAAAGAGGGAATGTTCAAAGACTCTGTATTGGTTTTGGAGCTGTGTGTATAGACGGGCGCTGTGGGAACACGGTAAGGGGACACTTGGGGTAAAGGGGTCTTCCCAACTCTCCTGAAATTGTGCCACGTGGGTGATGTGCATTTCCCTAGAGCAGAACGAAACAGCAAAGGGGAATTTTCAATTTTGTTCCAAGAGTGTAAGAAATTCGTTCTCTTGACAAGGAAAAGGGGATAAGTTAACCATTTAAAGAAAGTCCCCACATAATTTACTAAAACAACTGCAATGACAAAACTCTCGGAAGTCTGTGTGAAAGGAATACCCGCTTGCTGGCTCAGTTTTCTTTCTAGTCCGGGGACCGCTGATGCCCTAGCCTCTTTTCAGAGATGCGAAGCCAGGGGGTTGGGGAGAAATGACTCAGGGAGGCGGGGGCCTCCTCCGCAGCAGCAGGCCGGAGGGCTGGACTCTCACCTGGAAGACCTTACTGTTGCCTCAAGGGACGCACTAGGAGGTCTTCCTATGGCTGCGTAGGGAGGGATCATAGGAGCAGAGGATGGTCCCCACCCCACTCCCTGCCTCTGTGCAAAGGAAACGAACTTTCTGTCTCCCACCCTGGGCTGCCGCCATGATTCCTTCCCTAGCTGGTCTGGAGCAGCCCCAAAGGGACTGTGGTGAGCGTGTCTCAGGCTCCCTTGTCTCTTCTCACTTCCCATGTGATCATCTTCCGCATGCACTGAGCTGCCTTCTTGTTGGGTTTGTTGCATTTTCTTTTTCTTTCCAGTTTATAAATCTCTTAACTAGATAACCACCAGTCTGTAGAAGAAGCGTGACATCCGTAAACATGCATCGGAGCCCCCGTGGATACAGCTAATTATTCTACTGAGGGTGACAATGAAATAACTTGAGATTTAAGCAGTCCATTTCCAAAAAGCTGAAAACACTGTGTATATAATCAGTCATTTACTCCCCGAATAATCCAGTAAGAAAGGGGGCATATTGTATTTCCTCCCTTTCTCCCTGTATCCTCTTTCCTTCCTTCCCTACCTCACTCCTTCCTTCCTGAAAATTGTGTCAGACTGAACCATATGAAGTCTGGCTTGGTAGGTCAAAAATGATAGAATATTTTTTTTGTGGTTCAACTTAATATATTCTAGTAAAGATAATAAAAGCTACATTTTAAGTGGACTTAAATTTTTTATTGAATACTGTAGAATCAGGTTTTTAATTGGACATGATTTCTTAAGATCTAAGACATTTTTTAGCTTTAACTCAATGTTAAAGAAATCTTTTTGTCAGAAGGAAATTGATATATTTCTTTCTCTTCCTTTCCATCCTTCTTCACTTCTGGGAACCCAGTTCCCAGCACCTCTAGCCTAAGCCAACGGCCTCAAAGATCTTGTAAGCCTGGGGACTGTCCATTAGTAACTGACTTGCAGGTTCATGGAAACTTGTGTGACTTTGACATGGCATGGAAGTTCAACTTATGGAAACATCCATACTTTTCATTTTTCACACTACATTTGCACAAAAACTCAGGAGCTGACCAGAAATTTCAGTACCTCTGGGCTCATCGTTCTCTATGTAACCATCTATTTCTCCCTTTCCTCATGTCTTCACTGGATGTACTACTTGCCCTGATGGACTGATGCTCCACGGCAGGCCTCCTTTCAGCCACTCACATCTATCTTGGTTTGTTTGGCTTTCTTCCTTTCTGCCAGAAGGATCTGATTTGAAGATTTGCTATGATTTAACAAAGGGGGAAAGTGGGGACCACCCAACAGAATGTGGTGATGAATGCACAACAGAACTACCAGAGGATGCAAGATACCAAAGTTAAGAGGAGCCTTGATTTGGGGCACACCCTGTGTTTTTTGGAGATTCCTGTTGGCTTCATTCCTCATCTTTAGGAGCTTAAGGATACCTCAGATTGATTTATTAATATCTCAACTTTATTCACTTTTCAAGAGAAACTATGTGACATCTTTGTAATGGTTCAGCCAGAAATCTCAGCTCTCATGCTGCTCAAGTCTGTTCCAAATGGAAAAAAAAATGGAATTTTGAAACTTATCTCTCAATATTGATTTCTTTTCTGTGCCTGCTGCGTCTTGTGTACTCTTTAGCTTCTGGGCTAGTGTTTGTGGAAAGGGTTTATTATAAATGATCATTATTTCCCTAGACAACTAAAAAGAGTTACGTTAGGGAATTAAATCAGCTAAAATTGTACATAGTAACACGGATACCCATACAGTGCTGGGATACTCACTCAGAAAGAAGGAGGCATACAAAGATGGGCTACCATCTGAGAGGTAACTTTGGGGCCCCAGCTGCTACCTAAGTTCTTAACTGGCTTCATACTTCCAATGTCCAGCCCCATAAAGCCCATAACTCCTTCCTTGGTTAAACTTCTCCAACCACCAATGTTTTCTTGTTACTCCACTGCTTAAAGACCTATCCTAAAAGACCACATCCTACCCTTCCCTTGTTATTAAAAATGGACAGCATTCAGCCTGGACTGGAATATAAACCATATTTTTCCATGTTAGCATAACCAGGTCAACTCTTCCACTTGTCCATCACAAATCTGAAGCACATGGAGCTCCCCATTTAAAACGAACATATACTTCAGGCACAGTTGAAAAACTAATCCTCATAGAGTTCCTGCCAAAAGTACTGTGGAAACTATTATTTAGTAGACATCATATAAGGCTTATACTCTCCATCCATTTTTGCAGTTCCTTTACTCACTCATAAATTAGGTTACCAAAAGCCAGTGTGTGTGCTTGTCTCTCTCAAGAAAGCTTTTCCAGAGGATCATGAATTCTACTTGTCTTTATTTGAGGAATGCTGCAATACAGCATTCAAAAATGGACTGTGAATCCTGTGAAAGTACAAAGATAGCATTGCTGATTCCTCTACGTGTTATGTGGCAAGTGCACTGGACAACTCTCACTGGCACTTTTTTTTTTCTTTTGTATTAGGAGTGTTGCTGACTCCAGTTTGGCTTTTTCCCCCCTTTAAAAACTCTTTTATTCCTCTCCTACATTACCCAAATGTATTTCAGATAATATTGCGAGCCATCCTCATTTCTCTCTGAAAAGATGTAGGTTACCAATAAGTACCACAGGCAGACCTTCAGCTGGACACTTCAAGAAATAGATATGTGAGGTCTCAAATATCAAAAAGTGTTCCACATGGCACTGATTAGAGCTGCCACCTCCCTGACCAAATCACAGCCCCAGATGCTCTGAGCTTCCTTGCTAGATCCTTTGTTGACCATCTTATTTTCTCCAAAGTTCCCATGCTGCCCTACGTTCTTTGCTTCCTTTGCGCACTGTGGGTAACTTCATTTTCAACTTAGATGCCTTCCAAATCGCCCCTTAACCTGACTTATAATGTTCAGTCATTTGAACTACCAAAACCAGCCTGCCTGGGAAGGAACTTCTTTTATTGCAGCATTTTTCAAATTTCAGTCAGTTGTATCCTGCTTCACACCTGAACTTTATTTTGCTTAGTATATTTCCTTAAATCCTCTTCCTTGTATTTCCAATTGGACCTGAAATACACAGAATTGAGTTCATCATTTTTTGTTGTTGTTGTTGTTCTTGACACACTCTCATCATCAAAGCTTCCGTTTCCTTATTTTGTTAGTTATTTAATTTCTTTGACTATGTAATACGTGTCTGTAAACCACCACCCCAAACAAAAGCCAGGATGTCTAGATGACCCCTTTCTACAACCTATCCACCTACCCATTGCCCCCAGGAAAAGAATCTTGAATCCTGTGGTCATCATTCCTTTTCTGTATAGTCTCATTTCATCAATATGTAGATCCAAAATGTGTATGTTTTACTCTAATTGTTTTTAACCTTAAATAAAAATTAATCTAACTCTATGCAATCTTTTGAGTCTTGCTTTGTTTCTCATTTTATATAACTCAGATTTATCTCTATTATCCTCAGTGGTTGTAGTTCATTCAGTTTTACTGTTATATAATATTCTGTTATGTGAATTCACCACCATTTATTCATCTACTTTTTTTGCTATTGGGTATTTGGTGGAGTTCGTGATTTCTTTAGTGTTCAGAGGACTGCTGTGAACCTTATTCTGCATATCATCTGCATTCAAGTGTGAAAATGTATCTTGGATATGAACATACAGGCTGGGATGGTGACTCATTAAAGCAGGCAAATATTCCATTTAAGGAGGCAATGCCAACCTGTTTTCCAAAGCAGTCACATCAATTTATTCTGCCACCAATCATTACAGATAGCTCTGAATTCACACCTTCCTCAATGCTTGCAAGTGTTAGACTTCTGAATTTATACCAACAGGATAGGTGAAAAGTCTCACTTAAAAAATTATGGGGAAATGTTATATTTTTAATCATAAGTAGAAAACTCATATCATTTCATCCAAATAGAAAACCATGAAAATAAATAAATAAACCAAAACCCAAATCATGTTTAAAATCATCACTGGATACTTCTACCTACTGAAAGCAATTAGCCTAAGGTTGCCGTTTCCTTTTTTGAAAGGGAAAGTTAGCAGATATTAGCGAGCATTGGAGTTAACGACAACAATAAGCTGAGATGATCTGACTGAAAGAACATTGACAAGGAGGTTCCTTTCTCAATCTGTGATTTAGTGTATTTAATTTTGAATACTCTTAATTCTTAAAATCATCTGCATTGCCACCCACACACCCTAATTTGGTTCTCTGTAGCATTTCCTTAAATAATCTCTTATTAATCACAGCCAATTCCCAAGTGATCCTGTGAGGTTCTGATATCTTGTTGACAGTGTCAACTTATATTTTGAATTTATTCAAATAAATTCATTTGGTTTCATATCAAGAAAGAGCATTCTTTGGCTTTACCTAATGAGGACATCAAAGCCTGTTTGAATTTTACTTTCTGCTTCAATAGTAAGGGATTCTTGTTGTAGTTGAGGACTCTTAGTCAAATATTTTTTTGTCTGAACTGTTTCTGATCTTTCTGGTTTATTTTCTAATGTTTTGTATCATACGTATTTTAACACTGGAAGCTATCTCAAGTGTTTTGGAAGTGTGTGCTAAATCAATTATGCTATGGAAAAAGAGCTTCTACTGTGAATGAATAAGTGATCAGTACTACTCTGCATTGTTTTTATACTATTCTATGTGGTGACCATATGTTTTTCACCTAGAATATAAACTTCTAGAAGACAGGAATTGTCTTACATTAAATGTATGTATATGGCTTCCCTGAAAGCTCAGTTGGTAAAGAATTCACCTGCAATGCAGGAGACCCTGGTTTGATTCCTGGGTTGGGAAGACCCTCTGGAGAAGGGAAAGGCTACTCACTCCAGTATTCTGGCCTGGGTCACAAAGAGTCGGAAACGACTGAGTGACTTTCACTCAAATGTATGTATTCCTTGGTTCTTAGCAAAACATTGGATAGTAAGCATCCCCTAAACACTTGTGTTTCAGGGGGACATCCTCTAAAGTAATGACAGGAAATCTGGAGGTGGCAATGACCTTAGGGGAAAAAAAAAACTAACAAAAAATAGAATGAGAAAGGCTTTCTAAAATCATGTCAACTTCCCATGCACTAGAACAGCCACAGTACTGTTTTTCTTCATAAAACCAGTCTGTCAGTGTGCTGAGTGACAATTTTGCTTCAGTTCTGAATACTCAGTATTCCTTTACTTCATACATAATCAGGGAGAAAGATATTCAGGATTGTGTGGATATTGCATCTCTCCCAAAGGATTTTATTGACCTTGAGAATACGTGCTGGAAATGAGGGATAACATTTGTGTTCCGTGTGGGATAGGGCCTTGCATACTCCAAGACACCCTGATGAGAAGGCTGGAGAATGTTATTCACACAAGGCCAGCATCAGATCCTGGGCTAATCAATGGGGGTGCTTGTAAGATATGAATCATGCCCATTATTTGGCCCACACTTAAGATTCTGAGTCTGTCAATGAAGTTGGTCAAATTGGCAGACATGTCCGTTCTGGTCTCTGTGAACACTGGAGAGCTATAAAATTGCTCTGAGTGGAAAATTCAACTCAAGCAGGAATTATGCGTCTGCAGCCAACACCACCAAGCAAACTGAAAACCAACCAGAATATTAAAAAAACAAATGACCACAAACCATACAAAATGTTCAGGTCCGTGGTATAAAGAAAAATACTCCAAGGACTCCAAAGGTCTGATTTATTAAAGACCTCGGTTCTTGCAAATGCATAAAATTGCACAATGACTCATAGAAAATCAGTCCCTCAATGCATTTTGCACCAGGTAGAAGATATATGAAGAAAACCCCCATTTATACAAGGAGCCCATGATCCCTGTGATTTATTAGGCAATTTCCCCATGTGCAATACTGTGTGAGCACCAGGCCCAGCATGGAACCCTAACCAGAAGAAGAAATCAGGATGAAACCAGAGGGGCCAGCAAAAGTATGGATTCAAAGGCATGCTTGTGTGCAACTTGGCAGCAATGAGACCAAGTAGGGAGGTTGGAAATCTTAAAGAAAGAAAAACATTCCCCATTGGGCTCCAACAACTACAGAAGAAAAGTTTTCCCAGAGGAGACCATTCATTCTCAGCTAGTTCTCCTGTTCTACAAAACAGTACGGCTTTGCCAGTGTCCCCACATTTTCCCAAGAAGAGAGAGGTGGCCTGATCTACTGTGGACTAGCTCCCTTTATTGGAAATGTCTGTGCTCCTGTGGACCGCCCCTCCTGCCCACCTTCCCTGAGGGGTGGTTCCATCATGCTGCTCCAGAAGATTAAAATCTGTACTGAGCTGAATAGAAATATTATGCCTTAGGGATATAAAAGCAAGGAAGAGGATGCTAGATGATAATCCTGAAGTCATGTTGACTGAAAACCATAAAGGGTGAATTTTAGTCTCAAAATGCCTGAAACCACTCATTCTGTGATCCTGGCTGCTCCATCTAAGATGGAGTCTATTTGGGATGCTTGAAGTCTATTAGGGAAAGTTCGTTTAACCAGATGACTAGGAATAAGGCCGGATCTCTTTCATGTTTCCATGTCATGATTTTCTCCAGCTAGTTTCATGGAATATTGCCACGTGGGGCATATTTCTGTCTCCAGTCACTCACAAAATGTCTAAATTACATGGCTGGAACTCAACATGAGAAGATATTAAAAAGTTTAATTAGGAAGTTCATATATATATATATATATATATATATATATATGTAACGAATGGTGTATGTGTGGAAAAAAATGTATATATGTATGTTTTCCACAGACAGAGAATTCCTGGGCAACTTTGTCCTGGAAAACCCATTCCCTTTCCTTTAAGAAAGCTCAAGGCACATGCAGCCCTATTTTAGACTTTGCAGTTTGTGTCATGGCGGAATTTGTCTAGTATGTTGGCTAGAGCTGCAGAAGCTGGTGGGCCTCCATGTCTCTTCTGGTATCTCTGGCCTTTCTCTGGGTGTCAGCACTAGAGATGCTCAGGCTCCACTCTGTGTCTGAGTTTTTAACTTGTGGGTGCAGGTCAATGAGATCAGGATCCTTCTGGGTGTGGGGATGCTGGAAATGAAAACAAGACTTAAGTATTTCACTTGAGGTCTCTCCTGTCTCCTCCTTTCTCTAGTATGAGTTTCCTAGGGCTTCCCTCGTGGCTCAGTGGTAAAGTATCCACATGCCAATGCAGGAGACATGAGTCCAATCTCTGGTCCAGGAAGATCCTATCTGCCGGGCACCACAACTAAGCCCAGGCACCACAACTATCGAGCCTTTGAGCCTGTGCTCTAGAGCCTGGGAACCACAACTGCTGAGCCCATGTACCTCAACTACTGAAGCCCCCATGCCCTAGAGCCCATGCTTTACAACAAGAGAAGCCACCAGAATGAGAAGCCCATGAGCCACAACTAGAGAGTAGCCCCAGCTTTCTGCAACTAGACAAAAGCCCATGCACTAATGAAGCCCAATCACAGCCAAAAAAAAAAAAAAAAGAAAATTAATTAAAAAGATCACGTTTCTGAAAAAAAAAAAAAGATTTTTCTATTTGCAGAAAATCATTCCTTGATTTCTTAAGTTTTCCCTTCCACATATTTACCTACTCAACTCTCCAAATGCATTAAAAACATGTATTTAAGTAATACAAACAAGCAAAGTGTTAACTCACCAAAGCACTTATTTTCTTTTTTTTCCTATGCATTAAAAAAATTATTTATTTTAATTGGGGGCTAATTATTTTACAATATTGTATTGGTTTTGCCATACATCAACATGAATCCACCACGGATGTACATGTGTTTCCCATCCTGAACCCCGCTCCCACCTCCCTCCCCATACCATCCCTCTGGGTCATCCCAGTGCACCAGCCCCAAGCATCCTGTATCCTGCATTGAACCTGGACTGGTGATTCATTTCTTATATGATATTATACATGTTTCAATGCCATTCTCCCAAATCATCCCACCCTCTCCCTCTCCCAGAGTCCAAAAGACTGTTCTATACATCTGTGTCTCTTTTTCTGTCTCGCATACAGGGTTATCATTACCATCTTTCTAAATTCCATATATGTGCATTAGTATACGGTATTGGTATTTTTCTTTCTGGCTTACTTCACTCTGTATAATAGGCTCCAGTTTCATCCACCTCATTAGAACTGATTCAAATGTATTCTTTTTAATGGCTGAGTAATACTCCATTGTATATATGTACCACAGCTTTCTCATCCATTCGTCTGCTGATGGACATCTAGGTTGCTTCCATATCCTGGCTATTATAAACAGTGCTGCGATGAACACTGGGGTACACGTGTTTCTTTCAATTCTGGTTTCCTCAGTGTGTATGCCCAGCAGTGGAATTGCTGGGTCATAAGGCAGTTCTATTTCCAGTTTTTTAAGGAATCTCCACACTGTTCTCCATAGTGGCTGTAGTAGTTTCAATTCCCACCAACAGTGTAAGAGGGTTCCCTTTTCCCCACACCCTCGCCAGCATTTATTGCTTGTAGACTTTTGGATCGAAGCCATTCTGACTGGCATGAAATGGTACCTCATTGTGGTTTTGATTTGCATTTCTCTGATAAGTGATGTTGAGTATCTTTTCATGTGTTTATTAGCCAGCTGTATGTCGTCTTTGGAGAAAAGTCTATTTAGTTCATTGGCCCATTTTTTGATTGGGTCATTTATTTTTCTGGAATTGAGCTGCATGAGCTGCTTGTATATTTTTGAGATTAGTTGTTTGTCAGTTGCTCCATTTGCTATTATTTTCTCCAATTCTGAAGGCTGTCTTTTCACCTTGCTTATAGTTTCCTTTGTTGTACAGAAGCTTTTAATTTTAATTAGGTCCCATTTGTTTATTTTTGCTTTTATTTCCAGTATTCTGGGAGGTGGGTCATAGAGGATCCTGCTGTGATTTATGTCGGAGAGTGTTTTGTCTATGTTCTCCTCTAGGAGTTTTATAGTTTCTGGTCTTATGTTTAGATCTTTAATCTATTTTGAGTTTATTTTTGTGTGTGGTGTGAGAAAGTGTTCTAGTTTCATTCTTTTACAAGTAGTTGACCAGTTTGCCCAGTACCACTTGTTAAAGAGATTGTCTTTTCTCCATTGTATATTCTTGCCTCCTTTGTCAAAGATAAGGTGTCCATAGGTGTGTGGATTTATCTCTGGGCTTTCTATTTTGTTCCATTGCTTTGGCTATTTGAGGTTTTTATTTTTTTGTATTTCCATACAAATTGTGAAATTATTTGTTCTAGTTATGTGAAAAATACCGTTGGTAGCTTGATAGGGATTGCATTGAATCTATAGATCGCTTTGGGTAGTATACTCATTTTCACTATATTGATTCTTCTGATCCATGAACATGGTATCTTTCTCCATCTATTAGTGTCCTCTTTGATTTCTTTCACCAGTGTTTTATAGTTTTCTATATATAGGTCTTTAGCTTCTTTAGGTAGATATATTCCTAAGTATTTTATTCTTTTCATTGCAATGGTGAGTGGAATTGTTTCCTTAATTTCTCTATTTTCTCATTATTAGTGTATAGGAATGCAAGGGATTTGTGTGTGTTGATTTTATATCCTGCAACTTTACTATATTCATTAATTAGCTCTAGTAATTTTCTAGTGGAGTCTTTAGGGTTTTCTATGTAGAAGATCATATCATCTGCAAACAGTGAGTTTTACTTCTTCTTTTCCCATTTGGATTCCTTTTATTTCTTTTTCTGCTCTGATTGCTGTGGCCAAAACTTCCAAAACTATGTTGAATAGTAGTGGTGAGAGTGGGCACCCTTGTCTTGTTTCTGACTTTAGGGTAAATGCTTTCAATTTTTCACCATTGAGGATAATGTTTGCTATGGGTTTGTCATATATAGCTTTTATTATGTTGAGGTATGTTCCTTCTATTCCTGCTTTCTGGAGAGTTTTCATCAAAAATGGATGCTGAATTTTGTCAAAGGCCTTCTCTGCATCTATTGAGATAATTGTATGGCTTTTATTTTTCAATTTGTTAATGTGGTGAATTACATTGATTGATTTGCAGATATTGAAAAATCCTTGCATTCCTGGGATAAAGCCCACTTGGTCATGGTGTATGATCTTTTTAATGTGTTGTTGGATTCTGATTGCTAGAATTTTGTTAAGGGTTTTTGCATCTATGTTCATCAGTGATATTGGCCTATAGTTTTCTTTTTTTTGGTGGCATCTTTGTCAGGTTTTGGTATTAGGGTGACGGTGACCTCATAGAATGAGTTTGGAAGTTTAACTTCCTCTTCAGTGTCCTAGAAGAGTTTCAGTAGGATAGGTGTTAGCTCTTCTCTAAATTTTTGGCAGAATTCATCTGTGAAGCCATCTGGTTCTGGGCTTCTGTTTGCTGGAAGATTTCTGATTACAGTTTCAATTTCTGTGCTTGTGATGGGTCTGTTCAGTTCAGTTATGTTCAGTCACTCAGTCGTGCCCGACTCTTTGCGACCCCATGAATCGCAGCACACCAGGCCTCCCTGTCCATCACCAACCCCCGGAGTTCACTCAGACTCACATCCATAGAGTCAGTGATGCCATCCAGCCATCTCATCTCGGTCGTCCCCTTCTCCTCCTGCCCCCAATCCCTCCCAGCATCAGAGTCTTTTCCAATGAGTCAACTATTCATGTGAGGTGGCCAAAGTACTGGAGTTTCAGCTTTAGCATCAGTCCTTTCAAAGAAATCCCAGGGCTGGTCTCCTTCAGAATGGACTGGTTGGATCTCCTTGCAGTCCAAGGGACTCTCAAGAGTCTTTTCCAACACCATAGTTCAAAAGCATCAATTCTTCGGTGCTCAGCTTTCTTCACAGTCCAACTCTCACATCCATACATGACCACTGGAAAAACCATAGCCTTGACTAGACAGACCTTAGAGTCGGCAAAGTAATGTCTCTGCTTTTGAATATGCTATCTAGGTTGGTCATAACTTTTCTTCCAAGGAGTAAGTGTCTTTTAATTTCATAGCTGCAGTCACCATCTGCAGTGATTTTGGAGCCCCCCAAAATGCAGTCTGACATTGTTTCCACTGTTTCCCCATCTATTTGCCATGAAGTGATGGGACCAGATGCCATGATCTTCGTTTTCTGAATGTTGAGCTTTAAGCCAACTTTTTCACTCTCCTCTTTCACTTTCATCAAGAAGCTTTTTAGTTCCTCTTCACTTTCTGCCATAAGGGTGGTGTCATCTGCATATCTGAGGTTACTGATATTTCTCCTGGCAATCTTGATTCCAGCTTGTGCTTCTTCCAGCCCAGCGTTTCTCATGATGTACTCTGCATAGAAGTTAAATAAGCAGGGTGACAATATACAGCCTTGACGTGCTCCTTTTCCTATTTGGAACTAGTCTGTTGTTCCATGTGCAGTTCTAACTGTTGCTTCCTGACCTACATATAGGTTTCTCAAGAGGCAGGTCAGATGGTCTGGTATTCCCATCTCTTGAAGATTTTTCCACAATTTATTGTGATCCACACAGTCAAAGGCTTTGGCATAGTCAATAAAGCAGAAATAGATGTTTTTCTGCAACTCTCTTGCTTTTTCGATGATCCAGCAGATGCTGGCAATTTGATCTCTGTTAAGATTTTCTATTTCTTCCTGGTTCAGTTTTGGAAAGTTGTACTTTTCTAAGAATTTGTCCATTTCTTCCAAGTTGTCCATTTTATTGGCATATAATTGCTGATAGTAGTCTCTTATGATCCTTTGTATTTCTGTGTTGTCTGTTGTGATCTCTCCATTTTCATTTCCAATTTTGTTGATTTGATTCTTCTCCCTTTGTTTCTTGATGAATCTGGCTAATGGTTTGTCAATTTTATTTATCCTTTCAAAGAACCAGCTTTTGGCTTTGTTGATTTTTGCTATGGTCTCTTTCGTTTCTTTTGCATTTATTCCTGCCCTAGTTTTTAAGATTTCTTTCCTTCTACTAACCCTGGGGTTCTCCATTTCTTCCTTTACTAGTTGCTTTAGGTGTAGAGTTAGGTTATATTTGACTTTTTTCTTGTTTCTTGAGGTATGCCTGTATTGCTATGAACTTTCCCCTTAGCATTGCTTTTACAGTGTCCCACAGGTTTGGGGTTGTTGTGTTTTCATTTCCATTCATTTCTATGCATATTTTGATTTCTTTTTTGATTTCTTCTGTGATTTGTTGGTTATTCAGCAGCGTGTTGTTCAGCCTCCATATGTTGGAATTTTTAATAGTTTTTCTTTTTTTGTGGTCAGAAAAGATGCTTGGAATGATTTCAATTTTTTTGAATTTACCAAGGCTAGATTTATGGCCCAGGATGTGATCTATCCTGGAGAAGGTTCTGTGTGTGCTTGAGAAAAAGGTGAAATTCATTGTTTTGGAGTGAAATGTCCTATAGATATCAATTAGGTCTAACTGGCCTATTGTATCATTTGAAGTTTGTCTTTCCTTGTTAATTTTCTGTTTAACTGATCTATGCATAGGTTTGAGTGGGGTATTAAAGTCTCCCACTATTATTGTGTTTTTGTTAATTTCCCCCTTCATACTTGTTAGCATTTGTCTTACATATTGCGGTGCTCCTATGTTGGGTGCATATATATTTATAATTGTTATATCTTCTTCTTGGATTGATCCTTTAATCATTATGTAGTGTCCTTCTTTGTCTCTTTTCACAGCCTTTGTTTTAAAGTCTATTTTATCTGATACGAGTATTGCTACTCCTGCTTTCTTTTGGTCTCTATTTGCATTGAATATCTTTTTTCCAGCCCTTCACTTTCAGTCTGTTTGTGTCCCCTGTTTTGAGATGGGTCTCTTGTAGACAGCATATATAGGGGTCTTGTTTTTGTATCCGTTCAGCCAGTCTTTGTCTTTTGGTTGAGGCATTCAACACATTTACATTTAAGGTAATTATTGATAAGTATGATCCCATTGCCATTTACTTTATTGTTTTGGGTTAGAGTTTATATACCCTTTTTGTGTTTCCTGTCTAGAGAATATCCTTCAGCATTTGTTGGAGAGCTGGTTTGGTGGTGCTGAACTCTCTCAGCTTTTGCTTGTCTGTAAAGCTTTTGATTTCTCCTTCATATTTGAATGAGATCCTTGCTGGGTACTGTAATCTGGGCTGTAGGTTATTTTCTTCCTTCACTTTAAGTATGTCTTGCCATTCCCTCCTGGCCTGAAGAGTTTCTATTGAAAGATCAGCTGTTATCCTTATGGGAATCCCCTTGTGTGTTATTTGTTGTTTTTGCCTTGCTGCTTTTAATATCTGTTCTTTGTGTTTGATCTTTGTTAATTTGATTAATATGTGTCTTGGGGTGTTTCACCTCGGGTTTATCCTGTTTGGGACTCTCTGGGTTTCTTGGACCTGGGTGATTATTTCCTTCTGCATTTTAGGGAAGTTTTCAACTATTATCTCCTGAAGTATTTTCTCATGGTCTTTATTTTTGTCTTCTTCTTCTGGGACTCCTATGATTCGAATGTTGGGGCATTTAATATTTTCCTGGAGGTCTCTGAGATCGTCCTCATTTCTTTTAATTCATTTTTCTTTTTTCCTCTCTGATTCATTTATTTCTACCATTCTATCTTTTACTTCACTAATCCTATCTTCTGCCTCTGGTAGTCTACTATTTTTTGCCTCCAGAGTGTTTTGATCTCATTTATTGCATTATTCATTATATATTGACTCTTTTTTATTTCTTCTAGGTACTTGTTAAAACTTTCTTGCATCTTCTCAATCCTTGTCTCCAGGCTATTTATGTGTGATTCCATTTTGATTTCAAGATTTTGGATTATTTTCACTATCATTATTTGGAATTCTTTATCAGGTAGAGTCACTATCTCTTCCTCTTTTGTTCAGTTTGGTGGGCATTTATCCTGTTCCTTTACCTGCTGGGTATTCGTCTGTCTCTTCATCTTGTTTATATTGCTGAGTTTGGGGTGGCCTTTCTGTATTCTGGCAGGGTGTGGTGTTCTCTTTATTGTGGAGTTTCCTTACTGTGGGTGGGGTTATACAGGTGACTTATCAAGGTTTCCTGGTTAGGGAAGCTTGTGTCGGTGTTCTGGTGGGTGGAGCTGGATTTCTTCTCTCTGGAGTGCAATGAAGTGTCCAGTAATGAGTTATGAGATGTCAGCGGGTTTGGAGTAACTTTAGGCAGCCTATATACTGAAGCTCAGGGCTGTGTTCCTGTGTTGCTGGAGAATTTGTGTGGTATATCTTGCTCTGGAACTTGTTGGCCCTTGGGTGGTGTTGGTTTCAGTGTAGGTATGGAGGAGTTTGATGAGCTCCTTTTGATTAATGTTCCCTGGAGTCAGGAGTTCTCTGGTGTTCTCAGGATTTGGACTTAAGCCTCCTGCTTCTGGTTTGCAGTCTTATTTTTACAGTAGTCTCAAGACTTCTCCATCTATACAGCACTGTTGATAAAACATCTAGGTTAAAGATGAAAAGTTTCTCCTTTTGAAGACAATGGGCTGCTTTTCTGGGTGCCTAATGTCCTCTGCCGGCATTCAGAAGTTGTTTTGTGGAATTTACTCAGCGTTTAAATGTTCTTTTGATGAATTTGTGGGGGAGAAAGTGGTCTCCCCATCCTATTCCTCTGCCATCTTGCCTTGTAATCTACTATGCATTTTTTAATTGAACATAGTTAATTTGCAATGTTGTGTTAGTTTCATGTATACAGCAAAGTGATTCAATTATACATATATACATTCTTTTTCAGATTTTTTTCCATTATAGGTTATTACAAGATAGTGAGTAGAGTTCTGTGTGTTATATAGTAGGTCCTTGTTGTTTACCCATTTTATATATGTGCACGCATGCTAAGTCCCTTCAGTTGTGTCTGACTCTATGCAACCCTATGGACTGTAGCCCATCAGGCTCCAATGTTCATGGGATTCACCAGGCAAGAATAGTGGAGTGGGGTGCCATGCCCTCCTCCAGGGGATCTTCCCAACACAGGGATTGAACCCATGTCTCTTATGTCTCCTGCATTGGCAGGTGGGTTCTTTACAACTGGTGCTACCTGGGAAGTCCTAAATTCCTAATTTATCTCTCCCTGTCACCATCCCCCTTTGTAACCATGTTTGTTTTCTACTATTTTTCAAAGAAACCATTTGAATTCAGGAGATACAGGTTCTAATACTGGTTTCACAATCTGTGAACAGAAAAAGCCTAAGCGATATAAGAATACTACTATCACTCTCAAGCAAAAACGTCTGCTTTTCAATTTATAAACTGATAACTTACCATCAGTTATTGTAAGTGGACTATATTAGGCCATTGTGTTTATCATCAACCTGAATTTTCAAAGCCTTGTGAGGTTTAACTGTTAAAAGAGTAATTTATAAAATTCCATGGTTAAATGTGGAAAATACATCTCAGTTCAGAACTAAAATTATATATATTATGGTTTCAAAAACTATATTTTAGAGAGATATACTTAATAATTAGGGCTTCCCTGGTGGCTCAGTGGGTAAAGCGTCTGCCTACAATGTGGGAGACCCGGGTTCGATCCCTGGGTTGGGAAGATCCTCTAGAGAAGGAAATGGCAACCCACTCCAGTACTCTTGCCTGGAAAATCCCATGGACTGTAGCCTACCAGACTGTACCCTGGTAGCCTACAGTCCATGGGGTCGCAAAGAGTCGGACACGACTGAACGAGTTTCCTTTCCTATACTTAATAATTACTGACATTAATTAAGTATCCATGAATATTAAATGCCTTGCTTTCTTACTTTTTTGAGTGAAACTATGAAATACTAGGTTTCTCTAATAGCACAGATGGTAAAGAATCTGCCTGCAATGCAGGAGACCTGAGTTTGATTCCTGGGTTGGGAAGATCCCCTGGAGAAAGAAATGGCAACCCACTCTAGTATTTTTGGCTGAGAATTCATGGACAGAGGAGCCTGGTGGGCTACAGTCCGTGGAGTCACAAAGAGTCAACATGACTGAGCGACTAACACAAACAAACACACATAAAATACAGATTGTCCTTGGCATTGAAGGGGAGGAGGGAAATGAACTTAAAAAATTCCTGAGGGGTACCTCTCAAATAAATTACTTAAGTATCATTCTGCTTTACCAATGAAACTTTCAGGAACTATTCGTTAATTAGAGGACATATTTGAGAATATTCCACTCTTTTTTTTTTTCTGGTAAGACCAAATGACGGAAAAGAAGTATAAAGCATAAGAAATGGATGAATTTATGACCTAATATAAGTGGAATCATGCAGAAGTTTTGTGTGTGTGTGTTTTCTTATTTTGGGGCCCATCCTGATTCACTACTAATATGTTTTTAAAAATCAAGGAGGAATTTGTCCAAACCTCAGTTCATAGGAATGGAATTAATATTGCTGTAAAAACAAAGAGTGGGGGGAATAAACTCTGGCACTCTGACTAACAGGAACCGTTGAACTCAGCCGCTGTGAGGACTGTGTGACTCATTCCGGGAAAGAACTTTCCTCTGCCATTCTCTGAAGGGGATTCGACCTCGTCCATCAGCTATTAGCTCAGCTTTTTAAATTAACCATATCAAGATCCACCAACATTGCCTAGAAAAAATCATGTGTTGGTGTGTTGTCTATGTATTTGAAGACACAAGGACTGTGAGAGTCAGATGCGCTAAAGAATTTTTTTTTCTTTTTGTAGCATTTATTGTAAAATTTTAAAAAATCTTAGTTGGAAAAATTAGAAAAATAAAGTTTTATGGAAAAATGTCTGAATCCTGTTCAAATGAGAAACATTACAGGGATTTTTTTTTTTTTTCCTACCTCAATTGGTTTTGTTTTCAAGAAAACATGACACATGCCACTTAAAAACTTCAAGATGGGAGAAGAAAAGTCATATGCTTTCAATTAAAATAGGTTATTTTTGTCCCCCAGAGAGCATTTAAGTATTCCATGGGAGCCTGAGAAATTGGTGCAGTTTTATACTTTTTTTTTTCAGAAGGGACATGCTACATTATCCCACAAATTCTTGCCTATGGTCTGGTCTCATCCAAATTTCCCAATTTGCCTGGAAGAGAAAGGCTATTTCCTGATTGAAACATATTCTCTTTCACATATTTTATCAGACTAGGCTTCACTGATGAACTCTCACATATCAATGGCTAAACCACAATGGTTTATTTCATTCATGTTACACAACTACACAACCATCATGGTCATTATGGGCACTCAGGTACCCAGTTGCTGAGAGTCAAGATGGGTTGAAAGACTGCTTTGGAAGGTCTTGTCTTAGCAATTAAGTGCTTAGCTCATAATTGACCCAATTCAGATTTTGGCCAGAACGAGTCACATGATGCCATCCCACCTCAAGGAAGTCAGGAAGTACAATCTTTCTGTTTGCTAGCTTCATGTGATGAACTGTAAGAACACAACCACACATATAATTGCATACGTACATTAATTACTTAAAGCTTGGCTTCCAATAATTCCTCCCTGGCATGGAGGTGTCCATGAATTCTAAAATCACTTGCAATTCTTTTAATGTGTGTGTGCATATATGTGTGTGTGTGTGTGTGTGCTCTGTCGTGTCCTACTCTTTGTCACTAAATGGATTATAGCCACCATGCTCCTCTGTCCATGGAATTTTCCAGGCAAGAATACTGGAGTGGGTCGCCATTTCCTCCTCCAGGGGATCTTCCCAATCCAGGGATCAAATCTGCATCTTTTGCATCTCCTGCATTGGCAGATGGATTCTTTACTACTGACTGAGCCACCTGGGAAGCTCTATTCATGTAATATGTTGACCCATATCTTCCACCTTGTATTTATGAACAGACATTAGTTTAGGTTAAACATATGGACATTTTGATTGTGGTTATCATCAAGCCAGAGGTTGGACATATATTTTCCTTTGATTCCTATATTTTCATAGGCCAGTTAATTCACCAGTCATTATCCAATTGATAATTTATTTCTGCTCTCTTTTTCATTGACATGAGATTTTATATTTTTCTATTACAACTCACTAGAGAAATCATTAGTTGGAAACTGCTTCCCCTCTAGGAATTCACAAAATCAGACTCAGCATTCTGGTCAGAAAAAGAGATATTTTAAAAAATTAATTTTAATAACTGTCCATTCAGTGAATATTTTGAAGATAGCATGAGGATTTTGCAACTATTTTGGAAAGCATATCAAAATGTCCTAATAGTAATTTTAAGGTTATGTCTAAATCTGTTTTCACTCTAATGTCTAGTATGTGAAGGTATTTGGCAAATGCCTTGAAACTATAATTGCTTTGAATTCCTAATTTTAAAGATATTAATCATAAAAAGTTGAGAAGCTGCTCAATTAGGCACTAGTGCTAGGAAAAATATCCTAAAATAATAAATGAAAATGTTGAAGAAATGATGAGTTTAAAGGTCAAGTCCAGTGGTATTGAAACTTTTCCCATCCCCCCAATAAATATTTACTCAGAATGCTAAAGTATTGAAAGGTAAGAGCAGGTCTGCTTTCCTTGACATGGAGCCACTGCAGGTGGTAGGGATGGGGAGGAGGGGACTGAGACAAGGCTATGGTGGAGGGTTTTCTGCCCTAACCATCTGATTTTTTCCTTGCACCTGTCTACCTCATGATTGCTTTGGGGGTGCTTTCAAAACCTCTAGGGTTACATAGAGTATGGGTTCAAACTTGCTGATCTACTTCAACTCCTTGTTTAGCAGACAGTGAGCATAGCTAATTGATTGAAAAGCCAAGTGTCTAGAAGTAAAAGATTGAGGTTTAGGGGTTTTGTGAAGTTATTTTATTGACAGACTCCTTTTCTGGCAGTGTATGCTAAATATACATAAAACACCTCAAATGACCTGTATTTATTAAGTATTAAGTAAGACCTTGATGCTGGGAAAGATTGAAGGCAAAAGGATAAGGGGGTGACAGAGGATGAGATGGTTAGACAGCATTACCTATTCAATGGACATGAATTTGAAAAAACTCCAGGAGATAGTAGAGATTAGAGGAGCCTGGCATGTTATAGTCCATGGGGTTGCAAAGAGTTGGGCACGACTTAGTGACTTAACAACAAAAACAAATATCTCTACTCATTTACTGACTAGGGCAATATATCCTAGATGCCATGGGATTAAGAAAAATAAGTGACATTTCCCAGCCCTGAGGAATTTTTCTGTCCAGTTGAAAGAGAAAATTCTCCTAATCTATTTCTCTGAATCTAGTACTCAACCATTTACGAATTCCATGAGCACTTATTCAATAAATATTTAATGAACATCTGATTTATCAACTATACTCTATGTCAGTTCATATGCGTCTTCAATCTCTTATATATCTTCTGCTTTTCAACTGGTCCCTTTTCCCCTCCTTATTTCTGGTCTTTTCCTTCTTTCTCCTTTACCACTACCATCCAACTGTGAGCTAGTTAAAGCCTTGTAACATAGAAAATAGCCTTTCATTCCACATTGGAAGATAAAAGGATTAAAATGCAAATGAACAGTTGAAAGCACAGGTTATACCTGTGTGACTAGATTTCAGTTAAAGTGCAATTAATCAATCCATCATCAAGGGTAAGTGACTGATAACAGAGTCTTTCCTGTTTTCATAGGTGTGCAGTGAGTGGGAAAGGGAGTGAAGACAGTAACAAGCCTTTGGGCAAAGGGAGGGCAAGGGAGAGAGGTACCAGCAAGAAGCAGAGGGGATCTGGAACTGCCCAAGTTTGATAGTTTTGCCTGGGACAAATAGAAGCATTACCCTGAAGTATCAGTGCAGTGCAGCTGTACTGCAAAGGCAGCTCCATGTGATTTATGAAAGAGCTCACATGATTTATGAAGACTTAAAAAAACATCAGCACACAGCTGACTTTCTATAAAGGAGCTTCTTTCCCCCGGGATTCAAGGAGCTTGGAATTTAATGAGGGAAATGGAATCTACAATGAGAAACGATAAGGAAATGGGACTGTTTCTCACACAGACAGACCAGAATTGATGTATTCTGATACTCTGGCCTTCACAGGCCTCAGCCAAACCCAGAAACTCCTTGTTCTCAAAACACTCTGGAAATCTTCCACTCTGCCCATCACCCTGACACCCTTTCTAATATGGATCACCCCTGAGGGTTTTCTCAGAACCTTTAGTTGGCCTGGAATGCCAGTCCAGCTCCTCACCGCCCTCCTGCATGGCTGCCAGTTGAAATCCTATACAGCCTTCAAGTTGTATTGCAGATATCACAAATCATCTCTCTTGCCTCCAAACTTTTTAGCACTCTATTCATGTCTCAATCATCTTATGTAATATACTTTTCTTTCTTTTCAGTAAACATTTTTTTCAGTTCAGTTCAGTCGCTCAGTTGTGTCTGACTCTTTGAGACCCCATGGACTGCAGCATGCCAGGCCTCCCTGTCCATCACCAACTCCTGGAGTTTACTCAAACTCATGTCCATTGAGTTGGTGATGCCATCCAACC
Organism: Capricornis sumatraensis; assembly: GCF_032405125.1. Taxonomy (NCBI): domain Eukaryota; kingdom Metazoa; phylum Chordata; class Mammalia; order Artiodactyla; family Bovidae; genus Capricornis; species Capricornis sumatraensis. Next base: position 83,189,979 of record NC_091073.1, read on the forward strand.
ATCTCATCCTCTGTCACCCCTTCTCCCCTCTTCAATCTTTCCCAGCATCAGAGTCTTTTCAAATGAGTCAGTTCTTTGCATCAGGTGGCCAAAGTATTGGAGTTTCAGCGTCAGTCCTTCCAGTGAATATTCAGAATTGATTTTCTTTAGGATGGACAACAGCAAAACCAAAAGATGAAACTGAACAACTTAAACTGAGCAACTTAAAAAACAACAACAACCCAAAAACCCAAGTGTTAGGGTAGGATGTGTGTGGCCCTGGTGTGATACAGATAACAGAGGAACCCTCATCTCTTAGTTTATTCCCATAGTCTCTCTATAGAAAATGGGAATTGTTTCTGTTTGTTTGCCTGACAAGCATTTCCATTACCCTGACCTTTAGCCATCCACAGTCAGGGTGGAGTGGTAAGGAGCAGGCCTGGGCTTGACCCATTACTCTAGTCCCATTTCAGGGGATATGATGATTGGTCTAGAACTGGCAGATGTCTCAGGTCCAGCCTATCAGAACCAAAATCTCTTAATGTAAATTAGGTAAGAAGCATTTGGGGCTATGATGGGGGTTGCTGGAGTGAAGTCAGATGGACAAGTGAAGAAGCAGATGGAGGGAGAAAGAGACCAGGATATATTTCATCCTGGTTCCAACCCCCAGTGTTACAGTTTCTTCTGTTTATTCTTTCAAGATATATACCCTAGTATTTTTTTGTTGTTGTTGTTTGCTTGTGCTAATTTAAGTTGGCTTTCTTAACACTTGCTGTTAAATATCTTCACTAAATTGATCTCAAAGAGAATGACCTTAAAACCTGAACGAGTAAGAAACAAGCCAAAATAGAATCACTTAGTGAAAAACAAATATCATATGTTAATGAATATATATGGAATCTAGAAAAATTATATAGATGATCTTATTTGCAAAATAGAAATAGAGACACAGATATAGAGAACAAATATATGGACACCAAGAGAGGAAAGGAGGGGTGGGATGAACTGAGAGATTGAGATCAACATATATACACTATTGATATCTATAAAACAGTTTACTAATGAGAACCTACTGTTTAGCTCAGGGAACTCTAGCAGTGCTCCATGGTGACATAAATGGGAAGGAAATCCAAAATAGAGGGGGATATTCTGGTTCACTTTGCTGTACAATAGAAACTACACAACATTGTAAAGCAACTACACTCCAATAAAAATTAAATAAAAAATAGAAACAATGAATGAATGAGTGAAGTAATTTTAACAGAACTTTCTAAAAATTGTTTGGATGCCATGTCAGCAATTCTCAAGGACAAAACAAAATGAGAGAAAAGAGAGATATGGAGACAGAGTTAAATATTGAGAGTTAAATAACAGAGTTATATAACAGAGTTTGATATTGCAAACAGAGTTAAAATTTTCAGAAGGAAAGACAGGAAATATAGCAGACATGACCAGCTGCCCACCAAAGATTTTCTTTCCATTTCCATAGCTTAGAGTGTGACTGGAAGAGACTGGAGCAACACTCCCATTTGGTAAACAGGTGACTGGTTGTCACCCGTGTCATGTAAAGTTGACGTGGGTAAAGGTGATTGAAAGTTAAGGAGCAGGTGTCCCTTCTCAGCTCTCTTTCTCTTGGAAAGTACAATTGAAACTGTAATCAGAACTCTTCCTGGTGGATAACAGCAACATGAGGAATTAAGTCCCTAAACCATGCCATAGACATTATAAGAATCATAACTACTCTGAGAATGAAATTAACTTTTATTTCATTAATCCTCTGAGATTGTAGAGCTTACCTGTTATGGTAGCCAGCAGTACCCTACCAATTCAGACAGGTTTCTCAAGCACAGGTCAGAGAGTGTACCATGAAGTCCTGGAAAAATGTTGTGCCAAATCTTATATGTTAGAAAAGGAGACTAGTATCCAAGAATAATTATGTGAGACTAACTTTAGTCCTGATTGAAAGAACTTCTTATTGAAACAAGAGATATACCAGTGCATTTGTTATCTCTGGATGTAAACAAGAAAACTGGCATGGCTCTCTTGATATCCTTGGACACAAGACAAATTTGTAAAGAACTAAACTAGAGGGGTTCATTGATTATGGTTGGTATTACCTGGAGGAGGCATTACTGGTACATGACAGGACCCAAAACTATTCTTAACCTCATCCTACTCTGTATTCATTTTGTTGTTGTTCAGTTGCTAAGTTGCGTCATGCCAGGCTCCTCTGTCCTCCTCTGTCTTCCAAGTTTGCCCAAATTCGTGTCCATTGAGTCGGTGATGCATCTCATTCTCTGCCTCTGCCTTCTCTTTTTGCCTTCTATCTTTCCCAGCATCAGGGTTTTTCTAGTGAATCGGCCCTTCACATCAGGTGGCCAAGGACTGGAACTTTATCTTCAGCAACAGTCCTTCCAATGAATATTCAGGGTTGATTTCCTTTAGGATTGACTAGTTTGATCTCCTTGCAGTCCAAGGGACTCTCTAGAGTCTTCTCCATCACCACAACTTGAAAGCTTCAGTTCTTCAGTGTTCAGCTTTCTTTATGGACCAACTCTCACATCTGTACAGGACTATTCATTTCAGATTTCATAAATGATATGAAATATTATCCTTATAAGAATGGAGCCCTTGTGTATAAGGGGTGGGTTATTCTGTTTTTAATTCTAGAATTAAAAATCTAGACAAGGATTTGGCAAATTTTTCCTGTAAATGGACACACAGTAAATATATCTTAGGCTTTGTGATCCAAGAGGTAAAATTGAGGATATTATGCAGGTACTTTGACATAATCTCCATGTGTCATTAAAATATTTTTCTTTTTTTTACCAAAATATTTACAAATATAAAAATGACTCTTAGATGGTAGGCAATATAAAACGGGGTGGGTCTGATTTAGCACATAGGCCAGTATTGTCAACCACTGATTTAGAGCAAAATATTAGAGTGAATATAAAAGATGAAGTTATTAAGGACTAAAAATAGGATGATGACATTAGACCTAAAAATAATCAGTCTCACAAGCACAGAATGAGGCTTAGGAGTAGATGAGTTTCCTCCATGGACCACATCACCACATCATAGACAAATGATTGAAGGCTCTGGAGACAATGCTAGGAGGGACAGAGGACCCTGAATTTGATAAATGATGAGCTGCTCCTTGGAAGAGGAACCAATGCCTTTCACTTAAGGCACAGTGAGTCATCAGGGGCCTTCTTTTTGGGCTTGAAGTCTGCCCAATAAGGAGAGAAGCCAGGAGATTTGAGCTCCCAGGACTGGCTGGCCTAGAGAATGCTTAAGACCTTTCCAACCTCGAGAGTCTGTTTCTGTTCTTTTATAATTATGCTTCTTTAAGACATGCGAGGTATCTATTTCACAATTCTATCTCTCACCATAAATAAATATCTACTAGTGAGTGAACTAACTAGATTTTGCCAATTGCTTTGATATATGAGACAAGGAAAAGTAAATTCTCCAAGCAGAGGGAGGTGGATTGCCCAAGTGAGGGGCTTGGTGTGGTGAAATGCTCAAGGGTTACTGGATTCAATTCAAAGTTTGGTTCCTGTTCTTTATAACTTTGGCCTTGAGGGATAGATAGCAACCCTTGGACTTTTCTTCCCAGCCTCAGACTGCATCCCATTAGCCCTTTCAACAACAGGACAAACGTTCCTCTGGCTTTTAGGCTCAGCTAATCCCGGATGCCCTCTGACACTCACCCACATATGGCCGGGTGGGAATCTTCCCCCAGAAAGGCTGAGCTTTCCAGCTTGGCTCATAAACAGGCAGCATACAAGTCCTCAGAAGGCCCTGGAATGAGTGTCATCCAGGACTTACAAGCTGACCACAAAAAGAAAGTTCAGTGAAGCACCCAGTGGTGTCAGAGCTTTTGGAAACCAAATGCAGGGGCAGGCACCAGGGATCTTTCAGCAAAAGTAATTTCCAGAGCTCACATTCAGTGCCTGGCATGCTGATAAGCATTTAGAAGGGGTCCGATTACTGCCGAGAATGAACTAGCAGCTGCCTCGCCTGGATTTTGCCCCAAGGGGGAGGGGTCAGCAAAAGGTCACCCTAGAGAAAGGCTGAGACCAGGGGGGCAGGCCGTGGGCCCCTGTGACCCTCAGTTTCACCCCTAGGAGCAGATGCTGTTCTCAGAACAAGTTTCATCAGGAGGGCCGGGCCTGGATGCCTGGTAAGCAGGTTATTTCCCAGGATGAAAGGAGTGCTGCTCGCTGCATCCCCCCGAGGCTAGGACCAGGGTCTGAAGCAGCAGGCTGCAGACACCACCTTCTAGGAACTCACATGCCAGAGGTGCAAATGGCTCTTCCTTTCTGCAAATCGTGTCTAGTGGGCTTTAAACAGACACCAAAAGTTTGTTGTTTTAACGAGAAGTTTTCTTAAGAGACAAGCCCCACCTGTTTCTTCTGCTCCCACGAGACTGTCTGTTTACTTAACTGTTGAGTCCTTTCCCTGGGAATACAATCAGGAAGGCAGAGAATGAGCCACTCCTGGCCTCATGCAACCACCCAGACAGCCTCTCATGGCAGGGCCAGCACACTCAGAAGAAAAGGTGGGCCACGTACGGCCCTGAAACCCAGATGTCTCAGGAAGACTTCTGGTTTCAGGATCTCTGTGAGGATTTGAGAAAACTTAGGGAGAACTGAAGCTGAAGTTGAATGGTTTTATGAAGACCTACAAGACCTTTTAGAATTAACACCTAAAAAAGATGTCCTTTTCATTATAGGGGACTGGAATGCAAAAGTAGGAAATCAAGAAACATCTGGAGTAACAGCCAAATTTGGCCTTGGAATACAGAATGAAGCAGGGCAAAGACTAATAGAGTTTTGCCAAGAAAATGCACTGGTCATAGCAAACATCCTCTTCCAACAACACAAGAGAAGACTCTACACATGGACATCCCCAGATGGTCAACACCCAAATCAGATTGATTATATTCTTTGCAGCCAAAGATGGAGAAGCTCTATACAGTCAACAAAAACAAGACCAGGAGCTGACTGTGGCTCAGAGCATGAACTTCTTATTACCAAATTCAGACTCAAATTGAAGAAAGTAGGGAAAACCGCTAGACCATTCAGGTAAGACCTAAATCAAATCCCTTATGATTATACAGTGGAAGTGAGAAATAGATTTAAGGGCCTAGATCTGATAGATAGAGTGCCTGATGAACTATGGAATGAGGTTCGTGACATTGTACAGGAGACAGGGATCAAGACCATCCCCATGGAAAAGAAATGCAAAAAAGCAAAATGGCTGTCTGGGGAGGCCTTACAAATAGCTGTGAAAAGAAGAGAGGCAAAAAGCAAAGGAGAAAAGGAAAGATATAAGCATCTGAATGCAGAGTTCCAAAGAATAGCAAGAAGAGATAAGAAAGCCTTCTTCAGCAATCAATGCAAAGAAATAGAGGAAAACAACAGAATGGGAAAGACTAGAGATCTCAAGAAAACTAGAGATATCAAGAGAACATTTCATGCAAAGATGGGCTCGATAAAGGACAGAAATGGTCTGGACCTAACATAAGCAGAAGATATTAAGAAGAGGTGGCAAGAATACACAGAAGAACTGTACAAAAATGATCTTCATGACCCAGATAATCATGATGATGTGATTACTCATCTAGAGCCAGACATCTTGGAATGTGAAGTCAAGTGGGCCTTAGAAAGCATCACTATGAACAAAGCTAGTGGAGGTGATGGAATTCCAGTTAAGCTGTTTCAAATCCTGAAAGATGATGCTATGAAAGTGCTGCACTCAATATGCCAGCAAATTTGGAAAACTCAGCAATGGCCACAGGACTGGAAAAGGTCCGTTTTCATTCCAATCCCAAAGAAAGGCAATGCCAAAGAATGCTCAAACTACCACACAATTGCACTCATCTCACATGCTAGCAAAGTAATGCTCAAAATTCTCCAAGCCAGGCTTTAGCAATACATGAACCGTGAACTTCCACATGTTCAAGCTGGTTTTAGAAAAGGCAGAGGAACCAGAGATCAAATTGCCAACATCCACTGGATCATGGAAAAAGCAAGAGAGTTCCAGAAAAGCATCTATTTCTGCTTTATTGACTATGCCAGGGCCTTTGACTGTGTGGATCCCAATAAACTGTGGAAAATTCTTCAAGAGATGGGAATACCAGACCACCTGACCTGCCTCTTGAGAAATCTGTATGCAGGCCAGGAAGCAACAGTTAGAACTGGACATGGAACAACAGACTAGTTCCAAATAGGAAAAGGAGCACGTCAAGGCTGTATATTGTCACCCTGCTTATTTAACTTCTATGCAGAGTACATCATGAGAAACTCTGGGCTGGAAGAAGCACAAGCTGGAATCAAGATTACCGGGAGAAATATCAATCACCTCAGATATGCAGATGACACCACCCTTATGGCAGAAAGTGAAGAGGAACTAAAAAGCCTCTTGATGAAAGTGAAAGAGGAGAGTGAAAAAGTTGGCTTAAAGCTCAACATTCAGATAACGAAGATCATGGCATCTGGTCCCATCACTTCATGAGAAATAGATGGGGAAACAGCGGAAACAGTGTCAGACTTTATTTTGGGGGGCTCCAAAATCACTGTAGATGGTGATTGCAGCCATGAATTTAAAAGACACTTACTCCTTGGAAGAAAAGTTATGACTAACCTAGATAGCATATTCAAAAGCAGAGACATGACTTCGCCGACTAAGGTCTGTCTAGTCAAGGCTATGGTTTTTCCAGTGGTCATGTATGGATGTGAGAATTGGACTGTGAAGAAGGCTGAGTGCCGAAGAATTGATGCTTTTGAACTGTGGTGTTGGAGAAGACTCTTGAGAGTCCCTTGGACTGCAAGGAGATCCAACCAGTCCATTCTGAAGGAGATCAGCCCTGGGATTTCTTTGGAAGGAATGATGCTAAAGCTGAAACTCCAGTACTTTGGCCACTTAATGCGGAGAGTTGACTCATTGGAAAAGACTCTGATGCTGGGATGGGTTGGGGGCAGGAGGAGAAGGGGATGACAGAGGATGAGATGGCTGGATGGCATCACCGACTCGATGGACACGAGTCTGAGTGAACTCCAGGAGTTGGTGATGGACAGGGAGGCCTGGCGTGCTGCGATTCATGGGGTCACAGAGTCAAACACGACTGAGCGACTGAACAGAACTGAACTGAGGGAGAGCTGGATGTTCCAAAGGCCTGATGCTGCTGCTGCTGCTAAGTCACTTCAGTCGTGTCGACTCTGTGCGACCCCATAGACGGCACCCTACCAGGCTTCCCCATCCCTGGGATTCTCCAGGCAAGAACACTGGAGTGGGTTGCCATTTCTTCTGGGTGTGTGTTAAGTCACTTCAGTTATGTCGATTCTTTGCGACCCCATGGACTGTAGCCCACCAGGCTCCTCTGTGCATGGGATTCTCCAGGCAGGAATACTGGAGTGGGTTGTCACTTCCTTCTCCAGGAGATCTTCCTGACCCAGGGATGAACCTGGATCTGCCTCATTGCAGGCAGATTCTTTACCATTTGTGCCACGAGGGAAGCCTGAGATTTGGCAAAAGTGATCAGTACACTTATTTATTCCAGGTCCTCCTTATGGCCTTGAGCCCATTCTTATCCCTGCTCCTTATCCTTATCCCTGCTCCTCTTCTAAGGACAAATAGGACAAGAAAGGAGACTCTGGGACCAATAGCCTTTGCCACTCTGAGGGTACAAGGGGCAAAGGTGTAGATGAGAGACAAGATGTCAGAGGCCTCAGAAACATCTTCTGTGCTCTGGTCTCACCCCCCAAGTTGTCAGCTGGCCCCTAGGGCAGGCCTGGACCTTGCTTGCTCTCTGGGACATTGTCTGCCAACTGCAGAGGTTCCACAGCCAGCTCACAGGGGTGGCCTTGCTACAAGCTAACAAGTGCTCCGGACTTCCACTGGCATTACTCCAGGACCCACATCAGCTTTGATCATGCCCTGATTAAAACCCTTTGGAGTAAAGTGTAAATTTCTTATAATAATGTCAAAGGCCCTTGTGGGCCCTTCCAACCTCTCTCATAACATCTCTTGATGATTTGTTCTCTGCTGCTCCTCACCACTGATTTTCTCCCAGGTTTCCGTTCTTAAATTGGTCCTTTCCACACTGACACCCCTACACCCCAGCACACATGCAGACACACACACATACCACCTGACTAGCACCTATTTGCCTTTACAAATCAGCATTAATATCACCATACTTAGAAGCCTTTCTTGACCCCTTACTCCCACAAAGAATATTATATGTCCTAGGTCCTCTCTAAAACTTTGTTCTTACCTTCATAGTTTAATGGTTACACCATCATATCTGAATCACCCACTAGATGGGAAATTCCAGGAAGGGCTTCCCTGGTGGCTCAGACAGTAAAACGTTTGCCTGCAGTGCAGGAGACCCGGGTTTGATCCCTGGGTTGGGAAGATCTTCTGGAGAAGGAAAAGGCAACCCACTCCAGTACTCTTGCCTGGAAAATTCCATGGACTGAAGAGCCTGGTAGGCTACAGTCCGTGGGGTTGCAGAGTCGGACACGACTGAGAGGCTTCAGTTTCAGTTTTCAGCTTCAGAACCATAACTATTTTTCTCATCATTATGTTCCAGGCACTAGCAGAGCCTAGAACTTAGTAGGAGCACAGTGAAAGCTGATTCATTCAATGAAAGAATGAATGAATGAATGCACTTTTCAGTTGCTTAGTTCCAGTGGTTGGCTGAGATTACATCATAGTCTCTGCATCAGCCACCCATCTATAACCATGGATGCTCTAAGGCAGGGTGCCGTGTGGTGGCAGTCCGGACCATCTCTTAAATTGTCAGTTGGCTCCAACACAACATCTCCCTCATTCCCATGGGGAATTCTAATTCCAGGTCCTGGCCTCTTCTAATCTGCTCCACTGGGTGACAGTTGACTGGGTCTGGCCATAGGGTACCTGTAGACCTAATGAATGGAGCTTGATAGAAATATAACTTAGCATCAGTATATCAAGAAACATCCTCAGAATTTTAACTGCCAGGACACTCTGTGTGCATCCACCATGGAACTGCTGAGGAAGCAAGTGCTAGAGTCTACATTTCCTGTACTGCTCTTCTGATAAAGAGGAGGTAATCAGTTATTCTACTGCACATGTTTGATACCAAAACTATAGAGCCAGCTCAGTTCAACACATCCCCAAAGAGGGAAATAAATGGATTCAATTTGGGAGAGAAACATGAGAAGTGAGGAAAGACTTACATAAGTCAATTGTAGATAGGGAAGAGAAAATGATGCTTGAGAGCTCTCTCTAAATATGTGAAACTTGTCATCTGAAAGCCTAATAAGCCCAATGAGGGATACAAATGTGCCTTGATGGGATGAGGTTGGTCTATAAACTCTCTGAATTATAAGCATAATTTCAATTGTAGGTACATTTTTCTTCCTGGAGAGAAATCCTGTAGTTTTTTTTTTTTAACTTTTAACCACAAAAGTAATATCTGTTTATAAAGTATAAAACTCCAGTTACACCTGGAGTAACAGGCAAATTAGGCATTGGAATACAGAATGAAGCAGGGCAAAGACTAATAGAGTTTTGCCAAGAAAATGCACTGGTCATAGCAAACATCCTCTTCCAACAACACAAGAGAAGACTCTACACATGGACATCCCCAGATGGTCAACACCCAAATCAGATTGATTATATTCTTTGCAGCCAAAGATGGAGAAGCTCTATACAGTCAACAAAAACAAGACCAGGAGCTGACTGTGGCTCAGAGCATGAACTTCTTATTACCAAATTCAGACTCAAATTGAAGAAAGTAGGGAAAACTGTTATATCATTCAGGTAAGACCTAAATCAAATCCCTTATGATTATACAGTGGAAGTGAGAAATAGATTTAAGGGCCTAGATCTGATAGATAGAGTGCCTGATGAACTATGGAATGAGGTTTGTGACATTGTACAGGAGACAGGGATCAAGACCATCCCCATGGAAAAGAAATGCAAAAAAGCAAAATGGCTGTCTGGGGAGGCCTTACAAATAGCTGTGAAAAGAAGAGAAGCGAAAAGCAAAGGAGAAAAGGAAAGATATATGCATCCAAATGTAGAGTTCCAGAGAATAGCAAGAAGAGATAAGAAAGCCTTCTTCAGCAATCAATGCAAAGAAATAGAGGAAAAGAACAGAATGGGAAAGACTAGAGATCTCTTCAAGAAACCTAGAGATACCAAGGGAACATTTCATGCAAAGATGGGCTCGATAAAGGACAGAAATGGTCTGGACCTAACATAAGCAGAAGATATTAAGAAGAGGTGGCAAGAATACACAGAAGAACTGTACAAAAAGATTTTCACAACCCAGATAATCACGATGGTGTTATCACTCATCTAGAGCCAGACATCCTGGAATGTGAAGTCAAGTGGGCCTTAGAAAGCATCACTACGAACAAAGCTAGTGGAGGTATTGAAATTCCAGTTGAGCTATTTCAACTCCTGAAAGATGATGCTGTGAAAGTGCTGCATTCAATATGCCAGCAAATTTGGAAAACTCAGCAGTGGCCACAGGACTAGAAAAGGTCAGTTTTCATTCCAATCCCAAAGAAAGGCAATGCCAAAGAATGCTCAAACTATCGCACAATTGCACTCATCTCACATGCTAGCAAAGTAATGCTCAAAATTCTCCAAGCCAGGCTTTAGCAATACGTGAACCGTGAACTTCCTGATATTCAAGCTGGTTTTATAAGAGGCAGAGGAACCAGAGATCAAATTGCCAACATCTGCTGGATCATTGAAAAAGCAAGAGAATTCCAGAAAAACATCTATTTCTGCTCTATTGACTATGCCAGGGCCTTTGACTGTGTGGATCCCAATAAACTGTGGAAAATTCTTCAAGAGATGGGAATACCAGACCACCTGACCTGCCTCTTGAGAAATCTGTATGCAGGTCAGGAAGCAACAGCTAGAACTGGACATGGAACAACAGACTGGTTCAAAATAGGAAAAGGAGTACGTCAAGGCTGTATATTGTCACCCTGCTTATTTAACTTCTATGCAGAGTACATCATGAGAAACGCTGGACTGGAAGAAGCACAAGCTGGAATCAAGATTGCTGGGAGAAATGTCAGTCACCTCAGATATGCAGCTGACACCACCCTTATGGCAGAAAGTGAAGAGGAACTCAAAAGCCTCTTGATGAAAGTGAAAGAGGAGAGTGAAAAGTTGGCTTAAAGCTCAACATTCAGATAACGAAGATCATGGCATCTGGTCTCATCACTTCATGGGAAATAGAAGGGGAAACAGTGGAGACTGTATCAGACTTTATTTTTTGGGGCTCCAAAATCACAGAAGATGGTGATTGCAGCCATGAATTTAAAAGACACTTTCTCCTTGGAAGAAAAGTTATGAGCAACCTAGATAGCATATTCAAAAGCAGGGACATTACTTTGCCAACTAAGGTCCGTCTAGTCAAGGCTATGGTTTTTCCTGTGGTCATGTATGGATGTGAGAGTCGGACTGTGAAGAAAGCTGAGCGCCGAAGAATTGATGCTTTTGAACTGTGGTGCTGGAGAAGACTCTTGAGAGTCCCCTGAACTGCAAGGACATCCAACCAGTCCATTCTGAAGGAGACCAGCCCTGGGATTTCTTTGGAAGGAATGATGCTAAAGCTGAAACTCCAGTACTTTGGCTACCTCATGCAAAGAGTCGACTCATTGGAAAAGACTCTGATGCTGGGAGGGATTGGGGTCAGGAGGAGAAGGGGACGACAGAGGATGAGATGGCTGGATGGCATCACCAACTCGATGGACACGAGTCTGAGTGAACTCCAGGAGTTGGTGATGGACAGGGAGGCCTGGCGTGCTGCGATTCATGGGGTTGCAAAGAGTCAGACACGACTGAGCAACTGAACTGAACTGAAGTGAATTACTGGTAGAAGAAGAGCAAAGTAAAGTACTGGAGAAAAAGGAACACTCCTTACTGGTTATGGGGCAAATGTTTATAAAAATGCTCTTGAGGGAAAGTTTCCAGATGAGTTATTTTTACTTGCATTTTGCTGAAGCCTGACTACTCCTGTAGTTTGGTCCTATGGTTCCCTTCCATCTTTAAAGCTTCTAGCATCTGAGTTCTTTAGAATATTGGGTTGGCCAAAAAATTCATTTGGATTTTTCCATGCCACTTTATGGAAAACCATAATGAACTTTTTGGCCAACCCAATAGTATAACACCTTAGTTGAAAAAGGAAATGGCAACCCACTCCAGTATTCTTGCCAGGAGAATCCCATGGACAGAGGAGCCTTGCGACTACAGTCCATAGGGTCGCAAAAAGTCAGACACGACTGAGCGACTTCACTTTCACTATAGTTAGATTATTTTTTTTTTCTAGATGTCTTTAGCTGTGTACAGTTGCTGGGCAGTGTTGACAGGAAAATCAGCCTCAGAAATAGCCTCAGATAATCCCGAAAATAGACTTGATTCTGGATGCTCTCTGTGTAATCATCCAGAAACCTTGACACTCCTCCAAGCACCTCAAGAAGCAGCCACACAGGTGTGTGATTACACAGCAACAGGTATGAGAGGTTTTAGCCTGCGCTGGTAGGAAAGAGAGAGTCCATATAGACCAGGGCAAGGGTCTCATTCTCACTCTCCAAAGCCCCAAGAGAAACCTTGCTTCCAGGAGCATGACAGAGTTGAGTATTAATTACTTGCTGAATTTCATGCCGAATAAAACCACATGTGTGTTTCAGCTGTGGTTTGGAAACATTTCCACCCTGGATATTATCTGTGGAAATTGGATGGGATTACATCACCTTGTCGCTGGTTTATGCATGTTCAAATTTCACATCAGCAGGGAAGAGAAGATGCTTCTGTGTGCTTCTAACCTCAGCATGCACACCATGGAGAGCCGTGTCTACCATCTAGGGAGCCCAGAGTCGACCCTGTGCCAATAGGGAACTCATGGAAAGCTTTGTTTAAAAATTTGAATAAAATGTTAGCACTAAGCTAACAGCATGGCGTAAAGAGTATAAGAGGAGAAACAAGAGAAAGATTAAGGATTGAGAGCCTGAGAATAGAAGATGTAAAATATGAGAGGCATTTTGAAAAATATTTAGGATAAATATTCCAAGAAGTATAATAGTAGAATGAATCAAATTATGCAGATAATCAAGTTCTGTAGTAACAAAAGATAATTATTTTTTAATTGAAATATCAATGAAGAGAAAGTTGGTTTTTTTTTTTTTTCTGGAGGAGTTTTAGGGTTTTAGTGAGGGTAGAAGCTTATTATGAGACTCTGAGGTGAGATGGGCAACGAAAAAATTTAGTGAGGAACTATATTCTACTTTTTCAGGATCTTCAACTTACAAGAGAAGTGGACTGAGTCAAGGGTAAAAGTATACTGTTAAGGAAATGGTTTAAGTTTTAGGGTTTTTACTTGTTTCTGTGTTTGTTTTGATGAGAGAGACTTTATCAAGTTTAAAAAGCAGAGGAAATGAGACAGTAGAATAGGATAGATAGAAGGCAAAACATTATAGTGATAAGTGAGGGAGTCAGGACTTTGGGAGACAAAAGCAGAGATCAAGAGTTAAGGTGGCTGTTAATAGAGGGAAGAACTAGGTGGGAGGGAGAGCTTGATAAAGATTGAAAAATCCATAGTCAAGCCCCTCAATATCCTCCAAAAATGTTATAGAATACAATGTCACCTTTGGAAAGAAGGGTAAGTATAGGATTGAGAGCTTGAGAAAAGTTGTGAGTCCATTAAAATATTGCTTAGGTGAAGACTGAGCTAATCAAAGACTAGCAAAGGAGTTGTCAGAAGATATTACTAGGAGAATAGGAATTTGTTCCTAGAATTACTAGGATATTGTAACTACACTAATGCCCAGAGTTTCAGCTCTAAACCAATCAAGGCACCAGTAGGCATGGGCCTGTGAACTTGAAATGATGGTGTAACTGACCACAAGGATATGAATTTCACCTGGGAAGAAAGAAACATGGAATCAAGAGAGAGGCTGAATCTTTTGCCATTGTCTCTAGCGAAAATAAGGCAGTATACTGTAGTGTGTTTAACAGCAAGAGTTTTCAAGATAAATACATCTGGGTTTGCATACCAGTTCAATCACTTATTAAATGTAAGATCTACGCTAATGGCCTTGTGACTTCTTGTGCCTCAGTCTGCAGTGCTGACCAAGGAATCACAAACTGGTAGACCAGATGGCCCAGAATGCTTCCGTTGCCATATCACTGAAATGGGAAGGAGGGAGTTATTTTTAACAACTGGTGTCTGACCAAACTGGTCTGTCAGCCACTATCCTGCCTGTCTCACAAAAGAAGTGTTTCATGTGGGAAAGCTAGAGATTAGAGAGAAGTTTATCACCGATTGCGTTCTGCTCTAACCAGGCCATAAAGTGAGAACTCCGCTCACTAATCATGTAACTCCTCCACTCCCAGAAGGGACTGCGGCAGAAGCTAGAGAGATAAAAGTATAAGTATATTCAACCTTGCATCCAATCTAGTAGAAAGATACTTTAATGCAGTTACTACTACTTATATTATATCTTCTTAGAAAATGAAAAATCCAGGACAAATGCAAAACCAAAAGGGATTTGGAATCCAAAACGGCAGTCATAAACCAGGACTCAATGAGGCAAATCAGAAAATAAGGTCATATTTGTGGAAGTATGAACATCAACCCGAGGGAAGAATAGATTGAAGGTAGCATCCTCAGGAAAACAGCTTCAGTTATAGCTGAGCATGATTCTAACTTCAGGTAGCTGTTCCCAAACCTGTTTCCTACTAGACCAATAAATCTCCATCTTCAAACACGACTAAAGATGCAGGCATTTCCAGGCATTGCTCAGCCTGGTCAGAAGAGCCAGCAGTGCTTGGATGTTTTCCCATCATGGCCTCAGCTGAGGTTGACTTCTTGCTTTTTTCAGTGGCAGCAGCTAAGAAAAAAATTTTCTGCTGTGAAGATTAGCTTTCATCTTTGAATTGTGGTTTCTGGTTTGGAGGCCACAGGGATAAAGTTAAAGACTTCTTCCTGCCTTCAGAAGTCCCCTTGCCTAGAATAGACAAAGCCTTCCAGAGCAGAAGGTCTTGGGTCTGCTCATTGCAAGAAAACTTGGGTAATGCCATCCTAATTTGATGTAAAAAGCTCATCCAAAATCGCCTGTAATAGTGTATCACCATGGCTGATTTTTCTTTGTGATAACTTTCCCCTTACCATTGCCCTTGTAAAATGTAAACAGCTTCTGGAAATATAGAATAATCCCTCCTTTTTCACATTCCACTGTGAATTATTTTATCAGGCTCTTTTTCATCATGCATGGAGAAATCAGGATTGATCATTGTTCAGGGGTAGAACTTCCAGATCAAAAAGGTAAACACAGGACAAAAGGACAAACAGGTGTATGTATGTGTGTGAAGGGGCTGAGGACTGTAAGAGCGATGTGCCTGAGACAATTCACTGGCTCCATAACTTTGCCAGAAGTAGATCTTCTGAGGAAATCTGGCTGAGTGAGCACTTCTTTGTTTTTGCTGTTTGAATTTTGGTCTTATAAACACTTTAGGTGAACTTACTTGACAGAGTCCATATTTGTTATCCCTGGGTCTGGTCTGAACTTGGCAGCAACAACAGAAAAACTGAGGTGTTTGAGAAATGACTTTCATTTCAGCTTCTCTGGAAATATTTAATGTCTAAAATATTTGGATAGTTACGATTTACAACTATAAGGGACCTGCAAAGGGTAACAGCAACTACCTAACTACTGAATCTGATCTTTCAAAGTTTTATTTTCACGTGTTTTACTGTAAAGTAAAGCATATGCATTTATATAAAATACATATGTATGATTTTAAAATAGTACAGGCATACTTTGTAGACATTGTGGGTTCAGTTCCAGACCACCACAATAAAGCAAGTACCACAATAAAGTGAGTCACATGAAATTTTTGGTTTCCCACTGCATATAAAAGTTCTGTTTACACTATTATTGTGGTCTATTAAGTGTGCACTAGAACTACATCTGAAAAACCACCAATATACATATCTTGGTGAAAAAATACAAAAAATCTCTAACTGCAAGAGTGACATCAAAGATCACTGATCACAGATAATTACAGAAAATATAATAGTAATAGGAAAGTTTGAAATTTTGTGAGAATAACCAAAGTGTGACACGGAGACATGAAATGAGTGAATGATGTTGGGAAAATGGCATAGATAGATTTTTCTGGATACAGGATTGTCACAAAACTTCAACCTGTAAAAAATGCAATATCTATGTGGTACAATAAAGCTAAATGCAATAAAACAAGGTAGGTCTGTAAATCAGAGAATGACCAAACTATTTATGCATGGAACAAAATAGATAATTTCACAAACACAACATTTATGGAAAGCACCTGGGAAAAAAGAGTATATATTATATAGTTCCATTTATATAAAGTTCAAAGACAGGCAAAACTGATCAATGATGTTGGCAGTAAGAACACATTTACCTTTGAGAGGGAGTTTGCAACTTGCCATTTGTTTTTTGTGTATTTACACTTAGTATCTTTGTCCTTCAGTAGGATATCTAGTTGATTCAGATGTAGGAAAGTTTTGGTGCTAATTCTCTGTTTCAACTTCATTCACTGAACTGCATACTTCTGTTTGTGCAGTTTTGTGTATATGTTCTATCCAAATAGATTGCTAAAAGTAATACAGCAAATACCTGAGAACTTGACACCTATGTAAAGAAATAGATTGTGCCACTTTCTTAGATACCCTCTCTGTGCCTTGCTCCTATCTGCCCAGTACATGTAACCACTATCTTGACTTTTGTGATCATCATTGCTGTGCTTTTCTTTAGGATTTTATGACTTTTGAATGTATCCAAGTACTGTTTTGCTTAGTTTGGTCTGTTTCTGAAACAGTACTCCATGTACTTTCTCTGACTTGATAATAGTGCTTATCATTATGTTTTTGTGATTCTTCTGTGTATCAAGCTGTAGTTCATTTATTTTCACTACTCTCTAGTATTCCACTGCATAAGTGTAACACAATTTATTTAGCTATGTATACGTACATATTGCATTCAGGGTAGGATAGTGGGTCATTTTTGTCTAGAAGTGAATTTTACTGAAGGCTCTAAAGTCTATCATCACTTTTCTTCCTGGCAACACCACTGCATCTCCATGGCTTCTCAAGCTATGTTATTTGGTGCATACACATTTAGAATTCTTATATCTTACTGGTATATTAAATAATTTATTATTTAAAATTAACCTATATCTAAGAAAACCTTTTGCCTTAGGACCTATTTTGTGTATTACTAACATACAAAGACTTTTGTTTTTATCATTAATATTTCATGATTCATATTTTTCATACTTCTTTAAAGCCTCTTCTATCCTTATTGTTGGGAATCTGCCTTTTGTAAATAGAGTCAGATTTTTAAAAATCCAACCCAACAACTTTAGCACTTTAATTGGATTATTTAGTCATTTACATTTGCCATAATGTGTAATGTGCTATATTTGGGTTTATATTTATCGTCTTATTCTTGCGCTCTATTATTTTGGCCTCCACACCCCTCAGGATCATAAAATCTTAAATGGTTATAGTCTTCAAATCTTAAGGTAAAAATAGCAGATGAAATGCTGTACTTGCTTCTCCAGGTTCTCATCTGCACTTTGATTTTGGCCTAAAGATTCATTATTTTCTTGCTAGCTCACCAAATCAGTTATTCAACAAATATATGTGGACTTCCTGCAATAAGGCAGCTACTATTCTATGTTCTTAGCATATAGCAGGGTAAGAAACAAACAAAAGTCCCTTTGAAAAATTGATATCACAACAATTGAGTGGTTGTTTTTATAAGATTAAAACATTTTTTCTTTCAGTATGTTTGTTTTCAGTGGGTTGATGCAGGTATGTAGCCTGACATATACCAAAAACCAGAATATCTTTCTTCCCGTCAAGCTTTGTAAAACAGAATAATGACAGTTTTCAGGGTTGTTGTTGTTTTTATTTTTATTTTTAAGTGTCTTGGATTTAGTGTTTTGAAATGAGCACAGGACTGAAAAATGGGAGACCTAGACATTAGTCCTATTTTGTATCTTACAAGTGCAAATATCAGGGCTTAACTTTTTTCCTCCTGGATTAAATGGGTTGATCATGTCTCCATCACTGGGTTACTTGGGGACACTAACTACACAGTGTAAGGGGAGACATTTTGTGAAGATTATTCTTCAAAGTCAATGTTTTTTACTTTCAGTTTAGAGAATTAGTTTTAAAAGAGTGAAGAATCATGTCCAAAGTCACATAGTAATAATTTAGTGTTCAGACCAAATCAGTTTTCTTTGAGTAAGGGGTATGTGTGAGAGAAAGAAAAATTCATTTCTAATAGAGGCTTTTACTTTTTCCAGCTTTGAGTGAGAAATTACTTTTTTGAATTCACAGAACCCATCATGCCTTACCCACTAAATGCGGTGTAAGTGACATCAGTGTGGTCACTGAAGAGCCACACTAAAACCACATTCTGTGCATTCGTGAGAGCTGGAGAAGGAGAGGAAAGATGGCGAGTGTGAGTGGGGGAGGGGAGGAGGTACAAACCCAACCCTTCTTAAAGATCCTAGTTTCTAATACCCACAGCCCCTTAAAAAGCTATCTCATCTGGGTCTACTTTACCCCCCGATATCAGCAAACACCCACAGTGAGGAGGCTGAAAGGCAAAGCAACTATCTGATGGGCCTCTCCTGTGTTCTGATAATTAGCAAAGTGCTGACTGAGGCGTGTTTCTCTCAAAGGAGTGCCAAGCATCTCTGCACCATTCAGTCGTGATGTAAATCAGGAAAATCAAGACCCTGTTCTAAGACTTCAGTGTAGCTGAATCAGCTGCTACATCGGATGAAGCAAAAGCCTGCCATGGACTAGCTAATTGTCTACTCTGTGTCCACTGATGGATTCTAGCGAGATTTAATCATACCTTGTGCTTCTGGCTCAGCACTCAAGTTGCTCAGGAAACGCCAGTCCTTGGACTAATGGAATTCACAATCTTACCAGGACAAAGTGTTTATTTATAATAAAAAGAGAAATTTTCTAATAAAGAGAGGCAGATGTTAACCATCTTGATTCATTTCAAATGTGCTTGGACTAATTCAACAAGCTTCAAATGGAGGATCAGAGGGCAAGCCCTGTTTTGCTTATACCCTTCAGGGTCACATTAAATCCATGTTGTGTTTTCTGCAAGATTAGAAACAGACAGCTAAATGAACTCAACAGCTCTGAGATGCAACTTTTCTGCCTTGAATAGAAAATCCCACAGTTTGGTTTTCATGCTTATGAGGAAGAGTTCTTATTTATGCTAAACAGTCTTTTATTCAAAATCTCAGATGTGGCTGGCTTAGATGCTGATTATTCAACATTCTCATTATTCACTATTTATTCATCACTGAGTGCCTAGTGATATCAAAGTACATAAAATTCAAGGGATTTTTTAAGAGAAACATTCATAATTTCTTAACAATAAAAATGTACATTTTTCAAACAGAAAAGACAGTGATACATGAGTAAGACTCCCTTGAGTCCAGGAGAGGCTGCTTAATTCTTTGAGAAGTTTATTCTTGCCTCAAGTAAAATAAAACTACTAAATATTAAGCCACAATGCCGATCACCTGATTAACAAATTGCTTTAGTGCAAATGAGAGGCTCACATACTTTGACTTTACCATTTTTCACTGAAGTCTTTCACTAAACCTGACCACAGCTGTCCTTGAGGCCAGATGTTGGCTGTAAAATTCAGTGAATTTAATATACCATGCAACCTCCCTGCCTTTTTAGACAGGCTGAAGCCTACAGCGTCTGTGTGTATTAGCTTTACATAGCTCCAGTCGCTGTGCTGAGATGGCTATTATCCTCGTGTGGTTTGGCCATGTCTCAGATTGCCCCTAAGCCTGTGCACAATTACTCCATTTAGAACCTTCTGCTTCTCTTTGAGTGAAGGAACCTCACAAATGCACTTGAGACTGGCCGTTGCTAAAAGTATTTGGATGAAGTCAAAAACCTTCCCTTTTTATCATTGTTCAGCTGCCCAAGCCCAGTGCATTGTGGCCTCATCAAATGCATTTTCCTGGAGGGTTGCAGGACCAGGGCTTTGCACGCCTCACAGGAGAGTGAGCCGAGTTGTCGGGGTCCTTCACTCCTGCCTTGGCCAGTACATTTTCTGGTCTGTTAATTAGAGACTCAGGACTGCAAACGCCTGTCTGTAACTCCTCAGGGCGAATTCACAAAGCCTGGGGAGCAGTGATGCAATGGAAAGAGTACGGGGTTTCAGAATTGGAAAGACCCAGGCTTAAATCAAGCAACACCATTGAATTCCCTGAATGCCCGTTCATTCCAGCCTAAGCCCTACTCCTCCCAATTTAAAGCAATCATTTTCAAGCCAGGTTCAGGACTGCTTCAGGGTCTGCAAATGTTTGAATGGCTTTTTAAAGAGCACATTAAAAGCTTTTAATAAAATTGAGCTTAAAAAAAGCACATATGCTCAGATGCGTTACGTACCAAAATGTGGTTTTCCCTAAACTGCCCCATTATTCTTATTGCTTGCCCTTACAAATGTGAAATTATAAATTAGACTTTGACTCATAAAGTTCTTCTTTCATCTATATTATATGTTGGAATCTCGAGTAATGTTTCATGTGAAAAAAAGAAAGGGCCTCCATCGTTCAAAACGTTTCAAAAACACCACATCCCAGTGTGAGTTCAGCATTTCTAAAATGATCTTTCTCTCCTGGGGAATTCAGTGTTGCCCATCAACCCATGAAATGTTGTGGTTTAAGGCGCTTAACTTCCAGATCTCTCTTTATAATTCCTTTTGAGGTTTGAAAAATGACAAGGATGTGGGCAGGTTTGGTGAAGCACATCCTCTTGTGCTGCCAAAGAGGCTCCACCCAAATGAGGGCTCCGTGGAAGTCAATCCAGTGGAGGGCGTGGCTAACGGCCTAGGAGGGGCTGAGCCTTGCATAGAGAGAACCGAACTAGCAAAGGTGGAAGATAGCAAGACATTTGGGAGTCGAAGGTTGTTCCGTGTGAACGGACATACAGAAAAGTAGGTCTTAAGCAAACGATGCAGTCTTGTATGCTGCACAGATGTGTTTGAATTTTATCCAGGAAGAACTTGCTAAGCAATGGGAATCTTCTTGTTTGTTTGTTTGTTTTGGTTAAAGAAAGATGTTTGGAGACTTCTGCATATATCTTCTGTATTTTCCCAATGGTTGTTTATGTCTCTTCCTTTTTTTCTCCTCAGAAGTTTAAATTCTGCAGATTTTTTTTTTTTTTTTTTTGCGGGGGACGGGATCAAATAGGTTAAATAGAGTGGTTTAGGTTTTACCTAGTCCTTGTCACTTCCAAGTGCGCCTTTGGCCAAGCCCTTAAACATCTGAATTGAGTTTCGTAGGTCTGGTACCCACCCTCTAAAGCATATTTGAGCTCGCTGTAAAGGAAAACCTCATTTGCACATGTTCTTTCTTCCAAAACACTCTTCTGACTCCTCTTCACAAAGTAAACTTTTCTTGATCTTAGCCAGATGTGCTTTCTCCAGGGACACCATTCTCAGATGCTCAGGCTGGATCCAGACCACAGTCCAACAGCACCCAAAACTAGCCTAAAGCTGTGGTCACTTTTGTACTGATTTGTGATTTTAAATAAATTGTCATAGAGGTATATCTTCTGGGTTCGTACATACTTGAGAAACTCCATCAAATATTTTCATAAAATCACTACCTAATAAAATAAAATGATATTGTCATGAAGAAATTTGAGGTTGTTTTGAAATTTTCACTATTTTTAGAGCTCGATTCCTATGCTTAGATTACTTGAAGAACTAATTTTTAGAACGTTTGGGGAAATATAGTTTACATACAATAAACTGTACATATTTATAGTGTACAATTTGATGTTTTAAAACAGGAGTCCCCAACCCCTGGATCACAGACTGGTACCCCTCCTTGGCCTGTTAGGAACTAGGCCGCACAGCAGGAGGTGAGTGGCAGGGGTGCAAGCCAAGCTTCATCTGTATTTATATCTGCTCCCCATAGCTTGCATTACTGCCTGAGCTCTGCCTCCTGAGCTCAGATCAGTAGTGGCATCAGATTCCCATGGGAGCTCAAACCCTACTGTGAACTGTGTGTGCAAGGGATCTAGATTGTGTGCTCCTTATGAGAATCATCCCCAAACTATCTCCTCCCACCATGGTGCCAAAAAGATTATGAAAAAATTGTCTTTCATGAAACCAGTCCCTGGTGCCAAAAAAGCTGGAGAACCAGCTTTTAAAAATGCACATTACTTTGAAATAATCACCATAATCAAGATCATACATTCATCACCCCCAAATGTGTGCTTGTGCCCCTTTTTAACTGCTTCATCATGCCCACATCTCCCCCTCCCCAGAAAACCACTGCTCTGCAAATTATCTGGCAATTTCTAGTGTTATATATAAGTGTAGTCATACAGTGTGCACTGTTTTTAGGTCTGACTTCTTTCACTGACCATAATTATTTTGAGATTCATCCATGTTGCTGCATATTTGAATCATTGCTGATTAGTCCATTGTATGCTTTTACCAACATTTATTTATCCATTCACCTGTTGATGGCATTTATACTGTTTCCAGAGTTTTGGTATTGCAAATAAAGCTGCTATGAACTTGTGTGTGTGTGTGTGTGTACATTGGAACTTAAGAAAATGAGAACTTCTGCCCTCTCTGAAAGATATTGCTTAGAGAATAAAAATATAAACCACCCACTGGAAGAAAGTATTTGCAAACTGTGTATGTACAAAGGTCTTGTATCAAAAAAATGTATATATATATATATATATATATATATATATATATATAGTATATCTAAAAATTGATGAGAGTAGATCTTAAAGATTCTCATCCCAAGAAAAAAAATTTGTAACTATGTGAGTTGATGGATACTGAGTAAACATATAGTGGTCACCTTTGTATTATATATGTCTATTAAATCATTATGTTGTACACCTTAAACTAGTACAAGGTTATACATCAAATATGTCTCAGTAAAACTGTATAAAAGGAATATATGAAGAATTTTTGAAACAATAATAGAAAACAAAAAATTCAGCTGAAAAAGAAAGACAAAAACTTGGTTAGACACATAACCGAAGAAGTTACTTGGAAACATTGAACACATTGAAAACATTTTGAGTCTTGCTTCTAAACTTTATTAGGCAGACCCAGAGCAGCATTTAGTCTAGAGGGAATTTTTTCTTATGATTGACACAGTAGAACACTCTACCGGATGGTCTACGATTTTTGAGGTTTGCCATCTCCTCTTGGGAACAGGAACAATTTCTGGCTTTGTGTGAACCTCAGAAACTATTTCCCCTAATCCTTTCAGTGGTTATCAGCTCCCTTCCTCTGGTGCACTGGTTGCCCTACTCAGCTGCAGACGGGATGGGGCACCCTGCAGATCTCCAGAGCCAGTTCTGGGCAGCTCTCTCCTGTCCAGAACTCTGTCCTGGGTCCTCTGGGCACCAGATGCCCACCTCCATTTCCTCAGCTCAGGGAAATCCCTTTGGACTGGCCTGGGGTCCCCTGTTCTACGCTGCAGCCTGGAAATTCTCCCCAGGAAGAAAAATGGGGCAGTGGTAAGGCTCAACTTGTTACCAGTCTCCCAGGGATCACTGTGGTTTGTTGCCTGGGAATCTAATGTCTTAAAACCTTTGTTTCATATGGTTGATCTATTTTTTAGTGTCAAGAGGGAGAGTAAATCCAGTCCTTGTTACTCTTTGTTGGCCAGATGGAACTCTGAGTGATTATTTTTTTATGGCAGTGGTACCTAACAGTTAGTGACACAGTTACTGACAGTTGGTTAATCCTCATGACACCCCTGTGAGATGTGTACACTTTGAGCCTCCAGAGAGTAGCACAGACTGCCAGGGAAGACAGATGGTAACTGGCGGAAGTGTGGTCTGAACTCTGGGGGGGTCTGACTCCCAGCCCCAAATGCTTCAAAACTACACCATACAGTTTATTTCTGAAATGTGATGTCTTAATCAGCATTTCTCACATATCTAAATTCTAGAGATGTATTTTTCTGAATCGGAGTATATCTTATCCTATGGACAGTTTTT
This sequence comes from Capricornis sumatraensis, assembly GCF_032405125.1. Classification (NCBI taxonomy): domain Eukaryota; kingdom Metazoa; phylum Chordata; class Mammalia; order Artiodactyla; family Bovidae; genus Capricornis; species Capricornis sumatraensis. The sequence goes on from NC_091073.1 coordinate 83,214,067, forward strand.
CCTTACAATTTGAATATATCTGAGTTTTTTATTCAGTTACATCTACCATTTATATATTGGATTACTTTGAAACAAATATTTATGAAACAAATATCCTTTCATTCAAATTGGGGAATGACTCACTGACATATTTTCTCCACCCCCCCTATAATTTTGACTGTGCCTCATGGCATGCAGGATCTTAGTTCCCTAACAAGGGATAGAACCCATGCGTCCTGCAGTGGAAGCATGGTGTGTTAACCACCAGACTGCAAGGGAAGTCCCTGTATTTTCTTACCAAGCAGTAATAGTCACAATTAGATGATGCTGTGTTATGTTGGGTTTGCTGAGTATTAAACAGAAAAAAACACAGACGTCAACAATTCTGAGTTGAAAAGGGACTCAGAGCAATTGGACACTATGAGAAGAACTAGGAATGTCTTAACTAATTTATCTTGGTATATATCTTGATAACATATCCTTTTTGTATGCACCAGAACAATATGTGATGTAAAATAATCAATGCTTAAGATTAAGTGAGCTCCTTTGGTAAATATAAAAATTCTAAGACATAAGACAGCATCACGTCATAATGTAATTGGCAGTGTTTTTTTCCTTTTTGAATGGTACATAAACTAATGGTGTGTCTTACAGTTGATGGCACCTTTGATTTAATGAAATGTGGTGTCATCTATCTTAATATTTTATTTTTTTATATTTGTCCTCTGTGCTAACTCTTGTATCTCAAGCTTTTATTATAATAATTACATTTCAGGCACAGTGTTCTCTTTATTATAGTTTCTAATGTATGTGTTTCTAATACTGTCATTTCATTCCTTGCTTTATTGCTTTAACTGCAATCACTTTTCCCCTCAATTCATTCTATTGTCTTTACTATTCTTTTTTCTGAGCTTTCTCTTTGAAAATGAGTTTTTATTAAGTTCTATCATGGTATGGGAATTTCTTTCATTTCTTTGGACTGAGTTCTTGCCTATAGAATTAATTTCCCAAAAGAATTTTCCCACTTTATTTTTTTTCTACTTAAGCTCCAGTCAATTTGTCCCATATTTATCCATTCCTTCATTCTGCAGTGTCCTGCCCTGGCCTGCCCTGCAACTTCTGCTTGTCAAAATTGCCATCAACCCTTCAGTGTTTATCTCAAATACATCTTTAATAAAGATGTTATGGTATCAGGGAGACCTTTCCCTGCTTCAAACTCTCATAGCACATTTTCCGTCTCTTATAGATCCTACCAGATTCCCCCTTGAAGCTTAAATATGAAAGTAGTTGTGCAATAGGTTTTGGGATTTTGTTTGTTTGTTTACAGCATATTCTCCAGTCAGAGGTAGGTGGCTTGTACATAATATATTCTCCATAAATATTGGTTGAGTTGAACCAAATGGATATATTTAAATTATATGGGAAAACTCTGTCATGTGAACAATTAATTTTCTGAAATGATTGCTAAAATCATTGACAAATTATTAGGATATTTCAAGATCATGGTTCTCTACCTTTAGGACATATCAGAATCACCTGTGTAACTTTTGCTTGTTTTAAATAGCAGTCCTTGTATGAAAGTTGCTCAGTCATGCCTGACTTTTTACAACCCCGTGAACTGTAACCTACCAGGCTCCTCTGTCCATGGAATTCTCCAGGCAAGAATACTGGAGTGGGTATCCATTCCCTTCTCCACAGGATCTTTCCACCCCAGGGATCAAACCTGTGTCTCCTGCATTGCAAGCAGATTCTTTATTTACCATCTGAGCCACCAGGGAAGCAATCTTTGGTTGCAGCCAAATCTATTAAAACTATAATCATTGAGAATGAGCCCCAGGAAATTGTTTTGAAAAGCTCTAAGGAGATTTTGCTGTTCACAAAAGATTAAAGTACTGGTTTTAAGAAGTCAAATGATGATGAAATAATCTTCTGAGTTCTATTTAGATTTTGGGATGTTTCTTGGATCTCCTAATAATAGGGCATGTATCCTAATTAAACAAAATGGTGAATGTGCAAGAATAGCCAAAATCTATTTTCTCGGAAATGGAAAGAGATAGAACAAATGAAATATGTTACTATAAACCATTGCTTCACAGATTCAATATATATGTTGATCTAGAAATAATCTATCCCTGACTATATTCTCTTTCCCTGAATATATCCCCAAGAAACAGAGAAATACATAATTATATTGTGCCCATCATAATATAGACTCCTATATAAAAATATACATCAAGAATATACTTACATCCTTTCAAGCAAGAATAAAACACTTTTTTGTGGCAGCTTCAGCTTTATTTAGCATAAATAGTCTGGAAACGTGATTTTCAGCATGACTATCAAAGCATGTATGGACAAGTTTGTAAGAGAGCATTTATATACCACCCTAGGTAAGTCATTAATCAGATAATGTGCACAGTTCGCTACTGTGTACTGAGTAATGCAGTGTTAATCATCCTGAACCATTAGAGTTCTTATTAAGAATTAATGTGTTTAAGTTAGTGTCTATACAAACTTCAGAGTAGCCTCTAGGGTGCCTTTCTTCCAGAATTTAGAATCTAATGTGAATGAACAAATGTGGATATAACTGAACTTATTTAAATGACACTGTTGATGGAGTTGATGGAATAAGTATTTTCACCCCCATTGGCTGTATTTACAGATTTGCAGGCATGTCTTTGCAGATCTGAGACTACTAATGAATTTGCACAAACCAGGCAGCAGAAATTCTACAAATCATCTGTAAAAGTACAGACACTTGAAATGCAAAGCTTTGGAAAATCAAGATTACCAATTCTGAGTTTTAGAAAAAAGGATGAATTTGGATTTAAATAACTCATAATTGCTGTTATGGCATCAAGTACCAGAGCCCTTGGATGTGAATGTGTGGTTTACCTATGAGTGGTCCAAAGTTTAGCAGTGTTCACATAGGTAGAGAACTCCTCCTGAGTTAGCTGAGTTAAAATAAGATTCCTCTCTCAGTCTTAACTGCTTTGAGCCCCTAAAACATACTTGTATTGGCAGTAGAGTCTGAGGGAAATGTTTTTGTGTGATCTATTACTAGGATATAAAGTTCTTCATGGGAGAAAAATTTGTCTGTTTTATCTCTGTTGTATGACCAGCACCTAGAACAATACAGCGTTCTAAGTAGCTTCAGTCATGTCCGACTCTTTGCAACCCTATAGACCACAACCTACCAGGCTCCTCTGTCCATGGGATTCTCTAGGCAAGAATACTGGAGTGGCTTACCATGCCCAGGGGATCTTCCTGACCCAGGGGTCAAACCTGTATTTCTTATGTCTACCTGCATTAGCAGGAGGGTTCTTTACCACTAGCACCACCAGAGAATAAGGCAGGGCACATAGTAAATACTCATTATGTTTGTTGATGGAATATGCATGATTTAATCATAAAATTCTATGTAATGCCTTCAATTTAAAATTATGTTTTTATTTTAGTAACTGAATTCCCACTTATGAATAAATAGATTTACTATAGACAATTTGGAAAAAAGTTAAACCTAGAAGAGAAAATGAAAATTATTGGTGATGCCATTAACTAGCAATAAATGTCATACACTTCTTGGTATATTTTTTCCAGTTCATGTGCAAAATTTTTTCACATGGTTTGGTAATTTTGTGTATGTGCACACATGTGTATGTATATGTGTGTTTTGTACACATAGAAATAATTGAAATCATGTGCATAAAGTTTCTGATGACATATCATTGAGCTTTTTCCTCATACGATTAAATTTTTTTAAAGCATGATTGTTAGTGATTTTCAACCATGTGGATTTACCATAATTTGCTGGGAACATACCTTATTGGGGATCATTAAGTTTTTACTGTTTAATTATTTTTTGTAAAAATAAATAATACAATAATGAATGTACTTACATTACTTTTTAACATTATTATTTATTCCCTTAGGATAATTTCTCTCTGAAAAGTACTTCAATGTATGATATGAGGTAATAATTAAATTTTATCTTTTAACAGTTGTCATAATTTTTTAGCAATTGCTTCTCTCCCCAATTATTTTTTATACAAATTTAATCATATACTATTAAATCATGTTCTTGGGCTCTGCTGTTAATTAAAATATCGATTTCTTCATACTTGTACAGGTATTGAAAATTGATAATATTTTATACGTGGTGGAATAAAACTCTATTTTTTAATTGCAAAACATTTCTCATAGTTTAAAATTTCAAGTAAGCATTATAATCCTAAAACAAGTACAAAAACAGGGAAAGATGGTATTTTTATTGAAATAAGTTAAATCATTAACTTTAAAATTTAAAATAACTTTGAAAAAGTTAATCTGCTTATGATACCAAATTCTCCATCACATTATGTACTCACAGAACACAAAATTCTGTTTACACAAATCCATGTCTCTTTTTTCAGTTTCTTTTATGTTCCTAGTCAAATTTATAGCATTTTCTTCATATAGAACAAGTGCATTTCATGTTATACTTATTAACATATGTATTAATATTTCATTGGGATTTTTAAAGGCAGTTCTTGGCATATGGGCTGTTTTTACTTTCTGGCTGTTTCGTATAAAGTTTCTATGAATATTATCGTGCAAGTTTTTGTGTGGACATGTCTTCATTTCTCTTGGGTAGATACCTAGAAGTGAAATTAACGGATCATATAGTAACACTATATTTAACCATTTGAATAACTACCAGACTATTTTTCATGACAGCTCTACCATTTTGCATCCCCACTAGCAGTGTATGTCAGTCAGTCAGTCAATTCAGTCGCTCACATGTGTCCGACTCTTTGCGACCCCATGAACCACAGCCAGGCCTCCCTGTCCATCACCAACACCCAGAGCTTACTTAAACTCAGGTCCATTGAGTTGATGATGCCATCCAACCATCTCATCCTCTGTCATCCTCTTCTCCTGCCTTCAATCTTTGCCAGCATCAGGGTCTATTCAAATGGATCAGCTCTTTGCATCAGGTGGCCAAAGTATTGGAGTTTCAGCTTTAGCATCAGTCCTTCTAATGAATATTCAGGACTGATTTCCATTAGGATGGACTGGTTGGATCTCCTTGAAGTCCAAGGGACTCACAAGAGTCTTCTCCAACACCACAGTTCAAAAGCATCAATTCCTTGGTGCTCAGCTTTCCATATGGTCCAACTCTCACATCCATACATGACTATTGGAAAAACCATAGCTTTGACTAGATAGACCTTTGTTGGTAAAGTAATGTCCCTGCTTTTTATTATGCTGTCTAGGTTTGTCATAGCTTTTCTTCCAAGGAGCAAGCATCTTTTAATTTTATGGCTACAGTCACCATCTGCAGTGATTTTGGAGCCCAAGAAATGAAAGTCTGTCACTGTTTCCTTTGTTTTCCCATCTATTTGCTAGGAAGTAATGGGACCAGATGCCATAATCTTTGTTCTTTGACTGTTGAGTTTTAAGCCAGCTTTTCCACTCTCCTCTTTCATCTTCATCAAGAGGCTCTTTAGTTCCTCCACTTTCTGCCATAAGGGTGGTGTTATCTACATATTTGAAGTTATCGATATTTCTCCCAGCAATCTAGGTTCCAGCTTGTTCTTCATCCAGGCCAACATTTTGCATGATGTACTCTGCATATAAGTTAAATAAGCAAGGTGACAATATATAGCCTTTCCCCATTTGGAACCAGCCTGTTGTTTGATGTCCGGTTCTAGCTATTGCTTTTTGACCTGCATACAGGTTTCTCAGGAGGCAGGTAAGATGGTCTGGTATTTCCATCTCTTTAAGAATTTTCTACAGTCTGTTGTGATCTACACAGTCAAAGACTTTAGTGTAGTCAATGAAGTAGAAGTAGATGTTTTTCTGGAACTCTCTCACTTTTTATGGGCTTCCCTTGTGGCTCAGCTGGTAAAGAATCTGCCTGCAATGCAGGAGACCTGGGTTCAATCCCTGGGTTGGGTAGATCCCCTGGAGAAGGGAAAGGCTACCTAATCCAGTATTCTGGTCTGGAGAATTCCATGGACTGTATAGGCTATGTGGTCGCAAAGAGTTGGACACGACTGAGCGACTTTCGCTTTCTTGCTTTTTCTGTGATCCAACAGACATTGGTAATTTGATCTCTGGTTCCTCTGTCTTTTCAAAATCCAGCTTGAACATCTGAAAGTTCACAGTTCATATACTGTTGAAGCCTAGCTTGGAGAATTTTGAGCATTACTTTACTAGCGTGTGAGATGAGTGCAATTGTGCAGTAGTTTAAGCATTCTTTGGCATTGCCTTTCTTTGGGATTGGAATGAAAACTGACCTTTTCACTTCCTGTGGCCACTGCTGAGTTTTCCAAATTTGCTGGCATATTGAATGCAGCACTTTCACAGCATCATCTTTCAGGATTTGAAATAGCTCAACTGGAATTCCATCACCTCCACTACCTTTGTTTGTAGTGATACTTCCTACAACCCACTTGACTTTGTGTTCTAGGATATCTGGCTCTAGGTGAGTGATCACACCATTGTGGTTATCTAGGTCATTAAGATCTTTTTTGTATAGTTCTTCTGTGTATTCTTGTCACCTTTTCTTAATATCTACTGCTTCTGTTAGGTCCATACCATTTCTATCTTTTATTTTGCCCATCTTTGCATGAAATATTCCCTTGGTATCTCTAATTTTCTTGAAGAGATCTCTAATCTTTCCCATTCTATTGTTTTCTTCTATTTCTTTGCATTGATCACTTAGGAAGACTTTTTTTCCTCTCCTTGCTATTCTTTGGAACTCTGCATTCAGATGGATATATCTTTCTTTTTCTCCTTTGCCTTTTGCTTCTCTTCTCTTCTCAGCTATTTATAAGGCCTCCTCAGACAACCGTTTTGCCTTTTTGTATTTCTTCTTCTTAGGGATGGTTTTGATCACGGCCTCCTGTAGACTGTTAAAAACTTCTGTCCATAGTTGTTCAGGCACTCTATCAGTTATAATCCATGGAATCTCTTTGTCACTTCCACTGTATAATTGTAAGGGATTTGATTTAGATCATACCTGGTCTAGTGGTTTTCTCCACTTTCTTCAGTTTAAGTCTGAATTTTGCCATAAGCAGTGTATGAGGGTATCAAGTTCTCCATCCTTGCTGACACTTGTTATTATCTGTTTTTTTTAATAATACTTTTAAACTAGTTATTGTTGCTATAAAGTTATAGCAAATCTTATAATAGATCCTCTCAAGGCCTCTTCCTTATGTGTCTCTGTTAGGCCTATTGGCTAATGCCTCTTGCGCAATGATCTGTCTCCTGCTCTCCAGCATCTGCCCAGGAGAACCAAGGTAACTGTTTAAAGAATACAGATTGTGTGTCCAAACTGTCTGGGGTCAAATCTCAGCTCTGTCATTTACCTGCTTGTGAGACCTTGGGCAAGTTGTATACACCCAAGTCACAGGTGTCTTGAGGTCTTTGGATTAATGAATGTGATTTATGTAAGAAAGTGAATTTTAATGGATACACGCACTAAGGGAAATGGCTTTAACTTCATGCCCCTTTGTGGCAAATTTTCAAATATTTAAATTGAAATAGTATTTCTCAGGTGTATATATAAATATATATATACATATACATATATAATTTTTAATGATTCTTTACTGAATAAGTTGTTTTCTCATGAATAAACCAAATACACTTAGTTTTATCAAATAAAACATGTACACCCATGGCTGATTCATGTCAATGTATGGCAAAACCCACCACAATATCATAAAGTAATTAGCTTCTAACTAAAATAAATTAATTAATTTAAAAATATTTCCGTAAGTATTTTTGCCTTAATTTATGCAGTTAGGTTTTTTTTTTAAATAAATAACTATCATCTACAAAAAGTGACAGCTGGTAGATGTTTAATAACTGACTCTGGAAAATGTATGTATATGTATATATGTGTGTATATATATATATATATATATATATATATACAATACACACATACATATACAGAGGGATAAAAATTTTACTGATATAAAGAATTGTAACACACAACTGTTAAAAATTTACAATACTTTTTATTGAAATCCAATATAGCTAATTGATTCTCACAAAATGCTTTCACTGATTTTTGCCAAACTCTAGTATTTATAGCCAACTTATGGTTACAATTCAGCCATGAATCTAAAAGTAGACTCACAACCTAATTTGCTTTTCCCGATAAATTTATTGTCATCAAATTGACTGTGTGATCTATGGTTAAACTCTTTCTCACCCTTGATAAAGTGCAGGCCAAGAACAATAACCCATCACATTCTGACCTCCATCACCGCCAGGATTCTGCTAGAGAGGTTGTCCAGAGTATCGTCTGTAGTTGGAGTACATTCATCGCTTCTTTGATTGCAGAGCAAGTTATTAAATCATTCAACAGGACAGAGGCTGCTCAGCTAACAGTTAAGACACTGTTCAGATAGATCAGCCAATAGTAGTAGACATGATTAGCTTTTATTTATTATTCTCTTCTTTTCATCTTTCCCATGTAACTTTGAAATTTCTCATATGTGTCTACTATTTTTCCAGTATGATTTTTGCAAAAGCTAATCTATCATACTCTACTTGTTTTGTTTATAATCCCTCAACTAGCCCATATATATTTTCATTCTTTTCACAGACTCCCTTGAGCCCTATTCATGACTGCTCAAATTTGTTTTAAAGATAAAATGTCCTCTTCAATCATTTGGAATTGAACATGAGAAATTCTCTAAATTTTCCTCCTGTTCTTTGTAGCAAGTTACTCTGTTTTCCTAGAGAAATTTTTTTCATAGATATGCCATATTTTTTAAGAGAGTCGATGATTTCTTTTCTTTTTGTTCATCTTTACACACTAGTCTGTGGTTAAACATGAATTATAGTTATCCCAAGAATGGGATAAGCATCTTCAGGAAAATTTTGAATCCAGAATGAAAAAAAAAAGATGACATTTACTGTACTTATGCATTAATTTGCAAACACCCCCCAAATCTAGCAAAGTGGGTAAACTATCACTTAATTCTAACATATTTTGATTCTAAAATTCTTTCACTGTGTTTGAAGAAACAAAAGGTGGACACAAGCTCCCTGGCAATCAGCTTTTCCTCTAGCATGGCCTAACTCTAGAAATAAGCAATGGTAGGAGACAGTCCCCTCCCTGTTCCCCCTTCATGTCAATCACCCCAACCACTATGGCCTTGCCTGCATTGGCCACGTCCAGGTGACAGAGGGCTCCATTCTCCCTGTGGTCTTTTCTCACCTCTAGCTCTCCTATTATTGCTGAGTTAAGAGACCTTAGAGGAGTTTTATTAGCATCTTCTCTGATAACTTCTCAGGCAGTTGCTGTTTCTTAAGAATGGAGTCTGATTTAAACTACTTTCTGATAACTATATTTCCTGATGTTTCTAATATGTGGATGGTATTCCTGATGCTGGTAGAGGTTAATCTCTGCTTTGGCTTCCATTTGTTATTTAAATAAAAATCTGAGAGCTGGAATTGTTATGTGCCTATGCTGGTTTTGCTATTGTTCTCTGGAAGTCTTTATTTTATGTTAGTTTTTATTATATATATATTTAATGCTAATTTTATTTTATATAAAATATTTATGTTAATTTTTATTATATATACATGCATACAGAAGTCTTTCTTTAAAGCATCATTAAAGAGGGAAAAGCAAAAATATTCAACTCAAATTTAAAAAATTTCAATTAGGAGTCACTATGAGGAAAATTTGGAGAAGGCAATGTCACCCCACTCCAGTACTCTTGTCTGGAAAATGCCGTGGACGGAGGAGCCTGGTAGGCTGCAGTCCATGGAGTCGCGTAGAGTCAGACACGACTAAGCGACTTCACTTTCACTTTTCACTTTCATGCATTGGAGAAGGAAATGGCAACCCACTCCAGTGTTCTTGCCTGGAGAATCCCAGGGACGGGGGAGCCTGGTGGGCTGCCGTCTATGGGGTCGCACAGAGTCAGACACGACTGAAGCGACTTAGCCTGAGGAAAATTTGATGTGTTTCAAAATAAGCTGAAAAAAGTTTACAGGTAATCTTTTTCTTTAATTCTTAAGGAAAACATGAAACATTATGAGTTTTGTAATGCTATTTTTTGTTATCAGGAGACTAACTGCAAGTTACTATTGGCTTTTCTGATCAGTCTGTACCTGTCATTTGTAATACAGACCATGAGTCCCATATGGGACCTCATATTGACCACATCTTATTGTTGGCTACTGTGGAAAATTGATCCTTCTTCTTCATCTCTACTTTTTATTCAATCTGGACCTATTTAAATAGCTGAATTGTCACTTTATTTAAGAATAATAACTCTCTTTGAATATGGTGATACAATTATGGTTATCTAATAAGTTACTTTTTCTATAAAGTCTTTATGTCCTGAGGCAGCTGTGAATTCAGAAGTCTTGATGTTAAAAAAATAAAAGAAGAAAAGCTGTAATCTCAGTTGGTGAAATGTGTCAAAGACTTTCAATTGAATTTAACCATACCAGTTCAACATAAAGCATAATAGCTTTATATCAATGGTATGATAAAGAGAATGTTTTCAGAAGAGACTAAAAAGACATATGTACTATACCATGAGAATAAAACAACATCATTTTACTAACAATATAAAACAAGGATCCAAAAAAATTAAGACATATCTGACTGGTCAGATCCAACAATTTGGGATGTTTCCTTATGTAACAGACAAAGTTTAGCTAACAAAAATTACCCTGTCCAGAATGTTCTGACTCCAAGCTAGATGGAATAAATACACTCTATCCTGTGACATTCTCCCACTAAACACAATTATAAACTCTGGACAGAATCCATAAAACAACTCCCTAACGACTCTGAAAAGTAAATGATAGCAGGCATAATTAAGAAAAGAAACCATAACTTGATGTAATATGACACTGGCAGGGAGTTTCTCATTTTTTTTCCTTCAGGATCATTCTGCCTGGGCTCAAAAGCAGCCAAAACCCAGATGAAGATGTAGAGCAGGTGGAGATGGAAAAACTTTGGAAGAATGTCTCTCTTATAAGCCCAAGAGCAGGCCACAAGACTCCTAAGTGTTGTAAAGAAAGGGAGAAATCCCTCCTTTATTTCTTTTCTTTTCTACCCAGCCCCCTGACAATACCATGATGATATGTTAGAGGCAAGGATGATGGCAGCAGTGGGCCTAAGGGAACCACCCTAAAGGGAAAGAATTCACTCTGACCAGAGGACCTGTACTCACAAGAGGGCGGGGCAATGCCTATTACTGTTTTGTTTTTTGTTTTTTCTCTGCTCTGTGATTTGTGGTCCTAATACAAATGCAGTTATGGGAATTGTGAAGCTGAAAAGAGAGAATAAAGCTCTGGCTTTCTAACTAAAGCGCTGGCAAAGTGAGGGGGAGACCTGGGATCAAGAAAATTTCAAAGAAGGACTTTCTTGGTGGTCAAGCTTCTAGGACTCCACACTTCAAATGCAAGGAGCATGGGTTCAATTCCTGGTCAGGGAACTTAGATCCCACATAACACAACTAAAAGATTCTTCACACTGCAATGAGGATTCTTCATGCCACAACCAACACCCTGCACAACCAAAGAAATGAAACCAAATTAATGAATATTTTAAATTTTTTTGAAAAGAAAATTTCAAGGATATTGCAGAAAGGAAGGAGATAAAGAGGTCAATGCAATAATGTTGTTTATGAACTAGATTTATCTGAGAGCTGTCCATGATTGTATCTAACTATAAATAGTGTACTATATGTGTTGAGAACTTCATTAGAGGATAGACAACAAGTCATGTCTCAGACTGGCTTTCAGGTTTTCCATTTAGATCAGCCCAAGTAGCACTCCAAAGAAAAGTAAATGGGTATTGAAATCATAGCTGAAAGAAGGTAGATTAGAAGTTGCAGACTAAAACTAACTAGATAAATTGTTTGCTAAATCAAACAGTCAAAAAAGTCAACAGTCTCCTCAAGATTTAAATAAGATCTACAGTCTCATGATACATTATTCAAAATGTTCAAGATATAATCCAAACTGGCTTGGCAAATGAAAAACAGGTAAACTTCAATTTATCATGGAAAAAGCAATCAAAAGCTGTTAAGATGACTCTGTTCCCAGAAGTTAGGCTGAACACTCTTTAAACAAATAGTAAGATAGAAAATCTCAGCATAGATAAAGAAAATATGAAAAAAGAAGCAAACTGAAATTTGAGGGCTAGAACATACAAAAGTTGACATAGTGATTCAATGGATGAGGTCAATAGCAAAACAAAAATGACAGAAGAGTCAATGAACTGAAGAAAGAAATTATACCATCTGAACAGCAGAGAGAAAATGGTTTAAGAAAATTGAACAGAGACTCAGATACTTCTGGAAAACAAAAGATCTAGTATTTATGTCATCAGAATCCAAGAAGGAGAAGAGAAAGCAAAGAGAAAACCTGCTTGAGGGAAAAAAATGTCTGAAATTTTCCTAAATTTAGCAGAAGACATAAACTTACAGATGTAAGAAGCACAACAAATCTCCAAAAGGATAAACTCAAAGAAATCCACACCCAGACATGATGTAACAACTGCAAATTAAAGCAATAGAAAAAAGGAGGTAGAGAAATAAATGTGTTACCTATAAGGAAACAATGATTAGAATGACTACATATTTTTCATCAGAAACCATGGAAAGAAAAGGCAGTACATCAACATTATAAAAGTGCTGAAAGAACAGAACCATCCATTGAGAACTGCATATCTAGCAAAAAAAAGAAAAAAGAAAACTTTATAGGAAGAAAAATGAAATAAAAATATTCTCAGATGAAAGAAAAATAAGAGAATCTGCTGTTAGCAGACCTGCTATATAAAAGAAATGTTAAGATGAGTTCTTCAAGTAGAGGGAATTTATATCAGAGAGAAACTTGGAACATTAGCAATGAAGGAAGGATGAAATAAATCATAAACATATAAATAGAAATAATAAACTATTCTTTTCCTCTTATGTTGTTTGACTCAAGTATGCAGTTGAGAGATAATGTCATAACATTATCGATAACAATGGAGTTTTGAAGTGTGTAGATGTAATACATGGCAACTACCACAAAGGATGGGGGAGAATAAAGAAACTTCTGTGGTGGGGAGTTTTCAACATTTCACTTGAAGTGGTAAAATATCAGCCCTAAATACACTATGAAAAGTGTAATTGTAATCCCTAAAGGAACCACTGAAATAATTACAGAAAAATTAAAATACTTGAAAATTCAAATAATTTGGAAGAAAACATCAAAGGAGAAAAAGAGGAATGAAAAAAAGAGGAGTGAACAGAATATGGAGACTGTCATTATGGATAAAAAGAAGATCCAACCATATACTATCTAAAAGGGTCCCACTTTAAAATAATGATACAGATAGGTAAAAGGATGGAAAAGATACCCTCTGTGCAATCAATAAGGGAAAATCTTATATAAGTAAGTGGTATGTAAATGTCACATAAAGTAGATTTCAGAGCAAGGAAAATTAACAGGGGTAGAGGGAGACACTGCATAATGATAAAACCCCAAGTGAACATAATAACCTAAAGGTTTATATACCTAACAAAAAGCTTCAAGATACAGGGAAAAGTGATAGAAATAAAAGGAGAAATTAAAGTTGCAACATTTCTTTCTCAGTTACAAAAAACAAGTCAAAATAAAATCAGAGATGAAACAGAACAAAATAATGTCTCTGCCAAATGTATCTAATTGATACTTATGGAATGTTTTATTCAACAGCAGCAAAGTTCACACTGAAGTGCACATGATGTGTGCATGTGTGCTCAGGGGCTTCGCCGGTGTCCAACTGTTTGCGACCCCATGGAGCCTGCCAGACTCCTCTATTCATGGGATTCTTCAAGCAAGAATGCTGGAGTGGGTCCCCATGTCCATCTCCAGGGGATCTTCCTGACCCAGGGATCGAACTCATGTCTCCTGCATCTCCTGCACTGCAGGCGGATTCTTTACAGCTGAGCCACAGAGGAAGTCCTGAAGTGCACATGGATATTCATCAAAATAGACCATATTCTGGGTAATAAAACAAATTAACAACTAAAAAATAATGGCATATAAAAAATTGTGGGATGCAATTAAAGCAGTACTTGGAGATTTATAACATTGAAAGATTATGCTAGGCCCAGAGATGTCTAGGAGCCAGTTAGTGACTAATGGATGCTCTGCCAGATGGAGAATGTCAGGAGCAGAGGCGTGGAGGGTCTCAAGTTGTGCTTCAGACTCTGTCAGGTTTCAAGGAATGAGGACAACTTCATTTCATTTCAGTTCAGTTGCTCAGTCGTGTCCGACTCTTTGCGACCCCATGAATTGCAGCTCGCCAGGCCTCCCTGTCCATCACCAACTCCCGGAGTTCACTCAGATTCACGTCCATCGAGTCGGTGATGCCATCCAGCCATCTCATCCTCTATCGTCCCTTTCTCCTCCTGCCGCCAATCCCTCCCAGCATCAGAGTCTTTTCCAATGAGTCAACTCTTCACATGAAGTGGCCAAAGTATTGGAGTTTCAGCTTTAGCATCATTCCTTCCAAAGAACACCTAGGACTGGTCTCCTTTAGGATGGACTGGTTGGATCTCCTTGCAGTCCAAGGGACTCTCAAGAGTCTTCTCCAACACCACAGTTCAAAAGCATCAATTCTTCGGCGCTCACAAGTTAGAGAACCACTTTTCAGTCAGTTCAGTCACTCAGTCGTGTCCGACTCTTTGCGACCCCATGAATCACAGCATGCCAGGCCTCCCTGCCCATCACCAACTCCCGGAGTCTACTCAGACTCATGTGCATCGAGTCGGTGATGCCATCCAGTCATCTCATCTTCTGTTGTCCCCTTCTCCTCCTGCCCCCAATCCTTCCCAGAATCACGGTCTTTTCCAATGGAAACCACGTTTAGTGAGAGTTTATTGAAATAGGGCACACAGAATACAGAGGAGAGCAGGCAGCGCCCCCTAGGGGGAACTTCCTTAGCCTTGCGCTGTAATCCATGCTGCGTCGCAGAGTGAAAAAGTTCGCTTAAAGCTCAACATTCAGAAAATGAAGATCATGGCATCCAGTCCCATCACTCCATGGGAAATAGATGGGGAAACAGTGGAAATAGTGTCAGACTTTATTTTTTTGGGCTCCAAAATCACTGCAGATGGTGATTACAAGCCATGAAATTAAAAGACGCTTACTCTTTGGAAGAAAAGTTATGAGCAACCTAGATAGCATATTCAAAAGCAGAAACATTACTTTGCCGACTAAGGTCCGTTTAGTCACGGCTATGGTTTTTCCAGTCGTCATATATGGATGTGAGAGTTGGACTGTGAAGAAGGCTGAGCACCGAAGAATTGATGCTTCTGAACTGTGGTGTTGGAGAAGACTCTTGAGAGTCCCTTGGACTGCACGGAGATCCAACCAGTCCATTCTGAAGGAGATCAGCCCTGGGATTTCTTTGGAAGGAATGATGCTAAAGCTTAAACTCCAGTACTTTGGCCACCTCATGCGAAGAGTTGACTCATTGGAGAAGACTCTGATGCTGGGAGGGATTGAGGGCAGGAGGAGAAGGGGACGACCGAGAATGAGATGGCTGGATGGCATCACTGACTCGATGGACGTGAGTCTGAGTGAACTCCGGGAGTTAGTGATGGACAGGGAGGCCTGGCATGCTGTGATTCATGGGGTCGCAAAGAGTCGGACACGACTGAGCAACTGAGCTGAACTGAACTACACTGCCCTGTAACCCCTGAAATGCTACTCAAGTGTACTTCCTCTCGGAGAGGAACAATTGGTCTGCCTTCTCTGTGTCATCATACCTTAGGAAAGTAAGCACTTTTTGCTGGCAGATTTAATATATGTTGATATCACTGAAGCTGCCAAGATACATGGCTTCATTGTTTTATTAAATTTTTTGGAGTATAATTGCTTTACAATGTTCTATTGGTTTCTGCTGTACAGCAAAGTGAATTAGCTATATGTATTTATTAGTTATACATATATATATATATATATATAGAGAGAGAGAGAGAGAGAGCCCCTTTTTGGATTTCCTTCCCTTTTAGGTCACCACAGAGGACTGAGTGGAGTTCCCTGAGCTATACAGTAGGTTCTCATTAGTTGTCTATTTTATACATGGTATCAATAGTGTATATATGTCAATTTCAATATCTCAATTCATCCCAACCCCGTTCACCTGCACCTTGGTGTTCATTATGTTTATTCTTTATGTCTGTGTCCCTTTTTCTGTTTTGCAAATAAGGTCTTCTATACCATTTTTCACATGTATGCATTCATATGCATTTTTTTTCCTCTTTCTGACTCATTTCACTCTGTATGACAGTCTCTAGGTCCATCCACGTCTCTACAAATGACCCAATTTCATTTCTTTTTTATGGTTGAATAATATTCCATTATATACATATACCACATCTTTATTCATTCCTCTGCTGATGGACTTTTAGGTTACTTCCATGTCCTGGCTACTCTAAATAGTGCTGCAGTGAACATTAGAGTGTATGTATCTTTTTGAATTATTAAAAGGGCAACCCACCCAGTATTCTTGCCTGGAAGATCTCATGGACAGAAGAGCCTGGTGAGTTACTGTCCAAGGCGTCACAAAGAGTTGGACATGACTGAAGTGACTGAGCATGCACTGGGTGTATGCCCAGGAGTGGGAATGCAGGATCATACGGTAACTCTATTTTTAATTTTTTAAGGAACCTCTAAACTGCCCTCCATAGTGGTTGTATCAATTGCGTTTGTCTTTGTCTTCCATTATTCCAAAATGATACTGCTGAAGAGTGTTCTCCATGTGTCAAGAGGGCCTAGACACCTAACTTGTGATCTTGGAAAATGTATATTTTACCTTAGCCTGTCTATAGAATCTGTTGTTGCTCACAGCTCCTGCCTCTTGACCTTGCAAGATCACATGGTGCCTTTGTGCAAATGCTGTCTCCCTGCTCTCCATCCTGTCCCCTTCCTAGTACGTCTCAGACGGCTTAAGTGTGGCACCTCTGTCTTCCTTGGTTTCCAACTATGGCTCAGTCATGCCACACTATCTGAAAGAGCTTCTCTCATCTTCATCACATTTCCTTAGCCTGCCAGGCTTGACTTAATTCTGCAGCATCTGCTTTCAAGTCCTGAGGCCATACAGTTGTCAATCTGTTCAAATTCATGGGCTATTCTTTTTTATTTTAATTTTTAAAAATTTATTTTTTATTGAAGTATTGTTTTACAATGTTGTGTTAATTTGTATTGTACAGGTATACATGTATCTATGTATCTATCTATATATATCTCCAATCTATAGTTTTCATCTACTAACCCCAGACTCCCAGAACATCCCCCCCTTACCGTCCCTCCCCCTTGGTAACTACAATTCTGTTCTCTATGTCTATGAGTCTGTTTCTGTTTCATAGATAGGTTTTATCTGTGCCTTATTTCAGATTCCACACATAATGGTATTTTACTTTCTCTTTTTGACTTACTTCACTTAGTCTGGTAATCTCTAGGTCCGTCCATGTTGCTGAAAATGGCATTACTTCATTCTATTTATGACTAAATACTATTCCACTGTGCGTGTATATATATATATATATATATATATATACCACATCTTCTTTATCCATTCATCAGTTGATGGACATTTAGTTTGTTACAATGTCTTGCCTATTATGAATAGTGCTGCTGTGAATATAGGGGTACATGTTTGTGAATTATGGTGGCTGTCCCCACACATAATTTTAACCACCAGTCTGAACTTAGACCTTGAAATCTAGCTACCAACCTTCGCTTAGACATTTTGCTCTTTTCTGACAGTGGTCCTCACACTTGATGTACATTTCAGTTACTTGTGGAACTCTGGGAAAAGATAGATGAGTAAGCCCTAACCCAGACCAGCTGAATCAAGATGATCAGAAAAGAGTTCCTTATGATGGTCTGTTAAGAAAAAGCTTCCCCTGGAGGTTCTGCAAGGCCAATGTTAAGTGGTTTTCAACTGTCTCTGGATAATGGTGGTCCTAAAGATTGAGCACATTTCAGAATCACCTGGAGAGCTTGAGCAAACATGAATTGCTGGGTCCCACCCCCCAAGAGACTTGATTCAGTAGGGTAGTGACAAAGTATCTGCCTTTCTAACAAGTTTCTAGCTGATACAGATGCTGCTGCTCCAGGGTCATGCTTTGACAATCACTCCTTTAAAGAATCTTGTTACCGTTTGGTTTATGGAGTTAGTAATTTGTACAAGGAGAAAGACTATAGGAGTTAGAGAAATGTTTTCTTCCAAGTGAAGACATCTGATCAAGGATGAATAATCAAGGAACCAAAGATGATACATATATATGTCTAAAAAAATAAAAAGCCTAAACAGAGAGGCACACCACCAGACTTTATGTATGTATGGAAAAAATTTAGTGTACATTTGTTGATTTTTCGCCTGCCTGGGGTCTTGTGTTGAAAGAATTCTCTTATCAAGAACCTATTCCATGCAGTTTGAGTAGAAGTGACTCCTCCTCCTTCACCTCCATGGTGGGTAAACACATGACCTTGACCTGGCTCCCCATCATTCTGCATTCCCCTGTCCACAGTGTTTAGATTACAGAGGGATATATCACCCAAGCTGGCCAATAAGTACTCTCTCTGGATTGCACTGGAATTCCCAGAAAAAGAGGCATTCTTTCCTTCTGAAATCACAGATTTGCCACCTTATAAAAAGAGCCTTTTTGGGGGAAGGGAGAATAGAGAAAGACTGAGCTGAAAGATGAAAGGAGAGAGAAAGTGACCAAGAAAGAACATGAGACCTTGAAAGAGGATGAGACTGTTCTTTACCTGAACATCTACTCAGCCCTGCACCAAGCTGCTCTATAAAGCTTCTCAGCAGCACTGCCAGTGCATTTTGTTTTTGTTTAAACTAATTTTGCATTGAAATTTTATCACCTTGTTCCCTAAGAGTTCTGCCTAATCCAGGGCACCTTCCAGATATCTACCATCTTAAGCAAATGTCCATCCCATAATAACTGAGATTTTATACCATGCAAAGATTGAATGTGTTTTAATAACATTATATCACACAAAAGGTTCTCCTTGATCAAAAACATTGGAGTAATACTTCACATTATGTTCTTCTCTTAGGATATATTTTACTCATTAGCATATTGAAGAACCTGAGAAGTTTTTGGAGTAAATAAACCATTTAAGCTTTTGTAACTCAGCATGTCTCTAATACATTTGATCATAGAGGCATGTGTGTGTGTGTGTGTGTGTGTGTGTGTGTGTGTGTGTGACTGGCTACACAATATCCATAGCTTTCATTTTGCTTCTGTGATGAATTTGAGGCCATTTTATATGGCCCACACATGAAGTGTTACTCTTATGTATAAACCATTCCTCCAAAAATCACATTATACCTGTTAGAGAAGCAATACTATGTGAAATGTAAAAGCATGTGGCACCTTTCCTGGAGGATTGTTCTTTACATAAATAACACTACATTTAGCTTAGACTATGAAAAATTAAGTGGTACGATCAAAGTGAGGAGGAAAAGAAGTCTTCCTTTGATTTGTGAAGAGGCTTGTATTTCCTTGCAGCTAGTCTCTCTCTTTGATAGCAAATTCAGAGCATGGCCTCAAAGTCTTTTCAGTAGAGTAAAGCTGTTCTTGCCCTGCCTCTTTGTGAACCTGCAGAGAAAAGCACGTGAACCTGAGTGCTATCACCTTTTATTCAGGCAGAAATATGTGGAGTGAGGTTAGGAGAAAGAGTCGACTAGAGGCACACATTCTCTTCTTCACAACCTGGTTGGTCCAAGACCAATTCTCTGATTCCCAACCATTCTGATTCCCATGACTACTTTAGAAACAAATGGGAAAATAATTCTGATGGAAAAGATATTTGTTCCACCCACTTCAGTGTGGTCACGGTCTGTCTTTTAGCAACTCAAATAAAATCTGCCAAGGCTGGATTCCTGAGTAATGTTCTTTAACTCTCGGCCAGCTCTGTCAGGCCCCAGGAACTATAAGCAGGCACTGAGGTTCTCTCTATACATCTCCTACTCTGACCTCCACCGAGCCTCAAGGGCTGGCACTTCTGTTCAACCAAGCTTTATTCAATAAGCACCACGAACGTGACTGCCTTCCACCATCTTGGCTGCTACATACTTGTATACCAGAAACTGACTAGAGTTCAACATGGCCAAAACCTCATGATATCATGTGGCACCGTGGGGAGAGATGCCTCTCTCCCTTTCATTTTATGACTTTATCACCCTTCAAAGAGATCCCAGAGCAGCCCTGAATTTGATCTCTTAAGAGGTGGTAGTGAAATAACTCAGAAGAAGAATTCTTTATTAGGATGAGAGGACATGAGTTCTATCAAGTTGGCACTGGAACATAGATTCATGCAACTGAAACTGAGCTGTGAGTTCTCTAAAGATGTTCTTTAGTCCCCATAAAAATGGATTTCCCAATCCTCTAGCTCCCTGCCTACATATGTCTGAGGCTCCTACTTGAGCTGGAACACCTACTACAAACTCATTAAAATGAAACAAAGATAGCAAAGGAAATAAGAAGGCTATCCAGACAAGACTGTAATTCAAAATGACACATACACCTCTATGCTCATAGCAGCACTATTCACAAGAGCCAAGACGTGGAAACAACCCAAATGCCCATCAACAGATAAAGATAAAGAAGATGTGGTGCATATATACAGTGGAATAATACTCAGCTTTTAAAAAGGATGAATAATGCCATTTGCAGCAACATGGATGGACCCTAGAGATTACCATACTAAGTGAAGTAAGTCAGGAATAGAAAGACGAAAACAATATAACATCATCTGTAAGTGGAATCTAAAATATGATACAAATGAACTTATCTGCAAAACAAAAACAGACTCACAAACATAGAGGACAGACTGGTTGCCCAGGCAGAGGGGGATGAGGGAGGGAAGGATTGGGAGTTTGGGGTTAGTAGATACAAACTATTATACAGAGCATGGATAAATAAGGTCCTACTTTATAGCACTGGGAACTATGTTCAATATCCTGTGATAAACAATCTCGGAAAAGAATATAAAAAAGAATGTATATGTGTGTGTCTGTATAACTGAATCACTTTTCTGTACAGCATAAATTAACACAATATTGTAAATCAACTATACTTCAATTTAAAAAAGAGAATATCAATGATATTTCATACATTTTCAGGGACTATTAGACATAGATTCATGTAGTTACCCCTTACCATCTTCCATATTAGAGGTTGGAAAACATTTTCTATAAAGGGACAGATAGCAAATATTTTAGGCTTTACAAGCCATAGAGTCTGTGTTGGAACTACTCATTTCTGCTATTGTAGCCCCAAAGCTGCCATAGGCAATCTGTAAATAAATGGGAAACTCCGTATTCCAGGAAAACTTTATTTTCGAAAATAAGGGACGGGCTCGACTTGGTCTATATGCTGTAGTTTGACAACATCTGTTCTGTATGATAGAAATATTTAAAGATCTCTCTTCTTTGAAGCGTGAATATAATGCTTTTAATTCATCTTCCTTATATATACATATTGAAAAAAACATTTGATTGATATTTTCTTTTGTTGCTGTTCTTGGTTTTCCATTAAAGTGTTCAATGCTTTGTAATTAGGAGCTGTTGAAACATGTCTTTTTGCTCTCAAGCTGCAGTTAATTTGGAAGCCTGAGATACAAGCTGCCTGGGAAATGTTTATTTAGCTCAGTCTTATTGCCAGAGCTGATATGTATTTCTCAACCTCTCTTGCAAATATGGAAGATAAACAGCCTGAACCCCTCCTGTGCACACAAGAAGGTAGCAGAGGTACCCAGTTCCTTCAGTTCTGAAATGCCTGTCACCTCCTTCATCCCAATTCATCCCTGAGAACAGTTCTAAGGCCCACATTTATTTTGTGTCCCCTTCTTATAGTTGAGCCAAGACCAGATGGCAAAAACTTCTTTGCCTTCTGCTCTATCTTCTTTCCTCTTTCACCCTCTAGTTCCACCCTTTTCTAACTATCCCTTAGATGAGTAGCTAAATATTTCTGCATCTTTTAAATGAACTTATATTGGTTAAGAAAAAAACTTGAAGAAGTAAATGCAAGTACATTACAGATTCTTATAAGAGGATCTCAAATTAGGAGAAATCTTTCATTATTTTTCAAGAAAAAAGTTAGACATCCTTGCCATCAACCAATGAACCCACGTGCAACACCTAGCACATACCAGGTCTGTGCCAGGCATTTTACATGGTTATTGAGCTCAGACACCGTTACATTTTGCTGCCTGAGACACCACTCAGAACTTAGTGAATCAGAACAACTAACATCATTTTCATGATTGTATGCAGTTTTAAAAGACAAAATGGGTTAATATGCAAACATGTTCCATGGATAACTCTGCTAGTGAAACACCAAGAAGGACATTTAAAAGTGAAAACTATCAACAAGAAATTAAAAGTGTAATTTATCTGAGAAATGAGGTTAAACAATATTTTTGTTTGCTTGTTTTTCCAAGTATCCACTGAAGGGAATAGAGAACTGGAAGGGCATAAAAACATCCCCGAGCACTCACATCACCAGTTCTCCAGGTTTCTGTGGTCTGGGGTCTCAGATGGACTGGCAGGGCTACTCTCCCCACAGGTTCTCTGTAGCCTGCCAGCCCAGGCTTACTCACCCAATGACAGAAAGTTTCCGACAGCAGAAAGTAAGTCCCAGTGGACAAGCACTTTCAGGCCTTTGTCTGCATCCCTTTTGCACTTGTTGCATAGGCCAGAACAAGACCCTGGAGTAATGAATAGAGTAGAGAACTTGAGGAGTAGAGTAGAGAAATTGCAGAGTAGAGAAATGGACTTCACATTTGTGGGCAAAGTCACATTGCAAGGTAGCCCACATACAGGGAGGTAGCAACAAGTTGGGGCCATTATTGTAACAATCTCCTCCAGTCAACCAGGCATGGAACGAATATGCATCCTTCCTTATAGTATTTCCTCCTAAAAAAGTTAGAAAAGGACTCTGCAGCCACACACACCGTTATTATAACTGACAGTACGAAATGAGAAGGCCAACTGCCCCACTGCCCAGTTGTGGGTGATACAACCCAGAGTTCTTACTGAATGGTGCTGCAAATTATATTTGGGTGAATTATAGCTTTTTACCTAGTATAGTTGTTTCATTGGAAAAACAATGAATAAAAAGTAATAGAAAAAATATTCCCTTACTGGCATTTAGTGTGGGCCTCAGAATTATCATGTTAAAGAGATGACTTCATTATTTGGAGAACATAATCTTCTTCCTTCTAGACATTGGTTATAACAGGAAAAAACATTATCCTTCTCTCCATGCCCAGTGATGATCAGCACACCACATGGCCAAAAACCCTGGGTTGTTGTTCAATCACTAAGTCATATCTGACTCTTTCTGACTGCATAGAGTGCAGCATGCCAGGCTTCCCTGTCCTTCACCACCTCCCAGAGTTTGCTCAAACTCATGTCCATTGAGTTGGTGATGCCATCCAACCATCTCATCCTCTGTTGCCCACTTCTCCTCCTGCTCTCATTTCCCCCCAGCCATCAGGGTCTTTTCCAGTGAGTTGGCTCTTCACATCAGGTGACCAAAGTATTGGAGCTTCAGCTTCAGCATCAGTCCTCCCAATGAATATTCAGGGTTGCTTTCTTTTAGGATTGTCTGGTTTGATCTCCTTGCTGTCCAAGGAGCTTTTCAACCCTGGTTAGGAATTTTCAAATGCACATAGTTGTGAAGATAATGTAATGAACACAAAGTCATTCTTCTTCAGATAGAGACACAATGCATTCTACACAACTGAAGAGCCAAGAATGGAATAAGGTAGGCATTACCCCTGATGTGAGGAATAAGTGGAAATTATATTATGGAAATTGGGAGGGTAGCTAAGAAACATGGAGTTTGCGATGCCCAAAGCCTAATAATTGCATTCATCATAATTACAGTCTGCCTTCCATATCTGCAGGTTTCCCATCTGTAGGTTTTGCATCTATAGATTCAGAGAGCAAACTGTATTTGTTGTACTCTGCCATATTTACTGCCATATTTATGTATGTTTTTTTTAGCCACACCACACAACATGAAGGATCTTAGTTCCCCAGCCAGGGATCGAACCAGTGCTCCCTGCAGTGGAAGCTCAATCTTAACCACTGAACAGCCAGAAAATTCCCAGTCCCCTGCCATTTTATATAAGAGACTTGAGCCTCCATGGAGTTTGGTATCCTTGAAGTCTCCTGGAACCAATTTCCTGCAGATATGAGGGACAACTGTACAATGTTTGAGCCTCATCCCAAACCCCAGATTTTAACTTCTTGTTGGAACCAGACCTTCCAGGTAGGTTTCTAGTGCTTCTTGGTCCTCGTTAGTTAGGCAGATGATCACAAAAAAAACAAAATAAATAACTCTATATTCAGTATTTGGGGAGAGGAGGGAGGGCAAAAGGTACAGTGAATATAGGTCCCTTTGTCATTCATGGGCCATCTAGGAAAGAAGAAACCACTTGCCATCATTCATGCCAGCCACCAAAGAGCTGAGAGGCCAAATAGAGGAAGAAGAGACAAACAGAAATTAATGGCAGCAAGAAGCCACCCACATTTCAAGAATGGAGAGAACTTGGGAGGAGGCCAGCAGCTCGAGACATGCATTCAGAACTCAAATCACATGGTGCTATTCAGTGGAAGCTGGAGCCCCACAGCTGCTGGTGGAGATACTGCTGGAGTAGCAGTTGGAATTGTGTCCTCCTCTCTCTGGGTGATGCTCCTAGGGGAGGTCATGGGAAAGCTGCTACAAAGAGCCTCCAGCTCTTGGGCTCCCCTGAAAGTGGCCACCCACTCCCCATGTGTGTGGCTGCTCTCCACCCTTGTCTGAGACTGTGAGCTACTAGGGACGTGACTCTGCATCAGCCTGGCCAAGACACTTTCTTAGCTCCACTGAGGTTTGAGGTTCCTCCTCTTTGGTCCTTTTTATGTCCCTCTCTCCTCTGATATGTGTCAGACTGCATTGCAGTCCAAGACTCTCTAACCTCCTCCTGCTCTTGCTTCCTTTACCCAGTCTCCAGCATTCCCCACCTCCATAAATCTCTTGCATGCCTGATTCCATCTTGGTTGTCTGCTTCTCAGACAACACAAACTGATAAACACTCCCCAGTTTCTCACAGTGTAAAGAGGAGCCCCAACTTGCTGCAAAAACTCAACCACAAACATACCCACCTCTTTCTTCCTTTCTCTAATTAAATTGAAAATCTGTCTCCTGCTCAAGCTTTAGTCCCCCTCTTGTCCTCTGAAGCCATTTCTCCCTCCTTTCAAAGAGACTTCCCTCTATCATTGTTACTCTTCTCCCTCTATTTTTATGACTAATTTTTATTGGGGTATAGTTGCTTTATAACAGTGTGCTAGCCTCCACTGTACAGATACATATATCCCCTCTCTCTTGGACCTCCTTCCCATCAAAACTACAAATGAAGTATCACCTCACACCGGACAGAATGAGCATCATCAAAAAATCTACAAACAATAAATGCTGGGAAGGATGTGGAGAAAAGAGAACCCTCCTATACTGTTGGTGGGAAAGTAAATAGATACAACCATTATGGAGAACAGTGTGGTGATTCCTTAGAAAGCTAAAAATTGAGCTACTATATGTCCCAGCAATTCCACTCCTGGGCATATACCCAGAAAAAATTATCATACAAAAAGACATGCACCCCAATGTCCATTGAAGCATTATGCACAGTAACAAGCACATGGGGACAACCCTTCTCCCTCTTATATCTTCAGTTTCACACTGCCTCCTGGCTCCTTTCTATCAGCATAAATATGTATGAGAATCTCATCCATTACCAAAGGTGTTCACCTCAATTTCCAGCTTTTCTGCTTACTCTCTCTTCTCACAGCCAGGCTCCTATGAGCACCAGCTATAGGAATTGCCTCCATGTCTTCATCTTTCATCTACACTTCAACCTCAAAGTCCTCTCCTATGCCTGCCCCCCCGCCCCCACCACCCCCAACCTGTGAAAATACTCGCTTCTGGGTTCCCAAGGACTCCCTGGTCACCAAGTCCAATAGTACCTTTCTGTCCTTAAATTACTTACCATTCAGCCTCTTTGGAGCATTCAACTTTCCTATCCCCTCCTTTTCTGGAGACTCTTCTCTTTCATTGTGGGGCATATTTTTCTTCAGTTCTATAACTAGTGTTTCTTAGACTCTTTCTCTGATCATCCAACTTTCTTTGGGCCCTGACCATCACATTTTTCATACAAGGACATTCATACAAGGACTGTCATAATGTGGCCTTAGACTTCATCCTAATCTTCAGCTTCTCTTCACTCTCCACCATTAACTCTCTCCTCTCCTCTTTTCTCCCTTCTTTTTCTCATCCTAACCTTCTCTCTTTCCCTCCTGTTATTTTCCATTTCAGGTCACATGTAAGCAACTGCAGTTTTCTGATCATGTCATTTCTCTCCTTTGCAAAACTTTGTCCCAATAGCTCCTCTTCTTGGAAGATCTTCTTCACATCATGTGACTGCCAAATTCAACACCTCTGTGGCCACTTCATAGTTAAATCCTACAACCCTTCCTCTGACATCCATCCCCTCATCACCATAGCTTGTTAAGATGGCTGATGTCTTTCCCTGTAGAACTGCACACCTCCTTTTCTAGCCTTTAACACATTGTGTTGTAATTGCTTGTTTTCCTGTCATTTTTTCCAAGAATAGTTCCTTGAGCGTGTAGCTATGTCTCCTTTTCCACTGAAGCCCCAAGACAATGCATAGGACCTGGCAGAAGGAAGATCAATTTATGAAATGAATAAACAAGTTCAGTTCAGTTCACTTCAGTTGCTCAGTCGTGTCCGACTCTTTGCGACCCCATGAATCGCAGCACGCCAGGCCTCCCTGTCCATCACCAACTTATTCTGCTTTAAATCTATTAAGTATTGGCCTATAGATAATAATGCTATTTTTGTTTAGGTGATCACATTCTTAAAGATAATTAGTGGCCATAGAGTAAAATGCTAAACCCTTAGAAGGCATTTTTAATTTTATAGTTGGAATCCTACATAATAAGTCTTAAGGCTGTTGAAAAAATAAAACTCTCCAATATCTGTCCAACATATGGAAAGTGTAAATTTTTCAGAAGGGCAATTTGATGGAAGAAAAAGTTACTCAAAATTATACCAATGTCCTTTCATACACAGAACTGATCAAGGAATTGTAACATTTGACTTATTCAAGTTTCAGAAAAATCTGATAACTGATAGCTGATTAGATATTTCAAGTAAAGGAATAGAATTGTCTTTATGTAACCAAGGCATGGAAGGTATAAATAAATGAAGTTATCTCTGAGAGAAGTGTGATGAAGTGAGTTCCTATCTTTATAGTTATAGAAGTATAGATTAGATTAAGCATCAGATTTGGGGAGAACTCATCAGATGACATATGAGAGTCTTTCTAACCCAGCAGTAAGATTTTGATTCTGATGATTAATATGTTTAGATCTCATAGACATACAGTTACAGGCCTGAAAAATATTTTAGAAATTAATACAGAATCTCAGAGTTGTAACCTGAAGGAAAGCAGTCTATAAGCCTTTGAGTGTATGTATGGATGAATAGCTAGAATTTTTATTATTTAAAAAAACCTTTAGTATAGCAAATAAAGATACTTCTTTATTGATGTTCACTGCATGAACATCAGCCAGTTTTGCCTACAGCGCTTGACCTAGTGGGCAATTTGGCAGTGCATATACAGTAGGGTCTTTGTCCAGCTATGTCAAACAACCACAAAGTTGCAAAGTTTATCTTTGTTCCTCTTTAGTCCCTATTTCTTTCCCAAGTCTTATGCCCAGTGTATCTCCCAGTGCTTTCATACTTTCACTATGATCCCTGATTTCTCCCCCAGATGTCTGATCTGGAACAGCTCCTCTGCTTAGCATGCTACAAGCCAATGGGCATAGGCCATGCCATCACAGCTCTCCAAAGACTGGTCTGTAGACACATATGTTAGACAACACATGTCCACAGAGTAACATTTGGATACAGAAGTATCATAAAAGTGTTAGTCACTCAGTTGTGTTTGACTCTTTGAGACCCCATGGACTGTTGCTTGCCAGGCTCCTCTATCCCTGGAATTGTCCAGGCAAGGGTGGGGGGCAGTCCTAAGATGGTGGAAGAATAGGACCAGGAGACCACTTTCTCCCCCACAAATTCATCGAAAGATCATTTGAATGCTGAACAAATTCCACAAAACAACTTCTGAACTCTGGCAGAGGACACCAGGCACCCAGAAAGGCAGCCCATTGTCTTCAAAAGGAGGTTGGACAAAATATAAAAGATAAAAAGAGAGACAAAAGAGTTAGGGATGGAGACCTGTCCTGGGGAGGGAGTCATAAAAGCAGAGAAATTTCCAAACACCAGGAAACCCTCTCACCAGCAGGTCTTTGGGGAGTTTTGGAATCTCAGATGGCAACATAACTGGGAGGAAAAATAAATAAATAAAACCCACAGATTATGTGCCTAACGGCAACTCCCAGAAGAGAAGTAGCCCAGATGCTTGCATCCACTACCAGCAAGTGGGGGCTGAACAGGGAGGTGCAGGCTGCATTGTTTAGGGTAGGGACTGGGCCTGAATGCTCTGAGGACAATCTGAGGGAGCTAATGTGAGATAAGCAATACGTTATACATCAACTTCCAGATGTTCAAGCTGGTTTTAGAAAAGGCAGAGGAAACAGAGATCAAATTGCCAACATCCACTGGATCATCAAAAAAGGAAGAGTTCCAGAAAAACATCTATTTCTGCTTTATTGACTATGCCAAAGCCTTTGGCGGCATGAATCACAATAAACTGTGGAAATTTCTGAAAGAGATGGGAATACCAGACCACCTGACCTGCCCTGCCTCTTGAGAAACTTGTATGCAGATCAGGAAGCAACAGTTAGAACTGGACATGAAACAACAGACTGGTTCCAAATAGGAAAAGGAGTTCATCAAGGCTGTATATTGTCACCCTGCTTATTTAACTTATATGCAGAGTACATCATGAGAAATGCTGGGCTGGAAGAAGCACTAGCTGGAATCAAGATTGCCGGGAGAAATATGAATAACCTCAGATATGCAGATGACACCACCCTTATGGCAGAAAGTGAAGAGGAACTAAAAAGCCTCTTGATGAAAGCAAAAGAGGAGAGTGGAAAAGTTGGCTTAAAGCTCAACATTCAGAAAACGAAGATCATGGCATCCGGTCCCATCACTTCATGGGAAATAGAAGGGGAAACAGTGGAAACAGTGTCAGACTTTATTTTTGGGGGCTCCAAAATCACTGCAGATGGTGATTGCAGCCATGAAATTAAAAGACGCTTACTCCTTGGAAGGAAAGTTATGACCAACCTAGAGAACATATTCAAAAACAGAGATATTACTTTGCCAACAAAGGTCCATCTAGTCAAGGCTATGGTTTTTCCAGTGGTCATGTATGGATGTTAGAGTTGGACTGTGAAGGAAGCTGAGCATCAAAGAATTGATGCCTTTGAACTGTGGTGTTGGAGAAAACTCTTGCGAGTCCCTTGGACTGCAAGGAGATCCAACCAGTCCATTCTGAAGGAGATCAGCCCTGGGTGTTCACTGGGAGGACTGATGCTAAAGCTGAAACTCCAATACTTTGGCTACCTTATGTGAAGAGTTGACTCATTGGAAAAGACTCTGATGCTGGGAGGGATTGGGGACAGGAGGAGAAGGGGACGACAGAGGATGAGATGGCTGGATGGCGTCACCAACTCGATGGATATGAGTTTCAGTGAACTCTGGGGGATGGTGATGGACAGGGAGGCCTGGCGCACTGCAATTCATGGGGTCACAAAGAGTCGGACACGACTGAGCGACTGAACCAAACTGAACTGAATGTGAGATAGCAACCCAAATGGTGGAATAGCCAGAGAGAGAGAAAAAATAGAGAGAGAAAAAATAGAGAGAGAAAGAGAAAACTTTCCCGCAAAAAGCTCTAGCCTAAGGCACTGCTGGGCCCTCTCAGAGAACAAAGAGTGACAGCCAGAGCCAGAAAGGGGCAATCTCGGTCCCAGAGATGTCATCCTTTACCAAACTGCAAGCAGGCTCCCAGTTGCTAACCAAGTCTTCCTGGGATTCTGGACAGTTGACATCTGCCAGGAGGGTCGCAGCCAGAGATCAGCTCCCCGGGGGAGACACACGGCATAAGACAGTGTTCCCACTGTGCACCCAGGAAACTGAGTGGCTGGGACAAGGGAGGTGATAAGATGCCCCACCCCACCTGGGGAGAGTGGGCTCGCCAAGCACCTGGTCGCCTGAGCTGCTCAGACCTGGGAAAGACACAAAACGCAGACTCAACCGAGTCTGCCTTTGTGGAGTACCCAAGAACCTGAACCTGAGTGGCTTAGACCTGGGAAGTGCATACAACCCAGGGCCCGCTTTAGACAGTTCCCCTGCAGAGCAACTTGGAGCCTGAGCAGTGTAGACTGGGAAAGCACACACTCCATGTGTGGGGGCAAACTCAGTGTGGCCAAGACACTGTGAGCACTCCCCACACATGCCAGTGATATTTGTTTGCAGTGTTCCTCCCTCCCCACAGCACAACTGAACAAGTGAGTCTAAATAAGTGACCACCTTCTCCCCTCTGTGTCAGGGCAGAAATTAGACACTGAAGAGACTTGCAAACAGAAGAAGCCAAAATAAGCAGAGGGAACTGCTTTGGAAGTGACAGGTACAACAGATTAAAACCCAGTAGTTAGCACCGAGTACATTGGAAGGGGCCTATAGACCTTAAGAAGTATAAGTTGGAACAAGAAACTATCTGAAACTGGACTGACCTCACACTGCCCCCAACAGCTCCAGAGAAATTCCTAGATATATTTTTACTCCAGAGAACATTAATCAATAAGAGTTCATCCAAAAGCCTCCATACCTACACTGAAACCAAGCTCCACCCAAGAGCCAACAAGTTACAGAGCAAGACATACTGCACAGATTCTCCAGCAACGCAGGAACATAGCCCTGAGCTTTAATATACAGGCTGCCTAAAGCCACACCAAACCCATAGACATCTCAAAACTCACTGCTGGATGTTTCATTGCACTCCAGAGAGAAGAAATTTAGCTCCACCCACCAGAACACTGACACAAGCTTCCCTAACCAGGAAACCTTGACAAGCCACCCGTACAACCCCACCCACAGCAAGGAAACTCCACAATAAAGAGGAACCACAAACTGCCAGAATACAGAAAGACCACCACAAACACAGCAATCTAAACAAGATGAAAAGGCAGAGAAATAACCAGCAGGTAAAGGAACATGATAAATGCCCACCAAACCAAACTAAAAAGGAGACAGAGAGTCTACCTGAAAATGAATTCAGAATAATGATAGTAAAAATGATCCAAAATCTTGAAAACAAAATGGAGTTACAGATAAATGGCCTGGAGACAAGGATTGAGAAGATGCAAGAAATGTTTAACAAGGACCTAGAAGAAGTAAAAAAGAGTCAATCAATAATGAATAATGCAATAAATGAGATCAAAAACACTCTGGAGGGAACCAACAGTGGAATATAGGGGCAGAAGATAGGATAAGTGAGGTGGAAGTTAGAATGGTGGAAATAAAAGTAGCAGAGAGGAAAAAAGAAAAAAGAATTAAAATAAACTCTTTAAATAAGGACAACCTCAGAGACCTCTGGGACAATGTCAAACACCCCAACATTTGAATCATAGGAGTCCCAGAAGAAGAAGACAAAAAGAAAGGCCATGAGAAACTATTTGAGAAGATAATAGTTGAATACTTCCCTAAAATAAGGAAGGAAACAGCCACCCAAGTCCAAGAAACCCAGGGAGTCCCAAACAGGATAAACCCAAGGCAAAACATCACAAGACACATTAATCAAATTAACAAAGATCAAACACAAAGAACAAATATTAAAAGCAGCAAGGGGAAAACAACAAAAATACACAAGGGGATTCCCATAAGGATAACAACTGATCTTTAAATAGAAACTCTTCAGGCCAGAAGGAAATGTCAGGACATATTTTAAGTGATGAAAGAGAAAAACCTACAACCCAGATTATTGTACCCAGCAAGGATCTCATTCAAATATGAAGGAGAAATCAAAAGCTTTTCAGACAAGCATAAGCTGAGAGAATTCAGCACCACCAAACCAGCTCTCCAAGAAATGCTAAAGGATATTCTCTATACAGGGAACACAGAAAAGGTGTATAAACTCGAATCCAAAACAATAAAGTAAATAGCAACGGGATCATACTTATCAACAATTACCTTAAATGTAAATGGGTTGAATGCCCCAACCAAAAACAAAGACTAGCTGAAGGGATACAAAAACAAGACCCCTATATATGCTGTCTACAAGAGACCCATCTCAAAAGGGACACATACAGACTGAAAGTGAAGGACTGGAAAAAGATATTTCATGCAAATGGAGACCAAAAGAAAGCAGGAATAGCAATACTCAGATAAAATAGACTTTGAAATAAAGGCTGTGAAAAGAGACAAGGAAGGAGACTACATAATGATCAAAGGATCCATCCAAAAAGAAGATATAACAATTATAAATATATATGTACCCAACATAAGAGCACCACAATATGAAAGGCAAATGCTAACAAGTATGAAAGGGGAAATTAAGAGTAACACAATAATAGTGGGAGACATTAACACCCCACTCACACTTTTGGATAGATCAACTAAACAGAAAACTAGCAAGGAAACACAAATTTTAAATGATAAAAGGGACCAGTTAGATCTAATTGATTGATATCTATAGGACATTTCACCCCGAAACAATGAATTTCACCTTTTTCTCAAGCGCACACGGAACCTTCTCCAGGATAGATCACATCCTGGGCTGTAAATCTAGCCTTGGTAAATTCAAAAAAATTGAAATCATTCCAAGCATCTTTTCTGACCACAATGCAGTAAGATTAGATGTCAACTACAGGAAAAAAACTATTAAAAATTCCCACATATGGAGGCTAAACAACACGCTTCTAAATAACCAACAAATTGCAGAAGAAATTAAAAAAGAAATCAAAATATGCATAGAAACGAATGAAAATGGAGACACAACAACCCAAAACCTATGGGACTCAGTAAAAGCAGTGCTAAGGGGAAGGTTCATAGCAATACAAGCTTACTTCAAGAAACAAGAAAAAAAAAGTCAAATAAATAACCTAACTCTACACCTAAAGCAACTAGAAAAGGAAAAAATGAAGAATCCCAGGGTTAGTAGAAGGAAAGAAATCATAAAAATTAGGGCAGAAATAAATGCAAAAGAAACAAAAGAGACCATAGCAAAAATTAACAAAGCCAAAAGCTGGTTCTTTGAGAAGATAAATAAAACAGACAAACCATTAGCCAGACTCATCAAGAAACAAAGGGAGAAGAATCAAATCAACAAAATTAGAAATGAAAATGGAGAACTCACAACAGACAACACAGAAATATAAAGGATCATAAGAAACTACTACCAGCAACTATATGTCAATAAAATGGACAACTTGGAAGAAATGGACAAATTCTTAGAAAAGTATAACTTTCCAAAACTGAACCAGGAAGAAATAGAAAATCTTAACAGACCCATCACAAGCATGGAAACTGAAACTGTAATCAGAAATCTTCCAGCAAACAAAAGCCCAGGTCCCGATGGCTTCACAGCTGAATTCTACTGAAAATTTAGAGAAGAGCTAACACCTATGCTACTCAAACTCTTCCAGAAATTGCAGAGGAAGGTAAACTTCCAAACTCATTCTATGAGGCCACCATCACCCTAATAGCAAAACCAGACAAAGATGCCACAAAAAATATCACTGATGAACATAGATGCAAAAATCCTTAACAAAATCCTAGCAAACAGAACCCAACAACATATTAAAAAGATCATACATCATGACCAAGTGGGCTTTATACCAGGGATGCAAGGATTCTTCAATATCCGCAAATCAATCAATGTGATACACCACATTAACAAATTAAAAGATAAAAACCACATGATTATCTCATTAGATGCAAAGAAAGCCTTTGACAAAGTTCAACATCCATTTATGATAAAAACCCTCCAGAAACCGGGAATAGAAGGAACATACATCAACATAATAAAAGCTATCTATGACAAACCCACAGCAAACATTATCCTCAATGGTGAAAAATTGAAAGCATTTCCCCTAAAGTCAGAAACAAGACAAAGATGCCCACTCTCACCACTACTGTTCAACATAGTTTTGGAATTTTTAGCTATAGCAATCAGAGAAGAAAAAGAAATAAAAGGAATGCAGATTGGAAAAGAAGTAAAACTCTCACTGTTTGAAGATGACATGATCCTCTACATAGAAAACCCTAAAGACTCCACCAGAAAATTACTAGAGGTAATCAGTGAATATAGTAAAGTTGCAGGATATAAAATTGACACGCAGAAATCCCTTGCATTCCTCTGCACTAACAATGAGAAAACAGAGAAATTAAGGAAACAATTCCATTCACCATTGCAACAAAAAGCATGAAATACTTAGGAATAAATCTACATAAAGAAACAAAAGACCTATATACAGAAAACTATAAAACACTGATGAAAGAAATCAAAGAGAGCACAAATAGATGGAGAAATATACCATGTTCATGGATCAGAAGAATCAATATAGTGAAAATGAGTATACTACCCAAAGCAATCTATAGATTCAACGCAATCCCTATCAAGCTGCTGCTGCTAAGTCGCTTCAGTCATGCTACCAATGGTATTTTTCACAGAACTAGAACAAATAATTTCAAAAATTGTGTGAAAATACAAAATACCTCGAATAGCCAAAGCAGTCTTGAGAAAGAAGAATGGACCTGGAGGAATCACCCTGCCTGACTTCCAGCTACACAACAAAGCTACAGTCATCAAGACAGTATAGTACTGGCACAAAGACAGAAATATAGATAAATGGAACAAAATAGAAAGCCCAGAGATAAATCCACACACCTATGGACACCTTATCTTTGACAAAGGAGGCAAGAATATACAATGGAGAAAAGACAATCTCTTTAACAAGTGGTGCTGGGCAAACTGGTCAACGACTTGTCAAAGAATGAAACTAGAACACTTTCTCACACCATACACAAAAAATAAACTCAAAATGGATTAAAGATCTAAATGTTAGACCAGAAACTATAAAACTCCCAGAGGAAAATATAGGGAAAACACTCTCCAACATAAATCACAACAAGATCCTCTGACCCACCTCCCAGAATATTGGAAATAAAAGCAAAAATAAACAAATGAGACCTAATTAAACTTAAAAGCTTTTGCACAACGAATGAAACTATAGGCGAGGTGAAAAGACAGCCTTCAGACTGGGAGAAAATAACAGCAAAAGAAGCAACTGACAAAGAATTAATCTCAAAAATATACAAGCAGCTCATGCAGCTCAATTCCAGAAAAATAAATGACCCAATCAAAAAATGGGCCAAAGAACTAAACAGACATTTCTCCAAAGAAGACATACAGATGGCTAACAAACACATGAAAAGATGCTCAACATCACTCTTTATCAGAGAAATGCAAATTGAAACCACAATAAGATACCATCTCATGCTGGTCAGAATGGCTGCTATCCAAAAGTCTACAAACAGAAAATGCTGGATAGGGTGTGGAGAAAAGGGAACCCTCTTACACTGTTGCTGGGAATGCAAACTAGTACAGTCACTATGGAGAACAGTGTGGAGATTCTTTAAAAAACTGGAAATAGAACGGCCTTATGACCCAGCAATCCCACTGCTGGGCATACACACTGAGGAAACCAGAATTGAAAGAGACGTGTACCCCAGTGTTCATTGCAGCATTGTTTATAATAGCCAGGACATGGAAGCAACCTAGGTGCCCATCAGCAGATGAATGGATAAGAAAGCTGTGGTACATATACACAATGGAATATTACTCAGCCATTAAAAGGAATACATTTGAATCAGTTCTAATGAGGTGGATGAAACTGGAGCCTATTATACAGAATGAAGTAAGTCAGAAAGAAAAACACCAATACGGTGTACTAATGCATATATATGGAATTTAGAAAGATGGTAATGATGACCCTATATGTGATACAGCAAAAGAAACACAGATGTATAGAACAGTCTTTTGGACTCTGTGGGAAAAAGCGAGGGTGAGAGGATTTGAGAGATTAGCATTGAAACAAGTATATTGTCATACGTGAAACAGATCACCAGCCCAGGTTCGAAGCATGAGACAGGGTGCTCAGGGCTGATGCACTGGAATGACCCTGAGGAATGGGATGGGGATGGAGGTAGGAGGGGGGGTTCAAGATGGAGAACACTTATACACCCATGGCTGATTCATGTCAATGTATGGCAAAAACCACTACAATATTGTAAAGTAATTTGCTTTCAATTAAAAAAAAAAAAAAAAAGTATTGTCCAGGCAAGAATACTGCAGTGGGTTGCCATTTTCTTCTTCAGGGGATCTTCCCAACCCAGGGATGGAACCCAGGTCTCCTGCATTGCATGCAGATTCTTTACCATCTGAGCCAAAATCAAACTCTTTAGACTGAGTGAAACAAAGCAGAAAGATGAGTTTGTTGTAAGGGTTTCAACCCGCAAGCTGGGAAATTCAAGACTATGGGAGCAATGAGTTCTGAGTTGCTCACAGACTAAACGGTTATTATTTCAGCTTATTTATTGCCTAGTGATCTTCTTCCTTATTTAGATCAGGGTAGTTGAATCAGGGAAGCAAAGAAGTCCAAAAATGGAGTGAACAGACTTGGTGTTTGGGCGTTGGCTGGTGTCCTTCAGTTGAGTTTTATTTTTCTCTAATGTGCTTGTGCTGGCCAATTCCTTTCTGTTGTCAACATAAATGACTCCATTTTACATTGGGGTCTTTAGCAGATACTTCTGAACAAGTTATTCCACATTTACCATTTCAAGAGAATAATGACTAACAGTCACTTTCTCTTGCATTAGAATTTACAACAGTGGGGCTCTGGGAAATCATGACAGGACCTTTCTAATTTCTGTTGATCTTTCCACTCCTGATTTTTTACTCTGTGATGTGCTAGATTTTGACTTATCCCATGACTCCTTGGTTAGATAAAAGTACATAAATAAGCAATCAAAAAAAGAAATCAACCAGGAAAGACTGGAAACATTTATTACCAAAGATACCATACATCAGTAAATAAAAGAATTCTGTATCAGGCTAAAATCCTTTCTCATAGCCTCAATATGCCACCTCTTGCTCAATTACTCCTCTCTTGGCTAAACTACCTACTATATTGCCATGTCCTCAAAGCCATGCTAAATGAATTGTCATCTAATTTCCAAGAAATCATTTCATTAATATATTAACCCTCACCATTTTTAAACATATTATTCTCTGTCAGATAATATCTGAATTCTGAGAGGTACTTTCAATGCTTCAGTCAGAATACTGAGCAATTTGGAAGATCTATGAAAAGAAAAAGTGAAAATGTTAGTCACTTAGTAGTGTCTGACTCATTGAGACTCCATGGACTATAGCCTGCCAGGCTCCTATGTCCATAGAATTCACCAGGCAAGAAGACTGGAGTGGGTAGTCATTTACTTTTCCAGGGGATCTTCCTGACCCAGGTATCAAACCCACATTTCCTGCATTGCAGGCAGATTCTTTAAAGTCTGAGCCACCAGGGAAGCCCTGAGAGACCTGTATTTGCCCATTAAGTCTTCAGTTCAGCTCAGTCATTCGGTCACGTCAGACTCCTTGTAACCCCATGGACTGCTGTATGCCAGGCTTCCCTGTCCATCACCAACTCCTAGAGTCCACTCAAACTCATGTCCATCGAGTTGGTGATGCCATACAACCATCTCATTCTCTGTGGTCCACTTCTCCTCCCACCTTCAGTCTTTCCCAGCATCAGGGTCTTTTCCAGTGAGTCAGTTCTTCACATCAGGTGCCAAAATACTGGAGTTGCAGCGTTAATGTCAATCCTTCCAATGAATATTCAGGACTGATTTCCTTTAGGATGGACTGGTTGGATCTCCTTGCAGTCCAAGAGACTCTCAAGAATCTTCTCCAACACCACAGTTCAAAAGCATCAATTCTTTGGTGCTCAGCTTTCTTTATAGTCCAACTCTCACATCCATACATGACTCCTGGAAAAACCATAGCCTTGACTAGATGGACCTTTGTTGACAAAGTAATGTCTCTGCTTTTGAATATGCTATCTAGGTTGGTCATAACTTTCCTTCCAAGGAGTAAGCATCTTTTAATTTCATGGCTGCTGTCACCATCAGTGATTTTGGAGCCCCTCAAAATAAAGTCTGACACTGTTTCCACTGTTTCCCCGTCTATTTCCTAAGAAGTGATGGGATTGGATGCCATGATCTTAGTTTTCTGAATGTTGAGCTTTAAGCCAACTTTTTCACTCTCCTCTTTGATTTTCATCAAGGGGATTTTTAGTTCTTCTTCTCTTTCTGCCATAAGGGTGATGTCATCTGCATATCTGAGGTTATTGATATTTCTCCTGGCAATCTTGATTCCAGCTTGTGCTTCTTCCAGCCCAGGGTTTCTCATGATGTACTCTGCATAGAAGTTAAATAAGCAGGGTGACAATATACAGCCTTGATGTACTCCTTTCCCTATTTGGAACCAGTCTGTTGTTGCATGTCCAGTTCTAACTGTTGCTTTCTGACCTGCATATATATTTCTCAAAAGGCAGGTCAGGTGGTCTGGTATTCCCATCTTTTTAAGAATTTTCCTCACTGCCACTCGCTGGTGCTTGCTCCAGCACCACCAGCCACCGCTCGCTCCAGTGCCGTTCTCTCGTTTTTGGGATTGCATCCAAGTACTGCATTTCAGACTCTTTTGTTGACCATGATGGCTACTCTATTTCTTCTAAGGGATTCTTGCCCACAGTAGTAGATATAATGGTCATCTGAGTTAAATTCATCCACTCCAGTCCATTTTAGTTCGCTGATTTCTAAAATGTCGATGTTCATTCTTGCCACCTCCTGTTTGACCAGTTCCAATTCATGGACCTAACATTCCATGTTCCTATGCAATATTGTTCTTTACAGCATTGGACATTGCTTCCATCACCAGTCACATCCACAACTGGAGGTTGTTTTTGCTTTGGCTCTGTCTCTTCATTCTTTCTGGAGTTATTTCTCTACTGATCTCCAGTGGCATATTGGACACCTACCGACTGGGTGTCTTTATACTCTTCATGGGGTTATCAAGGCAAGAATACTGAAGTGATTTGCCATTCCCTTCTCCAGTGGACCACATTTTGTCAGAACTCCCCACCATGACCCATCCATCTTGGGTGGCCCTACACAGCATGGCTCATAGTTTCATTGAGTTAGACAAGGTTGTGGTCCATGTAATCAGATTGGTTAGTTTTCTGTGATTGTGGTTTTCTTTCTGTCTGCTGACTGATGGAGAAGGATAAGAGGCTTATGGAAGCTTCCTAATGGGATAGACTGACTGAGGGGCAAACTGGGTCTTGTTCTGATGGGTGAGGCCTTGTTCAATAAACCTTAGAGGAAGCCATTCACACCTAGCACTGTTCCATTTTATTTTTCCAGTTGTTAGGAAATTGTTTTAACCAATGCCGGGCAAAAAAATTGTCCCAGATGGTGAAATTCTAGGTACAGCTGATGGTGAGTTAGTGAGGGACACATTTTGGATCCAGTGGCTGCAGTTCTGCTTCCAGACTTGATACTTCATAGCTGTACAACCTTGTACAGATTATTGGCCTTCTCTTTGTTTTTGTTTCTTTCCCTAAAATGGTTCTTGCCATAACAAGAAACACCATTAGAATTTGCCATAAATTATTTGTTACAAGTTGAAAATATCCTGCTGAGGCACACTATAAATCTGAAATATTTATTTATGAAGAAATGCTTGTGTTTTTCATCTACTTTGTTACAGTGGACTTTAGGAAAGCCATCCTTTTGTGGATGACAAGAATAAGTGGCATACACATGGCTAATGACAAATACCACTGAGGGTTGAGCTATTTGAGAGTTGGCTTAGTTTTGTTACTTGGCAAGCTCTTCTTTTTCCCTAACTGGTTAATTCATCTTTTGTTTACAGAACACTGAGCCTCTGTTTATACCTTAAAGGCAACAGAATTTTACTTAGTTCCTAAGGCAGTTATGCCTAGAGGAAGATCATAAGATACCCTGAATGTGGCATCTGACCTTTAAAGGATGGATAAGTCATTCTCAATGCCTCCAAGGTTAAACTCCGCAGCTGTTATTTTAAAGAAGGCAGTACAGACTGCTTTACCACAACCTAGAAAATAGCAAGTTATTTTCTCTCTGGGGTGACCATTTTTTCCTAAACAAATAGAGATAATTGCCTATTTAATTTATGACTTGAGGCAAGTCACTTATTGCCTGAAAATACTCATTGGAAGAGCCTGGCATTTTTAAATTAAAATACACTGTAATTTAGGTTACAATCTGTCATTTCTTTTTAATCCAATCATCATCCATTATTATATAAACAATTCTGATTGAAGATGTATATTTTTATAAAATAGCTCCTTTCCCAACTTCCTACTAAATTAACTATTGTAGACCCAGAAAAACATAAACACTCAGAACAATGAAGAAAACTGCAAGTTACCAACAATCCATTGTCCATTGACAGAATCTGGGGGAAATTTCTGCTAATGACAAAGGCAACATGAACAGTTTGAAGTAAGGAGCCCTTGATTAGGCCACCAGCCAAGTGGTGAGTGTCTGAGACTGAATTCCATGAGGCTGGAACTAAGAAAAGAAGAAGGGACTATCTAAAGTAACACAAGACATCAAGAAATAGAGAAACATCCCAAGTCAGAGTCTTTTCAGAAAAATTAAGATTTCTACCATGGCAACAAGAGGTTTTGAACACAAAATATATTTACCAGATTTCTTACACAGAACATAAAAGCATTAATAATAAAAGAAAAAAGTGATAAATTCAACTTTATAAGAAACTAAAACTCTTGCTCATCAAAAGATACTATTAAAATATAAAAAGGTAAGATACAAAGTGGAGGAAGTATTCACATATATTTGTCACTATAAATATGCCACTGTATATGTGTGTGAAAGTGAAGTCGTGTCTGACTCTTTGCGACCTCGTGGACCGTAGCCCACCAGGCTCCTCTGTCCATGGGATTCTCCAGGCAAGAATACTGGAGTGGGTTGCCATTTCCTTCTCCAGGGGATCTTCCCGACCCAGGGATCGAACCCAGGTCTCCCGCATTGCAGGTAGATGCTTTAACCTCTGAGCCACCTGGGAAGCCCGTATATGTGTATATATATATACATTTATATATAAATATATATACATTTATATATAAATATTTATAAGTGGGTAAAAACGTAAACAGTCACTTGGCAACATAAGATATACAAATTGCTATCATACACATGAAAAGTTGCTCCATAGTCATTGGCGAAATGCAAATTAAAACCATAGTGAAATATAATTGCACATCCTCTGTAATGGCCACTGTTAAAAAGAATGACAACACTAAATGATGGAGATGTGGAGCAACTGGAAACCTGATATTACTTTGGAAAGCATATATTGCTTTTAAAAAACATTTTAAAACATATATTTACCCTATGCTCCAGCAATTTCACTTCTAGGTATTTATTGAGGAGAATGACCACATAGGCTTTCAAAAAGACTCGTACAGTCAATAAAGAATTATGGTGTATTCACTCATGCAGTGGAATACTGATTGCAATGCAGAGGAAAATGCTTTTTCC
Organism: Capricornis sumatraensis; assembly: GCF_032405125.1. NCBI lineage: Eukaryota > Metazoa > Chordata > Mammalia > Artiodactyla > Bovidae > Capricornis > Capricornis sumatraensis. The sequence continues at coordinate 83,255,790 of NC_091073.1, forward strand.
CCTAAAAGACTTCATGAATCTCGCAGACATAATGTTAAGAGAAAGAAGTGAGGCACAAGAACATATACAATGTGGAGTATGTACTATCCTAATGTCCAGCATCAACCCTGAATTTTGGAAATGAGCATAAGGGAACTTTTTGAGATGATGGATGATCTATATCTTAATTGAGTTGTAGATTACACAAGTGCATTCATTTGCTGAAACTCCTCAAACTGTATTCTTAAGATGTTTACATTATAGTATATAAATAAATTTTAATTTTTAAAAAGTAAAGCATTAAGTAAAATCATTATGTTCAAGGAATTATAAGATAAGGCATTAAATTTTGGAAGAGTACTTCCAACTTGTTTTATTTTGGTTCCCACAGAAGCACATTTTGAGACAGTATTTCAAAAGTTTACAAGGTAAGTTTGGGAAACCCGGGAAGAGGGTGGGGAAGTAAAACAGGGAAAGGAAGCCAGCCAGTAATGGGTGTGTTTTAAAACAGATTCCACATTGGACAATTAGAGCTTGATTTCCTGAAGAAACCTAGGAAACGGTGCAAAACACAGGGTCAGTGTTATTCTCCTGGGAGAAGAGGACACTGAAGTGTTTATATACCTACTCCCAATAGTCTTTAGTTGGGGCTGTTCACACAGGTTGTTAATTTCTGGACCCTCCCAGCCTGCCATGTGAATGAGAAGAGAAAAATTTTGTAATTCCATAAAAAGTCTTCAGGTACAGTAATAAGATACCAGCAATTAGAATTTATTTGTCCCACACTGAGTGATAGTGTCCAAGGGATATGTGGGAACATTGATAGCATTTGCTAAAAACCTTTAAAAATAATCAGATAGGGAAATTTGGTGTAAGGTTGACATATGGGTTATATGAGACTGCCCACTGCCAAGAAAAACTGTAAAAGATCAACAAAAACAAAAATTACAAAAATAAAGCAAAAAAAATAAGGAAGAAATACAATTTTTTCTATTGTAAATATAATGAAGTAAACCTAGAAAAAGTAAAACCCACAAGAGATAAATAAATAAAACTGACCTCATATTCCCCTTTACAAAAAAAATCACCAGAAGGCAATGGGATATTGTATACAGTTTTGAGGAAAAAGAAAAGTAACCTGAGAATTTAAACACAGTTTTTGTCATTGGCTCCTGGAAAAAATACTAAAATTCACTAAAATACTAAAAAATACTAAAATCCACAACTATTGTTGTTTAGTCGCTAAGTCATGTCTGACTCTTTGCAGCGCCATGGACTGCAGCACGCCAAGCTCCTCTGTCCTCCACTATCTCCCGGAGTCTGCTCAAATTTACGTCCATTGAATCCGTGGTGCTATCTAAGCATCTCATATTCTGTTGTTCCCTTTTAATTTGCCTTCAATCTTTCCCAGCATCAGGGTCTTTTCCAATGAGTTGGTTCTTCACATCAGGTGGCCAAAGTATTGGAGCTTCAGCTTCAGCAATAGTCCTTCCAATGAATACTAAAGATTGATTTCCTTTAGGATTGACTGGTTTGACCTCTTTGCAGTCCAGGGGACTCTCAAGAGTCTTCTCCAGCACCGCAGTTCGAAAGCATCAGTTCTTTGGTGCTCAGCCTTCTTTATGGTTCAAGTCACACTTCCATACATAACTACTGGAAAAACCACAGCTTTGACTCTATAGACCTTTGTAGGCAAAGTGATATCTCTGCTTTTTAATGCTCTGTCTAGTATCATCATTTGGTGACCTTTTCTTCTTCCTTATGAGGAACAAATAGAATATGGATGTGACTATCGTTTTAAGCCATTTTTATGTGTGCTTTTCCTCTAGAATATTAGCTACAGATGGCAACGAAGTGGAGAAGAATCAAGGGGAACACATATAATGCTTGCAAATTTCCTGTTAAGAAATCACCTTTCTTTTTCAATGTGCTACCTTATTTCATGTTAAAGAATAAAGGGAATCTTCCCCTTCTAATGCCTCAAATGAAGTCAAAGTATGATGACTGCATGCTTTCACTGAAATGTCCCAAAGCAAAGGGTCTGATTCCCTATCCAGAGGGAATCTTCCCCTTGGGCAACAACTTCCATGCCCTCATCTATTCAAAAACATCTCATCTGTTTTTCCCTATATGATCAAACCTCCTTCTCTCTCAGATCATTTCTATTAGCATACAAATAAATACTGCATATTTCTCCATCCTATTTCTCTGCTCCCCTTTGCAACAAATGTCTCAAAAATTTCCTTTCTTTCTTGCCTTTATTTCTTTCTCCATTCTTGAGCTGATTCCAATAAAGCTTTTCCATACAATATTCCATTAAAACAGCACTTCTCAAGATCTTCCTTGACCTCTACCTTGTCAGATCCAAATCCTAATTGTACATGACATTTCAGTGATGTTTAACAGCAGTGAGAACTCTTTCCTTATTTAAGTAGTTTTCCACACAGCTTTGGGGACTGTATTCCCTTTCACTGACAGCACATTCTCTAGCTTCTTTACTGGACCCCATCCCTCTGAACAGGGCTTCCTTGATAGCTCAGTTTGTAAAGAATCTGCCTGCTAGGCAGGAGACCCCATTTCGATTTCTGGGTCGGGAAGATCCGCTGGAGAAGAGATAGGCTACCCACTCCAGTATTCTTGGGCTTCCCTTGTGGCTCAGCTGGGAAAGAATCGGCCTGCAGTGCTTGAGACATGGGTTCAACCCCTGGGCTGGAAAGATTCCCTGAAGAAGGGAAAGGCTACCCACTCCAGTATTCTGGCCTGGAGAATTCCATGGACTGTATTGTCTATTTGTTCTCAAAGAGTTGGACACAAATGAGTGGTTTTCATACACACACACATCCCTCTGACCTCTAAACACTGGAATGCCCCAGACTTAGTCACTTTCTTGGTGATCTCCCATAGTTTCATAGCAATAAATACCACTTGATATTCTGATGCTTCCAAATTTATATCTGTATTCTCTTTCCAGAACCGCCTATTTGATATTTATGTTCGGTTTGGATGTCTAGTCAAATTCTCAAATTTAACATGGTCCATTCACATAACTGAAATGCTCCGTGCCGCCAAACCTGTTTCTCCCATGTTCTCCATGTCAATGAATGAAGACACCATTTTTTCCATTTGCTGTGAAACGGGAGTCCACTTTAATTTTTCTCTATGCCTCACACCTCACACCCCTGAGAAAATCTTGTTAGATCTATCTCCAAATTATATTCAAAATCTGGCAAATTTTTATCAGCTCCCTAATCAGCACCATAATTTTAGTCACTTAAACCCTTGAAATAGCCTCTGAACTGGTCATCTCCATTCTGGACTGTGGGTGAATATGATGTGTCAGTGTATGTAAAAATGTACCATTCTGATGAGTGATGCTAATAATGAGAGAAGCTGTGCATGTGTGGGAGCAGCGAATATATGGGAATCCTCTGTACCTCTCCCAACATTTTGTGATCAACCTAAAACTACTCTGAAAAGAAGTCCTAAAAAAAAAATCCTACACACTATAATATTACTGATTTGGTTGGTGTCTGAACTGCAAAGAAAGGAACTGATAATCAGAATTCAAATCATTTCTTCTGTTGTTTCTTAATTTTTTATTTTGATGAAAGTTTTTGTTTTGATGCCTGTTGTTTAAGAAAATAGTGTATTCATTGTTCATTCAAAGTGGAGGAGAGATCATGTGATCTTTCCCGTTTATGTATATGAAAAATCTGTTTTTCTCCACCAAATATCTCAGTTCTTTTTTTTTTGAAAATTGCTCAGTTGTGTCCAGCTCTTTGTGACCCCATGGACTATACAGTCCATGGAATTCTCCAGGCCAGAATATTGGTGTGGGGAGCCTTTCCCTTCTCCAGGGGATTTTCCCAACCTGGGAATCTAACCGAGGTCTCCTGCATTACAGGCAGGTTCTTCACCAACTGAGCTATCAAGAAAGCCCATCTCAGTTCAGAGAAGAATGTTAATTTTTTGTACATTTCTTAAAGCTTTTAAATAAGTGTTTATTGAGTATTTGTATACCAGGCACTCTAAAAGAAAGTTGTTGCTTTCTCTTTGTTGAGCTTGGGGTTGACATACTAGAGCCTCCAGGCCAAATCTAGAAGCTAATTGCCAATTTTTATTGAAAAAATTTTATTTGGGCATAGCCACATTTATTCATAAATGTCTATGGCTGCTTTTGCTCTATAATGGTAGAGATGAATAATTGCAATGGAAATGGTAGACCCATAAACAAAATATTTACTTCTATACTTTACAGAAAAAAAGTTTTCTGACCCCCGATCTAGGGGATATGCCATGATATAAAGTTACTGGATTTAAGACAGATAAATGTGAATGGAGTTAGGAAGAATGGAAGAAAGGAGGCCGTCGGTGGCCAATGGGGCGATGCCAAGGGACCAAGGAGATAAGACTTGGGAAAGCTGGAGAAATCCAGGAGAAATCTGGCCAGGTGTGTGAAAAAAAAGAATGATTGGTAATAAAGAGTTGGTCCCAAGGGAAGATGGTGACTAAAGACAAGTCTGAAGTGTTGCAAATAAGCCGTGTCTGTTGGAGTGGAAGTTGGCTGAGACATCTGCTTGTAAATCATGTGGAAATGCTTTACAGAAAGAGACCTGCAAAGGAACAAGAATGATACTATGACTGGAGAAAATTGTTTAGCACAAGAGGAAAACAGATATGCCTCATTTTTCTTATGCCTGAGAGGAAAAACAGGTTATTGCTAGCATAGTGATGGGAGGAGATGGGTAACCACAGCCCCTTGTTTTTCTGCCAGAGCCTGCTGCTGCTTACTCCACTGAAATCTCAGAGCAAATATACATGTTCATACTGGTTGTTAGTAGAGCTGAGTCTTTTGAGGATTGTCTATTGGGGAAATACTTAGGTTTGAACAAAAGGAGGTCACATTTCAGCACAGCTGTTTTAGTGGTTGGTGGACAGTATTGGATAGGTTTTGAAATGAGAAGAACTATACATCATTCAAACAGAAGTTTTCATAGGTCCAGGGATAGGGCAGGAGGAGGGAAGGCCACAGAAGCAGAAGTTACCTGTATCCTTTTATACACAACTGCACAACGGCTGAAGTTCCAACTGCCTGTGGGCTCTCTCTGGCAATAGCACCCCGGCAGGCAGCCCTCCGCAAATGACTAAAGGGAGTAGGCAAATAATCTCTAATTCCTGTAGCCCTCAGGTGGGATAACTCTGAGTCAGAGCCCATCAACTACAGTGATACTGGCTACCCTTTTCCTGTCTCCCTTCCCCTTCCCCTACCAGTCCTTGGATCACCTTGAATTATTGTCTCCAGGTCTCCTTCTGGAGAATCCAAATGAAGGTAATTGTCTACACTGAAGTGAGAGGTGCCATGAAATTGAATGCCTACACGATTATATATCTGAATTGTACTCAAGAAAGAATATCAAGATTGCATTGAGATCGACAGGTTCAACTTTCCAGCTTGAGAAGCAAGATAAAGCCCTTAATATGAGAACAAGTAACTAAGATCACAGACAGTAAGAAAGATTGAAGGTATTTGGGATGGTGTTGCTGAGCTAGTTGGGCTAGTGGTTTGGAATTAAAGTCATGCATGACAGAAAGCTGTTCATTGAAGATGTAACACTCTTTGGCCCAGATTTGGGGCATCTAAATAACTAATGAAAATTAGTAAAATCTAGACATCCATTACAAGTAAATTCAATTCAAACAATTTTTGTAGAAGTTCAATTGTATGGCTTACACTGCTTTGGGAACTTGGGGGTACAAAGTTGAATAAACAAGATTCCTGCTCCTGAGTGACATGAGGAGAAGTAAGGCTTTAGTCATTGCCACATTTTATCATTAAAGTATCCCTGTAGGGCAGCCTGGGTATGCATACTGGTATTCTAAAAAGAAAAAAGCTAAGAAGTCAAGAGTGGTCGATCTTCAGGAAGATCATAAGTTAGAAAGGGAGATCAAAAATCTAAGACTGTAAGAACTGATTGAGTTTTTAATTTTTATCCATTTTTAAGTTTTTTTCCTCTTTACTGCTCTACTCCTTTTTAATTATAATGTTTAATCAAAGGATCAGAATTACATAGTACTCAAATGGAAAGACATTCTCTTAGTCAATTATTTGTAGTGATGTTCATTGGAAGGATTGATGCTGAAGCTGAAACTCTAATACTTTGGCCACCTCATGAGAAGAGTTGACTCATTGGAAAAGACCCTGATGCTGGGAGGGAGTGAGAGTAGGAAGGGAAGGGGACGGCAGAGGATGAGATGGATGGATGGCATCACCGACTCAATGGACATGAGTTTGGGTAAACTCCGGGAGTTGGTGATGGACAAAGAGGCCTGGCATGCTGCAATTCATGGGGTCACAAAGAGTCGGACACGACTGAGTGAGTGAAATGAACTGAACACTATTCAAGTATTCATGTATTTTTAGAGCATCTAACTGGGCAAATTGCAGTTTCTAGGTGAGATTAAGGGCATATATTTATGTATGAGGAAATAAGGTAGCAGTTTATGTTGCATTTTATTTATAACACCATGACAACTATTTTTAAATGAATTTTATTGGATTATAGTTAATTTACCATGTGTTGTTAGTTTCCATTGTACAACAAAGTGAATCAGTTATATGTATACATAAATTCACTTATTTAGATTCTTTCCCCACATAGGTCATTACAGAGCATTGAGTAGAATTCCCGGTGCCATACAGTAGGTTCTTATTTATCTGTTTTGTATATAGTAGTGTGTATATGTCAATCCCAATCTCCCAATTTATCCTTCCCCATGACAAATATTGAAGTGACAAATTATCTGTTTCAGACAGAGCCAGTATTAATGAAATGGTACTGGGTCTATCTGTCAAAAGTAGCAATAAGTGGTCTTTAGTCTCCAGAGAAAGCACACTAAAACATTAGCTGCTGAGCAGACATGGCTGGATGGGATAAGACTGATGGAGAGGAAGAGGGGTGGATGGAGGAATGGCATCAATGGAAGATGAGCAGGATATGGATGGAGAAAAGTGAATAGTATTAGAAGAGTATTTTATAGCTGTTCTGCTGGGTTTTCAAGGTTTTTGTTTCCTTTAAACTAAGACAAAAATGTAAAAACTGATGATAGTAATTTAGTACATGATAATTTGCACAACTTTCCTTGATCCTTATCCTCTATTTGAATCTCGGTCCTCCCCAAATCTAATTTCTCCTCATCCATCACTTCGTCCCTGCACTTTATCATATTCCTTATCTTCATCTCATCCTTACCCCTTCTCTAAACCTATCCCATTCCTCATCCTACCTCTAAATTTCAGCCTTGACCCAAGTTGCAAACCATCCACTCCTATCTTCCAAGAAATTAGTTGTTAAACAAATGTCTAATTTAGTGGTAGTTAAAAATTAAGTCATTAATTAAGTGATTAATAATAACTAATAAATCAATAAGAACTAATTTTCTAAGTAATAATTAATTAGTTAAACAAATTAGCTAATTGATTATTAAACTCACTCATTGGTAATTTTTTCAAGCTGAAATTTTAATATTTTGGTTTTGGCTATATTAAAACTTTCCTGCATCAAATGCCACATGAAAATGCTTTGTATACCTTATATAATCTTGGTGACATAGCCAGGTAAATAATAGCATAGTTTTACATATCATTGCTGAAATCAAAGTAAGATGAAATAAAATTTGCTGTATCAGTCAGTATGCCTTTAAATGGCCATGGATCTCTATGACTCTATGCAACCACATTCACCCTAATGGGCATATAATATTTTTTTTTAATTTTTTTTTTGTTTTTTATTTTTATTTTTACTTTATTTTACTTTACAATACTGTATTGGTTTTGCCATACATTGACATGAATCTACCACGGGTGTACATGTGATCCCAAACATGAATTGATATTGCTTTTAATTTGGTATTTATCAGAGGCTTTTAGGTATCACCAGAAAGTGAACCAACAATGAAATCCACAGTGGAGGTGAAGAGAAAAGGGGAGATGGATGTGTGCGGGCTCTTGAAAGGAGAAGAAAAAACTGCCCAGTAATATGCAATGAACTAAATGTCCAACTCAGAGTTATAAGGAGCACTTGGTTTTGAGCATGGATGGCTAGAGGAATTGGCCTTCTAGTAGGGAACTTCTTTCATGCATGTTATCATTTTATGATGGATAAACTCAATATATTAGAGATGTTCTTTAAGGCTGATAGAACTCAGTAACTACAGTGGATTTTAAAACGTCCACAATTCTTTGCAAAGAGATGGCATTCATAACCTCACCCATGCTGGCTCTGGGTTGGTCCTGTAATTTGCTTTGACCAATAAAATGTGCTGGAATTGACATTGTTCCATGGACGAGCACTTTGGAAGGTTGGCAACTTTTGTGTTTGTCATCCTGGAAGCCAGTTGCCATGTAAAAAGTACAATTACCCTCATGGAAAGGGGGGACATGTGCAGAGAGGCTCTGGAGAAAGACAGATTATGAAGCGAGAGATGCACCTCTCCTAGCCACCAAAGTTAGTCATCAGATGTAAAAGGGAAGCCATGTTGGGTCTTCACGCTCATGTGAGACCCCAGTTCACACCACAGGGAACAGAAATAACCCACTCTTCCTAGCCTCATGCTGACTGCAAATCATGAGCATACACATTGTTGTTCTAAAGTCACCAGGTTTTGGACTAGTTTCTTACATAGCAATAGATAACTAAGACAGAAATTGGTACTTGAAGCTTCCGTACTGCTTTTAAATAAGTTTGGTGAATAAATAAAGCCATAAGACCTGCAGTGTTGGCCTTGGATGAGCTGATGGCAAAGACTGGCAGGGTGACAAGGAAACTATTAGAGGTAGCTGAAAAAGCAAGGAGGAAATTACTAATGGAAGCTGGATACAGGACGATCCCTGTTCTGTAGAGCCAGAATTTTGGCAACACTATTGTGTGTGGTAATGTGAAAGATAGAAAATTCAACTAATAAATTTATGGCTTTGGCTAAGAAGATGTCTGGGCAGAATGTTTAAAGTGCCATTTGACTTCTTTCAACTGTATATGATAAGGTACTATAAGAAAGAAGAACTAAAAAATTAAGTATTAAGTGTGAAAGCAAAACAGATGAAATACAGAAGGTTCTAGACAGTCTCTCCTAAAAGGAAAAGATTTTCAAAATGAGATATTGCCTCATGGCAAAGACAAAATCCAGGGTACATTGAGTAAAATATGACCTCAAGGTAAAAAGCAAATCAGGGGGGTGGATGTAAGAAGCTTATTAAATTTCTTAAAGATTTATAACACCTATATCCTAATCACCTATATCCTTTCAGCTAGGCAAAATGAGTTCTAAATTCTTAAAGATATTGTCATACATTAGTTTGACACACCCAAACTAGAAAGAGGTTTGTTTGGCAGGAATTTTTGATGAGGATTTTAGTGCAGAGAGTAAAGTTCCCCCAAATATTTATAGAAAACCCAAAAAGATTTCAAGAGAAGGATTTTGGGCAAAGTATCACAACTTTGGACTAAAATGGACAGAAACAGTTCAAAATGAAAAGGAAGCCTATGGGCTTTCTCTCAACTTTCTATATGAAAGAAGTAGGCTAGTTAATTGCAAGCATAACCATTTGTTAGAGGACATGAAGGACTTCTAGGAGGAGAATCAAGAAAGTGTAAGGCAGAAACAAGTTCTGTAGAGAGCAAAGCATTGAAGGAGACAAAACTGGGTCTCATCGAGCAACATTCTTCTGTGTGCCACTAAGTTCTATGATGCTTTGTTACACAGAATAGATAACTGAAACAGTCATATTTTGTGCATTACAGGAAACTGAAAAACTTAACTGGGTTTCCTATTCTATTCATATTCCTGTTAATTTGGATTCCTTATTTCTATTCTATTAAAACATTCATGAGGGCAATAGTTTTAAACATAGGAACAAAATTCTATGAAATGTCTTCTGAAGAGAGATCACAAGAGACTTTAATCACTTAAATGCCTCTCAGTTCAGTTCAGTTCATTTCATCGCTCAGTTGTGTCCGACTCTTTGTGACCCCATGGACTTCAGCACGGCAGGCCTCCCTGTCCATCACTAACTCCCAGAGTTTATACAAACTCATGTCCATCGAGTTGGTGATGCCATCCAATCATCCCATCCTCTGTCATCCCCTTCTCCTCCTGCCTTCAATCTTTCCCAGCATCAGGAAATGAGTTGGCTCTTCACATCAGGTGCCAAAGTATTAGAGTTTCAGCTTCAACATCAGACCTTCCAATGAACACCCAGGACTAATCTCCTTTAGGATGGACTGGTTGGATCTCCTGGCAGTCCAAGGGATTCTCAAGAGTCTTCTCCAACACCACAGTTCAAAAGCACCAATTCTTTGGCACTCTTCTTTCTTTATAGTCCAGCTCTCATCCATATATGACCACTGGAAAAACCATAGCCTTGACTAGATGGACCTTTGTTGACAAAGTAATGTCTCTGCTTTGTAATATGCTGTCTAGGTTGATCATAACTTTCCTTCCAAGGAGTAAGTGTCTTTTAATTTCATGGCTGCAATCACCATCTGCTGTGATTTTGGAACCCCCAAAAATAAAGTCAGCCACTGTTTCCACTGTTTCCCCATCTATTTGCCATGAAGTGATGGGACCAGATGCTATGATCTTAGTTTTCTGAACGCTGAGTTTTAAGCCAACTTTTTCACTCTCCTCTTTCACTTTGATCAGGAGACTCTTTAGTTCTTTTCACTTTCTGCCATAAGGGTGATGTCATCTGCATATCTGAGGTTATGGATATTTCTCTTGGCAATCTTGATTCCAGCTTGTGCTTTTTCCAGCCCAGCATTTCTCATGATGTACTCTGCATATAAGTTAAATAAGCAGGGTGACAATATACAGCCTTGATGAACTCCTTTTCCTATTTGAAACTAGTCTGTTGTTCCACATTCAGTTCTAACTGTTGCTTCCTGACCTGCATGCAGGTTTCTCAAGAGGCAGTTCAGGTGGTCTGGTATTTCCATCTCTTTCAGAAATTTCCACAGTTTATTGTGATCCACACAGTCAAAGTCTTTGGCATAGTCAATAAAGCAGAAATAGTTGTTTTTCTGTAGAGTTATTTGTATATTGCACTTCGGTGGAGGTTCAGATGTTAAAGAGTCTGCTTGCAATGCAGGAGACTGGTGTTCAATCCCTGGGCTGGGAAGACCCCATAGAGAATACCCACTCTGGTATTCTTGCCTGGGACAAGGAGCCTGGTATCTTTTTTAAAAAATCAATTTATTTATTTTAACTGGAGGCTAATTACTTTACAATATTGTAGTGATTTTCCCATACATTGATATGAATCAGCCATGGGTGTACATGTGTCCCCCGTCCTGGATCCCCCGCCCTCTTCCCTCCCCATCCCATCCCTCAGGGTTGTCACAGTGCACCAGCTTTGAGTGCCCTGCTTCATGCACCAAACTTGGACTGATGATCTATTTCACATATGGTATCTTTCTTAAAAATATTGCTAATGGGTTTCAGTCATTATTAGAAGGATGTTCTCACCTCATACAATATTATTTATTGTGGCATATTTGTGGGTTTTTTACATTTTATTTTTATTTAATTATTTTTTTATTGAAGTATAGTTCATTTACAATATTATTTTAGTCTCTGATGTACAGTTCAGTGTCCCGATATTTTTATAAATTATGTTCCATTGGTGGCTCAGACAGTAAAGAATCCGCATACAATGTAGGAGACCTGGATTCCATCCCTGAGTCGGGAAAATCCCCTAAAAGGGAATGGCTACCCACTCCACTATTCTTGCCTGGAGAATTCCATGGACACAGGAGCCTGACAGACTACAGTCCATGGAGTTGCAAAGAGCTGGACATGACTGAGCAACTTTCACTTTTACAGATATTAAAAAATAATGACTATATTTCCCTGTTCTGCACAATATATTCTTGTTGCTTATCTATTTTATACATAGTAGTTTATATACTAAGGCCCATATTCCTATCTTTCCCCTCCCCCATTCCCATTGATATTTGGTTAATTCTATCTGAATGACCAATGGAAATGGAACACAAAACTTATACCATGTTATAAAGCTAATTATCTCTCAATTTAAAAAATGTACCAGGTGTGAGAATGATATTGTGTTTTTATGTGGGAAAATGTCTTTTTTCAGAGAAAGCAGAAATAATTGACATGAGTTACTTTTCACAAATGCAACTTAATTCTACCTGTCTTTGTAAAAGTATTTTGAAATTGCAGATCTACACATCTCAGTCTTCATTTTCCCTGACAACAGACTTTTCCTTGGGTACATTTATATTTCTGAAAACAAAACTAAGTTACTGCAAATTTTTCTTAAGAGGGCTTATGATTTGCTAATGTATGCTTTCTATGCCAAGAAATCAATTTATGAGTCTTTAGATCAAGATAAAAATCTGAAGTTCCTTTTAAAAATTTTAAGTACATTTACTCTAATTTTCTGCACAAAATAATCCTCATTACTTTGGAAAGAGAAATTACTTTCCTTGAGAAGTTTCTGCCTTTATGATGATTGTTTTATTGCACTTTACCTAAATCTAAAATCTCTGCAGCTCATTCTTGAATTCTCTTGAAAGCATTCTTGCTCTCTTTTTGTCTTTGTCTATATACTGATGTATAATAGGTATCCAGTAAAAGTCACCCTTTAAGTGTACAGTTTAAATGTATAATGTCATGTAACCAGCACCAAAATCAAGATAGAGGACAATTTTCATCATCTCAAAAAGTTTCCTCATGAGTGATGATCCTTTGTAGACATTCCCTTCTCACCACTCCTAGGCCTTGACAACCACTGATCTATTTTCTATGCCTATATGACATTCTGCAGAATATCATATATGTGTGTGTGTGTGTATATAATCACATAGTATGTAGATTTCTGTGACTGGATTCTTTCATTTAGCATATATTCATTCATGTTCTTACACATATGAGTAGTTCTTTTTATTTTACTGAATGGTGTCCCATTGTATGAATGGACCACAGTTTGCTTACCTATGCATCAGTTACTGGACCATTGAGTTCTTTCTAGATTTTTATTATGAAAAAACTGCTCTAAACATTCACATGAGGTGTTTGTGTGGACATATGTTTTCATTTCTTTGGAAGAATACCTATGAACAAAGTGTCATGTGGTAAGTGCATACTTAATTTTATAAGAAAATGACAAATTGTTTTTGCTAAGTGGTTGTGCCATTTTGCATTTCCAACAAAATGCATACATACCAAAACTCTGTGTGTGTGTGTGTCTGTGTCTGTGTGCAGTTGCTCAGTTGTGTCTAACTCTGTGATTCCATGGAGTGGAATAGCCTGCCAAGCTCCTCTGTCCATGAAATTTTACAATCAGGAATACTGAAGTGGGTAGCCATTTCCTACTCCACTAGTAGGTATGTAGTGGTATGTAATAGTGGGTTTTATTTTTTATTTTAGCATTTAGCATTATTTTATTTTAGCATTTTTCTAATAGCTAACAATTTTGAATATCATCTCAAGTGTTTGTTTGCCATCATGAATCTATTTTGGTTAAATCACTGTTTCAATCTTTTGCCCACTTAAAAAAATCTAGTTGGTTGTCTTCTTGTTGAGGTGTAAGAGTTCTTTATATTTGTTTAATACAAGTCTCTTAGCAGATACATGTTTTGCAAGTATGTATCTCAATCTGTGGCTTATGTTTTCATTTCCTTTAGTAGTTTATCTCAAGTACTAGATGTTTCAAAATTTTAATAAATTCACTTCTATTAATTCTTTTGTAGTTCAGCTTTTTTATTCCTAACTAGGAAACTTGCCTAACCCCAAGGCCACAGAAATTTTTGTCTTAGGCTTTCTTCTAGAAGTGTTGTAGTTTCAAGTTTTAAAATTAAGTCTATGATTCATTTGAATTATTTTTTGAATGGTGTGAGGTACAGATTGAATTTCCTCTTTTTGCATGTAAATATCCAACTGTTTCAACATCATTTGTTGAATGGTCTAGTCTTAAAACATTGAATTGCTTTAGTTCCTTTGTCAAAACTCAATTGATCATATATGTGTATGTCTGTTTCTAAACTCTATTTTACTACATTGGTCTTTATATCTACTATCATGTTAATATGTAGCTTTATAGAAAGCCTAGAAATTGTATAGTTTGTACAGTATAATTTTATTCTTCTTTTTCGAGATTTTACTTATCTAAATTAAAAAATTTTGCTTATCAGTTTCTATAAAATAGCTTACTAAGATTTTACTGATTTATACTGGCATTATATTGAATTTATAGATTACTTGGGGAGCAAATTAACATCTCAGTCATATTACTCCAGTTACTTACACATCTTTTGATTTTCCTTAGCAATACTTTTTCATTTTAAGTGTAGTGATAGTGCACATCTTTTGTTAAATATATTACTACGTATTTCATGTTTTGCATACCATGTTAAGGAATTATTTTCTAAAATTTAATTTCAAGTTGTTCGGTGCTGCTAAAGAGAGATATAATAGAGTTTTAGTATACAAACTTTGCTAAATTTACTTATTTGAATAAGCTGTTTTCTTATAGATTCCTTGGTATTGTCTGTGTATAAAATCATATCATTTGCAAGGAAAGACAATTTGCTTTTCCCTATGAAATATATATGCTTCTTTAAAAACTGGCTTTGTTGCATTAGACATAACCTGCAGTAAGCTTTAGATAGAAGTGATGCGAGCAGACTTTTTTTTTGCCTGTCTTAGAAGGAAAGCACATATTTTTTCACTGTGAAATACAAGGTTAGGAAGAGATATTTTGTAGATATGTAAGTTTCTTTCTGTTCCTAGTTCTATTTCTAGTTTTCATGAATGGATGTTGAATGGTTTTGCATCTACTCTCACATATTTTGCTGATGTGATTAATTACAGTGATTTATTTTTTAATGTTGAAACTTATATTCCTTGGCTAATCCCCAATTGGTAATGATTTATTATACTTAATTTTTTTAATTTAAATTTATTAATTTTAATTGGAGGCTGCTGGATTCAGTTTGTTAATATTCATCTAAGAACTTTTGCATCTTTTTCTTGCAACTTTGCATCTGTATTTATAAGATATATTGGATGATAGCCTTATTTTTTCTTGAAATGCCTTGTTTAGTTTTGGTATTAATGGCTCCACAAAATAATTTGGAAAATTTCTCATCCTCTTTGATTTTCTGAAAAAAAAAATGTATAGATTGATATCTTTTCTTCTGTAATGTTTCATATAAATCACCTGTTTGTGTATTTTAATTTGAAGTTTTTATTTTTATTTATCTATCTACTTTGTGGGAAGATTCTTCAGTATACATTTAATTTCTTTAATAAATACAAGATTAGTCATGTTATCAGTTTCTTTGGCTTGTTGTGTCTCACAGGGAATTTGTCAATTTCAGTTAAGTCATATTTATTGGCAAAAGGTTTTTTCATAATATTCCATTAATATTATTTTATCATCTGTAGTAACTGTAGTAATGCTTCCACTTTCATTTCTAGTATTAATAATTGTGTCTTCTCTTTTTCTTAATTAATCTATCTTGAAGTTAGCAGTGTTCTTGGTACCTTCTTTTACTTTTGTTGTTTTTCTTTATTGTATTTCTGTTTTCATTTTTATGTATTTCTGTGCTTATTTTTATTGTTTTGTTTTTAATGCTTATCTTGTATTTAATTTGCTCTTCTTGTTTTAGAGTGTTAAGTTGGGCACAAGTCATAGACTTGAGTCTTTTCTTTCTTTTATTTCTAAAACATATAAAACTATAAACATTCCTTTACTACTGCTTTCATTGCTCTTATACTTTTGATATGTTGTGTTTTATTTTAATTCAATTTACAGCATTTTCTCATTTCTGATGTGATTTGATTTGTTACTTGTTTTTGTGGTATGCAAAAAATTTTAATTGTTTAAATATTTTAATCATTGGAGCTCATGTATGTGTTACCTTACATGATGAAAGGGACTTTGCAGATGTGATTAAGTATCTTGCAAGGGAATTAAAGAGCCTCTTGATGAAAGTGAAAGAGGAGAGTGAAAAAGTTGGCTTAAAACTCAGCATTCAGAAAACTAAGATCATGGCATCTGGTCCCATCACTTCATGGCAAATAGATGGGGAAACAGTGAAAACAGTCGCTGACTTTATTTTTCTGGGCTCCAAAATCACTGCAGACAGTGATTGCAGCCATGAAACTAAAAGACGATTACTCCTTGGAAGGAAAGTTATGACCAACCTAGATAGCATATTCAAAAGCAGAGACATTACATTGCCAACAAAGATCCATCTAGTCAAGGCTATGGTTTTTCCAGTGGTCGTGTATGGATGTGAGAGTTGGACTGTGAAGAAGGCTGAGCACCAAAGAACTGATGCTTTTGAACTATGGTGTTGGAGAAGACTCTTGAAAGAGTCCCTTGGACTGCAGGGAGATCCAACCAGTCCATCCTAAAGGAGATCAGTCCTGGGTATTCATTGGAAGGACTGATGTTGAAGCTGAAACTCCAATACTTTGGCCACTCATGTGAAGAGCTGACTCATTTGAAAAGACCTTGATGCTGGGAAAGATAGAGGGCAGGAGGAGAAGGGGATGCAGAGGATGAGATGGTTGGATGGCATCACCGACTCGATGGACATGGGTTTGGGTAGACTCTGGGCGTTGGTGATGGACAGAGGTGCCTGGCATGCTGCAGTTTATGGGGTCACAAAGAGTCGAACACAGCTGAGCGACTGAACTGAATGGAACTGAAGGGAACAATTAGCCTAAATTATCCAGACATACCCAACATAATTAACATGGTCCTTATAAGGGAAAGAGGGAAGCAGGGAAGTCGGAGAAGGAGATGTGACTACAGAGGAAGAGGACAGAGAAATGCAGTCTTGAGCCAAGGAATGTGAGAAGTCTCTAGAAGATGGAAAAGAAAAGGAATGGACTTTCTTTTAGGGTCTCCAGAAGAAATGCAGCCTTGCTGACACCTTGACTTTAACCCAGCAAAACGTGTTTTGGATCTCTGACCGAAAGGGCTGTGAGATAATACATTGGTGTTGCTATAAATCACTAAATTTTTTGTAATTTGTACAGCAACCATAGAAAAATAATAAAGTCATATAGAATTATTTTTAGAATAGGTATGTGGACTAGTGGAATTACTACTTTCAAATCTCTCTCCCTCTCTCAGACACACACACACACACACACACACACACACACACACATGCGGATTTTCATCACATACATGTAATCCCCACCCAGATCAAGATACACAAACTAGCAGGGTAGAGAATAGCTTATATTTTAACATCCCATAAGTGTAAATATGCATTTATATGCGTATGTACAGGAAACACATTAATAGAGAGAGAATTTTTTGGGGAGATGGGTTATTGAAGTATTATTTACTAATAATGTGAAAGTTTAACTTGGTATTGTGAGAGAGTAAGCTCAGAAAAACATGTAAGTTTTATCTAAGGAGTGGTTACTTAGACAGGAGGTGAGAAAGATAGTGCAGAAAATGTCCATGAAAGTTGACTTTGCAATCTAAAATTCCAAATACGGACATTTGTGCTTTATCTTTCTAGCACTCACACTGATTTCTGTTTCTCCTTTTTTTGTGGGGCAGATGCTCCTTAGATTTAGACACAACCAGGCATACAGAAATTACTGTCATACTTCAGCAGTTGTATGGGACTTCCTCCATGTTTTGTTTTCTTTTCATGGCAAACATGAAACAAAAAAATGTTAAACACCCAAACCATGCGTCGAGTGGCTTTTGACTTTCATATGTTGTTTGAATTATTTCAATCAGCCAGAGTATGATACATAAATATTTATCAGTTTGTACATTAAAGATGTGAATATTTGCCCCCAGTCCAATCTTCCATGAACAGAAGGCAAGTTCAAGGCCTACATATCTCCCAAGGGGATGGAGGTCCACACGATCCATCGTCCCTACCTCAGCTATGGCCAAGGAAAACCTTAGGAAGCAGAATACTCCTGAGAGTGGAAGAAGGACCACTGAGAACAATGGGTGAAGTACCTCCCTGTGCAGACCTAGGACTTGGTCAGAGAATCCCCACAGTCCATGTGGTGAGCCTTCCCCCAATCAGCCAGGAAGATTTCACAGTTGCTATAGGGCTATCATTCTTCAATTTGAATACTTAAGTAATAAAAAATTCCAGACATTCTTATTTAAAACAACAAGAAAGTGTTTTTTAAAAATGTATTTATTTTTAATTGGAGGATAATTGCTTTACAACATGAATCAGCCAGAGGCATACATATGTCCCCTCCCTCTTAAACCCCCCTCCCACCTCCCACCCCATTCCACCTTTCTTGATTGTTACAGAGCACTGGGTTGTACAGTAAATTCCCACCAGCTATCTATTTCACATGTAATGTATATGTTTCAATGCTACTGTATCTATTCATCCAACCCTCTCCTTCCTCCACTGTGTCCACAAGTTCATTTTCTGTGTCTGCATCTCCATTGCTGCCATGAAAATAGATTCATCAGTAAAGGTTTTATTCTCTTATATATATATCAGCAAGGCAATTCTGCCCATCATAGCCTTCAAAGATCTGGATGCATGAAACTTCTGCCATTTTAAGGTACTGCTACCCAACGAACAATTTTAATGTTTGCCACGAAAG
Source organism: Capricornis sumatraensis (assembly GCF_032405125.1). Lineage (NCBI taxonomy): Eukaryota > Metazoa > Chordata > Mammalia > Artiodactyla > Bovidae > Capricornis > Capricornis sumatraensis. Next base: position 83,274,408 of record NC_091073.1, read on the forward strand.
AGAAACAAAACACTGAGATCCCCACCACCTCCTAGTGTGAAAGTCACTGCTGTTCCCCTGGCCATATATAAATCTAAGGAGTAGATGTCCAAAAGGAAAGGAGAAGTATAAATTATTATGAGCACTAGAAAGATACAGCACAGTTGTGTGTATTTGGAATTTTAGATTGCAGACTCAACTTTTGTTGACATTTCTCTTTCCGTACTCTCTCTATCATCTCTTATCCAAATATCTACTTTTGAGATAAAGCTTTTATTTTTTTCCTGAATTTAGTCTCCCACAACACCAAGATAAGATTTGATATTATATTTACAGCTCAATAAAATTATTCCTTAGAGCTATTGCAAGATAAGTTCACTAAGTCAGCAGTTGTCTTGACTTGCATTTGGGGTTTGCCATTGTCTCTGTATCAACCTGACAATTTTTAAATGTTTGACTAATGATGGCTTTTAAGCCTCATCCTTCTCTTTCTTTTCTGTCCCACATTTGGGCAAGCTGATAAAAAAGCCCAGATGTTCCCTGCTTTGACACTGGTGGGGGATTCAATCCTTCAAGTTCTTCCTGGTGGGACCCTCACTCCAGCCTGATACACTGGTACGTGCATGGTGTATGCATGCTCAATTGTGTCTGACTCTTTCTGACCTCATGGACCGTAGCCTGCCAGGCTCCTCTGTCCATGGGATTTCCCAGGCAAGAATACTGGAGTAGATTGCCATTTCCCCCTCCAGAGGATATTCCCAACCCAGGGGTTGAACCTGTGTCTCTTGTGTTGGCTGGCAGATTCTTCACCATTGAGCCCCCCTGATACTCTAACCACCTTAAAAACTCCAAGTCAGTTTCCTTTTTCTACTCTCTCAAGGCATTTTTCAGCTCAGTAGGGAGTCTTCTCCCAGTGTTTTTGAAAGACCTTATTATATGAGACATAATTCTTCTCATACCCTCTTGACGTGTGTGTGGAACTATTAGTCTCAACATCAAACCAGGTTGTGAGTTGGGGTCCATGTCTGCAGGGTATACAAAACACTTTGCTTCTTCCTTATACCATATAGGTACAGGTTAACATCAGTCGAAATCCTAGAATGCAGCCACTATTTTCAAGCTCTAAGCATGTACAAAATCTCAATTAACTTTACCTGTTTCAGAGCCAAAGAAGTTCATAGTTTCTTCTTATGCATATTGCTATGTGCTCCTGATTCATCAGCTCTTTGGAGATATTCGTCTTTTATTTTTTGAGTTCAGCAATGTGTCTTGATTAAAAAAATTAACTATGGCTGCTATGTATTTGTGCAGAAGAAAGTAGAAAGAGCTATAAAGTAGTTTGAAAGTAAATAAGCAATGACAATACAAAGTGACAAGTGTTACAACATGGTAGTAGCATCAAAAAGTTTGGGAGAATTTAGACCTTTCCCCACAACCCAATTAGGAAACGATCAGGGAAATCTTCTGGGGAAAAAACGAATATGCTTAAAAATTGAGTAAGTAGATACTGAAACCAAGGAAGAAGAAGAGAATTAATTAGTCAACACAAAGGAAGCGGCTTTAGTGGATGCCTCAGAGCCAAATTCATTAATGACCTGAAGGAGTTCAATAGGCTCCTGAGTAGAATGGGGGAAACCTAGAGACTTATCAAAGGCGAGGTGAAGACATAAGTGTCATCTGAATCTTGAAGGCTATTGGTAGACTTTTACTTTCAGGCTTTTCCTAAGGGACATGGGAAGTCACTGCAGGATTTTAAGTAGATAAGTGGCTTTATCAGGATAACAGTTTAGGAAAAATTCCTCTGGCTATTGAGTGGTCACAGAATTGAAGTGGGAAGAGCTAGAGGTCAGCAGAGCAGTTTGGAGGCTGTGGCCATGATCTAGAAAAGGGGTGAAGATTGACACCCCTGGGAATAGGCAATTGCAAGTGAGAAAGGCGGGAGGATTCGAGGTGCCTCAAAAGTTCAGAAGGTGGAAGCAACAAAACTCATACAGCATCAGAGTCATGACATCCCCAAAGCCCCCCATTACCACCTCCCCTGAGCTGGCCTCTACCCGCAGCCCCAGGAGTCCTGTCCCCGCACCCAGGAATAGCTTTGCCAGGCTGTGCCTCCTGGAGGTTCACCTGTTGTCAGCATCAGGGGCTTTGGAGATGCCGCGAGAGGCGACCTGTGGTCCAGGCATGGCCTTGTGCTGGACCAAGTCCTTGGAGACACAGGAGGTGGGGGCCCAAGCTTGGCTGAGCAGTGTGAGCATGCTGTGGGCTGGGTGCCATTCTGAGGGCTGGTTTCGGTGTCACCTGGACCCTGGGGCCACATGGCCAACTTGTATGTGGTCCTGGAAATCTGTGAGTTTGGGGACTTCGTGAGTAGTTCAGTTGGTAAAGAATCTGCCTGCAATGCTAAAAACCTGGGTTCTCTTCCTGGGTCGGAGAAGGAAATGGCAACCCACTCCAGTATTCTTGCCTGGAGAATCCCATGGACAGAGGAGCCTGGCGGGCCACTGTCCATAGGGTTGCAAGAGTCGGACATGACTTAGCACTATCTTTCTTTCTTTATACTCATGATGGGGATTCCTTGGTGGTGGCTCAGTGATAAAGTACCCACCTGCAGTGCTGGAGATGCAGAAGATGCAGGTTCAGTCCCTGGGTCTGAAAGACCTGGCAGGAAACCATGGTAACCTACTCCAGGATTCTTGCCTGGAGAATCCCACGGACAGGGGAGCCTGGCGGGCTATAGTCCATGAAGTTGCAAAGAATCAGACCCAGCTGAAGCGACTGAGCCTACATACTCATGATAAGAATAAAGGAGAAACCATGGGATGAGGAGAAAGTTACAGGAACTGGATGATAATTCCTTGAGAAATAAAATGCAGATGAAGCTCATTGTATAAATTTTATAGAAGCCACAGGAGATTAAACAAACATTTTACTTTGATTATATCACAAATTGTGTTTATTCCATAAACTGGTTACAGAAAAAAAAAAAAAAAAAGGAAGGGGAAGAGTAAAAATGTCAAAGAGCAAAGGACTGAAGCTGCATCCTGCTGAGTTAGTCTGGTCCAATGTCTTCAGAAGCCCCAGCGAGGGAATTTCGCTTCCATCCCATTGGCTAAAATTGATTTACATCATCCCTCTGCTGACAAGAGAATCTGGGAAAGTGGGCATTTTGAAAATGTTGTTATTCCGGAAAAAAACTGGGGTTTTATGTTGGGTAGACAATTAGCAGCCGCTGCCATAAATTACCTATAAAATGCCCCCAAAGAAGAGACCAACATGTGTTGAATATATAAGCAGAGCTCAATAATGAGATCTGGACTGAAAATAAAGATTTGAGAAGTTTTAGCATTAGGATGGCAATTTAACCCACAGAAGTGCATGAGATTATTCGGAATGGTAAGGAACTGAAATAAGAATAGAGAAGAAATTGATGTGGTCAGTCATTTTAAAAAATATTTTAAAAAATTGAAGTGTAGTTGATGTACATTATATATTATAGGTATACAATATAGTGTTTCACATTTTTTAAAGATTATACTCAATTTCTGGTTATTATAAAATATTCGCTATATTCTCCACATTGTACAATATATTTTGTAGCTTATTTAATTTTTTCTTTCATTTTTGTTTGTTTGGACTGTTTTTTTGGCTGTGCTGCCCTCTCCAGCATATGGGATCTTAGTTCCAGTTCCCAGACCAGGGATGGAACCTATATATCCTTGCATTGGAAACACGGAATCTTAACCACTGGATTATTAGGGAAGTCCATCTTGAAGCTTATTTTATATTATACCTAATAGCTTCTACTTCTTCATCTACTCCCCTGTATTGCCCCTTCCACCTTCCCTGTCCCCACCGGTAACCATTAATTTTGTTCTCTATATCTGTGAGTCTGCTTCTTTTATTGTTACTCACTTGTTTGTTGTGTTTTTTAGAGTCATTTAATTAACCATATTTAGTAATAATCTACAAAGCAGCAGAAGCAGAAACCTAGAATAATTTCAACTCTCTGCTTGGTCAGCTGGGTGCCCGGCAGCACCATCATGATGATAATAAATGATGCACCAGGAGGAACAGGATGGCTGAAGAAAATGGGCAAAAACATCCTGACTGTGCTGAGCTTGAAACCCCAGGGGGTGATGTCCAGAAGGGGATTTAAAATAAAAATATATATATCTGAGTAAAATTTAGGGTTGGAGACAATGATTTAGGAAACATCTGTGGAAGCATATGCTGCTGCTGCTGCTGCTAAGTTGCTTCAGTCATGTCCGGCTCTGTGCGACCCCATAGACAGCAGCCCACCAGGCTCCTCTGTCCCTGGGATTCTCCAGTCAAGAGTACTGGAGTGGGCTGCCATTTCCTTCTCCAGTGCATGCATGCATGCTAAGTCACTTCAGTCGTGTCCTACTCTGTGCGACCCTATGGACAGCAGCCCACCAGGCTCCTCTGTCCACAGGATTCTCCAGACAAGAATACTGGAGTGGGTTGCCATTTCCTTCTCCAGTGGAAGCATATAAAGGTGGGTAAATGAGTACAGAAAGAAATCAAAGATATACCTTGAATTACACTAAAACATAGAAGTGAACCCTATCTGCCTATTAATTTCCTTACTAATTCCTATGTTTGACTCATTTTCCCTAGCTAAATTGTAATCCTTTTGAGAGAAAAATAAAACAAAGCAAAAAATGTATTTCAGAGTACAGAATAGATTACTTGACAGATGATAGGTGAGGAAAAAAATACCACCTGGTCAGAAGACAGAATACAGGCATATTGGATGCATCCATTGGGAACAGAAGATAGGAAAGCATATTAAAGAACAAAAAAAGAAATTAAGTGGATAATTTGGACTAAAAGCCACTGAAATCAGGGTTTCCCAGACCTAAGTTATTAAATAACTTATATTCACAACATGATCCACTTTTGATTGGAAAACTCAGAGTATGGTTTTCATGAGACAGACCTGAATTTTAATGAAGTTATTGAAACTCTTACTTTCACATGCATAGGGATAACTTAAGTTGTATTCAAGTGTTGTGTGATTCTGTTTCTAAAGTAACTTGCAAAATGATTTTGAGGTAACACTAGCCCCTAAACCTAAGAATCACTTGGGAAATTCAGGGTTTTAATTGGCTTGAGTCTTCAGCCTCAGTCTTCTCATCTTCGGTTTTAATTTTCTAAGTCATCCTTGAGGAGTGATTGTCTTCTAACCAGGAAACCCCTTCTAGTCTAAATCCCTCTCAGGTTGTGGCAGGAGGTGGCGGGGGGGAGCCTCCAAACAGGGGACATCCTAAAATTCCCCGGATTCTTCTTCAGATTCAGCCACCACCTGGGCTTCATTTCTTTTCAAACCAGACCTATAAAAGATTCGTCAGCACTCTTCCTGGGGGTAAGGGTCAGTTTTTTCTTAGATAAGAGGTCAAGCAAAGAAAATAGAATCTATTTGTTCCTCTTGAAACTAAGGACAAAAGGGTCAAAGAAAGTGCTTTCGCTGCTCCGTTTAGCCATTCTATGTTGTTATGAGCAAGTGGTTTTAAGCCTGCCTCAGCTCTATCCAAATCCCTGTTTAGATATCAAAGTCATATCTCCCTGATCCGGCTACTCGCAGCCTGCATTAGCTTTACCCTCCGCTGGTGCCTTGTGGTTGGGAAATGAATCACTCAGATTCATGCCATTTTGACAGAGAGCTTAGAGGCAGCTCAGCCTGGCAGAGTTGGCCGCAGCATACAAGGGCAGCCTAGACCCGCCACGCTACACTAGGGTCTGTGTAGCTGAGCTGCTTAATTGGGTTCTTGCTCTTCACAAGCCTCCAAATAGCTTCTTGAGTCCCAGAGTTGGTGGTGGAATTTTTCTCTCTCTCTCTTTTTTTTTTTTTTTCATCTGGCTAATAAGATTTTCCAAGTCACCAAAGCCAGAGGGGTTTGGGAAAGAAAAAGCCTTCTTTGTTAAACAAAGCAAGTTCTATGGGACTTTCTGCCTTTGACTTTAGGGAACCCATCCCAATTAAAGTGTGAAATGATTGTGAATATGGAGGGATCTCAGTGGAAAAAGCGGCTTCCAACCCTGATGAGCATGGGCTCGGAATATTAGTTTTAGTGCAAATCCCTTCTTTGAAAGATCCAGAGGCTAGGACTTTGTTACTGAGAATTTAGAGAAACATCACAAAGTCAAAGGCAGCAAGAGACTGCAAAGAGTCTAAGAATTTAAAACGTGTTTGTTTTTCCAGCTATCATGCTACAGATTCTTTAAAGAAAAAAAAAAAAAAAAACAACTCAGGAAGTAGACAGCATTACCAGATGAATAGAACTCAGTAAAATTTCCTTTGAAAACTGCCAAGTGAAGTGATGCATCAGGTCATAGTTCAGCCTTCTAAGCCAAGGTAGGCATCCTGAGGTATTATTTTCATCTAGAATAATATGTCATGTAAATTTACATTAAGCCCATTGTTCTGCAAATGTACCCATATTTAACATGATAATATATCACATTATATAGAAAAAGCAGACACAATAGGAAATGGCCTTCATCCTTCAATAGCATTTGAGCAATGAGACTAATGAAGGAATAATCCTAAATGATTAGCTGTTCATTCGTGTCTGACTCTTTGGAACCCCAGGCACTATAACCTGCCAGGCTCCTCTGTCCCCGGGATTCTCCAGGCAAGAATACCGGAGTGAGTTTCTATTTCCCCCTCCAGGGGATCTTCCTGACCCAGGGATCAAACCTACATCTCCTGCATTGGCAGGTGAATTCTTTACCATTAAGCCATGCCTAACTCCAAAGATACATTCAATGGCCTCTGAGATTCGAATAAGGGTACTTTTGTCTCCTTGAGAATTTGGAGACCCTGAGGGTTATATGCAGAGTACATCATGAGAAATGCTGGGCTGGAAGAAGCACAAGCTGGAATCAAGATCACCAGGAGAAATATCAATAACCTCAGATATGCAGATGACACCACCCTTACGGCAGAAAGTGAAGAGGAGCTAAAACGCCTCTTGATGAAAGTGAAAGAGGAAAGTGAAAAAGTTGGCTTAAAGCTCAACATTCAGAAAACTAAAATCATGGCGTCTGGTCCCATCATGTCATGGGAAATAGATGGGGAAACAGTGGAAACAGTGTCAGACTTTATTTTTTTGGGCTCCAAAATCACTGCAGGTGGTGATTGCAGACATGAAATTAAAAGACGCTTACTACTTGGAAGGAAAGTTATGAGCAACCTAGATAGCATATTCAAAAGCAGAGACATTACTTTACCAACAAAGATCCATCTAGTTAAGGCTATGGTTTTTCCAGTAGTCATGTATGGATGTGAAATTTGGACTGTGAAGAGAGCTGAGTGCCAAAGAATTCATGCTTTTGAACTGTAGTGTTGGAGAAGACTCTTGAGAGTCCCTTGGACTGCAAGGACATCCAACCAGTCCATTCTGAAGGAGATCAACCCTGGGATTTCTTTGGAAGAAATGATGCTAAAGCTGAAACTCCAGTACTTTGGCTACCTCATGAGAAGAATTGATTCATTGGAAAGACTCTGATGCTGGGAGGGATTGGGGGCAGGAGGAGAAGGAGATGATAGAGGATGAGAAAGCTGGATGGCATCACCGACTGGATGGACATGAGTTTGAGTGAACTCTGGGATTTGGTGATGGACAGGGAGGCCTGGGTGCTGCGATTCATGGGGTCGCAAAGAGTCAGACATGACTGAGCAACTGAACTGAACTGAACTGAAGTTATTTGCTATGGGGCCATCCTGTGCACTGTAGAATGTTCAGTAACATCCCTTACCTCTACCCACCAGATGCCAATAACACATCACCCAACTTTTGCAATGTAATATGTTTCCAGACATTGGCAAATGTTCCCTGGGAACAAAAGTTGCCCCAGCTAAGAACCTGTGACAGAGATGGTACCTAGTCCATGAGCATGGATGAATGTAGAAAGTAAGAGGAGAAGAGTGCTCAGGATAAAACACTGAAAGGCACCCCATTTAGGAACCAAAAAAGGAAAGAAAATACCCTAAGAGAGATTGAGAAGGATTGCTGAGAGAAGTAGGGAAAAAATACGGAAGCCAAGGGAAAATGTTTCAGTATGCATGCATGCATGCTAAGTTGCTTCAGTCGTGTCTGACTCTGTTCAACCCTATGGAGAGCAGCCCACCAGGCCCCTCTGTCCATGGGATTCTCTAGGCAAGAATACTGGAGTGGGTCGCCATTTCCTTCTCTTATGTTTCAGTAAGAAAGGTGTGATTCCTAAGGGCAAATGTGGATGAGAGATTAATTCACATGGAGCCTACAAGGCAGCCCTCTGTTTAGCAGCAAGGCTGTCAGTGATGATCTCAGTGAAGATAATCTTAACAGCACTGGAGCAAAGACCAGAGGGAGGCGGTGGAGTGAAGCCGCTCAGTCGTGCCCGACTCTTTGCGACCCCACGGACTGTAGCCTACCAGGCTCCTCTGTCCATGGGATGTTCCAGGCAAGAGTACTGGAGTGGATTGCCATTTCCTTCTCCAGAGGACCTTCCCGACCCAGGGACTGAACCTGGGTCTCCCGCATTGTAGACAGACGCTTTACCCCCTGAGCCACCAGGGAAGTGGGGTGAGGAGTAAATGAATTTATATTGTGTTTTTGTACTATTTTGGCCAGGCATGAGAGCTCAGGCAAGAAAATATGGACAGTTAAAAAGGTCTTGTCTTGGAGTTTTGAAAGAGAGTTCAAGAAGTGGTTCAGTGGCAAACGGAAGTTGATGATAATGGCAAGAAAGTGGTTGAGGTAAGGAACTATAAAATGTAAACTATATAATGAAGAAAATGGATACAGGAGAGAATGACGGGTAGATAAAGTAGAGAGTTTGGATAAACTGACAAAGTAAAAAGTTTGAATTCAAGGTTTCTATAAGGAGTAAGTAACATGAGAATTACTGAGGGGAAAATTTGAAAGTACCTATTAATAGGATAGTGATCAACCAAATTGGGCTTTAGTTTCCTTGTCAGTTAAGTTCAGGGGGTTAACATAGATATCCCCAAATTTTTGCAGTTTTGTTTTAGATTAATAAGAATCTTCCTGATTCTTAGGTGATAGAAATATGACTTTAGGAAATGAAAGATATGTGTATATATTAATATAATTTTGTGTCTAAAAATGTTATTGATATAAAAATTTTCTGAGATAGAGTTCTGATTTGGGGCCATCCCAATTTTGATGCTCAAAGTTTGATACTATAAATAAGGGTATTTTATTCCCAACAAATAGGTCTAACCCATGTTGATAGGTTCTTTAATTTAGAAAGAGGAAACCCTAGATATACGAGATAGTTTTTGGTGGTTGAATGACTTTGGAGAGGAGCATAAATTCCCAAGAAATACAAAGATCATGGAATCTTGGTTTCTGTGGGCATACTTGTGTGTGATTTTCCTCTCTGTCTTATAACTTTTTCTGAAAGGTTAGCAACAATAGAGGCTTAAATGCTGTATCTTACAGTAAAATGAGAAGGTTATAAAATAAGGTCAGAAAATATGGGGATATACACCTCTGTTTTGCCTTCTGACGCTCTAGGCAGACATCATGAACTGATTTGAGTACGCCTTCCTCCAGAATGTGGACATGTGCTTATGGGCATAATTCTTACCTCTGGCTGAGCATCAGAATCATTTGTGGAGATTAAAAAGAAAATCAGGCTTCATCCTAGATTTACTTAATCAGCACTTCAGTGATCCTGATGTACTCAGCCTAAGACTGATTTTCTACACATGGCTCCAAGCAGACAGATTGGAGTTGGCACTTGAGATGAAAGATACATTATCTCAGCTGGAGAATAACTGCCAACTCTCACCCTCCTCTCTCTTCCCTGTAGCTCTATTTTACAAGGTGGAGATGCATTTCACTTCAAAAAGTTGCCAATTCTGAATTAGAGTAAGACTTAATCCACAAATGAGCTTGAGCAAGACTGGAAGTAATTCTCACCAAACCTTCCTCCATCTAGTTATTATCTTTAAGGCTAACAGCATTAACAAGCTCCTGGGATAATTATTCCATTGAGAGTTGATCATTGACTCCTTTATTACAAAACATTTATTAAGAGCTCAGAGTCTAAAGATGGCACACATTTCAGATATAAGCAGAACAGATGATAAAACCATATATTGAAGTAATTAATTAGCTACAGTGCTCTTATATTTGTGCTTTCCCAACAAGCCAAAAAAACTATAAAATCAAAATCTAATCATTAGAGTTTACCTAAACAAGGGCCATATGGAAAGCCATAGCAGAAAGTGTGACGAAGTCAAATCATCTGAAGTTGTGTTCCAAAAAGTCTTTCCTGAGAGAGGCAGAATCAAGATGGTAGAATAAGAAGACACACCAAAACTACAACTGCAATTTGGCACAGCTCTCTCTGAGAATGACCTAAAGACTATGAGGACAACTCTTCTACAGTTAAGCATATAAAGAAAACATCACACCAAGATGTGTAAGCAGAAAAGAGAAGCAATCTAGTCAAAAGAAAAAGGGGATATCACAAACTCAAAGGTCTTCCCTTAGAAGCAAGGGGTTTGACCCCCGCATTGGGCACCCCAAACTTGGTGATTGACACTGGGAAGACAAGCCTGTCTCCCTTAACTTGTTTTGAAAGCCAGTGAGGCTTACTACCTGGTGAACTAAAAGGCTATAGAAAACCCAGACTACATTCTTAAAGGACTTGTGCACAGCTTATCTGCTTTGAGACCTAGTGCAGAGGCAGCTGATTGGAAAATGTTTGGCACTGCAGATGGCCTGAACACCACCCAGCCTGCATCCAGCTCCAGCACCCCCACCAAGACAGTGGTCCCCAGCAGGCCCCAGGTGAAGCCTTGGGCTGCCCCATGTTCCAGCTTTAGGCCCCTCATTAAGGTTATGGGCCTGGTGCCCCCCAGAAAGAGCACCAGCCTGCACTCACTTCCCACCCTGCCAAAGCCACTGGCATACAGATGCATCCACAAAAGGGCAAAACTTTAAGCTGTTTTCCCTAATTCATAAAGACAAATAAAGTCAAATAAAATGAGAAGACAGAAGAATATGTTCCAAACAAAAGAACAAGATGCAATTCTAGGGGAAAAAAAAGTTCTGATGAGATGGAGATAAATAATTTACCTGATAAAGAGTTCAAAGAAAAGTGCTCACCAAACTCAGAGGAAGAGTAGAAGAAGACAGTGAGAACTTCAACAAAAAATTAGAGAATGTAAAAAACAGCCGATTAGAGCTGAAGAATACAATAAAGTGAGAAATACATTCAGTTCAGTTTAGTCACTCAGTCGTGTCCAACTCTTTGCGACCCCATGAATCACAGCACGCCAGGCCTCCCTGTCCATCACCAACTCCTGTAGTTCACTCAGACTCACATCCATTGAGTCAGTGATGCCATCCTGCCATCTCATCCTCTGTCATCTCCTTCTCCTCCTGCCCCCAATTCCTCCCAGCATCAGGGTCTTTTCCAATGAGTCAACTCTTCACATGAGGTAGCCAAAGTACTGGGGCTTCAGCTTCAGCATCATTCCTTCCAAAGAAATCCCAGGGCTGATCTCCTTCAGAATGCATTGGTTGGATGTCCTTGCAGTCCAAGGGACCCTCAAGAGTCTTCTCCAGCATCACAGTTCAAAAGCATCAATTCTTTGGTGCTCAGCCTTCTTCACAGTCCAACTCTCACATCCATACATGACCACAGGAAAAACCATAGCCTTGACTAGACGGACCTTAGCCGGCAAAGTAATGTCTCTGCTTTTGAATATGTTATCCAGGTTGGTCATAACTTTTCTTCCAAGGAGTAAGCATCTTTTAATTTCATGGCTGCAGTCACCATCTTCTGTGATTTTGGAGCCCCCCAAAATAAAGTCTGACACTGTTTCCACTGTTTCCCCATCTATTTGCCATGAAGAGATGGGACCAGATGCCATGGTCTTCGTTTTCTGAATGTTGAGCTTTAAGCCAACTTTTTCACTCTCCACTTTCACTTTCATCAAGAGGCTTTTTAGTTCTTTTTCACTTTCAGCCATAAGGGTGGTGTCATCTGCATATTTGAAGTTATTGATATTTCTCCCAGCAATCTTGATTCCAGCTTGTGTTTCTTCCAGTCCAGCATTTCTCATGATGTACTCTGCATATAAGTTAAATAAGCAGGGTGACAATATACAGCCTTGACGTACTCCTTTTCCTATTTGGAACCAGTCTGTTGTTCCATGTCCAGTTCTAACTGCTGCTTCCTGACATGCATATAGGTTTCTCAAGGGGCAGGTCAGGTGGTCTGGTATTCACATCTCTTGAAGAATTTTCCACAGTTTATTGTGATCCACACAGGCAAAGGCTTTGGCATAGTCAATAAAGCAGAAATAAATGTTTTTCTGGAACTCTCTTGCTTTTTCCATGATCCAGCGGATGTTGGCAATTTGATCTCTGGTTCCTCTGCCTTTTTTAAAACCAGCTTGAACATCAGGAAGTTCACGGTTCACGTATTGCTGAAGCCTGGCTTGGAGAATTACTAGCGTGTGAGATGAGTGCAATTGTGTGGTAGAGAAATACATTAGAGGAAATCAATAGCACATTAGATGATACAGAAGAACCCATAAGCGACCTAGAAGAGAAAATCTTGGAAATAATATAATAGCAAAAGAAAAAAAGAATTTAAAAAATGAGGATAGTTTAAGGGATCACTGAGAAAACATCATGTGTAATAACATTCCCATCATAGAAGTTCCAGAAGGAGAAGAGAGAGAGAAAGGGGCAGAACATGTATTTGAGGAAACAATGGCTAAAAAAATCTCCTGTAGCCTGGGGAAGGAAATGGATATCCATGCCCAGGAACCACAGAGAGTACCAAACAAGAAGAACCCAAAGAAATCTACACCAAGACATATGTAATTAAAATGGCAAAAATTATATAGATGGCCATTAGTCACATGAAAAGATGCTTAACAGCACTCATTATTAGAGAAATGCAAATCCCCTCATTCCAGTCAGAATGGCCATCATCAAAAAATCTAGAAAGAATAAATACTGGAAAGGGTGTAGAGAAAAGGCAACCTTCTTGCACTGTTGGTGGGAATGTTAATTAATGCAGTCACAATGGAAAACCATATGGAGATTCCTTTAAAAACTAGGAATAAAACTATCATATGATCTAGCAATCCAACCACTCAGCATATACCCTGAGAAAACCATAACTGAGAAAGACACATGTACCCCCATTGTTCATAGCAGTACTATTTACAATAGCCAGGACATGGAAGTAACCTGGATATCCACTGACAGATGAATGGATAAAGAAGTTGTGATAAAGATATATAATGGAATATTACTCAACCATAAAAAGGAATGCATTTGAGTCAGTTCTAGTGAGGTGGATGAACCTAGAGCCCTGCTATACACAGTGAAGTAAGTCAGAAAAGAAAAAAACAATTGTATAACACATATATATGGAATCTACAAAAATGGTACTGATGGACCTATTTGCAGGGCAGGAATAGAGACAGAGATGGAGAACTGACTTGTGGACACAGCAGGGGAAGGAGAGGGTGGGACAGACTGAGAGAGTAGCATGGAAATATGTACATTACCAGATGTAAAATAGCTAGCTATTGGGAAGTTGCTGTGTAACACAGGGAGCTTAGCCTGGTGCTTTCTGACAACACAGAGGGGTGGGGTGGGGTAGGGGGCAGTGGGGAGGTTCAGGAGGGAGGGAACATATGTATACTTATGGATAATTCACATTGTCGTATGGCAGAATCCAACACAATATTTTAAAGTAATTATCCTCCAATTAAAAATAATGTTTTTAAAATGGCAAAAATTAGAGAATTTTAAAGCCAGCAAGTGAAAACCAGTCATATACAAGGAAACCTCTATGAGACCGTCAGCTGATTTTTCAATGAAAACTTAGCAAAGCAGACGATATATTTAAATGCTAAAAGAAAAAATCCTATAACAGGTTATCATTCAGAACTGAAGGAGAAATAGAGTTTCTCAGATAAGCAAAAACTAAAAATTTTCATTACCAATTAAACCAGCCTTACAACAAATGATAAAAGGACATCTCTGAGTGCAAAAGAAAAAACCACAACTAAAAATATGAAATGTATGAAAAAGAAAATCTCATTCAGTTCAGTTCAGTTCAGTTGCTCAGTTGTGTCTGAGTCTTTGCAACCCCATGAATCGCAGCACGCCAGGCCTCCCTGTCCATCACCATCTCCTGGAGTTCACTCAGACACATGCCCATCGAGTCCATGATACCATCAAGCCATCTCATCCTGGGTCGTCCCCTTCTCCTCCTGCCCCCAATCCCTCCCAGCATCAGAGTCTTTTCCAATGAGTCAGCTCTTCACATGAGGTGGCCAAAGTACTGGGGCTTCAGCTTTAGCATCATTCCTTCCAAAGAAATCCCAGGGCTGACCTCCTTCAGAATGGACTGGTTGGATCTCCTTGCAGTCCAAGGGACTCTCAAGACTCTTCTCCAACACCACAGTTCAAAAGCATCAATTCTTCAGCGCTCAGCCTTCTTCACAGTCCAACTCTCACATCCATACATGACCACAGGAAAAACCATAGCCTTGACTAGATGGACCTTAGCCGGCAAAGTAATGTCTCTGCTTTTGAATATATTATCTAGGTTGGTCATAACTTTTCTTCCAAGGAGTAAGCGTCTTTTAATTTCATGGCTGCAGTCACCATCTTCTGTGATTTTGGAGCCCCCCAAAATAAAGTCTGACACTGTTTCCACTGTTTCCCCGTCTATCTGCCATGAAGTGATGGGACCAGATGCCATGATCTTCATTTTCTGAATGTTGAGCTTTAAGCCAACTGTTTCACTCTCCTCTTTCACTTTCATCGAGGCTTTTTAGTTCCTCTTCACTTTCTGCCATAAGGGTGCTGTCATCTGCATATCTGAGGTTATTGATATTTCTCCTGGCAATCTTGATTCCAGCTTGTGTTTCTTCCAGTCCAGCATTTCTCATGATGTACTCTGCATATAAGTTAAATAAGCAGGGTGACAATATACAGCCTTGATGTACTCCTTTTCCTATTTGGAACCAGTCTGTTGTTCCATGTCCAGTTCTAACTGCTGCTTCCTGGCCTGCATACAGATTTCTCAAGAGGCAGGTCAGGTGGTCTGGTATTCCCATCTCTTTCAGAATTTTCCACAGATTTTTAATGTGATCCACATAGTCAAAGGCTTTGTCATAGTCAATAAAGCAGAAATAGATATTTTTCTGGAACTCTCTTGCTTTTTCCATGATCCAGCGGGTGTTGACAATTTGATCTCTGGTTCCTCTGCCTTTCTAAAACCAGCTTGAACATTGGAAGTTCATGATTCACGTACTGCTGAAGCCTGGCTTGGAGAATTTTGAGCATTACTTTACTAGCATGTGAGATGAGTGCAATTGTGCAGTAGTTTGAGCATTCTTTGGCATTGTCTTTCTTTGGAATTTAAATGAAAACGGACCTTTTCCTGTCCTGTGGCCACTGCTGAGTTTTCCAAATTTGCTGGCATATTGAGTGCAGCACTTTCACAGCATCATCTTTCAGGATTTGAAATAACTCAGCTGGAATCCCATCACCTCCACTAACTTTGTTCATAGAGATGCTTTCTAAGGCCCACTTGACTTCACATTCCAGGGTGTCTGGCTCTATGTGAGTGATCACACCACTACCTGGTCCCAAATATCAGAAGAGCTAAGGTTTAGAAACTCTGGTCTATGTGAAAATGGATCACAAATCTATTTTTCTAGTGGAGACTTTTGAGAGTCAGAGCCACTGATATAACTGCCCACTAGGCCTTTCCACTTGTTACCCCGCTGGCACTTCGAACTCAAATATCCAACCCACTTATGTTATCGGCTCCTGAAAACCTTGCCTCCTCCCAGGATCATTTTTTTTTTTTTAAGGTAAATTGTACCTCCATCTTCCCATTTACTCAATCAGAACTCTGATATCATTACTGAGTCATCTTTTCCTTCACCACTAAAGTCCTTAAGGAAATTCTGAAACATAACTCTTGAATATCTCTGGAGTCATCTGCTGCTCTCCTTTGCTGGACTTCTACTTCTCCAGTATTCTTGTCATTCATGGTCCTGCCCTACCCTGCAACAACAAACACGCCAGAAACACTCCATATTTTAATTGTAATCAATACAGCACAACATGAATGTGCCATACTTCTACTTGCCACCAAGGCCCTACATATTCTCTTCTCTTTGTCTGCAACAGTTTGAACTTGCCTTTGCCTGCCAACGTGCCACCATACATGTATACACACTTCACATGATGAATTCATTTAGCTCTCAGTGTGGACATAATTTCTTCCAGGAAGCTTTCTATGCTATTGATAATCAAGGCACCCCTCTAGTGTTCTACCCTGGTACCCTGTTCTTTCTCTAACACTATTTGAGTGGTTTGTCTACTACACTGGAATTTCTAATCTATCTTTGTATCACTGATGCTTGTCACATTTCCTGTACCCGGCAGCACTGGATAAATGTCTAGCAGGTAAATGAGTAAATGAATGTTTATCTGGTTAGAACCATATGTAGGTTCTTCATGAATACTTTTTCTCAAACAGTTTGTAATAAGAAGCTGACCACCTTGAAAATGATTTGGTTAAAAGCTATTTAAGACCAAAAGAATTAGAAATTGTATCACACTTACTTTATATGTTTAGCTATTTGTAGATATAGAATATGCAAAGATTTGTGAAGAATAAGTTTACACATGAATTGAACAAATACAATTTGTATGTGTATTTTCCATCCTTTAGTGACAACTCATTCCTAAATTGGGGTAGAAAATATGCATGCCCTCTGAACCACTGCAAACTCTTGGATACTAAAAAGAAAAGTTAACTAGACACTTTTATTTGATCTTTTAGCTCAAGTAAGCACACAAACTGTTTACCAGAACCTAAACTTGATCCTCATTTCTTAAATGTTCAACACTGCTTACCCTTAGCCTTCCAAATAGGATCATTCTAAAGCTCACGCCAGCAAGCTTTCTTTGCAACTGTGCTTAAGGTTGATATTCACACACAAGTGCTAAGTCTAAGTAACTTTTACAGATGAAAAAAAACAATCCAAAGAAAGTGAAAAATGGAAAGTTAATGTGAATCCCTCTCTTGCAACCATACTCTTTGGATCTTAGATAATGCAACACCCTTGCCCCACAAAAGAAGAGATTACTAATGAGTTTCAGCCTCCTAAGGTATTAGGTTATACATTGTAAAACAATTCTACCTCTAGGATGTAGGTGGAGGGGATATAGGAAATGCTATTCCACAAGATTTAGACACCTCTATGGGTTTTACCTTAACTTTCTTATATTAGAGGTATAGGAACTCAAACCTTGGGCATTATTTAAATATTTGTTGAATGGAAATTCTTTCACCATGATATAGCATATAGGTGAGAGGACTTTCTTTATGGAACATAAAAACAAAAAGTGAAACATTGTTCACTTCTATCCCTTTATAATCTTTACCCAGTGACTCTGCAGAAAATCATATGACCTTCTCTTAGGCTTCATATATATTCAAATCCCAACACCATTTATTTGGTAGATCTTCTCCTTTCTGGCCTGCCGCCAAATTATAACATGCTGTATGATATCATTAGAAATTATTTTTTTTTAAAGCTGTGGAACTCAGTAGCCACCATCATGTCCTTTACTTCTTTGGAAAATAGCCCCAAGTATTATAGCCCCTTTAGCCTTCCAGTGCAATGGAAAAATGCATGAAGAAGAACAGTCTTCACTAATGGATCCTTCATAGGGCAGCCTGAGAACACTTTTAAAACTGAAAGTAAATTGATTATTCTTTCAAAAACTTAACCAATTCATGCTGTAGGAGTCAGGTCTATACGAAGATTTGAGTACTTACATGAATAAGAGAATTCAAAGTCTAGGAGGGAACATATACACATAAAATAATTATAATGCAGTATAATATAAAAAGAGGAACTAAAGAGCCTCTTGATGAGGGTGAAAGAGGAGTATGAAAAAGCTGGCTTAAAATTCAACATTCAGAAAGACCAAGATCATGGCATCCATTCCCATCACTTCATGGCAAATAGATAGGGAAACAATGGAAGCAGTGACAGATTTTATTTTTTTGGTCTCCAAAATAATGCAGATGGTGACTGCAGTTATGAAATTAAAAGACACTTGCTCCTTGGAAGGAAAGCTATGAAAAACTTAGACAGCATATTAAAAATCAGAGGCATCACTTTGCTGAAAAATTTCCATATAGTCAAAGCTATGGTTTTTCCAGTAGTCATGTATGGATGTGAGAGTTGGACCAGAAAGAAGGCTGAGCACTGAAGAACTGATGCCTTCAAATTGTGGTGCTGGAGAAGACTCTTGAGAGTCTCTTGGACAGCAAAGAGGTCAAACCAGTCAATCCTAAAGGAAATCAACCTTGAATATTCACTGGAAGGACTGTTGCTGAAGCTGAAACTCTGATCCTTTGGCCATCTGACGCAAAGTGCTGAATCATTGGAAAAGACCCTGATTCTGGGAAAGATTGAGGGCAAGAGGAAAAGGGGGTGACAGAGGATGTGGTAGTTGGAAAGCATCACTGACTCAATGGACATGAGTTTGAGCAAATTCAGGGAGATAGTGAAGGACAGGGAAGCCTAGCGTGCTGCAGTCCAGGGGGATGCAGAGTTGGACATGACTTAGCAATGAACAATAGCAACTTAATATAACAAACACTACATTAAGAGTCAACACATATTGAGGCCTTGTCACTTACCAAATACTATTCTAAATGCATGGTATGGATAAATTAATTTAATCTCTGAGGTTTGTGACATTGTACAGGAGACAGGGATCAGGACCATCCTCATGGAAAAGAAATGCAAAAAAGCAAAATGGCTCTCTGGGGAGGCCTTACAAATAGCTGTGAAAAGAAGAGAGGCAAAAAACAAAGGAGAAAAGGAAAGATATAAGCATCTGAATGCAGAGTTCCAAAGAATAGCAAGAAGAGATAAAAAAGCCTTCTTCAGCAATCAATGCAAAGAAATAGAGGAAAACAACAGAATGGGGAAGACTAGGGATCTCTTCAAGAAAATTAGAACTATCAAGGGAACATTTCATGCAAAGATGGGCTCGATAAAGGACAGAAATGGTCTGGACCTAACAGAAGCAGAAGATATTAAGAAGAGGTGGCAAGAATACACAGAAGAACTGTACAAAAAAGATCTTCATGACCCAGATAATCATGATGATGTGATCACTAATCTAGAGCCAGACATCTTGGAATGTGAAGTCAAGTGGGCCTTAGAAAGCATCACTATGAACAAAGCAAGGGGAGGTGATGGAATTCCAGTGGAGCTGTTTCAAATCCTGAAAGATGATGCTGTGAAAGTACTGCACCCAATATGCCAGCAAGTTTGAAAACTCAGCAGTGGCCACAGGACTGGAAAAGGTCAGTTGTCATTCCAATTCCAAAGAAAGACAATCCCAAAGAATGCTGAAACTACCCCACAATTGCACTCATCTCACATGCTAGCAAAGTAATGCTCAAAATTCTCCAAGCCAGATTCCAGCAATACGTGAACGGTGAACTCCCTGATGTTCAAGCTGGTTTTAGAAAAGGCAGAGGAACCAGAGATTAAATTGCCAACATCCGCTGGATCATGGAGAAAGCCAGAGAGTTCCAGAAAAACGTCTATTTCCGCTTTATTGACTACGCCAAAGCCTTTGCCTGTGTGGATCACAATAAACTGTGGAAAATTCTGAAAGAGATGGGAATACCAAACCACCTGACCTGCCTCTTGAGAAATCTGTATGCAGGTCAGGAAGCAACAGTTAGAACTGGACTTGGAACAACTGACTGGTTCCAAATAGGAAAAGGAGTACATCAAGGCTGTATGTTGTCACCCTGCTTATTTAACTTATATGCAGAGTACATCATGAGAAATGCTGGACTGGAAGAAACACAAGCTGGAATCAAGATTGCCAGGAGAAATATCAATAACCTCAGATATGCAGATGACAGCACCCTTATGGCAGAAAGTGAAGAGGAACTAAAAAGCCTCTTGATGAAAGTGAAAGAGGAGAGTGAAAAGTTGGCTTAAAGCTCAACAGTCAGAAAACGAAGATCATGGCATCTGGTCCCATCTCTTCATGGCAAATAGACGGGGAAACAGTGGAAACAGTGTCAGACTCTATTTTGGGGGGCTCGAAAATCACTGCAGATGGTGACTGCAGCCATGAAATTAAAAGACACTTACTCCTTGGAAGAAAAGTTATGAGCAACCTAGATAGTATATTCAAAAGCAGAGACATTACTTTGCTGACTAAGGTCCATCTAGTCAAGGCTATGGTTTTTCCTGTGGTCATGTATGTATGTGAGAGTTGGACTGTGAAGAAGGCTGAGCACCGAAGAATTGATGCTTTTGAACTATGGTGTTAGAGAAGACTCTTGAGAGTCCCTTAGACTGCAAGGAGATCCAACCAGTCCATTCTGAAGGAGGTCAGCCCTGGGATTTCTTTGGAAGGAATGATGCTAAAGCTGAAGCCCCAGTACTTTGGCCACCTCATGCGAAGAGTTGACTCATTGGAAAAGACTCTGATGCTGGGAGGGATTGGGGGCCGGAGGAGAAGGGGACGACCCAGGATGAGATGGCTGGATGGCATCACTGACTCGATGGATGTGAGTCTGAGTGAACTCCAGGAGATGGTGATGGACAGGGAGGCTTGGCGTGCTGCGATTCATGGGGTTGCAAAGAGTCGGACACGACTGAGTGACTGAACTGAACTGAACTGAATGACCTTATGAGGTAAGTTCTATTGTTACTCTCCCTCACTACTCCCACTTTATTAGCCTTTTGATGTTTCAACTTTGCTAGACTATAGTCCCCAATTACCCGATCAAACACTACTCTGTGGACTGGATATTTTGTAGATATAATTAAAATCCATTATCAGTTGAGTTTAAGTAACAGACTATCCTAGATAATCTGGATGGACCTGATTCAATCAATTGAAAGTCATTGAGAGCATAAGTGGGAGGCTTCCTTGATAAAGCAGAAATGATAAACTTCAGACAAAAGCTCTATCTGGTACCCCAGTGCTCTGGTCTGTCTTTCCTGATGGTGTTACCTTATGGATTTCAGACTCAGCCCTTGCAATCTCATAAACCAATTCCTGTAATAAATCTCTTAATATACATTTCCTACTGGCCTTGTGTCTCTTGTTGAACACTGACCGACACAAGTGAGTAAACAAAGCCAGGGAGATTAAGTAACTTGTCCAAGGTCATAGGGCTAATGTGTGGGGGAAGAAGATTTAAACGTAAGGAGTTTGAGTGCAAAGCCCATGCATTAAACAAACAGATTCATGGGTCTGATAGAAATTCTGGTTCAAAAGAGGTTCAAAGGAAGTAATTCTTAATTCTGATTGATAGGACTGGCAATGGAGTAGGAAGGCTTCTCATAGGAAGATTTAAGGTGGAGGAAATAAGGATTTTGAGGGATAAGATGAATTCTATGAATGGCTAATACATGGACATATCAGAGAAAGAGGCTCTTTTTGGAATGAGTGCAATTGAATGCATGGGTGCAATTCAACAAGGTGTGAAAATATACTTAAGTATGTACCTAAATAGGAGAATTTCATGTCACTCCTGGGAATGTTTCTCTCCATTTTCTCATCTGTGAAAAGTTGGATTAGATGATTTCTAAAGGTTGCTATAAAGAGTAAGTAGACAAGATGTGTAAAATATATCACAAGCTACCTGAGACAAGTGAGTGTTCCATAACAGTCACTTTCTTCTTTCCACCCCTACTCTACTCTTCCTGCTGAAGTCCTCTCCGTGCTGATCCTGATGATAAATTTGTGCTCATGAGACGCTTCAACCCCTTTCTCCATGGCATGGAACATAATAGACCCACCAAGTGCCAAGAACAATGAAGGCATGATCTTTAACCTAAGACTGCTTGCAGTCTGGTCTGAAGGACATAATTTTAAGTGTGCTATGATAGCTGATATGAAGAGGGAAATACATCTGGCTAAGAGAGTAAAAAGGACAGTTCAGTTCAGTCGTGTTCGACTCTTTGCGACCCCATGGATTGCAGTACGCCAGGCTTCCCTGTCCACCACAAACTCCTGGAGCTAACTCAAACTGATGACCATAAAGTCAGTGATGCCATCCAACCATCTCATCCTATGTTGTCCCCTTTGCCTCCCATCTTAAATCTTTCACAGCATCAGGGTATTTTCAAATGAGTCAGTTCTTTGCATCAAGTGGCCAAAGTACTGGAGTTTCAGCTTTAGCATCATTCTTTCCAAAGAAATCCCAGGGCTGATCTCCTTCAGAATGGACTGGTTGGACTCCTTGCTATCCAAGGGACTCTCAAGAATCTCCCCCAACACCACAGTTCAAAAGCATCTATTCTTCAGTGCTCAGCTTTCTTTATAGTCCAACTCTCACATCCATACATGACTAATGGAAAAAAACATAGCTTTGACTAGATGGACCTTTGTGGGCAAAGTGACATTTCTGCTTTTAAATGTGCTGTCTAGATTGGTCATAAATTTTCTTCCAAGGAGCAAGCATCTTTTAATTTCATGGCTGCAGTCACCACCTGCAGTGATTTTGGAGCCCCGAAAAATAAAGTCTGTCACTGTTTCCACTGCTTCTCCATCTATTTGCCATGAAGTGATGGGACCGGATGCCATGATCTTAGTTTTCTGAATGTTGAGTTTTAAGCCAAATTTTTTACTCTCCTCTTTCACTTTTATCAAGAGGCTCTTTAGTTCTTCTTTACTTTTTGCCATAAGAGTGGTGTCATCTGCACGTCTGAGGTTATTGATATTTCTTCTGGTAATCTTGATTCCAGCTTGCGCTTCATCCAGTCCAGCATTTCTCATGATGTACTCTGCATGTAAGTTAAATAAGCAGGGTGACAATACAAAGCCTTCATGTACTCTTTTCCCTATTTGGAACCAGTCTGTTGTTCCATGTCCTGTTCTAACTGTTGCTTCTTGACCTGCATACATATTTCTCAGGAGGCAGGTCAGGTACCCTGGTATTCACATCTCTTTCAGAATTTTCCAGTTTGTTGTGATCCACACAATCAAAGGCTTTGGCATAGTCAATAAAGCAAAAATATATGTTTTTCTGGAACTCTCTTGCTTTTTCCATGATCCAATGGATGTTGGAAATTTGATCTCTGGTTCCTCTGCCTTTTCTAAAACCAGCTTGAACATCTGGAAGTTCATGGTTCATGTACTGTTCAAGCCTAGCTTGGAGAATTTTGAGCATTGCTTTGGTAGCGTGTGAGATGAGTGCAACTGTGCAGTAGTTGAGCCTTCTTTGGCATTGCCTTTCTTTGGGATTGGAATAAAAACGGATCTTTTCCAGTCCTGTGGCCCCTGCTGAGTTTTCCAAACTTGCTGGCATATGGAGTGCAGCCCTTTCACAGCATCATCTTTCAGGATTTGAAATAGCTCAACTGGAATTCCATCACCTCCACTAGCTTTGTTCATAGTGATGCTTCCTAAGGCCCACTTGACTTCACATTCCAGGATGTCTGGCTCTAGGTGAGTAATCACACCATCATGGTTATCTGGGTCATGAAAATCTTATATGTACAGTTCTTCTGTGTATTCTTGCCACCTCTTTCTAACATCTTCTGCTTCTATTAGGTCCATACCATTTCTGTCCTTTATTGAGCCCATCTTTGCATGAAGTGTTTCCTTGGTATCTCTAATTTTCTTGAAGCAATCTTTAGTTTTTCCCATTTTATTGTTTTCCTCTATTTCTTTGCATTGATCACTGAGGAAGGCTTTCTTGTCTCTCCTTGCTACTCTTTGGAACTCTGCATTCTAATGAGTATATCTTTCCTTTCCTCCTTTTCCTTTTGCTTCTCTTCTTTTCCTAGCAATTTGTAAGGTCTCCTCAGACAACCATTTTGCCTTTTTGTGTTTCTTTTTCTTGGGGATGGTCTTGATCTCTGCCTCTTGTACAATGTCACAAACCTCATCCATAATTCTTCAGGCACTCTATCAATCAGATCTAGTGCCTTGAATCTATTTCTCACTTCCACTGTATAATCATAAGGGATTTGATTTAGGTCATACCTGAATGGTCTAGTGGTTTCCCTACTTCTTTAAGTCTGAATTTGGCAATAAGGAGTTCATGATCTGAGCCACAGTCAGGTCCCAGCCTTGTTTTTGCTGACTGTATAAAGCTTCTCTATCTTTGGCTTCAAAGAATATAATCAATCTGATTTTGGTGTTTACCATCCGGTGATGCCCATGTGTAGCATCTTCTCTTGTGTTGTTGGAAGAGGGTGTTTGCCATGACCAGTGTTTTTTCTTGGCAAAACTC
Source organism: Capricornis sumatraensis (assembly GCF_032405125.1). Lineage (NCBI taxonomy): Eukaryota > Metazoa > Chordata > Mammalia > Artiodactyla > Bovidae > Capricornis > Capricornis sumatraensis. The sequence goes on from NC_091073.1 coordinate 83,298,729, forward strand.
TATTAGCCTTTGCCCTGCTTCATTCTGTACTCCAAAGCCGAATTTGCCTGTTACTCTAGCTGTTTCTTGACTTCCTACTTTTGCATTCCAGTCCTCTATAATGAAAAGGACATATTTTGGGGGGTGTTAGTTCTAGAAGGTCTTGTAGGTCTCCATAGAACCATTCAGCTTCAGCTTCTTCAGCATTACTGGTTGGGGAATAAACTTGAGTAACCATGATATTGAGTGGTTTGCCTTGGAAACGAACAGAGATCATTCTGTCGTTTTTGAGATTGCATCCAAGTCCTGCTTTTTGGACTCTTATTGACTATGATGGCTACTCTATTTCTTCTAAGGGATTCTTGACCACAGTAGTAGATATAATGGTCATCTGAGTTAAATTCACTCATTCCAGTCCATTTTAGTTCGCTGATTCCTAAACTGTCGACATTCACTCTTGCCATCTCCTGTTTGACCACTTCCAATTCATGGACCTAACAGTCCACGTTCTTATGCAGTATTGCTCTTTATAGCATCAGACCTTGCTTCCATCACCAGTCACATCCATAACTGGGGGTTGCTTTTGCTTTGGCTCTTCATTCTTTCTGGAGTTATTTCTCCACTGATCTCCAGTGGCATACTGGGCACCTACCAACCTGGTGAGTTCATCTTTCAGTGTCTTATCTTTTTGCCTCTTCCTACTGTTCATGGGGTTCTCAAGGCAAGAATACTGAAGTGGTTTGCTAATCTCTTCTCTAGTGGACCACAGTTTGTCAGAACTTTCCACCATGACCTGGCATTTTGTGTGGCCCTACAAGGCATAGCTCAGAGCTTCATTGAGTTAGACAAGGCTGTGGTCCACGTGATCAGATTGGTTAGTTTATTGTGGTTGTGTTTTTCATTCTTTCTGCCCTCTGATGGAGAATGATAAGAGGCTTATGAAAGCTTCCTAATAGGGGAGGCTGACTGAGGGGGAAACGGGGTCTTGTTCTGATGGGCCATGCTCAATAAATCTTTAATCCAATATTCTGTTGATGGGTGGGGATGTGTTCCCTCCCTGTTATTTGACTTGAGGCCAAACTATGGTGGAGGTAATGAAGATAATGGCAACCTCCTTCAAAAGGTCCCATGCATGCACTGCTGCACACAGTGCCCCCAACCCTGCAGCAGGCCACTGCCGACCCACGCCTCTGCCAGGGACTCCTGGACACTCACAGGCAGGTCTGGGTCAGTCTCCTGTGGGGGGTCACTGCTCCTTTCTCCTGGGTTCTGGTGCACACAAGCTTTTGTTTGTGCCCTCTAAGAAGTATTTGTTTGATACCCCACATCCATGGGCAGAGAAGCCCCAGCAAGATGGTAGGCATTGGAGCGGCAGTTGTGTGGTGTTGGAGTGACTTTGAGGGCAAAGGAGAAGCCCCAGGAAAATGGTAGGAGGGGCAAAACCATGTTTAGAATCAAATTCCATACCCACCAGAGATGCTCTGAGGGCTCAAACAAACCTTGTGTGCACCAAGACCCAGAGACCCCACAGAGACTGAGACAGAACTGTGTTTGAGTGTCTCCTGGGAAGTTGTGGGCCAACAGTGAACTGCTGCAGGCTCAGGGGTTCTGGGTGCAGTAGACCTGGATATGGCCTAAGCCCTCTTGGAGGAGGTTGCCATTAACCCCACCATAGAGCTGCCAGAATTTACACAGGACTGGGAAACAGACTCTTGGAGGGCACAGAGAGGGTCTGAGCAAACAACTCAGACTGAGGTTTTCAGGGAAGCCTTCCTGGAGGAAGGGACCTCTCAACCTCAAGCTGAACACAGAAGTAATCAGCTAAAAGACTGGTGCTCAAGTTAGTAGGTAAGATGCATATGAGGCCTAGACCTGAAAGCAGATCTAAAAGGCCACTGTCATTGTTTATGATTATTGAAGGAGTGAGTAGCATTAAGGGTCTCTAAAGAAGATGTGTTAATTATATATATAATGGAATACTACTCAGCTTTAAAAAGGAATTAAATAATACCATTTGCAGCTACATGGATGCAACTAGAAATTATCATACTAAATGAAGTAAGTCAGAAAGAGAAAGGCAAACACCATATGATATTGCTTATATATGGAATCTGAAATATGACACATATGACATGATGAACCTATTGATGAAACAGAGACAGAATTACATTATGGACATCGAGAACAGATGGATGGCTGCTGAGGGGGCAGCAGTTGGGGAAGAGATGGAGTGGGAGATTGGGATTAGCAGATGTAAGCTTGTATACATAAAATGGATAAAAAACAAGGTCCTACCCTATAGCACAGAGAACTATATTCAATATCTTGTGATAAAACATAATGGAAAAGAACATAAAAAAGAATGTGATATATATATATATATATATATACACACACATATATATAGTCTGAATCACTTTGCTATACAGCAGAAATTAACACAACATTTTAGAACAACTATATCTTAATTTTAAAAAAGAAAGATATCCTGGACACAAACCTGTAACCTAGGAATGAAACTAAATAGATTCATTTTAAAAAAGAGTTCCTAAAGTACAAGTTACTGAGGTCTGCCTTTTAGCTGTCAGGGTTCAGACAGTGAAAAGGATCCATATATGGAATCTCCATACTGTACAGACCATAAGTCAAAATAAACATGTCTGAACTCAAGTTCACTGCATTTCTCATTTGCCTGGGCTTCTCCTGAAGCTTGGAATATTTACCCACTTGGCATTTCAACCAGACGCCAGCTTCTGCCTAGTTGGCTGGCTTCCAATGATAATTTAATGTCATGTGGTGTGACAACAATAATTTAGCCTCTGTAGTAAAATGGAAGGTAATAATTAGAGTGTGAGAAAAAAAAGAGCACTGATTTTCCTGTGGCAGTACAGAAATGTTTCTAGCTGCATCAGACCGATTTTAGTCTTGATTTTGTTTCCCCTTTACATGCCTTCTATTTTTTTGTTGTTATGAAAAGGAAAGATTTTACAAAGAAGCTCACATGACTGATATGCACTGGGAAGTAGAGCTGCACTAGAGCTTGATATGAGATCCACCTTTCTGTGGCATCTTGGGACCAGACCATGAGTCAACAGTCCTGATAGAACTAAACATACCAGCCCTTTAGAGAAAAGAGCAGGGGAAGGTCATAATCAGGTAACTGAGGTTCATCTAAATAGGGCCCCAGGCTTCAGGAAGAATTAAAGCAAACATTTTCAAAAAAAGATCCCAAGAACTTCACTTACTTGGCAAATAGAGCCTTATCTGAGGAGGCTTGCACGCACGCCATGCATTCATGGGGTATGGAATTTCCCAGTGGGTGCTGCCACGGGGCCTTAGACTCAGGTCTCAGAGAGTCAAAGGTGGATAGAGGACATTCTTTGGAAGCCCCAGTAGCAGGTAACATGGCATGGAGTTAGGTGAACATATAAAAATAATGAGCTTAAGTTTTATTTGTCTAAAGGAGTCATTACTTTTTGGTTAAGTCCAGTCACCTCTGGGGCACAATTGCTCTGTATGGGCTGAGGAACAATAAAAGATGTTAGCAGTGCTGAGGATAATAAGTGAGAAGCAAATTCTGAAACATGTCTTGAAATCACAGACTAGCAGTAGGGCCAGGGATTAAGGAGGGCGGGGCCTGGGTAGAGCCACACAGGGCAGTTATGTAACTTGCATGAGGTCACACAGCTGGTAAGCGTCCCCGCCATGTGTTTGCGGCATTAAAGTTCTCTGGTATAAAAATACCCAGGAATTGGACATAGGGAAGTCTATCAGGAAGGCCAGCCAAGGAGCCAGAACTGGGCTCTCTGTGTGAATTGGAATCCAAGAAGATACTGTAAGCTCACAATAAAAACCCAGATACCTCTATCCTCTGGACTGTAAATTAGCCTTCCACACTAGGTAATGAATGTAAAATATGTCACTTACTTGAGCTCAGAACACTAAGATTTGGGTGACAAGATACAATCCCTGAATTTGAGCTGTAGGTCTGGGCAGTATAAATCCAAAGATACAGTTACATAAAAATTGACTTGGAGCCAGTGAAATCCACATGACCAGGCATAAGCAAATAGACCATTAGGAGGTCCCCACATCCCAAGGCACACAATGTAAGATGAACTTATAGTCAAAAATTACAAAGATTTTGAGGAAGTTCAGTATTATGATAGACAGTTGCCAGAGGCAGCCGCTAGAGGAATTTACATTTTAGGAGCTACAGATAATGTAACAATGTGAAAGAGACTCAAATTATGAATATTTAAAATGTTCTAAGGAAAAAAATTGCACCTGCTAAACAAGAACAGGGGTTATGAAATAAGATCAAGTGGATTTAAAGAAAAAGTAGAAGTTGTTAAAATGCTGGACATGAAAAATATGGTCACAGAAAAACTTCCATAAAACATTTTCATCATTGATTCTTCACTCTGGTTATACATCATAATCACCTTCAAGCTTTAAAACTATTGATATTCATGCCCTGATGCACACCAATTGGACCAGAAACTTTGGGGGCAGGACTGGGCATTGATATATTTTTTCATAATCTTCCAGGTGATTCTAAGATTCAACAAGAACTGTGAAGTACTTTGTTAAGTCAATTACTAGACATGATCGAAGAGAGACGTAATAATAGTAACAACAACAAACAAACTAGACAGAGCTTTAGACAGAGAGAAAAAAAGAAAGATGATGACATGGTAAATATATGGAAGAAGTTAAAGGACACCAAGGCTAAAATGAGAGAAATTTGACCTATATCCCATAAGCATTCCAGAAGGAGAGACTAGAGAGTATGATGGAGAAGAAATAGAGAAAACTGTTAAATATTTTCTCAAAACAAGCAGGTGCATGAAAGGCCATATTGGACTCCAAGTAGATAAATATAGAGAATGCAAACCTAGACATAACATGGGAAAATGTCAAAAGAAATGCCAAAGTAGGTGTGCGTAGAGAACAAGGAAGCATCTCTAGTACTGATGTGACTGTTATAAGAAAAAGTTTAAAATGCCATTGGAATTGTCAGAGCTTATTCTGGGTACAGTCCTACACAAGGTTACTTACCAGGCACATCTACATACAAGGGCAGCCCTAGGAACTGGCAGACCCAAAGGTGAATAAGACACAATTTAAAAACTTAGCTCGGGGCTCAGATGGTAAAGAATCTGCCTGCAATGTGGGAGACCCAGGTTCTATCCCTGGGTTGACAAGATCCCCTGGAGAAGGGAATGGCTACCCATTCCAGTATTCTTGCCTGGAGAAGTCCATGGATAGAAGAGCCTGGTGGGCTACAGTCCATGGGGTCACAAAAGAGTCGGACACAACTGAGTGACTAACACTTTCACTTTCTAAGAACTCTAAGGGAAAAAAGGACAGGCATGCACACAAGTTGGTAGGTTACACTGATAACAATACCAATACTTCAACTCTCCCTGTATCCATCCGTCCATTGTGTCTTGTGACTTCACTGTTCTTTTTTTTCTTTTTAAATTTTTATTGGAGTAAAGTAGCTTTATAATGTGTTAGCTTCTACTGTGTAGAAAAGTGAATCATCTATACATATATATATATATCCCCTCTTTTTTAAATTTCTGTTCTTCTTAGAGTTTATTTCCCAGGGTCTTAAAAATGGGCTGACCTTGAGACTTCCCTTGACTAACAGCGTTTATTGGTCTTGACAATGGGACAGTGCTGAGCCTAGTTCTGAAGAAGCTGAGGGTTTCTGCTGCACTTGCCTTCACTCAGATAACACACCCAGGCTAGATTGCTGGAGGCTGAGGGTTGGGGAGCAGAGATCAGTTATCCCAGTCACCCACTTATGAATGTGAATGACCCCAGCAGAGCTGACCACCCCCAGATGCCCCAAGAATAAATAATTATAACTGTAGACCACCAAGATGCCACTGGTGACAACACCTCATATTCAAATGTGTCAGAGGACACAGCAAATATCAGCAGGAAAATAACTCCAAAATGGAAACTCTTATCCTCTGCCGTATTAAACTTGTTTCCTCTGCTTCACAAAGTTCCAGCTAGTTCTTTACCGCGAATGCGTTGGTGGCAAAAGCTGTGAGGGGTGGCGGCAGCTGGAATCTCTTGCCCTTAAATAGCTGTCAGTTCAAAACTATAAACAGTAAATACTGTGAAGCCTGTCTCAAAACCGCAGCCCAGGGGAGCCACAGAAATTGGATGCCTTGTAGAAATGATCTTTAAATAAAGGTTGAATACAATAGCCTTGGGGATCGTTTCAAACGGTGGCTCGAGACAGAGGTGCCTAATGGAAAGCGTTGCCAGTCTGGGCTTCCAGGGGCTCGGAGGCACCTAATGAAAAGAGAGAGCTTCGGAGTTCATCTCGGTGTTCGCAGAGCGGCCAGGAAGACCGAGTATTTGCAAACGTCCAGGAAAATCGTCTGCTTATGGATGCATTCATCAGACTTGAAAAGATAATGGGCAAAGTAAAAAGCTGGACTTTGTCTCAAAGCCGCCATTCTTACAGGGAGCGGCATGCGCCACGCCCCCCGCCATAAATCCTTCCCTTTCTGGGGAGAGCCTCCAGCCCCGGGCGCGGGGGAAAAGTGTGTGTTGAAAGCAAGGCAGAGCAGACAGGGGAGCCCTCTTGATGTCCCCCGACAGGAGGTGGCCGGCTCTGCCTGGCGGTCGTGCGCAGCTTAAGCCCCTAAGAGGAGACTTTGGGGACCTTGAGGTCACAGGGGGGCAAGACGCCGCAGCCCCGGTGGGAATGGCCTCGGGGAACTGTCGCTCGAGCCACCCAGTCGCGGGTAGAGTAGGAGTAGAGCCCTAGGAAGAGCGGTGCCGCGGTGGGGTGGAGGGTGTCACCTAAACCCCGCTCATTCCCCGCTCATTCTCTAAACGCTTACGGCCTGGATGCCCAGAGGGTGGGCATTCCTAGAAAGCGTGCAGACCCCGGCTCTTCCACGCCATCATCCAGCAGCCACAGAGCAACCGCCACCCCTTGTTTTCAGTGTCCGCCGAGTCTATAACACTGCGTCCTGGTTAACTAACCAGAGCCCCTCTCCGCAGTGGCTGAGGGCGGGGCCGCGAACTCAGAGCCCTTTGTGGGTCCCCACCGTCACGTATCCCACGTGCGTCCTCCTGCCCCACTTCTCGCCCCCGCCCCGCCTTCTTGGTCCTCAGGCCGCCACCCCACTGCCTGATTCCCTACTCCTCCTCGCCGTGAATTACCGCCAATCCAATACTTTCAGGCACCTGGCGGGAGAGGCCTGGGGGTGGATAGAGTGCCCCACTAATCCTGTAGAATCAATGCCAAGGGCATGAGCGGATGTACAGTTGCGCCCTGAGCTCCTACAACACCTGGACACTTACAGGTCATTCACAGGCTAGAATAACATTGTTGTTGTTTAGTTGCTAAGTCGTGTGGAACTCTTTTGCTACCTCATGGACTGTAGCCTGCCAGGTTCCTCTATCCCTGGGACTTCCCAGGCAGGAATACCCAGAGTGAGCTGCCATTTCCTTCTCCAGGGGATCATTCTGACCTAGGGATTGAACCCACATCTACATTGGCAAGCGGATTCTTTACCACTGAGCCTCCAGGGAAGCCAGGATAACATGGCATCATGCTAACATTTCCTGATGTGAAATTTGTCCATCTTTCATTAAAATTCCCCAAATTTTACACAATACACTCTGTTTTGTTATCACTTTTACAATCTGTGGATTTCTTCCCCACAAGCCTTGCAGGAAGAAGCATCCTATAAGGAGACCAGACCAGCAATCTGCACAGATGCCAAGCTGACTCCACACACAAAGCTGTTTAGTATTTCCGCCTCACATCTACAAAAGTATAACTATTAATAAACTTGTTTTCATATTATCTGCTTTTAGTTTTTAAAAAATATAATCCATATCAAGTGCTTAGCTACAAATCTTGGTACATAGTAAGTCCTCAGTGTTAGCTAGTTACTATTACGCTAATGATTATTTCTGAAAACACTATGGCAATTATTACAATTTTTCTTTTCAATTAGCTCTTAATTGGTGGGCTGTGTGAAACCTTTTCAGAAGTAGTTTAAAGTAACTTTTTATAGGGCCACATATCTTAAGTTTTCATATTTTTCTGACTAAACACAAGATCAAGGAAATGGCAACCCACTCCAGTGGTCTTGCCTGGAGAATCCCGGGGACGGCAGAGCCTGGTGGGCTGCCATCTATGGGGTCACACAGAGTCGGACACGACTGAAGTGACTTAGCAGTAGTAGTGAGACATAGAAGGCAATGGCACCCCACTCCAGTACTCTCGTCTGGAGAATCTCACGGACGGAGGAGCCTGGTGGGCTGCCGTCTATGGGATAGCACAGAGTCAGACACGACTGAAGCAACTTAGCAGCAGCAGCAGCAAACACAAGAAAAGCTGACAAAGACAAAAATGACAAAAATATTCAGTTTATTAATTTATAAAAACACTTTTTTCAATTTCATTATAAAATAGAGCAAAGATATTAAGAGGAAGATAGTCATATTTGTGTTTTATTTTAAAAAATCTAAATTGAAAATGTAATAGAAAACATGCAGAGATGCTAACTTTTATGTTCATAATTTTGTAATATGATTCCTAAAATGGTATAAAATTTTTATCTCACAAACTTGACTCTGCCCCTGAAAACACATAAAACAAAAACTATTAGCCATACAAGGGAATTAGATAAATTAAGCTTTTATATATTTGATGACTGGAAAACAGGTGTAGGTTGATATTTAACCTCACAGAAAGATCATCTTGATAAATTACATAGAAAAAAAGAGCACGTAACATAGGTTTTGGGTTTCCCTGGTAGCTCAGTGTTAGATTATCTGCCTGCCAATGCCAGAGATGTGGATTCGATCCCTAGGTTGGGAAGATCCTCTGGAGAAGGAAATAGCAAACCACTCTAGTATTCTTGCCTGCGCCTGTCCAAGGGATTTCCCAGGCAAGAATACTAGAGGAGCCTGGCAGGCTATACAGCTCGTGGGGCTGCAAAAAGAGTTGAACATGACTTAGCAACTAAACAACAACATAGGTTTTAGGTTTTAATTCATATGCCCTGCAATCAAATCGGTTCATGAAGCACTCAGATCAGTTCACTTTTCGGAATTCACCTTAAAACTCTTAGTTGGCATATTAATGGCTCTGCTTCTGCTGCTGCTGCTAAGTCGCTTCAGTCGTGTCTGACTCTGTGTGACCCCGTAGACGGCAGCCCACCAGGCTCCCCCATCCCTGGAATTCTCCAGGCAAGAACACTGGAGTGGGTTGCCATTTCCTCTCCAATAATGGCTTGAAGAAGTGGCTATACTCCAATATAAAATAAAAAGTTTAAAAAAATTAAAAAGGAAAAATATCTCCTCCTTTAAAATCATGAATGGTTAGACTTTTAGATCTAATATAAATGATTACCTAATTTCCTTAGAAGTAGAAACTTTTAATCATCAGTTCAGGAATCAGTAGGGTCAATGTCTGATTAGATAAGAATCTCTAAAAATTATATGAATCCCTGCAGAGCAGGATTCACCCCAGTTTAATTGGAAATGACCTCGAGTGCAAGGCCCAGTTTCCTAGGTCTCCATGTCCAACAGGGGAAGAGTTGCACCCGGTTCAGTTTCCAACAAGCCCTGCATCTTCCACGTCTCCAGGCTCTGGGCTGCACCATGTCTCAGCCTCTCACCAAACAAGTGGCATCTGGGCTCACGTAGCCTGATGTCCAAGCCCCAGTGTTAATTCCCTGACCACCAGGTCACTCATGCTGTCATTCTGCTTTCGAAAGAAAGCAGCAAGGGAAATGCTACCTTCTCTCCTCAGGAGAGCCCAGAGCCCTCAGGCCCAAACATGTGGCCACAGGAACCAGTGACCTGCTGGTCTCTGCCCGAGGCTTTGGCTCAACAGGTGCACATGACCTACACACCTATGTCTTCTGGTTCCTTACAGAGAGGAACCCTTCAAATGAGCTAATTTTAACTAAGTGAGATTGTTTGTGTACTTTGGCAGTGATACCATCACCTCAAAAATTAAGCTTTACTTCTCATGGTAGGTTCATAAACTCAAAGAGTTTGCCTTTTGTTTTCTTTGGGTAGACATTTTGTACTAATTCAGTACTTCTCAACTGAGAATTTCAAAGGGATTTAAAACTGATGGAAACCCTAATGCCCACATGTTGTAAAAGGGGAAATTGACTCACTGCATGGTGCTGGGTCTAGACATTAATTACTAGTAAGTGAGCTGGATGCCTTCAACTGCCATCCTAAATTCTCTTCTGTAATCTGTGTCATATATGCATGAAGAGCAGGGCATTAGGGTAGCCTTTCTTGATAAGTTAGTGAGTTAAAAATATTAATTTTCTTTTTCCCAAAGATAATACCTTATCTTCTTATCATGGGCATTAGCCTATAATAAATACATAATTAGGAGAAAAAAAACTTCAAAGTGGATAACTCACCCACGGGCAGCCATCTATTAAGTATGTTTCAGGGACTAATCAATTCATTTGGACTACAACTAATTGAAGAACCAATACTTATTTGCATGAATTCAGTGATTCCCTGTGAATCTTCAGACACAAAGATTTTCGCCAGATTATAGGAGTCCATGCATCTGCGAAGGTCCCATGTTGGCCAAATAGCTCATGTTTTTTAAGCTCTATCAATATTTTATATCTCTTCTGCCTATTTACTAAAAGTAAGTCATGAGTTCCTATAGAATCTTGTACGAACCTACTAATAGCTTGTTGAGTGAGTGTACAATGGATATTAGAAGTTCAGTGTGATCAGAATATACAGCATTAGGGCCAAACATAACAGGAGCACTAGCAGCATTAGGGCCAAACATTATAACATTATAACTTAAAGGCCATGACAGAAAGGAAAATGGGAACAAGGGCTAGAGGTAGGTGTCCACATCCTACAGATCAAGCACGTTTCTATCCTGTGGACACCAAGAGGTGTTTGGCAGTGAGATATTCAGGGTAGAGGGACCTGATCTTTTCCATCTCTGAGGGCACAATCAACACAGATCCCTTGGGGCACTTACCAACCCTCTCTTCTGACATTTTCAGGATCCATAAATGGGCTACTAGGAAAAGCCCCTTGGCAACAGTTGCAATTGGCAAGAAAAATTCAAAGAAAGCCCAGATGGATTTTTCTCTTTTTTGTACCTTATACTTGATATCATGGAGAGAACTATGAGATACTATTTCTGAGTAGCCAGGATTTAGCTCTTTTTATTAGGCAAGTAATTATCAGGAGACCATAGCCTTTTTATTGTTCTAAATCCAGTGAAGCAGCTGGCCCTAGTCTGACCCCTGGGGGCTCTGCCAGCTGAGGCTCAGCCGGGCAAATCCCAGTGAATCCTCCCATTGTCATCTCTTCTGTGGGTTCCCCAGTCCCTGCCCACTTCCTGGCCCTGCACTCTCCTGCACACATACACACTCTCCAACCAGCTTCTCAGCACAGCTCCAACCACCAAATAGGAAGCTTGTCCCTCCTAGAAATCAAGATCTTGCCTTGCATTCCTTCCTACCAAAATATTCCAAACCTATTTTAGGAAGGCAGAACTTGTAACACAACCAGATATAAATACTAGCTGCGGTGCTACTAAGCACCTGCCACCTACTGCCTTGCCAGGGTTTCCTGTAGTGTTTTTCCTCTTTATTTTTTCCAACTGGATCTGTGTTTGATGAAACTGTTTGTAATCCCTAAATGTTACTACCAAACAAGTATGTGAGAAATAAAGATTCTTGAAATTATTTACTTCATATATAAAGTCCATGTGTATGTAGAGCTAAAGATGTTACAATGAAGTTTATAATGAACTGCTGAGAAATTGCTTGAGAAATTATTTGGGAAATTGTTCATACAACAGTATGTATTATACAGGAGGTCCACTCAACAGCATCACACAAGAACTCAGATGATAGAGTGAACTGACAAGATTGACAGTCACTACATAAAATTCCTACCCCAAGTATAAGTTAGGGAACAACCTGACTATCCTACAAGCAGTCTCAGACTGGCATTTGAAAGCACTTCAGAAAGGAGCTTCCTATAGAGCATGTCAAAAGGTAGGGAAAAAATGAGCATCCCATAGCTCATGAATGACTGGTTTAAAATGGTGGATTTGACTCTGGGGGAAAATGGCAAGAGCAGAATAGCCTCCATCACCATGATGGCAGATAGGGTTTATGGTGGTAAACTAAGGGGGAAAGGCAGATTCCAACTGGGTGAGTGATCATCCCAATAGGATCCAAGGACTCAGGTAAGCCAGAATGTAAGGAAACAGAGGCTGAGTGCCAAGCATGTCCTAAGGAGCGCCAAGGGAAGTTGCCTCCATCATCAAGTTCAAAAGCAAAGTGTGGGCACAGGAAGATAACAAGGCCAGGAGGCCCAGGAAACAGGGAGCTGCAGGGGCAAAGCAGGATGTGAAGGACAAAGGAAAGACTGAAGAGAGAATGGAATTTGACAACATGAGTGCCCAGCAGTGTGAATACAGGTTCGTGGCACATGGGTGATTTAGTTTGGTTTAAAGTCATGGCATTATAGCCAAAAGGCAGTCAACCTCTATTCTGAATTGCCATTTATTCTTGCCTAACTAGTGCTGAATAGAATAGGAGGGTGGAGATCCCTCAGGATGTTAAAGGACCACTTTGGAATTGAAAAGAGAAACCGGGCTTTGGGTTGTGGTCAAGAACCTGATGTCAGCAAGGAAGCTGCTAATACAAAATCTGAGCAACGGAGAGAGAAAACTAGGGTCCAGTGTTCAAAACCGGCACGAAGCTTGAAAAAAGGAAGCCTAGAGGACTAGGACAAAGTCACATGGTTAACACGCATCTGCACTGGCCTCTAGAAAAGAATAAGGTCTGCTTTTTTCCTGGTGTTATTGACTATCCTTTACCTTTCAAAACCTGCTCTTCTTTTGGTTAACATATTCCACTCTCTCTGGCTAATAGTACCTGTCACGCATTCTCTCTCACTTAGGGAGATGATGGCCAGGGAGCCTTGGTGACATCACTGCTTTTTTTTTCCCCTTTTCCTTAGTACCATGGACTACCACGAGGCTCCACCGTCCTTTTCTGCCAAGCAGGTGGTCTTAAAGATGGAGGAGGGTGTCTTATGTAGATGCCGATGAGAATGTATATAGTGTTGATATATTTTTTAAACTTTTGATAATAACCTATTGAGTTCTCAACACAGCAGTCTACTCCACCAAACTTCTACCTGAGGTTAGCCAAAATTACTCATCTAGTCAAATTTTCTGAGGAGAAAAATCAGGTTATTACTGTATGACATTTCTAAACCACAAGGCATAGAAGCAAGTTTAGTCATCAGACGATCTGACATCCAGGTTTCACGATAACTATCCAGCTATCGAATTTTCATGAGAGTTGGTAACTCCAAAGGACAAGCTGTTAAAACTCAAGTTTCCAAGTTTGACAAAAGCCTCGAAAGGGGCCTTATAAATGTGAAAGCAAACTCGTTCCCAGCGATTGCACATTCAGAAATCCATCTGAAAACAATCATCTAAAACATGGACTAAAGAACCATTACATAATTATTTATATTAGTAGAATATTGTAAACAAATGTTCAACACTGTGGAATTAGTAGGTATATTGGAAGTGATGAAATTCCATTTGATGGACTATCATTCAGCTATTAAAACTGATGTTTACAAAGAGTTTTTTAAAGCTTGGAAAGATGTTTACATTACAATTCTAAGTGAATTATGAGACTTCACCAATGTATGTGCCTTATGACCTCAACTATTTCATAACATGTACAAAAAAAACCAAGGGTAAAACATATACAGATTTTTAACTGTGATTTTTGTTCTCTGAGATTATAGGGTTGGTTTTTTTTCCTTTTTACTCTTCTGCTGTCTCCACCTTTTCCCAGTAAGCATATATAACTTTTATAATAAGAAAGAATATATAAATATATAAGACATTTCTTTTAAAAGTGACAGTCCCAAGGTAGCGCTTGACTTCACTGTAGTCCTTCTATGCATGAATCAACATGACATTGAGGACCAAGGGGCTCTGAGCCATTGTAACAAGATATGTGGACCAGCCAGAACCAGAGCTGAGAGAATTCACAGAGAAAATTGAAACCATGAAGCCCAATTTACAGAAGAATGGTAAAATGGATATGACTGTGAAAAAACTTGTGGGGGATTTTCGGTTACCGTTCTGTTAGGCAGCTTTCTGGCAGACAGAAGAAGCAGTCCTTCTCCGTTTCACAGGAAAGGGTAAGGAGAGCTCAGAGGTTAAGTCTGTGATAAAATTCAACATTTCATTGTGACCAAACTCACAGCGAAGAAATCCAACATAGTTAACTTTTTAGGTGGCAAGTTTCAGAGACTCACTCAAGTCAGTTCAACTCAAAGGACCAGTTATTAAGGACACACATGGAGTGAGAAGCAGGAGAAAATTTTCTGAAGGACAACAAAGGGGAGAGTGTGAAACCAGCAGCTATCATTACAGCAAGCTTCCTTGCCACCTGACATAAAGGGTCGCTGGGTCTGAGGATGTTCTAGAGACTTCCGCAGTGAGAGTCCACACCTGGTCACCGTGACCCTGTATTCAAACAACTCGGGCCCTCTGAACAGGGCTTTTGTTTTTGTCCTGGTATCAGCTGACTTCTATACCTTCTTACTCTGTGTATATTCTGAACTTCATATCTTCTGCTCTGTCCCCCATCAGTTTATTTGCCTATGGCTCATTATGGCCATCATAAATTTCATCTCCTCCATGGCATTCTGTGGGCTTCAACTTTGATCAAAGAGAAGACAAGCACCTCATTCTCTCTGTATCCCTAGTACAAAAAGGAGTTGAAGTGTTTCATCCCTTATTTACAGTAAACCATCTGATAAGCCCCCGATAAGCCCATGTCATCGCTCCTCTGGCTTTACTCTTTTTCTCCTTGTCTATGAAATAGAAATTCTACCTGTGACTGTCCAGCGGGAAGGAGTCTTAGGCTAAGCAAGAAGAGACAGGACCAAAAAAAAGTTTATAACACAAGACTTCGTGCCTAACATTTTCCGAATAGCCATTGACTGAGTTCTGTTTGCCTAACAAACATTTAGGGTAAAGAATCCTGACTCTGGGATGTTGACATGTCTGTCTCGGGCCAAATCAACATCATCAAACCCACTGAATACAGGTGCTGTATAACTAGTTTGTGCCTATTTGCTAGCAGATATTTAATAAATATTTTTATGTCAAAAGAATAAAAGGCAGGTAATTTGCATAGTTAGCAAAGAGCCAGGCCACGTTCCTGATCCTTTGTTATGTTTCACACAAATATACTATCCCCTTTGTTGCTGGCTATGTTAACGAAAGGAGTGTTGGTGATGTCTTGACTGATGTCGATTTTTATTTTTAATTTGTTTAATTGGAAATTTTTTTCTTTAAAAAAAAAAAACACCTTTTTTTTGGTTGAGGTGCACTGCATGTGGGGTGTTAGTTCCCCACCAGGGATGGAACCCCCATCCTCTGCATCGGAAGCTTGGAGTCCTAACCACTGGAGTACCAGGGGAGTTTGAGCTGGGTTTACTCCCTTGTGCTTCAACCTGATAATTGGAGAGTAAGTGTAATTATCTAGGTTAATATTAATACTAGATAGTACAGTTCTCACATCCTCACAATAGAGTTGACATTGAGCCACTTGGAACACTGTGGCCTGTGAATTATGTGCTAATGGGAATGGATGTACCTGGCAAAGGAGGCGGGAAGACAGAGCCTTATGAAAAGGAGAAAAGAATGGTAAGTACCACAGAGGACCAAAACAGAGATTTCACACATGGCCACATGTTCAAATAGCAACAGGTCCTATTTGAAGGCTGGACTTCCTGCCTTGCTGCCTTTACCCATCAAGGCCTCCATCTGTTTCTGTCCCTGCCAAACCAAGTTGACTTTAGTCATCTATGCCTATCTGTTCAGAAGCCCAGGTAAAGTAATGAGCTTCCTAACATGTTTGAGTAATGCATGGTCAGCGGAGAATGTAATGCTCTTCCTTGATGGTTGCTGTCTATCCAGTGTCTGCTAAGAAAACATAAAGCTTGTTCTTTGCCTTTTTCCTCATGTGGCAGGAAAGGTCTTAGAAGTACCCTTGGGTTTAGGCTGGAAAGAGCTAACTTCAAGGCTGAGAGCTACTTGACTTCCCCCTACTCCTCAAAAACCCATCATTCAACTGTTGTTTCCTGCACACGTGGCAGAATGCCCTGGGCTGGGAGAAAAGACAAGGCTCAAGGTTTCACACTTAGGACCTTGTTGGAATATTATTGTTTGTTGTTTTGTAGCCACCTACATGGAAGTTCCCTGCCTGTTGACACCTCTCTGTTTAAGTTCAAAATGACAAGAACAGTAAGTAACAATGGTATGAATCAGCACGGTCACCAGGGAACCAGTTCTTGAGGACTGTGTGCATAGGAACAAAGAATGCACTTGAAGTCTTAGTGATGTGCAAGTTGAAGAAAATAAGCGAGTTTCTGGGTCCAAGAAGACATGTCAGGTCAATGTCTAATCATGTGCACCAAGAAGTAGGGACGCAGAGAAATGGCCCCTTAAGTGAAAGAAAAAGAGCAAATGAGACTCAGGCTGAGCAAGAAAGCACAGAAGTAAAATCTGTCTTTTCAGTGGTCAGTACATCGAAGTTTACCCTGAGTAGGAAAAGTTTTTGAAAATGGTCCTCACCAACATATAATATCTAGGTTGGCAAGTGGTTTTCAGACTTGAGCCTGAATCAGAATTAACTCAAACACGGATTGCTGTGCCTCTTCCCAGGCCTTTTGATTCAGTAAGTCTTGGGTGGGACCTGAGAAGTTACATTTTTTTAATTACTATTTTTTATTAGAATATAGTTGCTTTACAACATTGTGTTAGTTTCTACTGCACAGCAAAGTGAACAAGCTATATATATACATATATATATATGTATATATATACACACATATATCCTCTCTTTGGATTTCCTTTGCATTTAGGTCACCACCGAGTGCTGAGTAGAGTTCCCTAAGCTATATAGTAGGTTCTCATTAGTTTTCTATTTTATACATAGTAGTGTATATATATCAGTCCCAATTATCCCAATTCATCCCTTCCTCCCTTTCCCCATTGGTATCCATATGTTTGATCTCTATGTCTGTGTCTCTATTTCTGCTTGCAAATAAGATCATCTGTACCATTTTTCTAGATTCCACATAAATGTGTTAATATATAATATTTGTTTTTCTCTTTCTGGCTTACTTCACCCTGTATGACAGATTCTATGTTCATCCGTGTCTCTACAAATGACCCGGTTTCATTCCTTGAGAAGTGACATTTTAAATAAGTACCCAGATGACATTGATGCTCTAGGTCTGAGAGCCTACTCTGAGAACCATGGGATTAACAGATGTGCCCAGGCAGCTTGGTTGGAGGATGCCTGTTGTCCTCGGATAGTAGCCTTGTGTCCTCTTGCTGTCGCCTTCCTCTTACTATAAATACGCTTGTGCTGACAGAAGGCCAAGGCTGACCACTGCAAGCCATTAGGCCTGCTTCTGATGTGATAAACTTGATTTTTTAGGTGGGGCTTGAGGAAAGTAATACATATCATGTGATCATTTTGACCTTATGTCTCTGCCGCTTCCAATATAAAATAGAAGGCTTATGATAAATGATATACATATTCAAACATGCAGAAAAAAGAAAGAAAATACACCAACAAAAAAACTAATAGAGGCCTAAGAATCTACATTCATTTTAGCTCTGAATTTTTAAGCACCCAAGGTAAGAATGATGAAAATGATGGGTGACATAATTCTCAACACTGATTAAACATATGTGGAACCATTCTTCAAGTGGTACCATATATTTGGGATTTTAAATAATCAGGAGAGTAAAGTGCAATTTAGGCCTCTATCACATGATCAGTTTTTTTGAAGATTAAAAGTAGAGATAAGAAAGGCCTATGTAAAGGATGGTGAGGAGGCTAATTGAGGTGCAATGTGAATTTAATTTTGAAGATAAGGGATCAAGACTCCCAACACCCAACAGATAATAACCAAGTAGCATAATATGTTAGCTCTAGCAGACCTCAGGCCTCCATTCACTGGAGTGAGTTTTCATATCCTTCTTCAGGGGATCTTCCCGACACAGGAATTGAGCCCAGATCAACCCACTCCAGTACTCTTGCCTGGAAAATCCCATGGACAGAGAAGCCTGGTAAGCTACAGTCTACGAGGTCGCAAAGAGTTGGACACAACTGAGCAACTTCACTTTCTCCAGCATTTCAGGCAGATTCTTTAATGACTGAGCTACGAGGGAAGCCCTCAGGCCTCCATGCTCACTGCCAAATCTGGCTCTGGTTCCCAGAGCTGAGCAGAAACCAAGACTCTTGAATTGTTGCTGGGTCACCCCAGGTGGTATACTGGTAAAGAATCCACCTGCCAGTGCAGGAGATGTAAGGCATGCGGTTCGATCCCTGGGTTGGGAAGATCCCCTGAAGAAGGAAATGGCACCCCACCCCAGTATTCATGCCTGGAAAATCCCACGGACAGAAGAGCCTGGTGGGTTACAGTCTATGGGGTCACAAAGAGTCTGGACACAACTGAGCACGCACCGCTAGGAAAACCAAACACTCTTTCTGTGAGCCCTGGCATTGGACAGGCTTCCTCATAAAAGAAACAGCTGATATTAGAACAGGGAGGCAGACACAGGTCAGGAAAAAGGCCGGAAAGGATTCTCCGGGATCTTAACACAAGGTCGCCCACCAGAAAACAAGCACCAAAGTATTTATAAAACGCCCAAGAAACACACTCATCCAAAGTAAATCCAACCCTTTAACTCTGCCCACAGGGTTTTGTGAGACGTCTCATGGCTCCAGTTCAACTTCCTGGTCTGTCGTCAGAGTTTCCAGACTACTGGGACATTTGGCGAAGGCTGGGTGTTACATCTCCTGTCGAGGGACCCTCTCCTGCCAGGAAGGGTGGAGTAGCTGCAGTGGAATAATCCAATCAGGTCTTTTCCATTCCCACTTCTTCGGTCTCCTTTAGACTCTCATCACATCATCACATGAATCAAAACAATCTGGAGACACGTGATCAGACCAATGTCCCAACATGCCTTCTGTCCCTAGCGGCATCCTTCTCAGGGGAAAAAAAGAAAAAAAGGAGAAAGAGAGAGAGAAAAAAACAAAGTCTCCCAAATAAACACCATTTGCTTCGGAATTGTCGGGAAAGAGAAGGCAGCTGAGCAATTTCTACTCCTCCACGCAGTCATGTGGCACTTTGTTTACACTCAACTATTAGGATAAGCGTCAAAAGTCAAGGTACGTGAATCTAAGGCTTTCTGGTCCTGGGCTGATTGTTTACTTTTGCCTGACTGTCAAAATCCATCATAAGCTTCTCTTATTATCTTTCCCATAAATATACCAGACTCGGTGGAAAGGAGAACATTCCTCTGGGCTGCTTAACAAGCAAATTATTTTTCAACTGCTTCATCCCCTTCCTCCCCACCCTCTTTTGAATAAACATTTGGGAGACAGGATCCTGCCGCCTGGCGATTTGCAAAGACTCTCTTTGTCCTCACAAAGGCCAAACAAGATGGACGAGGTTAATGGAGGATGTGAGTTATCTTGGATAATCAGTTGAAATATCCACATCTCTAATTCAAGGCTTCCTTTGATTTATCAATGTCAGATTTCACATTAAGGCCCCCAACGTCCATTTTCTTCATTTCCTTTCTAATTATTGCTTCCCAACTCAATAATTGGCTGTTATATAGTTTCTGAAGTCCTGCATCTAGTTTGTTCAGCATCTTGGAATGTGATGAGAAAAGGGGTCTCTCTGTTAGAAAAAACCATATGGACTTTTTGTTCTTTTCATTTACTCATCCCGTCCATCCTTGTTGGTAAGTCTATCCAGGCTGGTGGCTAATGATACAGAAGACAAAGAGCATTTAGCTTTTCTCAGATTACTGGGGGAAGGGCTGGGGAGAATGGGGGCTCAAGACCCAGTTTTACCCTCTACCAGGGGCAGACAATAAGAGTTTCTTAACCTATGAGATTCATGGGTACCTTATCTATAAACCAAGAGATTTCAAACTCTCAGAAGACGTAACCTCAGAGAATCAAAAATAAGAATCACCTTGCTGGGTTGCTGAGAGAATCTGAGAATGGATATCACTTTTTGCCCCTCCACTGTTTCCAACCCAGTACAAGCTACTTGTACTGGATTTTGCCTGGATTTTGAAACTGACTCTACTCCCAACCCAAGTCCATCAGACCATGTTACAGGTATCTTCTCAGAGTAAAAGCCAGACTTTTCTCATAGGAGGAACCCTCACTCTCTCTCTAACTACGACTCCTACAGCTGTCTTCCTTGTTTATTCCAGTCAGCTACACTGACTTCCTGGTGTTACTCGAATGCCTCCGGCATGCTCTTACCTCAGGGCCTTTGCACTGGTTGTTTGTGCTGCCTGCGATATGCTGTGCCTCCACATGCCACCCACTCACCTGACCTCACAGCTTTTAGGAGCTGTTCCGCCGTACATCACCAACATCTATATCATGAGTATACCATTACATCACTCTACTTGACTACCCTGGAACAGTTTCTGAAACCACAGAAAGTGACAGAATTTGAACTCAGGTGCAACCTGGTCCCTCACGGAAGTTATTGTGCCAACAGCATCCTGAATTAATGGGATTTGGTGAATAAATGCCCAACCTCCCATTCTTTGGTTGGGATTCTACATGGGTCCTCAGAGATTCCCTGAAGGATTGAGCCCTAGTTGTGCACAGCAGTAAAGAGCTGATGTAGCCTCAGTGACTTTCTCACTTCCCCATCCCACTCTTCCCCACTCTTTACTTCTGGTTCTGGGATCATCTTTCCAGACTCCAACCTCAAAGCTGTATTCCTTGATGACATTCTAAGATGAAAAGCAAAAGGCACTATTCCATGTTCCTTTTCAATTTAATTACCATGGGAGCCTAGGCTTCCCAGGTGGCTCAGTGGGTGAAGAATCCGCTTGCAATGCAGGAGACTTGGGTTCAATTCCTGAATTGCGAAGAGCCCCTGGAAGAGAGCGTTGTAACTCACTCCAGTCTTCTTACCTGGAGAATCCCATGGCAGGGGAGTCTGGTGGGCTACAGTCCATAAGACTGCAAATGGTTGGACATGACTGAGCATGCATGGATGCATCGTGGGAGCCTAGAAACGGATGCTTCTGAATTTCTTAAAGTCAAACAAAGGCTCACCTGCTCCTTTCCCAATGGTACTTAGTTCTGGTAGTGGACAATGGGTGACACCTCTTAGCTACAGTAAATTTGGAGATGAAACTCAAAGCATGGCTCACAAGAGGTAAGAGATAGGTCTTTATAAATGTATTCATGAAATTCCTTCCTGCTCTTGTTAATTTTCGGGCAACACTGTTCTCAGATCAGAAAGAGCTTGTCTTGGCTCACCACTGTCTGCACCTCCTGTTGGGGCCTGGCACAGATGATATGGAAGGAACGGTGCGGGAGGGGGGTGTCAATCTTACTATTGTTTAGGGTACATTTTCTTTCTGAGAAGAAAATCTCCCTCTGGCTCTACTGGAGGATAAAATGATGTGGTGCATTCATCCGCTCAGGCAACCATAACAAAATACCACAGGCTGGGTGGCCTAAACAACAGATATTTATTCTCTCACAGCTTTGGAGGCTGAAAGTCTGAATCAAGGTGTTGGCAGGGGGTGGCTTCTCTCCCAAGGCCTCTCTCCTTGGCTTGCAGACAGCGGTCTTCTCCCTGTGTCCTCTCATCGTCTTTCTTCTATGTGTGACATCCCTGTATCTCTCTATGTGTCCAAACGTCCTCCTTTTTTTTGGTCACACGACAAAGCATGTGGAATCTTAGCTCCCCATTCAGGTATGGAACCTGTGTCTCTTGCATTGGAATCGCGGAGTCTTAACCATTGAAGGGAAGCCCTTCAAAATTCCTCTTTTTATGAGAACACCAATCAGATAGGATTAGAGACCACTCTAATGACCTCATTTACCTTAATTACTTCTTTAAATGCCCTGTCTCCAAATGCAGTCAGACTCCGAGTTGCTGGGGGCCAGGACTTCACCATGTGGATTTTTTGGGGGACAGTCCAGTCCAGTCATAATAAGTGAGGATAGATAGAACAATTTAACCAGACACCACCTTGCTGGCTCAATGTGACTCACTCCCCAGTTTACACTCTGCTCCGAATATTAACCTTTCTAGGAAGGTATCTCATGATGACGCACTTGACCCTGGACCCTTTGGCTGGTCAGACCCTCCTGGGCTGGCATGTGGGCACATTGTCTGTGCCACTCTCCCTGGTTCTGTTTACTGTGAGTCACCCTGAATTGCTCTGTGCCCATGGAAAAGAAATGCAAAAAAGCAAAATGGCTGTCTGGGGAGGCCTTACAAATAGCTGTGAAAAGCAAAGCAGAAAAGGAAAGATATAAGCATCTGAATGCAGAGTTCCAAAGAATAGCAAGGAGAGATAAGAAAGCCTTCCTTAGCGATCAATGAAAAGAAATAGAGGAAAACAACAGACTGCAAAAGACTAGAGATCTCTTCAAGAAAATTAGAGATACCAAGAGAACATTTCATGCAAAGATGGGCTCAATAAAGAACAGAAATTGTATGGACCTAACAGAAGCAGAAGATACTAAGAAGAGGGGGCAAGAATACACAGGAGAACTGTACAAAAAAGATCTTCATGACCCAGATAATCATGATGGTGTGATCACTCACCTAGAGCCAGCCAGAAATGTGAAGTCAAGTGGGCCTTAGAAAGCATCACTGTGAACAAAGCTAGTGGAGGTGATGGAATTCCAGTTGAGCTATTTCAAATCCTGAAAGATGATGCTGTGAAAGTGCTGAACTCAATATGCCAGCAAATTTGGAAAACTCAGCAGTGGCCACAGGACTGGAAAGGTCAGTTTTCATTCCAAACCTAAAGAAAGGCAATGCCAAAGAATGCTCAAACTACCACACAATTGCACACATCTCACATGCTAGTAAAGTAATGCTCAAAATTCTCCAAGCCAGGCTTCGGCAATATGTGAACCGTGAACTTCCACATGTTCAAGCTGGTTTTAGAAAAGGCAGAGGAACCAGTGATCAGATTGCCAACATCTGCTGGATCATCGAAAAAACAAGAAGGTTCCAGAAAAACATCTATTTCTGCTTTATTGACTATGCCAAAGCCTTTGACTGTGTGGATCACAATAAACTGTGGAAAATTCTGAGAGAGATGGGAATACCAGACCACCTGACCTGCCTCTTGAGAAACCTATATGCAGGGCTGGAAGCAACAGTTAGAACGGGACATGGAAAAACAGACTGGTTCCAAATAGGAAAAGGAGTACGTCAAGGCTGTATATTGTCCCCCTGCTTATTTAACTTACATGCAGAGTACATCATGAGAAATGCTGGACTGGAAGAAGCACTAGATGGAATCTAGATAGCTGGGAGAAATATCAATAACCTCAGACATGCAGATGACACCACGCTTATGGCAGAAAGTGAAGAACTAAAAAGCCTCTTGATGAAAGTGAAAGAGGAGAGTGAAAAAGTTGGCTTAAAGCTCAACATTCAGAAAACAAAGATCATGGCATCCGGTCCCATCACTTCATAGGAAATAGATGGGGAAACAGTGGAAACAATGTCAGACTTTATTTTGGGGGGCTCCAAAATCACAGAAGATGGTGATTGCAGCCATGAAATTCAAAGACGCTTACTCCTTGGAAGGAAAGTCATGACCAACCTAGATAGCATATTCAAAAGCAGAGCCATTACTTTGCCAACAAAGGTCCGTCTAGTCAAACTATGGTTTTTCCAGTGGTCATGTATGGATGTGAGCATTGGACTATAAAGAAAGCTGAGTGCCAAAGAATTGATGCTTTAGAACTGTGGTGTTAGAGAAGACTCTTGAGAGTCCCTTGGACTGCAAGGAGATCCAACCAGTCCATTCTGAAGGAGATCAGTCCTGGGTGTTCTTTGGAAGGACTGATGCTGAAGCTGAAACTCCAACAGTTTGGCCACCTCATGCAAAGTGTTGACTCATTGAAAAAGACTCTGATGCTGGTAGGGATTGGGGGCAGGAGGAGAAGGGGAAGACAGAGGAAGAGGTGGCTGGATGTCATCACCGACTCAATGGACATGAGTTTGAGTGAACTCTGGGAGTTGGTAATGGACAGGGAGGCCTGGCATGCTGCGATTCATGGGGTCGCAAAGAGTCAGACACGACTGATCAACTGAACTGAACTGAACTGAACCTGATGCATTATGTCAAAGGCATGCTGCTGGGGTAGACTGGCACCTTGATGCTGCCTCCCCTGTGGCATTCCAGCCCCAAAATTCCCAGAGATCACCTTGCCACCCTCTCTGCTGTGATTACTTCTGGCTGTGCTCTCTCTAACACCCACTCACAGATCTTGGAGACAGACACTGCAATATCTCCAAAACCCTTCCCTTCAAGGGTACCAATGCTCCTTCACCAGAAACACCTCTCTTCCCATAACTCAGAACACCTGTGTAATCACCTGCTTTGAAATGTCTCCTCGCCTGAAAGAGCCACAATTTACAAGACTCGGATCAAGTGTTATTTAAAGAGTGACTCTTTCAGTAAGTTTCCAAACACAATCCTATTGAAAACTAAAAAAAATAAAGGAGATAATTCAAGAATCTCTTAAAGGGACTTCCCTGATTATTCAGTGGTTAAGGTTCTGTGATTTCCATAGCAGGGGACTCTGGTTCCATCCTTGGTCAAGGAACTGCGATTTCTCATGCTGCAGGGCACATCCAGAAATAAAAATAAATAAAGGCAGAGAGAGAAATTCTTTTTTAAAAAAGGAACTCTCTTATATTCATAACATTCTAGAGTATATGAAGAGCTTTTCTATAGTCATTCAGTTCAGTTCAGTTGCTCAGTCGTGTCTGACTCTTTGCAAACCCATGAACCACAGCATGCCAGGCCTCCCTGTCCATCACCAACTCCCAGAGTTTACTCAAACTCATGTTCATTGTGTCGGTGATGCCATCCAGCCATCTCATCCTCTGTCTTCCCCTTCTCCTCCTGTCCTCAATCTTTCCCAGCATCAGGATATTTTCAAATGAAGCAGGTGAAGCAGCTGGCCAAAGTATTGGAGTTTCAGCTTCAACGTTAGACCTTCCAACGAACACCCAGGACTGATCTCCTTTAGGATGGACAGGTTGGATCTTCTTGCACTCCAAAGGGCTCTCGAGAATCTTCTCAAACACCACAGTTCAAAAGCATCAATTCTTCTGCACTCAGCTTTCTTTATAGTCCAACTCTCACATCCATACATGACCACTGGAAAAACCATAGCCTTGACTAGGTGGAACTTTGTTGGCAAAGTAATGTCTCTGCTTTTGAATATGCGGTCTAGGTGGTCATACCTTTCCAAGGAGTAAGCGTCTTTGAATTTCATGGCTGCAGTCACCATCCAGTGTGATTTTGGAGCCCCCCAAAATTAAGTCAGCCACTGTTTCCATTGTTTCCCCATCTATTTGCCATGAAATGATGGGACCGGATGCCATGATCTTAGTTTTCTGAATGTTGAGCTTTAAGCCAACTTTTTTGCTCTCCTCTTTCACTTTCATCAAGAGGCTTTTTAGTTCCTCTTCACTTTCTGCCATAAGCGTGGTGTCATCTGCATGTCTGAGGTTGTTGATATTTCTCCCAACAATCTTGATTCCAGTTGGTACTTCATCCAGCCCAGCATTTCTCATGATGTACTCTGCATGTAAGTTAAATAAGCAGGGTGACAATATACAGCCTTGACGTACTCCTTTTCCTATTTGGAACTAGTCTGTTGTTCCATGTCCAGTTCTAACTGTTGCTTCCAGCCCTGCAACAGGTTTCTCAAGAGACAGGTCAGGTGGTCTGGTATTCCCATCTCTCTCAGAATTTTCCACAGTTTATTATGATCCACACAGGCAAAGGCTTTGGCATAGTCAATAAAGCAGAAATAGATGTTTTGCTGGAACTCTCTTGCTTTTTTGATGATCCAGCGGATGTTGACTATTTGATCTCTGGTTCCTCTGCCTTTTCTAAAACCAGCTTGAACACGTGGAAGTTCACGGTTCACATATTGCTGAAGCCTGGCTTGGAGAATTTTGAGCATTACTTTACTAGCATGTGAGATGTGTGCAATTGTGTGGTAGTTTGAGCATTCTTTGGCATTGCCTTTCTTTAGGATTGGAATGAAAACTGACCTTTTCCAGTCCTGTGGCCATGCTCGGTTTTCCAAATTTGCTGGCATATTGAGTGCAGCCCTTTCACAGCATCATCTTTTAGAATTTGAAATAGCTCAACTGGAATTCCATCATCTCCACTAGCTTTGTTCATAGTGATGCTTCCTAAGGCCCACCTGACTTCAAATTCCAGGATACCCGGCTTTAGGTGAGTGTGAGTGATCACACCTTTGTGATTATATGGTTCATGAAGATCTTTTTTTGTACAGTTCTTCTATGTATTCTTGCCACCTCTTCTTAATCTCTTCTGCTTCTGTTAGGTCCATACCATTTCTGTCCTTTATCAAGCCCATCTTCGGACTCAATAAAATGTTCCCTTGGTATCTCTAATTTTCTTGAAGAGATCTCTAGTCTTTCCCCTCTATTACTTCCTCTATTTCTTTGCATTGATCTCTGAGGAAGGCTATCTTATCTCTCCTTGCTATTCTTTGGAACTCTGCATTTAAATGGATATAGCTTTCCTTTTTTCCTTTTGTTTTCACTTCTCTTGTTTTCACAACTATTTGTAAGACGTCCTCAGACAGCTGTTTTGCTGTTTTGCATTTCTTTTTCTTGGGGATGATCTTACTCCCTGTCTCATGTACAATGTCACGAACCTGCGTCCATAGTTCATCAGGCACTCTGTCTATCAGATCTAGTCATTAGATCAATCTGTCTATCAGATCTATGTCATTAAATCATTTTATCTTCCAACCATCTTAGAAAGAAGGCATCTCTTCCTCTCCTCAGGTAAACTGATATGTGGAAGTTTACTGATATGTGTTACAGAAGTTACTGAAGTAACTATCAGTTACTGAAGTTAACTGATATGTGATATGCCTGGCATGGGCATGGTTGATGGTCAGTGAACGGAGCAACTAAGATTAGAACTTGAAAGTGAAAGTGAAGTCGCTCAGTCGTGTCTGACTCTTTGTGAACCCAAGGACTGTAGCCTACCAGGCTCCTCTGTCCATGGGATTTTCCAGGCAATAGTACTGGAGTGGATTGCCATTTCCTTCTCCAGGGGATCTTCCCGACCCAGGGATCGAACCCAGGTCTCCCACATTGTAGACAGATGCTTAACCGTCTGAGCCACACCTATTTCAACATTCTTTCAAAACTGCTGTCGTTCTTCCTAAGCTCCCCTTACAATATACTACAAAATCCCTAAGTTAATTTTTATTTTAGGAAAATACCCATGTCAAAGTGACAATTAGTATGTGACAAGTTGTTAAATACCTTCTATATTCTCTTTTTAAAAGTTAGCTATAATGTATCCATTTACTACTATAACAATTCAGTTGATTCTTTTGACCACACTTGAGTTACTCTCTTCATTTCTTAGGGCTTGCATAACAAAGTACTACAAACTGAGTGACTTAAAACAGAAGAAATCTCTTCTCTCAGAACAGATTCTGAAATCAAGGTGTCGGCAAGGCCATGCTCTTTCTGTAGACTCAAGGGAAAGATATTTCCTTGCGTCTTCTGGCATCTGGTCCTTGCAGGCAATCCTCGGTTACCCTGGGCTTGTGGACACATAACTCCAATCCTGCTTCTGTCTTCACGTGGCCACTTTACATCTGTGTTGCTTCTTCCCTTCTTATGAGGAAACAAATAATTGCATTTGGTCCAATTCTAACCCAGTATGACCTCATCCTAACTTGAATACATCTGCCATGGCTCTATTTTCTAATAGTGTGTCCTTCACAGATGTCAGGAGTTAGTATTTAGACAAACCTTTTGGGGGACACGACTCCACCTATAACTGGTATAGTACTGTTGTATTATTAGCTATATTCTGAGCCTTGAAAGGCTCAGAACAAGTAAATCAGTATTTCTCTGTTTAGTCCTGCAGACACCCACGTCAGGTTCACCTGGGGGTTTATTACAGTGGAAACTCCTGGGCCTCAGCACAGAGCTGCAGAAATGGAATCCAGAATCTGTTTCCAAGAAGGACCATAGGTGGCCACACGCACCTGATTTGGGGAAACCCATAGGTTTATGAGAACCACCAGAGACTGTGGATAAGCGAACGCAGTCCCACATACTCAGACTTCAGAACGTTGTTTGCTTAGTGGATGCCTTTATATTTTAACTTCCTAATATAAGAATTCACTTGATTATTTGCCCCAAACCCTTGTGAATATTTGTCTTCCTTGTCTGGCATATATGTCCCTTGCAGAAACCCTGGCAGTGTCGTATAGGTGGGCCCTGAAGCTCACGTGGAAGTCCTGTTCTCTCACCAATTCCTCACGTCGTTTTGCTTATCCTGCATCCTTCCCTCCGCCTTACCCAGTGCTACTCAGCCGTCTCATCTGCATTTGTGGGGGGCAGTCATAGTCCCTGCTCTGGTTGCTTACAGGATCTTCAGGTCATTACATTTTATACCGTTTCTTCCTAAGGGCTATATAAGGATTATACCAATTGTCTCTTAGGAAACACTGAAAAATTCATTTCATAAATCTCTTTCTAAGATATGATACTGATCTTGTCATGCTAAATCTTTTGTTCAAGGAGAAACTACTACCACTAATTATAAATAATATTATAGTGATGATAATAATAAATAGCACAGGGGATTCTACTTAATATCTGAAACAGAGTGGATGTGTGTATATGTATAACTGAATCACTTTGCTGTACACGTGAAACTAACACAGTATTGTAAATCAACTATATTCTAAAATGAAATAAATATTAAATTAAACAGTTAGGTAACTAAAGCTATAACAAACATTTATTGAGTTGTCCTATGTGCCAGGCATCACACCGTATCATAGTTTCTCATTAGATCTTCCTTTAGAAGGATACCATTATCATATCTCTTGTATGGATGAGCAAACTAGGTCTTAACACCAAGATCGGAATTAGGATCCAAGCCCAGATACTTAGACTCCATCTTATACTAGTTGGCCTCTCAACCCTGCCTAGGCGGTCCAGTCCTAACTCCTGGTCCTGGATTCTAATAAGGCTTCTCCTTCTCATCTGACACTGTCTGCAATCACCATTCACTTTTCTCTACTCAGCCAGCCTCCCGACTGTGTTGTTTCACTCCCAGATACTGCTCATTCCCATCTCTTGATCTTCCAAAGACATCCCATTTGGGCCCTTAGCATGTACAGTTACTTGTTGTCATTATTACAAGCAAGAACAAGGTTGGATGTCCACCACTCATCCTACCAAGAGGGCAGTTAGCTCAGAGTAATCATGCCTTGAGTGAATGACAGCAGCCCGTCCTGGGAATGCCCCTCCCCCCCATACAGTGGAAACCTTGCATCAAGAGTCAAGAGCTTTGCTTTCTTGAGTCTGTGACTCCTTTGAATCATACCTGGATATGTCCATTCATCTCCTTGGTGCGTACAAAGAAGGGTTGGGCTACATAATTTCTGAAATTTCCTCTAGGTCTAACACCCTCTAAATCTTGGTCCTACTTCTCCCATGAAGACACGCATATAACTTTGCCAATACTGATCGCTTCTGTTCTTAATCAAGTCTATATTTCAGTATCGAAAATCAGAACACTATCTGACAGAAATGTTTTGTACTGCTTCTGGATATGGGAAAAATTAAATTGTAGCTTGAATCATACTGTGCTAAAAAAAAAATGCTGCTATGCTTGGAGTATTTCAGTAGCAACAAAGAGGAAAACATTTGATTTCAAGTTTGTTCCTGAAAAGAATGTGCTTAGTTCTCAAGGCAGGACTAAACAGTAAAGAGAAAATTTACAATACATCCATTTTGTTCTTTATTGAATACCTTCTTTTGCACTTTTCATATTCCTTGCTATATTCTCTTATTTGCAGCGTGTATAATCTTAGCTCCTTCTCTGATAAATTCCATGAGATGAGAAACTATCCGATGTCCTTTCAGCATCTCTGCAGCTCTTTCCAATACAGTCTCACAGTAGAAGCCCAATATGTACAATTAACAAAGCTAGAAATATAATCAAAAATACTGTATGGATTAAGCATTAAATGTTTATCACAAGCTGTCAGTAAGCTAGAACTTCAAAAAAGGAATACTTTCAGTCTGGTTGTTTGGAAAAGAGTCAAAAAAAAAGGGACAATAAATGCATCAATGTAGGTTTTCCATAGTCATTCATTTATTTATTGACAATGCAATTTTGCTGTGACTTTTCAGAGATAATTAGATCTAATCCAAATGGAATAATTAAATTCATCTTTTTCTTTCTTGATAGCCACAGGAAACTTGTATGCAAACCTAAAGGAATTAGAGAGAACAAGCAAATTACCTGTTTCTGAGCATAGGTGCACAAAGTCATAGAAACCACCGGAATCTAGAATTTGAGAATTGAAAAGACCCTTAAAAATGACCAATTCATCTTCCTCATTTTGTTGGTGGAGAAAGTGAGGGTCAGGATGATAAGGTTTCCCAAGGTCCCAGAGTAAGTTAGAAGTGGAAGCAGAGGTAAGGAAAAGCACTCTGATGTTCAGGCTGGGGTATTTTCCAGGAGATCAACTGAGACTTCTTTTTCAATAGTACCATGAGGATATGTATTTGACTGGAGTAATTTTTCCCTTAACTACATCTCCCCATTAGGGTTTAGGGTAGTGGTGCAGGGCCCCTAAAGAAAGTTCAGTTGTTTATTACAGAAGAGTGTGGTCAGGACGTTCTGGTTTGCCCAGGACTTTCCAGGCTTGGCTCTGAAATTCTCACATCCGAAACTTATTCTACTCCAGATAAGCCAGGATGTGGTACTTTCCTTATTCCAGAGAAAACATGTTCCAAATTGTGTAGTTCCCCATGTTTTTGGTTTGTGGGAGAAGCTGTCGGCCCTTGAGCTGCTCTAGGAAGGGTTCTGTCAGCTCCCACCAGTCTGGTCTGTTTGACAGACAGGTGTCAAGCACATGGATGTCACCTGGACACTTGATCTATCTGACAGATGCTCAAATTCTGCCACAGTCATACTTTCACTTGCAAAAGCTCTCACTCTTATTTTCAGAAGAAAAAAAAAAAATCTCTGCTTGTCTACTCCAAAACCTCTGTTGTCCACTCATGGGAGATGCCCAGCACTGCTGAAGTCCAAGAGCTCCCTACTGTGAGAGCCCTTCAGGAACCACAGAGCATCCCAGAGCCTCCACACACTGCCTCCTGTCATCACAGCAGAAGCTGCACTCGCTCTATCTGTCACTTCAGCAGTGACAGATAGCTCTATCTGTCACTTTTCAACCATCAAAAGACTCTCAGAGTATTCACTTATACAATATTCGCCTTGCTTCAGGATCTTTCCTTTAGATCAGGAGTTGGCACACTACCATCTATGGGCCAAATCCAGACCTGTGGCCTGTTTTTCCCCACAAAGATTCATTGGAAAGCAGCCACACTCTTTTGTTCAGGTTCTGTCTGTGACTTCTCTCTGTGTACTGCAGTTGAGTAACTGTGACAGAGAACGTGTGACCTTCGAAGCCTAAAATATCTACTATCTGGGCCTTTTACAGAAGCAATTTGTTGAGTCATGAACTTTGCCATATGTCTTGAATAAGATACTCATTAGAAGTAGAATTTTCTATCACTGTTAACAAATATGTGGATTTGGCCTTTTAACTTATAATTGTTGTTTTATTCATTCTTTTTGCCAGCAATATTAAGAAGCTATATGATCAGGGGTACCTTGCTTCTGGCAAATAAAGAAATTAAATCAAGAATCTGATAGAAAATGAGAGGCAGAAGAGTAATTGACATTCTCATGGGTGCTTTTGTAGGAAGCTCTCATTCCTGGTCAGGGCTGGATCAGCAAGTGACAGATCACAGGAAGTAATAATCACAGTTATTTCCAGCCTATCCAGAACAAGTGGAGTGGTCACAGCCAACAAAACAGCGCTGATAACTCCCCAAAGCAGGAGTAAAATGAGTGAAATTATCAATTGTAATCAAGTACAGTCAATATCTGAACAGATTACAAAGTAATCACCCACAGGCAACCTGATCTTTTAAAAGACCAGATGGCATACAGAATGGGAACATTTTTTGTTTTAATCCATGACTTAAACAAGATATACATTTATTTATTATACTCTGATGCAAAAGTCCAAAGGAAGGACTGGATTGGTGGTACTGTGATCTTTAGGATCCCAGACACCTGTCTTTTGCTTTATCAGCCTAAGATGGTGCTTCCAGCCTCAATGTCACCTCACAGCCCAAGATCGATGCTGTCACTCCAGCCATTGCATCCCACTTACAGGCTAAAATAAGAGAGTTGATGTTGCAGAAAGGGTATATTCTCCAGCAGAGTCAACTCTTTTAAAGAGATCTTCTAGGAAATACCACCCTAGACCTCAGTTGATACCTCACTGGCAAGAAATTAGTTTCAAGGGAAACTGAGAGCTGTAGTCTTTTAGCTGGATACATGGAGGTGTAGAGTACAGTTGGAAACTTGGCTCCAAGGGCAAGGGACAGGATGAGTGGTCTCTGCCTCCTGTTGGCACATAAAACCCTGAGGACAGAACTTACTTCTCTAGATTTACTTTCAAGAAGAATTTGCTCTGATTTTTATACTTTGTCCATAGATAATGAAATAGCTAAAAATAATACTATTTGCAAATGAAGTGCCTATCATTTTACCACTCATTGTTCCCTAGGAGGCCAACACCTAAGAGACAGTGTTGGGTCCCTGTGTCCACAGCTGAGAGAGGGGACTGATGCCTGCCTTGTTTTTCTGTTTCAGAGAAAAGAAAGTCTGAAAAGCCAGAACCACAAACATGTAAGTTTGGACTCCTCCCACTCATGCTTTGAGTCTCACTTGACAGAGGGACAGCAGGACAGAGGGACAGAGGGAGGTCTCTGATCAGTACCTTGGTGGCCAAGTGGCTAAGCCCACAGCTGCCACATGATGGGAGGAGCATCTTGGGTTCCTCTCCATGCCCTGATGAAGACCCCATGATGGAACTGCAGAGAGATGTGGTTATAGCTCCTCCCAAGGGCCAGACACTTGCTGTGTAAATATGGGGCTAAAACAGACCCTTCCCCCAGGATCAGGGAGGGGTGTTCAGAGTTGAGGAGACCAAAGTGGAGAGCTGTTTGTTATTAACAAAAAAGGAGAGACACAGCACATCATCAAGTATTTGCATGTTATTTTCCAACATCATTTCTGTTTTCTTCCTCCACACCTCCACTCACCCAGGTTCAGTTCATTTCAGTTCAGTTGCTCAGTCGAGTCTGACTTTGCAACCCCATGGACTGCAGCACACCAGGCCTCCCTGTCCATAACCAACTCCCAGAGTTTACTCAAATTCATGTTCATTGAGTCAGTGATGCCATCCAACCATCTCATCCTCTGTAGTCCCCTTCTCCTACCACCTTCAGTCTTTCTCAGCATCAGGGTCTTTTTAAATGAGTCAGCTATTCACATCAGGTGGCCAAAGTATTGGAGTTTTAGCTTTAACATCAGTCCTTCCAGTGAACATTCAGGACTGATTTCCTTTAGGATGGACTGGTTGGATCTCCTTGCAGTCCAAAGGACTCTCAAGAGTCTTCTCCAACACCATAGTTAAAAAGCATTAATTTTTCGGTGCTCAGCTTTCTTTATAGTCCAACTCTCACATCCATATATGACTACTGGAAAAACAATAGCCTTGACTAAATGGACCCTTGTTGGCAAAGTAATGTCTCTGCTTTTTAATATGCTGTCTAGGTTGGTCATAACTTTTCTTCCAAGGAGTAAGCATCTTTTAATTTCATGGCTGCAGTCCCCATCTGCAGTGATTTTGGAGCCCCCCAAAATAAAGTCTGCCACTGTTTCCACTGTTTCTCCATCTATTTGCCATGAAGTGATGGGACTGGATGCCATGATCTTTGTTTTCTGAATGTTGAACTTTAAGCAAACTTTTTCACTCTCCTCTTCACTTTCATCAAGAGGCTCTTTAGTTCTTCTTCACTTTCTGCCATAAGGGTGGTAATCCTCACTAAAACAAGAAGAAAAAATCAAGTAAGATAGTGCATGCCATCCTCTACCCTCCATCACCTCATAGCAAGATACCAGGGGAGCCAGAAGCTGCAGAGGAGAGAAACCAGACAAGGCCATCCAGCAAAGCCAATGCTGCCAACTCAGCAAAGACCCAAGCCAGAGGAACTCAAGGGAGAACCAGGATGGGCATGGCCAGATCAGGGGTCAGAACCAAGGTGACTATTTGCTCATTATAGACTATGCCATCCCATCCTTGACTCAGCTCCTGCTTTTTCTGTTCCCATCCTTCCTACTTAAGTCCTAGCCTTCTGGAAAGGAGGGAGGAAATCTTCCTTAACTAGCAACTGTGCTGCAGGGGAGGGTTCAGGGAAAACTGTCTGGCGGGCTTCCAATCCTAGCCAAAGCAATCTCTGTCCATCTTTCTGCAGCCGTAAGCTGTTGTAATTAAGCCATAATGATTACACACTTTCTATCACTGCATTTATCACCTGGCTTTTCTGCCCACTTACTAAGAATTCAGAGAAAATGGGAGAAAGCTATCCAGCACTCTTCCCAACAATGCCCAAGGTCACTTTTCAGGGAAGCTCACTGTCCCACCCCAATGGCTTCTGGGCTTTGGGAGAATTGCCCATTTTCTAGGTGGCCACACACTGTGTGGTGAGTACATTTTTCCCCAGGGAGAGACCATATCACAGATGTTGACAGAAAATGCTGGATCAATGACCTATGGGTCCCTAACCTCAAATCTTGCCATAATTTAAGGCATTTTTCTGAGGGGTGTTATTTTCTGCTATAAGGTCTATGCCCCTCAACCTTCCTCCCACCTTGCAGAACCCACAGCATCGGTCTCCCAGGACTCAACTGTGCCAGCCTCCAGGGAGACACAGACCTGACCATGATCGCAGATGCGCTGAGCTGTGTTCTCAGAGCACCACACACCTCTCTCCAAGGCCCCATAGGTTGGGACTGAAGTAGCACACAAACCAGATCTGCACCGCGGGCCCTCTTAGCTGCAGGTTCCAAGCCATTAGCAAGGAACTAACAGCTATGCCATTTTGTTCTAATGGATGAGCCCTCACTTATAAGAGAGGCTGCACTCTAAACAAGTCTCAACCCGGCTCTGCTTATGTTGGCCACGGGCGATTAGAACAGAAACCAACTCCATCTGATGTTTGATTCTTCTTAAATATGAACTGAAGGCCCCCATCCTACCAGTAAGGAAATTGCCTGCATTTGGATTATAATTGAACTGTTTTGCTGCAAGCGTTGCACTTGGAAAATTACAGCTTTATCACAACAAGGAGCCAGAAAGAGTTCATTCACCTCCAAAGTGAGCTTAGTTCATTCTTTCCTCCCCAGAAGGATCAGATCAAGAGTTAATTAAAAGTGACTGATAATTTTATTTATGTTTTTATTGGGCTGTAATTAAATGGTATGGTATGCATCCTCATTAGTCTAGCAATTCCGCGTTGGATATATCCTCAGAAAGAGAATTTTGCAGTAATAGACCAGCATTTTGCCACCTATGAAATTTGGCATCTTCTAAAAGATAAAGTGTTCGATTACTAAGGGGCAAAAAATTGATCTATGATAGCAAAATATGCTCCCAGAGTCCAGTGTAAGTTCCAATCAGTGTCTGCTGATATCTAAGGTGTTAGGAGGAAACTGGAAGGGCCAGGGAACGTTCATATTGCCCCCCTGGGCTTTCCTCAATGGCCTGGAAGAGCTGTCTTCAAGTAGAAATCAAAAAGCAAGTCTGGACACCAAAGGAAAAAACATTTAGGTTCACATTTAACAACATCACTTTTTAAAAAATATATGTTTAAACTGGGGTATACTTGCTTTGCAACGTTGTGTTAGTTTCTGCTGTACAATGAAGTAAACAAGCTATTAGCCCCTCTTGGACCACCCTTCCCATCTCCACCTCATGCCATCCATGTAGCTCATCACAGAGCACCGAGCTGAGCTCCCTCTGCTCTACCGCAGGTTCCCACTAGCTGTCTGTTTTACACATGGCAGTGCACATCCTTCAGTCCCAATCTCTCAGTTCATCCCCTCCACCACCTCACACCGTATCCGCACATCCATTCTCTATGTCTGTGTCTCTATTCCTGCTCTGCTAGCAGGTTAGATGAATGGATAAAGAATATGTAGTACATATAGACAGCGGAATATCACTCAGCCATAGAAAGGAACAAAACTGGGTCATTTGGAGAGACATGGATGGACCTGGAGTCTGCCCTACAGAGAAGTAAGTCTGAAAGAGAAAAACAAGTATCGTATATTAACACATATATGTGGAACTAAGAACTTCTTTTTAGTTATTTTCTTTTCCATTATAGTTTATTACAAGATATTGACGATAGTTCCCTGTGCTATACAGTAGGACCTTGTTGTTAAGAACTGCCAAACAATGAGGTTCTATGGGAAAAGGTTGGGTATTCACTAGGACATATGACTGATATACATAGGTCACAGTTTGAGGGAAGAGGATTAAAAGTGCTTTAATATATGTAAATCATGTTCTTCAACATGGCAATGGCAAGAGGGAAAGGAAATGGCATGACAGTGGAGAATAAAGGGGGGTGATGAACTTGCTTAGAAAAGGACCGCTTATTCAGACCTGAAGGCTGTGGAGAAGAGAGAGCATGTGTGCAGGTCTGGGGCAGAGAGAGAGCCTTGCCAGCTCATGAACTGGTTACACAGTTGAGGTTGGAGAGATAATATCTCCAAGTAGCCACTGCTCAACCACTTGTTGGAAGTGTGAGAGTGGAAATGTCTGCCTGGGGGATAGACCTTACCAGGGCGGACCTTCCCAATGTGAGGATGCCTAACTTTACCATTTAGGAGTTCCCAGGTGGCAAGAGAGCTAGGAAGCCCACCCCATGTATTTGCTTGGAGGGACGATCCCACAGACACCCATGCTCCCCTTGGGCCCTAGCCAGATTCTAGAGTTCATCATCTCAGACCTACTCAGCTCAGCAGCCCCCTACCTGTCCTGTGGCCATCCCTCCTCTTCTCTCATCCATTCTCCACACTGTACTGAAAATGGTTTTCTATCATCAGATCTGACTAGATCCCTTTAACATTAATAAATCACTCCCTGTTATCTATGAATAGAGCTACTGAGAAAATTCTTGTTGTTTGTACCATGCTCACTTCTTTTCTTGACTTCATCTCTTGCTGGTTTACACTCCAATAATCTAAACCACCCATCATTTTCTAAACTCTGTTTTCTTTAGCACTTTTTGCAGATCCACCCGCTTCCAGGCTGAGTTTTGTGACCTTCCAAAGATGCCCACAGCCTGCATCTGATGACTGCTCCCAAGATATTCTCAGCTCCTCTCTTCCTCAATTGTGAAATGATACTAAGGAACTCCTTTTACTTTCTTGGCCACCCTCCCCTCAGCTATGGACTCTGTTCCTAATGGCTTCATTAACCAAAATTGCAAGACCACTGTATTTGTTCACTTGCCCACCCTGCATCTCTTTTACTGCCCTCCAGATTTGTTTGTCTGTACCATTTTTCTAGATTCCGTATATATGCACTAATATATGATATTTGTTTTTCTCTTTCTGACTTACTTCACTCTGAAAGACAGACTCTAGGTCCATTGGTCCATCCAAATCTCTACAAATGACCCAATTTCGTTCCTCTTTATGGCTGAGTAATATGCCATTGTACATATGTACCATGTCTTCTTTATCCATTCATCTGAGACGGACATTTAGCTTGTTTCTATGTCTTGGCTATTATACATAGTACTGCTATGAACTTTGGAGTGTATGTGTCTTCTTGAATTCATTTTTTCCAGATGCATGCCCAAGAGAGAGATTTGTGGATCATATGGCAACTCTAGTTTTATTTTTTTAAGGAACCTCCATACTGTTATCCATAGTGGCTGCACCAATTTACATTCCTACCAACTTATGTAGAAGGAGTCCCTATTCTCCACACCCTTTCCAGTATTTATTATTTGTAGACTTTTTAATGATGGCCATTCTGGCCAGTAGGGAATTTCTCAAGAGTATCAGAACTAGATCATTTTAACATTGATATGTGGCTATATTTTTAATATTTGCACATAGACATAAACTTTAGAACACTAAAGTTAGTATTACATGTACATTTTTGAAGTAATAAGATTAATTCAATTAAAACAACTCTATTCCAATAAACAACGACAACCATCGCTCTCACAGACACCTAAAACAATCACTCTGACATGCAGCTCGTATAAGGATCTATTCAGTCTAAAAAGATTATGTCTAAGAAAACAGAGGCAAGTTTAGAATGTACAGTATATGGAATACTAACTGCAGAATTCCCTTCACCCCTCAGTCATATTAATGATGACTGACACTCTGATTTGTGTAGGACTTTTTGTCTAAGGCGATTATATTGTAGGTGCAAATAACCGTATAATTGCTCTAATGTGAGCTTAGTTTTAATCACAATACCAAAGTTTGATCTTGAACAATTCACCACATCATTATGCAAGAGAGAACTTATAAAATGGTAAACTGGACTGTGAGAACCCACTTTACCCTTGGTCATGGGCAATAAAAGTTGGGTTTCAGTTGATGAGACATAAAGAAGACTGGAAATCCTACCTACACTGAATTTCTTATGCTTCGTTTATGGGCTTCAGAATAGCATGCATGTCCAAGAAAATGGTGTTCAATCTTGATTTTTTTAAAAAAGACAAGCTGTGAATTCAGTTGTGATGTGTGATTATGGAACAAATAATTCTCTTTAAACTTGAATATTTCCTAAGCATTCCCCTAAAAACTTTTTTGGTTCACAATAGTTATTTACTTCTATTTTATTTTTATTTTAAGTTTTGTGTGTATTTCTTTTTTCTTTTGTTACACATCCTGTATGTGTCCATATTTGAACATAATCCATTTTCACTTACTGTGCTATTAATGTACAGTATAATTTCTATTATCTGGTTTTACACTTTCTCTTTTTTCTAACTCATGACTACTTCTTCTTTGTTTTTCAGTCTTTTACTAGGTTGGAAATGGCTTTTAATCTTTTTATAATCTGGTAATTTTCAAGAGGTATATTTTGGTTTCAGTTATACTGATGGCTAATTCAAGGATAATTTTAAAATCCTGCCCCAGTGTACATTTTTGCTTCAGGAAGGAAGCAGACTTGTTGACCCTTTCCAGTCAGTAAATAAGGTGGCAAAATGAGCATTGTTTTATTGTCCTTCTTTTTTTCCTTTTTCCTGGTTGCCTGATTATAAAGATTCTGATGACACTTGCAATTATCACTGTTATGCCTATTACTTGTATTTCCCCCTTTTACATTTCCATTCAATTCTCTAATCACAATTACAGCAACAATTATTTAGATTTGACTCAATATTTACATAGTTTCCATAATACCACTACTTGTTGACTTTTAGCTGTTTAATTTTGATTCATCTATTATTGGTCAGTTGCAACTTGTCATCAAGCATTTTTCAGGATGAATATAAAGGTGGTTTACTTGATGAGCTTTTTCTATAGAGTTCTGCACCTTAACGTTAATGATACTTCTATTGTTCTATTTGTCCAATGAGTGTTTCCCCCCCACCCCCCCGTTTACTCATCTTGAAAGATCTGTGCTTGAAGTTTGCCAATATTTATAAATGAACAGAGTCACTTCATCCCATCAATAACCATATGAACTCCATCAGCATCTTCCTTCTGAACCCCAGACTGGAAGGCAACTTCATTGCAAATCACCATGTAAATTTTAGTCTTTAAAAGTTAATTATATAATATGGCCTTTTAGAATTGATAAGGGATCTGCTTCCCCAGTCTGATCATCTTATACTGGAAAATACAATTTATTCATAGGTAACTGACAATCTGTATGTCTCTCCTTTCAAGATGCAGGCTTATACTACAATTTCCACAGTATGCTTTTCTCACTATTCTCCTGCCCCTCCATTTATAGCTGTCAGTATCTCATACCTGCATCTGACTGTTTTTGACCTGACCCTCTTGCATTAGCAAATGGTACTCCCCAGATGGATATCAAAAGAGAAGTGCCAACGAAAGACTTTGGTTTGATGAAATGAACTTAGCCAAGACGAAAAGCAGTTGCTTCCCCGTTTAATTGGTGAAGGCTCCAGAATTCCAGGATATATAACTCAGTAAGACAGAGTGGGAATTTCTCAATGTTTTGCTGCTTGCTCTGGCTCAGGCACCATCCAAGCTTTGGTTGGTAGAAATTCCTCCCAGCATCTAGCAAATCATTAGTCTGTATTCCTAATTTCCAAGCGGAAGCTTTTATCCCTCACTCAATTTCCATAATAATTTCAATTAGAATTTGGAAAGGTAAATAGTGTGCCCCTAACTAGCTGCCATCTTATCTGGGAAGTTCATCTTCACAGGGAATGTTAATGGGAGTTGGGGGAAGCCATGTTAATTTGACACCATCTTAAAGCTTTCTTTCCAGTAGAAATAGCTTATATATAAGTAAAATAAAAATGATAGGGAAAAAGGTGGCTCTGATTCTATAATGCTGCCTTTCTGCTGACCATCAAAGTAGGTAAGAGTCAGTGCCTGGAGAATGCAAGCGTCTCACATTTGACATCTCTCAGCAGTGAAGAATTAACCAAAGCAGCAGCTGGCCTAACAAACCAAGGCTTCCAAAAACAAAGCAGAAGGAGGATCTTTGTCTAAGAAAAAGATGCCAAAGGCTAATGTGAAGGAGGAGGGCAGAGTTTAGAACACAGGCTCTGGCCTCTGACTGCTTATCTTCAAATCCTGGCTCTATTGACTTAGGTTGTTATTAGCTGTAGGTTCTTAGGCTTCTGGTTCTTTCTTGCAAAGATAGGCCCTGCCTCAGTGGGAGTATGTAAGAAAAAATGGCGTTAGCACAGTACCTGGCCCAACCCACTCCAGTATTCTTGCCCAGAAAATTCCATGGACAGAGGAGCCTGGTGGGCTACAGTCCATGGGGTTGCAAAGAGTCAGACATGACTGAGCAACTAAGCATGGATTGTTACATGTGTTTATCTAGTTGGCCTGTGTGTATGTTAGTTGCTCAGTCATGTGACCCCATGGACTGAAACTCACCAGGCTCCTCTGTCCATGGAATTTTCCAGGCAAGAAAACTGGAGAGGGTTGCTATTTCCTTCTCCAGGGGATCTTCCCTGATCCAGGTCTCCTGCATTGCAGGCAGATTCTTTACCAGCTGAGCTACCATGGATTGTCATGTTCACCCTCATTTCTTAAACAGAGAGATCAGATACAAAGCAGGCAGACATACTATTGAGTCATGTGTGCAGATAAGAGGCAGGGCTGTTAGTTCCAGAACATCCTAGTGGCTTTGGGAGAGAATGAGGGGGTACAGTGACCTGGACTTAGGGGAAGGATAATGGTTGAGATGCAGGGAGAGCAAAAAAATCACTGGTCTTCATACTCCTGGAAGACAAGAATGGGGTCATACTTTCTTCTTATTTACTGCATCTAGCCTAGCAACCTGTATATTGCAGGCATTTAATGAATATTTGTTAAAGGAATGAATTGGTTCACTGAATGCAGTAGGATCAGGACAAGCCTGGAATTGTCAGAGCAAATTGAAGGCAGCATGGAAACCGATCAACAGCTTGAGTAGACAGTCGCAATATTAGTGTCCACAATAATAGCTTGGGTTATTTATTCATTAATTTACTTGCTCCAGGTGAGGGATTTAGTATATTTAAAGAAGTCACTTTATTTTCAATTCTTTACATTTTTAAAATGAAGAAACTGAAGATTAAGGATAGTAAGTAACTCATTCAGTATCTCTCTGCTAGCTTGTGTCCAGGCCCCAGTGTGTACCTTTCCCTGACCACACCAC
This sequence comes from Capricornis sumatraensis, assembly GCF_032405125.1. Classification (NCBI taxonomy): domain Eukaryota; kingdom Metazoa; phylum Chordata; class Mammalia; order Artiodactyla; family Bovidae; genus Capricornis; species Capricornis sumatraensis. The sequence goes on from NC_091073.1 coordinate 83,340,728, forward strand.
TGGTCAGAGTCCTGGGCATGGGCAAAGTGCCCTGGGCCTGGGAAAGTACATACACTGAGGTTGCTGGCTTTGTAAGCAAGTGCTCACATCAGAACACAGGCTTGAGAGATGAAGAGAAGAAGAAACTGAGGGCTCCACACCTCAAGATTCATCTTGGAGGCACCTGAAAGATCAGGGGCAGCTTGAGATACTGGTGAATCAATATGGGATCTCTGGGGACCTCCCTAGGGGTTTAGCAGCTAAGACTCTGTGTTTCCAATGCAGGGAGTGTGGGTTTGACCCCTGGTTGGGGAACCAAGATCCCACAAGCCATTCAGTGAGGCAAAAAAAAGGGGGATCTCTGGCTGGGCCAAGTCTCACACTGTTTTGATCATAATTCATTCCTTACTTAAAGGAACTGAAATCGTAAAATATTCAAATATTCTGTTTGCCTTTTTATTAGCCTGCTACAACATCCAAAGGGGTAATTGCCATGACTTTCACCAGGAAAAAGCATAAATCTGGATATTGCTGGGTTATTTCAAGGAAGGAGTTGAGAGACAACCTGAAGGGGACCAGTATTATTATATGATTTTAATTTGTTGCAAACCAAAGGTCATATATTAAAAAAAAGAGAAACAACATATAAATGTTGTTGCAATGGAACACCCATGACACATCCTTAATTAATAATCCCCCCATTTCCACCTCCCAAACAACCATGATTACAAGTCTGACCTTTTTGGTCAATGACTCAAGAAGGAAAGGTCAACAACCCAGTTGCTACTTGTTTCTGTGAAGTGATGCATATTTGCATTCGGAAGGGAATCTTGTGACACTGGGAACACCCTGAAGCTCTCTGAAAGGATACTGGTGAGCAGAAAAGCGCCATCCTGTGGGCGTCTCAGAACCCTTTTCTGTGTCAGCCTGCAGAGCCAACGCATTCCCAACGGGCTCAGAGAGTGGACTCTGTGTCAGTGCCTTGGCCCATGGGGCCAGCTGTGCTCTAGAGACTCTGAATTCCCATAGTAACCCCACAGAGGGAGAGAATTCCCACTGGTCAGGACCCCTGGAAGGGAGGTGACAACGGTCATGCCCGATCACCCCTGCCCTACACCCAGAGCGCCACACATGCCTGCCCAGACCCTGCTGCCATCAGGGGAGAAGTCCTGCCCTTCACCAAGGCCTGACCCACTTCCCAGCGGAAGGGTTTATAGGGGCAGCCTCTGGCTCCTTGTCTGTCAGTTGATGAGATGAAGTCTTCCTCAGATTGCAGTTTAGACACGGCTAGGATCTCAGGCACTGCCCCACATGTACTAATACACTTGCCTAGATCCATTGCTTTTCATGGGATGTGGGGGGACTGGGGTCACCAGGAAATAGTGTTTTGTAAAACCAGGGTCTGGAGCCAAGAATTTTTGTTTGCGCTGCCAGAGGGTGATAAAACGCACAGCACACCGTTTCAGGCCCACCAAATCCAGGCTCTAGGGGAGTCACAGCCTCAGGGCCTTCAGGGGACGTTCTCCCAGAGTTGAGGTGGTGGGAGCTGGGTGGGGGGCTGGGATGAGGGGTGGGGGTGGGGGACGGGGTTGCAGAGGGAAGGAGTTGCAGCCAGCCAATGTTGGAGTTAAGGTCTCAGAGTTATCAAAGAGTGGCCCAAGAATCCACACTTTGAGTCACCTAAGTTCCATGTTAAAGGCAGATTCCTGTGTCCCACGTGACACTTACAAAGCAGAATGTTTGGAGGTTAGTGTGGTCTGACCCTGAGGGCTGGAGGAAGACGCAGAGACTGAACCAAATCCACCTCAGCAGAGGTTTCTTTTCTTTTCCCAGCCTTTGGCCTGGCCACCACCTCTCAGACTGTCTCCAGGGCCAAGAGTCCAGGGACAAAATGACTTCAAACCTGAGAATCCACTTAGCTGTGTACAAGGCTCATTACCCCTGGGGCTAATCCCCAGGACCTTGCCTGCTGTGCTAAGGGGCCTGCATCATTAGTCTGAACCCCACGTGGGCTGAGAGCCTGGCTCCCCAGGGTCACAAGCCTAGGGCTTGTAAGCTCCAGTGGGGACCTGTGCCAAGCCTCCGCCTGCTCCCCTGCCTCAGCCTGGCCGTTCCCAGCTCCCTGGGGTTAAGCTTGCCCCAAGGCCCAACTGCAGGCTGCACTTGGTGGAAAACAATTACAGGCCCAGGACGACTTCAATTCTCAGCAATCCCACAAGGTTAGAAAAATATCTGCATCCAAAATCCACCTTCTGCTGTGACTCAGAATTAAGATCTCCTGTGATATTCCCAGGAGGCTTCCCTGGTGGGCTCAGATGTTAAGAAATCTGCCTACAAGAGAGATCTGGATTTGATCCCTGTGTCGGGAAGATCCTCTGGAGAATGGAATGGCTCCCCCCCAGGATCTCCTGGTTATGGGTCCTGTAATGCCAGGCATGTTAAAAACACACAAGCAAAAGTCAAACACTTAAGATACTCCAAGTCACAGACCACCTCGCCCCACCTGACAGCAGAGATCCTGCATGTGGCCTGTCCTGTCATCTGTTTGTTCTAGGACAGACACAGTGTTTCAAAACCCCGAGGAACTATCTCTGTGCTCCCTGAAGCTGATTCTTGCTCTATGTACTCCCAGCCCCGAGTTAGAGGTCCCATAGCACAAAGCAGAATCAGCAAACTTCTGTAAATGGCCAGAGAGTCCGTCTCTTAGGCTTTTACCGTCTCTGTCACGAATGTGTCACTCTGCTGTCCCAGTGCCAAAGCAGCTGTGGACAATAGGTAAATGGGTGGAAGTATTCCAGTAAAAGGCTTGTTACAAAAACAGGCAGTGATCTGAACTTGACCCGAGGGCTGTAGTTTGCCAACGCCTGGCATAGAGGTTACATGGGGAGACTCTAAAGACAGATGGTTGGGTTCAGATTTGAACTCCCACTGTTTCCTGTCTGTGCAGCCTTAGGCAAATTACCCGATTTCTCTAAGATTCATGACTCGTGTCTATCTCACACTCTTCTTAGAAGACTTCAGGGAGATTCATGCATATAAAATGCTTTTGAGGGTTTCCAAGCACATGGTAAACAAAGCTATACACAAAAAGCTACATTAGCTACAAAAAGAGCTCCTTGTTCGTACTCTGACTCTTTGAGACAGTGATAATTCTGCTCTGGATTTCTAGCAAGGGGCTGCTGCCTCCCTCTGTGGCTCAGAGGGTCTCATGTGCTTGCCAGTACCTAAACCACATCTGAGTTTTCTCCATTATCTGAATATCATCTTATTGATTGGTCAGTTGTCCTTGCTGGAGCCAGTCTCTGAGACTAGGGTGCACATCATGGCCTGCACTATTGTCCTGGGATCACTTCAGCTCCCAAGTTCCCTACCCCACTCCATCCCCATCCACAAGGGCCCCCATGTCGTCCCAGCCTGTTTCAAGCAGCAGTCTCTGCCCTTTTGACAGCCTGGATGAGCCAATAGGACCACGGTGCGTGCCATCATATTCATATAAGGGCGTGTGTGCTTGTGTGCTAAGTCGCTTCAGTCATGTTCGGCTCTTTGTGACTCTATGGATTGCAGCCCTCCAGGCTCCTCTGTCCATAGGATTTTCCAGGCAAGAATACTGGAGTGGGTTGCCATGCCCTCCTTCAGCTGTAGATTAATACTTACCACTAACACTCTGCACAATCACCATTCTACGACAGACAGTTCCAAGTGCTTGCAAAAGGGATAAATGACCTATGGCCAATTAAGTGTTGGGAACACAGAGCTAAAGTCCCTTTAAAAGGTTTTCTTTTGTGCAAAACTCCTTAGGACCTTTCTTCATTTTCAAGAGAGTAATCCAAGCACTCTGACAGCGTTTCCAAACTTTATTTCAGTATGGGACCTTTCTAAAGGGCCATCACACAATCAGGATTCTGGGGGACACACTTCAGGAGATGCAATCGTGAAGAAAGGGCTATGTATCTCGGCTCTCTGAGTTGACTGACGGCAAAGGTTGAGAGTGTGTGCATGGTATGGACATTGTTCAAATCTTTCCTTTGTAATCCGTGCCCTCCTTTCCCATCTCAAGTCGTTCAGCACACTGGGGCTGTGGGAGCTGCCTGAGGAGGTGGATTTCCCCGGCATCAGGACTTGTTCCCTCTGTCAGCCAGACCGGCCGGATCTATAAAGAATTCCCTGAGTTCGTGAAATCCAATGCCCCTTCCTTCCTGAAGGCACTCCAGTCACCCCGTCCGTTTGTATCTTTCCAAATGTTCTCCTCTTTGACTCTTAAAAGAAGTTCAAAGTGGCCCACAACTCATGTCAGATGGACAGGCTTGCCATTTCCTCCTTGTCCCCAAGGGCTCCTTATATAAAACCGTGGCTTTATGGGTCTGAGTCATCCCGTCTCCTCCGGGCCCTTTTCTGAACTTGGTGAACTCGTTTAAACATCCCGGGCCTTCTCTTGTTTCCCCCAGCCCCCTTTCCCTGCGCCCAAGCTCGATGGCACTGACCTTAGGGGACGCGGAGGGCACCATGGAACTGCTAAATCTTCCTAGCTGTTTCCAGCCCCAGGGATTTCATTTTTCACCTCCATCTGTGTCCACAGCATCCTCAGCTGTGTTGTCCAGGAAGAATTTCTTCTATTTGAGAAGAGCAGAACTAACACTTTATCCTAGAGGCAACCTAGGCCTGCTGCTGGGCTAGTTCACAGACCAGGGACTCTTCTCCCTCTTATTTTTTTAAAAAAATTACAAATCAGTGGAAGAAAACTTCCAACCCAAAGATGCCCGGGGAGCAGCTTGTAGTCTCCTGATGAAAGGGGCCTCTGTAGAGGTGCCCCGTACTATGATTTCTGCAAACCAAGGAAATAATAGTTTGTTGCTTCATCTAATTTCTCTGAGTGGGCTGAGGCTCTGTAATTACCTAGGTTCCAGAGCACTTGCTGGAAGGCTGTATCCACAGGCCAGGCACCACGTTCTCCCTGAGCTCTCATTCAGGCAGAGCTTCTGTGAGCCAGGATTGGCAGGGGAGATGAAGCCAAGTTTGTAAAAATATGTGGAAATTAACTAGCATAGAAGCATCTACAAATCCATGAGGGAAGTTTGTGCCTGTTCCTCTCTGGGGTCTCAACACCCATGTGGAAAGAACAGATATATGCCTTTTCTGAGCTGGGGTCCAAGGAACTGGAAAGATGCTTTGGGGGATATAAATATTTCTGTGGTGGCTCAGATGGTAAAGAATCTGCCTGCAATGTGGAGACCCAGGTTCAATCCCTGGGTCGGCAAGATCCCCTGGAGAAGGAAATGGCTAGCTACTCCAGTATTCTTTCCTGGAGAATTCCATGGACAGAGAAGCCTGGTGAGCTACAGTCCACAGGGTCACAAAGACTCAGACATGACTGAGCGACTAACACTTTCACTTGCTTTTCACTTTCAAGGCGTTCTCACTCATTTGGGCCACAGGTGGCCTCTAACTTCTGTTTTCAACTGCATTTTCAAAGTGGGAGGTCGATGAAGTTCATGGCTCTCAGGTTGCTCCTCCCAGGTGTCACGTTCCTCGGGGGATGTTTGTGGCCTCTTTACCAGCCAGGAGGAAGCATGCTGGGGAAGAGTCTTGGATCTGACTGCAGAATCAGGTCCATTCTGGTTCTCCAGAGTATCCATAGTATTCTCCATGTGTAGTTCCCCATGAGATTTTATTTGGAGAAAAACAAAAGGTTTCTTCTGTCTGCAAATGACCAGGTTAAAATGTTGCTAAAACCTTTTCACTTTTCATGGCCTTTGATCCCTGTCCTAAGTACCAAGTCACCCCAATCACCCCAAGGCCTAGCTTTATAATCCCTGTGTTTTCTTTCATATTTACTCAATTGTCAGTGAGAATTATTGGGCTTCCTTGGGGACTCAGTGGTAAAGAATCCACTTTCCAGTGAGGAGACATAAGTTTAATCCTTGGGCTGGGAAGAAAACAAATGGCAACCCACTCTGGGTTGGACAGAGGAGCCTGGTGGGCTACAGTCCATGGGATTGAAAAGAGCTGGACACGACTTGGCAACTAAATAATAACAACAGATACATCCTAATAGTTCTCACAGTTCTCACTGTTGCTGGTTAGTTGCTAAGCCATGTCCGATTCTTTGTGACCCTACGGACTGTAACCCACCAGACTCCTCTGTCCATGGCATTTTCCAGGCAAGGGTACTGGAGTGGATTGCCATTTCCTTCTCCAGGGGATCTTCCCAACCCAGGAATAGAACTCGTGTCTCCTGTTCTGTGTCTCCTGGGAATGAAATAAAGTGATATTGGGTTTTCTGAATCTACTTATCTGGTGGAAATAGAATCCCACCTTTTATGGTTTGGATTTTCAGGCATGGTCGTTGGAATATTTTCCCATATCTGTTGTTTTCCTCAGTCCTTCTACCTTTACAGGCCAATCCCTACAAGCTCAGCAAGGATTTTGACATCTCATTCACCAACAAGCCAGAAATCATTGACATTATAGAGTCTACACCCATTTTTTTTTTAATTTTATTGAAGTGTACTTAATTTGGAATGCTGTATAAATTCTGTTGTACAGCAAAGTGATTCAGTTACACACACACACACACACGTACACATAAAGTTTTTTATATTGTTTTCCATTTTGGTGTATCATAGGATACTGAATATAGCACCTTGTGCTACACAGTAGGACCTTGTTGTTTATCCATCTTATAAATACAAGTTTGCATCTGCTAGCCCCAAGTTCCCAATCCATCTCTCCCCCAACCTCTTTCCCCTTGACAACCATAAGTCTGTTTTCTATGTCTATGAGTCTGTTTCTGCTTCATAGGCAAGTTCATTTATGCCATATTTTAGATTCCATTTATAAATGATTTCACATGGTATTTGTTTTTCTCTGTTTGACTTACTTCATTTAGTATGATAATCTCTAGGTCCGTCCATGTTGCTACGAATGGCATTATTTCATTCTTTTTTGTAGGTGAGTAGTATTCCATTATGTGTATGCTAACTCACTTCAGTTGTATCCAACTCTTTGTGACCCCATGGACCATAGCCCACCAGGCTCCTCTGTCCATGGGATTCTCCAGGCAAGAATACTGAAGTTGGATGCCATGTGCTTCTCCAGAGGATCTTCCCAACCCAGGGGTCAAACTCATGTCCCTTATGTGTCAGCCTTGGCCAGGTGAATTCTTTACTACTAGCGCCACCTGGGACGCCTCTTATTCCATTATGTGTGTGTGTGTGTGTGTGTGTGTGTGTGTGTGTGTATTACATCTTTATCCATTCCTCTGTTGATGGACATTTAGTTTGCTTTCACATCTTGTTTATTGTAAATAGTGCTGCTATGAACATTGGAGTGCATGTATCTTTTTAAATTAGAGTTTTCTCCAGGTATGTGCCCAGGAGTGGGATTGCTGGATCACATGGCAACTCTATTTTTAGTTTTTTGAGGAACCTCCATACTGTTCGTCATAGTGGCTACACCAGTTTACATTCCTACCAACAGTGGAAGAAGGTTCTCTTTTCTCCATACTCTCTCTAGCATTTATTATCTGTGGACTTTTTAATGATGGCCATCCTGACGAGTGTGAGGCAGTACCTCATTGTAGTTTTGATTGGGATTTCTCTACTAATTATCGATGATGGGCATCTTCTCCTGTGCCTGTTGCTAAAGCATCCCCCATGCTTCAGCCTCTGATGAGCTTGGCTTCTGCACACAGCCTGTAGCCAGGAGTCCCCTTTCTGCACTTTCCAGCTGTGGCGCTGGCACCGGAGAAGCCGCACCCAGCTCAGGGCTCATGAGCTTGAGCTTCTAAAGGAGCTTGGGAGGCTCCTTCCGAGGCTCCATTTCATCTCCTCTCCTTCCTGTGGCTTAACCTTTCCCCTCCCAATGCCTCCCGAGTGCTTTTTTCAGAGGAAAAGGGCTCCCATGTGCCAGTCCCTTTCCTCCCTTCCCGAGCCTGCTCACCTCTGCCAGTCTGACCTGCCAGGATCAGTCAGAGCTGCTGGAAGGACTGCAGCCCCTCCCAGTGTCCCTATAGTCCCCTGCCCTCCCCAGAGTTTCTTTAGGGATGCTGACACCTGCAGTGCCCTTGAAAAGGACACAAAAGGGACAGAACCGAGGACTCTCATGCAGGCTACCATCTGCTCTTCTCAAGGATTTTCCCTCTGCTGTCAAAGGCTGCCTTGGTCCCAGAGGTTGTACCTCTGACCCAGGGATTCTCTGGCCATGAAATCCCGTAGCAGCCAGCTTTGTTCTCTGAGGCCGTAGGGAGCACTGAGGTAGGGGAGTCATGTTGACCCCCATCCGTTCAGTTTCACTGTGCCAGGCTGCCCCCAACCACTGGGGGTCAGGCAAGCAAGCTCCAAGGCTCCACTGGCTCTGGAGGCCTCTCTGGCCAGTTGAGGAGGGATGGGAGATGACCTCCGGGTGCTCCTCCTGCTCCTGGGAAAGACATGGCTTCCTGAGGTGCTGTCTTCCTGTCAGCATCCTTCTGGCCTTCCTCCCTTGCCCCAAACAGCCCTGCCCCTTCTCCCTCCCCCACCCCCAAGTGCACCCCATCACCCTGACCTCCACTGGGCCACCTCTGCCCGGGCCTTTGGAGATGAACATCCTCTGCCAACGTGTTTCTCCTAACTCATCTGGGCAGGGACCTCACGCACTTCATGGGCTCCTCCCTTGCTGAGGCCGGTACCGCCAGGCTATCAGCTAAGATGTTTCCCGGCCATGGTCTGACCCCACATTTTCTTGCTATCTCCTTATCTTCCCCGTCTCTGCCCTCCAGTTCCAGGCCTCCCACATGTAGATTTCTCTTCGGGGCTGGGGGTCTGAGAGCACAGCTTTCCTCTCTCTCTTGATTCCTTTTGGACAAGTCTGAGCCAGCATCTGGCTCGGGCCGGTCTGGAGAGATCTGGAATCCAAACAGTCTTTAAAGAGTTATGACTCCAGGAACCGTGGATGGCAAGGTTTTCTATTATTCACAGTTCCAACTTTCCCATCTGGCTGTTTTCAGAATGAAAGCTGGAGATTACTGTCAGCATTAATTACAATCAGGTGTACTTTTCTTCTACTCCATTTTGCCCCAATGGTTTCTCACACAGCAAGAAATCCCTAAAATGCATGTCCTTTGAAATGGGGCACATAAATCCTTGCTGCTGGTGAGAGGTGCTGTCAGCCCGTGGGGCTCTCCCTGGATCTGGTGAACTTGGGGAAGTTCACTGAGCTTCCTCAGGTTTAGAGGTTTGTCTGAGCCCCTTGAATCTTTGGGGCAGAGAATGTCAAAAGAAATGGCTTCCTTGCAAGATTTCTGGCACTTCCTGCTTCTAGTCTCCCCCGAGCTACCTCTGGGTTTGGGGAATGTCTTGTCTTCAGGGCCCCAGGTGGACCCCAGAGGGTGAAGCTGCAGATAATGAAAACATTCTGGTGGAGCAGAGGTCCACCTGCTACCTCTCATTCCCGTCCAGTCTCCATCCTCATGTTTCAGCTTTCATGTCTTCTCCCCTGACCCCTTGCTTATGTCTAGTCAGTGTTTGAAAAACATCACCTCATTCAGAAATATTTTCTTTCCCTCCACTTTTGTCCCTATATGCCTAATTATATATGTGCTTTGCTTTGTTGTTTATTCATTAAGTCGTGTCCAACTCTTTACCACCCCATGGACTGTAGCCCACCAGGCTCCTCTGTTCTTGGGATTCTCCAGGCAAGAATACTGGAATGGGTTGTCCACTTTCCTTACATTTTCCAGAGGCTTCTTCTTTTAATTTTTATTTTAGATTGCAGGATAATTTGTTAATGATATTGTATGAGTTTCAGGTGTACAGCTAAGTGATTAAGCTACACATAGACTTCACTTCACTTCATGCATGTATAATATTCTTTTTCGGGGGCTTTCCTAGGTGGCTCAGCCTCCCTGGTGGCTTAGCTGGTAAAGAATCCGCCTGCAATGCGGAAGACCTGGGTTCAATCCTTGAGCTGGGAAGATCTCTTGGAGAAGGGAATGGCTACCCATTCCAGTTTGAGAAGGAAATGGCAACCTACTCCAGTAGTCTTGTCTGGAGAATTCCATGGACAGAGGAGCCTGGTGGGCTACAGTCCATGAGGTCGCAGAGCGTGGGACACAACTAAGTGATTAAACCACCCATTCCAGTATTCTAGCCTGGAGAATTCCATGGACTATATATCCATGGGGTCACAAAAAGTCAGACATGACTGAATGAGTTTCACTTTTTCATTTGCCCTGGTGGCTCAAAGGGTGAAAAAATCTGCATGCCATGCAGGAGACTCAGGTTCTATCTCTGGGTTGGGAAGATCCCCTGGAAGAGGAAATGGCAACCCATTCCAGTATTGCTGATAGGATAATCTCATGGACAGAGGAGCCTGGCAGGGTATAGTCCATGGGGTTGCAAAAGAGCCAGGCATGACAGCACACACACACATTCCTTTTCAAATTCTTTTCCTGTTTAGATTGTTACAGAATATTGAGCAGAGTTCCCTGTGCTGTACAGTAGATCCTTGTTGGTTACCTGTTTTAATATAGCAGTGTGTACGTGTCAATCCCAAGCTCCCAATCTATCTTTCCCCCCAAGAAGTTTTTTAAAATTATTCTCCTGGGGTATATTTTTCTCTATAAGACTCTTCATCACTATTTATTTTCTTAACAGCTCAACACATTTCATTTTTTAATTTATTTTTTATTAAAGTATAGTTGATTTACAACATTATCTTCATTTATTCTGTACAAAGTGACTCAGTTATGTGTGTGTGTCTGCGTCTGTGTGTCTGTGTGTGCGTGTGCATGTGTATGTGCGTGCATGTGTCTGTGTGTGTGCGTGCGTGTGTGTATGTGCGTGCGTGTGTGTGTGTCTGTGTGTGCGTGTGTGTGTGTGTGTGTGTGCTGGCATGTGCTCAGTCACTCAGTCGTGTCTTTGAGGTCCCATAGACTACAGCCCTCCAGACTCTTCTCTCCATGGGATTATCCTGACAAGAATACTGGAGTGGGTTGCCATTTCCTCCTCCAGGCGATCTTCCTGACCCAGGGATCAAACCCATGTCTCCTGTGACTCCTGAATTGGCAGCAGGTTCTTTATGACTTGAGCCACCTGGGAAGCCCGCAGAATATGACCCAGAATATTCATAGAACTGACTAGAGAGGATGTCCCTGATGGTCCAGTGGTTAAGACTTCATCTTACAATGCAAGAGGTGTAGACTTGGTCCCTTGTCTCAGGGGCTAAGATTCCACAAGCCTCGTGGTCAAAACACCAAAATATTAAAAAACAGCAGAAGCAATATTGTAACAAATTAAATAAAGACTTGAAAAATGGTCCACATTAAAAAAAAACTTAAAAATAAACCTGAATAGAGGAATTTAGCATAACCATATTGGCTGTGCTGCTAGTTCGACCCTGGCCGTAACTTGCCCTAGTTCACTGCTCAAAAATCATTTATCTGTTTGGGCTCTGCAGTCAGGCTAAGTCCCCGTCATTCCACTCATCCTTGGCTTCCTCACCTCAGCAGCCTGGAGACCTTCCACAAGGAATTTTAACTGCAACTCTCCTTTGAGCCCTGGCAGCCATCTTTCAGACGAATTCTCCGGCTGCATTTCATAATCTCAGTAGAATAAATGAAGTTTTTGACAGTTAATTTATTTCCTTGATGTATTTCAGATGTCTCTTCAGACAAAGCGCTGGGTTAGTCCTGTTGGTTGTCTTGAATCGGATATTAGCTGAGAACACTTCCTCAGCACCGTTATTGAGATGTGCACTAATTGTATTTGCACACACTCCAAGCTGAATGAGCCTCCAAGCTCCTAATTTTTCCACTTCATCAAACTCAATGGGTGTGCTGAGTTGCACAAATTAGACAGTTATGAACGTGCTCACAACCGCGTGGGTCTGCTTAAAATGGGCATCTCGTCCCTATACTAGTGAATATACGGAAATCATCCATTACGAGAAAAATTAAGGGAAATATGTTATGTAGACAAATGGCTTAGTCAAACACTCCCCTTTCCAGATATTAAATGTTTTTGCACAAGTGTTTTTTATTGTTCAAGTCAGCAAGTCCTATTTCTTTCCCTACATTCTCAACTTCTGAAGGGAGAGCCACCACCTCAGCCCCCTGCCCAGGTACAGTCCTGAACAGCTGGTAGAGTTCGTCTCAGATATTCTAAAGTCAGAAAGGCTCAAAGGAAGAACTGGAAGTTGAATGAATACAAAATCCTGGGTGTAGCTGTTACCATTTCCTTTTTCCCAGACCAGGCTACCTACAGGTCAGTCCTGTGCAGGAAAGGTCACAGGCATCACTGACTGTTATGGTGGTGCACCCCGGGACCACCCAGAATGCCATGACCACCTTCACTTCAGGGTCATATCCTTGTACCAATGATGAGGGTGTGACTGGTGTGGGGTTTTTTTTTTTTTTTGGCTACATTGAGTCTTCCTAGTGGTACACGCTCTCTAGTGGTGCACAGGCTTAGTTGCCTTGAGGCTTGTGTGATCTTAGTTCCCCAACCGGTGATCAAATCCACATCCCCTGCACTGGAAGGCAGATTCCTAACCACTGGGCCATCAGGGAAATCCCTAGGACTTTTGGAGTCAGACAAATACATATCTCAGTCCAGGCCCTGTTACTCTCTAATTCAGGGATGTCAGCATGTCCTCCTGGGCCTCCATTTCTTTATATGTGAAATGGGATAATAACTACTTCAAGGATTCTTTAAAGGTCATGAGTATAAAACTCTCAGGACACTTTGGATGCCTGCCACATACATTATAAGAGTTGGACATGACTGAGCAACTGGGCATGCACAAAATCTGCTCTCTAAGTGGTAGCTTTATTCTTACAATCACTGAACAACAGCTGACCCACTTTGGAAACAACTGACTCTGCTGACAGAGCATACCTCTGTCTACTCCAGTCTCTGGACTAGAACTGCTAGTTTTCTGTGCTGTGTAACAAATGACAAAATCCTGAGTAGCTTCAAAGAACCTACATGTATTCTCTCACAGTTTATATGGATCAAGAGTCTGGGAACAGATTACCTGGGTTTCCTGCCTAGCCTTTTGCAGTCAAGGTATTGGCAGGGCTATGTTGTCATCTGGAGGCAATTAAAAATTAACCCTCTTCCCAATTCAGTCAGGTGTTGGCAAATGTCAATTCCTTGCAACTCTAAAACCTAGGATGCTACCCTCTTACTGTCAGTCCTTTGCTGTGTGACTCTCCCTATAGGCCTTCTCACAACATTGCAACTTCCTTCTTCAAACACAGCAGCAGCAGAGGAAAAAAGTGAATCCGCTAGCAAGACGCGGTTTTATGTAGAAGTAACATCCCATCACTTTGCCACATTCTCTTGGTTAGAAGCAAGATCCACATTCAAAAAGAGGGAATCGTATAAGAGGACACCAGGAGGAGGGGATAGTACAGGTGACCCTAAAGACGATCTGCCACAACCAGAAAAGACTTCAGGGAGTAAGAGATACAAGTAAAGCCTTCATCTGTCATTCTTTTTTTTTTTTTTTATTAAATTTTAAAATCTTTAATTCTTACATGTGTTCCCAAACATGAAACCCCCTCCCACCTCCCTCCCCATAACATCTCTGTGGGTGATCCCCATGCACCAGCCCCAAGCATGCTGTATCCTGCGTCAGACATAGACTGGCGATTCAGTTCTTACATGATAGTATACATGATAGAATGCCATTCTCCCAAATCATCCCGCCCTCTCCCTCTCTCTCTGAGTCCAAAAGTCCGTTATACACAGCTGTGTCTTTTTTCCTGTCTTGCATACAGGGTCGTCATTGCCATCTTTCTAAATTCCATATATATGTGTTAGTATACTGTATTGGTGTTTTTCTTTCTGGCTTACTTCACTCTGTATAATTGGCTCCAGTTTCATCCATCTCATCAGAACTGATTCAAATGAATTCTTTTTAACGGCTGAGTAATACTCCATTGTGTACATGTACCACAGCTTTCTTATCCATTCATCTGCTGATGGACATCTAGGTTGCTTCCATGTCCTGGCTATTATAAACAGTGCTGCGATGAACATTGGGGTACATGTGTCTCTTTCAATTCTGGTTTCTTAAAGTTTGATCCTTTACCAACAGGACCAGTATCACTGGTTCCACCCTAGTCCCACTCTATTAGTATTTAATTGCTGCTGTAACAAAGTGCCACAAATTTAGCAGATTAAAAAAAAATGTATTATTTGATAGTACTCGAGGTCAAAAAAGCCTGAAATGACTCCAACTGACCTAAAATCAAGCTGTCAGCAGGGCTGCATTGCTTTCAGAGACTCAAAGGGGAGGGAAGTTTTTTCCCTCTTTCAGGCTTTCCTGGTGGCTCAGAGGTTAAAGCGTCTGCCTGCAATGTTGGAGACCCGGGTTTGATCTCTGGGTTGGGAAGATCCCCTGGAGAAGGAAATGGCAACCCACTCCAGTATTCTTGCCTGGAGAATCCCATGGATGGGGAAGCCTGGTAGGCTACAGTCCACGGGGTCACAAAGAGTCGGACATGACTGAGCAACTTCACTCACTCACTTTGGGCTCCTAGAGGCTGCCCACAATCTTTGGATCCCACATCACTCCATCATCAAAGCCAGCAAGAATGGGCTGAGTTCTTCTTGCATTACACCACTCTGACCTCTTCTGCCTTCCTCTTCTACATTTCAGGATCTTTGTGATTATCTTGGGCCTACCCGGATGACTCAGGATAATTGTTTTCTTTTATGGTCAGCTCATTAGCAACCTTAATTCTACCTGCAAACTTCATTTTCCATTGCCATGTAGTATGTGATGGGTATCAGGATACTAACAGCATCCTGGGGGCATCATTCTTTCTACTATACATACTGAATCAAATGATGGGTTGAGGTACCTCTGGTTTGCTAAGCCCTCTGGATGATGCTGATGTACACTCAAGGTCTAGAGTCACTGGTCTACATCAATAGAGTTTGAAGCAATTAATTTATAAGACACTGGTGTCAACACCTGACCACTGGCACGAGGTAGAAAAAGACTGTGATGTTTAAACTGTGTTAAAATGTATTAAGGAATCCAACAGATGTAAGCAATGAGAATACTTTTCTGGATAGAGTTTCTGAAATTTGTCTTCTACACATGTCCAAGGTAAGAGAAACACAAGTAAGATGGTAGGTGTTGCAAGAGGGGATCAGAGGGCAGACACACTGAAACCATAATCACAGAAAACTAGTCAATCTGATCACATGGACCACAGCCTTGTCTAACTCCATGAAACTAAGCCATGCCATGTTGGGCCACCCAAGACAGATGGGTCATGGTGGAGAGGTCTGACAGAATGTGGTCCACTGGAGAAGGGAATGGCAAACCACTTCAGTATTCTTGCCTTGAGAATTCCATGACAGTATGAAAAGGCAAAATGATAGGATATTGAAAGAGGAACTCCCCAGGTCGGTAGGTGCTCAATATATTACTGGAGATCAGTGGAGAAATAACTCCAGAAAGAATGAAGGGATGGAGCCAAAGCAAAAACAATACCCAGCTGTGGATGTGACTGGTGATAGGTGCAAGGTCCAGTGCTGTAAAGAGCAATACTGCATAGGAACCTGGAATGTTAGGTCTATGAATCAAGGCAAATTGGAAGTGGTCAAACAGGAGATGACAAAAGTGAACATCCACATTCTGGAAATCAGCGAACTAAAATGGACTGGAATGGGTGAACTTAACTCAGATGACCATTATATCTACCAGGGCAGGAATCCCTTAGAAGAAATGGAGTAGCCATCATGGTCAACAAAAGAGTATGAAAAAGATGTCCTTTTCATTATAGAGGACTGGAATGCAAAAAAAGGCAAATTTGCCCTTGGAGTATGAAATGAAGCAGGGCAAAGGCTAATAGAGTTTTGCCAAGAGAACACACTGGTCATAGCAAACACCCTCTTCCAAGAACACGGGAGAAGACTCTACACATTGACATCACCAGATGGTCAACACTGAAATCAGATTGATTATATTCTTTGCAGCCGAAGATGGAGAAGCTCTATACAGTCAACAAAAACAAGACCAGGAGCTGACTGTGGCTCAAATCATGAACTCCTTATTACCAAATTCAGACTTAAATTGAAGAAAGTATGGAAAACCACTAGACCATTCAGGTATGTCCTAAATCATATCCCTTATGATTATACAGTCAAAGTGGGTCACTTCCACTGTATAATCATAAGGGATTTGATTTTAAGGGACTAGATCTGATAGATAGAGTGCCTGATGAACTATGGACAGAGGTTCTTGACATTGTACAGGAACAGGGATCAAGATCATCCCCATGGAAAAGAAATGCAAAAAAGCAAAATGGCTGTCTGGGGAGACCTTACAAATAGCTGTGAAAAGAAGAGAAGTGAAAAGCAAAGCAGAAAAGGAAAGATATAAACATCTGAATGCAGAGTTCCAAAGAATAGCAATGAGGAATAAGAAAGCTTTCCTCAGCGATGGATGCAAAGAAATAGAGGAAAACAACAGGATGGGAAAGATTAGAGAGCTCTTCAAGAAAATTAGAGATACCAAGGGAACATTTTATCGAGCCGGAAGATGGGCTTGATAAAGGACGGAAATGGTATGGACCTAACAGGAGCAGAAGATATTAAGAAGAGGTTGCAGGAATACACAGAAGAACTGTACAAAAAAGATCTTCATGACCAAGATTACCACGATGGTGTGATCACTCACCTAGAGCCAGACATCCTGGAAAGTGAAGTCAAGTGGGCCTTAGAAGGCATCACTACAAACAAAGCTAGTGGAGGTGATGGATTTCCAGTTGAGCTCTTTCAAATCCTGAAAGATGATGCTGTGAAAGTGCTGCACTCAATATGCCAGCAAATTTGGAAAACTCAGCAGGGGCCACAGGACTGGAAAATGTCAGTTTTCATTCCAATCCCAAACAAAGGCAATGCCAAAGAATGCTCAAACTACTGCACAATTGCATTCATCTCACATGCTAGTAAAAAATGCTCAATATTCTCCAAGCCAGGCTTCAGCAATACGTGAACTGTGAACTTCCAGATGTTCAAGCTGGTTTTAGAAAAGACAGAGGAACCAGAGATCAAATTGCCGACATCCACTGGATCATGGAAAAAGCAAGAGAGTTCCAGAAAAACATCTATTTCTGCTTTATTGACTATGCCAAAGCCTTTGACTGTGTGGATCACAACAAACTGTGGAAAATTCTGAGAGAGATGGGAATACCAGACCACCTGACCTGCCTCTTGAGAAACCTATATGCAGGTCAGGAAGCAACAGTTAGAACTGGACATGGAACAACAGACTGATTCCAAATAGGAAAAGGAGTACGTCAAGGCTGTATATTATCACCCTGCTTAATTAACTTATATGTAGAGTACATGATGAGAAATCCTGGGCTGGAAGAAGCACAGGCTAGAATCAAGATTGCCGGGAGAAATATCAATAACCTCAGATATGCAGATGACACCACCCTCATGGCAGAAACTGAAGAGGAACTAAAAAGCTTCTTGATGAAAATGAAACAGGAGAGTGAAAAAGTTGGCTTAAAGCTCAACATTCAGAAAACGAAGATCATGGCATCTGGTCCCATCACTTCATGGGAAATAGATAGGGAAACAGTGGAACAATGTCAGACTTTATTTTTTTTGGTGGGGGGGGCTCCAGAATCACTGCAGATGGGGACTGCAGCCATGAAATTAAAAGACACTTACTCCTTGGAAGGAAAGGTATGACCAACCTGGATAGCATATTCAAAAGCGGAGACATTACTTTGCCAACAAAGGTCCATCTAGTCAAGGCTATGGTCTTTTCGGTGGTCATGTATGGATGTGAGAGCTGGACTGTGAAGAAAGCTAAGCACCGAAGAATTGATGCTTTTGAACTGTGGTGTTGGAGAAGACTCTTGAGAGTCCCTTGGTTGCAAGGAGATCCAACCAGTCCATCCTAAAGGAGATCAGTCCTGGGTATTCATTGGAAGGACTTATTTTAAAGCTGAAACTCCAAAACTTTGGCCACCTCACGCGAAGGGTTGACTCATTGGAAAAGACTCTGATGTTGGGAGGGATTAGGGGCAGGAGGAGAAGGGGATGACAGAGGATGAGATGGCTGGATGCCATCACCGACTCAATGGACATGAGTTTGGTGAACTCCGGGAGTTGGTGATGGACAGTGAGGATTGGCATGCTGTGAATCATGGGGTCACAAAGAGTCGGACACGACTGAGCGGCTGAACTGAACTGAACCCACCAAAAAGTTGGGAGCAGTAAGCCCTGCTTTCAAGTTCAACAGTATGAAGAGAGCACCAGAGAAGATGGGTTTGGAGGATGAGCCACAGCCCCTAATGTCTCTCAAAATGGTGCAAAGGAGGAAGGCAGACCTTATTATGCCACTGAGGAAGATATGTACCATGAGTCATGGCAGGTGGAACACTCAGAACCCTTTGTAATTAGTAATAAAAGTCCACAAGCAGACAATGGGCAGATAAGTCCACGGATGTGAATACAAACACTATGGGCTATAAAACAGGGCTCCTAAGTACCAAGATGTTGTCTTTGATAGAAATGCTCGCTCTAACGGTACCTGGCCAAGTTGCCACCAAGTATGTTCTAATAATGTGATTTAAAGCACATGGTTCACATTGGATGTTGCACATGATTTGTTGCATATTCTAAAAGCTAAATAGCTAAGACAAAAATAAATGTGCTTTTCTTATTTCCTTTTGAAGATCATGACTTTCTTACTCATTGACTCAAAGTACTCTCTTGGTTGGGAGGATGAGAGAAAAGTTAGGGAAAGAGAGAGATTAGAATTTGTTGCAGAATTAACTCAGAATTGCACTCCAACCCTCAAAAGATGAGATTATTCAAGATAGTCTTTCTTTCCCTTTTCACATGTCAAGGGTTAATCATAGATGACTCTGATCATAAATTTCTCTTTATGGAGAAAGAATTACCTATTTTCCATTAATGCCTAGTCATGATGGATTAAGGAAGGAGGAGATGACTTAATTAGTCATTCTCAAACATTAGCTATATTAGAATTACCCGGAGAGCTTGTTAAACTACAGATTCCTAGGCCCTACCCCAAAGATTCTGTGTCAGGAGAAGAAAGCCTGTTTCTTCTCTTCCCTGGAATATTTAGGAAGCCAGAGATAAAAAATGATGGAGTAGGGATATATGTCTCAATATTCCTCTTTTCCAGGTTTAACCCAAATAAGCTAAAATAAACTAGGGTAATTCAGAGAGCAGAAGGGGGAACTGCATCCCCAGATTCTTCATTCATGATTTTTGAGGGTCAGTGCTCAAAAATCCCTATGCCAACATGCTGCATTCTATCCCAGATAGAGTGGAACAGCAGGATCAGACTGATCAGACAGATAGATCCCCCATCAGTACCTTCAAGCTTCCCATAGCCTGCAGTGGTGGACTGCTGGGCATGGGACAGAATGAAGGATGTGACAGAGACCTGATGTTCCACTGCCACTGCAAGCAAAGAGGAGACCGTATTATCCATTGGGAGGAGAAGAATGATGACCCCACAGAGGATCAGCTGAGCCAGAACAACTGACCACAGTCCACCAGTCACAGACTTCAGACTAGGGGGCCAACAGGACCAGGGCCTCTGTATACAAAGAATATTGAACAGCCAATGGAAGGGGCCTCCAAAGACCATCCACCATGTATCACATAAGTCAACCCACTCCCCTGACACCCAGATGCCCCTCAGAGAGCAGCTCGAAGAGGAAGACCAGAAGCTTATGAATCAAAAATCAAGGCTGAGTATTACCAAGATAAATAAATGTCAAAACATGAACTTGCACTGTTTAACTCACTTTTAGGCCAAAAGTGAATTTAGTGGGAGGTGAGAGGGAGGTTCACAAGGGAGGGGACATAGGGATATTTATGGTTGATTCATGCTGATGTATGGCAGAAACTAACACAATATTGTAAAGCAATGATACTCCAATTAAAGATAAAAATAAGTAAAAAAAATTTAAAAGTGACTTTATTGTAATCAAGACTTTATCATGTATGCAAATCATGATAAGATGGATGGTCACCTTGAGTCAACGCCCATGGTGCATTGGTTGCCTAGGGTGTTGTATGGAGAGTTCAGAAGCTCCCAGAGGGCTTGGGCATTTGCCTTGAGTGAGAGGTCAGGGACAGTTCCTGTGGCACAGGGTGGCCATCACTAGAATAGGCTACATTCCAGTTTTTGTGAATCAGTGTAAGCACAAATTCACAAAGATGGACAAAGAACCAGCCTCCCTGTGGTCCTAGAAATGGGTCTTTTAACAACAGAAATAAAGTGAAATATCTGACTTTGAGTCTTTAGCAATTTGGCCAAGTATCTATCAACATCATTCTGAGACTGAGGCTAAAGTCTGCAATAGATGTGGATGGAAGGAAAAGAAAGAAAATTAGTGAGTTTTCAACAAATGTATGCTGAGTACCTTCACACGTAAAGACTCTGTTCTACAGGCAACAGAAAACGAGTATGATGTAGACCTTGTCTAGTGAAGCACCATGTTATTCTGACCAAAAACCCTTTCAAATATGTGTGGCCGTTGCTAGACAGGTTACAAGGACCAGAGAAATGAGAAAATGCATTCTAGTGCCCATTGTGATATGAATCCAAAACTCCTATGGGTATTGCACCCTCCCCTCACCCTCACCCCCTTAGAAAGCAGAGACCAGTGATACCACAGGGAACTTCAGGAGAATTGGGTCTCCTAACCAAATGCATTGTGTGGTGGTGGTAGTTTCGTCACTAAGTTGTGTCCCACTCTTGCCACCCCATGGACTGTAGCCTGCCAGCCTTCTCTGTCCATGGGATTTCCCAGGCAAGAGTACTGGAGTGGGTTGCCATTTCCTGCCTCAGGGGATCTGCCTGACCCAGGGATCAAACCCATGTTTCCTACATTGCAAGTGATCGTAGGTGGATTCTTTCCTGACTGAATCACCAGGGAAGCCAGCTTATGAAATTTCAGCAAAGCCGCAGGAAGAAATATTTTGGCAATAATAGTAACTTTAAGGTCATTTATTTAACTTATGGGATCATCCCAATTATTCATCAAACCCCTGAGCACTAATGAGGTAGGAGTAGGGCAGATAGATAAGGATTTTCCTGCTGGTCACATCTAGTGTGAACACTGGAAAACATTTCCCATTAGCAATAACAATCAGTTAAAAGTATGTTTCATCTACTGGCTTTCTTCTAGTTGCTGGGATTTTTTTTCAATATTCCCTGGGTTTCAGATCTAAAAAAAACAAAAAAATTCCTGACGTATGTTTTTGTGAAAGATGTAGTGCTTTCTGGAACGGGCATAGCATAATGTGTGTGGCTAAACTTTTGTTATCCAGAACCAGGAATAAATTATTTTATGTCTGATTCATTCAAGACATTCTGAGGAAATATGCTGAGGCTATATTTTTTCCTCCAAGATTCATACAAAATCTATTACTAAGTCATGTTGCAATGAATTTTAGAGATTGTTCAAATAATTCTGTTAATGCCATAGTTTAAAGACATATACCACTCACGTATATTCAAAAATTTGGTTACAAGAGAATTAGAAAAGTTATGGCAATAAAGCTTCCATCTTTCATGTATTTGGAAAAGGCTGTTCTTTCTGACTGCATAATCCTGTTTAGTTTAGTGAAGTCAAGTCTAGTCGCTCAGTCGTATCCGACTCTTTGCAACCCCATGGACTGTAACCTACCAGACTCTTTTGTCCATGGGATTTTCCAGGCAATAGTACTGGAGTGGATTGCCATTTCCTTCTCCAGGGGATCTTCCCAATCCAGGAATCGAACTCGAGTCTCCCGCGTTGTAGACAGACACTTTACCATCTGAGCCACCAGGGAAGTCACATGTAATTATTTACCCATTCCAGAATATTCAGTAAATGATACATGATTATGATTTTCACATTTAATATTAGTGCACCAGAATCGAATGATAGCAGACCATCAATTAATCAAAATTCTTGCAAGTATGATATTTCTTCCAGTTAATTGAATTTATTGATATATTCAAACTTCAATGGCAAATCTTTTTATTTTTTATCCTTGGGAAGAATCCTTTTAAGCTGCATTAGTCTAACTTGCGGTGTTTACTAACACAACATTATAAGGCAACTCTACACCAATAAAAATTAATTTTAAAAATGTATTAGTCCACATTTGTAACTACAGTATACTTAGGATTCATATTTAATATTTATAAAAGATTCGTCCTTTATGTGCCTCTTGTTATCAGTCTCAACACTAATTCTTACAGAATATTGGCAGTTGCCTTGAGCCCAGGCCATGTAATTTGCCTCTTTCTTCTTAGTAATGAAGTAGAATAAAATATCTCAATTATTTCTCCATATCTCAAATACCTCATTAATTGGATTTATCTTTAATGTATTCAGCTTAGTATAGTTTTTGCAGTTTTAAAATTCCAAAATAAGGTTTGTTTGTTTTTTTTTAACAAAAAGGACATTTTCAGGTAAAAGCAATCTGCTGTATGAACTTTCGAAGAGGCCTGACAGGGGACAGCCTCATTCTTTAAAGCTTTACGGCTAGAGTTACAGCCCCGAGAATGTGGGCCTCAGACAAGGGCAGGTGTTTCCATTCTTTTCAGATGCTTATCTTAACATGGAGTAAAGTTGAGTCTATAAAACAAGGGTGGGAATTTCACTGGGGAAGATTCAGCCTGGACCATAAAATTGCCCCCAGCCCTGTGTCTTCCCTGCCTGCTTGAGATCCCTCTAAAGAACCTCCTAGAAGCGCAGCCAAGGACCTCAGACTTCCTGGTCTGTGTGTGTGCACGCACCTATGTTTAAACATATGCATTTTTAATTTATTCTAATGGATTAAACATCATGAAGAATTATAAACACCTATTTTAGGCTTTAAACTTTACTATCAGAGGCTAAAGAGATTTGAAAGCAGTTATCAGTTAGTCCTTGTACTGAGACATTAGAGTCTTTTAAATCAAAGAAAGTGGGTAAACTCCATAAGGAATATATAACCACTGGAACTGTGTCTCTAGGAGAAATACTCATAGATTTATAGAAACCAAGGACAGGAGATTTGCTCACCAGCTCTCCAGCTGACAAAGAAAAGTATTTATTTTGTAATGCACATTGGGGCATGTAACTCCCCAGTATAAGACTTTCTGGGGCCCCTTCTTCATTTCAGATTAATTTTGGATTCTACAAAGTTCTGAGGATTCCTCTGTGCACCCTTGAGACTATTTTGTTCCCAACCCCAATTGCATTGGCTTTTTAAAAAATTCTCATGAACGTACAAGATTTCCCCCCACTTTGGAACCTTCTCGAATGCCCTTCACAGTAGTGGCCCTGGTCTATTTTTGCCTTGCTAACTTCACTCAGCTCTCACATAAAATGTCACCCTCCGCTTCCAAAATCCACCCATTATGTGGCCAATTTTATTCTTAAACTATCTCTTCATTATACATCTCAGAATTTGTATCTAAATGTATTTATCCTATTGGTTCTGCTGATCTAGAGAGCCACGACTAACACAGTCACTATGTTGGGAGGACAGTGGACCAACAGTCAGCCACCCGTGTTTGTTCTTGGGTCAGATGCTGGGACTAGATCTCAATGTCATCATCCACAAATGGGGAGTGTAATACCAAGTGCCATACCAATCTTAGAGGGTTATCAGTGAGATCATGTAAACCTCAAGCATGATGCTAGTATAAACTATTCTTCGGTGGTGACTTCTTTAGGCCACTTGGTATTCAAAAACTTTGGAGGAAGAAATGGCAACCCTCTCCAGTATTCTTGCCTGGGAAAGCCCATGGACAGAGGAACCTGACGGGCTCTGGTCCATAGGGTCACAAAGAGTGGGACACAACTGAGAGAGCACACTCACACACATTCAAACACTTGGAGTGTTCTGATAACATTCATTGTTTCTAAGTGCATATTCTACTTAGTTTGAATGTTGTATACTTCATATATTGTCCTGGGGCACTTTTCATCTTTTTCTAATGTTTTTTCATTTTCTGTGTGAATCTAAATAAAAATAGGTGCTTTATCTGTAGTATTAATCATTACAATATTTTGAACTTGAACCAGGACAGCTGAGGTACATTTTCAGTAAAGTATGTTCATTTTCTCATGTATCTTTTTATACATGCTTATTATTATTACTGTTATGATTATTAATAATAAGAGTAGTCTTCTTTTTTAAAATGGCAAAATATGGATGGAACCTTGGGCAGAATTCTCAAGGAAATTATGTTGCTGTTAGTCACATCTGAAATAAATTAAAGTTTAAAAGTCTGTATTATCCCACATAGGTCATAGAGAACATGCATAATTTCCCAGGAGGATGGGGAAGGATGAGGGTATTGGCCTAAAATGCCTTGTTTTCCAGATGCCACTTGATATGTTTTCGTTGGAGTTTATAGTCAGTCTCTCATATCACCAGTCATGCTGTGTACTGTTTTGCATCTTTTTTTTTTTTTTGCATTTAACCTATATCACTGTGACATAAGATATTTGAAATAGGATGCTTTTGATTGTCTTTAACTCTTTATAAGACTTATCATGACTAGACATTTGATAACAATGTTTAAGTGTTAGAACTTTCTGTACTTTTGCTTTAGTGTATAGGATCCTTGATGCTAGGAAACATCACACTCCTGTTGGGCTATTCACAATTTATTACCTTAACTTCTATTAAAAAAAAATGCTAGGTTCACTTTTAAGGAATCTCACCTATAAAGTCATTATGTGTCCCACAAACTAGAAATCTGTTGTTATTATTGGCATCTTTGTCATTATTTATAGTAATCATTTTAGGAAAGAACTTGCCATTTCCAAAGAGTCCATAATCCCCAAATAATAATCATAGCAACCGCCATAATAATGAGCAATAGAATCATCATTCATTAAAACAGTGATTCATAATCTGAGTGATTATCATATTATATTTAATTATGATGGCAGTGGTGAAATTACTATTTCCAGCTATTGAGTATACAATTTCAGAACTTAAGGGAATAAAATGAAAACAAAAAATTTGATGAAATTTTTTCTTAAAAGTAAAGATTCAAATATTTTTAAGTCATTTTAACTGATGTTGATGGAGAGATATGTGTGTCTTCAAGTTGTTTAAAGCCTCTTATTTTCTGTGTAAATCTAAGTAAAATGTCCCTCTCAAATTTCCACCAAAACAAAACCATTTCTGTTCAATTGCAAACTAAATACAATCAGGATCAATCCTGATGGAGGCAATGCTTGATTTTTGAAAGTCATGGTGATTGTTTTTTATAAAGTTGGTCCAGGCATTCTAGGAAGCATGGCATAGTGATGTGACCACTGCACAAGGAGAAAGGAAAGTGGGTTTCTGTGGCTCTTGCAGCCTCTCTGATGGCAACATCTCTAGATGGTCTTGTCTGCAAAGAAAACAAAGGAGAATGTTTTACCCTCTGGGATGCTACGAGTCTTAAACAGGATGCAAAAACCATAACCATAAAGGAAAACATTGACAAGAGGTTTGACTATGTGAAAACTTTAAATTTCATAACAGAGAAAACATAAATTAGCTAAAAGACCATTTTTTAAAATTTACTTATTTTAATTGGAGGCTAATTACTTTACAATGTTGTGGTGGGTTTTGCCATACATTCACATGAATCAGCCATGGGTGTACATGTGTCCCTCATCCTGAACCCCCCTCCCACCTCCCTCCCCATCCCATCCCTCAGTGTTGTCCCAGTACACCGGCTTTGAGTGCCCTGTTTCATGCATTGAACTTGGACTGGCGCTCTATTTCACATATGATAATATACATGTTTCAATGCTGTTCTCTCAAATCATCCCACCTTGCCTTTTCCCACAGAGTCCAGAAGTCTGTTCTTTATATCGGTGTCTCTTTTGCTGTCTTGCATATAGGGTCATCGTTACCGTCTTTCTAAATTCCATATATATGCATTAGTATACTGTATTGATGTTTTTCTTTCTGGCTTACTTCACTCTGTATAATAGGCTCCAGTTTCATCCACCTCACTAGAACTGATTCAAATGCATTCTTTTTAATAGCTGAGTAATATTCCATTGCATGTATGTACCACAGCTTTCTTATCCATTTGTCTGCTGATGGACATCTAGGTTGCTTCCATGTCCTGGTTATGATAAACAGTGCTGCGATGAACATTGGGGTACATGTGTCTCTTTCAATTCTGGTTTCCTTGGTCTGTATGCCCAGAAGCGGGATTGCTGAGTTGTATGGCAATCCTATTTCCAGGTTTTTAAGGAATCTCCACCCTATTCTCCATAGTGGCTGTACTAGTTTGTATTCTCACCAACAGTGTAAGACGATTCCCTTTTCTCCACACCCTCTCCAGCATTTATTGTTTGTAGACTTTTTGATACCAGCCACTCTGACCAGCATGAAATGGTACCTCATTGTGGTTTTGATTTGCATTTCTCTGATAATGTGTGATGTTGAGCATCTTTTCATGTGTTTGTTAACCATCTGTATGTCTTCTTTGGAGAAATGTCTGTTTAGTTCTTTGTCCCATTTTTTGATTGAGTCATGTGTTTTTCTGGTATTGAGCTGCAGGAGCTGCTTGTATATTTTTGAGATTAATTCTTTGTCAGTTGCTTCATTTGCTATTATTTTCTTCCATTCTGAAGGTTATCTTTTCACCTTGCTTATAGTTTCCTTCATTGTGCAAAACCTTTTAAGCTTAGTTAGGTCTGATTTGTTTATTTTTGCTTTTATTTCCATTACTCTGGGAGGTGGATCATAGAGGATCCTGCTGTGATTTATGTTGGAGAGTATTTTACTTATGTTTTCCTCTAGGAGTTTTATAGTTTCTGGTCTTACATTTAGATCTTTAATCCATTTTGAGTTTATTTTTGTGTATGATGTTAGAAGGGCTTCCCTTGTAGCTCAGTTGGTAAAGAATCTGCCTGCAATGCAGGAGACCTGGTTTCGATTCCTTGGTTTGATTCCTGGGTTGGGAAGATCCCCTGGAGAAAGAAATGGCAATCCACTCCAGTATCCTTGCCTGGAAAATCCCATGGACAGAGGAGCGTGGTGGGCTACAGTCTACGAAGAGTCAGACACGACTTAGTGACTAAACCATCACCACCACCATGGTGTTAGAAAGTGCTCTAGTTTCATTAAAAGACCATTTTTTTAAACTAATGAAAAATATAGCAGACAATGGCTTATTATTTGTAACACATAAAAAAATTTTTTAAGTTACTTTGGAAAACCAATAGGCCAATGAAAAAGAACACAGCACTAGAGTATGAACCGGCAATTCAGGTAAGCAGAAATAAAAGTGATAAAGATATTAAAGGATAATCCTACTTCTAACTAATTACATAAAGATAATATAATGAAACCAATTTTTACCTATCAATGTGAAATTTTTAAAATAATAGTTAATACAGTATAAGGAAATGACCACCACATTTCATGCACTCCTGGTCAAAATGTTTTTGGAGTGCCTACACTCAGGGAGGTCTTACTTCCAGGAATTTACTCTGTTGAAATATTAGCACAATACATGGATATGTGCATTAAAATACTCATTAATGCTTTACTTGCAATAGTCAACCAGAACTTTCTAAAGATATATCAGTAGACAGCTAGTTAATTTATATAGACAATGGAATAAAATTAAAGAAAATTGTACAGCTTTTATTAATAAGGGAGAGTCTTATGTTCCTGGCATTAAAAGATATAGTATTTTATAAAAAATCAAGGACACCATAAATTATGATTGCATTGTTTAAAACATATGTATGTCTATCATATATATGTAATATATGTTTCTATTGTATTTGCAATTAGCATGTATCATTTAATATTGATAAATATTCTACAGATTATAGAACCTGAGTGATGAATCACTCACATCCTGGTTTACAGCCCAGCCTCCAGTACCAACTTCCTCATCCATGTAGAAGGGCAATGATGAAGGCATTTTCACAGGTAGTAGGGATATCTTTGAAGGACATTTGGTCTTGTCCAAAGTGCCCATAAGACATTTGATCCATGCAAAAAGATCCTTCAAATTTATTCCTATCAAAAATGGCCATGGGTATATTTGATTCATGCCAAATGATTTTGGACAGGACTAGATATGGCAAATATCAAAGACCTTTTGGCATGGACTAAATGTTTTATGCATGTTTTGAACAGGACCAAATGATCCTGCAAATTATCAAGAACACTTTCAGTTCAGTCAGTTCAGTCGCTCAGTCATGTCCGACTTTGTGACCCCATGAACCTCAGCACACCAGGACTCCCTATCCATCACCAACTCCCAGAGTTCACCCAAACCCATGTCCATTGAGTCGGTGATGCCATCCAGCCATCTCATCCACTGTCGTCCCCTTCTCCTCCTGCCCCTACTCTTTCCCAGCATCAGGGTTTTTCCAAATGAGTCAGCTCTTCACATCAGGTGGCCAAAGGATTAGAGTTTCAGCTTCAACATCAGTCCTTCCAATGAACAGCCAGGACTGATCTCCTTTAGGATGGACTGGTTGGATCTCCTTGCAGTCCAAGGGACTTTCAAGAGTCTTCAACACCACAGTTCAAAAGCATCAATTCTTCAGTGCTCAGCTTTCTTTACAGTCCAAATCTCATATCCATACATGACCACTGGAAAAACCACAGCCTTGACTAGACGGACCTTTGTTGGCAAGGTAATGTCTCTGCTTTTGAATATGCTGTCTAGGTTGGTCATAACATTCCTTCCAAGGAGTAAGCATCTTTTAATTTCATGGCTACAATCACCATCTACAGTGATTTTGGAGTCCCCCCAAAAAACAGTCAGCCACTGTTTCCACTGTTTCCCCATCTATTTGCCATGAAGTGATGGGACTGGATGCCACGATCTTAGTTTTCTGAATGTAGAGCTTTAAGTCAATTTTTTCACTCTCGTCTTTCACGTTCATCAAGAGGCTCTTTAGGTCTTCTTCACTTTCTGCCATAAGGGTGGTGTCATCTGCATATCTGAGCCCTTTAGCATAGACCAAATGTCTCATGGGCCAAAAGTCTGCTAACTATGAATATAACATAAAGCAAGAGACATCACTGCCTCCATACAGAGTAGTGAAGAAAATAGATGCTTAAAATGAAATCACAACTCACTGTGATTTCAGATGTGAAATCTGAAATCACAATTCCAGATGTGCTAGAATTACATCAGGAAATCACCCAAGCGAGCTTGAGATATGAGAGAATCCACCAAAGGTGACACCTGAAAGATATAAAGAAATTATTCAAGCAAAGGATGATACATTATGGTTGGAACAGAGATTTTTAAGGATGAAAGCAAAAGATATACCTGGAGGGTGCTCAGGAGACCAATAGAGAGACTGACAAGTCATGCAAAGGAGTTTATATGTTGTCCTTAGTGCAACAGAAAATTCAAGAAAGGTTTACACGTGTTTACACAGGAGGGTGATATGTGTTTGTTTCTGAAAGATGCATAATCCTGGCCACAGGGGAAAAATGGAGTGAAGACTTCCTTGTCTGGCAGTATTGCAGGCTAGAAACTTTAGGGGGAAATAACTAGAAACTAGAACTCACATTAAAAATACTATTGTGTATATGTATTTGTGTATGTGAGTGTGTTTTAACTACTGAGTTTTCAGAAAAACATGGGAAAGGGAAAACAAAACGCACAATATTTCAGATCAGTGATTTGAAAAGAGGTTCCCATGTCCTATGGGCCTCTGGGACTCCCCAAGAACCTTTCAGAGGACCTTCAAGGTCAAACTTATTTGCATAGTAAGCTGTTACTTGCTTGTTTCACTGTGTTCACATTTGCTCTGATAGTGAGCAAACAATGATAGTAAAAGAAAGTTAACACAGCGCGACAAACCAGTGTCTCTCTACCTCCTTTTGCTTGCAATGACAGAAATGCCAGTTTCATATAAGAATGCTTCCTTGAGGAAGCAGTGGAATGGTTAATTTTATTAATTTCAACACTGAAGAATCAATTTTTAATAAGTCTTCTATCTAGAATGATGGAAGAACACGGAAAGCTCTTCTGCTGCCCACAGACATAGGAAGATCATCTCAAGGGAAAACACTTGCATGATTGTTTCAGCCGTGAGCTGAACTAGCCACTTTTTTCACAAAGCAACATTTTTACTTGAAAGAAGAACTAGAGAACTATAATTATGCACACTTGGATGTTTGTCAGACATTTTCTTGACAATGACCAAGGTGAGCCTGTTGGTTTATGAAAACAACTTGAAAATCCTTTTTGCCATTGATTGAAATTTTCAAACAAAAGTTTAAATTAAAAAATAAACACTTGTACCCATTACACTGAGCTTAAGAGCTTCCCAATAGTTAAAAGGTTTTTCTGATGTGGTCAGTGTATTCCTAAGAAAAGTGTGTTATTATAATGTACAATGAAATTTGAAAATATTGGAATAATTTGCATAAGCCACTGAACCAATATTGTCCAAATGATCTATATATAATCTATAAAATCACACATGGGTAAGAAACCCACCTAAATTGTGAGAGAGACCAAATGGATTTAAATGTTCAGTTCAGTTCAGTTCAGTTCAGTTCAGTCACTCAGTCATGTCCTACTCTTTGCGACCCCATGGACTGCAGCACGCCAGGCCTCCCTGTCCATCACCACCTCCTGGAGTTCACTCAGACTCATGTCCATCGAGTTGGTGATGCCATCCAGCCATCTCATCCTCTGTTGTCCCCTTTTCCTCCTGCCCCCAATCCCTCCCAGCATCAGGGTCTTTTCCAATGAGTCAACTCTTCACATGAGGTGGCCAAAGTACTGGAGTTTTAGCTCCAGCATCATTTCTTCCAATGAACACCCAGGACTGATCTCCTTCATAATGGACTGGTTGGATCTCCTTGCAGTCCAAGGGACTCTCAAGAGTCTTCTCCAACACCACAGTTCAAAAGAATCAATTCTTCGGCGCTCAGCTTTCTTTATAGTCCAAATCTCACATCCATACATGACCACTAAAAAAACCATAGCCTTGACTAGACGGAACTTTGTTGGCAAAGTAATGTCTCTGCTTTTCAATATGCCATCTAGGTTGGTCATAACTTTCCTTCCAAGGAGTAAGCGTCTTTTCATTTCATGGCTTTTAATCACCATCTGCAGTGATTTTCAAGCCTCCCAAAATAAAGTCTGACCCCATTTCCACTGTTTCCCCATCTATTTGCCACGAAGTGATGGGACCAGACGCCATGATCTTCGTTTTCTGAATGTTGAGCTTTAAGCCAACTTTTTCAGTCTCCTTTTTCAGTTTCATCAAGAGGCGTTTTAGCTCCTCTTCACTTTCTGCCATAAGGGTGGTGTCATCTGATATCTGAGGTTACTGATATTTCTCCCGGCAATCTTGATTCCAGCTTGTGCTTCTTTCACTCCAGCATGTCTCATGATGTACTCTGCATATAAGTTAAATAAGCAGTAACAGAGAACAAACATTTTATTGATAAAAGTACAGAATTACAACTAATATTTAAGAAACTATCACTTGTCTAGATTTGGTGATGTAGCACAGAATAGCTACAATCATCTGAAAAAAAACGATTAAATACTCCTCCTTTTCCTAATTGCATAGCCTTTATGAGGCTATATTTTTTCAAATACTTAAACTGAAAAAACTTATCACAGACTGGATGTAGCAGCAGCTATGAGACTCCAGCTGTCTTTTTTATTTTGCTAGACATTAAACAGATTTGCAAAAATGTAAAACAGTGCCACTTTTTTCTTACAAGTATTTTGTTTTATTTTGGAAAACATAGCTAGTACTCCATAAAAAAAAGTTATTCATATTAATGTAGAGTGCACTTATTAATGTAACTTTGAGTAAATTTATAAGTAAATGTAAAATTTTTGAGTTTTCATTGCTAATGTTGTAAATATCAATAGATATCACCCACATTACAAATCTCTTTGGGATTGTCTTTTTTTAAGACTATGGTTATAGAGAACAGAATGGTGCTTGCCAAGGGGGAGGAGATTGGGGAAGGGTTGGAGTGGAAATTGGTGTGAAAGAGAAAGTGAAAGTCACTCAGTCATGTCCAACTCTTTGTGACCCAATGGATTATACAGTCCATGGAATTCTCTGGGCCAGAATACTGGACTGGATAGTCTTTCCCTTCTCCAGGGATCTCCCCAACCCAGGAATCGAACCCAGGGATTGAACCCAGGTCTCCCACATTGCAGGCGATTCTTTACTGAGTCACAGGGGAAGCCCAGGAATACTGGAGTAGGTAGCCTGTCCCTCCTCTAGTGGATCTTCCTGACCCAGAAATTGAACCAGGGTCTCCTGTATTGCAGGTAGATTCTTTACCAACTGAGCCAACAGGGAAGTTGGGGTTAGCAGATGTAAACTTTCAGATATAGAATGGATAAACAACAAGATCCTACTGTATAGCACAGAGAACTATACTCAATATCCTATGATAAACCATAGTGGAAAAAATATTTTTAAACGAGAATTATATGTGAATAATTGAATCACTTTGCTGTATCAAAGTTAACACAACATTGTAAATCAGCTATACTTCAATTAAAAAAAAAATTGATCAAATGAAAAAAACCAAAATCACAGACATGGAGAACAAACTTATGGTTACCAAAGGGGAAGGTGGAAAGGGATAAATCAGGAGTATGTGATTAACAGATTTAAAAATGGGTATAAAATACATAAGTCTCAAGGACCCACTATATAGCACAGGAAGCTGTATTCAATATCTTGTAATGACCTATAATGGAAAAGAGTCTGAAAAAGAATATATGTAGCTGAATTATTTTGCTGTACACACAAAACTAGCACAATATTATAAATCAACTATACTTCAATAAAAAATTTAAAAAAAAACTTCCCTGGTCAGTGGTTAAGATTCTGTGCTCCCAATTCAGGGAGCTCAGGTTCAGTCTTTGGTTGAAGAACTAGGATCCCATATGTTGCATAGGGTGGCCAATGAAAATAAAAACAAAGAGTAAAAGGTTTCCTGAAGCCAAAAACCTTGAGAACTGCAGTATTGTGTAATATGATATCTCTGAATAAAATGATTGCATTTCAGTGTCTCCCTGAAAGCAGGACCTTGGATAAAGATTTGTGTGTAGGTAGCTTATTTGGTAATGAGATTTCAGGAATGCCAAGAAAATGGACACAATGGGAAAAAAAAAAAAGACCAATGTGCTGTCAAATTGAACATGCCTGTGAGATCCCATGGGACTCTCTGTTGAGCTGGGTGGAATACTTCTCAGAACTGCCTGTCCAGATCATGAAAGGCAGAAGACATCAGTCTGCTAGCTTCATTCTCCAATGAGTCAAACTTGTCTCTGCAGATTTTGCCCTCCTGAATTTACTGGTTGTCTGAGGATTGTCAGAGCATGAGTGCTAATCTAGGTCCCCTGAACATCCCAGGGCAGGAAGCAAGATGTCCACAGAAGATATTCCAAGGCATGGCATTGTCAAAAGATCCCTGGGTGAAGCTGGTTGGAGCGTGCACAGGCCTGATTGGTCCAGAGGTGGCCAGGTAAAAGATAGGGCAAGAAAATGAAATAATGCACAAAGTGCCCAGTATAATCCATCCCCTTGCATTACTCAGATCTCTTCATCTCTTCATTTATCTATGGAGTCCCCTTCATGGTGATGATTTAATTTAATTGCTCAAAAACTGATGACAGAGGGCTACTACATAAGCTATGGGCTGTGGTTTCTGCTGCCGCTTCTGGTCCCAAGGCCATAGTTGCTATTCACTATCTCCCTCATCCATCCTCTAGTCTACAGTTTCCCTTACTTTTAGCCTGCACTTGGACTGGTCTACATGGCTGGTTAGGTACAGTGACCCAGACCTTCATCACTGATAAATCTGTGCTTTTGGTTACCTTATCCTCTACAGGCTCTGGTTTCCATTAATGTTCATGCAATTAGATCACCAGGCACAGGAGCAGCAAGACATGTCCCAGTGAATACCCCTGATCCGCTATAGCAGCAACTCTAGCTCTACAAGGCAAACAGGGCCAACCACTCTCAGCCCAGTGTGACCCAATGATAGTCATGATTTCAAGTTCAGAGGAGCCTTGTACTTTGTGTCCTGGTGGAAGTGTCCACCCAACCCCAACTGAAGGGTCTAGGATAGCTAACCTAGCAATATAATATTCTGCAAGTGGATAGAGCCAATTATATGTCCACCTCTGGGTTCCTGGACTCCTGTGTTCTAACTGACAGGGTTATAGCACCTTAGATCAGCCACTGGCTTACTGCATACACTGCAACGTGGAGGAAAGTGTCCCACCTGTAGGCTCTTGTTTTCAAGCAAACCTATTAGCTGAGCTTTTAACAGGCTACTCCAGTAGTCTATTATTTTTGCTGAATCTGAGTTCAGTTGAGTTCAGTTAAGTTCAGTTCAGTTCAATCACTCAATTGTGTCTGACTCTGCGACTTGTTCTTGCCTGGAGAATCCCAGGGATGGGGGAGACTGGAGGGCTGCCATCTATGGGGTTGCACAGAGTCGGACCAGACTGAAGTGACTTAGCAGCTGTGAGTACAGCACACCAGACTTTCCTGTCCATCACCAACTCCCAGAGCTTGCTCAAACTCATGTCCATCGAGTCAGTGATGCCATCCAGTCATTTCATCCTCTGTTTTCCCCTTCTCCTCTTGTCTTTAGTCTTTCCTAGCATCAGGGTCTTTTCCAATGAGTCAATTCTTTGCATCAGGTGGCCAAAGTATTGGAGTTTCAGCTTTAGCATCAGTCCTTCCAATGCATATTCAGGACTGATTTCCTTTAGGATGGACTGGCTGGATCTCCTTGCAGTCCAAGGGACTCTCAAGAGTCTTCTCCAACACCACAGTTCAAATCTGGGTGATAAGATGCAATGAGTGGCTCCTGTGGTCATGTATTGTGAGTGCTTTGTCTTGAAATCAGTCTCTTGGTCCAGGGCAGTGTGTGAACCATGTTGATATATCTAGTATTCTGTAAGCCACTGGATTGCAGTGATGACAGAGGCAAAAATGGTGTAGCTACGGATAAAGTAGAAGACACACTCACACTGCTGATAGAAGGGATTTGGTGGAATTGAACTGTCCCTAAGAGACTGGCTGATCTCGAGGGACCAAATTTGTTCCTAATTGTGGCATTTAAACAAATAACCATGCTCTAGAACTCCAGGGCTAATTTTGTCTCTTTTAAAATACATTTTAGTCTCCTATATTTGTTGTATTTTTCCTATATATTTTGACTTTGGGGTATAAATTCTGTATTTTCATGGTAGTGGTAATTATCTTTTCAAAAATACATACGGGCTTATATTTATTCAATCAGCCAAGTGAAAAACTAATGCATATTTTCATTCCCTCCTTAGTAAGATGAATAAATTATTCCACCTTTATTTCCTTATTCATTCACTTCCCAGTGTTGCTATAATTTTAGATTTTAGAAACAAAAATATTATTGTTTCTGGTATTGTTACTGATCACTTATCAAAAATTAATTGATCTCTATCAATAATTTATAAAATAAATACTTTAATAATAAATAAAATAAATACTTTATTGAAATAAATAACATATATATGTTTAACAATTTTAATTCTCATAGTCATCTTATTCATATATTGCACATTTTGAATTTTTAATATTAATTTATTTGTCAGTAATATTAGAGTCTTCTCAGGTTGCAATGCTTCTGTTTGTTGCTGTGTTTTTATATGCATTTTGCACTTCTTAAACCTAATCTTTTGTTATCTTGTCTTCATGTATAAGATTTAGATTATATACAATATGGGGCACAAACTTTCACCAATACACTATTAACATTGTTTCCGTATGTTCTGGCGTTCAGAGTTACAAATAAGTCTAAGGCCAGCCTATTATTCCTACATGAAAAAAGTCAATTGCTTTACTTTTTTCTTTGTAATTGAAGTATTTTTACCAAGATTTGTCCAAATGCAAGTCCCTTTTTATCAGCTTTGCCTTATAAGAAAAACACTTTAAATCTACATATGTAGCTCTTTATTTAGTTCAGAAAATTTTCTTCTGTTATGCACATTTTTAGTCACTACATTTTCCCATTTTTCTAGTTTCTTAAGGAATTACTACCATTTGTATGTTAAACATAACAGACAGAAAAACTAAGTCCATCATCTTCTCCCTTTTTTCTGTAGCCCAAGGGAACTCCAGTTTATCCTCAAAAATTGTCTCTTTTTCTGTACTGTCCATTTTTTCTATATTGCTTCCCATTTTAATTTTCATTTTATGTCATTTTTAGTTTCTCTGCTTCTCTGCCAGCACATTTTCCATCTATGAATTAAATTTCATCCTTTTCCAAATAAGTCTATTTTCTGTTAATTATTTTTCCTGTTTCCTACATTAAAAATTTTTTTGGAATCTACGATTCCTCTGAATCTTTGGGATAATCCCTTTTCCTTTTAGACTAATGTTTTTACTCAGAACTCATTTTGTCTACAAAAGCTATATGCCCTGAATAAAACAGGAATCACAAAAGAAACAGATAACAAGTAAGAAAGGCCCTGGAAGGGCCTGAAGGAACAGGGCTTTTGCTGAGATGTAAGCTATGAGATTGACTGGGATGTTTTTGTTTTTGTTGTTGTTTGTTTGTTTTGATAGGTAATAAGTGGGTTTATTTAGAGAGAAGTACACTCCACAGACAGAGTGTGGGTCATCTCAGAAGGTGAGAGGCCCGAAAATATAGGGTGGTTAGTTTTTATGGACTGGGTAATTTCATAGGCTTATGAATGGGAGAATTATTCCAACTATTTTGGGGAAGGGGTGGGGATTTCCAGGAATTGGGCCACTGCCCTCTTTTTGGCCTTTTATGGTCAGCCTCAGAACTGTCATGGTGTGGTTGGTTCTGTCATTTAAAGATGTTTTAAAAGAGACCTTCTTGTTCTCAGTGTTTCAGATGGATAACTCTGGCAGTCATGTAAAGCATATCTTCAAATCAGAAACACTAGTTAGGAAGCTCCTGAAATAGGCAAGTGAACAAAGATGAAGCCCTCAACAAAGTCAAAAGCAAGACTTGAAAGAATAGAGCTTCCAAAAATATATTAAAAGGTTAAGTCACAAAATGTGATGTCTGACTGTGTCATCAAGGAAGTGGAAGGATTCCAGTATGACAGGAAAAGAAGCAGAGTTAGTGAGATGACATACTGAATTTTTATATTAATACACTACATTCACCATTTGCATGGGATTTCCGGATGCAGATGTCTGAACCAAGCCTGAAGCCCAGGGGAGACTCAGGCCTAAAGAAACAGTGTGAAGTGCTTTGGGCTATCCCGAGGCAGCAGGTCCTTTGCTAGCAAAATGAAGCTAATACTGCCCTGTGATATTCTCAGAGTTTCTGTGAGAATTGCATGAGATGATATACACACTATCCCAGACCAGTTCTGCCCATGGCCCTCCAGACATGATGTTTTAGCTCTTTTTCCTACATTAGAAATATCTTTTCCTTGATGGACTCTGCCTTAGTCTGTCCCCTTGGGTTTCTGAATCTCTTGCTATCTCGGGTAGAAACACTTGCCATAGTAATATCTTCTTCTGTCCAAATTTCTAACTGTGATCACTGAGTGGGCATTTGTTCAAGTCAAGCCTTACTCCCCCAAAGGGACATTTGCGTCCTGCCTGGCAGAGAGTAAGAGATCATCAGTAAACAGCAGGCTTTACCCTGGAAGTATTTTTCTGGACAGTGTCTCCTGCATATATTACCATGTGTATGATATGTATGATGCTATATTATAATACCCACTTAATTCTATATTCTAAACAACTAAATTAAATAAATCAATATTCAAGAAAGGGTTTGCCCTCCTCTCTGCAGACAAGATTCAATTTTTGGAACCTGGGATAATTTATGACTAATATGGAAAGAAAGAAGGAAAAATCCTATATGTTAAAATATTTTGGTGCAGGAGAAGACAACTGAGTTTTATTGATTTAACATCAATAATTATAAATATATATTATTACTTCTATTTTTTGTATTATCTTGGACAAATTATTTCACAATTTTGAGCTTTGTTTTTAAAACTTATCAATAAACTACTAGTACCTGTCTCATAAATATACAGTGAGAAAGTATGTACAGATTTGATGAAAGATGGTAAGTGCTCAATAGAAGCTAAGTATTATTGGTATTGGCTTCCCTGGTGGCTCAGTTGGTAAAGAATTAGCCTGCAAAGCAGGAGACCTGGGTTTGATCCCTAGGTTGCAAAGATCCCCTGGAGGAAGGCATGGCAACCCACTCCGGTATTCTTGCCTGCAGAATCCCCATGGACAGAAGAGCCTGACATGCTACAGTCCATGGGGTCACAAAGAGTCAGAACACGACTGAGAGACTAAGCACACAGCACACATTATTGGTATCATTGTTATTCTACAGGAAATGGCATGGAAATTGAATTAAGATGTCAGACTAACGAAAGTTTCCTCTTTTCTTTTTCCATGTCCCTTTTTCCCCTTCTCTTTCTCTACTTTTGTCCAACATGCTATAGAAAGAGTAATTATTTAAAGAAAATTTATGAAAGTGAAAATTGCTCAGTCATGTCTGACTCTTTGCAACCCCATGGACTATACAGTCCATGGAATTCTCCAAGGTAGAATCCTGGAGTGGGTAGCCTTTCCCTTCTCCAGGGGATCTTCCCAACCCAGGAGTTGAACCGGAGTCTCCTGCATTCCAGGAGGACGCTTTACTTCTTGAGCTATTGTTCAGTTCAGTTTAATCACTCAGTCGTGTCTGACTCTTTGTGACCCCACGAGCCGCAGCACGCCAGGCCTCCCTGTCCATCACCAACTCCCAGAGTCCACTCAAACCCATGTTCATCGAGTCAATGACTCCATCCAACCCTCTCATCCTCTGTCATCCCACCCTCTCATCCTCTGTCATCCCCTTCTCCTCCTGCCTTCAATCTTTCCCAGCGTCTGAGTCTTTTCCAATGAGTCAGCTCTTCGCATCAGGTGGCCAAAGTATTGGAGTTTCAGCTTCAACATCAGTCCTTCCAATGAATATTCAGGACTGATCTCCTTAGGATAGACTGGTTGGATCTCCTTGTAGTCCAAGGGACTCTCAAGAGTCTTTTCCAAGAGTCAGTTCAAAAGCATCTATTCTTCAGTGCTCAGCCTTCTTTATAGTCCATCTCTCACATCTATACACTACTACTGGAAAAACCATAGCCTTGACTAGATGGACCTTTGTTGACAAAGTAATGTCTCTGCTTTTTAATATGCTGTCCAGGTTGGTCATAACTTTCCTTCCAAGGAGGAAGCGTCTTTTAATTTCATGGCTGCAGTCACCTTATGCAGTGATTTTGGAGCCCAAAAAATAAAGTCAGGCACTGTTTCCCCATATATTTGCCATGAAGTGATGGGACCAGATGCCACGATCTTTGTTTTCTGAATGTTGAGCTTTAAGTCAACTTTTTCACTCTCCTCTTCCACTTTCATCAAGAGGATCTTTAGTTCTTCACTTTCTGCCATAAGGGTGGTGTCATCTGCATATCTGAGGTCATTGATATTTCTCCCTGAAATTCTGAGCTATTGTAACTGCTCTCAAAAACAGAAAAGGGAGCTCCATACTTTTTACATAATAACAGTTGTTTTGATCACCTCTGTGCACATATTGGAGTCAGTATGCTTTAACTTTTGTTAAAATACAATAAATTTCCTAAAATATAGCTAAAACACAATAAAATACTATATAATTAATTATATTAGGATGTAAAGTGGTTAAAACATCACTTCTGGATAACCAAAAAAATAATGATTGTTAATAAACAGCCAATTCATATGTGATAAAAATACTGTAGATGCCCTTTGTTGAGATGTGGTACCCTTTCCAAAAATAATATCATGTATTCTACCATTCTACCATGTATTCTGACATTCTACCTAGTATATTTTGAATATAACTTGAGAATTTTCCAACACATCATTTTGTTTAAAATGCTATATTTGGATTTGGGGAGGAGGACATGTAAATGTTTCCTATACTTACATATTTTATGTTTTGGGGATATGAAAAACCAAAATGATTTCTTTTGAGAAAACAGTAACAAAAGAGATATTTTATAAATTCTAAAAATGAAAAATAAATAGTCTTTGGTGAAAAGCACAAACAATAGAGGGGTTAAACAGTAAAGATACAGCTTAAAATAGAATTAGTGAGTGTGAAAATAGATCTGAGTAATTCAAATATGTGTAGCAAGGGAGTAAATCAAGAACTGTGAAAGATGTTAAATGATATGGAGGATATAGAGAAGGACCAATAAATATCAAATAAACATTCCAAAAAGGAAGAATTGTTAGAATAGGAGATGATTGGTATTAAAAGTGATGATTTTCTAAAAGTAAAGAAATCCATTAGTTCTCAAACAAGCCAAACCCCATTTAGAAACACCATAATAAAATTGTAGAAAGTCAGAGAAAGTTGTTCAGTAATTAGAAGAAAAAAGATTATATAATAAGAAATGCAAAGTAAGAGAAGAATTCTCCAAGTAATCAGCAATAGCATAAGAAATCACAGTATCTTCAGTATATTATACCAAGCAATTATATCACTCATATTGAGAGTGAAATAGGCATATAAAAATGAAGACCATGAGAAGCAAAGACATCACTTCGCCAATAAAAGTCCGTATAGTTGAGGCGATAGTCTTTCCAGTAATTATGTGAAAGTTGGACAATAAAAAAGGCAGAGTGCCAAAGAATTGATACTTTCAAGCTGTGGTGCTAGAGAAGACTCTTGAGAGTTCCCTTGGACTGCAAGGAGATCAAAACAGTCAATCTTAAAGGAAAGGACTGATGATGAAGTTCCAAAACTTTGGTCACTTGATGTGAAGAGCCAACTCATTGGAAGAGACTCTGATGCTGGAAAGATTGATGGCAGAAGGAGAAGAGGGTGACAGAGGATTAGATATTTAGATGGCACCACCGACTCAATGGACATGAACTTGGGCAAACTCTGGGAGATGGTGAAGGACAGGGAAGCCTGGCATGCTGCAGTCCATGGCATTGTGAAGTGTCAGACACAATTTGTTGATTGAACAACAAAAAATGAAGATATTATTTACTGTATAAACCACTAAGGAATAGGGCTGAGAGCAAAATAAGAACAAAAGATGAACAAAGAAACCAATAAACAGATAATAAATCTTAAGAAGTATTAGCAAAGTCAATAAATCTCAGTTTTAAAAAAAGTAAAACATCAGATATTAATAATAGAAATGGTGCAGTTTGGAGAAAAATTAATGTATGCTAATTTCTCTGAAAAGAAAATAAAGATAGTGAACAATTTTGGACTTTGTCTTAAAATTTTAAATTGATGTAAAATTTTTTAAAAAAATTTAAGTAAATCTTTAAAAAAAAAGATAAAATATATAAATAAGTTAGTAACAAAAAAGAATAAAGAAAATTTTGTCAATTTATAAGAAGATAATGAAGGAAAAAGAAGCAAAGAGAAAGCACAATAAATAGTGTATATTAATTAGTATGGCAAAAATAATTTTCAGATACTGGCAAAAATAACAAATAAAAGA
This sequence comes from Capricornis sumatraensis, assembly GCF_032405125.1. Lineage (NCBI taxonomy): Eukaryota > Metazoa > Chordata > Mammalia > Artiodactyla > Bovidae > Capricornis > Capricornis sumatraensis. The sequence goes on from NC_091073.1 coordinate 83,382,233, forward strand.
TTGACCATTTTAAGAGTGAGAAAATTAGATAAACTTAAAATAATAGCTACAATGAAATCCAGCTATATTTTTTATGTGATAAATGCAGCAATGTACAGAAACATTTAAAAAAGAACAGTTAAAAGAGATGGGTAAGTAAAGTTATCTTCTAAAAGTTGTAGGCTGTAACAATCATTAAAATATTATTAGGACTTCCCTGGTGGTCCAGTGGTTGAGACGCCATGCTTCCAGGGGGCATGGGTTCAATCCCTGGTCAGGGAACTAGTATCCCATATGCCATGCATAGCCAAAAAAAGTAGCAAATCAAATTCAGTGGTATGAAGAAAAATAATACATTAGAACCAAATAGAGTTCATGCAAGGAATGCAAGGCAATTTCAACATTAAGAAATCTGTTAATATAATTTACACCACTAATAAATTTTTAAAATTATATGTGCATTTCAGTATAAGTAAAACTTTTATCAATATAAACACTATTCTTTTAATTTTCAAACTATGACTAAAATAAAATTTCTAACCTAAAATAGTTTTTCTTGACCAAATGCACTCCAGGCCTAGAATATTTAGTAAAAAATTAAATGTTGAAAAATGTAACAAACTTTTTGGAAGAATCCATTTCTTATATGGTAGGATATAGACATTGGATCTGATGTGACTCCTCTCCCATCCTATTTGTATAATAAAAACATTGAACTGGTGAATCTGAGTTCCTTTGACAGATGGGTTTTCTCACTCCTCACAGCTGAAATTAGCCACCAATTTGGACATGGATTTATAGGTAATAAAGGAGTTCTTGGAATCTGCATCTAATTGAGTTACTTAACTCCTTTGAGGGCTAGCTTTATGATCTGACAGAAAACTAAAGTGAACACAAACTGAGTTCTGATACAGTATTATTTGTAACCCTAGTGAACTGGTAAATTCAGTCTCCAAATTGAGGAAACCTTACTATTCAACACCATCACAAGTACCAGTCAATGTGATAAGACAAGAAATAGACAAGAATTATGAGGTTGTAAAGGAAGACACAAAATTGTACTTATTGGCAGACAGCATGATTGTCTATATAAAAAGCTTAAGAATGTATAAAATATAAATCTATTAAAATTAAAAATGAAAACTATTAAGATTTTAAGATTCCTTATTTCAGCAGCCATATCACATATCAGTAGCATTTTTATATGTTGGAAAAAGGTGGAGGGGGAACCTTATTTGCAACAGCAACAAATACTAAAGATCCCCAGGGAAAAAGTTCTTAAGTGTATAGGAGACCTAATGGAGAATATTATAAATCATTAATGAAAGAAAAGAACATTCAGGGATAGAGGAAATCAATATTACATAGATATTAGTCTCTACAAACTCATATACGAATTCAATGCAATATCAGTCAAAACTATGTTTATGGATAAACATAGTTTTGTGACATTTGAATAACATTCTAAAATTAACGTGGAAGAGAAAAGAACCAAGAAGAGCAAAGACGTTCTGAACAAAGACAATCCCTTTTGCCTCTTTTTAATTTCCACTTCTCTGCATTCACCCAAACTTTGCCGTTCCCAGGCATCCTCTGGCATCTGCTTTTTGTCACCATAGATTCATTTGAATTTTCCAGAATCCGATATAAATTGAACCATACAGTAAGTATGTGGGTGATGGATTCATACATATATATGAGGTGATGGATACATTCATTATCTTGACTTGGGCAATGATGGTTTCATGAGTGTGTGCATATGCCAAAACTTATTAAATCATACACTTAAAATATGTGCATTTTATTTAATACCAATGGTATCAATAAAGTTGAAAAACATCCAAAAAATAAGAACAGATATTTATTAGTGGAGCAACATCAAAAGGTCAGCAAACATGTAATATGCACAATTAAACACAAGCACATTAAAGCAACAGTGGTGTAATACTTCACACATTTAAATTTGACAGAAGTGGAATCTCTGAAAACATCAAATATTACAAAGGATTTAGAAATCACAGTGACAGACTTTATTTTGGGGGGCTCCAAAATCACTGCAGATGGTGACTGCAGCCATTAAATTAAAAGACATTTGCTCCTTGGAGGAAAAGCTATGACCAACCTAGACAGCATATTAAAAAAGAGAGACATTACTTTGTCAACAAAGGTCCATCTAGTCAAAGCTTTGGTTTTTCCAGTAGTCATGTATGAATGTAAGAGTTGGACTATAAAGAAAGCTGAGCCTTGAAGAACTGATGCTTTTGAACTGTGGTGTTGGAGAAGACTCTTGAGAGTCCCTTGGACTACTAGGAGATCCAACCAGTCCATCCTAAAGGAAATCAGTCCTGAATATTCATTGGAAAGACTGATGTTGAAGCTGAAACTCCAATACTTTGGCCACCTGATGCGAAGAGCTGACTCATTGGACAAGACTCTGAGGCTGGGAAAGATTGAAGGCAGGAGGAGAAGGGGATGACAGAGGATGAAATGACTGGATGGCATCACCGACTCAATGGATGAGTTTCAGTAAGCTCCAGGAGTTGGTGATGGTAGGGAAGCCTGAGGTACGCAGTCCATAGAGTCACAAGAGTCAGATACAACAGAGCAACTGAAGTGAAGTGAAGTGATTAATTACTTGGCTGCGACAACTACTGCTTAAGAGAACACTCTAGCAATATCCATGTAGGATAAAAATGCATCTACTCTAACACCTAAAACTGCATATTTCTAACTAAACATGATAGAAAATTGTTTCACATAATTATTCAAAGAAATAGGTACAAGGATATATAACACTTTGTAAAAGTAAAAATATGAACAACTTAATGGAAATGGATAAATAAACAATGTCATATTCACATGTTGTACTTTTCATATAAAACTTGAGATGAATGACCTCAAGCTATGTATATTAACATGCATTATCATAGTCTTTTATATCCATCTAAATTTATAATATAATAATGGGAATAGTTCAAATGACACCGAAAAGGAGTTATTTGAACAATAAATTGTTTATAATTGATTTTAAATAAAAAAAAGAAAATCCCTAATTCACAACCACACAAAAAATTGCAAATTAATTTAAAAACTAAACATAAATATGTAACTTTGTATTTGTAAATAAGTGGGTTTTTTGTAATAGATATAATCATTTGTTTATATTACTTTATGTGATTTTAAATAAAACCTTTTTTTGTTTGACTTTTTTTTTAATTTTAAAATCTTTAATTCTTACATGTGTTCCCAAACATGAACCCCCCTCCCACCTCCCTCCCCATAACATCTCTGTGGGTCATCCCCATGCACCAGCCCCAAGCATGCTGTATCCTGCGTCAGACATAGACTGGCGATTCAATTCTTACATGATAGTATACATGATAGAATGCCATTCTCCCAAATCATCCCACCCTCTCCCTCTCCCTCTGAGTCCAAAAGTCCATTATACACAGCTGTGTCTTTTTTCCTGTCTTGCATACAGGGTCGTCATTGCCATCTTTCTAAATTCCATATATATGTGTTAGTATACTGTATTGGTGTTTTTCTTTCTGGCTTACTTCACTCTGTATAATCGGCTCCAGTTTCATCCATCTCATCAGAACTGATTCAAATGAATCCTTTTTAATGGCTGAGTAATACTCCATTGTGTATATGTACCACAGCTTTCTTATCCATTCCTCTGCTGATGGACATCTACGTTGTTTCCATGTCCTGGCTATTATAAACAGTGCTGCGATGAACATTGGGGTACATGTGTCTCTTTCAGTTCTGGTTTCCTCGGTGTGTATGCCCAGCAGTGGGATTGCTGGGTCATAAGGTAGTTCTATTTGCAATGTTTTAAGGAATCTCCACACTGTTCTCCATAGTGGCTGTACTAGTTTGCATTCCCACCAACAGTGTAGGAGGGTTCCCTTTTCTCCACACCCTCTCCAGCATTTATTGCTTGGAGATTTTTGGATAAATAAAACCTATAACAATTTTTATTCCATGGAGTAATAAGGAAAAACTCAAACAGAAAAGGTATCAGTAGGATTAAAAACAGAGAACAATAAACATGAAACTTTAAGCACATAAACTATGGCCAAATAAATTTTTTTCTAAGAAGCTTCCCATAATATTCTATCTAAAGATAATTTTTTCAGGATTAATCTAGACAATCTGGATAATATTGTTTCTATTACCATATGTTTAATGTAATCCATTGCTTTTCCAATCTGTTTTATTTTTTCTTCCCAGTTTTATTGAAATATAATTGACATACAGGATTGTACAAGTTTGAAGTGTACAGCATAATGAAAAAATGAAGAATATAATTTTGCAACTATTTTAGTGTTGAAGATTTTCCTGAACCAATATTCAGAATCAAAGCAATATTGTTGAATCTGACAACATGAAAATAAAAGTTTATGGACACTTTGTCATATAAAAATTAAGTACAAGTGACCAAGAAATATTTAGAACATAGTATCAACTACAGATCACCTCCATATTATAAAAGAACTATATACCCTAATGGAGAATATTATAAAACAAAAATGAAAGACAGAAAAGAACATATTTGAGAAGAGAAAATTAATATTGCATGGATAGTCATCTCTTCAACCTCATGTGTGAATTCAGTACAAATAGCACTATTAGAGAAAAATAAACAACCTATTGGAAAATTCCTGAAAAAAATTTTAGAAGATGAAATAGAAATAGCCAACAAATTTATGAAAATATATTCAAATTTACTAACAAACTTATGCAATTTACTACCCATCACATTGCCAAAAATTTTAAAAGACTGATACTACTCAGTATGGAGAAGACAAAGTTGGAACAATTGTCCTCAGGCTTTGTTGTGGAGGTGAGAAAAGTGGACACACAATTGTAGAGGATGATTTTGCAGAGTCACTTAAATATTTAAATATGCATTCCTTTAGATACTTACAAAAAAAATATAGGGACTTTCCTGGTGGTCCAGTGGCTAAGACCCCATATTCCCAGGGCAGGGGGCCCATACTGGATCCCTAGTTGTGGAACTAGATCTCACATTCCACAACTAAGACCTGGCACAGCCATATACACAAATAAATAAATAAAAATACGTATTTTTTAATGTAATGCTGCTTTTTTCTCTACTTGGTTATACTTCACAGGCCCCCATATCATACAAAATGCATATTGGTCTCACAGACTCTAATTAATGTAGTTAGTGTGAAAATGTATAAATATTGCAGATACTTTGATTTCATTATGGGCTTGATAGCAAATGATTAACACTATTTAACACTGAGGTAGTGTTCATGACCATCTTCTCTCAAAACCCTGAACGATATTTTCATTCTGTCAAAGTCCCCCAAAAAGCAAAACTTTTCTTCACTATTCATTACTTTCAACCTATCTTCCATCCACTCAAGAAATATGTTAATTAAGACATTTAATCTAGTAATGTAACAAGACAGAAGTAACAATACTGACATAGAAGACAGATGTGATTAAATTATAAACTGAAAATAGACAGTCAATAAGAAAAAAATACATATCATGCAATTTTATATCCTTGTTGAAACATGACATCCAGCTTGATCATGATCAAGATAGCATCAAGAAGCATCATTCATAATGTCTTAGGAGAAGTACAAAACGATCTCTCAGGAAATCGTCAGCCAGTCCTTACAGTATACCCGGGAATAAACTTTGCCCAGAGACCCCAGAAGGACAAAAAGCAGAAATCAACAAGGGATATTTCACAGCAGGTCAAAAATAACCAGAGTGACTCCTTTTAGTGGGGCTGTTCTTGTAACTTCTCTGAATATAGTCACATGGAGAGCCTGTTCAATGCAACCCAGGAACACGGTTCTCTAACAAACTGGCTTCTCCCAAGAAAAGATTTCGCAGAGGATGCAAACAAGCAGCTAAAACTGGCCTAAAACAAGTTTGGGTTGGCAACAATAGTGAGTGGGGAGTTAATAAAAGAAATTGGGCAATTACATATAAAAAGCGAGATTTTTCAGCAATGCTTAAAAAATTGTAAGATTTGGCAACACTGAACTCACATGGGCACAATTAGTTGGCCCTGAGTAGCACTGACCCCTTTTGGACAGGGGATAGGCAACAGATTTTACATAGCCCTCACTAGTCTGCATAACTAATTTATATTACCTGCTTGGTCCCCTTAGGCATTTTGCTTGTAGTCAATTTTAGACTATTGTGCAGTAATTCTCAGCTCTGGTTCTATAACCAAAGTACCCCTGGGGGTTTTAATAATGCAGATACCTGGGTCTCACTCAGGACCTGCTAAAGAGAGATTGAGATTCTAGAATGGATAAGGCTAATTATATATTTATAATAACATATAAATATATATTTAAATTTATAAATCCTCAGATCTGTATATTTTTAAATCCTCAGATTTTTAAATCCTCAGAAAACTCTGAATTTAAATAAAAGAATATCCTGTTGATGGAAATTTAAACTGGTACAGCCACTATGGAGAACAGTATGGAGGTTCCTTAAAAAACTAAAAATGGAACCACCATATGATACTACAATCCTATTCCTGGCCATTTTTCTGGAGAAAACCATAACTTGAAAAAATAAATGCACCCCAATGCTCATCACAGAGCTATTTGCAATAGCCAACCACCTGAACATCCCATGACAGATGAATGGATAAAGGAGATGTGGTATATTTACACAAAGGACTGTTGTTGTTGTTTTTTAGGCTCTAAACTGTGTCTGACTCTTTTGCAACCCCATGGACAGTATCCACCAAGCTCCTCTGTCCATGTGATTTCTCAGGCAAGAATATTAGAGTGGGTAGCCATTTCCTTCTCCAAGGGATCTTCCCAACTCAGGGACTGAATTTATGTTCTTCTACATTGGCAGGCAGACTCTTCACCACTGAGCATCTGGGAAGCCCTGGTGGAATATTACTTGGCCATAAAAAAGGGATAAAATACGCCATTTGCAGCAATGTGAATGAAAGTAGGGATCATCACACTAGGTGAAGCCTGACAAATACAAATATCATATGATATCACTTAAGTGGACTCTAGAGAAGTGATGCAAATGAGCTTACATACAAAATAAAACAAACCCACTGACATAGAAAACAAACAAGGTTACCAAAGGAGAAGGTGGGGGGATAAATTTAGAATTTGGTAATAAAATATGCATGCTACTATATATAGAACAAATAACCAACAAGTACTTATTGTATAACACAGGGAATTATACTGAACACCTTGTAATGACCTATATGGGAAAAGAATGTGAAAAAATAGATACATATGTATGTGTAACTGAATCAATTTGCTGTACACCTGAAACAACTCCAATAAAATAAATAAATTTAGAGATAAATAAATTTCTAAGACGGTACTCAATAAACATTCCTCTCAACCGAGCTTCTGAGAGTTCCTGTAAATCTATGAGTTTGAAAACTGCTGAGTTTGAGGGTAGGCTTCTAGAGTTCTAGGCTTCTACAGTTCTGTTTTGGTACCCCATCAACTATAACAGCCAGCTAAGCTTTGGGGAGATCCAGCTCCTCTTTACTCTGGAACTTGGACACATCAGCACTGGACTGGGACCAGAGTGCTCCACACTGGAGCTTCATAGTGCTTCACACTATGTTGTCTCCATTTCCTCCAAGACTCACACAAGAGAAGCTGAACAACACCATCCAGAAGAAATAACATCCTGCTAATACGCTGTGATTTTATTCGTTTAGTCAACACATCTATTGAACATCTTCTAAGTGCAAGGCAATGTTTACTCACAGGGAGTACAACAGTGAAGAAGAGAGAAATCGCTGCCCTCTTGGGGTGAACACTCTAGTGGGAGGGAGCATGATGGATCATATAACTGATAAAATAGAGAATATCCCATATGGTGATGAATCACCAAGGGAAAATGAGGGGGAAAGGGACTAAATATGAAGTGTTGGGAAAGTCAGTTTGGTGGTATGGCCAGGCAGGTGAGAAGGCATTTTAGTAAAGAAAAGAATGGGGAGACCAGAAGAGCATTTCAGGCAGAGTAAATACCTGTGTTGGAGGTGTCTGGAATGTCCAAGGCAGATCAAGGAGTCATTTGAAATCAACAAGAGAATTAGGATTGGAAAGAGGGTATCGAGACAGAAGCATCTACATGTGTGTGACCTAAACATGATGCACCCATGTGTGGTGGGTCCTCTCCTTTCCAAGCTTGCTTTTTGTTTGTTTTTATTTTTTTATTTGGAGTATAGTTGCTTTACAATGCTGTGTTAGTTTCTACTGCACAGCAAAGTGAATCAGCTATATGTGTATGTATATATATATATATATTTATATATGTGGATTTTCCATGTGTATATGGATTTGCTTCCCATTTAAGTCACCACAGAACATCGATCAGATAGAGTTCCCTGTGCCATACATAGGTTCTCATAGTTATCTGTTTTATACATAGAAGGAAATATATGTCAGTCTCAATCTCCCAATTCATCCCACCCTCCTTTTCCCCCTTGGTTTCCATAGATTTGTTTTACATGTCTGTGTCTCTACTTCTGCTTTGCAGATAAGGTCATCTATATCACTTTTCTAGATCCCACCTATGTGCCTTAATATACGATATTTGCTTTTCTCTTTCTGACTTCAGTCTGTATGACAGTCTCTAGGTCCATCCACGTCTCTACAAATGACCCAGTTTCGTTCCTTTTCATGTTTGCTTTTTTAAACCCCTTACACCTCCCATCCTCAAGAGCAAGTTTCAAAAGTGATTTGGGGAAAATCTTAGAAAAACCTTTAGGCAAATCTTAAAGGCTAGGCATTTGACAATAAAAGCCCAGGATAAACCTTTCCACCTCCTCATCCTAAAGTAGCAGCATTGATTTCAACCATATAAGTGGAGCATCTTTCAACATTTCACTTTACCTGGAGTTTGTATTCAGTGAGTAAAAACCTTAGCAACCCTTAGATTGGCTTAGGTTCAGAGTCCCTGCTCCACGTCATAGTAAATATATGAAAGTACACACAAATACCATGTGATTTTTTTGCCCCAAATTTGACTCCTCTTTATGATTTGAATTTTCATACTATTTTTTTATTTTGATTTGGTCTTTCCTATTTTCATATTTGGCCTACTTTATTTTTCAGGCCTCAGCCATTTTCACATATCCTTGAAAATCATCTTCACATATACTAGGTGCTAGATGCTAGGTGCCTACAGGTTCAAAGCCCCTGGTCTCACCGTGAGGGACTGCCCCATCTTAGAGAGACTGCTGCCCACCTTGTGAGAATGTCCTAACCCAAGAGAGAGGTGCCCTGATAGCCAGAGAGCAAAGTTTCCATAAGTCCCTTCAACTCATGCGAAACTCTTGGTGATCCTAGGTGCACTGTAAGGTGATGTGAAATTTTACAATCCATCAGACCTGACTCTACACTGAGAATTGTGCTCAGGAAGGTAAGGTCATTTGCAGCTTCTGACACTCCCAGCACACCAAGATCACAGCAGTGCTTTTCAAACTTCTTAGTCTTCAGACCCCTTTATAAGCTTAAAAATTATTGAGGACGCCAAAGAGCTTTAGGTTTTGTAGGTTCCATAGGTTATGGTTGTAAACGGTTACTGTATTAACAATTAAGACTGGGAAATTTTAAATGTTTATGAACTCATTGACAAATAAAAATAATAAACTCATTACGTTTTACCATAAATAACATATTCCTGCAAAAAATAACTATATAAAGAAAATTCAGTGAGAAGATTCATGTTGTTTCATATATTGCTGATCACTCTATGCCTGAATTGATAGAAAACAGATGAAATCCCACGTATGCCTCTGCATCAGCCTGTTTGACAGCAGTTTAGCTGATGCACATGAAGAAGATCCGGCCTTGCAGATGTGTCCTTGGAAAGGTGAGGACCTCACAGATCATATGAGATGCTCAGTGACCTCAGACCACACCCTGAGCACTGCTTCTTTAGCGACAAGGATGACCAGGAAGCAGTGCTACGTTTGTCGACATGGGCAGTTATGGTTAAGTGAGAAAGAGAACAGAGGGGACACTAATACTACACCAGCTCCAAAAAAAGAAAAAAAAGAATGTGCACCGTTTATCCATTTCTGTGATGTAAGTACCCCCACTCTGGCTCGCACCAAAATGGCTGTATTTAACAACCAGAAATTCCTGAAAGTTATACATCAGCTCTAACACCTAGCTGGGAAGAACTAAGATCAAGAGAGTGGTGATAAAGAACTGGTCCTGTGTCTGATCACTTGAAATAATTGTGTAATTAAAATAAAAATAGCAATGAAGCATTAAAATAAAATGGGGAAATGCAGAGTGTTGATTTCCTAAGTTTATCTCTTTTAAGGAACAAATCGGGCTTCATTTTCAGCAGGTGAGTCAGTCTGAGTTCTGATTGCAAGCAACAATAATAAGTTGTGTTTATCTTAAAGAAAAAGAGAGCTTTTGGAAGCATATTTGGTTTTATAGAACTGATGCTAGGACTGGAAAATGGGCCAGTCCAGAGACAGAAAGTACAATTGTGCTTCAAAAAAAGAATGGTGGCAGGACATGATACAAGGAAAGAATTGTTTCCTTGAATGGAACAATAAGGGACATAGTCAGATATAGAAAGTAGAAAGGGATTATCAAATGACACTGGGCTAGATAATGACAAAGTGAGAATTCATGGGACAGAGGTATTTCCCAAGCCCCACCTAGCTAATGATTTCACTTGTACTTGTGACTCTGTAAAAAGACTCTATATCAACAATAAAATTGCTCTTTGTTTTATGAGTTAATTACTTTTAGCTGGAAAATATACACATATAAAATATATGAGTATAAAATGTATCAGTTCAGTTCAGTCGCTCAGTCATGTCTGACTCTTTGCGACCCCATGAATCACAGCACGCCAGGCCTCCATGTCCATCACCAACTCCTGGAGTTCACTCAGACTCACGTCCATCGAGTCAGTGATGCCATCCAGTCATCTCATCCTCGGTCGTCCTCTTCTCCTCCTGCCCCCAATCCCTCCCAGCATCAGAGTCTTTTCTAATGAGTCAACCCTTCGCATGGGGTGGGCAAAGTACTGGAATTTCAGCTTTAGCATCATTCCTTCCAAAGAAATCCCAGGGCTGATCTCCTTCAGAAAGGACTGGTTGGATCTCCTTGCAGTCCAAGGGATTCTCAACAGTCTTCTCCAACACCACAGTTCAAAAGCATCAATTCTTCAGCGCTCAGCTTTCTTCACAGTCCAACTCTCACATCCATACATAACCACTGGAAAAACCATAGCCTTGACTAGACGGTCCTTTGTTGGCAAAGTAATGTCTCTGCTTTTCAATATGCTATCTAGGTTGGCCATAACTTTCCTTCCAAGGAGTAAGCATCTTTTATTTCATGGCTGCAGTCACCATCTGCAGTGGTTTTGGAGCCCCCCAAAATAAAGTCTGACACTCTTTCCACTGTTTACCCATCTATCTGCTATGAAGTGATGGGACCAGATGCCATGATCTTAGTTTCCTGAATGTTGAGCTTTAACTCAGCTTTTTCAGTCTCCTCTTTCACTTTCATCAAGAGGCTTTTTAGTTCCTCTTCATTTTCTGCTATAAGGGTGGTGTCATCTGCATATCTGAGGATATTGATATTTCTTCTGGCAATCTTGATTCCGGCTTGTGCTTCTTCCAGCCCAGTGTTTCTCATGATGTACTCTGCATAGAAGTTAAACAAGCAGGGTGACAATATACAGCCTTGATGCACTCCTTTTCCTATTTGGAACCAGTCTGTTGTACCATGTCCAGTTCTAACTGTTGCTTCCTGACCTGCATATAGGTTTCTCAAGAGGCAGGTCAGGTGGTCCAGTATTCCCATCTCTCTCAGAATTTTCCACAGTTTATTGTGATCCACACAGTCAAAGGCTTTGGCATAGTCAATAAACCAGAAATAGATGTTTTTCTGGAACTCTCTTGCTTTTTCCATGATCCAGCAAATGTTGGCAATTTGATCTCTGGTTCCTCTGTCTTTTCTAAAACCAGCTTGAACATCAGGAAGTTCACAGTTCACGTATTGCTGGAGCCTGGCTTGGAGAATTTTGAGCACTCCTTTACTAGCGTATGAGATGAATGCAAATGTGCGGTAGTTTGAGCATTCTTTGGCATTGCCTTTCTTTGGGATTGGAATGAAAACTGACCTTTTCCAGTCCTTTGGCCACTGCTGAGTTTTCCAAATTTGCTGGCATATTGAGTTTAGCACTTTCACAGCATCACCTTTCAGAATTTGAAATAGCTCAACTGGAATTCCATGACCTCCACTAGCTTTGTTCATAGTGATGCTTCCTAAGGCCCACTTGACTTCACATTCCAGGATGTCTGGCTCTAGATTAGTTGATCACACCATCATGATTATCTTGGTCGTGAAGATCTTTTTTGTACAGTTCTTCTGTGTATTCCTACCACCTCTTCTTAATATCTACTGCTTCTGTTAGGTCCTTACCATTTCTGTCCATGCACATATGTAAATACAAATGTGTGCAAACGGTGATGATAGTTTAGTCGCTAAGTCATGTGTGACTCTTGTAACCCCATGGACTGTAGCCTACCAAGTTCCTCTGTCCGTGGGATTCTCTAGACAAGAATACTGGAATGGATTGCCATTTCCCTCTCCAGGGGATCTTCGTGACCCAGGAATCAAACCATGGTCTCCTGCATTGCAGGCAGATTCTTTACCAACTGAGTCACCAGGAATGCCCCATAAATGCATATATATGTGTGTATATACATATGCAGTGCAAAAGTAAGTGGCTTAGCAAACAGCATATAACTTATACAGAATTTAATTTATGCAGAAAGAGTTTATTATTTCTCAATACCTCCTTTTTTGTTTTTTTAATGTAAATCCAACTTACCTCTTTAAGATATTATTAAAGAAATGTATATTGAATATTTCAAGAATATTGTTCTTTCCTAATCAGTTGTATCACAGTCATACTAAGAATAAAAAAAAGTAACAAACGTTTGGGTGAGGCCAAAAGTCAAAGTGAAACCACAGGGATATAATCTGAGAGTCTTGTTTTAGTTCTGTCTTAGACTTTATCAAGAGGTAGAGAAAATGGGACATTTTTCTATTGAGGACCAGGGAAAGAATTAAACTACAGCTAACTGAAGGCCACATTAGCTTTGGTGAGCCTAACTAAACCGTTTTAGTTTGGGGTTGTTTTTTTTTTTTTTAAGTTAAGAGTGAATAATGCTACTTTTCAATCCAAAAATAGATATTGTTTTAAATACTTCAATTTGATATGTTTACCAGCAAAATGAAAACCAAAGCAGCAGAGACAAATTCAAAAGCAGATGGAAATCTTTGGAGATGGCAGAGTCCTGTGGAAGAGAAGAAAAGTGAGTGTAAAAGGAGAAAACTCAAGAGGGTGTATTCCAGAACTTCCAGGACAGAGTGGAGAATGGTCTGGGGACCACATAAGAAAATTTTGAGCAAACCTGTGAATTTACCCTTCTCTGCATTTCAGACTGTTCTTCCTTGGAGCTGCCCACAAGAGCTTTGCACTCCAGCCTAGAAAGCAAATATACTGTGAAACAGCAATTCTTACATGGAAACTAAAATTACCATGGTTTTTTGTTTTCTTTCTTTCTTTCCTTCTTTTTTTTTTTTTTTTCAGTTATTGGTCTTGCCTGGAGAAAATGGTATGCTTCCATCTGTATTTCTTTCTTTCTCAAAACCTTCTCTGTGAGCAGAGGATTTGCAGTAATTGGTTAGGGAGGGTATTTCCTGAATTTCTTGGAACGTCGTCTTTCCTACACCTGCTCTGGGCTCTGGAGCTCTGCATGGAAACTTCCCATAAAGTCTTTCCATAGTGTAATCTATAAATCACCCTGTAGAGCAATATTAAACTTTAAAAATCAGCTTCCCACCTAGGAGTGCTGGTCAGATGAAGCTTGTCCGTGTTCTTTCTTTGGTTGTGTAGGAGGGTGACTTCTCTATTTGGAACATTAAACTAGAAAGAATGGATAAATGGCTCTTTTAACACTAACCTCTGAGTCGTCCACTTCATCACCACAAGTCAGACGAGGTTAGGACTTAACTGTAAATATGCTCTTAGCATCTTGGACCTGTTTGTAGCCGCAGTCACCAGATCTAGCCATTAAATATATGGGACACTGAGTTAAATTCAATATTCAGACCAATAACAAATAACTTCTTAGTATAAAAGAGTTGCAAATATTTCTCTGAAATTTAGATTTAACTGGAAATCTTGGATGTGTCCTGGCACCCCTATCCATTGCACATGTTAGAGTTGTCATGAATTATTTGTATAATTATGTGCTTAAGGTCTGCCTTCTCCTTAAAGTCTATAAGTGTCATGTGGCTTAGACTCTCTTGGTCTTAGTCACAATCATATTCCCAGAATTTATCCCAAGGCAGACACAGGCTGTAAGTTCACAAGGAATTTGTGGAGGTAATTCTGAAAGGCATGGTCATTACACACCCCTGGGAAAATACTATCCACTCAACTGCACTGCCAGTGACCAGAGTGATATTACTTTAAGATTCAGGCCAGGTTGTAGATTTGTTCAGAGCCCACTATTACCTACCTCTGAAATAGTTATCCCATTGCTATATAAAAAATGTAAAAGAAAAAGATGCTGTGTTTGTCCTTCCACACAAGTGCAAATAGTGAACAGCAGTAAACAGGTCCAGGGAAGGAGCAGGAACTACCTAAAGCCCTGGTGCTAGGTGGGACTAACAGTAGGATAAAGGATCTCGGCGTCTGACCCAGTCGAGAGAGTGATCTACCTTTGGTTTGTCACAAGCAAGTACCAGGTGGAGTTCAACTTCCTGATCTCTCAGGGAAGAGTCCTGGTTTGCCCCTAGGTTGGTTACATATGGAACCAGTTTGCCACATCCCGGTGTGGGGAGGAGAAGCCTAATAAGGAAGAGATAACAGTGTAAATCCAACCAGTCCCTCCTAAAAGAGATCAGTCCTGGGTGTTCATTGGAAGGACTGATGTTGAAGCTGAAACTCCAATACTTTGGCCACCTCATGTGAAGAGCTGACTCATTTGAAAAGACTCTTATGCTGGGAGGGATTGAGGGCTGGAGGAGAAGGGGATGACAGAGGATGAGATGGTTGGGTGGCATCACTGACTCAATGGACATGAGTTTGGGTAAACTCCGGGAGTTGGTGATGGACAGGGAGGCCTGGTGTGCTGCGGTTCATGGGGTTGCAAAGAGTTGGACACGACTGAGTGAACTGAACTGAACTGAACAGTGCAAAAGGTGATGGGTTTTTTCCCCATCCACCCACCATTTTATGAATAGATGCCTCTTTGAAGTGTTGCGTGAGTTAGGAGAAGTATAAAATAGTTGGATCAAGACCATGGTAGGCAGTCCATAAATTAAATATTTTGTTAACTTTCAGTTTCTCTTGGTGTAGCTAAACAAAATCACCTCCATGGTACTTAGACAGACTAGGACCTGGGACCCTCTGCTGCAGTGTTTGCACCTGGACAAATGTCAGAGAAATCATGAGGGACTAAAACTAACTGTGTGCATGGCAGCTGGAGCAAATTATGGACAAAAAGATACAAAGAGACCGAAAACCTAACTGCTACCTCTGAAGTTCAGTTCAGTTCATTTCAGTCACTCAGTCGTGTCTGACTCTTTGCGACCCCAAGGACTGCAGCACACCAGGCTTCCCTGTCCATCACTAACTCCCGGAGCTTGCTCAAACTCATGTCCATCAAGTTGGTGACACCATCCTGGTTATCTCATCCTCTGTCGTCCACTTCTCCTCCCGCCTTCAATCTTTCCCAGCTGATGGTCTTTTCAAACGAGTCAGTCCTTCGCGTCAGGTGGCCAAAGTATTGGAGTTTCAGCTTCAACATCAGTCCTTCCAATGAATATTCAGGATTGATTTCCTTTAGGATGCACTGGTTGGATCTCCTTGTAGTCCAAGGGACTCTCAAGAGTCTTCTCCAACACCACAGTTCAAAAGCATCAATTCTTCGAGGCTCAGCTTTCTTTATAGTCCACTCTCACATCCATTCATGACTACGGGAAAAACCATAGCTTTGACTAGATGAGCTATCAAAGTAATGTCTCTCCTTTTTAATATGCTGTCTAGATTGGTCATAGCTTCCAAGGAGCAAGCATCTTTTAATTTCATGGTTGCCGTCACCATCTGCAGTGATTTTGGAGCCTAAGAAAATAAAGACAGTCACTGTTTCTGAAGAGCTGGGAGCAAAAGCAGGGTACTGCACAAGACCCCCTGCATACAGCATCACCAAAGGAGGGCAGATCATTTAAGCCACCTCTCTGGTCCAACCCCTGAACACACCCCTACCCTTGTTCCATATAAGGAACAAGCTTGTCCCGCCCTCCCCTGCCTCAGGGAGTGAGCAAGTGAGGCAACCTTGTTCCCACTGCAGCAGGGGCCCCAGTAAAGCCTTGCCTGAATTTCTTGTCTACTCTCTGATCAATTTCTGTTGATTAAAGGGGCCAAGAATCCTGGTCAGTAATAGTACTAATACCTTATGTCCTCAGAGGCCCTCAAGGGGTTTTTGTATCTGCTTTGTGCATATGTGTATTACCATTTCCAGAGCTCTTTTTTAATATATTAATCATCTCAATTAATCCTCACAACAATCCTGGGAGAAAACTACTAGTTCCTTTCACAGATGAGGGCACTGAAGTTCATGGACATATCTGGTACTTAGTAAACACTGCTGCCTTCCTGGAGGCTTAGCCAGTAAAGAATCCACCTGCAGTGCAGGAGACCTGGGTTCAGTCCCTGGGTTGGGAAGATCCTCTGGAGAAGGAAATGGCAAACCACTCTAGTATTCTTGCCTGAAGAATCCCATGAACAGAGGAGTCTCGTGATTATAGTCTATGGGGTCAAAGAGTCAGGCATGACCTAACCACCACAAACATTACTGCAGAACTCAAACAACATCACTCATGCTCCCGAATCAATATCTTGCCACTCTGCAGTGCCCCTCAGCTGGTGGTCTTTCTGCTTCTTTTACTCCCATGGAGCTGGACCCAGTTGTTACAACCCAAGTCTATGGCTCCTTTCCAAGGTGGCAACTCTCTGAAGCCAATCTGAAGAATACTGATGTGTAGATTGGCTTTTTAAATCCCAGCCATTGTCATTTGAGTATGAATTGGGTCATAGTTTTACTGGGGAAGGATAAACGTCTTCCTGTATAGCCTGTTTGTTTTCCGTGTACTTCCATCTCCTCTTCCATCTGCCAATCTATAGAGGGAAAGAGCACGAAGAGACAGCTCAGCTGAAGGTGATTTCTGCAGATTCTCAGACGCACACCTGCCTCCATGAGCTAAAATCCTGTGGGTGGAGGTAAGAAGGAGGTAGCATAGAGTTGGAGCAAAAGACAGAGAAGGGGAAGAATCCTTGAAGTGGGGGAAAAGCAGGTCCTAACTCAAAAGGCCTAGGGATCAGGGAGAAGGGACTTAGGGCCCAGCTACACTTCAACTCTGAACCACATTCTGAGGAACTTGGTGAGAAATTTGGACAACCTGTATGGAAATGTGAATTTTGAGAGAGATCCTCATCTCCTGCTCAAGACATGGTTGAATGAAAAGAATAAGCTTGCTCTGCTAACACAAACAGGCCACACAGGGCTGGAAATTTCAAGGGTCAAGGCAGAACAGTCCTTCTATCTATGTTAGGAAGAAACTACCATGTTCATAAGAAACTAACTGTGAAAGTGAGTGAAAGTGAGTGAAAGTCACTTAGTCATATCCAACTTTTTGCGACCCTCTGGACTGTAGCCTGCCCAGGCTCCTCTGTCCATGGAACTCTCCAGGCAAGAATACCAGAGTGGGTTGCCATTCACTTCTCCAGGGAATCTTCTCAACCCAGGGAATCTTCTCAACCCAGGGATTGAATCCAGGTCAACCATATGAGCAAGCAATTCCATGCCTGGGTATATACCTGAAAAAAAAAAAACAAACACTAATTCAAAAAGATACATACACCCCTGTGTTCATAGTAGCATTATTTATAGTTGATGAGATATGAAGTGAAGTTGCTCAGTTGTGTCCAACTCTTTGCGACCCCATGGACTGTAGCCTACCAGGCTCCTCTCTCCATGGAATTCTCCAGGCAAGAGTACTGGAGTGGGTTGCCATTTCCTTCTCCAGGGGATCTTCCTGACTCAGGGATCGAACCTGGGTCTCCTGCATTCCAGGCAGACACTTTAACCTCTGAGCCACCAGGGAAAGATAAGATGAGATATGGGAACAACCTTAGTGTCCATCAACAGATGAATGGATAAAAACGATGTGGTCCATATATACAATGGAACTCTACTCGGCCACAAAAAGAATGGAATTTTGCCATTTGCAGCGACACTGATGGACTTGGAGGACATTATGCTAAGTGAAATAAGTCAGAAAGAGAAATGTTGTATGATTTCACTTATATGTGGAATCTAAAAATTACAGCAAACTAGTGAATATTAAAAAAGTAAGAAAGAAAGAGACACAGATACAGAGAATAGACTGGTGGTTGTCAATGGGATGAAGCCATAAGGGGACCTCTTGTGCAAAGGAAATGTGCAGCAAGGATGCTCCCAAAGCAACACCTCCAGGAACATGAGAACCAGCAGTCGAATACCTACAACCCAGAGGACAGGATGCCTGCCAGTGTTAGGCAAAGATGTGAGGACCCAGAAGCAGAAACTCCCAGGAGAGGATGTGACCCTTTTCCCCTAATCTCTCTTCCATATCCCAACACCAGAGGATGTAGAAATGACACAGAAAGAACTAGAAAGGAGGAGGAAACTAAAGTGGTAGCAGACCATAGCCCTCTCTCTTCCAAAGACTCTTGTCACAGAAGCCTGCTCGTAGGCCAGGGCATACATGTTAGGCTGGATAAGATCTTGAAGTAGTTTTGCCACTTCAATGGCTTTTTTTTCATGATAAATGTTTTATTTTTGTAATTTATAATGCATTTGGACTTCCCCAGTGGCCCAGTGGTAAAGAATCTGCCTACAATGCAGGAGACTCTGGTGAAGCAGGTTTGATCCCTGAGTCAGGAAGATCACTTAGAGAAGAAAATGGTAACCACTACAGTATTCTTGCCAGGAAAATCCCATGGACAGAGGACCCTGGCAGTCCACTGGGCAGCAAAAAGATACAATTGAGTGACTGCACACACACATGCACGGGCACACACACACACACACACACACACACACACTCATATTATGCATTTATAATTGAGATGATAAACCAGTTTTTTTTAAAAATTTGCAAAGAAAATTTCAAACACATTCAAAAGCAGAGATGATGTATACAAATGAACTTATTTTCAAAACAGAAATAGACTACAGACATAGAAAACAAACTTATGGTGATCAAGGGGGAAAGATGGAGAATAAATTGGGAATTTGCAATTAACAGATACATATTACTATATATAAAATAAAAATAAACTCAATGTATAGCACAGGGAAATATATTCAATATCATGTAACAACCTAAAACAGAAAAGAATCTATGAAAGAATATATATATATATGCATGTATGTATAAAACTGAATCACCTTGCTGTATACCTGAAACACTGTAAATCAACTATACTTTAATACAATAAATAAAATAAAGGAAAGGAGAAAAGACACAGAAAAAATGCTTATGAAATAAAGACTATGAAACTACTGCCATATACTACTTACCCAGCTTCAGTTACTATCAATTCCAGCTAGTCTTCCTTCATTTACACCCTGCCTCATATTCTCCTCCCCTTTCGTGACTCTCCAATATTAAGCTGAACCAAATCCCAGGCACAATTTTATTTTGTCTATAAATAGTTTAGTCTTTATTTCTAAAGATAGAGACTCTAGACTAACAACTTTTAATTGGTCTGGACTGGACTGGACTCCATGGGATCTGCCTGAGGCATACACATAGAGAATGGAAAAGGGAATTTCCACAGCTAAAAGCCATGGCTAGAATATAATAAAACCATTTAATAATAGTTGTAACCCACTAAGTTTTAGGCTGTTCAATAAAATATTACAAGTTGAGTATGAATGACTTTATGGGATTCACACAATGAGCTGATTCAGGAGCAGGGAGCCAGAAGCTGAGGCCCTGGTCTAGGGCTACATGGCCTTGATCTCCAAGATGGCGATGCCTGTGCTGGAGTGCAGGGAGGGTGGTTGGAGGACCATGTCCTGCTGTGGGGAGACAGCAGTAAATCTGGTTTAGGTTCTACTACTTCTTACTTTGGATTCCAAATTGACATTCAGTTTCTATGTAGACTTATCAAAGTAGCACTGTTGTATTAGGGAGTATATGTGTGTGTATGTGTGTGTGCACGCATGTGCTCAGTCACTAAGTCATGTCCAACTCTTTGTGACCCCATGGACTGTAGCCCACCAGGTTCCACTGTCTATGGGATTTCCCAGGCAAGAATACTGGAATGATCTGCCAGGGGATCTTCCCAACCCAAGGACTGAACACATGTCTACTCTGTCTCCTGCACTGCAGACAGGTTCTTTTACCACTGAGCCACCTGGCAATCCCATCATGGAATATGTATCACATGCTAAATCAAAAAATAAATATGGATGCAACTCTCCTGGCAGTCCAGTGGTTAAGACTTCACGTCTAGTGCAGGGTGTGCAGGTTCAGTCCCCGGTTGAGGAGCTAAGATCCTACATGCCTTGTGGCCAAATAAACAAAACATAAACAGAAGCAATAATAGAACAAATTCAATAAAGACTTTATAAATGGTCCACATTTTAGAAAAGCCTTAAAAATAAACCAAAAGAGGAATATGGATCATTTCCTCCATTGTGTGTGATGGCCAGTCAGGATGAATCATTTGCAGTGTCCAAAAGACTTCATAAAAATTTTTAAATTCTAAGCTTGAGTCATGTACCACATGTATAGGCCTTTCTCCTGCACTACCACACACCAGAGCTCAACTAATTATTGTATGTGTAGGAGAGGGTTGAGATTTTGACCAAAAAATTCTCCAGAATAGTGATTCTAAACCTCAGGGTCCTGAAACACTGAGAAATCTATGAATTAGCGAATTGAGCCTTCCAATCTGTGTCACACAACCATCATCATTTTGGTTTTTATTTAAATCCAATAAAATATGTGATGTGGAGAATGAGATTCGAGCATAAAACAATACTTTGTATTTTATTCAGTAGATAGATTAGTATCAGTAATCAGCTTTAAGTTTTATAGATTGAATAAATGATATTTTCCCACATATACCCTCCCCTGGCAGTTCTAATATATGTACATATAGTTTTGATTCATTAAAAATACATGGTGGGTTCATAGAATTTTCTGAGTCAGTGTTTACTTAAAGGACACTTGTACTGTACTAAGGTCAATAAGATACATTCTGATGTTTAAGGAGGATTTCCATATTAAAAAATATGAAAGGCACAAAGTTATCATGGACTTTGTGAATAAGCATAGAGGGAAAAACGCATGTACTCCAATGTTCTCCATCACCAGAAAGCTGGGAAGCAGAAGGAAAATGGAATATCTGTACATGTGAATTGTGTGTGAACATATATATATGTACTATATATATATACAGAAACATACATATATAACATACATTCATGCACACACATATAGCTATATATATAAATATGTACATACTACATATACATGTATATGCACATGTGTATTCATCCATATATAGAGTTTCCCAGGTGACTCAGAGGTAATGCAGGAGACATGGGTTTGATCCCTGGTTTGGGAATATTCCCTGGAGGAGGAAATGGCAACACACTCTAGTACTCTTGCCTGGAGAATTCCATAGACAGAAGAGCTTGGCAGGCTGCAGTCCATGGGGTCACAAGAGTCAGACATGACTGAACTACTTAGCACACACACATACATCCACATATATTCATGCATGTATGATACATGCATATATAGGTTAGCCACACAGTTCTAAAGGAAACACAATCAAGGAAAAGAAGAAAGGGGCAAACACCTGGGTTTTCAGGTAAACTGGAGCTCAGAGCAGTGGCTTGGAAAGCTTGTATCATTAGGAGCCCTGATGCTCCTCTTTGGAGGATGAAGGAAGTGAGCATTTTCAATGTCTGGAAAGTGTCATTCACATATTAACAGTGGTCCTCCTTGGGTGGCACAGATATTGAGCAATGTTTACTTACTTCTTAAATTTTCTGTCCTTTTTTATATTTTACAATCAGCATGCATCATTTAGGTAATTAGAAAAAAATCAATCCTTCTATTTTAATTTTGAAACATAATTGTCTTTATGAAACGTGGACTTGTTGTCTCTCCAGAAAGGAAGCCCAGGCCAGTGGTGGCTGCCTGAGCAACTGGACCTCTAAAAGTGAAATTCGGGATAAACTGGGAGATTGGGATTAAGTAAACACATTACTATTGCCGGGAGAAATATCAATAACCTCAGATATGCAGATGACACCACCCTTATGGCAGAAAGTGAAGAGGAACTAAAAAGCCTCTTGATGAAAGTGAAAGAGGAGACTGAAAAAGTTGACTTAAAGCTCAACATTCAGAAAACTAAGGTTATGGCATCTGGTCCCATCACTTCATGGCAAATAGATGGGGAAACAGTGGAAAGAGTGTCAGACTTTATTTTGAGGGGCTCCACAATCACTGCAGATGGTGATTGCTGCCACGAAATTAAAAGATGCTTATTCCTTGGAAGGAAAGTTATGACCAACCTAGATAGCATATTGAAAAGCAGAGACATTACTTTGCCAACAAAGGTCCATCTAGTCAAGGCTATGGTTTTTCCAGTGGTCATGTATGGATGTGAGAGTTGGACTGTGAAGAAAGCTGAGCACCAAAGAATTGATGGTTTTGAACTGTGGTGTTGGAGAAAACTCTTGAGAGTCACCTGGACTGCAAGGAGACCCAACCAGTCCAACCTAAAGGAGACCAGTCCTGGGTGTTCATTGAAAGGACTGATGCTGAGGCTGAAACTCCAAAACTTTGGCCACCTCATGTGAAGAGTTGACTCATTGGAAAAGACCCTGATGCTGGGAGGGATTGGGAGCAGGAGGAGAAAGGGACGACAGAAGATGAGATGGCTGGATGGCATCACCAACTCAATGGACGTGAGTCTGAGTGAACTCCGGGAGTTGGTGATGGACAGGGAGGCCTGGCGTGCTGCGGTTCATGGGGTAAAGAGGCAGACACGACTGAGCAACTGAACTGAACTGATACATAAAATAGACAACCAACAAGGACCTACTGTGTAGCACAGGGAACTATAATCAATATTTTGTAATAGCCTATAAAAGAAATTAATCTTAGAAAGAATATATATATATATATACATAACTGAATCACTCTGTTGTACACCTGAAACTAACAAAACATTGTAAATCAGCTATACTTCAATTAAAATAATTTTTAAAAAAGCAAAAGGAAGCTCACATACACCAGGGACTCTGTGTTTAACTCTCAAGACTTTGGGGATTTTTCAAGAAAATCAGATCAACATATTTCTAACTAGTTCAAAATGTTGTTTTCTTTAAGTGTTCTCTGATACATTTGAAATCCTTTGTACATTTTTTTCTTAAAATAATTTGTTGCTCCCACTGACAAAGGAAGGTAAATGAGTTTCAGTGCCATACACTGTTAGTCATGGCATGAAGGATTTTTTTCTTCCTGATTGTGAATTTCAGCAAGCATTTTCTCTGTTGCTTTATCACGTGCAATTGAAAAATGAGCAATCATGTATACCCTATGGCAGAATGAACAGGGATTTAGAGTGAGATGGCAAGAGTTCAAGTTTCAGATTCAGCACGTAGGGCAGGTTACTTCTCCCTGAGCCTTGGCGTCTTAAAATGTGAAAATAGTTCAGAATGTTGCGGGGATCAAAGAGAACTGCCTGTGAGAACCCTGGGTACAGAAGGCAATCTCTGCCATTGGTGTCAGCTGCAAGTACGAAAGCCAGCTAAAACTGGTTTATGCAAATGAAGGAATTTGTTGACAAATCACAGCTGGGAACAGAGCTAAAAGGACCCCCCCCCCCCCACTTGGGTTAGGACCTCATTTCTGTCTCTCTTGGCAGGCAAATCTTCACCACGGTAGCCCATAGAACTCCAGGGTGACATCCTACTGGTTTAGTGATTCCCCTTTTCCAAAAGCCCCAAGTACAAAGCTCTGGGTTGGCTCTTGCTGGCTTGAGTTGGGTCACCCTATTGGCTTGCCAGGTGGCTCAGTTGTAAAGAATCCTTCTGCTAAAGCAGGAGATGTTGGTTCAATCCCTGGGACTGAAAGATCCCCTGGAGGAGGAAATGACAACCCACTCCAGTATTCTTGCCTGAAAAATCCCATGGACAGAGAAGCCTGGCAGGCTATAGCCCATAGAGTCGCAAAGAGTTAGACACGACTGAGCGACAGAGCATGCCTGCATCCACCCTGTGGTTTGGGGGTGTGGTTCTGGAGATATGAGGATGTGGTACGTACACTGGTCAACTCAGATCATGTGCCCACCCATTGTGCCAGGGGTGGTTTACATGATCCCTGAGTGCTACTGCTGCTGCTGCTAAGTCGCTTCAGTCATGTCCAACTCTATGCAACCCCATAGACTGGACTATGCAGCCCACCAGTCTCCGCTGTCCCTGGGATTCTCCAGGCAAGAACACTGGAGTGGGTTGCCATTTCCTTCTCCAATACATGAAAGTGAAAAGTGAAAGTGAAGTCACTCAGTCGTGTCCAACTCTTAGCGACCCCATGGACTGCACCGCACCAGGCTCCTCCATCCATGAGATTTTCCAGGCAAGAGTACTGGAGTGGGGTGCCATTGCTTTCTCCTCCCTGAGTGCAGAGGACCCCAATTCAATCAGCATGTATTACCAAAGGGAAGAACAAAAGCTGATCCACTAAAATATATTTCATTATATAATAATTATATACAAGAATTGCTTTTTAAAGAATCATTAATAAACAACAGATACCATAAAGCTGATTGAAGATAGAAAATCACTGATACTGAAATGTATTTAGTTACTCCTTGTGTTGAGATGTTCAAGACCATTGACTTCAATGTCATGCCTTTGAGAACTTAATAACCATGCATGATGCCCCATCCCCAGTCAGGAATCCCAGGAGTCAGACTCTGAGATGGAGCTTGAATGTCAGAAGTTCATCAGAGCATGAGCTCAGGACCATCACTTTTGCAGAGTGAAGGAAACAAGTTTGGTTTAAAGCAGAGGTCAGCAAGCTTTTTCTATAAAGGACCAGATCATAAACACTTTGGGATGTGTGGATGGTCTCTGTGGCAACTGTTTAGGACTACTGTCACAGCAGAAAAACTGCCACAAAAAATATATATAAAGAGATGAGCTGGACTGTGTCCCACTAAAATTTCACTTATGGACACTGAAATTTTAATTTCATGTCACAAGATATTATCTTCCTTTTGATCTTTTTCAACCCTCTAAAGATGCCAAAGCTATTCTTAGTTCATGGATCACTCAATGGATAACAAGCTAGATGCGGTCAGTGGGCTGAAATTGTTGACCTTGGTTTAGAGGAAGAAGTTGAAATTGAGATGCAGTCACAAGAGAGCCTCCACCTATCCGCTGGGGAACCCCAGAGCTGGAATGAGCCTGGAGGGTTGCCCAGAATCAGAAATTGAGTTGCCTGGAACTGAGACCTTGGATATTCCAAGTGCTTTGGGTGAAGTGGCCCTCTTAAGTATAGGACAAGTCCCAGAGAGGGGCACAACTGACAACGGTCGTCTATAACACTTGAAGCAACTGGATTCAATGGACATGAACTTGGGCAAACTCTGGGAGATGATGAAGGACAGGGAGACCTGGCATGCTGCCATCTATGGGGTCACAAAAAGTCAAACATGACTAGGCAATTGAACAACCACAACCCACACCAGTATTCTTGCAGAAGAATCCTGTGAACAGAGGAGCCTGGCAGGCTACAGTTCACGGGATCACAAAGACTCCTATACAACATAGTGACTGAACAACAACAACATTATAAGAAGATGGACCAGATTTGAAGCCTGGATCTTGAGAGACATATTGAAGAACCAAACCTACAAGTTTTAATTCTTCTAAATATGACCTGTTTCTCACCACCAAATCCTCATTTCTTCATCCTCATAATGACAGCTTGGCTCAACTCTATCTTTCCTAGCCACCTCAGTCATTGGAATAGCACTTGATTTGGGAATCCAGTACTCTGCTCTTCTCCTCTCCCTAATGCAGAATGGAGCTGTGATTGGGGTAGGGGCAGGACCAAGCTCTCCCTCAGTCTCTTCTGCGCACACAAGCCCTCTGACTGTAAGAAGCAGAAAAGGGAAAGAAGAAAAGCACATGTCCATCCTTTGTGCTGGAGAAAACAGCTGACCCTCTGGGGCACCGGGCACCCCTGGTGACGGAACTGCATCTCCAGCAGGAGGCATTGCACTGTGCCTGGGATGATATCCTGAAATCCCAAGCTTTCCTATTATCCGCTGCGTGTTTCAGTGTTATCCAGCTTCTATATCTGTAGAACTGGCACGGTTCTGGCCTTTTCAGCGCTTATAACTCTCTCAAAATGACATCTCTCCTTAGTTTCTTTTACATTCTCACAGCCTTAACAGTCCAGGGTCAGCTCAGCAAGTAGCCTGGCTAAGCTGTCCTACCAGGGGATGAGTGGTCTCCCTGTCTTGTACGAACTCTCTTTCCGAGGAGTTTCTGCCAGGCTTATAGACAAGGAACTAGCCACGTGAAGCCCATTCCCAATGCAAGGCTTGACGGGAGACAGTAAACTCTCCACGGGCTCAGCCTCCCCGCACTATCACCCTTCTTAAGGCCCCCCTGGTGGCTCCAACGGTAAAGAATACGCCTGCAACGTGGGAGACCCAAGTTCAATCCCTAGATCAGGAAGATCCCCTGGAGAAGGGAATGGCTACCCATTCTAGGATTCTTGCCTGCAGAATTCCATGGACAGAGGAGCCTGGCAGGTATATAGTCCATGGGGTGTCAGAGTCAGACATGACTAAGGGACTAACACTTTCAGAGTAATGTTGGTGGTAAGGCTGCCTCTCTCTCTCCTGCCGACTGTCTGGAAGCCTTCTGATGAGAAGGCTGGCCAAAACTGTTGGCAGAACTCTGAACATAGAATTTAGGAATTTAGTACCATTTGCCTGTAATTTAGAGCTTTAACTCCAGTTCCTGTCAACAGGGAAAATCCCATTCAACATGCTCTGATACGTTTTTGCTTTATTTGAGTTGGGTTGGTTTTGTTGTTGTTTGTTTTGCCTTAGAAAATAATGAGGTACTTCTAGATATTTAAAAAAAAGCACCACTCCCCCTGGAAAGCCCATCTTTGCTTTTGTAATCCCTTCTTAGCAAGTCCCCTGGATTGTACTCAATGACTATGCTTTTTGTGCTTATCCTTGGGAAGAGCAAGGTTGTATTTACTTCGATGGTAGACAACTTTCAAAGAAGCTTCTTCTTTTGCGATTGATTTTAAATTGAAAATCAGGTACTTGGACATAAGGAATAGGGCACTGGTTTTCAGATCTAGCTTTCTTAGAATTTTGCATTCTATATTCCACTCCTGGAACTGATCACTGCAGAAAAGCTAGCTCATGTGGTGAGGGAGTCATTCTCTAATATGCATAAACCACATGTCTACTAAATCCAAGTCTATGTACACAGATTTGCACACACATGACCCCATGAGTGTATTCTCAGTCTTATACTAATGTGAATTTTAGTAGCACTGAGTTGGAAGAGAGCTTTCAGTGAGAAAGCAACACACATGAGGCAAGAAGTGGAGGAGACAGGGGAGCTGAGCGAAAGTTTTCCCAGAGAGATCTATAGGTTCAGACACACAAGATTCAAAGTGCATTCAGACCTCTGATACAAGGGGGACTTGCCTGATAGGAAGAGGAAGCTGGTGATGTTCTCCTGGATGATTGAGGACGTGCAGGAATCAAAGCAGAGAGCATCCTTTAACGCAGCCTGGGAGAAAGCAATAATTCAATCTGTTTCTTCCCTTACTCCTTCATCATATGCAGCATTGCATAAGAGAATTTACATTGATATTTAGCAGTTTTGAAAAAATTATTGTAAATGGGCAGGGCGCAGAAGATTTTTAGGGCAGTGAAACTACCCTGTATGATACTATCATGGTGGATACATGTCATTCTGTAATTGTTCAATACCGCAAAACCAAGAGTGAGTCCAGAGATAAACTATGGACTCTGGGTGTTAATAACATGTCAGTGGAGGCTCATCCACTATAGCAAATGTACCACTGTGATGGGGGGTCAGGATGATGGGCAAGACTATGTGTGTATGGGGGCAGGGATGTATGGGAAATCTCTGTACCATCTTTTCCATCTTGCTGTGAATGTACAACTCCTCTAAAAACTAAAGTCTACTAACAAACAATTACACAGACCTTTCCTTTGTAACACTGGCAAAAGCAAAACTGCCTTTGACTCCATCCAACCCACACTTAAAGCAAGAAGCGCTATCACTTAAGACCTGTCTCAGTGTAGGCTTTTGTCAACAGCACCTGGGAGCTCTCTAGAGGATTCTCTGCTTTCCTGTTGGATGCCTGCCCTATGCAATTGTGATATAGCCCAGGGATCTAAGAAGATGCGTACTCCAGCCCAGCAAAACAAGCAGGGGGCATGTTAATAAGTCATACCCCTTGGCTTTCTCCTAGAATAAGTCTTTTTCTCCAGCCACCATATGGACTTGATTCACCTCCTGGAGAGGAGGGCTGCTGCTCCTGTCCTGCAACTGCTGGGAATTTTATGCCTAATAAAGGCTTCATTTAACACACAAGTATAACAGACTTGTATGTAATGGCTGGGACGTCTAGAGATTTGGCGTATTTTATATTAAAATGTACAATTCTTCCATCTGTGTTTAAAAAAAAGGCAAAAATAGTGAAAATATGTCCATCCCTAATGATGCATCTACTTGTACCTTCTTGCAAATAAGGTACAACATTGAGGGCATTTCACACAGATGTGGATTTAGTGAATGGGGATAGAACAGTTGTGTCAAATTCTGTTAGCCTGTTATTCTTCTTTTTCTCAAAACAATCTTTGACATTGAAAGTGGGTTCCAGAAAGGTGAGTTGTTCCAACAGCACAATTTATTCATTGCTAGCTGCACCTTAGCAAGAGCTGCAGGCAACTTTAAGAGATTTAAACAATATAGAGATGGCCTCAACGATGACTTCATTTTTGGTGCCAGAGAGCACTTCCATTACCTCTAGTAAGGTCTACATTTTAGT
The DNA here is from genome assembly GCF_032405125.1 of Capricornis sumatraensis. Taxonomy (NCBI): domain Eukaryota; kingdom Metazoa; phylum Chordata; class Mammalia; order Artiodactyla; family Bovidae; genus Capricornis; species Capricornis sumatraensis. The sequence continues at coordinate 83,411,470 of NC_091073.1, forward strand.
TTCCTTGAATGGTTTGCCTCTCAGGCTCAGAAAGATGATTCTTTCTCCATTAGTTTCCACTCCCACCTCCTCATTAACCCTTCAACTTGGAAAGAAAAGAAAAATTGGCAATCTCTGAAAACATTCTGTTTGGGCTTTTGTGTGGTACTTACGGGATGCCTAAATTAGCTCAGAGGATTCTGGGCTGGCAATCCTTATTCCATCTATTGTTAACTCATCAGTAGCCCAAAACTGCCTAAACCAAGTTTTCCACCCGATAATTAGCCAATGGTTTCATTTGGTGGTTTCTTCCATCAACTAATTACAGCCTTCAAAAGAATGATATCACTGCCTGGCTGGAAGAAAAGTTAAGCTAATTAAAAGCCATTTTCAGAGTCGACTGAAAAGGGAGAAAATGAATTTAAGCTATCAAAGAAATCATGCTGCCAGCTTTGGGGAGACAGTGAATTCACACTCTGGAATTCTAAAATTCATCTTTAACCTTGTGCTTCCCTAACTAAGCTGTAGAAATATGGAGTTAGGGATATCAACAAATATCCCAACTTAACTTTATCAACTTAAGAAATTTCCCTTCCCACAAAAGCTGCTGGAAAAAAAGGAAAAATTTTTTCTTTAAACATTTCCATTTACAAGACCTGGTTTTCCCAAAGCCCGTTCTGAATCTCATGGCCCCTGGATTACTAAAGAGCGCCTCTGAAGAAGCTTTGCATTCGCTCCTTCTTGGTGCCCCAGGAGTACCAAACACTCAACCGATTCTTACACTCATGTCTTGACATGTGATTTTTCATCCCTTAAGGGTTAGGATTCCAATTCAGGTGTAGGTCCAGCAATCCAATTTCTCAGAAGGATTTGATTTTCCACATCGAATTATGGCATAGTGAGCTTCCTTGTCATCTGTCAATTCTGTAAAGGGAACTCAATATTGAAACCGAGTCAGACCCTGCAGGACCTTCCTGGGGACACAGCCCTCCCACGTCCCCCACCTCTTGTTGGTAGAAAAGCTTTCGCCTCCTAAACTCCTTCAAGTTTCTGAGTTTGAAAGAGTTTGCTTCAAAAGAGCAAATTTAATCAAAGAAGTGAGAAAATACAGAAACACAGAAAAACAAAGACAAAAAGACAAAATAATGATAGTTGAGCCATAAAACAAAGTCAAGGACCTTTTAGTTCCTCCTCAAGGGCTATAGATAATATACTGAGCCATATTCTTGACTCATTTTAGAGATGCTAAAACCCCCTGAAGGGGGAAGAAGGCAACCGCATGCTGACCACCAGACTGATGGTGGTTTATTGTGTCCAACTCTTGTGACCCCATGGACTGCAGCCTGCCAGGCTCCTCTGTCCATGGGATTCTCCAAGCAGGAATACTGGAGTGGGTTGCTATTTTCTTCTCCAAGGGATCTTCCCAATCTAAGGATCGAACCCAGGTCTCCTGCATTGCTGGCAGATTCTTTATTGACTGAGCTACGTGGGAAGCCTCAGACTAGTTTGAACCAAAAGGTTGATGACATTGACTCCTGAAATATAATATCACCCTGTTGCATTACCACCAACCAATCAGAAAAAATGTCCATAAGCTGATCAGACACCCTGCAAGCCTCCCCCTCACTTTGCCTTTAAAACCTCTTCTCCAAAAGCTTTCTGGGAGTTCAGGTCTTTTGAGCATGAGCTGCCTGTTCTGCTTACACGACACCACATTGAGTAGCCTCAGAAACCCTCACCACAACCAAGAGTCAGTCAATTGGTTACGCTTTGCCTGGGTGAGTGAACTCAAATTTGGTTTGATAAAATATTCCTCTTTCTCCAGGATGTTCTAAAGTGTGGAGTTCATGCCAGAACCTCCCTTCCAACTCCCATTTATGCAGGAACAAGAAATAGGAACCCTCTATGGGCATTTAAACTCAAATCCACAGCCCCAACTGAGTTACTAAACTCCAGGGATGGCTGGATAGCATTGTTCATAGCATCCTGTTCTAATGGTCAGCCCATTTCTCCTTCAGGCTCACTTAACTGCAGTGGTTTTCAAACTTTTTGGTTTTGTAAATGTTTTAAAATTGTAAAATGTATTGACAAACTTAAAACCTTTATTTGGATGAATTATATCTGCTAATAGTTACTGTATTAGAAATTAAAGCAAAAATACTTATTTAATAGTTCATTTAAAATACCAGTGACAAATCCATTAAATGTTAACATCAATTATATATTTTTTAAAAAAATGTTTTTCCAAAAGAAACACATTTGTGGAAAGAGTGACATTGCTTTACATTTTTGCAAATATCCTTAATGCCTGACTTATTGCAAAACAGCTGAATTCTCATATCTGCTTCTCTCTTAATCTGTTGTGATACATTGTTTTGGTTGAAATATATAAAGAAAATCTAACCTCACACAAATAGGTAGTTGGAAAAAAGGGAAATATTTTAGTAGCTTTGCAGATAACTATAGATATTCTCCTTTGATACTACACCTGAACTCAAGGTGTGATTTCTTACAGACTGGTGACAGTACGGAATCTGAAACCCTGATGATGTACCTCTCTACTCTGCAACATTAAAATATGCTTGATCTATCTTACAATTGGGTTGGACCTTGCTTGCATGATTTTATACGCTAAAAAAATTGTTTTTTTTTTCAAATCTTTATGCATTTCATTCAGAATATAGAAAAAACACATTCATTAAAATCACCAACAATCTCATAAATATTATGAAAGTAGTTTTAATGTCACAGACCCCCAACAAGGAGTCTTTAGTGGTCCCTGGATCACATCAAGAACCATTGCTTTAAGTGATAGTTATATTTTATTCACCATTTCTCAGGTTTCAGCTCTTCCATATCTGAAAATTTTCCTAAGTCATAGATAAGAAATCTTTTCTGTCAACAAAGAAACATGCTACAGTGAAGAGTTACAAAGACCTATCAATAACTTTAACAATGTCTTCAAGCATAAACTCTTTGCTGGTTCACCATGGGCCAGGCTCTGTTCCAGACAACTGTCTAGTGATAAACGAACATGAATTAAATTTATGAATAAAATATTTTTCTTGTTTTCTGCTGAAGATTTAACTTCATTTCTCTCGCAATCATCCAATAACTATTGTTCATCAAATAATTCACACCTGCATTTTAAATATACAAGTTGCAGAGGGATATACGGGAATCTGTTGTTCTGTCTTTACAGCTTTTCTATAAATCTAAAATTACCCAAAATAAAAAGATGATTTTAAATGAATTAAAACAGTGTGTTTCCACCATGTTTTCCTGAGTCAAAAGGATTGCATTATGAATTCAGTTTAAGCTGGTAGCTCCTCATTTATAAAGACATTGACTTTATTTAGAAACTTGGCTTCCAAAATAGAAAAATGATTTGGTCACAAAGGAAGAAAAGGAAATAAATTCAAACTATACTCTTATATAAAATTAAATATTAAATTAAAAAAATTAAAAATGAATTCAGAAGAACTATAAATTATTAAAACACATATATTATATTAGTATGCATCCTATTACATTTCTCTCTTACTCTGTCAGTCTCTAAACTAAATGTACTTCTTTTAACATTTACGGTAATCCTATGCATTAGGCACTATGAGTCTCTACTCTTCACAGAGCTACTCACAAGGTTCAGTGACTTAGTTGTCAGAGACGGAGCCAGAGCAGAAGACAGTCTCTCTGAATCCAGAGCCCCTGCTTTTAGCCACTTGGCTCTACTGCTTTCACTGATGTGATTTCCAGAAGTGGAAAAATTTACAGCCATCGAAGCCTTCAGAGTGAACAGAGAAATGTTTTCACTGTTGTTGGACTCAGTCCCTAGTTTTCATGCTACCTTTCTCCTGAAGCCACTTTTAAGGATATGATGGTGGATGATTTGGTTGGGTGTTTGGAGGGTGGTTTCACTGGGCGATAAATCAAGGTATCCAAGAGCAGAAGCCTAGAAATCCTCAAAGGGGAAAAAAGAGGGGCATTTTAGATACTCTCCTTAGCAGAAGGGAAATAAAACAAATGTAATACAATTAATGTTTACTTTTAAATTTTTTTATTTAAAATATTTTAAACATTTTATTGAAGTATAGCTGATTTACACTGTTGTGTTAGTTTCATGTATACAGCACAGTGATTCATATATATACATATGAATATACATATATATTCTTTTTCAGATTCTTTTTCCTTTTGTGCGTTAGTCACTCCAGTCATGTCTGACTCTTTGCAATTCCTCAGACTGTAACCTACCAGGCTCCTCTGTCCCTGGGATTCTCCAGGCAAGAATACTGGACTGAGTTGCCATTCCCTTCTCCAGAGGATCTTCCTGACCCAGATGGAACCCAGATCTCCTGCACTGCAGGCAGTTTCTTTACCATATGAGCTACAGAAATGTCCCAGTCTTTTTCTTTTAATTATTACAAAATAGAGTATAGTTCCCTATGCTATACAGGAGATCCTTGCTGGTTATCTATTTAATATATAGTAGTGCATATCTCTTAATAATTTTATGTTTACTTTTGCTTACACAGTGCCTGATAAGTTTTATAAGCATTTTATTCTGGAAATTTTAAAAAAATTACTCAAAAACAGACAGAACAGATATATGAGCCATAATCAACTAAGTTAAACAATTACCAACATGAAAATAATCTTGTTTTATCATTCATTCACACACTTATTTTGGAAGGATGGCTAAACCATTTTAAAGCAAATCCCAGTTTTAATATCACTTCGCCCATAAGTACTTTGTATCATCTTAAGATTTTTTAAAGATAACCACGGTACATGATCTTGTAACAAAGTGAACAATTCCTCACATCATTTAATACCCAGTTTGAGTTTATAGTCCCATGATTGTCTCAAACATAACCAGGAGGAAAGGATGAGTGGGGGGAAGCGATATTTAGAGAATTTGTGATCGACATGTACACACTGCTATATCTAAAATGTATAATCAACAAGGTCCTACTATATAACACAGGGAACTCTGCTCAATGTTACGTGGAAAGCTGGCTGGGAGGGTAGTCTGGGGAAGAAAGGATACATGTGTATGTATGACTGAGTCCTTTTGCTGTCCACCTGAAACTATCACAACATTGTTAACCAGCTCTACTCCAATATAAAATAAAAAGTTTTTTAAAACCCATAACATTGCATGGTCAGTTTATTGAAATCAGGGTTCAAATAAGTTCCTTACATTGCATTTGACTGATCAGTCTCTAAGGAATCTTTTCATCTCTAACAGTCTCCCTTCCCCTCATTTTCTCTTATGTCATTTATTTGTTAAAATAACCAGGTCATTTGTTCTGCTGCATTTTCTACATTCTACATTTGGTTGGCTGCTCCCTTGTGGTATCATTTAACATGTACCCCTGCTTTGTCTATTTCCTCCTAACTGATAATCAAATGAAAAGCCTTGATTAGATGCTAAGGCTTGTTTGCTTGTCCGAGAATATGTCATGAGTGTCTTATTCTGAGTGATGCTAGATGTAAGGATTGAGTCAATAGGTTCTGGTGTGGTAAGCTTAGTCCAGTCATTATAAAGTTTCCATCAATCTTTCTGATGATTTTACCAGGCAGTTGCTAAATGGCTGCCTGTGTCCTCTTTTACATGATGGGCTACAAAATGATCATCTGATTCCATCATTCCTTCTGCTCTTCAGCTCAGTACAGTTCAGTTCAGTTCAGTCGCTCAGTCATGTCCGACTCTTTGCGACCCCATGAATCGCAGCACGCCAGGCCTCCCTGTCCATCACCATCTCCCGGAGTTCACTCAGACTCACGTCCATCGAGTTCGTGATGCCATCCAGCCATCTCATTCTCTGTCGTCCCCTTCTCCTCCTGCCCCCAATCCCTCCCAGCATCAGAGTCTTTTCCAATGAGTCAACTCTTCACATGAGGTGGCCAAAGTACTGGAGCTTCAGCTTTAGCATCATTCCTTCCAAAGAAATCCCAGGCTTAATCTCCTTCAGAATGGACTGGTTGGATCTCCTTACAGTCCAAGGGACTCTCAAGAGTCTTCTCCAACACCACAGTTCAAAAGCATCAATTCCTTGGTGCTTAGCCTTCTTCACAGTCCAACTCTCACATCCATACATGACCACTAGAAAAACCATAGCCTTGACTAGATGGACCTTAGTGGGCAAAGTAATGTCTCTGCTTTTGAATATGCTATCTAGGTTGCTCATAACTTTTCTTCCAAGGAGTAAGCGTCTTTTAATTTCATGGCTGCAGTCACCATCTGCAGTGATTTTGGAGCCCCCAAAAATAAAGTCTGACACTGTTTCTATTGTTTCCCCATCTATTTCCCATGAAGTGATGGGACCGGATGCCATGATCTTAGTTTTCTGAATGTTGAGCTTTAAGCTAACTTTTTCACTCTCCTCTTTCACTTTCATCAAGAGGCTTTTTAGCTCCTCTTCACTTTCTGCCATAAGGGTGGTGTCATCTGCATATCTGAGGTGGTGTCATCTGCATATTGATATTTCTCCCGGCAATCTTGATTACAGCTTGTGTTTCTTCCAGTCCAGCATTTCTCATGATGTACTCTGCATATAAGTTAAATAAGCAAGGTGACAATATACAGCCTTGATGTACTCCTTTTCCTATTTGGAACCAGTCTATTATTCCATGTCCAGTTCTAACTGTTGCTTCCTGACCTGCATACAGATTTCTCAAGAGGCAGGTCAGGTGGTCTGGTATTCCCATCTCTTGAAGAATTTTCCACAGTTTATTGGGATCCATACAGTCAAAGGCTTTGGCATAGTCAATAAAGCAGAAATAGATGTTTTTCTGGAACTCTCTTGCTTTTTCCATGATCCAGCGGATGTGGAAATTTGATCTCTGGTTCTTCTGCCTTTTCTAAAACCAGCTTGAACATCAGGGAGTTCACGGTTCACGTATTGCTGAAGCCTGGCTTGAAGAATTTTGAGCATGACTTGACTAGCATGTGAGATGAGTGCAAATGCGCAGTAGTTTGAGCATTCTTTGGCATTGCCTTTCTTTGGAATTGGAATGAAAACGGACCTTTTCCAGTCCTGTGGCCACTGCTGAGTTTTCCAAATTTGCTGGCATATTGAGTGCAGCACTTTCATAGCATCATCTTTCAGGATTTGAAACAGCTCAACTGGAAATCCATCATCTCCACTAGCTTTGTTTGTAGTGATGCTTTCTAAGGCCCACTTGACTTCATATTCCAAGATGTCTGGCTCTAGATTAGTGATCACATCATCATGATTATCTGGGTTGTGAAGATCTTTTTTGTACAATTCTTCCATGTATTCTCAGTAGCTGGAATTCTACAAATTTCACTCTGAAGTAGGGTTTGATTTTATTTTATTTCTCTATAAATTAATCTAAAAGTTTTTGTCTTTTAATAAGAAGTCTAGACCATTTATTAATATGTTCAGTGACCTATTTGATAAGTATGATCTTTCTCTCTCTCTCTTCCTCCTTTCTCTTTCTTTCTCATTGTATTTTTTTTCTTTCTCTGTTTGCTATATGGACTATATTTTATTTCCATTTTTTAATTCAGTGTCTTGGAATGTATACATAGTAGAAAATTTTTGCAATTTCTTCTCAGGCTGAGAATTCTTGGCATAAAAATTCTGATCACACCCCTGTGAAGGAGCCCTTAATGATGTTATTTGCACAAGATGACCCTATAACAGTGGCCTGAGTTGAGTGAACAGATAACTGATTCTAACTGGGCTCACTGAAATCTTTCCCCTGGGAATTTGAAATTGGGACCTTATAGTTCAGTTCAGTTCAGTCACTCAGTTGTGTCTGACTCTTGCTACCCCATGGACTGCAGCACGCCAGGCCTCCCTGTCCATCACCAACTCCCAGAGTTTACGCAAACTCATGTCCACTGAGTCAGTGACGCCATCCAACCATCTCATTCTCTGTTGTCCCCTTCTTCTCCCATCTTCAATCTTTCCCAGCATCAGGGTCTTTTCAAGGGACCTTATATGCAATAGTCAATTTGGGGTTCTCTCAATTTGGGTTTCTTCTCTTTTGGAGAAGGCAATGGCACCCCAATCCAGTACTCTTGCCTGGAAAATCCCTTGGACAGAGGAGCCTGGTAGGCTGCAGTCCATGAGGTCGCTAGGAGTCGGACACAACTGAGCGACTTCACTTTCACTTTTCACTTTCATGCATTGGAGAAGGAAATGGCAACCCACTCCAGTGTTCTTGCCTGGAGAAATGCAGGGACAGGGGAGCCTGGTGGGATGCTGTCTCTGGGGTCGCACAGAGTTGGACATGACTGAAGTGACTTAGCAGCAGCAGCCAGTACTCTTGCCTGGAAAATCCCATGGATGGAGGAGCCTGGTAGGCTGCAGTCCATGGGGTCGCTAAGAGTCAGACACGACTGAGCGACTTCACTTTCACTTCACTTCTGTTAGTAAGAGGGCTTCCCTAGTGGCTCAGGCAGTAAAAGAATCCACCAACATTGCAGGAGACCTGGCTTGATCCCTGGGTTGGGAAGATCCCCTGGAGAAGGGAATGGCAACCCACTCCAGTGTTCTTGCCTAGAGAATTCCCATGGACAGAGGAGCCTGATGAGCTACAGTCCATGGGGTCAAAGGACTACAGTCCATGGGGCCACGAAGAGTTGGACGACTGAGCAACTAACACTGGAAGTAAGAAAATCTATAAGTTTGAGCTGCCTTTGCATCTCTGCACCATTAATAGTGAAAACTAGGGAGAAAGAAAGAAGGAAATTGAGGTGCACGTATAAGTAGACATATTCTAGAAGGTAAAGCAAGAGAGGACACAGGGCAAGAGAGGGTTGGGTAGCAGGGAGAGAGAGAAGCCAGCCCGAGCCCCCAGGTTACCTGCAGCTCTTCAGTCCCTGAACCTAATGCTCCAAGGCTCTGCTGCCCATCCTCCCTTAGGTGTCATGAGATCCTCAGCCACTTTTCAGGGGAGCCTGCCTGGTCTTGGCTTCTGGCCAGGTCACATTTTAAGGTGGATTTTTTCTCTCCGAGGTGACATGAGTTCCAAGAGAATTCACCGGTTCTGACTCACTGATGTGGAGAACAGCCTGCTCCATCCTTCACTTTGGCTCCTGGTTCTCTGGTGCCCAGGCCAACTCAGAAGTTGAAGGTGTCTGTTGAAGTCACATCTCCTCTATTGGGGTAGAGTCATCCCTTTAAAGAAGGGGCCAGCCTGGCTCCTTTCCTTACACACACCACATCTCATTGTAGGAAATTTGTGTCTTCCACTCTAGGTAAATGGGAGCTTAGTTACTACAGCCACAGTCCTCCACTGTCCTAGGCTGCTGGGGCAGCCCTGGGCTGTCTCCAGAGGGGTGTGTGTGGGGTTGGGGTGTGGTCCTTGAAGCTTCACTCACTAGGCTTGAGGTTAAGAGAACCTCCTCCATGGGAAAAGACAGAAGTCCCAGCACCGTCCCTGCTCCTGATAGTATTTTGTTCAGAAATCCACTCTGGAACTTTCAAACTTTTATAAGCATCACAAAGTTCACAAAATTAGCTATTGGCCACCTTCTTTCCGGGTTACACTTAGATAATCAGTTCTTACTTTGGAATGTGAGAATGGAAGGCAACTACTGCCCTCAGATTCCAGATCAACTGTGTACGTTTTCATTTCTACAGATGTAATATACACTTACACATAGTATTTTCTAAGTCTCATCTGCTCATTCAGAACTAATGGTTGTGCTTGCTTCAGCAGCACATATACTAAAATCAGAACTAGGATTTATTATTTATTCAAAATATACTAAATGAGTAGAGTCAACTGGAAATCTCCCAAAACTTATAATAATCTGAGCACTTATAAGATTTTTCATTCTTTTTCTCTCTCACTTAGCTTAACATTTCTTTAAGGTTACAACTACTTAATGTTGCCATTGCTGTTGTTCAATCATTAGGCCATGTCCAACTCTTTGCAACCTCATGGACTACATCGGTCTGTCTAGTCAAAACTATGTTTTTTCCTGTAGTCATGAATGGATGGCAGAGTTGGACCATAAAGAAAGCTGAATTCCAAAGAATTGATGTTTCTGAATGGTGGTGTTAGTGAAGATTCTTGAGAGTCCCTTGGACTGCAAGGAGATCCAACTAGTCAATCCTAAAGGAAACCAATCCTGAATATTCTTTTGAAGGACTGATGCTGAAGCTGAAACTCCAATACTTTGGTCACCTGATGTGAAGAGCTGACTCATTAGAAAAGACCCTGATGCAAGTAAAGATTGAAGGCAGGAGGAGAAGGGGACGACTAAGGATGAGGTGGTTGGATGGTTTCACCGACTCAATGGATATGAGTTTGAGCAAGCTCTGGGAGTTGGTGATGGACAGGGTATCCTGGTGTGCTGCAATCCATGGGGTTGCAAAGAGTCAAGACACAACTGAGCAACTGAACTGAACTGAACTAATATGGCAGGTCAGCCTCCTCTGTTCTCCACTATCTTCCAGAATTTGCTCAAATTCATGTCCATTGAGTCAGTGATGCTATCCAACTTTCTCATCCTCTGACACCCACTTCTCCTTTTGCCTTCAATCTTTCCCAGCATCAGGGTCTTTTCCAATGATTCAGCCCTTCGAATCAGGTGGGCAAAGGATTGGAGCTTCAGCTTCAGCATGAGTCCTTGCAATGAATATCCAGGATTGATTTCGTTTAGGATTGACTGGTTTGATCTCCTTGCAGTCCAAGGGACTCTCAAGAGTCTTCTCCAGCACCACAACTTGAAAGCATCAATTCTTTAGCCTTCTTTAGGGTCGAACTCTCAAATCCATACATGACAACTGGAAAAACCACAGCTTTGACTATGTGTACCTTTGTCGGTAAAATCTCTGCTTTTTAATACACTGTCTAGGTTTGTCAGAGCTTTCCTTCCAAGGAGCAAGTGTCTTTTAATTTCATGGTTACAGTCACCATCTGCAGTGATTTTGGAGCCCAAGAAAATAAAATCTGTCACTGTTTCCACTTTTCCCCCTCCTTTTTGCCATGAAGTGATGGGACCAGATGCCATGATCTTAGTTTTTTTGATGTTGCATTTCAAGCCAACTTTTTCACTCTCCTCTTTCATCCTCTTCCAGAGGCTCTTTAGTTCCTCTTCACTTTCTTCTATTAGAGTGGTTTACTGTAACCGAAAGTGAGGTCTGGCTGCTTGCCATTTGAAAGCCAATAAAGAGGCAAGTTGGTGGAAAGGAAAACTTGCTTTATTTCATTTTTAACTTTTTATTTTGTTTTATGTTATAGCTTAACAATGCTGTGATAGTTTCAAGTGAACAGTGAAGGGACTCAGCCATACATATACCTGTATCCATTCTCCCCCAACTCCCCTCCCATTCAGACCACTACATAACATTGAGCAGAGTTCCATGTGCTATACTCTAGGTCCTAGTTGGTTATCCATCTTAAATATAGCAGAAGAGAAGCAAACGGAGAAGGAAAAAAGATGCACCCATTTGAATGCAGAGTTCCAAAGAATAGCAAGGAGAGATAAGAAAGCTTTCCTCAGTGATCAATGCAAAGAAATAGAGGAAAAGAATAGAATGGGAAAGACTAGAGATCTCTTCAAGAAAATTAGAGATACCAAAGGAACATTTCATGAAAAGATGAGCTCAATAAAGGACAGTAATGATATGGACTTAACAGAAGCAGAAGGTATTAAGAAGAGGTGGCAAGAAGACACAAAAGAACTGTACAAAAAAGATCTTCACAACCCAGATAGTCACGATGCTGTGATCACTCACCTAGAGCTAGGCATCCTAGAATGCAAAGTCAAGTGGGCCTTAGGAAGCATCACTATGAATAAAGCTATTGGAGGTGATGGAATTCTAGTTGAGCTATTTCAAACACTAAAGGATGATGCTGTGAAATGCTGCACACAATATACCAGCAAATGTGGAAAACTCAGCAGTGGCCACAGGACTGGAAAAGGAAAGTTTTCATTCCAATTCCAAAGAAAGGCATGCCAAAGAATGCTCAAACTACTGCACAATTGCACTCGTCTCACACGCTAGCAAAGTAATGCTCAAAATTCTCCAAGCCAGGCTTCAGCAGTATGTGAACCATGAACTTGCAGACGTTCAAGCTGGTTTTAGAAAAGGCAGAAGAACCAGAGACCAAATTGCCAACATCCGTTCAGTTCAGTTCAGTCGCTCAGTCATGTCCAACTCCTTGTGACTCCATGAATCGCAGCATGCCAGGCCTCCCTGTGCATCACCAACTCCCGGAGTTCACTCAAATGCATGTCCATCGAATCGGTAATGCCATCCAGCCATCTCATCCTCTGTCATTTCCTTCTCCTCCTGCCTGCAATCCCTCCCAGCATCAACATCTGTTAGATCATTGAAAAAGCAAGAGAGTTCCAGAAAAACATCTACTTCAGCTTTATTGACTATGCCAACGCCTTTGACTGTGTAGACCACAGCAAACTGTGGAAAATTCTTCAAGAGATGGGACTATCAGACCACCTTACCTGCCCCCTCAGAAATCTGTATGCAGGGCAAGAAGGAACAGTTAAAACCGAACATGGAACAAGGGTTCCAAATTGGGAAAGGAGTACATAAAGGCTGTATGTTGTCACCCTGCTTATTTAACTTACATGCAAAGTACATCATGCAAAATGTCAGGCTGGATGAAGCACAAGCTGGAATCAAGATTGCTGGAGAAATATCAATAACCTCAGATATGCAGATGACACCACCCTTATGGTAGAAAGCAAAGAAGAGCTAAAGAGCCTCTTGATGAAAGTGAAAGAAGAGAGTGAAAAAGCTGGCTTAAAACTCAACATTCAGAAAACTAAGATCATGGCATCCGGTCCCATCGCTTCATGACAAATAGATGGGGAAACAATGGAAACAGTGAAAGAGTATTTTTCTGGGCTCCAAAATCACTAGAGATGGTGACTGCAGCCATGAAATTAAAAGATACTTGCTCCTTGGAAGAAAAGCTATAACTATCCTACACAGCATATTAAAAAGCAGAGACATTATTTTGCCAACAAAGGTCCATCTAGTAAGGCTATGGTTTTTCCAGTAGTCATGTATGGATGTGAAAGTTGGACTATAAAGAAGGCTGAGCACCAAATAACTGATGCTTTTGAACTGTGGTATTGGAGAAGGCTCTTGAGAGTCCCTTGAACTGCAAGGAGATCCAACTAGTCCATCCTGAATATTCATTGCAAGGACTGATGCTGAAGCTGAAACTCCAATACTTTGGCCACCTGATGTGAAGAGCTGACTCATTTGAAAAGACCTTGATGTGGGGGAAGATTGAAGGCAGGAAGAGAAGGGAATGACTGAGGATGAGATGGTTGGATGGCATCACCGACTCAATGGACATGAGTTTGTATAAACTCCGGGAGTTGTTGATGGACAGGGAGGCCTGAGTGTGCTGCAGTCCATGGGGTTACAAAGAGTTGGACATGACTGAGCGACTGAACTGAACTGAATCTTCTCTCCAGGGTTGGTTTGTTTCCATTTCCTTGAGACCAGTTCTCAGAATTGTGGCAGCTTATGTCATGGATACAATCTGGTCATCATGTAGTTAACTTCTTCTACCTGGTGGAGGTTTCAGTATCTAAAAGACAGCTCACAGGATATGAATCAGAATATTATTCATAGGCCTCAAAAAGGAATGATAAAGTCCTTGATTTTGCTTGATGACTAAACTACTATTATTTTGTCTTACTAGACAGTTTTCCTTTGTTTCTGCATTTTCTCACTTCTCTGATTAAACTTATTCTTTGGCTAAATTTTTTCCACGGACAAAAGGCAGGCTGATGACATGGAAGGGGAGCAGTGGAAGAACCATAGAGAACCGCTCCATTTCAATAACAAATCTTCCATTTGTTTATTCCTTAGTATTTACATCGTGATTTTGCTTGAACAATTTCATTGGATCTTCATAGCAATCCTTTAGATTTAACCTCATTACAGAGGATAAGAGACATTGATCTATTATACAGATCCAGATGTTCCTTACTTTACACTGCTTCTAAAGCTTAAGTCAGTACATAAATACAGTTAAAAAAACAACAATGACATGAAGATCCTTGCCTGAAAAAAGATTTTCATCACAAGTTATGTTTGTAGTGGAATTAATTCTGTCTCAGTTACTCAGTCATGTATGACTTTTTGTGACCCTATGGACTATAGTCCTCCAAGCTCTTTTGTCCATGGAATTCTGCAAGCAAGAATACTGGAGTGGGTTACCATTTCCTCTTCCAGGGCATCTTCCCATCCTAGAGATCGAACTCACAGTTCCTGTGTCTTTGCATTAGCAGGCAATTTCTTTACCACTGAGCCTTACAGTGGAATCTCAGCCCGCAGATCTGTGGCTGATGGCAGTCAGCAGTGAGGCCACTCACTGAATGGATTAAATGACCTTCTTGATGCTGATGGTGCAGGCTTCCTGACGAGATCAGAGCGAAGATAGGGAGAATGTAAGAATTTTCTTTCTTGAGACCCTGAAGGAAAGTATCCCTGTATTGTAAAGATGTCTGATTTCCCATGCTATGTAGGCCTGTGAAGTTATGAAGACCACGTTCATCTCAAAGTTGTGTAAGCAGAATATGAGCTACGAATACTTGCATTTCTCTGTGTTTCACACTCTGCCATTCCCCTGAGCCCTTGATCTCACCCTAGCCATCCTTGGTCCCACAAACATGAACGTGTTTACAACATACACTCAGCCTTTCCTTTCTCTACATCACTTCCAGCTGGAGTTTCCCACCCAACCCCTGTTTTGAGTTATGATGAATAAATACATTTGACATTGAAATCATTTCTTCCCTTGTGCCTTCTCCTTTGCTCCGAATTCCAACCCCATTCTCAAGACATGATAAATACATGCATAATTCATTACCGGCTGGATTTGTCTTCTCCTTTTGCTGAACTTTTCCTATTTGCAACTTCCGAGCATTTTCCAGCTCTAAGAGAAAACTTCCTGTTCATTCTTGCTCCCATCTAAGTCACTAACAGTGTGTTTTGGAAGTTCCTCCAAGTAAGCTGATAAGGGTCTAATATTCTTTAAGTGACTGTATAATATTCTATTCTGCTGATGTTCCAAAACATATTCAACCATTATTTTCATCAATTCATACTATTTTCAAGATTTTTGTCATTATAAACAGATTTGCAATTGACATTTTTCCCCTATACTGTTCTCCTTATGTATGCTTATATTTCTATGGGAGTACTGAGTCAAAAGGTACGCCTAGTTTTAATTTTAGAAAATGTTGTCAAATTACTTTTCAAAATGTGCTGAAACAATGTGCATTCCAAGTGTAATGAGCAAAAATCTTCTATTTTCCCACATCCATGCCAATAATAGGTGTAATTACTCATTAATTTGGACAAATCTGGTGATTACAAATGATATCTGGTGGTTACCTTAATTTGAAATTTCCCTGGCCATGAGACAGGTGAAGAATATTTTCATGTTTGTTTAATGTATTATTGGATTATTTGCTTGTTTGTGTTTCACTATTCTATGAAGTGTCTATTCATATTACTCACCCATTTTTAATTTGTTTTCTCTATTCATTATCAATATAAAAACCTACATTGAAAATGTGGAGATTAATCTGTCATCAAAACGCAATCATATCTCTATTAACAGTAATTTATTGATCTAGTGTATCTTTTGAGAATTTTTGTTTTTTAGTAAAACAGGCTCTACTCTCTTTGATAGTGTATTTCTAGCAATTATTTATTTCAGTTCACTTCAGTCGCTCAGACGTGTACGACTCTTTGTGACCCCATGAATCGCAGCACACCAGGCTTCCCTGTCCATCACCATCTCCCGGAGTACATTAAGATTCACGTCCATCGAGTTGGTGATGCCATCCAGCCATCTCATCCTCCGTCGTCCCCTACTCCTCCTGCCCCCAATCCCTCCCAGCATTAGAGTCTTTTCCATTGAGTCAACTCTTCACATGAGGTGGCCAAAGTACTGGAGTTTCAGCTTCAGCATCATTTCTTCCAAAGAAGTCCCAGGGCTGATCTCCTTCAGAATGGACTGGTTGGATCTCCTTGCAGTCCAAAGGACGCTCAAGAATCTTCTCCAACACCACAGTTCAAACGCATCAATTCTTTGGTGCTCAGCCTTCTTCACAGTCCAACTCTCACATCCATACATGATTACTGGAAAAAACATAGCCTTGACTAGACAGACATTTATTGGCAGTTGGTCATAATTTTCCTTCCAAGGAGTAAGTGTCTTTTAATTTCATGGCTGCAGTCACCATCTGCAGTGATTTTGGAGCCCCAAAAAATAAAGTCTGACACTGTTTCCACTGTTTCCCCATCTATTTGCCATGAAGTGATGGGACCAGATGCCATGATCTTTGTTTTCTGAATGTTGAGCTTTAAGTTAACTTTTTCACTCTCCTCTTTTACTTTCATCAAGAGGCTTTTTAGTTCCTCTTCACTTTCTGACATAAGGGTGGTGTCATCTGCATATCTGAGGTTATTGATATCTCTCCTGGCAATCTTGATTCCAGCTTGTGCTTCTTCCAGTCCAGTGTTTCTCAAAGATGTACTCTGCATATAAGTTAAATAAGCAGGGTGACAATATACAGCCTTCACGTACTCCTATTCCTATTTGGAACCAGTCTGTTGTTCCATGTCCAGTTCTAACTGTTGCTTCCTGACCTGCATACAGATTTCTCAAGAGGCAGGTCAGGTGGTCTGGTATTCCCATCTCTTGAAGAATTTTCCACAGTTTATTGGGATCTACACAGTCAAAGGCTTTGGCATAGTCAGTAAAGCAGAAACAGATGTTTTTCTGGAACTCTATTGCTTTTTCCATGATCCAGTGGATGTCGGCAATTTGATCTCTGGTTCCTCTGCCTTTTCTAAAACCAGCTTGAACATCTGGAAGTTCATGGTTCACATATTGCTGAAGTCTGGCTTGGAGAATTTTGAGCATTACTTTACTAGCGTGTGAGATGAAAGCAATTGTGTGGTAGTTTGAGCATTCTTTGGCATGGCCTTTCTTTAGGATTGGAATGAAAAATGACTTTTTCCAGTCCTGTGGCCACTGCTGAGTTTTCCAAATTTGCTGGCATATTGAGTGCAGCACTTTCACAGCATCATCTTTCAGGATTTGAATTAGCTCAACTCGAATTCCATCACCTACACTAGCTTTCTTTGTAGGGATGCTTTCTAAGGCCCACTTGACTTCACATTTCTGGCTGGCTCTAGGTGAGTGATCACACCATCGTGATTATCTGGGTCATGGAGATCTTTTTTATACAGTTCTTCTGTGTATTCTTGCCACCTCTTCTAAATATTTTCTGCTTCTGTTAAGACCATACCATTTCTGTCCTTTATAGAGCCCATCTTTGCATGAAATGTTCCCTTGGTATCTCTAATTTTCTAGAAGAGATCTCTAGTCTTTTCCATTCTGTTGTTTTCTTCTATTTCTTTGCATTGATCGCTGAGGAAGGCTTTCTTATCTCTTCTTGCTATTCTTTGGAACTCTGCATTCAGATGCTTATATCTTTCCTTTTCTCCTTTGCTTTTTGCTTCTCTTCTTTTCACAGTCATTTGTAAGGCCTCCTCAGACAGCCATTTTGCTTTTTTGCATTTCTTTTCCATGGGGATGGTCTTGATCCCTGTCTCCTGTACAATGTCACGAATCTCCGTCCATAATTCATCAGGCACTTTATCTATCAGCTCTAGTCCCTTAAGTCTATTTCTCACTTCCACTTTATAATCATAAGGGATTTGATTTAAGTCATACCTGAATGGTCTAGTGTTTTTCCATACTTTCTTCAATTTAAATCTGAATTTGGCAATAAGGAGTTCATGATCTGAGCCACAGTCAGCTTCTGATCTTGTTTTTGTTGACTGTATAGAGCTTCTCCATCTTTTGCTGCATAGAATATAATCAATCTGATTTCGGTGTTGACCATCTGGTGATGTCCATGTGTAGAGTCTTTTCCTGTGTTGGAAGAGGGTGTTTGCTATGACCAGTGCATTTTCTTGGCAAAACTCTATTAGTCTTTGCCCTGCTTCATTCCGCATTCCAAGGCCAAATTTGCCTGTTACTCCAGGTGTTTCTTGACTTCCTACTTTAGCTTTCCAGTCCTGTAAAATGAAAAAGACAACTTTTTTGGGTGTTAGTTCTAAAAGGTCTTGTAGGTATTCATAGAACCATTCAACTTCAGCTTCTTCAGTGTTACTGGTTGGGGCATATCTTGGATTACTGTGATATTGAATGTTTTGCCTTGGAAACAAACAGAGATCATTCTGTCGTTTTTGAGATTACATCCAAGTACTGCATTTCAGACTCTTTTGTTGACCATGATGGCTACTCCATTTCTTCTAAGGGATTCCTGCCCTCAGTAGTAGATATAATTAATGTTCATCTGAGTTAAATTCACCCATTCCAGTCCATTTTAGTTCGCTGATTCCTAGAATGTTGATGTTCACTCTTGCCCTCTCTTATTTGACCACTTCCAATTTGCCTTGATTCATGGACCTGACATTCCAGGTTCCTATGCAATATTGCTCTTTTCAGCATTGGACCTTGCTTCTATCACCAGTCACATCCACACCTGGGTATTGTTTTTGCTTTGGCTCCATCCCTTCATTCTTTCTGGAGTTATTTCTCCACTGATCTCCAGTAGCATATTGGGCACCTACTGACCTGGGGAGTTCCTCTTTCAGTATCCTATCATTTTGCCTTTTCATATTGTTCATGGGGTTCCTTCTCCAGTGGACCACATTCTGTCAGACCTCTCCACCATGACCTGCCCATCTTGGGTGGCCCCACAAGGGTATTAGTCAACTGGAATTCATTTCTTGTTTAACGTTTGAAATGAAAGTTAATCTTTTTTCCTAAAGTGCTGAGAAACTTTTAGCAACATTTATTAAAAGATTTTTTAATCAAGTGTAATAGCAATATAATTATATAAAAATCTTTATGTATTTTCAGTTCAGTTCAGTAGCTCAGTTGTGTCTGACTCTTTGCAACCCCATGGACTGTAGCACCCCAGGCTTCCCTTTGTATCATCAACTCCCAGAGCTTACTCAAACTTATATCCATAAAGTCTGTGATGCCATCCAACCATCTCATCCTCTGTCATCCCTTTCTTCTCCTGCCTTCAATCTTTGCCAGCATCAGGGTCTTTTCAAAAGAATCAGCTCTTCGCATCAGGTGGCCAAAGTATTGGAGTTTCAGCTTCAGCATCAGTCCTTCCAATAAATATTTAGGACTGGTTTCCTTTAGGATGGACTGGTTGAATCTCCTTGCAAACCAAGAGACTCAAAAGAGTCTTCTCCAATACCACAGTTCAAAAGCATCAGTTATTTGGTGCTCAGCTTTCTGAGCACCAGCTCTCTCATCCATACATGACTACTGGAAAAACCACAGCTTTGACCAGACGGACCTTTGTTGGCAAAATAATGTCTCTGCTTTTTAATATGCTGTCTAATTTGTCATAGCTTTTCTTCCAAGGAGTAAGCGTCTTTTAATTTCATGGCTGCTGTCACCATCTCTAGTGATTTTGAAGCCCAGAAAAACAGAGTCCATCACTGTTTCCATTTTTTCCCCATCTATTTGCCATGAAGTGATGGGACCGGACACCATGATCTTAGTTTACTGAATGTTGAGTTTTAAGCCAGCTTTTTCACTCTCTTCTTTCACTTTCATCAAGAGGCTCTTTAGTTCTCCTTTGCTTTCTACCATAAGGGCGGTGTCATCTGCATATCTGAGGTTATTGATATTTCTCCAGCAATCTTGATTCCAGCTTGTGCTTCATCCAGCCTGACATTTTGCATGATGTACTTCGCATGTAAGTTAGATAAGCAGGGTGACAACATACAGCCTTGATGTACTCCTTTCCCAATTTGGAACCAGTCTTTTGTTCCATGTTCGGTTTTAACTGTTCCTTCTTGCCCTGCATACAGGTTTCTGAGGGGGCAGGTAAGGTGGTCTGATAGTCCCATCTCTTGAAGAATTTTCCACAGTTTGCTGTGGTCTATACAGTCAAAGGCGTTGGCATAGTCAATAAAGCTGAAGTAGATGTTTCTTTGTAACTCTCTTGCTTTTTCAATGTTGGCAATTTGATCTCTGGTTTCTGTGCCTTTTTTAAATCCAGCTTTCCAGTTTCTGCATTCTTTGGCATTGTCTTTCTTAGGGACTGGAATGAAAACTGACCTTTTCCGAGTTTTCCAAATTTGTTGACATATTGAGTGCAGCATTTCCACAGCATCATCTTTTAGGATTTGAAATACCTCAACTGGAATTCCATCACCTCCACTAGCTTTGTTCATAGTGATGCTTCCTAAGGCCCACTTGACTTCACATTCCAGCATATCTGGCTCTAGGTGAGTGATCACACCATCGTGTGCATTTTAGGGCCTATTAATAACCCATTATGATACAGTGAGCCAGGGATTTTAATAACAAATTTTGATTATTTCAAAATTTATAGGATAAGTTCTTCCTCTCCTCTCTCTTTTCTTCTTAAAAAAAAGATATATAGGACATGTTTTCTATTTTTATTGTGCTTATTGAGGTGAATTTTGGAATAATATTTTCAGACTTCATAATTTTGATTAGTGATGTTACTCAGATAATATACACTAATTTGAGGCCATCTCCATCTTTAGGATTTAGGAACAAAGTTGATTTACTTAGGCAAGTCTTCATTCAGATCTCAAGATCTTCTTAATTTTTCTTTATATTTCTTATTAGAGTTATTCTTAAATATTTAATTTTTTTTGTTGCTTAGTGACTCAAATCCCCCCTACTTTTTAAAGTACATTTAAATATACTTGAACTTTTAGAGAAACTTGAAAAATACTGATTCAATGCTATGAAGCTGTAGAAGGAAGTACGGCTCAGAAGAGTTTGGGATGATTTCAAAAATTAAATCCTTTGAAACCATAATAAATGATTCCAGTGAGACCTCTGTTTGAATAGGCAATGGGCTAGCAGCCGCAGTGTATCCTCTCTTGATGTCTCCCCAAAATACCCAAGAAGACACAAGAAAGGTTGAAAACATAAAACTGAAAACAAGATGCGCAGTCGACTTAATGTTAGAATTGACACTAATTATATGTCAGACGACACAAGATTGAGAAAAAGACAATGAGGGCTTATCTCATGAAGCATTTTGGCTTTTCTTCATGAAATCAAAACCACCTGAACGAAGGGAGGAGATGCTTTGCATCTTCCCAAACACATATCCCAGGATGCAAGGATTTAGGGCTTGTACCAAAAAGGAACTGGTATTATTATTCTTCTGCCTCCAAGATGCTGATCTGGAAGTGGATCAGCGTCTATGCTAGCTCCTCTACCGTTTATTTCTTTCCCTGTCTCTCTTACCTCAATGTATCTATTAACACATATGCAAGGACCTAAAAAAGTTCAATCAAGCCCCAAAATATTGTTCCTTGATAGTCCTCAGTAGTCATTTTGTGAAACAATTGCTGTTTGGCATCCCTCTAACCTCTTATTGATCTCTTATGGTCATCTTTCTATATTTCACCAACCAGTTGAGTTGAGCACCACATTCACTAAATCTTTGTTTCTCAGGGTATTTTCCAAACCATGGCATAGACAAATAAGTCTGAGAAATGAGTAACAATCCAAAGGATGGGAGACATGAAGATGGGAGTTTGGGATCGCTAAGATGGCTGGGATTTGTGTGTTGGGCACTGGAGAAGAGGAAGTTGCAGAATGGAAGCTCAAAATGTCTGCTTCAAAGTATTGCTTATTTCTAAGCTGTGCATGCCTAAGGTGAGATCCTGGAAGATTCTAATCAGGAGCTGCTGAGAGGCTAAAAGCTCAACAGGGATTTTAGGGGTCACAAAGTAGGTATATATTAAATAATTCTGGCTCAGGCAGAGTGGAAGAATCTTGGAGAACCTCAGAGAGCCCAGAAATGCCACACACAGGAGAAAGGACTATGCTCCAGGACTAAATGGATGAGGTGAGGTTCCAGGGTGCAAATTTCCATTATCTTGAATGTGAGTTCTTCATTTAATACTGTGCTCTGGGTAGCTCACTAGCCTCATCCTAATTTTGGCCCTGCAAACAAGGACTTTAACATCACTGTCATTACTATGCTTTAAAAAATAATACACACATAGGAAAAGGATATATAAAATGGTTGAAAAGAAGATTTTAATATAGAATTTGAATGCTCACAAAAAACAAAAGCAATATTTGAGAATTAAAATACCTAAATAAAATTAATAGAAATCAGTGAATAATTAACTACTAGAGTGACAAAGGAAAAGTCATAATTAGTAAATTAAAAAAACAGGTCTATAGAAAAATAGCCAAATGGAAGTACAAAGAGAAAAAGAAAAGAAAAAAAAAACTTAGATACAGGAAGATAAGAGTCCTATGGGACATAGTCAAGCTTCTAACATATGTGTAATTGGAGTTATATATTTACTTCACCTGTTTACTTCACCAAAAAAGTAAACAGAGAGACTAAGGAATTAAGTTACAATTCAAAAAAGAAAGATAAATAGGAAATCTCTTAGACATTAGAACACATTTGAGCACTTCTAAATGACTTCTAGGTCAAAGAAGCAATTATATTGGAAATTAGTAAGTATTCTGAGCTAAAAGATTACAAAAACATATTCAGAAATCGTGAGATGCAGTTACTTAGCAGGAATTTATACATTTAAGTGCACATATTTTTAAAAAAGTAGAAAGTTTTAAAAACAATAACCTAAGCATTCAATCCAAGAAGGTAGAAAAGGAGAATCAATTTAACCCAAAGAAAGTATAAGAAAAGGAATAATAAAATTAAAAGTAGAAACAAATGAAATAAAAACCAGCATATAATAGAGAAAATCAACCAAGCAAAAAGTTGATTCTTAAAAAAAAAAAAATTTGATAAATCACTAGTAAAAATGCTCAAGATAAAAAGCGGGGAAAATTATCTGTATCATTCATGAAAAGAGAAGCATTACTACAGATCCTATAGTATTATTATTTAAAGAATTATGCAAGGATACTATGAACAACTTTATGCTAATAAATTTGAGAATTTAAATGAGATGAACCAATTCTATGAAAAAAGAACTTACATAATAATATGTCTTTTATAACTTTTTTTCTGAAAAGAGAAAGAAAAACTGTGGTCAGGGATTATTTTTTTTTCCCCTGAGAAAGAGTGCAAGGGAATTTTCTAGGATGGGAAAAAAGATATATATTTAGGTATTTGTAGTGGCTGCAAAGTTGTATACATGTGCAAACTTTCAACAAGTTGTATGCTTGTGATTTTTGCACAAGCAAAAAATAAAAGCATATAGTGAAATTTCTCTAATTTTGTATCTTAAAGCAATTAATTTTTGACATTTTGAAATGTTAAAACAATTGTGATCTATTTAGGAAAGCACATAGAACTCCGCCTAGCAGAAGCATATGCAAAGAAAAAGGCACAATCCTATCCAAAATTGTGGCCAATGATTGTACACTTATAAGTTTTAAGTTCCAGTCAGGGATATTAAAAAAACAATTTTTCTATGCCTAGGTCATGAAGATATCTTCTTATAACAACTTCTATTAACATTTTAGTTTTATCTTTTAGTTTTGGTCTTTTATCTATCTGGAGGCTATATTCCTATGCCATTTTTACAAAGAACTTTTTGGAATATAGTTGTTTGCAATGTTGTGTTAGATTATGCTGTACAACAAAGTGAGTCAGCCATATGTATGTGTGTGTCTGTGTGTGTGTGTGTATATATATATATATCACCTTTTCCTTGGATTTCATTCCCATTTAGGTCACCACAGAGTATTGAGCAGAGTTTCCTGTGTTATACAGTAGGTTCTTATTAGTTATCCATTTTACACATAACAGTGTATAATATGTCAGTCCCAGTCTCCCAACTTGTTGGACCCTCCTATGACATTTTAGGTAAGGATTCAATTTTTCTGCATTTTATATAGTGATCAAGTTCTTTGCTTCTTCTTGAAATGATTTTCTTCTTTTGTATGCATTAATTTCCATGCACACGTGGATGTGATTCCTCAGTTTATTCTACTTGTTTTTGGGCCATTTCTACCCTCCTGCTCCTCCGTAGCTTTGCGGTCTGTCTTAGTAATAGAGAGTAAGTTATTCTCAAAGTTATCTCCTCATTAACTTAGCTATTCATAGGTCTTTATCCTTCAAAAGACATTTAGTAAATCAAGTTCCTTACAAAACTTCTGGTCAGAATTTCAAGTGAGATTATGAGGAATTATGGTTACTACTTCAACTCCTATATTTTTCATATTTTATGAAATATGAAACTGGGTCCTTTTTTATAATTTTTCAGCTTATTTTAATAATATATTCCCATAAACCTTGGAGATACTATTATGTTTATTATACATTTGTTGTTCAACTAATGTAATAATTCTCCATCTTGCAATATGTTGTTCCCGTTATAGTTTTCAATTGATTTTGCTCTTCTCTTGTCTGTTTTTTTGACCTGTGACTTCAAGTACCGTATCCTGTAATGTGCATAGGGAAGGGTCAAAACATACACTCTAGTTCTCACCCTACAGGTGTAGGGGAGGGCCAGGAAAATATCCATAACCTCAGATATGCAGATGATACCACTCTTATGGCAGAAAGTGAAGAGGAACTAAAAAGCCTCTTGATGAAATTGAAAGAGGAGAGTGAAAAAGTTGGCTTAAAGCTCAACATTCAGAAAATGAAGATCATGACATCTGGCTCCATCACTTCATGGCAAATAGATGGGGAAACAGTAGAAACAGTGTCAGACTTTATTTTTGGGGGCTCCAAAATCACTGCAGATGGTGATTGCTGCCATGGAATCAAAAGACGCTTACTCCTTGGAAGGAAAGTTATGACCAACCTAGATAGCATATTCAAAAGCAGAGACATTACTTTGCCAACAAAGGTCCGTCTAGTCAAGGCTATGGTTTTTCTAGTGGTCATGTATGGATGTGAGAGTTGGACTGTGAAGAAGGCTGAGTGCCGAAGAACTGATGCTTTTGAACTGTGGTGTTGGAGAAGACTCTTGAGAGTCCCTTGGACTGCAAGGAAATCCAACCAGTCCATTCTGAAGGAGATCAGCCCTGGGTGTTCTTTGGAAGAAATGATGCTGAAGCTGAAACTCCAGTACTTTGGCCACCTCATGTGAAGAGTTGACTCATTAGAAAAGACCCTGATTCTGGGAGGGATTGGGGGCAGGAGTAAAAGGGGATGGCAGAGGATGAGATGGCTGGATGGCATCACGGACTCGATGGACGTGAGTCTGAGTGAACTCCGGGAGTTGGTGATGGACAGGGAGGCCTGGCATGCTGCAGTTCATGAGGCTGCAAAGAGTCGTACACGACTGAGTGACTGAACTGAACTGAACTGAACTGAACTGAAGGGGATGAACCTACAGAACCCCACTGATCACCATCTCTTTGCTGTCATGCCACTATTTGGCCAACTGTTTGGCCAGGAAAACATCCATAAACCCATCCAAACAAACAGCTCTGAGATTTAGGAGGGTGATGGGAGTGGTGAATGTCAAGCCCCTGGCTGGTTGCCATATCTGGTTTCCTCAGCTCTGCAAGGCTTCTATGAAGCCCTGATATTTCCCTGTCAATGCATGGTGTACTAATGCAATGATCTTCCAGCTAAATGGGATAGGCAATAGCCTAATGTAATATCCTCTTGAAGTTCATGTCTTGACTGAAGTGTGGCTTACATGGGGTATACATTTGTCAAACACTTTGAACAGTACACTTGAGATCTGTGCATCCCACTATAAGAACACAATACCTAGGAATGATAGGACATCTATTATAATCAGCCTAATTTTACTATTATTGAACAATGATCTGGAAAAACTAACAATTAGAATGAGCTGTAAACTGAAATAAGAATTATAAAGATTCAAAAGAGGGAGATAATATTGCATTTGTTAGTCCTTATCACCTTTTCTCTGAATCTCCAAAAACTCATAGAAAAAAATATTAGAACTGCTGAGAGATTATTTTAGTTTAGTAAAGCAAAACGGATGTCTGAGGAGGCCTTACAAATAGGTGAAAAGAAGAGAAGCCAAAAGCAAAGGAGAAAAGAAAACAGGTACCCATTTGAATGCAGAGTTCCAAATAAGAGCAAGGAGAGATAAGAAAGCCTTCCTCAGTGATCAATGCAAAGAAACAGAGGAAAACAATAGAACGGGAAAGACGAGATCTCTTCAAGAAAATTAGAGATACGAAGGGAATATTTCATGCAAAGATGGGCTCATTAAAGGACAGAAATGGTATGGTCCTAACCGAAGCAGAAGATATTAAGAAGAGGTGGCAAGAATACACAGAAGAACTGTACAAAGAAGATCTTCATGACCCAGATAATCATGATGGTGGGATCACTCACCTAGAGCCAGACATCCTGGAATGTGAAGTCAAGTGGGCCTTAGGAAGCATCACTATGAACAAAGCTAGTGGAGGTGATGGAATTCCAGTTAAGCTGTTTCAAATCCTGAAAGATGATGCTGTGAAAGTGCTGCACTCAATATGCCAGCAAATTTGGAAAACTCAGCAGTGGCCACAGGACTGGAAAAGGTCCGTTTTCATTCCAATCCCAAAGAAAGGCAATGCCAAAGAATCCTCAAACTACCGTACAATTGCACTCATCTCACACACTAGTAAAGTAATGTTCAAAATTCTCCAAGCCAGGCTTCAACAACATATGAACCATGAACTTCCAGATGTTCAAGCTGGTTTTAGAAAAGGCAGAAGAACCAGAGATCAAATTGCCAACATCCGCTGGATCATGGAAAAAGCAAGAGAGTTCCAGAAAAACATCTATTTCTGCTTTATTGATTATGCCAAAGCTTTTGACTGTGCAGATCACAGTAAACTGTGGAAAATTCTTCAAGAGATGGGAATACCAGACCACCTCACCTGCCTCTTGAGAAATCTGTATGCAGGTCAGAAAGCAACAGTTAGAACTATAACTGGACATGGAACAACACACTGGTTCCAAATAGGGAAAGGAGTATGTCAAGTCTGTATATTGTCATCCTGCTTATTTAACTTCTATGCGGAGTACATCATGAGAAATGCTGGGCTGGACGAAATAAAAGCTGGAATCAAAATTGCCGGGAGAAATATCAATAACCTCAGATATGCAGATGATATATATCCACCTTATGGCAAAAAGCGAAGAACTAAAGAGCCTCTTGAAGAAAGTGAAAGAGGAGAGTGAAAAAGTTGGCCTAAAGCTCAACATTCAGAAAACTAAGATCATGGCCTCTGGTCCCATCACTTCATGGCAAATAGATGGGAAAGCAGTGGAAACAGTGGCAGACTTTATTTTTGGGGGCTTCAAAATTCTGCAGATGGTGATTTCAACCATGAAATAAAAAGATGCTTACTCCTTGGAAGAAATCTAGACAACATATTCAAAAGCAGAGACATTATTTTGCCAACAAAGGTCCATCTAGTCAAGGCTATGGTTTTTCCAGTTGTCATGTACAGATGTGAGTGTTGGACTATAAAGAAAGCTGAGCACCGAGGAACTGATGCTTTTGAACTGTGGTGTTGGAAAAGACTCTTTAGAGTCACTTAGACTGCAAGGAGATCCAACCAGTCAATCCTAAAGGAAATCAGTCCTGAACATTCATTGGAAGGACTGATGAAGCTGAAACTCCAGTGCTTTGGCCACCTGATGCGAAGAGCTGACTCATTTGAAAAGATCCTGATGCTGGGAAAGATTGAAGGCAGGAGGGGAAGGGGATGGCACAGGATGAGATGGTTGGATGGTGCCACCAACTCAATGGACATGAGTTTGAGTAAACTCTGGGAGTTGGTGATGGACAGGAAAGCCTGGCATGCTGCAGTCCATGGAGTCACAAAGAATCCGATATGACTGAATGACTGAGCTGAACTGAACTGAGAGTTTAGTAAGGTTGCCATTTAATCAATAAATCCACACTGATCTATAACCGAGGGCACAGTTCAAGTGCTTACAGCATTTTCACCTAATGAAAATAGATGAAAGAAATAAACTGTTAGGAGTTTATGTAGTTTTTTTTTTTAATTGAGTTGTGGTTTAAACAAGTGATATAAACCTCTGTGATACTGAAGATTCTGTTTTACATTTGAAGTAGAAAAAAATGAAAATTTATAAATCAGAACAAATTTATTTTTATATATTTTTTACTTAAGGTGCAGATTTAAGTGTGAAAATGACATATGACATATTTTGTATAAAGTTATCATATCAAGCTTTATATTTCCATACTAATATGTGGAACAGAATTCAACCCTGAATCCTTCAATTGGGTGCAATATTTAATTTTATATGGTTTCATATTTCACAAGAGAAAACAGCTGCTCACAAATTTAGGAAGTTCCTAACCTAACAGAATCTTTGTACAATGCTTTTTCCATTTAGTGCTTCACATTCCAGATATTTGGAGAATTATGGAATTCTAGAACAATGATGTAAACATGTACCACAATACTGTACTGAGCTCAGGAACTTTCATTTTTAGCTGTTCATTCATTCTATTTCTGGTTAAGAAGTGAAGACTATTGGCAATTTTTCTCAAAACATGACGCTATCACTGTAGGCTATGTGGACTGTTTGGTTTAGAAGTTAAGAGCATTGATTCTACGACCAGACAGCTTGAATTCTATCCAGGCGTCAATACTCAGGAAGTGTGACCTGGAGCCAATTTCTCAATGCCTCTGGGTCTCAGAATATAATCTGTAAAGTGATGACGCTTATAGCACCTACATCAGTGAGAAGATTGAATTACTTAAATACATGCAAAGCTCTTAGAACAATCCCAGTGCATGGCAAACACCATTATTATTAAGAACTGGTTTTTGAATTTAGCCTGTATCCCACTACTTAAGGAGTGTGGTTTATGCTGGTACAGTTTTATTTTTTGGAACCTGATTGTAACATAGAAAAGTGGACCAAATCCAATTTCAATGCATCTGAGGGTGTCAAATCATACCTGGTTATCTGTCTTATCAGCTCTTATAGAATGGCTTCAATGTAGGACTATCTCTTAAAGTAAAGGCTGAGTCTCTGATCAGTTTTTCCTGTAGGCTGACATGGGGCATTTTCCGCGGATGGTCTAACAAATCTGTTCATTTCCAATCCACTGCTGAACCACTGCCCTTCAAGCAGGCCAGACTACTGTAACGTGTGCCAAAGTCATGAAGACAGCATTGAACCTTTGCAATGGCCAAGCAACTTAAGCGTATCCAAGCTGCTGTGTTAATTACCCCACATCCATTTCTAATTCATTAGCTCAAGGTAAGTAAATAAGGCAGAGAGTAGATAAAAGTTTGCTACCTTAGATAGAGATTTCCTGACAGGCAAGGCAAGAACCCCTAGCTTGGAAGAAGCATCGTTTGCAGGTAGGCTTACCAATTTCAACCAGTTGTGCTAAATTTCTTAAGACTTAATTCAACACAGAAAAATAAATTATTTCTTATTTTATGTTGTCATGGACAGGGTGTCAAAAATTTCTCTGGTGCATAAAATTTTTCACTAGCACCCTAAATTAAAATAAGTGACAGAGTGATATGATTACTTTTGTAGTATCAGCCAAAATAGAAAATCCCACATGTGATTTAAATTCTCACGTCAGCTGTCCTGTAAGTCCTCAACCATATTTTCAACATGCTAAGGGTATTTGGGGCAAATTTCAACTTCTGCAACAAAATGCACTGGCATAGAGTAAAAGTTTATTTTACCCTCATGTAAGTTTTAATGTGTGCAGTGTCCAAACTGTCTGAGCTGCTCTGCTTCAGGCAGGTGTCTAGAAACCGAGTTGCCATCTTGTTCTGCCTTCTTTGGGGTATTTTCATTGTTCACAGGTTTAAAATGGGGTTCTGAGAATCCACTGACAGGATGAGAAATTACTGAAATACAGGAAAAACATTTTCCTTGGCAAGTGATACAGAATTGATATCCACCTCTTTTGATCATGGGCTTCCCTGATAGCTCAGTTGGTAAAGAATCTTCCTACAATACAGGAGACCCCGGTTCAGTTCTTGGATTGGGAAGATCTCCTGGAGAAGGGAAAGGCTACCCATTCCAGTATTCTGGCCTGGAGAATTCCATGGACTGTATAGTCCATGGGGTCACAAAGAGTCGGACACAACTGAGCGACTTTGTTTCATTTGATCACATTCCACACACTGACACATTGCACAGGTGTCAACTTTACCACATGGCCACCCCTGCCACAAATGAAGTTGGCTCCTCCAGGGCCTAAACCATCTCTTACAGATTCTGTATTCCCCAAATTTAGCAGTTGCCAAGTAAACGTTTAGTTCTGTATTGAATCACCTTGCTGGCAACATACTGATATGGATGGCCACCCATTTGGAGTCTTTTAAAGAAACCAAAAAATGTCTTATCATCACATCCTTGACCCCCAGCTACCTCACATGCGCTCTAATGTATGATGCATGTCCCATACACTGCAGTGGTTTGAGGAAAAATTATGAATCCAACCTTATGAGCATCACCAACCTTTAGCATTTTCCTGAGGGGATGGAACATGTAGAGTGGGAAGGAAGGATGGGAGAGAGGTGAGTTTGGAGGATGTATAACATTTGAGAGGAATCAACTCTCCAGTTTGGGCTGGGGACCATGTGGTCCCGGGGAGCTCCTGGGGGCCTTCAGTCTCTGAAGGAAGGCCTCAGACTCTCTCAGTACAGTAAGTCCTCTACATATGAACCTTCAAGTTGATGTGGTGGTGGTTTAGTTGCTAAAGTCCTGTTCGGCTCTTGCAACCCTATGGATTGTAGCCCACCAAACTCCTCTGTCCATGGGATTTCCCAGGCAAGAATACTGGAGAGGGATGCCATTTCCTTCTCCAAGGAATCTTCTCAAGCCAGGGATTGAACCAGGTCTCTTGCATTGTTGGTGATCTACTGCATTGCAGGCAGATTCTTCACTGATCGGGCCATCAGGAAAGCAAGTTACGAATGTTCAAAAATGTGAACATTTTGGCCAACCTCTGTATGCCAGCTGTTATGCTGTACTACTGGATTTCTCAAGGTATTATACTATAAGATTTAAAAAGTTTTCTTTATTTTTTGTTTGTTTTTTTGTGGACATACTATTTGTGTTGAAAGTGTTACAAGCCTATGACAGTAGAGTACTATATAGCTGATTGTGTCAGTTGCGTACCTGGCTAACTTTGGTGGACTTATGAACAGATTGGACTTACAGATGTGCTCTTGGAATGGAACTCATCTGTACATAAGGGACTTACCATAGAAACGTCCAGTTGCTCTGAGGTAAGCAACACAGTGGGTGTCCAGCAAATGCAGCCACCTCTCAGTGCCTGGCTCCTGGTCTCAAGCTTCATAGTCTCTTCAGAGTTGTCACTGATTGCTACCAGAAGGGGCACATCATTGTCCTGACACACTGAGGCTTGAGCTTCTTGGAGGGAGCCCAGAGAATAACCTGAGCTCATCTTTCGTCTGGTCAAAGTCCCTGCTTCCCAGCTTGGGTGTTCTCTCTGAAGACCCTTCACATGTGGCAGCCTGGGGAAAGCCCACTCCACAGACCTCCTCTCTATGCCCACAGCAACCTTCCATAGCAGCTTCACTGGAACACAGCCTAGGCAGTACAACTTCCATTCAAGAAATACACAAGGTCAGCACTCATGGCAGAAGGTCAGAGTCAGGACAGAATAGCCTGTTGCAGGGAAGGGCAGCATCGAGTTGGAGGGAGCAGGGAATGAAAGACAGGTGACAAGGTTATGAAATTACCCTCTATCTCAAGTGAGGAACAAACTCAATTGCCTTTCTCTCTGGAATCTTTTATAATTAACTGATCACTGGTATGGGTTTCCCCAGTGGCTCAGAGGTAAAGAACTCACCTGCAGTCCTGGAGACACAGGAGATGCTTGTTCAATCCCTGGATCGGGAAGATTCCCTGGAGATCAGGGGATCAAGGCAACCCACTCTAGTATTCTTGCCTGCAGAATCCCAAGGACAGAAGAGCCTGGTGGGCTATAGTCCATAGGGTTGCTTATGTCAGGCTCCATAGAGTCTGACATGATTACGTGACTGAAGTGACTGACCACACACACACATCGCTGGTATAGGGAAAAACCTAATCTCAGTCTGGCCTTGTAGTTCCCAGACTCATCTGCCCATTAGCTCACCTGAAATCTTAAAAGCTCCCAAAGCCCAGGCCTCATCTATGCCAGTTAAACACAGTCCCTAGGGACCTAGGCTGAAGAAGAGTTGAGGCTCTCCAGGTAAGGCCAGCACATACAACTTTGAGAACCTTGAGTCTAGAAGAGTGGTTCTCAAAATTTAACGTCATCGAACTCTCCTGGAATGCTTAAAATACAAGCTGGGCCCTCTTCCCAGAATTTCTGATTCTGCAGGACTCGGGATGGTGGCCTGAGAATTTGCATTTCTAACATGTTCTCAGGTAATGCAGCTGCTGCTGGTCTGGGGACCACACTTTGAGAACCACTGAGCCAGATAATTTAAAACTTAATTTTCAATAATTTTAATCTACATTTGAGGTTTAGTTGGCCAACCAGGGGAAAACTGCTCCTTCTTTCAGATTCCTGTCTTCTGTAGAGGTGGGGTCTTATGATCTATGTGGTAGGGATGGTTCTTCCATCAGGTCCTCTGGCTCCGCTGCTCCCATCGCAGACTCTCTGCTGCTGTCTGAGGCCTGTGTCTACTAGCGCTGAAGTTGGGATCTGTCCTGGGCTCACTCGGGAGCCTGGTGGTCCATCAACTCTCACCAGTCCTGCCTAGCCCGCCAGACCACCCTGCCTTGGCTTTTGGAGGGTCACTTTGTTTCCTCCCACCCTACCCCCGCTGCTGACCTAGTGGCCGGCCCAAAGCAGATCAGGAATTCTGCATCACAGCCTTTCTCCGCTGGACCACACTGCTTTGCTCTGTTAGCTCTGCTTGCCATAGGAGGAGGGCAAAGTCCCTGTGCCCCAAGGTCCCTCTGGATTTTGCATCCTGGAGCAAGGGATGAGAGTACCCTCTGATCATAAGGAACTGCTGGGCCAGAGGGAAACATTCTCAAGTGGCTCCAGGATTCTCAGACAGAGAGACTGCAGAAGCTGGGGCTGGTGGCCTGTCCTTCTCCCTCAAGCCTGACCTCTGCTCTCTCTCATAGCAGTAGTGCTCCAGCTCTGCTCTCTTTACTCTGTGACCTCCCTCTTTAGAGCTGGCTCACTTCTGACCTGCAGATGCTATGAAATATTCCTGTATCCTTTCTGTGAAGCACCTCTTGCCTAACCATCACACTGGGGTGTGGTTGGTGGTGTATGTGTCCAGATCACGTGGGCTGCTAGTTGAGTAGCCAGCTCTCAGGCCACAGCCCTGACCTACCAAATTAGAAACTCCAGGGGTGGGACATAAGAACCTGCACTTGAACGGGCAGATAATTCTATGTACACTCAATTTGAGGCCATCTGTAATAGGCTGTTTAGCTTCTGAGGACAGAAACTGTGCTGTTGACAAGTGTGTCTGCACCATTTGGCACCGAGCATTCGCAGGAGTCACCATACTGACGGCTGGGTTCCAGAGTGGGGATGGGGTGCAGACAATGATGCTCACAAAGTGTGTGTGTGTGTGTATGTGTGTGTGAAAGAGAGAGAGATTGCAACATCATCTGAATTCTGTTAGGCCCTGGAACATATCTCTGCTTTTGTTTGAGCGGTGCTCATCAGAAGTGATGGGATGCTTCAAACACCACAGTTACAGCCTGTTGCTTACATGAGGAGGGACTCCAGGAGGTTGAGACACAGGTAAGGTTAGAGCCAGGATACCCTTGTTGGGTTTTCCCTTCTCTCTGGGACAATCGCTGATGGAGTGAGCAGACAAGACTGTGCTGTGCAGATGCCCTCTCCTTCTGTGGTTGCTGTCACAGAAGCTGAAAACACACATTACACATCTCCATTGTGAGCATAAAATAAATTTTTGTTGGATTAATAAAGGAACAGCACTGTGACAGTTCATAGTCTGCAATGAACTTTTGAAATAAAGAAAAACAGCTGTCCTGTAGATAATACTTCTTGCGTGCCAGATCCTGTTCCAAAACTTCTATATAAAATTCAATTAAATCTTTGATTTTATATTTTTCCTCTTTTAAATTAAATCTTTGATTAAAAAAATAAAATTTCCCATTCAACAGAGGTGTAGGCACAGAGATGAAGAAACTCTCCCAAGGTCCCAGAGGCTGGGGCTGAACCTAGGCCATCAGTTCTAGAGTCTGGGCACTGGGCTACTTGCCTCTTGGCTCTGTGAACACATGTTCCAGGGGAATAGAGGACATTTCTGAAGGCCTTCCTCAGCCAGTCCCCTTTTCAAGAGCATATAAGGCAGTCCCCACTGAATCGAATCAAACTGGAAAACCAGGTACAAACACTTCTGGAGACAGAAGCCATCTTCTATGCTAAGACACATTTCCTCAAGCATGTTTTGTGCCTGTGAGGAACTGGCGGTTAGCTAGATTGAGATAACTGTCTTTTTATTTAAAAAACACACACACAAAAGAACCCCACAGCTCCTACTAGGTTTTCTTTCTCCTGCACTCTGTATTATGTTGAATTCAGGTGGAATTTTGATATTACAAGTTACAGTAAATTTTATAGCTAAATAAACACCCCAATTGCAGGCTTTACTGTGTAGTCAGGATTGTGTATAAACATGAGACAGTTTAGTGGAATTATTATAATACCTGTTTGTATTTCAAGGTTATACAAATTCTGCTTAAATAAAGTAGTACGTATAACCTACATAACATTAAATTATGTCATAATCATACTGCAACACACACAAAATTTGAGGGCATTCCGCTGATAATGATGGATTGTTTCAATAATTTGTACCTTTTCTAACAGAACTAGAGAGTCTGTTTTGCTTGTTAAAATGCATAGTGATTTACAATAGTCAAAACTGCATTTGGCAGCAAGTTATGTTGAAGACAAGATAGGTAGGAAATATTTTCTTGATTAGATAATGGTTGGTTGAAATTCTTTCCAGCTTTGGTGAAACAAAAGTTAGCAATTGAATGCATATCAGATGATGCATCAATTTCCCATAAATAGAAGACTGTGCAACCTACTTTATTGAAAAAACCTTTATGCAGAGTTAGATTTAATCTCTCAATTTGAGAAGCAGTGCCATGAAATAAGACGTTTGCATGCAAAATCTCCAGATTTCCAATGGAAATATAAAACAAAGAAGCGTTCTGTTCCCCTGGGGATGGCACCTATCTTGGATTCGTTTTTTCTCTGATGTTCTTGTATGGTATTATCAGGGGCTTCAGGGAAGTGAAACAGCAGTTTGCTTCCTTAAGAACAAAGGCTTGAGGAATTAGAAAAAAGAAAAAAAGCAGAAGATAATATATGAGAAGTAGTTTCCCTACTGTTCATTATATTTGTTATGGATTTCCTGAGGAGTCATCATTGTCTCAATAATTTGTCTTGAATGATTTTTTTTTAATTTTTATTTTTTAATTTTAAAATCTTTAATTCTTACATGTGTTCCCAAACATGAACCCCCCTCCCACCTCCCTCCCCATAACATCTCTGTGGGTCATCCCCATGCACCAGCCCCAAGCATGCTGTATCCTGCGTCAGACATAGATCGGCGATTCAATTCTTACATGATAGTATACATGATAGAATGCCATTCTCCCAAATCATCCCACCCTCTCCCTCTCCCTCTGAGTCCAAAAGTCCATAATACACAGCTGTATGAATGATTTTGATATTTAATCTAGAAACTAAACAGGACCTGACTTTATGCTTTGTTTTCTCGGTGTTTATTTTTCCTAAATCACACTTGCAAATGTTTCTTGAGGAAGGCAGATCTTTATGTAAAACTGAGAAAAGTGTGGACATTCAGAGCAAACTATTCATTTTTCATAAAAGGCTAGGTACCTTACCAAACGTAAAAGTGACATTTTATTAGTATCTTTACATTTATTTGTAATTAAGTATTTAGCACATGATATGTGCCTGATAAATGAATAAATGACAAATAAGACATGGTCCCATGGTCAAGGCCCAGTAACATAGTTGTGCTTGACTGGGGTATACTGCAAGCATGGTACCCAGAAAGAAAACGCATCCTTCCAGCACAGGAACCTTATCGACTATATGGCAACCATGGTGATGTCTACTCTTTGTTTCTATAACAAGACAGTCATTTCACAGTCTGTAAAATCTATTGATTTCTATTTTTAATTGTTAAGTGTTCCAAAGTTTTACCTACTTATTTACAGCACTGCTTACGACTAAGCCACTTCACTTCAAAAATGTCAGGAGTGTTTCACAGTCTGTTTTTATAAAGCCATTTCTTTCTACATACTTACCTGTGCCTTAAGAGGCAATCTCAGGTAAGGTAAACATCATTTCTTACCAAAGTGCTTTAGCCAAACAACAGGTTAATCATCTGAAGCCATAATATTATGATGTGCCTGGATGGCTTTCACCAAATACTGTTTCCCATGTACGAGAACCAGGAAATCCTGGAGACATCTCCAATCCAGATCTGATTCCTACAGTGGAAATATACAAGATAAGCTTGGGTTTTCTTGAGATTGTGTCAAAAAGACAGACCATTTGAAAATGTTTCCCTGGCTAAGTGACAGTCATTCAGTCATGTCCCACTCTTTGCGACCCCATGGACATATCTCTCAGCTTTTGTCAGGAAAGTAGACAAATATTTAAGAAGGCATAAGAAACTTTATTAAAGTAATGAATAACTATTATTTTAAAAATAAGTGTGTTTTTTTTTACCTTAAAAGCAGAAAGTATTGTTTTGTTTGCTGTGTCCATGAATAGTTTTCAGAAAATGATTTAAGCCACATATTAAGTTTCAATTTATTTGGAAAAACACATTCTCTGTCTTCAATAAAATAAAATTAGAGGCAATGGTAAAGGTTTAAATAAAGAATTCCTCCAATTAGAAAGTTTACAGCGGTATTCTAAATGACTTCTAGGTTAAAATGAAAATAAAAACTGCATATTATAAAAAATTTGTAAAAATTAAAATGCCGTTTCAGGAACTTTCAACAAGATGTAGAAGCTTTTCTCAAAATAAATTACATATCCTTGTGGCTTTATTAATCTCAAGACATAGTGATGTAAATGAATGCATTATTCAAAACTCAAAATTAAAAAAGAATAAACAATGTAAACTAAAGAATGGCCTCAATAACTATAAAATTCAAAAACTGAGAATTGCCATCATATCTAATCCAGATAATAACACAAGAATACAGAGGTGTACACAACATTAAGCACAAGAATGAGAACAGACAGATAAATAGAAGAGAATTTTAAAATTATACTGAAATTATACTGATTTAAAATGTTATAGCCATAGCTCATAAAATAAATCATTTACATAAATGTAAATGTCTGATAAAGTACATATATAAATATTTTAAAACCATTAAAATTAAAATGAGACTATTTATATTAACCTTGGATGCAAGCAGACTTTCTGAGCATTACAACAAATGTGAAACCCAAAGTATTAAGTATTCAAAGACTTGCGAGTTTCTCTGTAGGCAACTGTGGATCCATGCAGACAGATTCAGTAAGTGAATGGAAGTGAGAAAGAACAAGTGACCCAATCAAAGACCAATGAACATTCCTTTTTTGAAAGTTCCGTGCCAACCATTCAATCCAAATTGAGATGGGGATC
The DNA here is from genome assembly GCF_032405125.1 of Capricornis sumatraensis. Taxonomy (NCBI): domain Eukaryota; kingdom Metazoa; phylum Chordata; class Mammalia; order Artiodactyla; family Bovidae; genus Capricornis; species Capricornis sumatraensis. The sequence continues at coordinate 83,449,105 of NC_091073.1, forward strand.
CCATACTGGATTTGGTGGAGGATATTTCCACCAACGCCACTTCCAAACACATTTTTTAAAAATTACAATCAAATAGAATATATTTCCTGTGAGCCAGTCAGGTCAGCTGGCTCAGACCCAGTGCAAACAGTTGTTTGTTTTAATAGACCTTAGTGTTCAGAGCAGTTTTAGGTTCACAGCAAAACTGAGTGGAAAGTCCAGAGATACAGGGACTCAAACGATGTCACCCAGACATGATTTGGCTCCCTCCATCCTAACCTTTACTTTCCTTGTGTTGGTTTCATTTTCAGGTAAGGTTTTTTCATGCGTGGCAGAAAGGGCTGCCGGGTAGCATTAGGCCACACTGTGCCAGTCTTATCCTCCTATAATTCTGTTGTAATAAGGGGAAAAACATTGTTTTTTAAAAACAAGAAGACTCCTTTTAGAGGAGAAGCAAGTCTGACTAGCAGAACATCTTGATGAGCCTTTGTGGATGCAGAAATATAGTCTGGGGTCATGGCCAATTGGTCTAGAAGGAAAAGAATTACCTATTTTATTATCCAAACCGAGGACACTTTGGAGACGGAGAGGGAACTCTTTTAATCACTTCCCTTGGACTATAGGTATCATCTGGCATCGTTTCCTATAAATGAAGTTTATGCTCCCCTTCTGAAGAAATGAAGCCAAGAGGTAGCTAAACCACTGTACTTAAAAAAAAAAAAAAAGATGATATGACTCAATTTAAACTGACTGACTGACTGTACCAAATGTTGGTGTGGACATGTAGAATCTGAAACTCTCACAGCTAGTGGAAGTGAGATTGATATATACAAGAGAACTGCAGGCATAAAACCCAAAGATTTGTACCTAAATGTCCATTGGAGCTTCAAAAACACAAACATTCAGGTACAAATCTTTGGGTTTTATGCCTGCAGTTCAATTTTGTACCAGAAACAATCCAAATCCATCAGTAGACAAATGGATAAACAAACTGGTATATCCATCCATACAATGGAATGCTACTCTGCAATAGAGACACATAGCTATCGAGGTGCACAACAATGTAGACTAATCTCAAAACCATTACACTGAGTGAAAGAAGGCAGGCTAAGAAAGAACAAATTATATGATTCCATTTATTTAAACTCAAGAAAATACAAGCAAATCTATATAGAGAGAGAAAGGACATTAGCTGTTACCTGGGGATGGAGGTGAAGAAAAGACTGGATTGAAAAAGGCTCAAAGAATCTTTTGAGGGTGATGGAAATGTTGTTTGAGAGGTGAAGGTTTCTTGGGTGTATGTATGTCAGACCTATTAGAATCGCACACTTAAAATTTGTGAAGTTTTGTGCACTTCAATTGACCACAAAAAGTTGGAAGACTTCTAAAAAATAAAAACAAGTAGGTTTTTTGGAAAGAGAGTTGGAGCGGTTTGAGTCAGGGTAAAGAGGAAGAGGTTTAGGGGGAATGAAGGGGCCTAAGAAAAAGCAGAATCTATAGTGAACCGAAGAGACCAGTGCACATTCCCGTGGTTAGGTTGGGGCCCCTGGAGAGAGAATACCAAAAGACTTCCAGATGAATGATGTCTGAAAATCTGCTTTATCTGCTGTGATATTCTCTGATGTAACTACCATACTTACACCCTTCGTCTTTAATAAGAAATGGCCTTGGATGAGAGCTGTTTAAAACATATAAGGGAGCTGAACCTCTGTAGGTAGACTCAGGATAGTCAGAAAAGAAACATCTAAAATGTGCAATGTGAGAGAAACCTTCAGGATTCATTGGCAACAGAATATCAGTCTGAAATAAAAAAAGATCAATCTGAAATGACCCAGTGAAATATCCAACTTTCAAGAATCCCCACTGAGATTTGGAACTTGGCTTAAGATCACAGTACCCAGGGAATGGGGATTTGACAGTGTCATTTGATTCTTGAAGGCTGTTAGGTTCTGGCTGACACTGAGTTACATGACTATATCAAAGGGCAGTGGTCCCATCATTCCAATCAAGTGCTGCATTTTGGGTCAACTGCTCTTTCTAAGATTTTCACCTGGGGTCAGAGAGATTGCGATCACTGGCCTTCTGCTTCTTAGTCATCAGATTCAAAGGTAAATTGCAATTCAGGGTTAGGAAGAGGTGATGGGAAATAAGAAGGAAAAACAGTTTTCAATTTCAATGCCCATGGTGCCTACACTGGAAATGCAGTGCGTGATAAGCAAGATTCTTGAGTCATCTTTCCTAGAGCAGAGAGGCCAGCAGGAACATAGACATTAAATCAGGAAGAGCAATGCATGTTAGCACAAAGAGGAGGGGAAAGGATTTCCAGTGTGAATTAAAGACAACTGAATCTAGGGGACTTCTTTGAGATATAATGAGGAGGAAATTCAAAAGATGAATAGGGGAACTTCCTTGGTGGTCCAGTGGTTAAGAATCCACCTTGTGATGCAGAGGGACACACGTTCCATCTCTGCGTCCCTGAATTAAGATCCCACATGTCTGGTGGTAACTAACCCAGCATGCTGCAACTACTGACTGCCAGCACTCCAAAGTTCAGGCACCACAACCAGAGTGTCTGTTCACCACAACAAAAGATCCTGTGTGCTGCAACTAAGACCTGATGCAGCCAAATAAATTAATTAATTAAATTTTAAAAATGTTGAATAAGGAATGATGCCCCACCCTCAAAACATCCTTGCAGACCAGCCCCCATTTCCCTAGTCAATGTAGCTCAGCAAGGCTGATGACAGCTACCCTGGACCAACACCTGTGTGTCAGCCAAGCTGGATAATGTCCTAAGTATTGATGGGACAAAGCAACATCTACTGCTGTGACCTCAACAGTAAAATTTGTCCCTGTCTACCACAGTGGGCTTCTGTGTTCCCAAACGGAGGAAACAGGCATTGGCTGTACATTTGACCATTCCAAATCAGAGCCTACTTTTCTGGGAGTCACAGCATGGGATGGCAAAGAAGGCCCACAGATGGACACAATGGACAATGGCAATGTACTTACTTTCAGCTTCCAGACTTAGTCATAGAATTTTGCTTCCTCTTCTGTTCCTATATACAAATACTCAGTCATGAATCCAACTATCAGGAACATTTTTGTCTGGTTCTCTAACTCAACTGCTCTTCTACACAGTAGTCTGTGCTAGACTGTTAGTTGGTGGCCCCCAGTGAAGCATGCCTCCTGGTACCCTCCTCCCTATGTAATTCTTTCTCTCATTGATTCTGGGCATCACCATCTGACTTACGTGGACCAGTGGGACATTAACAAGAGTAATGCAATCAGGGGGTTGATGAGCACCTGTCCACTAGGTCCTGTCTTCCTGAATAGCTCCCTCTTGGAATCCAGCTACTGTACTATATATAGGGAAGTTTTAACTCTTCTGTTGTGAAAGAGGGACCTCGGGGAGAAGAGCTAAGGCATCACAACTCACAATCAGCACTGAGACCTCAGGTGTGTGAGAGAGGCCTCCCAGAACCTTCCAGCCCAGCCTAAGCACCAGCTGGATGAACAGACAAGATGGGAAGAAGCCCAGCAGAGACCAAAGGAGCAGAGAAACCACCTAGCTGATCCCTGCCAATCCACTGGGCAACGAAAGAGAACTGTTAAATTGTTTTAGACTTATAAATAGTGCTTGCCTCACAACAACACTTATCACATAGATGTGACCCTCAGACCTTTTATTCTCAGACTTGGTCGCAATGAGCCACCATCAATTTATCAGTGACAACTCAGATATTCCTAACTGGGTGCTGGTTCCTGTGGGCCTTTCTATTCTTGGTCCCTACTCTAGTAAATTGTGATTCTTTGTATCTACCCATTTAGGTCTCCAATTTGGGGGGCAGTGCTTTCTCCTTGTGACCACAATTTTTTGACAGATGTGAAAACAGTTGACTTTTAGTTTTTCAGCTTTTTACTTGTTAGGATAGAGTGACAACTTCCAAGCTTTTTCCATGCCAGGTTGGAAGCTGGAAACCCAACACTTGGTTTTTAATTCAGATTATATTGAAAAAAGAATCAAACTACTTGTTTAACATATTAATAGTTATCTTTTTTCTGTTTTTCTTCTTAGAACAATTTTCTTGTGGATGCTGTAGGATGCTCTTCTGATAAATGCAGTGTCTCCCAGACTGGCAGGTAATGCTCTCAACTGGAAGTGATCTAAGGGGCCCCCTTGTCGCAATACCTATACAACACTTCCAACCAGAAGTGGGAGTCCTTTGCAGGAACAAAACAGAACTAAGTGGAGATGGATTCTACTCTTCACCTTCCCCAGCTCCACTAGAGGCTATGCTAAGAAAGCTAGGCAGAGTCAGTCTATCCCCTGTGTCTTTATTTGCTCCACTCCTTCCCCAACTGATTCCACTGATAGAAGTAGAATCTCAGAAAAACTGTAGAAATAGAGGTGCTGATGACAGCTGTGGTTTCACATATGCTTATATCCATTCTTTTTAAAATTCTTTTCCCATTTAAGTTATTACAGAATATGGATTAGAAATGCCATTCTATAGTAGGTCCTTGTTGTTTATTTTAAATGTAACAGTGTATACATGTTAATGCCAGACTCCTAATTTATCCCTTCCCCCTCACCTTTCCCCTTTGGTAACTATATTTGTTTTTTATGTCCATAAGTCTGTTTCTGGAAAAACAACTTTTTTAATGCTCAAAGGGCAAGAAAAGGCCCTAGAGCCTAGAGCCAGACACCCTGGAATGTGAAGTCAAGTGGGCCTTAGAAAGCATCACTATGAACAAAGCTAGTGGAGGTCATAGAATTCCAGTTGAACTATTTCAAATCCTGAAAGGTGATGCTGTGAAAGTGCTGCACTCAATGTGCCAGCAAATTTGGAAAACTCAGCAGTGGCCACAGGACTGGAAAAGGTCAATTTCCATTCCAATCCCAAAGAAGGCAATGCCAAAGAATGTTCAAACTACCACACAATTGCACTCATCTCACACGCTAGTAAAGTAATGCTCAAAATTCTCCAAGCCAGGCTTCAACAGCATATGAACCGTGAACTTCCAGATATTCAAGCTGGTTTTAGGAAAGGCAGAGGAACCAGAGATCAAATTGCCAACGTCTGCTGGATCATCAAAAAAGCAAGAGAGTTCCAGAAAAATATCTATTTCTGCTTTATTGACTATGCCAAAGCCTGTGACTGTGTGGACCACAACAAACTGTGGAAAATTCTTCAAGAGATGGGAATATCAGACCACTTGACCTGACTTTTGAGAAATCTGTATGCAGGTCAGGAAGCAACAGTTAGAACTGGACGTGGAACAACAGACTGGTTCCAAATAGGAAAAGGAGTACATCAAGGTTGTCTATCGTCACCTTGCTTATTTAACTTATATGCAGAGTACATCATGAGAAACGCTGGACTGGAAGAAGCACAAGCTGGAATCAAGATTGCCAGGAGAAATATCAATAACCTCAGATATGCAGATGACACCACCCTTATGGCAGAAAGTGAAGAGGAACTCAAAAGCCTCTTGATGAAAGTGAAAGAGGAGAGTGAATAAGCTGGGTTAAAGCTCAACATTCAAAGATCATGGCATCTGGTCCCATCACTTCATGGCAGATAGATGGGAAAACAGTGAAAACAGTGTCAGACTTTATTTTGGGGGCTCCAAAATCACTGCAGATGCTGATTGCAGCCATGAAATTACTCCTTGGAAGGAAAGTTATGACCAACCTAGATAGCATATTGAAAAGCAGAGATATTACTTTGCCAACAAAGGTCTGTCTAGTCAAGTCTATAGTTTTTTCAGTGGTCATGTATGGATGTGAGAGTCAGACTGTGAAGAAAGCTGAGCACCAAAGAATTGATGCTTTTGAACTGTGGTGTTGGAGAAGACTCTTGAGAGTCCCTTGGACTGCAAGGAGATCCAACCAGTCCATCCTAAAGGAGATCAGTCCTGGGTGTTCATTGGAAGGACTGATGCTGAAGCTGAAACTCCAATATTTTGGCCACCTCACGCGAAGAGTTGACTCATTGGAAAAGACTCTGATGCTGGGAGGGATTGGGGGCAGGAGGAGAAGGGGACGACAGAGGATGAGATGGCTGGATGGCATCACTGACTCAATGGACGTGAGTTTGAGTGAACTCGGGGAGTTGGTGATGGACAGGGAGGCCTGGGGTGCTGCGATTCATGGGGTCACAAAGAGTCGTACACAGCTGAGTGACTGAACTGAACTGAACTGAACTGCGTAAGAGAACTGGCTAAACAAATGGGATCTGGGTGGTATCTACACTGAAATTTTGTGCATTTTAACTGCATATAAATATTTTAGATCTGAATTTTTTTAAAAATCAGGTATATTGAGGAACAGTTGGGGTACAATTTCCCCTTATTGTTCAGTCTTATGAGTGATGACAAATATATACACCATTGTAGTCAATAAATATGATATTTCCATCACTCTGAAAAGATTCCTTGTGGCTATTTGTAGTCAATACCTTCCTTCCAGCCCATAGCATCCACTAACCTGAGTTCTGTTTCTAGGGTTTTGTGTTTTCTAGGTGTCATATAAATGGTGTCATACTTTATGCAGAATTTTGTCTGGCTTCTTTCACTCAGTGTGGTGCTTTTCAGATTCAGTTGTAATGCATTTATCAATATTCATTCCATTTTACTGTTGAGTACTGTTCCTTTGTATGGATTTAGTACACTTTGTTTATCCATTCACTAGTTAATGGGTGTTAGAGTTGGACCCCAACATCACTCCTCTGCAACCACTAGCTGATCCCAGAAACCAGAGTTCAGGGGAAAGCAGGTGAGGCACTTCTAAAAGGCCAACCTCTCAGGGAAAAAAAAAAGAGTGGAAAGGTATAGAAGAGATCTGAAGGGGAATATGCACGCTGCCCAGCGCTCATAATACCTGAACCAACTGCGGAAGTTTAAATTCTCAACAACCAGGAAATGTTATGAAGTGCTACTTTTCTAGGCTGCCTCTTAGAAACATCTTTTTGCCCAATCCTTTCCCTCCTCAACCTAGCTCCAGAAGGATTGCTTGGCTGGATGCAAGCCCTGGGTGAAAGTGTTTTGTTCCTCTAAGATTCTAAGAAGAGCACATTCATATGGACCACTGTAGAGCTCCAAGGCAATTTCCTGGTTCTGTTCTCTCGATCTGTGTCTCTTGCCATACAAAATAAACGAGAGTTGTGAACCCGGCAGCCTCCTGTGTTCATGCTGCGTACAGTATGTCTGTGCACTGTTAAGCAGCTGCCACAGTTTCCCCCAGAGGTTGCTACAATTCAGGGCTGGATGAGGTAATGGGGATATTTAGCCCAAGTTAAGCTTGTAAAAGTGCTTTGGGAATCTTTGGAATGAAAAGAACTGTGCATACCCGAAGAGTTCGCTATAATTACACGATGTATGCCCAGGGTTGGGAAAAGATCTGTGCATGGAAGTCTCCCACTAGTAAATATGATGACTTCTTTGCTTGGACAAGATTAATCTGAGAACCGAACTGTAGTAAAATAAACTTTAGGCAGTGTTAGTGATGGGAAAACTTGAGATCATTCCCCTACCTACAAGAAGAGAATTCTGATAATTATTACATCATCGAGACTGGAGGAGGGTGTAAAGGCAATAATATGTATGAATTAATTTATGGGGAGTTTTCTGAGGTGTCAGATAACGTTCTTGGAATGGCGGCTAGATCATGACAAGGGTCCCTGTCATGAAAGCCTGGTTACAGGGCAATCCGCCTGTAAAAAAAAAATGCAACTTATCCCTCCGTCTGGGTTATATCTTGGAACACAGTCAGGCATGACTCAATTTGTTGAGTGGATTGAGGGCCTGAAGACAGTGAGAAGGGGGACTGGGGCTTTAAAACCAGACCTTCCCTCCTGGAGTGGGACAGGTGGTGGGCAGCTTAACCCAGTTACTGATGCTTGGCACAAGTCCAGCCCAGCAGGCAGAGTTTAGTTTCCAAGAGAGAGGCAAGAGGCCAGGCCAACAGTCAATTTCAGAGGGTTTACCAGAAGGTCCTCATGGGATAGAACAGTACAACCAGGAATGGTAGATCATGGAAATCCAAACCTGCAAGGGCCACCATGAATGTCCCTCAGCAAGGGACTCAAGCTCAGATTTTTACTTTAGAGAAGGAACACTGGCAGTTATAAGTCAGTGATGGGGGTGAGAGGCAGGACGTCTATGGAGAAAGACACTAGGTGCAGGGAACAGGCCCAAACCGGCTGTGTTCCAGTATTTCCATGTCAAGTGCATTTGGGAGAGGCAGTCTGGTTGGAAGGGGAAGTTTGAGGCTGTCTTTACATAGAACTTTACATAAAGTTGATAACAGTTTTCCATATCACAGTATATATTAATTACGGAAGAAAGATGAATAGAGCCCTACTCATTCACACATGCTTGTACACACTCACTCACACATACACATACTCACAGGCTACCTTCATGTACTACTAGTAGCACAAAACTAGCCATCAGAATTGAAGTCCAAAACTAGGACAGATAAGGAAAGGCAAGGCTGAGGTCAGGATCTCAGCTCAGTCAGTGCTGTCAGACATCACAAGATGCCTAAAAGGCCCATCCTATACTCCCTGTGTTTCTGACATTCATTCCCAATGGTCCTTTTCACCTGTATGTACAATACAAGTGAAAGGCTTGTAGAAAGATTATTTTTGAAGCATTCCAGACCAGGAGTTGAACTGGGGTCTCCCGCATTGCAAGTGGATTCTTTACCAACTGAGCTATCAGGGAAGCTCAAAAGTGAAAGCCACTCAGTCCTGTCCAACTCTGCGACCCCATGGACTATACAGTCCATGGAGTTCTCCAAGCCAGAATACTGGAGTGGGTAGCTCTTTCCCTTCTCCAGTGGATCTTCCCAACCCAGGAATCAAACAGGGGTCTCCTGCATTGCAGGTGGATTTTTTACCAACTGAGCTATCAGGGAAGCCCCATATATAGCACAGGATCAATACATGTCTGAAATTAGATACTTGAGCAGAATGATGCTTTTGAGACTCTTCACATCCTATATATTTCATCCACCTTCTCCCTTTATCACTTTCCCCAGTAATTAATCCCTAACATACTGGCCTGAGGATGTTTCTTGAACCCCATCCAGTTTAGAGGTGTTTTGACTCCAGAACACCTTGACTCCAGAACACCTAAGCAAACACTGAACCTGAAGAAGTGAGAAAACTCCAGCTTCCATTATAGAGCTGGTTTCTTATAACAATGGCCCATAGCATCATCTTCAGGAGAATTTTCTTGACACCCAGCAAGATGCCCCAGTATAGCCTCAAACCATGGACCGTGCCAATGGGTCAAGATTACCTATAAGTTGGAAAGAAATAGAGGCGCCCAGATCTACCCATGGAGACCTAATGCTGTAGACTTGGGGTGGTATCTAGGCACTGAACCAGAGGCAAGAATGCAATCAGTCAAAATGCAAATAAAAGCCATTTTGGAGTAAAAATGATTCCTGGGTTCCATGGTGACATATTCTCCCCCATGAATCAATAAAGAGATTTTGAATTTAGGAAACACAGGTCTTTCTCACTGTATTCTGTTCTGAATGCAAAATGGTACAGCCCTGTACACCAGTGCATGTTCTCTGCACTTTTCTCCTTCATTTGAAGACCCAGCAACCAGGATGTGATTCATGCCATTGCTAGCTTGGCAGAGGCACTTCTCCACAGCAGCCCGAAACAAGGAGCCTCTGGCCCTGCGTTGTGTGCCGATTTCAGGGATCTGTCCTGAGTGTCAACTAAATTCGTCTTGACCTCAGAACAGATGTTTCCACTTAATTTTTCAGAGCCATAGATGGTAATCAACTTGCAGCAAATCTTGGTCTCAAATGCAGCCACCTGGCTTCCCAGAGCAAAACCGGCAGCATTTCAGCAAATCTCCGGATGGAAAACTTGGAGGAAGGCAGAGAAATGGAATGCTTTGTAAATGCCAGGCATGGTAGGTACACAGAAACAAAAATTGATTTAGATCAGAAAGATTGCAAGATACATTGTTTAATCAAGGACCTTGGCAGCCAAACAGGATCCCCTTAGGAGCATATAAACCTGGGTTCTTCTTAAGATGCAGATACAGATTGAATGGTTGGTCCTGAGACTGAATTTCTAAAGCCATCCCAGGCAATGCTGATGCTGCAGGTCCAAAGGCCACATTTTGGGTAACAAGGCCCAACAGCCACAAGCCTCTGAGCCAATTTCATTAGACAAATTAGCAGCTTCAGTGAATTATCAGCCAAACCACAATGACTTTATGGCCAAAAAGGATCTTGACCTTCATCAGGTTCTCTAGGGTACAAAGACCTTCTCATCCATTGAGATGCAAAATAATTTTGTATCTTCTCTCCCTCTCTTTCTAATCAGAGACTTAAAAAATATATATGTCCCAACCATGGGGTCACATGTGTTGGACACGACTGAGTGACTAAAACTTTCACTTTCATAGACTCCGATGTTTTGTTATTGGGAGTTAAGTAAAGATGACATTAAGATGATTTCAAATTTGGAATAAAAACTGAGTCTGCTTCTTAGGCTACGTTTAATTCAAATTTTTGCCATTGATTTTTTTTTTTTTTTGAGGGGTTGGGGGTGTAATCAGCCACATCATCACTTTCAACCTTTTACATGAATGAAGAGCCGAAGAGGTGGATTTTAGTAAGATCTGGGTGAGTGTTCAAATCAGTGTCTACCATATTCAGTCCCCCAACCACCTTGTGACAAATGGCAGCTGGCTCAGTTTCAGACTGCTGCCACAGATTCACATGGGGATTGAATTCATGACTGAGATGCATTAGAACAACCATGGCAAAGCAACTGAGCAATGGACCAGTGAACGTGACTAATGATGCCAAAATCTCAGCTTCTGTACACTGGTGCTGAGTCAAATCTTGGAGACAGAGTTTTAGATGAAGTAGAAAAAAATACAGCTTTACTGATTTGCCAGGCAAATGGGGACACAGCAGGCTCGTACCTTAAAAGCTGTATGTCCCAACCCAGGGGGAATTAGCGAGACATTTTATAGCAGTGGTTCCACTATCACACCTCTTAGGGCACTCCTTTCTTAGCACATTCCTTATAGCTCCTAGAACAAAACAACAAAACCACTGTCCCACATATAAGCAAACCCTAATGATCAAAACCACCAAGTTCCTGGCACTAAATAGTTTCCTGACATTTCTTTTTGATCAATATAAATAAAATGTGGTGTTTGAAAAAAATCAATGTTTATATTGAATATATCAGTTTGTGTATTCAAAGGAAGACAAAAAGGAGGTTGGGAATTAACATACACATGCTACTGTATGTAAGATAAATAACCAACCAGGACTTACTGAATAGCACAGGGAATTCTACTCAATATTATGTGATAATCTATATGAGAAAAGAATCTGAAAAAAAAAGAATATACATCTATGGATAACTGAGTCACTTTGCTGTACACCTGAAAAAAAATCCAATAAATATTTTTTTAATGTATAATATCATATAAGAAATGAATCACCAGTCTAGGTTCAATGCAGGACACAGGATGCTTGGGGCTGGTGCACTGGGATGACCCAGAGAGATGGTATGGGGAGGGAGATGGGAGGGGTGTTCAGGACTGGGAACACGAGTACACCTGTGGTGGATTCATGCTGATGTATGGCAAAACCAATACAGTATTGTAAAGTAAAATAAAGTTTAAAAAAAAAAAGACACAGACCACTGCGGCCCAATGTGGCAGCCACCAGCCACATGAATCTATGCCCACATACATCTAAATTCATTCAAATAAGATTATATCAAAGTTTAATTCTTCAATCACACTAGCCACATTTCAAGTGCTCAATATAGAAGGCTAGTAACTATTGTATATTAGCGCATAGAACATTTCCACCATCAGAAGAAAGTTTTATTAGACAATGTTGGCCTAAAGGGATGCATATCAGATAAGAGGATACCACAGATATCCTCTGATAACACTGATATCCTCTGATAACACTGATAAGAGGATACCACTGATATTCCCAAGTATTAGTAGTGACTATCTTTAGAAATTGAGATTGGAGGGTGGGGAAAAGTCATTTTCTAATTTATGTGCTTGTTGAGTTCAGTTACTTCAAGAAGTCTTATCTACTTTTATTCTTTTTTAACATGAAAACCCTGAAATTTTGGTGAGAAATCTAACATAATTAAATGTATTTTGGAGCCATGTTGGGGCAATGTGTTCTGTTTCTTTATATGCATTTAGAAACCAAGCTGTTTTTCAGTCGAGTTAGAGTATGTCCACATGAGTGCTGCTTCATGATCAAAGCAGACTCATTCTCACAGGGTTTTGCTTTGTGTTTTTTTCCCCCCATTTCTGTTCTATGGATAAAGGAATGAAGGAACATTAGCTTGGAAGCAAAATTGTACATCAAGCTGAGTTTAATTTAGCAAAAATGTATTGAGCTTCTATTGTGGTTTGCCCTGTCCATGACAGTATAAGGTTGAATGCGACCCTCAAGGAACTTGCAGTCTAGTAGGAAAATTGATCTATAAACATATTATTCCAAGACAGAGGGGCAGGCACGATGATGGAAGTATATATAGCAAGTGATAGGAGTCCAGGAAGGTCATTAGCCCCACTCTGAAGATCAGAAAAGACACAGTTCAACAGACTTAGAAAAGGGTGGGTACATATTAATGAGGAAAAGAAAGGATTTGGTGAAGGAGAAGATATCCATGGAAAATGATATAAGCAAAGGAAGGGGTTAAACCAGAGGGGAGTATGCAGTCCCAGGCAGGGTGGCCCCCACTGGGACAGGCCATCCTTTAGCTGAAAGGCTTATGCTCTGCCTGAATCTAGAAGGGATAGACATTGCACTCTTCCTGAGAAGATCATGAGCTTCATGCCCAACAACCCTGAGTCTGAATCCTGGAAGCTTCTCTTCCCAGCTAATTGAATAAATAACCCACCTCACTGATACAAGCCTTCTTTCTCTCTGTGCAAAATGCCCAATGATCCCCAACTAGCAGGGTGAGGTAAGAACCAAGCAGAGCAAGGTGCATAAAGCAGAGCACACTGCTGGCCCTGATGCCCTGTGATGCTCTGTTGCTTTCTTTGTTTATCCCAGTTGTACCATTTGATAAAGTGTCTCATTACTGGGACTCATAGAAGAGGAAGAATCTTGATAATATCGTCACTGGCATCATCATACTGAGCATCCTTTTGTGCTCAATGTCCTCCTGTCAAGGACCATCACAGTACCTGTTTCCATCCTCCTAACAAACCCCAGAAGGAAACATTGTTCCCCCAATTTTGGAGCAGGTAAAGCTGAGGTTTGGAGGGTAAAGTAATATTCCCAAGCTCCCATGCCCCAAAGGAAGCCCCAGAAGTTGCAGCAACGTCTGGCTGGCTGGCTGGCAAGCTTCTGGGCACTGTGCTTCTCCAAGTGGAGAGCTGAGCATCATTTTGATGCAGCTGAGAATCCACTTTTATGAAGAGATTTTGGAAACAGTTTGAACAACAAAGAATTATCACTCATGATCTCAGTTTCCTGAAGGATCCCATACAAGAATCTAATTTTAAAATCATAAAGTTTCCCTTAGGATTGTGTCCCTGTATGACTTAATTTTTCCCCCAAGTCAGAAAGGGTAGCCTGATTTGGACCTTGACCTTGGTCAACCAGGCTTTAGCAAGCCTGGGCAGACTTCCAGCCACCTCAGTCAGCCTCCAGGGGCTCTAGGTGGCTGCAGGGCAGACCCTAGGAGACCCCTAAACTCCAGCTGCAAAAATTCTGATCAAGGAATAATTCAAATATTAATAACAATTGTTGAAATGATAGCCACAAGCAGTTTCTTCATTGGGCAGTTTCTTCATTTGACAGTAGACAACACAGATACATCTTCAAATCCCCAAAGTCCAGGCTCAGGCATCGACCCCAGCCAGGTGTTAACCAAGCCAAGGAGCTTACTGGCTGGAGCCAAGAGATCCATGACCCTCTTATCTCGGGTGGAGCCCATCCCCCACCCTCTCCTGCACTGCCCTTTCCAGGCACCTCCCGGAGGCCCTCTGCCTCCAGTCAGCTTCTTGTTTCAAGAGAGAACAGAGGGAGCCCCAAACCGGGAAAGACATTTTTAATCAGTTACCAGACGCCTTTGAACTTCAACAGGGGTCTCCCTCAAGGTGTGCTTCAAATTTAAAGTGGAAGCCGCCGAGAGAGGCGGTCTGAGATAATCTGAACCAGAGTGGCAGAGGCCAGCCATGCACGTGTCTGTGTCAGCCAGACCTCACAGCCCCGTCTCGCAGACACAGACATTAGACACGGACTCAGAGCTCCCCGCCTGCTCCAAGGGAACAAGAGATCACCTCTACTCGGTCCCCATTGGGACCAACATTCCTTTGGGGTCCCAAAACCATGGTTTTGTCATCTGCAAGAATGAGATGTTGATTATCATTGTTTTTCTTTAATTTATTTTTAATAAAGTTTAGTTGATTTATCAGCTATGTATCAAGTATGTTAATTTCTGCTGTACAGCAAACTTATATATACATTCTTCTTCATATTTGTTTCCATTATGGTTTATCCCAGGATATTGAATACAGTTCTGTATACAGTAGGACCTTGTTGTGTATCCATTCTCTATATAATACTTTGCATCTGCTCTGATTATCATTCTTAATATAGTTGTTTATTATTTGCTATTTGTTATTTCAGGACTAAATAATTTCTCTGAGCCAGCAAACATTGTCCAATGTGCTTCAGCAACAATTCCTCATTTAACCTTCCCCAAAACATTGCAAGGAAGGTAGCATCATTCCCACTGTACAAATTAAGAAACCAAAGCTCAGAGAAGTTAAATAAACTGGCCTGGAATACAGTGTAGTGGAATAGGGGTTACTGAGGATATATTTTGTGATGATTAGGAAATAGGACTGGAGAGCAGAAAGCTGACTTCAGAAAAAAGAATGTTTGTTAATTGGCTTTAAGTGACATCTGTGCAATTAGCCCTCATGTTGAACTGATCTTAATTTCCTCTGGGCCATGGATTTCCCATCAGGAAAATGGGACTCATGGCTCAGCGCTTAAGACCAACTCATTAATTAATTGACTCATCTGTAACCTCAATGTGCAAAGTCTTGACTCAATTGTCAAGTACTTACATCTATCTGCTCACTCATAAAGCACTTACAAAGGCATGTGGGCTGTGTGGTATGTGTGCATATGTGAGTTAAAATGCAGCATCTATTTAGCCAGTGGTCCCCAAGGCAGGCAGTGTATTGGATACTCTACAAATCACAGTTTAAATGATGGGGGACACTGAAGAAAAGGTATCCCTTTAGGAGAAATAATGAGGTCTTTTTGTCTAATTGCTCATTTATCACAGGATTTTATCTCAGCCTGCCAACCTGCAAAAAAGGAAAAGGCAGCCACAGATTAAGCCTTGTTCATCTACAACTTTAACCAGCATGTGCTTCTAATGAAGCCAAGACTTTCTGGGCTGGAGAATTTACTGGTCTAGAAGGTAACCGAATGTTCTATCACCTCCTCTAATTGAAGGGTAATAAAAATGTCACAAACGGTGTCAATTACCCATTGATGGGTTGCTTTCCTATTTACCTTTTAAGACATCAAGAGGTTCTGGAAAATACTCTGGCTGCAAGTTTTTCCTCCCAACTGCCTCCAACCCCAGTAATATATCTTTCAGAAGTGACAAGGAGAGACAGTGTCGCTTGTTGGTGTCTGGTCATTAAATATCTGTTGGAATCCATGACTTAGGTTGGGTCCAGACATTCAATCACAGAATGGGGGGGGAAAGTCAAAATAAAAGCAAAACGTGAGTGTTGGTTAATTATGATCTAAAAGTCAATAAAGTCATCTGATGGCAGATTTAGGGGAACTCATTAGAGAGTGGAATTCAGTTGTGGAGAAAAGCAAGCTGCTACAGCTCCGAAGTCAGCCGGTTTCATTAGGGTCCTCAAATGGGATGAGAGAAATGCCTCCAGGGCCTGAGTCCTGCGCCCGCTCCCCATCCAATAGATCCCAGTAGAGCATCTGCAAAGTATTTACAGAGATAAGTCAAGAAGTAAGTAAAGAACAAGATAGCCAGGTATCCAGCACAAGCTACTTTCTTCTCATTTCACAGAATTAAATTGCTTGCTTAAAAAAGAATGCCAACCAAACTTCAGGACCATAAAGATTTCAGTGGATGCAGTCTTGCTGGGCCAGCATCAGGCATCTTAAAGCCACAGGCACCAGGGAGAGAGTTGTAACCCTTTTGTGTATGCAACCATTTTGAGAGTTGCTATTAATAAGGAACCAAGTAGTGCTAGGCTGCAGAAAATGACAGTGAGAGCTCCTTGTGAGCCAGATAGTATATATTTATTTAAGTGTGGAATTCGCTCTGGAACTTAAGTCTCCCGAAGCAAAGCCATAAAACAGGCAGTGTTTATCTTTGGCTTCTTACTGCCAGAATCCTCTCCTTTGAGGGGCCCTCTGCTCCCTGCCTGTTTGTCCTCATGGTTCAGGGTCCTGCTCCTCGGTCTCTTAAAACTTACCTATCAATCTTTTATGAGTCCTGCATCCATCTCGTGACACCTTGCCAGGCTGTGTGGGAGTGATGAAAAGATGAGTAAACTGTACCCTCTGTCTCCCAGGATCTGTGAAGATTGTTGGAGAAAGAAGAGATGAAGGTACGTTAAGCATCCATCCTACTGTTTCTGAGCCTTTCCTTAAAAGAAAAATGTCCTCTTCTCCCTGTTTATCAGACAAGGTGATCTGACTTGAGGCTCACAAAATCTGAAACAGAGCCCATTTACCCAGCTGCTAAGTCACTTCAGTCATGTCCGACTCTGTGCGACCACATAGATGGCAGCCCACCAGGCTCCCCCGTCCCTGGGATTCTCCAGGCAAGAACACTGGAGTGGGTTGCCATCTGATGGCCCACTTTAAGGAAAAAGAAAGAAAAGAAAGCTGCATGAAATCAGAGCATCTTCTCAAGCAATCAGACTCAAGCAAAGGGCGAGAGGCAAGGTGGTGAATTAGAACACTATGTTTGCACTACTGTGTGCTCTTACATGGTCCATTTCTGTTGTCCAGTCCTTAGGAGCCAGATTTTCTCTGCTTTAAAACATGGATATAAAGAGCTGGCATGACATATTTCTCTGAAGGTGATACCTTCCCTGGTAGGGAGGGATTTCATGTATCAATATGAAATAGACGGGCCCCAAAATAGA
The DNA here is from genome assembly GCF_032405125.1 of Capricornis sumatraensis. Classification (NCBI taxonomy): domain Eukaryota; kingdom Metazoa; phylum Chordata; class Mammalia; order Artiodactyla; family Bovidae; genus Capricornis; species Capricornis sumatraensis. Next base: position 83,466,283 of record NC_091073.1, read on the forward strand.
AAAAGAAATGGGCAAAAGAAGAAAGGCATACCCATTAAAGGAGAAAAGAATTCAATTTTATTAATACCCAAGTCCAAATTAAAGAACTGTAAGTGTCATTTTTCATCTATGGATAGTGTCCAAAATTGGCAAAGGATTGATGAAGAGGGGACAGCAGTTTGCTGCTCAGCAGCAAGTGTAAACGGACACAGTCCTTTTACAGAGCAATTTTCTGATCAGTAATCGTGAAAATGTTCATAGCCTTGGGCTTGGTAATTCTCCTTCCAAAAATGTATCCTTAGAAAATAAGCTGAGATGCATTTGAGGCTCCAAGCACAAAAGCATCCAGCACCCCCCACCTCCCCACATCCCTCCACCCCGCCAGCGTGACTGCCTTGTCTGGGCTGGGCTGCCAGGAAGCCTCCTGCACCAGCTTACCCCCAGGGAGCAGCTTATACTTTTCAAACACACTGAAGGAATCCAGATGTGCTCCTGACCTCCCGATGGTCTAACCTCATGTCGGCCCTCGCTCCTTTAACCTCGGGGCTATTAGCAGGTTTCTGCCTGTGTCTCTGCCACTTACTCAGTCTGCACAGTGCCCCTCTTTCACGGAGGGTGAGTCATGAGTTCGCCTCTTCTTTCACTTCAGTCTCATCGAGCAGAAATTCCTGGAGGTTTGGTATGCATATTTCAGCCTGCCCAAGCATCAGCGCTGGATGCAGTTTTTCCTCTTATTTTTCTGTGGATATTTTAATGGGGATCTGGAAGGAGAGGAATTAGACTCTTGTTATGATACCACAGACATCACCCAGAAGTCTTGGGTTCCTTTTCTAAAGACAGAAGAGCATCAGAAGGAGGTGAGAAGAGAGGAAAGGGGAGAGCTCCATTTGTGGGGCTCCCCTTCACAATTGCAAATAAATCGCTGCAAGCTTGTCTGTTGGTGTGAGTTATTTTAAATAGTCTGCCACTTGTCCGGATATTGCTGAACGGGGATTCGGTGGGGAGAGGACTGTTAGAGAAAGACAAGATGGACGTATGTCAAACAGAAAGAAATATAGCTGGAGAATATCAGACTTCTGGGGAAGAATAATTGAGATGTGATGCCATGATGCAAGAGAAAGGACTGGCTTGCCATGAAGGACGTTTAGAATCTAGAGCCGGGGTAATTGACATCTGGAGAAGTCATAGTCGTGATCTGTACCAAGCAGCAGAAGGGAGAGAGTTTTCTGAAAGTCTAATTTTGTCCCGTCTGCAATTTTTCCTACAAATCTGGTAGAAGCAATTGTCTCCTCTGCAATCCCTGAATCAAAAGTCCACCTTGATGAATGGCATAAAGTGGTTTGACTACACAAAAACCATTTCTTCATAGAGTTATTAAGTTAGTTGATTACTTTGAAAGTGAGGAGTAGACAGCCAAATGCTTTCAGAGTTAACATATAGATTTGACAGAATGCAACCATAGTCGTATGGAGGCAGAGTTGGCATTACAAAACACTTTGTTGTTCTTTAGTCACTAAGTCATGTTCGACTCTTTACGACCCCATGGACTGTAGCAGGCTCCTCTATCCATGAGATTTCCCAGGCAAATACAGAAGCAGGTTTCCATTTCCTTCTCCAGAGAATCTTCTCAACCAGAGATTGAACCTGTAGCTCCTCCATTGTAGGTGAATTCTTTACCACTGAGCCATCAGGGAAGCCCAAAATGCTTTAGAACATGTTAAACCATGCAGCTGTAGCTTGTCTTCTAATATTCATCTGAGGTCTACAGACCTCTCCTTTTTATCCATCTTCAAATGACCCATGTTTGATCTTCTCTAGAGGGTCTTTGGTTCTATATGGCACATCATAGTAAAGATAGCCATACAGACAGGGAAAATCCAGACTTAATTTGGCAATTATTATTTTTTTATTTTTATTTTTGAATCACTGAGAACCTTCAAAAAATTGTCACTGAGTTCAACAAAATTTGTCACACATCAGTGATGTGCATGTGTGTGTGTGTAAAAAGTGTTTTTAAGACCAAGCTGATTATAGCTGGAAAATGCTTGAGAAAAAACAAAGCTGATCAAGGAAATTCGGGTGATGTTTAACAGCTGTTTCCTGGGTACATATCTGTTATATTTTTTCAGCCACAATTAAACGTGATTTTAATAATCATTTGGTATTTAAATAATATACTATGATTGTCATATGGAATTTTAATTAAATGCACATTTTCTTCTAAAATATGAAGTGTTACCACTGTGAAAAGACCTTTTCTCTCCTAAGAAGATTTTTTAAGAGTAATGTTCCCTGTGATTCAGTTAAAAAAAAAAAAAAAGCAACCTTTTCCAATATTATTTACCCTCCTCCACTAATCCGGCATTTGATGAGTCTTGAGGGAAATGAAAACCAAGAATTTTAAACTAAGTAAGTGTTCTCATAATCTCCAAATGAGGATAATGAAAACAGTGCACAGAAGGATATGCGTAAGATAAAACATGCTTCAAGTAAATAGCACATAAGAAGCAGAAGTTACTTCCATTCTGTCTCCGTTCAAGGCATTTCCTCTATGCCATGTTTGTAAAGCAGTCACATTCCATCTTCTTTACCTTTGTTCTCCTTTCCTTTGGGAAACTTTATATCTTACACATTTTCCCCTCAGCATTCAAAGTCTCTGAACTTAGATCTTAGTTAAAAGCAAGCTTGTAAATGGAACTTGTTGAATCACCGTCCATTCTTCCCAGACTGCAGAAAATCAGTGTTTGGGTTCTCATCACACATGTGTGCTAAAAGCCCCTTTATTTTTTATCATGTTATATAATCGTTTTTAAAGCATTATTTTTTTGGTGGTGTCCTTTTATGATTTCTGCCACCTGTTCAGCTATTCTTACCTGTGGTCTCAGTGTGTCTACTGAACTCTGACCAGCCCAGGATCTAAAGATTGGTATTAGAAATCAAGTTCCTAAAGCAGTCAATGACAACTTAAAAAAAAACTAAACTAAAATGTGTGATTTTCCCCCTTCATCAAGGGGTAGCAGCTTCAGCAGCTGCCTTTCCTTTTTGTCCTCTGTTTGCTCTTTATCTTCTTGGAAATCCAAAAACCCTTTCTGTTAGAAGTGTGTAAACCAGATTTCAGCCTCATTTCAGAGCAAAGGACAGTTTGTCATCCAAGTAGTGAATACAAGACAACTTTCAGTTATTTTTAAAAGCCAAAGGTTAACATACTAAAGGGAAAACACTGTTTTCCCAAGCTCTAGTTGTTACAAAATGCCAATAAGCATCTTTCAAATATATTTAATCTATAAAAACCACAGGACCTTTGTCTAATGTTTCCAATCAACATTTTCTAGTAATAAAAAAAGTATAATTTCTAAAGTTTGGGGTAATGACATAAAATATACTTAACTGATTTTCTGCCCTTAAGTTCAACCCTCCTATAGAGAGTCTAGAATAGAATATAACAGATCTCACACTTGTTCACAAGCTGTGCACGAGGTACAATAGAGGTAATTTCAGCTGGAATATTTCATTGGAATTGTGAACAAGTACTGGAAAGAATATGGAAAGAAGAGTATGGAAGAAGACCATGGCTGGAAAGAGGGAGGAAATTGGGAGAGGTGGGGGAGAAGCAGAAAGAAGTCTTACCTACTCAAGAAGGATTCCTTGAACCTCAGGTTGGGTAAGAAAATATCTCTTCCCTAAGGCATAGGAAGAGCTGTGAGGAAAACAGCTGAGCTGAGAGGAAAACAGGAGGTTGAAATCTTCAAAGTATAGAAGGGATTCCACATGAGCCACCAAATGCAGGGGGCAGAACAGATATCATAGGTTAAAGGATGGAACCAAGAACTAGAGGGCCAGAGAGACAGGATCATGGAATCAAGTGCCAGAACTCTCCAGAATGTCAACTGGGGTCCTTTGTGACATTCCATAGAGTACCATCACAACCACCAGGGCAGAGGGCCAGGATGCAGAGCGAAGGGCAGGGTCTGGGAAGTAGCAGCAAAAAGTGAGGATGGAGAGGCATTTCTGGTACCTGGAAAGCCCACAAGCTTCATGTTTGAGGCATTGGCAGATGGTGCATAGCTGTGAAAAGAGATTATAATCTATCTCCTATTCTTCCATACTTCTCTACTGCTAAGGTAGGAAAATATACGTATCAGAAGGATGACAAATATGTGGAATAAAATTTAACACACCGTCCTTCTTGCCCACAATCAACATTGCCAAGAGACTATGGGACTCTTTGCATAAGCAAGTTTCAGAATTCTTTTCAATACAGTCTTCTTATTAATCTTAAGGACCACTAGGAGTTGACAAAGGGCTTCTCCCCATGGCACTAATGGTAAAGAATCAGCCTGCCTGTGCAAGAAACACAAAAGATGCAGGTTTGATCCCTAGGTGTGGAAGATCCTCTGGAGAAGGAAATGGCAAACTACTCCAGTATTCTTGCCTGGGAAATTCCATGCATAGAGGAGCCTAGTGGGTTACAGTCCATGGGGTCACAAAGGGTTGGACATGACTAAGCACACACATGCCACAGGAGCTGACACTCGAGTTAAACCCATTTGCCTTCTCTACTTTATGCTGATCTTTGATGCAGACAATCTCTGCCTTTCTATCTTTTCTAGTTGCTTATTGGCTGCTGGTGACATAGTCAGCCCAGTGCTGGGACTGGCTCTTACCAGCTCACATTGCCAAGCATTAATTTTCAGGAAACTTGCAAGACAGTTGTTAGTCATAGCCATCTTTAAGAGTTTAATTATATGGGGAATTTCTGGGCAGTTCAGTAGTTAGGGTCCAGGCTTTCACTGCTGGGGGCCCAGGTTCCATCCCTGGTCAGGGAAATAAGGTCCCACAAGCTGTGCAGTTTGGCAAAAAAAAAAAAAAAAAGAGTTAAATTATATTAAAAACAAACAAACAAATATTCAAAAATCCTCACTCCCTAATTATTTTATGACTACTTGTGAGGCTATTCACATCCATTGTATGGTGAAAATACTATTGCCTGTGTTATTGAGGCTATTTATGTTTATTGTATCTGTAATGTAGAAAGATCTATAGTATCTTTTTTTTTTTTTTTTTTTTTTTTAGTGATTTACCATGAAACATCTCTTCCTCACCCCACTGTTCAGTGGCAATATTGGTCTTTAAAAATTGACCAGAGTGTAAATTTCACTGAAACAGGCAAACACTATAAATCAGCCCTCCAAGATAGTCTGTCATTAAACATTTACCAGCACACTATTGAACATAGTAATACTTGAAGGTAGGGAAAAAGTTGGAGTAGTGGAAGCCAGACATTTGAGAAGATATCATCTGGTGAAAGAGTAGAATGACAATTCCATTCACCATTGCAACGAAAAGAATAAAATACTTAGGAATATATCTACCCAAAGAAACTAAAGACCTATATATAGAAAACTATAAAACACTGATGAAAGAAATCAAAGAGGACACTAATAGATGGAGAAATATACCATGTTCATGGGTCGGAAGAATCAATATAGTGAAAATAAGTATACTACCCAAAGCAATTTACAAATTCAACGCAATCCCTATCAAGCTACCAGCCATATTTTTTCACAGAACTAGAACAAATAATTTCAAGATTTGTATGGAAATACAAAAAACCTCGAATAGCCAAAGCAATCTTGAGAAAGAAGAATGGAACTGGAGGAATCAACTTGCCTGACTTCAGGCTCTACTACAAAGCCACAGTCATCAAAACAGTATGGTACTGGCACAAAGACAGACATATAGATCAATGGAACAAAATAGAAAGCCCAGAGATAAATCCACACACATATCAACACCTTATCTTTGACAAAGGAGGCAAGAATATACAATGGAGTAAAGAGAATCTCTTTAACAAGTGGTGCTGGGAAAACTGGTCAACCACTTGTAAAAGAATAAAACTAGATCACTTTCTAACACCGCACACAAAAATAAACTCAAAATGGATTAAAGATCTAAATGTAAGACCAGAAACTATAAAACTCCTAGAGGAGAATATAGGCAAAACACTCTCAGACATAAATCACAGCAGGGTCCTCTATGATCCACCTCCCAGAATTCTGGAAATAAAAGCAAAAATAAACAAATGGGATCTAATTAAAATTAAAAGCTTCTGCACAACAAAGGAAAATATACGCAAGGTGAAAAGACAGCCTTCTGAATGGGAGAAAATAATAGCAAATGAAGCAACTCACAAACAACTAATCTCAAAAATATACAAGCAACTTATGCAGCTCAATTCCAGAAAAATAAACGACCCAATCAAAAAATGGGCCAAAGAACTAAATAGACATTTCTCCAAAGAAGACATACGGATGGCTAACAAACACATGAAAAGATGCTCAACATCACTCATTATCAGAGAAATGCAAATCAAAACCACAATGAGGTACCACTTCACACCAGTCAGAATGGCTGCGATCCAAAAATCTGCAAGCAATAAATGCTGGAGAGGGTGTGGAGAAAAGGGAACCCTCCTACACTGTTGGTGGGAATGCAAACTAGTACAGCCACTATGGAGAACAGTGTGGAGATTCCTTAAAAAATTGCAAATAGAACTACCTTATGACCCAGCAATCCCACTGCTGGGCATACACACCGAGGAAACCAGAATTGAAAGAGACACATGTACCCCAATGTTCATCGCAGCACTGTTTATAATAGCCAGGACATGGAAACAACCTAGATGTCCATCAGCAGATGAATGGATAAGAAAGCTGTGGTACATATACACAATGGAGTATTACTCAGCCGTTAAAAAGAATTCATTTGAATCAGTTCTGATGAGATGGATGAAACTGGAGCCGATTATACAGAGTGAAGTAAGCCAGAAAGAAAAACACCAATACAGTATACTAACACATATATATGGAATTTAGAAAGATGGCAATGACGACCCTGTATGCAAGACAGAAAAAAGACACAGCGGTGTATAATGGACTTTTGGACTCAGAGGGAGAGGGAGAGGGTGGGATGATTTGGGAGAATGGCATTCTATCATGTATACTATCATGTAAGAATTGAATCGCCAGTCTATGTCTGACGCAGGATACAGCATGCTTGGGGCTGGTGCATGGGGATGACCCACAGAGATGTTATGGGGAGGGAGGTGGGAGGGGGTTTCATGTTTGGGAACACATGTAAGAATTAAAGATTTTAAAATTAAATAAAAAAAATTAATTAAAAAAAATAAATTAAAAAAAAAAAAAGAAAGAGTAGAATGATTCTTGCTGTGAGGATTAAGGTTTGTGCGCTCATCTTGGTGTGCTCCATGGGCAAATCAACAGCATTTACAAGGTTATGAAAGGGTAAACAGTGCCTCTGAAAGCACCATTCATCTTACCCAATGAAAAAGTACATCTTAAATGATGGGTTTTTCTGTAAATTGCCATGGAGAACCTTTGAGGTGATTCTCACAGGAGAAACCAATAGAGTACAGGTGGCCAGGAAAAGAAAGGAAATTAATATATATCAACATGAAGGAACTACAAGAGGAAAAGAGGAACTGGAGACAGCAGTGGTGATATATGCAGAGTACATCATGAGAAACGCTGGGCTGGATGAAGCACCAGCTGGAATCAACGTCGCTGGGAGAAATATCAATAACCTCAGAAATGCAGATGACACCACCCTTATGGCAGACAGTGAAGAAGAACTAAAGAGCCTCTTGATGAAAGTGAAAGAGGACAGTGAAAAAGTTGGCTTAAAGCTCAACATTCAGAAAACTAAGATGATGGCATCTGGTCCCATCACTTCATGGGAAATAGATGGGAAAACGGTGGAAACAGTGGCTGACTTTATTTTGGGGGTCTCCAAAATCACTGCAGATGGTGACTGCAGCCATGAAATTAAAAGATGTTTACTCCTTGGAAGGAAAGTTATGACCAACCTAGACAGCATATTCAAAAGCAGAGACATTACTTTGCCAACAAAGTTCCGTCCAGTCAAGGCTATGGTTTTTCCAGTGGTCATGTACGGATGTGAGAGTTGGACTGTGAAGAAAGCTGAGCACCGAAGAATTGATGCTTTTGAACTGTGGTGTTGGAGAAGACTCTTGAGAGTCCCTTGGACTGCAAGGAGATCTGATCAGGCCATCCTAAAGGAGATCTGTCCTGGGTGTTCATTGGAAGGATTGATGTTGAAGCTGAAACTCAAATACTTTGACCACCTAATGCGAAGAGCTGACTCATTTGAAAAGACCCTGATGCTGGGAAAGATTGAGCGCAGGAGGAGAAGGGGATGACAGAGGATATGGTTGGATGGCATCACTGACACAATGGACATGGGTTTGGGTGGACTCCGGGAGTTGGTGATGGACAGGGAGGCCTGGCGTGCTGCGGTTCATGGTATCACAAAGAGTCAGACACAACTGAGTGATTAAACCGAACTGAAGTGATGATATAAAAAATAGGCATGGGGAAGATGCCCCAAATAATTATTTTAGAGGAAATATTAATGCAGATGGAAAAACTAAAGCCATAGTATTGCTCCTTTTTTTGATAATGTTTGACTGGGTAAGCCAGTGGATTTCAATTGTGTTCCCAAGAAGATTCAGACTGTAGGAGAGAAGCTAAGAGGAGGTTCAAAATGACAGAAGATGAGGTTCCACTTAGCCTCTTATTAGGGCAGCTAGTTTTCTCATTTCTCATTGCATTTTCTAGTATGATTCCATTTGAAAAAGTGCTGCTTCTGGTTTCAAAAAATGGGGAAAATATGAAAAAAAAATATTGGGTTTCTATCTCTTTAACTGAAATATAAATTTATAATCAAAGACATTACAAGAATCCAATCTAGCATATTTAAAATGTCATTATTGAAAAATCAATTTTAAATACAACTCTAAATTATCTACCTATTCCTGAACCACTGAATAGTGGTGTGTTTCATGCATAGATATTTTTAAATTGAAACACATAATTTTATTAATACATATTTTGGCCATCTATTAAAACATTTGTTGAGTTTTTAAAAGTAGGAATCAGGTATGAAAGGCTGAACAAGCAGAAAGGAACCATTATACATAGGGTCTTTAGAATCTGGGTCTGTAGTTTCAGTTGAGGGTAAAATGATTAGATCTGCATTTTGAAAATGGACTCTGATTCAATGTGGAGAACAGATTTGAATGGGCAAAGAATAGATATGGGAAGATTAGTTAGAAGACAATTAAAATGGTCCAGACTTACTATGGTGGAGATGTGAAGATGTACAAAAGTGGATAAAAAAGATATTTGGGAAGGAAAATGAGCAAGACTTTTAAAAAGAGAGAAGTGTAGAGAATGAACCTTGGGTAGCTGATCTATACAACTGAAAGAGAGGCCTGAGTTATTCAACTGAGATAGAAAATTGTAAACAGGAGGGGAGGAGGTAGATTAAAATCTAATTTGAGTGTATTGTCTTTGAGACATCTTCGAGGTATTCAAAAAGGAGATTTACAATGAGCAGGTAGATATCATGCCTCTACAACTCAGAATGAGATATTATTCTCATATATTTTAATCACATAACATAATTCATCCATTTAAAGTGTACAGTTCAATGGTTTGTAGTATTTTGACAGAATTGGCAATCATCAGTTCAGCTCAGTTCAGTGGCTCAGTCATGTCCGACTCTTTGCGACCCCAAGGACTGTAGCACACCAGACCTTCCTGTCCGTTGCCATCTCCTGGAGTTCACTCAAACTCACGTCCATTGAGTCGGTGATGCCATCCAACCATCTCATCCTCTGTCATCCCCTTATCCTCGTGCCTTCAATCTTTCCTAGCAGCAGGATCTTTTCAAATGAGTCAATTCGTCGCATCAGGAGGCCAAAGTATTGGAGTTTCAGCTTCAACACCAGTCCTTCCAATGAATATTCAGGACTGATTTCCTTTAGGATGGACTGGTTGTATCTCCTGGCAGTCCAAGGGACTCACAAGAGTCTTCTCCAACACCACAGTTCAAAAGCATCAATTCTTCGGCGCTCAGCTTTCTTTATAGTCCAACTCTCACATCTATACATGACTACTGGAAAAACCATAGCCTTGACTAGACAGAACTTTGTTGGCAAAGTAACGTCTCTGCTTTTTAATATGCTGTCTAGGTTGGTCATAACTTTTCTTCCAAAGAGTAAGTGTCTTTTAATTTCATGGCTGCAATCACCATCTGCAGTGATTTTGGAGCCCCAAAAAATAAAGTCTGACACTGTTTCCACTGTTTCCCCATCTATTTCCCATGAAGTGATGGGACCGGATGCCATGATCTTCGTTTCCTGAATGCTGAGCTTTAAGCCAACTTTTTCACTCTCCTCTTTCATTTTCATCGAGAGGCTCTTTAGTTCTTCTTCACTGTCTGCCTTAAGGATGGTGTCATCTGCATATCTGAGGTTATTGATATTTCTCCCAGCAATGTTGATTCCAGCTCGTGCTTCATCCAGCCCAGCGTTTCTCATGATGTACTCTGCATAGAAGTTAAATAAGCAGCGTGACAATACATAGTCTTGACGTACTCCTTTTCCTATTTGGAACCAGTCTGTTGTTCCATGTCCAGTTGTAACTGTTGCTTCCTGACCTGAATACAGGTTTCTCAAGAGGCAGGTCAGGTGATCTGGTATCCCCATCTCTTTAAGAATTTTCCAGTTTGTTGTGGCCCACACAGTCAAAGGCTTTGGCATAGTCAATAAAGCAAAAATAGATGTTTTTCTGGAACTCTCTTGCTTTTTTAATGATCCAGTGAATGTTAGCAATTTCATCTTTGGTTCCTCTGCCTTTTCTAAATCCAGCTTGAACATCTAGAAGTTCATGGTTCACATACTGTTGAAGCCTGGGTTGGAGAATTTTGAGCATTACTTTACTAGCATGTGAGATGAGTGCGATTGTGTAGGAGTCTGAGCATTCTTTGGCATTGCCTTTCTTTGGGATTGGAATGAAATCATCACCAGTACCAATTTTAGAATCTCTTCAAACAAAAAAGAAACCTATTCCTATAAGAAGTCACATCCAGTTTCTCCCTCACCCTATCCCTCAGTTCAGTTCATTCGCTCAGTTGTGTTCGACTCTTGGCGACCTCATGGACTGCAGCACACCAGGCTTCCCTGTCCATCACCAACTCTGGAGCTTGCTCAAACTCATGTCCATCGAACCTGTGATGCCTTCCAACCATCTCATACTCTACCAAACCCTTCATATACCTAGGCAACCACTAATATACTTTTGATCTATGGATTTACATATTCTGAACATTTTATATAATAGAAAATGAAATATATTGTCTTTGTATCTGGGTTCTTTCAGGTAGCATGTTTCCATGATTCATTTGTATCATAGCATGTATTATACTTAATCTTTTCATTGCTGAATAATATTCATTGTATGGATATAAAATAGATGCCACATTACATTTACCTAGTCATAGGCTCATAGACATTTAGGTTATTTCTACTTTTGAGTTATTATGATTAATCCAGATACAAACATTTGTTAAGGAGTTTTTGTGTGGACATATATTTTCATTTATCTTGAGTGTATACTTGAGAGTGAAATTGCGAGTCATACGAAAATCAACATTTAGCATTTTGGGGAAATGCCAATCTGTACTCTGCAGTGGTTATACTGCTTTATTTCTCACCATCTCACCATAAAGTTTTAATTTCTCCATAGCCATGTCCACAATTGTTATCGTCCATTTTTTAAAGTATAGCCATTCTTGTCGATATAAAGTGGCATCTCATGTGGTTTTGATTTGCATTTCCCCAATACACTAAGTGTATTATTGGCCCACTGTATACCTTCTGTGAAGAAACCATTTAAATCCTTTACTCATTTTTAAAAAATTATTTGGCTTTTTACTGAAAATGTCCTTTATATATTCTAGATTCAAGTTCTTTTATCAGATATATGATTTGCAACAATGTTCTCGCACTCTTTTCACTTCCTTGATAGTGTCTTCTGATGCACAAAAATGTTTAGTTTTTGATGAAATCAAATTATTTTTCCCTGTGGTTGTTTATGCTTTCAGAATCACATTCATCATTGGCTAATTCAACAGCAGAAAGATTTAAATCTATGATTTCTTTAAGAGTTTTATAACTTTGATGTTACATTTAAGTTTTTGATCAATTTTGAATTAATTTTTGTATATGTGGTGAGGAGTGGAGCCAACTTTATCCCTTTGCATGTGGTTATTTATTTACCCATTTGTTAAAAGGACTGATTTTTCCACATTGAACTGTCTTGGTGCCCTTGATGAAAATCAACTGACCATAAATATAACGATCTGTTTCTTGATTCTTAATTTTATTCCTTTGATATTATTATGCCAGTATTGCATTGTCTTTCTACAAAACTGACTGTTGCAACTCTGTAGTTAGTTTTAAAATCAGAAAGTGTAAATTCCCCAATTTTGCTCTTCTGTATTCAAGACTGTTTTGGCTATACTGAGTCTCTTACATTTCCCTACTAGTTTTGGGATCGGCTCATTCACTTCTGAGACAAAAAAAAAGAAGGCAGCTTGAATTTTGATACAGATTTCACTGATTCTGTAGATCAACTTGGGGAACACTGCCGCTTAACAACCTTGTCTTTCAATCACAAACATGGGATGTCTTCTCATTAGGTCTTATTTAATTTCTTTCAAAACTGTTTAGTTGTTCAAACTGTACAAGTTTTGTATTTTTTGTTAAATTTGTTCCATTCTTCAATATTTTATCCTTTTTTATGTTATTTTAAATGAAATTTTAAATTTTATTTTTAGATTGTTCATTAGTAGACACGCAATTTATTTTGTTATTTAGAGCTTGTACCCTACAACACTGCTGAACTTACTTAACAGCTCTAAAATGTTGGGTATTTTTTTCTGAATCCCTTAATATTTTCTATACAAAAGATCTGGTTTGTTTCTTTTTTTTTTTTTTTCTTGCTTAATTGCCCCGGCTAGGAACTTCAGTGCAATTTTGAACAGAAATGGTGAGAACCAACCTCCTGTCCTTTTCCTCTCCTTAATTTTGAAGAGTCATTTTGCTTGATATAAAATTCTTGAATAACAGTCTTTTTCTTTCAACATTTTTCATGAATTATCTCGCTACTTCCTGGCCTCCATGATTTCTGATGAGAAATTAGCTATAAATCTTATTGAAGCTTCTTTGTACATGATGCTTTTCTCGCACTGCTTTCAAGATTCTCTCTTTTCCTGTGGCTTTTGATAGTTTGATTACAACATGTCTTAGCTTTGGATCTCTTTGATTTTATCCTACTCGAAATTTGTTGAACTTTTTAGATGCATAGATTAATGCTTTTCATCAAATTTGGGAAATTTGGGGCCAGCTTGGTGAGATGTCATTTACACACTTTTCCTTTAATTAAATTGTTTAAATTTAATTTTCTTTAGTTCTTTGAATGTATTTAAAATAAATGAATTAACATTTTCTCTAGTAAGTCCAGTGTCTAGAATTCCTTAGGACTCTTTCTATTGCCTCTTCTTTCTTATTGGCAATACTTTCTTTTTTATTTCCATATCTCATTTTTTGTGGTGAAAACCTGGACAGTTTAATTAATACTATATGGCAACTGTCAGATTCTTCACCCTCCCAGATTTTGTTGTCATTGCTGTTGATTGTTATGGTTTGCTGCTAATGTTTTTTGGCACCTTTCCTGAACTAATTCTGTAAACTTTCAGTTGTTTACTTTGTGTGCCATTGAAATCTCTTCCTGGTTAGCTCAGTGCTCAGCTAATGATAAGACAAATATTTTCTGAAACGCTTGGAACCAGTAATCTCCCAGGCTTTGCAAAGAGCATCTGTGTACATGTTGGAGTATACCTTCTGCCTTTAAGTGGAGTATTCTTGCCTGGGAAATTACATGGTGGGAGGAACCTAGCCGGCTACAGTCCACAGGGTCGCAGAGTTGGACACGACCGAGCAACTGAACACGCACGCAATGTGTAACATATAATTTTTACTGCTGTGTAAAGAAAGTAAAGATATTTTTCAAAATATTATAGCTTAAAATTAGAAAAAAAAAAAGTGGAAGCAGACCCTCAAAGAATTAGATCCTTGCTTTGGTAGAGCAAGGAGATAAGAAAGGCAGGCTATTGCAGTGCCCAAAGCAACAAGCAAGGATAAAAGCCTGGAAAATGGTATGTTGTAAAGATAGGGCACCTGGCAAGCAAAGTCTGTGCTTTCCACCTACATCTAGAGCCCCTTAAAAGCCATCCTTCTGTTGGTCTTAAATTCAACCAGTGATTTCACAACAATCTTTTCTATTTTCATGATCTGAAAAGATGAAAGGTTCCAGAGAAGGTGGGAAGAGTACTTCAAAAGTTCATCTCACAACTCTTTAGGATCAAAGGAGTTTTATTTTCTTGGCAGTGAAGACCTGAAAGGTCAATTAAAAGGCACAATATTTTATAGGGCTCTTCATTGATGGGTTATTCTTTAAGTGCCAAGGGAGGAAATAAATAATATGCCTGACTATTTAATTAAAGCCTGCCCAAAGCCTGTGTATGGCTGTGTTCAGAAGCGCCTCCGCGGACCTGTTAGTGAAGAGGTCAAAGTTAATGCAGAAGGGCACTTCTACAAATGTCTCAACCATTGTTTGTTATCTGCTTCCAACCTTCCTCCCTTCATCTCCAGGATGTAAGTAGGGATGAAAATGTACAGTTACTTAATTTACCTACAAGATCAACATGCAGAACAATGTGAGAATTTAAGATAACTGGTTTTGGAGAAGGGATGACTTTTAATGAATCAAAATAAATGTTAGTCTGATGAAGAAGGGGGAGAAATCAACAAATGATCAGAGACAAGGCCCTGCAGAACTGGGCTGTGCCCATCAGTGTGGCTTGACCTCTGCCACCTACATAGGTACTTTTCTCCATCTCTAATGAGCTACCTGTGTTCCCTAAGCCAGTGATAGCAGTTATGAAACACTGCTTTCACACCCAAAATTCCTCTGAAATTCAAAGATGCGATTTTTTTTTCAGTTGAGTTTGCGCTCCCACCTTCCCTTTCAATAACACTCTGCTTCTCAAACTGTGAACGTGCCTTGTTCCTCTGATCCTGTGCCTTTGTGAACCACACTCTTCATCCTCTTTATTTATGTTTATTTTTTCATTTATTTATTTTTATTCATGTATTATGTATTTATTTTTAATTTATAGTTTTTTCATTTATTCCTTCATTTATTAATTTTATATATTTATTTTGCCATACCACATGGCATGCAGGATCTCAGATCTCTGACCAGGATCAAGCCCGTGCTGCCTGTAGCGGAAGCTTGGAGTCCTAACCATTAGATCAGAGAAGTCCCAACTCTCCACTCCTTTCAACCTCCTTGTCTGGTCTTATCCCACACACTCATCAGAGTCCTGTCCAATAACACCTTCTTTTCCAAGTCTTACCAAGTGAATCTTGCTCCTTGCCTCAACACTTTAGCCTCTTGGGACACAGAACAGTATCTCACACTCGTAAGTCCCTGCTGACCCCTTTTATTCCACTCGTATGTTTTCTTCCTACAGGGTTCAAGTACAAACACAGCACTCTGTGGACTTTTCTAGTGATATTTCCAGAGCCTTATGCTTACTTTCTGTGATTTGAAAAACTGAAGGCCCTTTGACATTTTGAGACCATGTTTATTTTTACAAGAGTGAAATGATTGTGTGAATAAATGCACTACAATATAATATAGTACTAAAAAAGCACTCATTTTTGAATGATACAAGTTTTGATCATTTATAATTGTGGTTGAAATATTTGAGGTCACATTCCATTCCAGGTTGGAATGATTTGATTCTTCTTACTATATTTGTTTACGTCATTAACATTATTAGGCCCTATGTTAAGCCATTTTGATTAGTTGTTTTAAAAGTAAAGGGTTAAAACTTATAACATGGTCTGGAGACAATAACTAATAATTAGCTGTACTGAGAACAAATTATGTGCCAGGGGACTATAGGAGCATGACACCTAGATCCAGCTAGAAGTGCATCTGAACATACCAGCTGGAACTTTAGGAGGAGTCTATCACCAGTACCTACACAAGCTGAATTTTGTCCCTCCAAAATTCATATGTCTCAACCACTAGTACCTTGGAACATGACTGTATTTGGAGATAGTCTTTAAAGATGTGAAAGTGAAATTGAAGTCGCTCAGTTGTGTCCAACTCTTTGTGACCCCACGGACTGTAGCCTACCAGGCTCCTCAGTCCATGGAATTTTCCAGGCAAGAGTACTGGAGTAGGTTGCCATTTCCTTCTCCCGGGGATATTCCTGACCCAGGGATTGAACCCGGGTCTCCTGAGTTTCAGGCAGACCTTTACCTGAGAGGTAATTAAGTTAAAATGAGATCATTAGGGTGGGTCCTAACCTAGTAATCTTGATGTTCTTATAAACAGAGGAGATTAGGATTGAGACAGAGGGAAGGTGAGATGAGGACACAGGAGAATATGGTCCTCTACAAACCAAGGAAAGAGGCCTCAAAAGAAACAAACTATACAGACACCTTAATCTTGGACTTCTAGCCTGCAGAATAGTGAGGAAACAAATTTCTGTTATTTTAACCACCCCATCTATGGTACTTTGCTATGGCAGCCCTAACAAACGAAGACAATACCTCTTCTTTCTTCCAAGTTCAACCTCCATTGAGAGACAGACACAAGAGTCAGTCATATCAACCAGAAAACACTAATGTTTAACACTTACAGAGCTGGTTGAAGACCATAGCTTTGCTTCTGTGACTCAAACGACTTGGTAGTACCCCATTTTAAATCAGGCAAAATTTCCTACCTAGTTTCAAGTGTAGCCAGACAGCCTCAGGCCATGGAATTAAGTTCCTTACTATGTGGCAGAGAAAAGATCAGAATGTATGCCTCTTACAAAGAGGAGGATCTGAAAGAGAAAAAAGGAGCTGAGTTCCTTTTCTTCTAGAAAATTCACCATCAACATGGGAGTGAGGGGTATAGAAAGAGGCCAGGAGTGTTAATATCAGAAGTCACTAGTCATTTCTATGACTTTCTGTTTCTATGGAAACAGTGGGGCATAAGTACTCCCCACAACAATCCCCAGGTTTTTTGCTTTCTGAATTCATTTGGCATAAGCTCTAAGACTATGATCAACCAGGGATATGACCATCTCTCCTAGGAGAGAGATTTAACATCATAGAGCTGATCTATATGAACACACCCCAAGCCCCACTGATTCCATCAAACACTATCTAGGCTGCCTGGAGAATGAGAGCAGCCAGAGGCAGTCAATGCAAATTGTCCAGATTGGACAGTCAGGAGGTTAATTGTAGGATTTGTTTATCACATCTGTGTCTGAGGGTGGACTTCATCTATGCTTCTTTTCCAGAGAGTAGCAGCATTTGCATTTTATGATATTAAGTTTGATATTGTGATGGAAAAGAAGATGTGAAAAAGCTATTATAAAGTTATTAAATTTAAGAAAAAAATTGAACTATTTGTTTAATAAAATCCTGACCTTTAGAAGAGAAAATATTAACCATAACAAGTCAAGTTTAAGTTAAAACTGCTGCTGCGTCGCTTCAGTCGTGTCCAACTCTGTGCGACCCCATAGACGGCAGCCCACCAGGCTCCCCTGTCCCTGGGATTCTCCAGGCCAGAGTACTGGAGTGGGGTGCCATTGCCTTCTCCAATGCATGAAAGTGAAAAGTGAAAGTGAAAGTGAAGTCATGTCCCACTCTTAGCGACCCCATGGACTGCAGCCTGCCAGGCTCCTCTGTCCATAGGATTTTCCAGGCAAGAGTACTGGAGTGGGGTGCCATTGCCTTCTCCAAAGTTAAAACTATATTCACCAAAAAGACATATTATGTATTTCATATATTTGAAATTAGATGTTCTTTCAATTTGTCTATTAAGTTCAATCATAAGAGAGATTGTATAATTATCTTCTTTTCTAAGCTTTTACTGAAACGAGAGTAAGAGTGAATAATGGTAAATAAATTTATAATAACACTGAGAATAGGAAGGAAGCCATCAAAACACAGTGTTTTGATTAATTTCTTGATGATACAGACAGAGGTAGAACTGCTTTGAAAAGAGAAAAGTAGGTAAGAATATGCTTAGGAAGGGCTGCAGTAAACATGGGAAACACTGATTATCCTCAGTGGAACCAGACAGCCTCCAAGTCCAAAGTCAGAAAGTACAGAATTAGATGTGGGCCACAGGGGCATAAACCATTGGGATAAGTAATTAATTAAAAACTGACCACAGAACAGTTGGGCCCATTCTCCCATTCATAGTGCTGAGAAGTTAGAAATAGTAGCATTAGTTCTCGTAGCAAAACTGGAAGCTTATCCTCCAAAGAAGGAGAGCACTTTGCCCTGGGAAGGCTGTGCTCAGTGCTCAGTTGTTAAGTTGTGTCTGACTCTTTGCAACCCCATGGACTACAGCCCTCCAAGATCCTCTATCCATGGGATTTTCCAAGCAAGAATAGGAGTGGGTTGCCATGCCCTCCTCCAGGGGAACTTCCTTACCCAGGGATCAAACTTGCGTCTCCCAAGTCTCTTGCATTGGCAGGCAGATTCCTTACCCACTGAGCCACTCCAAATATTGGCACCTCAAAAGAAAGGTGCTCTGTATTTGGCACCAAGAGAACGATAAGTCTGCCTATATTTCTGCCTTTACACCCTAGAACAGGGTTCCTCAACAGTAACTGTTAATAATTTAAGCTGGATACTTCTTTGAGGGGACTGTTTTTGCACTATAGGATGTTTAGCAGTATCCCTGCTTTCTACCCGAGTAACACAGTAGTAACCCTATTTGAGAAAACCAAAAATGTCTTCAGACATTGCCAAATATTTTGGGAGGACAAAATCATCCCTGGTTGGCAACAGCTGCCTCTGAATGAAATCTAAAGATTAGCCCTGCCCACAAACACAGAATTGGAAGTTGGTACTGAAGGGAGATAGCAGTTGGGAAAAAACATCTACACACTTTCTTCATAGGTGTGAACGGACAATCAAGAGCACCAGATATTTGAGGAAAATAAAGTACAAAATAAAAAGACAGGTAATCAGGTGCAATAACTGACCCTGAGAGAAACAGATATTTATTATCCAAAGATAAGAGGAAAACTTTTCAAAACATGTAACTAACAGCCTCAAACTTTTTGAAGGTCACTAAAATTTTTTACATTATTTTAAAAAATGACCATCAGAGAACAAGGAAAAAAGTGTGGAAATGAAAACATGATCTCTCCTTTAAAAAAAAAATGCACGCACTTTTTAATTCAAAAGGAAATATCTTGAAACTAGAACAGAAACATCAGAAATAGAAAATACAAAAGAAAAGTTAAGAAAACATCAGGAACAAACTGAAAGTGTGACACCTATTTAACAAGACTTCTGGAAAAATGGAAGACTGAATGGAGGAAATAAAAAGGAGAAGGAGGAGATTTTCCAAGACTTAAGAAAGATGGTAGTCTTCAACCTGAAAGCAGATTCCACTCTTATGCACATCTTAGAACAATAAGGATGAAAAAGAATCCTAAAATCTTCAGAAGGAAGAGGAATATAAGCATTTATTTACAAATGAACAGTAAACAGAATAGTAGAGTCCTTATGAGAATGATAGATGGAAAGAGAATAATGGTTCAAATTGTGAAGGATATGATTTTTTAACATAAAATTCCATGTCCAGCACAACTGTTAGGTTCTATGCACATATTCTGAAAGTGTTACTAAGGGTGTGCTGTAGGAAAATGAACTGGGGATCTAAAAAAGAAAAGGCTGGAGATCTAAGAAAGAGTAGAACTAAGCGTGAAGTGAAATGAAAAGAAATTTCAAAGTGAACTCTATTCAGTCAAAACTGGAAATAATGTCTAAAGTCTCTGAAATAATATCTTCAAAAACAAATTGAATTCAACTCAACTAATAATTAAGAAGTTAGGATACTGAAGCAATATTCCAGAAGATCATTTTTAATATCCAACCATTCATTGGCAAGGACTGCTTTGGTTTTCCTGATTCCTCAGATGGTAAAGACTCTGCCTTCAATGCAGGAAACCTGGGTTCAATCCCTGGGCTGGGAAGATCCCAGGAGAAGGGAATGGCTACCCAACTAGTATTATTGCCTGGAGAATTCCATGGACAGAGGAGCCTGGAGGGATACAGTCCGTGGGGTCACAAAAAGTTGTACACAACTGAGGAACTAACACTTTCACTTTGCTATCAGTACAGTACAGTGGCAAAAACCACTTCTCAAAATAGAAGGGAATGCACAAAGTGTGGCTGGGGAATCAATACTAGGGTTAAATTAATTGCAAGTTTTATAATGTCTTGCCTTGGCCCTTTTGGGCTTCTATGAAATATTACAAACTAGACGCAGGGCACAGGCTTACAGAGTTTTGCAAAGAGAATGCACTGGTCACAGCAAACACCCTCTTCCAACAACACAAGAGAAGACTCTACACATGGACACCACCAGATGGTCAATACTGAAATCAGATTGATGACATTCTTTTCAGCAAAAGATGGAGAAGCTCTATACAGTCAGCAAAAATAAGACCAGAAGCTGACTGTGGCTCAGATCATGAACTCCTTATTGACAAATTCAGACTTAAATTGAAGAAAGTAGGGAAAACCACTAGACCACCCAGGTATGGTGTATATCAAACCCCATACAATTATAGTGGAAATGAGAAACAGATTCAAGGGATTAGATCTGATAGACAGAGTCCCTAAAGAACTATGGATGGAGGTTCGTAACTTTGTACAGGAGGCAAGGATGAAAATCATCCCCAAGAAAAAGAAATGCAAAAAGGCAAAATAGTTGTCTGAGGAGGCCTTGCAAATAGCTGTGAAAAGAAGAGAAGTGAAAGGCCAAGGAGAAAAGGAAAGCTATACCCATTCGAATGCAGAGTTCCAAAGAACAGAAAGGAGAGATAAGAAAGCCTTCCTCAGTGATCAGTACAAAGAAATAGAGGAAAACAATAGAATGGGAAAGACTAGAGATCTCTTCAAGAAAATTAAAGATACCAAGGGAAAATTTCATGCCAAGATGAGCTCGATAAAGGACAGAAATGGTATGGACCTAACAGAAGCAGAAGAGATTAAGAAGAGGTGGCAAGAATACATAAAGAACTATACAAAAAAGATCTTCATGACCCAGATAATCACAATGGTATGGTCACTTACCTAGAGCCAGACATCCTGGAGTGCTAAGTCAAGTGGGCCTTAGGAAGCATCACTATGAACAAAGCTAGTGGAGGTGATGGAATTCCAGTTGAGCTATTTCAAATCTTAAAAGATGATGCTGTTAAAGTGCTGCACTCAATATGCCAGCAAATTTGGAAAACTCAGCATGGCCACAGGACTGGAAAAGGTCAGTTTTCATTCCAATCCCAAAGAAAAGCAATGCCAAAGAATACTCAAACTACTGCACAATTGCACTCATCTCACACCTGGCAAATAATGCTCAAAATTCCCCAAGCCAGGCTTCAACAATACATGAACCATGAACTTCCAGAAGTTCAAACTTGACTTAGAAAAGGCAGAGGAACCAGAGATCAAATTGCCAACTTCTGTTGGATTATCAAAAAAGCAAGAGTTCCAGAAAAACATCTACTTCTGCTTTATTGACTATGCCAAACCCTTTCACTGTGTGGATCACAAAAAATGTGGAAAATTCTTAAAGAGATGGGAATACCAGACCACTTGACCTGCCGCCTGAGAAATCTGTATGCAAGTCAGGAAACAACAGTTATAATTGGACATGGAACAACACACTGGTTCCAAATTGGGAAAGGAGTACATCAAGGCAGTATATTGTCACCCTGCTTATTTAACTTATATGCAGAGTACATCATGAGAAACGCTGGGCTGGAAGAAGCACAAGCTGGAATCAAGATTGCCAGGAGAAATATCAATAACCTCAGATATGCAGATGACACCACTCTTGTGGCAGAAGGTGTAGAGGAACTAAAGGGCCTCTTGATGAAAATCAAAGAGGAGAGTGAAAAAGTTGGCTTAAAGCTCAACATTCAGAAACTAAGATCATGGCATCTGGTCCCATCACTTCATGGGAAGTAGATGAGGAAACAGTGGAAACAGTGATAAACGACGCTTACTACTTGGAAGGAAAGTTATAACCAACCTAGATAGCATATTTAAAGCAGAGACATTACTTTGCCAACAAAGGTCCATCTTGTTTTTTCCACTAGTCATGTATGGATGTGAGAGTTGGACTATAAAGAAAGCTGAGCATCGAAGAATTGATGCTTTTGAACTGTGGTGTTGGAGAAGACTCTTGAGAGTCCCTTGGACTGCAAGGAGATCCAACCAGTCCACCCTAAAGAAGATCAGTCCTGGGTGTTCCTTAGAAGGAATGATTTTGAAGCTGAAACTCCATTACTTTGGCCACCTGATGTGAAGAACTGACTCATTTGAAATGACTCTGATGCTGGGAAAGATTGAGGGTAGGAGGAGAAGGGGAGGACAGAAGATAAGATGATTGGGTGGCATCACCATCTCAATAGACATGAGTTTGAGTAAACTCCAGGTGTTGGTGATGGACAGGGAAGCCTGGAAGGCTGCAGTCCATGGTGTCACAAAGAGTCAGACATGACTGAGCACCTGAAATGAACTGAACTGAACTGAGATACTTCACAAAAATACAAAAATTTATTTCTAACAGTTCTGGAGTCCAAGATCAAGTTGCAGGCGAGGTCTCGTTTTCATGAAGGCCCTCGTTCTGCTTCATAGCTGAGATCTTATTCTTGTATGCTCACGCTGTCAAAGAAGCTAGGGATGTCTCCAAAGCCTCTTTTATGAAGGCATTAATCCCATTCATGAAGGTTCTGCTCTCATGACTTAAGCACCTCTGAAAGGCCCCATCTCTTAATACCAACATCTTTGAGGGTAGAATTAGGATTTTATATATAAATCTGGAGGAAACACAAACATTCAGACCATAGCACATTCTAAAAGAAGCGTAAGACCTTTAGGTCTAAAAATGGACTTAAAATGTTGAGAAGATGAAATTGCATGATAGCACACAAAAGCAACAATTAAGAATGAAAGCTAATAAGAATTCCATGTTGACAATAGGAAAATACTTAATATTTGTTGAGTAATTATAGCTTAGTCACTTTGGAAGCTGTTTTTCAGTTATTATCAGCTTAATCCTCACAATAATATTAAGAGGGAGTTATGATTATCTCAATTATACTTATTAAGAGATTAAGTAACTTGCCACAGGTCTCAAAACTGTAAGTAACAGAATCAGCCTTCTCAATCAGGCCTCCTTGTTGTTACAAATTCTCAGCTTCTTTCTCTCCATTCTGCTTGCGTGAAAGATGTGTAAAACCTAATTGATTGTATGGGAGGTATCAATTATGGTAGAGGAAGGACACAAAGTTCATATCAGACACTTCTCTAAAGACTTGAAGCCTCATAGCTGACTCATTCAGAGAATATCCTCAGGAAAAAGAAATATTTCCTTTGTACACGACAATAAGAAGTCATCTACAATGTGTATCTGTATACCTCAAGAACAGCTTCATAAAATCAGAGAAAGTCCATGAAAATGCAATTAAAATGAAAAAATGTTTAGATATATTGTTTTACTAAGACAGACTAAAAGTATTGTGAAATGGTTGGTATAAAGAAAATCATAGAGACGGTCAACAAGAATGTACTTCATCTTTCTAGAATGCTAGATCAAGCAGACATCTCACAAAACTTTTCAAAAAGGAAAATTTAGGTAAAAGTAAAGGAAGAAAAGAAAGTAATACAATCTTAAAATATACAAAGTATTTAAAGACACATTCCTCCTAAACGGATATACAAATAGCACTGAAACCCCAAAAGAAATTCAGCATTATTAGTTATGGAAATACAAATCAAGCCATAATGAGATACTTCTACACATCCACTAGGATGGCTGTTATCAAAAATATAGACCAAAATAAAAAAAAAATACAAGCAATAACAAAAGCTGACAAGGATGTAGAGAAACAGGAACCCCCATACATTGTTGGTAGGAAGCTAAAATGGTGAAACCACTCTGGAAAACAATTTGTCAGTTCCTCAAAAAAATAAATAAATAAACATAGTTACACTATGATCTAGAAATTCCATTTTTAGATGTACACCAAAATTAAATGAAATATGTCCACAGAGAAATTTACACATAATTGTACAGCAGCACTGTGCATAGTTACAAGAACCAAAATATTCATCAACAATGAATGGCTGAACAAAAAGTGGTATAACCATATAATAATATATTGATTAGCAATAAAAATAAATGAATAACTGATATATGTTACAATATGGATAAAGCTTGAAAAAGTTATTCCAAGTAAAAGAAGTCAGACACAAACATCACATATTACATGAATATAGTTACATGAAATGTCCAGAATAGGCAAATCCATGGAGACAATAAGAAGATTAGTGATTGCCTAGAGCTAGAAGGAAGAAGGAATGGGGGGTGAAAGGGAGTGATGAAACATTCCAAAATTTAATTGTGCACAATTCTGTGAATGTACTAAAAACATTGAATTATGAAATTTAAATGGATAAATTTTATGGTATAAGAATTATATATTAATAAAACCGTCATTAAAAGTAAAGGATGATGACTAGCCATTATAAAACTTTGAGTATATAAGAATAGAGGGGCTTCTCAAGTGGCACAGTGGTAAAGAATTCACCTGACAATACAGGAAACGCAGGAGATGTGGGTTTGATTGATTAAAAAAAAAAATCTGGAGGTAATAAATGATTATAGCCAGGTTGCAGGACACAAAGTTAATATATAAAAGTCAATTGCTTTTCTATTTAACAGCAATGAACAACTGGGATTTGAAATTAAAAACACAATACGATTTATATTAGCACCCTCCAAAATAACATACTTATTTATAAACCTGAAAAAATATGTATAAGATCTATACAAGAAAAACTGCAAAACTCTGATGAACACAATAATAAAAGAACTAAATAAATAGATATCCCATGATCATGGGTAAGGAGACTCAATATTGTCAAGATGGCAGTTTTTTCCAACATGATGTATAGATTTGATGCAATACAAATCAAAATCTCAGCAAGTTATGTACTGGATATGGAAAAACTGTGGTTTATGAGGAGAGGCATAAGAATGAAAGCAGCCAACACAATATTGTAAAATAAAGTCCTGACACCTCCCAGCTTCAAAACTTACTATAAAGCTACAGTAATCAAGATAGTGTGATGTCAGCAAAAAAAAAAAGACGGCTAAATCAATAGAACAGAAAGAAAACTTAGAATCCCATAAATATTAATATAGTCAATTAACCTTTAACAAAGATCATGAAAAGACATGGAGCAAACTTAAATGCATATTGCTCAGTGAAAGAGGCCAATTTGAAGAGGCTACATGGTTCCAACTTTTATGACATTCTGGAAAAGGGAAAACTATGGAAACAATAAAAAAAGATCAGTGGTTGCCAGGGGTTAGTGAGGAGGGAAGGATGAAAAGGCAGAGCACAGAAAATTCTTAGGTTAGTGGAATTAATCTGTATGACATTATAATGATGGATATACATCGTTATACATTTTTCCAAACCCATAAAATGCACATCAAGAGTAAACCTAATGTAAATTATGGACTCAACAGTTTTAACAATTCATCAGTTTTAACAACTGTTAACTCTAGTTGGGGATATTGTTAAAAGGGCAGTCTATGTATGTGTGGGCACTGGTTCGGTTCAGTTCAGTTGCTCCGTTGTGTCCAGCTCTTTGTGACCCCATGAATTGCAGCAGGCCAGGCCTCCCTGTCCATCAGCCACTCCTGCAGTTCACCCAAACCCTTGTCCATTGAGTCAGTGATGGCATCAAACCATCTCATGCTCTGTCATCCCCTTCTCCGCCTGACCTCAATCTTTCCCAGCATCAGGGTCTTTTCAAATGAGTCAGCTCTTCACATTAGGTGGCCAAAGTATTGGAATTTCAACTTCAACATCAGTCCTTCCAGGGAACACCCAAGACTGATCTCCTTCAGGATGGACTGGTTGGATCTCCTTGCAGTCCTAGGGACTCTCATGAGTCTTCTCCAACACCACAGTTCAAAAGCATCAATTCTTCGGTGCTCAGCTTTCTTCACAGTCCAAATCTCACATCCATACACGACCACTGGAAAAACCATAGCCTTGACAAGACGGACATTTGTTGACAAAGTAATGTCTCTGCTTTTGAATATGCTATCTAGGTTGGTCATAAATTTCCTTCCAAAGAGTAAGTGTCTTTTAATTTCTTGGCTGCAATCACCATCTGCAGTGATTTTGGAGACCCCCAAAATAAAGTCTGACACTGTTTCCACCGTTTTCCCATCTATTTCCCATGAAGTCATGGGACCAGATGCCATGATCTTCGTTTTCTGAATGTTGAGCTTTAAGCTAACTTTTTCACTCTCCTCTTTCACTTTCATCGAGAGGCTTTTTAGTTCCTCTTCATTTTCTGCCATAAGGGTGGTATCATCTGCATATCTGAGGTTATTGATATTTCTCCCAGCAATCTTGATTCCAGCCTCCTCCTCTAGCCCAGCGTTTCTCATGATACACTCTGCATATAAGTTAAATAAGCAGGGGGACAATATACAGCTTTGACATACTCTTTTTCCTATTTGGAACCAGTCTGTTGTTCCATGTCCAGTTCTAACTGTTGCTTCCTGACCTGCATATAGGTTTCTCAAGAGGCAGGTCAGGTGGTCTGATATTCCCATCTCTTTCAGAATTTTCCACAGTTTCTTGGGATCCACACAGTCAAAGGCTTTGGCATAGTCAATAAAGCAGGAATAGATGTTTTTCTGGAACTCTCTTGCTTTTTCCATGATCCAGCGGATGTTGGCAATTTGATCTCTGGTTCCTCTGCCTTTTCTAAAACCAGCTTGAACACCTGGAAGTTCACGGTTCACGTATTGCTGATGCCTGACTTGGAGAATTTTTAGCATCACTTTACTAGTGTGTGAGATGAGTGCAATTGTGCAGTAGTTTGAGCATTCTTTGGCATTGCCTTTCTTTGGGATTGGAATGAAAACTGACCTTTTCCAGTCCTGTGTCCACTGCTGAGTTTTCCAAATTTGCTGGCATATTGAGTTTAGCACTTTGACAGCATCATCTTTCAGGATTTGACTGGGAATAAATGCAAAATCTCTTTACCCTCCATTCAATTTTGCTATAAACCCAAATGTCCTCTAAAAAAATCAAAGTCTACATTTTGTTTTAAAAAGGAAAAATCGTTTTATATGTTACTTGAATTATTTTCCTCCAAGAAGTGACAGAGGCCAGAAATAAAGGTAAGTCTAAGCATAGTGAGGTAACAAATGGCATATGATGTGTTATTATGGAAAGTTCAACTATTTAAAAAATGTCCATAATCTTTAGAAGCTGAGCCTTCTAAAAATCATCCTATAGATCTCCCACAAAATATTTCCTATTTTGTTAATTTTATGGAAAAAATATTGAGCAGAGTAAATCACTAGACTGACATTGAATAATTCTTGCTCTTTATTCTCACTACTCCTCAAATTGCCCCAGCAGAATCCAGAAAGGTTACTCATTTCAAGGAGAGAAAAAAGAAAGAGTAGGTTTTCTCTTCTTGGTGACATTAGCAATAATATAATGCAGAGTAGCAAGGGGCCATAGGACACCTGAGAATTCTAAAAGTTTCTACATGCAGACTTTGAAATGAAATGAAAAATATCATAATGCAGGTAATACAATCAAAGAAAATATTTTCTCCACACTGTTTACATTCTTTCGCACTCAAGAAAAACAAAACTCTCATAAACATGTACTCAGGAGAAATTTTATGTGAACAGAAAATCAGTTGTCCAAGGTTTTTTTTAAAGAAGTCATTGCAATATTATTTCATTAAGATTGGAAGAATGATGAGCCATTGTTTGTTCAATGAACATTTAAGTAGTATAGTTTACCAAAGAGTCTCACCGCAGAGCAGTTTCATGTTTGCAGCACAGCTGGAAGTAAAAATGCACACAAAAGAGAAAAAACAAACCACTGAGTTATTAAGCTGAGACAGTAGAGTAGCAATGAAACTAGTCTGGATTTTTTTTTTCCTTTTCCACAGAAAGATACCATTTGGTTGAATAAACAGTGCATTCTTTGCATTTAAATAAACTTAATTTTAAACAGCAGAGGGAAGAGGAGAGATGAAACTAAATCAAACATAAAACAAAACCAGAGATCATTAAGAAAGGGACTTCAAACCAAATTTTTATTTAATTAAGACAACACCCAACAATAGAAATCTGGGCAGGATATTGACAAAAGAAACAAACTTAAAAAAAAAAATCCAATTGATTGGGATGGTTGGCCTCCAAATACCTGTATAAATGGAAAAGATTATCGTGTGCCCCAGTGGATTGATATGGTAAGGGAAGATTTTTGCTTACAAGATGCAGTGGTTTCTTACAGAAAGCCTGAAAACAATAGGCGCTTCCCAGCTCTCTAACTCATAAGTAGAATCCAGGAGGTTACAAAAACAAATGCCACATTCTTCCAAGTCTAAACGAACTCCTTTGAAGTGTCATCAGCCATATGAAATGCACCTCTGTTCCTTCTGCAAAGAGAGCATAGGAAGATTACAGAAAGAACTCCTCTGAGGAAGGAGAGAATTTCTTGCATATTTTGGAAATCCATGACTGTGCCTCAAGGGACATCCATTATCCTAATCTTACCCAAGTCTGGACTGCTGCTCAAGCTCTGGCCGAAAGGCAAAGCTTCTCCAACATGTTCTAATTACTGGATTAATTTTTGTTCACTCAGTCTTTGCTGACTCATCACCTTCCTTAGCACAGGATACAAGTATTACCCAGAGTAAACTACCATCACAATCTGCCTCTTTTACCTCATGGAAATGTCCCTTTCACAAGCTGAATAGTAGGGGATAAACAGGAAATGCAACCAACAACAAGCTTTAGAAACTACTTTAAAAATATATTACCTGACCAAGTTAAAAGTAACCAGGCATACAAGGACCTAAGATACCATAAGTGAAAAACAGCAGAAGAAAAGATAGATGATAGGGCAGATGTTGCAGGTATACAAATCAGATTTTTAAATAGTGTTCCTTACTATGTTTTGGGCTTCTCTGGTGACTCAGATAGTAAAGAATCTGCTGGCAATGCAGGAGACACAGGTTCGATCCCTGAGTGGGGAAGGTTCCCTAGAGAAGGGAATGGCTACCCATCCAAGTATTCTTGCCTGGAGAATTTAGTGGACAGAGGAGCCTGGTGGGCTACAGTCCACAGGGTCCCAAAGAATCGGACATGACTGACACTTGCCACTTTTCACCATTTTCAGAAGATAAAGTGCAGATATAGGTAGCTGATAGGGTTTGTTTTAGTATTGAAGTTCCATGTCCTAGGAAGCACCTCATTTCTGGCAAGAGGTTTATCATCCTAGAAAAGATAATTTTGAAAAATTTAGCAAAAGAGTTGGAAGCAGTTTTTAAAATGTAAGTTTTACAAATTAAAAATACAATAACTGAAATTAAAAACTCAATAAAAAGGATTATAGCACACACATACTAGAAGAGAGAAACAGTAAACTAAAATTTGGTGAGAAAGAGAAAAGATCCAGAAGGAAGAGGAAAAGAGAGAGAGACGTATAAAGAACAGAGAAGGGGACTAAAATACATGTAATTTGATTTCCAAAATAGGAGAGTAAATAAAGTGGGTTGAAATGAATATTTTGAAAGATAATGATTGAAAATACTTTGAAACTGAAGAAATACTTAAAGTCATAGATTCATAAAGAGCTATGAACTACAGGCAAGATGAAATCCTAGGCCCATCACAGTAAAAGTGCTAAAAACTAAAGAAAAGAGAAAGTTTTTAAATCATCAAGGAAAGAGACGTGTCGGTAGTGACACCTCAACATCTCGTTTCTAAACAGACACAATACTATCTGGAAAACAACAGAAATATACCTTTGATGTTGTAAAGGAAGGAGACTGATCTCAAGGAAATAGGATAACATCAAACATCTAACTCTGAATGTCTTTTAAAAAATACTTCAAAAACTACAAAAATCAACAAAGAAAGCAAATTAAGCCACCTATTCCTAGAACATGACTAAGAAACAAAGAATACTACAAACACAAAATTCCCTGTGAATAAGAAAACAAACACTGCAAAACCAGCAGAGCCAGCTCCATTGCACATGCTGGAGCAGCATCGCAGAAAGCCTGAAGAATAAATGAAACAGGAAAGTGCATCCTGGTGTTAAAAATGACAACTAAGAATTAAAAGGTATCACCACCCCCCTCCGAAAAATGAGCTCAACTGGGAATGGAGAAATATTAAATATACATCTAAGGCCTAGCAGATTTCTCTGACAGATGGACAATTAAAAGAAAAAGAGTAAAGGACCAGAGGTTGGGGTCTTAGGAAGATAGCAGAGGAGGCTGATTTGGAAGTGCTGGTAGTACTTGGTGGTCATGAGAAAGGAGGGATTATAAGCAGTGAAAATTAAGGACTTACAAAAGAAAAAATCACAAATTCAGAATATATACCAACTTCTTTCCCTGCCCCCAAAAGAAAATGGAACCATCATCCTTTTAAATTGCACATTATTATGCTAAAGAAAAGGGTGTTCTTGTACTAATAAATCAATTAAGCCACCCAAACCTATATCTTTCTACTATCATTTGTCCAGAGAAAAAAATAAGGCATTTCAAAAGGAAAGGAAAACAGCAAATAACATCCATACAACCTAATAATACAAGAAAACAGAAAATAAGAATCAAATATTTCAACTGATGAAAATTCTCACCATGAAACAACCACAAAATACAATACCCCTAACTAAAATAAATATCTTTAAGCAAGAGGATATATGTATTTTTCAGTTATAATGGGAAATTTTCAAAACAAAAAGAACATAAAAACATGATCATGTGAAACAGGAGTTGACAGAACTCAGAAAAAATTTTCTTTTAAAAGACAAAACCCAAATGAGCAGAAGACCTAAACTGACAATTTGAAAGCACCAGTTTTTCAGTGCTCAGCCTTCTTTATGGTCCAGCTCTCACATCTGTCCATGACTACTGGAAAACCATAGCTTTGACCATATGGACCTTTAGCAGCAAAGTGATGTTTCTGCTTTTTAATATGCTGCCTAGGTTTGCTATAACTTTTCTCCCAAGGAGCAATGGTCTTTTAGTTTCCTGGCTGTGCAGTGATGAAAATGAACAAATTATAGCTATGTGGAGCATCACTGATGAATTTAGCAACAAAAATCACACACGAGTATGTACTATATGAATCCTTTTATATAAAGTGCAAAATGCATGCAAAACCTAATTTTAATGAATACAAGAAAAGCAGAAAAGTCGTTATTGTATCAGTCAAGATCTCACTTATTTCTTGGAGGAGAGAAGGGTAGTGATTGGCTTCTAGAGTGCTAGCAGGGTTCTAGTTTTTCCCTGAGTGGGGAAAAACTGCTGCTGACTTTGGGATACAACATTGAGCTGTGCTTTTACTGATTTGTGCAACTTCTGCTGAGATAAGAAAATAGTACAGGTGGAATTGATAATTTACTTCATAATAACAATGTTAAAATAGCTACATATGCTTTTGATACACAATTCAAGCTGTACAATAAAGGAAATATGATGAAAATGAAATCTCTCTCACTAGAGACAACCACAGGGAACATCTCCCATATATATTCCTAAAGTTTTTCTATATATAAACAGATTAAAAAAAGAAAAAGAGTGAGGGAAGGAAAGAGGAAAGGGAGGAAAGAAGGAAGGAAGGAAAGGAGCGAGGGAGGAAGGAATGAAAAAAGGAGGGGAGAGAGAGAGAGAAAAGGAAGAGAGAGATAAAGAAGGAAGGGAGAAAGAAAGGAAGACATATATGATAAATAGAAAGATGATAGATAGATAGAATGGATGACAGAGACAGAACATAAATGAGAGAGACAGGAGAACAGAAAAATGGAGGAATAGAGAATGATGGAGAGATAAATGTTCTACAGGGAAATCATACCATAAAAAAGAGAAAATACTGTATTTGTACTGTTTTGCATGATACCTTTCTCATTGAACTATACATCTTGGAGATGATTCCATATAAGCACATATAAATATATCATGTTCTTTCTAGTGGCAATATTATACTTATATAGACAGACCACAATTTCTTTACCCAGTCATTATTGATGGAGATTTAGATTGCTTCCAGTCACTTGTCAATATAAATCATTTTAATTTTGAAATGAACACCATTTTATATATATATATGTGTGTGTATATATATATATATATATAAATTTTGCACTGCCATATGCAAATATGTGTAGGTAAGCTTCTGCAGATTGAAGGCAAATGGAGAAAGGGACAGCAGAGGATAGGATAGTTAAATAGCATCATCAACTGAATGGACATGAATCAGAAATCTCTGAGAGACGGTGAAGGACGGGCAGCCTGGCCTGAGGCAGTCCACGGGATCCCAAAGAGTCAGACACAAACTTAGTGACTGAGAAGAAGCTTCTGCAAGAGGCACTGCTCTGTCATAGGGCACGGTGATAATTACAGATCTCTAAAACATTGAATCCATTTACGTCACACCAACAGTGTGTGAGAACTCTGCTTCTCAACTCATACTAATATTCTGTATTACTTTGTGTTTTGATCTTTGCCAAATGAATATGCAAAAAATGGCCTCCAATTATTAATGGCCTCTAGTTAATTTAATAACACTTCTTTTGTAAAAAGTAAGTTTGCTTATCTTTTCATATCTTTACAAACTACTTGTTTTTCTGTGAACTATTCATCTAGATATACAGTTCCTGTTTCTAAAGCCACAAGTTGTAAAATGAAATACATTAAAATCTTCCTCCCATCCCTTGTCTCCCCCACTATCTAGTGGCCTGCTCGTCCTCTTCCAAAATTCTCTGTGTATTGGATTGGCCCAAAAGTTCATTCGGGTTGTTCCCTAAGATGTTATGGAAAAACCCAAATGAGCTTTTTGCAAACCCAGTGTACTGTAGGGGGTGTGTTTCTCTTTTTTTCCCCCACCTGGTAGCATACCATACATAATCTTCCGTGCTTAAACCAAAGATCTTCATCCGAAACTGACCAAGTGGAGGCATGCAAGAGACACAATAATTCCTACCATCTAGATACAGCAAAAGAGGATTAAATGAGCATGGCAGCAAAAAACCAGAAGAAGGAGATCTAAGAAGTGTTTTTCCTAAAGACTCGGCCCTGAAGGTATTTCGTCCCACCAGAAACCACGGGAATAAACAACCCCTCCCAAAAGTACTGAGAAAACAATCCAGCAGACATACAGCCCTGACCTGAGTACAATGGGAGGGACACAGCACAGGCGTGGGAGTCCTAGACAGCAAAGAGACAAAGGATGGTCAGTCTGAGGCCAGACAGGTGAGAAGGCAGCTAGCAGGCTCAGGAAGGCAGCACACCGGAAGCGGAATTCTGACTCATGAAAGCCGACTTCAGCCCTTCTCTTGGGTGCAACGTGATGCAAGAGGGAACTGCAGAGGTTCAGAGCAGCCAGGGCAACAGAAACAGCAGGAGTCAGAGAAACACAAAACGTTCTGTGGCAAAGACTTGGCACTGAGAAAACGCGGAGCTGCACGAGATCCCGGAACAAACAACAGGAATCAGGCGCGGAGGGTGGGGCTTAGTCCCACACCACTAACCCTACCGAGACGTGGCCGCCAGGCACTGTGATCCCCAGTAGGGATGAGTGATTAAACAAGATCTAACCTGCGCTCTGCCTATTGTAATTATCTATATGCGGGTCTAAATTAATTAGGAGGTAGATTGTTATGTACTCAGCCATAGGTTTATGTGATACTGCTCAACTGAGCTCCTTTTCCTGGTTTTCAATATTCCTAACCAAAGAACTTCATCAGTTGTTGGGAAACCGAAATCAGTAGACTGGTTATCCAAACTGATCATCCAGTTGTGCTATGAATGCTTCAGTGGAGCTACCTTTACACTAGTTCTTTCTTTAATCCTTCAGACATTGGTCAGTATTCAGCACCTTCTATGAATTGATGCTTTTGAGCTGTGGTGTTGCAGAAAACTCTTGAGAGTCCCTTGGACTGCAAGGAGATCCAACCAGTCCTTTCTGAAGGAGATCAGCCCTGGGATTTCTTTGGAAGGAATGATGCTAAAGCTGAAACTCCAGTACTCTGGCCACCTCATGCGAAGAGTTGACTCACTGGAAAAGACTCTGATGCTGGGAGGGATTGGGGGCAGGAGGAGAAGGGGACGACCGAGGATGAGATGGCTGGATGGCATCACTGACTCGATGGACGTGAGTCTGAGTGAACTCTGGGAGTTGGTGATGGACAGGGAGGCCTGACGTGCTGCGATTCATGGGGTCGCAAAGAGTCGTACACGACTGAGCGACTGAACTGAACTGAACTGATGCTCCAGTTGAAGAAGGCAATGGCAACCCACTCCAGTACTCTTGCCTGGAAAATCCCATGGACGGAGGAGCCTGGAAGGCTGCAGTCCATGGGATTGCTAAGAGTCAGGCACGACTGAACAACTTCACTTTCTCTTTTCACTTTCATGCATTGAAGAAGGAAATGGCAACCCATTCCAGTATTCTTGCCTGGAGAATCCCAGGGACAGAGGAACCTAGTGGGCTGCCATCTATGGGGTCGCACAGAGTCATACATGACTGAAGCGACTTAGCAGCAGCAGCATGCTCCAAGCAAAGTGATAGAAGCTGAGGGCATGGCAAGGGAAGCAGACAATCCCTATTCTCCAGGAATCCAATCTGTTATGTGTGAAAGTGTTAGTTGCTCAGTTGTGTCCAACTTTTTGTGACCCCATGGACTGTAGCCTCCATCCATGGAATTTTCCAGGCCAGAATACTGGAGTGGGTATCCATTCCCTTCTCCAGGGGATCTTCCCAACCCAAGGATTAAACCCAGTTCTCCTGCATTGCAGCAGATTCTTTACCATCTGAGCCACCAGGGAAGCCCCATTATAGCTAAGAGAAGCAAACAAAAGCAACCCATTAAAATTCAGTACAGAAAGGTCTGCAATAAAAACATTTAACCGAGTGCTTACAGAGAAAAGAGTCACCAATTCTGCCTAATGTTGTCAGGAAAAGAGTCCCAGAGGAAATGAAATATAAGCTAGGTCTTAAAAAGAGACTTTTACCAGTTTACTAGGCAGAGAAATAGGGAAAACCATTCCTAGATGCAAGAAGACCGTTTTATAAATGCAGAGTCATATCTGGACATTGTATCTCCAGGGAAGACTCAGCAGTTCATTGTAGCTGATGCAGTGGTACATGGTGAGAGGAGAGGTATGGAAGTAAAGCAGAAGCCAAAATTGCTAACCCATCTGGGAAACTAGTAAGACCCAGCCCAAATGGAATTGAATGAGAGGAATGAGTGGCCAAGTACCCACCTAGGCAAGAGATGCAATCAATCACAAATAACCCTGAAGGCCATCAATGATGCAGACCCTTCGGATGCCCTGTCCAGCTAGGAACTGCCTGGAATGGGATTTTGCACATCAGTGCCAAGCTGCAATTATCCCTCCCATCCTTACCCTTCACCAGTAGTTTTCAACCAAGGCAGGGTGGGGACAAAACATCACAATTCTGGAGACTATAGGTCTACCTGGTAGGTATAGCAGGCTTCCCTGGTAGCTCAGCTGGTATAGAATCTACCTGCAATGCAGGAGATTCCAGTCTGATTCCTGGGTTGGGAAGAGGAGGGCGTGGCAACCCACTCCAGCATTCTTGCCTGGAGAATCCCCACGGACAGAGGAGCCTGGTGGGCTACTGTCCATGGGGTCACAGAGTCGGAGGAGACTGAGGAATTAAGTGCAGCACAGTAGGTAGAGCCCAGCAATGCTACTATACATTTTCCCATGCGCAGGACACCCCAGACAGCAGAGAATTATCTGGGCCAATCGTGCCAATGGTGAGAAATCTGCCCTACACATAGCAGAAATATTTTAGCCATGTAGAGGCCCTATTACATAATGGTTTCATCCTTTTTAAATCCAAGACACATAGCATAATTATTTAAAGCAGCTTAATACTTCTGTCCTATCTTTTCCTCCTCCCTGACCTTGAGCTTTAACTTCCTGAACTACTGGTTCATCTTCTAACACCTACTTCTGATATCCTCTCTTCCATTCTTGGCTTCATTCCCTTTTCCATCCATAATAATACCTTGCATTATACTGTCTTCACATTGTTTAGCATGCTCTCACCTGCATTTGGTACTTACATCCTCACAAAAGTCCTCTGAGGATAAGATAAGCATCATCAGAAAATCTTGTTAGTGAGGAACCTGGATCACAGGACTAGCAGAGGTCATAGTTAGACCTCCAGTGTGGACTGACTCTGGCATTAATGCCCTCTCCCCACCCACCCACTGCCGCAGGTTGCCTTCAAACTTTTTAGTTTGAGGATAAAAACTGCCATAAAGGTGGGGAAGGATAAATAGGAGGCTGAAATTAACATCAGTTCAGTTCAGCCGCTCAGTCATGTCCGACTCTTTGCGACCCCATGAATCGCAGCACGCCAGGCCTCCCTGTCCATCACTATCTCTCGGAGTTCACTCAAACTCAATGCCCATCGAGTCGGTGATGCCATCCAGTCATTTCATCCTCGGTCGTCCGCTTTTCCTCCTGCCCCCAATTCCTCCCAGCATCAGGGTCTTTTCCAATGAGTCAACTCTTCACATGAGGTGGCCAAAGTACTGGAGTTTCAGCTTTAGCATCAGTCCTTCCAAAGAAATCCCAGGGCTGATCTCCTTCAGAATGGACTGGTTGGATCTCCTTGCAGTCCAAGGGACTCTCAAGAGTCTTCTCCAACACCACAGTTCAAAAGCATCAATTCTTCAGCGCTCAGCTTTCTTCACAGTCCAACTCTCACATCCATACATGACCACTGGAAAAACCATAGCCTTGACTAGACAGACCTTTGTTGGCAAATCATGTCCAACTGTTTGCGACCCCATAGACTGCATGCCACCAGACTCCTCTGTCCAAGGGATTTCCCAGGCAAGAATACGGGATTGATCATCATTGAGTCAGTGATGCCATCCACCCATCTCATCCTCTGTCGTCCCCTTCTCCTCCTGCCTTCAAACTACCCAGCCTCAGGGTCTTTTCCAATGAGTTGGCTCTTCACAAGTGGCCAAAGTATTAGAGCTCCAGCTTCAACATCAGTCTTTCCAATGAATATTCAGGACTGGTTTCCTCTAGGATTGACTGGTTGAATCTCTTTGCAATCCAAGGCACTCTCAAGAGTCTTCTCCAACACCACAGTTCAAAAGCACCAATTCTTCAGCACTCAGCCTTCTTTATGGTCCAACACTCTCATCTGTACATGACTACTGGAAAAACCATAATTTTAACTAGACAGAACTTTGTCAGCAAGCTAATGTCTCTGCTTTTTAATATGCTGTCTAGGTTTGTCATAGCTTTTCTTCCAAGGAGCAAGAGTCTTTAAATTTCATGGCTGAAGTCACCATCAGCAGTGATTTTGGAGCCCAAGAAAATAAAGTCTGTCACGGTTTCCATCGTTTCCCCATCTATTTGCTATGAAGTGAAGGGATCGGATCCCATGATCTTCATTTTTTAAATGTTGTTTTAAGCCAGCATTTTCACTTTCCTCTTTCACTTTCACCAAGAAGCTCTTTAGTTCCTCTTTGCTTTCTGCCATAAGGGTGGTGTCATCTGCGTATCTGAAGTTACTGGTATTTCTCCTGGCAATCTTGATTCCAGCTTTTGCTTCATCCGCCTCAGCATTTTGCATGATATACTCTGCATATAAGTTAAATAATCAGGGTGACAATATACAGCCTTGACATACTCCCTTCCCAATTTGGAACCAGTCTGTTGCTTCAAGTTTGCTTCTAACTGTTGCTGCTTGACTTGCATACAGATTTCTTAGGAGGCATGTGAAGCGGTCTGATATTCTCATCTCTTTAAGAATTTTCCAGTTTGTGGTGATCCACACAGTCAAAGGGTTTAGCTTAGTTAATGAAGCAGAAGTAGATGCTTTTCTGGAATTCTCTTGCTTTTTCTATGATTCAGCAGGTGTTGGCAATTTGATCTCTGGTTCCTCTGCCTTTTCTAAAATCAGCTTGTACATCTGGAAGTTCTCGATCATGTACTATTGAAGCCTAGCTTGGAGGATTTTGAGCATGACCTTGCTAGCATGTCCACGTGAAATGAGTGCAATTGTGTGGTAGTCTGAACATTTTTTGGCATTGCCCTTCTTTGGGATTGGAATGAAAACTGACCTTTTCCAGTCTTGTGGCCACTGCTGAGTTTTCCAAATTTGCTGGCATTTTGAGTGCAGCACTTGAACAGCATCATCTTTTAGGATTTGAAATAGCTCAGCTGGACTTCCATCACCTCCACTAACCTTGTTCATAGTGATGCTTCCTTCGGCCCACTTGACTGCACTC
This sequence comes from Capricornis sumatraensis, assembly GCF_032405125.1. NCBI lineage: Eukaryota > Metazoa > Chordata > Mammalia > Artiodactyla > Bovidae > Capricornis > Capricornis sumatraensis. The sequence continues at coordinate 83,504,677 of NC_091073.1, forward strand.
CAGGATGTCTGGCCCTAGGTAAGTGATCACATCATCGTGGTTAGCTGGGTCATTAAGATCTTTTTTGTGTAGTTTTTCTGTATTCTTATATAGTATTCCTGCCACCTCTTCTTAATCTCTTCTGCTTCTGTTATGCCCATACCATTTCTGTCCTTTATTATGCCAATCTTTGCATGAAATATTTCCTTGGTATCTCTAATTTTCAGGAAGAGATCTCTACTCTTTCCCATTCTGTTGTTTTCCTCTATTTCTTTGCATTGTTCACTTGGGAAAGCTTTCTTATCTCTCCTTGTATTCTTTGGAACTATGCATTCAGATGGGTATATCTTTCCTTTTATTCTTTGCCTTTCACATCTCTTTTTTTCTCAGCTATTTGTAAGGCCTCCTCTGGCAACCACTTTGCCTTTTTGCATTTCTTTTTCTTGGGGACGGTTTTAATCACTGCCTCCTGTACAATGTTACCAACTGCTGTCCGGAGTCCTTCAGGCACTCTGTCTATCAGATCTAATCCCTTGAATCTATTTGTCACTTCCACTGTATAATCATAAGGAATTTGATTTAGGTCATACCTGAATGGTCTAGTGGTTTTCCCACTTTCTTCAATTTAAGTCTGAATTTGGCAATAAGGAGTTCATGATCTGAGCCACAGTCAGCTCCCAGTCTTGTTTATGCTGACCATATAGAGTTTCTCCATCTTTAGCTGCCAAGAATATAATCAATCTGAGTTGGGTATTGACCATCTGGTGATGTCTATGTATAGAGTCGTCTCTTGTGCTGTTGGAAGAGGGTGTTTACTATGACCAGTGCGTTCTCTTGGCAAAACCCTGTTAGCCTTTCCCCTGCTAATTTTGTACTCCAATACCAAACTTGCCTATTATTCCAAGTATCTCATGACTTCCTACTTTTGCATTCCAGTCCCCGATGATAAAAAGGACATCTTTCTTTGGTGTTAGTTCTAGAAGATCTTGTAGGTCTTCATAGAACCATTCGACTTCAGCTTCTTCAGCATTAGTGGCTGGGGCATAGCCTTGGATTATCGTGATATTGAATGGTTTGCCTTGGAAATGAACTAAGATCATTCCGTCATTTTTGAGATTGCACCCAAGTACTGCATTTTGGACTTTTGTTGACTATGAAGGCTACTCCATTTCTTCTAAGGGATTCTTGTCTACAGCAGTAGATTTAATGTTCATCTGAATTAAATTCTCCCATTCCCATCCACTTTAGTTCAGGGATTTTTAAAATGTTGGTGTTCACTCTTGCCATCTCCTGTTTGACCGCTTCCAATTTACCTTGATTCATGGACATAACATTCCAGGTTCTTATACAATATTCTTTAAAGCATCAGGCTTTAAGTTCACCATCAGACACATCCACAACTGGGCATTGTTTCTGCTTTGGCTCAAGCTTTTCATTCTTTCTGGAGTTATTTCTCCGCTCTTCTCCCTTAGCATATGGGACACCTACCGACCTGGGGAGTTTGTCTTTCAGTGTGAAAGGCATCTTTATGCCTTTTTATACTGTTCATGGGGTTCTCAAGTCAAGAATACTGAAGTGGTTTGCCATTCCCTTCTCCAGTGGACCACATTTTGTCAAAACTCTTCATCATGACCCGTTCGTCCTGGGTGGCCCCACACATCATGGCTCATACTTTCACTGATTTAGACAATACTGTGATCCATCTGATCAGCTTGGTTAGTTTTCTGTGATTGTGGTTTTCATTCTGTCTGCCCTCTAATGGATGTGGATAAGAGGCTCATGGAAGCTTCCTGACGGGAGGGACTGGCTGTGGGGAAAACTGGGTCTTGCTCTGGTGGGCAAGGCCATGCTCAATAAATCTTTAATTCAATTTTCTGCTGATGGGTGTGGCTGTGTTTTCTTCCTGTAGTTTGACTTGATACCAAACCATGGTAGGGGTAATGGTGACCTCCTTCAGGGACTTGTGCCTGTACTGTTGTAGTCAGTGCCCCTGACCCCATGGCAGGCCACTGTCGACCCACGCCTCTGCCTGAGACTCCTGAACACTCACAGGCAAGTCCGGCTCAGTTTCTTGTGGAGGTCACTACTCCTTTCTCCTGAGTACTGGTATGCACAAGATTTTGTTTATGCCCTCCGAGAATCTCTGTTTCCTCAGTCTTTTGGAAGTTCTGTAATCAAATCCCACTGGCCTTCAAAGTCAAGTTCCTTGGGGGTTCTCAGTCCCTTTGCCGGATCCCCAGATCAGGAAATTCATTGTGGATCTTAGAATGTTTGCAAAAATGTGAGAACTTCTTTGGTAAAGCTGTTCTCCAGTTTGTGGGTCACCCTTCATCCTAGGGTAAGGAAAAGCTATTAATGGGGCTTAGGCAGAAAAATATGTGATACTATTGCCATGAAGAGAGAACCAAATGGATCCCAGATCAAAGACACCCTGAGGGGAAAGGGGAGACCAGTTTGAAGGATATTGCATTCCTCTTCTTGGGAGATGATGTGACCAAACAAAGCCAGAAGAGTGGGAATAAAGGTGGACAATTCTATGGGGTGTTTTGCTAAAGCAGGGCCATGTTAATAAGCACAGAGCTTTGCCAGTGACCATGAAGTAAAGAATTAAGGGGAGACATTTTCTCAGGTGGGTCCACAGTAATGAATTCACCTGCCAATGCAGGAGATACAAGAGATGCCGTGTCAATGCCTGGGTCAGGAATATCCCCTGGAGTAGGAAATGGCAACCTGCTCCAGTAGTCTTGCCTTGAACATTCCATGGACAGAGGAGCCTGGTGGGCTACAGTCCTTGGCATTGCAAAGAGTCAGACAGGACTGAGCAACTGAGCACACACACATTTCCTTAATTAATTAAGATCATCTCTTCTGAGTAATTGATGTTAGAGTTGTTCTAATTGAGATATAATTTACATACAGTAAAATACACTCTTTCTAGTGAACAGTTCTGTTAATTTAACAAATGGACACACTTTACAACTACCACCACAATCAATATATAGCTCAATTCCATCACTATAAGAAATTTCTGTAAAGCCTCTCCCCATTCCCAGTCCTACTAATCTTGTTTTCTTTTCCTACAGTTTTGCTTTTTATAGAACATCATGTAAATAGGATCATAAAGTATATGACTTTGAATCTAGCATCTTTTGCTTATCACAATGTATTTGACATGCTTCCGTGATGCTGTGTGTATAAATTCAGCCCAGTTCAGTCACTCAGTCATGTCCGACTCTTTGCAACACCATGAACCACAGAACACCAGGTCTCCCTGTCCATCACCAACTCCCAGAGTCCACCCAAACCCATGTCCATTGAGTCAGTGATGCCATCAAATCATCTCATCCTCTGTCGGCCCCTTCTCCTCCTACCCTCAATCTTTCCCAGCATCAGGATCTTTTCAAATGAGTCAGCTCTTTGCATCAGGTGGCCAAAGTATTGGAGTTTCAGCTTCAACATCAGTCCTTCCAATGAACACCCAGGACTGATCTCCTTTAGGATGGACTGGTAAGAAGTCAGGAAACTCCTGGAGTAACAGGCAAATTTGGCCCTGGAGTACAGAATAAAGCAGGGCAAAGGCTAATAGAGTTCTGCTAAGAGAACACACTGGTTATAGTAAACACCCTCTTCCAACAACACAAGAGAAGACTCTACACATGGACATCACCAGATGGTCAACACCAAAATCAGATTGATTTTATTCTTTGCAGCCGAAGATGGAGAAGCTCTATACAGTCAGCAAAAACAAGACTGGGAGCTGACTGTGGCTCAGATCATGAACTCCTTATTGCCAAATTCAGAGACTGAAATTGAAGAAAGTGGAGAAAACCACTAGACCATTCAGGTATGACCTAAATCAAATCCCTTATGACTATACAGTGGAAGTGAGAAATAGATTTAAGGGATTAGATTTTATAGACAGAGTGCCTGATGAACTATGGATGGAGGTTCATGTATATAAATTAGTTTGACTCTTTATTGATGAGTAGTATTCCAATGGATGGATATAGCATTGTTTGCTTATTTTTTGCCTGTTTAAGGACATTTGGGTGACTTCCAGTTTTGGGCTATACAAATAAAGACTGTATAGATATCTATATACAGTCTTTCATGTGACTATAAGTTTTAACTTCACTTGGTTAAGTGACTAAGAGTGGGTTTCTGGTTGCTGTGGTAAGTATTATGTTTAACTTTAGAAGAAACTGTCAAACTGTTTTCCAGAATGGGTGTAGCATTTTGCAACTCCACCAGTATTGTATAAAAATTCCAGTTACCCCAATCCTCTCCAGGGTTCGGAGTTAACACATTGTCGAAAAGTTTGGTTTTTCATTTTGTGTGGAGTTGCTTTGCTTTTAGCCATTCTAATAGATATATGCTAATAGCTCATTGTGGTTTTAATTTGTATTTCTCTAATGCTAATGATGGGCTTCCCTGGTGGCTCAGATAGTAAAAATATCTGCCTCCCAGTGCAGGAGATCCAGATTTGATCCCTGGGTTGGGAAGATCCCCTGGAGAAGGGAAAGGCTACGGACCCTTGTATTCTTACCTGGAAAATTTCATGGACAGAGGAGCCTGCAGGTTACAGTCCATGGAGTTTCAAAGAGTTGGACATGACTGAGCAACTAACACTTACTTACTTAATGCTAAGGATGTTGAGTACCTTTTCATGTGTTAATCTGCCATTCATATATTTTCATTGGTGAAGTGTCTATTTAAACCTCTGCTCATTTTTTTAATTGAGTTGTTCATTTTCTCATTATTGAATTTTTTAAATTATCTATGCATTCTGGACACAAGACTTGTGCAAGATGTTTGCTTTACAAATATTTCCTCCCTGCCTATGGCTTATTTTCATTCTCTTAATTTGACTTTCAGAGAGCAGAAGTGCTCTATTTTGATGGAACCCAGTTTATTTATTTATTTTTTCCTATGGATCACTCTCTGGGTATTGTATCCAAGAAATCTTTGCTCAACCCAAGATGACAGAGCTTTTGTCCCATGCTTTATTCTGGATGTTTAATAGCTTGAGATTTTATGTTTAGGTTTATGGTCTATTCTGAGTTAATTTTTGTATATTGGACAAAATATCCATTTGTATATTAGATAGTAGGTGTTTACCTACAATCTAGAATATAGACTGTAGTTAAACACATTTTGTATTTCTACTTCTAGTCATTTTGCCTAAAAACTAAAGAAGGAAGCTCCTTCTGTCCAAACTTTCTGCAGATCAAAAGTAGAAGAGATAATGTCAGATCCCAGATAACCTACAGATATACTTAAAAGAATTCTAGTAGATGACTGGGTTTTCTAAACATTTCATTGTTTATCCAGAGTAAATAATCAGTGAGTCTAGTTTTATCGTTACAGCTTATTTTTTATGATTCCTATAAAACTATTCTAGAAAAAGTCTAAGCTCAAGATAACTCTTTGGTTTCTGTTTTTTGAATCTCCAGCTTAAAAGTTATACTCCTGTGGCAAGTTTATCTTTTGTATGTCTCCCATGCTATTCCCTGATAAATGACTAAGAATTAAATAAAAGGCCTAAAATTCCCCACAAAAATCTGGCATTGTTTACTCCTCTGACCCCAAGCTCTTAGCCCTGGTGACACATCAATTAAGAGGGACGCTGGTTGGTTTTATATTTAAAATGATTGATATTTTGAGAAATAATTCTCACCACTTAAACTAGATAGCAAAGCAGATAGTAAGTAGTAATAGGCTTATCTACATGATTGAACAATAACATCTGAGGTGTTTTGTTTTTAACACTATAGAACTAAATGCTTCCAACTAGAGGAGATGACATTTGAATTTCAAGCTGAAAGTGGTGTGTTTTGTATTTGGACCAGTATTTTAAGTTGAGGAGTTGCCAAAATATGGGGCAGAATTTACTGGGCTGTTCATTCTAAAAGCTTTTAATTATCATTGCCATTAGCAGAGCTAGACCTTATAAGGGGCAAGCCAAGAGGCTGGCAGGCTTCCAGTTTAAAAAGGATAGGAAAATACTACTGTGACCATGAACTATACAAGAAATAGAGAAATGGGGAAAACTATTTTGTGGAGTTCTCTTGAAGAAAACGACATGACTATAAGAACTTAGATGGACCCATCAAAGGACGTGCTGGGCTAAAGCTCCTGAGGGTGGGTGGTGGAGGTGGGGAAGGTCCATGATAACATGAATATGTAATTGCCTGCTAAGGCGGGGAGGTTCTTCTTTTTTCCTGGCCGAAGTATATGCATAAGACTCAGGGTCCCTGACTGTCCCCTCTGGCTACTCAGCCTTTCCCATAAATTCATGTCAAATACTCAGTTTTAAATATCATATAAAGGTCCCCCAAATTATTAGTCTGTGTGGAGGTCACATATGGCCAGCTCTACCCTTTCCTTGAAGTAGTGAATGACATTGCTGAAACCTTAATCCAGATAGTTAAATGACTTTGAGAGACGTATAGTAAAGACAGATAGCATGCTATTCAAATTTTTTTATTGGAGTATAATTGCTTTACCATGTTGTGTTAGTTTCTGCTATACAACAAAGTGAGTCAGCTATATGTATGCATACATCCTCTCCCTCTTGAACTCCCTTCTGCCCAGCCCCATCCCACCTCTCTGGGTCATCACAGAGCACCAAGCTGAGTTCCCTGCTATAGAGCAGCTTCCCACTACCTATTTATTTTGTGCGTGGTAGTGTGTATATGCTCTTAAGCTGCAACTATTTAAGCATTGGTTAGGAGAAATGTTTCATCTGGAATCAAAGGATAAGACTGATTGGTTGGTTGGTTAGTTGGCTGGTTGGTTTGGGGGCTGTGTTACAGTTGGAAGAATAGATAGGGGTGTCTATTTGCAGCCAACTAAAGCCTGATTATCTTTAAGAGGTAGTTGTGGATGCCACATTGAGAGCTGTTGGAGTCTGCACTCATGATCTAGGTGACCAACTGGAATGAAAAAGGAACTTTTCACACCTTCCTATAAATGATGACTGAGAAGCTACTCATTGCTCAAAGCTCTGGGGATATAGGTAGAAGTTGGCATTACACCATTTTATAGAATGGCTAATGCTGCAGGGGTGTGTAAAGCTGAGCTGGGCTGAAGAATATCACCCAAGAATCCCGGCTGAACCTCTGTGTCTCCCACAAATCCTTGGGGGGGGAGGGGAGGAGAGCTGATCTGCTCCTCCTTGTCACCCTGTCTCTGCAGCACCTAAGGAAAAATGATTCCATGGGAAGTAAAAAATGTCCAAAAGGGGGAGTTGAAATGGCTGGGGAGTGAGGGCTACACAGATCTGTCCAGGGATAGTATTTGCTGGAATATTTGCTGAAACATTTCAGTAGTGGCTTCAGGACTTGGAGTTCGAATTAGCTTCAAATCTCCATCCTACAGTATTTCTTGCTGGAATAGACAATTTGAAAGGTTTCCTTTGATTTGGGGTTGGCAGCCTAAAATGTAAGTTCTTCTGTAAGAAGAACTTATAGACATACCCATGACAATGTTAAGAATGATTATGATCCAAGCCATTTGATAACAGTGTCATTATCCTCAGAGGCCAGCTTATATTTGTTGTCTGTATTTCTTTTAATTCTGTGAGGAAATGTAAAGCATGTACTCATATTGTACTGAGATGAATCATTCCCATGACAAGGATCTGAAAGTTTTGCCAAGCACTGGGCATCTAAACCTCCGTGGGCTGCCAAGAACAGCTACTGACAGCCATTGGTGTGGACTTCAGCAAACCACACACCCTCTAATGCTTCTTTGCCCCAGTCTTAGAGTTGTGCCCTAACATTTACAACTGCTACTTTCTACAGTCAAAACATACACACACACACACATGCAAAGCAGGCTAAATAAATAAAGATAAATAAGGTGTCTTGCAGTCAACATGGACGAAAGATACCAAAAGACCATAAAAGGACATTAAGGAACCAACCTCCCAACCTGCACACTCAATCAGGAGAGAACTGAGCACCTCTGATTATTAAATAATATTGTCCTGGACAGAAGCCAGGGTGCCCAAGACTCTTTTTTTCTGTAGCACCATTAAATGTATGAGAATCAAAAGAAGGTAATTTCCCAGCTAGTCAGCCCCTTCATTACAAGCCAGCTCTGGGGGGTAATTAGTCTCTTCCTCAGAATTACTTCCTCCCCTTACATCACCCCTACCTTACATCTTAGCCATGACTTACCCTCCAGGAAGCACAGAACTTCTGCAGTCACCCCCTCCATCCCCAAGAGAGCCTTGCCTTTCTGTTTCATTGCTTGCTCTAGAACAACTCTGATTTACTTCTGTCTTTTTTCCAGCTAGTCCTCCTAGTGCCAATTATTGAAGGATAGCCTTCTGCTTCTAAACACACGTCCTAATAGGCATAAATCAGTAATCCGTTTTGGGAAGTGATTAGAAAGAGAAATGTATTTAAATTTGTTGCAGTAGTGATGGGGCAGAAGATAGGAGGCCTGGGAGGAGGGCGTCTGGCCAGCTGCTCAGAGAGAGCCTTGTAAGAGCCGCCACCACTGTAATGAAGTCCACATGTTCCAAGAGCTGGACTGCGGCGGGTGAGAAATGCAAAGCGGATTTGGTCAGTTTTCCACAGTGTATAACACTCAGGGAAAAGAACTCGTGTTACTCAAATTCACTGGAAAAAGCGGTTGTAAAAACCAGCATTTCTGCTCATCATCTTTTCAGATTAATAGAGAACATGCAAGTAGACCCACATGCTTCCTCAAGACATTTCATGCTTCCAGCTCTCAAGACATTTTATCTCCGAAGCAATCCCTCCCAGGAAGACAATCAAGAGAAAGTTTGGCTAGTGCCCTGCCTCTGGAAAGTGTGTCCTCTGACAGGCGGCATCAGCAGCTTGGGGATGCTTGCTGGGCTCTCTGGGGAGACTGTCCAAGAATCTGTGCTCTATCAACCTCTCTCAGGGATTCTTATGCCTGCTGGTTCAAGCTCTGTCTGAAAGGCAAAGCTTCTCCAATGTGCTGTAATTACTGGGCTAATTTTTGTTCACTTAGTCTTCATTGACTCATCACTTTCTTTAGCACAGGACACAAGAACTATTCAGAGCAAACTGCCACCATAATCTTCCTCTTTTACCTTAAGAAAATGTTTCTTTCAGAAGCTAAACAGTAGGAGACATGCACAAAATGCGACCAGCTTGAAGCTGGGAGACGCAGGGCTTCCAAGGAGATGCTAAGATTTTTGTGACAACCCCAATTCTGATAACATTGAGAGATTGGGGTTGGCCCAAGAAAAACAATGATGAGATTTATCTTCTTTATCTTTGGCTATAGGTTTGTTGTTGGGTTTCTTTCTTTCTTTCTTTCTTTTTTCAGCTTTGAGGACTCGCAAGAGCAAAATCTGATGGCTTTTAGAGGTGGCTCTCTTTCTGTCAACAGAAAGCCAGGGCCTAAAAAACGGATGGAATTGTGAGTGATTAGTTTTGAGAAATATCGACTTAATGAGTCCCTCCTCAGGCTCCAGCTACCTTTCTTGAAGGAACTTGAAAAGAGAGTGGCACACAAGATCCCTTAATCCTACAAACATTAGTGAGCCTCCCCTTTGTGAGGACATGGAGATAAAGCAAGAGATTCTCTTCCCCAAAGAATTCATGATCTTATTTAACAACATCACATATAGTAATGTTCAGTGCAACAGAGGGCAAGATGCTAGAGCTATGCAAAGGCTTCAGTTGGAATCCTTGAGAAGAAAATCCAGAGTGGCATAAAAGAGAGGAAAAATAAATAAAGATTTCCCATCTAAGAGACTTTTCATGAAAGAATATGAATTAACCAGATAGATACAAAGAGGAAGATGTTTATCATAAATAAAAACTTTGGGTATTTTAATTACCCAAAATTAGAGAACTGGCTTACTCATCCAAATTGAAATTTGAAAGTCTCTTTTCTCTTTTTCTTTAGTTGAAGTATAGTGGATTTTCAAAGTTGGGTTAATTTCTACTGTACAGCAAAAAGTCTCAGTTATACATTTAAATATATTTTTTCAACTGTGCTCCATCTCAGGATACTGAATACAATTCCCTGTGCTCTACTGTGGCACCTTGTTGTTTATCCACTCTCTATGTAGTTTGGGTTTGCTCACTCCAAGCTCCCAATTGACCCCTCCCACACTCCCTGTTTTATTTTTTTAAATTTTGGATTCTTCCTGACTTTAAATAAAAAGTGAAAGAGACATTCAATGCGTAAAGCAGCTAAAAGCAAAGTTGCAGTGAATAAACTCCAGGGAGGGTATGGCAAGTCCAATGTCCTCAGTCCGTTATCCGTTTCTCCCAGCATCCTTTGCGGGAGCTGCAGAAAAAGGCAAGTTAGGTAAGAACCTGGAGAAGGCAATGGCACCCCACTCCAGTACTCTTGCCTGGAAAACCCCTGGACGGAGGAGCCTGGAAGGCTGCAGTCCATAGGGTCGCTAAGGGTCAGACACGACTGAGCGACTTCACTTTCACTTTTCACTTTCATGCATTGGAGAAGGAAATGGCAACCCACTCCAGTACTCTTGCCTGGAGAATCCCAGGGACGGGGGAGCCTGCTGGGCTGCCGGCTATGGGGTCGCACAGAGTCGGACACGACTGAAGTGACTTAGCAGCAGGTAAGAACCAAGCGCTGTGGAAAATTCTGGGCAGTCCTCTATTAAGTGAAAGAAGCAGATCACAACCTAGGCAGTCACTCATCTTCTGAAATGCACATCCCTAGCCTGACGGGTGGACTCCGGGAAGGTGGTGGGGTTTGATTCAGGAGACATGCAGGTTGGGCGGTCACACACGTGGCAGGCTCCAGTGGGACACGAAGAGGACAGTCCAGGGGAACTGTGCTTTCTTGCCACTTTCCATCATGGAACATGGAAGAGCCAAAGAATTCTATTTCTATCCTTCCGCTCCCAGATAATTTTGAAGATCCCTGTGTCAAAGCAGGAAAGACCGTATTTTATTTGCTGGCTTGATGTTTAACTTTGGAAAATTGCCACATATGAGGGTCTCTAATCTTGTCTCAGGTCCTGTAAATATTAGAGGTGATTTGTTTTACTTAAATTGACAATGCCACCACTTCATGTTTTATTTTGAGCTGTGTTTGCTAAATAAATATTTATTTAACCTATTTTAACTTTCTATGTAATTACAGTTTATATGTGTCTTTTTAAAGCAGCATATAATTCCATCTTTTTTAACCCAATCGGACAAATTTTTTCACCTTACTTGGAGAATTTATTTAGTTTTATTGTTACTACTTTCTTTTTCTTATGATTACTTTCTTTTTATACCTTCTTTTCTTTGTTTTGTTATATGTTTCTTATTCTTTCCCAAATGTTTGATTTCCTGTTGGAATTCTATTCTATTGTTGTATTTGTTTTAAATGGAAAAGTATCTTTTTACTCCTCATTGCTAGAAAAAGAATCTTATTCCAGTTTTCTTTCCCTCACTTCCCATTCCTTACTAATACAATATAAGATTTTCAAGCCAGATTGTTATTAATTTTCTTCACTTTACAAAGTTCATTTTGGAAATTATTTGACATGAGAATTATATTCTCTAATAATATTTTTTCTTTCAAATTGCTATCCTTGAGATCTTATTTTGATTCAACTTTCAGTGAGCAGAATATGTATGAGCGTGCTACGTTGCTTTCAGTTCAGTTCAGATCAGTTCAGTTCAGTCCCTCAGTCGTGTCTGACTCTTTGCGACCCCATGAACCGCACCTCGCCAGGCCTCCCTGTCCATCACCAACTCCCGGAGTTTACCCAAACTCACGTCCATTGAGTCGGTGATGCCATCTAACCATCTCATCCTCTGTCATCCCCTTCTCTCCTGCCTTCAATCTTTCTCAACATCAGGGTCTTTTCAAATGAGTCAGCTCTTCACATCAGGTGGCCAAAATATTGGAGTTTCAGCTTCACAATCAGTCCTTCCAATGAACACCCAGGACTGATTTCCTTTAGGATTGACTAGTTGGATCTCCTTGCAGTCCAAGGGACTCTCAAGAGTCTTCTCCAACACTGCAGTTCAAAAGCATCAATTCTTTTGCGCTCAGCTTTCTTTATAGTCCAGCCCTCATATCTATACATGACTGCTGGAAAAACCATAACCTTGGCTAGACGGACCTTTATTGACAAAGTAATGTCTCTGCTTTTTAATATGCTATCTAGGTTGGTCATAATTTTACTTCCAAAGAGTAAGCTTTTAATTTCATGGCTGCAGTCACCATCTGCAGTGATTTTGGAGCCCCCCCAAAAATAAAGTCAGCCACTGGTTCCACTGTTTCCCCATCTATTTGCATGAAATGATGGGACTGGATGCCATGATCTTAGTTTTCTGAATGTTGAGTTTTAAGTTGCTTTAGTCGTTTCCAACTCTTTGTGACACTATGGACTGTCAGGCTCCTCTGTCCATGGGATTCTCCAGGCAAGAATACTGGGGTGGGTTGCCATGCCCCATTCCAGAGGATCTTCCCAACCCAGGGATATGTCAAGTATTTTTAAGAGAAATTTTAATTAAATGGTTGTAGTTTCAAAGGCAAGAAATAATACAGAGAGATTCCCATATATGCTTTATTTGGTTTCCCCTTCTTGCAGAACTTTACTACACTGTCACAACCAGGATATTGACAATGTACAGATCTTATCGAGATTTCCCAATCTTACTTGTACTCCCTCATTCAGTTCAGTTACTCAGTCGTGTCCGACTCTTTGTGACCCCATGAATCGCAGCACGCCAGGCCTCCCTCTCCATCCTCAACTCCCAGAATTCACTCAGACTCACGTCCATCGAGTCAGTGATGCCATCCAGCCATCTCATCCTCGGTCGTCCCCTTCTCCTCCTGCCCCCAATCCCTCCCAGCATCAGAGTCTTCTCCAATGAGTCAACTCTTCGCATGAGGTGGCCAAAGTACTGGAGTTTCAGCTTCAGCATCATTCCTTCCAAAGAAATCCCAGGGCTGATCTCCTTCAGAATGGACTGGTTGGATCTCCTTGCAGTCCAAGGGACTCTCAAGAGTCTTCTCCAGCACCACAGTTCAAAAGCATTAATTCTTCGGCGCTCAGCCTTCTTCACAGTCCAATTCTCACATCCATACATGACCACTGGAAAAACCATAGCCTTGACTAGACGGACCTTAGTCATCAAAGTAAGGTCTCTGCTTTTGAATATGCTATCTAGGTTGGTCATAACTTTCCTTCCAAGGAGTAAGCGTCTTTTAATTTCATGGCTGCAATCACCATCTGCAGTGATTCTGGAGCCCCAAAAAATAAAGTCTGACACTGTTTCCACTGTTTCCCCATCTATTTCCCATGAAGTGATGGGACCGGATGCCATGATCTTCGTTTTCTGAATGTTGAGCTTTAATTCAACTTTTTCACTCTCCTCTTTCACTTTCATCAAGAGGCTTTTTAGTTCCTCTTCACTTTCTGCCATAAGGGTGGTGTCATCTGCATATCTGAGGTGATTGACATTTCTCCCGGCAATCTTGATTCCAGCTTATGTTTCTTCCAGTCCAGCGTTCCTCATGATGTACTCTGCATATAAGTTAAATAAGCAGGGTGCCAGTAGACAGCCTTGACGTACTCCTTTTCCTATTTGGAACCAATTTGTTGTTCCATGTTCAGTTCTAACTGCTGCTTCCTGACCTGCATACAGATTTCTCAAGAGGCAGGTCAGGTGGTCTGATATTCCCATCTCTTTCAGAATTTTCCACAGTTTATTGGGATCCACACAGTCAAAGGCTTTGGCATAGTCAATAAAGCAGAAATAGATGTTTTTCTGGAACTCTTGCTTTTTCCATGATCCAGTGGATGTTGGCAATTTGATCTCTGGTTCCTCTGCCTTTTCTAAAACCAGCTTAAACATCAGGAATTTCACGGTTCACGTATTGCTGAAGCCTGGCTTGGAGAATTTTGAGCATGACTTAACTAGCATGTGAGATGAATGCAATTGTGCGGTAGTTTGAGCATTTTTTGGCATTGCCTTTCTTTGGGATTGGAATGAACACTGACCTTTTCCAGTCCTGTGGCCACTGCTGAGTTTTCCAAATTTGCTGGCATACTGAGTTTAGCACTTTCACAGCATCATCTTTCAGGATTTGAAACAGCTCAACTGGAATTCCATCACCTCCACTAGCTTTGTTCGTAGTGATGCTTTCCAAGGCCCACTTGACTTCACATTCCAGGATGTCTGGCTCTAGATTAGTGATCACACCATCATGATTATCTGGGTCGTGAAGATCTTTTTAGTACAGTTCTTCTGTGTATTCTTGCCACCTCTTCTTAGTATCTTCTGCTTCTGTTAGGTCCAGACCATTTCTGTCCTTTATCAAGCCCATCTTTGCATGAAATGTTCTCTTGGTATTTCTAATTTTCTTGAAGAGATCTCTAGTCTTTCCCATTCTGTTGTTTTCCTCTATTTCTTTGCATTGATCTCTGAAGAAGGCTTTCTTATCTCTTCTTGCTATTCTCTGGAACTCTGCATTCAGATGCTTATATCTTTCCTTTTCTCCTTTGCTTTTCACTTCTCTTCTTTTCACAGCTATTTGTAAGGCCTCCCCAGACAGCCATTTTGCTTTTTTGCATTTCTTTCTACTCCCTTATTAGTGTTTGTAAAAGTGTTTGTTTCTATACAATTTTATCACGTGTAAGTTTGCATATCTTCTACCACAGTCAAGATACAGAACAGTTTCCTCCCCAAAAAGATCCCTCCCTCACACCCACCTCTTCCATACATTCACCCCATCCAGTCCCTAATCTCTGATGTTGACTAATCTGTCCTCCTACTCTTTCACTTTCTCATTTCAAGAATGTTATATAAAGGGAAGTGAAGTGAATTCGCTCAGTCGTGTCTGACTCTTTGCGACCCTGTGGACTGTAGCCTACCAGGCCCCTCAGTCCACGGAATTTTTCAGGCAAGAGTACTGGAGTGGGTTGCCATTTCCTTTTCCAGGGGATCTTCCTGACCAAGGGATTGAACCCAGTTCTCCTGCATCGCAGGCAGACACTTTACCATCTGAGCCACCAGGGAAGCCTTGTATATAAAGGGAATCATACAGTAATTACCATTGGGGATTGACTTTTCACAAAGCATAATTCTCTAGAAATTAACACAAGTTGTTGCATGCATCCATGGTCTGTTTCTCTTCACTGCTGGGTCGTATTCTATGGTATAGATTTACCACAGTTGAACCATTCATCTTTTGAAGTCTATCTGCTGCTGCTGCTGCTGCTAAGTCGCTTCAGTCGTGTTCAACTCTGTGCGACCCCATAGACAGCAGCCCACCAGGCTCCACCGTCCCTGGGATTCTCCAGGCAAGAACACTAGAGTGGGTTGCCATTTCCTTCTCCAATGCATGAAAGTGAAAAGTGAAAGTGAAGTCGCTCAGTCCTATCCGACTCTCAGCAACCCCATGGACTGCAGCCTACTAGGCTCCTCCATCCATGGGATTTTCCAGGCAAGAGTACTGGAGTGGGGTGCCAAGTGTATCTAGTTGTTTATTTTTTTCCCCAGTTTGAGGATACTACAAATAAAATTTCTATGAACATTGGTGTTCAGGTTTTGTGTGAACCTAAGTTTTTATTTTTCTTGAATACGTGCCAATTTTTAAATCATATGGTAATTTCATGCTTTGTTTTACATGAAACTGCCAAATTGTTTTCCAGAGTGGCTGTACCACTTTACTCAAGGAATTTTTAAAAAGAAAGATATAAATTTATATTTTTCTGGGCTCTTATTTATCTCTAAATGTCTCTTTGTTGCCTTCACACATATGATAAATTGGCTGGGAAAAATGTACTTTTTTTTGCAATAGCTTTTCCTTAAAATTCTAAAAGATTTGTTCCAACATCTTGTACTAGTCTAAGTTTTAGAGAAATCAGTGTCTAGCTCAATTTCTGTTTCTTTGAAGATAACCAGTTTTTCCTATTTAGTTACTTTGTATGGTGTTTTCTTTTTCTTTGCTTAAAAAAAGCACAAAGTATAAAAAAGGGGGGGGTTCTCTTATTAACGTGTTACATGAAACATGGTAGTTTTTATCCCTATTTTTAGGCCTTTAAGCCCCCCAAAATTTCCTCAATTATGTGTTTGATTGTAGATTCTGTTGGGTTCTGAGCCCTGCCATTCTTTGCAGTATTTACTACCTATGCTGTCATCATTTTCTTACATTTGTTTTCCTTTTTACTTTCTGAGACAGCATTGCAACTTTGGGTGTTTTTTTCTTTTGCATCAATGATTCATTTTTACATAGTGACAATTCAGGTTTTGAACACTTACAGCTGAATTTAAAATTTGCTTGCAATTTCAATTATCTTTCAAACTTCCCATATCACTCATACCTTCCTTTTTGCATCATTTGTCTCTCCACCGGCCTCAAGAGGTCATAACTTCTCACTGTTAGTCGAAATTATTGAGAATGATTTTCCCCTCTGATTTGCATAATAAATTGCTGTAGAAGGCATGCTCTCCTCTTGCATTTTCAGAAAATATTCACTTCCCTTGTGCTGCAATATTTTGTACATTTTTTAGTCAAAAATATAAATTTTTTCTAAATTCATAAAAAGGCAAAATTCATCATTTGAACTATTCTAAAGCATACAATTCAATGGCTTTTAGTACCTTCATAACGCTCTACAACCATCACCACTATCTAACTTCAGAACATTTTCATCACACCCCAAAGGAAACCCTGCATTTAAGAAGTAATCACTTCTCATTCCCTCCCGTCCCTTGGTCCTTGGCAACCACTTATCTGTCTTTAGTCTCTATGGATTTGCACTCTGGATATTTTATGTAAATAGCATCATACACTTTGTGGCCTTTTGTGTCTGACTTCTTTCACTTAGCATATTGTTTTGAAGTATTTTTAGTTAGATTTTTTGCTTTGATCATCATTCTTACCCACATAGATTAATTTGGCTACCATATTTGTTAGGGGGTAGTGTGGCAAGGTTGCCGCCCTGGTTTTTACTTCATGGCTGGGATAAGCTCCTTCTCCACTCTCTGTCTAGCAGAAGAGCACATACTTGTGCCAGGTCTTATCCTCATCCCCCACTCCTCCCCACCGCCATGCCTGCTGGCGTTCATTGAGTGTAGTTATGCTGGAATCAGACTGAAACCTCACCTCCACCGGCTAATTAAATAGCCTTCATGTGAACTTCCCTGGTGGTTGAGTGGTTAAGAATCCACCTTCTGATGCTGTGGACACTCGATCCCTGGTTGGGAACTAAGATCCCACATGCCATGGATCAACTAAGTCTGCATGCTACAATTACTGAGACTGCCTGCTCTGGAATCTGAGTCACAGCTAGAGAAAAGCCCGTGCACAGCAGTGAATATCCCCTGTGCCTCAACTAAGACCCAATGCAGTCAAAAAGAAATTAAAAAAAAAAAAAAAGGCTGAGTGATCTTCAGAAAAAAAAGTAGAACCTAGAGTGAGGTAAATCAGAAAGAGAAAAACAAATATTGTATATTAAAACATATATAAGGGATCTAGAAAGATGGTACTGATGGGCAGCGATGGATACACAGACATATAGAACAGACTTGTGGACACAATGGAGGAAGAAGAGGGAAGGACGAATTGAAAGAGTAAGATTGAAATGCGTACATTCCCATATGTAAAATAGCCGGTGGGAATTTGCTCTACGACACAGGGAGCTCAAACTGTGCTCTGTGACAACCTAGAGGAGTGGGACAGAGTGGGAGGTGGGAAGGAGGTTCAGGAGGGAGGGGACATATGTATACCGATGACTGATTCATGCTGATGTATGGCAGAAACTAGCACAATATTGTAAAACATTTTTTAAACTTTTTAAAAAAGAAAAAGAGTCATTTCTTTGACTAGTGTTTAATAATAATAGCTTTGAGAATTGGTTGCTTCTGGAAAATTAGGGAGTTAAAATTATATTTTCAGAATTTCAGTGTTTAGGATGGTTTATGTCTCTGGAAGGCAGAATATCACAGGGCTGAAGAACTGAGGTTCAGAAGTCTGGTGGCCTAGATGGACGGTTGCTCTGTCACTGACAGGAAGACAAGTTCCTTAAGAATTCTACACCTTAGTGGAGAGAAATAATAATACTTACCTCAGAGTGTCATCTGGGGAATTAAATAAATTAAGATATGTAACACATAGCTAACTTAAAGGGAGGGAATGGGTTGATAACTGGTAAATTAGAGAGAAAAAAAAGATGAATAATGTTCAATTTAAGCATACATTTTCAGCCAAATCATAAGACACATTATTATTCAATTTCTATATTTTCCATCAATGTAGAGTGCCCGTGATTTTTTCAGATTTCTTTTGCATTCAATGTTCAACATACAAAGGAAAGCAGTAACAACTCAGCATTTCTGATTTCTCTCTTCTAAATGCAAAGTTTGTTCCTGGTCTTTTGTTCTCTGCTCCCAGATAATATCCTTGTCCAATATCATCTGCATTTTCTGGCAACTCATCATGAGCACGTTACTCTTTAGGCTACGATACCACCTTGCTCGGAAAAGTTGGATCAAAGAAATGTGTGCCCAGTGAGGGTTCATATTTGCCTGGTCCAAGTCTGCCACTTTCCTGGGATCGACAGGGAGCAATTAAGTCACCTTCTAGAGAGATGAGATTTTAGGTCCGCTGGGTAGTTCTATCATGCAACCAAGGAGAAGAGTTTTCTGTTAACATCTATTCCTAAATTTCCTTCCAGGTATGCTGCTAAGTCGCTTCAGTCGTGTCCAACTCTGTGTGATCCCATAGATGGCAGCCCACCAGGCTCCTCCGTCCCTGGGATTCTCCAAGCAAGAGCACTGGAGTGGGTTGCCATTTCCTTCTCCAATGCATGAAAGTAAAAAGTGAAAATGAAGTCTCTCAGTTGTGTCCGACTCTCAGTGACCCCGTGGACTGCAGCCCACCAGGCAGTCCACGGGATTCTCCAGGCAAGAGTACTGGAGTGGGGTGCCATTGCCTTCTCCACCTTCCAGGTATACCATGCTATAAATCAAAGTTAATCGTTTATTCTTCTTTTTGTCTTTAGCCAGAGCCCTTGACTTCGAGCATTGCAGGAAAAGGCATGTGATAAACAATTATTTATTCCAAAGTTTTTGGTTTGTTTGTTTTCAATTCTTACAATGTTGTATTGATTTCAGCCATACAACAATGAGAATCAGCCGTCTTTAAACATATATCCCCTCCCTCTAAAGCCAAGTTTTGACACAGTCTGGGTAAGGACCTCTGGGTAAGGACCTGAGCATATCTTCCTTTAAAGAAAGATCATTTTCCAGGAGAAGAGTTGGTACTTCTTGGAAATCTAAGGCCTTCTAAAATGATCTATGTCTGCGGAAGCACAGCAGGGGAGACAGATTCAGAGGATCTACATTTTAAAGAAAAGATGAAAAGGTCAGAGAGGTCTTCGGGTTTTGCACATTGGGAAGGAATCATCCACCCACCTGACTAGTTAAAAGACTTCCAAGCCTTCAAGAAAAGTGACTGGGAAGGAATGTTTCTGCCTATTTGGAGTTTTCAGAGCTAAAAATAGAACTTTTTTTTTTTTTAATGTTGTATGTAAGAGATAAGTACTGTACAATGTCATACCCTGGTCAATGGTCATATCCCATTAGTAGGCTAATGGGCCAACCACCTTGGCTCTGATTTTATAAACAGTCAAGGCTCTGAGCTTGTGTGTGCCTTAATTACCTTTACATAAAAATATTTAATTCAGAAAATTAATACAGACAGTTAAATAATACAGTTACCCCTTACCTCTAAAGAATGTGGCTGTTTGTACCTCATATTCTATGGGAACAGAGAGTCTGACAATCAGAGTTAGCTTTGTTATTCACTGGGCATTTGCTTATTTCATATTATGTAACTGATTTCCTCAGTGCCTGACCATTGACCATCATCAGTGAGTGTTAGTTAATAGTATGAATGAATAAATGAAGTATGATTATTAGCTCTGCCTACTTATAAGAATTTTGGTTAGTACCATTTGGGAAAAGATGGGTTATAATACTTACAAACTGAATAATGTCATATACAAAAGTTAGTTATCATTCAAATTATTAACAGTAACTGTTAATAGAACTAAGAAAGTACATAAGCAAAAAATTAAAAGATCTTTATGTACAACAAAAAGAATGCTTCAAAATCCAAGAAATTGATTTCCTGTATTATTTTCATAGAAGAAGAATATTTTAAAATTATTACTTTCCCCAAATCTAAGCACACTGAGACTCTGTTTTAAAACACAAAATAGTAATTTTTGATTCTGATCAGAAGCTGCCAGTTAGAAGACTGGATGTGAAAATGATGGAACAAATGAGAAGCTGACAATAAGAATAGGGACTGGGACTAAAAAACATTAAAACTTCTGGATTCAAGGAGCAGATTATGATTATGTAATTTAGGTGCAAGTATCCCACTCTTAGACAACCCTATGAATATCATTTTATTGCAGCATTTTGCAACAACTGATTTTTATTAACAATGATGAAGTCAAGTTAATTAGCTTGACTATACTCCAGTTAAAAGGCAAAGAAATGATTACGCCTCATCTTTGGAATAATTTCCATTAAAAATGCTTCTTAAAATTTGGGGTACTTTAAGAGCAGTTTTTAATATGTGGGAGAGGAGTGATTACATAATTCAATATCTTATTCCCCAGAAGCCAGGTTTGGTCTGCTATAGAGGCTGGTATTAAGTCAGTCTACTAAGCCCAAACAAGGCTTTGGCCTTCCCTCCTACATGGAGAATGTTCTAGCTCATAATTTCTTTTTTTTTAATTTGTTTAAAATTTTGCTGAAATATTGTTGATTTGGGAAAGCTTCCCTAGTGGCTCAGATGGTAAAGAATTTGCCTGTAATGTGAGAGACCTGGGTTTTGATCCTTGGGTTGCAAAGATACCTTGGAGAAGGGAATGGCTACTCACTCTATATTCTTGCCTGGAGAAGTCCACTGACAGAGGAGCCTGGTGGGCTACAGTCCATGGGTCACAAAGAGTTGGACATGACTCCGTGACTGACTGACTGATTGACATTGCTGATTTACATTGTTGTGTTAATTTCTACTGCACAGCAAAGTGATTCAGTGATGCATATACACATTCTTTACAATATTCTTTTCCATTATGGCTTATCACAGGATATTGAATATAGTTTCCTGTGCCTTGTTGTTCACCCATTCTCTACATATTAGTTTTCATCTGCCAACTCAGATTCCAAGTTCATCCCTCCACCTTGGCAAACATAAGTCTGTTCTCTATGTTTGTGAGTCTTGTTTCTTGTTTCATAGATAAGTTCATGCAAGTTGTGTTTTAGATTCGAGATATAACTGATATCATATGCTATTTGTCTTTGTCTGACTTACTTCCCTTAGTATGATAATCTCTAAATCCATCTGTGTTGTTGCATTACTTCATTTTATGCCTGTGTAATATTCCATTATACATATGTGTACCACCTCATCTTTATCCATTCATATGTCTATGGACATTTACATTGGTGTTATGCCTTGCCTATTGTAAACAGTGCTGCAGTGAACATTGGGTCCATCTGTCTGTATGTGCTCAGTCATGTCTGACTCTTTGCAACCCCACAGACTGTCGTCTGCTAGGCTCCTCTGTCTATGGGATTTTTCAGATGAGAATACTGGACTGGGTTCCCATTTCCTCCTACAGGGGGTCTTCCCAATCCAGGCATCAAACCTGTGTCTTCTATTTTGCAGGCAGATTTTTAACTTGCTGAGCCACCTAAGAAGCCTGAACATTGGCCACATGTATCTTTTTGATTTATAGTTTCACTGGATGTTGTTGTTATTGTTCAGTCACTCACTAATGTCCGACTCTTTGCAACCCCATGGACTGCAGCACGCCAGGCTTCCCTGTCCTTCACCAACTCCTGGAGTTTGCTCAGACTCATGTACATTGAGTCAGTGATGCCATCCAACTATCTCATCCTCTGTCATCCCCTTCTCCTCCTGCCTTCAATCATTCCCAGCATCAGGGTCTTTTCTAATGAGTCGGCTCTTTGCATCAATCAGGTGGCTGAAGTATTAGAGCTTCAGCTTCAACATCAATCTTTCCAATGAATATTCAGGACTGATTTCCTTTAGGATTGACTGGTTTGATCTCCTTGCAGTCCAAGGGACTCTCAAGAATCTTCTCCAACACCACAGCTTAAAAGCATCAATTCTTTGGCGCTCAGCTTTCTTTATGTTCCATACATGACTACTGGAAAAACCATAGCTTTGACTAGACGGACCTTTGTTGGCAAAGTGATGTCTCTGCTTTTTAAATATGCTATCTAGGCTGGTCATAGCTTTTATTCCGAGGAGCAAGCATCTTTTAATTTCATGGCTGCAGTCACCATTTGCAGTGATTTTGGAGCCCAAGAAAATAAAGTCTGTCACTGTTTCCATTGTTTCCCCATCTCTTTGCCATGAAGTGATGGGACCAGCTGCCATGATCTTAATTTTTGAATGTTGAGTTTTAAGCCCATTTTTGCACCTCTTTTTTCACCTTCAACAGGAGACTCTTTCGTTCCTCTTTCCTTTTTGCCTTAAGGGTGGTGTCATCTGCATATCTGAGATTATTGATATTTCTCACTGGATATATACCCAGGAAAGGGATTGCAGGATCATACAACTCATAGTTTCTTGAAGTGTAGTCCATGAAGTTCTTGCTAATAGATCTGAAAGTCCATTTGTAAAGTTCTTATGGGTAGATATATCCTTACCAATTTATTTATAGCTTGCTAATGGAGACATTAAAGATGATTAAAATTTTTTGTTTGTAGACTAAATTTAGCAAGTTCCCTGGGTTTCTTGAAGATTCTAAATCAGTATTATTCTAAATACATGACCATCACACAAGGCACTGTGGCTATGCAAAGGTCCTACTGTGCTGTACATATAGGTTACAAAAATGCCCAATTTGGGGAGAAATTTCCACTTTGTTGTTAAATTTGCTATCTTGAGTCAGTTGTAGTTTTTAATTGGTGCTCTTTTTTGCTTTTTTAAGTATAAATAACTCTTTATTTAACCTCTGCTGTTAGTTCATTGTGTTGTGGGTTGTTTGCTTAAAGACACAGTGGTAAGATATAATAATTTCAATGGAATATTATTCAGCCATTAAAAAGAACAAAATAATGTCATTTGCAACAACATGGATGGACCTAGGAATTGCCAACTCAGTGAAGAAAGACATGGAAAGACAGATATCACATGATATCACTTATATGTGAAATCTAAAGAAAAAGTACAAACAAACTTATGTACAAAACAAAAGTAGTCACAGATGTAGAAAACAAACTCACAGTCACCAGGGGATAAGGAGAGCAGGGGTAAACTGGGAGATTCAGTTCAGTTCAGTTCAGTTCAGCCACTCAGTCATGTCCGATGCTTTGCAACCCCATGAATTGCAGCATGCCAGGCCTCCCTGTCCATCACCAACTCCTGGAATTCACTCAGATTCACGTCCATCGAGTCAGTGATGCCATCCAGCCATCTCATCCTTGTTCGTCCCCTTCTCCTCCTGCCCCCAATCCCTCCCAGCATCAAAGTCTTTTCCAATGAGTCAACTCTTCACATGAGGTGGCCAAAGTACTGGAGTTTCAGCTTTAGCATCATTCTTTCCAAAGAAATCCCAGGGTTGATCTCCTTCAGAATGGACTGGTTGGATCTCCTTGCAGTCCAAGGGACTCTCAAGAGTCTTCTCCAACACCACAGTTCAAAAGCATCAATTCTTCGGCGCTCAGCCTTCTTCACAGTCCAACTCTCACATCCATACATGACTACTGGAAAAACCATAGCCTTGACTAGATGGACCTTAGTGGGCAAAGTAATGTCTCTGCTTTTGAATATGCTATCTAGGTTGCTCATAACTTTTCTTCCAAGGAGTAAGCGTCTTTTAATTTCATGGCTGCAATCACCATCTGCAGTGATTCTGGAGCCCCCAAAAATAAAGTCTGACACTGTTTCCCCATCTATTTCCCATGGAGTGATGGGACCAGATGCCATGATCTTCGTTTTCTGAATGTTGAGCTTTAAGCCAACTTTCTCACTCTCCTCTTTCACTTTCATCAAGAGGCTTTTTAGTTCCTCTTCACTTTCTGCCATAAGGGTGATGTCATCTGCATATCTGAGGTGATTGATATTTCTCCCAGCAATCTTGATTCCAGCTTGTGTTTCTTCCAGTCCAGCATTTCTCATGATGTACTCTGCATATAAGTTAAATAAGCAGGGGGACAATATACAGCCTGGACGTACTTCTTTTCCTATTTGGAACCAGTCTGTTGTTCCATTTCCAGTTCTAACTGTTGCTTCCTGACCTGCATACAGATTTCTCAAGAGGCAGGTCAGGTGGTCTGGTATTCCCATCTCTTTCAGAATTTTCCACAGTTTATTGGGATCCACACAGTCAAAGGCTTTGGCATAGTCAATAAAGCAGAAATAGATGTTTTTCTGACACTCTCTTGCTTTTTCCATGATCCAGTGGATGTTGGCAATTTGATCTCTGATTCCTCTGCCTTTTCTAAAACCAGCTTGAACATCTGGAAGTTCATGGTTCACGTATTGCTGAAGCCTGGCTTGGAGAATTTTGAGCATGACTTGACTAGCATGTGAGATGAGTGCAATTGTGTGGTAGTTTGAGCATTCTTTGGCATTGCCTTTCTTTAGGATTGGAATGAAAACTGACCTTTTCCAGTCCTGTGGCCACTGCTGAGTTTTCCAAATTTGCTGGAATATTGAGTGCAGCACTTTCACAGCATCATCTTCCAGGATTTGAAATCGCTCAACTGGAACTGGGAGATTGGGACTGAGAAATTCATGCTACTTTATATAAAATAGATAACTAATACAAACCTGCTATAGAGCATAGGTAACTCTACCCAATACTCTGCAATGGCCTTACAGGAAAGGAATCTTAAAAAAGAAAAAAAAAAAAAAAAGGAGTAAATATATGTATAACTGATTCAATTTGCTGTACTCTTGAAACTAACATAACATTGTAAATCATCTATACTCCAGTAAAAAAATTCTTGAAAGAATATATATATATATATATATATATATATGTATAACTGAGTCACTTTGCTATACAGTAGAAATTAAGCACAACATTGTAAAACACTATGTGTGCTAAGTCGCTTCAGTCATGTCCAACTTTTTGTGGCCCTATGAACTGCAGCCTGCCGGGTTTTCTGTCATGGGATTCTCCAGGCAAGAATACTGGAGTGGGTTGCCATGCCCTTCTCCAGGGGATCTTCTCCACCCAGGGATCAAACCCATATCTCCTATGTTTCCTGCACCTACGCTTCCTGTACTGGGTTTGTTACTACTAGTACCATCTGAAAGTGAAAAGTGTTAGTCTCCCAGTCGTGTCCAACTCTTTGCAACCCCATGGACTGTCGCGAATCAGGCTCCTCTGTCTGTGGAATTCTCCAGATAAGAATACTGGAGTGGGTTGCCATTTCCTTCTCCAGGGGATCTTCCTGACTCAAGGATCAAACCCAGGTCTCCTGCATTGCAGGCAGATTCTCTACCATATGAGCCACCAGGGAAGCCTCCAGATCAATACAAATTTTTAAAGTTATTTTAATTGGAGAATAATTGCTTTATAACATTGTATTGGCTTCTGCCATACAACATGAGTCAGACATAAGAATACATGTGTTCCCTCCCTCTTGAGCCTCCCCCATGCCCCCCACTCCATCCCACCCCTCTAGGTTGTCACAGAGTATCATCGCTTTGAGCTCTCTGTGTTATACAGCCGTGTCCCATTAGCTAGCTATTTTACATATGGTAATGTTTGTTTCTATGTATTCTCTCAATTTGTCCCACCCTCTCCTTCATCTGTTCTCTATGTCTGCATCTCTACTCCTGCACTGCAATATTTCTGACTTAAAATTTCTAATTACTGGGCTTTAACACATGTGTGTATTATGTGTTAAACATGACTCATTCTCTTTACTAAAACATACACAGAAAATGAACATGTTCTGTTGTGTGTTCTCCCTCTGTATTTGTGCTGTTTATACTATTAAGGTACCTATAATGAAATTACTGGGCTATTTTTTAAGCTTATAGAGCATAATATCATACTATAAAACTGTGATAGAAGCTAATCCTTTTCTCCTATAAAGAAAATAAGAAACAATTTGTAGGTGCTTCTAGCAAGTTTACTTATGTAGTTTAGCTCTCTCTCATGCTTTGGGCTTCCCAGATGGCACTAGTGGTAAAGAACCCACCTGCCAATACAGCAAATATAAAAGACGTGGTTTTGATCGCTGGGTCAGGAAGATTCCATGGAGGAGAGCACAGCAACCCACTCCAGTATTCTTGCCTGGAGAATCTCACGGACAGAGGAGCCTGGCAGGCTACAGTTCATTGGGTTGCAAAGAGTGGGACACAACTGAAGTGACTTAGCCTGCATGCAGTGTTTTTTATCTCAAAGTTATTTTCTACTAAAATAGAAGGGGAGGTAACGGAGCTGGGCGTGGGGAGGAGGGGGGTGTTGGGGAGAGAAGTCTTTTAAATCACTGAAATCATACTGCTCTCTTGAATGAATCACTCTGTGTGGATTCCAGATAACTCCCAATGTACATGGAGAACCTTCCAAAATATTTTTGCCCCAAATCTTATAAACAAGCTGTAAACAAATATGTGGGGCTCCGTTGCCCTGCAAATGGAATCTCCTGACTCTCCTGGCTTGTCCTCTGAACACGCAGAGGAGAATTTGCTCTGGGATCATTTTAATCAGCCTGAGGTTCTCTGCTGGCCAAAGGAGTGTAAGAATTTACATTCCCCAGAATGCACTGTCTGTCCTCAGCTGAGCTGCTCCGCTCAGCTTCCTCCTCACCCCCAGGGTGGAGGCTTTTTCTAATCCCCTCTCTCTACTTTCCAGAAGGCTGGTCAGGCCCCTCTCAGACACCCTCACTCCCTCCTACAGCCCTTAGCCCGATGCTCTGGGCCTAGTCTACCTCTCCACCTTGCCTCTTTATGTGGATATAAACAAATCTTTCTCTCTTTAACTTGTGAACTTAACTTCAGTCTGTATGCTGCCCTTAAGATTTTCCCTGGATATTCCATGGAGGAGTAGTATAATCGCTTTTCACATTTGCACCCAGAAGGTCTATTTCCTGGGCAGAGCTTCCAGAACATTCCTTGGAGGCAGTTTCTTGTTGGGACTGGTGCTAAACAGGTGAACCTCCCAGGCCTGCAGCTGATTGTCTCATGATGGAAATGCATGCATACGCATAAGCTGATGCTATTCAGTGAACTCTTCGTCTCTGAATTCAGCATACAACTTCTGTGTACAACTGCAAGGTACAACTGCTGTCTTCCCTGTATTTCTATTGAGTTTCAGGAAGTGATGTAGAAAAATGTGGCAGAGAAGCACCCCCACAGAGTGACGTGATGATTGCCTAGCTTTCTGGTTGGCTCTGAGTCAGGAGTCACAGAGTGAGGAAACCAGCAGGAGAGATGAAATGCTTTGTCTTCTTAACCTCCATCAATTTTTCAAGCAAGAATGCTGTGTTTCAACAAGGTGATGAGTGGATAAGCGACCAACCTTTATTCTCAAGTCCATCTCTATCAGTCTTATAGGTTGTGAAAAGTCCTGAAAGATTCTACCAGGCTAATTTCTTTTCTGAAGTATGTGTGTGTGTGTGTGTACCATTTTAGAAATTCTAGTGATAAGTTAGAAAGGATCAGACAATGTCACTGTCATTTTTTAAAAGTATATTTAATAAAGTATTTAAATTGAAAGCAGGAGCATCCAGTTTCAAAAGGCATCTTTGAGTATCTTCTCCCACAGTTCCATTACAATGACAAGAGAAAAAAATTAAAGCAGCTCTGAAAACCAAGAATCACAGCTAATATTTTGGAAAAGTCTTGCAGTTCAGTTCAGCTGCTCAGGCATGTCCAACTCTTTGAGACCCCATGGATTGCAGCATGACAGGCCTCCTGGTCCTTCACCATCTCCCAGAGTTTGCTTAAACTCATGTCCATTGAGTCAGTGATGCCATCCAACCACCTCATCCTCTGTTGTCCCCTTCTTCTCCTGCCTTCAATCTTTCCCAGTATCAGGGTCTTTTCCAATAAGTCAGTTCTTCACATCTGGTGACCAAAGTATTGGAGTTTCAGCTTCAGAATCAGTCCTTCCAATGAATATTCAGGACTGATTTCCTTTAGGATGGACTGGTTGGATCTCCTTGCACTCCAAGAGACTCTCAAGAGTCTTCTCCAACACCACAGTTCAAAAGCATCCGTTCTTTGGCACTCAGCTATGTTTATAGCCCAACTCTCACATCCATACATGCATACTGGAAAAACCATAGCTTTGACTAGACAGACCTTTGTCGGCAAAGTAATGTCTGTAGTTTTTAATATGCTGTCTATGTTGGTGATAGCTTTTCTTCCAGGGAGCAAGCATCTTAATTTTAATTAAAATTAAAAGTCTTGCAGGTATTGTTAAAATTACTAGCAAGCATATTTAGTAGAACTGGATAGAGAAATTGTTTCTACAGGCTTTACCTTTTCAAATATAAAGTCCCATTCTCATAGTTGGTAGGAAGAAGTTTAAAATTTCCCCCATGATCTGCTCCAAGCTGGGACATCCTTGGCCTACAACTGGGGAAAAAGAAAAAGAAAATATGTACAGTATCATTGCAAAGATAGTGATTTATGACAGAAATGCTTCTGTTTTGACCATGTCCATTCTGTGCCTGACTCCTACTAGTGTTCTCTTTCTGTGTGTGTGCAGAAGTTCCAACTCACTCAGATGAGGGACTGTTTCCTGAATAGAGTTTCCTGTCCACTTGGAAAAGCCATTGTCTTAAATGACTCTCGTACTAAGTGGAAGAACAACACAGTCCTAAGACTGATTCACTGCTCATTTAAATGACAGCCACATACGAAAACCTATCCTGTTAAGTGGACTCTTCCCTTCTCTGTACTAAGCTCAAGTGAAAATAAAAGAGAACAAATTTTATCTACTGGTAGGTAGACAACAAGATCCCAAAGACCCTGTATCCTGGACTGAGATATTTTCATGCATGTATCTGTTGCTGAAGCCTCCTTTAGATAAAATGTAAAGGTCTCTATAGGTCTAAGAAAACTAAGCAAAGAATAAATGAATGAATATTCCCCTTGATTCTAGAAGAAAAGAACAAGATAAATGCCTATAAAAAAGGAATTGACAGCATTGACATGCCCTATTGCTCTCCATTGGGGAGGAGTCTGCATGGACTCAAGAGCAAGTGTGTGGGATCAAGGATCTGGCTGAGTCTCACATTATTAAAGGATAATTAAAGAGAAAACAAACACACAGTGGCACAGAATGGAGAAAATGCACAGGGCACTGCAAGGGAAAGGAGTATTTTTATCTGCAAGTTTTGAAAGCACAGTTCACCTCTGAAAACTATTTTTGACAGGAAACACAGGACATTTCAAAAAAGGGTTTGTTGGTATTCTCAACAAGACAGGAATTTACAGCTCCTGAAAAAGAGCGAATAGGCTTATATTCTTTTAAAGATCAAAGATAAAGAAGAGATGCAAAAACAACAGCCCAAGGAACAAGCTAAGGGATAAATTGAAACTAAAGCAAAGTTAATTTTGAAAAGGTACCAAGTAATGAAATTAAAACACTAATGGCAGAATTAAGGGTAATTTTAATTCTATTATTCAGGATTTTCTGCAATTTTTAAAGTATTTTTTTCATAAATAAGAAAAATAAAAGTAATTAATAAGGCTACTGTGTTTCAATTATAAAAAGCAATATAATGTAATAGAAAAACTTAAAAGTAAAAAATATGTATAACTCACCCTTCTTTCTATCATTATGTGAACTCTTTTCCTTATTTCTTTCATACTTATATTTTACATATTTTAATCATGCTATAAATACTAGTTTCAATTTTTGTTGTTTAGGGACTTCTGTTCATTTTCAGTTTTGCTGTATAATCTTCATGAGTGTTCAATTAATAATGGCAAAACATTTCACCCAAAATGAGACTTTAATACCCCACTCACATCTATGGACAGATCAACTAAACAGAAAATTAACAAAGAAACACAAACTTTAAATGATACAATAGACCAGTTAGACGTAATTGATATCTATAGGACATTTCACCCCAAAACAATGAATTTCACCTTTTTCTCAAGTGCTCATGGAACCTTCTCCAGGATAGATCATATCCTGGGCCATAAATCTAACCTTGATAAATTCAAAAAAATTGAAATCATTCCAAGCATCTTTTCTGACCACAATGCAGTAAGATTAGATCTCAATTACAGAAGAAAAACTATTAAAAATTCCAACATATGGAGGCTGAACAACTCACTTCTGAATAACCAACAAATCACAGAAGAAATCAAAAAAGAAATCAAAATATGCATAGAAATGAATGAAAATGAAAACACAACAACCCAAAACCTGTGGGACACTATAAAATCAGTGCTAAGAGGAAAGTCATAGCAATACAGGCATACCTCAAGAAACAAGAAAAAAGTCAAATAAATAACCTAACTCTATACCTAAAGCAACTAGAAAAGGAAGAAATGAAGAACCCCAGAATTAGTAGAAGAAAAGAAATCTTTAAAATTAGGGCAGAAATAAATGCAAAAGAAACAAAAGAGACCATAACAAAACCCAACAAAGCCAAAAGCTGGTTCTTTGAAAGGATAAATAAAACCGACAAACCATTAGCCAGACTCATCAAGAAACAAAAGGAGAAAAATCAAATCAATAAAATTAGAAATGAAAATGGAGAGATCACAACAGACAACACAGAAATACAAAGGATCATAAGAGATTACTATCAGCAATTATATGCCAATAAAATGGAAGAAATGGACAAATTCTTAGAAAAGTACAACTTTCCAAAACTGAACCAGGAGGGAGTAGAAAATCTTAACAGACCCATCACAAGCATGGAAATTGAATCTGTAATCAGAAATCTTCCAACAAACAAAAGCCCAGGTCCAGACGGCTTCACAGCTGAATTCTACCAAAAATTTCGAGAAGAGCTAACACCTATCTTACTCAAACTCTTCCAGAAAATTGCAGAGGAAGGTAAACTTCCAAACTCATTCTATGAGGCCACCATCACCCTAATACCAAAACCTGACAAAGATGCCACAAAAAAAGAAAACTACAGGCCAATATCACTGATGAACATAGATGCAAAAATCCTTAACAAAATCCTAGCAATCAGAATCCAACAACACATTAAAAAGATCATACACTAGGACCAAGTGGGCTTTATCCCAGGGATGCAAGGATTCTTCAATATCCGCAAATCAATCAATGTAATTCACCACATTAACAAATTGAAAAATAAAAGCCATATGATTATCTCAATAGATGCAGAGAAGGCCTTTGACAAAATTCAACATTCATTTATGATTAAAACTCTCCAGAAAGCAGGAATAGAAGGAACATACCTCAACATAATAAAAGCTATATATGACAAACCCACAGCAAACATTATCCTCAATGGTGAAAAATTGAAAGCATTTCCCCTAAAGTCAAGAACAAGACAAGGGTGCCCACTTTCACCACTACTATTCAACATAGTTCTGGAAGTTTTGGCCACAGCAATCAGAGCAGAAAAAGAAATAAAAGGAATCCAAATTGGAAAAGAAGAAGTAAAACTCTCACTGTTTGCAGATGACATGATCCTCTACATAGAAAACCCTAAAGACTCCACCAGAAAATTACTAGAGCTAATCAATGAATATAGTAAAGTTGCAGGATATAAAATCAACACACAGAAATCCCTTGCATTCCTATACACTAATAATGAGAAAGTAGAAAAAGAAATTAAGGAAACAATTCCATTCACCATTACAATGAAAAGAATAAAATACCTAGGATTATATCTACCTAAAGAAACTAAAGGTGTATATATAGAAAATTATAAAATACTGATGAAAGAAATCAAAGAGGACACTAATAGATGCAGAAATATACCATGTTCATGGATCAGAAGAATCAATATACTGAAAATGAGTATAATACCCAAAGCAATCTACAGATTCAATGCAATCCCTATCAAGCTACCAGTGGTATTTTCCACAGAACTAGAACAAATAATTCACAATTTGTATGGAAATACAAAAAACCTTGAATAGCCAAAGCAATCTTGAGAAAGAAGAGTGGAACTGGAGGAATCAACTTGCCTGACTTCAGGCTCTACTACAAAGCCACAGTTATCAAGACAGTATGGTACTGGCACGAAGACAGAAATATAGATCAATGGAACAAAATAGAAAGCCCAGAAATAAATCCACACACCTATGGACACCTTATCTTCGACAAAGGAGGCAAGAATATACAATGGACTAAAGACAATCTCTTTAACAAGTGGTGCTGGGAAAACTGGTCAACCACGTGTAACAGAATGAAACTAGATCACTTTCTAACACCGCACACAAAAATAAACTCAAAATGGATTAAAGATCTAAATGTAAGGCCAGAAACTATAAAAATCCTAGAGGAGAACATAGGCAAAACACTCTCCGACATAAATCACAACAGGATCCTCTATGATCCACCTCCCAGAATACTGGAAATAAAAGCAAAAATAAACAAATGAGATCTAATTAAAATTAAAAGCTTCTGCACAACAAAGGAAACTATAAGCAAGGTGAAAAGACAGCCTTCGGAATGGGAGAAAATAATAGCAAATGAAGCAACTGACAAACAACTAATCTCAAAAATATACAAGCAACTTATGCAGCTCAATTCCAGAAAAATAAACGACCCAATCAAAAAGTGGGCCAAAGAACTAAATAGACATTTCTCCAAAGAAGACATACGGATGGCTAACAAACACATGAAAAGATGCTCAACATCACTCATTATCAGAAAAATGCAAATCAAGACCACAATGAGGTACCACTTCACACCAGTCAGAATGGCTGCGATCCAAAAGTCTGCAAGCAATAAATGTTGGAGAGGGCGTGGAGAAAAGGGAACCCTCTTACACTGTTGGTGGGAATGCAAACTAGTACAGCCACTATGGAGAACAGTGTGGAGATTCCTTTAAAAATTGCAAATAGAACTGCCTTATGACCCAGCAATCCCACTGCTGGGCATACACACCGAGGAAACCAGAATGGAAAGAGACACATGTACCCCAATGTTCATCGCAGCACTGTTTATAATAGCCAGGACATGGAAACAACCTAAATGTCCATCAGCAGATGAATGGATAAGAAAGCTGTGGTACATATACACAATGGAGTATTACTCAGCCATTAAAAAGAATACATTTGAATCAGTTCTAATGAGGAGGATGAAACTGGAGCCTATTATACAGAGTGAAGTAAGCCAGAAAGAAAAACACCAATACAGTATACTAACACATATATATGGTATTTAGAAAGATGATAATGATAACCCTGTATGTGAGACAGCAAAAGAGACACAGATGTTTAGAATGGACTTTTGGACTCTGTGGGAGAGGGAGAGGGAGAAGGTGGGATGATTCGGGAGAATGGCATTGAAACATGTATACTATCATGTTAAAAACGAATCGCCAGTCTATGTTCGATACAGGATACAGGATGCTTGGGGCTGGTGCACAGGGATGATCCAGAGAGATGATATGGGGTGGGAGGTGGGAGGGGGGTTCAGGATGGGGAACTCATGTACATCCATGGCTGATTCATGTCAATGTATGGCACCAATACAGTATTGTAAAGCAAAATAAAGTAAAAATAAATTTAAAAAAAAAAAGAAAAGAAAACATTTTTTAAAAAGCTACTTGTAAATATGCTCAATGACTCTCTTATTGACGGACATTTAAATGACTCAACGTTTTAAAATATGAATATGTTCAAAAAGATGGTTTTGTATATTCAGTCTTTTAATTCTTTTATATTAGTTTTGTAATTTAGATTCCCTGCAGTAATTATTGTTCTTCTTACTTTTAACAATTACTCTTCTAAATTAGGTATTATTATCATCTTCATCTTAGTGGAAGAGAAAATTCAGTCTTAGTAAAGGTATGCACCTTGCCCAAGTCTCACCACTGATGTGTAGTAGAACTGTGTTCACACGAGGCTGTCTGCAGGGGCAGTTCACACTGCCACAGTTCTTTCCAAAGCAGGTTCTTTGGAGATTAATATTGTTAACAGTTCCTATTTCATGGCACCTTTAATAGCAATTGGGTATTTATGTTACATTTTTGATGATTTAATAAGCAAGGGTCAGATGGAGGGGAAAATATCAAATTTTTGTCCTGATCTTGGCATCCTATGCAGTGGTACTCTTTTCTTTGCTGATTATAAAGATATCTAAGAAGATTGTTTTCCCAGAAGGAGCTAGTGGTAAAGAACCTGCCTATCAATGCGGGTTTGATCCCTGGATTGAGAGGATTCCCTGGAGGAGGGCATGGCAACCCACTCCAGTACTCTTGCCTGGAGAATCCCATGGACACAGGAGCCTGGCAGGCTACAGTCCATGGGGTCGCAAAGAGCTGGACATGAATGAAGCAACTTAGCACACACACAATAAGATTGTCTAAATGCAGAGCAATGCCTTCAAATGATGAATAACTTGACTCATTCTAACTCGTACAGTAAGCTCATGTAAGCAGGAGTTATTCAACACAAATCAGAAACAAAAACATAGAGCCCAAAATGAACTAAAATTGAAATTATTGCAAGAATAAAATTAATGCACTAAAAGTAATCTATATAACAGGTGGGTGCCATATTCTAGATATAATGTGTTAATACTAAAAAGCCTCTTCAAAATGTTCCAGAAAAGAAACCCTGTTGATTCACTGAACAGGGCTTTTGATGTGAAAGCCAGGACTCAAAACTGCAGATTTCCACACAACAATAATCTTAACAGCTCTAACAACCTTGCCTTATATAAAAATTGTCAGGCTTCCTTGGTGGTCAAGTGGTTAAGAATCCACCTTGCAATGGAGGGGACACCTGTTTGATCCCTGGTGCTGGAAGATTCCAGATGCTGCGTGGCACCTATGCCTATGAGCTGCAATTACTGAGTTCACGTGCCCTAAAGCAACAAGAGAAGCTGCTGCAATGAGAAACCCTTGCACTGCAGTAGCCCCCGCTAACCGCAGCTAGAGAAAGCCAGCGTGCAGCAACAAAGACCCAGTGAACCCATAAACAAATAAATAGATGAAAACAAATAAAATTATTTTAAAATTGTATTCCTAAGGGGAAGAGGACAATTACCAAAATAAACCCTAAGAGAAAAGGAAATAAAGTAGCCTGCCTATATCTATATAACATCCAGATTGCAAAATAATGTGCTTTACTCTGAAGTACTTGATTTCTGATTGTAAAGACCACAGATGGCTACAGTTTATATTTGCCACATGAATGACCACGTTCTATATTTTGGTTTGGGGACATTTGTCAAAGTATAGGAAGCCCCTATACTTCCCAGGTGGTGCTAGTGGTAAAGAACCTACCTGTCAATGCAGGAGACATAAGAGATGCAGGTTTGATCCCTGGATCAGAAAGATCCCTGGAGGAGGACGCAGCAACTCACTTTAGTATCCTTTCCTGCAGAATTCCATGAATAGAGGAGCCTGGCAAGCTATAGACCATAGGGTCATGCATCTCATTATTTCCACACCTGCCTTTCTACTAGGACTTCCATCCTCACCATGAAAATCTTCTCATGGAAACCTTGGATGGAGCAGATAGAAGATGGGGCCAAGCTGCATGTACACGAGGGCCTGATGGGGTCAGGATGAGCACAAAGTACCTCATGTGGAAACGACGAATCAAGCAGAGGTGACCCTTAACATCTCCATGTCAGTAAGCAGGCACCTTGGACTTTTGCCTCCCAAGACTTCTAACTGCCTTACCAATTCCAAATGATGGACAATTTACTTTGGATCCAATATTTTCCATCCACATGCTCCTCTGGACTTGATGCTTCAAGTCTTCCCAAGATCCCAGACCCACTCCTCACCCTACTCCTTCAGGAAACAGCCTTACCTACTCAGCCTTACCTATTCCCACACCAAACACCAACTAAGAGAAGCAAAAGCTCAATCTAAAGCCTTTGGTCTCTGATGTTCTTAGCATGGAGGGTCTGAGAATCAGAGTAATGTAGAGTATAAGTCTTGAGCAGAATAAAGAAAACCAAAGGGTTAAAAGAAGTCAGAATTTTAGAGACCAGTAGATAACCCAAGAGACTGATGAAACTTTATTAAAGTTGATTGCACACACCAGTAAGTTTGGGCACTTATTCTGAAATGAACACAGAAGGCCTTGCAAAAATACAAGAGCCAATAACCATATGAAGAAACTCACTACATCACTAATCATGAGAAAAATGAAAATCAAAAACACAATAAGAAGGATTTGGAGAAAAGGGAACAGTCCTACACTGTTGGTAGGAACATAAATGGGTACAGTCACTATGGAGTATAGTATGAAGTTCCTTAAAAGTCTAAAGATATAGTTACCATATCATGGAGCAATCCCACTTTTGAGCATATATTCAGACAAGATGAAAACTCAAATTTGAAAAGATGCATGCACCCGAGTTTTCACAAGAGCACTATTGACAACAGCCAAAGTATGGAAGCAATGTAACTGTCCAGAATGGATGAATGGATAAAGAAAAGTGTGGTACATACATACAATGGAATATTACTCAGCCATAAAAAATAATAAAATAATGCCACTTGCAACAACATGCATGGATCTAGAGATTGTTTTTTAAAAGCCACAATGAGGTACTACCTCATACCCATGTGGATGACTACTATGTTAAAATAAAGCAAAACCAAACAGAAAATAACAAGCATTGATGTGTTGGCAAGGATGTGGAGAAACAAGAATCCTTGTATACCACTTGTGAGAATGTAAAAATGGGGCAGCTGCTGTGAAAATAATACAGTAATTCCTCAGATAATTAAAAATAGAATTATCATATGATCCAGTGATTCTACTTCAGGGTGATAGGCAAGAAGTTACCTGAGAGCAAGAAGAAGGAGCTCCTTCGGCTAACTGTCCAATAGCCACCTAATCCCACCAAGCAATTTACCAGCCCCACTCTTAATATACCCACCAGTACTCCAAAAATAGTCAAGAGGCCCTAAATGTTGCCTCCCTCCCCCACAAAACCACTCACTGGTGGGACTTTCCCTACTCTCGCACATGTGTACACCTCACACTCTCCTGTACTAAAGTAACCTTTGGCAGCTATTAACTGTTGGACTCGTTAACTGTTAATAAATATTCTATGAAATGCTGTTGTTCAGTCACTCAGTCATGTCCGACTCTGCAACCCCATGGACTGCACTAAGCCAGGTTTCCCCGTACTTCACCATTTCCCAGAGCTTGCTCAAATTCATGCCCATCGAGTCAGTGACGCCATCCAACCATCTCATCTTCTATCGTCCCCTTCTCCTTCTGCCTTCAATCTTTCCCAGCATCAGGGTCTTTTCTAATGAGTCAGCTCTTCGCATCAGGTGGCCAAAGTATTGGAGCTTCAGCTTCAGCAATGGAGCTTCTATGAATACATACATCTAATTATAACAGACTGAATTATGGGAAGGATATACATGTAGAATATCTTGTTGTATAACCTGCAGCTGTCAAGCAAAGCTGTGAATCAATGACCCTCCTGGATTATGCAAATAACCCTGCCTTAAAAACTCTGCACCCCAGCTCTCCAGGGCCATTTGTCTCCCTTGGCGTGGCCCACCTCTCTTATGAGGTGTTCTCTTGGTTCTTCGTATGGGCTCAGGGCTCAGTCGTGTCCAGCTCTTTGTGTCCTGTTCTTTCTTTCCTTGTTGTAATAAATTTCCTTGCAATGGATAAGACCTTAGATTCTTCTTGGTGTCCTTACCAAGAACTGAGGCCCACAGAAGGAAGAGTCTGCAGACTCTCCTTCCATTAACAAGGGTATATACTCAAAAGAAGTGAAAGCAAGGACTCAAAGAGATATTTGCCAAATACATTTGCCAAAGAAACCCAAGAGTCCATCAACATATGAATGAATAATGAAAAATGTGATATATACATACAATGAAATATTATTCAGCCTTAAAAAGGCAGGAAATCCTGACATATGCCACAACATAGGTAAACCTTGAGGAACTTTGCGTGCATGCGTGCTGTCACTTCAGTTGTGTCTGACTCTCTGTGACCCCATGGACTGTGGCCCAATAGGTTTCTCTGTCCATGGGATTCTCCAGGCAAGGATACTAGAATGGGTTGCCATGCCCTCCTCCAGGGGATCTTCCTGACCCAGATCAAACCCACATCTCCTGTGTCTCCTGAATTGCAGGTGGATTCTTTACCACTGAGCCACTGGGGAACCCTTTCAGGACTTTATGCTCAATGAAATAAGTCAGTCACAAGAAGACAAATGTTGTATGATTCCATTTATATGAAATATCCAGGGTAGATAAAATCACAGAAAGTAAGACTGGTGATTTCCAGGACTAGGGGGAGAGGAAATGAGTTACCAGTTAACAGGCACAGTTTCAGTTTTGCAAGATGAAAAAGTCCTAGAGATTGGCTGCATGACAGTATGTATATTCTTGATGCTATGCAACTATGCACGTCAAAAAATTAAAATGGTAATAGTACTAGTGCTAAGTCACTTCAGTTGTGTTCAACTCTTCGCAACCCTGTGGACTGTAGCCTGCCATGCTCCTCTATCCATAGGATTTCCCAAGCAAGAATACTAAAATGGTAATAAATACATTAAAATGAATAAATAAGTATACAGAGAACACGTGTTGCACACGCACTATCTAACAGGCTCTGTGCCAATGAATTTTAGATTCTATGGCAGGAAAGCATCTTGAAATACAAATGTCTGTTCTTTGCTTTTTTTCTCCTCCTTATTCAGCTCCCACAGAACCAGAAGGAGAAGGAGGGCAGTTTAAACACACAGAGAAAGAAATAGTCAGTGTTCAGTGTTTTAACTTCCAAAATAAGCTCTTGATCCCAGATCCATCTGAAACAAAACTTTTAAGAGCCAAAGTTTTTGATATGCAAGAGGAAGGTTTTTAAGAGAAGAAAAGGCCATTAAGAAGTAAAAAGAGAAGGCCTGAGAGGAAGGAGGGCAGAGGAAGTTGCCAGAAGCTGGGCTTGAAAAGAAGATGGCGGGAGACCAGGCTCCCACGCTATATCCCACCCCCCAGACTGACAGAGTAGCTGCAGGTCAACCAGACTCCAGAGCTGGAACATTCTGCAACAGGAGTAGAATGAGGCAGGAAGGGGATGAGCTGAGGCCCTTAGACCATGATCCAGTACTGAGTGTGGAAAACCATGAGCTGAGAGTGGGTAACTCATGCCACCAGTAGACAGCTCATCCAAGTTGCACACCTGTGGCCTGGTCCCAGAGTCCCATTCCACCTGCCTCATTAACAGCCTCTCCTCAGGAGGGGCCACCCTGGAATGGTTGAAAAAGTGCTCGACCCCTTCACCCATGTGTGACTGTGGGCACATTACAACCTGCAGATCTTAGAAGCAGAGATGATTCTTGTGCACAGGAGTTACAGAGGGGCTGTTCCCCCGCAAAACCTGTAAGAAGTGAGGGAAGCAGAGGAGAAGGATGTCAGGGAAGATGGGCAAAGATGTGAGTGCAGTTGACATATAGCCTTGAGCGACTTCTCGCCTGAGAGGAATTCCACATAAGCACAACAAAGGAAATGGCAGCAAGGCAAGTTTTAGAAACTAAAGAGCTTAGAATTTACCGGAATTAAATAAAGACGTGTGCCTTCCTAGAAAGTATGCATTGTGTGTCCAGAACATCTACAAATCAACTGATCTGGGTGAAATTACAGAATTTCAAAGATAACAATAAAGTGCCAAAATCTAACAGAGAGGAGAGACCAATTACCCACAGAAAACAACACTTACAGAGACAGCAGTTTTCTTACAAGCAGCAACTGAGGCCAAAAGTCTGCGAAGTCTTACTCTTAAACTGTCAAGAAGAGGAGGAGGAGGAAGAAGCAAGAGGAGGAGGGGAAGAAGATGAGGAGGAAGAGTGGGAGGAGGGGGAAGAGGGGTAGAAGGGAGCCACTGACCTAGAATTCTACACTTCACTAAACTATTACTGAGTTAGAACAAAATAAAGTCATTTTCAGTTGTTCTAAAGCAAACAGATTACTATCAATGGACCAACACCCAAAAAGTGCAGATGGAAGAAACTTAGCAAGAAGAAAATAAAAGGAAGGAATGAGAGTCCAGAAATATATCCTTACATTTATGGTTACTCAGTACTCAACAAAGACACTGAGACACTTCAAAAGGGAAATGGTATTCTTGCAGTAATTCTTGCAATTGGTGTTGCAGTAATTAAAGAACCACATACACAATGACGAACTCAGACCCTCTTCTCACATTACATAAATGAAATTAATCCAAAATAAATTAAAAATCTAAATCTAAGAACTACACAAAATTTGTCAGAGAAATCTTAAGTACTAACCTTAAGAAGCTTAGGATGGACAAAGAGTTCTTAGATAGGACACCAAAACATAACATAAAAGAAAAAAACTGATAAATTAGATTTTATCAAAATTAAACACTTTTGTGCTCCAGCAGATAGAAAAGACAAGATAAGTGACAGATTGGGAAGATATGTCTAAATTGTACATTTCATAAAAGACTTGGATCCAGAATACATAAAGAACTCATAACTCATTAAAAAGACAAATAATTCAATTAAAAATGGCCGAAAGATTTTAATACACAGTTCATTTAAAAGATATGTAAGGAATATAAAGCATATGAAAACATGCTCACAGTCATTAGTCACCAGGGAAACGCAATGGATACATAGGATACCACTTCACACTCATTATAAAAAGACAATATCAAGTGTTAGTGAGGAACCCTAACTAGAACCTCATATGTTGCTGGTTATAATGTAAAATGGTATGACCCCTTTGAAGAAGAGTTCACTAGTTTCTTAAAAAGTCAAACATGACCTAGGAATTCCCTCAGAGTCCAGTAGTTGGGATGCCACATTCTCACTGTGAGGGCCTAGGGTTTAATCCCTTGGTTGAGGAACTAAGATCTCACGAAGTACGCCATGAAGCCAAAAAAAAAAAAAATTTAAACATGACTTACCATACAATGCTACAATTTCACCTCTAGAAATCTATTCAAAAGAAATGAAAACATATCCACATGAAGACATGCCTGTGAATGAAGCATCATTTATCATAGCTGCAAACTGGAACAAGACCATCAAGTGGTGAATAAATAAACAGAATATGGGGCATCTATACAATGGAATACCATTCAGCAATGAAAAAGAATAAACAAGCTATAACTTAGATGCATATTCCCTATTACTCTGTAAAACTGATGAACAGAAATGCTGGTTTTGTTTTTTTTTTACAACTTTATTAGTGAGTTTGATTAATGTGAATTATTTTCCCTGAGTTTTATACACTGTGGAAAACTGACCAAATCCATGTTGGATGTCTCACTCGCCATGGTCCAGCTCTCGGAACATGTGAAGCCCAAGACAGTGATGGCAGCTCTTACAAGACTCTCTCTGAGCAGCTGGCCAGACGCCTTACCCAAGGTCTCCTATCTTCTACCTCATGACAACTGCAACAAATGAAATACCTTTCTCTTTCTAATCACTTCCTGAAACGGATTACAGATTAGGATGTGTGTTTAGAAGCAGAAGGCTAGCCTTCAAAAATTGGCACTAGGAGGAATAGCTAGAAAAAAGACAGAAATAAATCAGAGCTGTTCTAGAAAAAGCAAAGAAACAGAAATGCAGGGCTCTCTCAGGGATGAAAGGGGTGACTGCAAAGGGTTCTGTGCTTCCTGGAGGGTAAGTAATGTCCAAGACATTAGGTAGGGGTGATGTAAGGGGTGGAAGTCATTCTGAGAAAAGAATCACTTGTACAAAGATCTTGGATGCAAGAGAGATATTGGCAAGTTGTGAGAAACACAAAGAACTTTAGTGCAAATGGAGTACAGTAAAGGATGGAACGTAGCATGAGACCAAGACAGATCCATGATGTAGGTTCCATCAGAGTAAATTCTTTGGATTGTACTTTAAGAGCAGTGAGAAATCACTGAAATATTTTAAACTAAGCAAGAATACTGGGGTGGGTTGCCATGCCCTCCTCCAGGGGATCTTCCCAATCCAGGGATCAAACCCAGGTCTCCCGTACTGCAGGCAGATTCTTTTCTGTCTGAGCCACCAGGAAAACCCAAGAATATTGGAGTGGGTAATCTAACCCTTCTTCAGGGAATTTTCCTGATCCAGAAAACACTGCCATGGATAAAAATAAATAAATGTGGTCCAATAAACACTCTTGCAAAACAAGCAGTAGGCAGAATTTGTCTTTCCAACTATAATCTGGTGACCCCTGGTACAGATGGATAATGGATTATTTCAGTTCAGTTCAGTTCAGTCACTCAGTCGTGTCCAACTCTTTGAGACCCCATGAATCGCAGCACGCCAGGCCTCCCTGTCCATCACCAACTCCCAGAGTTCACTCAGACTCGCGTCCATTGAGTCCGTGATGCTATCCAGCCATCTCATCCTCTGTCGTCCCCTTCTCCTCCTGCCCCCAATCCCTCCCAGCATCAGAGTCTTTTCCAATGAGTCAACTCTTCCCATGAGGTGGCCAAAGTACTGGAGTTTCAGCTTTAGCATCATTCCTTCTAAAGAAATCACAGGGTTGATCTCCTTCAGAATGGACTGGTTGGATCTCCTTGCAATCCAAGGGACTCTCAAGAGTCTTCTCCAACACCACAGTTCAAAAGCATCAATTCTTCGGCTCTCAGCCTTCTTCACAGTCCAACTCTCACATCCATACATGACTACTGGAAAAACCATAGCCTTGACTAGACGGACCTTAGTCGGCAAAGTAATGTCTCTGTTTTTGAATATACTATCTCGGTTGCTTATAACTTTTCTTCCAAGGAGTAAGCGTCTTTTAATTTCATGGCTGCAATCACCATCTGCAGTGATTTTGGAGCCCAGAAAAATAAAGTCAGCCACTGTTTCCCCATCTATTTCCCATGAAGTGATGGGACTGGATGCCATG
Source organism: Capricornis sumatraensis (assembly GCF_032405125.1). Classification (NCBI taxonomy): domain Eukaryota; kingdom Metazoa; phylum Chordata; class Mammalia; order Artiodactyla; family Bovidae; genus Capricornis; species Capricornis sumatraensis. The sequence goes on from NC_091073.1 coordinate 83,547,666, forward strand.
ATCTTCGTCTTCTGAATGTTGAGCTTTAAGCCAACTTTTTCACTCTCCTCTTAGAGAAAAAGGTAAATCTGGAGCTAAGGAAACCAGGTTAGAAGGCAAGTGAAAAATTTAAATGAGCCATGCAATATTTATTTTTCTGTCTGTCTTATTTCACTTAACACAATGCCCTCCAGTTTTTCCACCTGGTCATAAGTGGCAGGATTTCCTTTTCTTTTTGAAGCCTGAATAATATTCCATTGTATATTCATAGTAACAGAATAGTGGTAAATAAAATGTGGCTGCCAGGGGTGGGGAGTAGAGTGTCATGGGAAGTAATCATTTAATGGATGCAAATTTCAGTTTGGCAAGATGAAAAGAGTTTTGGAGGTGGATGGCAATGATGGTTGCACAGTAGTATGAATGTCTTCAGTTCAGTTAAGTCACTCAGTCAAGTCCAACTCTTTGTGACCCCATGGACTGCAGCACACTACGCCTCCCTGTCCATCACCAACTCCCAGAGCTTATTCAACTTATGTCCATTGAGTTGGTGATGCCATCCAACCATCTCATTCTCTGTCGGCCCCTTCTCCTCCTGGCTTCAATCTTTCCCAGCATCAGGATCTTTTCAAATGAGTCAGCTCTTCGCATCAGGTGCCCAAAGTATTGGAGTTTCAGCTTCAACATCAGTCCTTCCAATGAATATTCAGGACTGATTTCCCTTAGGATTGACTGGTTGGATCTCCTTGCAGTCCAAGGGACTCTCAAGAGTCTCCTCCAACACTGCAGTTCAAAAGCATCAATTCTTCTGTGCTCAGTTTCTTTATAGTCCAACCCTCATATCCATATATGACCACTGGAAAAACCATAGCCTTGACTAGACAGACCTTTGTTGACAAAGTAATGTCTCTGCTTTTTAATATGCTGCCTAGATTGGTCATAACTTTTCTTCCAAGGAGTAAGCGTCTTTTTATTTCATGGCTGCAGTCACCATCTGCAATCATTTTGGAGCCCAAAAATATAAAGTCTGTCACTTTTTCACTGCTTCTCCATCGATTTGCCATGAAGTGATGGGACTGGATGCCATGATCTTCATTTTCTGAATGTTGAGCTTTAAGCCAACTTTTTCACTCTCCTCTTTCACTTTCATCAAGAGGCTCTTTAGCTCCTCTTCACTTTCTGCCATAGGGTGGTGTCACCTGCATTTCTGAGGTTATTGATGTTTCTCCCAGCAACATTGATTCCAGCTTGTGCTTCCTCCAGCCCAGCGTTTCTCATAATGTACTCTGCATGTAAGTTAAATAAGCAGGGTGACAATATACAGCCTTGACGTACTCCTTTCCCTATTTGGAACCAATCTGCTGTTCCATGTCCAGTTCCAGTTATAACTGTTGCTTCCTGACCTGCATACAGATTTCTCAAGAGACAGGTCAGGTGGTCTGGTATTCCTTTCTCTTTCAGAATTTTCTAGAGCTTGTTGTGATCCATACCATCAAAGACTTTGGCATAGTCAATAAAGCAGAAATAGATGTTTTTCTGGAACTCTCTTGCTTTTTCCATGATCCAGCAAATGTTGGCATTTTGATCTCTGGTTCCTCTGCCTTTTCTAAAACCAGCTTAAACATCTGGAAGTTCATGGTTCATGTATTGCTGAAGCCTGGCTTGGAGAATTTTGAGCATTACTTTACTAGTGTGTGAGATGAGTGCAATTGTGCAGGAGTTTGAGCATTCTTTTGCATTGCCTTTCTTTGGGATTGGAATGAAAACTGACGTTTTCCAGTCCTGTGGCCACTGCTGAGTTTTCCAAATTTGCTGGCATATTGAGTGCAGCACTTTCACAGCATCATCTTTTAGGATTTGAAACAGTTCAATTGGTATTACATCACCTTCACTAGCTTTGTTCTTAGTGATGCTTCCTAAGGCCCACTTGACTTCACATTCCAGGATCCCTGGCCCTAGGTGAGTGATCACACCATCGTGATTATCTGGGTCATGAAGATCTTATTTGTACCATTCTTCTGTGTATTCTTGCCACCTCTTCTTAATTTCTTCCGTTTCTGTTAGGTCCATACCATTTCTGTTCTTTACTGAGCCCATCTTTGTATGAAATATTGCCTTGGTATCTCTAATTTTCTTGAAGAGATCTCTAGTCTTTCCCATTCTATTGTTTTCCTCTATTTCTTTGTACTGATTCCTGGAGAAGGCTTTCTTATCTCTCCTTGTTATTCTTTGGAACTCTGCATTCAAATGGGTAATCTTTTCTTTTCTCCTTTGTTTGTGGCTTCTTTTCTTTTCACAGCTATTTGTAAGGCCTCCTCAGACACCATTTTGCTTTCTTGCATTTCTTTTTCTTTGGATGGTCTTGCTTCCTGTCTCCTGTACAATGTCATGAATCTCTATCCATAGTTCATCAGGCACTCTGTCTATAAGTTCTAGTCCCTTAAATCTATTTCTCACTTCCATTGTATTATCATTAGGGATTTGATTTAGGTCATGCCTGAATGGTCTAGTGGTTTTCCCTACTTTCTTCAATTTACGTCTGAATTTGGCAATAAAGAGTTCATGATCTGAGCCACAGTCAGCTCCTGGTCTTGTTTTTGCTGACGGTATAGATCTTCTCCTTCTTTGGCTGCAAAGAATATAATCAGTCTGATTTCGGTGTTGACCATCTGGTGATGTCCATGTGTAGAGAGAGTCTTCTCCTGTGTTGTTGGAAGAGGGTGTTTTTTATGACCAGTGCATTCTTTTGGCAAAACTCTATTAGCCTTAGCCCTGCTTCATTCTGTGCTCCAAGGCCAAATTTGCCTGTTAGTCCAGGCCACCCTTCAATAGCTCAGTGGGTAGAGTGGAGGACTGTAGATCCGACACGTGTGGTCATTCTTAGGTTGCTGGTTTGATTCCGGCTCGAAGGTCGTGCTGGTTTCTTTTGAACTTCCCTGGTGGCTCAGATGGTAAAGCATCTGCCTACGATGCAGGAGACCTGGGTTCAATCCCTGGGTCGGGAAGATCTCCTGGAGAAGGAAATGGCAACCCACTCCAGTATTCTTGCCTGGAAAATCCCATCGACGGAGGCGCCTGATTAGGCTACACAGTCAATGGGGTTGCAAAGAGTCGGACATGACTGAGCAACTTCACTTTCACTTTCCAGGTGTTTCTTGACTTCCTACTTTTGCATTCCAGCCCCTTATAATGAAAAGGACATCTTTTTTGGGTGTTAGTTCTAGAAGGTCTTGTGAGTTTTCATAGCACTGTTCAACTTCAGCTTCTTCAGCATTACTGGTCAGGGCATAGACTTGGATAACCATGATATTGAATAGTTTGCCTTGGAAATGAACAGAGATCATCCTGTTGTTTTCAAGACTGCATCCAAGTACTGCATTTTGGACTCTTTTGTTGACTATAATGGCTACTCCATTTCTTCTAAGGGATTCTTGCCCACAGTAGTATATATAATGGTCATCTGAGTTAAATTCACCCATTCCAGTCCATTTTAGTTTGCTGATTCCTAAAATGTCGACATTCACTCTTGCCATCTCCTGTTTGACCACTTCCAATTTGCCTTGATTCATGGACCTAACATTCTAGGTTTCTATGCAATATGGCTCTTTACAGGATCAGAACTTGCTTCCATCATCAGTCACATCCACAACTGTGTGTTGTTTTTGCTTTGGCTCCATCCCTTCATTCTTTCTGCAGTTATTTCTCCATTGATCTCCAGTAGCATATTGGGCACCTACCTACCTGGGGAGTTCATCTTTCAGTGTCCTATCTTTTTGCCTTTTCATACTGTTCATGGGATTCTCAAGGCAGGAATACTGAAGTGGATTGCCATTCCCTTCTCCAGTGGGCCACATTTTGTGAGAACTCTCCACCATGACCCATCCACCTTGGGTGACCCTACATGGCACGGCTCATAGTTTCATTGAGCCATGGCTCATAGTCAGCCTTGTCTAACTCAATGAAACTATGAATGTCTTAATACCACTGAAATGTGCACTCAAAAATGGTTAAGATGGCCAATTTCATGTTGACCATCTTATGTGTATTTTACCACAATAAAATTTGAGGGAAAGAAGGAAAGTAAGTGGAAAATGACATATCTTACATTAGAGTTGGCAATAGATTTGTAGAGAGTTGACTCCAGAGAGGAATTGTACTATAGATAGTGTGGTGAAGGAGAGGGAGGGATCCAGAATATCCCCTGGCATCTGTAAGTGGGAGATGATGGTCCTGTTGGTATCTTGTTGGAGAAGTGAATACGGGGTTAGGATGTGAAAGCATTTTATTTGAAGGAAATGGGAAGGGAATCATAATATCTAAGCATTATTGACAAGTAGGTAAATTTTTCCAACAGTAAAAGATTATTTGCACAATGTTTCAAAGCATTGTGTGGAGAGAATGACCAACAGAACAGAAAAAGGAATGCTCATATTCTCCCCAGCATACTTGAGGAGCCATTTTTAGGCTCTAGAAAATTTGCATAAGATTATTGTTGTTATTTAGTCTGTAAGTTAAGTCTAACTCTTTTGCAACCCCATGGACTGTGGTCCACCAGGCTCCTCTGTCCATGGGATTTCCCAGGCAAGAATACTGAAGTAGGTTGCCATTTCCTTCTCCAGGGGATCTTCCTTCTTCAGGGATCAAACCCACATCCCTTGCATTGGCAGGCAGATTCTTTACCCCTGAGCCACAAGGGAAGCCCATTTTGCACAAGATAGGTGGGACAGATTATGGGATTTGAAACTTATTCCATGGCAGTGGAAAGCTGCTAGGTTTCCCAACAAGGGGAGTGAGTAAGTAACTGCCATTTTAAGAGTTCAAGGCTTAAACTTATAGGGCATTAGACTTAGGTAGACTTTTAATCAACCAACAAATCAACCAACAAATCAACCAATTTGACCAACATCCTATGCTATGCCAAGCACTGTAGTAAGCGAGGCAGGGCTAAAGGAGATGAAAAGATGGATTTAAGAGTTATTTTGTAGAAAAAGGTAGAAACAACTTGCTGACTACTTAAAGGAAATTTTATTTTTGTTTATTTATTTGGCTGTGCTTGGTCTTAGATGTGGCATGCAGGATCCTAAGTTACAGCATGTGGGATCTAGTTCCCTGACCAGTGGTTGAACCAGGGACCTCTGCATTGGGAGTGCAGAGTCTTAGCCACTGGACCACCAGGGAAGCCCCTAAAGAGAATTTTAGAAGGGCATAATTTTATACTAAAGGAAAGTTGGAAATTGGAGTGATCAGGACAATTAGTATCCATGAGGGAAACAAAAACTTAGAGAGTTGGCTAGTATAAATACCAAGACAAAAGACATCACATTCTAATTGTTGTACATTCATGTTGACTTTGGACTTGCAGTCAGTTCCTCAGCACCAAGGTACAAGTTGATGCCAAGGGAGCTGATGAATTTTTTAAGGGAGCATAAAGACAGAAAAGAAATGGCCAACATGGAATTTCTCTCTGTAATGAACTTGTCTTTCTATGAACCAAAGGGCAAGAGAAAGAACATGTGAACCTTAAAAATAGAAGGGTCAGAGTGAAGAAGTGCTTTCTAAGGTGAAGCAGGATCATGTGGCTACATGAAAATCATCAAATGTTTTCATATATGTATCTTGTTTCCCTTCTTCCCCACTGTCTCTCTTAGTGCAGGCCACCCTCATCTTCTGCTTGGATCACTACAATATTCTTTTAACCCATCTCCACACGTTTGGTTCATCCTTTCAATCCACGGGGCTTCCTTGATATCTCAGTTGGTAAATAATCTGCCTACAATGCAGGAGAACCCGGTTTGATTCCTGGGTCAGGAAGATTCCCTGGAGAAGGGATAGGCTACCCACTCCAGTATTCTTGGTCTTCCCTTGTGGCTCAGCAGGTAAAGAATCGGCCTGCAATGCAGGAGACCTGGGTTCAACCCCTGGGTTGAGAAGATCCCCTGGAGAAGAGAAAGGCTACCCACTCCAGTATTCTGGTGTGGAGAATTCCATGGACTGTATAGACCATGGGGTCACAAAGAGTCAGACACAACTGAGTGACTTTCCCTTTCATTTTCAATCTGCCCCTATGGTTTTGGCCAATCCTGTTCAACCATTACTCTGGACTTCGTTTTTCTGTGGCTTCCCCTTCACTCTGTTGAATAAAACTAAAACTTCTTGGTGCAGAAGACACTTCGTGAGCAGATGCCTCATCTATGCCTCCTGCATTCACTTTTCCCCCACCCTTCCCTACCTCTGATACCCAACTACTGAACCTGTATCTCTTTTTCCTGATACCTGTTTGTGGTATAGCACAAGGAATCTGTTATTAATGATAAAATTCTGTAGTGTGTAAATGTTTTCCTTTATAATTAATAAGAATGCATTCAAAAATATCCTAATTCTATTAATGTCACCTTCTCTTGTTTGTATCCCAATGTGCTATGCTTTCTTAACTAGAGGGGAAAGGAGCGGGTTAAATTCTCAGTTCATGAAACTTGCCAGGCAGGGAAAGTTATCTGTCATGGGTTAAGATAGGAAAAAAGAGAGAACCACCGTTCTTAGATTAGATAACAAAATACTCAGTATTCCACCCATTGCAATTGTCGAACTTAATCATAATTATTTATCTATATTTATCTATCTATAGCTCCCATTGTTAGCTCATCAAGAGTAAACACTTATGACTTTTACCTCTGCATTGGAGAAGGATATGGCAATCCACTGCAGTATTCTTGCCTGGAGAATCCCATGGATCTAGGAGCCTGGTAGGCTACAGTCCATGGTGTTGCAAAGAGTTGGACATGACTTAGCAACTAAACAACAACAACAACTGGTACCTGAAATGCCTAATAAAAACAGAAGAGATTTTATTTTCCTACTGTCAAATGAAGTCAGCAATGATGGCGCTTCGCATGAAAACTGCCAGTGATGCCTTCTGAAAATGGGCAATACATTTCATGGGCTTGGCTGGGGATGGAGGAGAGAATGGGTGGTTAGTAAGTGGGATCAGCAGAAGCAGGGTGTCATGTCCATCATTTCGTCAATAAGTTCAGTTCAGTTCAGTTCAGTTCAGTTCAGTCGCTCAGTCATGTACGACTCTTTGCGAACCCATGAATCGCAGCACGCCAGGCCTCCCTGTCCATCACCATCTCCCAGAGTTCACTCAAACTCATGTCCATTAAGTCGGTGATGCCATCCAGCCATCTCATCCTCTGTCGTCCCCTTCTCCTCCTGCCCCCAATCCCTCCCAGCATCAAAGTCTTTTCCAATGAGTCAACTCTTTGCATAAGGTGGCCAAAGTACTGGAGTTTCAGCTTTAGCATCATTCCTTCCAAAGAAATCACAGGGTTGATCTCCTTCAGAATGGACTGGTTAGATCTCCTTGCAGTCCAAGGGACTCGCAAGAGTCTTCTCCAACACCACAGTTCAAAAGCATCAATTCTTTGGCGCTCAGCTTTCTTCATAATCCAACTCTCACATCCATACATGACTACTGGAAAAACCATAACCTTGACTAGATGGACCTTAGTTGGCAAAGTAATGTCTCTGCTTTTGAATATACTATCTGGTTGGTCATAACTTTTCTTCCAAGGAGTCTTTTAAGCGTCTTTTAATTTCATGGCTGCAGTCACCATCTGCAGTGATTTTGGAGCTCAAAAAAAATAAAGTCTGACACTGCTTCCACTGTTTCCCCATCTATTTCCCATGAAGTGATAGGACTGGATGCTATGATCTTCGTTTTCTGAATGTTGAGCTTTAAGTCAACTTTTTCACTTGCCTCTTTCACTTTCATCAAGAGGCTTTTTAGCTCCTCTTCACTTTCTGCCACAAGGGTGATGTCATCTGCATAGCTGAGGTTATTGATATTTCTCTTGGCAATCTTGATTCCAGCTTATGTTTCTTCCAGTCCAGTGTTTCTCATGATGTACTCTGCATATAAGTTAAATAAGTAGGGTGACAATATACAGCCTTGACGTACTCCTTTTCCTCTTTGGAACCAGTCTGTTGTTCCATATCCAGTTCTAACTGTTGCTTCCTGACCTGCATACAGATTTCTCAAGAGGCAGGTCAGGTGGTCTGGTATTCCCATCTCTTTCAGAATTTTCCACATTTTTTGTGATCCACACAGGCAAAGGCTTTGGCATAGTCAATAAAGCAGAAATAGATGTTTTTCTGGAACTCTCTTGCTTTTTCCATGATCCAGTGGATGTTGGCAATTTGATCTCTGGTTCTTCTGCCTTTTCTAAAACCAGCTTGAACATCAGGAAGTTCACGGTTCACGTATTGCTGAAGCCTGCCTTGGAGAATTTTGAGCATGACTTGACTAGCATGTGAGATGAGTGCAATTGTGCGGTAGTTTGAGCATTCTTTGTCATTGCCTTTCTTTGGGATTGGAATGAAAACTGACCTTTTGCAGTCCTGTGGTCACTGCTGAGTTTTCCAAATGTGCTGGCATATTGAGTGCAGCATTTTCACAGCATCATCTTCCAGGATTTGAAACAGCTCAACTGGAATTCCATCACCTCCACTAGCTTTGTTCTTAGTGATGCTTTCTAAGGCCCACTTGACTTCATATTCCAAGATGTCTGGCTCTAGATTAGTGATCACATCATCATGATTATCTGGGTCGTGAAGATCTTTTTTGTACAGTTCTTCTGTGTATTCTTGCCACCTCTTCTTAATATCTTCTGCTTCTGTTAGGTCCAACGCATTTCTGTCCTTTATTGAGCTCCTTTCATCTTTGCATGAAATGTTCCCTTGGTATCTCTAATTTTCTTGAAGAGATCTCTAGTCTTTCCCATTCTGTTGTTTTCCTCTATTTCTTTTCATTGATCACTGAAGAAGGCTCTCTTGTCTTTGTCAATTAAAGAAGGAGAAATATAGGACAGTGCATAGGAAAGAAAATATGTTCAAATGAATCTTTTTAGGCTTCCTCACTTCCCATTCCCTCCAGTCTGGCTCTTCTCTAAACCATTTCACAAAAATTGCTCTGGTGTAAGTTATTAATAAACTTTATTGTTGATTCCATGGTACATTCAAACGCTTACCTTCCTTGACTTCTTTGATGAGCATCAGCTTTCGACTTAGTAGGCCTGTACATCTTCTGGAAGTACTCTCTTTCCCTTCCTTCTGTGTCATCATTAACCTACTGATAAGATAGGATTTTCTTTCTGTTTTTTGAATCACTCCTGGGCTGGTGCCTTCTTCACCTGCATTCACTCTCACAAAGCATCGGAGATCAGGGCTTTGAACTGCCATAAAAGCTACATTCTGGCAATCGCATCCATTCCAATGACTTTGAATCCCACCTGTACATTAATGACTCCCTTCTCTCTAAAATAATTTTTTCAGTCCACTATATGTCCAGACATATTCACATAATCATCTCTTAAATACCTGAATCCACATTCAAAATTTTCTTTATATTTCTTTTCAAATCCCAGTACAATGGTACCTACTTGGCCAAGAAAGACAACTGAGAACCATAATTCTCCTCCTTCTTTTCCACCTTACCTCCACATCCAATTTTTAATCACGGCCTGTCAATACTACTTTAACAATTAATCTACCTTCTTCCCTTGTCTCCGCTAACACCACCAAGTTTAAACCTTCATCATCCCTCTCCTGGGGTGACTACAGATAATACCCACTGGGCTTTCAGTTTCCATTGTGTTTCAATTCATCTATGCACATCACACTTTGGGTCATATTTCTACTATACTCAAACCGTTCATACTTTGGGTTAAAAATGAAATTCAGACTTTCTGTTGGCCCAGTGGTTAAGACTCTGACCTTCCACTGCAGGGAGTATGGGTTCCATCTTTAGTCCGGGAACTAAGATCCACATGCCATGCAGACAAAAAGTTTTGATATAAATAAATAAAATTAGGTCTTTAAAAAGTGAATCAAAAATAAATAGATAAAATTTAAAAATTAGAATTAAATGTTAAAATATTTTTTAAAAAATGGAATTCCTCCAGGTGGCCAACAGGGCCTTGCAAGATCTGACCACTGCTTGTTTCTCTAGCCCTACTGTAGGCCACTCTTACCGATGCATGCTCATATGCTCAGCCCATGGGTCTCTTTATTCCATACTCTAAATTCCTTCCTGCCTGAAAGCCTTGGAGATGTGATTTCCTTACCCTAGGATCCTCCCCACATCCTTACCAACTCCTCTGTCCATAGGATTATCCGGCAAGAATACTAGAGTAGGTTGCCATGCCCTCTTCCATGGGATTTTCCAACCCAAGGATCAAACCCACATCTCCTGAGGCTCCTGCATTGGCAGGTAGATTCTTTACTGCTGAACCACCTGGGAAGCCCCATACACAGACTATGAGCTTACAGATGAGAAAGCAGGGAAAAAGAAACGTTGATTAACTGGCCCCAAAGACACAGAGCTGGGTAGAAGAGAAACTGGGATTCCAGTCCAGGCTATCTGGCTCCAGAGCCTTCATACTTAAGCACTATTTAATTTAGAATTTCCCAGTTGATGAGCTACACATGAACTACAGAGGTGCCACCAGACATCAGTTCATTTGGCCATGAGGCAGCCAGACTGGTGCCCTCAGGCTGTGAGTAGCTTTGTCCAGGGCTCTTGAGAGTGTGGCAGAGCCAGTCTGATGTCATACTCCTGTCCCATAGTGGGAGTGAGGAGGTCTAACTTGGGCTGGACCACATGCTGACACCCTGATCCTTGATGTTCATCTCAGTAGCAGCTGCAGAGGGCATCACTCTGCATTGCAGACAAGGTGCTCCAGGAGCTGCCAGGTACACCAGGGGATGGCCAGCAGCCCAAGATGCTGAGGGTTGAGTGGCAGGGCTGCAGAGGAGGTCAGGCAGGAAGCTCTATCTGCATCTAAGTGAATACATTTGTCCAGTGGTGGCTGCCATCACCATCCTTTCAGGCACCTCAGATGGCTACAAGGTGGCCCCGTGACACCCCATGTGCCTTGTGCTAACTCAAGTTTTGTCAGTGTTCTAAAATGCTTTATTACCAAGGGCTCACCTGCTTTGGAAATCCATTCTCACTTTCACCTTTGTCTGTGAAACAAAAAGGAGCCCTCTTAGATATCTTAATGCAATTTCAACTTTCATACCTTTTTGAATGGTTGTAAAATAAAAGATCTAAAAATGTCTTATGACCTGTTGATGTGAACAAATTTTCTGTTGATGGTCACTATCAGGACTCCAAAGAAGTGCACATGAAAAGTTCCTGAGTAGAGGGCCTTGCAGACATCTGCAACACAAAATCAGTTATTAAAAAGTTATCTTGGTGGAAGCAACATCAAGTTTTTCACCCCCCAAAAAAATGTTGAAAAGATTTTAGAACTTTTTATATAGATTCTCTGCAAATATCTTCTTAATACTTTTCATTTTTCCAGTCATAATTACATAATATAAACAAAACATAAGTAATTTTCATCAAGCATCATATACATACCCCCAAATTTTATCGAGCTAATGGTCACTTCTTGTGTGTATACAATGAGAAGACTGAAGACCCTCTGTCTGCACTATGTTCTACGTGAAGGGTGTTCACTTTGTGATGCACTGACTTCCTAGTTAAGGCCCTAGTCAACCATACTAGAGAAGTTGAAGTTAGTTCTGAAGTCCTCATATGCTCTCTTGCCTTCTTCTCTGTGTAGTGGTTAAGAGCTAAGGCTCTGGAACCAGTATGCCTGATGTAAATCCCAGCTTTGCCACTTAATTGCTGTGTGGCACTAAATCGGCAACCTTACCTCTCTGTTTTATCATGAAAAGGGCATCATACTAGCAATTGCCATATAATTGAGGTAATACAGATAAACAGCTCAGAGGGATGCAAAGCATATATTAATAGTCAACATCCCAGAAATGCCAGCTGTGTTTCTTGCTCTCTTCCACGTTCTCCTCTCTGCCCCGCCTTATCCTGCCTTTGCCTGGCTGAAAGTGGGAGTGAAAGTGAAGTCGTTCAGCAGAGTCCAACTCTTTGGGACCCCATGGATTATAGCTCGCCAGGCTCCTCCATCCATGGGATATACCAGGCAAGAGTACTGGAATGGGTTGCCTTTTCCTTCTCCAGAGGATCTTCCCTACCCAGGGATCAAACCCGGGTCTCCTGCATTATAGGCAGACGCTTTACTGTTTGAGCCGCCAGGAAAGTCTTTGCCTGGGTGAGTCGTACTCAACCTTACGTATGACCTCAGCTGACATGTCATTTTCTCTGGCTAGCCTTCCCTGTCCACCCTAGCCTAGGTTACCACTCTTTTAGGAGCTCATGGAGCCCACAGAATCACCCCCATCATAATACTTAGCAAGGTCCATGGTAATATTCATTGTCTTGTCTATTGCCTACCCCGCCTCATAAGAGCAAGGTCCTTCGGAGTAGCAACTGTTGCATTAGCTTGTGAATTCCCAGTGCCTACCACGAGATCTAGTACCCAAAAGCCAGTTAATGAATGAACGCCCAATGGAAGAATCCCATTTTGTGCTGTTTCATAGCTATGACTCCAGAAGACAGGAAGAAGATAGGTGACTTTTCTAACAGATATTTAGAACTCTGATGACAAAGCTAAGTATCCATATTTTCTTCCTCATTCTCTCAGTCCCAACTTCCCATTTAGCCTTCATGTTGAGGAAAATAGTATCCATCATTTTTTCCATGAAAACTCATCCAGCTGCCCTTTTGTGATGTTCTGTCTCCTCCAGAATTGTCCATGGGTCAGAAGAAACCTTGAGAACTTTGGTGTTGGGCACAGGCTGGGCTATACCTCAGTGGAAGTTTTTTGATGCCCACGCAACAGATGGGGCATCTGTTACGAGTGTCATTGGTCCAGCTGCGTGGAGGTCAGTTAAACTGGGCTATGAGTCAAGGCTTTAAAAAGGGTAGCAAGGGCTGGACCAAATCTCTCAGCATGGTGATGACTCCCAGATGACAGCTGCAGAAAGTTCTGGACTCAGATGTGTTCAGCAAATTGGAGTCCTGCTGCCTTAATGTAGTATATGTTCGCCACAACTTTCCTGTTCACAAGTCACCCAAGTTCAAATATCTGTTGTTTCCTACACTTGGACTCTGGACTCCTGAATATGTCAGGGTTTTTGTTTGCAGTTTGTTGGGACTGTTTTGTTTTTATTTTCAGGAGTGAAAATAGCAATGGTAAAACAAGTGGTCGGCAGGACAGAGAAGACTGGCTTTCCAACCAGAACACTGATTTTCACAAATGGGTCATGTATGATCCTTACATACTTCAGTGGGGTAACTGAGAAAAAAAAGGAAATAAATGGAAGGAAGGAAACTCACTAAAAAAAAAAGTATGTGTGTGTGTGTGCATGTGTGTGTACTTGTATAAGAGTTAAAAGAGCAAAAAGCAAGAAAGGGCTTTAACATTTATTCAGCAACTGTTATCTCACTCAGGCCTCAAAGCCACCCTATGAAATAGGTGGGGATCCCTGCATTTCCAGACAAAGACACAGAAAAGTTAAGTAACAATCCCAAGTACATTTTAAAAGAACATCTTTTATCTATTTGATTGTTTATATTTATTTTGCATTAAAAATGTAATATAATTTTTAAAGGTCACTTTCCATTTTCAGTTAGTACAGAATTTTGGCTCCGTTCCCTATTTTGTACAATACATCCTTGAGCCAATAATGTGTAACTCCCACTTTCCCGTCCTTATATTGCCCTTCCCTCCTTCCCTCTTCCCACCGGGAACCACTGTATGTTCTCTATATCTGTGAGTATTCTTTCTTGTTGTATACACTAGTTTCTTGTATTTTTTAGATTCCACATATAAGTTAGATCATAAGCTACTTGTCTTTCTGTGTCTGACTTTTTTCACTTAGCATAATACCTTCCAAGACCATCTGCGGACTGCTGCAAATGGCAAAATTTTCACTCTTTTTTGTGGCTGAGTAATATTCCATTGTGTGCATGTGCGTGTGAGTGTGTGTGTGTGTGTGTGTGTGTGTGTGTGTGTGTGTGTGTATACACCACATCTTCTTTACCCATTCATCTGTTGGTGGACACCAGTTTCTTCCTCATCTTGGCAATGGTAAACATGGTACAGTGAACACTGGGGTGTATATATCTTTTTGAATTAGAGTTTTCTTCTTTTGAGAGGGGGATATATACCCAGGAGTGGAACTGCTGGGTCATTTGGTAGTTCTAGTTGTTGTTTGGAGAACTCCATACCATTTTCCACAATGGCTGCACCAAATTGAAAGAACGTCTTTTTAACTTGAACCCTCAACCCCTTTTCCCCCAATAAGACAAGTTAGCAAACACAGCCAAATTTGGCTCTCTACCTGTTTTGGTACAACTGCAAGCTAAGAAGGGCTTTATCTTTTTAAATGGTTGGGAAAAAATCAAAAGAAGAATAGCACTTTGTGACACATGAAAATAATAAAAACTATATGAGACTCAAATGTCAGCATCCATAAATAGATTTACTGGAACACAGTCCCACCCATTCTTTTATTGTTGTCTCTGGCTGCAGAGTAGAAAAGTTATGCAGACTGTGTGGCCTGAGAAGTCTAAAATATTTACTATCTGATCTTTTACAAAAAAAGGTTTGCCAGCCCCTGTTCTCAGGGCATGATTTTGAAAGTCTGTAGTTATTTAGGAAAGTTGATTAAGAAGCAGAAAAAGGAATCACTTGGTCCCTTAAAAATATTCTTCTTAATGCAGAAGGGTAACAGAATTATGAAACAGATGTCAAATTAATATTTTATGATAATAAAAATACTAATATTAGGTGACATGGATGATAAAATAGCTTTTCCATCTCCTCTGTGTTTCCATCCTCATATGCTTCCCCTTTTCTCATCGATATCTGCATGTTTGATTTTGCAGAGTGTCGCTGGGGATGAACATAGCAGAGGGGAAAGATGGAGTTGTGATTCTGGCTCTTCTCCTAACTACATTAATCAAATCACTTAATCATCTTTGATTTAAATTTCCTTATCTCCAAATTGTGGGCTGGACAAGATAATCCCGAAGGTCTCCTACAGTCATAAAATGATGGGCCTCTGTGACTTAGAACATAATTTTAAAATGTTAACTGATCACTGAGGTTTATAGCAGTTATGACTTTGCATTTATGGTAGATCAGTGGCCATATTTATGATTTATTTGACTCCAAATCCTTAGTCAGTATCTCAGCTCCCAATTACGGCATTGTCCCTCTAGGAAAATATGAGCAACTTTATGATGATTTGATTCTCAAGATTTCCAGGGATGCATTGAGAGAAAAACTGTAGAAGCTTTTATCGTTCTATAGTTTATTACCAGTTTGAGATTTGAGGGTCTTTTGGAAAAGACTAATATGTACACTGGCAGAAGTTTTAAATGGGCACTTATTTTTTTAGTTAAATAATATACTTCTAGTAATTGATGACAAGAATGTTGAGTCATTTTTCCAGAGTGTTCCATCTATTGACCTATATGTGGATCTAGATATTGAAACAAAAACACATTGTGTCTCTCAGATGAATATTTCAGAGCTCTGGGTCTATTCTGACTGATGGTCAGTTAGGAAGGTTCAGAAGTACAACTGTAATCCTATCGATGGCAAGTTCTCATTTAGATCTGTATTGCCGCTGTGTTGTTCCTTTCCTTTAGCCAGAGTGGTCATAATTACAGACCAGTCTGTCAAGAGAAACTTCTATAGGAAGTCTGCCCAGAGCTGGGGCTCCAGATTGGAACATGTTATACCTGTTTTCCCTGGGGAAACAGTTGAGCTGCACGGTAGAAGTGTTCTGTAGCCTTTGCCCAATGCAATGTCAACAATTTTTAACCCCATTCTAATACTTGAGTTTCATAACAACCAATCATAAAATTAAGTGTCAGGTCACTGCAACAAATTTCAGTGGAAACAATGAAGATGCAGAAATCTGGCAACAAGCTGAAAAGAAATGGAATATTCTGCATTCTTTCTTTCTGTAATGTCATTTGCTTCGTTCCCCTGCTGAGATCTAAGGATGTCTGTAGTTGGATGAGACGTGTAGCCTCCCAATACATTAGGTGATGATTATGCAAGATCACGGTTAGACGTTCTTAATCAAGAAGTAGTCTGGAAACTCGCACCAAGTAGTACACATCAGTCCTGGGGGACTTTGTTTGCAAGCTAGAACTGCCACCAGCCCCGTGCAGCTGGGGGGATAGAGGAAGGACATCAAACTTCAATTCAGTGGTTGCAGAATGCAGTTTATGAGGAGATGAGCCCAAGGTCCTTCTACTCCACTGTCTTGTCCCAACAGGAGTATGCAGGTTAGAATGTTCATTCTCTCCCTTCTACCAACCACCTCTAAATTCTTTGTCAATGATCCCTGCAAAACAAAACAACATTAGCCACTGCACTAACCCCTAAATTTGAAAAAATAAAAAAAATCAGACATTAAGCCTGCCCTCTGTAAAACCAACTTAACCAAATCAGTCAAAATGTATGATGCAAATAATTTTAGATTATACTAGACTGTACTTAGACTATATTAAAGAAAATAATAGCATATAAGTCATTGGCCGAAGAAATCAATATCCCAAATTCCCAAATGAGTCTTTCTGTTAATATTTCAAATCCAACTTTTTTGTTTTTACAATTATATGCCTGGGATAGACCAAATTCTAAGCAATAAACCTGGTCAAGACTACAGTGACCTCAAAAAAGGTACTACTGTATTTTTAAAAGGGAGGGAGGGAAGATATGGCTCAAATTTGTCCACTCTCCTCACCCCAACTCCATGTTTATAAATCTAGTATCCTCTATTTCACTCTTATTACCACACACACTTCAAACTTGAAATATCACAGTAGAGGAGTGTGAAAAAGTTGGCTTAAAGATCAACATTCAGAAAATGAAGATCATGGCATCCGGTCCCATTACTTCATGGCAAATAGATGGGGAAACAATGGAAACAGTGACAGACTATTTGGGGGGGGCTCCAAAATCACTGCAGATGGTGACTGCAGCCATGAAATTGAAAGACACTTACTCCTTGGAAGGAAAGCTATGACCAAGGTAGGCAGCATATTAAAAAGCAGAGACATTACTTTGTCAACAAAGGTCTGTCTAGTCAAGGCTATGGTTTTTCCAGTAGTCATGTATGGATATGAGAGTTGGACTATAAAGAAAACTGAGCGCAGAAGAATTGATGCTTTTGACTTGTGTTGGCAAAGACTCTTGAGAGTCCCTCGGATTGCAAGGAGATCCAACCAGGCAATCCTAAATGAGATCAGTCCTGGGTGTTCATTGGAAGGACATGTTGAAGCTGAAGCTCCAATATTTTGGCCACCTGATGCGAAGAGCTGACTCATTTGAAAAGGCCCTGATGTTGGGAAAGATTGAAGGCAGGAGGAAAAGGTGATGACAGAGGATGAGATGGTTGGATTGCATCACCGACTCGATGGACATGAATTTGGGTAGGCTCCTGGAGTTGGTGATGAATAGGGAGGCCTGGCGTGCTGCTGTTCATGGGGTTGCAAAGAGTCGGACAAGACTAAGTGACTGAACTGAACATATTCACACTTTATCATTGCCTCCCACAGCTCCCCTTATCTCTACCATCACAAGCCCTTCAATCATGTACCTTACATGAAGTTAGTGCCATCATCTCATTATCGTTATGAGGAAGTGGCAATCAGGCTACATTCTCCTCACTCGCTACAAAGCAAATCAATCACCAAGTCCTAATTCCTACATCTAGGTTTATTGGGTTCATCCCATGGGATTTTTCAAATGCATCTGAGATAGACAGTCATCCCCTCTCCAGGATCTGAAGCCACAAGTGGTAATCTTTCTTCTCTTCCCATCTGAGGTCACGTGTTCTACCCTGTGATTGGAGAAACCCTGTTCTCAGCAAGACACTCTGGCCAAAGCACAAACAAACTTAGAGATAAGAGATGCTCTGAAGGTCATCTGCTTTATTTCTTCCTGGAGATTGCACTTCCGGATGTCTTACCCTTTTTGATTTAAGCCATTGGACTGTCTTATAATCTATCTCTTCTCATGGCGTTCTATATACTTATCAACTATCTAACTATACCTATCAACTGTCTGTCACATATCTTCTATCTGTCCACCTATCATCTATCTGTCTATCTTTCATCTATCTGTTTTACTTATTTAAGACATGTTTATTGAGTTCATACGCTGGAATTACTCTAAGTGTCTTTTTAGAAAGTCAGGGAAAGAAATCAAGTTGAGTGCCTCTGTGTCAGACAGCAAATAAATATTATGTTATTGAGTTTCCTAAATAAAGTCTAAGGATTCCATTTAACCTCTAGGAAGCTGCAGATCAGAGTTGAGTAGTTTGCCCAAAAACACCTGGCCAAGAAAAGACAGAACTAACATTGACTTTGATTCTTTGAGCCTAAGCTTTGCCACCAATACCAAACAAGTTTAAGTGTAAGACAGCTTCCATATTGACTTGATAGCAAATACATTGACTTGATGGCAAGTAGGTGGACTAAATTCTTTCCTGCTATTACTTCTATAACTGGAATCTTGTGGCGATGAGATAAGAATGGGAAAGCCCAGTCTATGATAAGCCAGTAGACCCTTTGTGAAAGCTCTTGGAAAGCACGCTGGAGCTAAGGGTTATGATTCCAGGACATGAATCATTTTCCTTGGGAAACATTGGTGTCTGTGCCCATTCCTGCACAGCATGGTATAATTGACAATACAAAATAAAGGGTTAGTTTCTCAAAACCTTGAAACCTGTCCTTAACAGAATCTTTATTGTGAAAGGTGTCTTGTCCAAGCTGATCGATTTGGGTTTGCGAGACTTGTTGTTCAGTCGCTAAGTCATGTCTGACTCTTTTGTGACCCCATGAACTGTAAGCCCGCCAGGCTCCTAGGTCCATGGGATTTTCTAGGCAAGAATACTGGAGTGGGTTACCATTTCCTTCCCCAAGGGATCTTTCTGACTCAGGGATCTAACCCACATCTCCTACATTAGCAGGCGGATTCTTTACTACTGAGCCACCAGGGAAGCCCTTGAGAAAAATATAGGAATTTAATAACTTCCCAGGTCTCTCTTATTTGGGCCAGCTTGAATGAATTCTTCATGGCCTGGCTCCTTCTTTGGGAGACTAACCATGATGCCTATCTCCCCAGCATCTTTCCAATCAACATTGTGATTATTTAATAACTGTAAAAAGAAAGGTGTTTTATTCCGGCTTTCTGATGCAACCTTCTGATAAGACCAGAATCTGGATAATCCAGACTAACTAACCACTTTTTGCCTTATTGCCTGACCCATATAAAGATAATTTACTCAATTCTCCACTTCATCTGTGTGTGTAGATGAAATCTGACCGCAGAAGTGCAAGCACTGTTAATTCAAGTTAACAAGCAACTAAGACTGTGGTGCATTGGTATTTCAGGCTCAAACTTGATTTTATTTTACAGCCTTCATACAAATGTGCTTGTTGGCGTGCCTCTCTTTGAAATGTGCTCCACAGATAGATACCACATGTAACCTTGTATATTTCTGTTCTAAAACATATCTAATACTGGTGGAGCTTAAGAAGTGGGCAGAATGAATATTTTTTATTCGGTATATCAAATGGTAAGTAAGGAGAGCATATGTTTCTCTCCATGGTATCTTGGGAACCAAAGAAATATGTAGAATCAATGCTTTCAAATGTGATGTGAAACTCTAAGGAAAGAAAAATAAATGGAGTGTGTGGTTCTTAATTCATGTAGGAGTAAAATTATGAGCTAAGCATAAAAGCATACTTCATTATAATAACATGCCTTTAAACCAGTATCTTGAAAACTTTCTTGACATCACCTAAGGTTGAAGGATTAATTTCCTGGATCAAGTGGAATATAAGCAAAACCAACACTAACCTTCTGTCCTGGAACCTGGCAAGTTTTGCCTACCCTCCAGCCTTCAGCCATGCTCCTTCCTTGGCCTTCCTCTGCCTGGACCATGCTGCCAGACTCAGCACTCCTCTGCATCCTTGGATCTCAGCCCCGTCACTCCTCAAAGAGGCCCCCCATGACTCCTCCCTTTACGGCAGGTTCCCCACCCTGATATCTGTCCCATACCACCCTGCTCTTGTCCTTCATGGTCCCCTCCATGAGGACAAAGAAATGTGACTGCGGGCTCATCGCCATATGCCCAGTGGCTTGGGCAGCCTGTCACATAGCACATGCTCAGTGCATGTTTGTTGAATGAGTAAATGACTGAACAGAGAATCAGTCAGAGTCCCTCAGGTGTAAGCAGTGCAAACCAGCAAAGAAACCTCACCTTTTCACGGAGGCTTGCCTGCAGAGTCATCCTGCAGGCCAGGCCTGTTGATGGGTTTATATAAAGAAAAACCTAGAGTAGCAAGGGCCAGGTGCTATGGATCTTTGTTGGTTTTGAATCACATGGTGGTAAGTGATTTATAAACAGTTGTGGGAATGGCAGATTAGCAAGTTACTTGGAACTGGTGGATTGTTTTTTGGGGGGAGAAATTTTTCTCCCAAGAGCCCTTTGTTACTCTTAAAAGTACTTTTGTGACTTTGTATATTTTAGTAAAAAGAAATGTTTAAGACAAGTCACACTTTTATAGGTTAGGTAGAACAGAGGTTTGAGCATTCGTAGAAAGAGGGACCTCTTAAACCTCTGCCTTACAAGTGTCTTCCTTGCTGCTAAGTCGCTTCAGTCGTGTCCGACTCTGTGCGACCCCATAGTCGGCAGCCCACAGGTTCCCCCGTCCCTGGGATTCTCCAGGCAAGAGTACTGGAGTGGGTTGCCATTTCCTTCTCCAATGCATGAAAGTGAAAAGTGAAAGTGAAGTCGCTCAGTTGTGTCCGACTCTTAGCGACCCCATGGACTGCAGCCTACCAGGCTCCTCTGTCCATGGGATTTTTCAGGTAAGAGTACTAGAGTGGGGTGCCATTGCCTTCTCCTAGTGTCTTCCTTACTGAGTGTGAAAAAGCTGTGAACAGTAACATGGAGCTGGCATAAAAAGTAGGAACAAAGGAAATTTGCTTTTCTAGGCATTTCTTAATCCAGTCGAAAGGCCCAGCCCTTTATAATCCACAATCTCATTTCCTTCTCACAAAAACTCTGGGAGATGAATATCATTGTTTTCAATTTACAGATGGGCAAACTGAGTGAGTTGACTTGGCAAAGCTACAAAGCTAGTGATGGTGGAATTACATCCAGGTCTGCTCTGTCTTGTATGGTTCCGACTAATAGGAAAGCCCCAAAGAAGTGAGACTGTTAGTTTTAGTTATAGAAAGTCAAACAATACGTTTCCGGTTACGCATAGGCAGAGAGAGAGACAGTCCTACCTTCTACCTTCTGTATAGAACTGTGCTTTCCTCCTCAGCCACAATGGACCCTGGAAGAGCCAATGAAAGTGGAGTTACAATAACAAAGGCATAAAAGTAATCTCTGGCTCTGAGCTCTCAGCTTCTGGGCTAACGGGACAGAGAGCTTCTATATTCTTCACATCCCCTGCTAGGCTCTCTGAGGCCCCACACTCTTTCTGGTTCATGAACATTCTCCCATGGCCACCATAAGCTCTGCTCTAACAGTTCTGCTAGCTCAGTTGGTAAAGAATCTGCCTGCAGTGTACGGGTTTGATCTCTGGATCGGGAAGATCCCCTGGAGAAGGAAATGGCAAACCACTCTAGTGTTCTTGACTGGAAAATTCCAAGGACAGAGAAGCCTGGTGGGCTACAGTCCATGGAGTCGCAAGAGTAGGACACGTCTTAACAACTACACCATCACAACAGCTCTTTCTGCTCCTGGCTGGCCTTGCTTCTGTTTTGGGAGTCAGATCCCATTGTTCTCCTCATCACCACTCATAGTTTTTTAGAAATATTTATTTGATTAATTTATTTATGTTGTGTCGGGTCTTTGTTGCTGCATGTGGGATCTTTAGCTGTGGCATGCAGAATCTAGTTCCCTGACCAGGGATGGAACCCAGGCCTCCTGCATTGCAAGCGCAGAGTCTCAGCCACTGGACTACTGGGGAAGTCGCCATCATCAACTCATGTTAACCTCTTCCTTGGATCTCAGAGCTCCTCCTCTGAACTCCACAGTTATTGAGGTGGGGGAAGTCCCTCTTTCTATGAGTACAATACTTCCCAAACATATGACCACTACTTCTCATCTTTTCTTGAAATATCCCAATTCTTTATTACATTCTCAGGTGTGTGGTCTTGATTTTCTGTTTTTTATGGAGCAAATACAGAAACCATTATTCACCAAAACTCCTCCTCATAGAAATTTCTCATACTTGTTTGGAGGAAAACACACTGATAAGTTGCTGGGTGTGTATGTGAAAGATTAGGGTGAAAGACTATAATGGTAAGATGAGCTCCTGAGCTGTATGGATGTTTAAAGCCACTTTCTAAGAGAGGTGGATCCTGGAATCTCTCAGGACACCCCATTTAGAAGTGCAGAAGTGGATTGTTCTAAGAAAAGGAAAATCTGTGGGCTGGGCACTGAACAGGAGAAGATAAAATAGTGTAGCAGGAGTACAGTCAGAGACAAACGAAAGACAGAAAGTTTAGAGGAAGATGTTGGAGGTATTTTCTATGATATGTTTGATGTTGCATCCCCTCCTTTGCAGCCTGTTTATAAAAAAGATTCAGTAAAACCCACAATTTGTGTCAGTGAATTATTTAAGGGCAGAAAGCAGCAAATTCAAAATGTTTTCAGGAATGAGACAGATGATGCAAACATGTGTAGCTGCAAGTTTATAAGGCAATGGGGGAGGTGTAGGGGCTGTGGCAGAATGAAGAGTCCAGGACAAAATGTACGTATGCCCAGTTAATAATAGATGTCGATAGACAACGTGTCCCATGAGCCACTGCTTGTTACCTTAACTCTACGGAAACTCAAAAAGTGCTGGGCAGGACTTCCCTGGTGGTCCAGTGGTTAAGAGTCTGAGCTTCTAGTGCAGAGGGTGTGGGTTCAGTTCCTGGTTGAGGAACTAAGGGTCCACATATGGCTTGGTGCAGCTGGAAAAAAAAAAAAAAAAGTCCTGAGCTTTGCTTCCAGGTAGTTCGGAGCAGAAGACAAAGGTAGCAGAGCAGATCCTGGGCAAAGAAATAGAAAAGGCAAGTGAAATCAGGGTGTCACATGAATCTCCTCCTAGGAAAGGAAGAAACAGACTTCAAGAAACAGATGCTGGTCACTACACTGCTTTGTTTGAGGCAGAGAAAAACTTGTTTTATTTTTGAAAGAGAGGGAGGGAGAAAAACTCACCCCTGAGCTACCCAAACCATCAGTGAAATCTACAAGGTCACCCCTTGCCTGCTGTGGGTGGGTTTCCTGTGGATCAGGCAGGGCTTTGAGGATGGAGTAAGGGGTGGTGTCACGCAGCATCCACAGGGGGTCTCTGAACTTGTTGAGATCCAAAGGGAGGGCTTTAGGTCTTCCCAACTTGTGGTATTGGCTGAGGTCCAAGCCAATTATAGCAACATCTCCAAGGTGAAGAGGGAAGCAGCCCACATCTGGGTTACATTTATAATCCCAATGTTCCAGGAAGATGCAAGAATAAGTTATGCGGGTGCTGAGTGAGAGACCCTCCAGAGGGCACCTATGTGATGCACTTTACAACATTCTCCCTCTTGGCAAGTGGCCAGTCAGTGTGGGGAAGCTTGGGCTGTCCACTCTGGGCCAACTCAGGGAGGGTTTCCTTTCCTGGGGCTCTCCCTGGACATGAGTGTGGCTGGTGGGTCTGCCTGGACCCTCAGTACTTCCCTGCCCCTACACACACACTGGTAGGTGCAAGGCATGCAGAAACATGATGTCCAGAAAATGCGAGGAGGCAGCAGGAAACCCAAAGGGCTCAAAGTTGCCCTTAGGCCATCAAATCTGTTCAGTCTAGGAGTTGGCTGTCATGGCCCTAGGGGAGAATCCAGAAGACAGCACTTTAGGAAGCTAGGTGACAGAGGAGGAAAGGGGAGGGAGAGACAAAGATGAGCTGGGTGACCTTGGGATCTAAAACTCTGATTCTTGCTCTATCTCTTTTACCTCCTTCCAGGGGCCAAGTTTCCCCCCTCCTCAAACTCACATGAGATTGCCCAAGTCAGAGCTTCCTAGTTGGGAGGTAGGTCTGCCTTTTCCATTTGCTTCCACTTGGAGTGTGTGTGTGTGTATGTGCTGGGCAGGGGTGGGTGGGGAGGCAGGTCAGTTGAGGGGAGCATGGTTGGATAGAAAAACACTTACTGTCTTTGCAGTCTGGTTCTCAAATGCAGCCCATATAGTATTTCCATTCCCACCATTTTTCAAAGTGGTGAGAATTCTTAACTGGCACCTACAAACGTCTGAAAGACATACAGACAGATGTTAAAGATCCTAGTTTCAGCATTAGGCTGTGTTCTCTACTGAATTCAGAAACATTTGGAAATGTTGGATGGATGGGTTATGTTGCCTGCAAGGAGTCTATTTGCATGCCAGACTGAGAAGCCTCCTGCGAAATAACTCACCGTAAGTGTAGACAGTATGCGGCAGATAGGCTTGGGCCAACAGTGAACCAACACTGGTGAATGAGTCGGTAGGTGGGTAGGTGGATGGATGGATGGATATACGGGTGAATGCATGCACATGGGGATATGAAGGCAGAGAGTTGCACTTTCATTATGAGAATTTATTGAGTCTGGGGATGAAAAAGGTATGAATCCTTGAGCTATTTTCAGAAAAGGGAATTGGTAGGATCTTCATGTTGTTGTTGTTCAGTGGCTAAGTTGTATCTGACTCTTTTGCAACCCCATGGACTGTAGCCCACCAGCCTCCTCTGTCCATGGAATTTCTTAGGCAAAAATACTTGAGTGGGTTGCCACTTCCTTCTGCAGGGGATTGTTCCAAGGCAGGCAAATTCTCTACCAATGAGCCACCAAGGAAGTCCAGGATATTCATATATGAGGACAAAATATGAAGAGACTTGTGATCAAGTATAACTTCAAAAAACAAGAAAATCTTTCTCCTCACACAGATATGGGATGTACTGACTTCAGAGTACTGAGGACGCCCCAGAAGATGGTGTCCTGAAGGCATCACCTCCCAGTAGGCAGCCCTACATTGGGCAACTGAAGCAGAGGTGAGAGTCCTGCATATACAGAAAGGGAGCGGGGCAAAAGGTGACAGTCTCACATTTACAGGAAAGGAGGAAGAATATGGTGGCTATCATGTTGGGCTTTATAGAGGACTTGTGCTGTTTACCTGGCATGCAACTATGCCTCTGGCCACTGCCCTTGGCAGCCTAAAAAAAAAAAAAAAGAGCTGTATCATGAAATGTGCATAAAGCCTAGCTGAAAGATGGAAAATAGGACTCAGCTGACATTGTTTGGGCCTCTAGGTCCTGCCTTACTTGAACTCTACTTACACACTCCTGGACTTTTCAGTCAACAAAACACCCACCTCCCCTTTAACTTAAGCCAATCTGAGTTGGAATTTTGTTACTTGCAGCTGGGAGCTTATCAGTACACAGGAACTTGTACTTGGAATTTCCCAATAATTAATTACTGTGAAGAGAGATGAAAGAGCTATAGTAGCGAGAGCAAGAACAGTCATTATGGATAAGCACATGTGACAGGGCAAAAAAGTAGAGTACACTTCCTTGGTGGTTCAGTGGTTAGGAATCCACCTGCCAATGCAGGGGATATGGGTTTGATCCCTGGTCCGGGGGCACCTGCCGTGTGGCCTGAGGGCCGCAGCCACTGAGCCTGTGCTCTGCAACAAGAGAAGTCACTGCAATGAGAAAGCAGCCCATGGACTGGAACTAGAGAAAGTCCACACACAGCAACAAAAACCCACTGTAGCCAAAAAAAAAAAAACAAAAAAAAACCAGAGGAGCATGCAAAGTTTGTTCTCAGTTTCATTCTTTGTCCTCTCAGTTGCAGATCTTTTATCCTGCTTTGTTGTTTTCAGTATTTTTATGGATTGAATTGTGTTCCCCCCCCCTCAAAGATATATTACAGCTGTAACTCCTGGAGTCTCAGAATGTGATCTGATTTGGAAACGGGGTTGTTGCTGATGTATTCAGTTTGCTGCTACCGCTGCTAAGTCGCTTCAGTCGTGTCTGACTCTGTGTGACCCCATAGAAGGCAGCCCACCAGGGTCCCCCGTCCCTGGGATTCTCTAGGCAAGAACACTGGAGTGGGTTGCCATTTCCATCTCCAATGCATGAAAGTGAAAAGTGAAAGTGAAGTCTCTCAGTCGCGTCCGACTCTTAGTGACCCCATGGACTGCAGCGTGCCAGGCTTCCCTGTCCTTCACCATCTCCTGGAGTTTGCTCAAATTCACGTCCATTGAGTCGATGATGACATCGAACCATCTCATCCTCTGTCGCCCCCTTCTATGACTGGTGCCCTTAGGAAGAGGAAAGAGAGAGAGAGAGAGGAAAAAAAGGGAGGATGCTATCTGACTATAAAGTCAGAGGTTAGAGTGAAGCAGTGGCAAACCAAGAAACACCATGGGTTGACAGATAACCACCAGAAGCTATGAAGATGCAAGGAAAGATTACCCTAGAGGTTTCAGAGGGAGCATGGCCTTGCTGAGACTTTGGACGTCTAGCCTCTAGAACTGTAAGACAATGGACGTTTTTCAGTCTCTAAGTTGTATCCGGCTCTTCTGAGACCCCATGGACTGTAGCCTGCCAGGCTCCTTTGTCCATGGGATTTCCCTGAAGTGGGCTGCATTTCCCTCTCCAGAGACAATGGATATCTGATGCTGTAAGCCACCCAGTTTGTGGTCCTTCGTTATGGCAGCCCTGGGAGACTCATACTAATATCTTCGAGTCCCCAGCTTCATCCAATTTGTTGCCAAAAGACAAGCAAACAAACCAACAAGAACTGTCTTATAAGCTTAAGCATTTTGCAAACACAAAATGTTAAAATGTCCTAGGACTTTTTGCACATGGAGTTTTAGACATGGAGGAAGGGTGATCTCAGAACCTTGTAAATCTTTAAGTGCTTGTTTAACATTACAAGAAGGTTACATTATTGAGTTTCAGGGTGACTTTAAGGTTGTTAGAGATGTCTCAGGGGCTCTTAAAAAAAGGGAGTGAGTGACAAGAGAATGGCTAAGGGGCTGGGCTTTGAGACCCCACCCAACAGCAACTAGAGATGGCTTTCCTTTATATGCAGGGATTCCACACAAGATTTCCTTTGGATAAAGAATTTTTCTGTTAATATAGACTGCAAGTCTTTGCATTATGGCATTATTTAACTCACATGAGGGTAACCCTTGTTTTATATTTTCTCTACTATTTCTGCAAAATGTTCCCACTCACATCTATGTTTATCACTAAAGCAGATAACTTCATTTCTGCCAAGAACCTAAGGTGAGGACACAGGGACACACAGGAGACACCAGCTTTATTTCTCCACTTGTTTTTAACTATTCTGATGGGCATAAGGAGAACGATGAGCTGCTTTTCCTTTGTTCTTGTCTTTTTAAAGCTGAGAATCAAAATCTTCATGATCCAAAATGTGTTAGACTTTTAAGTAAAAGTCAAAATATCTAGTTTATTCCAGTTGTTGATTTATTGGCTGTCGTTCTCCTTTTTACTTATTTTTTTTGCCATTGGGTGAACAGAGGAGGCTATCAGGGATGTATTATTTGGATTCATGTGATTGAGGCAGAAGCAGTACTTGAATACAAAAAAATATTGTGACTGAAGCTGAAGTATACGTGGGAAAGAGCATAATGTAATTCTTAGGCATTTGTATCCATTTCCACTTTCACATGCATTATCTCTTTGGAAGCCCTTACAAATCCTGGGAGGTATGCGGACTGGCCTGGTTTTCCTATCACCAGTCCACAGATGAGCCCAGAGCCTGTGGATGCTCAGAGAATCCTCCTGGGCCTGAGGCCAGTTAGTGAGGGGAAGCTGGGACCACCAACCCTTGAATCCTAAGGCTACTGCTCTGTATGATGAGTCAGTGATTTTTTTTTTTCAATCACAGTGAAGTACAGAGAGAAACTGTAAAATAAGTGGCTAATAAGGACCTTCAGTCCTCCTTTATCTCCACTGCTTCTACCATAAAAGCTTAAGTCAGGGTCTGCTTTTGCGATATCTTTGAGATAAGCAACAAGTCCCAGGAAACAAATAGTGAATACCACCATCAATTCCCTTAAAAAATTCTCTAGCTAAGCATTTGAATCTCAAAATGCTCTTCAGATCGTAATAGCTAATCATTCATCCACCTACGCTCTTCCTTCAGTCAAGATGCTCTAGGAGTCAACACTAGTGCACCCTGAGCTCCGAGGCGCTGCGGGCGGCCACCCGAAGGTGGGAGGAATCTCAGATGACCCCAGAAGAACGGATTCGGGAATGCCACCAGAGTTTTCTTTTCCTTTCGTTGTTCCTCCCTTGGGAACTCCTTGTTTGGGTTACAGGTCCAGGCTGGATGTACTGAAAGGGAACAGATGTATGCAGACTGGCTGGTTGAGAATGGAGGGAAAATAATTTGTTTTTTTCTGGTACGGGCCGCTGAATCAATCAGGGACAGAGACACTCTGGTAGCTCAGGGAAAACCACGTTGGAGTCCAGGCTTCAAGCCTGGGGTCTTTGTTTCTGTGTTCCTTCTAAAGTAACCCAGGGGAATAGCAGGCTGCGTAGCGGAGAGCTCCCACTTCCCAGATTTGGCTCCGAGGGCAGATGAGTCGGTGGGGAGGAAAAACCTTAACTTTCAAAAGCATCCTCAGGCGAGAAGGGGAGTTTCAGGGTTGGCCTGGGGAAATGTACAAGGAGAGGGAGAGTCAAGGAGGGAAAGGGGGTGGCTGTGATCAGAGAGGCCGTAAAAGAAGGAAAAAGGGAGCCCAAACTGGGAGCCGGGAGAAAGCGGAGCGGAGAGGCGGGGCGGAAGGCGACGGGAGCTGGGACAAGCTGCCCCGGCGCGCAGGGCGCTGGGGTGGGGGGCGGCGGGGCGAGCGCGGGCGGGGAGGGCGGGGAGGGCGGCGGTGACATCACGCCAGGGCCCCCTTCCCTTAGCCGGGTGGGTGGGGCCTCGGCGCGCTGAGCGGGCGCGGGGTCAAGGAGGGGGAAGAGGAGGAGCAGGCTTGAATGTGTCTGTGAAAGGATCCGGGAGGGGCGGAGGAGGCGGAGGGCGGGGAGGGAGCGCGCGCGTGGCTCGGGGCGCCCGGGCTCCCCCCGCAGCCCCCGACCCCAGCCCGGGCCGCCTCCGCGCCGCCGCCCGCGTTGCCGCTGGGACCCGCTGCGGGAGCAGGGACCCGGCGGGTGGGGAAGCGCGGGCCCTGGCGCGGCCAGGAAGGAGCGAGAAAGCAAAAGTAAGGCGAGCCGCACTCCTCCCAAGTTTTCCCAACTTCGCCCCCTGCGGTGGCAGGCGTCCTGCTGCTCGGCGCGTCCCCACCGCGCCGCCGGAGAGTGGCAGAAAGAAAAGGGACGGGGCGGGGGCGGGGGCGGAGGAAGAGGGAGCGCGAGCGCGAGCCGAGAGTCCGGCAACATCTGTTAAAACTTGGGGGAGGAGGAGCGCGGGGAGGAGGAGGAAGAGGAGGAGAGGAGGGAAGGAGGGAGCGCGAGGGAGGGAAGAGCAGAGCCGAGGACAACTTTTCCACCCGTGAGTAGCGCAGGCTGCGCGGGTAGGGACTGGGGGAGCCTCCAAGCCAGCCGGGTTTCCAGGCCGGGATGGGACCTTCTTCCAGAAAGTCGGTTGCATGCGAGGAGGGGAGCGCAGTGGGGGCTTTCTTTCTTTCTTTTTCCCCTCCCTCCCGCGGGTGAACCAAATCAGAACTGTCACTCAGGGCCTGTGAGTCAGAAGGGATCGGATTACACGATCCCTGAAACCGATGCCGGAGTCGCACGAGCGGGCGGGAGCGGGCAGGGGCAACGCCACCGCCACCGCCGCCGGCGCGCTCGCACACTCGCCCTCGCGCCCCCTCGCCGCCCCGACCCTCCCTCCCCGCGCGCCGAGCGGCCGCCTGCGCCGCACCATGCCCGTCGCCGGGGACCCCTGCGCCCTGCCCGGCCTCTTGCCTTAGCCCGAGCCGCCCGCGGCCGCGCGGAACCCAGAGCCGCCCTCCCGCGCCCGGGACGCGGGTCTATGGGAAGTTCGGGGACTTGACAGCCGCCGCCGCCGCAGGTACGTCCCACCCGAAGTTCTTTGTTTCCCGGGGCACCGGCACCGGGGAGCCAGCTCCTGCGGCCGCGCCCGCGCCTCTGGGTCGAGAGGGGAGTCCCCGACGGGGGGCGCGGGAGAAACTGAAAATGGCTGTCAAAAGGCGCCCAGATTTCGGGAGCCGCCGGTAAGGCATCGGAACCAGTCTTCCCTTCGCCCCCTCCTGCGTGATGCTCCCCTTCCCAGCGTCTGACCTGGCGGCCATACGGAGACGGGCTGGAGAATTTCACCTCCCAGAGTTGGGAGGTCGGGGGACGAAGTTTGGAGCAGTTGCGGCGGGTGCACCCCTCGCCCCGACTCGCTTTCCCGAGGGCTGAAAGGAACTCCGCTAGCCCCCGGGGGTCGGGCACGGAAGGCGGCGGGCGGTGAGGTGGGTGCGCGCGAGGAGCGCCTCGGCGGGGGCTTTCTCCAGCCTGCGCTTCCCATCGGGGGTGGGGTGTGAGCCGGGAGAAAGAGGCGCGCCTCCGTCCTAAGAGAAGAAAAGTGAAAGTTGTACCATCTGTGGATGATTTGGGATTCTTTCATTTCTTTTCCTTTCCAGAGAGAGCATTAAAAAAAAAAAAAAGAAAAGAAAGAAAGAAGGAAAGTAAGGGAAAAGACAACAAAAGAAATAAAAGCATTAGAAGCTGCAGGGAGTGAGTGATGCGGGGGTGGTGGTGGTGGTATAGGTGGGTAACAGTGGCGCCTGCAATGATCATTTAAGAGGTCCCATTTTCAGCGAGCAGAGTTGGGTATGAATCACTCTGCAGGGGACAGTTACTTTCTGGAGTTGCAGAGGGCACATGGGCGGGAGGAGGTGGAGAAGGAGTAAATATTTACCCCAAACTTAGGGAGTTTGTGAAGTGACTTATAAGCAGATTGCCAGATGCCGAAGCACCACCGCACAGCCAGGCCTTTTATCCTCCCCTGAACTTTGTGCTGGAGTCAGCGATGGCACCTCCTTCAGGAGATGCCGTCCGGAGAGCGGCTGGACCCACGCTTCCCTGGCTGACCTAGCGTAAACAGACTGTGCGGGAGGCATCCTCCGGGCGACTCCTCCCGCCCGCCCTGGGGTCTCATCTCCGTGGTGTGCAGTCCCGGATAGATTCTGGCCTTGGGTACAGCGCTCGTGGCCCTCTGCCAGTTTATATGTACATATATTTATGTAAAACATTTTCTCCCAGCTCTCTGCCAGCTGTTCCACATTTTCCAGCTGCCATTTCAGTTTGAAATGATGGACCGTCCGCATCTCCAAGTAAAAAAGCCCCGTTAGGCGGAGGTATGGAGGGTCGGTAGCTGTGCAGAGACCTGGCCAGTGGCATTAGCCAGACTGGTTCTAGAAAACACCTTTCTTCGCTCCTTTATCTTTCTCCCTTTTCCTCCCCAGAGCCCTTTGCTGGAAGTGCGCAGTAATTAAGTTTCCCCCCCCCAATATGATTTTGGACAGAATTGGGAGATTTTTGAGATCCCTGAAATATACGTCTGGTGGAAATAAATTAACTTTTAAAAAGAGTTCCAGCTTGAGCGCCTTGGGCATAGCTGGTGGAGCCTCTGTCATGGCCATTTCTATTTAAGGCAGGAACTATTCACGGTCCCCATGTTACACTTTTTGTGTTGTTTGGTGTCTTAGCATATTATAGACAGAAATCTTCAAGAATTGGCCTAAAGTATTAATTTTGGCCTAAAGTATTAATTCTGAGTATTTATGTAATTGCTCTGTAATTTGAATAGGTGCCTTATTGATTGATTCCTGTAATTATTTCATTTAGGTTTTAAATTAAAAATTAATAATAGTCTGACAGTTTCTTAATTACATGTGTCAAGATTATTTTGAAGGAGGAAAATGCTATGTTTCAAAGTAGTGAAATAACCTCAAAATCACTCTATCTTTCTAAAGCAGAACAGTATTTCATTTGAGGGGCTATACTGAAGTAGCGGCGATTGGCCTTAACAATGTAAACTGTGTGAAGTATCTAAAGAATTTGTTTATGTTAGGAAATATTGGTCTTAACCTGGTACACAAACACTTTGGCCAGTTGGCCTGTAGTCAGACCTAAAACAAACATGAACTAACATTTAAATTAGTTGTAATAGCATACTTATAGAGAGAAGAGGTTTATTTTACACTAAAAGCTATTTAATCAGAAACTGCCTGCCTAAGGGGAGAGCCTTTCAGGGTATATAATTCTTAAAGTCAGCCTAGGAAAGCTTTGGTTTCAGATGCCTGAATGAGTCCAATGTGAGAGGTGTCCAGTGAAATTTCACACACACAGAAGCACTTTAAAAGGTATAGACTATATTGTTATGAATAGGCTAGTAGGTTCAACTGAGATACTTAAGAATTCTTGGTACCGTTAACATGTTTGGATTCCTTGATTGGACCCTGACATAAATACACTTTTCCATAAATACACTTTTCCAGTATGTTGAATTTGCAAAGTACTACAGACAGAAATGAGAAAATTCAGTACTAATAAAAAATGACTCTGGTGAGTTGTTTCATTACTTATTTAATGAAAGTCATTAATTTATTAGTTTGATGCCCCAGCCTAAAAGTTGAACTTTCCTTTGTTTCTTGGCCAGTTTTCTTAATTACCTGCATGCTGTAAGGGTTTCAGACTTGTCTGTGCTTCACCATTTAGGGGTCCTTCCATCTATGCGAGCTGTCCTGTTTATCCTTGCCCCCTTTTTAGGAGGATAAGGTTTGGGAGTTTATGAAAGGAAACAATTTAATAATCATTGTTCCATGCACTCGCTTATATGGAGACAGTAGTGTACTAAGAAAAACCAGTCTTGAAGGAAAAGTGAATCAGTGAGTCATGAAATCCTCAAGAAAACCTTAGTAATGGAATGTTAATGCTTTTAGACTATAGTAGATTATCTTAAAAGTCAGCCTTTTCTTCTTTATGCAATTGTTGTAAATCCCCAGCTAAAAAATTCTTTGAAGGAGGTTTTAGTTTTGCTGGCATCCGTATTCTATAGTCGGTCTGATCTGTTTTGGAAGAGTCAAGAAATTTTCTGCCAACTTATATCATGAGAGTCAATTAAAATGCTGACATGACTGTAGAAGAAATTGTTTGTGTGTGTGTATTTCATTTGGTAAGTATAAGATTCTACTCTAATAATGACTTCAGGTTGTCGTTTCATGAAAGGCTACTAGAAGATGCTGCCCTTCACTTCCTGTTGTCATTTTTCCAGATGAAAATTGATTTGTTCTAGTTTCAAAGCAAATAAAGGGAGACAGAGTAAACAACAACAGGGCAGGGGGAGCGCCACAAACTTTTTTTCAAGTACTTTCAGTGTATTTTTCATCTCTACTTTTATTTGATGGGCCTGTGAAATAGAGCTGTAGACTGGCGAAGACTTTAAATGAAATTTCACACTTTGATGATTTTTTTTTAACTTTGATATATTGACAGCAAAAGGAGCTGCAAAGCTTTTTTTTATAACTTGAGCAGTAACGCCAAGCAGCAGTCAAATGTCTCTGTGCATTTGTGTTTAACTGCAGAAGAAAAACATGTCCATGGGCAGTAGAGGTTCTTATCAACCCCCTAATCCCAGATCCCAGCAAACCTTGAGGGCATGCCTCAGATCTTGCTGAAATCACTGTAGACTCTCACAGTTTGCAGATTAAATATGCTATGTGTTCCTGGCTCCAACAACAGTTTTATGAGCTCACTAAGCTTCCTGTTTTAAGATCGTTTTCTTAAGTTTTTAGAAGCTGTTAAAGGCAATGCTGCCTGGAGTAAGTGGTACTTGTTAATTTAGAGACACTAGGTATTTCATGCTCTCTTTCGAAATTGCCAAAATTATGATTTTTTCCATCGAATGGCTAGTTTTACAGGGAAAGAAAGGGAGGGGAGCCGTTGGAAAGAAATTGAATGTTAACTGTGTTGGCAAGTGTATTCGACTGCAAACTTTATGTGGTGTCTCAATTGTTTCAAGGCACTTTTCCTTTGCCTCACCCCTTAAAATTAGACTTTTTCTACTTGTAATTCTAATGCACTATATTTTAGTGCCACACTTAGCTACTCATGACCACTTTCAGGTTGTTTTTTTTTTTTTAATGTGAAAGTGTTTTTTGTTCCATGTGTGTATATTTCAATCCGACAAAACGTCCCAGAAAATCTATGGCTCTCTAAAGAAACTGAATGAACAGGCCATTACCTAGTTAATAAGGTGGCATTGGGACATTCCAGCCCCCCTCCTGAAAGGCAATATTGTGTGGCGCTCCACACATGCATCTGCAGCATTTAGGGTTGTGTCCTCATGTTAGGGTGCTTTTGCATTTTGCATACAAGTCATAATTAAAAAAGAAAATACTTACATCATCGTCCAACGACCTGTCACATAATTCCCAGGAGAACTCGAGCCAATTTTGTGCTTAAAGGTTATTCAATGAATGAAATTGTGAAAGCCCATTTGTCAAAGTGCTGCATGGTTTCTGTTAGTTTTCAAGCCCCAAATTCATTGTCTGCCCGGGCCCCGCCATCAGTCATCAGTGTATTAGCGCTGCCTTCAGGCCATGGTGCCCAGCACTTCTTCACACCATTATAGCTTTGAAAGTGTACTCTGTCGACTTGTAGAATTACTGCTCTGATTTCCGCTTGGCTGGGTTTGAGGTAAGTCCCCTCCCTACCTTCTAGCTGACTGTAATCCTTGCTTTCTTTTAAAGCTTCTTTCCAGAGATTTAGGGGAAAACTTTCTTAAGGGCCCTGTTGGCATCACACTGTGGTTTTGTTGTGGCATGCAGTGTACATATAAATTGTACCTGCAGTAAATTGGATTGATTGCTGGCCTCAAACAGCTAGTGAGCTTTTCTTTACTTTTTTTTTGGAAGGGAGGTGAGGTGATGTGTGTGTGTGTGTGTGTGTGTGAGACACAGGAGTATGTTTTAAACATCTGATTGTATATTTGGGTAATTTTTATGCTGTAGAATGAAATTAAATAATAGGAGCTAAGTGTCATTTTATTTAAATCTGTCTCTGGAAGTACCTTCAGAAGCCAGTGTGACATCCTACTTGTTAATTTTCTTGTAGAAATTTGCAGCTTTAGCTCCCTGGACTTTTGGGGGAGATGGCGTAAAACACTTAAAAATATTCCAGAGTTGTATGTTGCATGGGTTTTTACAAAAAGAGACTGAAAACTTACAATTCAGATGAAAACTAACTCTCAAATTGCCGTAATGAAGGAATGAGGCAGTGAAACCATATTCTCGATTTTATCTTGTGATATTTTGAAAAAGAATAATTCAGTCTCAGGAGACTTTTTTTGAATGAAGCCTAAATGAACTAAGATGTATGGAACCCTGAATGGAGCATGGACCAGGCCATGCCACTTCAGGACAACATCTGCTGTTTGAAATGTGAGGTTCCAATGAAATTCCACACCAGGGCGTTTCATTGGGAGGGTGCATCGTTTGGTATAGTTTTCATTGGCAGTTCTGTATATGATTGGTGGGCAGGAGGTGAAAAATAAGACAGCTGAAGAATTCTGTAAAGTTTGTAGGCTGAGTCAATCAGGAATAATTCAGAAATTATTACTGAGTAAACTGTGAATTTAAAATCCTTAAATATTGAAAACTGTGCTTTTTACATTGCAATTAAGATTCAAGAATCTGTACTTTAAAAATCAGGAGGCTAAAGTACAGTGAACAGTACCAGACCGAAAAAATAAGTACCTTTAGGGTATCTCCAGCTGATTTTAACACCTAGCAGGTATTAGTCCCATATTTGTGATGGTTTAAAGGTAAATTCTTACTCATAGAACATGTACTGTATCCCCTTAAGCTTGATTGTCAAGGCACACCTAATTCTAGGAACCAAAAGTTATAGAAGTTCTCTTAGGGTGATTTTTAAATTTAGCATTTTTTTTCCTTCTGAAAATGTTTGAAGATGTTTAATTCCTGTAAACTTTAGAGAAGTGAGACAAGGGGCATCTTTGATCAATCGTGCTGTTTTTTTGTGACATATGTAGGTTTAAGGGAAATAACAGTTTTCATGAGCTTAGCTGATCTATAGACTGATAACTGACTTATAGATCTCCTTTTCTGTCTGAAGCTTGTCTGTCTCCAGCAAACCCACAGAAAATGAGGGTGTCAGCTCTTTCCTTAATGGCACCTGCTATGCAGGGCACTTCCTGCAAACCTAAAGTACACTGGCCTGATA
Source organism: Capricornis sumatraensis (assembly GCF_032405125.1). Classification (NCBI taxonomy): domain Eukaryota; kingdom Metazoa; phylum Chordata; class Mammalia; order Artiodactyla; family Bovidae; genus Capricornis; species Capricornis sumatraensis. The sequence goes on from NC_091073.1 coordinate 83,583,844, forward strand.
TTTCAAAGTTTTTGCAAAACTCAGAAACAGTAACTAACAAGTATTAAATACAGACCTTTATCCTTCAGATGTTTCTCATAAAGTCCTCCTGAAAAAGTTAGATTAGCTGATGGTCTTTCCTTTTAAGTACACATAGCAGAAAAGGAACACCGGCATACAAAACGTCATTTGTGATTTTAATGCTAGTAGCAATGATGACTTCATGTCAAATAAGATTTTCAATAGTTGAAGTTAAATATAAGGCTTTTTAAAAAGTTGAGATGTAGTTAATCTACTAAAACCAAACTCACTTAATCCATAGATAGGCAATTATTTTCCCTTAGAGTAATTCCATTCCCTTTTCAAGTAATTCTGTTTGGGTAGGCCTATCATGGATACTGCTTCTCTGAGATTAGGAGCTTCAGAAACTGGGAAAGAAAGATCTGAAAAAAATAGGTAGCAGATTTGGGGACCCCTCTAGGCTACCAAAGACCATTTTTGGTGACTTGAACAGAGAGGAGCTTTCTTATTTGCAGTTAAGGCTTTTGGTGTTCCTAATTATGGGGGAATATGATCACATGTAGATGTAAAATAATTGCACATTTAAAAATATAGTTAAAAATTCATGAAGATTTCATTAAGAACTTATGAAGTTGAGCTTACAGGAAAGAAAGGCATTACAGACAGGGAAGGGAGAGGAAGCCATAGGAATCTTGGAAAATCTTGATGTGTTACAGAGGTTATGCATATCTAATTGATTTTAAGTTCAGAAAGATACCTTGAGTGCCAGGAATCATCAACCATATTACAAACCTGTAAGAGATTTTCTGTAATGCATGATTATATGAAACCCACTGACATGTTTCAGATTCCCTAAATTTTGCTCCAGAATTGCTTTAAAGTTAAAATCGGTATTAGTTTGTGCTTTTTGATTTTTAAAAAATAAGTTTTCCTAGAGCAGCCATTTGATTTAGGAACTGAATTTGAATGCTGCAGGAAGGTATAACTATTTAATAGAAAATTTTACCTAAATGGTTGTTCCAAGGCTAGTATCTTGAAGAAGCCGCTAATCTGCCAGTAAGTAATATAGGTGGGAGAAATGTCACTTTTCTGTGATGTGATGGAAGCTCCTTAGAAATCTTTACACAGGCTCCTTCTGGATTTTTGAAACAGCATATTAGGAAGATCATTCAGCTTATAAACATATGGACAAGTATAAGTAAAGATACTTTCTCTGGAGGAAAGCTTTATTCCTCTTCAGCAAGAGCTCCCTGAGTTGAAGGGAATAATTTCTCCCTGAAGGCCTAATCCGCCATGCTGTTCAAAAGCACCCTGTCTCCTAGAATGCCTTCTTCCTGCCTTGGCAGTAACTGATCAGAAACTGATCAGGTTGCCACTAATCAGGCTTTTAACTTGTTTTAAATCTTTAAATGCATCAAGAAAGAAAAAAAAAAATCCCAAATTCAGGACACTGAAAAATAAACCAGCTGGATTAGGGAAACCGATGAAGTAGTCTGCTGTTCACAAAGGATGCATTATTAGTTTAGAATTACTGTCTCATTTCATCTTCGATTAGAAGGTCATTTTATACAGTTCAAACATAATTTCAAATGTTGATTTTAGCACTGGTGGTTCTTTTTTTTTTTTTTATTTTAACATTTTAAGGACTTAACTCATTCACAGAATCCTGCTTGTGTGTGCATCCCAGGGTTCACTGCAGAGATCTGCAAGGGGAAAGGCAGAATGGTGATTTTTCATGCTCTCCGTTTATTATATAAAGCTTCGTGGTTGAAGTTCGGAACTCCACTGAGGACTGTCACACAGAAAGCCCATGAGATAGGCCTGCCCCTTCACCACTCACACACACCTAATCGGTTTAGGGCAGCTGATGAGGGAACACATTTGGAACCAGGTTAAGAGCCTCTGAAGCAAGTTAGGAGTTTGGTTATGTGAAGCGCCAGCCAGTGCGGTTTCTTGAAGATGTCAAGTGTCCCCCCGTCCTTTAATGTAGAGCGACACACAGTGTATTGCATTGCCAAGTGCCCAGAAAGTTGCATCTCCCCGAATTCAGCCTGTGAAACAGCCATGTGAATGCACTCAGGGCCGCTGCCGACCACTGTCTGCTGGGGATACTGCCAGACCAGTTGTGCAGTTTTCCAGTGCTCGCGAATCCTCCCCGCGAGCGGGTGACCTGGGCGATGCAGAGTGAGGAGGGCCGCTCCTTTGGTTGCGGAGGCCCTGCGGGGTTCTGATCGTCCCGACCCCTGTTTGCCCTTTCGCTGGGGCGACGCTTCACGCTTCTGGAAGGCGGATAAGAGTGGAGCCGGCATATTCCAAGGGGCTAGTGCTGCGCGGCCGGGCCTTACCGCGCTGGGGAGGGAACTTACGGCGAGGCGGGCGCCCCGAGGCCGCGGCGGCAAGAACTGACACCGAGAATGGGCAGGCGGCCCGGGCTCGAGAACACGGACCCTGAAACCGTGCAGGGAACGGAAGGGAAGCCGGTGTGGAAGCGCAAGATGCAACCGCTCCCAGGCGGCACAGACCACAACCCACTGCTTACTTTAAAAAAAAATATATATATATATATATATATATATATAATGCAAGATGACAACATCTTTGCAAAGATGAAAGTTTCTTTCTTACTAGCTCCAAGTGGCCACTCAAAAGGGAGGGTCACCCTTGAGGCTTGGTGGGATGGGGGATGTGCTATTTCCAATGCAGACCCCCCTCCCCCATTCTCCAAATTGGTACATGTTGCAGCTTTCCTTTGGTCGCCTTTGCAGTGGAAATGTGCGCTACAGCATCACATGGTCAGTGACTCCAGGACACGGTGTCTTCTTTTGATGCAAGTTAAGATTTATAATTTAGAAAGGAAAGACCCACCTGTGGGCAGGTTGCTGGTAACAGAGGGATTAGGTTTAAAAGAGGGTCCGGAATTAATTGTGCTCTGGATTTAGGCCTCGGGGAAATTACAAAAGGATCAGGGACAGTTAGTTGAATGGGGAAAAGCCAGGACTGTTTATTTTCAAGAAGGCATTTTCATTCCTGCATTTACCTATGAAACATCAAGCTTTAGCAGGCCTATTAGAGCAGTTTTTCTTCGTTTCTTCTTTTTTTTTTGTTTCATATACCCAAGCTGCTAGGACTCAAAACATCAACTACAGATAGTTTTTCTTTCCTTCTTTCATTTTTCTTTTCCTAAGCATAAAGAGTCAAGGGGCATGCCAGCAAATCTTGTGTGTAATGCAGTGGTGAAAAGGATTGAAGGAGAACAGTTTGACTTTATAAGAAAAGGAATTGGGTCCAAAAGTCGCATTTCATTCACATCTAAAAACCAGTGATATGTTTTCCTCAGAGAAAAATCTTTGAAGTGAAGCAGAACCGAAATTTTCCTTCAGAATTATGTTCTAAATAAATTCTACTTTATTATTTAAGAAATGCCAAGTTTTAAAAGGAGTCCTGTAGGCTACTGCCCTAGTTGTGTGTATTTTAGGATTCCATCAGGAATTTTTACTGGTCACTTCTGTACATCATTCTTTGCTTTATCTCAGGACCGAGGACTGAGTTTTCCAACTCTGCTGAACATCCTATGAAAAAATTGCCACCACAGCTAGAAGCAGACTCTTTTCTGCTCACTAACTCTTCAGGCAGAGTTTTGATGAGGTGTGAGAGTCTCCAATGTGAAAACTTTCTCCTTTGTAACTGACAGAGACAAAGTTGGGTTTTTATCAGTTAAAAGAAGCTGATATAATTTATAGGGATATACAGGAAGCAGATGTCTGCCTTGGCAAGTTGCCATTTTTATAGCCCTGTTCCAAGCATAAACCACACTTTTAAATAATTAGTTACTAACTAATGAGATCCAAAAATAAGTTGTCAAAATAGAAGAAGGGGGTAGACTTTGAGTGACCAAGGGCTTATTTCTAAAAAAAATCCATTTTGAACAGGAGGATGGGGGAGAAATTAGTATTCTTCAAGACCATTAATTAGTGTGATTTCAATCAGTGCCTGGGGCTTTACCTCTTCTTGGGAGCCTCTCTCTGGTGATGAGTATTTGGAGGGTTTTTATTGCTTTGTTAAAATGAAGTCCTTTGCTTGGGGGAAAACCAACAACTCCGCAAAAACCAAGTTTGTCAAGGAGCTTTGGTGACTCCTCTCCCCACTACTATTAATTAGTTTCCTCTCCTAAGGAAGAGACAGACTGAATTCCTACCAAGAATCCCATCTCTCTCTCTCTTTTTTTCCCCCTATTCCATTAGCTGATTTCTGTGTCTGGTATCAGTAAACTCCATCCAGACTGCACTGATAAAACTCTATGTGTGTTTTGAGGGAAACAGTTATAATAAGTGCCTCTTTATCCAAAATGGTTGAAAATGGAGTGTTTTGATTGATTAAATGTTCCTGTTAAAAGTTTTTAGTTTTTATATAATTTTCCAGTTTACAAAGAAACACTGGCCACAAAGGAAAAGATACGTAGCTAAGTCAATGGCAGTTAAGATTGAAGACGGATGAACTGAGTCACAGGATCATTGTTGGACTGTGTATTTACTTAGCAAGCACTCTGACATGTATGAGGTGGTGGGGAGATAGCCAGGGACTTGTCCTCATGGAGTTTAGGGTCTAGAGGAGAAGACAGACATTCCGCAAAGATTCCAGACAGATGCTGGGATGGGCTGTTGGAATTCAGCACTTCATTCTTTAGTTTATCCAGTCTGCAAAGATTTCAGTGAGGACCTACAGCACTGAGTACAGAGTGGTGAACAAAAACATGTCTGCAAGTTCAGTGATCTTGATAATCACCATTGCTGTTTGAAATAGAGGTTCAGGGGCCACCCCCAAGCATCAGGGGTTAGGCTGGCAACTCTGAATGTTTCACTGAAACAAAACAAGGCTGATTCAGATGACGCTTGTACCACCCTGAGAAACAGTGCTGTGGAAGTTGAATGGTTTTAATTGCATGCTTTAAACATGATACTTAAGTCAATTTAGATCCCTTCTTGGCCTTTTGGCTAAGATCAAGTATAAATCAATTTGGGGGGAGCATTCAAAAAGTTTAAAGAATTATTCTGGGTTTGGTAGAGCTAGAAGAGATGGTTGAGAATTTCTCTTTCAAGGGTTCTTGATTTGGGTTGGAGGGCCTGTGATCCCTTGAAAATCAAATGGACAGTTTTTTGTGTGTTTAAGTCTACTCTGGGGAATTCCCTGGTGATCCAGCGGCTAAGACTCTGAGCTTCCGAAACAAGGGGCCAAGGTTAAGTCCCTTGTCAGGGAACTAGATCCCACATGCCACAACTAAGACCTGGTGCAGCCAAATAAATAAAAATAAATATTCAGTGTCTTTTGTTGAAAAATGGATATCCTGGGGGGAGAGGATCCATAAGTTTTAACATCTCCTTAAAGAAGATTGGACACCCCACTACCCCCAAGGTTAAGTCCCACTGTGTGACACTGTCTTGTGATAGAGAGGGAAACTGAAAGTGAAAGTCACTCAGTTGTGTCTGACTCTTTGTGACCCCATGGACTATACAGTCCATGGAATTCTGCAGGCCAGGATACTGGAGTGGGTAGCCGTTCCCTTCTCCAGGGGATCTTCCCAACCCAGGGATCGAACCCAGGTCTCCTGCATTGCAGGTGGTTACTTTACCAGCTGAGCCACAAGGAAACTGAGGCGCTGGACAACTCCAGGGGACATCAGTCAGGCCCTACCCATTGACTTGTGCACCATGGCAACCTTCAGAAAAGAAGGCCTATAGTCTTTCACTATTGTGATCTGTTGGGCTCTTTGAATAATGTTTCTGAATTTGGAGTGGATCTTATAATTGATATGTAAATTTAACCTAGAGTGTCTTTTTGTCTTTTTTATTCTAGAAAAGCTGTTCTTAAATAACTTGTGTGCTTTTCAGTGAGTGCCAGTGGGTAATCAAGGAGAAGATGTAGAAGTTACTGGAAGAGCTGTTGCTCCAGGGCCACGAGGCCTCTGGGCCTTCAGCTTTTCTAGTTAGTTATTATGCATTTTCTTGTACTATAAGAAAGTATTTGCAGTTCCCTTGCAAATGTGAGTTAAGTTTGACTAAGAATCTTCCATCTGTTTCTTTAAGACTTTTAGTCCATGACCGAGTTGCCTAGTTTATTTCACTAATTGTTTGGATGGAACACAGTGGTATCTGCTCAGTGTAGAAGATAGGCAGATGACTCCATGGAAGAAATGGCCACAATCTAGATAACTTGAGGGAAACATGGTAGAGAGGGGACTTGTCTTTTCTTGTATTCTTTGTTGATGTGGATCATGACTGCAAAAAAGAAACAGGAACCAGAGTGAAAATTGATGAATGATGAGCTAGGGTGATTATCACATGAATGACACTAGTGAAAGACAGACTAACTGCCCTGCCTTTAGCTGAGTTTTAATTTTTCTTAAGTGGTTCTAGCCTTTGCTGTCCGTGATCTTTTGCATTTTCCTGTGGGATCCAGAGTGTGTTGTTCTGCCACCTTGTCGTTGTAACTTCAATGAATGGAAATGTTCTGCTGTTTAGAGAAAGCTTCAAGAATATGGTTTTCCTGAATGAATTAGGCTTAAGAGGTGTATTGCAGTTCACATATCTTAGTGAGGAAAGCAAAATCATTGACCAGAGTCCTCTGATTCAAAGCTTTGAGTTAGAGTTGGATGGGAGAAACCATTGGTCACTCTTTTTTTCTTGTAAAAGATTTCTTTTTTTAATGTGGCTCATTAAAAAAATCTTTATTGAATTTGTTATATTGTCTCTCTCTCTCTCTTTTTTTTTTTTTTGGCTTTTTGGCCATGAGGCATATAGTATTTAGCTCCCCCAGGTTGCAGGGATCAAACCCACAACCCCCTGCATTGGAAGGTGAAAACTTAACCACTGGATGGCAGGGAAGGCCTTGTCAGTCAGTCTTTAAAACATCTAATTTATAACTAAAAACTGTCCCTGGCTTAGAAAGTTGTCCTACTTCCCTTTCTTATAAAATTGGCCAACTTCTTATAAATGTCGGAGACATTTGGAGATGTGGCTTGAAGGAGTGATGTGACACTGGGTTTCTCACCATAATCACAGCTGAAAATGGAGATACTTAGATTGTTTAATAGGAAATGCCCAGTAGGATTTTGGGAAAAGTCCCACACTATGGACAAGTGCCTCTGTCCTCCTTTTGCACATGTAGATAGAATTCAGCTGGCTTATTATGAGAACTTTGAGGCCTTTTTGTAAGAAAACTTGTGGGGAAGGGATGTCCAGATTTCACATTGGCTGAAGCTGTAGGCTGATGCCTACGCTGATTTTGAATTGGCTAATGCTCCTCAGGTGACAGGCGAAGTGGCTTTTGGGATTTCTTTTTTCCTCCATCTTATTTGAGGTTGATGGTGCTGTTGTGGATTTTTTTCAGGGATTCCTGGTTGCCAGAGCTGAAGGAATGAGAAGGCGTCATGGAGGCCCAGTCCCAGAGCTCGACGACCACTGAGAAAAAGAAAGTGGAGAATTCCATAGTGAAATGCCCCACTCGTCCAGATGTCAGCGAGAAAGCCGTGGCGTCCAGCACCACTTCCAATGGTGAGTGGCCACGGGGATTACCTGCAGCCAAACCTGCAGTCCTGTTCTGTGCTTGGCATTCCTCGTGAATGGAGCATTTGCACCTGGACCTGTGTTTGTTTTCCGAGAGGCTAAAGAGCATAAATGGAGGTGGTGGGGGGAGGGGTGTGGGATGGGCAAGCTTTAGGCATCTCTATTTTGGCAGTGAAACTACATGTTTTCTTCCAAATTTTCTAATTTGAGATGTAAATGTGATAGGTTATTTATTATAGGAAGTTCCTGTTTTGGCATTTTGGAAATCATCTTGATGAGTCTGGCAGGACTTCAAAATACTTTGCATTTCACATCGGAAGTCTCCACTTATCAGGGTAATTAGTAATTAGTTATTACAAAAGACACGAGCGCTGTCTTGTCCAAGTTAGTGAGAGGGTCCCCTGCCAACCCCCCAAACACCCTAAGGAGTCCATTCTAAAATATTTCAAAAGCTGTTAATGGTTGACCCTTCAGTAGTGGTTGAAGGTTGAGCCTCATCTAGTTTCTGAGATGCAGGGTAATGTCCTTAATTTGCGTTCAGAGATAACAGAAAGACACTGTTTCTCTTTGCTGTATGTTTTAATATTTTAAGCATAGTGCTGAAAGGCATCTCAATTTAAGCATGGAGCCTTGAAAATAAATTCCAGACCCCACCTTTGGTAAAAACAGACTGAATAAGTTAATGGTAACCTTTACTTCCCGTCGTTGCTTTTTGTCCTTGCTTTAAGACCATCAGCGCCTTAGCTTTCTGTAGATTTCATAGCCACCCTTGGCCTTCATGAATTGCACTCTGCTTTGCTGTGTGTCCTTGGGAAGGATGGGCTGGCCCGCTCTCCCAGTCCTGGACACTGCATACTGGGGTAAATGAATTTGGATCTGCTGAGCCAACCCACTCCCTCCCTCCCTGTGGGTTTGTGTTTTATTTACTCCAAGAAAGATTTGCCTAGGTCGATTTCTGACTTTTTACATGCAATGAAATGGGAGGGTCAGAATCTGCTTTGGAAGGTAACAGCCCAGAACCCTAGGCTATAAGTGCAGACATCCAGTAAAAAAGCTGCACTTTCCTGTCCGATCTGTGCACAGTCTGGTCCTGCTCTCTGTGCCTATGTGTTGCTCACCTGTCCCCCTTCCCCAGTGTCAAGCAGTGTGCACTGCCGGCTTGGGTGGGCGAAGGGAGGGACTGTTGTTAAACCTACTAATGAGTCCCATTTTGATTTGATCTATAGGGAGATCCATTTCTATCTGAGTTAAAATAATGAATTTACTTTACGTACATAAGAAAATATGTCTCTATTTCTCCCTTGATTTGTGGTCTTTCAAGTCAAGACTAGAGCTTATTTTAATGGAGCCAACTTTTTGCGTTATTCCTCCAGTGGAATTATAGAAGGCATATTTTCTCGCTAAAAAAGCATCCTGTGGCCCTTGTTTCTTTTCTCTGAAATTTGTAAAAATTGGACACGCCTATTATTTCAGACCTAGAGTCAGTCTATGCCATGTAGGTGATTTGGGAATTTTAATAGGAATTTTTTAGTGGTGTGTGTGAGTGTTTGGGTGAGTGAGCCTGTGTGTAAGTGTGTGCATGAGAACAGGGGAGGCGTGTAAGTGGGTAGAAGCTGGTGCTGCACCACTTGGAGCCTCCATAAGCCACTGTCCTTTCTGTGAATTTCAGCAGAGTAACCACAGCGACCTATCCTTGGTGAAGGTGCTGCCAAGTCAGCCACTCTGGCACCAGAATGCATCCTGGGCAGGTTTTTGGTGTTGCCGCATTTGTCTCGAGCCACTCTGATCATGAGTTGTCCCCATTAGCTTCCTTCGGGTGCCTGGGAACAGTGCTAACCTAATCAGCCCCTGGCAGCCAGGAAGCCGCTGGGGAACAGTAGCCAGGGAAGGAGTAGTCACAGTTTACACGTTAGTCCTTGAGTCCCAGATAACCACAGAACTGACTGAATCTGAATTCCATGGGTTTTCCACCCTGATCAGGCTGGGTTCTTGAAGTACTCTCTAAGTGGGTGTAAAACATCCTATTTGGGGGCAAAAGCTCATTAGTCAGGTTTGCAGGGCGCCTTCCTGAATGATAGCCTTCCTAGAGCCCTGTGAGCGCTGACCATTTTTTCCAATGTTCGATTTCTGGTAAGGGATTTGGGGATAGCATAAAGAGCTGATCAAATAAAGGGAAATGGAAGTGGTGTTTGCAAACATCAGTGGCAATCCTACTGGAAGGTTCCAAGGAAACCAGCAAATAAGTTTAAAGACAAGAAAAAGTAAAATGAAAGAAAATAAACTTCTTTCCTTGTGTTGGCTTTAGATAAGCAAAGCTAATAATGGTAATGATTTTTTCATATAAATTTCTCTGCAGGAGGCATCTAACTAGTTCAGAGCCTCTAGAAGTTTGGGACTAGGTTCATGCTCAGGGGGTGGAATGGCCCTGCCAGCTTCTACCTGGTGGCATGTTGCCCTCTGCCATCAGTTGTGGTCTGGGTTTGATTTGGGTTTTAGAGTTAGTGGGAGGTGGGCTTTTAAAGGTTGGCACACTGTCATTGCCATGGTCACTTATCTATTTGTCAGTTTTGTCTTTTCTCTGAAACATTTCAGAAGTGGTTGGATACCTTTACTGAGGCTGTTCACATAAAGGATATGAAAATTACTTAGATCCTACTGTATGCAGTACCAATTGCTACTGTTTCCAGGGAGTTCTTAGCCTTTCCTTACAAAGCTGTGAAATTGAGAGATTTGTAAATGAACAATTAAAAATAAGTTCCATACCAATGTATATTATGGACATACCTGTGTATTTTCTCTCTCCTATCCGCAATTTCAAGAGTGAAAGAAAACAAACAAAACCTTTTTGTTATTGGTGCTGTGTTGGGTTGACTTAATTAACTTTTCCAGCCATTATGTGCTGCAGTTTGTCCCTGATTGTGGAGCCTTCTAGCCAAACCACGCACATTCCTCTGCATGTCCTTACAGATTTGTTTTCTTACTTTTCTCAGCTGAGTATCTACTTCTAGAATAACAGCCATATGTTTTGCTTAAATGTACACATACACACAACCAAAATGTATGGTTCAAAAACCTGAAGCAACATTTTAAGGAAGGATTTGCCTCAACATTGAACTTGAAAATAGCACAAGTGAAAACCTGTTTTGTACCTTATGTGGAGCCAAATTGATTTTTGTAACATTTAAGAACCTATATCAACATAGGAAGCATTCATTACACTTATTTAGGAACCACAGTGTATGTTTCACGTGCTATAGTTTGATTTTAAGCTTTAGTGTTAGCTATTAAACATGAATGACGAGAGGACATTTAGTTTTCTGAATATTTGTTCAGTGCAGTTGACATGTAAATGATCACTTATGGCATCCAGGATGATGTCTTTCACATAAAAAGTATGCACTCAGATATTTAGTTGTCATTGTTTACTTAAAAATCTCTCAATCTGTTAATATGCTAGTGCCTTAAATGAAATGCCTTAATGATCTGTTTTGTTGTTTTTGTTTTTTTGGGGGAATGAATTCATTAGTTTCTAAGCTGCATGTTGTATTTTGTAAATAACAGACATTTTTTAAAATCTAGATGTCCCAGTGTATTAAACATTCTCATTGTCCTGTTAAATATCCTTTGATGATTGCAGATGCTGACTTTTCAGTGTGAGGTGTTTTGTCTCATTTTTGGTTTATTATTATTTTTTTAAAGAGGTAATCTGATATTTCTCATTAACCTACTACTCTGCTCTAAAAAAGAAAGTAATAATAAACGTATGTAGGTCCCGGTCTTGGGGATCTTTTATCAGATCTGATAGTTATTGGGAACATACCTTAAAGTGATAGAAAGCAGAAAGTATTATCTTAATGGTGATGCAATGTGAAACCAAAGCTGATAGATTAATAAGGGAGAGGAAGTTCCCTGTTCCCTTTGATTATTTCAAAAAGAAGTGCTTGGTTTTCCTCTGCTTAAAAAAAAATTCTTTGAGGTTTCTAAGGGGAAAGTGTTGTGGTCGGCAAATATGTAGGAGATGCTTTTTTTTTTTTTTTAAACTTTAACTTTTGATTGCTTCCTGGCCTTGTGATTTTCTTTCAAACTGTCCAGTAACTCTTATGAGTATTAATTGGAATATCTGTTGGTCTCCTTGCTGGGAATAAGATAGCTCAGCATCTTGTTGAGAGTTTGGAGTTTGTCAGCTGTTCACTACCAGGATCTCTTGTCTCTTTGACCTTTTTTATAGTAAGAGTTTATAGACCTAATTCTGCTCAGAAATGGGTGGACGGTTCACACCAAAAAGCCAGTAGATTGTGAGTTTTAGGTTGCCCTTCCCTTTAGATGTTCAATCCCTTTTTTCTTGGCCACATCCCATTTCCTGGCACATGACAGATGGACCGAAAGGACTTTCAGATAACATGTTTTCACATTGTGGGGTGTTGGATAGGAATACCCCAGGGTTTAGGCTGAAAGTTTGAGCTGAATTTTGGCAACACCAAGGACTTAGCTTGATGAATGTGGGCAAATTCACTTCTCAAAGTGTCGGTTTCCTCATCTGTTTAGCAAGATACTAATCAGACCCACTTCACAGGATCTTCAGGATTAAACGAGGCAGTGCCTGTACATAGTAAGAGCTTAGCAAATATTAGCCAGAGTTATTAGGACAAAGCATGGGAATGAATTAAATGTTATGAATACAAAACAAAAAGGATCATGTTTTTTTGAAAATACACATAGATTTTGAAATTAATGGAAAAATTACTTTTGTAAGTTTCAATTTGCTGAAGTCTGAAAAATAGTTCAAGATGCTAAACAAATCCTCAAAGTGACCAAACATCTTAAGGAAGGATGAATTTAAAATAAAACAAAACACCACAAAAATCTGTGTAACTTCCTTCTGAATGCCTTCTTAAGATAGAAAATAGGAAAGATAATTTTGAGAAAATTTATTTTGATTTAACTTTGAAAACTAACATTGGTTTTATATTGTCTTAATATTAGAAACAACATACAGCGCATCTGCTTTCTTGATTCCTTTTTAGGGGTAAACTGTTTCCTTTCAGGTTAGTGGTACCCATTTATGGAGTAGTTTGTGCTGCATTAAGTTTTATGCTTGTTCAAAGAGCTTTCATGTTTTTAAACCAACTAACTCAAGACGAATAATCTGATTCTCACAAGAGCCCTGACAATCTCTTGAGCTCTCAGGAACTCATGTGTTCCTAAACCTGGCAACCTCTGTCTTCTTATTTTGGCAGAGTGTATCGCCTTTCCTGCAGTCACCCAGGCTTGAAACCGCACCATCACCTTTGACCCCTCCCTCTCTCTGGCTTCCCGTGTCCTGCCAGTTTTGAGGTCCTGGTAGATTTTCCTCTGCAATTATTCACCCATGTGTCCCTTCAGGCCACCCTACCACACAATACTATTTCAAACCTCACTACCTCATGCGTAGACAATTAAAGTAACCTCTCCAATCATTCTGCCCTGATTCATGGAGTGGCTCCTGCCCAATTAATCTTTTAACGCTATACCCCTACTCTAGAACCATCAGTGATTCCCAGCTACTTGTAAAATAAAATTCAAAACCCTTTGCCTAATATTGTGAGATAATCTTCCAAAATCTGACCTCATTCTGCCTCTCCAGTCTGCTTTGCTACAACTCTGCTTTTCCATTTCTAACCTGTGATTTATCCAAATTGAAGGGCTCCTCTTCACTCATGTTGCTCCACCATAGAATGGCCTTTATGCCCAACATCAGTGCATGTTTATCTTCTTCTCAAATGCAGCTCTGTGCTTCAGCTCTTTCTCTCTCCATATTGTCTTTTGTCCTATGTGGGAACTACCTAATAATGCTTGAATTGGAGGAGAGTATTTTATTTACTATTAGTTTAATCAATAGACTATATTTTAGAGAAGTTTTAGATTTACAGAAAAATAATTCATCATCAAGTACAAAGAGTTCCTACATACCTGTCTCCCCAGTTTCCCTTATTATTAACGTTTTATAAGTGTCATAATGTTTATTACAATTGATGAACTAATATTGATGCATGATGATTAAGTACAGTCCATGGTTTCCACGAGGGCTCATTCCTTCTGTTGTGTGTCCTGTGGGTTTTGACAAATCTATAATGCCATGTAGCTGCCATTATGGTATCCTATAGACTAGCTGCACTTCTAAAATTTCCCTGTGCCCCATTTTTTTCAATCCCTCCCCTCTTTACTGTAAAACATGAAACTTTTTGAGCATAGCACCTGGTTTGTCTTTTCTCTGCCCCCACCTCATCCTCCTTCAGTGTTTTGGGTTTACAGGGCCCAGCCTGCACAGTACACAGATCTGCTGGAACTTCCCTCAGCTCTGTGGGACAGGGGGCATGTGTAGCACAGCAGTGGTGTGGATGCCAGGGTTTCTTCCTGGCATCCACTTAATTGCTGTGTGATCTTGGGCTAAGTGCTTAACATCTCGGAGGCTGGCACAGTGAGTTCCCAAATATGGCAGCTATTATTAGTAATAATAATAGCTATTATTATACCTAATAGTAATACTTTTACTATTAATAGTAATAATTCAGGACAAAATATGGAAGGATTTAATTCACTGACACTTTTCATCTCACGCCTTTCAACACAGTATCATTTGTTGATAATCTGTCCTTGGGTAAGCTTTAACTTGATTGAGGCAGTTAGAGGGTATTGGCTTACAGAAAATCCTTACAAGTGGTGGTCATCAGGATGGAGCTTAACAAACAAGGAGATGATAGAAGCTGGGCTCAGGAAACAGTACCTTAAGTTATTGGTCTTAAAATTGGTACAAGTTGGATTTACTGAATCAAATTGGTAAGGCTATTCCTCATTCATAAACGTGCCTTCACATTATGGGGTAAAATCAGTACTACTGTGCTGACTGGCTTCCCTGAGGGCAGACCTGCTCTGTTCTCTTGTGTGGGGCTACTGGACTTCTCCAAAGGGACAGTTCTTGGGTGCTCAGAGAAATCAGGAATAGACTCAATCCGATCTCTCTGCGGTTTTCCAGGCTTGGGAGTAAAAAGAAGCCACAGCATGATGTGTTCTGCTTGTGGAAAGTTTCTGGGTTACCCTGATTACTTGTGACCCAGTGATGTGGGTATTTCACGTTTTCAGAAATAAACTGATCAGAATCAGCAATAGCAACCAAAGAGTGGAAACTCAGGGTCAAAATGGTGCTTGTGGGAGGGCAGTGTCCCTCTGTAGAAGTATCTTGGTGGCTTTCAGCCAGGTACTGCTTTGAGCCCCTACTTGAGGGGCAAGCTCTGTTCCAGGAATGCTAGAAGATGCCATCTTGAACACTGGGAACCCTGAGGGTCCCAGGCAGAGAAGGAGGGGAGGTGATAGTGAAAGCAAAAAGCTTCCCATTACTGTGTTTACATGGAAATCTTGCCAAATCCACAATTTCTGTCTGTTTTTAAAACTTTATATACAGCACCACTCACTTTTTTTTTTGGGTGTACACTTCTGTGAGTTTTGACAAATCCATTAAGTCCTAAAAATACTACCACAATCAACATGCAAAACAACCCCCTCCCCAAATTTGGATAGATACTTGCTTTTAAATTCAGTGTAGTAATAGTTAACCTTATGAGTAACTGATAAGAAAATGCATTAGAACTGTGTGAGTTGCTTGGTATTATGATTTTTTTTTTTTTAAATCCATGAGTTTTTAAATTCTGTTAGTTACACTCACTGTTAGTTTTTTCCTTTTTGTTTAAATATTTCATATTAAATTAGTGGTAGAACTAAAATGTTCTTAAAAACTGCCCAAAACATATCATTGCCTGTCCTTTTTGAGTGTCCCAATTAACATATTGTTTTCTTTTAGACCAGTTGAAAATACCATTTGATACTTATAACTACAAGGCAGTCATATTAATGAGGGCTTTTTTTGTTGTTGTTTTGCTACCATGAATGAATTGCAGGAGAGGGTTAGAATCAGAACATTTAATGCTGCTGTAACCCAGAAGAAAAATATCGAAAGCTTTGTTAAGTCTTCTTCTTTCTTTCTTTTTGGTAACATCATTCTTTTCCCCTTTACTTTTACAGATAGAACTTCATCTTAGGTAGGAGAAATTTTTCTGTACAAGTTATTCCTACTCTGACTTAGGCTGCTGTTTTTTTTTTTTTTTTTTCTTTTTTCACTTTTTTTTTTTCCCCTTTCTTTTACTCTTTCCTCTTCTTGGTCTCTTTCTCCCCCCTCCCCCCCCCTTTAGTTGTAGAAAGTTGAGTTCCATCCCAATTATTAAATCTTAGGAGACCATTCCCACATGGTTCCGTAAATGGTAGCTTCGTCCTGCGTTCTTTCATCTCTTCCCCTGCTCTCTGGCTTGACAGTTGAAAAGGTCTGACTGTGCCATACAATGGCTTGATTGGTTTCTCTGGGGGAGACTTTTCCCTGCTTCATCATCCGCCAGGCAGGTGGACCAGAAAGTCTCTTGGTTCTTTTGTTGCCTCTCAAAGTCCTAGGTCTTTGACTGAATAAATCCGCCGTCATGGGATAATTTGCTAAAAGGAGCCTGAAAGATGTGAGAGAAAAGCCTCCCGACTTGGGTGCCGCATTAATGAAATCACAGAGCCTTGGAGTTTGCAATTGAAAAATCACCAGGAATGCAATGGGTGGAGACGGAGCTTCTTTTATTTCCCATAATAAACTTTTAGTTCTATCATTTAAAGCCTGCCTAGTAGCCCTTTGCTGGCCCACTGGCCTGAGTGTGGGTTTGTTTTTTTTTTTTTTTTTTGCATTTGTACCCATGTTTCAGGGGACAGCCCTGTCCGGCTAAAAGCCATTTGGGTGCTGTGTCTAGTTAGTCATTAGATTATTACTAGTGGATGGAAAGAATTCCATATGACAGGACTAAGGTTGAGTTAACACAGGACGAAAAGTAATTTACAGATAGGCTGTCCCCAGCCATCTTTGTAGCCCCTGATAAGGTTTCATTTCAGAATGGATAGGCGACATTTCCACTTACGGGCCCATTCTGCGACACCTGTGATAACAGCTTCTGGATCCTAATTGAAATTGGTTTCAAAATGGATTTTCACTTTTCTCTGTCTGTGGAAAATATTGAATGGACTCAGAGCTGCCACAGAGAACCCCGGACCTCGGAAAATGGAGCGGGAAGCTAGGATCATCTTTCATAGCAGTGTCGATGATATGACAGTTTTGTTATCTGTCTTATTAATGAAATCATTGATCACCTGATGAGGGAGATAATAAACTACGTTTCCCCCCACAGTGTTCCCGAAGCTCAATTAGATTCGGATTACCAATAAGGAGGGGGGGGGGAAAACAAACAACGATGGCACTGAAGTCGTAAAGGTTGATGAAAAGTTTTCCTTCTCCAAGTGACCATTTCAGATCAACACGTTCTGAGTGATTGCTGTCCAAGTATTTTGAAATTATAGAAGCCAGCGTCATAGTTGAAGACTTTTTTTTTGGGCCAAGTCACCAGCATTTTTAGTAAAGACCTGTGAAGTAAGATTCAGAAGTAGAAAGGGCAGTTCTGAATTAAGTGTTTTGTAAGGGGGGAAATGGGGGGAGGCGGCAGGAAATCCCCAGATCCTCCCCCCAACCCTGCGATAGGGTGAAGGGATTTGGTGCTTACCCTGGGTAGGTTTACTGGGCAAGGAAGACCAGACTAGGAAAGTAGCTCATTGTCTCACTCTTAAAGCGTGCTGAGAATCCTAGTAAGATGGGAATTAGGTTTGGATTTAACGAGGCTGCTCTATTGTTTGGTGCTGGGCTGCCTTGGAATGTGCCCTCTTGTTCTTCTCCAAGGAGGGGAAGAGACGCTGATGACTCTCATGTTTCACTGTGAATTGTATTCCTAGGTGTTTCTCCATTCTCAGAGCCAGCAAGGATCAATCCAGTCCCATCTGAGCTTGAAAGAAGAACTGTGATCAAAGGCTCTAATGATGTCACTGATCTCTGGTGATTGATTAGGAGCAGAGGTTCTAGAGGTTTCTGCCTTTCCTTATCAATTCCAATTCATTAGTGTCTAACATTAGGGTAGCTAGCTCTTCATATCCGCAAAATTGCAGAAATGAATGATATAGAAAACATTGTATTTTTCTTCTGGGTCTGTCTTTCTATGTCTGTTTTTAAAGTTTATTGGAACCATGGCTGCCTTTTACAAGTAACCTTCCCCTTTAAGTATACTGCAGAAAAATAAAGATATCTCTATTAATTGGGGTAAGTATTTGGGAATTCAAATTGGGACAGTATTTGAGAGTGAAAAGAGTTCCATTGTTTCCAAAGCAGTTTAAGCATATAGAGGTGATTACGTGTTAGGTCAACATTAAATGTATTTAAATGTTTTATTACTTTAGGATTTTGGGGATTTTTAAAAGTCTTTTTAGTTGTTTTGTGGAGCTGTCTAACATTTTCCTCTTGTCATTCAACAATGAAAACAAATGCATTTAATGTCAAGAAGCGACAAACCTTACAACTGGGGAAGATGCCACTTGAAAGAAATTCAGAAAGAGAAACAAGAGAGAATCTGAGAGGTCTCACTGTGGAACTGCTCTTGACTATACTGTAACTCTTGGCTTAGATCCACCTAGAGTAGGGATTGACTGCAAAAGCATTGGAAGAAATTCTGTGTTGGAAGGCTCTGCAGCCCAAGAAGAAAAGTTGAATGGAAAATGGAGAAGGTGAATTCTTATTAAAGTGACTGTTAGCTTCTATGGTTTGCTGTTAGTTGTCAAGGACTATTGCCTCATGCTTGCTTATAGCTAATTCCTTTCATAGAAAAGTTCATTTTGAGAACTGCTTTCTGAGTAGGACTGATAAATGTGTTTATAGTCTGGGGTGAGTATCTAAAGAGACAGAATCATGTAAATAAGCCTTTGGGAAAAGATGGTGAGGCAATAATGAATACGAAGCCTTAGTGGATGTCAGAGACTCCCCTTTCACAGAATATCTTTTTGTTCTATTGGCAGTAAGAAAAATAACCCCAGACTCTTGCCTATAACCAAAAAACTTCTAGAAAGAATCAAACAATGGCATGGTTGAAATAATGGGACTTCAGGCAATGTAAACATTTTTTGGTAAAACAGGAATCTAATATTCAGCTGAAGATTTCTTCCAAGCATTTAGGAACTAGAAAACACACAGTGGTCCATTTCACATTATGTTTAAATCAAATCTGTCTTAAAAAAACTAATGTTTCTGGGCTTGTTTTCAAATCCTGGCAAGATTCAGAGCAGTAGAAAAGTTCCTTTCCTATAAATGTTGACAGCAGTTCCGGTGGAGGCTAACAATGTTTTATAAATAGAGTTTGCTTAGCAAAAACCATATGTACGCCTAGTGAAATAAGCTCACATTTATTTATGTTTTGATTTATAGAAAACATGTGCCCCTTGACAAAGCCTTTGGGCTCTTTTCCGCAATTAAAAGGAATCATGGTTGAGAAAAATAGCTACCTTCTTAATGGGAAACTTTTTCACATCAATTGAAAGCATTTTCTTTGATCAGTTTCACACAAATTGAGAATATTTTCATCCATCAGTTTGATCACCAAAATGGGGTGACTTGAAAAAGAAGTTTATAAACATAACACGCACACATGTATGTTGTTGAATATTGGAGAATTGAAGATTTAAAAGATTGCGTGATATGAAAGTGGCAGTGTGCAGTTTTGTAGCAGGAAGATTTTAATTTTGCCTTTATTTTTAAATTTTTACTAATGTTTATTCTTGCTGTAACTGTATTGGTATGGCATGAGGTGGTCTCCTGTGTGGTTTGATTTGGCTTTTTTAGACTGAAGCCTGATGCAGATCTTGTGTGTACCTGTCGCTTGGTCTTCATCTGGCTAATCGGAAAAGCATCTCTACCTTGATTCTCTTTCCAACAACAACAGATGATAAGGAAAAAGAGGGTTAAGAAGGTGGTTTGCAAATCTCTCATCGTTTTCTTTTGAAGAAAAGACTTTAGAAGTCTTTTTTTTTTTCTAAGAAAAAAGGATATATAATTGAGTTAAAAAGATATGCCTTTTGCTTATTAAAGTCTTTTTTTTTTGAAGAAAAAGACTATATAATTTAGAATTTAGTTTAAAAGATGTGCCTTTTGCTTATTACTTTTTCACCAAGTTCAGGATGGGGAATGAGTTGATGAGAAGAAAAAAGCCATTTCTTACTTAAAGAAGGAAATGGTTATATCAACTGGGACCAGGCTACAAAATACCATTTTGTTTCTAGTCTAGGTTAGATCAGTGATTTTCACACTGTTGGGGTGAGTGGGGTGAGAAGTAGGAGGAGAGTGTGGAGAAAGTCAGTGTTTCAATATAGAAACTTCATAATACATGAGTATACTAATGATATAAGTATAAATCTTACATATAAGTGCTAATATAATTTAGTACCTTGTTTTAATTGGGGAAGTTGGTTTTCTTTTTAGATACAATTGATAGATTATATGTGCTTAAAAAGAATTTGAATTAAAAATTTTCTAATTGAAATATCGTTGATTTACACTGTTGTGTTTCAGGTGTATAGCAAAGTGACTCAATTATATCTATACAGCAGTATATACATATGTATGTATAAATATAATTTTTCAGATTTCTTTTCAATTAAAGTTTTATTAAAAGATAATAAAATTCTCTGGGCTATACAGTAGCTCCTTGAGAGTTCAGTTTTTGTAGAAACTCTTTCTCATGAAGGTGGTGTCAGGGTCCCAATCCCCCATGCAGTCACGAATAAGTACCACTGTGTATGATGGCTAATCTCTCAACACCAACATAGCATTTGAGAGGAATGAACTATCTTTTACAGCATGGGGGTTTCATTGGGAATCCAGGAATCCTTAAGGTTTATGCTTCAGAAAATGGGCCAGCCTCCTGAAATTACATTATGCAATGCTATGTGGGTGTGAGTCTATGACCCTTTTGTTAGAGACTCATGATCTAGGATTTTCCAGAGCCTCTGGTCTGCAGGTAGGTGTTGAACTCTGACTGTCTTCAAGGAAAATGTTAATTGAATGATCAGAACTTCTCTTTGAAGGAATGATGGCCTATGAGAAGAGATCCTCTCAGGGGTGAGAGATGATGAAAAAGAATATATACCTTTCTCATATAAAATGTGATGCTATAACCACAGTTGTGACCTGGCTTACTTTATAGAGGCCTCCCATTAGGAAGTCAAAAGACTACTTCCACATCGCTTTATGATTTTAAACAGGGAACTTTAGTATATGATTTAAAGAGCTCCTCTCTAGGAACTCTGTCTCTGTGAAGTTCACCTAAGACTCCCTAAGAATTTATTAATAGAAGAATAAAAATGACAGGAAACATGTCAGGTAGATGAGAGGAGCTTGAAAGGAATGAGTTAATGTAATCTAAGTTGAATAAGGGAAATCCAGTATTCTCTTTAAATTAATCTGTATAGATTACATTTGTGTCCATTTTGGGTTAAAAGTCACCGAGGATTTCTGTTTAGGCCAAAATGTGCGGTCACACAGTAAGTCAAAATAACACCAGGGCTTTTGGACGGTCATCTATAGTTTCAGGTGCACATGGAGGGAGATTTTTGCCCCATTTTGACTGAATTGATGATAATTATAGGTAGTTGCTATAAAGCAATGGATCCTGTGAAATCTGAGATGTGTGTGTTCTGCCTTTAGACCTGGTATCATTCATTCATTACCAACTGATTTCTTGCCTTCCTTTTCCTGAGAGGCTTCCTGGGAGGACTTGGGCATGGCTGGAAGGGACATTTGACTCTTGTGTGGGACTAACTCCTCCCAGACCACACTCCTCTTTTCAACCTCCCAGACATCCTCAGAGAGGGCTCTGCCTGGTTCTCTGTTTGGCATCTGGTTTGAAAAGGTAGTTATATTTTATCATGGCCTCGCTGAGAGCTTTTGCAGATTTCTTTGATGCTAGTTTAGTTGCTTTAAACTTCTTAGAGTGGGAAAAAAAAGAAACAAAACCAAGAGTACAATAAACTTTGATTACTAGGCTCCTAAATACTGCATCTCTCAAGTAACCTATATTTGTCCTTATTCTTTGAGAATGAAATTTATAGGGGGAAGCTGTTCAGATGCAGCCCAGGGAGGGGTGCAGAATCAAAGCCAGAAGACACCACCCTTAACAGGAGGAGGAGATGCTGCACCCTCCAAGGAAGATGAGATGATTCCTTATGTGATAACTATTAAAATAATGCATTTTGGTGGGGGAGGGCAGTTCCTGCCAGTCCAGTGGTTAGGACTCCGTGTTCTGACTGTTGAGGGCCCAGGTTCAGTCCCTGGTCAGGGAACTAAGAACACACAAGCCATGTGTCCATTAAGAGAACAAGCAAAAGGCATTTTCCAAAACATTTCCGTGGAAATGAAACCTAAAAGAGTATGAAGAATGAAGGACGTGCTCACCATAATCCAAGGCCTTAGAACTACCCTTATTATCCTCCACTTTCCTCTCTCTTAAACTTTTTCTGTGTGTTTAGTTTTGTGTGTTTGTTTTTTTCTTTGGCCAAGCTAGTTCCCCAACCAGGGATCAAACCTGCGTCTTCTGCAGTGGAAGTGCAGAGTCTTAACCACTGGATCACTTGGAAAGTCCCTGTGTTTAGTTTTATAAGAGGAATACCTGTTCATTGGGAAATAAAGAACAACATGGGTGTATCTGGGAATCTCTCCACCGAGAGATTACCTTGATTAACATTTCAGTGTATTTTCAGTTTTTTTCTCTCCATATTCTCTATTGCATACTACATGTTCAGGTAACCACGTGCCAAGGGCATTTTTCCATGTCATGTGCTATCTTCCTCTAACCCGATTTTAATGGTGATGTAATTTATCCAACCGCTCCTCTATCTGGAGTCATTTATGTTCTTCTTTCTTCCACTTGTAAATAAGAATGTGATGCTGCTGCTGCTGCTGCTACTAAGTCGCTTCAGTCGTGTCCCACTCTGTGCGACCCCCTAGACAGCAAGCCCACCAGGCTCCCCCGTCCTTGGGATTCCCAAGGCAAGAACACTGGAGTGGGTTGCCATTTCCTTCTCCAAAGGGTGTGATGAATATCCTTAAAAAGTCTGTGTGCTTTGAATACCTCTTATCAAATTAAACATAGTGATTTCTGTTTCCATCTGCTGTTTGTGAGTGCTCACTTTCAGAAACACTTAATATGAGTGAAATATTTATTTTTTAAATTTAATTTTTAACTGGAGAATAGTTACTTTCAGAATATTAGTCAGCTATAAAAAGGAATGCATTTGAATCAGTTCTAATGAGATCAATGAACGGAGAGCCTATTATACAGAATGAAGTAAGTCAGTACGAGTGAAGTCTTTCTGAAGAAAATGTGATCAGAGAAAACACCACCTCTTGTTTTTAAACTGTAATACAGAGAGAGAAGAGTGCATTAAGTGAGCAGCTTTGATGATTTTTCCCTAAGTGAACACATCATGTCAACAGCACACAGATCAAGGAAAAATATCACCGGTGCCTGGAAAGGACCTCTCACGACTTGGTCAGTTACTTCTGTCACCCCAAGAGTTGGCTCTGTCTATCTCTTCTACGGCTGATGCACACGCATCTGGATGACTCCCAGTGTTTGGCTCTAAGGAGTGTTGACTAACAGTCAGTTACCTGACTTTTGCTGGACCTGTGTGCACATTTCTGTTGGTTAGATACCTAAGGATGAAATTGCTACATCCTAGGGCTGCATAATGGCACCCCACTCCAGTACTCTTGCCTGGAAAATCCCATGGACGGAGGAGCCTGGTAGGCTGCAGTCCATGGGGTCGCCAAGAGTTGGATACGACTGAGCGACTTCACTTTCACTTTTCACTTTCATACATTGGAGAAGGAAATGGCAGCCCACTTCAGTGTTCTTGCTGGGAGAATCCCAGGGACAGGGGAGCCTGATGGGCTGCCGTCTATGGGGTCGCACAGAGTCGGACACGACTGAAGTGCCTTAGCAGCAGCAGGGCTGCATATGTGTGCTAAGTCACTTCAGTTGTGTCTGACTTTTTGTGATGGTAGCCCTCCAGGTTCTTCTGTCCATGGGATTCTTCAGGCAAGAATGCTAGAGTGGGTTGCCATACTCTTCTCCAGGAGTTCTTCCCAACCCAGGGATCAAACCTGTGTCTCTTATGTCTCCTGTATTGGCAGGCAGGTTCTTTACTATTAGTACCACTCAGAAAGCCCAGGAATGCACATAGTTAGCTTTAATAGATGCTGACCAATCGTTTTCCCACGTGGTTGTACACGTTTGCTCTTTCTTTATTGTTGCCAGCTCTAGGTATTTTCTTTATTTTCCTTTTAGCCATTCTGTTGGCTTGTAGTATTCGGTTGTGTTGTGTTTAAGTTTTTTTTTCTTGGCCTTACTGCATGGTTTGTGGGATCTTAGCTCCCGAAGCAGAGATTGAACCTGCACCCTTTGCATTGGAAGCATGAAGTCTTACCCACTGGACTGCCAGAGAATTCGCTCCGTTGTGGTTTTAATTTGTTCCTGATGACTAAGGGAGTTAGGCATCTTTTTAGATACTTACTGGTCATTGGAATATCCTCTTTTGTGAAGAATCTGTCATGTCTGTTGGAATCTCTTTTTTAAATTTGTAGTTCTTTGAGGGTAAATAATTATTAAGTAGTTTTTTCAATCATGGATTTGGAATGATATCTGACATTGCCTTCAAGTATTTTATAGCTTCTTATTCTGAACTCTTTTATGTTGTTGACCTGTCTGTTATTTAGCCAGTACCACACTGTTTCAGATGTCATGACCTGTAATGTATTTTATTTGAAAGTGCTATTATCTTTTACTATTCTTCCTTTTCAAATGCTTCTTGGCTCATTTTCAACCTTTTTTGTTCTAGGTGAATTTTAAGAACACCTTTTTGGAATTACATTGTTTATGAATTTATGTGTATGTAGCAGAAGTCGAAAAACATGAATGGATGCAATTAATTTCAGCAGGAGTGGTTGCCTCTGGGAGGAATGGAAAGGGAGTAAGATGTGGGGGAGTTCAGTTGTATGTGTAGCATCTTCTTGCAAGACAAAAAGTTTTAAGCAAATTTGACAAAATATTAACGTGTTAAATCTGGGTGGTGAATATCCTGATGTTACTTATGTCATTCTCTGAAATATGTCATAATGAAAAGATTCCCCTTTGGGATTTTATTTGAATTATATTCAGCTAACTTAGCCAGGCATTCCTATAATTATATTGGCTATAAGAAGCAGCCTTGGTTGTTTTTCTGCCTCATTTTCACAAGGTTATTCCCTTCCCAGACATACATCAAAGCACATATAAATGTACACTCTTTGGCGCCCACATTCTGCATTCATCTTCAGAAGTATTTTTTTTTAATCTGACACTTATAAGAAAATACGTAGGAAATAACAGTTGGCAAGACCTAACAGGTGTTTGCTTTATTTTCACCTTTTATACATTAACATGTCCTGGAAGCAATTTAGTTTTATTTTTGTTTCATCTGTCTTGTATTGAAAGTTGCAGGGACATTGATGAGGACTTGGGTTAATGTAAATACCTCTTATATTCGCTCAGGACAGATCCGATGCTCCAACTTCTTGGCATTAGGCAAAGGTTTTTATCAAGTGCCAGCAGCCGCCCTCTCCATCTATGCCTTGAGAGTGGTATCTGTTTCGTGGTGGCTTTTTGTACTGAAATCAGTCAATGCCAGGGTCAAGGATTAAGAGTGGTTGAGGGTCTTGGTTATTTGTGTGTTGTTAGGAAGATTGATTCAATGGAAAAGTCCAAAGGAATGATGGTACTCTCACTTTGACCTTGGAGTAACCTTGGTTAACTCATGATTTTAGTTGGTGAGTTGTGTCCGACTTTTGTGACCCCATGGACTGTAGCGTTGTCTCTGGGGTTATGTCTTTGAGACAGAAGAAAATCCTCTCTCTGTGGGATTTTCCAGGCAAGAATGCTGGAATGGGTTGCTATTTCTTTCTCCAGGATATCTTCCCAACCCAGGGATCAAACCTGGGGGTCCTGCATTGCAGGCAGATTCTTTACCAACTAAGCCACCAGGGAAGCCCTTAACTCATGATTGGGGAGTGCGGGATTTAAGAAGATGCTGGGTGTGGCCAAGTTGAAGGAGAGGTCTGTGAAGGGTCCGGCCTCAGTCCTGTGTATGACTTGCTGCTTATGATGCATGTGTATTAGACAGAACTCATAAAAAGAGGCAAATCACAAACACTTTTAAGGATGCTGAGGGGCAAGAATATTCATGTCTTTGAAGGTAGGAAGTGTTGCCATGAAGGGTGTAATTCCAGTAGCTTTGTAAGCCTTCATACACTTGAAAGCATGCCCACAACCTGTTGCCTAAAGCTTTTGGAAATAATTTAGAGACGTGACTCTTGTTGATTCTCCAAATTTCAGATCTTCTAGCATTTTGTTGGCTTTTTGTCTGGGGATATACACATTCACCAGAGTCATGCCAATAAGCACAGAAAATCTGCCAGCCCACAGAGAAATTCTAACTTCCTCCTTTTCCCACAGGAGTGTCTCGGGAAATCGCGCATACAATAGAACTTTTCATGTCTAGACCCTGCCCCGGGGATTTCTGTCTAATAAAAACCTTTTATTTCCCCCCTTAAGCATACTCATATGGAACAAAGCTCAGGAAGAAGTTGGGGACAGAATGAAGGGAAAGAAAATACAGAAAATCCTGGACCATCTGATTTTCCCAAGTTTGCTTTGCACCCAAGTCCAGGCAATTACAAGTGTAAGATTCTTTTTTTTTTTTTTTTAAACTGATGTGCTGCCTGTCATCAACATTCTTGAGGCTGTGCTAAGTGCCAGACACTGTGTTTGAGTCTGTAGATGAATAGAATATGGGTTCTACTCAAGATACTTGTAAGTGAAGGAGCAACCAATTTACTGTACACTGATTATGTACAATATAAATGATACCTACAGAGTATCAAGGAGAGTATCCTCAAAGACATACTACTTGAGTTAGTTCTTTTAAAGGTAATTGGTTAAGGCAGGGGTGGACAGGACTCCAGACAGGGAGCTGGAGGGTAAAACAAGAAGAAGGGCGTTCGAGGTAGAGGAAACTATATAACCTAAGACTTGGGAGTGGGATGTTCTTGGTGATTTGGGGAATTGACTGCGATCACTGTAGGGTGCTTATTGAATGGGCATGGGTTGGGGATAGAGAGGCTGATGACTGAAAATGCTACTGAAGAGGCATGGTGAAGTCTCTCAGTCGTGTCCGACTCTTTGTGACCCCATGGACTGTAGCCTACCAGGCTCCTCTGTCCATGGGATTTTCCAGGCAATAGTACTGGAGTGGATTGCCATTTCCTTCTCCAGGGAATCTTGCCGACCCAGGGATTGAACCCAGGTCTCCCACATTGTGGACGGACACTTTACCGTCTGAGCCACCAGGAAGTCCATGTGGAGTCCATATTATGGTGGAGACCCATGAATGCACAGCTATGGAGTTTGGGCTTCATCCTTAAGGTGAGTGTGGAGGGGAATCACAGGGTGTTATCTGCTTAAAGATACATGTTTGGCCGCAGTAGGAAGGATGGCTGGCAGTGGGGAGAATGGAAGCATCCTGGGCATCAGGAGGCAGCAGTAACTTGGTAGGGAAGTGGAGGGCAAAGGACACCATGCAGAGGAAGGCAAGGACGAATAAGACTGTGGACAGAGAGATGAGTGGGACTTGAAGGAAGAGAAGCGTGGGGTGAGAGGAAGTAATCTGGTTTTACTTATTTATTAAAAATTTTTTTTTTTTGATGTGGGCCATTTTAAAGTCTTTATTGAATTTGTTGCAATATTGCTTCTGTTTTACATCTGTTTGGTTTCTTTGACTGTGAGGCACATGCAATCTTAGCTCCCTGGCCAGGGGTTGAACCCCTCACCCCTGCATTGTCGTCTTAGTGACAGTCTTAACCATTGAATCATCAGGGAAGCCCCAGTAATCTTGTTTTAAAAGTTTCAGTTTCCAGTATTTATTTGAACTGAACACCCAAAGCTCTGGAGAAAGGTGAGGGCCGAAGATAAAAATTTCAGGTTCATCTCCGAGGTAGGTTGACAGTAAAGACAGTGGGAATGAATGAATGGGATGGAGAAAGGGCCATGTCTGGAGCTGAGACTCAGCAGGAGCATGAGTTGGGGAAGGTATTGAGAAAGAGGACAAGGACCAAAGAGACTAAGGTTTTTAGGAAGGAGGGAGATGGTGTGGGGGTTGGGGGAGTGCTGTTTCCAATGTGTCAGAGAGGCTAGGAGGATTGAGAGCTGGGAAGACAGCATAGACTCTGGCAACTGCAGCTTGAAATGGGTGCAGCTGTCTGGAGCAAGGGCTGGAGGGCTAGACACAGTGGGTGTCAGTGCAGGTTTGTAGGAGCCAGAGAAGGCGAGGTACTGCATGCAGGTCACTCTTTAAAGGAAGGAAAGGGGAGAAATAGCACCGGAGCTGTTGGGGTTAAGCACATGCAGCTGGGGTTAAGGAAATGTGCTTTTAGGATGGGGGACCTGAGTCTGATTGTAGGTGGAGGGCATTGAAGGAAGACAGCACGGAGGTGTAGGGGTGGTGATGATGATGGATGAGGCTGGGTATGTCCCCTGGGCATAGTGCTTCTCAAGCCCGCCTGCAGTTCGGACGTTGAGACCTGCAGCTCTGGCCTTGGGGCTGGTCGTTAAAGCTTCTGGGGTGATGCCACTGTGCATTCAGGCTGTGAATCTCTCCTCTGGAGGAAGAGATGGGAAGGGAGCCTTTCATCTGGGAAAGATGAGAAGCAGGATGGCAGGGGGACTCCTGGGTAGAATCTGGATTAAAAACTAGAGGGAGGCAAGGAGGGAGATTAAGAGATGCTGCTCCCACTTTCCCTTGTTTTCTCAGTAAAGGGTGATAGAGTAGTGGGGGCAGCTGTAAGAAAGGCAGGTCTCTTGTGAGGAATGGGAGAAAGTGCTGAGGACATATGAAGAGGGCTGCCCAGTCCTGTCGGGGGCCCAGCTATGGTCAGGCAGGGTCATTTTGTCACCACATCCACAAACCCCATCCATTCACAGAGCTTCTAGCAGAACAGAGGGGACAGGTGGCTGAGCCAGGCTTACGAGATTGGCAGCCCAGGGGCCTGGAGGACACAGAGAAGGCTGGGTGTGTGTTTCCCATCTGTTCTCTCACCCCATCCACCTGGTGATACATGTGTGGGTCTGGAAGGTTCACAAACTTCAGTCTTTTTTTTTTTTTCCACCATGAGAGGACATTTATAAACTAACCCTTGTAGAGATGAGACCGGTAATCTTGCCTTCATTCATAGGGATGCTAACCAATTCTGCTTAGTTGATCATTGCCATAAAATGAGTCAAATCAATACTGAGTCCACTGTCCTGACATAAATTGCTTTCTTTTAGTAGAATTGCTGTCTTGCATGGTTTCATAAATAGGAGACGGGATGCTTTGTTGTATGTGTGTGTGTGTGATCCTATGAATTTCAGGTGAGGTCAGATTTGGGGGAAAACATTAACCAAAGAAAGGCCAATCCTCTGTCTTTGGAATCTTGTTGTAATCTGATTTACTGTAAGTTTTAAATATTAACTTTTTTTTTTTTTTTTAAGAAACACAGATTCCTTTTCACTTGTGTATTTTTCTATATATATCTCTGATCTTGTATTTTTCTATGTTGTTGTTCAGTCACTCAGTCCTATCGATTGAGACCACATGGACTGCGGCAGGCCAGGCTTTCCTGTCCTTCACTGTCTCCCAGAGCTTGCTCAAACTCATGTCCTTTGAGTCAGTGATGCCATCCAATCGTCCTGTCCTAAGTTCAGTTGCTCAGTCGTGTCCGACTCTTTGTGACCCCATGAACCGCACCATGCCAGGCTTCCCTGTCCATCACCAACTCCAGGAGCCTACCCAAACTCATGTCCATTGAGTTGGTGATGCCATCCAAACACCTCATCCTCTGTCGTCCCCTTATCCTCCTGCCATCAATCTTTCCCAGCATCAGGGTCTTTTCAGATAAGCTCTTCACATCAGGTGGCTAAAGTACTGGAGTTTCAGCTTCAACATCAGTCTTTCCAGTGAACACCCAGGACTGATCTCCTTTAGGACGGACTGGTTGGATCTCCTTGCAGTCCAAGGGACTCTCAAGAGTCTTCTCCAACACCACAGTTCAAAAACATCAATTCTTTTGCACTCAGCTTTCTTTATAGTCCAATTCTCACATCCATACATGACTACTGGAAACACCATAGCCTTGACTAGACGAACCTTAGTCGGCAAAGTAATGTCTCTGCTTTTGAATATGCTGTCTAGGTTGGTCATAACTTTCCTTCCAAGGAGTAAGCGTCTTTTAATTTCATGGCTGCAGTCACCATCTGCAGTGACTTTTGGAGCCCAGAAAAATAGTCAGCTACTGTTTCCACTGTGTCCGCATCTATTTGCCATGAAGTGATGGGACTGGATGACATGATCTTAGTTTTCTGAGTGTTGAGCTTTAAGCCAACTTTTTCACTCTCCTCTTTCACTTTCATCAAGAGGGTCTTTAGTTCTTCTTTGCTTTCTGCCCTAAGGATGGTGTCATCTGCATATCTGAGGTTATTGATATTTCTCCCGGCAATCTTGATTCCAGCTTGTGCTTCCTCCAGCCCAGTATTTCTTATGATGTACTCTGCATGTAAGTTACATAAGCAGGGTGACAATATACAGCCTTGACGTACTCCTTTGCCAATTTGGAACCAGTCTGTTGTTCCATGTCCAGTTCTAACTGTTGCTTCCTGACCTGCATACAGGTTTCTCAAGAGGCAGGTCAGGTGGTCTGGTATGCCAATCTCTTTCAGAATTTTCCACAGTTTATTGTGATCCACACAGTCAAAGGCTTTAGCATAGTCAATAAAGCAGAAATGTCAATAGCATAGTCAATAAAGCAGTAGATGTTTTTCTGGAACTCTCTTGTGTTTTCGACGATCCAGCGGATGTTGGCAATTTGACCTCTGGTTCCTCTGCCTTTCCTAAAACCGGCTTGAACATCTGGAAGTTCACGGTTCATGTACTGCTGAAGCCTGGCTTGGAGAATTTTGAGCATTAGTTTACTAGCATGCGTCTTGTCCTGCTACTACCTTATTCTTCTATATGGGATTTTTATTTCTTTTATATGGAAAGCATGTTAAAATGCTTTTTTTAAAAAAACATTTTGTTCATGTATTGCTTAGCACTTCTGAAAATAAATGGTTAGGAGTTGAATTTGTCTCAGCCTGGAAAGATGCTGGAGGGATACTTGGAACTGAGTTTTACACACCCACACTCACTCACTTTCCTCCTCATTCGCAGTTGAAGTTGCTTAAAGGCTTGAGGCTGGGCAGGAGAGAACAGTCAGGGAGCATTGACTAAGCTTAGTGGAGGAGGACTGTCTTGGCAGCTGGAGAAGGAAATCAGGGACCCTGAACATCAGGTAGTTGGACGTGTCTAAATGATGATGGAAGTGGCAGGTTAGTGCAGCAGAATATGGCCAAGGACCAGACCAGGGACACAAAGTAGCATTTTCCCCTGCCAGCTGTCCCTTCTATAAAGCAGATTATTTTCAGACTTACTTACAAAACAGAAATAGACCCACAGTTGTAGGAAATAAACTTGTGCTTACCAAAAGAGAGAAATGGGGAGGGATAAATTAGGAGTTTGGGAATAACATATACACACTGCTATGTATAAAATGCATAAGCAACAAGAACCTACTGTATAGCAGAAAGAAATCTACTCAGTATTTTTTTTATAACCCATAAAGAAAAAAATTCTGAAAAAGAGTAGATGTGTATGTTTAATGAAATCACTTTGCTATACACCTGAAACTAACACAACATTGTAAATCAACTATACTTCAATTAAAAAGAAAAAAGAAAGATTATTTTCATAGGAGAAACCACGATTAGGTAAGTGGAGAAGATCAGTGTGTACAGTGTCTGGAGGGAGGAAGCCTGAATTGTCTGAATATAGGTGATGCCCCCTCAAAGCCTCATGAAGACCCTCAGCACCCAGGCATCCCTTGCCCTATGGTAAGACCTGCCCGTTATGCTTGCAGGACCAACTAGGTGATTTCATGGTTTCTGCTTCTTTCTTTCTTTTACCAATGATGCTAGAGTGGCAGCGTTGGGAATTTTGATGTGGTAACAGATACACGTGTGGAGTCTTAGCAGTTGCTTCCTGAAAAATAGCTTCAGAGGAGCATGAGGGCGAGGATTAAGGCAGCTTTGTTTCCTTGAACCAAAATAGGTTCAGTGTTTGTGAATTCAGAAAGCATGACCATCTTATTAAACCAAATAAAGAGCTTGTGGACAGCTTGGATGTCTGGGGAAGGAGGGCAGGAGCTTAAGAAAGAACCGTTCTGGTTGATGCGCTCCCAACCTGTGCCCTTTGCTTCCCCCCTGCTTCAGTGGCTAGGAATTTATGGTGGATCTTCCAGAGGAATTCCCCTCGCTTCTGCTGAGATGTGATTCCATTCACCAAGTCACAGCCTGGGTGCTAAACACCCATATTACAGACAAGAAAACAGGCTGGGAGATCGGTTTTTCCAAGTTCTGCTGGCAGGCCTGCCCTGGGCTCACGCTTTCCCCACTCTCGGCGTCCTGACATCCAGAGTAGGGTGGGAGGGGGTGGGGACTGAGGAAGTCGTGTAGTATTATAGTTTTGTGTCTTGAATCAAAGATCAAGAATTGGCAGGACTTCCGTGGCGGCCCAGTGGGTAAGTCTCTGTGCTTCCACTGCAGGGGGCATGGGTTGGATCCCTAGTCAGGGAACTAAGCCCTGGCATGCTGCAGCCAAAAAATAAAATAAAAGTAAATTGTAATTCAACTGTACTTCAGTAAAAAGAAAAATAAATTAAAAAAAAATCTAGAATTGGCAACTGCTGCTGTGTGTGAGAAATGATCATTTTCTGTTGGGTAAAGTTCAGTTGCCAAATACTATGAAGTTCTCACTGTATATATACATATGTATAAAGTATTTCCAGATATATATGTGTTGCACAGGTGCCACTGAGCATGTTTTTTTTGTGTGTGTGTTTTTGAATCAGCACACAGCGTACGTGTTTTTCCTCTCTAGAATCTGTTTTTTTTTTTTTTTTTTTTGCCTTTGGATGGAAAAGTGAAACATATGATTTCATTTCAACACAACAAACTGAAAAAAGGACTGCTTTGAAATACAAATGACAGTATCTGAAAATACTTTTAAAAGGCATTGAAAAGACTCAGTAGAAGGCAGCCATATCGTGTCATTGCTGGTGGCTAAGCTCTGGGCTTTAGAATGAAGAACTACAGCAGTTTCACAGCTGTGGCAACAACAGTATCTCCCTCACTGATGATTCTGTCAGTTGCCTAGCAAGTTTTTGTTGTCGTTCAATTGCTCAGTTGTGTCCGACTCTGCGACCCCAGGGACTACAGCACATCAGGCTTCCCTGTCCTTCAGTATCTCCCAGATTCACTCAAACTCACGTCCATTGAGTCAGTGATGTCATCCAACCATCTCACCCTCTGTCGCCCCCCATCTTCACACCCTTACTATTTTTCATTAATATTAGTTAATACTAAGGTGCTCGTTATCTTGTCTTTCAAATCTTAGAATGTGTAGACGTTCTAGAGGGCCGTTGCATCTTCCTGGAAAAGGTTCATGTATTTTACTATTTCCTTGTGTCTTCAGACAGGCTCATCTTGAACCAATCCAGATATGAATACCAGTTATTTTTTTCCTTGAAAAGTCTGGCCTGAAGGCACTTCTTCTGTTTCATTAGGCCACAGTTCCCAAGAAGTTATGAGAAAGTTGAAGAAGCCTAGACATCCTTTCACAACTTGAATGGTCAGACCAGCATCCAGTATGAGAAGTATTCTTTCAAACACAAGAAGATAGTTCTTGCCAGCTTTATTTTAAATGTATAGAACTCATCAGTGTGTCAGCATCACTTTTAAATACACCATCTGTCCTTTAAAGGAGACAGATTTTTTTTTTTAAACGAATGCAACTAATGGTTTTAAACTGGCTAATGATTTTCATCAGTTTTGCCCATGAAAGGGTAGGGTTAGTGGAAAGCTGACTTAAAAATCTTTGGGGAGCAAAGCTTCTTGGGACATAGTTAATATTAAAAGAGTTAGAGAAGTTTTCTGATCCATTTTCCTCCCTGCTTCCTATAAGGTCCTCTCTGCAGAGGCAGGAGGATGCTGAAATGATAACCTATCTACAGGACAGACCTGGGCTTTGCTGGGGGCTAGGGTGAACCTGCATGAATGCTACTTAGGTTGTGGCCTGTGGTATCTACTTCCCTGACCTGGACATGCCCAGATGTCCCTTATAGCCACTGCTCAGGCCAAGTATCTTCTCCTTCCTCCTCCAAGTCAGATGAGGGGTCAGCGCCCAATCAATCAGGATGAAATGGGGAGCAAACACACCACTGAGAAGATGCTTCGGAATGTGAAAACGAGTCATTGAAGTGATACTTTGAATTAACATGGTTGCGTGTGTTAAATTCATTACCACTTATGCTGCCAGCATTAAATGGCTTCTGTGAATACTACCTCTTCCTTTCTGGTGCTTATCAGAGGGATATTTTTCTTTTTTTAACATTCTTTTTTGAAACATTTTTAAAATGAAGTATAATTTAGAGTATTTCAGGTTTACAGTAAAGTAATTCAGTTACGAACAAAGCTAGTGGAGGTGATGGAATTCCAGTTGAGCTATTTCAAATCCTGAAAGATGACGCTGTGAAAGTGCTGCACTCAATATGCCAGTAAATTTGGAAAACTCAACAGTGGCCGCAGGACTGGAAAAGGTCAGTTTTCATTCTAATCCCAAAGAAAGGCGATGCCAAAGAATGCTCAAACTACTGCACAATTGCACTCATCTCACACACTAGTAAAGTAATGCTTAAAATTCTCCAAGCCAGGCTTCAGCAATATGTGAACTGTGAACTTCCTGATGTTCAAGCTGGTTTTAGAAAAGGCAGAGGAATCAGAGATCAAATTGCCAACATCCACTGGATTATGGAAAAAGCAAGAGAGTTCCAGGAAAACATCTATTTCTGCTTTATTGACTATGCCAAAGCTTTTGACTGTGTGGATCACAATAAACAGTGGAAAATTCTGAAAGAGATGAGCATACCAGACCACCTGACCTGCCTCTTGAGAAATCTGTATGCAGGTCAGGAAGCAACAGTTAGAACTGGACATGGAACAACAGACTGGTTCCAAATAGGAAAAGGAGTACATCAAGGCTGTATATTGTCACCTTGCTTATTTAACTTACATGCAGAGTACATCATGAAAAACGCTGGGCTGGAGGAAGCACAAGCTGGAATCAAGATTGCCGGGAGAAATATCAATAACCTCAGCTGTGCAGATGACACCACCCTTATGACAGAAAGTGAAGAGGAACTAAAGAGCTTCCTGATGAAAGAGGAGAGGGAAAAAGTTGGCTTAAAGCTCAACATTCAGAAAACTAAGATCATGTCATCCAGTCCCATCACTTCATGACAAATAGATGGGGAAACAGTAGCTGACTTTATTTTTCTGGGCTCCAGAATCACTGCAGATGGTGATTGGAGGCATGAAATTAAAAGATGCTTGCTCCTTGAAAAGAAAATTATGACCAACCTAGACAGCAAATTAAAAAGCAGAGACATTACTTTGCCAACAAAGGTCCGTCTAGTCAAGGCTATGGTTTTTCCAGTGGTCTTGTATGGATGTGAGAGTTGGACTATGAAGAAAGCTGAGTGCCGAAGAATTGATGCTTTTGAACTGTGTTGTTGGAGAAGACTCTTGAGAGTCCCTTGGACTGCAAGGAAATTCAACCAGTCCATCCTAAAGGAGATCAGTCCTGAGTGTTCATTGGAAGGACTGATGTTGAAGCTGAAACTCCAATACTTTGGCCACTTGATGCGAAGAGCTGAGTCATTTGAAAAGACCCTTATGAGGATTGAGGGCAGGAGGAGAAGGGGATGACAAAGGATGAGATGGTTGGTTGGTATCATCGACTCAATGGACATGGGTTTGAATGGACTCTGGGAGTTGGTGATGGACAGAGAGGCCTGGCGTGCTGTGGTTCATGGTGTCGCAAAGAGTCAGACACGACTGAGTGACTGAGCTGAACTGAATTCAGTTATATGTAGATGTGCGTATACATTCTTTTTCAGATTCTTTTCCATTACAGGTTATTACAAGATATTGGATCTAGTTCCCTGTGCTGTTTTATAGGATCTTGTTTATCTCTTTTATATACTGTAGTGTATATGTGTTAATGCCAAATTCCTAATTTTTCCCTCCTCCCCAACCTCATTGGTATCTAAAGTGTGTATGTGTGTGTTTGTGAGTTTGTTTGTTTTGTAAATAAGTTTAGTTGTATTATTTTTTTTTTAGATTCCACTTAAAAATTTCTCTGTCTGGCTTACTTAACATAGTATGATAATCTCTAGGTCTATCCGTGGTATTGCAAATGGCATTATCTCATGCTTTTTAATAGCTGAGAAATATTCCATGGTATATATGTACCATGTCTTCTTTATCCGTTCATCTGTTGATGAACACTTCAGTTGCTTTCATGTCTTGGCTGTTGTAAACAGTGCTGCTATGAACATTGGTGTGCATGTATCCTTTCAAGTTAGAGTTTTCATCTTTTCTGAATATCTGCTTAAGAGTGGGATTTCTAGATCATATGGTAACTGTGTTTTTTGGTTTTAAAGGAACCTCCATACCATGTTCCACAGTGGCTACACCAGTTTACATTTCCATCAACAGTGTAGCAGTTTTCAGGGGGATATTTTTCTTAACCAAGAGTTCTAGAACACAGACATCCCCCTCTCCCAGGGTGGAGGGATCTCTGTGGACCATCACCTCTTAGAGATAGGGAAGACACATAGATCTTGGAGGCTACCCTTCTTCCTTGTGCAGATCTATTTGTAAGAGCCCAGGAGTGCTGCCACCATCCCTCTTCAGGAGGGACAAAGCCTTCCCAGGGCCACCCATTCCATTTTCAGACAGTTCTCATTATTAGAATATTCTTTGTGTGGGGCAAAGGCCCACCTCCCAGCACTTCAGCCACTTCTGCTCCCTGTTGCCTTTAGAAGCACTTTAGGTGATGTGATGTGGAAAGGATAATTGATTCTGGCCTCTGAACCCATACAAGTCAGTGGTAATTCTTTTTCCATAGATTCTTGCAAATACCTGAGTAATCAGGCCCCAAGGCCTCTGGGGTGGCTTTGAGTGTTTACTGTCTGTCCCCATTATCTGGTTGTACACCTCCGTATGAAAGCACCCAGTATAGCTGAATGATGCCGCCCCTGTTACTGAGATTGGAGCTGGGTCCAGGCATGCCTACTCACAGCTGAGCATGACATGGGACAACATCCCAAGGAAGTATTCCTTTCCATCAGCTGCTGAGTCATAGTTCTGCCATCCTGGACTGCAGATGACTTGAGTATTTATTTTTTGGCTAAAGGATAAACCACTGTATTTATTCCTTCCAGCAGTCCCCAATCGTTTTGGCACCAGCAATCAGCTTCATGGAAGACAATTTTTCCACAGACCAGGGGGTGGGGATGGTTTGGGGATGATTCAAAAGCATTACATTTATTATGCATTTTATTTCTATTATTATTACATCAGCTCCAATCAGGTCATCAGGCATTAGATACCAGAGGCTGGGGACCTCTGCCTTATTACAGTTCATCTTCTTCACTTTAGTCCATCGTCACAGGATAAAACTGATGTCATGTGACTTCTGTCCTCAGAATGCTCCCCATGTTGCTGA
Source organism: Capricornis sumatraensis (assembly GCF_032405125.1). Taxonomy (NCBI): domain Eukaryota; kingdom Metazoa; phylum Chordata; class Mammalia; order Artiodactyla; family Bovidae; genus Capricornis; species Capricornis sumatraensis. Next base: position 83,621,115 of record NC_091073.1, read on the forward strand.
ATTACAAAGCTTAGGTAAAAGGAGGGACACACACACACAGACATTCACACACCCACAGGCTTTTATTCACCTGTCTTCTGATTTTGAATGACAGCCATCACACATACCAATCCATGTTAATTGCTGTGACTATAGCAACAACTGATTGGGATGAAGCAGGAGGAGGAGCATGGGGGGACCTCATCTGCCCTGCCAGCCTGCAGGCTGTGGGGGAGACAGGGTGGGGTCAGAGATTGAACGGAGGGGAGCAGGGGCTGTGTACCCACCTCTGCAGGTGGGTGCTGAGGAAAATCAGAATTCTACTGCATTTTTCATGGGGTTTCTGTAAACTTATGAGAACTAGGTATCTTGCCTGTGGCCTGTTATTTACCTTACATCCTAATAGTCTATGTATCAACAATGGAAATTTTTCATCTGCTCCCAAGCAGGCGAGTGGCCTGAAAATCATTTTCAGAAATTTTAGAAATGTTAGTAACCCAAGTTTGTGGTGAGGAGCTCAAACCACATCTGACATTCAGATCAAACCATGTTTTCAAAGCACGGCTGCCCCTTGCATGTCTCACTGGCGTTTTCTAACTATTCCTCGTCTTTGCAGTGTATTCTTTTGTTTTTGGTTATTGACTGATGGCTTTATAGATGCCATTTGTTATCTATCATCATAGTAAATTTAGAGGGGAAAATGCTTTGTCATTCTGTTTGGCAGTGACATTGTCTCCAGTCTTCTCCTAAGTTTAAAAAGAAAGAAACTTTTTGAAAGAGGTTTGAGGATTGCGATTCTGATACCATGGATTGTGCTTCATCTGATTGCTTCTAAACTATAATGGTCTAACATTTCCTCTGCAGGAGCATTAATCTGCGTATGTGATGTGTGTGTGTGTGTGTGTGTGTGTGTGTGTGTGTACACCCACACTTGTATCTCTCAATGTGTGAAAATTAGACCCTGCAAGGATGTACTGATTTTTAAGGATTTAGGTGTTAAATCAGAACTCTCTCAAGGGTAGTCTGCAGCCTTGATCGTCTTTCAAGACACCATAGCCATTTGGCTAAAAGGCCTTGGTTCCAGGTCTTTCCAGACTGCCATACGATGAGATAGAGGATCTTTGGAGAACAAACAAAACTTGTCTTGGCCTGTGAGTTCAGTAATGCAGTCCTCCCACATCCCCTGGCTTTAGGATCCCTGAGATTGGCTCCAGCCCTGAGGTCCCAGGGCGGTTCCTGGGATGGGTACCAGAGCTGGGAAAAAGCCCACCCCATGAGTTTGGTCCTGCCCTCTGCCTCCCTGCTTATGTCCAGTGATTTGACTTCCCTTCCTGCGCTGACCTAGTGCTCGCAATCACATTTTCTTTTCTTCAAAGAATGTTTCTATGTGAAGTTAGTTATTTTCTTTTGAATATAGTTAGTTATTTTACTTTGTATGTGTTTACTGCCTGTCTCCACACCAGGATCTGAGAGTCAAGTACCCCTCGGTCTTCTCCATGTTGGTATCTCTGCTTGGACCAGTGGCCAGCACAGGATGGGGCCTCAGTAAATACGTGTTGAATGAATGAGTGGGTGTAAAAATGACCTTAAACCACAGCTGGAGGGATCTAGGAGAACCTTCATTTCTTTTAGAGGAGACAGTCCTGCACATGATCTTCAGGTTTTGATGGGTTCTGTTTAATTTGCTGAGCAGAAGTTTGTGCCATGTATGTTGGACAACTACACCTCTAGTTACCAAAATTGCTCTACTCTGCTCCCAGTTCTGATCTGTCTCTACTATCTTTGACTGGTTTCCCTGGAAATAGTAGCATAGGCTTCATGAAGATTATGTGGAGCCTTCCAGAAACATGGGAGGAATCTCAAGGGTTGTCACAGGTGCTGTAATACCCAGCCAGATAATGTTTTAGTCCAGAATACGAGGGCAGGTGCTTTCTACACGTACCAAACTGCTCTTGCTAATGGGATCACTCATGTGGTCCATTTGGATGTGAGAGAAGCCAGCACTCTTCTCTGTATGCTCAGCAGGGCTCCTAGCTCTACTAGCAGGAAGTATGTTTTGGTTTGAAGTTATTTAATGAAAAGTGGCCTGGTGGGTGTCTGAACTTACAGCTTCACTTGCTGTCTAGTGCTCAGATACCTCTGTTCTCCAGCAAGTAACTCTGGTTATCTAGTGAGTTGTGCATGTGTGCTTAGTTACTTAGTATCAAAGGATGAAAATAAGGGTTTCCAAAGCAAGATCCTTGCCTTCTCTAGAAAGGGATCATTGTTTTAGGGCTTCAACTCTGATAGGGAATCTTCTTTACTTTGGTCTTACCTTTCAGACACCAAAAAGATTGAAGTGAAGTGAAAGTCGCTCAGTCGTGTCCGACTCTTGGCAACTCCTTGGTCTATACAGTCCGTGGGATTCTCTAGGCCAGAATACTGGAGCCTTTCCCTTCTCCAGAGGATCTTCCCAACCCAGGGATCGAACCCAGGTCTCCCGCACTGCAGGGGGATTCTTTACCAGCTGAGCCACAAGGGAAGCCCCAAAGGATTGATACTGGTGAATTAGAGAAAGCCTAAAATGAGGTAATTATTCAATTGGCTGTATAGACATTTGAATAACTGCAGATGGGTTGTGAAGACTTGATTTTTTCTAGGGACCCCAGGAAAGGTCAACTAAATTTTGTGACATTAAGACAGACATGTATGGTGGAGAGCTATAGTGGGGAAAGGTGGGTTCTATGTGCAGAGAAACTTGTCTGTGAGTCTAGCTTCTGCCCTTAGTGGCAGGGGCTAGGAAAGTTCGAGGAAAGGTACTTTCCAGGCCTCAGTTCTCCTTATGTGTAAAATGAGAATAGTAATACTTTTTGAGGCTACCGTCAGTGGTAATAGAACGATGTCTATCAAGGACCTGTGTGATTGTCAATTTCATGTTCAATTCCCTTCTGCTGAATACTGTCACTGTCTGGCTTCTTTCTCACTTTGTGTCATGAAAAAAAAACAAAAACAACGTTGCCAACCAATATTAAAATCGATTTCTTTCTCCTTTTCTCTTCTTTCCCTTTTTCCACTATGTTTCTTTTCCTCCCTTGGTGAGAAACGTACAATATTCTCTAACATCTCAAATGAGACATGAAAACACCTAGAAGACAAGCTCATCAAGGTTTTCAGAAAAAAAATGGAAGTTTTATTTCGGAAACAGTAGTTTTCAGCAGGTTCATAAGTTGAAGCTAAGAGGGAATTATCGTGGTAACTTGGAATGACAAAGGTGGTGACCTCTTTACAATTTATGTAAATCAAATCTGTAATGCTCTTAAAAATAAATACTGACCAGGGCCTTTGTGTAATATACTTTTTAGTTGTTGTTGTTGCATTTAAACATAGATTTTTAAAAGGCCTTTCTTGGAAGATACATCATCTGTAAAGAATGGTTCATCAAGACTCCTTTGTAAGAAGATAAAATATTTAGCCCTTCCTATGTCTGTCCTCCCCTCTACATTTTCTGAAGCCTTTATTTAACCCTGGTGAGAACTGTTAGTTAAATTGGAAGCACTAGCTCACAGTTATGTTTCGTTACTACTTTTTGCTAAGACAGATTTATAGTATATCTACATTTAGATGTATGTCCCTTTAAAAAATACTTCCCTTGACTTTTTAGGACCAGGAAGATATCTTTAATCCTAATTGATTGTATGGGAACCGGCATTGTTTTCTGAAGGAATTTGGAATTCTACTTTATTAATTATACGTGCTATTTTACATTAGCGAGGCTGGGAGGCCGTTTTTGTTTTTCAAACCATTACTTTTTGTGTTTAACTTTGTTTAGCTTACTAGAGACATTCCACCTGGACAACCTGGCAACAAAATCATGTTTGAAAAGTGATCAAAATGGAAATAAATTCAATTACAACATTCTAGCTAGAGCCAAGATACATGGTAAATGACATAGTATGTCTGTTGACTTGGCTCCTGTGTCCTGGAGGAGGAAGACTGCAAACCAGATTTGTTGAATGACTACTAATACATGCATGCATGCATCCATCCATTAATTTGTTCAGTAAATATTTTTCAGAAATCTCCTGTGTCCCAAACACTGTGCTAAGTACTGTGGAGTGAATTAAACAAAAGTGGTTTCTGCCCTCAGGAAATGTCTAGTTTGTATAGTAGTTAATTGTGATAATTGTTTTGATAACACAGACAGCAGGGTACTGGCACTGTTGGGACTGGGGTTGGGCATCAGGGAAGACTTCCTGGAAGAAGACACATTTAAGTTGAAACCTATACAACTTTAAAAAGAATGGTGAAAGCAAACTAAGAACAATTGAAGAGGTAGGTACAGAGGGAAGTTATGTTCCTGACAAAGGGGTAGTTGGTGAGAATTCTGTGCAGTGAAAGGGATCCCCATATATTCAAGCAGCTACAATAACCTTAGTGGAACGGAGGAATGGACTGGGAGGTGGTAAGTATTGATAAACAGGATAAATAAATAGAGTCTTGGTGATGGAGGTCTAGGAGTCTTGTGTGGACTTTATCTTGAGGGCAGAGAAGAAAGAATTTAAGCGTGGAAGATAGAATTGATTATGTTGAAATTCTGTCACCATAGCTATATTGTACAGCAAGTTCCCTTCATATGAACCTTCAAGTTGCGAGCTTTCAAAGATGCTGATGTGCGTTCACGTGTCCAGTCACATAGGTTAGTTCATGTGTCTGGCGTACTTCTCAAGGTAGTGTCCTGTAAGATTGAAAGATGTTTTATTTTTTATTTTTTGTGTGTGTTTTTTAGGTATTATTTGTGTGAGAAGTATTGGAAACCTACTACACTGCAATACTATACAGTCGATTGTTAGTTGGGTACGTAGGCTAACTTTGTGGGACTTATGAACAAATTGGATTTATGAACATGCTCTTAGAATGGAACTCATTCGTATGTAGGGGACTTACTGTATATAGTAGGTTGGGGAGGCAGCATAGAAAACAGGAACACTTATTGGGCTCTTCTGCATTAACTCACGTACAAACTGGTGGTGGCTTAGACTGGATTGGTGGCAATGGGGCTGAGAGAAGTGGAGTGAATCAGAGGCATATTAGGTTGGATTCAGTAGAGTGTAATAGGACTGTGGGGATGAAGCAGGGAGGGTCAAGGATGTTACCCAGTGCTCTAGTTTGGGTTTCTTGGGTACATGGTGGTACCATTCACTGAGACAGGCATAGGAACAGGTTTGGAGACTATGACACCCTCAACTTACCAGGTTAAGTTTGAGGCCATCCAAATGTTTGGCATCTTAGAAAGGAGGCTTGGTTTGGAAATGTTGATGGTCATTGAGAAGGCATGAGCTCAGAGAAGCAGAACAAGAAAAGATGGAATGTAGGCGTAAACCCCAAGGGACAGAAGTGCATGACGCCCAGATAGAGGAAGAAGTCTTTGCAAATACGCTTTGCTGAATGAAGACATGGCAGATGTTCTGAGAATGTAAACCATGCAACTGGGGCCAATCCATTCTAATTGTAAATATTTATGAGTCTTGTTTCCTTTTCTTAACTCTGTCCTAAGTTTGTTATCCTCAGTTTGATGTTGTGCAGGCTAGAATATGCCTATGATGAGGTTGGTCATTACTGGAGCAAATAGATTGGGTGTCAGATGGAGGGCTTTTCTGAGAGTGATTTGCTGTACAGAATTACTGCTGGCTGGGACTAGGGCAAGAAAGTGTCCTTTATGCATTTTGAAAAGAGAGAAATTGATATTACTGTCATGAGCAAAAAAAGTAAAAAATATCTATAGGAAATACTGAAGTAATTTGCTGTGTTTGCATTTCTGATGTGTGCATGCTAAATCACTTCAGTTGTGTCAGACTCTGCAACCCTAGGGACTGTAACCCACCAGGCTCCTCTGTCCATGGGATTCTCCAGGCAAGAATATTGGAGTGGGTTGTCATGGCCTCCTCCAGGAGATCTTCCCAACCCAGGGATCGAACCTGAGTCTTTTATGGCAGGTTCTTTACCACTAACGCCACCTGGGAAGCTGGAGAGGGAGCGAAAAGAATAAGTCTTTCAGGATCAGAGGAGGGGAGACTGGCTATGTCTGTTTTATTTCCTTAAAAGTATCTGATGCAAATATGAGAACCTGTTAGCTTGCTTACATCCAAATTGTAGGTAACATGAATACCCATAGTTTTTAGTCCTTTTCTGTACATTTGGAATATTTCATAATTAAAAGATTTAAAAAAGAAACAGAAATGAGATGTTGTATATGCTGACTGTTGAGTTTATTTCTCAGAATCCATGGAAATTTCTACTATAAGTAGTAATAACATAATAAATAAATAATAAATAAATGTTTAAAAAAATTGCACATTAAAATAAATGGGAGTGTCCAGCCATGCAAACACATTTTTGTATTCAGAAACCTGGCCTTTGGTGAACATAGATGTTCAGGTAGTTCTACAGAAAAGTTTCAAAACTTCTGTTTCAAAAACAAAACCAAACATCTGCTGCCTGTTCCACACAGGAGAAAAGGTCCCACGGAGAGCAGATTCATCCTTGGAGAAGGTTCTCTGCTTACCTTTTGCTACCAGTAGAATTCCTGAGTAATTGGAGTCAGGAGTTTTTTTTTTTTTCTTCTTTCCTTGGAGCTTCTGATCAAAGCTGTTTCCATCCAAATGAAGGCAGGATGGAGCTCTGGGAGGCGAGCGCTCAGAGGCCAGGAGGGGGGTGGGCAGCTTTTTCAGTTCAGGAGATAGAAGCTTCCTCCAGGGATTTTTAAAAAGCCCTTTTGAATGGGCTCATTGTTTATAAGAACAGCTCCTTAATGGAAAAACAAAAAGGCAAGAGGGTCTGGAGCACGCTCTCTGCTTTCCTGTGCTGGCCTCATTGTTTATTTGATTTATCAAGTCTCCAGTAGTTGCTCTGCTCCGTGACCTTCCTTGAGCTATTTCTCTAGAGTATCCATTTACTTTATTTAGAAACATAATATTTAAAAAACCTGGAGCTGAGTCAAAAAATCATCACCTTTTTGATCTGGCCGGTCCCTCTTCTTTTGAAACTTTAAACTTGCCATGAGGTTTCCAGTCTCTGAATTAACAGTGTGTCTAGGGCCTGGCTCCTGTGCTGAGACCCAACTGGACCGAACCAGGATCCTCAAGGAGCTAGAAGCGAGGGACAGCAGCTCTATAGGCTGGTTTACACAAACCTGGAGGGCACAGTGTCAGAGAATTCTGTGCAAACTGGTAGACTGCAAAGACATCAGCTGAAGGTGATGACAATAGGGGGAAAGCCTGGTGGAGGAGATGGCCTCTAAGGCAGAGGGGAAGCATGAGGTGGTGTGGGTCTGTGAAGAGATGTCAGAGAATGCAGAATTTGTATTGGCATCCCTTCCTTTTTAAAAATTTTATTAAAGTATAGTTGATCTATAGTCTCCTCCTATTTTAATACAGCTGTTGAATTCTTCCTGAGCCTTACTTTCCCACATTAAACATTCTGAATGTCTGCCATCTTTTAAAGAAGTTTTCTTTTTTTAAGATATTTTTTCAATTAGTTTTTTAACTTTTGTCCTCCCATCTTCTTGTTGTTCTTTTTTTTAATTTTCTTTTACTTTTAATGATAAATATTCTAACTGTAAAGTTTGAAGACCAAAGAGTAGGTGTCAAACATCATTTCATCTCTTGAACACATTAGCTGTTTAAAATTGTGGTATATTTTCTTATGAGTCTTTACTTGTCTGTTGTTAGGTTTTGTGGGTTCTTTTGTATTTTCTTTGTCTTTCTTAAAAGTAAGGGGCCACCAAACATGTCTGTAGGATTCTATTAGGAAATTGGTTGTAGGAACAAGGAACTATATAGACCCAAGCTTGAAAATGACAGTGACTAGCATCTTATAGGACTGTTTAATCCCCCTTATTAAAATTTCTTGGCTGGATATTCACTTCTTTTTCTTCTAGAGGAACTTTAGAATCATGTTATTAAATTTCACCTCCCGCCAAGGAAAGCACATCAACAAAAGCAATATTTTCTCTGTAGATTGTGATTGGAATTACATTAAATCTATTTATTATTTGGGGGGGTAATTGACATTATTTATAAAGTATAATTTACCTCTTGTGAAATACGGTGTGTCTCTGTTCAAAAAGGTCTTCTTGAGGATTGTCAGAAAGTTTTTTATTTTTTAGCATCTTCACAAGAATTCCATGCATTTCTTTTTTTTCTTTTTAAATATTAAAAAAATTTGTTTTTTAAATCATGATAACACATTTATAGGAGACTTGGAAAATACAGAACTAAGTTAAATATAGTTCCACTGTATATTTTACATACATAAGTCAAAATTTTTAGTTGGAATTTTAATATCATACTCTGGAAAATTAATAGAATGTATATACAGAAAAGTAGAAGGATATAGGAGACCTGAAAAACACCATGAACAAATTCAACATAATTAAGATTATACAATTTTCACACCAACTGTAGGATATGAATTCTGTTCAAGTTCCTGTAGACTATAAACTAAGAGACACTGGAACATATCCAGGGACATAAAACAAGGTGCAAAATTTCATAGTCTAAAGCTATTGAAATTATACAGTCTGTTCCTTTATCATTGTGAAATTGTTAGAAATCAATATCATAATATATTTGAAAATAACCCACACGTTTTCAAGTGCAATGTGACATTTACCAGGAGAGATCTTTGACTTGGCCATTGAAAGCCTCAATAAAGTTAGAAGACTGAAAAAAACAGAGTGGATTGCAGAGAAGAAAGCATTTAAGTGAGAAATTAACATCCAAATGAGAAATTATTATCAAAGATACTTAAAAAACCCCATGTATTTGGAAATTAAATGTCCACTTTGAAATGATGAGTGTATCTAAGAAATCATAACAAAGAAAATTAGAAAAAATGAAAAGAGAATTTATCAGAATTTGTTGCATGCAGCTGAAGCTGCTCAAAGAGTTGCATTTCTTTCTTTTTTTTCTTTTTCTTTCTAGCCATCCTGTAGACTTGTGGGATTTTAGTTCTCTGAGCAGGCATTAAACCCAGGCCCTTGGCAGTGAGGCCATGAAGTCCTAACTAACTATTGGACCACCAGGGAATTCCTGCATTTCCTGCTCTGTTTATTTTTAGTATTTTTGCTTGAGTTAGGTGTGTGCCCTTCAGTTTATTTACTTACTTATTTTTTGACATCCTTAAATAATTTGCTTTAATTGAATGAAAGATTCTTTAAATTCTTTTGTGCTTTACAGTTTTCAAAAGTTTCATAGCCCTTCAGTTTAATTGGGAGGCAGAGATGGGATGTAGTGAGCATGAGACCTTTTTATTCCTTGGCCTGGTCTCATATGGGTTCTGTCATTTGCTATCATGTGACTTTGGGCAGGATATGTAATACTTCTGAGTCTTGGCTTTCTTTCTTTTTTTTTTTTTAATTTTACTTTACAATACTGTATTGGTTTTGCCATACATCAACATGAATCTGCCACGGGTATACATGAGTTCCCAATCCTGAAGCCCCCTCCCACCTGCCTCCCCATACCCTCTCTCTGGGTCATCCCAGTGCACCAGCCCCAAGCATCCTATATCCTGCATTGAACCTAGACTGGCGATTTGTTTCTTACATGATATTATACGTGTTTCAATGCCATTTTCCCAAATCATCCCACCCTCTCCCTCTTCCACAGGGTCCAAAAGTTGAGTCTTGGCTTTCTAACCTATAAAATGTTAGTCATAATGGCTTCTACTCAAAATTCAGTGAGTTAATGAACGTTAAGGGCTTAACACTATTTCTGGAAGTTAATATGTGTTCAATAAAATATTATTTCTTTCTATTCTCTGGTAATTGCTGGTAAATAGGAAAGCTTTTGACTTCTGGATATTTATTTTCAATTGTATGCTTATGCTAAATGTCTTATTTGGTCTAATAGTTTTTCTGCTACACCTTCTTGACTTTGTAGGTTAGACTATAATACTATGTGCCAATAGTAATATTTTTCTTTCCTTTTTGATTGCTCTATACTTGATTTTTGTTTTATATCACACTGAACTGCTTTCAACTTCCCGGATAATAGAGATTAATAGTGTTGAACCATATTGGCTGTTACTTTAGTATTATTATGATTTTTTTATCATGTGAAAGAAATATCTTTCTAGTTTGAGTTTGATACTTTAAAAAAATTTAAGATAGGGGTTGAATTTTATCAAATATCTTTTCATCATCTTTTGTTTTTATGATATACAACTTTTCTTCCTTGACCTGTTGATGATTTTTATATCTTTTCTCATAATATTTCTTCTTTACAATTAAACATATTGAAGTTTCAGAAAAAAAAGACAATGGAAAAAGCTTACCCATTTCTCCCATCCCCACCACCCTCTGCCTCTTGCAGCAACCATTCTGATCTCTGTACCTATGAGCTTGTTGGTTATATTACTTACAAAGGTGAATATATATTTTATTTTCTCAATAAATTTGCAAGACATGAAATTATGTGTATGTCTGTACACACATTTTTCACATGGGTTTGAATCTTCGTTATAGGATATATACCCGAATCTATCAAGACATAACCTAATAAGGTATTACAACCTTTGAAAAGACTTCAAAGTTAGGTGGATTTTAGACTATTGGTTCTTTAATCCGAAAGAAGAAGTGGTTCATTCTGTCATTAGTAATCAGCAGGGAAGAAAAAAGACTCTTTGTTTTTCTTGCTCATTTACTCCAGGACTGTAAAATTTTGGTAAGAATATTCCCACTTGTGTCATCAGGTCTTACTTGCCATGTTTTGAATGTATTTAGTTTTCTTTATCCTTAAAAGCCATTGGAGTATGAAGTGGGTGTTCTCAGTGATAGTTTATATGTTTGGTGATGTGTGTTAGATTACCACCTATATTTAATTTTTCTCCACCTATCATTTTATTAGTTTTTTCAGTTTTTCATGATTGCCTTTTAAAAATGGAGAATAGAAATAAACCTTTACTTTTAGAGGAGTATGATTAAATGCTTAGAACTGGAGCTCTGAAATGTTTGCTATTGATTAGATTGTTCACGTTCGCGGTTTGAACACCACTATTCCATCCTTGTTCTGACACAAGTTGACTTTCTGTGCCACCTAGATCTATTTTGCTACTGTTTAGGATTTCTGTACATTGCACATTATCTCTTGATTGATGACCACTCTGTTTTAGGTTCGTCATTCCTTCCAGCTATTCCATTGGTGGGTTGCACCAAAATTTGTATTTTCGGTCCTTTATTGTTGCTTAGAGTCAATTTTTTAGTTTTTCTTTTTTCTTTTTTTTTTTTTTTTACTATTATGAATAACAGTGCTGTGGTGGTTATCCTTGCAGCTAAATTTTGTTTCTATATCTAGTTATTTGTATAAATTTCTTAAAGTAGAACTCCTGAATCAAAGAATATTCACATTTTGAGACTTTGATACATGTTCAGAAAGGCCAAATCAACTTACCTTTTCACCAGCGATGTGTGTATTGGTATTTTTAATCTTTTCACAATTAACAGAGGAAATGATAGAGACCTTTCTGAGTAGTTTTCTCAGGCTGCCATAACAAATTACCACAAATTAAATAGATTAAAGGGGCTTTCCAGGTGGTACAGTGGTAAAGAGTCCACCTGCCAATGCAGAATACGTGGGTTCGATCCCTGGATTGGGAAGATCCCCTGGAGGAGGAAATGGCAACCCACTCCAGTATTCTTGCCTGGAAAACCCCATGGATGGAGGAACCTGACTGAGCACAGTCCATAGGGTCGTGAAAAGCTGGACACGACTAAGCAGCTGAGCACAGCACACACATAGGTGGCTTAAAGCAACGGAACTTATCCTCTGAGAGTTCTGGAGGCCAGAAGCCTGAAATCAAAATGCAGACAGGGCCATGCTTCCTCAGAAGGCTCTAGAGAAGAATCCTTCCCTGCTTGCTTCTTTTAGCTGCTGGTGGGTGCTGGCTTCCTTGGCACTCCTTGGCTTGTAGACACGTCAGTTCAGTCAATCTCCATCTTCACACGGCTCTGTCTCTGTCTCTGCTTGTCTGTGTGTTGTGTCTCTGTGACTGCTGGCCTTCTGAGAAGGATACTGTTTGGATTTCGGGACCACCTTAATTTATCATGACCTTATCTAATTATATCTGCATTGATTCTGTTTGCAACTGAGGTCACATTCTGAAGTTCCCTGTGGATCTGAATTTGGGAGGAGACACGCTTCAGTCAGTACAATTGCCTTCTTTTTTTTTTGGTATTCAGTTAAAAGAAAGTAATGTCAATCTGATTAGAAAAGTACAAATCCTAGCCAGCAGCCATAAGAATGATGAATGACTGAACTGATCCTTTCACTTTATGTTGGTATCATCATCAGGGATAAACTGGATAAGCTTGTTCTTGATTTCTTCTTCCTTATTAACACAAATGTTAAATAGCCATATCCTACATGTCAAATTTCACTGTAACATTTAAAAAATGAAATATATTGTGGGTTTGCTTAGGAGGAAAATTATATCCTTATAATTTTATTGCTAACCTTTAATGCTACTTAGTAATTTTATTCTAGATAACACAAAACATTGAAAAGCTCTCTTTAGAGAATTCCCTGGCAGTCCACTGGTTACGACTTTCACTGCTGTGAGCCTGGGTTCGATCCCTGGTCGAGGAACTAAGATTCTACAAGCCAAGCCACCAAAAGTAAATAAATAAAATAAAAGCACTCTTTAGCTATCGTTTTACTTAATCCTAAAACATACAGGTCATGGGAAGCACATATGTTGGGTTTTAAAAGCTGTTGTGGTACAGAACCAGAAGTCAAGTCTGTTTGAACTAACTGAAGATTCAGATGCTTATGTGTAGGATAAGTTATTTTTCTACTGAAGTAGAGTTGCTGTACAATATATAATTATAGGTGTACAATATAATGATGCACCGTTTTTAAAGGTCCATTTACTGTTATTAAGAAAAATTTGTTGTATTGCCCATGTTGTATAATATATCCTCATATCTTATTTTATACCTAATAGTTGGCACCTCTTTGTCGGATGTGTTATTTTTTAAAGATAGTGTTGTCTAGGCTCACTGAACCACGTAGATTCACTTGCGAATGTCGTGGGTCTTCTGATGGCTACATAGGATGAAGGACTTCAACTTCACATCCTGTAGCATGGTCACCTGGATGGGCCAGAAGTGGGGTCCCCCGAGTCATGTGGTCCTCATCCCACTTCAGTTTTCTCTGTGTTGTAATGCCGTTTCCCAGCTTTCTCTCTTCTGGGCTTTCTTTCTGCATGTGACATTGCCTTAGAAATGGCAGAGGATGTTTCAGGTCACCCTTTCCAGTAAAGTCAGGAGTTTCCTTATCTTTCCTGTAAATCTCTCTGGAGTACCTGCCTTGAACCAGGTGCTGTGCTGGTCGTGAGGGATGCTGACCAAGACAGAGAGGGCAGGTTTTAAGAAATTCAAACTTTGGGTGAAATAGAATACATACAAATTCTGTTACAATACCATGCATGCAATGGATATTATGGTTGAGAGGTTTTAAAAGGGCTTTGGGAAGGACTTTCCTGGTGTTCCAGGGTTAGGACTCTGGGTTTCCAATGCAGGGGGCATAGGTTCAATCGCTGGTTGGGGAACTAAGATTTCCACATACCATATGGTGAGGACAAAAAACAAAAAGTGCTCTGGAGAGATGGAAGAGAGAAGAATCAGTTATTTCACTGAAAGGAGTCTTCGGTGGGTGATGAGAGAAGCTAAGATCTGACCATTTTCTGTTTGGAACCCTGGCTTCTGTAGCATCAAACAGTGGCTTGTAAGGACTTTCTGATGTGCCGAACCCCATTTTAAGGTGGAATTTCATATCTGGGATTGCTGATGGTATTCTTGGGCTTGTGTGATCATTTGCTTAACGTATGGTGACAGTGAGGCTAAATTCTCAGTCCCTGCTCCCGTCAGGCCACATCTATACTCTTGTTACCAGCCAGCTATTGCTGAAATGGCTATCGTTGTCCAGAAAGGGGCTGGGCACTGTGCTTCCTGACAGCAAGGAGAGGTTGGTACTCCAGGGTCTGCGAGGCTGTGTCTGTGTAGATGGTCAACCAAGAAATCAGGTCTTAAATACTGCTGCCAGGGTGTTTTGTGTTTTGTTTTATAATCACAGTTCTTCGTCTTTGACACTGATAGCCCCCAAAGAGGAGGCTTATTGCAGGCTGAAGAGGACCGCTGATGGGTATAGAGGACCATGGACTTGTGCCCTGGAGCAGCACATCTGTACAGCATCGGGTTGCACAAGGGAAGCTGGAGCGCATCTGGGCCCCTCTAAATGGCACGCAGAAAGCATTTGGATATTCATACTTCCTTAGCGCTGCAGACAGAAGCTAAAGCTCCTCTGTAGCATCTGAGAACTGCACCCAAAACATCTCAGAGCATCTTGCCATCATTATTAGAAAAATATGGCTTGGAGCGTGCGGTCCAAACTGCCACTTGAAAGGCTTCTGAGCATATTTTTGAATCCTCTCAGAATGGATGCTGGAAAAGGAAGCAGGACAGCATGGAGGAGTGATGGGGAATAAGAAAAACATCAGGGGTGGTTGGGGGTGGAAGCAGCTTTTTAGATGACTTCCCATGAGTCTGAGAAAACAAACAGCACATGGCTGAGTTAGAGAGAGAATGCCACTTGTATATTTTTTCCTTTTTTTACCCCCACCTTTTAATTGAAATATAATTGACATATAACATGGTGTTAGTTTCAGGTGTACAACATAATGGTTCAATATATGCTTATACTGCAAAATGATCACCACAGTAAGTCTAGTTACATCCATCACCACATATAAGTTACCCATTGTTTTCTTGTGATGAGAACTTTTAAAATCTACTCTCCAAGCAACTTTCAAATGTACAAAATAAAATTATTAACTGTAGTTATCATGCTATACATGCAAGTTTAAATTTTTCAAAAGTTCTGTTGAGGGAGTTCACACATGTACATTGCATCAGTTTGAAGTGTGCAGTTTAATGGTTTTCAGTATATTCCAAGAAACATGCACCCATCACCACAGTCACCTCGCAAACATTTTTATCAGCTCAAAAATAAATCCTGAACCCTTTAGCTACCATCCCCTCCTCCATCCCTCCGAAGGTCCTAAACACTGCCACTGTAAGTCCCCTGGATACGAATGAGTTCCATTCTGAGAGCTTGTTCAAAAGTGCAGTTTGTTCATTGAATCCAACAAAGTTAGCCTAAGTACCCAACTAACACAATTGGCTACATAGTCCTGTGCTATAATAAGTTTATAATACTTTTCACACAGATAATACAGTATAAAACCAAGTGATGCCTACCATCTTTTTGCCTCGCTCCACTCCCCTGATTATTTTCTCTTTTGTTTACATCGTTATTGCTTGATGCATCTTAGCAGTACCAGCTGCCTCACCACTGCTTTTATGCTTGCTTCTGGATAACCTGGGCTTGAAACAATGATACTGTATGACTGTGCTCTCTACCGTACTGTACAGTAAGCTATACAAAAGCACAACCGCTTGTAGAGGGTGCATGCATGTGACCATGTACACTGACACGTGAACTATCTTATGTTCACATCTTTGAGAGTTTGCAACTTGAAGTTTCCTATGCAGGGGACTCACTGTAGTCTATTTCCTGACTCTAAATTTGCCTGTTCTGGACATTTCAATAGGTGTGGATTCTGAGGGCCCCAGGAGAATGTGGTCTGAAGTGTCTCCAGGGTCAGCATGGTCACAGGAAGGTGGGTCCTGAGCCCCAGGTGTGTGCATGCATGCTCAGTTACTCAGTGGTATCTGACTTTTTGCCACCACATGGACTAGAGCCCACTAGGCTCCTCTCTCCATGGAATTTTCCAGTCAAGAATACTGGAGTGGGGTGCCATTTCTTTCTCCAGGGGATCTTCCCGACCCAAGGGTCAAAACTGCATCTCTTGCATCTCCTGCATTGCAGCGGATTCTTTACCATGTGCCACCTGGGAAGCTCTGGTCACCATAGTTATAAAAGCCATCAGTCCAGGCAAAAGAGGGTAGAAGATGCCAGGTATGCAGACCTCCCCAGCCTGCATACCTGCATGCGTGAGTGGATGGGGCCGGTGTCCACCCTAATGGAGAAGTCTGTGTTGCAAGTTATGTGTCCTGAGAGGCAGCCTCTGTGATGAGTTTTTCGTGCAGGATATTTACTACACAGTATGCTTGAGATGGTACATACGGAGGCTGGGGGACAAGGAGCAGAAGTGGATTCAGGGAGATGTTGAAATGCAGTGCCTACCCAACACCAGCTTCAGCTGACCCCACAGGGAGCCTGCAGCTGGAATGGGCCCTAAGAGTTGCCCTGAGTTGGGCCGAGATGGCCAGGCTTTCATAGTCCTGCGCAGATGAATTATCAGGTGAGGGCTGCTCTGGGAACCAAGGCAACCTGGAGCAAGTCAGCTCTTTCGGCTCAGGGAATCAGCCCCTGCACAGGCTGAGCTGAAGGGTGTTTGCTGACAGCAGCTGGGTCATTCAAGGAAGGGAGATGCAGGTTGGGCATTTTGGTGTCCACTACGGTATGTATTGTGGCTATATTCCTTCGTTCATTAGCTCATTCATTCATTCATGAGAGCAAGCCATCAGCCACGGTGTTCACTTGCCACTTCTGGAAACCAGGCACTGTTCTGTGTCCACTGAACTTGAGAAGCAAGCCTACCTTCGAGTCAGGAGATAGTCTGTGCACAAGGAACGTGAGGGTACCAAGTGGTCCAGGTGCTCTGATGATCAGGGAAGGGCTGAGATGATGAGTGAAAAGGCACAGCCATGGGGAGCCGTGGGATAAGAGCATTGCAGGCTGAGGGGATGGCATGGCAGATGCCCCGTCAGGAACCCCAGTGAGTTCCAGAACAGAAGCAGGATGGTAAGAGCATGGAGGAGTGGAACAAAATGAGGTCAAGGCAAGGAGTTTATATTTTACTCTTAAGCATGATGGGAATTATTAGAGGTTTGTAAGTAGTGGGGAATTTTCTTGAAAGAGGCACTTATCTGAGAGTGGTTAGCACCTGCCAGTCAGTGTCTTTCATGTGAGTAACTCATTCAGTCCTCAGCAGCCTTATCAAGTAAGTACAGTTGTTCACTCCATTTTGCAATTGAGGAAACCGAGAACAGAGGATAAATGACTTGCCTAAAGTAAGTGGCCGAACTGGGGACCCAAACTGAGGAAGTCAGGCTTAGAATTCTGTGCGCCTGACCCCTTTGTTCTGGAAAGACCATCTGGTTAATATGTGGGGCAAGGGTTGAATTGGGAGGCCATTTGGGAACCTGTTCTAGGTGGTCTTGCTCTGGAGTTGGATGGATGTGGCTGCATTTGGTAAATGTGGGTGTAAGAGAGTATGACATCTTTGATCTTTATCTAGGGGACCTGGAGGGTGGGGGGAGAAGCCTGGGTTGTCACAGGTCTGCTAGTGACCTAGAAAGAAAACTAATTTATCTGTAAGGGACACAGATTCCTCCCTGCTGTCTCCAGAAACCATTGATTTTCTAAAGCTTGCTTGTTCTAAATTCTTGTTTTGGGATGGGTTGGGATGAGAGAAGGTCATGCCAGAGTGCCTCAGTCCCCAGTTCCCTCACTCCCACAAAGAACTGTCCATTGCACAGGAGCCCTACACCTGGGGCTCGTGCCACAGTGCCATTTGCCAGCACGTGGTGAGGGCAGTTAGAGATCAGCATCACTCACTCAGTGGTCTTTAACCCCCAAGGGATGATGAAGCTAATATTTAATTAGGATATATACCCTTGGGATTCTGTCAAGATTTTTTTTTTTAAATTATTCCTTGACCAGAATGAGAATACTTTTTTTCCCATTCTTCTGTGAGAATTTATCTTCCATTGAAAGTCAGAAAATTGGTAATGATCTTGGCTGATGGCAAGTGAAACTTTAAGGTGCTCTGGAAGACTGTGTTGAGGAAAGTGGTTTGGCTTTTTTGGGGAAAAGCATGATTTGATTGGGATTAATTTTTTTTAAGCAAGGTTTAGGGGGCTGTTTGAAGGAGTATTGTGGTAGAAAAAAAGGAGAAGTAATACTTGGTTTCACTCTCACTTTCATTATTCTGTCTAAAACTGTGCTGTCTAGCATAATCAGTTCAGTTCAGTTGCTCAGTAGTGTCTGACTCTGCGACCCCATGAATTGCAGCACGCCAGGCCTCCCTGGCCATCACCAACTCCCGGAGTTCACCCAAACTCATGTCCATCCAGCCATCTCATCCTGTGTGGTCCTCTTCTCCTCCCGCCCCCAATCCCTCCCAGCATCAGGGTCTTTTCCAAAGAGTCAACACTTTGCATGAGGTGGCCAAAGTATTGGAGTTTCAGCTTTAGCATCATTCCTTCCAATGAACACCCAGGACTGGTCTCCTTTAGGATGTACTAGTTGGATCTCCTTGCAAGAGTCTTCTCCAACACCACACTTCAAAACCATCAATTCTTCGGTGCTCAGCTTTCTTCACAGTCCAACTCTCACATCCATACATAACCACTAGAAAAACCATCTCCTTGACTAGATGGACCTTTGTTGGCAAAGTAATGTCTCTGCTTTAGAATATGCCAGATCCTTCCAAGGAGTAAGCGTCTTTTAATTTCATGGCTTCAATCACCATCTGCAGTGATTTTGGAGCCCCCCAAAATAAAATCTGCCACTGTTTCCACTGTTTCCCCATCTATTTCCTATGACGTGATGGGACCAGATGCCATGATCTTTGTTTTCTGAATGTTGAGCTTTAAGCCAACTTTTTCATTCTCCTCTTTCACTTTCATCAAGAGGCTTTTTAGTTCCTCTTCACTTTCTGCCATAAAGGTAGTGTCATCTGCATATCTGAGGTTATTGATATTTCTCCCGGAAATCTTGATTCCAGCTGGTGCTTCTTCCAGCCCAGCATTTCTCATGATGTACTCTGCGTATAAGTTAAATAAGCAGGGTGACAGTATACAGCCTTGACGTACTCCTTTTCCTATTTGGAACCAGTCTGTCTAGCGTAAAAGCCATTAGCTATATTTGGGCATTTATAAGTGAAGTAAGTTAGACATAGAAAGACAAAAGTCATACGATATCATTTATATGTGGAATCTAAAAACATGATACAAACGAACTTATTTACAAAACAGATACAGACTCACATACATAGAAAACAAATTTATGCTTACCAACAAGTTTGAGATTAGCATATTCACACTATATAAATTAAATAAACAACGAGAGCTCACTGTATAGCACATGGAACTCTACTCAGTATTCTATAATAACCTATAAAGGAAAAGAACCTGAAAAAAACAGATTTATTAATATATGTATATGTATCACCTAATCACTTTGCTATAGCAAAACATTGTAAATCAATTGTACTTCAATATGAAATAAAAGTTTAAAAGCAAATTTAAATAAATTAGGGTGAAATAAAATTAAATAAATTAAATATTTGTCCCTCAGTCACATGAGTCATATTGGAAGTGCTTAGTAGCCACATGGCTACCATATTGGACAGAGCAGATAACGGAAATTTTCCATCATTATAGAAAGCTGTATTGGACAGCACTGCTTAAAGCCTTAGAATCTAAGATTGATTTGGAATCTTGGAGTTACACTGTAAATTGCGATGCTCAGGAGAGTAAAAATTTTTAGAGAAACCTCTAGATAGGCTTAAACATAAAAAAAAAAAAAAAGGCTACCCCATCTAAAAGGACCACTCTGAAGTCCCACTCTCTGAAGATGGTAGTCTTATTTTTTTCTGGCTCAGTCAATACATGGAACCTCAGTTCCTGAAAAGTTGGGTCTGTGGCTGAGTTTTCCAGCTTGATTTTGTCTAGTAGGATATATAGGACCTTTTCCCATTTTGTAAGTATTTCAAGAGTACATTCCAACCCAGGCTATTATCTGTCTGGCAAATGGGCATGATAATTCCAGAGGGATATAGTGTAGGCTCATGAAAGTTTTTATTACATTTTGAAATTACAGGTGAAAGATGTTTATATAGTTATTCTAAGAGATCGGTATAAAGTAGAAATAGCATTCGAAAGTTTTACATTGACTTGGAATTTAAATCATCTTGTGCATTTTTACTTACATTGCATTTAGAGCTTCCTTTTGTTAGGTAGTAATAATTTTAGTGTGAATGTGAAAGTGAAGTCGCTCAGTCGTGTCTGACTCTTTGCGACCCATGGACTGTAGCCCACCAAGCTCCTCCATCCATGGGATTCTCCAGGCAAGAATACTGGAGTGGGTTGCCATTTCCTTCTCCAGGGGATCTTCCCGACCCAGGGATCAAACCCAGGTCTCCCGCATTGCAGGCAGACGCTTTAACCTCTGCGCCACCAGGGAAGAAGAAGTTATGATACTCTACCATTAACAGGATGTCTGTTTTCTAGATTAAGGAACTCTTCAAGCTGTAATCCAAAGGTTCAGTTCAGTCCACTACCTGTTTGTGTAAATAAAGATTTTTTGAAACACAGCCATGCCCATTTGTTTGGGCATGTTGTAGTTTTTTATTACAGAATTATATGGTTGCAACAAAATGATGTGCCAAACTGAAGATATTTACTCCTTCCTTTACAAAAAATGTTTGCCAGTCCCTGGTCCCGATAATGGGCAAGTGTTTGGTGTACCTTTCTAGTTTGGAAACGGCTGTGCAGGCCAGGTCTGCAAAAGTCTTTAAGAGTAGTCATGGATTTCTCAATGCTTTTAAAATCTTTTATGGCTATATACATTTGAGCTGAGATTCTGCTGTATAATTCTGAACTGAGATTTTCTCAAACTGTTGCTTACTTCTTATAACAGTCATCCCAAAATTTGAAAGGGAACTGGATGTTAAGGAAGCCATTGAGATACAAAAAAGATACAGATTTTACTTCCTTTTAAGCATCACTGATATAGCTCAATCCCTGGCAATATCAGTTATGTTATCCATAAGTGAATTAAAGAGTACCAGATTCATATTAAATAGTGGGTCTCTAAGTAGATAAGCCTATCTTTTCAAATTTTTTTTGTAGTGTTTTCAGCTTAATATGGCCATTCCTGAGAAATATGAAACAACTTGATTCCACTCACTACGCTTAATTTTTATTTAGTAAACAGCAGAAAGGGTAATCACACATCACACATTTGAGGGGGGGGAAGCTCAGTGACAAAATGTCACTTATTGGGAGCATCATCCTCCCTGTTCTTTTCTGTTCTTCCTGGAAGACTCTCATATCTTCTACTCATTGCTCTAATGAATGATTCTTTCTTCTTCCTCATCCCTCAGCTGATGATATTACTTTTCTCCTTTTTTCAATTGAAGCCGACCAAAGAGAGCTTCTACCACCTCCTGCAATCACATCTGCTCACCGTCCAGAATCTGTGCCCTAACTGTCCGCTGCCCTGACCCTGTTCTCACAGGTGATGTCTAAAGCCAGTTTCTCCAGCCTCGGTGGGAGGAGAGTTTGGGGGGAGAATGGATACATGTATGATTGAGTCACTCTGCTGTGTACCTGAAACTGTCACATTGTTAATCAGCTATACTCCAGTGTAAGATAAAAACTTTAAAAAAATAAATAAAGCCAATTCCTCCAAATGTGCCCTGGGTCCCATCCCTCCCACCTTCTCCAGGCCACCATCATCCCCTCTCTCTTCTGTATCAAATTTTTTCTTTTTCTGCTGGATCACTCCTATCAGTATATAAACTTCGATCCTCTTAAAAGAAACAAATTACACTCCTTGACCCTAGTCATCTCCACCAATTGCCACACAGGTCTTTGCAGCAAATCTTCAAAGAGTTGTTTATATTCACTGTCTATGTCTTGTCGTCAGCCACCCACTTCAGCTTTTTCCCTGATCTCTTGCTTTGTGGAAACTGCTTGTCCAGTATATCCGTGACCCCGCATTGCTAAATCCAGAGGACAGTTTTCCATCGTCATCATCTTGGGCCATCAGCAGCATTTGACCTGGCTGTTCACTCCCTATTCCTCGATGTTCCTTCTTTCCTTGACATCGATCTCATCTCTCCACCTGTTTTCTGCTTTCTGTCCCCTGTTTTTCATCTTCTTCAGTGGCTTCTCCTGCTTTCTCCAAACTTGTACTGTTGGGGTGCCCCAGAGTTCAGTCCCCAGTCTTCTTCTATCTCTCTGTTCACATGACTATAGAAGTAAGCTCCTGCATCTTGGTGGATGGCGATGTGCTCTCCCTGATAGCACCAACTGACTGCCTACTGCAAACTAGAACCCCAGTGGGAGCTGCGTGCCTGAAACCATGAGCTAATGTTTAAAACTTAGTGCTTTGGGTGATCCACATTTTTGTCCTGTCTTTTCCTGAAATTTTCTGTTTCAATGCAAGGAAGTGGTATGGGTGGCTTCTGTTCCCCTGTAACATTTACATGCTGTCATTGGCAAGAATCCTCTCAGCTGGGACCCAGCTGGATTCTCCTTGTCCTTGGGCCCAGAGACAGGGCATCTGCTCTCTCTACTTCATTTCACGATTGAGCAGCACCTGCAATCTGTTTTAGCGACTATCTGATTATGTGTCTCATTCCGTTAGTAGACTTTGAGCCCCATGAAGGCAGAGCTATGTGGGATCTGTCTCGGGACACGGATATCTGACCCAGTCTCAACTATGGCAGGGTTTAAATGAATGTTCATGGAATTGTGAGTGATATTGCCTGAAGCAGAGCCTCATCAGAAGCCCTGCATGAAGCAGATGGAAACAGTTCTGGAGATGGATGGTGGTGATGGTTATACCACAATGTGAATATACTTAATGCCGCTGATCTGTGCACTTATCACTTACTCTTTTTTTTAAATTTAATTTTTGGCTCAAATTTTTTTAAAAATTTATATTAAATTTATTTATTTATGGCCATGTCAGCACATGTGGGATCTTAGTTCTCTGACCAGATATTGAACCTATATCCCCTGCATTGGAAGTGCAGAGTCTTAACCTCTGGACCAACAGGGAAGTGCTTGAACCATGCACTTAAAAATGGTTAGGATAGTAAACTGAATATATATTTGACCACAATAAAAAAAATTGGAGGAAAGAAGTAATGCATGAGGCATCCATCAGGCTGTGATACTCTTGGATTGTCTTACTGGACAAGCCAAGGCCAGGAGGCATGGAGTTTCTACTGAGGAGGATGGAATTGTTGGCATTGGTTTTATGCTGTTAAAAATGCCTTTTTCTTGTCTCTGCTGTTTATCTATGTTTTAAAATTTGGTTCACTTTACATTTTGTCTTTGGTTCCTGTATCCCTTTGATAAACTGCTTATTTGTGATCATCCTTCCATCAGATTTAATAGTTAAAATTTCTACATTTTAGAGCCACAGACAAGTAGAAGTGGAGATCATGGACCAGATCTTGGGATCAGACTGAGTTCCCATCTTAGTGCTGCTGTCTGCTACATGTGTTCTTGGGCTTTTTGCACCTTGGTCCAGGAGGAAGGATCAAGCCCATCTCATCAGCTGTCTGTGTGCACCATATTCTGAATATGGATGTATACTAGATATAATTATTGAATTATTACTGGTTTTTAGAATAATGGTATTGCAGTTCTATAGAAGAGCATCCTTATTCTTTAAAAGACATGCTGAAATAGAAAAAAACAAAAACCTGAGTTTTTTCGCTCCGTTCTCTTCTGTTTATTTAAAGAATAAAATCCAGAGTCAAATCTGGTCCTGTTAACCTAGAAATACTCCCTATGATTTTTATAAACAAAAGATTTTTTACTCTGAATGCAGTTTAAGTAGTGTTTTCAGTTTAAATGAAAGTCATTTGCATGGGCCATTGCCTTCATTTGGACCAGGGTGTTTGCAAGTATTCTAGAGAATTCACAAGTCAAGCAACTTTCATATCAGTGTGCTGCTTTTTTCAATCTAGAGCAGGTTGATATGACATTCAGTGTAGCAATAACAAATATTCCAAATACAGCAGGTGACAAAGTGTTTTGGGGGATTCATTTGCCAAACTTACTTTGGTCTTCTGACTTGAGCTCAAGAAATGGAAAGTGGAGAATAGAATAAATAAATAAATAAATATATTTTTAAAAAGAGCACCCGGTGGGGGCTCAGCACACAGGTGAGCTTGACTGGGGTGAGTGAATAAGCCAGAGCATCTCCTTGCTGTAGTGTGTGCTCTCACATAGCTTGGCTGATGCCTTGTGGTTGGGGGATAAGGTTTTATAGTGCTGAGGGCAGAGGGCAGAGCCTCTCTGTATTCCTGGACCCCCAGGCCTCGTCTGCGTCTCCAGCCCTCTCCAGGCAGTTGGAAGATGCAGTGATCCGTAGTCCACCTTCAGTACGAGTCCAGGGGAGAGCAGGAGGCACAACTAGTTGAAGACCCAGGAGTTAGTTCCTTAGAGGAATTCCTTGCTAAACTGAGTTTTGGACCTTTTATTTTTGCTCACTGGCCGAGGGATGGAGAAGTAGGTTGTCTTAGACACATGAAAGGTGAAGAAGCATTCTGTCCCAGCAGAGTTCAGGTGGGGCTCGTTGTGTGCTATTTGCATGACCAATGGACTCGTGTTGCTTTAGACATCTGTGTGCATGAATACCTATCTTGTTCTATTTCTTTCCACCGACTGGGAAGTTTTTTTTTTTTTTTTTTTGCCAAACTAGGCTAAGTACCTAGAGAGAGAGTTTCAGAAAGAGAGAGAGGAGAAAATCACATGTGTTTGTGGGATGGAGGAGGAAAGATATTCTCAGGATTCTTGGCCCCAAGGACTGATACTGATCCTGGGTGGGATGGATGAGAATAGTTAGAAAACCCAGCTGACAAACCTGTTTTCATGAGGGATTTTGTGTGATCTGTGGACCTAAACAGGATTTTTTAGGACCTTGGCTCAAAGGAGTATACATAGCAGTGGAAGGGGCATTCTTTGTGCCTCTGCCTAGAGCCCAGCTCCCTTCCGGTACCTTGGTGAATCTTTAAGGCCACCTTTGGGTCAGCACCAGCTTCTGTGGGGGTATAACTAATGCAGTTTGAGTAAATGTTAAATGCAGTTGAAATAAGATTTCGTGTTAGGCTGCTCAGGACACTTGTCTCCTTGTTGGTCACCATGCCTGATTTGATGACCTAGCTGGCTAGCCTGTGTGCCCATTCTTCTCCATCATTCTGTCTGAGACTTGAGATCATTGACAAATTCAAACCGCTGCAGTAAGAGGAAGGTTCTGGGGCTTGTACTGTCCAGTGTGTGTTCTGAGATTCGACAGACCCAGGCTCCATTTGATTGCTGTGTGACCTTGGGGAACTTTTTTTCCCTCCTGTCTCAGCTTTGGTTTTCTCATTGGGAAATGGGAATGATAAGATTGTGGTGAGGATTTAAGGGAATCAGAGATCTGAAGGGTTTGCACAGCTTGATATTAAATAGCTTATGATATTGCTGTTTACATTATTAATCATCTTAGTGTGCGAATTGGAATCCACTTACTCTTGCAGAGTATGTGCTTTTCCGTATCAGTTGGTAGAACTTAACTCACTCCCTGCCCACATGTTGTATGAGGGAGGCTGCTGTCACTTCATTTATGAAGAGACTGAGGCCCAAAAGGGAGAAGTTTGTTTCCTCAGCTCACAGAGCTGGACTGAAGTATGGCAAGTGAGCATTTCTGAGTAACTGGTCCAGAGAACTTCTTTCTGCCAACATCACTGGCTCATGGCAGCAGTTACAAACATGTATCACACACACACACACACACACACACACACACACACACACACACGCCTCTCTCTCCCCTGGTTACAGACACATAGGTGGGTGGAACCTCACATATGAGGTGCATTTTTATTTTCAGTGAAGTATAGCTGATTTACCATGTTTCATTAACACAGCAAAGTGATTCAGTTATTTATCTATCTATATATATCTGTATTCTTTTAAAGATGCTTTTCCATTATAGTTTATTACAAAATAATGAGTATAGTTCCCTGTGCTGTACAGTAATTTGTGTTGGTTATTTTATATATAGTAGTGTGTATATGTTAATCCCATCCTCCGAATTTATCTCTCTCCCCGCTTTCCTCCTTGGTAACCAAAGCTTTTTTTTTTTAATGTCTGTGGGTCTATTTCTCTTTTGTATGTGAGTTCATTTGTATCATTTTTTTTAGATTGCACATACAAGCCATGCCATATGATATTCATCTTTCTCTGTCTGACTTACTTCACTCAGTATAATAATCTCTAGGTCCATCCATGTTGCTGCAAGTGGCATTATTTTCCTCAATTTTATGGCTGAGTAATAGGTTTTGATCAGCTAGTTTCTCAAGGTTTGCTTAGATCTTCATGGACTTGAAAGTTTGCATAAGGTGTGACTCTCAGGCAGCAGCCTTGCTTACATGCATCAGGCAGGACAGCTCTCCGAGGTGTCTGCAGACAGTCTGTCAGCCTGGAGGGAGAGGCTGAGCAGAGAGCTGACATCCGGAGATCACTTCTCACAGGCGTTCCTTCATTCACGGCAAGCCCACTGCCATCAACACGCTTTGCAGATGAGGAAATGGCACTGGGGAGATCACTCGTGCACCGAGGGTAGTGACGGCTGGGCCTTGAACCCTGGCAGCCAGACTCCAGGCCTGCGCTCTCACCCCCTGTGCGGCCCTGGGGGGTGGCTGATGAGCACAGTTCATCAAAAACGCACTCTGAACCTACAGATGAAAGAAGAGGCCTGCAAACATGCAAAGGTTCCTTTGTGAACCGAATTGTGCTTTAGTTGTTCTCTGTGTCAGCAAAGAGCCACCATGAACTCCCAGGTCGTCTGCCCCGGCAGAGGGCTGATTTATGAGGATTTGCTCAGCTCTAACCAGCTGGTTAACGACAGGATGCTTTTAACGTTTCAAGGGGAGGAAGTGAGCAAATAGGCATTGAGGTTGAAGCTGGCCAAGTCCCTGGGGTTGGCTGGATGGTGAATTCAGTTGAAAGGAGTTTTGACACACAATGCTGACATCGCTAGACCCAGTTTTGAACCAGGGCTGCTCTGTGCTTAGTCTCGCTCAGTTGTGTCCAACTCTCTGCGTCCCCATGGACTGTAGCCCACCAGGCTCCTCTGTCCATGGGATTTTCCAGGAAGAATACCAGAGTGGGCTGCCATGCCCTCCTCCAGGGGATCTTCCCACCCCAGGGATCGACTCCAGGTCTCCCGCACTGCAGGCAGATTCTTTATCATCTGAGTCACCAGGAAAGCACAAGAATACTGGAATGGGTAGCCTATCCCTTCTCCAGGGCATCTTTCCAACCCAGGAATCAAACCAGGGTTTCTTGCATTGCGGGTGTATTCTTTACCAACTGAGCTACCAGGGAAGCCCATTTTGAACCCGAGTACTGAGTAAATGAGAGCCAGAAAATCAGAATTTGAGGGTCAGTTCTCCATTTCTCATGGAGAAGAGCCATCCAAAGAAACCTCCGTGTGTATTATTGGGAGTCGGGGAGGTTTTGTAATTTAGAGGGACTAAGTCAGATGGAAAAGGAAAACTAGTTGCCCAGATAGTAACAGGTGATGCACACCCTTAATTCATTTTAAATTTGATAAAATTACTATGTGAAGTTTTTGAACAATTAGAAGATTTATATTTTATATTATATCCTACTAATTCCTTGTGCATATTTATAAGCCTTTTATCCCATAGAATGTAAGAAACTATTCTACATTTAATTTTATTTTTTCAGTTCAATACAATAAGGCAATACTTTACATTGCTTTTTTTGTCCTTAAGAAGAAATGCAGAATGTTTTTGCAGAATTAACATAGTGGGCCAAGATTTCTATAATCCTTCAGTATGTCTTAGAAATAGAAGCCACGAGGCAGTGGTCGAGTGTATGTCCAGTATGTGTGTGTGCTTGGTCACTCATTTGTGTCCGACTCTTTGCAATTCCCATGGACTGTAGCCCACCAGGCTCCTCTGTCCATGGGATTTGCCAGGCAAGAATACTGGAGTGGGTTGCCATTTCCTCCTCCAGGGGATCTTCCTGACCCAGGGATCGAACTGACGTTTTCTGCAGCTCCTACGTTGGCACGTGGATTCTTTACCACTGAACCATCTGAGAAGCCCTATATCCAGGATATAATGACCCTGAATATAATGTTATAAGAACCAAAATGAAATGAACGTGTTCTTCTTTAGTCCTTAGGTTCTCACAACCATCACTTTTCTTCCTTGTCTCCCCTGGGTCACTTCCACACTGCAGGAAACACTGACCCTTCCTGAGGGTCATTGGCTATATTTTTATTGATGTTCCTAAAGAATTCCCTAAGGTTTTTCTGCTTTTGGGGAATCAGTGACTCAGAAAATCCTTTTGATCATAAGAGAAGCCAGTCTTTTGGCAGGCCCATTTGGGGATGCAAGTGAGGAAAGGGAAGGAGAACTGGAAAATAGAGGGGGGAGAAAAGGTGGGAGACTATGACAATGTTTATTTGCTTCTAAATCAGAATAAATGGGCAGCTTTCTGCAAAAGCAAACAGACTGCAAATTCATTACCCAGCTCCGTGCAGGATGCTCATTCATTCATTACTCTGGATTGATTGCAGAGAGTAAGTAGTACAAGTGCAATTTTAGACATCCCTTTTCAGAAATGAGAGCCAGACTTGAGCCTTAGAAGTAAGTAACTTTGGGACTTCCCTGGTGGTCTAGTGGGTGAAGCTGTGCTCCCAATGTGGGGGACTCAGGTTTGATCCCACAAGCTGCAACTAAGACCCAGCACAGTCAAAATAAATAAATATTTAAAAATAAATAAAAAGAAGCTATTTACTTCTTTTTTAAAAAAAAGAAGTAAGTAACTTCAAGTTGCTTAGGATGTGATGGAAGGAAAGAGAGAGAAAAGCTCTCAGTGTGTCTCAGACTTTTCCATTGATTTCTTTAAAACAGTTCTTGCCCGTGTGTCTGTCCAGGGCAGCTCCTGAGCCCAGCCTGGTGCTCATGAAGGGCATGAGCCTGACATTTCATAAGCCTCTCTGGGGCATCTACCCGCTGCAACATGCAAAATAAAAATATAAGGCATTAACAGTAAATGATGGTTTGTGTTGGCTCTACTCCAGAGAAAATCTCAGGTCTGCCACTGGAGGCTCTTTCGTTCTTCCTGGGCAGCTTGTGGAAGCCCAGATCAGAGGATGGACTGGGAGAGCTGGGATGTCTCAGGGCTGTTCGTCTCCACTGCACACACTGCTTAGATACAGAGCCTTTAAGGCTCTGACCAAGGAAGGGACAGCAAGAATGGGTGCAACTCATACATTTACCTGGATGTGTGATGATTTTGAGACCATTACCACCCTTCATCCTATTAAATGTTTAATACTTTTTCACTTCACCATCTAATTCTGCTGGTTGGTAGAAATTCCAGCCTCCCAAACTCTCCAACTCTGGGGACACGCCATGGTTACTGCCATGATTCTTCTTCTCCTCTCCCACAGACTATGGGAAGGCAGGCCGGGGAGCTGGCTGAAGTGAGATCTTTGAACTGAAGCAGAGTGTGTGAATCCTGCAGAAACCCACTCCCCTCCATCTTTGGAGCAGGTCCCATGGTTTTATTCTTAGAGTCAGTGTGAGGGCATAGTCTGTTCAACTTTTATGGGTGGAAAATACATCCTCCTCACCTACCTTCCCTGCCAGAAAAGCATCATTAAAATGTAAGAGAAAATTTTGGGTAGAAACAATGAATGTCCCAGTCTTTGGTCCTTTCTTTATTCTCCCTGTATCTTCACCGTCAACATGGATAATAAATGGCACATATTTTCTGCATGCCCTTAGAAGGAATGCCTTTGGAAGAAAGCTTTGGAAACTGTGTAAAACTTGTGTGTTTGTGAGAAGCCCCAAATTCCAGGGTCCTTGATCCCCACTTCTCTGCTGTTTATCTCATTACACTTTTTGTGTCCTATGCGGGTTAAATCGCTCTGTTTTGTCTGACTCTTTGTGACTGTAGCCCTCCAGGCTCCTTTGTCCATGGGATTCTCCAGGCAAGAAGACTGGAGTGGGTTGCCATGCCCTCCTCCAGTGTATCTTCCCAACCCAGGGATCGAACCTGCGTCTCTTATTTCTCCTGCATTGGCATGCCAGTTCTTTACCACTCGTGTCACCTGGGAAGCCCTTTATGTCCTGTGGCACATAATTATAGCTTTCTAATAACAAATCAGTACTCAATGCAGAAAATATTGAAAACATAGCTAAAGAAAACAGAATTCATCCTTACCATGACTCACCTGTGGGAAAAATGAACATTTTAGTATATTTCTTCTAGTCTCTTTTTCTGCACACATGTGTTTGTCACAGGGCTTCAACATGGTGACGTAGGAGTTAGAAATTCTCCTATTTTATTCCTTAAATACTTGGACTCACTCTCTTGGTTCTTCTTATAGGAAAGGATTTTCAATGTCTTAAAGTTTCACTTAGGAGGAAGGTTCTGCCCCTTACTGAAGACAAAAATGTGCCCCTTAGTGACACCCATAGCACAATTATTTCTACCATAGAAAAGTCCGTGAAATCGCATCTCATCCAGACTTCTGAACCATCTTTGAAAATTTTGCAATCAATGCAGTCTGACACTTAATAGGAGCAAAGGTGAAAAGCAGGGCAGAGCGAACTGTTAATACAATGCCCAGAGCTACTCAGGGTCAGGAGAGCTGGGAAATGGTGTGAGTTGGCAATGGAAGACATTGTGGCTTTTATAGAACTGTGCGATTGCACATAGTATGATTAATAAATAGCTGTGTGCTGAGTCAACTGAGTCGTCGCTGCAGGGAAGAGAAACAAATGAATCCTCACAGGTTATATGTTGTCTGTGGAGTGAGGGTTAAACTGGGCATGAACTCACAGAATGTCTAATACCTCCTTCCCACCCCCAAGGGGGATTTAGGAAAGAAGAGAAATGCCCAAGCAAATACTTGATGGTGGCAATTGCAGGGAGAGTTCTGGCATTTCTTTTCTTTACCATTAACTTGTATTTCAGAAAGACCAAGGGCTTTCTTAAAGGGCCAATAAGCCCTGTACATAAGAACTATATCTAAGAAATTGCACCGGGACTATAATATTTAAAAAGCTTGAAACAGCTCTGCAAAGACACATTTATTTCTAAATTAAACATTCTTTTAAAACATTAAGAAAATTTTTTATTGGAAATAGTTGCTTTACAATGTTGTGTTACTTTCTGCTGTACAGCAAAGTGAATCAGCCATAATACATATATATTCCATTTTTTGGATTTCCTTCCCATTTAGGTCACCACAGAGCCTTGAGTTGAGTTCCCTGAGCTATACAGTAGATGCTCATTAATTATCTATTTTATGCATAATATCGATAGTGTATATGTGTCAATCCCAGTCTCTTTTTCTGTGGAATGGATAAAGGAGGTGTGGCCCGTATATACAGTGGAGTATTACTCAGCCATAAAACTTTTTTTAATTTTAGAAAAGAAGTAGGAAAGAGAGAATTTAAAAATGCTCATCGTCGACTTTTCGACAATAACCACCACTGCTAATACTCTTTTATACACTTCTGCTCTCTTTGCTCCCAGCTCTTTTTCTCTTTGCTTTGTGGGTATTTTTAATCTCTTACTGTGGTCATTGTAAAGTTCACTTTACATTGTAAAGTATGGAGCTTTGAAAAGTGAAAGTGAAAGTAGCTTAGCCATGTCTGACGATTTGCGACCCCATGAATGGTAGCTCACCAGTCTCCACTGTCCATGGAATTCTTCAGGCAAGAATACTGGAATGGGTAAACATTCCCTTCTCCATGGGATTTTCCTGACCCAAGGGTTAAACCCAGGTCTCCTGCATTATAGACAGATTCTTTACTCTTTGAGCCATCAGAGAAGCCCCTTGTCTTATAAATCATGTTTCGGTGAACATCCTTGTAGTTAACTAAGTCTTTGCCTGGAACCTAAATTACTCCTTTGGGTACGCATTCAGCAAGAGCAGGATTTGGTAAAGTGGTATATATATTTAAGATGTGTCACAGGGCACCACACTGACGTACAGAGACGTGGGTATACAACATGTACTACTTTTACACACTGATAATAATGTTTTCTCTTTTCCTTAGCCTTTACGAACACTTCCTGATTTGATGTCAAGGCAAAACTACAAAGCACTACTATATTTCAGTTTTTACTTTTTTCATTATATAATGAAATAAAAAACTAGTTTTCATTTTCTAATTGCACACTTAAATCTCTTCTTCAGTGAATTGCCTCTTCATGTCAGTTCCACACTCCCCTCCTCATTTTGGGAGTTCTTTTTGTTATAGAGTAACATTAAAAATTTTTAAATTGAAATTTAGTTAATTTACCACAGTGTGTTTCAAGTATACAGCAAGGTGGTTCAATAATACAGACACACACAGACACACACATATTTTTTCAGATTCTTTTCGATTATAGGTCATTTTAAGATAACTGAGTATAATTCCCTATGCTGTATGGTAGGATCTTGTTGTTTACCTAGTTTATATATAGTAGTGTGTACATGTTAATTCCCAGACTCCTAATTTATTTCCCCCACTCTGCTATCCCCTTTTGTAGCAATAAGTTTGTTTTCTGTTTGTGAGTCTATTTCTGTTTTGTAAAAAAGTTCATTTGTATCATTTTTTTAGATTCCATATGTAGGTGATATATGATATTTGTCTTCCTCTGAGTTATTTAATATGATAATCTCTTTGATAATCTCTTATTTAATATGATAATCCACTTTGCAAATGACATTATTTCATTTTTATTCCCTAGTGGCTCAGACGGTAAAGCATCTGTCTACAATGCGGGAGACCTGGGTTCGATCCCTGGGTCGGGAAGATTCCCTGGAGAAGGAAATGGCAACCCACTCCAGTACTCTTGCCTGGAAAATCCCATGGATGGAGGCGGTTGGTGCAGGCTACTGTCCATGGGGGTCACAAAGAGTCGGGCATGACTGAGAGAGTTCACTCAGTATTCCATTTGTCTTTCTGTCTATGTCATCGTCTTTACCTGTTCCACTGTTGATGGACTGTTAGGTTGCTTCCATGTCTTGGCTATTGTAAATGGTGCTACAGCGAACACTGGGGTGCCTGTATCTTTGAATTATGATTTTCTCTGGATATATGCCCAGGAGTGGAATTGCAGAATCATATGGTACCTCTATTTTTAGTTTTTTAAGGAACCTCCATACTGTTCTCAAGTAATGTTTTTTAATATCTGGCAGACATTTGAATACATTTGCATTGCTGCTGCTGCTGCTAAGTCGCTTCAGTCGTGTTCGACTCTGTGCGACCCCAGAGACGGCAGCCCACCAGGCTCCGCCATCCCTGGGATTCTCCAGGCAAGAACACTGGAGTGGGTTGCCATTTCCTTCTCCAATGCATGAAAGTGAAAAGTGAAAGTGAAGTCACTTAGTCGTGTCCGACTCTTAGTGACCCCATGGACTGCAGCCCACCAAGCTCCTCCATCCGTGGGATTTTCCAGGCAAGAGTACTGGAGTAGGGTGCCATATATGCTACATAAAATACACAGCTGCAAGTTTCATATTTAAGAAAGGTAAGAGCACTTGTGAATGGGAGTGCAAGAGACAAACCTGAAGAAGAGAACATTTAGGAACTGTCTGGAAGTTTTTAGAACTGATAACTTCAATACATTTTCCTAAAAGAAATATGCATGTAGAAAAGTGCTTATATCATAAATTATACAGTTCAGTGATTTTCACAAACCAAACGTATGTGTGAAACTGGCACCAAGCCCTTGAAACAGATGGTCACCAGCATCTTAGAGCCTGCATATCTGACTTACCAGCATGGACTAGGTGTAGCTGTTTTTGTACTTTACACATTTGTTACTTGGCTTCTCCTTTCTTGCTCTGTATTATATTTACAAGATTCATTCACATGTCGTGTAGTTCATTCACCTTGTTTTTTGGTGAATGTGCCACAATTTATGAATCCTTCCTACCACTGATGGGCACTGGCAGTTTTGAATGTTTGGTTACAAATGGTGCTTCTATATATATTCTAGTACATGTGTTTCAGGCACATTGGTGTCAGGAGTAGAGCTGACATTTTAACCAACTTTCATAGGTCCACATCCTTCTTCTGTCTTCTCCACCTACCTCTCTTAAGCCAAGTACAGAACAGCACGGACTTGAAATGAATATTTTTCTGTTTTGTCTTTTCTTGTAGCCACCCTTTTAGTAAGGATGCGCGTGATGAAGTTCTGTTAACAAGATACTGATATAAATTGTGGATAATGACTGTTGGCTTCAGCCTGGGCTCTCATCTCTCTGTGAAGCATTACATTTTCCATCCTGTTATTTTCTTCTTCATCAGTTTTTGACTCATTCTAGTAAATGGAAGGTTCAAATTGTCTGAAGAGGAAAGAGATTTTTAATGTACTGGTCTTACAAGCAACCTTTCTTGGTTTACTAGTTTAATGAAAACCACATCTTTGGGGCAAGGCCATGTGCATGCATGCATTGAGGTTGAGATGTCCCAAATCAAGATCACACTGCTGTGTGATCTTCTGGTAGAATTAAATAAAAGGCATTAAAAAAATTTATAGCCACCTTTTACCAGCTTTATGTCTGATTTTTTTTTTTTCTCTCTCTCTCTAGATTCTTTGGCTGACATGAGTTTTGAAGTACTGCCATATTCACTTATCAGCCTGTGGCAAATGCAGTCCTACCAGAGTAAGATGAAAGGCTGAGAATTAAAAAAAAAAATCCATGTGCTACATAAAAATAAGGAATTGGCAGAGTTACTTTATTTCCCCCACCCTTCACTTGCTGTCTCTCTCCCTCCTTTTATTTATCTGAATGTATGGAGAAAGGTTAAATTCTTTTTTTTTTAAACCATTGTTCAATTTCTTTATTATTATTTTTGTTAGTATCTTGGCCATGCCCCTTGGCATGTAGGATCTTAGTTCCCTGACCAGGGATTGAACCCGTGCCCCCAGCAGTGGAACCTCAGCATCCTTACCACTGAACTGCCAATGAATTCCTGAAAGAGGTTAAATTCTTAATTTGTTTTTGTTATTCTTCAACCCATCAATTTTATGTATAGTCATCAGTACTTTCCAAAACCTGTCTAACCTGGCGATTCATTGTCTCAAAGCGGGCCAAATATTTGTTGGGTGTCTTTCCAATTTTATTGGTATCTCTATAAACTATGAATCACTTTGTATCTCTCTCATCTATGTGACTAAATGTTCATCTCCACAGAAACTCCCTTGAAATGAGGATTGAACCCGTCAAAAATCTCAACCAAGTCTGTGATAGGGTAGCTCATGCCCGGCTTTCCTTGCCCTTTTGTCTGTTTGCTTATTTTCATTCTCCTTGCTTTAGTGTCCTCAGTGTTTTATCTGCCACTCAAGGATACTATCCTTAAATTGATGAATAGCAATATAATATTCTTAATTGATAATCTAGCAACAGTTTAAAAAAAAAAGTGAAATTGAAAGTTAGTTGTGTCTGATCCTTTGTGACCCCATGAACTGTAACCCACCAGCCTCTTCTGCCCATGGGATTCTTCTCCAGGCAAGAATTCTAGGGTGGGTTGCCGTTCCCTTCTCCAGGGGATCTTCCCAACCCAGGGAATGAACACAGGTCTCCTGCATTGCAGGCAGATTCTTTACCATGTGAGCCACCAGGGAAGCCCAGCAACAGTAAAAGGGGGCTTAAAAATCAGAGCCAACGCCTGGCCAAAGGCTGCCATAGGTGAACCCCCTCTGTTGTTCACTCCCGTGTCTGTCACCCCACCCTGATTTGGAACTGTGTTTTCACTCTGGGCATCTTGTTTCTTGAGATCCTGTTGTCAAGGCCCACATGGACACCCCAGTGTCCTTTCCCCTGGGGCTTGATTCTAATCAGAGAGATGCTGCTACTGCCAGCCCTGGAAACAACATCACTATAAGACACTATCTGCAAGTCCCACCCCATTTATTCAATTATTTATTCCTCCCTAGAATGATGCTCTAGTGCCTGCGGTATGCTAGGCAGAAGAGATCCCACAGTTAAGATTTAGCCGCTGCTCTCAAGGAACTTACCTTCTAGTGCTAGGGAGGTACAAGTAAATAGCTTATCATAGAGAAGTGTGAGAAATGCCCTATAGACATTGGGTGGAGAGTGGAACAGCCTCAGAGGGTGAGCAAGGAGAGGCCTGAAGGTGGTTTCTCTCACTCCGAGCCCAGGAAGTTTGGGGTT
The DNA here is from genome assembly GCF_032405125.1 of Capricornis sumatraensis. Taxonomy (NCBI): domain Eukaryota; kingdom Metazoa; phylum Chordata; class Mammalia; order Artiodactyla; family Bovidae; genus Capricornis; species Capricornis sumatraensis. Next base: position 83,657,183 of record NC_091073.1, read on the forward strand.
GGTTGTGTAGAAACTTGAATTTCCTGTAAGGTTTGTGAGCAGAGAAGTGACAGGTGTTTCTAGAAGATTTTTAAGGATTGGAGTGAGGATTACCAGGACTTTTAACATTGCTTCAGTTTTTAGAAATCCCTGAAAAGTTTGCTTTTGCACTTTTGAAATTAAAATTGAATATGGTGACTTCCCTGGTGGCTCAAATGGTAAAGCATCTGCCTACAATGCGCGAGACCCAGGTTCGATCCCTGGGTCAGGAAGATCCCCTGGAGAAGGAAATAGCAACCCACTCCAGTACGCTTGCCTGGAAAATCCCATGGACAGAGGAGCCTGGTAGGCTACAGTCCATGGGGTTGCAAAGAGTTGGACAAGACTGAGCGACTTCACTTTCTTTTCACATGCAATTTTAGGATTCACAAAGTTTATTTCCTAGTTCTTTGTATTTTCTTCTATGGTTTGAAGTTTCTTTGTAAGACTGGGTTTTCCTTTTTTGACTGAGTTTTTCAGAATGTTAGGCTGATCAGTAATTTTACGGAATCTACTTGTTCTCTTTTCAAGTAGCCTTTTAGGTGTGTTTTCCTGCAGTCAGCTGGGCAGAATGCAAAAGAAGTTCAAAACTTGGTATCACCAGTAACTAGATTTCAATGAGCCTAGGCCTCAGCCTGGCCTAAGCAAGGAAGGAGACCATCCCCTCTGCCTCCTGCCCCACTCTCCACTCCACCCCACCCCCATCATATACTAGCAGTGTGTTTTGATTTAATGACATGATACATTGTATAGCATTTTATTAGCATTGTATAGCATCATATAAGATACATTTTATATCTTTATGACCTGGTCATTGAAATTAAGCTATTTCATAACCTTTGCTTTCTCATTTTCCAGGGTTTATGTGGAAAAATGATTCCATATTTGGGTTTTAGGAATAACGCAGTGGCAACCCACTCCAGTACCCTTGCCTAGAAAATCCCATGGACAGAGGAGCCTGGTAGGCTGTAGTCCATGGGGTCGCTAAGAGTTGGACATGACTGAGCGACTTCACTTTCACTTTTCACTTGATGCATTAGAGAAGGAAATGGCAACCCACTCCAGTGTTCTTGCCTGGAAAATCCCAAGGACGGGGGAGCCTGGTGGGCTGCTGTCTATGCACAGAGTCGGACACGACTGAAGCGACTTAGCAGCAGCAGCAGCAATATGTATTTCTGAGGGGATATTTTTTAAAGTAATTAAATAAAAGTCCTCCTAGCCCCCATGAAATCCTTGATAAGTTATTTTAACTTATAAAACCTTCAAATAGAACACATAGCAAGATAGTTCAAATTGGATGAACAAGTATTTTATGAAAACTTTTGGTGGTTTCTTTGGTTTCTATAGTAGGGTTGTACTAAAACCAAAGATTTTCTACTGATTTACTATCTTTCAGGAAGTGCAGTTTTAATTCCTTCATCATTTCATTATTGCTTTCTTGCACTAATAAAACTGCTCCTAGAATGTAGAGTTTCATTGCATAATCTAAACCTTGTTTAGATTTCTTAAATGCATTGTAACACAGAAGTATATAACCATATTAAAACACCACTTTTCAAAACTTTGTAGTGTTAGTGTATGTATAGGATCTTTTACTGATTATTTTCTGTTCATGCTATTCAATTAGAACTTACCTTTTTACATGTACTTTGATGTTTCACCTCACAATGAATTTCAGGTTCATCTAGGTAAGCCCATTAAATGAATTTACAAAGTCCTGGAATATTCACATTTTGGAGTCATTCAAATTTATTTATTTATTTGAAGTATAGTTGATTTTATAATATTGTGTTGGTTTCAGGCATATAGCAAAGTGATTCAGTTATATGCATATATATATAACATATATAAATGTTGCAATAAATTTTAATTTTAATTTAAGTTTATAAGCTTATTATGTTTAATAAGTTTTAATTATTTTTTCAGATTCTTTTCCATTATAGATTATTGTAAGATATTGAATATAATTTCTTATGCTCCATACTGGTTCTTCTTTTTTGTCTGTTTTATTTATAGTACTATGTATTTGTTAATCCCAGCTCCTAATGTATCCTTCCCCTCTCCTTTCCCATTTGGTAACCATAAATTTGTTTTCTGTGTTTGTGAATCTGTTTCTGTTTTGTAAATTGGTTCACATTCAAACTTAAAAAATAGAAAAAGACAGGTACACAAAGTTTGCTTGAAAGAGTGAGTGGAAGATAGTGTTCGCATCAGTGAAGAGAGGAAGCTATTAAAATGGCCAAAAGACAGTTCTTGGAAACCTTACAGACAATTCAGGAGTCAAGTGCAAACCATAGAAGGTCAAGAAAAAGAGGTACCGAGGAGACTTCCTTGGAAGTCCAGTGGTTAAGACTTCGCTTTCCAGTACAGAGGGTGTGGGTTTGATCCCTGGTCTGGGAATTAAGATCCCACATGCCTCATGGCCAAAAAACCAGAACACGCACACAACAGAAGCAATATTGTAACAAATTAAAAACTTTAAAAATGGTCCACATCAAAAAAAACAGAGAGAGAGAGCCACTGGGGTCAGGAGAGTTTAGAATTTGCTCTGTGGTATGATAGATACAGAAGGGAGATGGTGTATTGGATGGAGGTGGCGTTGGGTCCAACAAAGATATTGATAGAGAAAAGTTGAATCAGAAAGAGGCAGTTACGTGGCAAAGGCGAGCTGGTGATGAGGATGAGCCCTCCTTGCTGGCACTGGGAGGGGTGTGACAGTGAAGGCTGAGCTGGTAGAGCACTCTAGTGTGGGCAGACAAGGCGCAGAATGAGAGGAGAGGCAAGTGCACAGAGATACATACCTGTCTTGGTTTTATTCAGAGTAATTTATGAAGCCCTTGGCATGGAAGACTATGGCCACCCCTTATAGAAAGAGGTCAGTATTGCATAGAATCAGTGTTTGGATGGCAGATCTGAAATTTGTGAATACTGCTGTTATTGGATAGATTGGTGGTGTAGCTTTGAAGATTAGTTTGAAAATATAAAACCAAATGCTTCCTTCTTCCTTTTATGAACCATGCCTCCCTAGAAGTTCAGAGCCAATAGTGCATAGGAAGGAAGACAAATAAAAATGACCTTCCTTGCTCTGTGAGGCTGGCTGCTTGAGAGCCCAGGAGAGGCCGCTTCTCCTTGGCTTGAAGTTGCAGTGGTTGCTAACATTCCATTGAATGAACTGTGAGATGCGTTCACTTTATAGGGAGGGGATGTTACATTTGCTAGCCAGACCATACGAGAATTTTTTCCTTTCCTTACAAATGATAGAATAGACTAAAGAGACCCAATAGAATTAATAAAATTGTCAAGCACAATAAAAATGCCTGGATTATGTGTCTTGGTTTCTGTTTCCTCCAACTCTTCTTGAGGGCTTTAGTAGAGCTGGACCCAGCCATGAAAGGAGGATGGAAGAATTTTTCTGAATGGCTTGGCAGGAAACGTCAGGTTTTTCTGCCAAGAAATTGGAATTTCCACTTATGTCAGCAAGATGCGAATTAAAAAAGAAAGAAAAGCGCAAAAAGAAATAAACAAAAACCACACAGGTGCCTTTAAACCCAAGGTGCCAGGTTTTGGAGTCTCAGAGTCATGATGAATACTGTGCTGTTGAGTTGAATGTATCCCTGAGGGGTTGGGGGAGGTTGACCAGCATCTTTGAAAGTTTAAAGTGCAGAGGAGACTCAGCTAAAACTTTCTTAAACCGGATCTTGTCCAAACCTCCTTCAAGAATGTCTGCCTGATACACGTGCCCACATCCAACAGCTAAAGAAACCCCCTTTCCTGTTCAGCAGCCTCCCCCGACACTGACTTAACTGTTCATTGGTCCACTTCACCAACCCTGTGTCCAGGATGGAGACTCAGATGTGGATGCATCCATATGCATCCAGTGTGGGTGATGGCTGATTTTGACCAGTTTGCATTCTTTGTGTTGATTCGGTCAGCCTTAAACCTCCTGGATGCAACTCTTCACACAGGTTGCAGAAACACTCTCTCGGAACCCTGACTAAGCTTGCTATTGCCTTTTAAAAGCTATTTATTTTTATTTATTTATTTGGTTATGCCAGGTCTTAGTTGCAGCACGCAGGATCTTTAGTTGTAGTATGTGAACTCTTAGTTAGGGGATCTAGTTCCCTGACCAGGGATCGAACCTGGACTTCTTGCACTGGGGGAGCATGTTGTCTTAGCCACTGAGCCACCAGAGAAGTCCTCGCTTTTGCCTTTTGGTCAGGAGATTCTAATGTGGTGGGAACAGGAAATCTCAAGACTGAATGCTTGCAGGTTTCTCCTCTACCCTTATTAACAAAAATATTGATACATGCCAGTCTGGGTTGTCCTGCCTTCAAAAACAGATCATTGTGGACTATATCTGGTTCAGCAGAAGGTACCTTCTCTTGTATTTAAAAAAGGCACATTGAGTAGCTTGATGTGGGAAATGGCCTGTCACCTTCAACTGCTGAGAGAGTGTGACACGTTTGACCGATATGTACTTATTGAAATGTTTTGTGATTGTTTTGAAAAGAACAGAACTCAAACAACTGCAGACACACCTCAAGCTGGATAAGGAGACTGATCTTTAATCACACACATCTCAGGTTGTATATTTAAAATTCATTATTTAACACTGAGAGAGGAAACAGTCAGGAAATGTTTTCTATCTTTAAGCTTATGAGAAAGGACAAAATCTACCTTTCCTCACTGTATAAATGGTTAGGTTTAGAATTATAGGGAATTAATTTGATTGCCAACTCACTGACTTGTGACTTTGGGGAGCTTCATTTTTCTAAGCAAGTTTCCTTCATCTGTAAATGAAGGGTGATATTAGTACCCACCTTAAGTTTCGGAAAACTTACTTCTGGTGTTTTGAATGGTGCTGCCTTATTGTTGGTATGTGTTTCTCAGGTGTCCCCAAGCTGGCTAAATCAGGGGATGGCGCACTTTTTCTGGAAAGGACTAGCTAGTAAATATTTTAGAATTTACAAGGGCCCTTTGGTCTCTGTCATACCCAACTCTGCACTTATAAGGAGAAAGCTGCCATAGACAATATGAAAATGAATAACCCTGGCTGGGTTCCCATAAGACTTTATTCATGGACACAGAAATTTGAACTTCACATACTTTTCATGTGTCATGAAACATTCCTCTTCTTTTGATTTTTTTTCAGCCTTTGAAAACTGTATAATCCAGTCTTAGTACACTGGCCATACAGAAACAAAACAGGAAGTGGGTTTAAGATGCCAACAGTCATCCTAGGAGAATTTGCCTGATCATTTTTAGTAAACACTGCTCATGGAGAAACAGCACATGGATTTCTTGGGAAGATTCAAGTATCTCAAGTCATTGTAGCAAACCAAGTAGAGAAGAGATTGATATTTTTTATGCAAATTTCAAGTAGGCATACTTTGTTGTTTATTGTTTATGGGCCTGATCCAAGACACATTTAAAAAGTAGGTGAAAGAGATGGCCAGTTAAATTATAGGTTGTTAACTTGGATCCTCTTTCTGGTTGTGAAGCTGCAATTATTTGCTCCCAAGACATCTAGCCTGGCTCCTGGTGAATGTGCATAGCGGTTTGTTCCCTTACAGTTTTTTCTGTATAATCCCATCTTTTCCCCTAGGAATCTGTGAGAAGTTGGGTGGAGTAGATTGGTGATGGCTTATTTTATATAAGGGGAAGCAGCAGCCCAGAGAAATTCTGTGACTTTTCCTGAAGTTCAACCGATGCAGCAATAGAATCAGCCTTGGAAACTCAGCCACTACCTCCCAACCCACTTACATCCCACCATCCTGCTTTGCACGATTATTAAACAGATAATGAGGAAATTAGTGCTGGTACCTGGCATTCATAAATGCCATAATTTATAAAGATCCTTATCATATTTTGTTTAACCCTCAGGAAATACTGGCAAGTGAGCAGGGCAAGTTTTATTGTCTGCCTGTTAAGTGAGGCAACTGACAATCTGGTATATTTTATAAGTTTCTCAGGGTCACACACCGATAAAGCACTGGAGGCAAGTCTGGTCCTTAGGTTTTCTAACTCCTTTTATTATACCAAGCTGCCTTATTATATATACGATATGGCAGTTGATGTCATTAATATCCAAACATTGAAAAATAAATTGAAAAAGAAATAACACACTGCCTTGGTTCCAGCCCCTGGCAGTGATTTTTAAGTAGAGGTTTGCGTTATGAGAATTTTTTTTGCTTTCAAAATGCTGTGTGTGCCTCCTGTAAAAGGTTGAATTAAATGCTTTTATTTTTGGTAAGTGGCCCATGTAAATTTATTATTTATTTATTTTGGTACTTTTTGCTCCAGCTCCTTTGCCTAAACGAAGCACTGCTGCAATTTTATTGCATACCTCATCATTAAAATAAATTGAAAAGACGCTTGTTAGTTTTAATATTGCATGGATGAAAATCTATCTGGCAGTTTTAGGAATAGTTACAATTCCTTATAGTGCATTTTAAGAAGGAGTCTGGTTTTGTTCTTGATTAAGAAAAGAGAGAAGACTTTCTGAAATTTGCTATAATTCGATTATCATCTTTCTTGGGGAGGAGGTCTCTTGCTCACTGTGACCCTGGTTTTATTGACTCGTTCGGCATTCTTTCCAGCCTGTGGGAGGGGAAGTATGCTCTGGGGCTGCATGAGGGACTTTCGTTTGTTGGTAAATAACCCAAGCAAAGCTGCTTCCAAAGGCAAGTTTTCCTCTCTTCTCTATTAACCATATGCTTCTTTAACTATTGGACATATGCCCCTTTCCATAAACTACATGCAGCTTAAACTGTTGGAGCTATTGTTAACTTGAACACAAACCAAAGACTCAGATGCCTTCTGGCATGTAAGTCTGTAATACAATCCCCCCAAAGATGGTGGTAAATATTCCTCTGCATAAATAGCTTTTCAGAATCTGGAGACTCTGGATAACGGGTCACTTGATTACAGACTGAACTAGCCTTTCCTGAGAACTTTTATAGGAAGGGGTCGAATAATTTTAACACTGATCATCTTCACCTGTACCTCTAAAGGAATGCCAAGCAAGTCAGTGTTCAGCTTTCAGGGCCTTTGTAGTAGACAGTTTGCAGGGGTTAATCATCATTTATGATATTGATAGATGAGAAAGTCCTGGTGACTTGGCCACTTACCTGAAGGATGGCTTGAAGTGGGTTGTTTAGACTCATTAAGCCTCAGCGTATTTACCTGAATAACTGGGGTGCCAGGACTGCACACCTGGCAGACGGTGAGCAGCCAATGGGATTAATGCCTTTGCACTTGGCATATGACCTGGCTTTCAGTACGAGCTCAGTGAGTGTGAGCAGTAGCCGTGGCAGTAACGATCATTTCTAATGCACTTGCCTTTTCAAAATTCTTTTATTTTTTCTAATGCGCTTTTCTTTTGTACCTTTCAGGGGATGACCTGGAGAAAGCTGGTTTGGCAAGAAGGGACATTAGGGCATGTTAGGGATGTACTTGTTGGAAGGTGCTTGTGTGTAGTACAAAATAATTAAAAATAGTCTTATAACTTGAAGTAAGTGAATTTACATAAAGCCCAATATCATTGTAAGGTGTTACTAATATGTGTAAAAATAGCCTAGCAAGCACTTACAGCTTTAAGAGGTGGGATAAATAGTTTAAAATAAGACTACAGGACTACAAGAGATAAAATAAGACTATGGGAGAGAAACTCATGGGATAATTTTTCAATGTATGTATACTTAATTTGGACTTCTCTAGAGAATTATTGTAAAGGTCATACTTAGGATAGAATTAAAACCAAGAGTAAAAGAAATCAGCTATTTCTGCACTCTAAAATTTTTGAGAAATACAAGACCATAAAGGAAAAACATTGCATAGAAATATTTCATGCTCTCTTGGTACGTTTTTTAAAACTTAAAAAGTGTATAGAAATAATTATATATTTGTTTTCCACCTTCCCCTCCTCCAAAAACTTGACTCCTTAAAGAACTTGAAAGCATGGTAATTAGGTGGGTGAGTGGACTCTAAATTCCACTGCAGGCTCTGCCTCTTTCTAGCTGTGTTTTCTTGGATACATAAACCTCACTTTTTGTATCTGTATAATGAGAAGTACAAAAGTATTTACCTCATAGGATTGGCTTGTAACACCTTAGAAAAGTACTTAGTGCTCAGTAAAATTTTTTCCTATATTCATTAAAATCCTTGATTCACTGTATTTTATAATAATATTCCATCCTAAGATAATGGACTTTAATTTTGTTACCTAGTTTTCCATATTATAAATAACACCGTGATGAATATCCTTGAAAAGAAATTGTCTTCTTATCTATTTTTTTTTCCCCTTAAGATACAGCCTGGAAGTGGATTATGGAAATACTTTAATAGTGTGAGAAAGTGACTCTCCCACCATATCCCCCCCCCCCCCAACTCTCAGTATTACTGCTTTTGCTTTTTTACTGTAATATCCCTCATTGTTTTGGGTACAAGGTTTATTGGCAAAGGTGGGTAAGTTCCTTTAGGGTAATAGCTAATCTGAAGTGTGTAGCCAAACCTAATCTGCTGCCTGTTTTTGTGCAGCTCATGAACAAAGGATAGCTCTTTACATTTTTAAATATGATGTGAAAATTACATGAAATTCAGATTTCTGTGTTTATAAATGAAGCATGGGGACACCGCCATGCCCACTGGTTTATGTCTTGTTTGTGGCGGCTTTCATGCTGCAGCAGGGTTTGGTGGTTGTGAAGTTCCCAGACACATGCTTTAGGGCGCTTCTGCTGCTGCTAAGTCGCTTCAGTCATGTCCAACTCTTCTGCGACCGCACGGACGGTAGCCCACCAGGCTCCTCTGTCCATGGGATTCTTCAGGCAAGAATACTGGACTGGGTTGCCACGCCCTCCTCCAGGGAATCTTCCCAACCCAGGGATCGAACCTGTGTCTCTTACATCCCCTTCTTTGGCAGGTGGGTTCTTTAGCACTAGTCCACCTGGGAAGTCTTAGGGCATTGATCACAATTCAAATTTATTTTATATTTCTTGTCACTGAGTAAGGAAGTCCAAGAGCCAGATCTTTAAGTAGGAGCTTTAAAGTCTGACTGCCTGGGTTCCAGGCTCTGCCCACCAAGCAGCTGTGTGTCCTTGGTAAATAGCCCACCTTCTCTCTGCCACAGTTTCCTCATCTGGCAAATGAGCAGAACAACAGTGTCTAATCACGGTACAGTGAAGAGTAAAGCAAGATAGGCGAAGCCCTCTCGATCTCATAGTAAGCAGATGTTAGCTGTATTGCACTGGTGTGTGGTTAGTGAATTTGAATTGGTCAGATGAATGAGTGAGACCAAAAAAAAAAAAAAACTTGTATTTTGGACAGGTAGATGAATTTGGTGTTTTATTTGTTTCCTTAATCACTTTTACTAGGACTTCTTGAGTATAAAAATACATTCCCCTGGCCTTGTGTCTGGAAAGTTAGAAAAAGGGCAAAAGAAAGGTCGGGCTGTGTCCTGGTCCCCAGTCTTCTGCAGAGGCTGGGTGACTGGTGTCTGCCCTGTCCAGTTGGTCGGAGGAGAGGAGAGCAGCAGGGTACCAAAGCCTCCTGTCTTGTGTATGACCATCAACGTGGACTTTGGGGGAGATTAGGTTTTGTGACCATTCCTGCTTTTACTCATAGTTTCTGAACCACACCTGGAAAGTGTTTCCCAAAATTTCAGACTTCCGTGGCTAAGTAACTAGAAGTAGACTTAGCTCTATTAAAAGTGTGAAGAGTCAAAATGTGGTATTTTCATTTGAGTTTCTCAAATGCAAGTTTCATAGCTGAGGTCAAAGTGGGCAGTGGCTAGAGGGAGCTTCTGTGGTAGAAATCTGATCCAGGCAGTACCTGGCCTTGCCCAGAGGCTGAGTCAGCAAAGGTGAGCACCCTTGCACCATCCCTAATCTGGTCCCAGTGGGGGTCAAGCCTCCAGCTCCTTTCTGTACAGTAAAGATATTCTCTTGATATTTAAGTGTACTCTCCAGGAGGATCTGATTCCTGCCATAGAGTAAGCATGGTCTTTAAAATGTTATTAAAAATACAATACCACCATATGCTCAGGCTTTCTTATTACCCAGTTTTCTAAAAAACCAAAACCAGGCAACATCAACACACCAGATGAAGCCAGTTAAATTTGTGTTCACGTCACCAAATTTAAAACACGGTGAAAAGTTTAGGAAATGGAACTCTGATGTTACGGAGGGGATTGGGTGGGTGAGAACCTGGGAACCACCATTCAGAAGTGCGGCCAGCAGAGGCTGTCACACACAGAGATTTCTTTCCCTGCTTGCCTTTAAAGGAAGAGCGAGAATTCCCTGGAAGTCCAGTGGATAGGACTCTGTGCATCCACTGCAGGAGACATGGGTTTGATCGCTGGTTGGGGAGCGAAGATCCCCCAGGTATGGCAGGACTGAGGGCAGGGTAGCTCCGGGGCAACAGGCTTGGTCTGGTTGGAGGATGCAGCCACAGCAGCTGTCAGCTCACTTGAGCCTTGTGAGCAGACATTCTACGATGTCTCTTATGATTGTGGGTTGTGGATGTCACTATGGGTGGTTAACTGCTCAGGCTGTAGGTGCAAAGCAAGGAAGAGAGACTGTTCATTCTTTGCTTTTAAAAGACTCAAACTGAGTTCTCAAAGAACTCTCTAATACCTAAATGTTCCTGAGACTGTTACTCGCAGATAGGCATAAATGCGCTATTAAGTGGAAGGGAAAAAAATGGGGCCCTCCTGAGAATTTATTGTACTGCCTTTGATGTCACTAATTAACTCACTCTGTGTAAGCAGTGACTAGTAACTAATAGCAGGCTAATAGAAGAAGCTTCATGACATTTTAGAATTCTTAATGCTAGGAAAGGTCTTCTTGAGCTCATGGAAAATTAGGAAGATCTCCGTTTTACAGGACGGCCTGCCGGGGCCCTCAGGGGCCTGTTTTGTTGTTTGTTGTTGTTGTTTTTTCCCTCTTCCCAGGGACAGGTGGGGCTTGGCTACTGCTTTGTCTAAAACTTTGAAAGCTGGTTAGTAAGGTTGGGTTTGTGCTGGCCCAAGTCGTAGTGTTAACACCCAGAAGCATCCTTTCCGAGGTGGGCAGGGGTGTGGACCTCTGATTGGTGTGGGTTCAGAGAGAGGCAAGAGGATGTAAACCCTATATGGCATGCCTGGTGAGGCCTCAGACATGAAGCTTGTATGATCGACCCCTGATTTTCCAGATGGCAAGGAGCCCTTATTTTTAAAAAGGCAGGAGGCTGCTTGCTCCAGGCCTTGGGAGCTCCCTGCTCCCAGGAACTCACAGCAGTGTCAGGTTTGCCCTTCAGTTTATCTAAATTCTTGTCTTACTCTTCACTCTTTCTATCCCAGGAGCCCCCTTTAAAGCTGTGTGAAGCTCTGTAAGCTGAGTAGTAGGGAGTAAGGCCAGAAATTGCCTTGGGTTTAGTACTAACCTGTTCTTGGGAGCAAATAGTTTCTGGTGAAGGGCTGGTGGGATACTGGTCAGTCTGGACTATGTTTTGTTCTTTGGCAAAAAGAACTCTAGAAATATTAAAAAAAAAAAAAAAATTGTGGTACTCCTACTGCTGGGATGGAGGGCGTTTTCTACTTCTTTGCTTTCCCCTGGCGATCTTCTCATTGATGGAAGGAGGCAGAGAGAGCTACCCGCTAATTCTTGAGCCCATGATCTTTGAGAAAGGATTACCACTTGAATTTCTCCAAAGCTTCACATCCCCCGGCCACCCTCTCGTGTAGCAGGCCTTGCAGTCAGTTTAAAGGTTGCAGACAAAGCAGAGAGCTCTCTCCCAATCCATCTGGGCCACTCCCTCTGTCATCAGTCATTGTCAATGGGAGATGTATGTGTAGCCTCACAAGGGCGATGTCTGACCCCAAGGGCATTGGAAATGTTCTTAGAGAAGGCATTGTTTGCTCCTCCCTTTGGCAGCCAGACTCTAAGATTCCAGGGAGCAGCTTCTGGCTTAGGCATCCCTGCAGTCAGGATGGAAAGGGTCAAGATTCTGCTTCTAAAAACTACAGACACTAACCACCGCCCCCACCCCCTTTCTTGGCATAATTCTACAAACCTTGTGAATGTGCTTAGCCTCTTCTCTTTCGTTTCTGATCTCTCTTTGGTCAAAGTCTTAGAGAAAATTCTGAAACAAGGAGGCGAGGAGTTGGGTTCTATTGGTGTTTTTTATTCAAAGAACATCAGAAAGTAAATAACCACAGAAATAAAAGCTGACAAGATGCAACCAATACATAATAAGAAAACATGAAATAATGCTCTTTCCAAACACAGCCAAGCAATTTCCTGGGAGAAAAGCAGAAAATGATGTTCTGTTTCTTGCTTAGAAGAGAAGAAGGTGGGGCTCCAGGCTTGTGGGAGCACACTAAAACCTGCAGTAACACACAGATGCCATTGGTCGAGCCTCAGCGTGCGGCAGTATGTGTGTGTGTGAGTGTGTGTGTGTGCGCGCGGACACACAGCCTGTGTAAGGCATGAGCCTGTCCTCATACCTGTGGGGATAAGATGCTTCAGGGTACTAAGACCCTGAAGTTGGATGTCCCACAGTGGATTTGTCCCTGGGGCCCTCTGGGTTTTTCCCAGAAGTGGTTGTTTGTTGACAAAAACTTATTTGGAGAGTATCAAGGATTTGAAAATGTCAGATCATCAAAATGTAATTGCTCTCCTCCCTTCCTTTAATTGATGGTCGTGGGGGTGGAGGCTGAGATTGCGCACAAGCCATAGGTATCATTCGCCAAACCTGCCTGGGAGCAGACCTCTTCTCATGTTAACAGGACTTTGTGGCCTATCGAAGGCGTGATTAGGATTTCTCTTACATCATGTATAAAGGACATGGTTGCATAGTTTTGATCAGGAAACTGGCCCTAATGCCTTGTCCTGCTATAACATCAGGTTCTGGTGAGGAGCAAGTGAGAAGATACAAATGATAAAGCGGTTTGTGGCAGAAACGGATTATTTCTTCTCTTAAGAAAGGGGATTGATGTTTGCTGGTGAGGGGTCAGGAATAGCCCTCCGCATGTTGATTGTGGCTCACACCTGCGTTTTGATCTATTTGTAGATGACTTGATGATTGATATCATTCAGTTTGGAAATGATGAGGTTTCACAAACTCAGACCTTACTAAACACGGAAATATTATTTTCTTGTTTGAATCCTATTCTGTTCAAAATCTGAGTATCCACTCTTTTTTTTTTTCCTCCTTAACATTTTGTGGCCTCCACCCCTCCCCCCAGCCGCCCTGCCTTTTGGGCTCACCGAAATTTGAGTGCCACTTTTCTGGGAAAGCCTGATATTCTGACTTCAGTTTTGTAATTTAATGATGGAGAGTTTCCTTAGTAAACCAAATTTAGAGTCCTAGAATGCTTATCTTATATCCAGACCTTGAACATAAAAGGCATTTTATACCCGCAATTGTTCATTTAATGAGCAATTGCAGAGTGCAGGCCGGTTAAGGGATTGAGCTATATGCACTATTATTGCAAGAAGTATTCCGAAATACCAGAAATAGGACGTAAGCTCTGATCAGGGAGACTGCGAGCACAATTACCTTCTTTTCAAATCCTTCTGTGACACTGCGGGAGGAAAAAGGACTTTGAAACTTGAAAGGAAAGAGCTTGCTTTCAACCTCAAAAGCTAGGAGGAAAGGGCTCTGAAATTTGCTCTGAATTCCCAATTCACCATTAGCCTGTTTCTTCCTTTAGCCTCAAGGCATTCTCCGCTTTTTGAAAAGATGTTAAGAAATTCAGTCACAATAGAGAGCCTAGTTCTGAACGTGTTTCACTCGGTCCATTGAGGTCTGGGCTCCAGCCTTTGTGTGGAGTGAATTGAGCTGAGCGGCTAGCTGGTTGCAGAGAGGTGAATGAACAGTCGCTGTGCAGTGGCAAATTCTGGCAAAGAAAGAAGCGCCCCCTCTTCCTTTATTTTCCAATATGCATTCCTGTACAACCCCGCTAGTGGCCATATGTGGCGTCGAGCCTGTTCTTAAGTCAATACGGGGTCCTTGGTTTATTGCAACTCTTGTTAAGTTTGTCTTGTAATTGAAGCTGCTGTTGACCTTGCTTGGGGACCGTTTGTAAAACCGTTTATTTAGCATAAACTGAAATAATAAACCCTCCTTCTCTGGGGCTGATTGTGATAGGGTGACATTAGTTTGATTTAATGATTAGCCAGCCTGACCCTTCTGCTGGAGAGAGTGCCTTGAATAGAGAGAGTTCACTCGGAAGCACTCAGAAAGAATACTAATGAGCTTGTTAAATTTAGCATGGCTCCAACCACTTTTAATTCCTCTAATGGGAGCAAGCACTGCCTGGGAGAGGGAGAAGGCCAGGGTGCAGGGAGGCAGGGAGACACCGAGAATGTTCCTAGCAGGTCTGCACTGCTAGAGAAAGCCCAGCAGAAAGAGAAGTTTGCAGAAAGTAGCTAACCAGAGCCTGGGACTGAGTTGTAAGTATCCATCTGTTCGCTTTCACTCTGTGTCTTCTGTGTCTTGGGGGGAAGAGAGGCGTGATGCTTTTAAAACTGGATTGCAGGGGACGGCTTAAAATCCACGTTCATTTCAAAGAGGTGAACACTTGTACCACGAGATCCTCACCCGCTGATTTGGTAAAGGGGACAGGAAGTGTTCCTGGTTGGTGATGCGGTGCAGGGTTTTACCTTTCCATGGGAACAGTCATCTGAAACTTTTTTGTCCAGTCCAATGCAAAAGAGCACTTGTGTCCTGGGTCTCCGGGAGAAGAAGTCAATCAAGAGTTTGGGAACAAATGCACAGGTGTGTGTGTGTGTGTTGAGTCCTGCTTCTCACCACGATGCCTTCCTGGAAACCTTCCCTGTAAATGATCTAAGCAATGTTGGTGATGAAGCCGCTCTTGAGTTGTGAGAGTTTATGGCACCAAGCGTGTCTGATGCAATATGGGTTGCCTTTGGATGAGTTTGGAAAAACCTGAGACAGCTTCTGAAATGCAATGTGGGGGCAGCCCTCCCTGCAGTGGGTGGGAATTCCCTAATTTCCACTGGAGCACAGATCTGCAGAAGGCAGGGGATCCAAAGTGGGATCCTGATGACAGTTTTGAAAACAGTTTTTCTCCTGAAGCTTTTTAGAAACTTGCATGTCTCAGTCTGACCCTCCGAGCCTGCAGCTGCTGAACCGAGAGAGGCACGAACAGTCGCCCTGTGTTTGGCTGTTCAAGTCCACTGGCAGATGCTTCTGAAGGACTGGGCTGTTTGCTTACATTTTTGCAGCTGACTTCTGCTTGTTGCCATGGTGGACAGTATGTTTCTGTCAATAATTTGGCCTGGCGTAGCCTGTCTGCGCTGACTCTCCAACTTTATTGAACAACTCAGCTCGACTGAACAAGATTAGACAGCTCTCGTCTTCTTGGCTTGCTAGAGTGGTTGCTAAATTTATAAGAGCAGGCAGGAATATGGCTTGGAAAGTTTCCCTTTCACTGTAGATAGCACTCTTTCAAGCCTCATAGCTGTTTGTATTCTGGGGATGTATACTGTCAAGGTTTCATCCTGAATGCCCCTCAGAATCAACTCAGTATAGGAGATGAACTTCAGGAAATAATCACTTGCTGGAATTTTCTGGAGAGGGAGAGTAGGTGAAAATGTGGGAGTCCTGACTCGTATAAGAGTAAGTCCGATGAAAGTTTCCACATGAAAAAAATCCTGGCCTGCGTTTTACTAAGAGAATTAGTTCATTTTTTTTCAGTATTAAGTGTTTGAACTTTGCTGATTTCTTGTTCTAATTTGATATTCACACATACTGTGTTAATTCTCATAAAGGAATTAATTTTTAGCTAAAAAGACCCGCCCGTTTCCACTTACCCGCCTCTCCCTAACTGCTTCTTTCTCTCACGAGGTGGGGGAGAATGTGGGAGGGCTGCGAATAGTCCATGCCCAGTATTCAGTTATTCGTGAAGTTGGATTCAAATGCTTGTCTGTAAAGACATCATGTCTAAGAAACTCACTCTATTGTAGGGATGCAGTTTTAAGAGAAGAAAAGTTAATTTCTTCTAGGAAGATTAAGTGAAGGGAATCCTGTTTTAAACCTGGAACAGATTAGTAGGGCTTGGTTATTCATCTTTCCCAAAGACTGCTAATTGCGTGTCACAGTCCCTCTTGGTATGAGCTGTCTGGCTTTCCAAATTCAGGTCCATTCTATAGAATATACACCTTAGTGCAAAGTTGAAATTGGAAGTTGTGCAGGCACACTTTAGTGGAAAATATGACTTTGGCCATGGTGGGAATTTTTATAAACCGACTATGAGTTTTGAGTGTTTTTGACATCCTTACGTCTTTACATCACTGAAAACCTTCATTCTGCAGCCTGCAACTTTACTGCTAATGAAGTTTGAGTGTGGATTAGGGCCTAAAAGTATTAGAGAAATTAAAATGTCGGATTTTTGTTGTTGTTGTTGTTTTTGTAGTTTGTTTTTAAACTAGAAAAAGCATGGTTGTAATTGCTTTTGGAAAGATCAATGTGTGAAAATGTGACCATTTTCTTTTTTAGTAGTTACTTGATAGATTAAACTCATGATTTATTCCATCATTACAAGATTTGAGGGTGGGGATCTGCACAAAATAATGTTTCACAGTTACCCAGCAGTAATCAGCAAAATCACTGTAAAGTCCAGAACATACCTCATTGCCTGTTTGGTTTTGAAAGTCATTTGCTAGGCTTAAAAAAAAAAAAGAAAGAAACATACAGTTCTTATTTCTTCAGGTCCCAAACATAGGCAGGAAAATGAGAGTTGCTACTGGCTTTAGGTAGTTCAAAGTATTAGTCATCACAAAAGAGTTGTTGTTACTTGAGTTTGTATTTTCACACTAGTTCATGTTCATAGCTATTCTTCTAAATTTGTCAAAAGAGCTATGAAATTGCTAAAGCATACTTTTTTTTTTTTTTTCTTTTTAAGAGACGTTTAAGAGAGTATGTCTTTAAGAGAGTATGTCTACTCAGCTAGACATACCTCTGTTTTTTCGGATATTTTGAAGAGAAGTTTGTGTGTGAATATTAGATGAGTTCAAGATCTGTTCAGTTAAATAGTACATCAGTATTATTATTTATATGCACTTATAGTTTTTTGTTTTTGTTTTGTTTTTAGGATCAGGAATGAGAAACAGCTTTCAAATGGAGTGTCTAAGCAGTGTCCTAACAGCTTTGTTTCCATCAGCACTTATCTGTCAGAGCACAGTCTGTGGATTAAACACAGCTTGTGTGGGCATAATTGAGAGTGCGCGTATGATTCTTACAGATGAATTGGTCCACTTGTTGTGGGTTTTGATTGCCAGTTTGGTTTGATTTTATGCCACGGGTCTTTGATCTGCTATTATCAGAAAGGCCATCCAATCACATTTGCAGAGAACCATAGTGGACCGATGGAAAGTTCTTACAGATGAAAGGGAACAGAAGTATGAGGGAGCTTGAATTTCATCAAGGCGTTTCTTACATGTTTGAAACGATGTCTGGAGCCCACCAGAGTGTGGATGTAGATCAGTGTAACTGACGCCCTCCACACCCACATTCTATCCCCATTTTCCTCTTAGCTCTCAGCTTGGTTCTGTGGGCCGAAGCAGGAAGTGTCCTGTAAGGGGCACTGTAGGTTTTCATGATTGCCATCTTTATCCCTCGGAACCAGCGGGTTTTCTGTCCTATGTCTGGCACTGTTTCATCTCTCAGTGGATCACACATCTGACTTAAAAATAAAATCACAAGGATAAGTTTTGCTTTCTAACAGGTCCGCCTCCGAGGAACAGGGGTCTCTTGCCTCCTGGATCACCGGAGGCCTGGCTTCCTCAGGCCAGGAGAAGCTGGCAATCCACAGCCTTAGTCTGGTAAAATCTCCAGCTCCTCAGGCCCTGCAGGGATACTGGCAGGTCCCTGATGGGAAACCTCACTGGCAGATTCGGCTGGAAGCCGGGGATAGAATTTGCTGACATCTCAACTTAATAGGCTCGTTTCCTGCTCTCCTTCTCCTTTGATTTGTATCTTGGACCCTCATTCACAAACAATTTTGGCTTGAGACCCTCCAGTCATGGCTAGCTTTCACAGTTGCCAAGAGTGAGAAGTAGGCTTCTTTTGGAGGCGGGGAGATGGATGGACAGGGAGCCCCAACTGATGATGGTTTTTGAATGTCTCCTCAAAGTGCTCACAGAGATTTCATTTCCCTTCTGTCTTCAGAGGATGAAAGTCCTGGACAGACCTATCACAGAGAGAGAAGAAACGCAGTCACTATGCAGCCACAGATTGCCCCGGGGCTCAGCAAGATCAGTGAGGAGCCTTCAACATCCAGCGACGAGAGGGCCTCGCTGATCAAGAAGGAGATCCATGGGTCCCTGCCTCACCTGGCCGAGCCCTCTGTCCCCTACCGTGGGGCTGTGTTTGCCATGGACCCCAGGAATGGCTACATGGAGCCTCACTATCGTAAGTCGCCCCCAACCTGTGGCACTTGCTACAGGAGCCACGGCAGGCTGTGTGTGTGTGCATGTGCGCTTAAAGAGTTCCTTGTCTTGCACTATTTTATGCAAAAGTTTAATTTACTGTTTACTTCTTAACTTCTCCCACATCCTGTTCCTTCTTTTTAGGGAAACCATTTCTTTCCATCTCTAAGCAACTTGGACCTCGGGGTTTGGGGGGCGGCTGTCAGGAAGGTGTCCGTCTGTGGCTAATCCACACAGACCTTTCCTGGGAACTGAAACCAGATTTTCTCCACCCAAGTAGACCCTGCTGGAGGAAAATCGGTGGAGGAGGGGGAGTTATTAAAGTGGGAGGCATTAGCAGATGTCTTTAATAGCAGATATTCCCCTTGTTTATATATATATATATTTGCTTTATTGTTGAGGAACAAACAAACCTCTTTTAACCAACCAGGGCCAAATTCCTTCTGTGGAAGATTTTTCTGTGTATTCTACTTTCTTCTGGAATTCGCAGGCTGGAGACCTCGTAAGCTCCTCTTCTCACACTCAGGAAGTTTAAGAAATGAACTAGGATGGTGAACACACCCACGGGATGGTTGCAGAATGCAAAGGAAACTATATAAGGGTTGAGCTTGTTTCCGGCCTGGTTCTAGTTAAAATATATAATTCGGTGGTGGAGTAATGAAGTTCATATTGAGATGCCCAAGCATGCAGCTCTTGATTACAGATTTATCACCTTGCTAGGATACAGACCTGCTGTTTAACCTTCCCGGCTCCAATTCCAGATGATCCATCGTGTGCCACAGAGGGGGACTGGTTTGTGTTTTCCTTTTTCCACATCATTCAGAAATTTTAGTGTTTTAAGGCAAAAGGTCATTAGCCAGATGACTGATGAGTGAGGACAGCTGATTAGTGCATGTTTTTTGGTTCAAGAAAGTGCCCAGGATAAAAGCTAATTTCATCCCTTCATTAGTTGGCTTGAAGCAGAGGGGAATGTTCCCTCATCAGGGCGCAGATCAAAGCGCTTCACACAACCTTAAGTCTCAGCAACTGCTCCCCCCTCCTCCCCACTAGATTATATTGTTGGTAAAGATGGAAGATACATTACTTTTTTTCAGTGGAGGCAGAATTTTTTTTTTTAAGTGGTCAGAGGCTTAGAGGAAAAGGTTCGATGACTTCTTGTTAGTTTTTCAAAAAGCCTGCAACTTTTCTGTTTAAAAAGTGCTTCTCAGCCCTATGGCTACAGTTGTTAACTTTTACAGTTACAGAAATGAGGATGTATAGTGTGTGCGTTCCTCTTCTTTCCTTGTTAGAGGTTTATTTCGTTTTATTTTTCCTTTATTTTTGGAATGAGAGTTTACAATAGTTGTCAGTAGGGTTTTTCTCCAAGCCCATGTCTGAGTTTTTTACAGTGTATTTTTGTGGATGGGTCTCTATTAGATCTCATCCATGCAGAAAATATGAGGGACTCTCCATGCTCCCTACCTATATTAATATTCCCCGAGAGTATGCTTACTTTTGAAAAAGGATAAAGTCTCGATTATCAGCCACACATGCCCTGCATTGTTTGTGCCCTTGGATGGGAACACAAACTTTCCCTGTTTCATATTTATGCTTTGTTTTTCATTCCAGATGCCCACTAATTAGTGAATAGTTAATTGCTCAGGACAGCTGAGCGAAGTAGGCAGATGACCGTTAACTTTCTCCGTGCTGTTCAACGTGCAGCTTGCTCTCGGCCCATTTGTTCTAACGGTTTGCCCATTGAGTCCTCTCCTCATCCTTTGAGGGGCTGGGATCTCTGCACACCTGGGACCCTTGTCCCTCCTCGGTGGTCCTTGTGTGTGACCCCCTTCTCCAGCCTCCAGTGGGAGTATGAACCAGCACAGGGCGCTGGAAAACTCTCGATGGCTCTTGGAACCATTGCTTGTCACTCTGTTGAAGAGGCATCGCACCTATAGGTTGGTTGTGCTTCAGCTTTTCCCACGGTATTGTTCAAACCACTATAAAATCATTGGGTAATTTAGAAGTGAGGTAAGCTGTCTATCACCAAATGGCAAATGTTTTTCTGCCCCACCATTCCAAGGTACTCACTCAGTTGGGCATGAATAAATGCTATCGTTACATCCATCATATGGACGTGGAGTCCTGGAGATTGGCTCAGCAACCAGGGCACTCATGTTCCAGCCTTGCCACCTACTGACCTTGTGACTGTCGCCAAGTGGGCTTGTCCTCTAAGATCCCTCCGAGGATCCCTTCTCAGCTGTTGAATGGGAGTATTGTGAGACTGCCAGCCCCACAGTGTCCTTGTGACAATTAAGTGAGACAGTGCCAATAAAATACCAATATTTTGTACAATCTCTGGCTCGTGATGAATGCATCTGAATCATTGGGGATTCTCTCTATTCTCGGCCTCATTTTCCTTCTCCTGCTTCTTCTTCTTCCTTTTCCATCTTCGTCATCATGAGCAGCAGCAACATCGTCCCCACCACCATCTGTATGTGATAAGTTCACTCTTCAAACCAAGGTGTCTTGTCAGAATTGCAGTTGTGTTTGGTTCCGTGTAGACTGGCCTTTCTCTGTCAGACCTGCCTTTCTGATTCCCCAAGGTCAGTGTCTTCTCTAAACACAGATTAGAGATGGAGTGAATTGTAAAAAAAAATCTTTTCTTAGGGAAAGATCGTGAGGTTAGCATGGGGTGCCACAGTCTTCTAATCAGAAGAAGTCTTTCTCGCTGAATCTTAAAGGATGGACTATCATTTTTTCCTGTTTGAGGAGCAGAGAAATTTTAAACCTTTTGCATGAGTTGGAGTAGTTTTAACATTTAAAATTCCTACCAGAAAGTGTTTTATATAATAAATACAAGCTTAATGCCTGTGGAAAAGTGAAAGGTATAGTATTTAGGTATTCATGGTAAATGATGGAAAGGTGTCCTAAACTAAGCTCTGAGAAGTCAGTAGGACATGACTCTATTTTTTTAGAATCCAGTTGGATTACTTATCTTCTACCAGTATAATGAGTGCTTTTTTTAGGTACTTTGTAATAATACCTACCTGACATGGATTTAAATTATCCAGGTAAATGACAGATGGGAAGCTGAAATTGACACATCTTCCAAGAATCTTTTAGCGTGTGAGAAAAGTGCCCTCTTTTTCAAATGAGATGTATAAGTTTGGCCAAGTTTCTTTACCTTGTCTCCGTCGGCAGCCTTGTCAAGCACACAAACTGATCGTGGACCTACGGTAGCTAAAGGTCCAGAGACATCTGTTTAGGTCACTCCCTTTTCCCTTGAGTTGTCTGCCAGCCCCACTAGACCCTTGGAGGGAAAGATTTCTCTAATCCAGTGTAGCTGGGCTTGTGAACTCTCACAGTAATTCCTGCGTTTCTCTGTGGTTGGAAAACGCAGACGTTCCAAGATGCCTGATTTGTGCTTCTATATATACCAACTTTGTATTTCTAACGTGTGGGCAGGCTTCCTGTAAGACCGGAAAAAGGAAAATCATTTTTCCCCTCAGAAGGACATCTGTAAAATTTTTATTGCATAAGGCTCTGTTATACTTGGGTAGGCAATGTTGCATCTTCACAAATTGCACTTAGGCGGGATTCAAAGTATTTTGGGTTTTGTGGGTTTGACTTTTAGAAAAACGAAAAAGAGAAAACCCCAGGATAGCGGGCACTTCAAACATTTGCAACATGTGTTTGGAATAAAATCCTCACAGGGGGCACCGGGGGCTTTCTCTCGCCAAGGGTAGCTGTGGAAGCGGTGTATATCAAGGCAAGAGAGTAGATGTTCCAGCCGCGTGGCTCAGACCTGGGGTGGTGCTGACAGGCTGGCTGCTGTGGGATCACTCGTGCTTTATGATTGGGCAGGGCATGGGAGGGACCAGATTTGGGGAATCTGACCTGCTTGTCCTGGAGTCAGGATGACGACCCCCATCTCCAGCCCAAAGGTTTCTCAGCAAAGATTTTATTCTTCTCCTGCTTCATCTGCAGCAGATATGCCAAACCACCATCACTCCCTGCTTTCACTTACCACAGTACATTTCTTCTTTTATAAACTGACAAGGCAGGTGACATAATAGTTAAAGCATTCCTGTACCCTGGCCGACACTTAACTTTTATTCGCTTCCCTGTTACAGAAAACATGTGTTGCACTGTCTTCTGGACTGTGGAGTGCAGTTTTCTAACTATCCCTGCTGGGCTCTTGGTGGGGAGTTTCTTGGCATCACCATCATGTCATACAGGTCCCCTGCTGGTGGGGAGGGTTTAGAAAGATGCCCCCTTTTCTAAAATTTCAGGTCTCTTTTCCAGTTTTATAGTTGTGTGAAGACTGCTTTCTCTATGCCCCCAACTGCTCCCAAGCAGTTATTCCTCCTGGAAACTATGATTCATTCCTCCATGTAAATGCTTTGATTGAAAACATACCGCTGGTATTCTTC
The DNA here is from genome assembly GCF_032405125.1 of Capricornis sumatraensis. Classification (NCBI taxonomy): domain Eukaryota; kingdom Metazoa; phylum Chordata; class Mammalia; order Artiodactyla; family Bovidae; genus Capricornis; species Capricornis sumatraensis. Next base: position 83,680,044 of record NC_091073.1, read on the forward strand.
CTTATGTTTCCCAGCTCAGATGACAGAACTATTAGTTGCTAATTAGCAAAAACCTGAGGAATTAGCTTAAAGAAAAGAAACTGAATTTTTAATTGGCTAGCATTTATCTTCTGCAGAAAGCTGATGTGCCGAGCCCACTTGCATTCTTGTGTGCTAAAAAAAAAAAAGGCACGGAAGATATTTTTTCTACCTGTCTGTCTTTATGTTAGGTGACTTTCCACACCCTTTAGAAATCCATCTTCTAAGTGAGGAGAAGGGAAGAGGTGTATTTTACATATTTAATAGACGCACCTGCTCACATTTCTTTTACTCTTGGAGTGTCATCTGGAGGCTGTGAAAGACAAAGATGCCTACGAGGCACAAATGAACAGTTTGGTGTTGACCAAACTGCAGAGACAGTGACAGCTCCCCGGGTGCACAGTTCTGTTCTCATCCAGGCTGTCGTTTCCATCTTTGGAGAACAGTTGGGAAACCAATCAGGAGTGTTGTGATTGTTCCTCCCTCCCTCCCCAACCCCCCCAAAACTGGAGGGTTTCACCAGAAAGCCTGATGTTGCATCCTAGTCTGGGGGCTTTGCTGACTGTCTTGCATCTTGAGCTAGTCGACTTGAATCATGGGAGGACCTGGAGTGGGAAGACGCAGATAAGTCTAGGAAGCTTTCAAAACTTATTTATGAGCTTAAGAAAAGCTCTCTGCTTATTCCTGTCCTTCTCTTAGAAATTCAGTGTAATGATCCAAGGTTTCTTTCAGAAGCTTGGAGGTAAATGTTTTAAGACCAGAAATAGTGAGCCCATGTCCACAGACTTTTTTTAAAATAGAGCGACACTGCAAGCAACCCTGCAGAAAGTGGTGGAAATTTTGGAATCATTTTTAGGAGGCTCCAGATTCTACTCCCCACTGAATCTTTAACATGACTGTGACTCTACGCTTGAGTCTTGGGAAACAGCGAGAGAGACTGGAACTCGATGGGAAGAGAAGCACTGTGACCTTTGGAGAAAGAGCTGTTGATTTTATCCGTTGAATTTAAGGGACACACTTATTAGAGGGGACCAGAGAGAAGCTTGAAGCCCATTCCTCTAGGAGAGGAATGAATAGAAAGGAAAGGCAAAGGCAGACCGTGCTCTAGAGAGAACCAGTTGGCTTATTGTTCTGGCCTGGCCCTCTCTCTCTCTGTTGCCCTAACAGTGCCCCCTGCAGGCAAGTCTGGCTCCCTTGGCCCACTGCTCAGGCCGCCCTGCTCAGGCTATTGACCTCCTAGAATAATTCTTGCCTGTTCTCCTCACCTTCAAGTGCTATGCAGTCTTCAGTCTAATGATGCACTTCCTTTGCAAGGATTCCTGAAGTCCCATCTCACAAAGATCTTTTCCTACCCCGCACCCCTAGTCCATGTAAGACCCTGAAACACATCACAGGTTGTCCGTGTATGTTGGCCTGATCTTCTTTAGAATAAGGTGATGTCTGGGGCAGTGCTTTGTTCTTCTATCCACCAGAGTTCCTAGGCAGGACCGAGAGGGCTTGTTAATGCAGAGAAGGGGTGAGCTGTTCATTGCTTGGCCTGTCAACACTGGAGATGAAGTTGATCCAGAGCTTGCTGGTCAGAGGTAGCTCCTCAGCAAACAGAAGAAATGGAAGCTTCTGCTTTCATTTTATAATTTACTCACTATAGTCAACCTCTGATTCAAACGTACTACCCACCCCCCCATCCTCTCTGAACATGCTGCTGCTGCTAAGTCATTTCAGTCATGTCTGACTCTGTGCAATCCCATAGATGGCAGCCCACCAGGCTCCCCCGTCCCAGGGATTCTCCAGGCCAGAATACTGGAGTGGGTTGCCATTTCCTTCTCTAATGCGTGAAAGTGAAAAGTGAAAGTGAAGTCACTTAGTGGTGTCCTACCCTCAGCGACCCCATGGACTGCAGCCTTCCAGGCTCCTCCGTCCACGGAATTTTCCAGGCAAGAGTACTGGAGTGGGGTGCCATTGCCTTCTCCTTGAACATAGGCAAGGTTTAAAGTGTTTATGACACATTAATTCATTTATAAGTTGTTCATTTGCAAAACATCAAGAGTATTTGCTTCCGCATACCTGCAGCACATTTAGAACTGCCAGGAGGCTCAGACATCGTACATTGTGGTTCTTTGGAGGAAACTGACACTTTACTCAGAGTTGGATGAGGACCAATTCATTTTAAACACCATGGGATTTGCATAGGAGATCTCCTGTGTATTTTGAAGTCCATCTAAAAATCAAACAGGTAGGTATTCTTCCTGTGGTTAAGGTGAGCATGGTCTTTGTTTTTCCCTTTAATAAATTTCAGTGGTCTCTCTTATCTTCAGTAACCTCTAAGGCAATTCACGGTTTCAGTAACATCTTTCCAACTTATTAGTGTGGAAGTATGTGTGTAATTCCTGGTAATGGGATCCTCCATTGACAAATTGATTGGGATCATGAATCCAATTGTTTAAATATTCCATGGAATTCTGTTTCTTTTCTAATTTGCCTACCCACCCAACACCCAGCACAAGTGACAGTATTCTTAGTTGCTTATAGTTTCTTTTCCTCCTCTGTCACTCCGTCCTTCGTTGAGGGAAAGCATGAGAAACACAGCAACTCCTGCCACTTCATAGCCATCTGCTCACAGCTTCGTAGCCCATTTTCTAACAGAGGCAACATTATCCTTGGCCCCCTCCTCCTTTTTCTTGTATAATTAAAGAATGTTACCTTTGATGTCTCTTGAAAGCTGCATCTCCTGCTCTGCTTTAGCTTTCTTGATCTTGTACCTATAAATTTGTGCTGTATCTTCATCTCACTTAGTAAAAGGGCTGGATTTTTCTTTGTGCCTTGCACAGTTTGCTTTAATATGGGGTTGCCGATCTGGCATTTTATGGCTCTGTCCTTCTTATGTTCTGATAGAGTTTAGATTCTTGTGGAACTCTTTGAAAAGTATCCAGCTTTCAATCCTTTGAGCTTTTACATGCGGGTCCATACTTTTTGTCTCCTAAAACGCATTGTTTTCATTTTCCTAATATCGTCCCTTCTTTGTGGGCGGGGATGGGGGTGTCTCCTGGCTTTTTATCAGCCTAAGTTTTTGATGAGTTTCTTCCTGTTAGAACGAAATGAAGAAAGTTCTGGACTCATTTAGCTGTTTGTGTTTTTGGTTCACCTGTCAGTCATTTGCTAGTTAATCATGCTTACCAAATGTCTCTTAAGTGCTAACCTGTGTTGGACAGAAAGAACAAGGTCGTTGCTTCCGTGGAGCTTTAGGCCAGTGGGACAATAGACCAAGAGGATAAGCCCTTGCCGAAAGTCTGTATAAAGGATGTATCATAAAAGATAGATGCAGAGTCCCTGAGGAGTAGAAAACACACACATACCTCACCCAGACTTGATGAGTTGGGAAGGCTTCCTGGAGAAAGTTACACCTGAATAAATACTTGTGGTAGAGGTAGAGAGACATTTGCAAAGGCGTAGAGGCCAAAGGAAAACCTGACGCTCCTGAGGACCTGAGAACTAGGGGGCTGGGGATTGGAGCTCACGTCAGAGTGGCAGGAGACAGGCTGTAGAAGTGCAAGCCTGCAGGCTTCCTAGAAGCTCATCTGCTGCGTGAGTCCAGGGCAAGCCCTAAGACTTATTTCATGGCTTCTGCATATTTAAGCAGATCTTTGGGTAACTATGTTTCCCATCACCAGCCCAGAATTTGTCCCGGATTTAATTCACTTCCTCCTTCTGATTTGCCTGTGTGCAGTTTCATCCTCAGACCCTCCTGACTTCTTTGGCTGACTCCTCGTCCTGTCCTCAAGGACATGCTACTGCTTCCCCAGTGCCGTGTGTTAGATTTTCTTTCGAAGACAACAAAATCATATTTACTTGTTCTCCAGCTTTTCTGTATTAGATAACCCTCATAATCACAGCATCTTGGTCTCAAAGTACAAACCCCAAACACTGGGAAATAAGTGCGACTTCATTGCCAATGAATTAAGAATGCTCTGTATCAAGACATGTTTTAACTTCAGAATATAAGATCCACAATAAAAAATTTAAAAACCTGGAGTTTTACTTTATTGAAAAACTCAAATCCTCTGACATCAGTGGGGCCAGAGGTATTGTGCAAAGGGCCCACGGCGAGATTGGGGAGAGGGCCCAGGAATAACAAAGTGAAATTCATCTGGGAAATCCAGTAGCTAATGCCACTGGGAGAAAATGAGAACAAAGACTTCCAGAAGTGGGATAAGCCTGCAATCCAGCCTGGACAGAAAGAGTCTTAAGGGAGATGGTGGGGTAGGGGGGCGAAGGGGGACTGGGGAGGTGGAGGGGTGGGGGTTACTCATGCGTCCTCTCTGTGAGGGGCTGCAGGGCTAATCAGTGGGCATTGTGTAGGTCAGAGGAAGCTCACTCTAAGAAGCTGGTTATTTACTCATCCACTGGGGGGACCCAAATCTACATCCTGATTATGCTCCTCTCTTGTGAGTGGGATCAAAGGGGAGCCTGTCTCCTGGTTTAGAGAGGAGCAGAGAAGTGTGCACCAAGCATCCTAGGAAACAGACATCAACTCTTTTTTCTGTTGGCTTTCATGAAATAAACCTGCATTTGAATTTGATGAGATTTCAGATTTCCTTCCCCAATCCTGTTTTTCCCCTTTAAATAAGGAACGTCATCACCTCCCTTCCCCCTCCACCAGCATCTGTGATTCCAGCTTACTTCAAAGAATCTGACCGTATAGATTGACTCTTCTGATCAAATATGCAGTTTATTTCATATTAACATATAGGATATATATTACACAGCACATAATGCTATGAAATGCATTTTTATGTAGCCTTCATGTTTTATCTTTAATGATGTTTCAAGCATAATTTGTGCCTTTCACATTCCCCAAATTGATGATATAGAGAGACAGTTGATGAGCAGTTGGAGGCACCTGAGTGCCTCCAGTGTCCCCGACTATTCTGATCAGAACCCTGGTGTGATGTGATTCAAATCTTACTCCATTAGGTACATGATGTATGATCTTCATTTGCATTTCAAAAATTCCTTGCATCTTTTTGAGAGTCTGTTGTCAGTCAGACACTGCCTAGGTCCTGAGAGGGCAGTGTTTGCCAAAACCAGTCATGTCCAGGCCTTCGTGGAGCCCACATTCTGGTCAGAGGAGAAACACACACCAAACATGGGGGGAGGGACATCAAGAATGAGACAGCACAGCGGGTACTCTGAGTCCACTAAGGCAGATGGGGTGCTGGGGTGAGAGTGGGGGTGGAGAATCGTACCTTGGAAGGGGTGGGCAGAACAGGGAAGGCCCTTCTGGGCAATGTTTTTGCAGTTGACGCTCAAGTGACAAAAAGGAGTTCAACCTTGGGAAGGTCCAAGGGGAGAGCATTTCACTTTAAGAGTGGAATTTGTGGATTCCCTGTGGCACATCTAGGAGCAGAGAGAAGGCAAGTGTGCTGGACTAGTGAGGCAGTGAAATAGGTGAGGGAGATGAGTTGGGGGGATCTTGTAGGCCAATGGATAGCCAGTGGAGGAAGTGACATGGTTTGATTTTTTACTCAAGGAATATCACGTTTTTTGGTGTGTGGGGACTCTCATGAAGGAGTGGAGTGCAGAATTTGGGAGGCAGCTCTCAACAGGTGTTGCAGTAGCCCAATGGGAACTGGTTCCCCTTTTTAGAAACCATAGTTGGAACTTCCCTGGCAGCCCACTGCAGGGGGTGCGAGTTTGATCCTTAGTGGGGAACTGAGATCCTACATGCTGCCCATTCCCCGCCCCAAATAGAAACCATAGCCGGCAGAAGTTGAGCCCTCCCTCTGTAACACATAGTATGGTACAGGCTTTGCTTGAATTCATGTAATTAATGAAATCCCAGCAACAACTTCATGGGAGTTCATTGTGATTTTCCCCATGAACAGATGAGGAGACTGAGGTCCAGGAAGGCGAAGTCAGTTTTTACCTGGCTCAAAGTGGTTGAAACAAGATTGGGATTCACAGAGTTGGGCTCCAGAGCGCAAATCCTTAGCTCATGCCCTGTAACTGCTGAGACTTCAAGATGGCAGTCCAGGTGTGCACCAAGACCTATGTAGGCTGGCTCAGCTGGGAGCTCAGGGATTCTTCCAGAACTGGGTGCTGGTGTTGCCAGCGGGGACTGGCTAGGGACTGGAGGGCCTTGAGAGGGCAGGCTGCCTGCCACGTGGGTCTCCAGGCCTGTACTGTTGGATCCTAGCATGGAAGGCACAGGTATGCTTAGTGCTAACTCTGTCCTTGCCGTATTTCTGCATGTGGCTGTGTGGGAGAAAATGAGAAATTGCTTTACAGCTTAGACTTCCCCAAAGAGTGGAAGTTACCTATGACCTAAGTGTGGGGAGGCCTCCTGGACCTTTCTGTGTCTCTATTTTGGGGGAATACGTGTGTGGGGAAACACTGGTGCTCACATGAAGTATTTATCGTGTGCTAGCCACTGGGCTCCAGACCCCTGTTACATGATCTCATTTCTTTTTTCCCACAAACCCATCTGGCAGCTGAATTAACTGAGGCTGAGGTCTGGAGTGATTGTGTGGCTTGCTCCCAGGGCCAGTTTGAGTCTGGGCTTCTAGGCCTAGGGTTTGGGAGTCAGAGAGGACTGCCCCACGTGCAGTTATTAAGCTTTGTCTCCTACTTGTTAAGCTCTGTCTCCTTACCATATCCCTGTTTCCTCCAGACCTACAGGGACTTGGGCCACAGGCTTGTCTCTTGGATCCACAATGGATTCATTACATGAACTCTCCATTCCAAAGAGCAGCCTTTGTAAGTAACTGGGCTTTCACGTGTCACCAGTATGATGCAGTGTCTCGCCCCATCTAGGCCTGTCTGGGGACAGCTTCCCCCACTGCATAGAGGCCACTGGGCCCTCACCTGTCCTGTGTGACACCAGGGCACTGGGCCAGCCTGCCCAGCCAGGGGAGGATGTGGCAGGGAGAGGGCATCCCTTTATCTATAAGTATACTTGGAAAGTTTATGTTAGAGAGGGAGAGAAAGAGAACCACAGTCTTTTCACAGGAAGACATCTTGTTGTCCCACTAATATGGGCAGTTCCTCGTCTCCTGGTTTTGGTGTCTCAGAGAAACAGAAAGAATCCTGGGGAGAAGCAGTTAAGCATGATGAAGGAGCTGGAGGAATGATTTATGAGGAAAGATGAAAAGGACTGAATGCGAATAACAGCCTGTGCAGGCTAAAAAGACACAGGGACATGCAAATAAGGAAATAGATGCGAAGGAAGGTAAACACAGAAGCAAATCCATGAAGACAGTCAAGGAGAAGACCAGGGAGATCCCTTTCTCTCAGGGCCCCGCAGGCAGGACTGATATTTGCTGTAAAGACTGATGTGAGTATCAGATCCTATCTTCACAGAGTTACAGTTTAGGGGACTCGATCTCACCTGAGATGTGTCGGGATCAGATAATAAAGATACAGGTTGTAACAAAGCTTCCTCTGTACCAGGAGAATAAAAAAAGTGAAGGTGGAGTCTTTCAAGAGTGACTTTGATCCCCTGAGATCTTTATAACTAGAACAGTCTAAAAATTATGGAAAATTGCTCTAAGGCGTTTAGAGAAGGCAGAGGGATGACTTAGATATTTTTATTGATTCCCCAACATTAACTTAGCACCACACACAGTAGAAACACAAAATATGACCCTGGCTCTTGATTTTATATTTTGGGCAGAGATCGCTTGAAACAACAGATGAAAACAATTAAGTCCCCTATCAACAAGTATAAAATAACAGGATGAAAGGCACGACCCCGGTCTGGGGAGGGAGATTTCTGATTCCAGTGGGGTTTTACAATAGAGCTTTGACTCCATGGCAAATTTAAATCCAGTATGAAATTTCTCCTAATTAACATTTCCCTTCTTCCTTCCAAATATCAAATTTATGGACTCTGAGAAATTCACATAACGCATATGCCGATGCTGCATTTTCTTTCCGCTTGATCCGTTCCAGCTGTTATTAACTTTCATGTCTGACTTTCATTAATTTATGAGGAGTTCTGAACTGCAATCTGAAATGCTCCCATGAATTTTCAACTTTTGGTGGGGGACAGATTTCACGTAAGTTGATCATGACCCTTGCTAATATTTCAGCCAAGCCAGGGAGTTGGTTTTCTCTCTAATAATCTTTCCAGGGCCCTCCAGTGAAGTGTGCACGGTCACAGTCCCCAAGGAAGTTCACAGATTGGGTTTGTCACTGTTGATGTCACCACACCTTCCACATGACTGATAGAACCTGAGCGTCCTCAGTGGCTCTCGTCCGGCACACAGTTCTTGCCCTTAAAGCCTAATAAGCTCATGAAACATAGATTGTCTAGGTTTTTAGAGGCATGCCTTCTGAGCTAGGGTGGGCAGAAGTTTTAATTCTTTTTTTTTTTTTTTCTGGAACCTATTTCCCTGACCAGGGATTGAACCTGCGACTCTAGCCGTGGAAGCACGGAATCTTAACCCCTGGACCACCAGGGAAGTCCCATAGGCAAAAGTTTCAGTTGGCATTTTTCTGTACCATCGAGGCTGCCTAAAATTCTCCTTCTGTCTCTTCTCCATCATCCAATGCTTCAAAGGAACAAGGAAATGAGTCCAAGGCATGAAAAGTTCAAGTGCAGTTTCGGGTCATTGGTACTAGATTATTTTAAAACATGAGTCTGTTTCATGCTTGGTTACTTGAACTTAATATTTCATTTTGATGGCCATGTTTCTCCAGACTGTAAAATATCCCAGCAATGGTCGAGGCGGAGTGGTCAGCACAACCCACCCCGCTCCACAAAGAATTGGGAGACTGGCCTTATAGTTCCTTTTTAGAAATCTGCTCCACTAGGATATTCTTTAAAAATCTGTTCGTTTTGGTAGAAGCAAAGCCTTGCTCCTTTGATGCTAGTCTCCTGCTATTAATGCTCAGATGTTCTGAAGTGTCTCTCTCTTAATGAGTCACTAGGTGAGCGTGACTCTAAGGCATGGATTTTTTTGTTCTCGCCTTCCGTCTCAAATATGAAGATTCCAATTAGAAGCTCTGTTAAACAGAGCTTGATATTAGGGCTCTGACTGGCCCCTCCTTGGAGAAGAGTTGAGACCCTACAGAATGATGTCATGGGGAAACATGGGTCTTCCTGTCATGAGAGTTCCAACACCCATGGTTGGCAGGGACTTGGTGAGTTTGGGAGTGAGACCTGGGTGCAGACTGGCTAGAGACTCCACAGGTTGTACCCTATGATAGGTTTTGAAGTTAGTGACCTCAGAGGCATCAGCAGTACGTCCTATCCTTACTTGTCCTGTATAGCCAATAATACCTGAGACCAAGGTAAGATAGTTCATCCAGAGTACCTGCTTTATTTGAATGCCAACCTTGTTTTGCAAACAGCCATGTTAGAAATAAAGATTCAGAGAAGTTGGAGCTTCATTTTCTCCCCTCCCCCCCAGTCTGATGGCTTAGATATTATATGTGTATTTTTTACTTGATTTGCATTTTTAAAGAATTTCATTCTTTCAACATTCCTAAAAAGTTTTTTTCTTCTAGAAATTAATCCTAAAGGCGGCCTTTTTGTGTTCTGAAGTTGAAGGAAAGGCTTTTGGCCTTGGGGATGATAACAGTGGGATATGGTGATATGCAAAGCAATTGATTCTTTTTTTGGTCTTTTTTTTTAATGAAGTATAGTTTTATTTACAGTGTTTCAGGTATACAGCAAAATGTTTCACTTATATATGTATATTCTTTTTCAAATTCTTTTCCATTATAGGTCATTACAAATATTGAACAGAGTTCCCTGTGCTCTACAGTAGGTCCTTGTTCATCTGTTTTATATGTAGTAGTGTGGTAGCCTGCAGTCCATGGGGTCGCGAAGAGTCGGACGCGACTGAGCGACTTCACTTTCACTTTTCGCTTTCATGCATTGGAGAAGGAAATGGCAAACCACTCCAGTGTTCTTGCCTGGAGAATCCCAGGGACGGGGGACCCTGGTGGGCTGCTGTCTATGGGGTCACACAGAGTCGGACACGACTGAAGCGACTTAGCAGCAGCAGCAGCAGCAGTGTGTATCTGTCAGTCCCAAGTTCCTGATTTGTCCCTCCCCTTTCCCCTTTGGTAGCCATAATTTTGTTTGCTATAGCTGTATACTGATTCTTGATAGGGTGGTAGGTGGTAAGTAAACATTCTTATCTTCATTAGGGCTCATTTTATTTTAAATACCTCTTAAGGTCTTTTTTTGCTCTCAGTTAAATGTTTTACAAAATCACCCTGTGAATATTGGTTCATCTCTGTCAAAGGATGTCTGATTTAGTTGAACAGATAGAGCTGATGTCCTGAGGATGCCAAAATGGGATGCAACTTGTGGAGTTACGGGCTTCCAGGCCACTCGAGTTCAGAGTGATATTCCAAACTGGGAAAGCTGAGTCGGGTACCAGCAAAGGCCTCTCCTTGAAACTTACTTATAAAAATGAAACGGGGGAAACGAAAACGTGATTTGTAAAAGCTGAACATTTTTTTCATGTTTGGGGATTGTTTGATTACTCCAGTGTTGGTTTGTTATTATCCCTAGAAAAGATCCAGAAAGAAGCTTGAAGTTCTCTTTATAATTTAACATTTTATTACATTTTTATTAAAATCATATTTATAGCACATGCTCACTTCTACAAATTATAGTGTTCATCCGAGCTTAGGATGCAAAGCTAATATTGCCCCATCCTTCCTGCTCCAACCTTAGACCCAAGGATAGTTTTTGATATTTCTGTTTTAATTCTTTTGATAGACAACGATTACAGCTGCCGTATGTGCTAATACCTTTAGTTTCTGATATATCAAATCTTGATATATTGTCCTCAGTATGGTCTATTAACTCTCCAATAAGACAGTTAACCTTTAATTTGCTAACACTGGGCTTCCTTTCCTTTCAATATCGATATTATAGTTAATTTTGTTTTGTCTGCTGTGATTTTTTTTTATAACTTTAGAGACTATCTTAAACCTCTGTTTCTTTTCTTCATCAAGTTTTCATAGTAACTTGATTTTCCATTTCAAAAGATGAGGATATTAAGGTTCCCCCCTCCCCCTCCCCTGAAATCTCCTAAATCCAAACTTTCCTATCATAGTGTCCAAGTTGCTAATATCTCCGTGTATCTTACAATCAGCACCTTATCTGCTATGTTTTTGTCCATAGCTTGACTTTAAAAATTGAAAATCAATAAAGCATCTCTAGCAGCAGCAACCTCAAAGCTATAGAAATGCTTTTCTATTTCTTTCCATAAATACTAGGATCTCACTTCTTTTTTTTAAGTCCATTTTTATATTATTTTATTTTTTTGGCCTCACAGCTTGCAGGGTCTTAGTTCTCTGACCAGGGATTGGTCCTAGATCCTGGACAGTGAAAGCATGGAGTCCTTAACCACTGGACCTCCAGGGAATTCCTTCACTAACTTCTTCTTTTTCAAAAATGTATTTGGCTATGGCAGGTCTTAGTTGCAGCACTTATTGCTGTATGTGGGCTTTTAATATGACGTGCAGGATTTAGTTCCCTGACCAGGGATTGAACCCGCGTTCCCTGCATCGGGAGCATGGAGTCAACCACTGGACCAGCAGGGAAGTCCCCATCACTAACTTCTTTGTGGATCTTGACAGTGATGTGTCTAGAGGTAAGAACAAGTGGCTTGTCTGTTCTTACCCTGATTTAATAGTGTACATACTAATATGTTGCTTTTTTGTAGTTGCCTTAGCTTGTCCTCTAGTATTGCCTTTATGCTATCTTTACATTTCTCCCCAGCCTCTCAACCGTATCTTTTGCCCTTAAGATGGAATACTTAGCTTTCCCGGGCACTTCGTTCTCCCAGTTAATCTGGACCAGGTGTATCAGGACATCCCTTCACCGTCATCTGGGTTAGAACCCCTGTTTCCGGGGTCTGACAGCTTGGTCATTATAAGTTTATTCTTTTATTTTACTGGGGTACCTCAAGTAACTTCCCAATAGCAGAGGACAGACCTACTTTCTGAGTTCTTGCCTGTATGAAATATCTTTATTCTGCCTTTGCTTTTGTTTAATCTTTTAGCTAGAATTCTAACTTTAAAAATCTGTTAACACCCAAAGTTGTAGATGAGAAGTCTGATGCCTGTTTGATTTGTATTCCTTTGTAAATGGCTTATTTTTCCTCTCTGGAAACTTTGGAAACTTAGTGGTCTGAAAGCGTGTCCCTAGATATAGGTATTTTCAATTAAATTAAGCTAAATTTTCATTCGTTCTGCTTCTCACTCATCATTCCAATTTGAAGATGCATCGTTTATCTCTTCTGTTATCCTACTTAGTTGAATGCCTGACCTCCTGGGTTATGTCTCTGTATCTCTAATTTTTTCTCTCACATTCTCCATCTGTTCACTTTCAGTTCTGTGTTCCGGGAAATTTCCTTGAATTCACTTTTCAGTGCTTTTGGTGATAGTTTCATTTTGGCCATTGCACTTTTAATTTCTAAAGTGAAAGAAAGTGAAGTTGCTCAGTCGTGTCCGACTCTTTGTGAACCCCATGGACTATAGCCTACCAGGCTCCTCCGTCCATGGGATTTTCCAGGCAAGAATACTGGAGTGGGTTGCCATTCCCTTCTCCAGGAGATCTTCCCGACCCAGGGATTGAACCTGGGGTCTCCCGCACTGTTTAATTTCTAAGGGCTCTTTAAAAAGACCCTTTCATGGCTCTCTTTTTTCAGCATCTTGCTCTTTTGTACATAATGGTTTCTCAAAACTCTCCAGAAGTTTCCTGCAGGGTTAGTTGTTTTTGTTTATTTTGGTCATTCTCGTTTATACCCTTCCAGCTCTTCATAAGCCTAGTGATCCTGAGTGTGTGTGAGTGTTCGTTTTAAAACCTTGGGGATGGAGGCTGCAACTTGCCAGCCACCTGTACTGATGTGTGTGGGGCAACAGACAGGCACCAGCTGGACACCTTGTTCCATGTAAAGATGTCTCCGGCCAAAGTCTTCTTGGCTGGACTGGCCACCACATTTATCTTTGCTCCCTTAAAGAATAACCTAGACTTCTCTACAAGCCTCAGTTATGATTTGAGTCTTATCCTGTTTGCATCTTGTGGGAAGTCATTGAAATTTCTTGTCCTGGTTTTATTAATTTCATTGGCAGTGTTAAGAGTATGGGTTCTAATGTCAGACTACCTGTGTTTAATCCTGGCTGTGCCGCTTCCAGCAGTGTCATCCTGGGAAAATCCCTCTGCCTTTCTGAGCCTCAGTTTTCTTATCTTGGGAATGGGGATGAGAGCAGCACTGCTTCACAGACTTGTTTTGTGGATTGAATTACTGAATAAATAAAGCTCCTACCTTTCTTGGCAGCTCAGATGGTAGAGTCTGCGTACAATGCAGGAGACTCAGGTTTGATCCCTGGGTCAGGAAATCCTCTGATGAAGGGAACGGCTACCCATTCCAGTATTCTTGCCTGGAGCATCCCATGGACAAAGCAGCCTGGTGGGCTACAGTCTGTGGGGTCGCAAAGAATTGGACACAGCTGAGCAACTAACACACACATACACATGCTCCCATGCTGGCTGATAGCAGATGGGCTTAGTAAGTATTAGGTATTATAATTATCCAGCTGCTGTTTCTTCTCCAAGTAGTGTGCGGGTGTGTGTGGTGTGGTGGCGAGAGGTGCCCCACACAAAGTGTGTACTCAGTACATTTTATTACCATTTGTTCATGTTTTATCATCATTCCAACATCTACTTCCGTGTTTTTATGTCAAAGAGGTCTTCAGAGGGATAGGGGAGAAAAGTGTTTTCCCAGCCTGCCATCTTGAACTAGAAGTGATAAATATTTTGCATTTTTGTTCTACAGCCAAAACTTTCTACTGCAAAAAGAAACTTAGGGTCCAGTCCCTGCTCTATCAGCTTCTGACAGTCTGACCTTGGACACGCACTGAACTCTGGTTTCCTTGTCTTTAAAATGGAGGATGCATGGCAACCTTTTAGGGTGGTAACAGGAATGACATGAGAGAATGAACTAAAAACACCTAGCAAGCTGGCTTCCCTTTTCGGAAAGACCCTTGCATGGTTGCAGTTTCTTTACCTCTCCTCTACATGGGGCTGTCACCCTAAAGAAGATACTCACACACAGGGAAAGTGTGGCTCATGGACTGACCTTTTCCATTTAGGATCTTTTTTGAGGCTACTGAATCCTTCTTTAATTTTTTTTTTTTTTGTCGCTTTTAGCTTTTGGAATGTCTTACATTCTCTTTATGGTTTTACAAATTTAAGAAGCTTGAAAATAATGGAATTGAACTCTAAGATCTGGGTAAAGCCTTACCTCGATAAAAACTAGGTATGATCATTGTGACTTATTGGATGGAATAATGTACAAAAATTAAATAGTACAACTTCCCAAAGGCAACTGACATTCCAGCCAAAGAGTCATTTAAAAGTCTTATCCTTCACGCTGAAAGAGCCAGTCATTCATTTCCTGAGAAAAGTTTCCTCTGGTTTATGTTTTTTTTGTTCATTCAAACAGATTTTATAAAAGCAACTAATATGGTGGTTTAGTAGAAATTTAAATTACCTAGTTCAACTCTGGCTAACATCATAATATACAATTAAAATGGATGACATTATCAAATTATATGTTAAATCGAGTGTCCATAACTTTAGACTTGCTACACAGGAAAATGTTTCTCCTGACATCTACATATATATATGTTCTCATATGTGTCTTTTATCTTTAGTTGTTTCTTATTTGCATATTAAGTCTATTTTAAGGCCACTGACTAATACACTGTGCTTTTAATTTATTTTTAACATGGTCCATTTTAATGCCACCACAAAGAAATCATTAACTCAGAAAAACATTAATATTATATACACTTTTCTTGTTTTTAAAGTGAAAAAGTTATTTTTAACCTGTCCCAGGTATTAGGAGGATATAAAGGTGTTAAGTTGATGCTCTATTAAATCTAGTCTTCATGGTGGAAACTGGTCGTGTTTAAGAGATGGGCATAGTGAACTCTGAGGATGCACCTGTGCTGGATAGAAGCCACCCACAGTCTGCAAACAGTTTTACAAGTCAGATCTCGTTGAGATGAGGGAGGCGAGGAGATTTCCAAACTTTAAACACACACTGCCCACCTCACATGAAGTAAATGTCAGTGTGTTCCTTTTTAAGTCATGCATCCCTGAAGATCGTGTAATGAGCTGTAGTGTCAGGGAAAAACGCCTTTACCCCAGTTTGGAGAGATGAGGATAAGGCAGTTTGTCTGCTCAGAGCCTGGGAGTGGTGGTCCACCCCTTGTAGGGCCCCTGAGATGCATGTTGAAAAGGCTCATTACTGGCAGGGCTGCCTGCAGCAGAGAGCTGTGTCAGAAGTGGGAAGATAGGCTGTCCATCAGAGAGCAAGTCCTTGGGGTGGAGTGCTGGTGAAAATGGAAAAGCTGAATATTCCCACTGAGAGAACTGGAATCAGCTCAGAATTAGTGAGGTCAGGCTGCAGTGGGCAGTGTACGTGTATGTGGTGTTGGAGCCAGGACTGGTTCTGAACTGATCCTCACTGTGTTTGTTCTCCTCTTGGATCCTCAAAACCCAGACCAGCAGGCTCTGGTAGCAGTTTTAGAATTGCTGGTTCATTTCACCTGCAATATGTGCTTTCCCGAAATGTTTAGCTATCTGTACACGCAGAACACAAGACCATGATATACACTAAGATAAGGTGTGCACTTGACTTCTTGCAAAAGAAATATCATGGGTCTGACTCTTTCCTTTTTCCCTTTGGCTACCGGGAAACTCAGATTTAAATATGTTGCTCTGCTATACTAACTCTGAGATCTGTGGCTTGCATGTTTTCTGTTGTGCTTTCTCTTCATCTTGACTCTCTAGAGCAGTGGTCCCTTACCTTTTGGCACCAGGGATGATTTCATGGAAGACGATTTTTCCATGTACCAGGGCTGGAGGCGGGGGATGATTTCAGGATGATTCAAGTGCATTAAATAAATTGTGCATTTTATTTCTGTTATCATTATATCAGCTGCACCTCAGATATCAGACATTAGATCAGAGGTTGGGGACCCCTGAGCTAAACTGTTCTCTGACTGTATTTTTATTTAGTTAGCATTTTCAACTTTTTACATGAATTTTTTCCACTGTCTAAAATCTTTAGTGAAATGAGGCTGCATATTAAAGTAATACCACTCCTAATGAGTCACTAAGGAGTGCTGGAATTTCACTAGATATGAGAAATAGTCATAAATGAGTATTATGAAAGCAGTATGTGGAGACAGATTTGTGTGACAGTGTAAGCAAGTTGTTGAGAAATCTTGTATTGGATGGATTTGGATGGTGGCAGTGTTCTTTTTCCTTAAATGGAAGACCTTTTCAGAGTAACAGACACTGCCCTTCCTCCTCATATGATTTGGAAATGTCAGATTCTTCCAGCCTCTGAGAAAGGCCCCAGAGAGAACTAGTTCAGCTTTGAAACTTTTCTCACCTGCGATATGTGTGGGTGTTTAATATTTTCCCCTCCAATCATTTTATTTCTGAAAGAAATTCTTTTAAGTTGAATCAGGTTTGGGGACATCTGCTTGTTGCCATCCTTTTTTTTTTTTTTTTTTCCCAAGTCCCAGTGTGTGCTGACTCGGTAAGTGTGTTTTAATATTTTAGAACTTGTAGTCCTCCTGTTCAGAAATGAGATTATTAATCAGTTTCCATAGGATCATTCCTGTGTTTGCAAGTTATCACAGATATGCAGCTTTGGGATCTTGGCTCCCAATGCCGTTGAACCCACCATTTGTAAAGCTCCTCCACATAAATGTGGTCTAGTCACACTCAAAAATAAGAGGCTTGTCTCCTGAGGACCGCTCCATATTACGGGCGGAGTATAATCCTTAACATTGTTTTTCTTTGCTTTCAAATGGCTGGAGACAGTGAGTCAGGAGTGAGAACTCCCTTTGTTTCATGTCGCGTGCATGGCGGGGGAAGAATGTAGCAGGGCAGAAAATGAAGAAAGACATAAAAGGATCTCAGCTCAAGGAGGTCAGATCCATCAGAGGCTTAGCGTTGCCTTCAAAGATGCCTGGGACAGGTGGCAGTTCAAGACAATCGCAGCGGCCGCATCCGCTAGAGCTGAGATAAGGGATTCCTCCAGCAGCCTGCTATCTGGCGCTCGTTCGCTTTGATGTAACTGCTAGCAAGACTTTGGGGAACGGCGACTGCCTGCCTCCGTGATAGGCTGCTGTTGTTGAGCCTTTTAAGGTCTCATTACAGTGCTCCTTGAGGAGTAATCCTCTTTAAGGTTTACATGAGATGGTTTTGTCCAGAGGCCCAGCTGGGGACCGTGGTGCCACCTGGACAAGGCACTGGGGCAACCTCTCTTTTCCCTGTGTCCTGCCCGGGTTGCTGATACTGAAACTGCAAACCTTCAGCATCCTTTGCTTTCCTTTCTGGTGATGACTGAGTTTTTTTGTCCCTCTCAGCTTGATCCCTTCTTTGGAGGCAGCGAACCATTAGCACTAAATCATCAGGTTCTGTTACTCATTCATTCATCTCCTCCAGCTTTTTAATATATGTTTTTGCACTCTACTCCGTGGTCTACTCTGTCCCTTTTTAGAAAGAAATCATGACGTGCCCTTGACATGAAGAGTTCTTTTGACTTATTGCCCTGAAAAACACACTGTGTGCAGGGAGATTCCATAGGTGCCCTAGGAAAATATCTATTTGCATAAATTGCATATATTTAGAACTCTTTAATTTGGAAAAGATATACTTTTAATGAAGAAGCCAAAGTTCAGTTCTGTTAGGTTGGCTGATTTAAATAGTAAGGTTTGTTAGGAAAGAAGAAGCTGCAGATTTTATTTCTGACTTGTTTGACACACACAGATAGCAACTAAACATCACTAGCTTCTGAATTTCATAAGTCAACTTTGTCCTGACACTTTTGGACTTTTGGTTGAACAAAGCGTTTCACAAACCCTCAAGTGGCACTTGAAGGGGACAAGAGGGGAGTTTTAAGATGTATTTGAACAGGAGTAAGAGGAGGACTGACTTTTGGTCTCTTGATGCTATACTCAGCCTCCTGTACCTGGGGACTGGACAGTTCTGGGGATCAGTAGTGGAACCTAGAGGCTTCTCATCCCTCAGTCAGTGGTTCAGGTGACTTTCATTGTCCAATAACTACCTTTGCCCAGCTTCTCTGGTGTCAGTTTGGTTCTTCAGAGGAGAGGGCACTTGGATTGAAACAGGCCCCCCAACTGGTCATCACTCCAGGTGTCATCTGTATGTATTTTGCGCAAGTCAGACTCTTCCCAAATTTCAGATAATCTTGAAATAGCAACAGAAACAAGCTAAGTCCCAGTGGTCTATTTAATGAAGAAAAAGAATGCAGTCATATGGGCCACCAGACATCATAGAGATAACTAAGACACATTTGGCTTAAGTTCTGTAAGGGATTGTTTTGTTGAGTGTTCACATTATTGAAACTTACCAGTAGTCAAATGGAGTATCATCCTCAGGATAGTATTTTTCTGGGGGTGACTTTCTTATCCCCACGAGTGTCTAATGGAAGTCAAGGCCATGGAAAGAAGTGGTTTAGGTGAGTGTCCACCAGAGATGACAAGGCAGGCTTCCAGGAGGGCTTTGCCTTGAGGATGATTCTTGAAATTGTAGCATCAAAACTAACCTTGCGGTCCTTGTAGATCTGTAGGGAATCCTGAACATCACCCCAGAACTGCTGAATTAGGATTTCCAGATACTGAGACCCTTGTTTAACAAGTTTTTATACAATACAGTGTGAGAACCACTGCTTTAAGCGTTAAAGCATGCTATCAAGGAACTTGTTTATGAAAGGAAATAGACTCAAAGACATAAAAAAAACAAACTTATGGTTACCAAGGAGGAAAGGGTAGGGAGGAATAAATTATGGATTTGGGATTAACATAATCACCATTATATATAAGATAGATAAACAACAAGGACCTACTATATAGCACAGGGAACTCTATTCTACATCTTGTAGTGACTTATAATGGAAAAGAATCTGTAAAAGAATATATATATATGTGTATGTGCATAAACTGAATCACTTCACTGTACACCTGAAACATTGTAAATTAACTATATTTCAATAAAAACAAAACTGAAGACATTTATGTGAATACTTTTTTTAAATTGTATTCTTCTTTATGTTAACATTCTAAATAATTTCTAGGAAAAGCAGTAATTTTTGAGTTCAGAAACATTCACATCTTTATTTTAATTTCTAGTATCAATCTAAACCATGGTGATATTTGTTAATTTCTTTCTCAAATGGTAAAGAACCTGCCTGCCAAAGCAGGAGATGCAAGAGACTTGGGTTCGCTCCCTGCGTCAGGAAGATCCCCTAGAGTAGGAAATGACAACCACTCCGGTATCCTTGACTGGAAAATCCCATGGAGAGAGAAATCTGATGGCTTTAGTCCATGAGGTCGCAAAGAGTTGGTTACGACTGAGCAATTGATTACACACATGAATAAGAAAAAATTATTTCTACATGTTTCTCATTAACTCATGATTATACATAAAATACAAAAACATTTCTGAAGATATTTTACCTTTCCAAGATATGTAGACTATTAAGATCTTCTTCATCAAACTTGGATACTTGAATATGAATGGATATACTTTGCACGCAAAAGTTTTACAGTGTTAGAGATAGATAAATAATAAAATTTGCACAGTACTGCAAAAAAAAAGGGGAGGGGGTGTTTAAGTTAATATCTTTAAATTCCAAATTGGTAAACACTTAGATTTTCTGTCTTAGAAAGATTCTATAAATTTGCTTACCTGATCATTACACATTATATCTCTATCTGAATTATACTTTATTTTTGATAGTTGCTTACATATAAATTTGAATACTTATAAATCAATTTGGTTTTCCTATGTGGTAAAGAAAGTTAGATACCAAATTATTTGATGCTATGGAAAATTTTTATTTATAATTTTCCAAATATTGTGCCTAAACTGAATTAGCAACTGGCTTAAAGATAATTTGTACGGTTGTATTTATTTATCTGAATTTCTCTTTAGGGAATAGAAACGTATACCTTCGTATGCATTTTAATATACTTGTGTTGTCAACAAAAACACAAACCTTACTAAATACAAAAAGACTGTCATTTGCTAAAATAACCACCAACTTTATGAGTTATTTTTCTGTTGTTACTTTTCTTGGCCAAGACTTTGCATTTGTTTTAAAGTAAGGTCTTGATACTGAAACTACTAGTTTCCGGATGTGGAAATATTAATTGAGTTTATCTCCAGAAAAGGGGAATGTAAGCGTAACTGGTAAAAAATGTTGGCCTGATCTGTCCAATGACCCACCCCATCACAGTGGAAATTCTTAATATGTATTCAGACATATTTAAAATAAATACCATAATGGACTTAACAATCCATTTTCTTTTATCTGAACGCTAACCCTTTGTTAAAATTTGTAAAAAAAACCCTCCAAAACAGTAGCGGTGTAAAATAAATTTGGAGTAGTACAAGTTTAGCATTTACTATCAAAATTTTTCCTTCTATTCAGTTTGCTTGTAAGGTCTCAAAGACACTTTTGTTCATTCTAGGAAAAATATTCCATATTCAATCATTTTTTACCCTCCTGCAAGTTCTAGGGAAATCTGATCATCAAAAAAATGTGATGTCTTTTCTGATTTGTCATTTGGTACACAGAGGATTGCCTGAGTTTCCATGGTCAGTTTTCAAAACTGCTCTTCTTTTAAAATAGACCAGCTTTATGCATGCTCCCCATAAAGGAAAGATGGGTGCTGATGATTTGGTTGCCTAGAGGAAAAGTAGGTATGATTTTGGAATCAGAAAGAACACAATTCGACTCTCAGCTGTTTGCTTACTGAAATATCTTGTATGAGTCACTTAACACCTTGGTTTTCTTACTGATACCAAGTACCTACGTCAGAGGCTTTTCATGAGGGTGGAGCAGATCTGGAGACCTTACTGGAATGAAGTATCCACTTCTCCCAGGGCTTCCCTGGTGGGTCAGATGGTAAGGAATCTGCCTGCAATACAAGAGACCTGGATTTGATTGCTGGGTCAAGAAGACCCCCAGAGAAGGAAATGACAACCCACTCCAGTATTCTTGCCTGGGAAATCCCATGGACAGAGGAGCCTGGTGGGCTGTGGTCCATGGCATCACAGATAATTGGACAAGACTGAGTGACTAACATTTTCACTTTTCATCTACTTCTCATGAGCAACTTTAGTACAACTTGCTGACTATGGTTGATGCTGTTGGAAGGTATTACTTGAAAGTTGCTAAGAGAGTAGATCCTAAAAGTTCTCATCACAGGAAAAAAAATGAGGAGATGGGTAACTCATAACTAAACTTAATCATGGTCATTGTTTTGCAATATGTGTGTGTGTCAAGTCATTGCACAGTATACCTTAAACTTACATGGAACTATGTGCTGATTATACCTCAGTAAGAATAAAAAGAAAATCAGAATGCTCTCGGCACAGAGTGGTTTGATTTCCTGCTCCAACAATCACTTTGGGCCAGTTTCATCATACATACAAACTTGGTGTTTATTTTCTAGTAAAGATCATAGAAAATCTGATTTTATTTGACTGGGAGGTGATGATTTTATCATTGGAAAAAGCCAGAAACTTTCTCAATAAAATATCTCAGATAAGAAAGCATGCTTGGGACTTCCCTGGTGGTCCAGGGGTTAAGAATCTGCCTTGCCGTTCAGGGGACGCGGGTTCCATCCCTGGTCACTGTGCCATAATGAAAGATCCAAAGTGACGCAGCAAAGATCCCGAGTACCATTAACTAAGACTCCGTGCAGCCAAATAATAGCAATAAAAAAAGCACGCTATCTGATGTTTTTACCTGGCTTATTTTTATCTAATAGCAGCTTTAAAATCGATATTTTTCTGTGGTCACTAATTTGCCTGCATGTCACCTTATCGGAGAGAACTTGCTTTAAATATTCAGGTGCCAGTCTGTAAGGAGAAGGCAATGGCACCCCACTCCAGTACTCTTGCCTGGAAAATCCCGTGGACGGAGGAGCCTGGTAGGCTGCAGTCCATGGTGTCACTGAGAGTTGGACACGACTGAGCAACTTCACTTTCACTTATCACTTTCATGCATTGGAGAAGGAAATGGCAACCCATTCCAGTGTTCTTGCCTGGAGAATCCCAGGGACGGTGGAGCCTGATGGGCTGCCGTCTATGGGGTCGCACAGAGTTGGACATGACTGAAGCGACTTAGCAGTAGCAGCAGTCTGCAACACAGCATCCTTGGTTGCCCTCTCTGTTCCCAATCTCACCAACCATCCACGTGATATGGCTGCTTGGGATCTTATTTTAAGATCTACGACTTACTAATTACAAATTGAGAAAATCCAAGTTGTCCTGCTGAGTTTGTAAGCCTTGAGGGAAAGAAAAGGCACCCTCGTGCTTGCATGCTACTAACTGTTAGCGGGTTCTGGTTTTACCCCAGGAATTAGAGTTTTTGAAGGGCAGCAGCTAGTATTCAGGGAGTGCCAACTGCATACCAGGTGCTTCCCAGGTGCTCATTGTCTAGCTGTGGATGCATTGGTGGTGAAGGAGGAAGAAGGGGATTGTAAGGACGGTGCAGCTCTGAAAAGAGCAGATGTGTAGACAGGATGGGATCGGCACCCCCATGCAGATCCTTAGGGAGGGAAAGGAAAGACAGGAAAGGTGGGAGGGCCCTTGTTAATCCTAGATACAGGCAGTGTCTTCAGCCAAGTGTATGAGTGGGTGGCAGCTGACATTTGTTGGCTAAAATAACATACACTGATATTTCATTTCTGTGAGGAAAAGAGGATGAAATGCAATCTGGTTGTCATTACTTGCATTTTTTTTTTTTTTTTACCTCCTAACTTTACAGCTCTGAGCTTGTGCCCACCTGCCTGCTAGACCAGTGGTC
This sequence comes from Capricornis sumatraensis, assembly GCF_032405125.1. Classification (NCBI taxonomy): domain Eukaryota; kingdom Metazoa; phylum Chordata; class Mammalia; order Artiodactyla; family Bovidae; genus Capricornis; species Capricornis sumatraensis. Next base: position 83,702,954 of record NC_091073.1, read on the forward strand.
CTCAGAGTGTGGTCTCAGACTGGCAGCATCAGCAGCCCCCAGGGAACTTGTTAGAAGTGCAGTCTGGGTCCTGCCTCAGGCATTTGGAACCAGAAATTCTGGAACTGGGATCCAGCGATCCATTTGAACAAATTCTCTAGGTGATGCCAGTGTAGCTAAAGTTTGAGAACCTTTGTGTTGGAGCATCTTGTGAAATGATTTGGGTCCTGGTTAAAATGGGAACACACAAACAGGGAAAGAGCTGTGGTCCAAGTCGGGAAGGGGGAGGACTGCCACCTGCCTGGTTTCTTTTGACTCTTCAATCCAAAGTAGCTGGTGGCCGGGGATTTCAGAGACACGAGCCAGTAGACTTAGCATCTCTTTTCCTTTTATTTGTTTAAGCCCCTCCCTTGTTAATGTATGACATTAAGAACCTGTCTTTTGATATCGTTTGAACATACCTCTGTTTAGCCCTCCAGGTTTGCAGGCAGCAGGCCAAGAACAATCATGGAGATTCCGTAGGAGAAAATGGTCATTGTTGATCCTCCAATAATGGATTCATGGAAACTTACGAATTTCAAAAGAAAGTTAAAAAATTCACAAGGTTAAATCAGCATGACAGATCCAGAGCCCTGCATATACTTGAACTCCAAGTTAAGTCAGGGCCAACAGCCACTGAGTATGTGTCCAATTTCACCTTCTTCCTTACAGTCTTTGAAATCCCATTTAGGCCTCTTAATTTCAAGAAATGAAAAAAGCCAAACACTTTATTCTTCTCTACAAGGCATCAAGGAGAGGGGGTAATAAACAGGACCTTGCTGATGGAGTTTAATAAATACTGGTTTACTGCAACCCACAACGGAAAGCAAATACATGCAATTACTTGCAAATTTCTTCAGTGTTTGTACTTATAAATCTCTGCCTAAACCTTCCCAGCTGGGAGTTCAGTTAGTCTTTCTGCTGTGGAACTAGGGCTTTGTTCTCCTCGTTCAGCCTCGGCTCAGTCTGGAATAATTCAGAAATGTATTAGAGAGATTGCTGCTCCCAAAAGGCATAAGGAAATAACCTTCACTCTCAGCCTTAGGGAAATCAGCCCAATCAGGGTTTGGGCGGATTTCTCGATTAAACAAAGAACTAACTGTGCACAAATTGCACCTTAACAATTTGTAAGGAGTCCACCTTAGAAATGTCTTGCAGATGGAAAGCTGATATTTTTTAATCAGACCAGCCGGGCTGCTCAAGTCAAAATGTCGCCAGCATTCTCCCACTGCTCCCCAATTAACATCCCCCAAAAATTAAATTGAAAGTTGCATTTCTAAGCAGTCCACAGCTTTGGACCCACTTCTCCAGGTTGTCAAACATAGATGGAAAGAACTGCTTCTGTCTGTGCAAGGGTTCAGGGTGTGTGCGGGTGTGTGTCTGTATGTGTGGATGACTCAGTTCATCTGGAACACATCCCAGGGAGCTTTGGGCTGTCAATTTTTATTTCAGAACATTTCATATTGGGAACCAAAAAAGGGGTAGAGACTTATTGCACTTAATGTGGTTGTGACTTGATGTGCTCCTAGTCAAATCATGTAGAAATCAAAATCAGGCCCCTGTGTTGCTGTGGAATGTTGTTTAGAATAAGACTTTTTGGAAAGATTTAATAGATTTCTGCTGATTGTAAGAGATGCTCATGCCAAATCACCGCCTTTGTGACATTTTAAGAGAAATGACTGTATCTTGATGGCAGTGCTGGGGATAAGGGAAGGTGTGTCTAAATCTATCCAGTGTGTAGCACTTTTGCTTTAATTCAGTGAAGAGGTGCGTGCTCAGCTAAAACAGGGGTTTTGGGGAATTCCCCAGTTGTTCAGTGATTGGAACTCCAAACTTTCACTGCCAAAAGTGCGGGTTCAGTCCCTGGTCAGGGAACTAAGATCCTGCAAGCCGTGTGGTATGGGCAAAAATAAAATAAAAGTAGGTGCTTCCAAGTCATCATGCTCACAGGGGCAGCCTCCCAAACTTCTGTAACTGAATTTCAGAAAAGGGGACATATTACATTAAGTCTCACAATTGTATCATGGCCCTAACTGGATAGCTCTACTTCCTTAGTATAGTGGGACCACCAAGAATGCTTGTCAGCATGGTTTACCTGGTGCAGAGTTTTGAGCTGTGTTTTGTGAAAAGAAACTGCAGCCCCATCAATTCTGCTGGAAACTCTTGAGATTCCTTGTGGGAATCAGAAACCAGCCTGAGAAAAACACTTCAAGACTGGAGTCTCTGATATTTACAAATGGCTTTCCTCAAGTGTTCTTTTTGGTTTTCTTAGAAACGCAGGCTTTGGATGAATTCATCGACAAGGTCTCTTTCCCTTGTAATAAAAGTCTGAAGGAAGGACTCCTCCACAGAGCTCAGAAGACATCGGTCTGGCTTCTGGACTTTGCAGGGTGGGGCTTGCTGGCCTGGGCCCCCTCCCTTCTCTCTGAGCCCAGCTCCATCGCTTGTCCGGGAGAGAAGTTGATGCCAGCACGGCTGGCCTCTGGTGTCTGGCGAGTCATGTGCGAGAGCAGATTGACGGGCTCTTGCTCCCCCGTGAAGAGAATCCCAAGTTGGTTTTTGAAGTTTCAGTACACTTCCAGTATGCTGGCTTTGCAGTTTGTTTCCAAACAGTGGTGACAGCCTGTCACCCCATGCTGACAGCATCAAATGTGCAAGTTAACCTGGCGGGGATGTATGTGACTGTGGAATTCAGAATACTGCTGAGACGTGTGGGTCAGCAAGGAGTATGGTGTGTGAAGCTTCAGTGGTACCTAGCTGGTGCGTAATTTAAGACTCAGTGGAACTAGGGGATCCATTTTTAGTCCTGGCTCTGTGACCTCCAACAATTGGTTTCTTTCCTCTAAACTTCGGGTTTGCCACCTGGATATTGGAGAGAAGTTTATTGTCTTTTCATATCTGCTGGGAGGAGGTGGCCACAACTCAACACTAGAAACTAAGTTTGCCTTTTTTTCCTCCTGTTTTTCTGGCCGTATCATGTGGCACGTGGGATCTTAGTTCCCCAGGGATAGAACCCACGTTGGAAGCATTGGAAGCCCATAGTCTTAACCACTGGACTGCCAGGAAAGTCCCATATGAGCTATTTTGGAGCTTACTTCTGCATGAAGAAATCTAAATCAATCAGTGGTGAGGGGGAAAAAAAATATTTGAGTGTATCTCATTAAGGTGATTAAGCTTTAAAGAGAATGCAAGTATTTGCAAACTTGAGGTTGGTATTTTGAGCTTCCATTTTTAAAAAGATCCCCATATTAAAGACAAATTCATCTTCTCTTTCTCTCTTTTATATGTGTCAGAATCTTCTGGCAGCTCTTGACCATATAACTACACTTGCAGTGTTTGACAGTGAACCTCAGTGCCAGAATGGACATTTAACTATGCTGTGGTCCTGACATGAAGCAGCCTCGGTTACTGGGGGCAGCGTATACCAAACCATAGAATTCACAGTGGCATGTAGGGCCTGAAAGTTCCAACTTTTTTTTTTTTAAGTGGCATTTCCATTTCCATGCTCACCAGATCCATGCCCATCACTTTAATCTCAACTCCACCATAAATTACCATGTTCAGCCTGAGGAGCCTGGTAGGCTGCAGTCCATGGGGTCGCCAAGAGTTGGACACAACTGAGTGACTTCACTTTCATTTTTCACTTTCATGTATTGGAGAAGGAAATGGCAACCCACTCCGGTGTTCTTGCCTGGAGAATCCCAGGGACGGGGGAGCCTGGTGGGCTGCTGTCTATGGGGTCACGCAGAGTCGGACACGACTGAAGTGACTTAGCAGCAGCAGCAGCAGCCTTTGAGATCATACACTTTACCGTAAGTATTTTCACGTCACCTGGCAGCTCCAGCCTGAAACATCATTTGTTCCAAAAGCAGGCAACAAGCAAGTCAAAACTATTTCCTGTGAAGAGTCCTGATCTTTTTTCAAGCTTGAGTTTCAGACATCTCTCCTGCACCTATTTCAGTGAGATTGCATTGTACCCATCAGATGGGAAGGTTTCCCTGTTTGCAACGGTCAGTTGTCATTTTTCTTAAAACCGAGTTGCAGCTAAGTGACTTGTCGTTCTCAGAACTGTTACTAAAAGGCATTTGGTTCCTGTAATGCAACATGGAAAACTACCTGTCAGGGAGCTGCTGGCATTATAAATCAGGGGCTCAACCATGTAAGGGTGCACCTGGGTGGTGGGAGTGAAAACACTGCTTAAAAAGGCATCCATGGAATCAAACCACGAGGCCCTTCCCTTGTTCCTCTCAATCCTCTCTCCTTGTGCTAGCTGTTCTTTATGCTTCCTCCTGTCTTTCTGACCAACATATTGAGTGAAAGCTCAGAGATCCATATTCTGTGGCAACAATTTTTAAATAATTTTTTATTGAAGTATAGTTGATTTACAAGTGTTAGTTTCTGTTCTACAGCAAAGTGATTCAGTTACACACACACACACATATATATGTGTGTATGTGTATTATATATATATATATGTATTCTTTTTCTATTTGTTTGCATTATAGTTCATCATAAGATATTGAATATAGTTCCTTGTGCTATCCAGGAGGACCTTGTTCATCCATTCTATATGTGGTAATTTTCATTTACAAACCCCAAATTTCCCATCTTTCCCTCCCTCCCCCACTTGGCGACCCTAAGTCTATTCTTTTTTTTTTTTTTCTAAGTCTGTTCTTTATGTCTGTGAATCTATTTCTGTTTCATAGAAAGGTTCATTTGTATCATGTTTTAGAGTCTACCTATAAGGGATATCATAGGATATTTGTCTTTTCCTGTCTGACTTACTTCACTTAGTATGATCATCTCTGAGTCCGTCCGTGTTGCTGCAGATGATGTCATTTCATTTTTTTAAGGCTGGGTGGTATTTCATTATGCCTGTGCACCACATCTTCTTTATCCACTCATCTGCCGGTGAACATTTAGGTTGTTTCCATGTCTTGGCTGTCTTAAATAGCACTGCCATGAACCCTGGGCTGCATGTATTTTTTTGATTAGAGTTTCGTCTGGATTGATGCCTGGCAGTGGGACTGCTGGGTCAAATGGTAACTCTTGTTTTTAGTTTTTTGAGGAACTTCCACACTGTTGTCCACAGTGGCTGTACTTACATTCCCACCAACGGTATAGGAAGATTTTCTTTTCTCCATACCCTCTCCAGCATTTATTTGTAGACTGTTTAATGGTGGCCATTCTGACCAATGTGAGGTGGGACCTCATTGTAGTTTGGTTTTACATTCCTGTAGTAATTAGTGATGTTGAACATCTTTTCATGCATGACACAGTAATTTTTAAATACTGACACCAAAATTTATTATTGAATCAAAGACCTGGAACTCCCAGGAGAGTAGGGAAAACTGGTAGGTAGGTTGAGCAAACACCCACAATTGAAAGTGTACAGCTGTGCATTAGAGCCTTTATCCCACCCCAGAGGAAATACACTTTTTAGTTTATGAATGACATCTATCTGTGGATGGCCTGACATTGGCCAAAGTGGGTGCCTTGATAACTCCATAGACAGGCCAGAATTGCTCCAAGTTGATAAGATGGAGGGGGCTTCAGAATGACACACTCACTATTGTGAGACCATAGACTGACCTCTTAGCAAATTATGGGATATTGAAAGGGATGTAGCTTTAACTATGGGTGTTTATGGATTCTATTTTGATATGTTTTGTATGAGTGTTCCTGAAAATATGACAAGGTGACCTGTATAACAGATGAAAAGCCTAGTTGATTTGAACAGTGCTTTGGTCCAGTCCAGTTCCTCTTTGTCGCAAGGGATCTATGTAGAAAAATTTAAGTTGTTCATATAACAATAAAAGCAAATGGGTAAATTTTTAAAATGGGTTTTAAAAAATGCTTCCCACATATTTGGAAAGGAGATAAAAAGCCTTCAGGTTAATTCAGTTCTCTGCAAAGCTAAAACTTGGGCCTAGTCCTTTGGGTATTGGTGAAGATGTTTAGTTTATTTAGTTTATTCACCATTTTCAAAGGCCCAGACTTTTCCAGTATAAAAGTTGTTTACAGGGACTTCTTTGGCAGCCCAGTGGTTAAGACGGGGGTCCAGTCCCTGGTTGGAAGATTAAGATCCTACATGCTGCAAGGCGTGACCGGGGGGGGAAAAAAAAAAGCTGTTTACAAGTGGTTCTTCTTGCCCCCTGTCCTCTGTTTTCTTGGTGTGTTTTAACTGACATTCACATTTGATCACACCAAATTAACCCCTGGAAGCTCATGGGTTGCTGTTTAATAAGATTTTAAAAGTTTTCATTGGGCATTTAAGTAGGGGACCTAGACTTGCTGGTGGGTCACATGAAAATTGTTCTTCTCATTTGAGTTTGAGTTTTTCTGACTTGTGACATGTGTGACACCCGGTAGTATATCTATCAGGGCAGGTTCTGCAGAAATAAATATTCATGGAAAATATTACTTTTTAATGTTTCCACCATGTTACTTTAGAACAAGTTCAAGACAAAAGTTTATCAATTAAGGAAGTATTGACAGTGGTCACCTCTGCATTGGGGCTACTTGTCCGCTGAAGACTGTTCACTGACAGTGTTCTCTTCTTCAGGACTTCTGAGGGAAAACCCAAGACAGCCCACCACAGTTTCTAGTTCAGTCATAATTTTAATATTGTCATGGGTAGGTGTGACAGATGTTAGTACTTGCCACCAACCCTAAATTATATAATGTACTGTGAAAATAAATACCTTGCTGCCAAATCCTTTTCGCTCTCAGGTATGATAAGAAATAAGTTGGGGTAGGAGGAATAGGGGATGGAATGAATTGGAAGATTGAGATTGATGTATATACACTCAGTTCAGTTTAGTCGCTCAGTCGTGTCCGACTCTTTGCGACCCCATGAATCGCAGCATGCCAGGCCTCCCTGTCCATCACCAACACTACCATATGTAAAATAGATAGCTAGTGGGAACCTGCTGTGTGGCACAGGGAGCTCAGCTCGGTGCTCTGTGATGACGTAGAGGGGTGGGATGAGGGTGGAGTGGGAGGGACGTCCAAGAGGGAGGGGATATATGTATTCATTTAGTTGATTCACTTTGTTGTACAGTGGAAATTAACAGAACATTGCAAAGCATTTATACCCACCCCCACCTCCCCCCCAAAAAAATTCAGGGCATTAAACTGCTTACATGTGCCTTTGATCATCATAAAAGGACCTCCTTTAGAGAAGAAATTTTGTTTTTCTTACCTGGGCAACCTAGCAGGTAACTGGCCCCATAGTCTGCCCTGTTTGCAAGATTGATTCCCTGGGATACTCTGATTGTAGGGAGCTGAGTGTAGAAACTCCACATCACAGGTACCTGGTGGAACCAGCGCAGCACCCAGGTCACTTGAGCTATCAGGTATGGGGAGGAGGAGAAGTGAGATGATTTATACACATTCTGTTTGGAGAAAGGAAAATGCAGGGTAGATTGAAGTTTGTGAAAGTGTAGGAAAATGATTTAGGGCATAAAAAGGGGGCTTGCATTGTTACCAGTTTGTGTCCCTGTCCCCTTATTTCTTCATTGTCAAAAATCCCATTTTGGTGATTTCTTTTTCAATAGTGCCCAGCCCTAGCATATGCACCTGGGCATTTCTACACAGATGAATTTCCACAAGAGTTAGTACTGGCCAGGCAAGGGCCCCAGAGCAAAACATGACTGTAGGGTTCTTGGGCTTCAGTTAAGGGGTATCACTGCTGCTGCTGCTGCTGCTGCTGCTAAGTCGCTCAGTTGTGTCTGACTCTGCATTACCCCAGAGACAGCAGCCCACCAGGCTCCCCCGTGATGACCAAAGGATACCTTCTTCCTAGACCTCTTTGCCCTAATAACCAACTCAATCATCCGCTCATGTGGCTCTTAAGAAAGCGCTTTTGTATTTCTCACTTGTCAGGCTGCATACTCATCCTTCCTCCAGGCTCCACCCAGCCAGGCTGGGATGCATGATCTCAGTTTCCTCATCTGTGAAATGGGATGACTATAGCACCTTCTTCAAAGGGTTAATATGTTTCTAGCACATAGGTTCTTCTGGCATTCCCCTAAAGTCAAGCATCATCATTATTATTAATTAAATGAATGTGAATTGGGATTGGAAGTGTACTCTGTGGTCATGTAGCCTAATCTAGGTTTCCTAGGTGCCACAGTGGTAAAAGATCCACCTGCCAGTGCAGGAGACACAGGAGATGCTGGTTCAATCACTGGGCAGGGAAGATTCCCTGGAGGAGGAAATGGCAACCCATGCCAGTATTCTTGTCTGGAAAATTCCATGGACAGAGGAACCTGGTGGGCTCCAGTCCATGGGGTCGCAAAGAGTTGGGCATAACTAAGCATGCCTGCAAGCTAATCTAGCTCTCTAAGTCCCTAAAGAATTGAACCCCAGCCTTTTCCCTCAACAGTTGAAATTCCCTGATGGCTTCCTTGCCTGACAATAGTGGGCACAGTTTCCTGGTGCTCAGATATACACAGTGAGCCACACTCCACTTGGATGGAAAAAACTTGGTTTCTGGAAAAGAAAAATGATCTCTTCATGAGAGCCCAGATGTATTAGGGCTATATTAACCATAGAGAAGGTACTGGAATAGTTTTCCCGATTGATGTTTGTGGGTATCAGTAGCACGTTCTCTTTTGAAGGTTCTACTGTCATACTTGGTGGCTTCACATTGTTCGTGTCCAGCTCCTGTTCCCTTGATCTACAAAGCATTACACCATGGAGCTGGATCCAAGGGTGGCCAAGCCCTGGATCATCCCATTACAGGGCCTGTGTTGATGCCCTGCCCATGGTGGGCCATCCTGATAGACCTCTTCCAGTTTACCTGTGTGTCTGTTGACCTGGTGGTCACATTACTGTCCGCTCAAGCCTGAAGCCCTGGCCACCTGCTTTCACATTCTTTTTCCTGGATGAAAGAGTGTGATCTGACAAAGAGCAGAGCTCAGCAAACTGGTCCAGAAGGAGCAGTCAGGCTCTAGAACTAGAGTTCTTCTTTGGTCTCAGGCACCTGACATTGACTATTTCAAACATCTTGTTCCTTCCTTAGGCTTCCCTCCTCCCTTAGAAAAGATAAAGTTTCTTGAAATATCACTTCTACTCCTGATGTCTTGTTCATATTTACACTGTAGTGACTGGCTTTCTTTTGATGTTGTTGCCTTATTAATCTTCTCAAAATGCCCCAAGATGCATCATGCAAAAACCTTGGCTTGATCTTCCACTGCTGGGAACCCATGAGAACGCCTTGCTTTAGTCAGACTGTGTAACTCGCTTCAGGGCTGCAGGGTCCCTTCTGATCCCATCACCATGCATAGATGCCCTGCTCCTGTTTAGGACTCTGCCTGGTCTTGCTTCTCCCAGAAGCAATTATCATATTGCTTCTGTTTTCTATTTTGTGTTTTTGGCCATGAGGCTTGTGGGATCTTAGTTCCCTGACCAAGGATCGAACCTGTACCCCCTCCATTAGAAGGTGAAGTCTTAACCAATGGACCACCAGGGAAGTCCCCTCAGTAATCTTTAATACTCCTTTTCCTACTATGACTAATAGTAACGATGGAGGAAAACTGAGGCTTGCAGATGAATAGCTTTTCAAAGTTTGCATAGTTATGATAGAGCTGAGATGTGAACCCAAGTGTGATGGTTTCAAAAAGCTCATCCTGTTCATTAGCATTCCACCCCAGTTTCACTTGCTACCAGCTGGAACCAGGATCTGTTTGGTGAAGGAAGTGCCTGGGTGCCCTGTTGTCCATGAAACCAACACTCAATGAATAGGTTGACCTGCCTCTTTAGAAACTAGATCTAAAAGAAACACAGCTTGTCTGTGTTAGTGATTCATTGCAAAGCCCTCCATTCCTCTCCATCACTGAAGGTTGGTCTGGGGCTTACCGATCTTTCAGTCAAAATAATTTTATTTTGATAATCATTTTCAAAAATCTTAAGAGTGGGCAACACTAGTATTCACAAGACCAATGATTGGTGTCTTGTGTTTTGTGGTTACCAGGAGGGCAGGCAATTTGCGCGCCCATTTGCTCTGAATTCCTTAGTTTACTCTGGCTTCCTTTTCAGCTCTTGGACTTTGCCTTTCCTGGACTTCGTACAGTTTTTAATATTGTAACTATTTGTGTGATGAATTAACGTCTCTCTCCCTCATTCTTGCTAATAACGGGAGGTTAAGGGCCATGTCTGTGACACTTAGGGCCGAGGCTGTGCCCTAAGTGTCCAGGACAGTGCCTGGCATGGTGGATAAAATCCATATTTGCTGAAGTTTGAAAAAATGATTGAATGGATGAGTGGATGAGTGGCAATGCACCTTTATTCAGGTATCCTATGTAGGACTGGCAGAAAATTGATTCTAAGAGAAGTATTTTTTTATATCCAATTAGATTATAAAACTGAAAATTTATTTATGTGGAGAAACTACCAATCCACTTGGGAAATTAAAGGAAGAATTAAAACAAAGCTTGGTTCCTCTGTCTTTTTGTTACGTACATTTTCTATGAGATTCTTTCCCTTATTACTTCGTATTTTTGGGCAGCTATGTATTTTTGCAGCTATGTTCAGGCATCACATATAACGTTTTGCTGTTGTAATAAAATGAAGCCTTATGGAAGAAAGATAGGCATATTCATCACGTTTAATTCCGTTAATGAGAAAGCAGTACTTGGTTTCCTATATTACATATCTTCCCTCTGTCCAGTGGTTAGGGCTTCTGCCTTCCTGTGCAGGGGGTGCAGGTTTAATCCCTAGTATAAGAGCTAGAATCCCACATGCCGTGCAGCCAAAACACCGGAACATAAAACAACAGAAGCAATATTGTAACCAATTCTATAAAGACTTAAATGGTCCACATCCAAAAAAAAAAAAAAAATCTTAAGTATCCAAAAGCGGAATAACCAGCATCCTGTAGCAAGTGAAAGTGAAAGTGTTAGCCACTCAGTCCTGTCCTACTGTTTACGACCCCATGGACCGTAGCCCGCCAGACTCCTCTATCCGTGGAATTCTCCAGGCAAGAATACTGGAGTGGGTTGCCATTCCCTTCTCCAGGGCATCTTCCCAACCCAGGGATCAAACCCAGGTCCCCTGCATTGCAGGCGGATTTTTTACTGTCTGAGCTACCGGGGAAGCCCCATTCTGTAGCAAAGTATTCAGAATTTATTGTGTTCTTGGTCAATATTCCTGAGTGTCAAGGAAGTGAAAATCTTTCTTTTTCCAGTAGAAAAACTGTTGTTAACAATGACTACTTATTGCGTTAATTTTAGAACTTTGTGTTTCTCTTCATCAATTAGCTGTCTAGTTCCGGGATAAGGGGTTTGTGTCTATCAGTAGATATCGCTTCATCTTATTTGTTGGTTCTTTATTACCGTGAAATCTTTTGTCCAATAGTGTTAGCCTCCGTTCCCAGAAACACATTTCTCTGAACCAAGTGCATTCCCATTCTGCTGTATTCTGTTCATCATTTTCATTGTGAGCTCAGAAAACTCTGCTGGAAGGCTCCAGTGTCCACTGGGTTTCCTACAGTCATCTCAGTGCCTGATTTTGTGGCTTCAGATGCAGTGTGTTACACTGTTATTTATTCCAGTTTCCAGGCCGCTTTTCTCATGTGGCTTTCATGTATAGATCTGCCAAAACATCAGCTCTATCTTATTATATCCCATGGGTTTGTGTGCTCCTTAAATTTCCCGAAGTGCTAGACTTTCAGAAATTCTACTTTCTAAAACATGGGATTGACTGTCTGTGGAAGCAAGATTTTTCCTCATTGAGGTCTCAGCTGCTCTCAGTTCCTGGGATGAATCAGATACTCTTGTGGACACTGTCAGTGAACTTGGCACTATTAAAGGGGTGGGATTAGAAGTTAAGTTGGCAAAGGACTTTTATTTAGCTTAGAAAAGATGAGATGGGGGTGTGTGATGAGTAGATGTACTTACAGAGCCATCAGAAGGAAAATCAATTAGACTCAATGTGAGTGGCTTCAGAATACAAAGCTAGGACTGACTGATGGGTAAAAATTAGAGGGAGGAATATTTGGCTAGTGTCCAAGGGTCAGCGTTCTCACCCACAGAGCAATATGAGGTATGTTTTTGGAATGGATGTATTTTTTAGACACCGAGTTCTCAGACACGATATAGAGGATTCTTACAAAGCAGTAGATCAACAGATGACTCTTCAGCACCTCTTGATTCTGAAATCCCAAGGTTTTTTTTTTTTTTTTCTAATTTAGCCATTTTAGGATAGCTTTCCGTTCTTTTCATTTCATGCAGCAAGTATTGTGAATTCTTTTTGTGGTTCAGGTTAAAGAAGAATTCTTATCATGGACCATTTCTTATCCTGTTGCTTTGAAATGGTCACACTTTTAGTCCACTTTTGTTTGGACAATCTGTTCAAAGAACAGCTCCTCTGCAGTAGCAACCTGAGGGGTGTTGTGTTTCAATTTGTTTGATGCTGTTTTACTCTTAAATAGTCAGAATTATTTTTAAAAAATAACCAGTCAACGACCCAGGCCAGGGTCTCTGTATAGTTGTCCAAACTGTTCACTGCACAAAGGACCCAGCTAAGAGGACTGAAGTTGATCAGGTCCTCTGCTGACCAAGCTATGCTTCTACCCAGAGGCAGTGTCCATCTTTTGAATCTGCAAAAAGAAACCATCAGCTCACCAAGAGGGGACTGGGTCTCCTCCAAAGAAACATGATTTTCTATTATCAATATGTGTGATGATATTATCCATATAGCTGGTCATGAGTTTGGAGGGAGGTATACTGTTTCATTTCATTTATGGCTCATCAGAACTGACAAAGTTAAGCCTAAACACCCTTGCAATTTTATTGATGGGCTATGCTAAACGTGGTACTAACCATTGCCACTCTTTGTGACAAATTCCATTATTTTTGCCGACTCACCAAGCATTCTGATCTTGAAAGTATCCTGAGGATTTGAAAATGTCTTAAGGACATTTTCCACTCTTCATTTGAATATTTGACCTTGTGGGGACATGACCCTGCACGTTCTCCTTCTAAGCCTAAGAATTCCTTTTGACTCTTCTGTTCAGTGTCAACCTGTAGGGACAATACATGTGGTTGAGAAGCCATTGGGCATTTATGAATGCCGGGCACCTACAGCCTTCCTCTGGAGTCTCAGGTTTACTCTAGCCACACTGTGAGTGTGCCTGTGATGAGTGAGGATAAACATTAAAGAATTCCATGCACCACAGGCAAGACTGGTTATTTTTAAAAATAAAAACAGCAGCAACAAAATGAAACAAAACACCCCTCAGGTTGTTACTACAGAGGAGCCGTTCTTTGAAGAGGCGCCAGAGATGACTCCTCCCCAGACACCAGTTCCTTCAGTGTTTCAGCCCCCTCAGCAGTTGTGGCTGTTCCTCCCTCCTCTGGAATGCAAGGGAACTGAACGTACCACACCCACCCATTCACAAAAAGCCTGGAGGAGAGCCACCTTCCCTCACCGTTCTCCTGTGCCCTCTCCTGCGCGGTGTCTGGGCCCTCCCCCTGCTGCTCTCACCCCCCTCCCAGTCCTTGCTCTGTGACTGCAGCAGTGAGGAGCTTGGGCTTTGCTTGGCCAGCAGCAGCAAGCCTGTGACTGTGGCCCTGCAGCATATTTTTGTTTTCTTGAGGAAAAGCTGGTTTATAACCTTACATCAGTTTCAGGTGATGCTTGTACACACAAGGTGATCGCCATGATTAAGTCTAGTCGGACTTCCTGGTGGCTCAGACGGTAAAGCGTACAATGTCGGAGACCTGGGTTCGATCCCTGGGTCGGGAAGATTTTCTGGAGAAGGCAATGGCAACCCACTCCAGTACTATTGCCTGGAAAATCCCATGGACAGAGGAGCCTGGTAGGCTACAGTCCATGGGGTCGCAAAGAGTTGGACACGACTGAGAGACTTCACCATGCGTCACCGTACAGTTGATCTCCCTTCATCTATTTTGCTCACTCAATAACTCCCTTCTCTGACAACCACTAGTCTGTTCTCTGTATCTTTGAGTTTTGTTTGTTCATTTGTTGTGTTTTTTAGATCCACATATTATGTGAGGTCATTTGGTATTTGTCTTTCCCTGTCTTGACTTACTTCACTTACTATGATGCTCTCACGATCCATCCATGTTGTCACAAATGGCAAAATTTCATACATTTTTCATTGTTTCATTATGTTCATTATAACTGAATAATATTTCATTGTACATATATTCTGCAATTTCTTTTTGCATTCACTCACCCCTGGACACAGAGGCTGCTCCCACGTCTTGGCTATGGTAAATACTGCTGCAGTGTACCTGGGGGCTGCAGATATCTTTTCAGTTAGTGTTTTTGTTTTCTTTTCATAAATAACCCCAAATGAGATCCTATGCTCATTTCTTAACTGGAATGTTTGGGTTTTTTTGATATTACGTCCTTTGAGTTCTTTATATATTTTAGATATTAACCTCTTATATGTGATTTGTAACTTTTTTCCTGTTTAGTAGGTTGCTTTTTCATTTTGTTGATGATTGCCTTTGATGTGCAGAAGCTTTTTAGTTTGAAGTAGACTCACTTGTTTACTTTTGCTTTTGTTGTTTCTGCTTTTGGATTCAGATCCAAAAATTCAATGCTAAGACTAATGTCAAGGAATTTATCCTCTATATTTTCTTTGAGGAGTTTTATGGCTTCAGGTCTTATATTCAAGTCTCTAATCCATTTTGAGTTTATTTTTGTGTCTGGTATAAGACAGTTGTCCAGTTTCATTCTTTTACATGTTGCTGTCCAGTTTTCTCAACATCTTTTATTGAAGAGACTGTCCTTTCTCCATTGTGTTCTTGCCTCCTTTGTTGTAAATTAATTGACTATAAATGTGTAGGTTTCTTTCTGGGTTCTCTAGAAACCAGAGCCTAAATCTGTTCTACTGATCTAGGTGTCTGCCTTTTTCCTTAAATACCATACTGTTTTAATTACTATAGCTTTGTAACAGTATAGATTGAAATAAGAAAGCATAATGTCTCTGGGTTTGTTTATTGTTCTCTAGATTGCTTTTGCTATTTTGAGTCTTTTATGATTCCATATAAATTTTAGGACTGTTTGTTCTTTCTCTGTGAAAAGTGCCATGGGTATTTTAATAGGGATTATACTGAATCTGTAGATTGCTTTGGGTAGTATGGACATTTTAACTATATTAACTATTTCAATTCATGAATATGGGATATCTTTCCATGTATTTGAGTTTTCTTTGATTTCTTTTATCAGTTTCTTATAGTTTTCAGTAGACAGGTGTTGCAACTCCTTGGTTAAATATATTCTTAAATATTTTATTCTTTCTGATAAAATTCTAAGTGGATTGTTTTCTTAATTTCTCTTTCTGATAGTTTGTTACTAGTGTACAAAAACACAGTAGATTTCTGTATATTGTTTTTGTACTCTGCAACCATATAGAGTTCATTTATTAGTTCTAACAGTTTTGGTGGAATCTGTAGGGTTTTCTGTGTACAGTATCATGTCTTCTGCAAATAATGACAGTTTCACTTCTTCCTTTCCAGTCTGGATGCCATTTATTTCTTTTGTCTTGCCTAATTACTGTGGCTAGGACTTCCAATATTATCTTTAGTGGAAGTGACAAGAGTGGGCATCCTTCTCTACTTTCTGATTTTAAAATGTTTCAGCTTTTCATTGTTAAATATTATGTTAGCTATATGTTTTTCTTATATCATTTTTATTATATTGAGGTATGATCTTTTTAACCCATTTGTTGATAGTTTTTGTCATAAATGTATATTGAATTTTGTCAGTAAATGCTTTTTATGTGTCTTTTGAGATGATTATATAATTGTTCTCCTTCAGTTTGTTAATATGGTATATCACATTGATTCATTTGTGGCTGTTGAATTCCTTGCATCTAAAGAATAAATTCTACTTGATCACAGTGTATAATCCTTTTAGTGTATTGTTGAATTTGGTTTGCTAATATTTTATTGGGACTTTTGCATCTCTGTTCATCAGGGATATTGGCCTGTAATTTTCTTTTGTAGTCTCATGTCTACTTTTGGTATCAAGGTAATGCTGGTCTCATAAAATAAGTTTGGGAACATTCCCTCCCTCTTCAATTTTTTACAAGTGTTAAGAAGGATAGGTATTAAATCTTCTGAAGCCCAACACTCTCAGTTCCCTGAATTTACACTCTGCTCGCTCACAAGTTCACGCATGACTTGGTGCCATTGCTTTGCATGATCTTGATGCTTTTGCATTTTAATTCTCTCTTCAGAATCCTTCACTGTTCTTTATTTATTTTGGGTCAGTAGTTTCCAGATTTTTTAGCAGTAAAGTTTAAAAAAAATTGCTGTGGGAGAGACCAACGTAGGGATGCCAAATACTTATTTGTTCAAATATGGACAAGAGGGCTGGGATGGGTTGGGATGCTAGAAACGTACAAATATATAAATAAATAACAATATCATCTGCTGTTGCCATCAGTTCAAAAAAAAAAAGAGTTGGGGTGGGGGGCTACTGTCACACCATAAGGGCATAAGAACTCATTAAGCAGAGGATTTTCTTTCAAAAAACAATAACTTTAGATGTTGACACATTCACCACTTTTATGCTAATTGCCTTAGCTTTCTTTAGCTTCTGTTCATTCAACATAAATTCAGATTTCCAGCCATTATTTGGAAGCCACTGCTGCAGAGGAGTCTAAAAGAATGAGCTCTTCTTCCAGCCCCAGAATAAATATAAAGCCACCAGGGAGCCCATCTTACCCATGCAGGAAGCCATCAGATGGATGTCTCGGTCAGGATCTGTCCCTGCTTATGTGGCCATAAAACCAGAAGTGACCAAGGTTCTACTGCTTCCTGTTGCTGACTTAGCCCTCTAATCCTGTCCATAACCCTGTAACCCTATAACCTGTTGTGACTGGGGGTGCTGTTGCTCTTATCTTGTGGCCTCAGTGGTGGCAGCGCAAGGGTCCCTGAGAGATAGAGATATGCTGTGAATCAGATTAGGATGAAGAGTAGACCCTGAGGCCTTACGTGGAAGCTGTTTCAATTCTGAGGCTTAGCCATGTGTTCGGCCTCTGGACTTTTTCTCTCTCAGTGAAGTTGCAGGTATCAAGCAGTGACAGCAGTGTGGATGCTGCAGGCCATAAGAAGAGAATGTTTGCTGGACTGTGAGGCCAGCCTGTTCATTGATGGAGCACACTAGAACCGCTGGGACATGAGGCCGGAAAAACACATGCTTCCGCCTGCCTGCCCAGCTGCTCCCGCTCCAGCCTCATGTGGCTGTTTCACAATTTAGCCTGCTTGGCTGAAAACCAAATGTAAAAAGGATACGGAAAACCTTTAGGGACTCAAAGGAAGTCTCGAAGTTTAGGTGTGTACTGAGAAATTTGATTTCCTGGTGGGGTGTCTGGGCCCCTCGGATGAGCTGAGGCACTTGGGTGTCAGCTCACACCCTGCTCATTAAAACTGCTCTTCTGTGACCCCATCCTGGGAGGTGTTCAGAGGATGGGGCAGAGCTTCCTGTTGGCTTGAGGAAAATTCATTTCCATTCCACAGATGTGTGTTGAGAGCTGGTTACTCCTGAGGCAAGCACAGGGCAGACCTGGGCTTTCCATGGAAGGATTCCAGCTTGCAAATCCTGCTGTTTGCTTGGTGAAAAGAAACTGAGCTAGGCGGCCTTTTCATTCCCACAAACATTTCCTGAAAAGGTTTTCTATCATCTGTAATTTACTTAAGTACACATTATCTTCTTTGTAATCTTTCCTTGATTTTCGTTTTCTTTCCCCATTGCCTACTCTTTCTGTTTCTCATTTTTCTGTCTCTTTGCCAATAGCTTTTTTCTCCATGGAGCTCTGCTTTCATGTAGGGTGTTTTTTTATACATGTTTGCAACTAAATTTATGCTTCTTAGAAACAAGATTCTCTCTGAAAAAATAATTTGGGCGATCAAGCTATACTCTAGTTCCATATGTAGACATAAAATACGAAGCAGACAAAAGAAACAACGGAATATGATTATCAATCTGCTAAATGGCAGATTCAGTTGCCCTCCTGATTTCTCCCACCTGAACTCAGGGTGCATAGCGACAGACGGATGCTAGACTAGGAGATAAAAGACAGAGTTTTAGGCCTGGCTGTCAAAGCCCAGGGGCAAGTTGTTTATCCTATCCACAGTTTCCTCACCTATAAAATGAAGACAGAATTTCATGTTTTATATTTCTTTGGCTAAACCCAGATCATAATTATGAATGTTCTTGGTTGTCTTAGTTTGGGCTGCTGTAACAAAATGCCAGACTGGAGTCACTGGGACTTCCTTGGTGGTCCAGTGGTTAAAAATTCACCTACCAATGCAGTAGACATGAGTTTGATCCCTGGTCTGGAAAGATTCCACATGCCCTGGGGCAACTAAGCCTGAGGGCCACAACCGCTGAGCCCATGCTCTGCAACAAGAGAAACTACCACAGTGAGAAGCCCAAGCATCACAGCTAGAGAGTAGCCCCTACTTGTCGGAATTAGAGAAAGCCCTCTTGCTGCAATGAAGACCCAGTGCAGCCAAAAATATTTTTTTAAAATGAAGTCATTGGAGGTTCACCCATTATCTTGGGTCGCATGAACTTGGATCAAAGATGCAACCAAAACATAACCTGTCCTTGCTTCCTTTTTAATATGATACATTTGGTCTTTCAGTTACCTCACTGAACAAATTGGAGATGAGATAAGAAGTTCAGCTACTTATAGCCCTGTAGGGTTCTATAGATGAAAGTGAAAGTCGACCAGTCGTATCTGACTCTTTGCGACCCCATGGACGATACAGTCCATGGAATTCTCCAGGCCAGAATACTGGAGTGGGTAGCCAGGCGTTCCCTTCTCCAGGGGATCTTCCCAACTCAGGAATTGTACCCAGGTCTTCCACATTGCAGGTGGATTCTATACCAGCTGAACCAATCTATAGATAGGTCCACATGTTTTTTATTCTCCTGACTCAAGAGGTGGAGCTTACTTTTTCTTCCTGGACTTTAAGTCATTAAGAGATCCTGAGCCAGAACTACCCAGCTTCACAGGAACTGGGAGATAGTAAGCTCTATCGTTTTCAGCTGGTAAACTTGAGATTATTTGTTATGCAGCAGGAGATGACTAATGCAAGTTCAAATCTGCAGAGTGGCCTTGGAACTGTTTTGATTTTGAAATTTGATGTACACTGTAATGTGCCTTAGTTGAGTCCCTGCACTACTATGATTGATTCACTGAGACAGCACCCATGTACCTGCGTTCAGGTTTCTAGGACTCAGCTTTCAAAAGGTCCTTCTTGACTTTGGGGCAAGTCAAAGAGAAGTGCTTGCTATCTGCAGTTCAGATCCCTGTTTCCAAACCTTCCAAAATTCACTTCCCAAGCAGAAACACTTAGATTTGTAGGCAACCTAACTATAGGCATAGGAAGTGAATTCGGGGTTACCTGACCCAGAGCTTGGCTTCAGCCAGGTGAAATATTATTCTGACTTTCCTGATGAAGCCCTAAAGTGAGTCAGGGGGCTGCTACAGCTGGTCACTGACTGAGCTGTGAGTTTTCTTCTCCCATCAGCCAGGGTTGTTTGATGGTAAGCAACAAAAACAGATTGCAGCTCTTATACCAAAAGGAACTGTTGGGATGCTGTCAGAAGCTTGGATCTCTCAAAATATTCAAAGAAGCAGGTGACTTAAGCAGCCAGGAGTGGTAGGAGGACTCTAAAGAGGGGTGGTCTCTTTGGAGGAACAAACTCCAGCCATTTTTCCTTTCTTCCTTGTTTCCCAAGGTTCGGGTTCCCAGGAGAGACCTCAGTTGTCAGTGCCAGGTGCCCTGGCTGTTCCTGACAGTGAGGCTCCTAGCTTTTTTATTTACCCACCTATGAAGCCTAAATGGGCTTCCCAGGTGGCACAGTGATAAAGAATCTGCATGCAGTGCAAGAGCTGCAGGAGACATGGGTTCAGTCCCTGGATTGGGAAGGTCCCCTGGAGGAGGGCATAGCAATCCACTCCAGTATTCTTGCCTGGAGGATCCCATGGACCGAGGAGCCTGCTGGGCTCCAGTCCATGGGGTCACAAAGAGTCAGTCACAACTGAAGTGACCTAGCACACGTGCATGCACCCGAAGCCTTAAACAATAGAGGAATAATTCACCAAAGGAAACCAGTTTTTTCGGAAGAAAGAATAGATACTCTCCAGTCAAAAAAAAAAACGACTGAGGTCTCCTGCCATATGCTTTTCTCTTCTTAGAATTTTCATGTTCTTTGTTACCGGTAAATATTCACTATTGCTCTCGCCCAGCAAGAGAACAGAATGTGGACTTCTCTCCAAGAGTTGCTGGTATACCCTTGCGTTCCTTAAAATGAAGTTGTGACATTTCCTAGGGCTCCCACAACAGAGTGCCACAGACTGAGTGGCTTGAAATTACAGAAATGTGTTTTCTCACAGCCCTGGAGGCTAGAAGCCTAAAAGCAAGGTGTTGGCAGGGCCTTGCTCCCTCTGAAACCTCTAGAGAGGATGCTCCTTCCTTACCTTTTCCAGCTTCTGGTGGCCCCAGGTGTTCTTACATCACTGCAGTCTTCGCCTGTCTCCCCTGGCCTTCATCCTGTGGGTCTTCATCCACATTCCCTCCTTCTAGAAGGACACTGGGTCATATTGATTTAGGGGCCAGCTTAATGATCTCATCTAACCTGATTACTTTCAAAAGACTTTTCCCCAGAAGATCACATTCACACATTCTAGCAGTTAGAGCTTCAGATCTTTTTGTGGGGCCCGATTCAGCCCCCTAGTACAGGGCAACTTATTACATCCTTATTCTGCAGGACACAAGGTGGGCGCAAGTTGCTGGATTCTCACAGTCATCAAGGACCCTTGTGCTTTGGCTACACTCTGGACAGCTCCCAGAGCACTGCTCTTAGTTTCTTGAGAAAACATTTGGAGGGTGGATCTCTTCATTTTATTTACTTTATTATTTTTAAATTAATTTTTATTGGAATACATTTGCTTTAGAATGTTGTATTAGTTTCTGTTGTACAGCAAAGTGAATCAGTTATATGTATACACATATCCACTCTTTTTTAGATTTCCTTCCCACTCAGGGGGTCCCTTGGTATTAACTGATTTTTGATTTGCAGTAAAGTGAGTATCATGGTTGTGGA
Organism: Capricornis sumatraensis; assembly: GCF_032405125.1. Taxonomy (NCBI): domain Eukaryota; kingdom Metazoa; phylum Chordata; class Mammalia; order Artiodactyla; family Bovidae; genus Capricornis; species Capricornis sumatraensis. The sequence continues at coordinate 83,724,077 of NC_091073.1, forward strand.
GAGAATGCACTTTAGTGTGTGCTCACTTATATCAGGCTGTGTTTGGAAAGTGTGTTTTGTTTTAAATTGTACAATATTATATATTGTAGAAAAGTGAAGTTACAGGGGAAAACAAGTGTAATTCATAACAAACAGTGCTACTATAGTAACTTAAAAAAAACTGTTCACTGAGCTCAGTGGTATGTATGGATTGAATGAGTCATTGATTGGTTGGAGGACGGATTTTCTGTCATAAATACAACATAGGAGATGGTGTTGAATTGAAAAGAAGTGATCATTCAAGGTTAACATCATGGTCAGAGGGTGAAATCTTGGCTTGCATTTGTATTTCCTTGTATTTTTGGCTCTAAGCTCAGTAACTATGAATTTGGTGTTGACACAGCTTCTGGTTTCTCTAAAAATGGCATCCCAGGGATTCCCTGTGTGGGCAACATGGACATCAGTGAAGGCTGAAGTCTTTGGGGGAAGACCTTCCCCGGCCTCTGCAGGTCACACTTTTGATGAGGGGTGTGAGGGGCTCCAGTCCCCAGAGGGAGGGCTGCTGAGATCATATTCACAGATGTCCCACCATTAGAGCCCCAGGACCACACACAGCTGTCACCCCTTCTGTCCACCCAGCCTTTGGAGTCCCAGAACCACAATATGTGAAGAGACTTGAGTAGGAATTGGGCTGTGACCTTTGCCATCCATTCTCTCTGGAGCCAGTCAGGATAAAGAGAATCCTGTACTGGCCTTAACTTAAATGTAGTGTTAATTTGGGGTTTTTTAAGGGTGGCTCAGCAATTTGACTCATTAGGAAATTAGGGATATTTTAAATTTTTTAGTAAAAAGCACTGCTTAAAAACAAGTCATGACAATAATTTAAAATGGCAGGATGAAAGAGACCCTAAATGGACATAACACTTGCCAGATTGCAGGCCATTTTTTGCATGCATTCCCTCAGCTGGGTTTGTATTCCTGAAATGACCTGTGAGTGGATGCAGCAGGTTTTAGACCTGATAAAATGGATATTCAAAGAAGTGGGATCATCTGTACAGTCTTATTCCAGGGGACATCCTCAGGCTCTTTGTCATAGGTTGCATTGGTCGGTACACCAGGAAGTAGCAACAAATGGATCACCTCCAGATTCTGCAGGTGAGGAAACTGGGCTTCAGAAATCTTCTGAGGGAGGTCTCCAAAGGTCCTGAATCAGCGGGTGAATGAGACTGAAATGGGACTGACACTTAATGCTTCTTTTTTCCATTATTATGGGTCTCTCTTTAGTACATTGTAGAGACAGTCAGAGGGTGGAGGGCAGGGAGTGAACTCTTTATTCCTTCTTTTTTATTGAAGTATAATTGATTTACAATGATTCAGGTATACAACAAAGTGATTCAGTTATATTTATATATATATGTATATATACATTCTTTTTCAGAATCTTTTCCATTATAGGTTATTATAAGACATAGAATATCCTTGTGCTATAAATAGGCTCTTGTTTATCTGTTGATATTTTATATATAGTAGTGTGCATCTATTAATCTCAAATTCCCAATTTATCCTTACCCCCTCTTTTCCCTTTGGTAACTGTAAGTTTGTTTTCTATGTCTGTGAGTCTATTTCTCTTTTGTAAAGAGTTCATTTGTATTATTTTTTAATCCTGCATATAAGTGATATAATATGATATTTGTCATTCTTTGTCTGCCTTAGGGTGATCATCTCTAGATCCATCCGTGTTGCTGCAAGTGGCATTATTTTATCATTTTTGATGGCTGAGTAGCATTCCATTATATATGTGTGTACCACACCTTCTTCTTCTGGTCATCTGTCAATGCAGTGAACTCTTTTCGCCTTTGAATTGGAGTTAGCTAAGTGTGTGCTGAAGTGAAACCTGCCTTTCCTCCAGCTTTCTGATGGGGACTCAGCACACTTCTTCATTTCTCAGTGGGAAGCAGCATCAGGATACAGTGGAGGATAGATATGCCTTAGAAGCCCGAAGTTTTAGGTGTGGATCCTAACTCCTTCACCTGTCAGCTGAGACTGGAGACCTAGTGCTGAGGGTCTCTGAGCAGGAACCTTCTTATCTGAGATGTAATATTCTGTGCCTCATGGGATCGTTGTGGGAACTGAATAAGGCAAATAAAGTTCTCAGAAATGTGCTGTGAACATGGTCAGATGATTTGCTTCCGTTGTGTGTCCAGCAGCAACAACACTGAACAGCTGTTCTGTAGGGCTTCACTGGTGTATCATGGAAGGACACAGCAGGAACAGAGTTGAGGAAACGACGACAAAGATGTCCTGGAGGGGCTTCCATGGTGGTCCAGTGGCTAAGAATCCACCTAGCAATGCAAGACACACGGGTTTGATCCCTGGTCCAGGAATATCCCACATGCCTTGGAGCAGCTAAGCCTGGGGGTGTGCTATAACTACTGAGCTCACCTACTGCAACTACTGAAGCTTGTGTGCCCTACAGCCCATGCTTAGCAACAAGAGAAGCCACCGCAATGAGCAGCCAGAGCGCCGCAACCAAGTGTAGCGCCTGCTCATTGCAACTAGAGAAAGCCCATGTGCGGTGACAGAGACCCACCACAGCCAATAAACAGATATTTATATATAAAAAAAAGGTGTCATGGAAAGGAACTTAGGGTCACAAAGACAAGTTCTGTGCAACCATGTCATTACTCACTTCAGGATGGAGAAAACGACATTATAATTTTTAAGAAGTGAATTTTTTTTCTCTTTCCCACCTGCCTGAAGGCTTGGGAGGGATATTAGGTTAAAATTTATTTATTTAAACTTTAAGCTTCTAATTTTGTATGAGGGTATAGCCAGTTAACAATATTGTGGTAGTTTCAGGTGAACAGAGAAGGGACTCAGATATACATACACATTTAGATCAATACATAGAGTTTGTCAAACTGTTTCACCAAATGTCTAGGAGGGAGAGATCCTGACCACTTCCTCGGTTTTGGAAGCCCTGGGTGAGATGGGCTTCATACTCCTGACTGTGGGGGAAGAGGAGAGCTGCTGATGCCTGGGGGAGGGGCATGGCATGGGCCTCCCCCGCTTCCCCCTTCAGCATCCTCTCCTGTCTAATCGGAGCCTGGGTGAGGGCCTGTGGAGCTGGGACTGTCTGGGGTCTGATGCCTGCTGCTCTAACTCTTGCATCTTCCCTCCATGCCTCTCTGTCTTCCAGGGGGAGTGACTGTCTCTAACAGGGTGGCTGTGACAGATGCTGTGGGAATTCTGAGTTTGGGATAATGAGCTGTCATATGTCATTTCACTTAAACACAATAATACAAATATTTTGATCAAACATTTTCTCCAGCTGTTGAGCGAAAGCAATAAAAGCAGCGGGAAGCGCCAGTGAATTCCCCTGTTTCTGAACTGTTTTTTACCCTTAGAAAGCTGTTGCCTGTTAACCCTTTCTGTCTCTGTCTTTCTTCCTGCTCCTTTTCCTGGCCTCTCTGATTTTCCCCAGCGTGTCTGGGACTGTAAATAAAGAGAGTGAATCCAGGGCCATGAAGGGGCTGAAATTGACCACAGCTTTCATTAAACGTCCCTTCTGCTGGTTTCACTGCAGCCGCAGCTGCTGCCACCTCATAAAACTGGCTCAGCCTGGCCTCGGCCTCAACCTGCAGTCCCTCTCCACCTGGCTCTGTCCCCTCCCCCAGTACAGTGTTGAACCCAAGGACTCTGGATTCACACCAAACTGTCAGGTGACCGTCTTTTGAGACAGCTTACTGTTTGTGGGCACCTGGTACTCCGTTCTTCTTCCTAGTTGGAATCTAGTTCCGTGGTTGATTTTGCTTCTGGATTTCTCCCTTTTATCCTGTTTGCTCTCTGCTGCTCTGACCTGGCTCTTGGAATTGCTTCATTCCTTCTCTTTAGATAGAAAGGAATGTGGCCCCATAATGAGCATTTCAGGGGTGAAAGGAGGTACAGTCGGCCATCTGTGGGACTCCTGGCACACGAACTCCTGGCTGGTCACAGCAATTCTGCTTGCCAGTAGGAAGGAAGCCAGGGGTCTGAGCCTTCTGAATGCATCCTCCTAACAGAAATTCCTAGAAAGAGTGGCCTGTGCCCCGCCTCTTTTGTTAAATTGCAACCTCAGTTTTAAAAGAGCCATCTCTCTCAATATCCTGTAATAATCTGGGTAAAGATTCTAAAAGAGAATGAATACATGTATATGTGTAACGGAATCACTTTGCTATACATCTGAAACTAGCACAACATTGTAAATCACCTCTGTGTACGTGTGTGTGAGCTGCTTAGTCATGTCCAACTCTTTGCGATTCTATGAGACTGTAGCCCACCAGGCTCCTCTGTCCATGGGATTCTCCAGGCAGGAATACTGGAGTGGGTTGTCATGCCCTCCTCCAGGGGATCTTCCCAACCCAGGGATCTGCATTGCCAGATAAAAGAGCCATCTCTGATTACGCATTGCCACAGGTTCTGATGTTTCTCACAGGGTCTGATGTGAGCCTGGGATGGAATAGATCCTTTTTTAAATTTTTTACTTGATGCTCTTTTAAAGTGTCTTTAAAGTCCCTTCCTATTCTCTGTCTTCCTTGAATGGCGCTGCTTCCTGTTCTGAGTCCTAGGAAAGCTGAGTTCCACCAGCGCTGTCCTTTCACTTCTGTCTTCCAGCCCGGCTATGACAACTGCCATTCCTTTCTGCCTACAGAGCATGCTCAGGTGCTTCCCTTCTATAATCAAAGTAAAACTGCCACACCAAACTCCTCTCTGACCCTCACTTTCTCTAGCTGCTGCCCTGGCAGTCACTCTTCTGGGGGCGCGTCACACTCTTAACCTCCCCAGCTCTCCAGCCTACACCACCTGCCACTCTCAGAGAGGTACCACCTCTTCCCTGTGGCTTCTCCACACCATTCATGGCTGGCTCCCTGGAGACTCTGGCGTTTCCCCCTCACAGCTTTGCTTTGTGCACTTCCTCTGCTCGTCCCTTAACGGTTGGTTGGTCTCACTCCACATGTCCTACTGATCCTGTTCGGTACCTGCCTCCTGTCTGATTTCATTCCCTCTGATGGCATTTACTGCCCCTGAATTGCATCTCCTACTGCAGGGCAGACTGGGCCCTGGGATTCCTTCCAGACCTGGAACCACCTCCCTCCACAACCTCAAACCCCATTCATCCCAGCCTGAATCTGTCCCTGCTCACTGTTCTTCCTCAGCCTCTGCCTGCCTTTCCTGTGTTCCCACCACTGTCAAAGGGACCCTAGGAGACAGCCTTTTCTGCTATCAGCCATGTGTCCTTTCATCCTTCACCCCAGGCTCTCCTCCAACCATTCATCTTCCCACTGCTCATTTTAGGGGCCTTTATATCTCTTGCTTCCCACTGAGTTTCATCCATTCCAATCCATTCTCTCGATAGCTCAGTTGGTAAAGAATTCGCCACAATTCACAAGACCCTGGTTCGATTCCTGGATCGGGAAGATCTGCTGGAGAAGGGATAGGCTACCCACTCCAGTATTCTTGGGCTTCCCTTGTGGCTCAGCTGGTAAAGAATCAGCCTGCAACGCAGAAGATCTGGGTTCAGTCCCTGAGTTGGGAAGATCCCCTGGAGAAGGGAAAGGCTACCCACTTTAGAATTCTGGCCTGGATAATCCCATGGACTAGTCCATGGGGTCACAAAGAGTCGGACATGACTGAGCGACTTTCACTTTCATTTTCAATCCATTCTCCACTTTCCACCAAGGTAATATTTGCAAAATGCACGTCTGATCATTTCAAGTCTCTTGTGTCTGCTGTTGGGGTCCATTGGCTGGCATGCAAGGGCCTCTATGGCCTGGCCTCCTTTTCTTGCACTCACCCCTAGACCAGCAGGTTCTGAGTGCAGTCCCCCAGATCAGCAGCTTCAACATCACCTGGGAACTTGTTAGAAAGGCAAATCCTTACTCCCCTCCCCAGGCCTACTGAATCAGAGACTCTTGAGGGTGGACCCAGCAATTTGCGTATTAAAGAGTGATGGGAGGCACATTGCAGTTTGAAGACCAGTGCTCTAAAGCAGGGGTCCCCAGCCTCTGGGTCTAATGCCTGATGATCTGAGGTGGAGCTGATGTAATAATAATAGAAATAAAGTATGCAATAAATGTAATGCGTTTGAATTACCACCACCTCTCTTCCCAGTCCATTGAAAAATTGTCTTCCACGAAACCGGTCCCTGATGCTGAAAATTTGGGGGACTGCTGCTCTAAACCATTCCTGGGCCCTTCTGGCCCGCCCACACACCCGGCTGCTTCACACACACTCTCTGTGGGTTCACTCACCTTGCTCCCACTCATTTTTTCTGAACAAGATTTTTCCTCAAAAAGAGGGAGTTTCTTTGACCCTCTTCCCTCCCTCCCTGCTTCCCCTACTCACTGCTCACCTGAACACTGTCTTTTCACTGGGATTCTTTGAGTTGGCATTCTTGTTCATGGCTTTGTGACCAGTGGGTCCCCCAGCTCCTCTTGGGCAGGACTGCCTACTTTTAGGCTCCTTGTGTTTCCATGGCCCATGTGGTGCCTGGGACTTGGCAATGCTTGTTAGGTTTGTATGTGAACCCATCTTTACTTATTCATGTACATAGAGCAAGTCGCCTCCATGCAAATGAGTTCCGTTACGAGAGCACGTTCATAAGTCCAATTTGTTTGTAAGTCCAAGAAAGTTCGCCTAGGCACCATTAGCTGTAGGTTTATAATACTTTTCATACAAATAATACATAAAAAGCAAACAAAAGTAAACATTTTTAATCTTACAGTACTTTACCTTGAAAAGTACAGTAGTACAGTTCAACAGCTGGCATACAGGGAATGGAATTGAATTAACAGGCAAGAAGAATTACTGACTGGAGGAGAGAGAGGAGATGGTGGAGCTGAAGGAGTGTCAGTAATAGAAGATACCAGCTACATCATCACTGCTTTTATGCTTGCTGCAGGTCATCCTGGGCTTGAAATAAAGACACTGTACTACTGTCCTCTATACAGTCCTGTACAGTAAACTACACACAACCACTTGTAGAGGATGCAGGCACAGGACAGTGTATGCCAGACACGTGAACTAACTTGTGTGATTGGACATGCAAGGGTACGTTTGTATCTTTGAAAGTTCGCAACTTTAAGGTTCGCATGTAGGGGACTTACTGTATTTATCAGCCATTGATTGAGCCCTGAGTGATTCAGCCTACGGCTGAAGCAGCCCATGGCTGAAGCAGCCCAAGAAAGAATTCCTGGTTACAGATATTCTGCTGCTGCTGCTAAGTCGCCTCAGTCGTGTCCGACTCTGTGCGACCCCATAGACGGCAGCCCATCAGGCTCCCCCGTCCCTAAAATTCTCCAGGCAAGAACACTGGAGTGGGTTTCCATTTCCTTCTCCAGTGCATGAAAGTGAAAAGTGAAAGTGAAGTCGCTCAGTCGTGTCCGACTCCTAGTGACTCCATGGACTGTAGCCTACCAGGCTCCTCCATCCATGGGATTTTCCAGGCAAGAGTACTGGAGTGGGTTGCCATCGCCTTCTCCATAGTTATCCTAGTCAAATGAAAAGACTTAGAGTAGTTGAAGAGCTGAGAACAAATCATTTATCAACAAAACTGTTATTTGGTCAGTACAAGTGAGGTAGTAAGGTCATAGGAACAACTGAGACTCTTTTGTATAACTTCACTTTAACTCAAGATGCATCTTGGACAGAATCACTCCTCTTTGCCCCTCCTTTGGTTCCTTTCTCTTTTCCTTAGCAAGATAGCACAGAACCAGGGCAGATTTTCGGTGTGGTTTTTCTGTTTTGAAGAAGGGCATTATGTTCTAGGCTGTCAGTCCTGAGTTTATTTGAGCGGGTGGCCCTTAAATGACTCCCTATCCCTGAGGAGCAGCAGGCAGACTTCCTTTTAGGGGAGAGGGGGCACAAAGATTTGTCTCAAAGCTCCAAGACCTAAGCATTCTTTTGCTCTTTAGATTCCTCATTGTTGTGTGTGTTGTTTTTTCTTTTGTAGATTTATTACATTAGCACTTAATTACTCTTCATGACAGTATTAAATTTCATGAGTGATTTATAGTTTTAATAGAGACTTGTATGATTTATTGCAGTTGGCATTTGAGGTTTACCAACTTCTTAAAAACCGTGAGTACTGGAATTGCTTACTCTGACCCTGTTCAGCACAAGCACAACGTAGGTGAAACCCCAAATTCAAGTCTAATAGGGCTTCCCGCCCAGCCCCAGTTTTGTTTGCCACTACTGTCTCCTGTTGTGATGTATGTGTACCTGCCGTGGCAGCGGGTATGTGTGTTCTTAAAGAAAAAGGAGAGTGGATCCTTTCTAGTTTTTATTTATTTAACTTTTTATTTTATATTGGAATATAGTTGATTAACGATGTTGTGTTAGTTTCAGGTATACAGCAAAGTGATTCAGTTATACATATACATGTATCTATTCTTGCTCAAATTCTTTTCCTTTTTAGATTGTTGCACAGTATTGAGCAGAGTTCCCTGGACTATACAGTAGGTCCTTGTTGGTTATCCATTTTAAATATAGCAGTGTGTACACGTCAATCTCAGACTCCTTAATTATCTAATATGAACCTCAGATGGTTTCCTGTGCCCTGGATGGATGGATGTGATATAAAGGCCTGAGATGCACTGTACTGGAAGAAGCTGGTGACAGGCGTGGGGTTCTGTCTCCATCTGCCAAGGGGTTCCCCAGCCAGGGGTTCCCACTGCAGGCCTGCAGTATGTGGCTGGAGTGATCACAGCCATCCACAGGTGCTCCAGGCTTCAGTGAGCCAGTGGGCTGCCAACCTGCCCTATGCTGGGCTCTCATAACTACCAGAGAAAGCACCAATTTAACTCGCTCACAACCTGTTCCCCAGTTTACACCAAGTTTTTGCCTGGAAAATGTGACCCCCACTTCTGAGCTGGAATCTTGGGAACACACCCCACATGGTCCTTGCCTTCTTGTGCTGGTCTTTTCCTGCACATTTTATCCATGCCATCCTGGCTGCCCTGGCCCTGGTTTTTCCCCAGGCCCAACTTTGCAGCTGTGGCTCCAATGAATATTATTTCCATGCACTGTGGCTTTGTTATTTTAAATGGGGGTGTGGCGGGGGCGGGGTGGGGGGGTAGGTAGCTTCTGGGTGTTTTCCCAGAAGACTTGATCCACTTGTACTTCGAGAAAAAAGGGTGTGCCCTCCAGGCTCTGCTTTCTCTCTGTGGATAATCCTCTGAGGGCCCTCAGCCTCTGGGCAGATAATCTCTTTGGGGTTATCTGTTAATTACCAGTGAATGTGTGAAGTATTTGTGAAAAGGCTTTTGAAGTGAGCTCCACGCGCTGCCTCGACCCTCCTGGGCCCCCTTCCCAGGGCAGAGGGGTTTTTGGGCTCAAAGCGGGTCCCCCTCAAGTACTGGTATTCTCTTGCTAAATTGTTTGCCTTTCTAATGAAGTGAACTGTTTGTTTGACTCTGCGGAGGAAGGTATTTAACCAAGGGAACTAAAGTAAACGTTGGAGACATTCAAATAAGCCCTGCATCTCTGCTTTGTGAAGGGAAGGAAAACAGTTTGGCCTCGTTCACCTCCGGGAAGAGTCGTTAAGTTACTGTTTAAATAATAAACGGAGCCCAGCCAGCGGATATCGCCCGGCCAGTCTGGGGCTTTTGTGCTCGCCCGGCGGGCCTGGGAATTCCTCTGCCAAGGCCACAGGGGAGGAGAGAGCCGCTCCAGTCTAGCAGTTAGTAATTGTGATTTATTTATGTGTAGAGGGAACTTCTGCTTCGTTCAGTCAAGATGAAAACAAGCCAATTAGCCCTCGGGATGGCTGGCGGCTGGCAGGGCAACTTTGCTAGCCTCGAGAAGGCTAGTGAGAGGGTGTCATAGGGGATCCAGCTGGGTTCACCCTGCCACACAAGCTGGGACCTGCTCCATGTGGGCCGGGTCCCTAGTATCTGGGAGAAGTGTCTGAGATGCTGGAATGATGGTCCCTCTGAGGATGTGTACCTGAGATGGGGACCCGAGGAGGAAGGCTTACCTTGTTCCTACCTCAGGACCCGGGGTGAAGGTGGGTGTATAAATGATACCCTTCAGCTGCCTATGGGTTTTGTTATGGGGACACCTGAAGCAAGGGGAGTCCCCAGGAGGAGAAGAGTAGCTCTACTCTGAACCGGCTATGGCATTTGTGGGGCCCAGTGCCAAAAGAATATTCGGGGCCCTTGCTCAAAAATGATGAAGAATTTCAAGAGGGTGACAGCAGAGCACTGAAGCCATCAAGAGGCCTTCTGAGTGAAGGCCTGAGCCTCGTGATCAGAAGCTTCCAGGGCTCTGCAGTCAGACCGGACCTGATGGAGGCCCAGCCTTGTCAGTTCCTACCTGAGTGCTATTCAGAGAGCAATATTCAACTGAGTAAATTTGAAAGATCTTACTGGCTTTATTCATCCATTTATGAACCAGGCAGCTTTCCTGTCTAGCAGATAGAAAGGGGCTCAGAGGAGCTATACAAAGTCAAAGACTTTCATAGGTAGAAGGGAGCTGGGACAAGAGAGATATACTAGCAGAAAGTGGGTTGGTTGCGGCAAGGTCACTCTCCTTAAGGAGATGGGATTGCCTCGCTTGAGCCGACCAGGTGATTTCTGATTGACTGGTTGAAGATTCCATTTCTAAGGGGAGCCAAAACTATCATTAAGTCTCAGTTTGCTGGGTTTGGTGACATGGGACTTAGTATAGGTGACTCCATGTTGGGCCTGTTGTCTTTTTTTTTTTTTTTAACAGTGCCTTTCATTTCCTGTTTCATCATTGTGAAGTAGGGGTAGTTATACCTGCTTCACTGAGTTGTCTTGTAGTAGAAATAAAACTGAGCAGCAGTTAGGGTAACCCTGAAAAGTGTTAGTTGCTTAATGCTAAAATTGTCGACTCTTCATGACCCCATGGCTACGAAGCCTGCCAGGCTCCTCTGTCCATGGAATTCTCCAGGCAAGAATACTGGAGTGGATTGCCATTCCTTTCTCCAGGGGATCTTCCTAACCCAGGGATCAAATCTAGGTCTTCTACATTGCAGGCGGATTCTTTACCATCTAAGCCATCAGGAAAGCCCAAGATAACCCTGAACACAGAGTGAATGCTCAAAAAATGAGAGCTATTTATTATTTGCCTATATCTTTGGCTGTCATTCTTTCCCCCTCGCCTAATTGTTGATCATTACGTTTGGCTCATACATAAGGGCTCATTATATAGCGCTGATCTGGAATTTCGGGAACAGAGTTGGGTGTTTGCCACAAAACTTACTTAAAGACAAGGGATGAAGAACCTCACATGCATCATGATCAGTGAAGGCTTGAGTGCAAGGGAGGAACATGGACTGAGCAATCAGATCAAGTCTAAAGCTGAAGATGCTCAAATGAAGATGTTGAGTATCACCGTTCACTTGGACACCTGGGTTGAAGGAGAAGGACTTAGAAATAACAACCCTTACACGTGAGGACTTTAGATTTTATGAACAACCTTCATCTTTGTCACTTGGTCTCTTGGACAGCTTTGTGGAGTAAATAGGTCTGAATCTTGTTGGCTTTATTGTATGTGTGAAAAAAAATCTGTTATGATTATAGTCATTTGTTTCTAGGTAAATCTATAAAATGTGGTTTCAAATGGGAAGGACAGCCAACAGGAAAGGAAGTAACAAGTGTGAACTTTGGGGAGTGGAGGTGGGGGTGGTCATGGACATGTGTGGATAAAAAGCAGCTCTGGGCTTTTTATCCACATACCCAGGAATGTGTGGGTATGTGGGGTCACGAATGCATCTCAGTGACTGTGAGTGGATGGAGAAGGAGGGAGGTAGTCAGGTAAGTCACATGGTCATGATCATTGAGGAACTCACAGGTGGCACAGCTAAATGGGCCTCCCATTCCAATAAAGGTGGACAGAGAGTTCAGGTGTGGCATTGAGATGAACTTGACTTTTCTCGTTTCTTGATCCATGCTGTCGGTGTAATGATTCTATAAACTCAACTTTATTTGTGGATCAGAGAAAGACTCAGGCATTGAGAACTTCCAAATTGTGGCCATCTAATCATTAGTAGTGGGGATGCCATAGAGGCAAATGCCATAGCTGGACCTTTGAGCACCATCCTTCAGCAGAAAGTGATCCCCTCAAATAATGCCATCTGATCTATGCGCATAGAGCCAATGTCTTTGAGGACGTGTGTCCAGTGTATGCCCAGTGGCTAATGTAAGATTTCAGGGAAAAGAGATACGAGAAAAATCAGGAATATTTTGGTACTTGCATTCTCATGAACTATGACATGTGAAGGAGAATTTTTCTTTCCCCTTAGAAATAGGGGAGCCTCTCCCTTTTCTCTGATTTCCTTGCCTTCCTACAAGGGAATCATTTCACTTCATGTGCTTTGTTATTTTACAATCATGGTGAAAGAAGCACTTAAATAAACTCTCTGCTTAAAAGCTTTGTGTGTTCCTGCTTCCTGGTGCTTCATGGCAGTGAGAATTCAGGGTTTAAGGGGCAGGAAAGTGGAGCCTTTCAGGGCTCCCAGTGTGCAATCAACGTGCTGGAATTTCAATGGATTCCAAAGGCGTAACAATAATAGCATTAAGAACAGGCCAGGGCCTTTGATGTTATTGACAAAAAAAGGGGGAGTGGGGGCAAAGGGGCCCCTGTCATTTCTGTCATGAGCTTTTAAACTTTAGACCTCTAACCTTTTGTGTCAAAGAGCTTTTTCCATATGGGTGTTAGCAGGCTACTCAAGTCTCCTGAATTGCCTGGAGGGTCCACATTTTTCAGTGTCTTGGAAAAGACCCAGCGTAGGGTGGTTTTCTCTGAGTGCCCACCGTTATCTGCCCCATCTTAGTGGGGTGATGGGATGGGATGGGATGGGGTGGGGACATTGCTTGTCTACATGAAGTGACTCCTGGCCCAGCAGGAGGCAGGCAGACTTGCGGGGCTAGAAGATGAAGATGAACTTCAGAGAGACGATTTAACTCAGGGCATGTAGGCCTTTGCCTGGAGCAGGCTCTGAACATGGGGAGGTCAGGGGGACCTGGAACTTTCACAGGCAGAATTCTGAAGAGATGGCAGGGCCTTTCAGGGCCCTAGTTTAGCCTGTTATTGTGGCCCACCAGGTGGTTGAAAGAGTCCTCCAGTGCTGTATGGGCCTGGTCCACTGCTGCTATTATTTGGCCTCCAGTCCAACCAGCACAGGCTTCCCTGGTGGCTCAGTCAGTAAAGAATCCGCCTGCAATGCGGGAGGCTTGGGTTCGATCCTTGGGGGCAGGAAGATCCCCTGGAGGAGGGCCTGGCAACCCACTCTAGTATTCTTGCCTGGAGAATCCCCATGGATAGAGGAGCCTGGCGGGCTACAGTCCATGGGATCACAAAGAGTCAGACATAACTTGAGAGGCTAAGCACAGCACAGCAGCACATCCTGAAGGTCTTTGTAGGTTTTCCAGTGCCTTCAAAATACTGAGTTAGCCAAAGATTTTGTTCAGGTTTTTCCATAAGATGGTACAGAAAAACCCAAATGAACTTCTTTGGCCAACCCAAAGAAGTTATTTCCCAAGGTTGACTTGGATGGGTGGCCCTCTCTGACTAGCAGCATCATTCTATGCTGTGGAACTCTGCAGAACCTCTGAGCCTCAGCCCAGGCAGTTATTAATACCATGCAGAAGACCTGAGCTTATGTGCTTGAGAGCTCTTCCTGGTTCCTGCTTCTGAACAGGATGGAGACTGAGATGGGCTCCTTGAAGGTGTTTAGGACCATCATATTGGGAGCCCCACTTCTGGTGGTGGAGTAGAGAAAACACCAACTTGGCCCTGGTTTCTGTGACATTGGGGTTGTTCATTTAGCTTTTCTGAGCAGATCGTGAAATTTTTCCCTTCTTACCCCTCAGGATTGTGTGGTAATAGGAAAAAAGGAGAAACGGTACTTAGGAAGAATAATAATAAAGCCTTGGAAATGATGATTTTAGGGTTGTCAAGAAGATCCCATGAAGAAACAGACATGGGTATTATGAAATGTAAAGCATTCTATTCTTTTGCTTTTACCTTTCTCAGCCTACTTCTGCTAATTTTACAATATTTAAAAAAATGTTTGGGGGCTCTTGTTTTATATTTATTTATTTATTTGACTGTGCTGGGTCTTACAGCATGTGGGATATAGTTCCCTGACCAGGCTTCGAACCCGGGCCCCCAGTGTTGGGAGCCCAGAGGTTTAGCCACTGGACCACCAGGGAAGTCTGCTGGAAGTACTTTTGTCAGTTGATTTATTTTGCTTAGGACACAACTTCTAGACCTCATCATTGTTGTTAATTGTTGGTTTACTCACTAAGCCAGGTGACTTCTGAATTCAGTCTGTCTCTAAGGCTTCTGTAGTTAGAGCTGAGATACCAAATGCTTTCCTGGAAACATTTCATCCTCTGCCTTCACTTCATCAGCATTATGAATCCCAATGTACATTTTCCAAACTATGAATTTGGCTTTTAAATTGTGCTGTGCAGGTGGTGCTGGTGGTAAAGAACCCCCCTGCCAATGCAGGAGACATAAGAGATGCAAGTTTGATCCCTGGGTCAGGAAGATCCCCTGGAGGAGGGCATGGCAGCCTGCTCCAATATTCTTGCCTGGAGAATCCCATGAACAGAGGAGCCTGGTGGGCTGCAGTCCGTAGGGTCACAAAGAGTAGGACACAGGTGAAGCAACTTAAAAAAAAACTGATCGTTGAGATAAGAATATATCATTGGTAACCAATTTCCATATTTTAATGTCCATGCTTTCATAAGAAAATATACCATTAGCATTAGTTAGTTAGTTCAGTTGCTCAGTTGTGTCCGACTCTTTGCGACCCCATGAATTGCAGCATGCCAGGCCTCCCTGTCCATCACCAACTCCCGGAGTTCACTCAGACTCACGTCCATCGAGTCAGTGATGCCATCCAGCCATCTCATCCTCTGTCATCCCCTTCTCCTGCTGCCCCCAATCCTTGCCAGCATCAGAGTCTTTTCCAATGAGTCAACTCTTCGCATGAGGTGGCCAAAGTACTGGAGTTTCAGCTTTAGCATCATTCCTTCCAGAGAAATCCCAGGGCTGATCTCCTTCAGAATGGACTGGTTGGATCTCCTTGCAGTCCAAGGGACTCTCAAGAGTCTTCTCCAACACCACAGTTCAAAAGCATCAATTCTTCGGTGCTCAGCCTTCTTCACAGTCCAACTCTCACATCCATACATGACCACAGGAAAAACCATAGCCTTGACTAGACGGACCTTAGTCGGCAAAGTAATGTCTCTGCTTTTGAATATGCTATCTAGGTTGGTCATAAATTTTCTTCCAAGGAGTAAGCGTCTTTTAATTTCATGGCTGCAGTCACTATCTGCAGTGATTTTGGAGCCCCCCAAAATAAAGTCTGACACTGTTTCCACTGTTTCCCCATCCATTTCCCATGAAGTGATGGGACTGGATGCCATAGTTCAAGTTAATGGAGTTGTCACTTAAATATAGTGACTCTTCATATGTTTTCATGTAATTTCCCTTGGATAGTTTTGCAGGTTAGGTATATGGCTGTAAACCTCTTATTTCTCTTTGCTTCCTTTCCCTCTCTTTATTTTTTTTCTTTTATCTTGGCAGGAGAGCTAGAAACAACAAAAATATGATGGATACATATGGGATCATAGGCAAGGTGCATTCCAGAGACTCTAGGTGGAAAATTTCGTTGGCCAGCCAATGGGCAGACGTGGCCTGTTGCTGCCATTGGTAATACAAAGGACATGATTTTTCGTGGAAAAACTTGTGAAGATTAGTTGGGTAAAAGAAGTTAAAAGGGACCAGGAAGAGGAGAGATCAATTTTTTGTTCACTACCCAGGATATAATTGAGGTGGTAAAGACAGATTTCTTGTTAATTTACTTGCAGAGGGCTATTTATCATTTTCTTGTAGAAACACATAATTATGCTTGTAAAGGAGTATGGCCTGGATGGGTTTTGGTATGACTAGAGTGCAGTGCTGGGTAGCACTTAGATCTATGTAGAATATTAGATCAATTTAATATATCTCCATGCTGCCACAGAAGAAATAATAGAAAGAGGGCTGTCTGAGTAGTGGGGAATGCCCATGGATATTCATACAAGAGGAATCAGCGACTTCCCTGTTGGGCCAGTGGTTAAGATCCACTGCAGGGGGCACGGGTTAGATCCCTTGTCAGGGAACTAAGATCCTAAAGCACTGCCTTGAGGCCAAAGAAAAAAAAAAAGAAAAGAAAAAAACGGAAGGAGTCAGGAATGTCAGGAATGTTGGGTGGTTGCCAGAAGGTTAAAACTGTTTGGGTTTTATAAATAACGTAGTTTTTTAAATCAGCTTTCTATGTTAACTTTGTGTATATTTTAGTTAACTTATAAGAAAACTTAAATTTGCAAATGTTAAGTGATTATTGCCATTATTTACTAGATTTATAGTTAATTTAATCCATCATCATTTTTATCCTAGAATTTATTTGTGATAGGTTTTGCTAAAATCATAGAGTAAATTTTCTTTTCTGAGTAATTACCAGTATGGACACTTCTATAGATATTTTAAAGTCACAAATTGGCATATCAGTATTTTACACATATGAAATATGTTGTCTCTCAAAAACTACACATCCATAAAGAAAAAAATTGGCATGTGTTTTTTCTGAATTGTAAACATTTCTGAGAATTGCTTTCTTGGGGTATACTGGGACAAAGTTCATCAAACTGTTTCTCGTAAGGGCCAGAAGGAAGTATATTCATTTTTTAAAAAGTATTTATTTATTTTTATTGAAATACAATTGCTTTATAATGTTGTGCTTTTGCTATACAATGAGGTAAATCAGTCGTATGCATACATATATCCCCTCCTTCTTGAACCTCCCTCCCACCAGCCCCTCATCCCCCTAGGTCATCACAGAGCCCAGAATTGAGCTTCCTGTGCTTATAGGAACTAGAGTTCCTATAGAGAGAGTGAAGTAAGTCAGAAAGAGAAAAACAACTAACATACATTGTGGTACATATGTAGAATCTAAAAAAATGGTACAGATGAACCAATTTCCAAGGTGAGAATAGACTCAGATGTGGAAGATGGACATGAGGGGGAAGGGGAGGGTGGGAGGGAGATTGAGATTGACATATATACACTTCCAGGTATAAAATATATTAGGTTTTATGGGCTGTGTGTTTCTCTGTCTCAGCTCACCAAGGCAGTCACTGCAGTGTGAAAGCAACTATGGGTGGTATACGAACAAAACAGCACCTGTATCCTAATAAAACTTTATTTACAAAAACTGCTGGGTGCAGTAGTTTACCTCCCATGACATATGCTCTACAAGTTAAGGTTCCTGCCGTGGTGTAAAGTGAAAAGTAATAGCTCTTTTTTACTGTAAGGCATCTCTCAGATGCCCAGAGTATACCAGAATTACAGTTTCTTAAAACTTGTACCACATTACAGCGGATCTTATAAACAAGATGGTCTACGCTCCTGATTCTAGAGATACTGCCAGCTCCACACCACATACATGTAAGACCAGAAAGAAGATTCCTGATTCCCCATGAAATGCTTCATGGGATGATTCCAGCTGGATGCCCAGCAAATCCACAGTGGGGTCCCTTTGGGGTTCCACACCATAGATCCTGCTCATAGCATACCAACAGGACCACAGACTGCCTTATTACTTGATATAATCCTGGTCAGATACCCTGGGGCTGTCCTCAGAGAGGCCAGATCAGCCCCTTTCTGGTGCTCTGTGGTCCACAGGCATATTTCTGTCCATGGTATAATCCTGTTCACAGGCAGGAACATGAGGATGTTTGAACAGGGAGTCAGTCTGGGTGTTGGAGTCAGTCCACATAGTGATGTCTCCTTTAGGCCACTGAGCTCTGGAAAAGGTCTGTAGATGCCAAAGTGATGACTGGAGGTGCCCAGATGGGAAGAGGCAGACATGAGGCCCAGGTGCCTCTCTGTCATCTTATTAGAGTGGTGAGGGTTCCTCTCTTCCCCTCTTGAGACCTCTCATTTGAGCTATGCTGGATGATTGCCTTGGTTTTGGCATCGTGGATGTTGCCCACATTGAGTTTTACTGTTTCTACCAATGGCAGGAGATTGAGTGAATTGGAGGGGACTGGACATTCCTACAGTCAAGGCTGATCCCAATGACAAGAAAAATCATTTCTAGTTCTCATCTAGAATAAATTCCAAAGTCAGTGAACAGATGACTTCAGGATTTAAATAAGCCAAGAGAATTTATGCCCTGGGCGGTTTACTCTTGTGGGTCCTCTCATACTGTTTCCTGGGTACTTTCAGGCCACTAAAGTATCATTTGGTGAATTACTCCTTCAGGGCACTAATGGAGCTGCCTTTGATCTCTCTTTTCTAATCTACAATTTTTGTATGTAAATTTCAAACCTTAAAAAGACAGTCTCCCCAAATGGCATCCAAGAGATCTCGTAGCCTGAGGATATTAAAACTATTTCTTGAGAGAAGGATGCAACAACTGAAGATAAACCTCTGTGTGTCTTTCTCTGGCTACAGGTTTTATGATAACCCAGGCTATTGTAAGGAGACCCAAAAATCAATGCCTCTCATTCCTAATGAGACCCTCAATGCACAGCCTGATGACAGCCAGCATGAAATTGAATACCGACAACTATACCCAGCATAAATATTGTTACTATGCATTTCAATTTAAACATGCGTCAAGCCAATTACATATTTATGGGGTTTAAAGACTCTTCCACTTGCGCCTCGGATAATACGCACTTGGCAAATCTCCCTTTAGTCTAAGAGGCATTTGGACCAATAGTCAAACCCCTCGCGAGTCTGTAATAAATCATCTTTGCAACCCAAAGCATGGACAGTTGACTGCTTCCCACTGCTCTGCAGACTCACCCCCACCTGGTAGAATTTTAATTCCTTCAGTAAAATTGATTCCCC
This sequence comes from Capricornis sumatraensis, assembly GCF_032405125.1. NCBI lineage: Eukaryota > Metazoa > Chordata > Mammalia > Artiodactyla > Bovidae > Capricornis > Capricornis sumatraensis. Next base: position 83,742,974 of record NC_091073.1, read on the forward strand.
CAGTTCTGCACATTATTCTCCCTGTCTTCCATTTAGCCCGTTAGTTTGCTGACAGCAGAGTACACAGCACTTAGCAGCTGGTTTGTGGAACCATCAGTCAGGAAATTGTATGATAAATAGGAGGGAGCCAGGTTTAGTGGCACTTCCTTCTGCTTCAGCAGTTTTCGCCTGACTTTGGAAAAGTCATCATGTGGTGTTTTGTCAAGGGCCAGAGCAGGAGATGGCTGCGGTGCGGTGACTTATTACACATCCTCTTGAGTTATGATGCTCCACAGCTGTGCTGCTCATGTGTAAATAATAAACTGGGAGGTGGATAATTATGGTGGCTGCTGGCGACACAGGTCTGTTCTCGTCCTGTGGGTTTTCTTGGACAGCTCCTTGGGCCTCTGATGGAGCATATTGCGATCTTCCACATAGAAGCGACGAGATGCAAGGGAAGCACTCCACGTTTGAGGATTTGCCAGCATCTTTTTTTTTTTTTTGAGAGATGTGTTAGGATTAATGTCATGTGATGCCACATATGTTAAAGGACATGCTTGTCCTGATTTTTATGCTTCGTCTCTACTGTTAAGCTGTGGTCAAGCGTGTCTTGAATTGGAAGAGAGCTGTTTCATTGCATTTACTCGAAAGCGGCTTAAGAGGTGTGATTTCCACTGATCACTGACATGAGGTGTAAATGTTTGCACAGACTTTATCAGTCCAGGAGAAGTTATTTTCAACTAAATCAAGAAGGAAACAAATAGGAATAAAAATGCTTAAACTAAAATCAGATGTCTTTGATCAAGTCAGATCGTATTCATATTTTTTGGTTCTTTATTTAACCTAATTCCAGAATGCAGGATTCATAAATTTGCTCGTAACATAAATAAACACTTTGAGAAAACAATTCTGTAAGATGCATCACATACTTAGTCAGAATTAACTTTTAAACTCATAAAACATACTCAACAGTGGGAAATAACTACTAAATGCCCCAATAATTACTAATTCTAATCCTAAATTCTTTCCTGTTAAATATTTTTGCAGTGCTTGATAATTTTCTCTCTCATTTTGAAAAGGAAGAGCGTGAGAGAGAGAAAGAGAAAGTGGGTTAAAATCCTGTTAAAATAATTTCGTAAAAATATAAAGATGACAGTGCCTTTTATATGTCCATAAGGCTCTTGCAGTTTTCCCTGGGGGGGGGGGGGTGAAGATTTATACTGCTTGGGTAAATGCTTTTCATTTTATAGAACTGTGTGCCTGGTTTTCACCCCCGATGCATATAATCACTGCAACATAATTATAAATACTCATATAAAAGATAATGACTGTTACTTTTTGGATATATGAGGCATATTTTGAAGGTATAATACCTGCCCACATTTTGAGCTCTTGTGTGTATGAAAAAAGTCTGGGTTTGTGCATCTTCATAATTCATAGCTGCACCCACATAGAGAAAAGCAGATAGAGTTAGCACCCACTTATCTAGAGGAGAGAATTTAATCACACAGCCAAGAACCAAGAAATAAATAAGTGAAAATATCTTCCAGGTCTGACAGAATTGTCACAAAGTCCCTCAAAACACCATTTAAAATGATGCATAGGGAAAACTTGAGGAGGTCGGTCAGACGGTATGAATCCTTAATTTACAACAAGTTCTAGTAGGTTTATTTCTCCAGTTTCCAAGAATGGATGACTGTGTTAAGTCTGAAGTCTGCTGGAGGCAAGCCCATGAGCATCAGCAGTGACTGCTAACAGGAGGAGAGGAGAGAGAACCACACCCAGGGCCTGTTGGCCATCCACCTAACCCCTGATGCACCAGACCCTGAACCGCAATGATTCATTTGGGATTGTTCAAAACTGAAGACCATGAAACATTCACTGAGTAGATTTCAGACTTTCAGATTCATGAAATAGATTACGCCACTCAGTTTTATGTTGTTTTAGGAAGGATACATCAGTTTCTTCCAGAAGAGTTAAATGAAATAGGACGTTTGGGCCCTGCAGGATTCCTGGGTTACGTGGGACATTTAAACTTAGTGCACCAACTAGCAAGATTTGTGTTACAAAACAAAGCAAAACAAAAGAAAACAATTCCAACATCCTTTTATAATGTCCTAAGTGATGTATTTAAAATATAATTGTATTTTTCAGATGCACTTTATAAACCGTATAGCGTTTGATCAGGCAGTCAGCATGTCCCTATTGAATTTTCAGCATCATTGTACATCATGATATCACAATGTCAATGATATGAGATAATACTAAGATGACTCCTTTCCTCTTTCAGTACCATTCCCTCCCCACCGTCCTTATCTTATAAGGAGCAAGTACAGTATGCAGTGAGTAATGCACATTTTCTGCACTGTAGAACCTCTTCTTCTGGGTTCTATACCTGGTGGAGTTCAGCTTTGGGCACCTCCATAGTGCTGTCAGGGCTGTGATGTTGTACATTAATAGTATTTCTCTCTTATTTTATTCTCCTAATCATATTCTTAGATTCTCAAAAGAGGCCAGCAGGAGCAAAGTCTTAAAAAAAAAACAGGAGGGGGAAGTAAAATAATCATTTTTTAAAAAAAACAAAGGTTGTTATATTTACATTCTAAAAGATGCTTGTTGGAGAAAATTTGGACAAGAGAAATGTATAGGAAGGAAAACGAAAACTACTTGAATTCAACAAGCACATGTATAATAGTCACCCCCAGGACTTAAGGAAACTCACAGTGGAGGATGCAATCATACCCTCGTCTATGTTTGACACACCCACTCCCCTGCCCCATGGGGAGGTTCTGTATTGCTTTTTCCAGCCATTCCTCAGGGCCTGTTCACAGGGTCTCATTTGGAATTGCTTTTACCGCCTACTACACTTCCCTGGTGGCTCAGAGCTTAAAGCGTCTGCCTGGAATGCAGGAGACATGGGTTTGATCCCTGGGTTGGGAAGATCCCCTGGAGAAGGAAATGGTAACCCACTCCAGTACTCTTGCTTGGAAAATCCCATGGAGGGAGGAGCCTGGTGGGCTACAGTCCATGGGGTCGCAAAGAGTCGGACACAACTGAGCGACTTCACTCACTCACTCAAACTGGGCAAAATCTTCAGACTTTTCAGAGGAGCTCATAGCCCTTCTGAGGCCTGTTTGGTGTACACATCAATTCTTGGGAGTGTTCTGGGCAACAGTGGAGTGACAGCTACATGCAGGCTTCCAGGGCGACCACGTATGGAAGGTAACATTCACAACACGAGTTCTGGTGTATTTGCTGTTTTATCACCTCAGAGTTGTGAAGGCTCACCTCCTGATCTTGGACTTGTTTCTTTATTGCTTCTTGAAACTCAGGAAAAACTTTAGTATCAGGGGTGCTCCTCATGATAAAATCTGGTAAAGATATTTTCAGTTCTTTCAGTGAATCACTACTTAGAAAAAAAAAGTTTATTTTCAGATTTGTCAGAGATAATCAGGGCAAGTGGGAGCAGAAGAACTATTTTAAGTAAGCATACACACAGAAACCTCAAAACAGTGATGACTGACCTGAGCCAGAGCAGGAGAGGAGGCCAAGGGAATGTTGGTCCAAGGGGAATGTTGGGGCTGCAGGAAAGGAACCCCAGTTTACTGCAAATGTCCCTCTGTCAGGCCATGTAACATCTCTGGCCAACCTATACATTTGCTGCCCTTGTGTTGGGATTCTGGAAGCCTGACCTAGGACAAGGAGGAGTGGGAGGGGGCATGCTTTTGAATTATTTAAGTGTGTGTGTGTGTGTGTTTGTGTGTGTGTGTGTCTACATGTGACATGGATTCTAGCAGGGACTTTTGAAAGAACTCCTTTCCTTACATGTGTGGGAGAGATGAAAACTAGTAGTGATATTATGTCTTCGTCTAAAATTCACGTCACAGGACTTCCCTGGTGATTAAAACTCCAAGCTCCCAGTGCAGGGCGTGTGGGTTCGATCCCTGGTCAGGGAACTACAGTCCACATGCTGCAATTAAAAGGCCTGCATACCACAACTAAGTCCAGGCACAGCCAAATAAATAAATAAAATATTAAAATTCATATGACAGTGTCATTTTAAAAATAAAAATTGAGGCATTCACTGGTGGCTGAGTGGTTAGGACTCTCCAAACTTTTCATTGCTGAGCGTCTGGATTCAGTCCCTCGTTGGGAAACTAACATCCCACAAGCCATGTGATGCGGCCAAAAAAATAAATGTGGCCAAAAAAATAAATGCAAATAAAGAAGTGTTTTGGCGTCTCTTCCTCTTGGCTTGGTGGCTTCCGTCATCCTCTGCACTCTGGCCAGTCTCTCTTCCAGGCTAGGGGCACATGATGTGCCTCTTTCTTGCTCTCCTGTCTGGGTTCAGGTTGCATTCAGTGGCTCTACTGTCTCATGTGCTGGTATTATTTGCTTGGTCCTGAACTTTCAAGAATTCTTCCACAAATTCTTCAGGTTAATTTCAGCATCAGTTGTGAAGACAGTGTGGCGATGTGGCTTCATGTATGGGAATTCTGTTTCAAAGTGTTCTGTTTATACAGGTTGGACTTTCTTTCCTTTTCAGACCCTCCTCATCTCTTTCCTGCATTCCATCCTCCTGTACCAATTGATGCCAGACACCACGAGGGCCGTTACCATTATGATCCATCTCCGATCCCTCCGTTGCATGTGTAAGTATTACAACTTTGCCCATTAAAGAAACAGGACAAAATACTGGCTTTTACCATCTCAGGATTTTTGTTACCAACACAGCTACTGGGCTTGGGAGCTGTGATAGAAGTCTAAGATTTACTTTTGAAATACGGCAAGCCTATCTGTTCCTGGACTCACTGAAGCACATCCTGCTGCTTCCTGAAGAATGCCTGTCATACGAGGTGGCTGGCACATATTTCCTATATATTTTTGCTGACGTGTGCTCTGTGGCCTCTAAATACTAAATTAAAAAGCGGAGGCCTAATGGAAGATTCCCTCTCAGAATATGTATTTGGTCGAGTGAATTTGAAGTTGTCTCATGCTCTGATTTCTGTTAATGGGAAAGCCCTGTTCCAGGGATCACAATGAGTCATAATGAAATTTTCATGGTAAATTTTCATAGCCCCTGTGGTGTCTACTCCAACAGTCACTTGATTGATGGGAATGTCACCCAAACAAAATGGCAAATGTGATCGAGCACATGGTTTACACAGAGATAAAAGGCAGGAATGAGGGTGATAACTAACACACATTAGAAAAGGAAGAAAAGACAAGATATCATGTGATATTACTTATATGCAGAATCTAAAATAAAATGATATGAATGAACTTATTTACAAAACAGACTCTTAGACAGAGAAAACAAACTTATGGTTGCCAAAGGTGAGGGGAGATAAATTAGGACTTTGGGATTAACATATACATAGTACTGTATATAAAATAAATAAGCAACAAGGACCTACTTTATAGCACAGGAAACTCTGCCCAATATTCTGTAACAATCTAAATAGGAAAAGAATTTGAAAAAAAGTAGATATATGTGTAACTTTGCTATGCACCCGAATCTAATACAGCGTTGTTAATCAACTATTCTCTAATATAAAATAAATATTAAAAAAAGAAGACAAGGTCCTGGAGATAAATGTGGTATCACTCAGTTTGGAGGGAAAGAATATCAGGTATTCAGGATAGCCTGCACCTAAGCTGAAATGACCTTATTTTGTAGTGTTGTCCAGAAAACTGATGTATACTGTAACAAGGGGAGTCAACCTTTGGGAGGGGCTGGCCCTTTGAATGGCCTAGATTTTACATTTAATCATGTCTGGTAATTACCCTTCATTCTGAGACAGTAAAGTTAGAAAGCCCAAAAAATACTTTGAAGAATAATGCTAGTTATTTGGATGGTAGATTGCATCTCCAAGGCTATTCGTTACAGCTGTGTAATTACATATACGTCAAAGAAAAATGAAGTTGTTTTAAAACAAGTCCTCCTCTGTGAACAGAATTAATTGATATTAACAGCCCTAACTATATGCCCAAGTACACATATAATATTTTACCCACAGTTTTTTGGATCCATCTCCCATTACTGAACTGTAATTTCAGAGCAGATTTGCCTGGAGGTAAGTCATAAATCTGTGCTCAGACTTCTATAAGCATTAAAGGAGAAGTGGATATTTAGAGAGAATGCAGAAACTTGTGACTTATTCTTTGACGTTTCATTGGAACACGAGTATTTTCAGGGTTCTAAAGCCTACTAAAAATACATTCAGATAAAACCAACAGGCCCATTTAAAGCTCCCTATACAAAGGGAAGAAAACTCCAAATTCAGGCTGAAATCTGCCATGGAATTCATCCTGCTCTCCCAAAGTTTTGCAGTACCGATGGGACCCAGGCTTCTCAGATGAGGATGTGCTTTATGGTACAGAACCAGCAAGGGCCCACCGGACCTGGGAGATGCACAGGACTGATTTCACCCAGATTCAAGTCTCTGCAGTGATGAAGTAATTTGGATCAGATTTTCTATAGAATTTCAGAGTACTTCACTTTTCAAAACTCATCTTATAGAGAAATTTCAAAAAATGAATTCATATGATAGAATGAGTGTTTCCCTGGTGGCTCAGAGCTAAAGAATCTGCCTACAAATGCAGGAGACTTGGGTTCGATCCCTGGATTGGGAAGATGCCCTGGAGAAGGAAATAGCAACCCCCTCCAGTGTTCTTGCTTGGGAACTCCCATGGACAGAGGAGCCTGGTGGGCTACAGTCTGTGGTGTTGCAAGGAGTCTGACACGACTTAGCCACTAAACAAGATGATAAAATGAACTAGTTCCTCTGGGTTCATTATAGTTTGCCTTGTAGTTAAATTCAAATGTGAATTTGTCAGTTAAAACCCCAAGTTTTGGTTCTTTGGCAGAATTGTAATAGCAAGCCCTTGTATAGATCACTGTTTGTTCTAGGTCGTGATTGCTGTATCTAAAGAATTCACTTGCTAGAGATAAAAACGGGGCTTCCCTGGTGGCTCAGACGGTAAAGCGTCTGCCTGCAGTGTGGGTTCGATCCCTGGGTTGGGAAGATCCCCTGGAGAAGGAAATGGCAACCCACTCAAGTATTCTTGCCTGGAAAATTCTGTAGACTGAGGAGCCTGGTAGGCTACAGTCCATGGGGTCGCAAAGAGTCGGACATGACTGAGTGACTTCACTTTCACTTAGAGATAAAAACACCATGGGATAAGACAGGTCAAGTTTGGAGAATTCCAGGGAAGAGGGTTGCATTTCCTATATGACTGCTGAGCTGGGATTTTTGTAGATTTTAGTATTATTAACCCATTGTATCTTTGTGGGGTTCTACATTCGAGGATTCAACCAACCTTGGATTAGAAATATTGGAGAAGCAAACCCCAGAAAGTTCCAAAAAGCAACACTTGAATTTCCAGCACACTGACAACTATTGACGTAGCATTTCCATTGTATTGGGTACTATAATTAATCCAGAGATGATTGAAGTTTCCAAGAAGACTTGCATAGGTTATATGCAAACACTATGCCTTTTTATGTAAAGGATTTGAAGATCCATGGATTTTAGTATCTGTGATAGTCCTGGAACCCTTCAGATACTGAGAGATGATTATACTTCCTGCTTTTTCAGCCAAGCTTTAGGATCATTTAGCAGCAATTGACTAAATTGTTCTCTAGCTATCTAAGTGTTTAGTAACCCAAGATTCATCCTATAAAGCTGGTAGATAATCCTGAAGCTCCAAAGAGAAGCTCTGGAAGGTGCTGGGAGGATGTCATTGTCTCCTGGGACTGCTGGGCATTGCAGAGTCCTGGATGGAGACACTGAACTTATGAAGTAGTCTCTGGGAAGCTGGGGGTAGTATCATCTCTCTGCTTTTATAACGTGACATTTTCCCTGCATTACGCTTAATGGTCTTCCCTCCCTGGATGGCAGACTCCTGCTTAAACTCCTTATCCTCAAGGCCTAACTCATTCTCTCTCTCTCTCTCTCTCTCTCTCTCTCTCTCTCTCTCTCTCTCTCTTTTTTTTTTTCCTATTTTTTGGCCAAGCAGCATGTGATCTTAGTTTCCTGACCAGAGAGTGAATCTGCACCCTTGCAATGGAAGCGCAGAGTCTTAACTACTGAACCTGCAGGGAACTCCCTCAAGGCCTATTTCAGATATCACCTTTGCGGGCAGTCTCAAAGGTTGTTCCTAGAGGCTGTTCCTTAAGCACCTCGTGTGCCTTTATTGCAGACGAATATTCTTGTCTGATCAGTCATTGCTTAGTGGTCACCGGACCTGCTATATTTGCAGGCAGTCGCTTGTTCAGGTGCCTAGTTTAATATGCTCCATAGACCTCCAAAGGGTCCAGTCTGGAAACAGTGGACTAGCAGTCAGAGAGCTTGAATTGTGCTCTTGCTTTGCACTTGTTGGTGCTGGGAATTGGCAACCTACAATTTCCATATATTAGTTCAATTCCATGAAAATGACGTTACCTGCCTTACCGACTCTCCAAATTGCAAATCGAAGAGTTCAATGTAATCATGTTCTTGTGAGCACCCTTGAAAGCAGGATGCTGTAAGCAAATACAGAGAGTTAGCATCCAGACCATTGGGGGCCTGACAAACACTCAGAGATTCTATTCTGGCCTGGCTCAATCCTGAATCCCTGGGATGCTTTGGCACCTTCTTAGATGCAAATGTAGATATGCCTGTGACAGATCATTTTAGGGGTGCAGGGTAATGAAGGTGAATATGACTTGGTTACTGAAATCTTCAAAGCACATCTATGCTTAGAGGATAACCTGGAAAAGTAAAGTGATTTTATCTAGAAGTTGAATTCCAAAATGCTTGCTTTATAATTAGCTTCTAGACAATGAAATAAAGTGAGCTTACTGATTTTTCAGAATAAATGTTTTTAATTGTAAGTAGACAAAATTGGGGAATAGTCTCACTGTTTCATACACATGATTGTTCTGGTGCCAGTGTAATGAATTAAATGGTAAGTCTCTTGGAAACAGGACGTGTGTTGATGATGGAAATGCCAACAGATCTCTGTTTAGAAGGATGGCAGGCACTGCGATAATTATGCTATCATATCCTATCATTAATGATTCTATTGAAAGAGGTTTATAAATTGCTCTTCTTTTTAGATAAACCACCCTATATTAAGGCATCAACGATATGGCGCAGAATTAAATTAAAATCTCATAAAATGAAATATGCTCTGTATTAGCTGTTTGACACTTAATTTGCCTCTGAATGAGTAGAGGAAATCACAAATTAACCTGCCTTTGTTTTTCCAACCATGGCTTATTAGGTGTTAGAACAACTGCAATTACAGCCTAATAATAACCACCAAGCCTTATAAATATGTACGGAAATACGTCAGTTTGTGTTAAAGAACCCAGTTTGTTAAGTGGAATGCCTTTCTTTAGCTTACACGATTTACTCTCACAGAGTTTATAGTTAGGCAGTGTAGACAGAGTATAGAAATTTAAATTGTTCCAAATACAGTTCTCAAAATAATGTTATAATTTATAGTATTTTCTTTCTTAACTTAAAAATCATGAATTTCAGTTCAGGATTTTAAAGTGAGATATGAAATGTTAGTGTCGTCTTTCCCTGAGTTGTCATGTAAAGATTGTCATAGAAAATGTATAATTCCTACATTATGTTTATTTAATTCAAGCAGTTTGAAAATTAAGAAACACTGGATATGGGGCATGTCTGGTTTTCCTCTGAAAGTTATTCTTCACTGAATTCACCAGAACTTACATTCAGTAGATAATTGGAGCATCTTGTTCTCTCTCAAATCATTTGTTTTGACCACAGAGTTCATGTTTTATTAAGCCATGGAGAAAAGAGTACAATGTTTTACAAAAGTATTAATGAGTATATTTTATATGTTGCTGAGATCATTGGGAGCGTAAATAACAGCACCTGGAATCTGTAGCCACATAGTGCTGGCGGGAATTTCATGTGGCTGTTTCTTGGTCTTGGCCTTACCTCTGTTTCCTGCTCCGCACTGTCTCCATCAGGGCTGTGGGTTGCACAACTCCAGGAGGCATCGTTGTAGCCTATGGGGATGGATGATGTTCTCTAGGCTAACGATTACTACTTATTTTAAAATCCCACTTGGAAATTTAAACTATTGGGATATTGCATCCCTCTGCCCTAGAAACAGTTATTTCAAGTGACTGCTTTCACTTGCATTTTGAGTGTATGCTTGTTTTCTTGGCTTTACTGTTGGAGCACATTTTAGCATGGGCTTACTTTTGAAAGCTGCTGCTGCTGCTGCGAAGTCACTTCAGTCGTGTCTGACTCTGTGCGACCCCCCCATAGACGGCAGCCCACCAGGCTTCCCTGTCCCTGGGATTCTCCAGGCAAAAACACTGGAGTGGGTTGCCATTTCTTTCTCCAATGCATGAGAGTGAAAAGTGAAGGTGAAGTCGCTCAGTCGTGTCCGACCCTTAGCGACTCCATGGACTGCAACATTCCAGGCTCCTCCATCCATGGGATTTTCCAGGCGAGAGTACTGGAGTGGGATGCCATTAGACAAGGTGTATTCATAGAAACCCAAATCATAAAGTTTTAATTCCACATTCATTCTGGATTTTCACTTGAGAAAAAAATATTGATCTTTTACATAGAGTTATTTTGAGCCAAAGTTTTCTCATTTACGGACCAGTATGAATTGAATTTTGGATGGTCCGTCTGCTTCTTGCTGAGCTCGGCAATTTATTTTTTTCAAAGCAGAATCAGCCTCAGTCACTAATTCATGACAATAACTAGAGCCCCACAGATCTTGCCGCTGGAGCTGAGAGCTATCCTTGTCGTGCGCTATGAATGCAAGCAGCACGGCACCCTAAGCCAGTGCTCTGACAGGCTGTCGCATTTCACCATCCACTTTACTGATTCATTTTAGAAAATCAGCTTCATCTTTTCTCTCCTGGGGGAAATGAGCACTCATGTTCTCTTCGACACAGCAGCTCTTTTTTTTTTTTTCCTCTCTTAGTTGAGTCAATGTGCCTCTTTCTAAGACTGCCTAACTCCCTGGAATTATTCCACCTAAGTAAGAAGAGCTGTTCCTCCCTCCAAAAGTGGTCCACTTCCTGGCACCTGGAGAGAGGACAGTACATGGTAGATCATTAATATTAGCTGGGAAAGAGAGGGCTTTGAAAATAAGTAAGGCTTCCCTCAACCCTTTTAGAGTTAGAGCTAGGAGATGAGTAGCAAGTTTGGAGTCTGAATAAATACACTTCTTTCCAGACAAAGAAATCTCTAAGAAAAGATAGATCATTATGGTAAAAGCTTAGAGAAAGAAAGAGGCAGTGGATGACCAGAACTACTACACAGTTCCTCTCTGTCCTCTCCTCCCTCCCTCCCTAGATTCAGCACCAGTGTGAGCTAGCTACTCTGCCTAGTGGAGCTCCTCTAATAACTATTCAGAAGCAGCCTTCAGTCTAGCCGTCTACTTAAACTTTGTGATGGGCTCCTAATGTATAATAGTGATTGCATTCTTTTCAGTCCCAGGAAAGTCTCCAGTAAGATGCAGAGACTGAGCAAGACTTTGTGTTTGGGGGCATAACTGGCTTGGAATATTTTAATAGTGCAATTAAAAATCAAGAAAGGCAAGTCCTTTCTCTCCTCCTGTGTTTGTGCTCTACCCTAAACATTATTAAGAAGACTGATAAAGTGTGATGACATCTCAGATTTCAGGCATGCTTCATTTTACTATGCTTCTCTTTATGGTGCTTGCAGATATTTAACTTTTTACAGATGGAGGGTTTGTGGTAACTGTGTTTTGAGCAAGTCTATGGGCACATCTTTTCAACAGCATTTGCTCACTGAGAGTTAGCATTTTTTTACAAAATATTTTTAATGAAATATTTTTAAATTTAATGAATATTTAACAAAATATTTTAATGAAAAAACACTGACTTTTTTTAAACATAAAGCTGTTACACACTTAATAGACTAAAGTATAGGGTGAGCATAACTTTTATATGCACTTCTACGTGGGTGCTCAGTCATATCTGACTCTGTGACCCCATGGACTTTAACCCACCAGGCTCCTCTGTCCATGGAATTTCCCAGGCAAGAGTACTGGAGTGGGTTGCCATTTCTGTTCCAGGGGATCTTCCCGATCCGGGGATTGAACTCATGTCTCCTGCATCTCCTGCAATGGCAGGCAGATTCTTTACCACTGCACCACCTGGGAAGCCTTTATATGCATTGGGAAATCAAAATATTCATGTGATGCACTTTATTGTGATATTTGCTTTATTATAGTGGTCTGGAATTGAACCCCCAATATCTTGCAGGTAGGCCTATGTGTCAACTACTGTAGCTAACACTTTGTACACTTTGTAACACTCACTTCTACCCTAAGAAAAGAAAATGAACTAGGTTATAACCACATGTCTTACAGGTAAAGACCATCTGTGTATGTCTTTGAATTTGCTAGGCTGATCCATGCCTTTACAGAGTGACTTCTGGATAGTTATTGCTTTCCATGATGATAATGGATTGTCCTTTTTTAGGCCAGTACAGGATGACTGCCATCCTCTTTGTTTTTATTTTTTTACTTTAATGGAGTGTGTCATCTCCTGCCAACAAAATTAGCACACTTAGGACTCAAAAGAACACAGTGACTACTGAAGATGGTGTGAATATAAATGCCTATTGCAGTGTCAGATGTTGTTCACCACCAAACACATCATGTGTGCATGCTAAGTCACTTCAGTTGTGTCCGACTCTTTGTGACCCTATGGACTGTAGCCTGCCAGGCTCCTCTGTCCATGGGATTCTTCAGACAAGAATACTGGAGTGGGTTGCTATGCCCTCCTCCAGGAGATCTTCCCGACCCATGGGATTGAACCCATGTCTCTTAAGTTTCTTGCATTGGCAGGCAGGTTCTTTACCACTAGCGCTACCTGGGAAGCCTAAATATATCGCCTGACATCAAATCAGTTCCTAGTTAAAGGTCCGAAGTCACCTTATGTGACTGAGTACCATTTAACTTCAATAGCTGCCTTCTCAGACCTCTCACGTGGAAATAAAATTAATGAAATTAGCAATCTTTAATTGATAATATAATATGGGATACCAAAATTCCAAATATAAGGGTAAAAAAAGAAATGACTCAGCCATTCACAATAAAAAATATATATATAATAATGGCCATGACTATAAAATGACATTTTTCAGTACTTACTGTGAGCATAGTTTTAGAGACTTTACAAAACTATCTCATAGAATAGAATAGCCAGCCCTATGATGCAGTCATTATCAATAGCCTCTTTTCCAAGATATGGAAACCTTGACGTAGAGAAGTTAATGGTCATGGTTATTTAAACCTAGACATCAGACACTACATTCCTAGCACTTGACTTTCATCCTCTCCTCATGAAAATGAACGCTGGAGCCATTGCTGCTACAGTTTATTTGTATGTATGTGTGTGTGTGGATACTAAGTCGCTTCAGCTGTGTCCCACTCTTTACGACCCTGTGAACTGTAGCCTGCCAGACTCTTCTGTCCATGGGATTCTCCAGGCAAGAATACTGGAGTGGGTTGTCATGCCCTCCTCCAGGGGATCTTCCCAACCCAGGCATCGACCCTGTATCTGCATTGGCGGGCAGATTCTTCACCACTAATGCCACTTGGGAAGCCTATGTATATATATGAGGAGCCCGGCAGACTACAGTCCATGGAGTCATACAAGAGTCAGACATGACTTAGTGGCCAAACAACAACAATAATGATTATATATATATATATACATATATATATATATATATACATATATAGAAATTTTGAATGTCACAGACTGTCATTGTCTTCTGCAAAATTCTAAGTTAATAATATGAGAGTAATGAGAAAAGCTAGTAAAACCTTTATCTGTAGCTGCCAGCTCCCCCCGCCCCGCAATTAGATATACATCAAGGTTTGCTACTGTAGAACTTGTGATGCCTAACATCTGGACATTGATATAAATAGCTGCATGGAATGTTCGGTGAATTGTAACTCATCACTTGGTAGAACTGTTGAAAAATACTTAATAGTGGCATTTGAGAGGACCATAAGAAAACATGGATAAATAATGATCAATGATTACAACTGTATACTCTATAAAATGTAAGCCATATTGGATGAGATTGCAACATGCATCTGCCTGGAACCTTCTTCCCTTAGGTGTCCATGGCTTGCTCCCTTGCTTCATGCATTTCCCTGCACAGACATCTCCTTATCAGAGAGGTCTTTGGTTAAGAACCATCTAATGACTAGGGATTGCCAAACTATGGCCTGTGAACTATCCAGCCAGGGCCTGTTTTGGTAAATAAAGTTTTATTGGGATCCAGTGACTGTCACTTGTTTACTATTGTCTATTCTATGACAGCTTTAGCAATCAAGGGCAGTGTTGAGTAGCTGAGATAATGAAAAAATCCTATAACACAAAGTTTGCCAAGACCTGATCTAAATTAACACATTCTTTCTAACCTCACTATCCTCTTTCTCTGCTTTATTTATCTTTCTTTCTTTTCAGTTGGGGTATAGTTGCTTTACAATGTTGTGTTAGTTTCTGCTGTAAAAAACATGAATTATCTATATGTATACATATATGCCCTCCCTCGTGAGCTTCCCTCCCACCCCCTTACCTCCATCCCATCCATCTAGGTCATGTCATTCTCCTGTTTTAAACTTCTAGGCTATTTTTCATTGCTATTCTCAACATTTCTCACTATATATCATATCAGTTCAAAAAAAGAAAATGTCTTATTGTTTGGTTATCATTTCTCATGATCAACTAAATAACTGTAAGTTCAGTTCAGTTCAGTCGCTCAGTCGTGTCCGACTCTTTGCGACCCCATGAATCGCAGCACGCCAGGCCTCCCTGTCCATCACCATCTCCTGGAGTTCACCCAGACTGACGTCCATCGAGTCAGTGAGGCCATCCAGCCATCTCATCCTCAGTCGTCCCCTTCTCCTCCTGCATCCTCCCAATCCTTCCCAGCATCAGAGTTTTTTCCAATGAGTCAACTCTTCGCATGAGGTGGCCAAAGTACTGGAGTTTCAGCTTTAGCATCATTCCTTCCAAAGAAATCCCAGGGCTGACCTCCTTCAGAATGGACTGGTTGGATCTCCTTGCAGTCCGAGGGACTCTCAAGAGTCTTCTCCAACACCACAGTTCAAAAGCATCAATTCTTCGGCGTTCAGCCTTCTTCACAGTCCAACTCTCACATCCATACATGACTACTGGAAAAACCATAGCCTTGACTAGACGGACCTTAGTCGGCAAAGTAATGTCTGTGCTTTTGAATATGCTATCTAGGTTGGTCATAACTTTTCTTCCAAGGAGTAAGTGTCTTTTAATTTCATGGCTGCAGTCACTATCTGCAGTGATTCTGGAGCCCCCAAAAATAAAGTCTGACACTGTTTCCACTGTTTCCACATCTATTTCCCATGAAGTGATGGGACTGGATGCCATGATCTTTGTAACTATAAAGCCTGCCTCATTTTCAAGCACCACCTTAGACCATCTACATCCATAGTTCCTAGTCTAAGTATGAAAATATAGTTGAGTTTCAATTCCTAAACTTTAAAATTTTAATGAGCTGGTAGATGAACCCCCACACACTTTGCTTTGCATTAAGAAATGAACACAAAACAAAGACAAGGTGCTCTAAGGGCATATGACTTTTTTCTGTTTTGCAATATTCCTTTTTAAAAAAAAAAATGAAACAGTTGATTTACAGTGTGTTAATTTCTACTGTATAGCAGAGTGATGCAATTATACATATTAGTTCAGTTCAGTTCAGTTCAGTCGCTCAGTTGTGTCTGACTCTTTGCAACCCCACGAACCGCAGCACACCAGGCTTCTCTGTCCATCACCAACTCCCAGAGCCTACTCAAACTCATGTCCATTGTGTTGGTGATGCCATCCAACCATCTCATCCTCTGTCATCCCCTTTTCCTCCCGCCTTCAATCTTTCCCAGCATCAGGGTCTTTTCCAAGGAGTCAGTTCTTCACATTAGGTGGCCAAAGTATTGGAGTTTCAGCTTCAGCATCAGTCCTTCCAATGAATATTCCAGACTGATTTCCTTTAGGATGGACTGGTTGGATCTCCTTGCAGTCCAAGGGACTCTCAAGAGTCTTCTCCAACACCACAGTTCAAAAGCATCAATTCAGTGCTCAGCTTTCTTTATAGTCCAACTTTCACATTCATACATGACTACTGGAAAAACCGTAGCTTTGACAAGATGGACCTTTGTTGGCAAAGTAATGTCTGCTTTTTAATATGCTGTCTAGGTTGGTCATAGCTTATATGCATGCATTCTTTTTCCTATTCTTTTCCATTATGGTTTATCACAGAATATTGAATCCTTTTTATCCATTCTATATACAATAGTTTTGTTTTGCTATATTCCTAATGACTGAAATATTGAAGTTGGTCATTGGTTACAGAGAAAGCAGGCCCTAATTGTAGTGCATATTCACAGAGTGAGTGCCAGCTTCTTGGATAAATTCCTGTGTTCTTTGTGCTGTGCTCAGCAGTCCGGCCCTGAGCAGATATTGACTGAAGGTATTCACTGCCACTGAACCAGAAGTGGCCAGCTCTATAGAGCCTGCTGTTCAGCCTGTTGCAGGGGCCTGGGGGGTACTGGACTGTAACAGACTTTTTTCTTTGAGTACAATGCTCCCACTCATGTTAAGCTTGGCTTCAAAGAAAACAGAAATTTACTGCCATCATTGTATTTATTTTTCAAAGTTTGCGGTAGAGAAAATTGAACTTTCACAGAATTTGTCCCAATAGGAAGGCACTTTCTGGTTAGTTTTTAGGATGATGAATACCACCCAAAATCCAAGCTGCCTGCAGCTCTTCCTCCGTGGTCATCTGTCCTTCACTTAGGTAACTGAATCCGCTTTTTCCACCTAAACAAAGACATGCCATTTCCTATAGCTCCTCAGCAGGCTGAGTTTTATTTCAGACCCTTCCTCAGAGGAACAAAGGCCGGAGACACAGGGCTGCCTGTCACTCATTTCTTTTTGTTATTGTTGCATCCCCACCCCTGCCCCCAGCAAAATTCATGCATCCAAAAAAAAAAATATACTATGTATATATGGTATTCACAGATTTGTTTCCAGGAATCTGCTTGCTAACTTTTTGAATCCTGAGTGACAAATTAGCTAGACTTTTGCATTTTTGATGATCCGAGGCAATTAAGCACACAAAAGGAAAGAGCAAGAAAATGATCTGTCTTCAAACTCATTCTCTGAGTCCTAGGGTAGTGATATGTTTGCAGAACATATATTAGATAACTATATTGAAAAGAAATTTGAAAAACGATATGGACCATTTTTTTTAGTTCCGATGTGATCTTTGTAAGAGGCATATGAGAATAGTAATGGACATCATTACTTTGAAGTTGGGGAAAATGGACCAGTTAAATGACTTATTGGTCCCATGTTTACCTCCTGCGCTAACCTAGCTGAATTGGTGGTAACTGCGGCAATGTTTATAACTCTGGAGTTAAAACTGCAAGTGTCGTGCGAAAGATGTACCCACACCTGGCGCCTGTCTCTCCTTTCCTATTGTCTCTCACTCTCTCCTCACACAGGCTAGCAAAAGGAATGCAGAAATGTAAGGAGTGGCAGAAACTGCCTTAGGTCAGGAGAGTAAAGTCTCTCAGTATCCATGGAGAATTGACTTCAAGATCCCCTCAGGTACCAAAATCCAAGGATGCTCAAATCCCTTATATAAAATGACATGGTATTTGCATATAACCTATGCACATCCTCCCATAAACTTCAAATCATCTCTAGATTACTTACAATACCTAATGCAATGTAAATTTTACATAAAAAATAGTTGCCAACGTATTGCAACTTCCAAGTTTTGCTTTTTTGAACGTTGGGGAATTTTTTTCCCCAGAATATTTTTTCCACATGGTTGGTTGAACCCACAGTAGTAAAACATTTCCAGTAAAGAAAAAAAGAAAGATCTCTAACCTAAAGCTATAGATTTTCTTCTAACCTACAGCCATTAATATTCTGATATGAAACATCCCACATATCTATAAGTTATAGATATTTACAACATTTTTATCCAATTGCAAAGAGATTACAATTTCATTAAAAATTCTCCATTGGGACTGTTATAGGGGGTAGAAGCTTAGCTTCCATCTAAAAATAAAAATGAGTTTATTAATATCAGGATGAATGGTATATAGAGTGGCGGTTGAAGGTGATCTTGCAGAAGTTCACCTGTGAGAGTCCCTCAGTGACAGTTGCTAGTGGGTACTTGTGAATAGTTCCTAAGGAACCTGATCCCCCTTAGACCTCAGTTATCCCTAACTAGTAAGAGCTTCTGCCTAAGGGAATTCCATGAAATGAACTCAGTGCATTAAGCAATACCCAGAGCCTGACAAGGTTCATGTGTATCTTCTACTATCTAGAATATGTTAAAAACTTACCAGAGAATCACTGTCTTCTAAATACATTCAAATGGTATCCAAATATTGTGAAGTCCATCGGAAGTGAACAGTGTCTTTATTACGTGAAGTGAGAAAAGAGATGCATTGGCAGTTAAATGATCAGCCTCATTTGCCACACAGATTGCTAAACCCTGTTGCTGAAATAAGATTTACATCTTTAAGACAGGGTCCAGAGAAAGCATCTCCAGCTTCCTAAAATGCTTCTTGCCTCTATTCAAAGTGATCTCTCACTCTGCCACAGAACAAAGTCTCCATCGTCCTAGCATGCGTTGTTTTCAACATAAACTATGCACACCTGTGAAATTTTTTAGAAACAGATTTGAAGGTTAAATCAAGAACGAAGGCAATCAGACTTCTAAAGAGGTCTCTGACTTTTAAAAGGTTTTTTTCCTACCGTATTCAATTGGAATATAACACATGAAAATTAGGATTATATTAGATGGTGTTATTATTTATGTTACCTAGCATTTTGGGTTTCTTTATTTAACATAAGCATTTTCTTTTATATATTGTCATTATTTAACTATACACACAGATAGATATATATATATATATATACACTCACATACATACACATGCACACACACTATACACACACACATAAATACATGCACATACTTACAAACATAGACACACGTATATTCACACATTGTATGTGTATTTATGGAGCTTCTCAAATGGTGCTAGTGGTAAAGAACCCGCCTGGCAATGTAGGAGACACAAGAGATGTGGGTTCGATCCCTGGGTCAGGAAGATCTCCTGGAGCAGGGCATGGCAACCACACAGAGGAGCCTGGTGTGCTACAGTCTGTAGGATTGCAAGAGTTGGATGCAAGTGAAGATACCTAGCACACATGCATGCCTGTATATTTACATGCTCACATAAATATATAAGCACACACATGCTCACATACATATATATACACCCTGCATATATATTTACACACTCACATACATACACACATATATATAACACTCATATACATTTATAAAATAAGCACACATAACCGACATACACACACATATATACTCACATTCATATATGTATGCACACACTACGCATATATATATTTATACCCTCACATACATATATAAACACACACATACTCACATATGTACACACACATATATACTCCTATACATATACTATATATATATATACACACACACATATATGAATACACACACATAATCATATAAACATACACACACTATATATATTTACGCACTTCTATACATATATAGGGAGAAGGCAATGGCATCCCCCTCCAGTAACCTTGCCTGGAAAGTCCCATGGACGGAAGAGCCTGGTGGGCTGCAGTCCGTGTGGGGTCGCTAAGAGTTGGACGTGACTGAGTGAATTCACTTTCACTCTTCACTTTCATGCACTGGAGAAGGAAATGGCAACCCACTCCAGTGTTCTAGCCTGGAAAAGCCCAGGGACAGGGGAGCCTGGTGGGCTGCCCTCTGTGGGGTCGCACAGAGTTGGACACGAATGAAGCGACTTAGCAGCAGCAGCAGCAGTACATATATAGGGCTTCCCTTGTGGCTCATCTGGTAAAGAATCTGCCTGTAAGAGTCGGACATGACTGAGCGACTTCACTTTCACTTTTCACTTTCATGCATTGGAGAAGGAAATGGTAATCCACTCCAGTGTTCTTGGCTGGAGAATCCCAGGGACGGGGGAGTCTGGTGGGCTGCCATCTATGGGGTCGCATAGAGTAGGACATGACTGAAGCGACTTAGCAGCAACAGCAGCAATGTGGAAGACCTGGGTTCGATCCCTAGGTTGAGAAGATGCCCTGGAGAAAGAAAAGGCTACCCACTCTAGTATTCTGGCCTGGAGAATTCCATGGACTGTATAGTCCGTGGGGTTGCAAAGAGTTGGACACGACTGAGCGACTTTCACTTTCACTTACACATATATAAGCACACACACAATGGTGCTCACATCTATCCATTTTCCTTGTGCTCACCTCAGCCTGTCCTGGAGCTGACTGGATAAAAGATTGTGTGATCTTCTCAATGTAAGTAGTCAAGAGAAAAAAGGAAAGTCAGCCTAAAGTATTTTAATCTCACTTTAATGATCAAAATCTAGTCACTCCCGCTTTGGATTCCAGGACTGCTGAGATACAAATAGTTCCCAGATGGAGGGAAGAAGGGTCCAATTAGAAAGTTTGCTGGACATCGAGAAATTAGGGGGTGGGGGGGTGAAAGCGGAGGCACAGAAAGGCTGCCCTGAGCTCTACGGAGGGACTGCTCCAAGTCAGCAGCCTGATGTCACATGCTATTGGTGACAGATTTCAAAGTGAAAGTCCTTGAGCCCTTCATGAGCCTCTCTTCATCTCTGGAGTGTGGAAAGCCGACTGTGTGGCTCCGAGGTGGCAGGTCATACACTTGTGAGGGTCTTCCTGTGACCTGAAGCACAATTAGAAGCTACACTGCACCATTTTCAGTGGGTTGACTTCCCCACTTCCATTCCCCACCCCCCCCCGCCCACCACCACCATTTTTGGAGCCAGACAAATGTAGGACTATTGAGTTATTTTGATTATTGTTGCCTGTTGTTTCTTTGTTTGCTGGGAGGAGGGAGTTAAGAGGCAGCTAAATTGAAAAGGCCGAAAAGTAGAGTCTGGTCCC
The DNA here is from genome assembly GCF_032405125.1 of Capricornis sumatraensis. Taxonomy (NCBI): domain Eukaryota; kingdom Metazoa; phylum Chordata; class Mammalia; order Artiodactyla; family Bovidae; genus Capricornis; species Capricornis sumatraensis. Next base: position 83,764,041 of record NC_091073.1, read on the forward strand.
TTCGCCCTCCCCACACCCCTTCCCGCCGCCCCCCACCTCCCCAGTGTAGCAGGGAAACATCCTTCTGGGTCTGTTTGCTTTGCAAGGGTGTTCTTTGATGAGGTCTTTGTCCAGGGGCCCCCACTGAAGTCTCAGTGTACTCAAGCTTTAGAAAAGGCTATTGGGCCTTCTTTGTTTTCTTTGTTGAACTGTTTATTTTGCTTTCTTCCCACGAGGTTCCCTGGCCTCTCTCTGACAACGCTTTTCTGCATGAATTACATTCCTGGGAGCCAAGTCTCCAAATTCTTCCAGCCCATTTGATTCCAGCCTATGTGATTAGTCCAGAGCTTCGAACTGCTGTGGGCCTCTGCCAAGCAGAGTGCTTGTAAGTGCCCCTAACATAGAGACCTAAAGACATTTGGTAACCTCATTAGCGAGAGGGTTAGTGCTTCATTCGAGTTTAATAACATAGCTGCCGTTGAATCATCACTAGCTTGAAACTCACGGAAGGAGGGTACGAGTCACTTGGTTTCCTTTCAGTGTGAATCAGGCTCTTAAAGGAGGGCAGTTCAGGTTATTATACTCATGCCCAATTCAGTAACATAAATCGTCCTAGACTGGGCGGGAGGGGAGTCTGCTAGCTCCGTTTGAGGTTAAATCTACATTTACAATGTCAAGATCATTTTGCACAAAATGCATGTCCATCTGCATAGAATCATGGGCAACAATAATGAAAGTTATTCAGATATCCTAATCATAGCCATCATATTTTCTTTTGTGGTTTCTAAAGTATGGTTTATGACTGAGACAGAGATGGACAAAGAACGAACTTACGAATTGCTATTTTAAATCTCTATTCATATAGATTAGACAGTTGATTCTTCAGTGAATTATCCCATCATTACAGGTACTGTTAAAGCATTGTGACACCACTAGACACAATTCAGCTATCTTAAGAGTAAAATTCTGTATTTCTGTAATTCACCTGCTTTTACTTTTCTTTTTTTAATACATGAGATTCTTGGCTCTAATGAGCAGAGCAGAGTGGGGTGTGTTGTACCTCATAGGGAACATGCATTTATCGACAATGTGCCTGGAAGTAGTTTTGACTTGAAACTTTCCCAGAGAGGGCTGGAGAGACTTTTCAGACATGATTGAGCACACAACCTGTTAGGAAAATTATATGCAGTGTGACGATTTAGATTTAGCCACTAAGTCATGTCCAACTCTTGTGACCGTATGGACTGCAACCTGCCAGGCTCCTCTGTCCATGGAATTCTCCAGGCAAGAATACAGTGTAAATACACATATATACACAGAAGCTCTTCCTTAAAACGGGGGAGGTCCCAAGTACTGTGACCAGGGCCTGATTCTTGTTTCTTGGGATGCTTTATTTTCTTGCTGGTCCTGGTTTGAACTGGGCTGTTGGTGTCGGATCTGTATGGCTGCTTACTGTGGGATACAGTCTTTGTGTGAGAGTCCACATTCTCTTTGGCATATAAATGCCAAATTCTCTCTGTGGGATCATGGTTCTTCCTCACACAAGGAAGGACTTATCTGAAAGATGTGTGTTAAACCTCTTTTGGCTAGAAGAGCCCCTTTTTCCTTGGAGTGGGCTCTGGAAATAGATCCCCCAGGGAGTGAAGCACAGCTACCATAACACTTCCTGTGTAACATAATTAAACATCCCTCACGAGTAGATGGAGGAGGCAATGGCACCCCTCTCCAGCACTCTTGCCTGGAGAATCTCACAGACGGAGGAGCCTGGTAGGCTGCAGTCCATGGGGTCACTGAGTCAGACAGGACTGAGTGACTTCACTTTCACTTTTTACTTTCATGCATTGGAGAAGGAAATGGCAACCTACTCCAGTGTCCTTGCCTGGAGAATCCCAGGGACGGGGGAACCTGGTGGGCTGCCATCTATGGGCTCGCACAGAGTCAGCCATGACTGAAGCGACTTAGCAGCAGCACGAGTAGAACTGGATTACAGTTCTGCTGAGTAGTCGCCTCTGAGCACTCCTCCTCTCAACCCAGTAGGATGTTGTTGACATTAACCCAGGATAATGCTTTTTTTTTACCCAGGTTTCAAAGTGTAATTCCAGAAAACTCTAACATAACTCAGTTGGCACCTGGCTTCTGATGAGCCTTTGTTCTTCTTTTTTTAATAACAAGACTTTAATTTTATTTCTGGTCATACCACATGGCATGCGGGATCTTCCCCAACCAGAGATCGAGCCAAGGCCCCCTGTATTGAAAGCAGAGTCATAACCACTGGACTTCCAGGGAAGTCCTACAATGATCCTCTGCTTGAAATCACTTTATAAGCTATTTTCATAAACATGGGCCTCAGTTGAGTTCCATCTTGACTCTGCCACAAATCAACTGGGTCCTTGAACATGTGCCTTGACCTCTCAAGCATCCGTGTTTTCATCAGTGAAATAAAGCAGTTGGATTAAATGATCTTTCAGATCTCTCGTGAACATCCTGTGGTTATGGAAAGTTTAGATTTATTCGTGTTTTTTTTTACTTAGAAGAGGAATCTGTGACAACATCATGACCCTAATACATACATGCCCATATGCAAGTTTTTTCTCTTGCCCTCTGTCCTCATGTGCAGATCTGCTGAGAATGTTTTGTATAAACTCTGGTTGGACCTTCTGCACTTTGTCCCACATTCCCTAGTGATGCTGCACGTGTTCCTGGGCCACCAACACCACATGTGCCACGTGAATGTGTGAATGTGGCTCAGATCGATTTCCTTTGGAGGGAAAAGGTCACTGGAAAACTGTACTGCCCTGTTTGATTAAAAGCTTCAACAATGATAAAGTATAAGTACTTAAACATAGATGCCCATATTTGTATTTGTCTTAGAGGAGTTTTCCTTTGTGTTTAAAATTATAGACTTGATTTGAATCCAGCTTGGTTATATACTAAGAGATTACCTATGCTGCCCAAGCTCAAATTCATTATTCAATCCCGTTTGATACCAAGAATTCAAGGAAGGAGTGAATAGATAGCCCACAACACAGTCTCATCATAAGTATTTGGCAAATGGCAGAAGGACTGAATACGTGTCTGTTACTGTATTTAAGCTTTCTATTCAAACTTGTTCATCCTTTTTTCACCTTTTAACATCTCTGAAATTGGAATGTGTCTTACAAGCAGTCATATTTTTATAGTCACTTTTGATGAGGTGGCAGTCATGAGGAAGTTTCAGGTATCTCTCTTTTAAAATTTTATTTTGTTATTTCTTTAAATTAAAATTATAATGATTTTATTTATTTGGCTGCATTGAGTCTTAGTTGCGGCACGTGGGGTCTTCAGTCTGTTGTGGCATCTTTAGTTGTGGCATGTGGGATCTAGCTCCCTGACCAGGGATCAAACTCGGGCCTCCTGCGTTGGGAGGGCAGTCTTAGCTACTGGACCATGAGGCAAGTCCCTAAAATTTAATTTAGTGTTAATTTAATTTTGTTAGTTTTACAGGTACAGCAAACAGGTATCTTAATAAAGTTACCTTGACTTAGATGTTTCTTTTTGTGCAAGTATACAGTGATATATAACAAAATCTGTCTGACTAAGCCCGAAAGAGCTCTTTTCATAAGTATAAGTGAAAATTGAAAATGATAAGAAAGAACCATTCTTCTGAGTGGTTCCTAAAATAATGCTGGGTCTTTAGATCAATAGCATTTGAACTTTGATGAAATACAGTATAGATCATATATATATGTATATATTGTGTGTACACATATATAATCAACAAAAAGATGATTTCCTTGTCAAGGATTTTTTTTTCCCTTAAGAACCCAGCCAATTTCTCCTCCATGTTGTAATAAAGGACCTCATTGCAGACTGAAAAGTTAAAATGTAAAGAGAGTGTTTTCAAAATGCTTTTGCTGCCTGAATCAGACAAAATGAAAAAGGAAGCCAACTTCAGCCTGTAACAGTATAAAGCAAGGAAGCATGTACTGCCTGCTAGTTGTGTTGGTGTATTTGTACAGATGCATAGCACAGGCTCTCCGAGGGTAAGACTTCATGATTAATGGTGTTTATTCTTGACAGAAGCCTCCTTTATTTATCTGCAATACAGTTTAGTGATTTTATCAGGCACCTGAATGAGAAATATTCAGTCATACCAATATTGCAGTGTAAATTGAGTAGAGTCACTTTTTATTATATCTTTCTGCCTTATCATCTGCACAGTAATTTTCTAGCAGCGGTTTGATATGGAAAGGCTGGATTTAGCTGTACTTGACACAAAGCCTCTTCAATTTCCCCTAAAAGTTCAGGCTGCTCTTAGAAACGTGTGAGTGTGTGTGTATGTGTCTGTGTGTGTGAGTGTGGGGGTGTGTATATAATATATAAACCCTCTCTGTTATCCAAGCAATTTCAGGATTTGAAAGAATAAAGATAAAATGCACAAACCTGGATGGGAAAAGTGTTGTTAATATAAAAACATCTAATAGTGGTGAACTCACCGGTAAAAGCTCCTTTAGGATTTAAGCTGAGGCTCAGTACCAAACTGTGCGCGTGGCTACAGGGTCCCACCTTTGGCTCGTCCATCACCATCCAAATTCAATCTGTGTAAGCCCAGACCCTTTGGTCTCCAGGGAGAAATATCACAGTTGAACACCAGAGTGGCCTGGGGCAGGGGGACATTGATTGTAATGATGATGGCAGTGCCATTCAAAAAAATGAGCAAAAGACACAGAAAACAAACTTACGGTGACCAAAAGGGAGCAAGGGGAAGTATAAATTAGGAGTTTGGGATTAACATATACACACTCTTATATGTAAAATAAACAGCAAGGACCTACTGTATAGCACAGGGAACTCTATTCAATATCTTGCAATAACCTATAATGGAAGAGAATGTAAAACCAAAACAGAATATATGTATGTGTGTGTGCAACTTGAATCACTTTGCTGCACACCTGAAACCGACTCAACATTGTAAACCTACTATATTTCAGTTTAAAAAAATTAAATGAAAAAAAAAAAAGAGAGGGAGCCAAAAAGAAAAAGTGAGACCTCATTTGTAGGACACTCAAGTTGTGCCACTCAGTGTTCAAACTCAGCTTTATTCAAGTTATAGGCTTCATAACATGAATTGTCAAAGCTGCTCAAAGGCGGACAGGAGCAAATGGTTTGAATCATAGAAAATGCTGGATTTTAGGACCAAAAGACACTTGAACCCTGGTGGGTGAAGTGGAGTTCATCTCATCCAGAGCCTCGCATTTTACATACGAGAAAAGTAAAGCCCAAAGAGCTGTTTTCAGAAATCCTGGGGTCCCATGCAGGTTCTCTGAAGATAATCTGAACTGGTAATTTCCATACTTTGTGTAGACATTCCCAGTCAGTTCACGCTGTCCTTACATGTGGTATCCGTAGACTTGCTTTCACTGGGAGGAACACAGCACAGCCAGAGGCTGTGTGGTTCCTTTTCCAATGGGCAAAGCCACAGTATCTTCAGCCTCTCATGATGTTACTCCCTGTGCTTAGAGCAAATTTCTCTAAAACCATGAGAACAAGAATCCTAAGGACATTGCTGTCTCCTTATGTAGAGATTAATGCTTCCTTTCTGTTGAACAATATAGGCAAATTGTTCCCCCAGGACATTAGATATGCTCCTTTCATATTTAACTTATTTTGGAAAAGTTTGACACCTTCAGAAGGGTTAAATTTCTAGAATACTGAGAAGTGTGCCTGGGATACAAAGTCTTAATTATCATGGAGTAGAGTCTTAAAAGATCTAATTCCAGTTAAATCTAAAGAGCATGACACTTTAAAAGGGCCTCTTATTTTCCCCTTTGCTGAGCCAGAGACCCCTAGCAAAACTGGGAGATTTTCTTCTGAAAGAGAGCTATTTAGATAATAATAGTTCCTTGATGGACATCTCTGTTATCACTTAAAATAAGGATGATTTAAAGAATGAGGGAAAGTGTGAGTCAGACACATCTTGCCAAGGATCATAAGAGACAACCCAGAAGACACTCTAGCCTGTAGTTAACAGTCATCATAATAATTACAAGGATTATGATGATGATGGTACTAGAGAAAAAGTCCACACCAGCTCCTGGAAGACACACCTAAGCTCAGTGTGCCAGCCTGCTGTCAAAGGATTTGAGCTGGTTCTTGAAGTAATGTTTACAAAATATCAATTAAAAAAGAAACCTCATCTCTCCTTGGCTCAGAATTCCAGATGCACCCTGTCTTTGTTATAAATGTCCTACATACCACCTGTAAGATGGCTCAACATGAAGAAGCAGGATGAAACTGGGGAACCTAACTTCCTGTTTCTGATCAATTATTTCCACCCGGTTTCTGAAGCCTCCTGCTGCAAGGTTTCTCACTTAAATAACAAACCCTGGCATGGAGGCTCTTGAGATATTTTATGTATCTGTTTACTTAAATTGTGGAAATTTCTAGGCAAATGATACAAGCACAGGCTTGTTTGTTTCAGTTAATTAAATCAGCAGTTCTAACTGAATCCTGGTTACTATTTACTCCTTTTTCTTATACCTGGTGGATATCTTGGCTCAAATCCATAAGTTCCTACCAAAGGTTGTCATGGTTAATAGAATTCTATGTTATCAGAAAAGGTGACATCAAGGAACAGATGTCACAGGACCCAGAAATTTTCTAGATACTGTTAGTTCATGAAGGTTGTGTTTTAACATCTATTTTGCAGTGTATTTTCTTCTTGGAAAAAGGCATTATGTTACCATTTTACCTGCTGTTTATGGGTGGGGTTGTATCAGTAATTCGTCAGATTCCAAAAAATTCAGATCTGTTAGGATGAGTGGAAAGTTGGCAAAAATATCAGAGAAATCTGACTTCGAAATTTTTGTCATGGCAATGCAGTACTGAGCTAACACTGAAGAAAATCATGCCCTTGAATTTACTTGCAGAAAAAAAAAAAATCCATCCATTTTACTAAGATCAGAAGTCACTAATCTCTTCAGTTTGTCCGAAGAGGTGGGGGGTGGATGACTCCTAGATGGTACTAAGGGTGTCAGGAGAGCTGAACCCAGGCTGGCTCTACAACAGCCCCCCTCCTGATGAGGTCTTGAGGATGTACAAGGATGCAATGAAAGCAGCGTGTCTTTGGCCTTGACCATCCAGAGCTCTAGTAGCAATAGCAGTAGCAGGACTAAGTGTGTTGGTCGTAAGGGCCAACGTTTACTGAGAACTTAGAGCGTGACAGGTCCTGCTAAATGCTTTATGTATGTTTTCTTATTAAACATTAAATTGTACAGCACTGCTTTTTCATCTAGGCCTAAAGAGCCTGGAAGCAAAGCAGACCTTCAACTATCTAGTTTACCCAGAATTAACTCTAAGTCTGAGACCTTGCCACTCGGAAGATACAGAGCAGTGGATCAAAAGCACTCTCCCCACTGCCGGGAGAGAAGGAGGAGGAGGCTGAGACAGGACAGCCTCTGGTCCTATGGGTCTGGCTGGGTTGGCCTCCTCCATGACCTGTTCCATCAAAAGGAAGCAAGACCATCAAAAGGGAAAAGGGAGCAACTTATTATCTTAGGAAGTGAAAGTTGCTCAGTTGTGTCTGACTTTTTGCGACTCCATGGACTATACAGCCCATGGAATGCTCCAAGCCAGAATACTGGAGTGGGAAGCCTTTCCCCTCTCCAGGGGATCTTCTCAATCCAGGGATTGAACCTAGGCCTCCTGCATTGCTGGTGGATTTTTTACCAGCTGAGCCACCTTAGGGAAGGGAGAAAAAGACAGTGTCTGTTTACTTTGTTACCTCAAAAGCAATTAGGACACGCTTAAGAAAACAGGGCCCCATCAACTGCCCCAGAATCTGACCACTGAGACTAGCTCTCTGTCCCCCCACTTCCATCTTCCAGGCAGCAGGTTAGGAAGCATCTGGACAATCTCCTTCCTGCACCCACAGCTGTTTTCTCATCAAGGTGGTATCTCTGTGGACTTTATAAGGGAAGATACAAATATTGGTTCCTCTAGTAACAAGTCCTAATACATACATTAATAAATCTATAACATTCATTATGTATATTAAAATACAAGTTAAATACATACTAATTGCATTAATAACTAGTTTTTTTTAATTACATAACAGTAATTTTTTTTCTACTGATTTTGTTTTTCTCACAAATTCTGTAGTCACTGGGAGAAGAAGAGAAAGATTTCTCTACTACACATTGCAAAAAAGGAGGTGGCTTTGTGTGGGATATATGAACTCCATTTGGACAACAAGAAAAGCTGCTAAAAATAATCATTTTAGATATCCTCTGCATAAATGGAATTAAAATACTTAAAACTGATAACAGGTTTTTAGAAACAGGTTTTTAGAAACAGGTTTGTCAGCTGCCTTGTGGATCAGGGGTACTGTCTACCCATTCCTTTCCTCTTTCTTGCCCTTGGACAGAGGAGCCTGCAGGGCTGCAGTCCATGGGGTCACAAAGAGTTGGACATGACTGAAATCACTTAGCAGCAGCAGCAGCCCTTGTTCCTAAAGCATTAGAGGCACTTTTTCTGTACAAGGGTGAGTTGGGACAGAAAGAAGCCCCATGCTATGGGATGTGGTCATTTATATCCAAGTGCTTATTTGAACCTATAGTATGTTTAAGAAGTTAATAACAGTGAATTGCACATTGTGGTTGCTTGAATGGACTTTCTTTTACATTTTTTGACTCTTCTTGACCTTGAAGTCCTAATCTATTAGTATTAAGTTATATTTACAATACTGAGTGGAGACCACGTTTAGCAAATTATATTTTTGCAATCTTCTCAGGAAGGAATAAAATAATATTTTGTCATAAAACAGTTGCATTGTTCTTCTATAAAACATAACATTGTTCCAGTTGTCAAAGAACATGCCTGACATGTATTGTGAATATTTTCTTGGCTTTTGCTTTAATTGGCTTCGCTGGAATTTCCTCCCCCAAAATGAATATGCAGAAGCCGTCTTCCATAGTTTAATTTGAACTGAGACTAATGTGTCCACTAACTATTTTTGTTTTTAATAGTGGTAAATATGTTATTATTTATGGTATTTAAAGCAATATTTTTCAAATTCTGAAAAATACAAGTGCATATCTGTTTGATTTTCTGAACTTGATAGGAATGGTTGAAATCACTGTGGAAAATATTGTTTTAACTAACACATATAAAAGCATATATTGTTTAAACTGATAATAAATAGTGCACCAATTATATACATATAGCTCTGTGAATTATTATGAGTTAGCACAGTGAAAACATCTAACCACTAGCCAATTCTAGAAATAGAATCATTACTGGCATCCAGAAGCTCTCCCTGGGCACCCCCATCCTAATACTCAAGGGTAAACAATTTCCTGACTGTCCCAATGCTAAAGTTCAGGTTTGTCTTTTATTGGACTTTATATTATTTATATTATATTATTTCGTACCAGGCTTCTTATCCTCAACATTCTGTTTGTGAGATCTTTCCACATGATGGTTTGTTCATTTTTATAGCTGTTCACTGCTTCATTATATAAATTGTTTATCCATCCTACTCTTGATAGATATTGGGTTGTGGGTCAATTTTAACATGCAAGAATAATCCTCCTCTGAATATTCTAGTATATTCTGACTGATGTGGCAGTATTATAGGGTACACATCCAGGTAGGGAATTGCTGTATCATTAGGGTGTGCATCTGTTTGAGTAGGGAATGCCTAACTGCTTGCCAGTGAAGTTGCACCAACTTATACTCAGGTCATTTGAGAGTTCCTGTTGCTCCATATCATCATTAATACTTGGTGCTGTCAGTGTTTTTAACTTTAGCCATTCTACTGAGTTTTTAAAAATTAATTAATTAATTGAAGTATAACATTGTGTTAGTTTCAGCTGTTCAGTGCTGTGATTCATTTATCTATACGTACATTTTTCTGATTATTTGAAGTCATGTAAAGATAAATATTATATGATATCACTTGTATGTGGAATCTAAGAAATAATACAAGTGATGCTATATGTAAAACATAAATAGACTCACAGACGTAGAAAATAAATTTATAGATACCAAATGAGAAAGGGTGGGGGCTAAATTAGGAATATGGGAGTAACAGATACAAACTACTATATATAAAGTAGATAAGCAATCAGGATTTATTGTATAGCACCGAGAACTGTATTCAATATCATGAATATATATTTAATATCATGTAATAACATTCTAGTGGGTGTTTAATGATAATTCATTATGGCTTTAATTTGCACAGCAGATTAAAATTAAAAAATAATTTACCTGAAAAAATACTTGGAATATATAAGTTAAAATATTGGTATTGGTTAGATTTGATAGCTTGGATATAGGGAATGACTATTTTTTTTTAATAGCCTCAACTTTTCAATACATGGATATAAATTCCTTTTACAAAGACATAAATAGGAAATAAAAATAATAAAGTCATTTTCAAATTTCTTGAAATGTTGTTTCTCCATTAAAACAAATACCTTCTCTCTCTTTTGTTAAAGAAATCAACCATAGCCCTTGAATTCTCCATATAAGAAAATCCTCCGTTCCTGAGGACTAATATGTACATTAAATGATATACCTTCACTTCAGTAGCTACTTCTGTCCAACTCTTATCTTCTTTTGGTAGCCCAGTTCATGGTGTATATTTTTCATATCCAGGGTGCATCCTGGAAGGCTCCTGTTGAGGCATTTTGACTCATCAGATAATACTTGGTCTCTACACACTTCATGCATGTGTGCATTTCCCCTCATCTGAGTATAAACTGTTTGAGAGCAGGGACCGAATGGCCATATATTATGTTCTTGAAATCGCCACAAATGTTGAAATCGTAATGGATTCTTAGTAAATGGATTTTTCAATAAAATATATATCAAATGAACATTTCATTGAAATATTCATCTGTGTGGTTATACATGTAGCACTGAAAAATTGAGATCCAATATGGTAAATTTGTAAAAGGCCTAAGTCAGTTAAAAATTCATGGGAAATATTCTTTAGCTGCAGAGATGATGAAAATGGGATTTGAAACTGAACCATCTTATCAGCTAGGGTCCTGGCCATATTGACAAGATTAAGGGCTTGGAAAGACTTCTAGGAATAGCAAAAGTTGAGGAGGTTACCACCTCTAGCTTGAAGGTACAAACAGAGGGGAAGGGGTCAGTGGGGGCTGGCACTTAGGAAGAGGGGTCACGGTCTGGGAGTTTTCCCCATTTTCCATGGGGAAAGTGCCATCAGCAGAACTGTAGCTAGTGAAAGGAAGTGAGGGGAATTAATACCATGACTTCTCTCCCCTCTGCCACCAGCTCATGCCAGTGGGTCTCATTAATAGAATCCAGAGGAAGGGTGAGCCTGCTGATTCAGACCACAAAGTCCAGCCTTCAGGGCATGCAGGGGTTCTCGGGTGAAGGGTGGCAGGTGGAATAGCCAGCACAACCATCTGTACACTGCAGAGCCGTGTGATGTTTCTGGGCAGAAAGCTCACCTTGAATAGAGGAGACCATGTCAGGACTAGGCAAATTTCCAGTGACGTCTAGTGTATTAGTTGTGGACATTTAGCTATCTGTTTCTGTCATTGTATGGAAAGCAACATTTTTTATTATAAATTTTGGTTTATTAAAGCTGTGCTTATTGAGTAATACATTATAAGGGGGAACTCCCCTTAGTTGTCTGTTAAGCCATTATTTGAATATGAAGAGTGTCTCCTTGTTATGGAAAGAAAAAAAATAAACAAAAAATTAACTTGCTATGTAGGAAAACACCCAATATTTCAATCTTCTGGGAGTTGAAACTCTCATGCATACCCCAAAATGTCAGGGGTATGTATAACATTTCCAGTGTCCCAAGCAATATGAAAGCAAATGGTAATAATCTACCCTGTAAGCCTTGCTTAATGCTCTCATAATGGGTAATGCAAGTGATTAAACACTGTGATTTTAATCTTGGCGTTTTAGTAACCCAATAAGATAGATGAAAAGGCAGTAACAAATTCAATACTATATAATGATATTTCATTCTAACTAAGAAGTCCAGTTATTCTCTGCAATACGTGTTTTTGTTTCTAAGTTTATCATAGTTTAAAATGCTCTAATATTAATCCTCTGTGCTTTTCATTGTAATAGATTTTCATGACTTTATAAAAGAATTAATCTGAGGTTAAATTATTTCCACAAACAAACACAAAATATTGCTTTATTGTCTTTGGGGAGAACATGAAAATGATTCCCACCTGCTTTCTTGTCTAAAGCTATACTTCATTTATGCATCGGGTAACATGGAAGCAAAATGGCAGCCACTCATTAGGTCTTCATGCCCTTGGGAAGACAAAGAGGTGGAAGTGCTATAGGGGATGCTATCCCTGGGTGGGCAGGCTGGGGTCCTATATGCATAAGCCAAGATGCAGAGGTCATGAAATGACAACTCCTCCCCCTAGTGATGCTTTGGTTGCCCAGACAACCCTCTCCAGCTTGGGCATCTTTCTGCTAGATAGTCGTTGTATGTATGAGGGGTCACAGGCATATGTCTGCACTCTTTGGCTACAGGATAAATAGCATGAGATCTCTGTTCTGAGAGCAGTTCTAAATTTTAGTCTTCCTCCGGGGATGTTTGTTGTTTGTTTTTTCTCCTCCATGGTTTGTGCTTGCTTTCCAACCACTGAGGCACACACAGACCCAGAAGAGAGAGAGAAGAGAAAACTACAAAGACAGAAAGTCCTGACAGGCTAACAGTAATCTTTAACTCAAACTGTGTGTACCCACTAAACGTATAAACCAGGAAAGTAACACTATAATTTTTTCCTGATGCTCCTGTAATTCACAAATTAAGTTTTTTTTTTTTAGCAAGCTTAACAAATATTTACCAAGTCAACTTTATGATAGTTTGTGAAATAATATATATCATTTATATGGAAAATTTGGTGACTGCCTTCCTCGCATGTCACATCTTTCTTCAGGAGAATTTACCCCCCTGGGTCACCATCTTGAATGGGTCTTTCGTACAGAGGTGATACACATCTGCCTATTAAAGGTAGTAATTTTCTTTATAGTTAAAATAACTAACAAATTACCTGGATTCCAAGAATTTGAAAGTGCCTCTCTTAGGTAATGTTAAAAGTAGCTTTATTGAAAAACTATAGTTTGTATATATTTATCTCCTGCCGATGCAGGAGATGTAAGAGACGTGGGTTCGATCCCTGGGTTGGGAAGATCCCCTGGAGGAGGGCATGATAACCCACTCCAGTATTCTTGCCTGGAGAATCCCAAGGACAGAGGAGCCTGGTGGGCTGCAGTCCATGCGGTCTCAAATAAACATGACTGAAGCGACTTAGCATGCATGAAAAACACACATATCCATGTCGGGTGGCTGCGGGGGCCATAGCAGTTCAAGGCTGGATGCTCAGTGTTGATGCTTAGAAACTCATTTTTGTCTGGCTTCAGCACTAGAGAAATGTCATAATGGCCTGGCTCGCAAGAGTCTGATGTAGAGACAGAATGAGTAAGTCATCAACTTTCAGTGAGAAATTGAACAGCAAGGGAATGGGAACACCAGTCTCCAAAATTCTTGTCATTTAGACATTTGTTTGTTCATACGAAAAAGTTTTGTTGGGTGGTTCTGACAACCACCAAGAACATCAGTGGCCTCCATCATTTATTTACCTAGTGCCCAGTGCTGTCCGTGACAGAGGCCTGGCAGGGATATGCCCTTGTTCCATTTCCTGTATAAAGAAACATGCCTCAGTGGCAGAGCCAGGAATGAGCCCTGAGTGTAAGTCCAGTTCCTTCCAAGCTCTTGCATTTAATTATAACTGAGTTCATGTTCTTAACCGCCTTATTTGGTTTTATGATTTTGTGTGGAGGGTACTGGGAAATCCAAGGAGATGCTCCCGGGGTTCTGTCAGATTGGGGAACAAAGCAGACAGGTATGTTTATATCATAAGATTTGCTCTGAAAACAGGGTTCCGATATTTGTGTTTGAAAATCACATAGTATGCTGTGTTTGCCATCCCTAATATGCATGTGTGATTATGTGTATGTGTGAGTAATATGTAGGCTTCCAGGGTGGCTAAGCTGTGAAGAATCTGCCTGCCAGTGCAGGAGATGGAGGTGTAATTCCTGGGTCAGGAAGATCCTCTGTAGGAGGAAATGGCAACCCACTCTAGTACTATTGCTTGGAAAATTCCACGGACAGAGGAGCCTAGTGGGCTACAGTCTGTAGGGTCGCAAAGAGTCAGACATGACTGAGCAACTGCATACACACACACGTGAGTATATATATGTACCTATATACATATCTGTCTCTATTGTGCTAAAAAGCCTCTTGATGAAAGTGAAAGAGGAGAGCGAAAAAGTTGGCTTAAAGCTCAGCATTCAGAAAACGAAGATCATGGCATCCGGTCCGATCACTTCATGGCAAATAGATGGGGAAACAGTGGAAACAGTGTCAGACTTTATTTTTTGGGGCTCCAAAATCACTGCAGATGGTGATTGCAGCCATGAAATTAAAAGACACTTACTCCTTAGAAGAAAAGTTATGACCAACCTAGATAGCATATTGAAAAGCAGAGACATTACTTGGCCAACTAAGGTCCGTCTAGTCAAGGCTATGGTTTTTCCGGTGGTCATGTATAGCTGTGAGAGTTGGACTGTGAAGAAGGCTGAGTGCCGAAGAATCGATGCTTTTGAACTGTGGTGTTGGAGAAGACTCTTGAGAGTCCCTTGGACTGCAAGGAGATCCAACCAGTCCATTCTGAAGGAGATCAGTCCTGGGATTTCTTTGGAAGGAATGATGCTAAAGCTGAAGCTCCAGTACTTTGGCCACCTCATACGAAGAGTTGACTCATTGGAAAAGACTTTGATGCTGGGAGGGATTGGGGGCAGCAGGAAAAGGGGACGGCCGAGGTTGAGATGGCTGGATGGCACCACGGACTCAATGGACCTGAGTCTGAGTGAACTCCAGGAGATGGTGATGGACAGGGAGGCCTGGTGTGCTGCAATTCATGGGGTCGCAAAGAGTCAGACACGACTGAGTGACTGAACTGAACTGAACTGAATTGTCTCTATTGTGTACATGTATATATTAGGGGTAGAATATATTAGTATAATTTGTGATATAAGTATGTAGGTATTGAATATTTGTTAGATGCTAGGCTCGGTACATGAGGCTTTAGTTATATTCACTTGCCAGCCCTTCCAAGAGGTAGGTATTCTCCTTTTGGACGATTTAGGACAAGTGAAAGTATTAGTTGCTCAGTCATGTACGACTCTTGGTGATTCTGATAGCTTAAGGTGAATGGTGTAGGATTTGTCATCTCTGAAGAAGATTTAGCTTCAGGACCAGGAACCAGGCTTGATCACTCAAGAGTTTTTGTGTAGCAGAGTTTTCTTAAAGTATAAAAAGGGACAGAGAACGCTTCTGACATAGACATCAGAAGGGGGACGGAGAGTGCCCCCCTCACTAGTCTTAGCAAGGGAGCTATATACTTTTTAATTGGTTATTACAATAAATCAAAAGAATGTCTCAAGGTGGTAAAGATCTTCCCAGACCCACCCCCACAATTTACATTTAAAGATGATAGGATTCAGTTCAGTTCAGTCACTCAGTCGTGTCCGACTCTTTGCAACCCCTTGAACTGCAGCATGCCAGGAGGAGGCAATGGCACCCCACTCCAGTACTCTTGGCTGGAAAATCCCATGGATGGAGGAGCCTGGTAGGGTGCAGTCCATGGGGTAGCTAAGAGTTGGACATGACTAAGTGACTTCACTTTCACTTTTCACTTCCATGCATTGGAGAAGGAAATGGCAACCCACTCCAACATTCTTGCATGGAGAATCCCAGGGACAGGGGAGCCTGGTGGGCTGCCGTCTATGGGATCGCACAGAGTTGGACAGTACTGAAGTGACTTTCAAAAGCAGAGACATTACTTTGCCAACTAAGGCCCATCTAGTCAAGGCTATGGTTTTTCCAGTAGTCATGTATGGATCTGAGAGTTGGACTGTGAAGAAGGCTGAGTGCTGAAGAATTGATGCTTTTGAACTGTGGTGTTGGAGAAGACTCTTGAGAGTCCCTTGGACTGCAAGGAGATCCAACCAGTCCATTCTGAAGGAGATCAACCTTGGGATTTCTTTGGAAGGAATGATGCTAAAGCTGAAACTCCAGTACTTTGGCCACCTCATGCGAAGTGTTGACTCATTGGAAAAGACTTTGATGCTGGGAGGGATTGGGGGCAGGAGGAGAAGGGGACGACCGAGGATGAGATGACTGGATGGCATCACTGACTCGATGGAAGCGAGTCTGAGTGAACTCCGGGAGTTGGTGATGGACAGCGAAGCCTGGCGTGCTGCGATTCATAGGGTCGCAAAGAGTCAGACACGACTGAGTGACTGAACTGAACTGAAGTGACTTAGCAGCAGCAGCAGCAGCAGGGCTCCCTGTCCATCACCAACTACCGAATCTTACTCAAACTCATGTCCATTGTGTCGGTGATGCCATCCAACTGTCTCAACCTCTGTCATCCCCTTCTCCTTCCTCCTTCAGTCTTTCCCAACATCAGGGTGTTTTCAAATGAGTCAGCACTTTGCATTGGGTGACCAAAGTACTGGAGTTTCTGCTTCAGCATCAGTCCTTCTAGTGAATATTCAGGACTGATTTCCTTTAGGATGGACTGATTGGATTTCCTTGCAGTCCAAGGCACTCCCAAGAGTCTTCTCCAACACCGCAGTTCAGAAGCATTTCTTTGGTGCTCAGCCTTCTTTTTGATCCAACTCTCACACCCATACATGACCATTGGAAATACCATAGCCTTGACTAGATGGACCTTTGTTGGCAAAATAATGTCTCTGCTTTTTAATATGCTGTCTAGGTTGGTCATAGCATTTCTTCCAAGGAGCAAGTGTCTTTTTATTTCATGGTTGCAGTCACCATCTGCAGTGATTTTGGAGCACCCCCCACCACCCCCGGAAAATAAAGTCTGCCACTGTTTCCACTGTTTCCCCATCTATTTGCCATGAAATGATGGGACCAAGTTTTCTGAGTGTTGAGCTTTAAGCCAACTTTTTCCCTCTCCTCTTTCACTTTCATCAAGAGGCTCTTTAGTTCTTCGCTTTCTGCCATAAAGGTGGTGTCATCTGCATATCTGAGGTTATTGATCTTTCTCCCGGCAACCCTGATTCCAGCTTGTGCTTCCTCCATCCCAGCGTTTCTCATGATGTACTCTGCATATAAGTTAAATAAGCAGGGTGACAGTATACAGAAATAGATGTTTTTCTGGAACTCTCTTGCTTTTTTGATGATCCAACGGATGTTGGCAATTTGATCTCTGGTTCCTCTGCCTTTTCAAAAACCAGCTTGAACATCTGGAAATTCAAGGTTCATATATTGTTGAAGCCTGGTTTAGAGAATTTTGTGCATTACTTTACTAGCATGTGAGATGAGTGCAATTGTGTGGTAGTTTGAGCATTCTTTGGCATTGCCTTTCTTTGGGATTGGATTGAAAACTGATCTTTTCCAATCCTGTGGCCACTGCTGAGTTTTCCAAATTTGCTGGCATATAGAGTGCAGCACTTTCACAGCATCGTCTTTTAGGATTTCCATCACCTCCACTAGCTTTGTTTGTAGTGATGCTTCCTAAGGCCCACTTGACTTTACATTCCAGGATGTCTGGCTCTAGGTGAGTGATCACACCATCATGATTATCTAGGTCGTGAAGATCCTTTTTGTATAGTTCTTCTGTGTATTATTGCCACCTCTTCTTAGTATCTTCTGCTTCTGTTAGCTCCATACCATTTCTGTCCTTTATCGAGCCCATCTTTGTATGAAATGTTCCCTTGGTATCTCTAATTTTCTCGAAGAGATCTCTGTTCTTTCCCATTCTATTGTTTTCCTCTATTTCTTTGCTCTGATCACTGAGATGACAGGATTAGAACTAATAGAAAGATCTTATGAGACCCACTCTGGTAGTACTATACATTTTAAGATAACAGGATTAGTCAGAAGGTTTTCAAGGAGAAACTGTCCTCAAACAGGATACACTGTTGGTATATAATCATTGGTACAGAGTTTAAGCTGAGTTGTTTTGTTGTGTAGTCATCAGCTCTAGGCTTAAAGAAAGAAAAAAAAGTTTTATGTGACTAAGATTAAGAAATATAGGAAAAATGTTTGTCCTTTTCCCTTCTTTGAGAATTGAGACCCTTATCTCTTCCTTGAGAGCCCCAGACCCCTTTTCCTCCTTGGGGACCCTGGACTTCTTATTAACCTGCCTAGTGATTAACTGTCTCAATTCCATCTACTGTACCCTGCCAGGCTCCTCTGCCCATGGAATTCTCCAAACAAGAGTACTGGAGTGGATGGCCATTCCCTTCTCCAGGGGATCTTCCTGACCCAGATATTGAACCCCAGTCTCCTGCACTGCAGGCAGCCTGTTTACCACATGAGCCACCAAGAGGGGTTCATATCACAGCCAAGATCACACAACTTCTTGTCCCTTTCATGTCAGTTCCCCTTCATCCACAAGCCCTTCCATAGTACTACTGCTTTGATGATCTGAGTCAATTGTCTCCAGAATTCCTGATGACCCCACCCAGAGTGACCCTCGTTAACCATTTTCCTGTTGTATCCAGGGGGTGGCTGTCCTTTGTCTACTAGATAGTTCTTTTCTTTAGTGCAGTTGACACCTTGCAGCTTTCATAATTGCAAGCCTGTTTGAAACCATGTCTCACTATCTCATTGAGAAATAGGTGACCCCACATCTTCCCTGCATTGTCTCTGAAGGGGAGTGATATGCATGCATATCACTTTCACCAGAGTGTGTGGAGTTGCCTGACTTTATCTCCAGATATTGTAGGCAAGACTCTTTTCTGCTGTTGCCCCACACTGGTGTGGAAGCGAGGATGGAGCCTGGGTGTTCCTTTTGGGAAAGAGATGCCCAGGTCTTGATTCGTTACTCATAGAATAGTTGTCCTTAGTCTTCTGTGGAAAGAGGTCAAATGAAAGTGAAGGTGATGGTGCGCACATTGACATCCACAAATTCGTGAGGAGAAAAGTGAGAGTTTTTCTGCTCCTTTGGGACTGGCGACCACCTCAGCCTGACATCTATAATGTTCGTATTGTTCTAAATGCTGTTTTTTCCCCCCATCTGTTATTTTTCAATGGAATCTAAGCTGCTAGGAATATTCAATTCTGGAACTTGAGAAAGATTACAGGTTCCAATTTTTTGCTTCACAAAAAACCAATAAGCAATGGCATCACCTTCACTGATTCAGAGTGAGTTCTTCATGGATCATAAAAAAAGCTTGTCTAGGAGGTATCATCTCATGGATCTCGAAATGCCTGCTTCTTTACTGACATGTCTGTTCTTGTGGCATCTGTCTCTCATCATAAATCCACAAGTGAGCCGTATTTCATAATAATCACTTTGGAATCAGATTGGAAGGATTGATTTTCCTTTCCGGTAGAAAATGAATGACTGAATTTGAGAGTCCTATGTTCTCTAAAGTAGCAGCAAGTCTAAATGGAGCTTCAGATTTAACCAATGACACAGAGCTAATTTATTTCACAGGAAAGAGCTAAAATAGGATAGACTAATAGATCGTGCCAATTTCCGTTTTCTAAGTGATTATGGAAAGCCTCAAGTTGTTTGGAAAAGATGTAACTATTTTCAGGTGGTGACTTCTCACCCTGCCTACATGTAAATTTAGAAAACTCTTGATTTGTAGTTTATTTCTCCAGAAGTGGCACTTAAGAACAAATAAAAAGCCTCTTTTTTTTTTTTATTAAAGTTCAAAATGGTAAAAAAAAAAAAAAAAGAAGAAGAAGAAAGTCAGGAAAATCCCCTCTCTCACATGTATTTTAACCTCTTTGATTTTCTACTGGGAGAAAATTCACGGTATGAGCTTTGGTTTCATTTAATTCAGTGCCTGCTCTGTGCACTTGCAAGAACGGGCTTCTTCCAGGATTCCATTCTAATGGGGTTGGGGCCAGAGCCCCGGCTGTGTGTGCCTTTGCTGGGAAGGCGGGATGAGAATCTGTTTCTCCTCCCTTTCCTTTCACTCCTAAAGCCAGTGCCCTGAGAGGAGTTTACAGTCAGTACATCCCGCTCTATCACAGCCTCGCCTCTTTATGGCCGTGTTCTCTGTGAATGAAAAAAGAGAAAGTACAAGCGTTTAGCCTGTCAGAGCCAGTTCACTGGATTATCCACACAAAACGTTTCCTATTAGAGGAGGGACAGGGCGGCGAGGGGGCTGTTCCACACACTGGCCATTCTACAAACGCCTGTGCCCAGGGCGTGGGGCCGGCTCTGGGAAGGAAATCCCTGGAGTGGGTGGGGTATGGTGGCAGCGGTGTGCCTTAGAATTTATTTGCATTAGCCAAAAGCTTACACTCTACCTTTGCTCCTTACAACTAGGACATGAGCTCAGTCTTTTCCAACTTTCTGTCCCCGCACTTCATTACTGATTGTTCACTGAATGTGGCCAATCAGGAAGCCACATGCAAAAAAAGTATGGGAGAAAGCTGCCTCCTATGGCTGGCTTCAAAACAGGGAAACACAGATGGGAGAAAATGGTTTTACTCAGAACTGCAAGACCCAGAGCACTAAAGCTGGAGCATGGCCTTATAGACTGTCAATTTCACGTTTCTTACAGACTCCTGCAATTAGACTTTTTTCTTATTTGTAGGCATCTCTGCTTTGTGCCTGCTCAGACTTCCAAACCAGCCGAATCTTCCTTCTTTTCTTTCTTTCTCCTTTTTTCTCTTTTCTTCCACCCTTCCTTCCTTTCTCCCTTTCTTTCTCTTCCCTTACTCTCTCCCTCCCTTCCTTCCTTTCTTTTTTTTTTTTTAATGCAACACTGTGATGGTGAGAGGTAAGTTCAACAGTGAAATTAACATTCACATCAAATGGAAAATAGAATCACAACTACCTCAAGCTCAGATGCCTGTTTAGAATTTCTTCTCATGAGGAAAACCAAAGGCTTTATTTTCCTGTATTGCGAGTGCCAGAAAATTTCTCAAAGGTCAAATTTCTTTGCCTAAACAATTGTATAGTAGCATTCTGCCTGCATTATGTCACTGTGATTTGAAATGTAAATGCCTGATATTTTTTCCCCCGAGACACCTTGCAATCGTGCTTATTTTCTTTCACAGACAGCCTCTGCCTGTGGAGCTCGTCTCATGTATACCTGTTGTGTCTGCTTTTCTTTTTACCTAGGCCTTCTGCCTTATCTAGTAGCCCCACGTATTCTGACCTGCCCTTCATCAGGATCTCCCCACATCGGAACCCTGCTGCAGCTTCCGAGTCCCCCTTCAGCCCCCCGCATCCCTACATCAACCCCTACATGGACTACATCCGGTCCCTGCACAGCAGCCCATCCCTCTCCATGATCTCGGCCGCTCGTGGGCTGAGCCCCACAGATGGTGAGTTTCAGACCAGCCTATCCTGCTTCCGCACGTCATGGGACGTGGTAAAGAGTAACTGATGCGTTTGTGTCCTGTGTGCCAGGGGCTGTGCTAAGTGCTGTGATTGCATGCTCTTATTTCAGCGTTATGACGCCTCCATGAGGGTGAGGGTATAATCTCCATTTTCAAATGAGGATTTGGCAGAGGGGCCAAGTAACTTGCAGCCTGGTTCCTTGGCTAGTAAGTGGCAGAGGGGGAACTCAAGAGCCAGAATGCTGTGATGCCCAAATCCTGTTATTCACTACTCTGTTTTGTGGCTCTATTTAGACTGACGTATTGCCATTCCTGTATTGTACTGGTGTAACCAGCACATTTTGCTCACCTTTTGAGGAACACTTTTCAGGTCTGAAGGGAACATGTATACAGTCCATTGGAGCAGCACTTTTCAGACTCCACTGTGCATATACATCACCTGGGGATGCTGATAAAATAGGCTTCCTGGTGGGATGGGTCTGGGGGACTGAGGTTCTGCACTTCTGAGACGCTCCCAGGTCGTTTCAGTGCTGCGGGTCTAGGGACCACATTCTAAATAGCAAGATCTTAGAGAACATGATGGCCTAGCCCTGTTGTATGTGCCCTTTGTCCTTGACCATGCCACATGAACACTGCAAGAGGGATGCTGTGGGACAAGAAACGACCTTTGACTTTAATTCTCTCATACAGGATGCTCATTTCCAGCTCCCAAGGACCAGATTCCTGTTGTTCTGTGAGCCTCCCAATTAATTATTGTCACCTGACTTTTAAATTGGAGCTGTTCATTCCACAACTGTCCATGATTAAAATGCTCCTTTGGGGCCTACTGTGTAGTACAGGGAACTCCACTCAATATTCTATAATGGCCCATATGCGAAAAGAATCTAAAAAAGAGTGGAAATACGTATATGTAGAACAGATTCACTTTGCTGTACATTCAAAACTAACACAGCATTATAAATCAACTATACCCCAAAACAACAACAAAAAACTTTTTAATGTCCCTTTGGTTCAGAGAGCGCATTTCCCATTTCATGAACACGTATACAAACTCACCTGTCTACAATTGCTAGAATCTGTGTTAAGGCTCAGAATGGCTTAAGCTGTACTGATGACAAGTAGAGAAGTGTGAGTTCTCTGCAGCAAACCACAAATTGCTGGTGCTTGTGTAGGCGCACATGTACTCTGGCTTACCCAGCAGTGTTTGCCCCTGCACAGCCCATATTCTCCATGCACACACTTCCCAGGGCTGATTGTACATGGTGGGGATAGTAGGTAGAAGCAGCCTGAAATTTCTCAGTAAATATTAACCCAGTCATACTTCCAGGAGTGGCTGGGCTCCAGCAACAGCTGCTGACTCACTGTTTTTTCCCCTCTGATTCATTGCAGTGGATATACTTGTATAGTACCCAAGCAAGAAGTTTTGCCATTTGGACAAGATGCACACTTTAAAAATAAAACTGTAAAAGAGTGAGATCGGAGTTTGTTCTGCTTTGGATTTGGTTTTCCAGTGGGAGAAATGGAGAGTCACCTCCATAGAATACATGGGACTCCATGAAAGTGACTCTCAAGAACAGAGGGAAAGAAGGGTAGACAGGTCAGCTGATGAGGGGCTTGGAATGATGCCTGGCTTCCAGAAATTTAGCGGGGCCACTGAAGGTGGTACCTCTAGTTAAAGCATCTTATCATCTGCTTTTCATAGTGTTTGATGATAAGTATGAATAAAACATTTTTTATTAGTTCTGCATCTTTTGTCCTGACTCACAGAAGGCCAATTAATACCCAAAGTCAAGTCACTCATATTTGTCTCTTGCGGTCCATGATTTTTGTATATATCTTTATGATGTATGAAAAGTAAGAAATATAAAGAAGAATAAATGAAAGATAATATAAGATATATAAAAGAATATTTAAAAAGGATGAAATAATACCACTTGTAGCAACATGTTGGACCTAGAGATGATCTACTAATTGAAGTTAGACAGAGAAAGACAAATACGTCACTTATAAGTGGACCCTAAAAAAAAAAGATACAGATCAACTTATTTACAGGCTTCCCAGGTGGCACAGTGATAAAGAATCTAGTCGCCATTGCAGGAGATGGTAGAGATGCAAGTTCGATCCCTGGGCTGGAAAGATCCCCTGGGGGAGGAAATGGCCACCCACTCTAGTATTCTTGCCTGAAAAGTTCCATGGACAGAGCAACCTGGTGGGCTACAGTCCATGGGGTTGCAGAGTCAGATGAGATTGAGTGCACACGTGTGCGCACACGCAACTTATTTACAAAACAGAAATAGACTCATAGACTTAGAAAACAAACATGGTTTGGGAAAGAGGGTAGGAGGGATAAATTAGGAATTTGGTGTTAATAGATACACACTACTATATGTAAAATAGATAAACAATGTACTGTATAGTACAGAGAACTAGTAATATATTCTATATCTTATATACATATACTGGAAAAGAATATGAAAAAAATATATGTGTATATATAACTGAATCACTTTACTATATATCTGAAACTATTATAACATTGTAAATCAACTATACTTCAGTAAAGAAAAAGTATTTGAACACAAATATAAAGCATACCTAGACCTGTTGCTAGAATGCCAGTGTTTCTACATTTTAATGATAAAACTAGCTTTTATTTTTCCAATGTTATGTGCTAGGCACTTTCCATGCACCATCGCCTTCACTCCTCCCAGCAACTTCCTGAAGAGGTGGAGCTGGGATTTGTATCTAGATCTTAGTGCCTCTGGAGCTGACCCTCGGAACTGCTATAGTACCTGCAGCTTTATGTGCCTGCAGCTTTGGCACATAAGTTGTCCGGTGAAAACCAATCATTATCCCCTTCTTATAGAGCTGACGCTTGCCAGTAAATTGCTCCAGATTGATAGGTATATTTCTTCTTGATTTTGAAATGAAAGAAAAAAGAACTTTAAAATTATGGAACACAAAATTGCAGCTTACCACTCAGGCGTGTGTTATTAAATTCGGGCTGTGCTGCCTTTTCTACTTATGGTCCTGGGTCCTCCAGCTACCAAGAGCTGACTCAGACCCTTTTGCCAGAAAGCTTAGGGAAGTATTTTAAATATGTCAGGAAGGTCATTGTAGTTATCTAAGTTGTCTACTACTGTAAGAAATGTGGGGAAAAAAATGTGAACATACAGTGATTCTATATAGTCAGTCAGTTCAGTTGCACAGTCATGTCCAACTCTTTGAGACCCCACAAACTGCAGCACACTAGGCTTCCCGGTCCATCACCAACTCCCGGAGCTTGCTCAAATTCATGGCCATCGAGTTGGTGATGCCATCCAATCATCTCATCCTCTGTCATCCCCTTCTCCTACCACCTTCAATCTTTCCCAGCAGCAGGATCTTTTCCAGTGAGTCAGCGCTTCACATCAGGTGGCCAAAGTACTGGAGTTTCAGCTTTAGCATCAGTTCTTCCAATGAATAGTCAGGACTCATTTCCTTTAGGATGGACTGGTTGGATCTCCTTGCTGTCCAAGGGACTCTCAAGAGTCTTATTCAACACCACAGTTCAAAAGCATCAATTCTTTGATGCTCAGCTTTCTTTATAGTCCAACTCTAACATCCATACATGACTACTGGAAAAACCAGAGCTTTGACTAGAAGGACCTTTGTTGGCAAAGTAATGTCTCTGCTTATTAATATGCTGTCTAGGTTGGTTGTAGCATTTCTTCCAAAGAGCAAGTGTCTTTAAATTTCATGGCTGCAGCCACCATCTACAGTGATTTTGAAAGTGAAGTCACTCAGTTGTGTCCAACTCTTTGTGACCCTATGGACTGTAGTGTACCAGATTCCTCCTTCCATGTGATCTTCCAGGCAGGAGTACTGGAGTGGGTTGCCGTTTCCTTCTCCAAGTGATTTTGAAGCCCAAGAAAATAGTGTGTCACCGTTTCCATTTGATATAAGACACTTTTATTTTGGGGAGCAAGCAGAGGAATGAGTGTCCAGATATATGCACATATGTGAATTTAATCATTGTTTATTGGAATCTAGATGCTTTACAATGTTGTGTTAGTTTCTGCTGCACAGCAAAGTGGACCAGCTATATGTATATATATATCCCTTATTCTTTTGGATTTCCTTCCCATTTAGGTCACCACAGAGTACTTAGTAGAGGTCCCTGTGTTATACACAGGTTCTCATTAGTTATCTATTTTATATGTAGTAGTGTATATATGCCAGTCTTAGTGATTTCTTGAAACTAACCTCAAAAGTTTTATCATGTACTTGATATTTTTTCTGTGTTTTTTCTTCAGTTTTATTTTCTAATCAATAATATCTGGGAATCTTCAGTGAAAGCACAGTTTGAGTTAAAGAAGTTTTCCTAGAACAAACCGTGAACGGAATGGCTGTCTGGGCTGCATGACACATGGATTTTGGGGAATCTCAAGAAAAGCTTCTTGTTGACCTTCCAACTGGTAACCATGCTTTTCTTGTCTCCTCTTCCATCCAGCCCCCCACGCCGGAGTCAGCCCAGCAGAATATTATCATCAGATGGCCCTGTTAGCTGGCCAGCGCAGCCCCTATGCAGACATCATTCCCTCCGCTGCCACCGCTGGTGCAGGGGCCCTCCACATGGAGTATCTTCACGCCATGGATAGTAAGTGGCAGGGCTGTCTTCTGTAGCCCCGGGCATGGCCAAGCTAATGCATGAAAGGGAGAGGAAGGTACTAAGATGAGTTGATTACCCAACTTTCCAAAGCAGAGAAGGAGGAGGCACCACCAGTATTTGGGGCTCTGGTTTGCTTGGTTTGCCAGGAAGTTCCCACAGACTTGGCCATTGAAACTTGCCAATTTGCTCACCTTATGTCAATGAACTGAAAGATGCAGGCAATTATAATTTATACTTGATTTCATGTTTTTCATGGGCTTATTTTTTTCTTATTTTCCTCCTATGTTTTCTTTTTTAAAAAATGTTATTTTAAGTGACTCTAGGTCTTATTTATTTATTTATTTTTGGCTACGCTGTCTTCATTGCTTTGTGCAGCCTTTCTCTAGTTGTTGCAAACAGGGGCTACTCTTTGTTGTTGTGTGTGCTCCTGTGTTTTCTTTATGTTAAAAAATTCTATCTCACTGAGACCTCTTATATAGGAAACAGAAATCATTTCCACATCAGAAAGGGCTACTTTTAGCACCTAACAGTGGAGGAAACTGGGATCATTGGATGCACTTTAAATGACTTACTTTTGGACCCCTCAAGGCTTATGATGACCACTTTAGTGCCACTTCTTTAGACTAGAGGTACAGATGAGAACCTGTGATTATCATTTCTCAGAACATCTAAGAGTTTTTAATCCCTTAGGTTCCCATCCATTTACTAGGCGCTAGGAAGTGAAGCCAAAGTATCATCCGAGGTATGCATAATGAAACCCTTTGAATATGAAGATAATATGAGTTTGAGTAGGACATATGCTAAAGATTATGCTTGTTTCCTCTAGTAGCAGTGATTAATTTGTGCTTCTCTATCTAGAGGCTGTTTAGATTCTTCTGTGATGATGAGTGGACCTTGGTCCACTCTCTAGCAGTGGTTAACAGTTCAGCTCTCAGATTTACAATAGACAGAAGATGATTGGTCCACACAGTGTAAAACCTACGCTCTGGTCCCCTTAGTAACTTAGCTGGGTTACACAGGAACACTGCTTGGGTGGGTTTCCGTTGGGGAGTTCATTACCTCACCCAAAGTGTAAGAAATATGTTACATCTTCCACAGGGATTTTGTGGTTCTGCTTTGTAGAAGAAAGAGTTTCCATTGGAGATTCATCATGACCACGTTTCAATTAGGGGTTGTTGAAAAAAAACAAAAGTTGAGTGTTATTATGCAAATCAGTTATTTAAAAATCTGCAAATAAAGAATTAAAATAAGAGAGACTCCTTGGAAGGTCAACCCATATTACCTTCTCTATTTGATGAGAATGTGTTTAGTCAGGCAATGGTGGTTTTTATCTAAATAAAGGATGAAGCTACCCTTTTACTTAGTAAAAACTAATTAAAGGCATTTTAATTTGCCAGAGTATATGGTAAATTGATTGTCATTAAGTAGGAATTTAGATATCCTATTATTCATCACATAAAAAGAAACCTCCTTTTTCTTTGTCAGAATCTTTCATTAGAATAGAGAAACAAAACAATTAACAGAAAGCCAGAGCGGGGAAATCAGTGTTAGAACAATGAGACTGCTCAGGCTTATATTTAGGAGGAAACAGTAGAGACCCGGGCGACTTCTCTTTCAGCTGTTTTGAAACCCTTACCTTGTAGTTTAGCTGTTCCCTTCAACAGGGGATCCCAAATCACTGTCCTAAATGCTGATGACTTTCTTTGCTTGGTTGCTAGGGGGTTGGGAAGAGCATAATAAAGGGTTGGAAAGCATTTAAAAAGTACTATATCCCTGCCCTCTGAAGTAGTTGAAGTAGCATTTAGCTTAACAGGACATAAAGAGAATGTTCTTCTGTTTTATTTTTTTTTAATCATTTTATTTATTTAAGTGGCTGTGCTGAATCTTAGTTGCATCATGGCATGCGGGATTTTTTTCTTTTTTAAGCTGTATCATGCACGATCTTTAGTTGCCTCATGCAAGCACTTAGTTGCAGTATGTGGGATCTAGTTCCCTGACAGGGAATCAAACCCAGGCCCCTTGCACTGGGAGCGTGGAGTCTTGGTCACTGGACTCCCAGAGAGGTCCCCTGTTCTTATGTATTAAATATAAAACCTATGAGATTTTTTTCAAGGGAGAAGCGAAATGAGGTTAAATTTCTACATTGGCTCTACAGTAGTGAAAGCAGAGCCAGCCTGGGATCGAGTGGGTCATTCACTCCACTGTAACAAATCTTCAGGACTCATCGGTTGGCAGAAAAGCAGCAATAATCTGGGCTCAGATGAGCACCTGACTTTTAAATGTGCCAACAGTGGGCGTACCAGGGTTTCAGCCAGCTTCAGGTTAGAGTATTCCTATGTTGGGCATTAGAATGAACAAGCCTGTTTTATGGCTCTAATTCCACCTTTTGGGATTCTCGTGACTTTTAAAGATAGGAGAGCAAGTAATCCCTATAGGGAATATCCTAGAGAAATCCTAAATGCTCCTGAAAACCACACTGTTTATATGGTGGAAACTGACTTAAGTAAGTGCCCATCTTGGAGAGGAAAACAGAGGAGATGGACTAACCAGGCCTTAGGGAACCACAAGGTTCCATGAAAGGCCTTGGGCTCTGTCTTCAGATGATGTGAGAGGATATAAGCCCCAATGTTTCATAGTAAGCATCAGATGACCCCCTCATCTAGTTAGTGATTTAAATCAGGGCATCAGCTCTGTCTGGAATGTCCTGCTACTTCTAACTCTGCAAGGGATCATTGAGTCTCATTGAGAATGGTTACTGTCAAGGATGATATGGAAGTTGACCAGAAGTCTGGTTTGTCCTTGGAGTCCTTTGGAAGTGGAATGCATTTCCTCATTGAAAAACTTCTTGGATGGGATTATCCTCTCATAGTGAGTAAATATGAAACATTTATGTGTAAAGCTGATATCATAATAGAAGATGCTGGTTTAGGCAATTAACTGCTGTGAACACAGTGGGACTGCTGTTTTTGTACTCACATGGCCTGAATCATGTGGGTCATGAAACTTCTAAATGAAGAAATTCAATTTTCAATGTGCCTGAAAGAAGGATTTGAGTAGGGACCACATTTGTCATTCAAATTGGTTTACCAGTTTTGTATTCATGGATGGTACTAAGTTCCGGTTTATGATTTATTTTTTATTAGCTATAAAGTATGCCTATTTATCTCTATAATAATATCTGTAAGTCTTTCATAGTCATCTATTGCATTTCATTAAATTATCTTAAATCATTTTGGATTGTTTTCTTGTGTCAAAGTTCACCTCTGATGAAGAAAATATTCCCAATTAGTTTTCTATAGACCAGGTACCCAGACATTTTTCTATAAAGAAGTCTTACCCTCTACTACTGTTTTCTGTGTACCCCAAGTTGCCATGTCCCTGTAAGCAGATGTACCCATTCTTTGAAACAGAAACCCTCCATTCTTTCTCAAAAGTAATTATATGTGATTTGCCTCTTACCTAGTAGGATTATATTCTCATTCTGTCATTAAACTTAGTTTGCTCACTCTGTAATGTAAATGTGACCTTAGAAAAGGCAGGAGTGGGCCTGTGGGCCACATTTATAGTTATGCTCTGAAATCTAGATCTCTACCAAATTGCAGGCAAATGGGCATTTAATTTTTAACTCTTTGTATAACAAGCATTGTGTTAAGTTGGCAGGCATTTCAGTGTGAGTTACTAACCTCTAGAACAGAACTTCATCAGTGGAATCTTCTTGAAGTCTCAAAACTCTAATAAATGCATAGAATTAATTGATTGATTAATTGATTGATCTAATAACCAGAGAATTAAAATTGACTCATGTTATCTTATTATAATGCTTAGAGGGTCCCTCCCAACCTGCCCTTGGAAAATGGGAAAACAAACCACAGTCCCAAGCTTTTAAATGTTTCTTGGGACTTAGGCTGTTAGATATGGGGAATTTAAGGCAGGGTCCTTCAGTTTGGGCACTGCTAGGACTAGATGAATCTTCATGATGGGGGCCTGCCCTGCACATCCCCGGGTGTGCAGTAACTTCCCTACCCTCTTGATGTTTCTAGCACCCCCTGAGTTGTGATAACCCAAATATCTCCCGATGTTGTCCCATGTCCCCTGGGGGCAAAATCTATTCCCACCCCTCCATCGAGAACCATTAATTTAGGATAATGTATTTATCAGTTTTTTCAGTAAAGCCATAAATAGTCTGTGATCAGATAGCTACAGAAATCATGGGGAAATGAAGGCATAACTAAGCTGGATTTTTTTTTTATCTTAGGGTACTTTAATTCATTTTTCCCCTTTGGCTGATTGCTTTAAAGCCATGCGTGTTGGGAGTGGGGAGGATGGGTGCGATATGACTTGAGAACCACTGTCTTTGTCGCTTGTGGTGAATTAATGATGAGAATATCTAAGCAGCCGTCAGATTCATAAATCAGTGGAAATGAGAGGGATAACACATAAAAGTCTTTCCCTTTTGTTTAGCAATTTATCATTTTGCCTGCACATTAATAAACAAAGCTCCCCTGAGGTAAGTCCCTGGAAGATGAATATTTCTCCCTAATTTCCTCAATTGTAGCCAGTAGATCACAAGCGGGAAGAGAAAGGTACTTGTCACCACTGGTCGCTGGCTTCTTATCCTCCAGTTCTTCCATGCGGGGTAATAGGAGTAGATAACAGGTACCAAATCCAGCCACAGGTAATCAGATTCTGTTTTGTTTATATAACAGGCAGCAGATTCCCCAGCCCTAGGCTGTCAGCCCGGCCGAGCCGAAAACGTACACTGTCCATATCGCCACTGTCCGATCACAGCTTTGACCTTCAGACCATGATAAGGACATCTCCCAACTCCCTGGTCACGATTCTCAATAATTCCCGCAGCAGCTCTTCAGCAAGTGGCTCCTATGGCCACTTATCTGCAAGTGCAATCAGGTATGTATTTTCCCTAAATCCATGATACGTTTCTTTAATAAAACATCACTGCTTGCCTGCACCTATGTTTGCGGTACTGACTGCCTACAAGGTAGAATTACAGCAGGACACTGGGACTGACCTGAGATGGGGATCCAGGTTAAATTTCACTACAGTGGGTTCCAGAGCCAATTATTGTGCCGAAAAGACTTATTTGCAGATGTTAGTTAGCAGCCCGTAAAGAGAAATAGTAGTTCTTTGGGAATGAAGAAATCCACTCCATTGAGACAGTGAGAATGGGGATCTTTTTTCCCCTTACTGGTTATAGTTCCCGAGAGGAAAAACCGACTTCATACCTGGTTTGGGGACAATTGCAAAGACAGGACAGAAATCAAAAGACCAGCTGTGAGTCTTGCCTCACAGGGTAAAGGTGCGCTTTGAGAGGAAGAAAGAAAAAGGGGCAGCAGGGCGGATTTTGTTGACCATATTGAGCGGCGTGCGGGATCTTAGTTCCCCAAACAGTGATTGAACCTGTGCCCCCTGCATTGGGAGCTCAGAGTCTTAGCCGCTGGACCACCAGGGAAGTCCTGACAGCAGGGCTTTCACCGGATGGCTTTCTCATCCACTCTTCGGTAGTGAATCTTGGCGGAGATTTCCGGGAGGTCTGGAGCCCCATAGGCTGCCTGCGTGGAGGGGGTGGGTCTCCATCAACCTCGGGTTTGCACATCGTGTCCTTCTTACCATGAGCCTGTGGAGACCGTCGTTTTGTACCTCTGGGCCTTAGGGGAAGTGTTTTAAGTTTCCAGTGACTGTTGATTGTTGGAAAACCCAAAAATTCCAAAACGGAATACCAAGGCGCTTTTTTTTGTCGTTCTGTTTTTAAATAAATCTCTTTCAAACTTCAAAAAAAAAAAAAAAAAAGAAAACCCTGACAGCAGGGATTTTAGTCTAAAGGAATTGATGCAACTTCCATGATGGATATACATATAAGGAAAATTCTAACAGTCCAGAAAAATGTTGGCAGTAGTCACATACAATATATACTGGAAATGATGAATACCGTTATTTTTTTCTGTAAGTTTCCATTACAGTTTTAATTCTTCGCTAGTTCAGTTATCAGCAGTCTCCTTTGGCAGGCACATTCAGTTCAGTTTGGTTGCTGTTGTGTCTGACTCTTTGCCACCCCATGGACTGCAGCATACCAGGCTTCCCTATTCATCACCAGCTTCCAGAGCTTGCTGCAACTCGTCCATCGAGTCGGTGATGCCATCCAACCATCTCATCATCTGTTGTCCCCTTCTCCTGCCTTCAGTCTTTCCCAGCATCAGGGTCTTTTCCATTGAGTCAGTTCTTTGCATCAGGTGACCAAAGTATTGGAGTTTCAGCTTCAGCATCAAGTGTTCAAATATAAATCTCCATTTTGATACGATGTCATTTTTCTGCTGCATCTGTTCTTTTAATACGGTCAAGAAAGTATGGAAGCATGGAACAGAATAAATAACTCTGTTTACATGATAGACTTGTGGTGCTGGAGAAGACTCCTGAGAGTCTCTTGAACAGCACAGAGATCAAACCAGTCAATCCTAAAGGAAATCAACCCGGAATATTCATTGGAAGGATTGATGCTGAAGCTGAAGCTGCGATATTTCAGTCACCTGATGTGAAGAGACGACTCACTGGAAAAGACCTTGATGCTGGGAAAGATTGAAGGCAGGAGGAGAAGGGGGAGACAGAGAGTGAGATGGTTGGATAGCATCACTGACTTCTATGGATGTGAGTTTGAGCAAACTCTGGGAAATGGTGAAGGACAAGGAAGCCTGACAGGGAAGTGCTACAGTCCATGGGGTTGCAAAGAGCCTGACTTGATTTAGTGACTGAATAACAACAACAACATGATAGCAATTGATACCTACAGAGGGGTCCTGGGGTAATTTCAGTATTAGCTGATGTAGTCTTAAGATTCGCTTTAAAGTCAGGCAGAACCAGCTGTCCAAACCATACTCGCCTACTGGCTCAGAAGTTCCGTCTTCACATTTGTAAACTACAGACAAGATTCCCACGATAGAGGAAAGGGGTAACTTTTATTAAAGCTGGTGTGGATGGTCAGTACCTGGATGTAGACCGCTACCCAAGGGCAGAACCTCAGGAGAACCGGCCTTGATGATCTGTCCAGAAGATAAGCCACCAGGGCCTGGCCATGCTATGCTGTAATCACCCCAGTCTGGCTCTGAGGTCATCTCCAGCCATGGCCTGGCTGCTCTGCACTCCTGGCAAATTTCCCTGGGATCATAGATTGCCACTGACCATATATCAGTCTGCTGAAATCATGTCATTATTATGTGGCTTGCCTAGAACTCATAGCAATGGGGCACACAGTGAAATTCACAGGAGTGATATTTGTTTCTTCATTTCTTCATTTGAATTTTTATTTCATCTTTGTTTTTCTTCCCTTGTGCTCTCCGTCCAGCTACTGTGACTTTATAAGGCCTCTGAAGGATTTAGATGAGAAAATGGTGCCAGATGGTCGTGATGCTGTCTTTAATTTGTACCCCAGCATCTTCACCAGCTTCTTAATCTCCTTCCCTTCTCTAGATAATTTAGTATCAGTCCTTAAGAAACTGCCAGTATCCTGACTTGGAATGGTCGTTGTCCCCTGCCACCAAGGAGCTACAACGGACCTGGTTTTTCTCACTGGAGCTGGAAGCAGAGACCCTAATTCAGTTCCCAAGAGACCTGTTTGCAGTCAAATAGCTAGGCTCTCAGGTCACCCTTGCCTTCGGCTCTTCACCAGTCCCTCTTCACTCTTGCAGCCAGACTTCTCGTTCTTCAATACACAGCCACTGTGTGTTAGGATAAGGCATAGCTTTAGATGCATATAAAGTAATACAGATAACCCAAGATGAGGTCGCCTTGCCATAACAATACATTTATTAGAAGAATTACGATCGGCACCACCTGCCAGGCTTTTAGCTGGAGTAACATTAGTGCTTCTCTAGCCCTGTTCCAAGTTTCACTTGGCGAAATCTGAAGACCGACTGGAGGACTCCTCAGTAAGTGGGAGGACTGGTGGATGACAGGGAAGGAAGCTGCATGAAGAGATATACACAGGGTAACTTTCTCAAGAGGGAAAGATGAGAAGCAAAGGTGAACTTAGAATGCAGCTCATCTCTGCTTTGTACCCAGGGGCATGGTTGGTGTGAGATGCTCTTACCGATTTCATCTCATGGCAGTTTTGGAAAGCGTAGTGTTACTCTTGTTTCACGCATAAGCGCAGAGGGTCTTTGTGAGAGGACCAGCCGTCCAATCATTTGCTTTGTAATTTGCACCAGACACATTTGACTTTTACATTTGACTTGTGTGTGTTTTCTAATCTTAATCTCCTTCTCATGTGGACAGTGCATATAGTAATGGTGTCAGTTCAGTTTCTAAAGATATGTTTCAATGTGTGAAGACACACGTTCAGTTTTCTAAAAAGTGTCCTTCACATGCATGTTCCAGTTCTAATGCTCTTCTCCAAGAGGCTGACAATACATGGACCTCTGTTTAAAATTCCCCTGTTGACTTGCTCATCTGGTAGTTTGCTATATGTCTTCCTCCACTGGGATACAAAGGCCAGAAGGTGTAGGACTGTGATACCTTGTTCATGGCCACACTCCCCACACCATTACATCTGCGCCCTGTCACCTTGACAGCACTCCACAGATATTTCTGGAGTGAATAAATGAAGGAGCTCTTTAATGAGCCTTTAGAATTCTAATCACCCTCCTTATTAAAAGGAACTTTCTCTGCGGTGGATGAATGATTTTTGTTGTCAGAAAGTTATAGTCTGTATGAATATAGTAATGTATCCATAAGTTGATAGATGTATAGAAATGCAGAGGGATGAATACAAAATAAAGGGCTACAAAAGCAAATGTCCATCTTCAGTTTGTATATGGTTCTTGCACGTGTGCCTGCTAAGTCGCTTTAGTTGTGTCTGACTCTTTGCGACCCTATGGACTGTAGCCTACCAGGCTCCTCTGTCCATGGGATTTTCCAGGCAAGAATACTGGAGTGGGTTGCCATGCCCTTCTCCAAGGCATCTTCCCCACCCAGGGATCAAACTCACTTCTCTTATGTCTCCTGGATTGGCAGGCAGTTTCTTTACAGTGATGCCAGCTGGGAAGCCCATTTGATTCTTATGTTGATGTATCTACTTAATAATTTAGACTGCTATAAAAATTCCATATAGACCACATATTTATTCATAAAAACCCATCTACAAGTTAAGAAATGGTTCCTGATTATGTCTGACTTATTAAGACATTGCTAAGACAATCATTTAAAAAAATAACTCTATGCACTTAGAAAGGATGTTGTGAAATATTGTCTCAAAAAGATTTAAACTCACCATCACCCTGAGAAATGCCATCTAAGACTTGATGAGTCACATTTATCCAATACAGTCTGTATCCTCTGAATGGTAAAGGCCAGTTTTTATCCAGTTAATAGTGTTAAATTAGAAATAGTTTGACCTCTGCTAATACCTTCCCCTAGAAATAGAGGAAAGATTGTTCCAACTGACTCTCATCTTCCATTTTCTAGGAAACCTAAATGAAATGAAGAAGTGAGTAATCCATTCATTTCTAACCCACCAGTTAAAGCTTTCTCACTTTGGGTTTAATGGCAAAAATGAAGAAGGCTTCACATCCTTAGCAGTTTCAGGTCTGGCTCAGCTAGGACAGATATCTCGGTGAAAATGAGAGCTGAGTGCCCAGAAGTGCGGCCTCACAAATGAGTGTGTGTTTTCTGTGGCTAGTACTGCCCAGCTCTGCCTGGTGACCAGAGGACGGAAGCGTCAGCCCTGCTGGAGGCCCTGGAGTACGGATGCAGTTGGCAGCTCCAGGGCCATTTCCGGAGCAGAGTAGGAACCAGTGCAGCTTGACACTGCATTGTTACCTGCGATGAGTCAACTCGTCTGTGTCTGAGAAAGAACTCGAAATGAGTTGGGTGGGAAACACTGAAGAATAGATGAATGAATCCAGAGCCAAATAACCAAAGTCCTTAAAATTCTGATTGGATCTTTTAAAAATTATGAGACAACGTTCTCTTCCCCCAGAATCAATGAAAATAATAAATCCTGACTGAAAAGGATACTTTGCATTTATTCCCAGATGTGACCATTGGTTTTAGGTAGTACTTCATTTAATCTACTACTCACTTATTCCCCAAATATTTTACTGCAATTTCAGCTGTGTGCTGGTCACTGTGCGGGGCATGAGGGCTGCATAGGTGAATGAGAGACATGATCCCTGTCCTCATGGAACTCATGCAAGAGAAAGGCTTCCAATCAGATACAAAGTGAGGATGTTTGGAGACTACCAGCAGCCTAGGAAGCAGATGAGGCAAAGCACAAGGTTGGAGGTGGGCAGGGCCAGGTGGTGTATAGTTGTGGACTGTTGATCCAAAGCCTGTCGCAAGGCTTGGGCCCCAGCGAGGGTGTGTTGTTTTAGAGACCAGGGAGCTCAGGGAAGTTTGTGGACTGAATCAAAGGCACTTAGCTACTTACTTGGCCAAACCTGCCAGGTCTCACTGTGGATCTCCTTTTCTGTTTCCCTTCTTTCTCTCTTGAAAATCCTCCAGTGGGACACATGACTAAAGGGATTGGTAGGAAATGCTATTTATGATAGGAATATAATCACGTCTGGTGATGCTTTTAAAAAATCGATGATGTCTTTCTAACTATGTCTGCATGACTGGCCAGTTACATGATTTGGGTTGTTGTTGTGCTTGTGCTCAGTCATGTCTGACTCTTTATGACCATTTACCATTAACTTCATGGTAAATGAAGTTAATTTACCATGTTAGTTTCAAGTATACAGCAAACTGATTCAGTTACATAGATGTGTGTGTGTGGGTGTGTGTGGGTGTGGGTGTGCAGATGTGTGGGTGTGTGTGGGTGTGGGTGTGCGCTTGCATGTACATATGTATTCTTTTTCAGGTATTTTTCCATTATGGATTATTATAAGATATTGAGTATAGGTCACTGTGCTACATATTAAGTACTTGTTGTTTATCCATTTATATATAATTCAGTTCAGTTCAGCTCAGTCGCTCAGTTGTGTCCAACTCTTTGCAACACCATGAATCGCAGCACGCCAGGCCTCCCTGTCCATCACTAACTCCCGGAGTTCACTCAGACTCACGTCCATTGAGTCAGGGATGCCATCCAGCCATCTCATCCTCTGTCATCCACTTTTCCTCCTGCCCCCAATCCCTCCCAGATCAGAGTCTTTTCCAGTGAGTCAGTCATCTCTTCACATTGAGGTGGCCAAAGTACTGGAGTTTCAGCTTTAGCATCATTCCTTCCAAAGAAATCCCAGGGCTGACCTCCTTCAGAATGGACTGGTTGGATCTCCTTGCAGTCCAAGGGACTCTCAAGAGTCTTCTCCAACACCACAGTTCAAAAGCATCGATTCTTCAGCGCTCAGCCTTCTTCACAGTCCAACTCTCACATCCATACATGACCACAGGAGAAACCATAGCCTTGACTAGACGGACCTTTGTTGGCAAAGTAATGTCTCTGCTTTTGAATATGCTATCTAGGTTGGTCATAACTTTTCTTCCAAGGAGTAAGCGTCTTTTAATTTCATGGCTGCAGTCACCATCTGCAGTGACTTTGGAGCCCAGAAAAATAAAGTCTGACACTGCTTCCACTGTTTCTCCATCTATTTCCCATGAAGTGATGGAACCAGATGCCATGATCTTCGTTTTCTGAATGTTGAGTTTTAAGCCAACTTTTTCACTCTCCTCTTTCACTTTCATCAAGAGGCTTTTTAGCTCCTCTTCACTTTCTGCCATAAGGGTGGTGTCATCTGCATATATGAGGTTATTGATATTTCTCCCAGCAATCTTGATTCCAGCTTGTGTTTCTTCCAGTCCAGCGTTTCTCATGATGTACTCTACATATAAGTTAAATAAGCAGGGTGACAATATACAGCCTTGACGTACTTCTTTTCCTATTTGGAACCAGTCTGAGTAGTGTGCATATGTTAATCCCAAGCCTTCTAATTTATTCCTTCCAGCCCTGCTATCCCCTTTGGTAACCATAAGTTTGTTTTCCATGTCTATGAGTCTGTTTCTTTTTGTAAATAAGTTCATTTGTGTGTTTTTAGATTCCGCATTTAAAAGAGATCATGTGATATTTGTCTTTGTCTTACTTCACTTACCACGATCGTCTCTAGGTCCATCCATGTTGCCGCAAATGACATTATTTCATTCTCTTATGGCTGAGGAATATTCCATTGTGTGTATATACCGCATCTTTATCCATTCCTCTGTCGATGGACGTTTAGACTGCAGCATGAAGTTTCTTAATCCCAGTGCCCAACCTGAAAAAATGCATTATAAAAGCATCACATGAGTTTCTTCTAAGTATCTTTTAAAATTTCATATCTGAACAGAACTGACCAAATAGGGCAGTTGAAAAAATTTGTTTATAGGTTGCTAGCATTGATTTTACTTTAAAAATATTTACTAAGAATCTATCAGTTCAGTTCAGTTCAGTCGCTCAGTTGTGTCTAACTCTTTGCGAATAGTTGCCACATATTCATCATTCCTCCTCACTTTGGGTAAGAGAGGGTGCCTTTGTGACTCGGGCTCTCCTGTGACCACCGGTGTCAGGATTCCACAGTGGTTCTCACATCAACCTCAGGGCAGCCTGGCTCCATGCTGAGTTCTCCAGGTCAGGGAGGGCTTCTAGAGATGAACCTGGAAACTGATGATGAGCCTTTCTGTTGAAGCCAATGTAGGTAAAATGCATGGAGTATTAATCACTATGTCCTGGGCAACACCCTACACCCTGATCCCACATTAACACAGAGGACCTGTGGTATGGAGACTCAGTGGAAGGAGATGTTCCACGCAGCTCTAAGGAAAACCTATGTATTTTTTTTAGGGAATGGATAGATGCCATGTGGACTCAAGTCATTAAACAGTAAGGTAGAAACTTTGACCTGTAAGCATGACATGGCTGGGTGATCCGACCTCTTGCCATCTTTCTTATAATTCCAAGTTTTTAAAATTCACTTTTACTTAGAAACAGGTCTTTTAAATATTGTAATCAGCTCTATTTACTCTCCTAGTATAAAAGACTACAGCAGAACACGTCCCCTAATGTGTGTTAATCACTCAGTCGTGTCCAACTCTTCGTGACCTCATGGACTGTAGCCCACCAGGCTCCTCTGCCCATGGAATTCTCCAGACAAGAATACTGGCGTGAGTTGCCATTCCCTTCTCCAGGGATTGTCCCGACCCAGAGATCGAACCTGAGTTTCCTGCATTGCAGGCAGATTCTTTACCATCTGAGCCACTCAGCTTTGTTCATTGTACTATTATTAATTTATCCAGCCCATCCCTATCCTCTTCAGTTCAGTTCAGTCACTCAGTCTTGTCTGGCTCTTTGCAACCCCGTGGACTGCAGCACGCCAGACTTCCCTGTATATCACCAACTCCTGGAGCCTGCTCAAACTCATGTCCATAGAGTTGGTGATGCTATCCAACCACCTCATCCTCTGTCGTCTCCTTCTCCTCCCCTCTTCAGTCTTTCCCAGCATCAGGGTCTTTTTCAGTTAGTCAGTTCTTCGTATCAGGTGGCCAAATTATTGGAGCTTCAGCTTCAACATCAGTCTTTCCAATGAATATTCAGGACTGATTTCCTTCAGGATTGACGGATTTGATCTCCTTGCAGTCCAAGGGCCCCTCAAGAGTCTTCTCCAACACCACAGTTCAAAAGCATCAATTCTTCGGCACTCAGCTTTCTTTATAGTCCAACTCTCACATCCAAACATGACTACTGGAAAAACCATAGCTTTGACTAGACAGACCTTTGTCAGCAAATAATGTCTTTGCTTTTTAATATGCTGTCTAGGTTGGTCATAGCTTTTCTTCCAAGGAGCAAGTACCTTTTAATTTCATGGCTGCAATCACCATCTGCAGTGATTTTGGAGCCCCCCCCAAAATAAAGTCTGTCACTGTTTCCATTGTTTCCCCATTTATTTGCCCTGAAGTGATGGGACTGGATGCCATGATCTTAATTTTTTCATCCTCCACTATATGTTGAATTCTTGAAGTGTTTCTAAAATACATTATGGATTTGTCTCATATGCTATTTTATTATTATAATTTTAAAAATTATTTATTTACTTATTTGTTTTATAGTAGGTCCTTGTTGGTTATTTGTTTAAAATATAGCAATATGTACATGTCAGTCCTAAACTTGCATACTATTTTAACCAGTTTAATATATTTGACTTGAATATTAATGACTTTGAAATACTTGTATGTATAGTAGGGTTGGATACATCTTAACAAATGATCTTCTACAATATGAACTTTTAGTGTCTCCCACTTATATGTTCTTTCTATAATTTATTATCAATTTACAGATAGATCAGAGGAGTTCTGTACAAATGTTGACTCACATCACTTCCTTGGTGTGAAAAGAAAAATATTTTTTGTGAAAGTCAAGCACGTGTTTGGATTTCAAAGTTATATATATATCAATTATAATTAATATGTAACTTTCCAGTTACAAATAATTGTTTTATTCTTTGGCTATATAAAGGGGGTCTGTAAAAAGTACTCAGCTAAAACTTATTGAATTAGTAAATAAGGGAGTGGATTTTATGGTATTTATTAAAATTTTTTAAATTGAAGTATAGTTGATATATGCTGCTAAGTCGCTTCAGTCGTGTCCGACTCTGTGCGACCCCATAGACAGCAGCCCACCAGGCTCCCCCGTCCCTGGGATTCTTCAGGCAAGAACACTGGAGTGGGTAGCTATTTCCTTCTCCAATGCATGAAAGTGAAAAGTGAAAATGAAGGCGCTCAGTCGTGTCCGACTCTTCACAACGCAATGGGCCGCAACCTACCAGGCTCCTCCATCCATGGGATTTTCCAGGCAAGAGTACTGGAGTGGGGTGCCATTGCCTTCTCCGAGTTGATTTATAGTATTGTGTTACTTACTATTGCATAGCAAACTGATTCAGTTATTCATTTGTATACATTAATATATATTTTAGTTGCTTAACATCCTTTCTTTCTACTTACACCCCAGATTTCAACCAGATTGGCCACAGCTGTTGAAACTCTGAGGCAGAAGAGTTCCAGATAAGGGAGAGATTTCTGGGCTATTTATTGCGATATTTAGAGAAGACCAGTTTGCAAAATTTGACCCCACTTTGTGAAAGAATATTGACAAAACATTACTTCTGATTTGTGATGGAGAATAAATGCATCCAAACTTTCTTAACGATTCAGACTTTAGGAATTTTAATGTTAAATTTTTGGAAAATAGTGGTTCCCACTGAGATAGTTTGCTGATCGCTTTTAATTCAGAGCAGAGTTAAAACTTTTAGCTCATTTGGTTAGTTCTTTTAGTTCAGTTAAAAGAACTGAACTTTTAGCTCAGCTCAGAGCAAAGACTCAAAGGGAAACTGAATCAGTAGTGATCGTGATTTAGAATTCTGTCCCCGAGTTTCTGCCTACAGTGGCATGCATGCTTCCTCTCAGGTATTATATAAAACAAAATCTTCCAGACCCAGTTTTAATGGGTAGAAATTATGTTTGGTGGATGAAGACACCACACACACTATGATAAGGTATCAAAAATTCACATTATTCTCAATTCTTTATCTTGAGAAAACTACAGGGCAAATTAACATTAATTAGTTTATTCTAACTTTTTTTTCCTTTTCTAATTTTTTAAAAATTTTGCTGGAGTATAGTTGATTTATAATGTGTGTTAGTTACAGTGTGCAGTATAGTGTTTCAGTTATACATGTATATATATTCATTTGTTTTCAGATTCTTTATCCCATAACGGTTATTACAGAATATTCTAATTGTTGTCCTAGAAAAGTGTTTCTCAGAGTGTCTCTCTGGAAGCTCCTGCAAATATTGCCACAAACCATACCTGGGGTGGGACTTGTGAAATGCACATTAACAATTCCAGGGGATCCTGGGGCTGTACTCCTCAGACTTTATGACCTTGACACTTTCTTTTCCTCCATAACACTTGCTTTTGGGTTGTTATCTCAGAAGGACTGTGACTATGTTAGACCATCCTTTGGGAGGATCTAGGCCGTCTGACACTTTCTACAGATTTTATTGACTGAATATAAATTAACAGTTGTAAGTCACATTCTTATAAAAATGTTTGCATGCTTTTAATTATCCCATCTTTCATGTAGTCATTTAGAAAAGAAGTGAATGATATTATAAATTTTTAAATTACTCTTACCAAATGTTGAGTGAAGAAAATTTAAAATTCAGAACATAAACTTAATTGCTCCTCAACTGATCCATTGGAAAGAGCAGGGTGAGCAGAAATGTAAAGGCTTTGGGGTCATATAGCTCAGGTGGACCAAGGACTCTGTCCTTGAAATAAGACAGAGCAATGTATAAAACATTTCAACAATGTCAGTACTTCATATTTCTAGGAAATTATGGAACAAAGTATGAACTGTTTAGGAAGATTTATTTTCAGGGTTTCTAAAAATAGAATTTGTTGTCGTTATTTAGTCGGTAAGTTGTGTCCACCTCTTCTGCGACCCCATGAACTGTAGCCTGCTAAGATACTTTGTCTGTGGGATTTTCAAGAATACTGGGGTGGGTTGCCATTTCTTCTTCCAGGGGATCCTCCCAACCTATAAATCTAACCTGGGTTTCCTGTGCATCTCCTGCATTGCAGACAGATTGTTTTACCACTGAACTTTACTTTTCAAAAACAATTTCAACCTCTGTAATCAGCAGCTTGTCCTCGGCTACTGAAGTTCTGCAGAGACACACAGATCTAGTTACTAGCTTTGTACTGATGGATAAATGTTGTCAAATTGCCTTTTTTTGAAGTGACTGTTCTGAGGGGGATGGGCAGAATAATGCCCCCCCCATAAATGCCACATCTTACTCCCTGGAATCTGTAAGTGTATTATCTTACACAGCAAAAGGAATTATGTGGCTGTGATTCAGTTAAAGATTTTAGGAAGAGGAGATGATTCTGTACCATGTAGCTGGCCCAATATAACCACAGGGGTCCTTATAAGAGAGAGGCGGGATGGTGTCAGAGTTAGACGGAGTCACAGGAGGTTGGAGTGAGGTGGGGCCACGAGCTGAGGATGCAGGCAATCTCTAGAAGCAGGAAGAGGCCAGGT
The DNA here is from genome assembly GCF_032405125.1 of Capricornis sumatraensis. NCBI lineage: Eukaryota > Metazoa > Chordata > Mammalia > Artiodactyla > Bovidae > Capricornis > Capricornis sumatraensis. The sequence continues at coordinate 83,807,149 of NC_091073.1, forward strand.
GCCCAGAGACTCCAGAGGAATGCAGTACTGCCTCCCCATTTGAGGATTCTGACCTCTGGAGCTATAAGAGGGCAGTGTTGTTGTTTGGTCCCTAAGTCGTGTCTGACTGACTCTGTGACCCCATGGACTGCAGCATGCCAAGCTCCCCCGTCTTTCACTGTCTCCCAGAATTTGCTTAGATTAATATCCATTGAGTCAGTAATGCTACCTGATCATCACATCTTCTGCCGCTCTTTTCTCCTTTTTCCTTCAGTCTTTCCCAGCATTCAGTTCAGTTCAGTTCAGTTCAGTCGCTCAGTCGTGTCTGACTCTTTGTGACCCCATGAATCGCAGCATGCCAGGCCTCCCTGTCCATCACCAACTCCCGGAGTTCACTCAAACTCACATCCATAGAGTCGGTGATGCCATCCAGCCATCTCATCCTCTGTGGTCCCCTTCTCCTCCTGCCCACAGTCCCTCCCAGCATCAGAGTCTTTTCCAATGAGTCATCTCTTCGCATGTGAAGAGGTGGCCAAAGTACTGGAGTTTCAGCTTTAGCATCATTCCTTCCAAAGAACACCCAGGGCTGATCTCCTTCAGAATGGACTGGTTGGATCTTGCAGTCCAAGGGACTCTCAAGAGTCTTCTCCAACACCACAGTTCAAAAGCATCAATTCTTTGGTGCTCAGCTTTCTTCACAGTCCAACTCTCACATCCATACATGACCATTGGAAAAACCATAGCCTTGACTAGACAGACCTTAGTTGGCAAAGTAATGTCTCTCCTTTTGAATATGCTATCTAGGTTGGTCATAACTTTCCCTCCGAGGAGTAAGCATCTTTTAATTTCACGGCTGCAATCACCATCTTCTGTGATTTTGTAGCCCCCAAAAATAAAGTCTGCCACTGTTTCCCCATCTATTTCCCATGAAGTGAAGGGACCAGATGCCATGATCTTTGTTTTCTGAATGTAGAGCTTTAAGCCAACTTTTTCACTCCTCTTTCACTTTCATCAAGAGGCTTTTTAGTCCCAGCATTAGGATCCTTTCCAGTGAGTTGGCTCTTCCCATCATGTGACCAAAGTATTGGAGCTTCAGCTTCAGCATCAGTCCTTCCAATGAATATTCAGGGTTGATTTCTTTTAGGATTGACTGGTTTGATCTCCTTGCAGTCCAAGCCACTCTCAAGAGTCTTCTCTGCACCACAATTCAAAAGCATCAATTCTTTGGTGCTCAGCCTTCCTTATGGTCCAACTCTCACATCCATACATGTCTACTGGAAAAACCATGACTTTGACTATACAGACCTTTGTTGGCAAAATGATGTCTCTGCTTTTTAATATCCTGTCTAAGTTTGTCATAGCTTTCCTTCCAAGGAGCAAGTGTCTTTTAATTTCATGGTTGCAGTCACTGTCCACAGTTATGTTGGAGCCCAAAAAAAGAAAATCTGTGACTCTTTCCCTTTTTCCCCACTCATTTGCCATGAAGTGATGGGACCAGTTGCCATGGTCTTAGTTTTTTCAGTGTTGAATGTTAAGCCAGCTTTTTCACTCTCCTCTTTCACCCCCATCAAGAGACTCTTTAGTTCCTCTTCACTTCCTGCCATTAGTGTGGTATCATCTGAGTATCTGAGGTGGCTGATATTTCTTCCAGCAATCTTGATTGCATCTTGTATTTCTCAAGAGAGCAAGTATATTTTGTTTTAAAACAACTAAACTTGTGGTGATGTGTTGCAACGGCAACTCATACCTTGAGAGAGTGGTTCTGTCACTCATCAACTCATCTTGAGGGGCTGCCCTGTTCCTGGCAGTGTTCCGGGCACCAGGGGTTAGTGAAGAACAAGACAGGCCAGGGCCCAGCTCCCCCGAGCCTAACATTTGGCTGCTGCTGCTGCTAAGTCGCTTCAGTCGTGTCTGACTCTGTGCGACCCCAGAGACGGCAGCCCACCAGGCTCCCCCGTCCCTGGGATTCTCCAGGCAAGAACACCGGAGTGGGTTGCCATTTCCTAAAAGAGAGCCTTGTCCTGCAGTGAAAACACAGCTTTCAAACAGGAATTCATGATGCCATGAGGAGCTGTGGAGGGGGCTGGTTTAGATGGGGCCTCGGCCTCAGGGGGCCTCTGTGTCTGAGGAGGTGGCATTTAAGCTGGGGTCTGAGTGACCAAATGCAAGCAGCCATGCTGGCCTCTGGAAGGACACAGGAGTACTGGGATTCAGAGCTTAGGATGACAGTTCACTTGGCATCAGGGAACAGGGGGTGGTGGCCCTGGTCCCCTGCCCCCTCCCACTGGTGGAAAGTCCTCAGAGGTTCTTTCCATGCTCTTGGGAGGATGGTGATGTTTTTTGTTCTACTTGACATTACATGCAGTACCCAGTCATCACCCATCCTCTGCTTCTTCTTTATACAACTGCAGGGACAACCTCATAGGCTATTCTAAAACCAAGAGGCGACTTGGCTCTTGAATTCATTCAGTGACGCTGCTACAGAGCCAAAAACATCTACTTCTGCCATCAAATCCTAAACAGGCTTTGTAATCCTGAGCAAGTAGCCTTCCTCCCAGGAGCTGACAGCAGTGCCTGCTCCTGTAGGGTGACGCAATGTCTCTACCTATGTCTGCTATCACCCAGCTCTTTGCACATGGAGGAGAGAGCATATCTGTTGCTGACTCCTTGTGAATAAGTAAGGACCACTAAAATTTGGTGGTCCAGGACGTCTCTGGCAGTCCAGTGCTGAAGACTCCACGCTTCCAATGCAGGGGGCACAGTTTTGATCCCTGGTCGGAGAACTAAGATCCTACATGCCTCTGCTGCTGCTGCTGCTAAGTCACTTCAGCTGTGTCCGACTCTGTGCAACCCCATAGACGGCAGCCCGCTAGGTTCCCCGGTCCCTGGGATTCTCCAGGCAAGAACACTGGAGTGGGTTGCCATTTCCTTCTCCAATGCATGAAAGTGAAAATGAAAGTGAAGTTGCTCAGTCGTGTCCAATTTGTAGTGACCCCATGGACTGCAGCCTACCAGGCTCCTCCATCCATGGGATTTTCCAGCCAAGAGTACTGGAGTGGGGTGCCATCGCCTTCTCCGTACATGCCTCTAAGTACCACCAAAAGATAAAATAAATTTAAAATTTCAAAAAAATAAAATTCGTTGTCCCCTTCTGTATGTTCTTATATCCCTTGGAACCTAAGAGTTGGCATGGATTTTGGCCAGTGTTTATTCCTGTCCCTTGGTTTGAACAGTGAAAATGCAGCCCCAGAAGGGACAAAACCCACTTGGGTTGAAAGATCTTGCAGTCCTTCGTACATCTGCTGAGGTCAAAGACATCGTACCTGGGGACAGGGCGCTGCAGCACCAATGCTGGCCCTGCCTTTTTCTTCTACAGCTTTTTAAAAGTACAAATGGACCCATCCTATCTGGCTATTAGCAGTTGTAAATTGCATTATATACACAACTGAGGGCATTTCCTGCCTTGTGAAAGGCAGGAAAGACTACCTCTAACAGTCTTGATTATTAATTAGGTCCTAACTTTTTGAGCTCTCCAATATTGAGGTGTACATGACCCAAGGAGCCCCCTTACTAAGCCTACCTGATCATTCAGGCTCCTGAAACTCACAAGAGGTGCATGGAGTTTTGGGCAGAGTCCATATCACATTGTAAATATATAGGTAATGGGATCTTTTAGCTTTTCTTTGTTTTTTTAATGAACAGAATGAGGTAGTTACACTGAGGAATACCCATTCACCAAAAGAAAGAGGGGGGAAGGGAGGGTTAAATCATTGTGTTTTTTGATGAATGGCTTGTACACCGAAAAATAAATTGGACAAACTGGCATAGAGCTCAGTGAACATGAAATCAGCTATTAGAAGAAAGCTTGTGAACAAATTCTGAGGCAGATATGCATCTTTTGATTAATGCCCTATCAATCATCCGCACAGCTACCTTCGCTAAGTCTTGCTGTAATCATTCATGGTTGCTTTCGGAAATACTGGCAGAAACTATAGCGCTGCCAAAGCGAAATATTATTACTGATTTCTCCCTAACTTACTGTGAACAATGACTGTTTTCACCAGGTTTCTGCTCTCCTTTATTAAAGAAACACAATACAGAATGAAAGGAGGGTTCTTCCAAGCCCCGTGAAATTCTCCTAGGGCATTCTTAATGATATTCAGTCTAAAATGGGCGAGCTATTGTAACGCAAGGTTCTCTGTAAGAATAATAGTAATGTAATCCCATTGAAATTGCCTTTTATGGATTGTAGTCAAATGGGCAAAATGTGGAGTCACATTAATGAAGTGAGTATATCTTCAGCATTATTACTTAAAGTTGTTGAAATGGTTTGAATTTTGTTATTGTAATTATTATATTCTCAGTTAATGCTCTTAACGGCAATAGTAATTAACCCACCAGATTGGAAAATTTTCATGAATTCTACCTTTGACTTTGCAAGAAACCTTGATTCTTTTTGGATCTTACACAGTAGGATGGAGAAAGATCTATGTATGTATATATTTTCCCACTGAGTTTTTTTTTTTTTTTTTAAGGAAGAAATTTTCACAAATGCAATTACAGTGTTTCGTGCTTTTTTAAAAGTCATTGGCAAATTCCTCAAGAGCACTTAATTCTCTTAAGAGGACTGGATTCCTAAACTATGCTGGTGCAGAAAACAATCTGGCAGTGCCTACTAGTCCAGAAATCTTTAGGTCATAGTGGGGCTTCCTCAGAACTTCCGGTAGCCTAGGAAATGCTTGGGCATAATGAAGTGGTGACAGGCATTAGCATGTATAATGGACGTTAATAGACATTGAGTGCTCTTTAGCTGGAAGAGGGAGCGATGCTTTCCCATTGGAATATTGCTCCATCGAAGCTCATTGATCACCGATTTCAGCTGGGAGAGGTTAATCCATCAGCTTCTGTAACCAGACGGCACTGATGGAAATTCTTTAGGTGGCATTCTAGATGAACCAAGCTTTCCATCTTTACAAACAAATGAGTGATATGACAAGCATGGTGTTCAAAACACATTTAACCAATTGATTTTCTTTCCTCTTGTAATAAGATCTGGAGACATATGAAAGTGTTCAGGGTGAGCTGAGATGAAAAGAATTGCTCCCTGCGTGGGGACTTACAGGATGAGGAGCCGTTAAAAGTCCTATAAAGCATGTAGTCACCCATTCTCTTTGTTATATAAAGTTTGTTATTGCAATAAATAGCTGGTATTGAGCTGATACCTTTTGCTTCACTTGTGCGGAATCTTAGGTCTGCGTATCTGTGCACATGCCCATGTGCGTCCCCTCTAAGTCATCACCTTTCTCTAGGAAGTTTTGAGATGTTGGTCAATCATAGTTTCTACTTTTTAATTTGAACACGCAGCCCTGATGCAACCTGGGGAGGACAAACTAAATATAGAGGTGAGCTGGTCTCTGCATCCCACGCGAATGATGGTTTTCCCTCTATTTCCCACCTGCAGCCCTGCCCTGAGCTTCACCTACCCTTCGGCGCCCGTGTCCCTCCACATGCATCAGCAGATCCTAAGCCGACAACAGAGCTTAGGCTCAGCCTTTGGACACAGCCCTCCGCTCATCCACCCCGCCCCAACTTTCCCGACCCAGAGGCCTATTCCCGGGATCCCTACAGTTCTGAACCCCGTCCAGGTCAGCTCCGGCCCTTCCGAGTCCTCACAGGTGAGACAGACATCTTGATGACCTGGTTTGTCTTGGGAACCATAGAGGAAAGTCATGGGGCCACATCAGCCTTGGATGTGCACAGGCCATAGTATCCTCACAGCTTCCACACCGCAGCCTGTCCACCCAACCCAGGGCCCTCTGTCTTCAGATTTGGTGACTGTGCCATGTACGTGCTCCTCAAGAAACAAGAGCTTCTTCCACTAGTCATCTTATCCTTGGTGGAAAAGCTACTTGGTCTGGCTTCCCTCTGACCCTGTGTGGTCTGTTGTCCATTCAATAAACATACATCCCATGGATAGAGTAATACAGAAACTTACAAAACCATATGTAAAATAGATCACCAATGGGAACTTGCTGTATGACTCAGGGAACTCAAACAGGGACTCTGTGACAGTCTAGAAGGGTGGGGTGGGGAAGGAGATGGGAGCGAGGTTCGAGAGGGCATGGACGTGGGTGCACCTATGGCTGATTCTTGTTGATGTTTGACAGAAAACTACAAAATTCTGTAAAGCAATTATAGTTCAGTTAAAAATGAATAAAGTAAATAAATTTTTTTTAATTTTAATAAATAAAAGAAACATACAGCCCATGATTGGGTCACTGTCCTGCAGTCCCTGTGTTCTGGACTGTTGGAGTTCATTTAAACCCAGGATTCCAGCTGTTTTCCACTAGCTTTGAAAAGCCACCAGGAGTTGGTACTCATGAGTAAAAACAAGGTGACGCCTCATGAATGCCTCATGAAATCCTGAGTTTGTTGGGTTTTTTTTCAATTTTTATTTCAGTACAGTTATTTACAATGTTTCAGGTGTACAACAAAGTGAATCCATTTACATATATCTTTTAGATTCTTTTCCCATATAAGTCATTGCAGAGTACTGAGTAGAGTTCCCAGTGCTATTCAGTAGGCCCTTATTAGTTCTATTTTATATATGCATGTGAGCATGCTAAGACGTTTCACTTGTTCCAACTCTTTGCAATCCTATGGGTTGTAACCCTCCAGGCTCCTCTGTCCATGAGATTCTCCAGGCAAGCATACTGGAGTAGTTTGCTGTGCCCTCCTCCAGGGGATCTTCCTGACCCAAGGATCGAACCCGTGTCTCTTATGTCTCCTGCATCGGTAGTCAGCTTCTTTACATCACAGCCTGGGAAGCCCATTTTATATACAGTAGTGTCTATATGTCAATCCCAATCTCCCAATTTATCCCTCTACCCCCGTCCCCTTGGTAACCATCAGATTGTTTTCTACCTCTGTAATGCAATTTCTGTTTGTAAATAAGTTCATTATCCTAGCTGTGAACACAATTTCTGAACTCTGCTACCTGGAAATAGGAGCCATATCTGTCATCATTCTAGTGCCAAAGAAGCCTGCTAGTCCCGAGTGGTGTGTTTTGGCTGTGGTCCTGCTTGTTGATCAGAATCTAATTTTTGTCTCTGTTCCTGCCAATGTGACCTGCAGAACAAGCCCACGAGTGAGTCTGCGGTGAGCAGTACAGGGGACCTGGTGCACAACAAACGCTCCAAGATCAAACCAGATGAAGACCTCCCCAGCCCAGGGCCACGGGGCCAGCAGGTGAGGGAGATGCCTGACTCAGGCCCCATCTAGCTTGGCGTCTTTCACAGCTTCGGCTTGTCTGGTGTGGTCTTGGCTTTGGCAGTATACACGCGTTTGACAGATGGCCAGATCTGGAGTTTGACTCTGTTTCTCCAGCTCAGAAGCAAACACACAAAAATGCACGCAGCTCTGTGAGGTAGATACTTGAGTTCATAGAGTAAGTGGTTGGATGCATTGGTTGCTGATCAGGGATGTGAACAAACTTCAGGCCTTGGCTCTGATCTTGGGCCTGAATTACGAGTGCCTGGCTCTCAGCCTGAGCAGGGCAGACCAAGGATATTCTCCACAATGATCATGTTCTTTCTTGTTCTTATTTTGCCACTTCCCACTGGCCAGGAGACCCTACAGAGCCAGGAGGGATCCTGCCACAGCTAACCTAATCTAAGGTTACTTCAATTCTGGCTCTTTACCCAAAGTCCTGAAAGTACAAGTTTAAGTTTCAGTTTAGTCTCTGCTGTTACTGAGATCCTGAGCCTCACCTTCAAAAATATTTAGATTATGCCCATCACCCTATCTTTCACGTTCCCTGTGCCCAATACGGAGCTCAGTGAACATTAATTCAATGCCTGAGATAAGGGTACGACAAGAGTCCGAATGTGCACAGAATCTGGACCCTGAAATTGTCAGGCTGTTTTAGCCCAAACTTAAACCCACATTTCCTTTTCAGGGAGCACTTGAAGGATGGAATGAGTGGGTGTCATGGGTTTGCTCTTACATTTTGCTAATTATATCTAAACACTTGTATACAGCTTTTGCCATCTAACCGCAGGTCAGATCCTGAATTTACACACCTAATCATCTCCCAGAATTCTGGAAATTCTTTGTCTTTTCATTTCTGCAAAGCTGCCTTAGAAGCCTAGAAAAGACTATGCTGCCAAGTTTTAGATGCTCTGGCTCCTGGGCAGGGAGTGTAGCCTTGGAGACCAGAAGTTGAACCAAGGAGACATCATCCCTGTAAACATCCACAGAGTGCCTCTCAGAACCTCCAATGGCAGGAAGAACAGAATTACAATTAGCAGTAAACCCTTTCCCTGAATTCCAGACTATGAGAATAAACAAATTAATATGCTGAAAAGACTTTAACTGAAAGAGAAAGACCAGTCTTTTGGGTAAAGACTACATGACCCAGTTTGATTGCTTTTCTTAAGAGATAACATCTTAGTTTTTTGGGTTTTTTTTTTTTTTCCACCTTGGTACTCAGGATAGCAAAGTTTGGCCTCACCATCGCAAATATTCTGGTTTGGATCATTGTCTTTAATCGCAAGTTAATGACCTCTGAAGATGCATTGGGTAAACCTGAAAAAAAAAAAGAAAAAAAGCACAAAAATGATTCCATCTCTGGTTTCTTCAATTCACAAACACAGTTTTTAAGACCTGGGCTCCATTTTATTTCCCCCAAAAAAACTGCATCTGGAGGAAGACAAGCCTACATCAATTTCCTCCATTCTCTTCTTATCCGCCCTCCTATTGTGTCTGATTTTTGCTCCCCTCTATCTCCTCGTTTCTCCCTTCCCTGCCTTTCAGGAACAGCCAGAAGGAACAACCCTGGTGAAGGAGGAAGGGGACAAAGATGAAAGCAAACAGGAGCCTGAAGTCATCTACGAGACAAACTGCCACTGGGAAGGCTGTTCTCGAGAGTTCGACACCCAGGAGCAGCTGGTGCATGTGAGTGAAGGGGGCTGGGGAACGGGGCTTTACAACTAGGTGACCCTTCCTGTGGGGTCAGCTCTCCTGACCCCGAGCTGAGTCAGGTTTCTTAGCTAGTGGCCTGGCAAACTGGAGAGGGCTTTATGACTCTCTGAGAATAAAGAAAACTCTGAGCCATGGTGCTTGACCTGTTCAGTCAGCTAAAGCTTAGTGTAAAATTCAATAAAGTCTTCAATACAGTGTAATGACTCTGATCCTGTAAGCCAGAAAACACTATTTTGAGTTAGCGACTTTGATGGTATTGAATCATAGTAAGCTGGACATGAATTATTATTAACCTTTTAACCAAGTTTGATTTCAACCAAGTCCCAGTAGCAATACAAAAAAAAAAAAAAAAATCAGAGAGGTGGGGGAGTTCTTTTTTCCTTACTGTCCCCAACCCTCACCACCTCAGGACTCTCCCATTATTTTAGACAGCAGTTAGCATTCTCTATGAGAAGTGGGTAATGGTTCAGGATAAGCCATTAGCACAGTTTCTTGGCTTGAAGCTAATTCTTGCAGGCCCCATAGTTATTAGAAAAAGTGATACGTATTTTAAAATGTGGATAGTGATGTATGTTTTGGAAACTGCAACATGGTCAGATTGAGAACCTCACCTTCTTTTCCCACACCAGATTCAGAAGTCTCTGCCTCGCTCCCCTACCTGTTATTGCAGAAAATGCAGGGCACCCCACCCCCACCCCCACCCCAACACACACACACACACACACACGCATACGCATACTCGATTAGCCCTGATTCCTCACACACACACACACACAGACACACTCAACCCTGATTACACACACACACACACACACACACACACACACGCATACTCGATTAGCCCTGATTGCTCAGCTGGTGCTTCATCTTTGTTTGGTACTTTCTCAGACCAGTGGAGTCTCCTTGGCAAATGGGACCAGGAATAGCTGAGATGGAAGGGTATTTAGATAATCAGGGATGAAATAATGTCAAAGCACAGGGCTGCATTAAGGCATTAAGGATGGTTTGCCATGTGGAACCCTTTTGTAAGCTTTAAATACGACAGGAAATCTGATGGAGTAGCTTTCTTTGGGATCCCCTCCTCTCCCTTCCCCTGTCACTCAGACACACCATACGCATACCCACTTCCACTCCCTTCGCTTTTACACTTTTCATTTTTCAGACGATTCCTTTCGCTTGATAGCTTTCCTCCATTTATGCTCTGTGCTGTGAGCGCTGTACTGTGTTCAGTCGCTCAGCTCAGTCGTGTCTGACTTTGTGACTCTGGGCTACAGCCCACCAGGCCCCTCTTTCCGTGGAATTTTCCAGGCAAGAATACTAGAGTAGGTTGCCATTTCCTACTCCAGGGGATCTTCCAAACTCAGGGATTGAATCCATGTCCCTTGCCTCTCCTGCTTTGGCAGGTGGATTCTTTACCACTGCACCACTTGGGAAGCCCATTAAAACACTAAGATTATACAGTTCCTGACACACCTCCATCACACCTCCATGTTTCGTATGCTGCGTGCGCGGGCTTTTTTTTTTTTTTTTTGAGTATAGTTGCTTTACAATATTGCATCAGTTTCTGCTGAATCAGCTATACGAATCTTTTTTCGATTTCCTTTCCATTTAGGTCAGCACAGAGCACTATGTAGAGTTCCCTGTGCTAAACAGTAGGTTCTCAATAGTTATCTGTTTTATACATAGTGATGTATGTATGTCAGTTGCTTGGGCTTTTGAAGAGTGTCTTCTGTACCCTGGCCCAACTGCAGCACATGCTGCAGTGACATTATTATTAATATTAATATTATTATTATTACTGAAAGTCGCTCAGTCGTGTCTGACTCTTTGCGACGCCATGGATGATACAGTCCATGGAATTTTCCAGGCCAGAATACTGTAGTGGGTAGCCTTTTCCTTCTCTAGGGGATCTTCCCAACCCAGGGATCAAACCCAGATCTCCTGCATTGCAGGCGGATTCTTTACCATTTGAGCCACAAGGGAAGCCTGAGAATATTGGAGTGGTTAGCCTGTGCCTTCTGCAGAGGATCTTCCTGATCCAGGAATCGAACCGGGGTCTCCTGCATTGCAGGCGGATTCTTAACCAGCTGAGCTATCAGCATTTACATTATAGGGTCAAATACATGGTTTGCCAGGTTTTAAGGTCCATCATATTCAGAACATTTTGAGAGAGTTGAACATGACATCCGGGCCCCTCCTCCCCATTTCTTTTTAAATTATGTCTCCTTGTAATAGGATCGAGAGAATTCTAGATTTCTCCAAGCCAGCAAGAAACTAAAAAGTCAAATGTTTTTAATTAGGGTATATTTCCAGATTTTTCCATGAACTTAATTTGATGCAAGTGTTATTTTTAAGCCAAGCCTGACTTAATGGCCTTTTATTCTTGCTGACTGTTTTAATAGAAACCACAGACATTGTAACTCTAAAGAGGAAAAAAAAAAAGTTTGGAATTTTTCTTTTAATGTGGGGAAATAATCCCGAAGAGGGGAAGAGGCCAAGAATACCCTCAGTGATAGAGTGAGTGGACAGCGTACTTGGGAAGAACTATTTGTACAAAACCTGTCGTCATAAACAATATGTTGGCAGTGCTGCTTGCCCTTTAAAACGTCCTTCTGAGACAGGACTCAGTCTCACGGTGCCTTTTCTGTGCACAAGTCATTTTTCCAAGGACTGCCCTGACTTTAGTCCAGTTGTTATCAAATGGGAAAGGCAATAGGAGTGTATTCTAAGTCTACATTTAAAAGGAATCGTGTTCTTCATTAGAGGCCAGTTTTAATGTAACATTTTTGGGTTGTTGTGATACCTGCATATTCTCCATGCCTTCTATGTCACAGGAAAGTTTTTAAAAGACAGTGGATATCACAGATACTTCTATCTAATCTCAGTGGCACAAGGTTTTAGGTAGGAAAGATGCTTTAACAGAGAGTTCTGAGTAGTTTTAAGGCAAGGCTGCTTCACCAATCAACTAAACGGCCACCAGGGTCTGTTTTATTATAACAACTAGGGAATGAATGACACACGCAGTGACATTTTTTAATCTCAAATCGGCAAGAAGAAATTTGTGTCAGGATTAGGAGACTACCCAGTACATTTGCTTTGTGATATTAGTTTTCGTCTGAGATTAATTATAGGAGTTCAGTAAACTTAGCTAAGTGAAATCAACATTTTTAACTTACAAAAACATAAATAAGGATGTTGGTTTAATACCATTTATTCCATACCTTTTTACTTGTTATCTGGTGTGCGGAAATTCCAAACTTGTATGTTCAAATTGATTTTCCTTTGGATGGCAGACATAATAAGTGCCTTCCTGCTCATGGTGAATCTGATAGCTTCAGCAGTGGCCTGGTGTATTATTTTTTTGTCAGTGGAATGAATAGCTAGTTCAAGTCCACCTAATTACTTGGGTGGCAGTCAGACCAAAAACCAGTGGCAGAACCCAGTTTTATAGGGGCAGAAGGAAGTATGAACTGTGTGCTTTCCTGCGACTCTCCTTGGAGAGAGGACATTTTGTGAATTAGTTGAATTTTCATGCTCCCGACAACCAAGAGGCAAGGTGTTAAACCATTCTGATGCCCTGCCTTATTTATAGCCATGACCCATTCTTTTTCCCCCTCTTACAGTTAATAGAAAGATTCATGATTCTTCATGGTTGTCTATCTAGTGTCTGACAGTCCCGACTGCCTGCGAAAGCAAGTCACTATCTATAATTGATATCCTCCCGTGGAATAGGGTGCTGGCTGCAATTGAAGGGCTTTGCTGAAAGCCCTTAAATCCTGACAAGTTCTCCCCTTGTTCTGGTTCAGTCGCTGAGCTGCACGGTTGGAATTCCAGAGTCATTTGAACTTGGTGCAGAAGGGAGACATGTGTTTCGCATTAGCAAATCACAGAGTTGAAGAGGAGAATTAGGGACTCAGCCGACTTTGCCCACCAGGTCGTCTCGTTTTCAGTGTACTGCACTCCGTGTTCTCTTGAAAAGATGACCCCGGTCCATTACTGTCTGAACAGATGGGCTAAATATTGCCTTTGCCTTCCCTTCTCCTTTATTTCAAGCCCCTCTCCTTCTCCCATGGTGTGTTGATTCCAAGTTTGCTGTGAGGTCTTTATCACTGGGATGTTTAATTAATTTCTCTTCTCAGCAAGATAATTATAATTGGGCTCCATGACTCTCCAGCTGGTATTAAATTTGTCATAAATTTACTTCTATGCCCAGAAGCTAAGTAGATAGACTTATTTTTTTGTTAGCTGGTTTTTGGTGTACTTTGTTCCCTTCTTAGTTAAAATAGGAAGAACACAGTAAGAAGGACATAGAGTACAAAAATTAATTTAGAGTACTTTTGATTAAGACAGAATTTACTAATGATTTGCCAAGATGCCAGCATTTTCTCTTACCTTGACATGTGAAGACACATATTCTAATATCTCAAAATAGTTGGAGAAGTCCACACTTCCCCTTTAATCTCAGATGAATTAATTCTTTTTGCTGTTGTGCATTATATATTCCAAAACACATTAATCTTACATGTTTCTGAACGTTGTAGAATATTGGTTCACAGCATGTGGTTTTTGTTTTGGTTTGGTTTGTTTTAGTTTTTTTTTTACTGTGTAAAACAACTCAAATTCTATCTGCTGGCCTGGGTTCTCAAAGAAGTGAGAGAGGCTTCCAAAACTTCCTAAGACCCATTTCCCTCTTATATTAATTCTGTCCTGGAAGACAGTTCCAGCTTTGGCCCTTGAACAATGGAAAAATATCCAACATGCATTGCCTGCCACCTAAGTTAGTCTTAGGTTGTTTGCTTCTGAATGGTGTTGTGTGTACCACTGATGTTTTGAGAGGCTTTTTAAAAAGAAGAAAAGGGAATATATGTGAAGGACCAAGAACGTGTACCTTGGTGTGAGTCACCACTGTCAGGCATCTAGTTATGCTTGAAAATATCACTGGTGGAATCCAGAAGAATAAAGACAATATAATCATCAGAACTAATGTCCACCTGTTTGCTCTATCACCACCATTCCCTTAACTTCTATTTCACCCCTCCAACCGGTTCTTTTCCATTTAAAGAATAATACATATAATATTTGTTCAAAGGTCTTAAAAAGATCAAATTATTTTTTAACAGTTTTATTCCCCACGCTGATCCCCCCAGAATAATCCTGCAGGGAGACCCTTGGCAGTTATACCATGGGGACACCTGTCTCCTGCCTGTAAGATCGAACAGCAGAAAGTGTGAGAGGTGTTTGTATTAGCCCCCTAGCTTCATCTGGGTGGCATATATGTCACTGCACTCCTTCATTTGTATCTTTTAAGCATGGTGTCAAAAATGCATCATTTTGTACAATGATTAGCCACCTACTTGGATTTTAAATGCTTTCATATGCTGCAAATTTTGATCTTTAAAAGCTTGCTGAAGTTTTCTTTATCAGAAGAGCACAGCTATAATCACCTTTGCTGCCATTGGAACACAAATTCTATACATCAGCAGCATGAAAATGCAAGACTTTCTTCTTGATATCATAGAGATGTAGATACAAAGGAAAGCACATCTAATCTGTAAAGAACTGATGCATCTGTAGAAACGCCAGGAAGAGTTACGATGTGGTGAAGACATTATTTTCATATTAATACCATGTTCCCAAATTTGCATTTTAAATATTTTCCAGCTAATTTTGATTTTGCATTGTATATCTTTACCTAAGAGAAAATTGAATTTAGGATGTGATCAGGGTCTCTGATAAGAGACAGAAATTAGTTTTGTGTGCACATAAAACCTCAAATGAATGAGTGAAGATTTTGATCGTATTTTCTCTACACGGACTCGCTAGTTAATTTAGTTACTCTAATTATTTGGAAATACTGCATGGAAAATGTAGACGAAGAGCTACCAACTTCAAAGTCATCCTTCGACAATCATGCCCCAAGGGTCACATTCTTTTTAGAGTTACTGCCTAAATTGCACCTGCAGAAATTGTTCCCATAAAGACACTCAGCAGATTATACCGAGTAGGGGGCATGGAGGGCTGTGTGGTCCACCAGTGAGAGCCTCCTGGGGCCAGCGGAATTCTGAGTGGCAGCCCCATCTCTGCCCTGACCCTTGAGGTGACCTCCCTGGAACCATTTGACCCCTTAGAACGTTATTTTCTCACTTATCATACTGTGAAACAGCCGTGAAAATAAGTGCTGTCCCCCATGTCCAAGGCCAAACAGAGATCACATGCAGCAGCCCTAATGAGAAACAGACAGAGGGTCTCAAAGAGGTTACACGTCTCTTTGTTTTATGTACATGTGTTTTGCAGGGTGGCATGGGGGAGGGGTGAGGAGTGGTGCCATTGGGTTTTGTGGCTTCCGCATATTAGCTCTAAGGCTTATTTTATATTCATTGTTCCTGAGCTGAGATGTGCACTTGACTGAAGCCAGAGACCCCATTCTCTTCCTCCAGTGTGGATCTGATGGATGGGACTTCCTGAGATGGTTCACCTCCCCCAGCCTCGGTTGTTTTCATAAAAGCAAATGAAGAATTCAGATTGGATAGTCTTTAAAACAAGGATGGCAGACAGGTTTCACTTCAGATACCAACTTACTGGCTGGCATCCACCTGTGGTCTTGAGCTGCGCTGTCCCGCACTTTCCTGGGGTGCTGAGCTGTGCTCTCCCCTGCATTGAGTTGGGGAGGTAGGGGGTAAGGATGTATAGCCTGCCATGGATGAGGTTTCACAGGAGGCAGGTACTCACCATCTGTCTCCCAGGGTCTTTGCTATCTCTGTAGATTAACCCCTCCAGAATAATTGTAGTTAATTTTTCTAAGGGTGGTATATTAATTACTTGAGTAATTATTGAATTATTAAAGTTTCCCCTTTACTAATGTGCCTTAGCCCATGAATGAAGAATAGCAAATCCATATTTTGAATAAGATATAACTGATATCAAGTAATTTCTTAGTCGCTTTCCTAAATTTGTCCAGCCATTTTATACCTCCTGAAATAGTTCATCAAAACCTTTATCCAAATAAGTGTTTCTGCCATTTGGGAAGGACTTTCCTATCGCAAGCTTTTTTACCAGTTCTGAATGATACTTTAGGTGAGAGTTTGGATTCTGCCAGTAATTGGTCCCCTGGGATTCTGTGTATGGACTCAGTTTATACAGGAAAAGATGATGTCACTTTGGGCTGGGCTGTCTACCTTGATAAAGTTTACTTGCAGACTTTGCTGAAATCATGAATCCTCTTGTTTGTCAGAAAAAGTATGAGCTGACAAACAGCAGCTCAAGTAGAGGGCCTGGGCACAACCTTCTTGCTGCCCACTGCCCCAGCTTTGTGGTGGGCACATTGCCAGCAGGTCTTGGGCCAAACCTTCCTGGAATGGTCCTTCTCATTGGGAGGAGGAGACAAGGAAACATAAAAGCATAGCAAACAATGTAAGGTTAGACCATAATGAAGCCATAGAGTGTTGTGATTCTAGGGTCTCAGAAGAGGATTAAGGGTAAAAGGGTATCTAGAAAGGCTTCTGGGAAGTTTAGGAAATACAGTTAAGGTCAACATTAAGCAGGCCATATGTGGAGGTCAGCTTTTGAGATATGGTGATCATGGTGATGATGGTGGTGAAGATGCTGGTGATCGTGGTGATGCTGAGGACGAGGATGGTGATGAGGATGATGGTGCTGATTTTGTAAGAATAAAGAGCACTGTATCTGCTAGAAAACTTTGGCTGACCACTTTTCTGCTACAGTACAATATGCGTTTCAAAGCTGACAGGCCTGGCTTCGAAGCCTGCTCTCCACTCTAGCCATGTTACACTCCTTCTCTGTGAAACAAGAATAATAATAGTATTTACTTCATAAAACAGTTGGGGGAATTAGCTTAAAATTAGACTCAATAAAATTTAGTGATTCTCCATACCACCAAAGTGAAGTGTGAAGATATTTACTGGCTGCTAAGTAGGTACACATTGCCCATAAAAAAACATGGTTTAGGCTGGTATTTGGGCAGTGTTTACATTGGCATATCATCATGAAATGAATAACTGCATAAAGATACTGACTGGGGCTCCAGTTCATGAAACCTCGGGGAGAAGGGCTGGAGAAGTGGGTCCCTTCCTTGAACTCCAGATCCCTCACTGGACTTGCTTGCTCTGTGTTGAGATTCACGGCCTCATACGGTTATGTGTTCATCTGTGCTGACATCCTTCTGAAAGTTCTCCTTAATGGTTGCCCTAAACCAAGGCTTCTCAACTTGAGCATGTCTCAACTCTCTGGGGGCAGAGGGTTCTTTGTGGCGAGGTCTCTCTTGTTCCTTGGAGGACTGTTCACAGCATTGCTGACCTCTGCCCGCTAGATGCGAGGAGTGCCCATCCCCCATGGTGACAACCAAAAATGTCTCCAGAAGTTGTCAAATGTTCCCTGGGAGTGGGAGAATCACCCCTCTACTACCCTAGTCTTGCCTTTTGCAGTGTGGAAAGAAAAGAAAACAGCAAAACAAAAAAAGTATATTTGTGATTAAAGATAAATTTTCTCCTGTTTAAATGGACTTTAGGACAGTGGTTCCCGACCTTTTTGCTACCAAGGACAAGTTTCATGGAAGACACAGAGTGGGGAGCAGGGGAAGGCTCAGGTGGTAATGCGAGCCATAGGGAGCAGCAAACAAAGCTTCTCTTGCTTGCCCACCATTGTTCACCTCCCGATGTGCAGCCTGGCTCCTAACAGGTTGGGGACCCCTGCTTTAGAATGTTTGGATTAAAAATAAAATACAGCCTCATTAAATAGTCTCCAGCAAAAGGCGATTATATTTGTATTACATATATATAATATTTATATACATTATATATTACATTTATATATATTCTGTGTGTATATGCATTCATGTGTGTGCACGTATGGGGTATATGTTCTGTGTTGTGCATAAATTGGCAGAATTTTCTTTTAAAACCACATTTGCTAAGGTTAGGCACACTCAGTAGTTCTCAGGAAGTCCCCAAACCAGCCAAACCCTTTGTCTTAGTGGAGAAATTCCATCACTATTTTTTTTTCTTGCAGACCGAAGGAAGTCATTCAGACTTCAGCTTCTGAGATCATGGCAAGCAGGGTTGGAGATCAGGCTCCCACTTTGACATAAAACAGAGCTCCAGGAACAGAAAGCAATTTTCTAGTGCAAGGAGTTTTGGAAGATTCAGAGACATTTACGTTTTTCTGAGATTAGCTAAATACTGCCACAGATAGATTTTCTTTTTCATTTCTAGAACGATTAATGTTGGCAAGAGAAGAGAATTGTAAGTGGCATATCCTTAAAGGACTATGTTTAGGCCAAGGCCTTAAACTTAAGCCACCCTCACCTCTCCACCCCTGCCAGTTACCAGTAAAATTAGCATTCATCAGTGAGTGGGGTGTGGAGAGAGTATTGGATGGTATGCTGGATATTTGCTTTTTTTTTATCCCCAGAAGATCCCCTGGAGAAGGAAATGGCAACCCACTCCAGTATTCTTGCCTGGGAAATCCCATGGACAGAGGAGCCTGGCAGGCTACAGTCCATAGGGATGCAAAGAGTCAGACAGGACTTAGCGACTGAGCATGCACCCACTACCAAAAGACTGTTTCTGATTTTAAGTCACTCTACAACTTCAGTCCTCAAGTTTATCATCAGTAAAGTGGAGATCATAATATCTATCTTGTTTTCCAATTTATTTTTTATTTGTAAGGATAGAATGAGATCATATGATGGAAGTGCTTTGTAAACTCTAAAGCATTATTCAAATATAAGGAAGAATAAAACCCAGAAGTAGCAATATAAAAGCCTAATTAACTGAAGAATGGAGAGATTAAGATTTTTCATTAGAATAAGGAAAGAATATATAAATATGTTGGTGATTTGGTGGCGCCCCCTTACCTCTGTAGGTTGTTACCAGCTACAGTGCATCTTTGCCATGTAGTGGCCACTACACAAATTTCAGGCGTAGTATCGAGAAGAAAAAAGCTTCATGCAAGTTAGACTTATGGACTTGGCGTTGGGAACCTGAGACACTCATCTTTCTAAATCTATCCCTTTAAGTTAGGAGAACGTACAGGGCAGGCCGTTCAGGAAGAGACAGGGCCAGCTATTGGGAAGACAGAGCAGTGGGAAACCAAGTAAAGTGAAGGGACAGAAGAAGGACTGAGAGAAAGGTCGAGAATAGAAGTCAGACAGCTCATCTAGCAGTCAGGTCGCCTATGAAATGGTGCTTGAAGTATTATCTTTAAAAAGCAAGTGGATTTAAATAGGGAAAGACCATTTTGGGGAGGAGCTGGAGCGTCCATGTGGAAAAGACAGCAGAAAGAAGTTAATGGGTGCAGAAAGTATGGGAGAATTTTACCTAGGAGTGGCTTATATAAGGATGGACATTTCTTCATGCATAATCACAAAATGATTCATTCTTTCTTTTGGACTGAGGAGAGGTAAGTTAGGCAGTGATGATAGAACCAGAGTGTCTGGAAGGCAGAAGGTAGTAGGAAGTAAGGTTATGGAGCAGAGAAGCAACATTTCATGGGCGACCTGACTGCTAGATGAGCCGTCTGACTTCTATTCTAGACGGAGTAAGGAGAACTGATGTTTCTGATAAGACAGCTTGAGCCAGCATGAGCTTTGAAAAGATGAGGGCTGAATTTTGCAAAGCTGTGTTGAAGAAGACAGGAGACCAGAGCTGGAACCAAGACTTTGAATTGGGAATTATTTTTTAAAACTTGGGAAGAGAGTTCGGAGATATGTCAGGGTTTTCGCAGCCAACATGGACATTGTAGAAGTTGTTCAGAGAGAAGTTTGAAGTTTCCAGTTGCCAACTGGGCACCTGGGAGGTGACTCATGGAACCCCTGTCTCTTTTGTGAGTGGCCCAGGCTCATTACTTACAGCGCCCAAAATCCTGTTGTCTCTATTTAAAGTAGATTGATCAGTGTGTTGGGAGAGTGATCTCTGATCACTTTTGGAAGATGCTTGCTTTGGTGCTAGTCAAAGTTTAACACCCAGGTAGTGATAGTTTTATTGTGACTACTACCAGTTTTCTTTGTTTTGTTTCTCTGCTCTGTCTTATTTTCCAGTTATGGATACATGATCTCAAGTTCTGAAAATGTCTTTCGAGTTAGGAAAAGAAAACTGTACCTGCCCTTTTCTGTCTGCTTTGCAGGATTCGGGGATGGGGAGGTCTCTTGACACACCTGGTCCAACCCCATCTCACCTGTGTGGTTTATTGGGTGTTAGCTTCATGTATCAGCACGTGTGGTTGGTTCGTCCCAAGAAGCCACGCTTTCTCTCCAGAACAAGCAGGAGAATCTTGGCTCAGGAAAGCAGGTCTTCCCCAGAATCCTTCCCTGGAGGCAGTGAAAGTGTTCACGCCTCCCTCTCCTGGACAAGTAGGCCAGAGATGGTGCAGTTCCTACTGGCCAGATAAAGCAGTCAAACAAACTGCAAAGAAAACACTATTCTGGCTGTATTCTCCTGGTGTTCAGTGGAGATAACTTCGCTCTAGTCTCAGTACTGAGTCATTTGGCTTCTGGCAGGAGCTTTAATTGTTAAAATGCAGATTTTTTTTTTTTTTCTTGATCAAGAGGGGATTATTCTAGTTATCAGTCCAGAGCATCTTATTTCAAGATGAAAAGCCTTTACAGAATTACAGATGCCAACGTTTGTACAAAGCTTTTCAGCAACTGACAACTCAAAAAGAAAGTATGATTTATTAGCCTATAATGGCTAACCCTGAGCGATGGTCTAGGTCCTCCCGATTTGTGAAATTGTTTAATATGAACTGCCTTTTTATGCTACTCAAGCCCCAGGTGACTCAAATAAATGTAGAGTCTCCATTACACAATCTGTTATGGGAGAGGAAAAGAGGAGGAGGGGGTACAAAAGGAGAAAAGTGGCTTTCTAAAATCCATCTTGGTGGTGCCTTTTACAGTAGTTTGGCTGATAAGCCGGCAGAGGAAAGATTAATAACGAGGCTTTTTGCTATCAGTACCTGCCTGTCGATTCTCTGTAACAGGCCTGTCTGTTCAGCATGGAAATTATTGATTAAATAAAAATTGCTATTAGATTGTGATGTGATCCATAATCACAAACAATGGTGGACATTCCTCTTTTAGATCCTCAGCCATGCATCAAGTTTTTTTTTTTTTCCCTTGCCGTAATTTATAGTGCGCTGACACTTGAGCTCATTAAGACTAGCCTTTCTGCTCAGAGGCAGGAGGGCACAGGCATGCGCAGTTCAGCCTAGCCAGAGGGGTGAGGAGGCTGCAAGGACCATTCTGGTTGGGAGCCCAGCCAGTTCATCCACTGAGTGGCAGCAGGGCTGTCTTTTTTTTTTTTTCTTAAGTGTTAAAATACACTTTTTTTTAAGTGTTAAAATACACATAACATAAAATTTATCATTTGACCACTTTATTTTTTCTAGTTTTCCTGAGAGATGATGGAAGAATAAAATTGTACATGTTTAAAGCATGTGTGCGTATGTGCATGCTAAGTCTCTTCAGTCGTGTCCAACTCTTTGTGACACTGTGGACCATAGCCCACCAGGCTCCTCTGTCCATAGAATTCTCCAGGCAAGAATATTGCAGTGGCTTGTGGTGCCCTCCTCCAGCAATGTTTAAAACATATGATGTGATAATTTGATATACATATATGTTACGAAATGATTAACAGTCAAGTTAATTAACACATCTATCACCTCGATTGTCTTTTATTGTGCTGAGACCACAGACCCTGTCAACAAGATTAATACTGTCTCTATGAATTTCACTTTACTTTTTATTTTTTTTAGATTCCACATATAAGTGACACCATACAGTATTTGCCTTTCTCTGTTGACCTATTTCATGTAACGTAATGTCCTCCAGGTTCACCCATCTTATCACAATGGCAGAATTTTCTGTTTTAATGGCTGAATAATACTCCTTTTTTTTTTCCTTTTTTTGGAGGAGACGCCTTACTATTGTCCATGATGGCAGTACCACATTTCCACCAACAGTTCCTTGTTCTCTCTGTTCAGCACCAGGGTTCTCTTTTCTCTACATCCTTGCCAACATTTGTTGTCTCTTGTCTTTTTGATAATAGCCATTTTAACAGGTGTGAGGTGATATCTCATTGTGATTTTGATTTGCATTTCCCAATGATTAGTGATGCTGAATACTTCTTAATGTACCTGTTGACCATTTGTATATCTTCTTTGGAGAACTGTCTATTTAGATATTTTTAATTTGGAATATTTGGTTTGTTTGTTTGTTTGTTTTTTTGCTATCAACTTGGATGACTTACTTAGATATTTTGGGTATTAATCCCTTATCGGATATATTGTTTGCAGATAATTTATCCCACTTAGAAGATTGCTTTTTCATTTTGTTTCCTCTGCTGTACAGAGCTTTTTAGTTTGATATGTTCCCACTTGCTTATTTTTGCTTTCGCTATCTGTGCTTTAGGTGTCATATCCAAAACATCATTGCCAAGGCCAGTGTTAAGAAGCTTTTTCTCTGTGTTTACTTCAAGGAGCTTTATAGTTTGGTGTCTTTAATCCATTTCAAGTTTTTTTCCTATTTTTGTGGAAAATACCATTGGAATTTTGATAGGGATTGCACTGAATCTGTAGATCACTTTGGGTACTATGTGTGTTTTATCAGTACTAATTCTTCCAATCCAAGAACATAGGCTATCTATTTGTCTTCTTTAATTTTTTCATCAATATTAATGTCATATATTTCAGTATACAGATCTTTAAGTTCCTCCTGCAACTGCCTTTAAATTTATTCCTAGGTATTTTATTGTTTTTGAAGCTATCGTAAATGAAATTGCTTTTTAACTTTCTCTTTCAGATGATTAATTGTTAGTGTGTAAAACACTGATTTTGCATGTTAATTTTGTTTCCTGAAACTTTGCTAAACTTTTTTATTAGTCCTAACAGTTTTATGGGTGGAATCTTAGGGTTTTCTATACATAAAATCATTTCATCTATAAATAGATGCAATTTCCTTCATTTCTTCCAATTTCATCACCCTTTATTTCTTTTTCATGCCTAATTTCTTTGGCTAGAACTTCCAGTACTGTATTGAATAGAAGTGGTGAGAAAAGTCATACTCATTTTGACCATTTTAAAGTGTTTGATTCAGTGCCATTTAGCTTATTCCCAATTTTATGCAGCCATTACACAACCTCGGTCCAGAACATTTTCCTCATTCCAAGAGGAAACTATACCCATTAAGCAATCACTGTTCTTCTTCCTTCACAGCCCCTGAAAACCACTAATCTGCTTTCTGTCTCTATGGATTATTTGCCTATTCTGAACATTTTGTATAAAAGAAATCATGTATGATCTTTTGTATCTTGGTTTTTCCACGCAGCAGTGTTCATCCATTCTGTAGCATGTGTCAACACTTCCTTCCTTTTCATCACCAAATCAAGTTCCATTGTCTGATGATACTACATGTTGTTTATCCTTTTATCTGTGGAAACAGTTTGTATGTTTTCCAGCTGTTGACTATTGTGTTTTTATGAGCTCTTGTTTCTCGTTTCAACATTTGTTTTCAGGTCTTTAGGGTTTAATTCTGGGGGTGAGATTGCTTGGTCATATGGTAAATTCTATGTTTAATTTATAATTCTATGTTTAATTTTATGAGAAATGGCCAACCTACAGAAGATTTTAAGCTCTCTTATAGAGTTCTGCCTTGCTAGAGTGTCTCACTGCTAACCCTATTAGCCCCTTGGGAGTGCTTGTCATTCTGGCTCCCCACCACCTCCCCTCTGTGCATGGGCTCTGCTAACCCTCCATGGGCTGTGGACTCAAGTTGGCTGTCTGGTTGCTTCTCAGCAGAGTGCCTGATAGCTCTGCCCTCTGTGGGCACATGGGCATCCCCAGAAAATAGGTCCATATATCTACTGTCACCATTTTTCCCCCAAAAGTGGTGTGACTGTTTTGGACAAATGCATAGACTAAATATTCACAGTATGAAGTCATATGGGCTTGGGCAAAGAAAACAGATTGAGAGGTTGACCAAATTTTATATTTAAATGGTGATTCAGATGAGATTCTGTTCAGGGAAAATGGACATAATCCTCTCACAGTAGCTCATTTATGGGTCCATAGCTAGATGTTGGCTTCCCAGATGGTGCAGTGGTAAAGAATTCACCTGCCAAGGCAGGAGACACAAGAGACGCGGGTTCAATCCCTGGGTCAGGAAGATTCCCTGGAGTAGGAAATGGCAACCCACTCCAGTATTCTTGCCTGGAAAATTCCATGGACAGAGGAGCCTAGCTCTGGGAACTCTGGAGGATGGGACTAATCTGAGTCACTGATGTACCTTCAGTTCCTGGTCCCAAGGGCATGTTCATTCAAATGAACACAAAGACAAGAACAAGCCAAGAAATGAGCTATTTTGCTTTCCCTCTCCTGTGTCATCTCTAAACCATGAGTTTTAAGGAATGTGCCTCCCCTTTCCCAGAAGCCCTTTGAGGTCCTCAACCTGCCTGACCAGCCACTGTACTGGAGGCAGGCCAGATATGTCGACGTGCCTGCTCGGGTGCTTTAGTCATGTTCAACTCTTTGCAACCCCATGGACCATGGCCCGCCAGACTCCCCTGTCCATGTAATTTTCCAGGCAAGAATACTGGAGTGGGTTGCCATTTCCTCCTACAGGGGATCTTCACCATTCAGGGATGGAACCCTCAGCTCCAGTGCCTCTTGCACTGCAAGTAAATTCTTTGCTGCTGAGCCACCAGGGTATCCCTCTTACCTGTCTACACGTATGTACTTTCTTTCCACCATTTGTACGTATGACTTATAGTCTAACTTTACCAAAGAATTCCATTGAGATCTATATTCTGCATAGTTGTTGCTTGTTTTTTGGAGAAGCTGTGGTTGCTCAGTCAGAATGGCTTTTTTTGGGTGACCTCCAACTCGCTGGCAGGAGCTCCCCATCCAGAGCCTCATGCTTTTTATCCAGCCCTTTAGGAAGTTCAGATGTAAAGTCCGAGCTGTGTCTCTGTAGCTGGTAATGTGCCTTGGTACCATGCCAAGGGGCTGTCTTGCTGGCTGTTTCCACCCTGAGAAGTCTCATCCTTGAGTGTCTCCATGTGGAGGGCTACAGCTTAAAGCAGAAGTAGTAAATAACTGCAGACGTGCAGGGTGGGAGTGCTGACCCAGAGCTCAGGGTTTCAAGTTCCACGTGTTCTCCCTCCTTCCAGTGTTTCCAGCCCGATGTTTAATATAATCAGTTTCACATATTCTCTCTCAAGCAAAAGACAAAAGCATGTTTTGGATAAGTGCATGAGTTTTATCTTGAGTCAAGATGATCAGCCCTAGATGGAAATCTGACTTTCACCTCTGTTTGGAATAAAGGGGTCTGATGTTTTTGATGATGAATTATATCTACTTTCAGAGATATTCAACTTGCAGTAAATGTGTGTGTGTTGGGGGAAGGTAATTTTCCCCTTGCAAGAGTAAAACAGACTGACAAATGGAGATAGAGACAGACAGACAGAGACAGAGAGAGACTGTGTGCTGGAGGCAGAGGTGAGGTGAGTGAAGTTGGGGATGGGAGAATGCATACATTTAAGAGATAAGAAGTCTAAAGGCCAAACTGCCATTATATAAGCCAAGCAACTCTTTACAACAAGAGAATTTGTATTTGTGTATAATTAATTAGTAGCAGAGTCACACACTGACCAGTTTAGTGGCCTTAGATAAGTTTCTTAGCCTTTCTAGACTTCACTGTACTCTGTACTTGGTTTAAAAAAAGGTAGGTAGTGGGTTAGGTTGTTTTTAAGATTCTACATTTAGAAGCAATTCTTAAATTAATATCCAAAAACAAAAAATAAATAAAATTAACATCCAGCATGTATGTGCATGCCCAGTGTCCGATTCTTTGTGGCTCATGTACTGGGGGTGCAGACAGCAAGGAAAAGGATGACAAGTGCCTGTCCAGCTGAAAAGGGATTAAGATCACCATTGGCAAAGGAGATCCAAAGCCAGTCAAGTGACAAAATCTCCCGAGCAGATAGGCTTATCCAGTGTCAGGGGACTGAGGTTCCTTACACATGCAACCATGAACCAACATTAGAAACTTTTGAGCAAACACAAAAGATGGATGAGGGCTGGGAAATTGAAGACAGTGATATCATTGTGCACCTTCCAAGGGGGCAAAAGAATGAATTCTGAAAATGACAGGTGGAGAAAGTCAAGTCAACTGTAGAGGAAACTATCTTGTTGAAAGGTTGTTGTTTTATCACAAGATAAAATAGTAATCACTGGGACCCTCTGGGCTCACTGAGAAAAACATCATGCTGGACCGGGCTGATATTTTCTTTGGCAATTTTGTTAGACTGATTGGCCATGAAAATGCAGTAAATATATGTTGGGATCTCAGCAAAATATTTAATAAGCACTTTTGGCCAAGACAGAGAGTGATGGTTGCACTAAACAGCAGTTAGGAGATGTAGTCATTGGGTGGGTGATGAGGCGTGGTTGGACATGAGCAGGGAGCTGCTTCTAGAAGCAGGCTGCTGAGCTTGCCCTCCACCCCCGGCCCCATTTTGCTTAACAATTTGATGTTTGTTTGTTTCCAGCAAAGTCATAGAGTGCAATTATCATCAAAGTTGTTCATGAGGAATTTTCAAATCCAGTTAATGACTGAATCAAGGTTGTCAAAGATCCCGAAAAATCAAAACCCTACAATCACCCCAAGGAGATTAAAAATGATGATAATAACATAGAACCTTTAATGAACTATAAATTCACTTTTGCTAAACACTAGAGATTTGCCACCAAAACTAGCTCATGGGATTCTCAACTACAGAAATAGAAGTACACTTTATTAGAATCATGCTCTCATTGTTTCAGGAAAATACCGCTTATTGGATCAAGCAGAAATAGATTCTTCAAACGTGCCTCATTGATAGTGTTTGATAGAACCAGTGAAGAGAGATATGGGGGTTTCAGGTGGGCAGAGACAGCTCAGGGTATGATGACCATCTTCAACTATTTGTGGATGGGTTGTTGTCCTGTGGAAGGTAGATCTGATTTTTTCCTAATGCACAGAAACTGTAGGGAAACAGATTTAGGCTCAATATAATGAGAATTAATTTGACAGCAAGAGCTGGCCAAAACGCTACTGTAAGAAGGAGAACTCAACCTTCAGTTCAGTTCAGTTCAGTCTCTCAGCCGTATCCAACTCTGCGACCTTATGGACTGCAGCTCACCTTAGGTATTTATACTAGACACCAGTTAGTGTGAGGTGTTAAATAGGTAATGAGAGCTTCCTTGGGTTCCTAACTAGATGAATTCTTAGTCCCTCTAAAACTTGAGAGAAATTGTTTTATTTTTCAGACCTTTCTTGAATCCAGTCACGTTTTCTTGAAGCCAGTCACGTGCTGTGTTTAGAGGAGGACTAGGTTGGCATTCATTCTTGAGAAGAATGAATGAAATCATCTCAGTTTTTGGACAGTTCTAACACTCTTTCCTCTCTGTTTGGTCCCAGCTTTTCCTTTCCTTAATTAAAAATTTTTGTTATAAAACATATTAACTAGCAAAATGAATTAGATGGGCAAACCACTTGAGGGCCAAACCTCAGAATTCCTCAGATAACAAACTTGGGATAAGAATTTGGGGAGTCATCAGGCCAGAGAGTTCCCTCGTATTCCAGGACTATCTAACCCAAAATGTTCTGGATTTTTTCTCATTGTGTTTTAGTATGACTAGTCCTGCTCTGTTCAGTTCAGTTCAGTTCAGTCGCTCAGTCGTGTCTGACTCTTTGCGACCCCATGAATCGCAGCACGCCAGGCCTCCCTGTCCATCACCATCTCCCAGAGTTCACTCAAACTCATGTCCATTGAGTTGGTGATGCCATCCAGCCATCTCATCCTCTGTCGTCCCCTTCTCCTCCTGCACCCAAGCCCTCTCAGAATTGGAGTCTTTTCCAATGAGTCAACTCTTCACATGTGAAGAGGTGGCCAAAGTACTGGAGTTTCAGCTTTAGCATCATTCCTTCCAAAGAACACCCAGGACTGATCTCTTTTAAAATGGACTAGTTGGATCTCCTTGCAGTCCAAGGGACTCTCAAGAGTCTCCTCCAACACCACAGTTCAAAAGCATCAGTTCTTCGGCACTCAGCTTTCTTCACAGTCCAACTCTCACATCCATACATGACCACTGGAAAAACCATAGCCTTGACTAGACGGACCTTTGTTGGCAAAGTAATGTCTCTGCTTTTCAATATGCTATCTAGGTTGGTCATAACTTCTCTTCCAAGGAGTAAGCATCTTTTAATTTCATGGCTGCAGTCACCATCTGCAGTGATTTTGGAGTCCCCCAAAATAAAGTCTGACACCCTGCTTTTTTACTATTTATGAAAATTTCCCTTAGAATTTTCTTTAGAAGTCTGTCTTTTGTGCTTACTTTAGGTCACCAAAAAATTTTTTTCTGAGATACTGTCAGATAAACGTGTAAGTGCTAAGGCCATTGACAGGCAAATAATGAAAATAGAAAAAGAATATTTTTCCCTCAACAAATACCTCAATTCCCTTTGGGTTTAGACTGTAGGCACGTGGCCTGAGTCTTTTGCAATATGAAAAATATAAAACTTAGTCTGGTCTTTTAGTGTTGGCATCCTTTTTTTTCAGACTGCAGTGTTTATAAGAGTAAGTCACAATCTTGTCTTTGTGTTTATTGCAAATATGCAAGAGATTATATAATACACTTTTAATATTCTGTTCTTTCTCATCCTTTCTGTTGTATAGCAACAAACAGCTCTTGCTGGATTTTGCTTTTCTTTTTTTTTCCCTCTTTCCTTTTTTTTTAAATTTCCTCTCTGAGCCTGATTGTCTTGATGATTCATTTCACCCATCACCTGTGTTCTGAGCAGAGCTGAGGCATCTGCAGTGATGTCAACTGTTACTCAGTAGGGAATTCCCTGACGGTGCTTTCACAGCCAAGGTCCCAGATTCAATCCCTGGTCAGGGAACGAAGATCCCACAAACCCTGTGACATGCCCCCTCGCAAAAGAAGTGTTCCTAAGAAGTGTTCCTCGCAAAAGAAGGGACCAGCTAACTGGTCCCTCGTTTGCCTTTCTTTGTGAACATGAGATTAAAATGACCCCTTCATTCTGAGGGTGTGCCAGGGCTGAGATCAGAACATCTCCAGGATACTCATCACTGTGCTTTTAGCCATCAGGAATGCTTGAAAAACCTTAAGAAACTGAGAAATGAGTAAAAAGAACCAAATCAAAATGAACCATTCTTTACCTAAAGTACTAAGAAAACATGAAATGCACTTACCAACCTTTGTTTCCATGGCCTTCCCCTGTAGGGGTTCTGAAAGCATCAGTAATGTCTCCCCTGAGGAACTTGGGAGCCATCTGTCTGGTCCACTTGAAGGGATGCCTGTTTGCTTTGGAATCCTGTGTTCCAACTTGGGAATAAATCGAACTGACCCCAGCTGCCAAAATCTGGAGGTCCAATCCCTGTCGGGATTGCCCGCTGATATCTGTAGGAGTACAAATGAGGGCCCACATGCTGTGTAGCTAAATTCTTAGCAGCTGTAAGTCAGACTAAGAAACTGTTAAATAAACTATTTTATGCTTTGACCTGGCCTAACATGCTGTCATGGGCCTCCCAGTGGCTCTAATGGTAAAGAACTTGCCTGCCAATGCGGGAGACATGAGAATCGGGTTTAATTCCTGGATCTGGAAGGTCTTCTGGAGGAAGGCACTGCAACCCACTCTAATATTCTTGCCTGGAGAATCCCATGGACAGAGGAGCCTGGCAGGCTACAGTCCATAGGGTCACAGAGAGTTGGACACAACTGAAGAGACTTAGAACACGTGCACGCATACACAACATGCTGTCATAATGACTGGGAAGGCCAAGTTGAAGAGAGAATTCTGAGTCCTGTACCAGAATGTGGGGGCCCAGGGATGATTGCCTCCCAGCCCTTCTTTTCCCCCTGGTCTGTCTCTGGAGATGCACGGAGACTCCCACCTGTTCATCCAGGCCCCACCCCAGCCCCCCAGATAAATAGCCCTTGGTCCAGGGAGGCATGTTCTCAGACAGATGGCATGGTTTGTCTTCCCAGGGATGACTCCAGGAAGAGTTCTGTCCCAGCACAGAAACTAGCCTCAGAGTCCACTGGACCAGGGAATTCCAGAATCCTGGGATCCAGAGTGTGGTCTGGAAGGGATGCTGGGCTCCATCCAGTCCTCTCTGACTCCTGTGGGGGAGGTGGATGCCTGGAGCAGACCAGGGTCCAGCTCACAGACTGTCACCTGCAGGGAGATGAGCACGCTTGGTGCCAGGTGGAAATCAGAGCACCCCTTCCTCCATCAAGAGCATCTTGCTTTCAAAAAATTATGTAGTCAAACTGAGCAGCATGCTTTGCTGGTTCCGACATGCACATTTTGTTTTCATCTTTGAGAAGCACTCTGGAGGGCTCCCTCAGCCCCCAGGGGCCTTTCTTGGCCCAGTTTTATGGCAGCCCTGCTCAGTGATCTTGGCTTCTGCTGGTCCCTCAGGTCCTTTCTGGGGTTAGAATCTATGATTGTTGTTGTTCAGTTGCTAAGTCATGTCTGACTCTTTGCGATCCCATGAACTGCAGCACACCAGGCTTCCCTGTCCTTCACTGGCTCCCTGAGTTTGCTCAGACTCATGTCCATTGAGTGGATGATGCCATCCAACCATCTCATCCTCTGTTGCCCCCTTCTCCTCCTGCCTTCAGTCTCTCCGCAGCATCAGGGTCTTTTTCAGTGATTCTACTCTTCGCATCAGGTGGCCGAAGTATTGGAGCTTCAGCTTCAGCATCAGTCCTTCCAATGAATATTCAGGGTTGATTTCCTTTAGGATTGACTGTTTTGCTCTCCTTACTGTTCAAGGGACTCTCAGGAGTCTTCTCCAGCACAAAATTGAAAACCATCAGTTCCTCCATGAAAAGGAGAATCTGTGATATATCCTGTATTTCATCTCCCCAGATGCTTTACCTCTTCCCTTCTTTCCCTGGTAAAACTCCAAAAATAGGTAGAATTTCTCCCACCTTCGTGGGTCCTGACCCTCACCCTGGATCTGGTGGGGTACTAGAGAGCCTAGGGAGCCTGCATTCCAGCCAGCTCCCAGATAATCCCTGCACCTGCCCTGTCCCCACTGGCTCTACAGAGCCTGGTGCACACACACCACCAGGGTTAGGGCGTGGAGGACAGGAGAGCCTGGCTCCCCAGGCTACG
Source organism: Capricornis sumatraensis (assembly GCF_032405125.1). Lineage (NCBI taxonomy): Eukaryota > Metazoa > Chordata > Mammalia > Artiodactyla > Bovidae > Capricornis > Capricornis sumatraensis. The sequence continues at coordinate 83,838,305 of NC_091073.1, forward strand.
CTAGAGCTCTGGTCCTTCATACTCTCTTAAGTACAAGGGAATCTGTATTTTGGGGTAGAACTTGTTCTCTGCTTAACATATTAAATTTGTTATGGAATTGATATATACACAGTACTGTATTTAAAATAAGGCTTCCCCGGTGGCGCTAGTGGTAAAGAACCTGCCTGCCAATGCAGGAGATGTAGAAGATGTGGGTTCAGTCCTTGGGTGTGGAGGAACCCCGGTAAGAGGGCATAGCAGTCGACTCCAGTATTCTTGCCTGAAGAATCCCATGGACAGAGGAGCCTGCCAGGCTATAGTCCATGGGGTCACAAAGAGTATGACACGACTGAAACGACTTAGCACAGCACATCACATACTTAAAATAGATAAGCAACAGGGACTTACTATATATACCATAAGGAACTCCACTCAATAAAATATAATAACTTGAATGGAAAAAGAATTTGAAAAAAAAAGATACATATATATGTATAACTGAATTACTTGGCTGTACATTTGAAACTAACACAACATTGTTAAGCAGCTATACTCCAATATAAAACAAAAATTTTTTTAAATGAGAAAAACACCTTGTTTTATTCTCTTTTGAGGGGTGACATATTCAACTGAGATGTAAGTGGTAAAGCAATTACTTTCTTTGTGGTAGAAACTTGCATGAGATTTAGTTCTAAGAACTATAGCATCCTTTGGCCACGCTGAACTCAGGACTCTAAGAAGAAAGTGACTTGCATTATCCACTTCCTCCCCCCAAAATTGCCTAATCCTCCTTTGCTTTCCCCCCTCCTTCCTCAATTCTTCTCACCAATTGGAGCCCCACTGCTGAACCTGGACTTTGGAGACTAGAGATAAGCAGCCAAAAGGAGAAAAAGAAATTTAACAGGAAACTGGGGAGGTAGTAAAATAAATGACCTTGTCTTCATCCCACATTCTCTTTTCCCACCCTGGTCAGTGATTTTTCAAGTTCAGCCAGAGCCTAGGTGAATGGCATTTCGTGACAGACACAAGGAGGCCCACGGTGAGCAAGCAGCCAGGTGTTGGCTACTTCCTGCCAAGTGTGCAAAGTGTTAGCCCTGTCTTTGCTCCGTGGGCCCAGTGGAAGTTTAAAGGACTTCCCCTGAGGTGACTTGTTGGTCCTTATGCACTGTCCATCCCTGTGTGTAGGTCACAGAAATAACCAGGACAGTGCAGGTGTATGATGGTTTCCACTTGAGTCTTGTTAATGTGGTGAATAATTAAAGAGGAAGACAAGGGCTTAAGTCTCCAGCATTTTAACTTTGTTTTCAAAGCTCCCTAACTTCAGAGAAGTCTTCATTCCATCACACTCATGACTTTTGCGGACCTGTAATTTGGCTCTTGGGATTAAGGGCTTTGTCTCTACTCATAAAATATTATAAAGCTGCTGGCCTCTATAGATGCATTTAAACTCAAAGAATCTGTCAGTTCCAACATGCTGGTAGTTTCTTTCCAAGTGTTTTAATTGCAGTGCATAAACTTTAAGAGAGTATGGGGAGTAATTAAACATATGCAATTATTATAATATATAATGGCTCTTCCTATTAATTTTCACAGCTCAAATACTATTTTTCCTTCATATCATTCCCAGCCTCATGGGCTTCTTTACTATTACTCATACACCAAGGCCACACCCTCCTCAGGACCTTTGCACCTGCCATTCCCACAGCTGGGATTAATCTTCTCAATAGAATCCACATACTTTCCTCCAAGTTTCTGTGGAAATTCTCAAGGTTACTAAGAGGCCTCTCCTGACCAGCATGTAGAACATGACTCAAAAGACCCTTCCATTAATGGCTTCCAAGGGGGCTCAGTGGTAAAGAATCCACGTGCCATTGCAAGAGACACAAGAGACGTGGGTTCGATCCCTGGGTCAGGAAGATCTCCTGAAGGAGGAAATGGCACTCCACTTCAGTATTCTTGCCTGGAAAATTCTATGGACAGAGGACCCTGGAGAGCTACAAGTCCATGGGGTCACAAAGAGTTGGACATGACTGAGCACACACATAGTTAATTTATAATGTTCTGTTTCAAGTATACACAAAGTGATTCAGTTGTATATGTATATAAATATATACATTCATTTTCAGGTTCTTTTCCATTTCAGGTTATTCCAAGTTATTGAATATAGTTCCCTGTGGTATACAGTAGGTCTTTTTTAGTTATGTATTTTATATATGATAATGTGTATCTGTTAATCTCAAACTGCTAATTTATCCCTTCCCCCACACTTTCCCTTTGGTAGCCATAAGTTTGTTTACTAATTCTGTTGAGTTTGTTTCTGTTTTGTAAATAAGTTTGTATAATTTACATAATTTTTTTAGATTCCACATATAAGTGATATCATACTATATTTATCTTTCTCTGTCTGATTTATTTCACTTAATGTGATAATCTCTGGGTCCATCTATGTTGCTGCAAATGGCATGGTTTTATCCTTTTTATGACTAAGTAATATTCCGTTGTATATAGGTACCACATCTTCTTGAAACATTACTTTTTTAAAAAATCATGATATTGTCTGCCTTTTACCACAAGGCTATAAGCACCGTGAACTTAGGAACTTACTTTACTCATTCACAGGACCAATACTAGCCTGGCAAATAGTAGGTATTCTTTACGTATTATTGAATGAATGAATTAATGAATGTTGATATTCTTAAGACCATGACTAGAAAAGAGTGTGTACCGAATTTGGGATTGAAGAATATTTTTTTAATCAGTTAAGCACTTTGCTATTCATTCATCCATCCATTCTTAAAATAGACTTTTATGTTCTAGAATATAATGATATCATTATGTTAATCAGAGAAGGCAATGGCAACCCACTCCAGTACTCTTGCCTGGAAAATCCCATGGACGGAGGAGCCTGGTAGGCTGCAGTCCACAGACTGGAGTCGCTAAGACTCAGACATGACTGAGCAACTTCACTTTCACTTTTCACTTTCATGCATTGGAGAAGGAAATGGCAAGCCACTCCAGTGTTCTTGCCTGGAGAATCCCAGGGACAGGAGAGCCTGGTGGGCTGCCGTCTGTGGGGTCGCACAGAGTCGGACACGACTGAAGTGACTTAGCAGCAGCAGCAGCATTATATTAATGATATACAGAGGAGAGCTCTTAAAAGAGAAGACTGCACTCAACTAAGCATTAAATAAGTTTTAATATTCTTGAAGCAACATTGCAATATTAAATTTCAGATAACTGTTAAAAAATCCATAATGCCCTCAAGATCAATAAAACCAAGGTCAACTTTTATTTAAAATCTTATAGATTTTCTCTCAATGTATTTCTTTAAAGTAGAGAATATACTGAGTGTATTGCTGTGGGGATTCATATTTTGTATCCTCCTTTCATCATGTAGATAAACCATAATCACCTAATCATTGCTGTTTGATATCTAGGATTTTTTTCCAACTGTTTTTCACTATTAGAAATCCTTGTGTAAAGTTCTTTGTGCCTAATTAGGATAGTTCCTTTCAGACAAAATATTTTTAAAAAGGAACTGAGTTCAAAAGGTTAAGTTTAGGATGATTTTTGACTAAACTCAGAATTATATACCATTGGGACTCTGCCTGGAATTTTATTAAAATCTTTTTAAATAAATTTTAAATTTATTTATTTATTTAAATCTTTATTAAAATCTATTAAAATTGGAAAGACTATATTGTTTAAAAATTCAGTTTTCTCATGTAATAATAGGATATACCTTTTATTTCTAAGCTTCCTAATGAAATTTTTCTTATGACCATCTCAAATTTCTTTTCTTGCCCATTCTAAAAACGTGAAATTCACCCCCACCCCCAACTAGTTATTGGTCTTAACAGAAAAGGCACTGGGTTGGATTCTTTATTTTTATTGTGTGTAAACTTAGCCTTCTGAATCATCTTGATGTTCCTAATGGCTTTGCATTTTATTGTCCTAGGTTTTCTAATAATACATTTTTATCATTTACAAGTAACAATAGTGTCTTCTTTCTAATAGATATTTATTTTGTTTCTGTCTCATTGCATTGGTTAGATTTCTTAGAACAGTTTTAGGTAATTCTAATGATGATCAACATAAGCACTGTTTTGGGCCTGGCTGTACTGGGAATGTTCCTTTAGTTTTCAGTCTTTATATAATCTGTGCATTTAAGATGAGTACAGTTTTGGCATGTGAATGAAGTACCCTGCTTTCTATTCCTAAACTTATATAGACTTGATCTCAAATGATTATACAGTAGTTACTTTATTAACTTTTTACCACTGAAAGAGATTACCATGTAACAGGATATATTTCTTGTCATAGTCACTCCAGAATATGCCAGTTAGTCTTCTGTTACTGGATTTAATTTGTTCTTTTTATTTGTAATTTTCCAGTTTTTATGACTGAGATTTATATCTTTCTTTTTTATGCTGGTTTGGTATCAAAGTTATGCTAGATCTTTTTTTGACGTTCTCAGTCATTTTCACCTTATCTGTCTCCAGAGTGCCTTACATAGCATAATAATCTCCTAGTCCTTGAATGTTTGAAATAACAGTCCCATAAAACTATTTGGGTCTAGAGCCTTTTGAGAATAAAATCCTTTAAGTTCAGTTCAGTTCATTTCAGCTGCTCAGTTGTGTCCGACTCTTTGTGACCCCGTGAATCACAGCACACCAGGCCTCCCTGTCCATCACCAACTCCCGGAGTTCACTCAAACTCACATCCATCGAGTTGGTGATGCCATCCAGCCTCTCATCCTCGGTCGTCCCCTTCTCCTCCTGCCCCCAATCCCTCCCAGCATCAGGGTCTTTTCCAATGAGTCAACTCTTTGCATCAGGTGGCCAAAGTATTGGAAGTTTCAGCTTTAGCATCGGTCCTTCCAAAGAACACCCAGGACTGATCTCCTTTAGAATGGACTGGTTGGACCTCCTTGCAGTACAAGGGACTCAAAAGATTCTTCTCCAGCACCACAGTTCGAAAGCATCAATTCTTCGGCGCTCAGCTTTCTTCACACTCCAACTTTCACATCCATACATGACCACTGGAAAAACCATAGCCTTGACTAGAGGGACCTTTTTGTTGGCAAAGTAATGTCTCTGCTTTTGAATATGCTGTCTAGGTTGGTCATAACTTTTCTTCCAAGGAGTAAGCGTCCTTTAATTTCATGGCTTCAGTCACCATCTGCAGTGATTTTGGAGCCCCCCAAAATAAAGTCTGACACTGTTTCCACCGTTTCTCCATCTATTTCCCATGAAGTGATGGAACCAGATGCCATGATCTTCGTTTTCTGTATGTTGTTTTAAGCCAACTTTTTCACTCTCCTCTTTCACTTTCATCAAGAACATTTTTATTTCCTCTTCACTTTCTCCCATAAGGGTGGTGTCATCTGCATATCTGAGGTTATTGATATTTTTCCCGGCAATCTTCATTCCAGCTTGTGCTTCTTAAAACCCTTTAGTAACCTAAATTTTTTTTCTTCTGTTGTGAGAAATTTTGGACATTTCTACTGCTGACTTAATTTGAATTGTTTCTTTTTCCAGAAAGTCACCCATTTTGTTGAGATTTTCGACTTTAGTGTTTTCAAGCTGTGTTTATTTCAACTCTGATTAAACACCCTCTGTTTGCTTCATTGTTTCACTTTTGTTTGTTTGTTGTTTTTGTCATTTGTGTTTTTTCTGATTTGCTTAGGTGTGTCATTGGTTCCATCTTATATTTTATCCTCTCCACCTAAATCCATTTCTGGGATTAGTTACTGTTAATAATTCTGTTTAAATGTTAGCTTGTGTCTGTTTTTTAATTTTCTCTACCATGTTTTCTTGGGCTGATTTTTACTTTCTCATAATTTCTAAAATGAAATATTATTTTCTCTTTTACAATAGCAAATTCACTTAAAGATACTTACTTTCACTTTAACTCACTCTGACCCTCATAAAGTTTGACAGTCCTGATATTTCGCAGTCCTCTGTAGTTATTTTTATATTTTTTTCAGGAGATAGGAAATCACTTAATTGTCAATAAACTTTTCTGAGCCCCTGCTACCAGTCAGGTAATGTTCTAAGTTCTGGAGGTACATCTGTGACCAAAATAATAAAACACTTTTATCTTCATGAAGCTTGCATTTTCAATAATTTAGATTCTAGCACTACTAGTAAATAGCCAGCTAATACTTGGCTTTCAGTGAGATATTATGTGCCAGACACTGTACTAAGAGTATGTTGTCTTAATGCATTTCATCTACTCAATAGCCTAAAATCTCCATTTGACACATGAAAGACCGAAGTCACAGAGTTTTAGTAGCTTGTCCACATCACATTGCCAATGCATGACAGAGCCAAATGGCTTCTTAATAACTGTGCCAACAAAGACACTATGGTTTGTGTGTTCCTGGACCTAGAATTTTGTTTATTAGTACATTTAAACTTGAATTATTTTGTAATTTTATCTAGTCAATAGAGATTTTGGTGTGTGCAGTTTCTGCTTTTAATATTTTATGAAGGTTATTTTCATAATGTGATACACTTCATTTCTTTGCACATGCTTTTGGACAAGTACAAATAAAGAGTCTACGGCAACACTCATTCATTCTACTGCCCTAATGTTGTTAAAGTCTTTTTGTCATTCCTTATTTTTGTCTACTTATTCTAAAACTATTACTTACTATTAAATTTCATATGCTATGTTTCTAACTATATTCTTTATAATTTTAGCATGTCTTGCTTTATGTATTTTGATGCTCAAGTTGTTTGCTAGAGAAAAGTGTTGGACTTTAAGGACTGTACTTTTATCAAGATGAAGCAACTGTCTTGACTCCATTTAAATCTTCCTGTCCAAGTCTAATTGGTTTAATATCAAGATTACTATCACTAATATCACATACATCTGCTTATTTTTTAACAATTCTCTGTGATTTTGTTTTTAGGGACTCCATTATGTTTATAGCTATGTTTATTACCATCTGAGAGAGTTTGCCTATAAGTGAGTAGCTTTGAGACATTTATTTTTAATGTGAATTTTTGTGTCCTTTTAAGTTTTCTCTTAATATATGTGTTTGTGCTGCCATATTTTGTTTTACCGTGGCACATTTGAAATTTAATATAGCATTTTAAATATTGGCATGCTTGCCTATACATTTATTAAATACATAATTAAATGCATAATTTCTAATTACTAAAAAATAGATATCAAAAAACCCCCTACCTGCACGTTATTTTGCAGGACAAATAATTTGTTATTTAAACAGTTCTTTCCTTACTTTCTCTACTTCCTGTCTTTGCCAATTTAATTAGGGCTTATGGACTCAATTATTATATGTGTATTAATTTTGCTATGTAAGTCACCTGGCTTATGGTTTTATATGTTTACTTTTGTAACAGCCTTTTCAGCAAGCTTTGTGTTTTGCCCTGTGTGTTCAGTTGACATCTGCTCTTCATCCTTTCACGTAATGGCTTCTTTCTTGAGACTTTTTATTTTCCCAAGTTTTTGTCAAGAGGGAAAACTTAAAAAAAAAAATTCCTTCTTATATTAGTAAAAATTTAAATGAGTCAAGTTTTGGGATGGGATAGAAAATTTTATTTTCTCTTACACCCCTATCATTTAACATATTCCAGTGATGGGTGCCCAGTGAAAATCTGGATTAAACACTCAGCCATTTCTTGCCATCAAATTATCCAAGCTTTAAATACACGAGCAGGGCCTTCAATCCTGTTTGTGACCAGCATGTAGCAAAATTATGTTTATCTGTGTTTTCTTCTATGGAAGGATACTTCTATATTTTATCTTTTATTTCTTGAAATTTTTTTAATGATTCCAAATATATCTAAGCCTTTTTTTTTTTTTTTTTAAGAATTTCATCTCTGGTTTATGCTCAGACCATCATTTGCAATGATGTGGTTCATCTCTACTTTCTTTCTTCTGCTTTTGTCTTTGGAGATGTATAGGCGTCTGTGCTTCACACCTTGATTTGATCGGATGTGGTCTTTCTAGCCCCGTCCAGCTCCCTGCTGTCCCTGCAGTGGATGCCACAGAATGCTTGACAACTTCCTTCTCCCCGGCTTCCCACCTACTTGTTTCTCCACTCAAGTGCTTTTAGCATACAGGCATCCTGACTTCTTTTATCCCATTTGGGAACAGCAAGCAGCTATTTCTGGTTGTTTTTTTTAACTGCATTTTTTTTACAAACTCTGTTCTTGCTCTGGGTCTTCCACGGTCTTTCTCTTTTCCCTGGTAAGAGAAAAGCCTACATAGCCCTCCTTTGGTGGGTGTCGTTTGCAACTGCCTGATGAAAGGTGTGCTATTTGTCCCTTAGGGTGGTGGACTTCCCACCTCAACACACACCTTTTATTTTAGTTTATTTTTTTAATTACTTTGTGTTTTCTGGTTTCTTTTATATTATTGGTAGAGTCTCAAATTGAAATACATTCATGTAGTTAAAAAAAACAGAAGTTGTAATAGATATGCATTCAAAAGTTTCAAGGAGTTGATATGATAATCACATATCATTTTTATTTATTCATTAAAACTGGGATCCCTAAAGTGCCCAAGTAGGAAATAATGTGGTTAGCCTAGTTGTCTTTTTGTTTGTTTTTTTCCTAACTGAGCCTCAGAGCTTACAGGATCTTAATTCCCCCACCAGGGATTGAACTCCTGCTCCCTGCAGTGGAAGCTCAGAGTCCTAACCACTGCCAGGCAGTTCCCAGGCTCTGTCTTTTCTTGCTCTCCCAGTTCTCAGCTCCTTCTACAAATGATGTGCATCCATGTGTGCATACTCAGTCGTGTCCGACTCTTAGCAACCCCATGGACTATAGCCTGCCAGACTCCTCTGTCCATGGGATTTCCCAGGCAAGAATACTGGAGCAGGTTGCCATGTCCCCCTCCAGGGAACCTTCCTAACCCAGGGATTGAACTCATGTCTCTTGTGTCTCCTGTACTGACAAGTATTTTTTTATCTATCTGGAATTCTTTTATGGGCACGTTAGCAAACACACATATAAATTCTTACTCTCCCTCCATACTTTCTGTCTCTAAAACATTGTAAACAGAGGGTCTGCTTGGATCAGCCTGAACCAATTTCTTTGTGTGATAAGGGGTCCCCTTTGTGGGGGTGAGGTGGTCCCTTCTGTCATCCAGGTGAGAGACCACTGTTGGGTCTTATCTTGTGGGTACAGCATGTCAGGCACAGCCCTTGGGTTTAGGGCGGCTCAGCAGGGAGGCACGGCCCACGATGCCCATGTGTGGTTGACCCCCCTCCCACTTCTGATTCTGTAGAGTTGAGTGACTCAGTGAATCCAGTGATGGCACAGACAATACCCATTCAGAGACTTTCATGGGGTTTTGTCATTGTCTCTCAGTATGGCTACTGAGAGTGTGATTGTTGGCTTCCCTTATTAAACAGCGTAGAATGGCCTGGAGAATCCTGGGGACGGGGGAGCCTGGTGGGCTGCCGTCTGTGGGGTCACACAGAGTCGGACACGACTGAAGTGACTTAGCAGCAGCAGAATGGCTGGGTGTGGTCCAACTGGTAGGTGAGTGTGCTAGCATCGTAGGACCTAGGATTGCACCTGCCACCGCAGAGGATGGGAGTGGCTGGGATGGTCCTTCACAGCAGAGAGCTTGAGAACTACTGATGTAGAGTTCTTAGGCATATAGCCTGTGAAGACAGTGGGAGAGAGGAGTTGTGGAGAGAGCAAGAACCACTCTGGATGGCTTGAAAGTCGCTGTGGGAGAGTAATGGGTAATAGACTAAGTCTGTGCAGCCCAGGAACCCCAAGGCCAATGAATGCAGTAAAGTCACTGAAATTTTGTTTCTGCCTTCTGGATATTTGTGAGGTCTGATTCAAAAGATGTATCCAAAGAACCACATTACTGAAGTCAAGACTCTGCTGCTTTAATGAGTAATGTATCTGTGGTGTGAGTCTTCAGTGCTGTTCTTCTTATCCAATGATGCTAAAAACATTCTCTGTCATTTTTTGTGCTTCCCACATTAATCCAGTTGGTTTCATTTTTTTCTTAATAGAGTTTTATTGATAGTAACTTCCTACCAGGCAGTTTGTTCAAAGGAAAGTGAAGAAAATGGTATGGTACTCTCTTATCAACCAGAAACTCCACTCATATGAATAATCTAATAAACTAAGCAGAATTCCACCTTTTCAGGTCACTTGACATAGAATATAGAAAACTGCAAATCCACCCGAATGAGATTTAAATCCTCCTACACATCATCCTCCATAGAAGCTAACAAGCTGTGTGGTATGAAATGTAGAAAAGTGAAGGGCCTTTGAAGTACATTTGGGGTGAAAAATAACACTTTCAGGCAGAAGAGAAAGAAACAAAATAATTAAAGATGTTAGTTCATATCCACCTCAAAGTTTTGCCTTATGAAAAGGTGATTTGACTGTTGACATCCAAATGTGAAGTATAATTTGGTGAGTAATGTAGAGGTGAGACTCTGTATGGCCTGAGCATTAAGTCAGCTCTCTCAGTGTATTTTGTATGGAGCCAATATTATGTTAACACCATTCAGAACCTCTGCCAATAAAATTAAGTGCTCTATTGAAATGCTGTAGTTCATTATTTTACTCTCTTGCTAAAGTCATGCATTTTGTATTTCATAGTCTGATGAGAGGTGTTAAAAGTGAGAAATGGAATTTATTTTTGCAGCATTAAAGAAGGGAAAAATTATATAATGAATGGCTGTAGAATAGGCCTATTCACGTATCATTACCAATTTGTTTGACACAACCCACGTCCTGCCATAGTGAGAGGCAGTTGGTTGCATCCAATCTCAGGCATCCTTTGAATGGTTTTTACAGGCTTTCTGGACACTTCAGATAAGAAGCAGTAAAGGAGCTCGTTTTTAAAATATGTATAAAGAAAATACGGTGTTCTCTGTCACATGCTTGGAATTTGAGCCCGTGGTGAGACTCCCTTAAAAGAGGTGCCATATATTGATTACTTCAGCTGTCTCAGTTTACTTATAAAATAAATGAAGTCAGCCCTTGGCCCCTCAAAGTCCCTAATGACCGCTTCCCTCATTTACATCCTCTTTCCAAGCATTACCCTGGGATGACCTGGTGGAGCCAGCTTAATGACCGTATCTGAACCAAAAAGAATGCCTGATCATTGCCTCTTGCCAAAAAAGAATTTTAAAAAGTCTTTGGGTAGCAGGCAACTAAGAGATGTCTTGGGCCCTAGAGCCTAAACTTCCCTCCAAAGCACAGCAGAAAAAAACACCAGTAGGAGAGTGAGATTTAGAAAATCTTTTTAGTGCATCTAGCTGATTCCAGCTACAATGAAATATGAGGAAACTGAGATTATTGAATCACATCTTGGATTCATGTGGTTCAGCTGAGCACTGTTTCCTAGGCACCTGCCATGCGGAAGTCACCATAAAGGCCAGTGGGGCACCAAGATCAATGAGATCCAGTCCCTCAACTCAGGAAGCAGCCTTGAACGGGGGAATGCTGAGCTCATTCAAAATAAACCCATTACCAGTGTAAAGCAGAAGGTACCATTAGGCAGGGGTCTTCCCTGGTGGCTCAGTGGTAAAGAATCCGCCTGCCAATACAGCAGACTTGGGTTTGATCCCTGGGTCGGGAAGATCCCCTGGAGAAGGAAATGGCAACCCACTCCAGTATTCTTGCCTGGAAAATCCAAGGGACAGAGGAGCCTGGTGGGCTACAGTCCATGCGGTCACAAAAAGTTGGACACGACTTAGAGACTGAATAGCTAACAACGACGACCATTAGAAGAATCTCAGAGTTAGAGCCCACTTAACCCTGATGTCCAGCTGGGACACTAGCTCTATCCTTCTTCTGTTTTTTCTTTCTCCTTAAATTTTCGTTGCTTAGTACACATTCTCCTCCTTTACTCATCTAAACTGTGACTGCTGAGACCAGCGGATCTAGAATGACCATAGGCTTTGCCAGGGAACATCAGTAGCATTCACTCGAATCAAATGTGGACACTGACAACCCCTTGATCCCAGCCAAGCCCGGTGTAAAAATGTCGACTTGTGAAGTTGGCAGTCCAGCCACCACATAGCCGCTTTTAAGGATGCTGTAAAATCTTTCCCATAAATAATATTGAAGGGGCTAGAATGTTGAACTTCTCTAAATGTCACGTTTCTTTATCAACCTCCCAACCAGTAAAGCAAGGATGCAATTCTTTTCTGGGAGATGGCAGTTTAGGTTTAGATTATGTTGTGTATGGAAATATCATAAGGGAGAAAAAAAAATCTAACCCCCCATAAACCCCTGTTTAAAAAAAAAAAACAAACTTTCTCTATAGCTATAAAGGGGAAATGGTAAACACCTATAAGCACTCACAGCTGAGATGCAGTGTCCCTCCCAGCAGCTTTGCAATATGAATAAAAATCCCAGTCTTCTGCCCATCGTTTCATGGCCCATGGACTTGCACAGGAAATCAGGAAAGACTTGTAAAACATTGCATTCATGGAGCTCAACGTTTTGCTTGACCACACTTAACGCATACAGATGCTTCAACTCAAATCAGAACAAGATGTGATCTTACAGAGAAAGAATCCTTATAATATCACATTACCTCCCCCTGAAAATTCCCCCAAGCATGTACAAAATCAGGAAGACCTAAAGGAAAGTACTGAAGAAAGCCTCTAAGACTGAGAAGCAAACTGCATTTGCTTTCCTTGTATCATATTATACATACATATTACAATTATGTCAGCGATTAAGAGCATTGTCATGCCGCATTATGAACTGTTTTTATGTTTAGGATTAAATAACTCTCCCCCACACCCCTGCAGATTCCTTTTATGTCCTCAGGGCAAATCCTTTCTCTTGGGTCAGGAATGTAATAAGGTAGGTTTTCCTCTCTCTGGGATATTGTGTCTGTCTCACTGTGTTTAAATTGATGCAGAAAGCTCTTCAGAGCAAAATACAGTATTTTCTTTGTATATGAACCAGCAGTTGACTAACCCATGGGGAATTCTCTGTGTTGAGCATTTTAAAGATACAGGTTGGGCATGTCTGAATTGCTGATATTCAGTGAAAACCTCTGGGAAGGTGGATTGGCCCTGAGTCTGGGAAGAGACGAGGGCTTCCCTGGTGGCTCAGTGGTAAAGAATCTACCTGCCAGTGCAGGAGACATAGGAGACGTGGGTTTGATCCCTGTGTTGGGCAGGAGGAAATGGCAATCCACTCCAGTATTCTCGCCTGGAGAATCCCATGGACCGAGGAGCAAGTGACTGAGCACAGAAGCACCAGGACCAGATGCTTTCTCTCTCAGGCAATCTTGGGGGGGTGAGGGGGGTGGGGAATCATTATTCTAATAACCAATAAGATTTAAGTGATAATTTAGGAAAATTACCTGGCTCACTTGAATAATAATGGTTCAAGATGGAAATAAAGATGAATTACAGTTAGCATAAATGTGTATTCATGTAATTTAAAGGCATTTAGCTACCAAAAATGATTTTCCTAAAAATAGCCATTCTTCTTCTGTCAGATGTATGAAGTGTTAACACATACCTCCTAGGGATTGAACCATAGACCTGGGATCCAAAAACAGCAAACATAGCATTTGAAATAAAGAGAAATTTCTCTTTGATTTGATACCTCTGTAAACCTCTGATAGTTGCCAGACGTCAAGGCCATTTCCAACCAAGGATAATTTATTTAACCCTTGTAATACTAGTTATTGGTTTTTACCCTGGATTCTGGGATCTCAGAATAGTCTTGCAGACTATAAGCAGTGTACACTCTGTGCTGTGTGTGTGTTTCTCTGTCTGTCTGTCTGCAGGGATGCATGTTTTCTTTCCTTCTTTTGCTTCTTTAGAGGTGCAGGTCACCCTTGATTGTCAATGTACTTTCTGTAGCATTTCATTAAAAAAAAAAAAAAAAAAAAAAAAACCAACTCTGAGAAATGCTCCCTTCTGGTGAGCTTTTGGCCGTTTCTTTCTGATACACAATCCAACTCTCTCAGTCATGAATTTGCCATTTTTTTTCTAAGTTCCATTTATATGTAGGTGGAAAGTTTTGCCGTTGGATTCTGTTCTTACTACCTATGCCAAGAATTCATGGCACACTGTTCGGTTAGTTTCTGAACTCCTCTAAGTATCAGGAAAAGCTTCCTGTGGGAGATAAAGACTGATGAGAAATAAGCCAAGTGGAGGAACACTGGACAAGCAGGCCAGGCGTGAGCACTGTGTGAAGTAAAGTACTGTACATACAGCCTTCACAGGCCAGTTGCAGGGAAGCAGATGAGATAAAAGGGAAAGCAAGAATGGGCATGATGCTGGCGCCACCTGCTCTGGCCCCGTAATTCAGCTTCTCTGCACCAGTGCTGAGTTGAACATTGGAGACAGAGTTTTGAGCAAAGTAGAAAAGAACAGCTTTATTGCTTTGCCAGGCAAAGGGGGACATCATGGGCTTGTGCCCTCAGAAATTGTATGTCCCCAACTTCTCTGGTGGCTTAGAGGTTAAAGCGTCTGCCTGCAATGCGGGAGACCTGGGTTCGATCCCTGGGTCGGAAAGTTCCCCTGGAGAAGGAAATGGCAACCCACTCCAGTATTCTTGCCTGGAGAATCCCAAGGACAGAGGAGCCTGGTGGGCTTCAGTTCACGGGGTCGCAAAGAGTCGGACACGACTGAGCGACTTCACTTCACTTCAACCCAGGGTTATTTGCTGAGGAGTTTTATAGCAATGGTTCAAAGGCAGGGTTGTGGATAAGGATCAGGATGTGTGCAAGGCCTGCACTCCTTTAATATGGCCTCGGGGAGTATCCTGGAGGCTGAAGCCTATTCCATACAAAAAAGAAATGGGGAACACAAGAAGGTTTCTATGCTCAGAAGCCCCACAGGGTCTTGCTTGGATTCATACTTACATCTAGATGCAGATGGTCGAGACCAGGGTGACCACCTGGACTCCTTAAAATGTATTTATACTTGTGGTTGAGTTACCTGAAAAATGAAATGCACAGAAGTCATTCTGCAGACAATCTAGAGAAGATAACCAACATATAGTAGACTGTTCCTTTAAATAACCAGGTGACAAAATTTGGGCAAAACACTGAGTTTCCATTAGCTGCAATCTCTGGTTTTTTGGGTAAGTACGTCCCCTATTGTTCCCCTATAGAGTGTTAACATTTATAAATTTTTAGTTGGGTTTTGTGCTGTTACAATCACTCTGAATTAATAATATGCAATGCGGAGACAATTAGGCAAGCCACCTATATGTTGGAGACATGCATATGCTTGAAAGGTCGAATGAGAACTTTTTAGGAGTTGTGTGATTACTCAATATACACTGGCCATATTTTCCTAGGAAAATGTGCTTATAAAAATATGCTTTATAGAATCATGCCCCCAAATTAAAAACATATTTTAGGAATAATTTGACACTTCTTGAGAAATGAAATTCTTACTTTGGTGGAGAGGTAAAAGGCAAAGTGGAAAAAATTGCAAAAATGGCTGATGTTCAAGAAAAGTCATCCTCCCCCAGGGGTGATTTCACCATCTGAAAAATTAGTGTTAGGCGGGCTGGCTTCTGAGTTCTCTTTTGGAAAGAGATCACTTTGCATACACACATAGCCTTAATTTTTAAATTTTTTTTTAAAGTTGCCAGGTTGAAGCCTGCATGTCAATGTAAAGCACATTCTTCATTTATTTGTTAAATTGAAACAATATAGGAGCAAACTTAACTTCCTTGTTTCTGTCTTTTCAAGCACGTTAGTTATGGTAGGGGGCAAAATTTCCATTTCATTAATGAGATTTCCACAAGCAGATTAAGAGGAAATATGCCCTTCAGTCTCCTGTTACTTAACAGCACTGCATTAGAAAGAAATCTCAGTATAAACCATCCACAAAAACAATAGCCAGGGGGCAAAATTCCAGTGAGACAGAGTGTAGCTTAATCAGAAGGGTAACTTGGCCTTTTTCTCTCTCCTTCATGTGAAGCTTTATTGAATTATTTCAAGAGAAACCTATGGGAAAACATAAGATTATTTGCTTTCTACAAATAGTGGAATAGAACATTGAAAGTTAGGATTGCCACTTAACTGTTAGAGCCTTTACCCCAAAGTTATATCAACATTGTCATGGTGGGCAAAAATAAAGCTTAGAATTTCTTTTCTTTAATAATGAATAGGAACCAACTAAGATAACTTTGAATTATGCCAATACTAGCTCTAAATCTTAATTTACAATTAAAGTGTGAAAGGGGGTCTCCTTGGTGGACCCTTAAGGCATATGAGATGCTGAGATTTATCCATTGTTTTGAGTAGAGGAATCACAGGAAATTGCTTCTGTTTCCTGTGGCTTCTGATTCTTAAAACATAACCTTAAGGGGGCAGGTTGGGAGTATATTGACGCCTGGAAACAGCAGTTCTGAACATGGTATTTCCAATAATGCATTCCTCCAAGAAATGTTAATTGAGTATTTACTCTATGCTGGGCACAGTTCCAGGCACTTGGGACACACCATTGAACAAAATCAGTAGATATCACCATCTGTGTGGAACTGACATTCTCATGGGGAGGCAGGCAATAAATCATAAACAGTCTCTGTATGTAAATTATAGTATGTTAGAATCCCAGGGACGGGGGAGCCTGGTCGGCTGCCATCTATGGGGTCGCAGAGTAGGACACGACTGAAGCGACTTAGCAGCAGCAGCAGCAGCAGCAATGATAAGGAGGGTAGTGGATAAAGCAGCAGGGGAGAGGAAGGGGTGGAAAGTTCAAGGTGGGTGTTGGGCGGTGGCACTATAAATGGGATGATGAGCCTCATCAGGGAAGCAACATTCCAAAAAGACTTGAAGGAGGTAAAATTATCTTGACTTAGGGCTCCATCCTAGATGTAACCCAGGTGTCTCCAGCTGCAGGTCCAAGCTGTCCAGCCTCTTAAGTGGCATTTTCCTTTAAAGCATTGGCTCTGCACTTCTGTCCACATTCTGTCTGCCCCCACCCCCTGCTGCATAGTCTAGGCAGCCTTGGATTCCATCTCCTGTCTTGCTGAGCGTTCAGCCCCCACTGAGGCTCCATTTCCTGCACTCTGTCCTTGGGATGGCAAGATGAGGGTGGTCTTCCCTCCTCCAGCTGTGCACAGCTCCTTGATGAACACTGTTACACAGAACTGAATTTTACAGATAGCTTTGGGGAAAACAAAAAGTGTTCAAAACAGCAAACAGCTTAAAAATCAAATATTATTGACTTCTGTCCAACATTCCTCAGCCCTCTCCAGCCTGGGAATGACAAATGAGCCGGTTTCCCTTCTTAAGTTTATGTCCTCTAACCATGGGTTGGGAAGATCCCCTGGAGAAGGAAATGGCAACCCACTCCAGTATTCTTGCCTGGAGAATCCCATGGACAGAGGAGCCTGGTGGGCTGCAGTCCATAGAGTAGAAAGGAGTTGAACATGACTTAGCGACTAAACCACGACCGACAGTGTTCCTAGACATTTCCTCTCTTCCTTATCTGATGTCCGGACTTACTGGAACTGGGAAGCTGCCTCTGGAAGAAAACTTACCTTTTGTGGCTTTAACTTCTTCGGTCTTCATCAGCCCGGAAGTTCTCCAAATCCACTCAACACAGTTGATGCTTCCCAGTCCCTGCCGTGTTGCTCTGTGTCCTTTGTTCTCTCCTTTTCTTCCTTTTTTATTTCCCTGACTCCTAAACACTGGTCTCTGTCCTTTCCATTTGCTGTCCTTCTTCATCTTGTGTACAGTCCCCATAGGTCAGTGATTTTCAAACTGGGCTTTACAAAATCCTCAAAATTCTGTGTATATTGGGGTCACCAAACACAATATGGGGTAGGGAAGGGAGCGGCCCTCGCTCTTCGGCTACAGTCTTTGTTTCTTGAATCTTTGTGTTTAGATTTGTCTTCTTTGTTGGAGATGTCCCGGAGGTGATCTTTGGTGGCCCAGCCTGTAGAGGCTTGAAGCAGGGTTTCTTGGGTTCCTGGCCAGAGAGTGAGGCTGGGCCATGTTAGTGAGGGCACTGAACTCAAGCCACTAGACCAGCGGCCAGTGACAAGGCCCAGACCCTTCAGCTTTGCAGAGAAGTCCCACAGAGATGGAGAGTAGGGAGACAAGTGTTTACTAGGAGGAAAAAGAGTACGGTATGTGTGGATAGACACACAGGTGGACTCGGAGAGAGAGGGTTGCTCCCTTGTGGTAGTTTGAATTACTTTTATGGGGCATTTCTTCTGGTTTCCTTTGGCCAAGCATTTTGATTTGCCTGGTTCTGAGTCTGTATTTGGTATATCTCAGGATCCTCCCATGTGTGCACACACATCTCAGCCAAGATAGATTCCACTGAAGAGGTCTACGAGTAGCTTAGCATCACTCCCCTTTTGACCTCCAAGGAACTTTCTTGTCAGGAAGGTTTCCTTGACTTCAAGATGAGAAATATGTGGACTCATCTCTTACTTAGATACAGCCCAATCTCCCCTCTTGATTGTCCTGCTATTGATAGAGTTTCTGTCCACAGGGAACAAACTCCAATTGCTCACCCTGAGGGGCCCATCTACCTCCTGCCTCAGAAGCACTTCCTATATGTTATTTCTCAAACAGAAGCAGACTCTCTTCCAAATCTCTTTGACCTCCCATGCCATTTATTGTCTCAGAATCTTTCAAGTTAGAAACTACAGTGTGTGTGTGTGTGTGTGTGTGTGTGTGTGTGTGTGTGTGTCAGTCGCTCAGTTGTATCCAACTCATTGTGACCCCATGGACTATAACCCACCAGGCTCCTCTGTCCATGGAATTCTCCAGGCAAGAATACTAAAGTGGGTAGTCATTCCCTTCTCCAGGGGATCTTTCCAAATCATGGATCACACCTGAGTCTCCTGCATTGGCAGGCGGATTCTTTACCGTCTGAGTCACCAGGGAAGTGCAGAAACTTTGGTATCATTTATTATTACCTCTCTCTAATTCACCCTGAACACATTATTCCAAGGGTCTCTCAAATGGAGCCCCTTCCAGCCATCTTCACGGCCTCTGCCCTTAGTTCAGAACCACACCTCTCTCTTGGATAATTATAGCAGCTCCCTAAATGGGCTTGGGCATCCCAGGTGGTGCTAGTGGTAAAGAACTGCCTGCCAGTGCAACTGACCCAGGTTTAATCCCTGGGTCTGGAAGATCTCCTGGAGGAGAGCATGGCAACCTACTCCAGTACTCTTGCCTGGAGAATCCCATGGGCAGAGGAGCTTGGTGGGCTACTGTCCATAGGGTCACAGAGCTGAGTTGGACATGACTGAAGCAACCTAGTATGCATAAAAGCACAAATGGGCTCACTGTCCAGTTCCTCTGGTATGCCTGCTAGACTTACCTTTTATAAACAAAAATCTGATCACTGCCCTACTTAAACTTTCTTTTGGTTGCCTGGGGTCTGGCGCCTTAGGCTATTCACCCCCCTTATGGAGGGTAGCAGATACATAAATTGCGTTGATTGAAAAATGGTAAATTGTTCTACATGTTGAAAAGCTTACAAAAGCAGAGAGGTCTAGAGGCCTTCTTCACATTTTATTTTGGTAAGACAAAACTGGAAAAGCTTGGGGCAAATGGGCCTGCCAGTTGTCTATGATATGAAGACTCGTGCATTCTTCTGGGTGGCTTACTTAATTGCAAGGTGTCTGTGATGTGAAAGCTAATTTTTAAACAGTATTCCTTTCTGCGTTGTTCTAACAGCCAGTCTTGGCTAAGATCCAGTGGACGTGTCTTATTCAGTCTTGGCTCTTCAGTGTCTAGCTCGGTAACCGTCATATCATAAGTAAGCATTGAGTTAAGAGTGAATGAATGAGTCAGCCCAGCGGGACTGTGGGCAGATTTCCAAATGGATAATTTTGCCTGCTTGCCTGCTTCCTTCCTTTCTTCCAATAGCTCTTGAGATGTGCCTGTGTTTCTGCCATCAGCAGTCACAACCGCCTTCTTGGCACATACATGCTAACTTCTGATTGTGAGAAACTCTGGTGGCACTTTTCATTCAAGAGGACAGTTTCTTTACAAGGTGATGGGCAGAAGACCTTTAGGGTGGGCCATGGTCAGAGATGTGGCTTGGACTGGACTGGCCTCAGAATAACTTTTCTATCCCATATTTTCAAAGGATGTCATTGGAAAAAAAAGATACTTGACTCTTCTCCAAATACTAAAAATAGATTTGAAATCCAAGTATTACTAGAATGTTCATTTATTTATTTGCCTGCGTTGGATGCTAGTTACAGTATGTGGCATCTTCACTGTGGCTCATGGGTTTCTCTAGTTGCTGTGTGTGCAGGCTTAGTTGCTCCTTGCACGTGGGGATCTTAATTCCCTGACCAGGGATCAGACTCATGTCCCCTGCATTGCAAGGATTCTTAACCATTGGAACAGCAGAGGAGTCCTCAAATACATTTTATTGTATTTGTGTCTACTTTCACAAAAATTCTAGCCATTAAAATTATGAGATTGAAATGAACAAAACAGGATGCCAGTTCAAGGGCTGAGTGCCAAAATGTTCAGAATCAGACTTGAATGGAGGGAACATGGCAGCTTTTATAAGAGCAGTGAATGAAAAACCAACCTTTCAAAGTCAAGTCACACCTTTAATTCACTTTTATTTATTTTTCCTTGAATTTTGAATTTTCTCACAGTCATACTGTCTGTTAAGGCTCTTTACAAAGAACAGTAACTGGATGTTCAGGTTTCGTGGATTGCTATGACCATAAAACTATACTCAATATTTTTTATCACCTAGAAGTGAAAAGAATCTGAAAAATTATATATATATATGTATACACATATATATATATGTATATATAACTGGATCATCCTGCTATATACCTGAAAGTAACACAACATTGTAAATCAATAAAAATTAATTTTGAATTTTATCCTTCAATAAAAATAAAAGAAATTCATTAGAAAAAAATTGAGTCATTAAAGGCTAATATTTTGTATGCCCCTAGATACTGGAATTCTTAATATTTTATATTGCAAACAGGAAAAGTTCGTATCTACCTTCACATTCAGAAAGACTAAAAAAAGTGAGTCTTCCTTATTCTTTTTAGAGCTAGTCACAGTATATATGTGTGTGTGTGCGTGCATGTGTGTGTGTGTGAACACATTAAACATCTCAAATTAAAAGTATAACGTGTGCTGTTACAGTTGTATGATTGTACCCATATAACCCACCTTTCAAAGTGTGATAACAGAAGACATATTTTGACAGTACTTTGCAGAGTGTGACTACTCTACAAATACTAGTTGGATTCTTATTGCGCAGAGAAACCACACATGAACCCTCTTTTCTCTTCAGAGCAGAAATCCAAGCCCACAAGGTGGGAAGATTTTAATGCTCTGGGACACAGTTTGGCTTCTGAAGTCTTTTGTGTGCGTGATGGGAAATGCATTGTCATGGATGGTCGTGCTTTCCAGATACGCTGGACTCTTAGAAATGACCCATCCATGGAGGGCCTGACTCACCTGGTCCTCAGGAAAGGTTGCCTCTTACAGGTTGCATCCTAGCCATTCTTCTCAGCCTAGGAGGGGGTGAGGAACAGAAGGGAAGCCTTTTGCTACTTCTCCTTTGGAACTAGACCTTTGGTCAGAAGGCTTGATGCTTACCATGTTTGATGAATTTGTTAAGTGCAAAGAAATGAAGTAGAAGATGCTTTTTGGGAGACAGACTTTCCAAATTATTTCATTCCTTGACACATAGTTAAAAAGGTCTTGTGTACGTCCTAAGTCGCTTGTGTCCAATTCTTTGTGACCCTATGGTCACAAAGACTGCCAGGCTCCTCTGTCCATGGGATTCTCCAAGCAAGGATACCAGAGTCGGCTCCAGGGATCTTTCTGACCCTGGGATCAAACCGCATCTCTTACATCTCCTGCATTGGCAGGCAGGTGACGTAAAGGCAGGTGGCACTTTACCACTAGTGCCGCCTGGGAAGCCAAAATGGTCTTGCCTGTCTGGATTTATTAATAGTAGCATTCTTATTCTTCTTGTTGTTAGTCAGTAAGTTGTCTCTGACTCTTTGCCACCCTATGAACTGTAGCCCACCAGGCTCCTCTGTCCATGGAATTTTCCAGGCAAGAATACTAGAGTGGTGTGCCATTTCCTTCTTCAGGAGATCTTCCTGACCCAGGGATCAAACCCACGTCTCCTCTCCTGCATCTCCTTCATTGCAGGTGGAGTTTTTTTTTTTTTACTGCTGAGCCACAAAGGAAGCCCAAGTAAAATAGACAATGTTTATCAATAGTATTTACATTTTTTTTTAAAAAATTCTTCTCAAAAACTGCAATCTCTTTACCATTAGGTCATCTTAATCATTAATACATTAAATCATTGGCTTGGTTAAGCCAGTGTATATTTCTGTGTCCTGGAGTTGAACCAGTAATGCATGCACTTCTTGTGGGGGAGGGGGTATCAGCTTAGATAAATTATATCACATTTATTTCTAGTTAGTTTCTAATTCACGGTAACAACAAAAATAAAAATGTAGAATTCTGAATTACCTGTGCTTGAATTTTCCACAATTTTTAGTGAATCTTAGCATAGATCATCAGAGAAGGCAATGGCACCCCACTCCAGTACTCTTGCCTGGAAAATCCCATGGACGGAAGAGCCTTGTGGGCTGCTGTCTATGGGGTCGCACAGAGTCGGACACGACTGAGCGACTTCACTTTCATGCATTGGAGGAGGAAATGGCAACCCACTCCAGTGTTCTTGCCTGGAAAATCCCATGGACAGAGGAGCCTGGTGGGCTGCTGTCTATGGGGTCGCACAGAGTCGGACGCAACTGACGCGACTTAGCAGTAGCAGCAGCAGCAGCAGCATAGATCACATGTGAGAAAATAGCAGTTTTTCCAGTATACACTATTTTTGCATTAAAATCCTCAAACATACATATGAATATACAGATTAGTGTATAGTGTTTTCATTTTCTTTTGTTTACAACTCTGGACATAATTTCATTTTCTCCACCTTTCTACTCATTTTTACAACTTGAAAGATGAAGAAGGAATACTCAGAGAAGTTATACAAGTGAAGTTCCCAGGTTGTTAACGTTGGGTCCAGTGTGAAATCCACCAGGAAATATTGGGTCATAAAAGTATGTTCTACTCTGACTCAATCTGTCTGTGGATATGTGTGTGTGTGTGTGTGTGTGTGTGTGTGTGTGTGTGTGTGTGTGAATACAAGCTATGATTATGGTGCAGACTTTGGTTCCTTGGGAAACCATTTGCCAGCCCCAAGCCCTAGATATAGTCCTGGAGGGAGCAGATCCAGCCTGGCTGTTCCTGGACTACTTTTCCTATCTTCTGCAACAATTTCCTCTGTTAGCAGAGTCCATCACCAAGGGTACGTCTGTGGTTTTCCTTTATTTGGAGGGGATGGTAACGTCTTTCTTGGACTGTAATTCATATGTCATGCTGTTCACCCGTTTCAAGAATACAGCCACTCAGTGTGTTTGGATATATTCACAGAGCTGTGTCACTATCACTCCAGTCAGTTATACAATGTTTTTATTATCCCGGAAAGAAACCTCATTTTCCATGTTCCAATCCCTCCTCAACCATAGCCAAGCACTAACTTATAGCTTTGCCTGTTCTGGGCCTTTTAAATACGTGGAATCTCACAATATTTGTCCTTTTGTGACTGACTTCTTTCCTTAACATAATGTTGCCAAAGTTCATGCTTGCTCCTAAATGTGAATGATGAAAGGAATTCCAGTCTCTGGCTTACCTTGATGGTGCTAGGAGTGAGGGCAGTGTTTTCAGTTGATATCAGTTTCCTCAAT
Organism: Capricornis sumatraensis; assembly: GCF_032405125.1. Lineage (NCBI taxonomy): Eukaryota > Metazoa > Chordata > Mammalia > Artiodactyla > Bovidae > Capricornis > Capricornis sumatraensis. Next base: position 83,862,025 of record NC_091073.1, read on the forward strand.
TGAACATTGTGAAGCCCTTGTCCAGACATTTACCTTTTTAAGGAATTTTGCCTTTCTTACTCATAGAATAAAATAATTTCATTACAGATTTATAGCTAGAAACAAGATTTTAATGACTGTCAGAGAGACTCTTTCTTAACCAAGAAGCACATTTATTTATTCTTTTTCAACCAAGAAACATATTTTAATCTTTATATCACCCTAATTTTTAATAGTCAAGGATCAGAAATAGGAAAGAAAGTATTCTACTTTTAGAAAGAGAATGCAGTTTTGTACCCAAATTTTGGAGTCCTTTTGATGTTTTCTGTATCATTTTATAATTAGATTAGAAACTGAAAGCTACTTGAATATATTTATTAGCCAGTGTGAACTGAAACAGTCATTTTGTGAGGTCTTCATGAAGATCCCTCCCACAGCAAGCAATGATAGCTTTTTAAATACTCTGCCAGGAAGATTGATGGGTGCCACCAAAACCATTTAAATTATTTTATTTATCTGAAATTAAAGTGCATATTGAGATAAAAGGCCTATTTCAACCCCGATAGTCTCTGACTTCTGCTTTCTTCACTTCTGCCTTCTAAAGCCTTAAGGAATCCAATCACAGGGCCTACTTAATAGAATCCCTGTCATGTGATTGTAAAACTTTCCCAGATGTTACATGTGTCAAATAATACACAAATCAGAAAGGTATATGGCTCCTTTCAGGTGCAAAGTTTCAAGGAATTCTTATAGGCAAAGCCTTTAAACCTCTCCCCCAAATCAGTTAGAAAGAAAATTCAATTTTATTTGATTCAAAATTATTTTTCCCTTTTTCTGCTTTTCAGAAATATTTCTGGACTACTAAGTCAGGAGCTACTCATAGATTTATAGTATAAGGTCAGGAAGCCAATTGAAAATTAAGCTTTCTTAAAATTGTTTACTTGTTGATATCACATTCTGTGCCAAAGTAGAAGCCCTTCTTAACAGACTTCCTGAGCCAATCTGGAGAAGATTCAAATTATCAAGTTCTGTTAAACATATTAATTTGCTCAGGCCTGTTTGTGAGCTGATCTAGCAGCAATGTGAATTGACTTAGAAAGTATTAAACATTACTGGTTTGATAGTCTGAGAAGGAAAGGCTTGGTTTCATGTTTTTCCTTTTTAAAATATTATCATGGCACTCACATAGTGGCATATTCGTGTGTATAGATAGAGAAAAATGTAGCAAAGGGATAAATCAGAAATGACACAAGAATACAGCCGACATCCCAGGTCAGCCCAATCCCTTGCAATCCCACAGTGCAGTTCCATTGTCTTGAGTATTTAAATATGAAATGCAACACTTTCCAAGCCTTTATTTTCTTTTCTATTAAAACAGGAATACTGTGTGTGTGCATGTATGTACATGTGTGTGTGATTGCATATGTGTATACATGTGACCATGGACATTTGTGTGCAGAGAGAGATCATGTTGACCTGCACATTATTTTTCTAAAAACTCTTGGTTTTCACATATACCTTGTGCTGTGAAAATCTTGGCAACTTTCCTTGTAGCAGCTTTTCAAGTTGGTGAAAAAGTTCGGTGTTATTTGAGAAATACGAGATACTGACAGAAAGACTGGTGTGTAACATATATGCACAGGGGAGCCTGGTGGAAATGGTGAGGGTTGAGCCTGAAGTTTTACATTTCCTGTCTTCACTGTTTTTAGGTTGCATAACCATAATGTTTTCATTACAACAGTGGAAGGAATTTACCTTCTTGATGTTAGGGAGGTGGCTAATTTAGAGAATGAATCACCGGCAACAGCAAGGTGTTTGTCTACTGATTAACCTGGGCAGAGTGTGAATGGAGCTGTGCAAACCTTCCACCCACACTGCTGAGCAGTGTGGTAGCCTCTCCTCCGAGTCAGTTGGTGGGGACTTGGGCCGAAGGAGAAGGAGCCACAGATGAACTTATGAGCAGGAATGGAGACACAGACGTCAAAAACAGATATGTGGACATGGCAGGGAGAGAGAGGGATGGGACCGATTGGGAGATTTGGATGGATATGTATATATATATACATACTACCATGTGTAAAATAGATAGCTAGTGGGACCCTGTGGAGAAGGCGATGGCACCCCACTCCAGTACTCTTGCCTGGAAAATCCCATGGATGGAGGAGCCTGGTAGGCTGCAGTCCATGGGGTCGCTAAGAGTCGGACACGACTGAGTGACTTCACTTTCATTTTCACTTTCATGCATTGGAGAAGGAAATGGCAACCCACTCCAGTGTTCTTGCCTGGAGAATCCCAGGGACGGGGGAGCCTGGTGGGCGGCTGCACAGAGTCAGACACAACTGAAGCAACTTAGCAGCAGCAGCAGCAGTGATACAGCAAACAGAGCTAGCTATACCAATGATGGCCTAGAAGGGTAGAATGGCAGGATGGATGGGAAGGAGGCTTAAGAGGAAGGGGATATATATATGTATTTATATACACACACACTTATAGTTGATCCACTTTATTGTACAGCAGAAACTAACAACATTGTAAAGCAATCATATTCCAATTTTAAAAAGGCAGAAGTGTCCTTCCAGAGTTCATGAACTGCTTGATAGCAGCCTTGTTTGGGGAGCAGCAAACATTTGGGATAGATGGTCGGCGTGTGTGTGTCTCATCTGAAGGGTTAGGGACAGACTGAGGATGAATGGTCAGCTCTGAACTCAGGCTGCAATAAGAAACAAAAGAAAGGATCCTGGTGAAGTCAGTGAAGTCTCCTGTGGGCATCTGTTTTGCTGCTAGTAAAAGAAAAGCTTCATTTTCCTTCCCGCACTGTTGCAGCCTCCGAGGTTGATGCCAAGTGGTGGCCTTCTCAAAGAGATGCCCTTGAAAGAAGTATCATCTAGAAAAATGGTTTACAGCTGATCTTATATATGTGTACATGCGTAACTTAACAGAAATAGAGACACAGACAGACATAGAGAACAAAGTATGGACACCAAGGGAAGAGAGGGAAGGTGGGATGAATTAGGAGACTGGAACTGACATATATACATTACTATATATAAAATAGATAATTAATGAGAACCTATTGTATAGCACAGGGAACTCTACTTACTGTACAATAGAAACTAATACAACATTGTAAAGCAAGTATATCCTAAAGAAATTTTTTTACAAAAAGAAGAAAGAAATACCTTCCACTTCTCCAATGGCCAGGCTAACTGCAGTGATTCCCCCCGCACCTTCCTCTGTGCCCCCAGAGCTCCATGGGGAGTGCAAGAGACAAGAATCCCAGGTCTTGGCTCATCCTGTTACAAACACGATCAGATGGCCAAATACCAGCTTGGTTGGTTGGCTATGGGCTCCTGAGATGCTTTATTTTTTTCATCAGCCTTCAGTTTCTTGAGGCAAATGTTTACAATCTCAGTTCATCAGGAAGCTCAGTGGCTGGACTTAGTCTTTCTGGGGTTGCCTGGTCCTGATGTCCTCATCCTCTGTATTCAGACGGGGAGCTGTCCGGATTGGCCCCGCCGAGAGAGTTGGCATCCAGAGCCGTAATTTACACCATCTATCTCTTTCTGGCGCTTGGGCCTCTGGCAAATTGCATGTCTTGGTGTTGGATTAGTTTGGAATTTAATCATGCATTATTTTCCCTCCAATTAAATTATTTATATATTTGATTAACGTTTTCACTGCCAGGAAGTCAAATTTTCAGTGAAACCACAAATAAACACAGGCCCACTGAATTTCAGGCCTGCCTCCTAGGGAATCGGCCTGTCTGTTTGAGTGTTAAGAATTCACTGTGTATTCCTTTTCTTAGCTACTTAGGATTTTGGTGAGCAAAGAAGAGGTGCTTTTTTTCACGCAGTCCCAGGAACATGGGGCAGAGAGGGACATCTGTCTGGCTAACTCCCTCCCCTCATGTCATCATCCCAGGACCCTCACTTTTATTCTTTTTTACTGCCTTCTCTGTGCTCTGGCCCTGAGACATACCTCCTCCTAATTTTACTTCCTCAGGCTCTAGAGCCAGCCTAACCAAGAATGTCAAGGGCTCTGTTAGCCCAGTAAGGAAACTTTGAAGTCATAGATTTCAGGGAGAGCAAAACAAATGGCCCATAGGCCAAATCTGGCTACTGCTTGTGTTTATACAGCCCAGGAGCCAAGAATGATTTTTACACTTTTAAATAATTGGGAAAAAGATGTAAAGACTGTCCTAGGATACTTGACAGTTTCAGCGTCCGTCAACAGATAGCTGAGCCCATCTATTTGCGTGTTAAAATAGCAGCAGAGGTGAGCAGACTTGACAGAAACTTTTTGGCCTGCAGAGCCTAAAATATTTACTCTCTGGCTTTTTACAGAAAAAGTTTGTAAACATCCAGTTGTAGTTTGTAGTTCATCACCTCCATTTTACAGATGGGAAAAATTAAGGCCCAGATAGGTGAATTGTCCAAAAGTACACAGCTCATTCGAACTTGGTCTGGGGGCATCTTCCAATGCACCACCTCACCCACCCACCCTCCAGCCCCATTCCCATGCTCATGTGGTATGAGCTCTGTCCAAACATGAGCCCTACATGAGTGCCTGAAGAAGCCAAAATGGTTGTTTTAGCAGAGTAAATATTTGGGACACTTGGACACATAAAGTCTATGATTTCTTGGAATTTTAAGTTTCACCTGAAATCTAGCTTCAGGAAGTGTTTTAAGCTCAAAGATGCAAAATGACATATACACAGGGACCTAGTGTATAGCACAGGGAACTCTGCTCAATATTCTGTAATAACCTAAGTAGACAAAGATTTGAAAAAGAATAGATACATGTATATGTATCACTGAATCACTTTGCTGTACACCTGAAACTAACACAATATTGTTAATCAACCCAATATCAAATAAAAATTAAAACATAAATAACCTAAATAAGCAGGAAGATTTCTGTGTTTCTTGAAGTAATTGATTATGTCCTGTGCTCAGTATTTGAATCCTTAAAGACAGACAAGACTGACCTGGTCTCTGCCAATCGAGGTCAGAGAATCTCATTCCAAGAACAGTAACTTGTGGTCTCAATCCAGGTTGGCACTCAGGCAGTTTCAGAAAAACCACAAAAGCATGTTAGACAGGACTTAGGTCTACTCTATGGGGCAGAAAGGGAAAATTCCCAAGATGCTAACCTTTTTGAAAGTGAGGTTGCTTCCACGGTCCCAAGGAACTTCTCCTCTGTTCCTCTCCAGATGAGAGAAGGCTGGGTATTGTGGTTACTGATGGGCACTGGATTCCTGCCACTGGGATTTTTCAGACATTGTCCAGAGGTCAAGGCTGATGCAACTTGGCCAGGTATTAATCTGAGATGGTTTGCATTTTCCAGGCACTGCTCTCATCAGCCCACTGTCAGCGCCCCCATCCCAGCTCAGTGGCAGATCCCTCGACTCCCTGGTCAGCAACTTCTACACTTTTGGTTACTAAAGTCTCGTCCAGTTTAAACTTACAGCCTCCTGTCCAATCACAGCCTTCTTCCCTACACCGGCCAGGCTCCCAGCTCAAGGAGGCTGGCAGGCTCTTTGTTTTTCTCCCACCTCACCCACCTGAAGGAGGGCACCTCTTTCCTCTCCACCCAGAGTCTGGTTCCTCCAGCCTGATGGGGAGGACAGGAGGCTTACTAGCTTCAGGTGGCACCTTCCCTGTTGGTCATCGGGGCAGGGGTCCTGGTGGGTGCACGTGAGTTCCATGCAGAGGTCTATCTCACAGTCTACCTGCTAGACACCTGACCCAGAGGGCTGCATTTTAGGTGGGCCCCTGCCTGGCCACCTCACAGGCCTCCACTGGGCCCCTGGAAGCTCATGCCTTCCTACTACACCCAGAATGGCAGTGCTGGGCTGCTCCCATGTCTGCCTGGCACATCCGCTCCTACCTACCTGTTCCTCTCCCGGCTCCTCGATGGCACCAAGATCTGACCTTCTCTGGGGGCTTCCACCCATCTTTTGCTCCACCCCCATCCTCACCTGCACACCCACCAGGTCTCCACTCATCCTTCAGTCCCACTTTAAGTGCCACTCACTGGAGAAGCTGGCCTGCATGCCCACCAAGTCTCACTCATCCTTCAGTCCCACTTTAAATGCCACTCACTGGAGAAGCTGGCCTGCACGCCCACCAGGTCTCCACTCATCCTTCAGTCCCACTTTAAATGCCATTCACTGGAGAAGCTGACCTGGCTCTTGGTGCTCCCCACAGATTTGGGACTCTCTGTTAATTGTTTTTCTAAAGCCCTCTTATTTCCCTTCCTAACACTGATCATAACTATAATTGCACAGTCATTTAAGCCATTGTCCATGTCCCTCCAGCAGACTGTAATTTCCTCAGGAAAAGACTCAGGTCTGTCTGAGTCTACAGCACAGGACCTGATGTGCAGCAGTACTCAGCACATATATGTCAGTATGTGGGGAGAGATGAAATGTTGTGATCACTGAGTATTTCTTTTATTCCCTCTGGCAAGATGGGATTCACATTTCGGTATCATTCCAATCATTCAAGTTCTTTTGAATTCTCAATACTATATTATTTTAAAGTAATACAGTATCTACATTAAAATCTTACTGTATGGATACTGGGTAAAATGCAGTTGAAGTAAGTCAGGCAAAAGCATCAAATATAAATTCTTGGCTCCAGAGAAAGTTCAGTGTCTCGCCTAAGCCAATCAAACCAACAGATATTTATGGAGGACTTGCCAAGTACCAGGGCCACATCTCAGTGGCTGAAACTACGAAACCAAAAGATGTGGGTCCCGACTCAAGGAGTTAACAAAACCCAAATTCTCAGGTTATATTCCAATTTTAACTTTCCCTGTCATTTTCCTCCCTCCTTTCTTTCTTCCCTTCCTCTCATCCTTCCTTTTCTTTCATGTCTTCATCCAAGGAGCTTAATGTCTAATAACATGGAAAATAGCTGAGCCAAAAGCAATCTTTATGGAGGGGATCTGTGTGACAATTAATTGTTTTCCCTAGAAAGGAGACTTCGTATAACACCTCCGTATCATGTGGGCTTAATGATTGGGCTTCTGTACATTTCTGGGACAGTCTTGGGCGATGTGAAAGGACCACAGACATGTTCTTGAAGCATACATTTAAAGATGGCATATTGTCCCCTGGCCAACAGATCTGTTCTCTTCATCCATGTATGTGCCCCTGTATCACTTTAAAGAATATATATTATAGTAGTATAGTTGCTTTACAATGTTGTGTTAGTCTCTTCTGTACGGCAAAATGAATCAGCTATGAGTATGCATGCATGCTAATTTGCTTTAGTCATTTCCAACTCTGTGAAAGCCTATGGACTGTAGCCTGCCAGGCTTCTCTGTCCATGAGATTCTCCAGGCAAGAATACTGGAGAGGGTTGCCATGCCCTTCTCCAGGGGATCTTCCCAACACAGAGATCGAACCTGAGTCTCTTATGTCTCTTGCAATGGTAGGTGGGTTCTTTACCACTGGTGCCACCTAGGAAGCCACGTTAAGTATGGCAAAACCAAAACAGTATTGTAAAGTAAAATAAATAAATTAATGAATTTTTTAAAAAAGAAAGTGAAAGTCACTCAGTCGTGTCTGGCTCTTTGCGACCCTGTGGACTATACAGTCCATGGAATTCTCCAGGCCAGAATCCTGGAGTGAGTAGCTGTTCCCTTCTCCAGGGGATCTTCCCTACCCAGGGATCAAACCCAGGTCTCCCGCATTGCAGGCAGATTCTTTAACAGCTGAGCCACCAGGGAAGCCCAAGTGTATATACATATACATATACACATACACATACACATACATATACACATACATATACATATATGTATATATATACACATCCCCTCTTTTTTGGATTCCCTTCTCATTTAGGTCGCCACAGAGCACTGAGTAGAGCTCCCTGTGCTCCACAGTTCGGCTCTCATTAGTTATCTGTTTCACGTATAGTAGTGTATACATGTCAGCCCCAATCTCCCAATCCATCCCATCCCCTGTCCCCCTTGGTGTCCATGTATGTGTTCTCTACGTCTGTGTCTCTAGACTACCATACAGAGTGAAGTCAAAAAGAAAAAAACTATTGTATAATACCACTTATGTATGGAATCTAGAAAAATGATACAGGTGAACTTGTTCCCAGCATCACTTTTAAGAAACTCATACTGAAGACAGTTAGCTTTTTACAGAAAATACACAACTGTCTATCAGGGGATTGCGATGCCGTGATGAACCGGAGTGATTCTACATGGGTTCTTCTTCATGTGCAGAGCTTCTGAAAGGATCTTGGTTGTCTGCCTGCTCCCTGGGCCATGTCACCTGCTTTCTCCTATCTCTCCAGCTTTCTGAGAGCTGCTCTAGGAGAGTACACCATGTTTGCTTTTCTCTGCCTTCATCCAGTTTTAAACTACAAACACAATACAACAGACTGCTTTTTTTCTTTCTTTCTTTTTTTCTTACGGCAGCCGGCCGCCTAGTGGAGTAACTGGGCAAGGCTGAGTGATGGTGGAATTTTATCCCCAGGCCCCCAGAGACCACTCAGTTAGGACCCAGAACCTCATCAAGAAAGTAATTAAACATCATGTCACTGCTACGTGGCCCAGGAAACCCAGGGGAGGTTTCTGTCATTGCACAAATTTTTTGGTGGTGTTTCTGTGTATGTGTGGGCAAGGGTTCACAAATGCCTTGAATTAAGGCAGATAAAGTATGGGGCAACCAGAGAATAAACTGAGAGGATCAACCTAGGGCACAAATTTCCCCCATCATCTGTGACTGAACATTATCTTACTGGAGCAGACCTAAGTTTGATCCAAATTAAGAACCACATCTTCTGGTATGTCTGTAGGTTGCACCTGTCTCCCAGTTGTAGGACATTTGATGTATGGATCCAAGGAACTCTATTAATATACAATGGGATTCTAAAACTTTGAATCGGAATTCAGAGAAATTTCAGGGACATTCAACTTCATTTTAAAAACCAAATTCACAGAATTCTACAGCTGTAAAGAACCTTAGAAACTAGGGGATTTGTTCCTTTATTTTGTGCAGGAGGATCGCACAGACCCTCCTCTGTGCTATCCTGTGTTTTGTTGACGATCACCTGGCCTTCATTTTTAGTCAAGTTCATTTCTTTGTGATTCTTATCAAAAGAATGATCTCCCTAATTGGAACTAAAGTGCCATTTGAAAAAATGCTTTGGTTTTTCCTAGTTCTTGTTACAGACGTGTGTCAGTGTGTGTGTGTCTGTGTGTCTGTGTGTCTGTGTGTCTGTGTGCCCTTCCTGCAGTCTTGAGTCACATCACTAGCCCAAGTGCTACCCAAGGCCTGAAGAGGGTGAGAGCTGGAGGTCCCCTCTGTGGTCACTTCACCTTGACCCCAACTTGGCAGGTGAAAGATAGCAGAGGCCCAGAGAGGACGTGTGTGTCTCACCCCATTTCACAACCCGTGTCTTCCATTGCCCTTGCAGTACCTTTTCCAGGACTCCAAGATTCTTCCAAATCCTGTCACTCCTGGTAGTTAAAAAAAAGTGTCTCTCTACAGTTGGTAAGCGCAAACTGACTTAAGAAATGTACTAACCAGAACAGAATCGTCTGCCATATGGGAAAGGTACCGTGGAGCCTTTAGGACTTAAGCTTAGGGGGTTTGGGGCCCTCTGTTATGCTGCCTGCAGAAAAGAGTTGTATATTTCCATTTGATTTCTCTATTTTTTTTTTTTCCCAAACCCAGCATATAAATAATGACCACATCCATGGAGAGAAGAAGGAGTTTGTGTGCCGGTGGCTCGACTGTTCGAGGGAACAGAAACCCTTCAAAGCCCAGTATATGTTGGTGGTCCACATGCGCAGGCACACGGGGGAGAAGCCTCACAAATGCACTGTGAGTCCTGGGGCGGGGCAGGGGCGGGATGTCCACTGAGAGGGCATCTTGCACCCGTGGGTCCTTCCTCCTGGTCCAAGAACCAGAACCGTGCCAGCTAATGAGTGGTGGGAGAAGAGGGTTGAAGCGCTGTGTGATAAACTCCTGGGGCTGGGAGAGGGGAGAGGATGGAAGAATTAGAGAAAGAACGCTGACAGCTGAGCTCTGAGAGATATTGGAAGGAAGTGTCCTAGACCCACCCTGTCCAGCCTGGTGGCCTCAAGACCACGTGCTTTGGAGAGGAGCTGATTTTTTTCAATTTTATTTAATGAAACACTTGGCTAACAGCAACTGAGTCAGCCCAGCTCTGCAGAGTAGCCGGTGGGCAGGTCGCAGCAGGGACCGGCCATCTAACACCAGGAATGACCACGGGGCCACTGGGCTTGCTCTCACACCAGGGTCTGTCATACCAGAGCCGTGGAAGGCACAGGGAAAGGCCAGTTTCAACTTGAAAAACTTCAGTTGACTTTCAAAAATATAACCTGTATGGCTTGAGTTTTTCCTCAGCCCTCCCCCCCACCCCCCGCCCCCGTCTGTCACCAGCCCGCCAGTCTGTCACTGTGGCCCAGTACAGACCTAGAAGTAGGAGGCTAAGCTTTCTTTCACTAAGGTGCCCGCCAGGCACACTCAGGACTGAGCCTTGGTACTTTACATGTTAAAGGGCCTTTACAAACAGGATCAAATCCCGTGTCTTTGTAGGGACACAAAGCCATATTAATGAACTTTGTGCTGAATCTGAAATCAGTGGGAATTCAAGGAGATCCCTGAGCAGATAATGAAACCCATTGTCCACATTGAGTGGCCTATTAAAAAAAAAAAGTCCCGGGATTTTTACTAGCACTGAAAATGCTTTCTCTAGAATTGCCCTGCGCCCACCATCTGAATCCCAATAAAGGCAGAGTTTAGAGGACTTTTGTTCCTTGGTTTTGAAAAGCTGCCGACCCTCCGAGCGTCTGTCTTTCTCTCACTTGGAGCAAGTGAGAGGCAGAAGTTGTCATTGTGTGGGGTCATCCAGGTCTACCTGTCGTCCTCAGTTTGAAGGTTGCACAAAGGCCTACTCGAGACTCGAAAACTTGAAAACACACTTGAGATCTCACACTGGAGAGAAACCGTACGTCTGTGAGCACGAAGGATGCAACAAGGCTTTCTCTAATGCCTCCGATCGCGCCAAGCACCAGAACAGGACACATTCCAATGAGGTAAGGCTCCTCTGGGAGACGCCTGTTGGGTTCAGAGCTCAGGGGGCGGAAATAAAGAATCCTCTGGGGAGACGCAAGCCTGTTCCATTGTAGTTTCCTCTGGCCACTCCCAGCATGAGTAGATGTTAATGCTGCTGGTGAAGGCTTGGGGGCCCTCAGAGGAAGGGCTGAAACCTGGTCTTGGATGGGAGAGACAAGCTGAGGAAGGGGGAACAAGTTTCCTGTTGTTCAGTACTGCCACCTACTGGTCAAACAGTAGGAGCATTTAACTTGGAATTCCACCCACTCGCTCTGCCTGGAATAGCAGGAATGCATTTGAAGGACCACGACCCTGTAAGCACTAAGGAGAGACCGAGAAGAGAGGTGTTGACAGCTGACAGCTTACTGCTAAGACAGCCACTTTTATTTGCTTTCTCCAGGTGGTATCTTCAAATGCATTATATCAAAAAAGACTTCTGCAGAGCAACCTGACTTGGCTAAATAGGATTTCCAGACAGTCTAAATTCCAAAGGGTCTTGGAAGCTTATTCTCAGAAACTCAGAATGGTTTCTAGTCAATTATTTAAGATAATATATTGAGTAAAGCTTCAAGGGTTTCCTGTTGTGTTGTTGTTAGTTCGAGGTATTTATCCCCCACACATTTCAGAGAAGTGTAAGAGTAAATGAAAATGGTTTCTAATACACTTTGCTTACATTTTAACTCGCTTTTGCCTGCAGATCTCTAGCTTCTCCTTGAAGGTCTAGCTCAAATTCTGCCCCTCTGTGAAACCTTCTCTTGAATGAATTCAGAGATTAGCACCAAGGCTTCCCACATCTGTGTTGGAAATAAGCTAGCTAACCAGAGTTTGTTCACGAGATGTAGTTCTGCCCCACAGAGTGAGTCATCTGTTTGACTGAAATCGTGTGAGAGAGGGAACATTTTGACCTTGGTGTGACTCTCTATATGACCCTACAAGGTGCCAGCCAGGCCCTTCATGATCTTCCAGAGAAGAGCTGGAAGAGGGAATTTGTAAAAGTGCAACATTCCGTTCACTGGCCACTGGCTTGAAGGTGGCAGAGATGGCCCTCACAAGTTTCCTTCCAACTGAACTGACAAAGGAAAAGTATCTCAAAAGGGTTTCGCCACACTCTACAAAAGCACTCGCGCACATAAACTCACACACATGAGTTCACCTTTACAGACCCTAGTGGAATAAAGAAACCTGAGTCCTCTGGGATCAATAATATTGATCCACTGTTTGCAGATGTTTTAGACAAGGTGCCGCGTCTCCATTTTCTTTTTATGTCAAAAATGCTTTTACAATGTGTGGCGAAGGTGAAAGTAGCTCAGCTGTGTCCGACTCTTTGCGACCCCATGGAATATACAGTCCATGACATTCTCCAGGCCAGAATACTGGAGTGGGTAGCCCTTCCCTTCTCCAGGGGATCATCCCAACCCAGGGATTGAACCCAGGTCTCCCGCATCACAGGTGGATTCTTTACCAGCTGAGCCACACAGTGTAATCCAATGTACTTGTTTTGTACAAAGTTCTAGGGGATCTGAAATAGGCAGATGCATAGAGACAGAAAGACTGGTAGCTGCCACAAGCTGAGGGGAGGAGGAATGGGGTGACCGAAAATAGGTACAGGGTTTCTTCTTGGGATGATAAAAATATTCTGGAACATGATAGTGGTAACGGTTGCACAGGATTGTGAATGTGCTAAATGCCCCTGGACTGTGCCGTGTAAAACGGAGTTCTTCATAGTATGTGAATTACGTCGGGCTGTGCCGTGTAAAACGGTGTTCTTGATTGATAGTATGTGAATTACGTCGGGCTGTGCCATGTAAAACGGTGTTCTCGATAGCATGTGAATTACGTCGGGCTGTGCCGTGTAAAACGGTGTTCTCGATAGTATGCAAATTACGTCGGGCTGTGCCGTGTAAAACGGTGTTCTTGATTGATAGTATGTGAATTACGTCGGGCTGTGCCGTGTAAAGCGGAGTTCTCAATAGCATGCGAATTACGTCGGGCTGTGCCGTGTAAAACGGTGTTCTGGATAGCATGTGAATTACGTTGGGCTGGCCAAAACGTTCATTTGAGTTTTTCCATATGGACTTTCCATACACATTTTTGGCCAACCAAATATCTCAGTTTAAAATGTTTCAGGGGATTTGATTAACTTAACCTAGAATTTAATTAATCTATTTCTATTTCATATACTTAGGTATGATTATGACCAGACTCTTAGAAGGCATACATTCCTATAGATTATCTCCTGTTATTGTGGAGCCAGCTGGGCACTGAGAATGTTAGAACTTCAGCAATTTTTTAAAAGAAGAACTTCAGCAATGAATAGATATAAACATGCTTACTGAGTTTTTATCTTTTTATGAGCTTCAAATGTGTGCCCACATCTGTTTGCTTTAATGAAATGCATTATAGTGGAGCTTGAATTCTTCTGTGCATTAGAAAATGCAATGTTGTATGAGAGTTGAATATCCATCATAAGGTTAAAATGTATCTTGGTCAACAATATCATTCACCAAAATGGAGCGATTTACCTAAAATAAATGATTAACATTGACCATGAACACATAAGTAAAATTTTATTCACAATCACGTAAATCATTTTTCTCTGTTCCATGAATAGAGAAAGCCCTCAGCTTTGCCTATGAATGATAGACAGTTTCAGATACATCAAAATTAAGTGTGTCCAGGAAATCCAGAGTTGTATCATCAATCAACCATAGACAAATCCAGATGTCTTCTTTCATTTATCTGTCCTCTTATTTGTATCTTCATCCTTTCTCTGAACAAATATTGATAGACGGTTATCTGGCAAGCAGGTTGCTATTCTGGATGAGGCAGATGGCGTGGAACAGAATAGGAAGCAATTCCCATTCAGGGAAGCTAATCTAGCTCTCACCCCCGTGACTGTTCTGCCCATGCAGAGCCACTGAACCATCGCAGAGGCCTCTGACCAGGCTCCCTACTCCAGAACACGGAGCTCCTGTTCCACCCCAAACCAGATGAAGCCAGTTTCCTTGAGCTCTCATTTAGTTGTATCTCCCTATACAGAAAGTTCCAGAGGCTCCATCTTTCCTAGGAAAAGTTTAGACGTCTTATGCCTGTATTGGATTGGCCAAGAAAATATTTTTCTGTAAGATACTTTGTGAACTTTTTGGCCAACCCCATATCTACTTTCACCTGCTCAACCCCAGTCTTCCTTTTCCACAATCCCTTGACCTCTCACCATGGTGGACATGAACACAACCTTCCAGACAGCATGCCCACATGCCTGGAGCAGTCCTACTTTTGGACCTTTGCTCTGGATACTTTTTTTTTTTGTATTCTCTTGCCCTCATTTTTATCCTTCAGCATCTTGTTCATCTTTCAGGATCCAACTACAACAGCTTTTCTTAATCAAAGCTCTGTTTATCGAGCACTTACTATGTGTCCCATATCACATCATGGTAAGTACTATGTATACATGGTCAGATTTAGTTTGTACCCTGACCCCATGAGCTGGGCGTTATACCCAGATACAGAAATTTGATGATTGATGCCTTCCACCATCTTCCCAATGAAAGAATGGCTCCCCTCTGTCCATATCCTTCTTAGCATCCACACTTTTCATATTTTCCATTCTTTGAGATTTAATCCTGTCATTTTTAAAACTGTGCTCACAGAGTCTTGTATCTGGTAGGGATCATTAAATGTTTATCTATAATTTTATTTGGATAAATTCTACAAAGTCAAGTAGAATGAAAGTGTTCACAAAGTATCTTTCAGTTCAGGGAGTCAAAAAGGCAATCATGGTGGCAAAATTTAAATGTCCAGGACAGGAAACATGGGTAAATTAGAACCCTGACAACATTTATCTTTACCTACATTTAGATTGCATTTCAGTCATTAATCAGAACAGAATTTGGGGTCCAATCTACATCACGTAGTTAGTGTTTGTTGTGAAGTGTTGTTTTCTGACCTTGTGTGCTTGGAGATTTTTGTAGGTGGCTATTGTTTATGTGCACATACAAGGGCACGTGGGCACACATGTTCTTGTTGGTCTTGGAAATGCAGGAGCTGATGAATATTAGTAGATTCATTCCATCCCTAGCTGTGTCCTCATTTCCAGATTAACCCATGATACACACATGCAGACATCTATGGGAAGAATCGTTCTTCAGACCTGGAATGCTGGCCTGGCTTTGTGCTCCCTCTCCCCGCCCCAGACATTGCTGTCTGCCTGTCAGAGCAGTGCAGTGAGCCAGCAGCGGGCCAGGGTCAGACACTTTACAGTAATAGCACTAATCGTCGGAGCCATTCTTCTGTCCCTAATGCATAGAATTTGATGTGCTCATTTCATTATACATATATATGCTGCAAATCACACAAGCTCCTGAAGAGAAGTAATTTGTAGTTAATGGGAATCAATTCAACCCAAAATTATCTCAAATTTCGAGGTGCGGTCTCTCAGCATTCTGGAATCTTTACCTCACTCTATTAGGGCATGCCATAATTTTAGGCAGCACTCAGTCTGTTCTTGGGCTTTTAGTGGAAAAGCATCATTCTATAAGACAGGGACTCTTTTCTAATCCAATGGATACATTATATTAATCATGTCTTTCATGAATATTGTTTATCTAATAGCTCACCTCCTGATACATAAGATGTAAATATAGACTCATATAAGCATCCATGAATATATTATATTTCAAATGAAGTAAACAGAATCACAATTCTGATGTTGGTTATGAATATAATGCTAGCAGTTCTGTGATGTGAGTAAATATTCAACTACAAGGGTCTGTGTCATTTTTGGTGACTATGGGTTTGACTACTGACCCACACAGAAAATGAAATTAGCGTGAAGTAATTTCTAGACCTTAGCACTCAGGAGTAGAGCCTCACCCAGAAATACTCATCTCCAGAATGACATCTACCAGCCCTCATCGGCTTATGGGTGAACATTTGTGGATACTCCAACAGGGCTTAGGACTTTGAAGACCAGAAAGGTTCTGGATATTCTGAGCCCTGAACACCCCCACACAGCTGTAATACAACCCAAAGGATCATATTTTAGTGATATCTAACCTAGGAGAGGCTACAGCAATTTTTAAAAATACTTATTCATTTATGATTTATTTGTCTGCACCAGGTCTTAGTTGCAGCATGCAGGATCTTCTGTCTTTGTTGTGGCATATGGGCTCTAGTTCCCTGATCAGACATGTGGGCTCTAGCTAGAGCCCCCTGCGCTGGGAGCACAGAGTCTTAGCCACTGGACCACCAGGGAAGTTCCAGGCACTTATTATTGTCATTATTATTTCCTACTATGTCAATGTGTAAAGAGCACATTTTAAAAGGTGGAAGAGTGATTTTAGGTCTGGGAAACAGGACTTGGTAAAAAATGTCTTCACATAAGCTCCCCGCAAAGATGTGTAGCATTCTTCTCATGAAAGGATGGGTGTCTTTTAAGCCTTCTTCTTTTATCATCACCATCAGCATCACCACCATCATCAAATTATCTTGGATACCATGTGACCCCATGACACTTCTTCCTACTCACAGAATAAATTATTCCAGGAGCACAAACACAATTTACATGTTCTAAGCTCTCCCTGTGTGTGTATGTGTGTGTGCATGTTCACACATACACTCAGTTGTGCACTATTCTTTGCGACCCCATGGATTGCAGCCCATCAGGCTCCTCTGTCCATGGAATTTTCCAGGCAAGAATGCTGGAGTGGGTTGCCATTTCCTACTCCAGGGGATCTTCCTGACCCAGGGATCAAATCCATGTCTCTTGTATCGCCTGTATTAGTAGGCGGATTCTTTATCACTGTGCGACATAGGATTCCCAATCTCTCCCTGAGCCCTCTCAGAAATAGTAATGTGTTCAAGCTAGATTCCATGGACCCCAAACTGTGTCCAAATAGTCTTTATTAAACCACTGCACCATTTAGAGGGCTTTGAATACCTCAAAACCTTGTGATCATGCTTTGAAAGAATTAAAAATATAATGAAGAGCCACAAGAGACTGTTGGGCTGGATAATCACTTTGATAACAATCTATTCTTTCATTGTTGGGGCATTTGACAGAAACCATATGTGTGCAAAATCCCCGGCTGCACCAAGCGCTACACAGACCCCAGCTCCCTCCGGAAACACGTGAAGACTGTGCACGGCCCAGAGGCTCATGTCACCAAGAAGCAGCGAGGGGACGTGCATCCCCGGCCCCCACCCCCGCGAGATTCCGGCGGCCACTCACAGTCTAGGTCACCTGGCCGGCAGACTCAGGGAGCCCTCGGGGAGCAGAAGGACCTCAGCAACACTACCTCAAAGCGGGAAGAATGCCTCCAAGTGAAAACGGTCAAGGCGGAGAAGCCCATGGTATG
Source organism: Capricornis sumatraensis (assembly GCF_032405125.1). Taxonomy (NCBI): domain Eukaryota; kingdom Metazoa; phylum Chordata; class Mammalia; order Artiodactyla; family Bovidae; genus Capricornis; species Capricornis sumatraensis. The sequence goes on from NC_091073.1 coordinate 83,879,470, forward strand.
TCATTCGCTTTCCTTCTGATTGTCCCAGATCTCTAAAGGGGCCAGGTAGGGTGCTGAGTTAAGGGAGGACCGCATCACTCCTGTCCTCACTGGAACCCACTGTTTGATTTAAGGAGATCAGAGCTCATTGATCTCAATTGCTTACCCCAGCTCAGAAAAGAGGTTTGAGGTTTCCTAACTGCTTTCTTTAAATCAATCTGGAAGTTGTGGCAGGTAGACACACACCACTATCCACATTTTCAGGAGGCCTCTAACATAGAGAATTATTCATCGGGTCCTTCTGTAAAAATGTTTTCTGACTTCTGTGCCTTGGCGACCCCAAGAGAAATAAGCCATGCACCAGTGCTGAGTTGCATCAGTTGTGTCCCACTCTTTGTGACCCTGTGGACTGCAGCCCACCAGGCTCCTCTGTCCATGGGATTCTCCAGGCAAGAATACTGGAGGGGTTTGCCATGCCCTTCTCCAAGGGATCTTCTGGACTCAGGGATCAAACCTGTGTCTCTTATGTCTTCTGCACTGGTAGGTGGTTACTTTACTACTAGCACCACCTGAAATAAGCCATGGTCCCTGTTCTTTAGGGGTCTGCAGTCCAGTGGGATAGGCAGACCAAGAAAGCTTGGGTAATAGGGCTCTAAGACAAGTCTGGGTGCGAGCATTCAGAGCGGAGCTAACAGGGTGCACTTGGCAATGCCATGGGAGGGGCAGAGGGCAAATGGCCGCCAAGTGCAACACTCAGAGTGGGAAAGGAATCTGTGCAGGGGCCCAGGACCTGGCACAGCCAAACATGAGTCATGGGGCCCCAGGGGAATGTGCCAGAGTAAAACAAGGGGAAGATATAAAGGGATTTTTAAATTTTTTTCTGAATTTTTAGAAAAGACAACTCCTGTGCCAATCTAGAGATTAGTTGATAGACTTGAGACCATATCTAAAATGATTCCTGAAACAAGGAGGTAGAAAGCAAGGGAGGGATTTGAAAAATGTCATTGACAAAAATCTTACAGTTTGATGACAAATAGGACACATGGATTAAGCTATTGCTGTGGCTTCTTTCAGACTTCACTTGGTGATTTTTGCCTTATGCATGGGCCAGAATAAAACAGCTAAAATTTTCCCAAAGACAAAATGAAAAGAGTAGCAATCAGAGGAGATTTAGTTCATCTGTATTTGGCATATGCATAATGGAGTCAGCTCTGTGTTTTGGGTTCTAGTCTGTCCACTCTTTGGATGTGAAAGGTACTAGATAAGTCACATGCTTAGACTTCCACATGCATGGGAACGATCAGGCAGGCAGATTTCTACTCAGTGTAAGGAATCATTTGCATAAAATTAGAAAAGTGCAGGAATTGGATGGACATCCTGTGAATTCCTGAGTGATATCATGTGTAGCCAGTATGTATGGGCAGGAACTAATACGCATATGACTTAATTGCATTTTAGTGACTAACTGAGTTTGTCTTTAAACTCTTAAGAGTCTTAGCAAGTGACATTAGGTCTAGCCAAAAATCATGCAAATAAGCTATCTTGTCATTATTTCCCTATGGATAGCTGTACTTTGCTTTTAAAAAACACCTTACTAAGAAGTTTATGTATGTGTTATAACTGATCCCTATACATTTAAATTAATCAGTTCATAAACTGTGTTTTATATACTTTTAGGGGAGGAGTATTTATCAGTTTCCTAAAATAAAGTCCACCTGTATAAAAATTGTGCAAAAGATTTAACCATTTATCCTTAGTGTTTACTGAAACAAAGAAAGTGAATCTGTGGTCTCCTAGATAATGTCATTGAAAGACAATGATTTATATTTTTAGGACATCCTGTGAGCTCAGAGCCCCTGGTACATTTTATGTACATCCTTAGCAAAAAAGAAGGAAAGAAAGAAAAGTTATCACTTCTCCAAACACTCATTATTTAAAAAGAAAATTGGTAGAAATAAAAACATACAGCGATTTTGCTCAGTGACATCTGAGATGCTCCAAGATGTGAAATATTTTATGAGATATAGATATATTGATATAGAAACAAACTGCTGGAAAGAGATTTCAGGATATTGAGACTAGGCCCCATATTTTACAGGTGTGGAAACAGAGGCTTAGGTTAATAAATTAGTCAAATTTCCACAGGAGACTTTTTTATGCATATGTGCTCACACATGTAAATGAGTAGGTTTCTTCGTAGATGTAGTTATTGAAGCATGTGAGATATACATTTCTAATATTCTTTCTTTAAAAACTTGTCTTTGATTTGTTCATCACGCTATAAATTAAATTCTTTCTTCTTTTTTTCTGATTACTCCAACATCTCTTCTGTGTAATGCTCCTAAATGTCTTGTTCTCACTTCCTAAGGACAGTGGGTAATAAGGTGAGGGAATTTTGGCTTCTCTGCTCTCTTTGTTTTGTTTTCATTTTAACATATAGCTTTTTATTTATTTCATTTTCTTCAGTCTTTGTCCTTTGTGATATCTTTGGTAGTGAACATTGCCCAGATATGTTTCCAACATAGAAGCAATGTGTTTCGAACATTCAGCATGTGAAAATGTGGAGTTAGATGTTGAAATTCATCGTTCTATTTGTCTAGGATTCCATAATAAATCACACTGAGGCCGACCAAGCAGATGTTCTCAAAGACCATTTAACTGTCATGTTGACTAGTGTAAATTTATTCTTGGACCAGACGTGCACCACCTTCTTAGAGCAAGAGCTGGATGTACTTGTTGGCAATCTAACCTGTATTGAACTGTCGGGGTCCTTTAAGGATTTTCTAATTGTAGATGCATGAGAGCCTTCTTCCAGGCCCTGTGGAAACGTGAGTCTGCACTCTTCCGCAGGGAAGTGTGTGTACACACACACAGATTCACACACACACATACTGATTTGACAATCCGAGAGGAAAAGTCATTCAAAGCCCTGGATGATCTAAGTTCTCTGCAAAGGAGCAGGTGGTCCCTTCAGTGCTCTGCAGAAGCAAAAAAAAGCCAGGCTTCATGCATTCATGATCACATTTGTGCATCTTATTTTTCTCTGCTTGGTTGCCCAGGACACACTTAGTGTACCATGTGGTGCTCACCTAGAAAGTGTTCATTTCCTTGGGTGTGTGTACTGTGGTCTCAGGAAAAGTGTGACAGGTTCCACGGAAATGACCTGTGTCCAGAGCCCCTTCTGACAGCACTGTGGTTCCACCTGAGACCATAGCCGTGTGTACCAGAGTGTGTGTAGTTATCTCTCCTTGCTCATGGGCTGCTGTCAGACTCTAGTTGCTAGGTAACACCAGAGAGAGTGCTGCAGAGGAACAGAAGTGAGGCCAGGCCAGGAGTCTAGGTCATCACACTGTTCGCTCTGTAACTTTGGGCAGTCACTGAACTTCTCTGAACATCACTTTTCTTATCTCTACGAGAAGGATGCAACTGTTTGTCCACCGGGGCAGCACTGGAATTTCAGATGGGCCAGGTCCAGATTGTGCAGACCGCTCAATGCAAGCCAGAGTGCTCCCAAATGTAGACATAATGAGCTGTCCCCATGGTCAGGGGCCCCTGGAGGAGGGGTCTTTCCCTGAGAACCTAGTGGACTAGATTAAGTTCCCAAGAGTTGCAGAATTGGCTTGCCAAGTCCACTTGGTTGGGGTTAGGGAAACCTGGCTTGATTCTCCTAGTGCAAGGCCAGGTGCACACTGGGGACTGGAAGACGCCTGTGACTTCCCCCAGAGACTCCTTTCTGTCTACGGCAGAAACTAAGTGACTGAAGTCTTCCCTCCTAAAACTGCTTTTACATATATCTCCCTACTTGGAGTTTTACAGAGCAAGAAAATGTAGAAGGAATGGACAGAGACTATAGAGCTTGGGGAACCAACCCTGAACCGTAAAGAGGGACTGGTTGGAGGGGAGGTAACATGTGTTCCTGGCATATATATCCTGAGGGCTAAAGCATTTATAGTAATAACCACTAATACTCTCCAAGCCAATTAATTACTACCTATTATCCAGGTCTTTTTGAACTTTGTGTGTTTTCAGGGCTTCACTCCTAATTTCCGCAACAATCCTTAGGATAAATAAATTGTCCCCACTTTCTGGATAAGGAAACTGAGGTTTAGAGTGGCTAAGTAATTTGCCCAAAGGCTCAAGTCATGGAGGTGGGGTGGGAACTGAGGAAATGGGACGCAGAGTTGGCATCGCGGGAGGGATTCCATGGCTGCTGCCTCACACCTGGCTCCCCCTGCTGTCCATTGCCCTCCACGGTACATCTGCCTGCTGGCCCATCCACCATCACTGAGCTCAGGGGAGGCCACCTCCATTCACTAGAAAATAGTTCTTCTCCCACTGAGAATCCCGCAGGACTTGATCTGCGGGATTGCTCATTGTCTGCTCCCTGGCCTTGATCATCTAGGTAACATTTAATTTCCTTTTCTTCTTGACCCCACAGACATCTCAGCCAAGCCCTGGTGGTCAGTCTTCATGCAGCAGCCAACAGTCCCCCATCAGCAACTATTCCAACAGTGGGCTCGAGCTTCCTCTGACTGATGGAGGTGGTGTGGGCGACCTCAGTGCCATCGATGAAACCCCAGTCATGGACTCGACCATTTCCACTGCAACCACAGCCCTTGCTTTGCAAGCCCGGAGGAACCCAGCAGGGACCAAATGGATGGAGCATGTCAAACTAGAAAGGCTCAAACAAGTGAATGGAATGCTTCCACGACTGAACCCCATTCTACCCCCTAAAGCCCCTGCAGTCTCTCCTCTCATAGGAAATGGTGAGTGCCAGCCAGACCTCATGTCTGCTCAGGGTTTTCTGTTCTTGCAGAGGCAGCCAGAGCACTGTGTGGACCCAGGTCCTTGGGTTTTCTGTTTGCTTGTTACCCCACCAGCCCTAAAGTAATGCTGGAACTATGCATATTAGTGTTACCTTTCTGGAGAACCCATATTTTATTGGGTTAGCCAAAAAGTTCGTTCAAGTTTTTCTGTAAGATAATATAGGGAGAAAAAAGCCAATGAACTTTTTTGGCCAACCCAATAAAAGCAGACAGTAAGAGGATAATACTGGAATGAAAAGCAAAACTGCGTGTGACTCATATTCTGATGGTGAAATCATCACTATTAGATCAGAGTAAGGAAATCTTAGCTGCAGAGGCATCCAGAGTTAGCCCCTGCCTCTGATTTCCAGTCTACAGCCAGTGGGTAAACAGTCACTTTGACCAATGTGGGCACAATTCAGAGAAAGGGAAGCCACTTCTGCCACTGTTGGCCCCTAGGCGGTTTGCGTTTCTGAGATTACACTCAGTACCTGGAGCAGAGCCCAGGTGTGAACTCCCACACCCCATCAAATCAGGTGCCTTACACCTGCATAGGATGTCGGAGGAAGCCCTGAGAATGGGGATGAGACCCTCAGAATGCCTTCTGCCCTTGGGCTTCCTGTAACTTGAGCACTGTATGTAAACCCTGTGGTTCTTCACTTTGCCCTTGCACTACACCTGCGAAGGCGCTTAGCTCATCCAGGGAGTTGTTACTGCTTTGTTTAAGCCAGGGAATCCACCACTGCAGCCTGCCGCCTGCTCACCCACCCCCTTACTTCGTCACTGGCCCTTCAGCATTGCAGGGCAGGGGTGGGTCACCGTGACCAGACCGGTCATAGATTGGTTTGGTTTGGTTTGGTTTCTGGCCCCAGAACCTGTGTTGTCATCCCGAGGTGAACCGGTGTCTCCCACGCTGTCTCTGCAGGCACGCAGCCCGGTACCAGCTGCAGTCTGGGCGGGCCCATGCCCCTTCTCCCGAACAGAAGCGACCTGTCTGGGGTGGATATCACCATGTTGAACATGCTCAACCGGAGGGACAGCAGCACCAGCACCGTCAGCTCCGCCTACCTGAGCAGCCGCCGCTCCTCTGGCATCTCGCCCTGCTTCTCCAGCCGCCGGTCCAGCGAGGCGTCTCAGGCCGAGGGGCGACCCCAGAACGTGAGCGTGGCCGACTCTTATGACCCTATCTCCACCGACGCCTCTCGCAGGTCCAGCGAGGCCAGCCAAGGCGACGGTCTGCCCAGCCTGCTCAGCCTCACTCCCGCCCAGCAGTACCGCCTGAAAGCCAAGTACGCTGCCGCCACGGGCGGCCCCCCGCCCACGCCGCTGCCCAACATGGAGAGGATGAGCCTCAAGACGCGGATGGCCCTGCTGGGAGATGGCAGGGAGCCGGCGGGGACCCTGCCTCCCGTGCATCCTCCTCGGAGATGCAGCGACGGCGGGGCCCACGGTTACGGTCGGCGCCCGCTGCTGCCCCAGGATGCACTGGGCAACGGCGTGAGAAGAGCCAGCGACCCGGTGAGGACGGTTTCGGAGAGCCTCTCTCTGCCCCGGGTACAGCGGTTCAACAGCCTTAACAGCTTCAACCCTCCGGTGTTGCCTCCATCCCTGGAAAAGCGCAACCTCGTGCTTCAGAACTACACGCGGCCCGATGGGGGCCAGGCCCGCCACTTCCACTCCTCTCCCTGTCCCCCGAGCATCACTGAGAATGTCACCCTGGAGTCCCTGACCATGGACGCCGATGTGAGCCTGAACGATGAGGACCTCCTGCCCGATGATGTGGTGCAGTATTTAAATTCCCAGAACCCAGCCGGGTATGAGCAGCACTTCCCAGGCACCTTCTCTGATGACAGCAAAGTGCCCCACGGCTTGGGGAGTATACCCGGGGACTTTGACCCACTGGGACTGCCCGACAGCCATGCCAGCCACACCGGCAGCCAGCAGTACCGCAGCCTGGAGCAGCCCTGCCCCGATGCCAGTAAATCCGACCTGCCCATTCAGTGGAACGAAGTCAGCTCTGGCAGCGCCGACCTGTCCTCCTCCAAGCTGAAATGCGGCCAGCGGTCCATGGGGCAGCAGGCCCGGGCCTTCGGGTCGTACAGCCACATGGGTGTTCACCCACAGAATCCCTTGAGGAGTGGGGCTGGCCCAGCTGGGGGGTATCCGACCCTTGGGGAGCATGCCAGCTCCTTCGGGGGCCTGGAACACTTAGTGAGCCACGGTGGCGGAGCTGGCACCAACGGGAATACCTTCCACGAACCACCCTATAAGGCCCAGCAGTATGGGAACTGCCTCAACAGGCAGCCTGGTGCCCCCAGCTTACTCGATGGGGCCTGTGGCCCTGGGATCCAGACAGTAAAGCTGAAAAGCATCACCATGCAAGGGAGCGGGAACCATCTGGATTTTGGCCTGTCGGTGGCGTCGAATGAGTCAACCAGCAGCACGGTGAATGGCATGCCCACCCCAGACCCCACAGGGCAGGGGTACCTGGCTCAGCAGCTCCTCGGTGACAGCACACACCCGCAGGGGGCAGGCCGCTCCGGGCAGAACCTGCTGGGGCAGGCTAGTGCTACCTCACACATCTATCAAGGGTCGGAGAGCAGCCTGCCCGGGCCTCCCAGCATCAGCGTGCAGCCGCCAAGTGTGGCAGCTGTCAGGGGCTACCAGCCATGTGCTGGCTACGGGGGTGGCCGGCGCCAGGCTGGGCCGAGGGGTGGTCTCGCTCTGCAGCCAGGACAGTTCAGTGACCTGAGTCAGACCTGCAGGGTGAATGGCATCAAGATGGAGATGCCAGGACAGCCCCATCAGCTCTGTTCGAATGTGCAGAGTTACTCTGGTCAGTTCTATGACCAAACCGTTGGCTTCGGTCAGCAAGACATGAAAACTGGTTCCTTCTCCATGTCAGAAGCCAACTGCCTGCTCCAGGGGGCCGGCGCCGAAAACTCTGAATTACTCTCCCCAGGTGCTAACCAGGTGACAAGCACAGTTGACAGCCTCGACAGCCATGACCTGGAAGGGGTGCAGATTGATTTCGACGCTATCATAGACGACGGGGACCACACCAGCCTGATGTCGGGAGCCCTGAGCCCAAGCATCATTCAGAACCTTTCTCATAGCTCCTCCCGACTCACCACGCCGCGGGCTGCCCTCCCGTTCCCGCCTCTGTCTTTGAGCACCACCAACATGGCAATCGGGGACATGAGCTCTCTGCTGACCTCCCTCGCGGAAGAAAGCAAATTCCTTGCGGTTATGCAGTAAGCATTAGGGAAAAAAACAACTGCCAAGAGACCTGAAACTTTAGGAGTTTAAAAGATTAAATTGACCCATTTTTGTTTGGCTGAGTTTTTTTAGTTCTGTATGTATTTTAGCGATCTCATCTCACCTAACTGGGATGTGTTTCAAGTATATTCCTTTTATGGAAAAGGACTCTGAAAAGCCCTAAAGTATTCTAGGGAGAAACTGTCTTCCATTTCAGTTTTGAATCAGTATTGTTATACTCAAAACATCCTCTTTAAAAAAAGAAAAGAAAACTATCAGCCTGTTCCTCCCTCCCCCGTCTTTTTTTTAGTAAACCGGTGTAAATGGTGATGTGCGCATTCTTTTCTTTTCAGAGAGGGTAAGTGAAAGGGTTTGACGTGTCTCTCCGTTATTCCAAGGAACTAGGAAGTTGGTGTGCTTGTGACTAAGGGGTTACACGTCCAGCGTTTTTCCATTTTCCTTTACGTATGCTCAATGTTTGTTTCTGTGTTTTCTTTTGTTTTTGAATTCCCACACTGGGCTCAGGAGTCGGAAGTTGGAGAGTGAGTTTGGGAATCTCTTGTGGGTGTACTGTAGCAGAGGTGACAGGCTTTTGAGAAGCTCCCAACCCCCGTTCAGTTTGGGGCATGCTTCAGACAGATACACACAAGGGGAAATTCAGGGCTCCTGTGCAGGAAATTGTTTGCCCACAGTTGGGGTTTAAACTTCTTCCTGTCCATACATGTGCTGGACAGGAAGGTGGGCACGTCTGTATGTCAGTTCTCAGTTATGGACCCTGCCTCCACTCTCTGTCTATCCACGAGTGTTCAGCGCTATTCCACGGAGAGACAGGGAGGGGTGTTGGGTGACGCCCAGACACACTATTACTTTCATCTGTTCTGGTAAGAAGGTAGATATGTTATAGATTAAAGCTATTGCATAGAATTTGGGAAATATTTGTGGGTTGGCATATTTGTTGATTAATTCCATCACTCGCCCCATTTTCATAGATAACAGAATAACTGAGAATTGATTATATCTAGTTTTGAGTATATAGGTACTTAATCCCACAGCTGGCTATGTTATCAACAATATATCAATTCCACTATAGCAAAAGAGTATTTCTGTTCTAAGTGCCCTATTTTAGGGGACTCATGAAATTTGTTTGTAAAAGAAAAGCTCACAGACCAGGATATTTGGAATAAATTGCTTCAAACATTTTCAGTATTTAAAAACACTAAGGGCACAGTTTCATAGCCGTGTGGATACATTCTTAACACTCTATTACATTATGCACCCATTTAAGAAGTTAAGTCTTCTATGCAGTTTGTCCTTAATGTGGACTTAAGCTAGACTTTCAGATGAAAAGGTTTAAAGACTTAAAAAGTGCGGCTACTCCCCGTGTGTACAGTTGCTACACATAAAAGACATACCATGTGTGCATAGGGTATGTGGACTACCCAGCGTTTTACTTTTAAAAAATATGTAAACTAGTAAAATACAACAGCAGCACCTCAGTCGACATGCTGTATTCTGTCCCATTGATCTTGGAGTTCAGTTCAGTTCAGTCGCTCAGTCGTGATTTATCCAAAGTGATTCATAAGTCCATTATGTGTTTTTTCCCCTTTCTGCCATTTAAATTAGTAGTAGACAAAAATCAAGTAAAAGTGTGAGATAATAGACTATTAGGACCAGCTCATTTTTCTCAGGTTTATGTTCTCTCATTTGGACCAAGAATCTCACGTGGGGTAAAATTCCCCTCTGAATTTTAGACTTTTGGGACTTCAGCTGAGACAGTTGGGTTTGCTTTCAACTAGATGAAAGCAGAGGGGTATTGAGGTCCTCCTGCTGTTCCCCATGTGCAGCACCTTCTTTTAAATCAAAGGAAGCATCCACTTTGGAACAGAGCCCCAAATCAAAAGACAAGTAGTGATCTGAGCTAGCAGAGTTGAGTCTCTATCACTCTTCAGTGGAAAAATCGAGGCCTTTTCTGTATTCTTTAAACGGGTCATGATCTGGTCACAAAATTGGCAGTCCAGTTCCCTGAAGCTCGTATCTAGGTGAACTCAAAAGTCCCAAGGTCCTGGTCTGAGCTCGCCTGCTTTTGTGGCTTAACCCCATTCCTGTCTTCCTCCTCCTGCACTTCCCCACTAGAGTCCTTGGATGTGCCCTGCATTTCTCAGTTACCAATATTTCCCAAATCACCTTTGCTGTGCGTGGAAGGATGGATGGAGACTGAGATGAGCATGGTTGTCACCTTGGGCCCTTGTTTTTTCCTTTGCTTTCTGGCAGTTCTCCTGGTTGTCCCCTATCTTTTTCTTTCTATATTTTGTTTTCCTTGTTCTGGCCTTCAGATTTGCAGAAGACTCACCTTTCAGCTCAGTATTTGGTTTCTCTCAGTATAAAAATCTCAGAAGAACGGAGGAGAGGGGAGGTGGGAGAGGAAAGTGTCCTTTTGAATGTGATGGACTGTTGCGATAGTCAGTGAAGAAGATCTTTTGGGGCCACTTCCAAGTGTTCTGTCTGGACGTGGATTTCTGTACACTTAGAATCTCCTGTGATGGGACCCATCCCCAGTCTCCAGTCTTCCCTCCTCTTCTCTTGTCCCTTGCACTTGGGGAGATAACACCAACTCACTAGGGTCATAGCCGGCTTTTTAATGCAGGCTCATGCATGGTACTTTTGTTTAGGACCTGTGATAAACGTGTCTTTCCTTGTCAATCCATTTTATTTTTTTCTCTAAAGAACTGATCAGACCCTGCTCTTCACACATTGGCTCACACTCTCGAGCCACAGAGTTTTGATTCTTGCGATGTATGTGCCTTATTTTATGTTAATGTTGTCGGAGTGAGGGACCAGTTGGTGTTGCCCAATCAGGGCTTGAGGCTGTGTGCTTGCCACCAGCCAAGAGGACCCGATTGTAGCAGAGTCTGAGCTGTCTTGTAACCTGACTTCCCATGTTGTTTTGAATGCACAGGAGGATGTTCTCTTACAACAAGTTACTGTTGTGTATCCTGCAAACGTGTAAGATAAAATACCAGTTCATTGTTTTCACCTTTTTTAGATTTTTTAAAAAATAAAATGTGTAACCCTTTTTTTAAAAGAAACGTGTAAATACATTTAAGTATTGTAGGCATAGTGTTTGGACGTGGCCGGCCCCGGGCCTTCCTTGGATCAGCCTGCAGCCTGTGCGATGCCCCCTACGCCCACCTCAAGCCCGGGGCTGCAGCCCCCCCAACAGATGGACTCTACTTCCGCTTTCACAACCACTTAGTCTTTTTATAACAAAGAAAAGGAACCATGTTTCTTACAATGTCAATAAAAAAACTCTTTGTACTGAAATGTTTCCTAGGCGATTTATTTAATTCATAGTTGAATGGAAAAGGGGCTCTCTTTGGAAAAATCCAGAACCTGCATTTACTCAGACCACCCCCCTGACTTACACACACACACACACAAGCTTAGTCTGAGACCCAGACTCTTCATCCCTAAGATGGAGGATGAGGCAATACACTCTTAGAGTGGTGTGTGAGGAGGGGTACCTGGGAGGCATGCCAGTTGTAATGTGGGCATTTTTCTTTATTTTATCTCTTGGCCAAACTCTTAAGAGGAAGGACATGAACAGGTTTAATGTCTCCCAACTTGTCCGTCTTTTATATATCATCCTGTTATTCGGAGATACCCTAACACACCTTACCAGAAAATCTGACATGGTAGAAGCTTACTCTAATGTGGCTTTTAATAACTGATACCAGGTGAAAATAGAAGCTATTTCTCTCATTTGTCTTTTCTCCAGATCATTATAAAAGACTTCAGGAGGGTCTCTTCCTCTCAGTAGCATCAGGTATCTTTTGAACTACCAGGCGAAGGCACTGGTTGTTGCTGGGAAGGACAGGTGATCCTGGTTGTCAGTATCCTACAAGGATGGGTCAACCTTCATGCACATGTGCACAGATGCACAAACACACACACACACACACTCGCAGCACCTGTCCCAGAGAACCACTTGTCTCGTGGGTGGTGAATATATCGCTCCCTGACCTCTAGCAGCGATTTTCCAGTCATAAGGATGCTTCAGTCTTTCCTCATTCACAAAGGAGAATTTCCTCTCATAAATTCAAAATTCTTTGCTTTCATAACTAGATCCTTCACAGAAAGTGTCCAAATGTGTCCAGAAAAAAATGGGAAAAACAGGAACTTATGCCCTTTAGGTTTAAATTGTCTTCTCACAAAGATGCATGCCATGTAGTAAGTCAAAATTAAATAAGAGAAATGGGGCTAACAAAAAGGAAAAGTTGGAAATGAGATATTCCCGGAAATGAGATATTCCCATAAATGAGGCGCATGACAAACTCCTGTAAGTTCGTGTGAACAGGATGCAGGTACCACTGACAGCTTTGTTTAAAAGACTCCTCCTGTCAAGGAGACATGAAGGAGGCAGTTTGAGGTAAAATAGCAGAGCTGCAATCCATTTGGTATTTCATAAAAATTTATATTAAGTAAGTTTGGTTCAAAGATGTTATGTATTATCCAGATAAGACTATGACAGGAGAACGCTAGTATAAGATGGAAAATTTAACCAAGTGCCAAAATGTCTTATTCATCCCTTTTTCCTCCATGACTTTCTCTATTTTCTTGGCAGTTTTTCCCCTTTGGTTGGTAAAAAAAAATTTCGACTGAGTAAGTTTGAAAATCAAATTTACTTTATTAAACTGTTCATGAATGGAGCAGCATTTCATCTAGGAAGCAGAGACAGACTCCAAGGTTTTGTGCAAAATGGAAGGCTTTTATGGAGAAAAGAGTGGGACAGGAAAGTCATTCATAAGAGAAAAATGAAAGTTTATTGGAGGAAACTGAGAGTTTGGGTAATGAAGGCTCCTCATTGGCTGAGCTGTATTTCCATCAGCTGGGTTTGTTGATGGGCAGGAAGAAAATCTGCCTTCTTTCTATTGTTGTAGTAAGGTTGTTGTACCTTCTGTCTGGAAGTACAAGGTAGTCTCTTCCTGTTGGGATCTGTGATTGACGTTTTCATGTTTGGAGTAATTGACAAGAAGTGGTAGCCTTCTCTATTCCAATTTTTGTTGGGGTTTCGTTTTTATTTTCACAGGCCTTACTTTATAGTATATTTACTATTCCAAAAACAATCTGAGCTCATATCTCCTTTAATGTTAGCTTCCCTGGTGGCTCAGATGGTAAAGCGTCTGCCTGCAATGTGGGAGACCCGGGTTCGATTCCTGGGTCGGGAAGATCCCATGGAGAAGGAAATGGCAACCCACTCCAGCACTCTTGCCTGGAAAATCCCATGGACGGAGAAGCCTGATAGGCTACAGTCCATGGGGTTGCAAAAAGGCTACAGTCCATGGGGTTGCAAAGAGTCGGACACGACTGAGCCACACACTTTCACTTTCACTTTCCTTAAATTTTAATTTTGCCAACCTACACCTAGTTTATGCCTTCTCCACCTAGTTATCCAAACTCCTTACTATTTTTAGAATAGTAAGAGAATCTAGAATAGAATCTGGTTTTAGGCTTCTTTTTTCTTTCCATTTTACCCATACTCACCCAGCAGAGGCATGGAATCTTAGGTTTTACACATTTTCTGACCTGTCCCTGAATCTTCTGCAGCCTCTCTTGCTGCATCCAACCTTGCTCAAGGCCCAGTGGTAGGTTAGGATGGTCTCTGCCCTCATAAAACTACTTATAGGTTATCTGGGGGTGTAAGACAAGAGTTATATTAATTCAACAGCACAGCCTGTATGTCTAATATCCATTCAGAGTCCTTGAAAGGAACTAGAGATGGAAAGATGTCTAAAGCTGTGGGTCCATAGGCTTGTATACCAGTGGGAGGGACAGACGCGTAACTACAGAATACAACAGTGGGCTGTAACAGAAGACATTCAAGGGCAGGTTCAGTTTGGGGCATTATCCAAATGAGGTCCTTATAGCAGGGCTTCTCAACCTTGATATTATTGACATACGGGGCCAGATGTTCTTTATAGTGGGGGTCTATCTCATGTACTGTAGGATATTTAGTGACTAGTTGCCAGGACCACCCCACAAGTTGTAACAGTCAAAAATGTGTCTGGACATACCTACATGTCCCTTAGACATAAAATTGTTCCATATTGAGATGCTCCAGTTTAAGTAGTGAAAATACAAGGAGAGACATACTGTAGACAGGTGCCCAGAAGAAGGATTCAAGTGCAGACTCGGACTTGGGAGTCTGGCACACAGATGACAGAAGCAGCAAAGAGTAAAGCTCCAGGAACAGGCACAGGTATAGCTTGAGAGGAAGACTGAAATGGACCCCAAGGAACACTGGCCCCATGAACCAAGAGACGGAGGGCTCAGGTGAGCTGGCTGAATAGAGGAGAGGCAGGAGAGACTGCCTGCTCTCAAAACAGGGAGACGCTTTCCAGGAGGCCAAGATTGTAGAGGGCTATGTGTAGGCCTGGGAAAACATGAGCTGAAAAATACCCATTATAAGAGTCAGGAGACCCCAGAGATTGTGGGGGAGCATTTATCACTGGGGTGGTGAGAATAGACATGGGTTCTTGATAGTTAAGAAACCAATGACGCATAACACGAAAGGGAATGTGGTGACTTCTTTCGGGTAGCCCGTGCTATGTCATCATCCCAGATGCCATCAGAGTGAGAACACACATGGCTCCATGTTCTCACGAAGAAAAAGCAAGCAGTGAAGCTTAGGGCATGATGCTTCCTATCCACTAAGAGACACGTTCCAGTCCGAGGTGTTATGGTCACCTCAGAGAATGTGAAATACATTATTTCCAAGGGAAAGAGGCTGGAGAGGTAGAAAATTGTATTTTCTTGTGGTGGCTGTCCTTACTTGCTTCCATTTTTTCCTTCTTTCTTCTTTCCCATCCTCTCTTCCTTCCTTTAATAATAGAGGCTTGACCATGTTAATCATCCAATAAGAAAGAGGCAGAGGAGAGGAGGCGCTTGATGTTACAGTGGTCAGAACACCACCTGGACCACAGGATGGATGGATGACTCTCCTGAGAAATGAGGGATGGAGGGAAGGATGGGGACAGGTGTAGACAGATGCAAGGAATAGATATGGGAGATGGAGAGGCTGAGGGAACTCAACAGTGACTTAGACCCGTGAAGACACAGAGCGGTCTGGCTTGTGTCAGGAAGGCCAGTGACCTTGAACTGGGCTTTCAGAATGCATGGAGGGTGAGGAGGGGAGTGGAAGTCAGGGGGGAAGAGCATGAAGCCATGTGAGCTTCCCAAGTTCATCCCCGCTGCTCCAGCTCCATGGGATCCAGATTGGATTGATCAGGAGTAAGACTCAACTGGGAGATTATTGTGATTTTAGGGGGGAAAGTAAGATAATACCTTTTGGCAGTGATGGTGGGAGGCATGTGGAAGGGAAGGGAGTGGAGGCAGTGTGCCCTTGAACCCACACAAGGACGGCCCAGAGCTGCTGCGTCTTAGGGAAGCAGGAGAAGGGGCAAGAGGGGGCCCCCCACAATTTCCTTCCCATCCCTCGGGAGGTGGGGTCCAGCCCAGCCCTTCAAAGGCAGAGCAAGCTCCAGGGACTAGGGATGCTGGGGCGGGGGGAGGGGCTGGGGCAGGCACTGGTACCTACGGTACTCTCCATCACGGCTTCTTCACCGAGCAAGCAAGAAACTTTATGTGGAATTTCTAGTCAATGGTGCATAGAGGTTTTATGTTGTATTTTTTTTCAATTACAGGACTATTTTAATAAAGCAGCTGTGCTTCCTAGCTCTTACCTCCACTTCCCACCTGCCATAGCTCTGCAAGGCTCAGCTCACACCTCGCCTCTTGATTCTAATTTCCCTTCTGCTAGAGCCTTTCAAAGCCAGGGCTCCGTGAGAGGTGTGAGGTGGCCTGGCAAGCCGGCAGGCCGAGCTGGAGGGAGCACCGGCAGCCCTGGAGAGCCAGCCAGCCTTGCCCCGGGCTGGCTTCTTGGGAGAGAAGCCTGCTGCTGCCCTGGTCTGCAGCCACCATCAGGCGGGGGCAGGAAGCGGGGTGGATCGGCTCTGCCCTCTTCCTGAGCTGCTTCTTTGGGATCGGCCTTCTTACTCAAGCTCTAGCTGAAGAAAGATTCCTCAGCTACTCCAGCTAGAAGCAGCTAAAACCCCCAGGTCATCCCCACTCTTTATAAAAGCTATAGAGTTAACACGAGAGCTTCTGACGCTGGTGGTAAAGGGGCATCACAGCCTCTCCACCCCTGAACCATCTGAACCACATTCACATCTGAACCATACACCCCCCGCCCGCCACCAACAAACATGCATTTGGTAGTATTTTTGACCCAGTGCATCACTCCTGGTGTTCTGCTAATTCCCTGGGTACCAGTTGGAGGGCTTATGAAACAGCCATTTAGATTCTCTGAAATCAGGGGGAAGGTAGACTGGAGAGGATCCCACAGACTGCCCTTTCTTTGCTGGGCCTGCCTCTGAGTCCCTCTGCTCCTGCAAGGACCCCTCAGGAGATGGGAAGGGACGGCTCGCCCCTGCAAGAAACCCCTCGGGACTCCAGATCAGTGATCTTGCCCCGCAGCTGTGAAGCCTCCAGCACTCAGAAATTCTCCAGCCGATGTGATCCTCGCTTGGCAGTTGGACTGCAGCTCCTCCCAGCTGGCAGGCGCAGGCCTGCAGCCTTCAGGGCTTATGAGGGCCAAATGCAATGCGGAGGTGTGATTCACCGAGTTCCCAGAGGCAAGGGACGCGGCCAGCTGGCAGAGGATTACTGAACAGCCAGGCCAAGGAATTCCATCGCTGTTTGGATGGAGACAAGCAACTAGCTACCTCACTTCTCCTCCTCCCCCGCTGAGGCATGGAGATGAAGGCCAGCCAGGACGTGGGGGGCAGAGGGAAGGAACCAGACCGCTTCACTGACTACCAAGATAAGGCTCTGTGGCCGCATCCCCAGGGAGTCAAGGCAAGAGATTTCTGCCTTTTCATTTGAAGATGATTCTGGCACCCACCAAAGTTTCCCCAAAACACACCTAGATGCATTGCCCAAAGGTGATTTTTCAATAAGCATCAAACTTGTTAGGTAAGAAATGGAATACTGGGTAACAAACAAACAAGCCCAGTGTATACTCAAATCAAGGGTTGTCTAATCTCCTGAATAGGCGATTTCTCCCCCTGCGCCTTAACTATCCCAGGCTCTCTGGGTGTCTGTTGTTTCGGTTTAGTTGCTCAGTCGTGTATGACTCTTTCTCAACCCCATGGACTATAGCCTTCCAAGCTCCTCTGTCCATGGGATTGTCCAGGCAAGAATACTGGAGTGGGTTGCCATTTCCTTCACCAGAGGATCTTCCCGACCCAGAGACCAAACCTTTTGTCTCCTGCATTGGCAGGCAGATTTTTACCCCTGAGCCACCAGGAAAGCCTTCTGTGGGTGTCTACCGGTTACAAATCCATTGCACAGCCATTCTCAGCCCAACTTAAGAAGCTGGCTGCTCCATGAACCCAGGCCTCCCAACACCTCCCATTTGATCTACATCCTTCCACAGATGGAGTCATGAACCATTGCCATAAGGATTTCCCCAGAAGTTCACGCGAAGAAAAACCCCAAAGACCCCAGCTAAGCTCCCTCCACCTAAAGCTCAGATTCCTGCATCCTTTGAATTGAGGTAGCAGGTGACTGGGTAATCCTTTTTCACCTGTCTCTGCCCTACCCGCAGGGCAAGCAAACAACACTCTCTCTCTGAGTTCCAAGGCCACTGGGAGAAGAACAGAACGTCCTACTGACCTTAAAGACGGGAGATCAGGGACCAGCCTTTCCTCGGGTTGCTTTGACCCGGGCTGTCTTCACTCTCTGTGCAGTTTTAGACAATTTAGTATCTACTCTCCACTGTTTCGACTGAAAGGCCGACAGCTTCCAACACGGCGGCCTTCCAGCTTGTTGGAAAGGTGTTTTGAGGCACTCCTAAATCAAGTGGGTTTAACAGTCAGCCAAAGGGAAGGTTTTCGAAAATAAGCGGATTTCAATCCGTCCTTGCTGGTCTTGTGCACTCGGATTCCAGCTTCATTCAGACACAGGGTTTCCCCTTCGAGGAAGAAGTACGAAGAGGGTGCTGGGAACGGGGCGGGGCTGTGGTGGGAGAGAGAGGTTGACTCCAGCCCCAGCTGGTGTCTTGCTAGTGAGTTCTGGCCCCTCCCCCGGGTCGTGACGTTAGCGCAAAACCCACGAGTGAAGACTTAATCTTCCATAAGACTGCCACCCCTCACAACTTCAGAAGGCAGCAGTCAGTTCAAGGGGGTATCGGGTCATCACCAGCACTTTTGAGTGACTAGCTACAAGTTCAGGGGTTCCCGCAGCCTCTCAGGCTGATAATTCTCTAGAATGACTCACAACTCAAGACAGTGCGAACCTTCTGTTTGTAGTTGGATTATGAAGGATGCAAGTCAGGACTAGCTTGGGGACTATGAGGGTATCCTGAGCACAGAGCTTCTATGCTCCCCATGTGTGGAGTCAGGCCCTGTCACTTTCTGGACACATCCATGTGGCCACCATCAAGAAGTTCCACTGAGCCTTGGTGCAGAGGTTTTATCAGGGTTTCATCACATAGGCATAATTGATAAAGTCATTGTGAATCAGCACAATCTCCAGTGCCATCTACTCCCCAGAAGTCAGGCTAGATCAAAGTCTTCCCCTCTAATCTCATGGGTGGTTCCTCTGGTGACCAGCTCCCAGCCCTAAAGTCATTTTAGGGCCACGAAGAATCACCTCAACAACATAAACTCAGGTGTGACCCCAGGGGCTCCTGAATAACAAAAACATTGCTATCACTGGGGAATTCCAAGGACTTAAATCTCCCCCGAAACTTCATTTGGGCTTCCCTTGTGGCTCAGACAGTAAAGAATTTGCCTGCAATGCAGGAGACCCAGGTTCGATCCCTGGGTTGGGAAGATACCCTGGAGAAGGGAATGGCTACCCACTCCAGTATTCTTGCCTGGAGAATCAGCATGGACATAGGAGCCTGGCAGGCTATGGTCCATGGGGTCATAACAGAGAGCTTCTCCTTGGAAAACCCAGGAGCAAAGAAAGCTATGAGGTCCCAACTCAACTGAGAAGAGGTGCCCCCCTCAGCTGGCATGGGGACATAGGGCCAGCACCTCCTCACTAGTGAGATGTGAGTCCCTGAGCATCAGTGGTCTTATCTACAGATGTGGCTTGGTTATGTCTGTCTACCCCAGAGCTGTATTTATGTCTGCCTCAGAGTTCTCCTGAAGGGGGCTTCATATGGTGGATAGAACATGCTTGGCATATGCAGGAGCCAGCGAGCATTCAATGGACATGTTTATCTTTGTGGTGATTTTTTCTTCACTCGAGCAATAATTCCACATGATTGGAGTGCATAAAAAGGAAATCTGTGATATACAGGAAGATGAAGGCCGCCCAAAGCCAGAGATCTTAAGCGCTTACTCACCAACCAGCCTGCCTGCTTGTTAACTCTTGACTCACAAAGCAGACAGACATGAACACCTCAGTCAGGGTTTTCAGAGGTGAGAATTGAACACTAAAAAGATGTTTCCATTCAGACCAACCTCACAGGAATCAAGTCCAAAGAAGCAAATACTGAAGCTGATATTTTACCCCAACGTCCAAGGTATAGTAGGTTCCTAACCATCTCTGCTTTCCAGCACAGCAGGGCAACAGGAGCCATGCCTCCTTATCCTGCAGTGAGATCAGAGCTCAGAGACAGTCCCCATGGAGCCTCTCCAGACACTGCTCCAACTGCACCCTCACCTGCTTCTCTGCAGTAGTTTTGAAAGCAGAGGATCATGTCTTCACACTTCTTTTATCACTCTTTGTTCTTTGGATGTTTCGAGTATTTAGAAATTAAGATAAACTACCTTCTATAGAATTCAAGAATATGACCCAGTGGTCAGTCTGGAGATTAGAAACATATCCTGGTTCTGTAAAGACAGTCACTTTGGATATTTTCATGTGTCTACTCCCAGGCTTTTGGGTGATGCATTTGTTTCCAATAACATTTGTTTTCTTTTTATAAAATGAAGAGATATGCTGTGTGAAAAATAGAAAAAAATTAGAAGGAAAAAAACAGTCAGCTGTCATTCAACCACCCAGAAATAACTGCTATTAACTTTTTGTGATATAGTTCTGGTTCCTCCTTTTACAGGTAATATTTCACTATGAACATTTTCCCATGTCATTAAAAATTCTATTAAAATATGTGGATGTGGGCCAGGGAATGGAAAGACAGGTGATAGGGGGCGGGGTCAGCAGATGGGACTAATGCTTCCATGCTGAGGCCTTCCTACTGCTTAACTGCAGACTAGCCACATCCTTTCTTTCTTGGAGCTTGTGTATCTGTAAGTAGATTTTTGCACTCAGCGTAAGATACAGAAGAGGTAGACAGAAAGCTGCTGTGTCCATGCCTTTTCACTCATTCAGATCCTATAGCACACAAGGGTTAGAAAATGCTCACTGAATTTCCTGTGTACTAATCTTTCAGAACCTCCAGCAGGCCGTGGATGCATGCGTGAAACCAAGGTGCAAAACCTGATTGGCTGTGCAGGTGTTGGCTGCAGAAGCATCAGCAGGAAAGGCTAGGGACGTGCTGATGGCAAAGGACCACATCATCTCAGCAGCTGGAAGCAGTCACCTACAGCTTCGCCCATGCTGCCTGACCTCTGCTCACTGTCACACGCACCATCCTACATGGGCTTCCAAAGGTTCTGGCGGGGCAGGGATCTGTACCCCTGGGTGTGGCAGTGGTGCAGGGAAGCGGATGTGAGGACCCAGCGGCCAGGGTTCCCAGGAAGAGCAGACTGCTGGAGGGTCCCAAGGGACAGCGTGTTGGATGCTCCTGAACCCTCCACGCTGCCTTCTGGCTGGAGTTTTAAGCCTTACTGCAGAGAACCAAAGGGGCTGATGAGACCCAGGGGAGGGATGCCTGGGTCGCAGCATATCTCTTCATTTTATAAAAAGGATAAAAGGTTTCATGGGCTTCAGGGGACTGTGTGGAACTTGGGTACATGATGAGGGGCTTTTCTGACGGAGACACTTTTAACAGGATCTGCGGATAGTTTCTCCAGAGAGTTGCTCATCCACGTCTCACTCACATTCCAGCCTCGTCCCGTGCTTCCCTGTGCATTTCAGTGTCGCCTCCCCCCACCTCATCCCTCATCCCTGTCCCCTCCCTGACCTGCCCATTGCATTCTTTACCTGGAATCATGCGCAGTGTCATGTGTTAACCAACAACTGCCTCAAGGTGGCCCTCGGGCCCGCATGCTAACCCTCAGGAGCTGTTGGTTCATTGCCAGGCTTGGGTTCACTGCACTCCACCCTGGGCATCAGAACAGACAAGCAGAGGCCTGGGGACTTCCAGAACTAGCCACCCAGAGAGTCAAGGCCAGTGTTTACTGAGTACTTACTACTACCGATGTGTCCAAAAGAGAGCAAAAGATAACCCCTATCTTATGGACCTCATGGTCCAGAAGGAAGGAAAGAAAAGCATGTGATCCTTCCAGGAGGGGATGACATGTATTGTAAAACCAGAGGCCTGGGGGTGCTGAGGAGTGACACCCCTTTCCCAGTCTAAGGGCTCAGGGTCTCAGGGAGGGCTTCTGGGGGAAACTGGGTGCTCAAGGGCCTGGAACAAGTGAAGCTCAAGGATAAAGGGTTTCATGGGCTTCAGGGGACTGTGAGGAGGCCTGGAGAGGGTGCCTGAGGCGTGTAAGGTGGGGAGGGCTGTGGTTTCCTCTCCCCTCCCAATCACAGCAGCGGTTGGGGGTCAGGTGGTCTGGGATGACCTGATCCATCCAGACTGTGGGCTCCAGGAATCAGTGGGGTCCAGCCTATTCAGAGAGAGGCTCCACCCCTAACCTTGGGGGCCTGCAGAGCATTTCTCCTTATGGCAGCAGCATCACCAGCGCCATCTGTATCTCTGTCCTTCATGTGGGAAATGTCAGGGAAGGGGATTCCTTTCTCTTGAAGATCAACTTGGGGTGGTGGGACCCAGCGGCTGCAGCAAGGCCACCAGTGTCCCAAAACCCTTGGTTACAACATGCTGGGGCCTCCGGTAGGTCAGTGGAGTATCGGGTGACAGGGACCAATCCCAGTGGCCGTGTGGGTGACGCGCTGATGACAGGGGATCCATGATGAGAATGTGTTCTCAGGAAGACTGGTCCTAAGAGCCTGAGTGTTGCTAAAAAGGATGTGAACTCTCTCTCTCCATCTTCATTTTCTGCTTTTCTGTTTTAGAAGAACTTTTATTAGAATATAGATGATTTACAACATTGCAATAGTTTCTGCTGTAAAGTGAATCAGTTATACATATATCCACTCTTTTTTTTTTTTTTTCCCCATGTAGGTCATTGCAGAGTATTGAGTAGAGTTCCCTATGCTAAGCAGTGTGTCCTTATTAGTTATCTAATTCAAATATAATAGTGTGTATATGTTAATACCAGTCTCCTAATTTAGCCTTCGCTCCCCATTCCCCACTTTCCCTGGTAACCATAATTTGTTTTGTTTTGTTTTTTACATCTGTGACTGTATTTCTATCTTGTAAATTGATTTGTACCATTTTCATGCCTCTTTTCCAGCAGACTGGCTCTAATGATGGCTAGGAGAAGACCATGGCTCACGGCCTCCAGGTTCTTAGTTCAAAGCTCCTGTCACCTGAAATGACTCATTTGTTCTCACTCACAGTTCAGACATTCCTGAGGAGGGTCTAGGAACTACTCAGCCAGGTGAGAAGCTGTGTTTGTCTTCGCCGAGGATGGAATCATTGAATGAGAACTATTGGAAACATTCCCTGTGCACAGGTTGGGTGGGGAGGGGCTGCAAACTGGTCTCTCTCATTTCTCTGGAAACGAGAACCCAACTCCTTCCATCTGTTCCTGATGGGATGTCTACGGGACTTGCTTCATGGGTGGGGACAGGGTATTGCCATGAAGGGGGTCTTATCTGACATTTCTTAATATGTTTTCATCCTTCAGTCCTCCGGAGTTTTAATGCCTCCAAGAGCAGGACTCTAAGTTATAGTGTTTGTCTAGAAACCTCACAAAAAGCTGCATTTCTTTGTGTTTCTGGAGTTCCTGGGTAGGGGCATCCAGCAAAGCTGACGGATAACTACTACATTCACAGACTGTATGACAAACCCAACACTTTTAAAAAAGAATCTCGAATCCTCACAATAACCCTATTCTTCTCTCCACCATTTTAAAAAACAAAGAAAGGAGGAGAGGTGACGTTCCCATTCAGTCAGCAAGCGCAGATCGGGCATTTCAAGCCTCGTCTCCATGCTTCCAGTGGGGGAATCCAGACGAGTGACAGTCAGAGGAGCACTGAGTTTAGTGGCAGGGAGTGTGTCAGTTCACTTGGCGGCCGGGATTGGTGGTCCCCACTGCCTATGTTAGCTTGGGAACTTTGGCATGTGGACATCACTGTGCCTTCGTGTCCTCACCCTTGAAACAAGAAGGTACAGGACTGAGCTCCCTGAGTCAGTGAGAAGCAGGCGAGCCAAGTCCTCCAGGATGCTGGCGGCACCAGGCAAGCTGTGTGTCAATTCCAGGTGTCAGGGAAAGGTTCCAAGGATACAAGTGAAGGTTGGGATGGGCAGGTGTCCTTTCAGAAGATGAAGAGGTGGTGGAGGAAGTTATAGGAATCAATGTGAGGTGGGTAGTGGACCCCGTGGGTGGGGCAGCCAACAGACACGTCTGGCCAGAAATGCGGGTGGGCGAAGGGGACTGATAAGAGCAAAGCCTCAGGGCCAAGACACTGGATGAAAGAACATGGGCTTGGTCCTGAGGATCAGAACTGAAGGGAGGTAGCAGGTAAGCTCGGAGGTGTGCTTGCAGGAGACCATACAGAAAAAGAGGGCGGAGACAGAGGAAGTCGGTGGCACTCACTCTAGAAGTCATCAGTTTGGGAATGAGGAAGCCCCACATGCAAGGAGAACAGGCTGGCCTTAGGGAGCTTAGGGACAGTGACAAGGTGTATTGCACCACAATGGCCAGAGAAAAATTCCTGATCCTCTGCTGCTATCTCTAGCTCCCCACGTCCATGAGAGAAAAGAAGGGGAGGTGTATTTCCAGAACACTCAGTCATCAGGTGTTGTTCAGCCGCTAAGTTGCATCTGACTCTTTGTGACCCCATGGACTGCAGCACATGCCAGGCTTCCCTGTCCTTCCCTATCTACCGGAATTTGCTCAGTGATGCTATCTAACATCTCATCCTCTGCCACCCTCCTCCTTTTGCCTTCAATCTTTCCCAGCATCAAGGTCTTTTCCAATGAATCGCCTCTTTGCAAAAGGTGGCCAAAACTTCAGCCTCAGCATCAGTCCTTCAATGAATATTCAGGGTTGATTTCCTTTAGGACTGATTGGTTTGATCTCCTTGCAGTCCAAGGGACTCTCAAGAGGGTCAGTCTGTGTCTTCAGTTCAGTTCAGTGCAGTCGCTCAGTCGTGTCTGACTCTTTGTGAGCCCATGAATCGCAGCACGCCAGGCCTCCCTGTCCTTCACCAACTCCCGGAGTTCACCCAAACTCATGTCCATCGAGTCGGTGATGCCATCCAGCCATCTCATCCTCTGTCGTCCCCTTCTCCTCCTGCCCCCAATCCCTCCCAACATCAGAGTCTTTTCCAATGAGTCACCTCTTCGCATGAGGTGGCCAAAGTATTGGAATTTCAGCTCTAGCATTATTCCTTCCAAAGAGCACCCAGGACTGATCTCCTTTAGAATGGACTAGTTGGATCTCCTTGCAGTCCAAGGGACTCTCAAGAGTCTTCTCAGACACAAATTCTAAAATTTGACCACCACTTTTCTCCCTCTCTGTGCCCTCTCTTCACCACATATTCGGAGACCCCCGCCTCCAACCTCCCCACGGGGCACAGCCAACCTGAAGGGCATTATATCGTGGCTTCTCAGGGAGCAGAGCGAGAATGTCTCAGTCCTTCCATCCCGTGCTGCTACTGCCACCCCGTGGTGGAATCAAGAATTACACCCGTTTCTCCTCCCCACTTGGGAGCCATCAAGCCTACCTCCACAACTGACCTCTGAGCTAATAGGGAAAGAATAAATGGGCCCAACACACAGGAAATGTTTCCCTCTTAGAAAGTACAATGCAAGGATTGAATATTAGGTGAAAATATCTTTGGAAATGGGGGTCTTTGTTCAAATGTGTTTGGGATTCTCAATTTTATAATCAATATGAAACTGATTTAGTATAAAGCAGATCACCAGCAAGGACCTACTGTATAGCGCAGGGAACCGTATTCAGTATTTTGTACTAACTTCCAAGGGAAAAGCATCAGAAAATGAGGATATACATATCTGAATCACTTTGCTATACAACCGAAACTAACACCACATTGTAAATCAGCTATACTTCAATTAAAAAAAATAATAAGTGAAAATAACAGATTCAGAGAGAATTCTCTCTTGCTGCTGCCATGGCTCCCTTACATCACAATCAAAGACACTGTGTTTGGTTTTTGCTAAATATAGGAGGAGGGCTGCCTGGACTGCTTGGATGGAGAAGTGGAGGTAACGTGGCAATAGCACCCCGCTGCTGACCCCACCTGCGCACAATCTGAAGAGACCATCCAGTCACGTGAGCCAGGACGAATCTCTGCCTCTCTGTGGATCTGTTTGCCCATGTCCCTGGAGGGATCAAATCCAGCATTTCTCAGAATGTCCTCATCCATTTATGGTTTCCTTGTTTTTAGAGCTGTGGCTTCGTTTTTGGAAGGCATAAACATGATGCCCTCGGTAAAACTGGGTGTGAGCAGGTTTGTGGGGAGCTATAAGTTACAGCAAGGTGGGGATGGACTTTGGAACAACAGCTACAAGTTTGAATTACACCCATGGAGAGCAGGGGACTCTGTGTGAGTTATTTAACCTCCAGTGAGCCTCTGTTTCCACATCTGTAAAATGGGGATGCTCGTTATCTAGCAGATGATTTGTAAGGATTGAACAAAGTGTGTTTTCTCTCTAGTTCACTCACCCCAACCCTTTTAACAAGGTCTTCTTTACTTCCGGCACTGTTTAAACTGTGATCCCTATATTCATGTCCAGGTAATTTTTTGTATCATGGATGTAAATGAAATCTGTACTCCAGATGGCAACTCTGCCCTTCAAAAGGCAAGAACAGGTGCAGGTCATGGTGGGGACCACAGGTTATGGGTACCACCACATGTGCCCTAGAGGAAGCCCATGGATGAGGAAGTTAAAGGATCTGAAGAGCAGAAAGCAAGAGAGAATAAGGCTCGTGTACAAGGCTCCCTACCTGTTCTTACAGAGTTAGGTACTCAATGAGGGTGAAGGCAGGGCTCACGCATCTGCCAGTTCCCTGGGCTGCCTCCCCAGGGACAACAGAGCAAGAGAGAGGGTTACAGACTCAGAGAGAAGGAGAGCCTCTTGAATTAAGCCTCAGTGTGCAGAGTGAGCTGGATTCCCGGGTGAGGTGGAGCAAGGACCAGAGAGAGGAGATGAGAGCAGGCAGAACAAGGTCACAGACGGTGTGGGTGAGAGAGACACAGGGCGTCAGGGAAGGGAGTCCATGGTGGGGATGGCTGAGGATGGTGAGCTCTGCTGAGGCCATGCCGAGGGCCAAGGAGCATCCTGAGCCAACGCCCAAGAGGTCAGGGAGTCGGAGCTCCTGTGAGTGGGCATATCATACTCAAAGTTCATCTCCAATGGCCTTGGTTCATGTCTCAAAACAGAAACGACTTACTTGTAGATAACAAACATAATAGACTGTCCCCAGACAGGCCCCAGGGCTTTTAGAACAACGTTCAGCCACCCCTCGCCAGTCGATGGTTAACCGTCTGCGAATCTCTGACTTTATATCCTTCTCAGAGTCCTCTGAGCAGCCAAGGAAACATTTTCCTGCCACTGAGAATGGACTAGACTGAAGCTGTCGTGGGCTTTTTGTCACTAAGCTCAGTTTTATCACTCAGGGGAAATTCTAACAAGAGAGGCGGCGAAAGGTCACAGCTTAGAATCAGCGAAACGGAGACCTTTTACTTGCAGGGGAGGGCGGGTGCTGAGCTCAGCTTTGAGGTGCTGAAGAAGGGAGCCCGGTGAGAAACGGCGGTCACACATCGCCCCCTGGTGTCCGCGATGCTTATTGCAGGTAGTCTGTCTCCAAAGGCCGGGAAGGGAAGGGCTACAGAACAGCCGGGCTTCATCTAACCTAACCAAATTCCTTCTTTGCACGTCTTCTGGTTTCTTGCAGGTCTTGCCAGCAGTCAATGAGGAGAATCGATTTCAGTCTTTCTCATCTTATTTGCACACTTGTTGGCTGCATAACCCCAAAGAGATTTAAAAGAACAAAACAAACCACAGAATAACTGTAGAAGTCTGGTCTCCTCACCAACACCCTTTGGACTGCAGACCAGGTGGTCTGTGTAATGGTTAAAAAGCATAGGCTTTACAGACAGATTGGGATTCGAATCTAGCGGTGCTGACACAGGCTGGGACCTGGGACCCTTTCCTGGAGGGCTTGCACCTGAACAAACATCTATCTGCTTGAGCAACAGAATACAAAGAAACTATAAGGGACTAAAAATAACTGTAGGGAGAAGGCAATGGCAACCCACTCCAGTACTCTTGCCTGGAAAATCCCATGAATGGAGGAGCCTGGTAGGCTGCAGTCCATGGGGTCTTGAAGCGTCAGACATGACTGAGTGACTTCACTTTCACTTTTTACTTCCATGCCCTGGAGAAGGAAATGGCAACCCACTCCAGTGTTCTTGCCTGCATAATCCCAGGGACAGGGGAGCCTGGTGGGCTGCCGTCTATGGGGTCACACAGAGTCGGACACGACTGAAGCGACTTAGCAGTGGCAGCAGCAGCAGCAGCAGCATGCACAATTGGGGGCAAATTATGAACAAGATACAAAAAGACCGAAACCTAACTTCTACTTCTAAGGTTCAGGAGCAAAAACAGGATACTGTGCAAGATCCCCAAACACCAAGGAGGTGGGCAGATCACCCAAGTCAGCCCTCCAGCCTCACCCACCATCAGCCCCATCCTCACCCTGTTTAAAGGATCAGCTCAACCCCACCCCCACCCCTGGCCTCAGGGAGCAAGCAGGGACACGTGTTTCTTGTTTTTGCTCCCTCATGCTGCAACATGAGTCCCAGTAAAGCCTTACCTGAATCTCTCATCTGGCCTGTTATCAATTTCTGTTATCAAAGTCCAAGAACCCAGGTGGGTAACTCTGCCATGGAGTAGCTGCATGACCCAGAGAGTCACACAGTTCTTATAGCAAGTTCCTTTAGCTTCACTATTTCTTTTCATTCAGTCCACTAAGGCCTGCACTCCGTGTACCACGGTGCTAGGAACTGAGAGTTATGAAAGAAACAGAGCCAGGGGCTGGTGCAGCACGTAGCCGACAGGAGGCCCCCACAGGCTCTGGGTAGGCTGGTCTTGGGGCCCCTTCATCTGAGGACTGGAGATGGTGATGCCTGTCTCATTAAATGAGATAACATGGGAAGCATTTAGCATGGTGTCTAGCACACAAGAAGCAAAAAGGGGTAGTTATTAGGGTTCCAAAGGGACAGCATCAGCTGGGGACAGCGGTAGGTGTGGGGACAAGAGGGAAGTGTTATTGCCTAGACTGTCCAATAGAAATAGACAGCAAACCACAAGTGTAGTTTCAAATTTTCTAGTAGCTGACTGAAAAAAGTTTTTAAAAAACTGAAATTGTTTTTTATCATAATTTTATTTAACCTTATTTATCCAAATTTGTCAGTTCAATGTGTGATCAATGTCAAAAGTTATTACTAAAGTCTTTTACATTTTTCTGTTTGTATCAAGTCTCTCTTGAGTTCCATATGGATTTAAACTCAGATCACTGGATTCAGAGTCCAGAGTGCTGACCAATACAACATGGGCTTCCCTGATGGCTCAGATGGTAAAAAAAAAAAAAATCTGCCTATAATGTGGAAGACCCAGATTTGATCCCTGGGTTGGGAAGATCCCCTGGAGAAGGGAAGGGCTACCCACTCCAGTATTCTCACCTAGAGAATTCCATGCACAGAGAAGCCTTGAAGACTACAGTCCATGGGGTTACAAAGAGTCAGATACAACTGAGTGACTAGACAACAATAACAACAACAAATCAAGTCTATGCTATATTTGCAGCACACCTCAATTTGGACCAGCAACATTTCACATGCTCCATGGCTGCCATGTTAGACAGCATGCAGGAGAGGTGCAGAAAGGGACAAGACACTGACTTAAACCCTGTCTGCGGTTGAGCTGGAGGCACCTCCTCTGTCAGCTTCTGCTTGTTTGGCTCCGAGAGACAGGAAATTAATGCTTACCAAAGGGTACCTCAAAGATCATTTGCATCAGAATCTTCTGAGTTGTTTCTTGAACAGAAAACCAAATTCCTGGGTCCTGTCTCATCCAAATTGCTGGCCACTAGGAATCTACTTTTTTGATCGCCACCCCCCCCCCCCCCCCCAGGTGATTTGGGATCCAGACTCCTTTTCAGTGCCTAGAATGCATTGTTTTGGAGTCAAAGACGCTCTGGCTTCCTGTTCTCATGTGTCTCCTTTTGGATTACAGGTCTGGAACAAGGTGGATGTGGTCATTACAGTTCAGAGTTTGGGAGGTGTTTATGACTTATTTGGGGCTTCCCTGGTGGCTCAGTGGTAAGAATCTGCCTGACAATGCTGGAGATGCAGATGATGTGGGTTTGATCCCTGGGTCAGGAAATCCCCTGGAGAAGGAAATGGCAACCCACTCCAGAATTCTTGACTGGGAAATCCCATGAACAGAGGAGCCTGGCGGGCTGCAGTCCATGGGGTGGCAAAGAGTCAGACACGACTGAGCGATTAAACAGCAACAAATGATTTGTTTGCCTGTATCACCATTGCTTCTTGGATTCCCTTCACTTGAAATTTACACTTGGCCATATTTGGTCACCTCCTCCAACGTCAAACATTCTCTTTGACCTGTGGGCTTGGTATAGGCATGCAGAGTGAATTTCCCACAGGACCTGAACAGGTAGTGCTCACCTCCAGTGAAACACAGCCGTGTCCACAAACATCCCCATCCTATACTCCAGAATGTTCTGTCACCATGCTCTGACTCCCCGACCCAGAGGAGCCAGAGGTAGGAATTTCCAGGTATTTAGTCCTTTCTCTGATTTCTCTTTCTGCTCTACAGAGCAGAGCTGAGCACAGAAGCTGTGCATGGAGCCAGAAGGACAAGAGATAGGATGGTGCTATGAAGGCAAAACTAACATGAATCAAGGCCTACCTGCCTGCTAAGTCGCTTCAGTCATGTCTGATTCTTTGCAACCCTATGGACTGAAGCCCACCAGGCTTCTCTGTCCATGGAATTCTCCAGGGAAAAATACTGGAGTGGGTTGCCGTGCCCTCCTCTAGGGGATCTTCCTGACCCAGGGATCGAACCTGCATCTCTTACATCTCCCACACTGGCAGACAGGTCTCTTCCCACTAGCACCAACTGGGAAGCCCAGAAATCAAGGCATTTCATAACTAAAATAGTAGCTCCATATTCAGGGAGTCCTGTGTCTTTGATATTATATGTTAAGATATTTGCTGTGCAAAAGACTGCAAGTGCACTATCTCATTTTATGTCTTCCAGTACACCGAGGGATAGCTACTAGATTCCATTTTACATATGAACAGAGTGAGCCACAGAGAGTTTTAGTAATTTGCTCAAGATCACACAGCATGTAATTACTGGAAATAGTGTCAGAGCCCACAAAAACAGGAGAGGAAAGAGTCATGAAACTGGGGTCCTATTCTACCTTCTTTGAAATCACTAACCTTGTGGCTTAATGTAAATCTTTTACTTTTTGTGAACTTCAGTTTCTTTCCATGAAAATGTGATAGTCGAACTAGGTGGACTTGATTATCTCTTTTCCGAATATTCATTTACCCACTTGTCTTAGGGCAAGTTTCCCAGAAAACAGAGTCCAAAACCCTGAGCTTTTCATAACAAATGATTACTAGGTAGGATTTCCATGATGGCTCAGATGGTAAAGAATCTATCTGCAATACAGGAGACCCGACTTCAATCCCTGGGTCAGGAAGGTGCCCTGGAGAAGGGAATGGCTATCCACTCCAGTATGCTTGCCTGGAGAATTCCATGGCCAGAGGAGCTTGGGGTCACAAAGAGTTGGACACAACTGAGTGACTAACACTTCACTTCGCATTTACTAGGAAGTGCTCTTGAACAAAATCTGTAAAGAATGAAAGAATCAAAATTGGGCAGAGGAAGAGGCGGTACTGCAACAGTTTCAGTGGGGGCCTCCTGCAGGCTCTGGAACAGGGACAGCCCTCAAGAAGTGACCTGATTGAGGCATGGGAGTCGGGTCTTATGTCCCCAGCAGAACCAGTCATCAGATGCAGGCTGCCCCCAAGAAAAGACATAACCTTGGGAGAAGAAATTTCCTTTGGCTGAGGGAAATTCAGGAAAGGGATTCTTTGATGAGCCATCGCTACCTACCCAACACTCCCAGTGGCTGCAGCAATGGCTGCTGACAACTGGAAAGCTTATCTGGGCGGCACACCGTGGTGTCTCCCATTGTCTTTCTCTCATGCCTTTCAGATGCGTTTACTTCATCTAGTGAGGTCAGCCTCATGCAGAAACAGATGCTTCAGGACTGGGCTCAGTCCCCTTTCCTGTGTAAACTTAAAGAGGAGTAAAGTCAGGGGAGGAACTCTGTCCCACACCCCAACAGTCTGCAGCTGCAAGGTGTACTCTCTACCTCCTCTATCGCCTGTTCTGATGCCCCTCACTCCTGGCCAGCATCTCAGTCTGGTGGCTTGCTGGTCAGTGACTCAGACTCCTATATCTGAGGGATCAGAGCCCTTAGGACCATGACATTCTCCAGCTAAAGCTGCCTATCTATTTCTTGTCAAATTGGGCTGAGAGTAATGGGAGATGGCACACTGGGTCACTTGGGGCCAAATCTCTTCCTTGCCCTCATTGTGTAGCACCAAGAATACTTCCCCCTGAAGATCAAGTTCAGTGAAACCTGGAACTCTGGTGATTCCTTTATGGATTGATGGATTTCTAACACAAGGAGTTTAAAGTTATCAGACTTCAGATATAACTCAAATTTAAATGGGATCCTTCCAATGTTCCTCATGATTCTTTTCTGGGAATCAGGATTTCTACTTATTGTAGAGCCAAGAGTTTCAGAGATGGAAAGCAAAGTTTCCACAAGTGGATCTTTTGGAATATGGCAAGCAAGACAATGTCTATTTCAGTCCCTTGGTTCTTGGACTCTATATTTTACTTGTCAGGGTCAGAACATATCATTTATGACTGAGTGTGTACACTGCATATGAAGGACGGTGTTCCATTCTCACAGAGCATCATCTCGAACTTAACGCTAAGGCTGATCATTTCCTTGATCTATCAGACTGGCAGCTTCTGGTGGTGTGATAGGTCACAAGACCATAGGTCCTGTTACCTTCTGATACAGCTCCTTTGTCATACCTCCTTGGTTCAAAGCTATGTTATGTGGAGTCTCATGTTGGTGGATCAAATACTCTGTAAGCCTTTGAACAGTGATGTTGTCTGAGATGCTGCAAGCGAGAAAGACTAGCCAATACCTAGAATGTCTACTTATTCAGTCAAGATGCCTCTCTACCCCTTCAAGGATGGAAATGGTCTAGTGTAATCAACTCGCCACCAAGTAGGCACTTGAGAAATTATGCCATATTGGATGGTTCAGCATTGGTGTCTATTGCGGGCACATTGGAAGTATGATAGCAGCAGCAGCTAATCAGCTTTGGTGGGTGAGAACCTGCCTGTGGAGCCCATGCATAAGCTTCTTCTGCATATGCCGGTCATACGTTCATTGCTCCAGATCAAGCCAGGGACAGGAGCTGGCTGTTGTCAAGTCCTATGGTCATTCTGTCTAACTAGTTGTCTGCTGGCTCTTTAGTGGTGATTGCTTTCTGGTGGGTATTAAATTAAAATGTGATACAGAATTTTCATGTGCGGTGCCTCCTCCGTGGGCTTAACCACCTGCCTGTTTCACAGACCTCCTTATTCCTGATCTTTTAATGCTTGTTTTTCAAGGCCATGGCCAATAGCCAAACCATTCGCTACTCCCCATGAGTCTGTGTATACTCTCACTTCAGATCACTGTCCAAGCCCACAGTGTGAATGACCACTTGCATTACCCAAGCTCTGCCGATCAAGAGGATTTAGCTTCAAGGACTTCCCTGGTGGTCCAGTGGCTAAGACTCCATACGCACAATGCAGGGGGCCCAGGTTTAATCCCTGATCAGGGAACTAGATCCCACATGTCATAGCCAAATGCCGCAACAGCCAAATAAATAAATACACTTTTTTTTTTTTTTTAAAGAGGATTTAGCCTCACCACAGACTTTCAAGATCATTACCTGAGTCTGGCCATATTTTTAGCTTGTTCCACATACTTAACCAACCCATTTGTGAACCAAACTTGGTCAGTTTCCTCTTCTGCCAGCCATAATTGCTGAAGAGGAGATTCCAATAATACAACAGTGGTGATTAACTTGAGAATCTGGGCCACATGCTCATTTAATTACATGTGCTTTCTCCCCATTCTTGTTCGTTCTGGTCTTGGACATACCACATCTAAATAGTTGTTGAACCCACTTGACCTTGTGGCCTGATGAGTCTAACACAGCTAATGATGGGCAGTTCTGGCTCTGTGGTAGGTCACTTACTGTCCTATGGTCCTGCCCTCTAAGAAATCCCAGTAACAGGAGTTGCTTTCCAATCAGTGTGTAATTCTCTACAGTAAAAAGAGAAGGCCTTGTTTCAGAACCTTAAGTGTATGTGCTGAGATTTTTCTATCAGAGCTTGCCCAAAGCTCTACACGAGATGCCTCTAAAACCAGAGTTTTAATGTCATATAGCCCCTATAGAAAGACTGTTTTCACTGCAGACCGAATCTCTAACGGAGTTCTGGTCTACATGTGGCCCCACTCAAAGAACAATGTGACGCTCTGAGTGAATGAGAAGCCGATGGCCTTTGTATGAGGGCCCCTAGACTGTTTACTTTTCACAGCAAGTGGAGACTGATTAGCTCAAAACCCACTGACGTCAAACTCAAATTATTACATGTTCAACTGTATTCAGCATAGCTCACATAATTTTAGCCACTTAGAGCCTGCTTACTCTGTATACTGTGCCAAACTACACTCAACAGCTGACACCACAAATCAGTCAGATACTGCAAATAAGCCCCAGGGCTATAACCCCCTGAGACTTGCTGTCCTTTGGAGCTTTCTGACCCACAGATACTCTGCTGACCTGCTGAGTGACATCAGTTAGATCCATAAATCCCCTCCTGCCCATGGAACGTATTGGAAAATGTTCCACAGTGGATTTCTGTGATGGTTGCCCAACTCTGAATATGTGAAACCTATTGAATTATACACTTTAAATAAGTGGAGTATGTGGTATATCAATAAAGTTACAAAAACAATAAATAGAAGGCAATGTCGTTTCTACGATGGAGTGTGTTAATAAATCCTGCCTATAGAGGAGAACACGGAGAAAACAGTGCTTAATAAAGAAGTAGTTGGTGAAGGCACTTGTATTTGCCAAGAGGGGAATGTGCAGTGTTTTGTCAGTTACATAGTGAACTGGCTTTTATCTGTCCTTAGACAAAAGTATGGAGCAGCCTGGCTGTGATTTACTTTATCAAGTTCTCAAAGTGACCTTGTCTGACCCTGATGTTGGCAGACATTGATGAGACTGCCGGGGTCCCCTGGGGGAATAATACAGACCAGCTGTGAGTGCCAGCAAGCCTCTACCAGCTCTAAGCACTGGACCAGTTCTTGGTTGTTAGAGGCTGCTTGTCTTTGCTTCCCACAAGGATGCTGGAGAGCTTATGGAGGCATTTCAGTGAGCTCATGACCCCTTGCAATTATATTCTACATTTCAGAGTGCTGGCCTGAATTTTACAGTGAGAAAGGCCATAGAATTTATTAGATTATTTTGGTCAGTAATCAGAAAAGATTAAAAAAACAATGGCCAGGGTTAAAATGTAAAAAGAACCCAAATATGAAACCCTAACGCTCCAGACATTTTAGGGGCACTTAGAAAAAGAGGACAGCTGATGTCATAGAGGGTTGAGGAATCTTGATGAGACAAAGAGCAAAGTGGCCGAGAGAGACTGTTGCTTGAATCCCTGGGGGCGGGGGAGGGGAATGCTCCCTGGGATGTAAGCAAGATGCAGCCTGGGACTGGATCAGAGGGACCACAGGGAAGCTGAGTGAGGCCAAGACCAGACTAAGTTAATTACACTGTTTCGCCTTGGGGATGAGCCATCAGTGTGGGACACTATCCCAGAAGATACTTTTGTAAGAAAAATCGGTATTCCTTTTCCCTGAATGGTTTAGTCACTGACCTGCACAATACCTTATGGTTTTCGGCGGCTTTGGGTCTGTGAATTTGAGGCGTCACACTTCCTTCTTCAGAGGCAGGGTCAGGATGCAAAGGTCACGGATCTCTGTGAGTGACTGAGAAAGCCAGGCAGGCTGTGAGCCTCCTGAAGTCAGCTCTCCCAGACCAGCTCCCTGACTCACCCCATCCATCTTTCAGGGAGCTCTGGAGTGTGACAATAAATGGAAATTTTAAAAATTCCCAACTGAATGTTTCTGAAGCATTCACCAGGGAAACAGGAAGTTGCGCACCTCTTAGGTCTGTGTCTCCAGCTTATGAATGTGTTTGCTCTGTTTAGCTAGGAGGAATTTGTTCACAGCTCTGCTCCATCTGAAGGAAAAAAAAAAAAAAAAGGCCAGAGATGGGTTTTCCTGAAATACAGTGGCCTCTCTTCAGCCTTCCTCAATGACAGTGTCGTTCCTGGTTTCCGCCTGCCTCTGCTTCACACAGCAGGAAGTGGAGGAGGAGAGGGTGTCTGTGTTTGGAATGTCTCTGAACCAACTCAGGGGCTCTGACTGTGACCAAGGACCAAGATTCCCAGTGGGAATCTGCTTCGTGTCACTCAAGTTTTTTCCTCTTAAACCAGAATCTTACAAAAATTCTGTAGCTAATATTTACTGATTATATATTATTTACCAAGTAAATACTTTATACACATCAGCTCACTTAATCTGCACAAGTCTATTCTTTAAGAGTTATTATTATCATGATTTTGCAGATAAGAAAATGAGGCATGGAAACATTATTCTATTCCATAAGAGCGATTTTATTATAATATTTCCCCTATTATTGATTCAATACACCATAGCATGTTGGTTACTCAGTGATGTCCAACTCTTTGCAACCCGCCAGGCTCCTCTGTTCATGTGGTCCTCCAGGCAAGAATCCTGGAGTAGGGGTTAATCATTCTGTTTTTCAGGAGATCTTCCTGACTCAGGGATCGAATCTAGGTCTCCTGCATTGCAGGCTGATGCTTCACCATTTGAACCCCCAGGGAAGCCCACATAGCAGTATGATTTCTATCTTACAGAAGGAAAAGTAAGGCACAGAGCATGTGACTAACTTGCCCAAAGCCACATAGCTAAAGGTCTAAGGAGGAGGTTGCTCTTGGGTTTGGTGATCTCTGCCTTACTTCTCACTAGTAGCATACAGTTGACTAGTACTTGCCTTTCTGCAAACACCAGGGCTCAAAACTACTCAGGTGGTTGTGATGGGGGTTCTGAGTCAGGCACACATTTCTCCCTGTCTCACCAGTTATTGGCACATGCTTACCCATGGCTGGATGGGGAAAGTGGGTGATCCATGACCTAAGGAGTGTTCTGCAGTATTTAGGGACCTGAAAAAAGACCGTTCTCAGGGTGGGAGGGAGGAAGAAGACTGTGGAGGGTGGGGTGGAGAAGAACCAGGAGGGAGGCTGAAATTGCCTACCCCACTCCCACCCATCAGCCCTATTTGGAGCTCCATAACGTACACCCCCTTTTCTGCCTCTGCAGTCATTTTTATTATTCTGCTCTTCCCTCCCCACACTCACAGAGCAGCAAATCCCTGAATACTGATAGGTTTTGTCTTTATTAAGTAAATGTCATTAGTATTACAGCACTGCCATAAACTTCTTGAGTTTGCCCAGAGGGCCAAAATCAAGCATTATGAGTACTTAGTTTTTTTTTTTTTTTAATTTTAAAATCTAATATTGGAGCATAGTTGATGAAGAATGTTATGTTAGTTTTAGGTATACAGAAAGGTGATTCAGTCATACACATATACATATCTTTTTTCAAATTCCTTTCGCATTTAGGTTGTTATGTAATATTGAGCAGAGTTCCCTGTGCCTGGTCCTTGTTGGTTATCCATTTTAAATACAGCAGTGTGCACATGTCTTTACAATTCTTGCTGTTGTTTGGCCTCTTCTGGGAAAATCTGCTCAGTTGTTATCAAACTGGAAGTAATCTGATAAGGTAATTTTTATCAGCTAAGGGAACTAGGCTCCCTCTGTCACTCGTTACTAATCACTCAGTTGTGTCTGACTCTTTGTGATCCCATGGACTGTAGCCTGCCCGGCTCCTCTGCCCATGGAATTCTCCAAGCAAGAGTACTGGAGTGGGGTGCCATTTCCTTCTCCAAGTCTCCCTCTGTTAACTTATTCTATTTGTTTTAAAACATTGTGAATGCAGCTTTTCTCTCACAGCAGGGTGTTGGACATCAGCAATGAGTAGTGGTACTCGCAGAGGGTTGGGTGGGTGGCAGGATGAGAAGACATCCCTCAAACCAGGGTCTCTGCTCAGCAGCACCCACTGGGGGCTGTTATCTTCTCCTTGTTCTTCAGATCACATTCCTGTCTGAGTGGGAAGTGGGTGGTTACTATTCCAGTGAATTTTCCATTCTATTTTTTAATCAGTTGAGTGTTTCAATTATGTAAAGTTTAACTCAGCATCTAAAAGCTGTGTGAATAAACCTGCCAGACACAGTGATAATGCTGAGTCAAAAAATACATATTGTAATACATAAATACCAGTGGACTCAGCTTTGGGTCTGAAAGTCTTGTGAAATGAGGCCTGAAATGAAGGGTCTGAGGTATCAGGATGTGGGCACTGATGCTCCTAACAGATAAATGTGTTTTGGAGACAGAGGATCCAGATTCATTCCCTGAGTCAGGAAGATCTCCTGAAGAAGAGACTGGCCACCCACTTCAGGATTCTTGCCTGGGAACCCCATGGACAGAGGAGCCTGGCAGTGTTGCAAAGCGTTGCACGTGACTGAGCAACTAACATGCTATTGTGTCAATAATAGGGGATATATATATATACACGTATGTATCTGATATATATATATATATATATACATATATATATACACACACACACGTATGTATTGATATATAAGCTGATGGAAAAATACACGAAGGAAAGGACTTCCCATATGAGCAGACTGGAGCATGAAACAGATGTTTCCTGAGCAGAAGTAAGGCAATCTGGAGTGGCTGATGGGCTGAGAAGGCAGAAAATTTTGATGACAAAATGTAGGTACAGAGAAAAGAAAGGATTCTTTATAAACCTGAATTTCTGATTTGAACAGGAGAGCTAGTTAAATATAAGTTGTTAGTCACTCAGTCATGTCTGAGTGTTTGTGACCCCATGGACTGTAGCCCACCAAACTCCTCTGCCCATGGAATTCTCCAGGCAAGAATACTGGGGTGGGTAGCCATTCCCTTCTCCAGGAGATCTTTCAGACCCAGGGACTGAACCTGGGTCTCCTGTACTGCAGGCAGATTCTTTACCGTCTGAGCCTTCAGGGAACAACCCAGTTAAATATAACATTAGCTATAAATCAGAGAAAATGTGATGCTATATCTATCATGAGGCTTCTATATCTTCCTCAATACACTTACTTTAAAGAAGTATTAGCCCAAAATGTGATGCTTAATGGAAATGTACTTAAATTTAATTTGCTTCCCACAAATATACTTTACTTAGAAATTAAGGCTTGAGAATGTGTGGTTATAACCTTCAGAGTATCAGAAAGGTGCACTGAATATCTCTGAAATAAGATATAAGCAGACAGCTTAGAAGAAAGAGAAAAATAATCAAGAATGGCTTTCTTGACATAAGAGAAGCCATTTTGTGATCTAAGCTGGTCCACAGAGCTTGCTTCTGAAGAGATCTCAGCAATCAGTGATCCTAATGGGAATACCAGAACACCTGACCTGCCTCTTGAGAAATCTGTATGCAGATCAGGAAGCAACAGTTAGAAATGGACATGGAACAACAGACTGGTTCCAAATAGGAAAAGGAGTACATCAAGGCTGTATATTGTCACCCTGCTTATTTAACTTCTATGCAGAGTACATCATGAGAAACGCTGGGCTGGAAGAAACACAAGCTGGAGTCAAGATTGCCGGGAGAAATATCAATAATCTCAGATATGCAGATGACACCACCCTTATGGCAGAACGTGAAGAGGAACTCAAAAGCCACTTGATGAAAGTGAAAGAGGAGGGTGAAAAAGTTGGCTTAAAGCTCAACATTCAGAAAACTAAGATCACGGCATCCGGTCCCATCACTTCATGGCAAATAGATGGGGAAACAGTGGAAACAGTGTCAGACTTTATTTTTCTGGGCTCCAAAATCACTGCAGATGGTGACTGCAGCCATGAAATTAAAAGATGCTTACTCCTTGGAAGAAAAGTTATGACCAACCTAGATAGTATATTCAAAAGCAGAGACATTACTTTGCCGACTATGGTCCATCCAGTCAAGGCTATGGTTTTCCTGTGGTCATGTATGGATGTGAGTGTTGGACTGTGAAAAAGGCTGAGTGCCGAAGAATTGATGCTTTTGAACTGTGGTGTTGAAGAAGACTCTTGAGAGTCCCTTGGACTGCAAGGAGATCCAACCAGTCCATTCTGAAGGAGATCAGCCCTGAGATTTCTTTGGAAGGAATGATGCTAAAGTTGAAACTCCAGTACTTTGGCCACCTCATGTGAAGAGTTGACTCATTGGAGAAGACCCTGATGCTGGGAGGGATTGGGGGCAGGAGGAGAAGGGGACAACAGAGGATGAGATGGCTGGATGGCATCACTGACTCAATGGACATGAGTTTGAGTGAACTCGAGGAGTTGGTGATGGACAGGGAGGCCTGGCGTGCTGCAATTCATGGGGTTGCAAAGAGTCGGACACGACTGAGCGACTGAACTGAACTGAACTGAACTGAAGGGGATAAAAAGGAGTACTGGGACAGAAAAAAAAGGCAGTCAAGCAACAGTGCAGATAGTCTTAAGGACTCTCAAGGAACTCCCTCAAGAAATAGGCACAATAATAGATCTTTGAGTTCAGCGGCAACTAAGGCTCTCACCCAGATGGAGGGCGGAAGGATGATGTTAATCCTTGAGATTTCAATCAGCTCAAGCCCTAACTCAATTCTGCTCAAGCCGCTTCATTAATATGCATGTGGCCTTGTGCTTAGTCACTCAGTCATAGTCTTTGTGACCCCATGGACTATAGCCCTCCAGGCTCCTCTGTCCATGAGATTCTCTAGGAAAGAATACTGGAGTGGGTAGCCATTCCCTTCTCTAGACCCAGAGATGGAATTTGGTCTCCTGCATTGCAGGTGGATTCTTTACCATTTGAGGCACGTTTGGCTTAAAATGTCCCCCATCTTGCTGTTCAGGGAGACACTGCTTTGGGAAAAATCCCCAGTGTTCTCCTTACTTGCTGCAAGTAATAATTCCTTGCTTCTCCTGATCTTTGGCTTGGTTGTGTCTGTGGGCTCACTACATAGCAAGAGGCAAACCCAGTTTGGGGGTAACAATGATACATCCCTTGGATGATGTACCAGGTGAGGGGCACACACCTGAGCCTCATAGACAGCAAAGGATGACACCTCCTCAAACACAGGCCATAAACTGATGGATAAACAACCCCTTGACAGCCAAATAATTTCATCTGAATAGTGCAAATTTGGCATCCTGTTATTTTGCATACTGTGAAGGAAGGGGAAGTGGATTTTCATGGTGGGAGCAAGTGGCATGGTCAGGATGACATGTGGTGACATGACAGGTGATGCTGAATCAGGCTTTGTTTTTACAAGTCCAGGTGGATGTGTGTCTCTGGGATGGAGTGTGAGAAGGGAAGGATGGGGTGTAAGACATACAAGTCCACAGTCCAAGATCAAAAACAGTCACTGTCTAAGGAAGGACAGAAAAAGTCAAATGCAGAAAGCCAGCAGCCCAGGGATTGTTGTAGGGTCTAGAAGAACAGGCTGGAGAAGCAACAAAGAGTAAGGATTCTTTCTCTCTTTTGAAAAAAAATTGTTTATTTTTCGTTGTTGCACTTGGGCTTGCTCTATTTGCAGCTTCTCTTGTTGTGGAGCAAAGCACTGCCTTCGTAGACTTCAGTAGCTGTGGCACGTGAATTCAGCAGTTGTAGCTTGAAGGCTCTAGAAGGCTTAGACGTTGTTGGTGCACAGGCTTAGTTGGTTAGCTGCATGCGGAATCTTCCCAGACCAGGGATCAATCCCATGTGCCCTGCATTGGGAGGTGAATTCTCATCCACTGCACCACAGGGAAGTCCAAGGA
The DNA here is from genome assembly GCF_032405125.1 of Capricornis sumatraensis. Classification (NCBI taxonomy): domain Eukaryota; kingdom Metazoa; phylum Chordata; class Mammalia; order Artiodactyla; family Bovidae; genus Capricornis; species Capricornis sumatraensis. The sequence goes on from NC_091073.1 coordinate 83,920,978, forward strand.
TTCTTAAAAGAGGAACAGAATGAGCTTAGGGAAGGAGGTGCCTGGAGACTTTTGATAAGAAGCCACAAGAATTATTCACGGAATCCAAGAAGCTAGAGTCAGGTTCCTTGACTGCCTAATCACCCGTCAATGCAAAAACTGACACAGGCTGGAGGATGGAGGTAGACGGCCAGAGCAGAGGAATGAAATTTCAGGTACTAAAGGGAGTAGAGACAAAAGAAGATAAAAAAGGGATGTTTGGAAATGAAAACCTTTCCCAGACCATCAAACAAGGGCAAATTCTCCAGGGTTTCCTGTTGACTTTGACTTCAGTCTGCACAGGGTGGCACCCTTGAGTTTTGCACTTGAATTAGAGTGTGCACTTTCAGTCCAGAAATTCAGCTCAGAATTGGACTGAAATGGACCAGATGACAGGGAAAAGAGTGAACTTATCCAGGCCATAGTGGCTCGATCTCTTTGACTTTCATCAACAGCAGGCCAAGGTCTCTCAGTAATCCTGGGACTTTAGTTCATTCTTGCTCATTACGAATCCAGAATGGTAGGTGGGGATACCAAGCGACATGGAGGGAGGGATGAGATTAGTGGGATGAATAAGAAACCCGGTAAGTAGAAAATTACCCTGACTGCAGTGACAATCTTGCCACATCTGGGAACACGGCAACTCTGAAAAGACCTTGTATATCCGTGCAACCCCTTGTTCTATGAAAACCCACCTTTATTTAATTTTATTGTTACACAAGCTTCTCAATGTCATCAACAGAGCAAGTATTTCCTTTTAAACTCAACTTCTGTTGGGACACGTTTGAGGTATTTAGGTCATAGCTCCTAAAAACTGAGCTCGTTGCCTGAACCAAACAACCCTGATGCTCTAACAATACTACTGACATCAATATAATAACAATAATAATAACATCACAACAGCAAACACCTATAGAGTCCTTGTTACCTGCCAGGCACTACCATGCACTTTGAATGCATTACTAACTTATGAATCCAACGGCAACCTTACAAGGTATATTTTCGTTTCACTGGTGACTAAACTGAGGTTCAGAGAGGTTAAGAAACTTACACAAGATCACACAGTTTACCCTATTTTCTGGAGTTAGAATTTGAGACTAAACAGGCTGGCCCCAGAGTTTGTACTCTTAGTCAAATGTATGAGTACAGTCAGGTGTGGTCAAGTCTATCTGGCAGAATGGAATGTCTTCCTGGACAGCAGTGCAGGCTACATTCTACCCCCCTGAAGCCAGCTGGCATTGTACGTCAGAGGCCAAGAAGAGTATGAGAGACAACAAAATTTTAGCTTGAAAATCTAGGCCTTAATCCTTTCTTCTTCACAGAGCCATGGGAAATTCTGGGTGTCATTTTTAGTCCTCTTATTTTCAAATTCCTCAGATAGCAATCATAATACCTCTCACCTACATTGTCAGATTTGGGATTATATCACTCGAAATCAGCTTAGAACAGAGCTTGGTAAATTGTGTAGTGTGAAGATACAAGTGTTTTTATGGCTCCATGGAAACTTGTTATCACAGCCCAATGAATGGCAGGCCTAGAGTAAGACCTTATACCCATTGTCACTCACAAAGGACAGCATATTCATTTTTCTCCATCACTGGGAAAATTACAACAGGAAGCATCCCAGCTTCTGGAGTGATGGGCTTGAATCAGAAGACAGTACTCTCACCCATTATGATACCGTGATTATGTTCTGTTTGGGAAAGACCACAAAAGGCTAATGTACTCAGGGGTCATGATGACATTAAAGGGCACTGGGAAATGTCCATCATCTTTGGGGTTATTCCACTACAGTCTTTGCACTATCTCTTAGAAAGGACTTCCAAAGAGAACAGAGAATCTTGCTCTTTGACTTGGGAGTCTTACTCCAAAAGCAGGCGTGGTCTCAGAGAGAAACTTTCTTTTACCAAAAACTAACATGAGTGCCTCAGGACTCATGGTCACAGGTTTCTTTTCAGTTCACATCAACATAATTGAGTCTTCTACTAGTGACTTATTCAAAGGCTGAAGAGGAAGACATTGGTCGAGTTGGGAGGCTCCCAGGAGATGCATCAGTCTCAGCTCACAGCCATGGCAGTCACTGTCTGACAGCCTTGATGACTCTTCAGTAGCCGCACGGAAGGTATAAGTCATAGAGAGTAAGTCTGGGTGAAAAATAGGAGAGAACATATGTTCAGAAGAATACCCTGAGGAACATTCATTTAAAACCATGTTATTTAAAAGTTTCAAGCATTGTTGGGAAAAACACATTTTCTATATCTGTTGGACAGAATGTCCTGTATTAGATTAATTAGGGCTATCAGATCTCCAAGGCTCATTACTTAATTTAGAACTTTTTCATTTAAAAGATAATGATCACATTAAATTAATACTAACAACAAAATGCTCAAACTACCGCACAATTGCACTCATCTCATGCACCAGTAAAGTAATGCTCAAAATTCTCCAAGCCAGGCTTCAGCAATATGTGAACCGTGAACTTCCAGATGTTCAAGCTGGTTTTAGAAAAAGCAGAGGAACCAGAGATCAAATTGCCAACACCTACTGGATCATCAAAAAAGCAAGAGTTCCAGAAAAACATCTATTTCTGCTTTATCGACTATGCCAAAGCCTTTGACTGTGTGGATCACCACAAACTGTGGAAAATTCTGAAAGAGATGGGAATACCAGACCACCTGACCTGCCTCTTGAGAAACCTATATGCAGATCAGGAAGCAACAGTTAGAAATGGACATGGAACAACCGACTGGTTCCAAATAGGAAAAGGAGTACGTCAAGGCTGTATGTTGTCACCCTGCTTATTTAACTTCTATGCAGAATACATCATGAGAAACGCTGGGCTGGAAGAAGCACAAGCTGGAATCAAGATTGCCGGGAGAAATATCAGTAAGCTCAGATATGCAGATGACACCACCCTTATGGCAGAAAGTGAAGAGGAACTAAAAAGCCTCTTGATGAAAGTGAAAGTGGAGAGTGAAAAAGTTGGCTTAAAGCTCAACATTCAGAAAACGAAGATCATGGCATCTGGTCCCATCACTTCATGGGAAATAGTTGGGGAACCCCTGGAAACAGTTTCAGACGTTATTTTTCTGGGCTCCAGAATCATTGCAGGTGGTGACTGCAGCCATGAAATGAAAAGACTCTTACTCCTTGGGAGGAACGTTATAACCAATCTAGACAGCATATTAAAAAGCAGAGACATTACTTTGTCAACAAAGGTCCGTCTAGTCAAGGCTATGGTTTTTCCAGTGGTCATGTATGGATATGAGAATTGGACTGTGAAGAAGGCTGAGAGCTGAAGAATTGATGCTTTTGAACTGTGGTGTTGGAGAAGACTCTTGAGAGTCCCTTGGACTGCAAGGAGATCCAACCAGTCCATCGTAAAGAAGATCAGTCCTGGGTGTTCTTTGGAAGGACTGATGCTGAAGCTGAAACTCCAATACTTTGGTCACCTGATGCAAAGAGTTGACTCATTGGAAAAGACCCTGATGATGGGAGGGATTGGGGGCAGTAGGAGAAGGGGATGACAGAGGATGAGATAGCTGGATGGCATCGCTGACTCGATGGACATGAGTTTGAGTGAACTCTGGGAGTTGGTGATGGACAGGGAGGCCTGGTGTGCTGTGATTCATGGGGTCACAAAGAGTTGGACAAGACTGAGTGACTGAACTGAACTGAACAAAAGAAAACAACAAAAATAATAAACACAATACTGTTAAAAAATAATATTTTAGAAAGTATGTGATCAATATTATTTGTTAAATTTTATTCTATTTCTCTACCCTTGCTTTTCTTCTTTGAGAAGCATATCCCCTGAAAGTTCTTTTGAGGAACTCTTTGAATGGTAAACTTTCATAATCTTTACAAGTCTGAAAATCCCATCATTTTCCTCAATAATAGTTTAGGTGGATATACACTCCAAACTTAATGATTGTTTTTTCTCTCCTCTTGGGAGACACCTTTGAGAAGGCTGTTGTCTAATTTTCATTTCTTTTCGGGGATTTATTTTATCAGTCTCAAAGCCTTTAAGATTTTCTCATTTGACTTTGTTTCCTCTATCTTTTTCATTTCATATGTTACAGTGATATTGATATTTCTGGGCATGAATCCATATTTATTCTTGATATTTGGAAACTATTTTCAATTTCAAGACTTTCTTATTCCTCATTTCTATAAAATTCTTTTCTAATATTGCTGTTTTCCTATTATTCTCTCTCATGGAACTCCATTCAAACATAAGTGGAGTATTTAAATGATCCTCCATGTGTCTGAAGGGCTTCCCCTTTGTCTCTGTGGTAAAAAACAGAGACACTGGCGATCTGGGTTCGATCCCTGGGTCAGGAAGATCCCCTGGAGGAGGAAATGGCAGCCCATTGTAGTATTCTTGCCTGGGAAATTCCATGGACAGAGGAGCCTGGCGGGCTACAGTGCATGGGACTGCAAAGAATCAAATGTGACTGAGCATGTACTGTGTGTCTGAATTGGACTTTCCTTTGCCCTCTTTTGTTTTTTAAACATGTGTGCCTTTCTGTGACATGTTCTAGTCTTTTTAAAATATATATTTTTTGGCTGCACCATGTGGCTCTTGGGATCCTAGTTTCCTAACTAGCGACTGAACCCATACCCTCTGCCTTGGAAGTGCAAAGTCTCAGCCACTGGACTGCCAGAGAAGTCCCTGATGTGTTCCAGTACTAATCTCATTAGATGTGGAGGACAGTGCTCTTGTCCCTTTATACATATGGGAACAGCATCCTAAGACTGTGTGTTCTTCACATGAAAACAAAACATGTGTCTCCGTTGAACAAGTGAAGTTTTTGGCTGAAAACTGAAGTTGTTATGTAAGGAAATATTGCCCTGCCTTTTAGGCTGAAGTAACTTTTTAGCATGCCATGCAAGAACCATTCCAATCTGACCTAAGGCCTCCAAACACTGTATCTGCAACTTCACACACTTGCCCTTTCTTACTGTATAAACACAATGCTCCTTCTTGACTCCAAGTCTTTGTATATGCCATTTCCTTCTCTGGGATGCCTGCACACCTTTTGAGGGAAGCTTGGTGTGCTGCAGTCCATGGGGTCGCAAAGAGTCAGACACAACTGAGCGACTGAACTGAACTGACTCAAAACCAACAGTTCTGTGAGATCTTTCCCAAGTTGATCAGAATTGGCACTTCTCTCCTTGCTTCATGAAGTCTATAAGGTTACTATATAATGCTATTTTCTGCTTACAAGTCTATTTTTCCCAAGGGTGACCTTAAGAGTTATTTGAGGGTAAGAAATAGCAGTCTCTGTAGATCCAGCAGGTCATTGCTTGTCAAAGTTGTCATGAAATGTTTTTCGGATAAATTTTCAATGGCAAAGAGAATTCATTATGGTTTATAACGAATTTCCTTCTTCTAAAGTCTCTTCTGGACCACCCTCCACTGAGAGTTGAAACTGCTTTTGATTTGGTGGTGTCGATTTTTTTTTTTTTCCTCCCAGGAGGTTGCAATCACATCCTGCACAGAGGAGCCAGCAAACCCAGTTCTGTCCTCTCATTATACAGACACTGAGGCTCTTTTGTAAATGTCTGAGTTCAGCAAGTTCCCAGTCATATTCAGTGATGGCACTTCCCCTGTTGCATTCTGAAGCCAACACGCCAAAGACAATCTGTCTGGTTTTGATTGGTTAACACTTAACTGGGCAAAAATTTGTTTTGTAACACACAGTTCATGTCCAAGAGGTCTTGCAAGATTTCCAAAGCTTTTCCCACATAGTTTTTCTTCTCACTCTCAAAAAAGAAATCATGCTTTGCCAGAAACAAATTATTCCAATTCTCAAAAAGGCCTGCTCTTGACTAGGAATCTTCAACCCACAAGAGTTCATGTGGGGCTTCATCTTGGCCAATCCTCACGTCTATGCAGCCCAGCATATATCTAAATGTCCTCTGGCTCAAGTAGCCAAGCTGAGTAGCATCATCCCCTCTGCCTCCATCCCTCCAGGCTGCTGGACTTGAGTCAGCATGGGCTGAAGATAACCAGGACCCTGAGTGGGAAAGTGGATCTGGGAAATGCCCAAGGACCTACATACTGGAAATGTTCCCCAATAACCAGCTGTGGTCACAACTGCCATTGGCCCCAGAGCAGGCAAATATTCTTTTCTTTTTTAAGCGAAACGAGGTTTAGCTGGACTTTATCTCAGATTTTTGTCTTGTTACCAGGTAGAACTGAAAAGATAGAAGGAAAATTTCAGAATTAAAAACTCCCTCTTTATTCACAAAGGAGCAACTTCACATAAAACCGAAGGTGCTCAATTAGTAAAATATATTTAACATGGTTTTATAAAAAGGAAACAAAAATTAGTGTAAAATCATGTCAAAGAAAAAAAAAGAGGAGGTGGAGGGAAAATTAGGAGATTGGGATTAGCATATATACACTACTTTATATAAGATAGGTAATCAACAAGGACCTACTCTATAGCACAGGGAACCTTATACTCTGTAATGGTCTATATGGGAAAATAATCTGAACAAGAATAGATATATGTGTATTATAATTGCCATTTTGCTATACACTTGAAACTAACATTTCCAGCCACAAGACTGGAAAAGGTCAGTTTTCATTCCAATCCCAAAGAAAGGCAATGACAAAGAATGCTCAAACTACTGCACAGTTGCACTCATCTCACATGCTAGTAAAGTAATGCTCAAAATTCTCCAGGCCAGGCTTCAACAGTATGTGAACCATGAATTTCCAGATGTTCAAGCTGGTTTTAGAAAAGGAAGAGGAATCAGAGATCAAATTGCCAACATCTGTTAGACTATCAAAAAAGCAAGAATGTTCCAGAAAAATGTCTATTTCTGCTTTATTGACTATGCCAAAGCCTTTGACTGTGTGGATCACAATAAACTGTGGAAAATTCTGAAAGAGATGGGAATACCAGACCACCTGACCTGCCTCTTAAGAAACCTATATGCAAGTCAGGAAGCAACAGTTAGAATTGGACATGGAACAACAGACTGGTTCCAAATAGGGAAAGAAATATGTCAAGGCTGTATATTGTCACCCTGCTTATTTAACTTCTATGCAGAGTACATCATGACAAGCACTGGGCTGGAAGAAGCACAAGCTGGAATCAAGATTGCCGGGAGAAATATCAATAATCTCAGATATGCAGATGACACCACCCTTATGGCAGAAAGTGAAGAGGAACTAAATTTAGAGCCTCTTATGAAAGTGAAAGTGGAGAGTGAAAAAGTTGGCTTAAAGCTCAGCATTCAGAAAACGAAGATCATGGCATCCAGTCACATCACTTCTTGGCAAAGAGATGGGGAAACAGTGGAAACAGTGGCTGACTTTATTTTTCTAGGCTCCAAAATCACTGCAGCCATGAAATTAAAAGACTCCTTGAAAGGAAAGTTATGACCAACATAGAGAGCATATTAAAAAGCAGAGATATTACTTTGCTAACAAAGTTCTGTCTAGTCAAGGCTATGGTTTTTCCAGTGTAATGTATGGATGTGAGAGTTGGACTATAAAGAAAGCTGAGCACCAAAGAATTGATCTTTTTGAACTGTGGTGTTGGACAAGACTCTTGAGAGTCCCTTGGACAGCAAGGAGATCCAACCAGTCCCTAAAGGAAATCAGTCCTGAATATTTATTGGAAGGATTGATGTTGAGGCTGAAACTCAAATGCTTTGGCCACCTGACATGAAGAACTGACTCAACTGACCCTGATGCTGGAAAAGATTGAAGGCGGGAGGAGAAGGGAATGACAGAGGATGAGATGGTTGGATGGCATCACTGACTCAATGGACATGAGTTTGAATAAACTCTGGGAGTTGGTAGACCATTAGATGGACAGGGAGGCCTGGCATGATGCAGTCCATGGGGTCGCAAAGAGTCGGACATGACTGAGAAACTGAATAAGTTAGTTAAGTTCAGTCGCTCAGTTATGTTCAACTCTTTGCGACCCCATGAATTGCAGCACGTCAGGCCTCCCTGTCCATCACCAACTCCCGGAGTTCACTCATACTCACGCCCATCGAGTTGGTGATGCCATCCAGCCATCTCATCCTCTGTCATCCCCTTCTCCTCCTGCCCCGAATCCCTCCCAGCATCAGAGTCTTTTCCAGTGAGTCAACTCTTCGCATGAGGTGGCCAAAGTACTGGAGTTTCAACTTTAGTATCAGTCCTTCCAAAGAACACCCAGGACTGATCTCCTTTACGATGGACTGGTTGGATCTCCTTGCAGTCCAAGGGACTCTCAAGAGTCTTCTCCAACACCACAGTTCAAAAGCATCAATTCTTCACCACTAAGCTTTCTTTACAGTCCAACACTCACATCCATACCTGACCACTGGAAAAACCATAGCCTTGACTAGATGGACCTTTGTTGGCAATGTCTTTGCTTTTCAATATGCTATCTAGGTTGGTCATAACTTTCCTTCCGAGGAGTAAGCGTCTTTTAATTTCATGGCTGGAATCACCAACTGCAGTGATTTTAGAGCCCCTCAAAATAAAATCTGACACTGTTTCCACTGTTTCTCCATCTATTTGCCATGAAGTGATGGGACCAGATGCCATGATCTTTGTTTTCTGAATGTTGAGCTGTAAGCCAACTTTTCCAATCTCCTCTTTCACTTTCATCAAGAAGCTTTTTAGTTCCTCTTCACTTTCTGTCATAAAGGTGGTGTCATCTGCATATCTGAGGTTATTGATATTTCTCCCAGCAATCTTGATTCCAGCTTGTGCTTCCTCCAGCCCAGCATTTCTCATGATGTACTCTGCATATAAGTTAAATAAGCAGGGTGACAATATACAGCCTTGACGTACTCCTTTTCCTATTTGGAACTAGTCTGTTGTTTCATGTCCAGTTCTAGCTGTTGAGCAACTGAACTGAAGTGTAAATCAATATTGCAAATACTCTGATACAAAGTAAAATTTTTTTTACATTGCTATGAAACAAAGAAAGAAAAGAGTTATGCATACACCTTATAGAAATAAAAAAGTGTCATACGTTAGTCATAGTTCAATTGTTATAAACAGGATGCTGAATGATTCGTTTTCTCAAGAAGTTCAAATTGAGGGACATAGAACATATTTCCCACCATGCTAGCCTCATTGACAATCACCAGAGATGTGTCCTTTCTGGAAGAATACAAGAGCCTCCCAGAATCTGACCTCTGCCTCCTCAGAGCCATTGAACCTACTCCTGTCAGAGAACTTTATCTAAAGTGCATATGTGATCATTCTAGCCTATTATTAAAACTTTTTGCCAGGTCACCCCTGAAAATATCTCATCTTAACTTTAAAGTCCACCATGACCTATTGTATCTCACACAGCTCGCCACACACAGTCAGTCTACACTCTGGTCAATACAGGATAAGGGAAATAGGTTATACACATGATTATTAATAAATCTACTACGTGTTGCTAAAGAAATAAAGGGAGGAGTACAAATATATTTAAAAACTGGACCCTAAAAATTAGACAAGTATGTGTGTAGTCCTAGAAATAAAAAGTATAATAATTGAAAGGAAGCCCTTAATTGAGAGTTTAAATGTGAGAAACCATAGAGAGAATTCATGAATTGAAGGACAGAGCAGGAGAAATCACTAAGGAGGTGCCATAAAGAGATGAAGAAATAAGATATTAAGATATATGGAAAAGACATGATTCGATATTTGTTCTGTAGCAGTTCTCAAAGGAAGTAGACTAGAGAGTCAGAGATGAGCAAATTTGAAGAGGCTATGATTGATAATTTCCCAGAATTGAAGGAACATATACATCTGAGATTGAAAAGCCACAGCTTGAAGAATGTAAACCCAAAGTTGAAAAAAAAATCCACACATTTGCACATTGAGTTAAAAGTTTAGAATTATCAAAAAGAAAAATTCTAATAACAATTAGAAACGATAGATTCTCTTGAAAGTTATGAAAATTAGACTAACAGAAGAGTCCTCAACAGCAAAGTGAAACTAATGAGAAAATCTCTTCAAAATATGGAGGAAAAATCCCATCATTTTAGAATTCTACCCACTATGATATTATAATTTAATAGTGAAGGCAAAACAAAGACAGTTTTGGACAAAGGCTGATAAATTTACTACTCACAGGTCTGTACTGGATGTAAGAAGTGAATTTAATTCAAAGAATGGAGTGATTAATGTAGAGATGAACTTGAATGCTCTCTCAGAATCTACTTTACCTAACTCCCCAAACAAGGCTCCTAATAAAGTGAAGAGAGGCAAATGTGATCTTGGGAGAGTTGATTACAAGCTCTGCTTTCAATTTTTTACTATCATTTCACCATTTTCTCAATGTCAATGAAAACTAAGGAGATATTTATTTAGTCCTTAGTACACTGGGTTACTCATTTCTATCAGGTACGTGCCTCCAATAAGGTTTTGGAATTTAACTAAAACAGATACTTTGTGTCAAGGTAAAACTTGAAGGCACTCTGATTAAATTCTGTAATTAACTTAGCAGAATCTACTTATGGAAGATTCTTTATTTTCATTTCTATGTTCTAAATTTATAATCTACTTATACGTTTTGCAAGGATTGCTGTAGAGACCATTTTCCTTATTAGCAAGATGTAGAAAGAGCAGAACACAGAATAGGCAAGGCTATTTCAAGTCTCCCCATATTGGCATTATGAACTTGTCCAAGTTACTCAGCTTCTATGAACTATAATTTTCCTCATCTGTAGTATGGGGTAATAATTGTTTCCTCCCTGAGTTATCACGACAGCTAAGGAGACCACTGTGTGTGCACTCTTCCCATCTATATGTCATATGAGAAAGTCCACAACTAGTGCCCAGTTCTGGAAAACTGTTCCCTGGGACAAAGGTGTGTAGGAGTGTAAGTACCACCTTGCCTTGAATTTTGTGTGAGTGCACAGATGACCTTGTAATCCTCCCAACACTCCGCCCACCCCATCCACCTCTTTAGAAACTTTAGAGATTTCAGGTCATGGGAATTGTGTCCCAAGCCACTTCCCTTGACTCTGTGGAATCTAGATCAGATACGGTCATTGAGTATACCAGGGGGCAGTCCTCATCTGAGATGAGTGTTGTCAGACAATTTCTGGTCATGGGCATCACACATCCTTACCCTACTGAGTTTCCCACCCCCTGAAATGTATCATAGAAGTGTGGCTTTTCTTCTCTTTCTGATCAGTTTCCCTTGTAGTGTCTCTGACTCATATGAATAACACACACATTCTTCTCATGGGAACTGATGTTTATTCACAGTCCTCAGCTACACTTCGCCTAACTCTATGGTGTAAGGGTTTTAGCTTTCTGAACAGAAGCAACTTTCATAACTGATTTAGTTCAGGAAAAGTAAATTCTGAGCATTATCTTGTGGTATTATGCCCAGTACGAGGGAAAACTATTTGGAATCCACTATTTGAGTCCAGTGGGTGATATAAAAATGGGACTTTAGTGACCCCTTTGCCTTTCTTTCCTATCTTAATGGTGAAAAAGGATATTCATGTTTATACAGTGTGAAAGGACATTAAGGAAAAGGGGAGAGGAAGAAGAAACTGAAGGAACCTAGCTTGTGCCATGCATGCAGTCTCTGTTAGGTGGTGGGAGGTTCTATTCAGATATTACCCTATTTTGTTCCCATTTAACAGATGTTGAATCAAAGAGGTCAAGTAACTTTCTTGTCCTATAAATCCAGTACTTTTTCTACTATACCATATTGGGATATTGTAATTCATTCAGCTTTGAATTTTGATTGCAGAGGAAGTTGTGTGTGACTCACACTTTAGGATACTCAAAGGACTTAATCCTTTGTCCTTTAGGGACTTATAACCCAGTAGAGATCAAAGATCATTAGCGCTGATTGATAATGGGTGATTAGGCCAATGTTTCCCAAGGGCAGGCAACCTGCCAGGCCTTCCTAGAATACATTTGGACATAAGGATAACTTGGGTTGCCGTGGTGATGGGCAGGTGTTTTAGGTGAGTGGACAAGGACTGGTGATGCTAAAGATCTTTATTGTATGGGACAGCGAAACAAAAGGTAACTTTTCCCTTCCCCAAATGTCAACTTTTGCCTGTGGAGGAAATTCTTGTATAATATAAAATTCTGTAGAAATTTGGGAAAAAGAAATTCTAGATGTGTAGGTGAAAAAGTCTTCATCAAGGAGAAACTTTCAACTGTACTTTTAAAGAGGTATTGGATTTTGACATGTAGGCATGTGGCAAGAAGACTTTTTTAAGTAGGACCTCCCTGGTGGCTCAGAGGGTAAAGTGTCTGCCTATAATGCAGGGAGACCCAGGTTCAATCCCTGGGTCAGGAAGATCCTCTGGAGAAGGAAATGGCCACCCACTCCAGCACTTTTGCCTGGAAAATCCCATGGATGGAGGAGTGTGGTAGGCTACAGTCCATGGGGTCACAGAGAGTTGGACACGACTGAGCAACTTCACTTTCACTTTTCAAATAGGCCATAATTGTGTCTCTTTCCTGATTCCACATACTAGTGGTGATGATTGATGAGCTTTGAAGCAAGGGATGGAAGGGCAGAGTAGTTAAGGGAGTCTGGCCGCTTAGGTCTTGGTGAAAATACATGGAGAAGAAAACCAGTGGCATGGTTCTAGCATAGTCCAGTCTGAGCCTGGAAAAGGAAAAAGTGAATCAGAGCTTTAGAATTTAGAGCTGGAAGAGATCTTGTGTGTTATCTAGTCTTGCATTTCACAAAATATTTCTCAAAACTCTTGTCTCACAAGATGCTCAATGATTTAAAAATTCTCCAATCAATCATGTTTGAAAAATGTAGAAAACCACATCCCGCTGGGGAAATTAGAGCCCAGTGCATCTGGGAAACCCCATGGTAAAGACACCTGCTACTTGAGATTTCCCAAACATAGTTTACCATTAAACACTACTTTTTATGTAACAGCACTCACGTTCTGGAAAACTCATCCTGAGAACCAACGATCTAGTCTTATCCTTATGTATCACCAGTGGTAAACTGAGGCTTGTGAAAGTTAAGTGACCTACCCAAGGAGAGAGCCAGAGCTAAAGAATGGCACTTATCACTTTATAAATTTTAAGAATATATATTAATATTTTGTTATTCATATAATCGGATTAAAATTATACATCTAATTATTATTTACTCAACAAAGCATTAAGCCCATACATGTGAAAAAAATAATCAACCATAAAAGGATTTCTAGAAATTAACTTTAATCCAGTAGCAACTTCTATTTCTTTATGCATGTGGATCTTGGATTTTATACTTTACAAGTGTTTATTTTTTTTCAGCCTGTATTTTTTGTTTATTTGAAACCTAACAATTAACAATAATTAAGCACATATGATGCTCCATGGTATGTGAAGGGCTTTATATCCATTAATCCTAACAATTCTATAAGCTAGTTAACTTTATCATCCCATTCAAATTTGAAGAAGCTGAGACTCAGAGAAATAAGGAATGTGACCAAAATTACAGAGCTCATAGGTAAAAGAGCTGATCTTCTGAATCAGGTCTGTCTGACTTCAAAGTTTATAGTCTTAACCACTATGTTTTCATAATATTCAGGAAGCTCTGTGGATTTAGAAGATTCCACACTGACATCTCAAACTGTTCCATATCCTCAAGCCCCAGTAGGAAAATCAAGTGACTTAATGGCTAAAGAATTCATTCTAAGGCATTGACATGTTGAGCAAGCTCTAGCCTGCTATTTGCTCTGTGGCCCTCTATAAATCGTGAGGCCTTAGGAAAGAGGTGGGACTTTGTGTAGTCAACTTGGAAAAGATCACAGAGGCCAAAATTACATCATCAAGTTAGGTCTGTGACTGACCAGCTACTTTGTCATCACTCGACCAGTTGAGTAAGACAGGTCATGAGAAGAAACATCAAGGACTCACATGCATACAGGCACACTATTTTTTTTTTTTTTTGGCCTTTCCTTTTATTAGTGACCTTTTATGGAATGCTGTAGGAAAATACTCAATTCCTGAAGTTCCACTGACTACAAATGAGGATGTTTGAACTAACTCTTGCTAAGAAACCATAATTCAGAAAGATACTGACCCTGTGGTAACTGGACCTGTGAATTTCATTTTGTTTTACTTTTTTCTAAGTGAAATTGCCTCAGAAAACTGAAGGGTAACCTTACTTTCCATGGGTAGAATTTATGAAACTTGGCTAAAGTTACAGAGCTCATATTATTAGACAAAAAAATAAGCCATCTCATGATAGGTGGACATTGTGATTAACCTTTAAGGAAAACTAACATCAGAGTAATAAGATTATCCATGTGCAGAGTGTGCCATCATTCAAAAACCATGATCACATCCATTTCCTTTTTCTGATCCTCACAAGAACCTTTCAAAGCTGGCAGTTCTGTTAGTATGAATCTTTTTCATATTCATTCATCCATCAATTATACTGAGTGGCTATTTTGTGCCAGGCACTGGCAGTGCAGTAGCAAATGAGGTCTTTGCTCATTTGGATAGGTTCTTTGCTCTTTGGAAGGTGGCAGTCAATGAAAGAATGAATATGCAATAAGTGATTAAATAAGGAAATAGGATGTAAGAGTCATAGGTGCTATTTAGAGAATTCAAATAGATGACTGAGATTAAGCCTAGGCAGCTACTTTAGATGGGATGGTCAAGGAAGGTATCTCAGAGCAATGACACTTTAGCCTGAGACTTAAGTCCTAGTTCTGTAGGGACTGACCCAATCATTCTGCATAGATTGGAAAACTGAAACTCAAAGAAACTCAGTGACTAAAAAGATTATATATAGTTAGTCCATGATGGACTTAGACTTCAAGCTTAAGCTTCTGAGTGCTATTTTGGTCCCACATCTCTTTCAACAACAAACATGGGAGAATAGATAAATAATGCTCGCCACTGCTTTTGTGCATTAGGAGAGGCAGGTTGAACAACATAAAAGGTCATTTTGAAAATTCAGTACTTAAATTGTTGATTATTAAATGAATAAAGAGACTGTAGTTTGAACTTTGAAGAAATATATAGTTAAACTCAACCCGTGCCTGAATGATTGTTTATTTTCTGATCAAAAGGAATTTATACAATATTTTCAAGAGTTTCTTCTTTCTGCTTCCCCTACTCTTATATTTGAGTATGTCTTTATTTCAAGCAGGAAAGGGTACAATATATAACAGCTCTGACTATTTTGCCCAATACCTAGGATGTATAATTTTTAGTTTCCTCTCTACTAGTAGCATGCTGGATAATGCAAAGTATTTGAGCCTCTTTTTTACAAATATATTAACAAGATTGTATGGCAAGACTTTTTGGTGGAAGAGTGCTGTTATTACTTTTTGAAAATATATCCTGGAGTTTGTGCCTATAAATGATTAAGGAATCTTTTAAGAGAAGTGTTGACAAGAATCCTTCCAGAATGGATTAAATGCAAATTTAAGAAGAGAGAAAATATATATATACACAAGAACAGATTATACATATGTATATAAAGATTAGATCTCTGAGAGGCTGTCTCTGATTCTTTGTATGAAAAAGAGGCAATTAATATACATACATTTAACAAAAATAATTGATATTGGGACTTAAAAATTTCATTCAAATTGGGAAAGACATAAAAATATCATGTCTAAAATATACCCAGTTAAATAATAGCTATAATTGACCAAACTCTTGTTCAATTAGTTTTTGTTGGTATTTATTCATATAACCATACAACTTTAAAGTAAATTAATCTTATTTATTTTTATTGAAGTATAGTTGATTTACAAAATTGTATTGCTTTAAGTGTACAGTATAGAGATTCAGTATTCGTATAGACTACACACCATTAAAAGTTATTGTAAAAGAGTGGCTATAATTCCCTGTGCTGTACAATATATTCTTGCTGCTTATCTATCTCCTACATAGTAGTTTGTATATCTTAGTCCCCTGCCCTTGTCTTACCCTCTCCCCATTGGTAACCACTAATTTGTTTTCTGTTATCTGTGCACAGATGTATGCTCAGTCATGTCTGTGAGCCTATGGATTGTAGCTGGCCAGGTTCCTCTGTCCATGGAATTCTCCAAGCAAGAATACTGGGGTGGGTTGCCGTTCCCTTCTCCAGAGGATCTTCCTGACCAAGGGATTGAACCCACGTCTCCTGCGTCTCCTGCATTAGTTGGAGGATTCTTTTACTGTTATGCCACCCGGGAAGCCCCTATTAGCTGTGAATCTGCTTCTGTTTCGCTATATACATTGGTGAATGTATACAGTTGTCCTTGTGGGTATCTCCTTGTGGTGACTAATAATGTTGAACATTTCTTTGTGTGCTTATTGGTCAGTTGTATGTCTTCTTTGAAGAAATGTCCACTTAAGCCATTTGCCCATTTAAAATTTTTTTTTCAGTTATAAGACTTTTTGCACATTCTGAAAACTAGACCCTTGTCAGATATAGATTTTGCAAATATTTCCCTTAATTCTATGGGTGTTTATTATTGTTCAGCTACTAAGTCACGTCTGACTCCGCAACCCATGGACTGCAGTAGGCTAGGCTTCCCTGTCTTTCACTATCTCCTGGAGTTTGCTCAAACTCATGTCCATTGTGGCGGTGATGCCATCGAACCATCTTGTCCTCTGTCACCCCCTTCTTTTCCTTCCCTCAATCTTTCCCAGCATCAAGGTCCTTTCCAATAGGTCGGTTCTTCGCATCGGGTAGTCAAAGTATTGGAGCTTCAGCTTCAGCATCAGTCCTTCCAATGAATATTCAGGGATTGATTTACTTTAGCATTGGCTGGTTTGATCTCCTTGCAGTCCAAGAGACTCTCAAGAGTCTTTTCCAGCACCACAACCTCAGTGGATTCATTGTTATAGATCATGTATGGTTTTGGATCTGGGCCATAATTGTTAGTTATTATAGCATATAGGTATTATTTTTGTCTGCATATCACTCCTTCTTCCCTCCGCTTTAGCTAACAACACTCTCCTCTATCCTTCCATCTATGAGTTTCTAGTCTAATTATCTTTCCTTCACCCCTAGTGCCTGATCCACTCATCCAGGAACCAAGCTAACCTCACTGAAACCTATTGCCAGAAATTTTCGCTCTGGTTGAAGGCCATTTAAAGACCTTATTCCCCTCTGCTGGAAAACCTGTGGATGTGTAATAGCAGAAGTGCTTTTTTCATATTCCTTGTGTGGCAAAAAAGCCCTTTGGCAGTAGGAGAAAGTGAAATTCACAAACAGAGAAGCAAAGCAAAGAAAGACTGAGCTGTGGCTGTCCATTTGTCCCCAGGGATACCCCTGTCCGTCTTTGTTATGTGATCAAATAAAAACTTTTTAGGATTGGCTGAGCTGAAGTTAGCTTTCTGTCACTTGAAATGTAATACTCATTGAATAATGTAGTTTGTATATGGCTTATCAAAGATATTACCAGCAACTCTTGCATAGCGAGAGTTTGTAATCCTGTCTGTGGGAATAAATGTGAGGAAAATGTAACTGGGTAGAATTTGGGAAAACACAGACTAACACATCTGGGGAAACAGCATAAAAATGTTTGAGTTTATGGGAAAGAGACGTGTAGGGAAAAGAGTCATTCCAAAATAGTTGCAAAGGATGGCAGATGACAGTGAATCATACTATATGAATCGATGATATGAAATGACAAGGAAAACAGCCTTTGAGGTATGGAAGACATGATAGTCAAAGGTACTGTGAGTCACAGACGTTTGTGTTAAACATCCTCTGCAGAGCCCTCCATGGAGACCAGTTGTCAGAACCAGCTGGCACATCTCACATATGAGTGTGGCTGTGTGGCTGTTTTTCTATGAGTGTTTCTCTATTTCCCTTTTGCATCATCTCTTTGTATCTTTCTTTATTCTTCTTCTATTTCCCTCTAACAATCTGTCCTTTGTTTTTTTTTTTTTTAAGATTAAAAAGACCAGGTAGGTATTATGAATAAACAGAAACAACAACTAGTCCTTTCCTCCTTTGTTAGTGATTTTTTAAATTAATTTTTACCTGGAATATAGTTGATTTACAGTGCTGTTCATTTCTGCTCTACTGAAAAGTGAATCATTTATACACATACACATATCCACTTTTCTTTTAGGTTCTATTCCCATATAGGTCATTACAGAGTATTGAGTAGAGTTCCCTGTGCTATAGAGTAGGTCCTTATTTGTTATACTTTTTATATACAATTGTGTGTACATGTCAATCCCAATCTCCCAATTTATCCCCTCCCCCCCCGACCATTAGTAATTTTCTTTAGCTACTGTGTTTTGTGCCAGTGAACTCACATCAGAGTGACCATTAGATGCTTAAACAGTTAAAGATATCAGGAGACAGAGCTTAAATTGTACCATTACAAGGATTATTACTTTGTATTCTGTTGTGGGTGTGAAGTTCTCTAAGAATGATGGAGGATTTATGGAGTGTTTCTGTAATCTAAACTGTGCAGACTTGGATATGGTACACTTTCCTCTTGGAAGATTGTTTCTGCATTTCTGGTCGAGTTCTTTCCTTTCTGGAAATCAGTGAATACATTGGATTTAATGGGAAAGTAGAGGAGTGGTTGCTACAAGACACTGGAACCAATGTATTGAAGGAATAAGCCTGCATTGGATTAACATTGCGAAAAAAGCACCTGCATTACACATGGACCTGTGCATTGTTGAGAAGGAGATGGAAGACTAAGTCTACACAAGGATAGTTGCCTATGCCTTTGTCTCATAAGGGTGACGTGAAAAATCATAGTGTCTCAGTGAATTTCCTAAGACACCACCCAAGAGATATACCATTATATATGTATAATGTAGGACACAGGATGATACGAGAGGATGCAGGCTCGTGATGAGAAGGAGAAATATCTCATACAGGCTTCTCAATCAAAACTCATCCAACTAAGAGTGATTCTGATATTTCAGTATAGTTTCTCTATAAGTTGATTAAATTAAATATTTAAGATCTACCATATATTTTTTGACTCATACAGTCAGTGTTTCCTGTTCAACCTTAATTAAAAAAAAATTTTTTTTTTTTTTTTTTTTGCCCAGTCACATGGCATGTGAGATCTTAGTTGCCCAACCAAGGATTGGAACCACAGACTTTTAACCACTGGACCACCAGGAAAATCCCTACTGTTCAAAAGCATAAGTTTAAAACACTTCAAGGCATTGTTTGGTTGAATTGCAACCCTGGGATCAGAGAGAGCCCATCCACAATTGTAGTTGAGATTTTGAGGTCCAGAGTGAGTAAAGGAGGGTAACAGTGACCCCCTACAGCCTGGAACACTGGCAAGTCTATTTCTGTCTAGTGAAGTTGCCCAGTCATGTTCGACTCTTTGTGACCCCATGGACTGTAGCCTACCAGGCTCCTCAGTCCATGGGATTTTCCAGGCAAGAGTACTGGAGTGGGTTGCCATTGCCTTCTTCAGGGGATCTTCCCAACCCAAAAATCGAACCCAGGTCTCCTGCATTGTAGGCAGACGCTTTACCGTCTGAGCCATCACCTTAAGCACAGTCCATCTCCCCTATTTGTGTCTGGGAAAAGGAGTACCAGAAGCTTGGGTCTTAAGTGAACTGTTTTTTTCTGGAGGATTAATCTATTGTTGAGGGTGGGCCCCTCTACTGTTACTATTGTACTGCCTCTGTCTCCCTTCAGATCTGTTAGCATTTGATTAACATATTTAGATGCTCTGAGTGCTCCAAGGTCAGGTGCACACGTGCACATGCTTTATATTTTCTTGACAAACTGACTCTTTTATCATTGCATATTGACCTTCTTTGTCTTTTGTTACAGTCTTTGGCTTAAAGTCTATTTTATCTGATGTAAGTATAACTAACCCTGCTCTCTTTTGGTTTCCTGTTGCATGGATATTTTCTTTTTTCTATCTTTGCACTTTGCGCCTGCACTTTGAGTATCCTTAAAGCTAAAGCAGGTCTCTTGTAGGAAGCATAAAGATCTTAAAGGTCTTGCTTTTTTAATCCGTCCATCACTTCTTGTCTTTTGTCTATAGCATTCAATAAATTTACATTCAGAGTAACTGGTAGGTAAGGACTCACCAATGCCCCTTATTAACTGTTTGCTGGGAGTTTTATAGTCCTCTTCTTCTTTTCTTCATTTCTTCCTTTGTGAGCTGATTATTTTCTGTGGTGTGCTTTGATTCTCTTTATCTTTTGTGAATCTACTGTAGGTTTTGGCTTTGCAGTTACTATGAGGCTTACATCTCATAGACATAACATCTCATAGATCTAACAGTCTATTTTACACTGATAAAAATTTAACTTCAATTGCATTTAAAAACTCAACTCTTTTACTCCCTTCTTTTAAGTTCTTGATGTCACAGTTTACATCTTTTTTATATTGCATATCCATTAACAAATTATTGTTCCTTAGCTATTTTTAATACTTTTATCCTTTAACCTTGAAGACTTAAGTGGTTAGCACATAACCATATTACAGAATTGTAGTATTCTGAATCTGACTATATGCTTACCTTGAACAATGCTGCACATTCTCCTGTTACTAGGTAACATGTCTTTATTTAAGCTTGAAGAAATCATATCACCATTTCTTATAAGGCATGTCTAATGGTAATGAATGGTACATGGATGCTGGTGTCAGGTGTCAGGTGTCAGGTTGGCAGTATGCAGATACACAGCTGTAGGCATCCACTTTGAATGCGTGCACAGTGGGGAGGGTCAGCTGTAGAAGACTAGGCTAGTGTTTAACACTCATGCAGCCACGAAGGTATTGGCTGGTAGCCTGTGCAGGACCCAGGATCAAGAGCGTAGATGAGTATTACTCAGCCGTTAAAAAGAATACATTTGAATCAGTTCTGTTGAGATGGATGAAACTGGAGCCGATTATACAGAGTGAAGTAAGCCAGAAAGAAAAACACCAATACAGTATACTAACACATATATATGGAATTTAGAAGATGGCAATGATGACCCTGTATGCAAGACAGCAAAAAAGACACAGATGTGTATAGCAGACTTTTGGACTCAGAGGGAGAGGGAGAGGGTGGGATGATTTGGGAGAATGGCATTGAAACATGTATACTATCATGTAAGAATCGAATCACCAGTCTATGTTCAATGCAGGATACAGCATGCTTGGGGCTGGTGCACAGGGATGACCCAGAGGGATGTTGTGGGGAGGGAGGTGGGAGGGGGGTTCATGTTTGGGATCGCATGTACACCCGTGGTGGATTCATGTCAGTGTATGGCAAAACCAATACAGTATTGTAAAGTAAAATAAAGTAAAAATAAAAATTAAAAAAAAAAAAAGCGTAGATGAGGAAATGGAAGGGGACTGGGTCTGTCAATATAAATACCTGTGCAGATCAAATGCTGGTGAAATCAACAGGGGTCCATGGTGGCTGTCCTGGCCATTGATTTCTTGTGGTGAAAGCTCATAGGGTTGTCTGCCAAGCAGGTCACTGAGAACAGCAATTGGTCCTGCTTCTTGACTGATGTTAGTAATCCCTGCCATTTTTCCTCCCCTCTTATACATCTCATCTTTGCTGGTGGCCAAACGGGCTGATGTAAGCACAAAAGCTACTCTTGGAAGCATTGTTTGAATACAAGAGACTAGATACAAGAAAATACTCATAAGCAGGACTAATTACAGAAACCATTGGGTATTCATACAATGGAATCATATGCAGCCACAAGAAAAGAATGAAGGTACCTTTGTGTATGAGTATGGAAATACATTCAAGACTCATTTTTAAATGAAAAAAGCACAGTGTAGAATTTTATGTAAATGTGTTGCCATTTGGGTAAGAAAAGGAAAAACATATGTAAGCATTTTTCTTTGGTCTTGCATCTATTTTTTTCAGGGAAGAAAATACCTGATAAGGAGAGAAACTTTGGGAGAGAGGATTATTTGTTGTTTCCAGAAAATAGTACCATGGGTTTTCTCAGCATTTGTTGTTTTATCACTCAGTTGTGTCCGACTCTTTGTGACTCCATGGACTGCAGCATGCCAGGCTTCCCTGTCCTTCACCATCTCCCGGAGTTTGCTCAAACTCATGTCCTTTGAGTCGATGTTGCTATCCAACCATCTCATCCTCTGTTTCCAGCTTCTCCTCCTGTCCTCAGTCTTTCCCAGCTTAGCTACTGATAGCAAGGTGACCCTTGACACTTTGTGTATTAATTCCATATTCTGTGACAATAATCTCAAGTTCAGGAAAGCTCACAGAAGAAACTTTTTCTCGACTCTTCCAGACTTTTCAGTCCTCCCATCAATGCTCAGAAGAGGTGCATCATCCACCAGAAGCCCTAGTGTAAGAAATGGAGATAACTAGGAGCTTGGTAACATTTATTCTCTTCTGAGTGGGAAATATGTGATGATGCTGTGTCATGGGGAAGATAATAATAAATCATGTGATCTTTACCCCCTCCCTCAAAATTCAGAATAAGGTTGGAGAGACAAGACACGCATTCCTTGAGAGCTTAAAAAGAGGCAGAATCCATTGTAAGGTATTTGACTAACATGAGTTTTCTTAATCTGCCCATCTACCTGGATCATTTGGGAAGAACCAGTAAAGATCCCAAGAGACTGTGTATAGAAAGTACTTTGTAAACTGTAAAGTCCTAGGAAAATGTTGCCTTCCGTGTCAGTAAACAAAAGATATGGCAGACATCGAAGCACCCAGGAGGGTGTGCCTTGAGGGGACTCAGGATGGAAAAAAAAGGGCTGACTAATGCCAAGTCCTGAGCTACTGCAGTCACTCCCAGCTGAGCACCTGGAGGTGACTCAGAATGGAAAAAAGCTGGATCCTAGTCCTAGATAGTTAAGGTGCATGTCAAAGGATTGATTTTAGTGAGCCCATAGAAAAGTGCTAAAATTTTCAACTTGAGATATCTGTTTGTTTTTTTTTTTTAACTGTAATCTTTTGAAGCTTCAATTGCCAGATCTTTGTTGCACAAACCCCTAGCCTGGCTCCTCCCTTTACCTCTTGGGAGCAGCCACTCAGAGGCTGTGTCCTGGGCTTAAGTCCTTGGTTCTGTCCACCAAAGAAAAGATAATGCTCAGCATTGTGCATTTTTCTTTCAGTGGATAGTTCAGTTCAGTTCAGTCGCTCAGTCGTGTCCGACTCTTTGCGACCCCATGAATCGCAGCACGCCAGGCCTCCCTGTCCATCACCAACTCCCGGAGTTCACTCAAACTCACGTCCATCGAGTCATTGATGCCATCCAGCCATCTCATCCTCTGTCGTCCCCTTCTCCTCCTGCCCTCAATCCCTCCCAGCATCAGAGTCTTTTCCAATGAGTCAGCTCTTCACATGAGGTGGCCAAAGTACTGGTAGATATTGTCATTTACCTTTGGTTAGAGAAGGCTTCAGGGCCTCCCAGATGGTGCTAGTAGTAAATAACCTGGCCTGCCAATGCAGGAGACTGTAAGAGATAAGGGTTCAATCCCTGGATCAGGAAAATCCCCTGGAGGAGGGTATGGCAACCCACTCCAGTATTCTTGCCTGGAGAATCCCATGGATAGAGGAGCCTGGTGGGCTACAGTCCATAGGGTTCCAAAGAGTCAGACACAACTGAAACAATTTAGCATGCATGCAGAGAAGGCTTCACAAAGGAGGTAGGTATATAAATCTGAGCTGGAAACACCGGTGGCAGGTGGCAGAGTGGTGAGGAAGGGTTCGCAGATGGGGAGGTACAGGGGTTACTGGGAGGCAGGAGTGGGCGTGGTCAGAGAGAAGGGTGAGCCAACTTGAGAGATTGCTGTTTTAAATCTGAGGATATCAGGGAGCCAAGGCTGGTGATATGGTTTCTACTTAGCCTCTAAGAACCTAATCTGAGGTTTCAAGTTCCAAGTTGAAGCTCAAAGTCAACCAGATCCAGGCATAAAATCTGTCTTCTGAAACTCAACCTGCTACCTTCAGCTTGGCATCAGCAGAGATGGGTTGAAGGGAGGTCGGGGATGGACATAGAGAAGCGAGGTTGCAGGAGCCCAATCTTGTAGTGCTTTACAGAAGGTTCTGGATGTTTAGGAAGCATGGAGATCCACAGACCAGACTGCCTGACCACCTGGACAGCTAATTTCTGCCCTTGTTGCTCAAGAGAATTTAGGGAAACCAAAAAGACACAAAGCTGCAAGATAAATTAAATCAAAGCAAGAGGAGAAATAAGGCAAAGGGAAGGTAAGGCGAGAAAGATGCATCTGGAAGTGTGGTTACTGCACACCATGTGTTCTGTGCTTTCCCCACATTTGCTAGAATTGACCCTGCATTTGGCTGTACATAGAAAAGGAATGTATGGTGTTGTGTGAGCATATAACCAGGGACTGAAGAAATCAGTTCAGATTTTTCTAGGAATAGGTCATCTTTGAGCTCAGTTATTATGGATAAGTAGGAAATTAGGTGCGGAGAAGGCAATGGCACCCCACTCCAGTACTCTTGCCTGGAAAATCCCATGGATGGAGGAGGCTGGTAGGCTGCAGTCCAGGGGGTCGGGAAGAGTCGGACACGACTGAGCGACTTCACTTTCACTTTTCACTTTCATGCATTGGAGAAGGAAATGGCAACCCACTCCAATGTTCTTGCCTGGAGAATCCCAGGGACGGGGCAGCCTGGTGGGCTGCCGTCTATGGGGTTGCACAGAGTCGGACACGACTAAAGCAGCAGTGAGAACAAGGAAATAAAATCAGTCAGGTGATCTGCAGCTTCCCTGGGCACAGGAAGGCGGATAAAGACTTGGCTTTGTCACTTCTCACTTGGCCTGATGCAGGAGAAGGCAGAGGAAGTAAGGGAGCCTGGCCTTCTGCCTGACAGGCATCTGCTGGCTGCTTAGGCTCACAGAGGGGTGGGGTGGGGACTATGGCAGATGTTGGCCTACAGTGACAGTGAACCAGTGACACAGACGAGCCATCAGAAGAGGAACAGCCCAGCACCCCCACCCCACCCCCAGTCCTTCTGATATGGAGACAGCTGGTCAGGCTGTCGGGGAATCATGCAGTGCCTCTGGGGAGCCCATTCCTGGCAGGGTTTGGCCTGGGCTGGCCCTGCTTGCAGGCTTGTGGGTGAACCTTCCAGGCCCTCATCTGGGAACCCGCCCCAGCCATCCGGCTCTGCAATCCCCATTCCTGGGTGCTGAGCTGTTCAGGAGGCTGTCAGAGGAGGCTGAGTTCAGGACAGGGAGCCAGGGAAAGTGAGGGCCTCACCCAGAAGCTAAGGCAAACAAATCAGGAGCGATTCTAGGCTCTGCACCTGCAAAATGGATGAACTGGTTTGGGAGTTTTTCGATTAGAAAAATGGGACTTTGTTGCCTGCCTTGATTCCTTCTTGGCAGCTCTCTGAAGGTGATGCTGAGATTCAAGATGGAGGGGAAGGAGGAAGAAATGATTCTTTTCCTCTCTTTACTTTTTTCTTATTTATACCTTCTACCCTCCTCCCCTCACCGTGGCTCAGCTGGTAAAGAATCTGCCTGCAATGTAGGAGACCAGGGTTTGAGCCCTGGGTCAGGAAGAAGGGAATGGCAACCCACTCCAGTATTCTCACCTGGAGAATTCCATGGACAGAGGAGCTTGGTGGGCTGCAACAATCCATGGGGTCACCAAGAGCTGGACATAAATGAGCAATGAACATTTTCGCTTTCACACACGTACCCTCCCCCTACCCCACCGCCAGACACAGTACCCTTAAAGTGGAAATAGTGCCCCCAGGAAGTTTCCAGTGCTGTGTTTGTGGGGTCCTTTGGAAGCCAATGCTCTTTTCTTAAGGAGTTGTAGTTTCTTTCTCTCACCTGCAGCTGCTGCTTCCCCTTCTTGTAGCCAAAAGCACATGATAGAATCCAATCAAGGTTCCCCTGCCCCTCCGCCCCCGCACCACTCACAGCCCTTACCCTTAGCTGCCCCGCCAAGGAGCTGAGTCCTCCTTTATGGCCACAGTCACCTTGAGGTGCCCTAAATTGCTCTCAGGAGTTCAGGAGGGATCCTAGGGTTTCTGGGAGCACAAGGCAGATTCCAGGGCTGAAGCTCCCTGCTCCTTGACCATCCAAGTTTCGCAGGGAGGCTGAGAGCCAGAAGCAGCTGGGTCAGGGGCATTCTCTGCTCTCAGCTCTCTGGGCCTTGCTTGGTGTGTGTACTTATCTGTGCTGCAGGTGGTGGCTTTCTTACTCCTGATCTTCAGCTGCGCCCAGGAAGGGCTTGAGTGTGTGCTTAGGGCCAGTTTGGGCCCTTTCTTGGTCACTTTGAGGTAGGGAGATCCAGTTTGTGTATTTCTATGCAATATGTGCATTTCTGGCTGAATAAATCTTCAGTAGAAGCAAAGCCTGATAATTTGGGAGAAGAGTTTGTTTCCATTTAGCGGTTGGTGAATTAAGATGTGGTAGACACTTATTCTGGAGAAGGCAATGGCACCCCACTCTAGTACTCTTGCCTGGAAGATCCCATGGACAGAGGAGCCTGGTAGGCTGCAGTCCATGGGGTCGCTAAGGGTTGGACACGACTGAGTGACGTCACTTTCACTTTTTACTTTCATGCATTGGAGAAGGAAATGGCAACCCACTCTGGTGTTCTTGCCTGGAGAATCCCAGGGACGGGGCAGCCTGGTGGGCTGCCATCTATGGGGTTGCACAGAGTTGGACACGACTGAAGCGACTTAGCAGCAGCAGACACTTATTCTGCCTATTCTCTGGCCCAAGGGGGTTCCATCCTTAGCCCGTACCCCACAGGTGTGTTGGGCGCTCTTCATCCAGCAGATGGGTGGTTCTTGGAGCAGGAGGTAGGATTGAGAAGTCAAGGAGAGAGAAGTGAGGACCAAGGGAGAGCTGGAAGGAGGGGGTGAAAGCTAGACTGGAATTGGGGTTCTGCTCGTAGTAGATTTTGCCTCCCTCCCCCGCATCCAGTCTCTGGCTCCATGAATCTGAAGACACCACTAGTATATGTGCAGACATCTCTCCTGATGTCACATGGAAATCTCTCACTCAACAAACCCAAATTTCACTTGTATCTTTATTCTCTTCTTCTCTGTGAGTCCTCCACTAGGTCCCCCAAGCCCGTAATCCAGTCACTGAGTCTGGGCGAGTCTGAGGCTGCTGCTCGGTCTCATCTACTGTGCCCACCTTCACCCCCAGTCCCCACCACCTGCTTGGCCTTCCAAGTGCTGCCACGTTTCCCCTCACCTCCAGGCGAGTTATTTATCTCCCAGCCTCTGTTTGCTTCCCATTGATGAGGATAACGGAGAACCCACCTCGCAGGGATGTGGATAGAAATAAAGGAGACTGTATCTGACGCGCAGCCTTGATATTATCCCACTCCCGGCAGACAAGAGTCTTGCCTTCAAGCCTCTCCCTTATTCCAGCCAGGTTTTTCCCCAAATGGACATCTGTGTGACAATAGAAATTCCAAGTGCTGGGCATTTCCTACTCTTTCCACACCCATCTCAATGGAAAGGAGGCTTCCGAGGAGGAAGACACTCCATGTTCCAAGACACTCTGTGTTTTCCGTGTTCCTAGAGGCTGCCTGAGTGTGATCTCTTCACTCCACTTCCATACCTGCTGGAGAAAGGGGTTGAAAGGATAGAAACTGCTGAGGTTTAAGTCCTGTGTAGACTCCTTAGTGGAAAAGAAATGAAAGTGAATGTCGCTGGGTCATGTCAGACTCAATGCGACCCCATGGACCGCCAGGCTCCTCTGTCCATGGAATTCTCCAGACCAGAATACTGGAGTGGGTTGCTGTTCCCTTCTCCAGGGGTTTTTCCCAACCCAGGGATAGAACCCAGGTCTCCCGTATTGCAGGCAGATTCTTTACAGTCGGTCAGAGTCAGCAGGGAAGACTTAGTGGAAGGAGGGAGTGAACCCTAGATTGGAACTGGGATTCAGCTCCTGGTAGATTTTGTCCCCCTCCCTCGCATCCAGTCTCTGGCTCCATGAGTCTGAAGACATGCTAGTGTATGCACACATATGTTGCTGTAGCTTTGGCTTTTGTTCTCAGTTACTTGAAATAGAGATAATTTTGTCTGATTAAAAAAAAAATGCTTAAATGTAAGACCCATAGACCTCCTTCTATTTTAAGCAAAATTGGCTTTCTTTTTTTTTTGTTTTAAAAGGAAGAAAAAATATTGCCCATCATGTGTGTGGCCTGAACACAACCCTCAAAACATCTTAAAGATTATCCATCAAGGTTTTTAAAAGGAAATATATCATTCTTAATTGTTCTTATCTTCGTA
Source organism: Capricornis sumatraensis (assembly GCF_032405125.1). Classification (NCBI taxonomy): domain Eukaryota; kingdom Metazoa; phylum Chordata; class Mammalia; order Artiodactyla; family Bovidae; genus Capricornis; species Capricornis sumatraensis. Next base: position 83,949,115 of record NC_091073.1, read on the forward strand.
TTATATAATACTTTGTGGATTTATTTTTTAACCTATCATCTTATGCCAGAAAGGGCCGTTTAGGCTTATTTTTATTTGTAGACTGAAACAAAAATAAAATATATGGGGTTGTGTTTACTATTTTAGACTTTATTTTCTATTACTTTGCCTTTCAACATGAAAAGGAATTTTGTGCTGCAGATCAACATTTGGCCTCGGTCAACGGTGCTCCCTCCAGGCCAGGAGAGAATGTCTAAGGGAACTCTGGGCCAGCAGGCAGCCATATATTTCTTGCTTAATCCTGTGTGTGTGGGTGAAGTATCAGGCAAAGGTATAAATAAAATGTTCTGACTCCACATATGGTATCTGGGGTTGAAAAATCCTGCATAAACTTTTCCATTCCTATCAGCAGTTTTACTCATTAGGGGACATCCGGAAACTCTCCTTTTGGGATTATTTGAGAAGCAGCAACAGCTTCTTAGAAAAGAGCATACTTGCTGTAATATCGGTGTAAAGATTGAGTGCCTGTGGGCAAGGAATCCTTAAATAGCCATCTAAATATTCAGTGGGGCTTCCCCTCTTGTTGGCTTTTCTGTCCTCAGTGCATGGATTTTTCAGTAGCATAGCCATAACAATGGAAATATGCTTGGCCCTTTCCCTCCTGCGGACCAGTATCATGTCCATGGGCCAGCAGATGGCTTTTTTTGCTTCTGTCTGCACCTACTTTGTGCGAACATGGGGATCTAGAGTGGGAAATCAGGCCCAGAATATATCATTTCAAAATCCTAACAACTGCAAAATCTTAATAGTGTATTTGCATCTTGCCCCTGACTCATTGGAAAAGACCCTGATGCTGGGAAAGATTGAGGGAAAGAGGAGAAGGGGACGACAGAGGATGAGATAGCTGGATGGCATCACTGACTCAATGGACATGAGTTTGAGCAAACTCTGGGAGACAGCGAAGGACAACGAAGCCTGGTGTGCAGCAGTTCATGGAGTTGCAAAGGGTCAGATACAACTTAGCAACTGAACAACAACAACAGCAAATCAAAGTTATGATGCTCTTTCTGCCTTCTTGTGAGACTGAACTTGGGCCAGGTGCTGGAAAAAGCATACCTTGCATTAAAAAGAGCCAATAGATGGGTGTGTCCTGAGAGACGAAATACCTAGACTCAACCCACACGTGGTCTCACTCATAAGAGAGAAAGATCCCATCCTCGCTAAGCAGTCACAGAAACAGACACTGTGGCTGAGGTTGGCAGAGGCTGACAGAGGCTGGTGAATGTAACTTTGGAGCTAAGGTCACACAACACACATTCCCCTCTGTTTGTTGCTGAGTGCCTTACCTAGCACCTCACTACTGAGTGGTGGATGTTTGGACAAATTGAGAGGGGCAAGCACCAGACCAGGCGGTGTCACACTCTTTTTCTCTGTCATCTGCCATTTCTAAATGTTACCAGATCACCTGTTCTTTCACTACAAGGACATTGCTTCTGCTTAGATTACTTTTATTACTCCAAATGATTGTCCTCAGTTGCAGTCAGACAACACTCAACATCTTTAGTGAAGGACCTTGTAATAAACTAGTAAGATTCAGCCTCGGGGCCTCTCGCATACACAGGCTGCCTTCCAAGACTCAGAGGAGCCCTAGCAATGTGTTCACAGGAGGGTCACATGTATGTTTTAGGTGCATAAACAGTAAGGAAGATTCACTCACGATTGGTTAAGATTGTTTTCTGTTTCCATAGCAACTTTCCCGACCTCTACTGTTGTGGTGCTAGTGTGTGCGTGCTTAGTCACTCAATCATGTCCAACTCTTTGTGACCCCGTGGACTGTAGCCCACCAGGCTCCTCTATACTGGAGTGTCACAGGCACAGGCATTTTGGGGCTCCAGCTAAAAAGAAGTGGAGTTGGGAGTACCTTTGGTTTGGGTTTAGTTGGGGGTGCTTTTGTGGTTGGGCTTCCCAGGTGGCTCAGTGGTGAAGAATCTGCCTGCCAATGCAGGAGAGACAGGTTCAGTCCCCGGGTCGGGAAGATTCCCCACCCCAGAGAAGGAAATGGCAACCCATTCCAGTATTCTTGTCTGGGAAACCCCATGGACAGAGGAGCCTGGTGGGCTACAGTCCAAAGGGTTGTAGAGTCAGACGAAACCCAGGAACTAAACAACAACTTTTGTGATTGACAATATTGGAAGGAATGATGCTAAAGCTGAAACTCCAGTACTTTGGCCACCTCATGGGAAGAGTTGACTCATTGGAAAAGGCTCTGATGCTGGGAGGGACTGGAGGCAGGAGGAGAAGGGGACGACAGAGGATGAGATGGCTGGATGGCATCACTGAGTCTGAGTGAACTCTGGGAGTTGGTGATGGACAGGGAGGCCTGGCATGCTGTAATTCATGGGGTCGCAAAGAGTTGGACATGACTGAGCAACTGAACTGAACTGAACTGAACTGAATAGTTTCCAATTGCAGCGAAGTTATTGCTAACTGTCTGTAGAAATGAATTCTGTGAATATTCCTTTGGCTCCCTGTGCTGAGGCAGCCGGCTCTGGGACACAGAACTGAGTGTGTTCTATAGCATCGGACCCAGAAGTTTGTGCACGGTTAAGGAAAAGCAGAGTTTAAGATGTACAAAGCAGGTGGCTAATCTGTAAAGATTCTTACAAATGTCAGATAGGTAAAATTGTAGGCAGAGGACTTCATTTTCAGTAACAATGAGTCAAAACAGAAGTTCTCTGATTTCTGAAATAAAATGTATGCAGTTAGAAAGACTCTATGCCATGTTTTCTCTTTTAACGAGAGTTCTGCAAAAGAGATTTCTTAGAAATGCTGTGTTTTAACCTGCCTTTGTGGTATTTTTTTTTAAATCTGTAATTTGTATTTTGTTGTGGTTTATTTTCATTCTAAGTAGGTATTTGCTTTTGTACCTAATTATTTGTTCTCAATTTTGAATTCTTTGGCTTTACGAGGATTATAATTATACATTCTTCAGACACCAGAAAATCTTCATAAGTCACTGCCTGTTTTCTATGCTGTGGTCAGGTTGGTTGGTCCTCTTAAAGTAGAAGTATGCCCAGGTGATGCCTGCATAATTTGAAGTCTTGGGTGACTTTCATCTTTTCATAAACCACACAAGCTGCCCTCCTCTCCCCGTCCTACCCTCCCATCCTGGGCACCAGAGATCCTGCACGCCCACGGCTCCTGGCACATGCTGCCTCATTTGGTCCTGCCTCCTTTGACCACGTGGACTCATCTAAGGACAATGGCTCCTTTAGCATTGGTTTGTTCAATAAGCTCCTATTCATGCTTCACCAAGTAGCCAAGCAGATCAGGCCGGTGAGTCAAAAATCTACCAGGACTCAAGTTGGGAGGGGTGACTGGAAGGGCTCTCACAATTGGCTTTTTCACAGAAGCTGGGCATGGGCAGTTTGAACGGCAAGAGCATGGTGGCCAGTAGGAGGCCTGCCTCGCATCCCTGGAGGCTGACTGCTTGCTTGGCCTTGAGAAGTCACTGAACCCATGGTGCTGATGGAGCCTATGATTTGAAGAGTTGGATCACTATTGTATGTTGCTAATCACTGACTGTAGTCCCCAAAAAGCCTTGTGAAAACGTTAAGGCTTTGTAATGATTGCATACACATATTTTAAGGGACAGATGAATTGACTACTTTCTGAAGCTTATTGACCCTTCCCTTTGACCCTTTGATCTTATGTAAAATGGAGTGATGATATCCATTTTTTTGTATCACCATACACTCGTCTAGGGATGCCTGGACGTGTATAAAATTGCACTGTGTTTCTTGGGAGTTAGTGTTTTACCATAGATCAGCTTTGTGGACCTGCTTTTCCTTAGATGTAAATGATGTTAGTTCATTGTTAAATGAAATTAAGTGGACATTTTAAAACTAGGGCTATCAGAAGGTGGCCCGCCACGGGGCTGCATCTGCTTCCCTGTTTGACCTTCCAGTCCCCCCCTTTAGCTGCAGTGGCTGTCTGGTCTGGATACAGGCACATTCAGATCCCCCCCTGCCCCTCTCATTTTCTCCTCCACACTTCCTGACACTTTTCTTTTTGCTCCTTCTTTCAAGGCCAGAGCTGGGGAGACACACCAGAGAGACAGAGAGTCATTTATTTCTCCTTTATCAAGGTTATCTCATTATTTCCCCCATCTTGATTGGTCTGCCAAGAAAATGGTCTCTTTAAATAGACTTCAGTTGACATTTGTGACTCAAGGCTCCACATCACATGTGACGAAACAGAGCAGGAAGTACGGTTGTAGACACTGTTTGATTTCCGGCGGTAGGACTATTAGTAGCAACATTGATGATGATAAAAGCAGAGAATGATTATTGTTTACCGTGGTAGCTGAAGCCTTTTCAGGCAAGCACTTCTTCCTTATTTAGTGGGTGCTTTAATTAGTCATAGAACTGTTATACTAAATTAAGCCAGCGTTTTATTAACATTCACAGGTTATTTTCTTCTTTTTATCTCCTTTCCTGTCTCCTGTCTGTGTGAGTGTATCATCCAATCTCCCCTTTAGTTTAGGGAGTTACATGTAAGGAAAGCTAGACCAATCTATAGTCCCCACCCTATCCCCTTAGAATGCATACTAGGTATCAAGAAAGATATAAAGAAACTCAGGGAAACTTCTAGGACAAAGAAAGCAAATGTGGAATCTGTCATTCTTTAAGCATGCCCTTGGATGACTTTGTAAAGCTTCCTATGATTAGTTTTGGGGGAAAAATGAAAACAGATTCCATTGCATCCCAAATCCATGCACTTATTTCTTCTTCTGAATATCCAATTGGCCAGTTTGAAGCCCACTCCCCCCTCACCCCTGTCTCTGTACCTGGTCTGGGAAACAAGACCCTACACATCTTTATTCTCAAGAGCTGTGAATCTGTGTGGATAAATCTGCTCTTCAAATTTGCTGTCTCTGATGTTATTTAGTTAAGCTGGAGAAGGCACTCTAAAAACATGGCCTGGTATGGAGAAGTTCACTGTTGCTCTGTCAACTTGACCATGAGGAGTGAATCAGGTAGGAAGGCTGATTCATTCTTCAGCCTCTCCTCTCCAGGTTTGCAGCTTTACAATGAGATCAGGTTGGGAGTTGGAACCGCTATAATGTACTGGCTCACTCAGGGCTGAGAAGTCACCAGCACCCCTAGGCTAACTTTAAATGCCTACCAGGTGATGAGAGGCTTTGGGGCCACTGGAGGACTGACGTGAGATGGATGACAATTTCCCAAATACAGCATCGCCCAGCTAGACTTGAAACCAAATGTTAAATACCAGAGAATCATAATCACCCATAATCAAGAATGATATGCTTTCAAGGACATTTGTTATTTTAACAAAACTATGGTCCAATGTTCAGCTCTTAAAAATTCTGATCTTGCTTTCATCTCTCATAAGTAATAAGGGTTACAGTAGGATCCACGGCGCACGGTGGGAGTATTAGATACATGACAGCCCACCACGCCTTCTAGAGAACACAGAAAGGAGACTATTTATTTTATGCAAAAATAGTTATAACTCTTAGATATTCTCAGCAGATCTATTTTGCCCCCCAAGATAAGTAGCCTTTATTTCTCTTTCAGATAATTAATAGTTTCTTATCTATAGTTCCCTTGTCCAAGCTCTGCTACGAGGCAGAGCAGAAAAAAAGCACGGGAACATTCGATATGTTAATTATGAGGTTATGACATTATTAGACATACCCCAAATACAAGTGGCCTCAAAGATGAGATATGCCGAAAATGAATCGTGGAAGCATAGGGTTCCTGCAGAATGTTTAAGAAGTGACCATTTTTATGTTTCTTATTTATCCATCATTCTTTTGAAGACAGCTGAGTTTATTCTTTTATCTTCTTCTATCTGGCCACACTTTCAATTTATATATTGGGTAACTATTTTCTGGGAGATGGAGAGAACGGGCCCATCACCAGGGCAGGGATGTTAGGCTTTCCAGGTGGCATTAAGTGCTAAAGAACCTGCCTGCCAATGGAGGAGATATAAGAGACATGGGTTCAATTCCTGGGTTGGGAAGACTCCCCTGGAGGGAGGCATGACAATCCGCACTAGTATTCTTACCTGGAGACACCCATGGACAGAATCTGGTGAGCTACGGTCCATGGGGTCACACAGAGTAGGACATGACTGAGGCAACTTAGCATTCACGCAAGATGGGAGTGATGCTTTAACTAAACAAGAAATATGCTGAACACACAGGGCTTCTTGTCAGCATATGGTTTCAGTGGGTCCCCCCAAACCTACATTGGTTATCTGGTCCATGTCTGGGACTCTGATGGATGAGAGTCAGTGACAAGTCAAGGGGAGGTTGTCTTGAGAGAAGCAGCAGGTTGGTCTTATCCTGAAAATGTCTTTCTGTGGTACCTGCATGGGGAAGGAAGGCCTGACCAAGAGACAAAAAGGAGTTTTTGTTGCTTCCAAATTCTACAATAACCTGGCTAGGACTCTAAGCCACTTCCTCCTAGAGGTAGAGGGGGCTTCTCTTGTTTTTCCTTTTCATGGGCCAAACCCCTCAGTGCCAAAGTCTTCCGTCAAATCGATGATTTCATCTTCCCAGTAAATCTCGTTGCTTGTCACAAATTGGGGTTTTGTTTGTTTTGAACTTGAAGGAAAGAAGTTTGAAAAGAAGCATTTTTTTCCATATTTTATACCAGATATTCATTTGGTCTGAATTAAAAAATGAATCAAATCAAATAAAAATAAAAATAAAAATTGGACCCATTTCCAGGGCAAGCCTCTTCTCCCATACATTTTACTATCAATCAGTCACTGTGTTTTACACACACACCTGTATACTCAGTCCATGCTTAGTCTAGGACCCCCTTCAAAGACCAATCTGATTTTCTTGCACCTGGTCAGCAGGGGGCACTGTGGGCTGGGGGAGATGGGGTCTTCTTTGAATGCCTTTACAAAGTCAGTTGGCCTCTCAGTCGGTTCAGTTCAGTCGCTCAGTCGTGTCCGACTCTTAGCAACCCCGTGAATTGCAGCACGCTAGGCCTCCCTGTCCGTCCCAGCATCAGAGTCTTTTCCAATGAGTCAACTCTTCGCATGAGGTGGCCAAAGTATTGGAGTTTCAGCTTTAGAATCATTACTTCCAAAGAACACCCAGGGCTGATCTCCTTTAGAATGGACTGGTTGGATCTCCTTGCAGTCCAAGTGACTCTCAAGAGTCTTCTCCAACACCACAGTTCAAAAGCATCAATTCTTTGGTGCTCAGCTTTCTTCACAGTCCAACTCTCACATCCATACATGACCACAGGAAAAACCATAGCCTTGACTAGACAGGCCTTTGTTGGCAAAGTAATGTCTCTGCTTTTTAATATGTTATCTAGGTTGGTCTTAACTTTCCTTCCGAGGAGTAAGCGTCTTTTAATTTCATGGCTGCAATCACCATCTGCAGTGATTTTGGAGCCCAAAAAAATAAAGTCTGACACTTTTTCACCATCTATTTCCCATGAAATGTTGGGACCAGATGCCATGATCTTTATTTTCTGAATGTTGAGCTTTAAGCCAACTTTTTCACTCTCCACTTTCACTTTCATCAAGAGGCTTTTTAGATCCTCTTCACTTTCTGCCATAAGTGTGGTGTCATCTGATATCTGAGGTTATTGATATTTCTCCCAGCAATCTTGATTCCAGCTTGTGCTTCTTCCAGCCCAGGGTTTCTCATGATGTACTCTGCATATAGGTTAAATACGCAGGGTGACAATAAACAGCCTGAGGTACTCCTTTTCCTATTTGGAACCAGTCTGTTGTTCCATGTCCGTTTCTAACTGTTGCTTCCTGACCTGCATATAGGTTTCTCAAGAGGCAGGTCAGGTGGTCTGGTATTCCCATCTCTTTCAGAATTTTCCATAGTTTTTTGTGATCCACACAGTCAAAGGCGTTGGCATAGTCAATAAAGCAGAAATAGATGTTTTTCTGGAACTCTCTTGCTTTTTTGATGATCCATCAGATGTTGGCAACTTGATCTCTGGTTCCTCTGCCTTTTCTAAAACCAGCTTGAACATCTGGAAGTTCCTGGTTCACATGTTGCTGAAGCCTGGCTTGGAGAATTTTGAGCTTACTTTACTAGCGTGTGAGATGAGTGCAATTGTGCAGTAGTTCGAACATTCTTTGGCATTGCCTTTCTTTGGGTTGGAAAGAAAACTGACCTTTTCCAGTCCTGTGGCCACTGCTGAGTTTTCCACATTTGCTGGCATATTGAGTGCAGCACTTTCACAGCATCATCTTTCAGGATTTGAAAGAGCTCAACTGGAATTCCATCACCTCCCCTAGCTTTGTTCGTAGTGATGGTTTCTAAGGCCCACTTGGCTTCACATTCCAGGATGTCTGGCTCTAGGTGAGTGATCACACCATCGTGATTATCTGGGTCATGAAGATCTTTTTTGTACAGTTCTTCTGTGTGTTTTTGCCACCTCTTAATATGTTCTGCTTCTGTTAGGTCCATACCATTTCTGTCCTTTATCGAGCCCATCTCTGCATGAAATGTTCCCTTGATATCTCTAATTTTCTTGAAGAGGTCTCTAGTCTTTCCCATTCTGTTGTTTTCCTCTATTTCTTTGCACTGATCACTGAGGAAGGCTTTCCTATCTCTCCTTGCTATTCTTTGGAACTCTGCATTCAGATGCTTATATCTTTCCTTTCCTCCTTTGCTTTTCACTTCTCTTCTTTTCACAGCTATTTGTAAGGCCTCCTCAGATGGCCATCTTGCTTTTTTGCATTTCTTTTTTTTGGAGATGGTCTAGATCCCTGTCTCCTGTACAATGTCATGAACCTCCGTCCATAGTTCATCAGGCACTCTGTCTATCAGATCTAGTCCCTTAAATCTATTTCTCCCTTCCACTGTATAATCATAAGGGATTTGATTTAGGTCATACCTGAATGGTCTAGGTCATACCTGAATGGTCCCCTACTTTCTTCAATTTAAGTCTGAATTTGGCAATAAGGAGTTCATGATCTGAGCCACAGTCAGCTCCCAGTCTTGTTTTTGCTGACTGTTTAGAGCTTCTCCATCTTTGACTGCAAAGAATATAATCAATCTGATTTCAGTGTTGACCATCTGGTGATGTCCATGTGTAGTCTTCTCTTGTGTTGTTGGAAGAGGGTGTTTGCTATGACCAGTGCATTCTCTTGGCAGAACTCTATTAGCCTTTGCCCTGCTTCAATTCTGTACTCCAAGGCCAAATTTGCCTGTTCCTCCAGGTGTTTCTTGACTTCCTACTTTTGCATTCCAGTCCCCTATAATGAAAAGGACATCTTTTTTGGGTGTTAGTTCTAAAAGATCTCATAGGTCTTCATAGAACCGTTCAACTTCAGCTTCTTCAGCATTACTGGTTGGGGCATAGGCTTGGATTACCATGATATTGAATGGTTTGCCTTGGAAACCGAACAGAGATCATTCTGTCGTTTTTGAGATTGCATCCAAGTCCTGCATTTCGGGCTCTTTTTTTGACCATGATGGCTACTCCATTTCTTCTGAGGGATTCCTGCCTACAGTAGTAGATATAATGGTCATCTGAGTTAAATTCACCCATTCCAGTCCATTTTAGTTCGCTGATTCCTATAATGTTGACGTTCACTCTTGCCATCTCCTGTTTGACCACTTCCAATTTTCCTTGATTCATGGACCTAACATTCCAGGTTCCCACACAATATTGCTCTTTACAGCATCGGACCTTGCTTCTATCACCAGTCACATCCACAGCTGGGTATTGTTTTTGCTTTGGCTCCATCCCTTCATTCTTTCTGGAGTTGTTTCTCCACTGAGCTCCAGTAGCATATTGGGCATTACTGACTTGGGGAATTCCTCTTTCAGTATCCTATCATTTTGCCTTTTCATACTGTTCATGGGGTTCTCAAGGCAAGAATACTGAAGTGGTGTGCCATTCCCTTCTCCAGTGGACCACATTCTGTCAGACCTCTCCACCATGACCAGGCCGTTTTGGGTGGCCCCAAAGGGCATGCCTTAGTTTCATTGAGTTAGACAAAGCTGTGGTCCTAGTGTGATTAGATTGACTAGTTTTCTGTGAGTATGGTTTCAGTGTGTCTGCCCTCTGATGCCCTCTTCAACACCTACCGTCTTACTTGGGTTCCTCTTACCTTGGGCGTGGAGTATCTATTCACGGCTGCTCCAGCAAAGTGCAGCCACTGTTCCTTACCTTGGACAAGGGGTATCTCCTCACCGCCGCCCCTCCTGACCTTGAACATGGAGTAGCTCCTCTAGGCCCTCCTGCGCCCGCACAGCCCCTGCTCCTTGGATGTGGGGTTGCTCCTCTCGGCCACCGCCCCTGACTCCTTGTTTATTTTCTCCTCTGGGACCTACTCCAAAGCATTTCCCTGTTCTACTCCACCCTCTTCTCCTCTTTCCTCTCCACCTTCCCTCCTTAGTTTCCATCTGTGCCCCAGAATCTCTCCACCAGGGCCCAAGCCCCACCCGCAGCTGCCACCCAACACTGGACTTCCACAGAACCTCTTACTAGCTGACCTAGCAACACTTTGGGTGTGGCACATACTACATCTGCTTTTCCAAATGGCTGGCCTTTGGAAAGCCCCAATTATATTTTTGTCAATCACATTTTTTTTTCCTCTAATTTTTCAACCCCTTGTGTATTTTAAGAGGAAATTTAATCTGTTTCTGGTTCTTTTTCAATTTCAGAAACTCCTCGGAACCTTGTGTTGTTAAACTTATTTGATGTTCAAGACGTCTGAACTTTTTCAGAGTACTGTTAAAGACGTTCTTCCTAGAATCTGAAAGTAGCCTTTAGCCAGCTATTAAAAAAAAAAAATCAACTTTGAGGGTGTGGTTTCAAGACCTAGCTCAAAGGTGTTTTCTCACCCTCATTAAGCAGTGATTCTGAGTGGGCTTGGTTATTGCATGCCCTCAGGAACAACTTTAATCAGAACTGCTTGTGCCTGGAAGGCTGAGTCTCTCAGAGGGCCACAAGTTACAGGGTGAGATGCAGAGGGAAACCTAGAGAAGGTGGCTTTAGAGTTTCAACCCTTTGGGATAAATCCTGAATATAAACACGAATATGAAAAATCCCAGATCCAATCACCCCAGTTCCCTATGTGAAGTCTGAATTCAGGGAAATTCTTAGATACACACACACACACACACACCCCAGTGAAATAACCAACAAAAGTGGATGGTGGCAAAAGTGGAGAATGTAAACAGAAGTAGGCCTCTAGGGACGGAAGTCACTAGAAGTGGAGCTGCCTCTGGAAATGATGTGTGGACAATTGAACAGGGGCTGGAGTTCCCATTCCAGGCCGTCGTAAAAGGAGGGGGGAGAATAGTTTTAATAGCTCTTGCTGTACTCAGAAGGGAAAACTGCACACAAACCTCAGTGTAAACTGGGCATTTAGAAGTCTAGACTTACTGGAAGCTGCAGACAAAGACTGAAGGACCTGAGGAATAACTGGGAGAGCTAACATCCTTCTGAGTATTCCCTGGGGAAACATGCCTCTAATGCTGTTGAGGTGGTATAACAGCTATGGCGCCCCACATTTACCCCACCAGTACCTGATGTTCAGTCTTTGCAGAATCTGTGTGGAGACTGGGGCTTGACTGAATGTGCCCTGACCATCTGCTACGTAGCCAGTCTGCATTGGTGCTAGCTGGGGTCAGCTCTGATTGGGCAATATCCACACTGTGTGCATGCATGCTCAGTAGCTTCAGTTGTGTCAGACTCTTCGCGACCCCCTGGACAGTAGCCTGCCAGGCTCCTCTGTCCATGGGGTTTTCCAAGCAAGAATACTGGAGTGGGTTGCCTTGGCCCTTCCAAGGAATCTTCCTGACCCAGGGACTGAAGCCAAGTCTCTTGCCATCTCCCACACGGCAGGTGGATTCTTTATCACTGAGCCACCAGGACTGCCCATCCATACTGCATTCAGTTCAGTTCAGTCGCTCAGTAGTGTCTGACTCTTTGTGACCCCATGAATTGCAGCACGCCAGGCCTCCCCGTCCATCACCAACTCCCGGAGTTCACTCAGACTCACGTCCATCGAGTCAGTGATGCCATCCAGCCACCTCATCCTCTGTCATCCCCTTCTCCTCCTGCCCTCAATCCCTCCCAGCATCAGAGTCTTTTCCAATGAGTCAACTCTTTGCATGAGTTGGCCAAAGTACTGGAGCTTTAGCATCAGTCCTTCCAAAGAAATCCCAGGGCTGATCTCCTTCAGAATGGATTGGTTGCAGTCCAAGGGACCCTCAAGAGTCTTCTCCAGCACCACAGTTCAAAAGCATCAATTCTTCAGCACTCAGCTTTCTTCACAGTCCAACTCTCACATCCATACATGACCACTGGAAAAACCATAGCCTTGACTAGACAGACCTTTGTTGGCAAAGTAATGTCTCTGCTTTTGAATATGCTGTCTAGGTTGGTCATAACTTTTCTTCCAAGGAGTAAGCGTCTTTTAATTTCATGGCTGCAATCACCATCTGCAGTGATTTTGGAGCCCCCCCAAAATAGTGGTTAATTATTTTGTGTATTTTTTTTAAAATTTAAATTTTGTGATGTCATCTGATATATAAGCTCAGAAGAGCATATTTGGGGTTACAGTGACAAGCTGAGAATTCTTGCAATTAATTTCGATAGAAAACATGTCTTCCACCAGAACAATGTTATACAGAGGTCATGGCAATAGTCACAATAGGAGAAGTTATGGGAAAAATAAATGAATAAAGAAGAGAGATCCAGTCTGATCATGGTTAGGAGACCAGCTGCAGACTGCCCTCCAATGCACACCATGCCTGATACAACCACATTGAGATTTGGATTCCGTGTGGAGTCAGACATGAGACTTCTCTCCAGGGATGAAGGCTGCTGTGTGGGTCAATATGATCATGAGAGGCAATGTCTGGAGAGCTGTGGACTCCTTCTCAAAACAAGCAGCAGTCAGCTCAGTCCCCAAACTCTTTTTCTTCTTCACCACATTTCTAAACCCTACACACCCTCCAAGTCCAGCTCAACTTCCATCTTTCTACGAAGACTTCCTGGGTCTTTGCAGTCCATGTGGTACCAATGTTCATCTCTCTGTCCTAAACACTGGCATTTCATGAAGTTTTATTGAAGTTTCCTTGCATTGCTAGTCTTCTTTTTTATCGATGTTGTTCTGGTCTCCAGTCAGTCCATGGTTGAAGTCTCCAGGACTAGGGTTGTAGCTGTACCATGTTGGTTTCCACCAGCCTAGCAGAGAACCTTCATTAACCAATTATATGAAAGGCTGTGAGGCTCCTTGAACACTCTGAACCCTTAAGTGGTTCCAGGTGGCAAGAACGACTAGTTTTGGGGTGAAAAACAGATTCCTTGGCTCTGGAGGAAGAAGGCAGGGGAAAGGCTACAGCAGAAACAAGAGAGGCATCCTTGATGGGGGAGTGGTTGTGTGTGAAGGTGGGTGCAGAGAAAGGCACTTACCTGGGTGTTCTGTGCATCAGGAGAACCAAAGTCTATGGCAGAACAAAAGCAAACTGATTTTTTTAGGTTTAGGTTCATCTGGCCAAACAATATGAAGCAGCCTGGAATTGTCACTATTCCCTTTGGGAGGTTTTTTTTCCTCCTATCTGTGGACGTTTTACCCAAATGATGAGGCAGATCAACATGGTGGGTGTTGAGCTTTATTTCCATTCCTTTTGTCTCTGTCATGCAGACAAAAACACAAGTGACTCCATGAGGGATCCTATAATAACTAGCACCAACACTATTTAAATCAAACTCTAAAGTATACATTTTTATGAAAGGAGGTTTACCCAATCTCTAGTCAGGGATCATTTGGGTTCACTACCTGAGCCCCACTATTAGTGCATAATGCTTCCTTCTTTTCAATTTGTTCTTTTCTATAATTTTTTTATTTTACTGGTAACTCCACATAATTTCTATGTCAATGATTATGCCTAGCAAAATAGGCCAAAATGGAACACAATGTGAAACAGAGAGAAAAACAGAGATGTCAAGCTGGAAAGATTTGCAAGAAAGTGTAAGTGGCCAAGTGCCTTGTTAACTGCCCTGAATGCTACTAAGAGTCAAGTCAAGTGGCAGAAACACTGATGTTGGTTTTGGAGATACGGATGTAGTTGTTCATTTGGACAAGGGCAAGATCACAGATGTTTCTGGGGAGGAAGCCAGGTTGGAATTCTTTGAGGAGTGAGTTGGAGGTGAGGAAGTAGATACTGGTGAGGGCAACTTAAAACAACAAACTAGTGAATGCCGCCAGAAAAGAAGCAGAATCACAGGGACAGAGAACAAACTAGTGATTACCAGTGGGGAGGCTACTGGTGCTGCTAAGTCGCTTCAGTTGTGTCCGACTCTGTGCGACCCCATAGACGGCAGCCCACCAGGCTCCTCTGTCCGTGGGATTCTCCAGGCAAGAGTACTGGAGTGGGGTGCAATTGCCTTCTCCAACCAGCGGGGAGGAGGCAGGGGCAATAGAAGGGTGAAGGAGGAGGAAATAAAAACTACTGGATGTAAGATAGGCTCAAGGGGCCTTTCCAGGTGGTGCAAGTGGTAAAGAATCCGCCTGCCAGTGCAGGAGATGCAAGGGATGCAGGTTCGATCCCTGAGTTGGAAATATCCTCTGGAGTAGGAAATGAAAACCCACTTCATTATTCTTGCTTGGAAAATTCCATGGACAGAGGAGCCTGGCAGGCTACAGTCCATGGGGTCATACAGAGTTAGACAGACATGACTGAGCGACTAAGCACAGCATAGGCTCAAAAATGTATTGTACAAACGGGAATACAGCCAAGCTTTTGTAAAAGCTCTAAGTCGAAAGTAGCCTTTTAAGTTGTATAAAAATATTTTGAAATTTTACACCCCCCCCCAAAAAAATGTTTTGTAACCCAACCAGTAAATGAGTTAGGAATGGTTTTGCTTTGCTTCAAGGCCATTTCTCTTTAGATCAAGTTTCTATTACGTTGCAGGACTTATTTTCTCACCCAGATTCTGGTCCATTCCTCCAAACTATCTCTTCTTTTCTTATGTTAAGGACTTTTGTCCTCTGTATCAGACCATACTCTGGCCGGCCTTTTCATTGCCTTGCCCCAGCTTGATCACCATGCTCTATCCTGGTGTCATACTCCTTGGTGTGATCTGCTAAACCTGGAAGGCTCCATCCTTGAAAACAGGAAAACATAGATGAGGCCTAAAGGTTGTTTTTTATTTCCTTTTAAAATACTTCCAATCAAAAACAATTACTTAGGTGTCTACCTCCACCATTCACCATAAGTTAAAAAAAAATAAACGGTAGAAAACTTTATTCTCCTCTTTAGCTGTTCAGCAGATGGTCAAGGCTTTGTGTTGTATGTATGTGTGTCTGTGTGTGTGTGTGTGAGAGAGAGAGAAAGAGACAGGGAGAGAGAGAGAAAGAGAAAGGGAGAGAGAGAGAATAGAATGCACAGGCTAGAAAAGAGCTGAGAATCAGTCAAAGGCACCTCTTTATGTAACTATCCAGGTCTCCAACTACATTTTTCGCAGGTGTGTGTAGAAGCATCTTGCATCTTCAAATTTCACTCTAGATCTGAAAGTTAGAGGACAGAGTATAAACAGCTGTGTGTACTTTCTTTACTTACACATTTGTTCCAATATATTTTCCATTAATCTTAACATAATCTGGGTGCACACTTTTAAGTACAAGGAATTTTGTTCTTCCTTCTCAAGAGTTATATGTTAACTTTTATTTCGTGTCTTATTTGCATGGCTGGGACTTCAGAGCAATGTTGAATAAAATTAGAAAAAATAGACATTTTTGTCTTATTCCTGAATTCTCATGTTTCAGCATGAATTTCGATATTGATTATTGATTTAGTACTTAAATTCTTTTTATGTTATGAAAATATCCACTCATTCTTAGTAAAGGTTTTGTTCTTTTGTTTTAACATGAAGAATGGATGTTGAGTACGGGAGAATACATTTTCAGGATCTACTATAATGCTAATGTGATTTTCTCCTGTACCCACTGTGGTAAACTTTGTATTTTCTAACTCTAAATTATTCTTGCATTCTCACAATAAATTCAGCTTGCTCACAGGCATTTATTTGTTGGTTGTCCTTTCACTAATTGAGTTTTGTTGAAAATATTTAGGATTATGTAAGACAATTATTTAGTGTCCACATTTACAAAGGAATGTTTAGGTTTTCTTCTATTATGTTGTCAAATTTTGATATAGCAGTTACACTAAAACAAAGTGGATTGCTTCTTAGAGTCACTGGCAACCCCACTCCAGTACTCTTGCCTGGAGAATCCTACGGACAGAGGAGCCTGGTGGGCTGCAGTCCATGGGGTCGCTAAGGGTCAGACACGACTGAGCGACTTCACTTTCACTTTTCACTTTCATGCATTGGAGAAGGAAATGGCAACCCACTCCAGTGTTCTTGCCTGGAGAATCCCAGGGACGGTGGAGCCTGGTGGGCTGCCATCTATGGGGTCGCACAGAGTCGGACACGACTGAAGTGACTTAGCAGTAGCAGCAAATACTAGATTACTTATATAGTGTATTATTCTGGATAACACTAGTTGCTACAACAAACGATCCCAGTCTCAGAGCTTTAGCCCAGCACCTTCAGATCTCAATGTGGGCAGGTATGGTGAGTCCTGGAACTGGCTCACTTGGGCTTACAAGAACTGACTGTGAGCATCTCCTCCCAGCAATGTGTCTAAAATCAGCATAGTTGGAGCATCGCATTAAGAGGATATGGAAGGTCCTTTAGAACATTTTATACGTCAGACCTAGCAGTGGTATCCTTCATTTCTGTTGACATTGCACTGGCCAGATACTGTCACAGGGGTTCCCTTAGAGGCAAAGAAGATGAAAAGTCTGAATGCCATCCTCCTGTGTGTATGTGTAGGTCTCCTTTGGGACATTCGGTTCTGTCCCATGGACCTGTCTATTCTGGTACCAGGACTAACTATTTTTATTACGATAGCATAACATTTTCAGATCAAGTTATCCCTTACTTGCTTTTCCCCAATATTTTATTTGCTATCTTTGGACATTTGTTTTTTCAGATTGATTTTAGAATTCATTTGTCAAACTCTAAGAAAAAGATTATATTTATACTTTATTTAAATCACATTGATTTTATAGATTATTTGGTGGTAAAACCAACAAATTGATGCAGATATTATTCTAATACATTAACTAATATTGAATAACTCCTTAATTCCTGGAATTAAATTTCCTAGATCATTTCATATTATTCTTTCAATAATTTCAGTCAAAATTAAATGGTTACGATTTGACTTATGACTTGACTTAGGATATGACTGTGTACATGGAAATGACAATTGGGATTGGTATCATGTCTGTCTGTCTGTCTGTCTCTGTTTCCCCTCTCTTACATATCATTGTCAGATTTTATTATTAATGAGAAAACTAACTGAAAATGGTTTTATCCTTTTTATTATCCTTTTCTTATTTTTATAATGACCAGGAAATCATCCGATACTGTTTGCCAATATTTATTTTATTTATTTACTCATTTGAAGTTTTGGCTGTGCCACACAGCATGCAGGATCTTAGTTCCCCAATCAGGGATCAAACCTGCATCCCCTGTAGTGGATGTACAGAGTTCTAACCACTGGATTGCCAGGGAAGCTCCTTGTTTGCCAGCTTTTAAAATGTATTCCACAGTTTTTGGTTTATTTGATTTTTCCACTTCTTTCTGAATCTATTATTTTAGTAATTATACTCTTAAATCTCTTAATTGAGATTCTCAAAATTATTAGCATACAATTGAACAAAATTATGCCAGGGCTGGGGAAATGGGGAATTGCTTGGTAAGAGGCACTTTCAGAGATAATGCTCATAGCGATGCTTCGGTCATGTGTAAGCTTGTCAAAACTCACTGAAAATCAGTGCCTCTTATTGTATACAAATAGCGCGTCAATAAAGTTGATTTCTTAAAAAAAGGACTTTAAAACATTTAGTTATTTTCAATGCATCAGTAATATATTAAGCATAGTTGTATTTTTTTCAGCCTTACATTTGTAGTTACCTGTGCTATACAGTGGGATGTTGTTGTTTACCTATTATATATATAAGCATGTTTAAGATTGCCAGGAGAAATATCAATAACCTCAGATATGCAGATGACACCACCCTAGTGTTCAGAAAGCGAAGAGGAACTAAAGAGCCTCATGATAAAAGTGAAAGAGGAGAGTGAAAGAGCTGGCTTGAAACTCAACATTCAGAAAACTAAGATTGTGGCATCCAGTCCCATCACTTCATGGCAAATGAATGGTAAAACAATGGAAACAGTGACAGACTTTATTTTCTTGGGCTCCAAAATCACTGCAGATGGTGACTGCAGGCATGAAATTAAAAGACACTAGCTCCTTGGAAGAAAAGCTATGACCAACCTAGACAGCATATTAAAAATCAGACATTGCTTTGCGAACAAAGGTTCCTATAGTCAAAGCTATGGTTTTTCCAGTAGTCATACATGTGAGATTTGGATTATAAAGAAAGCTGAGCACTGAAGAATTGATGCTTTTGAAATGTAGTGTTGGAAAAGACTCTTGAGAGTCCCTTGTACAGCAAGGAGATTCAACCAGTCCATCCTAAAGGAAATCAGTCCTGACTATTCATTGGAAGGACTGATGCTGAAGCTGCTATTCCAATACTTTGACCACCTGATGTGAAGAACTGACTCATTTGAAAAGACAATGATGCTGGGAAGATGGAAGGCGGGAGGAGAAAGGGACGACAGAGGATGAGATGGTTGGATGGCATCACCAGTTCGATGGACATGAGTTTGAGCAAGCTTCCGGGAGTTGGTGATGGACTGGGAAGCCTGGCATGCTGCAGTCCATGGGGTCACAAAGAGTCAGATATGACTGAGTGACTGAACTGAACTGATATACGGTGACAGATGTTAATTAAACTTATTGTGATGATTATTTTGCAATATATACAAATATTGAGTGACTTCACTTTCACTTTTCACTTTCATGCATTGAAGAAGGACATGGCAACCCACTCCGGTCTTCTTGCCCGGAGAATCCCAGGGATGGAGGAGCCTGGTGGGCTGCCGTCTATGGGGTCGCACAGAGTCAGACACGACTGATGCAGCTTAGCAGCAGCAGCAGAATCATTATGTTATACATTTAAAATTAATACAATGTTATATACAATTTATGGCTCAATAAAAAGTTAAAGAATCTGGTTCCAATGTTAAGAACCAAGCAGTATCAACTGATCTCCCTGATGAAGACCCTCTCCATCATCTCTTTATTATATTAATATACAGTTTTCCCTGAGCAGGTGCTCAATAAATAATTGAATAATTAGAAAATAGATGGACAAGATTAAGCAGCCCTTCTCCAACACCAGCTATAGAAAGTATATATTCATAACACAGTGTCTTTGGATGGATAATGGGCTTCTCCTCATTCAAATGACAAGTCACTGATGCAACACTTACTATAGTGCTAGGCACTTAAAGTGCCTCATGTGTGCCTCAGTATGCTTATGGAATAAATGCAAATTACTCATGAGAAAAGAATTCTCCCATTGTATTGGTAGAATATCAGATGTAAGAAACATAAAATTGCCTTGATCTTCATATACTGCCTGTCTAGTACTAACGGTTAGTGGAAATTTCATCCAGCCTATCACTGACTGAATGATGAGTCAGTTTACACACTCTGCAAATGTGAGTAAATTAGGAAACCCAGAACAACTGCTATATCTAGTGTCAAAGAGGAGGTGGAACTTTAGTCCACTTAATGTACCACCATTCTCTCCCCACAATTATAATTTGCAATGTAATATATAATAAGACGACCAGGATAGTGGTCATCTCAGCCAGGGACTGAGGGATTTCCCAGATAAGCAGTTTTCAGTGCTAAAACCAGACAAGTTAGGCAAATCTGGAAAGTCCCAGACAAATCAGGATGAGCTGGTTACCCTATGTATAGAGCTGAACACATACAGCATGTTTTATATCCTAATTAGCAAACAGCATATTTTATAGCAATGAAGATGGAATAAGATTCAGCATAGAGCTAAAATTTTAGAGACTTAGGCTGTGAACTGACTCTAGCGTAGTCTCCATGGCAGATAGGATTCACACATCAAGTGACTTATTTTAATGGTGTAAGAGGTTTTTTTAATAAAATTTTGAGATTTATGAAGACAGAATATTTAAGCAATATGCAAAAACAAAGTTCTTAAGAGTTATGGCTTTGAAAATTGCAATACAGTAAAACCTAATAAAGTTTTATAAGTATCAAAAAGAGAAGAGAATTGGAGCATGTTGCTAGAATTGCTAGAATTTCATTTTCTACAATCTTAGCAGAAGGAGGAAAAGAAGCAGACTTGTAGTGTGGCCGTTGGTTTGGTCTTTGTTGTTGTTCAGTTGCTAAGTTGTGTCCGACTCTTTGTGACCCCAGGGACTGCAGCATGCCAGGCTCCCTTGTCCTTCACTATTTCCTTGAGTTTGCTAAAATTCATATCCACTGAGTCAGTGCTGCTATCTAACCATCTCATTCTTTGCTGCCCTCTTCTCCTTTTGCCCTCAGTCTTTCCCAGCATCAGAAAATTAGGAGAATTGTTTATTTTCCAATGGGTCGGTTCTTTGCATCAGGTGGTCAAAGTATTGGAACTTTAGCTTCAGCATCGGTCCTTTCAGTGATTATTCAGGGTTGATTTCTTTTAGGATTGACTGGTTTGATTTCCTTGCAGTCCAAGGGACTCTCAAGAGTCTTCCCCAGCACCACAGTGGTGTAAGTCTGCTTCATCGATGACATTTATAGACTCTGAGGGCAAGGATGCCCATGTTGATCAGTTTGCTATGCTGATTACCCAACCTCACCCAGGTTTACAAGACCATGTTGGAACCTAGGGACTCTTTCTGACCTTGATCTGTCATCAGGAATATCAACCATTTACCAAAAGTGCCAAGTCACTGGACCCATGAGGTTAGTTCATTTCAAAAACAACTGGATTTACTACCAAGATACAAAAAAACATTGCAAACATAAAACAGCAAAAATCTGTAGGGTAAAGAACGAAGACTCTAACCCTGATCTAAACCAGACTGTTTTCCTCTTGGCTCCCTTTCTTTTTCCCTTAATTAAGCTAACTGGAAAGGAGAGGTTTTCAACTGGGACAAAAGGGCATCTCCCTACCCTAATCCCTAGGACAAAACAGAGAATCTGGTCTGGAATTGAATTTGAAATACTAAAGAAAAATGACTACCAGCTTAATGCTGTCACTGTCCTGTGTTTATTTTTCTTTCTTTTATGTCTGATGTCAAGGAGAAAAATAATGTCATGTGCTGGAAATGTGAGCGTGTTTGCATTTTGAGATAATTAGAATTAATGTTGGAGGGCCAAGTGAACGCCAAAAAATCCCTGTGCTTCCCATGTGTGTAAAACATTTTGTAATGACTTTCACTTAATCTGGGAGCCTGGTGGGCTGCCGCGAAGCACCTAGATCCAAATGGCAGAGTTTCTTTGTCGAAAAGAAAAAGCTTACTTCTTGGAAGTTAGAAATCAGGGCATCAGGAAAACAGAGCTCTTCAAATCTCTTTTTCAGTTTGGGTTTTTCCTCCATCTCTGTTTCCTTCTTTTCCTGCTTGGATGCCAGTGCTCCTAGCACTCATGGCGATGATCTTTCACTGCACAGCTAGTGTAAAGGCAGGACTTTTAGAGAAAGGGGCAGAATTGAGCCTTCCTTCAGGAGCTGGAAACTCTGGGAACCGGGTGCTGAGCCATCATCTGGGAGATTCATTGATCGAGGAGGCCCAGACACAATGGTCATTTGTGTGGGGCAGACAGTACTTAACAGGATGGTTGACATTTCCATAGACTGTTTTGCCAACTGTACACACAATGTGAATCATGCAATAAAAAAAATCTCTTGCTTAAAATCTTTCAGTAGCCTTTTGACACCCAGAGGGTAATTCCAAACTGCTAACCTCCTTGGTCTGAGGCCCACGGCTTTTCTTGCAATAGGTTTTCTTTCACTCCCTGGTTTCATTTTCCTTCTGCTCATCCCACGTACATAGGTCACAGGTGTCAAATACCTTGCCGTGCCTTGAACTCACTGAGCTGGTCCACAGATAACTTTCCTCCATTGAAAACTCTTGCTCATCTTTATGCATAGCCAAAAATTTAGCATCTAGTAGATGGTCCATATTTTTACTGAATGTATATCAAAACTCAACTTCAATATCATTTCCTCTGACTCTCCTGTGTGGAATAAGAACTCTATTCTCTGTTCTTCCACAATTCCTTGAATAGGCTTTTGGCACAGTGATTCACAACTAGGTATGACTTTGCATCCCAGGAACTTTTGACAGTGTCTGGAGACAATTTTAGTCAGTATGCTGAGGGGATGCTACTGGCATCTATTGGATGAAAATTAGAGATGTTGGTAAACCTTCTGCACTACACAGGACAATCCCCAACAAATAAATATCTGACTCAAGATATCAATAATGCTGAGGTTGAGAAACCCCATTTAGTGTCTTATCTTTTGGGATAGTCATCTTAGGGACATCTGTCTACTCTATGAGAGAGGAAGCTCCTTGATATCAAGGACTATATCTTAATTATCTTTGCATTCCCATTATCCTTCACAATGGTGCAGATGTACATTGTGCAAGATGCTCAATGAGTGTTGAATGAAATGGATAGTAGAAGAAAGGAGTAATGCATTGCAAGAGTGTTCTGTTGTGATCATTCTCCAAGGAATTATGAAAAATAACAATATGGCTTCATCCTAGACTTGACAAACTGAAAGATAAGCTCAAAGAAGTCACTATGTTTCAAGGAAATGACACCTCTCCACTTTTTTCTACTTCAAGGGGACTCTTTTTTTTTTCTTTCCAATGATGCATAGCCAGCTGCACCATGTTGGAAAGTACCTTCTGCCTTGGGAGACATAGCTTCTACCTCGCAGCACTTTCAGACCCTAAACATTCATACTAAAGGTTGATTTCCATTTTTATGCCAGTTCTCAGAATCACGGTCTCTTTGTAACTGGTGTCAGCTACAGTGTTTCAGAATGCCCCACAAATAGGCCCCTTTCGGGAGCTTTTGGAAGAGATATTTTGATACCTCCTCCATGCATATTCACTTGGACTCTAGCCATTTGTCAGGGAAACCATTTGAAAAGGCAGTTTGGAAGCCCACCCACATGATCCCAGCAGCTTTTTCTTCTTGCTGATGCTATTAGGCTAAAATTGGTCTGGTTTTGAATTTATCCATCCCGTCTGACTCAATAACTGGATTATGTTTAGAATAAGAACTTGAAGCAAAATTGTTCAACTGTGAAGTCTTTGCTCCTCAGAAACCTTCACAGGACCATTTTCTTCATTTTGCAGTTCTTCCACAGAATTGTGGTTTGCATCGATATGCTACAAGTCAATTATGGTCAAAGTTTGTGTCTACCATTATGAAAACGTGAGGGATACAATTTTCATTTAATGTTTGTTTTCCCAGAAGGAAGACCATGTTTTGATGAATATCTGAGTTAGGATAATCTTTCAGTTCAATTCAGTTGGTCAGTCATGTCCGACTCTTTGGACCCCCTGAATCGCAGCATGCCAGGCCTCACTGTCCATCACCAACTCCCGGAGTTTACCCAAATTCATGTCCATCAAGTCAGTGATGCCATCCAGCCATCTCATCCTCTGTTGTCCCCTTCCCCTCCTGCCCCCAAACTCTCCCAGCATCAGAGTCTTTTCCAGTGAGTCAACTCTTCGCATGAGGTGGCCAAAGTACTGGAGTTTCAGCTTCAGCATCAGTCCTTCCAATAAACACACAGGACTGATCTCCGTTAGGATAGACTGGTTGGATCTCCTTGCAGTCCAAGAGACTCAAAAGAGTCTTCTCCAACACCACAGTTCAAAAGCATCAATTCTTTGGCATTTAGCTTTCTTCACAGTCCAACTCTCACATCCATACATGACCACTGGAAAAACCATAGCCTTGACTAGATGGACCTTTGTTGGCAAAGTAATGTCTCTGCTTTTGACTATGCTGTCTAGATTGGTCATAACTTTCCTTCCAAGGAGTAAGCGTCTTTTAATTTCATGGCTGCAGTCACCATTTGCAGTGGTTTTGGAGCCCCAAAAAATAAAGTCTGACACTTTTTCACCATCTATTTCCCATGAAGTGATGGGACCAGATGCCATGATCTTTGCTTTCTGAATGTTGAGCTTTAAGCCAACTTTTCCACTCTCCTCTTTCACTTTCATCAAGAGGCTTTTTAGATCCTCTTCACTTTCTGCCATAAGCGTGGTGTCATTTGTATATCTGAGCTTATTGATATTTCTCCTGGCAATCTTGATTCCAGCTTGTGCTTCTCCCAGCCCAGCGTTTCTCATGATGTACTCTGCATAGAAGTTAAATAAGCAGGGTGACAATATACAGCCTTGACGTACTCCTTTTCCTCTTTGGAACCAGTCGGTTGTTCCATGTCCAGTTCTAACTGTTGCTTCCTGACCTGCATATAGGTTTCTCAAGAGGCAGGTCAGGTGGTCTGGTATTCCCATCTCTTGAAGAATTTTCCACAGTTTATTGTGATCCACACAGTCAAAGGCTTTGGCATAGTCAATAAAGCAGAAGTGGATATTTTTCTGGAACTCTCTTGCTTTTTTGATGATCCAGCAGATGTTGGCAGTTTGATCTCCGGTTCCTCTGCCTTTTCTAAAACCAGCTTGAACATCTGGAAGTTCCTGGTTCACATATTGCTGAAGCCTGGCTTGGAAAATTTTGAGCATTACTTTACTAGCGTGTGAGATGAGTGCAGTTGTGCGGTAGTTTGACCATTCTTTGGCATTGCCTTTCTTTGGGATTGGAATGAAAACTGACTTTTCCAGTCCTGTGGCCACTGCTGAGTTTTCCACATTTGCTGGCATATTGAGTGCAGCACTTTCACAGCATCATCTTTCAGGATTTGAAATAGCTCCACTGGAATTCCATCACCTCCACTAGCTTTGTTCGTAGTGATGCTTCTTTCTAAGGCCCACTTGACTTCACATTCCAGGATGTCTGGCTCTAGGTGAGTGATCACACCATTGTGATTATCTGGGTCATGAAGATCTTTTTTTATACAGTTCTTCTGTGTATTCTTGCCACCTCTTCTTAATGTCTTCTGCTTCTGTTAGGTCCATACCATTTCTGTCCTTTATCGAGCCCATCTCTGCATGAAATGTTCCCTTGGTATCTCTAGTTTTCTTGAAGAGATCTCTAGTCTTTCCCATTCTGTTGTTTTCCTCTATTTCTTTGCATTGATCGCTGAGGAAGGCTTTCTTATCTCTCCTTGCTATTCTTTGGAATTCTGCATTCAGATGCTTATATCTTTCCTTTTCTCCTTTGCTTTTCACTTCTCTTCTTTTCACAGCTATTTGTAAGGCCTCCTAAGACAGCCATTTTGCTTTTTTGCATTTGTTTTCCATGGGGATGGTCTTGATCCCTGTCTCCTGTACAATGTAATGAACCTCCTCCATCCATAGTTCATCAGGCACTCTGTCTATCAGATCTAGTCCCTTAAATCTATTTCTCAGTCCCATTGTATAATAATATGGATTTGATTTAGGTCATACCTGAATGGTCCCCTACTTTCTTCAATTTAAGTCTGAATTTGCCAATAAGGACTTCATGATCCAAGCCACAGTCAGCTCCCTGTCTTGTTTTTGCTGACTGTTTAGAGCTTTTCCATCTTTGACTGCAAACAATATAATCAATCTGATTTTGGTGTTGACCATCTGGTGATGTCCATGTGTAGAGTATTCTCTTGTGTTGTTGGAAGAGAGTGTTTGCTATGACCAGTGCATTCTCTTGGAAAAACTCTATTAGCCTTTGCTCTGCTTCATTCTGTACTCCAAGGCCAAATTTGCCTGTTACTCCAAGTGTTTCTTGACTTCCTACTTTTGCATTCCAGCCCCCTATAATGAAAAGGATATCATTTTTGGGTGTTAGTTATAAAAGGTCTTGTAGGTCTGCATAGAACCATTCAACTTCAGCTTCTTCAGTGTTACTGGTTGGGACATAGACTTGGATTATCATGATATTGAATGGTTTGCCTTGGAAATCGAACAGAGATCATTCTGTCATTTTTGAGATTGCATCCAAGTTCTGCATTTCGGACTCTTTTGTTGACCATGATGGCCACTCCACTCCTTCTAAGGGATTCCTGCCCACAGTAGTCGATATAATTGTCATCTGAGTTAAATTCACCCATTCCAGTCCATTTTAGTTTCCTGATTCCTAGAATGTTGATGTTCACTCTAGCCATCTCCTGTTTGACCACTTCCAATTTGCCTTGATTCATGGACCTAACATTCCAGGTTCCTATGCAATGTTGCTCTTTACAGCATCAGAACTTGTTTCTATCACCAGTCACATGCACAGCTGGGTATTGTTTTCACTTATTTTTAGCAACCAAATAAAGGCATGCCCAGAACTGTTTAGATTCCCACAAGAATTAACTTCACGTGGGTAAAATTTTCCATCTTTGAGAGAACTCTACTCTATTGTCTTCTTGAAATGTGAATTTATTACATGCATATAACTTAATAAAACAATTTATTCAACTTAATGACTACTTCACAGTACCCCTTTGATTATTTGAAACAATAACATACAATTATCACATGTTATGATGTGGAAACAAGAGATGGGGATTCAGAGAAGGAAAACACAGGAAATTTACATTATTACCAAGAAGCTTTGTTAGGGACCAGGAAGTGTAGAGATGAAAGGCCTACAGAGAGAACATGACAATAAATGGTTGAAAAATGTTATGTAAATGATGGAGAAATGAAGAATTCCGAATATGAGGAAACTAGAAGCATAGATTAAAGTTCTTGGAGATGCTTCATCAGAGAAGAGGAAGAGATCAATGCTTCTTCATACCCTCTACCTGACCCTCGTGTAGTGTACTTTGTTTCTCTACTTTGGTATCCTCAGACCTTGAGTGGCTTATCGTGTGTCATCTCTGTTCTCTGATATCAACATCTCCTGGAGGGCAGAAGACACATATTTTTCAATGTTGGACCCCCATAGCAGATGCCACAGTGTCTGATGCAGAGATTTCAGTGGACCTTAGTTGAAAAGAAAGTGATAACTATCCATGGTGTTTTATATACACTGGACAGAAGTGCTTACTTTAGTAACATAAAAAAAAAGCAAGAGAATGTGGCATGTAGTTTTCCTTGCTATCTGAAAGCAAAGCGTTCCTATGAAGCCCTTCATAAGTCAAAATGATAAAGAGAAGAAGGAATTACTTTAGGACACATCTTGCTAAGGGCTGCATGAGATCAATGGAGATAAAGCATAGATGTTCACAGACAGGTCAAGGTGACGGGAGCTGGATGCTGAGATGCTGAATGGGGTTTCTGGGGAAGGAGCTTGGCAGGGCTGTTCTCAATGCTCAGAGTGCCCACTATCTCTATAAATGAAAATGAAAGTGTTAATCGCTCAATAGTGTCTGACTCTTTGCAATGCCACGGACTGTAGCTCATTAGGCTCCTCTGTCCATGGAATTCTCTAGGCAAGAATACTAAAGTGGATAGCCATTCCCTTCTCTAGGGGATCTTCCCGACCCAGGGATTGACCTCTTATCTCTTGCATTGCAGGCTGATTCTTTACCATCTGAGCTGCCAGGGAAGCCCCCACCTCTATAATGGCTAGATGCAAGAGACACCCCTGATGCGATTTTTGCTTTTTTGTCTTTTTTCATAGAAGTGAACACCTTCTTCAGATTTCTTCCATTTGGTGAAAATAAGTACTTGACACAGGTCTTTCATAAAAAGGGGGAATAATTTCACTCCCTAGTATGAAAGGAGGAGGCACAGTGGATTACCAGTCCCGGTGTCACTGCCACCATCTGATGCTTCTTCCCTCTGTGCCAAAGTCCAGTTGCTTTTTTCCCCTTCCGGGCTTACAAAGGGTAAAAATTTGCTGTGTGTTCCCACTTAAAATGGTTCATTCAGTTTTATTCCCCCACCCACATTCCAAAAATGACTATAATTCAAAGTAATTTGAAAGCCACATTAAAATAAAATAAAAATCCACAAGTCACTGCCTCCACTTCTTTCTTCATTGGCCAAATTCACAACTTCTTTAGAGTCTGGAATTCACTCCAGGGCAATTCTGCAAATATTCTGTATTTAATGGCAGTTTGGAGTTAGAGATCATTATTCATGCTCATGAATTGCACTAAATTTACACATAAGTTTTACTTGTCCCATTTTCTAATTACTGAGAAGAAGGAATGTGGTAGCATCTTCATCTAGGAAAAACATCTTGAGTGCTTTTGCACATGTTTTGCATTTGGCATAACCTAAACGTGAACCCTGAGCTTCCAGATGTTCAAGCTGGTTTTAGAAAAGGCAGAGGAACCAGAGATCAAATTGCCAATATCTGATGGATCATCGAAAAAGCAAGAGAGTTCCAGAAAAACATCCACTTCTGCTTTATTGACTATGCCAAAGCCTTTGACTATGTGGATCACAATAAACTGTGGAAAATTCTGAAAGAGATGGGAATACCAGACCACCTGACCTGCCTCTTGAGAAACCTATATGCAGGTCAGGAAGCAACAGTTAGAACTGGACATGGAACAACCGACTGGTTCCAAAGAGGAAAAGGAGTACGTCAAGGCTGTATATTGTCACCCTGCTTATTTAACTTCTATGCAGAGTACATCATGAGAAACGCTGGGCTGGAAGAAGCACAAGCTGGAATCAAGATTGCTGGGAGAAATATCAATAAGCTCAGATATGCAGATGACACCACCCTTATGGCAGAAAGTGAAGAGGATCTAAAAAGCCTCTTGATGAAAGTGAAAGAGGAGAGTGGAAAAGTTGGCTTAAAGCTCAACATTCAGAAAGCAAAGATCATGGCATCTGGTCCCATCACTTCCTGGTAAATAGATGGGGAAACAGTGGAAACAGTGTCAGACTTTATTTTTTGGGGCTCCAAAATCACCGCAGATGGTGACTGCAGCCATGAAATTAAAAGACGCTTACTCCTTGGAAGAAAAGTTATGACCAACCTAGACAGCATATTCAAAAGCAGAGACATTACTTTGCCAACAAAGGTCTGTCTAGTCAAGGCTATGGTTTTTCCAGTGGTCATGTATGGATGTGAGAGTTGGACTGTGAAGAAGGCTGAGCACTGAAGAATTGATGCTTTTGAACTGTGGTGTTGGAGAAGACTCTTGAGAGTCCCTTGGACTGCAAGAAGGGAGTCCATTCTGAAGGAGATCAGCCCTGGGATTTCTTTGGAAGGAATGATGCTAAAGCTGAAACTCCAGTACTTTGGCCACCTCATGTGAAGAGTACACTCATTGGAAAAGACTTTGATGCTGGGAGGGATTGGGGGCAGGAGGAGAAGGGGACGACAGAGAATGAGATGGCTGGATGGCATCACTGAGTCGATGGACGTGAGTCTGAGTGAACTCTGGAAGTTGGTGATGGACAGGGAGGCCTGGCGTGCTGAGATTCATGGGGTCGCGAAGAGTCTGACACAATTGAGCCACTGAACTGAACTCAGCTGAACTGAAAACACATTGCCCCACAAAAATTTCCCCCTTAACTCTTAAGCCCCTGAGCATTTCAATAGAAACACAATACTTTTTATCTGGATTCATTTACACTCTCATTTGCTCATCAGCGTGGTGTTTTGTAAGAGATATTTAATATTCTATTCTCCAGGAGCCCTTTTTTCTGCACATTTCAAAGTTTTTCCTGTAGGAAACACTGTGTTCCAAGCCATAAATCAAGCCTGAATCCAGAAAACAGGAATTAGGTAAGCTCTAAATTTCAAATGAATTTCAAGCAGTCCTGAGCTCAACTCTCCATTATCTTTATGATGTGGTTTCCAAAAATGGGAAGTGAGTACCCAAGGTGAGGGAGACTGATCCTGGTGGCATTAACTGTGATTCAGCACTCATGCCTTGCTCTCTCTCTTACTGTGTTGATTCTAAGACAGTGTCATTTTCAAGAAACAGGTGTCACAACTGATGTGTCCTCTCTGGGAGTAATACACTTTCCAGAGTGACTTTCTTCTACTGGAAGGGAAGGGCCAGCTCAGTGAGTAAGCTGCCTGTCACTGTGGCCTAATGTTGCTCTCCCCCATAACCAAAACTGAGCTTACCCTTCCTGAAAAGGACCCAGGCTTCGAGTTGACTCTCTTGTCACATTTCTTTTTATCAAGAGTGAGTGTGTCCAACTAGTGATGACCAGATGATATCTAGCAGTACTAAATGTTGTAAATGAATAATTCGACAAATGACCACCCTCCAGACTGACTTGTCTCTGGTTTGTTCTTTTTCTTCTTCTTCTCTTCAATATGGAGATCATGGCCTTCCTATGCCCTTTGGTTTAAATAATTATGTTATTCTTACAATTGATTATCTGTCTGTAGAATTATATGATAATCACCTTCAGATTTGACATTAAACTTTTTATTGCTTTCTGTATATAATCTGTTTACAACTTCTCCTAAGACTTTGGGTTCCTAAACGGATGAACAATTTCTATAACTGATTCACCTTGTCCATTAGGAACAAGCCTCAGTAGTGCACAATTTGGGCCCCCAAGTTCCCTTCCAATCTGAATGCTTGTAATTGTTGGATTTTTCTTTGTGACAAGCACATCCCCATGCTTGAGAAGACTGGTTCGAAATAGCTGAGGTAGTTTTTCTCTTTTGATTATTTACTGTGCCATCAAAATAACTATTGAAGCAATTATTTGGTCAATCAGTACACTTCCCTAAATGCATGCACATGAAGTTATCACATAATTATTAAATAATCAGATGAAGTCACACATTTATATTTTTATAAAGTTAATGAAGTCCACTAAAAATTTGATGATAGAAAACTGATGGTCTGTCTTTAATGACTTGAGTCCATACATTTTCAATGTGATAAATTTCTGTGGAGACTTCCAGGTGGCCGATAATGCTGAAGGCTCAGATTCAAGGTTTGTGATGAGTGAATGCAGAGACTCTAAAAGCTCCCTGACTATCTGAAGACAAGATAAGAGAATCCACACATCTGCTTATCAGTCGCATTGGCTTCCCAGCCGCCTAGGTAATGCTTACTCCTAGCAACCTTAGTCCTTGTAAAAAATCTTATCCTCCATCTAAAGAGCAGACCAATTCAAGGGCTGCAAATAAAAGAGAGCCTTATTAAAGGCATAGTCTCTTGGCATTACTTGCCAACCAGACTCCAAAGTGTTCATCTTTGGGAATTATCATGTCCATGCTTTTAGGGTTGAAAAATCCTTGCAGAGAAGAAAGTAACTAAAGTATTCTTTCTCTTCTCTCTGATTTTACTGGGTCAAGAGAAAAAATTGTAAACAGAGCTTGCTTTCATCATCTGCCAAGTGCATGGATCCAAGGTTTTCTCCCAAGAAGAGGCAATCTTATGGGCAGTCCCAGGGAATAACTACCTGTAAGAAGCAAAGTATAGACTTAAGCAAGTGCCTTCTCCTTAGGCAAACACAGATTCAAAATTTTAGATATGTAGGAAGACAATATGCTTAAGGAAATAAGCACTAAAAGTAAAGAAAATGTGCTATTGATGGAGAGCATTGAGACAATATAACATTTCATCTATTTTCAATATGGGGCCACTCCTCTCCACAAATTAGCCTGGGTCTGAAAGAAATCAGGCTGAAGTCAAATGAGAATTTGTATTTAGGATACTTTATAGTGTGTTTCTCATCAATCATGGATTTTTACATAAAATTTTCAGAAATATATTATGGTTTGAAAATGCTTACTATCATAAAACCTTAAAGTGAAAGCATCTTTCAAGATATAGCTGTGCAGTGCTGGTTTCACAAATGAGAGAGACAAAGACTTAGAGGACAGAATTTTCAAAAAGTCATAAGCATTAATATGGAACATATCAGAGCAGAATTGAATTTCATGACTTTCAACAGTTTTTATTTTATTTGTTATTAAAGTATAGTTGATTTACAATATTGTGTTAGTTTCAGGTGTACAGCAAAGTGATTCCGTTATATATATGTACACACACACACACACACACACACACACACACACACACACACATATTCTTTTGCAGATTCTTTCCCTTATAGGTTATTCTAAAATATAGAGAATAGTTTGCTGTGCTATACAGTAGGCCTTTTTTGGTAATCTATTTTATATACAATAGTGTTTATATGTTAATACAAAACTCCTAATTTATCCCTCCCATAGTCTTTTCCAGTTTGATTGGGGTTAAAGTATGAGTTCTGATTTAAGGAAAAAATCATTTACAATTCCACCATCAAATACTATCTGTACTCTCTGTGTACTGAGATTTAACAGAGGTTAGGAAGAAGAGCAAGAGAATTTATGCCTTAAATAATGTGTGACCTAAATAACAATATAAATATCAGGCTACACCACCCATAGAAAATGTCAACTCAGGTAATATTTTTTTCATAAAATAATATCACTGACTTTTTAAAAATAGAGTTTTGTGTTTACTTGAATATAAAGTATAATTAAACATTTGGGAAATAAAGAAGCCAATTGCTCAGTCTCAGTTTCCTTACCAGTATGATGGAGAAAATAATTCTTAATTTGTCATGATTGATATGGGAGTTCTATAAGATAACGTGTGCGAGGCATCTAGTGTTGTGCTGGGCATACATTATGTACTCAGTGAATGCTGGTTTCCTTGAGGAATATTAAAACTCTTCTCATAACTTTTACTTGGCTACTTCAAATCTTTTCTGAATAAAATAGGGCATGCATTTATTGATACACAAAGAGTTCAGGAATGAACTGTAGGATTGTTAGTTGAAAATAGGATCTAGTTATTTTTACTTATCTTTGACTATGGCCAACTGTCCACATGACTTCAGATCTCCAACCCTTTGTGAGCTGGCCTTTTGTGAGATTAGTTTGCAGGTACGTTGGGTGACAAGGAGCCTGAATTCACCTTTCTGTGTATCAGTTAGTCCTTCATATGCATTGAGTGGTGTCTTCTAGATGCAATTTGTGAATGTGACCTTATTTGGACAGTGTCCCTGTGTATGTAATCAAGATGAGGTCATACTGCATTGGGTCCTAAATCCAGTCTGACTTTTGTCCCCCAGACAGAGACAGAAGACACAGAAGGAGGAAGGCATGTGGAGACAGAGATTGGAGTTAAGATGCCATAAGCCAAGCCAAGAAATGAATGATAAGGATGACAGACAATCACTGGGTAGGGCAAGAAAGAATCCCTTCCCAGAGTCTTCGGAGAAAGCATGGCCCTGCCAACTCCTTGAGTTCAGATTTTAGCCTCCAGAACCATAAAATAATACCTTTCTATTGTATTAAGCTATCCACATTGTGGTCATTTGTTTCAGCAGTAGCAGGGAAATGAATACACTTGCCCATACAAGTTCACTGGCATTTGGCAATGATTCTGTAGATCATCCTGTAGAATTTCTGTCCCTTAGTAATCCTCATTTATGCCCAGATATAGGACTTGGATTTTGTGTTATCTACAAATTCTATACCATTCCTGTTATTCCCTTTAGAGAAGAATGTTGAGAAATTAAGTCATATCTGGTGTCTTTTTCAAGAAGTGCAGATAAATTTTCTCCCCTTGAATCCCAACACTCAGGTTTTCTCTAAGATAAATTTCCCATCCTGGCAAAGCAGAGACCTGAAAAATCTAGAAGGCCTTGGACAAATATCACTAGTGCGCCATCTCGGACAACTGGAAAGTTCATGCAAGAAAATATTTATGGTGAATTGACCTTGTAGATATTAAAGTGGGTTTTGGAATTTAGAACTTCCCTATTTCAATTTTCCCATTGGCCCCCTGCTATAACGATTGCACAAGGCGTGACATGAAAAGCAGTTTTCTTTTCATCGAAGAATTTTACTCCCACAGAATGTTTCCGTTCATGTCAAACTAAGCATGTGTATTTAGACTTAGGTAAGGGTCTGACTTCATTCAGACAGTGCTACGTGGGAACACAAAGAATGGTGTATTAAAATATAAATAAATTTCCACAGAACTTACTTGAAACCAAAAAAGGATACATACAGAAATACAGAAATACTCATCCAGGTTCTCACTGGACTCTTCTATTCCAGTTTTCATTCTATTCATAGACTCTGGTGATAATCTTCAGACTGGACCTCTGCCTCTTTTCTCAGCCAAATTGTCCTTTCCACAAAGAAATCTGTGTGCAGCCTTGGACTAGAATGGAAGATAGGAAAATGAAGAAGTTCAGACTTCTGTCTTTGAATACTCTAGCTTCTGCAAAAGAAGCACACACACACACAATTTAGGATAAACTATAAATATAAAAGGAATATGGCTATAAAGAAAAAGATCAATTATTTTTTTCTTAAGAAGGTCAATCTTCAAGGACAAAAGAAGGAATATTGGAGCTGGTCTTAGGAAGTGAGCAGGCATGAGAAAGAGAAAGAAAGAGGAAGAGGAGGGTGGGAGAGAGACAGAGACAGTGATACATACAGAAAGAGAGAGAGAGAAAGAGAGGAAAAACCAAGTCTCTTGAATCCATGTACCATTCTGGAAGCTCTGTTTCAGACCCGATTAATCTACATGTTGCACAGGCTCAAATTGTGTAACCCTCCCTTTTTATGAAACCCCAATATCTTTCCTGACTCACCATCTATTTTTTCCATAGTGCAGTTCTGACCCCGCAGCTGGAATGTAAGATCGCCCACCATCACATCTCAATTGTATCCTCCTTACACACCTTCCCCACACTCTTCTCTGTTACAGCAGTGGAGTGTTGCTCAGGACTTTGCCTCCGTGGCTCCAGGCTCTCTCATTTCTTCCCCAGTCCCATCCCCACAGCCAGTGTTTCAAAACCCAGTTGGGCATCACCTCTTCCAGGAAGTCCCTCTTCTTTCCTCCAGTTAGAGGTGTTCTTCAGGTTTCCAGATTCCCAAAACACTTGATTTAACCCTCTCCCATGCATGATGTGTGTGGTAGATTGTTTCTATTTCCCACATATTTGCTCACAACCATGTCCATCCCTGTGAACCCTTCTGGTGTCCCAGTGACATGAAATATGGCCAGTGACTTTCTCAGATCCTTGGAATGTGAGAGGGAAGGATGTGCCACTTCTACAGAAGCTTGAGGGATGCCACATGGTGTGTCCTTGGGGCCAGCATATCTCAGAAGGGGCTGCTCCTTTTGCCTGACTCTGGGGATGTTGGTGCTTTGCTGATAGCTCAGTTGGTAAAGAATCCACCTGCAATGCAGGAAACCTCGGTTTGGTCCCTGGGTTGGGAAGATCTCCTGGAGAAGGGAAAGGCTACCCCCTCCAGGATTCTGGCCTGGAAAACGCCATGGGGTCACAAATGAACTGTGGTGTTGGAGAAGACTCTTGAGAGTCTCTTGGAATCAAAGGAGATACAATCAGTCAATCCTAAAGGAAATCAGTCCTGAATATTCATTGGAAGGACTGATGCTGAAGCTGAAACTGCAATATTTTGGTCACCTGATGCGAAGAACTGACTCATTGGAAGAGACCCTGATGCTGGGAAAGATTGAAGGCAGGAGGAAAAGGGGACGACAGAGGATGAGATGGTTGGATGGCATCACTGATTCGATGGACATGAGTTTGAGTAAGCTCCAGGAGTTGGTGACGGACAGGGAAGCCTGTTGTGCTGCAGTCCATGGGGTTGGAAAGAGTGGACACGAATGAGCGACTGAACTGACTGGGGATGGTGGCAGCATGTGGAACAGAAAGGTGGCTGATCCATGAAGGACTTTCCCACCAAGAAACTGTGGAAAGCCACTGAGAGCTTGTGGTTATACTATGAAAGCACTGTTTCTCAAAAGATGATTTCTAGAACAAGTTTCCTATTCTGCCTTACATGACCAGTGTTTGTGTTCATGTCTTTTCTTCCCTATTAGAGCATGAGCTCCATGTAGACTCTGTGCATGATCCATCTTTGGATTTATAATTTTCATCACAGTGTCTGGCATTCAGTAATTGCTCATTGACTCATGTAGCAGACAAGTGAGTGACTGTAGGAAGTGTGTGTGTGATGCGTGTGTATGAGAGTGCAGGGCTGGGATGGGATGGCTGCGATGAGGAGAGGAAGAACCAGCTCATTTTCTCGTTCAGGTTAGTCATGACTCTTGATCCTTAAATCTTCCTGCCCTACTAGGCTCTATTATCAATGAGTCATTTGGAAATTTATTTTTTCATTTACAAATTCAGTTTATAGTCTTCAAGACAAAGAGCAAAATGTATTTTGAGAGGATAGACTCTGGAAAGAGTCTCACCAAAAAGTTAGATGAACAAAGTGAGATTTTAGGATAAAGGTATGTTAATATCATAGCCTGTTGTGATGAAATAGCAAATGTGAGGATAACAGGGCATAGCCTAACTTCCAGGTCCCTTTGATGACACCTGGGACTGTATAGGAGGTATTAATAGATGTGTTAGAAATTTCACAAAGTTTCCTTGGAAGGACGCATGGATCTGTGCATCGTCAATCTTAATGTGTTTGTTAAAATGCAGGTGATCGTAGAGTAGTTTAATGGGGAAACATTGAGGTGACATGTTTTTAAAAAAGTCCCAGATACTGACTCTTGGATCACTCTAAGTAGCAAAGTGTTGAATGCTTTGGGACTGAGTCAGCCATGGGACCCTATGCTTGATATCTTCTAGCAAAAAGAAGAGTAAGCAAAATCAGTTTCAATGCCTGATGGGAGTCTGGGACACAACTAATCTTCCCAACACTGAGAAACTCTGTGCTCTGCACTTTTCTCAAAGTCAGAAAGGAAGCACCTGGTATGTGACAGAGAGGACACCATAGCCAAGATGTTAAGACCACTAAGATTGGAGACACGGTCTTGGGTTCAGTGTTCAGCTCTTCAATCTAATGGCTGGGTGATCATGCATTGTTTATTAACCTCTCTGTACCTTCATTTCCTAGTTTATAAAGATAGAGAATATCAGAAAGTAGCTCAGATAGTGGAGGGGAGGGGGCCCTCCTTGGCAACAGGATCAAGATATTGACAGAGGATTTTTCTCACCATAGTTTTGAGTTGGGTGTGAATTTAAGAGCTATCATAAACCAGAGGGATATTGCAGTGATTCCCATTTGCAAAATTTACAGAAATTGTTTGTTAAATGCTTCCATGATATTTGAATTCCCTCACAGACTTCAAATAAAACAAGAATTGAGAAGAAGGAAGGATTTGAGAAAGGGTTTCTTTTTAAAGAGCTGTTGCAGTACCTGTTGCAATGTTCCCTCTCAGGAGGTATGTGGAGGGATGGGGTGTTGCCACCTTCACCATCAGCCCAGCAAGAGGTATCCATGGACCAACTGGAGAGTTTGCAAAGTGTCCCTGAATTTAGGAGATGCGGAGGGCATGAGTTTGACAACTAGAACACCATCAGCCTATCACAAAAAGATGTAGGTCACTGTAGTGAAATTTGCTTGTGAGCCCAGCACTTGTTGAACCAAGGGACACTCATTCATTTTTTCATGGAGCAGAGCATGGAGAGAGACAGACAGAAGGACATACACACATAGAAAGAAAGAGAGACAGAGACACAGCGACAGAGAGAAAGGCCAGGCATGTGACAGTCTTGGGAGCTGTCCATGAGAAAATGAAGAAACCCAGCAGTAGGAAGCTGAAGGTTAACATGAGATCCGTAGATATTTTCCATTTGGAATAGAATGTTTTTTTCAGGATCAAGGTAACAATGTAAATAAAGTCTCTGATGATGGAAACTCTAAAGAACAAGGAAAGTGTCAACAAGGGAAGATATAAACCTTATTCAACTGCCAAGGGTACAAGGTCAATCATACTCAATAAAGGCTTCTATATCTTCTCTCTACTTAATCTTCTGCCTGTTCCAACCTGATCAGAACATATATAGCAAGTGCAGGATCAGCAGAGAGGGAAATGTCAGTAAGAAAGAGAAATAAGTGCCTACCCTTAAAACTGCAAGACTCAAGATTAAGGAGGGGATAGAGGACATTTTTAAAAGTTTGGTGTTTCAATTAAATCTTGGTCTGGAAATTCTGACTTCAGAATCAAGACTTTTCAAGCTATCATTTAAGATCTATTGTGCGTCTAATATCCATGCAAAAAATTCTTGGGCTACCTGAAGTTTTTGTTTAAGGTGCAATGGAGGATAACCTCTTTAAATAACTGTAATGAGATAATGTCTGATGAGTCCATCATGAGAAACACTGGGCTGCATGAAGCACAAGCGGAATTAAGATTGCCAGGAGAAATATTAATAACCTCAGATATGCAGATGGCACCACCCTTTATGGTAGAAAGTGAAGAAGAACTAAAGAGCCTCTTGATGAAAGTGAAAAAGGAGAGTGGAAAAGTTGGCTTAAAACTCCACATTCAGAAAACTAAGATCATGGCATTCGGTCCCATCACTTCATGGCAAATAGATGGGGAAACAGTGAAAACAGTGGCAGACTTTATTTTTTGGGCTCCAAAATCACTGCAGATGGTCACTGCAGCTGTGAAATTAAAAGATGCTTGCTCCTTGGAAGAAAAGCTATGACAAACCTAGACAGCATATTCAAAAGCAGAGACATTACTTTGCCAAAAAAAGTCCATCTGGTCAAAGCTGTGGTTTTTCCAGTAGTCATGTATGGATGTGAGAGTTGGATTGTGAAGACAGCTGAGCACTGAAGAATTGATGCGTTTGAAATGTGGTGTTGGAGAAGACTCTTGAGAGTCCCTTGGACAGCAAGGTGATCCAACCAGTCCATCCTAAATCAGTGCTGAATATTCTTTGGAAGAACTGATGCTGAAGCTGAAACTCCAATATTTTGGCCACCTGATGCAAAGAATTGACTCATTGGAAAAGACCTTGATACTGGGAAAGATTGAAGGTGGGAGGAAAAGGGAACAACAGAGGGTGAAATGGTTGGATGGCATCACCGACTCAAAGGACATGAGTTTAGTAAGCTCTGGGAGTTGGTGATGGACAGTGAAGCCTGGCGTGCTGCAGGTTGCAAAGAGTCAGACATGACTGAACGACTGAACTGAACTGAACTGAACTGAAGTTGTACTTTAAGTACATGGCAGTGGTGTTTATTCAAATACAAGTTAAATCCATCTTGGCAGCAGAATGAAAGAGCCACTCATGACAGTGGCAAGGCTTACAACCTGGAGAAGGACACCTGGTAGAGGAAGAGGGAAGCTAGAAACCTATCGAAGAAGGGGCTTGAGTAACCTGGTGCCCTCGGAAGCAGATGTCTTGAGGCACCTGGGAGTCTCTGAATTTATGGAGGACCAGCTCTGGAACTAAAAAGCAGCTTACTGTCATCCAAAGAAGGACCTGAAGGGAGCACACGTGATACAGTATTCTCATTACCACTGTAAACGTTAGCTAAGCCTCAACTGTCTTCCTGCTCCCTTTTCCAACCCTAGGATGAGGAGTGCTGATGAAGAAAGTCTTGCCAAAATCTGAGAGTAAAAGTACTGTCTAAGTTCCAAACTGATGATGCAATTTCAGTTGTAGTTTTAATTGCTGATTCAGGTCACACTGAGCAAGTCAATGAGGGAATGGTTGAAATACAGAGGAAATGTCTTCTAAGTTACCAGGAAAAGCATCCAAATTCCTTCTTCCCTCACTCTGCCCACAGTGGCAGCAGGTAAGCCAGGCTTCCTTGCTAACTTCCTGCCTTGCTGCCTGTCATTTCCAGAGAGCTTCTGATGTCTTCCTTAGAATGAACTTACTTCCTGACTCTATTCTCCCCAAACAACCTTTTCTTCTGACTTAGGGAAAAGAGGCGGAGAAGGCAATGGCACCCCACTCCAGTACTCTTGCCCGGAAAATCCCATGGACTGAGGAGCCTGGTAGGCTGCAGTACCATGGGGTCTCGAAGCGTCGGACATGACTGAGTGACTTCACTTTCACTTTTCACTTTCATGCATTGGAGAAGGAAATGGCAACCCACTACAGTGTTCTTGCCTGGAGAATCCCAGGGACAGGGGAGCCTGCTGGACTGCCGTCTATGGGGTTGCACAGAGTCGGACACAACTGAAGCGACTTAGCAGCAGCAGCAGCAGGGAAAAGAGAAAGTAAGATTTTATGCCCTATACCACCCCCTCCCCCAAAAAAAGAAGGGATTTCTGACCTGATACTAGAGAAAACAGGAACTAAATCTGGAGAAGCTGCTAAGAATAAGGCACTCTAGATTCTATCACAGATTTCTTGACCACCCATGTGGACTGTAGAATCTTACAATTTAAAACGTATGACCATTGAAAATCTATCACATTTGTTGGTCACAGCATCAGTGTCACATGCAGGCTGGCTCCTCACAGAGCGCAGTGTGGTGGGAAGAGCGTAAGCTCTGGGATTGGATACACCTGTGCTTGAATTCCATCCCGGACAGCTGTTAGTGTTTGCACAATTCATGTATCCAGCCATTTATTACTACAATACACTTTTCTAAAGTACCTGCCATGTGTGGAGTGCTGGGGAGATGCCAGGGCCGCATGGGTCCAGGAAGTAAGTGCCTGCCCTCAAGTAATTCTTAGCATTGCAATAAATATACAGAGTGCAATGTGCCTAGCACACAGATGGAGAGACAGAGGTCTTCCTGTTCCTCACATGGGGAAGCAATGTCCTTCACTGAGGCAGAAGTATAGAATAGGTACAACACCAAAGACATGGCCCATGAAAGAAATAAT
This sequence comes from Capricornis sumatraensis, assembly GCF_032405125.1. NCBI lineage: Eukaryota > Metazoa > Chordata > Mammalia > Artiodactyla > Bovidae > Capricornis > Capricornis sumatraensis. The sequence continues at coordinate 83,989,778 of NC_091073.1, forward strand.
GGATAAACTGGACTTCATTAAAGTTAAAACCGTCTGCTTTGAAAAGGACAATGTCAAGAAAGGAAGACAAGCCACAGACGGGGGGTAAAATATCTGCAGAAGACACATCGGATAAAAGACTGTTACCCAAAATATAGAAAGTGCTCTTAAAACTCAACAATAAGAAAATAAAAAAACAATTTAAAAAATGAGTCAAAGACTTTAACAGACATCTCATCAAAGAAGACAAACAGATGGCAAATAAGGTTATGAAAAGATACTCCACATTGTGCATCAACAGAGAAATGCAAATCAAAACCACAATGAGATATTGCTGTGTATCCATTTTGATGGCTATTAACCAAAAAAACCAGAAAATTATGTGTTGGTGAAGATGTGGAGAGACTGGAACCTTTTTTCAATGCTCAGTTCAGTTCAGTCGCTCAGTGGTGTCCGACGCTTTGCAACCCCATGAATTGCAGCATGCCAGGCCTGCCTGTCCATCACCAACTCCCAGAGTTCACTCAGACTCACGTCCATCGAGTCGGTGATGCCATCCAGCCATCTCATCCTCTGTCGTCCCCTTCTCCTCCTGCCCCCAATCCCTCCCAGCATCAGAGTCTTTTCCAATGAGTCAACTCTTCGCATGAGGAGGCCAAAGTACTGGAGTTTCAGCTTTAGCATCATTCCTTCCAAAGAAATCTCAGGGCTCATCTCCTTCAGAATGGACTGGTTGGATCTCCTTGCAGTCCATTGCTAGTGGCATTATAAAATGGTTCAACTGCTGCATCAAACAGTATGGGGGTTCCTCAAATAATTAAACATAAATCATCAAATGATTTAGCAATTCCACTTCTGACTATATACCTAAAAGAACTGAAAGCAACAATTTGAATAAACATTTGTGTGATCATTTTCATAGCAACATTATTCACAATAGCCTAAATGTGGAAGCAACCTGAGTGTCTATCCACAGATGAATGGATAAAGAAGCTGATATGTACATACAGTGGAATACTACTCAGCCATAAAAAGAGTGAAATTTTGCCATTTTCATCAATGTGTGAACTTGTAGGGTATTATTATTATGCTTATTGAAATGTCAGACAGAGAAAGACAAATGCTGCATGATATCACTTATATGTGGAATCTAAAAAATACAACAATCTAGTTAATATAACAAAAGAAGTAGACTCACAGATAAAGAGAACTCTCTGGTGGTTACCAGTGGGGAGAGAGAATGGGGGAGGGGCCACAAGCAGGTAGAGGATTAAGAGGTATAGACTATTAGATATAAAATAAACTACAACGATATAGTGAACAGCACAGGGAATACAGCCAATATTTTATAATAAGTCTAAATGGATTGTAAGCTTTGAAATTGTGGATCACTATATTGTAAAACTGTAACTTACATAATACTATCCTTCAATAAAAAATAATCCATTTATTCAAAGGAATGAAAGAAAATATACAGAAAGTAACGGAAACATCTGTAGTTTGTAGATTACCCATGAGTTTCATATTCATCTGCCTATTTGTATTTTGTAAATTTTCAGCAATGAGCGACATGAATTTTAAAATCAAGAGAGAGCATCATTTTTAAAAAAGAAAAGATGAAGAATCCTGCCAGCCCCAGAAGAGGATGCATCTGCTTTTTGCAAAGGCCCTTTCACGAGCTGGCCCAAGCAGCTTCGTGCTCTTTTCTTTATACTTTTGCTCCCACAATCAACTCAATGTGTGGGCAGAAACAGAATAAAATGCTGAACTTGAGGAAACGCTTGGGAGATGCTATCGGGTAGAAATTAAGAAGTAATTGAATGGAGATTGGAGGATTTGTCAACAAACTGGAGAGAATCCAGAGAGGAACTGAGGAATGACTGAAGACCTGGGGCTGAAGGCTGGACTTGTGAGTAGAGATGAAAAGAAAATGTGTTTAACTTGGCTAGATTCTAAGTAGAGACTTAAAAACAGCATTGGAGCCCAATCAAACCTCCATTAACAACTGCCAGGCAGACCTTCATCCGAAGTGACCCTGAAAGGTCAAAACAACCTCTTAAAATTTCCAGTGCTTTTTAGTTCAACCTGAGGTTAGAGACTGTATCTTCCACACAGCCCAGATTGCTTTTGCATGGATGCCAAGAGCTTGTCTTCATTGTGCATTAAGGATGTGAACATCATGGAGAGGAAGTGGGTCCCTAAAGGCAGCTCAAAGGGTCCCCATGACAGCAGATGCTGATGGGGCCGGAATGAGCAGGGGTTTTTCCTGGGTTTGTATGGCAAGATGCTCTAATAAAATGGTTCATTCTTCCTGTGGTTCACTTTTCATACTTGTTTTGTGTTTATCCGGGGAAATGGAGGGATACTTAGAGTGATGGCAAAAGAGAGAAACAGAAAGACACAGAAAAAGTGAGGCCAAGTGGGTTCCTGGGAGAGACCCAGGGAGGCACCCAGAGGGAGAGAGGGGTTGATAACCATCCAGAAGAAGAGCAATTAGATTGGAATAAAAACTGAAGCAGAGAGACAGGAACAAGCAACCAGAAGGGAGGGGAAGGATAGACAGGGCCCAGTGATCTGTCCTGGGGTGGGGAACAGTAGGAAGTCTGACTCACCAGTACTAGTCAGACCATTTAAAGGAGAACAGAGATCCGTGGCAAGGCAGCACTGTTTATTTTTAATATGGAATTATATTTTGGTAACAGAAAGGAAAAAAAAGTGAAAGAGAATTTAGAATAGAGTGTGGAAACTCTGCATTGAATCTTGAGAATCTCTCAAAGCAGCACTGTGGTCAGTGGCCTGCGGCTGAGCTGAACTGCTCTGTCTTGTTCCTACGTATGAACTTGACCATGGGGAAGGACATTGTCAGGCATTATCAGTCAATTTAGGAAATTCTTGCTCTGGTTGCTGCACTCTGAGGCACTTAAAACCTGACACAAGGGCACATGCTTTGGAGGCTCTTTTGATGAAAACTTCTCAACCTTGTCTGGCCAATGATGTGGACTTCTCCAGCATTGCACAAAAGCGTGTATTCATCATTCATCTTGCTTCATTCTTGTCCTGCTTATTTAGGAACATGTTACTAAGTAATGAAAAAGTAAACATTTGTACTTTTTGTTTTATGGTTTGAGTACAAAAATAGAAAAATCTTTTGAGAAAGAAGGTTAAAATTCTCAAACTTAATTTGATTGATTTTTCACTTAAATCGCAATATTAACATTCACTGGAAAGTGATGCCATGCCGAAATGACAGAGACGTACTATACAAGGAAACGATGCATCCTGTCCTAGAAAAATACTCCTCTGTGACATTGACCCTAAATCTGGTATACATGCCCACAACTGGAGAGGAGCTGAATGATTTCCTTGATCTTGAGGGTGAGCTCTTCTGGGTTTAAACATGATTTTTTTTTTTTTTTGAAGTATAATGCACTTATATATTTGGGTAATTAAATATACCCAAATCAGAGATGTGTACTCAGTGATAGGAGTGAAAGACCCCAAATATTTGGGTATCACTTCTATAGACTCCAGAGTACTGCAGAGTTTCTTTGAGCACAGGGATTAGGAAGAGGAAAGTTACAGAGAAACCAAATGTGGGCTAATTGCATCAGAAACAACTTCGGAACATTTACAGAATACAGATTCTTGGTATTTACTTCAACACCATTAAACAGGAACTCAAAAATGAGATCTAGGAATCTGTATTTTTATGAAATCCTTTCAATGTCTAGACTAGGATTGTGAAGAATGGGCTAGAGCACCTCTGTTTCCTGCCTCTAGTTACTGAATATGTTACAAGTATGATTATTAATTTGTATTAACTACTTCCATCATGGGCTTTCCTGGTGACTGAGACAGTAAAGAATCCGCTTACAATGTGGGAGACCCAGGTTCGATTCCTGGGTTGGGAAGATCCTCTGGAGAAGGGCATGGCAACCCACTCCAGTATTCTAGCCTGGAGAATCCCACGGATAGAGGAGCCTGACTGGCTACAGTCCATAGGGCCTCAAAGAGTCGGGCACAACTGAGGTGTTTCCATTTTCACATCCATCAGAGCTCATCATGTCTTTTAGTAGCAACTAAAGTGACCTCTTCCACAATAAATGAGATGATTTCTCCTGACATCTGGATCACCAATTTTGTCTAATAACTTTGGAATTTACACAGCTGGTTGTACAGTAGATGCAGTTTAGAAATCTGCTTGAATAAAAATGCCGTGTAGATTCTACCAGTGTTTTTCGCTGTGTCAAGTTCATTAGAGTGAGTTAATGTACAAGTATGTCCTTTTTTTTTTTTTTTCAGGTGAAGGTTATTCTAAATATTTACAAAGCATAGCACTTCAGCAGCTCTCTTGATGCTCCCAAGCCAGTCAGTTTTCATAGCAGTTGCTTATTGCATGAAAACTTATCTGCTGACTTTTCATGAGTAAATGTATTTTACACTATCCTTAGATGTTCTGCAATATAGAAGAAAGAAAGAGAAAGCATGCGGGCAAGGTGGTGGGGGTGGTGGGAATTTCTAAATGCTACAATGTTCCCAATCAGTGGCTTAAGTGCATTAACTGCCCAGACTAGAGGCTGGAAATAGAGGAAAGATGGCCACTGACTCATTGTCACCAACTCTGAGTAAGATTCTTGACCTTTTACTGTCTCAGTAAATGAACCTACATGGAAAGAAGCAGTGGGAAAAAGCAATATGGTCAAAACGGCTATGAAGTCTCCTAGGTAAATACATGATGATATTGGAGTTGAGAGTTCTGGCGACCTTTTGCGGCTTCCTTCGTTTGGGGAGTTACTATCATTGCTGGAGGCAGCCTTGTCATTTTCACTTTGTGGTGAGGAGGGAGCGCCTTTGATGTGTAACTCCAGGATCGCTGCGGGAGCTAAGAAAAGAGTAATCCTCTCATCACCCACCCACAGCTCCAGCTTTCTCCAGAACAAGTGGCAGAGAGGCTTCTGTGCAGTCAGTTTTTTAAAAACTCTATTCTCTTGTACCCATTTTAAGGGTGCAATTAGAAGAGTTTTGACAGATGTACACACCTGTGTAACCCCACCCCAATCAATATATAGAATCTTCTCTTCAGCCCCCAAAGATTCTTTGGGCCCCTTCTCAGGAAATCTGTCTCTACTCCAAGCCCCAGGCAAGCACGGATACAATTTTTATCACTATAGGTTAGATTTGTCTGTTCTCGTTTGGTACAGATGCAACTGCACAGAACGTTTTTTTTTCTCATGCACTTTAATTTTTAATTATTTAATGAAATACAACTGGCATAGAGTATTAATTTCAGGTGTACCATGTAAAGGTTTGACATTCGCATACATTATGAAATAAAATGATCACTGTAAGTCTAGTAACCATCTGTCTTCTTTTATGGCTGGTTTCTGTAAGTTAGCTTAAGGATTCTGAGATCCATCCAAGTAGTCGCATACACTAGTAGTTTGTGTCTTTTTATTGCTAAATAGTGTCCCATGGTAGAACTCTGCCACAGTGTGTTTATCCAGTCAACTGTCCATAAGGATTTGAGTTATTTCCTGTTTGAGGCTGTTATGAGAACAGCTATTACAAACATTTGCATTCAGATCTTCGTGTGGGCATAGCTTTTCATTTCACTTGAGTGTATCTCAGAATAGGAACAGCTGCCACACATGATAGGTGTTTGGTTAAGTTTAGAAGAATCTGACGGACGGTTTTCCAAAATGGTTGCACCATTTTGTATTTCCACCAGAAGTATATGACGGTTCTGATTTCTCCATATCTTTTCCAGTACTTGTTAATATTACTGTTTTTTTATAGACATCCTAGCTGGTATGTGCTGCTATCTCATCATAGTTTTACTTTGAATTTCCCTGATGACTAATGTGGTTGAGCACCTTTTCTTATGCTTGTTGACCATTTGATTACCCGTGTTGTCAGTTTCAGAAACAGAAGCTTTTTATAAAGAAGGTAAGTGCTAAATCACTTCAGTCACGTCCAACGCTTTGTGACCCCATGGACTATAGCTTGCCAGGCTCCTCTGTCCATAGGATTCTTCAGGTGAGAATACTGGAGTGGTTGTTATGCCTTCCTCCAGGGTATCTTCCTGACCTAGGGATGGAACCCATACCTGTTTTGTCTCCTGCATTGGCAGGCGGGTTTTTTTTTTGTTTTGTTTTGTTTTTTTTTACCACTGAGCCACTGTGGAAGCCCTACGAAGAGTTGCCTACTATGAAATGTTTGTGGCCCCTTCCATGTCAAAAGATAAAGACAAAATTCCTCAAACTGGTGTTGAGAATGACTAGGATTTACTTAGTAGAATCAGCCTTAATGTTGTCACCTTACCCTCTTGGCCACATACTTTGGTCACAATTTGACTCTTCCCTATCAGATCATTTGTGGTCTTTCAGCAACCTCTTTTCCCTTTAGTGTTTTGTCTTAGGTTCAACTGTTTCTGTTGAAGATCACTAAGATCACTAAGATCACCCAGATCACCAAGATCTGGTTGATTCATTCTCCATGATCCCTCCTCATCTTTGAGATGCCTGTTACTCGGATGATAATAATCACAGCCGCCTGGAGTAGCTACTGAGAAGTGCCATTCCAGTTCCCTCTTTTGGATTAAGGCTTTCATTCCCTAAAATATCTTTCATTCCCAGGAGCTGCCTTGTCTTTGTGGATTGTTGCATGTAGTGCAGGAAATATAAGATTGATACAAGGAATGAAACATTCTGCCTTCTTTTCCTCTATTCAACAAACATTTGAAGGGCTGTGTGGACTTAGAGCTTCCTGTGGGGTGAGCCATGGGCCAATGTTACAAGTGCATTGGAGTTCACCTTTTTTCATTGCCCCATCCTGTACTGCAAACCTCTGCCTCAGATTGTGTTTTCCTGGGTGTATTAGATTCCAGTGGCTGCTGCAATACAAATGACCACAAACTTGGTGGCTTAAAGCAAGAGAAATTCATTCTCTTACTGTTCAGAAGGCCAGAAGCCCCAAGTCAAGTTTCTCGCAGGGTTAGTTCTTCTGGAGGGCACTTCGAATCCCGACCACACCTTTCTCCTTCTTTCTGGTGTTTGCCAGAAATCCTCGGCCTCCTCTGGCTTGTAGACCAATCACTCCAATCTCTGAAAATGTCCTCATGTCACTTCACCTAAGTGATTTTAGCAGAACACTTTTCATTGGGTTTAAGGTCCACATGGGCAATCTAGGGTAAAGAAAGTGAAAGTTTTAGTCATTAAATCACGTCTGACTCTTTGTGACCCCAAGGACTGTAGCACACCAGTCTCCTCTGTTCATGAGATTTGCCAAGAATACTGGCATGGGCTGTCATTTCCTTCTCTAGGGGAATCTTTCCTACCCAGGGATTGAACCAGTCTACTGCACGGCAGGCAGATTCTTTACCATCTAAGCCATCAGTGAAGCCCAGTTTAGGGTGATCTCATCTCAAGATCCTTAACTTAATTATATCTGCAAAGACCCTTTATCCAAATAAGGTTGTGTTCATAAGTTTGGAGATTTTTTTTGATGAGTGGTTACAATTTAACCAGCTACTCTGGGAAATTGATCTAGTTGCTGATGGGACCTCAGTGAACATGTTTTTAGTGCGATTTGGGAGCTGGATCTACCATTAGCTGGCTAGTAACTAAGGTCCGTCTAGTCAAGGTTATGGTTTTTCCAGTGGTCATGTATGGATGTGAGAGTTGTACTGTGAAGAAAGCTGAGCACTGAAGAATTGATGCTTTTGAACTGTGGTGTTGGAGAAGACTCTTGAGAGTCCCTTGGACTGCAAGGACATCCAACCAGTCCATTCTAAAGGAGATCAGTCCTGTGTGTTCCTTGGAAGGACTGATGCTGAATCTGAAACTCCAGTACTTTGGCCACCTCATGTGAAGAATTGACTCATTGGAAAAGACTCTGATGCTGGGAGGGATTGGGGGCAGGAGGAGAAGGGGACGACAGAGGATGAGATGGCTGGATGACATCACCGACTCGATAGATGTGAATTTGAGTGAACTCCGGGAGTTGGTGATGGACAGGGAGGCCTGGCGTGCTGCAATTCATGAGGTTGCAAAGAGTCGGGCACGACTGAGCGACTGAAGTGAACTGAACTGAACTGAACTAGGATCCCGTTACTGAAGGTGAGTGGAGTGTTGACCATCCCTGGCATGCAGTAGCGGAGTGATCAGTGTTTAAACTTTCACTGGCTGGGAAATGGGATGGGAGAAAATACACTAACAAATAACTCTTAAATGTATGGAAAGTGGTAAGCAAAAACCTATGGAACAAAATGGGGATATTATATTGGGGAAAAGCAATAAAATCCTGCTAGTGGTAAATTGCCAATTTAAAGTGGAGTATGAGGACCATAGAGCCTCATTAGCTGCATAAAAAGACTCATGTAGTGTAGGTAGAGGGCAGAAAAAAATTGAGGATATGTTCCAGGACTTAATTAAAAGATTAATAGAGCTCCAGAGAAGACTGACTTCTTAACTTTGACAAGTTAGCTATGTCCAGGGACCCTGAGATTTGGAATAGTACATGCAAGTTGAACCACTCAAAATCTTGAATTATCCCAGATTCCCTAGACACTTTGGGCTCAGAGAAATGGCTACTTCTCCCTATCAGAGTTTAGATCTTCTTCCCTTGCCAGGAGGTAAAATAGAAGCTTTTGCCTAAAACTTCATAGTTTCTTCCTTTAAGACCTGCCCCATCTCCATTTCAGGCTACCAGGAGAAACACTGGTGGTCAAAGTCACTCTTCAAAACACAATTAAGCTGGGGAAGTGCTGGATTCTCTAAAGATACAAAGGAACTATCCCTCCAGAGCGCTGTAAGACTAGCCCACACGTGCCAGCAGAAAGTTGGAGGGTGTGTACAGGTTGGATGTTGAGGGTGTTGGCTCCAAGAAGGTGAAGCATAAATCTGAACAAGGTGAGAGTTTCTCAGAATGCAAGCATTCTCTTATGATGCAGAGGCTTTGCTCCAGAAAGGAACCTAGGAGACAGTGCTAACACGTTGCTACTATGGCCCCTGAGGCTTGGAGAAAGCAGTGATCACACCAAGTGAAGTGGAAACCCTGGTCCTTTTGTCATATATATAGGCAGAAAGATCAAAAAGTTCAGAGAAATGGATGTGCTGGAGTAAGGTCAGAAAACCTAGCAGTCTACTTTGTTCCTCAGGACAATTTGGAGATTCATTCTCCAAAGTGATAAGGAAGGAACAGTGAGAACAGTGCTGTCATTAATAAATAGTGCTGGTACATGTGGTTACAGAACTGAGAGCAATGGGATGGCAGGATCTTGAGGTAACAGAGAAGCAGATTTGTCAGAAGCAAAGCAGCTGCTCAATCATTCTCATGACATGGCAACTGGCTTGTGATAGAGCTTGATAGAATATGAAAAAGTGAATCTACTTTTTTAATAACCTAGTCTCCAATGTCACTTCTGCAGCATTCCATTGGTTAGGAGTGAATTATCCAGTCTGGTATGCATTCAAGGGGAGGGGAAATTAAATTCACCTTTTTCAAGAAAGAGATGTTAAAAATTTTGTGAACATTTTTTAAAACAAGCTAAGGGACATTCTTAAGGAATGTGGTGCTTTTTATCACTGTAAACTCAAGAACCTGTGGCTGCAGAAATATGGTTCCCAAATGGGAATGCTTTTACCAAGAGACATTAAGCTTTAAGCCACAGCTGTTGTCCAGTCACAGTTGGCCTTTGTGTTAGGAGACAAGCAGGCAAGGGAAGAAGTCAACAGCCTGGCTGGGAAAGTCAGCCTGGTTATGGATAGAGAAAGGGCTGCTGTTAATGAAGTAGGAGTTGGGGGTGGGGGTAAGAGTGAGCACATTCCCCACTGGGGCATTTCTTGATAGTTTTCTGCTGAACCGAGTTACTCAATGGACAAGTGTAGCAACTTGGCCTGGGGATCTGGGAGAAACCACTGGAGTGAAAGATGCTATCTAGGGGTCAAGGGAACATATAAGCATAGAGAAAGCAATGAGCACCAGTGTAGATTCTCAAGACTGGATACTGAAGCAACATTCTCTTCCTGGTTAATTTTCCCTGGAAAAGCAGGATGCTGGAGGGGTTTGCCAAGTTGGGATAAATATAGTGCATGAAGGCAGTACACCCAGTTGCAGAGTGGTGGACTGTGGGTAGACAGACCCCAGACACATAGCCCCTTCCCGACTGAGGCATGCATTCCTCCAGCTGCTGGAGTGCTGCCTGACATGGCTGGCAGCCAAGTCTCTCTCTAGGAACAGCTCTGGGCTGAGAGAGCAGCCCTGCCCATGGCTATTACCTTATTCTGGGAGCAGCCTCCAGGTAAGGACTGGTTTGAAGGTACAAACTTGGCCCCCTTGCTTCAGTCTGGGACTTCTGGGAAGGGCCATCCCAGCTCCTGAGCTTGCTGTGGCATCATCTGAGGTCCTGAGGCAACTTCATTGCCCTTCACCTCCTTCCCCTGCCCATCCCCTTTGTCCTCACTCCCTTCCAGCTGATGCTCTGAGTGCTTTCACCCATGTATCACTAATACATCTCTCAGCTCTTGTTTTCTGGAGAACCTCATCAATGATGGGCTTCCTTGGTGGCTCAGCAGTAAAGTACTTGCCTGCAGTGCCAAAGATCTGGGTTCAATCCTTGCGTTGGGATGATCCCCTGGGGAAGGAAATGGCAACCACTTCAGTATTCTTGCCTGGAGAATTCCATGGACAAAAGAGCCTGGTGGGCTACAGTCCATGGGGTTGCAGAATAATCAGACACTACTGAGCAACTAACAACTCATCAATACCACGGTTTATGAAGTGGTCACTGCTCTAGCACCAGGTTTCCTGAGATCATCTCTTCAAACCTATTCAATGGCTATGACATAGCTACCCTTAGGATCCACATTATAAGGTGAGACATTTGGAAACATCTGTCTGAATTCGCAGATACAGTAAATGGCAGTTAACTTTCGACTCAAATCTTTCTTTGGAGCATGATGTCTTGGAGGCTACCTTTAAATTTTTCTTATTTCATGGTCCTGAGACTATGGTATTTACTTAGCAGAATTATTTGTCATATTCTGGGGTGCAGCTTCTAAATGACTAGTAGATATAACAGATATAGCAGTTTGCTGAAGTAACAACCAGCCCTGAAATCTCAGTGGTTAACAAAAGCAAATATTGTTTTCTCATTCAGGTAATGTTTTTATAGCTCTGAATTGTCTGCCATGGCTTTCTAGGGTGTATGCTAAAGATTCTGCCCTTATTTGGGCATATTGTCAGCGCAGAGGGAAAAGGGCAAGAGAGCCCATGGAAACTTGTGACGGGATAGATTCTACCTATTTTAATGTGTGGCAGAGACATTTCTTTGCCAACAAAGGTCCATCTAGTCAAAGCTATGTTTTTTCCAGTCATCATGTATGGATGTGAGAATTGGACTATAAAGAAAGCTGAGTGCCAAAGAATTGATGCTTTTGAACTGTGGTGTTGGAGAAGACTCTTGAGTCTCTTAGACTGCAAGGAGATCAAACCAGTCCATCCTAAAGGAAATCAGTCCTGAATATTCATTGGAAGGACTGATGCTGAAGCTGAAGCTCCAATACTTTGGCCACCTGATTCAAAGAACTGACTCATTTGAAAAGACCCAGATGCTGGAAAAGATTGAGGGCAGGAGGAGAAGGTGGCAACAGGGGATGAGATGATTGGATGGCATCACTAACTCAATGGACATGAATTTGAGTGAACTCCAAGAGATAACAAAGGACAGGGGCCTGGTGGGCTACAGTCCAAGGAGTCGCAAAGAGTTGGAAAGGACTAAGTGACTGAACAACAGCAAGCACATTGCTCTGCAAGCCCAGGAAAGCAGCAGAGATATGAATCATTATCTTACAGGGAGAGGGGAAGAGATGCTTAGAGACAATAATGCAATCTTACAACTCATAGTCATGCTAGGGTTGTAGCAACTTAGTAATTAATTTTCACCAGCTAAATAATTTAAAATAAAATTTATTTATGCAATGCATTATGTAATATGTAATGAGGGATATTCCAAGTGCAGAGAAGAGATCGAGTTAAAAAAACCTGCTGTGAAGTTGGATGATGACAAAGAGGAATGCTTTGGAGCTCTGCTAGACCAGACTTTGCGAGTTTGTAGGACTGAGGTCCTTCAGGTTGGGAACTCTTTTTGTGACCACAAGAAATGTCCTCCTCCCCCAGCTAGTCTTTGGGAGGTGAAAGTGAAGGTAGGATCCCTGGGCTTGCCATCATGGAAGAATGGCAAAGAAGCACAGTCAAGGTTTTCATTTTGCAAGTGAGATTTTTGGTCTTGTATTTTTGATGTGAAAATAGTGATTTGAAAATACCTTTTTCCCCTGTGCTTTGCTTTCTGTCAAATTCAGTACCACCGAGACCCAAATGAACATGACTTGGCAAGCTGCCAAACTAAACACATCCCAGCCAAGTGCCTAATAATGGAAATGAACATGTGGTGGGAAAGCTTCTTATGGATGTTTCATGGAAATAAGCTTCTGATGAAGCTGCAAAAACAATCATTTCTTCCTTGCTCCTTAAATCTCAATGCATAAGATTAAATCCACCAGCTTGCTTTTGTTGTTGAGTTGGAAATTTTAATTCCAAATGGTTAGTTTTGACTAGTCATATTTTAAGGAGTTAAAAAAAGTTCATATCTTTCTTAGGGAAGTTCCTATATTATTTTTAAAAAAGTTCCAAAAGACAGGAATTTGTTTTTCAAAAGTGCATTATAAATAGCTTCAAATTTATTTAATGGGGCTTATAAGGTATCTGGGGGCTGTTGTATGAAAATTATAAATAATTTAAATATTATTCACTTGCATTATAAAATTCACTTTATTTAAAAAATAAAACCATCCACTTTACCATAAAAACTTCAGGGACCTGGAGTAAAGTTAGTGATATTTGCAAATTTTCTACTCCTTTGACTTAAATGCATCATGTCATTAACCTTTAGAAATGAACGTTTACAATTCTATGTACAATCTATATTCCTCCATCCTGATGCATATTCTTTGTCTCAGATAGGTCTTTCTTATTTGGGACATACAAATTTATGAGTATTTACATGAACATAATCTGCATTTAGTTTTGATAAAACCAGGAGCATGGTTCATGCCAGTCAGCTCCTTTTTTCTCTTTGCAGATATAATGTCTGTTTTATGTCCATGTGTGAACTGGCTGGAAATATATTTATTCAGAAATCAATCAAGATCGAGGAAATATTTTCAGAAATCTGTCACAAAGTCCAAAGTGTTTTAGCCTTTTGCCTTAAAAATAAATAAAAATGGACTCAAAAAAGGTCATTTTCTGAAGACTAGTTTGTTAAAAAGAAAATGGTCAGAAGAAATGAATTTCCAAAGTTTGCAAGCTTGGTCACTGGCAGTAGGGAAATTCTTTCTACTGGACAGACTTCTTTTACTTTTCTCCTATCACTAAGAGGTTATTCCATTCTTGGAGCTGCTTGGAACTTTCATTCATGAACCATGTTGAATTCAAGGAGCAAAGTCATGAAGGGTGATTCATATTCACAGTAACCTCTGTGCTCAGAAGGACCTACACGGGTGGAAGGAGGTCACCAGATACTCAATGGTGAAAATTTTGCTTAGGTCAATGTTTACATGTAAAGTTCACACAAAAAAGCTTTCAGATCTGGGTGGAGATGAGTCAGATTCAGAACTAAGAAACTGGTTATTTCGGAAACTACTCAGAGCCAAATGACAAGTAATATAGCAGTCTTGTTTTCTAGGATTTCACATAATGCCTCTTTTTAAATATTCCACACTGCATGATGCTTGAATAGTATTTATGCTCTTTGGTTTTATTACAGAATACAATTTTACTCTTGATTTCCCCCAAGTCATACTTCAGTTCAGTAGCTTAATCGTGTCCGACTCTTTGCGACCCCATGAATCGCAGCACACCAGGCCTCCCTGTCCATCACCAACTTCCGAACTTTACCCAAACTCATGTCCATTGAGTCGGTGATGCCATCCAACCATCTCATCCTCCATTGTCCCCTTCTCCTCCTGCCCTCAATCTTTCCCAGCATCAGGGTCTTTTCAAATGAGTCACCTCTTTGCATCAGGTGGCCAAAGTATTGGAGTTTCAGCTTCAACATCAGTTCTTCCAATGAACACCCAGGACTGATCCCCTTTAGGATGGACTGGTCGGATCTCCTTGCAGTTCAAGGGACTCTCAAGAGTCTTCTCCAACACCACAGTTCAAAAGCATCAATTCTTTGGTGCTTAGCTTTCTTTATAGTCCAACTCTCACATCCAAACATGACTACTGGAAAAACCATAGTCTTAACTAGATGGACCTTTGTTGACAAAGAAATGTCTCTGATTTTAATATGCTGCCTAGGTTGGTCATAACTTTCCTTCCAAGGAGTAAGCATCTTTTAATTTCATGGCTGCAATCCCCATCTGCAGTGATTCTGGAGCCCCGGAAAATAAAGTCTGACACTGTTTCCACATCTATTTGCCATGAAGTGTTGGGACTGGATGCCATGATCTTAGTTTTCTGAATGTTGAGCTTTAAGCCAACTTCTTCACTCTCCTCTTTCACTTTCATCAAGAGGCTCTTTAGTTCTTCTTCACTTTCTGCCATAAGGGTGGTGTCATCTGCATATCTGAGGTTATGGATATTTCTCCCAAAAATCTTTACTCCAGCTTGTGCTTCTTCCAGCCCAGCGTTTCTCATGATGTACTCTGCATAGAAGTTAAATTAGCAGAGTGACAATATACAGCCTTGATGCACTCCTTTTCCTATTTGGAACCAGTCTGTTGTTCCATGTCCAGTTCCAGCTGTTACTTCCTGATCTGCATACAGATTTCTCAGGTCAGGTGGTCTGATATTCCCATCTCTTGAAGAATTTTCCACAGTTTATTGTGATCCACACAGTCAAAGGCTTTGGCATAGTCAATAAAGGAGATTTTTTTCTGGAACTCTCTTGCTTTTTCGATGATTCAGCAAATGTTGGCAATTTGATCCCTGGTTCCTTCGCCTTTTCTAAAACCAGCTTGAACATCTGGAAGTTCACAGTTCATATATTGCTGAAGCCTGGCTTGGAGAATTTTGAGCATTACTTTACTAGCATGTGAGATGAGTGCAATTGTGTGGTAGTTTGAGCATTCTTTGGCATTGCCTTGGAATGAAAATCGACATTTTCCAGTCCTGTAGCCACTGCTGAGTTTTCCAAATTTGCTGGCATATTGAGTGCAGCACTTTCATAGCATCATCTTTCAGGATTTGAAAT
This sequence comes from Capricornis sumatraensis, assembly GCF_032405125.1. Taxonomy (NCBI): domain Eukaryota; kingdom Metazoa; phylum Chordata; class Mammalia; order Artiodactyla; family Bovidae; genus Capricornis; species Capricornis sumatraensis. The sequence goes on from NC_091073.1 coordinate 84,005,010, forward strand.
GGCTCAAGTGGAATTCCTTCACGTCCACTGGCTTTGTTCATAGTGATGCTTTCTAAGGCCCACTTGACTTCACATTCCAGGATGTCTGGCTCTAGGTGAGTGATCACACCATTGTGATTATCTGGGTCATGAAGATCTTTTTTGTACAGTTCTTCTGTGTGTTCTTGCCACCTCTTAGTATGTTCTGCTTCTGTTAGGTCCATACCATTTCTGTCCTTTATCGAGCCCATCTTTGCATGAAATGTTCCCTTGGTATCTCTGATTTTCTTGAAGAGATCTCTAGTCTTTCCCATTCTGTTATTTTCCTCTATTTCTTTGTCTCAATCACTGAGGAAGGCTTTCTTGTCTCTCTTTTTGCTATTCTTTGGAACTCTGCATTCAAATGGGTATATCTTTCCTTTTCTCCTTTGCTTTTCGCTTCTCTTCTTTTTCACAGCTATTTGTAAGGCCTCTTCAGATGGCCATGTTGCTTTTTTGCATTTCTTTTTCTTGGGGATGGTCTTGATCCCTGTCTCCTGTCCCATGTTATGAGCCTCCATCCATAGTTCATCAGGCACTCTGTCTATCAGATGTAGTCCCTTAAGTCTATTTCTGACTTCCACTGTATAATGGTAAGGGGTTTGTTTTAGGTCATACCTGAACGGTCTAGTGGTTTTCCCCCACTTTGTTCAATTTAAGTCTGAAGAAAGGCTCATGATGAATAAACAATTGTATTAGAGAGAATGAGACTGCAGGGAATGAGATGAAAGTCTTCCTTTAGAGGGTGACAGGATGACCAAATCTAAACCACAGAAAGGAATCAGCAGCCATGGAGAGAATCCATGGATGCCTGATGTCCTAACAAGCATGCCTGATTGAGGGGACCAAGTGGGAGGGCTCTGAGATATTTAGGAACTTGGTGTGTTCTGGGAACAGAATGGATCCATTTTGACCTGAGTGTAGAGAGCGAGATGAGGTTGGTAAGAAGGTAGAGTCTCTCCCAAATGCAATGGGACATCTTGAAAAGGTTTACATAGGGGAGTGATGAGATCTGATTTTTATTAGAGCACAATCAGAATAACAACAAAAAAATCCAACAGTTACTGGCTTCAAATACATCCCTGAAATTGTTGGTATTTCACTCCCTACAATTTTCTCTTTGTCTCAGGGAACTCCTAGATATCTTTATATGTGCTCCTAAATTTCCAGTTTTGGGAAACTTCAGTTCTGTTCAGTCACTCAGTTGTGTCCGACTCTTTGCAACCCCATGAATCACGGCACGCCAGGCCTCCCTGTCCATCACCAACTCCCGGAGTTCACTCAGACTCACATCCATCGAGTCAGTGATGCCATCCAGCCATCTCATCCTCTGTCATCCCCTTCTCCTCCTGCCCATAATCCCTCCCAGCATCAAAGTCTTTTCCAATGAGTCAACTCTTCGCATGAGGTGGCCAAAGTACTAGAGTTTCAGCTTTAGCATCATTCCTTCCAAAGAAATCCCAGGGCTGATCTCCTTCAGAATGGACTGGTTGGATCTCCTTGCAGTCCAAGGGACGCTCAAGAGTCTTCTCCCAACACCACAGTTCAAAAGCATCAATTCTTTGGCACTCAGCCTTCTTCACAGTCCAACTCTCACATCCATACATGATCACAGGAAAAACCATAGCCTTGACTAGATGGACCTTAGTCGGCAAAGTAATGTCTCTGCTTTTGAATGTGCTATCTAGGCTTGTCATAACTTTTCTTCCAAGGAGTAAGCATCTTTTAATTTCATGGCTGCAATCACTAATGGAGCTCTCCTCCACCCTGACATTCTAACACTCATGGAAACCTTCCTGTTCATTGTAGATCCATCCCTCCTGGCTCAAGATACTCTTGTCAGTGGGTTGATAGCATACTTTCTGAGAGAAGCTGTTGCTGTACCTTGTTTCCATGGCATCACCTTTCTAATTGGCTTTATCTGTGTTCTTTTGCTACCTCCTCCAGTGCCCACAGGCAAGATAAAGGACATATACTCTTTTTGCTTGTGTTCAAATCTGTAAGGGTATGGGAGGCAGGTAGGACAGGCTGGTCTGGGAACCAGCCATAGATGGGGAAATATGATGAAGCACTATGGCAACAAGTTTTGTAACCACCTGTCCATAGCAGGTACAATGGGAGTGTACACTTCGCAGGCTTGTGGACAGGTGGAATCCAAGAGCACCTGTTTGAGTTCTTGGAATCCCAAGACTAGATATTAAGGATACTCTCAATCTAACTCGAGATTTCTGAATCAAAAACTACACCTGAGAACAGTTAATTTGTTTATGTTCCAGGAGTATATTGGGGGAGGCATTTGCAGGTGGTGCTAACAGATGTGCTCAAAGATGTAGTCCTAGTTTTGACCAGACTAGAACTGCCCTGCTCAGCAGCCTTCTACACCCTTCTAAGGGAGGATCTGATTGTAGCAGGAGAAACCCTGTGACTCTCTGTAGGCTTGGAAAAACAGAATGAAAAGGGAGTGTTTGGATAGAGTTGCCTTAGGAAAAATTATTATAGGAAATTCGTGGAAAAACATTGCTTTCCAATTTCAGAGCTACTCAAAATATCAGCTAACTAAATATAGAACAGTGCTCACAATCTTGCAGGTCTTTAAGCCTGGCTGAAAAATGAGTGCTGAGGGGTGATGCCTTCTTTCTCCTTTTAATTTTTCTTTCCTAGGAAGCTTTGTAAGCTTAACTGAGGATGATCATCAAACAAGAATTTCAGCTGTTGTTCTAACACAAGTTCTTACTTAATTTGAAAAATGTGCTTGGTGTTAATGAAATTTCCCTCTGAAAAAAAATAATAGCTGTCATGAAATAGGGGCCATTTCATACACTAAAGAGCTCACAAATGCATCTCTCAGGACATGTTTTAAAAAGCTTGTGAAAATCAAAAGAACACCATCATCATTCAATATTCTCAGAATGAATTGTAGAGGCCAGGGATTCTGTGTGATGGACTGTAAGATCTTGTTCTTTGTGTCCCCTAAAGAAGAATTTTATCTATAGAAGGAACTTGAGCCTGATGTAAAATAAAACTTCTCAACTGTAAATGATATGAGGCTTGAAATTCACTTCCTTTTTTTAACTGGAGTATGGTTGTTTTGGGCTTCCCTGATAGCTCAGTTGGTAAAGATTCCACCTGCAATGCAGGAGACTCTGGTTCAATTCCTGGGTTGGGAAGATCCACTGGAGATATAGGCTACCCACTCCAGTATTCTTGGGCTTTGCTTGTGACTCAGCCAGTAAAGAATGTGCCTGCAATGTGGGAGACCTGGGTTCGATCCATGGATTGTGAAGATCCCCTGGAGAAGGGAAAGGCTACCTACTCTAGTATTCTGGCCCAGAGAATTCCATGGACTGTATAGTCCATGGGGCCGCAAAGAGTTGACCATGACTGAGGGACTTTCAATCAATTCAATGGTTGCTTTGCAATGTGTTAGGTTATGCTCTAGAACAATCTGAATTGGAAGCAACCTGGATGTCCATTGACAGATGAATGGATAAAGAAGACGTGGTACATGTATGCAATATAATATCAGCCATAAAAAGGAACATTCGTAGTGACATGGATAAACACAGAATTTGTCATACAGGGTGAAGTAAGTCAGAGAGAAAAACAGTATCATATATTAACACACATGGAATCTAGAAAAATGGTACTGTTGAACCTATTTTCAGGGCAAGAATAGAGTTGCAGATGTAGAGAAACATGTGGACATGAGGGCAGCGGGAAGAGAGTGTAGGACAAATTGAGAGAGTAGAATTGCCATATTATGCTTAGAGCTGAAGTTCACTTCTAAGAGGAATCATTCAAAGGTGTTCTTTGGTGGTCTAACTTTTCTTTCATTTTAAAACCTTTTATCTTGAAAACAATTAAAAATAATAAACATTTGTAGGAAAAAAAGTGGGAAGGGGTACCTGTAATCATTTGCTTTCTTCTCTCCTTTTTGCTTTATAAGTATGTTTAGATGTGTCTCCTTATCTGTGGCTGTTATAGTCTATAAAGTACTGAAAACACTGAATTAGGGAATATTGAGCCATTGTTCCTAGGATAATGCAAGATTGGGTTCCTTCAAGCCTCTGGGCCCAATACTGTCATCAGCAGAGCAATATGCAAGCTTGTTTTAAGTGTGTTTCTGTTTAAAGACATCTAATTTCACATATGTTAAAATGATTTCTCAATATGGAATTCATGGGTAACAGAACTATAAGTTATGACTAAAATGAAGTTTATCTAATACACATATTATAGCAATTTGGAAAAATTCTGAATCCTGTCCCAAAGATTTTATGAAATATGCTGGCACTTAGTATAAGTTGGTCCTTGGGACTCCTTGGATTCCAAGAAATCTGAAACTTTGTAGGCTGGTCAAGCCAATGAAACTCTTGCCTAGTGGAAATCCTTTTTCTTGGAAATTCTTCAGGGATCAGAGAGAAGTAGACTAGGATCCCATTCTCTGACAATTATTTCAATTATCTGCCTTTGAGAAAGACTGAAAACGAGGAATTTCCCCTTCTTAAAAGAATTGTCATGAGGGATAAGCAACATGCTCTCAGTTTGAGGGATGTAGATGTAGGTTTGCTAAACTTCTCAGTTTTATGCTTCCTAGAATGGTCCATTTTCCATGATGACATTTCCTATTTCACTATAGCATTATAGATAGTTTAAGGAACTAGAAACTGGGAGACAGAGGATTCAGAAAAAAGTCATCTCTCTTTTTGACTAAGTTTTCTCCTGCTTCCTTCACCTTGCCCCTAATTATAACTTTCATCCTTTTTTTTGACTCCTCTTAACTCAAAAGTGAATGATGGTTGGCCTTCCTGACAGTGACTCAAAATGAAATGATATAAAAATGAATAACTGACTTTATGTCATTAAGCATAAGAATTTTTCCATTGAATTTATTTCACCTATAAGGGATTACTGAGATATTCTAAAGGAGATCAGCCCTGGGTGTTCTTTGGAAGGAATGATGGTGAAGCTGAAACTCCAGTACTTTGGCCACCTCATGCGAAGAGTTGACTCTTTGGAAAAGACTCAGATGCTGGGAGGAATTAGGGGCAGGAGGAGAAGGGGATGACCGAGGATGAGATGGCTGGATGGCATCACCGACTCGACGGATGTGAGTTTGAGTGAACTCCAGAAGTTGGTGATGGACAGGGAGGCCTGGAGTGCTGTGATTCATGGGGTCTCAAAGAGTCAGATGTGACCGAGCAACTGAACTGAACTGAACTGAACTGAAGATATGCAAGCCCAGAAGATAGAGGTTTGGTTGGTGTAAATTATTTGATGCCTTTGTTTTGTTTTCCTCATTAGAATGATCACCATAATGGTAGTTATTCTCCTTGATTTTTTGGAAAGATGCTACATTCAGGCATGCTATTTTTAAGAGGTTGCAGAACTAATAGAGGGGACATCTGGCTTCTTTATCTGGAGTACTTTGTTAACGCCTTGAGTTGCAGGAAGGACAACCAGTACTGAATTGGTTTGTAACCAGTTTCCATAGACCTCATAAATTTTTGGTAGCAAATGCTTTCCCTACTGAACCAAACTTGGATCCATTCACCCACTTTAAGTAAAACCAATCTACTGACACCTGGTTGTGATGAAGGGAAATTCAGCATTTATTGTAAGGCACAAATGCCGAAGATTTGATACTTTTGAACTGTGGTGTTGGAGAAGACTCTTGAGAGTCCCTTGGACTGCAAGGAGATCCAACCAGTCCATTCTGAAGGAGATCAGCCCTGGGATTTCTTTGGAAGGAATGATGCTATAGCTGAAGCTCCAGTACTTTGGCCACCTCATGCGAAGAGTTGACTCATTGGAAAAGACTCTGAAGCTGGGAGGGATTGGGGGCAGGAGAAGAAGGCGACGACCGAGGATGAGATGGCTGGATGGCATCACTGACCCGATGGACGTGAGTCTGAGTGAACTCCGGGAGTTGGTGATGGACAGGGAGGCCTGGCGTGCTGCTATTCATGGGGTCACAAAGAGTCAGACACAACTGAGTAACTGAACTGAACTGAACTGATACCATACAAGGGCAGGGGAGGGCTTCGCTGGTGTCTCAATGGTAAAGAATCTGCCAGCCAGTGCAGGAGACACAGGAGACAGATGTGGGTTCAGTCCCTGGGTCGGGAAGATTCCCTTGGAGTAGGAAATGGCAACCCACTCCAGTATCCTTGCCTGGAAAATCCCATGGACAAAGGAGCCAGGCGGGCTACAGTCCACAGGGTCTCAAAGAGTCAGACACGACTGAGCAGCCAAGCAAGCACATGGCATACAAGGAGAACAGGCAACTCACGTTCAAAAATCCTGAACTCCCTGAAGGGTTTAAGCAAAGCATTTTAAAAGCAAGGTGAGGGAGGGTGATCCCAGGGTGTGTGATCAGCTCATGAACTATTTTCTGGTTCACTGATTGTGAGGTAACAGGGTTGTTTACCTTATCAGTCTTTAGGTGCCAGTAGGTCTGGGGGCTATAAGCTCCTGATTGTCAAATAGCTAATTTCTTCCATTTGGTGGCTGTTTTAGCATCTGTAAAACAGCTCAGGAAATGTGCATCAGATACTACTGTCTAGATACTTCAGAGACATGTTACAACACAGGATATGAGGATGGGTCCTGGGAAGGCCCCATAAGGTACTGCTTGGTTATACTTTTCCATTAATCCTTAACTCAGTTACCTTTGATTTTCACAATGTAGACTTCTCAGTCCCATTTCAAAGTTCTGCCCAGTTGTTACAAGAAGTTCTTGGAGACGTCATTTGTGAGTTAGCTAATAGTTCTCACGTATCTTTTTTCTAGCTAGGCCCTTTCATTGATCTGTACAGCTCTTGGAACCACTTAACACTGGCACCTAAGCACCAAGAACACCTGTCATATTTCATGTTGAAATGCAAGGAAAGCACTTTTCTTCTACTCTCTTGTCTCTTAGGTTTGGAGAATCATTGTTTTTAACATAACTTTCCCCCATTCCTCTTATATTAATAATAAAGCCTGAGGAACATCAACTCCGCCTTCTGTCCTTGCAAATAAACTCACACGCTTCCTTTTCCTAGTATATAGATTCCAAAGGCTGCCAACCCTACTAGAGTTGCAGGGACACATGTGAATTCTAACAGTAGTGAGGGATACCCTCAGATGGGGCCTCTGCTCTAGTCTCAAAGTTAATGTAGTTGAAATGATTTCCTTGCTCTACTCTTAGTGACTGGTGCAAGAAGACCTTAGGAACTCTGTCTTCTATGTTCTGGGACATCAGGTATTGGTGTAGTCCGAAGTGTCCAAATGCTTACCAGTAACTACAGAGCATTCAAGGCAGCATTACTATACTATAAAAAGGAGCGATGGCCGCATGGCTCAGAAGGGGCCGAGACAAGCTACCCCACAGCCAAGATCGGGAGTGGCAGCCAAGAGGACTTACCCCGTGTCCAAGGTAAGAAAAACCCGAGTAGGATGGTAGGTGCTGAAATAGGGCATCAGAGGGCAGACAGACTGAAACTGCAATCACAGACAACTAGCCAATCTGATCACATGGACCACAGCCTTGTCTAACTCGATGAAACTAATCCATGCCATATGGGGTCACCCAAGAGGGGCGGGTCATGTTGGAGAGGTCTGATAGAATGTGGTCCACTGGAGAAGGGAATAGCAAACCACTTCAGTATTCTTGCCTTGAGAACCCCATGAACAGTATGAAAAGGCAAAAAGATAGGACACTAAAAGATGAACTCCCCAGGTCAGTAGGTGCACAATATGCTACTGGAGATCAGTGGAGAAATAACTCCAGGAAGAATGAAGGGATGGAGCCAAAGCAAAAACAACACCCAGTTGTGGATGGGACTGGTGATAGAAGCGAGGTCCCATGCTGTAAAGAGCAATATTGCATGGGAACCTGGAATGTTAGGTCCATGAATCAGGGCAAATTGGAAGTGGTCAAACAGGAGATGGCAAGAGTGAACATCAACATTATAGGAATCAGCGAACTAAAATGGACTAGAATGGATGAATTTAACTCAGATGACCATTATATCTAATACTGTGGGCAGCAATCTCTTAGAAGAAATGGAATAGCCATCATAGTCAACAAAAGAGTCCAAAATGCAGTACCTGGATACAATCTCAAAAATGACAGAATGATCTCTGTTCATTTCCAAGGCAAACCATTCAATATCACGGTAATTCAAGTCTATGCCCCAACCAGTAATGCTGAAGAAGCTGAAGTTGAATGGTTCTATGAAGAACTACAAGACCTTTTAGAACTAACACCCCAAAAAGATGTCCTTTTCATTATAGGGGACTGAAATGCAAAAGTATGAAGTCAAGAAACACCTGGAGTAACAGGCAAATTTGGCCTTGGAATGCGGAATGAAGCAGGGCAAAGACTAATAGAGTTTTGCCAAGAAAATGCACTGGTCACAGCACAAACCCTCTTCCAACAACACAAGAGAAGACTCTACACATGGACATCACCAGATGGTCAACACCGAAATCAGACTGATTATATTCTTTGCACCCAAAGATGGAGGAGTATACGGTCAACAAAAACAAGACCAGGAGCTGACTGTGGCTCAGATCATGAGCTCCTTATTGTCAAATTCAGACTTAAATTGAAGAAACTAGGGAAAATCACTTGACCATTCAGGTATGACCTAAATCAAATCCCTTATGATTATACAGTGGAAGGGAGAAATAGATTTAAGGGACTAGATCTGATAGACAGAGTGCCTGATGAACTATGGACAGAGGTTCATGACACTGGACAGGAGACAGGGATCAAGACTATCCCCAAGAAAAGGAAATGCAAAAAGACAAACTGGCTGTCTGAGGAGGCTTACAAATAGCTGTGAAAAGAAGAAAAGTGAAAAGCAAAGGAGAAAAGGAAAGATATATGCATCTGAAAGCAGAGTTCCAAAGAATAGCAAGGAGAGATAAGAAAGCTTTCCTCAGCAACCAATGCAAAGAAGTTGAGGAAAACGATAGAATGGGGAAGACTAGAGATCTCTTCAAGAAAATTAGAGATACCAAAGGAACATTTCATGCAAAGATGGGTTCAATAAAGTACAGAAGTGGTATGGACCTAACAGAAGCAGAAGATATTAAGAAGAGGTGACAAGAATACATAGAAAAACTGTACAAAAAAAATCTTCATGACCAAGATAATCACAATGGTGTGATCACTCACCTAGAGCCAGACATCCTGGAATGTGAAGTCAAGTGGGCCTTAGAAACCATCACTACGAAAAAGCTAGTGGAAGTGATGGAATTCCAGTGGAGCTATTTCAAATCCTGAAAGATGATGCTGTGAAAGTGCTGCACTCAATATGCCAGCAAATGTGGAAAACTCAGCAGTGGCCACAGGACTGGAAAAGGTCAGTTTTCATTCCAATCTCAAAGAAAGGCAATGCCAAAGAATGGTCAAACTACCGCACAACTGCACTCATCTCACACGCTAGTAAAGTAATGCTCAAAATTTTCCAAGCCAGGCTTCAGCAATACGTGAACCATGATCTTCCAGATGTTCAAGCTAGTTTTAGAAAAGGCAGAGGAACCAGGGATCAAATTGCCAACATTCACTGGATCATCAAAAAAGCAAGAGACTTTCAGAAAAACATCTACTTCTGCTTTATTGACTATGCCAAAGCCTTTGACTGTGTGGATCACAAAAAACTATGGAAAATTCTGAAAGCGATGGGAATATCAGACCACCTGACCTGCCTCTTGAGAAATCTGTATGTATATCAGGAAGCAACAGTTAGAGACGGACATGGAACAACAGACTGGTTCCAAAGAGGAAAAGGAGTATGTCAAGGCTGTATATTGTCACCCTGCTTATTTAACTTCTATGCAGAGTACATCATGAGAAACCCTGGGCTGGAAGAAGCACACGCTGGAATCAAGATTGCCAGGAGAAATATCAATAAGCTCAGATATGCAGATGACACCACCCTTATGGCAGAAAGTGAAGAAGATCTAAAGAGCCTCTTGATGAAAGTGAAAGAGGAGAATGAAGGAGTTGGCTTAAAAATCAACATTCAGAAAACAAAGATCATGTCATCCGGTCCCATCACTTCATGGCAAATAGATGGGGAAACAGTGAAAACAGTGTCAGACTTTATTTTTGGGGGCTCCAGAATCACTCCAGATGGTGACTGCAGCCATGAAATTAAAAGATGCTTACTCCTTGGAAGGAAAGTTATGACCAACCTAGACAGCATATTGAAAAGCAGAGACATTTCTTTGTCATCAAAGGTCCGTCTAGTCAAGGCTATGGTTTTTCCGGTAGTCATGTATGGATGTGAGAGTTGGACTACAAAGAAAGCTGTGTCAGTGAATTGATGGTTTTGAACTGTGGTGTTGGAGAAGACACTTTAGAGTCCCTTGGACTGCAAGGAGATCCCAGCAGTCCATCCTAAAGGGGATCAGTCCTGAGTGTTCATTGGATGGATGATGTTGAAGCTGAAACTCCAATACTTTGGCCACCTGATGCAAAGAGCTGAGTCATTTGAAAAGGCCCTGATGCTGGGAAAGATTGAGGGCAGGAGGCGAAGGGAACAACAGAGGATGAGATGGTTGGATAGCATCAATGACTCAATGGACATAGGTTTGGGTGAACTCCAGAAGTTGGTGATGGATATGGAGGCCTGTTGTGCTGTGGTTCATGGGTTTGCAAAGAGCTGGACACGACTGAGTGACTGAACTGAAAAAAAAAAAAAAAAAGAATCCTTGCACCAAAAAAAAAAAAAACCACGAAATTTATCTGTCTGATGTGAATATAGGGTTTACACAAAAGGCCACGATGAATTTATAATCATAATACTAACAAACTTGAAACTCAGACACTTAGAGAGGAACAGTTTATGAAATAATAGTGGTAAAATAAAACCTGATTTCTATATAGAATTTTTGTGCTGTTTGTGATTTCTATAGACTTATCTAAGTCAGAGAGTAAATATCAGACATGATTTGTTGCTTTCAGAAAAACCGTAGATGTCTTGGTGAAAAAGAAGAAATGTTTAGGTTCTTTCTCATGTCCTGCCAAAGCACTGATGTTATAACCGTGGTTTGGATGATTGTTCTATCCACTCATAGCAAATGGAGTGGCAATAATTATTTTACTAATTAGTCAGTATCTTCTTCATTCTTTTCTTCTCACCAGCTTAGATAACTGAACTAGATAAGCAGAAGTAATAAGTTGAAACTGTATTCAACCTAATTCGCTAGAAGAGGATATACCCAAATAAAGTGTTAAAACACTTTATGAAACTTGTGCTGTACAATTTACAAACATGTGACTGGTAGTATTGTGTACTATTTATTATTTGATTTCAGATTTAGGAGAACTGAATTTACAAAAATGATGAATTGCTCCAATTTTCCCCTAAATCCTTCCTCTACTGTAATAGGAATTTAGAGGTTAAATTGCTAAGTATTTACCAATTCAGGGGAAAAAATGTGTAAATGTTAATTACATTTGTCATTAAGGTAAAAACAGACCAGGACCTTACCTTCTGGATTTCTGAAAAGTGAAATCTTTTTCTTTGTAAAGTATATTATAAACATCATATTGAAGACTATATTTTAATAAAATGAAATACAACTCACAAATTAAAAACAAGAAAAACATGCAAGTAAAATTAAATGGGATGTAAGATCACACCGTTTTCTAGACCAGTGCTTCTTAGACTTTAGTGCATACACATATTACCTGAGGATCATATTAAAATGAAGATTCTGATTCAGTGGGTAGTTGCTGAGATTCTGCATTTCAACAAGTTGCCAGGTCAGGTCAGTGCAGTCCCTTCCAAGAACCACACTTTGGGTAGCCTGGAACTAAGAGATGTTTGGCCTTCCTTTTAGCTCAAACCGTAAAAAATCTGCCTGCAATGCAGGAGACCTGGGTTCAATCCCTGGGTTGGGAAGATCCCCTGGAGGAGGAAATGGCAATCCACTCCAGTATTCTTGCCTGGAGAATCCCACGGACAGAGGAGTCTGGTGGGCTAGAGTCCACAGGATCACAGAGTTGGACATGACTGAGCGACTAACACTGCCACTAAGAGATGTTTAAATTTTCTTCCCCTCTTTTGTCAACCACTAGGACCCTTGAGAAGAGATGAGACACAAAAGTAATGGTAGCTTACCTTTGCTAGTTATTAGCCATTCTGATAAAGACTTAGTATCAGTCTGATTTGGCTTCTATAACAATACACCACAGATTAGGTACTTTATAAAAAACAGAAACTTATTGTTCACAGTTCTGGAGCCTGGAAACATCAAGATCAAGGCCCCAGATGGTTGTTTTCTGGTGAAGATCCTTTTCCTGTTCACGGCTGGCACCTTATTGCAATGTCCTCACATAGTCAAAGGGCAAAGTATCTTGCTGGAGCCTCTTTTGTAAAGGCACAGATCCAATTTAGGAGGGCTCCACCAGCATGACCTAAGCACCACCCAAAGGCCCAATTCATAATACTATTATATTTTGGGGGATTAGGATTTCAACATATGAATTTTAAGGGGACATAAACACTCAGACTCTCAGGCTGTAGCATATTGGGAAGAAGCTACTAGAATAGTGCTTCTCAAATATTAGAGTGCACAGGATTTACCTGAGGACGTTGCTAAAATACAAAATTCTTTTAGTTTGTCTTTTGAAATTTTCTGGAGAAAACTGAGGAAAAGGCATGAAGCAGGAGTCTTCAGTTTATTTAAGTGGACTACTTGCTAAGATTCTGGAGAAGGGAATCAGAGAAGGAGGAGGTGGGATGTAGAAAGTCAGGAAGTAGCAAGCTGGGTTCTCTTTGATTTAAGCTCCTTCCCACATGGGTTCTTGTGCCAGTTATTTCATGACCTTTGTGACTGTCCTGTGGCCCCAAAGCCCAGAGGTGTGCAGACTGATCTCAGTCTGCTACATACCTCAGACCACTTAGAAACCTGAAGACAAATAACTTTAGCCCAGGGAATTCCCTTTATGACCAGGACTGGCTCTTCTTCCTCCCACTTGAAATAAATAGAAGTCAGCAGGACTTTCGTCACCTCTCACTTCTGTCCAGTTCAAGTTTCTGTCTGTGCATGTATGCACATGTCATTTGGAGGCAAACAGAAAGGCTAGATTAGATCAGTTATCCCTCCAGAGTGTCTCTTCATTTCCTTGACTGGCAGTGGCAACCAAGTACAGTTTTCCATTTGGACTGAAGCTTTATTCCCTTCAAATTCATCTGCAATGCATCCTTATCCCACACCTTGTCATTGTGCAGCTCCTGTCTTCAGTCTGGGGTCTGGATGCTGAAGACAAACACTATAGGAAAAGCCCAGGGTCATGTGCATGAGAGTTCTGACGATGGTTCATCCATTTACTTACTTTCTTATTACACACCCATCTACTTCCAGATGATCTTTGGTTTCTGTGAACACAGATGCACAATCGTGTGCACACACACATATCAGCTTTCTCTGTTTATTTCTTCCAAAATCATATTGCACAAGCATGAAAGCTGAAAAACCTCCCACTTCCTTGCTGGCCTGTTGAAACTTTCCTGATGACAGTCCCAAGTAAACCACAATAGGCCATGAGTTAACGTTTCAGATTGGAAGGATCTCCCCACCCGCCTCTCCTGTCAGTGAGGCATAATGTTCCCAGCCGATTTCCCCATTTGACCCTACCATTGCTGGAAACCTGTTTCCGAAGAAGTCAGTGGGAAGACGTGAAAGAGGGATTTGCCTGAGTACGGGAGATGGAGACTGGGATCTGATATGATGGAGTGGCCCTCTTCTGGGACCAGGAATGGAAGTCTGCTGGCTATTTTTGAACTTTGCCACTAGTTTACCATAAGGACACCAGCCCCAAGTTCTCACAACAACAACAAAAAATTATAAACAAGATAAATAGAGAGGAGTTACAATTCCTCTTTTGGAATATTTTGAGCATGAACATTTCAAGAATTGGCCTCATACATAAAGATCCCAACTGACTTGAGATAAAAATATAAGCCATGCTTTCAATAGGAAGAGCGTTTCTAAACATATTCATGAGCTGTGCTGTGCTTAGTTGCTCAGTCGTGTCTGACTCTTTTCGACCCCGTGGACTGTAAACCCACCAGGCTCCTATTAAGGGGATTCTCCAGGCAAGAATACTGGAGTGGGTTGCCATCCCCTCCTCCAGGGGATCTTCCCAATCCAAGGACTGAACTCAAGTCTCCTGCATTGCAGGCAGATTCTTTACCAGCTGAGCCACCACGGAAGCCCTAAAGATACTCATATACATACCCAATAAAGCAAACAGCCAGAGCAATATCTAATCTTTTAAGTGTTGAAGGGCAGACATCTCTCCCTGCTCCCTACTCTGTTTTAGCATTGATTCAAGAGAGTAGGCTGCATGTCAGGAGTTAGATACTGATTTAGTTTTTCCAGACTGGGTGAGAAAATTCTGAGAATGATAATTTCTTGTGAGTCAGGTTTTTATGTTACCATGCCACATGTAATAGTATTGTGCAAAACCGTTTGCCTCCAGAAGCGGCAGGGAGTTAAGATTGTAATGGTGATGTGGTATGGAGGTAGGAAATAGCCAAGGCTTCCCTCACCGTCTTTTATGGTGCAGAAACTATTCACTGCGGCACAGAGGCTCAGGAATTTAAGGGAATGGAGATGCTCAGATCACATACCACTAACACAAACCTTGAACCAGGATAGACGCCCTCTTTGAACTATTACACTGGGCACATCGCATTGCTTAAGCAACGTCCATTACAAAAGGATAATTATTTCCCTTACTTTGTAGCATTGTTAACCACAGAAATTCAACCCCACTCCCTTGGGCTCAAGAGGAAATACTGTTGTTATGGTTGTTTCAAGTCAGGCTGAGAGGGATCATCCCTTTCTGGATGGTCAGCCAGTTACAGTACTGGGCCATTGACATTCCGGACTTTGTGGAACACAGTGGTGGTGGCAGTTTGTGTACTCAGTACGCGTCAGGTACAAAGCCAAGTCATTCACATGTTCTATCTAGTTTAGTCCTCATGATATCTCTTTGTGGTAGTTATAATTTTCTAGAGTTTACAAATGAAAAAACTGAAGATGACAAGGGGGCAGGTGTGGTTAAGTAACTTAACTGAAGCCAAGTAGCTATTAAATGAAAGAGCCCCAGTTCAAATCAAATCAGACACCAAAGTCAATGGCTAGAGTAGACAAACTCCAGGACCACCTTAAGTCCAGGAATCATAAGGGATAGAGCTCTTATGGGCCAAGTTTTTCCACCTCAAAAATATTTTAAAATGACAAAAGAGGACTTGAGCAAAAAGATATCCATCACTTTGGTTCACTTCAAAGATGGGCTCAATAAAGAACAGAAATGGCATGGACCTAACAGAAGCAAAAGATATTAAGA
The DNA here is from genome assembly GCF_032405125.1 of Capricornis sumatraensis. Lineage (NCBI taxonomy): Eukaryota > Metazoa > Chordata > Mammalia > Artiodactyla > Bovidae > Capricornis > Capricornis sumatraensis. The sequence goes on from NC_091073.1 coordinate 84,020,392, forward strand.
AGAGGTGGCAAGAATACACAGAACTGTACAAAAAAGATCTTCATGACCCAGATAATCACGGTGGTGTGATCACTCACCTAGAGTCAGACATCCTGAAATGTGAAGTCAAGTGGGCCTTAGAAAGCGTCACTATGAACAAAGCTAGTGGAAGTGATGGAATTCCAGTTAAGCTATTTCAAATCCTGAAAGATGATGCTGTGAAAGTGCTGCACTCAATATGCTAGCAAATGTGGAAAACTCAGCAGTGGCCACAGGACTGGAAAAGGTCAGTGTTCATTCCAATCCCAAAGAAAGATAAAGAATGCTCAAACTACCACACAATTGCACTCATCTCACACGCTAGTAAAGTAATGCTCAAAATTCTCCAAGCCAGGCTTCAGCAATACATGATCTGATGTTCCAGATGTTCAAGCTGGTTTTAGAAAAGGCAGAGGAACCAGAGATCAAATTGCCAACATCCAATGAATCATCGAAAAAGCAAGAGAGTTCCAGAAAAAACATCTACTTCTGCTTTATTGACTATGCCAAAGCCTTTGACTGTGTGGATCACAGTAAACTGTGGAAAATTCTGAAGGAGATGGGAATACCAGACCATCAGACCTGCCTCTTGAGAAACCTGTATGCAGGTCAGGAAGCAACAGTTAGAACTGGACATGGAACAACAGGCTGGTTCCAAATAGGAAAAGGAGTACGTCAAGGCTGTATATTGTCACCCTGCTTATTTAACTTCTATGCAGAGTACATCATGAGAAACGCTGGGCTGGAAAAAGCACAAGTTCGAATCAAGATTGCCAGGAGAAATATCAATAAGCTCAGATATGCAGATGACACCACCTTTATGGCAGAAAGTGAAGAAGAACTAAAGAGCCTCTTGATGAAAGTGAAAGAGGAGAGTGGAAAAGTTGGCTTAAAGCTCAACATTCAGAAAACTAAGATCATGGCATCTGGTCCCCTCACCTCATGGGAAATAGTTGGGGAAATAGTGGAAACAGTGTCAGACTTTATTTTTTTGGGCTCCAAAATCACTGCAGATGGTGACTGCAGTCATGAAATTAAAAGACGCTTACTCCTTGGAAGGAAAATTATGACCAACCTAGATAGCATATTGAAAAGCAGAGACATTACTTTGCCAACAAAGGTCTGTCTAGTCAAGGCTATGGTCTTTCCAGTGGTCGTGTATGGATGTGAGAGTTGGACTGTGAAGAAAGCTGAGCTCCAAAGAATTGATGGTTTTGAATCAGTCTTGGGTGTTCATTGGAAGGACTGATGCTGAAGCTGAAACTCCGATACTTTGGCCAGCTCATGCGAAGAGTTGACTCATTGGAAAACACTCTGATGCTGTGAGGGATTGTGGGCAGGAAGAGAAGGGGACGACAGAGGATGAGATGGCTGGATGGCTTCACTGACTCGATGGACATGAGTTTGGGTAAATTCTGGGAGTTGGTGATGGACAGGGAGGCCTGGTATGCTGCAATTCGCGGGGTCACAAGAGTTGGACACGACTGAGGGACTGAAATGAACTGAACTGAAGGACCCTCTATGAAAAGCAGAGGAAGGAGTAGATTGTCAGCAAACACTGTTCATGGCAGTGTTCTTGCTGTGTTATATCATCCACAGAAGTTTCTCTTATCACCCGGCATTAATATTCACACAATCAGGTTAACTTCCCAATTATTGATGAATTACTCTTTTCAAGCTTTGTTCCTAGAAAGAGATTGCATATTTGTATCTCGCCAATGAATTGGTGTAATGACTTGATCTTTAAAGAATAGCACTTGATCTTCTTAGTAAAGATTAGCTACTCACATATCAAAGAAGGTAGACAGATGGCTTATAAGCAAATGAAAAAATGCTCCACACCTCGTGTCATTAGGGAAATGCAAATTAAAACAATAATGAAATATCAGCTCCACACTTATTAGAATGACCAAAATCCAGAACTGACACCATCAATCTATTGTGAGACTGTGGAGCAAAAGGAACTCTCACTGCCTGCTGGTAGGGATGCAAAATGATACAGCCATTTTGAAAGACATTCTGGCAGTTTCTTATAAAATTAAATATATCCTTACCACATGATCTAGCAATTGTGTTCCTTCAGATTTCCCCAAAGGCTTTGAAAACGTATAGTCTTACACAAAAACCTGCACACTGATGTTTATAGTAGCTTTATTCATATTTGCCAAAAACTGGTAGCAACCAAGATGCCCTTAATAAGTGAATGGTTAAAGTGTGCATTTTATCCAGGCCATGAAATATTATTCATCATTGAAAAGAAATGAGTATCAAGCCACAAAGACATAGATGAAATTTAGATGCATATTACCTAGTGAAATACCTATTACTAAATGTGTTTTAATACATTGTATAACATAGTGATTTGATATTTTTCTAGATTATACTCCATTTAAGGTTATAAAATATTGGCTATATTCTCTATATTGGTGATGGACAGGAAAGCCTGGCTTGCTGCGGTCCATGGGGTTGCAAAGAGTCAGACACAAATGAGTGACTGAACTGAACTGATGAATGTTGCAGCCCATGTATCTTTTCAAACTAGTGCTTTCATTTTCTTCAGATATATACTCAGGAGTGGAATTGCTGGATCATATAGCAACTCTATTTTCAGTATTTTGAGGAACTTCCACACTGCTTTTCTCTATTGGTTGGATCAATTTACATTTCCATCAATAGTGTACTAGGGTTCCCTTTTTTCCATATCTTCACCAACATTTATTTGTGGTCTTTTTGATATAACCATTGTAACAGATGTGAGATGATAGCTCATTGTGGTTTGATTTGTATTTTCCTGATAATTAATGATGAGCATCTTCTCATGTACCTCTTGGTCATTTGTGTGTCTTCTTTGGGAAAATGTCTATATATATTCAGGTCTTCTGCAATTTTTAATTGGATTGTTTGTTTTTTGATACTGAGTTGTTTGAGCTGCAGCTACATTTTGGATATTAACCTCTTATCATCATATACCATTTGCAAATATTTTCTCTTATTGAGTACTTTGTCTTTTCTTTTTGTTGAATTAGTATTGATAAAATTTCCATACTACTCAAAGCAATCTAGAGTTAATCCAATCTCTAACGAAATAACCATGACATTTTCCATAGATGACAACAAATGCTGCTAAAATTTATATGGAACCAGAAAAGACCCTGAAAAATCAAAGTAATCTTGAGAAAAATAAATTTGGAGGGGTCACGCTGCCTGACATCAGGCTATGCTACAAAGCCAAATAATCAAAATAGCATGGTACAAGCACAAACACTGACACACAGATCAATGGAACAGAATGAAGAGCCCAGAAATAAATCCATGCACTTATGGTCAATTAATCTACAACAAAGGATGCAAGAATACACAATGAAGAAAACACAGTTTCCTCAATAAACGATTCTGGGAAAACTGGACAGCTATGTATAAAAGAATGAAATTAGAACATGTTCTTACACTATGTACAATAACAAATCTAAAATGGATTAAAGACCTAAATATAAGACTGGAAACTGTAAAATTCCTAGAAGAAAACAGGCAGAACTCTGACATAAATCCTACTAACATTTTTTGAGTCTGTCTCCTTGGGCAAAGGAAACAAAAGCAAAAATAAACAAATGCGAGCTAATTAAACTTGAAAGCTTTTGCCCAGCAAAGGAAACCATTCACTTAAATTCAAAAATTATGTGGTTGAAAAAAAAAATTGAAACAATCCACACTTTATAATACAATATATAACTAACACTTAGGACAAGAAATGGGACAAACCCAGAGGCATAGAAACCTGTCTGTTCCCAGATACAATTTCTCCTTCCCAAGGAAAAATAACCAAGATTCTGACTTCTGTGATAATCATTTTGTCTTTTTCCCATAACAGTTTTACTACCTGTACATGCATTTCTAAACAAGTTTATTTTTGAATTATATATAATCTGAGTCATGTGTATTATTTCTTTTTTCCTGCTTCTTTTTTTCAAATTATGCTTATGAAACTCATCCACATCATTGCATACCCTGAATGCAGTCCTTTTCTCTGCTATATAACATTCCACTGTCTACAAAGGTCACAGTCTGGTCATTCTCCTTTTGATGAACATATAGATTTTTATCCAGGTTTTAGATATTATTAGCAGTTTCTTGGTGTTCTTGGTCTTTATCTTGGTGCACATGGGCATAAGTTTCCTTTGAATCCATACATGTGAGTATATACACACTCACACACATGTACACATGTAGACAATTTTTGCTTTGCACAAAACCAAGTTAATGATAACTTGCACATATTAAAACTGTGTCCTCACTTTGCAGGGTCTGTGGTCACTGTTGCCTATGTTACCTCAGTTGCCATGAAACTGCAAAATAAGATACAGTTTTAAAATGCATCGGTTCAGTTCAGTCACTCAGTTGTGTCCGACTCTTTGCGACCCCATGAATTGCAGCATGCAGGCCTCCCTGTCCATCACCAATTCCGAGAGTCCACCCAAACCCATGTCCATTGAGTCGGTGATACCATCCAGCCATCTCATCCTCTGTCGTTCCCTTCTCCTCCTGCCCCCAATCCCTCCCAGCATCAGTCTTTTCCAATGAGTCAACTCTTCACATGAGGTGGCCAAAGTATCGGAGTTTCAGCTTCAGCATCAGTCCTTCCAATGAATACCCAAGACTGATCTCCTTTAGGATAGACTGGTTGGATCTCCTTGCAGTCCAAGGGACTCTCAAGAGTCTTCTCTAACACCACAGTTCAAAATCATCAATTCTTCGGCACTCAGCTTTCTTTACAGTCCAACTCTCACATCCATACATGACCACTGGAAAAACCATAACCTTGACTAGATGGACAAGTAAATATCCGTAATGTCGGCAAAGTAATGTCTCTGCTTTTTAATATGCTATCTAGGTTGGTCATAACTTTCCTTCCAAGGAGTAAAGTATTCCTTAATACAGCATTATGCAGGTTATAAATGCACATATGTCCCTGGGAGTGGAATTCTTGGATCATAGGCATTCACATCTTCAATTTCATTAAATGGTACCCAGCTGTTTTCAAAAGTGGTTGTTCTAATTTACTGTTAACATAACAGTACCCCTTTTTCTATATCCTTACACAGTCTTGAGGGTTTCCCTGGTGGCTCAGACAGTAAAGTAGCTGCCTATAATGCAGGAGACTCAGGTTCAATCCCTGGGTTGGGAAGATTCCCTGGAGAAGGGAATGGCTATCCACTCAAGTATTCTTGTCTGGAGAATTCCATGGCCAGAGGAGCCTGGCAGGCTACAGTCCATGTGCTAGTAAACAGTTGGACATGACTGAGCAACTAATATTTTTCACATAGTCTTGACATTTCTCTGATTAGCTATAAAGGTGAGCACCTTGTTAGGTATTGTTTTTCCTGTCTGCATTTCTCTTAGATGCAATGCTAGTTTGACTATTTTCATATCTTTCTGTTAGCTTGTTTTTCTTTCCCTTACTTAGAGAATTTCTTTCATATTCTGATATTTTCTTTACTAATGTGTTATAAACATCTTTTTCAAGTTTATAGTACTATTTGATGAACAGAATCTCTGCTTTTGTGATTGCTTAAGAAAAGCTATCTTACCCTAAAGTCTAGAAGGTTTTTACTTTAATATCTTCCAAATAATTTTAAGACTTTACTCATGAGATTTAGGCACTTAATTCATGTGGAGTGTTTGTAGTTGAGCTATAAATTGTGCAGACAATTTTTCCATATTCACTTGTAAAAAGTCCTTCTTCTCCTAGTAATCTGCCATGCCACACTCTGTCATATACCTAGAGTCCTTAAACATCAAGTGCATCTGTTTTTGGATTTTTTATTCTCTTCCACTGGTTAATTTATTTTTTTCCTGGACAAACATTGTTTAATTGCTATAACCTTATAATGAGTTGTTCATAATCATTCTCTTCAGAAGTGTTTTTGTCATTTTTTGTTCTTTGTTCTTTCACTGACACTTGCAAATCAAGGTATCAAGTTTCACGAGATTTTTAAGCAAGGTGGTAAGGAACCTACAGCTCAATTAGGGTCAAATTGACCTTCCTGAATCCCAAATCTTCCTGACCATGAACACAGAATTCCTATCAATTTATTTGGATTTTCTTTAATATCCTTGAATAATGATTATTTTGTGTACAAATCTTATATATATTTTGCTACATTTATTACCAGAGACCTAACAGATTTTTCTATTGTAGTTTTTATTCTAAATTCAATCTTTTAAAAATTTTAAATACTTTCAAAATTTCAAAGTATTTATTGTGGAACTGTTGGTAGGGAACAGTTCTCTTTAAAATTAACTAGTAGGTTAGGCTCCTCCTTATCACTTATATATAGTCAACATTATATTGGAAATCTTAAGTTTGCACAATAATACAAGAAAAGATATTAAGGCATTATGTTTGGAGAAGACAGTCATGATTTAGAAGTAATATCACACAAACTTTATGTGCACATAAAACACAAATATATCTCTAGGAGATATAGAGAAACATATATCCTAGTACAATAACGTTCTATGAAAAGGCATTCTGTTTTAGAGGTTTGGTTTACCATTTTGACCAATTCATTGTACAGAAGCCAGAATCCTTACATTGTCAGTTGAGATTCAAACAAGTTAGTCAGTATCAGTATATAAAGGAGATTATTTAGCACAGAACTTTATAAAGACAACAAAAAATTAATTGCCTATGACAGAATCCACAGTACAGAATGAGATTATATGCAAATTACTCAATTATAGTAAGAATAGTCATTATATTAATATAGTACACTACAAGTAGCATATAGAGAAGGACATGGACACCCACCCCAGTATTCTTGCTTGGAGAATCCCATGGGCAAAGGAGCCTGGGATAGCCACCCAGGAACATAAAGTTTTGTTTTGACTATTATTTCTAATTCCTTCTAGTAGAATTGGTGAGACATGTAGGGACGTAGCATTACAGGATCTTTGTCTAAATTCCATTTGTTTTGTTGTCATTGTCCTGATTCTGAATTTTCTGCTGATCCATTTCTGAGTGTCCGGTGTAATTTACAGTAGAATAGTCACCTGTCAACAACTCTTTAATATCAAGCTAGATATTGGGAGTTTTTGTTTTGTTTTTAATTGTTTTTGAAATTGCTAAGTGCTATTTTAATAAAGAGAATATATCAAGCTCTGTCCCAGACCCATGAACTTGTGGCCTTTAAAAAGAATTTCTCATCTTCATTTCTTCCTAGAAAATGTCAACAGCTACTGCTTATTATAAAGCAAATAGTCTATCTATTTTATAGGACCTCATCTTTTTGTTTTAGCTCATTGTTTTCTTCTCTTCCTCCTTCAGGTGGGATAAAGGCAATTTCCAAATTCCTAATAGTTCTGATTCTAAAACTGCCAAGTTCATAATGACCAGGGGAGTCCATGGCATCTCTATATCCCATTTGCAAACCTCTCAGTACAACAGGCCCTCTGTGTCCATGGGTTCAAAATCTGTGAAGTTTTATACAAGGGACTTGAACATTCAAGGATTTTGGAGTCTCTGGGTATCCTGGAACCTATGCCCAAAGGATGCCAAGGGATGACTGTAATGGCTTTATCTCACTGTTTTACAGTTCAACCTTTTCATGCCTGCTTTTGGGTGGGTTGCAACCGCCTCTATACTTCTATTTTAAAAGTCACTGAGCTCTGTTTAAATTACTTTGATTAATGTTATCTCACATTTAAAAAATACAGCAGAGGAAAAAAGATGCAGTGGCAATGAAAAAGATAAAATACCTAGGAATGAAATCCAAATTGTGCAGAATCCATGTGAAGAAAACTTTAAATCACTGAAAGACAAAGATGGCATATCTTGGGTAGGAAGGTTCAATATCCTATCGAGGTCAATTCTCCCTCGATCAATGTATAAATTTTTTGTGAGCCCAACAGAAATACTACTGGGATATTTTTAGAATTAAATAAACTGATTTGCAGATTCATAGGTTAAGTACTGTGAAAGGATAGATCAGAAAAATCTGAAGAGAAACTTTAATTGGAGGGTATTAAGTTTATATGTAATGTAGCGTGTTAGTCGTTCAGTTGTGTCTAACTCTTTGGGATTCCATGGACTGTAGTCCACCAGGCTCCTCTATCCATGGAATTCTCCATACAATACTGGAGTGGGTTGCTATTTCCTTCTCCAGGGGATCTTCCCAAGCCAGGGAATGGACCTGGGTCTCCTGCATCGCAGGGAAGAATCAGACTGCAGATTCTTTATCATCTGAGTCACAAGGAAAGCCCTATACATAATGTAAATCTATAATAGAAATAAAAAATATCATGGAATCAGAGAATAAATACGCAAGAAGATCAATATAATTGCACTGAGACCCTCAAAACTTATCCAAAGACATGTGGGGACTTAGCATGTGAAAAAGACATCACTGAATATTAGTGAGAAAATATGGGCCATTAAATTATTGATGTTGAACATTTGACTATTTAGTAGGGAAAAGCATCATATTGAATTCTTATCTCTCTCCATCTATTAAAATAAATACAAAGCAGATTCAAGAGTAATCTAACTCTGGGCCCCAGAGTTTGTGCCGTTAGTCATTTTTTGGAGAACTGGCAGTTTAACACAATCAACCAGCTTGTTATTGTTTATGCACTTGTATGAACATTGTCTTAAATTCTGGACTTGGTAATAATTTTATGAGTTGCTAGAGAATATTTTTCTGTTTACTGCTTATTGTGATGACAACAATAATGTATATGTTTAGAGTGACAAACTTTATCTAATCTATTATTGAATTCATCTCTCCATCATTATTTTTGTGGTGATAAGAATAGATGAGGAAAACAAAATGGTTATTCCCATTCATGTTGGGATTCTAGGCATTTTTTTTAGCATCATAAATAAGTTGGTTTAAGTGACTAACACTTTCGCTTTCACTATGAGTTGGTTGCTATTTGATGAAAGTATTTATTAAAGTTACTTAGTGAAATATCCTTAAACTTACATAACCATATGTGCCTGAGTTTTCTTCATTATTGTTTATTTTTTGGTTGTTAATACATATTCGACTAAATTTGTGAAGACCATTCAAAGGCCTATCGTAGTTTCTTGAAATCAATTTGCCTTCTCAGCATCTCCTCCCTCTTGGAGCCCTAAATTACCCTAATAAATAGTTCAAAGGTCACTTTGGTACTGGGTAGAATTTTCAGAGTAGAATGCTAGCCTGGTAATGTGTCCTGGTTTCCATACAGAAAAAATCCACCACAATCATAAACCTCAACCTGTAATAACAATCACTAATATTTAGTAAATTGCCAACTGGTTTGAAAACCTGTTCAAATATTTGGTACTACCCACAAAAACAGTTGTAATAAACTGTTTGGTTATAAAAATCACATAACACATAATTATTGGCACTATCATATTCATTTGTTTTCTTATTCTCTCTTTTTGGAAACAAAATTCTTGGTTTGAAAAATAATTTTCAGTGGCGTTTCCTATTCTGAGTTGTGATGTGAATTTTAAGTGAGAAATAAACTGGGGGGAGTGATAAAAATGAAATTGGACCTATTTTAAAAATCAGAGATCACACACTATAATTTTAAATGAGTCACTGCTGATTAACATAATAATAATTTCATAGGGAATTTATTTCAATGTGTACCAAAAGCCACTATGGAAACTCATAAAAGTGTTGTGGTTTATCAAAGTTTTAATTTTTTGTAAGAGAAATGACTTGGAAACTATTAGCATGTGCTTGAGTTTAGCAAGGGGAATTTTGGATTATAAAAGAAGTAGCCAAGGTCCTGACTTATTTATACTGGCCAGGACTTTAGTTTCTAATCTTCTAAGAAATACTGAGTTTATGCGCTTCGAATAATGTTGGAAATGGATATTCCAGCACCTGCCAGAACTCTTGCCATTGTGCCTGTCCATATAATGGACATTAAATTCGAAGCATTGAATTTAATATGGAATCTTCTTTGGCCCACATGCCAGAGTCAACAATTTTGTCAGTCCAGTCAAGTATTAGAAATATGTACGAAAAATAACCTCCAAATTTTAAAGCAGCTTTACCCAAAGTTTTTTGGTTATATATTGCATGGGAATTCTGTTGTATAACAGGAGGCTTTGCCCTTGTGATAGCCCCTGGCCACAGGGAGCTGACCACCAGTGACAAGTGACTGCCAAGATCCTAATGGAACTCGGCATTCAGAGCACCTCTGCTCAATATCTCAACATCTGGGAATGATAGGTAAATTCTTTTGTTGACAGTTTTCTATATAAACTAAATTCACATCTCAGGCTGTTTCCGGATACGATGAAGGTTAGAATTAGGTCAGTGATAACAGAGTGCTCCTGATGAAGTGGGAAATCTTCATGGAGGCAAGTTTTAAGATTGCCTTGCAATGTCTATGTAAAACTCATCAATCAAGGACCAAGGGGAGATTTCACTAATGGGACCCCACACCTACCAGGTGCAGGGAAGGTGTGAAAAACAGCTAGCACCTCTTAAAAGGCCTTCAAATTAATTTCAGCTGTTAAAGCCTCTGAGCCCACAGTTTGTATTTTCTCCTGCTGTGGGGCTGCAACCTTCATATATCTTAATTATGTAGAAGGAAGTTAAACCACAAAGGCAATCCCAGACATGATCAGAGAGACATTTTTCCTTTCCTTTATTCCTTAGAATAAAGCTGATTTTGTTGAGACAAGTAGAGAGGAGAAAGGTAAACACTTAGATCTCTTTGATGATGACCAAGAACTAATAAATCAACCACCTAGAAGTCTTCTGGTCTTCCTATGAGTTAAAGTGTTTTCTTATTACATAAATCATTTTGAGTTGTGTTTCTATATTTGTAATAGAAACCCTAATCAATATATCCTAATATTTGTTCATTTTCTTCACATCACACTTTGTTTTTTGGATTCTAGGTGCTGGCCAGTCACCTTTCTTGCACACCCTAACCTCTTGTCTGCCCTTCTCTGTAGCCTGGATGTTGACCACTTTGGGCTGACTCCCTGGGTTCTGATGCTCTCTGGTTTCCAGCTGGGTTCAGTCAGTGGGAGACACCAGCAGGATATGAGAGGACAGAAGAAGACATTGGGTTGTGTCTTCAACATTCCTACCAGCTTAAAAGCTGCCTTTCTGTTGTCAGCTGTGCCCTCCATGACCGTAGCTCCCAGCGGGGGACCCTCCTCCTTGGCCCCTTTCCTGCCCTGTTTCTTCAGCCCCGGGGGGTAAACTTTCCCTCCGTTGCCTGCCTCTGGCTGCCACAGCATCTCTTGTCCACTCCTTTCAATTTGTCCATTGCTCTACAAGTGACCTTGCTTGAAGTTTCTCAATTTGAACTGTCTGCGGGAATTCCGTGTTCTTCCAGGACTTTGAGTAATGTAGTCTGCCTTCTGCCTGACTTTTTGGTTTTCATTCATTAAGAGTTATAAATCCCTGCAATGTAGAACTATAAACCACTGCTATTTAGGGAAGAGAGTGGGGTTTGGTGGGGAATTTGAAGACTTTCTCCTTCTGCTTATTGATTGGCTTTGGATGAGAAAAGGAGTGGCAATTTTTTATGCAATTGTTTGAGGTTTGTGGGTCATACAGTTTCTGTTCTAACTATCAACTCTGCCAATCTTTAAATGAATGTAGATGTGTTTCAATAAAACTTTACTTACACAGATAGGTGATGGGTTAGATTTGGTCCCTGGGTTACAATTTGCCAATCTCTGAGTTAATTTGTTTATGACCCCGAAGTATGGGAATGAGATATTAGTCTCCTTGACAGTTTTTTTAAAAAAAGATTTTGTGAGGCACATTTTTTTTTATAAAAAGTGACATTTATATGATGTCATTCTAGTGAGATAAAGTTATGTCAAATACAGTGTAGAAGAAAATTTCCTTTCTCTATCAGCCAAGAGCCACTTCATGGATGCCATGTTGTCACCGTCATGGGAGCTCTTATCATTGGCTGGTCCTTCCCAACACCCCTCTGGAGCCTGAGCTAAGTTGTGACGTCCAGGGAAAGGCAGGGATTTTTGAAGCCACTTTCTACTGCTTATGATCTTATGTCAAGCAAGGACAAGGATGAGGTATGCTCCCAATGGTTGCTCCTGAGGCCAGAAGAAAGTTTTGATTGGTAAGTTCCTGAAATCTCAGGTCTTCCTAGAAGCCTTCTTGGACTTTTCAAGGTCAAGACTGCCTCTCGCTCTTTGGTGCCTTCTCCCTCTACACAGATTGGTGTGTGGTAAGTAAGCAGTACACATAGCAGTTCTCAGCTCCTAGGTGGTGCAGGTCTTGAGGACAGAGCTACACTCACTTCATCTTTCCATGTGCCATATATATATACACACACATATATATGACTATATATAAACTAGATAACAAATAAGAACCTCCTGCATAGCACAAGGAACTCTCCTCAGTACACTGTAATGGCCTATATAGGAAAAGAATCTAAAAAAAAAAGAGTGGATATATGGATATGTACAACTGATTTACTTTGCTGTACAGCAGAAACTAATATAACATTGCAAATCAACTACACTCCAATGAAAATTTTTTTTAAAACTTTCAGGCCATGTCTATGGCCTGGCTTGTCATTCCACCCCTGGCCCCACAGCCTGCTTATTGGGAATCACTTGTATTATGTAGGGACAATGGTCTTTCCTCGGCCAACCTTGCTGTCCTCAGCCTGAAAAACTGCACAGACCTCGGGCAGAGAAGGGGGGATCTGGGCCCAAACTCAAGATTTCTGGTTTGTCCTGGGGGGACATAAGGTGAGTGCTGCCCTACCTTCCTAGGGAGACAGGATAGCCTGGGTCATTTACCTTAGGCTGCACTTGCCTGACTCAGAACTTATAGGTTGCTCCAAGGAGCTTCTAGAACCACACAGTCTAAGAATAGGTTAGCAGAAGAAGAGATAGCTGGGGAGTTCGTCTGCTAGACATCTACTTTGGGTGACGGAGGGCAGCCAACGCAAACAAAAGCACATTCTCTCTCTGCTCTCCTGGGGCAGTGGCTGTGATCATAACCAACCCTCCCAACCCTACACTCTCCCTTCTTCCTCCCTCCCTCTCTCTCTTTCTCTGTTTTTTTTTTTTTTCTCTGTCTCTCACACACGCACAGGCATTTTCAACCCCCCTTTCTGTGGCCTTTGGGCTCATGTCCACTCACACTTTTTTCTCCCATAATCCAGATTTGTTCAAATAGCGACTGACCTTTCTAAAATCTCTTGGCACAGAAAAGGAAAAAGAAGCAGTTTTTGTTGTAGTCGTTGTGATCTCTGGGGCATACCGAGCAGGGACCATCTTTACCAGGTCCAAGGGCAGCACCAGAACCCAGGAAGTACCCTTGGAGGATATCACACACATCTTCCCAGTGAATCCACTCACTCAACAAATCATTCTCATTAAAGCTTTGTGCTCTGGTAGGTGTACACCAGGGGTCAGATCCACCGGCAGGGCTTGCTAAAGTCCAGTCTGCTGGAGCCCACCTTCAGAGTTTCTCATTTAGTAGGTGCATCTTGGGTGAAACCTCTAAATTCACATGTCTGAAAAGTTCCCATGGGATGCTGCTTGTCTGGGGCCCACACTTTGAGAACCATTGGTGTATATAACTGTATAGTCAGTCGAGACCTCAAAATAGCCACGATGCTCATCATTCCACAGACAGGCAATGGGCATGCTAGCTGGCACCAGCCCTAAGATATTGTTAGAAACTTGATCTTTAGTAGCTGGGAAAAGAAGGAAAGCATTTAAAGCTGCAAGCAATTTCCAGTCTCTAAGGGGAGGGACATGCCTTTACCTCAGAGGCAAACTGTTGCTTTCGGTCTGGGAAAACCACTTGAGTGTACCATTTTATTTACAAAAATGTAAATCAAATAGTCACCCATCGTTCTAGAGGGAAATGTGAAGTCAGGATTAACCCAAACACAGCTGCTTGAGACTGAGAAGTTAAGTGTTCTATTTGATAACATAAATTTGTGGGGGAGATTGAGCCAAACTCCTGTCTGGGAGACATGGCTGTCTGGATGGGGGCGAGGTGGATGGGAAGGGGTGAGTGCTCCAGCATTTCTAGGACTGCCTTAGTCTAAGGACATTTGGCTTCCAGTTATGGTGTATTCTTGCACCTTTGTGTGTGTGGTAGTTGTTTTCCAGAACTTGAGCTGAGACCCAAGGACTGAGGAAAGAGGAGAGACTCTACCAGTCATGTGATGTGTTTCACTCAGGGTTATTTCTGTCTGAATAACCCATTGTGGAATGAAACTTTTCTATGATTTCCTCTTGGAATTTTTTTTTTATTTTTGCTGGGGGTTTTCCTCTGGAAGAAATGAATTTTTCTTTCTTCTTCTTCTTTCTTTCTTTCTTCTTCTTCTTCTTTTTTTTAGTATTTATTTATTTGGCTGAGCCAGGTCTTAGTTGCAGCATGTGGGATTTTAAGTTGAAGCATGCAAACACTTAGTTGGGGAATGTGAGATCTAGTTCCCTGACTAGGGATCAAACCTGGGCCCTCTGCACTGGGAGTGCAGAGTCTTAGTCACTGGACCACCAGGGAAACCCCTGAATGAATATTTCTAACGTCAGTCTGCCTGGGAATAGGTGGTTGAGGCTGGGAAAATAAAATTAAGGAGGAAGGAGATGTATGTCCTCTGAGTGAGGGAATAGATGCTTCTCTCAGGGTCTAAGGGCACCCAGGCCTGGATGCTGAGGCCAGCTAGCGCCACAGGTGATTGTGGAAGAGGGAGGTAGGTAGACGGCTTTTCAGAGTTTCTGAAGACAATTCAGAAACTCACCAATTCCAGTCCAGGGTTGCACTTTCCTTTTCTAATAGCTGAATTTTTGGTGAGGTACTGTTCAAAGTTGGAGTTTAATTTTGGGGGGGATAGAAGGTGGTTACCCTGGAGCTGACTGGCTGAGAGGGCAGGGTTCTTGCCACTGGCTACTTCTCAATAAGAGGGGCCCTCCCTGCAGTATGAGGGATCTCCCAGAGATTGCCACAGGGTGGAACAGCCAAAAAAAGGAGCTCAGAAAGGCACAAGATGACACCATGATGAGAGGAGGCAACGTTCTTTCAGGTTCCAGCCATAACTTTGAAGTTGTGGCATGATAAAACCAAATATTTGAGTGACGAGTGGAAGATAGTTGGTTGGTTTGGTTAATAATTAGAAATAATTTAGAAACATGCATTGTATGGGAACACCTATCCTAAAGATCAGAGACAAGGAGAAAGTGTTCCCTTTCCTTAATAGGATAAGGTAACTCAAGTCCTCCTGACAAGTGACCGTATCCAAGTAGCTGGCTCAGCAAGAAATGGAACTCTTTATTTGGAGATCTTAGATAGGAAATTAATTTTCATTTTATAAGCTTCAAAAACTCCCTCTAATTAGGCAGTATGATTTCCATCAATTCTATTAATCTTTCATGGCACATAGACAAGAACCCTAAACATAGAAGGAAATAAAACCATATTAGAGCAACAGAAGGGGTTGACTAGGTGCAGAAGGTCATTAGAGAGAATCAGTTTTCCTGTAATTTACTGGAGAGCTCCAAAAATAACAAACAAATATCAATTTGGAACCAGATTCTTTCCTGCTTCTTCATGGCTTCCAGGGACCAGAAGACTGGACAAGGCCATCCAGAAGGTGGGATGCCTTAAATTTAGCGAAAGTAAGCATACTATACAGAAAGCCAAAACAATTAGTGAAGAAAAAGCCAATATGTAACACATGCTAATGAGTGAAAAAGTGAATTTATATATAGTACATCAAAGAGTTGGATCAAGTACAACACAGCCCGGGTGCAGGAGCCTCAGACATGATCACCAATAACTCAGGCTGGGAGGCAAGAGGTTTATACAGAAGGCAGTCATCTATTGCTCAAGAAGAGGGAGTCAATATTGAAGGAATTTTACATGTCCATTAGTTTCTTGATCTTAAAAAGCACAAAAGAAATTTGTGTATTACATAACTGTTTTCAGAAAGATGGAAGCTAGTCTTTCTTAAAAACTTCTCTTACCTGCTGTGCACCTGGGACTTCCCAGGTGGCACTGTGGTAAAGAACCCACCAGCCAATGCAAGAGACATAGGAAACTCGGGCTCCATCCCTGCATTGGGAAGATCCCCTGGAGGAGGGCATGGCAACCCACTCCAGTAATCTTGCCTGGAGAATTCCATGGACAGTGGAGCCTGGCAGGTTATAGTCCATGGGGCTGCAAAGAGCTGGACACAACTGAAGTGACTTAGTATGCACACTGTATACCTGACACCAATACAACATTGTGAATCAACTATACTCCAATAAAATTAAATAAAAACAACTTCTATGAAAAGAGGAAATATCATACTTTAAGCTAATAATCAGATAGTCTCTTTATATGGTAAATAAAGGGGGAAACCAGGATGACCATCAGTGATTGAGCACGAAGTATGATTATGTTGGGGGAAGGGGTCACTGATACCTGTCCATGACCTACCATGATCTCCTCCTGCTCCCCTGACTGCTGACAGTGTTTGCAATATAACAGGTGACCATGCAACTAAGAGTAACAAATCCAGATCTATTTAAGTGAAAAAAATAATTACTCTTTTCTCTAAGAATTTCCTCTAACAGAAACATCACATGGGAAATTTCATACCACTAAGTCCAGGCCTCATGTTACATAACAAGATACAATCTTCATTGAGTTGTCTCTTAACCTATACTTTAGTGTCTCCATTCACAAAAAATTTATATTGTGTGGAGACTAGGAACATTTTAAAATAATTCCTTTACCCCATTAAGGTGAACATTAGAGGGGCATTGTTTTCCACTTAGAGTATGTTATAGACCCCCAGACATTAGAAGGTGTTTCTTGCCTTTTCTGTTTTCTGCCGCTAACTCAATTTCCTTGGGAGAGTCTACTTGTGTGTCATTATCATTCTGTTTTTCTGCTAGAGATTTCAGAGCATCTTTCCAGTATTTTCCTATCTGTCTCCAGGGCCTCCATCTGAAGCAGTGAGGATTCCTCTTCCTTGAACAACAGAGACGGTGCAGGACACATGAGTGAAAATTTCCCAGGGTCCTGTAGTGAGTCAATGTGAAATCAGGCTCTGACTCTTGGGCTCCAGACTCTCCACCTGGGCTTCTTGCCTCAGTGAGCAAGACTGTCCCATTTCTGATGGCCGTTTGGGCCTTTGGTGGAGCTGACCATGTGTTACTATTTGTTATGGGAAAGATACTGTTTCTATAGCATCAAACAGTGGCTTATAATAGAAGCATTACAGGAATGCTCAAGAACTGAGGAGACTGGAGGACATTCCACTGTGCTGGAATTTCTTGAACTAAGTTTTTGTCACACCCTATGCATACTGCAAATGTTTTCCTTAGTTTTAAGACCCTCAGCTTCCAGAGGCTATCAGACACTTCTGATTAACTAATCCTTCACTCATCAGAATAGTTGTTATGCAAGATCCATTTTGCTGCCAAAGTATTTGGGGTGATATTTAAAAGCACATTTTGAAAGAATGCCCCTTTGAAGTTCTGAAATTGTCTTTTTGGCAAATAAGAATGGAATTTACATTCTAATTCAAATCTACATAGATAATTCATTAAGTTTATGTGGACTGTCATCTTGGATACCTTATCGTCCCTTTGGGAATATGATCTTTAATAATATTAACCAAAATATAAGCTGTCTAATCTACTGTCTGAAAAGAAAACAGTAAAAAAGTGTGCCCAGAACTCCCAAAGCATGTGGGTCAGTATAATATGTTTGTACATGAGCCTCTGAGTGCCAGCTTTCCAAGGCACCCTACCCCCTTGTTTGGAAGAAGAGAAAGCATGATCTTCATTTCAAGGAGTTTAAATTTGAATGAAGAGAAAGACACTCACTATAAGTTAATAGAAGCTGAACTGAGAACAAAGTACCACAAAAGCAGAGAAGAGGAGAGATCATTTCATGGGAGACAAGAAAGGCTTCGTGGCTAAGACAGACTTTGAACTACCAGTGATTGGGGAAGTCAAACCGGGGAAGAGGGCCAGGGCTCTCCCTGCAAGGCTACCAAAGGAAATGCGGGATCATTCAGAAAACAGTTTGGTGAGACTGAAGCACAGCTTTTCAATCTCCATTGCACTGTCCAAAAATGCTCATAAAGCATTAAGGGGAGTGAATCAATCACAGAGTACGTACAAACTACAGAGATCTGTGTGGTCTTTTTATAGCCCCCATTTTACAGCTAATGAATTGAAGAACCTGTCACATAGTATGTGCAAAGGACAAACTGGATGGTGTAATTTAGGGCATGGTGACCTGACGGGCCCTGGGGATGATGGTTGGCATGTAGGTTAGCAGCAGATGGGGGCACACCCTTGATCTCCACACCATGCTCCTGAATCCATGCCTCCTTTATTTTCAATTCTAGAAATTTGCCTTTGCCTCCATATTTGGGAATAATTTGCTCTCTTATAAAGAGAGACCTAACTATCATTTGGAGAAGGCAATGGCAACCCACTCCAGTACTCTTGCTTGGAAAATCCCATGGATGGAGGAGCCTGGAAGGCTGCAGTCCATGGGGTCGCTGAGGGTTGGACATGACTGAGAGACTTCACTTTCCCTTTTCACTTTCATGCATTGGAGAAGGAAACGGCAGCCCACTCCAGTGTTCTTGCCTGGAGAATCCCAGGGACAGGGGTGCCTGGTAGGCTGCCGTCTATCTGATTGCACAGAGTCGGACACGACTGAAGCGACTTAGCAGCAGCAGCAACTATCATTTTGCCCAGAATTTGTAATCCACAATCAGTATGTTCTCTGCTGTTGTGGAATTATTAACTGACCATAGAGAAGCTATTATTATGGTGAATGTGATACTTAACATTTGTTGTTAAAAGAATGTGCCTCCTGATAAGTATGCAAGAATACCACTGAGGGCTGGGAAGACAGGCCTGGAAATATGTTTCCATTTTTATATAAAAATAAGACATAAATATACTTTGCTAACATAATGTTAAGCCTCTGGTTGTGCCCACTAGATCCTCATGACACTCTCCAAGTGTGGATGCAAGGCTGTAGGGAGAGCAGACAGGACCTCATTTTTTGCTATCATTGAGCCTTGCATTTATAATCTTATTATACTGAATTTACTTTATTATATTATCAAGTTTAAATGCGAGTATCTTTTAAAAATTCTGCAAAATCATAAATGGAATATATTTCTAATAGTGCAAACCTGAGTGAAAATCCTAGAAATGCACAGGGCCATGACTTTTCCTCCAAGCCCTTCTGCCACAGAGTGAAGTTAAAACATGACAGCATATTCTAATCTGATAAGAAATTGAACAGAATAGTTATAATTACCAAGAAAACATTTTAGATGAAAATTTACAAGACTTGTTGGTGAGGATAATCTGACTGTAAGAATATAGTGTACCTGGAGATATTATTAATAATAGTAGTAAGTAAATGTGGTTCATAAATATACACATATTAACATATATACTTAAAATGTTACAGACACTGACTAAGAGCATCTTCTTGCCTGTGTTAGTCACCAATATTAAAAGCATCCCACAGCGAGGACCTACTATATAGCCCAGGGAACTATCATCAATATTTTGTAATAACTTATAATGGAAAAGAATCTGAAAATAATGTATATTATATAGGAGTGTATAATATACATTACAAATTTATATAATATAAATATGTAAAACATTTTATATAAATATATAAGACTATGTTTATGTTATATATATTATATATTTATATCTAACTCACTTTACTGTACATCTGAAACATTAAAAATCAACTATGGTTCAATTAAAAAAAGAAGATTAAAAGCTTCCCCATTAGCCCTGTTCATTGAGTGATCCCTGCTTTTTCTTCCCATTATATTTTGATTTTGTTGAGCTTTAAGTGAGAGAAGTCCCTGTCACATTATATGTCACGTGCAAAGGTCATCTTCATTTATGTTATATAAAATACACCTTCAATCAGGATATTTTTTAATTTAATTTTTATTTCCTGTTAAAGTATAGTTGATTTACAATGTTGTGTTATTTTTCAGTGTACAGCAAAGTGATTCTGTTATACATATACATCAGTTCAGTTCAATTGATCAGTCGTGTCTGACTGTTTGAGACTCCATGGTCTGCTGCATGCCAGGCTTCCCTGTCCATCACCATCTCTCAGAGCTTGCTCAAACTCATATCCATCGAGTCAGTGACACCATCTAACCATCTCATCCTCTGTCGACCTCTTCTCCTTCTGCATTCAATCTTTCCTAGCATCAGGGTCTTTTCTAATAAGACAGTTCTTCTTAGAACTGATATATAAGATTAAATATGTAAGTGATATCATATGTTATTTGTCTTTGATTTACTTCATTAATGTGATAATCTCTGTGTCCATCCATGTTGCTGCCAATGGCATTATTTCATTTTTTCATGGCTGATTTTAGAAAAGGCAGAGGAACCAGAGATCAAATTGCCAGCATCCACTAGATCATGGAAAAAGCAAGAGAGTTCCAGAAACACATCTACTTCTGCTTTATTGTCTATGCCAAAGCCTTTGACTGTGTGGATCACAATAAACTGTGGAAAATTCTGAAAGAGATGGGAATACCAGACCACCTGACCTGCCTCTTGAGAAACCTATATGCAGGTCAGGAAGCAACAGTTAGAACCGGACATGGAACAACAGACTGGTTCCAAATAGGAAAAGGAGTACATCAAGGCTGTATATTGTCACCCTGCTTATTTAACTTCTATGAAGAGTACATCATGAGAAACGCTGGACCGGAAGAAGCACAAGCTGGAATCAAGATTGCCAGGAAAAATATCAATAACCTCACATATGCAGAAGACACCACCCTTATGGAAGAAAGTGAAGAACTAGAGATCTTCTTGATGAAAGTGAAAGGGGAGAGTGAAAAAGCTGGCTTACAGTTCAACATTCAGAAAACGAAGATCATGGCATCTGGTCCCATCACTTCATGGCAAATAGTGGAAACAGTGTCAGACTTTATTTTGGGGGGCTCCAAAATCACTGCAGATGGTGATTGCAGCCATGAAATTAAAAGACACTTACTCCTTGGAAGAAAAGCTATGACCAACCTAGACAGCATATTAAAAAGCAGAGACATTGCTTTACCAACAAAAGTCCATCTAGTTAAGGCTATGATTTTTCCAGTAGTCATGTATGGATGTGAGAATTGGATTATAAAGAAAGCTGAGCACCGAAGAATTGATGCTTTTGAACTGTGGTGTTGGAGAAGACTCTTGAGAGTCCCTTGGATTGCAAGGAGATCCAACCAGTCCATCCTAAAGGATATCAGTCTTGAGTGTTCATTGGAAGGACTGATGTTGAAGCTGAAACTCCAATACTTTGGCCACCTGATGTGAAGAACTGACTCATTTGAAAAGACCCTGATGCTGGGAAAGATTGAAGGCAGGAGGAGAAGGGGATGACAGAGGATGAGATGGTTAGATGGCATCACCAACTCAATGGACATGAGTTTGGGTAAAGTCCGGAAATTGGTGATGGACAGGGAGGCCTGGTGTGCTGCGGTTGCAAAGAGTTGGACACAACTGAGCGACTGAACTGAACTGAATATTCCACAGTATATATATATTTAATATGCACCACATCTTTATCCATTCCTCTGTCAACAGACTTTTCGGTTGTTTCCATGTCTTGGCTATTGTAAGCAGTACTACAATGAACACTGGAGTGTATATAACTTTGCAAATTATGGGTATTTTTCGGAATATATGCCTAAGAGGTGGATTGTGGATCATATTGTAGTTATATTTTTAGTTTATTAGGGAGCCTCTACACTGTTCTGCATAATGTTGTTATTGTTGTTTAGTCACTAAGTTGTATTGACTCTTTTTGACTCCATGGACTACAGCATGCCAGGCTTCTCTGTCCTTCACTGTCTCCCAGAGTTTGCCCAAACTCATGTCCATTGAGCTAGTGATGCCAGAGGATGTCTCATCCTCTGTTGCCCCTTTCTCCTCCTGCCCTTAGTCTTTCCAGCATCAGGGTCTTTTGCATTGAGTCAGCTCTTCGCATCAGGTGGCCAAAGTATTGAAGCTTCAGCTTCAACATTAGTCCTTCCAATAATAATTCGAGGTTGATTTCCTTTAAGATTGACTGGTTTTATCTTGCAGTCCAAGGGATTCTCAAGAGTCTTCTTCAGCACTGCAGCTCAAAAGCATCCATTTTTCAGCACTCAGCTTTCTTTCTGGTCCAACTCTCATGTCCATACTTGACCACTGGAAAAACAAGAGCTTTGACTATATGGACGTTTGTTGGCAAAGTGATGTCTCTGCTTTTTAATATGCTGTTTGTGCTGTGCTGTGCTTGTGAAAATGAAAGTGAAGTCGCTCAGTCGTGTCCAACTCTTTGCCATCTCATGGACTGTAGCCCACCAGGCTTCTCCATCCATGGGGTTCTCCAGGCAAGAGTACTAGAGTGGGTTGCCATTTCCTTCTCCAGGGGATCTTCCCAACCCAGGGATCGAACCCAGGTCTCATAGTAGGCAGATGCTTTACCATCTGAGCCACCAGGGTCAATCAGTTGTGTCTAACCTTTTGAGGCCCCATGGACTGCAGCCTGCCAGGCTCCTCTGTCCATGGAATTCTCCAGGCAAGAATAATGGAGTGGGTTGCCACTACACTGTTTAGGCTTGTCATAACTTTTTTTCCAAGGAGCAAATGTCTTTTAATTTCATGGCTGCAGTCACTGTCTGCAGTGATTTTGGAGCCCAAGAAAATAGGATCTGTCACTGTTTCCACTTTTTCTCCATCTATTTGCCCTGAAATGATGGGACCAGATGCCATGGTCTTAGCTTTTTGAATGTTGAGTTTTAAGCCAGTTTTTTCACTCTCCTCTTTCACCCTCATCAAGAAACTCTTTAATTCCTCTTTGCTTTCTGCCATTAGAGTGAAACCTGATGTTGTTGATATTTCTGAACATGTCTTGATATTTTTCTTGGCAATCTTGATTCCAACTTGTAACTCATCCAGCCCAGCATTTCCCATGATACACTTTGAATATAGGTTAAATAATCAGGGTGACAATATACAGCCTTGAAGTATTCCTTTCCCAGTTTTGAAACAGTCCATTGTTCCATGTCTGGTTCTAGCTGTTGTTTCTTGATCTGCATACAGGTTTTGGAGCAGATAGGTAAGGTGGCCTGGTATTCCCATCTTTTTAAGAATTTTCCAGTTTGTTGTGATCCACATAGTCAAAGACTTTAGCATTATCAGTGAATCAGATGTTTTTCCAGAATTCCCTCGCTTTGACTCTTTGTGACCCCTTGCACTGTAGACCTTCAAGCTCCTCTATTCATGGAGATTCTCCAGACAAGAACACTGGAGTGGGTTACTATGCCCTCCTTCAGGGGATCTTCACAACCCAGGGATCGAACCCAGGTCTCCCACATTTCAGATGGATTCTCTACCATCTGAGCCACCAGGAAAGCTCTTATGCTCTGACAGATATTGGCAATTTGATCTCTGGTTCTTCTGCCTTTTCTAGCATGTACACCTGGAAGTTCTCAGCTACTGCTGAAGGCTAGCTTGAAGGATTTCAAGCATTACCTTTCTAGCATGTGAAATAAGTGCAATTGTATGGCAATTTGAACATTCTTTGGCATTGCCCTTTTTTGGGATTGGAATGAAAACTGACCTCAATAATTTGCTGTTTCCTTTTTCTCCATATCCTCTTCAGAATTTATTGTTTATTGTTTGTCAACTTTTTGATGATGGTCATTCTGACTTGTGTGAGGTGATACCTCGTAGTTTTGATACCTTGTGTTTCTCTAAAAAGCAAGAGAGTTCCAAAAAAAATCTATTTCTGCTTTATTGACTATGCCAAAGCCTTTGACCGTGTGGATCACAATAAACTGTGGAAAATTCTTCAAGAGATGGGAATACGAGACCACCTGATCTGCCTCTTGAGAAACCTATAAGCAGGTCAGGAAGCAACAGTTAGAACTGGACATGGAACAAAAGACTGGTTCCAAATAGGAAAAGGAATACATCAAGGCTGTATAGTGTCACCCTGCTTATTTAACTTCTATGCAGAGTACATCATAAGAAACTCTGGGCTGGAAGAAACACAAATTGGAATCAAGATTTCCAGGAGAAATATCAATAAGCTCAGATATGCAGATGACACCACCCTTATGGCAGAAAGTGAAGAGGAACTAAAAAGCCTCTTGATGAAAGTGAAAGAGGAGAGTGAAGAAGTTGGCTTAAAGCTTAACATTCAGAAAACTAAGATCATGGCATCCGGTCCCATGACTTCATGGGAAATAGATGGGGAAACAGTGGAAACAGTGTCAGACTTTATTTTTGGGGGGTCCAAAATCACTGCAGATGGTGATTGCAGCCATGAAATTAAAAGACGCTTACTCCTTGGAAGAAAAGTTATGACCAACCTAGATAGCATATTGAAATGCAGAGACGTTACTTTGCCAACAAAGGTCCATCTAGTCAAGGCTATGGTTTTTCCAGTGGTCATGTATGGATATGAGAGTTGGACTGTGAAGAAAGCTGAGTGCCGAAGAATTGACGGTTTTGAGCTGTGGTGTTGGCGAAGACTCTTGAGAGTCCCTTGGACTGCTAGGAGATCCAACCAGTCCATTCTAAAGGACATCAACCCTTGGTGTTCTTTGGAAGGAATGATGCTGAAGCTGAAACTCCAGTACTTTGGCCACCTCATGCGAAGAGTTGACTCATTGAAAAGACCCTAATGCTGGGAGGGATTGGGGGCAGGAGGAGAAGGGGACGACAGAGGATGAGATGGCTGGATGGCATTACCGATGTGATGGACGTGAGTCTGAGTGAACTCCGGGAGTTGGTGATGGACAGGGAGGTCTGGAGTGCTGTGATTCATGGGGTCACAAACAGTCGGACATGACTGAGTGACTGAACTGAACTGAATAAACAGTGAAGCTGAGCATCTTATCATGTACTTTTTGGCCATCTGTTGTCTTCCTTGAAGAAATATATATTTAGATCTGCCAATTTTTCATTGGGTTGTTTTGTTTTTGATACTGAGGTATAAGAGCTTGATATTGACTAAATTAAAATAGAAAAATGGATCGCTTTCAAAATTTGACCTTCCTACATACTATGGGATTCCACTCATAAGAACCAGTGATGTTAACATGAAACATAAACCCATGTAGTTTTACTATGAGATTACATATCTGTATAGTAAGTAAAGGCCTAGATGTGCTTTTGTTTTCCTAGATGGAGGTGTTGGAGTGAGTGGTTACAATTAAGCAACTTGTCTTAACTGGAGCCAGCACTAGCTCCTAAGTTAAACTTTTGCAAAGACTTTTTCCCTCTAGAATCTTTGGAGTGGGTAAAAAATGCTTAGCACTGTAGACCCAAATATGTATTTTAGTTACTATAAATAGTTATGATCTTGTACTTTGTTTTTAATTTCTCTTCCCTTTTTAACCAAGGGCCCTTGGGACCAATATAACATTTCACCAACTCTCGGGGTTTAATAAGATCTCCTGATAGTCTTCTGTGTTTGAGATATATTAGCTCTGTAATGGCTCCCTGCCCCCACCCAGGGCAGCGCCCATAATATAATAAGAATAGAGTGTAAGAAGCAGTACACTGTTCCCAAGGTCGACATGAAAGCCATAGTACAGCATAACACTATCAAGTAAGATGGCATTAGATTTAGCACACTGGAAGTGTGTCCCCATCCTGAGCTTCTCATCTCTGATTTGGAGCAGTGATTAAGCAAAAGAAAAGAAAAGAAGTATGGAAAGGGAATACTAGACCATTTCTTAATGGTGAACCTGAGCACTTCAGTCTGCGATGACAGAAGTTTTTTATCAGTTATGTGCCTTCCGTTGGTTACCCAGTACATCAACGCAAAGCGGACTTAATTCTTTCTTTCCCAGAGATTGCAAACACCTTATCTTGGTAAACCTTAGTTTACCAAACACCCTGCTTTATGGGGAGCAAGTATGCCGCAGAGAAGGTGGCTCACTGTCCCTCTGCCATTGTTGTCACCGGACAAGAATCGTAACCTTCTTCCATTCAGTGCCTTGGCTGTCTCTTTGATGGAACATTACTTTCCCCTTTCCTCTGCCTTTGCCATTCAAGGTTGGCTAGGGGGATCTCTCTTTCTGCATCCTACTGAGGATTTTCATCTAACTCTTGGCTTCTCTGCAGGATGTAGCAGTGCCAGTTGAAGCTGTGTTGTATTAGTTGCTCAGTAGTGCCCAAATCTTTGTGACCCCATGGACTGCAACCTGCCAGTCTCCTCTGTCCATGGGATTTGCCAGGCAAGGATGCTGAGTAGGTTGCCATTTCCTTCTCCAATTGAAGATGAAGTGAAGCGAAGTGAAGTGAAGTGGCTCAGTCGTGTCCGACTCTTTGCAACCCCATGGACTGTAGCCTGTCAGGCTCCTCCGTCCATGGGATTTTCCAGGCAAGAATACTGTAGTGGGTTGCCATTTCCTTCTCCAGAGCAACTCAGAAATCAATTTAGAGGCCATGGCCCTTACCTTACTTCCAGTAAGTCTGGAATGCCTGAGCCTCTTAGCATGATAAAGATAGCTCTTTTTCATTCCTTAAGCATCATAGGGCAAGATCCCTGCTGGCTCACCTGTTAGCTCCTCCTCATAGGGCAGTGGGATCAGGAAAGTGTCTTGCAGTACATGGGAGGACATTAATGTATATGGAAAAGTGGTAGAAAGAAGGTTGAACACAAAGACTAGACATTTTGGCAAGATTGAAGAGTTGGCTTTTGGGGAGGTAGACTTTAATGGAATTAGGATTGGTTGCTATGTTACTCCCATCCACAAGATCAGTGATGAAAGTATGAATGTAATAGCATGAAACTTAAAAGAATGACCCAGCATGTACCATTCCAAATAGAGATGCTGGCAGTCGAAGTCAAAATCAGCACCAAGAAGCAGTTATTAATGGCCTCCAGCTGCTTTAAACTCTCTTAAAACATTAAAAAAATTTTCCCTTTTCTATTTTCATAAGAGAATAGGGGATAGGAGTGTTGTGGGGTTGGATGTGTGTGTGTGTGTGTGTGTGTGCGCGCGCACGTGCAAGTGTTCATGTTCTTATGAGTACACTCTTGTCTTGGCCCATGTGTGTTCATCATAAAACTTGAAAGAAGTGCAACTTTTAGCTAGAAGGAAAGCTTTTTATAGCAGAGTTATAAATCATTTCAAGGAGTGATTTTCAGTTCAGAGCTGACAGCTCCCTCATGCAGTGACCATGCCAGGCCTGCCATTCAAAGAAGTTTGCAGACCAGTCTCATTTGTCATCTGAAATGAGAGTGATGTGTTCTTGGGGATGCCATGTGTGAAATGGCAAGATAGAATGTTCCTACCATTTGCACTATCTTTGGATGAAACAAGAAGGAGGTGTTAGCATGATGTAATATATAATATTGAGCAGGAAGTGATGGAGCAGCTGTATACTGAGCTACTGTTTGGGGCCGAGCAGAAATACAAGTGCTGTTTATTGTTACACAAAGGATGCCTGGATTCCATGTTTCTGTTCAATAAAGGATCCCTTTGCAACTGGGGCTCCAAGCAGTAAATTGTTGCACCTCAGTGGTATACTATCTTTTCCCATCATATAGTGAAAACTCCAAACCTAGAGACAGAAATATAGTCTTAGATCTCTCAAGCTAGGGGTGGAAATTCAGAGCCGAGAACTTGTTAAACTTGACAAAGGACTTGGAAGTCAACAAAGATAATCATAGGAATCCATTGAGAAAGACTCCTCTTTAAGCAAGAGATTAAATCATCTGGACTTTGAAGCAGGAAATGGACATCCCAAAATACCAGGCCCCAAAATTATGAATAATGGAGGACACACAATGTCTAGACTAGATAAAAACTCATCCTTAATCCCCCTTTCTGTAACGAACTGGTGATATATCATAAACCACTGTAACCGCCATTAGAGTTTATCAGATATAATTGTGGAAAGTTGATTGCAGTGAAAACTAGAATGAAACTGAAAAGTGATTTTTTAAAAAGCATTAAAATAATTTTAAAAATAAAAAATAAATGCTGATTGCCAAAAGATGTCTTTCTTTTTGCCACATTTGCTATTTTCTGGAGTCAAATATTCAGTTCAGTTCAGTTCAGTCGCTCAGTAGTGTCCGACTCTTTGCGAGTCAAATATTAAAAACAACTTATTAATAGAATAAACAAGTCATAAACAAGGTAGAAAAAAGGATTTGGATGCTGCTCTCCACCCATTATTAGAAATCCTTGCTGAAGAAGCCTCTGTTGTCTTCAGGGCTAGCAAAGATTTACCTTTGATGTCACTCACATCACAGTCACATACTGCTGTTCCTGCGCCTTCTCTAAGCCAAGGCCAAGGTCGGGCATGTGTTCACCATTTTCACTGTGGCTGAGAACCTTCATCCTAACTGGAACTGTGATGCTCTCCTTTTCATCTGCAATCCTCCCAACAATATCAACTGCTTCCTTGCTTGATTTCACTGTGAGATCTAAAAACAAAACACTGGGAAAATACATGCACTCAGAGAATGAAATGTCAGCTACTTCATTTGATTTTTTTGTTTTAAGTACTAATCGTTTCCTTACTTTATTCCTCTATACAGATGAATTTTAGCATATAATTTATATACATGTAAGTTACACATGTGAGACACATGTAGCTTTTATGGGTCTGTATAAATCTTGGGTAGATTGAGAAATTCTTATGACAGAGTGCAGGGTCTATTTTCTAAGTTTGATTATCTATCTACACTATCTGAATCCATAGCCTTTTGAATTTTCCCAGCCAAGATCCTATTGTACACTGCAGATGAAGACCAAGGTAAGCAGCACTGTTTGCACCGCTCTGCTTAGTGAAGCTTATTCCTGTCTGGGTATGCAGTGTGTTCAATGGCTCCACCAGATGGGATGCTGAATGCTGTCAGCACCTCTTTTACCACAATGTGCCTCCCTGTGGGAGAGGAAGCCATGCAGGAAACTAGGATGAAAGAGGAGGACAGAGTCCTCTGCAAAGCAAGTGTGGCAGCTTGAAGATGGGGGGATGCGGGTGCTGTGCCTCATTATACTTGGGACACCTGGGGTTGTTTCCTTTATCCTGGACTAGACAGCAACGCTGCAGACTTCCCCACTACCCCATTCCCTCGCCAGCCCCTACTCTGTTAATTTCACTGACTTACTCTTTTGCAAAATGTAAAGTAAAATCAAGGCTCTTGTAATTATAGTCTCACTCTTCACTGTTGGAGCCGGTGATGGAGATGCCCAGAACGGTCCCCACCATCGGGTATCCTTAGTCTCCTTCCCACTCTCCCCTCTCTGACAAAGCATTTTAAGTCTGTTAATAAGTGAAGAGACACATTCCTTAGTCTCCAGCCTGGAGTCCTTTCTCTATCTCCTGTCAGCGTTTAGCAACATGGGGCTTAGAGTGCTTGTTGATGGCAGATGCACAAAAGGATGTCTCTCTTATCACTGTTATAGGTAACTTTCCACAGCCTAGTGATTCTGTCTGGATACCTGGTCTCCCTTTCCTTTTTAAGATCGTGTCTACGCCCTTTTCCGACTTGATTCTCTGGGTCTGTGCTTTTTGTGGTGTCGCCATACAAACACCTAAGCGTTCTTCTTCCTTTGAGCAAAACTTTTCAGGAGCTGGCCAAAATATGAGCTGGAGCTACCTGGGGGTGCCAGTCATATGGTCAACACATGTAGAGGCTGCAAAACGCATTTCCTTAGCACATTTCCTTTACTTGAAGGCACTTCAAAATCTAATAACAATTCACTTAGAGGGAAAATAAGTTGCTCTCTGTCAATGAGGCAGATCATTACTTTTCCACTCGCTGACATGTACATGCGTGCTGTCCTTCGTAATTCAGATGCCACAAACACGCAAATCAGTGCCATGTGATGTGAATTCTTTTTCTAGTAAACAGCACCCGATACTGTGCTGATCCAGGTACAGATTGTCATCCAGGCCCCTAGGGAACAATGCACACTCTTGTAAAGTTCCTGGCTGGTTGGAGAATATGGTTTATAATATTTCCCCCTGTGAAGCTAAATTATTTATTTCAGTCAAACTCCCAGGCATTTTGTGTTTAGACTCTTTATGAAGAAGCGACAAAACATTGTGGTTAAGAGTTTAGGCTTTGGAGTCAGAAAGATCTAGATCAGAACCTAGGTTCTCTTGTGACCAGCTGAGTGGCTTTCTGCAACTTGTATACTCTTGGAGCCTCCGTGTTCTCTGAAAGTGAGCAATTGTCAAACTGGCCTGGTAGAGAAGCTGTTTGTCTTTTAGAATTTTGGATTAAGTAATGCAGATGATAACCCTTGTACAGTGCCTGGCATCTATAAAGATACTTCACTGATAGATTCAGTTGATTTATTACTAGGGCAAGGCACCATCCCCAGAATATTCAGGAAGTAGTCACCTTCTTAATATCATCATAATCTGCGAGGAGAATATTTCATCTCTACCTTGGGCTTCTTTAGTCACCACACCCTGTGATTGTGTCCCTGTATCACTCACATCTCGTTGCATATGTGAATACACATCACTCATATCTCTCCTAGTCCTTCAGGGTTATCTCTGACAACATCTCCCTCTTCCCTAAGTCAGTCCAGCAAGGAGCCTTATGGGTTTGTCCCCTGAAATTCACTCACTTCTTGCCATATCCACAACAGCCAATGCCTCTCACCTAAGGTACTTTACGAGTTTCCCTACTTTTCTACTTGTATTCATTCTCCCTCCTCAACTCCTTCTCCACAGACCAGTGATCTATGAAAAACATGCTATTTGAGTAAAATTTCCCCAGTCAAACCTTTGCTTAAATCTGTTCCTTAGCCTTGTCCTAAGATCAAGGCTGTTAAGTTGATCGTCCAGGCCCTGTGAGTCCAGCTCTGTCTATCTGCCTGGCTTCATCTCCCATCTCTCTCCCACTGCATTCAGCCACATCAGCCTCCTACTCCCAACAACCAGAAGCTTTGACCAAGCAATAGTTTCTTTTCCCTTCTTACAGCTACTTTTGTATTTATAATTGAGAGAGAAGAATTCTAAATCTTTCTTTTGTTTCCTAAAGGCATGGAGAGGTTTAACGAATGTGTATTTTCCAAAGACCTTTGCAGAGTCTCAGATGAAAGGTTAAAAAAGAAGTCCAATGTATTATGATTTGACCTGGGTCCAAACAACGTTGGTATTTCTAACAGAACTGAAATTATTATACCAACGGCCATTCCCTTAGCATGTGTGAACTTCAATCTCAAGGCCAAAGTCTAGCTAGAAAAATGCTGACGTTTTGAAATGTTATATAGCAGAAAAGGGTAGTGGAATGTTTTGGTAACCTCAAAAAATATTTAGTTTGTGATTCAATCCCAGGTGTCAAGGCAAGTTAGTCAGGTGTCAGTGACACATCCAAAGATGAACACTTAAATCACCAGTAGTTTCACACCCACCTTAGAAGTGAGAATCCCAGGGTCTAGAACAGAAGCTGCTGCTGCTGCTAAGTTGCTTCAGTCATGTCCGACTCTGTGCGACCCCACAGACGGCAACCCACCAGGCTCCTCCGTCCATGGGATTTTCCAGGCAAGAGTACTGGAGTGGGGTGCCATTGCCTTCTCCAAGAACAGAAAGCTATTCTATAGTAATTGCTGCAGAGACCTCCTCCTCTATCCCTGCTGCCATTCAGATGCCTCCATATTATCTTGCAGACAAGTGCCCAGAGGTAATACCAGAGGGAGCCAGGTAACTAATGAAAGCATGGCTGGAGTTAAGCTTCAAAGGGTACTGACAACAGCAGCTGGAGGGCACCCAGTTATTCACAAAACTCCCTATACCTGAGAGCCACCTAGGATGGGAACTCCCATTTCTTCTGATGCTTATAGGTAACGTCTGGCACATGTGACTGCTATGCAGTTTCCATACACCATGCTATGAACTGCCACCCCATTAGTGGACAGTTGGTGGGGACATGGGGATGGTTGGCATGTGCAATGTTAGGGGATCACATCAATTCCTTCTCTATCTGTATCTAAAATTCACACTCAAGCATGTGGGAATTGTTACTGTCTTCAATTTGGGTCAATTTATTTCAACTATGGAAGACTTCAAGCTTTTCTAGTTTTGACCATATTCTTTGGTTATTTATCGTCAAGGGAATTTTATGACGTCTTTTGAAGGGTAAAGGAAGTATTCCCAGACCCTTTGGATTAGGTTAGGGCTCTCTGTTATGCCCTGCATAGTGCTTGCTGTTCCTCTGTTCACCAGCATTAGCCCACCTGTGATAATCAGTTTAATATTCTTAGTCCTTGCCAGACTGGATGCTCCTTGTCTGCACATAAGCCTCACCCAACTTATCCTCTATTGTTTTCCTACATTGTACCTATAGCAGGCACTAGATATGTGTGTGGATAGATTGATAGATGGATAGAGATCCATCTAAAATGCAAATGATGCTCACAGTGTGCTAAAGTAATGTTCTAGTTGTTGCTATTTAGTCGCTAAGTCATGTCTGACTCTTCTGTGACCCATGGACTGTAGCCTACCAAGTTCCTCTGTCCATGGGATTTCCCAGGCAAAAATACTGAAGTGGGTTGCCATTTCCTTCTCCAGGGGATATTCCTGGCCCAGGGATCCAACTCATGCCTCCTGCTTGGCAGGCGGATCCTTTGCCACTGAGCCACCTGGGAAGCCCAAAACCAAATTATGTATTATCAAATGAGATATCCTACACTATTAGTACAGGGTTAAAAATTATGAAATTTACTGTTGTTTTTTAACTATGGCATTTTAGAACCTCCTTATTTCAATGTAATATAATTTATAGCAATAAGAAGATGGCTAATGTGTAAATGATGCCCAGAGTATGCTAGGGTAACATTCTAGTACTTTATCTGGATTCAACTGTATCATTCTCATCATAGCTGTAGGAGGTAGGGATCATGATCCCCAATTTACAGATGAGGAAACTAAGGCTCAGAGAAGTTGGTGAGTTGCTGGGAAAGACTGAAGACAAAAGGAAAAGGGGGTGATAGAGGATGAGATGGCTAGACAGCATCACTGACTCAATGGACATGAATTTGAACAAACTCCAGGAGATAATGGAGGACAGAGGAGCCTGGTGTGCTAGAGTCCATGGGGTTGCAAAGAGGTGGACATGACTTAGTGAATGAACAAAGGGAAGAGTGGAGTTCCCATTCAGTTCTGTTTTCTCAATTATATTGTTTTAGATAGGGTAAGATTCTGTCCTAATCCAGGAGTTACCAGCAATTAAATATTAATAGTATTTCAAAAGTTAAATAAAAACACACAGCAATATCTCTGTGGAGACAGGGCACAGGTAACTTACATGAATTGTACTCATCCTAAATGCCGCAGTACAGAGGAAAGGGAGCGAGAAAGCCAGGGTCTGAAACAGCCTGCAAAGGTTCCATGGAGAGCAGCCGACCCTGAACTTAACCCAGAAAGATGGGTGCGGTGTGGATGGAGGTACAGTTTAGGGGAGCCACAGAAGATAGTGTGAGCAAATATGCCATGCTGAAAGCTTTTTTTAAAGAAATATGAATTCAGAATAATAAACGAAGTACTGTCCTGAAGCCCAGATTTTTCTCCTCCTCTGAGAAGAATGTGGGACTTGGGGTGACATCAGTGGTGATGTTTTTCCCCACATTTATTTTATCCAGCTATAAAACTAAAATGTTACTTGCCTTGTTCCTACCCTGTAGAGATGTTGAAAGGGTTAAAGGATTCCATAAAGCTTTGTGGGCCTCTTGAAAGTAGTTTTAAAAAAACAAGTTCTAATCATCTTTACTGGTTTTGCTGTTGATTTTCATTATTGTTATGGTAAAACTGTCCCTGTGGAGATGTAACTTCTAGTGCAGTCACAGCCTGCTCGAATAATTAACTGTCTGTATTGTGATCCACCTGCTAAAAGAGGCTGGACAGAACCCTGACCTTTGCAGATCCTTTCTCCAGCAATTCCTGCCACTCCATAAGGTTTCCTGTGACTAGAGACTGCTCTCCATCTCTCTTTGACCAGGACAGGCTCATCAATTATGTTTTTTTTCCCCCCAGTACATTAACTATTTTTAAAAAATGAATTCCTTACTGATATTTAAATATCAGTGCATAAAAATTAAAAAAAAACTGGTAAAAAAAAATATCAGTGCATTTCAGATATGAATCTAGAAGTCTAGCTTCCCTCTGCATGAGAACTGGCAACAGTGGGTCCACATTTCGGACACTTGCCACAGCAAGAATCAGCCGGTCCATTGAAGGTATATCCATGCCTTGCTAGGCTTCCTGTGGTCTTTATTGTCATGAGGGCGATTGCCAGTCCTGCAGGCAGCTGGGTCTTTTGGCTACATTTGTCTGTTTTCCACCCAAAGCACCACCAGGTCTAGGGTGAGCTACCTGTGAGGCACACACTAGGTGAGGAAGTTGGCAGGGATGGGCCCAACTGAACAGAAGTGCCATTACTGATAGTTGATCCAAAGGACTGAGCCAAAGAGGGAAAGAAGGGTTCTGAATTCAGAGCCTAGAGCTAAAGATCAGAATTAGGAAGTGGGGGTGCTAGGCACCACCCATGGTAGAATGGGCGCCCACAGCATCAGTTCTGGAGAATGTTCCACGAGTCAAAGTGTCTGCCAGGGTGTGCCCTTCCATAACACTGTTTATTTTTTATCTTTGCTATCTTTAAATGACACATTTTATTTTTTATTTTATTTATTTATTTATTTGAAGTATAGTTGATTTACAAGGTGTTAGTTTCAGGTGTACAGTGAAGTATTGAATATACAGTTTTTCAGTTTCTTTTCCAATTTAGATTATTACAAGATATAGGATATGGTTCCCTGTGTTATATACTAGGTCCTTGTTGCTTATCTAACACCATTTATTTTGATTAGATAGTTTATACTTTTACATTATAGACATTTAGAAATTAAATACATTTGTGTTTTTGCCTATGTGCACACCTAATCTCACAACGAAAATCCCCCACCAGTGATTCTGACTTATTAGCTGGGGTGGGTGCAGGGTGACAGCCTTGTCTGAAAGCTCCCACTTTCAACATGCAATGAAATCCACTGCTCTAGGTGAGGTGATCTTCCTCCTAACACCCTGTTTTCATTCTGTGACCTGGATCTGACCCCAGAAGTTGAACATTCTCTAAATAACTCAGTTCCTTTTGCATAAAACTCTTTCTCTTGAGGCCCCCTCACTTCCTCTTTCAGTTTCCTGAGATGGTATCTCAATGAAGGCAGCTTTCTGTGTCTCTGGGCTGGCTGGTTCCTCTCTGGCATCTCAAGGTGACATCCTTGTCCTCCTGGTCCCTTGCAGCTTGAGCTGGTCCCCTGCAGAACATGCCCTGGCCATGGTCTTATTGTCAGGGTCTGATAGTGAGGCCGGAAAGGAACAGGCTGAGGTGACTCCATCTTGAAAAAGAAGAAAACTCCATCTTGCACTTTCAGTGAGCTTTGGACCATGTACCTGGTAACCATGGGAATAACATAGCTACAGCTGAACTGGCCTCCCGGACTGATAAACACCAGATTCCATACCAAGATTTCCCGTTACCAAAAGAATGTAATAATCCCCTATGTAGTCAATCACCTTTGCAATCTTTATGGCACCCACTGGTGTAGGCTACAGTGTATAACCAGCTGACCCTTCTGATTATGAATCATGGCTGTAACCTGACTGTATCTCCCTTTAACACTTTCCAGGCTAGGTTTAAGGAATTTGGGGATGAGGGCTTGAGCAGTACACTTAAGGTATATAAGGTTTTCACAAAAGTCATTCCACATCCTTGGCTAAGAGGAGACTGCCTTGATCCTGCCGGTATAATAAACTGCACTTCACTATTTGCATTGTCCTTCTGAGTGAGTTTGTTTCCCAGAATGTGTGGCTGTAACAATAGCCTCTCTGGCTGACATAGCCCCAGCCTGCCTCACGTAAGTGCGTGAACCCCTCAGAGCCAAAACCACTTGTGAAGCTCAGTCCTGCCTCTGTTCCCAGACACCAAATTAAATCTCAGAGTTTTGGGTAAATTAAAAAAGAAGAGCTTTATGATTTGCCAGGCAAAGTGGGCTAAGGATTCCAAAACTGTGTGTCCCAACCTGGAAGTGGTAGTGAGGAGTTTTATAGTAATGGTTCAAAGAGGGCATGATCAGCTCATGGACATTCTTCTGATGGGTTGGTGGTGAGGTTTGTGGCAGACAGCATCATCAACCTCCTGGTTCCAACAGGTCTAAGGTCAATGTGCTTGTGGGCAGCATACAGTTAACTTCTCCCACCTGGTAGAGGTTTCTGTATCTGTAAAACAGCTCAAAGATATTGTTATGTGTATCCCCTGAGAGGAGAAGCAGGACTTTCCCCCAAGGCTGCACTACTGTTTCTTTGATCGTTCCTCCCTTCCTCCCTAGTCTCTGCATACCCTCCCTTTAGAAACTGTTTGAACCTGCCCATTGGAACTTAGGGAAGGTCCTGGAGGCTGAATAAAGTATATTTCCTGTAATCAAGAAATGGGAGACTCAGAATTTTGTGCCCAGAAGCCCCACAGGGTTTTGCTCATTTTCATTTGCTCCATTTTCCTCCTCTGGAGCAGACAATCTGTGAAGAGGTCACTGCAGTGCTGGGCACATCCCAGACATAGGGGCCCCACTATAGTCCTGCAGGCTTTTGAGTGACTCTCAGAACCTCTGCCAGTCTGGGTCCTGTCTGTTCCATGAAAAATGGGTTTACTTCATCAAAGTGTTCACTGACTTTACTTAAAGCCTTTGACTGTGTATATCACAACAAACTGGAAAATTCTTAAAGAGATGGGAATACTGGATCACCTTATCTGTCTCCTGAGAAACCTGTATACAGGCCAAGCAACAGATAAAACCATACATAGAACAATGGACTGGTTCAAATTTGGGAAAGGAGTACGTCAACACAATATATCATCATCCTGCTTATTTAACTTATATGCAGAGAACATCATGTGAAATGCTAGGCTGGATGAATCACAAGCTGGAATCAAGATTGTCAAAAGAAATGTCAACAACCTCAGATACGCAGGTGATACCACTCTAATGGCAGAAAGTGAAGAACTAAAGAACCTCTTGATGAGGTTGAAAGAAGAGTTCAACATTCAAAAAACTAAGATCATAGCATCCTGTCCCATCACTTCAGCCCAGATTTTCTCGGGCTCCAAAGTCACAGAGGATGGTGACTGCAGCCATGATGACAAACCTAAACAGCGTGTTAAAAAGCAGAGACATCACTTTGCTGACAAAGGTCTGTATAGTCAAAGCTATGGTTTGCCCAGTACTCATGTATGGGTATGACAGTTGAATCATAAAGAAGGCTAAGTTCTAAAGAATTGATGCTTTTGAATTGTGGTGCTGGAGAAGACTCTTGAGAGTCCCTTGGACAACAAGAAGATCAAACCAGTCAATCTTAAAGGAAATCAACCATGAATATTCACTGGAAGGACTGATGCTGAATCTGAAGCTCCTATACTTTGGTCACCTGATGAAAAGAGCCGACTTCTTAGAAAAAGCCTTGATGCTGAGAAAAACTGAGGGCAGGAGGAGAAGAGGATGACAGAGAGTGAGATGTTGGATGGCAAACTCTCGGAGATAGTGAAAGACAGGGAAGCCTGGGATGCTGCAGTCCATAGGGTCACAAAGAGTTGAACATGACTTAGCAACTGAACAACAACGTCGAAGTATAATAAGGCATGCCATATCACTATGTTACTTTACTTAGATGAGGCCTTGTTTGGGTGGGTGTGGAGGCAGCCTTCAAGAGACTCTCTTTCGGGTTCTAATAAAACTGAGACAAACACACCCTGCACTCAGTTCTCGCCACAATCTTCACAGCTCTCCTCTGGTTCCCCAAGTGTGGCCTCTCCTAGTTGTCAAGAGCAAATTTCCCTCTCCATCCCCTCCATGTCTGTCTGGGATCCCCATGTCACATCTTTCCTGACTCCAGCTTCACTGATACTCAGCTGGTGGGAATCTTACAGTTAAGAAGACCTAACTCAGGAAGGAGTCATAGGATTGTCTTCATTACGAATTGATTTTCACTCATTCTTTTTTTCAAATGTTCTTGGCTCTTTTTCACTGCTTGCCCTTTAAGTTGAAGGATTTGGAAAGTTTACAATCTCAGGGAACACTTCTTTTATTAGATCTTGCCCTTTGTGAACAAGAGGTCTCTTTGGTCCCACTCTATGAGACAAACTTGCCTGTAAGCAGTATTGGGGACATTTATAAGAGTTTCTTAAAGGTTGTAGCTGTTATATATAATAGAATTTTAAATCTGGATTAGAAGAAAAGGGTATGGTATTCATTGGAGTTGTTCCCAGATATTCTGACCCTCCTTCTGGATGGAAGGAATCTCCCTCATCTGCTGGAAGATAGGTATATCTATAGCATACAGCAGTATCTATAGCATTTTCCTTGGCCAATAAGATAGGAAGGCCAATTCTGGCTAGCTCTTTAAGAGCCCATGTGCTTCACCATGGCCTCAATGTCTTCTGCCAATATGCTGGGGAGTGTTCTAGATGTGACTGTTCAGAACAATTGAGGTCCTGAACTGGAGCATGGTGGAGCAGAATCCTACCCAACTTTCAGTGGATATGTGAAATACGCAAGAAACAAAACTTGTTCTTTTGAGCTTATGGGACTTGAGGTCATTTATTGCCACATCATAATGGAGCCCATACTAAGAAAAGTGAAGAAGCAGAGTGCACTTTTACATTCTCAACCAGGACCACAGATACACCTCCCACTCAACTTCAAAATTTGTTTTCCTTCATTCTCTCTCCTTATCTTTTAATTATTTTATTTATATTGAATAATGGATTCATCCTGTTAGAAGATAGATTATAAGTTCAAAGTAATTTTTACCAAATGAAGAAATGGTCTAAAACAAGTTCTGGGGGGAAAGGACCAACAGCAAAAGAGAAAAAAGACATGAGATTGGTGGGTTGTACCAATTTGCTGTTTGTGTCATTTTTCCTAGGAAGCTTGGAGCAAGGATGCTCCGGGTACAGATACACACTTCCCTGAGTAGCGCTTCTTCACATCCTGCCTGCTCCCCTAACCCCCGTTTCTCATCTTGCTCTTTCTCTTTGGAGTAGTGCAGATTAGAACCTAAGAAGCTCTAATTCATTTGTCTCTGGAATATGGGATTTAGAGCTAGTTGGTCCTGAGCAACCAGCCCTCTGTCATTCTAGTTGAGACCACAAAGATATTTTTATACAGCTACTTTCCCATCACAAAGCCTATGATTTCTTTAACTAAAGTAGCAAAGCAAAGCAGCTCATCTTTCTAGTTAAAAAATCTCAAACATAATCTTTATACTATCCAAATGCCTTTGACTATCCCAGACTACTAACCCCCTTCTTCCAAGGTCCTGCTCATTGGCATGTTCCTAAAAGTGGGTACCTACTACCTTGGCTCCACTTTCCTTATTTTTGGTGTATTTACTTTTTGGCCACTTTATATTATTATTCATCCCAAACTGCCTTAAAATAAGACCCAAGAAAGATAAGAAAGATATCTTCCTTTTTCAAGATAAGAAATAAAACATGTAATTGACTAAGCAAAGTAGCCCAGGGCCAGAATGAAATAATTATACCTTTAAATCTGTTCCTCTTGCTAAGGAAATCAGCCCTGAATATTCATTGATTATTTAGGAAGCACTGATGCTGAAGCTGAAGCTCCAATATTTTGGCCACCTGAGGCAAAGAGCTGACTCACTGGAAAAGATCCTTATGCTGCAAAAGATTAAAGGCAAAAGGAGAAGGGGGTGACAGAAAAGATGAGATAGTTAGATAGCATCACTGACTCAATGGACTTGAATTCGAGCAGTCTCCGGGAGATAATGACGGATAGAGAAGTCTGGCATGTTGCAGTCCATGGGGTCGCAAAGAGTCAAACTTGACTTAGCGACTGAACAACAACAAAAATGTAGGCTAACGTCTGATTTTTCTAGAAAGATCTTTAAATTTCATAGTGTCCACAAGGTTAACACAAATCATTTCAGGAAAAGAAACAATTTCCTATAGTGACACTAAACAACTCCCTCTCCCCCCACCCCCAGCCCAGGACTTCCCTTAGAAAGGAGACTGTATGAAATAATGACAACATCCTCTCTGTGAACAGGGGACACATTTCACAGAGTTGTCACTAACAATTTCCTTTAGTATAACATGATGATATCACATGGGATTAGACTTGGCTAAACAATCCATAGGTGTGGGGTGAAATTGAGTGATCCAATTATGCTGTCCAGGAACTCAGCTCTCTAATCAGCTGGCTAACGCAAAGATGAGTTTTCACTACCTAGGAGGGAAAATTCAGCCCCCTGTGAATTGCTGTTTATCTGCTCAGTCTTTTCAAAGGCACGGGGCAGTAGTGAATTTGAGACTATCTCCTAACCAAACTCAAAGTGCAGGTATTTTATGTGCTCAGTGAAGTGCAAAGCCGTATATTCTTTGTTGTCAGTGGCCTACATAATGCAAACAATACCATGAAATAAGGTCAAAGAAGAATTTAGAAAAAAGTCTAAACAGTCAAAAAATAAAGGCAGGTTCTTGTAGTGCTGGTGGCCACAGAAATGAGTACAATAGTGTTGGCAGGCATGTTGTTAACAGACAAACATATGCATATCCTTTTACTCAGTAAATCTATTTCTAGATTGCTTCCTGAGAGATTGTCTAAAGAATGTGTGAAATATTAATAGAAAATGATTTGTTCTATAATTGTGTAAATTGATGAGAAAAAAAAATGAAAACCCTTGAAGTCTCTAACTCAAAATTAGTGCCACTGGTATGGAAAGGAATGCTATTCCACTATTTAAAATGATTTCTTTGGAAAAATATTTATAGAAAAGATCAATGTACATTATATTCTATATTGCTAAATTCCATATAGAGTATAAGGTGTGATCTCATTTTTATGAAAACTAGTATCAATGTGTTATAAGCATGTGTAAGAGATGTTTTTAATATGGAAAACTTTTTTTCCTTCACATAATTCTTTCTACTAAGCCCTTTGAGCTCCGTTTCCTTTTCAGATTCTGTAAGTTTCTAGTCACTGTCAATTATTACAATTATGTTCAAATTTAAAATTTCAATCTTAAATCCAGGTCCAATTTGAACACCCCATTCTCAGGTGTCAGCTTGAAGAAAGTGGACCATGATGGCTCTGCTCCTCTAGGGGAGCGTCTTTCTCCTTAATGATCTGGCCAAGGCCAGTTCTCTCTTGGTTGAAGGCTTTGCTACTATGGCTAACACCAGCTGATAGCACTGCCCTCTGTGGGGTGGCCATCCAGGTACAGGCTCTTCAGAGTTCCGAGAAGAGCCTCGCAAAACCTCCCAGCTGCACACTTTCCTCTGTGTGTATGCGTGCTTAGTTGCTTAGTCATGTCTGACTCTGCAACCCCATGGACTGCAGCCCACCAGGCTTCTCTGTCCATGGGATTCTCCCGGCAAGAATACTGGAGTGGGTTGCCAGTTCCTCCTCCTTCTTGACCTGGTGATCAAACTAGCCATTTCCTTTGTCTCCTGCATTGGCACGCAGATTTTTTATCACTGTGCCATCTGGGAAGCCCCCTACTTTCCTATTGTAGTGAATTAATGCATTGACTCATTGTCAGTTGCCACTATGTACTATCACATGCATTTCTTTCCTGGGATTCCCTGGCTAAGTGGGAAGCGGGGCAAGATGGGCTTGGACCAGCTATCTTTTGTAGTTTTCAAAGGATCCCACAGGAGACATGTGCTTCCAGTTCAGTTCAGTTGAGGTGTTCAGTCACATCTGACTCTGCGACCCCATGGACTGCAGCATGACAGGCTTCACCAACTCCCAGAGCTTGCTCAAACTCATGTCCATCAGGTTGGTGATGGACATCCAACCATCTCAACCTCTGTCATTCCTTTCTCCTACTGCCTTCAATCTTTCCCAGCATCAGGGTCTTTTCCAATGAGTCAGTTCTTCACACCAGGTGGCCAAAGTATTGGAGCATCAGTTTCAGCATCAGTCCTTCCAATGAATATTCAGGACTGATTTCTCTTAGGGTTGAGTGGTTTGATCTCCTTGCAGTCCAAACAACTCTCAAGTGTCATCTCCAACACCACAGTTCAAAAGCATCAGTTCTTCGGTGCTCAGCTTTCTTTATAGCTCAACTCTCACATCCATACATGAGTACTGGAAAAACCATAGCTTGGACTATATGGGCATTTGCCTGCAAAGTAATGTCTCTGCTTTTTAATATGCTGTCTAGGTTGGTCATAGCTTTTCTTCCAAGGAGCAAGCATCTTTTAATTTCAGGGCTGCAGTCACCATCTGCAGTGATTTTGGAACCTCCAGAACATGCCAAGTTGTGCAGGTGCAAGCTGCCCCACTGACACCCTCTCTTGCCAGCCTGCCTTCCTCTCTTATGTTCATTTCTTTTCTAATTAAGCAGAGGCAGTTGAGCAATTTCACCACCTAAGTAGACAGCCACCTGGAGAGTTTATGCCAGTTACCTCTTGTACCCTGCACTCCCAAGATGCTTCAGTAATTCCCTTGGAACTGACCTCACTTAACTTTGTAGAGGGAAGGGCATGGCCATCCTCATTAGAGAATTTTTTTAAAAAAAAAAGAACAAAACAAACCAACAAAATTCTTCTTACCCTAAATCTAAACACTCTACAGGGCCAGTTGGAAGTCATCAAAATTAAAAGTTTTGTGCATCAAAGAACACTA
The DNA here is from genome assembly GCF_032405125.1 of Capricornis sumatraensis. Lineage (NCBI taxonomy): Eukaryota > Metazoa > Chordata > Mammalia > Artiodactyla > Bovidae > Capricornis > Capricornis sumatraensis. The sequence goes on from NC_091073.1 coordinate 84,063,121, forward strand.
TCAAAAAAGTGAGAAGACAATCTAGAGAATTTAAGGACACACTTGGAAATCATATATCTGATAAGGATCCATTATCCAGAATAGATAAAGAAGAATTTACAACTCAGTGACAAAAAGATAACTCTATTAAAACTGGCCAAAGGACTTGATGGGCTTCCCTGGTGGCTCAGAGGTTAAAGCGTCTGCCTGCAATGTGGGAGACCTGGGTTTGATTCCTGGGTCGGGAAGATCCCCTGGAGAAGGAAATGGCAACCCACTCCAGTATCCTTGCCTGGAGAATCCCATGGACGGAGGAGCCTGGTGGTCTACAGTACATGGAGTCGCAAAGAGTTGGACACGACTGAGTGACTTCACTTCACTAAAGGACTTGATAGGCATTTCTCCAAAGAAGATAACCAAATAGCCAACAAGCACATGAAAATATATTCAATATAATTAGTTATTAGGAAAATAAAAACAAAAATCACAATGAGATAATTTTTCATGCCCATTAAGATGGCTATAACGAAAAAAGAGAGAGTGAAAGAAAAGAAAGAAAGAAAAAAGAAAACAAGATGGGGAGGATGTGAAAAATTAGAACCCTTTATTTACATTGCTGGTAGGAGTATGAAATCATGTAGCCACTGCAGAAAATAGTTTTGTGATTCTTCAAAAAGGGTCCTTCACACCCTTGCTGCAACTCAAGAAGTTCCCCGACATACCCGTCTCCACTCGAGAGGAACACCGAGGGCCCCCCCAACAGCAAGAGGAGCCCCGGTTCCGCCTCGTAGCTCGAGATGAGGGTTCCTTTCCCTGCTTCGTCGGGAAAGGATTCCCGGAGTTCCCGTCGCATCTCAAGAGGAGGCGCTCTCAACAGGAAAGTCAAGAGGAACTCCTGGGGGTAGTGCCACCATTCCAAAAGTCCCCCAAATGAATTGAACTCAGTTCTCCCACATTGCAGGAAGATTCTTTACTGACTGAGCCACCAGGGAAGCCCAGTGAATTACTATGCTGCCCAGTAATTCCACTCTTGGTATACACATGAAAGAATTGAAAGCAGATATTCAAACAGAAACTTGTGCACAAATGTACATAGTGTTATTATTTTTAATAGCCAAAAGAAAAACAGCTCAAATGTCCATCAACAGATGAATGAATAAATGTGTATAGCCATACAATGAAATAGTAATCAGCCATAAAAGGAATTAAGTACTGATATGTGTTACAAAAAGAGTGAGCTTTGAAGGCATCATGTTCAGTGAAAAAGTCAGACACAAAATGCCACATATTATATGATTACATTTGTATGAAATATCCAGAATAGACGAATCCATAAAGACAGAATACAGATTGATGGTGCTAGTGGCTGCTCAGGAAGGAGAAGATGGGAGTGAGTGTTTAATGGATATAGCATTTCCTTTAGGGGTGAAATGAAAATATTCTGGCAATGGTGTTGGTTGCTCAACTTTGTGAAAGCACTTAATATCACTGAATTATACATTTAAAATGGCTAAACTGATAAATTTTATGTGTATTCTATCAGAAGTAAAGAAAAAATTGACAAATGTTTTGGTAAAACAATTACACATATTTTTCATTTCTCCTCTTATCATGTGAAGGAATTTCTTGAGTTATCCTCCTGGCCTCTCATTCTTGGTTCAGTCCCTTCCTCCTCCTCTCTTTGGGATCACCCTGTACTAAGGAGGGCTTCCCTCATGGCTCAGATGGTGAAAAATATGACTGCAACACTGGAGACCTGGGTTTGATCCTTGGGTCGGGAAGATCCCTTGGAGAAGGGAATGGCTACCCACTCTAGTATTCTTGCTTGGAGAATTCCATGGAGGTAGAGCTTGGTGAGCTACAGTCCATGGGGTCACAAAGAGTCAGACAAGACAGAGCAACTAACACTTTCACTTTGCCCTAAGGAAGATGCTCATCAGGGTGGATTGCCCTGGTGGAAACCTGCTCTTGCCTAGCATGGTCAATGATTGGCCAAGTTGGCCTCATTCAGATAAGAGGTCTTAGCAAGATCATTTGTCAGTATCTAAATCATATTATGGCAGAAAGTGAAGAGGAACTAAAAAGCCTCTTGATGAAAGTGAAAGAGGAGAGTGAAAAAGTTGGCTTAAAGCTCAACATTTAGAAAATGAAGATCATGGCATCTGGTCCCATCACTTCATGGGAAATAGATGGGGAAACAGTGGAAACAGTAGAAACAGTGTCAAACTTTATTTTTGGGGGCTCCAAAATCACTGCAGATGGTGATTGCAGCCATGAAATTTAAAAGACGCTTACTTCTTGGAAGAAAAGTTATGAACAATCTAGATAGCATATTCAAAAGCAGAGACATTACTTTGCCGACTAAGGTCTGTCTAGTCAAGGCTATGGTTTTTCCAATAGTCATGTATGGATGTGAGAGTTGGACTGTGAAGAAGGCTGAGTGCTGAAGAATTGATGCTTTTGAACTGTGGTGTTGGAGAAGACTCTTGAGAGTCCCTTGGACTGCAAGGAGATCCAACCAGTCCATTGTGAAGGAGATCAGCCCTGGGATTTCTTTGGAAGGAATGGTGCTAAAGCTGAAACTCCAGTACTTTGGCCACTTCATGAGAAGAGTTGACTCATTGGAAAAGACTTTGATGCTGGGAGGGATTGGGGGCAGGAGGAGAAGGGGACAACAGAGGATGAGATGGCTGGTTGGCATCACCGACTCGATGGACGTGAGTCTGAGTGAACTCCGGGAGTTGGTGATGGACAGGGAGGCCTGGTGTGCTGCGATTCATGGGGTCGCAAAGAGTTGGACATGACTGAGTGACTGAACTGAACTGAAACCATGTCACCCAAACAAATTTACAAATAATAAACTTTCCATTTGCTCTTATCTGACTTCTACATCTATCTCTCCAGATTTCAAATTTTAAATTGGGTAAAAAGAATGACACTTCCCTCTGAACTCTTGTCACAATACCCCAAGAGACTAATGGTTGTTTAGCAGAAAGCATGGCCACAACTAACCTCTAAACTTCTTAAAGTATGTGCAAATATCTTTACAATTGAAAAGAAAAATTGAGCCAGAAAAGTACCAAAGAACATCAGTCTTTGAGCAGAAAGACTTCCTGATGTAGCTTACAAGTTAACTCATAATTTGTGCTTTATATAATCAATTTGGTTGGCTTCTTCCATGTGATTTATTAATTATACACTAGTTAAAATTAGAGAAACATTTAGAGAAAGATGTTTCAATCTCTTTATCTCTGCCTATGTTTCTTCATTCCTCTCTATACTTTCTCTCTACTGTGCATCACCCTTGATTGGAGACTATAACTTAACAGGAGGTTAGTATAGGACCTGGAAGACAAATTATCACCTAGAATTTAAATAAATTCTCAATAAGTCAATAAATATGGCATTCCATTTTGCATTTTAAAAGCTCTTATTACTGAAATTCCCCAACATATTCCAAAACAAAAAACGACATTTTTATAAAACTGCTCTCTGATTGAATACTTTAAGAAGTCTTAGCTGCACACCAAAAGGAATGTAAGAAAACCTGGAAAGAACTTGTGCCAAGAGTGTAAAAAGAGTGAAAGAGTTTAAAACATGAAAAGATGACAAAGTTTAGAGAAGGAAAGTCTGATTGGCAATAAAATAAGTATATTTATAGATTCCAAGGGCTTTTACTGAGGGTATAATGTGTGTTGGTTTTTGTCTCTTTGGTCATCATGACTGAATTTTCTTCTAGAAAAGGAATGGCTTCCTTTCAGTGAGAACCGTTGAAAATAAGAATGATTTCTCAGGAGAGGTTGGAGATTTTGCACACGGATGTTGGTACTAAAGGGACCTTCCTACTCTGCTGGCTTAGTGTGAGCTCATGCATGGAGGGCATGCAGGATAGGATGGCTTGTATTCTTTACTGCCCCCCAGTCCTGTTAAGAATGTTATCAGCTCCTAAAGTACAGAAAAGAAGGCTAGAAGGCAGCCTAAGTGCCCCTAGCTAATTTTGCTCTGTTTTCTTACAACAACAACCCTGGTTGCTATGACTATAGGCCTGGGAATTTGTAGGAATCTTCTTAATAATCCATGTGATCTCCAATTTTATATTCTATATGGAACGGTGCCCTCTCTCTGAGATAGAGAATCTTGGAGAGGCCAAGAGCTATGGATCCAAGGAAGAAGGAATGTGACCCCATGTTACTGTTGTAAATGCAGTGTGGGTGTGAAATGTCAGTGACAAATGGACCATACATACTGTCATCTGTCAAGTTTGCATGCTTCTGACTTTTACAAGCTCAGTCCTTACGCTTTATCAAGGTAAAAGTGGAAAGACTTAAGTTCATATCATTGAGAAAGACATATTTTCTCTCTATATAAATTAGATTCTTTATTTTAAAAGATACTGTAATATCTAGTAAAATTAGTATTGACTATAGCCTTCCATATAGGAGCTTTTCTTGTAGGTATCTATCCTGAAGAAGAATCTACATGTTTACAAAATAGAGTTCATTGAAGCATTTTCTGTCACTGTGACTAGTTGATGGCAACCTTAACACGAAGGAATAGTTAATTTATCTGTGATGTATTCATTCCGTGAAATATGACACAGTAGTTATAAAGAGGGAGGTAGATCCATATATTTAGATACAGAAGATATTTTAGGTATCTTGCCAAGTGAGAAAGCAGGTTTCAAAAAGATACAAAGAGCATGAGTCCATTTATGTAAATAAAAACATATAAAACCAATATAGACATGTAGACATAAGAATGTTTGAAAATTTCCTATGTGCCAGTTACTGTTCTAATGGCTTTGTATATACTGCTCCATTCAAAACTCAGAATAGCTCCACAGAATGTATACTAGTATGATCCACACTACAGATGAGGAAACCGTGGCCCAGAGGTTCAGTAACATACCTCAGGGTCACTGTGTTACCGATGAAAATACATAGGGAAAGTATAAGAAGAGTATATAGAAAAGTGACAGCAAGATTATCTTCTGGATAATATAGCAAGATGCATGTATGTGTATATACATGCACAGATAAAGTACTTTAAGAAAAAATAAAAATAGAAAAAAGTAAGAAAAAAAGTGACTCTTCTTCCTAAGCTTTAATGGAAAAAGTAAGAAATTTCCCATTGACCTAAAATCTGCCCTTTGATTCATGTTTGTATAAGGTTACCCTGGCTCTCTGCCAGAATCTCTTGGCCACGTATTTGTAACTTTTGCTTCCTCAGTTAATACCGTCTCATCTCAGTAAAGGTGAGAAATAAGGATAAGCTAATGGTCTGAAACTCCAGTACTTTGGCCATCTCATGCGAAGAGTTGACTCATTGGAAAAGACTCTGATGCTGGGAGGGATTGGGGGCAGGAGGAGAAGGGGACGACAGAGGATGAGATGGCTGGATGGCATCACGGACTCGATGGACGTGAGTCTGAGTGAACTCCGGGAGTTGGTGATGGACAGGGAGGTCTGGTGCGCTGTGATTCATGGGGTCACAAAGAGTCGGACACGACTGAGCAACTGAACTGAATGGTCACAGGGCAATGCAAACATCACTGATGTTGCACAAGCCTCAGGCCCTAAAGAGGAGGGAGTTCAAAGACCAGGGATTAATTACACTGATCTGGAGTTTCCAGGCTTCACCTTGTAGGGTCACTATGACTTAGTATCATTCTTGAACACAAATGTTCCTGCCCAGTCTGATGTGATTCCTTGATACCCTTGAGATGCCATGGTTGATTCTACAGTAATTGCTCAGTTTATAATGGGTGTTAGGAAGGGGGAACAGGTCCTGGCTCTTGGTGTTATAGTTCCTCAGAAGCAGTGCTGCTGCAGAGCAGCTTCTTAATGGGCCACAGTGGTTCCTCAAGTGAGGACCACTCTCAGCAAACCAGACACCAAAGGAAGATATCTGTCAAACGGAAAGGGAGGTTCTGTCTCCCTAAGAGAAAAAGTTTTGGAGCCTGTTCCTAAGCAGATCTTCAGAAAGTAGGTCAGTGTTTGGGGAGGTGGCTGTTTGTGTGAATCTAAGATGCAGCAAATCGGATGTGCAGGACTGTTCTCTCTTAACATCTCTAATAACTAGGATAACAGTCTTCTGCCTGGACCATTTTATTGGTAATTCCATCTAGAAATTTGCAACTTATCAATCTCAGTCTTCAGTCTTTTCCCTGCTCAGTTCAAGTTAGTTTTCCCCATGAGAATAAAGAGCTTAGATAAATTTCATATTCATATCTCAGTTAAGCACTTTCATCCAAAAGAAAGATTTCAATACATGCTATACCAGGACTGTAGTCAATAGCAAGGAATTCCTGATTTCACTGAAAAATTTTATTAATATTGCTCTCATTGTTTTAAACATATTTTAAGGAAGCAAATCTTAGGTTGATAATTGCCCATTCACATAATTATTTACATTTCCTTTATTTATGTCTCTTCTAACATCATAATTTAACTTGTTTCCCTTTTCTGGAGCCTTTTCCCCCTTCTGCTTCTTATTGCCCTCATTCTCATTGCCAGGGTTTCATTTTCCCACCAATGCCTTCCAATGAAAGGAGATCTTTTTAGTTTATTCCAAGTAACCACTCTGTCCATAGTCCCCTGGAGATTTTCTCCATGCTCTTGACAGTTGACCTTTCCTTTACTTCAGCAATGCTATAATCCCTCAAAGAACTTTTGGGAGAGCCTCTATTTTGGGGTCATTATCTGCTAATTGATGTCCATATTCTCCACTATGTAAGGGATAAGTTTTATGGACACAATTTTAAGTTCCTGATCATTTTGGCAATAAGAAATTTACAGCTTCTCATTATCCTCTAAGCTGCAGATTTCCTCTTACAAAAAAAATTGTTTATGGGAAGTTAGATGGATGGATGTTTTGATTTTCTGACTTGACTGTATTATCATTCCATTGTTTATTGAAAAACACTTAATTGCATGCTGACTATGTGTCAAACACTGTGATGGATAAAAAGATGAAGATGATACCATCCCTGGCTGCCAGTGCCCCTGGTTTAGTGGATACAATAAATATATAAGCAAATGTAATAGTGTGAGACTTAGTGATAGCATTAGAAGGAAGTCCTCTGAGAACACCAAAGTTGGTTCTCTTGGGAGACTGGAGATGAAGAAGGACCACAGGAAGGAAGAGGGAGTCATGCATTTATCCCAGAAAATGTTTGAACAAAGTTTTGGGGAAGGAATAGGTGTTCTCCAGGCAGGGCCTACAGGGAGGGAAAGGCCACAAGGAAGAAAGCCTACAAGGAAGAAAAGCCTACAGGGAAGAAAAAGTGCAGCAAGTGGGAATGTAAGGAGACTTGGAGAACCATTATATTTTGAGAAAAAGCCTCAGTTGGCTGTAATCAAGAGGGCAAAAGAGGGGGACGAGGGCAAAAACGTCTATGGTACCCAGAAACAAAACTCCTTATATGTGATGTTACTGTATTTTCATTTATTTTGCAGGTGAAAATAAGATAGTGAAGACTTTAAAGTCTCAACATGTGTATAAACCTGCTTCATAATACAATGTAGAGTGTATTTCTCTGTTGAGGTTAATCTTGTGAAGAGTGTGCCCTTGAAATCCCCGGCTTGTGCTGCACTACCCAAAGTATTCGATTTGGCAACGGTCCATCACTCTCCTCTTCTCAGAGAACTGTGTGTCTTGCCCTAAGCCATTGCTGCTAATGAGCTTATAGAGAGAAAACAGCCCCTCCTTTCGAAGGAGGACTTGATGCCTTATTCATATACAGGCTTCCATGCAGAGAGGCCCAGCAAGGAAGCAGCAGAGACTCCACCCATCAGCAAGCCTGGGGAAAGCCCAGGGGAGAACTGGACACAAAGCCCTGCTGCCCTGCAGGCTACCCAAGTTTGAATGGAAGCTTTGATCCTCATCTTACGTGATATCTTGGCAAACCTGGCCACTGGTGAATTTCTTCTTTAAAAGACAAGATGTTTCCTGAGGCCAATACATACTCTCATGATTTCTCCCTTTCCTCTCTGGCAGGTTCTCTTCTCTCTTTTTTAAGGTTCATCTTACCCATTTGTTCCAACTCTATCTGGGCAATGTCATGAATTTACTTATTAAACATTTTAAATCCTGGGACCCAAGGCAGGAAAGTTCCTTGGCTTATGTTTTTGATGAGTACCTGAAAACGTGAGCCCGCAGCTGTTGTGTGCATGTGATATTGTGTCATTCTTAGGTGTCCATTATATTTTCAAAGATTTTTCCCCGTGGGTGCCTGCAGAGCGTGCCAAATACTTTCAAGAATACAGATCCACAATTACTTTCATACTCTTTTGGGGTTAGGGGCAACTCTGGAAACTTATTGTTTGGCATAAATTATTTGAAAGGATTTGAGACTACTTAGTAGTGTTTATCCCTCTTGGCATGCATCTTTATATGTTTGGTTCTCTGTATAAGAGTTAATATGCTTGAATGCCCCACCCAGGCCCTAGTAGGGGTGCTACACAGTATGTACTCTATATTGTGCTCACATTGTTTTTCTGGAGGTATAAAAAATTCTGAAGCCTGGCCTCTAGGGGTGTGATCCAATATTAATACTCACTTTGGGAAGCAATACTACCTTGTACTATCCCATGTATAGTCAATTATCACTGATTCACACACAAACTCTGGAAATGAAATTAGATGGATATATAAGCCATCCTTTTCTTCTATATTCAAATAAATGTCCCCAGAATGGTGATATACTTTCCAGGTATTTCTATTTCTTTGGGAATATTTGGTGACTATGTAGAATTTTAATGTTTAAGTCTTAAATTTTTAGCAACCAGTTCCTCATGAATTCATTAGAGTTTTGTGGAGTTAGTAACCCTACATATAAATATTATAGTAAAGAAGTTAAAGAAATCACTGCTTTAAAATATGACATTACTGCCATCAATGCACATTACTAACCTCATGGGAAACAAACAAGCAAAGAAAATAAATTAAATTTAATTTATAGGTAGAATTATTTGGGGATCAGTTAAAGTATTTTATTTTCTATGGGAAGCTGTGTGTAATGCTGATGGGCATTTAGTTTAGTAGTTAGTGAGTGAATACTAATTAGTCATAAATTGGGGAAAAATGTAAATCTCTACTAAGGGAGGATGATTTGAGTTGTTATTTCTATTTACCAGATAAGCAAACTGAGGCACAAGAATAAAAACTGTCTTTGAGCTTTAAGTTTACTCTTGGTTCAGAGAATAACTAATCAATACTTCCCCTCTCTTTCTCCTTCTCTTCTTCCTCCTCCTCATTTGACAATTCAATGCCAGAAGTCTGCTCTTTATTCTTTTTTAAATAATAATTTTTCGTATTTTCACTGACACTGTTTTTCAGTGTCACGTGTGATCCAGCATGTGTGGGTCATCCACAGTGCTGAATTTCAGAAGAAAAACTATCTGAGGCCTAGGATGGGTTTTATTGGCCAGTGTAAGAAACCCATGACTTGACTAAGCCAGTGCGGTTTGACAGGATTAACTCTGAGAAAGATCTATACCCATCAGTTTAAAAACATTGCTAAAAATGAGACAAATTTAAAAAACAATGTTGCAGTTATGTTTGGGTCAATTTCAATTTATGGGAGAGTGAATGTTTACAAAGCATCAAGGCGGGTCTGAGTGGGGGTGGGTGGCAAATGCCTGGCACCCTGGAGGATGATACAAATTTAGACTTCAACTTCCCAGAGGACTTCACAATAAAATTTGGTGTTCTTTATAATTTGGTAAGGTGAGTTAGAGTTGAATATCATCTTCCAGGAGCCATATGCCTGGAGATGTTTATAGAATACCTACTACAGCAATGAAGTCAGTGACAGAGCCAGAATTAAAACTCAGGGCATCTGAGGATCCCGGATCTGCTCTCAGCCATTTTGCCATAATGGGGATGAATTGAGTCACCAGTGCAAACTCTGGGGGAGGGGACTTAAAATAATTTCTTCTGACTACGCTGCATCTTATCTTGCCACATTGTGGGTGACGGAGCCTGTCCTCATTATCTTATGCCCAAGCATGAGCCCTTGTGTAGGAGAAGTGAGAAAAGTGAAGTCTGGGGTGTGATTTTGATTGTCATGTGGGAAGAGGATGGAAGCAACTTCCCCCTCCCCATGGACCAGGGATGAATCCGGGCACTGCATTCTCCTCCCTGCCTGAGAGCTGAGGGCGCAACTCCTACTTCTTTGGCCACAAACACAGATTTTTAGTGACATCAGTTGAGCAGCAGATGATCGGACCTGACTTGTAATTGCATTTTGCTTCCCAGAAACTCTTACCTCCTCATCGTTAAAGAAAATGTCACCACCTTTGGGGTCACAGGTATCTTTCTTTGAGGTGATATCCAAATTTTACATACAAATTCTTAGATATGACCGGCTTCCCAGTTTGGGGTGCAAAATAATGTTTCATTCCTCCTCATATCCAAATCGTATTCACTCCCCATCTCTGTTCCACTGAGGCTTTATCTCTCTTGAGGTACCAAACCAATACTTCCTCATTGGAGGGGTTCAGTAGCAATGAAAAACCTGTACAGAAATGGAAAAGGGAAAGTTTGGCCATTTGCCCTGAAGAAGACCCCTTCTCCAGTGTGGTTGTCACTGTATGGTGTTGCCAACAAGACGGGAAACCAAGCTTTCCACTACTCATAAAGCTCTAAGGCACTGAAGTGGACCCCGGCTCCACCTCTGGATCCAGCGTATGAAAGAAACTACTTCCTCACAGGAAGGATTCTTCTCATTCACGGTTGCTTCACTCCAAGCCAGACCAAAAGATAAGATATAAACCTATCACTTCACACTCATGCACAGATGGTTTCTCCAGGGCACACTACGATACCCAGACCCTGGTCCAAAGGGTCAGAGAAGTTGTGCAGCACGATGAAGCACTCCCCATCAACATGGGCTCTGATTGTGAGTTTAAATTCAGCTCTCCTGGGGCCCCTTTTCTCATGTGCTGATCTTATTCGGGGCAACCCCAGATGTTCAGCAATGTGTGCGTGCTGTCACTTCACTTGAGTCTGACTCTTTGAAGCCCTATGGACTGTAGCCTGCCAGGCTCCTCTGTCCATGGGACTCTCCAGGCAAGAATACTGGAGCGGGCTGCCATGCCCTCCTCCAGGGAATCTTTCCAACCCAAGGATCAAACCCACATCTCTTACGTCTCCTGCATTGGCAGGTGGGTTCTTTACCACTATTGCTACTTGGGAAGTCCCAGACCTTCAGTATCCTCTAAAAACTTGGAACCTCAAAACTTCAATTTTTCTCCTTTAAGAAGGCTATTTGGCCTCACTATGAATCTACTGATGATAAGGAGAGGGGCAAGTCTAGCTTTAACCATCTGTAGATCTGATGCCTGACAACTTGCCTTGCCAACAAGAAAACCACAATGTGCTTGTCTCATGTGATACTATTTAAAATGACTGTCTATTTTTTCTCTGAAAAAAAAAATCAGGGAACTGTTATGCTGCTAAAATGAGAAGTGACTAGTGTAATGTGCTATTTAATGTCAGTTTTCTAAAAAAAACAAATAAAACACATTAAACAATCAGCAAAACCAAAAGATTCACCCCCCTGAACAGTACTGCTGTGAGCAATGTAGTCACCTCAATAGAAGCACTGTTATTGAGGAAGAAGATGCATGATTTCTGAGAAAACAGAACGTAACCACCAACATAGATGTTCTGAGTATGTTAGGGATCAAGAGAAAGCGTGTTGACTGAATAGTATTCCACTGTGTGTGTGTGTGTGTGTGTGTGTGTGTGTGTGTACATTCATTTATCCCTAACATAAGTATATATTTGCTTCAGTCATGTCTGACTCTTTGTGACCCCATGGACCATAGCTGCCAGGCTCCTCTGTTCATGGGATCTTTTAGGCCAGAATACTGGAGTGGGTTGCCATTTTCTTCTCCAGGGAATCTTCCCCATTCAGGGATCTAACTCACGTCTCCTGCATGTCAGGCGGATTCTTTACTGCTAAGCCACTGGGGAAGCCCCTATATGTGTCTCTGTGTGTGTATGTGTGTGTTTGTATACATATATTACAACTTCTTTATTCATTCACCTGTTGATATACATTAAGGTTGCTTCCATGCCTTGGCTGTGGTGAATAGCTCTGCTATGAACACTGGGCTGCATGTATCTTTTTGAAAGAAAGTTTTCTCTGGGTATATGCCCTGGAGCAAACTGTTGGAAATTCTAGCAACTCTATTTTTAATATTTTGAGGAACATCCATACTGTTTTCTATAGTTGATGCACCAGTTTACATTCTCATCAGCAATGTTGGAGGGTTCCCTTTTCTCCACACTCTACTTAGTATTTTTTAATATTATTTGTAGGCTTTTTAACGATGGCCATTCTGATTGCTGTGATAAAAAAAGAATGAAATAATGCCATTTACAGCAACATGGATGAATTTACAGATTATCATACTAAGTGAAGTAAGCCAGTCAGAGAATGACAAATATCATATGATATCACTTACATGTGGAATCTTAAAAAAATGATACAAATGAACTTATTTTCGTAACAGAAATAAACTGACAGACTCAAAAAACAAACTGATGATTACCAAAGGGGAGAACAGGGTTACGGTGGGGTAGAGACAAATTCAGAGTATGGGATTAACATAAACATACTAAACAGTTCAGTTCAGTCATTCAGTCAAGTCCAACTCTTTGCAACCCCATGGACTGCAGCTTGCAAGGCTTCCCTGTCCATCACCAAATCCCAGAGCTTGCTGAAACTTGTCCATTGAGTTGGTGATACCATCCAACCATCTCATACTCTGTTGTCCCCTTCTCCTTTTGCCTTCAATCTTTCCCAGTATCAGGGTCTTTTCTAAAGAGTCAGTCATATCAGGTGGCCAAAGTATTGGAGCTTCAGCTTCAGCATCAGTCCTTCCAATGAATATTCAGGATTGATTTCCTTTAGGATGGACTGGTTGGATCTCCTTGCAGTCCAAGGGACTCTCGAGAGTCTTCTCTATCACCACAGTTCAAAAGCATCAATTCTTCATCACTCAGCTTTCTTTATAGTCCAACTCTCACATCCATACACGATTACTGGAAAAACCATAGCTTTGACCACAGGGACCTTTGTTGTCAAAGTAATGTCTGCTTTTTAATATGCTGTCTAGATTGGTCATAGCTTTTCTTCCAGGGAGCTAGTGTCTTTTAATTTCATGGCTGCAGTCACCATCTGCAGTGATTTTGGAGCACAAGAAAATCAAGTCTGTCACTGTTTCTATTGTTTCAACATCTATTTGCCATGACATGATGCAACGAGGTCCACGATCTTAATTTTCTGAATGTCGAGTTTCAGTCCAGCTTTTTCACTCTCTGCTTTCACTTTCATCAAGAGCCTCTTTAGTTCTTCTTCACTTTCTGCCACTCAGGTGTTGTCATCTGCAAATCTGAGTTTATTGATACTTCTCCTGGCAATCTTGAACATACTAACATATATATATATATATGTAAGCAACAAAATCCCACTGTATAGCACAGGTAACTACATTCAATATCCTATAATAAACCATACTGGAAAAGAATATGAAAAAGGATATATATATTAAACTGAACTGGGCTTCCCTGGTTACTCAGCTTGTGAAGAATCTGCCTACAATGTGGGATACCTGGGTTCTATCCCTGGGTTGGGAAGATCCCCTGGAGGAGGGCATGGCAACCCACTCCAGTATTCTTGCCTGGAGAATCCCCATGGACAGAGGATCCTGAGGAGGGGGCTATAGCCCATGAGGGTCTCAAAGAGTTGGGCACAACTAAGCACAGCACAGAACTGAATCTCTTTGCTGTATATCAGAAACTAACATGAAGTTGTAAATTAACTGTGCTTCCAAAAAAATCAATAAAAAAGAAAATGTTGACTCTAACATAGCTAGGAAACCTGAGTGCTGGATGAAGAAAACTCCACTTTGGTCTTGCAGAGGATGACTAACAGTCAGACAATGTACAGAGGGACATGAGGCTGGCCTGCCAGGACTAAAGCTAGGAACATTCCACACACACATTTTGTTGACAAACTTAACCTGAACAGTCTGCACCCTACGTGGTTTCAGGTAGGGTGAGATCACATCAAAAGGTTAATACTATATACATTGATGTTTCACTGTTCAACCAAAGGTTTATAATGTGTTGCTTTGTGAGTATAATCTGAAGAACATCAGGTTCATAATCACTTCTCCTATTCTTGGGCATAGGCATTGAGTAAAGTGCAAGTGGAATCACCCACAACACTGTCATGTATTTTCTTTCCTTCCACTTCAAGGAATTTAAATCACATGGGTTAAACTTGCATATGATGTGAATACCCTGTAAGTGGGAAGGGAGGGCATATACATGCAAAGTCTTGAGAAAGTAACATCACACAAGGAAAGGCAATTGCTGTCCAGTAAGTTCCAGGAAAAAATTCTACTTCTAAAATAATATTGGTGTGGAAACAGGAAATTTATTTTCTGGGTGTTCTCAGTAAGCTGTTAGTCTGAGATGAAGTCAAGGCTACTAAAGAAGAGATGAACACAGTTTTTGAAATATGCTTCCAAGTGTTTTTAAGTCTGGCTTTGAGGGTACCACCCCAGTTTTCCTATTGGACTGGTTCTTCCTTCTCAGGCTCCTTTGTATCTTTCTCTTCATCTTCCCAGAATCGAATGTTGGGATCCCACAAGGCTTAGTTTTTGGATCTCTTCTCTCCTAAATATATGCTTGCTGTTTGCTTGGTGATTTCTTCCATTCTCATGACTATACACATACATATCTGATGGTTATGCCTTTATATCTACAGACCAGAGCTCCTCTGGCAACTGTAGACCCACTTACCAATTACCCACCTAACATCTCCACTTTGACATAATAGTCATCTGAAGCAAACATATCTAAAGTTGAATTTTTGATTTCTTATTTTCATCATATTTGCTCTTCCTCTTACCATGTCCTCTGTCAATGACATCTCCATTCATCAATTGTTCAGGTCAAATATATGAAATTATCCTTCATTGTCTTTTTCTCTCCCACACTATATCTAATCCATCAGCAAATCTTATTGTCTGAATATTCAAAATGCATGCACAATCACTTTGGACATTACCCTGATTCAGGTCACAGGCGTCTCTTGTCTGGATCACTGCCTTCCTTCCTTAATTGTTCTTTTTCTATTCTTGCCTCCCTTGGACTAGTCTCACAATGGTCAGAGATACCTTTTAAAGATGTAAATCAGATCACATATTTCCTTTGTCCAAAAGTTTCTGATGGTTTCCCATTGAGGCTAGACACTTTGGCCTTTAAGGGTTCCTAGAAGACACTAAGGAGAAGGCAATGGCAACCCACTCCAGTGTTCTTGCCTGGAAAATCCCAGGGACGGCGGAGCCTGGTGGGCTGCCATCTATGGGGTTGCACAGAGTTGGACACGACTGAAGTGACTTAGCAGCAGCAGCAGAAGACACTAAACCCTTTACTTTCTGAGAACATTTTCATGTATTTTATTTTGTTATTTATTTTATTTGCTAGTCCCTTAAACCTGGGACCACCACCCTCTGTAGTTTTAGCATAGCTGTCTCCAAACCCATAAATCTCTCCACAGAGGGGAGATTGTAATTTTAAAAGACAACCAGGTCTTCATTTACATTTCAGATTCTTAATGTTATGGATCAAACTTATGTTAGGAAGAAGGTACAAGGTGCTTAAATCAATTTTATGATTGAATCTTTAATCTAGATGCATTTTAGTAATGAAAATATTAGAGAACCTGCCCAAGATGTTAAGAGATATAGATGGAAAATTTACCATAGTGTGGTTGAAGGCAAAGTGTAAGGGGAAATTAAGAAAAAAAAATGAATAAAATACATTTCATATTTATAGTGCTTTAAGTTGACACGTCCCAACAAACCAGTTCCTGTGGTTTAGGGAAGACCATTGATACACATACCAGAACCGAACATGCTGTGAAACTTCTGTGTTGGTTCTAATAACACAGCTGATTTGTTTAAGTTTTCTAAGTATCATATCTGGGGCACATTCCAAGAATATCATACCTCAACTGAGTAGTATTATGTATGAAGCAATGCAAAAGTTCTCAAAATACGCTCAGAAAATGGAACTCTGCATGCCTTTACTAACTAGGTAGAACAAAATAAATGTAAACATATACTTTAAATGATGAAGATGGAGATTTTAAATAACAGTAATTATTTAAGAATGAAAATGTCTTACATGAAAGCACTCATAGTAAACATTAAAATCAATAAAGCCTATAGAGTGATTACATTGTATGTAATTTATCCATGTAAATTTAGAAACATAATGCAGAAGTCAAAAAAATATAATGGTACGTCATGAAATTCATCATGTAATAATACAATGGATCTATTATCCCAGGTCAATTAATAGCAATTAAGAAGTAAAAAGTGGCTGAAATAGCTCAGTTGGGAGAGCATTAGACTGAAGAAGTAAAACAAGGGAAGAGTAGATGAAGTAAAATACACCAAATTCCTTATTATGAATAATATCAGTCCAAAATTACTGAGAATTTTAGAGATGTGTAAATTTAAATATGTAGCTTGATACTCTACTGTGACCAAAGTGGAATTAAAAAAAAAAAATTCACAACTTGAAATTTCCTACAGAATAGAAAGGAAAGAACTTAATGTTGATATAACTAAGCCTTTGTGATCTGAAAAAAAAATCATTTTCATATTGCAAAAAAAAAATGTTTTGCAAAAACAAGAAAACATGTAGAAAAATGTAAGAGTGCTGCAGTCATTAATATGTAAAATAAAATTAATTTAAACATAAACTTTGGCATGTGAACTCAGATATAATATCCACAAGGATAAATTAACATGTATCTATTTACTTTTAACTTAGAAAATAAAAATATGTTCTCTTTTTATATGTTCATAAAACGTTTAGAAAACATGAAGCAGAGATTAAGATACAAAACTTCAATAATTTCCCAAAATAAAGATTGTGCAAGATATCAGATCAAAATTCCAGGAAGTTAATGATAAAGAAAATAAGTACATTTCCATGTATTTTTGAGCCCCATTCTGCTTAGTGTCTTTGTGCCTTTGGTTAGCATGTAGTACACAGATTTTTAAACGCCCAGCCATTAGTTTTTTTCCTTCTTCCTTAGTAACAGAACTTCCAATTTTAGTTGGATATTTGGCTAACCAAAATATTCCCTTGCAGCCAGGTCTACATGAATGACTGCATTCAAGTCATTGATTTGAAGTTACACTAGTGTGCTCACAATAGTGGGCACAACTTCTGGTACATGTCCTCCAAGGAAGGGCTGCTTCTTTCTGTAACATTCCATTTTACCACTGGCTGCGCAGTGGATTGGAGCAAAACCATCACTGGGCTCTGGAGCATGACAGCCTCAACTCTTGGCTGAGACCATGGTAGATAATTCTGAGAGAGAGCAGTTTCTGATCCATGATAGAAAAATAAAACCAAATGAACTGTATGAAGGAGTGAGTAGTCAAAGAAAGTAAAAGCAAGGAGTACAGGCTGCTCTTTCAAAAAGCTTCACAGTGAAGCCAGGGAAATATGAGGCTGCCATTTGTGGAAGAGTCAAAACTGTGAAAGGGTCATGCCTTCTGGGTGGGATGAAGCAGAACAGTGGAGTATCTGGAATGTTTATATTCTGAGTCTAGGAAAGAACTGCCTTGGAAAGAGAGAAAATTGAATAAATCATTGCAATAGTTGAATAAAGTTTGAAAGGGGTTGGAATTCAAAGTAAATGGAGAAAATGCTCATCTCCCATGGCAGAAAGGAGAGATACACATAAATCAAGGAGTGCAGGCTACAGGAATTTAAGGTCCAGCCTCCAATTCTTTCTGAAACTTAAGAATCAAATTAAGTGTGAAGAATGAGGGAAGACATCAAGGTGAGAATAATCCTTACAGGATTAGAAAAAATAAGCAAATTATAGATAAGAAAGAACATGGTTGAACATTCCTGAGCTCTCACCTGAGATTAGCCCAAAGAATTCATCATCAGCCAATGACCAAAGCAATATGATTTTCTCCAGCAGTGCATCAAACCTTAGAAATTGGAGTCAGAATGAATCATTAGGCTTTTGTAGAATAGATTATTTGCAAGACTTACACAGCAGATGATCAAAGAGTTGGTGGAAATGAGTGGGCTGATGACAGTGTGGTTGAAATAATAAACCATGAAGTCCAGACAAGTAAGGAAATAAACTGAAATGGGCGTGGAGGGAGTGGAGAGTCTGATTAAACAAAGACAGGGCGGGAGTGGGGGTTGTCTACAGCTTGGTTGTGTTGACAGTGGAGCGTGAGCCTGATGATGTCTGTTGGGTGGTGATGAAAAGAGCGAACTTGGTGGTCCACAGGGGCCATTAAGGAGGACAGAGTGGAACAGAGAGGTCAAGGGGTGATAGCGGGTGAAGGAAAGCAGAGAGAGGAAGAAAGTGGGCAGGCTTATGAGGCTGACTTAGGAAATGTGGCATCCAAATGAAGTTGAAATCATGCAGTTTGGAAGGAAAAGGTTTAAAAAAGAAAATTGGTCCAGGGCAAACTCTGTTTGCCATGGTGGTAGACCAAAAACGAATGGCATAGAGACATGAAGTCACTGGAAACAAGAGAGCAGGCCCACCAGCTAACAAAGTCAGTTCAGTTTAGTTCAGTTCAGTCACTCAGTCATACCTGACTCTTTGTGACCCCATGGACCACAGTAAGCCAGGCATCGCTGTCCATCACCAACTCCCAGAGTTTACTCAAACTCATGCCCATTGAGTTATGATGCCATCCAACCATCTCATCCTCTGTTGTCCCCTTCTCCTCCCACCTTCAATCTTTCCCAGCATCAGGGTCTTTTCAAGTGAGTCAGTTCTTCACATCAGGTGGTCAAAGTATTGGAGTTTCAGCTTTAATGTTGGTCCTTCCAATAAACATTCAGGGCTGATTTCCTTTAGGATGGACTGGTTGGATCTCCTTGCAGTCCAAGGGACTCTCAAGAGTCTTCTCCAACACCACAGTTCAAAACCATCAATTCTTCAGTGCTCAGCTTTCTTTATAGCCCAACTCTAACATCCATACATGAATACTGGAAAAACCATAGCCTTGACTAGATGGACCATTGTTGGCAAAGTAATGTCTCTGCTTTTTAAAATGCTGTCTAGGTTGGTCATAACTTTCCTTCCAAAGAGTAAGTGTCTTTTAATTTTATGGCTGCAGTCACCATCGGCAGTGATTTTGGAGGCCAAAAAATAAAGTTTGTCACTGTTTCCACAGTTTCCCCGTCTATTTGACATGAAGTAATGGAATCAGACGCCATGGTCTTAGTTTCCTAAAAGCTGAGTTTTAAGCCAGTGTTTTCACTTTCCTCCTTCACTTTCATCAAGAGGATCTTTAGCTCTTCTTTGCTTCCTGCCATAAGGGTGGTGTCATCTGCATATCTGAGGTTATTGATATTTCTCCCAGCAATCTTGATTCCAGCTTGTGCTTCATCCAGTCCAATGTTTCTCATGATGTACTCTGCATATAAGTTAAATAAGCAGGGTGACAATATACAGCCTTTCCCTATTTGGAACTAGTCTGTTGTTCCATGTCCAGTTCTAACTATTGCTTCCTGACCTGCATACTGATTTCTCAAGAGGTCAAGTGGTCTGGTATTCCAAACTCTTGAAGAATTTTCCACAGTTTATTGTGGTCCACACAATCAAAGGCTTTGGCATAGTCGACAAAGCAGAAGTAGATATTTTTCTGGAACTCTCTCACTTTTTTGATGATCCAGTGGATGTTGGCAACTTGATCTCTGGTTCCTCTGCCTTTTCTAAAACCATCTTGAATATCTGGAAGTTCACAGTTCACGTACTGTTGAAGCCTGGCTTGGAGAATTTTGAACATTACTTTACTAGCATGTGAGATGAGTGTAATTGTGTGGTAGTTTGAGCATTCTTTGGCATTGCCTTTCTTTGGGATTGGAATGAAAACTGAACTTTCCAGTCCTGTGGCCACTGCTGAGTTTTCCAAATTTGCTGGCATATTGAGTGCAGCACTTTCAGAGCATCATCTTATAGGATTTGAAATAGCTCAACCGAAATTCCTTCACCTCCACTGGCTTTGTTCATAGTGATGGTTCCTATGAACCATGGTTGACTTCACATTCCAGGATGTCTGGCTCTAGGTAAGTGATCACACCATTGTGATTATTTAGATCATGAAGATCTTTTTTGTACAGTTCTTCTGTGTATTCTTGCCACCTCTTCTTAATATCTTCTGCTTCTGTTAGGTCCATGCCATTTCTGTTCTTTATCAAGCCCATCTTTGCATGAAATGTTCCCTTGGTATCTCTAATTTTCTTGAAGAGATCTCTAGTCTTTCCCATTCTGTTGTTTTCCTCTATTTCTTTGCATTGATCGCTGAGGAAGGCTTTCTTATCTCTCCTTGCTGTTCTTTGGAACTCTGCATTCAAATGGGTGTATCTTTCCTTTTCTCCTTTGCTTTTTGCGTCTCTTCTTTTCTCAGCTATTTGTAATGCCTTCTCAGACAGCCATTTTCCTTTTTTGCATTTCCTTTTCTTGGGGATGGTCTTGATCCCTGTCTCCTGTACAATGTCACGAACCTCTGTCCATAGTTCTTTAGGCACTCTGTCTATCAGATCTAATCCCTTGAATCTGTTTATTACTTCCACTGTGTAATCATAAGGGATTTGATTTAGGTCAGTTCTAAATGGTCTAGTGGTTTTTCCTACTTTCTTCAATTTAAGTCTGAATTTGGCAATAAGGAGGCTCATGATCTGAGCCACAGTCAGCTCCCGGTCTTGTTTTTGTTGACGGTATAGACCTTCTCCATCTTTGGCTGCAAAGAATATAATCAGCCTGACTTCAGTGTTGACCATCTGGTGATGTCCATGTGTAGAGTCTTCTCTTGTTCTGTTGGAAGAGGGTGTTTGCTATGACCAGTGCGTTCTCTTGGCAAAACTCTATTAGCCTTTGCCCTGCTTCATTCTATACTCCAAGGCCAAATTTGCCTGTTACTCCCGGTGTTTCTTGACTGCCTACTTTTGCATTCCAGTCCCCTATAATGAAAAGGACATCCTTTTTGGGTGTTAGTTCTAGAAAGTCTTGTAGGTCTTCATAGAACCATTCAACTTCAGCTTCTTCAGCATTACTGGTTGGGGCATAGACTTGGATCACCGTAATATTGAATGGTTTGCCTTGGAAATGAACAGAGATCATTCTGTCATTTTTGAGAGTGCATCCAAGTACTGCATTTTGGACTCTTTTATTGACAATGATGGCTACTCCATTTCTTTTAAGGGATTCTAGCCCACAGTAGTTGATATAATGGTCATCTGAGTTAAATTCAGCCATTCCAGTCCATTTTAGTTCCCTGATTCCTAAAATGTCGACGTTCACAAGCTAACAAAGTGCTTCTTGTCAATATCTTTCAGAATTCCTTTTGTAAATGTAAAACCTGCAACATGTGCATCATGAGCTCCATTAAATAAACCATTTAAAAAAAAAATTTTCTGATCATGATCAGATCACTGTGAATGAGATAGGTTGAGTTTTCCCAGTTATTATTATTTTCCCAATAATAATTCCATTTTAGTTGTTAAAACAAAGCCCTACCAAGACCTCTGTGCTATTGCTTTTTTTACTTTCTCTTGTTCCAGTAGAGGGCACTCAAAGCTCAAAGAAACACATATCATCATTTTCACAGCAATGGTTGTTTTATCTAATTAAAGCTCATATTTAAATGAAAAAAAAGAAGAAATTCTGATTTAATAAAGCAAATACCAGTCATGCTTTTATATGTCACTAAAATGAGATGAGATCTTAGAAGTGACTAAATGAGGATGTGCCTCCCCAGACGTGCTTCTTTCATTTCCACTCAGCACATACTGAAAGTAGAAAGGAAATCCTCTTGTCTAAGAAACAGGATGAGCTTTCTAAATTCATGTCTCCCTTGGACCCCTGATTCTCAGTTCCATTTTCACTCTCGTGTGACTTTGAGAGAGGTTTTAAAGGTGTCTGGAAATATCTGGTGGACTACTGGAGAAATATCCTTCCATGGAAAAATTTGAGAAAGAGCTGATTAGAGAGAAGTGACTTTAAAACCCGAGAAACCTCCTATTGGCAATTCTGTATGACCAATCAGAGAAGTCTCTAAGACTGAGGTTGCAGCCTACTGTGAGCAGCCCACGGAGCTTCTTAGGGAAGTTTCCAGAAGACCTTGTGCTCTAAAGAGTTATGAAAATGCAAGTATTGTGAATACTTGAGGGGGGACTGTTTTCCAAGCAGAAGACTAACTTTGTGTGGCTCTGATTGCCAATTTGGCAGCATACACAGTGGAAGATGTGAACAGTGGTAACGTAGCTGTCAGCATTTCATCAAAGATTCTCCTGGAGGAGTTAGACCCTGGGGTCAAATGATTCTCCAGCTCTCTTCTTTGCCACAGAAGCCTGCCATGATCCAAACATAGCAGCTTTTCCAAACACAGAGGACCTTTTGGTTTGGCTTTACACAACCTATGTCGGAGCGAGGGTTATTTGCAGGAAGTGAATGGGACCACTCCCAGCCTCCTGAAACGGTGGTGATCCATCAATACAAATTAGCTTCTTAGGTAGAGTTCAGTCTGCTAAAAGGAAGTGAGAATTCACTCCAAAAAAGTCTTTTTGGCAGAGACGGTGGATCTGGCATTATAAAGAATATGTTATGAGTTTATGACTTATTTATAACAGATTTTGTAAAGCACTTGTTGCTAGACTCTGCAGCTTTACTGTTTAAACAACTCCCCTTTATCTGCCCCCACCCTCACCAGGCACACAGCCCTCGCAGCACTCATAAACTCAATCTTATCTCCTCTGGAGTACCTTCACTCTGGGGCTCTTCAGTTGTGTTTTAAATATGTTAATTCCTTATGCTTGGGATGCAAATGCCAGTGGGGCAAAGGTCTCGTGAAGCTATGCAAAGTGGAGATACTTTAAAAAGTACTTTCCCTTTCTCCTAATACAGTGGCAGTGCAAGATAATGGGTTTAGACTTTAATACCTGGAGGGTGTGCACTCATCAATAATGAAAATCAAACAACTTTAAGACCATGGGGTTAAATATAGAATGTGTTTTTACGGCTTGGTTCTAACTGTTGAGCATGTCTAGCCTTGCCATATATTGCTGACAGGTCAGGAGGCAGCTGTCTCATTTTTTTATTCTTTTTTTCTCAGTTTTCTGACATTTGCTTGATTTATAGTGGTAAGCAATAAATTATACTAGTTTGAATCTAGTTTCTAACCCTCTGGCTAAGGATTTCCCATTCCCTGGTTAGGCAAGCTAAATATTTTATTTAAAATAACATCAATATCATAATAAGAAAATCATTCAAATGAAATTAAATTTCAGTGAATTTAAGTAAGCAAGCAATTCCCTATATGACAGCATAGTAGAGTGGAAAACACAGAGTCCTGTGAGCAAATCTTGTTTCTATAACAAAGGCAAGCCTCATCTGAGTGTTGAAGAATTGAGGGTTTCAAACTATGGTGTTGGAGACTCTCCAGGATCCTTTGGACAGCAGGAAAACAAACCAGTCAGTCCTAAAGCAAATCAACTCTGAATATTCACTGGAAGGACTGATACTGAAGCTGAAGCTCCAATACTTTGGCCACCTGCTGTGAAGAGCTGACTCACTGGAAAAGACCCTGATGCTGGGTAAGATTGAAGGCAGGAGGAGAAGGGGACGAAAGAGGATGAGATGGTTGGATGGCATCACCAACTCGATGGCCATGAGTTTTAGAAAACTCTGCGAGATACCTGGCATGCTTCAGTCCATTGGACTGAAGAGTCAGACAGGACTTAGCAACTCAACAACAACAACAAGCCACATCTTCTCTGAGAGTCTGAGTTACTCTTTCTCCAGCCCAAACAATATCAAGATTCTGTGCCTCTGGGAATGATTTTTGTGTCACTTAGGACACATTCAGCTGCAAATAACGTAAGATGGAACTGAAAGTGACTTAAAGACGTGTATGATCTTATTTCGCAGGATGTCTGGGTACTGGCTAATCCCAGGACAGTTGATTCAGTAGATCAAAGATGTCAGCTGTCCGGCAACAGTCTTGGCTTTTTCTTTCTCAAGGTCACAAGGTGACTGTACCCAGTATCACATCTGAGTGACATTTAGAGACAAGAAAATCGGTATTTTTGATATTTCCATATCCTTGGGGGAAAAGAAAACTTTTCCAGAAGTTCCAGACTTTACTTACTGGCCAGAATTGTGCACTGGGTCCATCTTTTTGGCAAATCAGCAGTCCAGGAAAGAATGACCATGTTTGGCTGGATCAATCAGCACTGACCCCTGTGGCAGGAGGAAATCTCAGCCTGCTCTGGAATACAAGGTGAACATGAAGAAAAATCAGAGTTCAAGGTTCAGTATCCCACTGAGGCAATAGCAGCAGGTCTTATGTAGGAGCTGGGCAGTGTCTGTGGATTCCTCTCAAGCTCTGTTTGCATGTAGCTGTGTATACAGACTCACTAGCTTGTAGGTTTCAGAGTAACCTGAAAGCACAGTATAACTTCAAACAGATTTTTCTATCCAACTAAATATACTTCCATTAGCTACTACACAGTTTGAAAACCCTCCTCTTTGAATACATTTGCAGTTTGTTCAAAGCACTTAGGAGCATGTATTACATTTCTCAAGCAGGATCTCCTACACCTATGGAATTTAATTGAATCCTTGTAACTAGTGACTGAAAATGCATGGCACTCCCTAATGTAGATTATGGGGGAAAACTGCTCCCTTACTATTGCTCTAGCCTGACTAAGTGGTGATGATGAGAGAGGGAAGAAAAGTGCAGTGTTGCTTCTAGAACTCATCATGGTCAAATGGTAAAGTTCACACAATTACATTAAAAAAATTACTGGAGTATAGCTGTTTTAGTATGTTGTGTCATTTTCTGCTGTACAGCAGAAGTTAATAAGCCATACATACACATATATCCCCTCTTTTTTGGATTTCCTTCCCATTTAGGTCACCACAGAGCATTCGGTAAAGTTCAGCGTGCTATAGAGAAGGGTCTCATTAGTTGTCTATTTTATACATAGTAGTGTGTATATTTCAATCCCAATCTCTCAATTCATCCCATTTCCCCTTCCCTCCTTGGTGTTCATTTGTTTGTTCTCTTGTCTCTATCTCTTTCTGCTTCACAAACAGGCTCATCTGTGCCATTTTTATAATTCCACATATATGCATTAATACATGTACGACATTTGTTTTTCTCTTTCTGACTTACTTCACTTTGTATGACAGCCTTTAACTCTATGTCTTTACAAATGGCCCAGTTTTATTCCTTTTAATTGCTGAGTAATATTCCATTTTACATATGTGCCACATTGTCTTTATACATTCTTCTATTGATGGAGATTTAAGTTGCTTTCATGTCCTGGCTATTGTTGCCCTTGGCACTGGATAATTTCCTTCCAGGAAGATTTAGAAGATACCCTTTATGAGGTATTTTCTGTCCTTTCTGTTTCAGGGTGCCTCTTAGTTCACGATGGTTTTGTCCATGACTAACATGATGGTCTGTCTTCCCTTCTCTTCTTGTGGATGGTAACTGTTAGGGAAATTAAAAATGGAGGAAGTCTTGTTCAGGCTTCAGGAGCAGGAGAGCAGGCCTCTGACCTTTCTTCTGGCCTGCCTGGACACTGCCCAGATTCAATGCCTGACTGCAAGCACAGCTAGTCAGGTAGCACTTTAGATAAGAAAGGTAGTGGGCCCTGGAATTCTTGAGCCCCGGGAGGTCTGGTCAACCACGCCTGGGAGTTTAATGAAATCCTATGATTCACAACGTAAAACAAACAGCATTGTAAACATGTTAAAGTAAAACCAGACCTGTACTTTTGTGTTCAAACTGATGATGATACAGTTTGTGGCCTGGAATTATAACAGGAAGCCCCCAGAATTGCAATTTGAAAACTCACCCATAGAATAGATACACTGCATGGGACTCTTTCCCAATTGAAACTCCAGATTGCTCTTATTCAGGACTTCCCAGCACTGTTTTTAAGTGTGGATATTGGTTGGCCCAATTTAGTGATGTATATGTGGTTACCTATTTCTGTTGTTTCTATTTCTCTCTTCTTTTAATGACTGTCTATTGAAATTAAGTCAATTAATCCTCTATTAAGGGGCTTCCTATAGCTCATATAGTAAGGAATCTGCCTGCAATGCAGAAGACCCGGGTTTGATCACTGGGTCAGGAAGATCCTCTGGAGAAGGGAAAGGCAACCCACTCCAGTACTCTTGCCTGGAGAATCCCACAGACAGGGGAGCCTGGTAGGCTACAGTTGGTAGGGTCGCAAAGAGTCAGACATGACTGAGCAACTAGCACCACCCCCAATCCTCTATTAAGTATTGAAATTGTTTATTGTGTGTAATGAGTGGTTTCTTTTCTTTTCTTTTTTTTTTTTTAATGAATCCTTTGAACCTGAAAGGAAAGTAAAACTTTTGGCAAAACAGTGGTACCAATGAAACCAGGGATCATTTCTGAACAGCATAAATGTCAGGGGACTGCCACCCTTTATTTTCATCACTGCTGCTGCTGCTGCTAAGTCGCTTCAGTTGTGTCTCTGAAGCGAGACACGACCCCATAGATGGCAGCCCACCAGGCTCTGCCGTTCCCGGGATTCTCCAGGCAAGAACACTGGAGTGGGTTGCCATTTCCTTCGCCAATGCATAAAAGTGAAAAGTGAAAGTGAAGTCACTCAGTCGTGTCTGACTCTTCGCAATCCCATGGACTGCAGCCTACCAGGCTCCTCCATCCACGGGATTTTCCAGGCAAGAGTACTGGAGTGGGTTGCCACTACCATTCTCCAAATCCCAATAAATTGATGGAGTAAATTACTTGGAAGACCATTTTTACCTCTGGCTTTACTATATTGTCTGAAATATTTCTGTTTCTGGTCATGAAGCAAAAATGAGGCTTTTCTGCTGGCATGAGGCTGGAGTTCTTCTCAACCAAGTCCAACTGAGATGGAACTGCAATGTGAAGTTCTAGGAGATGGTCATGCTACAAGAGCAGCTACACTCATAAATGATCAGAATGGATGTCCGAAATACCAGAAGGAGAATCAGGCTGTTCTCAACATTGGAGTAGGGCAGAGGTGGCTGCCTGTTTGGAATGGATCCAAAAATTCATAGCCAATATAATGTGAGCAAGAGAAAGCCCACTAGGATCAAGGGCACAGGTAGACAGAAGAGGACCCAGCAACTGTTGCTCATCAGGTCCTTCAGCCTGGTTTCACCAGAAACATTTTAGATTGAGTCTTCCAGAGCATTCATAACATCAATTTATTGGGGTTTTAAGAATGGCAGTGATGAAAATAAGAATACATTTTAAGTTTTTAAAAATTTAGAGTGACTGTTTCATTTGTATCATTTTTTTAGATTCCACATATAAGTGATATCATATGGTATTTGTCTTTCTCTATCTGGCTTACTTCACTCAGTGTGACAATCTCTAGATCCATCCAGATTGCTGCAAATGACACTATTTCATTCTTTTTAATGGCTGAGTAATATTCCACCATATATATATGTACCACATCATCTTTATCCATTTCAAAGGAGTATGTCAAATCTGTATATTGTCACCCTGTTTATTTAACTTATGTACAGAGTACGTCATGGGAAATGCCAAGCTGGATGAATCACAAGCTGGAATCAAGATTGCTGGGAGAAATATCAATAACCTCAGATAGGCAGATGATACCCCACTAATGGCAGAAAGTGAAGAGGAACTAAAGAGCCTCTTGATGAAAGTGAAATATTAGAGTGAAGAAGCTGGCTTAAAATTTAACAAAAAAAAAAAACTAAGACCATGGCATCTGGTTCCATCACTTCATGGCAAATAGATGGGGAAAAATGGAAACAATGACAGATTTTATTTTCTTGGGCTCCAAAGTCACTGCAGATGATGACTGCATCCATGAAATTAACAGACACTTTCTCCTTGGAAGAAAAGCTATGAGAAATCTAGACAGTGTATTAAAAAGCAGAGACATCTCTTTGGTGACAAAGGTCCCTATAGTCAAAGCTATGATTTTCCCAGTAGTGATGTACAGATGTGAGTTGTGCCATAAAGAAGGCTGAGTGCCGAAGAATTGATACTTTCAAACTGTGGTGCTGGAGAGGACTCTTGAGGTTCACTTTGACTACAAGGAAATCAAGCCAGTCAATACTAAAGAAAATCAACCCTGAATATTCATTGGAATGACCAATGCTGAAGCCGAAGTTCCAATCCTTTGGTCACCTGATGCAAAGATCCAACTCACTGGAAAAGACCCTGATGCTGGGAAAGATTGAGGGCATGAGGAGAAAGCAGCAACGGAGGATGAGATGGTTAGATGCCATCATCGACTTAATGGATGTCAGTTTCAACAAACTCTGGGAAATAGGGAAGGACAGGGCAGCCTGGGGCGTTGCATCCACGAGGGCACAAAGAGTCGGACATGACTGAGTAACTGAACAATAATAACTGTCAACAGGCATTTAGCTTGCTTGTTTACTACTTGATATTTTACTTAAGAGCTGTATTACCAGAAGTAATTCATTGCAGGCTCCCAAAGCCTAGTTTACTCATTCATGAAATGAGGACAACACTAGGACCCACTCACTTCCTGAGAGTGGTGGTGATAGGGGAAGGATTGGTGTAAAACTCACACTAGATCCTCCATGTTGCCCATGCTTCGGAAAAATTCTAAGCTTTAACCACATTCAATGCACTATTTTTTATTTATTACTGCAATCTCAAGATTTTCAAGGATATATCATGCAGCACAAGGAACATAGCCAGTATTTTAGAATAACTGTAAATGGACCATAACTTTTAAAATCATGAATTACTAGATTGTAAACCTATGATTTATATCATATTACTGTAGATAGACTATACTTGAATAAAAAAAATGAAAATAGACAAATTTTATTAGATAACTTTCTCATTTTATTGAATTTTTTCTTTCTTTGAGTACAGGTTGGATTAAATAGACTTTCATAAGTGAAAAAAAAGATTTTATTACAGGGAACATTTTACTTATCCTTTAGTTTTCAGGCTTCAGCTAACTTTTTAAAGAAAGTTCTGGTCTCTCTGTCTAGAAAACACTGCTTCCATGAACACATAGTAACCTGTTCAGGGCACTCATCTCAACCATAAGCAGAGGCACTTACCTGCTTTCTTTGAATCTCTGTTCCCACACCCACCTCACTAGTTAATGGATGTGTGTGCATGCTAAGTCATTTTAGTAACTTCACTCTTTGCAATCCTATGGACCGTAGCTTGCCAGGCTTCTCTGTCTATGGGATTCTCCAAGCAAGAAAACTGGAGTGGATTACTGTGCCCTCCTCCATGAGATCTTCCCCACCCAAGGATTGAACTGGAGTCTCTTACATCTACTGTATTGGTAGGTGGGTCCTTTACCACTGAGCCAGCTGGGAAGCCCAGTTAATGGGTATCAGTAGGAATTTAATTAATTTTAATATCAAGGATGTTTTCCTATTGAGGAGTTACTTAAAAAATTCCTAAAATGTGAAAAAGTGAATTTCTCTTAGCCTATATTACCTGCCACTAGGAGAGTTACCTTGGAAAGGGAAGGCTTTTCAGATCATGTCCAAGGTAAATCATTTTGGAATTCAGACATCCCACAAGGCTGATCCTATTATGCTGTAAGAGGAAGAACTCATGCTGGCAAAGTAAGCATAGAAACTGCTGGATAATAGATCCTAATTGATTGACTTTAATGTCCACCTAAAATGTGCTTTGCTTATATGTTGCATTTACTCACACCTAAGTGCACACACACTCAAATCCCTCTACATGGGCTCACGTGCACAAACATGTGCACTGTACTGGGCATCTTTGAAGAGCCTTCTCTCGGCAGAAGGGTGACTTTGGAAAGCCAGCTCATTCTCTTGTGGACTTCTTTGTTACTAGCAGCAAACTCAGCCACTGTGCAACCACAGAGTCGGAAAGTCTCTGGATCCAACGCTCTGGATTCCCAGTCTTACGTCTTAGCATAATTCCCAAAATTTAGGGAAAAAAAATAGTAAGTGGAACACAAATTTTTTTTTTTTTCATAATGAATGGATGCAAACCAAGCTCAACTTATACCTAGGATCCAGGAACATGTTCTTGGACTTGGTTACCTGGAAACAAGTCATTTGAAGCAGGGTCTTCCCAGCATGACTGCTTAACCACCATCACAGTGCGGGTACATGTACAAGACAAGAGACTCACAAAGAAAATGGAAACATTCAAGGGAGATGGTTGGAAAAATTTTCCTTTGACTGTGCAGCCAGTCAAGCCATGGAATAAATTACTTGGGGAAACATCTGTGGCTTCCTAAATAGAGGCGTTCAGGAGAGAAGGGAGATGGAACACACACCCCCATTGTCATTATTAAGCAGCATTTATTGAGTGTGGACAGGGTACGTAGTAGCTTTCCAAATGCTGAGGCACCCCCAGTTCCTGTGAAAATGTCTGGAGAAGAGTTGCATTTCGGGCAGCCTTGGCTGCAGTGGAACTCATGACTCATGAAGACCCTGCTGGCTGAATCTGAGGCTCCATGGCAAGCTGACAAACTCTGAGATGCCTCCTGCTCAGAAAACCATGTCTCAGGCTGGCTACAAACACAGAAACATCAATTACTATTGTGATCATTATGGCAACTCTAATAATTAGGATACTTAGAATTGTACGTGTCACTTAACTTGTTGCCATGTTTTAAAACATTACTAATCCGGCAAATATTTCCTCTCAGGTATTTGATAGAGAAAATTGTGATTGGGACTAGCCACTGAGTTGTGACAATCTACTGAGTCATTTTGAACTGAAACAGACTAGTTAACAGAAAACGGCATGAATACAGGGAATCTGGTTTACTTTAGAACCTCTTCACGGATGGAAAATAAAAACACAGTTGAATCGATTCATTGTTTCACAGGAAAAAAACATGCTCCTGGTTCACTGTTTGGTTACCTTCGATACTGAAAGAGAACCAAACCAAGAATTTGGGGGAGAGTTTCATTAACTCTGATTTCGCTGAGGCTTGATTGGCCAACCTGTGCACTGAGCCATGAAATAAAGCAATATACAGAAAAAAGGAAAACACTTATTCCTCTCCAATGTTTGGCTCCTGGCTAGTCAACTGAGCACTCTCATTTTCATTTTCCAGTGGGGCTAGAACATTGCTTTCTTCCCTTCATTCCTCTCCTTTTCTGTCCCTTTCACCTGTCTGCATCAATCTTGGGACTGTCACTTCTAGAAAACAAGGGGACAGATATTGACACAATGAATCCTGGAAACATTGACTCCCTTGGTAAAACTCAGCCTCTCCTCTTCATTTTTTCTGGAGTTTTTCCTCCACTCTTCTCCAGTAACATATTGGGCACCTACCAACCTGGGGAGTTCATCTTTCAATGACATATCTTTTTGCCTTTTCTTACTGATCATGGGGTTCTCAAGGCACGAATACTGAAGTGGTTTTCCATTCCCTTCTCCAGTGGACCATGTTTGGTCAGAAGTCTCCACCATGACCCGTCCATCTTAGGTGGCCCTGCATGGCATGGCTCATAGTTTCATCGAGTTAGACAAGGCTGTGTGATCCATGTGATCAGTTTGGTTAGTTTCCTGCAATTGTGGTTTTCATTCTGTCTGCCCTCTGATGGATAAGGATAAGAGGCTTTGAGAAGCTTCCTGATGGGAAAGACTGGCTGTGTCTTGTTCTGATGGGCAGGGCCATGCTCACTAAATCTTCAATCTAATTTTCTGTTGATGGGTGGGGCTGTGTTCCGTCCTTGTAGTTTGCCCCAAGGCCAAACCATGGTAGGGGTAATGGTAGTTATGGTGACCTCCTTCAAAAGGACTTTTACCAGGCAACTCCCAGGACTATTGTATTCAGTGCCCCTGACCCCACAGCAGGCTACTATCGACCCACACCTCCACCAGAGACTCCTGGACACTCACAAACAAGTCTGGCTCAGTCTCTTATGGAGTCATTGTTTTTTTCTCCTGGGTCCTGGTGCTCACAAGGTTTTATTTGTGCCCTCCAAGAGTCTGTTTCCCCAGTCTGTGGAAATTCTATAACCAAATCGCATCAGTCTTCAAAGTCAAATTCCCTGAGAGTTCTCAGTCCCTTTGCTGGATTCCCAAGGTTGGGAAATCTGATGCGTACCCTAGAACTTTTGTAACAGTGTGAGAAATTCTTTGGTACAATTGTTCTCCAGTTTGTGGGTCATCTGCTTGGTGGCTCTATGGTGGGGCTAACTGCGACCTCCCCCAAAGAAGAAGCTAATGGACTATGCCACAGGGCAAGCCACTGCTGATCCGTGCCTCTGCAGGAGACACTCACACACTCAGATGCAAATCTGGATCAGTCTCTTATGGGGTACCGGGGTCCTGGTGCACACAAGGTTTTGTTTGAGCTCTCTTAGCATTTCTGGGGCTTGATTCTAAACATGATTTCACCTCTCCTACCACTCTTACTGGGGGTTCTTCTTTGCTCTTGATATGGGGTACTCTTTGGGTGGGAATCAACCTTCTCCTGTCGATGGTTGTTCAATGGTTAGTTGCAATTTTGGAGTTCTCTCAGGAGAAGATGAGTGCATGTTCTTCTACTCCATGATCTTGAAGAGCAACGAGCTCAGGAGGTCACATTTTTAAAATATGTTGATTAGATTACTGATCTGTGTCATCATACCTGAAGACTCTAGACTGTGGGAGCATGAGTGGCATTATTCTTTCAAGTGTATACTAAAGGAATCCCTAAAGGAAATCAGTCCTGAATTATTCATTGGAAGGAATGATGGCAAAGCTCCAATATTTTGACCACCTGATGCAAAGAACTGACTCATTAGAAAAGAGCCCGATGCTGTGAAAGATTGAAGGTGGGAGGATAAGGGGATGACAGAAGATGAGATGGATGGCATCACTGACTCAATGGATATGAGTTTGAGCCAACTCTGGGAGATAGTGAAGGACAGGGAAGCCTGGAGTGCTGAAGTCCATGGGGTTACAAAGAGTCAGACGTGACTGAGTGACTGAACTGAACTGGTAAAGCTCTCCTGGTTAGAAGTGGAAGTACCTCTAAAAAGGCATCTTGGGAATTGTTGGTTTTCACATATCCTGTTGGTACAGAATATCATAGAATCAGTTCTAAGAAGAGTCATACTGAGTGAAGTCAGTCAGACAGAGAAGGAGAAATATCGTATATACCCTATATGTGGAATCTAAAAATAAATGATACAAATGAACTTATAAAACTGAAAGAGACTCACAGACTTAGAGAACAAACTTATGATTGCTGAGGGGAAGGATAGGGGGAAGGAATGGTCAGGGAGTTTGGGATGGACGTGTACACATTGCTATATTAAAATGGATAACCAACAAGGTTCTACTTTAAAGCACATAGAACTCCACTCAGTTCCTGATGGGAACTGTCTATCAGTTCCTGATAGCCTGGATGGGAGGGGAATTTGGGGGAGAATGGATACATGCATACGTATTGCTGAATCCCTCTGCTGTTTACCTGAAACTATCACAGGATTGGTAATTGGTTATATTCCAATACAAAATAAATTTTTTTTAAAGAAGAATGCATGCCAGATGCTAGGAATCACTTATTAACTCTCTTTCCAGGGTACTTAACCACATCACAGAAGTCAGAGAACAAAGCTGAAGAATTCACCTACCCTGTCTAATTGCAAACATCAAATGTGATAGCTTTCTTTGCAATGCAAGAGGAAAAGGAAAAAAGAAAACATCAAAGTAAGAATATACAGTTGAAAAAAGAAAAGTGCCTATGAATAACATTCAAGGGAAAAGGATTCTTCCTAAAACTATTTAGTAATTGGAGAACATATTAGAAATCTGGCATTATAAAGCAGCCTAAGAAAAAGTAGCCTGAAAAGAGAGTGCTGTCTGATAAAAGGCAATAGAATAACTTAGAAAGAAAGGCTGAAAAAATAACTAAAAGTGATAAAAAAAAGTCTTGTAAAGGAACGAAAATTGCAATAACAGAATTAAAGTATGTGCTAGAGACTATACAAAATAAGATTAATAGTGAATAAACTTTAACACTGATGAGTGTGATACCCTGCAGTATCTCTTCCAGAAAGAAAAGAAAAAAAAAAAACATGATATGAACACTGAGAGAAGAAAGATATGTGGTTCATAAAGTGAAAATCCTAGCTAAGAATTAAAGTTGTCCCTGGAGAGGAAATCAGACCAATTATAAGAAAACTTTCTAGAGCTAAAAGAAATATCAGTGTGTAGGGTGAAAAGCACCAAACAGACTTCAGGAAATGTTAATAAAAAAACTATCTGTCATATAATTATAATGAGGTTTTGAATCATGAAGATAAATAAAAACAAAATAAAACAGAGTTAGTGAGCATCCATAATAATAAAAAGATAGGAACAAGCTAACTTTGAGAGCAACAAAAAAACCAAGCAAGTATCAGATCTCTCTAGTAGCAAAGAGAAGGCTATTTGCTAGAAGAAAGAACATCAATCAAGTGTTAAGATTAAGAAATGAATGACAGATTCGATCAAGTTGATTCAATTTGATTCAATCAAGTTTTTATCCACACATGAGGATCCAGAAAGTCATCCTCTGATATGTGCTATGGTATCATCAGGAGTTATAAGTACAATTATGGTGAACTTATTAATAAAGGCTGGTGATGAGTATTTGTAAAACATATTGTTTCTTAAGTGATTAAAATAGCTCTTAAAATATTTACTTAAATTCCCCAAATTTCCCAAAGCCTTGGGAAATAAGCATTTGATAAGATTTATGGCCTCTCTATTTAGAGAAACTAAGATTTAGTGTGATTGTCATGACAATCAGAATCTCACTAATAAAAATGGAGTCAGGATTCTTATTTTCTGATTATTGATGCAAAGTGCACTAATTATCAGATTATTCTATTTTTGATTTAATTTTCAGAATTTGCTATAATAAAAACAAGCCAAAAAAAAAAATCAGCTTGAAAGTTTAGGTTAGTGCCTATGTTTCGTTAGAAGCTTTCTTTAGATTCTATTAACAGTCTTGTCAAGTACAACACAGAAATTCCTTCAACCATGATGGTTTTTTAGTTTTTTAGGTCCTAAGTATGTGCCAGGCACTGTTCTAGGCACTAGGGCTTAAGAAACAGAACTAAAGTAAACAAAACCATGTGTTTGTGTCTCCAACCATCAAGAGTTAGGGGGAGGAGGATTTCCCTCGTGGTCTAGTGGTTAAGACTCTGTGCTTCCCAGTCAGGGAACTAAGATCCCACACGTTGTAGGGCATGGCAAATAAATAAAATGCAGGCATCAAGAAAGCAGGATCAAATCTCTAAAAAAAGGCAAAGAAAAAAAGGAATTGCAAGAGAAGGTTTTTAGAGAAACAGACCTATCTAGACTATAGCTAAGAAAATCATTCCTTGGCTATAATTATGATAAATCATGATAATCAAAAAATATAATCAAAATCATGATAATCAAAAAATCACAATAATTAACATGCCAGCTATGGAAATTAACATAGTTCATCTTGAGTGTGAGGGTACAACTGTTATAGCATGAGGAAAACCAAAGGTATGAAAGGTGAGCAAATAGAAAAATTGCTGATGGAGAAAACAAATTATTTAGGGCACAGAACAAAAAGTGTCCTTTCTAAGGGCACTTTAAAAACTATCCTTAGGACTATTTTAGAAGTTTAACCCAAAGACATAAAAGAAAATTGGTGTTCAGTTGCTAAGTTGAGTCCAACTATTTGTAACCCCAGGGACTGCAGCACTCCAGGCTTCCCTGTCCTTCACTATCTCCCAATTTGCTCAAACTCATGTCCACTAAGTCAGTGATGCCATCCAATCATCTCATCCTCTTTCACCCCCTTCTTCTCCTACCCTCAATCTTTCTCAGGATTGGGGTCTTTTCCAATGAGTGGGGTCTTTTCCAATGAATAGGCTCTTCGTATCAAGTGGCCAGAGTATTGGAGCTTCAGCTTCAGCATCAGTCCTTCCAAAGAATATTCAGGATTGATTTCCTTAGGATTGACTGGCTTGATC
The DNA here is from genome assembly GCF_032405125.1 of Capricornis sumatraensis. Lineage (NCBI taxonomy): Eukaryota > Metazoa > Chordata > Mammalia > Artiodactyla > Bovidae > Capricornis > Capricornis sumatraensis. The sequence continues at coordinate 84,099,179 of NC_091073.1, forward strand.
TCCTAGCTGTCCAAGAAACTCTCAAGAATCTTTTCTAGCATCAATTCTCTTGTGCTCAGATGTGGCTTGCTTTAGTTATGGAAGACAGATTTGTTCACAGGACTGTCAAGAGTCTTCTCTTACAGCTCTCTTTTCTTTTGTATGCCAAAATATATTCCAAATATTATGGATTAAAGTATAAAATGCAAAAATAGTTTAGAGAAAAATATAGATAAATATCTATTTGATTTCCTGATGGAGAAGAAGGTTTACCATAAAGTAAAAGATTCCTAGATTAGTCTATGTTAAAATGCAAATTCTTTTTTGGTCCAAAACACTATAAAAAAAATCAAGCAGTAAAGAACAAACATAAAAATTAAAATAAATTGTAGCAGACAACAGGTTAGGATTCTTAATATTAAGAATTCTCAACAATAAAATATATTTAAAATTGTGTGTATATAAATTTAATGCAATTAATTTGTATTTAAAATATAAAACTGTATGAATTCTTATAAATAAAAAGTATAAACAATGGGCAAAGGACATGAAGAGCTATTCAAAACAAAATTGTGTGAATGGACAATAAAATGTTTCATTTTAATTAATAACATTAATTATTAATTACATTCAGATTAAAATAAGCCATACACCATATCTGGGCTGGGGGAAATACTATGATAACTTCCAGGCTAGATCATGAGCCAAGAGCCATGCCCTTACACTATTGGGTGTAAATAGGTAAAGCCCTTCAGGGGAGCAACTTGGCAATATATATGAAGATCTGACATACTTCCATATTTTTATTTATTCATTTTACAACTTCAATATTTAATAGAGGATTAATTGACTTAATTTCAATATATAATCATTGAAAGAAGAGAGAAATGGAAACCACAGAGAAAAGTAATAGCACATACATCTTCAAATCAGGCTGATGGGTCTCCAGACATCAAAATAGCACTGAGAAGTCCTGAGTAACAGCAATCTGGAGTCCCACTTGGGAGAGTTCAGGGCAGTGTATCCACTCCATGGGTGAGACTTCAAATTGTAGTTTCAGGGGCTCCCACTAATAATTCCAGACTGCAAACAGATAGCATCATCAGCCTGCACACAAAAATGCAGCTCTGGTTTTATTTTAACATTTTTGCACAGAATCAAGCAGTGTCCAGGTGGCTTAGAAGCAACATCAGAGGCCTGCTCTCCAGCTTCTGAAACCTGAACAAGACTTCCTCCATTTTAATTTCCCTAACTTGGCCTCAGAAATGTTTAGGCTGAAGAGCACAGGAATGAGGCAAAATAACAAAAGCAGTCTTCTTAAATCTATGTTGAATAACAATTCCAGATAGTCAATAGAAATAAAGTGATCCAAGAAACAAGTAATGGGTTAAACAATGAAGAAAACAATTTTTGAACAACAAGGGATTTAGTAAAGAAACAGTCTCACCATGAAAGAGAAGTATGTTTTTGTACATCAACTCCTACATCTATTAACGTATTTGCAGCAACAGTAGTAACAACAGAATATTCTATCAAGGTACAGTTAGGCTTGGCTGTGAAATTTGGTAACTCTTTGGCTTCTTGCAAAGTTTTACATAAGCATTCTAAAGGGAAGCTAATACTGGGAATAGAAAGAGTTGGGAAATAACATTTGAGTCCACAATACCTGAGTTTTCCTGGGTGGTCTCCTTCCAATATAAATGATCAAACGTGTTGTGAGTGTGTGCTAAGTCGCTTCAGTCGTGTCTGATCCTTTGTGACCCCATGGACGATAGTCCACCAGGCTCCTCTGTCCGTGGAATTCTCCAGGCAGGAATACTAGAGTGGCTTGTCATTTCCTTTTCCCAGGGGATCTTCCTGACCCAGGGATTGAACAGGTGGTTTCTCTACTGCTAGCACCACCTGGGAAGCCCAAAAACATGTTAGGCATCTGGAAAAAGGGGTTCCTAACTGATAGGTGGAGATAGTTTCTAAATCATTGGTTAAAATACATACAAATTGAGGCGCTATTTTAAAAAATACTATAGGATTTAGGGAAGATAGTCCATTCACAATTGGTGGAATTCTCCAATAAGTAAGGTTCCCAAATGCAAGAAGTTGGTCTAGATAGCAGTCACCCTATAGCTTTGCCATAGTCTATCAGTAAGTCAGTACAATTATTAACACATGAAATTAAGTTATTACAAGTAACACATGAAATTGGCACATAATACTAGTGTTCAAGGCTTTAGCTATATTTTTAACCAGTCCTGTGTAATCTATCAGGCAGATAAAGTTTGTCCATAGAATGGCAAATTTCAGAAAACAAGCCTTATTTGCTGGGCAGGTGAAGTTAACCTGAATTTGGGTCTGGCTCATGTTTCACCAGCTGAAAATTCCTTAATAACTTTCTTCATATTTTTCTTTTAATTGTAGCATATTCTTGAGTATTGAGCCATGGATGACAATCCACATTACTTTCAGGCTTCCAAGAATAATCTCGATCCTGAGCACCCCTGTATGTTGCTTTTTCTCCCAGATGGCCACATTTTGGGTGTGCCCACTAAGTCAAACCTTTTAAGTCACTGGAGTCTGGATCAACTTTTACTGCTTGGATTCAGATTTGCTCATATCACCAAATTGGGCCGACCAACATCCAGACTAAAAACTGCACTGGCAAGTCCCAAGTAACAGCAATCCGGAGTCCCAATTGGGAAAGAGACCCGGGCAGTGCGTCCATTCCACGGGTGACTTCAAATTGCAGTTTTAGGGGCTCCTGCTTATCATTCCAGGCTGCAAACTCATTTCAATACTTTTAGAGGCAATAACTCAACTTCTAGGAATTTATCTGAAGGAAATAATCAGAGATGCATTCAAAAATGTAAAGATATCTGTTACAATAATTGCAAAATTCTGTGAACAACTTCAATGTACAATAATAATAGACTGGTTTAAAAATAAAGGCACATTTCTATGCTAGATTACTTCCCAGGCATTAATATTTTTCAAGAACTAATTGGAACAATGAAAATAATAAATAGAAAGGACCATCATACAAAATTATGCTTACAATATATGTTTACAAGCTGATTGAAATTTTATTTTACACATACTCATATGAATGCATGCATGCTCAGCTGCTCAGTCGTGTCTGACTGTTTGTGAATCCTGGACTGTAACCACCAAGCTCTTCTGTCCATGGGATTTTCCAGGTAAGAATATTGGAGTGGGTTGCCATTCCCTTTTCCAGGGGACTTTCCCAACCCAGGGATAGAACCCAAGTCTCCTGTGTCTCCTGCATTGGCAGGCAGATTCTTTATCACTTTTGTATATATTCTTTTGTATATATGTGTATATATTATATAGGTATAATATATAGATATATGTGTAATAATAGCATTTTAAGAATGATTATTACAGGGAGGGATGATTATCCATGATTTACATCTTTTATATTCATCTATTTTTTCCCACATTTTATACAAAGAATCTCTGTTACTTTCAGAACCAGAACCTATGCTATTTGGTATTGGTCTCCTCTTAATGCTACCCTCATAAACTTTCTTTCTGTCCTGATGCACCAGAAGAGGGCGCCTCAGCCTCTTCCCACTCACATAACAGCTGGACTACCAGATAGGTCAAGGATGCTGCCCAGGTCAGTAAGGATTCTAATTTCAGGTGTCTCCCTTTCCTTGGTGGCCACAGTCCCTTTCTGGGACTCCTAGAAATCTGTATAGAAGAGGTTTATCTGAATGCCTCCATGAAAGTTTCTTCTGATTTGTTTCAAATAGAACCCAATGTTTTTGACTTGTGCTTGGCATCCTTTTGCTCTGGTTCCACCTTGGCAGCTGCTAGAAATCAGGAGTCTTTTCTTAGGAAGAGAAGATTAGGGCAAAGCATGACTCTCAGCCATGACTTTGCCTTCCCAACCACAAGCAGATCTGTGGACATGACCAAATTCACACCTACAACATAACTTCATTACCTGAACCTTCCTTTGCTTCTTAAAAAGTACCTGCTATTATTCATGGTATCAGTTAGGGGGCAGCAGATATCCTGGCATGCTTTGCACTCTAAGGGAGAATTCCAGTTTGAAGATCCTGAAGTTGCTATGTATTGGATGACTATTTTACATAAAGAGTATGGTCTGGCAGCTCTTTCCTGCATCAGCTGATAATTTTGGGGAGCCAAACCTCTCACCAAGTAGAATGCTTGTAATTTAAAGCTGAGCAAAGGTGAACCCAAGTAATAAACTGCCCTGTGTAATTACTGCACTCTGCCTCACCGAGTCAGTTTCATCACTATCTAAATATTACAGAACCGCAGACTTCTCTTTTGGTCTATCATTCTGACTCTCACACACGCCTAAGTAAACTTTATTTTGACTCCTTAAAACACTGTCAGGATGGGACTTCAAGTAAAGATAGGAGTGGAAATACCTATAAAGTTGCTTCTGCAAGGGCCCAAGTTTAAGAGAATGAAGTATAACTTGGCCTTGATAAAAACTTTTTTTTCTGATGTATATATATTTCAGACATGCTCCTTTTTCAAATATGCAGAGGTAGGAGGCACCCATTGCCCAGCCTGACAATTTGTTCAAAATGTTTTAAAGAAACAACAGTGTCTCAAGTTTGAACTCTTGAGCATCTTCAAACCAGTTTCCCTTTGACTTAAGTTATATGTTATTTTTTAGCTGCCAGAGGTCCCTCATCTGATAAATAGGAGATAGGGAAACTGGGCCACAGAGAGGCAGACTGGCTAGTAATGGTCAAGCCAGTAGTGGGGTCAAAATGTGCAGTCAGGGCTGGTCGGACCAGTTTGCCTTAATGCCTTTTCAAACCACATTTCTCATCTTTCCAGGGCCCTACACAGCAGTTTCCAGAGAGGTCAGTTCAGTCAGCAGAGCCTTTTAGAGAAAGAAGTAATACTAGTGAGTAACATTAACTCTGTGGCAGGCATTTTTCTTTATGCCTTGCAGGTATTAACTCATTGATTTCTCACAACAGTCCTATGAAGGAGAGGCTAGTATTATTAGCACTCAGTGAGAGCTAAGTTACCAATATGGAATCTTTCCAGCATCCTGCAGCTTGAAGGCAACCCAGTCCGTCTAACTGCAGGGCCTACCACTTAACTACCACCTTTGAGCACATCATCCAATGGTGCTTTTCACAATTCAGATCCCTGGGGTGCAGAGATTGTGTCCTTGGTGATCATGAGACCCTGGGGAGCTGCATCTACCCGCATCCTTCTGGTCCTCTTCAGGATGAGCTGTCCTCTCCAGTCAGAGGCCAGAGTAAACCAAGAGTTAATTGGGATGTGATGGTTCTAGAGACCAACTCCATCTTCATCTTAAGACCAGGAAAAGCTGTTTTGAGCAGGACCTTCCTCCTTGGGACAAGGAACCTTGGTGAGGTTTGGCCCCTATATGCCTCCACCTGAGAGCTAAGCTTTTCTCTGGGAGTTTGAATTTGAAGGTTAGGGATGATGGCTCAGAGGGGGAACGTGTGAATTGGTAATCGCTTTCATATGACACTTGAGAGATGTTATAATAAAGCTGAGTAAATTGGAGCATGAGTTAGCCGGCCCTTTGCCTAATGATGTCACCCACTTTCTGCTTCCTCCAGCCTATGATTAATAAAAGGGGATTATTACAGTAACTCACTCCTAGTGGGCAGTAGTGACTTCAGCACCAGCTGAGCAAACTGACTACATTTAGTCGTGCGTGTGCATGTGGGCATTTTTTTTTTCCCTGTGACTAACATGAAACTAACAGCATCTAGTAAAACAAAAGCTCCTTGAAATTTGGGGAACTTCTTGGGTGAACTTTTTTCTCCAGGGATCACAGTTTTAATTACTCTCATTTCATACTTAAATGAGGCAAAAGGACAGGATTGGCTTCACGTCCCCATTTATTAAGTGATCACAAATTCACCCTTGGCTTGTTGGAAAAGAGGTGTTCTGAAGCTTTTTTTCCTTCTAATACATTGTCTCTTCCTTCCTCCATCATTCGATCCCATCTTTAAAGAAGAACTTGGTGAATATCCAGAAAAGGGGGACAGGAGCTGAGTTAGTTTTTGAAAGTCTAAGGCTAGGTGTAGACTCCAGAGAGTTCAGTGAAACTCTCCAAATACTGTGCTTAATTATAGTGTGCTTTCCTAAGTAGATAAAGACTAACGGAAGTCCTGCCTGCCAAGGCACCTTTGCAAACTTGACCTTCCTAAAATTAGAGTGGGGCACCTGTAAATATTTACTAACCAAGCCACAGTGTCAGTGTCTGTGAAAGTACACCGTGCCCAGAACAAGGGCACTCCTGTCATGCAGGCCTGGATGGGCCTGGGGGTGCTCCAATAGAAAGGTAGAACCTTTGGACTCTATCAGCACAGGAAGGAGGCAGCGATTCACTGATTAAAAAAAAAATACACACAGGACTTCCCCAATTCTTTTCTGTGTCTTCCCTCCAAAGCTACAATTTGGGAGCAGGTTGTGGATGGGCAACATTGGATTAAGATCAAGATTCCTTCTTTTATGAGTCTAATGGCATCTGTAGGCTAAGCTTCTGAGTCTTCCAGGCAGCAACATGGAACTTTCAACCCAAGGGAATCCAGGTGAGAACCACATTTACCACTATTTGTTATTCGTTCCTTCGCAAGCATTTTTCATCATCTTCTGGGACAATAGGAAGAGCAACCAGATGTTCCCTGATTGGATTAGAACTGACTTTTGATAAACCCTTTCGAAATATTATGTTGGTTAGTAAGGCCTTTTAGTTTTAGTGTTGCTTTTATTTCTTTTTCAATATCTATTTTTCTCTAGAGGTTATAACTGTGTATTTCTCTCTCTAGATTGAGTTTTTCACCAGGACTAAATGATTACTTCTTGGGAAGAAATCCAGGCTTTTCTGAATCATTTGGAAGTGGATGGAAGTCTTTGGTTCTAAAATAACCATCTATTGCAGAAACTAGATTCAGGTGTTGGCGTTGATGAGATGGCATCTGAGTGTCTAAGACGTTCCCCTCTTGCCTCGTTCATCTCAGAACATTCTCTGACTGACCCTCTCCTCTCTGGATAACCCAGGTCACTTAGGAACTAAGTGATAAGCCTGGAGAGCTGGCCTTATTGTGTAGAGATCAGCATTTCACATCTCAGCTAGATGAATCCAGCCAAATTCCCTTTTGTGGGTTTCACCAGCATTTGTTGATGATACTAATTATTTTCTGTGATATGGTCTCCTTCACAATATTTCCCCCAGTCCTCACAGGAGAGTAGCACCTGAAGGGGCATGGCCTTCCTTTACAAAGGAAATTTGGAGAATATAAAGTTGCTTGGAACATGCATTAGATTTCGCAAAGCACTGTTTTCTCTCTGTGGATATTGATTGTGTGTCATTCCCCCAAGGTATTAAACAAATAAAATCAGCCACATCATATTTGCTTGCTCTGGGAGCAAAGCATGGTAATCTCACTTTTGCGAATTTCACTTCAGGGAATTTGCTAGTGAGTGGATTTCTCAGATACCGACTTGCTCAAATGAATAACTCATTCCTCATTCACTTTTTGTCTTCCATTATCCATTGCCTCCTAACAGCTTGGGTGGGGGCTAATTCATCTCGCTTTGCTGCCAGTCACCAAGATTCTGCTTTTGGTTCGAACACAAAGCCAGAAGCAAATACTTGGAGGCCTCCCTGGAAAGTTGGTGGGGATGCTTGAGAAGCACCCTTGCTGTGTCAATATCTGCTCTGCTGTGCAGGCTTCTGGTAATCAGGAAGCCTAAGACATACAAGGAGGCAGAATCACTTGAATGATTCCTCTCTTGCATAGATGCCGAGGCCCCTTGGAGCATGGATGGGAAGGAGATTAGGTGAAACTTTGGAATAATAACATCAAAGTCAGGGCTTCTCCACTGCAGAGGAGTTACCATTTGGTGTCGGATGATTTCTCTGCTGAGACGGCTGTCAGGTGCACCATTAGAATGTTTAGTGGCATCCCTGGCTTCTACCCACTAGAGGCCAGTAGCACCTTCCTTCCCAGTTACACCAAGCAAAAATGTCTTCAGACATGGCCATATGTCTCCTGGGGAGCAAAATCATCACAGTTGAGAGCCACTGCTGTAGGTGGAGTGATAACAGTTTATTTACTGAGGTTTTTCTTTCTGGTTTTTTCCTTAATCATTTTAATTCTAGGGTCTGGGTTCTCTTGGTTCAGGTAAGGCCCTTCCAACTACTCTTAAAACAGAGTAGTTGCACATAGGACAAGGCCTTGTGGGATATTCTGGTGGTTCAAAAAAAACCAAAAACAGGATGCTTAGGAATAAGAGTTTTAGATTAACTATTTCTGATCCTGTTGTGTTCTAGTGAATTTTGGAGGACTTTTTATTAAAAATTTATTTTATTGAAGTATAGTTGATGGGCAATGTGTTAATTTCCACTATACAGCACAATGAAACATTTATACATATATATGCCTTTTTCATATTCTTTTCCATTATGGTTTATCACAGGATATTGAATATAGTTCCTACAGTAGGAACTTGTTGTTTATTCATTCTATAGAACAAGAGTTTGCATCTATTTATCCCAAACTCCTAATCCATCCCGTGGAGAAATTTTCATGTTTCCCTCTTCCTCTCTATTGAGTTGTATTTATTCATTGATTTGACCAGCAAACAGCTTCCTAGTTCAGTTTAGAATGTGAAATGCTCATTCTTCCTTGTCCCAAATCTCTCCTCCTAACCCATCGCCCAAGAGATGGGCAAGCTCCGGCTGTCCAGGAAACAGGCAGGGATTGCCAGTTCCCTATTCAACCCAAACCATTCGATGAGACTCCGGAAATCTCCCGGCAGCAAATACCACTCTGGATCCCGCCCACGTTTTCTGGATCCGGAGAGGCACTGCCTCTCGAGGGAGTCACCACTCCCCACGGAGGCAAGGTTTTCCTGCCTGGAGCCCAGAATAACACGTCAGCTGCTGAGAACACCTCGAATCTTATTGATTTCTCTCTCTAGTCACGTTTTCTGTTCGGTCTCCCAGACGGGGGGATGAACCAGAAATCATGCTTTTGGGGGAACAGATTTTTCATAGGAAGGAACTAAAACACCCTGAATCGTCAGCAGCCTAGTCAGTGCTGTGAACCCCCCAGCCTCGTGCCATTTCGACTGAATCAGAGGACAAGGTCCCAGTCACCTGCTTGGGGCGTTCACGCCTCCTAGCGGGATTTTTTTTTTTTAAGCAGAATAACAGGAGAGCCAAAGCGTGAGCAGCAGCTAAAACAACAGAGCCATGAAAAAAAACCAGTCCCCTTTTCTAGGCCTGTCTCCTTGTTCCAGGAGTAGTGAGCAAAGAGACCAATTAATAGCATGGATGGAAGCCGAAGGACAGACGGTTTGCTTGAGAAGGAAAATGAACATTCTCGCTCCTTGATCTATGCCAACTTTGCACGGGGACAGCTGCTGCCACGGGTAAACTCCACTATAGGTTAGCCGTGCCGCAAGGTGTGTGTCACCGCGGTCCCAGGATGGCACAGGGACTCTGGTCTCTCCCTCGCTCGCACCGTTGAGCTCTTATCCTTAAACGAACTTGGTTTTTTGACCAGCTCACTAATTGTGATTGAAAACACCAGCTTTCCCAGCAAGGCACAAGCCCTGGAGTTTAGCAGCAGCAAGACAGGCCCTAATTGCTCCATTTACATAAAAGTAGAAACATACAACTTCTAAATATAGATCTCTGGCACATCGCGCCTTTTGCAATTACAGTAAAATAAGGTACCACAGTTTCCCTCCCGGCTCCTCGAAGCAAGCTGCTCCACCGGGTTCTCCAGGGGCCGCTCCTCCAGGCGAGAACAGAGCCCTGCAAAAGGCTCCAGCGAAGAGACGAGGAGCTTTGTGAAGGAGTCAGTAAATCAGGCCTCCTGCACTAGGTGAAAAGCGCGGTGGCAGCCGGCCATCGTGCCAGCGCAGTGGCGGGGAGGACCGGGCTCTGCGATCCGAAAGGGGACAGAGCTGGCGGGGCGGGAGCGCTCCCCGCGCGCCTCTGTCCGCCTGGGAGCCAGCCCGCAAGTCCCCTTCCTGGTCCCTGACATTGGCCGTGGCTTTCAGTCTTGGCAGTGATAACTGGGTTCAGAGATTCCCAGCTGCACTTACTGATCAGTGATTTCCCTCCCCCCTCCCTCTCTGAATTCTCTAGCTGCCAAAAGGGGGGAAAAATCAAGAGCTGCTCTTAAAAGAAGTTGCCCTTGCTGGTGCTCCGGGTAAAAATAGAGGCGGCCGCTGCGCAAGGCTTGGCCCAGACTCCAGCCCCGCGAGCCGAGCTCGAGCAGCGGCCGCGATCCGGCGTGATCCCCGGGAGCTGCCAGCAGGTGTTGCTCAAGGTACAGTAGCAGGCCGAGCAGCGGGACCGCAGGGCCGGGGTGGGGGAACTGGGGCGCGGGGGGAGGGGGCAGGAAGTGAAAGAGAAACCAAGTCGAGGAAGGAACTGGAGATGCTGATCAGGAGCTGGGCGGACCAGCTCCTGTACTCCCCGGAGCCCTGGAGTCCGGCAGGGAAAAGATCATTCCCCATCCACAAGAGTCGACAGAAGTTATTTTAACCTGCCTGCTTCCTCTACCACCTCCACCTCATTTCCACTGAGTGAGGAGGCATTTCCCGCGTGGCTCAGCTCCGAGGTTGGGGATTCAGGTGGAGAATGATATCACAGCTGGTGGGCTGACCTAGGCAGGTGGGCACTTTGGTGGCATCCGTGGCCAACGCGATCTGAATCACCCGAGAGAGAGGGTGGCTTCTCTGGTAGGGGTGCTGCATATTCCTGTGACACGTATGTTCAGAGAGAGGCACCAGGAAATTTTTATCACTCAGTATTCTCTGAGCACGTGCTTGATCCTGCAGTGGAGTAGGTGGATCCCACTTTACAGATGAGTACACTGAGGGCTGAGGTTATCTGGTTAGTAAGCTGTGGAACTGGGGTCTCATCCAGGTTGATTTGTGCCCCGAAACTCATAAACATGGTGCTATTTCCAGGACACCAGGATTCCTGTGGGGAAGAGGGGTGAATTTAGATGCCCCCCAACCCCAACCCCTAGGTCTCATCCAAAAAGGATGGGGAAGTTCCTTTCTTATAGAGAGGTTGGATCCATCCAGTTCAAACCTGATGGGCAGCTTTGGAGTTAACTAACACTGATCCTGTTTCCTTCAGATTCCTTCAGTTTCTCTACAACCTAACATTTTATTTCCTACTTCATTTCTGAATATGCAATTCTCAGACTACACTGCCCCACCCCAATACACAGTTCAGCACCTACACGTGCTCTGTGTTTAGCCAAGACAGACCCCTGGAGACAAACTTCTGGTGTCCTAAAGGAACCTGCTTAAACTGCACATCAGGAGACCAGAGTCTCTGTATTTTGCTTGTGGGCACAGTGAAAAGTTTATTTTATGCATGTTAAATCCTGCATACAAAACAACATATCTGGTCATATGGCTTTCATTAGCTCCCAATTTTGCACATTTTATTCAACTTGTCATGAATACCCGACTTAGGCTTCAGCTATGCTGCTTCTAACAACCCTTCACCAGCATTCTTGTCTGAGAATTCCTTCCTCCTGTGTTATCCCTGACTAGCTAACACTGTCTCCTCCCTCCCCCAAAACACCCTGACCAACTTAACTCCAGTTTCAAGAAATGTTCACTTTTTTTTCTTTAATCTCATGTTGTATTTGTAACAATTTAGAAATCATAGGACTTGAAGTTCTGATAAAGAAGAATCATGTAGGAGATTCTTTTTCTTTTCTTTTTGTTCTAGTTAGATTGGGATTCTAAAGGCTTGGGAAGCATACTTATAAAGTTCACTAGCAGAGAGTGACTATTTCCAAAGTTCTCAGTGATAAATGATTTATAAAGCAGGTATTCAATTTCAAGATGTAAAATAATAGTGTAAGTCAGGAGAGGGAAGAACATCATCCCATAGGGATACATATTTCCCTTGGCTTTTTCTCAATAAAACATCTTATTTTAAAAAATTAAGTTTTTCAAGATGTTAAATAATGCTGTAAATCAGGGGAGAGGTGATCATCCCATATAGGTATAGGTATTTTCTTATTTTTTTCCTCCCTGGAATATCTTATTTAAAAAAGTAAAATCAGAATCTCTAGGAAGAGCACTGTGAACTTTCTTCCCTGTAAGAAACAATAAAATACTTTGTAAATAGAGGCAACCTCATGAAGTAACAGATGCTTATGTGAAGATATAAAACTGAGCCAGAATATAAGAAGAAGTGTGTGCTCAATCGGTCAAAGAAAAGTTGAAAGTTGGACCCTCAGTGAGACAGAGTTGTTGGATTCCAGGATTGTTCTAAAGGGGAGTCCAGTCAGTCAGACATTTCACTGGCTTACTGATTGCCCAGTAGTGTTACTGAAGCCAAGAAAGGCTTTCCATTAGATAATGAGTTATGAAATATGTCTCACACTGGAAAAACCAGTCATCTGCTGATGTCATGCTGATTTTAACCAATCCCAAACAAAGCCCCAGCCCTCCTCTGCTTGACTGGTACCAATGTGTGACTGTACAAATAAGTAGTACAGTATAAAACTCCTCAGTGCCAATACCATGAAGAGGAACCCGGACAGCTCTTACTACATGAGACAAGAGTCTGCTGGTGAAAGAGAGGACCGGAAAGGTAATGCTTTTTAACTTAACTTCTGAGCTCTTTCCACATTCCTAGGCAGGATGGTGAGCAGGACTTTTACAACTTCTTGGCACTTCCATGCAGATTGTGACCTGTACCTTTTTATGTGTTCAAGCAAGTGAATAGTGTTTTTAACAGTAGAGCATGCAGATAGATTATGTGTTTCTACAACCCAATTCAGCATCTCTAGGCAAGGACTTGTGTCAAAGAGGAAGCTAATTTTTAAGTTATATTCACAAATGGTAAATTCAGGGAGTACACACAAACTCACATACAGAGAGGGTCCTGATGATGAGTTACATGTATCTAAATGCAGGTATTGGGACTCTCAAGTTGTTTGGAGTCATTAAACTTTGAGTTCTATTTCAACCTCTCTTGTAAAACTTAATTGGACTGCAAAATGCTTTGGGTACTGCATATGGGATGCCAAATAGGTAGATTATGTTATAAATCTTCAGTTTCAAAGATATTTTATTAAGCAGTTATTAACACCAATGCCACCCTTTCCCCATTCTCTTCCACCATCCCCCACTAGAAAAAAATTAAACTCTTCAAGGAATGTTGACAAAATCTGAACAGTAATAGCAGGGTAACTGATGTTCCTGGAGGTAAAAATCCTAAAGGTGGCTGGTCACAGAGGAAGTCTCACAGGCAGATGCTTTAGAAAAGGGGGATGGGGTACCAATTCAGAAAAGCTTTGTTACCTGTGCAAACTGTAATTTTAACACACTGGTCTCACCCTCCTCCCCTCGCCCTCAATTCTTATGCTTCTAATAATGTTATTTATTAACTTTTCCCAACCAAAGTGCATTGCTTGACTATAATGCTCTGAACACACTAGGTGTCAGATATAAGCTGACTGTATCTACAGAAACTGAGAGGGCTTGCTTATGTGTGGGAAAGAAACTGAGAGGGAAGGAAAGCTTTAACAGATGGACCTCTTAAAGATACTTCTGCAAGATAAAAGCAATAAGACAGAAAAATGAAAAAAGGGAGGGGGACGGGGGTAGGAGAATAAAAAAAAACTCAGAGAGGCATTGTTTAAAAATTCACATTTTTCTTTTTCTGTGAACACTGAAATCCATGATGATTTCATCTGTGCTGTTCCTTTGAGAGAAAAAGAAGCCAGTCTGTTGACTGGTCCGGGATGTGGATAGGGGGCAGGCTGAACAAACTACCCCATGACAGAGAAAATTATTTACCAGTATATTTTAGAGATTCTTCCCCTGCTAGGACCAGTTATTCAAGTCATAGGAGCTCACTGTTTGTATACAATAATGTGGGAAAGGCCAGCAGAATTCTGCATTTTACCTGTGAAGACAGAGCCAGTGGTGGTGAGCTGTCACCTGTGAGTGTGTGTGCCGGGCAGGAAGGGTGGCCGCTAAAGACGGGGGACAGAGCTCACTTCACGTGACACAAGTGTGTAACCCGCTGCCTGCCTGTGGGTCTTTCAATGCCCCGCTGCCTGTTGCAGTTGGAAAAAGTAGAGTGTATTATATGACCCCAAACAAAAGTTCTGTTTGCCCTCCCCTCTGGTCGCCTGCCAGTGTTGATGGCCCTGAACATTGAAATATGAATGAATGGGGGAAAGGACGGTCTGCAGGATTCCCTCCAGGCCAGAACAGTCAGCTGGTCCCAGGGACGCAGTGGCCCCTCTCCTTGACCTTCACCACCTGCCTGCCCACCTCTGGGCACCCTGAGCCTCACCTTCCAGGCAGGGGCCAGGCAGGGTGGAGGGGTACTGCGGCAGGCTGTTTCAGCCTGGTCCTCCCTGCTGATGGAGACAGGGCGTTGCTTGGGGCTTTGCTCGTCCCTCCGAAAGAGGAAGAAGGTGAAGCAAGGGGCCTGGGCAGAGAAAGAAATAGGGTGAGGGGAAAATGAAGAAGAAGTAGAACCGAATCAGGAGAATTTCCTTCCGAAGGGAAAGTAGAACTCCAGAGAATGGTGATATTTGAAGAGAGGTGTGTGCGTAAGGGAGCAGAAGGCAGGCAGCCTGTCAGAAAGAGCTGTCCCTCCCCTTCCTAATCACAGCCTTTACTCACAGACAAACTCCCTCCCTCTCCCATTCACTCACTCACTTAGGGCCAATCGCTCTGTCTCTCTGTCTCCCTCTCTCTCTCCCCCTCTCTCTTTCTCTCTCCCTCTCTCCCTCCCTCCCTCCCTCTCCCCCTTCTCTCCCTCTCTCTTCTCTCTCCCTGTCTCTCTTTCCCTCCCGTCCTCTCTCTGTCTCTGTCTCCCCCCCCCACCCTGTCTCTCCCTCCCTTCCTCCTTCCCTCCCTCCCTCCCTCTCTCTTACTCGGAGACAGTCAGAACTCTCCTCCCTGACAGCCACAAACCTACAGCACTGACTGCATTCAGAGAGGGAACCTGCAAACAAAACTTCACAGAAAACTTTTTGTTCTTGTTCCAGAGAATTGACTGAAGAGGAGAAAGGAAAAAAAAAAAAAAAAAAGAAAGAAAGAAAGAAAGAAAAAAAAAAAAGAAAAAAAAAAAAACACCCTGTGCGTGAGGGGGGAGGAAAAGCAGAGCCTTTTAAAAGGGCAACACAACAACTTTTGCTGCCAGGATGCCCTTGCTCTGGCTGAGAGGATTTTTGTTGGCGAGTTGCTGGATTATAGTGAGGAGTTCCCCCACCCCGGGATCCGAGGGGCACAGCGCGGCCCCAGACTGCCCGTCCTGTGCGTTGGCCACCCTCCCAAAGGATGTACCCAACTCTCAGCCGGAGATGGTGGAGGCCGTCAAGAAGCACATTTTAAACATGCTGCACTTGAAGAAGAGACCCGATGTCACCCAGCCGGTACCCAAGGCGGCGCTTCTGAACGCGATCAGAAAGCTTCATGTGGGAAAAGTGGGGGAGAACGGGTACGTGGAGATAGAGGACGACATCGGACGGAGGGCAGAAATGAATGAGCTTATGGAGCAGACCTCGGAGATCATCACGTTCGCGGAATCAGGTGGGTGCCTGCCCGGGGATGGGGGTGGGGGGCACACTGCTCTGACAGCCCTCGGCGGCGGAACTTCTTGCCCTCCAGCTGCACCCTGCCTGGGAAGGTCATGAGTTATTAGGGGACGGTAGCGGATGGACCGCGGCGGCGGTAGGGGGGTGGGGAGCAGGGGAGAGGACCTCCCAGAGCTGGGGTGGTGGGGTCCTGGGCTGAGCCCTGGCAGGAGATGGCTAGCTTACATTTGCTCAACTAAGCCGGTCGTCCCGGAGGAAGCTCTCGGCCCAATGTGGAGCAGGAAGGCAGTCTGAGAGAGAGGCTCCCTCGCCCTGCCTGCCCGGGGAACTAGATCAGAGGAGCCGGAGGAAAGTCGGGGCATTTTCTGGTGCTGAGGGGAAGCCCGGAGGCTTCCGTACCCCATCTAAAGTTTTTACTGTGGGTGGGTGGGGAGGGTGGGGTGGGTGAGGGGATGGCGGCAAGCGCAGGAGCGGGATGGCATGGCCCAGATGAAGTCATTGTCTTAAAAACATCCCCTTTTCTTTAAAAGTCCAATCAGGGGCCACATCGAGGAGCAGGGCATATTAGTGACAGTCATTTTTACCTTTAGAAACTCTGCCTCTAAAGACACAAGCATCACATTCTAGGCAGTGAAGAACGACTTTGGGGGGTGGGGTGGGCTAGGGAACAGATGACATTGAACCGTCAGTCACTTTTGGAACACTGACTTTTGCTCTCTGAACTAAAAAAAAAAAAAAAAAGAGTTTTGTTCTCTGTAAAGTTACTAAGAGCTCTCTGCCAAGGAATGCAACCTTGACAAAGTGCTCTCAGATACTACACTGAACTCCCACTCAATCCTTAAGAGGAAGAACTTTAATAAATAGATTCTAATCGTTGGCTGAGGACCACACTAACCTGTTGCTGAAGAAAACAATACCTGTCAAAAGGGCCTACTGGAGACCAGGGGTCAGGTTATTTTTACAGTTATGTGACCCAGATCCTTTTGCCTGCCTACAAGCCCCTGCGTGCTGCGCCTGGGCACACACAGATGTGTTAATTTCATGTTACTTTCATGGTAATGCCAGGCTAAAGAACTGCATCCCTTGCCAAATCCATTTGAAAGGAATGCCATTGTTTTGTTTGGTAGAGCATATGGCCAGTAAAGTATGTGCCGGGACTCCCAGCATTGCTGTTTAAAAGTTTGCCGCAGCAGTATAAACAATTAAGGCAACACTCAGAATTTCCAATCCTGAAAACCTGTTGACTCAGATGTTATATTTTCAAGAAAACCATGTGAGACCAGGGCATCCTTCTGGGGGTGGGGGGGTGGCGGGGGGAGTGGAGCAGATAGCCTGGTGACTTGCTGGCTCCCCCTCCTAGGAAAAGCTCTGGTGTCCCGCGGGCAGTTTAGCTCTCTCACCAGAAGCTTCTTTCTTTTCAAAAAGGTCTGACTTTCTTCCCTTAAAGCTCTTTTTCAATGCAGTCCCAAAGGACTTTTCACTTTATCTCGTGAAGCTTACTGAGGGAAGGAGGCAGGTTGGAGTCTTTTTGAGCTGCCACCCAATTTTTCTTAACATTTTCTGAGGTCCTGAGCGGGGAAATGGATTCCAGTGGTCTAGGCGCTGCTCCTTCTTCTGCCACCATAGGGACCCTGTATATGTTTTTATATACTAATTGCCACACAGAATGGCCTTAATTGCAGCTCTTCCTCAATTGGCTTTACCCACATCATATGACTGAGCAGACCTATGCCTTTGGCCACTTTTAACTGTACACCTGATGCTAGCAGTGCACCCGCTTCCTGACTTCTCCAACTTGTAAAGCAAATTACTCCTTTGGCATTAAGAGATTTTGCAGAGAAAGAATTTGAGTTTTTGCCTTCTTTCTTACTTATGGCCTTCATCTCAGTGCCAATCTTTTTGTCAATTATATGAAATCTCCTCATTTTTCAAAAAACCTTTTCTGGTACCTGTTTGGTTTGAAAGAAATTGAGCTACTTTTTGAAAAGGTGGATTCATTTAACTCACGTGTTGACTATAGTTTAAGGTCTATGATAGAAAACTCCTCTGGATTGAATTTACAGCTTGACTTTGGGCAAGTTGCTGGCTTCTTAGAAAAGGTTTTTGACGTTTGCTCATTTTTCTCATTTGAGAAGTCTCACGTACCAACTTTAAGTCGATTTAGTATGATTTCACAAAAATGATTGCTCTATGGACAATCTACTCTCCAAGTAGAGTAAGTACTATGTGAGTATTTTGCTGCTCCTTTAGCTAACCCAGAAGAGAGATTTATCATCAGAAAAATTGTCGTGAATATATGAAAATGTCTTGTTGCTCTTGGAATAATTCAACCTTAGTAATTCTCAAATGACGTCACACATCAAGATTTTTAAGATTGGCAAAGGGCATTCAGATTTTTTCTTTAGATACCATTCTGTACAGCATAGAATTCAGTGTCACCTGCATGCATGTCACAAATGCTCACCCATACATGCATTCTTCAGCCTCATGGTTCCTCGCTTGAGGAGTCATGTTTATTGTTACCTCTACTCATTATGACGGTTGAATAAGGCCATCACAGTTGAAGGACTCGCAAAACTCAGGTGCCAGGAACTTTTTGAACTGAGTCTGTCCCTTGTATTCAGGTGGAAAGCACCCCGCCTTGGTAAAGCTGATATGAGTTGCTGTTGACTAAGCGGTAAAGCATTGCCCTCAGCTTCTCTGAAATGTATTCTCACAAATAACAATGATTTTCTTTTTATATCTGTAACCCCAGATTGCTTACCAAGGTGAATGCATTTTTTGCAAGGCTGGCAACAGCATCCTTTGTTGTTTAACACCTTAAGGACCAGGAGGAAGAGATGGGTAGAGTCCAGCCAACTATCACCATAATTATCATTGAAGCCAAATTAGTGGTCTTCTTGACTTCTCTCTCTATTTTCTCTTTTTATGATTTGTGACAAAAGCTAGTCAGTCAAAGGAGGATAATGGTATATTTGAGTCTCATGCTGATTCTGGTAATGAGGTTAGCAATTGATAGCACTTACTGAAGAAAGTATAGGGAAAGAAAGACAAATCAAGCACCAAGAAATAGAAAATACGCACACAGCCCAGGTGTTGTTGAAAGCAACACCTACATTTCCTTCCTTAGAACATTCTAGTTAACAGAAGATTTGAGTTAAAATGTACATACACAAATGTTCCCAGACAGAGGTCTGAGGTGGCTTGCTAGGATGACTGTTTTCCTCCACCCCAGGAAAGCCATCTTAAGGTGGAGATGACTCCCACTACCCCATGCCTATCTTCTGAACTTGCTGGGAATTCACCCTCACAGAGGTTATACACTCTCTTCTCTGAATAATGAAAATAATCGGCCACAAGAGGGCGCATTCCAAAGACTTTTGCTCCTTACCAGTTAATCTTCCAGGGAAACAATTTCACCTACTGGAAGCCCCAGCCTGCATCGCCCTAATCTTGCTGATTAACAACCCGCCCTCCCCGCCCCTCCCTTCTTCCTTTCATCCTGCAGGAAAAGTTAAGATTTTATGGGTTGAGAGGAACATGACTACCTGTAACATATTACATGAGACAGAAGGTAAGGGAATAGGAATTCTAGTGATACATATGGACATTCCACAGCTCTATGGAAGAGGAATGATAAATTTCAGAAGCAAACAAAGCGGAGCGGGGAGAAGTGTGACCGTGAATCATCAGCAATCCTGATTTGCTCACACGTCTCTCCCTAATACGGCTGCCTGGGCTTTGACAAAAAACTTCTTCCATCTCCCCTGATGTGGTTGCCCAGTTGGCCCGTTTTATCAGCAGTTTTTACCAGCGACAAAGGACAAGTGACTTCAGACAGGGAGGAGAAAATCTATTTATTTAATGCCTTGTGGGAACAGCACGTAAGGCTTTGGAGGATGCGTTTGTTTCTGCCCTGAGAGTGTAGAGAGAAATGGTGGAGAAAAGATGTGAAAAGAGATGGTTTGGGCCAGAGGAGGAGGTGTATTGGAGTGGGTGTGGGGGAGAATCAGGGTAGAAATTCAGTTTTTATATTTGGAAAACCCAGAATCATACCTTCCCAGGCACTTTGTGTAAAAAATACGTGTTTCTCTTGGCCCCTCTTCTGCTAAAATGTACTCAGGCACGATGTCTTAGCTGTAGTTTAGAATGCTTTATACCCGACTGGTTCCTAGCTCCGAAACCCAAAGTGTAAAAGTTCTCAGGAACTTTGGAAGAAGTCTCTGAAAGTCCGAGGGTTAAACCTTCAGAAATTTTTTCTCCTTTTTGGCATCTAAAATCTCTTCCTCTCTAAATATTCAACCTTTTTTAAAATTGCCATTTAAATGAAAGATGCAGGAATGTGGCCGAGCATTTACAATTCAATAGCAGATCCTAAGCAAAGATATTAAGTCTTAAAAAAAAACCAAGATAATTTATAACCAAAGTTCTGCTTCGGCAAGACCCTCTCCTGCAGGTTAAAGGAGGCATAACCTTCAAGGCCTCACTTGCTGCTTTTAGCAGAAATCCCTGGAAACAGTCCAGATGCAAAATTAGTGCTTCAGGGAACACACATGCTGTATTCTCCCATCAGTGACTGTACCCTGTCTAGGCACAGGGAAACGTTGATGAAGAGATGGAAAATGAAAGTAACAGCTGTATTTTACAGCGAGCCCCCCCACCCCCACGTGGTGAGTTTAACTCCTCCATAAACAACAAGGCTCTTTACATTAACTTAAATTAGAGACTTAATTACCCACATGGAGAAGGGCAGCATGCTTTAAGTAGGACCCTGGTGAGGAGAACAAAACATATCAAAAATGAAACACTGCATGTTAGTATCATTTATTTCATTGGAGTTGCTCGTGGACCCATGAACCTGCGATGCTGGTGGGGTAGGAGCAGCATTTTGTATCCTAGTGTGGGGGAGGGGGAACAACCCAGAAGTTGGCTGCTTAACCCTTGGCATGCCTGCCTATATCCTTGAGTGAGTTATGAACATATTTGAAAAACTCTGAAAGCATCAAAGCAAAGGAAAATGTGCTTTCAGGTATTTTTCACTTGCAGGTTTCCAAACTCATTCCTCCATTCAATGCCTCCCACTCAGAAACATTTCTGAGGTGTTCCCTACAAGGTGCGGTAATCATCTCTCCTATCCATTTTTAGACACTTTTTTTTTTTTTTCTCCCTTTGGTATGTGTCCACCAAACTCAAGAGAGGTTTAAGTGATGAAATATTATCACCCACATGGGTTTGCGTGGGACTTCTTAGTGAATTACTCAGGCAGAGCAGGCTGTGATACAAGTGTTGCTCACAAGCCTCGGGAGGGAAAAAATAGCACAGAGGATGAAAAGAATATTATCATAGCGTAGGTAATGAAAGGTTAGCAAAGCCAGCAGCTGTATCTAGTTAGGTAGGTAATAGCGTAGGAACCCGGTACACACCAGTATAAACGAATGCTGTACCACAAAGCACTATGGGAAGATTTCCGTTCCAGGATTTTATAGCAGGAGATATTTAAGTCAAGCCTGAAACTGACTAGTAATTGATCCTAAACACCGCAGCCTTAGGCAAACTCCTTCCATTTTTCGAATTGCTGTGCGTGGAGATTTGAGGATTGGAGCCTCCTGAAAGCATCATTGCACTACAGCCATCTGTCTCAGATAAAACACAGATAAAGCAAATGTAATCAAGTGACTACTTATATTTTTCATGCCTAAGAAATTTGAGGGTTGTAATATCTTTCTGAAACCTACAGCCCTGGTAAATATGAATTCCATCCAGCACCTAGCTCTCTTGTTCTATGCCCCCACCACTTCTGCAATGAAAGCTAGATGTAAAAGAAAAAATAAACGCACTGCTTAATAAGTCAGAATATAATAGAACTTTGAAAATGTACCTGCAAATAAGGTAGACATTAGGAAGCCTTGAATCTCTCTCTTCCCCCTGTTCTCCTGAGCATTATGGCAACGGCATTTTCGTGAAATTGAATCTCAGTTTTATTTTTTTCCCTGATAAAATATCATGCAATATACAAATAGCAGTTCCAGAAATGGACACCGGGAGAAGGAGGCGACAGGCATGTCAATTAGTAGGGGAAAATCCAAATGTCAGAAATCTGGGGGAGAGATCCAGCATGCAGGCAATGGAGGCAAATACAGGGAACCAAGTCTTTCTGCTCAGATCATTAAACTGATGCATATTTCAGCACAGTGCCTTTTCCCAGTACGCAGGCGATGCCATGCAGTTAATTATCAGCCAGGACCAGGATGAAAGTCATTTTATGATGACTCTCTGATCCTAATATAACAGCACCTGACAGATTGAGTCCCCTCTAATGAGTACTCTCTTTGTACAATCCTCTCTCAGGAACACTAAATCATTTGCTTCCAAGTACAGCTGCCTGTGGAGAAGGGGTGGGGCTATACTGTGCATCAGAAACCACCTTTTGAGAAATGAGGGGCTGCCCTGTAGGCTGTCCCTGGAAGCAAGGGGCCTTTGCTCCTTGGACCCTCTGGAGGCAATTTACATGTGCTTTCACTGGTACAAGTCAGCCAGTTAGCATCTCACCACCTCTTCCCAGCATCTGTAGACTTCTCTGGATTTTATTCAAGGAAAGTCCAACGTGGGTGCGTCTGCACTGCCAGCTGGACCCTCTCTTTACCGGGGACCGTCTACCTTCACCCTCAGCCCCTTCTTCCCCACTGGTTGAGAAAGGATTGTAGCAGAGCAGAGCCTGTGGAAATGAGTTACCTGAAACCCAGAGCGCCCTCCCAGCCTGGGGCCAGTCAGACTCTCCCGTTTCACACTCTTTCCTAGACAAGCAAATCAGAACCTTGTGCCCTCTGGCTCCTCTAACTTAGCAGCTACTCTATCTCTGTCTTTAGAGTGGCACCCTGTGCGGTTTAGGGTTTCAGAAGCTGGCCTACGTGGAGGCAGAAGGGAGACCAGCAGGGAGCTTGTTAACATTCTCTGCAGGGCAGGGCAGCTGTACCCACACTGGAGGGGACCACAGGCTCCTCCACGCCTGTTCACGGAGCCTAGGGCAGCTTCCAGCTGCCTTTTCCTCTCATCTCCGGAGGACTCTACAACTCAGAATCTACAGCTGATGATCTTTTGAGAGTTAAGTGATGAAGCTCTGCTTTGTGGTCTCTTCTCTTTTGTTTTCTTAAAAGATAAACAGTAACAACCACCACCTCCCAAACCCCACCAATTTTTAGCAAAGGAGAGTACTGGATTCCCATTTTGAAAAAAAAAAAAAAAAGTCCTCATGCTTCCTTAAAAATGACAGTTTTCTCCTCTAATTATTCCCCGCTCCGGTGATCTAATCATAAACCTAACTTCATGATTCATTTCAACTCCTGCCAGAGATGCGAGGTCGGAGGCAAAGGAATGCTGCTCACCACCACCACCACCACCATCAGAGCCAATGCCCTTTCAAGTTTATACAGGGATACCAGACAACCTTTCCTTACACATGCAGCCCTGCTGGGGCCCCGGCCTCAGTGAATTTACCACCAATACTATCACACTGTTAAATTAAGAACAGAATCTACAGCTCTCCCTGCACCGAAGAGCCTTTCTGCTGCAGAGAACTTGAAACCGTGCCTAAAATTTATAGTACTGTAAACATCTCAGGGCTGAGAGTGATAAGTATGGCTGGATTTCCGTTAGCTATAGAAATCCAGGCAGGGAGACCCCCTAGGGAGTTGCGAGTTCTAAGAGGAACTTTCAGATGGTTCTCAGATTTGTGCTCCTCCGGATGCATGTACTCGAACAGTCGGAACGAGGTACACACAGGCAGCAGTTGAGAAAAGAGAACTTGTTTCAGATACCACCAAGTGGTAGCAGGGGAAGTGAGGGGACCTCACTTTGATCAATCAAAGAGTTCTAGTCTGGACACCCACTTCTTACAGTAAGTGTTGTTGCAGGAATATAGGTGCTTGTAGTAAAAGAAGGAAATGAATGACTTTTTCTCATTTTAGAATTAGGCAAGAACTGAGTGGTCCCTGCATTCAACTGCTCTGCCAATGTAGGGGTCTCCTCTCTTATTAATAACTGTTGCTATATTTGGACTCTCTAAGCAGCATTCAAGGGCTTCCCTGGTGGCTCAGTAGTCAAGAATCTGCCTGCAATTTAGGAGTCGTAGATTTGATCCCTGGGTTGGGAAGATGCCCTGGAGAAGGAAATGGCAAACCACTCCAGTATTCTTGCCTGGCAAATTCTATGGACAGAGGAGCCTGGTGAGCTATAGTCCATGGGATCACAAGAGTCGAACACAGCTTAGTGACTAAATCTACAAACTGCATTCTAAAGGAAAGGAGGCAAAACTGCGGGATACAGGGGTAGGAGGTGACTCTCTTATAGTTAAGTGCTAAAGGTGCTTCCATTTGTTAATAAAGAAGCAAGTAATTGACTACTTCCTGCTAAATCCTGGGCTATGACAGTGAATGAGATAGACAGGACCTCAGACCTGGGGTGTCCTAGGCTGGACTGGCAGGAGAATGGGGGTGGAGGTGGAGGGAAGAGGGTCACTTCTAGGGGAAGAAGGGTCATCCAATCTAAAAGTCAAAGCTTTATTAAGGGCAGTCACTGTGGATGGTGTTTGGGGAGCAGGGGTCTTCTAGGTAGAAAGAACAGCAACTGTCAGTGCCTGGAGATGAGAGATGGTATGAGATGTTCATGCTGTGAAGCTGGATCACAAAGATGGGGTAGTGGGAGAGAACTGAGCTGGAAGGTGGGAGAAGCTCAGGTAGAGCCCAGAGTTCCGTGCAGTTTCTGTTTTATATTGAGGACAATAGGAACTCAGTGCAGGACTGGATGAAACAAGTGATGGGAATGAATCCACTTTTGGGAAAGATCCCTTTATCTGCTTAATGGAGAAATGACGGGAGAGGGGCCTGACTCCATGCTGGCCTGACAGCTTGCACATAAAAGAAATGGCTGTTGCAGTGACCCAGGAAAGGAACGGTGGGGTGTGAAGCAGGCTGCGGCCGTGGAGGAGGCAAGCCCCATGGGTACATGCCAGGAAGTGCTGTGTGTGCTGAGTTGCTCAGTCGAGTCCGACTGTTTGTGACACCACGGACTGTAGCCCACCAGGCTTCTCTGTCCATTCAAGGCTTCTCTCTCCAAGCAAGAATACTGGAGTGGGTTGCCAAGCCCTCCTCCAGGGGATCTTCCTAACCCAGGGATGGAATCCAGGTCCCCTGCATTTGCAGGTGAACTCTTTTACCATCTTAGCCACCAGACACTATGGGCAGTCTTACATAGCAGGGGTGTTTGCATATTTGTTTCGGGGATAATAGTGTTTCCACAGCTTGCTAGATCTTATACTATGTTTTCATCTATCTTATCCTGTTGGGTCCTTCCAAACCTATGAGATAATGGGCCAAATGTTACTATATTATTCCCGTTTTATAAAAGGTAAGACTCAGGTTAAGCAGTTAGTCAGCATACGCAGGCTCCCAGATATGCTCAGATCCAGTCTCTCTTCCTTCTAGAGTAATAGTTGATGAAGTTTCTCTGAAAAGGGCCAGAGAGTAAGTCTCTTAAGCTTTGTGGGCCAAATGGACTCTGTCGCAGCTACTCAAATCCACGTTCTAGTGCAAAGCAGCCAAGACAGCCTGTAAAGAAATGAGCCTAGCTTGGATTCAGTAACAATTCATGGGCACTGCAATTTAAATTTCATATAATTTTCACATGTCACAGCATCTTATTTGTCTTCAGCCATTTAACAATGTCCAAACTGTCCTTAAGATACATAGGCCTTCATTCGCAGAGCCTGGTTAGAGATGATTTGTAACAGAGGCTGCCATGCTTGCCAGAAATTAGGAGGTGGCCTTGAACCTGATACTAACGTATCCCTGCCTTCTTTTGTGCTGTGTTTCATCTTTAGGCACAGCCAGGAAGACGCTGCACTTTGAGATTTCCAAAGAAGGCAGTGACCTGTCCGTGGTGGAGCGCGCAGAAATCTGGCTCTTCCTGAAGGTTCCCAAGGCCAACAGGACCCGGAGCAAAGTCACCATCCGTCTCTTTCAACAGCAGAAGCACCTGCAGGGCAGCTTGGATGCAGGGGAGGAGGCTGAGGAAGTGGGCTTGAAGGGGGAGAAGAGTGAAATGTTGATATCGGAGAAGGTGGTGGATGCTCGAAAGAGCACCTGGCACATCTTCCCCGTCTCCAGCTGCATCCAGCGGTTGCTGGACCAGGGCAAGAGCTCCCTGGACATACGGATTGCCTGTGAGCAGTGTCAGGAGACCGGCGCAAGCCTGGTGCTCCTGGGCAAGAAGAAGAGGAAAGAAGAGGAAGGGGAAGGGAAGAAGAGGGATGGAGAAGGAGGGGCGGGAGGGGATGAGGAGAAGGAGCAGTCGCACAGACCTTTCCTCATGCTGCAGGCCCGCCAGTCTGAAGATCATCCTCACCGGCGCCGGCGGCGGGGCTTGGAGTGTGACGGCAAGGTCAACATTTGCTGTAAGAAACAGTTCTATGTTAGTTTCAAGGACATTGGCTGGAATGACTGGATCATCGCTCCCTCCGGCTACCACGCCAACTACTGTGAGGGTGAGTGCCCCAGCCACATAGCAGGCACGTCGGGCTCATCCCTCTCCTTTCACTCGACAGTCATCAACCACTACCGCATGCGGGGTCACAGCCCCTTCGCCAACCTCAAGTCGTGCTGTGTGCCCACCAAGCTGAGACCCATGTCCATGCTGTACTATGATGATGGGCAGAACATCATCAAGAAAGACATCCAGAACATGATCGTGGAGGAGTGTGGCTGCTCATAGAGTGCCCAGCCCGGGGCATGGGAGCGAGACGGTCCAGAGAAGACAGTGGCGATACGAGGACATGTTTAAGGTTTCTGACTGAAACAACCAGGAAAAAAAGAAAAAGAAAAAAAAAAAAAAAAACTAAAAGCAAAACCTGAAGCAGATGAAGGAAGATGTGGAGAAATTCTTTAGCCAGGGCTCAGAGATGAAACAGTGAAGGAGATGGGAATTGCGGGGGAGAGGGAGAGTGGGGTACCGTTCACTTCTTCCTCCAGCATCCAAGGGGTGACAGCAGTTGCTCAAACGGGAATATCATCCTCTCCTTTTCAGTTCCCTTTCTGTATGAGCCTCGAAGTCAACTTGTCTGGTCTGCAGTAATGTGGGCTGACACAACCCAAATAGCATCTAGAAAGCCATGAGTTTGAAAGGGCCATTTATAGGCACTTTCCCACCCAGTAACCCAGGTCGTAAGGTATGTCTGTGTGACCCTCTCTCTGTGTATATCAGCCCATGCACACACACAAAGACACACACACCCCTCGCAGACACACGCACATACCCACCACACACACACACCCCACTACACACAGATGAACACACATGGGAGACCACACACCCCATATGTACACATGAACACACACATAGACCTCATACACACAGAGACACACATCGAACACACACAAAGGCATTCCCACACCACACACACACATACACATATTCTGGTAAAAGAACACTAGTGTGCAGGTGGTCACACCTTCTTTTTCTGCACCACTTCCGCAACAAAACAATAACCAACATGAAAAAAAAAATTGAGAACAAGAATGGGAAGCATGAAAGATCAAGGAAAAAAGAATACCAAGTTACATTTCGTTAAGGTGCTTATGATCTTAGAACTATGCAACCTAATAGGTTTGAAACTGTTTACCTGAGAGAGAACAAAAAGAGAGACTTTTTTGTATTGGAAGTAACCTGATTAATTTTTATTTTCTTCAAGGAGAGATACTTGAAAGGAATATGTTTGTCCATCTGTTGGATCCAAACATTTCTATATTTTGTAAATGTTGTTTTTTTTTATCGTTTACTATTTGCACTACAATGGTGTTCGACCTGTCTAATCCTTATTTAACAAGTATTTTCTTTGGGTGGGGGTGGGGTGGGGTTCAGAGCTGCACTTAATGTGAGCTATAAAAGAACTGCTACAGCACACAAAATAGCTATTTTTATTATTATAATTATAATTATTATTATTATTTTGTACCTTAAAAAATAGACACATACACCAAAGACATTTGTGTGAGCCTTTAAACAGTCTGTCTGTGGTTGGTATCATTCACCATCAATGAGTCAGGGGTTGGGATTCAAGGTTGAGTAAGGTGGATTGTGTTCAGGCTTGAAAGACCTGAAAAGTTTGTTGTTGTTTTTTTTTTTGACTCCTTTTACATCCATGAAACAGGACATTTCATACTGGATGTACAGTAGTTGTACACTGTTGGATATCAAGTTCAACCAGATTTATGGAACGCTCCATGCTCGTGTGTGTATATATCCAGTGCTCGGGCACATGCATGTCTGTGTGTATGTATACATGTGGCGCATCGTGTCCATACACATTTTAAGCACTTCAGGCTGTCATTTTTTAATGTTCTTAAGGCAATGAATGTTTGTGTGCAAAACACAGTATTTTTAAGAAGGATAGGCTATCGTTTTTGCTTTTACTCTGAACTAGGTGGGCACATTTCAAAAATTTGTATGGGAAAAGCCTGGGAATTCCAGTGAATATTCAGCAAGATCCTCTTTTAATGTACAGGGATCCAATTCCCTCCTCTTTCTTGTCCTCCAACCCCATCCTACAAGTTACTTACTCCCTACAGGGAAAACAAAACAGGAAACTTGTGTTCAATCTAGGCTGATTATTTGGATAACATATGTATTATCTGTTGGAATCAATCTTAAATCAGAAGCTTTTTCCAAAAAAAAATATTAACCTGTAGGCCAGGATAAAATAAGTGGGTGCATTTAAAAATTTTTTTTATGATTAAGGTCTGGTTGTGAGAAATATTACCTGTGCAGCTGGACTCAATAATGTTGCTGTCACTAGTTAAACGATAAATAATTTGGGGGAAGGTGTTTAAGAGCATGGGAGTAAGAAAAAGAATGGGAAACAGGAATGAGGGCAGTAGTAAAAATCCCTGATATTTTAATTTATAGCCCAAATTCTTGCCATACAAATTGGTATGCATTGATTCAGATACTAAAAGAAAAGAAAGAAAACCACTTGGTTTTATAACTATCAAAGTACATGCTTAAAGCTAAATTGTTACTGATTTATCCTATGATATTTAGCTTGCCTATGTCATACGTTATTCATTTATGTGCTTTTTAAAATACAGAGCCTTACTTATACTGACTTGTTGAAAATTGTGAAAGTTGGGGGGAAAAAAGGTCTCATAGGGGAAATTATGTTTGTTAGAATTCTGTAAAATATTGAAGCTTTCAGCCCTTTGCCAATTTGTAGAATTTTTTTTAAATTAATAGTAGGAAAATAAAGTATCAGTGAGAAATCATTGCCAAGGTGGTTTAGCTCTTCTTGAGAAATAGACCAAATCAGTCTGCTATCTACTGGGCTGTATGTAGGCAGATTTAATGTTGTTACCTGGCTGTACATACTACAATCTAGAGGTTCATCCTTTGTTATGCAGGAAACCCCACACGAGTGCTTAAGAATGGATTCTAATTAAGTATGAGATGGAGTGCATGCAACATTGATACTTCCTCACCCTTAACCATTGACTAGGAAATTGGGCAGCTGAGTGTCATGAAATTTTCATGAAAAACTTTGAGGGCCTTTTGAACTTCTTATTTTGCATTGGAACGAATAGAGGAACCTACGAAAATAGTATGGAAAGCCAAGTCCTAGTTCACTGTGTAATAGCAGAGATGGCCCAGGCAATAGACAAAGTGAAAAGAGGTTGAAAAAACAGCT
The DNA here is from genome assembly GCF_032405125.1 of Capricornis sumatraensis. Classification (NCBI taxonomy): domain Eukaryota; kingdom Metazoa; phylum Chordata; class Mammalia; order Artiodactyla; family Bovidae; genus Capricornis; species Capricornis sumatraensis. Next base: position 84,128,495 of record NC_091073.1, read on the forward strand.
GATCTCTGTCTGTGGCTCCCATTCATCTCAAATATGTATGCCATCTACTGAAGCCTTTAAATCCTGGATGTGTTGAGGGTACAATGGAGTTTGATAAGTGGCCACAGTAATTAGTAGCAGAGCTAAATGAAATTACATATGACAATGTTTTAATGGGAAGATTTCATTTATTAAATTACATATCTCCAAACTTTAACTAAAATATTTTATTAAATGTATATGACCTCGAAATAGAATGATAAATTACAACTATCTTTGATAACTTGGAAGTTATGCAACTTTGTAAACAGCCATGTTGTTCATGGAGCAGTGTGAGGTCAAAAGAAAAAGCTTTTAAATTCCACCAGACTATGTCTTCCCTGTCTGTTTTCCTAAAGCAAGTTTAGCTTCATCTGATCTGTGCTCTTTCTGTAGGGCTCATCTCTAGGCTCTTAAAAGTCTACCCACATCCAGTCTTCAAAGATCTGAAAAGCATGTGTTCCCAAATAATTTTTAAAAATGCTAAATATGTTGTAGATTTGATTGACTTTTTCTTTTCCTTTTTTTTTTCCCCCAAAAGTAAGGTGAATTCCAGAACACTGAGTTGAGATTTTCTTGTCTCTGAAGACCAATCAATTTCATACTTATTTAAGATTGATTCCACACTCTGATTTTAAGGAGAGTACCTGCCTTCTCCTCTGAGATAGAACAAGTGAATTTTTTTTGTCACCCTAGAGAGATTGAACGTCAAGGTGACTCTAAAATCAGAAAAGGCAAATGCCTTAGTGCTATTAAGCTTAGACTCAAATGATCATGTTTACTTGAAAAAATGATTTCCTGTGGGCCTTTTGGCAACTTCTCTTTTCAATACAGAGAAAAACTTAGTCACCCTGAAATCCTACACAATAAATGGAACTTGTAGATGTGGGCAGAAGTCTTGGGGGTGGACACTGTGTATGTTTAAATTAAACCCTTTATCACTGAGAAGCTGTTGTATGGGTCAGAGAAAATGAATGCTTAGAAGCTGTTCACATCTTCAAGAGCAGAAGCAAACCACATGTCTCAGCTATATTATTATTTATTTTTTATGCATAAAGTGAATCATTTCTTCTGTATTAATTTCCAGTGGGCTTTACCCTCTATTTAAATGCTTTGAGAAACAGTGCATTGACAATGGGTTGATATTTTTCTTTAAAAGAAAAATATAATTATGAAAGCCAAGATAATCTGAAGCCTGTTTTGTTTTAAAACCTTTTATGTTCTGTGGTTGGTGTTGTTTGTTTGTTTGTTTTATTTTGATTCTTTTTTTTTTTGGCATATTACATGCAGTTCTTTAACCAATGTCTGTTTGGCTAATGTAATTAAAGTTGTTAATTTATATGAGTGCATTTCAACTATGTCAATGATTTCTTAATATTTATTGTGTAGAAGTACTGGTAATTTTTTTATTTACGATATGTTTAAAGAGATAACAGTTTGATATGTTTTCATGTGTTTATAGCAGAAGTTATTTATTTCTATGGCATTCCAGCGGATATTTTGGTGTTTGCGAGGCATGCAGTCAATATTTTGTACAGTTAGTGGACAGTATTCAGCAACGCCTGATAGCTTCTTTGGCCTTATGTTAAATAAAAAGACCTGTTTGGGATTTATTATTTTTATTTTTATTTTTTTGTCTTATTGATTTCCCAAGATCAACCTTGCACACATATCGCCATGTCTTTTTCTGGGTGATAATTTTGTTTCTACCGTAATTATCTGGAAGAGTATGAGAAAAATAGATTACATGGGAGAGAGAGAACAAAAGCTGAACTAAGAGAGCTCAAATAGAAAAAGAATGTATATTGCTGTGGCAGGCAGAGGTTTGTAATGGATTACAGGTACTTGTGAAGTGAAGTTGCTCAGTCGTGTCCAACTCTTTGGGACCCCATGGACTGTAGCCTGCCAGGCTCTTCTGTTCATTGGATTTTCCAGGCAATAGTCCTGGAGTGGATTGCCATTTCCTTCTCCATGGGATCTTCCCAACCCAGGGATCGAACCCAGGTCTCCCACATTGTAGACAGACGCTTTACCATCTGAGCCACCAGGGAAGTCTTTGTGAAGTGAAAGTGAAAGTTGGTTAGTCATATCCGACTCTTTGCATATCCGACTCCTTGAACTGCAGGCTGCCAGCCTCCTCTGTCTGTGGAATTTTCCAGGCCAGAATAGTGAAGTGGATAGCTGTTCTCTTCTCCAAGGGATCTTCTCAACCCAGGATTGAACCCAGGTTTCCCACATTACTAGTGGATTCTTTACCATCTGAGCCACCAAGGCAGGTACTTGGACCAGAAATATTTAAATTAGATACATTTTGTTAGCTTCCCATTTCTCAATGGCAAAATTCTTGTAGTAATAAGTAACAGGAAATAGACATTTCCTCTTTCTCTCCCTCCAACTTTCCTCCTTCCCTCCATCCCTCCTTCTTCTTCCTCCTTTTCTTCTGGATGAAAATCTGGAGTTGCATGGAACTCCCAGGTCTCAAGAACTGCATACACAGGAAAGAAACAGACTGGTACCAACCAGACCTATTCAGAATCACACAAGTACAGTCCCAAATGAACTGATCCTTTTCCTTCACTGTTGTTTTCATTGGTGTCGGTGCCCATCTTAGAGATTATATGGAGAAACAAACTTCCGTGAATGCCAGTACAAATAAGCATGACTTCATGTTTCATGTTACTTGCGGTTCCCACCTCATTGTTTCAACCAACCAGGACACTAGACATTGATGACCCTGCTTTTAAAGATGAATCTGAGACATGGTTGCTTAAGTCACTTCAGTCGTGTCCAACTCTGTGCGACTCCATAGACGGCAGCCCACTAGGCTCTGCTGTCACTGGGATTCTCCAGGCAAGCACACTGGAGTGGGTTGCCATTTCCTTCTCCAATGCATGAAAGTGAAAAGCAAAACTGAAGTAGCTCAGTCGTGTCTGACTCTTCGCGACCCCATGGACTGAAGCCTACCAGGCTCCTCTGTCCATGGGATTTTCCAGGCAAGAGTACTGCGGTGGGTTGCCACTGGGATTAAATAACATTAATTAGAACTAGGATTCCAAGCCAGATCTGTATTCAAGTCTCAGATTAATCTTATCTTGCTGTTTTATACTTCTAGTTTTTTTCTTTTTTGGTTAACTTCCTTATGTTCCAAGAGGAAAAAAAAGCTGATGGAGGAGGTGGAGATTTAGTGTTGAACACACTTATATATATATTTTTTTAACACAAATACTTTACAACTGCTAGACAATTTACTTATGTCCAAGAAAAGTGCCCAGTTCATGTAGATTCATGTGTGTGTGAGTGCTCAATAACTCAGTTGTGTCTGAGTCTTTGTGACCCTATGGACTGTAGCCCTCCAGGTTCCTCTGTCCATGGAATTTTCCAGGCAAGAATAATGGAGTGGGTTGCCATTTCCCACTCCAGGGATCTTCCGGACCCAGGGATGGAACCTGCATCTCTTGTGTCTCCTGCCTTGGCAGGCAGATTTTTTACCACTGTGCCACCTGGGAAAGTTCCAATTTTTTAAAATTGGAAAATGAGAATTGCTATAGCTTTCCTTTGCATTTATTAATTTCTCTCTTTTTTTTCCTGCTTATATTTTGCTGGAGGAAACCTTTTGTCGGAAGTATTTTACTTTACAGGCCTAGTGATGTGTGTGTGTATGCACATGAACACAGGCATTAGCCTTCTTTTCCTGCCAAATTTAATAATGAATGCATATTAACTGAGTAAAATCCCACTGAACTACAAATGAGTAGCACTATTATGAAATTTATAATAGACATTTTAAAATTATGGACATTATCATAAGTAAGAAAAAGAAACTAAGAGAAAACAAAAGTCTGTTATAGAAAATTATGCAATTATGTATATATGTGTATATATAAAAACATGTATGTATTTGTAATATATATATTACATATCTAATACACACACAAAGATATATTTGGGGCAGAAAGAGAGAGAATATGTCATTATTTAAAGGGACCATCTAAATCCATTTCATACAGAGGTTTGATCCTTTTTCAAAAATCAGTTGTCTGAGGAGTTGTCCAAACTGAAGGGAAGAGAGAAGCACGATAATTCCTTCCTGCATCAAAGCTAGTGTCAGCTTCCTTAAAAAAAATTTAGTGTTTTTGCATTTATCTTAAAATAATTTTGATGTTTTCCTTTCTTTGGTCCATGAAAAGGTAGGATTCATAGAAATTCTCCATTATACCCTTTCAGGGTTTCTTTAATTGTCATGTCATCAGTGCCTACAGTTAAAAAAAAAAAAGAAGACAAATTGTTTATCTACAAGCCCAGCATCACAGTGCTGTTTCAAGACTTCTTAGAAATAGAAAATTAATTGCCCCACTTGACCATGTCCACTTTTGAGAAAAGTCTGTCATCCTAGGAGTCCTACCATGCCTTTAATTCACTAGGGGGAATTCAGAGGGATAGACAAGTACTTTTCCTGCAGGAGACTTGGCAGATAAAATCTGAAAGCGTTTTGGGAAACATTAGGTCAACTGATTGAATAAAAATGATGAAGGATCTTCTTTTAAAAAAAACTGATTTCTGCTCGGGAAACAGTTAGAGGAAGTGTTAAGGGAAGGTTTAAAACTATTAGAAAAAGAGCATCGAAAAAGCCACCCAAGGCTAGGGTTAACTTGCAGCTGTGATTCTGACTATCATGGTGGTGGTGTTGCCTGCATCATTGTCATATGGGGGACACAGTGTTCTAAGACAAACTCTATAATGTGGCAACAGAGGTCCCATGGAATACGTCTTTCATTAATGAAGTTGTCCACACAGTTCAGGGCCATAGCCTAAGCTGTTTGAAAAGCTTGGTACTCACAGGGGAGAAAGACAATCTTTATGGGGAAACTGTTCCATTGTGAAACAGAGAAAGAAAGAAAGAAATAGCAAACACTGCTAATCTATGCCAGAAATGGCAGGCCTGAGGCAGGGGGATGACAAAGCACTGGGCTTCAAAGTGTTTATTGTCCTAGAGCTGCCAAGCACTTTGAAGACAATCATCAAACCCTTCTAAATGGAACCAGGGAGGTTTCTCACCATTGATCTCAGCAACAAATGTTTGTGTTTCATGGTCAGTTTTTTTTTAATCCTTCAAAGACTCTAAGTAGAATTGTCATTAAATAGGCTATTTTAAAAGATATAACTAATTTTCCATCTGAGTAATCATATCCCAAACATGATCAAATGCCAACAAGAGAAATGGCTTGAAATGGTATCCAACAATATACTCAGTAGCTGTTATTATGCCAAGTTATTATAGGGATTCAGGATCCTGAAATCAACTAACCCTTATGTTCTCAAAATGATGAATTTTCACCAGTCTCCATAATATCATAGGCTGGTACGTGTTGCCAAGGAAGTTACTACCAATGGCCTCAGATTAAAAAAATGAATTGAGCAGACACAGCCTCTTCCTTTTGGACTTAGGATAATAAGATGTGAATTATATTGAAGACTCTAGCTAATTAAGTTGATTTAATCATTTATTTTGGAGAAGACAATGGCACGCCACTCCAGTACTCTTGCCTGGAAAATCCCATGGATGGAGGAGCCTGGTATGCTGTAGTCCATGGAGTCACTGAGAGTTGGATATGACTGAGCGACTTCACTTTCACTTTTCACTTTCATGAATTGGAGATGGAAATGGCAACCCACTCCAGTGTTCTCGCCTTGAGAATCCCAGGGACAGGGGAGCCGAGTGGGCTGCCGTCTATGGGGTTGCACAGAGTCGAACACGACTGAAGCGACTTAGCAGCATCAGCAGCAATCATTGATTTGGACTTGCCAGGTGGCCCTAGTGGTAAAGAACTTGCCTCCCAATGCAGGAGATATAAAAGACACAGGTTTGATCCCTGGGTTGGGAAGATCCCCTGAAGGAGGTCATGCAACCCACTCCAGTATTCTTGCCAGGAGAATCCCATGGACAGAGAAGCCTGGCAGGCTACACTCCATAAGTTCACAAAGAATCAGACACAACTGAAGCAACCGAGCACGTGCATCATCATTTATTTAGCCACTATACAAAAGCAGTCTGGGGCAGAGGAATCAAGAGCTTTCTCCAAGTTCAGTGTTAGCCAGGAGGTAGGATGGCCCTGTGACTTGTGACTCCTCAAAAGCACATGCTTCATGGCCCCATCAATGTTCCAGGAAGGCAGGTGTCAGCAGGGTATGGAGAACCAGGGTCAGCATGGCTTCCTCTTTCTAAGAGAGCTTGTTCTCATCCCAGTACCTGGGGGCCCTCCAGCTCACTCTTCACAACCAGACATTGTAGGGTGAAAGTTAATAGCTTTTATTTGGGGGCTTTAACCATTTCACAAGACAGGAAATTAAATCTAAACCCATTTAATATGAAACAAGTACCCAATTGTGCTTCTGGTCTGATCCATCCATCGTTCCGAAGCCTGATGTTCCATGTAGTCAGTTCAGAATTGGGAGAACATAGGTTAACCATCGAAGATAAATTCTATGGAAATTACTGTAAAAAAATAACCTTTGAGACCATTAAAATGTGGCAGAGAAGGAGATGAAACTCAGGGGTGCTGAGAATGAGGTCAGTAGTGACTTAGCCTCACCTTGGAAGTGATTGGATCAATGCACATGCTGGGCTCTAGGAATCAGATTGCTTGAGGTTTCTTTTTCTCATTTTCTTGAAGAAAGAGTAGGTACCTAGGGGAAGGTAGAGTGGGGAAAGGTGCAACCTCCCCCTGTCAGACTTCCAGGACTTGGGTCTTGATCATTGGAGAGAAGAGGCTGCAGGCAGAAAAAGAATAAATCTTTACACCAATGACTCAATGTAAAGGGACCATTCCTTTCATTCTCAAGTAACAAATTGTGGTACTATATGGAAAGAGACCATTTCCCCCAATTATGCACTGAAAATAGCTCTATGGGTAACACTTGGAAAACAGTCCAAAAGCTTTGAGAGCTGTGAGATGTAGGACATTCACCAGATTTTGGCTTTGGCAAGGTGGCATCTGGAAGCAGTAGCCTTGTGATGTATTCCACTGGAGGTGTGGAAGAATCTAGGGGCCACCTTGTAAAGCTGAATGGGCAATTTATGGCACATGTGAAACAACTGAGGTTTCCCAGGCATAAGTGGACAAAATTTAGGGATGGGTTAGGTGCCATAGTGGTAAAGAATCTGCCTGCCAATGCAGAGGACACAAGAAAGAGATGTGGGCTCTATCCCTGAGTCAGGAAGATTCCCTGGAGGAGGAATTGGCAACCCATTCCACTGTTCCTGCCTGGAAAATCCCATGGACAGAGGAGCCTGGCAGGCTACAATCCACAGGGTCTCAAAGAGCTGGACACAGCTGAGCACTGTGCAGTCCAGACTTTACTAAATTCATCTTCGAGAAAATAAGGCAAGAGCTAATTTTTTTAAAATTCAGTCTGTTTGTTTAGTTTTAAAACGCTCATTAGTACATTTTTTATTTACTAGTGCAAATAATCCATACTGTTTCTGTAAATTACAAATAGTACAGAAGGATGTGAAGTTATTTAATGCCACCATCTCTGTTATATTTCATGCCACTTCTATTTTATTTCATGCCATCATCTCTGCTTTTATAGTTCTTTTAGGGTGGAGAAAACTGGGTTTATGCTGGTTTTATAGTGACACAGAAAAGTGTGGTAGATCCTCAGAAGAACTATTTTTAAACCCCAATTCAAACAAATCACAAAAAGTATTTGTCTTACTAATGAAAGTCTTTAAAAGCAACTCCTTATAAGAACTCTAGGAGGTGGGCCTTCCTTTTCAAAGATGGACCAAAGCCACATTTTGCAGGTGAGAAAACTGTGGCACAGAATGGTTAAATTACGTGTTTAAGAGGAAACTCCTAGCATGTGACAGCAGTAGGGTTTCCATCCAGGGAAGCTTTGAACCCCCTATTGCACCCTCATATGCTTTATTGCCTCTCGACCAAGAGTACAACTGCTTTTACCCAATTCTGCCGATGCCACACAAGTGCCTTATTCTACTTCTGCATGTGAATTGTGTATTAACAGTTGTTATCATCAACTACTTCTTCAGCGAGTAGGTAACCTGCAGAGTGGAGGCATTTTGGCGAGGAGGAAAACATGCCAGAGCATGAGTCAGGAAATCCAGGCTTTAGGCTGCTTCTGTCACTAAGTAACTCTGTCATGTTCAGCCCCATTTACATCTTTGGCTTTCATTGTCCGTATCTATAAAAAGAACAGAGTTAGAATCTCCCCAAGTGCATCTCAGCCTCAAGATTCTAACATTCAAACTGCCCAGATCAGGGTCAGACACATATCTTTTGACCAAAGGACCTACATCTCCCGTTTAGCCAAAGGACCTGTAATAGATATTACCCTAAGGACGTAGCAAAAGATATATTTTTTAAATGGATGTCATTCTGTTTTTGATGTCCCATTCACTGCTTTTGTTGTAATGGCAACAACAGTAAAACATTTGGTTTAATTACTTCTTGTGGAAAAAACAATTGTCAAAAGCACTCAACCAAATTGGCTAGCTGTTGCTTCAGAATTACTCGTGTTGCTTTGAAAGAAGAGGTCAAAGCAAAGAGATAAGGTTTGGCTACATGACAGATATATTCATGTACAACTTAACGTTTTTAGCCTATCTAGTTATTTTTTTAATGCATTTATATATTTCTGGACTATGTTTTACTCTACACATCATTGGATTTCTACCTTTTTTTCACTATAAGGAGTGTGTATTTTTATGTTTTTATTTTCTATCATTCCTCATTTCTTCTGGCTTTTTCTGAAAGTCAGAGGTAAGATCATTAAGAATAAAACATTTAGGCAAAGAAAGTTTCAAATGGGGCTTCATGCCCAAGGTCAGAAATTCTCCGACTTTAGTGTATACAATCACCGGGAAACCTTGTTAAAAATATGTATTTCTGTGATCCATTCACTGAGATTTTTGAGACAATGGGTGAGGAATAGGATCCAGGAATCCATATTTTGTAAAATATGGGCATTTGTAGGCAAAGTAATGTCTCTATTTTTAATTCATTGTCTAGGTTTACCATAGGTTTGCTTCCAAGGAGCAAGTGTGTTTTAATTTCCTGGGTGCAGTCACCATCTAGAGTGATTTTGGAGCCCAAGAAAATAAAGTCTGTCGCTAATTCCAAGTGAATGGAGGTATACAAATTAGAAACATTGGGACCTACCACACTGTATTGGTGACCCTGAACTCATCTTTGAGAATAAGTAGGTGGTACCTTAGCACAAAGTGGCTAAAAATCATGCCTACCCAGCCTGGATTCTTTCTCTGTTCTAATAATCTTTTCCAGATATGGGTAGGAAAGGTGAGCCCATGGTGAAGAAAAAGACACTTGCTTCAAAAGATTATTAGTAGCTGTTATCTAATTAGAGCTGGATATGGCTTTAAGCTGTATATATAGGGCTTAGTTAACTTTTCCTAGCTCTTTGTTTTCTCTTTAGATTTACTATGAAGGTAATTTTAATAATCATATAAATTTATATATGATAAATTCAACCTGGTTTCACACTGCATTCACCTTGCTGGAAATTGATTATGCATGGAAAAATAGAAGATGAGTGGATCATGAAGTGGGCACCAAATGTATTCGGTCCAGGCTGCTTTTCCTGTACTTCATAATGTGACCTTGAACTAGATGCTCTGATTCCAAATTTATTCTTCTGTATGGTGGGGCCATTGATGCCTATTCTGCTCACATACCTGAGGTGCTATGAGAAGGAGGTACATCAAAGTGTTTTAGTGATGAGTCTTCTTTTTCCATTTGATTTAATCAACAAACACAATCTCCCAAACCATTCATTTGTTTATAACAAATGGCTTGGGAGATTCAATAATTCAACATTAAATTATTGAATTAAATAATTTAATTATTTAAATAATTTAATTCAATAATTTAATGTTGTACCCAAACCACTCAGCACTCTGCTGTGAGATGAGTAGATGAAAAAACCCAGTCAGTTTAAATATAGCTTTTAAAGAATGATCGTGACCAAGTTTCATTAAGCTGGATTTTTAATAACACTTTATTTTATAAATGTGAAAAGATATCCCTCCATAAAGTAGTAAAATCAATCGCAAAATCTCTTTGGATTGATGTACTATACATTTGGGCTTCCCCTGGAATGTGAAGTCAAGTGGGCCTTAGAAAGCATCACTACTAACAAAGCTAGTGGAGGTGATGGAATTCCAGTGGAGCTATTTCAAATCCTGAAAGATGATGCTGTGAAAGTGCTGCACTCAATATGCCAGCAAATTTGGAAAACTCAGCAGTGGCCACAGGACTGGAAAAGGTCAATTTCCATTCCAATCCCAAAGAAAGGCAATGCCAAAGAATGCTCAAACTACCGCACAATTGCACTCATCTCACACACTAGTAAAGTCATGCTCAAAATTCTCCAAGCCAGGCTTCAGCAATATGTAAACCGCGAACTTCCAGATGTTCAAGCTGGTTTTAGAAATGGCAGAGGAACCAGAGATCAAATTGCCAGCATCCGCTGGATCATGGAAAAAGCAAGAGAGTTCCAGAAAAACATCTATTTCTGCTTTATTGACTCTGCCAAAGCCTTTGACTGTGTGGATCACAATAAACTGTGGAAAATTCTGAAAGAGATGGGAATACCAGACCACCTGACCTGCCTCTGAGAAACCTATATGCAGGTCAGGAAGCAACAGTTAGAACTGGACATGGAACAACAGACTGGTTCCAAATAGGAAAAGGAGCATGTCAAGGCTGTATATTGTCACCCTGCTTATTTAACTTCTATGCAGAGTACATCATGAGAAATGCTGGGCTGGATGAGGCACCAACTGGAATCAAGATTGTTGAGAGAAATATCAACAACCTCAGCTATGCAGATGACACCACCCTTATGGCAGAAAGTGAAGAGGAACTAAAAAAGCCTCTTGATGAAAGTGAAAGAGGAGAGTGAAAAAGTTGGCTTAAAGCTCAACATTCAGAAAACAAAGATCATGGCATCTGGTCCCATCACTTCATGGGAAATAGATGGGGAAACAGTACAAACAGTGTCAGACTTTATTTTTGGGGGCTCCAAAATCACTGCAGATGGTGATTGCAGCCATGAAATTAAAAGATGCTTACTCCTTGGAAGGAAAGTTATGGCCAACCTAGATAGCATATTCAAAAACAAAGACATTACTTTGCCAACTAAGGTCCGTCTAGTCAAGGCTATGGTTTTTCCTGTGGTTATGTATGGGTGTGAGAGTTGGACTGTGAAGAAAGCTTTTGAACTGTGGTTTTGGAGAAGACTCTTGAGGGTCCCTTGGACTGCAAGGAGATCCAATCAGTCTATTCTAAAGGAGATCAGTCCTGGGTGTTCTTAGGAAGGACTGATGCTAAAGCTGAAACTCCAGTACTTTGGCCACCTCATGAGAAGAGTTGACTCATTGGAAAAGACTCTGATGCTGGAAGGGATTGGGGGCAGGAGGAGAAGGGGACGACAGAGGATGAGATGGTTGGATGGCGTCACTGACTTGATGGACATGAGTTTGAGTGAACTCCGGGAGTTGGTGATGGACAGGGAGGCCTGGCATGCTGCAATTCATGGGGTTGCAAAGCGTCAGTTCAGACTGAGCGACTGAACTGAACTGAACTGAAGCACTATACATTTTCCATTTCACTCCAAATTTATTTTACTTTATTTTTAATTTTTATTGGAGTATAGTTGGTTTATAATATTGTGTTAGTTTCTAAGCTATAGTGAAATGAATCAGTCATGCATACACTATATCCTCTTCTTTTTAAACTTTCTTCTCATTTGGATCACCACAGTGCATTACAGTGAGTTCCCTGTGATACAGTACAGCAACACTATTTACAACAGCCAAAACAAAGACGAAACCTAAATGTTCAGCAACAGGGAAATGGGTAAAAATGTGGTGTATATATACAATACTATTATTGTATTATTCAGCCATGAGAAGGAACAAATGTCTTTCAGCCATAAAAAGGAAAGAGATTGGGTCATTTTTAGAGATATGGATGGATCCAGAGAGTGTTATACAGCATGAAGTAAGTCAGAAAGAGAAAAACAGATATTGTATATTAATGCACATGTGTAGACTCTAGAAAAGTGGCACAGAAGATCCTATTTACAAAGCAGAAACAGAGACACAGATGTTGAGAACAAATGTATGGTTATCAAGGAAGAAGAGGGAGCTTGGGAGATTGGGATCAACACATATACACTATCAATGCTCTGCATAAAATAGATAACTAATGGAAATGCCTTTATTGTACCACTTACCAGGAACCCACAACAGAAAACTATTCTGTTTGAAAAAGGAGAGAGAGGCCCCTTGAGAGGGTACATGCTATTAGAACAAAGGAAGCTGAGTTAGCTGTCAGTAGAGAAAAGTGTTGGAAGATATTTCCAATTACTATAGTTATGCATGCCCTGTAATACTTGGCTTCCAAAGTTCATTGCTGTTTTTTCTTCTCTTTTTAGCCTGTGAGTTAAAGAAGTTAATTCAATTAAGTATATATCATAGTGGTGAACAGAATAACTTCTATGTTAGATAACAGAAATTTTAGCACAGCTATTTAGTGGCAGTATGACAGTGGGACAAGTTATTTAAATTCAACAACCAAGTTTCTTTCTCTTCTTTACATTTAGGACAAAAATAATATTAGGTAGATATTTTTCAAGTGGAAAGATACCTAAGCCATAGAGCTCAGGGTCTGATGTGGACCCCTGCTAAAAACATCATAGTATTTTTATGCCTGCATCCTCCAAGAGTGATCAGAAACACCTCTTTCAGTCAGACCCTTAGCCCATACATTCTAGAACTTGAGTTCTGGCAGTGGCCCCACTGAGCATTTTGAGAGTTGATGTTGCTTGCTATGACACCAGTTGTAGAGGGTTATTATTGTTTTTAACCCAAAGAGCTTTCTTTAATAACCCTGTTATAACTAACATTTTCAGCTTAGTCTACCTCTTGAGGTAACAAATTCTATTAGTTTAACACAAATTAAAGTAGCACATCGTAGTTTCCTTGAATTGACAGAAACTGAAGGGCCCCAGAGAGATTTTTTTTTCATAATTGAAGAACAATCTTTTAAATATTGAAAAAGAAATCAGTGTAAGTTTGGATATAAGAAGTAAGCCTTTGATAAGCAGGTATAAATAATAAGGACATTTGTTACTCAAGGAACTTGGAACCAAGTTTTCTGGCATAGTATGATTACAGCTCCATTTCTTTATAATTCTCTAATCACTTCCCATATCAGTATTTTGACTTTTTCATCCAGCTCTTGGTCTCAACACAGCCTTTGGCAAAAACCTGGGCATTATTCATTTTCATTTGCATTCAGCATAGAATGCTTCCCATAACTTATTTTAAAAACAATGAAGAAATTTCACAAAAGTTACTGAGTGAGTAAATGTTTTCTGGTGACTTTTTGGCCCAAATGGACACAGGCCAATCACAAGGACGGGAGACTATGATTGACTAAGACACATCAGAACCAACTTTTTGAGAATGGACAGTTCCCTAAATTGCATTGCTGCTGGGTATGTGGGGTTGTTAAGGTGAATGGTAAAGATTCAAAAAGCAAAAGCACCAAACTTTTATTCCCATATTCATGACAAAAATCTTTATATGTGTCCCTACTTTCCACATCCTAAAATACACTACACTGATCATAATTTAGCCTTTTCTTTTTTCAGAAGATAATATATAAAGATGATCATTCAGTGGTAATCTTATCAACTACTGTTTAGGTGGGTAGAGCTGATTTGCTCTTAAACTAACTAATTTCTGGTTCTTTTTGAATTTTATGGCTGTTCTTCCGAGTATTTCATATTCTGAGTTGCTGTGATGCTAACTACTTAAGCTTTTGTGGCAGAAATCCATCCTTTCCCAACTTTACTTTGCCATGAGAAGAAATAACACAGAAAATCTCTTAATGGATCGCACTTAACTGACTCTGAGACTGAGGAATGATCTCGATGTTCTGTATGAAACAGTGTCTCTCAGAATATTGACTATATGTGGCCAGTAGGTCACTCTACATTACATGTGCAATTTTGCCCTCACTGCATGCTTACAAATTTGTATGCATATGAGCTCTATCCTTATGAAGGCTTAATTTTGTTTGTTCCCAAATCTGTTTATGCCAGTTGTAGTTGTGATTGTATGATATAAAAACTTGAAATCTGAGAAAAGTGAAAACCAACCAACCAAACAAAAAAGATGGGCTAACAATCAAATTAATTGTTTCTGTACAGTTACAGGAAAATTACTAAAAACATGTTGTGGCTAAATTAGCCAGGCGAGAGACAGCCACAGAAGAGTGAAGAAAAATGATAAAAGATGAAAAGATTCTACAGTCGTGAATTTGTGCAGGGACCTTTAAGTTCTTATTCTTCTTTAAAGAATCCACAACTGGAAAATAGTAGAAGATGCATTTTAAGTACAACTCGCACAAGAAAATGGTGGCAATCTCCAATCAGCAAATCCACTCGCCAAGAAAAGGCCTTGGCTGCGTATCAACAGCTTGGGAATGAATGTACAATGACATACTTTAAGTTAAAACCAAATGTTAAAAGTACATGTTCTTTTGTGTAATTACCCTCTTTAACCAACTTCTTCTGCTAATCAACCAACTCCACGTCAGGCAAGAAGGCTTTATGGTCTACTGTGTGTGTGTGCACGTATTTGTCGCTCAGTCGTGTCCGACTCTTCGTGACCCCACAGACTGTAGCCCACCAGGCTCCTCTGTCCCTGGAACTTTCCAGGCAAGAATGCTGGAGTGGGTTGCCATTTCCTTCTCCAGAGGATTTTCCTGACCCAGGGATCAAACCTAGGTCTCCTGCATTGCAGGCAGATTCTATGCTGTCTGGGCCACCAGGGAAGCCCTTATGGTCTATAGAAGGGATGAAATTGTGGAGGTATGTGTATATGCATGGTTAGGGGCAGGAATGGGGCAGCCACTGGGTTATAGGAGTAACCAAAGTAGCAAGACAATTTCTAGAGTTAATCACAAATCATACAAATGCATGTTGTTGATCACCTCAAAAAAACTATTCAAGAACTTCCCTGGCAGTACAGTGGTAAAGACTCTGTGCTTCCAAAGCAAGGGGTGGGTTCACTTCCTGGTTGAAGAATTAAGATCCCGCATGTTGCACAGTGAGGGCAAAAATTTTAGAAAAGAAAAGAAAGAATAGCTATTCCAACAAAAAGAGCTAATAATGTTGAAAAGCATTTATCTCTGGACAATAGGACTGTAATAGTTGGTGGAGAGGGGATTACCTATGGAGAACTAATGCTTGCATTATGCTCTTATTCTGATTTGTTAATAGTGTGCAAATGTATTCTTATGAATATAAAAATACTATCCAGGAACACCTACCAGTCCTGTCTTTATTGATGTGGCAGCCAACTTCCAACATAGCCCCCAATGAACCTTGCTCCTTGGTATTTGTGCTCCTGTGTAATTCCCTCCCACCCCCATGTGTCGCATTGTACCATGGTTGATCTGTGTGATCAGTAGGATACTGCAAAAGTACTGGTATATAACTTTGGAGATAAGCTATAAAAGAGCCCTTAGCTTCTGTCTCTCTGTCTCTGTCTCCCTCTTCCTTTCCTTCTTGCTAAGATCACACTTCGGGAAAGCTAGCTGCCATGTTAGGAGAAGCCCTTCAGAGAGGCACACATGGTGAGAGCCTCCTGCTAACCTCTCTGTCTCATTCCTTTTTAAATAAGTTTAGATAATTATACCTTCCCCTTGAGTTTAGATATAAAATATATAAAGTTCAAAATAAGAAATAGACCCTCAATCACAGCTTATCATTACTATTACTGATACAGTTATTAAAGTTACCAAAATTATTCAGCTAGTAGGTGGCAGCGATAGATTTTCAGAACAGGTGTGTCTACATCGTCAATCCATTGCCTGTCTGCTATACACTGGTGTCAACTGATGCCCATATGAAATTTGGGTACATTTTTCTCTTTGTTGTACATTTGCATGGATTACAGCTATCCCTGTAATTCTCCTCCAGTGACACCTGCAAAGAATGGACCTCCTGTTGGGTCAAGGGGATGCATGGGAACACAGAGACAGGAAATGAAAGAACAGGGCAATCTCTACAGAATTACATTCTTATAGGAAGAGAGAGATGGCACCCCACTCCAGTACTCTTGCCTGGAAAATCCCATGGACAGAGGAACCTGGACGGCTACAGTCCATGGCGTTGCTGAGGGTCGGACACGACTGAGCGACTTCACTTTCACTTTTCACTTTCCTGCATTGGAGAAGGAAATGGCAACCCACTCCAGTGTTCTTGCCTGGAGAATCCCAGGTGCCATGGGCAGAGTTCCTCACGCTGGCCCCCGTGACGGGGGAGCCTGGTGGGCTGACGTCTATGGGGTCACACAGAGTTGGACACGACTGAAGTGACTTAGCAGCAGCAGCAGCAGAAACGAGGTAAGTGGAGCAAAATGAGCAGTGCTCCCAACAGAGAGAGGTCAGAGGAAAGACGGAAAGAAGCAGAGGGATGGGGTAATATGAAGAGCCCAGGAGGATCTGCTGAATAATTACATTTGGTCTTGTGATCAGTCTCAGGAGACTAGTTGTTTTCTTTTGGCTTTAAGGAACATAAACCCAAATATGGTTTAAAAAATTAGCTGTGTACTTAAAACTATTAAATGAATTGAATAGGGTAAGATATCCTCAAGACTTGGGGTAAAGGCATCTGATGTCAGTGGTACAGAATTTGGGAGAGGATCATTTTTCCTCCTCTGTACTTGGTCACCAGCCACTGTTCACTCTGGTGTCCTGCAAGTAAGCTGACAGCCCACAGTGGAGGACAGCTATACCTGGTGGGGGCGGTACTCTCTGGGAGGACCTAGCAGGATAGGTAGTAGGGAGACATCTTGATGAGATGACAAAGAAGAAGAAGGAGAAAGAGTTTCAGAAACCCAAATGAGAAGCAGAAATGAGATGCAATAAATGCTGTATTCACTCTCCAGTGTGACTTCCTGAGAACAGGAGCTCTGTTTACCTGGCTCTAACGTTGAAGAGTGTCTGACACAGAAAGCCCAATAAATACTTGAATGAATAGCATACTTTATGAATCTGTCCAGCATGGAGTTGGATATCTTATATCTGTGTCTGACCACAAAAGAAAGAGATCTTGACCTGGTGTAGACTTGGGAGTAACTAAATCAAAGATTTAAACAAAATTCCAGGGACAGACCGAGAGACAGCAACCTAAAGGGCATCAACATTCAAGGAGTGACCTGGAGAAGGAGAAGACATGAAAGGTCCAAGGGTGTGGATGCAGAAGCAGAAAGAATGCTAGAAAAGAATGGTGAAGAAACCACATACTGAAGAAGCGAGTGCTCAAAAGGGGCAAAGTTCCCAAAAATTAAAAAAAAAAAAAAAAACTACGGAAGATATGGACCAAAAAAATATCTTTTGAATTTAGCAACAAGGGGGTCATTGGTAACTTTTGAGAGAGTCATTTTGTTAGAGTAGTGAGCCAGAAATTAGATTATTCTGCTTTAAGAAAGCAATGGAAAATGAAGAGATGATTACAGTGAAAATATTGTTTTAATGAGCTCAACTGTAGGAAAACCACCAGACAGCCTTAAGAGAGGAGCAGAAAATGAGAGAGTTTTTTTAATGAAAGATTTCAGCATGTTTGAAGTTTTCACCTAAATATCAAATTGGACTTCCCTGACTTTTGAGATCAAAACAAGATATACTTGAAGACCATCCCCTAGTGATTGTCATGGTTACTGTTGGGAGAGATTATTGGTTGTTTATATTCTTATGATGTCCTCTGAATCTGACCTCATATCTTTCTTAGCTTCCTCAGTTATCACTGAATTGACCAAACTGGAAACTTAGCCCTTCTTTAAGTTCGTTAAAATCTATATAAGTTGGCATTTAAGGGGTATTGCTGAATGTAAGCTATTACCCATTTTGTACTTCCCAAATAAGCCTAAATTCCTAAAGCTTAAGTTCTACTTTCTAAGATTCTCTTTCTTTCTTTGGCTCTACACATTAACGAGAAGTCCTTGCTCAGTCATCTTTGGGTTTGATTATACATGACCTTATTATTATGATAAGCTTCCCTGGTGGCTCAGAGGTTAAAGCGTCTGCCTGCAATGCAGGAGACCTGGGTTCAATCCCTGGGTCGGGAAGATCCCCTGGAGAAGGAGATGGTAACCCACTCCAGTATTCTTGCCTGGAGAATCCCATGGACGGAGGAGCCTAGTGGGCTACAGTCCACGGGGTCACAAAGAGTCGGACACGACTGAGCAACTTCACTTTCACTTACTATTATGATAAATATCAACATTATTTCCTATGTTCCTCTTCTTCCAGTAACCCCTTGAATATTGGTGTTTTTCAGCTGGCCATGTTTGCCTTCTCTTTCATACTCCTTACCTGAGACTTGTAAACCACCACTCTGCAAACCATATCCAGGTTAAACAGGATTTTTCTTGACCTGCACAGTATTTTTTAAATCAAAGTTGTAAATCTGAGATATTTATAGATTCACATGCTGTTGTAAAAAATCAAATAGAATTCTCAAGTACCCTTTACCCAGATTCTGCCAAGGGTATGCACAGCTATGGGCGAAAACACATCAGGATATATGAACACAGCGGCAGTCAAGACAGAACAATTCTTTCACAAAACGATCTTTCCTGTTGTTCTTTTATATGCCACCCACTTAGCTTGCATTTCTACCTTTTCTTAACCTCTGGCAACCATTAGCTTGTTTCCCACTTCGGTGGTTTTGTCATTTCAAGAACGCTATATGAATGGAATCATACAGGATATAACCTTTTGAGATTGGCTTTTTTTTTTTCTCACTCAGCATTATTCTCTGAAGTTTCATTCAAGCTTTTCTTTGTATCAATAGTTCAGATTTTTTTTTTTTTGCTGAGGACTATTTCATTTCCTGAATGTACCACAATTAGTTTAAACATTCACCCACTGAAGCATATCTGAATTGTTGCTAGAATTTGGCTTTTATGCATAAAGGTGCAATTAATGTTCATTTTGTAAGAAAATGAATCTTCCATTTCCCTGAAGTAAATACCCGAGAGAGCAGTTGCTGGGTCATGTGTTAGTTACATGTTTAGTTTTATAAGGAACTGCCAAACTGCACCACTTTACATTCTTACTAGAAATATGAGTCATCCAGGTTCCTTGTCTTCCTGGTAGCATTTGGTGTTGTCATTTTTTTCTTTTTTTGCCATTCTGATAGATTTGTAGTGGTATTTCATTGTAGTTTTAATTTGATTTTTCTTGATGGTTAGTTTCTTTCAATATGTTTATTTGCCATATATATAACCTGCTTTGATTAAATAGCTCTTCCTGTCTTTGCCCATGTTCTAATTTTATTCTTAGTTTTTTCATTTTTGAATTTTGAAGGTCCTTTGGCAGATACATTATTTGAAAACATTTTCTCCCATTCTGTAGCTTGTCCTTTTATTCTCTTAAGAGGTAAAGGTACCTCAGACCTCTCGTGAGGTCTTTCACAGAACAAAGATGTTAATTTTGATGAAGCCCAAGATATCAAATTTCCTCTTATGGATCATGGTTTTAGTGTCAAGTCTAATAATCCTTTATCCATAGTTCTTGAAGACTTTCTCATACTTTTTATATATTTAAAAATTTTAATTTTACATGATATATTTGTTTACTGTCTATAAATATTTGGAATGCATTGTTGAATAAGGCATGATACTTAGATTGAGCAGTGCCTATGTTTGTGTCCTAGCACCATTTGTTGAAAAGGCTATCCATCTTCTGTTGAATTACTTTTACATCTTGTTCAAAACTCAGTTGGACATATAATTGTGGGTCTATTTCTGGGATCTCTGTAATGTTCCGTTGATCTATGTGCCTTTCCTTTTCCAAATACCTCTCCATTTTGTTTACCGTAGCTATATAGTAAGTCTTAAAGTTGAGTTGACTGAGTCCTCCCACTTTATTCTTTTTTTAAAACTGTTTTAGCAATTCTAGTTCCTTTGCTTCTCAGATAAGTTTCAGAATAATCCTATTTATATCTAAAAAGAAATCTTGCTTGGATTTTTTAAGTATAGCATTAAGCTTGTGTATCAATTTGTGGACAATTGGCATCTTTATTATGTTGAGTCTTCTGATCCATGAGCACAATATGGCTCTCCATTTATTTAGATCTTCTTTGATTACTTCCACCATACAAGTCCTTTGCAGGTTTTCTTAGATTTCTTCCAAGTATTTTATTTTTTTGACTGACTGTAAATGGTTTTATATTTTTGATTTCGTTGTCCATGTATTCTTTGCTACTGCATAGATACACAATTGATTTTAGAATATTTATCTCGTATCCTGTGATCTTGATGAGCATACATTTTAGTTCTAAAAATATTTTGGTAGATTCCTTGGGATTTTCTATGTATACAGACAAGTAATCTGCAAATAGGAGCAGCTTTTCCTCCTTCCTTTATGATATGTATACCTTTATTTTCTTTTCTTGCCTTATTGCACTGGCTAGAACTTCCAGCTATATGTCGACTGAGTCAAATAAAAGCAAATATTTTTGTCTTGCTACTGATCTTAGGGGAAAGTATTCACTCAACATTAAAATTATAATTTTAACTATAGGGTTTTTTTAGATATGCTTCATTAAATTAAGGACATTCCCCTCTATTCCTATTTATTCAGAGAGTTTTTATCCAGATGCTTACCTGACATAGCTTCTTTAAAATTTTGTCAGATAATTCAAATGTGCTTACCTGACATAGCTTCTTTAAAATTTTGTCAGATAATTCAAATGTCTCTGTCACCTTGATGTTGGCATTTGTTGATTGTTTTTTTTTCATTTAGTTTGAAATTTTCCTGGCTCGAGGACAATTTTATATTGTCTTCTAAGACTCTGGATATTAAATCATCTGGTTTTGCTGGCTTCCACTGACACTCATTCTGAAGGAGAGGAAAGGAAGCTACTTTGCTACTGCCAGGTGGATGTGTAAGTCCAGGTTCTTGACTCAGCCTAATACCCAGGGTGGAAATTCCTTGTTATTCCAACTTAGGATAACAGCTTCATCTCTACATGTAGTCTTCACTGAGACTCAATTGCATGGTGGCCTTGTTACTTCTGGGTGATGGTGACAGTCCTCACTTTCCAGTAGGCTTCCTATGACACAAGCCTGTAGCAGAGAGGGAGAGGGATACCTCACTACTGCCCAGTGGGATCAGATGTCCAGGATTCCCCACGTGGTGTCTACCGATAAAACAGAGATGGATGGAGCTAACTGTTGGTTGAACGTGGATGAAAGTCCTAGCTCCTTACTTGGTCGTCTGTGATCCCACCCTGTCAAAGGTATTGAGGCATCTTATTATGCCTTCATGAAAGTAAAAGTCTAGGCTCCTCACTTGGTTTTAGCTAGCATGAGTTGGGGAGGGGCTACAGTTTTTTTCTATGGTGTAGGCGGAGTAGATCAGTCATTGTCTAAAAGTTTCTGACCTGCTCGGCTTCCCCTCTCCTGGTTCTTTGATTGGAAAAAGCAGGGTTTGCTGGGCTTTGTTGCCTATGTCATTGTTGTTTCCTGGTTGCCAACTGCTTCAGCTCCAAGTCTGAGACACATAAGAACAGAAAAAATCCTGGAAACTTCCCACCATGTTTCTCCACTCATCCTAAGGCCCTGATGGGTCTGCCTTCTTCTTTCCACCTCTAAGAATGTACAGGGTTTTTAGTTCTATTTAGTGGCAGCAATAATAAAAGATATGTCTACTTCATCTTCCCAAAGTGGAACTCTGTTCTCCTGTGGAACAGTGTTTTTAAATTCTTGTTGCTACCCCCAAATTTAGATTGCTCACCTACTGAGTTCCAAGTAGGTGAGTTCACCTTTCTGAATGTTTTCACCTGGCTATCCCACAAGAAATTTAAATTCAATATGAATATGTGGGCTCCCTCCCCCATTGTTTAACCCTTCTCCTTAATAACTCTATCCTGGTTATTATCACCACATGACCGTGTAAATCAACAACCAGAAATCATTCCTCTGTACCTTTTTTCCCCTCACTTGCCATGTTTTAGTCATCTGAATATTTAACTCACGCCTGCCTTTATCACCTATTCCTTCTGCGGATGGCTCATTATTCAGGCTCCAGTAACACTTAAAATTTATGATGTCCTAAAATGAACAATTTGCATCATCTTCTCTTCTAATTATGCTTCTTGTTGAATTTTTGTTAATGCCAACCTCACTTGCCTATTCCTTATAGTTAAATTTTTTTTTTACCATATTTTCTACTCAAGTTTACCCCATATCCAATATTTCCAAATTTTGTCAATTCTGTGGTGCTACATGGGCTTCCCAGGTGGCTAGTGGTAAAGAACCTGCTTGCCAATGCGGGAGGCATAAGAGATATGAAATTGATCCCTAGGTCAGGAAGATGCCCTGGAGAAGGAAATGGCAACCCATTCTAGTAGTCTTGCATGGCGAATATCATGGATAGAGGACCCTATAGTGGGCTACAGTCCATAGGATTGCAAAGAGTTGGACATGACTTAGCACACACACACACTTCTCCCATCATCATCTTTCTATATATTTCCACTGTCATTGTCCAATCCCTAAATTTTATTGAAACTATGTTTATGTCCAGATTTTCATCTCATCTCATCTATATTATTACAGTTGTCTCCTCATTTGTCTTACCACCAGCCTATGGCAATTCTTTAGGTACAATGCTTGGTTAATTTTAAGCTGTTTCTTAACTTGGTTCTCTTCGTTCAAGACCTCCAAAATTTCTCTATCGTCAGAAGAATCATGCCCAGGGATTTTGGTTTGATGTTCAAGCTCTCCCATGCTCAGTTCATTTATTCTGAGTTTCTTTTCTGGGTTTTGCTTATTTTCCTCTCCTGGATCTGGTAGATCCCCTGCGGCGACCCCAGGCAGGTTATGAATGATCAGCTCAGCCTGTACCACTGCTTTAATTCAACGGCAGTACAGATCACATTGTTTGGTTTATTATTGTACTTCTGGCCTTTGCTGCATGAAATGTGAAGTGAAAGAGGGGAGAAAGCATAACAAAGCAAAGATGAGTGATGTGAGAAGATGTGGATAAAAAAAATTAACTCCGTGTTGAGGTGATCCTCATGTAAACAAGGGTCCTGGGTAGTTATTCTCTACAAGGAGAGGAGGGAAGTACAGGCTCACAGTGAACCATGCATATGACTTCAAAGATAGGAACACATCAGTTGGCAATAAATATTTATAAAATGAGACTTAGGTATTTAGGCCATTAGCCTGCCACATACTTCTTCCACACAATGAAATATGAAGCTTGAATTATGATAAAGACAGGCAGTACAAGTAACAGGGAACCTAAATTTAGGCTTGGGTAAATGTTCTGATTTATTTTAAAATACTGATCTATGCACATAGGCCTTATAGGCAAAACCAGATTTTCAAATGGTCACGCTGGCTTTCATTCATTTCCCTTTGTTTTTACTATATTTTTATGAGCAAAAAACATTTTCTCTCAATTCATAGTATCTTTTCTTTTGTCTTATCACACTTCATCATGTCCATTATGACTCTATACATTCTTGCCTTGTCAAGTCATGTGAGATTCATTTGTTAAAATAAAGAAGCGCTTGAGGCTGATTTTATCCAAACCAAACTTTCTTCAAAGTCTGTGCTGATTCCCAGCTAAGTGTCTAATGTAGAGTCTTCTCTTCACCGATCTTCCTATAAATTCATCTATCACAGCCATGAGATAATAACCTCCAGGAGCGAACATAGGCTCTTGTGTTAACAGAGCTGAGGTTTAGTGCTTATTCTAAATTCTGGCCTTTCTGAACTTCATACTGATTAAAAACTAAATGTCTCATTTTCTTTCCTTTGAGGCAGTAAGAAGCAACGAGCTAATGAGACAAACCAATTAAACCAAGCAGCTAAAGAATAGCTAAAGTAGCTAAGAGGTTTAATGATGCACTGTCTGTTCCAAATGAAAGAGATTCTTTCTCTGGGACCTTTGAGGTCTCCAGCCATGAGCCATGGCTGTGGTGGAGGGTGCTCTCCCAGTCTGGGGCACCGGCCAAATCCTATCTCTTAAATGAGGATTTTTATGTATAGATGTGTGAAATAAATCACTATAATCTCAATACTACAGTATGGAAAATAAGTATACAGTTTAGAGCTAGGTGATACAATATTGAGTCTCACCTAGATAATCTTGAACCATTTATTTCTCACCTAGAAAATGAGAGTGATGTTGGGTTCCTTGCTTTTGTGAGGATTAATTATGATGACTGTTGTTATTCTAGATAGAAGCAGCAGGAACAACAGGGGACTTACTGACCAAGTTAGTCCATTCACGAGGATAAGTTTAAAACATTGATTTTTTGAGTTCTATCATTTTTGCTATGATATCACTCAATAAATTTATTATCATGTTTTTGAAAACATTTTCTCATCTCCCATCTCACTGTATCCTGTTAACTTCTTGGGAGGCCAGATATATGTATTATGCTCATTCTCCTGTGACTGAAGCAAAATATTACATATACAGAAAGGAGTTGCTCTAAACCATACTGCTATTAATATTTTGTTTAGAACCAAGTCAAGAACCTTCCTTATACTGTATATATAGTGGTTAAGTTCCAGAGAATCATAAATTCTATTGGCAAAGTCCTTTTCAATTAAACAAGAGGAGTTAAGAAATTCCCAGGAAAAAAACCTTTGACTGTGGCACCCATGAACCCTTTATGACCCTCATCTGAAATTCGCTAGGTACCACTTCTGCACATCTACAGCAGATCATCATAAAACTCTTGAAAATGTAGATGTTAAGTATGAATATGATTAAGAGCTGTTTTTTTCTATTCTCCTTCCTGCTATACTTTAAGCCTCATTACCAACTTAAAAATGCACAAATTAAGGCAGGAAAGAGTCATATAACTGGGACTGTACGTTCCCTGCCATAGTGGGGAAGAAAAAAGGGACTGTGGAAGCACACTATATGTGGTTCTGAATCCTGCCTTTGTCATTCCCCAACTCTGTGACCTTTGTCCAGCTATTAACCTCATGTGCCTCAATTTTCTAATATATATAAAGATGGTGATGAGGTTGAAGAGGTGATAACTACCTCCCAGGAATATTGTGAAAATGAAGTGAAAGTATTTGAAAATTGCTAGCCCACCATTGGAGTCGTAATAAACTCAGTAAACACTGTTTATTTTCTTTCTTTTCACATATTGTCTTAAGTATGTCTCTCTTGGGCTGAAAAAAATATACCAAATCCCATTTTAGTGGAATCTTAGAGAGCATGGGTTTCCTCCTTATGGAGTTGGATTTTTAACTAGGCAGACCTGTAAGTCTAGCAGGCAACAAATGCACAAGCCATTTAGCTAAGTAAAGAACTTGCTGTGACCATTTCTTATAAGAATGTCTTTAATATCTTTGAGGTTTCTAGAGCAGCGACAAGCTTTTGGAAAGAAGACTTTGTTAGTTTTTTTGCTTTCTTTTTGAAATTATCTTATTAATGAGATCTGTAACGTCAGCTAGGCTATCCTAGAAACAACCCAAGAATAGGAAAAACAGATGCACTGAAAGTCTGACCTGAAATCCAAGGAACTGAACTAAAGAGGCCTTCTGGTAAGAAATCAAATGTGACGAGAACTGCAATGGTTATTTTTTCATGCTCTGTTAGAGGGGAAAAATGCATCCTATCAGTAATAGCCAACAATTTAGTAAGATTCGGATAGCTAAAAATCAAAATAAAAGGTGCCTTCCTGGAAAATATTTTCTGATCCTAAATATCCACTGAAGTTTATAAAGAACATTTATCTGAAAGTTACCCTACCCTTCTAGATCCCAAGAATTTTGAAGATATGGGAAAGAAAACAAGCCAGCAGTTCTTGCTTCCAATGGGTAAAAACTTGAGTTTACTTTTGGGGTATTTAATTTATAAACAATACTTTATATTTGCCAGGCAAATGTAATGTAAATGAAAGTCACTCAGTCATGTCTGACTCTTTGTGACCCCATGGACTATACAGTCCGTGGAATTCTCCAGGCCAGAATACTGGAGTAGGTAGCATTTCCCTTCTCCAGGATATCTTCCCAACCCCAGGATTGAACACAGGTCTCCTGCATTGCAGGTGGATTCTTTACCAGCTGAGCCACGGGGGAAGCAATGTAATGTAAGGCTCCACTTATTATTTTGGGGATTGACTATAGCTTTGAAGAAGGCTGAAGATCTACAGTTCAGCATTCACTTAATAACATAAACTGAGAATAAATCATTTAGATTTTGAAATGGGACAGCCTATCATGCCATCAATTCTATATCATTCAACAAAAGTCTTCTCTTTCCAACCTCATATTTATACCCAGGCTTTGCTTTTTCCCTCCTAAAATGAAAAGTAACATTTATGGACACTTAAATGATCATATATTTTATCTGCTATTTCAGAGAGATAGCAAGTCACAGTACATTCGTTTATGAGGGTTGTTGGAAAAATTTACCACAAACTTGGTGACTTAAGAGAAATGTATTTTTTTACAGCTCTGGAGGCCAGATGTCCAAAATCAAGGTGTCAACAAGGTTGCACTTCTCTGAAGACTCAAATGTAGAATGCTTCTCATCTCTAGCAGCTTCTGGTGGCTTCAGGCATTTCTTAGTTTGTGGTGTAATTCCAACCTTTGGCCCCATCTTCACATGGCCTTCTAGTCTATGTCTTCTGTTCTAAAATTTCCTTCTGCTTTTCTCATAAAAAGACACTTGTCATTGAATTTAGGACATACTCTGATGATCCAGGATGAACTCACCTCAAGGTCCTCAATTTGATTTACAAAGATATTTTATTTTTCCAAATAAGGTGACTTTCATGTGGGTTTCAGTGATTCAGTTCAGTTCAGTTCAGTTGCTCAGTTGTGTCCTACTCTTTGCGACCCCATGAATCGCGGCACGCCAGGCCTCCCTGTCCATCACCAACTCCTGGAGGTCACTCAGACTCACGTCCATTGAGTCGGTGATGCCATCCAGCCAACTCATCCTCTGTTGTCACCTGCTCCTCCTGCCCCCAATCCCTCCCAGCATGAGTCTTTTCCAATGAGTCAACTCTTCGCATGAAGTGGCCAAAGTACTGGAGTTTCAGCTTTAGCATCATTCCTTCCAAAGAAATCCCAGGGTTGATCTCCTTCAGAATGTACTGGTTGGATCTCCTTGCAGTCCAAGGGACTCTCAAGAGTCTTCTCCAACACCACAATTCAAAAGCATCAATTCTATGGCGCTCAGCCTTCTTCACAGTCCAACTCTCACATCCATACATGACCACTGGAAAAACCATAGCCTTGACTAGACGGACCTTTGCTGGAAAACTAATGTCTGCTTTTCAATATGCTATTCAGTAAGTAGACATGGACATATCTGTTAGAGGCCACAGTTTAACTCACTGCACTTAGTCATGGGGGACTGTTCTCTACTAAGAGATCCTTGTTACCGTAGTGGTTGTTGGTTATCAGAAGTGATGTTGCCAATGTGAATTTCATCAAAGAAACAGATTTCACTGGGTTCCAGGATGAGCAGCTGTGGTATGAGTTATTCTTCAATGAGCAGTTAAGCCATCATAGGTTAAACACAAATAGTCCTTCTTCACTGTAATATTTTAGAACAGGGGAATATAGAGTGCTGAATTGTATACCTAAGAATGAGATCAATGGCTGATTAGACTCCTCCTTTTACATTTCCTATTTTTTTAGGAGCAGAAAATACTTGAAATTTCACCATTTGTACAATAGGTGATCAGGTTAGCACTTGTCCAAGGGAACGATGAGACTTCTTTGAAAGCAAATATTTTCTGGTTGGGTGTCTTCAATACATCAAAGAAGGATTGTAACTGGGCAAATGACAGCTACAGAATACAAGGGCACAGTGACCATAAACTGAAATTGATTCAGACTGAAAACTTTCAAAGGACCGAAAACCACAACTTGAATTGAGGAGCAGCACATGACTCTATTAGTTAAGCTGGAGATACTATAAGTAAATAAAGCAATACGAGCTTGTCATTTTGAATAAGCTTTATTAATTATGTGAATTAGTACAGGCAACCTTCATATGCACACCTTTAACTTTCATTGGCCAGATGGGTTATGGTCCCAGTAGCGGACTTTGATTCAAAGTATGTTCATGTGTGTGTCTGTGTGGTAACATGTGCTCATCATTTAGCTATGTGCAATGCACTCCTTCTGTAAGAAACAACTTTTGAGTGGCCAAAATTTGAAGCACATGTTGTTGCCATAGTAAGATAGGGTACCAAGGAAGAATTTACTAATGTGATTAGCAAAGATCTAGGGGTTTCTAAGCAATTCTATTATAAGTAGACATTCTGGTGAAAGGACATAAAATTGAAGAGTGTTTTTGATTTAGAAGTATAGTAATACTCTAATTATAGTGCATAAACAACTTATAAATCTATTAAGAATTAGAAATGGCAGAATGGGTAGGATTTTGAGACGTCTCAGTGACACATAAACATGGTGTGTTCTACAAGGAACTAGAAAGCAATTCAGTTCAAGAAATGAGGAGATTTGGAACACTTCTCTCCCATCCGTATGAATTAATTCTGACTAATATATTTGACTGTGTTTAGTTGCACTGATTTAGGTCTGAGTTACAATGAAAAATGTTTTCATTTAAACTATGTTTAATAACCAAATCCTTGTGGCATTGCCTGAAATTTTCCATGTAAGTGCAAAAGAAAGCTGCCTACTAGTTTTCCTTTTATTTAGAATTTAGACAAGTTGTTGCTTTATGGAACTCGGCACAGTTCCCACAGAGAATGCAGAGATGGAAATTTGGTGATGTGGCAGGGATCTTCTAGGAACCAGACCTAAAAATCAATCCATAGACCCTCTAGTAATAAAGCAAGTTGAAGACTGAGGTGAGGTTAGAACTCCAGGAGTTTGGATTTATTGGTTCTTATACCTTTTCCTATAATTACTAAAATAGCTAAAATAATTTCCACTGACAGTTATGCCCTTCCAAGAGAGGCAAGGAGATTGAGACCACGGTGGTTGCCTGGGTTAATATACCCTTGTAACTGGGTGTTAAGAAGAATGAGACAGAAATTGTTTGGTGAGTTAAGACTTTCATTTTTTTTTCTCACTTGACTTGAAGGCATGCCAAGGAAGACCCATCATGGTATTTTCTCAAGAATAGGGTTAAAAGACTACCATAATGCATGAGCATTTAGAAGGTTGTTTTCAAGCTATTTCATGCCTCAGAAGCCATTTACTTTTATGGGAACCATTTATATTTATAGTGGAAAACTGGTTTTGAGAGGTAGTGGAACCTTGGACCTGGAAACTCATTTCTCTTATCCTCCACTCCAGCTCCAGCTCCCTTGGGGTCCCCTGAGGCAGAATTTTAAGAGCATATGAAACAGTTATTTGAAACATTGTTTAAAAAATCTCTCACCTACCATGAAGATGGGGGAAACGCTACTTTAGGCCCAGGAAATGCTTTCATATCCTATTTTTCTTCCATTTTGCTGTCACGCTTTTTCTTTCCCTGATTTCTTTTTTTTTTTTTTTCACTTTCATTTTATAGGTTTGGTGTGTCATTTTCCCATAAATTACATAATCATAATGACTCTACTATTAAGGCTAGCTCAGTCTCACCCTTGGGAGAAATAGTTTTGTGTTTTTGTTGTGTACCCACCCTCAATTTACATCATCAGAGAGCTTGCTCCATACCCCATTATCACCTCTTCAACCTCATTTTTTTTCCACTGTAAAACCAATTTTATGTTGCCTTGATCATGAAGATGTCCTAGCTCACTCAGGAAAGATCGTTTTCCCTCTCCTTCTTACTGGAATTAAAACCCATTGTTTCCCTGATCATGCTATTGGGTTCAACTTCCTCTTGGCTGCCTGGACCTCTTTCCTAAGGTGGAGCCCTCTCTCTTCAGCAGGGTAGTCGTCATGCACCACTCTATTCTGAACCTGCCTGGCCCACCAGATTGCCTAAGTGAAAGCGGACCTCTGATAAAGTGGAAAACAAGGTTGTCCGTGTAGGGAATGAGCCAAAAAAAAGATCCTCCATGCATCTGTCCACCCCAACTTGACCACAACAGCATGATGGGGAGGGCATTCACTGTGGGAAGAGAATTTTGATTGAGTTCATTATCTATTTCAAATGAGTTTTCTAAAGATCTCTCTCTTTCCCCAAAGGTTTATAGAGAATCTGATCCTGAAAATCTACTAGATATTACTAACTAATCTTTTCAGAAGAAAAAAAGTTTTACAAAATGAAATAAGGCAAGGAGTGGTTAGGAAACCTAAGTCCAAATAAATGTAAAATATTAACAGGTAGCTGTATGACCAGTATTTCCTTTCATCCATCTCTTTTTCTTTCAGTCACTATTTATAACAGCAGGTTTAATTACAGATGGTAGATCACAGAAGTTTGCCCATGATGTTCCTCCTGAAAGCTCGTTTCTTGAGAGCATCGAGTCTATGAAGGATTCGTTAGTATATTCTACTATATACATCTAAGCATTTAATGCTCAGCCTGATTGAATGACTCTGTGGGATGATCCAGATCCCTACCAGGCTCAGGATGGAAGCTGAGCCTTGAGTTGTAGTCTATACAGATGTGGAAAATCCATAGATTAAAACTGCCATAGTGGTACTTTCCTGCAGTACAGTGGTTAAGATTTTGCCTTCCAGTGTAGGGTATGTTGATTCTACCCCTGATAGGGGAGCCAAGATCCCACATGCCTCATGGGCAAAAAAAAAAAAAAAAAAAAAAAAATCCAGCGAAGCAAAACAAAACATAAAACAGAAGCAATTTGTAACAAAATCAATAAAGACTTTTAAAATAAATGGTCTACACCAAAAAAAAAAAAAAATCTTAAAAAAAACTGCCAGAGTGATTCTTTTCCTTCCTCACATAACCTGAGTTTGTCGTATCCAACTCTTTGAGATCCCATGGACTGTAGCCCACCAGGCTCTTTTGTCCATGGGATTTTTCAGGCAAGAATACTGGAGTGGGTTGCCATTTCCCACTCCAGAGGATTTTCCTGACCCAGCGATTGAACCCATGTCTCCTGAGTCTCCTGCACTGGCAGGTGAATTCTTTACCATTGCACCACCCTAGTTGGTTATCTGCTGAGTAAATACCAAGAGTAGGGAATGCAGTAACTCCTAGGATGTATTTTAGCCTGGAAGGTAGCACTCTTTCCTCAGGTCTCCCTCAGGCAAAATGATCTCTGCCCACATGACTTTCTTTCCCCAACCTGCATTCCTCAGTAGGAAAAGAATGTAACTCCTGCTGCTCTTCTCTGTTCTTCATGCTCTAGATGAATGGGGACCCTTTTGAATATCTACACTTAAGTCTGGAAGGTCTAAAATATATCCAAGGAGAAGACTTCTCTAAACTTCTTAGGTTGGTGGCTGGTGCCCTCCTGAAAGAATAGTGGAGAAATTGTTCATTAAGTGCACGACTGAGTGACTTCACTCACTCACCCTCCTAGAAGCTAGCTCTGGTTGGGTGGAATGGGTGGGGGCAGGGGAAATGCCATAGTTCTCTCTGCCAAGAAACAGACATGGTTGACCTTTCCACTGGGCAGATGTACCAGCTGCCAGCACCTCTGCCCAACTGCCAGCCCAGTTTCAGAAATGGCATTATTAAAATTTAATTCCTTTGAATCTAGACTTTTTAATCTGCCAAGACTCTATTAGCCTCTTCCCACAATAAAATGTAGATATATAGGTTCTCTTGGGATTCATCAGTACAGTGAAATCAAAGACCAATGGAAATAGAATTTAGATCTCCTAACTTATGGATGAGTATTTTTTACTTTGTTTCTAATACAGGCTCTGAGTTTATCAAATTAAATACGGATTTTAAAATGTGATCTTCTATAAGGCATAGTATTAATTTATTTCTTTTATTTGTATATTGGCCATAATAAGAATATCCATAAGATACTACATGTGACTCTTGCAACTATAGAGATGTAAAGTTTTATGAAAAGAATATAAATACCTTCTAATAATGTCTGGTATACACTAAAATCATTCAAAAGTATAGAATTTTTTGATGTAAAAATAAATTTTGGCAATTTTGTTTCATATGGTAGATCTAATTTCAAATTTAAATTAAAATGTGTGAATTCCATTCATGAGGTCCCGAAGGATAGTAAAAACCTATAAACACATTAGAAAGCTATCCCAGAACAGAAACAGAAGGAAACAAACACAAAGACTGAATGAAAAGGGAAAAGTGAAAGTGAAGTCGCTTAGTCAAGTCCGACTCTTTGCGACCCATGAACTGTAACCTATCAGGCTCCTCTGATCGTGGGATTTTCCAGATGAGAATACTGGAGTGGTTGCCATTTCCTTCTCTAGGGGATCTTCCGATCCAGAGAGTAACCCAGGTCTCCTGCATTGCAGGCAGCCTCTTTACCATCTGAGTCACAGCTGGAGTAAAATGGAGGCTTCCTTTCTGAAATCAAAAATAGATTGTTTAAAAAAAAAAAAACCTAGCTTTGTAAAAATACAGCAATACAGTGTTTTCAGTTCAGTTCAGTTGCTCAGTCGTGTCCGACTCTTTGTGACCCCATGAATCGCAGCACGCCAGGATTCCCTGTCCATCACCAACTCCCGGTGTTCACTCAGACTCACGTCCATCGAGTCCGTGATGCCATCCAGTCATCTCATCCTCTGTCGTCCCCTGCTCCTCCTGCCCCCAAATCCCTCCCAGCATCAGAGTCTTTTCCAGTGAGTCAACTCTTCACATGAGGTGGCCAAAGTACTGGAGTTTCAGCTTTAGCATCATTCCTTCCAAAGAAATCACAGGGTTGATCTCCTTTAGAATGGACTGGTTGGATCTCCTTGCAGTCTAAGGGACTCTCAAGAGTCTTCTCCAACACCACAGTTCAAAAGCATTAATTCTATGGCGCTCAGCCTTCTTCACAGTCCAACTCTCACATCCATACATGACCACAGGAAAAACCATAGCCTTGACTAGACGGACCTTAGTTGGCAAAGTAATGTCTCTGCTTTTGAATATGCTATCTAGGTTGGTCATAACTTTTCTTCCAAGGAGTAAGTGTCTTTTAATTTCATGGCTGCAATCACCATCTCCAGTGATTTTGGAGCCCCCAAAAATAGTCTGACACTGTTTCCACTGTTTCCCCATCTATTTCCCATGAAGTGATGGAACCGGATGCCATGATCTTCGTTTTCTGAATGTTGAGCTTTAAGCCAACTTTTTCATTTTCCTCTTTCACTTTCATCAAGAGGCTCTTTAGTTCGTCTTCACTTTCTGCCATAAGGGTGGTGTCATCTGCATATCTGAGTTTATTGATATTTCTCCTGGCAATCTTGACTCCAGCTTGTGTTTCTTCCAGTCCAGCTTTTCTCATGATGTACTCTGCATAGAAGTTAAATAAGCAGGGTGACAATATACAGCCTTGACGTACTCCTTTTCCTATTTGGAACCAGTCTGTTGTTCCATGTCCATTTCTAACTGTTGCTTCCTGACCTGCATACAGATTTCTCAGGCAGGTCAGGTGGTATTCCCATCTCTTTCAGAATTTTCCACAGTTTATTGTGATCCACACAGTGTTTACCTTACCCTGATTCTTTGGTTTGATTTTTCTTAGATGTTTGTAGCTTGCAAGTTTCAATACACTTTTTACATTATTGATACTTGAAATATGAAGTTAAGGGACTTCCCAGTGGTCTAATGATTAATGCTCTGCACTTCCAATACGGGGGGGCACAAGTTTCATCCTGGTCAGGGAATTAAGCTTCCCATATGCTGCAGCCAAAATAAGTAAAATAAGATAAAATGTGTTTAAACATATGAAGTTCAGTGTTGCAGAGACTGCATTGGCCAGAAATCCTGAATATGGGAGACAAGGAAGCCCCAGTAAACTATCTTCCTA
The DNA here is from genome assembly GCF_032405125.1 of Capricornis sumatraensis. NCBI lineage: Eukaryota > Metazoa > Chordata > Mammalia > Artiodactyla > Bovidae > Capricornis > Capricornis sumatraensis. The sequence goes on from NC_091073.1 coordinate 84,162,470, forward strand.
CTTTTCTTCTCTAGTAAATGCTTTGTGCTTTTAGCCAGGCGGGACCACTTCCTGTGACCTATTTCTACATTTGGGATGTGTTAGGGAATGAAGGCCAACCATCCTGCTGACCAAAGTTGGAAGATACACAAATCCAGAGGACTCTTTGACAGTACTGGGCATCTAAGACATGCCTCAAAGAAGTGCCTGCCAGAATAAGAGGACATTGATGGTTATGCTCTGGCCATCAGACGTGGTCTTTCTTGAATGTGTCTACAGTTTAGAGAAACTACAGCTACAACTGGGACCCTGAACTCACTCAGAAAATGTGGCATGGATATGTGACATATTCCTGATTCTGAGCCAGCCTCATGGGCACAGTAATGCCAGGGACATAAAAAATGGAAATGTGGTTTCAATAAGAACACTCTCAAGGAAATGTGTGCTTACACAGACCTCTGCAAAGACCTAAGATAAATATCTGAGATCTATGTAACGTAAAACAAGAAATTTAGAAAAAAAAAAAAAATTAAGCTCATCTTCTTTCCTAGATCATCTCCTTCTTTACTCAGCATGACACACTGTCAGATAGCATGCTTTCTCTGGAAAATCTTGTTTATTTTAATTAATTTATTTTTTAATTGAAGTATAATTGCTTTACAGAATTGTATTGGTTTCTGCCAAGCATCAACATGAATCAGCCATAGATACACATGTGTCCCCTCCAAGGGAAAAATCTTGTTTTTACTGAGGGTTTGCCTGGGATGTATTATAATACAGGTATCGAGATTGAATCATAAAATGCTTTACTATGTAAAGTATATGTAGATCATAAGTTATTTTACTATATAGGGTGGATGTAGATCACAAGTTATTTGAAGTATACACAGTTCACTTATAAAATTTAATCAAAAACCTCACCTTTTGGAAATAATAATAAAAATCAGCCTAAATCTTCTTCTAGGGTAAACATGTCTGCATTTAAAGGATATATGGTATAGAGATCATTTTTAGCTTGCATAGCTCTACTAGCTGTAAATGCATGAAAACAAAACGCAAACAGATGAATAACACCTCCAGATGTTTTGGTGGGTATGCATGCTCCAAAGTAGAGCAGGTAATTTACAGTCTCAATGCAGGTGAGGTCCAGGCTGAAATCTTGTCAACCTTCCTGCCATTTTCTGTGGGTTTAGGTTTGGCTCGGATGAGTAGAGTTCAATGCCTTTGTTGGGGTTAGGGGGTGGGCGTAGAGAGTCTGGTTGGAACTAGGAATTTGGCTCCGTAGCAGTTAGATGTGTTGAACCTCAAAAAAGTTCACACAGTAAGATTAGTTTCTGTGCAAGTATTCAAAGGTTTATGGACACAGAGCTCATCTGAACCCTCTAAACCTATGGAGTCGGCCAAGTTGGCTAGAATCACTGACAGGATTGGGCTCTTTCCCAAGCCTTCCATCACTTCCACTCTGATCCCTGCCAGAAATCAAACAAGAAAAAGCCTTTCTTGTCATGTTTTGACACCCCTAGCTTTAGTCTCTGCTATAAACTCTGCATCCAAATATTTCAGCATATCAACCAAAGGTTGATAATATACATGGGCAAGGGTTCAAAGGGTGGCTAAGAGCCTGAAAAAGGGTCACTCAATGTTATATAAATAATGTGCTCCTAGGATAAATTAAGACGTGAATGATTATGGGTCCAGCCATGTAAGCATTGCCTGGCTGTCTCCAGTAGCACAGAGCTGGGTGTAGGGTTTGGTCAATAGGTGTGCTCTAAAGTCACAAAAAATGTCCGTTGTAATTGAAAATGTTCCTTCCATGATAAAAGAAAGAAAAACAGCATCCAGTAACTTGGTTGAGTTCAAAATATATATCTAGCCAGGTATATATATAATTTTGTATGTAACTGTGTCAGTTACACAGGTGTATGCATTGATACTAGTCATCATATCTGACATCTTTCTTCCCATGGATCACAGTCAAAACATTTGAGAGCCATTGATTTAGACATTGAAGTATGAACTTTGAGACATCCAGCTACTCTTGGTTTAAATCGTTATTCATGTTTATTCTCACCACAGCAGTCAAAGTGGGACTTTTCCAAACCTAAGCCAGACCATGTCGCTCATTGGCTCAGATCCCTCCAACGCCTTCTGCATTTACCTCAGGGGCACCTCCGACCCCTTGACATTCACGTTCCTTCAGTCACTTCCTTTCTCTTCCTCAGACACAGTAGGTGAGTTCTTGCCTCAGGAATTGCCTGCTCAGAAATTCTCTCTGCTTAGAATCGTCTTTTCCCAGTTATGCCTCATCTCTTGCATCCTTCAAATGTTGCTCTCCTGTCTCCTTCAGTGAGGCCTCCCTGAACCACTCCGTATATATCTCACTTACTCTACTCCACTTTTCTATGGTGCTTGTCACCATCCTGCATGATTTACTTGCTTAGGGCATTTAGTCTGTGTTTCTCTTGACTAAGATGTGCAGTGCATGAAGATAGAAATCTGCTCTGATCATGCATATACACCTCTGGCACTCAGAACCAGCCATGCCACGTAATAAAAGAAAAAAGTGAAAGTGTTAGTTGCTCAGTCACGTTCAACTCTTTGCGACCTCTATGGACTGTAACTCACCAGGCTCCTCTGTCCATGGAATTCTCCAAGCAAGAATACTGGAATGGGTAGGCATTTCCTTCTCCAGAGGATCTTCCTGAACCAGGAATCAAGCCTGGGTTTCCTGCATTACAGGCAGGTTCTTTACTGTCTGAACCACCCCTGAAGCCCCTGATAACTATCTTTGGAATTGAATGTATTTGTGAAAGAATTGCATTCAGATAACCCACTTTTCTTTGCCTCTGGGGCCATTGGAGATGCCGGGATCTTTGCATCATTCACATCAACTCCAGCTCACCTCTCCTTTCTGCTGTAGATTCACTGATCGGCCATCCTTTGGCTTGTGCTAAGCCCAGGAGGTAACTAGACAAAAGGCTCAAAGAAACACACTCTTTCTGAGCACCCAACAGTATCCTTTTGTGACCTGCTTCCCACTGATGTTCACAGTATCACACTCATTTTTTTCTGGTTCTTCACAGACCTCCACCTTCACACCAAACCTCGTTTTCTAGACCTAATGGAACTGTAGTTCTCTGGTTATGTTGTTATTTCATACTTGCATACTTCTAAACATAGTATTCCCACTGCTTTGTGTTTTTATGCCCTTTACCCATTTAGAGATTCGTTTACTCATCAAGAAGAGCAATTTTCACTTCACTTACGAAACCTTCTCTGACTCTTCTTTGCCACTTCTTGCCATCCGGACTTTCTTGGTACTCAGAAGGTAGCTTGTGGAACAGAATGGGGACAAGGTAAGACAAACCAAATTTTGCCATCTTCAAGTTATATGAGCATAGGTAAATTACTTTGGCTTGCTTCTTAACCTTAGAGTGGGGGGAATCCTGGCTGTCTATGGGGCTGTGTTAAACATAGTAAGATGGCATTGTCTAGCATAAGGCCAGGGTGTGGCAATGGTGAGTGTGTGTAAATGTGGCTTTCCTCTCCCCTATTCTGCACCTGTGTTCGTATTCCTATTAACATTCAAACTCACTTTAGGCAATTATTTATTTATTCTTCTATCTTCCATAATTGAATAACTTTCCAGAAGGTCAAAATTATGCTCTATGCATTTTTGTATGTTTAGCAGCAAATGCAGTTAGGGGTACATAACAGGTGCTCAGTCATTGTGTGTAGAAAGATGATAATGGTATTCATAATTAGAAGTGGCTAGTGTTTTTTAAGTCCTATTGAGTCAGCTCATAACATGGATCATCTCAGTGCTCCTTCACAGCAGTGTTCTCATTACCTCCATCTTATAGATGAGGTAACTAATCCTCAGAGTTTAAATAATTTGCCCAAAGGCACAGAGCTCTGGTGAGACAGAGCCAGAGTTTGAAACCAGTCAGTGCACTGAAAAAGCTTCAAGCTATAGACCACACCTCTGACTGGAATGCTCTTATGTCAAGGGTAAACCTTTGGTCAATCTTGATGCTATTTCCATGGTTCCCCAACTCAACATACAAAACAATCCTGCAGGACAGACCCAGACATCTGGCCAATGGGAACTGGACAAAGCTCCATCTGGAAGTCATCAGCACCTCTCATGGGTCAGCTGCAAGGGATTTAATTTCAAATGACCCCATGCATTTCCTCTGCTTCCCCCTCACAGACAAATTTGTTGGCTGCACCGTTCTGATAGCTTCAGGGTAAAGGGTCCATCTAAATGGCAACTTAATCTCAAATCATCGAGTCCCTAAATACTATTTGCTATTATTTGAAGTATATGTTTCCATGTTCCAACCCAATCTACATCAGAGGCATTCTGATGGCGTCGTGGATTACAGGTTATAGGAGATCTCAGACTGGTTCTAATTCTGCAAATATTCAATTTTTTTTTCCTGTTCAATTAAATCACCTTAAGATGCATTACCTCATTTTAATTGATAATTTGAGGGCACTTGTTCCTTCTGCTTCTTACTACCTGGTGATGAACTTGACAATCAGGGAGTCAGATTGCCATAAATCCCTTGTAGGCATCCTCATCCTTCACTGAGGGGTGAAACTAGGGTGGCAGGGCAGTTGGAACCCTAACAAGGTCTTTGGTTGTCGCAACTAGTAGTTATCACTTCAACCAGAAAATCTCAACTGAGATCTTAATAAAACATAGTCATATTTTTGCCCCCTCAATATTTGAAGACTTAAAAATCATCAAAGCATGCAAATTCTTTATTCAACTCTTAATAGTAATGTATCTTCAATAAAAATAGGTTTTTTATTTTTTTCAGAAAGCAAAACACCAGAATCAAAGATGAATTTTCTAAGCAGTCAGGGAAGCATCTCTAAAAGTTTCTCAAAACTCGCTGATATAATCAGGAAGGGGAAATGCTTTGAGAACCAAATGCTGTCTTCTGCCTATATATTATATTATAACAACATACTGTTACGTTTTAAATTTCATGCTCATTTTTCACATGATTTATTTTGCTAATAAAACCATGAAATTCCTAAAGTCATATGAGTAAAGGAATGTTTTGACTTCAGTTTTCATATTAAAATCCTTATGGGATTTTTAAAAATTAAAATTGTTATAGACTATGAGTATAAATGTCTGTGTACTTCATGGTAACTTACATTTTTCACTTAACAGTATGGTGACTGTTTCCATGCCAATGCCTATTCTTCTAGAGCATCAGTCATAGAAGCTACAAATATTCAGTTAGATAGTTGTGTTAATATTTATTCCATTAATCAATTATTGGAGTGAGAGTTTATTTCTAATTTTCTCTTAGTAAAAATAATATTGCAACAAAAATCTTTGTGTATATACATATTCACACACATGTAATTCTTGGTTTATTTCTCAAAAATAAAGTCCTAGAAGTGGATAATCAGGTCAAAAAACATGCACACTTAAAAATCTAGCCAAATCACCCTCTAAGAATATTGTACCAATTTATACAGGCAATGGCAACCCATTCCAGTACTCTTGCCTGGAAAATCCCATGGACGGAAGAGCCTGGTAGGCTGCACTCCATGGGGTTGCTAAGAGTCGGGCACGACTGAGCAACTTCACTTTCACTTTTCATTTTCATCCATTGGAGAAGGAAATGGCAACCCACTCCAGTGTTCTTGCATGGAGAATCCCAGGGATGGGGAGCCTGATGGGCTGCCGTCTATGGGGTCACACAGAGTCGGACACGACTGAAGCGACTTAGCAGCAGCAGCATACAAGCAATAGCAAGTGAATTCCAATATTTTTTAACTGAGAGAAATAGTTACTATATTGATAAATTATATTCAGACTAAATAATATTTAATTATCCACCATGTGCAATTGCAAGATGAAAAGCAATAGTATCTAGTTATCTTGATTTACCACTTTGAAAGTTAATGGAATAGGATTGTCTGTATTTTATTGTGTTCTTGAAGTAGCTATGTGATAAGGTAGGGTGAAAGGTTGTAAATCAACTATTCTTCAATAAAAATTCTAAGTTTTTTTTTTTTAAATGTAGGTGTGGCCTGGGCCTGAACCTTCTATCATCCATGGGTTTTACTCTTTAGTTCTGTGATTTCCTTACACATCTTGATTTTTGAAGGCAGTATAGTTGATGACTCCTGGATGATGTATCTCAAACTTACTGGGCAAGGTTAGCTAGAAAATGTCATTATTGGAAAATGCCAGGCTTAAAAAGAAAACAAATATGTTAAGAAATAAAATGTTTTGGTGTATCAGTTCCTTAAGGTTAGAGAAAATAGTAACTTTGATTTCATTCAGTCATTCCTTCAGTAGATATGTATTGAGTTTTATCAATAAATACCTGTGGGCACTGAGCCACAGGCTGGGTGGCCAATGATGAACTAAACAGATATTATCCTTGCCCTTATCACAAATTTCACAGTGGCTATGAAGTACCAAGTGCTATGTAAGGGTATAAAAGGAGAATTGAAGTAGTCAGCAGGGAGTTGTGGGAGAGGGAGGGTTGCAGAGACATCCTTTGTAAGTGTCTTGAAGGATGAGGAATTAACGAGATCAAAAAATCTGGAACTCTAGCAGCTCCTCTAAAGTTTAGGCAGAGTTACTGTATGGCACAGCAATTCCACAACTAGGTATATACTCAAGAGAAATGACAGCATTTGTTCACAGAAATTCTTATACCCAAATATTCATAGCAGTATTATTCATAATAGCCAAAAAGTGGAAATAATTCAGATGCACATCAGCTGATGAATGGATACATAAATCACGTGCTATGCCTGTACAATGGAATATTCAGTTCAGTTCAGTTCAGTCGCTCAGTTGTGTCCGACTCTTTGCGACCCCATGAATCGCAGCACGCCAGGCCTCCCTGTCCATCACCAACTCCCGGAGTTCACTCAGACTCACGTCTATCGAGTCAGTGATGCCATCCAGCCATCTCATCCTCTGTCATCCCCTTCTCCTCCTGCCCCCAATCCCTCCCAGTATCAGAGTCTTTTCCAATGAGCCAACACTTAGCATGAGGTGGCCAAAGTACTGGAGTTTCAGCTTTAGCATCATTCCTTCCAAAGAAATCCCAGGGCTGATCTCCTTCAGAATGGACTGGTTGGATCTCCTTGCAGTCCAAGGGACTCTCAAGAGTCTTCTCCAACACCACAGCTCAAAAGCATCAATTCTTTGGCACTCAGCCTTCTTCACAATGGAATATTACTTGGTGATGAAAAGTGATGAAGTATTGCATGTGCTAAAATAAAGAATGAATCTTGACAGAACTAAGCTAAGAAGACAGATGCAAAAATGTCACACTGTACAATTATTTTCCATTTGAAAGTCCAGAATACACAAATCTATAAGGATAGAAGGTAAATAAGTGCTTGTCTGAACTTGGGGTGAAGAAGCTGGGGAAATGGGAGTGACTAATAACAGATATAGGGTTTCCTTTAGGGATCATGAAAATGTCCCCAAATTGACTGTAGTGATAGCTTGCATAACAATAAATATACAAAAAACCATTGAACTCAACATTTTGAGTGGATGAATGGTATGGGATGCAAATCTCAATAAAACTCTTATATTTAAAAAAATGAAAAAGAGAATTGGGAGCAACTCTGGGAGATTCATTAATCACACAGAGTCCTTTAGTTGAAGCCTGTAGAAAAAGTAGCAGGGGTTGGTTTCCTCTGCCTTGGGCTCCCTGGAAATCCATTTTCCTGTAGGAAAATCAAAATAATGTTTATCAAATTTTAGATCAGTCAAATCACATTATTGCTTGTCCTTTTAGCTGCAAAAAATCCCGGGTCAGCCTCGCATGAAATCATCGGCATTGTGTTTTGCATATCTTTGCCTCACCATTTGCTTATATCATAGTCACAGGGGAGATTAAGGAAGAGTCACATAATTTTAAAGTGTATAAAGATACGCACAATATACAACCATCTACATCAAACTTTCAGAAGACGTTCAGCCACCTTTGTTGTGAATCCTCTAGCACACCACCGAGGCTTGAATTTTCCTTTGGATTTTGTTCAGTGAGTGAGTGCCAAACAAGTTAAGGTCAACAAGCATTCGTGGCTTCTTTTATATTTTAATTACATACTGAATCACAATTCTTTTAAAGTACTGTGTTGGCCAAAAAGTTCATTTGGATTTTTTCTGTAATCTTACAGTAGAAAGTTTCTCAAATCACTGTTAAAGTTTGTTGTTTTTTTTTTTTTTAAGGTAGGATTTATCTATTAAGCAACTAAGTATAATGCTGGGATGTGCAACTGTACAAAGAAATTAGGTCCCGATGGAGATCAATTCCAAAACATGAGGCAACAGACTCTAGATATATAGATATAAAATTGGCATGGTCTATGTACCTGGGGACAAATTAGAAGGGCCTCCTAACAGTAGACAAACTTTTGGGATTCTTTTAAACTCATTTTAGATTGCCATAGGACATGGATTTTGAATGACTATTTTAATCACTGGCATGAGGTAGAACTTTTCAGAGGAGCTGGATGCTATTCTTGCCAAGATCTCAGTGGGATATCACTCTGCATTTGAGGTTGAAGTGAGATTCCCTTTGAACTGTCCTCAGATTTTTCTTTTCTCTTTATGCTGTTCTTTTTTTTAAAGAAAAAATGTAAATTGATTTTCCTTCTGCCTTAAAAATTTTATACAAATAAACTGGAAGGAAATATACCATAAAATCATGGTTATCTATAGTTTATAAGAGCATGTTTTCAAAATTTTCTGCAATGAAGTTTTACTACATCTGGGTCAGAGAATAAAAATATGTGTCCTTGAATTTCTGTAGGAGAGTCTATTGCTTATTTGCTTCTCATTTCAAAATAGCATCTGGAATTCTAGTTGTTCTAATGCCCCGAGTCCTCTCTCTATTTATGACATCATAGAGCATGAGTTTTGGAGTCAAACAAACTAAGGTTTAAATCTCTACTTTGGCTGACAAGAAGAGAACTAATATAAGATGCTGGCTCTTGATGCCAAAACCAACTCTAGAGATGAAACAAAAACAAGACAGGAGTTGATTGCTCTCAGATCTTAAAAACTGTGAAAAACTCTTGGAGAGACAAATATGGAAGGGAAAAGAAACAGCAGGCAGGAGCAGAAGTGGACCAAGTACTTGAGGGGAGGAAAATGAGCAAGGATTCTACTTCTGAGGGGTATAAAACAGCAGCTCTGGGTGCTGGGGTGAGCAGAAAACAATGAGGTCAGTCTCTGGATACTCACCCCCAAAACACACACCCTGGAAAAGGTTTCTGTTACAGGGAAAGGCTGCTCTTTCGCAGGCAAATGCAAAAGAAGGTTCTTTAGGGAGGAGGGAAATGAGAAGAGGATATGACCAGGTTGGAATGCTGTAGGTTTCCCACTTGAACTATACCCTCAGAGTGAGAATACTTTGTATGGTCCTGCAATGGGGGATTCACTGCAATGGGATCTGTCAAAACACATCAAATATACATCAAGTATTAGTTGCTTAGTTGTGTCTGACTCTTTGTGACCCCATGGACTGTAGCCCACCAGGCCCCTCTGTCAATGTGATTCTCCAGGCAAGAATACTGGAGTGGGTTGCCATTCCCTTCTTCAGCAATCTTCCTGACCCAGGGATTGAACCTGGGTCTTCTGCATTACAGGCAGATTCTTTACCATCTGAGCCACCATGGAAGCCAGGGTATCCAAATGTAATCTATGGACTTTGGATGATAATGATGTGTCAGCATAGGTTCATTGATTGCAACAAGTGTAACACTGCAGTACAGGTTGTCCATGATGGGGGAGGTTTTGGTATGTAGAGATGAGGATTTGTGGAAACTTTGTACTTTCTACTCAGTTTTGTTGTGAACCTAAAGCTGCTATATATAAAAAAAAAAGCTTATTAACTTAAAAAGAAGGATTTGTCAATGATTTGAAACAGTTTCACATGAGAAAGTGTATCAGTTTTACTCACCTTATCAATGGCAGAAAAAATGGGCCAATGGGAAAAATATCACATTATTATCTTCAGAGCTCTAGAAGACATTGCTCAAGTTCAATGTCTATGATAAAATTTTAAGAAAAGGATTAGAAGGACATTTTCCAGGCCTGGCACAATCTATTACCAAAAAAAAGCTACAATAAATACCAATGTTAATTAATAAATGTTGAATATATTCTTTTAATATAGGTAGTAAGTCAAGCATACCTGCTTTCATATGATCCTACCCTTACCATAGACCCCAGAAGTCCTGGCTTAAGAAATAAGGCATGAAAGATAAATAAAAAGATTAAGGGTTGAGAAGAAAGAGACTCAGTTCAGTTCAGTCGCTTAGTCGTGTCGGACTCTTTGTGACCCCATGAATCGCAGCACGCCAGGCCTCCCTGTCCATTACCAACTCCCAGAGTTTACTCAGACTCAAGTCCATCGAGTCAGTGATGCCATCCAGCCATCTCATCCTCCGTCGTCCCCTTCTTCTCCTGCCCCCAATCCCTCCCAGCATCAGAGTCTTTTCCAATGAGTCAACACTTCACATGAAGTGGCCAAAGTACTGGAGTTTCAGCTTTAGCATCATTCCTTCCAAAGAAATCCAGGACTGATCTCCTTCAGAATGTACTGGTTGGATCTCCTTGCAGTCTAAGGGACTCTCAAGAGTCTTCTCCAACACAGTTCAAAAGCATCAATTCTTCGGCGCTCAGCCTTCTTCACAATCCAACTCTCACATCCACACATGACCACTGGAAAAACCATAGCCTTGACTAGACGGTCCTTTGTTGGCAAAGTAATGTCTCTGCTTTTCAACATGCTATCTATTGGTCATAACTTTTCTTCCAAGGAGTAAGCGTCTTTTAATTTCATGGCTGCAGTCACCATCTGCAGTGATTTTGAGCCCAAAAAAATAAAGTCTGACACTGTTTCCACTGTTTCCCTATCTATTTCCCATGAAGTGATGGGACCAGATGCCATGATCTTCATTTTCTGAATGTTGAGCTTTAAGCCAACTTTTTCATCTTCCTCTTTCACTTTCATCAAGAGGCTCTTTAGTTCGTCTTCACTTTCTGCCATAAGGGTGGTGTCATCTGCATATCTGAGGTTATTGATATTTCTCCCGGCAATCTTGATTCCAGCTTGTGCTTCTTTCAGCCCAGCGTTTCTCAGGATGTACTCTGCATCTAAGTTAAATAAGCAGGGTGACAATATACAGCCTTGACGTACTCCTTTTCCTATTTGGAGCCAGTCTGTTGTTCCTTGTCCAGTTCTAACTGTTGCTTCCTAACCTGCATATAGGTCTCTCAAGAGGCAGGTCAGGTGGTCTGAGAAGAAAGAGACTCCAGTACTTTATTATTTTCAAATACTAAAATTATTTATAAAGAAACCTTGAAAGAATTAACACATTTACTGGATATTATGAGTATCAACAAGTTGCCAAATGTAAGATCAACACATAAAAATCAATTGCTCCTCTTAATACTAAAAATGAGTAGAAAACTTTCTAGAAAAGAAGACTCGTTTCATAAAAACAATAGCACCTATAAAATACCAGAAATTAACCTATTTTAAAAGCACAGGAGAAAAAAATTAATTGAGAAACATATAAATCCTTATTTAAATTCATAAAATAATACCTGAATAAATAAAGAACTAGAGATCATGTCCACGGATGGGACAATTTAACCTGTCTTGATATCAGTTCTTCCCAGATGAATCCATGTATTCCATGCAATTCTGGACAAAATTTAAGCAGATATTTAAAAGGAATTTATAAAAGTGATTTCAAAATTGATATGTAAAAATAAGTGTGCCAATTATGGTAACCAAATTTTGAAAAAGAAAATCAAAGTGATCCCATAATTTGATGATGGTTGGTGGGCAGTATAACTGTTCCACAAGATATTAAGAAATACTTCAAAATCAAAATGATTAAAAAGCAATGTGAAGGAGTAAATAGAACCCATTCAGTAAAATAGATGATCTGATGTATATGAAAACTGATATAAAAGAAACAGTACAAGTCCGTGGCTAAAGAATGGATTGATTAGTGGAAAGTCTTTTGGAAACTGGCTCACTCTATAGGGAAAAATAGAACTCATTACATATAAAAGTGAAATCCAGGTGAATTAAATGTAGAAAGCAAAATTAAAAAAGAAAACTTAGTAGCAGAAATTGTAGGAGAATATCTTCATTTCTATGTTTTTTGGATGAAAATTTATACCCCAGATCCAAAAATTAGGAATTTTTCATCCTGAAAAATTGATGAATTTCACTATGTTTAAAGTAAGGATTATTCTTCAAGGAAAGAATCTTACACAAATGGATAATAGACCAGGAGAAGATGTTTAAAACATAAAAAAATTAATATTGCAACATAAAAGTAACACTTGGAAATCAATAAGAAAAAGAAAATGCTGTAGAGAAATGGAAACAATTTAAATATGGACAAGGCAAAGAAAGAGAAATCCAAATGGCTAGCAGGTGGAGAAAGATATGCTCCATATCTTTAATAACTAGCATGTGTAGGTGCATGCTCGGTCACTTCAGCTGTGTCCTACTCTTTGCGACCATATGTATGATAGCCTGTCAGGCCTCTCTGTCCATGGCATTCTCCATGCAAGAATACTGGAGTGGGTTGCCATGCCCTCTTCCAGAGGGTCTTCCCGACCCAAGGATCAAACTTTTGTATCCTACATCTCCTGCATTGAAGGCAAATTCTTTACCCACTGAGCCACCTTTGTAATTAGCATAAGTCAAGTTAAAACCATGATTAAATCTAATATAGTAGGAAAAACTGGAAAGATGTACAATACCCAGTGTTGCTGAGAAATGCCAACAATGTTAATCCTTATGTAAGAACTGGTAATAGTCCATAATTTTATATCCACTCTGAAAATCTCTGTAGTAATACTTAATAACATTGATCATGATGCATCTTCTGATTCAGAAATATCTTCCTGAAAATAGACCTTTAAAAAACTGTGGCTCATAATATTTGATGTTTGGGCTTGTTTATTGCATTGTGGTAATAACAGTGATTAGGAGATTCCTGGTTAGGAATGTTTGGTAAAAAGTCACTGACACATATGATGGAATACTATGCAGCTATCAGAATCCATAAACTATCAAAAGCTTCGTGCATCATGAAAACAATGTAGGGTTCAGTTCAGTTCAGTTCAGTTGCTCAGTTATGTTTGACTCTTTGCGACCCCATGGAATGGAGCAAGTCAGGCCTCCCTGTCCATCACCAACTCCCAGAGTTTGCCCAAACTCATGTCCATTGGCTCAGTGATGCCATTCAACCATCTCATCCTCTGTCATCCCCTTCTCCTTCCACCTTCAATCTTTCCCCAGCATCAGGGTCTTTTCAAATGAGTCAGTCTGCATCAGGTGGCCAAAGTATTGGAGTTTCAGCTTCAACATCAGTCCTTCCAATGAACACTCAGGACTGATCTCCTTTAGGATGGACTGGTTGGATCTCCTTGCAGTCCAAGCGACTCTTAAAAGTCTTCTCTGACACCACAGTTCAAACTCACAGTGCTCAGTTCAACTCACCACAGTTCAGCTCTTCAGTGCTCAGCTTTCTTTATAGTTCAACTCTCACATCCACACATGACTACTGGGAAAACCATAGCCTTGACTAGATGGACCTTTGTTGGCAAAGTAATGTCTCTGCTTAAAAAGCAAATTTTAAAAATGGAACAAGATAAAATTATGTGTGCATGCATGAATTGCTGGTTGTGTCCGACTCTGCAACCCTAAGGACTGTAGTCTGCCAGGCTCCTCTGTCCATGGGGTTCTTCAGGCAAGAATACTGAAGTGAGTTGCCCTGCCTTCCTCCAGGGGATCTTCCCGACCCAGGGATCGAACCCAAGTCTCTTAAATCTCCTGTATTGGCAAGGGGGTTCTTCACCACTACAGCCACCTGAGAAAATTATACCTATCATATAATAACATTTAGACAAATTAAATACATACATTAGAGAACTACTTATTTAGGGAACGTATATCCAAGGAGCTGTATCAATGAAACACATTAAAATGGTGGCTTTATGAGAGAAATTAATGGCAGTAAGGATGGGAAAAACTTGAGAAAATACTAAAGTAAAGCACAAGAAAGGTCTTGCTAAACTGATAATTAGTGAACCACAAATTGAACAATAAGATGAACTCAAATCTCTGTACTTGAGTGGAGATGAAAAATCCAAATCATTGCTCCACTGTTTACAACTGCATTCTTTGTGGTTAAGTCACTTAATCTTTCACAGCTTTAGACTCTAGATCTGTAAAAGGTGATGAAAAATCTTTATCATTCTTTAAAATTAGGATTAAATGAGGTAAAGTACAGTGAGCTCTTAGCACAAGGTTAGAGTATGATAAGCATCTGTGGGTCAGCCATTGGGAGACTGTTCAGGTGACAGACTGATTTAGAATGGAATCCTTGGTACCAGACAGGCCAGCTTCTTTCAGAACTGGCTCTGTCACCAGTCAGCTGTGAGTTTGCTAAAGTTATTGACTCCCTTATGGTACAGATTTGTTCTCTGTACAGTGGGTATAGAATAATAAGTTTTCAACTGCGTTTTGGGGATCACTAAGAATCTATCCAGGCAGCCTATAACAAAAATACCATGGACTTGGCTTATCAGTTCAGTAACTCAGTTGTGTCCAACTCTTTGTGACTCCATGGACTGCAGCATGCCAGGCTTCCCTGTCCATCACCAACTCCTGGAGCCTGCTCAAACTCATGTCCACTGAGTTGGTGATGCCATCCAACCATGTCATTCTTTGTCGTCCCTTTCCCCTCCCTCCTTCAATCTTTCCCAGCATCAGGGTCTTTTCCAATGAGTCATTTCTTCGTATCAGGTGGCCAAAGTATTGCAGTTTCAGCTTCAGCATCAGTCCTTCCAATGAATATTTAGGACTGATTTCCTTTAGGATGGACTGGTTGGAGAGAGTCCAAGGGACTCTCAAGAGTCTTCTCCAACACCACAGTTCAAAAACATCAATTCTTCGGTGCTCAGCTTTCTTTATTGTCCAACTCTCACATCCATACATGACTACTGGAAAAACCATAGCTTTGACTAGATGGACCTTTGTTTGCAAAGTAATGTCTCTGCTTTTTAATATGCTGTCTAGGTTTGTCCTGGCTTTTCTTCCAAAGAGCAAGCATCTTTTCATTTCATGGCTGCAATCACCATCTGCAGTGATTTTGGAGCCCCCCAAAATAAAGTCTGTCACTGTTTCCATTGTTTCCCCATCTATTTGCCATGAAGTGATGGGACCAGATGCCGTGATATTAGTTTTCTGAAAGCTAAGTTTTAAGCCAACTTTTTCACTCCTCTTTCACTTTCATCAAGAGACCTATAAACAACAGAAATTTATTTCTCATACTTCTGGGGACTGGGAAGTCCAACATCAAGGCAGAACATTCTGTTTCTGGTGAGGGCTTGCTACCTAGTTCATAGACTAAATATGTCTTCTAAATATGTCCTCATAGAGCAGAGGAGGGAGAGGAGGTTCTCTGGGATCTCATTCACCAGGGCACTAATTCCGTTCATGTTGGCTCCATCCTTATGCTCTTACCATCTCTCAAAGTCTCCATCTCCTAATACCACAACATTAGGGGTTAGGATTTAACATATGAATTTACTGGGCGACAGAAACATTCAGACAGTCATATACCTGCAATATAAATAAAGTTGTTAGCTAGAAGCTGGCTCAATGAACATTTATTATCTTTGTTATTATTATAATTTTTAAAATTAAAAATTTGGTTAACCTAAACATTTTATATGAATGATAGTTAAAGTAAAAATAATAAGTCAAAATTCAATTTTCATCATTTATTCATATAATTCAATTGTCCTCAAATTTTTTTATCTTATGCTCTTTTTACACTTTAAAAAATTATTAAGGACCCCCCCCCAAATTTTTGCTTATATGAACAATGTCTATCATTAGGTACCATATTAGTATTAATGATTAAAAATGACATCTAAACATATTTTTTTGCTAATTAAGCTAATGTGAAATGAGAAGCATATCATATTAACAAAAATAATATATCATGAAAAATATTATGTATTTTATGGAACAAAAAAAATAGTGAGAAAATGTTATTGCCTTAATTTTTGCAAACATCTTATGTCTGGCTTAAGATAAAACAGCTGGAATCTTTTCTTCTACTTCTGTATAAAATCTGTTCTGATGTGTTGTTTTGGTTGACATATATAAAGAAAACCCAGCCTTATACAGATAGGTAGTAGAAAGACAGAGGAGTTTTTTTCATCTTTTTGGATAATTGTGGCTCTTTTTGATATTGTACCAAAACTTGATCAGTGATAGTTTCTTAAAGGTTAGTTGCATGAGCTGACCTAATTGATATTTTAAATAGACTTTTAACAATTTAAGATTTTGTAGCATCATGCATTGGTCATTTGGGAAATATTGACTTACTGAGTTAATTTTGCCATGTTTTATCAAATATAAAAAAATCTTTCCTCTTAATATTACCATCAAATCTTACCTACAATCACTGTAAATTTGGGGATGTTGTCTAGCTCACTGTGACAGATACACATTTTCCAAAATTTTAATTTTGGCTTAAATGCTCAAATTTTGTTGTAAACAAGACTGCCAGTTGTTTTCCTTGAAGTGACAAATGTATTTTTGAGAACCTGTCTACCATAGATCCAAGTCTGAATAACTGCTATCTCTCAGGTATTCTTTCAAATGAAAATGCTGCTTTATAAAAATAAAGTATGCATCAAAGTGTATTTCCTACTTCTTTATACAAAATATTTTTGAAACGTATTTAAATATGAAGATACATAAAAGTAATACTTTTTTGCATCACTAAGCATATTTAAATTTCTATTATTATTTGTATCATGTCTGGTGTGAAAGAGTGCAGTTTGGTGTCACTACCTTAATTCATGCTAAGTTGCCAACATTTTGACCCACTTCTTACTCTGCAAACAACACATTACTGTTGGTTTGAAAAGAACTGCAATCTCAACTCTGCCCTCTGGACCTGATCATGTGCCATGTGCCTCTACTCTACTGAAGTTCAGTTCAGTTCAATTCAGTTGCTCAATTGCATCCAATTTTTTGCAACCCCATGGAATGCAGCACACCAGGCTTCCCTGTCCATTACCAATTCCCTGAACTTGCTCAAACTCATGGTCCATTGAGTCAGTGATACCATCCAACCATCTCATCCTCTGTCATCCCCTTCTCCTCCTGCTTACAATCTTTCCCAGCATCAGAGTCTTTTCCAATGAGTCAGTTCTTCACATCAGGTGGCCAAAGTATTGGAGTTTCAGCTTCAGCATCAGTCCTTCCAATGAATATTCAGGACTGATTTCCATTAGGATTGACTAGTTTAATCTCCTTGCAGTCCAAGGGACTCTCAAAAGTTTTCTCCAACACCACAGTTTAAAAACATCAATTCTTTGGTGCTCAGCTTTCTTTATCATCCAACTCTCACATCCAAAGATGACGACTGGAAAAACCATAGGTTTAACTATATGGACCTTTGTCAGTAAAGTGATGTGTCTGCTTTTTAATATGTTGTCTAGCTTTGTTCTTGCACTCCAGTACTGTTGCCTGGAAAATCCCATGGATGGAGGAGCCTGGTAGGCTACAGTCCATGGGGTTGAGAAGAGTCGGACACAACTGAGCAACTTCACTCTCACTTTTCACTTTCATGTGTTGGAGAAGCAAATGGCAGCTCATTCCATTGTTCTTGCCTGGAGAATCCCAGGGACAGAGGAGCCTGGTGGGCTGTCATCTATGGCGTCTCACAGAGTCAGACACGACTTAAGTGACTTAGCTTCAGTAGCAGCAGCTAGGTTTGTCCTAGCTTTTCTTCCAAGGAGTAAGTGTCTTTTAATTTCATGTCTGCAGTCACCATCTGCAGTGATTTTGGAGCCCAGGAAAATAGGCTCTGTCACTGCTTCCACTGTGTCCCCATCTACTTGACATGAAGTGGTGGGACTGGATTCCATGATCTTAGTTTTTGAATGTTGAGTTTTAAGCCAACTTTTTCACTTTCCTTTTTCATTTTCATCAAAAGTCTCTTTAGTTTTTCTTCACTTTCTGCTATAAAGGTGATTGTCATCTGCATATCTGAAGTTATTGATATTTCTCTCAGCAATCTTGATTTCAGCTTGTGCTTCATCCAGCCTTGCATTTCACATGATGTACTCTGCATATAAGTTCAATAACTAGGGTGACAATATACAGCCTTGATGTACTCTTTTCCCAATCTGAAACCAGTCTGTTGTTCCATGTTCTCTTCTAACTGTTGCTTCTTGACCTGCATACAGATTTCTCAGGAGGCAGGTCAGGTGGTCTGCTATTCCCATCTCTCTTAGAATTTTCTACAGTTTGTTATGATCCACACAGTCAAAGGAAAATCCTACTGAATTTAGGATTTCCTTATTTCTCAAGGTGGTGTCTTCCACCTTTGACATCTAATCTTTACCCAGGATGACAATGTGAAGGAAAAATTAGGGAAGAAAACTGTTGAAAGTAGAAAGGTAAAAGAAGAATAAATAATAAAAAAAATACTCACAACATGTGTATGTGTGTGTGTACATGTGTGTAAGGGAGATAGGTTTAGAGAGGCTCTATCACCTTCTGACATAAGGAAACAGTGTGAAATTCACAAACATGTGAGTTTTGGTAAAGGAAGGCAGTATAACCTGCCTACCATTCCTGCTAGTTTTATATGCGGTAAGTAAAAGGGCCACAACAATCAACATCTCTGTTTAAGGCAGCCCCACTGTAGGCATCCAAACTGCAGGATAACAATTAACCTCCAATCTTTCCCCACTGACAGACTATTCTTTTAACTCATGTAAAGCAAGGATTTTGTTAGGTTTATATATTGCATACCGCTTAAGGCTTTTTCAATGCCCTCTTGATAATTTTTCTTAAGTCCACATGCCCTTTAGGAAATTCTGATTGTCCACAACTATCATCACCAATTGCCCCTTTATTAATGGAAGCCCACTGTCAGGTTCAACATTCCACAGTCCCCATATTTCATGAATATGTATGTCATACCTCACATTTATCTTGTTTTTACTCTGCCCTTTCCACCATTCCTCTCAGTGTCCCCATTCAACACTGTAATTATTAGCTGCTTTGGTAATAAGGTATAAATCACATTTTATGGCTTCTTCACCATGTTTCTGCTAACAGCTACCATACCAAGTTAACGTGACATTATACACTCCAAAGGGAGGGGTATGACCCAAACACACACTTTCTAAAGATTTATTACATGGCTAAACTGCTAGGCCAATGAACCTCTTCATCTTACAGCACCAGGAGCTTAATATGTCCTGCTATTCCCCCACCAGCAGCCTTTCAGGAAAATGTCAATGTAGGAAACCCTGGTCGTGTGCAATCAGTTAAAATGTTTGACTTTTGAACAAAGGAGATAATGTATCTCCACTACTGTTTAATCCTCAGGCAATTACTAAACACAGTAAAATAAATCCTTTCTTTTTCCACCCAACCTCCCTTCTAGTCACTTGCATAATGAGAAAATGCTGAGAGCAGCATAGAGTATGTTTCTTCTTATCAGAGTTTTATTATTGGAGATTCTGTTTCATTTTCAAATTTGACCTTAATAGGCATCAGAGAGACACACTGATGGGATGACAGATATCTGCAAAATGACTCAAGGAAACCACACAGCAAAGGCAGAGAGCTGGAATTTTAGCTGAGTAAAACTTGCCACAAAGAATATTTGGAAAAGTGGGTCTGAGAGGATGAAAAATGGACTTGCATTTTTCAAGATTCATTCAAGAATGGCAACAGCCTTAGGACAGAGGAAACTGGTAGGACCCTATGCTGTTTTCACTTCAAAGCTTCATTTATGTGGCCCAAAGAGTCAACTTCTACATCCTGGGACAATGACTAGGGAGGTTCCAGAGAGTAATCAAGAAGGGGTTAGACACTGACATATTTAATGGCGATAAACTTTAAGACTTTCCACTATGATCAAGAACAAAGTAAGGATATCCCTTCTCACCATTCATTTTTGACATTATACTGGACATACAAGCTAATGCAGTAAGACAAGAAAAAGAAACAGAAGTCCGAGAACTAATAAATGATTACTGCAAGATGTCAGGACACAATGTTAATATACGAAAGTCAATTGCTTTCCTAAATACCAACAATGAACAAGTAAAATTTTAAATTAAACATGCATTATCATTTACATTAGCACCCCCCAGAATGAAACACTTAGATATAAATGCAACAAAATATGTATAAAATCTGTGAGGAAACAATAAAACTCTGATTAATGGAATCAAAGGAGAGCTAACTAAATAGATATTTCATGTTTGTGGATAGGAAGATTCAATGTTGTTAAAATGTCACTTCTTCCCAACTTAATCTATAGAGTCAGTGCATTCCCAATCAAAATCCCAGCAAGTAATTGTGGATATTGGCAAACTAATTCTTAAGTTTATATGGAGAAACAAAAGATCCAGGATAGCAAACACAATATTGAAGGGGAATAAAAAAGTTGGCAGAATGAGACTATCTGACATCTAGACTTACTATAAAGTTATAGTAATCAAGTATGTGTTATTGGGGGAAAAATAGACGCATAACTCAGTGGAACTGTCAGTGGGCTCAGAAATAGATCCACATAAATACAGTCAGCTGATCTTTGACAAAGAAGCAAAGACAATGCAATAAAACAATCCACATGAAAAATCTAGATGTAGACATAAGCTTTTTATGAAAATTAACTCACAATATAGGCCTAAACATAAAATGTAAAAGTATAAAACTCCTAGAAGATGACCTTGGGTGTGGCAATTACTTTTTAGATATAACAATGAAGTCATGATCCATGAAAGAAATAAGACAATCAAGCTAGACTTCATTAAAGACTTTTGCTCTGTGATAGACAATGTCAAGAGAAGGAGAAGATAAGCCAAAGACTGGGGGAAAGATTTGCAAAAGACACATCTGACCAAGGACTGCTGTAAAAAATGTACAAAGAACTCATAGAACTCAACAATAAGGAAACAAATAACTCAATCAAAAAATGGACCAAACCTCAACAGACACCTTGCCAAAGAACAGATACAGATGGCATGAAAGCATATGAAAAGATGCCCTACCTGATACGCCATCAAGGAAATGTAAATTCAAATAATCATGAGATAACATAATACATATTAATATGGTCAAAAGACAGAATACTTCATTGAATGCTGAAGAATATGTGGAACAATAGAAGGTCTCTTATTGTTGGTGAGGATGGAAAATAGTATAGCCACTCAGGAAAACAGTTTGGCAAATTCTTACAAAAGTAAACATACTCTTACAATGTGATACAGCAATTGCACTCCTTATGTGTACACACAAAGCTGCACATGGATGCTTATTGCAGCTTTATTCAATAGCACTGCCTCATGACCGAGCAATCCCATAGCTGGGCATACACACCGAGTGTTCATCGCAGCACTGTTTATAATAGCCAGGACATGGAAGCAACCTAGATGTCCATCAGCAGATGAATGGATAAGAAAGCTGTGGTACATATACACAATGGAGTATTACTCAGCCATTAAAAAGAATACATCTGAATCAGTTCTAATGAGGTGGATGAAACTGGAGCCTATTACACTGAGTGAAGTAAGCCAGAAAGAAAACACCAAAACAGTATACTAATGCATATATATGGAATTTAGAAAGATGGTAATGATAACCCTGTATGCAAGAGAGTAAAAGAGACACAGATGTATCGAACAGTCTTTTGGACTCTGTGGGAGAGGGAGAGGGTGGGCTGATTTGGGAGAATGGCATTGAAACATGTATAATATCATATATGAAACGAATCGCCAGTCCAGGTTTGATGCATAATACAGGATGCTTGGGGCTGGTGCACTGGGATGACCCAGAGGGATGGTATGGGGAGGGAGGTGGGAGAGGGGTTCAGGATGGGGAACATGTGTACACCCGTGGTGGATTCATGTTGATGTATGGCAAAACCAATACAATATTGTAAAGTAATTAACCTCCAATTAAAATAAATAAAAAAAAAAAAACATAGTTGCCCAAACTTGGAACCAATCATGAAGTCCCTCAGTAGTAAATGGATAAACTGTTATATCTAGACAACAGGATATTACTCAGTACTAAGAATAAATGAAGCATCAAGACATATCTTAGATGAGTATTACTAAATTAAAGAAGCCAGTCCTAAAAGGTTACACATTGCATGATTCCAACCATATGATATTCTGGAAAACCCAGACCTTGGAGATTGCCAGCACCCATGGATGGGAAGGCAGGGATAAACAGATGGAGTAGAGAGAATTTTTAGGGCAATGAAAATACTCTATTTTATACTATGATGGATGACTTTGGGTGATAATGATGTTTCAATGTAGGTTCATCTGTTGCTGTTACATTTGCTAATGTACCGCTCTGGTGGGAGATGTTAGGAAGCTATTCATGTGTAGGGACAGGGAGTATATGGAAAATCTCTATATCTTCCTCTCAATTTAACTGTGAACATAGAACTGTTTCAAAAATTAATTCTTAAAAAATATGTAAAATAACAATGAAAACAAAAAGGAAACACACCCTTAATAAGACTACTGAGATAATAATTAACGTTATTTTGTGTGTTTTCTTCTGGTATGCTTTCTATTCACACAAACACATACGTACAAATACACACATTTCTTTAGTGCACTGGGATCTTATTGTCTACATATTTCATGCCCATTAAAAAAATAACAAGAAGAGAGGAATTTTAGGATTTAAAAATATGACATTTGAAGTGATTGCCTAATAGATGGACATAAATTAGTGATGCATGAAACCATTTAATGATGGATTAGATGGATCCTTTCCATTTGATTGGACTTTTAAGCTACATTTAGTTTTTCTCTTTCATAAATAGCACGTATTCATAGTAAATATCTTCATAACAGACTATCTAAATAATTATTTTCTAAGATAGTTTTTGGTGTTAAATTGTAGAATCAAAGTATATGGCAGTTTTTTACAAGTTCTTGATAAATATTGACAGATTAGTTTTGTTAATAGATATACCAATTTACTCCCACTGACAGGTCATGAGAGTATCATACAGCCTTCTTGATAGCATTATAATTTTTCCTTCTCAACTTCACAGGCAAAATGTTATCCTGTCTGTTTCCTTTAAAGATATACAATTATTTTTGACTAAATATTTTTCTATCAGTTTATCTTTTTTCTTATTTGAATGTTTTGTTAGTATATGTTCTTCAATTTTATATTGAGAAGTTGATACTTATATAATTGACCTCTAACAGCTTTTTCAAATTAAAGATATTACCCCTTTGCCTGCCCACTTGTTACAATTTTCCATCTGGCTTGCAACTTTATCACTTAATTTTGTTTATTGAGTCTTACTCAGACATTTAAAATTCTAATAATTTTCCCTCTGTGCTTTTATATTATGAAAAACTTTGTCCATTTCAATACCCTTACATTTGTCATCTAAGCACAATTTTGTTTTTATAGTTTGTTTTATTAAATTCATTGACATTTGAGTTTTTCATAAAGTATAGAATGATATTTTATGGTGTTTTTCTAGAAAATAATCTATTGTTCCCTCAGTGGTTTTGTGAATAATTTATTCTTTCCTTATTAGGTTGTGGTGTTTTATCTATTGTATAACATATGTGTGTGTTTGAGAGAGAGAAGTTATTTTTCTGAATCTCCTGATACTTATCAGTTAATTGGTAAATCAAAAAACTGATTAAAGGAAAGCATGATGAAAAGTGTGGTACTTACCCTCCTTGAATACTTCACTCATTGAATTTATCTGTCAATCTTTCAACGTGATTCCAGGGTATGTGATTGGAGTGCTCAGTTTTCCTTCTTATGTAAACTATACCCATCCTACATTCACATATCTTCTGGATTTAGTTACTTTAAGGTGGAGAGAGACAAGTTGCATAAACTAATCAAGATCAAGATCCTTGTATATTTTTTATGATTTTTATTTTCAGTGGTTTGGTTTGGTAGTCTTTCTATAGCATGCAATACAGTTTTCAATACAGCAATAACTCCTTACACACCCATATTTCATTTGTTCTTCACAATAATAAAATATTATTATTATTAATAAAATGAAGTAATTATAATACAAAATCAACTGCATAAACAGATTGTAGACACATGGCTGACTTGGAAAACATGACTTTTAGTGCAACAGAGTGTGTGTGTATAATGCATATGTATCTCAGTCCTTGAGTGCTCTAGATTCTAGGCATCAATCATTTTGCTATGTAGAGAGAATGGTGAGTGTTGGATTGTGCAAAGTTCATTGAATGGGTGTGAGTGAACATGAGTTTGCGTTTATATAATGTTTGGGGATGACTCTTCTTTTTCAATAATTTTTTTCAGTTTCCACATGACTATTTTTTAAAATGTTATCTTTATAGTTTTTAGAACAAAACCTCCCACATCATTATTTGTTTTAATGTTCTTTGTGAATCTCAACTGTGAAATCTTCCAGATAAATATTAGAAGAATTTAGAATAATTTTATATATTCAGAAAAAATTAACCCAACTGAAATCTTGACTGCATTTTTCTCATGCCTGTAGAATGACTAGAAAAGATTTTATTTTTCTAGACAGAGGTTATGGCTCTTTACTATCCTGATCTTCATAGGAAAACATCATTACCTTCTTACTGTGTTGTATGGTATCTGCTGTGGTCTCTCCTTACCCTGAGCATTCCATCAACCAGGAGACATGATTTCAGCACTGGGAAACTTGAAGGTTTCTTGGCTCCTGTGTTTGAAATGAGGCTTTGGATCCCTGTGTCCTCTCCCAGGCTCCTCCTTCCCTCTTTCTCCTGAAATCAGCTCCCTGCTCCAGACACCAGCCACTCACCTCTCCAGGAGCAACTCACTGTTGGATCACTTCCACAAGACTTAGTTGAAATACACTTATAATATACCCTCAGATGAATTCCTCTCTAGGATATTTGCTTTATGATTAGATTGTGAGAGATGAAAAGGGATTCTCAATTCTGATAGCACAATTACACCCTGGAATTTGAAACTGAGAAATTAAGATACCTGGGCAAGGGAGTGGAAGGAATAAGTTAGGAGTTTGGCTTTAACAGATACACACTAGTAAATAGCTGAGAAAAGAAGAGAAGTGAAAGGCAAAGGAGAAAGGAAAAGATATACCCATCTAAATGCACAGTTCCAGAGGATAGCAAGGAAAGATAAGAAAGCCTTCTTAAATGAATGATGCAAAGAAATAGAGGGGAACAATAGTATGTGAAAGACAAGAGATCTCTATCTTTGAAGATATCAAAGGAATATTTCCTGCAAGGATGTGCACAATAAAGCACAAAAATGGTAAGGATTTAACAGAAGCAGAAGAGATTAAGAAGAGATGGCAAGAATACACAGAAGAACTATGTAAAAAAAGTCTTATAAAGTCTTAATGACCCAGATGACCACGATGTTGTGGTCACTGACCTAGAGCCAGACATCCTGCAGTATGAAGTCAAGTGGGCCTTAGGAAGCAATACTGTGCAAAAAGCTAGTGGAGGTGATGGAATTCCAGCTGAGCTATTTAAATCCTAAAAGATGATGTCATTAAAGTGTCGCACTCAACGTGCTAGCAAATTTGGAAAACTCAACAGTGGCCACAGGACTAGAAAAGGTCAGTTTTCATTCCAATCCCAAAGAAGGACAATGCTGAAGAATGTTCAAACTACCATACAATTGTGCTCATCTTACTTGCTCGCAAGGTAATGCTCAAAATCCTTCAAGCTAGGCTTCAGTAGTACATGAATCGAGAACTTCTAGATGTGCAAGCTAGGTTTAGAAAAGGCGGAGGAACCAGAGATGAAATTGCCAACATTTGTTGGATCACAGAAAAAGCAAGAGAGTCCCAGAAAAACAACTACTTCTTTATTGACTACGCCAAAGTCTTTCTGTGGATCTCAACAAACTATGGAAAATTCTTCAAGAGACAAGAATACCAGACAATCTTACCTGTTTCTTGAGAAACCTGTATGCAGGCCAAGAAGCAACATTTAGAACTGGGTATAGAACAATGGATTGATTCATAATTGGGAAAGGAGTATGACAACGCTGTATATTGTCACCCTGTTAATTTAACTTATGTGCAGAGTACATTATGTGAAATGCCAGCCTGGATGAATCACAAGCTGGAATCAAGATTGCTGGGAGAAATATCAACAACCTCAGATATGCAGATGACATCACTCTACTGGCAGAAATAAAGAAGAGTTAAGCGACCTTTTGATGAGGGTGAAAGAAGAGAGTGAAAAAGCTGGCTTAAAACTCCACATTCAAAATACTAAGATTATGGCATCTGGTCTCATCACTTCATGGCAAATAGAAGGGGAAAAAGTGGGAATGGTGGCAGATTTTATTTTCTTGAGCTCCAAAATCACTGAAGATGGTGACTGCAGCCATGAGATTGAAAGACATTTGCTCCTTGAAAGGAAAGCTATGAGAAACCTAGACAGCATATTAAAAAGCAGAGACATCACTTTGCTGACAAAAATCTGCATAGTCAAGGCTGTAATTTTTCCAGTTGTCTTGTACAGATGTGAGAGTTGGACCATAAAGAAGACTGAGAGTCAGAGAATTGATGCTGTTGAATTGTGGCACCCGAGAAGACTCTTGAGAGTCTCTAGGACTGCAAGGAAATCAAATTAGTCAATCCTAAAGAAAATCAACCCCGAATATTCATTAGAAGGACTGATGCTGAAGTTGAAGCTCCAATATTTTGGCCACCTGACACAAAGAGCCAATTTATTGGAAAGGACCCTGAAGCTGGAAAAGATTGAAGGCAAGAGGAGAAGGGGGTGACAGAGGAATAGATAGTTGGATAGCATCACTGATTCAATGGACATGAATTTCAACAAATTCTGGAAGGTAGTGAAGGATAGGGAAGCCTGGCATGCTGCAGTCCATGGGGTCACAAAGAGTCAGACATGACTTAGGTGCTGAACAACAACACTACTTTGTATCAAAAAATAAACAACTGGGACCTAGTACATAGCACAGGAGCTGTATTCAATGTCTTGTAATAATTTATAATGGAGAAGAACCTGAAAAAGAATATATTACATAACATGTAAATGTGTGTGTGTGTGTGTGTGTGTGTGTGTGTATGTATTACTGTGGGAAGTGACTGGACCATATGATAGCATCATTACATATTGCCAACACTAAGCTGATGAGTGGGGCCTGGACCACCTTGCATATACCACCGTGCCATAGCATTGCACAAACAGCATAAGCACAATTGGATATAAAATTGACTTCTCTGAAGTTTGCCACCTACCTACTCCTACACTGTGTCCAAGAAGTGGCCACCAGGGTGTCTGCTTTCTGTTCCCACCAATATTCCTGCTGCCCTCACCGTTCACACAGGTCTAGCTTAAAAAAGAGATACATTGAAACTCTACCATAAAAGAGCTGATAATTATGCTGCTTGAAACAACTAATCAACATATTTTAC